>NC_092144.1:16030126-26030126 GCF_043159975.1 Macaca nemestrina
GGATTACACGCTACGCTTGTGGAACTTACTCACTGGCCAAGAGAAATTTGCCATTTGGGATGGAGGCTCAAAAAATCCCACTGAACCTCAAATCTGGAGCCTTCACGTGGATGAGGCACACAAAGTTGTGTATTCGGCATCTGCCTCAAAGGTAACAAACACCTGCCCTATTTGTAAAGGAAAGCTGAGGAGACCAGGGCATTCAAAGACAGAATAGGCCATTTCTATAAGGAGGGGTTCCCTGATACAGTGGTGGAGTGTGGGTGTAAACAGTGTACACAACCACTTGAGAGGGTGCCATAAGAGGTTTCAGACTTCATAGTTGGGTTAGATAATCCTGATAATTCTTTCTGACCCCAAGATTTGAAAACTTTCATCTTTTTTGAATATCAGCATTTTAGGGCTATAAATTTCCCTCACAGTACTGCTTTACCTACATCCTATACATTTTGACGTGTGTCTTCATTTACATTCAGTGTAAAATACTTTCAGATTTCACTTTTGATTTCTTCTTTGATCCATGGGCTATTTAAAAGTGTGCTATTAGTTTCCAGAGAGTTGAGGGATTTCCAGATAGGGTCCTATTCTTTATTATTTTCTAATTAAATTTCATTTGTATGACATAAAACCTTTCAAATTAGTTGAGACTTGTATTATAGTCTCTGTCTTTCTTCTTTCCTTCTTTCTTTCTTTCTTTCTCTCTCTTTTTTTTTTTTTTTTTTTTTTTTTTTTGAGATGGAGTCCTGCTCTGTCACCCAAGCTGGAGTGCAGTGGCACAATCTCAGCTCACTGCAACCTCCACCTCCCAGGTTCACGTGATTCTCCTGCCTCAGCCTCCTGAATAGCTGGGACTACAGACGTGTGCCACCATACCCAGCTAATTTTTGTATTTTTAGTAGAGACAGGGTTTTGCCATGCTGGGCAGGCTGGTCTCAAACTCCTGACCTCAGTTGATCCACCCACCTTAGCCTCCCAAAGTGCTGGGATTACAGGCCTGAGCCATCATGCCCAGCCTGTTTTATAGTCTCTCTAAATGTTCCGAGGGCTTCTGAAAACAATGTCTACTCCACTGTGTTATTCCATTATATCGATCATAACCCTATGATTTCATAGTTTTATAAATGGAGACACACAATAGCATCGTGGGTAATAGCTTAGTAATTGATGCCAGGAAGAAAAAAATCTTTATTTAACTCCCAGTTAAGTTTCTTGGGAACTGAGTGACTTTGGTCATGTCATTCACCATTCTGAGTCTCATTGCTTCCCCTTCCTCATAAGATCATGAGACATATCCTAGCATAGTGCTTAGCACACTGTAAGCACCATATAATTGATATCTATCTATTATTATGTTACATGAGTAATTGGTGGTTGTTGACAGTAATATCGGTGCATATAAATCATGCTGCCCAAAATAGGAGTCACCAACCAGATGCACCTATCAAATATTTGAAATCAGGCAGTAGGGGGGAAGGGGAGGGAGAGCATTAGGACAAATGCCTAATGCATGCAGGGCTTAAAACCTACATGATGGGTTGATAGTTGCAGCAAACCACCGTGGCATATGTATACCTATGTAACAAACCTGCATGTTCTGCACATGTATCCCAGAACTGAAAGTAACGTTAAAAAATTAATTAATTAATTAAAACACTTGAAATGTGACTGTCCCAACATACTGAAATTCAAAGACCTAGTATAGTAAAAATAATATAAACTATCTCAATAATAATTTTTGTATTGATTATATGTTGAAGTGATACCACTTGGACATACTGAGTTAAATAAAATATAATACTAAAATTGATTTCACTTGTTTCTTTGTACCTTTTGTAAGGTAGCTAATGAATTTAAAATCACACGTGAGGCCTCGCCCACCTCTCCTTTATTTCTCTGAATTGGGAGTGTTAAAAATAAAATGCATGGGGCGGGTGCAGTGGCTTACACTCATAATCCCAGCATTTTGAGAGGCCAAGCAGGGAGGATAGCTTGAGCCCAGGAGCTCAGGAGTAGCCTGGGCAACATAGTCAGACCCTGTCTCTACAAAAACAAATTTAAAAGTAGCCAGGCATGGTGGTGTGTGTCTGTGGTCCCAGCTACTTGGGAGGCTGAGGTAGGAGGATTGCTTGAGCCCAGGAGGTCGATGCTATAGTGAGTCATGATTGCACCACTGCACTCCAGCCTGGGTGAAAAAGAGAGGCTCTGTCTCTAAAAGAAAAGAAAATGTATAAAGTATACAAGAGAACACATCTTGCGTTTGACTCTGGGAAACTTACAGCCTAGGTCTCCTGCCAAGATGTTTCTTCCTCTTTATTATTCTATTAGATCAATGCTTGGAATCTGGAAACTGCAGAGCTGGTTTTCCATATCCTGGGAGATGCCTCTGATCCTTGGATGTGCATGGCCATGCTGGCCTCCCAGGCCACGCTGCTGACAGTGTCCAGGGATGGTGTGGTCAGTCTGTGGAGCTCAGCCACAGGAAAACTTCAGGGGCAGCAACATATGTCCAGCATCAAGGAAGAAACACCTACCTGTGCCGTCTCAGTCCAGAAGCAAGGAAAGCTTGTTACCGGGTTTAGCAATGGCTCCATCTCTTTGGTAAGCACCTTTACCATCTATGATGAGAACATTAACTCAGCTTGAAATGCTCAGACATGCTAGAAGTTGGGAAAAATAATCTTGCCTTGTATCTTTGTTTTGTTTTGTTTTTGAGATGAAGTTTAGTGCAGTGGCACAATCTCTGCTCACTGCAACCTCCGCCTGCCGGGTTCAAGCGATTCTCCTGCCTCAGCCTCCTGAGTAGCTGGGATTACAGACACCTGCCGCCATGCCCAGCTAATTTTTTGGTATTTTTAGTAGAGATGGGGTTTCACCATGTTGGTCAGGCTGGTTTTGAACTCCTGACCTCAGCTGATTCACCCACCTCGGCCTCCTAAAGTGCTGCAATTACAGGAGTGAGCCACTGTGCCTGACCATTTATTTATTTATTTATTTATTTATTTTTTGAGATAGAGTGGTGAGCCACCATACCTGGCCAACTTTTATTTTTTTCAATTAAAAAAATATTTTAAGAGACAGAGTCTCAGTCTGTCACCTAGGCTGCAATGCGGTGGCACAGTCATAGCTCACTGCAGCCTCCAACTCCTAGGGGCAAGAGTGACCCTCCTGCTTTAGCCTCTTGAGTAGCTGGGACCACAGGGGTGTACCACCATGCCTAGCTAAAAATTTTATTAAGAGATGGGGTCAGCCAGGCGTGGTGGCTCATGCCTGTAATCCCAGCACTTTGGGAGGCCAAGGCAGGCGGATCACCTGAGGTCAGGAGTTCAAGACCAAACTGACCAACATGGTGAAACTCCATCTCTACTAAAAATACAAAAATTAGCCAGGCGTGGTGGCGCATGCCTGTAATCCCAGCTACTCGGGAAGCTGAAGCAGGAGAATTGCTTGAACCCGGGAGACGGAGGTTGCAGTGAGCGGAGATTGCGCCACTGCACTCCAGCTGGGGAGACAGAGCGAGACTCCATCTCAAAAAAAAAGAAAAAAGAAAAAAAGAAAAAATTCCAAACCTGTAAGCCTTAACCCGTGGAAGTGCCTGACAAGCATCCTTGGTTCTGCACAGGTTTCCTCCAAAGAGGACAGATTGCTGGAGAAGCTTCCAGATGCTGTGAGGTTCCTGGTGGTCTCTGAAGATGAGTCCCTCCTCGCCGCAGGTAGCATTTAGCTCTCATTTGGAGTAGTGAGGAAGCTAATCGGGACCAGGCTGGAGAAGGGGGTGGGGCTTGGGAACAGAGCAAGGTCCTAGGGCCAGAGGTTAGCAAACTTTTTCTGCCAAATGGCCTCATAGTAAACATTTTTTGCAGTCCAGATGAGACAGTCTCAGTTGCAAAGACTCAACTCTGCAGTTATGGCACAAAAACTAGACTAGACACCATTTTTCTGTTCTTTTTCTTTCTTTCTTTTTTTTTTTTTTTTTTTTTTGTGATAGGGTCTTGCTGTGTCACCCAGGCTGGAGTGGAGTGGCTCCATCATAACTCATTGCAGGCTTGAATTTCTGGGCTCAAACGATCCTCCCACCTCAGCTTCCTGAATAGCTGGGATTACAGGCACGCACCACCATACCCAGCTAATTTTTGTATTTTTAGTAGAGACGGAGTTTCACCATGTTGGCCAGGCTGCCTTGGCCTCCCAAAGTGCTGGCATTACAAATAGGAGCCACCACACCCGGCCTAATTTGCTCTTTTATTTCCGCCATCTGCAACCTCATGGATGGTGACACGTTAGCAGCTGAGTCAGCCCCTTTCCCCTTTCTGGCCTACAGCTCTGGGACTGGCTTGGCCCCACCACTGCTTCTATTGCATGGGGCAGCTGCCCTCTGCCAGCAGGGACAGAGAGCCACAGTGTTACAGCCTTCCTGGGTACCCACAACCAGTGAGTCCTAAGCTCTTGTCCCATGTCCAAGAAGAATGAAGTCATGCTGACAATTGAAAAGTGATAAGGACAGAGAATTTCATTGAGCAATGAAACAGCTCTCAGGGGAGAGGGGATGTGAAGGTCAGGTCATCTCTCTCAGTATGTCTGAGTCTGGGAGTTTTTATAGGCACAGGATGGGGGAGGGGCAGGCAGTAGGTAGTATTGGAAAAGGTAACATTCAATTGGTTAAAAAGCATTATTCAGGCCAGGTGCAGTGGCTCATGTCTGTAATTTCAGCACTTTGGGAGGCCAAGGTGGGCCATCACCTGAGATCAGAAGTTCAGACCAGTCGGACCAACATGGTGAAACCCTGTCTCTACTAAAAACACAAAAATTAGCCAGACACAGTGGCAGGCACCTGTAATCCCAGCTACTCAGGAGGATGAAGCATGAGAATTGCTTAAACCCAGGAGGTGCAGATTGCAGTGAGCCAAGATCACGCCACTGCCAAAAAAACCTTATTCAGAAAGAATCAATCAGGAAAGGGTGGGCAAAAAGGCACAGGAGTTCTCACTGTGGGTTGTTGATTTCATTTGGAACCAGCAGCCCAGGCTGTTTTTGGTTCAAAGGTACAGTTTCACCAGGGACCCATTCCTATCTGGCTAGGCATTTACCTGCCTCCTGCCACTATCCCTTCCTTTCTCCCTTCTTACTTTCTTTCCTCTTCTTCCTTCCTTATTTCCCTTCTCATTTCTCTCCTTCCTCCCTTCCTCTTTACTTTTTTTCTTCCTCTCTATCTCCTTGACTCTCCTTTCTCCTTCCTCCCTTCCTTCTGTCATAGTTATCAAAGGCCTGCTGTGTGCCCAGCTTTGTGCTAGTTTCTGAGATACCATGATGAGCCAAAGAGGCAGTCCCTGCTCTCCAAGAACTTACAGTTTCATTATAATAACATTACAAGTTTCCTCAAGATGAGTGATTAGTGACTGGGTACCGTGGCTCACGCCTGTAATCCCAGCACTTTGGGAGTCCAAGGTGGGCGGATCACTTGAGGTCAGGAGTTTGAGACCAGCTTGGCCAACATGGTGAAACCCAGTATCTACTAAAAAATACAAAATTTAGCCAGGCATGGTGGTGAGCACCTATAATCCCAGCTACTCAGGAAGCTGAGGTGGGAGAATTGCTTGAACCCAGGAGGCAGAGGTTGCAGTTAGCCAAGATCATGCCATTGCACTCCAGCCTCAGTGACAGAGCAAGACTCCATCTCAAAAAAAAAAAAAAAAAGATGAGTGATTACAGAAGTCAGCATTCCCCCCGCCCCCAACCTGCTGTGGGCTATATGCAGATGAGGACAGGACTGAATTCACCTTCCCCATCCTGGATCCCTTCTCCTGGCAACTAGCAGGGCCTCCAAAACATCCTTTTTTTTTTTTTTTTGAAACAGAGTCTAGCTTTGTTGCCCAGGCTGGAGTGCAGTGGTGCAATCTCAGCTCACTGCAGCCTCTGCCTCCTGGGCTCAAGCAATTCTCCTGCCTCAGCCCCCTGAGTAGCTGGGATTACAGGCATGCGCCACCACACCTGGCTAATTTTTGTATTTTAGATAGAGAGTAAAATACATGAAACATTGGGGTTCACCATGTTGGCCAGGCTGATCTCGAACTCCTGACCTCGAGTGATCTGCCCCCTTTGGCGTCCCAAAGTGCTGGGATTACAGGCATGAACCACCACACCCAGCCTCCAAATTGTCTCTGTTGATGGAAGGAATGACCCTCAACCCCTCCAGGCATGAGAGGTGTAACCCCGGTTCCTGCCGTTTCAGGCTTCGGAAGATCAGTGCGGATATTCTCGGCGGACTGGAGAGGCTTTCGCCGGTTCATGGCCACGGATCTGGAACACGAAGACATGGTGGAGACGGCTGTTTTCGGTCCTGAGAACAACCTGATCGTCACAGGGTCCCTGGATGCGCTCATTCAGGTAAGGGGAGATCATCCTCACCTCCGCCTCGGGAATAGACAATGTGATTCTTTGGGGATTTTTGGCTGCAAAATACAGACACCCACAAAAACGAGTGCAGGCAAAATAGGTGAGTTCACTGGGAGGATATGGGGGTGTATCCTCCGCCCCAGTGGCAGACCTGGTTGGGAATTACCGAAATGTTCAACAAAGGTGGTAGCATTCCCAAAATGATCCTCAAACCTCAGGGGCGGATTTAGGCCTTCAAAGTGGAGCAGGGTTGTGGGGGAGGAAAATTCTCAATTTACGTTCAAAGTTGTCCAAGCTGGCGAGAAAAGTAGATGGTGAAATAGCGAATCTTCAGTGTTTTAGTCTCAGGCCCCTTGAAGTTCTCTCTTTTTTTTCCCTCCTTCTTATGAGCTATTTTTTTCCAGTTTTTTTTTTTTTTTTTTTTTTGAGACGGAGTCTGGCTCTGTCGCCCAGGCTGGAGTGCCGTGGCCGGATCTCAGCTCACTGCAAGCTCCGCCTCCCGGGTTCACGCCATTCTCCTGCCTCAGCCTCCCGAGTAGCTGGGACTACAGGCGCCCGCCACTTCGCCCGGCTAGTTTTTTGTATTTTTTAGTGGAGACGGGGTTTCACCGTGTTAGCCAGGATGGTCTCGATCTCCTGACCTCGTGATCCACCCGCCTCGGCCTCCCAAAGTGCTGGGATTACAGGCTTGAGCCACCGCGCCCGGCCATTTTTTTCTAGTTTTAAGTAAATTGACAAATAGACTGTGCACAGTGGCTCACACCTGTCATTCCAGTACTTTGGAAGGCCAAGGCAGGTGGATCACTTGGGCCCAGGAATTCAAGACCAGCCTGGGCAACATAGCGAGACCCAGTCTCTACAAAAAAACACAAAAATTAGCTGGGCATGGTGGCACGTGCCTGTAGTCCTAGCTACTCAAGTGGCTGAGGTGGGAGGATCACGTGAGCCCAGGAGGTAGAGGCTGCAGTGAGCTGTGATTATGCCACTGCGCTTCAGCCTGGGTGACAAAACAAGAACCTATCTCCAAAAAAATAAGAATAATTTTCTTTTTATTTTTTGGGACCAAGTCTCGCTCGGTTGCCCAGGCCGGAGGGCAGTGTGGTGTGATCTCAGTTCACTGCAACCTCTACCTCCTGGGTTCAACCAATTCTCCTGCCTCAGTCTCGTGAGTAGCTGGGATTACAGGCACCCATCACCATGCCTGTATTTTTGCATTTTTAGTAGTTTTTAGTAGTTAATTTTGTATTTTCACCATGTTGGCTAGGCTGGTCTCGAACTCCTGACCTCAGGTGATCAACCGCCTTGGCCTCCCAAAGTGCTGGGATTACAGGCGTGAACCACCGTGCCTGGCTAGAATAAAATAATAATAATAATAAATTAAAAAACATTAAAAGTTTTGAGCTTCCAGACCCTCTAAAAAAGATGTACAGGGCACCCTCTAAAAAAGGTTTACAGGGCACTCTCCAGGGGTTCCCCAGAACACACTTTGAGAACTGCTCTGGAAGCTGCTGGGTTCAAGCCTGAGGAAGGTAAAGGAATGGGAAGATGTGAAGGCCCTTGAACTACAGCCTGAAAATTCACCTTAGGTGTATGAGTGGGCTAAAGTGTAGTACTTATTTTCTTATTTATTTATTTATTTTTATTTTTATTTTGACGGAGTCTCACTCTGTCACTAGGCTGAAGTGCAGTGGTGCAATGTCAGCTCACTGCAATCTCTGCCTCCTGGGTTCAAGTGAGTCTCCTGCCTCAGCCTCCCAAGTAGCTGGGATTACAGGTGCGCACCACCACACTTGGCTGATTTTGTATTTTTAGTAGAGATGGGGTTTCACCATGTTGACCAGGATGGTCTCGATCTCCTGACCTCGTGATCTGCCCACCTCAGCCTCCCAAAGTGCTGGGATTACAGGCGTGAGCCACCGCGCCCAGCCTATTTATTTATTTTTATTTTTATTTATTTATTTTGAGACGGAGTTTCGCTCTTGTTGCCCAGGCTGGAGTACAATGGCACAATCTTGGCTCATTGCAACCTCCACCTCCCAAGTTCAAGCGATTCTCCTGCCTCAGCCTCCTGAGTAGCTGGGAGTACAGGCTTGTACCACCACGCCTAGCTAATTTTTTGTATTTTTAGTAGAGACGGGGTTTCTCCATGTTGGTCAGGCTGGTCTCGAACTCCTGACCTCAGGTGATCCACCTGCCTCAGCTTCCCAAAATGTTGGGATTACAGGCATGAGCCACCGCGCCCAGCCCAATGGGCTGAAGCGCGTTTCTGAACTACGGTTGTCCACAGAAGACGTCAGATCTGCCCTCCTGTTCTGCTTCCTCAGGTGTGGAGTCTGTCAGAACAGGGGACCCTGCTGGACATCCTGGAAGGCGTCGGGGCCCCCGTGAGCCTGCTGGCCCGCGGTGGGGCTTTGGTGGCGTCTGCTTCCCTGCAGTCCTCATCTTTCAAAGTCTGGGATCTCAGCAACGCTCATAGGTCCCGGGTCCCTGCACCATTTCTGGACCGCACTGGCCTCACTGCGGTGTCCCACAATGGAAGCTACGTCTACTTCCCCAAAATTGGGGACAAAAACAAAGTCACTATTTGGGACTTGGCAGAAGGTTGGTAAGGTATAAGTATGGTCATTTTTGTGGGTAAGGCTTGGAGCCATCTGTTTTAGTTTAGGCTGCTGTAACAAATCATCCCCACAGGCTGGGCCCCGTGGCTCATGCTTGTAATCCCAGGGCTTTGGGAGGCCTAGGCGAGTGGATCACCTGAGGTCAGGAGTTTGAGACCAGCCTGGCCAACATGGCGAAACCCTGTCTCTACTAAAAACACAAAAATTAGCCGGGCATGGTGGCACATGCCTGTATTCCTAGCTACTTGCAAGGCTGAGGCGGGAGAATTGTTTGAACCTGAGAGGCAAAGGCTACAGTGAGCCAAAATCACGCCACTGCACTCCAGCCTGGGCAACAGAGCAAGACTCTGTCTCAAAAAAATAAAATAAAATAAATTATCCCCATAGACTGGGCGACATAAGCAAGAAACATTATTCCTCAACATTCTGGAGACCGGGAGGTTCCAGATCAAAGTGCGAGCAGATCTGGTGTCTGGTGAGGACCTGTTTCCTGATTCACAGATGGCCATCTTCTTGATGTGTCCCCAGAGAGAGAGAGAAATCTCGTGTCTCTTCTTTTTTTTTTTTTTTTTGAGACGGAGTCTTGCTCTGTCACCCAGGCTGGAGTGCAGTGGCCGGATCTCAGCTCACTGCAAGCTCCGCCTCCCGGGTTTAGCCATTCTCCTGCCTCAGCCTCCCAAGTAGCTGGGACTACAGGCGCCTGCCACTTCACCCGGCTAGTTTTTTGTATTTTTTAGTAGAGACGGGGTTTCACCGTGTTAGCCAGGATGGTCTCGATCTCCTGACCTCGTGATCCGCCCGTCCCGGCCTCCCAAAGTGCTGGGATTACAGGCGTGAGCCACCGCGCTCGGCTAGTGTCTCTTCTTATAAGGGTACTAATCCTATCACGAATGCCCCACATTCATGATCTAATCACTTCCCTGTCACTCTGCTACAGTTTGGACGTTTGACCCTACAAACCTGATACTGACATTTAATATCCGGCTGGGCATGGTGGCTTAAACCTATAATCACAGCACTTTGGGAGGCAGAGGCAGGAGGATTGCTTGAGCTCAGGGTTCAAGACCAGCCTGGGCAACATGAGAGGACACCATTTCTACTAAAAATTTAAAAATTAGCTGGATGTGGCCAGTCACAGTGTTTCACTCTCTAATCCCAGCACTTTGGGAGGCCAAGGCAGGTGGATCACCTGAGGTCGGGAGTTTGAGACCAGCCTGACCAACATGGAGAAAACCCATCTCCACCAAAAAAATATAAAATTAGCCGGGTGTGACGGCGCATGCCTGTAATCCCAGCTACTCGGGAGGCTGAGGCAGAAGAATAGCTTGAACCTGGGAGGTGGAGATTGCGGTGAGCCAAGATCACGCCTTTGCACTCCAGCCTGGGCAACAAGAGTAAAACTCTGTCTCAAAAAAAAGAAAAAAAAAAAAAACTTAGCTGGATGTGGTGGATGGCGTGTGCTTGTTGTTCTAGCTATTTGGGGGGCCAAGGTGGGAGGATAGCTTGAGCCTGGAAAGTTGAGGCTACAGTGAGCCATGATCACACTACTGCACTCTAACCTGGGTGACAGAGTGAGATCCTGTCTCTAAAAAAAAAAAAAAAAAAAAAAAAAAAGCTAGGCGTGGTGTAGTGACTCACACCTGTGATCTCAGCTCTTTGGGTTGGCTGAGGTGGGCGGATCAATTGAGCTCTGGAGTTTGAGACCACACATCTCTACATAAAAGACAAAAATTAGCTGGGTGTAGTGGCACATGTCTGTAGTCCAAGCTACTTGAGAGGCTGTGGTGGTAGGATCATTTGAGCCCAGGAGGCAGAAGTTGCAGTGAACTGAGATAGTGCCACTGCACTCCAACCTGGACGACAGAACAAGACCCTGTTTCAAAACAAAACAACAATAAAAAAAGAAATTTACTCCCCAGTGTTGGAGGGAGGCCTCATGGGAGGTGTTTGAGTCATAAGGACACATCCCTCGTGAATAAATTAATGCCCTCTCCTGGCAAGGCAGTGGTGGTGGTGAGTAAGTTCTTACTCTGTTAGTTCTCATGAGGTTGTTAAAAAGAACCTGACCCCAGCTACTTAGGAGGCAGAAACAGGAAGATTGCTTGAGGCCAGGAGTTCGAGACCAGCCGGGGCAACATGAACCCTGTCGCAATAAAAATAAAAATAATGGCCGGGCATGGTGGCTCACGCCTGTAGTCCCAGCACTTTGGGAGGTCGAGGTGGGTGGATCACAAGGTCAGGAGTTCAAGACTAGCCTGGCCAACATGGTGAAGCCCCATCTCTATTAAAAATACAAAAACTAGCCGGGCGTAGTGGCAGGCACCTGTAATCCCAGCTGCTCAGGAGGCTGAGGCAGGATAATCACTTGAATCGAGCAGGCAGAGGTTGCAGTGAGTGCCATGGCACTCCAGCCTGGGCGACAGAGCAAGACTCTGTCTCAAAAATAAATAAATAAATAAATAAATAAACAAAAATAAAAATAATTAGCTGGGCATGGTGATATTCACCTGTAGTCTCAGCTACTAGAGAGACAGAGGCAGGAGGATTGCTTGAGCCCAGGAATTTGAGGCTGTAGTGAACTGTGATTGCACCGCTGCACTCCAGCCTAGATGACAGAGCAAGACCCTATCTCAATTAAAAAAAAAAAAAAGAAAAGAAAAAGGAAGCTGACACTTCCCTCTCTCTTGCTTCCTCTGGCCATATGACCTCTGCACACCCCAGTCCCCCTTCACCTTTCGTATTAAGAAGAAGCAGCCTGGGGCCCTCACCAGAAGCAAAGTCTGGCACCATGCTTCCTGTACAGCCTGCAGAACAATGAGCCACATAAATCTCTTATTCATAATTATGCATTACTGTATTAGTCTGTTCTCACACTGCTAATAAAGACATACCTGAAGCCGGGCATGGTGGCTCAAGCCTGTAATCCTAGCACTTTGGGAGGCCGAGGTAGGCGGATCATTTGAGTTCAGGAGTTCGAGACCATCCTGGCCAACATGGTGAAACCCTGTCTCTACTAAAATTCCAAAAATTAGCCGGAAATCGCTTGAACCTGGGAGATGGCGGTTGCAGTGAGCCAAGATCTTGCCACTGCACTCCAGCCTGGGCAAGAGTGAGACTCTGTCTCAAAAATAAATAAATAAAATAAAATAGTAAAAAAGACATACCTGAGACTGGGTAATCTGTAAAGGAAAGAGGTTTAATGGACTCACAGTTCCACATGGCTGGGAAGTCCTCACAAATCACGGCAGAAGGCAAATGAGGAGCAAAGTCACGTCTTACATGGCAGTGGGCAAGAGAGCATGTGCAGCGGAACTGCCCTTTACAAAGCCGTCAGATCTCCTGAGACTTATTCACTACCATGAAAACAGTATGGGGGAGACTGCCTCCATGATTCAATTATCTACACCTGGCCTCGGCCTTGACCCATGGGAATTATTACAATGCAAAATGAGATTTGGGTGGGGACACAGCCTAACCATGTCAATTACCCAGCCTCAGGTAGTCCTTCATAGCAACACCAACAGACTTAGACAGGCTCCAGCTCCTAATACCATCCTATGGGGAGTGAGGATTTTGACATAGGAATTTGGTGGTAGGGGAACACAAATCTTCAGTCCATAACACACCTATAACTTCAATCAGGTGGAAAGTAGCTAGTCATGGCTGGGCATGGTGCTTCACACTTGTAATCCCAGCACTTTGAGAGGCTGAGGTGGGCGGATCATTTGAGGTCAGGAGTTGGAGACCAGCCTGGCCAACATGGCAAAACCCCGTCTCTACTTAAAAAAAAAAAAAAAAAAAATTATCTGGGCTTGGTGGTGCATGTCTGTAATCCCAGCTACTGGGGAGGCCGAGGCAGGAGAATTGCTTGAACCTAGAAGTTGGAGGCTGCAACTCCTAAGTTGGAGCTTCGATCTTGCCACTGCGCTCCAGCCTGGCAGATAGAGCAATACTGTCTCAAAGAAAAAAGAAAAAAAAATATGAACACCAGGCAGGGTGTGGTGGCTCCCACCTGTAATCCCAGCACTTTGGAAGGCCGAGGTGGTAGGATCACCTGAGGTTGGGAGTTCGAGACCAGTGTGGTCAACATGGAGAAATCCCATCTCCACTAAGTATACAAAATTAGCTGGGCGTGGTGGCACACACCTGTAATCCCAGCTACTCGGGAGGCTGAGGCAGGAGGATTGCTTGAATCCAGAAGGCGGAGGTTACGGTGACCCAAGATCGTGCTATTGCACTACAGCCTGGGCAGCAGAGTGAGACTCCATCTCAAAACACAACACAACAAAACAAAAAACACCAGGGAAGCAGGGCCTCTGTGATTCACTCTCAGTGTGAGTCATTCTCATTTTTCTTCCCTGGCAGGCGAAGAACAAGATTCCCTGGACGCCTCCAGTGAGGTCAGGTGTCTGGAGGTTGCTGAGCAGCACGAGCTGCTATTCACTGGCCTCGTGTCGGGGGTCGTCCTTGTGTTCCCCCTGAATTCCAGGCAGGATGTGATATGCATTCCCCCTCCCGAGGCCCGGAAAGCAATCCACTGCATGTCCCTGAGCAAGTGGGAGGACCGCCTGGCCGTCGCCTATGACAACATGGTCCTGGTGCTGGACATCGCCCCCGGGGACCCCTGCCCGGTCATCAATGGGCCAAGGTACACCTTTTATACCCAGCTGCCCGAGACCATCTCCAGCGTGGCCATTCTGACGGACTACCGCATGGTCTACGGCATGACCAACGGGGACCTCTTTCTTTACGAGTGTGCAAATTCCAAAGCGTTTCCCTTGGAGGCCCACAAGAGCCGAGTTGCCTGTGTGGAGGTCAGCCACAAGGAGCAGTTGGTGGTCAGCGGGTCTGAGGATGCCCTGCTGCGTCTCTGGGACCTGCAGGCACGCAAGTGGAAATTTGAGATGAGCTACACGGTGCGTGGACCGCCTCCCCATGTTCATGCTTGACCCAGGCTTTGGAAAACCAATAGATGGCCATTGTTTACTAAGCACACACCATGGGCCATCGACCAGGGTGGGACTAGGGTGAAGAAAGTGAGGCACTTGGTCAGGTGCAGTGGCTCACGCCTGTAATCCCAGCACTTTCAGAGGCTGAGATGGGTGGATCACCTGTGATCGGGAGTTCGAGAACAGCCTGACCAACATGGTGAAACCCCGTCTCTACTAGAAATACAAAAATTAGCCAGGCATGGTGTTGCATGCTTGTAATCCCAGCTACTCAGAACTTGGGAGGCAGAGGTTGCGGTGAGCCAAGATCACGCTACTGCACTCCAGCCTGACTACAGACACTCCGTCTCAGAAAAAAGAAAAAAGAAAAGTGAGGCATTTGTCTCAGGAGCAAAGTCTTATTTTGTTTTCGTTATTGATTTTTTAAAGAGACAGGGACTCCACTGTCACCAGGCTGTAGTGCAGTGGCACGATCATAGCTCATTGCAGCCTCAACCTCCTGGGTTCAAGTGATCCTCCTGCCTCAGCTTCCCAAAGCACTGAGATTTCAGGCATGACCCACCGGACCGACTGCAAAGTTGAAAGGAGTACCAAAAAGCTCAGCAATGGTAGGCCAGGTGCAGTGGTTCACCCAGTACTTTGGGAGGCTCAGGCAGAAGGATCACTTGAGGCCAGGAGCTGGAGACCAGCCTGGGCAACATAGGGATACCTTATCTCTACAAAAAAATGCAAAAATTAGCTGGGCATGGTGGTGCGCACCTGTGATCCAGATACTTGGAGGGCAGAGGCAGAAGGATTGCTTGGGCCCGGATGCCACTGCTCTGTAGCCTGGGCAATAGAGCAAGGCCTATCTCAAGAAAACAAAAAACAAAAACTCAGCAATGAAGATAATTTTTTTTTTTTTTTTTGAGATGGAGTCTTACTTTGTCACCCAGGCTGGATTGCAATGGCGCAATCTCAGTTCACTGCAGCCTCCTGGGTTCAAGCAACTCTCCTGCCTCAGCCTCCCAAGTAGCTGGGATTACAGGTAAGCACCACCATACCCGGCTAATTTTTGTGTTTTTAGTAGAGAAAGGGTTTTGCCATGTTGTGCAGGCTGAACTCCTGGCCTCAAGAGACCCCCCTCGGCCTCCCAAAGTGCTGGGATTACAGGTTTGAGCCGCTGCACCTGGCCGAGAAGTAATATTTTAATGCAATATTTTTTAAAATCTTAAGTGGATACCAAAATTCCATGAAGAGCAAGATCTCAGCAATATAGGTAAAAACTAGATCAAATCCTGTACTGGCTTAGTGCTGCTTCACTCTCCTCACCCTAATCCTGGCTCTGCGCTATTTCTTTTTTTTTTTTTTTTTGAGACGGGGTCTCGCTCTGTCGCCCAGGTTGGAGTGCAGTGGCACAATCTCAGCTCACTGCAAGCTCCGCCTCCCGGGTTCAAGCCATTCTCCTGCCTCAGCCTCCTGAGTAGCTGGGACTACAGGCGCCTACCACCACACCTGGCTAATTTTTTTGTATTTTTTTTGGTAGAGATGGGGTTTCACTGTGTTAGCCAGGATAGTCTCAATCTCCTGACCTTGTGATCCGCCCACCTCGGCCTGTAATCCCAGCACTTTGGGAGGCCAAGGCGGGCGGATCACCTGAGGCCAGAGGTTTGAGACCAGCCTAGCCAACATGGCGAAACCCTGTCTCTACTAAAAATACAAAAATTAGCCCTGCATGGTGGCATGTGCCTGTAATCCCAGCTACCTGGGTGGCCGAGGCAGGAGAATCACTGGAACCTGGAAGGTGGAGGCTTCAGTGAGCTAAGATCACGCCACTGCACTCCAGCCTGGGTGACAGAGTGAGACTCCGTCTCAAAAAAAAAAAAAAAAAAAAAAAAAGGCCTTGTAAGTCTAGATTGGGCGCAGCGACTCGCACCTGTAATCCCAGCACTTCGGGAGGCCAAGGCAAGAGGATTGCTTGAGCTCAGGATTTCAAGACCAGCCTCAGCAACATAGCAAGATCCCATCTCTAGAAAAAAAAAATTAGCCAGGTGTGGAGGTGTGTGCCTGTAGTCCCCCAGCTACTCACGAGGCTGAGGCAGGAGGATCGATTGAGCCCTGGAGTTCGAGGCTGTAGTGAGCTATGATCTCACCACTGCACTCCAGCCTGGATGACAATGCAAGATTCTGTCTCTCAAACAAAACTAATGAACAAAAATGAAGAAGTTAACATGTGAACAGTACTATCAATTAAACTGTCGACCTATGGGAATGTTTTTATTTTTACTTTTATTTATTTTTGTTTTTTTGGGGCAGGGTCTTACTCTGTCACCCAGGCTGTAGTACAGTGGTGCGATCACAGTTCACTGCAGCCTCCGCCTCCTGGGTTCAGGTGATTCTTCCACCTCAGCCTCCTGTGTAACTGGGACTACAGGCATGCGCCACTGCACCTGCCTAATTTTTAAATTTTTTGTACAGACAGGGTTTCACCCACCCACCTTGGCTTCCCAAAGTGCTAGGATTACATGCGTGAGCTATCACGTCCAGCCTTTATTGGAATCTTACCAGCTTTTCAATTCCTTCCTTTTCTACATTCTAGAATCCAATCCAGGATTCCATGTGGCATTAGCACATAGCTTTTAATTAAATACAATCATAGCTAACATCTGTATAAGCAAAGTAATTTAAGAAATTGAATCCCCATCAAAAAAAGAAATTGAATCCTATGGCCAGGCACGGTGGCTCATGCCTGTAATCCCAGCAGTTTGGGAGGCCGAGGCGAGTGGATCACTTGAGGTCAAGAGTTTGAGACTAGCCTGACCAACAGGGTGAAACCTCATCTCTCATAAAAATACAAAAATTAGCCAGACGTGGTGGCACATGCCTGTAATCCCAGCTACTTGGGAGGCTGAGGCAAGAGAATCTCTCGAACCTGGGAGGCAGAGGTTGCAGTGAGCCGAGATCATACCACTGCACTCAAGCCTGGGCAATAAGAGTGAAACTCCATCTCAAAAACAAGCAAGCAAACAAACACACACGCACAAACAAAAATCCCAAGAAAAAGAGAGATCATCTTGTCTGTTTTCAACAGAGTTCTTACTGCAGAGGGGTCCAATGTGCTTGCTTCTCCAAGGATGACAAGTATGTGTACGTGGGCTTGAAGGATCGCTCTATACTTGTTTGGAGTGTGCTGGACGGTGAGTCATTTTGCTTTTAGGGCAAGCTTGAGCTTCGATCTGGAGAGAAAAGGCTCTGACCTGGGTCCTGGGTATTAGAGGGCCCTGCTCTGGCCACCTCTAGCTACATCCCTTAGCTTTTAGGAAGGTGTCTGCAGGCAAAGGCAAAGGGCCCACAATCCCTCTTCTAGACCCATGCTCTGGAGTTCGAGAACTCCCTACAGAGCCTTGAGTTTGTGTTAGGGCTTGCACAGGCTTCCTGCATACAGCCATCCTTCCGAGGATAGACTGTGCCCCTGCTGTATTCACTTCTGGGCTCAGGAGTAGCCATGGGGTGGTGTGGATGGAGTTTGGGTGTCTGAGCTGGTTGTGAGATGGAGCTGGGAAGAATGAGAAGAGAAGAAGGTCAAGTCACTAGTAGCAGGAGGCTGGTTACATCACGACATTCCAGCATAGAACCCTGAGGAACCCAAGAATTCTCAATCTGTTCCAAACCTTCCATGTGTTTGTGAAGGTTCCTTCACCAATATAAGAGGACACAGCATATTCTATTTAATAGAATATTTAATATTTCTATTAATTAATTAATATTAATTAATATTCTATTATTAAATATTCTATTTAATATTTATTCCCTAGAATTGCAATGTTTATATATTGTGTCTTCTAGGATGTGGGTCTTATTTTGTTCTTTGCCCCCAGGCCTTATAGATGTTAGAAGCAGCCTGTTTTTGATTTTTGTTTTGTGTTTTTCAGATGGAGTCTCACTTTGTCGCCCAGGCTGGAGTGCAGCAGTGCAATCTCAGCTCACTGCAGTCTCCGTCTCCCAGGTTCAAGCAATTCTCCTGCCTCAGCCTCCTGAGTAGCTGGGATTACAGACGCCCACCACCACACCCAGCTAATTTTTGTATTTTGAGTAGAGACGGGGTTTCACCATGTTGGCCAGGCTGCTCTTGAACTCCTGACCTCAGGTGATCCACCCACCTCAGCCTCCCAAAGTGCTGGGATTAGAGGTGTGAGCCACCACACCTGGCCAGAAGCAGCCTGTTTTAACACCAACCACTTTGAAAACACCATGTCTCTTGGTCTATTCAGTATTATGCTAAGGTCTTAGCAAGAGTTAACATTGGCTGGGTGCAGTGGCTCAAGACTGCAATCCCAGCACTTTGGGAGGCCAATGTAGGAGGATTGCTTGGGACCAGGAGTTCAAGACTTGTCTGGACAACATAGCAAGACTGTCCCTACCAAATAAAAAATAAAAAATAAAAATTATCCAGGCATGGTGATACATGCTTGTAGTCCCAGCTACTCAGGAGGATAAAGTGATCATGGGAAGTCGAGGCACTGGAGATTGAGGTTGCAGTGAGCCATGATAGCACCACTGTACTCCAGCCTGGGCAACAGAGTGAGACCCTGTCAAAAAAAAAAAAAATGAGTTAACATTTATTGTATACTGTGTAGTGTCCTTAAGTCATTTAACTCTCTCAACACTGACTCCCATTTACAGAGCAAAAACTGAGGCTCTGAGAGGCTGGCAGACTTGCCCAAGGTCACACAGGGAGTAACTACTAGGCTTAGGTTTGAAGCTGATCTGCCTGATTTCAGTACGCCTTTGTCACTCTCTTACACTGTCTCCTATAGAAAAGGCACATATTGTGTATTACCTCTTTGAACCCTTATGACACTGATAGAAGATAAGTATCATTGCTATCCTTGTTTGACAATGAAGAAACTGAGGATCAGAGGTTAGGAGACTTGCCCAAGGTCACAAAACAAGTAAGTGGCTGAATAAATATCAGGTGGAGCCTAATAACATTGTAGTTGAATACACTGTAATCTGATACATAGTAAACTATAACACTATAATACATTGTAGTATAATATGCTGTAGCAAAGATATATATATAACTGGTATAAAGTTACAGATGGCTCGGAAGCTGAAGGTTGAGGATTGTGGCTTTAAAAGCCCATCCTGGGCCAGTTCACAACCTCTCTTTCTTCTCCTCCTTCAACAATAATATTTACTGAGCTCACTCTGGGCCAAAAACCTACACTAAACACATGACCTGCATGGTGACTTTCAATCTTAAAAATTGCCCTGGGTAGGTGTAGGTTCCGTTATCATTCCCATTGTGCAGATAAAGGAAGAGGGACTCTTTGGCATAATAAATGTCATGCCAAAGTTAGTAGAGGGCCTCTACACCCCATTTTTCTCATGTGTGTCCTTCTCTTCACCTTACAGGCACCCTGCTGACAGTCCAGTTTGTCCATGCTGTGGTAAACAGAATCATCCCAACCACTAGTGGCTTCATTGCCCCCACCAGGCATGGTTATCTGATCCGAGAGCGTTTCCAGTGCCTTTCAGCAAGAACCTCACAGCAGGACCCTCTCAGGAACTTCAAGAAGGCAGTGTGGATGGTCAAATCCAGGCAGAGAGAGGAACTAGTGGCAGCTGTGGGAGCTCACCGGAACTTGGAGTCAGAGAGTGCCCAGGGAAATGAAACAAAATCAAACAAATGCTCACAAGTCTGCCTGATAGTGTAAAAAACAAAACAAAACAAAACAAAAAACCAGTGGGGGTACGGGGCTCCAATGAGTTAGCCCCATTTAATCTGGTTAAAGCAAAAAGAATATGTTTGCTGGTGTATATCTGGACCCATGGCTTCAGATTATATGACCCAGACCTTGCCTCTTCTCATCTTTCCATTCTTCTTTTCTCTTTTTCATTTTCATTCTCAGACTTGCCACCCCCAGGTTAGCAACATGGTAGCCAATATGCTGCTGTCTCCAATTTCAATAGAAAAGAGAGCTTCTCTTTCCCAACAGTCCTAGCCTCAACTCTATTGGTCCCAATTGGCCCCTATGCCTAGCCCTAAACCAACTGTTGTATCTGGGAGAAGGCAGAGCTCTAATTGGCTGGACTGACCCAATGTCTACCACTGGAACTGAGAATAGAAGAGATTATTCCTGAGATGCAAATTCGGGTTCTGGTACCAGATGAAGGGGGAATAGATGAATGTGAGATATAGCAAACCACTGATGTGGACCACAGAACTTCACAGTTTATAAAGCTTTAGATGCTGTCATCTGATCCTCATCACAACCCACACTTTAGGGAGGGCAGGGATTTCTGCATCTATTTTACAAATGAGGAAACTGAGCCTTGCAGAAGTAGTTATGATTTGATTCAGGTCACAATTCAAGGTGCAAGAGCTGTGAGAGCGAGCCTTCTGTCCCATTCCTGTTAGACCTCACTCCAATTTCAGTCTCTAGAGCACAACCACCTCTTCCACAGGCACCACATTCAAATGCTCACAGGAGCTAGTGACTAATCTAGATACTTCCATGCAGTTGGGTGAGCAGCAGGGAGAGATGGAGACTGGACATGTAGAAGGCAGAGATTGTGTCTAGGGTGGGTATGAGCAGCCTGACTCTAGCCCAGAATCGCCATGGCCAAACCAGCCCACTGCTGTCAGTGCTTCCAGTTGTAATAAGCAAAGCCAGAAATCCAGACTTTTATGCAAAAATATTCTGACTTTTAAAGTTGGCGATTGGTTCCATTTGTATCTATAGCGCACTTGGCATGTGCGTCTTTGGTGAATGAGCTGACTTCAGAACTCAAGCTGGCAGTAAAACGATCAACATGTTATAGTTCGTCCTTCTCTATTCCCTGGCTCCCAAACTTTTGGGATAAAGATGTGGGTTTTTAATCTTAAAAACTGGAGGCCCTTGGAAGGAGAAAGAGCTGCTGCTATCTCCCTGCTTTGCTTTTGAACCATCTGCTTTGTGCAAGTTCAACAGTCAAACTGTTTTCATTCCACTTAAGTGGATCCTTCTTTGCCCACAGCCTTCTAAAAGCCCTTCTCAGTCTTCTCAGGCTTTTACTTTAATGCTAGGAGAGTCTAAATCTTCAGGGTGGCCATCCTTCTCCCCTCTGTGGAATTCCCGACAGAGTCTCAATAAAAGCAACCTTAGAAACACAGGCTTTTGAGCTGAACAAGACCCTACTGCTATCTCATTCATTCGTCTTCCAAACCAGGTTTCCAAGGCAGGTTTTGGCAGTTCTGCAAATATTAGCATCAAATTTCATTTAAAAATATTTTAAACTGTAATTTTAAGATGTATGCTTGGATATATTGGGCAGCAGCTTTTCAGGTGTTAAAGATTACTAAGGTTGGTGCAAAAAGTAACTGTGGCTTTTGCCATTAAAAATATTAAAAATAATGGCAAAAACTGGCCGGGCACAGTGGCTCACGCCTGTGGTCCCAGCACTTTGGAAGGCCGAGGCAGGCAGATCACCTGAGGTCAGGAGTTTGAGACCAGCCTGGATAGCATGGTGAAACCCTATCTCTACTAAAAATACAAAAATTAGCCAGGCGTGGTGGTGGGGGCCTGTAATCTCAGTTACTCAGGAGGCTGAGGCAGGAGAATTGCTTGAACCAGGAGGTGGAGGGTGCAGTGAGCCGAGATCATGCCACTGCACTCCAGCCTGTGTGACAGAGCAAGACTCCATCTCATAATAATAATGATGATAATAATAATAATAATGGCAAAAGCCTCGGTGACTCATGCCTGTAATCCCAGCACTTTGGGAGACTGAGGCAGGTGGATCACTTGAGGCCAGGTGTTCAAGAGCAGCCTGGTCAGCATGGTGAAACCCTGTCTCTACTAAAAGTACAAAAATTAGCCTGGTGTGGTGGCATACACCTGTAATTCCAGCTACTTGGGAGGCTGAGGCAGGAGAATGACTTGAACCTGGGAGGCGGGGGTTGCAGTGAGCCGAGATCACACCACTGTACTCCAGCATGAGTGACAGAGTGAGACTCTGTCTCCAAAAAAAAAAAAGTAATGGCAAAAACCACAATTAATTTTGCACCAACCTAGTAATTTAGGATTCTTCTGCCATTTTCATTTAACTGAAGAGCGCACTTAAATTGTGAAGGGAGCCCCTGAAAAAATTAGCTACTCTTTGCCACTGCTTTTCTGTGAATCAAGGGCTTACCCAATGCAAAAGTAAAGTGGATGTTGAGACCAACTAAGATTTCATCTACAAATTCTGATTTTAAATGTCTGCTTCCATCTCAACAGCCTCAGTGAGAATCAATTTTTTTGTAGGTAAATCCTAATTTAGACATTGGAAATAACTTTTTACTAATAAAATGCTACACCAAATTATTGCTTATATTGGGGGTTTTTGCAGTGTTTATTCATTTCAGAAAGAGTTTGGTTGCTAAGAAAGTTTGACAGTTGGCTGGTCAATGCTTGTAATCCCAGCACTTTGAGGGGCCAAGGCAGGAGGATCACTTGAGCCTAGGAGTTTGAGACCCCATCTCTCCAAAAAAAAAAGAAAACGTTTTTTTCATTAGCTGGGCATTCTGGTGCATACCTGCAGTCCTAGCTACTGGGGAGGCTAAGGAGGATGGATCACTTGAGCCCAGGAGCTCAAGGCTGTGGAGAGCTATGATTGCACCACTTTACTCTAGCCTGGACAAGAGAGTGAGACCCTGTCTCAAAAAAAAAAAAAAAAAAAAAATTAGGGATGCCAAAAAGCTCAGCAATTATGACGAATAATATTTTCTCTTATTTTCTTATTTTATTTTCTTTTGGAAGACAAATAATTTTTTTTTTTTTTTTTTTGAGACAAGGTCTTGCTCTGTTGCCCAGACTAGAGTGCAGTGGTGCGATCTTGGCTCACTGCAACCTCTGACTCCTGGTTTCAAGCAATTCTCCTGACTCAGCCTCCTGAGTAGCTGGGACTACAGGCCACCACACCCAGCTAATTTTTGTATTTTTTGTAGAGACGAGGTTTTGCCATGTTGGCCAGGCTGGTCCTGAACTCCTGACCTCAAGTGATCTGCTCCCCGCTTGGCCTCCCAAAGTGCTGGGATTACGGGCATGAGTCACCGTGCCTGGCCTATTATCATGTTTTTAAAAATCAAAATGAATTTAAAAATGAATGATGACAAAACATCAACTTTTTTTTTTTTTTTTTTTTTGAGACGGAGTCTCGCTGTGTCGCCCAGGGTGGAGTGCAGTGGCCGGATCTCAGCTCACTGCAAGCTCCGCCTCCCGGGTTTTTACGCCATTCTCCTGCCTCAGCCTCCCGAGTAGCCGGGACTACAGGCGCCCACCACCTCGCCCGGCTAGTTTTTTGTATTTTTTAGTAGAGACGGGGTTTCACCGTGTTAGCCAGGATGGTCTCGAACTCCTGACCTCGTGATCCGCCCGTCTTGGCCTCCCAAAGTGCTGGGATTACAGGCTTGAGCCACCGCGCCCGGCCCAAAACATCAACATTTTATATAAAGTTGGGATCTGACTATGCATTTGCAGGAACTGACCTCACCCTCATCCTGGCCCTGGGGACAGCAAGATACCTCACCCCTACATACATCAGACAAGTGTCTCAGGAAGGTCATATTCCTATATAAGCACACACACCTATGAGAATTACTAATTGTTAGTTAATATCTTTTTTATTTTTCAGACAGAGTCTCTGTCACCCAGGCTGGAGTGAAGTGGTATAATCATGGGTCACTACAGCTTTGAAATTATGAGCTCAAGTGATCCTCCTGCCTCAGCCTCCCAAGTAGCTGAAACTACAGGTGTGCACCACCACACCTGACTAATTTTTAAATTTGTGGTAGAGAGGGGGTCTCACTATGTTGCCCAGGCTGGTCTGCAACTCCTGGGCTCAAGTGATCCCTGCAGTGTGCTGGGATTACATGGCGCCTGGCCATCAGAAATATTTCTAATCTGGCCCTTTACCAAAATATATATATATTTACCAAATATATACCTATATATGTGTATATATACACATATGTATATATACACACATACTCACATATATACATATGTATATATACACACACATATATATGTGTATATATGCACATACACATATACATGTGTATACACACATATACATACGTGTACACATATATACATATATGTATGTGTATGTATATATGTATACACATATATACATATATGTGTATATATACATGTGTATATATGTGTATGTGTGTATATATACATATGTATTTATATGTACATGTGTATATATGCCTACCCTTGGTCTTAAAGCTTGATTAAATTTAAGGTAAACATTTTTTATAAAAAATTTAAAAATAGGCTTTCTTTTTTTAGAGTAGTTTTAGGTTCACAGCAAAATTAAGTGGAAGGTGCAGAGATTTCCCACCTATCTCATGCTCCTCCTCATGCACAGCCTCCTCCACCAACATGCCTCACTCTAACAAGTGGTGCATTTGCTACAATGAATGAACTTGCATTGACACATTCTTATCACAGGAGAGACAATTTATTTTTATTTTTATTTTTTGAGACGGAATTTTGCTCCTGTTGCCCAGGCTGGAGTGCAATGGTGCGATCTCAGCTCACTGCAAACTCTGCCTCCCGGGTTCAAGAGATTCTCCTGTCTCAGCCGCCTCGTGAGTAGCTGGGACTACAGTCCACAGACTACAGGTACCCGCCACTACGCCTGGCTAATTTTTGGTATTTTTAGTAGAGCCGGGGTTTCACCATGTTGGCCAGGCTGGTCTTGAATTCCTGACCTCAGGTGATACACTTGCCTCAGCCTCCCAGGCATGAGCCACCGCGCCCGGCCTAATCTTTTTTTTTTTTTTTTTGAGACAGAATCTCACTCTGTCGCCCAGGCTGGAATGCAGTGGTGCAATCTCGGCTCACTGCAACCTCCGCCTCCTTGGGTTCAAGCAATTCTCCTGCCTCCGCCTCCCAAGCAGCTAGGATTAGAGGCTCTCGGCTAATTTTTGTATTTTTAGTAGAGACAGGGTTTTGCCATATTGGCCAGGCTGGTCTGAAACTCCTGGCCTCAAGTGATCCGCCCGCCTTGGCTTCCCAAAGTGCTGGGATGACAGGCATGAGCCACTGCGCCTGGCCCAGGATAGACATTTTTGACAAGAATACTTTGTAGGTGTGTTCATTCTCTATCACTACTTAGTAAATTATTGTAAACTTAGAAGCTTAAAATAACATCCACTTCTTATAATTTCTGCAAGTCAGGAGTCTGGGCATGGCATGACTGGGTTCTTTGTTCAGGATCTCACAAGGTGTCAGCCGGACTGGGTTCTCATTGAGAGCCTCAGGGTCTTCATTCAAGCTCCTTCAGATTCTTGGCAGAATCGAGCCCCTCAAAGCTATAGGAGTGGAGACCTCAGCTGCCCCTCTCCACAGGCAGTTTGCAAAACAGCTGCTTCCTTCTTCAAGGCCAGCAGCATTGTATTTCTCTGCTGCTTCATCTCTGACCTCAGACTCAGACTCAGACTGTCTTTAAAAAATTTTTTTTGGGGGGCAGGCGCAGTGGTTCACACCTGTAATCCCAGCACTTTGGGAGGCCCAGGCTGGCATGTCACAAGGTCAAAAGATAGAGACCATCCTGGCCAACATGGTGAAACCCTGTCTCTACTAAAAATACAAAAAATTAGCTGGGCGTGGTGGTGTGCACCTGTAGTCTCAGCTACTCGGGAGGCTAAGGCAGGAGGATCAGTTGAACCCAGGAGGTGGAGTTTGCCGTGAGTCAACATCATGCCACTGCACTCTATCCTGGTGACAGAGCAAGACTCTGTCTCAAAAAAAAAAATTTTTTTTTAGAGATGAGGTCTTGCTGTGTTGCCCAGGCTGGTCTCCTGGCCTCAGGTGATCCGGCTGCCTTGGCCTCCCAAAGTGCCGGGATTACAGGTGTGAGCCACTGCACCTGGCCCAGTAGCACCTTTTTATGTTTGATAAAAATAAGAATATCCAGCCTGGGCAACAAAGTAAGACCTTGTCTGTAAAAAAATAAATAAAAATAAAAAATTAACCAGGCAGTAGTCCTGGCTACTCAGGAGGTCAAGGCTGCAGTGAGCTGTGATGGCACCACTGCACTCCAGCCTGGGCGACAGAGCGAGTCCCTGTCTCACAAAATAAATAAATAGAAATAAAATTAAAAGACATCTTTTACTGTTGTTCTCATAAATATACACGTGTGCACACACATGCATGTACACACATGCCCCAGATGGAATTGGTTTGTGGTTTTGTCAGAGGCGTTTGAAACAAGCTTACTCCATCTAGAATAGGGGCTGGGTAAAATGAGGCTGAGACCTGCAGGGCTGCATTCCCAGGAGGTGAGGCATTCTAAGCCACAGGGTGAGATAGGAGGTGGACACAAGACCCAGGTCACAAAGACCCTGCTGATAAAACAGGATGGAGGTGGTGGTGTTTGTTTGTTTTTGCTTTTGTTCGAGACAGAGTTTTGCTCTTGTTGTCCAGGCTGGAGTGCAATGGCGCTATCTCGGCTCACTGCAAACTCTGCCTCCTGGGTTCAAGTGATTCTCCTGTCTCAGCCTCTCGAGTAGCTGGTGTTACAGGCACATGCCACCACATCCGGCTAATTTTTGTATTTTTAGTAGAGTTGGGATTTCATCATACTAGTCAGGCTGGTCTCGAACTCCTGACCTCGGGTGATCTGCCCGCCTCGGCCTCCCAAAGTGCTAGGATTACAGGCTTGAGACACTGCGCCCGGCCAATGCAGGGTTTTTGTTGTTGTTTTTTTTTTTTTTTTTTTTTGAGATAGAGTCTCACTCTGTTGCCCAGGCTGGAGTGCAGTGGCATGGTCTTGGCTCACTGAAACCTCCACCTCCTGGGTTCAAGTGATTCTCCTGCCTCAGCCTCCCGAGTGGCTGGGATTACAGGTCTGTGCCACCACCACACCTGGCTAATTTTCTTTTTTTTTTTTTTGAGTAAAGATGGAATTCCACCATGTTGGCCAAGCTGGTCTTGAACGCCTGACCTCAAGTGATCCACCCACCTTGGCCTCCCAAAGTGCTGGGATTACAGGCATGAGCCACCACGCCCGGCCAGGATGCAGGATTTTATCAGCATGACGTGAAAGTGACCTCTGGTTGTTCTCACTGCTCATTATGCACAAATTATAATACATTAGCATGCTAAGAGACACTCCCACCAGCGCCATGACAGTTTACAAATGCCATGGCAACCTCTAGAAGTTACCCTATAGGGTCTAAAAGGGTAGGGATCCCTCAATTCTGAGAAATCTTCACCTCTTTTCTCAGAAAACTCATGAATAATCCATCCCTTGTTTAACCTATAATCAAGAAATAACTGTAAGTATATGCAATCGAGCAGCTCATATCACTGCTCTGCCTATGGAGTAGCCATTCTTTTATTCCTTTACTTTCTTTGTCTCCATTTTTAAAATTTATTTTTATTTTTTGAGACGCAGTTTTGCTCTGGTCACCCAGGCTAGAGCACAATGGCTCAATCTCGGCTCACTGCAACCTCCGCCTCTCAGGTTCAAGTGATTCTCCTGCCTCAGCCTCGTGAGTAGCTGGGATTACAGGTGCCTGCCACCACACCTGGCTAATTTTTGTATTTTTAGTAGAGATGGGGTTTCACCATCTTGACCAGGCCGATCTCGAACTCCTGAACTCAGGTGATCCGCCTGCTTCAGTCTCCCAAAGTGTTGGGATTACAGGCATGAGCCACTGCGCCTGGCCTTTTCTCTTTTTTTTTTTTTTTCTTTTGAGATACGATCTTGTTCTATTTCCCAGGCTAGAGTGCAGTGACACTCCAGCCACCATGGCTCACTGCAGCCTCGACTTCCTGGACTCAAGCAATTCACCTGCCTCAGCCTCCCAAGTAGCTGGGACTTGGGACGTGCACCACCACGCTAGGCTAATTTTTGCTTTTTTTTTTTTTTTTGTAGAGAAAAAGTGATCTGCCTGTCTTGGTCTCCCAAAGTGCTGGGATTACAGGTGTGAGCTACCTGTCTTCCTTTACTTTCTTAATAAACTTGCTTTCACTTTATAGACTCGCCCTGAATTCTTTCTTGCACAAGTCCGAGAACCCTCTCTTGAGGTCTGGATGAGGACCCCTTTTCGGTAACAGTTTCCTCTTCCCCAAGTGAAAGAGGGCCTTTGCTGATCATTTGAGAGAAAACAAATTTGAGTAGACGCCACATTCCTTGCGGGGAGGGGCACATTGTGGGACAACTCTGTTGGCCCTCAAGGACGATGACTAATAGGTTGCTGGTGTCAGAGGCATTTGAACCAGAGCAACAGCATCTTAAATAGGGACTGGGTAAAATAAGGCTGAGACCTACTGGGCTGCATTCCCAGATAGTTAGGGCATTCTAAGTCACAGGATGAGTTAGGAGGTCGGCACAAGATACGGGTCATAACGACCTTGCTGGCTGGGCGCAGTGGCTCACGCCTGTAATCCCAGCACTTTGGGAGGCTGAGGTGGGTGGATCACCTGAGGTCAGGAGTTCGAGACCAGCCTGACCAACATGCAGAAACCCTGTCTCTACTAAAAATGCAAAATTAGCCGGGTGTGGTGGTGCACGCCTGTAATCCCAGCTATTTGGGAGGCTGAGAGGATAATTGCTGGAACTGGGAGGTGGAGGTTGCAGTGAGCCGAGATCGCTCCATTGCACTCCAGCCTGGGTAACAAGAGTGAAACTCCGTCTAAAACAAACAAACAAAAACAAAACAAACAAACAAACAAATAAAAACTTGCTGATAAAATAGCCTGCAGTAAAGAAGCCAGCGAGAACCAAGATGGAGACGAGAGTGGCCTCTGGTTGTCCTTACTGCTACATTCTCACCAGTGCCATGACATTTTACAAATGCCATGGCAACATCAGGAAGTTACCCTATATGGTCTAAAAAGGGGAGGTATAAATAATCCACCCCTTGATGATATATGTTTAGCATATCATCAAGAAATAACTGGCCGGGCGCAGTGGCTCACGCCTGTGATCCCAGCACTTTGGGAGACTTTGGGAGGCTGAGGTGGACAGATCATTGGAGGTCAGGAGTTCGAGACCAGCCTGGCCAACATGGTGAGACCCCGTCTCTACTAAAAATACAAAAATTAGCCAGACCTGGTGGCACACACCTGTAATCCCAGCTACTTGGGAGACTAAGGTAGGAGAATCGCTTGAACCTGGAAGGCGGAGGTTGCAGTGAGCTGAGACCGCGCCACTGCACTCCAGCCTGGGTGATAGAGTAAGACTTCATCTCAAAAGGAAATAACCGTAAAAATGGGCAACCAGTAGCCCTCAGGGCTGCTCTGTCTGGAGTAGCCATTCTTTAGTCATTTACTTCCCTAATAAACTTGCTTTCAGTTTACTCTATGGACTGGCCCTGAATTCTTTCTAGAGTGAGATCTAAGATCTCTCTCTTGGGGTCTGGATTGGAACCCCTTTCCTGTAACAGTGTCGGAGGTGTTTGAACGAGAGGAATTCCGACTTGAATAGGGGCTGGGTAAAATAAGGCTAAGACCTATTGCGCTGCATTCCCAGACAATTAAAGCATTCTTAGTCACAGGATGAAATAGGAGGTCAGCACAAGATACAGGTCATAACGACCTTGCTGATAAAACAGGTTGCAGTAAAGAAGCCGGCCAAAATCCACCAAAATCAAAATGGCCAGGACAGTGACCTCCGATGGTCCTCACTGCTACACTCCCATCAGCACCATGACAGTTTACAAATGCCACGGCAACGTCAGGAAGTTACCCTCTGTAGTCTAAAACGGGGAGGTATGAATAATCCACCGCTTGTTTAGCATATCATCAAGAAATAACCATAAAAATGGGGAACAAGCAGCCCTCGGGGCTGCTCTGTCTATGGAGTGGCCATTTTTTATTCCTTTATTTTCCTTATAAACTTGCTTTCACTTTACAGACTCGCCCTGAATTCTTTCTTGTGTGAACTCCAAAAACCCTCTCTGGGGGGGGTCTGGATTGGGACCCACTTCCTGTAACACTGGGAGGCTTTTATAAGAAACGGACTGTCCGGACATCTGGTGGCCACAAAGTGTTCGGTCTGCCTTCGCTGCTCTTCATACAGGAACGCACTGAAACGAAGCAGAATCCCTATCCTGGCTGGGAGCCACGAATCTTCCATGCTTTACTTTCTAAATACCACTCCCTTCCACCCACTGCTCTCTACTTCCACTGCTCCCATCCTGGTCTAAGCCACCGTCGTCCCTTGCCTAAATGATGAAACAGCCTCCCTCCATCCTCCCTGGCTGCCCTCCAATCGCTTTCCTGCAGAGCAGCCAGAGCAATCACTTTCAAATGCAAACCTGAACCTGCAGCTCCTCTGCTCAAAGCCCTTGGATGGTTTCCACCAGCATCAATGCTAAAGCCTGAACTCAGCGCAAGGTGCTGTGTGCTCCGCTCCTCTGGCTGCTCCGGGATTATCTTGTACTCTCTTCCTCTTCCTCTCTGCAGCCTGGGAAACTCATCTTTTCTTTTCTTTTTTTTTTTTTTTTTAAACTCTTGAAATATATCATGCTGTCTCCCACCTCAAAAATCACAGCTGTTCGTGATTTTTCTCATGATGAATGCCTACGCGTTCTTCAGATCTCAGCTAGAATGCCACCTCCTCTGGGAAGCCTCCCTCATCCCCCTGCAAGACTGGGTTAAGTTTCCGTGGGTAACAGGTGGTATTTTCCAAAAATAGCCACAACGTATTTCCTGTCCCACATGATACTCCTGGCCATTTGCCCTTCTCTTGAATTTAGGGAAAACTTTGTATCAGCCTCTATGGAAAGAATGCAATGGAAATGATTCTGCGTGACTTCCGAGTCCAAGTGAGAAAAGGTAATATGGGAGCTGGGTGCAGTGATGCATGCCTGTAGTCCCAGCTACTCGGCAGATTGATGTGGGAGGATCCTTTGAGGCCAGGAGTTCGAGGCCAGCCTGGGCCAGCCTGAGACCCTGAGTCCCACCCTCGCCCTGCCATCTCAAGAAGAAGAAGAAGAAGAAGGAGAAGAAGAAGGAGAAGGAGAAGGAGAAGGAGAAGGAGAAGGAGGAGAGGAAGAAGAAGAAAAAGAAGAAGAAGAAGAAGAAGAAGAAGAAGAAGAAGAAGAAGAAGAAGAAGAAGAAGAAGAAGAAGAAGAGGAGGAGGAGGAGGAGGAGGAGGAGGAGGAGGAGGAAGAAGAAGAAAAGATAATATGATTCCCACCCGGCTCACACGTTCACTTGTTCTTAGAATGATTGTTGTGAAGCTCTGGCTGCAAGGAGACCACATGTAGGGGTTCCAAGCAATGGCCCCAGCGAGGGTCTCAGCCTGTAGCCTGTAGCAACTGACTCATTTATGTGCGAGCAAACATTCAGATGATTCCAGCCCCCAGATTTTGAGCCACCCAGCTGAAGCCAAGGTTGAGTTTATTCCTCCCAAGCCTGCCCAAATTGCAGATTGAAGAGTAAAATGAATGTCTTTTTTTTTTTTTTCCAGACAGAGTCTTGCTCTGTTCTCCATGCTGGAGTGCAGTGGCGCAATCTCAGCTCATTGCAACCTCTGCCTTCTGGGTTCAAGCGATACGCATGCCTCAGCCACCCAAGTAGCTGGGATTACAGGTGTGTGCCACCACACCTGGCTAATTATTATATTTTTAGTAGAGATGGGGTTTCACCATCTTGTCCAGGCTGGTCTTGAACTCCTGGTCTCATGTGATCCACCTACCTCTGCCTCCCAAAGTGCTGGGATTATAGCCGTGAGCCACTTGCCCCGTGAATGTTGTTGTCATTTGAAGCTTCTAATGAGGAAAGAGAGAGACCCTCTCATATTGTTTTATACTCAGTACCTGTTTTAAGAAAAAACAAAGAGGTGAAACCAAAGACAGGCAGCCCAGCCCCAGGCCCAAAACCCAGCCTGGGCCTGCCTGGCCTAAACCTAGTAGTTAAAAATCAACTAATGACTTAGAAACCGATGTTATCCATAGATTCCCGGCATTGTATAAAAGAACATTGTGAAACACCCTGCTCTGTTCTGTTTCACTCTGACCGCCAGTGCCTGCAGCCCCTGTCATGTACCCCCTGCTTGCTCAAATCAGTCACGACTCTTTCATGTGAAATCTTTAGTGTTGTGAGCCCTTAAAAGGGACAGAAATTGTGCCCTCGGGGAGCTTGGATTTTAAGGCAGTAGCCTGCCGATGCTCCCAGCTGAATTAAAGCCCTTCCTTCTACAACCGGTGTCTGAGAGGTTTTGTCTGCGGCTTGTCCTGCTACATTTCTTCGTTCCCTGACCAGGAAAGTAAGCGAGGCAGCCCCTTAGGCGGCTTAGGCCTGCTTTGTGGAGCATCCCTGCGGGGGACCCTGGCCAGCCTGAGTGACGCCATCCAAAGAGCGCTCCCGGGTAGGCAATTGCCCCGGTGGAACGCTTCTCCAGAGCAGCACATAGCAGGCCCCCACAGAGGATTAATACAGTGGCTGAATACTGGGAAGGAACTGGCACTTGAAGTCCGGACATCTGAAACTTAGTAAGACTAGTCTTTGGAACTTGCCCACTCCATTTGAGTGGAAGCGTGGCCTGATCACCCACGGCGTGCCTTTATCGGCACTTTGGTGTTGGTTTTGGTTTTGACTTGGTTTAAATTGCTTGACAGGACTGGTCTTGAGAATTGACCCACTCCGTTTGAGTGGAAGCGTGGCCTGATCACCCACAGCGTGCCTTTATCGGCACTTTGGTGTTGGTTTTGGTTTTGACTTGGTTTAAATTGCTTGACAGGACTGGTCTTGAGAATTGGCCTACTCCGTTTGAGTGGAAGCGTGGCCTGATCACCCACAGCGTGCCTTTATCGGCACTTTGGTGTTGGTTTTGGTTTTGACTTGGTTTAAATTGCTTGACAGGACTGGTCTTGAGAATTGGCCTACTCCGTTTGAGTGGAAGTGTGGCCTGATCACCCACGGGGTGCCTGTACCGGCACTTTGCTTTTTGTTTTTGACTTGACTTAGCTTGCTTGATACTCTGGTTTTGGTTTTGACCTGGCCTGGATTTCTGGATATTCTGATTTTGGTTTTGATTTTGGTTTGGTGTAAACTGCAGAAGCGTGTGTGTGCCCTTTTAACCTGTTTTTTGTTTTGCGGTGTGCGTGTGGTATGAGCGTGGTGTTTTGTCTTGAAGAAGCATGCACGGGTCAGGCACAAAAAAGCCCACCCCACTAGGAACTATGTTTAAAAATTTCCAAAAAAAGGAAAAAAGGGAGGAGGCAGAATTTATATTTAAAAAAGTTATATGGTAAATTCTTGTCCTGAAATAAATTACCCGGTTGTTTCAAGAAAAAAGTGTTTGTAATAAGTCAAAAAGTTGAGACATGTCGAAAAATTGTCTGCGAAAGTCATAAAAGAAAAAAAGTTGTACAAAAATATTATGCAAAAAATGTTGTATAATTTAAAAGTAATAGGCCTCCTGAGTACTACTGAAGAAACAGTTTATGTGCAAGGTGTATAAGAAGAGTAAAATATATCTTTAGTAAAAAATTATAAGGAGGCACAAGAATGTGGACTTTAACCTACATTAAAAGATTAAAAAAATATTGTTTTGAAAGTTTAAGCAAGTTTTAAAATGTTAATTGTAAAGAAAATTCTGTGTGTAAACATATTAGCTAAAGTTAAAAAGGTATCATCCAGTTTTTCTGTGAACTAGACATTAAAGTAAAAATGCAACAGGTTTTTCTTAAAGCATTAACCTGCTCTTTAACAAAAATTATAAAAGGTTAAAAAGAGTCTATAAAATCTTATGGTCAAACACGAAAAATTAGATAAATATGTCTACAAGGTTTTATTAAAATTAAGTTTAATATTAATAACACACTAATATAAAGGTAAAATTTAGCTTATCTGGTATAAAAATCATACAAAAAGCATTATTAAATATAAAATGGTGTTTAGCTTTTTTTGGTCTAAAAACTAATAAAGATAGGTACTAAAGGAAACATTCATTTTACTAGAGAATCATAGAAGTCAAAGACTTAAAACAAACTTTGACAATTAAGAATCTTGGTATGTGGCCGGGCGCGGTAGCTCAAGCCTGTAATCCCAGCACTTTGGGAGGCCGAGATGGGCGGATCACGAGGTCAGGAGATCGAGACCATCCTGGCTAACACGGTGAAACCTCGTCTCTACTAAAAAATACAAAAAACTAGCCGCGCAAGGTGGCGGGCGCCTGTAGTCCCAGCTACTCAGGAGGCTGAGGCAGGAGAATGGCGTGAACCCGGGAGGTGGAGCTTGCAGTGAGCTGAGATCCGGCCATTGCACTCCAGCCTGGGCAACAGAGCAAGACTCTGTCTCAAAAAAAAAAAAAAAAAAAAAAAGAGAATCTTGGTATGCTTACCAAGATGCAAATGCCTGGTTGAAATGGATCAAATATTCCATCTGCACATTAAACAAAAGCAATTGTTATGCTTGTGCACATGGCAGGCCAGAGGTCCTGATTGTCCCCCTTCCACTAAGGTGGTCCTCCAGTTGACCAGGCATGGGCTACATGGTAGCTCTTTTCCAGGATTCTACAGCCTGGAGTAATAAGTCATGCCAAGCTCTCTCTGCTACATTCCAAAGTCCCTGCGGGTCAGCTCCTGAGGGCCATCCAGCTTCCATCTCCCAACACTAAGTTCCCTTTGTGTCTCTCACGGCAGGGAGGAAACTTAGCATTCCTTGGAGACCTGAAGGGATGCAGTGAGCTTAAGAATTTTCAAGAGCTTATCAATCAGTCAGCCCTTGTTCATCCCCGAGCGGATGTGTGGTGGTATTGGGGTGGACCTTTACTGGGCACTCTGCCAAATAACTAGAGTGGCACTTGTGCTTTAGTACATTTGACTATCCCTTTCACCCTAGCATTTCATCAACCAGAGGAAAAAAATAATGAGACATCGTAAAGTGAGAGAAGCCCCTTATAGGTCTTTCAACTCTCACATCTATTGAGATGCTACTGGAGCCCTGCAAGGAATACCAGACCAATTTAAAGCTTGAAATCAAATAGTCACAGGATTTAAGTCAATATTTTAGTAGATGACAGTCAATAAAAATGTAGATTAGATAAACTACATCTGTTACAACCAACAGCAATGAGCTTTTCATGAGTTAAAAAGAAAAACTCATGTCGGCCCCAGCCCAGAGGCTACCTGTCCTGACAAAACTCTACACTCTATGTGTCGGAAAGAGAAAAAATGGCAGTTGGAGTTTTAACCCAGACTGTAGGGCCCTGGCCAAGGCCAGTGGTCTATCTCTCAGAACAACTAGACGGGGTTTCCAAAGGCTGGCCCCCATGTCCAGGGGCCCTGGCAGCAATGGCCCCGTTAGTACGAGAAGCAGATAAGCTAACTCTTAGGCAAAACCTAAACATAAAGTTCCCCCCATGCTGTGGTAATTTTAATAAATACCAAAGGACACCATTAGCTAATGAATGCTAGACTAACTAGATACCAAAGCTTGCTCTGTGAAAATTCCCACATAACCATTGAAGTTTGCAACACCCTAAACCCTGCCACCTTGCTCCTGGTATCAGAGAGCCCAGTTAAACATAACTGTGTAGAAGTATTGAACTCAGTTTATTCTAGTGGGCCCAACCTCCGAGACCAACTTTAAACATCAGTAGACTGGGAGCTGTATGTGAATGGGAGCAGCTTTGCCAACCCCTGCAAAGTGACTCTGAAGAAGATGACAAGCCCTGCTCCAGTCACACTCGGAAGCTGACTGGTCCGCACACGGCCGAAGCATGAGGAAACTCATTGCAGGACTCATTTTCCTCAAAATTTGGACTTGCATAGTAAGGTCTTCAACCGACCTTCCTCAAGACTGAGGGCTGTTCCCAGTATATACCTCAAGTCACTGAGGTAGGACAAAAGATTGCTACAGTCCTATTATTTTATGGTTATTACAAGTGTACCAGGACTCTAAAAGAAACTTGTTTGTATAATGCTATTCTATCCAAGGTATGTAGCCCAGAAAGTAACCAACCTGATGTATGTTATGACCCATTTTAAGCCTCTCATGATCACAGTTTTTAAAATAAAATTAAGGACTGCTCCTTTTCTAGGCAACACAAGTAAATAGCTAGGACAGAAGAAAGAGGGGACTCCAAACATATAATCCTAAAATTTAATGCTTGTGCCACTATCAATGGCAATCGGCATAGAATAAGATACAGTTCTTTAAGTCAGAAAAAAAAAAAGTTACACGGCAGGAAATAAGTATATCTGTCATAAATTAACTTCATGTGCAAATGTGTGTAATTACTGGTCTTATGTCATCTAGACTACTTTAAAAAAGGATAAAAAAGATCCTGTTTAGCTCCAAAAAGGAGAAGGCAGCACCTCCTGTACCAGTGGAAGCTGCAACCCCTTAAAATTAATAATTACAAATCCCTTAATCCCAAGGTGGAAAAAATAAAAAAAAGGAGAACACGTATCTCTGGGCATCAATAGGAAAAGATTAGGTCCTACAGTAAATATCTTAGTAAAAGAGGGGGTTCGTAAACTCTCTCCAGAACCAGTATTTCAGACTTTCTATGATAAACTAAATGTGCCAGTACCAGAGACTCCAGGAAAAAACAGAAATTTGTTTCTGCAATTAGCCGAGCATGTAGCCCAGTCTCTAAATGTCAGTTCATGTTATGTTTGTGAAAAAACTGTAATAAGAGATCAACGGCCATAAGAAGCCTAAGAATTAGTGCCTACGAACCCAGTTCCTAATGAATTCCTGGCCCAAAAGAATCACCCTAATCATCTCTAGGTTCTAAAAGTCTCAATTATTGGACAATATTGCATAGTTAGAAACAAGAAAAAATTCACTCCTTCTGTAGGATGACTTAGTTGTCTAGGGCAAAAAGTGTATAATGGTACCAAAAAAACCGGTTACATGGTAGAGTTCCAGTTACACAGAAAGAGATCCATTCAGTAAATTTCCAAGGTTGCAGACTGTCTGGGCGCACCCAGAATTCCACAGGACTGGACTGTCCCCACCAGGTTATACTGGATAAGTAGACATAGAGCCTACGCTAAGCTGCCTGACCAGTGGACAGGTAGTTGTGTTATTGGCACTATTAAACCATCTTTCTTCCTACTGCCCATAAAAACAGGTGAACTCCTGGGCTTCCCTGTCTATGCTTCCCTTGGAAAACAAAGCATAGCCGTAGGTAATCGGAAAGATGGTAAATGACCTCCTAAAATATTATATAATACTATAGACCTGCCACTTAGACACAAGATGGCTCATGGGGATACTGGACCCCCATTTACATGCTCAACCGAATCATACGGTTGCAAGCTGTTTTAGAAATCATCACTAATAAAACCGGGCAAGTTTTGACTATTCTGGCCTGGCAAGAAACTCAGATAAGAAATGCTATCTATCAAAATAGATTGGCTTTGGACTACTTGCTAGCAGCTGAAAAAGAGGTCTATAAAAAATTTAACTTTACTAATTACTGTCGACACATAGATAATCAAAGGCAAGTAGTTAAAGACATAGCTAAAAATATGACAAAACCAACACACGTGCCCGTACAAGTGTAGCATGAATTCGACCCTGAAGCCATGTTTAAAAATTAGTTCCCAGCACTAGGAGGATTTAAAACTCTTACTATAAAAGTCATAATAGTAATAAAAACCTGCTGACTGCTTCCTTGTTTGCTACCTGTACTTCTTCAAATGATAAAAAACTTCATTCCTACCTTAGTTCACCAAAATGCTTCAGCACAAGTGTACTATATAAATCACTATCAATCTATTGCACAAAAAGACATAAGTAACAAAAATAAGAGTGAGAACTCCCACTAATAAAAAGTGAGAGTCTCAAAGGGGGGAAATGAGGAAAGACAGAGACCCTCTCATATTGCTTTATATTGTTTTATACTCAGTACCTGTTTTAAGAAAAAACAAGGAAATAAACCAAAAACAGGCAGCCCAGCACCAGGCCCAAAACCCGGCCTGGGCCTGCCTGGCCTAAACCTAGTAGTTAAAAATCAACTCATGACTTAGAAACCGACGTTATCCATAGATTCCCGGCATTGTATAAAAGAACATTGTGAAACTCCCTGCTCTGTTCTGTTTCACTCTGACCACTGGTGCATGCAGCCCCTGTCACATACCCCCTACTTGCTCAAATCAATCATGACCCTTTCATGTGAAATCTTTAGTGTTGTGAGCCCTTAAAAGGGACAGAAATTGTACCCTTGGGGAGCTTGGATTTTAAGGCAGTAGCTTGCCGATGCTCCCAGCTGAATAAAGCCCTTCCTTCTACAACCGGTGTCTGAGAACTTTTGTCTGCGTGTCGTCCTGCTACACTAAGTCTTGAACTGCCTTTTTTTTTTTTTTTTCTTCTCTTTTACAGAAAGACCAGACCTTACAATGTTTTTATTTTTTCTTTCCATTTTTCTTTCTTTTTAATGTTTTTGTAGAGATGGGATCTTGCTATATTGCCCAGGCTGGTCTCAAACTCCTGGCCTCAAGACATCCCCCCACTTTGGCCTCCCAAAGTGCTGGGATTGTCAAGGGCTCATTTGTTACACAGCCATAGCAACAGAAATTTAGGAACTGTTACATGTATACCTTCTCTTTAAAGTATTTGTTACATGTGAAACTTTACATTTGTGTGATTACTAGATTCCTATCCTGAAATACTGAAAGCTCTTAATAGCCAAATTTGCGTTCCTTTTTACCATTCTATTCCTGACACTTAGCAAGGTGCCTGGTAAATGATGCAGCCAATGCCAATTTACTCTCAACTTTCCTGCACCTCTTCACTTGTAAAAATAGAATGCATTTGGTCATTAATTGAATGCTCATTTATGTGATGAATGCTGACTGAGAGGCTGTGTCAGGGATTTATTAGAGATGGACACAAAACAAATATGAAATACAAGGGACTGAGGGGAGACATAGAAGGGGACTGGGAAAGCTTCCTGAGGGAAAGGGATATTTGGGCTGTGTTTAAAAGGATGTACAGGTGCTTTCTGAATAACAAAGAGGCATGACAGGACTTTTGGCAAAGGAAATGGTGAGTGCCAATGCTTGGGGCCAGGAAGCAGCCAAGTTGGTCAGGCAATGGTGTGAAGTTCTGCACAGAGGCAGTTTGCTTTGGTGGAAAATCCTGCAGGAAAAGGTTCCTAAGGACCAATTCTGACAGCCTGCAATGTAGGTGCTTAGATTTCATCTCATTAGAAATAGGAAGACCTTGGAGGTTTGAAAGCAGTGGTGGAATGAGTGGAGTTTTTTGTTTCTCTGTTTTTTTTAAGAGACAAGATGCTAAAAAAAAAAAAAAAAAAAAGGCACTGTTATGCTTCCCAGGCTGGAGTGCAGTGGCAAGATCATGGCTCACTGCAGCCTTGAACTCTTGGGCATAAGCAATCCTCCTGCCTCAGCCTCCCGAGTAGCTGGGGCTACACGTGTGCACCACCACGCTCAGCTAATTTTTTCATTTTTCATTTTATTTATTTATTTATTTATTTAGAGACAGAGTTTTGCTCTTGTTGCCCAGGCTGGAGTGCGATGGCACGATCTTGGCTCACTGTAACCTCCACCTCCTGGGTTCAAGCAATTCTCCTGCCTCAGCCTCCCGAGTAGCTGGGATTACAGGCATGTGCTACCAAGCCTGGCTAATTTTGTATTTTTAGTAGAGATGGGATTTCTCTGTGTTGGTCAGGCTAGTCTCCAACTCCCGACCTCAGGTGATCCACCCGCCTTGGCATCCCAAAGTGCTGGGATTACAGGCGTGAGCCACAGCGCCCAGCCAATTTTTTCATTTTCATTTTTTTTTTTTTTGAGACAGAGTCTTGCTCTGTTGCCCAGGCTATAGTGCAACGGCACGATCTTGGCTCACGACAACCTCCACCTTCTGGGTTCAAGCGATTCTCCTGCCTCAGCCTCCCAAGTAGGTGGGACTACAGGTGCCTGCCACCACGCCTGGCTAATACTTTTGTAGTTTTAGTAGAGATAGGGTTTCACCATATTGGCCAGGCTAGTCTCGAACTCCTGACCTTGTGATCCGTCTGCTTTGGCCTCCCAAAGTGCTGGGATTACAGGCGTGAGCCACCGCGCCCAGCCTCATTTTAATTTTTTTTAGTAGAGACGTAGGTCTTGCTATGCTGCCAGGTTGGTCTTGAACTCCTGACCTCAAGCAATTCTCCCGCTTCTGTCTCCCAAAGTGCTGGGATTACAGGCGTGAGCCACTACTCCAGCCTAGAGTTCTTGATAGTACCAGGGCTGAGAAAGTACCAGGGGTAGGAGGCTCCTAAACTGGTCCAGATGGGAAGTGATGAGGCCAAGGATAGGGAAGTGAAGGGGGGAGGAGTAGGAGTAACTCAAAGGCCATTTAGCAAAAATTCACCACGCAAGGCCCTGTATTAGGGCGCTGGGTGTTCATACTTCATTGTCCTATCAACTCTATAAAGCAGGGGCCAACAAACTTTTTCCATAAAAGGCAAGATCGTAAATACTTCAGGTTCTGCAGATCTGTAGCATCTTTAGCAACTACCTACTCTGTTGCAAGGCAAAAGCAGGCAGAGATGCTAGGTAAACGCGTGGGCGTGTCTGTGTGCCAATAAAACTTTATTCAGGGACACTGAAATGTGAATTTCAGAAACTTTTCACAGTTCATAGACTATTCTTCTCCTTTGGATTTTTCTCCCAGCTATGTAAACATGTAAAAATAATTCTGAGCTTGCAGGGCCGGACAAAGCAGCCGGTGGGTCTTGGTTCGCCTACCCCTGCTATATAAATCATTAATTATGATACCAATCATAAGGAGAAGATCTTCACGACTAGTCCCTCAAAGAGCACCGCCCCTCTAACATCATCAAACCCCGCCTCCAAAGGCGGAGGCTGCGCATGCGCGGCAGGCCCTCGGGCGGGGGCGGGGCGGGGCGCAGCTCCGACTTCGGACATGGCGCACGCTGGCGGCGGCAGCGGTGGCGGCGGCCCCGCGGGCCGGGGGCTGAGCGGCGCCCGCTGGGGTCGCTCGGGCTCCGCGGGCCACGAGAAGCTGCCAGTGCACGTGAGTGGCGTCCCCGCCCTCACTCGGGGACCCCATCCTCTGGACCCCGCGGGCGGGCGCCCCTCACCCAGGCCCCGCCCGACCCCGGCCCCGCCCGGCCCCGGCCCAGCCTCGGCCTCCCCTCTGCACGGCCCCGGACCCCTCACCCCTCACCGCTCACCTCCGCCCTCCGAAGGCCCAGCCCATCCTCTTCCCCTCAGGGACCCCGTCCCCTCGTCCCCTCCTCCCGCGACCCGGGCCCACCGGGACCCTCCCCCTCTCTGCAGGTAGAAGACGCCCTCACCTATCTGGACCAGGTGAAGATCCGCTTTGGCAGCGACCCCGCCACCTACAACGGCTTCCTGGAGATCATGAAGGAGTTCAAAAGCCAGAGGTACCCGCGGGGCCCCTTTCCACCTCGGGGGGCCCCCCTGGGCCGGAATCAGGCCTAGCGGGGTGAGACCTCCCCTCCCCAGGCTGCCCCCCTGGGCCGGGTGACCTTGCGCAGGTTGTCGAATCTCTCAGAGTCTTAGCTCCTTCCCGTAACAAAAATGAAAATGGATAGTACCCACCTTGTGGAGCTTTGTGGGGATTCCTGGAAGCGGGACAGGGATCTGGGGGGAGGCAGGGAGGGCAAGGCCGTGCACACTCATAGAGTCAAATCCTGCCTCGATTTAATATGTTGATTTTAAAATTAGTTTTGTTCATGAAAGACTTCGTGGGACCCATTTTGATTTTTTATTTTCAAACTCTGTAAAATGTTATTTGTCTTGATGATTGAAATTATTGGCACCCTCTTCCCCTTTAATCTTGTCCTCAAGGTGCTTCTCTGGGCTCACTGTGGTCCCAGGCCTGCTTGGAAGTAAGACGCATAAAATGCTTAGTAAGGGAGCTGGCACACAGAAAACGTTTAAAACACATGAGCTGATTTTGCAGGCCCAGAATCAAGGAGGATTACAGATAGATGGGAAACGCTGGGATCATGCCCTTGTTTTTATAGGAGGCTCACTGAGACTTGGAGTGGGTAAGGGACCCACCTAAGTGGCAGAGGTGACACTAGAACTCAGACCCTCTGAGTCAGACTCATGGAGGTCATATCCTTACCTTACTGCTGCCCCCTCTTAGGAAACATGGTGGGGTTGGCCTGGTTTCCTTCCAGGAGCCCAGTGCTAAGGGCTGGGCTGCGATGCAACCTGAAGGGAGACTCCATCTCTCCCCTCCTATTACACGTTTCCCATACTTGGCGGTACCATTGGTATTTATGCATTGCAATTGTTTGCTCAGATGGAAACCTGTGTCATAGTCATCTCTATCTGATATGAAATGAGGGAATTTTTCACATTGCTTGGAGGACTTTGGCCTCCTGCCACTTCTTGGAGTCCAGGCCTTGCGGTTGGCTCTCCTGACATCTTCAGAACCGAGAGTGCTCATTCTTGGAGTGTTTTGGGGGAGCTGAGCAATGTCAGTATTCTCTCATTCCCACCAGGAGGAAACAAGGAGCTCAGGCCTAGCCAGTCAGGAGATAGATCATGGTGTACAGATGCTATCACATGGGGCACTGTTTTTTTTTTTTGGAGACGGATTCTCGCTCTGTCTCCCAGGCTGGAGTGCAGTGGTGTGATCTTGGCTCACTGCAACCCTCTGCCTCCCGGGTGCAAGTGATTCTTGTGCCTCTGCCTCCTGAGTAGCTGGGACTGCAGGCGCGCACCACCACACCAAGCTAATTTTTGTATTTTTAGTAGAGACAGTGTTTCACCGTGTTGGCCAGGCTGGTCTCGAACTCCTGACCTCAGGTGATCTGCCTGCCTTGGCCTCCCAAAGTGCTGGGATGACAGGCAGGAGCCACTGTGCCTGGTGGGTCACATTTTAGGTTCCTTTGTTGTCTGTTGAGAAGGTTTTTATGTGGCAGTATCAAGGGAGTGGGGAATAGATTACATTTTTCATTTACTTCCTAAGACCCTTTTGCCCACTTCCGTTGTTTCTTCTAGCATCGATACTCCTGGAGTCATCAGACGTGTCTCACAGCTCTTCCACGAGCACCCTGACCTCATTGTTGGATTCAACGCTTTTCTTCCCCTTGGATACAGAATAGACATTCCCAAGAATGGCAAGTTAAACATACAGTCGCCTCTGACGAGCCAGGTATGCTGCTACAGTGGTTCGGGTGATCTCAGCCTTCACTGCGTGTATCTTGCTACTCAGGTTGGGCCACGTGTCTCTCTTGTATCATTGCTAGAAAGCCACTTAAGCTCTGTTCTTTTTCTAGACATGCTCATTGCTTCTAGCACAAATCAAAATAGATATGGAAACACCTACACAAGCAGCCTCTGCCTCCCAAATTGATCTGTTTGGAAGATTTAAATCAAGAGGAGATGTCAGGGAGGTATCCTCCTAACACAGAATAACCACCCCAGCAGTTGCTGAGGTCTTGGCTTGAGGCTTTCCCAGCGAGCATACCAGGCAGGCTTGCCCTTGTATTTGGGTATGTCCTCGTCTGCCTCTGATCACTGTCAGTACCACCTACAAAATAAAGTGGTCGAGATGGTGTGTGAATAGCCACGTTTATGGTGGTTGTGTTTCATTGTTGATAGGATTATTAGCTCAGTTGGGACTCCTGGCGTGGCTTTGGTCCTTTCTTGGGTGATAGGTGCTGGCCCTCCTTTTTTTTTTTTTTTTTTTTTGGAGACAGAGTCTGGCCCTGTCACCCAGGCTGGAGTGCAGTGGCGCAATCTCAGCTCAGTGCAACCTCTGTGGTTCAGGCGATTCTCCTGCCTCAGCCTCCAGAGTAGCTGGGGTTACAGGCATGTGCCACCATGCTCGGCTAATTTTTGTATTTTTAGTAGAGATGGGGTTTCTCCATGTTGGCCAGTCTGTTCTTGAACTCCTGACCTCAAGTGATCTGCCTGCTTCAGCCTCCCAGAGTGCTGGGATTATAGGCATGAGCCACCATGCCTGGCCTCTTTTTTTTTTTTTTTTTTTTTTTTTTTTTTTTTTGAGACGGAGTCTCGCTCTGTCGCCCAGGCTGGAGTGCAGTGGCCGAATCTCAGCTCACTGCAAGCTCCGCCTCCCGGGTTCACTCCATTCTCCTGCCTCAGCCTCCCGAGTAGCTGGGACTACAGGTGCCCGCCACCTCGCCTGGCTAGTTTTTTGTAGTTTTAGTAGAGACGGGTTTTCACTGTGTTCACCAGGATGGTCTCGATCTCCTGACCTCGTGATCCACCCGTCTCGGCCTCCCAAAGTGCTGGGATTACAGGCTTGAGCCACCGCGCCCGGCCCGGCCTCTTTTTTTTTAAAAAAAAAAAAAAAAAAGACAGGGTCTCACTCTGTTGCCCAGGCTGGAGTGCAGTGGTGCCATCATAGCTCACTGCAGTCTCAACCTCCTAGGCTCAAGTGATCTTCCCGTCTCAGCCTCCTTAGTAGCTAGTACTGCAGGTGTGCACCACCACGGCCAGCTAATTTATTATTATTATTTTTTTTGTAGTGACAGGGTCTCACTATGTTGCCCATGCTGGTCTTGAACTCCTGGCCTCAAGCGATCTGCCCACCTTGGCCTCCCACAGTGCTGGGATTACAGGAGTGAGCCACCATGCCTGGCTCACTGCCCCTTCTATCTCTGCGGTGTCTTCATGCTTGAGCTCACTAGTGCCTCTGAGAAAAAGAAAGCCTACTTAATATTTCCTTTTATAAGATGTCCATTGTCATTTTTTGCACCTCAGCACTATTGCCATTTAAGGCATAATTCTTTGCTGTTGGGGGCTTCCCAGTGCGTTGTGGGATGTTTAGCAGGATCCCTAGCCTGCACCCACCAGACCTTCACTCAGTTCTGACAGCCAGAAATGTCTCCAGACATTGCCAGGTGTCTCCTTGGGGACAAAAGTGCCCCTGTTGAGAACCACTGGTGTAAGTGAACCAGCTCTCCCAACCTCCTCCAAGGCCTCACCCCAAGAGTTTTAGCAGGGAGTGTCAGAATCTACTGCTGGATCCACTTGGTAGGTCTGTCCTTTGATGGAAGAGATGGTAGACTGTCCAGTCAGTTAGGGATCTGACACTCTGCAGTCAGTTGGAAAGAGAACAGCGAAGGGTAATGTGGCAGTGCTTTTGTATTAATTCTGTGTACAAGGTGCGTGTCAATTCTGCTGCTGCTCGGCCAGGCGCGGTGGTTCACGCCTATAATCCCAGCACTTTGGGAGGCTGAGACGGGTAGATCACAAGGTCAGGAGTTCGAGACCAGCCTGGCCAACATGGTGAAACCCTGTCTCTACTAAAAATATAAAAATTAGCCAGTCACAGTGGCGCATGCCTGTAATCCCAGCTACTTGGGAGGCCGAGGCATGAGAATTGCTTGAACCTGGGAGGCGGAGGTTGCAGTGAGCAGAGATTGTGCCACTACACTCTAGCCTGGGTGACAGAGCAAGACTCCATCTCAAAAAAAAAAAAAAAAAAAATTCTGCTGCTTCTCTGTGCAAGACCCTATCTGCCTGTTGTCTCCTGAAAGCCAAGGAGCGAGTCTCAGTTTTTTTTTCTTTTTTGAGATGGCGTCTCGCTCTGTCGCCCTGGCTGGAGTGCAGTGGTGCAATCTCAATCATGCCCCCTGCAACCCCCGCCTCCCGGGTTCAAAAGATTCTCCTGCCTCAGCGTCCTGAGTAGCTGAAATTACAGGCATGCGCCACCATGCCCGGCTAGTTTTTTTGTATTTTTAATGGCCTGACCACCTGGTCAGGCCGGTCTCGAACTCCTGACCTTGTGATTTGCCTGCCTCTGCCCCCCAAAGTGTTGGGATTACAGGCATGAGCCACCGCACCTGGCGGAGTCTCAGCTTTAAAGGGAAACTTGGAAGCGTGTGGCCACTGAACTCCGAAGAGCCTTCGATTTCCTGTTTGCAAATGAAGCCCCAGGATCCAGATGTACTGCTAGCGCCTCAGACCATGAAAGCCTTAGCAAGATTAATCTCCGGAACAATTACGACTGCGGGAGAAAGCCAAGCTCGTTTGCAGTAGGAGCATCCATGAGAGCACTTTGCAGAGCCTGAACGCTGTGGAAACACTGGGTGTCGTTCCTGTCACTCATTCAGAAAGAGCCAGAGTGGAAAGATGTGAACTGTGCATCCTGCATGTGGACGCTGCCTTTCAGCAGAGTCCCTGCCCGTGGAGTAACTCGACTTTCAGGGCTAGATCATGACAGGCGCCACACTGTGGTTGTATTTGGAGTTGGCTCTTCCTTTAAGTAGCCGCGGGTCCCCAACCATGGAGGGCTGGCAGTCTTGTCTCCCCGTAGGTGGCTTAGGTGACAATGACGACGGTGCAGGCCCATTGATTTGGGGAAAGGCTTGAAAAGAACTTTTCACTTAGTAGCTACTCAGCAGGGCCTTGGTCATCTTCCTGCAGCCCAGGAACAGTCATTTCCAGGGCTTCCTGTCTTAGCTGTAGAGGTTTGTTCTCTTCGGGGCACCTAGGAGCCCACTCGCTTCCAGTTGGTATTGACACAGGTGCTGTCAGTTTTCCCGCCCTGCTTCCCAGCAGTCTGGGCTGTTGTTTGAGTGGCTTCAGCACAGACACATGAGAGATGTCCCAGTCCAGGCTGTGACTTGCGTGGCTTCAGGAGTCCTTTGAGCTTTCAGCTCCCTGGAGTCCTTTGAGAGGCCATCATCTGAAAGCCTCACAGGGTTTCCCACACACAGAGGCCCTGGTGATACTCCTTTTTTCTTTCTTTCTTTTTTTTTTTTTTTTTTTGTGACAGAGTTTCTCTCTTGTTGCCCAGGCTGGAGTGCAATGGCACGATCTCGGTTCACTGCAACCTCCGCCTTCCCGGTTCAAGCTATTCTCCTGCCTCAGCCTCCCGAATAGCTGGGATTACAGGCATGTGCCACTGTGCCTGGCTAATTTTGTATTTTTAGTAGAGATTGGGTTTCTCCATGTTGGTCAGGCTGGTCTCAAACTCCCGACCTCACATGATCTGTCCGCCTCAGCCTTCCAAAGTGCTGGAATTACAGGCGTGAGCCACTGCACCTGGCCATCTTTTTTTTTTTTTTTTTTTTTTTTTTTTTTTTTTTTTTTTGCGACGGAGTCTTGCTGTGTCACCCAGGCTGGAGTGCAATGGCATGATCTTGGCTCACTGCATCCCTGCCTCCCGGGTTTAAGCGATTCTCCTGCCTCAGCCTCCTGAGTAGTTGGAATTACAGGTGCCTGCCACCTGTAATTAACTGTCAGCTAAGTTTTGTATTTTTAGTAGAGACGGGGTTTCACCATGTTGGTCAGGCTGGTCTCAAACTCCTGACCTGGTGATCCGTCTGCCTCGACCTCCCAAAGTTCTTTTTTTTTTTTTTTAGTTTAATTGAATTTTTTTTACTTTTTTATTTTTTTGAGACGCCATTTCACTATCACCCAGGCTAGAGTGCAGTGGCGTGATCTCGGCTCACTGCAACCTCTGCCTCTGAGTTTCAAGTCATTCTCCTGCCTCAGCCTCCCAAGTAGCTGTGATTACAGGTATGCACCACCACACCCAACTAATTTTTGTATTTTTAGTAGAGACAGGGTTTTACCATGTAGGCCAGGCTGGTCTCGAACCCCTGACCTTAAGTGATCCTCCCACCTCAGCTCCCAAAGTGCTGGGATTACAGGTGTGAGCCACTGTTCCTGGCCTTTTTTACATTTTTAAAATAGAGACAGGGTTTCACCATGTTGTTCAGGCTGGACTCAAGTGATCCTCCTGCGTTGGCCTCCCAAAGTTTTGGGATTACAGGTGTGACCCACCGCTCCTGGCCAGTATTCTCTCTGTTTCTTAGTTTTTCTAGTTTGACTGTTTTAAAGTATCATTTTTTCCCCCTCAGTTTATCACAAAGCCTGCTGGCTACTGACAAGTAGGGAGTGGCCCATAGGTCTAAGGAAGGTGAATAAGGGAGTCCCAGCCTCGGGCAGCCTTTGGTGCAGGGTGTCTTAACTTCAGTTTTGGGGGCTAGACTATTCTTTATGGCGAGGGGCCACCCTGGGCACTGTCTCCACCCACCAGTTGCTTCCAGATGTGATAACCTGAAGTGTCTTCCGGGTTGCTGAGTATCCCCTGGGTGTCAGAGTTGCTCCAGTTGAGAACACGAGTCTAAAGGGGAAAGACATACACAGGCCATGGTGTGTGGCCAGTGACAACCCAGGGAACTTGTAGGAAGGAACCGCTTCCTACTGGAGCCTCGCCTCGGCCTCCTGAGTCAGCATCATTTCCTGTCGGGTAATTCAGGCCTTGGTTGTAATGTCACCTCTACAGAGAACCCCCCTAGTCCCTACCCTGTGTCATTCTTACGCCACCCTGGGTTATATATTTCAAAACGGCTAGGAAAAGAAGTTCGAAATCCATTATTTCTTGTTGGTTTTCCTTCCTTGGTAGATGGTGAGTCCTTAAGATGAGGTGGGCCCCTCCATTGTCTTGTTCATGACCGTATCCACCTTCTGGAACATTGCCAGGGGGCAGTGCATGGTGCAGGAATGAGAAACTGGATGCTGGTGGGAACGTGGCCGCTCTCAGCTAGCGGGTCCTCTTCAGGGCAGACCCTGCCTCGTGGAAGATGACAACCGGCTTGGACAGAGACACAGATAACCCCTTAACGTGCAGCTCCTAACATAAACAGCCCTTCGACTTTCAAAGGGAGCCCCCTGCCTACTGTCTGGGGGAAGTCCCGCTAGTTGTCAACAAGTCAGTTCTTATGTTTGTATATTCTTGGCTCTTGGAGCAGGCGGTGACCCCTTCTCCGATCCAGGCCCTGGAATTTATTGAGGGTTCTGCGAGTCAGGCCCTGGGGTTTATTCAGAGGCCCTGCTCTCAGGGTTCCAGTACAGTCAAGGTGAGGGTCCGGTGAGAAACAGATGGGCAGATTCAGTCTGCGTGCGGGAGGGGGCAGACAGAGGATGGAGCAGGCCGAGGAAGGGTGGGAGGAGGTGCTGTGGGCAAGACCTGTTTCATGAGGGACTGTTCTGGTGGGGTGTGATGGCCTGAGGTGAGAGTGAGTGGGTGTGCTCGAGGAACAGCCAAGGAGAACGGCAGGGTCAGGAGCTGAAGGAGAGAAGGGGGAGAGGGAGCCAGGAGCGTGAGAAGTACCGGATGGTTCTGGGAGGCAGTTCTGCTGCTGTGCTGAGAATCGGGGTCAGGAGGCCCCTGGGAGACCAGGGAGGGGCCCCAAGTGATGGAAATGGAGTGGATGGTGACAAGGACCAGAGAGGGTCCCAAGTGATGGGGACAGAGAGGATAGTGACAAGGACCAGAGACAGTCCCCAAGTGATGAGGACAGAATAGATGGTAACAAGGAGTGGAAAAGGCCCCCGAGTGATGGGGACAGAGGTGGACAGCGATGGGGACAGAGTGGATGGTGACAGGGACCAGAGACAGTCCCCAAGTGATGGGGACTAAGTAGACTGATGGCGACAGAGTGGATGGTAACAAGGACTGGAGAGGGGTCCCCCGAGTGATAGGGACAGAGTGGACCGTGATAAGGACCAGAGAGGTGCCCCGAGTGATGGGGACAGAGTGACTGGTGACAAGGACCAGAGGGGGTTCCCATGTGACGGGGGCAGAGTGGATAATGATACAGATCAGGAGCGGGGGAGTGTCAGTGAGAGTGAGAAGTCTGGGGTGATCCCAGGATGCCTGATTCTCTGGGTAAAAGTGTGGGCCGGTGCTGAGGTACGTAAGGCCGGGGCAGTTGGGGGGCTGCTGTGTGTCTGTGAGGTGCCTGCCATTTGAGGCTCTGGTAATCAGTACCCAGGTGGGGCTGTGTGTGGATGCTCAGATGGATGTGTCAGCCACGCAGGATGGTTTGTCATGGTGTGGGAGGCAGTTCAAACTCTGCCTGACGAGGCCGGCAGGGCACGGGGAGAGAGGAGGTGCCAGAAGAGAGAGAGAAAGCTGGGCTTGTGCTGGGTGGTTTAGAGCAGCACAGTCGGCACATGGCGGCTTGGCGGCCAAAGCCAGCCTGGCTCAGCGTGATTGGTTGTGATTTTTACAGTTTCAAAGGATTAAATTTTTTAAACTATTTCATATTGTGATACTATTCACATAACATAAAATTCATCATCATCAGTTTAAGGTGTTAGTATATTCACAATACTGTGCAACCATCACTACTAATTCCAGAACATTAACGTCACCCCAAAATCAAACCCTGACCCTCCTAATTCTCCTCTCCCCCTAGCCCCTGGCAACCATGAGTCTGCTTCCTATCTCTATAGATTTGCCTGTTCTGGACATTTCATATCAGTGGGGTCATACACCGTGTGGCCGTTGGTGTCTGGCTTGTCATGTCACTCAGCATCGTGTTTTCCGGGGTCATTCACATCGGAGCCAGTATCAGTGCTTCCTTTCTCAAGACTGAATCATTCTCCAGTGTGTGGCGGGACCACATTTCGCGTGCCCACTCATCTGTTGATGGATGTTTGGTCTATTTCCACCTTTCGGCTGTTGTGCGTAGTGCTGCAGCGAACATTCATATATGAGGATGTGTTGGAACACCTGATTTTCTTTTTTTTTGAGACAGGGTCTCGCTGTGTCACCCAGGCTAGAGTGCAGTGGCGGGGTCTCAACTCACTGCAACCTCTGCCTCCCAGGTTCAAGGGATTCTCCTGCCTCAGCCTCCCAAGTAGCCAGAATTACAAGCTCCTGCCACCACACCTGGCTAATTTTTTTGCGTTTTTAGTAGAGATGGGGTTTCACCGTGTTGGCCAGGCTGGTCTCGAACTCCTGACCTTGTGATCCGCCCACCTTGGCCTCCCAAAGTGTTGGGATTACAGGCATGAGCCATCGCACCTGGCCCCCTTTTTTTTTTTTTTTTTTTTTGAGATGGAGTCTGGCTCTGTCGCCCAGGCTGGAGTGCAGTGGCCGGATCTCAGCTCACTGCAAGCTCCGCCTCCCGGGTTTATGCCATTCTCCTGCCTCAGCCTCCCGAGTAGCTGGACTACAGGCGCCCGCCACCAAGCCCGGCCAATTTTTTTGTATTTTTAGTAGAGACGGGGTTTCACCGTGTTCGCCAGGATGGTCTCGATCTCCTGACCTCGTGATCCGCCCGTCTCGGCCTCCCAAAGTGCTGGGATTACAGGCTTGAGCCACTGCGCCTGGTTTTTTTTTTTTTTTTTTTTTTTTTTTTTTTTGAGGTGGAGTTTTGCTCTTGTTGCCCAGGCTGGAGTACAGTGGTGCATTCTTGGCCTCCTGGGTTCAAGCAGTTCTTCAGCCTCCCAAGTAGCTGAGACTACAGGTGTGCACCACCACACCTGGCTAATGTTTGTATTTGTAGTGGAGACGGGGTTTTGCCATGTTGGCCAGGCTGGTCTCAAACTCCTGACTTCAAATGATCTGTCCACCTCAACCTCCTAAAGTGCTAGAATTACAGGTGTGAGCCACTGCAGCTGGCCTGAGCACCTGTTTTCAGTTCTCTTGGGTATAGACCTGGGAGTGGGATTACTGGGTCATATGGTAGTAATAATTCCATGGTCAACCTGTTGAGGGAACTGCCACACTGTCCCCCGCAGTGGCTGTACCATCCCATCTGGCTCTTTTTGCCAAGCCCTGGTCTACAGCGTGGTTCCCTATCTTGTCGCAGTGGCACACTTTAGGGGATCAGATGCATGCGGAGCTTGGAAATGCCTCCTTGGAGTGGTGGGGGGCTCGCAGGGAGCCTACAGCTGCCTCTGAAACAGACCTTGGCTCCATGCTGCTTCCCTACATACCCACACCCTGCGTGTTCCAACCCCTTCTGCTGTCAAACCTGTGCACCGTGGAGAAACAGACGCAGCCCCCTGTGAGCCTGAGCAAAGAGAATCCTCGCGGACATCCCCGGAGAATCTTAGAATCCTTCGACTGACTGGGCGCAGTGGTTTACGCCTGTAATCTCAGCACTTTGGAGGCCAAGGTGGGCAGATCACTTGAGGTCAGGAGTTCAAGACCAGCCTGGCCAACATGGTGAAACCCCATCTCTGCTAAAAATACAAAATTTAGCCAGGCGTGATCGCACAGCGCCTGTGATCCCACCTACGCAGGAGAATCACTGGAACCTGGGAGACAAAGGTTGCAGTGAGCTGGGATCGTGCCACTGCACTCCAGCCTGGGAGACAGAGCAAGACTCCATCTCAAAACAAGAAGAACAAATCCCGCCACCGAGGAGAAATTGTTTTAGAATCGCGGCTGCTCTGCGTCTTGTATTTCTGCTTTTCTCAGCTGAGACTTTCTACAATTGTCTCTGTACCCATTGTTCTGGGCAGAATTGTGTCATCCTCGCACCCCACATTCCACCCCAAATTCATGTATTTTAGCCCTGGCCCCCAGCACCTCAGAACGTGACTGCATTTGGAGATGGAGCCTTTGAAGAGGTGATTTAAATGAGGCCATTAGGGTGGGCCCTAATCCAGTCTGATTGGTGTTCTTATAAGAAGAGGAGATTGGAACACACATCAGGGACATGCGTGCACAGAGAGACGACCACATGAGGACACAGACAGTGGCCGTCCGCAAGCCAAGGAGGGAGGCCTCAGAAAACCAAACCTCCTGGCACCTTGACCTTGGCCTCCTGGCCTCCAGAACTGAGAACTACTGACTTCTGTTGCTTCAGCCAGTCTGGGCTACCTCATTGTGGCAGCCTGAGCTGATGAATGCACTCACCCCGCTGATGGTGCCTGTGCCCAGCAGAGGTACCTGTTTCAGTATAAGACAGCAGTGATGTGCCTGGCCTTGCCTGTCCCAGTAGATCCTCAGGGTCAGCGTTTGGGTCACATGCAGTGTTGGGCCCCGCAGGGCAGCGGAAACAGTGAAGTCTGTGTGTCCCTTCATCCGTTCACTTTATCATCCCCAACGGGGTGAAGCCCACTCCGTTCCTCACACTGTTCCAGGCACCGAGGATACAGCCCTGATCAAAACCCCCGCCCTCGTGGAGTCCACCATCTAGTCAGGGACTGGCAGACAAGACAATGAGTAAAACACATGATCCGTAAGGTAGCGACAGGGGCCACGGAGAAAAACGCAGGAGTGCTGGGAGGTGGCGTCATTTTACTTTGGTGAAAGAGCGTTCTCTGGGACTCACCACGCAGGGGTTGTCCAAGCAAAAACCTCAGCCAGGCTGGAGGAATCCTGACTGGCTGGAGACCCAGCCCTTGTGTGCTGGGGATAGTGCAGCATAATTCTGGTTTAGAAACAACAGCTCCTCCTTTGGGGGCGTGGTCCTGTCCCACCACAACATGGGAGGCAAGCTTGTTTCTATTTTTGCTCATATCGGCTGCAAAGTACACGCATAGAGGGCATTCTTGGTGGGTGCTCAGGGCCTGTCTTTTCTCCCAAGCAACCGATGCACCTCGTTGCGATTGGCCTGGGGCTTAGCACCAAAAATGTCATGTCCCTTGAAGTCCCCCACAACCTGGACGGTGGGTCGCCTCTAACCTCCAGGGTCCCCACCTTATGTATCCTACCTTGGCATCACTGTTGGCAGCAGGTGCCTTCCCACGTGAAGGCAATCTTGCTGAAACAGATTGCAGAAGGCGTGGGAGACTTCTCTATTACACGCAGCCTAGCACTTGGCGCCGCAGAGGCTTCAACATCCACTTTGTACATTTCTCCTGAATGTGAAGTTTTCCAAATGGAAGGTGCTCATTGAACTTGTAGTGTTCTTTGAGTAGATGGGTAAGGATCGGGCGGAGGGGAACTGGGGAGACTTACCTGTGCACCCCGCTGTGCTTGCCTCCGGGCTCTCAGAAGTAACCTTTCCCTGTCTCTAATAAAACCTGGCTCCGTGCTGAGTTTTTTCCGTTCCTGTGCAGACAGTGGCTGGGCCTGGCGTTTTTCACAGTCTGTTTCCGGCGTCGGGCCTGGCAGTAACTCATTGTCGCCTTGTCAGGAGAATTCGCACAACCACGGGGACGGTGCAGAGGACTTCAAGCAGCAGGTGCCGTATAAAGAGGACAAACCCCAGGTACCCCTGGAGTCCGATTCCGTGGAATTCAACAACGCCATCAGCTATGTGAATAAGATTAAGACCCGCTTCCTAGACCACCCGGAAATCTACAGGTCGTTCTTGGAGATCCTGCACACGTACCAGGTAAGAGCTCAGATTACAATTCCTTGTGGGTTTTGGATTTCATCCAGTTTGAGGCCCTGCAGGTATCTGACAGATTTTCCTGTCAGAATTCATAAAATCCTGTGAAATTCTAATTAGTTGTGGGCTTTTTTGTTTGTTTTTTCTTTTTTTTTTTTTTTTTTTTTTTGAGACGGAGTCTTGCTCTGTGCCCCAGGCTGGAGTGCAGTGGCGCGATCTCGGCTCACTGCAAGCTCCGCCTCCCGGGTTCACGCCATTCTCCTGCCTCAGCCTCCCGAGTAGCTGGGACTACAGGCGCCCGCCACCTCGCCCGGCTAATTTTCTTGTATTTTTAGTAGAGACGGGGTTTCACCGTGTTAGCCAGGATGGTCTCGATCTCCTGACCTCGTGATCCGCCCGTCTCGGCCTCCCAAAGTGCTGGGATTACAGGCTTGAGCCACCGCGCCCGGCCTGTTTGTTTTTTCTTAGACAGAGTCTGGCTCTGTTGCCCAGGCTGGAGTGCAGTGGCACAGACTCGGCTCACTGCAGCCTCTACCTCCTGGGCTCAAGCCATCCTCCAACCCCAGCCTCCCAAGTAGCGGAGGCTACCTGGGGCTAGAACATGGGCGCGCGTCACCACACCTAGCTAATTTTTGTATTTTCTGTAGAGACAGGGTTTTGCCATGTTGCCCAGGCTGGTCACGAACTCCTGAGCTCAGACAGTCCATCCACCTCAGCCTCCCAAAGTGCTGGGATTACAGGTGAGAGCCACCGTGCCCAGTCACCTTTGTTTGTTTGTTTGTTTGAGACAGGGTCTTGCTCTGTCACCCAGGTTGGAGTGCAGTGGTGTGATAATAGCTCACTGCAGCCTCGACCTCCGGGGCTCAAGCAATCCTCCTGCCTCAGCCCTCCAAGTAGCTGGGACTACAGGTGTGCATCGCCACACCTGGCCAAGACCGTCTTTTTATCAGATGACTTTGTTATTGCTTAGGCAATATGACCACCCTTTACTTTGCTGATGACAACTGGGCTCGGCACCAGGAACTGGGGCTACAGAGACAAATGGCTGCTCCTGCTTAGCTGTTCATTGCAGTGATGGGAAGAAACTCAGAGGTGGATTGGGGTGGAAAAGAAAGGATGTGGGCAGGAGAGGTGAGTCAGGATTAACATGGTTCCCAGCCCGGTTCCCAGCCCGTCCGGGGCCAGGGAGCGGACGGTCAGGTTGAATCTTGACAGATCAGTCGGAACCAGTAGGCAGGTTAGCCTGGAGGAAGGGTGGACGTTCTCGGTGCCAGGAATGGCCTGTGCAGAGGTCCGGGGGCCGGACCAGACAGCGGCATCGGGGCGTCTGCAGGGGACTTGGGCAGTGCAGGTGGGCTGGTGGCGAGGGACATCTGTGTCATGAGTGGGGCTTAGACGTCCTCTTCACCCAGACATGGAGTCTCTAACACTTGTAATTTTTTTTAGCAGCAGAACCCATTTTTTTTTCTTTTTTTAAATGGAGTCTTGCTGTCACCCAGGCTGGAGTGCAGTGGCTCAATCTCAGCTCACTGCAACCTCAGCCCCCTAGGTTCAAACGATTCTCCTGCCTCAGCCTCCTGAGCAGCTGGGACTACAGGCCTGGGCCACCACGCCTGGCTAATTAGCAGAAATCTTTTAAAATGATATCTGGGTGGCCTTGACATGTCGAGTAAAGAAATGGGATTCTTTTCAGCTTAAGTGTTTAAGATCAGATGGATAGAATTTGCACGCTGGGAACTCCAAGGCATTTGCTGTCCACCGTGCCGGCATCATCATGGGCCTTAGTGTCTGTGAGAGGCTGGTACAGCCCTAAGAATGCTTGCTTGTCATGGATGAGTGGTTGCCGGTGGCTGCTGTGAGCGTCTCGTCTGTGTGGAGGGATGTGCTTGTGATCGTAGAATCCATGGGCCCCTCCCAGGCTTCATGGGCTCATCACATTTCGGAAGGCGCAGGAGAGCAGTCTGTGCAGTGGCACGGGAGAGCAGTGACTGTTCTGTGGCATGGGAAGGGGCAGGTTAGAGACGCCAGAGATGCATTTAGACGAGGTCACAGTGAGGGGCTGCCACAGACTCCTTCAGAGGGAGTGCTATGGGAAGGACAGTGCAGTATCCCGGAACCCAAACCAGGCTGCTGGGAGTTGGTTGAGAATGCAGACACCTGGGCCGCCATGCAGGATTCCTATTCATCAGGGCCCTCCTGGCATTGGCAGTTTCTTTGTTTTTTTTTTTTTTTCGAGACTGGGTCTCACGGTTGCCCAGGCTGGAGTGCAGCAGCATCTTCACGGCTCACTGCAGCCTCTACTTCTCTGGGCTCAAGCGATCCTCCCACCTCAGCCTCCCGAGTGACCGGGACTACAGGCGCTCACCACCACACCTGGCTAATGTTTGTATTTTTTGAGGAGATGGAGTTTCACCATGTTGCCCAGGTGGGTCTTGAACTCCTGGCCTCAAGTGATCCACCCACCTCGGCCTTCCAAAGTACTGGGATTACAGGCATGGGCCACTGCATCCAGCTGGATGGTATCTGCATTTTAAACCAGGCCCCTGGTGACTCCAGCCTCAGGTTGTCTATTTTTTTTAAATATAAGTCTGAATTGTTGTGTAAATTATCCTGGTTTTAGAATGTTGGTTCAGATATTTCAGGGATACTGTTAGAACCAAACCAGGCAGCTCTAGGGTCCATCTGGCCATGTGTTACTTACTGTTTCTCCATCTTTGTGGGATTTTCCTTCAGACTTTATCTCTGCCACCTTCTCCCTTGGGGTTCTTATCCATAAAATGGCCACAGAACTGGTGGTGCCAACGAGCCTGGGTTCAGTGAGGTTAACTGAGCAACAAATTCAGGCACAAGCCTGTCTCAGGTCACCCCTTGGTAACTGTCACCCATTATACAGCCACGTACGCATGTCCTGTGTGTGCTGGGGCGAACGGTTAGTTCTACCCTCACATAAGTGGGTCCCTAAAAATGAGCTCACTCTGCACAGTTGCAGAGTGTCATGGGAACTGCAGGGTTCGTGGGGAAACAGACTCAGGGTATGACATTCAAAAACTTCCTCAGTGACACTTAAAAAAAGATAGGCACCGACTCTAAACAGCAGCACCGTTGTATGCGTGTTAAGTGTCTAGGAATTACATGAATGCTACAGCAAATAGGGTACTGACCTTGGAAGAGACTTGAGGTTGGTTTGTGGATGTGGTGGCAGCCTGTGAATTATGTGAAGGCCAGGAGGAGGATATCTGAAATCAGACAGGTCATCATGGCCTCAGATGGGGACAGGGCTGGCCCCTAACACAGGGGAACACAACACTGAGAGAGCGCCCGGACATGGGGGGGGTGCTGGCGTGGTTTTGCATACTCCCACGGGGTCCTGGTCAGCCAGGAGCAGTGTCTGCATTCACCTGGTGTTTCTCCTGCACAAAATAGAAGAGAAGCAAACACAAAATTCATCTCATGTTCAAATTATTCCCAGTACTTGTATCTCATTTAGACAGACGTCTTGTTCAAAATAAGCATTCTAGCAGAACTGACTCTCTGCAGCATGAATTTCCACAAACTGCTTCTCTAAGTTGAGGGTGTGCTATGCATTCATAGAGATCACTAAATTTCCCTCTGAAAGGTGGTACAAGTTTATCTTTCTGCCTTGGGTGTTTGATTGATTGTTTTTCTGAGACGGAGTCTCACTCTGTCACCCAGGCCGGAGTGCAGTGGCGCAATCTCGGCTCACTGCAGCCTCCACCTCCCAGGCTCAAGCGATTCTCCTGCTTCAGCCTCCCAAGTAGCTGGGACTACAGGCACATGCCACCACACCTGGGTTATATTTTTGTGTTTTTAGTAGAGGTAGGATTTCACCGTGTTGGCCAGGCTGGTCTTGAACTCCTGACCTCAGGTGATCCGCCTGCCTCGGCCTCCCAAAGTGCTGGGATTACAAGCGTGAGCCACTGCACCTGGTCTTGCCTTCCATGTTTGAGAGCACCAGTTCCCCACACCCTCATCGGAAATCCCAGCCTCTTCTGTCTGCGTAGTCAGATGAGCAGAAGATGGCTGTGGCACTGTTTTAAATTGTTTCTTTAAACATCAGTCAATTCGGTCATTGTTTCTTTTCTTCTTTATTCATTTTAGATAAGATCTTGCTCTGTTGCCCAGGCTGGAGTACGCACTGTCATGGTCGTAGCTTACTGCAGCCTTGAGGTCATGGGCCTAAGCAATCCTCTTGCCTCAGCCTCCCAAGTAACTAGGACTACAGGAGGGTGTCACTATGCCTACATAATGTTTAAATTTTTTTTTTTAATCATTTCTCAGCCTTTTGGCTAAGATCAAGTGTAAAATTTTTTGTAGAGATAGGGTCTCACTGTATTGCCCAGGCTGGCCTTGAACTCCTGGACTGAAGCCAGTCTCCTGCCTCAGCCTCCCAAAGTGCTGGGATTACAGGCATGAGCCATCATGCTCAGCCTAAATTGTTTCTTTAAACTTCAGTCAATGTGGTCGTTGTTCTGTCTGTATGCAGATGGATCATTTCTATTTATTATCTGAACTGAGTGGCCTTTGCTCATTTTTAAGTTTTGCTTTTTAGTGGCTTTTGATGACTTTTTGGAAGGGTGGTGTTTTTTTCCCCTGCAGTTTAGGTGCCACTGGTGCCAAGATTTAAAACTTGCTTCCCTTCCCACAGGCTGCAGTGGGCGCAGAGGGGCGGGAGGTGCCAGCGCAGGGACTCCTCCTGCTTTGCAGCCGTGGAGTGGGACACTGGAAGCCACGCCATATTATCTGGGAGGCCCCGGCTCCACTGCCTCTTGTTCTGTGACACTCTTGGGTGTAAAATTGATAAGGACATATTTCTAACAGCCATCTTGGTTTTGCTGGCCCATTTCTGCCTTCCAGCCTGGATTCCCTTTGGTCCTCTTGTTGCTTTAAGCTCTGGATCAGGCCATTTTCCTTGGGTCTCAGTGACTCTGGGCCAATAGGTGCCTCGGCTTGGAAGTCCCTTCCCTTCACGGCCCAGCGCTCCCCCGTTCCATACTCCCCATTTCCCTTCGGAAGGCCTGGGGTTCGCCCCTGACCTTGTACTTCCCCAGCCCACCGCTGATTCCAGCCAGCCTCACACCTCCCTGCCTCCTCTGCTCGTGGACACTGCTGGGTGTCCCTCCTCGAGACCCCCCCATACTCCTGGACAGGCCCTGCCCATGGCTGGGGCTCAGGCCATGCTGGGCAGCAAGATGCACACGTGAACAGACAGTCCTGTGGGCTCCTCTGGCAGGTGCTCTTTTCTGAGCGTCATCCTGTCCCCTTCACAGAGGGCTGCCTGAGTGTCCCAGCCCAGGGCATAGCACTCCTTGGCTAATGACTTGTTTTCCCTTTCCTGAAAACTGGCAGAAGGAGCAGCTGAACACGAGGGGCCGACCGTTCCGAGGCATGTCCGAAGAGGAGGTGTTCACCGAGGTGGCCAACCTCTTCCGGGGCCAGGAAGACCTGCTCTCCGAGTTTGGACAATTCCTGCCCGAAGCCAAGCGGTCTCTGGTGAGTGCGGAGAACCCCTGCCTAGCCTCGGGGGCCTCAGTGAGGAGGGAGGGCTCCAGCCAGCTTGGCCCAGGGCTGGGCCAGGCCCATCCACCCTCCAGGCCACAGTTGGGGTCCCCCAGAAGCTACGCAGGTTGCGATACCCAGGGGTTCCTCACTGTAGGCTCCACCTGCCCAGCAAGCTCGTAAACAATTCTCCAAGGTGCTTCTCTGTACAGACAATACCCAGCTCTTGGGGTGGTTTGGGAAGCAGAGAGCATCTTCCAATGGAGATGATGGGCCCAGGGGTTCCACCTCCTGTGCCTGCTCTGCAGAGCCCCACCCTGCCTGGGACCCCAGCCCTGTGGGAAGGTGCAGGAGGGCTGGGTCCCCCACCATCGCTTCCCCTGTGAGACTGATCTGGAGCTCCAGCACGTTGGATCTGGAAGAGCCAGTAGCGGGGGTGGCCTGTGGCCTGGCCCTGACCATGGTGGTAGAGAGCAGAGATGGGCGAGGAGGGGTCTTAGACAGGGAGGCTCAGGGCTCACCCTGCACGGTCAGCCTTTCTCCCCTGCCTGTGGCCTGAAGCTGCCAGGGCTGCCTGTTCCAGTTCCCCTTTTTTCCCCCACTGTGAACATAAGACTTTTTAAAAAATTGAAGTGGCATTTATGTAACATGAAATTCACCTTTGAAAGTGAACAATCCAACCGGGCGCGGTGGCTCAAGCCTGTAATCCCAGCACTTTGGGAGGCCGAGACGGGCGAATCACAAGGTCAGGAGATCGAGACCATCCTGGCTAACCCGGTGAAACCCCGTCTCCACTAAAAAATACAAAAAACTAGCCGGGCGAGGTGGCAGGTGCCTGTAGTCCCAGCTACTCAGGAGGCTGAGGCAGGAGAATGGTGTGAACCCAGGAGGCGGAGCTTGCAGTGAGCTGAGATCCGGTCACTGCACTCCAGTTTGGGTGATAGAGCGAGACTCCGTCTCCAAAAAAAAAAAAAAAAAAAAAGAAAGTGAACAATCCATGGCATGTAGTACATCCTCAGTGTTGTACAACCTTCACCACTACCGAGTTCTAGAACATTTTCGTCCCCTTGAAAGGAGACCCCGTCTCCATCAGCAGCCACCCCTTTCCCCTCCCCTAGCTCCTGGCAACTGCCCATGTGCTTCCTGTCTCTGTGAATTTGATTCGCCCATTCTGGACATTTCAGATTGGTGGAATATCACCCTATGTGGCCTTTGTGTCTGGCTTCTCTCACTCAGCATCATGTTTTCAAGGTTCATCCATGTATTACCATGGTTCAGTGCTCATTCCTTTTTCTGGCTGAATCATACTCTGTTAGATGGATGAGCCACATTCTGTTTATCCATATTCTGTTGATGGACATTTGGGTTGTGTCTACCTTTTGGCTGTTGTGAACAGTGCCGCCATCAACATTCATTACAAGGATTTGTTTGAACACCTGTTTTCAGTTCTTTTGGGTAGACACCTAGGAGTGGAATTGCTGGGTCACATGGTAATTCTGTGTTTGACTTTTTGAAGAGCCTCCAAACTGTTTTCTTCAGTGACCGCACCATTTTACATTCCCATCAGCAATGGACTGCGGTTTCTGTCTCTCCACATCTTGGCCAACATTTGTTCTTTTCCAGGTTTTTTTCTTTTTTTGCCTTTTTTTTTTTAGTAGCCATTAGTGTGTGAAGTTTTATTGCATTAAAGTTTGTTTGTTTTTATTTTTTGAGACAAGCTCTCTCTCTGTCACCCAGGCTGGAGTGCAGTGGCATAATTGATCACTGTTCACTGCAACCTCCATCTCCCAGGCTCAGGTGATCCTCCCACCTCAGGCTCCTGAGTAGCTGGGACTACAGGCACCATCACGATGCCAGGCCAATTTTTGTATTTTTTTGTTGAGACAGGGATTTGCCATGTTGCCCAGACTGGTCTCGAGCTCCTGGCCTCAAGCAGTCCACCTGCCTCAGTCTCCCAAAGTGCTGGGATTACAGGGGTGAGCCACTGCGCCCGGCCTGCTTTTATTTTTTAATTGTAGAGACAGGGTCTCACAGATTTGCCCAGGTTGGTCTCAGACTCCTGAGACCTCAAGCAATCCTCCCACCTCGGCCTCCCAAAGTGTTAGGATTACAGGCATGTGCCATTGTGCCCAGTCCATGGTTTCTTTAAGTGGCATTTATGCAGGGTGCCTGGCTAGCTCAGTCAGTAGAGCATGAGACTCTTAAATAACATTTGTTACCAATTTAAGATTTTTAGTGTGTATTGGGTTCTTAGAGCCATCTTGTGTATTTAGAAAGATGGGATCAACTTTTTAAAATTATTAAAAGCACTGCAGCATCTGTTGCGTGAAGTATAATCTTTATGTTAACTTTTGGATGTATATTAAAACTGTAGGAAAAAGAAACCAAGATGAAATTTGGCATTGCCCTAATTAAATTTGACTGGCCTGGATCAGAGGTTGGCAAACCTTTTCTACAAAGGGCCAGATAGTAAATATCACAGGCTTTGCAGGCCAGCTGATCTCTGTGTAAAGACTCACCTCTGCCCTAGTAGCTTGAAAGCAGTCATGGAATATTTATGTCAATGACTGGGCAGGGCTGTGTGACAATAAAACTTTATTTACAAAATGAATGGGTGTAGCTGGGTACCAACAAAACTTTATTTACAAAATGAATGGGCATGACTGGGTACCAGTAACTCTTTACAAAAGGAATGGGTGTGGCTAGGTGCTGATAAAATTTTATTTATGAAAACACGCCCTGTGTTAATTTGCCATTCCCTAGCCTAGGTGGTCTTTGGGGGTCCATCTAGCTCAGATGTTCACATGATTGGGAGATTAACTGAAAAGCAAGAACCATGTGAACTGTTGGGGAAGATCTGCTATACCTGCTTGGTGAACTTGACTGGACGCGTGGCAGGTTTCCCCTCCAGGTCCCCTGTTCTTGTTCAGCATTTGTCATATGGTTGCCCAGCTGCATCTTTTGGGAATCAGTTTGCACCTGTTCCAGCATCCACAAAAAATTGCCACATGTGGTGGCTCGTGCCTGTAATCCCAGCTACTCGAAAGGCTGAGGCAAGAGAATTACTTGAACCCAGGAGACAGAGGTTGCAGTGAGCTGAGATCATACCACTGCACTCTAGCCTGGGTGACAGAGCGAGACTCCGTCTCAAAAAAAAAAAAAAAGATGTACCAGTGGAGAATTGTTGTGTAGATGCCAAAGTCTCCACTTACAGCTCTCGAAATAACCTTGAGTTTTGGGTAATTATTCCCCCCAAATAAGTTTAATTCTTCTGAGTCTTGGCTGTGGCTAAATAGTAAGTCTTTATTAGTAGTAGTAGTATTGTGGCTAAATAATGTCTTTATTATTATTGTAAAAACAGTATACACTAATGAAAAAATAAGTATTAGCAGGAGTATCAAATTTTTAATGCAAACTTCCTCTCCCTTGACTCAGTTCTGTTCAGAGGTTAGCACTTCTAAGTGTCTTATATCTTTCCAGAAATTTCCTCTGCATGTGCAACAAATACTTTTTACAAAGTAACACACGACATCCTGTTTGTTCTGCCCCTTGGCTTTTTGGGTTTTTTTCCTTATTATTTGTTGTTGTTGTTGTTGTTGTTTGTTTTATTTCAGGTATGCCTGTCTCTAACAGCAGCCCAGAGCCAGCTCATGGTATCTGATCGCTGCTGGCTGGTTTGTTCAGATGCACCATGACTTGTCCACCTCACCCACACTTTAGGTCTTTAGAGGTGTCTTTTTGTGCCGGTCCTGTGGTGGCAGGGGAAGGGGGAGTACGATGGAGGTGACCGCAGTAGCGCAGAACCTTGTAGGGCCTCTCCAGCCCTGCCCACATCCTGCAGAAAAGCTGCGGTCTGTCCATCGTCCCCTGCCCGTCCAGCCTTCCAGTATGTTCATAATAGACTGTTGCAAAACAGTTCTTTGTAATGTCATTGGCACCCTGTAGGCACCCTTCTCGGGACAAGCATCCTTGACCTGTTAGCCGATGGCCGGTGTAGAGCCTGGGAGGCAGGCCCCAAACCAGTCACGAGCCCCACTCTGCTCCCAGCAAGTGACGACATCATCCCCCAGAAATGCTTTCTCATTCGTAGAAAAGACTTCAAAACCTGGTCCCAAGGCCCCCACCAGTGCCCTGGCGAAAATCAGCCACTTCCCCTTGCTGCCTGTTTCTCTCACTGCACCTTGTGTTTCTGTGGCACTGGCATGCACGCGGCGAGGTGCCCCACCAGTGGCTCGCCACATGAGCCCCCGCATGGGAAGACCCAACTCAGGTGTCTCCCTCCTGAAACCCCTGGCCCCTCTCCCTCCCTTACCCATAAAGGCCTCACAGGAACCTTCTCCCAGCCTAGCAGTGTTAGTCTGTGAAGATTCGGTTACCTTGGAATGTGAGCGTCTTGCTGGAGTCACCTCACGCACTGACGGAGCATCTGGCCTGGCGCCTGTGGCCACCAGTGCCCACCGGGCTGTGGGCTGAGCTGGAAGCAGCTCTGCATGCTCTGGTGCATGGGCCCAGCCATGTCTCCGGTGCTGACCACCTCCCACGTGTGTCCTCAGTTTACAGGAAACGGGCCATGCGAGATGCACAGTGTGCAGAAGAACGAGCACGACAAGACCCCAGAGCACAGCAGGAAGCGCTCCCGGCCCTCGCTCCTGCGCCCCGTGTCTGCACCCGCCAAGGTACCCGTCAGCCGCGTGCAGCCGTGCTCGCATGCAGGGGCCCTAGCAAATCGGGCCTTCCCAGCAGGTGGCCAGGGAACAGAGGCCCCAGCAGGGGTTTGGGGCTGGACCTGGGGCTGTGTGAGATTCACCAGCGGTGGGACCTTTGGAAGTCGGCTCTCCTCTAAGGTGGCTGTTCATCCGTTCTCCCTGTCCCATGAGATTATTGTGAAGAAGAGGAGGAAGGAGTGTTACCCCCGCCCTAGGTCCCAAGAAACACGGTGTACCACTCAGTCTCCTTTTCACCCTCGGGACTCTCTCACAGGCAAGGCCACCATGCACATTTGTTCGGGTTGGTCACTGCAGAGCTGAGGGCAGAGATCCTGTCACGCCCTTCACCTGCAGTGGTGGTTTTCCGATTCCATTATTCCTCGTGCGGTTACTACTTGGCTTTCTACTATTGGTGGGAACTTCCTCGTTCTCCCATTTATTTAGTTATGTATATTAGATATGGACTCTGGGTTATAATCCGTTCTAGTGCTGATGTCCATGCTGTTCCACATTTGGCCGGTAGGGTCCCTTTGGCTCCTGTGTCCTTTTGGCATGTCCTCATCATTCTTTCTTTGGTGGGGGAATGGGCGTTCACTCCGCCACCCAGGCTGGAGTGCAATGGCACAGTCAGCCTTGACCTCTGGGCTCTAGCTGTCCTCTCACCTCAGCCTTCCAAGTAGCTGGGACCACAGGTGTGCGCCACCACACCTTTTTGTAGAGATGAGATTTCGCCATGTTGGCCAGGCTGGTCTCAAACTCTTGGGCTCAAACAGTCCTCTCACCTCAGCCTCCCAAAGTGTTGGGATTACAGGCGTGAACCCCTGCACCCAGCTCATCCCCATTCTTCAGGCACTTTGGAGATAGTTCTGGATAGACAGTGTTGTCCTTCTTGCCATGATTGTGTGTCCAAGTTCAGGTCCAAGTCCAGCTTAGAGACAAAAGCCTGCAGAGACTCAACACTTGGCTTCTCCAGGGTCTTCCCAGTGCAACCCTCTTCCTGTCCGCTTCTTGTTGCTGTCTTGGCCCTCAGGACAAAACAAGGAGAGGATTCTGAGGTTGTCGTAGCCAGGGGCACATCTCCCTTGCCGTTTGGATGCTGTGGCAGTCTTGCCTGTTACCCAAAGCCCTACCCTCTGAGATGGAGATCTCGGATTTGGCAGTGGCGGGTAGCTCCAGAGGTGTCATCTCGGGGATCCTGGGTAACTGGGAGGCTCCTGCCTATCCCTCACTGAGCACCTTGTGGCAGTTCCCAAAGGAAAGCACGGTCTTAGCCTTCTTGTGACTCTGTGACAGCGATGGATAGAGGCCACCGGTGGGAGGCAGAGTTAACTGCATGGAATTTCTCCCCACAGAAAAAAATGAAACTTCGTGGTACCAAAGACCTGTCCATCGCTGCGGTGGGGAAGTACGGGACTCTGCAGGAATTTTCTTTCTTTGACAAGGTGAGGGTGGGCCCTGGCTTCCATGTCAGGGATGCCATGTCCAGCTGGGTGGGCTGATGCTCCCTGGGCCTGCCCCAGGACTGGGGGAGGGGGGCAGGTAAGGTGGGTGCACTCTGAGGATGGAACAGGTGGGACCAGGAGGATGGGCTGGCCCCCAGCGTTCACTGCAGAAGGGTGTGTGGGCCACCTTGAAGCCCAGGCATGTGGTGTGGGCGGGAGTCCACAGTGGGTGCTGAGAGTCCAAGCAGAGTATGAAGACATACACATCTGCCACCCTGCAGCTGTGTAGCTTTTTTGTGTATCAGGGATGATTGTGGGGTTCCCGCCCAGGGTCTGTGGGCAGAGCAAACAAAGTGGCTGTGTACATGGGCTGAGTTGCTGCACAGATCGCGTGCACAGACTGTGTGAATTGCCGCGAGGACCGTGTGCACAAACTGAATTGCTGCACAGAGTGCTTTCACAGACTGTGTGAATTGCATGGATCGCATGCGTGCGTGGACTGCGTGAATTGCTGCACGGTTGCGTGCACAGGCTGTGTGAATTGCTGCACGGATCGCATGCATGGTCTGTGTGAATTGCACAGATCATGTGCACAAACTGTGAATTGCCGCACAGATGGCGTGCACAGACCGTGTGAATTCCTGTGCAGATCGTGTACCCAAACTGTGTGAATTGCTGCACAGATGGCGTGTATGGGCTGTGAATTGCAGCATGGCTCTTGTGCCCATGCTGTGTGAATTGCTACACAGATTACATGCATGGGATGTGAATGCTGCACAGATCGTGTGCACAGGCCGTGAATTGGTGCATGGATTATGTGCATGGGCTGTGTGAATTGCAGCACAGATCTCATTTACTTACAGACACAGCTGGTTCCCATGTCGCACACCCATGTGGGTGACTTCCAAGTGAGTCAGGCCCAGAGGCTGAGGAGCAGGGGTTCACAGTGGTCCCTGACTGCTCTCTCCGCAGGTGCGCCGTGTGCTGAAGAGCCAGGAGGTGTACGAAAACTTCCTCCGCTGCATCGCACTCTTCAACCAGGAGCTGGTGTCTGGCTCCGAGCTCCTGCAGCTCGTCAGCCCATTTCTGGGGTGAGCAGCCGACTTCCCGGGGCTCCCCATGGGGGTTCTGTTCCTGTCAACTCCATCTACTTGGTTTTTAGTTACTTTGTGCTTTACTAAAGTCCTGTTTATTAATTGACGTGATTGAGATAATTATCAATTCCCATGCATTTGTAAGGAGCGATACACCACCTGGGTATCCTCCAGCTGGTTCCTTTAACAGTAACATCTGTAGTCAGTATCCTCACCAGAATACAGGGTCCTCGAATAATGCCTTTTCATTTAACACTGTTGTAACACCGATGAGAAAAAACATTCATTTCTGGTCTGAGTGGAGTTTGCACGTTCTCCCCATGTCTGTGGGGATTTTCTCCCGCATCCCAAAGATGTGCATGTTAGGTTAAGTGTAGGTGAAGCGGTGAGTCTCCATGGCCCCAGCCTGAGTGAGTGTGGCGGGGTGAGCGCCCTGCAGTGAGCTGGCATCCTGTCCAGGGTGGGTGCCCCCCTGGTGCTCTGAGCTGCTGGGATGGGGTCCGGCCACCCAAGACCCTGAATTGGGATAATTGGGTAAATCATTATTTCACTTGTTTTTACTCATCTTTTTTATGTGTACATGTGGCGTGCCTTCGTTTCAGTGTTTCATTTTAGAAGTGTTTCGATCTCTCTTTAGAAATTCGATGATGGTTTTGTGACCAGAAATATGCTGTAGGAACTTCATTCTTGTTTATGTGTCAATTAGCTTGTGGCAAAATTGGTTTTGTTACACATCTTTTCACTTAAAGTCACAGCTTCCTAAAACCTGTTGATGATGTTGAGTGAGGACTTCCTGTATTGACTCTCACACAACCCCCCGATCTTTCCAGACTCTCCATGTTACTCGTACACGTCTGGTGTGTGTGTTTTTATACAACTTTCTCACTGTGAAGGGTTGTGTATCCGCCGCAGTGGAGATCCTGAATAGCTTCAGGACTGTCAGGGTTCTGGCCTTGACCTTTATCTCCATCCCAAAACCCTGCCTCAGCTGGAGTCTGTTCAAACCCCTGGCAGCCACTTATCTGTTCTCCAGACACTGATGTTACAGTAACGGAACTGTACAGGAGGAACCCTCTGGGAGAAGCTTTTTTTTCTCCCCCAGCATAATTCCCTGGAGATTCACCTGTTAAATACTTTTTAAAATTCTAACACTTGGGCCAGGCGCAGCAGCTCATACCTGTAATCCCAGCACTTTGGGAGGCTGAGATGGGCGGATCGCCTGAGGTCAGGAGTTCGAGACAAGCCTGGCCAACATGGTGAAACTCCATCTCTACTAAAAATACAAAAACTAGCCGGGCGTGGTGGCGGGCACCTGTAATCCCAGCTACTTGGGAGGCTGAGGCAGGAGAATCACTTGAACCCAGGAGGCGGAGGTTGCAGTGAGCCAAGATTGCGCCATTGTACTCCACCTGGGCGACAAGAGCGAGACTTCGTCTCAAAAAAAAAAAAAAAATTCTCACACCTAGATCGGGCTCGGATTGGGTATGGTGGCTCACACCTGTAATCCCAACATTTTGGGAGGCCAAGGTGGGTGGATCACTTGATGTCAGGAATTAGAGACCAGTCTGGGCAGCATGGCTAAACCCTGTCTGCTAAAAAATATAAAAATTAGTCGGGGGTGGTGGCACACGCCTCTTGGCCCAGCTACTTGGGAGGCTCAGCTGGAAGGATAGCTTGAACCTGGGAGGTCAAGGCTGCAGTGAGCTGTGATCACGCCACTGTACTCTAGCCTGGGTGACAGAGTGAGACCCTGTTTCCAAAAAAAAAAAAAAAAAAAAAAAAAGTAACACCTCTGTTGCACAAAGGGAAGCCTCATTAGTGGGTCAGGTCTAAGAGCAGCTTCTAACCCCTGGTGGCCAGGTCAGCCTCAGGAGGGGACTGGGACTGGGTGGAGGGGCCTGGGAACAACTATGTACACTTGTGTCTGCTCTTGGGCTCACAGGAGTGTGCACAGTAGGGGTAGGCGGGCTTGTGAGCGCTGTGTGAGACCTGGGAGCCAGCCGGGGCCAGTGTTGCTTCCTGCACATCAGCCCTGTGACTGGGGTGCGTCACTTGGGCAGTCTGAGACTCTGTTTCCTTGCTGTAAAATGGGGATAGTGAGTGTACCGACCTACGTGGAGTTCCCGAGAGCTGCAGGTGGGTACTACCTGCAGGGCCCTTCAAATACAACAGAATCTCACCAATAAAAGGAAAAGAGAGGTTTTTTCCGGCAGAAGGAAATGATGTAAGTCACAAACTTGGATCGACCTAAAGAAAGGAAGAGCATCGAGAAAAATAACACGTGAAGTTTTTTTTTTCAAGACAGAGTCTTGCTCTATTGCCCAGGCTGGAGTGCAGTGGCACAATCTTGGCTCACTGCAACCTCCACCTCCCGGGTTCAAGCGATTCTCCTGCCTCATCCTCCCGAGTAGCTGGGATTACAGATGTGCACCACCATACCTGGCTAATTTTTGTGTTTTTAGTAGAGGTAGGGTTTTGCCGTGTTGGCCAGGCTGGTGTCGAACTCCTGACCTCAAGCGGTCTGCCTGCCTCAGTCTCCCAAAGTGCTGAGATTATGGGCATAAGCCACCATGCCTGGCCACGATTATTTTTTTCAATGGTTCTCGCACATGGTGGGTGCACAAGTTACGTGATCAGCCCATTCAGTCCTTCCTTAACCCTTTTCCCATTTACCCCAAGGATAGTGGTTGACGGCACTTGCGGCTGCAACGTTTACCCCGAGATAACTTTGCCGTGAAGCATCTCATTTTTATTACTATTTTTGCATTGCTCTCATATCAACTTTGGAAATAAAAGATACCATTTTATGTGTAGCATTCTGCTTTTAGTAGTGATATTTCCAGTTACAAAATATAGTAATTCTTGATCACTGAAAATGTCAAATCTTGGAAAATATAGCATTCCTACGTTTGATGTTAACATTGTTCTCAAACAGTTGTTTGCCAAAGATTCATTTGATGAATCTGACTGTTCCAAAATAGACGATTCTGGTGATTCAGATGATTCTGATGTTCTGTTTAGAAATAACTCCAAGAACAGTTTTTATATTTTACTTTCACATTGAAAATCAGATTTGCTTCAGCTTCAAAGAGTGTGTTTATATAAAATTAAATGAGCGCTGGCAGTAGGTTGGACTTTTTTTTTTTTTTTTTTTCTAAATGGGAAAAAGTTAAATCAACCCTGGGGACAGGTGCTGTGTGAGCCCTTTTGCGTTAACTTAAAAAATATATGTGTGTGTGTGTGTGTGTGTGTGTGTGTATACATTTGTTCATTCGTTTTGAGACAGTTTGCTCTGTTACCCAGGCTAGAACTAATGGAAAATAGGTTCAAGGCTGCAGTGAGCTATGATCACGCCAGTGTACTCTAGCCTGGGTGACAGAGTGAGACTCTGTATCAAAAAAAAAAAAAATTACTCTGTTGCACAAAGAGAAGCCTCATTAGCAGGTCAGGTCTAACAGCAGCTTCTAACCCCTGGTGGCCAGGTCAGCCTCAGGAGGGGACTGGGACTGGGTGGAGGGGCCTGGGAGCAATGGTAATGTAATGTAAAATAAAGCACAGACCCAAGAACCCACATGGCCAATAAATGGCTTGAACCTTTATTAAGCAGTCACCCATTTGCCCACCACCCCCCTCAAAAACAGACTCCAGGAGCCCCCCATGTACCGTTCCAGTCCCTGCTCATCTCATTGCAAGAGTGTCCTGACTTCAGGAGTGACCACCTCCTGCACTAATGAAGGTGCAGCCACCCAGGTGGGCACCAAATACATGGCTCAGTCTCACCCCCATCCGGGTTTTGTTTCCTTCCTTCCTTCCTTCCTTCCTTCCTTCCTTCCTTCCTTCCTTCCTTCCTTCCTTCCTTCCTTCCTTCCTTCCCTCCCTCCCTCCCTCCCTCCCTCCTTCCTTCCTCTCTCTCTCTTTCTCTCTCTCTCTTTTTCTTTTTCTTTCTTTCTTTCTTTTTTTTTTTCAAGACAGAGTCTCACTCTGTCGCCCAGGCTGCAGTGCAATGGTGCGATCTTGCCTCACTGCAACCTCTGCCTCCTGGGTTCAAGTGCCTCTCCTGCCTCAGCCTCCCGAGTAGCTGGGACTACAGGCGTCTGCCACCATGCCCGGCTAATTTTTGTATTTTTAGTAGAGACGGAGTTTTGCCATTTGGCCAGACTGTTCTCAAACTCCTGGCCTCAAGTGATCCGCCTGCCTCGGCCTCCCAAAATGCTGGGATTACAAGTGTGTGAGCCATGGTGCCCAGGCCCTGGGTTTTGTTTTCTAATACGTCTCACCTCTGGTTCCCTCCAATTCTAGTCCTTACTATCTCTATCCTTATGCCCCTCTACCTGTCCCTGCCCGTTATTTCTGTGATATTAGCCTCCCAGGTTTGCTCACTCATTTGGGGATGCACAGGAGGATCACCGTGGCCCAGGATAGCTGCTTGATTACAGTCTCGATTCCTCCCTAGTCACAGCCTCGAGTGATGAGCTGCTTTCATATCATCTTCCCAAGGGTACCAATTAAGTCCTTTCCTTCCTTTCTTTTTTTTTTCTTTTAGCATCTTAAGTAATTCATAAAGTTAAAACATATTTGATGCATTTCAATACAGTTCCTAGTTATTTTAAAGGTGAGGGGCCAGGCATGGTGGCTCATGCCTATAATCCCAGCACTTTGGGAGGCCGAGGGGGAAGGATCACTTGCATCCAGGAATTTAAGACCACGGCCTGGCACAGTAGCTCACGCCTGTAATCCTAGCACTATGAGAGGCTGAGGCGGGTGGATCACCTGAGGTCACTAGTTCAAGACTAGCGTAACCAGTATGGTGAAACCCCATCTCTACTAAAAATTTTAAAAAATTAGCCAGACATGGTGGCCTGTGCCTATAGTCCCAGCTACTCGGGAGGCTGAGACAGGAGAATTGCTTGAACCCAGGAAGCAGAGGTTTCAGTGAGCTGAGATTGCACCACTGCACTCCAGCCTGGGCAATAGAGCGAGCTGTCTCAAAACAAACAAAAAAACTCAACCAGCCTGGGCAACATAGTGAGACCTCGTCAGAAACTAGCCAAAAGTGGTGGCGTGTACCTGTAGCCTCTTGGGAGGCTGAGGTGGCTGGATCACTCGAGTTTCGGCAGAGCCCTCATCTCACCACCGCACTCAGCCTGGGTGACAGTGTGAGACCCTGTCTCAAAAAAATAAATAAATAAGGAAACTGAGGCTCAGATCAAATGCCTCTGACTTACCCTAGGACAAGCACTCATAGGTGAGCTGAGCGTGCTGTTAGGTAGTAGCCGGGGTGCTCCAGCCCCAAAGCCAGCCCTTTGCATGTTCTCTGCCTTCTGGGCACAGTGGCTGCTGGGCGTAGCGTAAGCAGGCGCGTGCTGTCAGGCTGGGCTTCGATGTCTTTTGTTTTTTTTTTTTTTAACTCAGCATTTCTTGGAAGTGTTTCAGCATCAGATGTGAACCCATGTCCTCATTTTTAAGCAACTGTCCCTTACCAGGGTCTCAAACGATGGGCGTTTGTCTCTAGTCCTCCCTGTCAGTGGTGTTGACATCAAATGCTCCTGAGGTTACGACCCTCGCGGGTCAAGCTGAGCTCATCAGAAGGCCTTTCCCTGGTGGTCCCGGGCATGCACGTGTTGGAGTGATCTTTTCAGTGGGTTTTCTTTCTTGGGCCACTGAAGGTCTGTAATCGCCCTGAAGAACAGCCCGGAGCAGGATGGTGCTACTCTAGTCTCAGGCAAAACGGGGGCTCCTGGGGTCTGTTTGTGACGTGGGTGGTGGGCACACGGGTGGGCCTTTTCTATGGACGTGGAATGCACATTCACCTTGAGTCGCCTCCACTGGGCTCAGAATCCAGCACTCTCTGAGCCTGGGTCCCACCTGGGACAGGGGGCCCCCAGGGGCAGTGTGTGGAGCTGGTGTTGGCACCTGCGCCCAGCGGGCCCATGACCACCCCGGGTTGGAATTGGGACTCAGCTTCCTACTAGCCAAGCGAGCCTCAGTGTCTTTGTAAAATGGCCATACCTCCCTCCTGGGTTTGTCAGGAGGTTAGAGGGGAAGACAAAAGGAACATGAAAGGCGAGAGTCTGAAAGGCAAGATGCTGAGCAGATGGTCAGTGCCGGGACAGTCAGCTGTTCTTGTTTCCATGTTTCGGCAGCAGAGACTCACACAGGGACGGGCGTTAGGGGAAGGGTCTGTATGGAGCAAGGTCTGGGATGAAAGCGGACCTCTGCGTGTTCTTGACACAATGCTTGGTTGGGTTAGGAACATTCACCACCACGTGGCTTTCCTCTGCGTGTTCAACCTGCAGTCAGGTGCTCAGCTGGGCTGGGCGGCTGAACACGGCCCAGGGAACTGCCCCTCGCAGCTGGCAGCCACATGGCAGCCGGGTGAACTGGGTTCAGCATTCCCTTCTAGCGATCCTGATTTGTGTTTATCCCAGCAGTAGCCTCAGGCATCTCTGCAGCGTTTTCGTCGGTATCTTTCCTCCCTACGTTTCCATTGGCTTGTGGGTTTTCCTTGTGAGCGCAGTTGGCATAGGGTTCTTAAATACGTGGCACGACGGAGGCCACATCAATGAGGGGGACATCATTATGGGAGGGTGGGCTGGGTGGCTGGGTGACTGCAGGATTGTGGCACCAGCAAAGTAACTGCACCTTTTTTTTTTTTGTAGAATCTGATGTTACTGCTTAGAGACGGGGTCCCGCTGTGTTGCCCAGGCTGGTCTCAAACTCTTGAGCTGAAGCGATCTTCCCATCTTGGCCTCCTGAGTAGCTGGGATTCCGGGCACACACCACCAGATCTGATTTTAAACAGAAATCCAGTTGGCGTTGTAGAGTCGTTTGCCTTAAAGCCTTCCTATCGTCAACCACAGCCATGACCTGATGACTTTCAAGCATGTGTCCAGAGAGGGGTTCACAGAGAGGAGTCTCCCTCATGAGAGGGGAAGACTGTAGATCAGAGATAGGCAAACTTGATCTCTGAGGGGCCAGACGGGCTATGTGGAGATGATTCATACCTCTCTTGTGCAGGCCACAGGCAGTGCGTACACAAGTGGACGTGACTGTGGGCCAGTGAAACTTTATTTACGATGGGATGGCTGGGCATGGTGGCTCACTCCTGTCACCCCAGCACTTTGGGAGGTTGAGGTGAAAGGGATCGCTTGAGGCCAGGAGTTCAAGACCAGCTTGGACAACATAGCAAGACCCCATCTCTACAAAAATTTTTAAAATTGGCCGGGCATGGTGGCTCACACCTATAATCCTAGCACTTTGGGAGGCCGAGGCGGGCGAATCTCTGGAGGTCAGGAGTTTGAGACCAGCCTGACCAACATGGTGAAACCCCATCTCTACTAAAAATACAAAATTTACAGGTGGTGCGTGCCTGTAATCCCAGATACTCGGAAGGCTGACAGGAGAATAGCTTGAACCCAGGAGGTGGAGGTTTCAGTGAGCCGAGATTGTGCCATTGCACCCCTGCCTGGGCGACGAGTGAAACTCTGTCTCAAAAAAAAACAAAAGAAATTAGCTGGGCGTAGTGGCACATGCCTGTGGTCCCAGCTATTGAGGAGGCTGAGGTGGGAGGATCTCTTGAGCCCAGGAGTTTGAGGTTGCAGTGAGCTGAGATCATGCCACTGCCCTTGAGCCTGGGCAACAGAGTGAGACACTGTCTCTAAAAAAAAAAAAAAAAAAACCAAACCAAACAAAACACAGGCAGTGGGCAGACTGGCTGTGGCTTGCCGCTCCCTGGCCTCTTCCAGTCAGGGAACGTCATGGGCTCCAGCTTCTGCCAGTTCAAGTCATCTTTTCTGGTGTATTTCAAAGCCTCCCTGTGAGTATGGGGTCAGTAGGCACAGGAAGGGACCTGGTGTGTGACAGAGGGGTGGGAGGCCCATTCATTCACACACCTCAGGACTTGCAGTGACTTCCTGTGTATTGGATTCTTCCGCCTCTCATTTGCGTCCATGATGTTGAATTCTGACTCTGTTTAAGCTGTAATGTCCACATGAAGCCATTCTAAAATCTCCAGATCCCTCTCAGAAGGCCCAAGGGATGACCAGTTACCATTTTTCTTTATCTTTGAAGGAAATTTCCAGAGCTGTTTGCACAGTTCAAGTCCTTCCTAGGGGTAAAAGAGCTGTCCTTCGCGCCACCCATGAGCGACAGATCCGGGGACGGGATAAGCCGGGAAATCGACTATGCATCTTGTAAGCGCATAGGATCCAGCTACCGGGCACTCCCCAAAACCTACCAGCAGCCCAAGTGCAGCGGGAGGACGGCCATCTGCAAGGAGGTAGCGCTCCCTGGGGCTTACATGTTCGCTGACATGGTGCATCCCCCACCCCTCCCCAGCAAACACCCAATACCCCCGTTTTGAATGAAATGCTGTGTGCTCAGCCCTCCTGAATGTTGGGTTATGGGTGGTGCTGGGATGTGGCCCAGCAAAACCACCTGAGCAGAGACAACAGTGTTGTACCCTGCTGGTAGTTTTGGCAAAACACAGAGTGTCAGGGATAATGTGGAGTTCACTTATTCATCTGTTATTTGAGTTAGGTTTATTGCTGCCATGATTCTGCTCCGTCCCGGGCTCACTGACCTCAGTGTGTTTCTGTTTAGCTTGACCATTGGACACTTCTCCAGGGTTCGTGGACAGACGATTACTGCATGTCCAAGTTCAAGAGTACCTGCTGGATTCCAGGATATAGTGCAGGGGTCAGCAAACTCTGGCCCATGGGCCCTGGCCCGCTGCCTGTGTTTGTAAATAAAGTTGTATTGGCACACAGACACAACCATTCATTTACATATTGCCTGTGGCTGCTTTTCTCACCACAAAGGCAGAGTTGAGTATTCATCCGGGATGGCCTGCAAAGTCTGAGATAGTTGCTCTCTGACCCTTTGCAGAGAAAATTTACCAATATCTGAAATGAAATCAGCCCTCCATATCTGCAAGTTCCTCATCTGTGGTTTCAACTAACCATGGATTGAAAATATGTGGGGAGAGAGAAACCAAAAAATAACAGTACAGCAATAAAGCGTAATCCACATTTTAAGAATGCAGTGTAACAATGATCTACACAGCATTTACATTGCATTAGGTATAAGTATTCTAGAGATGATTTTGCATAGGTTATATGCAAATAGGATTCCATTTGACATCAGGGACTTGAGTATCTGTGGATTTGGGTCTCCAGGGGTGGTTCTGGAACCAATCTCCCAGGATACCAAGGGAGTGTTCACTTGACCAAAGTCATGTTTTCCCTTAAAAACTTGATTCACCTTCCCATTTGTATAAGGCAGTTGCCTATCATATAATCAGGATTGTATTATGTATCTTGGTACTTTGTACACTGGCTAACAGTAAATCTTAGCTCCTGGGGCATGCAGCGCCGTTCATGGCGTTTCCTCTTGATGCAGGTACTGAATGACACCTGGGTCTCCTTCCCCTCCTGGTCTGAGGACTCCACCTTCGTCAGCTCTAAGAAGACACCGTACGAGGAGCAACTTCACCGCTGTGAGGACGAGCGCTTCGAGGTGTGTGTGCTGCTGTGGCCAGGCCCCCCGGCACATGCCTGTCCCCCTTCTCCACAGGACATGCATCCTGATCCTCCTCCACTGTGCCAGTCTCCTTTTAGGAGCAGGGATTGCAGCACATTCCAGCAGCTCCTGGAAGCTTCCTGCTGGGTCTTGCTGGCCTCTGGGCTGGCTACCAGATGGCACTTTTTTTTTCTGTTTAAAAATTTTGTTTGGACTAGGTGCGGTGGCACACACCTGTAATCCCAGCACTTTGGGAGGCCAAGGCAGGTGGATCATTTGAGCTCAGGAGTTTGAGACCAGCCTGGGCAACATGGTGAAACCTCATCTCTACCAAAAATACAAAAATTAGCCGGGCTTGGTGGCGGGTGCCTGTAATCCTAGCTACTCGGGAGGCTGAGGCAGGAGAATTGCTTGAGCCAGAGAGGCCGAGGCTGCAGTGAGCCGAGATCAAGCCACTGCACTGCACCCTGGGCAATAAAATAAAAATAAATTTAAATTACGTTAAAGAAACTTTTATTTATTTATTTATTTTGCTTGCCCTGTCTCCCAGGCTGAAAGTGCAGTGGCACAATCATGGATCATTGCTGCCTTGACCTCCCAGGGTCAAATGATCCTCCCACCTCAGCCTCCTGAGTAATTGGAACCACAGATGCACACTACCATGCCCAGGTTGTTGTTGTTTTTTTAACTTTTTTTGTAGAGATGAGGTCTCACTATGTTCCCCAGGCTGGTCTCACACTCCTGGCCTCAAGCGATCCTCTTGAGTAGCTGGGATTACAGACACACAACCATTCCTGGCTAATTTTTGTATTTTTAGTAGAGACGGGGTTTCACCATGTTGGTCAGGCTGGTCTCGAACTCCTGACCTTGTGATCTGCCTGCCTCAGCCTCCCAAAGTGCCAGGATTACAGGCGTGAGCCACCGCACCGGGCTATAAATTTTTTTAATTAGCCAGGCATGGTGGTGCACACCTATATTCCTAGCTACTTGGGAAGCCAAGGTGGGAGGATCGTTTGAGCCCAGGAGGTTGAGGCTGCAGTGAGCTGTAATTGTGCCACTGCACTTCAGTCTGGGTGACAGAGCAAGACCCTGTCTCCTACACACACACACACCACCCCCCTCCAAAAATCCTCTGCGCTCTGAGGTCCCAGGCCCCTCCCTGAGGCCTCTTGAGTTCCCCAGTGGCTGACCCCTTCCTGCCTTCCTTTCCATAGTTAGACGTTGTCCTGGAGACGAACCTGGCCACGATCCGCGTGTTGGAAAGCGTGCAGAAGAAGCTCTCTCGGATGGCGCCCGAAGACCAGGAGAAGTTCCGGCTGGACGACTCCCTCGGGGGCACGTCAGAGGTGATCCAGCGCCGTGCCATCTATCGCATCTATGGCGACAAGGCCCCGGAGATCATCGAGAGCCTCAAGAAGAACCCCGTCACCGCTGTCCCTGTTGTCCTGAAAAGGTGCCCTGTGGCATCCCGCCTTCCCTTCCCTTCCCTTCCCTTCCGTGCCGCAGGGAGCCCCTGGAGAGCTTGTTAGTGCTGTTTGTCAACAGGGGTAATCTCCAGGGGAGGTCTCAGGCCTAGGGCTGGCTTCCTGTATTTCCCAGTCTCCCACTCCTGAGAGGAGAGCACTGTGACCTTCTAGGACTTTCCACCTTGCACATAATCACATCTAGACATCTAAACTGCTTTAAGAGTCAGATGCAACCACTACACTGTGGCTTGCATTTTATTTAACGCTGCATCTTGGACACCATCTGGTGCTAGTGAACAGGTATTTATCAAGTGGCCACTTTAAGGCAGGTGCAATGCTTGGCCCTGGGGTTACGCAGCTGAGTGAGGCAGACCCAGTCCCTCTCCACTTGGGACTCACAGCTGAGCAAGGGACCTGAGTGGCTGAGCTAGCAGCCATGCGGAGAGTGCTGGGTGCCTGGGAGGAGGCGGAGGACCCAGGAAGCTGGCCACATTGGCTCTGTAAGGCCATCACGCCCTTCTTCTGATGTGCACAGAGCCCGCTGCATAGACTAGGCTGGGAGCTGGCTGGGCTTGGATCCTGGGCCCCCAGTCAAGTCCCAGAGGAAGACAGGCCAGCCCTGGGATGCTTCAGGGAGGATGCCCTGGCTTGTCCCTGGTGCTGACCCCTCTTCTCCCCACAGGCTGAAGGCCAAGGAAGAGGAGTGGCGGGAGGCCCAGCAGGGCTTCAACAAGATCTGGCGGGAGCAGTATGAGAAGGCGTACCTCAAGTCCCTCGACCACCAGGCTGTGAACTTCAAGCAGAATGACACCAAGGCCCTGCGCTCCAAGAGCTTGCTCAACGAGATCGAGAGCGTCTACGACGAGGTACAGCCTTCCCTAGCCCTGCCGGCTGGCGGGGGTGGGATCCTGGCTCTCCCGACCGCCAGGTCTGTGCCTCTGTTTCCCTGGTGCTTAGGTGGGGTAGCGGCATTGCCCTTTCAGGGCTGTGTCGAGGCGAGGGTTCATGTCTCTGTGATGCCCAGCCTGCGGCCTGCCCTAAGAGAACCAGCAACTCTGCCATTGTCTGTTTGTTTGTTTAGAGGCAGAGTCTCGCCCGCTCTGTCGCCCAGGCTGGAGTGCAGCTCACTGTAACCTCCACCTCCCCGGTTCAAGCGATTCTCCTGCCTCAGCCTCCCGAGTAGCTGGGACTATAGGCACGTGACACCACACCTGGCTAATTTTTGTATTTTTAGTAGAGACGGGGTTTCACCATGTTGGCCAGGCTGGTCTTGAACTCCTGACCTTGTGATCCACCCGCCTCGGCCTCCCAAAGTGCTGGGATTACAGGCGTGAGCCACCGCGCCCGGCCAACTCTGCCGTTGTCTGGAGAAATCTCTGTCCCTCCTATGGGACAGTGACGGACTTCAGCTTAGATGGCAGGTGGCAGCAGCCTTCATTTCTTTCTTGCCGACTGTGCCCGGCACTGGTGTTAGCAATGCAGAAGGAGTCATATATCATCTGACCTCACTCCTGAACCTGACTCTGCTACGTCATTATTCTGATTTTATCAGTGGGGAAACCGAGGCACAAGAGGTTGCATTTGCCTGGGCTGGTCTCAGGGGGCCAGGGCTCCGAGTCAGTGGGTTCGAGGCTTTCGGCTGCACGTCCTCACTGCAGGCTCACAAGGCCTGAGTTACAGAACCAAGGCCAGCGGGACCCTCAGGTTGCCAGGAACTGGGCCTGTTAGTGGCTGTGCGTAGGGAGTGCCTGCCTGCAGGATCCTGAAGGGGGAAGCTTGGCAGGGTGTTGGGCATAGTGACAGCCAGCTGTCGGGAAGGTTCTTGGACACTCTGAGGAGGTGGCTGGGGAGGGCACGCTGCTCCCCAGGCAGTGCCCAGATCACGGCACGGGTTGCATTGTCAGCCTGGTGCCCACCTGGGCAGGGGGTGGTGCCTCACCTGATTTGGTGTCTTGCTCCCGTCACTGCACAGTGAGCGGTCGCTCCTTTTACAATATAGAAACGGAATCCACAGGAGCCAGGCTGCTGGCCCAAGGCCTCTCCCAGAGCCTGTGGGACTGTGGGGACCCCCTTCCCTCCCACCTCCCTCCCCATGGGCCACCCTCGCCCCAGGCCTACCCACAGCCGCTCTGGCTTCCTCACTCTAGTCCTCGGCGGATCCCCAAGCCCAAGACCCTGCATAGGTTCTGTGGGTCTGTAGTGTCTGCAAAGTGCAGATGATGAAGTAGCCCTGGAAATCCACCAATGAGACCCCGAGTTCCTGGGTCCCTCCCTGGGGCTGGGGCTGATGAGGCAAGGGGCACCAAGGTTGGCCCCCTGGCCTGACAGATCTCTGCACATGCAGGTCCTTGATGAGTTCCAAAGTCAGACCCTCATTCCATCACACAGTTTACAAAGCATGGTTACGGGTCACAGACATGGGGATCGTGCTTCAGAGGGGACTGTAAAGGAATTTTCAGTGTTTATGGCATAAATGAGACCTGGGGGACTTAGGAAGTGGTCAGAGGGCGGAGGTCACACTGAAGAGCCCGGAACAGGGCTGAGCGTGCAGACTCCTAGGAACCGGCTCAGCGTGCTTGGCCCCACCAGCCTCTACGCTGCCCTGCAGGGGAGGAGGAAGGGAAACCTCAGGCTGCTGGGAGACCTGGTCCTTCCCCTGGGAGCCTGCAGAGATGGTGTCCATGCTCACTTTCCCCAAGAGCCCCAGTGCGTCGGCCTCCCTGCCTCCCTCCCTGAGGGGTTGGGGCTGGGCACTGGGTGCCAGGACGGTGGTGTGGGAGGCTGGAGGAAGGGGTGATTGTCTTAACGGTGTGAGGGAATGAAAGTCGTGATCTGGATAAAGACCAAGGGGAGGGGTGAGCCTGGGACAGGGTTTTCCAGGGAGCGAGAGCAAATGGGCACGTGCAAAGGCCCCGCACACACAGGAGGGAGCTCGGCGCCCTGAAGCATCGCAGGAAGGAGCCTGGGGGCCGTGAGGCTGGAGGGGCTATGGAGGGGCATCCCAAGGGCTGGCATCTTCTGAGGGGCAGTGCCTCAGGAGTGTTAGTTGAGGTGACCATGCTCCTGTGGGCCAAGTCGCCCTGGACCCAGTGAGGAGAACGGTTGGAACAGGCTGGTGAGAGCTGGTGGGAGGGCTGGTGACATGACGGTGGTAGCAAGCACGTGCAGGGGCTGGCGGGTGACAGCAGCGGAGGTGGGGACTTGGGGACGATGGGCGTGCAGGGCTTCAGATGTGAGCAGTTGCAGGCCTCCTGGGTAGTAGATGGAGGGCAGCGGCAGAGAGGTCACGGCTCACCCTGTGCCTCCTTGACCTCATCGATAGCGTGGTATGGGCAGCCCCGGTCAAGCTGGAATCAGGCGCCACCGTTGCTGTCAGTAGGAGGAGGTCGGCCTCAAAGGGTTCCCCATGCTGAGCCACAGGGCCCCCATTCTGCCCTAGAGCTGGGCTGAGCGACACACCCAGGCTTGACGCTGTCAGACCCCCTGTGAACCCTGCCCCGTATCTCAGAATCCTCTCGGCTCCTCCGACTGGGTCCCAGGATGACTTGGGTCTGCCTTGCTTCCGGAGAGGGAACCAGGGGCACGTGGGGCTGCACAGGAGGTTGAGGCAAGCGACCCGCCCCCCAGGCCTTGCCTCTCCCCGACGTTGGCCACCCATCCTGCTCCGGGCAGCACTCGTCCACCTTGGTGGCCCAGTTAACAGCAACTTGTGAACGGGCACGGGGGGTCCTCTGGGTGCTGGGTGGCTTTCCGTCTCATGGCTGCCCTTTCCCCCACAGCACCAGGAGCAGCACTCGGAGGGCCGCAGTGCCCCCTCTAGCGAGCCACACCTCATCTTCGTGTACGAGGACCGACAGATCCTGGAGGACGCAGCAGCGCTCATCAGCTACTACGTGAAGCGGCAGCCGGCCATCCAGAAGGAGGACCAGGGCACCATCCACCAGCTGCTGCACCAGTTCGTGCCCAGCCTCTTCTTCTCTCAGCAGCTGGACCTGGGCGCCTCTGAGGAGTCAGCCGACGAGGACCGGGACAGCCCCCAGGGGCAGAGCACAGACCCCAGCGAACGGAAGAAGCCGGCGCCAGGACCCCACAGTAGCCCCCCAGAGGAGAAGGGGGCCTTTGGGGATGCCCCGGCCACTGAGCAGCCACCCCCGCCACCCCCACCGCCACACAAGCCTCTGGACGACGTCTACAGCCTCTTCTTTGCCAACAACAACTGGTACTTCTTCCTGCGCCTGCACCAGACCCTGTGCTCCAGGCTGCTGAAGATCTACCGCCAGGCGCAGAAGCAGCTCCTGGAGTATCGGACCGAGAAGGAACGGGAGAAGCTGCTGTGTGAGGGCCGCAGGGAGAAGGGCAGCGACCCCGCCATGGAGCTGCGGCTGAAGCAGCCCAGTAAGGCTCCGAAGCCTGCCGGAGGCCCCGGGGGGTGCCTGGGGTTTGGGGTCGCAGCTCATGATCTGACATGTCCTGTTACTTTTCTTCCTGGCTTTTCGTTTTAAGAGAATTCTGTGATTTCAGATGGGAAATTGCAAACAGGAAGTTGCCAGCATAAGACAGAGGTCTCAGGTACCCCTCGCCCAGGCTCCGCCAGCACTGGCACCTGTCCTGGGTGTAGCACCCTCTCCTGACCGGGGAACCTTTGTTTTTCATGGGCCTTCTCGTGGAGCCGTCACGGCCCAGCTCCACAGTGCCCTTTTACTTTCTTTTTTTTTTTTTTTTTTTTGAGATGGAGTCTTGCGCTGTTGCGCAGGCTGGAGTATAGTGGCGGGATCTCAGCTCACTGCAACCTCCACTATCCTGGGTTCAAGTGGTTCTCCTGCCTTAGCCTTCCAAGTAGCTGGGATTACAGGCGGTCGCCACCATGCCCAGCTGATTTTTTGTATTTCTTTTTTGAAATGGAGTCTTGCTCTGTCGCCCAGGCTGGAGTGCAGTGGTGTGATCTCACTGCAGCCTCTGCCTCCCAGGTTCAAGCAATTCTCTGTCTCAGCCTCTGAGTAGCTGGGATTACAGGCACCTGCCACCATGTCCGGCTAATTTTTTTTGTATTTTTAGTGGAGATGGGGTTTCACCATCTTGGCCAGGCTGGTCTTAAACTCCTGACCTTGTGATCCACCTGCCTCAGGCTCCCAAAGTGATGGGATTACAGGCATGAGGCACTGTGCCCGGCCCAATTTTTTGTATTTTTAATAGAGACAGGTTTTCACTATTTTAGCCAACCTGGTCTCAAACTCCTGAACTCAGGTGATCTGGCTGCCTCAGCCTCCCAAAGCGCTGGGATTACAGGCACGGGCCACCATGCCTGGCTCCACAACACTCTCTGTGCCATCCCTGGGTTGCTGGCCAGATTAGGCAGCCTCAGGGAGGGTGGCAGTGAACGCCAGCTACTTGGGTTTCCTGGTGATTCCCAGATTTGCCCCAGGGGTGGCGGGTGAGCGCTGCTGGGCCCCACGGGGGCATTTGTTGGGGCTCTGTGGTGCCAGAGCTTGGCCTGCGTGGCTTTATGCACTCCAGGAGGCATGTGGATGAAGCGGTGTGTCTCCACAGGTGAAGTGGAGCTGGAGGAGTACTACCCAGCCTTCCTGGACATGGTGCGGAGCCTGCTGGAGGGCAGCATTGACCCCACGCAGTACGAGGACACCCTGCGCGAGATGTTCACCATCCACGCCTACGTGGGCTTCACCATGGACAAGCTGGTGCAGAACATCGCGCGGCAGGTGAGCCGGGCCGGGGCGGGGCCGCCCCTGAGGACGCTGGAAATGGCCCTGCCGTCACTTCACTCCCACCTGGGAAGGGGCCCCGTGGTCGGCACAGCAAACCTATCCTGTTTTTTCTTAATCGAGACAAAATTTACATAATGTGAAATTACCCATTTGGATGTTCAGTTTGGTAACATTTAGTACATTCACAATATTGTGCAACCACCACCTCTGTCTAGTTCCAGAACATTTCATCTTTCCAAAAGGAGACCCCATCCCCATCAGCAGCCACTCCCCATTCCCCTGCCCCAAGCCCCTGACATCCAGTCATCTGCTTTCTGCCTCTGGATTTCCTTCGTGCTTCATTCCTATTTATGGCTCTGTAGTAGTCAGTTGCATGGGTAGCTACGTTTCGTTTCTCCGTCTCGGCTGTGGCTGCCTTACAGAGATTGTGAGCACTGCTGCTCTGAATATTTGTGTACAGGTTTTTGTTCTGAGTTCCTGTTGACAAACCGTTCTTGAGGATAAATTGACAACATGGAAAAAACCTTAACCCACTTATCCTGGGGGAGCGTGGGAGTAGCGGTGTTCATCCGCGTTGGTTTTAGTAGTAGCAAAAACCCGGCCCCTGCTGAATGTCAACGCAAGGAAACCGGTCACGTAAACATAAACAGCAGACATCCCAGACGAGCTGGGTGTGGTTCCAGGACGTGGGTCCTGCTTGGTTTCTGCCAGAGTCATTGTTCATGGTGACCTGTTTCCTGGTCACCCAGTAAGGCTGTTCGTCATAAAGCGGGAAAAAAGCTGGAAAAAAATAATGCCATTACTCTCCCACCCAGACACAGTTACAAGAAGCATTTCAGACAGGATGTTTCCTTCCAGGTTTTAAAGACTGCTTAATGCAAGTAAAATACACACGCAGAAAAGTTCCCAAATTTGAAGGGGGCAGATGGATGGGCTTTCATCAAAAGAACCCCTGCCCCTGTGTCCCCACCCAGCCACCTGCCACCCATGGACACTCACAACCCTGATTTCTTCTTCTTCTTTTTTTTTTTTTAAGACAGAGTTTTGCTCTTGTCACCCAGGCTGGAGTACAATGGCGCGATCTCGGCTCACAGCAACCTCTGCCTCCTGGGTTCAAGCAGTGCTCCTGCCTCAGCCTCTTAAGTAGCTGGGATTACAGGTGCATGCCACCACACCCGGCTAATTTTTGTATTTTTAGTAGAGAAGGGGTTTAACCATGTTGGCCAGGCTGGTCTTGAACTCCTGACCTCAGGTGATCCGCCTGCCTCTGCCTCCCAAAGTGCTGGGATTGCAGGCGTGAGCCACGGCACCCAGCATCACAACCCTGATTTCTACACAGAGGTAGATCCTGGTCTTGAGCCGTGTGTTAACAGAAGCACACGGTGCCCGGCTGCATCCTGGGAGTGTCATTCTGTGAGATTCCTTTGTTGAGATCAACCAGCCAAGGATTCCCAGGAACGACCCCCACTCCGTCCACCTGTCTCCTGAGGACAGGCATGGGTGGTGCCCCGTGGGTGCGTCTCGTGGCCGTCCATGTACATTTCTGCTGCTGCCCTTGGGGTGAGGCAGAGAGAGGTGTGTCTCACTGATGGAAACTTTCAGTTTCCTGGATCACTCCTACCATTGCTGTGCCAGGCCGCACTCCGTGTCCTCCCTGGGGCGTCTCTCCATCAGCTGGGAGCTGTTCGAATCTCGGTGGGCTCACATTAAATTTCCCTGATGGCTCATGTGTGTGGTTGGGGCCTTGTCCTTTCATGGCCGTTGGGACATCTTTTCTCTTGGAAAGCTGTCCACGGTGTTTGTGCCTGTTTCCGTCGAGTCTGCCTTGTTGGTGACTGGGAGGATTTCTATGTCTGGCCACAAGGACTTCGTGAAACCCACAGCTGCGTTCCGACACCATCACTTAAGCCTCCTCCACTTTCCCTCTGTGTGCCCGAAACAGGTCCCTGCCCATCACCGTCCACAGCAGTGGCCGCTCCCCCAGTGAGGGAGACACGCATGGGGCAGCCTGGAGAGAGAACGCCCAGGGCCCAGCGCACGGTGTTGGGGCAGCGATGCGGGGGATGCCGGGGCCTGGCAGTCTGCCCTCCCAGGCCGGGCACCCCTCATGGGCCATGGCTTTGGGGACAGCAGCCTTGCTTGTGGCACCAGGAGATTGGACCAAATGGTTTATGGAAAGCATTGATTAGTGCTTTAAAAGAATCTCCCGCTTCCATAAACATCTCCTCTAGAACCTGTTAAAAACAAAGCAATGAAAATGGGCTGTCTGGCTGGAGCCGTAGTCAGAGCCTCGTGCTGCCCTGCTGTCCTGGCTGTGGCCTCACCAAACCCCACCTGTAGCTCACTGGGCCAGGTGCTCACCGCGGGCCCCTCCATGCTGTTTGTAACCTGCCTCGAGGCCATGTCTGGACTCTGCCTCCCTTTATCTTAAAAATTAGCATTGCTGTTTTTCAGCAGTAGCAGTAGGCATTCATTGGGCACCTGCTGTGTGCCAGGTGCTGTCTGAAACCTGTGCGTGTCCAGGTGGTATTGTATCCATTCACCAAAGCTGCACACGGAACCCCCAGGCAGTGTGGTCCCCTGACCAGGGCCTGGGCTGTGCAAGCGGGTGTTTCACACCAGCCTTGTCTGCCCCACAACCCCTGCTGTTTCCATTCCTTCCTCCTTCAGTGCAAAGGTGAAAGGAATAGCAGTGTATTTACATCCAAGCATTTAGGGGAAAGGAACAGCCTGCACTCATACCACCTTCAGCTCATTCCAGGGTTTGCTTTGGAACATTTTTTCCGTGTCTTTTCTATGTGTTTCTCACACGCACACAGGGTTTGCTGGTCTGGCTTGGTCTGATCTGGCCTGGTCTGTTTTGTTCAGGTCTGGTCTGGTCTAGTCTAGTTTTGGTCTGGTCTGGCCTGGTCTGGTCTAGTTTTGGTCTGACCTGGTCTGACCTGGTCTAGCCTGGTCTGGTCTGGTTTTGGTATGGTCTGGCCTGATCTGGTCTGGTCTGGTTTGGTTGGGTTTTGGTTTGGTCTGGTTTGGTCTGGTCTGATGTTGGTCTGGTTTGTTTTGGTTTGGTTTTGGTCTGATTTGCTCTGGTCTGATCTGGTCTGGTCTGGTTTGCTTTTGATTTGGTCTGATTTTGGTCTGGTCTGGTCTGATCTGATCTGGTTTGGTTTGGCTTGGTTTTGATTTGGTCTGGTTTGGTCTGGTCTGATTTTGCTCTGGTTTGGTTTGGTTTTGGTCTGGTCTGGTTTTGGTCTGGTCTGATCTGGTCTGGTCTGGTTTGGTTTTGATTTGGTCTGATTTGGTCCGGTCTGCTTTGGTTTGGTTTTGGTTTGGTGTGGTCTGGTTTTGGTCTGGTCTGGTCTGGTTTTGATCTGGTCTGGTTTGGTTGGTTTTGGTTTGGTCTGGTTTGGTCTGATCTGGTCTGGTCTGGTCTAATCTGATCTGGTCTGGTCTGATCTGGTCTGGTCTGGTTTGGTCTGATTTGGTCTGGTTTGATCTGGTCTGGTCTGTTTTGGTTTGGTCTGGTCTGGCTTGGTCTGGTTTGGTCTGGTCTGGTATGGTTTTGATCTGGTCTGCCCTGGCCTGCACACAGCCTGTCAGGATCCTGGTCTTCATCCCTGTGCCTTGCAGTCTCCATCCTGACTTGTTTCTGGCCTTTGCCAACTTCCTCCGTGGGTGAGATGGGGGCTCCTGCAGGAGGCAGGGTGGCCGCACCACCTGCTTTCCTCCTGCCAGTTGCACCACCTCGTGAGCGACGACGTCTGCCTGAAGGTGGTGGAGCTCTACCTGAATGAGAAGAAGCGGGGCGCTGCCGGTGGGAACCTGTCCTCCCGCTGCGTCCGCGCCGCCAGGGAGACCAGCTACCAGTGGAAGGCCGAGCGCTGCATGGCCGACGAGAACTGCTTCAAGGTGAGAGGAGGCCTGGGGCTTACAAGCCGGGAGGCCCAGCCACTCACTCAGCTCTGGACTCGGTCCTGGGTGGACCCTGGTTCAGCGGCTGGGACGTCGGCCCTGCTGCAGAGCCCGGGAGGTACCATTGACCTACAGGAAGCGTCAGGGCTTTGGAAGGGTGGCAAAGGTGGGTGGCGGGTGGCCTTGCGAGCCTGCGCTGTGCCGGCTGGGCTGTCCCAGCAGTTGAGGTTGTCGGCGTCCCTGCTCCGCAGGTGATGTTCCTGCAGCGCAAAGGGCAGGTGATCATGACCATCGAGCTCCTGGACACCGAGGAGGCCCAGACGGAGGACCCTGTGGAGGTCCAGGTGAGGCCCTGGCCCCAGGCCGTGCCACGCACACCAGGGAGCGCCTGAGGGCAGCAGCATGGGGCTCCCACCAGCCAAGTGCGGGCTGCGGGAGGATCCAGAGATCTCTGGCTCTGGAGGATCCAGAGATCCTCCCTCTGCAGACGGCAGGCTCTGCTTGAAGCCTGGTGGGTGGGGTTGCCTCCCTCCCTGCTCCCCCACCAGGCTGTCTTCTGTGCCCCCTCTCCAAAGAGCAGACCGCTCCTCCTGAGCCAGCAGGTGCATCCCAGGGCAGGAGGGGAGCCAGGCCACCTCTCCCTGGCCCCCGACTCCCACGCAGGGCATCCCCGTGGCTGACCTCTGCACCTCCCGTGTCAGGGCTGCATCCTGATCCTAATCCCCAGCAGAGGAGCCACCTGGCCCCAGCTCCCAGTCACAATTTTTGTGGGGACAGATGTTTCCTGCTCACCTCCTGCATCCTGGTGACAGTGAGGCATTGACCCGTGTGTGCCCCCAGGGTGGTCACTGGGGCCTGCAGCTCCCAGCACCTGCTGGCGGGTCCAGTGTGTGTGCACATTACTCAGCTGGCCAACTCCATTCATTTCCTGGGGCTGCCACCGCAGTGACCGCAAACCACGTGACTTCAAACAACAGAAGTCTGTTCCCTCAACGTCCTGGGGGTCAGCAGTCCACAGCCACAGTGTGGGCCAGGCCGTGCTCCTGCCAAAGGTTCTGGGACAGATCCTTCCTGCTCTTCCAGCTTCTGGGGGCTTCTGGCACCCCTCACTGTGGCCTGTTTGTGTGAGTCCCGCTGTCGCTGGGTCCTCTGTTGAGAGCTATAGTCCGGGAGGGTCTCCGTCAGGGATCGGAGTCCTCCTCAGCGGCGCTCCTCATGCTCTGGGAATAGGGGGCACAGAAGCCCTGTGAGCTCCTGAACTCAGGGTCTAGAGTGAGAGTGGCCATGGCCCTGCTGTGGGGCGTCACGGGCTGTGTCTCTCCCCGTCTCCAGCACCTGGCTCGGTACGTGGAGCAGTATGTGGGGACCGAGGGCGCATCCAGCTCACCCACCGAGGGCTTCCTCCTGAAACCCGTGTTCCTGCAGAGGTGAGAGGCCCTGGGATGTATGCTCCGTTCCTTCCTGTGGGCCCAGGGAGTGTCCCCTTTGTCCTGACGGGGGCTGGACCATGGCACATTCTCTGGCTGGGAACACTTAGTAGGCACCTGCTGTGTGCTGAGGTGGGCCCTGCCCTTTTGAGGCTTGTGGTTTGCAGAGGAGGGATTAGTAACCCCAGGACGGTGAGGGGTACGAGGGGAGGGGCCAACCTTACAATGTGACAGTGGGCGGAAGAGCGAATGCCCGGCCTGGAGGGAGACACTGCCAGAGCTGGTGGGGCCAGGCCAGAGGCAGGTGGCTGTGGCAGGACCCTGGACCAACTCAGGTTGGGCTCGGATGGCGCCCCTGGGACCAGTGGGGGCCGCTGGTGGTGTTCAGATCTGGGGGCATTTCTTCTTCTTTCCATTTGCTTTTCTGTGGACCCCTGGGAGGTAGCACATCTGATGGTCCCAGGCCTAGGGGCTTCCCAGCCTGCAAATCCTCTCACGATGCCGAGAGCGAGCCAGAGTCCATTCCACCTCCTCTCACCCCCAGGAACCTCAAGAAGTTCCGCCGCCGGTGGCAGAGCGAGCAGGCGCGGGCCCTGCGCGGCGAGGCCAGGAGCTCCTGGAAGCGGCTGGTGGGCGTGGAGAGTGCCTGTGACGTGGACTGCCGCTTCAAGCTCAGCACCCACAAGATGGTGTTCATCGTGAACTCCGAGGACTACATGTACCGTCGCGGAACCCTCTGCCGGGCCAAGCAGGTGCCAGGGGAGGCCTGGGCTGCCCCTACACCCCCCTCCTCACCCCAAGTTCTGGGGCCCTGGGGGTCCAACCCTCAGCCGCCCTGACACCGGCCTCTCCAACAGGTGCAGCCCCTGGTCCTGCTCCGCCACCACCAGCACTTTGAGGAGTGGCACAGCCGCTGGCTGGAGGACAACGTGACAGTGGAGGCGGCCAGCCTGGTGCAGGACTGGCTGATGGGTGAAGAGGATGAGGACATGGTACCCTGCAAGACGCTGTGTGAGACGGTGCACGTGCACGGCCTGCCCGTGACCCGCTACCGCGTGCAGTACAGCCGCCGCCCAGCCTCGCCCTGACGTGCCCTCGGCCTTGGTTGCGTTGGGGCCGTTTTCTTGAACGACCTGAGAGGCATCTCCCAGCCCCTCTGCTGCCGGACAGCGCACTCCAGGGCAGGACGCCGCACCCGGTCTCCTGTGGGCCTGCCGTGTGCCAAACCTGAGCTACCTGCACCCGAGCCCTGGGGCTCAGCCCCACCACAGGGGCGGGTGGACGTGCTGGCCGAGGAGCAAGCAATCACGTTTGCGTCCCTGTCCGTCACATGTGCCAAATCCCTGGCAGGCGGGTGGCCCCTGCCCTATGTTCTTACCGTGTCTTGGAAAAGTCACAGGTGACAGCCCTCTTGAGGCCTGCACTTTGGAGGGGGTCCATGTCCAAGAGACCCTGACAAGGAAGGAGTTGAGCCCTGGGTAGGCTTGCTTGAAAAGTGAGTCCTTCTAGAATATTCTCAGAGCTGTCAGAAATGTCACCTGAGGGTTTGGGCATCAGCTCTGCCCGGCTGGTGTTCAGGCCCTCAGTCACTTTGGAAGTGAGAAGAACCCTTTAGCCAAACCTTTGGGATCCCACTTTGAAGTCAAGACCTGGAGTAGGTGGGCAGTGCCTCGGGAGACCCCGCTCTGGATAAGAGACACCCAACCCCAACTCCAGCAGCTGGACTCTGGGGCCACAAGGGGAGGGACCCCAGCCAGCGTTCCCACAGAAGTGTTCCCGCAGAGCTGGCACCACCCCGTTGTGGGGCGGCGGGCCCAGTCGAGTTCATGCAGTGGGTACCCTAGGTGTATGTGTACACACACAGATATTTATTCTTTTCGCTCTTAGTGGTTGTTATTTCTGCAGCAGCCAAGTCCCGCAGCTCCCTGGGGCTGAGATCTCCTTTTGTGGAACTCCAAGAGCTGCCCTGACAGTCCCACCCACCACCCACGGAGCCCCATCCGTCTGCCTACCCCGGGACCCACATGGCCACTCCAGGGATCGCTGTTATCCTTTCGTGAGGGGCTGAGGCAACTGTCCCATGAAGGCATCCAAGGCTTTCAGTGCCAAGAATCCCAAGTGACTGGGGCTGGGGATCGGTTCTCCAGGCCTCTCTCCCCCCACTGTGAGAGCCCCTGGCCCTGGCCCCTGTGCACCAGTGGGCCCAGAATAACCACCACCCTCACCGTCCTGCAACAGCTGGACTCAAGTTTCCAGGAAGTGGAGATGCGTTTCTAGAAGTTCCCTGTGGAACCTGGAGGCTCCGGACGCCTTTGACTCCAGGCTGGGCGATTCCGAGGCTGGCCCGTCCTCCTGGGATCCCCGCCCCCGCTCCCCCAAGTGTCACGCAGGCACTTTGTACGCGTCCCGGTTTTCTAAGAAGGGAACTTGCCATCAGGATTCCTGCACCAGGCCCACAGTCGTCTCGGGCAGAGCCACGTGGGCCCTGGGTGCAGCCGGAGACCCCGCCGAGCCCCTCCTTTCGGTATTCCCATCCCCGCATGCTTCTAGGGAGCGCCTCTTTTCCGTTCTTGAGGAATTTCTGTTCTGGGGCTTGTCCTTCCTTTGCAGCTGTTTTGAATGTAGTTTTCCTTTTCTATTTATTTGCACATTAAAGTTAAAAATTGAATATTGACATCAAGCCATGAGGGTATGTTGGTCTCTTCCTGCGAGAGCCTTGCCGACTTCCTGCCACCAGGTCAGTGGGCGGGACCCACGGGAGCAAGGGGTGGCTGGGTGTGCCCACCCGGGCCCAGGGGAGTCGAAGCCCACCTCGAACCAAGATCATCTCACACCCTGCACCTGCACCGCTGCGACATGGGAGTGTCTTCTAGAATATTCTTTTCTAACTCCATATGCACATTTAGTGGGAATTAGAAGCGTCTCCTTCCCCCGAGTGTCTCTCATGCAGAGCCCAATTTAAAGATGATGGTGTTTGCTCTAAGCTTCCCATGCCCAACCTGTCCATCCAGGCCTGCGCCTGCCCACCCGCCCCACACGACCACCCTCCATACTCCATGGGGCCCACCCACCTCCTGGCTTTCACCATCATTTTCTCCTCATCTCCTGCCCCCTGTCTGTGTCCCAGGCCGCACACCTGCCTCCGGGTAGCAGAAGCCCCCAGCTCTGCTATGTCCCCTGGCTGACATGCCTAGAGGGTTCCAAGGCAGAAGTGGCCAGCCCCTCCCCTTCAGTATGGGCTCCTCCATCCTCTGCAGGGACTGTCCTCCCCAACCTCCCCGAAGGGCCATAGCTGCCTCCCAAGGACCCATGTGCTCCCTGCACACCCGAGCTTCCCTGGCAGTTCTGACCCCCACCCCCACCAGAGGGTCAGGGCTCCCGGGGAGTGTGGCAAGCCAGACTGGAGGCTGCCCTGTTTCCTTCTGCCTCGATCCCACAGCTGGGGATGCCCAGGGTCCTCTCTGGGCCCCCAGACTGGCTTTCCTTGGTCAGAAGTGCTGCAGGGACTGGAAAAGGCCGTGCTTGGACCAGGAGAGCGAACAAAGAGCAGATCTCCAAGGTGGCCCCGCCCTTGAGGGGTCCACTGCCCTCAAGTAGGCAGGGCCCGTGGCCTTGACAAGGTGATATGAGATGAGAGAGGTCCCTCGCTGGCCCTGAAGATGTCTCCACTGTGCTGGGGAGGGGACCCCATGGCAAGGGACAGAGAGTGGCCTCCAAGAGCCAAGTGGGACCTCAGAGCCACCACTACCACCAGGACCCAAATTCTGCCCAAGTCCACCTAAGCCCAGAAAAGGCCCCCAAGCAGCAGATAAGGACACAGCCCAGCTGACGCCTTGATCTCTGCCTCATTTGACCCTGAACCAAGGACCCAACCTGCCAGGCCGGACCCCCTGACCCACGGAGAGGTGAGGTCATAGAGGTGTGTGGCTGTGAGCCACGTTCATTACCCAGAGAGAGAACAGCAGCGTTGATGAAGCCGCTGTATGTCCAGCACCTCCCCTTCCGCCTCCTTCAAGTATGTGGAGGTGGCTGAGGGTCTCAGGAACCCCTACTGAGGGGGGAAATTAAAGAAAGAAAAAATTAAAAAGAGAATTAATCTTTCCTGTATTAGGCTGACTTGTCCCAGAGGCAGCAACGGGCACAGCCCAGACCCAGGAAAAGTCTTAATAATACTAAGAAGCCAAGACACAAAGGAATGTGCTCTGGAGCCTCTCCCAGCACTCCCTCAACACAGGGAGAAGGAAGATTTTCCTTTGTTTTAGGGTATGAGTTTATAGATTCCTGTTCTCTGTAACTAGTGACTTCAAGTATTCTGTTTTATCTAAGCAGTGAAGGTCATAAACCATGTGAGCAGGCCTGAGATATAGCCACCTGGGTGCCATAGTGATGGCCGCGGAATAAGCCATGCTAGGCACTAGGGCAAACCTAGATAATGGCCATCTGGGTTGCATAGCAAGAGTCATGTGTAATCCTGAGTTATGAACCTGTTACAATTTGATGAACCGTCTTTGTCCTGCCTCTGTATCCCTGCTTTCACACCATTGTAAGCCTGCTTCACGCTAACCCACCCCGTTTTTAAAGTGTGTGTAAAAGTCAAGTGCTGTCTTTTTTCTAGGCCCAACTTTTATTTTATTTATTTATTTTTTTTGAGACGGAGGCTTGCTCTGTCGCCCAGGCTGGAGTGCAGTGGTGCAATCTCGACTCACTGCAAGCCCCACCTCCCGGGTTCACGCCATTCTCCTGCCTCAGCCTCCTGAGTAGCTGGGACTACAGGCGCCCACCACCGCACCCGGCTAATTTTTTTTTTTTTGTATTTTCAGTAGAGATGGGGTTTCACTGTGTTAGTCAGGATGGTCTCGATCTCCTGACCTCATGGTCCGTCTGCCTCGGCCTCCCAAAGTGCTGGGATTACAGGCGTGAGCCACTGCGCCCATCCTCTAGGCCCAGTTTTTAGATGTTGAGTCCGGTGGGTCTGAGTGTGCTCAGTAAAGATCCTCCTGTATACACCCCAAGGTCTCTCTTTTCCTCCTGTTTCCACAACACCACACGTGATGCTGACAGAGGGCGCTGGGACAGGGGCTTCCAGTGGGGCCCCAGGAGCATTTATTCTGTTGCTACTGAGGTGTTTGTCTCACTGGCTTTTGCAACATAGAACCAGTGCTTCCTGCCTGATGTCGTCACTTGCTGAGAATGAAGCTAACTACTCCAAACAGCAAACTGAATACCATCTAGCAATTGCGTTCCTTTGTATTTGCCCAAGGGAACTGAAAACTTGGATCCACACAAAAACCTGCACACAGATATATGCAGCCTTATTCACCAGCTCCCAAACTCAGATGCAACCAAGACTTCCTTCAGCGGGCAAACGGATAAACCATGTCACCTCCAGACAACAGGATAGAAAAGGAAATGAGCAGGCCGGGCGTGGTGGCTCATGCCTGTAATCCCAGCACTTTGGGAGGCTGAGGTGGGTGGATCACGAGGTCAGGAGATCGAGACCATCCTGGCTAACATGGTGAAACCCCATCTCTACTAAAAAAATACAAAAAATTAGCCGGGCGTGGTGGCAAGCACCTGTGGTCCCAGTTACTTGGGAGGCTGAGGCAGGAGAATGGCGGTGAACCCAGGAGGTGGAGCTTGCAGTGAGCAGAGATCGCGCCACTGTACTCCAGCCTGGGTGACAAAGCGAGACTGCATCTCAAAAAAAAAAAAAAAAAGGAAATGAGCCACGAGGCTGTGAAGACATGAAGGGGCCAGGCCAGGCGTGGTGGCTCAAGCCTGTAATTCCAGCACTTTGGGAGGCTGAGGCAGGAGGATCACCTGAGGTCAGTTCAAGACCAGTCTGGCCAACATGGTGAAACCCCGTCTCTACTGAAAATACATAGCCAGGCATGGTGGCGGGCGCCTGTAATCCCAGCTACTCCAGAGGCTGAGGCAGAGAATTGCGTGAACCCAGGAGGCAGAGATTTCAGTGAGCCGAGATCGTGCCACTGCACTCTGGCCTGGGTGGCAGAGTGAGACTCTGTCTCAAAAAATAAAAGACACAAAGGCACCTCAAATGCATCTAAGTGAAAGAAGCCATCCTGGAAAGGCTGCACACTGCATGATTCCAACTATAGAACACTCTGGAAAAGGCAAAAGTATAGAGACAGTGGTTGCCAGGGGGGCAGATGGGAGGAAGGAACCTATAGGTGGAGGTGGATTTTTAGGGCAGTGACACGACTCTGTGTGACACTATGGTCAATGGACATGTCACGACACATGTCCAAACCCATAGAAGGTACAGCACCAAAAGTGAACCCCCATGGAAATGCGGGGTTCCAGAAGACAGAGCCATGTCCACACAGCTTTATCCATGACAACAAAAGCACCACTGTTGGTAAAGGACATAGATAGAAGGGGAGCCCTGCATGTGTGGGGCGGGGTTACATGGGGACTCGGTACCTTCTGCTACATTTCATTAAATTTCACCTAACACTGCTCTAAAAAGTTTTTTTTTTTTTTTTTGAGACGGAGTCTCGCTCTGTCGCCCAGGCTGGAGTGCAGTGGCCGGATCTCAGCTCACTGCAAGCTCCGCCTCCCGGGTTCGGGCCATTCTCCTGCCTCAGCCTCCTGAGTAGCTGGGACTACAGGCGCCCGCCACCTCGCCCGGCTAGGTTTTTGTATGTTTTAGTAGAGACGGGGTTTCACCGGGTTAGCCAGGATGGTCTCGATCTCCTGACCTAGTGATCCGCCCGTCTCGGCCTCTCAAAGTGCTGGGATTACAGGCTTGAGCCACCGCGCCCGGCCAAAAGTTTTTTTAAAAAAAGCAATTTGACCCAAAGTCAGTCTCAGGAGGCCAGGGGATGGGGGACAGAACGGGCCGGAGCGGGAACCTGCAGGGACGGGTGAGGGCTGAGGTCTCAGGAATGTGTCTGCACCTCGGTGGTTTCCCTTCTCTTCTTCCCTTCTGGGGACCTTGGCAATCTGGGCTGGCTCCTGGGTCCCGCCTACGTTTCAGACTCTGCCCCACCTTGAAGTTGGCCAGTCCCTTCTCTCTGTGGCTCCAGGAGTGGAGCCTCAGCCCTTGGTAGGGGGGAGCAAACAAACTCTGATTTGGGGCCCCAGAGAGGAAGCTCTGGGAATCCAGGGGTTGGACAGGCTGGACCCCAAGCACTGCTTCCACCATGGCTGCCTGTGTGACCCTGGGAGTGACTTTCAGTCCTGGTGAGACAGGATCACGGCACCTGCCTCTCAGGCCATTCAACTGGGTTAATATCCCTGCCCAGCCAGGGAATGAGAGGAGGTGGCACCATGTTTGCTGGTGCCCATGTGTTTTTTTTTGTTTTGTATTGTTTTTGTGTTTTTTTTTTTTTTGAGATTGAGTTTCACTCTTGTTTCCCAGGTGGAGTGTAATGCTGCGATCTCAGCTCACTGCAACCTCCATTTCCTGGGTTCAAGCAATTCTCCTGTCTCAGCTCCCTGAGTAGCTGGGATTACAGGCACACACCAGCACACCCCACTAATTTTTGTATTTTTAGTAGAGACAGGGTTTCATCAAATTGGTCAGGCTGGTCTTGAACTCCTGACCTCAGGTGATCCGCCTGCCTCGGCCTCCCAAAGTGCTGGGATTACAGGCATGAGCCACCGCACCCAGCCTGCCTATGTGGCTTCTAACTTGTTCCCTGACCCCGACCTTTTGCTGGGGGCAGTGAAGGCAGGAGACAGTGGAGGCTACAACCAGGAGCTTCTGGGAACCTGAGGGGTTGGAGGACAACGAAATCCAGGACACGCCACTGACTTGCGCCTGTTCGCCAGTTTTTCCCCATTTAAAAAAGTTATTTTAAGGGCCAGATACAGTGGTTTACACCTGTAATCCCAGCACTTTGGGAGGCCGAGGCAGGCGGATCACTTGAGGCCAGAAGTACGAGGTGGTGAAACCCCACCTCTACTACAAATATAAATATTAGCCAGGTGTGGTGGCACGCACCTGTAATCCCAGCTACTTGGGAGACTGAGGCAGGAGAATCGCTTGAACCCTGGCGGTGGAGGTTGCAGTGAGCTGAGACCATGTCACTGCACTCCAGCCTGAGCAACAGAGCGAGCCTCTGTCTCCAAAAAAAAAAAAAGTTATTTGAATTATGGTCAAATACACATAATACCATATTTATCTTAATGATTTTTTTTTTTTTTTTTGAGACGGAGTCTTGCTCTGTCGCCGAGACTGGAGTGCAGTGGCCGGATCTCGGCTCACTGCAAGCTCCGCCTCCCGGGTTTACGCCATTCTCCTGCCTCAGCCTCCTGTGTAGCTGGGACTACAGGCACCCGCCACCTTGCCCGGCTATTTTTTTGTATTTTTTACTAGAGACGGGGTTTCACCGGGTTAGCCAGGATGGTCTCGATCTCCTGACCTCGTGATCCGCCCGTCTCGGCCTCCCAAAGTGCTGGGATTACAGGCTTGAGCCACCGCGCCCGGCCTATCTTAATGATTTTTAAGTGTTCAGTTCAGTGACAGTAAGTACATTCACATTGTCACCATCTATCTTCAGAACTCTTTTTTTCTTGGAGACACAGTCTTGCTCTGTCACCGAGGCTAGAGGGCAGTGGCGCAGTCTCTGCTTGCCGCAACCTCTGCCTCCCAGGCTCAAGCGATCCTTGAACCTCAGCCTCTCGAGGAGCAGGGACCACAGGTGTATACCACCACACTCGGCTAATTTTTATATTTTTTGTAGAGATTGGGGGGGGGGTCTCACTTTGTTGCCTAGGCTGATCTCGAACCCCTGACCTCAAGTGATCCACCTGCCTTGGCCTCCCAAAGTGCAGGGATTACAGGCATGAGCCACCTCACCCAGCCCAGAACTCTTTCATCTTGCAAAACTGAAATACTGTGGCTTTAAGCACTCACTCCCTAATACCCCTCCCCCAGCCCCTGGCACCCCACCATTCTACTTCCTGTCTCTATGGAGGTGACCACTCCAGGGACCTCCCATGAGTGGAATGACTCAGCATTTGTCTTTCCGTCACTGGCTTATATCACTCAGCATAATGTCCTCAAGGTTCATCCACAATGTAGCATATGTCAGAATTCCCTTACTTTCTAAGGCTGCCCTTTTTTTTTTCAGAGTTTCACTCTGTCCTCCCTGGTGGGAGTGCAGTGGCGCAATCACAGCTCACTGCAGCCTCGACCTCCTGGGTTCAAGCGATCTTCCGAACTCATTTTTTGATTTTTTGTAGAGACAAAGTTTCACTATGTTGCCCAGGCCGGTCTTGAATTCCTGAGCTCAAGCAATCCTTCTACCTTGGCCTCCCAAAGCACTGGAATTACAGGCGTGAGCCGCTGTGCCGGCCTAAGGCTATCTGCCTTTTTTGTTTTGTTTTCTTTTCTTTTCTTTTTTTGAGACGGAGTCTCGCTCTGTCGCCCAGGCTGGAGTGCAGTGGTGCGATCTTGGCTCACTGCAAGCTCTGCCTCCGGGGTTCACGCCATTCTCCTGCCTCAGCCTCCCAAGTAGCTGGGACTACAGGCGCCCGCCACCATGCCCCGCTAATTTTTTTTTTTTTTGTATTTTTAGTAGAGATGGAGTTTCACTCTCAATCTCCTGACCTCATGCTCCACCTGCCTCGGCCTCCCGAAGTGCTGGGATTACAGGCTTGAGCCACCACGCCCGGCCTGGCTGTCTACCCTTTTAAAGAAAATAAGTTTTTGGCCAGGTGCAGTGGCTCACGCCTGTAATCCCAGCACTTCGGGAGGCTGAGATGGGTGGATCACCTGAGGTCAGGAGTTCGAAACCTGCCTGGCCAACATGATGAAACCCCATTTCTACTAAAAATGCAAAAATCAGCCGGGCATGGTGGCGGGCACCTGTAATCCCAGCTGCTCGGGAGGCTGAAGGAGGAGAATCGCTTGAATCCAGGAAGCAGGGGTTGCAGTGAGCCAAAATAGCACCATTGCACCTTCAGCCTGGGCAACAAGAGGGAACCTCCATCTCTAAATAAATAAATAAATAAATAAATAAATAAATAAATAAATTTTGGCCAGGCGTGGTGGCTCATGCCTGTGATCCTAGCACTTCGGGAGTCTGAGGCAGGTGGATCACCTGAGGTCAGGAATTCGAGACCAGCCTGGCCAACATGATGAAACCCCGTCTCTACTAAAAATACAAAAAGATTAGCCAGGCATAGTGGCAGACGCCTGTAATCCCAGCTACTGGGGAGGCTGAGGCAGGAGAATTGCTCAAATCCAGGAAGCAGAGGTTGCAGTGAGCTGAGATTGCACCATTGCACTGCAGCCTGGGCGACAGATCGAGACTCCATCTTAAAAAAAAAAAAAAAAAGTTTTTATGGAAAGTAACACAGTGTACAGAAAATTCCAACAGTACAAGACAGACACATGGTTTCCTCTTCTCCAAAGCTGTCGCGCCCAGCATCCTCTGGGAAGTACCTGGGCCGTCCCGGTACAGCTTGTGCCTGACGGGGCAATGTCATCGTCACCTTTGCTTGCTGGGGTTCCCCCGACAGCCCGTGCTGCCACCGTGTTGTTCCCGGGATGGGGCTGTTGGCGGGCACCTCCCTGCTCTGCACTGCTGTGTGGATATCCTCCCAAGGACATCTTCCTGTGCGTGTGTCTGGCAGAAATTCCCAGACATGGAACCCTGGAGTCTAAGGGCATGTGCGTCACTTTTTTTTTTTTTTTTTTTTTTTTGAGACAGAGGTTCACTCTCGTAGCCCAGGCTGGAGTGCAGTGGCGCAATCTTGGCTCACTGCAACCTCCGCCTCCCATGTTCAAGTGATTCTCCTGCCTCAGCCTCCCGAGTAGCTGGGATTACAGGCATATGCCACCACACCTGGCTAATTTTGTATATTTACTAGAGATGAGGTTTCTCCATGTTGGTCAGGCTGGTCTCGAACTCCTGACCTCAGGTGATCCGCCTGCCTCGGCCTCCCAAATGCTGGAATTACAGGTGTGAGCCACTGTGCCTGAGTTTTTTTTTTTTTTTTTTGAGTTGGAGTCTCACTCTGTTGCCCAGGCTGGAGTGCCAGTAGTGTGATCTCAGCTCACTGCAACCTCTGCGTCCTGGGTTCAAGCGATTCTCCCGCCTCAGCCTCCTGAGGAGCTAGGACTATAGGCGTGCGCCACCATGCCTGGCTAATTTTTGTATTTTTAGTAGAAACAGGTTTTCACCATGTTGGCCAGGATGGTCTCGATCTCTTGACCTCGTGATCCGCCCACCTCGGCCTCCCAAACTGCTAGGATTACAGGCGTGAGCCATTGCGCCCGGCCATGCATCACTATTTTGATGCATCATCTCCAAACCACCCTGCCCCAGCATCGCCGAACTACCGGTGTGGCCAGCCTCCCTATACAGCTTCCCGCTCTGCTCACAGGGAAGACGATGGAGGGAGGAGCCTAGGCGTGGGTTTCCTGCGTGTGGAAGGTGTCCTCAGACACCTCTTTCCCCAAGTCATTGACGTGAAGCTGATTTTGTCATCGGTGGCTGTGGAAACTGCCCAGAAACAGGAGCAAGGTCTCTGAGACCCTGTCCCGGCTAGATTTTCTCTGGGCTTCGGTGTCTCCTCCTAGAGCTGGGTGTTGACTCTGTCCAGGACTCTGCTCAGTCACTTCCTGGCTGGTCCCCAAGTGCTCAAGTGCGTGATGAGATTAGGGCTTCCCCAGGCAGGAAACGGCCACATTGGACCCCTCCCTCCCCAATCCCTAGTTCCTTTTATCTTCCCCAACCCTGGCCCCCAACTAGTCCCTCCTGCTCCCAGACCCCCCCAACCCCTGTCCCCTATCCCCTGTAGCCCAGCCCTGAGCACACTGGGGCCAGAACCACCTATACTGGACTCCCCCAGGGCACGACAGGTTGAGGCCTCTCTGAGGCAGGGAGGGACATTGAGGGGCTTTGTGCAGGAGAGGGAAGGGGTACCCCCTGAGCTTCAGTTTCTTCATCTGCACGACGAGCCCCCATCTGATGGTGCCCAGGAGTGGGGATGTGCTGGAGTTAGAGGAGGGAGGCCTCCCTGGAGGCCGGCTCAGGGACCCTCCAACCTGACCACCTCACTCAGGGTCCCCTGTCACTGCACCTGGGGCCCCAGGCTGTGGTGGGCCAGGACAGGAGCAGAGGTGCTTCAAGAACCAAGGCTGGGGCCAGGCACAGTGGCTCATGCCTGTAATTCCAACACTGGGAGGCCGAGGCAGGTGGAATGCCTGAGGTCAGGAGTTCGAGACTAACCTGGCCAACACGGTGAAACCCCATCTCTACTAAAAATACAAAAATTAGCCGGGCGTGGTGGTACGCACCTGTAGTCCCAGCTACATGGGAGGCTGAGGCAGGAGCATCGCTTGAACCCAGGAGGCACAGTTTGCAGTGAGCCTAGATCGAGCCACTGCACTCTAACCTGGGCGACAGAGTAAGACTCATCAAAAAAAAAAAAAAAAAGAAAAACAACAAAAAAACAAGGATGGGGCTGGGCCCAGTGGCCCATGCTTGTCATCTCAGCACTTCGGGAGGCCGAGGTGGACAGATCACCTGAGGTCAGGAGTTCGAGACCAGCCTGGCCAACATGGCGAAACCCCGTCTCTAATAAAAATACAAAAGTTAGCTGGGCTTGGTGGCAGATGCCTGTAGTCCCCGCTACTCAGGAGGCTGAGGTGGGAGAATTGCTTGAACCCACGAGGTGGAGGTTACAGTGAGCCAAGAGTTTGCCACTGCACTCCAGCCTGGGTGACAGAGCGAGACTCGTCACCTCCCAGAGTGCAAGAGCAAGGGTCCCCTCAGAACCCCAGAGCAGCACGAGCCCAGCGTCAGGGACTCTGGCTGAACCTTGAGAGCGCTTCAGCTATCCTCGGCTGACCACACACTCACAAGGGCAGCCCTGTATGAGTGCCTTGCTTCGCTCTTGCCCAGGGAGCACACGGGCAGCTGTAGGGGAGACAGCCATGCCGGGGACAGCACCTGCCAAGAACGGCGGGAACTTCAGGGTATGTGGCTCGCCTGCTGTGACCTCTGACCTCTGACCCAGGGAAGGTGTGTGGCTCACCTGCTGTGACCTCTGACCTCTGACCCAGGGAAGCAGGACAGGGCTTTTTTTTTTTTTTTTTTTTGAGACGGAGTTTCACTCTTGTTGCCCCGGCTGGAGTGCAATGGCACGATCTTGGCTCACCACAACCTCCGTCTCCCTACTTCAAGCAATTCTCCTGCCTCAGCCTCCAGAGTAGCTGGGATTACAGGCATATGCCACCAGGCCCGGCTAATTTTGCATGTTTAGTAGAGATGGGGTTTCTCCATGTTGGTCAGGCCGGTCTCAAACTCCCAACCTCAGGTGATTTGCCTGCCGTGGCCTCCCAAAGCGCTGGGATTATAGGCGTGAGCCACTGCGCCCAGCCTAGCAGGGCTCTTCTTATCCTGCTCACCAGAGGTAGGAAGTGGGGGCGTGACTTCAGGAAGGGCCCAGAGCCCTTGATGGGCGTGGGGATTGGGATGAGGACAGGGCTGTCATGAGAACAGTGGCTGCAGATGTGACCAGCTGGTAGGAAGTGGCCACTTGAGTCACAGATGCTTCCTGGGCTGGCCAGGGACTGGGGGTGCTGGCTGCAGCTGGGACCCCTTTTGTATCTTGCTAGCCTGGCACCTGGGTGCCCGGGAGGCGCCACGGCTGGACACAGCGAGCTGGGGCACCCCGGCCTCCATAACCCACACTCCAGTCCTCCCACGGGCTGGCTGGCGAGCGGCCCTGGTGAGTCTGCGGGGGCAGGGGCGGCCTTCCCGGTTTATCTCCCCTGGCATGATCTGCTCATCCGCTCAGGCTCCAGAAGCTAGGGCTCAGGGTCCGGCAAAGCAGGAAGCCTGAGGCCACAGCCCAAAGCAGCCTGAGTGCAGTCATGTGGGGGCGACTGCTCCTGTGGCCCCTGGTGCTGGGGTTCATCCTGTCTGGCGGCACCCAGACCCCCAGCGTCTATGACGAGGGTGGGAGCACCGGAGGCGGCGATGGTGAGTGGTTCTGGCCTTAGGGTGCAGAGATGGGCTTACACAAGTGATGGAGTTGGGGGCCCAGAGCTGGGGAGAGGGGAGGCTGGGAAGTTGGGGCTTCAGCCCAGCCCACTCTGCATCCCGTCCCTGACCCCACAGGGCCGGGCTATTCCCTTGAGTGTCATGTCTAGCTGTTTCCCACTAGGGCAGATCCCAGGCTCTGAGCACCTCCCTCCCTGCTGCTTCTTGTCACCCGCCGAGGCGGGGACTGACCAACGTCCCCTCTCTCCCACAGACAGCACGCCTTCAATCCTGCCGGCCCCCCGCGGCTACCCAGGCCAAGTCTGTGCTAATGACAGTGACATCCTAGAGCTCCCGGACAGCTCACGGGCGCTGCTTCTGGGCTGGGTGCCTACCAGGCTGGTGCCCGCCCTCTATGGGCTGGTCCTGGCGGTGGGGCTGCCGGCCAACGGGCTGGCCCTGTGGGTACTGGCCACGCGGGCACCTCGGCTGCCCTCCACCATGCTGCTGATGAACCTGGCGGCCGCTGACCTCCTGCTGGCCCTGGCGCTGCCCCCGCGGGTCGCCTACCACCTGCGTGGCCAGCGCTGGCCCTTCGGGGAGGCCGCCTGCCGCCTGGCCACGGCCGCACTCTACGGTCACATGTATGGCTCGGTGCTGCTGCTGGCTGCCATCAGTCTGGACCGCTACCTGGCCCTGGTGCACCCGCTGCGGGCCCGCACCCTGCGTGGCCGGCGCCTGGCCCTTGGACTCTGCGTGGCTGCCTGGCTCATGGCAGCCGCCCTGGCACTGCCCCTGACACTGCAGCGGCAGACCTTCAGGCTGGCGCGCTCCGATCGCGTGCTCTGCCATGATGCGCTGCCCCTGGACGCACAGGCCTCCCACTGGCAACCGGCCTTCACCTGCCTGGCGCTGCTGGGCTGTTTCCTGCCCCTGCTGGCCATGCTGCTGTGCTATGGGGCCACCCTGCGCACGCTGGCGGCCAGCGGCCGGCGCTATGGCCACGCGCTGAGGCTGACTGCGGTGGTGCTGGCCTCCGCCGTGGCCTTCTTCGTGCCCAGCAACCTGCTGCTGCTGCTGCATTATTCGGACCCGAGCCCCAGCGCCTGGGGCAACCTCTACGGCACCTACGTGCCTAGCCTGGCACTGAGTACCCTCAACAGCTGCGTGGATCCCTTCGTCTACTACTACGTGTCGGCCGAGTTCAGGGACAAGGTGCGGGCAGGGCTCTTCCGACGGTCGCCGGGGGACACCGTGGCCTCCAAGGCCTCTGCGGAAGGGGGCAGCCAGGGCATGGGCACCCACTCCTCTTTGCTCCGGTGACGCAAAGTGGGGAAGGCCGTACTGGGTCGAACAGAGTCCCTTCCCCTACTTCATGTCCTTCTCGGGACCTCAGAATGTGACTTTATTTGGAAATAGGATCATTACAACTGTCACTAGTGGAGGTCACTTTGGAGAAGGGTGGGCCTTACATCCAGTGTGGGTGGTGTCCTCATAAGATAAGGAGAAGCCAGGCCTGGTGGCTCGTGCCTGAAATCCCAGCACTTTGGGGGCCAAGGCGGATGGATCACTTGAGCCCAGGGGTTCAACACCAACCTGAGCAACATGGTAAAACTCTCTCTCTACCAAAAATACGAAAATTAGCTGGGCATGGTGGCGGGTGCCTGTAATCCTAGCTACTCAGGAGGCTGAAGCAGGAGGATCACTTGAACCCGGGAGGCAGAGGTTGCAGCGAGCCGAGAATGCACCACTGGGCTCCAACCTGCGTGACAGAGTGAGACGCTGTCTCTAAATTAATTAATCAATTTAATTCAATTTTTAAAAGACGAAAAGAGATGGCCAGGTGTGGTGCCTCACGCCTATAATCTCAGCATTCTGGGAGGCCAAGATGGGAGGACTGCTTGAGGCCAGGAGTTTGGGACCAGCCTGGGCCACACAGAGGGATCCCAACTCTACAAAAAAAAAATTTTTTTTTTTAAACGAACCAGGCATTGCGGCACGCGCCTATAGTCCCAGCCACTCAAGAGGCACAGGCGGGAGGATCACTTGAGCCTGGGAGGTTGTGGTCGCTGTCAGCTATGATTGTACCACTGCACTCCAGCCTGGGCAACAGAGCAATACCTTGTCTCAAAAATAAACTAAAATTAAAAAAAGAAGATGAGAGACAGCTGGGTGCAGTGGCTCACACCTGCAATCCCAGCACTTTGGGAGGCCAAGTTGGGCAGATCACCTGAGGCCAGGAGTTCAAGACCAGCCTGGCCAACACAGTGAAACCCCATCTCTACCAAAAATACAAAAATTAGCCAGGCGTGGTGGTGGGCACCTGTAGTCCCAGCTACTGGGGAGGCTGAGGCAGGAGAATCACTTAAACCTGGGAGGCAGAGGTTGTGGTCAGCTGAGATGGTGCCACTGCACTCCAGCCTGGGCAAAAGAGGGACTCTGTCCACCCCCCCACCACCCCCCCACCAAAAAAAAAAAAGAGAAGAGGACACAGAGACATACAGAGAAGAAAGCCATGTGGCGACAGAGGCAGAGATGGGAGTGGTACGGATGGACACAAACTAAGGGATGCCAAGACGCCAAGTGCAGCCAGCAGCCACCAGCAGCCATGAGACAGGCCTGGGACAGGCTCTCCCTCACAGCCTCCGGAGGGAACCAGCCCTGCGCCACCTTGACCTTGGACTCTGGCCTGCAGAACTGTGAGATAATAAACTCCTGTTGTTTTAAGCTGCCTGGTGCGTGGTGCTTTGTCAGGGCAGCCCAGGAAACTGAAACAGGATCAAACGCTGCTTCCTGGGCCCTGGCAGCCTCTCTGGCTCGGCTTTCTACACTGGATGCAGCCCACGACACGCTGGTGTCTGAGATGGGGCTGGGGCTGGGGCTGCGTTCCCCAGAGACTCACTGCAAGTTCCTGCCCAGGAGGCTCAGGGCACCCCATCCCCAGTGCCCAACGCTGGGGCCCCACCAGGCCCAGAGCCTGGTTGGCCATTCTCATGCCCACCAGCTTCTGGCTTTGGGATTTCTCTTCAGCAACCAGAATAGCACCCCCAACTCTGCTCCCCAAAACCCATCGCTAGCATGGCTCAGACTCCTGCTGTCCCCTGGCTGCTGGGGACCCTCGCTTTTCCTCCTCCCACCTGCAGGCTGATCCTTCTTTTCACTTTCTGTCAATGTCACCAGGGACAAGGTGGGACAATGGGGGTGGGGGTGGACAGTGTGTGCTGGGGGGTTTGGGTATGGCAGACCTTGAACTCCCCTCTGCCAGGATGTTGGCAGCCGGCTGTAAGCCTTGCACGGGACAGGCCACAAGGGGCCATACCAGTGTCTACGGAGGACACAGCTGGTGTGCGGGGAAGGGGAGAAGCCTCAGCACCTGGTGCACACACACACACACACACAGACACCGCTGCTCACTCCACAGAGTGGCACGGGGCAGTTTCAAAGACCACTGGGGCATGAACTACAGGGGCAAGGCAGAGGGTTGGGGGGCCACTGTTGGGCTCCTCATCGGGTCTATGTCTCTGATCAGTCCAACTTTGGGCAGCCCTGGGCTGGGGGTGTCAGGTGCCTGGGACACACACATGCACACACACACACACGCACACACAAAGTTCACGTGCAACCCAGAACATGTAAGATCAGTGATGTGTATTCATGTCAATATCCTCGAGTGATCATTTACTAGAGTTTTCTGAGTTGTTAACCACAGGCACAAGCTGGGTGTGTGGGTATGAGCGGTCCCCAGGACCAAGCTGTGGTCCTACAACTCCATGTGGTTGTAGGATTATCTCAGGGTGCAGGTGTTTGACATCCATAAACCCTCCTCCCCACCACTTTGAAAGGCTGGGCTGTAGATGAAGACATGGGGGCCCAGGAGCCCTGGCCCGTGGGCCCCCACCACCCAGCCACTACGTCTCCAAGGGGCCAGGGTCTGGCCCCATCTGTGGAACGGGCTGGCGCTCTGGGTGCTGTGTTCTAGGTTCCCGCTGACTGCAGGAGGCCGAGGCCTGGCCATGACCCTGGAGATGAGGTTTTATCTTACAACATCCTCTACAGCAAGTGGGCACCGGGCCTCAGGCTGAGGAAGGAGTCAAGGGGCCTGTCCTTTGTAGGGTGATGGGGGCCAGGGGTGGGGAACTCACAGGCCAGGGCAGCCTCAGACCTTGACCTCTCAGGCAGCGAGGGGCCTCCGTGCTGGCAGAGACCAGGGCTAGGCAGTGTTGGCTGAAATAAATACCACCCCGGAGAAGATGGGCAAATGCAGACATAAGCAGGTGCCAGGGGTCACAAAAGGGAATCAAAGTCTGCTGGTGCTGGTGGCAGGCAGCTGGTCGGGCCCCCCAAGGCAGGCAGGTTCTGGACCTGGGGGCCCTGGGAGTGGGCTGGTCCTCTGGGCACGGGGACATCAGGAACTCACAGTGAGGAAGCACCGGGGTCACCCAGCCCGGGCAGCCGGAAGCTGAAAGTGCATTTGCTGAGAGTCACCTGCTTCCCCGCAGGGCCTTGTGATGTGAGCCCGAGGTCCCCTGGGGCGAAGGCAGAGGGTTCGAGAGCTGGGACAGACTTAGGGCAATTCGGGGTCCTGGGTGCCCCAAAGGGAGGCCAGGGCTTTGTGTTTCAGAGAAAGGCGGCCTGTTCCGTTTTGAAGTTGCCCATAGGTTGGATGTTTTGCTAATTTAGTCCACACTGTGTTTGCTCAGAAAGAAGCTTTTGGCCACACAAGTGCTTTCTGGGAACGTTTCTTCTCCCGCGAACAGAATGTCAGGCTGTGGGAGCCGCCGTGGCCCCAGGAAAATGATGCCCAGCTCCAAGGCTGGGGGATTGGGGTGCTTGGAGTTCCAGCTGTAGCTAGGAAGTCGGGGGGTCTCCCAAGGGACCTCCAGTTGTGCCCCCTGCACCACTCTGGTGACTGCTGAGCCCACACCTGGGCCCCGAGTCCCATCCTAGGGACGGGCAGATCTCTGCCATTCTGCTCCTTGGGTTCATTTAGAGGCAGGTGTCACCTGGGCCGAGGTCTGCCCACCCACCAGGCAGAGTCACAGGCGGATAGGGACAGGATGCAGCCAGATAGTGTCGTCCTGCTCTGAGCAGGGCAGCCGTCAGGAAGAGAAGCCGCTCTGACTGGCCAGGAGAGAAGGAGAAAGATTCCTATGAGACTGCCAGGACTTTGGGATGGGACCCCACACCCATTTCCTGAACCCACCTCCACAGCGCTCAGGCCGGCTGCCACCTCCTCATTTAGATGGCAGAACCCCAACTAGGAGGGGGATACATGGCCCAGGCCTGGCACTGCACAACTCTGCCTCCTTGCCCCAGTGGACTACGGTGATGGGCTCTGGGTGTTCACGTGCGGTAAGAGGGTAACAGCTGGTGTCAGACCACCAACCAAATCAAAAAGTTACCCATAGAACACTACCCAGCAATGCAAAACTCCAGGCCGGGCACAGTGGCTCATGCCTGTAATCCCAAAGCTTTGGGAGGCTGAGATGGGAGGATAGCTTGAGCCCAGGAGTTTGAGGCAGCAGTGCACAATGATCACGTCTGTGAACAGCCATGGCACTCCAGCTTGGGCAACATACAGAGACACCATCTCTACAACACACACACACACATACATACACACGCACACACACACAAATTAGCTGGACGTGGTGGTGTGTGCCTGTGGTCCCAGCTACTTGGGAGGCTGAAGCAAGAGGATCGCTTGAGCTCAGGAGATTGAGGCTGCAGTGAGCCATGACCATGCCACTATACTCCAGCCTGGGCAATACAGTGAGACCTCGTTTCAAAAATAAAAAGAATAGGCCGGGCACAGTGGCTCATGCCTGCAATACCAGCGTTTTGTGAGGCAAAGGCGAGTGGATCACCTGAGGCCAGGAATTCAAGACCAGCCTGGCCAACATGGTGAAACCCTGCCTCTACTAAAAATACAAAAAAATTAGCTGGGCATGGTGGTGGGCCCCTGTAATCCCAGCTACTGGGGAGGCTGAGGCAGGAGAATCGCTTGAACCTGGGAGGCAGAGATTGCAGTGAGCCCAGATTGAGGCATTGCACTCCAGCCTGGGCGACAGAGTAATACTTCATCTCAAAAAAAATAAAAGAATGAACTATGGATACACGAAACACCACAGGTGAACACAAGGGAATCATGCTCCAAAGATTATCCGCTCTGATTCCACTTACCTGGCATTCTCGAAATGACAAAATTACAGACGCGGAGGGGGAAAATGGCTTAGTGGTTGCAGGTGTTGAGGGGAGAGGTGAAGTTATGGAAGAGCAGCTGGAAGGATTCTGTGCAAATGGGATGTTTGCTGACTATGGTTGAGATTACACAAATCTGCCCATGAGGAAACCACACGCTGCTAACTACAGGCTAAGCTTCCCTAGTCCAAAAATCCTAAATCTGAAATGTTCCAAAATCCAAATCTTTTTGAGCAGCAACTTGACGTGCTCAAAGGCAATGCGCATAGGAGCATTTCAGATTTTTAGAGTAGGGATGCTGCTATATCATGCAAGCATTCTGAAATCTGAAAAAATCTGAAATCCAAAACACTTCTGGTCCCAAGCATTTCGGATAAGGGATCCTTGACACGTATGCGCGCGCGCACACACACACACACACACACACACACACACACACACAAATGCACAGCTGTTCGCTGGTGGGTGTTGCGTGGGCCAGGGTGGAGGGAGGATATATGTCCCACTCTGTCCCCAGGAACTCTGAGCCTCTGACCCTTTGAGTCACTCCCACTGCCCGTGGGGGGTCGGGGCAGGTGGTGGAGGGAGGTTGGTAGGGGAGGGAGGTTGGGAGATACTGAGCCTATGTCTCTGATCTCTGGGGTGGGCCCAGCTCTCACCTGTCCTCCACCTCCCCTTCGGGCTCAGGGTCTGAGTCCACCACCTCCAGGCCAGCTCCACTCAGCTTCAGGTCCTGCTGCAAATGCCCCGGGGCCACAGAAGCCAGGTCATCCCCGTAGGTGGAGGACACTGAGGCCAGCAGCGGCTGTTCTGGAAGGAAGGGGGCCTCAGTCGGGAGGGCGTGGCCGGGAGGGGACCCAAGGGCCGAGGGGAGGAGTTCCGTGGCCCAGAGCAGCAGCGATGGGGGTCCCCAAGGCTAGGCAAGGGCTAGGGTCCTCACCGAGGGCACAGCAGCTGGGAGGCGCGGGTTCCAGAGGCGCGGCCCGGCGGCAGGCTGCCTCCCGAAGGCGGCAGGCGCTGGCGTAGACCACCCCGTCGGAGCCGCACACTGGGTCTCCCTGGGCGCCGCAGCCGTGGTCGCAGCCGCATCGCGTGATCGCCGCCTCCTCCTCAGGGGCCACCCCAGGGCCCGATTCGCCGGGGGACCAGCCTGGGGAACGACGCAGGTTCGACAGGGCACGGAGGACCCCCACCCTGCACCTTGCCCGCACCCCTACAGAGCCTGGGGGTCGGGGAGACGTCCCTGGGGCCCGGGCCCACTCCCCCCGCGGTGGGTCTTGGGGCGCGACAGTTAATGGGAGGTCCTGAGCCCTGGTCTCATGGAATTTCACGCAGGTATTTGCCTAATACTTACAAAAACAGAAACAGATTTTTTAAAAGCGGTTGTCTGGGCCGCCCTGTAACAACAACCCTTGTCCCCGCCGCGCCTCCTCCGCACTGACTACACCCACCCCAAACCCACCTCTTCGGCACTGACGGCTCCCACCCTCAACCCCGGCCCCTCGGTCCTGACCACACTCTTTAACACCCCCTCCGCACTGACCACACCCACCCTCAACTCCGCCCCCCGCACTGACCACACCCACCCTCAACTCCGCCCCCCGCACTGACCACACCCACCCTCAACTCCGCCCCCGCACTGACCACACCCACCCTCAACTCCGCCCCCCGCACTGACCACACCCACCCCCAACTCCGCCCCCCGCGCTAACCACACCCGCCCCCTCCTCACTCACCTCCCCATCCCCGCTCGGCCCCGCCCTCACCACACTGACCACCCTCAACCCACTGGGCCCAGTCCCCACCACAGTGACCACACCCTCACTGGCTTGGCCCTGCCCCCAGTATACTGACCATTCCCCAGCCACGCCCCTGCACACTGACCGCTCCTCCAGCCCCGCCTCCCCCGTGTAGGCAGAGCGCCCGCCCACCCCTGTGCTGCGTCCTCCTGACTTTATGCTGGCCCCTCCTCTGCCACGCACCCAGGGGAGCCCTCCCCGGCGCCCGCGGGTGGGAGTCCGGGTGTGGCAGGCCGCGGTGGGGGGCGGCAGTGGCTCCGCGCACTCACCCGGGCCCCGGGCAGGGGCGCGCTCCACCTCGTTGCACGCGGGTCCGGCGCACAGTTCCTGGGCGAGTGGGCTGTGCGCGCTGACGTTGTAGAAGCGAGTGGCCTCGAAGGCTGCGGGACAAGGGTGGCGGGTGACCTAGTGCAGGCGCGACGTATCAGGGGTCGGGCCGGGGGTGCGGGCGCGCGGGCCTACCGGGCTCGTAGTAGTCGTACACGGAGACTGGCAGCGCCGACGTCCTGCCCACCACGCACTCCCGGAGCGCACGGAACCGCACACACGTCAGGCACCGGCTGGGGATCTGCGATGCAGTGGCGGGCGCAGGCTCGACCCGGGCCAGTAGGCCTGGGGCGCTGAGCTTGGGCCCAGAACTGGCTGATTTCAGGGATACCCAGGACTCGTGAAACACAGAAGAAACGTGATCCCATTTTCTTTTTTTCTTTTTCCTTTTTTTTCCTCCTGAGACAGAGTCTCGCTCTGTTGCCCAGGCTGGAGTGCAGTGGCTTAATCTTGGCTCACTGCAACCTCGGCGTCCTGGGTTCGAGTGATTCTCCTGCCTCAGCCTCCCAAGTAGCTGGAATTACAGGCGCCCACCACCGCACCCTGCTAATTTTTTGTACTTTTGATCAAGACGGGGTGTCACCATGTTGGCTAGGCTGGTCTCCAACTCCAGTCCTCAAGTGATCCGCCTGCCTCGGCCTCCCAAAGTGCTGGGATTATAGGCGTAAACCACCGCGCCCAACCTCGGTCCCATTTTTGATTCTTTGGGTCCTTCCATCCCACTGGGAAAACGTCTCAGGTGGCCTCCCAAACACCACTCCTTTTTTGTGTGTGTGCACACATGGCTGAGCATGTGTGGCGGGACTTGGCATATTCACAATACTGTGCAATCATCACCTCTGTCTAGTTACAGAACAGTTTCTTTCTCCCCCAAAGAAAAGCCCATCCCCATCAGCACTCGCTCCCCACTCTCCCGGCCCCTGGCAACCACAAATCTTTCCAACTCTACCGATTTGCCTGTTCTGGGCATTTCATATCAATGGAATCATGTACTCTGTGGCCTTTTGTGTCTGGCTTCTTTCACTCAGCATCATGTTTCTGAGGTTTATCCATGCTGTAGCATGGATCAATGCTTCACTCCTTCCTACAGAGGGATAATATCCACTGTGGCCCCTCCCTGCTTTTTCCACCAACTGTCATCAGCCGAGGACACAGAGCTGTCAGCATGGCCAGCTCTGCCTGGAATTTATTCGCCCAGTGTCTTACTTTTTTTTCAGATGAGGTCTTGCGGGTCTTACTCTGTTGCCCAAGCTGGAGTGCAGTGGCGTAATCTCGGCTCACTGCAACCTCCGCCTCCCAGGTTCAAGCGACTCTCCTGCCTCAGCCTCCCGAATAGCTGGGATTACAGAGCGTGCCATCACACCTGGCTAATTTTTGTATTTTTAGTAGAGACGGGGTTTTGCCATGTTGGCCAGGCTGGTCTCGAACTCCTGACCTGAGGTGATCCGCCCACCTCAGCCTCCCAAAGTGATGGGATTGTAGGCGTAAGCCAAAGCGCCTGGCCACTTTTTTATATTTTTTGTAAAGATGGGGTTTCGCCATGTTGCTCAGGCTGGTCTCGAACCCCTAAGCTCAAGTGGTCCTCCCACCTTGGCTTCCCAAAGTACTGGGATTACAGGCATGAGCCACCATGCCCAGCCCCAATGTCTTTTTTATGGTACAAGATACTTGCAGGGAGCCACACCAGGCAGTGACCGGTGCACCCTCACCAACATGCACACCAGGGAAGCCTCCTCCACCAACCCTGGCTGGTGGTACCTCATCAAAGTAGAAGAGCACTCGGCGTCCAGCCACTTCATACCTCTTCATCCCCATGTGCTTGTCAAGGAGCAGCTGCAGAGGAAGCCAGAAGTCAGGGTCCTCAGACTCTTTGCTTGCTTCCTCTCCCATCTCCTGGATGCTTGGACTTGCCCACAAGTTACCATGGGCTGAGGCCTGGGTGCTGGTCAGTGCTCCCCGGGCCCTGCCAGCCTCTCAACACCCAGGAGAGGACGCTCAAGGATGACCATCCCTGCCCAGAGCACCTGCCTGCCCTCCCTATACACTCCCTCAACCTAGCCCCAAGCCCAGGTCAGGCTTCTCTGTGGCCAACGAGGAGCCCGGCTGAGCCCTGCCACCTGCTGGTGTCTCGGCTGCACTATTCAAGTTCCCCTCCCAGTCTGGGATTTTTTTTTTTCAGTTTTTGATTTAAAAAAAAAACCACACCCATTCCAAGGCCTCTGAATTGACCACATCGTCATCCCCTGGTGCTCCGTGCAGCCTCCTTGGAGGGGAGGCGACAATAGGCCTGGCTTTCCTGTTCCACCCTCCCCACACTGCAGACCTCCTTTGGTCCCTGGACCTCTTTCTCCCCCAGTCAGAGCTTGGCAGTACTCCCATGTCCCTCTTCCCTCCTGTACTAAATGGGAATGTGGCACTGGTCTCTCTTAGGGTTGTGAGGGTGACAGCTGGTCTTGGCACAATGTGGATTGAGAATGCCCCATGGCTTCCCACCCAGGGCCAAAGCACATGGAACTTTGCTGAAGTTCTAGATGGCATTTATAATAGTGACAGTGGGTCGGTGCTGTGGCTCACACCTATAATCCCAGCACTTTGGAAGGCTGAGGTGGGCAGATCACCTGAGGTCAGGAGTTTGAGACCAGCCTGACCAACATGGAGAAACCCCGTCTCTACTAAATACAAAAAATTAGCTGGGCAGGGTGCTGCATGCCTGTAATCCCAGCTACTTGGGAGACTGAGGCAGGAGAATCGCTTTAACCAGGGAGGTGGAGGTTGCAGTGAACTGAGATTGTGCCATTGCACTCCAGCGTGGGCAACAAGAGCAAAACTCCATCTCAAATAATAATAATAATAATAACAATAATAATCGTGACAATGGCCCCACAGGAGATCCACCTGTTGGAGCAGCCCCCACACCACCCCACCTACTCCTCAATAGACAGATGGCCCATTTTTGCCCAGAAAGGGAGGAAAAAAGGGGCCAGGCGTGGTGGCTCTTGTCTGTAACCCCAGCACTTTGTGAAGCTGAGGCAGGAGGATTGCTTGAGCCCAGGAGTTTGAGACTAGCCTGAGCAACATGGCGAAACCCTGTCTCTGCCACAAATACAAAAATTAGCAGGGCATGGTGGCGCATGCTTGTAGTCCCGGCTACTCGGGAGGCTGAGGTGGGAGGATTACTTAAGCCTGGAAGTTCAAGGCTCCATTGGGAATTTGAGCCAAGATGGCACCGCTACACTCTAGCCTGGGCAACAGAGCAAGACTATCTCAAAAAAAGAAAGAGAGAGAGAGAGCGAGAGAGAGTGAGAGCGAGAGTGAGAGAGCGAGAGAGCGAGACAGCGAGAGAGAGAGAGCGAGTGAGAGAGACTAAAGGAAAGAAAAGAAAATAATACCCATAGCATTTTACAAAGGGCTGGGCTGCCAGCCAGCCTGACCCTGGGTGCCTAAGCCCTGCCTACTGTTTGGAGATCCCTGCCCACTGCTGCTCACCGGCGCCACCTCACCTGCTCCAGACTCTCGATGTCTGCCCGGAAGCCTGACAACAGGGGCACCTCGAGGACAGCCATATTGGAAGATCCTGCGTGCAGCCACCTTCCGACAACAGGGGAGAGAGAGAGGCCCTAGAGCTCAAGCCTGGAGGTGGAATTCACGGTCCCCTCTCCCTCTGGAGCCCACACAGCTGATGTCCCAGGAAGCCTGCCCTGGGGCCTGGCCGGCGGGCCATTGGCACACACATCCTTGGCTTGGTTAGCTCAGTCAACCCATTTTACAGCAGGGACACTGAGGCCGGAAGGAAAGGGCCTTGCCAAGGGCTCTAGGCTTGACCAGGTCTTGTGACTAGCCACCGTGTTTTGTCCTGCACTTCACTCTGTGTCCCCAGCCTGGGAAGCAGCTGGCGACGCCCCTCTTGACATGGCTCCACAGAGCAGCCACAGCCCAGGTGTTTCAATGCTGCCACCCTGCAGGAGACTCTGGGAAATCAACCCCCTAGCTCCGGCCTCAGTTTCTCCTTCTGTAACATGGCAGGACGGGGAGGGAAGTAACTGGGCTCTCTCTGGAGCCTGCAGTATGCCAGGCGCTTCCTATAGGGCGTCGGGGACAAGGAAGAGGAAGCGGAAGCCGACATTCAGTGTGCAGCTTGCAGCTGCGGGAAGTGCACCAAGCTGGACTCTGGTCTTGGGGAACTTGGACATATTCAGGATGAGAGTCAAGGTCAGGGCAGCCGCTACCGGGGTAGCAGCTCTGATGGGCTGCGAGTGTCATGGCAACCACTCACCCACCAATCGTTGCCATGGTGACAAGCATCCATCACCATGGCAACAAACATCTTCTTAGGATGAGGACCCACTGTGGCCGGGTCCCAGGCTCACTCCTGGAAACCAAGGGGCCTGGTGCTGGTGTTATCAGTGTCCCAGTGTTACCAGTGTCCCAGCCACACATGGCTGTCCCCATCTGGCCCACCCGCCCCAACCATACTGGAGTTTTCTGTGTCCGTTCACTTTTCTTTCATTCACTTCAAAAACTGGCTGGGTGAGGTGGCTCACACCTGTAATCCCAGCACTTTGGGGGGCTGAGGTGGGCATATCACGAGGTCAGGAGTTCGAGACAAGCCTGGCGAACATGGTGAAACCCTGTATTTACTAAAAATACAAAAAAATTAGTTGGGCGTGATGGCAGGCACCTGTAATCCCGCTACTCGGGAGGCTGAGACAGGAGAACCATTTGAATCCAGAAGGCAGAGGCTGTAGTGAGCCGAGATCACGCCACTGCACTCCAGCCTGGGTGACAGGGCGAGACTCCGTCTCAAAAAAACAAAACAAAACAAAACAAAACAAAAACCACCACTGAGTGCCTAGAGGCGGAAGCTCCTCCTGGTCCCAGGAGGCCATCCTCTCCCCACATTGCGCCCTCCTGGGATGCCCACGCCAGCAGGGCAGGTGGCCTTACCTGGTGCACACCTCCAGCATCACCTTGTATTCCTGGTGATGCTGATCGGCCGCTGGGTCATCATCGTCAGCTGGGGGTCTGTCTCCTCGGGAACCCTCAGCTGAGGAGGAAGGCATGGGGGGCGGGCGTCCCTGGGCCTCGGGCTCCTGGAGGCTTACGAGCAGTTGGAAAGCCGGCTTGGCCACTGGGTCAGGCACATTGTAGGTGACATCAATCTGGGGGATGTTGGAGGATGGAGACTTAGGGACCTGGGCCCTCCACAACAGATGCAGGGTGGGGGAGGAGAAAGGGCAGTGGGGAGGTGGGAAGAGCCAGAATTATGAGGACAATGACATCCATGACAGTTTCAGAGCTGTGCTCAGCTATGTCTGAGTCTAGGGGTCTCCCTCCCATCCACGGTGTTGTCTGGGCTCCCATTTTAGAGATGAGAAAACGGAGCTAGCGAGAGTCATCGCGGGAAACTTGCCCTCTGACTGCCAGTCAGAACCCATGAGATGCACCTGCCCCAGCCTGGTCCGGGGTTAAATCCAGGCCACAGCAGGGAGAATGACCTCGAGCCCTTAGGCAAATCTGCTTGAGTCACTGGGTCAGAGATCCCTGGACTGAGGGTCAAATGGATTTTCCTGGGGTGAGGGGGGCGGTGGGCAGCACACCTGAGAGGACCGTGGCCACCTGCCTTGGGCAGTATTAGGAGGCTGAAAGCCTGCCCTGCGGTCTGGCCTGCTGCTGAGTTCAGAACCCTCTGGGGGTCCCTGGGGTTCCACTGTGTGGGTGGAGGGGATGGGGCACAGGAGGACAAGCCCAATATCACCTAATGCTCCCCAAAACCTCACCTGCATCAGGCAGCAGCCGTCCCCCTTGGCGCTCACAAACAGCCCCGTGGGGAGGCTGGGGATCTGGAGACAGAAGTCACCGTGAGGACCTGCTGACTCCTCCTCCAACAGCCCCCAAGCCCTCGTCCCAGGAACACGCACCGCTGCCATCTGCAGAACCTTTTGGTTGGTCCTGTGCAGCTCGAAGGTTTCCTGGTAGTCCAGGTTGGTGGAGGCCAGGGAGACAGTGAGGTTGATACCTCCAGCATAGGACAAGATGGCATATTCAGCCAAGGCCTGCAGAGCCACGCAGGTGTCCTGGGGATGGAGGAGAAGATGACCATCAACCCTGAGACTGAGTTGGCCCGTGGTCCCCTGACCCCTGTCTTGGAAGCCTGGCCTGAAACAGGCACCAATGAGGCTGGAATAGAGACTGGACCCAGTGCAGACACCCATGGCACTGGGGGCCTCAGGACAGCCAGGTTGGTGTGTCCCCAGAGGCAGAGGCTGGGCTCCCACGGAGGATCCAGGGGCATCTGTCCCTCACCCCCAACCTGTGCCCTCTTTGGGGCTCTACAAGGTGAGAAGGGGCCAGACTGCCTGGCCACCTCAGAGCTCAAAACAAGGATGGCAGGGACCCCGCCCACCCAGCCCTGAACCCCTCCCTCTGGCCCTGCCCAGCTCGCCTGAGTGGAGGAGAATCCCCCGAGTGCATTTCGCTGCTGGGACAACCACTTCACCACAGGCAGGGCGGCGGCCACGTCACCCAGCAGAGTGTATGTCAGAAGGGCGTAGGCTGTCATTTCCACCTCGGCCGAGACCACTGCAATGGAAGAGGCCCACTGGGGACTTTTGACACAGGGACACGGGCCCAGTGCATGGAGGTATGGCCAAGGCAGGCACCCGGGAGCTGGGGTGGCCAGTACCTGACTGAGAGGTCCTGTCACCGAAGCTCAATAATGTGCCCTTGTCCATGTCCCAGGAATTTGTCAGGCTCCAGTGGGTGACCCCATCTGCAAGGAAAGGAGTGGTCAAGAGCTACCACCCCACCCAGTGTGCAGCCTGGCATCCCATGGAGCACATCCAAGCATGGAGTCTAAAGAAAAGGTACTGTGGGACCCCAGTGGGAAAAGAGTGTCATGGGAAGACAACTGGGACAGGAAGGACCTCAAGGCTCCATCTCAGATCTGCAAATCTATGGCAGCCTTAGCCCTTCCTGCACCCCTGGCAGACATCATGAATCAATGGCCACCCTACCCTATCCCTGGCAGACATCACTAATCAATGGCCACCCTTCCCTTCCCCAGACACAGACATCACTAGTCAGTAGCCTCCCTCCTGACCAGGTACTGATGCAGCCCCTGATGTTCCCACTTAGCACCCAAGCAGCCACACTCGACTTGCAAAGGCTCAAAGATTCTGGCTGGGTGCAGTGGCTCACACCTGTAATCCCAGCAATTTGGGAGGCTGAGGTGGGTGGATCACTTGAGGTCAGGATGTTCAAGACCAGCCTGGCCAATATGGTGAAACCCCATCTCTACTAAAAATACAAAAATTAGCTGTGTGTGGTGGTGCACACCTGTAATCCTAGCTACTCGGGAGGCTGAGGCAGGAGAATTGCTTGAACCCAGGGGGCGGAGGTTGCAGTGAGCCAACACCGAGCCACTGCACTCCACACTCCAGCCTGGGTGACAGAGTAAGACTGTCTCAAAATAAATAAATAAATAAATAAATAAATAAATAAATAAAAAATAATAATAATAATTAAAAAAGAAGGGCAAGGCACGGTGACTCACACCTGTAATCCCAGCACTTTGGGAGGCTGAGGTGGGCTGATCGCCTGAGGTCGGGAGTTCAAGACCAGCCTGATCAACATGGAAAAACCCGTCTCTACTAAAAAATACAAAAAATTAGCTGGGCATGGTGGCGCATGCCTGTAATCCCAGCTACTTGGGAGGCTGAGTTAGGAGAATCGCTTGAACCCAGGAGGCAGAGGTTGCGGTGAGCCGAGATCACACCATTGCACTCCAGCCTGGGCAACAAGAGCAAACTCTGTCTCAAAAAAAGAAAAAGAAAAAGAAAAAGGCTCACATGAGGTGTAAAGGCTCTCAAATCCAGAGAGAAACCAGCCTACCGCCACCACCTCCCACTCCGTACCTGGATCCTCTTTAAACGTTTCTCTTTCTGAAGCAATGAAAACAGTTCTTCAGGTGGCATCTTAATGACTTAAGCCGAGAAACCTGCCTGGGCCCCAGTGCAGCTGCTGGGGGTAGGGGTGGGGCGGGGAGGTCTGGGTGAAGTGGGAGGAGACTTAGTGTGGGGGCATTCTGAGAAAGTTGAAGCTCAGGGATTGGAGTCCCAGTGGGTGATGATTTTGTAGGTCGGAGGACTGACAGCTCGAAAAAACTTACCAGGGCTCATGCAGCAAGTGGAGGGAAGGGTGGAAGCCAGACCCAACCCTCCCCTGTCTCTTAGCACCCCTGTCGTGGGATGATTTCCAGGAAGCCTGGCCAGAGGCAGGGGATGTGTTCTCTGCTGGGGATCCCTCCCTGAGAACTCCCCTTCCTGAGGGGTTGGCATCCCAGATTTCACAGGCAAGGAAAGTAATGCTTAGGCTGGTGTGACTTGGACAAGTCACTTCCTCAAATAAAGTCACTAGCAGATGCGATAATGAACGAATACTATAATCAACAAAGCAATTGGCAAAGGAGCAAAAGGTGTCTTGTCAGTTTCCCTTTGTCCTTCTTTCTTTCCTTCCTTCCTTCCTTCCTTCCTCCCTCCCTCCCTTCCTTCCTTTCTTCCTCTCTTTCTTTCTTTCTCTTTCTTTCTTTCTTTCTTTCTCTTTCTTTCTTTCTTTCTTTTTTTTTTTTTTTTTTTTGAGGCGGAGTCTCGCTCTGTCGCCCAGGCTGGAGTGCAGTGGCGCGATCTCGGCTCACTGCAAGCTCCGCCTCCCGGGTTCCCGCCATTCTCCTGCCTCAGCCTCCCGAGTAGCTGGGACTACAGGCGCCGCCACCACGCCCGGCTAATTTTTTTGTATTTTTAGTGGAGACGGGGTTTCATTGTGTTAGCCAGGATGGTCTCGATCTCCTGACCTCGTGATCCGCCCGTCTCGGCCTCCCAAAGTGCTGGGATTACAGGCTTGAGCCACCGCGCCCGGCCTTCTTTCTTTCTTTCTTTCTTTCTTTCTCTTTCTTTCTTTCTTTCTTTCTTTCTTTCTTTCTTTCTTTCTTTCTTTCTTTCTTTCTTTTTCTTTCTTTCTTTCTTTCTTTCTTTCTTCTTTCTTTTTCTTTCTTTCTTTCTTTCTTTCTTTCTGTCTCTCTCTCTCTCTCTCTCTCTCTCTCTCTCTCTCTCTCTCTCTCTTCTCTCTTTCTTTCTTTCTTGACGGGGTTTCACTCTGTCACCTAGGCTAGAGTGCAATGGTGCCATCTCAGCTCACTGCAACTTATGCCTCCTGGGTTCAAGCGATTCTTGTGCCTCAGCCTCCCGAGTAGCTGGGGTTATAGGCACCCGCCACCATACCCAGCTAATTTTTGTATTTTTAGGAGAGACGAGGTTTCACCATGTTGGCCCGGCTGGTCTCAAACTCTTGGCCTCAAGTGATCTGCCCAAAGGGCTGGGATTACAGGCATGAGCCACCGCGCCCAGCCGACTCATGAGTTTTTTGTTTTGTTTTTGAGACGGAGTCTTGCTCTGTCACCCAGGCTGGAATGCAATGGCGCGATCTCCGCTCACTGCAACCTCCGCCTCCCGGGTTCAAGCGATTCTCCTGCCTCAGCCTCTCGAGTAGCTGGGACTACATGACTCATCAATTTTGATAAATACGTTCATGAGTTGTTTACTGGGCTCCACAGTAGGCTTCCCGACGCTGTGGCCTCTGGGGAGGGCCAGGGACACCTACCTCTCATGATGGCCAGGCTACGGAGCTTGCGCAGTGCCTCAGGGGCTGTCGGGCTGCGGAGCAGGGTCAGTGCATAGGTAGTCAAGGCACAGCTGTAGGGGTCCATGGCTAGGGGTGCAGCAGACTCCAGGAAGTGCCTCGCTTTGTCAATGGAGCCTCTCTCCTCCTGCAGGGTGGGGTGGGAAGGCGAACCCTGGGAGGCTGCTCTGCCCCATCCCACCCACCACCCACTGGCTTCTGAGGCGTCCCTGGGGAGAGCTCTGGATGACTCACAGCCCCTTGCTTTGCACCCTTCTGTGGCTCTCACTATCTGCAGACCCAATTTTCAAAACCCCATCTCCTTTCTTTTCTTTCTTGCTTTTTTTTTTTTTTTTTAAATAGGCTGGGCACAGTGTAATCCCAGTGCTTTGGGAGGCCAAGGTGGGTGGATCACCTGAGGTCAGGAGTTTGAGACCACCCTGGCCAACATGGTGAAACTCCATCTCTACTAAAAATACAAAAATTAGCTGGGCGTGGTGGCGCGTGCCTGTAATCCCAGCTACTTGGGAGGCTGAGGTAGGAGAATTGCTTAAACCATGGAGTTGGAGGTTGCAGTGAGCCAATATCGCGCCACTGCACTCCAGCCTGGCAACAGAGTGAGACTGCCTCGAAAAAAAATACAGACAGCATCTCACTCTGCTGCCCAGGCTGGAGTGCAGTGGCTCAATCATAGCTCACTGAAGCCTTCAATTCCTGGGCTCAAGCGACCCTCTTGCCTTGACCTCCCCAGTAACTGGGACTATACAGATGCACACCAGCAGCTCAGCTAACGTTTTATTTTTTGTAGAGATGGAGTCTCACTATGTTGCCCAGGCTGGTCTCAAACTCCTGGGCTCAAGCGAGCCTCCCACCTCGGCTTCCCAAAGTGCTGGGATTACAGGTGTGAGCCACTGCCCCTGGCTCCCATTACCATTCTTGTAAGTTGGCACTCCTTTTTCCAAACGAGGTCTGGCCAGGATGCCCAAGTACATGGCAAATGAGCACAGTGATACTCTAGGGGAAGCAGGCAGAGCCCTGGCCACCCTGTCCCACCCAGCCCCATGGCCGGGTCTTTGTTAAGACAGCTAGCTACGGCCAGATACAGTGGCTCACACCTGTAATCTTAGCACTTTGGGAGGCCGAGGTGGGCAGATCACTTGAGCTCAGGAGTTCAAGACCAGCCTGGCCAACATGGTGAAACTCCATCTCTACTAAAAATACAAAAATTAGCCAGGCGTGGTGGCGGGCACCTATAATCCCAGCTATTCAGGAGGCTGAGGCACAAGAATCCCTTGAACCCCAGAGGCAGAGGTTGCAGTGAGACACTGTGTTCCAGTCTGGGCAACAGAGTGAGATCCCGTCTAAAAAAAGAAAGAAGAAAGAAGGAGGTGAGGGGAAGGGAAGGGAAGGGAAGGGGAGGGGAGGGGACGGGAGGGAGGGGAGGGGAGGGGCAGAGAGAGAGAGAAAGAAAGAAAAGAAAGAAAGAAGAAAGAAAGAAAGAGAAAGAAAGAAAGAAAGAGAAAGAAAGAAAGAGAAAGAAAGAAAGAAAGAGAAAGAAAGAAAGAGAAAGAAAGAAAGAGAAAGAAAGAAAGAAAGAAAGAAAGAAAGAAAGAAAGAAAGAAAGAAAGAAAGAAAGAAAGAAAGAAAGAAAGAAAGAAAGAAAGAAAGAAAGAAAGAAAGAAAAAGAGCTGATTCCTAAGACCTCCACAGCCCAAGCCCTCCCCAGCCTCCAGGCCTGGTCACCTCCTTAGAGAAGCCAACCAGCCCTGCTCATGCCCTCCCTAGAATGTGATCTGCTGGAAGACAGGGACCAAGTCCAGAATCTGATGGTTTTGGTTCAGAGAAGCTGCCCAATAATATTATGTAGAAGAAATGAGTGACCGGAAGCATTAACAAATTTAGCAATGGAGCCAAAGTGTTCTGGTGGCCCGACAGAGGTATGGAGTTGAGCTAACTCTGCTTTCGGAACTGTCCTGGTCATAGAAAGAATGTTTCCAAAGCTTTCCATCCTTAGACCAGGACAAATGTGGGAACTGTCCCTAAGGTGTGACACTGAGATGCACCTCGGGGGGCATGTGCCTGGGATGAACCGGGCTGACTAGCCAGACCCTAGGACTGGTGCTCACAAGTCCATTGCCTGGGGGTAGGGGAAGGCTGGACATCCCTATGCCAGGGGCAGGAACAGTGACATAGGAGCTACCCCAGGCCACGTGGGCCAGGACGGATCTCAAGGATGCTGAGGAGACCACACCCAGCAGGGATGGACCTGGCCCAGCCCCAGCTGTGCAGAACCTCCCCTGTTTACAGACAAGCGATGCAACAGAACTCCAAGGGGTCAAGGTCATTTGCTAGGTGCCCCCTAGCTCATCTGATTCCAGCACAGGTATAGCGGGTTGAATGGTGGTCCGCCAAAAAAGATATATTCCCTGGAACCTGTAAATGTTGACTTATTTAGGAAATGGGTCTTTGCAGATGTAATTAAGGGTCTTGAGATGAGATCACCTTGGATTAGGGTGGCCTCAAATCCAATGACAAGTATCTTTTTAAAAGTTTTTTTGGCTGGGCACGGTGGCTCATGCTTGTAATCCCAGCACTTTGGGAGGCCGAGGCGGGTGGATCACAAGATCAGGATATAGAGACCATCCTGGCTAACACGGTGAAACCCCATCTCTACTAAAATTACAAAAAATTAGCCGGGCGTGGTGATGGGCACCTGTAGTCCCAGCTACTTGAGAGGCTGAGGCAGGAGAATGGTGTGAACCTGGGAGGCGGAGCTTGCAGTGAGCCGAGATTGCACCACTACACTCCAGCCTGGGCGACAGAGCGAGACTCCATCTCAAAAAAAAAATAAAAATCTCTACTAAAAATACAGAAATAGGCCGGGCGCGGTGGCTCAAGCCTGTAATCCCAGCACTTTGGGAGGCCGAGACGGGCGGATCACGAGGTCAGGAGATCGAGACCATCCTGGCTAACACGGTGAAACCCCGTCTCTACTAAAAAATACAAAAAACTAGCCGGGCGCGGTGGCGGGCGTCTGTAGTCCCAGCTACTCGGGAGGCTGAGGCAGGAGAATGGCGTGAACCCGGGAGGCGGAGCTTGCAGTGAGCTGAGATCGGGCCACTGCACTCCAGCCTGGGCGGCAGAGCGAGACTCCGTCTCAAAAAAAAAAAAAAAACAAAAAACAAAAAACAAAAGACAGAAATAGCCAGGCGTGGTGGCACATGTAATCCCAGCTACTTGGGATGCTGAGGCTGGAGAATCCTTGAATCCAGGAGGCAGAGGTTGCAGTGAGCCGAGATCGCGCCATTGCACTCCAGCCTAGGCAATAAGAGCAAAACTTCATCTCAAAAAACAAATTTGTATGGGAGACAGAGGTTTCAGTACATCACCCAGGCTGGCGTGTAGTGGCTGTTCACAGGCACAGTCGCACTGATGATCAGCACGGAAGTTTGTTTGTTTGTGTTTGAGACGGAGTCTCATTCTGTCACCCAGGCTGCAGTGCAGTGGTGCAATCTTAACTCACTGCAACCTCCACCTCCCAGGTTCAAGTGATTCTCCTGCCTCAGCCTCCCGAGTAGTTGGGATTACAGGCACGTGCCATGATGCCTAGCTGATTTTTGTATTTTTAGTAGAGATGGGGTTTCGCCACATTGGCCAGGCTGGTCTCGAACTCCTGGACCCATGTGATCTGCCCACCTCAGCCTCCCAAAGTGCTGGGATTAGAGGCGTGAGCCACTGTGCTTGTCCTCCAGTGACAAGCACCTTTAATTTTTATTTTTTAAATCAGAGACAGGTCTCACTATGTTGCCCAGGCTGAAGTGCAGTGGCTGTTCATTGGCACGATTTCACTACTACTATCAGCACAGGAGTCTTGACCTGCTCCATTTGTGACCTGGGCCAGTTCACCTCTCTTTAGGCAACCTGGTGGTCCCCTGCTCTCAAGAGGTCACCATACTGATGCTGAACTTAGTGTAGACACTTGATTGGTGCAGCGCACTATAGCCCAGAACTCCTGGGTCAAGTGATCCTCCTGCCTCAGCCTCCTGAGTGACTGGGACTACAGCAATGCCCCACTGCACCTGGCAACAGCGTTGTTTAAGAGATGAGAAGGGGAGAAGACGAGAAGGGAAGAAGACATGCAGACAGAGGCAGGGGCTAGAGTGATGCAGACACAAGCCAAAGAATGCTTGGAGCCCCTGGAAGCTGGAGGCAGCAAAGACAGCTCCTCCCTTAGAGCCTGCAGAGGGAGCAAGGGCCTGCCAATGCCTTGATTTTGCACTTCTGGTCTCCAAAGCAATGAGAATGTATTTCTGTTGTTTTAAGCCACCCAGTTTGTGGCAGTTTATTATGGCAGTCACAGGAAATGAAGACAGCAGGTTTTGCCTCCTTTGGGGAATGATCTAAGACAGGGGTCCCCAACCTCCAGGTCACAGACTGATACCAGTCAGTGGCCTGTTAGGAAGGGGCTGCACAGCAGGAGGTGAGTGACAGGTGAGCCAGCAAAGCTTCATCTGTATTTACAGATGCTCCCCATCGCTTGAGCTCTACCTCCCATCAGATCAGCAGCGGCATTAGATTCTCATGGGAGCATGAACCCTATTGTGAACTGTGAGCATGTGAGGGATCTAGGTTGCAGACTCCTTTTTTCTTTTTTTTTGAGACAGAGTCTTGCTCAGTTGCCCAGGCTGGAGTACAGTGACACGAGCTTGGTTCACTGCAACCTCTGCCTCCCAGGTTCAAGTGATTCTCCTGCCTCAGCCTCCCAAGTAGCTGGGACTACAGGCATGCACCACCATGCCTGGCTAACTTTTGTATTTTTAGTAGAGACAGGGTTTTGTCATGTTGGCCAGGCTGGTCTTGAACTCCTGACTTCAAGTGATCTGCCTGCCTTGGCCTCCCAAAGTGCTGGGATTATAGGTGTAAACCACTGCACCCAGCTGGTTGCACACTCCTTATGAGAATCTAATGCCTGATGATCTGTCACTGTCTCCCATCACTCTCAGAAGGGACAGTCTAGTTGCAGGAAAACAAGCTCAGGGCTCCCACTGATTCTATATTATGGTGAGTTATATAATTATTTCATTATATATTATAATTTAATAATAATAGAAATAAAGTGCACAATAGATGTAGAGCTCTTGAATCATCCCAAAACTAGCCCCTCTTCCCCAGGCCATGGAACAATTGTCTTCCACAAAACTGGTCCCTGGTGCCAAAAAGTTTGGGTACTGCTGATCTAAGAGACCAGAATCCAGAAGACTGGAGAGAATCAACTGCTGCCCTGTGGGGAAGGTCTTCAAATTCAGAAGAGAAATAGGTTGGAAGGATCTGGAGAAGGCAGAAAAAGATTCTTGGGAGAAGTGAAGTGATCTCAAGGGAGGGAAGGAGGTGGAGGGCCTGTTGAGTGCTCATTGAAGACATAAGGAAGGGCTGGGCATGAGGATGGCTCATACCTCTAATCCCAGTCCTTCGGGAGGTCAAGGCAGGAGGATTACCTGAGGTCAGGAGTTTGAGACCAACCTGGCCAACATGGTGGAACCTGGTCTCTACTAAAAATATGAAAATTAGCCGGATGCAATGGCACATGCCTGTAGTCCCAGCTACTCAGGAGTCTGAAGCTGTTGTGCCATGGATCCCACCCTGCAAGGGGACTCACAGGCCTTACCCCAAGCCAAAGAGAATCACTTGAACCCAGGAGGCAGAGGTTGCAGTGAGCTGGAAAAAAAAAGCCTCACCTCAAGATATGTGTCATAAAAGTGCACATATCTTGTTGTCCATAGTGATATGGACAATGAGAAGATTGGAAAGCTTCCAGGAAGGGAACAAACCAGATACAAAGGATAGTTACTCAGAATGACAACTGACTTCTCGATGGAACACTGGAAACTAGAAGATGATAGAACATCATCAACTATTCTACAAGAAAGCAATTTCCAACCTGGAATTCTATACCCAGCCCAACTATTATACAGGGGCAGAATAAGAATATTTGCAGACATGCAAGGTCTCAAACAATGTGCCTCCCAATATCCTTCCTTAGTAAAGGAGGGTAGCAATTGTGCAGCATCCTGGGTGCTGTCCATTCCAACTAGAGTGGGGGTCAAGGGCTCTGGCAGGGAAGTTTCCAGAAAAATGCATTTGGGAGGTGACATATTTGACCACTTCCATGGGAGATGTGGGGGATGAATTTGAGGCATGGGGGGGGGTGTCATGGAATACCTGTGATCTTCCTCAGAATTCATATGTTGAAGCTCTAACTCCTAATATGATGGTATTAGGAGTCGGGGACCTTTGAGAGATAATTCGGTTTAGATTGAGGTCATGAGGATGGAGCCTCCATAGTAACAGGATTAGTGTCTTTATATGAAGAGGAAAAGCACTAGAGCTCTCTCTCCACATGCACACACTAGGGAAACACCACATGAACACACAGTGAGAAGGTGGTAGTCAACAAACCAGGAAGAGAGCCCTCACCAAGAACCAAATCTACCTGTGCCTTGGTCTTGGACTTCCCAGCCTCTAGAACTGTGAGAAATAAATGCTTATTGTTGAAGCCATTTACTCCATGGTATTTTGTTTCCGCAGCCCAAGCTAAGATAGGGAGTTAGGAATTCAGCATAAGAATTTGGTCAGGGGAGAACTAATTCAGCCCATAACACAGGGCAAGGAGCCCTCTGGACATTGTGCATTGTGGGGGTCTTACGTCACAGCAAACCCTAGACCCACCAGTTCTCTGGATTGTGAGACCAAGAATCCTGAGAAGTGCCCAAAGTCATAGTTTATCATCAGAGATTGTAGAATTGATGTAGGTATTAGGGAGGGCAGATTCTTCTCACCTGGGGCTGAGATCCATCATGGTAGCCTTCTCTGCAGAGACTGTGCCATCCCCCATCCCAGGAACGCCTCATAGAAGAGACTATGGCCCTCAAGTGTCTTGGACCATCTAAGCCCCATCCAGTCCAACTGTCTCTGAATATCCTAACCCCTTCCCCACAAAAACATGCATGAGTCCAACATTTTGTAGGGTTCCCTGAAGCCAACCCTTGGGTCACTGGCCAGGAACCTGAACTAGCCTGAAATGATTCTCTGAAGGAGGTCTGGGGGCTGGACAGTCATGGGAGGCCTTGTACTCAGGGAACCTCCCCAGCCCCCAACACGTGCCCGATTTCCCCCTAGTAGCATGGGAATCTCTCTCTCCTCTGCTCAGATTACAAGAAACTGGATATAATGTGACCATTGTTGATGAAAAGCATGAAAAAGCCTTAACAGTGAGCAGAAGGAGGGCAAGGAGGAAGAAATCAACCCTGGCATAAAGGAGGGAACCTCTCACTTGCTCCTCCAGTACCCAGCCCCGAGTCTCCCCAAACCCCTTCTGTACTCACCTCTGAGGCTGTGCCTGTTTCCAGGAGAGCAACCACCACGTAGGCTGTCAGCGGGACAGTGCCATGGATCCCACCCTGCAAGGGGACTCACAGACCTCACCCCAAGCCAAAGGAGATGGTCCACTTCCCCCCACTTGCTCCAGGCAGCTCCAAGGAGTAGGAACAGGCAGGTCAGGGCTGGGGCTCCAGGAGGAGGTGAGAGGCCCCGGAAGGAGGCTCGAGAGGCCACTCACCTGGATGTCCTTGTTCAGGACCCTGCCCACGGCTGGGAAGGAGCCATCGGCCTGCTGCTGTTGGATGATCCAGCTCTTGGAGGCAGCCACCTCCCGGGGGTCCACGAAGATAAAGCTGCGAGCCTGTGCGAAGGACTTCAGAACAAAGGCCGTGAGCCTGAAAGAGAACAGGGCGTCGCCTGAGGGGCTGCAGAATGGTCAGCCCCCACGTGCTGGCTGAGGGATTGCCGCAAGCTCCCTGTACCACCCCGGCCTCCATTTCCTCATCTATAAGATGGGAGGGGTCCAGTCTATCCCCACAGGGCTGTCAGAGTGAAGGAGGGGGCACATTGCCCAGCACTCGGTAGGGCCTGAAAATGGAGCTCTCTCCTTCCTGCCTGGACCTCTACCCTAGTGGCATTCATGTCTGCTCCTCACTCAGCATTCAAGGCCCTTCTGTGAGCTGGTCTAGCCCTGCCTGTCCTGCCATGGGAGGAAGACCCTTCTGGTTGCCGACCTCACAGCCATTTCCTGCTCGGTTCTTGCCAAAAGGCCCCTGATGTCATTCAGGGGCCAGCAGCCATGTGCCTTGGAGATCTGTGCTCCTCTATGGTCCCAGCCAGTCACAGTCATGGGCATTCCAGTTACTGGGCCTGGGAATGGCTTTGGAATAGGCGTGTGATGCAACGCTGGGAGCAGCTGCAGCCATTTTGCCACCATGAGGGGCACAGCCATGTGCCGAGGGAGGGAATACCCGGGGATGGAAGGAAAAAAAACGAGCCCCAGTGCACTATGGGGCTGCTGAATCAGCCAACTGTAGAGCCTCCCCAGTCCTGCGGGGCGAGATGATGTTCAGAATTGCTCTTCAGCCCATTTTCTGTTACTTGCAGCCAAAAACATCTCTGCTCTGTGGCCTGTCCCTCATCCACCCCATCTCCCTTGCCCTGCTTTTGCAGTTGCCACCCTGAGTAAGAGCTGGCAAGGCCAGGGAATGAATGTGTGAACAAATGAAGGAGAGAAGCACAAGATGGAAGCCAGGAGGCCATGAGGGATGAAAACCAGAATTGTTAGCAGAGGAAACTTTGCAAATTCAGGATCAAAGAATAAGCTGTCTTCAAAATCAAGTGGCTCTAGGCTCTGTTTATATGAATCACAAAAACAGGACACATTAGCTGCCCGCCAGCCTGCCTCCCTCCACGTCCAGCGAATTTTTAAATTTTTTATAGAGATGGGGTCTTACTATGTTGCCCAGGTTGGTCTCGAATTCCTGGGCTCCAGCAATCCTCCCACCATGGCCTCCCAAAGTGGCGGGATTATAGGCATGAGCCACCATGCTCACTGCAGCCTCTGCCTCTCAGGTTCAAGCAATTCTCATATCTCAGCCTCCCGAGTAGCTGGGATTACAGCCTCCTGAGTAGCTGGGATTGCCACCATGCCCAACTAATATTTTTGTATTTTTAGTAGAGACAGGGTTTCACTATGTTGGCCAGACCGATCTTAAACTCCTGACCTCAAGTGATCCTCCCACCTCGGCTTCCCAAAGTGCTGGGACTCAGGAGTTCAAGACCAGCCTGACTGACACGGCGAAACCCCATCTCCACTAAAAAAAAAAAAAAAACAAAAATTAGCCAGACATGGTGGCGGGTGCCTGTAATCCCAGCTACTTGGGAGGCTGAGGCAAGAGAATTGCTTGATCCCAACGGGGTTTCACCATGTTGGCCAGGCTGGTCTCGAGGTTGCAGTGACCCAAGATCGTGCCACGGCACTCTAGCCTGGGTGTCAGAGTGAGGCCCTGTCTCAGACAAAAAAGAATAAATAAATAAATAGATAAAATAAAATAAAATAGACCCAAAGCTCGTCCAGGCCGCTCTCCCTCTCAGGTACCTCAAATGCATCCTCTTCTTTCTACTCCCATGTTCCCTCGATCAGACAGGACACCCCATGGCTCCCAGGCCCATCCCCACCCCATCACCAGCTATGCACACTGCAACCAGGGGGAAGTTCCATGCATTTTGTGCATGGCAGGGACAGGAGGCAAGGACAGAACCAAGCCAGCTGTGTGCTGGGAACTGTGGAATTCCCATGGTCCAGCATACTGTGCTCTCTGCTTTTCCACTGTAAAACGCAAACAGGATAAATGTTATCTAGTGATAAAAAGAAATGAGCTCTCAGCTGGACTCGGTGGCTCATACTTGTAATCCCAGCACCTTGGGAGGCTGAAGTAGGAGGATCAGTTGAGGCCAGGAGTTTGAAACCAGCCTGGACAACATAGCCAGACCCTGTCATTCATTAACAAACAAACAAATAAATAAATAAATAGTGAGTGTGTGAGTAAACTCTAATGTAGATTATGAACAATAGTTCATAACGTTTTAATGCCGGTCCATCAATTATAACAAATGCAGCACACTAATACAAGATGCCTATCACAGGGGAAACTGTGTATGGGTGGTCGAGGTGTATGGGAATGCTACTCTATTTACTCAATTTTTCTGGAAACCTAGAACTCTTCTAAAACGTAAGATCTGGCTGGGCACGGTGGCTCACGTCTGTAATCCCAGCACTTTGGGAGGCCAAGGTGGGCGGATCACGAGGTCAGAAGATCGAGACCATCCTGGCTAACACGGTGAAACCCTGTCTCTACTAAAAATACAAAAAATTAGCCTGGCGTGATGGCAGGTGCCTGTAGTCCCAGCTACTCGGGAGGCTGAGGCAGGAGAATGGCGTGAACCCGGGAGGCGGAGCTTGCAGTGAGCCGAGATTGCACCACTGCACTCCAGCCTGGGCTACAGAGCGAGACTCCATCTTAAAAAAAAAAAAAAAAGTAAGATCTATGGCCGGGTGAGGTACCTCCTGCCTACAGTCTTTGGGAGGCAGAGGTGGAGGATCGGTTGAGGCCAGGAGCTCAAGACCAGCCTGGGCAACACAGCAAGACCTGGTCTCTACCGAAATTCAAAAAAATTATCTGGACATGGTGGTGCACGCCTGTGGTTCCAGCTGCTTGAGGGGCTGAGATGGGAGAATTGCTTGAGCCCGGGAAGTCAAGGCTGCAGTGAGCCCTGATCGTGCCACTGCACTCCAGCCTGGGAAACAGAGTGAGAGCTTGTCTCAAAAAAAAAAAAAAAAAAAAAAAAGTTAATTAAAATAAATAATAAAAACTAAAGTCTAATGACTATCTGTTATCTGAAATGCTTGGAACCAGAAGTGCTTCAGATTTTGAATTTGGATTTTGGAATATTTGCATTTATAGGAATCCCTTGGTATCTGTGGGGGACTGGTTCCAGGACCCCCAAGGATACCAAAATCCACTGATGCTCTAAATCCCTGATATATGAGGGTGTAGTAGTTGCATATAACTGACACACATCTTCCCATGAACTTTATTTTTTATTTTTATTATTTTATTTTATTTTATTGTTTGAGACGGAGTCTCGCTCCGTCGCCCAGGCTGGAGTGCAGTGGCCGGATCTCAGCTCACTGCAAGCTCTGCCTCCCGGGTTTACGCATTCTCCTGCCTCAGCCTCCTGAGTAGCTGGGACTACAGGCGCCCGCCACCACACCTGGCTAATTTTTTTGTATTTTTTTGTAGTAGAGACGGGGTTTCACCGTGTTAGCCACGATGGTCTCAATCTCCTGACCTCGTGATCTGCCCGTCTCAGCCTCCCAAAGTGCTGGGATTACAGGCTTGAGCCACCGCGCCTGGCCTTTTATTTTTATTTTTGAGACACAGTCTCACCCTGTCACCCAGGCTGGAGTGCCGTGGCGCAATCTCAGCTCACTGCAACCTCTGCCTCAGAGTTCAAGCAATTCTCCTGCCTCAGTCTCTTGAGTAGTTGGGATTAGAGGCGCCTGCCACCATGCCCAGCTAATTTTAGTATTTTGAGTAGAGACGGGGTTTCACCATGTTGGCCAGGCTGGTCTCGAACTCCTGACCTCAGGTGATCCGCCCACCTTGGCCTCCCAAAGTGCTGGGATTCCAGGCATAAGCCACTGTGCTGGGCCCCTCCCGTGTACTTTAAATCATGTGTTGGTTACTTAGAACACCTAATACAATGCCCACACGTCACTTCATTTGCATGAATTCAATATTCTACTCAGTATGCAACAAATTCAACTTTTTGTTTTTGGAACTTTGTGGAATTTTTAAACTTTTTTTTTTTTTTTTTAAGAGATGTGTAGGGAGAACCCCTGAAACTATTGCTACAGAATAAAAGATGAAATGCTCCTGATTATTGTAAATACAAAACTGCATGCAGGACTGTGTAAAGACAACGACAGGTTGGACTGCCAGAATGAGCCAACAGTGCGTGATGTGCTTCCCCCTGCAGAGAGCCTATGAATGGACGTGCAGTCAGGGGGGTTTTACATCACCAAGATTCCTGTCCCAGAAGAGCAGATGTTCATAGCTCTGGGAATGGAATGCGACCCTCGTGGAGAGCCTATAAACGGATGCATGGTGGGGGGGCGCCTGTCCATATGGATAAGATAGGGCTATAAACGCCCTCATCTTGCCGCGGCTCTTCTAGGCCTCTTTAGGGTTAAGGCATACTCCCTTCTGAGAATTTCTGGTCTAACCGGTTGTCTAACTTCACGTCCTGTTTTTGTGAATTGTTTTTAACCAGCTTTTGCTGCAACTGTTTCTGCTGTTCCTGTTTTAAGGCTCTGTTAGAAATGACTGATGCACACACTATAGTGTCAATTCTTATCTGTGTACACTGTACTTCTGCATACAGAAGTTATGTTAAAGAATTACTTCATCCCCATGTGACCATCTCACCTCATAATCAAATGACCCTAAATCCCTCACTAACCTACCTCCGCCCTCACTAAATTTAATAATAAATGCTGGCATATCCAGTGCATTGTTGGCACCGCGGGACCAGAAGGTGGTGACCCCCCCCAAAACCCAGCTTTCACTACCTTGTGTGTGGCTATTATTTCTCAACCTGCCAATCAACCTGGGAGCAAAGAGAAAGCACCGTTGTATTGCGGACTGCTGGCCAGTTCCCACAATAGAGATGGAGTTTTGCTCTGTCACTCAGGTTGGAGCGCAGTGGCACAATCATAGCTCACTGCAACCTTGAACTTCTGGGCTCCAGCGATCCTCCTACCTCAGCCTCCCCAGTAGTTGGGACTAAGGCATGTACCACCACATCCAGCTCATTTTTAACATTTTTGCAGAGATGAGGTTTTGCCATGTTTCCCAGGCTGGCTGCTGACTCCCAGCCTCAAAGAATCTTCCCGCTTCAGCTTCCCCAAAGTGCTGGGATGACAGGCACAAGCCACCACACCCAGACTCTTTTTTTTTTTTTTTTCTGAATAGTTTCAATCTGTGGTTGATTGAATCCTGTGGAACTTACAGATACTGTATACTTGGGCATCCCAAATCCAAAAAATCTGAAATGCTCCAATGAACGTTTCCCTTGAGCATCAGGTTGGCACTAAAAGCATCTTGAAGCCCAGGCACAGTGGTTCACACCTGTTATCCCAGCACTTTGGGAGGCCAAAGCAGACGGATCACTGGAGGTCAGGAGTTCGAGAACATCCTGGTCAACATGGCAAAACCTTGTCTCTACTAAAAATACAAAAATTACATAGGCGTGGTGATGGGCGCCTGTAATCTCAGCTACTCGGGAGGCTGAGGTGGAAGAATTGCTTGAACCCAGAAGGCGGAGGTTGCAGTGAGCTGAGATCGAGCCACGGCACTCCATCCCGGGCAACAGGGCAAGACTCTGTCTCTAATAATAATAATAATAATAATAATAATAATGTTTTGGATGTTGGAGTAGTTTGAACTTTGGATTTTCTGACTTGGGATGCTCAACCCATCCCAAATGTTGAATCACACATGTGATTCAACACATGTGTGCACACACACAGCCCACCAGGAGACACAGATCTTGATCCTGCTCTGCTCCCAGCCCTCTAACAGCATTCTGTTCCACACAGCACTAAATCCAGACTCCTGCTCTGATCAACCTGGCCTTGCCCCTCCCTCTTCCCTCGTGCCAGGTCACCAACCTCCTGGCCCTGTGCTCCTCCAGCCACACCAGCCTCCCTTCTGTGGCCCAACCTCGTCAAGCTGGGTCCTGCCTCAGGGCCTTTGCAATGGCTGTTCCCTCTGCCTGGAATGCTGTTCCCTTGGATTTTCATGGCTCCTCCCTCATATCCTCCAGGAGACCTTTCCTGACCATCCCATATAACTACCCTGCTCCATCACTCTCTACTTCTTTGTTTTATAGATACAAAATTATACACCTATTATAGTCATTTTAATGTATATCCACAAATGCCTTAATACTCCTCCTTTCAAGAGATGGAGGCCCGAATCTCTTCATGTGTAGGTGGGGTGTACTTAGCAACTCACTACTAAAGAATAGAATGTGGGCCAGGCACAGTGGCTCACACTTGTAGTCCCAGCACTTTGGGAGGCTGAGGTGGGCAGATCACCTGAGGTCAGAAGTTCGAGACCAGTCTGGGCAACATGGTGAAACCCTGTCTCTATTAAAAATATAAAAATTAGCCAGGTGTGCTGGCAGGTGCCTATAATCCCAGCTACTCAGGAGGCTGAGGCAGGAGAATTGCTTGAACCTAGGAGGTGGAGGTTGCAGTGAGCTGAGACTGTACCACCGAACTCCAGCTTGGGTGATAGGGTGAGACTCCATCTCAAAAAAAGAAAACAAACAAAAAAAAGGAATAGAATAGAATGAGGCAGAAGTGACAGCCTGACTTGTAAGACCAAGTAACAAAAGGCACTGTGGCATCCTTCTCGCTTTCTCTCTTGAATTGCTCACTGTGAGAGGAAGCTGGCCGCCATGTTGTAAGAACACTCAAGTAGCCCCTATGGAGAAGTCCACATGGTGAGCAACTGAGGCCTCCTGCCAACAGCCATGTGAGGGAGTCAATTTGGAAACAAATCTTCCAGCCCCAGTTGAGCCTTCAGATGAAGGCAGCAACAGCCAACACCTTGACTGCAACCCCAACAAACATCCCCAGGCAGAAACACCCAGCTAAGCTGCTCCTTAATTCCATAAGAATTAGTACATAATAAATAGAGATAATACATGTTTGTTGTTTTAAATGGCTACATTTAGGGGTCACTTGTTACACAGCAGTGGATAACTATTGCATCTTGCACAGGGCCTTGCATTATCAGTTGTCAGCAAGGCAGGGCCCTGGGACTAGAGCTGGGACAGTGTGGATGAGCTGCTAGGGCTGGGGGATGCTGGGTGTGTCACCAACCCTGGGCCCCTCTGGAGCTGGGTAAGTGATGCTGCCCATGGCAGGAAGTAATCAGCCACATGTCCCCGCTCCCTGGGCTCTGGCACTGCAACTGTGCAGTGGACACGCCGTTGGACTAAAAACAGGGCAGTTTCCATGCTCACAGCTGCTGTCGGCACTACCAGGGTGGCAATCTCCGAGGAGTCGTCTGGTGATGGGCACAGAAGTTGGAAGGTCACCCACAGTCTCAGGTGAACCCCATGATGATGCCAAGAACTGCAGTAGCCTGAGGATCCCAGGAAAACAAGATCCAGGTGTGCCCGGCCTCCTAGGGACCCTCCCTGCCCTGATCACCTTCCTGCAGTTACCACAGAAACAAGATCCCAGCCTTCTCCTGCAGACAGCACACGCCAGCCTCGAGGCACTGGTCTGGCTTCTGACCCCTTTGCCCTGCCATCTCCTCCTGCTCTAGTCACTGCTATTCCTGGGTCCTGGGAGCTTGAGGAAGCCCAGGGCATCCAGGGCTCACTCCCAAGGGGCCAGAGAGCAGGGCATGGGGTCCTGCTCACCGTGGTAACAACAGCAGAAAGAGGAACAGTTACAATCACCAGCTCTGCACTGGCCCCAAGCCCCAGTCTCTGGAGCTGGGACCACCACAGTCTTTACTTCCCAGCTGTGTTCCCTGTCATCCGGGGATCAGGCGCCAAGTGATCTGGCCACACTGCATTGGATGTGAGGCCGTGGCATCAGGCGGGGAGCCTCAGAGGCCGTGCCCAGGGCAGTGGGGACTCACCACATGCTCCCCGATGCGTCCCGCTCCCCAAACGCGCTGTAGGAGCCATCCTGGCGCTTGTAGGTCAGCTGGCGCTGGTAGCCTGCGGGGCAAGCACAGAGGACCCTGTCCTGTTGAGTGGCCTGGCCCAGGCCCACCCCGGGGACCTACACCGTTCTGCCACCCCCCACCCCGGACCTCCGAAGCCACACCACATGTGGGGTCCCTGGAATTGCCTCGAATCACATCTGGAGTCCTTGAAACTGCCATACACCCACATCTGGGGTCCCTGAAACTCCCCCATACCACATGTTGGGTTCTTGAAACTGGGCTCACTGAAACTGCCCCATGTCACATCTGGGGTCCCTGAAAGTGACCCACACCACATCTGGGGTTCTTGAAACTGTCTCATACCACATCTGGAGTCCCCGAAACTGCTCCACACCACATCTGGGGGTGACATATAGAGCCAGTGGACCGTAGGGTCTGGACAGAAAGCTGGGGACGGGGGCCCTCCAAGTGCGCAATGATGAGTTTGGACCCAGTGGTGGCGACAGAGGTGGGGAGCCTTCCTGGGGTGAAGGCAGAGCTACTCAGCCAGACACGGGCTGTGAGGGAAAGAAGGACAAATCTGAGGGCACCACGCTGTGTGGCCTGAGCCTCAGGAAGGACAGGGCTGTGTCCACAGAGACAGGACAGGTGACAAAAGGCATTCTGTATGGGGTGGGTCCTCCCAAATTCACATCCACTTAGAACCCAAAAATGGGACTTTACTGGAAATAAAGATCTTAACAGATATCATTAAGGTTCGGATCTCCAGATGAGAGCATCTTGGATTTATTTATGGTAGGCCCTAAATCCAATGACAGGTGTCCTTGTCCTTGAAAAGAGAGGCTGAGCGCCGTGGCTTGCACCTGGAATCCCAGCACTTTGAGAGGCCGAGGTGAGAGGATCACTCGAGGCCGGGAGTTCAAGACCAGCCTGGACAACACAGTGGAACCCCATCTTTACAAAGAATTGGCTGAGCATGGTGGTGCACACCTGTAGTCCCAGCTACTCAGGAGGCTGAGATGGGAGGCTGGCTTGAGCCCAGGAGTTCAAGTATGCAGTGAGCTATGATTGCACCACTGCACTCCAGCCTGGGTGACAGAGCAAGACCCTGGCTCTAAAAAAAAAAAGAAAAAGAAAAAGAAAAGGAAAAGAAAGAAAGAAAAGAAAAGAAAGGGAATTAGTCACAGACGTGACAGCCATGCGATTGTGGAAGCACAGAGCAGGCTGATCGGTCTATAAGCCAAGGAACACCTGGAGCCAGCAGATGCCAGTAGAGAGGCCTGGGACAGAGTCTCCCTCAGAGCCACCAGAAGGAACCAGCTCTGCGGACACCTTTATTTTGGACTTTTGGGCTCCACAACTATAAGGAGATGACACATTTCTGTCGTTCTAAGTCACCCAGTTTGTGGCATTTTATTGTGGCAGTTTTAGGAAACGAACACAAGTGGGTTTGGGGGGAAGATGGAGGGTGTTGATTTGGGATTTGTCGAGTCTGGACTGCGAGTTGGCTGGATGCACACAGGGTCTGGTTGTCCTGTGGAGGTACAGGCTGTTATTCACGAGGAGGGCTCATTCGACTCTGGGTGGTGTTTAAGGACCTGAGCTTGGATGGATCCACCACGGTGTACCTGGCCCTGGGTCCACCCACTTCCCAGACTCTCCCAAGAGCTGCTAATCTGAGCCCCCAGGACCTGGCCTCAGTGGACTCGGTCTTTCTAGCTGTCCATGATCAGCCTTCATGATGCCAGACTTTCAGCCTGGAGCAACCCCTGACTGTTCTTCTTTCTTCTTTCTTATTTTTTACAGTTGGGGTCTCACTCGGTCACTCTAGCTGGAGTGCAGTGGCACAATCACAGTTCACTGCAGCCTCCAACTCCTGGGCTCAAGCAATCCTCCTGCCTCAGCCTCCTGAGCAGCTGGGACTACAGGTGCATGCCACCATGTCTGGCTACTATGTTTTTATTTTTTGTAGAGACCGGGGTCTTGCTTTGTTGCCCAGCCTGGTCTCAAATTCCTGGGCTCAAGTGATCCTCCTGCCTCGGCCTCCCAAAGTGTTGGGATTACAGGCATCAGCCACTGTGCCTGGCCTTCTTTTTTCTTTTCTAAATGTTATTTTTAATAATGCTGTTATATTCTTGTTGTAAAAAAAAAAAAAATCTACACTTTAAAAAGATGCTGTTCCTCTCCCTGTATCTGAACAGCACCATTCATTCAGAATCTCATCCTAACAGCCAGAGACATCAGGCTCCTGCTGACAGTGACCAGATCAGGGCCACCCTGAATGGCCTCTTTTGCCCACTTCCTCCTCATCACTGTGCCTGGTGTGTGGGTCGCCTCCAGCGTGGTCTTCTCCACTGAAGGCTGAACCTGACTCGCCTGCTCCCACCTCGACCAGGCAGTTTTTCCCCAATACCTTGTACTAGGTAGTCGGTGGTCTCTCTCTCCACCTCAGGGCTGAGCTGCTGGGTTTTCTGAAGATACTTCAAGACAAAGATGTTGGGAGCAAAGTGGATCATGTTCTGCTCTCCACAGCCAAAGGGCAGCCGCAGGAGGTTGTTGAGGTGGTTCAGGGTTGGCCCCATGACGTCCCCTGGTGGGAAGGAGAAGAGAGTTGAGTTGGGGGCTGTCCCAGCTCAGTAGAGAACAGGGACAGCTTTACCCAAGGATGGGAGACTGCGTGTGTCACCCAGTCAGCCACCCAACTGCCCTTTGGGACTGACACCCTCTGCCTGCTCAGACCAGCTGGTGTACTGGCTTTGGTGACAATTTTACACACCTTCTTCTGTGTTCTTTAGTTTTAACTTAGGCTTTCTTTCTCTAGCTTTTCATTCTGTTCAGTGCTTTTTCCCTCGCTGGCTTTTAAAATGGGTGCATTGAAGGCTATACATTGGTCTCTAAGTACAACTTTGGCTGCATCCCACAAATATCAGTATGTCTATACAATCATTCTCATTCCATTCTAAATAGTCTTCCTAAAATATTCCTTTTTTTTTTTTTTTTTTTTTGAGATGGAGTCTCACTATGTCACCCAGGCTGGAATGCAGTGGCACAACCTCAGCTCACTGCAACCTCCGCCTCTCAGGTTCAAGCAACTCTCCTGCCTCAGCCTCCTGAGTAGCTGGGACTACAGGCATGTGCCACCACACCCGGCTAATTTTTTTTTTTTTTTTAGTAGAGACAGGGTTTCATCATGTTGGCCAGGTTGGTCTTGAACTCCTGACCTCAGGTGATCCACGTGCCTCTGCCTCCCAAAGTGCCAGGATTACAGGCATGATCCACTGTGCCCAGCCCTAAAATATTCTTTCTAAAATATTCAGATTTTTTCTTTAACCAAGAGCACTTCAATTTTTTAAAAAGTTTCTATATATATGGAGTTGGAGGTGCATTTTTGAAAGTTTTCTCTCTTTAAAAAAAATTCTGGGCCGGGCGTGGTGGCTCAAGCCTGTAATCCCAGCACTTTGGGAGGCCGAGGCGGGTGGATCATGAGGTCAGGAGATCGAGACCATCCTGGCTAACATGGTGAAACCCCGTCTCTACTAAAAATACAAAAAACTAGCCGGGCGTGGTGGCGGGCGCCTGTAGTCCCAGCTACTCGGAGGCTGAGGCAGGAGAATGGCGTGAACCCGGGAGGCGGAGCTTGCAGTGAGCCGAGATCGCGCCACTGCACTCCAGCCTGGGTGACACAGCGCGAGACTCCGTCTCAAAAAAAAAAAATAAATAAATAAAATAAAATAAAATAAAATATTCTGGTTCTCCCATCCCCTTGACATTCTGTATTCCTCTTCTTGGCTTCCTTGTCTCAAAGATTGCTGATGGACCCCCTGGGACCCCCAATGTCCCCTGAACACACCTTCTCTTTTTTATTTTATTTTATTTTATTTTATTTTATTTTATTTTATTTTATTTTATTTTATTTTTAGATGGAATCTCGCTCTGTCACCAGGCTGGACTGCAATGGCGTGATCTTGGCTCACTGCAACCTCCGCCTCCCAGGTTCAAGCGACTCTCCTGCTTCAGCCTCCCGAGTAGCTGGGGTTACAGGCTTGTGCCACCATGCCCAGCTAATTTTTGTATTTTTAGTAGAGACGGGGTTTCATCATGTTGGTCAGGATGGTCTCAACCTCTTGACCTCGTTATCCACCCGCCTTGGCCTCCCAAAGTGCTGGGATTACAGGCGTGAGCCACCACACCTGGCCCCTTCTTTCCTTCTTTAGCATCTTCGCATGTCTCGCTGAGGCTGCCATTGCCCCTGCAGCCTGCCCTTGTTGCACAAACAGCCTGGCTACTTTCTCATCAGCATGCTCTAGGCTACTCAGCTTCTTCTCCACCTGCTGTGTCACTGAAGGCACTGGTGCACGGATCCCAGCCGTCACCTCCTCTCCATTCCTGCCTCTCTACTTCTTCTCCTATCTCCCTCAATTCCATCTTAGTCACTCAGCCCTGCATCCACTCTGACTTGCTCTCGTGCCTCAGGAATTGTAAACTCGAAATTCCTCTGATCTGGCCACAACCGCCTACCTGCCTGGGTACCAGGGCCTCTGCCCTCTGATGTCAGAGAGAGCCTCAACACCCTCATTTGGGCCCGTCCATCTCCTTCTGGCCTCTCGCCCTCTCCTCCCTGGCTCAGGCCCACCCCAAACTCTCACCACCCTTCTGCCCGACTCCCAGCACTGGATCAATCACACAATCACACTTCCCCTCCAGCACCTGGGCTACTAGAGGCATCCTGATATGGTTTGGCTGTGTCGCCAACCAAATCTCATCTTGAATTGTAGCTCCCATAATTCACACGTGTTGTGGGAGGGACCTGGTGGGAGCTAATTGAATCATGGGGACGGTTTTCCCATACTGTTCTCGTGGTAGTGAAGAAGTCTCACGAGATCTGATGGTTTTATAAGGGGAAACCCCTTTCACTTGGTTCTCATTCTCTCATTCTCCCTCTGGCCATGTAAGATGTGCCTTTCGCCTTCCGCCATGATTGTGAGGCCTCCCCAGCCATGTGAAACTGAAAGTCAATTAAACCTCTTTTTCTTTATAAATTACCCAGTCTTGGGTATGTCTTTATCAGCAGCATGAAAACAGAGTAATACACATCCCAACCCTACAGACCCCCTAAGGCTGCTTCCTATGTCCCTAGTCAGAGCCTCTCACCTCTACTCGGCAACTGCTCCAGACGCCTGCCCCATCACCAAGACCCCCAAGGCCTCCATCCTGCACTCCACATCTGGCTGACTTCATCAGGCATTTGTGTTTTCTTGGAGCTTGTCCTTGGCCCACTGCCCTCACAGGGCTCACTGCAGGTTCTTAGGGGTCACCCCACCCTGACTTCTGCATAAGGTTTAGACTAGGGGGGCTCTGGATCTGCCATCTCACCTGGACTAGGAGTCCCTCAAGGGTGGGGTTGGGGTCAGCTCTTGGGCTGCCTCAATGCCCAGCACATGGATGGGCATAGAGAAGGCACTGGAAGCTGCTTGTCAGGTGAGTGGGTGTATGGGTGGACACCCCAGGACACAGGTCCCCAGCAAAGCCCAGCTTGAGACTAAGCCTAGAGTCTCAACCTTGGCTCTTGCCACTTGACCTCCCCAAGCCAGGCTGTGGGACAGACGCACCGATGATGGAGGCGGCGGCCCGCTCAGACCCAGGGATGGCACCATGTGGGACCCCCAGGGTGAAGGCCTCGCTGTAGCTCTCATCCACCTCCATCTTCCTCCAGATTCGGAATTCACCCATGGAGCCCCAGCCAGTGGAAAAGCCAATGAACTGGACCTCTGGTGGCCTCGGGAGGGTCCAGGCCACAATGACAGACTCGTTGGACGGCTCTGGACCATGGCCAACCTGGAAAAAGAAACCAAGGCTGCTGGACACTGGCGGGAAGCAGGCAGTAGGCACTCAGGTGGCAGTGACACCAACTTTGTGGCCAGGGTCAGAGGCCTTAGCCACACTCACGGTGCAAGGAAGGGTCTTTGGGGAATCAGAGGTGAGAAAAACCAGAGGTTACTCCATCCGATAAACAGCCGACAGAAACATAAGGCATGACATCTGCAGGTTCTGAAGTCACTGGGCTCCTTGGAACCTCTGGACCTTTGCACGTGTTATTGCTCTGCCTGGAGAACACACTCTACTCCCATTTTGCCTAGCAAACTCCTATTCATACTTCAAAACCTACTTTGGTTATGTTCTTCCTCTAGGAAGCTGTATTAGCTTCCTCTGTTAGGAAGCTGTGTTAGCTTCTATATCTTTTTTGCTTGGCCCAGAAAACACACCCTAACCCCCATTTCACTTGCTCATGTCCATTCTTCTTTTCTCCCTGACCACCTGCCTCCTCTCTTTGCTCCCAGATCCCTGGGTGCTTCCTCTGCCACAGCTCTTGCTACATGTTTTTTTGGTAAGCGACTCTAGACTGAGAACAACTTGAGGTGGTGCCCTGTGTTTCCCTTGCTTCTCCCGACCCCCCATCTGAGCCTGGCACAGAACAGGAAGTAGCTAATACTGGAGGAACATGAGGTTTCTGCACAAGCCCCAGGGAGTCCTGCTGTATACCTGGATACGGCCACCATGCCAGCTGATCCAGAATGTTCTGAATTCATCCCAGGAGAGGATCTTGGCCGTGTGTGCACTGGCCACGGGCTCTCCCATCTTGCTGGTGGAGATCCATGACCTGGTGTTCTGATGACCCCCCAGGACGATCTCGATCATGCCTGCTGTGTCCTGGGGCCCAGAAGACAAGGCCACACGGGCATCATTGTGAGCTCGCACAGCCACATCAAAGCGGGTGAGGTGCAGTGGCCGTTGCACATACTGGAACTCATACTTGTTGGGGGTGGAGATGTGGACTCTCTCTGGATGGAGGAAAGGAGATGGGGAGTTGAGAGGGCACCTGGAGGCATCCCACTTTCCCTCATGGTACCTGGAGGTGAGCACCAGGACCACAAGGAGTGGGTCTCACTGTGACTCGGCACACATGGTGGAATGGTGTTGGCCTAACAATGGCATTGGCAATGGCACACAAAAGATAAAATGGGACTGGGCAGAGTGGCTCACACTTGTAATCCCAGCACTTTAGGAGGCTGAGGCAGGAAGATTGCTTGAGGCCAGGAGTTCGAGAGCAGCCTGGGAAACACAGCAAGACTCCTATCTCTACAAAAATGTTTTTAAATTAGCAGTGGCATGTATCTGTCATCCCAGCTACTTGGGAGGCCAAGGCAGGAGGATTGCTTGAGCCCAGGAGTTCAAGGCTGCAGTGAGCCATGATCGCACCATTGCATTCCAGCCTGGGTTACTCTCTCTCTAAAAACAAGCAAGACTCTCTCTAAAGCAAGATCCTCTCTAAAAGAAACAAAAAGATAAGATGCTCAGGGATAAATCTGACCAAAGATGAGCAAGGTGCTGAAAATTGAAAAGGCTGAGGAGAGGAAGAAAAGAAAACCCAAATCAACGAAAGCTAGACCATGTTCATGGACTATCATGAACATGTGAGTTCTTCCCCAGATGGTTCTACAGATTCAAAGCAATCCCAATCAAAATCCCAGGAGGCTCTTTTGGAGAAATTGCTAAATGGATTCCAAAATTTATACAGAGATGCAAAGGACCTAGGAGAGCTCAACTTTGGTAAAGAATCCAGCATTTTGGGAGGCTGAGGCAGGTGGACCACCTGAGATCAGGAGTTTGAGACCAGCCTGACCCACACGGTGAAACTCTGTCTCTACTAAAAAGACAAAAATTAGTCAGGCGTGGTGGTAGGTGCCTGTAATTCCAGCTAGTCAGGAGGCTGAGACGGGAGAATCACTTGAACCCAGGAGATGGAGGTTGCAGTGAGTCAAGATCTTTTTTTCCTTCTTTTCTTCCTTCTTTCCTTCCTTCCTTCCTTCCTTCCTTCTCTCCTCCCTTCCTTCCTTCTTTTTTCCTTCCTTTCCTTTCCTTCCCTTCCCTTCCTCTTTCTTTTCTCCTTCCTTCCTTCCTTCCTGCCATCCTTCCTTCCTTCCTTCCTTCCTTCCTTCCTTCCTTCCTTCCTCCCTTCCTTCCTTCTTCCTTGTCTCCCTCCCTCCCTCCCTTCCTTACTTCTTTTTTTGAGACAGAGTATCTCTCTGTCAACCAGGCTGGAGTGCAGAGGTACAAGAAAGGCTCACTGCAACCTCCACCTCCTGGGCTCAAGCAATCCTCCCACTTCCACCTCCCAAGTAGCTGGGACTACAGGTGTGCACCACCACATATGGCTAAGTTTTTGTTTGTTTGTTTGTTTGTTTAATTTTTTGTAGAGATGGGATTTCACCATGTTGCCCAGGTTGTCATGTTTTTTTCCAAAAGCACTAGAGCTTTACATGTAAGTCCATGATCCATTTTGGGTTCATTCTTGTGTAAGGTGTGATCTTTAGGTCCAGGCTCGTGTGTTATTGTTGTTGTCGTTGTTTTGAGACGGAGTCTCACTCTGTCACCCAGGCTGGAATGCTGCGACACAATCTCAGCTCACTGCAACCTCCACCTCTTGGGTTCAAGAGATTCTCTTGATTCAACCTCCCAAGCAGCTGAGATTACAGGCACACACAATCACACCTGGCTAACTTCGTACTTTTTTTTTTTTTGAAACGGAGTCTCACTCTGTCACCCATGCTGGAGTGCAATGGCGTGATCTTGGCTCACTGCAACCTCTGCCTCCCAGGTTCAAGTGATTCTCCTGCCTCAGCCTCCTGAGCAGCTGGGATTACAGGTGCGCGTCACCATGCCCCGCTAATTTTTTGTATTTTTAGTAGAGACGGGGTTTCACCATGTTGGTCAGGCTGGTCTCAAACTCCTGACCTCGTAATCCACCTGCCTCAGCCTCCCAAAGTGCTGGGATTACAGGCGTGAGCCATCGCACCCAGCCAACTTTGTACTTTTAGTATTGATAAGTTTCATCGTGTTGGCCAGGCTGGTCTCAAACTCCTGATTTCAAATGATCCACCTTCCTCAGCCTCCCAAAGTTCTGGGATTACAGGCATGAGCCACCGCGCCCGGCCAGCCTAACTTTGCTTGGTACCTGCGGTGCACATTCCTGTGTATTCATTCTCTGCGTGGTGGATGCCCCACCCTCACTGGCTCTGCCTGTCCCTAGCTGGGACATCGCTCTTCCTAAACCACAGTGCCCCCTTCCCCCGGGAAGGGCAGGTACTCACTTTGCAGTGGGACAGCCCCCACAGTGTGGGAAATGAGGAAGGCCAAAGTCCTGACCCAGCCAGCTGGCCACACCTTAGCAGGATGGGCACGGGGGACTCACCACTGGGACAGAAGAATGCGCTGTAGGTGTACGCCCGGGGAACTCCTTCGGCCTGAAACAAAGAAACAAGAAGAACTGAGTGCCGGGGCAGTGAGGCGGACGGTCAGCTCAGCAGAGCAGCTGGCTCTCCCACACTAATGACTTCAAGTCCAGGGCACGTAATTGTGCTTCCAGGGTTTACGTGGTATCAGCACGGTCACACCAAGATCACAGGTGCGTGGGGCAGGACAGGGCCACCCACTTCCCAGGCTCCAATGGGGAAACTGAGGCCGCTCCCCCTTGCTGGCCAAAAGAAACTCACCAACTGCTTCTAAACTTGTCATGGGGTTCACACCCCTACCTTCCCGGCCACCCCCGTCCTCCCATCTCCCTCTGGGCAGGGGACATGATGAGGACAAATGAGGCCAGGTTCTGAGGCCTCATTTGACATCCATGAGCACGGTGAGAGGGGCTCCTCCATCTGCCAAGGACGGGGCTCGGTCCCACTGTCTGTCCACCACATCTCCTGTCTCCTGTCTCTTCCAGCTGGGTCCTCACTTCTGCTTCTTCTATGGATGACCCCAAATACTAGAAGGCAGCTGTCTCAGTCTCTTAAAAAGGGATGCCCAGAATTTAACCCCCTACACCTTGCAGGGCTTGGTCTGACCAACATGGCCCCTGTGGGGGCCCTTGGATCAGACCTCAAAGGGTTAACATGCGGCAGCTGCAGCCAGGTGGCCTGGCAGTTCCTTTCCCCATTAGGATGGTCAGTTTTATTTATTTATTTATTTATTTATTCATTTATTTATTTATTCATTTATTTAGAGACAGTGTCTCACTCTGTTGCCCAGGCTGGAGTGCAGTGGTATGATCTCATTTCATTGAAACCTCCGCCTCCTGGGTTTAAGCAATTCTCATGCCTCAGCCTCCCAGGTAGCTGGGACTACAGGCACATGCTACCACGCCAGGCTAATTTTTTATATTTTTAGTGGAGACGGGATTTTGCCAAGTTGGCCAGGCTAGTCTTGAACTCCTGACCTCAAGCAATCCGCTTGCCTCGGCCTCCCAAAGTGCTGGGATTACAGGTAGGAGCCACCATGCCCAACCTAGGATAGTCAATTCTAGGTGTCAACTGGACTGGGCTCCAGGATGCCCAGATAGCTGGTTAAACAATCTATCTGGGCTTGCCCAGGAAGTGCTTCCACAAGAGATCAGCATTGGTGTTGGAGGACTGAGTAGGGCACCACGGCCCTCTCCAATGTAAGTGGGCACCATCCAAGCTGTTGAGCTCCTCCTGATAGAACAAGACAGAGGAAGATTGGTTCCACTCTCTGCCCAAGTGCTTGAGCTGGGACATCGATCTTCTCCTGCTACTGGTTCCCAGGCCTTCAGACCTGGGCTGGAATCTACACCATTGGTTCTCCAGCTCTCAGAACTTCTAGCTACACCACTGGCTTTCCTGGGTCTCTAGCTTGTTTTTGTTTGTTTGTTTTCTTTGTTGTTGTTTTGTTTTGTTTTTTGTTTGTTTTGTTCTGTTTTCTTAGATGGAGTCTCACTCTGTTGCCCAGGCTGGAGTGCAAAGGCGTGATCTCGGTTCACTGCAACCTCCGCCTCCTGAGTTCAAGTGATCCTCCTGCCTCAGCCTCCCAAATAGCAGGGATTACAGGTACCCAACACCAGGCCCAGCTAATTTTTTTTTTTTTTTTTTTTTTTTTTTGAGACGGAGTCTGGCTCTGTCGCCCGGGCTGGAGTGCAGTGGCCGGATCTCAGCTCACTGCAAGCTCCGCCTCCCGGGTTTACGCCATTCTCCTGCCTCAGCCTCCTGAGTAGCTGGGACTACAGGCGCCCGCCGCCTCGCCCGGCTAGTTTTTTTGTATTTTTTAGTAGAGACGGGGTTTCACCGTGTTAGCCAGGATGGTCTCGATCTCCTGACCTCGTGATCCGCCCGTCTCGGCCTCCCAAAGTGCTGGGATTACAGGCTTGAGCCACCGCGCCCGGCCAATTTTTTTATTTTTAGTAGAGACAGGGTTTCACCATGTTGGCTAGGCTAGTCTCAAAACTCCTGACCTCAGGTGATCAGCCTGCCTCGGCCTCCCAAAGTGCTAGGATTACAGGCGTGAGCCACCACGCCTGGCCTCCTGGGTCTCTATCTTGCAGAGGACAGCTTGTAAACTTCTCGGCTTCCATAAGTGCATGAGCCAGTACCTTATGATAAACCTGTACTACAGATGTATGTGTGTGAGTGTGTGTGTATAACAAATCTCATTCTATGTATGTGTGGGGTGGGGGGACTTCTGTTTCTCTGGTGAATCCTAATATAACCATTCCTGCTGACTGGCTTAGGGCCACTCACTCAACCTTTTGGGCTCCCATTTCATCATCTCTAAGTTGGGGGTAAGGACCCCCAACCTCACACTGTGATGGGGTTATCATGCTTAGGGGTTTTGGAGTCTTCTCAGTGCTACTGACCGTCAGTTCTTGTTATATTTTCTCATCCTTGCCTACTTTCATTCCAAAGCTCTCCTTGAAATTGTCATGTGTCTATACTGATGAGTCTAGGAGACGCTTGTCCCCACTCACATCCACTTCCTAGTAAACTTCTCAAGGTTGGTGCTGAGAGGCTGAGGACACCATCTCAGGCTACACCGAGCCATCTACCTGCCAGGATTTCATCTCACACCTGCTAGGCCCGATGTGGAACCCACGGGTCATTTGCTAAGCTAGGGGGCACCAGGGAAAGCCCCAGAAGCATTACTTGGGCCTCAGTAACCCCCTGTCTACCAGCCTGGCCACTTGTTGGGAAAGGGATTGGGAGCAATGGGCAGGGCCAGGCCATTGTAACCCACGGTGGCTTCTTTCTTTTCTTTTTTTTTTTTTTTTTGAGATGGAGTCTCACTCTGTCACCCAGACTGGAGTCCAGTGGTGCAATCTCGGCTCACTGCAACCTCCGCCTCCCAGGTTCAAGCAATTCTCCTGCCTTAGCCTCCTGAGTAGCTGGGATTACAGGCGCCCACCACCACGCCTGGCTAATTTTTTGTATAGTTTAGTAGAGACAGAGTTTCACCATGTTGACCAGGCTGGTCTCAAACTCCTGGCCTCAGGTGATCCTCCTGCCTCGGCCTCCCAAAGTGCTGAGATTATAAGCATGAGCCACTGTGCCTGACCTCACGGTAGATTTTTAACAGCTGTATAATCCTAAAAACTGTGCATAACCCAAATGTCCACCATAGGTGAACGGATAAAGAAAATGTGGTCCATCCATCCAATGGAATATGATTGAGCCACAGAAGCAAGCATGGATCCATGCTGCACTGTGGATGAACCCTAAACACATTGTACTGAGTGAGAAAAGCCAGAGGCAAAAGGCTACATGCTGTATGATTCCACTGATACAAAATGTCCAATAGGCAAATCCACAGAGACAGAACCAGATCCATTCTGCTGGTGGCGAGTGATACGGTTTGGATTTGTGTCCCCGCCCAAATTTCATGTTGAATTGTAATCCTCAAGATTGGAAGAGGGGCCTGGTGGAAGGTGATTGGATCAGGGGGGTAGATTTCCCCCTTGCTGTTCTCGTGATAATGAGTGAGTTCTCATGAGATCTGGTTGTTTAAAACTGTGAAGCGGCCAGGCACAGTGGCTCACAACTGTAATCCCAGCACTTTGGGAGGCCGAGGTAAGCAGATCACGAAGTCAAGAGATCGAGACCATCCTGGCCAACATGGTGAAACCCCATCTCTACTAAAAATATAAAAATTATCTGGGCGTGGAGGCGGGTGCCTGTAATCCCAGCTATTCGGGAGGCTGAGGCAGGAGAATCGTTTGAACCAGGCAGGCAGAGGTTGCAATGAGCTAAGATCATGCCACTGCACTCCAGCCTGGCGACAGAGCGAGAATTCGCCTCAAAACAACAACAACAAGAACAACAGCAACAAAACTGTGAAGCACCTCCCCCTTCCCTCCTCCTCCTGCTCTAGCCATGGAAGACACATCTGCTTCCCCTTCACCTCCTGCCATGATTGTAAGTTTCCCGAGGCCTCCCCAACCATGCTTCCTGTACAGCTTACAGAACTGTGAGCCAATTAAACCTCTTTTCTTTACTAATTATCCAGTCATGGCCGGGCACAGTGGCTCATGCCTGTAATCCCAGCACTTTGGGAGACAGAGGCAGGCAGGTCACCTGAGGTCAGGAGTTCAAGACCAGCCTGGCCAACATGGTGAAACCCCGTCTCTACTAAAAATATAAAAATTAGCCGGGTGTGGTGGTGCACGCCTGTAGTCCCAACTACTCAGGAGGCTGAGGCAGAAGAATCATTTGCACGTGGGAGGTGGAGGTTGCAGTGAGCTGAGATTGCGCCAGTACACTCCAGCCTGGGTGATAGAGTGAGACTCCATCTCAAAAACCAATAATAATATAAACAAATTAATCAATAAATAACCCAGTCTCAGGTATTTCTTTATAGCAATGTAAGAACCAACTGATACAACAATAATGCACTGTGCCTCTGGATGACCATGGGCTGGGGCCCTGGGCACAAATTCAGGGGCTCCTCACGGTTGCTGGGTCCCAAGAAACCTCTGCTGACTCAGCTCACAGAGGACCCCAGAGCCGACTTCCTCAATGATGCCCATCTCTTCCACTCTGCCCCTCTGCCGTAGCTTGGGTTTGCTTCTTGAGTGTTAGCCCATCTCGGGCTGCACTTGTCCATCCCGGTTCCAATCTCCTTTGCCTCTATGCCCATTCTGGCTCAGGGCCTGATATCAGAACATGGAGCTTACATGATGCCACAAATACTAGCTCTGGCTGGGCTTTTCTGCAACCTTGTAGCACAGATCTGTGCTTCATTCCTTTCGGCCTCTCTGGATTTGCCTGTTCTGGGCATTTCATATAAATGGAATCGTACACCATGTGGCCTTTTGTGTTTGACTTTTTTTTTTTTTTTTTTTTTGAGACAGGGTCTGGCTCCGTCGCCCAGGCTAGAGTGCAGTGTCTCGAGAATCCCTCTGTTGCTCACTGCAATCCCCACCTCCTGGACTCAAGCAATCCTCCCTCCTCAGCCTCCTGAGGAGCTGGGACTACAGGTGTGTGCCACCATGCCCAGCTAATTTTTGCATTTTTAGTAGGGACAGGGTTTTGCCATGTTGCCCAGGCTGGTCTCGAACTCCTGACTTTAGATGATCCGCCCACCTTGACCTCCCAAAGTGCTGGGATTACAGGTGTGAGCCACTGTGCCTGGCCTGTGTCTGTCTTCTTTCACTCAGTATCACGTTTTCTAGATTTATCCACGTTGTAGCATGGATCAGTGCTTCATTTTATTTATTAATTATTTATTTATTCATTCATTCATTCATTCATTCATTCATTCATTCAGACAAGGTCTGGCTCTGTTTTCCAGGCTGGAGTATAGTGGCGTAATCATAGCTCACTGCAGCCTCCAACTCCTGGCTTCAAGCCATCCTCCTCCCTCAGCCTCTCAAAGCACGAGGATTACAGGTGTGAGCCACCACAACCTGGCCCTTCACTCCATTTCACAGTTGAATAATATTCTATTGCATTGAGGAATTGCATTTCATCGACCCACATTCATTTCTCTAATTCATCAACTGATGGACATTTCCTAAAATAGAAAGTGTATCCCTGACTTTGGTATGGGATTTCCCAGCTGACTGTTATAAATGCCTGTGTGACAACAGCACATGGGTCTTTAGTAGACAGGCCAGACACCATGAGAGGCTTTCCACTGACACTGTCATTTAACCATCCAGCGGTTCCATTCGAATCTGGGGCTGTCACTCCAGAGCCCACTCCCTGGCTGGCCGAGCCTCGTATCACTCCAGTGAGGCCCGAATTATTCCTGCCTCCTCTTTGCTCCTTGGAATTTCGCTGTAGTGAAATTTATGTGGAGATGACTGAAAGTTCTCAGCCTCCCAGCAGACATAGAGGATCGCACTCCCCTTGCAGGCCAGCAGGGGAGCAAGGCAGGGTGGTGTCCGTACTGCCTGCACCTGCCAAGCCATCCCCACCCTGGTACAGCATCCATGATGGGCCGTGCACAGGTGATGCTTCCCCACCGGCCCATGCATCCTATCCAGCTTCTTGCTCCTAAGTCCAGCTCAGTCGGTGGCACCCACAGCCCTCCAGTGGAGGAGGCAGGAGGAGCATTTTGCTGCTTTATCAAGCCACACATCCTGGTGCCTCTTGTTTCATAAATTGCTTTTCTAATTGTAGCTTCATCTTTTGCATCAACATTTCAAGTCTTCTGATGCCTATATCTTTCCCCAGAGCTGCCTGCGGAAAGCTGGACAAGTGGATACTGCAGGTGCGGAGATCATTCTGCGGCGTGGATCGGGGGAAAGGCTCCGGGGAAGGAGACCCTCAAGAGTCCTTCTGTGCGCATTGAGAAACCCCTTCCGCAAGGGGAGGAGGCAAAAACACCAGGCCTCCAGGTTCTGCAGCTCAGAGGGGCTCACTGCCTCCTTCTTGGACCTTAGGAGGGCAGGCTGTGGCCCAGGGAGGATGCCCTGGCTGGGCAAAGGGTGACCAGGGGTCTCTGCATTTCCCCATCAGGACCATCCCATCCTGCCGGCTCACAGAGATCTCGGTCCCCACCTGACAGCGCTCTTGTCCCCGAGGAATCCATCACATCGCATCAACGACATCACAGCGGTGACCTGTCCACTGTCACCGCTCCGGAGTTCTGCCCAGTGGGCACGTGACTCCTGGTGCTAACAGAAGCCACTTGTGTTCAGGGCCAGCAGGATCCCAGCAGGGAGGGAGAGCAGCTGTTTGCAGCTGGACCTCTGGGGAATGTAACACCCTTGGGGCTGCTTTTAGGGGCTGCTGTTGGTGCAGCACCAAACGGAGCCTCAGTAGGGCTCTGATGTGTCCAAGCAGCCAAGAAAAGATGAGGCATGGTGGCTACTGCATGCCCAGCCTTGAGACATCTGTGTGTGTCGTCTCTGGTCTCCTACCCCGTTTTATGAAGGTGAGCCCCTCTTGTCTTGCAGAGCGGGGCTGGAAAGCCAGGATGCTTCCCAAGATGATGGGTAAGTGGCCGATCCTGGATTCACAGCCAGGGGGTCTGTGAGATCCTGGCGCCTGCCCCTGCCCCCTGCAGCTCTGTGTCCTTCCTACATAGGCCATCCAAGGACAATGCCCCAAATGCTGAGTCATGGTGCTCACTAATGACAAATGCCTATGACAAGCATGAGATGAGGGACACGGTCTTCCTGAATAGTTCACCCAGCGGTCAGGGGGTACCTGCTACAGCCCTTCAAGAGCCCCAGGCTGCTTCACCAAAGCCCACTCTGCACTTTAGGGAGGTATCGGACCACCATGATCCTCCAACGAGGAAGTACCCCAAAATCCAGGCACCCTGAGCTCTCGAGCACAACCCGTGAAGGCTGCCCAGGCCCTGGCTCAGCCTCAGACCACACACTCCAGCTGGCCCCAGCTTCATGGCTGAAGAAATGAGGCCCTGGCCAAGCACCAGAGATGAGGACATCGCCTTACCTCAACCATCACACTGCGCCTGACGTGATCCACCCCGATGGGGACCCTCCTATCGGCATGATTCTCCTCCGGGGGTTTGCTGGACCTCCCATCCCGGCAGCAATTTGTGTCTCCGTAAGCAAGGGCTTTGGCTGCAGAAATTAGATGTCTTGGTCTCAGAACAGGTCCCCACCCAGGATGGCGGCTGTCCCATCCCTATCCTCGTCCCAGGTGTGTGCGTGTGCCTATGTGTGTGTGCGCATGTGCATGTGTATATGCGGATGTGTGCATGCACGCACGTGTGTATGTCTGCACATGTATGCATGTGTTTGAACGCACAGGCTCATGTGTGCGTATGCATGCATTTATGCATGCGTGTAAGAGTTTGTGCATATGCATGTGAGGGCATTTGTGTGTACGAGTTTGTCGTGTGTGTGTATGTACATTTGTGTGTGTTTGTATGTACAAGTTTGTTGTGCATATGCATGTGTGTGCATTTGTGTGTGTGTACAAACTTGTGTGTGCATATGGATGTATGTATTTGTACATGTATTTGTGTGTATGTGCATGTGTGTGCATTTTTCCATGTTTGTGTGTACAAGTTTGTATGTGAGTGTGTGTGCATGTGTGCATGTGTTTGTACAGGTTTGCATGTGCGATGCATATCTGCACATATGGGCATGTCTATGTGTATGGATTTGTGTGTGTGTATGCATGTTCACACATGCAGGCATGTGTGTGTGGATTTGTGTGTGTGGATTTGTGTGTGTGTGTGCATGTCTACACATGTGGGCGTGTGTGTGTGGATTTGTGTGTGTATGCATGTCTACACATGTGGGCGTGTGTGTGTGGATTTGTGTGTGTACGCATGTCTACACATGCGGGCATGTGTCTGTGTGGATGGATTTGTGTGTGTATGCATGTCTGTATGTGTGTGTGCTAGACTGGGTTGGCATCTTAAGAGCTCAGCTCCCCCAACAGGTGAGACCCCAGGGCCCACCTCCCCACTCCTCCTGGGCCCATTCCTTCTGTCCTGCTTGCCGCAGTTGCTGTCCCATTTTCCTTGGGACAGTCCTGACCTTACCTGCTGCCCCATCCAGCCCTCATCCCCAACTGGGGTCAATGCCAGGACCCTTTTGTGGCCTGGAGAGGGGAACATCCCCAGAACTGTGGGGTCCTCACCTGTGATGTTGTTGAGCCCCAGGTCACTGAAGGACAGAACGACCCAGATGGGCTCAGCCTCCCCGGGGGCCACACACATCTTCTTAGTCAGATGGCGTTTGCCAGGGTGCCCAACAAACTGGATGCCCTTGGGAACCGAGAGCTTCATGTACACCTGCAGAGGGTGGTATTGGCTCATGGTGCCTGGAATCCAGGCCCCCTCCCAGTGCCTCGAGGTCCAACACACATCCCACCACTCACTGCACACACCAGACTTGTCAGCCTCTCCAAGAGCCATGCTCCCCCTGGGAAGGTCCCCTTTCCATTTCCGATCAGAATAAACTACTCTCTGCTGTCTGCTGCCCCACTTGGCCTTCTCATGCCCATCTGTCTTGCTGGGCGCCCTCTCCTCCCCACAGCCCTCCATATCCCCACAGGTCCAGATCTCCCTTGGACTGAAGCTGCCAGTTCCAGCCAGGGCTGCCTCTCCTGCATGTCTATCCACTCTGGGACTCCAGATGGATGCAACCTCTTCCACAGCAGGTCCACAGAGGGCCTCTCCTGACCCTCTCTCCAACTGTGCAGCTCCATGATGTCAGAGTACAGCTCTGTGTGTGCATGTGTGTGTGTATTCATGTGCATGTGTGTGCTGTGAATGCATGTGTCCCTGGGTGCACACTTATGTGCATGTATGCAAGCACAGATTGCATACACATGTGCATGCATGCATGTATACACATGTGCATCTACCGGGAGAAGGCATGTGGATATGCATTCGTGTGTGTGTATGGGCATGCTAGTTTCTGCATGCATGTGTGTGCCTATGGGTACAGAGGTGCTCTAGATGAGATCATCTAGGTTGCTTTTATGCTATAAGGGCTGAGTTGATTCGCTGCCACAGGGATTGTACAGTCAGCAAAGACTGAAATATTTACTATCTGGCCCTTTACAGAGAAAGCTCCATGCTGTCATATATGATACCAGTCCAGGCACGCCCCTGCTAGGAGTCAGGGACGACGGCTCCATTTGCACCAAGTCCCTCTCACTCACACACATGCGTCCCCACCTCCTCCCCACCTGGCTTCGATGGTTGGTGAATCAGAGGCTGATCTCATCCCACTCCTGCCTCCCTGATAGCACAGATGAGGCATCCTCCCCAAAACCTCCCAGGCTGAGCCCACCCATCCCCGCCTCCCCAACATTACAGAGGCTCTCGCCCTCCTAAATCCCCCAAGCCAACACTGTCCCACTCCTGCCTCCCTTATAGCATCAATGCAGTCCCAACTCCCCATTGAATGGAAGAAGGCTATATATTTGGGGGCTGAGTACCTCAGCACAGATGCCCATGTAGTTGTAGACACTGAGCGGGATCTTGACTTGCTCCCCACGGATGATGAGACGGGGGAGCGTGAAGTCCACAAAGAAGGGCTTGAAGGTCTTCAGCAGGGAAGGCTCGGCGATGCCTAAGCCCTGAGAGGTGGACAGGGCCGTGGCCTCACCCACCCAGCTAGTGATGGAGTCCGGGACCTTCACGCTGAGTGTCTCCTCACCAGATGGGTCACTGCGGAGAGACAGACAGCCATGATGGGGGGCCCTTCTCCAGGGCTATGCCTTGGGGGGTCAGGTGGGCATGGATGACCCAGGTTCCATGGCTCAGCGAAGCACCCTAGGAGCTTAGAAAAAAGCATTGAAGGCATCACCAAAGTGGCAACAGGAAAAAACTGTCCCTCAGCCCTGACTCGAATAGAAAAGATGGGCTGGGCGCAGTGGCTCATGCCTGTAGTTCCAGCACTCTGGGAGACCGAGGTGGGAGACTGCCTGAGCCCAGGAGTTCCAGACCATCCTGGGCAACATGATGAGACCTTGTCTCTACAAAAAATTTAACAATTAGGTGGGTGTAGTGACATATGCCTGTAGTCCCAGCCACTCAGGAGGCTGAGGTGGGGGATTCACTTGAGCCCAGGTGGTCGAGGGCACAGTGAGCTGTGATCCCACCACTGCAGTCCAGTCTCGGCAACAGAGTGAGATCCCTGTCACACATACACAAAAAGATTATTGAAAGAAACTAAAAAAGACAAAAAAGATATAAGTAAATGAAAACATATCCCATGTTCATGGATCAGAAGACTTGTTAAAATGTCAAAACTGGCCAGGCGCAGTGGCTCACGCCTGTAATCCCAGCACTTTGGGAGGCCAAGGCAGGTGGATCACGAGGTCAGGAGATCGAGACCATCCTGGCTAACATGGTGAAACCCCGTCTCTACTAAAAATACAAAAAATTAGCTGGGTGTGGTGGTGGGCGCCTGTAGTCCCAGCTACTCGGGAGGCTGAGGCAGGAGAATGGTGTGAACCCAGGGGTGGAGCCTGCAGTGAACTGAGATCACGCCACTGTACTCCAGCCTGGGTGACGAGTAAGACTCCGTCTCAAAAAAGAAAAAAAGAAAAAAAAATGTCAAAACTACCCAAAGTGATCTATAGATTCAGTGGAATCCCATTCATAAACCCCAATGACTTTTAAATTTTATTTTATTTTGCAGAAATAGAAAACTCCACCGTGAGATTTTACATGGATCTCAAGGGACTCTGGTGGCCAAAGAAAGAAACCAGAAGAATAAAGCTGGAGAGCTCACACTTCAAAACTTACCACAAAGCTACCATAATCAAATCAATGTGTTACTGGCATAAGGACAGACATATAGACTAATGGATTCAAATAGAGAGCCCAGGAATAAACCCTGACAACATAGTCAAATGATTTTCAACAAGGGCATCAAGATACTTTAGGAAAAAGACAATCTTTTTAACAAATACTGCTAGAAACAGCAAACATCCATACGTGAAAGAATGAATTTGGACCTTACCTAACACTATATAAAAAATTAACTCAAAATGAATCCATGGCCTAAAAGTAAAAAGTAAAACTATAAAACTCTTAGAAGAAAATGGGGCAAAAGCTTCATGACATTGGGTTTGATGATGATTTCATGAATATGAAAACAAAGGCACAGGCAACAAAAAAAGAGTAGACAAGTTGGACTTCATGAAAACTGCAAAATTTTGAGCATCAAAAGACACTACCAAGGGCTGGCATGGTAGCTTACCCCTGTAATCCCAGCACTTCAGGAGGCCGAGGAAGGAGGATCACTTGAGCCCAGGAGTTTGAGACCAGCCTGGACAACACAGCAAGACCCTATGTCTACAAAAAATTTAAAAATTTAGCCAGGAGTAGTGGTGTGCACCTGTAGACCCAGCTACTTGGGAGGCTGAGGTTGGGGGATCACTTGAACACCTGGGTGACAGAGTGAGACCCTGTCTCAAAAAAAAAAAGGCACTATCAACAGAGTAAAAAGTCAACCCAATGAGAGAAAATATTTGGAAGTCATATATCTGATAATGAAATAATACCCAGAATATATAAAGAACTCCTGAAACTCAATAACAAAAACAGCAACATGATTCAAAAATGGGCAAATTACTTGAATAGACATTTATCCAAAGAAGACAGACAAATGACTGATAAATACATGAAAGATGGTCAACATCACTAATCATTAGGGAAATGCAAATAAAAACTACAATGAGATACACTTCATGTATTTAATTAGGATATTAAAAAAGAAAAGGAGGCCGGGCGCGGTGGCTCACGCCTGTAATCCCAGCACTTTGGGAGGCCGAGGTGGGCGGATCACAAGGTCAGGAGATCGAGACCACGGTGAAACCCCGTCTCTACTAAAAATACAAAAAATTAGCCGGGCGCGGTTGTGGGCGCCTGTAGTCCCAGCTACTCGGGAGGCTGAGGCAGGAGAATGGCGTGAACCCGGGAGGCGGAGCTTGCAGTGAGCCGAGATCGCGCCACTGCACTCCAGCCTGGGCTGGGCGACAGAGCGGGACTCCGTCTCAAAAAAAAAAAAAAAAGGAAAGGAAAGAAAATAGGCTGGGCACGGTGACTCGCGCCTGTAATCCCAGAACTTTGGGAAGCTGAAGTGGGTGGGTCACTTGAGGTCAGGAGTTTGAGACCAGTCTGGCCAACATGGTGAAACCCCGTGTCTACTAAAAATACGAAAATTTTTAGCCAGGTGTGGTGGCGCGTGTCTATAGTCCCAGCTATTTGGGAGGCTGAGGCAGGAGAATTGTGTGAACCTGGGAGACGGAGGGTGTAGTGAGCTGAGATTGCACCACTGCACTCCAGCCTAGGTGACAGAGTGAAACTCTGTCTCAAGAAAGAGAAAGAAAGAAAGAAAGAAAGAAAGAAAGAGAGAGAGAGAGAGGGAGGGAGGGAGGGAGGGAGGAAGGGAGGAAGGAAGGAGAAAGAAGAAATGAAAAAGAAAATAGCATAGCAAGTGCTTGCGAGGATGTGGTAAGATTGGAACCTGGTACACTGTTAGTAGAAACGTAAAACGCTGCAGCTGCTGTGCAAATTAGTCTGGAGGTTCCTTAAAAATTTGAACATAGAGGCCAGGCGAGGTGGCTCATGTCTGTAATCCCAGCACTTTGGGAGGCCGAGGCAGGCAGATCATGAGGTCAGGAGATCTGGACCATCCTGACCAACATGGTGAAACCCCATCTCTACTAAAAATACAAAAAATTAGCCAGGCGTGGTGGCGGGCGGCTGTAGTCCCAGCTACTCAGGAGGCTGAGGCAGGAAAATGGTGTGAACCCAGGAAGCAGAGCTTACAGTGAGCCAAGATCACACCACCACACTCCAGCCTGGGCAGCAGAGCAAGACTCCATCTCACCCAAAAAAAAAAAAAAAAAAAAAAATTTGCCAGGCATGGTAGTGCGTGCCTGGAGTCCCAGCTACTTGGGAGGCTGAGGTAGGGGAATCACTTGAACCCTGGAGGCAGAAGTTGCAGTGAGCCAAGATTGTGCTACTGCACTCCAACCTGGTGACAGAGCGAGACTCCATCTCAAAAAAAAAAAAAAGGGAAGGAAATTCTGACATGGATTCTCCAACACAGATGAACCTTGGGGACATTATGTTCATTGAAATAAGCCAGTCACCAAATGACAAATACTACAAGATTCCACTTATAGGAGGTCCCTAGAATAGTCAAGCTCAGAGACAGAAAGGGTTGTTGCCAAGGGCTGGGGGAAGGGAGAAGAGGGGAGTAAGTGTTTAATGGGGACAGAGTGTCAGTTTTGTAAGAAGAAAGGAGTCACAGAGATGGGTGGTGGTGATGTTTGCACGATAACCTAAGTGTCCTTAATACCACTGAACTATACACTTAAAAATGGTTAAAAGATCGTAAATTTTATGTTGAGTATTTCACCATAATTTTTTAAACCAATTCATTTTTTCATCATTTTCCCCTTTTGAGACAGGGTCTCAGTCTGTCGCCCAGGCTGGAGTGTAGTGGTACGATTTTGTGTCACTGCAGCCTCAATCTACAGGGCTCAAGCGATCCTCTCACTTCAGCTTCCCAAGTAGCTGGGACCACAGGCATGTGCCACCACACCTCGCTAATTAAAAATTTTTTTTAGAGATGGGGCCTTGCTATGTTGCCCAGGGTGGTCTTGAACTCCTGGGCTCAAGCAATCCTCCCACCTCGGCCTCCCAAAGTGCTAGGATTACAGGCGTAAGCCACCACATCCCACCTTTAAATGGGTGTGGCTTAAAAGAGAGTTGACCAGTCCTCTTTTGGGTCCAGCAGGAACCTCCTCCTTGGTCTCAGATCTGTCTCCTCTAATTCATCCTTGCCTCAGCCAACAAGAGAGGAGAGAGAACTTCCCAAACCCTAAATCCCAAATCCATGGCTCCATCCCTGGCTCTCCACACCTGCACCCTTAACCTCACCCCAGCACAGCCCACATGGTCTCATACTCCCTGCATCCTCCTCAGCTCCTTCCATCTCATTTCAACCATGTGGAAATCCTCCACCCTCTCCTACTTTGCAGCGCTTGCTCATGCTGGCGCTTCTTCCCGGACACCCTTCCCTTTCTTGCTTATTCATATGGTGGGATTCAGCTTGGGCCCCACACTGGGGACCCTCTCTGGCTTTTCCAAAGGATTCCACCATCTTTCTCTGCCTCCCAAGCTCCGTGCCCAGCCTTCCAGGAGAAGACTAACCCTACTGCACCATCATGGCTCTTTGGGCACCTGTCTAGCTACAATGAAAATGTTATGAGTGCTGGGACTCTGTCTGCCTTATTCAAGGGACCATCCTTAACATCAAAAACATCCGGGCCAGGAGCAGTGGCTCACACCTGTAATTCTAGCACATTGAAAGGCCAAGACAGGAAGATCACTTGAGGACAGGTGTTTCAGACCAGCCTGGGCAACATACAGAGACCCCATCTCTATGAATTTTTTTTTTTTTTTAGACGGAGTCTTGCTCTGTCACCCAGGCTGGAGTGCAGTGGCATAATTTCGGCTCACTGCAAGCTCTGCCTCCCGGGTTCACATCATTCTCCTGCCTCAGCCTCCCGAGTAGCTGGGACTACAGGCACCCACCACCACACCTGGGTAAGTTTTTGTATTTTTAGTAGAGACAGGGTTTCACCGTGTTGGTCAGGACAGTCTAGATCTCCTGACCTTGAGATCCGCCCGCCTCAGCCTCCCAAAGTGCTGGGATTACAGGTGTGAGCCACCACTCCCAGCCCTAATAAAAATAAATTGAAAAATTTTTTAACAATAAGAAAAGCTCACCAGACATCCAGAAATTACATACATTTGAATGATGATGGACAGATAGGCTGTCTTACAGCTGGGCCCCCAGAGCAAAACACAGTGACCTGAATGTGTTCCGATCAGCAGTCAGACCTTCCCAGGATGAGGACATACACATCCCCCAAAGCAACCTGAGGGGCCCCCAGCTGCGTGCCTGGCTCTATCAAGCCCTTGCCACAGCACCTTGTGCCTGGAAGAAGGGCACGGCTCCAGCAGTCAGCCCACCTGTTGGCCCGGGCTGGACCAAGAGTCAGTTTTCATGCCAAACTGGTTTGCCAGGGCACGCCACTGCCACTTTTTACTAGTGTCATTGGTGCTCTAACGCTGAGCATTGAAAGAAAAAAAAGTCAATTGCATCCAGCAGAAAAGGGGTGCCTGCAATCCTGCTTCAAAGAGAACTAAACGGGGAGGAAAAATGCAAAAAGGAAATGTGTTGAGAAAGGCATCCTGTTTTTTGAGCAAGAGCTGTAGTCCCCCGAGGAGCAAGGAGTGGGGGTAGGTGGAGTCAAGTTCATGTTCCAGGGAACTGTAATCATTTTAATGAGCTCGTTATACAAACAGAGCAGATAGAGTTACCCCAAGAGGGAGCTGCGAGAGGCACAAAGCTCTTGCATTTCATATTTCCCAGGCAAACGTCCAAATGTGCAGCGGGACTCAAGCCTGGCTTCATGGCTTGAAGTTTTATGTGTTAGAAAAAGATGCACAGTGTCTTACTCAGATGTTGGTATCAGGCCTGTCCGTCCCACCAGGGGCTCTCTGGGCCCGCCTGAGTGCCTTTCAGTCAACCGGCAAAGTCAGCACAGAAAAGAAATCTTACTGTACCTGATGTTGAGACAATACCAAATCCATGTTTCAGGGAAGAAAGTCCTTTTTCTCTTCTCTGTTCTACGAAAAGAAAAAAAGAAACGATTAAGGTTTCATGAACGTAACAAATCTTTTTTTTTTTTTTTTTTTTTTGAGACGGAGTCTCGCTCTGTCGCCGGGGCTGGAGCGCAGTGGCCGGATCTCAGCTCACTGCAAGCTCCGCCTCCCGGGTTTACGCCATTCTCCTGCCTCAGCCTCCTGTGTAGCTGGGACTACAGGCGCCCGCCACCTCGCCCGGCTAGTTTTTTGTATTTTTTTAGTAGAGACGGGGTTTCACCGTGGAACGTAACAAATCTTTTACGAATCTAGCAGCTTCGCATTCTATTTGATCAGATATAATGCATTAATTTCTTCTTCCTGGAAGGGTTAACATGGTACTTGATTGGGATATAACACATTAATTCTCTTACCTAGCAGGGTTAACAGTCTACTTGATTAGGACATAACTTGTTTTTTAAAAACTTTATTTTAGGTTCAGAAGTACATGTGCAGGTCCATTATATAGGTAAACGTGTGTCATGGGGGTTTGTTGTACAGATTATTTCATCACCCAGGTACTAACCCTAGTGCCCAATAGTTATGATTTCTGATCCTCTTTGTCTTCCCATCCCCCACCCTCAAGTAGACCCATCTCTTCCCCTCTTTGTGTCCATGTTTTCTCATCATTTAGCTCCCACTTATAAGTGAGAACATGCAGTATTTGGTTTTCTGTTCTTGCATTAGTTTGCTAAGGATAATGGCCTCCAGCTCCATCTGTGTTTCCACAAAAGACATGATCTTGTTCTTTTTTTTTTTTTGAGACAGAGTCTCGCTGTGTTGCCCAGGTTGGAGTGCAGTGGCCGGATCTCAGCTCACTGCAAGCTCTGCCTCCCGGGTTTTTACACCATTCTCCTGCCTCAGCCTCCCGAGTAGCCGGGACTACAGGCGAACGCCACCTCGCCCGGCTAGGTGAAACCACGGTGAGACGGGGTTTCACCGTGTTAGCCAGGATGGTCTCGAACTCCTGACCTCGTGATCCACCCGTCTCGGACTCCCAAAGTGCTGGGATTACAGGCTTGAGCCACCGCGCCCGGCCTGATCTTGTTCTTTTTTATGGCTGCATAGTATTCCATGGTATTTATGTACCACATTTTGTTTATCCAGTCTGTCATTGATGAGCATTTAGGTAGATTCCAGGTCTTTGCTATTGTAAATAGTGCTGCAATGAACATTTGTGTGCATATGTCTTTATGGTAGAATGATTTATATTCCTTTGAGTATATACCCAGTAATGGGATTGCTGGGCCAAATGGTAGTTCTGTTTTTAGCTATTTGAGGAATTGCCACACTGCTTTCCACAATGGTTGAACTAATTTACACTCCCATCAACTGTACATAAGCATCCTCTTTTCTCCACAACCTCACCAACTTCTGTTATTTTTTTACTTTGTTTTTGAGATGGAGTTTCCTTCTTGTCACCCAGGCTGGAGTGCAATGGCGCAATCTCAGCTCACTGCAACCTCTGCCTCCCAGGTTCAAATGATTCTCCAGCCTCAGCCTCCCAAGTAGCTAGGATTAGAGGCACCTGCCACTACAACCAGCTAACTTTGTATTTTTAGTAGAGATGGGGTTTCACCACGTTGGTCAGGCTGGTCTTGAACTCCTGACCTCAGGTGATCCACCTGCCTTGGCCTCACAAAATTCTGGATTACAGGCATGAGCCACCACACCCAGCTTATTTGTTGACTTTTTATTAATGGCCATTCTGACTGGCATGAGATGGCATCTTATTGTGGTTTTGATTTGCATTTCCCTTTTTTTTGAGACAGAGTCTCACGCTGTTGCCCAGGTTGGAGTGTAGTGATGCAATCTCTGCTCACAGCAACCTCCACCTCCCAGGTTCAAGTGATTTTCATGCCTCAGCCTCCTGAATTATACCTGGAATTGCAGGTGTGCCTCCACACCTGGCTAATTTTTGTAGTTTTAATAGAAATGAGGTTTCATCATGTTGACCAGGCTGGTCTCAAACTCCCAACATCAGGTGATCCACCCACCTTGGCCTCCCAAAGTGCTGGGATTACAGGCGTGGGCCACCATGCCTAGCCTGATTTGCATTTCTCTAGTGTTCAGTGACATTGAGCGCTTTTTCATATGCTTGTTGGCTGCATGTGTATCATTTGAGCTCTGAGAATGGACAGACTGCCTCCTCAAGTGCATCCCTAACCCTCATGTAGCCTAACTGGGAGACACCTCCCAGTAGGGGCTGACAGACACCTCATACAGGCAGGTGCCCCTCTGGGACGAAGCTTCCAGAGGAAGGATCAGGTAGCAATATGTGCTGTTCTGCAATATTTGCTGTTCTGCAATATTTGCTGTTCTGCAGCCTCCACTGTGATACACAGGCAAATAGGATCTGGAGTGGACCTCCACCAAACTCCAACAGACCTGCAGCTGAGGGACCTGACTGTTAGTAAGAAAACTAACAAACAGAAAGGAATAGCATCAATATCAACAAAAAGGACATCTACACCAAAACCCCATCTGTAGGTCACCAACATCAAAGACCAAAGGTAGATAAAACCACAAAGATGGGGAGAAACCAGAACAGAAAAGCTGATAATTCTAAAAACCTGAGTGCCTCTTCTCCTCCAAAGGATCGCAGCTTCTTGCCAGCAATGCAACAAAGCTGGATGGAGAATGACTTTGACGAATTGACAGAAGTAGGTTTCAGAAGGTCGGTAATAAGAAACTTCTCTGAGCTAAAGAAGCATGTTCAAACCCATTGCAAAGAAGTTTAAAAACCTTGAAAAAATGTTAGACGAATGGATAACTAGAATAAACAGTGTAGAGAAGACCTTAAATGACCTGATGGAGCTGAAACCCATGGCACGAGAACTTTGTGATGCAGGCACAAGCTTCAATAGCCAATTCGATCAAGTGGAAGAAAGGGTATCAGTGCTTGAAGATCAAATTAATGAAATAAAGCAAAAAGACAAGGTTAGAGAAAAAAGAGTAAAAAGAAATGAACAAAGCCTTCGAGAAATATGGGACTATGTGAAAAGACCAAATCTACATTTGATAGGTGTACCTGAAAGTGATGGGGAGAATGGAACCAAGTTGGAAAACACTCTTCAGGATATTATCCAGGAGAACTTCCCCAACCTAGCAAAGCAGGCCAACATTCAAATTCAGGAAATACAGAGACCACCACAAAGACACTCTTTGAGAAGAGCAACCCCAAGACACGTAATTGTCAGATTCACCAACGTTGAAATGAAGGAAAAAATGTTAAGAGCAGCCAGAGAGAAAGGTCGGGTTAACCACAAAGGGAAGCCTATCAGACTAACAGCAGATCTCTTGGCAGAAACCCTACAAGCCAGAAGAGAGTAGGGGCCAATATTCAACATTCTTAAAGAAAAAAATTCTCAACCCAGAATTTCATATCCAGCCAAATTAAGCTTCATAAGTGAAGGAGAAATAAACTCCTTTATAGATAAGCAAATGCTGAGATATTTTGTCACCACCAGGCCTGCCTTTCAAGAGCTCCTGAAGGAAGGACTAAACATGGAAAGAAACAACCGGTACCAGCCACTGCAAAAACATGCCAGATTGTAAAGACCATCGATGCTAGGAAGAAACTGCATCAATTAATGGGCAAAATAACCAGCTAACATCATAATGACAGGATCAAATTCACATATAACAATATTAACCTTAAATGTAAATGGACTAAATGCCCCAATTAAAAGACACAGACTGGCAAATTGGATAAAGAGTCAAGACCTATCAACGTGCTGTATTCAGGAGACCCATCTCACATGCAGAGTATAGACTCAAAATAAAGGGATAGAGGAAGATCTACCAAGCAAATGGAAAGCAAAAAAAAGGCAGGGGTTGCAATCCTAGTCTCTGATAAAACAGACTTTAAACCAACAAAGATCAAAAGAGACAAAGAAGGCCACTACATAATGGGTAAAGGGATCAATTCAACAAGAAGAGCTAACTATCCTAAATATATATGCACCCAATACAGGAGCGCTCATGTTCATAAAGCAAGTCCTTAGAGACCTATGAAGAGACTTAGACTCCCACACAATAATAATGGGAGACTGTAACACCCCACTGTCAATATTAGACAGATCAAAGAGACAGAAGGTTAACAAGGATATCCAGACTTAGCTCTGCACCAAGCAGACCTAACAGACATCTACAGAACTCTCCAACCCAAATCAACAGAATATACATTCTTCTCAGCACCACATTGCACTTATTCTAAAATTGGCCACGTAATTGGAAGTAAAGCACTCCTCAGAAAATGTGAAAGAACAGAAATCACAACAAACTCTCTCAGACCACAGTGCAATCAAATTAGAACTCAGGATTAAGAAACTCACTCAAAACCACACAACTACATGGAAACTGAATAACCTGCTCCTGAATGACTACTGGGAAGATAATGGAATTAAGGCAGAAATAAAGATATTTTTTGAAACCAATGAGAACAAAGACACAACATACCAGAATCTCTGGGACACATTGAAAGCAGTGTGTACGGAGAAATTTATAGCACTAAATGCCCACAAAAGAAAGCAGGAAAGATCTAAAATTGACACCCTAACATCACAATTAAAAGAACTAGAGAAGCAAGAGCAACAAATTCAAAAGCTAGCAGAAGGCAAGAAATAACTCAGATCAGAGCAGAACTGAAAGAGATAGAGACACAAAAAACCCTCCAAAAAATCAGTGAATCCAGGAGCTGGTTTTTTGAAAAGATCAACAAAATTGATAGACTGCTAGCAAGACTAATAAAGAAGAAAAGAGAGAAGAATCAAATAAACGCAATAAAAAATGATAAAGGGGATATCACCACTGATCCCACAGAAATACAAACTACCATCAGAGAATACTATAAACACCTCTACGTGAATAAACTAGACAATCTAGAAGAAATGGATAAATTCCTGGACACATACACCCTCCCAAGACTAAACCAGGAAGAAGTTGAATCTCTGAATAGACCAATAACAGGTTCTGAAATTGAGGCAACAATTAATAGCCTACCAACCAAAAAAAGTCCAGGACCAGATGGATTCACAGCCGAATTCCACCAGAAGTACAAAGAGGAGTTGGTACTATTCCTTCTGAAACTGTTCCAATCGATAGAAAAAGAGGGAATCCTCCCTAACTCATTTATGAGGGCAGCATCATCCTGATACCAAAGCCTGGCAGAGACACAACAAAAAAAAGAGAATTTTAGACCAATATCCTTGATGAACATCGATGCAAAAATCCTCAATAAAATACTGGCAAACCAAATCCAGCAGCACATCAAAAAGCTTATCCACCACGATCAAGTCGGCTTCATCTCTGGGATGCAAGGCTGGTTCAACGTACACAAATCAATAAATGAAATCTATCACATAAACAGAATGATTGACAAAAACCATATGATTATCTCAATAGATGCAGAAAAGGTCTTTGACAACATTCAACAGCCCTTCATGCAAAAAACTGTCAATAAACTAGGTATTGATGGAACATATCTCAAAATAATAAGGGCTATTTATGACAAACCCACAGCCAATATCATATTGAATGGGCAAAAACTGGAAGCATTCCCTCTGAAAACTGGCACAAGACAAGGATGCCCTGTCTGACCACTCCTATTCAACATAGTGTTGGAAGTTTTGGCCACGGCAATCAGGCAAGAGAAAGAAATAAAGGGTATTCAGTTAGGAAAAGAGGAAGTCAAATTGTCCCTGTTTGCAGATGACATGATTGTATATTTAGAAAACCCCGTTGTCTCAGCCTAAAACCTCCTTAAGCTGATAAGCAACTTCAGCAAAGTCTCAGGATACAAAGTCAATGTGCAAAAATCACAAGTGTTCCTATACACCAATTAACAGACAAACAGAGAGCCAAATCATGAGTGAAGAGAGTAAAATACCTAAGAATCCAACTTACAAGGGATGTGAAGGACCTCTTGAAGGAGAACTACAAACCACTGCTCAACGAAATAAAACAGGACACAAACAAATGAAAGAACATTCCATGCTCATGGATAGGAGGAATCAATATAATGAAAATGACCATACTTCCCAAGGTAATTTATAGATTCAACACCATCCCCATCAAGCTACTGATGACTTTTTGCACAGAATTGGAAAAAACTACTTTAAAGTTCATATGGAACCAAAAAAGAGCCAGCATTGCCAAGACAATCCAAAGCAAAAAAACCAAAAAACAAAACAAAGCAGGAGGCATCATGCTACCTGACTTCAAACTATACTACAAGGCTACAGTAACCAAAACAGCACAGTACTGGGGGACAGAGTGAGTGAGAATCCATCTCAAAAAAAAAAAAAGGCTCTCTCACTCCTTCTGCCATATGAGGATACAGCAAGAAGGTGGAAGCCACCATCAATTAAGTGGGAAGTGAGCCCTCACCAGACACCGAATGTGCTGGTGCCCAGTTCTTGGACTTCCCAGCCCCAAGAACCATGTGAAATAAATTTCAGTTGTTTATAAGCCACCCAGTCTATGGTCTTCTGTTACAGCAGCCAGGAAGGACTAAGACAAGCCCCAAAACTCAATAGCATCAGGGTTAGAAAACCTTGCTCAATGTATAAGCCATTACCTGGGGGGGTTCCTGGAAGGAGCTGCTGCCACCAGGCTCCCTGTGTGGGGCTGGAAAGCGGGGACAGCCTCATCAGTGTAGAGGCCACCATCCTGCCGGTGGTTCAGGCTCACTCGGTCGGTCATCACCACCAGTCCCGTTTCCTAGACAACAGACAACACCCAAACCATTGGTGGGGAAGTGGATGCTGACAGCCCCCAGAAGCATAAGGGAATGAATCACCCTGTGACCATTGTCCCAATATCACTTTTTGGCAGCTTTGGGGGCATCATTCTTTTTTTGTTTTTTTGCTTTTGTTTTGTTTGTTTTTTGAGATGGAGTCTCACTCTGTTGCCCAGGCTGGAGTGCACTGGCACAATCTTGGCTCACTGCAAGCTCCACCTCCCAGGTGCACGCCATTCTCCTGCCTCAGCCTCCCGAGTAGCTGGGACTACAGGCGCCTGCCACCATGGGGGCATCATTCTTTTATTCTAGGTTTGGTGGCACAGGCTGGGGAGAATATGGGACCCAGTGACCATCCAGGGTGGAGAAGAAGAGAGAACAGCACATTTGAACTGTGGAACCAAATCAGATGGCCCAAACACAAAAGGCTGCATGTTGTATGATTCCATTGAGATGAAACACCCAGAACAGGCAAATCCACAGAGACAGAAAGCAGATTGACGGGTGACTGCCAGGGGCTGAGGGAGGAGAAATGGGAAGTGATTGCTACTAGGGACTGGGTTTCCTTTTGGGGGATGAAAATGTTCTGGAATTAGGTAGGAGTGGTGGTTGCACAGCACTGTGAATATAATAAATGCCACTGAATTTTAAATGGTGAGTTTTATGTTACATGAATTTCATCTCAATTAGAAAAATCATGACCAGATGCGGTGGCACATGCCTGTAATCCCAGCACTTTGGGAGGCCAAGGTGGGAGGATCACTTGAGGTCAGGAGTTCAAGACCAGCCTGGCTAACACGGTGAAACTCCATCTCTGCTAAAAATATAAGAATTAGCCAGGCGTGGTGGCAGGCACCTGTAATCCCAGCTACTCGGGAGGCTGAGGCAGCAGAATCACTGGAACCCAGGAGGCTGAGGTTGCAGTGAGCCAAGATCACAGCACTGCATTCTAGCCTGGGCTAAATAGAGCAAGACTCCATCTCAAAAGAAAATTAAAAAGAAAAGAAGAAAGGAAGGAGAAGGGGAAGGTGAACAGAAGGGAAGGGAAGGGAAGAAGGGAGGAAGGAAGGAAGGAAGGAAATCAGTTGGCACAGTACCTGACCCCAACCAAGGACCAACTGTGGGATGCAATGATCTCATTTATTAGTTATTAGTATTAGTATTAGTATTAGTAGAGACAGGGCCTCACTCTGTGGTTCAGACTGAGGTGCAGTGGTGTAATCATAGCTCACCACAGCCTCAAACTCCCAGGCTCAAGCGATCCTCCCACCTCAGCCTCTTGAGTAGCTGAGACTAGAGGCATGCACCACCATGCCCAGCTATGCAGTGACTCTTTTTATTATGTCCTCATCATTGTACTAATTACTGGGAGCAACTGGATTGAAAAGAAGACTCACTCTAGCCTGGGCTGACTTGGATTTGTGAATAAGAAATTTAAACCCAGTTCCTTTGACTCAAAGGTGTCACCTCTGACTTCCTGAAGCTGATAGGGACCTGGGGTTCAACCTGCCAGGCAGTTCACATACTCATAATTGAAATGCTATTTTTTTTAAAAAAAGGTTTATTTTGCTAGGTGCAGTGGTGTATGTCTGTAATCCCAGCACTTCGTGAGGTTAAGGCGGGTGGATCCATTGAGCCCAGGAGTTCGAGACCAGCCTGAGCAACACAGTGAAATCCCATCTCTACAAATACAAAAAAAAAAAAATTAGCGAGGTATGATGGTGTGTTCTATGGTCCCAGTTACTCAGGAGGCTGAGGCAGGAGGATCGCTTGAGCCCAGGAGGTCGAGACTGCAGTGAGCTGAGATCACACCACTGCACTCCAGCCTGGGTGACAAAGTGAGACCTTATCTCAAAAAAAGAAAAAAAAAAAAAAGAGGTTTTTTTGTTTGTTTGTTTTTTGTTTTTTGTTTGTTTGTTTGTTTTGCAAATAGAACTTTGGGAAGTAGGTGGCGGGCATGTGGGTGTTTGTTGTCTAATTCACTCAACTTTTCTGCATGTTTGGAAAATTTCATAATAAAAGCAGCACAGGTCAGGAAGGGAAGGATGCCTTTGAAATATTTTTTATTTATTTATGTATTATTTTTTTGAGACAGAATCTCGCTCTGCCACCCAGGCTGGAGTGCAGTGGCGTGATCACTGCAAACTCCATCTCCTGGTTCCAGAGATTCTCCTGCCTCAGCCTACCAAGTAGCTGGGATTACGGGCACCCGCCACCACACCCAGCTAATTTTTGTATTTTTAGTAGAGACAGGGGTTTCACCATGTTGGCCAGGCTGGTCTCGAACTCCTGACTTCAGGTGATCCACCCGCCTTGGCCTCCCAAAGTTGGGATTACAGGCATAAGACACGACACCAGGCCAGAAACATTTTTTAAAGAAATGAAAGGCACCCTCCAACGGGACACGCATTTGAGTGGAGACCACCAGCACCCTAAGGTGTGACCCTGTGTGACCCTGAAGGGCAAAGCATGCTCCCATCCCAATCCCTTTCTGTCTATATTACATCATGACAACCTCTGGAGATGGGCACCTGATAGCATTGGCCCCTTTTTTTTTTTTTTGAGACAGAGTCTTGCTCTGTCACCAGGCTGGAGTGCAGTGACGTGATCTCCGCTCACTGCAACCTCCATCTCCCGGGTTCAAGTGATTCTACTGACTCAGACTCTCAAGCAGCTGAGACTACAGGAGCACACCACCATGCTCAGTTAAGTTTTGTGTTTTCACCATGTTGACCAGGATGGTCTTGATCTCTTGACCTTGTGATCCGCCCACCTTGGCCTCCCAAAGTACTGGGATTACAGGCATGAGACACTGTGCCCAGCCAGCATTAGTCCTTTTTTTTTTTTTTTTTTTTTTTTGAGACGGAGTCTCGCTCTGTCGCCCAGGCTGGAGTGCAGTGGCCGGATCTCAGCTCAATGCAAGCTCCGCCTCCCGGGTTTACGCCATTCTCCTGCCTCAGCCTCCCAAGTAGCTGGGACTACAGGCGCCCGCCACCGCGCCCGGCTAGTTTTTTGTATTTTTTAGTAGAGACGGGGTTTCACCGTTTTAGCCAGGATGGTCTCGATCTCCTGACCTCATGATCCGCCCGTCTCGGCCTCCCAAAGTGCTGGAATTACAGGCTTGAGCCACCGCACCCGGCCATTAGTCCTTTTTAAGATGGATAAACTGGAGCTGGGCACAGTGGCTCATGCCTCTAATCCCAGCGACTGGGGAGGCTGAGACAGGAGGATCACCTGTGCAGTTCAGATCCCCTGCCACCTGGGAACACAGCCACCTCCTTCTGCTTTGAAAGCTGCCAGACACATAACCAAGTTAACCAAAGCTGAGGCAGAGCTAAGAGCTGCTGGCACCTGCAGCTCCCAATGAGAAGGTTTTCCTCGCAGCAAAGCATGTCAATGTCATAACACATCCCATCACAAGTTCAAGTTATCCATTTGAACCTGACCATTGACATGCATAACATTCTGCTCTCCACCGCTTTGCAAATTGGAAGGATCTGCTTGTGAGCTTTCATTGGGGAGAAATGAAAAAGAAAAGTTTGGAAGGTTAGGTGCAATGGCTCATGCTTGTAATCCTAACACTTTGGGAAGTTGAGGCAGGAGGAGTGCTCAAGGCCAGGAGTTCAACACTAGCCTGGGCCACATAGCGAGACCCCATCTCTAAAAAAAATAAACTAAAATAGAATTAGCCTGGTGCGGTGGCATGCACCTGTAGTTCCAGCTACTTGGGAGACTGAGGTGGGAGGATCACTTGAGCACAGGTGTTCGAGGTTGCAGTGAGCTATGATCGCACCACTGCTCTCCAGCCTGGGCCACAGAGTGAGACTCCATCTCAAAAAAAAGAAAGAAAGAAAAGCTTCCAATTCTGTTTCCAACCCATTTCTGAATCTCCGAGACTCTTATTTCTAGGCAAGAGGACCTTAGAAGGGGGCAGAGGGATCTGAGACCACCTCTCCTTACGGTGAAGGCAAACCCAGAGTCCTTGGTGATGCCCCAAGGCCACGGGAAGACGGAGGAGCGCCGGCGTCGTTGGGCCATCAGCCCAGCCCACCAAAAAGGACCATCCTCCCTGGACACGCCAAAGGAATCAGAAACATCATAATCTTCCAGTTCCTGGAAAACCTGCAGGCAAAGGGGGACAGAGACTGGTCAGCTAAAGTTTTCTTTACAACCCAAACTGGCTCTCGTGGGTGCAGCGTGCTCCCATCCCAACCTCTTTATCACATCATGACAACCTCCAGGAGATGGGCACCGGTAGCATCAGCCCATTTTAAAATGGGCAAACAGGAGCCAGGCACAGTGGCTCATGCCTGTAATCCCAGTCGCTGGGGAGGCTGAACCAGGAGGCTGGCTTGAGCAAAGGAGTTCGAGACCAGCCTGGGCAACATAGCAACACCCCGTCCCTACAAAGATAGAAAAAATTAGCCAGGCACGGTGGTGCATGCCTGTAGCCCCAGCTACTCTGGAGGCTGAGGTGGGAGGATCGCTTAAGCCCAGGATGTGTTGACTACAGTGAGCTATGATCACGCCACTGCACTCCAGCCCAGGCAACAGAGCAAGACCCCAACTCTAAAAATAACATAAAATAAGACGGGAAAATTGGAGCCAGAGAGACGAGACCTGGTCCAATGTCATGTTGCAAAAATCTGATGACCTTGACTCCCTGATCTTGCAACTGTGCTAAAGCAGCAACAAGGATGTATCAGGCACCCATCAGGTTCCCTGAGAAATGAACCTGACGGAGAAAGCAAATCTGGATTCAAACGCAGCTCTTCAATTATTAAAATGGGAGATGGGAAAGGGAGAGCAAGAGAAGGTAAGGCCCCATGGAGGTACCAGAACCCAAACCCGAGGGCTCTGCTCACCTGGGCAGGAGTCAGCCGGAACCCAGACCTGAGCAGGTAGACACTCTTATCAACTGCGGCGACACACACACAGCTGCCCCTTGCAGCCCTGATCCGCAGGTCGACAACCTCCCCAGGTTGGGTCTCATTTGCTGAATACGTCACTGAAACCTGGGCGCAAATGCGGCAAGAGATAAGAAACTTGGTTCAGTTGGCCAGGAGTGGTGGCTCACGCCTGTAATCCCAACACTTTGGGAGGCCGAGGCGGGTGGATCACCTGAGGTCAGGTGTTCGAGACCAGCCCAGCCAACATGGTGAAATCCCGTCTCTACTAAAAATACAAAATTTAGCTGGGCATGGTGGCGGGTGCCTGTAATCCCAGCTACTTGGTAGGCTGAGGCAGGAGAATCTCTTGAAGCCGGGAGGCAGAGGTTTCAGTGAGCTGAGACAGCATTATTGCACGCCAGTCAGGGCAATAAGAGTGAAACTCCGTCTCAAACAACAACAAAAAAACTTGGTTCAACCCAGGTTTGGTCCAGTCCAGAGGCATCTCTTCTGCCCCACCCATGCACCCCCTGCCCACCGAGGACAGTGGGTCTTTGCCCGCTCTGCCTTGCCACCTGGTTGGAACTGGTCCCACACTGTAATGGGCAGCTGGTCATTGTGCAGCGGACACAAAAAAGGGAACACGGAGGGACAGGGAGAGATGGGAAGGCAGGTGCTGGGGGAGAGCATGTGGCAGTCTGTTTAGAAGTTGTAGGGAGGAGCCAGGCACAGTGGCTCACAACTGTAATCCCAGCACTTTGGGAGGCTGAGGCGGGAGGATCACTTGAAGCCAGTAGATCAAGACCAGCCTGGCCAAAGTGGTGAAACCCCGTCTCTACTAAAAATACAAAAATTAGCCAGACGTGGTGGTGCATGCCTGTAATCTCAGCTACTCAGGAGGCTGAGGCAGGAGAACTGCTTGAACCCGGGAGGCAGAGGCTGCAGTGAGCCGAGATCACACCACTGCACTCTAGCCTGGGTGACAGAGCTAGACTCCGTCTCAAAAAATAATGGTAATGATAAAAGTTGTTGCAGGGAGGGGGACAGGAGGCTGAGGGTGCTGATGGAAACAAGTGCTTCACCTTAAATCCTGAATTCAACAAAGGCAGAAAACAATTGATGGCTTTCCTTATGTGTTGTGAACACAATCTCCTTTTGGGTGACTTTTGGAGACGCTTCAGTAAAGATGCAACTCATGTTCCCACAATTCCTTATGTCACGCTGTGACACAACATGAGTCTTAGATGTGTACAGACCCCCTGGCCAGCACCTTGGAGAAGCCCCGAGGGCCCTTGGCTGTGTCCCGGGTTCAGTGCACGATGCTCTACCTGGTTTTCGAAGAAGGTCTCAACTGCAAATTGAAGGCTGTCGGCAACCCCTTCTCCATTCTCCCTGACGTAGAAGACCAGCAGGCGACCGAGGGGGACCATGCTGGGGGTCACGGCCAGATGAAGAGAGGTCACACACACATTGACCTCAGCTGCTGGGGCTGGTGGGGGCTCTGAGGTGAGCAAAAGTAGAAAGAAGTGGTGAATTATCTGCATCCAATATGCAACCTCAGCCATTCAGGCTCTGCCCCAATTTGCCCTGCACTATACGCCTGTCGACACATTGAGACAGTCTGCATCTTTGGTTTTGAAATGCCCTTCCCAGGCTACATCCTCCATCAACGCTGACTCTTCCCATTGACTCAGCTCTAGGGTCACCATGGGCTCCTACAGAGCAGGCTGGAATTTGCCTAGAATCATCCTCTCTGCTGGGGAACACGGTCCCTGCTCCCTGAGCAGCCCTCTGCTTCCTCCGTGGACAGCAAAACCAACTTGGCCTGTTCAGGTAGCACCACTCCAGCTCCCCAGTATGCCCCTGACCCCCGACCCCTCCCTCTGATTGGCTCCATCTTGCTGGGGCCTGAGGCCAGTAGACCCGGGCAGCCATTATTTGCTGACTTGAACTGAGTTCATACTTCCTTCCTTGTGGATAAATGATCCTTAAAGGATAGAGGATCTTAGAAGCCTGTCCAGGCACTCCCAAATACTCTACTGCAAGCGAATGAGAGTAGAAAGGCTCCCAGTTCCAGAATGGGCCATCTGTCAGCTGGTTCTGTGCAGAGCTCAGAGCAGCCAGTGGACAGGGATGGTTGGGGGAACTGGGGACAGAAGGAAACTCATGGCCAATAGGAGGAGGTGGGAACCCAATCGGCCTTGGGGTTCAAATCCTGGCTCTGGCCCTTACTAGGCAATGGAAAAGTCCCTGAAACCCCCAAGTCACAGCCCATTCATCTGCAGATGGACACAGTGGAACCACCACCAGCCCAGGCTGCAGTTGGGTTAAATGGGGACAGATTGTGGGGAGTTCCAAGCCCAGGGCCGGCCCCGGACAAGGGTTCCAGGAAGACATAAAGCCCCTGTTATTTCACCCAGAAGAGAAGAGAAGACCAAGAGGATGCAGGTACACCATGCCCAAAGCACAACTCTGGCCAGCAGTTGTCAACCAAGGCAATTCTGCTACCCAGGGGATGCTGGCAATGTCTGCAGACGTTTTTTGGTCATCATTGCTGGAAGGGATGCTACTGGCTTCCAGTAAGTAGAAGCCAAAGATGCTGCTCGGCATCCTACAGTGCATGGGATGGTCCCAAATGTTGACAGTGCAGAGAGTGAGAAAGCCTGCCTAAGAAAGAGGGATCTTCTCTTTCTATCTAATCATCCATCCATTCATATCTTCATCCATCCACCATCTACCCATCCATCCACCCACCCACCATCCACCCTACCCTCTATTCACCAACCATCCATCATCCACCCACCCAACCACCCACCACCACCACCATCCATCCATCCACCCACCACCACCACCATCCATCCATCCACCCATCCCTCTATTCATCATCCATCATCCACCCACCCATTCACTATCCATCCACCTGTGTATTCATCCATCATCCACCCATCCATCCACCATCCAATCATCTATCCATCTGTTCATCCATCCATCATCCACTCATCCACCCACCCCACTATCCATCCATCTATTCTTCCATCCATCATCCCCCATCCATCCACCCACTATCCATCCATCTATCGATCCAACCATCCATTCATCCATCATCCACCCATCCACCCACCCACTATCCATCCATCCATCCATCTATTCACCCAATCATCCACCCACCCATTATCCATCCATTCATCTTTCTGTCCATCCATCCATCTGTCCATTCATCCATCCTTTTGTCCATCCATCCATCTGTCCATTCATCCATCCATCCATCCATCCTTCCATCCATCCACTATTCTATCAGTCCATCCATCCAACCATTCATTCATCCATCTTCCTATCTGCCCATCCATCCATCAATCCATCCCTCCATCATCTATAGGGCTATTGGCATCTAGGGAGTGGAGGCCAGGGATGCTGCTCAACATCCTACAGTGCCTCCACCACAGAGAATGATCTTGCCCAAATGCTGATAGTGCCAAGGTTGAGAAACCTTGCCTTAGCCTGAGAGACCCTGCCTGTCTATCTATCTATTCACCCATCATTCTATCTATCTACCTACCTATCTCAGTGATTCTCACTTGGGAGTGACTCTGCCCCCTGGGGATAGTGGCAATATCTGAAGACTTTTTAGGTCATCATACTGTGGAGAGTTGGTACTACTGGCATCTGGAGGGGAGAGATCAGGGATGCTGCTCAGCACCCTACAGTGCACAGAGTGCCACTCACTCTAGAGTGATCCACCCCCTTCTATATGTCTATAGTGCTCAAATTGGGGACCCTGTATTGGCAAGAAGGGCTTTGAAGAGGAGGGGACTAAGGAAGTCTCCTGGGAGGAGGGGAGGAGGGCCTTATAAGGAGCACATGGTGTCAAAAGGAGAGAAAAGGAAGAGGACTCATAGGCAGAACCACCTGGACAAAGAGGCAACAGCACAGTGTGGGCCAGTGCAAGAGCCCAGTCTGTGGCTGGCTTGTCCCTGTCCCCTGCAGACACAGAGTGAGAAGAGCCTGGGGCCTGAACCTCTCCACTTCCAGCGGCTGATCACTGTCCTCCTGGACCAGTCTGGTATTGTTAAGGATGTGTCCCCTCTGCCCCAAGGCAGGCTCCCCTCTCTGTTGGGTCTTGCCTTGTCCCTCCTCGCAAGAGCGCTCATCTCAGTCTCAATGGTTCAGAAGGAAGAACAGGAACCTTCTCCCTGCTGCTCGGCTCACCTGTCTCAGAAAGGTGTGTTAAACGAATCGGTTTCTCCAGGGCAGGGGCTGCCCGCTTGCTTCGCTGCTGGGTGACGTGGGCAGGCTGCTGGCCCGATAGCACAATATTGCCCCGCGCAGCCACCTCGTAGTACAGGGTAAAGTTGCAGGGACATGTGGACTTCACAGAAAAATCGGCTTCTTCCCCAACCTATGGAAGACACACAGCATGGGGGACCCTGCCTGGCACCAACGTTGCAGCCCACCACAGGGAGATAGCCACTCTGGGGCCAGAGGGAGGCTGGGATGGCTGAGGGAGCGGAGTGCCAAGCATCCATTCCTGGCCCCTAGGTTTTTGCTTTGTTTTGTTTTGTTTTCTTTGTTAAGATGGTGTTTCACTCTTGTCACCCAAGCTGGCACGCAATGGTGAGATCTCGGCTAGCTGCAAACTGCCTCCTGGGTTTGAGTGATTCTCCTGCCTCAGCCTCCTGGATAGCCGAGATGACAGGCACCTGCCACCATGCCCATATAATTTTTGTATTTTTAGTAGAAACAGAGTTTCACCATGTTGGCCAGGCTGGTCTCAAACCCTGACCTTGTGATCCACCCACCTCGGCCTCCCAAAGTGCTGGGATTAACAGGCGTGAGCCACCGCACCCAGCCAGTGGCCCCTAGTTCTGTATATGGCCTGAGGCTCACCTCCTTGCAGGATTGTGGTATAGATGAAACGTGACGATGGTGTGAAAGCCCTCAGTAAGGTGTCATGCAGTAAAGAATTGAACCTGGCCCAAAGAGAAGGCTGGCCTTTGCCCATAGCTCCTGGGAGGTGATTTAAGCTCTTCGAATGTCCTGCCTGATAAGAGCGTCTTTGTCTACTTGGGGTCTTGGGTCACATCAGGTAGTAATAAATATGATTTCTGGAGGAGGCCTTGGGCCATGCAGCATCAGATCAACCTGTGGAGAAGCTGGGGAATGAGATTAGTCACAGAGGCAGGTGGTCATCTATGTCTATGTGACTGAGCCCCAGTGAAAACTCTGGACACCAGGCCGGGTGTGGCAGCTCATGCCTGTAATCCCAGTGCTATGGGAGGCCAATGCAGGAGGATTGCTTGAGGCCAGGGGTTTGAGACCAGACTGGGCAACATGGCAAGATCCCATCTCTATTTGAAAGAAGAAGAAGAAGAAAGAAACATAACTCTGGACACCAAGGTTCCAGGGAGCTTCCCTAGGTGGCAGTACACCATGCATGCTGTCCCACATCTCTGGTGGGAAAATAACACTGTCCGTGCCTCTACACAGAGAGAATAAGTAAGTTCATGTTCAGAATTCTTCCGGACTCTGCATCATCAGCCTCTTGTCTTCGCTGATTTTCATGTGTATTGTTTAGTGCAATCAATTGTAACCGTAAGTATAACAGCTTTTAGTGAGTCCTGTTAATTCTTCTAGAGAATTAAAGAAACTGCAGTAGTGTGAGGACCCCCAAACTCTGCAATTGGCATCAGAAGAAAGAATTGTCTTAAGAACTGTTTACAGCCAGGCACAGTGGCTCATGCCTGTAATCCCAGCACTTTGGGGAGCTGAGGCAGACAGATCGCTCAAGTTCAGAAGTTAGAGAGCAGCCTGGGCAACACAGTGAGACCCCCATCTCTACAAAAAGTACAAAAAAAAAAAATTGGCCGGGCGTGGTGGCACATGCCTGTAGTCCCAGTTACTCAGGGGGCTGAGGTGGGAGGGTCGCTTGAGCCTAGGAAGTCAAGGCTTCAGTGAGTCATGATCGCACCACTGCACTCCAGCCTGGGTAACAGAGTGAGACCCTGTCTCCAAAAAAATAAAAATAAAATACTGTTTCCTAATTTTGAATGTGCTAATGCCGCCAATGGGCTAGGCCTTCTCTTAGGATATGAACTCAATGAGTTGGGTCCTATCATAGTCCCCAAGTTCCCAGAGGGGAAAACTGGAAACTGAGGCCTTGGTTCTTTGTCCAATGTCAGTGAGTGTAGGGCAGGATTCATACTCAGGGGAGCTGATGCTAAGGCCCCACACTGAACCCTGAAGCTGCCATTATTCTGGTATCAGGAAAGCTAAGGCCTCCCAGGTCTTAAGATCTCCCTAGGGGGTTGGTATGGCCATGTCCAATACTTAGCCCTAGGAATCCCCTCCTCTGTTCCATGTTTTGCAACCTGTGACTGTCTCCAAATGTTGGGATCACCCTGAAAGCCCAGAAGAGGGATATCTGGAGTAGGGGAAGAGTGACATTATTGCTGTGGAAGCTTGAGCAAATCATTTCACCTCTCTGAGCCTGTTTTCCCATCTGTAAAATAAGGCTGTTATCTCCTGGACAGAGGGTCCTGAGGCTCCAATGAGATGATGTGTGTGTCATACTCAACATTGTACAGTGGACACTGTAGGTGGCTAATAAGTGTCATTCTGGCCAGGTGCCAAGGCTCACACCTGTAATCCCAGTACTTTGGTAGGCAGAGGTAGGCAGATCACTTAAGCCCAAGAGCTTGAGATCAGCCTGGGCAACAAAGTGAGACCCCGTCTATAAAAAATCAAAAAACTTTGGCCAGGTACAGTGGCTCACACCTGGTAATCTCAGCACATTGAATGGCTGAGGCGAGAGGATCGCTTGAGTCTAGGAGTTCAAGACCCGCCATGGCAACATGGTGAAACCCCATTTCTACAAAAATACAAAAACTAGCTGGATGTGGTGGTGGGTGCCTGTAGTCTCAGCTACTCAGGAAGCTAAGACGGAAGGATCACTTGAGCCAGGGAGGTCAAGGAGTGGTGAGCCATGATCATGCCACTGCACTCTAGCCTGGGCAACAGAGTGAGATCCTGTCTCAACCAATCAATCAATCAACCAGTATTTTTTAAGTAAACAAATAAATAAATAGTAAGAAAAATAAATGTCATTCTACCTCCCCCTAAAGGAAGAATCTGTCTGTTTAAGAAGCTGGCCCTAAGGGACTCCCAAAGCCAAATTTGGAAAATTTGAGCAGCAAAAAGAAGAATGTCAGCTGAGTGTGGTGGCTCATGCCCGTAATCCTAACACTTTGGGAGGCTGAGGTAGAGAGATTGCTTGAGTTCAGGAGTTCAAGACCAGCCTGAACAACATGGCGAAACTCCATATCTACAAAAAATATTTAAAAATTGCTGGGTGTGGTGGCACAAGCTTATAGTCCCAGCTATCTCAGGGGGCTGAGGCAGGAGGATCACTTGAGCACAGGAGGCCAAGGCTGCAGTAAGTCATGACTGTGCCACCACCCTCCAGCCTGGGGTGCTATAATTTGGCTGTGTCTCCACCCAAATCTCATCTTGAGTTGTAGCTCCCATAATTTCCATGTGTTGTGGGAGGGACCCAGTGGGAGAGAATTGAATCATGGGGACAGTTTCCTCCATACTGTTCTCATGGTAGTGAATAAGTCTCATGAGATCTGTTAATTTTATAAGAGGTTTCCCTTTTCACTTGGTGCCCATTCTCTCTTGTCTGACACCATGTAAGATGTACCTTTCACCTTCTGCCATGATTGTAAGGCCTCCCCAGCCACATGGAACTGTGAGTCCATTAAACCTCTTTTTCTGGCTGGGCATGGTGGCTCACGTCTGTAATCCCAGCATTTGGGGAGGCCAAGGCAAGCGGATCACCTAAGGTCAGGAGTTCAACACCAGCCTGCCCAACATGGTGAAAGCCCACCTCTACAAAACTACAAAAATTAGCCAGGCACGATGGCAGGTGCCTGTAATCCCAGCTACTCAGAAGGCTGAGGCAGGAGAATTGCTTGAACCTAGGAGGCAGAGGTTCCAGTGAGCTGAGATTGTGCCATTGCACTCCAGCCTGGGTGACAGAGCGAGACTCCATCTCAAAATAAATAAATAAATAAATAAATAAATAAATAAATAAATAAATAACAATAAACCTCTTTTTCTTTATAAATGACCAAGTCTTGGGTATGTCTTTATCAGCAGCATGAAAATGGACTAATATACTGGGTGACCAAGCAAGACCCTGTCTCAAAAATAAATAAACAAAAAAATAAAAATAAACAAAGAAAGGAAAAAGAAGAGTGTCGAGGTCATGAAAGACAAGGAAAGACTAAAATTTTCAGATTGGAGGAGACCAGGGAGACGTGATGACTACATGTGATGTGGGACCCTAAAGGTGATCCCGGATCAGACAAGGCCATGAGTGGGAAAACTTGGGGAAATCCAAATCAAGTCTGGAGTCTGGTTAACACTGATGTCCAGTGTTGATTCTTAGCTATGACAAATGGATCATAGTCTTGTAAGATGTTAGCATTAGGGGAAACCTATCAAAATCTCAATGGCCTTTTTTGCAGAAATGGAACTGATCCTAAAATTTATATGAAAACACAAAGGACTCAGGAATCTTGAAAAAGAATAATAATGCTGGAGGACTCACACTTCCTAACTTCAAAACTTACTACAAAGTTACAGTAATCAAGAGAGTGTAGTACCAGCATAGGGAGAGACATAGAAACCAATGGGATAGAAGTGAGAGCCCTGAAATGAATCCAGACAGCTAAGGGCAACTGATTTGAAATAAGGGTGCCAAGACCATTCAATGGGGAAAGAATAGTCTTTTTAACAAACAGTGCTGAGATAACTGAATAGATGCATGCAAAAGAGTGAAGTTTGTGTGTGGTGGCTCACACCTGCAATCTCAACACTTTAGGAAGCTGAGGTGGGAGGATCACTTGAGCCTAGGATGTTGAGCTGCAGTGAGCTATGATCACACCACTGCACTCCAGCCTGGATGACAGAGCAAGGTCCTATCTCAAAAAAAAAAAAAAAAAAAAAAAGAGAGAGAGAGAGAATGAATTAATTTGGATCCCTACCTCACACCATATAAAAAATTAACTCAAAACAGATGAAAGACCTAAATGTAAGAGCTGAAACTATAAAACCCTTAAAAGAAAACACAGAAATAAATCATGACCTTGGATTTGGCAATGGTTTCTTTGAGATGTGGCACCAGAAGTACAAGGAGCAAAAGAAAAAGAGAAATGTGATTTCACCAAAATTAAAATTTTTTGTTGCACTAATGGACTCTGTCAGAAAAGTGAAAAGATAACCCATAGTACAGGAGAAAATGTCTGCAAATTACACATCTGATGAGGGCTAGTATCCAGAATTTAGAAAGAACTTTCACAACTCAACAAACATAAACAATCCAATTATTAACAGTAGTGGGGCCGGGTGCGGTAGTTACATCTGTCATCTCAACACTTTGGGAGGCTGAGGCAAAGAGGATCACTTGAGGCCAGGAGTTCAAGACCAGCCTGGGTAGCATAGTGAAACCCCTAAAAACCAAGTGCACACACACAAGTGAGCATGCACACACACAAAAATGCACATGCACACCCATGCATAGTCACACATGTGTGAAACAATCATGCAGTCACACATGCAGGCAAACACTAAATGTAAATTACATTTTAGGGTACCCCTTGAAAATCTGAATATTGCCTATGAATTAGACAATATAATTCAGTGAACGTAATTTTCTTAGGTATGACCTAAGAAAATGGCCCTGACGTCAGGTAATATAATGCCTTTTATTAAGTATACATTATGGTCAAGTATTTAAGAGTATTTAAGAGTGAAGCACTATCATATCTGTAACTTGCTTTCAAATGCTGCAGCCAAAAAATGTGTAGAGAAATGGGTGGATGGGTGAATTGGTAGATGAATGGATGGATGAAGGGAGGGACAGAGGGAGAATGGATGGAGGAAGAGTGGATGAATGGAAGGATGATGGGTGCATGTATGGATGGATGAATGAAGGGTGGACGAATGGATGAAGGGCAGATGGATAGTAGATAAATGGATAGGGGTAGTGGGTGGATAGCTGGGTGGAGAAAGGAAAGAAGGAAGGAAGAAAGGAGGGAGGGAGAGTAAATGGACGGATGGATGATGGAGGGATGAAGGGAGGTGCAGAGGGAGGGTGGATGGATAGATGAATCGATAGATGGAGGATGGATGGATGGATGGATGAAGGGTGGATGGATGGAGAGAAGATGACTGGATAAAGGGTAGTAGGTGGATGGATAGGTAGAGGGAGGGAGGGAGGAAAGAAAAAGGGAGGAAGGGTGAATGAATGGAGGGAGAGAGGACGGATGGATGGAGGGATGAAGAGAGGGATAGATGGAGGGATGGAGAGAGGGATGGAGGGTGGATGGAGGGATTAATGAAAGGATATAGGCAAAACATTAATTTATAAATCTAGGTGAAAGTCTTATGGTTGTTTATTACATTAACGTTTTCAATTTCACTCTAAATTTATAAATGTCCCCCTTATAAAAAAGACACCCACACAAAAGTCCCCTTCTGCTTGAGATCTTGGGGGGGGAAAGGAGAGCACAAACCTTTCTCCTCTTCTTTACTAAATTTGTGGCATCAAAACAATCTTAAAAGATTGGAGTGACAGCCCCCGTTTAACAAGCAAAACAGGTTCAGAAGGGTAGGTGCTGAGACGTGGAGAGTTGAGACCCCAGCTCCCCACTGCCTGGGCCCTGGTGCTAGAAGAGAAAGAGGTCCCCACACCATGCCCATCCTAGCCCCAGCATGAACCCATCTTCCCTCCATGCCCTGAGGTTATGCCTGGGCCACTCACGGCAGTTTGGTGGGAAGGAGGAGCTGGCGTTTGCTGAGCCACCTCAAACTGGATTGAGATGTCACTCGGGGAGCAAAATCTAAGTGACAGAGCCAGGTCTCCCCCTAATCAGAACAACAGTCTGGCCAGCTGAGAACACAAGGTTCCTTCCTGCCCCCTGAGGAGGAGGCCAGCGCCAGTGTCCCCGCCCTGCACCGCTGGTTTAATGGCATTACAACAAGAACAGTGTGTTCAGCCAAGCTGGGCATGATCCTGTCTGACTTCTTATTCTTACAACCTCTGCAAAGGGCTGTTAATCCCAGGAAACAGGCAGTCTCGGCGCCACGATTCCTCCAAGCTGAACCCCAGGGGCCTCGATGTGATCAGAAACGGAGTGAGAGGTTTATGGGCTGGTAGGACCCTGGGTGCTGTAATGGCAACTGGTTTCCATTAGGGGTGACATTTCTGCCAAGGCTGGGGCTGTAGCTTGAGCCAGAGGCTCTGCTGGGATTGCGGCCAGGATGCAAACGGCCCAGCCAGTGAGCCTGCCACCAGCCCACGGAGTTAACAGAGGGGTGATGGACCTTAAATATAGATGTGTATGGCCGGGCGCGGTGGCTCACGCCTGTAATCCCAACACTTTGGGAGGTCGAAGAAGGTGGATCACCTGAGGTCAGGAGTTTGAGACCAGCCTGGTCAACATGGTGAAACCCTGTCTCTACTAAAAATACAAAAATAATTAGCCGGGCATAGTGGCAGGTGCCTGTAATCCCAGCTACTCGAGAGGCTGAGGCAGGAGAAGTGCTTGAACCTGGGAGATAGAGGTTGCAGTGAGCTGAGATTGTGCCACTGCACTCCAGCCTGGGCGACAGAGTGAGACTCTGTCAAAAAAAAAAAGATATATATACATATATATACATGTATATATATGTATCTAGATGTCTATGAACACACATGTACACAGTATATACATATACATGCACATATATACAGTTGACCCTTGAAAAATACAGGTTTGAACTGCCCATGTCACTAATATGTGGATTTTCTTCCACCTCTGCCCGAGACAGCAGGACCCACCCCTCCTCTTCCTCCTCCTCCTCAGCCTATTCAACATGAAGACGACAAAGAAGAAGACCTTTACAATGATCCATTCCCACTTCATGAACAGTCAAGATATTTTCTCTTCTTTATTATTGTTTTTTTACCTGAGCCTGTCAGTGTACCTTATGATTTTCTTAATAACATTTTCCTTCCTCTAGCTTACATTAGTGTAAGAATACAGTATATCATACATAGAAAGTACAAAATCTGTGTTTGATGACTCTTTATGTCATCACTAAGGCTTCTGGTCAATAGTAAGCTACAGGTAAAGTTTAGTTGAGTTTAGTTTTGAGACAGGGTCTTGCTCTGTCACCCAGGCTGGAGTACAGTGGCATGATCATGGCTCACTGCAGTCCCAATCTTCCAGGCTCAAGCGATCCTCCTGCCTCAGCCTCTTGAGTAGCTGGGACTACAGGCATGCACCATCACATCCAGCTGGGTTTTTTTTTTTTATTTGTTTTCGTTTTGATACAGATGGGATTTCACCATGTTGCCCAGGCTGGTCTCAAACTCCTGGGCTCAAGCTATCCTCCCGCCTCAGTCCCCCAAAGTGCCGAGATTACAGGTGTGAGCCCCCACACCCGGTCGGGAACTCTACTTCTTTTTCAAGGCTTTTATAAACTTACAACTGCTCTTAAAAACTTAAGTCTATTGGCGGGGCGCAGTGGCTCACGCCTGTAATCCCAGCACTTTTTGAGGCCGAGGTGGGTGGATCACAAGGTCAGGAGATCGAGACCATCCTGGCTAACACAGTGAAACCCCGTCTCTACTAAAAATACAAAAATTAGCTGGGCATGGTGGCGGGCACCTGTAATCCCAGCTACTCGGGAGGCTGAGCCAGGAGAATGGCGGGTGAACCCGGGAGGTGGAGCTTGCAGTGAGCTGAGATCACGCTACTACACTCCAGCCTGGGCAACAGAGCAAGACTCCGTCTCTTAAAAAAATAATAATAATAAGTCTATTAATTCAAAGAAAAATACACACACACATCTTATACAATTAGAATTGCAAAATAATAGACCCAGGATAAATGAATGGCAGACACAGCTCTAAGTTCACCTTGTCTTCGCACTCAGCGTGCCTGTGTGGAGAAACTCCCAGGGCCTCTGCACTAAGGGAAGGCTGAAGGCAGTGGGGAATCAGGCCCCATAGCAGCAGCTCTGTGTCAGGTCTGGGTGCAGTGGTGCCCTGAGGCAGAGTGGTGATCAGCATTGTCAGCCCTGGGCCACAGCCTAAATGTCCATAAGAAATAAATAGCAGGCCGGGCGCGGTGGCTCAAGCCTGTAATCCCAGCACTTTGGGAGGCCGAGATGGGCGGATCACGAGGTCAGGAGATCGAGACCATCCTGGCTAACATGGTGAAACCGCGTCTCTACTAAAAAATACAAAAAAACTAGCCGGGTGAGGTGGCGGGCACCTGTAGTCCCAGCTACTCGGGAGACTGAGGCAGGAGAATGCGTAAACCCAGGAGGCAGAGCTTGCAGTGAGCTGAGATCCGGCCACTGCACTCCAGCCTGGGCAACAGAGCGAGACTCCATCTCAAAAAAAAAAAAAAAAGAAAGAAAGAAAGAAATAGCAATGGGCCGGGCGCAGTGGCTCACGTCTGTAATCCCAACACTGGGAGGCCAAGGTGGGCAGATCATGTGAGGTCAGAAGTTCAAGACCAACCTGGCCAACATGGTGAAACTCCATCTCTACTGGAATACAAAGATTAGCCAGGCGTGGTGGTGGGCACCTGCAATCCCAGCTACTCCAGAGGCTGAGGTGGGAGAATCACTTGAACCTGGAGACAGAGTTTGCAGTGAGCTGAGATCACGCCACTGCACTCCAGCCTGGGTGACAGAGTGAGACTCTGTCTCAAAAAAAAAAAGAAAGAAAAGAAAAGAAATAAATAGTAATGCATGCATGCATTCCACAGAATTCTCCCCTTGCTGGGGAGATAAAGGATCCCTGTGTCAGCTGCAGTGTTAGGTCCCTTAGAGCAGGGGTCCCCAACTCCTAGGGCCATGGACCAGTACTGATTCATGGCCTGTTAGGAACCGGGTAACACAGCAGGTGATGAGTGGCAGGCCAGCAGTCAAAAACCTCATCTGTATTTACAGCCGCTCGCCATCACTCACATTACCACGTGAGCTCCGCCTCCTGTCAGATCAGCAGCGGCAGCATTAGATTCTCCCACGAGCGTGAACCCTATTGTGAACTGCGCTTGCGTGGGATTTAGGTTGCATGCCCCTAATGAGAATCTAATGCCTGATGATCTGTCACTGTCTCCCATCACCCCCAGATGGGACTGTCCAGTTGCAGGAAAACAAGCTCAGGGCTACCACTGCTTCTACATGAAGGTGAATTGTATCATTGTTTCCTTATATATTGCAACGCTATAATAATAGAAATAAAGTGCAAAATAAACATAATGCCCTTGAATCATCCTGAAACTATCCCCTGCACCTGTGCCCCGGTCCGTGGAAAAATTGTCTTCCACAAAACTAATCTTTGGTGCCCAAAAGGCTGACTACTGCTGCCTTAGAGGCTCACTCATGCTGCTTTTTATTTGAGAAGGAATATTGCTTTGTCACCCAGACTGAAGTGCAGTGGTGTGATCTCAGTTCATTGCAACCTCCACCTCCCAGGTTTAAGCAGTTCTCCTGCCTCAGCCTCCCGAGTAGCTGGGATTACAGGCACGCACCACCACACCCGGCTAATTTTTGTATTTTTAGTAGAGATAGGGTTTCACCATGTTGGCCAGGCTGGTCTCAAAATCCTGACCTCCAGTGATCCGCCCGCCTCAGCCTCCCAAAGTGCTGGGATTACAGGTTGAGCCACGGCACCCGGCTCATGCTGCTTTTTGGATCCCGCATGGCCCAGGAAGGGCAGCACCTGAAAATCTTACCTGCAGTGGGTGGGAGGGTGGCTGTAGCTGCAGGTAGCACTGGCTGGGGGAGTACCAGCTTCCGAGGGAGAGGTAGCTGGGCAGGTACTGAGCCCCCACGGGCTTTCCGTTCAGTGCTGTCACCTTGGTCTGAAGAACAGAAGACACTTGGGTCAACACCTGAGTCCCAAGAGCAGAAAGGGGGTCTTGGGGATGCCTCTGCCTGCTCTGCTCAGAAGTAACACCCTCTCATGCTCCAGTATCCCTTTGGAGAACCCCCTCCCCAATCCTCAGGGAGTAGCATCCAGTTGTCCAGCCCGGTCATCCTAGCTCCAAGAAGCAAGCGTCTAGCTGGGCACTGTGACTCACGCCTCTAATCACAGCACTTTGGGAGGCTGCAGCAGGTGGATCATCTAAAGCCAGGAGCTCAAGACCAGCCTGGTCAACATGGTGAAATCCTGTCTCTACTAAAAAAAAATACAAAAATTAGCCAGGAGTGGTGGGGCACACCTGTAATCCCAGCTACTCGGGAGACTGAGGCATAAGAATTGCTTGAACCCAGGAGGCAGAGGCTGCCGTGAGCCGAGATCACACCATTGCATTCCAGCCTGGGCAACAGAGCAAGACTCTGTCTCAAAAAAAAAAAAAAAGAAGAAGAAGAAGAAGAAAGTGTCAAAAATTGGTCGAAGGGTGTTGGGGGCCAGGCACAGTGGGTTCATAGCTGTAATCTCAGCATTTTGGGAGGCAGAGGTGGGAGAATCACTTGGGCCCAGGAGTTCAAGACCAGCCTGGGCAACACAGCAAGATCCGGTCTCCACAAAAAAATTTTTGAAAATTACTGGGGCGTGGTGGCGCATGCCTGGAGACTCAGCTACTAGGGGAGGTTGAGGCAGGAGGATCACTTGAATCCAGGAGTTCAAAGCTGCAATTAGCTATGATCACACCATTGCACTCCAGCCTGGACAACAGAGCTAGACCACGTCTCTGAAATCATTTTAAAAAGAAGTTGGGCTGGGCGCGGTGGCTCACACCTATAATCCCAGCACTTTGGGAGGCCAAGGTAGGCAGATCATGAGGTCAGGAGATCAAGACCATCCTGGCCAACATGGTGAAACCCTGTCTCTACTAAAATACAAAAAATTAGCTGGGCATGGTGGCATGCACCTGTAGTCCCAGCTACTTGGGAGGCTGAGGCAGGGGAATCACTTGAACATGGGAGGCAGAGGTTGCAGTGAGCCAGGATCATGCCACTGCATTCCAGCCTGGGCAACAAGAGCAAAACTCCATCTCAAAAAAAAAAGTTGGCCTGCCTCTGTCTCTGGCTCCTGGGACTCTCAATAGGGTATAAATGGGCCACACCAGAAAGGCCAGTTGTGTGATTAGACCGCTGGGCTTTGAGCCACAGGATATCAGCCCCACCTCCAGGGAAGGGAGAGGGCAAGAGACTGAGATCAGTCCCATGGCCAATGATTTAATCAATCATGCAGATGAAATGAGTTCCCCACAAAAAACTTTGGATGCCAAAGCTCAGGTGAACTTTCCTGCTTAGCAATGCTCAACTTGTGGGGATGATATATCCTGGTTCTGTACAGAGCACACACAAAGCTTCCAATCTGGGAATCGCCCAGACCTTGCTCTATGCATCTTTCTCTTTGGTTGGTTCTAATTTGTATCATTTTGCCATGGTAAAGCTGTAATTAAAAGGTGGTGGGGTAGTGGAATTTGCAGCCAGTGGGTGGGAAGCACAGGTGGCCCGGGGACCCCTGGACTTGCAGCTGGTGTCAGAATTCAGGGTAGTCTTGTAGAGAGGGCTGTACCCATCACCTGTGAAGTGTGGCCCAGCTCCGGTAGCTGGTGTCAGAAGTCACTGCAACCTCCCACCTGGTAGGGGGTGGGCAGGGCAGATCTCTGGTTCCTCAAGGAGTCTGAGAGATGCCAGGCTATGGTCATTCTCTTAAAACAGGACAATGGGGCCAGGCGCGGCGGCTCACACCTATAATCCCAGCACTATGGGAGGCCGAGACGGGGGATCACGAGGTCAGGAGATCAAGACCATCCTGGCTAACATGGTGAAAATCATCTCTACTAAAAATACAAAAAAATTAGTCGGGCATGGTGGCAGGCGCCTGTAGTCCCAGCTACTTGGGAGGTTGAGGCAGGAGAATGGCGTGAACCCGGGAGGCGGAGCTTGCAGTGAGCCGAGATCACGTCACTGCACTCCAGCCTGGGCGACTGAGCGAGACTCCGTCTCAAAACAAACAAACAAACAAACAATTAAAAAAAAAAAAAAAAAAAAAACAGGACAGTGGGCCCAGCACAGTGGCTCACAGCTGTAATTCCAGCACTTTGGGAGGCCGAGACAGGTGGATTGCCTGAGGTCAGTAGTTCAAGAGCAGCCTGACCAGCATGGTGAAACCCTATCTCTACTAGAAATACAAAAATTAGCCAGGTGTGGTGGCGGAGGGGGGGCGCCTGTAATCCTAGCTACTTGGGAGGCTGAGGCAGGAGAATCACTTGAACCTGGGAGGCGGAGGTTGCATAAGTCAAGATTGCACTCCTGCACTCCAGCCTAGGTGATAGAGCAAGACTCTACATTTAAAAAAAAAAAAACAGAACAGTGGCCCAGATGACCAAACAGCTGCTGTGTGTCGAGCAGCAGATCCAACACAAGAAAGTGTGAACACATCTGGCTGTGAATGTCGAGTGGCAAAGGCAGTGGCTTCGGTAGTTAAAACCTTTAGGGACATGATGCCCACAGAGGACAAAGTGACCACAGTGTCCTCAGTTCCCATCTACGTATTTACTCTCTGCAGGGCCGCCAGGTCCACTGCCAGTTCCCAAAGCCAAGCGCTGGGACATCCTCTCCAATCCCTCCTGTTCTTCCCTCCCCTGATGATGGGACATCAAAGCCTGCCGGATCTACTTCTTCAAGAGCTCCAGTTTAGGGACCTCTCTGTCCTCACCTCCTGTCTGCCTGCCTGGGCCCTCCCTGAGCCACCCCTCACTGAAGACTCTGGAGTGATCACTGCGTATCAAAAATCAGATCAGGCCAGACATGGCGGCTCATGGCCTGTAATCCCTATGCTTTGGGAGGCTGAAGTGGAAGGATGGCTTGAAGCCAGGAGTTTGAGACCAGTCTGGGCAACATAGCAAGATCCCATCTCTACAGAAAAATTTATTATTTATTGATTTGTTTGTTTGTTTGTTTTTGAGATGGAGTCTCACTCTGTTGCCCAGGCTGGGGTGCGACGGCACAATCTCGGCTCACTGCAACCTCTGCCTCTCAGGTTCAAGCAATTCTCCTGCCTCAGTCTCCCGACTGGCTGAGATTATAGGCGCCTGCCACAACATCTAGCTAATTTTTGTATTTTTAGTAGAGACGGGATTTCCCCATGTTGGCCAGGCTGGTCTCGAACTCCTGACCTCAGGTGATCCGCTCAGCTCAGCCTCTCAAAGTGCTAGGATTACAGGCATGAGCCACCGTGCCCAGCCTCTACAGAAAATTTTAAAAATTAGCTGGGTGTGGTGCTAATTACAGGCATGCACCTGTAATCTCAGGTACTTGGGAGGCTAACTCAGGAGGACTGCTTTAGCCCAGCAGTTCGAGGCTGCAGTGAGCTATGATGGTGCCATTGCACTGCAGCCTGAGCAACTGAATGAGATGCTGTCTCTTAAAAAATAAAAAATAAGATCACTCTTTCCCCCGATACTGCCTTCCACAGAGCACCTCTGTGAGGTGGCGGAAACCACTACCCAATCTCTTTCCAAAATGACTCAATGTGGTTGAGCGCCTGTGAGACCATATAATCACGGTCTGCCTCTGAACCTCCACCCAGGCTGTTCCACCCTCCCAGAAGCAGCCTGGTTGACGTCCCCATAGTCAGGAGTCCATTTGGAGAGATCCCCTCTGACAAGACTCCTTTGCTACAACCGGTCCAGGCACCCTTATCTCTCTTTGACCTCCCACCTGATCCCAGGATGGCTGTGTTGTCCATCCCACTGTCCAGTGGAACGTGTACTGCTGTAGGGCTAGGATGGGCTCCAGGCCCACTGATCAGGTGCCTGCACCCAGCCTAGGGGAGTCACCAAGTCCATACCTACTGAATAACAAGGGTCCATGGGACTCACCCACCTCAAGCCACACGTGCTGGGCTGACGTGGGGATGGAGGGGATTTCAAACCCCACCAGTCCACCCTGGGACACAGCTTCACTGGTGTAGATGTTATCCTTCGGTGTCAGCTCTGCCTTAATCTGGACCGTCACCCCCTCAGCTGGGCTGCCATCTGGGTAAGATAGCTCCACCTAGAAAAGGTCACCCAAGACACAACAGAGTTAAGACGGCCATGCGCCCCAAACTGATCTGCAGAATCAACACAATCTCCACTGGAATCCCAGCAGGCTTCTTTGTAGAAATTGACAAACTGCTCCTGAAATTCACACGGCATCCAACGGGTCCCAAATAGCGAAAACAATTCTTAAAGGGAACAAAAAAGAAGGACTCACAGGTTCAGGTGTGGTGGCGTGTGCCTGTGGTCCCAGCTACTCAAGAGGCTTCCAAGTCAGACATGGAAGGGTGGGTGCAGTGGCTCACACCTGTAATCCCAACACTTTGGGAGGCCAAAGCAGGAGGATCACTTGAGGCCAGGAGTTCCAGACCAGCCTGGGTAACATAGTGAGACCTCACTACAAAAAACTTAAAAATTTCAGGAGTGGTGGCATGCGCCTATGGTCCCAACTATTCAGGAGCCTAAGGCAGGAGGATCACTTGAGTCTAGGAGTTCAAGGCTGCAGAGAGCTATGATGGTGCCACTGCACTCCAGCCTGGGTGACTGAATGAGACCCTGTCTCTTAAGAAAAAAAAAAATGTTTTAAATGAAGTTGCATCCCTACCTCATACCATATACACAAATAAACTCAAATGGATCACAGACCTAAATGTAACAGCTAAAGCTATAACATTCTTAGAAGAAAACATAAGGGTAGACCTTCATGCCCTTGGATTTGGCAAAGAGGTCATGAAGTACAAATTACATGTGCCGGCCATTAGTCTGATGCCATATCAGGGTATGGACAGTTCAGTGTGACACTTAAACCTCACCCATTCAGACTGGTTGGAGAGCCAGCTAGAATGAGGCAGACATGGATGTTTTAAAAGGAGCTTCTGAAGAACCCTAAAACAGCCCTCAGCTGTGCAGGTATTTGGTGATGGAGTGAATCAGGATTCAGCCCACACGATCCTCATTAACCACTCCCTTCTTTTTTTTTTCTTTTTTGAGAGACAGAGTCTTGCTCTGTTGCCCAGGCTGGAGTGAAGTGGCCCGATCATAGCTCACTGCGGCCTCTACCTCTTGGGCTCAAGCAATCCTCCTGCCTCATCCTCCTGATAGCTGGGACCACAGGTGTGCAATACCATGCCTGGCTAATTAAAAAAAAAAAAATTTGTAGAGCTGGGGTCTTGCTCTATTGCTGAGGATGGTCTCAAACTCCCAGTCTCAAGCAATCCTCCCACCTTGGTCTCTCAAAGTGTGAGCCACCAACACCTGGGCTATTTTTATTTTTTGTAGAGACTGGATCTCACTATGTTGCCCAGGCTAGTCTCACACTTTTGGCCTCAAGTGGTCCTCTTGCCTCAGCCTCCCAAAGCACTGGAACTACAGGCATGAGCCACCATGCCCAGTCTAACCACTCCTTTCTTGAATGCAGATGGTAGATATTTTCTGTCATATGTGAAATGCTCTTTACCAAATTTGTAGCCTTAGACCTCTTCTTCACACACATTCTGACCCTGCACAAGGTACTTTAGTTTCTACTCAAGCTGGGGCCCTCAAAACCAGGGACACAGGAGATAGGTCTCTGTGCATGGGATAGAGGTGGTTCCTGGCATGAGAAGAAAAAGGAGGTTCTGAAGCAGAGCAAGAGGATCAGAACTCAGTGTGAGGACAGCCAGCCAGCATCACTCATGGACAGCAAAAGGGAACTGGGTGCAGGCAGACACAGGGCCAGGGGTGTGGCCCACTTTCTCCTTGCATGACACTGGGCTCTGTTGGCCTTGCCCCACTCCTGCTGCTGCAACTGGGGTGAAGTTACCCTAGGTTTATTTTTTTATTTTTTTGGTTTTTTCATTTGAGACAGAGTCTCACTCTGTCTCCCAGGCTGGAGTGCGGTGGTGTGATCTCAGCTCACTGCAACCTCCGCCTCCCACATTCAAGCAATTCTCGTGCCTCAGTCTCCTGAGTCACTGGGATTATAGGTGTCCACCACCACGCCTGGCTAATTTTTGTATTTTTAGTAGAGACAGTATTTCAGAACCATGTTGGCTAGGCTAGTCTTGAACTCCTGACCTCAGGTCATCCACCCACCTGGGCCTCCCAAAGTGCTGGGATTATTGTCATGAGCCACCATGCCCAGCCTACCCCAGTTTAATAGTTAAAATAATAATAATGACTGGGTGCAGTGGCTCACACCCGCAATCCCAGCACTTTGTGGGTCTGAGGTAGGAGAACTGCTTGAGCCCAGGAGTTTAAGACCAGTCTGACCAACACAGCAAGATCCCATCTCTACAAAAATTTTAAAAATTAGCCAGGCACCGTGGCTCATGCCTGCAATCTCAGCACTCTGGGAGGCTGAGGCAGGTGGATCACCTGAGGTCAGGAGTTCGAGACCAACCTGGCCAACATGGTGAAACTCCATCTCTACTAAAAATACAAAAATTAGCGGGGTGTGGTGGGGCATGCCTGTAATCCCAGCTACTCAGGAGGCTGAGGCAGAAGAATCGCTTGAACCCAGGAGGCAGAGGTTGCAATTAGCCAAGATCGAGCCCCTGCACTCCAGCCTGGGTGACAGAGCGAGACTGTCTCAAAAATAAATAAATATATAAAAATTTAAAAATAAAAAATTTGTTGGGCCTGGTCGTTCATGCCTGCAGTACCAGCTACCCAAGATGCTGAGGCAGACAGATTGCTTGAGTCCAGGATGTCGAGGCTGCAATGAGCTATGATCTCACCACTGCACTCCAGCCTGGGCGACAGAGCAAAACCCTGTCTCTAAGAAAATACAAAAGTTAACTGGGCTTGATGGTAGGTGCCTGTAATCTCAGCTACTCAGGAGGCTGAGGTAGGAGAATCACTTGAACCTGGGAGACGGAGGTTGCAGTGAGCCGAGATGGAGCCACTGCACTTCAACCTGGGTGATGGAGTATGACTGTGTCTCAAAAAAAAAGAACCCATTGAAGAAACAGGACTGCCTTAGAGGAGCTGCTTTAATAAATGGCTACTCAAGGCTGGACGCGGTGGCTCACGCCTATAATCCCAGCACTCTGGGAGGCCGAGGTGGGTGGATCATGAGATCAGGAGATCAAGACCATCCTGGCTAACACGGTGAAACCCCGTCTCTACTAAAAAAATACAAAAAATTAGCCGGGCAAAGTGGCGGGCTCCTGTAGTCGCAGCTACTTGGGAGGCTGACGCAGGAGAATGGCATGAACCCAGGAGGCGGAGCTTGCAGTGAGCTGAGATCGTGCCATTGCACTCCAGCACTCCAGCCTGGGCGACAGAGCAAGACTCTATCTCAAAAAAATAAATAAATAAAATAAATAAGTAAATAAATAAATGGCTACTCAAATGTCTGCTCAAGTGGAATAGAGTAGATCGTCCTTTCCCATGGAGGAAAATGTCCCCTGCCCCTCACCTGGAACACCAGCCCTCACCACACTCCGCAAAGGTTGTGTCAGGGGATCCGTTTTCAGCTGAGTCACCACTGCGGAGCTAGTGGCTAGTGGTTGTGGTTTCACAGTGGTCCTGGGGCAGGATGCGGTACAGTCACCCCCAAGTTACCTTCCCCACATAGGCCAGGCCCGGCTTGAACTGCTTCCTCGTGTCCTTGGAGTACCGGATGTCCACCAGCTGCCTCTGCACGGGGGTGGAGTCGTCGAACGCCACCTGCTGGCTCCCGTCCACACTGGTCACTGTGGCCCAGATGCTGACCCTGCCCCGGAAGTGCTCGGGGACGTCCGCTGGGATCATGTCCCTCACGCAGATGTCGAAGTCCTGGGAGCCGAGGATCTGGAGGGAGGAAAAACGCAGCCCGTGCTCGCTCAGGGTTGGAGTGTCATTGAGGGATGTCCCTGAAACACACACCTGAGGTGCAAGACTCTTCAGCTGCTTGGAGGGCCAGGGGACACTTGGTGACATACCCAATCTATGCCACGGGACCGTGCAGAGGGTCCCTCACTGGATCTGGACAACATCCCAGGGAAGATGGATGTTGGCTCCATTGGGCAGAAGAGGAAAAAGGTGGCTCATGCCTTTAATCTCAGCACTTTGGGAGGCCGTGGCAGGCAGATCACTTGAGGTCAGGAGTTCGAGATCAGTCTGGCCAACATGGCAAAACCCCATCTCTACCAAAAATATAAAAAATTAGCTGGGTGTGGTGGCGGGCAGCTGTAATCCCAGCTACTCAGGAGGCTGAGGCATGAGAATCGCTTGAACCCAGGAGGCAGAGGTTGAGGTGAGCCTGAATTGTGCCACTGCACTCCAGCCCGAGTTAAGAAAAAAAAAAAAGAGGCCGGGCGCGGTGGCGCAAGCCTGTAATCCCAGCACTTTGGGAGGCCAAGACAGGCAGATCACGAGGTCAGGAGATCGAGACCATCCTGGCTAACACAGTGAAACCCCGTCTCTACTAAAAAATACAAAAAACGAGCGGGCGAGGTGGCGGGCGCCTGTAGTCCCAGCTACTGGGGAGGCTGAGGCAGGAGAATGGCATAAACCCAGGAGGCAGAGCTTGCAGTGAGCTGAGATCCAGCCACTGCACTCCAGCCTGGGAGACAGAGCGAGACTGTTTCAAAAAAAAAAAAAAAGAAAAGAAAAAAAAAGAGGAAAGAGATTCCCATGCTGACACAATCTCCCACAGCCCAGGCAACAGAGGGGGCATCTGAACCTGTTCAGCCCCACTCTGGGGCACCAGAACTCCCTCATTCAATTCCTATCTCAGGATCCCACCCTGGGACTTGGCAAATAATCCTTATTCAGAAAGAGCTGTGGAGTAAATCACTCCGGAAATGACAGAACTAAGACAAAGATCATGAGCTGGTAGCATCCCAGGAGAATGGCTGGGATTCTCCAAGGTGCCAGTGGCAGGAATGGGAGAGGTGGGGGGTTGTGGTGTCCAATCCATGGAAGAGAAGCCTCAGAGAGCAGAGAGATGGGCCAGGCGTGGTAGCGCACACCTGTAATCCCAGCACTTTGGGAGGCCGGCGGGGGTAGATCACTTAAGGTCAGGAGTTCAAGACCAACCTGGCCAACATGGTGAAACCCTGTCTTTACTAAAAACACAAAAATTGTCCCGACATGGTGGTGCGTGCCTGTAATCCCAGCTACTTGGGAGGCTAAGGCAGGAGAATTGCCTGAACCAGGAGGCAGAGGCTGCAGTGATCCAAGATCGCGCCATTGCACTCCAGCCTGGGAGACACAGCGAGACTCCATCTCAATAAATAATTAAATTAAATTAAATTAAATTAAATTAAATTAAAGATATCTCAGATATAAGAGAGGGGAACCCATTGGAGCAGATACGTCCCAGGTGGGAAAGGGACTAAGAAGGAGCTTTGGGTGGGAGGTGAAGAAGAGCCAGTGCTGAAAGGGTTAATGTCAGGGCACCTACAGAGGGATGGGAATCTCCAGGAAGGAGGGTGTCTGTTGTACAGTTGCCCACTCACAATGTAACATTATGCTGAAAGACCAAAAAAGGTTACAAAACTTTAAACATGTGGGAATGTAAAACAGTGCAGCCACATTGACAATTTGGCATTTCCTCAAAAGGTTACACAGTGTTACCCTCTGACCTAGCAATTCTGCTCCTAGGAATGAACCCAAGAGAAACAAAAACGTAGGTCCACAGAAAAACTTGCACAGGGATGTTCATAGTAGCATGAGACATAATAGCCAAAAAGCAGAAACAACCCAAATGTCCACCACTGGATGAAGGGATAAACACATTGTGGTCCATCTGTACCAGGGAATATGATGCAGCCATAAAAAAGGAATGAAGTATTGATCCTGCTACAATGTAGATGAACATCAAAAACATGATGCTGAGTGAGAGAAGCCAGACACAAAAGGACATATAGTGTATGATTCATTCACAGAAATGTCCAGAACTGGCAAATCCACAGAGACAGAAAACAGATTAGTAGTTACCAGGGACTGGAGGAGCGAAATGGGGATTCTCTACAAAAGGACATGAAGGATGTAGGGAAGGATGGTGGAACAATTCTAAAATTGGATAACAGCATTGGTTGCACAACTCTGCAACCATATGAAGATGATCAAACTGTACACTCTACATGGGTGAACTGTATGCAATGTGAATGATATCTCAATAAAATTGTTTACATTTTTATTTTATTTTAGAGATGGGAATCTCACTATGTTGCCCAGGCTGGCTTTGAACTCCTGAGCTCAAGAGATCTTCCTGCCTCTGCCTTCCAAATATTAAAAGCTGGGACTCCAAGGAATAAAATTAGTGTTTATTCATGTTTTTTTGTTTGTTTGTTTTTTGAGGTGTAGTCTCGCTCTGTCGCCCAGGCTGGAGTACAGTGACATAGTCTTGGCTCACTGCAACCTCTGCCTTCAGGGTTCAAGTGATTCTCCAGCCTCAGCCTCTGAGTATCTAGGATTACAGGCATGCACAACCATGACCAGCTAATTTTTGTGTTTTTAGTAGAAACGCAGTTTCACCAAGTTGGCCAGGCTGGTCTCGAACTCATGGCCTCAAGTAATCCACCCGCCTCAGCCTCCCAAAGTGCTGAGATTACAGGCATGACCCACCACACCCGGCTAAATTGGTGGTTTTTTTTTTAACTTTACATACAGTAACCTGCGAGGAAACACATCACAATATCGATAGTGGTCGTGTCCACCTATTGGAGAAGCAAGTTATCTTTATTTTCTTCCTTTTTATATTTTCTAAAGTCTCTATATTCAGCCTGCAGGCATTTTATCATCAGAAAAATCCCTGCCATATAACTGTTTCAGAAAGTAAAACAGCGGTGGCTCACACCTGTCATCCCAGCACTTTCAGGTGCAAAGGTCAGAGGATCGCTTGAGCCCAGGAGTTCAAGACCAGCCTGGGCAACATAGTGAGACCCTGTCTCTAATCAAAATTTTTTTAAAGGCAGTAAATAAAATAATAATAATAAAAGAAAGTAAAATAAAATGCGTGATCTTGGAGGTGAACCTGGGGGTTGAGTCAGGGGGTAGAAGGGGTCCCTGTTTCTCACCTTGGTTGTTCTGAGGACGGGGCGTCCCACCTCGTGGCTGTAGTACCCCACACCATTAGCAGTCATGTTGATCGTTAAGGCACCAGCCACGGGTTTCCCAAAGGTATACCTGGAACAAAAAAATAAAGCATGCTCAATTTCACAGCCAAGATGGCAGGGAGGGCCCAGCCTCAGGAAGGCCAGGTTGGCACAGTGTGGCCACTAGTACAGTGACGGATGCAGCTCCCTTCCCACCCTGCATCCAGTCCTGACAGCCCCACCGCCCCCCCACTGCAGCCTGGAGTCGGGACAGAAGATGCCAAGGCCCTCCGATCCTCTGCACCAAGCCTCCAGGTGGACAGAAAAAGAGACCGAGGGTCAGAGAGGAACTCTGGAACTGAGAAGGCTAGGTTGGTGCTCCTCTGGAGCAGAGTAGTGCAGAGGCATGAGCGACTGTGGGTCCCTGAGGGGCACCTGAGCCTAAGCGCCCTATTAAGCTCAACCTTGAACCAGGGACAGGGCTTCTCTGAGCCTCAGTTTCCTCACCTAGAGAATGGGAATCAAACTACCTTCGCAGGGGTGATGGTGAAACTTTAAATGTCTGTATGTCACTCCTGATGCAGAGGGAGTGCCGGTGCATGGGGAACAGGAGCAAAATAAGAGAGTGCAGGCCGGGCATGGTGACTCATGCCTGTAATCCCAGCACTTTGGGAGGCCAAGGTGGGCAGATCACTTGAGGTCAGGAGTTCAAGACCAGCCTGGCCAACATGGTGAAACCCCGTCTCTACTAAAAATACAAAAATTAGCTGGGTGTGGTGCCACATGCTTGTGATCCCAGTTACTCGGGAGGCTGAGACAGGAGAATCGATTGAGCCCGGGAGGCAGAGGTTGCAGTGAGCTGAGACTGTGCCACTGCACTCCAGCCTGGGCGACAGAGCAAGACTCGGTCTGAAAAAAAAACAACAAGGATCAACCCCTCTCGGGTCAGCACGCTGGCTGTGGGTGCTGTTTTTGCCAGGGAGGACTACAGAGGGCGGGGAGCAGCGTTGGGGGAGGGGGGAATACGGTGGGGTTGGGAGGGGACGCCCTGGGGAAGGGAGATGCTAGTGCAGGAGAGGCACGCCCTGGGGGTAGGGCATTCCTTGGGGAGGGGAGACCTTTGGGGAGGGAAGATTTTAGAGGGGAAGGGCAGGACTTGAGTAAGGAACACACAGTGGGAGAGGGGCATGCTTTGGAGAGACGGGTGTGCTCATAAGGGTGGGGACACTAGCATGCGAACGAAGACAGGCGGTGGGTACAGTGCAAGAGGTTCATGTGGCAGGGAGACACCAAGTACGAGGGAGGGAGGGAGCGGGGCACAGGGCACCCTTGGGGGAGCAGGGAGGCCATGGTAGAAGTGCTGCCTGTAGGAGGAGGGAGAAGCACAGTTGTCGGGGGAGAGGGAAGGGGAGGGCAAAGGAGAGGCCCAGGGGACAGGAAGATGCTCTAGGGAGAGGGGTACACTGCAGGGAGGGGGCGCCCCCAGGGGAGGGGCACGGGAAAGGGTGATGCTCTAGGGAGTGGGCACATCCTGGGGAGGGGGCACCCACAGGGGAGGAGCCCAGCGGGGAAGGAGATACTTTAGTGGGAGGGGGACACCCCGGGGAGGGGGCGCCCACAGGGGAGGAGTCTGGGGGAGGAGGGAGATACTCTAAGGGGAGGGGCACATCCTAAGGAGGGAGCACCCACAGGGGAGAGTCACACGAAAGGGAGATGCTAGTGGGAGGGGCACATCCCAGGGAGGAGGGAACCAGGAAGGGAGGGGCACACCCATGTGGGAGGGAGGGAGGCAGCAGAGGAGGGGAACAACCTTGAGGGAGCGGCGTGATGGTTGGGGAAGGGGAAGGGCCCCGCGGTGCGCCCCAGGGGCCCCTCTTTCTCACCTGGCCCGCACAGTGCCTGTCTCACAGGCGTCTAGGTCTCGGATATACCGGGGCGGGTCAATCAGGAGCTCGAACTTGGGCAACACTGAAGAAAGAAAGCAGAGAGGAGGGGCTGGCTTCTGTCCCTAAGGTGGCCTCAGGGGCCCTGACACCCGTGCAAGGTGCAGGACACAGCACCCGGCCACCGCCGAGGTTGACACTATGCCCACCCACACCGCTCTGCTGAGCAGCCCTGGGGATTTTGTGGGCTGCATCTATTTCTCATCTTTGGGGGACCAGGACCCCATTTTCCTCAAGGGGCCTCCTCCTGTCACTTTCAGACCACGTGCTTAGAGTGTAGTGGATTCCAGCCTATCCCAGGGTGGACACGAGGCCAGGAGGCTCCTCCCAGCCCCTGTGACCCTGGGAGCCAACAAGGGGCATCCCCGGGGTGACTGCAGCGGAGAACTGACTTCTCCAATTGCTTCTGGACTCAGCCTTGGGAGTGTCAAGTCATCTTGTCACCAGGGGCCGAGGTGACACACTGAAGCAGCCAGAAAACCAGAAAGAATCGGGTCCTGAGAGAACTCTTGTAGGAGCCTAAGAATCCCTTTTTTTTTTTTTTTTTTTTTTTGAGACAGAGTGTCGCTGTGAATCCCAGATTGGTGTGCAGTGGCACGATCTTGGCTCACTGCAGCCTCCTCCTCCTCCTGGTTCAAGCAATTCTCCCGCCTCAACCTCCCAAGTGGCTGGGATTACAGGCACAAGCCACCACGCCTGGCTAATTTTTGTATTTTTAGTAGAGATGGGGTTTCACCATGTTGGCCAGGCTGGTCTTGAACTCCTGACCTCTAGTGATCCACCTCGGCCTCCCAAAATGCTGGGATTACAGACATTAGCTGCCGTGCCCGGCCATCTTTTTTTTCTGAGACAGGGTTTCACTTTGTCACCCAAACTGGAGTGCAGTGGTGCAATCACAGTTCACTGCAGCCTTGATCTCCCAGGCTGAAGCGATCCTCCCGCCTCAGCTTCCCCAGTAGCGGGGACTACAGGCAGGTGCCACCACGTCCAGATAATTGTTTTAAAGTTTTGTACAGACAGGGACTATGTTGTCCAGGCTGGTCTCAAACTCCTGTCCTCAAGCGATCCTCCCACCTCGGCCTCCCAAAGTGGTGGGATTACATGTGTGAGCCACCACCATGCCTGGCCTACAATACTTTTTCTCTATAAAAGGTAAGAGTGCACTTTGGGAGGCTGAGGCGGAAGGATTGCTTGAGGCCAGGAGTTCGAGACCAGCCTGGGCAATACGGCAAAACCCTGTCTCTACTAATACAAAAATTAATCGGGTGTGGTGGCTCACACTTGTAGTCCTAGCAACTCAGGAGGCTGAGGAGGGAGGATCACTTGAACTTGGGAAGTCAAGGCTTCAGTGAGCCAGGATCACACCACTGCACTGCACTCCAGCCTGGGTGATGGGCGTGAAACCCCGCCTCAAAAAAAAAAAAAAAAAAAAGTCTAGGACCATCCCCTGAAACTATACCCAATCATCACAAGCCCTCAGTAAAAGAGGACTCCTGTCATCCTCCACTTCTTCACTGCCATTTTCACCAGTTCCCTCCCTCCTTCTCCTTCCTTCCTCCCTCTCCTTCCTCCCTCTCCTTCCTTCCTTCCTTCCTTCCTTCCTTCCTTCCTTCCTTCCTTCCTTTCTCTTTCTCTCTTTCTCTCTTTCTTTCTTTTGAGACAGAGTCTCACTCTGTCACCCAGGCTGGAGCGAAGTGGTGCGATCTTGGCTCACTGCAACCTCTGCCTCCTGGGTTCAGGTGATTCTCCTGCCTCAGCCTCCCAAGTAGCTGGGATTACAGGCACATGCCCCCACGCCCAGCTCATTTTTGTATTTTTAGTAACGACATGAGGTATCACCATGTTGGCCAGGCTGGTCTCGAACTCCTGACCTCAAGTGATCCGCCCACCTGGGCCTCCGAAAGGGCTGGGATTACAGGCGAGATACCCTGCACCCAGCCTTCTTCACCAGTTTCTAAGGTTTCTTCCAGATCTGAAATCCCAAGACCCTGAGATTCTCCAACTTACCATACTTCTGAACTTCAAAAGACTTGTTGTACGTGTGGCCTTGCATTTCAGCAAAAATGAACCATTCTCCCAACACAGGCTGGTCGGACAAGGGGAAGCTCAGGTTGGTGATGCCTGTGTGAAGAGAGACACCCCTTTGTGCCTGGGCAAGGGCATTTTCAGAGAGCCACGGGCATAGGGAGGTACAGGAAGAGGAAGCCAGGACCCTGCTCCTTCTCCTTCCCTGGGCAGCCCCCCAGGAGAACTGGAGACCACAGAGAAGCTGGTGGGGTCTGCGCAGAGCAGGACGCTGCAGGAGCCCGCCAGTGGAGCAGATCTGAGACTCTGGCGGGCTTCAAAGGGATGCAGGAAGAGACTGGACCTGGGGTTCCTGGGACAGCCTTGTAGCCAGGACCAGGGGCAGGCAGTGAGCTGGACAAACGAGGGAAATGAGCCAGCCCAGCTCATCCACTCCATCCCCCCGAACCCAAGTCATTTCCAGCCTGGGCGCTACTGACACCTGGGGTCTCATGGCTCTCTGGGGTGGAGGCGTCCTGTGCACTATAGGATACTGAGTAGCATCCCTGGCCTCCACCAACCAGATGCCAGTAGTACCAATGCCCTCCACAATCTAACGACCTAAAAAAGTCCCCCAGACATTGCCAATATCGCCTCTAGGGGGCAAAGTCACCCCTGGGTGGAAATCCCATATATATACACACACACACACACACACACACACACATATATATAAAAAACACATATATAATATATATTATATTATGTCATATATAATATATAACAATATATATTACATTTATATTATATATTATATAATATATATAATATATTATATATAATATATATAATTATAATATATAATAATATAATATATATTATGTTATGTTATATATAACATATATAACATATATAACATTATATATATAACATATATATAACATATATAACATATATAACATTATATATATGTTATATTATATATAACATATATAACATTATATATTATATGTTATATATAACATATATAACGGTATGTTATATTATGCTATATAATATATATTATATTATGCTATATATAACATATATAATGCATATATGTATTATTTATATAATATATTATATATAATATATTATGTATTATGTATATAATATATTATATAATATATTATGTATATAATACATAATATGTTATATATTATATTATATGTTATATATATATGGAGAGAGGAGAGAGAGAGAGACAGAGTGAGAAACAGACAAGACAGACAGGGTCTCCTGCCAGGACAGGGTTTCTCAGCCCTGGCACTACTGACATTTAGGGCCAGATCATTCATTGTGGTGCGGGGGCGTCCTGCGCACTGAGGGATGCTGAGCATCATCCCTGGCCTCCACTCACCAAACACCCATTGCACTCCTTGTCTTCCACAAAAGTCCTGACAAGCCAAAATGTCCCCAGATATTGTCGATGTCCCCTGGGGGCAGAATCTCCCGCCCGACTCCCCACCCCTCTGTGAGAACCACCCCTAACTGAACTAGAGCACGCACACACTTTAGCACAGAGCACTCTCTCCCCCAAACATCCCCCCGGAAACACCATCAGCCACTGACATGGGAGCTGGCATTTGCTTTGCACCTGTGCCTGAGCCCCGTCCGCAGCTCTGTTTTCACTGGGAGCCGTGGAGGAGTTGGAAAGGGCACACTGACTCTAGGCATTGCCAGGGGATCTTCCACTCCTGAGTGTGACACGCTCCACCTGTCCCCAGTGATCATATGGGGAGGGCCATACAGGGAGGGGACAGGAAGAGTGGTTCCCCTGGGTCTCACAACAGAACCCAAAACCCACAGCAGCGCCCACGGCTTCTCCCAATCACATTGGAGCCAGAAGATGTGACGGCTAAAACGGCTTTTTCCTCCGCATATTCAGACAAAGTGGGCCTTTGATGGTTAGAGGACATTCAGGGATGCGTGTCCTGAGCACGTGTTTTGTAAGGGGTCTGTGGCCAACTTTGCCAAATGCTCCCTGAGAGAGGGGCACTGTCACCCTGGTTGAGAATCATGGGTCTACACACATCCCAAAGATTTTTTTTTATTTTTTTATTTCTTTGAGACAGAGTCTTGCTCTTTTGCCCAGGCTGGAGTGCAGTGGCATGATCTCAGCTCGTGCCACCTCCATGTCCCGGGTTCAAGCGATTCTTGTGCCTCAGCCTCCTGAATAGCTGGGACCACAGGCACCTGCCACCACACTTGGCTAATTTTGTATTTTTAGTAGAGACGGGGTTTCCCCATGTTGGCCACGCTGGTCTTGAACTCCTGACCTCAGGTGATCCACTCACCTCAGCCTCCCAAATTGCTGGGATTACAGGTGTGAGCCACCAAGCTAGGCCCCAAATGGTTTTTTTAAACAGGAGGTTGACCTCTCCCCCAACTCTGTGCTCTTAAGATCAAGTCAGCCTAGGCAACATCTTGAGACCCCGTCTCTACCAAAAATTTTAAAAATTAACTGGGCTTGATGGCATGTGCCTGTGGTCCCAGCTACTCAAGAGGCTGAGGTGGGAGGATCACTTGAACCCAAGAGGTAGAGGCTGCAGTGAGCTATGATCACACCACTGCACTCCAGCCTAGGTGACAACATGAGACAGAAATTGCCTCTTTAAAAAAAAAAAAAAAAAAAAAGTTTTTTAAAAAAAGATCAAGTCCATTCTCTTCCCTGGTTCATGCCAGCGTCACCCCTGCTCTCAGCGCTCAACATCTCTGTCCTGTCCACTGTCTCCAACCTCACTCCCCTAGACATCCACAGCCCTTCCCATACATCGGGTCCCTGACTGGGACATGCTTCCTGGCCCCCTTGCTTTGCCTGGCCGTCCCCCGTTCCTTCTTTGTTGCTGAAAAGGATCCTCCTCCAGGCAGCCTTCCAGGATTGTCTCTGCCACCCCAGGATGGGATACAGCCCTGTTTGCCCTCTCTGAGTTTTGAACTTCTCCTTCCTAGCACTCATCACAACTGACATCATCCAGGCTGTTTAGTTCGTGTTTGCTCCCCGCATTGGGCTGAAAGCTCACCCCATGGCAGTATCTATGTGGTACCCAACAAATATCTGCGATACAGAGAGAGCAGCTGAGCGAACAAGAGGGAGTAAAGAAGGCAGACAGGGAAGATGGAACAGAAGAAAAGAGGCTGAGGCCAGGCACAGTGGCTCACGCCTGTAATCCCAGCACTTTGGGAGGCCAAGGTGGGCAGATCACCTGAAATTGGGAGTCCAAGACCAACCTGGCCAACATGGTGAAACCCTGTGTCTACTAAAAATACAAAAATTAGCCAGGCCTAGTGGCACGTGCCTGTAGTCCCAGCTACTTGGGAGGCCGAGGCAAGAGAATGGCTTGAACCCGGGAGGCAGAGATTGCAGTGAGCCGAGATCGCGCCACTGCACTCCAGCCTGGGTGACAGAGAGAGACTCTGTCTCAAAAAATAAAAAAACAAGGTGAGAGCAGGTGCTCCAGTATTCCAGAAAGGTCTTGAGTTCTGAGCCGGAGCCCTGCCTGAGTCCTGGGCACAGAGAAACATGGGCAGAGGGTCCAAATCCACAGGGAAGGTGCTGTGGGCCAGGCTGAGGCTCCTAGATCCAAACCCATGGCATCATCACCTCCCAGGTGGGTACCTGCCCTCCACTCCTCCTTGGTCCTCTCCAGCTGGGGCAGCAGTGGGGGTACGTTAGGGAGGGGGCCCCGGACAGAGCATATTCTGTTTTCCCGGAAGGTTTATCACATCTGCAGCCCTCAAGCTGCAGAGGAAGAAACTTACCGCAGCAGAACGGCTTCAAGTGTCTCCACTCTATCATCCGAGAGCCTCGGGGGTCCTGTTGGTGGTGGAGAGGGGCAGACACACGGAGTGAACTCAGGCTAGCCCAGCGTGTGCCCAGTGTAAGGATTTTCCCAGTCCTCTCTCTTGGGCATGTCAACCATGCAGCGAAGGTTCCAAGATTAATCATTAACCCCAGGGCAAAAAAGTAAAAAGCTCTGGATAGAGAAGGATTTGAAAAGCAGAAGGGGACGGGCTGGGCCTGCTTCCTCATTTAGGGAGCTGTGTACAAACAAACCTACAAATGGACGTGGCTGGGGGTGGTGGCTCACACCTGTAATCCCAGCACTTTGGGAGGCCGAGGCGGGTGGATCTCCTGAGGTCAGGAGTTTGAGATCAGCCGGGCCAACATGGTGAAACCCCCATTTCTACCAAAAAAGACACACACAAAAAAAATTAGCTGGGCATGGTGCCACATGCCTATAGTCCCAGCTACTTGGGAGGCTGAGGCAAGAGAATCGCTTGAACCCAGGAGGCAGAGGTTGCAGTGAGCCAAGATCGGCACCACTGCAATCCAGCCTGGGTAACAGAGCAAGACTCCATCTCAAAAAAAAAAAGGAAACGGACAGACACACACTCAGCCCATCCCAGGGTGGACCCAGGGACCAGGATAGAAGACGCTGGGTCCCAGCCTTGTAAGGCACAGTGGCTCAACCCAGAAGGCAGACAGTGAGCGAAGACACACCAGATCTTGCAGAAGATGGGCTACCCGGGCCCCAAGTCCAAGCCGAGGAGGGACAGAGGCCACTCACCTGGATGTAGGCTTCCAGCTGTAATGAAGACACAGATGCAGTGAGCAAATCTTCCAGCAAACCCCAAACCCTTCCAACATGCTCATGCATCATTGATGCATGGCCTCAGTCCCCGTGACAAGCACTCACTGTTATGGGTTAAACAGTGTCCCCCTAAATTACATCCGTTAAATCCTAATCCCAAGTAGGGTCTTTAGAAAAGGACCCTCAAAAGGGGAACCCAGGCAGGCACTGCTTGAACCACTGGACCCCATTAATGTCCCCAGCAACACAACAAACCCATGCCGGGTGCCTCCCGATACAAGGCACCAGGGAGGACAAGGCACCAGGGAGGATCCAGTATCGCTTCTGTGGATCCTGCCCGAGATTCGCAACTTGAACTTGGTCACAAGAAACCAGAAGACCATCCTACTAAGGGACGTTCTGCAAAACAACTGCCTGGACTTGCCAAAAATGTCAATGTCATGAAAGACACAGAAAGGCAGTGAGGAACTAATTCAAATTAAAGGAGACCAAGAGACACGATGAACAAATGACCCAGGATCAGATCCTGGACCAGCAAAGAAACATGCTACGAAGGTTACTATTGGAACAACATGGATTTTATATTAGATATTATTATTGTGTCAATGTCAAAATTATTTTCCTCTTTTTTTTTTTTTTTTTGTATTTTGTGTTTTTTTTAGAGACAGAGTTGTGCTTTGCTGCCTGGGCTGGAGTTCAAGTGGTACAATCACAGTTCATTGCAGCCTCAAACTCCTGGGCTCAAGAGATCCTCCTGACTCAGCCTCCCAAGCAGCTGGGACTACTGGCGCATGCCACCATGCTCGGCTAATTTGTATTATTTTAATTTTTTGTCAAGACATTTTTGCTATGTTGCCCAGAATGGTCGCGGACTACTGGCCACAAGCGATCTTCCCGCCTCAGCCTCCCAAAGTGCTGGGATTACAGATGTGAGACACTGTGCCTAGCCTCAAAATTTTTAAATGTGATGATCCTCCTTGAGTTGTATAAGAGAACGACCCTGCTCTTAAAGGATACAGGCCAAGTGTTCAGGGCCAGAAAGGCACAATATCTGTAAGTTATTCTCAAATGATTTATCATTAAAATAATTTTGTAAGTATATATACATATACACACAGAGAGGAGCGCTAGACAGAAAGCACATAAATGTGGCCAGGCCTGGTGGCTAACGCCTGTAATTCCAGCACTTTAGGAGGCCAAGGCGGGTGGATCACCTGAGGTCAGGAGTTTGAAACCAGCCTGGCCAACATGGTGAAACCCCATCTATACTAAAAATACAAAAATCAGCTGGGCATGGTGGCACACGCCTGTAATCCCAGCTACTCAGGAGGCTGAGGCAGGAGAATTCCTTGCACCCAGTAGGCAGAGGTTGCAGTGAGCCAAGATCACTCCACTACACTCCAACTTTGGCAACAGAGCGAGACTCTATCTCAAAAAAAAAAGAAAAAAAAAATTAGCCAGGCGTGGTGGTGGGTGCCTATAATCTGGGTTACTCGGGAGGCTGAGGCAAGAGAATCACGGGAACCCAGGAGGCAGAGGTTGTAGTGAGCCAAGATCGCGCCACTGCACTGCAGCCTGGGCAATAAAGCAAGAGACTCGGTCTCGGAAAAAAAACAAATTTTTTTAAGCCACAGTGCAGGGCTACCTAAAGCCCTCAAAGGCATTCCTTGTTGAGGAGCAGTGGGCCAGGCACGCCCACCAGCCTTCCTCTGTCACCAAGAACTTCCTGGGGTTCTCCAGGGGGCATGGAACTGTGAAAGAAAATAGGAAAGAGAAGGTCTGGAGAGAAAGACCAGTTTCCAATGGTGGCCCTGGCTAGGGGGTCCCAAGTGGATATGTTCCGGGCCCGCGGTTTTAGAAGCTGATCTCACCTTCTCGTTGACAGGCCTCAGATCTGGGGAGACGGTGAAGATGCTTATGAGCACTAGAAGAAAGAAGACAGGCATGTGACACCTCCAGACCACGGCCGGCCCTCCCTGCATCCGTGCCAGCCACCCACCTCGGTGCTGGGGTCTGTATACAGGCTTGTCTGTCTGGATGAACACGGAGGCACCCCGGCCGTCCACGGTCACCGAGGTCTGGTTGTGAAAGAGGGGCTCCTCCTCCGCCTGCCGGCCGCGGCCCCACACTTTCAGAAGCGCCTGGCCCCGGAGGCCCGTGGGCACCTACAGGCAGAGGAAGGAGCTTTGGGATGAGAATGTCACCCTGGAATGGGCTGAGATACTGGGAAAGGAGTTTGGAGTCTAGAATGGAGAACTCACCCCAGGAGAGACTGTCACCCAGGGGACACTCGGCAGTTTCTGGAGATGTTTTGGGGTGTCATAGCTTTGGGGGTGGGGATTGCTACGGTCATTTGAGAGGGGAATAGAGAGGCTGCTCAACATCTTACAGCGCGCAGGACACCCCTGCCCTCGGCAAACTGCCCCAAACATCTTTTTTTTTTTTTTTTTTTTTTTTTTTTGAGACAAGGTCTCACTCTGTCGCCCAGGCTGGAGTGTAGTGGCGCTATCTCAGCTCATTGCAACCTCTGCCTCCCAGGCTAAGTGTTTCTCCCACATTGGCCTCTTGAGTAGCTGGGATTACAGGTGTGCGTCACCATGCCTGGCTAATTTTTGTATTTTTTGTAGAGGCAAGTGTTGGCCAGGCTGGTCTTGAACTCCTGGGCTCAAGCGATCCACCAGCCTTGGCCTCCCAAAGTGCTGGGATTATAGGCGTGAGCCACTGCACCCGATCATATCTTTTTTTTTTTTTTTTTTTTTTTTTTTGGAGATAGGGTTTATCTCTGTCGCCTAGGCTGGAGTGCAGTGGTACAGTTACGGCTCACTGCAGCCTTGGCCTCCTGGGCACAAGCAATCCTCCCATCTCAGCCTCCTGAAGAGCTGGGACTACAGGCATGCACCACCAGGCCAGGCTTATTTTGTTTATTTTTTGTAGAAACAAGGTCTCACTCTGTTGCCCAGGCTGGTCTCGAACTCCTGGGCTCAAGCGATCCTCCCACTTCAGCCTCAGATTCCAGGCATGAACCACGGTGCCAAGCCTGCCCCAGCTATCAGCCATGCTGAGGCCGAGAAACGCTGGTCTAGTTATGGAGCCTTCTCTTCTGACTCAGCAGAGTTGCCAAGCTGTTTCCGCTCATCACCACTGCAGAGTTAGAACTGTCTCCCCTCTTGCCAAGTGAATTCACAGCCTGTGAGCAGTGGAAGGAGACCTTGATCCCTTGATATATATATATGTACATGTCCAGATATATCTATCATATGTATGTGTCCGTGTTTGCCTCACTCTAAAATCACAGCACAGGCCGGGCGCAATGGCTCACACCTGTAATCCCAGCAATTTGGGAGATTGGAGTGGGCGGATCACCTGAGGTCAGGAGTTCAAGACCAGCCTGCCCAACACAGTGAAACCCCATCACTACTAAATATACAAAAAATTAGCCAGGCCTGGTGACATGTACCTATAATCCCATCTACTTGGGAGGCTGAGGCAGCGGAATAGCTTGAACTCAGGAGGCAGAGGTTGCAATGAGCTGAGATCTCACCATTGCACTCCAGCCTGGGCAACAAGAGTGAAACTCCATCTCCAAACAAAAATCAACAAATAATACAAATAAAATCACAGCACAAGCCAGGCATGATGGCTCACACCTGTAATCCCAGCACTTCAGGAGGCCGAGGCGGGCGGATGGCTTGAGTCCAGAAGTTCAAGACCAGCCCAGCCAACATGGTGAAACCCCGTCTCTGTAAAAAATTTTTTAAAAATTAGCCAGGCATGTGGCAGGCGCCTGTAGTTCCAGCTACTCTGGAGGCTGAGGCACACAAATCGCTTGAACCTGGGAGGCAGAGGTTGCAGTGAGCTGAGATCACACCGCTGAACTCCAGCCTGGGTGACAGAGCGAGACTTTGCCTCAAAAAATAAAATAAAATACAATGAAATAAAATAAAATCATAAAATAAAATAAAAATCACAACACATATACAGTGCATGACTCCATTGATCTGAATTGTCCAGAAAAGGCAATCCACAGAGACAGGAATCAGATTGGTGGGTGCCAGGGGCTAGGAGAAGGGAGTGGGGAGTGACTGCTGATGGGGACACGGTCTCCTCTGTGGGGGATGAAAATCTTCTGGAACTAGATGGGCAGGGGAGTTGCACAACCCTGTGAATGTACTAAATGCCACTGAATTACACGTTTTAGAATGGTTAGATGGCTTTTTTGTTGGTTTAGTTTGTTTTTTTGCCACACAGATGGGACCGAAAAAAAAAACACTTCAGTCTTCAGAATGGAGCTTACACTACACAATTCCTTCCTTCCTTCCTTCCTTCCTTCCTTCCTTCCTTCCTTCCTTCCTTCCTTCCTTCTTTCCTTCCTTCCTTCCCTACACATTCCCTCCCTCCCTCCCTTCCTTCCTTCACTATGCTTTCCCTCCCTTCCTCCCTTCCTTCATTACACATTCCCTCCCTCCCTCCCTCCCTTCCTTCTTTCCTTCCTTCCTTCCTTCCATCCTTCCTACACTACACATTCCTTCCCTCCCTCTCTTCCTTCCTTCTTTCCTCCTTTCTTTCTCTTTCTTTTGTTTTTAGAGACAATATCTTGCTCTGTCACCACACTGGAGTCCAGCGATGCGATCAGAGCTCACTACAGCTTCAGACTCCTGGGTTCAAGCGATCCTCCTGCCTCAGCCTACTGAGAAGCCAGGACTGAAGGCGGGCACCACCATGCCCAGCTAATTTATTTTATTTTTTGGTAGAGATGGGGTCTCGCTGTGTTGCCCAGGCTAGGCTCAAACTCCTGGGCTCACGTGATCCTCCTGACTCGGCCTCCCAAAGTGCTGGGATTACAGGTGTGAGCCATCGCACTTAGCCGTCCTCTTATCTTTTTTAAGCAGATGGGCAGAACGCCCTGGCATGTGAGTCATGCACTATAAAAGCTCCTTTCATGCTTAAAACAAACAAAAGTAATGCCTCCAGTATTAGTCCATTTTCACAATGGTGATAAAGACATACCCGAGACTGGGTAATTTATATAGAAAAAGAGGTTTAATGGACTCACAGTTTCACGTGGCTGGGGAGGTCTCACAATCATGGTGGGAGGTGAAAGGCACGTTTTACATAGTGGCAGGCAAGAGAGAATGAGAGCCAAGAAAAAAAGGGTTTTCCCTTATAAAACCATCAGATCTTGTGAGACTTATTCACTACCATGAGAACAGTAGGGGGGAAATCGCCCCCAAGATTCAATTATATCCCTCTGGGTCCCTCCCACAACCTGTGGAAATTATGGGAGCTACAATTCAAGATGAAATTTAGGTGGGGACACAGCCAAACCATATTACCTCCCTCTATGTGACCGGCATTTGATGATAGCTACCCTCTTGGCCATCCCTGGGCACCCAGCAGGTGGGCATTACCTCCCAGCAGATCACCTGGGGAGCTATGTGCACCCCCTGTTCCTAAAACCACCCAAATGGCTGGGCACAGTGGCTCACGCCTGTCATCCCAGCACTTTGGGAGGCTGAGACAGGCAGATCACCTGAAGTCAGGAGTTTGAGACCAGCCTGGCCAACACGGCGAAGCCCCGTCTCTACTGAAAATACAAAAATTAGCTAGGTGTGGTGGCGGGTGCCTGTAATCCCACAACTCAGAGAGGCTGAGGCAGCAGAATTGCTTGAACCCAGGAGGTGGAGGTTGCAGTGAGCCGAGATGGTGCAGCTGCACTCCAGCCTAGGTGACAGAGCAAGACTCCATCTCAAAAAATAAAAAATAATTTAAAAATAAAACCATCCAACTGTGGCGTGTTCCTCTTCTGAGGACCCCTATGTCAGCATCTACTCGCGTGGTCCCTCAAGGGGTGGATGGACCCTAGTGACCATCACGGGGAACAATCTACTGGATTATCTGACTGATCGTCACAGTTCTGCACTGTCATGACCATTGCGTGGGTGAGGTCGGGGTGCACTAGGGCTCCTGCTCTCTGCAGCCACACAAGGTCTGTCTCAGGCCTCTCTCCAGCCACCCACCTCCTGTCTGCTCTCAGAGGGACCTCTTCTACCCGCCACCCGCAGGATCGGCCTTCTGGACCTGTGAGGTCTCTTCTGATGGCAGTTTCCCTGTCAAGACCTACCAGAGCAATAAATCTCACCTGCTACTCCAATCCCAAAATCCTCACCTGGCCCTGTTTCTGGAAATATCTCAGCATTGGCCAAAGGTTGAAGAGGGACGAAAGGTGCCGGCCACCCAGGAGCAGGGCGAGGATGAGCAGGAGGGAAATACTGGAGGGGCTGAGGACCGTACGCTGGAGGGACAGGAAGGGTGGGGGACAAGAGGCTGTGCTGAGCACATAAGGGGGGTCGACCCCAACCGGCAGCCCCTAGAGCTTCACCCCTTCCCCGGGAGCAGATTGCGCCCCACAGGGACAGAAGGGAAGAAGGACTTCCAGCCTTCTTTCTGTTTTTAGAGACAGGGTCTTGCTCTGTTGCCCAGACTAGAGTGCTGTGGTGCGATCACGACTCACCGCAGCCTCCATCTCCTGGACTCAAGCAATCTTCCTACCTCGGCCTACTGAGTAGCTGGGACGACAGGCGCAGGCCACCATGCCTGGCTAACTTTTTATTTTTATTTTTGTAGAGACAGGGGACAGGCTCTCAACTATGTTCCCCAGGCTGGTCTCCAACTCCTGGCCTCAAGCGATCCTCCAGTTTTGGCCTCCCAAGTAGCTAGGATTACAGGCATGAGTCACTGTGTGTGGCCAAATGCTAAGGATCTTAAGCATCTTTCTTGGGAATTGCAAGTCTAGTCTTAAGAGCCCTTGGCCCCTCTCCCAGAATTATACAACCCTTTGTTAGTCTCTCTTACAAATTCCCAGCATCTGCGCTGTGAAGAGTGTCTTCTAACGTGTGATGGCCAGGGACAGCACGTCATCTTAACACCTGCTCCAGGGAGCATGGCTTCCTGACTCATAAGAAAGCAGATCTAGGCTGGGTGCGGTGGCTCACACCTGTAATCCCAGCACTTTGGGAGGCTGAGGCAGGCGGATCACTTGAGGTCAGAAGTTTGAGACCAGTGTAGCCAATATGGCGAACCCCCATCTCTACTGAAAATACAAAAATTAGCTGGGCATGGTGCGGAGGGCGTCTGTAGTCCCAGCTACTCAGGAGGCTGAGGCAAGAAAATCACTTGTACCCGGGAGGCAGATGTTGCAGTGAGCTGAGATCATACCACTGCACTCCAGCCTGGGCAAGACAGCGAGACTCTGTCTCCAAAAAGAGAGAGAGAGAAATCAAACCACATGAAGCCAGGAAAAGAGAGAGAGAGAAAGAGAGAGAGAGAGAAAAAGAGAGAGAGAGGAGGAGGAGGAGGAGGAGGAGGAGAAGGAGAAGGAGAAGGAGGAGAAGGAGAAGAAGAAGAAGAAGAGGAGGAGGAGGAAGAAGGAGAAGGAGAAGAAGGAGAAGAAGAAGAAGAAGAAGAAGAAGAAGAAGAAGAAGAAGAAGAAGAAGAAGAAGAAGAAGAAGAAGAAGAAGAAGAAGAAGAAGAGAGAGGAGGAGGAGGAGGAGGAGGAGGAGGAGGAGGAGGAGGAGGAGGAGGAGGAGGAGGAGGAAAAAGAAAGGGAGGAAGGAAGGAAAGGAGGGAGGGAAATCTCATGACAGGAAGCCAGGAAAGGGAGCTCTAGGGACTTCTTTTTTTCTCTTTTTTCCCTATGCTTCTCTAGGTATTGAAGCCCTAGGGCAGGGACCCTCAACCCCTGGGCCACAGACTGGTACCAGTCTGTGGCCTGTTAGGAACAGGGCTACAGAGCAGGAGGTGAGCAGTGGGTGAGCAAATGAACCTCCATCTGTATTTACAGCCACTCCCCATCGCTCACATGACTGCCTAAGCTCCGCCTCCCATCAGCTCAGCGGCGACATTAGATTCTCATAGGAGTGTGAACCCTATTGTGAACTGTGCACGGGAGAGGTCTAGGTTGCGTGCTCTTTATGACAATCTAATGCCTGACGATCTGTTACTGTCTCCCATCACCCTCAGATGGGACCATCTAGTTGAAGGAAAACAAGCTCAGGGCTTGCACTGATTCTTCCATTATGGTGAGTTATATCATTATTTTGTTACATATTACAACGTAATAATAGAAATTTAAGCACACAATAAATGGAATGCACCTGAATCATCCTGAAGCCATTTCTTCTGCTCCCTGGTCTGTGGAAAAACTGTCTTCCATGAAACTGGTCCCTGGTGCCAAAAAGGTTAGGGACTGCTGCTCTAGGGTTTTGGTTCGGGGGTTCCTGAATGTGGACTTCTGGGGCCACATCCTTCTTTGCCGTAGGGGATCCTGTGCATTGTAAGATGTTGAGCTGCAGCCATGGCCTCCACCCACCAGATGCCAGTAGCACCTGGCACCGCCCAGCCCCCACACCAGCTGTGACAACCAAAAACGTCTCCAGACTTTATGAAATGTCCCCTGTAGGGCAAAAGCACCCCTGAGTGAGAACTGCTGCCTTAGAGAAAGGGTTCTATCATCAAACATAAGGGAGAGGCCAGGTGCTGTGGTTCACTCCTGTAATCCCAACACTTTGGGAGGCTGAGGTGGGCAGATTACCTGAGGTCAGGAGTTCGAGACCAGCCTGGCCAACATGATGAAACCCCATCTCTATTAAAAATACAAAAATTAGCCGGGTGTGGTCGTGCACACTTGTAATCCCAGCTACTGGGGAGGCTGAGGCAGGAGCATGACTTGAACCTGGGAAGTGGAGGTTGCAGTGAGCCAAGATTGCACCACTGCACTCCAGCCTGGGAGAAAAAGCAAGACTGCTTCAAAAAAAAAAAAAAAAAAGTAAGGCAGGAAGACCACTGCTCCGCAGCAATTAGGCACTAGTGGTATACCTCATACAAAAGGAACCACCTCAGTCTCCATTCTGATCAACGGAGATGGGCGCATTACAATTTAAAATAATTCTCAATTTAGCCCATTCATTTGTAGACTCCTGTGAGCATGTGGTAAAAGTTAAGGAATAGCTAACCCCTCAATGCCTGCAATTTCAGGGCTTACATAATCTCTGAAATCCAAGGACTTCAGTTTGAAAACCCATGTCATAGAATTATTTACATAGTTTATTACATATAATAATTTAAAAATAACAATATTCAATGTCTGAGAGGCAGTGGAGAAATTTGATCCCTAATGCACTGCAGGTGGTTCCATGAACAGGTACTGCCGTGTATTCTAGGACACAGCAAGACCCAGTGAGAGGCTTGGGTCCTGCTGGTAATTCTTCTATCTGGGTGCTTAGCCTAAAGAAGGCATCCAGAATGCCAATGCAGCTTTACATACAAACATTCTGGCGACTTACAGATTACGGTATCAAAACACTAAAAACAGCTCAGGCAGGGTGGCTCATGCCTGTAATCCCAGCGCTTTGGGAGGCCAAGGTGTGTGGATCACTTGACGTCAGGAGTTTCAGCCCAGTCTGGCCAACATGGTAAAACCCCATCTCTACTAAAAAAAAAAAAAAAGGAAAAAGAAAAAGAAAAAAAAAAGCCAGTCGTGATGATGCGTGCCTGAGGTCCCAGCTACTCGGGAGGCGGAGGCATGAGAATCGCTTGAACCCAGGGGACAGAGGTTGCAGTGAGCTGAGATTGTACCATTGGACTCCAGCCTGGGTGACGGAGAGAGACCTCATCTCAAAAAAAAAAAAAAAAAAACACTGAAACAATCTAAAAAAAAAATCTAACCTGTGCAAACTGGGGGCTTAGCAAATTGATATCTAAGAGGGGTGCAATAGGATGTTGTTTACAATAAGATGGAAATTCCAATTACAGAGACTTGGAAACATAGAAGTTGTTTACAACAATGTGATAAGAGGGAATAGGAAACACCATGGTGTTTGTTTTGTTTTGTTTTGTCTTGTTTTTTTTTTTGCGATGGAGTTTCGCTCTGTCACCCAGGCTGGAGTGAAGCGGTATGATCTTGGCTCACCGCAACCTCCATCCCCTGGGTTGAGGCAATTCTCCTGCCTCAGCTCCCCAAGTAGCTGGGATTACAGGAGTGCGTCACCACACTCAGCTAACTTTTGTATTTTTAGTAGAGATGGGGTTTCGCCATGTTGGCCAGGCTGGTCTCAAACTCCTGACCTCAGGAGATCCACCCGTCTCAGCCTCCCAGAGTGCTAGGGTTACAGGCATGTGTCACTGAGCCCGGCCAATGATGTGTGTCCTTTAAATGAAACTAGGAAAAGAAAAATGAAACTGGAAAAGGAAATGTATGTGCATGAACAAGAATGTGTGGAAAACATGAAAAAGTGAAAAGTATAAAAACTGGATTATCGGTGGATTTCTCCTTTTCTAAATTTCGTTATTCTTTTTTTTTTTTTTTTTTAAACAGGGTCTCACTCTGTTGCCCAGGCTGGAGTGCAGTGGTGCGATCAAAGCTCACTGCAGCGTCAACCTCCCAGTCTCAAGCAATCCTCCCACCCCAGCCTCCCAAGTGGTTGGGACAACAGGCGTGAACCACCATGCCTGGCTAATGGCTAATTTTTGTATTTTTTTGTAGAGACAGGATTTTACCATGTTTTCCGGGCTGGCCTTGAACTCCTGGGCTCAAGAGATCCACCCACCTCAGCCTCCCAAAGAGCTGGGATTACAGGTGTGAGCATGGCACTAACCTCATTATTCATTTTTTACATCTCCTTTTTAAAAATGATTTTTCTCACAACACATGCAATTTCTTTTGTTCCATTCCAATTCAATTCTTTGTTTCCAAGGTCAGGTTTATGCTTTTAAAAATTAACAGCTTACCTTGAGTTTGATTGTCCCTTTATCTAAAAATGAAAATAAAATGAAAAAAGTTAAATCGAGAGCTGTGTTGCCCCGCCTCCCTGAGCTGCAGTCTCACAAACCACAAACTTTCTGAACCCAAAGGGGTTTCATGTGGACAAACACACCCTGGGTCATGCTGGCCTGGCCTGGGCCAGGCTGGGCCTCTGGCAGAAGCCAGAGGTTTCCTCCAAGCTGGCACAAGCTGAAGGCCAGAGGGGATGGACAAAGCTGAGCTATTCAAGGGAAAGCTGGCCTGCCTAAGTACTTGATTTACTTCACCCCTGGCTCCTGCCCAAAGTAAGCTGTGAGGGGAGTAATGGGAAAACACCAGGGGAGAGGAACAAGGAGAAGGGTGGAGAGAAAGAAGAGGGGACCGAGGTCCCTAGTGGACCTGCCTGTTCTCCCATCACCTCACTCTGCTACCCACATGGAATCATTTGTGGTACTGTACTAGGTTTCTGGCCTCCAGGACTCAATTAGGTATCTATTATTTTTGCCTGCCAGCAACAATCATCCCATTTCCTGCTAACAGATCTTCAATTCCCTTAGACAAGCTAACTGCCCAGCACACAAGCCACGAGTCTCCTAAGCTCTCCATCCACCTTCCTGGGGCTCTAAGCCAATCTGCATAGGCCTTCCCCCTGGTCACAGTGATTGGTTCAGGGTTGAGCACATGATCCAAAATGAACCAATCAGCACAGGTCATCACCTCTGGTCACAGTGATTGGCTCAGGGTTGAGCATATGACCCAAGATAGGCCAATCAGAGGGAATCCTGGGACTTTATCCAGCCATCTTGGGAAACTGGTGCTTCCCCTGATCTTAAGGGGAGACCTGGCTGCATCAGGAGATAGGGCAAGAAGCCAGGCAGAAATACCGGTGGACTTTCTTTCTAGTTATGAGAGACCATAAACTGTTGCAGAAGCCAACTGGAGTTGGGTTTCAGTTAGCTAGCCACCCAAGTCAGGAGTACCTGATTCTTCTAGGACTAGAAGGACTTCTAGAAGGTTCTAGAAGCTTCCACATTTCACCTTCTCTGACCACACCTCCCCAGGAGACAAGTGCTGCTTCAGTGGCCTTGGAGCCCCTGACCTTGTCTGTGTCTCCTGTGGCTACATCATTCTCGGCATGAGGAATGAGTCTACCTCCCCTGGGAGACTGCAGCTTTCTGGGCCAGGGATCTCATTCACCATCTTGCCCAGGAGGCTGAGGCTGTTGCTGTCTGAATTTGACCAAGGAGTGAGGGGGAGAGACTGGCTGAGGGCCTGAGCTGCACTTAGTAACAGGCCTGTGAGTCCAGGTCTGAGTCTAATGGTTCAGGTGTGCTGGAAACCCAACAAAAGGTCGGAGGGAGTCAGGTGATCTCCTCCAGGTCCCCTGTCCCACCTCTGGTCAAAGCTGACACAGGTGGGTGCCCCCACTCTGCCCAGATCTGCACCCACACAACTAGGGCTGCTGAGGAACTGTGAGCTGAACTGCCCTTTCTGGGCTTTACTCTCTCCATCTGTAGAATGAGGAGATTGCAACCTGTCCTCCCTCCCTCCCTCCCTCTTGTGCCCCTGGGGATTTAGGGCAGAAGGGAAGCAAAGCAACACCCACACTGTCCCAGTCCTGAAGGCCAGCAAGTGGCTCCACTTTGCAAAAGATGGGGAAGTCCTGGTCCGGCACCCAAGGGACCTACCCAGGATGGCTCCCTGGCTCTGCACCACCGGCTCACCCTGGGCCACCAGCTGAGCCTGGACTATGACTTCCCATGGGGAGTTAAAGATGGTCACGCTGATGACTTCCTCCACGCCCGCGCGAAAAACAGAGGGAGCTGCAATCAGGTAACCCCTGTAGGAAAGGAGATCCGAGGTGAAGTTCTCACCCGCAGCCCCCTGGCCTCGCTGCCACCACGGCTAGGTCAGGGCTCTCCCCGCAGCAGACTCCTGCCTTTTCCTGACCACACCTGGCTGGCACTGATGCTCTAGGAGTTTGTTCCCCCCACATTAGTTCTTGAGGCCAGGGATTGGCTCATTCACCTCTGAAGTCCCCATGCTGGGTAAGAATCTGGCCTCACTGGATTTTTCAGCATCACACATCCCCTCTTACTCTCCGTATTCCAGCCTCCAGGCTGTTTGCTCAGCTACTTCCTTCTGCCCCCGGACCTTTGTTTGTTTGTTTGTTTGTTTTTGTTTTGTTTCTGGAGACAGACTTGCTCTGTCCCCCAGGCTGGAGTGCAGTGGCGTGATCTCGGCTCACTGCAACCCCCGCCTCCCAGGTTCAAGGGATTCTCGTGCTTCAGCCTCCCGAGTAGCTGGGATTACAGGTGTCTCTCACCAAGCCTGGCTGATTTTTGTCTTTTTAGTAGAGACAGGGTTTTGCCATGTTGGCCAGGATGATCTCAAACTCCTGACCTCAAATGATCCACTCTCCTTAGCCTCCCAAAGTTCTGGGATTACAGGCATGAGCCACCATGCCCGGCCCATCTGGCCCAGGACCTTTGCACATGTCATGCCCACTGTCTGAAATACTCTCCTCCACAAGTCAGGTAACCGGCAGGATCCCACTTCATCCTCACAGTGCACCCCCGCCCCCACCATCATGAGAAGTACTGACATCAGCCCCATTCAGAGAGAAAGGAAACCCTGGAGAAGTCAAGTCACTAGCCCCAACAGTGACAGACCAGGATTCTAACTCAGGCAGCCAGACTCCAGAACCTGATAAAAAGAAGCAAAGGGCTTCTTTGCAACATTCATTTTAAGAACAAACCCTGAAAACAAACTATAGGGCCTCAAACAGAAAAAATTCTGAAAACGATGGAATCAAGGCAGGCGTCTCTTTCCTAAAATCTTCTGATTGACTATGAAGTCACCTCTGGAAGGGAGGCATTACCCCCACTTTCCCAATGGGAAGTTGATGCTTCAGAAGGATAGGAACATGCACCAGATCACACAGCTGAGCAGAAGAGGGTGCTGGGGTGTCCTTAAGGGACATGACCTGAGGACCCAGGTCCTCCCCACCTGAGCTCCTGTCTCCCAGTATCTGCAGACTTCCATGGAAAATTACAAAGGCCATGTAACCTCATGAAATGCTTACAGTGTCCCCACAATCACCAAGAGCATTATAGCAAAGGCACCACAATTGCAACCATGTAGCATGATGGAAATCCGAAGAAAAGAGGGTAAAGAGGAAAACTGGACCATGCAATGAGATTAGGAGACATTTTCATTTCAATATTTTTTATTTATTTATTTATTTATTTATTTATTTATTTATTTTTAATTGAGACTGAATCTTGCTCTGTTGCCTAAGCTGGAGTGCAGTGATGTGATCTCAGCTCACTGTACCCTCCAACTCTAAGGTTCAAGGGACTCTCCTGCCTCAGCCTCCAGAGTAGCTGGGACTACAGGAGTGTGCCACCACGCCTGGCTAATTTTTGTATTTTTCGTAGAGACAGGGTTCCACCATGTTGGCCAGGCTTGTCTTGAACTCCTGACCTCAAGTCATCTGGCCGCCTTGGCCTCCCAAAGTGCTGGGATTACAGGCCCACTGCACCTGGCCTCAATAGTGTCTCTAGAACAACCCAACATCCACGTGCATTGAGACCACGTGAATTGAGACCATTACCTCACATCATGCAATTAGATTAACTCAAAGTTAATCTTAGTAACAGATCTAAATTGAAGAAGTAAAACTTGTAGAAGAACTAGAAGATAACAAAGGAGAAAGTCATTGCGTGCTTAGATTAGGCAAAGATTTCTTGGGTAAGATACCAAAACTATCCATAAAATAACTCATGATAAACCAAACTTCATGAAAACATCATTACAAATTTTGTATCTCAAAAGACGCAGTGGGTTTGTGTTGTTTCATGCACACGAACAATGGGTTTGGGTTGTTTACTGCAGCCCTGGCCACAGTGGGCACTGACCCTGTGATCATAGTGTGCTCCATCTGCCTTGAATAATTACCAGAGTTCAGTCCCCTGGGATCACACATGTGCTGTCCAACTCTAGGACCAACTGGAGTTTGCAAGACCCTAGGTGTGTGCTGTGTATTACATAACTCCAGCACTGACCAGGACACGCAATTACCCTGGGTTTGTAGGTGTCCTGTCCAGCTCTAGCACAGGAATGTGGCATCCTTTAGAAGGGACATACTCTTTCTGTCTGGCTCCCAGCAGATCCCTAGAGCTTAGCCTCACATATAGTACGTGGTGAGTATAGAAGACAGAATGAGGAATAAGTGTTCATTTTGCTTCGTCACCTTTGAAAGTCCTAACAATATGGGTTTGAGTCTACTTCCAACTGCCCAGAGAACCTGACATCACCAAATTAAGTTTCCCTGCCATTCAGAAGTTGCGGCTGTTTCCAGCTGTTGGGATGCCTGCCAGCCATTCACTATCACACCTGACCCACCCCTAGCATCTGGGCCAACACTGGCTTCTCATCCTGCTGGTCTCAGAAGGTCCCAGATTGGGGAAAGTGATGTCCGGGTCAGTGTAGACAGAATTGCTCTTACAACTGCAAAGCTATGCTGCTTTCTGGGATCAGAAATTCCTCACACAAAAATCTCTCAGGTCACAGAAGTGGGCATCCAGAGCTATTCCTAAGATGGGATCCTTTGGGCTGGGTGAACCATGCCCCTGGTTTAGAGGCCAGCTACTCTGGAATCCCAGGTCGGTCATTTGGGGACGTTTCTTCCCCAGTGTGTCTGTCAGTACAGGGATTCCATGTCACTTAACAGATGGTAAGATCCCAGGGTGACTTTAGTCAGAGGCAAACGCCCTGGAGAACTGTTTAAAATTCTCCAACGGGCCAGGCACAGTGACTCACCCTGTAATCCGAGCACTTTGGGAGGCCGAGGTGGGTGGATCACCTGAGGTCAGGAGTTCCAGAACAGCCTGGCCAACATGGAGAAACTCCATCTCTACTAAAAAAATACAAAAAATTAGCCGGGTGTGGCGGCACACGCTTGTAATCCCAGCTACTCGGGAGGCTGAGGCAGGAGAGCCATTTGAACCTGGGAGGTGGAGGCTGCAATGAGCCGAGATCATGCCATTGCACTCCACCCTGGGCAATAAGAGTAAAACTCCGTCTCAAAAATAAAAAAATAAAAAATTTAAAAACACCTTTTTATAAGGCAGGGTCTGTCATTGGACCCAAGGTCTGTCATGTGGGGCCGTGTCATTCCTTGTGGTGGAAGCTGACCTGCGCATCCAAAGCTGTTTACCAGCATTCCTGACCTGCGCTCACTTGACGCCAACACCAAATGCCTCCCCCTATTTGTGACAACCAGAAATACCTCCAGACATTTCCCAATGGCCTCAGGGAGACAGAAATCCCCACCCCACCCCCACCCCAGGGCTTAGAACCACTATTCTAAGGGATGTCAGCTTTGAAAGAAGCATCAGGATGAAAATTTGCAGGGTTCCTATTTCACGAAGCCTAGGAGAGGAAAGTCTGGATGCTCAGAGCGCAGTAGACTGTCTTGCTTTTAAAACTGTAACCAGCAAGGACCAGGTACTCACAGCAAATAACGACACCCACCTAGTCTCACTGCTTACCAGCTTTCTGGAAACTCCTAAACAAGGGCTGCTTGAACAAGCCGCCTCCTAAACGCCCAGCTGGACTAAAAGGCTGGGCTTGTGCAGACCAAGGCAGCCCCCCTGAACCCACAGCCCTGCAGAGCTCACCAGAACTTGCCAGGTTTAGAAATATTCTCTGTGAAGCCAACTTAGGAGTTCTCCCCAGCAGCTAGTTAATTCACCTTCTCCCCGCCATCAACCCACCAGGAGCCTGCAAGCAAACCTCTAGAAAAATGTAGAAGCAAAACAAACATTTTCTCCCCCCTCACCACGCCCACCCACGGGAAACTGCCCGTTCCCACTCTCCTCCCACTTCTCAGCCAAGACGTGCCTCTTACCTTCATGCCTTGGACAACTGGAAATCGCCACCCAAGATGACAGCCCGGGTCACACGAAGGGGTCGAGGTGGGGCGGGGGGAGCTGACCTCAGCGCCTTTAGCTTTTGGAAGTCCCTGTACCTCCACAGTCACTTTGGAAACTTTAGGGCGCCCCCTCCCCAAGACGATTCGGGAACAAGAGGCCAGGTCCAGCCCAGCGCGGAGGCTGTGTGGCCTTGGGTAGGTCGCTGCGACCCTCTGAGCCAGTCCCTACGACCCCCACCCCAGAAGGCGACCGACCTCCTCTGTCGCCGGGGATACTCACGGGGCCTGAGGCTGCGCGGCGCGCACGCCGTCCCGCGCCGACAGCAGTAGGAGCAGGAGCGGGAGCAACGGCCAGAGCAGGGCGCAGCTCATTTTTCGGCTCCGGGGGTGCGCTGCGCCTGGGGAGGGGGCCGGGCCAGGGCTGGGCCAGGGCCAGGGTCCGAGCGCGGCCGTCCTCCCGCCGCCGCCGGGGGCCCTTTGTTCGCAGCCCCCGCGCAGTGCGCCCGGCGCCATGCGCCCCGCTCTGCGCCCGGCCAAGCTGGGGCAGCCCCGGGCCAGCCCCCTCCCCGGACCCGCCTCGTCTCCGGGCCCGCCCAGCTCGCCCCGCTCGCCCCACTCCTGGGCGCACCCTCCTGGGACGCCTGCTCCGCCCATCTCCGGACCCTGACCCGCCCCGATCCCTTCCCGCGATCGTCCCCCCACTTACTCCCCGACCCACCCGGGCCCTGCCCAATTCCTCCCGAACCCGCCTCCTCGCCCCCTACCCGGATTCTCCCCCGGATTCCCCCGTCCCCACCAGCCCCGCCTCGGACCCGACCCCCAACCGCCCTCTCCTCTCCACCCAGCGTCCACTTGGAACCTGCCCCTTCCCTGGCCTCTCGCCCCCTCCCTCCCCAGCCACCCCCCTTATGGCCCCCTCCCCGGGCCCACCCCTCCCCAGGGGCCGCTGGGTCTGGACGCCGCCTGCAACCTCCATCCCACAGGGGCGGCTGTGCCCCAGGCCCTGGCCTGTATCTGGTGCCCAGTACAGTGCGTGCAGCCCGAGGAGCAGAGGATCCTTTGGGGAAACAGTCTAGCCAGGGATCGAACCTTCCAGACCCACATCTGCCCCAGGCCCCTATCTGTCCTCTCATCTCCCCTCTCCCCTACCCCCAATGTCCACAAATCCCTTGGGCCTGTCCCCTCTCTCTCTGGGCCTCAGAGTCCCCCTTCCCCTCCCATACAGCAGGGATGGATGGGCACCTCCTTTCTCTCCAAGAGCAGGGTGTCCCCTCCTGCCCCTCCCCGTGTGGCCACTTCAGCGATGGTCCTGCTGTCCTAGGTCCCACTGGCAGGCGGCACATCCTATACCATGTCCCAGTCCTGGACCCTCTCCCTCCAATGTGGAGCCCCCTTCCCCCAGCTACCGGCTGCCCTCCTAAAATTCCAGTGCTGACTACACCTCCTCCTGCCAGGAATCCTCGGGGCTCCCTGTTTATTTTATGTTTTATTTTTATGTTTTGAGACCAGAATTTTGCTCTGTTGCCCAGGCAGGAATTTAGTGGCGCAGTTACAGCTCACTGCAGCCTCAAACTCCTGGAGAGTAGCCGGGACTACAGGTGCAAGCCCACACCCAGCTAATTTTTATATGTATATATTTTTAGAAACGGAGTTGCACTGTGTTGCCCAGGCTGGTCTTGAACTCTGGGCTCAAATGATCCTCCCTCCTCAGCCTCCCAGAGTGCTAGGATTACAGGTGTGAGCCACCACATCCAGCCAGGGCTTCCCGTTTATTGAGACGAAATCCAAACTCTGGCTTTGATGGCAGAGACCTCAGCCCAGTTCCTCCAACACCTTGTTCTCACTCCACTGCCTGCTTCTGCCTAAGCTCTGTCTTCCTCTACCTGCCTCCTTCGCCAGACAAATTCCTGATCATTCCAGGAAATTCGAGGGAAGCTTCTCTTGCCCCCTCCCTGCCCCTAGGGATGTGGGTCCTCTGGGGGCTTCTCAGCCCTGTCCACGGCCTTTGGACCCAGCACTGATCACTCAGGCAGCACCAAGCCCTGGATTGGGCGGTGAGGACCCGGGGACATACAGTACCTGCTGCCACTGAGCACACAACCAGAGGGGATGTAACTGATGATGGTGTGTGGATGTGTGTGGGTGTGTGCACGCATGCAGGGGCCGGAGTGGACTGAATAGCTGTCGCTCCTGCCCGAAGAGGAGGAGTTGCTGCCTACCTCCAAGCTCAGACCAGGCCAACCCCAAGCAGGCTGCTAAACTCACATGGAGGTGCAAAAATTTAGCACCAAGAAGCAGCATCTGGTCTCACCCTCATCATCGAAATTTGCCCCCTGCCACCCCTCCAGGCCAATTCTGACTCCTACCTAAGCCAACCTCCACTCCTCAGCCTCCAGGCCAGCCTTTGACCCCTCCACTTCCTCCTTGACCATTGGGCTCTGGCCACACTGGCCTTTGAGATACATCAGACCCCCACCCACCCACCACCACCACCATCTTGGGCCGAGGTGCCAGCTGTTCCCTCTGCCTGGGATGCACTTCCCTGTGGGATCACAAGACCGGCCGCTCTTCTCCACCTTCAGGGTTAGCCCTGAGGTGCCTTTCCTGCCTGTCTGTGTTGTAAGGTCTAAAATGTCAGTGCTGCCTTAGCATGGTTGAGCCACACAGGACCACGATGTCCTGACCAACTGTTCAGCTACTCTCGCCAAATATGCCCCCTGCCTGGCAAGAGAAGTTGCTCTCCACCTGGCTGTCTCACCAAGCAACCAGACCAGCTGTACCCCACCCATCAGCCACAGACTTCACTTCCCTAGCTGCTGAGAAGTTATTGAAACAAGCCATGGCCAGGCACAGTGGCTCATGCCTGTATCCCAGCACTTTGGGAAGCCGAGGCGGGTGGATCACCTGAGGCCAGGAGTTCGAGACCAGCCTGGCCAACATGGTGAAAACCCGTCTCCGCTAAAAATACAAAAATTAGCCGGGTGTGGTGGTGCAAACCTGTAATCCCAGCTACTCGGGAGGCTGAGGCAGGAGAATCGCTTGAACCCGGGAGGTGGAGTTTGCAGTGAGCTGAGATTGCGCCACTACACTCCAGCCTGGGTGACAGAGCGAGACTCCATCTCAAAAAAAAAGAAAGAAAGAAACAAGCCAATCATATCCTCCCAGGAGAACCAGGAGCCGCCTCACCCTCTTGTTACTACAAAGCTTGCTTCCCACAGCCCCTGGTTGTTCATTGTGCTCCTAAGTGCAACCCCTGTGTGACCTCGCACGGTGTACAGGGTCCTCCTCCCCTCATTGTGTGAGAATAGGTGAGCACTAAACTGTAGATCTCACCTACCCAATGTCACATGTTGTATATTTGGCCATCTCATACTCCTTTTTTTTTTTTTTTTTTTTTTTTTTTTGAGACAGAGTCTTGCTCTGTAGCCCAGGCTGGAGTGTAGTGGCACGACCTCAGCTCACTGCAAGCTCTGCCTCCCGGGTTCATGCCATTCTCCTGCCTCAGTCTCCCAAGTAGGTGGGACTACAGGCGCCTGCCACCATGCCCAGCTAATTTTTTGTATTTTTAGTAGAGACAGGGTTTCACCGTGTTAGCCAAGATGTTGTCGATCTCCTGACCTCGTGATCTGCCCGCCTCAGCCTCCCAAAGTGCTGGGGTTACAGGCGTGAGCCACGGCACCTGGCCTTTTTTTTTTTTTTTAAACAAAGTCTCGCTCTGTCACACAGGCTGGAGTGCAATGGAGTGATCTCAGCTCACTGCAACCTCCACCTCCTGGGTTCAAGCCATTCTCCAGCCTCAGCCTTCTGAGTAGCTGGGATTACAAGCACCCGCCACCACGTCCCGCTAATTTTTTTATTTTTAGTAGAGACAGGGTTTTGCCATGTTGGCCAGGCTGATCTCGAACTCCTGACCTTGTGTGATCCGCCCGCCTCAGCCTCCCAAAGTCCTGGGATTACAGGCCTGAGCCACTGTGCCCGGCCTAATGGGAGACGGTGGCAGATCACCAGGCATTAGATTCTCCTAAGGAGCACACAACATAGATCCCTCACATGCGCAGTTTGCAATAGGGTTTGGGCTTCTGTGAGAATCTAATGCTGCTGCTGATCTGACAGGGAGTGGAGCTTGGGAGATAAAGTGAGCAATGGGGAGAGGCTATAAATATAGATGAAGCTTTGCTTACTCATCCAATATCAGACCGGTGTCAGTCTGTGGCCCAGGGGTTGGAGACCCTTGATTTAGATGATGGGTGAACAGGAGTCAGTGAGGACACTAGCATGGCCCGGTCATCCAGTTTGAGTGCATGGTACACAAAGCACGGAGCATGGTCTTATTATTCCGTATACATCTGCTTCCTGTCTGTCTTCTTTGGGATGTGAGCCCCCCGTTTGCTGCTGGCCCCAGCCCCTGGCTCAAAGCGGGCACTCCTCACACAGATTACTGCCTCAGCAGCACACAGGAGAAGGCTCAGCTCGCTGCTTAGAAGAGTCAGTTGATACTGTTCCATAAATTATACAAGCCTGAGTTAACAAAGCCATCACCAAAAACTAAATTATACAGATTTGCAATGAAACACATTATACAGGTTGAGTAGCCAAAATGCATTATCGGCTGGGTGCAGTGGCTCATGCCTGTAATCCCAGCACTTTGGAAGGCCAAGGTGGGTGAATCACTTGAGGTCAGGAGTTCGAGACCAGCCTGACTAACATGGTGAAACCCCGTCTCTACAAAATACAAAAATTAGCTGGGTGTCATGGCAGGTACCTGTAATTCCAGCTGCTTGGGAGGCTAAGGCATGAGAATCACTTGAATCAGGAAGGTGAAGGTTGCAGTGAGCCAAGAATGGGCCACTGCGCTCCAGCCTGGGCAACAGAGCCAGACCCTGTCTCAAAAAAAAGAAAAAATGCCTAATCTAAAATGCACTTTCCAAAATGGTCAGTGCAAGTGCAAGAAATGTTCCAGATTTTTAATATTTCAGATTTGGGGATATTTACATTATACTTACTGGTAGAGTATTGTGTGTGTGTGTGTTTGTGAGAGAGAGAGAGAGAGAGAGAGAGAGAGAGAGAGAGAGTCTGGTTCTGTTGCCTAGGCTGCAGTGCAGTGGTGCGATATTGGCTCACTGCAACCTTCACCTCCTGGGTTCAAGCAATCCTCCCACTTCAGCCTCCCAAGTAGCTAGGACTATAGGCACATGCCACCACATTTGGCTAATTTTTGTATTTTTCTAGAGACAGGGTTTCTCCATGTTGCTCAGGCTGGTCTCGAACTTCTGAGCTGAAGTGAGCCACCTGCTTCAGCCTCCCAAAGTGCTGGGTTTACAGGCATGAGCCATCGTGCCCAGAGTATCTTTAATCTGAAAATCTGAAATCTGAAATGTTCTAGTGAGTGTTTCCTTTGAGCATCATGTTGGCACTGAAAATTTTTAAATTTTGGAGCATTTGTGGAATTTGGATTTTCAGATTAGAGATGCTCAACGTGTATTAAAAATATGGCTGGGCGAGGTGGCTCATGCCTGTAATCCCGGCAGTTTGGGAGGCCAAAGTGGGCAGATTATTTGAAGCCAGGAGTTTGAGACCAACCTGACCAACATGGTGAAACCTCATCTCTCCTAAAAATACAAAAAATTAGCCAGGTTTGGTGGTGCATGCCTGTAATCTCAACTATTCAGGAAGTTAAGGCAAGGGAATCGCTTGAACCCAGGAGTCAGAGGTTGCAGTGAACTGAGATCACGCCACTGCACTCCAACCTGGACGACAGAGTGAGACTGTCGCAAATAAAAAAATAAACAGCAAAGGCGCTGGAAGTGCTCACAACTCATCACGTCTTCATGTTACTACATTTTACAGTTCTCTGTACTCTTGAGGTTATGCGTGGTGAAAATACTCTGTAATAACACACATCTCGTCCTTACTCTGTGTTTAATCACTTCACGCCAGTAGGTTGAAATTACCCATGGGCGGAGTACAGTCAATTCCACTTTATCACTTGTTTTGAAAGCACAGATGTGTTCTGACACGATGGATGCATTAGGAATGATTTGAGCATAAAATCAAATGTTGTGTTCGCTTATGTGAGATTTTTGTCTGCAAGAAACATTGGGTACGAATGCAGAAAACTGCACCTGGCTGACCACAGCCACTTAGGAATGCACAAAACCACACGTGCACCCTCTCCAGCATCTGTGTGCTCCCTCAGTGCCTTGCTGTATGCCGGGAGCCACCCCGTCCCTGTCTGAGGTTACAATATGCCGCCTGATTTCAGATGATCTCCTCCCAGCCCTTCACAGGCTGCCACCTCCCCACGCCCAGGTTCACAAGCGAGCCTTGGGTCTTTTCCAAGGTTGATACCGTTATTTGTGTAATCTTTTTTTTTTTTTTTTTTTTGAGATGGGTTCTCACTGTGTTGTCCAGGCTGGTGTGCAGTGGCACGATCAGGGCTCACTGCAGCCTCAACATCCCAGGCTCAAGTGATCCTCCTGCCTCAGCCTCCGGAGTAGCTGAGACCACAGGCGTGTATCACCATGCCCGGCTAATTTTTTTTTTTTTTTTGTATTTTTAGTAGAGACAGGGTTTTGCCATCTTACCCAAGCTGGTCTCCAACTTCTGGACTCAAGCGATCCACCCGCCTCCCAAAGTGCTGGGATTATACAGGCGTGAGGCATCGCGCCCGGCCATATTCTTGAAATTCATAACCGTTTAACATTTATACAATGGCACTACCATTTTTAGTAGGTGCCTATGTTTTTTAGGTGTCATTGGTGACATTTGGATGGTTGTGCCCTGACCCATTTTCCCATGAGCCCTGTGGTTTGATTGTGTGTATGAATTTGCAGTGTGAGGTCATTTTTAGGGATGCCTGTTTCGTGAGGGTGGAACCGGCTGCATTAGCCCCATGATAAATGGTTGTTAAACATCTTCAAACATGCCTAGGATGGGCAGTTTTGCAGTTAGGATGGTGGATGAGGAAGATCGCAAAGACTATCCTGTTGTCAGTGGGCGTTTTTCTTTTCTTTCTTTTCTTTTATCTTTTAATTGAGACAAAGTCTCGCCCTATTGCCCAGGCTGGAGTGCAGTAGCACCATCTCGGCTCACTGCCAACCTCTGCCACCCGGGTTCAAGCGATTCTCGTGCCTCAGCCTCCCGAGTAGCTGGGATTACAGGCACATACCACCACGCCCAGCTAACTTTTTGGGTTTGTTTGTTTGTTTGTTTGTTTGTTTTTTAAATAGAGATGAGGTTTCACCATGTTGGCCAGGCTGTTCTTGAACTCCTGACCTCAAGTGATCTGCCCACCTCGGCATCCCAAAGTGCTGGGATTACAGGCATGAACCACTGTGCCTGGCCCAGTGGGCATTTTTCTCCCACTTAGCCAGCATGTGCCTGTGCCTGCCAGGTGCCCAGGAGATTGGATGTCAGGGCTGAAGACGGACAGACAGCCCGATGGTCTGCAGGGGTCTGGGTCTTCTAGCACAGTGCCCCCCACAGGGTTCCTAGGGTCAGCGGGAGATCAGGCCATGCCTGTCCAGGACATTTCATATAAATGGAATCGTACACTATGTGCGCTTTTGTGTCTGCCTTCTCTCACTCAGCATCATTTTTTGTTTTTTGTTTTTTTTAATGGAGTCTTGCTCTGTTGCCCAGGTTGGAGTGCAGTGGCGCAATCTCGGCTCACCGCAACCTTCGTCTCCCGAGTTCAAGCGATTCTCTGCCTCAGCCTCCCAAGTAGCTGGGATTACAGGCACGCACCACCACATCCAGGTAATTTTTTGTATTTTTAGTAGAGACAGGGTTTCTCTGTGTTGCCCAGGCTGGTCTTGAACTCCTGACCTCAGGTGATCTGCCCACCTCGGCCTCCCAAAGTGCTGGGATTATAGGCATGAGCCCCTGCGCCCAGCCAAAATATGCAATGACACCTGCCAGGAGTGAGGCAGGAATTATTTTCTTTTTTTTTTTTTTTTTTTGAGACGGAGTCTCGCTCTGTCGCCCAGGCTGGAGTGCAGTGGCCGGATCTCAGCTCACTGCAAGCTCCGCCTCCCGGGTTCACGCCATTCTCCGGCCTCAGCCTCCCGAGTAGCTGGGACTACAGACGCCCGCCACCTCGCCCGGCTAGTTTTTTGTATTTCTTAATAGAGACGGGGTTTCACCGTGTTAGCCAGGATGGTTTCGATCTCCTGACCTCGTGATCCGCCCGTCTCGGCCTCCCAAAGTGCTGGGATTACAGGCTTGAGCCACCGCGCCCGGCCAGGAATTATTTTCTTAATAACGTATTTATTTTCTCTACTTCGCTTTATTGTCAGAATATGATATATAATATATAGATCATACAAAATATGCGTTAATTGATCGTTTACATTATCTGTTGACTTCCGGTCCACAGTAGGCTATTAATAGTTAAGTTTTGGGGGAATCAAAAGTTATGCACGGATTTTCAACTCAGTGGAGGTTCAGTACCCCTAACCCCATCGTTCTTCAGGACCAACTATACATCTATTTAGAAAAACAAACATGTACACTGAAACACAAAAATTGGGCCAGGCACTGTGGCTCACACCTATAATCTCAGCACCTTGGGAGGTCGAAGTGGGAGGATCACTTGAGGCCAGGAGTTCATGACCAGCCTGGGCATTATAGTGAAACTTCATTCTACAAAAATTAAAAAATTTGGCCAGATGTGGTGGCTCACCCCTGTAATCCCAGCACTTTGGGAGGCCAATGCAGGCAGATCACTTGAGGTCAGAAGTTCGAGACCAGCCTGGCCAACGTGGCGAAATCCCATTGCTAACAAAAATACAAAAATTTCCCAGGTGTGGTGGCAGAAGCCTGTAATCCCAGCTACTTGGGAGGCTGAGGCAGGAGAATCTCTTGAACCTGGGAGGCGAGGTTGCAGTGAGTCAAGATTGCGCCACTGCACTCCAGCCTGGGTGAGAGACTCCATCTTGGGGAAAAAAAAAAAACAAAGAAACAAAGAAAAAAGAAAAATTAGCTGTATGTGTTGGCTCTGAGTGGCCTCCAAAAGTGGCTTTTAGGGGGACATCTGGGATCTGCCCCAGCAAGTCCCAGCTATTCAAGAGGCTGAGGCAGGAGAATTCCTTGAGCCTAGGAGTTTGAAGATGCAGTGAGCTATGGTTGCACCACTGTGCTCCAGCCTGAATGACAGAGCAAGACCCTGTCTCTTTAAAAAAAAAAAAAAAAGGCTGAGTGCCGCGGCTCATGCCTATAATCCCAGCACTTTGGGAGGCCGAGGGCGGGAGGATCATCTGAAGTCGGGAGTTCGAGATCAGCCTGACCAACATGGAGAAACCCCATCTCTACTAAAAATACAAAATTAGCCCGGCCTGGTAGCACATGCCTGTAATTCCAGCTACTTGGGAGGCTGAGGCAGGAGAATCGCTTGAACCCGGGAGGCGGAGGTTGCGGTGAGCCAAGATCGCGCTACAGCACTCCAGCCTGGGCAACAAGAACAAAACTTGGTCTCAAAAAAATTTTTTTAAATAAAAAATAAATTTAAAAAAAGGGATGGGGCAGTTTAACAGGATGCAGGCCTGGGACTTTCCATGGAGGAAGAGGCCTCGGAAAGGTCTATGTCTGGGACAAGGTGACCTGAAGTGCCCTTGGGCTTGACCTCTTGGACTCAGACCTCTCTGGGGTTTGGAGACGCCAGCTGCCCCAAACACCGCTCCGAGCACAAGCAATGTGCCACATAGCCCTGTGGCAGGAAGGAGATCGTGCCCGCTCCAAGTAGCACCAAGCCGGGAGGAAGGCAAAGGAGTCTCGGGCTGCCACGGGCCCTCTAGGGGTGTGGGGACCAGAGTTCAAGCCAGGTTTCCTTGCCCTGTGAACCCTGCCTTGTGTCCTCGAGGCGGGGAGTGAACGCAGGCCGTCGTCGGGGGACAGCACAGGGCAGATGGTCCCCGGCCGGGCGGGACCAGTGTGTAGGCTCTAGGGTCAGCATCAGGGTGACCTTGGGAATGTGCAGCTCCTTGGAGATGAACTCACAGCTGGTCCAAGCTCTGACCGCGCTTCTAGAAAGAAGCTTCAGCCTCACAACTCCGGAATCACTTCCCTAAAACCCCAGTTTGCCGAGTTTTTGCCTCAACCACCCTGAGTGGCTCTGTCCTGCCTGGACCCTGAGTCTGAGCAAAGACAATGGCCTCTGATCATCTGGCCCCAGACAGCCTTGAGGCGCCGTCACAGCCCCACTGTTCCCAGGGCGTGCCCCAGACGTCCCCTGAAGGCCGCCCTCGGAGGCCAGTCAGTGATCCGCCCTTTGCACCAAAAGGGCTTCTTCCTATCTTTCTGGCTCCTTCTAGCGGCTTCGCCATGGTGAAGCCCCTTCTGGGCTGTTCCCTCAGCTGGGTGACTACACCTCTGAATTCATGCTTGTGACGTCTGCACCTGCCCAGCTCACCTGGCGTCTGTCTGCACCTGCCCAACTCACCTGGAGAGCCGTGTCTCTGTCTACCTTACCTGGAGGCTCTCTCTGCCTGTCTATCTTGTCTGGGGCCTGTTTATGCCTGAGCACCTCACACGGGGGCTGTTCACACCTGCCCACCTCACCTGGGTGCTATGTCCACATCTGCCCACCTCACCTGGGTGCTATGTCCATACCTGTCCATCTCACCTGGGGACTGTCTACATCTGCCCACCTCACCTGGAGGCTGTGACCATACTTGCCCATCTCACCTGGGGACTGTTCACACCTGCCCACCTCATCTGGGGGTTGTTCACACCTGCCCATCTCACCTGAGGGCTGTGTCCATACCTGCCCATCTCACCTGGGGGCTGTATCCACACCTGCCCATCTCACCTGGGGGCTGTGTCCATACCTGCCCATCTCACCTGGAGGCTGTGACCATACTTGCCCACCTCATCTGGGGGTTGTTCACACCTGCCCATCTCACCTGAGGGCTGTGTCCATACCTGCCCATCTCACCTGGGGGCTGTATCCACACCTGCCCATCTCACCTGGGGGCTGTGTCCATAGCTGCCCATCTCACCTGGGGGCTGTGTCCATACCTGCCCATCTCACCTGGGGGCTGTGTCCACACCTGCCCATCTCACCTGGGGACTGTGTCCATACCTGCCCACCTCACCTGGGAGCTGTCTGCACCTACCCACCTCACCTGAGAACTGTGTCCATACCTGCCCATCTTATCTGGGGGCTGGCCACAGCCACCCACCTCACCCAGGGTCCATGTACCCACCCACCTCACCTGGAGGGCCATGTCTCTGCCCACCTCATTTGGAGGCTATCTACACTGGTCCATCTTGCCTGGGGGCTGTGTACACCTACCCATCCCTCCTGAGGACCACGCACCCATCTGCCTCACCTAGGAATTACCCATACCCTCCTGGGGGCTATGTCCCCACGCCCCTCACCTGGGAGCTAGCTACAGTCACTCATCTCACTGTGTCCCTACAGGGTGAGCACAGGCAGAGGGCAGGGAGTCGGGCAGGGGTGTCAGGGAGAGGGGCAGGGGTGTGTGCGTCTGTCCAGGGAGGAGGGTGGAGGTGCTGCCTGCAGCCCTTTTTACCTGCACCCGAGCCCTCAGTGCAGCTCTGCGGCAGACACTCCCAGGCCCCGGGGCCTGGTGGCCGGCACCGTCTCTTGTCTCTTAGGCAGCATCTCTGCCCAACCATTCCTTTTTAGAGGCTCCCATGACATGAGAGCAGGAATGGGGCCTGGGACAGCACTGGGATAAGAAAACAGAGGCCATGGCCAGGTGCGGTGGCTCAAGCCTGTAATCCCAGCACTTTGGGAGGCTGAGGAAGGAGAATCACTTGAGGTCAGGAATTCAAGACCAGCCTGGCCAACATGGCAAAACCCCATCTCTACTGAAAATACAAAAATTAGCTGGGCGTGGTGGTGGTCACCTATAATCCCAGCTACTCAGGATGTTGAGGCATGAGAATCACTTGAATCCCGGAGGTGGAGGTTGCAGTGAGCCGAGATTGTGCCACTGCACTCCAGCCTGGGTGACATAAAAAAAAAAAAAAAAAAGAAAGGAAAGAAGAGAAAACTGAGGCCCAGACACGATTCAGCCCCAGTAGGCACCCTGGCAAGCTCTGCCTTCTGGGCAAGCAGGCTGGAAATAAAAACACCACAGTGAACTCCCTGGCCCGCCTCGGCTCCGCCAGCAGCATCTGTCCTGGAGAAGGTGCCAGCTCAGTGCCAGAAATGTTCCGGACACAACCTGGACCGGGCAGAAGCTCAGGAGCCACCAGGCTGCCAGCAACTCCAGGCACACGCTGGGGGCTGGGGAGGGGGCTCGCTACCCTCTAACTCCCTGGGGGTGGCCTCGTCCAGCCCCACAAGAGGACTCTGTCTACTGGAGCTAAGCCTGGAGATGGCCACTCTGGTCAAAGGCCTGTCCAACCCAGGTGTGGACAGCCCCTGAGTGAGGCGAGCAGGCACATGGCCCGCCAGGTGAGCTGAGTGGGTACATGGCCTGCCGCGGTGAGGTAGGCAGGTATAGGTAATCCCCAAATGAGGCAGACAACCCCCAAGATGAAGTGAACAGGTGTAGACAGCACCTGAGTAGGGTAGACCGGGGCATGGCCCTCCAGATAAGATGGGTAGGTGCATGGCCTCCTAGACGAGATAGGCGGTAGACAGCTCCCAGGTGAGGGGGACAGGCACAAATAGCCCCCAGGCGAAGTGGACAGGTGTAGAAATCCCCCAGGTGAGGCGGACAGGTGTAGAAATCTCCCAGGTGAGGTGGACAGGGATAGAAATCCCCCAGGTGAGGTGGAAAGGCATAGAAATTCCCCAGGTGAGATGGACAGGCATAGAAATCCCCCAGATGAGGTGGACAGGTATAGAAATCTCCCAGGTGAAGTGGACAGGTGTAGAAATCCCCCAGGTGAGGTAGAAAGGGACATAGCCCCCAGGTAAGGTGACCACTTCCTTCCCTTCTTTCCTCCCATCACCAAGTGTCTACAGACACCACCCTCGCCATACCAGGTGCTGGAGGCTGGCCCAGCCCTCAGTGGCTCCCAATATTTCGGCAGATCAGTTCCAAACAGGTGCGTTCTAGAAACTCTGACAGCAGGGCTAACTCCACAGGGCACCGATGAGGACGGGAACCCAGGAATGTAAGGCCAGCCCTGAGCCTGGACCTAGTCGATGTTCCATAAACAGCAGCCTAGGGACCCTGGGGCCAGGCAGCCTGGGAGTGGGAGGGAGGGGCTGGCTCCTGCTGGGGCATGGTGGCGGGGTGGGGGAAGGGGGGTTTGCAGGAGAAGATTTGTTTCATCACTTGTTCATGCAGATCTTCTGAGGCTCCCTCGCCATTCCAGGGCCCTATCCAGCCCACAGCCTCTGCCATCCCTGCCCTACCCCAGGACTTGGACTCTCACTGCCCTACGAGCTCAGCTGGCTCATTCCCGTCTCCCCAGCCAGCAGCCCCTCACCTGCCAGGGCTCCAATAAGCTTCGTCTCTGGAGGGCACCCACGCTGCCCCTCCTCCAGCCATCTTCTTTTGGGAGTATAATTGGGGTATAATTTACATACCACAAAGTTGACCCAATGAAAGTGTTCAGTTCAATAGATTTACTATTGATTTAATCAATAGATTTTAGTATACTTAAACTGGTGCAACCGTCATCTCTTCTATCTCACTCTAGAACATTTCATCCCCCCAAAAGGAGACCCCATCCCCATTAGCGGTCACTCCCCAAAAGCCCCTGGCAGCTTCCTGACTCTGGATTTGTCTGTTCTGGGCATTTCATATCAATGGAATCTCACATTATGTGGTGTTTCGTGACTAGCTTCTTTTGTGATTTTGGGGGGTTTTTTATGTTTTGTTTTTCAGACAGGATCTCACTGTCACCCAGGCTGGAGTGCAGTGGTGTGATCACAGCTCACTGCAGTCTTCATTTCCTGGGCTCAAGCGATCCTCCTGCCTCAGTCTCCCAAGTAGCTGGGTTACAGTTGAGCACCACCACACCCAGCTACCTTTTTTTTTTAAGATGGAGTGTTGCTCTGTCGCTCAGGCTGGAGTACAGTGGTGTGATCTCGGTTTGCTGCAAGCTCCGCCTCCCAGGTTCACACCATTCTCCTGCCTCCACCTCCCAAGTAGCTGGGACTACAGGCGCCCGCCATCACGCTCGGCTAATTTTTTGTATTTTTAGTAGAAACGGGTTTCACCGTGTTAGCCAGGATGGTCTCGATCTCCTGACCTTGTGATCTGCCCGCCTCAGCCTCCCAAAGTGCTGGGATTACAGGCGTGAGCGATTGCACACAGCCCACCCAGATAATTTTTATTTTTTTTATAAAGACAAGGTCTAGCTATGTTGCCCAGGCTGGCCTCAAACTCCAGGGCTCAAGAGATCCTCCCTCCTGAGCCTCCCCAAGTGCCGGGATTACAGACATGAGCCACTGCACCCAGCCTTATTTGATTTTTGTATGCGTCTGCTTTGTTTTTCTGGTCTTGGTCTTAAGTTCTCCAAGTTATCTCCTCCCGTTCCCCCTTCATTTCTTTCCAATCAGGCCGTTTTTCTCCCTCCTATCACTCCCCTGAAACTGATTTCATCAATGTTACCAATGATAGACAATTTCCTTAATTGAATATTCTATTGTGTGCTTGTTTTATTTGATTTATAAGACGCATTGCACGCAGCTGTTTTCTCTCTTTTCTTTTCTTTCTTTGAGACAGAATCTCCCTCTGTCTCCCAGGCTGGAGTGCAGTGGCGCAATCTTGGCTCACTGTAACCTCTGCCTCCCAGGTCCAAGCGATTCTCATGCCTCAGTCTCCTGAGTAGATGGGATCACAGGCATGCACCACCATACTGGTTAATTTTTGTATTTTACTGGAGATGGAGTTTCACCATGTTGGCCAGGCTGGTCTCGAACTCCTGGCCTCAAATGATCCACCTGCCTCGGCCTCCCAAAGCGCTGGCATTACAGGTGTGAGCCACCATGCCCAGCCGCTTTAACAAACATCTTAATTGGCTTTATGATTGCAGGCGTACTTTGGTTCAGCAACTGCCAGGGTCCACATACCTGCCTCGGAACTCCACGTCTGCCTTCTCCTATCCTGTGGTCTCTCACACCAGATGTGGAGGGTGACAGTCTTAACAGCCTCCTGTCCCTGAAACCTGCTAGTACCTCTCGCTGAAACTCCAGGAGACTGGTACAAATGCTCTTATCCCAGGTCAGCCCTGGACCCGGAGGCCAGAGACAAAAAGACCCCAGCTGGGCTTCCAGCTCCCCAGGGGAAAGTTTGGTGCCGAAAGGAAAATATTTATGTGGTTTGTAAGTTGAGCTATCCCCCTGCAGAAGTGATTAAAAGGACAGTAAAGATGGAAAGTCTGTGTTGTCGTAATGTGAGCTGTGCCAGGACACGCAGCAGGCGCGATCCTGCAGGACTCTTCAGGGAGCTGATGGACGTGACCTGCCGACCCTTTTGTTTTCTGAAATCACCAAACATCTGCTGAGTGAGCTGCTTCCTGGACCCTTTTGGGAATGTTCCCAGGCTTGGTTGTTGAGGAAACACAGTGCAAGGGTGGAGGGGGTTCTGGAGGCTGCGACTCGGCCAGAGCCGCCTGTGTGCGTGGAGCAGGGGCGTGGGGGGTGTTTGGATCACCTCCAGGGTCCTTTTCAGCGGGAACACGCATGAGTCATTTTTAATCAAACAACAAGAGGAAAAGAGACAAAATGCCGTTAATGAACACTCCCATACCATGCTATGATTAAATGCTTTTATTTATTTATTTTATTATTATTTTTTTTTTGAGACGGAGTCTCGCTCTGTCGCCATTGCTGGAGTACAGTGGCACGATCTCGGCTCACTGCAAGCTCCGCCTCCCGGGTTCACACCATTCTCCTGCCTCAGCCTCCTGAGTAGCTGGGACTACAGGCACCCGCCACCACACCTGGCTTTTTTTTTTTTTTTTTGTATTTTTAGTAGAGACGGGGTTTCACTGTGTTAGCCAGGAAGTTCTTGATCTCCTGACCTCGTGATCCGCCCACCTCGGCCTCCCAAAGTGCTGGGATTACAGGCATGAGCCACCGCGCCCGACTAAAATGCTTTTAAAAGTCACACGAGGCTGGGCGCAGTGGCTCATCCCTGAAACCCCAGCACTGTGGGAGGCTGAGGTGGCAGGAGCACTTTGAGGACAGGAGTTCGAGACCAGCCTGGGCAACATAGTGAGATCTCATCTCCACGAAAAATAAAAATAAAAAAGTCTGCTGGGCATGGTGGTTTGCACCTGTAGTCCCAGCTACTTGGGAGGCTAAGGTGGGAGGATAGCTTGAGCCCAGAAATTTGAGGCTGCACCGAGCTACAACTGTACCACTGCACTCTAGCCTGGGTTACAGAGTGAGACCCTGTCGAACAAGGAAGACAGAGAGGAAGAGATGAAGGGAGGGAGAGAAGGAAAGGAAAAATGAAAGCTAGCTGACACCAGGTTTCTGTTGTGAATTAAATGTTTCAATTTCTCACCCACTGCAACTCAGACCACCACGCCTCACACAGATTTATCAGAAGGCATCTGCAGGCCAGGCATGGTGGCTCACGCCTGTAATCCAACACTTCGGGAGGCCGAGGCGGGAGGATCACCTGAATCCAGGAGTTCTAGACCAGCCTGGCCAACATGGCAAAACCTTGTCTCTACTAAAAATACAAAAAATTAGCCAGGCATGGTGGTAGGCGCCTGTAATCCCAGCTACTCAGGAGGCTGAGGCAAGAGAATCGCTTGAACCCAGGAGGCAGAAGTTGCAGTGAGCCAAGGTCACACCATTGCACTCCAGCCTGGGCAACAAGAACAAAACTTTGTCTAAAGAAAAAAAAAAAAAAAAAAAAAGGCATCTGCAAAGGTTATAGGGAGATTCCTGGGGGAAAGAAAGCAGCCCGCTTGAGGAATCTTATTTTGCTCACAGGTAAAAAAGCAAGGCGGCCAGGTGCAGTGGTGCATGCCTGTAACCCCAATGCTTTGGGAAGCCAAGTCAGGAGCATCATTTGAGGCCAAGAGTTTGAGACCAGTGTGAACAATAGAAGGAGACCCCAATCACTAAAAAATAGTTTTCAAATTAGCTGAGTGTGGTGGTGCACACCTGTAGTCCCCACTACTCAGGAGGCTGAAACAGGAGGATCGTTTCAGCACAGGAGGTCAAGGCTGAAGCAAGCTAGGATTGCACCACTGCACTCTGGCCCGAGCAACAGAGTGAGACCCTGTCTCAAAACTAATCAAAAATGGAAAAGTAAAAACCGAAGGAAAACTAAAGGGGTCTTTCACGCAGATGTGAACCAGAACCTTCCACATCAGCACAGAGAGGCGGAAAAAGAACCACAGAGGACGAGGAGAGAGGAGAGCTGGTCTGCATTCCTGGTGCTGGGAATCAGCTGGACACCAGGACACACCAGGCACAGCCAAATCCCACGTGGGTCTGCAACAGGGGTACCCGGGATGATTATGGGGTCCTCCTAGGGAGAGCTCAGAGTCCCAGCCAATGCTCCTAATTGCCTGGGGTCAGTGGGTCGCGGAGCTAATCCTCCTGAGCACATCAGGGGTCTCTGCCATCACTGAGTGGGGCTTCCGGAACTCCCTGGAACCCAATCAAGTCCAATTAACCAAAAAGGCAGGAATGTGGGCTGGGACCCCAGCAGGGCTGGGAGGTCTCGGCAGGAGACCGGGATGGCCCAGGGATGTCTCACTTGTGGGAAACAAGCCCCAGGCCCCAGCCCCATCCAGGGCAAGGAGGGAGGGAACCCCCAGGCTCAGGTCAGTGGGGTCTCTCTGTTCAGTGGGGCTTTGGGCTGTGGAATCCAGGGACACCAGCCTTGGTGGTTAATTTGATATTCTGCTCATAGACGCATGATGATTTAAAAGCCACATTTCAGTAAGGCAGACAGAGGAGGACAAATGTTGCATGATTGCACTTATAGGAGCCACAGGGAATAGCCAAATTCCTAGAGACAGAAAGTAGAAGCGAGACACCCAGGGGCTGGGGTAGAGGACTGGAGACTGTTTTAAGGGCCTGGAGTGATGAGAAATTTGGGGTGTAGATAGTGGAGATGATTGCCCACATTGAGAATGCATTTAATGTCACTGAATTGTACCTCCCAAGTGGTTAACATGATCAGTATCATGTAGGTGTTTTTTTCTTTTTTTTTTTTTGGAGACAGAGTCTCACTTTGTCCCCCAGGCTGGAGTGTAGCAGCACAATCTCAGCTTACTGCAACCTCCACCTCCCGGGTTCAAGTGATTCTCCTGCCTCAGCCTCCTGAGTAGCTGGGACTACAGGTGCGCCCCACCACATCCGGCTAAGTTTTGTATTTTTAGTAGAGACAGGGTTTCACCATGTTGGCCAGGCTGGTCTCGAACTCCTGACCTCAGGTGATCCACCCGCCTCGGCCTCCCAAAGTACTGGGATTACAGGCATGAGCCACGGCGCCCAGTCCATGTAGAGTTTACAACAATGTCAAAGAAATAAAGACTTTAAGTTTGACATTAGCATTTAACCATTTAAGGAAATTGGTTCATGAAATGTGTAGCTTGATTTATTAGTTGCATGGCAGTGTTTAAATATTGGGGAAAATGGGCAGAGTGTGGTGGTTTACACCTGTAATTCCCAGCACAGGGACTGTCTAGGGGGACTGACCCTACCAGGCCAGGTGATGGTCAGAGGACTGAGCTGAGGGGCAACAGCAGGGGTTCAGACTTACACTGGGCCCAGGACAATGTTGATGCAGTCCCCACCCAGGGTCTCAGATCTGGGGACACGCCCCTCCTTTAAGTTCTATCTGCCACTAGTGGGAATCTGTGCAAGTTGTAATGCTCCATTCCTTTCTTTCCTTTTTTTTTTTTTTTTGAGACAGAGTCTCGCTCTGTTGCCAGGCTGGAGTACAGTGGCACAATCTCGGCTCACTGCAAACTCTGCCTCCTGGGTTCACACCATTCTCCTGCCTTGGCCTCCCGAGTAGCTGGGACTACAGGCGCCCGCCACCACATCTGGCTAATTTTTTGTATTTTTAGTAGAGATGGGGTTTCATTGTGTTATCCAGGAAGGTCTCGATCTCCTGACCTTGTGATCCACCCGCCTCAGCCTCCCAAAGTGCTGGGATTATAGGCATGAGCTACCGCACCCGGCCAACATCCATTCTTTAAAAGGTAAGCACATGGCTGGGTGCGGTGGCTCATGCCTGTAATCCCAACTCTTTGGGAGGCTGAGGCAGGTGAATCACTTGAGGTCAGGGGTTCGAGACCAGCCTGACCAACATGGTGAAACCCTGTCTCTACTAAAGATACAAAAATTAGCCAGGTGTGGTGGTGCACGCCTGTAATCCCAGCTACTCAGGAGGCCGAGGTAGAAGAATTGCATGAACTGGGGAGGTGGGAGTTGCAGTGAGCTGAGATCATGCCATTGCACTCCAGCCTGGGCGACAGAGCGAGACGCCGTCTCAAAAAAAAAAAAAAAAAAAAATCCTCCCACCTCAGCCTCTCCCCAAAATTTTTAATGTTCAGTTTATTAAGCATTTCCATCTAGGAAGTACATTTCCCCAAATATTTAAATATTGTTATGCAACTAATAAATCAAACTATACATTAATGAACCAATTTCCTTAAATGGTTAAATGCTGATTGCAAACTTAGTCTTTTTCTTGCCATTGTAGTAATATATACACGATATTGATTATGTTAACCACTTGGGAGGTACAATTCATTAACATTAAATGCATTCCCAATGTATGCAACCATCACCATTATCTACACCCCAAATTTTGTTTTATCACTCCAGCCCTTGAAACAGTCTCCAATCCTCTACCCCAGCCCCTGGGCGTCTCGCTTCTACTTTCTGCCTCTAGGAATTTGGCTATTCCCTGTGGCTCCTATAAGTGCAATCATGCAACATTTGTCCTCCTCTGTCTGCCTTACTGAAATGTGGCTTTTAAATCATCATGCGTCTATGAGCAGAACATCAAATTAACCACCAAGGCTGGTGTCCCTGGATTCCACAGCCCAAAGCCCTGCTGAACAGAGATCCCACTGACCCGAGCCTGGGGGTTCCCTCCCTCCTTGCCCTGGACGGGGCTGGGGCCTGGGGCTTGTTTTTCACAAGCGAGAGAGTTCCTGGGCCACCCGGGTCTCCTGCCGAGAAGCCTCCCAGCCCTGCTGGGGTCCCAGCCCACATTCCTGCCTTTTTGGTTAATTGGACTTGATTGGGTTCCAGGGAGTTCTGGAAGTTCCCCCTCAGTGATGGCAGAGACCCCTGATGTGCTTGGGAGGATTAGCTCAGTGACCCACTGACCCCAGGCAATTAGGAGCATTGGTTGGGACTCTGAGGTCTCCCTAGGAGGACCCCATAATCATCCTGGGGTGCCTCCGCTGCAGACCCGCGTGGGATTTGGCTGTGCCTGTGTGTCTTGGCATCCAGCTGATTCCTAGCACCAGGCACCCGGGCCAGCACTCCTCTTTCCTCATCCTCTGTGGTTCTTTTTCCTCCTTTCTGTGCTGATGTGGAAGATTCTGGTTCACATTTGCGTGAAAAATTAGTTTTAGTTTTTCTTTGGCTGCTAACCTCACCTAATTACCTCTCTAATAACGACCTTAACTCCAAATACAGTCACATTCTGAGGGACTGTGTCACAACCTCCACGTATGAATTTTGGGGAGACACAGTTCAGCCCATACTCTTCCCCTCTTACAAAGGAGATGATGGAGGCTCAGAGAGGGGAAGTCATTTACCCAGGTCGCACAGCAGAAGGGAGTAGGAGAAACGTCCAACACTTACTGGGTGCCAGGCTCAATTTCAAGGCTGCGTTTGCCCCACTTGTTCATTTTGCCAATGTCTATCGTGTCAGATGCAAATGGAAATGAAATACACTGATGGGACTGGACACGGTGGCTCATGCCTGTAATCCTAGCACTTTGGGAGGCAGAGGCAGGTGGATCACTTGAGGTCAGGAGTTTGAGACCAGCCTGGCCAACATGGTGAAACTCCATCTCTACTAAAAAATACAAAAATCAGCCAGGTGTGGTGGCACACAACTGTAGTCCCAGCTACTCGGGAGGCTGAGGCAGGAGAATTGCTTGAACCCGAAAGGTGGAGGTTGCAGTGAGCTGAGATCTCACCATCACACCACTGCTCTCCAGCCTGGGTGACAGAGTGAGACTCCATTTCAAAAATAAAAAAACAAACAAAAAAAGAAACCTGGGTCTCACTCTATCGCCCAGACTGGAGTGCAGTGGTGCAATCATGGTTCACTGCAGCCTCGACTTCCGGGCTCAAGCGATCCTCTCACCTTAGCTTCCCAAAGTGTTGGGATTACAGGTGAGATCCACCGTGCCCAGCCTCATCCCTTCCTTTCCATATTGCCTGTGGTTGCTTTTGTGCACCATGGTCGATCCAAAAACAAATTGAGTCAGTGAGACACAGACCATCCGGCTTTACTTCCTTGTAATCACACCTCTGGGGATTCTGAGTCCGGCCATCCTAGCCCCATGGCCAGGGATGTCAGGAGATGATGGTGGCCATTTTGAGCAGTGGGTTCCCTTGCAAGTCATGGTGGGAGGACACAGGCTATGTCCAGGACACATCCCCTGGAGGCATGGGTGTGGAGACCATGAGCCAAATTCATTCATTGTCTAACATCAAACTCAATTCCCATGATGTAAGCACGTCAGCCTTACGGGGTCGGGCGCATGCTGATTTCCACCTGTGAGTGGAATCTACCACTCCTCCTGTTGACTCTCAGCAGTGCCCAGCTTAGGTGGTAGATTCTAGGGTCTCCGATGTTGGAGGTCAAGACTGTGATGTAATAAAGTATTTTTTTCAATGTGTGTCCTGTGACAGTGACCAGTTCAAAAAACATAAGAGGTTTTGGGGTTTTCTTTGAATCAGAGTCTCACTGTCACCCAGGTTGGAGTGCAGTGGTGCAATCTTGGCTCACTACGACCTCTGCTTACTGGGATCAAGCGATTCTCCTGCCTCAGCCTCCCAAGTAGCTGGCACTACAGGCACGCGCCACCACACCTAGTTAATTTTTGTATTTTTAGTAAAGGCAGGGTTTCACCATGTTGGTCAAGCTGGTCTCAAACTCCAAACCTCAAATGATCTGCCTGCCTCAGCCTCCCAAAGTGCTGGGATTACATGCATGAGCACTGCGCCTGGCCCAGAGACATGCTGTTTTATCTGCTTATGTGGATTTAATGATATTTTCTTGGGGTATAAGGAAAAAAACTTTCTTGGTTTTTGTTCACAGCTCCTGGCACATAATTCCTAAATCCCTAGAATGGACATTCATTCATAGGATGAACGAAGGTGTTAAGACAACACTATGGGCCGGGCACGGTGGCTCACAACACTTTAGGAGGCTGAGGTGGGCAGGTCACTTGAGGCCAGGAGTCGGAGAGCAGCCTGGCCAATATGGTGAAACCCATCTCTACTAAAAACACAAAAATTAGCTGGGTGTAGTGGTGCACACCTGTAGTCCCAGCTACTTGGGAAGCTGAGGCAGAATTGATTGAACCCGGGAGGCAGTGGAGGTTGTAGTGAACCGAGATCATGTCACTGCACTCCAGCCTCGGCGACAGAGCAAGATCTTTGTCTCAAAAGAAAAAAAAAAGCACTATGGAAGCGCTGGCTGAACTGAAGCGACTGCCTGGGGTTCCTCAATATCAAAGGTCTCCAGACAAGTCTGCTGTATTTGCTCCAGTTTGTAGAAATTTTAAAAGCTGGAAGGCAGACACTACATGAAACCCAACCTGTTCTCACTGCGGACAACCAGGCAGATTCGTCAAGATAAAGAATGACACAAGGGGCCGGGCGCGGTGGCTCACACCTGTACTCCCAGCACTTTGGGAGGCCAAGGCAGGCAGAACACTTGAGGTCAGGTGTTCGAGGCCAGCCTGGCCAACATGGAGAAACCCTGTCTCTACTAAAAATACAAAAATTAGCCGGGCATGGTGGCGCATGCCTGTAATCCCAGCTACTTGGGAGGCTGAGGTGGAAGAATTGCTTGAATCTGGGAGGCGGAGGTTGTACTCCAGCCTGGGTGACAGAGCAAGGCTCCAACTCCAAAAAAAAACCAAAAAAAGCCCCCACACAGGAGCTCCTTTGACCCTCCCACCATGTGAGGAGGACACAGTGAGAAACCGGCCAATCAGGATTCAGGGTCTCACCAAACCCCAGTTCTACCAGCATCTTGAACTCCGAGTTCCAGCCTCCGGAAGACAGAAATCAACTTCTCGTTTCTAAGCCACCCCATATATGGTATTTTGTTATAGTAGCCTGGATGGACTATGACAATGGGATTGGGGTCGAAGTTTGGATGAAAACTGGGGCCAGGCCCAATGGCTCATGCCTGTAATCCTAGCATTTTGGGGACCTGAGGTCAGAGGATCACTTGAGCCCAGGAATTCAAAACCAGCCTGGGCAACACAGCAAGAGCAAGACACACCTGCCACACCAAAAAAATATTCAGCCAAGTGTGGTGGTGCATGCCTGTGGTCCCAGCTACAGAGGAGGCTGAGGTGGGAGGATCACTTGAGCTCAGGAGGTCGAGGCTGCAGTAAGCCGTGATTGCATCACCGCACTCAAGCTCAGAAGACACAGCAAGCCCTGTCTAAAAACCAAAGACAAACCAGGCAGCAAAACCCACACTTCCAGTGATACGAATTGGAAGTGTGACATGGGGATCAGTAAGTTCCCAAAGCCCACACCGTGTGGGGTGGAAGCTGGAGAGTTACAGGAAAATTTTCTGGGCCAAAGCCCCAGTGGAGCACAGATGGGGATTATGGCAAGAGCCTGAGCATCTCCCGGTGGCAACTACTGAGACCTGGAACTCAAACATGTCCACTCTAGTCGAGGTGTGGGAGGCTGGGCCCCAGCGTTCGGTGGAGGTCCTGGAGGCCGGGCCCCAGGGTTCCCTGGTGGAGGTGTGGGAAGCCGGACCCTGCAGTCTCTTGAGGCTGCCAGCGAGACGAGGACCCAGCGACCTCCCGAAGCTGCCAGCAAGGCAGGGACCCAGCAGTTTCTCGAGGCTGCCTGGGACCATGACCCGATTATGAAGGCATCTCAGACCCTGGAGCCGGAGCCAGTCGGGGTTGTTAAAGTGGAAGCTCCCTACTTCAGCCCCAGAAGCTGGGGCCGGGGGAAGGATGATGTGGATTGTTTTTGTTTTACTCCTTCTGTTGAATGTTTACAAATGCAAACTTGAGTTCTAATAAAGAATTGCATTTCCCTAAATAAATAAATAAATAAAACAAAGCATGTCCACTCGAGGGCCAATTCCTAATTTGCTGTCCCAAAACCACCCTTGTGACTGAAGGACATGAAATAATCTTGACGGTGGGATACTGGGCATGTCGTGGAGGCCCTGAATTTCAGGACCAGTCATCCAGAAGAACTCGAGACAACACAGGCCTTCCAACTGGCCCCCTTCATAGAAAACGGAGGCTTCAACTGCAAAACAGGTTTACTGTTTAAGTATCAAACATGATTATCACATAAAAATAGCTACAGTGCTACGGTAGTGTATAAAGTGCTCAAGTGTCCTGAATGTAACCACGAGTCACACAAGTCCCTCCCTGAACGAGAGACAGAGGGCGGGACTTCTCCCTGGCTGCTTCAAGAAAAGTCTTCCTTTGGGCTGATGAACGTGGCCTGAGTGGGGGCTGATGAGGCACCCGGGTTGTCGTCCTCAGACAGGGGCGTGTTCTTGGGTGCTCCCCGAGATTCTCTGCAGGCACCATCTTGATTGAAATACCACTGGCTGGGGGGCGCCACGCCCTGGGTCTCTTCCCAGACTTCCTGGTTTGCCAAGGCTGCCTCTTTGCTCACCTCTGCGGAGAGTTCCAGCACCTGGCTGAAGCTCCTGTTGAGGACGGGAGAAAGAACGGCTTTCACCCTCTGAGGTGAAGCACACGCGTGTGGTGAACGAGGCGCTGCCATGCGGGGAGGCGGATTTTCACACAGCCCACATGCTCAGTGGGAAAGGAGCAGCAAACAAGATCTGTCTGAAAAGACGCAATCAGGGAAACCCCCCAAGAACAGCACCAGGCACAAAAGCAGGGACTCATTCATCCAAGAAATGTTCACGGAGCTCCGTGCTGTGCTGCTGCTGTGGCGGAAGTCTCTGTCCCCACCCAAACGCCCATTAAAAAATTAATCCCCTGGCCGGGCGAGGTGGGATTAAAGTGCTGTAATCTCAGAATTTTGGGAGGCCGAGGCAGGCAGATAGCTTGAGGCCAGGAGTTCGAGACCAGCCTGGGCAACATGGTAAAACCACGTCTGTACAAAAAAAATTTAAAAAGCTGGGTGCAGTGGCTGACGTCTGTAATCCCGGCACTTTGGGAGTCCAAGGCGGGTGGATCACCTGAGGTCAGGAGTTCAAGACCAGCCTGGCCAACATGGTGAAACCATCTCCACTAAAAATATAAAAATTAGCCAGGCGTGGTGGAACGCACCTGTAATCCCAGCTATTGGGGAAGCTGAGGCAGGAGAATCGCTTGAACCCAGGAGACGGAGGTTGGAGTGAGCCGAAGATCGTGCCACTGGCACTCCAGCCTGGGCAACAGAGTGAGACTCTGTCTCAAAAAAAAATTAGCCGGGTGCAGTGGTGCACACCTGTAGTCCCAGCTACTTGGGAGGCTGGGGTGGGATGATCGCTTGAGCCTCGGAAGCAGAGGTTGCAGTGAGCTGAGATCACATCACTGCACTCCAGCCTAAGCAATGAAAATGAAACCCTATCTCAATAATAATTATAATCCCCAATGTGGCAGCAGCGAGAGGTGGGCCCTTTAAGAGGTGACTGGGTCAATCAGCGTTCTGCCGTTCATGGGTGAATGAGTCAGCCCGGGAGTGGCACTGTGGCTTTATAACCCTTTGATGTCTCCTGAATTGATCCATGGCCACCCACAGGAGAAAGAAATGCCACAGTGGCTGGCAGTTGTTTTGCATAAGTCCTTTTCCAATATTTTAAGCACTCAGAAAAAAATTTAGCATTGCAAAAAAGAGAAAAGATAGTCTTCTGGAAGAGGTGGAGAAAAGCACGTGGTTAGACATCTCCTGGGGGAGGTAAAAAAAAAAAAAAAGCGGGGGGTCTTGATGGGTTTTGGGGGTCTGGACCCACAAGGATATGTGCTCTGTGAAAGCCACTGCACAGTCCTTTAAGATCTGGGCCATTTCTATCAATCAGAAGTTCAAAAAACATCCTCCTGGGACCTTACCCCGGAAGGCGTTGAAAACACCAACAGGGCTGATGTGAGGGCGCCTGTGCTGCTGGGTTACTTTGAGGATGTGAATGACAGGTGACACCCTTTCTCCGCCAGCTGCTTGAGGACTTCCATGGATTTTTTTTTTTTTTTTCCTGAGACAGGGTCTTATTCTAATGACCACAGCTCATTACAGCCTTGACCTCCCCGGGCTCAGATGATTCTCCCACCTCTGCTTCCTGAGTAGCTGGGACCACAGGCATGCACCGCTGTGCCTAATGTTTGTATTTTTTAAACAGAGTGGTCCGCTGTGGTGGCTCATGCCTGTAATCCCAGCACTTTGAGGGGCCAAGGTGGACAAATCACTTGAGGTCAGGAGTTCGAGACCAGCCTGACCTACATGGTGAAACCCTGTCTCTACTAAAAATACCAAATTAGCCGGGCGTGTGGGGGGCACCCATAATCCCAGTTGCTTGGGAGGCTGAGGTAGGAGAATTGCTTGAACCTGGGAGGTGATTGCAGTGAGCCAAAATCGTGACACTGCACTCCAGCCTGGGGAACTCTGTCTCAAAATAAATAAATAAATACATAAATAATAGAGACAAGGTCTCACCATGTTGCCCAGGCTGGTCTTGAACTCTTGGCCTCAAGTGATCCTCCCGCCTTGGCCTCCCAAAGTGCTGGGATGACAGGTGTGAGCCAGTGCGCCCGGCCCTTCCATGGATGTTTCCAAGTGGGCAATGAGCTCGTTTGCTCTTCTCTCCCCCCTGCTCTACTTGAGTCTTACACTCTGAATCTAGGACCCATCTTACAGCATATTTGATCCTCACTTCACCTAGAATCCCCATTCACTCAAAAACGACTGAGAAGTGGGCTAGAAAAGGGAAATTAGCCGGGCATGGTGGGACACACCTGCAGTGCCAGCTACTGAAGAGGCTGGGGTGGGAGGAGCACTTGAGCCCAAGAGTCTGAGGCTGCAGCGAGCTGAGATCTGCCACTGCACTCCAGCCTGGGCTACAGAGTGAGAACCTGTCTTAAAAAAAAAAAAAAAAGAAAAGAAAAGAAAAAAAAAAAAACGGCAAGGGAAGGCAAGGCAGGTGCTCTTGGAGATTTTGTTATCCACAATATGGATGACATTGACACCTGCTGGCCATTCTCATATCATGCAACGTCTGGGAAAAGAGCAGCTCGCTCAGGGGGCTGAACCTCCTCTGAACTCTAATAGGAACTCGGCACCACCCCAACAGGGCAGCCACCAACAGCCCGGAGCAAACAGGGTGCCACCTCTTTCTTAAAGCATTTTCCGAGGTACCTTCGGAGCTCAAGGTCCTTTTTCTCCGTCACGTCCTTGAGTTCGCTCAGTAAGTCCAGCACCTGCACATTTTCTTCCGAATCGCCAACGTCAAGTGCTGCCAGGAGGTGCTGAGTGGTCACCAGTTCACGCTGCAGGGCATCTGGAGGGGAAGAGGCATGGTGGGCGATGGATGGCAAGGTGCCCCACGCAAGACACGCAGGAGTGGAGTGGCCGACAGGCTTCTCTCCCGATGCTCGGCTATCGTGCTGGAACCGTGGAGAGCGCACAGGGAAGAAGCGGAAGCCAAGGAAGACATTCGTGCCTTCTCCGTCCTGTGCTCTGAGATTGTGGGACAGGCATGTCCACCATCCAGGAGGACATTGGAACAGAAATGAAATGTCACTCTGGGATCCTCAACAGAAACCAATGCAAATGTGAAAAAGGCTGTGCTGTGCCAGGGAGAATGCCTGAGGCCTCCCAGTCAGACCAGGAGCAACTGAAAAACAGTCCTTGTTCCCTGCGCCACTGAGCAGAGGGATGCCTGCAACTACGGGACCTGTCACCCGCACTAGGACAACACGCCCCCTTCCCCGACACACGTCACATCAAGGCCAGTCGTACACGAGAGTCACATTTTGGGAGCCTTTTAAGCGCCGTATCAGCCAGCGTCTTCTCCCTCCAGCTGTGGACCGAATTATGCCCTCCCCAATACGTACATTTCATTCCAACTCTCCACTCCCAGTGAGTGACCTTAACTGGTAACAGGATCTTTGTGGATGGGGTGGAGTTAAGATGGGTGGGCCTAATCCAGTGACTGGTGTCCTCATCAGATGCGGGAAATTTCTTTTTTTTTGTTTTTGAGACAGAGTCTGGCTCTGCTGTCCAGGCTGGAGTACAGTGGCGCAATCTTGGCTCACTGCAACCTCCGCCTCCCGGGTTCAAGTCATTCTCCTGCCTCAGCCTCCCGAGTCGCTGGGATTACAGGCTCCTGCCACCACAACTGGATAATTTTTTTTGGATTTTTAGTAGAGACGGGCTTTCACCATCTTGGCCAGGATGGTCTTGAACTCCTGACCTCGTGATCCCCTGCCTCAGCCTCCTAAAGTGCTAGGATAACCGGCGTGCGCCACCATACTGATGCAGGAAATTTCAATAACAAGACAGCCAGGGAGGAGGCCATGTGAAGACGGGCAGAGAATGGAGGGACGCAGCCAGAGCCAAGGAACGCCAAGGTACGACGGCAGCCACCAGCAGGTGGGGGAGACACAGGATGGGCTCACCCGACAGCCCCTAGAAGGAGCCAATCCCATCAATGCCTTGATTTCAGACTTCTGGCTGAAATCAAGACTCCCAGAACTGGGAGGGAATATCTCTGCTGTTTCAAACCACCCATTCTGTAGTCACTTGGTATGGCAGCCCCAGAAAACTCAACACGGTCCCTAGGCCAGTTCCCAGCAACTACCTAAGAGACTGAGCGTTTTCTGCGAGTACAGATGTGGAGGTGACCGTAGTCATAAAATCAGAAACCTGCCGGGCGGGGGGCTTACGCCTATTCAGGAACCCAGTGCTTAGGGAGGCCAAGGTGGGAGATCACTTGAGTCCAGCAGTTCTAGATCAGCCTGGGCAACATAGCCAGACCTCATCTCTACAAAAAGATAAACAATCATTAGCCAGGTGTGCCAGGCGCAGCAGCTCATGCCTGTAATCCCAGCACTTTGGGAGGCCATGGCAGGCAGATCACATGAGGTCAGGAGTTTAAGATCAGCTTGACCAACATGGAGAAACCTCGTCTCTACCAAAAATAGAAAATTAGCCGAGCATGGTGGCGCGTGCCTGTAATCCCAGCTACTCAGGAGGCTGAGGCAGGAGAATCGCTTGAATCCGGAGGCGGAGGTTGCAGAGAGCCAGGATTGCGCCATTGCACTCCAGCCTGAGCAACAAGAGCAAAACTCCGTTTCAAAAAGAAAAATTAGCCAGGTGCAGTGGTGGATGCCTGAAGCACTAGGGAGGCTACTACTCAGGAAGCTGAGGTGGGAGGATCTGAGCAGAGCCTGAGAGGTTCGAGGCTGCAGTGAGCTATGATTGCACTACCGCACTCCAGCCTGGGCGACTACGCAAGAAGATTCCACCTCCAAAAAAAAAAAAAAAAGAACAATGGCAGGCCATGGAGACTCATGTCTATAATCCTAGCACTTTGGGAGGCCAAGGTGGGAGGACTGCTTGAACTCGAGTTCAAGTCCGGCCTTGGCAACATAGTGAAATCCCGTCTCTACAGAAAAAAAAAAAAAAATTAGCCAGGTTTGGTGGTGCACATGTGTACTCCTAGCTACTTAGAAGACTGAGGTGGGAGATCACTTAAGCCCAGGAAGCAGAGGTTGCGGTGAGCTGAGATTGTGCCACTGCACTCCAGGCTGGGCGACAGAGCGAGACGCTGTCTTTGGGAAGATACCTGTTCTGAAGAGAATTTAAGATGCAGCGTGGCAGTTTTTTCACACTTGCCAAAGTTTTCAAGTTAGAGATTAGGTGGGAATCCTATGCCTGAAAGGGACCTCACTGCTCTGCTGAGGGGCAAAGCCGGGGTGCGGCTGGTGGTCCTGTCACCCCGCGACCACGAAGGCACATTTGTTGGGCGCAGGACTCAGGAGACTACAGGTCGTCCCTGCAAAATGTCTTTCGGCAGGACAGATCACTGTGAATCCCACTGCCCAAGGTTCAAATACCAGTGTGGTTACTTACTCAGGGCGAGACCCTGGAGGAAGCACAGCCTGACCAGCCCTCCCCATCCTCTGCCTTAGATGGGGAAGAGGACACTTGTGGCGATGACGTCGGGCCCATGGGAAGCACCCACACACTCCTCGCCCCGCCTGCTGCACACGCGCTGGGATGTCCCGTTTCCTACCTAAGAGCTGCTGCCCGTCTCCCTCCAGGTGGATGGACCTCACAGGCAGCTCGTGCCTGGTGGTGTCCAGGGCCGTGGCGAACGTCCTGTATTGCTCCTTGAAGCGTGTGGCCACTGCCTCGAAGGGGCTGAGCATGTCGATCTGTAAGCAGAAGGGATAATGGAGGTAGACCCTGGAGTCCCCTCTCTGGAAGCTTAACGGATTGTGCAGGGTTAAGATACAGCACTGTTCTTCACGACCCCCGAGGGGCTCAGAGCTCAGGAAGTTTCCAAGGGTGTGGTGAGCTCTCCCCAAGAGAGCCAAGTGGATGGTACGGCGGCCCAGGCCCCTTACTGAGAATGCACGTCTGCTTTCCAGTGGTTCTAGGCTTAGGCCCTAAGCTGGGCCCACCTGCTTTAGAGCACTGTGCCTAAACGTCTGCCTTCCACAAGACCATTCCCGGCACGGCCCACTCCCATCCCAAACATGCTGTGTGGGTCTTCATGGGGGTTTGAAATGATATACAGTTGACCCTTGAGCAACATGGGAGTTTGGGGCATCAACTCCTGTGCAGTCAAAAATCTGTATATAACTTTTGACTTCCTCCAAATTTACTGATAGCTACTGTTGACTGAAACCTTACTGATAACAAACATTCAATAAACATGTAAATAGATTAGCATCTATACACACACACACACCCCCCACACACACCATACACACATACACACACACACACACAAATTTTCAGACGCAGTCTTGCTCTATCTCCCAGGCTGGAGTACAGTGGCGCAATCTCGGCTCACTGCAACCTCCGCCTCCCAGGTTCCAGCGATTCTCGTGTCTCAGTCTCCCAAGTAGCTGGGTTACAGGCACGCATCACCATGCCCAGATAATTTTTTGTATTTTTAGTAGAGACGCGGTTTCACCATGTTGGCCAGGCTGGTCTCGAACTCCTGACCTCAAGTAATCCACCCGCCTCAGCCTCCCAAAGTGCTGGAATTACAGGCGTGAGCCACTGCACATATATATTTTTTACAGACAGATCTTACTGTGTTGCCCAGGCTGGAGTGCTGTGGAGTGATCATAGCTCACTGCAGCCTCCACCTCCCAGGGTCAAGCAAACCTCTTGCCTCAGCTTCCCAAGTAGCTGGGACTATAGGCATATGCCACCACACTTGGCTAATTTTTAATTTTTATAGAGATTGGCCAGACGTGGTGGCTCACACCTATAATCCCAGCACTTTCAGAGGCTGAGGAGGGCAGATCACTTGAGGTCAGGAGTTCGAGACCAGCCTGGCCAACATGGCAAAACCCTGTCTGTACTAAAAATACAAAATTTAGCTGGGCGTGGTGGTGCATGCCTATAGTCCCAGCTACTCAGGAAGCTCAGGTATGAGAGTCACTCGAACCTGGGAGGCGGAGGTTGCAGTAAGCTGAGATCACACCACTGCACTACAGCCTGGGTGACAGAGCAAGACTCCCTCTCAAAAAAAAAAAAAAATTTTTTTGCAGAGATTGGATGTCACTATGTTGCCCATGCTGGGACAAATATGTATGCATTCATGACGTGCCTAACTTTTTCTTAATTTTTTTAGTATTTCTAGGCTATGAGGTTCAGCTGAGTTTCTTCAAATTGTCACAAATCTCTAAAACTTTTTTCAATATATTTATTGAAAAAAATCTGCATGGGCCGGGCGCGGTGGCTCAAGCCTGTAATCCCAGCACTTTGGGAGGCTGAGACGGGCGGATCACGAGGTTAGGAGATGGAGACCATCCTGGCTAACACGGTGAAACCCCATCTCTACTAAAAAATACAAAAAAAAACTAGCCGGGCGAGGTGGCGGGCACCTGTAGTCCCAGCTACTCGGGAGGCTGAGGCAGGAGAATGGCGTAAACCCGGAAGGCGGAGCTTGCAGTGAGCTGAGATCCGGCCACTGCACTCCAGCTCGGGCGACAGAGCGAGACTCCGCCTCAAAAAAAAAAAAAAAAGAAAGAAAAAAATCTGCATGTAAGAACCTCACACTCAAATTCACGTTTGCTGTTTGAGGGTCAACTGGGTTTGTCTCTTTTTCTTCCATTTTAAGCTCCCTAAGGTCAGAGACCCTGTACTCAGTCCAGGGACCCTGTACTCAGTCCAGGGTCTAGCTGCAGGGGTACTCACACGAAAATTTTGGATGTTAGGGGTTAAGCTGTATCTCCCCAAATTCATACCAGACGTTCCAACCTCTAGTACCCTGGAATGTGCCCTTATTTGAAAATAGGGACTTGATCAGGGTCATTAAGTTACCATGAGGTGATCGGGGGGTTTTGTGGGGGGTGCTAATCCAACGCGACTGGTGTCTTGTGGGGAAAGGGGGACACAGACACACACAGGGGGAAGGACATGTGAACAGACAGAGAAGACAACCATTCACAGGCCAAAGACAGGGCCAGGAGAGATTCTCCCTCGCAGCCCTCAGACACAGCCAACCACCAACACCCCAATCTCCGTCTTCCAGCTTCCGGAACCGTAAGACAATGAATTCCCGTTGTCTTGCCCACCCAGGTTGTGGGACTGTTCCGGCAACCACAGGAAACTCACCCAGTGGGTGGGGGGCCCGCCCCTGCCTACCAGCCCTTTCTGGGTTCCAGGGGTTCGTTCCTGTCCTCCTTCCACACGGACACCGCTGACCACACAGCACTAGGAGTGGTGTGCCTCCCACCAGCACCCTGACCCTCCAGGGGAGTCCCAGAGGACGTCGTCCTATTGCTGCCCATGACCACTGGGCGCTCGGGAAGTCTCTGCACAAGGGCGTAGAAGGTGCGCGCCTCCCTTACTGGTTCACACTTCACTTTGTATTTTCACACTTCACATCCTCTAAAAGTGTCATCACAGACCAACACCAGGACCACAGCAAGTGTGGCTGGCATTAAAAGCCTAACACAGAGTGAGAAGCCAGTGAGCAATGGCACCCTAGTACGAACGCTACCCGAAACAGTGGAGATGGGACAGATTCACAGGGAACACTCACTGGTCACAGAGTGTCACTTACAACTGACCTGGGCATCCAGGACATCTGCCAGCTCCCGCTTCCTCTGAGAGAGGAGAAGCCTGCGCTTCAGCTCATGGGCCTTTTTCTGTAGCTTCTCCTTCTCCTTACACATTATTAATAAATTCTTTTCTGCCCTTCTTTCAAACTCAGCAAGATTGTTCTCCATCTGTTAAATGTGAAAGAAAAGCTCAGGCGGGTGGGGCCTCCCTCCCCATGGCGAACGGAGGCCACCCTTCCATCCATGGCGTACGTGAACGAGGAACTGTTTTCACCTTTACGGAGAGTAGCGTCAGCAGTAGTGTCTGAGACTCCATCATTTCCATCGCTTCAGATAAATCCTTAAGAAAAGAAAAAGACCCTCTCAATTCCTGATGAAGTGGTATAAATCTAGCTCTTTTCCCAGCAGGGGCAGAACTCTGGCTTGTGTGGATTTTCTGTATTCAGTTTGATATTTGGTAGTTCTCTGCTGTAGTGGGTCCATTGCTTCTATTTTCTTTGGTTTTCTCCGGTGCTCTGAGATGAGAGAGGGAGGTCCACAACCTTCCTTCCCCTGGCCTCTGGCAGGTGAAGAGACAGCAGCAGCTGGGTAGTCAAAGACAAGCTGAGGATACCCACCAATTTGGTGCTGCACCAGGACCAGAATGCAGTCTCCCCACCTGCTGGTCCCCCACCCACCAGTCCAGTCCTCACCCCAGTGAGACCACAGCCTAGCCGTCCTCCCACCAAGGGACAGGGGCTGGCACTGTGCCTTTCCTAGCACAGCGTGAGCACAGAGAAGTCCCCTGTCTCATTTTTTACATGGTTCCACACTGGTATCCACTACTGAATGTGTACTCGGGGAAATGTCCACTCTACAAACGGTCTAAGAACATTTGTGGTCTTGATTTTTGTCCTAAAGGGCATGGGTGTCTTATCTGTTCTTGGATCTGTGGGCACTCGGCACCTGGTTCCGAGTGGAATCTAAATCAGATCTATGCAGCCCGTCTGTGGCTGCCCTCTTGTTTCAAACACTTACTGGGCTCTTTTTCCGAGGGGCAGAAAACGACGACGACTCGGGTTTCTTTGCTATTGTTTTTGCTAACTGTGGCGTCTTTCTGATGATGCTTTTGTCTAAGATAAAGCACAGCATTTTTAATGGTGAGCCGCGTATCTAGACGGCCCCTGGTTGCCATTTTTTTAAATGATGGGTTTATCGGAATGTAACCCCATCATAAATTGAGGAGTATATGGACTTATAACAGTCCAGCTTAAAGTTGTTCAACTTTGCAAGGGGCAAAAGGCAAGTTTAATATCCTTTACCAAGGTATTAAGTATATTTTTGATGTACAATGTTTTCAACTTACAATGGGTTTGTTGGATGTAACCCCATCATAGGCCAAGGGGCAACTGTACTTTGGAAGTCCACTGAGACCTACTGCAACCCCCAGCGAGTGACAGAAGGGGCGAAACAAATGATTTACCATTAATGGCAGAGAGATCCAGGTCAGGTGGAGCCGTGCCATGCCCTTCCAGCAACGTGGACTGCAGGTCACCCTTTCCGACCCCACTGCTATCTGCTGTTAAGAAAAGAATCCCCAAAAGTCAGCACAGTCAAGAGACACTCTCCATTGAAGCCAGGAAACGAGGCCGTGTTTTTGAACAATACCACTTGCTTCTAAAAAACCCAATTTCGTCCAAGGTGGAAAGGCTAAAAAAAAAAAAAAAAACAAAAAAAAAAACCACAAACCTGTGGAAATTCCCAGCCATCGCCTTGACTCTGTTTTTAAAGTACCACTAGAAGTGAGAGACATTCTGTATAACCAAAGAGACGCAAATAAGCCTTTCTGCTAGTTTCCAGGATGCTAAGGGTGGGATACGATGCCATACTCCCATTCTACCCTCTACTCTCTCTTCCCATCTTTTTTGTTTTCAGATGGAGTTTCACTCTTGTCACCCAGGCTGGAGTGTGATGGCGTGATCTCAGCTCACTGCAACCTCCGCCTCCCGGGGTTCAAGCGATTCTCCTGCCTCAGCCTCCCGAGTAGCTGGGATTACAGGCACCCGCCACCACGCTCGGCTAATTTTTGTATTTTTAGTAGAGACGGGGTTTCACCATGTTGGCCAGGCTGGTCTCGAACTCCTGACCTCAGGTGATCTACCCACCTCAGCCTCCCAAGGTGTTGGGATTACAGGCATGAGCCACCACACTCAGCCAAGTAATCTTTCCATCTTTTTTCTGCAGCTTCTGGACTGTTCATCTTCCCTGGGAGGTCCCTTCGTCTTTTAACTTATATTCTAAACTGTAAAATTAAGCCTTATGCTGTCTAAGATGGGCACTGGCATACAGTATGCTACCATTATACAAGAGCCCGGGAGTGCTGCAAACGCCAACAGATGGCATGTACGATACGTTGTTGTGTTAGGAACTAAGCATGAGACTATTCAATGAACAACTATGCAGCTGAGGAAACGAATGACCTGGAAATGAAAAAAGGAAGGTCACCGCAGCTGTAGGGTACAACAAAACAACCATTTGTGTTGAAATTCTTAATCTGGAAAGATCAGCAAAAATCTATTGAGAGCACATGCCCTCAGGGCACAGACTGGGAGCCTGGGGTGAGGAGGTGGAAATTTTTTTTTTTTTTTTTTTGAGACAGGGTCTTGCTCTGTCACCCAGGCTGGAGTGCAGTGGCACAATCTAGGTTTACTGCAACCTCTGCCTCCTGGGCTCAAGCAATCCTCCCATTTCAGCCTCCTGAGTAACTGAGAATACAGGCGAGTGCCACGACGCCCACATAATTTATTTTTTTGTATTTTTAGTAGAGATAGGGTTTCACCATGTTGCCCAGGTTGGTCTTGAACTCCTGAGCTCAAGGGATCTACCCACCTCATCCTCCTAAAGTGCTGGCTGGGATTATAGGCGTGAGCCACCACACCCAGCTAGAGGTGGTAACTTTTTATTGCTATTGCTTTTGCCCTGGAATATTTTATCACCAGCACGTATAGCATTTGAACTAAGAAAATTAATTTTCTACAAAGCCATACAATGGAACTCAAACAAGCAGTCCTTTGAAATCATTATGGTGAGGTTTAAATTAAGGTTTCTTAGCCATGGCATTGCGAGCACGTGGGGCTGGATCCTTCCTTGCTGTGGTGGGGGTGTCCTGTGCATTGCAAGACACTGAGTGGCCTCCCTGGCCTCCACCCACCAGATGCTAGTAAAACCCCTTCCCCCAGGTATGACAACCAAACACATCTCCAGACACTGCCAGAGTCCCCTGGGGGTCAGAATCACCCTTGAGTGAGAACTGGTTTTAAGGTGTGGCAGGCCCAGTCTCTGGTCCCCTGACCACACCAGCATTCCCAGCTTCATGCATGGCGTTTGACCCAGTTAGATGGGGGAAGACTAGCAGGCTGGCTCTAGTGTGGCTGTTTCTGCTTCTCAACCACGCCTGGGAAGGGCGTAGTGCGAATTCTCACAAACATCTACACCAGGAGTGGCAAACTGTAGCCCACAGGCCAAATCCAGCCTGCTTCCTTTGCTTGTAAATAGTTTTATTGGCACACAGCTATACTTGTTCCTCTGTGTCTGGACTGGGGCTGTTTTTAATGTTACAAACAGCAGAGTTGAGTCTTTTTGTTGTTGTTGAGACAGAGTCTCGCTTGGTTGCCCAGGCTGGAATGCAAGGGCGCAATCTCGGCTCACTGCAACCTCCACCTCCCAGGTTCAAGTGATTCGCCTGCCTCAGTTCCGCACCCTCACCCCAAGCAGCTGGGATTACAGGCGTGTGCCACCATGCCCAGTTAATTTTTGTATTTTTAGTAGAAATGGGGTTTCACTATGTTGGTCAGGTTGGTCTCGAACTCCCGACCTCAGGATGAGTCCTCACAGCCTCTCTAAGAGTCTTGCTCTCAGAGCACCAGAAGGAAAACAGTCACGTAGACAAGCAACTGATGTCACAAAGCAGTACCATGATGGCAGTGTGGCTTTTCTCTGGGGCCACACAGGGAAGAAGTGATCTCCCCCTTTCTCCGCATCCCCGCTCACCTCCCCACATCCCCCCAGGCTGTCCTTAAGCGCCAACTCGTTGCTCACTGCTTCTGACCTTTTCCAGAAAGGAAAGAGGGAACTTGAACTTAGCACCCATGGAGACAAAATGTACCGCCGCGCTCATCACCGCCCGAGGACCAGTGCTGTTTCGCACCTCTGCTTTTCTGGAGCAGGCTGGATTTCCTTCCACCTTCAGACATCTTCCCTCGGGTCTGTGACCCATCTCCTGCAGGAGCCTGTTATGGGAACACATGACACTCAGAGGACAAGACATCCTCCCTTCACAACAAGGGGCCCTGATGTGGTCTGCACTGTGTTTTGTAACTGCTCTTACTCTGAGGCAGGGGAGACATTTAAAGAGGTTTGAAATTTTACCTCATATATACAGGACAAACAACTTTTGTCAAAATGTAGACGCTCACTTGCAGAGAACATAGGAAACTACCAAAATGTTTGCTGGTGATTCCTGACATGGCAGATTACAGATGACTGATTTTTTTCTAGACACATTTCAGTATTTGCTAGTTTGCTAGAGAGAACATATAACTTTGGTCATCAGGAAACACAAAGTTTTTACACATATATTGTCAAAAATATTTTTTTTAAGTAACACATGGAACATTGCCCTTCTAATAACCAAAAGCAAAACGAAAACCTTATAAAAAGCAAGGGGCAGGTGCAGTGGCCACGGCCAGGGTCCCAGCTACTCAGGAGGCTGAATTGGGAGGATCGCTCAGGCCCAGGGGTTTGAGGTTGCAGTGAGCCATGATCGCACCACTGCACCCCAGCCTGGGAGACAGAGCGAGACCAGAGCAAGGACACGACGATGCACAGACACCATTCTCATTCAGTATCACAGTGAAGGTCCTCAGATAAGAAGTAAAAGGCAAACAGGTTGGAAAGGAAAAGTAAAACTGTTTTTACAGACGTAATTTTTCATGTAGAAAATCCCCAAACATCTTCAAAACTGCTACTAAAATTAGTAAGTAAGTTTCACAGGAGTTTTCTTTCAATTTTGTGTGTCAACTTGACTGGATATGGGGTGCCCCAGACTGAACATTTTTGGGTGTGTCTGTGTTTACTAATGAGATCAGCATTTGAATTGGTGGATGCAATAAACTGCCCTCCCCAGTGTGTATGGGCACCATCCAATCCCTTGAGGGCCTGAATACAACAAAACAGTGGAAGGAGGAGAAATTCATGCCTTTTGCTTCCTGCTTGCCTGGTTGAGCTGAGACATCTTACCCCATCTCCTCCTGCCCTCAAACTGGGACTTACACCTTTGGCTCCCCTGGTCTCAGGCCTTCAGACTCACACTGAACTAAACCACCAACCTTCCTGGCTCTCCAGCTTGCAGACAGCAGATCCTGGGATTTCTCAGCCTCCATAATCACATGAGCCAATCCCGCATTAAAAAAAAAAAAAAAAAAAAAAGCCAATCCCCCTTTTATATATTCATATCCTTTTATAAGCATTTCTGATTGGTTCTGTTTCTCTGGAGAACTCTAATACAGCAAGGGTGCAGGACGCAGGGTCACTATGTAAAAGTTCACATCTCTAGCAATGAAGTAGCAATGAACAAGTTTGGAGACTGAAATTAAAAGAGAGTACCATATACAATGGCACTAAACACCAAATGCTTAGTTATAAACCCAATAAAATATGTGTAAGATCTATAATCTGGAAGCTACAAAACAAAGTTGAAAGAAATCCAGGAAGATCTAAATATAAATGGAGAAGCATACCATGTTCATGGATTGAAAGACTCGATGTTATTAAGAAGACATTCTTCCTGATTTATGGATTCAATATAATCAAAATCCAGCAGATATTTTTCTAGAAAATGACAATTCTAAAATCTCTATGGAAAGCCAAAGGAACCAGAAGAGACAGTCCTGGAAAAGCAGTCCTGGAAAAGCATAGTGGGAGGTCTCACATTACCTGATCTCACGACTTAGTGCAAAGCTACGCTAACCTCAGTAGTGTGAAACTAGCATAAGGATGCATACATAGAACAATGGAAAAGAACAGAGCCCAGACATGATGCCCACATATATGGTCAACTGGTATTTGACACAGATGATGAGAGAATACAATGAGAAAAAGGAAAATCATTTCAATAAATGGGATAGAAACAACTGAACACCCATACATGAAAAAATGAACTTTGATTTAAACATCACACCATACACAAAAACTAACTCACAGACTTAAAAGCAAAACCTAAACTACAAAACTCCTACAAGAAAACATGAGAAAATCTGTGATCTTGGATTAGGTGGAGCTATCTTGGGTAAGACTCCAAAAGCACAATCCACAAATGGGGAAAGTGATCAACTGGGCTTCATCGAAGTCGACAACTTCTGCCTCTTAAATTAAAATACTTAACAGCATGAAAAGACAAGCCAGACTAGAAGAAAATATTTGCAAAGCACCACAAAGAGCTGGTATCCAGAATATAGAAAGCACCCTCAAAATTCAGTAATAAGAAAACAACCCAACTTAAAACCAGACAAAAGATCTCAACAGACACATCAGCAAAGATACAGGAATGGCAAATAAGCACGTGAAAAGATGCTCAATATCATTGGCTATTATGAAAACACAAATGAAAGCCACAATGAAGTATCACTTCACACCCACAAGACTGGCTAGAATGTGAAAGTAACAACTTGTACTCTTCATCTATGTGCCTAGTGGGAACATAAAGATGGTGCAGCCACCGTGGATAACAGGTAGTTTCTTGTTACCATTATATAGAGACAGATGTTTTCATGTACAATTCATGGCTTGTAACTCCTATAAGCCCTTGTTACAGTAAGCAGGACCTCTCTGACCTCCCACACTCCTTTCATCTGCCGGAGAGGGTCCTGCCTCATACCCCAGAGGAAAAAATGCAACAGAGGCCAAGACGAATCTGAACAGATAGGCCTTGCTGGGTTTAGCGCATACCCTTTCTGACCAATCATATTTCCACAGGGCTGTCCATGCTTCAATCATGCCTAAGTCATGAAGACTCCATAAAAACCCAAAAGGAGCTGGGCGTGGTGGCACGTGCCTGTAATCCCAGCGCTTTGGGAGGCCAAGGTGGGTGGATCACGAGGTCAGGAGTTCAAGACCAGCCTGACCAACATGGAGAAACCTCGTCTCTACTAAAAATACAAAATTAGCTGGGCATGGTGGTGTGCGCCTGTAATCCCAGCTACTTGGGAGGCTGAGGCAAAATAGCTTGAACCCGGGAGGCGGAGGTTGCAGTAAGCCAAGATCGCACCACTGCATTCCAGCCTGGGCAACAGAGTGAGACTCCATCTCAAAAATAAAATTAAAAAAAAACAAAACACAAAAGGACAGAGCTTGGAGAGATTTCTGATCAGATAGCTGAACACGTGGAGATTCCTAAAGGGTAGTATGACTGAACAGGCCATGGAAGCTCTGTGCGCCTTCCCCCATATCTCACCCTACACATCTCTTATCTATTTAAAAAAAAAAAAAAAAAAAAGAGAAACAGGATGTCACTGTCACTCAAGATGGAGTGCAGTGGCTCACTGCAGACTTAACCTCCTGGGCTCAAACAATCTTCCTGCCTCAGCCTCCCGAGTAGCTGGGACTATAAGCACGCACCACTACACCTAGCTATTTTTATTTTTTTGTAGAGATAGAGTCTTGCTATGTTGCCCAGGCTGGCCTCAAACTCTTAGGCTCAAGCAATCTTCCCACCTTGACCTCCCAAAGTGCTGGGATTACAAGCCTAAGTCACCATGCCCAGCCACTTACTTGGCTATTGAAAAAAAATTTTTTTCAGAGACAGGGTCTTGCCCATGCTAGTCTGGAACTCCTGGCCTCAAATAATCCTCCCATTTCGACCTCCCAAATTGCTGGGATTTCAGGCATGAGCCACCACACTCGACTCCATCTGTATCTTTTGTAATATCCTTTATAATAAACTGGTAAACCTAAGAGTTTCCTTGAGTTCTGTGAGTCACTCCTGTAAATTAACTGAACCCAAAGAAGGGGGGGTCATGGGAATCCCGATTTGAACTTGGTCAGAAGTTCTAGTGGCAGAAGAGGGGCAGTCTTGGGGACTGAGCCCTCACCCTATAGGTTCTGATGCTATTTCCAGGTAGAGTGTGTCAGAATCGAATTGGAAGACACCTAGCTGGTGGCTGCTGCTTGCTGGTGGGGAACCCTCCCTCACATCGGTCACAGAAGTCCTGTGTTGACTGCTGTTGAGTGGGAGAGCAGGAAACACAGTCCGAGTTTTTCTATGAGCCAGCAATCCTCCTCTTGGGAGAAATAAAAACACGTCTACACAAAAAACCACACAAGAATGTTTACGGAGGCTTTATTTATAATCACCAAGACAGGAAATCAAGTGACTGCCTGTCAGTCAATGAACAGATGAACACACTGTGGTCCATCCACTTGATGGAATACTATTCGGCCATAAGAAGGAACCAGGCCGGGCATGGCGGCTCATGCCTGGAATCCCAGCATTTTGGGAGGCTGAGGCAGGTGGATCACTTGAGGCCAGGAGTTCGAGACCAGCCTGGCCAACATGCCAAAACCCTGTCTCTACTAAAAATACAAAAATTAGCCAGGTGGGGTGGCACACACCTGTAATATCAGCTACTCCCGAGGCTGAGGCAGGAGAATGGCTTGAATCTAGAAGGCAGAGGTTGCAGTGAGACGAGATCACACCACGGCACTCCAGCCTGGGTGACAGAGCGAGACTCCATCTCAAAAAAAAAACAAAAACAAAAAAAAAAGAAGGAAGAACCTACCTGCAATACATGCAACAACAGAGGAACTTGAAAGGCACTCTGCTAAGTGTCAGGAGTCAGAGGCAAGGGCTGCAAACTGTGATGCCACAGATATGACCTTCTAAAAAAGGCAAAACTGCAGATTCAGAAAGCCAATCTGTGGTTGCCTGGGGGTGGGAGAGGGGCTGGTCCTATCAGAGCACAAGGGAATTTAGGGATGACTCATTCTGTAGCTTGATTACAGAGGCGGTTCCATGACCGTCTATGTCTGTCAAAAGGGGGAGGACCCTATGCTGAAAAAAGAGACGCTGACTCCATGTAAATGATACCTTGATTTTAAAAACGGAAGGAAAAAACAGAAAAGATCTAAAGGGCTAAAATGTTACAGCACGCAGACACACGGGGGCGCTGTAACCAAGTCTTGGCGACAACGTGAAAATTTGGAGCGCGAAGACTGACTCTTTGTTGAAAATTGCTCTGAGAATAATATGTTTGTGCAAAGGTATCCTCTTTTCTCAAGCCGAATCTTAAGTCACAGGGTCAAGAACCCACCAGCCAACCAGAGTGGAAGACAGGCAGTGGGAATTTGACTTAATTTTACCATAAACCAAGATTTGGAAAGCAGAGGGAAGAATCCAACCTTGACTTCACTGAAAGAAAATATCCAATTGTATAATCTACTGATTGTTCACACCAACTCTCACACAAAGCATGTTCTCACGTGGTTAAATATCTTTCATGCCATTAGTTTCAATGGTTTCATAGTATTTCATGGTGTGCCTACACGATAGTTCACTAAACTCTTCCTCCAATTTGGAGTGATCAAAGCATGTCATTTTTCCCATAGTTTTTCTCTAAAAACCTGTACCTGTTTTTTTTTTTTTTTACTCTCTCTTTTTTTAAGACAGGGGACAGGGTCTCGCTCTGTCGCCAAGGCTGGAGTGCCGTGGTGTACTCTCAACTCAATGCAACCTCTGCCTCCCAGGTTCAAGTGATTGTCCTGTCTCAGCCTCCTGAGTAGCTGGGATTACAGGCACACGCCACTGCGCCCGGCTCATTTTTGTAGTTTCAGTTGAGACGGGGTTTCACCATGTTGGCCAGGCTGGTCTCGAACTCCTGGCCTCAAGTGATCCGCCCGCCTCGGCCTCCCAAAGTAGCTGTTTTTTTAAATACCAGCAAGACACCAAGAAGTGTGTGCTGGGCACTCGATAAGACAGCTTCAGAATCCAGAAAGCAAATTAACTGGGTTGAAAGGCAAGAATAGCCTGGGCTAGGCTCATAGCAAGGGCTCACGCTTGTCATTCCAACACTTTGGGAGGCCAAGACGGGAGGATTACTTGAGGTCAGGAGCTCAAGACAAGCCTGGGCAACATAGGGAGACCCCATCTCTACAAAAACGTTTAAAAATTAGCTGGTATGGTAGCACATGCCTTTGGTCCCAGCTACTCAGAAGGCTCAGGTGAGATGGCTTGAGCCTGGGAGGTTGAGGCTGCAGTGAGCCGTGATCACACCACTGTACTCCAGCCTGGATGACAGAGAGAGAGATCTTGTCTCCAAAACAAAAAAAAAGGTAAGAATGATATTATGTTTCAATGGAGATCAGAGCTTCGTAAAAGAGATGCTTATAGCCATAAGCCGCCGATGACAGAGACTCACAATTGGCAGCATGAAGGGCTGATGGTCTCAAAAGCACCTGGGTGAAGACCCCAAAATGCTTCCTTCAGGACCAGGTTGTGACTGCCTCCCATGACTAGTTTCAGAATCCCAGTTACTCAGAACCACGCTCAGATCTGCTGCACACGGAAGGTGGGTGCGGCCTTACCTTTTGGGTTGTCTTCTTTTCATACTGCAGATAACGGGACTCAATCACTCTTCCACCTGTAGAGACACACTGTCGGTGCACAACAAAACTACAAGGGACCGAAGACCCCACATACCCAGACCCCACGCCCCAGAGACCCACATGCCAGGGGCCCTCCCCACTCAGTGACCAGAACAGAGGTCATCACTCTTCCTGCTTGCCTCTGATCACATCCTTCAGCAGCCTCGAGCATGCATGGGATGCCTACTGTATGCAAGTCCCAAGCCATCTGTGGAGTCCCAGAGTTCCCGAGGAACTAAGATCAAGGAACACCCCCCAAGGTCAAAGCTGCAAGTGCACTCAGACAAGGGGGAGGGATAGAAGAGCTTCCAGCCTCCACGTGGCTTACTCCTTCCTCCCAGCTCATGTGACCCCAAAGGCCCCTTCCCCACACTGCGTGTGTCTAGGACTCACTCCTGGTACTATCTTTTACTTCCCCTGCCCCTTACTCAGTTTGGGACCCCCTGCCCTGAGACATACCCAACACCCAGGCCCTCTTCAGACAGAGCCAAATCCCTGGTGACAGCCCGACCCCACGTCTCCTGCCAGGGCTACTCCTGGGAGCATGACTGTGGATAAACAAATGCCACCTGTCACCTCAGCTTCTGGGGGTAGGAGTCTGGACTGGATCCGGTTGGTTCCGTTCTGTCCCCCAGCCCTCTCCCGGACCCCCCCCCCCAAACCTGTTCCTCCCACCTCCTACGCCTGGCCCAACCCTCAATTTCAGCCAGTGACCCGTTTCCTCCTTCATTGGAAAGACAGAAGTGGCCCCAGGAGACCCTCCAGCCACTACAAGCAGTCACCTCCAGTCCTGAGGGTTGCATCCCCCTGGCCCTGTGAATGGACCTCTGTGCTCCCAGGTAAAGCGCCCCCATTCTGGGCGCTAAAGCCCAGCCCTCACTTCCGCAAGGAAACGCCCCGCAACTCCCACCTCCCTGCCTCAGTCCCCACAGCTCCTCTCTCCACAAGATGCCTCCCCCATTTCTCCCAACCCCTCGACAGCAAACACTCCAGAGTTCTTTAGTCACCAGCTCCTCTTCCTCTCCTTTCTTCTTCCCTTGAATCTTACCCCCAACAGTCCAGCTTGCAGACACACCACTGCACCAGAACACCTTTGGACAAGACCACTGTGACCTCCCTTGCTCCTGAGCCCAGTGGTCCATTCTCAGTCCTGGTCATCTGAGCCACCAGGCACAACCATTGCTCGCCCTCTCCTTCCTGAAACCTTCCATCAGCCTCCAGCTGCCCTTCAGGGCTGAGACAGGCTGGCGTGCTGGGTCCATGGGCTCAGGAAGCCTGAGTGCCTCCAGGAACCTTCTGAGCCCTGTGTCACCAGCAACTTGCCTCTACCCTTATCACTTTGTCACCTCTCACGTGCTCTATTCGGCCGCTCTGCTGCGTGGACCTCCTTGCTGTGCATCCCCTTGCAGGCACCTCCCTCCCTCAAGGCTCTGCTCAGTTCAGACCACAGCACCCCTGCCCCTGCCTGCCATTTCGTCACAGCATCTGCTAGCGCACCCACAGCCTCCTTATGGTTCTCATGCAATGAGAGCCCCAGGGGCCTGGGATTTTTGTCTCCTTTGCGTGCTGCTATGTTCCACCACCTGGCACGGGGTAGGCACTCAAGAATATGTCAAATGAATGATTCTAGGCCAGGCGCAGTGGCTCACGCCTGTAATCCCAGCACTTTGGGAGGCCGAGGCAGGCGGATCACCTGAGGTCAGGAGTTCGAGACCAGCCTGGCCAACATGGAGAAACCCCGTCTCTACTAAAACTACAAATATTAGACAGGCATGGTGGCACATGCCTGTAATCCCAGCTATTTGGGAGGCTGAGGCAGGAGAATCGCTGGAACCCGAGAGGCGGAGGCTGCAGTGAGCCGAGATTGTGCCGCTGCACTCCAGCCTGGTGACAGAGTGAGACTCTGTCTCATAAAAAACACAAAAGAATAGTTCGGCATCGTATCAGTGCCATAGAGCTCAGAGGTTTGCCTTTGTACCGAAGAGACCCAGGGAGAGCGACATCCTCAATGTCACACAGCTTGAGAGTTCAGTCAAGTGAGATTGTGACTTCAACCACATCTTTGCGCCAGCTGATTCTTCTGTTGGGGACTGGGGCTGCAGCTGCTACCTTGAGAGGAAAGGAGGTGCCCTCAAGAGTTAACAAGGATCCTGCAGTCAGCCAAAGGGCCGGGCTGTCAATCTGGGCAGCCTCAGGGCAGGAATGCGCCATGCCTGCAGAGCCAGTGTGGGTGCAGGTGGGTGCCCGGCAGATATGGACAATTGGGAGGCCATGCTCATGATACAGGTCTCTAAGGGCTGAGGCCAGGACCAGGTGGGGTCCCAGGGACAGAACCAAGCCACATAAAGAGTCTCCCCCTGGATGATGATCGAACAGCTGAGAGAAAGGATATCCCCAGTTCCCAGCAGAGAGACCATCCAGCCCGGGTCTTTCTAGTAGTAACAGCAAACAGTTCTGCTCAACAAGAAGGATCTCAGGCTTGGGCTGCCTTGGACGGTAGGGAAAGAAAAGCACTTTCAAGTTTCCAGAAAACTAGGATACAACTTTTTAAACAGGCTGGCCAGGCACAGTGGGTCACGCCTGTAATCCCAGCACTTTGGGAGGCTGAGGTGGACGGATCACTTGAGGTCAGAAGTTCGATACCAGCCTGGCCAACATGGTGAAACCCTGTCTCTACTAAAAACACAAAAATGAGCCAGGGTGGTGGCGCGCACCTGTAATCCCAGCTATTCGGGAGGCTGAGGCAGAGAATCGCTTAAACCTGGGAGGCAGGAGCTGCAGTGAGCCAAGATTGCACCACTGCACTCTAGCCTGGGTGACAGAGCGAGACTCCATCTCAAAAAAATAAATAGACAAATAAACAGGCTGAATTTTCCACAAAAGCAATGTTATAAAAAAGGATACAATTCTTGTCCAAGAATGAGGTAGCTCATACATATGCCAGGTGTCATATGTGAGATTAACATGTGATGTTTAGAACTTGGGAATAAGTGGTCGGGAAATAAAAAGACAACTCACCCAGCGATGCTGAAACACACAAACCTTGCCTTACTTGGAAATAAAATCCTGCTCTAAGCTCACTGAATCGGGCCCTGCAACACTGCACACACTGAGAAAATACCTCGTTGTATCATTGTCTTGACCTCCAATGATGCACTCTAGAATCTACCATGCAAGCCGAGCATTTCCTTTTTTTTTTGAGACAGAGTTTCGCTCATCACCCAGGCTGGAGTGCAGTGGCGTGGTCGTGGCTCACAGCAACCTCCACTTCCCGGGCTCAAGCCATTCTCCAGCCTCAGCCTCCTGAGTAGCTGGGATTACAGGCACCTACCACCATGCCCAGCTAATTTTTGTATTTTTAGTAGAGATGGGATTTCACCACGTTGGTCAGGCTGGCCTCGAACTCTCAACCTCGTGATCCACCCGCCTCGGCCTCCCAAAGTGCTGGGATACAGGCGTGAGCCACCATGTCCAGCCACATTTCCTTTTTTTTTTGTTTTGAGACAGAGTCTCACTCCATCGCCCAGGCTGGAGTGCAGCGGTGTGAACCTGGCTTGCAGGGGAGGCTGTTAACGGTGACCCCAGACCAACAGGTGGACATCAGACGTACAGGCACCCCTCATGAGACTGACACGCTTACGCAGTGGGAATTTAGAGTTTGATTTTAGGCCGGGGGCAGTGGTTAATGCCTGTAATCCCAACATTTTGGGAGGCGGAGGCAGGAGGATCACTTGAGGTTAGGAGTTCGAGACCAGCCTGGGCAACAGAGCGAGACCCTGTCTCAAAAAAAAGACAAGAGTTTGATTTTAGATAACGATCTCCATGGTCTCCACACCCATGCTTCCAGGGAACATGTCCTGGACACAGCCCATGACCCCCATGGCCGCAAGGGAAGTCACTGCTCAAAATGACCACCACGGTTCCTGACACAGCCCTCGCCGCAGGGCTGGGACGGCCAAATCCACAATCCCCAGAGGTGTGACTACAAGGAAGTAAAGCCATAGGCCGCCTTTTCTGGCCTGTTTTTTCCTTCCTCCAAAAGCACGTAATGAAAGAAGAAAACCATGTTCCTTAAAGAGATCCTGACACTGCTCACCTTGAACTCTTTTCTCCTTCTTCTTGGCGCTGCTAGGATTGGTGGGGCCGGTTGCGGGCTTCCTGCAAGAGAAGAGAGAGAGGGGTCTTGTTCATCTCATTGCCCAAGAAGCACAGGGAAGCCGGTGAGGTGCCTATGCCTTCTTGCCCAGGTGACCAGGGCTCAGATAGCCCAGTCCAAGGGCTGCCTGAGGACAATTTCAGTGAGGCTGAGCCACCTCAACAGGAAGAGGGACAAAAGGAGTAGCCAGCCCTGGTCACCTGGGCAAGAAGGCATAGGTGAACATCTGAACCGAGAAGAGAGGAGGGTAATGAGAGCTCCGTGGAAGAGATCGCAGGAGATCTCAAATTATCCCTGGGTTCATTCATTCACCAGACATTGATGCACCGACTGTGTACCAGTAGAGACACAGTGGTGAACAAAACACAGAGCTCCTTCAAAGAAAGGGAAGATCAACATCTTGACAGACAGGTACTAGGAGTGGTCCTGGCAGTTATCTCACTTTGGGAGGCTGAGGCGGGTGGATCACAAGGTCAGGAGATCCAGACTATCCTGGCTAACACGGTGAAACCCCATCTCTACTAAAAATACAAAAATGAGCCGGGGTGGTGGCATGCACCTGTAGTCCCAGCTACTCGGGAGGCTGACACAGGAGAAAGGCGTGAACCGGGGAGGCAGAGGTTGCAGTGAGCCGAGATCACGCCATTGCACTCCAGCCAGGGCAACAGAGTGAGACTCCATCTCAGTAAATAAATAAATACAAATAAAAATAAAAATAGAATGAAGCCTGATGTAATAGGGAAGAAGGAACCCTGAGATAGGAATCGCTGACTCATTAGCCGTGGGGGTGCAGGAGAGGGAGAGTCTGGGATGACTAGGGGTTTCAGGGTTTCAGCCTGATCTAGTGGGAAGAGAAGGGATCCAGGAACAGACACCAGCAACACAGGAGGGGCAAGTAGTGGGGGGGGCAAGTGAAGGGGCAGGACCACGCCCAGGGCACTGTAACTCCTGCTCCCATCACCAAGGGCGGCTCCACTGGTCCCTGCGGCCACCTCCTCTGAAGCGGGCTCCCAGGACCCCAAAGTGAGACCCAGGCAATGCTGGGGACACTTCCAGGCCACCGTGGGGAGAGGCAACTTAGTAAATGTTCGCCAGGTGCCAGGAGTTGTGGTCGCCCACAGGCTCCTCCTAACCCGACAGCTTCCTAACGGTTCACACCTGCTTTTACCTCCTTTTTCCTCGCTGCAAAACAAAGACACACAGGTCTTACATAGGTCACCCTCGGGGCAGTCTCAGAGCCAGAAAGAGACAAGAGCACAGATTCCCTCTGGGGACTGAGCTAGGGCTGTGGCCTCAAACCGAATGGGCTCCTGGGTGAACCTGCTGCGACCAGAGGGGGGTCCCTACAATCTGTGCGAACCTCAGGTACACCTGTACCTGGGAAGTGCTACTGTCAATCTATCGGTTACGGCCAAGGGGCGGTGGAGTGATTCCTCTTGCTGTCCAATTTCACTTCAGTTTGCACCTGGCACGATCAACACTGGCAGAATTAACAAAACTAGAAAAATACAGCCTCAGGATCACTCATGCCTAGCTCTCGGTCACTATTCAACTTCTTTCTTGCTCATGGGGTGTTACCCTAGGCAAGTCACTTCCCCTTGCTGGGTCTCCATCATCTCCCCAGTAAACTGGGAGCACAGAATAAAGCTCATGGGAGGATTAAAGGGGATACTTTGGTCGCCCACCACTTGTTCACCGCATAACGGTAATTCCAAGAGCGACATCACAGTAAAGACCCAGGAGCCGATCTAAGCGCGTTTCAGCCTCACACGACGCCTACGAGGTTCAGCTGCGTCATCGGCCCCATTTCGTAGCGGAGGAAGCGAAGCACCGGGCAGTCAGGCTGCTTGCCCGAGGTCGCCCCGCGTCCCAGCCGAGGACGCGGAACTCGGGGCCGGTCGGGTGTCCGCGCTCCGGAGCATGCGCAGAGGCAGCACGCCATCGGGGTGTTCAGGGGCCCGCGCAGTTTCTGGCGGGGTCGAACCCGAACTCACTCCGAGGGTCCCCACTCCCCAACTCCGCTGCCCATCCTCTCCAGCCCTCTGGCGTCTACAAATCCAGACCTGCGGGCGCCTCAACTCACCCAGCGCCGCGCCCCGAGGAATCCGCCATTTTCCCGCCTTCCACCTCAAGGCCCGACCCGCCTGCTTTTCAAAGCCGGACCCGCCCACTTGCTTGCGGGTCGGACCATTTGTGGAGCCTCAGGAGGGGTGGCTGCCAGGCGTAGGGCCCCGTCGGCTAAATGCGGAGAGCGCGGCCCCCGACGCGTGCACTGCCTGTCTTCCCCTCGCGCTTGGTCTCGCCCACCATCGGCGGTAGGGGGTTGTAGTGGTGGGTGGGGCCTGAGCTGTCGGAAAGTAGGGGCGGGGCTTTTCGTGATATCCCGCCCCCTAGGCGCACTGGCGTCACGCCCCCGTCCCCGCCCCCCCGGAACCCGGAAGCGGGAGCGCGCGGGGGAGCGGCGGGCGCGGCGGGGCGGAGCGGTCGGAGCAGCGGCGGGCTGGCAGGCGGTCGTCCGGCCGGGGACCCGGCCCGGGACCGGCGGCGCGCGGCGGCCGAGGCCAGGTGAGTTCCAGGCGGCCTCGGGTTGGCGACTCGAGCTCGAAGCCTGCCTGTGGGGGCTGCGCAGAAGAGGGACGGAGCTGAGGGCTGATGGGGGACGCGACGGCAGGGGTCGAGGGGGCGGGAACGAGCCTAGGGGTCTTGGAGAGGTTGCTGGGGATGAGTTGGAAGCGAGATGGTGAAGGAGAAAGTGGATGGAGATGGAGCTGGTGAGGGAGTTCGCGGGCGTGGGGGGGGGGGTGAGTCTTGTGGCTTTGAGCAGCTTCTCTGAAGAGGACGTGGCTTAAGTGGTAATTGGGGGGTCGCAGGAAACGGCGTTGTGGGGAGGCAAGGAGGCGGGAACGAGAGGCCCAGGCTGGGGGAGTGGGCAAGGCCAGTGGCGGGACAGCCGGGGTGCGGTTGGGGGGAAGGGGTGCGAGACCAATCTGGGGACGTCTGCCCGCGCGATTGAAGGAAGGGTGTCTGAGAAGAGGGCGGCGCCTGGCCCCCAGTGGGCGCTCAGTGAGTGCGGGGGGTTCTGAACTAACTGATGCGGCAGCCGGCTATTGGGAAGCGGGGAAATGGGAGCTGAAAGGGAAGTAAACGGAGTAGAAGTCATGGTAAGAACTAAGGGTAGGCTTAGGGAGGGAGGGCCAGGAGAGGAGGGAAGAGAAGGAAGGGGTTAGAATGGCCCCGTGCAGATAGATGTTGAGGTGCAGCTCCTGGAGATTCCGTCGCGCCCACCCTCCCCTCTTGATTCATGTCCTTCCTGACTTCACACTCAACAGCTGGGTGACCGGGGACGTGTCCCAACACCCTCTGTGCCAGTCTCCTGGTCTTGGAAAAGGCACCACCCTCCCTTTAAGACAGGACTAGCGGGATTCTGGGATTCCCTCGGTCCAAGGAAGAGACCTCAGGGCCGGCTGTGAGGCCGGAACTGTTTTTCAGGAGGGAGTGTGCATGCACCCTCATGTACAGGACTGTAGCCACCTCCGCAGAGCTGCATCCTTGGACTTAAATGGGTAAAACGACATACAGGAAATCTGTCCCCCGGTTGCTCTGAGCTCAGCCCTGGAGAGGCACGACAGCCACCAGTCCTCCTTTCTTTCCTGGGCACCCTGGAGGCGAGGGGTCTTTAAGGGAAGGCTTCTCTGTGCCTCTGTCTGAGGTGGGAGCCGGTGGGGACTCTGTGTTTTGCAGCCAGAGGGTCCTAACTCGGTTTGTTTTTTGGTGTTGGAGTCTTCAGAATCTTAGGGTGTCCAGGAGCAGCTGGAGGTGACCTGGGAGACAGGAAAGTTATTCACATCTGACAGGCCTGACTCTTGTGGCCCTGGCAGGGACTTTGTGCAGGGTGCTTTCTCCCCTTTCCCAACTGTAGGGATCTTAATCTGGGATCGGCTAGAAGGGCTGGGGAACCCCAGCTTATATTTAGTTGATAGCTCATTCAGGAGATGAACCTGGGTAGTTGGAATATACAGAGGGCCACAGAAAGATAAGTACCCCCTTCACTTCCAGAATATCCTAGCCTTTAGGAAAGGTGGCTTTGGCCTGGCTTGCCCCAGGACATGCAGTGACAGCCCACAGTCATGCCTCCTGCAGACATTGAACTGTGGGCTTGCCCTGGCCAAGACACCCCAATGAACAGGACCGGGATCTTCTGATCCCACAGCCCTGCGATCACCTCTTCCTGCCACTAGAGAATGGCCAAGCAGGGTCTTGTGGAGGAAGCACTGTGTTGGAGATCCTGGCTTTGCTCAAGTCTCTGTTCCTGTTTCTGCCCTCTCACCTGCAAAATGAATGAATTGACCTCCATCAGCGTTTTTCAACGTGAAACCCAACTCTTCTCATCACTGTCTTGTCTCCAGTCTGTGTCCCCCCACTCCTGGCCTTGAACTCCACACAGCACCCCCACTCTTCATTCCTGGCTACAATGATCCTGCTTTTATTCCGTTTTCTATTCTACAGTTTATATCCAAAAATGATTGATTGATTGATTGATTGGTTGATTGATTTTTACCGCTTCTTCATCGTCCAAATAAAAAATTGCATTGTCGAAAGTGCTTTTGCACATTGCACCTATTCCCAAAGCTTTGGAAACTGCAAATTTCTGGAAATCCCGAGGCAGTACCCTCCTTCGGGTCCAGTCTGGTGACTCAGTGGAGCAGGTAGAGATGTGGGAATCTCCCCTTTCTATTTGGCTGTAGGATTCATTATTTTCTCCCCACCGGGACCTGTTAACTTGCTGCCTCCCATTCCTCATCTCTTCCAAATGGTGTGTCTTGGGTGGGCCTAGATTTCAGTTAGGCAAGGGCTGATTGTGCCAGGCGCTTGGTAGATTCCTGGAGACAGAGGTGCCCCCCTCCCACCACTCCCACCCCCGCCACAACCTTGCACTTCCTCTTCAGAAAGAATGGAGTTCAGGCTAGGCCGCGGTGGCTCACGCCTGTAATCCCAGCACTTTCGGAGGCCGAGGCGGGTGGATCACAAGGTCAGGAGGTCAAGACCAGCCTGACCAATATGGAGAAACTCTGTCTTTACTAAAAATACAAAAATTAGCCGGGTGTGGTGGTGTGTGCCTATAATCCCAGATACTCTGGAGGCTGAGACAGGAGAATTGCTTGAACCCAGGAGGTGGAGGTTGCTGTGAGCCAAGATCGTGCCATTGCACTCCAGTCTGAGGGACAGAGCGAGACGCCCTCAAAAATAAACAAATAAAAAAATAAAAAGGAATGGAATTCAGATCAGGTCATCAGTACAGCAACAGAGGGGCCACAAGATATTATGGGGGCAGAATTAGGAACAACCAATGCAAGCTTTAGGACAAGGGGGATTCCAGCAGGTTTCCTTGGAAGTGGTGGCTGGCCCCAGGTCAAACCTGGAAAGATACCACATGTTAAACCACGCCGGGCAGAAGGGATTGCTCAAGCAGATACCTTTGAAGCCCGGCCTGTACAGAGCATCCCAGCTCTCTCATTCTGCCAACCGGCAGCACGAGGGTCCTTGTTCTTATCTTCCTGATACAGAAAGGCCCAGGCAGGTGATAACTTCAGAGATGGTTCCTTGAGCTTTCTAGAAACATGCAGGATCCTTAGTAACCTTTAACTGGGGAAGCCCAGATCTCCAGGGCAGTTTCTCAACCGCACCACCATTGACATTTGGGGCTGTGCACTGTAGAACGTTGAATAGTGTCCCTGGCTGTCACCCATGAGATGCCAGTAGTATTCCGTCCCCTCTAAGGGGTAACAACCGAAAATGACTCCAGTCATGGCCACGTGTCCCCTTGGGGGGGGGGTGGAGGCAGAATCACCTCCGCAGGTGAAATGTGATGCTCATTAGTACAACCTGGTTCCCCTCTAGGGCCCATCGTTGCCTCAGTAGGTCCTTGGTGTTTGTGGAGCCCCCTGAGAAACTGCCACTAAGAGTGGGAACGGGGGCAGAGACCAGGAACTGAATCCTGCCATCCAGTCAGTTCTTAATCGGAGGGAGCAGGTCTCGATAAAAAGGAGGAACAGTTAGGAACTGACTGTGGGGGGGGTTAGGCAACGTGCCCGAGGGTGGACAGCGGGTGCCCTTGTCTTTCTCTTCTTTGTCTTATGACTGACCTGGATTTCTGGAGGAACTGTCCTCGTCTTAGAACGATCTGTTGCTTTTCTTCTGAGATTAGAGGTATTAGATTCTCTCCCAAGAGCTACTTTGGAGGTTGCCCTGGATAAACGTCGCTTTTGTAAGCTGCGTTATCTCTTCCGTGGACCCTTTCGCCCACCCGTTCCCAAGCACACACTGCTGAATTTTTGTTCTTGGTCTATCTTGCTCTCCCCTTCCCTGCTTGGCCCCCTCCTTGACCGTGACTTTGCTGCTTTCCCTTGATTGGAGGAAACGCTCTAGGGCCACGGGACTGACGGTCCCCTCTGGGTGCTGCCCCCGCACCCCACCCACCAGCCCTTTGTGTGCCCGGCATCCCCAGCCCAGCTGTGCCAGGCTGCCCCTGCTCGGCCGGCCATTCAGACAGCCCCGGGCGGCCTCTCGGCAGAGCAAGACAAGCCCTTCTCTTCTGCCCTCGTGGTCCCTGGAGTGGCAGAACAAAGGGCTCTGTCTCCACACCAGCCCACCGCCACAGCCCAGAGCCCCGTTCCCTTTCAGTTTCTATCGTGGCTGGGAAAGAGCCTCAGAGATTAGGCATGTTTCAGAAATGCAGCTGACGAGTTTGGGTTCTACTCATTTCCTCAGCCAGACTTTCTGAGCCCGAGCCCGATGATAAATAAAGTAGTGATTCAAGGGTTCAGCCCGTGGGTTCGTCGGAGCGATGAATAAGATATCCTTGTCTGACTCACTTGTTTAAAACCCCTCTCTGCCCTGCTGCACAGGGCTGTGTGTGCAAGAGAAGGAGCCCCGCTAGGCGTGTTTCATGGCTGTTGTTGCTGGGTGCCTGAGTCTGCTAGGGCTGCTGTAACAGAACCGCACGCTGGGTGGCCAAAATGACAGAAATATATTGGCCCGCAGTTCTAGAGGCCAGACGTTTAAGATCACATTCAAGATCAAGGTGTTGGCAGGGTTCGTGCCTTCAGAGGGCTGTGAGATCTGTTCCAAGCCTCTCTCTGATGGCTCATACACAGCCGTCTCTCCCTGGGTCTTTACGTCGTCCTCCCTTTGTGCCTGTCTCTGTGTCCAGATTTCATCTTATGAGGACGGCAGTCATAGGGAAGGGGGCCCACCCTAATGACATCATTTTAAGTGAATCATCCCCATAAAGACCCTGTCTCTAGGCCAGGGTTGGTGGCACACGCCTGTAATCTCAGCCCTTTGGGAGGCCGAGGCGGGAGGATCGCTTGAGGCCAAGAGTTTAAGACCAACATGGACAACATAGCAAGATCCCATCTCTACAAAAAAATACTAAAATTAGCTGGACATAATGGTGAATGCCTGTGGTCCTGGCACTTTGAGAAGCTGAGACAGAAGGATCACTTGAGCCTGGGAGTTTCAGACTACAGTGAGCTATGATCATGTCACTGCATTCCAGCCTGGGTGGCAGAACAACACCCCTATCTCAAAAAAAATAAAATAAAAGACCCAAATATACTCATACTCTGAAGTTCTGAGGTTTAGGATTTCAATATATGAATATTTGTTCGTGGAGGGGAGTGGTGGACACAGCTCAGCCCATAACACTGAAAAAGGGGCAAATTCAAATTGCATTTTTATTTATTATTTATTTTGGGGGGGGACTGTCACCCAGGCCGGAGTGCAGTGATGCGATCTCAGCTCACTGCAACCCCTGTCTCCCAGGTTCAAGTGCTTCTCCTGCCTCAGCCTCCCAAGTAGCTGGGACTACGGGTGTGCGCACCACGCCCAACTAATTTTTGTATTTTTAGTAGAGATGGATTTTCATTGTGTTGACCAGCTGGTCTTAAACTCCTGGCATCAGGTGATGCGCCCGCTCGCCCTCCCCAAGTGCTGGGATAACAGACGTGAGCCACCGTGCCCAGCCTCAAATTACATTTTTAGGTAATACAGGAATCTGGGGGGAAATGATCGTGTCAATAGAGAACAGGTCCATTTTGTCTTTTCTCACTCCTTTAAATAAACACTTTAAGGGTGAGTAGGTTGGTTGGCTGCATCAATTTTGGAAGCTCCCTGTTGGGAATTTTCCAGATCTCACACTCATACATTCAAGGGTGACTAAAGAGAGGTGAGAGGCCTGATGCAGTGGCCCACGCCTGAATCCCAGCACTTTGGGAGGCCGAGGTGGGAGGATCACCTAAGGTCAGGAGTTTGAGACCAGCTTGGCCAACATGATGAAACCCAGTCTCTACTAAAAATACAAAAATTAGCCGGGTATAGTGGCACGCACCAGTAATCCCAGCTACTTGGGTGGCTGAGGCAGGAGAATTGCTTGAACCGAGGAGGCAGAAGTTGCAGTGAGCCGTGATCCCGCACCACTGCACTCTAGCCTGGGCGAGAGAGTGAGAGCCCGTCTCAAAAAAAAAAGGAAAAAAAAAAAAACAGAGGTGAGGACCCAGCCCAGGGAGGAGTGGATCCCGTGGGATTTTACAGGAGATGTGTTGAGGGCCAGGCCCACGAGACCGTGTGTGCCTGGTGGGGAAGCAGGATGAAGTTTACAAACAGGGCATGGGGCGGGGGTGTCTCTGCTCTCAGTATTGCCGGCGTCAGGGGCAAGGGATATCCAAAGTAACTCCACTCAGGGACCCAAGTGACCTTAGGATCAACTGCTGTCACAAGTGATTGAACAAAAGAAGTTTCTGGAATGTCTTAAAATCCTTCAGCAAAAAGGAAGTATTGGCTGGGAGCCAGGCTCAGAGCTGGCCCTTGGGGAGACTGAGGAGAACAGAAATAGCCCTCGCCTCTGTTCAGATATTCAGCCAGGAGTCACGAGCATGGAAGTCAAATTAATAGCCCAGTGGGGTCTGTGAAGGTGCCAGCAGCGGGCGAGCCTGTGATGGGAGCCTGCCTGGCCTGGGGACTCGCTTATGGGGGAAGTAGGAGACCCGAGAGCTTCCCCCGTCAGCCGTACCATGGGTCATCTGCCTGGGAGGTGGGCACCGCTGCTTCCTCATGAGTGAAGTCACAGCGGCACAGCAGCAGTGGGAGGCTCAAGGCTTTGCTGTGGATCTTCCCAGGCTCACTGCTCAGAGCATCTCCACGAGGAGGCATCTGCCACCTCCTGCATCCCATTCCAGGGCAGATGAGATCGGGGGCAGGAGGGTGACGTTTGAGATTTTGATTCCCAGGGTACGGGGACTCACACAGGGCTTTAATTTCCTGGTGAATGTGCCATCGGGGTCAGGGGGTAGCTTGTCCACTGCTTGGGAAGACCCCTGAGGTCCTCGTCTTGTCATGTGGAGATGCTATTTATTGGGTGGGCACGAGAAGAAGAGAGGCAGAGAAAGTGCAATCGTACTTATTTGGCCCGTAGGCGCCATGGAAACTGGTTCCTTTTCCCTGGGTGGTCCCTTGGGAGTCAGCCTCATGATTTAGCAGGGAAGGGAGAAGGTAAGGGTTGGGGTGTCCTGGAGTGAAGAAAGTGGCCTGAACCGGGGCAGGTGCCTCCACAAGGCTGGCTCCTTCTTGCACCCCGCACTCTCAATATCCTGCAGCCAAGTGAGCATGGGGTTGGAACCGCGCTAATGTGTCAAGGGCCCATGAGTCCTTAGGAGGCTGAAAGTATGCAAATGTTTCTTTTTTTTTTTTTTTGAGACAGGGTCTCACTCTGTCACCCAGGCTAAAGCGCAGTGGCATGATCTTGGCTCACTGCAGCCTTGACGACCTCCCTGGGCTCAAGTGATCCTCCTACCTCATTCTCCCTAGTAGCTGGGACTGCAGGCAGTCACCATCATGCCAGGCTAATTTTTGTATTGCTTTTGGAGACGGGGTTTCACCATGTTGCCTGGTCTGGAACTCCTGGGCTCAAGCGATCACCCGCCTCAGCCTCCCAAAGTGCTGGGATTACAGGCATGAGCCACCACGCTCAGCCACTTTTCTGATTGATTTAAAGCATAGCTTCTCAGCCGCAGCATTGGTGACATTGGGGGCAGATCGTTCTCTTGGGTAGGAGCTGCTGTCTGCACTGTAGGGTGTTGAACAGCGTCCCTGGCCTCCACCCTTCAGATGCCGGTAGCACCCCCTCCTCCGTGTCTGGATAACCAGAAATGTCTCTAGACATGGCCAAGTGTCTCCTGGAGGGCGGAGTCAGCCCTGGGTGAGAAACACTAGTTCGGGGTTCTGTTGACTCCTAAGTGAGTTTGCGTCTGTCGTCATCTGACTGACCGAAGTCCTAGGATGCTGCGCACATTTTTTTTTTTTCTTTTTTTTTTTTTTTTAGATGGAGTTTCGTTCTTGTTGCCCAGGCTGGAGTGCAATGGCACAGTCTTGGCTCACTGCAACCTCCACCTCCTGGGTTCAAGTGATCGATTCTCCTGCCTCAGCCTCCCAAGTAGCTGGGATTATAGGCACCCACTACCATGCCCAGCTAATTTTTGTATTTTTAGTAGAGATGGGATTTCACCATGTTTGCCAGGCCGGTCTTGAACTCCTGACCTCAGGTGATCCACCTGCCTTAGCCTCCCAAAGTGCTGGGATTACAGGCGTGAGCTGCTGTGCCCAGCTCACACATTTAAATACACAAAGTGAATGGGGAAGGAGAGAGGAGAGAAATCAGAGAGACTAGGTAGATTCTCCTGGTTAGTAGCCCACTGGGCGCCAAGTGCGGTGGTCTATGCCTGTAATCCCAGCACTTTGGGAGGCAGAGGTGGGAGGATCCCCTGGGCCCAGGAGTTCCAGACCAGCCTCAGCAACATAGTGAATCCCCGTCTCTACAAAAAGATACAAAAATTAGCCAGGTGTGTTGGCACATGTCTGTGGTCCCAGCTACTCAGGAGGCTGAAGCCAGAGGATCACTTGAACCTGGGAGGTCGAGGCTACAGTGAACCAAGGTGGTGTCACTGCACTCCAGCCTGGGTGACAGAGAGAGACTCATCTCAAAAAAAAAAAAAAATTATTAGGAATGTATTTTGTGCATTCTGGTGTTTAGTATGAAGACGGAATCAATTTTTTTCCAAATAATTAATGTAGGGTCTCTCACCCTCAGCACTGCTATTTGTGGCTGGGTCCGTCTCTGTGGTGGGGCCCTGAGCACCACGGGGTGTGGAGCAGCATTTCCAGCCTCAACCCTCTTCATGTTGATAGCATCCTCCCTGTCCCGACAACCAAATATGTCTCAGGGCCAGGCGCAGTGGATCACACCTGTAACCCCAACACTTTGGGAGACTGAGGCGGGCAGATCACTTGAAGCTAGGAGTTGGATACCAGCCTGGCCAACATGGCGAAATCCTGTCTGCACTAAAAATACAAAAAAAAAAAAAAAAATTAGCCAGGCATGGTGGTGTGCACCTGTAATCCCAGCTACTTGGGAGGCTGAGGCACAAAAATAGCTTGAACCCAGGAGGTAGAGGTTGCAGGGAGCCAAGATCATGCCACTGCACTCCAGCCTGGGCAACAGAGCAAGACTCTGTCTCAAAGGGAAAAAAAAATGTCTCAGGACAGAGGTTGCCAAGTGTCCCCTGAGGGCAGAGTCTGTTCCAGGGCAGAAACACTGATATAGAAGAACACCAAGCTTTTGAGGGGCAGGCAGAGCCTGTTGAGACCTGCAGGTCAAGCCCATGACTGGCCTGAGGCGACTCGTTTCTCACCTGCCTTCATGTTGTGATCACCAGAGTCCCTGGCACAGGGATGAGCTTCAAGGGGAGCTGGGGAGTGGCTGTTTCACCAAAGACATTGGTGGCAGCAAATCCTGGGACCATTGCCCCCCCCATCTGGTTTCGCTCTCAGGTGATCAGAAAGTGGAACCAGCTTGAGCCTGGGAGGTCCTTTGTAGAAACTGAGCAGAGGGTGGGTGTCCTGGCCAGGAGGAGGAGCATCTAGCTGAAGGCCACAAGGGCTGGATCGCGGATGGGCGGCATGGGGGGATCCTGGCACGCAGAGAGCACTCCACGTGGAAGCCAGAAGCCTGGGGCAGATGGGTGGCCAGGTCGTGAGCCACCTAGGCAGCTCAGCAGATGTGGAGAATGGGAATAAATTTGGGGGTCTTTTGGGGGATTAGTGGGATAGGTGATAGCTAAAAGGTACAGGGTTTCTTTTTAAGGTGATGTAAATGTTCTAGCCAGGGGCAGTGGTTCATGCCTGCAATTCCAGCTCTTTGGGAGGACGAGGCAGGAGAATCACTTGAGCCCAGAAGTTTGAGACTGGCCTGGGCAACGTAGGGAGATCTCATCTTAAAAAAAAAAAATAGAAAAATTAGCTGAGTGTGGACTTGCACCTGTAGTCCCAGCTACTCCAGAAGCTGAGGTGGGAGGATTGCTTGAACCCAGGAATTCGAGCCTGGCCTGGGCAACATAGGGAGACGCCTGTTCTTACCCTCGAGATGGCTTTCCCTCTGGGCGTGACGACAGACGGGCTGTGTGATTGCAGAGGGGTCTGCCCTTCCAGACCCATGTCCCTGACTGCCCTCCCCATCTTCGTTTACAAGCCCACAGGTCACCCGGGAAGGACCTGCAGCCCAGCCACCTGCGGGGCCCGGTGGCTCGGCCTTCTACCTGTGACCAGAACCCACCTGCAGAGTCTCATGGGCCTGATCCAGGCAAATGTCAGCTCCCCCCAAGGCACCCACAGGACGTGCTTCCACCCAGGCCCCCCACAGTCCATCTGCCACAGATGGTAACATTTTCTTAATGTCACTCTGGTCCTGGTGCCCCTGCATCAAACCACATGGGGCTCCCCTGTTGGACTTGCATGAAAATCTAACCACATTTGCAGGGCCCTGGAGGATCTGACCTTCCCCATCTCGGCTTCTCTCTCCCCGCCTCCAGCCTTGGACCCACCGGCCACACTGGGCTCCTTGTTCTCAGACCCGCTCTGACCCCGCCTGCCCGCTCCCCGCCCTCGCCTGGGCTGCTGTCCTCAAGCTCCAGGCACGTCCAGCTCATTTGCACTATACAGGCCTCAGCAACCGTTTGCCCTGAGCACTGCCCCATGGGTTCCTATCCCTGGCTTCCCCACCTTGGCCTGGCTCATATTGGGGCCGATTATTTTTTGCTGTAGGGGCCATGCCGTGCACTATGGGACACTGAGCGGCATCCCTGGCCTCCACCTACAAGATGCAGTGTCCCTTTGCCACAAGTGGTAACATCCAAAATGTCTCCATGGCCAGGCACAGTGGCTCACGCCTGTAATTCCAACACTTTGGGAGGCTGAGGCGGGCGGATCGCTTGAGGCCAGGAGTTCAAGACCAGCCTGGCCAGCATGGAGAAACCCCGTCTCTACTAAAAATACAAAAATTAGCTGGGTGTGGTGGCGGGTGCATTTTGTCCCAGCTACTTGGGAGGCTGAGGCATGAGAATCACTTGAACCCGCGAGGCAGAGGTGACAGCAAGCTGAAATAGCGCTACTGTACTTCAGCCTGGAAAACAGAGCAAGACTTCATCTCAAAAAAAAAAAAAAAAAAAAGTCTTGAGACAGATGTCTGTCCCAGCAGGGACAGACTCACTCCTGGCTGAGAACTGCTGTGCTAGCACAGTTATGCTGGATTTTTCCTCCCCAAAGCACTTATCTTTGTTGCAAATACCTCCTTGCTTTGTGGTGAGTGTGTTTTCCGTCTCCTTCACCTGCACGTTCTGTCTCCTGTGCCCAACTTCAGCCTGGCCCGGGATGAGCACTGGAGGAACATTTGTTAACCATATGTTGAAAGAAGACAGCCTCCTCTGAAACATCAGCACAGATCCCAGGGAGGGAGACCCCAGGGCCTGGAGGGGTGGGCATATAGCAGAGGTCGGAGAGCACTTGGGCTGTGGGGAGGTGGGTGGCCAGAACGTGCTGAAACAACACATACCTGGGAAGGGACTTTCTCCGGGGCGTGGGGCTCAGAACAGTCAGGCCGGATGGAAGGTCTGGGGGAATGCCTTGTGGAAGACAAGGGACAATCTGAACAGGTTCAGAAGAACACATTCAACTCTGAAGTTGAGCGTGGAATTGGCAGAAGTCACAAGAGAGCATTTGCGATGAGCTTCTTGGGAATATTCAGTTAAGGCAGAAAAAAGACTGGAGCAACTGAAGGGCTCACCCAGCTACTTTCTGGCCTGAGTGTTCCACTCAAGGCCTTCAGCACTGGGCAACTGGATTCATGTCGTGGGGCTTCCATAACTAAGTACCTATCCTGGGGTGGCTGAGGAGGCCACAAGTCTGAAATGAAGGTGTTGGCTGGGCACGGTGGCTCATGCCAATAATCACAACACTTTGGGAGGCCGAGGCGGGTGGATCACCTGAAGTCAGGAGTTCACGACCAGCCTGACTAACATGGTGAAACCCTGTCTCTACTAAATACAAAAAAATTAGCCAGGCGTGGTGGTGCATGCCTATAATCTGAGCTACTTGGTAGGCGGAGACAGGAGAATCGCTTGTACCTGGGAGGCGGAGGTTGCAGTGAGCCGAGATCACGCCATTGCACTCCAGCCTGGGCAACAAGAGCAAAACTCTGTCTCAAAAACAAGCAAACAAACAAACGAAAAATTAGCTGGGCGTGGTGGTGGGTGCCTGTCATCCCAGCTACTCGGGAGGCTGAGGCAGGAGAATTGTTTGAACCCGGGAGGTGGAGGTTGCAGTGAGCTGAGATCGCACCACTGCACTCCAGCCTGGGCGACAGAGCAAGACTCCATCTCAAAAAAAAAAAAAAAAAGGTGTCAGCAGGACCACACTCCCTCTGGAGGCTCTAGGGGAGGACTCTTCCTGCCTGTTCTAGCTTCTGGGGCTCCAGGCATTCCATGGTCTGTGGTCACATCACTCCAATCCCCGCCTCCGTCTTTATTCACGTGCCAGTCTTCCCAGTCTTCCCTCTGTGTGCACATGTGTCTCTTTTCCTTTTATAAGGATACAAGTCTTTGGATTTGGAGCCCACCCTAGTCCAGTACAACCTGATCTTAACTGACTACATCCCCAAAGCCTTTGTTTCCAAACAAGGTCACATTCTGAGTTTCAGGGTAAGCATGAGTTTTGGGGAACACGAATGAACTCCCCACTGGAAATGCCTCTCTTTGTGATTTTGCCCTGCGGATGCTGTTTCTTGGCCCTGCTGGCTCCCCAAGGAGTTTCCCATCCCTGCTCTGTCCCACCCCTAGGACTTGGCCCGTTAGCAGGGCCTGGGCCACCAGTGATGCCCACCAATTCCTGTGATGTCCTGTGCCAGCCTGTGATATGAGCCCATTCACCTCTGCGGTGGAATCTTGGAAGCAGCCCCACTTACTTTGTTTATTTACTTGTTTGTGTGTGTGTGAGAGAGAGAGAGAGAAACAGGATCTGTCTCTGTTGCCGAGGCTGGAGTGCCCTGGCACTATCACGGCTCGATCTCCCAGGCTTAAGTGATCCTCCCACCTCAGCCTCCTGAGTACCTGGGACCACAGGTGCACTCCACTATGCCCGGCTCATTTCTTATTTTTTGTAGAACTTGGTGTGGGGGGGGGTTCCTTCTTTGTTGCCCAGGCTGATCTCAAACTCCTAGGCTCACGTAGCCTCGCAAAGTGCTGGGATTACAGGCATAAGCCACCACACCTGGCCATATCCCCACTTTTTGAAATGCCCCAAAAGAGCTTAGTTCCTCCCTCCTGTCACCTGCACTGCGCCATCCCTTGGAGTTTTCTTAACAGTTTCTTCTCTTGAGTGTCCACTTCCTCCCGACTGGCACGTGAGCATGGCCATCTTACGGTTAGGTTGGAGATGTAGAAAAATGAGGACAAAGGCCTCTAAGTCGTCCTCCCACTCTGAGCCACCCTGACCGACAGACTGACTTTGTGGTCATTCCTCCGTGTGTGTGTTTCCATCTTTCCCATACGGCCCATGAGGTTTCTTCTTAAAAAAAAAAAAAAAAAAAAAAAAAATCCTCAACAGGATCAGCGAAATGTACGCGAAACGTGACATGCGCTGAATGCTGCAGGATGCATCCTAAAGGAGTCTGCTGCAATGCTAGTTAGCCTTCGCTTAGCTTGAGAATGATTTCATCCTATAAACATGTGGCTTCAAATTATGGCCTTATATAAACGAAACGGCTACACTACACTTTCTGGAGGCCCCGTCCGGAGGCCTTTATCTTCCAGTAAATTCCGAATCCTCCACCAAACTGGTAGGCAGGACCCTAATTTCTGTGCAGCCGGCCTTGAGAGCGGCTAATTCACATCCGGCCACTGACCCCCCACCCCCAGGGCCTGTTTTTTTCATTGTCATGCCTTTCCTTACACCTCCTTTCTATGAGAACGCAAGGAAAAGGCTCTGAATTGAGATTGGCATTTTTTCAGAGTGCAGAAAGCATATACCGGCCTGGCTTTTATGAAGCCATTTCTTTTTGTACCGCTCTGTTTTTTTAAAAGGAGTATTCATTTTTATTTTAGTGAAATGCACATAACGTGTAATTTATAATGAGTAATATTCAGTGCATTCACAGTGTTGTGCAAACACCAGTTCTATCTGATTGCAGAACACTTTCATCCCCCAAAAGGAAACCCCGTCCCCATCCCCATTAGCCATCTCTCCCCACTCCTCGTCCCCCAGCTCCTCACAACAACTCATCACTTTCTGTGTCTGTGAATTTGTTCTGGCGTTCTGGACATTTCTATAAATGGAGTCACACCCCATATGGTCTTTCGTGTCTGGCTTCTCTCACTCAGCATCGTGTTTTTTAGTTTCATCCACGTTATAGCATGAATCGGTGCTTCCTTCCTTCCTTTTTTTTTTTTTGAGACAAGATCTGGCTCTGTTGGCCAAGTTGGAGTGCAGTGTAACGATCTCGGCTCACTGCAGCCTCTGCCTCCCAGGCTCAAGCCATCTTCCCACTTCAGCCTCCCAAGTAGCTGGGATTACAGGCACACGCCACCACGCCTCGCTAATTTTTGTGTTTTTTTCTGTAGAGACGGGGTTTCGCCATGTTCCTCAGGCTGGTCTCGAACTCGTGAACTCAAGCGGTCTGCCAGCCTCGGCCTTGCAAAGTGCTGAGATTACAGGCGTGAGCCGCCTCACTCAGCCTTCATTTCTTTTTATGGCCAAATAATATTCCATTGGATGAATGGGCCACGTTGTGTTTTTCCATTCATCTGTTAACAGGCACTTGTTAGCACTTTTTGGCATTTCTTCGAGGATCTTTGTAGTCTGACAGTTTGATTTTCATTTGGTGACAAGGGGATCGTTCTTACAAAAGGCCTTGGTCGTACTGATGCTATCAGCTGGAGGATGTGTTTTGCTTCCCGTTCGCATTGTCTGTGCGTGGGATGGGCAGAGTTGGGGTAGAGTGGTTATGTTAGCCTTGGGGTATTTTGGTGAGACAATTCGGTTTAAGGAAGGAAACACGTTTGCAGGACCCAGACCCCAAAACACAACCACAACCCGAGGTTGCCACTTGGCTGAGCTGTCCCCCACAGGGACTTCAGGTCCCTGGTTCCTCCAGCCCCATCTGCTTCCTTCCATTCCCACCAGAACCAGGGGATTCTCCAAGGGCAGGTTTCACATCCACTTGGGGCAGGGATCTTAAGCCACAGCAAGACTAATTTCCAGGTCCCAGGTCTCCTGGGAAACCACAAAAGACTGAGCCCTGCCAAGTCAGAACATTCTCTGAAGCTCTGATAATCAAAACAGTGTGGCACCTCACAAGCCTCAGCAGCCCAGAGGTGGACCACACATATAAAATAATTCCATGTGTAGTATTTAACAAAGGAGGCTCCCCAATCCAGGGAGGGAAGGATTCTTTCACAAGAGGCATTAAAACAGTTGCTTCCCTGTTTGGAAGCAGTTTTGTTTCATTTTTTGTTTTTTTGATACATGGTCTTGCTCTGTGGCCCAGGCTGGAGTGCAGTGGCATGATCACAGCTCACTTCAGCCTTGACCTCATGGGCTCAAGCAATCCTCCTGCCTCAGCCTCCCGAGTAGCTGGGACTATAGGCATGCACCACCACACCCAGCTAATTTTTAAATTTTTTTATAGAGATGGGGTCTTGTGGCCAGGCACAGTGGCTTACACCTGTAATCCCAGCACTTTGGGAGGCCAAGGCTGGCAGATCACTTGAGGTCAGGAGTTTGAGACCAGCCTGGCCAACATGGTGAAACCCCATCTCTACTAAAAATACATAAATTAGCTGGGTATGGTAGTGTTCGGGCCCAGGTAGAGGGGGTCAGCCTGGAGCTGTGGGTGAAAGGACAGGCCCATGTGGGAGCAGGAGAGGACCAGGCCGATGAGCCTTGCAGGGGGCACTCCAGCTTATGGTCCCAGCTTGTCTCTGCTCCCACCACCCCCATCCCACTGCCAGGGAGGGACGTCCCTTCTCTGGCAACCCCCTTCCCCACAGCCCTGGCTGCTCAGCAGCTGCCTTGAGCAAGCCTTATCCACTTCCTCCTGGCCTGGGGGAAGGGCACACATCTGCCAGTCCTGTGACCATCCTCTTCAGCCCCATCTCTGAGAGTGGGGTTTCCTGAGTGTCTGTCCTTCTGCCTCGCACATCAGGGGCCCAGAGCTGCAGAAGCCCCCACAGGCTGTGTTCCCAGCAGGGCTCAGAGGGCTCCTGATGCTCCGTCAGCAGTCCCTGGAGGACGTGGAGCAGTCTCAAGTGCAGCCATCCGTGTGGCCTTCAGCCCTTGTCATTCCGTGAGCTAGCATCAGCCCTCCCTTCGGGGGATGGCAGAGGCTGCAAGAAGCAGGAGAAAGAGCCCATCCTTGGGTTCTCCTGGCTTCTCGCTCAGAGCAGCTCTCTGCTATGAAGGAGGAAGTAGGCATATCCCAGTGAGCTTTGCACCGCCTACATCCAGGCAGCTCAGCCGTAAGTCAGCCCAAAGCCCGCTAGCTGGGAGCTGCACTGAGCCCCTGGTCACAAAAGTGAACGTCACAGGACAGGCCAACTCTGCCTGGGCCTCGCTCTGTGCACATACACAGGTGCACGCATGTGTGTAGGCATGAACATGGGGGTAGGCGTCTGCATGCAAATGTTTTGTGTACAAGCATGTACGTGTGGCTGTGCACGTGTGTGTGCATGAGTGTTCATATGGATGTATATGCTGGGCGAGGCGGCTGGATCACTTGAGGCTAGAAGTTGGAGACCAGCCTGGCCAACATGGCAAAGCCCCGTCTCTGCTAAAAATACTAAAATTAGCCAGACGTGGAGATGCATGCCTATATCCCAGCTACTTGGGTGGCTGAAGCTCGAGAATCTCTTGAACCCAGAAGGCAGAGGTTGCAGTGAGCTGAGATCGCGCCGCTGCTTTCCAGCCTGGGCGACAGAGCAAGACTCCGTCAAAAAAAAAAAAAAAAAGCGCTTGCACATATGTTCCTACATACCTGTGTCCTTGTATGTATGTGCATGCATGTGAGTGTGTATACAGGCATGTGAATATGTGTACAAGCGTGTGTGCATAGTGTGTCCGTGTGTGATGTGTTTATATGAGCATGGATGTGTCCTATGTTGTGTGTACTGTGTGCACACAAGCATGTGTATTCACATGTGTGTCCTCTGTGTACATGCAAGCACATGGAAGTACATATGCCAGCACACACACACATTCGTGCAGGTGTGATTAAGACATGTATCTTGGCCAGGCAAAGTGGCTCACACCTATAATCCTGGCACTTTGGGAGACCGAGGCAGGCGGATCACCTGAGGTCAGCAGGAGTTGGAGACCAACCTGGCCAACATGGTGAAACCCCATCCAAATCAAAAATAAAAAATTAGCTGGGTGTGGTAGTACACACCTGTAATCCCAGCTACTTGGGAGGCTGAGGCAGGAGAATGGCTTAAACCCAGAGGCAGAGGTTGCAGTGAGCCAAGATCATGCCACTGCACTCCAGCCTGGGCAACAAGAGTGAAACTCCCATTTCAAAAAAAAAAGAAAAAGACATGTATCCTTAATTTGGGCTCCTGTATTCCTCACTTGGCTTGGAAGTGTGTAAACCTCTGTCCATCTTCCTTGGCCCTATGGAGCTGCCTGAGAACATTCCATGATTAACTCTCGTGGCGTCCTGGTACAACCAGGTGAGTGATACCATGTGGCAGCTGGGAACCTGACGTACCTTTAGATGTGCAACCATCTCCCAGCCATGGTGTCTGAGGAACTGTGCCTGGGCTCAAGGGCTGAACTTTTGAATACAGAGCAAGAAGTTGTTGTTTTTTTTTGTTTTTTTTGTTTTTTTGAGACGGAGTCTCACGCTGTCGCCCAGGCTGGAGTGCAGTGGCGCAATCTCGGCTCACTGCAAGCTCCGCCTCCTGGGTTCCCGCCATTCTCCTGCCTCAGCCTCCCGAGTAGCTGGGACTACAGGCGCCCGCCACCGCGCCCGGCTAATTTTTTGTATTTTTAGTAGAGACGGGGTTTCACTGTGGTCTCGATCTCCTTACCTTGTGATCCGCCCGCCTCGGCCTCCCAAAGTGCTGGGATTACAGGCTTGAGCCACCGCGCCCGGCCTGGAGCAAGAAGTTTTAAAAAGATAAACTCCTGGGGAAATGGGATCTTTGAAATCCATGTGATGTTTAAAGCAGTATTTTTTAGGGGGTGGTTTGAGACAGGTTCTGCCATGTGGCCCAGGCTGTGGTGCAGTGGTACAGTCACTGCTCACTGCAGCCTCCACCCCCTGGGCTCAAGTAGTCCTCCCACCTCAGCCTCCCAAGAAGCTGGGACTACAAGTGTGTGCCACCATGCCCAGCTATTTTTTTTTTTTTTTTTTTGTAGAGATGCCTCGTTGTGTGGCCCAGGCTGGTTTAGAATTCCTCAGCTCAAGCAATCCGCCCTCTTCGGCCTCCCAAAGTGCTGGGATTATAGGCATGAGCCACGGCACCTGGCTTTGTTGTTGTTGTTGTTGTTGTTGTTGTTATTGTTAAGACAGAGTTTCACTCTCTTCCCCAGGCTGGAGTGCAATGACGCAATCTCACCTCACTGCAATCTCCACCTATTGGGTTCAAGCGATTCTCCTGCCTCAGCCTCCTGAGTAGCTGGGAGGGCATGCCTCACCATGCCCAGTTTATTTTGTATTTTTAGTAGAGACGGGATTTCTCCATGTTGGTCAGGTTGGTCTCGTACTCCCAACCTCAGGTGATCCGCCCACCTCGGCCTCTCAAAGTACTGGGATTACAGGCATGAATCACCACGCTCGGCCAAGCACCTGGCCTTTTTAAGCAGTTTTATCCAGATGAAATTGTTACATAATAGGCTGTACTTACTAAGTGTACAAACGGCTATGAGCCCACCACCATGACCATCATAAACACATCCATCATCTGAAAAGTGTCCTCAGGCCTCTTGTCATCCCTCCCCGCCCCACATCCCCAAGCAGCCACCAATCAGTTTTCTGTCTTCATAGATCAGTTTGCATTTTCTATAATTTTATATACATGAAATCAGACAGTATAGGCTCTTTTTAAAACTTAATTAAGGAAAAGTCAGACAGTATAGGCTCTTTTTAAAACTTAATTAAGGAAAAGTCACAAAATGTAAAATTCACCATCTAAAGCGTGCAATTTGGCTGGGTGTGGTAGCTCAAACCTGTAACCCTAGCACTTTGGGAGGCTGATACAGGCAGATTGCTTGAGCCCAGGAGTTTGAGACTAGCCTGGGCAACATGGTGAAACCCAGTCTCTACTAAAAATACAAAAATTAGCCAGGCGTGGTGGCATGTGTCTGTAGTCCCAGCTGCTCGGGAGGCTGAGGTGGGAGGATTGCTTGAGCCAGGGGAGGTTGAGACTGCAGTGAGCCACAGTTGCACTACTGGACTCCAGCCTGGGCAACAGAATGAGATCCTGTCTCAAAACTAAAAATTTGGCCAGGCATGGTGGCTCATGCCTGTAATTCCAGCACTTTGGAGGCTGAGGCGGGCAGATCACTTGAGGTCAGGAGTTCCAGACCAGCCTGGCCAACATGACGAAACCCTATCTCTACTAAAAATACAAAAATTAGCTGGGCATGGTGGCGGGTGCCTGTAATTCCCTGAGGTTGGAAGAGAGGCTGAGGCAGGAGAATCGCTTGAACCCAGCACATGGAGGTTACAGTGAGCCAGGATCGCAGCACTGCAATGGAATGCAAGACTTTGTCTCAAAAATAAAATAAAATAAAAATTAGTGTGCTAGTCAGTGCATTCACAGTGTTGTGCAACGACCAGCTCTGTCTGATTCCAGAACATTTCATCCCCTTAAAAGGAAACCCGGTCCCCATTAGCAATCACTCCCTATTCCCCCTCCCCTAGTCCCTGGCAACCGCCAATCTGCTTCCTGTCTCTATGGATTTGCCTGTTCTGGACATTTCGTATCAACGGAATCATACACCCAGTGGCCTTTTGTGTGTGGCTATGGCCTTTTGTGTCTGGCTTCTCTCAGCCTCATGTTTTTGGGGTTCATCCATGTTGTAGCATGGAGCAGTGGTTCATTCCTTTTTATGGCTGAGTCATATTCCGTTGTGTGGATGGACCACGTTTTGTGTATCCGTTCATCTGCCGACGGACGTTGGGTTGTTTCCGCCTTTCGACTGTTGTGAATAGAGACGCAGTGAACGTTGGTGTACAAGGAATTGAGTCACTGATTTCCATTCTTTTGAGTCTATACCTGGGAGCAGAATTGCTAGGTCTGTATGTAGTCTCTTTTTTTTTTTTTTTTTTGAGATGGAGTCTCGCTCTGTCGCCCAGCCTGGAGTGCACTGGCAAATCTCGGCTCGCTGCAAGCTCCGCTTCCCGGATTCACGCCATTCTCCCGCCTCAGCCTCCTGAGTAGCTGGGACTACAGGTGCCCCCCACCATGCCTGGCTAATTTTTGTTTTTGTTTTTGTATTTTTAGTAGAGACGGGGTTTCACCGTGTTAGCCAGGATGGTCTCAACCTCCTGACCCTGTGATCCGCCTGCCTCGGCCTCCCAAAGTGCTGGGATTACAGGCATGAGCCACCACGCCCGGCCGTGTCAGGCTCCTTTCACTCAGCCCAGCAATTCTGAGTTGCTTTCCTACCATTGTGAGCATCAGGAACCAGCCATCCTGAACTTGTTGGTTCCTTCTCATTGCTGAGCCATATTCCATGGTGTGGTCAGTTTGTTCATTCAGTTGGTGGACATTTGGGTTCTCAGTTTGGGGGTCTCAGAAGTTACATGTCTCTGTCTCGACATCTGCGTCATTTCTCCTGAGTAACTCCGGAGAGGGGAATTGCTGGGTCACGTGCTAGGTATGTGTTTTAACATTGAAAGAAACTGCTAAAGTGTTTTCTAAAGCGGATGAGGGCCAGGCACAGTAGCGCATACCTGTAATCCCAGCACTTTGGGAGGTCAAGGCAGGTGGAGTTCCAGAGCAGCCTGGGCAACATGACAAAACCCCCTCTCTGCAAAAAAAATACAAAAATTAGCTGGGCATGGTGGTGCGGTCAGAGGATTACTTGAGCCCAGTCAGCCTGGGAGGTCGAGGCTGCAATGAGCTGAGATCATGCCACTGCATTCCAGCCTGAGTGACAGAGTGAGGCCCTGTCTCAAAACATAAAAAAGTGGAAGAGCTGCCTCGTTCAGATAGTTGTTGTTGTTGTTGTTGTTGTTTAAGACATAGAGTCTCGGCTGGGCATGGTGGCTCACGCTTGTAAATCCCAGCACTTTGGGAGGCCGAGGAGGGTGGATCACCTGAGGTCAGGAGTTCGAGACCAGCCTGGCCAACATGGTGAAACACCGTCTCTACTAAAAATATAAAAATTAGCCAGGCATGGTGGTGGGCGCCTGTAATCCCAGCTACTCAGGAGGCTGAGGCAGGAGAGTCGGTTCAACCCGATAGGCGGAGGTTGCAGTGAGCCAAGATCACACTACTGTGCTCCAGCCTAGGTGATAAAGTGAGACTCCATTTCAAAAAAATAAAAATAAAAAAAAACCAGCGTCTCGCCCTGTTGCTCAAGCCGTGTCTTAAGTAAATAAAATAAAAATAAAAGCAAACAAAAAAAAAAACCAAACCTGCCTCTCAAGGCTTTATCTCATGACCTGGAGGAACATTCAAATGCACTGACATGTCAAGGGAAGAATTAGGTTTTACAGCTGAATGAATAAGACAATCCAAATTTCATTAAGCTATATACAGTGTATATCTGTTTCCCTGGAAGAAAACACGACAGTTACTTACTCACTTGGGGGAAAGTTTTAAGAGAAAGTTTTAAGAGTTAAATGTCCCCCAGCCTTCTTCCCTATCGCCACTCCCTATCCCTGTGTGAACTGTTGCCTCAGCCTCATAAGTTATCGTTTCTTTCAGCCTCAGCCCTTCTAACACTTCTGCAGGAATTCCCAGAGCCTCTGGTGGCCCTGACCCCACTCAGACACAGTGCTGAGTCATGCTTCTCTTTAGGGCAGAGGTCAGCAAACCTTTGCTTTGAAGGGCTGGATAGCAAATATTTTAGGCCTTCCAGGCCGTAATATTACAGTCTGTACCTGAACTATTTCATTCTGCTCTTGTAGCAAAAGCAGCCACAGACAATAAGGAAATGAGTGGGCAAAGCTGCCTTCCAATAAAACTTTATTTATAAAAACAGGTGGTGTGCCTATCATACTATCCTTTACTCTTTTACTCACCTCATGAACGAACTCCTCTTCATCCTTCAGAACCCCTCTTTTTTTTTTTTTTCAAGATGGAGTCTTACTCTGTCGCCCAGGCCAGAATGCAGTGGCACAATTACAGCTCGCTGCAACCTCCACCTCCCGGGTTCAAGTGATTCTCCTGCCTCAGCCTCCCAAGTAGCTGGGATTACAGGCGCCTGCCACTGCGCCCGGCTAATTTTTGTATTTTTAGTAGAGACAGGGTTTCACCATGTTGGCCAGACTGGTCTTGAACTCCTGACCTCGAGCAATCCACCCATCTTGGCCTCCCAAAGTGCTGGGATTACAAGTGCGAGTGACTGCGCCTGGACTCAGAACCCCTCTTAGATATTCCCACTCCCCTAATGTCTTCTCTTGTTCTTTAGGATAATCACTCCTACTGTGTGTCTTTTAACCATTGCGCTGGATTCACCTCTGCACTCACGTCTGTTTGCGTACCAGCCTCTCCTGCCTGTCTTTGGGCCCCATCTTCACACCCTCAGCCATTCTTGGTTGACTCGTGCCGCATTTATGGCTCTTGCTCCAAGCCCCCAGGTGGGCTGGCACCAGCATTTCTCTTTCTTGCAACCTTCAGAAGCAAATGCATTTTTTAGGAATAAACTTGGCTGGGCACAGTCACTCATGCCTATAATCTCGGCACTCTAGGGGGCCTAGGCAGGTGGATCGTTTGAGCTTAGGAGTTCAAGGCCACCTGGCCAACATAATAAGGCTGTCTCTATTAAGGGAAAAAAAAAAAAAAAAAAGGTCGGGCACAGTGGCTCACGTCTGTAATCTCAGCACTTTGGGAGGCCGAGGAGGGCGGATCACCTGAGGTCAGGAGTTCGAGACCAGCCTGGCCAACATGGTAGAACCCTGTCTCTACTAAAAATACAAAAAAAATTAGCTGAGCTTAGTGGCGGGTGCCTATAATCCCAGCTACTTGGGAGGCTGAGACAGGAGAATCACTTGAACCCGGGAGGCGGAGGTTACAGTGAGCCGACATCATACCACTGCGCTAGAGCCTGGGCAACAAACAGCGAATCTCCATCTCAAAAAAAAAAAGAGAAAGAAAAGCCAAGCCCAGACTTCATCACTACACAATATATGTATATAAGAAACCTGCACTTGTAGACCGGGCGTGGTGGCTCACCCCTCTAATCCCAGCACTTTGGGAGGTCGAGGTGGGCAGATCACCTGAGGTCAGGAGTTCGAGATCAGCCTGGCCAACATGGCAAAACCCCGTCTGCACTTTTATAAAAAAAGTAGCCGGGTGTGGTGGCACATGCCTATAGTCCCAGCTATTCAGGAGGCTGAGGCAGGAGAATTGCTTGAACCCAGGCAGCAGAGGTTGCAGTGAGCCGAGACTGCACCACTGCACTCCAGCCTAAGCGACAGAGTGAGACTCTTGTCTCAAAAACAAAAAAAAAGGAAAAGAAAAGAAATTGGTATTGGCAGACTGCTACTTACCACCCCCCTGGTGTGCTTCTGATGTCACTAGCTCTTCTAGTGCTTCTGATGTCACTAGCTCTTCTATTCAAGCCGTCTCTCTGGCGGAGGATCCTTTCCGGGGAGTCCTATCGCATTGCGAGTCTCCTGTGGTCTTGGACAGCTGGCTCCTCAATCTTTCCTTGTTGCCCGTGACCTTGGCAATCTTGGGAGCACCGACCGTATTCCTGCAGGATGCCCCCTGCCTGGGCCTGCCTGATGTTCTTCTCCCCAGTAGACTGGAGTTGTGGCTTCAGAAGCAACCGCCCTCTAAGCCATTTGCCTGAGTGCGTTTTTTGTGGCTCTCCCAGACTTTGTCTTCCTAGGTTGGGTTTCAAGGACCCTGGAGTTTTGGGAATCCCATATTTCAGGACTGGTTCAGTCTTGCTCATCCCCACATGCCTCTCACTGTTACCGGTGTGTGGCCAAGGCTTGTGGGGCCGAGCCTTCATCTGCTTGGGGAGCTGCTGGGGAGGTTTATTCAGAGATGAGGTCAGGAAGGATGTGGGCTGGGAAGGGCATAGCAGAAAGAGGGTCATGGCTGTTGGGCTTCAAAGTTGAAAGGCTGCCTCTGGATGGGGTGGGATGGGGGCTGGGATGGAGCAAACTCAGGGGGAAGGGTCAGGTCTTGGGGGTTGTCTGATGATGTCACTTGTAAAAACCACTATCAAAATTTTTTTTTTTTTAAGTGACAGAGTCTCTCTCTGTCACCCAGGCTGGAGCATGGCTGGTATAATGACAGCTCACTGCAGCCTCGATCTCCTGGGTTCAATTGATCCTCCCACCTCAGCCTCCCGAGGAGCTGGGACCACAGTTGAGCACCAACATGTCTTTATTTTTTGTAGAGATGGGGTCTTCCTATGTTGCCCAGGCTAGTCTCAAACTGGCCTCAAGCAATCCTCCCACCTTGGCCTCCCAAAGTTTTGGGATTATAAGCATGAGCCACTGCATGAGCCTGAGGTCATGTTGAAGGACAGACAGACCCTCACGGGATGCCGTGACTGGTTGCCTCTGGCTTTTTGGGTGAGCCTAGTCGGGTGGGGAACTCCAGCATTGGGTCAGGTGCTATCTGCCCAGGAGTGGGACTCCACATGCCCCTTAAACTTCCCCCCACCTCTCTGACTGTGCCTGGCTCTGACCTCCCTTCCAGCTCCAGGACACGCGCGCCCCGAGCCTGGGAGGCATGCTGAAGCCAGGCGGCTGGCAGGATGAGTGTGAAAGAGGCAGGCAGCTCGGGCCGCCGGGAGCAGGCGGCCTACCACCTGCACATCTACCCCCAGCTGTCCACCACGGAGAGCCAGGCCTCGTGCTGCGTGACCGCCACCAAGGACAGCACCACCTCGGACGTCATCAAGGACGCCATCGCCAGCCTGCGGCTGGACGGCACCAAATGCTACGTGCTGGTGGAAGTCAAAGAGTCGGGCGGCGAGGAATGGGTGCTGGACGCCAACGACTCGCCTGTGCACCGGGTGCTGCTGTGGCCCCGGCGGGCGCAGGACGAGCACCCGCAGGAGGATGGCTACTACTTCCTGCTGCAGGAGCGCAATGCAGACGGGACCATCAAGTACGTGCACATGCAGCTGGTGGCGCAGGCCACGGCCACCCGACGCCTAGTGGAGCGTGGCCTCCTGCCACGGCAGCAGGCGGACTTTGATGACCTGTGTAACCTCCCAGAGCTGACCGAGGGCAACCTCCTGAAGAACCTCAAGCACCGCTTCCTGCAACAAAAGATCTACACATATGCAGGGAGCATCCTGGTGGCTATCAACCCCTTTAAGTTCCTGCCCATCTACAACCCCAAGTACGTGAAGATGTATGAGAACCAGCAGCTGGGCAAGCTGGAGCCACACGTCTTCGCGCTGGCCGACGTGGCCTACTACACCATGCTCAGGAAGCGCGTGAACCAGTGCATCGTGATTTCGGGCGAGAGCGGCTCTGGCAAGACCCAGAGCACCAACTTCCTCATCCACTGCCTCACTGCCCTCAGCCAGAAGGGCTATGCCAGCGGCGTCGAGAGGACCATCCTGGGTGCTGGCCCCGTGCTGGAGGTGAGCAGGGAAGCTGGTTGGTCTGTGGGAGGGGGCCTTTGTTTGGAAAATGTGGGTTTTGAGCCAAGCGCGGTGGCTCACGTCTGTAATCCCAATACTTTGGGAGGCTGAGGTGGGAGGATTGCTTGAGCCCAGGAGTTCAAGATCAGTCTGGGCAACATAGCAAGACCTTCTCTCTACAAAAAAAATGATCAGCCAAGCAGGCATAGTAGTGCTCACCTCTAGTCCCAACTGCTCAGGAGGCTGAGGCAGGAGGATCACTTGAGCCCAGGAGTTTGAGGCTGCAGTGAGCTATGATCATGCCACTGCATTCCAGCCGGAATGACAGAGAGAGACTCCGTCTCAAAAAAGAAAAGAAAAGAAAGAAAGAAATTTCAGGCCAGGTGTGGTGGCTCATGTCTATAATCCCAGTGGTTTTTGGGAGCCTAAGGCAAGAGGATTGCTTGAGCCCAGGAGTTCAACATCAGCCTGGGCAACATAGCAAGGCCACCTCTCTACAAAAACAAAACAAAACAAAAACAAAGATTAGCCAGGTACGGTGGCACACATTTGTTGTCCCTGCTATTAGAGAGGCTAAGGCGGGAGGATCAATTGAGCCCACGAGTTGGAGCTATGATCGCACCACTGCACTCCAGCCTGGGCAACAGAAAGAGACCCTTCCTCTAAAGAGAGAAAAAGTGGAGGTTTTCTGATAGTTGTTATTATTCAGGTACTGCGAGGCCAACTGGTCAGGATGCAACTGCCCTTGGAAAGAGAGTTTGTTACTCACAGTTCCCTAAAGAGGGTGCAATGCCATAGAAGGCCACAGGGGGAAGCACTGGAACACGTCAGGAGACTGGGGGAGAGAGGGAAAAAGGGAGCGGAGAGAGGCAGGAACCTTTATTGTGATTTTCATGCATCGGAATGTGCTAGGCAGAGTAAGCTGGCGTAGGATTGGCTTGTTTGAATTATTTCAATGGACTCTGGGGCATAAGGACTGCCCCTTGTTGTTAGGTGCCAGGGCCTGGGGTGATGAGAGCAGGGGATAGTGGGCTGGAGTGTGAGAGCCCCACAGAGAAGGTGGCTGGGGTGTAGGCTCTGGGCTAGTTGGTTTGCATATGGAAGGCAAGACCCGAACCATCTCTAGGAATTGGCTAGAACCAATCTAGGAATTGGAAAGGGCCGTCTCTCTGGGGTCAGCCTGGCCCCAGATGTCAGAGCATCAAAAATACAGAAAATAAAAAGTCACTGGGTGTGGTGGCTCATGCCGGTAATCCCAGCACTTTGGGAGGCCGAGGTAGGTGGATCACCTGAGGTCAGGACTTTGAGACCAGCCTGGCCAACATGATGAAACCTTGTTTCTACTAAAAATATAAAAATTAGCCAGGCATAGTGGTGCGTGCCTGTAATCCCAGCTACTCGGGAGGCTGAGGCAGGAGAATCACTTGAACCCGGTAGGTGGAGGTTGCAGTTAGCCAAGATTGCTTCACTGCACTCCAGCCTGGGTGACAGAGTGAAACTCTGTCTCAAAAAAAAAAAAAACAAAAAAGGGTCACAGTTAATACACATTTGGCTTCCAGATCATGGCCATTCCTTCTCAAGGTGCCTGAAAGAAAAGGCTGGCGCATTCAAACCAGTTTGAGGAGTGCTTCATAATGGGGCATTTCTAGGGGCACCGGCAGGGTGGAAGGAAGCCAGCAAGGCGTACGGCAGGCCTGGGGGTTAAGGGGATGGGAAGGCATTGTCACAGAGTGGGCAAGGGGAGGGGGCCACCTGGTTCCACTGTAGAGGCAGCAGAGAAGGGACCAACCCAGGCTCTCATGCCTCATGCCCTCTGTCCGCTGTTCAGTGCCCTGATCAGCCAAACCCCACGGGAGCCCTCTGTGTGCCGCTGTGGGTGAGTCTTGTGGCCACAGGGCTGCAGAAGTGACCACACAGCACCCATCATTCCAAGGGTTTTAGGATGAGGTGCATCCACATGTCTCAGAACAACACAACCATCGTCACCTGGTGAGGGCCAGGGGCAGCGTGTGGCCTCAGGGGTCTGCACCTCTGGGTGTGGGGTCTGCTTTTTTTTCATTTTTATTTTTTATTTTTTGTGGAGATGGGGGTCTCACTGTATTGCCCAGGCTGGTCTCAAACTCCTGGACGCCAATGATCCTCCCACCTTGGCCTCCCAACATGCTGGGATTATAGGCGTGAGCCACCGCACCCAGCCCCGCTTTCTAAAAAAAAAAAACAAAAAAACAGACTTTAGTTGTTTTACAGCAGTTTGAGGTTTATAGAAATACCCAGCAGATAGTGCAGAGAGTTCCCATGTACCCCTCCCACCCCCATGTTCTCGCGTTATTTATATTTTGCATTAGCGTGATGTGTCGGTTGCAACTGATTCAAATCCACATTGACACTGTTACTGACTAACAGCCATACTTTCCATTAGGGTTATTGGTGTTGCAAGTTCTTTGAGTTTGGACAAAAGTATAATGAATGTGTCCGCCGTTGGAGTGTCACAGAGTAGTGTCACTGCCCTAAAATTCCTCCATGCTCCCCTTGTTCATCCCTCCATAATCTTTGGCAGCCACGCTTCTTCTGACTGCCTCCATAGTTCTGGTTCTTCCCGGCTGTCTGTAGTTGGAGTCCCAGTGTACAGGCTTTTCAGACTGGCTTCTTCCACTTCACAACGTGCATTTAAGGTTCCTCCATGTCGGTCCAGCGCAGTGGCTTACATAATCCCAGTGCATTGGGAGGCCGAAGCAGGAGGATCATTTGAGCCCAGGAGTTCCAGATCAGCCTAGGCAAATAACAAGACCCCGTCACAAAAAAAAAAATATATATATATATATATACAAAAATTAGCCAGGTATGGTGCTGTGTGCCTGTGGTCCCACCTACTTGGGAGTCTGAGGCAGGAGAATCGCCTGAGCCCAGAAGGTTGAGGCTGTAGTGAGTCAACGTTGGGCCACTAGACTCCAGCCTAGGTGGCAGAGTGAGACCCTGTCCCCCCCCAAAAAAGGGGGAGGGGAGATTCCTCCATGTCTTTTTGTGGCTTGAGAGCTCATTTATTTTGCTGAATTATAGCCCATTATATGAATATGTCAGTTTCTTCACATTTAGGATCCTGAGAGCCCCCTCAGTGGAGAGAGGGAGTTGGGGCCAGGGTCAGACCCCACCCTCCCTGGAGCCTTGACCTCTGGCCTCTTGTTAGTCCTCACAAGCTGAGAGCTGCCATGCAGATTTCACTGAAATCACATCTAAGCAGTGCCTACGGAATGCATTTCAGTTCCTCTTCCTCTCTGAGGTCATCAGCAAGACATTAATTGGGGTCATACAACTTAGCCCTCGTCCGACATATGTAGCCTATTTCTGTTTTCTCCTGTACAAGTAACACAGAGATTCATTGTCATTGTTTACATCAGCTTTCAATAAAACCGCTGAGCAATTTCACTATAGAATGTGCATTTTCTTTCTGTTCTGTTCATGTCCTGTCCTGTCCTGTCCTGTCCTGTCTCTCTCCATTACCTAGGCTGGAGTACAGTGGCACAATCGTCACTTACCACAGCCTGGAACTTCTGGGCTCCAGCAATCCTCCCACCCGAACCACCCAAGTAGCTGGGATTCCGGGTGTGCACCACCATGCCTGGATAATTTTTAAATTTTTTGTAGAGACAGTCTTACTACATTGCCCAGGCTGGTCTCGAACTCCTGGCTTCCAGTGATCCTCCCACTTCAGCGGTTTTTAATATGCTTTGTCTTGTGTGCATTACATTATAAACCCAGACCACCCATTCATCGCTGTGTGAGCATTTGCTATGTGGCAGACTGTGATACAGACACTGGACTATGTGGTGGCCAAAGTGAACACAAAATTCTCCCCAGGTAGAACTCAGAGAGGACTCTGGGTGACGCAGGAACTGTAGAGGTTCTGAGCAGACGTGGATGCAACCCAGCTCTGGGGTCCCGAGGCCACCCTGGCGTCATCCCAGCTCTGAGACTCAGCCACAGTGAAACTGCCAGTGGCCCCAGTGTCCTCCTACCTGGTGGCCAGGGGGCTCGATGGCTCTCCAGGCCAAAACATCAGTGCCTGGCATCCACATCAGAGATAAAACAGTGACCTTGGAAATTCAGCATGTATGGCTCACACCTGTAATCCCAGAGTCAGGAGGCTGAGTCAGGAGGATTGCGTGAGCCTAGGAGTTCCAGACCAGCCTGGGTAACATTGCAAGACCCCATCTCTACCAAAAATTTTAAAAACTAGGCTGGGTACAGTGGCTCATGCCTATAATCCCAGCACTTTGGGAGGCCGAGGCAGGTGGATCACCTGAGGTCAAGAGTTCGAGATCACCCTGGCGAACATGGTGAAACCCCGTCTCTACTAAAAATACAAAAATTAGCCGGGTGTGGTGGCAGGCACCTCTAATCCCAGCTACTCAGGAGGCTGAGGCAGGAGAATGGCTTGAACATGAGAGGCGGAGGTTGCAGCGAGCCAAGATCGCACCATTGTACTCCAGCCTGGGCAACAAGAGCAAAACTCCATCCAAAATTAAAAATAAAAATAAAAAATTATGGTCCCAGCTACTCAGGAGGTTGAAGTGGGAGGATTGCTTGAGCCCGGGAGTTCAAGACTGCAGTGAGCTATGATCACACCACTGCACTCCAGCCTGGGTGACAGAGCAAGACCCTGTCTCAAAAATATAAACAACAAAAATTTAGTAGCTGAATGAACGAGAGGGTAGATCCAATGTTTACCATGTCAGACATTTTGCCAAATGGGACCAGGCAGGTGGGTGAACACCTGAGCCCCACAGAAATGACACACCCAGCCCCAAGGTTTCAACGTGGAATGGCCAGGAGGCAGGATTGCCACCTAGGTCTCAGTTCAGGGTCCATGTCCTCCCCACCACGTTACTGCCTCCACAGCTCCATCTCCCTAGGACCCTCCAGGGCGTGGATGAGTTTCCTGTTGCTTAGGTAACAAAGTGTTAGGGGCAAGGGAGTCTCCAACAACAGGGATGAAGGCTCTCATGGTCCTGGAGGCCAAGAGTCTGAAATCAAGGTGTCCACGGGGCCACGCTCCCTCCCGCCTCTGGAGGAGGATGCTTCAGGCCTCTTCCAGCTTCTCTGGCGGCTGCAGATGTGCCCTGGCCTGTGGCCACATCACGTCAGTCTCTGCCATCAGGGGTGTTCTTCCTGTGTGTCCGTGTCTTCACGTGGCTTTCTTACAACAAGGACACCACTCATGGGATGTAGGGCCCATCCTACTTCGGCATGACCTCATCCTACCTAATTGCATCTGCAAAGACCCTATTTCCAAATAAGGTCACATACAGTTTCCAGGGGTGAGGATGTGGATATAATTTTGGGGACAGGGAGCACAAGTCAGCCCACAGCATCCCCCGTAGAGTCCTAGAGTCCCACCTGGCCAGCTTCAGGTCCCACCTGGCCCCTGGCAAGTCCCACTTGGTGACATCTTGTGCCTGGGTCCTCGAGGTCTGCCCCAGATCCGCAATTGTCTTGGGTACCGGTAATTCCTCCCCGGATGCCAGCAAAGCTCCCTCCAGCCTCCACGCCTGCACAGTCTCCAGTATGCCTTCGACAGCCATTAGTCACCCTCCGTGAGTCAGACCCCTGGTCCTGCCAGGCCGCCCTGCTTGGGGCCTCAGCAGTGGGGGCTGGCGAGGCCGGTTTTCTCCAGCGGTTCTAAGCTGCTCGAGGGTGGTGCCCACGCTGGCTTCCAAAACAGGCTTGAGCCAAATCCACGTCATGGCAATAAACGTGCTTCCTGGGGCGACTGTTTGCAAAGGGATATGATTGTCTTCACGGAGAGCTGGATTTCTCAACCTCGGCTCTGTTGACATTCAGGGCCGGATCGTTCTCTGGGGAAAGAGTCATCCTGTGCATTGAAGGACATTGAACAGCATCCCTGGCCTCCACCCAACAGATGCCAGGAGCACTCCCCACCCCGCAGGTGTGACAACCAGAAGTGTCCCCAGACATTTCATTTGATTAGAGAGGTATTAACAAAATAGCTTCCAGGCACTGCTGATGTCCCCTGGGAATAGAACCACTGTCTTTTGAGTTCTTCCCATAAGACCCAATCACTGTTCATTGCAGCCACTGGGCTTTTAGAAATTACCCATGAGTTCCATCTGTTCTGTGCTAACTTAAGAGTCATTTTCTTTTTTTTCTTTTTTTTCTTTTTTTGAGATAGAGTCTTGCTCTATCCCCCAGGCTGGAGTGCAGTGGCACAATCTCAGCTCACTGGAACCTCCGCCTCCTAGGTTTAAGTGATTCTCCTGCCTCAGCCTCCCGAGTAGCTGGGACTATAGGCGCCCACCACCATGCCCGGCTAATTTTTACATTTTTAGTAGAGACGGGTTTCACCATGGTGGCCAAGGCTGATCTCGAACTCCTGACCTCAAGTAATCCGCCCTCCTTGGCCTCCCAAAGTGTTGGGATTACAGGCGTGAGCCACCATGCCTGGCCCCAAGAATCATCTTCCAATAAGAGGAATAATTAGCTAAATCATGCCTCAGGCCCACTGGGTATCAGGGTTTATGCTTCTTGATTTTCCTCCATCATCTCTAAGCCCTCACGGCAGCTCTGCCCATTTTAAAGATGAGGAAACTGAGCCCCAGAGAGACACATGGATGCACGAGTTTCCTGAGGTGTCTATACATTTTACGGGCTGGAAGTCCTCAAACAGCAGTGGTTGATTCTCTCACAGTTCTGGAGGCCGGAAGTCAGAAATCAAGGTGTGGGCAGGGCTGGGTCCCTCTGGAGGCTCTGAGGGAGAGTCTGTCCCAGGCCTCTCTCCCAGGTTCTGGTGGCTTCAGTCGTCCTTGGAGCTCCTGGGCTTGTGGCCACATTGCTCTGCCCTCTCCCTCCGTCGTCACCTGGTCTTCTCCCCTGTGCGTGTCCAATCTCCCTTGTCTTTCTCTCATGGGATCACTTCATCTCAAAACGCTTATCTTCATGACGTGTGCAAAGACCCTGTTTCCAAATAAGGCCACAGTCACAGGTTCTAGGGGTCAGGACTTAGACATGTCTTTTTGGGAAGCCACAAGTCAACCCACCACAGGTGGATTCCCCAGGCCACACTGCAGACAGCCACAGCCTAACCCGGGGTTTCAACCTGGCCTGAGCCCCGGCCCCCCGTTCAGGCTGCCTCTCTGCTCTCCCCTCTCTCGCCCAGGCTGCAGAAAGCCGGAGATCAGCACAACTCGCAGTATCGATTGGGGATTTTTTTCTCAGCTCCCCAAAAGGAGAAGTTGAGCTGTTTTGAGGTTTGGGCGCACCTCCCCACCCCCACCCCCACCCCCAGCAAGGGTTGCAGCCTTGCTGTGCAATGCTGACCAAAAAACAGGAAGGGAGCACTGTGGAAAGCCGGTTCCAATCAGCTGATCTGTCCGCCACTGCAGTTAACTGTTGCCATCACCTTTCACCAAGTCTGGGGGCTGCAGAAGCCATGGGTCTCCCCGTCCTCCATGTGGCCTCCAGCCTCCCAGTGCAGGTGCCCCTCGACAGCCCAGGGGCTGCGGATAGAGCAGCCCACGGCATCGGCCATGGGGGCTCGCCGCAAAGCACACCCAGAACACGCTCCTCTCCCTTCGCCCACAGCCTCAGATCTACCAGGCACTCGCCTCGGTGCCCTTCTGAGAGCAGGCTGAGTCCAAGGGGCCAAAGGCTGGGGTTCCCTTCATCCGTCCTGAACTGTAGCAAGTGCAGCTGGCGGCGTGCGTGGAGTTTTCATTCTGAAAGCAGAAATAAAACAAGGATCCTTGCTTGTCAGGCTGTTGTCCCAAGGGTCCCCAGACTCCATGGAGCCCCTGGCCTGGCCCACAGTGGGACACGGTGACAGTGATGGGCTGCGGGCCACAGAGGGACGCCCCCAGCTGGTGGAGCCAAGCTCACCCGAAGTCGTGCCAATCCCAGGACATTCCAGTGAGGGACTGAGGAAGGGTCCTGAGCTAGCCACTGCCCTAGACCCCCCTCTTGGGGCAAAGGAACCTAGGACTTGTATCCACCTGGACCAGGTCCTGAGCTCCTCCTTAGGGGCCCCACAAACCCAGTCTCATGTTCCCCCCGACTCCCCAGCCCCTCCGCCATCAGGCCACTAGCTCTGTTCCCCCACCCACAGTCAGCACTGGGGCAGGTCACCCAGACCACAGTGTCATTATCCACCTCGACCTCCACCCTCAAGGACACCTGCCTGGGCCACGTCCTTTCCCCCTGAGTCTGTCAGGCGAGACACAGATGGATGCCAGCCTCCACCCAGCGTTGGGGGCATCATCTCATACATCCTCGCCACATCCTGACGTGGACAGACTGACCCCTTCCACCTGACGTGAGGTACACGAACCACTCAGCAAGGGTGGCAGAAATAGAAAGTTCTGGAACCGGGCATATGCCAACTCTAATGCCTCTGAAGTTGAGGTTTCTGTTTAAGAGCTTATCAAGATATAATTTACCTATTTACTATTTATAAATAGATACATTTATACCTGCAGTTTATAAATATATAGATTAAATTTTATCTGCAGTTTATAAGCCTGTAAATTAAATTACATCTGCAGCCTCAAATTCCTGGCCTCAAGTGATCCTCCCACCTCAGCCTCTCAAGCAGCTGGGACTACAGGGGCACGCCACCACACCTGGCTAATGTTTTTTATTTTTTTGTAGAGACTGGATTTTGTTATGTCAGCAAGGCTGGTCTCGAACTCCTGGCCTCAGGCAAAAGTGTGCAATTCAGTGGCATTTAGTACACTCGCAGTAGTATGCAACCATTGCCTCTATCCAGTTCCAGAATATTTCCATCCCCCCAAAAGGAGACCCCATCCCCATCAGCAGTCACTCCCCACTTCCCTCTCCCAGGCTCTGGCAACCACTAATCTGCTTCCCGTCTCTACGGATCTGCCTGTTGTGGACATTTCAGATCAATGGAATCTCTCACACTCTGTGGCCTTTTGTGTCTGGCTTCTCTCACTTGGCATCATGTTCTTGAGATTCATCCACATCATAGCATGGATCAGTGCTTCCTTCCTTTTCATGACTGCATCATATTCCATGGCCTGGATGGATGATGGACTATGGTTTGTTTCTCTGCCCGCTAGTTGTATCAGCATTTCATTCCTTTGTATGGCTGGTATGTGGTTGGGATTTTCCTGGACCCCTGCCCCATCCAGGCCAACCTCCCCCATCAGTGCCCCCCACAAGAACAATGTTGGGGAGTGGGAAGATTGTCACTCACACAGAGGATCTCCTGGAGACTGTCATGAGCCCTGGGAAGGAGGAGAGCAGTCCCGTCCAGCAGGCTGCTCCGGGCGTGCTAATGGCTGGAGCCACTGAGGGACACCAGGTGGGACCAGGAGCAGGGGTGGGAGGAACCGAGGCGGGGGCAGGTGTGCCCAGGCACAGCAGGGACGTCCATCTGCATGTCCTTTCCAGCCTGTTGAGAAGCCAGTGGCCAGAGGGAGGCTGGCTGCAGGGAGCATGGCGGACGGGCTGGCTGGCAGGGACCCTGGACTCAGGCAGGAGCGTTTGCAAGTGCAACAGAGGGGGAGTCCTGGGAGCAACCCCAGCCTCAGGGATGTGCCAGATCTGAGGCTGACAGCCGAGGACAGACAGGTCCCAGGGGAGGAGGAGAGGGGGTCAGAAATGGCTGCAGGGACACCGCCTGGAGGCCAGTCCTGGTGAATTTGGTTTGGAGTGCTTCGTTCAAGCAGCTGATGGGGCAGCCAGGGCTGTGCACCAGCCACACAAAGAACCCCACAGCCCCAGCGCTCATCAGGCCTCAGAGGCCATCCTGTTGCATGACCCAGTCAGAGAGGGGTTGGGGGCAGACAGCAAGCTGGGGCACCTCCCAGCCAGGCACTCACCCAACCCTTGGCTGTTAGCCATGCGGCGAGGTGAGTTTGGCAGAAGTAAGTGTTGAGAGGGGGCGTGTGGCTCCCCTCCTCATGGGGGGACATTTCAGGGATGAGATTCAGGGCATGGGCCACAGACCGGAGGAGGCTCAGGGTCAGGACGGGGCCAAGGCCTCAGAAGGCAGAAGTCACCCATGTCCCGAGCAGCAAAGGGAAGCCAGCGTTTATTTGAGGAAGAGCAATACCTGCAATCAGCGCCCATCTGTCTGTCGAAGGGTCCAGGAGCCCCCAGTGGCTTGGGTTGTGTCTGTGTTACGTGAATGCAGAGGTATTTGAGGCTGAGGGTCCCTGAGTCACTTCTCTGGGCTGAGGGAGAAGGAAGGTGGGAGCATCAGTGGGCAGCAGGGTGGGCAGGGAGCTTGGACTCAGGAGGGTCCGGGGCAGCAGCCTGGTGCACTTCAAAGGGAGATTGGAAGGCCCGTGTGTCCAGGGCCGGGTTGGGGGAGCAGGGCCAGGGTCACCGGGTGCCCGTCCTCCTCTCGGGTGGGTGCACTGCTGTGGTGGGGAAAGAGGAGGCAGAATTAGGGCTCTCAGGAGTCTCCACCCTCGCCCCACCAGCGGTCAAGACTCAGGCTAGCCCAGGCCATCCAAAAGGCTGAGCAGTGGAATGGTTATCCACACAAACATCCGGGTCACCCATCCACACAGGCAGGCATGTGTGGGAGACAGGGTGGTACAAGGACAGGAGGAGGAGGTACAACGTGGCCCTGACCACGAGCTACCGAAGGTCCCTGAGGGGGGTGAGGTGGGCACCCCGGGCACCACAGGAAGCAAGGATAGAATCAATCTCTGGCTGCCTCTCCTGTGTGGCCTCCCCGGGATGTTTGCACAAAGGTGGAGGGAAGCAGTTTTGGGGGGCCCTGGGTCTGCAGAGCAGCCCAGAGGAGGAAATAGGAGCTGGGGTCCGAATGCAGGGCAGGCAGGAGATGGGGCAGGGCAAACCCCACAGGCGACGAGAAAGCGGAATAAGCCATCATATGGGGTCAGTTTCAGACCTCACAATCAGAAACCCTCAGGGACAGAGGCCAGACTTCCTGGTCCAACCCAAGTTCCCAACCACTGCCCTGTTGATATGTGGGCTGGATCATTCTGTTATGGCCAGGCTGTCCTGTGCATTGTGGGGGACTGAGCAGCATCCTGGTCCCTGCTCACTAGATGCCCATAGCACCCCCGCCCCTAGTCCCGACAACCAGAAACGTCTCCAGATGTTGACAGGTGTTCCCTGAGGAGCAGAACCACCCCAGTTGAGAACTGCTGTTTTAGGTCAACTGGATGACAAGATAGATTTCATTGTAACAGATGTTCTCTGCCTAAATATTTTTAGATTCTTTTTTTCTTAGTAACATCGTGCCATTGGAGTTACACATCAACCCGACCATATTCGGCACCATTGTGGAGTGGCTGTTAGGGGTGGTGGGAAGCAGTTTCAGTCCGGTGTTCTCCCTCATCCCTGGGGGGAGGTGACTGGTGTGCCTCCTCGTCTCTCACCCCCTGCCCACCCGGAGCCGGTCACTGCCCACCCACGGTCAGGCATGTCCTCGTGACACCAATGATGAAGCGGCCCTAGGTGTGTGAGGATCTGGCTTTCCAAGAGCTTGCTCTTCCAGGTGGACTGAGTGACGTCTTACAATGTTGTTTTTAAGACTTGCTCCCCATGCCAAAAACCGCAGTCCCTGATTTTAGGACTTGGCCTGCACTGAGGGTGACATGCTCCCTGCTGGGGTTTTTTGCAAAGGAATGTAATCAAAGAGGTTTGCCGGTTTTCTGATCCAGGCGAGTGCTGGTTTGTGCGCCCTGGATTCTGTGGTCCTCCCTGTCCTACTGGGGTGACTTCTTGAAACCTGTGCCAGGTGCTGGCTATGGCTCAGGTCTCCCTCCTTTAAGCATCTCCCCAGCAGGAAACAAGTCAAGAACCACTGCCCGGAAACAGGATCAGCGGCCAGAGATTCCCCACTTTGGCAGAACCATGACACGTTTCGTTATCACTTTTCGTTCCCCCAGCTGCTTTTCCGCTTTTTTTTTTTTTCCCCTCTAATATGACACTTAGTCTTTTTAGTGTCTTTTCATCTTTTTTAACTTTAAAAAAAATTTTTTTAGGGACAGGGTCTGGCCCTGTCACCCAAACTGAGGTACAGTGGTGCAGTCATAGTTCACTGCAGCCTCAACCTCCTAGGCTCAAGTGAGCCTCCTGCCTCAGCCTCCCAATTAGCTGGGACTACAGCGACATGCCACCACGCCATCAAGGTTTCATTTCTTTTGGTATCTACCAGGGATTGGCAAACTACAGCCCACGAGTTAAATCTGCCAGTGCCTATCTCTACAAATAAAGTTTTATTGGTGCATAACCACGTCCATGCATTTACATATCATCCCTGGCATCTTTGGCACCATGAGTGCAGAGCCGAGTAATTGCACCCAAGACACTGCATGGCTCACAAAGTTGAAAATATTTACTACCTGGCCCTTTATAGGAATTTTTTCTCCTTGGTCCCCCCCAGTACATCCACCACTTTGTAGAATGTTCCAGAACCCCATAAAGGTGAACATTTCACAGATGTCTTTTTTTTTTTTTTTTTTGAGATGGAGTCTTGCTTGGTCACCCAGGCTGGAGTTCAATGGTGTAATCTCGGCTCACTGCAACCTCCGCCTCCTGGGTTCAAGCAATTCTCCTGCTTCAACCTCCTGAGTAGTTGGTATTACAGGAACCCACCACCACGCCTGGCTAATTTTTGTATTTTTAGTAGAGACAGGGTTTCACTGTGTTGGCCTGGCTGGTCTCAAACTCCTGACCTCAAGTGATCCACCCGCCTCAGCCCCCACAAAGTGCTGGGATTACAGGTGTGAGCCACCGCACCCGGCCCCCAGGTATCTTCTGCTCAGCTCCCCCTTCCCAGATGTAATGAAACCAGCTTCCCATCCTAGATCCAGACAGCCCAGATCACCAACTGGAATCTCTGCATTTGTATCTGTGCCATAGACATACATATGTATTCATAAGCGTCCACTTCCCCACACAGAGTCATAAAGCAATTTGGGGAGTCAGGAAAGGAGGACACAGATAGAGATGTCCTACAGGGTTCGGCAGAGCTAACTCACTCCGTCTCTCTGCCCCACAGGCAGCTGGGAGTGATTGTACAGCCCATGCATTTGGGACCTGGCTGAGGCTGGCAGGGGCTGTGCAGGGTTCCCTCCTTGCCTTGAACCCCCTCACAGGCTGAACACCAGCAGGCCCCATCTCTCGGAGGGTTTCCAGCTGCCTCCTGAGCTCTGAGATCGCATGTATCCTGCCTGCAGGGTGCACAACCTGCCGGGGACACGGTGGGAAGAGGATCATGGAACCCATGGGCCCAGAGTCACCGAGCAGGACCCTGTCATCCTCCTGGTCTCTCACACCAGCCCCCTTCCTCACTGTAGCTGAGACAGCCTGACCAGAGGTACATGCCCAAGGCCACAAACCCCCCAGGAGGAAGCTGGCATCTGGGGTGTCAGAAGTGTGATTAGGAACCAGAGGGTGTACTGGAGCTTACAGTTGGGGGATAATTAAGCCAGAGGGCCACCTCTTTAAGGGAGAGTGAATTACGGCACAAGGACAGGCGAACCGGAGTCGGGCGGCCGGGAACAAGGCAGTGGTCAGTGTGACCCGGCAGCATTCCCTGCTCCGGTGCCTTTTCCCAGCTCTGGAGACAAACCAGCAGGCCTGGGTGTTCCCCCCACAGAGCACAGAGAGCAGCGGGAGCTGTGAGGGGCAGCCTGGGTGGGAAAGTGGGCTACAGACCTCAGAGAGGCCTCTCCAAGCTGAAAAGTGGGGCACATCAGAGCCAAAGGTGTCTTTGGTGGGTATGGAGAGGGTGGGGGTGCCCTACAGCTGAGTGCTGAGGCCCCTGGCACCACCAGGGAGGGTGGAGGCTGCATTGACCCCCAGGCGGAAGGGGCACCCCACCCCCAAATCCCCAGGTACTCCCTCAGCCTCCTTTCTGTGCCCTGCCACATAAAACATCACAGCCCTGATGTTTAGAATGATCTAAGGCTATTTTAGACAAAAGGGGAAGTTATATTTTGGGGAATGCTGCATCTAAGAGAAGAGTAAAATTACGGGGTATATTTTAAGCGCCATAAAAAGGTCTCCTTGGAATTTGGAGAAAGTTGATTAAAAGCTAAAGCGTAAGGTCTGGGACACCCCTGCCGCAGCCCCGCCTTCCCTGAATGTTCTGGGGGTTTTACTGTTCCGGGGTTATGGAGACGGGGGACCCATCTGTCTTTCCGCCATGTGTGCCTCAATGTTTGGGGCGGGAGTGTGGGCAGGCATCAATCAGCCACAGGGCCTGGCCGCCGATTTGTTTCCTAGTGATTATCCAGGATAGATCCGATTTCTGCAGGCCCCGCCCAGGGCAGCTCAGTCCTCAATGTCACAGTGCAGTTGCCACCTATGGTTTCCTTCTGTGTGACTTGGTCACAGCAAGCCAGAACCAGCTCCTAAAACCAGCCCCCTCGAGACCCCCATTCCCGAAAGTGCCCAGAGGCCACTTGGCATCTTCTGCCCAGCTGCTGACCGGCCCTGTGACCCCGACATGTGGTTCCTCCTGGGTAAAGGAGAGAAAGGGATGACTTAGCAGTGATCAAAAACCAGCACCCAACACCTTCCGTAGAGGGGGTTCTCTGTAAATCCCGGATGGTATCATCACTTCCTTTTTTTTTTTTTTTTTTTTTTTGAGCCGGAGTCTGGCTCTGTCGCCCAGGCTGGAGTGCAGTGGCGTTATCTCGGCTCACTGCAAGCTCCACCTCCCGGGTTTACGCCATTCTCCTGCCTCAGCCTCCCGAGTAGCTGGGACTACAGGTGCCCGCCACCACGCCCGGCTAGTTTTTCATATTTTTTAGTAGAGACGGGGTTTCACCGTGTTAGCCAGGATGGTCTCGTTCTCCTGACCTCGTGATCCGCCCGTCTCGGCCTCCCAAAGTGCTGGGATTACAGGCTTGAGCCACCGCGCCCGGCCCTGGTATCATCACTTCTTTAAGGAAGAGTGAATTACAGCCACCTGTGCCTTTGTCAGTGTTATTACAGTATTCTCGGCCCGGTGCGGTGGCTCACACCTGTAATCCCAGCACTTTTAGAGGCCGAGGCAGACTGATCACTTGAGGTCAGGAGCTCGAGACCAGCCTGGCCAACATGGTGAAACCCCATCTCTACTAAAAATACAAAAATTAGCCAAGCGTGGTGACAGGCACCTGTAATTCCAAGCTACTGAGGAAGCTGAGGCAGGAGAATGGCTTGAACCCGGGAGTCGGAAGTTGCAGTGAGCCAAGATTGCGCCACTGCACTCTAGCCTGGGTGACAGAGCGAGACTCTGCCTCAAAATAAATAAATAAATAAATAAATAAATAAATAAATAAATAGACATATACGGGATTGTAGTTAGCGGGTATGTGAGGTATGTGAACTGAGGTTCTCGCCCAGGGCTGATTCTGCCATCAGGTGATATTTGGCAGATGTCTCCTGGAGACATTTTTGCTTATCATAGCTGGGGAGGGAGAGATGCTACTGGCTTCTGGTGGGTAGAGGCCAAGATGCTGCTAAATGCCCCACAGCGCACAGGACGGCCCCCTCTTTAAAGAATGACCCGGCGCAAATGTCAGTAGTGCTGAGGCAGAGAGACCTGCTTAAGTTTAGAGGCCTTTAGAGAGTGTTTTTGAAAATCTGGTCTGGCGCTGTGGACAGAATCTGCAGGGAGCGGTGGTAATTCAGAAACCATCACCTGAATGGAGGCTGGGCGCCGTGGCTCACGCCTGTAATCCCAGCACTTTGGCAGGCTGAGGCAGGAGGATTGCTTGAGTCTAGGAGTTCGAGACCAGCATGACAACATAGCGAGAGCCCATCTCTATATTTTTAAATTTTTTAAAATGAATTTATTTATTTATTTTAATTATTATTATTTTGTTTGTTTGTTTTTTTGGTTTTTTGTTTTTTTGAGACAGAGTCTCACTCCGTCGCCCAGGCCGGAGTATAGTGGTGCAATCTAGGCTCACTGCAACCTCTGCCTCCCAGGTTCAAGTGATTGTCCTGCCTCAGCCTCCCGAATAGCTGGGACTACAGGCATGCACCATCACGCCCACCTGATTTTTGTATTTTTTGGTAGAGACATGGTTTTGCCATGTTGACCAGGCTGGTCTTAAACTCCTGGCCTCAAGTGATCCGCCCGCCTTGGCCTCCCAGAGTGCTGGGATCACAGGGATAAGCCACCATGCCCAGCCTGTTTTTTAAATTTGATTTTTTTTTTAATAAAGCCACCACCTGCATGGAGGGAGCTGTTTATGGACGGTGTAATTGTTAATAAGATTGTCCTCCAAGGAGGAGGAGAAGATGACAAGGGCAGGTAGCCCCCAGAGAGGCCCTCAGGGCAGGCCAGCCTGAGGGGACATCTCCAGTCCTGCCAAAGTGCCTGAACCGGTTCTCGGCACCTCTCACTTCTCCCCTACAAACCAGAATTTACCAGCTCCGGGAGTTCAGGGGAATGGCCAGGAAGCCAGACGTGGGGTTTGAGTGCAGGCTTGGCCGCCTGCATGCTGTGTGACCTGCAGCAAGTCACTTGACCTCTCTGTTCTGCCTCCTGATCTTTCGTGCCCCAGGGCCTTTGCATGTGCTGCACCCTCAATCTGGAATACTCTTGCCACCCTCATCCTTTTAAGTCCCACCCCAAGGCCTCCATGTCCCTTCAGTGCCAGCGCACAGCAACACTGGGAGATTCAGAGCACAGATCCAGGGTGGTGGGCAAGCATGGGGTGTGGCTTCCACTGCCCTGTACCCTGAGGTTCTGAGCAGGCTCTGTTCAGCGACCCCGTGTTTCTTACAGCCAGCTTCTTACAGCCGGCTTCTGGTGTCGGCTGAGGAAGAGCCAGGAATGAGCGATTGCTGAGATGGAGTCACAGGACACAGCAGGGAGGCCAAGGAGGGGAGCCTGGGCAGTCCTCCTGTGCCTGAGCACGTGCCCATCCTTACTGTGGAACTGCCACATAAAGAAAAGCAGAGACGCCCAGTGGCTCACACCTATAATCCCAGCACTTTGGGAGGCCGAGGCAGGAGGATCACTTGAGCTCGGGAGTTTGAGGTCATCCTGGACAACGTGGCGAAACCCTATCGCTACAAAAAAATACAAAAATAAGCCAGGCATGCTGGCGCATGCCTGTAGTCCCAGCTACTCAGGAGGCTAAGGTGGGAGGATTGCAGGCCCATGATATGTCAAAAGCAGGATGTGTCAACCAAGATGGAGGTGATGAGGAGCGGCTAATGCCCAACTGTCAGGAGCATCAAAGGACTTTATATCACATGATCCCTCTGGGCACAGGGCAGTGCCTGCCGTGGCTTCCCCAGACCCAAGGAGGATGCCACACAATGTACTGTTCAGCTTTGGAGCGAGCGCCCAAGACAGGCTGGGCAGCCACCGCTACTGCCCCTTTTCAGAGCAGAGTGGATTCAAAGGAGATTATTTAACCACGAAAAGGAATGAAGGGCCAGTCAGTAAGGCTCACGTCTATAATCCCAGTGCTTTGGGAAGCCAAGGCGGGAAGATTGCTTGAGGCCAGGAGTTTGAAACCACCCTGGGCAAAATAGTGAGACCACATCTCTACAAAAAATAAAAATATTAACCAGGCACGGTGGCATGTGCACATGTGCATGTAGCCCCAGCTACTCAGGAGGCTGAGGCAGGAGGATCGTTTGAGCCTGGGAGGCAGAGTTATAGTTAGTGAACCATGATCGCGCCGTTGCATTCCAGCCTGGGCAACAGAACGAGACTCTGTCTCAAAAAAAACAAAAAGCCAGGCACGGTGGCTCATGCCTGTAATCTCAGCACTCTGGGAGGCCGAGGCGGGCGGATCACGAGGTCAGGAGATCGAGACCATCCTGGGTAACACAGTGAAACCCTATCTCTACTAAAATATATAAAAAATTAGCTGGGCGTGGTGGCGGGCGCCTGTAGTCCCAGCTACTCGGGAGGCTGAGGCAGGAGAATGGCATGAACCTGGGAGGCGGAGCTTCCAGTGAGCAGAAATAGCGCCACTGCACTCCAGCCTGGGGGATAGAGCGAGACTCCGTCTCAGAAAAAAAAAAAAAAGATAGATAGATATCTAAATATATATATATATATCCTTTTATGCTCATTGGTAACAGTCCTCATGGTGAGTGCTGAAGAAGTTGGCTGGAGTGGGTTTGTGGCAGTTGCTCTTGGACTATATATTCTGGAGAGAGAGATACAGCCGATATAGGGCAGCTTAGTCTTGGCATGGTGGCACATGCCTGTAGTCCCCGATAACTCAGGAGGCTGAAGCAGGAGGATTACAGAACCCTGGGATTTACAGGCATGAGCCCTCACATCTGGTCTGGGGTTTCTTGTTGTTTTTCAAGACAGAGTCTGGCTCCGTCACCCAGAATGGAGTGCAATGGTGTGATCTCAACTCACTGCAGCTTCCACCTCCTGGACTCAAGAGATCCTCCCACCTTAGCCTCCCAAGTAGCTGGGACTACAAGCGTGCACCACCACACCCAGCTAATTTTTGTAGTTTTAGTAGAGATGGGGTTTTGCCATGTTGTCCATGCTGGTCTCGAACTCCTGGACTGAAGCCATCCACCCTCCTTGGCCTCCCAAAATGCTGGGATTCTAGGCATCAGCCACAGCCCCTGGCCTGTTATTTTTAACACACCCCCTTACTTGTACTTGGATTGTCAACTTTTTCTCTTCCTCACCACAGCCCATTGAAGGGACACAGCAGTGGTCCCACACTGAGTTTCGGGAGATAAGGGCAGACTGAAATCTTGATGATTCAGACTTGCTTTTTCCACTGCCATAAGTGAGGGAACTCACACTTCCAGCAGACACATACATTCCATATATATATATAAATCTGTCCAAGAGCTGCCACCACAGGGTGATGGGTTGCTGACCCCAGCCCTGGAGAGTGGGTCCAAGGGGAGCCTGGGGGCCCCAAGAGGCATCCCCCACCCCAAGTTTACAGAGAGAGGCAGTGGCGCCTGCAGGGAGAGCAGAGAGGTGCTGTAGTAGCTACAGAACCTCCTTCCAGCCCCCCCTAAGGAGATTACCTTTCTTTACATGTGCAAATGTTCGCTTTTGCTGCATTAAAAGTACTGGAAGGGCCAGGCACGGTGGCTCACGCCTATAATTCCAGCACTTTGGGAGGCCAAGGCGGTTGGATTGCTTGAGGTTGGGAGTTTGAGACCATCTTGGGCAACATGGTAAAACCCTGTCTCTACTAAAAATATGAAAATTGGCCAGGCACAGTGCTGCATGCCTGTAGTTCCAGCTACTCTGGAGGCTGAATCAGGAGAATCACTTGAGCCCGGGAGTTGGAGGTTGTGTTGAGCCAGGATCGCGCCATTGTACTCCAGCCTGGGCGACAGGAGTGAAACCCTGTCTCAAAAAAAAAACAGTACTGGAAGTCCCTGCGGTTTGGGGATTGTGTGGAGAAGCAAACGTCATCTCAAGATGAAACCTTTCCTAATGAGCTGAACACTTGCAGAATGAGCCTCCACTCAGACTCCCTTCTCAGCTCAGCCTAAGACTGGCTCCTCCCATGATGCACATGCAGTACAAGTCGGTTGCCAAGTGAGGTTGAGAATCTTTTTCTTGCAAAAGATGCATGATTTCAGGAAGTCATCAAAAGTTGTCTGGAGGCCAGGCGCAGTGGCTCAGGCCTATAATCCCAGCACTTTGGGAGGCAGAGGCGGGGCAGATCACCTGAGGTCAGGAGTTTGAGACCAGCCTGGTTAACATGGTGAAACCTCATCTCTACTAAAAATACAAAAATTAGCTGGGTGTGGTGGCTCGCGCCTGTAATCCCAGCTACTCAGGAGGCTGAGGCAGGAGAATCACTTGAGCCTGGGCGATCGCACCACTGCACTCCAGCCAGGGCAACAGAGCAAGACTCTGCCTCAGAAAAAACAAGTCATCTGGAGAATCACTCCCCTCATACCTCCTTAAGTCTACATGGAACAGTTTCAAAAATCATTCCTACATCATAGCCAGGTGTGGTGGCACATGCCTGTAATCCAAGATGCTCAGGAGGCTGAGTCAGGAGCATCACTTGAGCCCAGGAGTTTGGCACACAGACACAGACAGCCAGTGACAGGCAGGTATCGGTTAGCAGGCAGGAAAGAGGTTCAACCATGGTGGACAGAGCCTCGGGAGCGAATGAGGCCATGAAGCTGCTAAATTTAAATGACATCTTTCAGGGCCAGTTTCAGTGGCTCATACCTGTAATTCCAACACTTTGGGGAGCCAAGGCAGGAAGCTCACTTGAAGCCAGGAGTTCAAGACCAGCCTAAGCTACAAAGCAAAACCCCGTCTCTACAATAATTAAAAAATTAAACAGGCGTGGTGGTGCAAGGTCTGTAGTTCCAGCTACTCAAGAGGCTGAGGTGGGAGGACCGCAGGACACCAGGAATTGGAGGCTGAAGTAAGCTATGATCACGCCACTGCTCTCCAGCCTGGGGGACAGAGCAAGATCCTGTCTTAGTAAATAAATATTAAATAAGTAAATAAAACGAAAGGATATTCATCTTGGCTCGCAAGTATATAAAGCAAGTTCAGTTCCTTGCTTTATACACAAGACACACGTAAATCAAAGAGCTTCAGGAAGTTAAAAACGAAAAGCAAGCACAGGTGTACCAGGCAGTGAGAAACAGAAGACAGCAGAGCTGCAATTCAGACATAGTTCAGGCCTCTGCACGTTACATGTGACAAAGATTGGTTATGATGCCAAAAGCCTCACTTTGCAATAAAGGTATAATAGTTGTGAATATCTATGCACCAAACAACATAGCCACTGCCTTTATGCAGTAGAAAAAAAAATTTTTTTTTTTTCTGAGATGGAGTTTCACTCTTGTCACCCAGGCTGGAGTGCAGTGGCACAATCTCAGCTCACTGCAACCTCCACCTCCCTGGTTCAAGCGATTCTCCTGCCTCAACCTCTGAAATAGCTGGGATTACAGGTGCATGCCATCACACCTGGCTAATTTCTGTATTTTTAGTAGAGACGGGGTTTCAACATGTTGGCCAGGTTGGTCTTGAACTCCTGACCTCAGGTGATCCGTCTGTCTCGGCCTCCCAAAGTGCTGGGATTACAGGTGTGAGCCACCACGCCTGGCCACAAAGTAGAAATTCTAAAAGATACTAGGAGAAACACACACACAACTTGGTTGAGTAGACAGAAAATAGGCAAGGATGTTAAGACGCCCAAACCACATACTTAAGGCAGACATTGTGGCCATATCATGAACTCTAAGAGAATAAACCTCCTTACACATACGTGGAACATTCTCAAAAATCATTTTTCTTTTTCTTTTTCTTTTTTTTTTTTTTTGAGACAGGGTCTCTTTGTCACCCCGACTGGAGTTCAGTGGTGCAATCTTGGCTCACTGCAACCTCAGTCTCCTGGGCTCAAGCGATCCTCCCACCTCAGCCTCCCAAACAGCTAGGATTACAGGCACTTACCACCCTCACGTCTGGCCAATTTTTGTATTGTTTGTAGAGACAGGGTCTCACTATGTTGCCCAGGCTGGTCTTCAACTCCTGGCCTCAAGCAATCCTTCTAGCTTGGTCTCCAAAGTGCTAGGATTACCAGTGTGAGCCACCACACCTGGCCTCAAAAATCATTTCTGTATCAGTGTCAGGTGTTGTGGTACACACTTGTAATCCCAGCTGTTCAGGAGGCTGACGTAGGAGGATCACTTGAGCCCAGGAGTTCAGGACCAGCCTGGGCAACATAGCAAGACCCCATCTCTACAAATAAGAATCATTCCTATGTCAGGTAAAGAGAAAGCATTTATAACTTCCCAAAGTAGAACAATTACCAGTGACACTCTAACAATGCAATAAAACTACGTGGAATTTTTTTTTTAAGTAAACTTCTATTGAGCAACTCTTAGATGAAGAGATAGAAACACAGCCGGGCGTGGGGGCTCATGCCTGTAATTCCAGCAATTTGGGAGGCCAAGGCAGGCAGATCACCTGAGGTCAGGAGTTCGAGCTCAGCCTGGCCAACATGACAAAACGCCGTCTCTACTAAAAATGCAAAAATTAGCCAGGCGTGGTGGCGGGCACCTGTAATCCCAGCTATTCTGGAGGCTGAGGCAAGAGAATTGCTTGAATCTGGGAAGCAGAGGTTGCAGTGAGCCGAGATCGCACCACTGCCCTCCAGCCTGGTCAACAGAGTGAGACTCTGTCTCAAAAAAAAAAAAAAAAAAAAAAAGGTACAAACAAACCAAAATTGCAGGTTTTCTGAAAATCAATGACAAACACCCATATGTTATCAAAATCCATGGGCTATATTTAAAGCAATGGTAAGAGGACACCGCATAGCTGAACACACATTAGATCCACAAATAGGAAAGAGTGGAAGTAAATGAATTCATGTCCTATCTCAAGCTGAGAAAAAGAACAAAGTAACCCCCAAAGAGAATGATTTGGGCATCAAATGGGCAAGATGAGGCCAGGTCCGGTGGCTCACACCTGTAATCCCAGCACTTTGGGAGGCGGAAGCAGGCAGATCACTTGAGCTCAGGAGTTTGAGACCAGCCTGGGCAACATAACGAAACTCCATCTCTACCAAAAATACAAAAACTTAGCCAGGCGTGGTGGCACATGCCTGTGGTCCTAGCTACTTGGAGGGCTGAGGTTGGAGAATCGCTTGAGTCTGGAGGGCAGAGGTTGCAGTGAGCCAAGATCAAGATCACGCCACTACACGCTAGCCTGGGCAACAGAGTAAGACCCCATCCCCCACCCCACCCCCCGAAAAAAATGGGTAAGATGAGCCCTAGGGGAAATATGATAAATTCTTCAGATGTTTTCACAGCCTTGAGAACCAAACAGGACCTTCTCCTATCAAAGCCTGGTTTGTTCTGTATTCTTTCTGTGACCTAGTACATGGTTTCGTGATAACCTAAACCCAAATTTAGTGACATATGTAAGATTTCAGTAACTTGTTTCACACTTGGGTTTTTGTTGTTATTTAAGGTTCCCCTACCCCACCCCTGTAGGGTTTGCTGTCAGACTTTAGCGCATGGTAGGAGTCTGTCCTTCTTAAAGGGCCCCGTCCTAGCCCTGGGAGTCCTTGCTGCGTTTCAGTGTTTGCCGTGATGCTATCTGCGTCTGTGGCTGACAGTTGGTGTCTCTTGTGAACTGGGGCATATGGGGTTGGGAGCACTCAGCTCTCTGTACATCCCTGCTGTCTGTCCATCTGACCAGCAACCAGCTATCGAGAGCCTGTCGGGGTGCCCCAAGCCCCTTGAGCAACCAGAAAAGAACAAAACCTGACTAGGCTAGGGGCCCTGGCGAGCTTCCACTTCCTCCTCTGCGAATGGGGGAGCCATGAGGTTGGGGTGACTCTTCCACTTCCTGCCCCCACATCCGCAGGCCAACTGAGCCTGCAGCTGCCTCCTGTGCAGGCTTGGGCTTGGGGGTGTGGGAAGTCCTGTCTTCCACCCCACAGCTGCCTCCTCACCTCCATGACACCCGCCCCCTTCCCAGGGTCTTCCTTGCGCCTGGCTGGCATCATCCCCGACACAGCCCCCACCAACCTCCTCATTGCCTCGGCCCCGCCTTCACCACAGCTCTGAACTCTGTTGAAAACATCAGCCCAACTTCTCACTTCCTCGCCTCCAGCCCTGCCTGCTGACCTCTGCTCCCAGCTCCTAGGGAGTCTCTTCTCACCCACCCCTCCTTGAGCACATGACCCTGTGGACCCATTTTGTCCTGGGTGCTTCCCAGGCCTGCTTCTCCACCTCCCTGCCATGGCCTGGGGAGACCAGTCATCCAGGGCGACACTCACCTCCAGGCGACACTCACCTCCTGCCGACCCATCCTGCTGGAGCCGTGTCTGGGATCCCCAGAAAAGGGGGCATTTAACAGAGGATCCAGAACAGCGGCCCCTGGCCACTGTTTTCCCACAAAGACCAGACAGTCTATTTCACACAGGTCCTAGGGGCCACCCAGTCTCTGTCAGAATGACTTGACTCTGCTATTGGAACTCAAATGCAGGCTTAGGCCAGACCCAGACCGATGTGGCTGCGTGCCAGGAAAACGTCATTAGCTGCTGCTGAAAATTGAATTTCACATCAATTTCAGCCATCCAGAGATCTTTTGACTTTTTTTATTATTATTATTTGAGATGGAGTCTCACCCTGTTGCACAGGCTGGAATGCAGTGGTGCGATCCTGGCTCACTGCAGCCTCTGCTTCCCAGGTTCAAGGGATTTCCTGCCTCAGCTTCCCGAGTAGCTGGGACTACAGGCGCCCACCACCATGCCTGGCTAATTTTTGTGTTTTTAGTAGAAACGGGGTTTCACCATATTAGCCAGGCTAGTCTCAAACTCCTGACCTTGTGATCCACCCTCCTCGGCCTTCCAAAGTGCTGGAATTACAGGCATGAGCCACCACACTCGCCCGATCTTTTGACGTTTTTTCTCCCCTAAGCATTTTTGTTTTTTTTTTTTTTTCGGATGGAGTCTTGCTCTGTCGCCCAGGCTGGAGTGCAGTGGCACAATCTTGGCTCACTGCAACCTTCGCCTCCCAGGTTCAAGCAAGTCTCCTACCTCAGCCTCCCAAGTAGCTGGTACTATAGGTGCATGCCACGACGCCCAGCTCATTTCTTTTGTAGTTTCGTAGAGATGGGGTTTCACCATCTTGGCCAGGCTGGTCTCGAACTTCTGACCTTGTGGTCTCGAACTTCTGACCTTGTGTCCCACCCCCCTCGGCCTTCCAAAGTGCTGGAATTACAGGCGTGATACACCATTCCCGGCCGATGTTTTGACTTTTTTTCTCCCCTCAGCATTTTTTTTTTCCAGATGGAGTCTTGCCCTGTCACCCAGGCTGGAGTGCAGTGGCGCAATCTTGGCTCACTGCAACCTTCACCTCCCAGGTTCAAGTGATTCTCCTGCCTCAGCCTCCCAAGTAGCTGGGACTACAGGTGCACACCACCACACCCGGCTAATTTCTTTTTTTTTTTTTTTTTTTTTGAGATGGAGTCTGGCTCCGTCGCCCAGGCTGGAGTGCAGTGGCTGGATCTCAGCTCACTGCAAGCTCCGCCTCCCGGGTTTGCGCCATTCTCCTGCCTCAGCCTCCCGAGTAGCTGGGACTACAGGCGCCCGCCACCTCGCCCGGCTAGTTTTTTGTATTTTTTAGTAGAAACGGGGTTTCACTGTGTTAGCCAGGATGGTCTCGATCTCCTGACCTCGTGATCCGCCCGTCTCGGCCTCCCAAAGTGCTGGGATTACAGGCTTGAGCCACCGCGCCCGGCTATTTCTTTTGTATTTGGATAGAGAAGGGGTTTCACCATGTTGGCCAGGCTGGTCTTGAACTCCTGACCTCAAGTGATCCTCCCTCCTTGGCCTCCCAAAGTGCTGGGATTATATGTGTGAGCTCCCACGCCCGACCCCCTAAGCATTTTTAAAATGTGAAAGCTGTCCCTAGAACATAGACTGTACAGTAATAGGTGACTGGCCGCACTTTGCAGACCCCTGATAGAGATCACTGGTACAAGGAGGGTGTCCTCCATGTGGCCACACCCATGCCCCTACCTGTTTGTGACCACTTTCCTGCCACACTGGCAGAGCTGAGCGGTGACAGCAGATGGAGCCAGAAATATTCACCACCTGCCCCTTCGCAGAACAAGTTCACTGGCCCCTGGTTCACACAGAAAATCCTGATTAATCCTCCATCTGCTAAGGCAGGGATTTTTTCCAAAACCTTACCTTACCAGAGAGAAATCTGAAATCCAAGAGCCATGAACTAATTTGCCCAAATTGCCCAGCAGTAACCTTGAGCCTCCAACCCTCCCCCTGGCCACCAGAACCCACTGAATCTTGCAAAGTGTCTCAGCAGAAGTCGCCTGCAGCCTGGCTAGTCATGGGGGCTCACACCTGTACTCCCAGCATTTTGGGAGGCCGAGGTGGGAGAATCACTCGAGCCCAGGAGTTCAAGGCCGCCCTGGACAACATAGCAAGACCCTGTCTATACCGAAATTTTTTTTTTTTTTAATCAGCCAGGCACAGTGGTATGCGCCAGTGGTCCCAGCTACTTAAGAGTCTAAGGAGGGAGGATCACTCAAGCCCAGGAGTTTGAGGCTGCAGTGAACTAGGATCGCGCCTTTGTACCCCAGCCTGGGTGACAAAGCAAGACCTTGTCTTGAAAAAAGAAATAGCCTGCAACCCCATGGCAACCTGGGGGTGCATTTCCCTGGCATTTCCATGAAGCACAGTCCCAGCTCCCAGTGGCTGCCCCATGGCTATTAGATTGGCAGACCTGGCAGAGCAGAACCCCCTGGCCCCTCGGGCCTCCTGGGACAGAGCACCGCCCACAGGGCTCCTGTGTCCATGAGAGCCTGGCACAGCCTTGGGACGTGGCCTCTGGCCGCCGGCTTGAACCACCCACGCGCAGGGTCACAGCTCTCATCTGGGTCTGACTGCTGTCAGTGTCCCCGGGAGGGCGTCACCTACTCCGTGGCCTCGGACCAAGTGCTGTTTCAGGTAGAAAGTTCTGCTAGGAACTTGGAGAACACAGGAAAGAAATAACAGGAGTTCCAAGCTGGCTGCCAGGCCCTGGCCAGTGTCATGTGGCAGTCTCCATCTTACCATAGCTGGAAGGAGAAAGGACTTCTGCAAACTGAAAAGCAAGGAGACAGTCTCCCTCTTTCAGCCCCTTTCTTTAGGCTCTGTGGTGGCTCGATACTTGCAGATGTTCTTTCTCCAGCCGCAGCCTCTCAGCAATACTGGTCAGTCCTTCATCTCGGTGCCCGCATGGCATTGACCAGACAGGGGAGATCAGAAGTTCTGTGTGGCTCATGGTCTGAGCAGGGGGCAGAGGCTTCACGCAGAGATGGTGTTGCAGAGGGAGGAAGAAACAGCATCAAGGGGCTGGGCACAGTGGCTCACACCTGTGATACCAGCACTTTGGGAGGCGGAGGCAGGTGGATTGCCTGAGCTCAGGAGTTTGAGACCAATCAGCCTGGCCAACATGGTGAAACCCTGTCTCTACTAACAATACAATAAAATTAGCGGGGCGTGGTGGCAGGCTCCTGTAGTTGCAGCTACTCGGGAGGCTGAGACAGGAGAATCACTTGAGCCCGGGAGGTGGAGGCTGCAGTGAGCCAAGATCGTGCCACTGCACTCCAGCTTGGGCGACAGAGCGAGATGGAGTCTCAACAACAACAAAAAGAAACAGCATCAAGGCTCCGGGAAGCAGGCAGCCCACTCTGTCCAGGCAGGTCCAGGGAGGCTCCCAGAGGCCGAGACACCTGAGCTGTGGCTAAACGTGACCACATGTGTCAGGGCAGGTGGGCAGGGCATGGGCCTGCCCAGGCATGAGCCACCACACCCACCCGATCAGGGCAGGGGAGCCAAGGATGCATCAGCCTCCTGCTCTTGGACTTCAGGGAGGCCGGCAGACCTTTTGGTGCCTCCGGCTCCTCATCCGAAATGGGGATGGCAAGTCTGCCTCTTAAAGGAATGCGAATTAAAGAGGGAGTCTTGAATCCCACAGCATATGCCCCTGGGGGGCCACTCCTCACCACAGGTCATGATATGTCATAGTCACTGTTCTCCCTAAAATGTTTTAGGGAGAATGTTTTTTTGTTTTGTTTTTTCAGATGGGATCTAACTCTGTTGCCCAGGCTGGAGTGCAGTGGTGCGATCATAGCTCACTGCAGCCTCAACCTCCTGGACTCAAGCAATCCTTCTCCCTCAGCCTTCTAAGTAGCTGGGACTACAAGTGTGTATCACCAGATCTGGCGAACTTTCCAATTATTTTTCTTTAAGAGACAGAGCCTTGCTATGTTGCCCAGCTGGTCTTGAATCCCTGGCCTCAAGCGATCCTCCTGGCTTGGCCTCCCAAAGTGCTTGGATCACAGATGTGAGCCACCTGCCTGGCCTCCCTAAAATGTTATCAGGCATTCCAACCAAGAGGAGAGCCATCCTTTAGATAGAAGATCTAGAATATTTTTTTCTTTTTTTTTTTTTGAGACGAAGTCTCGCTCTGTCGCCCAGGTTGGAGTGCAGTGGTGCAATCTCAGCTTACTGCAAGCTCCGCCTCCCGGGTTCATGCCATTCTCTTGCCTCAGCCTCCTGAGTAGCTAGGACTACAGGCGCCCGCCACCATGCCCAGCTAATTCTTTGCATTTTTTTTTTTAATAGAGATGGGGTTTCACCGTGTTAGCCAGGATGGTCTCGATCTCCTGACCTCATGATCTGCCCAACTCGGTCTCCCAAAGTGCTAGGATTACAGGCATGAGCCACTGCCCCCGGCGAGAAGATCTAGAAGTTTTGGCCAGGCACGGTGGCTCACGCCTGTAATCCCAACACTTTGGGAGGCCGAGGTGGGTGAATCACTTGAGGCTAGGAGTTCGAGACCACCCTGGCCAACATAGCAAGACCCCGTCTCTACTACCAGTACAAAAATTAGCCGGGCATGGTGGTGCACACCTGTACTCCCCACTACTCAGGAGGCTAAGGCAGGAAGAACACTTGAACCTGGGAGGCGGAGGTTGCAGTGAGCCACCGCATTCTGGCCTGGGTGACAGAGCAAGACTTGGTCTCAAAAAAAAAAAAAAGAAGATCTAGAATTTCTGCCTACATAGGACGTTCAACCCTGGATGTCTCTTTTCAAAGATTCTCTGCTTGACCGAACATTAGACTTCTGAACCTTTTCCCAGTTCCATCTGAGCACTTCTTTGTAAAATCCAGTTTCAGCTGAGACCCTGCTAAGACAGTTTAACAGGAACCCTCCATCCTTGAGAGCTGATCACGCTTGGTGTCTGATCGGACTCCTCATCTTCTCCCATACCCCAGGTACTATCTGATCACCCTGGCCTGTCTTCAGCAAGAATCCTGTTAGGTCGGTTTAGCTGGAAACTGCCATACACTCAATGTTTCCTCTTAGTGATTTTCCATCCACTGACGCCCACCCTGCTCCCTGGTTGCCCAAGCCATCTTCAGAGTTGAGCCCAATCGTTCTCCACACTGGAAGGCCCCATCACAATAGTGAGAATAAAGGCATCCTGCCCGTGTGTTCGTGAGTACCATTGAATAATACCTTTTTTTTTTTTTTCTTTTTTGAGACAGAGTCTTGCTCTGTCACCCAGGCTGGAGTGCAGTGGCACGATCTCAGCTCACTGCAACCTCCACCTCCCACATTCAAGCGATTCTCCTGCCTCAGCTTCCCGAGTAGATGGGACTACAGGCGCCTGCCACCATGCCCGGCTAATTTTTGTATTTTTAGTAGAGACAGGGTTTCACCATGTTGACCAGGTTGGTCTTGAACTCCTGACCTCAAGTAATCTGCCCGCCTCGGCCTCCCAAAGTGCTGGGATTACATGCGTAAGCCACGGCGCCTGGCCCCATTGAATAATTCTTCTCTAGCTTTCTCAATTCAAGAAATCTTTTTAAATTGCCCAGAAGAAAAATCTCAGAGGCAGGGGCATTTGGAAGGCGGCCAGACTTCTTCCAGCTCTCAGTGTCCCTGGTGGGCACATGGCATCCCCACTGGACCCACGCCTAGGCCAGCCCTGTCAGAGGAAGGGGCAAGACTGCCTCTACGTTAGTTTTACCTAGAAACCGTGACTGGGGGGAAGCTGAATTATGACCAGTAGCTTTATGGATTTCTTCTGTGATATAAACTTTTCATGAGGTTTTTAAAAATTGTCTTTAATTTAATTTTTTTTTGGGGGGTGGGGCGGGGCGGGTAACAGGGTCTCACTCTGTCATCCAGGCTAGAGTGTAATGGCACAATCATGGTTCACTGCAGCCTCGACCTCCTGGGCTCAAGTGATCCTGCCATTTCGGCCCCCTGAGTAGCTGGGACTATAGGCATGCATCACTACGCATGGCTAATTTTTTCTTTTTTGTAGACATAGGATCTCACGGCTGTTCTTGAACTTCCTGGGCTCAGGTGATCTCCTGCCTTGGCCTCCCAGAGTGCTGGGATTGCAGGTGTGAGCCACTGCACCCGGCTTATTTTATTTCTTTCTTTTTTTTTTTTTTTTTCCAAGACAGAGTCTTGCTCTCTCACCCAGGCTGGAGTGCAGTGGCGCGATCTTGACTCACTGCAACCTCCACCTCCTGGGTTCAAGCAATTCTCTCGCCTCAGCCTCCAAAGTAGGAGGGACTACAGGCGCGTGCCACCACGCCTGGCTAATTTTTGCATTTTTAGTAGAGACGGGGTTTCACCATGTTGGCCAGTTTGGTCTTGAACTCCTGACCTCACGTGATCCACCCGCCTTGGCTTCTAAAGTGGTAGAATTACAGGTGTGAGCCACAACACCAGGGCTTATTTTATTTCTTTTCTTTCTTTTTTTTTTTTTTTGAGACAGAGTCTCGCTCTGTCGCCCAGGCTGGAGTGCAGTGGCGCAATCTTGGCTCACTGCAAGCTCCGCCTCCCAGGTTCATGCCGTTCTCCTGCCTCAGCCTCCTGAGTAGCTGGGACTACAGGCACCCACCATCACACCCGGCTAATTTTTTGTATTTTTAGTAGAGACAGGGTTTCACCGTATTAGCCAGGATGGTCTAGATCTCCTGACCTTGTGATCTGCCCACGTCGGCCTCCCAAAGTGCTGGAATTACAGGCATGAGCCACCTCCCAGCCTGTTTTATTTCTAATTGATGAAAGTTGTATATATTCATCACATACAACATGACATTTTAAAATATGTATACATTGTGGAATGGGTCAATGGAGCTAATTAACATACGCGTTACCTGACATACTCAACATGTTTTGTGATGAAAGCACTTAAAATCTACTCTCTTAGGAATTTTCAAAATACAAAAATATTTACAGTCACCATGTTATACAATAGATTGTTTAAATATTTATTCCTCTCTCTAACTGAAATTTATATCCTTTGACCAGCATCTCCCCAACCCTGCCCCCACCCCCGGTAACCAGTATTCTACTTTCTACTTCTGTTTTTTTAAGACAGGGTCTTGCTCCATCACCCAGGCTGGAGTGCTGTGGCACAGTTCACTGCAGCCTCGAATTCCTGGGCCTCAGCGATCCTCTTGCCTCAGCTTCCTGAGTAGCTGGGACAACAGGTGTGTCCCACAACACCTAGCTAATTTTTTATTTCTGGTAAAGATGGGATGTCACTATGTTGCCCAGGCTGGTCTCAAAACTCCTGGCCTCAAGTGATCCTCCCATCTCTGCCTCCCAAAGTGCTGGGAGATTACAGGTGTGAACCACAGCACCAGCCCTACTTTCTACTTCTATGAGTTTTTTTTTTTTTTTTTTTTTGGAGTGGGGGTACATGTGTAGTTTGTTACAGGGATATATTGGGTAATGGTTAGGGTTGCACTTCTAATATACCCGTCACTCAGATCTCGAACACTGTACCTAATAGGTAACTTTTCAACCCTCACTCCCTTCCCCCCTCCCACTATGAGTTCAACTTTCAAAAATTCTACACCAATGAGATCATGTAGTATTTGCCTTTCTGTGCCTGGCTTATTAACATAGTATCCCTCAGCTTTATCCATGTTGCTGCAAATGACAGGATCTCTCTCTTTTTTTTTTTTTTTTTTTGAGACAGAGTCTTGCTCTGTCACCCAGGCCAGAGTGCTGTGGCGTGATCTCAGCTCAGTGCAACCTCCACCTCCTGGGTTCAGACGATTCTCCTGCCTCAGCCTCCCAGGTAGCTGGGTTACAGGCACATGCCACCACGCCCAGCTAATTTTTGTGTTTTTAGTGGAGACGGGATTTCGCCATGTTGGCCAGGCTGGTCTTAAACTCTTGACCCCAAGTGATCCACCCGCCCCGGCCTCCCAGAGTGCTAGGATTACAGGAGTGAGCCACTGAACCCAGCTTATTCATTCATCTGTTGATGGACACTTAGGTTGATTCCACGTCTTGGCTATTGTGATTAGTGCTGAAATGAACATGAGAATGCAAGCATTTCTTCCATGTACTGATGTCATTTCCTTTGGATATATACCCAGAAGTGGGATTGCTGGACCTAGTGAGATAATATTTTTTTTCCAAAGTTTGCAACTTATATTAGAAACATGTTTTTTATATTATAAAAGAAAAAAAAAATGTGTTTCTGTGAAAGGAGAGGCCTTTTTTGGTTTTGAGCATGTCCAGTGCTATGGGTTTTGTAGCCTTGGGGAACCATGGCATCCGCCTTCCTGGTGCGTATGCCAGATTATATCGCATAGATGCTGACACCGGGGTCCCGTGTCCTCCCTCCTGTCCACTCTGGACCCCACATGATCCTCCAGGCACACCAGCCACCCCTTGTGCTTTGAGACTGTGCGAGCCCCTGGCCAGCCCAGCCGAGCAGCAACACAATAGCACCCCTCGCTGCGAGCGCCGGGCCGCATTTCCCCCTCGGATGTATAATAGCACCAACCGGATATTTTTAGATGGGCTTTGAAAAGTCGCAGTGTGCTGAGACCGCATACCAGACGCGTGAGGTCACCGGGCCTGGGAGCAGCCTGTGTGCATGGGTAATTGGTGCACGGGGTAATCGCAGAACCAGAAAGCCCGCCCTTGGGCAGCCACGGTGGTGGGAGGGGCCCCTCATATCCCAAAGGCATTCCCTGTCGTGTGTCCCCAAGACACCAGGCCTGGCTGTGATATTAGAAGTCACTGCAGAGACTTGGCCGCTGGGTTTAAAGTGAGCACTGTGGCTCTTTAGGGTATGAATGTACATTTCTGGGACACCTCTGCCACAGACCAGGCTTTACACCAAGGTGGGGGGACCCCACTCAGAGAGGACCCATTTCCTGCTGCAGACACCCCAGGGCAACCAACAGGACTGTCCTCCCCCCCTCACCCTCGAGGACAGGCATCCCTTCGCCATCTGCTTATAGTTAGGCCAAGTAAGGGGAGCTTTCTGTGCCCCTTCCTGGGACATTATTTCAGGGTTTGCCTGACAGATCTCTTTGAATTGAGCTTGATTGGGAGGAGAGTCTGGTCGTGGGACCACATAGGCGAGGCTGGGCTTCGTGCTGTCAGGCACGGAGCAAGGAGGAGGGCCTAGGCCTGGGCACCGGTCCCCAGGCTGAAGCTCATTTCCTGCGTGAGCTCCAGACTATGGCCCTGCAGGGTCCCGTGAGCATCCAAGGAAACGAGGGAGTCGGTGCCGCGAGACTGCGGACTCCAAACAACAACAACAAAAAACACAGTTCTCCAGCTACCCCCTGGACAGCTGGAAATGAAACCTAGAAAGACCGCAGGGATCTCCTCAGCACCTAGAATGCAGCGCGCACAGGAGCCTATGGAAGGGACAGAGGGACCAGTGAGCCCCAACTACCCAGCCCTGCAACCCCCTTTTATTTCCGTCTGTGTACATCAGTGCTCCCCAGCCGGGGTGATTTGGCGATCTCTGGGCACAGTCTTTGGTTATCCCAGATGGCGTCGGGTAGGTGGAGGCCAAGGATGCTGTTCAACACTGTGTAGTGCACAGGATGCCCCCATCACCCAGGGTGGTTCACCCCCCAAAAGTCCCATAGGCTCCCAGGAAAGCCAACTTCACCAGCAGAGCCCCTGGTGGCTCCCGCCCACCGACAAGCCCCCCGGGTTTCATTAGACCCTCCAGAGACTGTTTCAAAGTTCAGCAGGTCAGACCGGACCCAGTGGCTCACACCTGTAATCCCAGCACTTTGGGAGGCCAAGATGGAAGGATCACTTGAGTCCAAGAGCCCCAGACAAACCAGGGTAACATAGTGAGATTCGTGTTGACAAAAATCATTTTTAAAATTAGGCTGGGGGCAGTGACTCACGCCTGTAATCCCAGCACTTTGGGAGGCCGAGGAGGGTGGATCACCTGAGGTCGGAAGTTCAAAACCAGCCTGACCAACGTGGAGAAACCCCATCTCTACTAAAAATACAAAATTAGCTGGATGTGGTGGCGCATGCCTATAATCCCAGCTACTCGGGAGGCTGAAGCAGGAGAATCGCTTGAACCCAGGAGGCAGAGGTTGCAGTGAGCCAAGATTGCACCATTGCACTCCAGCCTGGGCAACAAGAGCGAACTCTGTCTCAAAAAAAAAAAAAAAAAAAAACAAATTAGCCAGGCACGGTGATGCATACCTGTGGTCTCAGCTCATTAGGAGGCGGAAATGGGAGGCTCGCCTGAGCCTAGGGGTCGAGGTTGAGGCTGCAGTGCGCTATGGTCGCACCACTTAAACTCTAACCTAGGCGACAGACTGAGACCCTGTCTCCCTGCCTAAAAAAAAAAAAAATCAACAGGTGAGCAAGGTTCATGTGGTGACCCAGTCCCCCCCACCAAAAGCACCCGGCTACTGCCCAGACCCCCTTCTCTGTAGAGGGCCAGGTCATCTCTCTCTCTGGGGCCCCCTCCTTCTCACCTTCCTGCTTGGCTCCGTGCCCCCATGATCTCGAGCTCCTCCCTGTTTCCTTGTCCCATGACCCAAACAGCCAGCTCCTTGAGGAGCGTGACCCGCACACGGGTCCAGCCACTGCTACTATCCGGGCTTCAAGCTCTGCCCGAGGCTTTGCAGCTGAATGGAGCCTTCTCCAAGGGAGTATCTGGGCCTTGCATGGTCAGATCCTTTTTTTTTTTTTTTTTTTTGGAAACAGAGTCTCACTCTGTCGCCCAGGCTGGAGTGCAGGGGTGCAAATGTAGCTGCAGCCTCAACCTTCTGGGCTGAAGCAATCCTCCCACCTCAGCCTCCAAAGTAACTGGAACTACAGGCACCCACTACCATACCTGGCTCTTTTTTTCTTTTTCTTTTTCTTTTTTAATACTTCAAGTTCTGGGATACATGTGTAGAACGTGCAGTTTTGTTACATGGATGCACACATGCCATGGTGGTTTGCTTGCACCCATCAACCCATCACCTACATTAGGTATTTCTTCTAATGCTATCCCTCCCCTAGCCCCCCACCCCCTACAGGCCCCGGTGTGTGGTGTTCCCCTCCCTGTGTCCGTGTGTTCTCATTGTTCAACTCCCACTTATGAGTGAGAACATGCAGTGTTTGGTTTTCTGTTCCTGTGTTTGTTTGCTGAGAATGACGGTTTCTAGCCTCATCCATGTCACTGCAAAGGACATGAACTCATCCTTTTTTATAGCTGCATAGTATTCCGTGGCATATATGTGCAACATTCTCTTAATCCAGTCTATCATTGATGGGCATTTGGGTTGGTTCCAAGTCTTTGCTATTGTGAATAGTGCTGCGATAAACGTACATGTGCATGTGTCTTTATAGCAGCGTGATTTATAATCGTTTGGGTATATGCCCAGTAATGAGATTGCTGCATACCTGGCTAATTTTTTTTTTTTTTTCCTAGATTTGGGGTTTTGTCGTGTTGCCCATGCTGGTTTTGAACTCCTGGCCTCAAGCCATCCTCCTGCCTCGGCCTCCCAAAGTGCTGGATTACAGGCATGACCACTGTGCCCAGCCAGTCAGTTGCATTTTTAATGGGACTTCCCCCTTCAGGCTGCCCCACAAAAGCCTCCACTCAGTGGTCAGCCAGTGTCTTAATCTGTTTGGGCTACTGTCACAGAATATGGTTACGCATAGCTTAACTATGGGAGAAATGCATCATTGGGTGATTTTGTGGTCATGCAAACATCCTAGAGTGAACTTACACAAACCTAGATGATATAACCTACTACACACTTAGGCTGTAGGTGTTTGGTTTTTTTTGGTTTTTTTTTTTGAGACGGAGTCTCGCTCTGTCCCCCAGGCTGGAGTGCAGTGGCCGGATCTCAGCTCACTGCAAGCTCCGCCTCCCGGGTTTACGCCATTCTCCTGCCTCAGCCTCCCGAGTAGCTGAGACTACAGGCGCCCACCATCTCGCCCGGCTAGTATTTTGTATTTTTTAGTAGAGACGGGGTTTCACTGTGTTAGCTAGGATGGTCTCGATCTCCTGACCTGGTGATCCGCCCGTCTTGGCCTCCCAAAGTGCTGGGATTACAGGTTTGAGCCACCGCACCCAGCACTGTAGATGTTTAGTAGGTTATATACTAATAGGTGTGTTAGTATATAACCACTACTATACAAATAGATGTAGCTGGCTGGGTGCAGTGGCTCACGCCTGTAATCCCAACACTTTGGAAGGCCAAGGTAGGTGGATCGCCTGAGGTCAGGAGTTCAAGACCAGCCTGGCCTCAAACTGTGGTGAAACTCTGTCTCTATTTTAAAATGCAAAAATTAGCTGGGCGTGGTAGCTCGTGCCTGTAGTCCTAGTTACTGTGGAGGCTGAGACAGGAGGATCACTTGAACCTGGGAGGCGGAGGTTGCAGTGAGCTGAGATTATGCCACTGTACTCCAGCCTGGGCAACAGAGTAAGACTCGATTTCAAAAAAAGCAAAAACAAATAGGTATAGCCCATTGCTTCTAGGCTGCAAACCTGTACAGCATGTTGCCTTACTGAATATTGTGGGCAGTTGTAACACAATGGTAAATATTTGTGTATCTAAACATAGGCCAGGCCTGGTGGCTCATTCCTGTAATCCTAGCACTTCGCAAGGCCTATGCAGGAGAATCACTTGAACCCAGGAGGTCGAGGCTGCAGTGAGCCAAGATCACACCACCGCACTCCAACCTGGGCGACAGACCAAGATTCTGTCTCTAAATAGATAGACTGGTTACTTTGGCTCACACCTGTAATCCCAACACTTGGAGAGGCCAAAGTGAGCAGATTGCTTGAGCCCAGGAGTTTGAGACTGGCCTGGGCAACACAGTGAAACCTCTTCTCTATAAGAAAATAAGCCAGGTGTGCTGCCATGTGCCCGTAGTCTCAGCTACCTGGGAGCTTGAGGCAGGAGGATCACCTTGAGCTCCGGAGGTTGAGGCTGCAGTGAGCCATGATCATGCCACCGCACTCTAGCCTGGGCAACAGAGTGAGACCCTGTCTCAAAACAAAGATTGGGTGGATGGATGGATGGATGGAAACATAGAAACAGTACAGTAAGAATACAGTATTATAATCTTATGGGACCACCGTCGTATATGCAGTCCATCGTTCGATCGTCATTGCTGTGTAGTGCATGACTGTATCACGTAGACCAGGTGGTTCAAACAACAGAAATATATTCTCACAGTTCTGGAAGTGAGAAGTCCAAGGTCAAGGCTCTGGCAGATTTGCTGTCAGGTGAAAGCCCACTTCTTGGTTCATCGATGGCGTTTTTTCCATGCCCTCACATGGTGGAAGGAGTGAGGGAGCTCTCTGGGGGCCTCTTCTATAAAGGCACTAATCCCATTCATGAGGGCCCCATGTAAGTGACCTTATCACCTTCCGAAGACCTTACCTCCTGAACGTATCACCTTAGGCTTAGAGTTCAACATATAAAGTTTGTCAGGGGCGAGGCATGGTGACTCGAGCCAGTAATCCCAGCACTTTGGGAGGCCGAGGCGAGGAGATCACTTGGGGTCGGGAGTTCGAGACCAGCCTGGCCAGCATGGTAAAACCCCGTCTCTACTAAAAATACAAAAATTAGCCGAGTGCAGTAGCATGTGCCTGTAATCCCAGCTACTCAGGAGGCTGAAGCACAAGAATCACTTGAACCCAGGAGGCGGAGATTGCAGTGAGCCGAGATCGCACCATTGCGCTCCAGCCTGGGCAACAAGAGTAAAACCCTGTCTCAAAAAAAAAAAATTGGTGAGGGACACAGACATGAAGTCCATAACAACCAATATCCATCCCCCTGTGGAATGAGGCCTTCAGGAAGATCCTGTCTCTCTGTGTCATTGTGTCTCCGGTTTCTGCCTCCCCGGCGTGCTTGGCCACCACCTTCACCACCCCCTACAATGGGACCTTGGCAATGGCCTTGCCACTTCCTTCACACTGTGGCCTTGCGCTCTCCTATCCTCCCTAGGCTCCCCCGCCTCTCAAACGGGAACATCACTGCTGCCAGACTTTCCACGTGTGGCGTGCCCAGGGTGTGCCCCCTGTCCCTGTGCCCTCCCCTTGCCATGTCACCTCTTCCCCAAACCTAGTGGTCACAAGGACTGGGATAGTGGAACACCAGGCCCCAGGACCAGCTCTGCCGCCTCTCTCTCATCTGCCAGGCCTCACAGCCCGCATCCTGCTGGCTTCACCCCATCTTCTTTCTCCCTAAACGAAAGAGGCCCCCATCTTCCCCCAGCCACCACCTCTTCCCAGCTTCTCTGTCCTGTGCCAGGCACCTTCCCTGCCTCGAGTTCCCCCAGGGCTCCATCTTAAACACTCTGGAGCAGTAAGTCCCTCATGGGAAGGGGGCACCCCAGGAATCTGGACAGAGAGTAGGTGTCCCCCATCTTCATTCAGGTGATGGTTACATGGAAGGCCCCAGAGGGGACCCCTACACACTCCCTGCACTGCACACACTTCCCTGTATGTGTGGACTCGTCAGTACAGAGCAAAAAGATTGTCCTGTGAAAAAGGAATGAAACATTGAGCCACCGTGCCTGTCATCACAGCCCTTTGGGAGGCCGAGGCGGGAGGATTGTTTGAGGCCGGAAGTTCACCACCAGCCTGGGCAACATAGAGAGACGTGGTCTCTACAAAAAATTTTTAAAATTGGCCGGGCGCGGTGGCTCAAGCCTGTAATCCCAGCACTTTGGGAGGCCGAGATGGGCGGATCACGAGGTCAGGAGATCGAGACCATCCTGGCTAACACGGTGAAACCCCGTCTCTACTAAGAAATACAAAAAATAGCCGGGCGAGGTGGCAGCGCCTGTAGTCCCAGCTACTCGGGAGGCTGAGGTCGGAGAATGGCGTGAACCCGGGAGGCGGAGCTTGCAGTGAGCTGAGATCCGGCCACTGCACTCCAGTCTGGGCTACAGAGCGAGACTCCGTCTCAAAAAAAAAAAAAAAATTTTTAAATTAGCCAAGCATGGTGGCCTGCACCTATGGTCCCAGCTACTTGGGAGGCTGAGGCAGGAGGATTGCTTGAGCCCAGGAGGTTGAGGCTTGTAGTGAGCTATGATTACACCACTGCACTCCAGCCTGGGCGACAGAGCAAGACCCTGCCTCTTAAATTAAAAAAAAAAAAAGAAAAAAGAAGGCCGGGCGCGGTGGCTCAAGCCTGTAATCCCAGCACTTTGGGAGGCCGAGACAGGCGGATCACGAGGTCAGGAGTTCGAGACCATCCTGGCTAACACGGTGAAACCCCGTCTCTATTAAGAAATACAAAAAACTAGCCAGGCGAGGTGGCGGGCGCCTGTAGTCCCGGCTACTCGGGAGGCTGAGGCAGGAGAATGGCGTAAAAACCCGGGAGGCAGAGCTTGCAGTGAGCTGAGATCCGGCCACTGCACTCCAGCCTGGGCGACACAGCGAGACTCCGTCTCAAAAAAAAAAAAAAAAAAAAGAAAAGAAAAAAGCAGCAGCAACCATACACAAAAGGCCGTACAGTGTATGACCTCATTGACCTGAAATACCCACAACAGGCGAATCCATAGAGACAGGAAGCAGATTGGTGGTTGTCAGGGACTAGGGGAGGGAAATGGGGAGGGACTGCTGATGGGGACAGTCTCCTTTTAGGGGGATCAGAATGTTCTGGAACCAGATAAAGGCGATGGCTGCACAACATTGTGAATGTACTAAATGCCACTGAATTGTACACTTTAAAATGGTTAATTGTATGTTATGTTAGTTTTACCCCAATTTTTTTTTTTTTTTTTTTTTGAGACGGAGTCTCGCTCTGCTGCCCAGGCTGGAGTACAGTGGCCGGATCTCAGCTCACTGCAAGCTCCGCCTCCCGGGTTCACACCATTCTCCTGCCTCAGCCTCCCGAGTAGCTGGGACTACAGGCGCCTGCCACCTCACCCGGCTAGTTTTTTTGTATTTTTTAGTAGAGACGGGTTTCACCGTGTTAGCCAGGATGGTCTCGATCTCCTGACCTCATGATCCGCCCGTCTCGGCCTCCCAAAGTGCTGAGATTACAGGCTTGAGCCACCACGCCTGGCCCCCAATTTTTTTTTAAATTGCTCTTTGAACCCACTTATCTTCCCACCAAACTGTAGGGCTCCTCGAAGGAGCTTCCACATACCCTGCCTTGTGTCCAGCAGTGAACCCAGAGTCCAGATCAGCCCAAAATTCCTGCTGCAAAGAGCCCAATAGGCAATATTTTTGCCTTTGCAGACTAGATGGTAGTGTCTGTTGCAACACAATTGAATGAGCCTGGCGTACACCAGTAAAACTTTATTGATGGACGCTGAAATATGAAGAGGTTTTTCACACCAGGAAATATTCTTCTTTGGGTTTTTGTTTGTTTCTTGTTTTGCCATTTACAAATGTGAAAATCATTCTTGGCTCACAGGCAATTAAAAAAACAAGCATCAGACCAGATTTGACCCACAGGGTGTGGTTTACCCTATCAGATGAATGATTATAACTGAAAAGAATTCAGGCAATTGCCATTTTTAATGTCAGAGACTTAAACCTTGAACACCAGCCAGGCACGATGGCTCATGCCTGTAATCCCAGTACTTTGGGAGGCCAAGGCGGGCAGATCACCTGAGGTCAGGAGTTTGAGACCAGCCTGGACAACATGGGAAAACCTCATCTCTACTAAAAATGCAAAAGTTAGCCAGGCATGGTGGCGCACACCTGTAATCCCAGCTACCCAGGGGGGTGAGCCACGAGAATCGCTTGAACCCAGGAGGCAGAGGTTGCAGTGAGCTAAGATCATGCCATTGCACTCCAGCCCGGCAACAGAGTAAGGACTCTGTTTCAAAAAAAAAAAAAAACAAAACAAAAAAAAAAACTTGAGCACCTTACACAACCTCAGACACAAAGATAAAGAGAGAAATGTTGGAATGGGCCTTGACTATAGACCTCTGTATTTTCCAGGTCTTATCTGGGCTTCTAAGTGACTTTAAGCCTACTGTCTCAGGAATAAGTGAGTATCCTCAAAGCCCAGAAGGAGGAAGGCCCAGGGCTCCAGGCTGAGGCCTATAGCAGCTCCATCCTCGCTGGAGCCTGTTATCCTTAGCAAACCAACACAGGAACAGAACACCTAATATTGCATGTTCTCACTTATAAGTGGGAGCTAAATAGGGAGAACTCATGTTCACACAGAGGGGAACAGCAGACAGTGGGGCCTCCTGGAGGATGGGAAAAGGGAGAAGAGAAGAAAAAAATAACTATGGGGCCGGGCGCAGTGGCTCACGCCTGTAATCCAAGCACTTTGAGAGGCCGGGCCAGGCGGATCACGAGGTCAAGAGATCGAGACCATCCTGGCCAACGTGGTGAAACCCCATCTCTACTAAAAATACAAAAATTAGCTGGGCGTGGTGGCACATACCTGTATTCCTAGCTACTTGGGAGGCTGAGGCAGGAGAATTGCTTGAACCTGGGAGGCGGAGGTTTCAGTGAGCCGAGATCGTGCCACTACACCCCAGCCTGGGCAACAGAGCAAGAGTCTGTCTCCAAAAAAAAAAAAGAAAGAAAGAAAAAGAAAAAATAACTATTGGATACTAGGCTTAGTATCTGGGTGACAAAATAATCTGTACAGCAAACCCCTGTGATACGAATTTACCTACTTAACAAACCTGTGTGTGTACCCCAAAACCTTAAAAGTTAAGGCGGGGCATGGTGGTACATGCCTGTGGTCGCAGCTACTTGGGAGGCTGAGGTGGGAGGATCCCTTGAGCCTGGGAGACAGAGGTTGCAGTGAGCCGAGATCGTGCCACTACACTCCAGCCTGGGTAACAGAGCGAGACCCCGTCTCAAAAATAATATTAAAAGGTTGAAAAATAAAGTTTATTTAGACAACAAATAAATAAAATGATGTTTTTGCAAATTATGTCACAATCTGAAAAATATTAACTAAATAAACCAAGGCCGGATACGATGGCTCATGCCTGTAATTTCAGCACTTTGGGAGACCGAGGTGGGTGGATCACTTAAGCTCAGGAGTTCCAAACCAGCCTGGGCAACATGGCAAAACCCCCTCTCTGCAAAACCTTAGCCAGACGTGGTGGCGCATGCCTGTGGTCCCAGCTGCTCGGGAGGCTGAGGCAGGGGGATCGCTTCAGCCCAGGAGGCAGAGGTTACAGTAAGCCAAGATCGCAACACTGCACTCCAGCGTGGGTGACGTTGTGTGACCCTGTCTCAAACAAAAAAAAGAAAGAAAGAAAATGGGCTACTCTCTGCTTACTGGGTAGCCCTGCTTTGCAGGAACAGTTAAAGAAAAAATAAGAGGCCGGGGGTGGTGGCTCATGCCTGTAATCCCAGCATTTTGGGAGGCCGAGGCGGGCAGATTGCCTGAGCTCAGGAGTTCAAGACCAGCCTGGGCAACATGGTGAAACCCAATCTCTACTAAAAATACAAAAAATTGGCCAGGCGTGGCAGTGTGCGCCTGTAATCCCAGCTACTCGGGAGGCTGAGCCAGGAGAATTGCTTGAACCCGGGAGACGGTGGTTGCAAAGAGCCGAGATCATACCCTTGCATTCCAGCCTAGGCGACACAGCAAGACTCCATCTCAAAAAAAAAAAAAAAAGAAAGAAAAAGAAAAAATAGAGACCGGGCACAGTGACTCATGCACTTTGGGAGGCTGAGGCGGGCAAACTGCCTGAGCTCAGGAGTTCGAGATCAGCCTGGACGACATGGTGAAACCCCATCTCTACTAAAATACAAAAAATTAGCTGGCATGGTAGCGCGCGTCTGTAGTCCCAGCTACTCAGGAGGTTGAGGCATGAGAATTGCTTAAACCCAGGAGGCAGAGGTTGCAGTGAGCTAAGATTGTGTCACTCCAGCCCACGTGACAGAGCGAGACTGTCTCCAAGAGAAAAAATAGATACATTGAACAATACAAAATAAAAATAAAGGCACAGTGTAAAATGAAAGGAAAAAAAAGAAAAATTCCATCCTCCTGATCTGAAAACCTGCTTTTGATTTCGTTGCAGGCTTTTGGAAACGCCAAGACAGCCCACAACAACAACTCCAGCCGGTTTGGGAAGTTCATCCAAGTCAGCTACCTGGAGAGTGGCATTGTGAGAGGGTGAGTCAGTGTCCCGGGGTCCCTACTGGTGGGAGCCAGCCCCACGCGCTGTTGCTTCCCGACACATATGGGAGTGAGATGTGGAGATCATGGCTGTGCGAATGTTTATGCTTTGTACAGGAGAGCGAGTGTGATTTAAAGTCTTTGACGTGAAGGTCTGGAGCAGTAGGTTGAGGTAGGAAATGTGGGCAGGGGCTGGGGGACATGGCTAGAGGTAATGGGCTTTACCGAAAACAGGCAAAGACAACAGCGCAGCCCATTTCTTGTCTTGATAAAGTTTCAAATTTAGTAGGTCTTAGGGGTGTCACAGGCAATAGGGATATAGACTCTGGCCTTTGCCAAACATGTGTCCCTTCAGCCAGAAAATGACAAGCATGGCCGGGCGCGGTGGCTCAAGCCTGTAATCCCAGCACTTTGGGAGACCGAGACGGGTGGATCACGAGGTCAGGAGATCGAGACCATCCTGGCTAACACGGTGAAACCCCGTCTCTATTAAGAAATACAAAAAACTAGCCGGGCGAGGTGGCGGGCGCCTGTAGTCCCAGCTACTCGGGAGGCTGAGGCCGGAGAATGGCGTGAACCCGGGAGGCGGAGCTTGCAGTGAGCTGAGATCTGGCCACTGCACTCCAGCCTGGGGGACAGAGCGAGACTCCGTCTCAAAAAAAAAAAAAAGAAAGAAAGAAAATGACAAGCACAGAGCAGCAAAGTGAGGTGGTTGTGCATTGGGAATACTGAAGGGTGGGTGGGTGGATGGACTCATGAGGGGATGGATGGATGGAGGATGGATGGATGGATGGATGGATGGATGGCTGGGTTGGTTGGTTAGACAGACAGATGGATTCATGGGTGAATGGATTTTCAGGTAGATGGATGGACAGATATATGGATGGGTGGGTGGGTGGATGGGTGGATGGGTGGGTGGGTGGGTGGATGTATGGATGGATGGATGGATGGATGGATGGATGGATGGATGGATGGATTCATGCATGGATGGCTGAAGGGATGGATAGATTAATTCTTGGGTGAATGGATTCATGAGTGGATGGATGAATAGATTCATGAATGGGTGGGTGGGTGGGTGGATGGATGGATGGATGGATGGATAGATAGGTTAATGGGTGAGTGGATTTATGGGTGGATGGATGGATTCATGAATGGATCTACCTGTACACTCATGAATCCATCCATCACAGGTGGATGGGTAGATTCATGGTAGGTGGATGAGTAAATGGGTAGATTCATATAATGAATGGGTGGGTGAATGGGTGGATGGATGGATGGATGAATAGATGGATGGTTGGTTAGACAGACACATGGATTCATGGGTGAATGGATTTTCAGGTAGATGGGTGGACAGATTTATGGATGGGTGGGTGGATGGATGGATGGATGGATGGATGGATGGATGGATGGATGGATTCATGCATGGATGGCTGAATGGATGGATAGATTAATTCTTGGGTGAATGGATTCATGAGTGGATGGATGAATAGATTCATGAATGGGTGGGTGGGTGGATGGATGGATGGATAGATAGGTTAATGGATGAGTGGATTCAAGGGTGGATGGATGGGTTCATGGGTAGGTGGATGAGTAAATGGGTAGATTCATATAATGAATGGGTGGGTGGGTGGGTGGGTGGATGGATGGATGGATGGATGGATGGATGGATGGATGGATGGATGGATGAATAGATAGGTGGATTTATGCGTGAGTGGATTCATGGGTGGCTGGATAGATGGATTCATGGGTGGATGGATTTACAAGTAGATGGATAGATTCATAGGTAGGTGGTTGAATAAATGGGTAGAGTTGTGGGTGTGTGGATGAGTGGATGGATGGATAGATAGACGGATTCATGGGTGGACAGATTCGTGGATGGATAAGTACATGGATTATTCATAGATGGATGGGTAGATTCATGGGTAGGTAGATGAATAAATGGAGAGATTTGTGGATGTGTCATTTAGCAAATGGATAGATTCATGGGTAAATTGGATGGGCTTGATCAGTGGATGTATGGATCCATTGATGGATAGATGAGTACTTAGATGGCATCTGACAGGGTCCAAGGCCTGGATACTCACAAGGATCCCCCACCTAACTACAGATTCTCGTTTGAGGGGCTGCTGTGTCAGTGGGATTTGTAAAGGTCCCAAGATTTTTGTCTGTCTGAACCTGACTGATGATCATTTCAACTGATGGTCCATATTCAAGATACAAGCAGGCACATTGTTCTCCTGAACCCTTCCGCCTCTAGCTTCATTCCTTTTTCCCACTGCCCAGGCTCCAGTAGACAGTGGTGTAGGTGAGTGGCCCTTGACAAATGTCAGGGGCTGCTCTGGCCCCTCGGCCTCAGCCCTCACAAGGCAGTCAGTGGCCCCCCAACTCCTACCATCTGCCCACACAGATGTGCCCAGTTCATCAGAGACACCTGGAACAGCCACTTGTCCCACCTGTCTTCCAGGCCCTGACCTTCTCTCCATGAAGACCCCACCTTTTTCACTTCATATTTTGGGGGTTAAAATACACAACATAAGGCCGGGCATGGTGGCTCACACCTGTAATCCCAGCACTATAGGAGGCTGAGGCAGGTGGATCACCTGAGGTCAGGAGTTCAAGATCAGCCTGTCCAATGTGATGAAACCCCCGTCTCTACTAAATTAGCCAGGCATGATGGCAGGCAACTGTAATCCCAGCTACTCGGGAGGCTGAGGCAGGAGAATCGCTTGAACCCAAGAGGCGGAGTTTGCAGTGGGCCAAGATCATGCCACTGCACTCCAGCCTGAGCAACAAGAGCGAAAGTCCATCTTAAAAAAAAAAAATTAGCTGGGCGTGGTGGTGCATGCCTGTGATCCAGAAATTACAGGTGTGAGCCACTGCACCCAGACACTATGTTTAGTTTTTCTTTCTTTTTTTTTTTTTAAGACGGAGTTTTGCTCTTATTGCCCAGGCTGGAGTGCAGTGGCGCAATCTCGGCTCACCGCAACCTCCGCCTCCTGGGTTCAAGCGATTCTCCTGCCTCAGCTTCCTGAGTAGCTGGAATTATAGGCATGTACTACCACGCCCAGCTAATTGTATATTTTTGGTAGAGATGGAGTTTCTGCATGTTGGTCAGGCTGGTCTCAAACTCCCGACCTCAGGTGATCTGCCTACCTTGGCCTCCCAAAGTGCTGGGATTACAGGCGTGAGCCACCACGCCTGGCCGTTTAATTTTTTAAGAAGCCGCCATACTGTTTCCCACAGAAGCCACACCATTTTACCTTCCCATCAGCAATGCACAAAGGTCCCCACCTCTTATCTTTGATTTTATTTTTCTTCCCATGGGTCCGTCTTTTGTACGATCCTATCTGCCACATTGCAGAGATTTTTAGCCCACAGGAAGCGTTCAGGGTACCTTGTTGGGAAGATGACACAGATACTGTTGCTACAGTTCCAGGCCTCCCTTGGGGAGAAACTAAGCTGCCTCCTCGTCTTGTCTGGGTGTCCAGCTGGCTCTGGACAGACACTACAGGATTCACCTCCGTACGGGCACCGCCCCCTTTCCCACAGTATCTCTGTCTGCATTTCCTAGGAGGGACTGCCATAACAGTGTACGACAAACCATATGGCTGAAACAGCAGGAATTATTCTCGCAACATCCCGGAGGCCAGAAATCGGATATCAAGGTGTCCACAGCGCTGGTTCCTTCTGGAGGCTCTAGGGAAAGATCCTGGCTACCTCCTCCAGCTTCTGGTGGCTCCCTTGGCTTGTGGCCACATTACTCCAATCTCTGCCTCTGTCTTCAGGTGGCCTATGTCTCTCCTGTTTTATTTTTTTATTTTTATTGTTTTGGAGACGGAATCTCACCCTGTCGCCCAGGCTGGAGTGCAGTGATGCTCTCTCTGCTCACTGCAACCTCTGCCTCCCAGGCTCAAGCAATTCTTGTGCCTCAGTCTCCCGAGTAGCTGGGATTATAGGAATGTGCCACCACACCCAGCTAATTTTTGTTATTTTTAGTAAAGACAGGGCCTCACTGTGTTGGCCAGGTTAGTCTCAAACTCCTGGCCTCAAGTGATCCGTCTGCTTCGACCTCCCAAAGTGCCGGAATTACAGGCGTGAGCCACCACCCCCGACCCCCTCTTCTCTTATAAGAACATTTGACATTGGATTTAGGGCCTTCCTGGATTATTAAGGATGATCTTGAGGTCTTTAACTTAATGGCCTCTGCAAAGACCCTTTTTATTTTTTGAGATAGCATCTTACTTTGTTGCCCAGGCTGGAGTACAATGGCTTGATTATGGCTCACTGTAGCCTTGAACTCCTGGAGTCAAGTGATCCTCCTGCCTCAGCCTTCTGAGCAGCTGGGACTACAGGTGCACACCGCCACACCTGGCTAATTTTTTATTTTTATTCCGTAGAGACAGGGTCCCACTATGTTGTCCAGGCTGGTCTTGAATTCCTGGCCTCAAGAGATCCTTCCACCTTGGCCCCCCCAAAGCTCTGGGGATTACAGGCATGAGCCACTGCGCCCAGCTTCCTTTTTCCAGATAAAGTCACATCCCCAGGTTCCAGGAGGCATAACTTCCAGGGCCCGCCATTGGACCACACACCAGAAGGGCTGTCCTGGCCCAGCCCATAGCTAAACGGTTCAGCCTCCCTTGCCTTCCCCAGGGTGCTGTCATATTCAGGACCAGTGGCCCTCTGTGACCAGGTCTCCCAGACCAGCTTTGAAAAGTCATATCTGTGGCCTTGGATTCAGGAAAAGGAGTCCTGCCTCCACCCACAACCTCAGGACTGTGGCCATCCTCACCCCAGGGAGGGAGGCGCACTTCCCATCCCAAGAATGGCCGCAGCAATCACAAGGAGCCGGCTCGGACCGGTTCTGCTTTTGCCTACCTTCAGGCAGGTGACACTTCTCCATGCCATTCCCACGAAAGCCAAGGATCAGGCGTAGTCCAAGCCTCCCTGCCCAGTTCCCCAATTTATGAGGCTGCAGGTGCTGAAACTGGTTACTAGCCCGGCAAAGGAATAGAAGGAAACATTTTTTTCTCCTATTTGAAAGAAGAGAGGACCTAGGCCAGGCCCATCGAAAGTCACCTGTGCATCGTGTATGTCCCTGTGTGAGCCTGCAGACAAAAGACTGCTGTCCTGGGCTGGGCATTGTGGCTCATGCCTGTAATCCCAGCACTTTGTGGGACTGAAGCGGTTGGATCACGTAAGGCCAGGAGTTCAAGACCAGCCTGGCCAACATGGCAAAACCCCATCTCTACTAAAAATACAAAATTAGCTGGGTGTGGTGGCTCATGCCTGTAATCCCAGCTACTCGGGAAGCTGAGGCAGGAGAACTGCTTGAACATGGGAGGCAGAGGTTGCAGTGAGCCGAGATCATGCCACTGCACTGCAGCCTGGGTGACAGAGTGAGACTCTGTCTCAAAAAAAAAAAAAAAAAAAAAAAAAAAAGACTGCTGTCCTGGAGAGACAGGCAGGCGGCATTCAGCAGGCCCTGAATCAGGAACCTTGTGCTGTACCCTGGCCCTGCCACCCCTTGGGCACCAGCTGTGTCTCCTGCATAACAGGATAAGCTCAGATGAGGGTGATCTGGAGCCCCCAGTGAGCTCACATCTCTAGTGATGGCGGACCCCGTGATAGACCGGCCCCACCAGACTCAGCCAGCCCCAGCTGGTGCGAAGTGATCCCACCAGGCCACCCACCTCCCACAGGACCCTGGGCAGCACGTAGTCTCACCAAGCCTCGGCTCCTTGTCCACTCCTCAGGAGCCACCGTGCCTGCCCCAGCGTGTGAGAGGAGTCCCTGAGAAATATATCAAATGATGCCTAGAACGTATTTGTCCTCGAAAAAACATTCCCTGCCACTACTTTTAGCATCGAGAGATATTTGGGGCTGCAGAGACACCCTAGTCCCTGTGCTGGCACCCTCAGACTCAAGGTCCCACATGATGCCAGGTGCCTCCTGAAGGACCTCTGAGAATTTAATTTGGAGGAAACACCTTAACTGCTTGGCACAGAGAAAATGATTGGCAAGGCCAGGAGCAGTGGCTCACACCTGTAATCCCAGCACTTTGGGAGGCCGAGGCGGGTGGATCACCTGAGTTCAGGAGTTCGAGACCAGCCTGGCCAACATGGTGAAATCTGTCTCTACTAAAAATACAAAAATTAACTTGGCGTGGTGATGGGCACCTGTAATCCCAGCTACTGGAAAGCTGAGGCAGGAGAATTGCTTGAACCCCGGAGGCGGAGGTTGCAGTGAGCAGAGATCACACCACTGCACTCCAGCCTGGACAACAAGAGCAAAACTCCGTCTAAAAAAAAAGAAAAAGAAAATGATCGGCAAACGGCAGAACACCAGACCGTATGGATACAACCAAGTATTGATGGGTATCACAGACCCCTGGGCTTCCAAGGACACTGTGACAAAATTGGAGAGGAAGCCCCAGACCCAGAGAAGGTACCTGCAAATCAGAACCAAGAAAGGACTTGAATCTAGAATATAGAAAGAGCATTTATAGCTCAATAATAGGACCAACACCCCAATAAGAAAACCACAAAAGACATCAATGGATACTTTATCAGAGAAGACCTGTGAATGGCCAGGCAGCACGTGAGAAGATGTTCGGCATCATTGGTCATCACGGAAATGCAAATCCAAACCACAGTGACAGGCCAGATGCATGGCTCATGCCTGTAATCCCAACACTTCAGGAGGCTGAGACAGGTAGATCACTTGAGGCCAGGAGTTATAGACCAACCTGGACAACATGACGAAACCCCGTCTCTACCAAACTACAAAAATTAGCCTGTAGTCCCAGCTACTCGGGAGGCCGAGGTGGGAAGATCACTTGAGCCCAGGAGGACAAGGCTGCATTGAGCCATTATTGTGCTACTGCACTCCAGCCTGCACAACAGAGCAAGATCCTGCCTCAAAACAAATGCTGCAGTGGCTCATGCCCGTAATTCCAGCACTTTGGGAGGCTGAGGCAAGTGGATCACCTGAGGTCAGGAGTTCGAGACCAGCCTGACCAACATGGAGAAACCCCATCTCTTCTAAAAATACAAAATTAGCCAGGCATGGTGGCACATGCCTGTAATCCCAGCTACTCGGAAGGCTGAGGCAGGAGAATTGCTTGAACCCAGGAGGTGGAGGTTGCAGTGAGCCAAAATCGCGTCATTGCACTCCAGCCTGGGCAACAGAATGATACTCCATCTCAAAAAAAAAAAAAGCCCACAGCGACATACCACTACACCCCCACTAGGATGGCTAGAATAAAAAAGACAGTGAATAACAAATATTGGCCAGGCGTGGTGGCTCATGCCTGTAATCACAGCACTTTGGGAGGCCAAGGTGTGCAGACCACTTGACATAGGTCAAGAGTTCGAGATCAGCCTGGCCAACACGGCAAAACCCCACCTCTACTAAAAATACAAAAATTAGCTGGGTATGGTGGCACACGCCTGTAATTCCAACCACTCTGGGGGCTGAGGCAACATAATCGCTTGAACCCGGGAGGCAGAGGTTGCAATGAGCCAAGATTGTACCATTGCACTCCATCCTGAATGACAGAGCGAGACTCCATCTCAAAAAAAAAAAAAAAACACCTCAATATTAACACAATACTAAAATGTAACGTTTTATTCTTTCTCTTTTTCTCTTAATGACAGAGCTGTCGTCGAGAAATATCTGCTTGAAAAGTCTCGCCTGGTGTCTCAGGAGAAGGATGAGAGGTAGGAGAACGTTTTCCCGGGAATCTCTGAATGCCACGTCATGTCTGCGTTTCTTCCTACAGAGGAGAGAAGCAAAGCAAATGTCCTGAGGTCAGAAGAACTCGGGGAGGCCGTGGAGGCTCTCACAGGAGCAGGGCCTGCCCATCCATCTTCTCCCCAGACCTGCTCCTGTGGCCTCACACTTTGTTTTCATACCTCCCAAGCCACCTTTGTGTGCCTCCCTGGAGGTTTTATCCCCAGTACGTGCTCAGATGTCTGCACAAAATATAGAAAATTAGATTGGAAGCATTTCTTAGGCATGGTAGCATGTGCCTGTAGTCTTCTAACTATTCGGGAGGTCTAGGCGGGAGGATCACGTGAGTCCAGGAGGTTGAGGCTGCAGTGAGCTAGACACCACACTTCAGCCTGGGCAATAGAGCAAATCCTTGTCTCTTTGTTTTTGTTTGGTTAGTTGGGTTTTGTTTTTTTTGTTTTTTGTTTTTTGTTTTGGTTTGTTTGTTTGTTTGAGTCAGAGTCTTGCTCTGTCACCCAGTCTAGAGTGCAGTGGTGTCATCCCGGCTCATTGCAACCTCCACCTCCTGGATTCAAGCGATTCTCATGCCTCTGCCTCCCAAGTAGCTGGGATTACAGACGTGCACCACCACGCCCAGCTACAGTCCTTGTCTCTTTAAGAAAAAAAAAAAAAAACAGGCCTGTAGCAGTGGCTAACGCTTGTAATCCCAACACTTTGGGAGGCCTAAGCGGGAGGATCACATGAACCCAGGAGTTCCAGACCAGCTTGGTCAACATGGCGAAATCCCATCTCTGCAAAAAAAAAAAAAAAAAAAATTAGCTGGGCATGGTGACACACACCTGTAGTCCCAGCTACTCAGGAGGCTGACCTGGGAGGATCACTTGAACCCAGGCAGTCGAGGCTACAGTGAGCTGTGATCACACCATTGCACTTCAGTCCGAGCAACAGAGCAAGACCCTATCTCAAAAAAAAAAAAAAAGAAATATTTCCAGTTGACAAGTTAGTGAGATGTACACCCACCCACCTCCAGTCCTCCGGAAATCTATTTGCTCAAGATGCTCATTTGTTTCTTTTTGTTTTTTTAAGACATAAGAACTGACTTACTGTTTTAAATTTGTACATATTTGAGGTGTGCTCTCCAAAGCCATGTTAGTAGTGGTTTGCAGAGTAGCTATTGCTTGGCCTCCAAAAACAACTGTGTTCCTCCCAATTTTGACCTGTAGGAACTACCACGTGTTTTATTATTTGTTACTCGGGGTCAGCGAGGAAGAGCGCCGAGAATTTCAGCTCAAGCAGCCTGAAGATTATTTCTACCTCAACCAGGTAAACAGCCTCAAGCCCCAGTCACAAACGCCACCTCTGTTCCCGGCTTCAAGCTGTTTATGCACAGCCAGGAAGTCAGAGGCAGCCTGCCCTGGCCCCCAAACCCGCTCCCAGAAGGCAACATTAAAAGAACCCATTCATTCCCTTGGTCCTGGGGCCCTGCCCCGCTAGCTCCAGCCAAAATCACTCTGGCACGCCACCCTCGCCGGCCCAGGAATGCCCAAAGTACCGACGCCTTTGTTTTCCAGCATAACTTGAAGATTGAAGATGGGGAGGACCTGAAGCATGACTTTGAGAGGCTCAAGCAGGCCATGGAGATGGTGGGCTTCCTCCCCGCCACCAAGAAGCAGTAAGTGTGCGGGTCCCGGGGACCGTCCCTCAGAGCGTACAGGGGGCGCACATGTCCCTTACCAGTCACTCTGAGGTCTAACCTGCAACCCAGTGAAAACGGGCAGGCAGTGTCCTGAACAGAGCCGCCATAGGAAGTGTGGCCCAATAGCAGTGAGCACATGAGAAGGGGCTCAAGCCATTGGTCATCAGGCGATGCCAATTAAAGGTAATGTGAACATACTTAACGCTGCCGAGCTGTACCCTTAAAAATGGTTTGGCCAGGCGCCAGGTGGCTCACTCACGCCTGTAATCCCAGCACTTTGGGAGGCCAAGGTGGAGAATTACATGGGCCCAGGAGTTCAAGACCAGCCTGGGCAACATGGTGAAACCCCATCTCTACAAAAAATAAATAAAATTAGTCAGGCGTGGTAGTACACACGTGTGGTCCCAGCTACTTGTGGCGCTGAGGTGGGAGGATCACTTGGGCCAGGGAGGAAGAGGCTGCAGTGAGCCACGATCACGCCACTGAAGTAATCACTCCACTCTGGGTGACAAAGGGAGACCCAGTCTCAACAAAAAATAGTTTAAAGAATACTGGGTGCGGTTGTTCCCACATGTAATCACAGTGCTTTGGACGGCCAAGGCAATGGGATCACTTAAAGCCAGGAGTTCAAGACTGTGAGCTAGGATTGTGCCACTTCATTTCACCCAGGCAACAGAGCAAGATCCTGTCTCTAAAAATCAAAGAAGTTAAGGTAGTGAATTTCATATTATGCTTATGTTACTACAATTTAATTATTTTTTTTTTTAGGTGGGGTCTCACTCTTTCACCTAAGCTGGAGTGAAGTGGTGAGATCATGGCTCACTGCAGCCTTGACCTCCCCTGGTTCAGGTGATCCTCCCACCTCAGCCTCCCAAGTAGCTGGGACTACAGGCGCGTGCCACCACACCCAGACGATTTTTTTGTAGAGACAGCGTTTCCTTATGTTGCCCAGGCTAATTTTGAATTCCTGGGCTCAAGCCATCCACCTGTGTAAGCCTCCCAGCGTGCTGGAATTACAAGCACAAGCCACCGCTCCCAGCAATTTAAATTTTTTTAAACCAGGCGTGGTGGCTCACGCCTGTTATCCCAGCTATTTGGGAGGCCAAGGCAGGAAGATCGCTTGAGACCAGGAGTTTGGGACCAACCTGGGTAACATAGCAAGACCCCATCTATTTTTTTTTTTTTTTTTTTTTTAATTTTCCAGGCATGGTGGCACACACCTGTAGTCCCAGCTACTTGGAAGGCTGAGGTAGGAGGATCACTTGAGCCCAGGAGTTCACAGCTACAATGAGCTAAGATGGCACCTCTGGCCTGGGCGCAGTGGCTCACGCCTGTAATCCCAACACTTTGGGAGGCCGTGGCAGGTGGATTGCCTAAGCTCAGGAGTTCAAGGCCAGCCTGGGCAACATGGCGGAACTCCATCTCTACTAAAAATATGAAAAATTTGCCAGGCATGATGGTGCACGCCTGTAATCCCAGCTACTCAGGAGGCTGAGGGACGAGAATCACTTAAACACGGGAGGCAGAGGCAGCCATGAGCCAAGATTGTGCCAATGCACTCCAGCCTGGGCGACAGAGCAAGACTCTGTCTCAAAAAAAAAAAAAAAAAAAAAAGATAGCACCTCTGAATAGCCAGTGGACTCCAGCCTGGACAATATAGCCAGTGACTGGCCAGACATCCCATCAAGTTCACAGACAGCATTAGACGTCAGGACAGTGGTTCCTCTGGGGTTGGGGGGCTCCAGGATCCAAGACTTGGAATGTTCTATTTCTTGGTCTGGAGGCTAGTTAGAGGGATCTGTACACATTTTTTTTTTTTTTAAAAACAGTTTCAGTAGCCAGGCATGGTGGTGCAAACCTATAGTCCCAGCTACCCAAGAGGCTAAGGTAGGAGGCTCACCTGAGCCAAGGGAGGTTGAGGCTGCAGTGAGCCATGATTGTGCCACTGCACTCCGGCCTGGGTGACAAGAGTGAGACCCTGTTTCATAAAAAGAGAAAATAGCTGTCTAGCCAGGTGCAGTGACTCATGCCAATAATCCCAGGTATTCAGGAGGCCAAGGCAAGAGGATCACTTGAGACCAGGAGTTTGAGACCAGCCTGGGCAACATAGCAAGACTCCATCCCTTTAAAAATATGTTTTTAAATTAGCCAAATGTGGTGGCCTGTAGTACCAGCTACTCAGGAGGCTGAGGCAGTAGAATCACTTGAGCCCAGGAGTTGGAGGTTACAGTGAGCTATGATTGTGTCACTGCACTCCAGCCTGGGCGACAGAGCCAGATCAAATCTCAGGAAAAAGGTAACTGTCTGCAAAGTCACATTCCACAGAGGCAGTCTTCAACAGAGGCCTTAGATATTTTTCCAACTTCATGCGTTCTGAACAAAATTTGCTGGTTTTATGGATTCAGCCCAGTTCCCTGGAAGAATCTGATGTCTTAGGAATGTAGAAACTGCCCAAATGTGAGTGCCTTTTCTTTCCCAGGATTTTTGCCGTCCTCTCGGCCATCCTGTACCTAGGCAACGTCACTTACAAGAAGAGAGCTACAGGCCGAGAGGAAGGGTTGGAGGTCGGGCCGCCCGAGGTGCTGGACACCCTGTCGCAGCTTCTGAAGGTACTGATCACCATCTCTGTCCCTCCTCAGGCCTGACTCAGGGCCGCTGGCTATCTCTCAATACGAGGGACCGTACCCAGAACTTCCTACGTAGGCTGAGGTTTCATCAACCAGGACCTTACGTCTTCCGCTCTCATCTCTACAGTGTTGCTTCCTCATTTCTGATGAGCTCTGTGGACGGGGGCATCTCCTCCTCCCACCCTCAAGTGAAAGCCTCTCTGAAACTACAGCTCAGGGGCCAGGTGCGATGGCTCACACCTGTAGTCCCAGCCCTTTGGGAGGCCGAGGTGGGAGGATCACCTGAGGTTGGGAGTTCAAAACCAGATTGGCTAACATGGTGAAACCCCATGTCTACTAAAAATACAAAAAGAAATTAGCCAGGCATGGTGGTACGTGCCTCTAGTCTAAGGTACTCGGGAGGCAGAGGCACGAGAATCACTTGAACTTGGGAGGCAGAGGCTGCAGTGAGCCAAGATTGTGCCACTGCACTCCAGTCTGGGCGACAGAGCAACACTCTGTCTCAAAGAAAGAAAAAAACTATAGCTTGGGGCTGTGTGCAGGTGTTGATGGTGTGCTCCTGTAATCCCAGCTACCCAGGGGGCCAAGGCAGGAAGATTACTTGAGCCTAGGAGTTCATTGCTGCAGTGAGCTGTGATCGCGCCACTGCACTCCAGCTGGGGTGAGTGACAGGGTAAGGCCCCATCTCTTAAAAAACAAAAACTTCCGGTTTGATCATTTTCTCATTGGACCTGCCATCCCTTCCTCCTCCACTGGTTCTCAGCCAGGGGCAGTTGTGCCCCCAGGACACACTGGGCAATGTCTGGAGACCTTTCTGGTTGCCATACTCTGGGTTGCTCCTGGCATCTGCTAGGTAGAGGCCATGGATGCTGCTCAACACCCTGCAGTGCACAGGACAGCTCCCCCCCCGGCAGAGAATTATCCAGCCCCAAGTGCAAAAGGCAGTGAGGCCGAGGAACCCTACCCCAGTCTTTTGTGTTTTAATCCATTTATGCTTAGCGTTCCATTCTTGGTACAGGAGCCCCAGCTTCTGTTGAGTTCTTGGGGATATGTGAGCATCTGCTGGGATATTCAGAGAAAGCCCCTGCCAGCCGGGCACGATGGCTCACGCCTGTAATCCCAGCACTTTGGGAGGCTGAGGCAGGTGGATTATCTGAGGTCAGGACTTCGAGACCAGTTTGAGAACATCAGGCCCCAAAACCTGACCAGTATGGAGAAACCCTATCTCTACTAAAAATACAAAAATTAATTGGGCATGGTGGCGCACACCGTAGTCCCAGCTATTCAGGGGGCTGAGACAGGAGAATCACTTGAACTCGGGAAGCAGAAGTTGCAGTGAGCCAAGATTGCGCCACTGCACTCCAGCCTGGGCGACAGAGCAAGACTCCATGTAAAAAAAAAAAAAGAGAGAGAGAAGGCCCCCGCTTATTCCCCACTCTTGCTGCTGGTGGGCAGAGACCACCAGCTCAGGTAGCTTGGCAGTTGGGGGAGGGATGAGCATGTCGGCTGTCTGGGTAAAGTCTAAGCCCAGCCCCTGTGCAATGGATGGGAGCCACCAGCTCCAACAGGCAAAGCAGTGAGTGCTGGTCACCGGGCGCCACCTGGACCCATGGCTCACACTCACATAAGGCCTGTGTGTGCCACGGGGTGAGCATCCAGCAAGCCCATGCTATGTGGGAATTCTGAAACCTGCCAAGTATAAAACAACATCGCAGGCCAGGCGCAGTGGCTCATGCCTGTAATCCCAACACTTTGGGAGGCCCAGGCAGGCGGATCACCTGAGGTCAGGAGTTCAAGACCAACCTGGCCAACATGGAGAAACCCCATCTCTACAAAAAATACAAAAATTAGCTGGGCATGGTGGCAGGCGCCTGTAACCTCAGCTACTGGGGAGACTGAGGCAGGAGAATCGCTTGAACCCGGGAGGCGGAGGTTGCAGTGAGCCAGGATCACACCACTGTACTGCAGCCTGGGCGATAGAGTGAGACTCTGTCTCAAAATAAAAAAAAAAACAGGCCGGGCGCTGTGGCTCAAGCCTGTAATCCCAGCACTTTGGGAGGCCGAGGCGGGTGGATCACGAAGTCAGGAGATCGAGACCATCCTGGCTAACATGGTGAAACCCCGTCTCTACTAAAAATACAAAAAACTAGCCGGGCGTGGTGGCGGGCGCCTGTAGTCCCAGCTACTCGGGAGGCTGAGGCAGGAGAATGGCGTAAACCCGGGAGGCGGAGCTTGCAGTGAGCCGAGATCGCGCCACTGCACTCCAGCCTGGGTGACACAGCGAGACTCCGTCTCAAAAAAAAAAAAAAAAAAAAAAAAACAGCACATCGTGGGTGGATGGGCAGGCTTCAGGGCCCACTTCCAGGCCTGGCTGCTGAGGGTCCGTCTCCCAGCTGCCTCTGGCCCCGGGCCTTGCCTCAGTGACACCAGGACATGCCTGATACGCCCTCCATCTCCCTTTTCCTTCTCCCTCTCCTTGACCTCCAAACAGGTAAAGCGAGAAATCTTGGTGGAGGTTCTGACCAAAAGAAAAACGGTGACCGTCAACGACAAGCTCATCCTTCCCTACAGCCTCAGCGAGGTGAGCGCTGCCCAGGCACTCACAGAGTGCCAGACCCCAAAACCCAAGCGGGAATGGTCTTTGGAAAGAGCTGGCGTGAGTGGGCCGTTCCTGTCCCTGAAATGCTAGAATGGAACCCAGGCAGTGCCTCTGATTGTCATGTGAGTTCAGGCCAGCCTGGGACACAAACCATGGCCCTCAGGCCAGAACTTGAGCCACATGCATTCATATCTGTGTTTCTATATGTTCCGTGTGCGTGCTGATTCTCACCAGCAATAGTTGGCCAGATCCAGCCTTCCACCTGGTTTTGCTAATAAAGTTTTATTGGCACATGGCCATACTCATTCATTTACATACCACCTAAGACTGCTTTGGGGCCATAGCAGCTAAGCAGAGCAGTTGCGACAGAGAACATCAGGCCCCAGAGCCAAAAATAATGACTCCCTGGTCCCTTCCAGAAAAAAATTTGCCCATCCCTGGACTCCGGAACATGACACTGACTACCCTTATGTAACTCCCAGCCTATAAGTCTCAAGCCTGTGACTCTAAACCTTGTTAAGGTGCCTCCCTCTGGTCTTTGCCCCAGCCTGGATGTTTTCTCTGTGCTGTATTTCTCTTGCATTTTTACATCTCAAGAGCAGGATCACTTGCAGCTTGTTTAACAATAGGAAAGTACCTAGTCACAATAGGGATTTTTAGCCCCTCACCCAATGGGAAGCTGCTGTGACATTTCAAACAGGCACCGGGGACATTCTGAGCCTACATGGGTCCAGGGCACCACGTGATGTTGCCAGGAAGTTGCTGCACATCACCCAAGACCCGAGCAGCACTGGTGCCCTGAGAGGCTCCACGCAGAGCCAAAGGTGCCCGACAGGGGCTGCATTCTGTGTGGCTCCATTTCCTTGACACCCAAGAAATACAAAACGAAGGGGACACATTCTAGATCTTGTCTGCCGGTGAATACATCTGTCAGAGTTGCGACCTGAATATGTGGAAAAAAAAAAGACAATTTATTCTATATAGATTGGACCTTAAGAGCTTTTTTTTTTTTTTTTGAGATAACGTCTCACTCTCGCCCAGGCTGGAGTGCAGTGGGACTATCTCGGCTCACTACACCCTCCTCCTCCCAGATTCAAATGATTCTCATGCCTCAGCCTGCTGAGTAGCTGGCATTACAGGTGTGCACCACGAGGCCTGGCTAATTATTTTTGCATTTTTATTTTTATTTTATTTTTGAAACAGAGTTTCGCTCTTGTTGCCCAGGCTGGGGTGCGATGGCACAATCTCGGCTTACTGCAACTTACGCCTCCTGGGTTCAAGCAATTCTCCTGCCTCAGCCTCCTGAGCAGCTGGGATTGCAGGCATGTGCCACCACACCCGGCTAATTTTGTATTTTTAGTAGAGACAGGGTTTCACCATGCTGGTCAGGCTGGTCTTGAACTCCTGACCTCAGGTGATCCACCCGCCTCGGCCTCCCAAAATGCTGGGATTACCGGCTTGAGCCACTGTGCCCAGACTGGTTTTTTTTCTTGGTTTGTTTTTTTTTTTTTTTTTTTGCATTTTTAGTAGAGACGGGGTATCCACCCGCCTTGGCTCTCAAAGTACTGGCATTACAGGCATGAGCCACCACGCCCGGCCACAAAAGAGCTTTGATGCACATGGTGATAGCCACATGGTGCCCCTGGAAGAACAAGGGGCCTGAAGTTAGTTAGACCCTCCTTGCTGGTTCTACCACAATTGCACGCCCCACCCCCTCCCTGAGCCCAAGTTCCTCACTCAGAAGCAATTTTGGTTGCTCTGAGGAGTGTATGGAAAGGCCTCCGTGGCCATTCCAGAGGCCATTGGGTCTGTTAAAGCCTCAGTGTGCAGGCACGTCCTCCAGGACAGGGTGAAAGATGTGTGTTGGATGAGTTGCATATTGACAGAGACCACCTTGGCTGGTTGCAGTGGCTCACGCCTGTAATCCCAACACTTAGGGAGGCCAAGGCAGAAGGATTGCTTGAGCCCAGGAGTTCGAGTCCAGCCTTGGCAACATAGTGAGACCCCCGTCTCCACAATAAAATTAAAAATTAAGGCCAGGCACGGTGGCTCATGCCTCTAATCCCATCACTTTTGGAGGCTGAGGTGGGCAGATCACTTGAGGCCATGAGTTCGAGACCAGCCTGGCCAACATGGCGAAACCCCTTTCTGCTAAAAGTACAAAAATTAGCCAGGCATGCTGGTGTGTACCTGTAATCCCAGCTACTCAGAAGGCTGAGGCTGGAGAACCGCTTGAACTCAGGAGGCAGAGGTTGCAGTGAGCCAAGACTATGTCACTGTACTTCAGCCTGGGTGACAGAACAAGACTCCACCTCAGCCGGGCGCGGTGGCTCAAGCCTGTAATCCCAGCACTTTGGGAGGCCGAGACGGGCGGATCACAAGGTCAGGAGATCGAGACCATCCTGGCTAACACGGCGAAACCCCGTCTCTACTAAAAAATACAAAAAATTAGCCGGGCGAGGTGGCGGCGCCTGTGGTCCCAGCTACTCGGGAGGCTGAGGCAGGAGAATGACGGGAACCCGGGAGGCGGAGCTTGCAGTGAGCTGAGATCTGGCCACTGCACTCCAGCCTGGGCGACAGAGCGAGACTCCGTCTCAAAAAAAAGAAAAAAAAAAAAGACTCCACCTCAAAAAAAAAAAAAGTAAAAATTAACCAGGTGTGGTGTGCACCTGTAGCCTGAGCTACACAGGAGGCTGAGGCAGGAAGATCACTTGAGCCCAGGAAGTGGAGTTTGCAGTGAGCCAAGATTGTACTAGTGCACTTCAGCCTGGACAACAGAGTGAGACCCTATGTCAAAAAAATATATATACCAAGGGCAATCTTGGCCAGGCACAGTGGCTCATGCCTGTAATCCCAGGACTTTGGGAGGCCAAGGCAGGCGGATCACCTAAGGTCAGAGTTTGAGACCAGCCTGGCCAACATAGTGAAACTCCGTCTCTAGTAAAAATACAAAAATTAGCTAGGTATGGTGGTGCGTACCTGTAATCTCAGCTACCTGGGAGGCTGAGACAGGAGAATCGCTTGACCCAGGAGGTGGAGGCTGCAGTGAGCCGAGATCGTGCCACTGCACTCCAGCCGGGGCGACAGAGCAAGACTCCAGTGCAGGGCCTGCCGTGCTGGAGGTGAGCCACCCGCTCTGTGTCCATAGGCCATCACTGCCCGCGACTCCATGGCCAAGTCTCTGTACAGCGCCCTGTTCGACTGGATTGTGCTGCGGATCAACCACGCACTCCTCAACAAGAAGGACGTGGAAGAGGCAGTCTCGGTGAGTGCCCCCATTTCCTCCCTCAAGCTAGGTCAGGGGAGGCCACATCCTCACTACCAACATCCTTGGTGGGCAACCTAGAACATCCGGAGCCGAGGCATCTGTAGTCAAGAGGCTGTTTCCCCCAACAGGCAGGACCAGGAAACAGGACAGGCTACAAAATTCAGGCCCAGGGCAGAATGAAAACAGGGCCCCTTATTCAAAAACGACAGATTCTGACATGCACCTGTGGTCCCAGCTACTCAGGAGGCTGAGGCAGAAGGATTGCTTGAGCCCAGGAGGTCAAGGCTGCAGTGAGCTGTGGTGGCGCCACTGCACTCCAACCTGGGCAACAGAGCAAGACCCTGCCTCAAAAAAAAAAGTATGGATTCCATGCTGGTAATGGCAAAGTGTTCTGCCAAGCAGCGGGGACTCAGGACCTAACAGGTCACAGCCTGTAGAGCCAGCCCCTCTCATGAAGGCTGGCTCCCACGGGGGGCACCTGCGGGCAGTGACCATTTTCTCTGTCTCTCCCAGTGCCTGTCCATCGGGGTCCTGGACATCTTCGGATTTGAAGACTTCGAGAGGAACAGCTTCGAGCAGTTCTGTATCAACTACGCCAATGAGCAGCTACAGTATTACTTCAACCAGCACATCTTCAAGCTGGAGCAGGTGCGGAAAGGGCTTTTTTGTCAATTTTTTGAACTTGGTAAACCAGACATCACGTGAAATTTACCATCTTAACCATTTGTAAATGTTCAGTTCAGCGGCGGTAAGTGCATTCACACATTCGCAGTTATGCAAACACCACCACCATATATCTCCAGAACTCTTTCATTTTGCCAAACTGAGACTCTGTCCCCATGAAATACTCATTCCCCATTCCCTCTCCTGCAAGCCCTGAACTCACCATTCCACTTTTTTTTTTTTTTTTTTTTTTGAGACAGGGTCTTGCTCTGTCACCCAGCTAGAGTGGTATAATCATAGCTTACTGCAGCCTCAAACTCCTAGGCTCAAGTGATCCTCCTTCCTCGGCCTCCCAAGTAGCTGAAACCACAGGTGTACACCACCATGCCTGGCTAATTTTTGTATTTTTTGTAGAGACAAGGTTTTGCCATGTTGCCTAGGCTAGTCTCGAACTCCTGAGCACAAGCAATCTGCCCACCTCGGTCTCCCAAAGTACTTGGGATTACAGTTGTGAGCCACCATGCCTGGCCCATTCTACTTTGTGTCTCTGTCATTTTTTACTAAGTGCCTCATGTAAGCGAAATCAGACATTATTTGTGTTTTTGTGATCAGCTTATTTCACATAGTATAAAGTCCTCATGGGTCATCCACATGGTAGCATGTGTCAGAATTTCCTTCTTTTTCAAGGCTGAGTAATATTCCATTTTCTGGATGTACCACATTTTGTTCATCCATCCTTCAGTAGACACTTGGGTTGCTTCCAGCTTTTGCTATTGTGCATAATGCTTTTTTGAACATGGGTGTGCAAATATCTCTTCAAGACACTGCTTTCAATTCTTTCGGGTATATACCCAGAAGTGGACTTGCTGGATCCTATGGTAATTCTGTTTTTAATTTTTTTGAAGAACCACCATACTGTTTTCCATAACAGCTGCAGCATTTTATAAGGAAATACCATGTTGTTGCACACCCAGCCCAAAGGGAAAATAGAATGAGCTAGAACTGGAATCTCCCTGGAGGCCCAGATCGTTGGTGAACTTGCTGCAGAATTTTTCTCAGTCAGAAGGAAAATTTAAGAAAACCCACCCAGCCTGGGATGAGGCAAATGTCAGGGATGTTTTGAGCCATAGTTCATTTGGGGGCTTCTCTGTCCAAACAGAAAATCTTTTTGATGAGAGAGAAACTGGGCTGCCTTTTAAGGATTTGCTTAGCTCAAAGACATTGATAACCTATCTGATGTGTCTTTTTTTTTTTTTTTTTTTTTGAGATGGAGTCTGTCTCTTGTCGCCCAGGCTGGAGTGCAGTGGCACGATCTTGGCTCACTGCAACCTGTGCCTCCCTGGTTCAAGCAATTCTCCTGCCTCAGCCTCCCAAGTAGCTGGGACTACAGGCACGTGCCACCATGCCCGGCTAATTTTTTTGTGTTTTTAGTAGCGATGGGGTTTCACCCTGCTGGCCAGGCTGGTCTCAAACTCCTGATTTCGGGCGATCTGCCCACCTTGGCCTCCCAAAGTGCTGGGATTACAGGAGTGAGGCACCGCGCCCGGCCCTGACGTGTCTTTTCACAGCTAAATAGTCAGCCATCCTTATTCATGTCTTCTCCTTCACATTGATGATTCTGATGGGAAAATGAAACTGGCAGGCTTATGTAAATATCCAGCTGATTTTTCTATTAAGCTTTTTGGCAGTGAATCATTAGGAGTGTAGCTGGTCAGAATTAAGTTGTGCAGGAAGGGTGACACACACACTAAATTGTGAAGACTTAGCGTGTGAGAAAAAAGAACATACACTGTCTCAGTAGCTCACTGCAGCCTTGAACACTGAGGTTTAGATGATCCTACCACCACAGCCTCCCGAGTAGCTGAGACTATAGTTGCACGCCACCACACCCAGCTGGTTTTTTGGTTTTATTTTTTGTAGAGACAGGGTCTTGCTATGTTGCCCAGGCTGGTCCTGAACTCGTGGCCTCAAGTGATCCTCCCACATTGGCCTCTCAGTCATTTTTTATGTCAATTACACGTTAACGTGATCACATTTTAGATGTACGGGGTTAAATTCAGTGTATTATTAAAGTTAATTTTGAGCTATACACAGAGGCACATATCTGTAGCTACTGAGGAGGCTGAGGTGGGAGGATTACTTGAGCCCAGGAGGTCGAGGCCGCAATGAGCTACAGTTGTGCCACTGTACTCCAGCCTGGGTGACAGAACGAGACCCTGTCTCAAAAAAAAAAAAAAATTAATTTCACCTATTCTTTTACTTTTTACATGTGATTATTAGAAAATTTGAAGCTGGGCATCGTGGCTAATGCTAACAATACCAGTGCTTTGGGAAGCCAAAGTAAGAGGATTGCTTGAGGTCAGGAGTTCAAGGCTGCAGTGACCTATGGTCACACCACTGTACTCCATCCTGGGCAACAGAGCAAGACCCTGTGTCTTAAAAAAAAAAATCGAGACAGAGTTTCTGCCAAAAATTTTTATTTTATTTTATTTTTTATTTGTTTTATTTTTATTTTATTTAATTTTTTGAGATGGAGTCTCGCTCTGTCGCCCAGGCTGGAGTGCAGTGGCCAGATCTCAGCTCACTGCAAGCTCCGCCTCCCGGGTTCCCGCCATTCTCCTGTCTCAGCCTCCTGAGTAGCTGGGACTACAGGCGCCCGCCACCTCGCCCGGCTAGTTTTTTGTATTTTTTAGTAGAGACGGGGTTTCACCGTGTTAGCCAGGATAGTCTCGATCTCCTGACCTAGTGATCCGCCCGTCTCGGCCTCCCAAAGTGCTGGGATTACAGGCTTGAGCCACAGCGCCCGGCCGAGACCCTGTCTCTTAAAAGAAAAAAAGAAAATGTGAAGATTCCTGTTGGACAACATAGCTCTGGAGCAGGGGCCAGCAAACGACAGCCTATGGGTCAAATCTAGTCCCACAAATTGTCTTTATAAATAAAGGTTTATTGGCATTGGTTTACATTATCATCTGTGGCTGTTTTCACATCACGACTGTTAGTTGCAGCAGACAGTTTCTGGTTCATAAGGTGCTATCTGGCCCATTACAGAGAAAGTTTGCCAACCTCTAGATGGTTTAAAGTGTGATTTTTTTTTTCTTTTTCTTTTTTTTTTTTTTTTATGAGACAGAGTCTTGCCCTGTCACCCAGGCTGGAGTGCAATGGTGCAATCTCAGTTCAATGCGATCTCCACCTCCCAGGTTCTAGCAATTCTCCTGCCTCAGCCTTTCCAGTAGCTGGAATCACAGGCATGCGCCACCACGCCTGGCTAATTTTTGTATTTTTAGTAGAGACAGGTTTTCACCATGTTGGCCAGGCTGGTCTTGAACTCCTGACCTCAGGTGATCTGCCCGCCTCAGCCTCTCAAAGTGCTGGGATTACAGACGTGAGCCACCACGCCCAGCCCTTAAGTGTGATATTTAAAGCACCAAGCTGTGGTCAGTATTTGAGAATGTGCATTCTTGTTTCCTGTTTACAATCATTCGTTTATCTAGTAAGTTTATATAACTATTAATGTATTCATATTGATGTACTCATATGCATTTTGTTATTGATATATTTATGTATATTTTTTTCACTTTTAAGTTCAGGGGTACATGTGCAGGTTTGTTATGTAGGTGAACTTGTGTCATGGGGGTTTGTTGCACAGATTATTTCATCATGCAGGTGTTAAGCCTAGTACCCATTAGTTGTTTTTCCTGATCCTCTCCATCCTCCCACCCTTTACCTCCAATAGGCCCCAGTGTGTGTTATTCACCTCTGTGTGTCCATGTGTTCTCATGATTTGGTTCCCTCTTATAAACGAGAACATGCAATATTTGGTTTTCTGTTCCTGCGTTAGTGTGCTAAGGATAATGGCCTCCAGCTCCATCCATGTTCCTGCAAAGGACATGATCTCTCTCCTTTTTTATGGCTGGGTAGTATTCCTTGATGTATATGCACCACATTTTCTCGATCCATTAATGGGCATTTAGGTTACTTCCATTTCTCTGCTATTATGCGTAGTGCTGCAAAGGATACATGCATGCAGATACATTTACATGTAAACATGCCTATTGATACACAAATACGTTCCTACAGCGTGGGGATCCCTTATCCAAACTGCTTGGGACCAGAAGTGTCTCAGGTTTGGGATTTTTTTCAGATTTTTCAATATTTGTATTATACTTACTAGTTGAACATCCCAAATCTGAAAACCCAAAATCTGAAATGCTTCAATGAGCATTGTATTTGAGCATCACATAACATTGGCAGTCCAAAAGTGTTGGATGCTTTTTTTTTGGGGGGGATGGAGTCTTGCTATATTGCCCAGGCTGTTCTCAAATTCCTGGGCTCAAGCCATCCTCCCGCCTCAGCCTCCCAAGTACCTAGGACTACTGGTATGTGCCACTACACCTGGCTAGTTTTTTTTTGTTGTTTATTTTTTCTTTTTTTCTTTTTTTTTTTTGAGACGGAGTCTTGCTCAGTCGCCCAGGCTGGAGTACAGTGATGCGATCTCGGCTCACTGCAAGCTCCGCCTCCCAGGTTCACACCATTCTCCTGCCTCAGCCTCCCGAGTAGCTAGGACTACAGGCGCCCGCCACTACGCCCGGCTAGTTTTTTTTTTGTATTTTTAGTAGAGACAGGGTTTCACCATGTTAGCCAGGATGGTCTCGATCTCCTGACCTCGTGATCTGCCCGTCTCGGCCTCCCAAAGTGTTGGGATTACAGGCGTGAGCCACCGCGCCCGGCCTGTATTTTGTTTTTTGCATAGACAGGATCTTGCTATGTTGTCCAGGCTGGTCTTGAGCTCCCGGCCTCAAGCGATCCTCCCACCTCAGCCTCTCAGTTACTTTTTATGTCAATTACATGTTAACATGATCACATTTTGGATATATAGTATTAAATTAAGTGTATTATTAGAGCTTTTTTTTTTTTTTTTGAGACAGAGTTTTGCTCTTGTTGCCCAGGCTAGAGTAGGACCAATGGCGCAATCTTGGCTCACTGCAACCTCCACCTCCCGGGTTCAAGTGATTCTCCTGCCTCAGCCTCCCTAGTAGCTGGGATTACAGGCATGTGCCACTGTGCCTGGCTAATTTTGTGTCTTTAGTAGACATGGGGTTTCACTCTGTTGGTCAAGCTGTTCTCAAACTCCTGACCTCAGGTGATTGACCCGCCTTGGCCTCCCAAAGTGCTGGGATTACAGGCGTGAGCCACCGTGCCCTGCCCTATTAGAGTTAATTGTAAGCCACGCATCAATTTAAAAAGCTTCCGATTTTGAAGCATTTCAGATTTTCGGATTAGGGATACTCGACCTGTACGCAATACATGTTATGTAGATATTACATATCTGGGAGATAAGAAACGTACTGACCCCACATCACCCCTGCAGGAGGAGTATCAGGGCGAGGGGATCACGTGGCACAACATCGGCTACACAGACAATGTCGGCTGCATCCATCTCATCAGCAAGAAGCCCACGGGCCTCTTCTACCTGCTGGACGAGGAGAGCAAGTGAGTGTCCACACCCCATCCCTGCCGGCACATCTACACATGGGCACTGGGTCGGGTTCTGCAGCCCCCAGAGCCTTACCCCAAATCCAGACTTTCCCAAAAACTCCTTTTTATTTTTGAGACAGGATCTCACTCTGTCACCCAGGCTGGAGTGTAGTGGTGCAATCATAGCTCACTGCAGCCTCGACCTCCTGGGCTCAAGTGATCCCCCGATGTGAGCCTCTCCAGTAGTTGCGACTACAGGGTCACACCACCATGCCCGGCTAATTTTTCTATTTCTTTGTAGCAACAGGGTTTCGTCACGTTGTCCAGGCTGGTCTCAAACTCTTGAGCTCAAGGGATCCTCCCGCCTCGGCATCCCAGAGTACTGGGATTACAGGCGTGTGCCACCACACCAGGCCTTGTCCAGAGAACTTGTGTCTGTTCAATTTCACTTGACCAGAAAACCCAAGCTTGTGTGTGCAAAATGCACAAACACCTCACTGTGAAAACATCAACACATGTGATTAATTTGTACACTTGAGGCACATCCACCAGGAGTTTTCAGCAAAGGATTATGGGCCTGTGTCTAGAAAATAGAGATGGGGACCGGGCATGGTGGGGCATACCTGTGGCCCTAGCTACTCAGGAGGCTGAGGCAGGAGGATCCCTTGAGCCTAGGAGGTCGAGGCTGCAGTGAGCTGTGATCGTGTCACTGCACTCCAGCCTGAGCAATGGAGCAAGAGACAGGATTGGTAAGTTCTTGCAAAGGGCAGTACAGTGTGTGGAACTGGGACCCAGATGCTGCCGGGCTCTGAACTCACTTCTGAGCCTTCCACACTCATCCCCGCAGTCCACAGGGCACCGTGAAGGCAGACAGGGAGGTCAATAAGGCGCCTCGTGCTGGGTCACCCAGTTGTAGTCACTGAAGTCACGTGACATGTACTGAACTACTTTCCTGTGGCTCCCCTAAGGAATCACTACAAGCCAGGTGGGCTCTTGAGTCCAGGAGTTTAAGACCAGCCTGGGCAACATAGAAAGAGTCCATCTTGGCCGGGCACAGTGGCTCACGCCTGTAATCCCAGCACTTTGAGAGGCCGAGGCAGGCAGATCACCTGAGGTCAGGAGTTGGGAGACCAGCCTGGCCAACATGGTGAAACCTCGTCTCTACTGAAAATACAAAAATTAGCCAGGCATGGTGGCGGATACCTGTAATCCCAGCTACTCGGGAGGCTGAGACAGGAGATCACTTGAACCTGGGAGGCGGAGGTTGCAGTGAGCGGAGATCGCGCCACTGCACTCCAGCCTGGGTGACAGACCAAGACTCTGTCCCAAAAAAAAAAAGATTCCATCTCTACAAAAAAATTTTTAACCAGCCTGTCCAACGTGGCAAAACCCCATCTCTACTAAAACTACAAAAATTAGCCAGGCATAGTGGCGGGTGCCTATAATTCCAGCTACTTGGGAGGCTGAGGCAGGAGAATCGTTTGAACCCAGGAGGTGGAGTTCTTAAAACCACCGGAATCTATTATCTTACAATTCTGGAAGCTGGAAGTCTAAAGTCAAAGTGTCAGCAGAGCTGTGCTGCCTCCAGAGGCTCCAAGGGAGGACCCTTCCTTGCCTCTTCCAGCTTCTGGGGGTCCAGGCTTTCCTTGGCTTTTGGCCACATCACTCCAGTCCCTATCTCCCTCTTCACATGGACTTCTTCCCTCTGTGTCTCCATCTCTCATCTCTCAGTCCTGTCTCCTCCTCTTTTTTTTTTTTTTTTTTTTTTTTTGAGACAGGCTCTTGCTCTGTTGCTCAGGCTGGAGTGCAGTGGCACAGCCTTGGTTCACTGCAGCCTCGACCTCTCAGGCTCCCATCCTCCTGCCTCAGTCTCTCAAGTGCCTGAGACTATAGGCATGCACCACCACACCCAGCTACGTTTTATTTTATTTTATTTTATTTTATTTTATATTTTTTTGAGACAGAGTCTCTGTCACCCAGGCTGGAGGGTAGTGGCACCATCTTGGCTCAAGTTAATTGGCGTCATCTCAGCTCAGTATAACCCCCACCTCCCAGGATCAAGCGATTCTCGTGTCTCAGCCTCCTGAGTCGCTGAGATTACAGGTGCCTTGCCACCATGCCCAGCTAATTTTTGTATTTTTAGTAGAGATGGGGTTTTTTCACCATGTTGGCCAGGCTGGTTAAAAATTTTTTTGGTAGAGATGGAATCTCCCTGTGTTGCCTGGCTAGTCTTGAACTCCTGGGCTCAAGCGATCCTCTCACCTTGACCTCCCAAAGTGCTGGCACCACAGGTGTGAGCCACTACACCTGACCCTGTCTCCTCTTTTTAGAAGGACACCATCCATGTGGAACTAGGTCCCACGCTGATGACCTCATCTTAACTAATTACACCTGCAAAGACCCTATTTTCCAAATAAGGTCACATTCAAAAGTCGGTGGAGGGGGTTAAGATATGGACATACTGTTTTATCAGCAACTCTATCAGACCCATCCCTTGCCAGTGACATCTCTAAGGGACTGGCCAGAGTCTCAGATGAATCAGGCACATCCCCTGCCTCAAACCTAGTCCCTGTCCAGGACAGGGGGACAGACACATCCCTTTCAGGCTGGGGTCCAGGTAGAGAATGTTCAGATAAGAGAAGAGTATTTGGGCCAGATGCACTGGGCTCCCACCTTTAATTCCAACACTTCAGGAGGCCAAGGTGGAGGATCACTTGAGACCAGGAGTTAAAGACTAGACTGGGCACCATAGTGAGACCCCATCTCTACAGAAAAATAATAAATAAACTAGCTGGGCACAGTGGCATGCACCTATAGTCCCAGCTACTCAGGAGGCTGAGGCAGGAGGATCACTTGAGCCCAGAGAGTCAAGACTACAGTGAGTTGTGATTGCACCAATGCATTCTAGCCTGGGCAACAGAGCAAGACCCCAACTCTAAAAATTAAAAAAAAAAAAAAGTAGAGACGGCAGTAGGAGGAGCTACATCATCACAACCAGGAAACTCCCAGGGCCAGATCAGGGGAAGCCCGTGAGGCAGGGCCTAGCCCAGCAGGCTCAGGTCTCTTTATTTAAAATCTTGCTATTTTTGCTCATCATGGAAGTTTTTGTTTCTTTTTGCACATTGATTTAGATTTTCTGAAATAGTGTGCTAAAATATTACCTATCTCAATGACTGAGGGTTTTGGGGGACACTCAAGGCAGATGCCTCACACTCCATACCGTGTTTACGGTTCTGGAAATGATACTTTTCATAGCTACAGACTCTCCCCTCCTTGGCCCCGTTAACACGGAGCCCCCGATGAAAATACAGGCATTCCGCTGCCTGTGTTTTCAAAAGTAGGGCCAGGCTCAGGCAGCGTTTGCCAAACCAACAACATCATTTCCCTCCTGGGAGGTAGAAGCAGTCAGGTACAAGGAGTCCTTTATTCTGCCCCCACAACCTCCCCCTCCCCGGAGCACAACAGAGCTCTGCTTCATCCTCCTCTCCCAGCCTCTCCTTCCAACTGTGGTGCAGGAGAAGGACCCCCTGTCCAACGTATGGCATTCAGGTACAAATGGCTCCAAGACCAGAAGTCACCCGGGCCCAGGATTATTCTTAGGAGCTGCCTACGATGGGTAACAGATCCAGACCTCCCACGGGACAGACTTTGCAGATGCCACCAAGCCTGGTCAGCGACCTCTCTCCAAGCCCCCTAGAAAACAGCCATGTGGGAACAAAGAGAGTGAGCCACCCAGACTCAGGCACTGAGCTACTCAATGTTAATTCTGCAACCCTGGCTGGGCACGGTGGCTCACGCCTGTAATCCTAGTCCTTTGGGAGGCTGAGGCAGGAGGATTGCTTGAGGCCAGGAGTTCAAGACCAGCCTGGGTAACATAGCAAGACCCCTTCTCTTAAAAAAAGAAAAACATTGCACTATAGTCCCAGCTACTCAGGAAGCTGAGACAGGAAGATCCCTCAAGCCCAGGAAGTCAAGGCCACAGTGAGCTGTGATCGTACCACTACGCTCCAGCCTGGGCAACAGAGTGAGACCCTGTCTCCAAAGGAAAAAATATGTTTTTGTTTTAAAAATCCTGAAGCCTTGAGAGCATCACTTCACCCTCAGCCTCCTTGTACCAGGCTGCAGCTGCGCCTGCTGACGCAGAGAGCAGAGTCCCAGCCCTCCGCCAGCGTGTTCAACATGAGGCAGGCAGGCGCACGCAGATAGCAGCGTCCCAGCCCTCCGCCGGCATGTTTGGCATGAGGCAGGCAGGCTCACTGTCATTCCTTCTTTTCTTCGCTCCTTCACCCACCCCTCTGCTCACAGAGCCCTGTGCCAATTCACTGCTCTGCCCACCCCATGCACCCACCCACCTTGCGCACCAGGGGTCTGCAAGGTAAAATACACAGCAGGTAAATCAGCCGCTGTTCATGCCTGCAAAGGTTCCATGTTCTGTTCCCAGCTTCCCCCACGCCACGAGCCAGACCCTGCTGGCCAAGTTCAAACAGCAGCATGAGGACAATAAGTACTTCCTGGGCACCCCGGTCATGGAGCCAGCCTTCATCATCCAGCACTTCGCAGGGAAGGTGAAATATCAGATCAAGGTAGGTGTCTGCCCATCACCGTTGGCGGAAGCCTGAGGGAAGCCATAGTCAGCCCAGAATTCCACGTGGGAGGATCCTCCTGTGGCCAAGGTTCTAGGGTGCTCAGAACCCACCGCGAATCCCCAGCTCCAATGCCCAAGACTCCATAGCTCAAGAACTGCCATTTGCACTTAGGATGGACCCCACCCCACCACCAGCCCTTCCTGCGCCAGCCCCGGGTCTTTGGTAGGCACTGGTGACTATCCCTGAGTGACCGCTCACATCCATCCCCCACCAGGACTTCCGGGAGAAGAACATGGACTACATGCGGCCAGACATCGTGGCCCTGCTGCGGGGCAGTGACAGCTCCTACGTGCGGGAGCTCATTGGCATGGACCCTGTGGCCGTGTTCCGCTGGGCCGTGCTCCGGGCCGCTATCCGGGCCATGGCTGTGCTTCGGGAGGCCGGACGCCTGCGGGCCGAGAGGGCTGAAAAGGCTGCAGGTGGGAGCTGGGGCGTGAGCCCACACAAGCGTCACTGTCGAGAGGGGGGCACATCCTGAGTTCGTCTTAAAGTGAACAGTTCATTGGCATTTAGTACATGCATTATGTTGTGCAAACGCCACCTGTCTACCTGCAGTGTTCCCATCACCCTGAACAGAAACTCGACCTGCGAGTGTAATTTAACCTCAGGGCATGCTCTCAGCAGCTCCATCCAGCCTCTCCTTTGCTAATGATGCCTCCTGATCCGCTGGCCCTGGGAGTTTGCTGATTGTGATAATGTAACTCTTCCTAGTGCCCTTCCTCTTCTTTCTCTCTCTCTCTCTCTCTCTCTCTTGCTCTTTTTTTGTTTTTTAAGAGACAGGGTCTCTCTCTCTTGCCTAGGCACTAGTGTAATGACGCAATCTTGGCTCACTGCAACCTCCGCCTCTCTGGTTCAAGTGATTCTCCTGCTTCAGCCTTCCAAGTAGCTGGGACTACAGGCGACCACACCAGGCTAATTTTTGTGTTTTTAGTAGAGATGGGGTTTCGCCATGTTGGCCAGCCTGGTCTCGAACTCCTGACCTCAAGTGATGCGCCTGCCTCTGACTCATGAAGTGCTGGGATTACAGGTGTGAGCCACCGCGCCCGGCCTCAGCCTCTTCTCTTATCTGGACATTCTCTACCGGGAACCCAGCCTCAAAGGGACATTTCTGTTCCCCTGTCCTAGACAGAGATGGTTTGAAGCAGGAGGTGTGCCTGATCCACTGAAGACTTGGGTCAGCCCTATGGAGTTGCTGATAGAAGGATGGCAGAAAGCTATGTCCTCATTTTTCCCAAAGCAACCTGAGGCCTGCATGGTTGAGTGGCTCACCCGGGTCTAAGGGCTCCGACTTTCCGTCCTCAGCTTCAGTTTCAGTTATCAGCTGTGGCTTCTGTCTCCGGAAGGGGCTTGATGAAAAGGAGGAAGGATAAAGCTTTCATGAGAAATAGGAAATAGACAGTGCTCTGTTTTGGGGATCCAAAACTTCACCGTTAACCCGACTTTGCCCACATTTGAGTGATGAGCTGCTGTGTGTGTGTGTGTGTGTGTGTGTGTGTGTGTGTGTGTGTGTGTGTGTGTGTGTGTGTGTGTGTGTGTGTGTGTGTGTGTGTGTGTGTGTGTGTGTGTGTGTGTGTGTGTGTGTGTGTGTGTGTGTGTGTGTGTGTGTGTGTGTGTGTGTGTGTGTGTGTGTGTGTGTGTGTGTGTGTTCTCACTCTGTTGCCCAGGCTGGAGTGCAGTGGCGCAATCTTGGCTCACTGCAAGCTCCACCTCCCGGGTTCATGCCGTTCTCCTGCCTCAGCCTCCAGAGTAGCTGGGACTACAGGCGCCTGCCACCACACCCGGCTAATTTTTTTTATTTTTAGTAGAGAAGGGGTTTCACTGTTTTAGCCAGGATGGTCTTGATCTCCTGACCTCGTGATCTGCCCGCCTCAGCCTCCCAAAGTGCTGGGATTTCAGGCGTGAGCCTGGCCGATGAGCTGCTTTTTAAGATTGGTCTACTAGACACAGTGGCTCACGCTTGAAATCCCAGCACTTTGGGAGGCTGATGCAGACGATCGCTTGAAGTCAGGAGTTCAAGACCAGCCTGACCAACATGGTGAAACCCCATCTGTACTAAAAATGCAAATATTAGCCAGGCATAGTAGTGCATGCCTGTGGTCCCAGCTACCACAGGGAGGCTGAGGTAGGAGAATCACTTGAACCCAGGAGGCGGAGGTTGTAGTGAGCCAAGATCATGCCAGTGCACTCCAGCCTGGATGACAGAGCAAGACTCCGTCTCAAAAAATAAATAAATAGGCTGGACGCGGTGGCTCACGCTGTAATCCCAGCACTTTTGCGAGGTGGGTAGACCACTAGGTCAGACGGTTGAGACCAGCCTGGCCAACATAGTGAAACCCGTCTCTACTAAAAATACAAAAAATTAGCCAGGCGTGATGGCAGGCGCCTGTAATCCCAGCTATTCAGGAGGCTGAGGCAGGAGAATCACTTAAACCTGGGAGGCAGGCGGAGGTCACAGTGAGCTGAGACCGTGCCACTGCACTCCAGCTCAGGCGACAGTGCAAGACTCTGTCTCAAAAAGTAAGTGAATAAATAAATAAATGAATAATAAGATGGGTCGAAGTGTCTGGGTACAATGGTACACACTGGTAGTCTTAGCACTTTAGGAGGCCAAGGCAGCTCACTTGAGGCCAGCTATTTGAGACCAGCCTGGGCCACATAGTGAGACCCCATCTCTCCAGAAAAGTTGAAACTTCATCATGTGTGTCAGCATGTGCCTCTAGCGCCAGCTACTTGGGAGGCTGAGGCAGGAGGATTGTTTGAGCCCAGGAGTTGGAGGTTACATGAGCTGTGATCGCACCACTGCACTCGGTCTAGGAAATGCAGCAAGACCCTGTCGGTAAACAATTTAAAAAAAAAAAAAATGTTGGGGGGTGTCGCAGAGGCTCATGCCTATAATCCCAGGATTTTGGGAGGCCAAGGTGGGCAGATCACCTGAGGTCAGGAGTTCAAGACCAGCCTGGCCAACATGGTGAAACCCTGTCTCTACTGGAAATACAAAAATTAGCTGGGCACAGTGGCCTGTAGTCCTAGCTACTCAGGAGGCGGAGACAGGAGAATCACTTGAACTCAGGAGCCAGAAGTTGCAGTGGGCCAAGATCACGCCACTGTGCTCCAGACTGGGTAACAGAGCAAGACTCCATCTCAAATAAATAAATAAAATGGGTGAAAATAATTGCAGCCTCCACAGGAGGCCATCCCAACCACCGTCCACTCTGTGTCTCCAGCAGGTATGAGCAGCCCTGGTGCCCAAAGTCACCCGGAAGAGCTGCCAAGAGGAGCCAGCACCCCTTCAGAAAAACTTTACCGGTGAGCAAGACCCTAATTTGCCCACACTGAGATCATTAGGTGGCAGCAGCATTGTTTCAAACAACTTAGGGAATGCTACATTCTTTTTTTTTTTTTTTTTTTTTGAGACGGAGTTTCGCTCTTGTTGCCCAGGCTGGAGTACAATGGCACGATCTTGGCTCACTGCAACCTCCACCTCCCGGGTTCAACCGATTCTCCTGCCTCAGCCTCCCGAGCAGCTGTGATTACAGGCACGCTGCATGATGCCCAGCAAATTTTTGTTTGTTTGTTTGTTTGTTTGTGAGACAGAGTCTTGCTCTGTTGCCCAGGCTGGAGTGCGGTGGTGCAATCTCTGATGACTGCAAGCTCTGCCTCCCAGATTCACGCCATTCTCCTGCCTCGGCCTCCCTAGTAGCTGTGACTACAGGCGCCTGCCACCACACCCAGCTAATTTTTTTTATTTTTATTTTTTTTTATTTTTTTTTGGTAGAGACGAGGTTTCACCCTGTTGGCCAGGATGGTCTCGATCTCCTGACCTCGTGATCCACCCACCTCAGCCTCCCAAAGTGCTGTGATTACAGGTGTGAGCTACCACGCCCGGCCTAATTTTGTATTTTTAGTAGAGACGGGGTTTCTCCATGTTGGTCAGGCTGGTCTTGAACTCCTGACTTCAGGTGATCCACCTGCCTCGGCCTCCCAAAGTGCTGGGATTACAGGCGTGAGCCACTGGGGAATGCTACATTCTAAACCCAGGTCAGGGTTGCTCTGAGTAAGTCACTGAGCTGCCTTTTGAACCAGAAAGACCCAGAACCAAGTAGCATTTGGTGGCTGCTTTTCTGGACACAGAATAGCACGCCTTGGTACATCATGCGCTTTAGGGAGATGGGAGGAGACTCAGTTTACAAAGGATCCATTTTATGGCCTAGGGTGGGCACTGGGAGGTGAAGCCTAAGTATCGCTGGTGGTGCGGAGAGACGGGCTTGATTGATTGGAGAGTTCTTCCCTTGTCCTGCCTGGGGTGGCCCAAAAGTTGTTCTGCCAAGTTACTTCATTCACAGTCAGAAACACATACACTTTGATGTTGCACATGAGATGATGCGGGGTCTTTTGTGGACCCTAGCAATGACCCCAAGGGCCCTGCATGCACCCAAGCATGTGACAGCACCAGGGTAGAAAAGTGAGCAGGCTGGCTGGACATGATGGTGCACGCCTGTAATTCCAGCACTTTGGGAGGCCAAGGCAAGCAGATCACTTGAGGTCAGGCGTTCAAGACCAGCCTAGCCAACATGGTGAAACCTCGTCTCTACTAAAAATACAAAAATTAGCCGGGCATGGTGGCGGGCACCTGTAGTCCCGGCTACACGGGAGGCTGAGGCAGGAGAATTGCTTGAACGCGGGAGATGGAGGTTGCAGTGAGCCGAGATCGCACCACTGCACTCCAGCCTGTGTGACAGAGCAAGACTCTGTCTCAAAAATAATAAATATATAAAAGTTTTAGGAATCACCTTTTTCACCCAAAATGGGATGCAAGAAAGGAGAATGCATTCCTCTATTATGTTTGTTTTTTTTTTGGGGGGTCCCCCAAGTTCCCAAGAGCTAGAAAGCTTCCTTCTATTTTGTTGTATGGGTTGCATTTTTGTTTTATTTTGTTTTGTTTTGTTTTTCTTGAGACCAGGCTGGAGTGCAGTAGTATAATCACAGCTCACTGCAGCCTCGACCTCCTGGACTCAAGCAATCCCCCCGCCTCAGCCTCCCAAGTAGCTGGGACAACAGGCACAGGCCCCCACGCCTGGCTAATTTTTCCTTTTATAAAGATGGAGTCTGATTATGTTGCTCAGGCTAGTCTCGAACTCCTGGCCTCAAGGCATCCTCCCACCTCAGCCTCCCAAAGTGATGGGATTATAGGCATGAGCCACCACACCCAGTCCTCGTTTGTTTTTTTCCTTGCCTCCGTTACCTCAAAGACAAAGTAACTTCTGACCTGCGGTAGCAGAAGCAGCATCCATCTCCCCAGGGCCTGGCCACAGGGCTGCGGGTCCCACCCCAGGAGCATGTTAAGTTTATACAGATTCTCCCTTTCAGCTGTTCAATGCTAGATTTCTCATTTGACGGCTCTGAGGAGTTCGATATTAACGCTTTTGAGGACATCATTGCTTTATATGAAAGCAAGAAGTAAGTGCAGAAAGGGCCTTTGATCCCGAGGCCAGCAAGGCACCGAGGGGAGCCATCTTCCCCAGGCGCTCAGTGCTGCATCCAGGGCACAGACAGAGAGGACTGGCCATTCAGGGAATGCCACGGCCCACAGGGGCCACTCCTGCCAGATTTGCAGATTTAGCCGGGTCGGCAGGGCTAGGGGTGGGCCAAAGTCATGGACATCATTCCAAGCCGTGGCCGCTGCACTGACCACCCTGGGTATGAAGGCCACTCGCATATAGAGGTGACAGGCGACCCCTCTGTTGCCTTTGCTCTGCCTCCCTGGAGGGCTGGGGAAAACAGGTAAGTGGGGCCATGTGGACACTTGGCATGGTGCATGGAGCACAGGGGCTGGGGTTGGGTCCTTCCAGGCCACCTGCCCAGAGCTAAAACATGTGCTTTGAACGACTGCCAGCAGGACGCGGTAGCACGCACCTGTAATCCCAGCACTTTGGGAGGCCAAGGCGGGAGGATCACTTGAGGCCAAGAGTTTGAAACCAGCTTGGACAACATAACAAGACCCCACCTCTACAAGAAAAAATAAATAAAATGTCTGGAGTAAGGAATTCAAAAAAAAAAAAACAGGAAAAACCAGATCCTCATTTCTAGAAGTTCTGTCAAAAACATTTGTCATTTAGACATTCCTCACTAATATTTAGTTTGAAAGCATCCAATTTTCATTTCTAAGGCATTCTAATTCACACACGTTATCAGTGCCAAAGTTTGCACCTCTAGCGTGCATGCTCAAGCCTAAGCCCACAGCCATCAAACAAAATGAAGCGAGTAAGGTTGAGTGCTTTGAGGGTAATTACCCCCTTAAACTAGGGTTTCTCTGGCCGGGTGCGGTCGCTCACCCACTGTAATCCCAGCACTTGGGGGAGGCCTACGTGGGCAGGTCATTTGAGGTCGGCAGTTCAAGACCACCCTGGCTAACATGGTGAAACCCTGTGTCTACTAAAAATACAAAAATTAGCCAGGCGTGGTGTGCACCTGTAATCCTAGCTACTCGGGAGGCTGAGGCAGGAGAATCACTTGAACCTGGGAGGCAGGGTTTACAGTGAGCCGAGATCGCACCACTGCATTCCAGCCTGGGCAACATAGCAAGACTCTGTTAAAAAAAAAAAAAAAAAAAAAAACACACTAGGGTTTCTCAGCCTCAGCACTGTGCCAGATCATTCTCTGGGGTGACACCCATCCTGTGGACTATAGGGTGTTGAGCAGCATCCCTGGCCTCCACCCACCAGATGCCAGGAGAGCACCCCCACCCCCAAGTCATGACAACCACAAATGTCTGCAGACATTGGCAAATGTCCCCTGATGGAGATGGTACCACCCCAGTTGCTATGCTCAACCTGTGGCTCTTGTATTCAAATTAATTCCTCCAAAGGCCTTAATGAAGCCAACAAGGAGTTTGACATCTGGCCACAAAATCATGGAGAGAGACTAATTTACTCCTCCCACAGAGACCCTCCTTAGGGTCTTCTTTTCTGAGTTTCCCCAACTGCCTTTTTTTTTTTTTTTTTTTTTTTTTTTTTGAGACAGAGTCTCACTCTGTTACCCAGGCTGGAGTGCAGTGGCGCAATCTCGGCTCAGTGCAACCTCTGCCTCCCAGGTTCAAGCGATTGTCATGCGTCAGCCTCTGGAGTGACTGGGATTACAGGCATGCGCCATCATGCCCGGCTAATTTCTGTGTTTTTAGTAGAGACAGGGTTTCACCATGTTGGCCAGGCTGGTCTTGAACTCCCTACCTCAGGTGATCTGCCCCGCTCAGCCTCCGAAAGTGCTGGGATTACAGGTATGAGCCATGCCCAGCCTGTCATGGAATTTTAAAAATAAATAGGCTGGGCAGGGTGATGCATGTCTGTAATCCCAGCTACTCAGGAGGCTGAGACAGGAGAATCGCTTGAACCTGGAAAGTGGAGGTTGCAGTGAGCTGAGATCGCACCACTGCACTCCAGCCTGGGCAAAAGAGTGAGACTCTGTCTCAATAAAATAAAATAAAAATAAATTTAAAACTAAATAAATATCCCCGGCTGGATGCAGTGGCTCACACCTGTTATCCCAGCACTTTGGAAGGCTGAGGTGGGCAGACCACAAGGTTAGGAGTTCAAGACCTCCCTGACCAACATGATGAAACCCCATTTCTACTAAAAATACAAAAATTAGCCGGGCATGGTGGTGCGCACCTGTAATCCTAGCTATTTAGGAGGCTGAGGCAGGAGAATCACTTGAACCCAGGAGGTAGGATTGCAGTGAGCTGAGATCACACCATTGCGCTCCAGCCTGGGAGAAAGAGCGAGACTCCGTCTCAACAAGTAAATAAATATCCCCAAAGCCTCTTAAATATGAGAACTTTCTCAGTGATCCAGATGAAAAGGATCCAATGAAGTGGAATGATCAGATGGAAATAATTTTTTTTTCTTTTTTTTTTAAAGACAGAGTATTGCTCTGTCTCCCAGGCTGGAGTGCAATGGCGCTATCTCAGCTCACTGCAACCTCTGCCTCCTGGGTTCAAGTAATTCTCCTGCCTCAGCCTCCCACGTAGCTGAGATTACAGGTGCCCTCCACCATGCCCCGCTAACTTTTTATATTTTTAGCAGAGACAGGGTTTCGCCATGTTGGCCAGGCTGGTCTCGAACTCCTGACCTCAGGTGATCCACCCATCTCAGCCTCACAAAGTGATGGGATTATAGGCGTGAGCCACGGCGCCCAGCTGGAAATGATATATTGAAAAGGATCAATGATCCGTGTGGCCAAGTCCAATTTGCCTCAAAGCCCTACCCCACTGCAGGTCTTGGGGAGGCTGACCCAGTCCCCATTTCTGGCAGAAGAGAGAGGGGCAGCATTGAGCTCAGTGTCTTTCCCCAGCTGCATGTTTTAGCTTCAGTGGCCTGGGGACGGTCCCAATGGCTCTGGGAACCCCAAGGTGGCAGGCATGCTTCTAACTCCATCTTCTTTCTGTCACTGCGCCCTCCCCACCCTTCCCTCAGCGATTTGCATAACCAAATGATCAAGAGCATCAAAGGATTGCCCTGGCAGGGCGAGGACCCCCGTAGGCTTCTCCAGTCCCTCAGTCGGCTCCAGAAACCCCGCGCCTTCATCCTGTGAGTCCCCCAGCAAGACCCTGCTTACAAGTGCAACAACCGCCTCCCCCTACTCCCACGACCCCGGCGGGGCCTGCAGTCTTCCTAATTTGCATCGGCCACTAAAACCACAATGCTGTCTGGTAGCTCACCCCCCAGCCATCACTAAATGCCAATCAATAACACCCCTGGCCGCTGTCTGCACTGTGGCCCAGGCACGGCCAGCTTCCCAACACACGGGGCAGCTTCCCAGGAGCGCTCCTTCCTCGAGGCATCTAATTTTCCACCCGCAAACGTGCCATCCTCCGTCTCCTCCCCGTGCCTGTCTGGCTTGCAGAGCAAAGCTTGCTCCCGCCTTTGCCACTGTGAGTTTGCAGAGAAGCCGTCTGCAGCAGGGCATGCAATTTCCTGAGAGGATGGCCCTGCTGTCTGCAGGTGGCCACATAAGCCAGTCAAGAGAGCCCAGAAGGTGCATAAACTGGGTTGGGATCCCAACCGTTAGCACACTGTGGGACCTGAGTATTCTATGCTTTCGGCCTCCAAATGGGGTAATGACTCTCATGCTTCCATTATGCTGACCCAGCACTAGGCAGGCAGCAGCCTCAGCTGACAGGACATCCACCTGCGGTCACCACATCCCGCCTTTTAGTGGCCATTGGGGTGTGGGCTGGCTGAGAGCAAAGCTTGCACCTGCATGGGAGCCAATGGAAGCCAGTTTCTTTTTTTCTTTCTTTTTTTTTTTTTTTTTTTTTTTTTTTTTGAGACGGAGTTTCACTCTTGTTGCCCAGGCTGGAGTGCAATGGGGTACGATCTCAGCGCACTGCACCCTCTGCCTCCCAGGTTCAAGCGATTCTCCCGCCTCAGCCTCCCAAGTACCTGGGATTACTGACACCTGCCACCACGCCTGGCTAATTTTTTGTATTTTTAGTAGAGACAGGGCTTCACCATGTTGGCCAGGCTGGTCTTGAACTCCTGACCTCAGGTGATCTGCCTGTCTCGTCCTTCCAAAGTGCTGGGATTACAGGCATGAGCCACCGTCCCTGGCCCTTTTTTTTTTCTTTTTTAAGAGATGGGGGTCTCATTCTGTTGCCCGGGCTAGAGTACAGCAGTGACACAATCACCACTCACGGCAGCTTCGACCTCCTGGGCTCAAGCAATTCTCCTGCCTCAACCTCCAGTGTAGCTGGAAATACAGGCGTGCATTACCACACCTGTCTAATTTTACTATTTGTAGAGGTGGAATCTTGCTATGTTATAGCCCAGGCTGCCAGGCTGGTCTCAAACTCCTGGGATCAAGCGATCCTCCTGCCTCAGCCTCCCAAAGCACTGGGATTACAGGCATGAGCCCCTGTACCCAGCAGGAGCCTGTTTCAAACTTTTGTTCCTTTTTTTTTTTTTTTTTTTTTTTTTTGAGGCAGAGTCTCACTGTTGCCCAGGCTGGCGTGTCGTGGCTCAATCTAGGCTCATTGCAACCTCCACCTCCCGAGTTCAAGCAATTCTCCTGCCTCAGCCTCCCAAGTAGCTGAGATTACAGGTGTGCACCACCACACCTGGCTAATTTTTTTGTGTTTTAAGTAGAGATGGGATTTCACCATGTTGGCCAGACTGGTCTCGAACTCCTGACCTCAAGTGATCCGCCCACCTCAGCCTCAAACTTTTGTTGTTGTTATGCCTTATTTTACCCCACAGGGATTCAGGTGAAACTGAATGCAACCGCGAACGGCTAGGCATCTCACAGATCTGCAAGCTATCATCTCCTTAGCCGGTCTTCAAAAGGCACCAGGCCTTTTGAATAAATAAATATATTTACTTATTTATTTATTTTCCCCTTGGTCTGCAAGATTTCATAAGGTGTCTGAGAACACAGGAGCTGCCCGCTTCCTTACCTCGGCCAAAAGAGCAGCTTTGGGTTTTGCGGGGAGTTTTGAGACAGAGTCTTGCTCTGTCACCCAGGCTGGAGTGTAGTGGCACAATCTCGGCTCACTGCAACCTCCGCCTCCTGGGTTCAAGCGATTCTCCTGCCTCAGCCTCTTGAGTAGCTGGGATTACAGGCACCCACCACCACGCCTGGCTAATTTTTGTATTTTTAGTAAAGACAGGGTTTCACCACGTTGGCCAGGCTGGTCTTGAACTCCTGACCTCAAGTGATCCACTTGCCTCAGCCCCCCAAAGTGCTGGGATTACAGGCGTGAGCCACCGCGCCTGGCCAGGTTTGGTTTTCTTCTTTCCCACCAGCATGATCCTGAAAGGAGCTCCCACCCAGGCCCCATTTTGGTTATTTTGCAAGGCAAGTCCCTGCCCTGCCGGCAGAGGGTTCCAGAAGGGCCTCTGGGCCTGATTGGTGTCTACCAGCGCATGGCAAAGACAGCCTGGTCACCTGGTCTCCACCAGGACTGCTCAGGCTTCCTCTGCCCCATTTAGGGCATCCTGCCGTGATTTGGGGATATGTCAGTTCCTCCATAGCGAGCCCCTTTGGATGCACGTCCTACCCTGTAGCTTCCTAGCCAGCCCCTCCTACTTCTCAGACATCCGAATGGCCCCCAGACCAAATGCTTTTCTCAGCCTTGGGGCAGCCACCAGCAGAGTCCGGCTGCCGCCATCCCAGGGAAACTGGTGTCCACAGACAGTGGCTGAGGCACGCCACGGTGTGCGGTGTGGAGAGGTGGCGGCGGCCTCGTTGCACTTGCGCCTTCTCGCTCTCTCCCGTCTCTCTCTGTCTCAGTCTAACCCGCCAGGCGTGGCTTGCTGAACTAACCCAAATCCCGACGCTGTGTTCCTTTTGTTCACAAAACCATTTTTAATATTTTGACAGGAAAAGTAAAGGTATCAAACAAAAGCAGATCATTCCAAAGGTAAAAAAAAAACACACACCCCGCGCGACACGTTCCAAGATATCTTGCTTTTCTGCCCGTCTTGAGAGCTTTCACTTCTGCAGCTTCATTACCTCCTTCTTCCCACTATCTCCCCCTCCCTCCAAGAAAAAACATGTTCTTGTGTTGAGATAATTTGGAGCTGGCCCTTTATGGGTTTCCCAGAAGCACGGTCTGAGATGGGGATATTTGCACACACAGCGGCTTATGGAGGGGGGTTTACAGGAGAAAGCAGAGAGAAGGGGTGAGGGAGGAAGCCAGGGGCATAAGCGCAGCTGAAATCTGGCCTCAGCCTGGTCCCACAGGGAGTTCTAGTGGGTTCATAGCACCATAGAGCTCATCCTGCCCCAAGGTAATGGGACCCTTCCGTTTAACAGCCCCATCTTCAGTCCCTGGCTACAGGGCCACTTCCCGATGGGACAGAGCACCTCCCAAGCGCTCTTGTCTCATTTCCACGTGCAAGTGCAGCAATTTAGGAAATTGGCAAAAAGAGTAAGACTAGCCTTGCAGTCTAGTTAGCAGATGGGAGAGGGCTAATTCCTCTTGTCAGCTGATACAACTGGCTGACACATGAGGGTGGCCTGTCCGATGAGCTCATGCGGATGGCACAGAAAAGACCTGGCCCTTCTTGCAAACTGTAGGAGCTGTGCAGAGGAGAGGGTCGGCCAGGTTCAGTAGCACTGGCTTCCTCTCTAACCCAGAGGAAGGGGAAATGGGGCAGCCACTCAGGCGGTGAAAGAGGCTGCCATCAGCCCTGCCGGAACCAGCGCTGTGTGCAAGGTGTAGCCCACCTCATTCCACTGGGCCCTCTCCAACAGCGTGGTCCCAAGACCAAACCTAAGAGCTGCCGCCTGGGTACTCGCTGCGGGGACGCTGTTCTGCCCTGGCTCCGGGGACGCTGTGATGCCTTCCTGTGCCCGTGTGGGCTGTGGGAGGGCAGGCCGGACCCCATGTGTCTGTCCTAGAACCTGCTGGACTCCAAGTCCCTGAAACTCATCATCAGCATGACCCTGCACGACCGCACCACCAAGTCCCTGCTGCACCTGCACAAGAAGAAAAAGCCACCGAGCATCAGCGCCCAGTTCCAGGTGGGTACAGCAGGAGAGGCGGGTGGCGGCGCCAAACATCAGCCCCCAGTTCCAGGTGGGTACAGCAGGAGAGGCGGGGGGCGGCGCCAAGCATCAGCACCCAGTTCCAGGTGGGTGCAGCAGGAGAGGCGGGGGGCGGCGCCAAGCATCAGCGCCCAGTTCCAGGTGGGTGCAGCAGGAGAGGCGGGGGGCGGCACCAAGCATCAGCACCCAGTTCCAGGTGGGTGCAGCAGGAGAGGCGGGGGGCGGCGCCAAGCATCAGCGCCCAGTTCCAGGTGGGTGCAGCAGGAGAGGCGGGGGGCAGTGCCAAGCATCAGCACCCAGTTCCAGGTGGGTGCAGCAGGAGAGGCGGGGGGCGGTGCTCAGCTCAGCCTTACGCTTGTGTAGCTTCACCCGACACCGAGCACAGCCCGTCTCTACTAAAAATAAAGAAATTCGCCCGGCGCGGTGGCTCACACCTGTAATCCCAGCACTTTGGGAGGCCGAGGTGGGCGGATCACGAGGTCAGAAGATCGAGACCATCCTGGTTAACCCGGTGAAACCCCGTCTCTACTAAAAATACAAAAAAATTAGCTGGGCATGGTGGTGGGCACCTGTAGTCCCAGCTACTCGGGAGGCTGAGGCAGGAGAATGGTGTGAACCCAGGAGGCGGAGCTTGCGGTGAGCCAAGATTGCACCACTGCACTCCAGCCTGGGCAACAGAGCGAGACTCCGTCTCAAAAAAAAATACAAAAATTAGCCAGGTGTGGTGGGCACCTGTAATCTCAGCTCCTTGGGAGGCTGAGGCAGGAGAATTGCGTGAATCTGGGAGGCGGAGGTTGCAGTGAGCCAAGATCATGCCATTGCGCTCCAGCCTGGGCAACAAGAGTGAGACTCTGTCTCAAAAAAAAAAAAAAAAAAAAACACTACATCCATGGTCCCTTCAGAGGCTGACACATGTTTCAAATCTCCAGAAAGCGTTTGTCCGGTCCTCCCCAGCCCCAGCCTTCCACCTGAGGCAGAGACAAGCACTGGTGGCCCTGGGACCATGGAGACCACGGAGACCACGCAGCTCCCTCGAGGGTTTCCAGGGATAGCACAGGCTCGGGTCAGAACGTCCAGCTGGAACCTCTTGTGTCCCACCACCAGGGACCCACATCTGTGCAGACCCCATCCACCGCACACTGATGCTAGAGCATCCCAGGTCTCCCACAGAACAGCGGCTGCCAGGGTCCCTAACTCAACCCAAATGCTCTCTCTTTCCCTTAACAGACATCCCTTAACAAGCTCTTGGAGGCGCTGGGGAAAGCAGAGCCCTTCTTTATCCGCTGCATCCGTTCCAATGCTGAAAAGGTAAGTTTCTCTAAGGTGTTTGGGAGGAGAAGGCCCATGCCAGACTCTTAGGGGTGTCGGTGTCCCTGCATCCAGCCCCAGCCTCCACGCAGTATGGGGGACAGTGCAGCAGTCCATCCAGAGGCAGCTGGGGATAGAGGGTTAGCAGTGAGGATGGCCCAAGTGGCCATTCAAGAGTAGGGACATCATCTGGAACACGGAGACGCCCAGAGAAGGTTTGATTAGGGAGCGACAGGTCAGGGGTGCTCTTCAGATACATCCCAAAGAGTAGCCAGTGCAAGGAGTGTACCAAAAGGCAAGAGCTGAGGTTACATAGCAGAGTCTTAGAGGCACACACAGCCCGCTGCTCACATTGCAAGTGTCTAGAGAGACCCTCGGAGCCCCGGTAGAAGCACCAGGGGGGGCTTCAGGCTCAGCACTGGCACAGGCTTCCTTTACCCCAGAGGTCCACTCCATCCCTGGGAGGACAGCTCGGGGACTTTACCAGGGACGGAGCAGGGGTGTGGGCTCCCAGACAAATGTGAGCACACAGCCAGGCAGGAACCTCCCACCAACTGTACCTGGGGAGATGCTCCGTCGTGCACCGTCTCTGCTCGTGGGCTGTGCCAGCAGATGGTTCTCTATGATAAGAGCCATTCTGTGCACTGGAGGGTGTCAGGCAGCATCCCTGGCCCCCACATCCACCCCTAGTCATGACAACCCTCCCCATTCTTTCCTGTTTGCCTTTTTTTGTTTGTTTGTTTTGTTTGTTTGTTTTTGAGACAGAATCTCTCTCTGTCTGTCACCCAGGCTGGAGTGCAGTGGTGCGATCTCGGCTCACTGCAGCCTCGACCTCCCAGGTTCAAGCCATCCTCCTGCCTCACCCTCCCACGTAGCTGGGATTACAGGTGCCCACCACGCTCAGCTAATTTTTGTGTTTTTAGTGGAGACGGGGTTTCACCATGTTGGCCAGGCTGGTCTTGAACTCCTGACTTCAAGTGATCCACCCATCTCAGCCTCCCAAAGTGCTGGGATTACAAGCGTGAGCCACCACGCCCAGCACCGTTTCTCTTTATAGCAACACCATGCCTTATCCCTCACTGCCCACCAGGGTGAAGTCCAGACCCATGAGCTCCAGGCTTAAAGCCCACTGAGGCAGCCGCATTTCCAGCCTCTTCTCTCCCCTGGCAGGAAGCATCTCCCTGTGTCCCCATCAGCCCCTTGGCTTCTTCCTCCTCCTCTCGGCCTCCACCCAGCTGCTCCCTGCCTGTTCTATCACCTGTGTGTGGCTCCTGCCCCCAGACCAAGCTCTCCTCTCCACCAAATCCCCAGCACTTACCCCGTGCCTGCCATGGAAAACAAGCCCAGGACACATTTGCATTTACTTTTTTTTTTTTTAAATAAATTTAAATGACTAGAGATGGGGTCTCACTATGTTGCCCAGGCTGGTCTCAAACTCCTGGCCTCAACTGATCCTCTCATCTTGGCCTCATTCCAGAAGGAGTGTCTAGAGCAAGGAAGGACCCCTTGTCCAGGCACTCCTGGCTGCTGTGCCGTAGAACACTCCCAGGTCGGCTAGCCAGCACCCACATGTACACCCTGACCAAGTCTGTGTTAGGGATCCCAAGGGGCAGTGGTCACATGGCACAGTGCCCTAATCTCACAGTTCCCAGGCCTGAGCCACCGACAGGCTTGGGCATCCTGTCCGGTCAAGGCCACCTGCGTGATCTCTCACATTCTCATTTCAGAAAGAGCTGTGCTTTGACGACGAGCTGGTCCTGCAGCAGCTGCGCTACACCGGTATGCTGGAGACCGTGCGCATCCGGAGGTCAGGGTACAGTGCCAAGTACACATTCCAGGTAGGCCACAAGCACACGTACCTGGACACACCTGTTTCATGGCAAAGGCAATCGCCCTCTACCAAAGAGAGCTCCTTGCTGGAACGTAAACCCAGCAGGTTGGCCAGTCGCCGTGGCTCACGCCTGTAATCCCAACACCTTGGGAGGCCGAGGCGAGCAGATCACCTGAGGTCAGGAGTTTAAGACCAGCCTGACCAACGTGATGAAACCCCATCTGTACTAAAAATACAAAAATTAGCCGAGTGTGGCAGCAGCTGCCTGTACTCCTAACTACTGAGGCAGGAGGATCCCTTGAACCCAGCAGGCGGAGGTTGCAGTGAGCCAAGATTGAGCCACTGCACTCCAGCCTAGGCAACAGAGCAAGACTCCATCTCAAAAAAAAAAAAGAAAGAAAGAAACCCCTGCCTCATGCCAAGAGCTGGTACCTATGTCACCCTGAGCCCAAAGCCAGAGATGACAGCGCCTGGTTCCCTTTCATGCTTTCCCTTCATAGCCCCAGGGACTAGAATAATATAATGTGCCTCTTTTCTCATCCATTGACTAGAAATAATGCCTTTCTAATCCTATGCAGATAAGAAAGGCAAAATTATAAAAAATGCAGAAATGCTGGTGTGTTTTACCAATACTTGACCCTTAAATATTTGAAATAATACTTCACCAAAAAGAAATGTTCCGGGCAGGTGCAGTGGCACACGCCTGTAATCCCAACACTTTGGGAGGCCAAGGCAGGAGGATCACTTGAGCCTAGGAGTTTTGAGGCCAGCCTGGACAACCTAGAGAGACCCTGTCTCTGCAAAAAATTTAAAAATTAGCCAGGTGTTGGCCGGGCGCGGTGGCTCAAGCCTGTAATCCCAGCACTTTGGGAGGCCGAGACGGGTGGATCACGAGGTCAGGAGATCGAGACCATCCTGGCTAACACGGTGAAACCCCGTCTCTACTAAAAAATACAAAAAACTAGCCGGGTGAGTTGGCGGGCACCTGTAGTCCCAGCTACTCGGGAGGCTGAGGCAGGAGAATGGCGTGAACCCGGGAGGCGGAGCTTGCAGTGAGCTGAGATCCGGCCACTGCACTCCAGCCTGGGCAACAGAGCGAGACTCCATCTCAAAAAAAAAAAAAAAAAAATTAGCCAGGTGCAGTTGCTCATGCCTGTAATTCCAGCATTTTGGGAGGCCAAGGCGGGTGGATCACTTGAGATCAGGAGTTCGTTACCAGCCTGATTAACATGGTGAAACCCCATCTCTACTAAAAATACAAAACAAAAAGCCAGGCACGGTGGGGCACACCTGTAATCCCAGCTACTTGGGAGGCTGAGGCAGGAGAATCTCTTGAACCCAGAAGTTGAAGGCTGCAATAAGCCAAGATTGCACCATTGCACTGCAGCCTGGACAACAAGAGCAAAACTCCGCCTCAAAAAATATATATATATTAGCCAGACAAGGTGTTGTGCACCTGTGGTCCCAGCTACTCAGGAGGCTAAGGTGAGAAGATCACTTGAACCCAAGGAGTTTGAGGCTACAGTGAGCTATGACTGAGCCAGTGCACTCCAGCCTGGATGGCAGAGCAAGACCCTGTCTCAAAAAAAACTAGAGGCCCAGTGCGGTGGCTCACTCCTGTAATTAGCACTTTGGGAGGGCAAGGCAGGCAGATTGCTTGAGCTCAGGAGCTCAAAATCAGTCCAGGCAACATGGTGAAACCCCATCTCCACACAAAAATACAGAAGCCAGGCGTGCTGGCATGCAGTGTACTTCCAGCTACTTGTGGGGCTGAGGCAGGAGGATTGCTTGAGTCTGGGAGGTCGACAGTGAGCCATGTTTGCACCACTGCACTCCAACAAAGCGAGACTGTCTCAAAAAAAAAAAAAAAACATGTTCCTCCAGCTATGATCTAACTCCCTCACAAGTCCTAGACTGTAAGCCCCATTGCAAGGGTGGCCCCGGTTCCCAGCCACCTCGACCATCTAAAAGACCTAGGACCTTGTGTCTGCAGTGGTCTTTCTTAAGATTACAGACTATTGACCAGGCATGGTGGCTTAGCCTGCAATCCTAGCACTTTGGGTCACATGACCCAGGCACCACTGCACCCCGCTAAGAACCCATGTCTTTTTTCTTTTTTTATTTTTAGGCAGAGCCTCACTCTGTCGCCCAGGCTGGAGTGCAGTGGCGTCTCGGCTCCCTGCAACTTCTGCCTCCCATGTTCAAGTGATTATCCTGCTTCCACCTCCCCAGTACATGGGACTACAGGCGCCTGCCACCATGCCTGGCTAATTTTTGGTAGATTCAGGGTTTTGTCATGTTGGCTAGGCTGGTCTCATAGGTTGAGCTCAGGAGTTTGAGACAAGCCTGGGCAACATGGTGAAACCCTGTCCCTACAAAAAAATTTTTTTTTTTTTTTTTTTTTTTTTGAGACAGAGTCTCGCTCTGTTGCCCAGGCTGGAGTGCGGTGGCCGGATCTCGGCTCACTGCAAGCTCCGCCTCCCGGGTTCACGCCATTCTCCTGCCTCAGCCTCCCGAGTAGCTGGGACTACAGGTGCCTGCCACCTCGCCCGGCTAGTTTTTTGTATTTTTTATTAGAGGCGGGGTTTCACTGTGTTAGCCAGGATGGTCTCGATCTCCTGACCTCGTGATCCACCCATCTCGGCCTCCCAAAGTGCTGGGATTACAGGCTTGAGCCACTGCGCCTGGCCCAAAATTTTTTTTTTAATTAGCTGGGCGTGGTAGCTACAGGACTAAGTACCTGTACTCCCAGCTTCCGGGGAAGACTGAGGCAGGAGGATTGCAATGACGTGATCTTGGCTCACTGCAACCTCAGCTTCCCAGGTTCAGATGATTCTCCTGCCTCAGCCTCCCAAGTAGCTGGGACTACAGGTGTGTGCCACCATGCTCAGCTAAGTAGAGATGGGGTTTCACCATGTTGGCCAGGCTGGTCTCGAACTCCTGACCTCAGGTGATCCACCCGCCTCGGCCTCCCAAAGTGCTGAGATTATAGGTGTGAGCCACCATGTCCAGCCCAGACTATTTCTGAAAGCCTGAAATTTCAGATTTGTCATTACCATTCCCATCAAGCCCAATTTCACCTTAACCGGGGTCACCAGATCCCCGTCTCCTCATCGCTGGCCACAACACTCACCCAGATTCTCCTTTCTCTGCCCAAATAATGTAGGATTTCACCGAGCAGTTCCAGGTGCTCCTGCCCAAGGATGCCCAGCCCTGCAGGGAGGTCATCTCGACCCTCCTGGAGAAGATGAAGGTAGACAAGAGGAACTACCAGATCGGGAAGACCAAGGTCAGTGCTCCTGCCCCTCGGGGCACCGCAAACCCACACCCTGCCTTCCACCGCACACCGTGTCTTCCCAGGCCCCCAGGGCCACTCTCTGAAACATACAGGGCTCTGTCTAGGAAATGCATTTCTAGGGACCCAGCAGAATACTGCACCTAAGGGATAGGGGCCGCCCTGGCTGAGCCCCACCTGCTGCTCTTCAGCGGGGCTCAGAGACTCCCTCTGCATCACCTGTTTATTGCTGCGTCACAGGTAGGAAAGGGACGATCATGCTAACTGGCAGGATTTAGGAGCTGGTCCATCCCCTTTACAGTATCAGGTGGGAGGCGGCCTGCAATTGTCGTCCCTTTCAGAGATCGTCTCCCATCTCTGGGCATGTGTTTGCCTCTTGCTGTGGGGGCATTATTCAGCCACCCTTGTTTAACAAGTGCCAAGGTCAGTCCCCCAAAGGCCTCACCCGGTGTAAAAAAATTCCCTTCCAGCCAAGCGAGGTAGCACGCGCCCAGAGTCCCAGCTACTTGAAAGCCTGAGGTGGGAGGATCCCTTGAGCCCAGGAGTGTCAGACTAGCCTGGGAAACATAGCGGGACCTCGTCTTTATACAGTATTTAAAAATTAGCCAAGCATGATGGCATGCACCTGTGGTCCCAACTGCTTGGCAGGCTGTGGCAGGAGTTTGAGACTGCAGTGAGCTGTGATTGCACCACTGCACTTCAGCCTGGGTGACCAAGCAAGACCTCATTTCTTTTTCTTTCTTGTTTTTATTTTTGAGACAGAGTCTCACTCTGTCACCCAGACTGGTGGTGCGATCTCAGCTCACTGCAACCTCCACCTCCCAGGTTCAAGTGATTCTCCTGCCTCAGCCTCCGTGCAGCTGGGATTACAGGTGCCCGCCACCACGTCTGACTAATTTTTATATTTTCAGTAGAGACAGGGTTTCATTACAGGCACACACCTGTAGTCCCAGCGACTCAGGAGGCTGAGGCAGGAGAATCGCTTGAACCCGGGAGGCAGAGGTTGTAGTGAGCTGAGATTGCACCACTGCACTCTAGCCTGTGAGACTCCATCTCAAAAAAAAAAAACAGAGCCACACCTAGGTGCAATAGCTCATGCCTGTAATCCCAGCATTTTTGGGAGGCCAGGGTGGGCAGATCAATTGAGGTTGGGAGCTCGAGACCAGCCTGGCCAACATGGTGAAACCCTGTCTCTACTAAAAATACAAAAATTAGCCAGGCCTGGTGATGGGCACCTGTAGTCTCAGCTACTCAGGAGGCTGAGGCAGGAGAATCACCTGAACCCAGTAGGCAGAGGTTGCAGTGAGCCGAGAGGGCGCCACTGCACTCCAGCCTGGGCGACAGAGTGAGACTCCATCTCAAAAAAATAATAATAAATAAATAAATAAATAAATAAATAAAGCCCTGGTTGGTCAGCACACCAGCCTGGGTCTCACTCTGGAGTGGGCTATGCAGACCTCCCAGGCACAGAGGTGGTGTCAGGGGCAGCGCGGCTGACCCCACCTGACCCCGTGCCCACCAGGTCTTCCTGAAGGAGACAGAGCGGCAAGCCCTACAGGAGACGCTACACCGGGAGGTGGTGCGGAAAATCCTGCTGCTGCAGAGCTGGTTTCGGATGGTGCTGGAGCGTCGGCACTTCCTGCAGATGAAGCGGGCCGCCGTCACCATCCAGGCCTGCTGGCGGTCCTACCGGGTCCGGAGGGCTCTGGAGAGGACGCAGGCCGCGGTGTACCTCCAGGCCGCATGGAGGGGCTACTGGCAGCGGAAGCTCTACCGGCGCCGGAAAGATAGCATCATCCGCCTGCAGAGCCTCTGCCGGGGGCACCTGCAGCGCAAGAGGTGAGCAGAGCCAGGCCACGCTCCCCAGAATATTCCAGAAGCCAAAAGGGTCACTCACCAAATTGCTGCCCATGATATACCATCTGGCCTGTGGCACTAAGGGGATGTCATTCTGGACACAGGGAAGGGTTGGTGGGAAACTAGATGCCTGGACACACATGGGCTACAGAGAGGGGCTCTGAGGCTAGCAGGCAGCACTCAGGGACAAAGCTCTGCTTTGCCATTGGCTGCACCCATTCTCTGCCCAGGGACTCCCCTGTACCTGGATCGGTCAGGGAACACCTGGATTCAGGGTTGGAGGGAGCGCCTGGACCAGCCCAACACTCAACATGGAGCTGGGGCATCCACCAGGCACAGAGAACCCCCCAGCAAGATATCAGCAACTCCCGTCCCGGCACCCACAGCTACAAGCCCAGCCCCTCCCTGACCTAGGCACCCTGTGCACCTCTCCCCTGCCACACAGACCCAGCTCTGCCACAGGTCACATCCCAGCTCCCAGAGCAGGCCCTACCCACATGTGCAAATAAGCCTCCTAGGCCAGGTGCAATGGCTCATGCCTGTAATCCCAACACTTTGGGAGGCTTAGGTGGGAGGATCACTTGAGCCCAGGAGGATGAGACCAGCCTGGCCAACATAGCAAGATGCCATCTCTACACAAAATTAAAGAGTTAGCTAGGTGTGGTGATGCATACCTGTAGCCCCAGCTATTCAGGAAGCTGAGGCAGGAGGATCACCTGGGTCTGGGATGTGGTGGCTGCAGTGAGCTATGATCATACCACTGCACTCCAGCCTGAGTGACAGAGTCAGACACTGTCTCTAAAAACCAAAAAGGTTGGGCGTATTGGCTCACACCTGTAAGGCCAGCACTTTGGAAGGCCAAGGCAGGCAGATCACATGAGTTTGAGACCAGCCTGGCCAACATGGCAAAACCTCATCTCTACTAAAAATACAAAAATTCGCCGGGCGTGGTGGTGTATGTCTATAATCTCAGTTACTGGGGAGGCCGAGGCACAAGAATCCCTTGAACCTGGGAGGCAGAGGTCGCAGCGAGCCAAGATAGTGCCACTGCATTCCAGCCTGGATGACAGAGTGAGACTTTGTCTCAAAAATAAAATAAAATAAATAAAAATAAAAACAAAACAAAAAGCCTCCTAGAAAAAGACTCAAGGGAAAGCCCACAGTGGACCCCAAACGAGTTTGAGGCTTCTTAACAGAACCCACCCACCACAGCCCCAACAAGGGTCCTCTCCCCTAACAAGGCAGCCAGGCAGACACAGGGCAGGAGTATCTGTGACACTGAGGGGGCACCACCCTCAGCCTCCTTTCCTGATCGAGGAGATTCCTGCTTTCCAGAAACATCTCTCAGGGCCACTAGGCACAGGCGAAGCCCCGTCTGCAGCCCACAGGCTGGGGGTCCCATCGGAACTCAGTGGGAGGTGGAAGGAAGGTTTGTTTCTGAACCAGCTGTCTGCTTTTTCCTCGCTCCAGCTTCAGCCAGATGATCTTGGAGAAGCAGAAGGCAGAGGAGAAGGAGAGGGAAGCCCTGGAAGCCGAAAGAGCAGGCGCTGAGGAGGGCGGGCTGGGTCAGGCGGCCGGCGGGCAGCAGGTAGCTGAGCAGGGGCCAGAGCCGGCAGAGGATGGCAGGCACCTGGCATCAGAGCCTGAGGTGTGGCCAAGTGACAGGTCCCCGCCAGAGCACTCCTCACCTGAGAAGGAGGCCCTGAGCCCGGAGAAGACTCTCCCGCCCCAGAAAACCGTGGCCACTGAAAGTCACGAGAAAGTCCCCAGCAGCCGGGAGAAGCGTGAGTCGCGTCGGCAAAGAGGGCTGGAGCACGTCAAGTTCCAGAACAAACACATTCAGTCCTGCAAGGAGGAGAGCGCCCTCAGAGAACCTTCCAGAAGGGTCACCCAGGAGCAAGGGGTGAGTCTCCTGGAAGACAAAAAGGAGAGCAGAGAAGATGAAACCCTTCTAATCGTAGAGACGGAGGCTGAGAACACGTCCCAAAAGCAGCCCACAGAGCAACCCGAGGCCATGGCAGTTGGCAAGGTCTCTGAAGAAACCGAGAAGACGCTGCCGGCTGGGAGCCCCAGGCCCAGCCAGGTGGAGCGACCGACCAGCCTGGCCTTGGACAGCAGGATCAGCCCACCAGCCCCCGGCAGCACCCCCGAGACCCCCGAGGACAAGAGCAAACCTTGTGGCAGCCCAAGGGTTCAGGAAAAGCCCGACAGCCCCGGAGGCTCCACACAGATCCAGCGGTACCTGGACTCCGAGCGGCTGGCCAGCGCCGTGGAGCTGTGGCGGGGCAAAAAGCTGGTGGCCGCTGCCAGCCCTAGTGCCATGCTCAGCCAGTCCCTGGACCTCAGTGACAGACACCGGGCCACAGGGGCCGCCCTCACGCCCACAGAGTAAGCCCCACACCCTCTTCTGTCTGAGCACCAGGGTCCAGACCAGGTGGGCAAGGCCAGGGGCAGTACCACACATCCTGGAAACACGTGTGTGATCATGCCCAGTGGGTGTGCGGGAGCCCTGAGGGAGGAGGACAAGCAGGGCGTGCTAAAGGCCAAGTGAAAACAAGGCACCCAGCCAGGGCCCAGGCTGGGACCCGGAGCCTTGAGGGGTCCCCAGAAGGAGCTGTGCTCATATAGAAAGGTCCTGGCCTTGAGGGAGGTGGCTCCTCAGGTCAAGGTCCCTGCTCCCCAGCAATCTTGGGCCTTGGTTTCTAATTGGTGAACAGGACTAACTATACTCCTTGGGGTTAAAAGAGCAGGGGCTCGCTCTGCCTGAGCCTTAGTAAGCCAAGTGTCGGTGACTTGGAATCTCCAGCTCCCTCTTCCAGAGGGCCTGCAGGACCAAAGGAAAGCAGTCAGGCAGGAGACAGGCCTTCCCTGCAGCAGGCCTGCTCAGCCTCCCACTGCTTGTATTGGGGGCCGGATCATTCTCTGCAGTGGGGCTGTCCTGTGTATCATAGGATGTTGAGCAGCATCCCTGGCCTCCACTTACCACGTGCCAGGAGTATCATAAATAGATGATGGATGGAGTGAGGGAGAGAGAAAGGGAAGGATGTGTGGATGGGTGGGTGAGTGGATGGATGGATGGATGGATGGATGGATAATAGAGATGATGGAGGGATGGATGGAAGGAAGATAGAGATGATGGAGGGATGGATGGATGGAAAATGGATAGAGGCGATGGAAGACAGATACAGATGATGGATGAAGGGATAGATAGATAGAAAACAGGTAGTAATGATGGATAGAGGCATGGATGGATAGATGGATGGATGGTACAGATGATGGATGGATAGAAGATGGGTAGAGATTAGGCTGGGCGCAATGGCTCACGCCTGTAATCCCAGCACTTTGGGAGGCCGAGAGTTTGAGAGGAGTTCGAGACCAGCCTGGCCAACATGATGAAACTCTGTCTCTACTAAAAATACAAAAATTAGCTGGGCGTGGTGGCACATGCCTGTAATCCCAGCTACTCGGGAGGCTGAGACAGGAGAATCGCTTAAACCTGGGAAGCGGAGGTTGCAGTGAGCTGAGATCAAGCCACTGCACTCCAACCTGTGTGACGGAGATGAGACTCCATCTGAAAAAAAAAAAAGATGGGTAGAGATTATGGATGGAAGGAAGATAGGTAGAGACGATGAATGGAGGGACGGAAGATAGGTAGAGATGATGGATGGATGGACAGACAGAAGGATGGGTAGATGGCTAGAAGATAGAGAGCTGATGGATGGAGGGATGGAGAGAAGATAGGTAGACATTATGGATGGAAGATAGAGATGATGGAGGAACGGATGGGTAGAAGATAAGTAGAGCCGGGTGTGGTGGCTCACACCTAGAATCCCAGGCCGAGCCGGATGGATCACCTGAGGTCAGGAGTTTGAGACCAGCCTGGCCAACGTGGCAAAACCCCGTCTCTACTAAAAATACAAAAATTAGCCGGACGTGTTGGCGCATGCCTGTAATCCCAGCTACTCGCGAGGCTGAGGCAGGAGAATCACTTGAACTTGGGAGGCGGAGGTTGCAGTGAGCCGAGATCACGCCATTGCACTCCAACCTGAGCAAACAAGAGCAAAACTCCATCTAAAAAAATAAAAATAAAATAAAGATAGGTAGAGATAATAGATGAAGAGATAGATGGAAGACAGATAAAGAGGATGGATGGGTGGAAGGTAGAGACAATGAGTAGAAGGATGGATGGATAGATAGATAATTAGTAGAAGGATGGATAGATAGACAATTAGTAGAAGGATGGACGGATGGATAGATAGACAATTAGTAGAAGGATGGACGGATGGATAGATAGACAATGAGTAGAAGGATAGATGGATGGATGGATAGATAGATTAGATAGACAATTAGTAGAAGGATGGATGGATGGATGGATAGATAATGAGTAGAAGGATGGATGGATAGATAGATAGATAGATAGATAGATAGGCAGGCAGGCAGACAGGCTCTCTTGGGCTAAGGCAAGGTTTCCTACCCTTGACACTCAACATCTGGGGCTGGACCACTCTGGAGTGGAGACCATTCTCTGTAGGGTATTGAGTAGCATCCCTGCCCTCTACTCACCAGATGCCAGAAGTACCCACCCACTCCTTTCCCCCCACCTCAGTGGTGACAACCAAAACTCTCTAGACATTGCCAAGTGTCCCCTGGCAGGGTCACAACTGCCCAAGTGAGAACCTAAGAACCACTGAGACAAGAGAATGCCACTGACTCGCTCTAGTCAGTAAAAGCCATGTTTCTGTGATCTCGCAGGGAGAGGCGCATCTCCTTCTCCACGAGCGATGTCTCCAAGCTCCTCCCATCCCCGGCCAAGGCTCAGGTAACAACAACATGGCGAAACCCCATCTCTACTAAAAATACAAAAAATAGCCAGGTGTGGTGGCGCGTGCCTGTAACCCCAGCTACTCTGGAGGCTGAGGCAAGAGAATCGCTCGAACCCGATGGCAGAGCGGAGGTTGTAGTGAGCTGAGACCAAGCCACTGCACTCCAGCCTGGGCAACAGAGTGAGACTCCGTCTCAAAGAAAAAAAAAAAAAAGCGGGAAGTGAGGTGGGTGGATGGAGTGTAAATGCCTGCAGGGGCTTCACCATCTAGTACAGGCCTGCCAGCCTTTCCTTAGCAGCCCTCCCCGCACCATCTTGCAGCCTGCAACAGAAACCACGGACGGAGAGCGAAGCACGAAGAAGCCGGCTGTCCAGAAGAAGAAGTCAGGTGACGCATCCTCCGTCCCAGACGCAGGGCTGTCCCCGGGCTCTCAGGTCGACTCTAAGTAAGTATGGGGCTTGCGGGGAACTCAGGCCACCAGAGGATGCCCGGGGTCCCTGCCAGGGCCTCGCAGCATTGTGGCCTCCTAAACCAATCATATTTACAAAGCACGTTCGCGAAGGCATTTGCTCAGTAGAAACTGCATGAGGCAGCCAGCCGTGGTGGCTCACGCCTGTAATCCCAGCAGTTTGAGAGGCCGAGACGGATGGATCACTTGAGGTCAGGAGTTGGAGACCAGCCAGGCCAACATGGTGAAACCCCATCTGTACTAAAAATACAAAAATTAGTTGGGCATGATTGCACACACCTATAATCCCAGCCAATCGGAAGGCTGAGGCAGGAGAATCGCTTGAACTCGGGAGGTGGAGGTTGCAGTGAGCCAAGATCACACCACTGCACTCCAGCCTGGGTGACGGAGGAAGACTCCATCTCAAAAAAAAAAAAAAGCTGGTCAGGCATGGTGGCTCAAGCCTGTAATCCCAGCACTTTGGGAGGCCGAGACGGGCGGATCACGAGGTCAGGAGATCGAGACCATCCTGGCTAACACGGTGAAACCCCGTCTCTACTAAAAAAAATACAAAAAACTAGCCGGGTGAGGTGGCGGGCGCCTGTAGTCCCAGCTACTCGGGAGGCTGAGGCAGGAGAATGGTGTGAACCCAGGGAGGCGGAGCTTACAGTGAGCTGAGATCCGGCCACTGCACTCCAGCCTGGGCGACAGAGCGAGACTCCGCCTCAAAAAAAAAAAAAAAAAAGGCCGGGCGCGGTGGCTCAAGCCTGTAATCCCAGCACTTTGGGAGGCCGAGACGGGCGGATCACGAGGTCAGGAGATGGAGACCATCCTGGCTAACACGGTGAAACCCCGTCTCTACTAAAAAATACAAAAAACTAGCCGGGCGAGGTGGCGGGCGCCTGTAGTCCCAGCTACTTGGGAGGCTGAGGCAGGAGAATGGCGTGAACCCGGGAGGCGGAGCTTGCAGTGAGCTGAGATCCGGCCACTGCACTCCAGCCTGGGCGACAGAGCGAGACTCCCTCTCAAAAAAAAAAAAAAAAAGCCTCTAGGGCAGAATCCTTCCCGCCTCTTCTGGTTTTTGGGGGCTCCAGGTGTTCCTTGACTTATGGCTACATTACTCTAATCTCTGTCTCTATCAGCACTTGGCCTTCCCCTCTGTGTCTATCTTCTGTCTTCTGTCCCTTAAAAGGACACATGACTGGATGGATGCCGTGGGTCATACCTGTAATCCCAGCACTTTGGGAGGCCGAGGCGGGCGGATCAGGAGATCAGGAGATCGAGACCATCCTGGCTAACACGGTGAAACCCCATCTCTACTAAAAATACAAAAAAATTAGCCAGGCGTGGTGGTGGGCGCCTGTAGTCCCAGCTACTCGGAGGCTGAGGCATGAGAATGGCGGGAACCCGGGAGGCAGAGCTTGCAGTAAGCAGAGATCGCACCACTGCACTCCAGCCTGGGCGACAAAGCGAGACTCCGTCTCAAAAAAAAAAAAAAAAGATAATGAGCTAGGCGCATGGCTCGTACCTATAATCCCAACAACTCAGGAGGTTGAAGTGGGAGGATTGTGCTCATGAGGCCAGGAGTTTGAGGCTGTAGTCAGCTACGATCACACCACTGCACTCCACACTGTGTGACAGAGTGACACCCCAACTGGAACAAAAAAGAAAAGAAAATGGAGTCCCCCTGTGGCTTCTGTTTGGTATCCTTCTTTCTTCATGTAACTCCTCTGCCAGTATAAAGAAAGGGCTATTGCTCTTTATAAGATGATCCTTTTTTTTTTTTTTTTTTTTTTTTTTTTTTTTTTTTTTTGAAATAATCTTACTGTGTTGCCCAGTCTGGCAGTCTGGAGTGCAATGACATGATCTCAGCTCACTGCAACCTCCACCTCTCAGACTCAAGCGATTCTCCTGCCTCAGCCTCCCAAGTAGCTGGGATTACGTGTGTGCACCACCATGCACGGCTAATTTTTTTTTTTTTTTTTTTTTTTTTTTTTTTGTACTTTTGGTACAGAAGGGGTTTCACTATATTGCCCAGCCTGGTCTCAAACTCCTGGGCTCAGCTGATCCACCCACCTCAGCCTGCCAAAGTGCTGAGATTACACAGGCGTGAGAGCCACCATACCTAGCCAGATCCGTGGTTTTTTCTTTCCTTTTTTTTTTTTTTTTTTGAGACAGAGTCTCACTCTGTCACCCAGGCTGGAGTGCAATAGTGCGATCTCAGCTCATTGCAACCTGCAACCTCCGCTTCCTGGGTTCAAGCAATTCTCTTGCCTCAACCTCCCCAAATAGCTGGGACTACAGGAACCCATCACGCCCGGCTAATTTTTTGTATTTTTAATAGAGACAGGGTTTTGCCATGTTGGCCAGGCTGGTCTTGAACTCCTGACCTCAGTTGATCCACATGCCTCGATCTCCCAAAGTGCTGGGATTAGAGGCGTGAGCTACCACGCCAGGCCAGATCCCTTTTTTTTTTTTTTTTTTTTTTTTTGAGACGGAGTCTCGCTGTGTCACCCAGGCTGGAGTGCAGTGGCCCGATCTCGGCTCACTGCAAGCTCCGCCTCCCGGGTTTACGCCATTCTCCTGCCTCAGCCTCCGAGTAGCTGGGACTACAGGCGCCCGCCACCACGCCCGGCTAGTTTTTTGTATTTTTAGTAGAGACGGGGTTTCACCATGTTAGCCAGGATGGTCTCGATCTCCTGACTTCGTGATCCACCCGCCTCGGCCTCCCAAAGTACTGGGATTACAGGCTTGAGCCACTGCGCCCGGCCCAGATCCTTTTTTGAGTCAGGCAATGATAGAGCATTTGCCATGTGTCCAATCACAGGGAGGCTGGGCCTCACGTCCATTCTCACTTCAGACTTAAGCCATGTACTTTCTCCAGCAGATCCACGTTTAAGAGGCTATTTCTGCATAAAACCAAGGATAAAAAATACAGCCTGGAGGGCGTGGAGGAGTTGGAGAATGCTGTGTCCGGGCACGTGGTGCTGGAAACTGCCACCATGAAGAAGGGCCTGGAAGGTTGGTCACCTGCAGCCTCAGGGACAGCAGAGCCACCAGTGTCCCTGGGGACATTCATTGTCCCCAAATGGGGCCTTGAGTTGGCTGTGGGCCAAACCCTAGGCACAAAGCCAGGGGTTTCTGGCCCTGGATAAAGGCATGCCGTAGGAGGTCCTCTGCATCCTTCCCCCAAACCCACCCTCACCAGCTGCTTCCTGTCCCATCCTCAGCCCCCTCCGGACACCAGCACCGCCACGCCGCAGGTGAGAAGCGCACCAAGGAGCCAGGAGGCAAAGGGAAGAAGAACCGAAACGTCAAGATTGGGAAGATCACGGTGTCAGAGAAGTGGCGGGAATCGGTATTCCGCCAGATCACCAACGCCAATGAGCTCAAGTACCTGGACGAGTTCCTGCTCAACAAGGTGGGACCACTAGGGGAGAGCCAGGGGCATGAGGCCCGGTCCGCAGGGGAACCATCACAGCCAGGCAGTGCTTTCTGAAACACACACCACAGGGCTTAGCAGGTCAAGAATACAAAGCGCAGGCTCAGGCCGGGGACAGCGGTTCATGTTTGTCATCCCAGCACCCTGGGAGGCTGAGGCAGAAGAATCACTTGGGCCCAGCAGTTCAAAACCAGCCTGGGCAACAGAAAGACCCCATCTCTACAAAAGGTTTAGATTTTAGCTGGTGTGGTGGTACACACCTGTAGTCCCAGCTTCTGGGGGCTGAGGCAGGAAGATCGCTTGAGCCCAAGAGGTTGAGGCACCACGAGCCATGATCGCAGCACTGCACTCCAGCCTGGGCGACAGAGCAGACCCTGGCTCAAAAATAATAATGATGCATATTTGGTCTCAAAGCAAAGATTGATGAAGCACTGTGTGCAACGGAAGTGGAGGCGAGCAAGCTGTGGCTGCCTTCAGGAGGGTTATACCCCATGGGGGTGGGGGTTGGGCAATCCTGCAGCAGATAGAGCTACGTTTGGGAGCTGCACAGCGGCCACAGGGGGTCGATGGGGACACAGAAGGATCAGGAAACCCTGCTAGGAGTAGAGGCATCTCGAAATGACCAGACCATTCCAGACATCCCGGTCCTAAGGTATGGCTGGGTGTTGAACCCCTGTGTGGGGCAGCAGGAAGGCCCTGAACTGACCTGTAGCTCTCATCTAGGGGGGATTCTGCCCTCCAGGGAACACTGGCAATGTCTGGGGACATTGGGGTTATCACAACCTGGAGGGAGGGCGCTGCTGGCCTCTGGTGGGTAGAGGCCAGGGATGCTGCTTAACCGGCTGTGGCGCACAGGGCAGGCCCCACTGTGGAGAGTAGTCCTGCCGTGAATATCAGTGGCTTTATAACTCTGACATTTATAACTCTGAGAGGAGAGATCAGGCTTGGCCAGAGGGACTGGATTTTATCCCAAGAGCCTAGGGGATGACTTAAGAGAGGATACAAGTGACCCGTTGGGCACCTCCTCGGGTACGCAGTTCCCCAGGCCTGAGGCACGCAGGGTCAGCTCCTCTCCCCTTCCAGATAAATGACCTCCGTTCCCAGAAGACGGCCATCGAGAGCTTGTTTATCGAAGCCACCGAGAAGTTCAGGAGCAACATCAAAACGATGTACTCCGTCCCGGTATGTGGCGGCCCGGCCTTCAGCCTTTCCCATACCCTGCTTAGACCCGTCATTCCCATCCGACCCTTGCCCGGGCCTGCGGGGTGACGCCTAGCATTTCCACAGAACGGGAAGATCCACGTGGGCTACAAGGATCTGATGGAGAACTACCAGATCGTCGTCAGCAACCTGGCCACTGAGCGTGGCGAGAAGGACACCAACCTGGTCCTCAACCTCTTCCAGTCACTGCTAGATGAGTTCACCCGTGGCTACACCAAGAATGACTTCGAGCCAGTGAAGGTGGGCAGCCCAGCACGCCACGCCCACCCATGCCTTGCCATGATCACTTACACCAAGCCCACCTGACATGCCACGCCCACCCATGCCCTGCCCATACCACGCCCACCATGCCATGCCATGATCACTTACACCATGCTTACCTGTGCCTTGCCATGATCACTTATGCCACACCCACCTGACATGCCACGCCCACCCATGCCACGCCTATGACATGCAACATGCTATGCCTACCCATCGCTTGCCATGATTACATGCCACACCCATTTGTGCTACACCTACCTCCTGGTGGGGAGTCCTGCACCCTCCCCAACAGGGCCTCACTTCTGGGCGTGGGGTGTCTGAATGGGGGGTGTTAGGGACAATGATGCCACTCCAGGTGAGGGAGGGTTTAGGGTACCCAGATTCCTGGGTTATGGGGTGCCAGGGGTGGGTTGGGTCACTTCCCAGGGGGCCCCCGTCGACCTCCTCCTTGTGTTCCTCACAGCAGAGCAAAGCTCAGAAGAAGAAGCGGAAGCAGGAGCGCGCTGTGAGTAGGCTGCACGTGGATGACAGTCCCAGCAGGCGAACGTTGGCAGGAGCGTGCACGTGTGTGTCAGTGTCAGTGTGTGCATGGGCCCGTCTGCACACGTATGTGTGCGTGGATACGTGTGAGTGTGTTTTCTCCCCAGCACATACGGAGCCGTAGTCTTGAATAAGCAGACCCACCCCTGAGATCCCGTGGCCATCATCCACCAGTGGCTGGGGAGGGCTGCCTTCCCCTTCCCCCGCCCAGCGCCCTTCTCTGGCCTCACAGGTCCAGGAGCACAACGGGCACGTGTTCGCCAGCTACCAGGTTAGCATCCCGCAGTCGTGCGAGCAGTGCCTCTCCTATATCTGGCTCATGGACAAGGCCCTGCTCTGCAGCGGTGAGTGGCTCCCCGCCCAGGCCCCAAACCCCTCCACGTCCCCCACCACCCCTCACTGCTCAAGAGGGCTTCAGGGCCAGGCAGAATGGCTCACACCTGTAATCCCAGCACTTTGGGAGGCCGAGGCAGGGGGATAGCGAGGTCAGGAGTTCGAGACCAGCCTGGCCAAGATGGTGAAACCTCATCTCTACTAAAAATACAAAAATTATCTGGGCACGGTGGTGGGCACCTGTAATCCCAGATACTCAGGAGGCTGAGGCAGGAGAATCACTTGAACCTGGGAGGCAAAGGTTGCAGTGAGCCGGGATCACGCCACTGCACTCTAACCTGGCCAGCAGAGCAAGACTCAGTCTCAAAAACCAAAAACAGGGTCTTCACCCCAGTCCAGCCACCAGGTCAGATCTTTCTGGACCGTTGCCCCAGCCATATCCCACCCCCTCAAACTGTCCACCATCACCTGAGGGGCAGAGCCCAATTCTCAGCTGGCCCTGAGGCCCCCAGTAGCCAGCGTCCACCCCCATCTGCAGCCTCCTCTCCTCCTGGGCCCTGCCTCTCTGTCTGTGTATACGCTGCTCCACCGCCTGAACCCCTGGCCCCTCCTTCCCCAGGCTCCTCATGGTCCCTCCCCTGTAGGCCAGACTCAGCCCCAGGGGACCCTAAGAGACAGACAGGGCCTAGGAATGACCCAGCCGATCCATGGTCACACAGCTTTGAGGTGGCCAAGCCAGGACCCAAGCCCAGGCAGCCTCCAGAGGCCCAGCAGGGCCAAGAGGGCCCCTCCCGTATGTGTGTTTCTGCCAGAACCAGTCGGGCCGGGTCTTTTCAGCCCAGAAAGCAGCCCCACCACCCCACATCTGTCCAACAGTCAGTTGTCATGGTCCTGAGACACAGATGCGGGACCCAGGCCCGTCCCCTCACCTGATTCCATCCTTCCCAGGTGCCAGACACTCTCTTCTTTAGCGTAGCCAGTGTACCCTCTCCCAAGACATCAGCTGGGTGGCCTGGGATTCAGTGTGGTTGGAAGAAGGAAAAGTAGCATTGTCTTTGCCCCATGACATCCTCATCCCAAGTCCCCAAAACCACCTCCTGGCAGGACTTCTAGACCTTTAGTTCTGCCAGGAGTTGGCCCTGAGGCCTTGGGGCAAGGATGTCACAGGTCCCCACAAACACGTGCTCGTGGTTCCACTAGCCAGACTGGGTCTGAGGCCACGAATGGCCACCTTGAGCTCTGAAGCCTGCCCACACGGCCTCCTCTCTCAGGAGTCAGGGCACAGGTGCCTGCAGTGTGGGTTTAGAAGTCGGCAGGCCAGGCACAGTGTCTCATACCTGTAATCCCAGCACTTTGGGAGGCCGGGGAGGGAGGGTCGCTTGAGCTCAGGAGTTCTAAACCAACCTGGGCAACATGGCAAGACCCAGTCTAAACCAAAAAATACAGAAATTAGCCAGGCATGGCTACTTGGGAGGTAGTCCCAGCTACTTGGGAGGATCACCTGGGCCTGGGAGGTCAAGGCTCCAGTGAGCTATGATAGCACCACTGCACTCTAGCTTGGGTGACAGAGTGAGACCCTGTCTCAAAACGAAAAAAAGGAAACCAAAAACCAAAAAGAAGGCAATCCAGGCCGGGTGCGGTGACTCACGCCTATAATGCCAACACTTTGGGAGTCCAAGGTGGGCGGGTCACCTGAGGTTGGGAGTTCAAGACCAGCCTGACCAACATGGAGAAACCCTGTCACTACTAAGAATACACAATTAGCCAGGCGTGGTGGCACACGCCTGTAATCCCAGCTACTTGGGAGGCTGAGGCAGGAGAATCACTTGAACCCGGGAGGCAGAGGTTGCCGTGAGCCAAGATTGCGCCATTGCACTCCAGCCTGAGCAACAAGAGTGAAACTCTGTCTCAAAAAAAAAAAAAAAAAAAAGGCAGTCGGCAGCCCCTGGCCAGCTGGGTGGGCAGCTGCAGGAATCTGGGGTCCCCAGCACCCTCTGTGACTCCCACCCTGTGACCTCCTAGTGTGCAAGATGACCTGCCACAAGAAGTGTGTGCACAAGATTCAGAGCCACTGCTCCTACACCTACGGGAGGAAGGTGAGTGCAGGAGGCCTGGAACTCTCTAGAATGACACTCCACTCAGAGCCGGGTGCACCGGGAGGTGGTGCTTGATGTGAGGGCCAAGCGAAGCATTGAGCAGCCAGCAGGGGGCAGCTGTGGCCTCTGGTTCTGCAGAACACACCATTGTCCCTGGTTCTGTCCAAACCCCTTGAGGCTCCCAGGCAGGGCCCAGGCCTGTGTGTGTGTCTCAGCTCCCCTAGCCCTGCTCATCCTTGCTCCCGAGAGAGTCCTGAGCCATGTAGAGGGAGGCCCCCCAACTCTGTGCATAAGGATGGGGTCCTGGGTGGTAGGGGTGCAACAAGAGTCAGGGTCTACTTCTGTGAGGCGGCTGTGGGGGCCAGGTTATAGCTCTCACCCCACGAAGGACCACCCATGCCTTGGGTAGCCTACAAAGGAAGCCCCTGCCCAGTGGCTGCCACACTGGCCTTGACCTCTGCAGCCCCACACCCCCAACAACTATGCAGAAGGAGACAGGGAGGGACAGAACAGCAGAGGAAGCCCCGAGGGCCTTGTGCGGGACCAGGAGGGACAGGCCCCCAGAGACAGCTGGAGAGGAAGCCAGCCAGGCCCAGACCTGACCCCCCGACACCCGGCACTGCAGGGCGAGCCAGGCGCTGAGCCGGGCCACTTCGGTGTGTGCGTGGACAGCCTGACCAGCGACAAGGCCTCAGTGCCCATTGTGCTGGAGAAGCTCCTGGAACACGTGGAGATGCACGGCCTGTACACCGAGGGTCTCTACCGCAAGTCGGGCGCCGCCAACCGCACTCGGGAGCTCCGGCAGGCGCTGCAGACAGGTGGGCACTGCGGGCAGGTGGGCGCAGTGCCAGGCCCCAGGCGCAGCCGTCTCACCAGTGTGCCGCTCACCAGTCCCACCCCACTCACCCCACAGACCCCACAGCAGTCAAGCTGGAGAATTTCCCCATCCATGCCATCACGGGGGTGCTGAAGCAGTGGCTGCGGGAGCTGCCTGAGCCCCTCATGACCTTCGCACAGTACGGCGACTTCCTCCGAGCCGTTGGTGAGCCCCACCCGCAGGTGGCCATGGCCAGGGTACAGCGCTTGCTGTAACCAGCCCAGGAGGCAGGACCACCCGGTCCACAAGGCCCGAAGCAGTCGGCCCAGCCAAACCGGGTTCCCAGTTTGGGGTGGGGCCAGGACACCTCTGTAGCCATCCATTCTTGCGTGGGCACCACAGGGTGGATGGCACCCGTGCATCTCAGGTCGTGTTGGTGGGGACAACAGGCACCTTGGGGACCCTTGGGAGCTGACGCCCTCAAACCCCACTGCTTGCAGAGCTGCCAGAGAAGCAGGAGCAGCTGGCTGCCATCTATGCCGTCCTGGAGCACCTTCCGGAAGCCAACCACAACTCCCTGGAGAGACTCATCTTCCACCTCGTCAAGCAAGTGCCTCCCCACCTGCCCTCTGTGGGGTTAGGGTCGCACTGGGAACCCCCGAGGCAGCATTTCCCAGGGAGACCCGAGCTGGCGTTCTGTGGTGGTTTCGAACCAGGATGCAGACCGCTGTTGTGGGTTCTGGGAGGGGGCCAGGCTGCTGGGCCGCCCGGGTCCGTTGAGGTACCTCTCTGTCCTGCAGAAGCATCTTGCGGCGCTGGGCTGCGGCACTGCTTTCCTAACAGGCACCCCAGGGCTCAGAAGTTCAGTCTCGGGGCTCCCTGGGACCTCCCTCCCTCAGCCGTAGCCGTCCTCTAACTGCCAGTGACTGTGCAGGGTGGCCCTGCTCGAGGATGTCAACCGCATGTCGCCCGGGGCCCTGGCCATTATCTTCGCACCCTGCCTCCTGCGCTGCCCTGACAACTCGGACCCCCTGACCAGCATGAAGGATGTCCTCAAGATTACCACGTGAGTGCCCGCCCTGCCCCGGGACCCCACGACAACTCCATCCATCTCTGTGTAAATAAATGTGTAAGAAAAGTCCAGAGCCGAGTGCAGCGGTTCACACCTGTAATCCCAGCTACTTTGGGAGGCCAAGGCAAGAGGATCACTTGAGGCCAGGAGTTTGAGACCAGCCTGGGCAACATAGTGAGACCCTACAAAAAATTCTGAAATTTTAAATTTTTGTCTCTACAGAAAATTTAAAAATTAGGCCAGGCATGGTGGTTCACGCCTGTAATCCCAGCATTTTGGGAGGCCGAGGTGGGTGGATCCCTTGAGGCCAGGAGTTCAAGACCAGCCTGGCCAACATGGTGAAACCCCATCTCTATTAAAAATATAAAACTTAAGCTAGGCAAGTTGACTCACGCCTGTAATCCAGCACTTTGGGAGGCGGAGACGGGCGGATCACCTGAGGTCAGTAATTCGAGACCAGCCTGACCAACATGGAGAAATCCCGTCTCTACTAAACATACAAAATTAGCCGGGCATGGTGGCGCATGCTTGTAATCCCAGCTACCTGGGAGGCTGAGGCAGGAGAATCACTTGAACCCAGGAGGCGGAGGTTGCAGTGAGCCGAGGTCACACCATTGCACTCCAGCCTGGGCAACAAGAGTGAAACTCCGTCTCAAAAAAAGGAAGAAAAAATATAAAAATTAGCTGAGCCTGGTGGCATGTGCCTATAATGCCAGCTACCAGGAGGCGGAGGCTACAGTGAACTGAGATTGCACCACTGCACTCCAGCTGGGCAACAGCGTGAGACTCCGTCTCAAAAAGAAAATTTTAAGAAATTACATATATAAACTAGACAGGTGTGGTGGCAGGCACCTGTAATCCCAGCGGCTTAGGAGGCTGAGGCAGGATAATTGCTTGAACCCAGGAGGTGGAGGTTGCAGTGAGCCGAGATCACGCCACTGCACTCCAACCTGGGTGACAGAGCGAGACTCCATCTCCAAAAAAAAAAAAAAAAAGCAACTATCCAGATGGCAGTGGTCCCAGCAGTTGTGTCTTTCTGAATGTGCTTTAATGAGCACACCCCATTGTACTAAAACAGAACTTTTAGCAAAGGCTGGATGATAGGCGAATGGTAGTGGACTCCTGTCTCTGCTACACAGCGTCCTGTCAGGGGAGGATAAGGAACACGAAGCAGCTCCTGCAGCTCGCACCACAGAGCTCACCCAAACTGAGTCCCTCTGGTTCTGACCACTCCGAGCTGAGTCCCTCTGGTTCTGACCACTCCGAGCTGAGACCCTCTGATACTGACCACTCCAAACTGAGTCCCTCTGGTACTGACCACTCCAAGCTGAGTCCCTCTGGTACTGACCACTCCGAGCTGAGTCCCTCTGGTACTGACCACTCCAAGCTGAGTCCCTCTGGTTCTGACCACTCCGAGCTGAGACCCTCTGATACTGACACCACCAGGCTGGCCTTGACCACCAAGTGGGCATACTGTGGGTCAGAGCACATGTCTGGAGCCCCTGGGGCCATCTGCCTGCTGCCCCTGGGACAAACTGCCCAGCAGCTTGGACTTCTCTGGGAGGCAAGATAATCCCCACCCTGCTGGTGACTAGGGGCTTCAGTTCACTCTGACCCTCCTTCAAACAAGGAGGCGTGCAGAGACAGGAGACTCAGGCTCAGAGAGGTGGAGTGAGCTGCCAAAGGTCACACAGCATGGGAGCCTTCACAGCCGTGTCCCAGGCACTGCTTGGTCTCTGAGCCTCAGCCACTGCCCCCCAGGTACCAACTCCTGGACCTCAAATGTGCCCGGGGCGGTAACTGAGTCGCTTCCTCCCGTGGGCCTTCTCTGTAGGTGCGTGGAGATGCTGATCAAGGAGCAGATGAGGAAATACAAAGTGAAGATGGAGGAGATCAGCCAACTGGAGGCTGCAGAGAGCATCGCCTTCCGCAGGCTTTCGCTTCTGCGACAAAATGCTGTGAGTACCCGTGATCGCGGGGGCGGGGCCTCTTTGGTGGGCGGGGTCTGGTGCTGGGCAGGGCCTTTGGCGTGGCTTTGTTGCTGGGAAGGTTGTTGGGCGGGGTCTTGGTGGGAGGGGGGCCTTGGGTGGGCGGGACCTCCCATGCCGAGGATGGGACTGGGTAGTGGATGTAGTCTCGGGTAGCCGGGCGGGGCCTCCCTTTCCAGTTCCCCGCCCACTCTTACCACACCCTTGGCCACAGCCATAACCAGCCTGGCTGGGGCCACCGGGCCGTGCAGGCAGGGGCAGACTTACTGCCTTGAACAAAAGACGATGGTCCTCGCTCAGCCTCACTCCAATTGTGTCCCTCTAGGTGAGGCAGGTGGGGGACCAGTTTCCCACTTGCTGGTGGTTCAGGTCATCAGTCCAGCCTTGTCCCTTCTGACCTGGGCCCTCTGCCCCCGGGAAATGTCCCCAGAGCAGAAGAATCAGTCCCACAGTGCAGGGGTGCGTTAGTGGGGAACGGGCTCTGGGCTCCTGTGGGAACCAGGGACCCCCTGTCTTGGTACTGGTCATTGGATGTATCCCCAGCTCATGCCTGTGTCTGTCTTGGCCCATGTGGTCACCCTGTGTTCATCTCTCTCCCAGCTATGGCCTCTCAAACTGGGGTTTTCGTCTCCCTATGAGGGGGTCCTGGTATGTACGCGTTCGGTGGGCCCGCAGTGCATGTCTCCCGGTGCGGTGCATGCTGGAGTTCCCTGGGGCCCCGGGCCCCTCGTAGGATAGACGGAGCCTGTCCTAACTTTCCAGAAGTGCATGCTGGGGAGGCCCCTTGCCTGCTGAGCCTCTGTGCCCAGGACGACTAATCGGCCACACGACCACCACTCTGTCCCGTGGGATTCCTAGAGAAGTCTCACTAAGAGCCCAGCGCATCCACATCAGAACTAACCTGGGACCTGCTCACACCTCTGGCACTAACCTCGCCCACTCAGAGGAGTCAGTCAGACCCCTTGCTGCTTTCTTTCAGAACAAGAGCCCCAAGGCCCGGGACAGCCAGGGGGAGGAGCTGGAGGTGCTGCTGGAGGAGGAGGCAGCCGGTGGCGATGAGGACCGGGAAAAAGAGATTCTCATTGAACGGATCCAGTCCATCAAGGAGGAGAAGCAAGTGGCCCGGTCCCCTCCCTCAGTCCTTCATGTTTAGGGCAAGCTGGAGCGCAGGTTCCATCCCTGGTGGTCCGCTTGGCCTCGCCAGCTTTGGTCCTGTCATCCCTGATACTGGGCAAACAACACTTTTTTTCTTTTTTGAAACGGAGTCTCGCTTTGTCACCCAGCTGGAGTGCAGTGGTGCGATCTCGGCTCACTGCAACCTCCGCCTCCCAGGTTCAAGCGATTCTCTGCCTTAGCCTCCAAGTAACTGGGACTACAGGTGCCCACCACCACACCCAGCTAATTTTGTGTTTTTAGCAGAGACAGGGTTTCAGCACATTGGCCAGGCTGGTCTTGAACTCCTGACCTCAAGTGATCCCCCACCTTGGCCTCCCAAAGTGTTGGGATTACAGGTGTGAGCCACCATACTCGGCCTTTATTTCTGAGACAGGGTCTTGCTCTGTCACCCAGGCTGGATTGTAGTGATGCGATCACGGTTCACTGCAGCCGCAATCGCTTAGGCTCAAGGAGTCCTCCCACCTCAGCCTCCCCAGTAGCTAGAACCACAGGTGCACATCACCACGCCTGCCTAATTCATTTACTTTTTGTAGAACAGGGTCTGCCTATGTTGCCCAGGCTGGGTTCAAACTCCTGGGCTCAAGCAATCTTCTTGCTTGGGATGGGGGGAGGTTGGGGACATGGAGTTACATCTAGGAGCAGGACGGCCTGCTCTGTTCCACACTGGCCTGGCACTTTTGGTGGAGTGGCTTTGGACACCACGACGCTTTTTCCTTCAGGGAGGACATCACCTATCGGCTGCCGGAGCTGGACCCAAGGGGCTCAGACGAGGAGAACCTGGACTCGGAGACGTCGGCCAGCACCGAGAGCCTGCTGGAGGAGCGGGCCGGGCGGGGGGCCTCGGAAGGTCAGTATTAAGGTAGCGTCTGCTTTTCTCCTTCCCATCCATCCCAGCAGGCCCCAGGGCGAGGGTCCTCCGACTGCCGGCCCTGAAGCTGCAGTAACCCTGCCATCTGTCTCTCAAAAGGGCCCCCTGCGCCTGCTCTCCCTTGCCCCGGCGCGCCCGCCCCGAGCCCCCTCCCCACCGTGGCTGCCCCTCCACGACGAAGGCCGTCGTCCTTCGTAACGGTCAGAGTGAAGACCCCCCGGCGGACCCCCATCATGCCCACGGCCAACATCAAGCTCCCACCAGGCCTGCCCTCCCACCTGCCTTGCTGGGCACCGGGTGCCCGGGAGGTGGCTGCCCCAGTGCGGCGCCGGGAGCCACCTGCCCGCCGCCCGGACCAGGTACATTCCGTGTACATCACGCCCGGGGTACACCTGCCAACGCAGGGCGCCCTGGAGCCCCTAGAAGAGGATGGCCAGCCACCTGGGGCCAAGCGAAGGTACTCAGACCCCCCAAAGTACTGCCTGCCCCCTGCCTCGGGCCAGGCCAATGGCTGAGGGCCACAGCTGACAAAGTCTGCATGTCCGAGGACGGCCCCTGCACTGGAGCTGGGCGCCAGAGCTGCAGAGCTAGTGTTCGGCCCTCAGAGAAGGATCCAGAATCAAAAGCTCAAGAGCGACGTGAGGTGGGCACCGGCCCCAAGTGCAGAGTCAAGGCAGGGAGAGGCCAGCTGGAGCCAGGCCCCCCTCGCACCCAGCCCCCAAATCACCGACGCACCTGCGGGGAGCGCCACATCTCCGCCTGCAGCCTCACATCTCCCCACTCCCCTTTTGTACGTTTAACCGTTTCTTTGTACGTGGTTTACGTAACTTTAAACTGTAACAGCCTTAATGGAAGACCAAATGGTTTTTTATATGTGTATGTACAAAGTTTTCTATTAACGCTGCCCGTCTCCCTTATAACCTGGACTTGAGCTGTCAGAGCGGAGGCCACTAGGCCCCTGTGCGTCTGAGGCTCAGACCCCTGCTATGGTTGGCTTGGGGTGGCCAGTGGGCTGGGACCCTCCATGAGAGTTTTGGACACTTGGGCCACCTGACCCGTGCCCGTCTGACACATGTCTCCGGGGGACAGCCACCTGGCCAATGTGCATGTGAGGACGTGCTGGAACCTTCTATGGGGGTCTAGGCTATTGGCTGGAGCCAGGACATGAGTCAGGGGCACCACAGACCTCACATGCCAGGGAGACTTGAATGTGGCTGTCACTCTTCCGGACGCCAAGGGCTGCAGGAGGCTGGCTGCTCTTGGCACTACCCACCCCATGTGACAGAACAGGAGCCAGTGACTCAGGACTGCTCACGGACCAGGAGGGCAATGCCTGAAGTCAGACCTCCCTACAGGTCAACAGGGACAACCTGGGGATCTCTGGAGCAGGGCCCTCCTCTCTCAGGCTTGGCCCACTCCCCCAGACACCTGGACACATGGCCACAAATCTGGGACAAAGGGCCCTCCGCACGGCGTGAAATAAAAAGTGCCTGAGAAGTGTGTGCCTGGGATGCCTGCTCATGTGGGATCGGGCTTGGAAGAGCAGGGCCGGGGGATGGGGGTCTGCCCTGTGGCCTCAGCCAAGAAGGGTGCAGGGGATGGTGGAACACTGTCCTCAAAGATCTGTCTTGACCCTCCAGCAAATGGAGCTCCCAGCAGAGCCTCACTTGGCAAGGAGCACCTGCTGTCCTTGGGAGCCTCTCTGGCCTCCCTGTTTCAATGCCCAGTCTCTGGAGCCTAAATGTCAGCTGCAGCCACCACCCATCCATCAGAGGTAGCCAGTTCCCTGTGGGCCCAGCAGGACAGGAACAGATGGGCTCCCAGGCTGCCATCAGATGGGAGTTGTGGGCACTGGCTGGCTGGTGTTGGTTTCGGGGGCCCTGAAGAACCCAAGTCCAGACTGCACATGCCAGAGGTTGAGGGGCTTGTCCAAGGCCACACAGCTGGGAGGGGCATGGCTGGGATTTAGACTCTGCCCTGCCAGCCTCTAGAGGCCCCTTTGATGGGCCCTGGGTTTGGTCTCCATGGTTGTGGGGTTTTTTTGTTTCTTTGTTTTTTTGAAACATGGTCTCTGTCGCCCAGGCGGGAGTGCAGTTCGCACGATCTCAGCCCACTGCAGCCTCCACCTCCCAGGTTCAAGCGATTCTCCTGCCTCAGCCTCCCGAGTAGCTGAGATTACAGGTGTGCACCACCACGCCTGGCTAATTTTTGTATTTTTTGATAGACAGGGTTTCACCATGTTGGCCAGGCTGCTCCAAACTCCTGACCTCCAGTGATCCACCCACCTCACCCTCCCAAAGTGCTGGGATTGCAGGCATGAGCCACCACACCCAGCCCTCCATTGTATTTTTCTTTTTTTTTTTTTTTTGAGATGGATTCTTGCTCTGTTGCCCAAGCTGGAGTGCAATGGCGCAATCTTGGCTCACTGCAACATCTGCCTCCTGGATTCAAGCGATTTGCCTGCCTCAGCTTCCCAAGTAGCTGGGATCACAGGCACCCACCATCACACCCAGCTAATTTTTGTATTTTTAGTAGAGACGGGGTTTCACCATGTTGGCCAGGCTGGTCTCAAACTCCTGACCTCAGTTGATCACCTGCCTCAGCCTCCCTAAGTGCTGGGATTACAGGCGTGAGCCACTGCGCCCATCCGTCTATGGTATTTTTCAAGGACATCAGGCCCACTGGTGTGACCAAGGTACAGATGATCTAAGGTATGGGAAAACATGAGGGCTGCATGCCAGGCCCTGGTCCCTGTGAAGCCCCCACCCTCATCCTCTCACTCCAGAAGCGTGGCACTGCAGGCATAGGGGTACTCAGCTTCCAGGTAATGAGGTGGGCTGGGAAGGGGTTCTCTCCACGGGGGTCTGGGCCTTAGGGGGGACCCAGCCCCACCTTGCTCACTCTGAGGCAGAGCTGCCCCATATCACCCTTGAGGCAGGTACTGTCACACTGTACATTTCCCGGGGGAAGAAACGGATCAAGAAAAGTTAAACTCGCCCAGGGCCGGGGATGGAATCAGAGCTGGAGCTGTGACCTGGAAGCTCATAACCACAATACAGATGAGCCCCGCTGAGGTGGGGGAAGCCTTGGATTCCTGAATTCCAGGCTAGAGCCCCTCCTACAAGAGAAATCGGGAAGGGCGCGCGGAGGTGAAACAGCTCCGACTGGGAAGAATCCAGGTAGTAGTGGGGTGGGGGGAGGTACTTCGAGCAAGCAAAACAGAACAAGAGGGCACAGTGCAGGGGGGGTCTGACACCCGAAGATCCCGGTCGTCCTATCATTCCCGAAGGGTTAACACGCTCTCGAAGAAAAGGAAGTGATTCGCCTGAGTAAGAAAGAATGGGGTGGCGCCTCTCCTATTTTTTTAAAATAGAGGTAGGGTCGCGCTATATTGCCCGGGCTGGCCTCGAACTCCTGGCTTCAAGCAATCCTTTCCCAACTCCGCCTCCTAAAATGCTGGCATTACAGCCCTGAGGCAGCGCGCCCGGCCCAGCGCCCCGCCTCAAAACAAGGTATTACTTCTGCTCCAAACAAAGATGGGCCAGCGAACTGGAGCAGGCGAAACATCCGCCCGGAAGGCCACTTGAAGGCACTTCCGCCCTCTCTTAACATGGCGCCGGCGGAAGGGGCGGGGTAGGGCCGGGCGATAATGGCGGCGTCGAGGCTGGAGCTGAACCTGGTGCGGCTACTATCCCGCTGCGAGGCGATGGCAGCGGAGAAACGGGACCCGGACGAGTGGCGCCTGGAGAAGGTGAGGGGATCTCGCACTGCCGCGTAGAGTCCGACTCCCGGGGGGTGGTTCCTAGGGTTGGAAGCCACCTAGCCGGACTCCCCTGCCCCAGTAGCCTCTCGGGCAGCGCCCTTTCCGGTCAGTCCCGCCACGTCTACCTGTAGCTTCCGCCCCCGTCCCTGGGACTCCGCCCCTCCCCCACTGGCCCCGCCTCCTTTGCGCTTGACCCCTCCCATTTGTCGGCCCCGCCCCCCACTCCCATGAGCAGGACGTGGGAACGACCCCCGGGTGACAATCCACTTTTCCTCCCCAGTACGTGGGAGCCCTGGAGGACATGTTGCAGGCCCTGAAGGTCCACGCGAGGTGAGTGCAGGCAGCCTTACTGCTTTCACATCAGCACGTGGCTATTCTGGGACATCCCAGTACCGCTGTCCCAGCTGGGACCCTTCCCTGAGCTGGGGACCATGGACAGGTTTTCTTTTTCTTCTTCCTACCTCCCAGCAAACCGGCCTCTGAGGTGATCAATGAATATTCCTGGAAGGTGGATTTTCTGAAGGGGATGCTGCAAGCCGAGAAGCTGGTGAGAAGGGGTGCCCCTCCCCCTCAGCCCCCATCACTGCTCACTTTCGTCCCCAGGACCTGCCCCTCCAGTGACTTCTCTTCCCACATTTCTGCAGACCTCCTCCTCAGAGAAAGCACTGGCCAACCAGTTCCTGGCCCCTGGCCGTGTGCCAACCACAGCCAGAGAGCGAGTGCCCGCCACAAAGACGGTGCATCTGCAGTCACGGGCGCGGTACACCAGCGAGATGCGGAGTGAGCTACTAGGCACGGTAGGGCTCCTTTCCTGGTCCCTGGGAACCCCTTGGACAGGGACGGGGGTTCTATGCCTGCAGGCAGCCGGAACCACAATACTGTCAGATACAGGGGCTCTGAGGGGGTCCAGCAATCGCTTCCCTGGGTCATCACACAAGGCCGCCCAACAGAGGGGCACTGTGGCTAAGGCTTTGCTAGATGAATAGCAAATTTGGTACAAGGCAAAAATGGAACGTGTCAGGTTAAGCCCCAGAGTTGGCCCAAGAGCAGGGTTTGAGTCCTGGCTTGCAACTTACAAGACACGAAAGTTTCTTCAGCTGTAAAAGAAGATGACAAGTTCCTTTCTGAGCACTTTATGTGGATCAGCTCAATCTTTTAAAATACGAGTTGTTGGCCGGGTGCGGTGGCTCACGCCTGTAATCCCTGCACTTTGGGAGGCCGAGGCGGGCGGATCACGAGGTCAGGAGATCGAGACCATCCTGGCTAACACGGTGAAACCCCGTCTCTACTAAAATACAAAAAATTAGCCGGGCGCGGTGGCGGGCGCCTGTAGTCCCAGCTACTCCGGAGGCTGAGGCAGGAGAATGGCGCGAACCCGGGAGGCGGAGCTTGCAGTGAGCCGAGATGGTGCCACTGCACTCCAGCCTGGGAGACAGAGTGAAGACTCCGCCTCAAAAAAAAAATAAAATAAAAAAATAAAATAAAATAAAATAAAATAAAATATGAGTTGTTGTGGCGGGGCGCGGCAGCTCACGCCTGTAATCCCAGCACTTTGGAGGCCAAGGCGGGCAGATCATTTGAGGTCTCGAGTTAGAGACCAGCCTGACCAACATGGAGAAACCCCGTCTTTACTAAAAATACAAAATTAGCTGGGCGTGGTGGCACATGCCTGTAATCCCAGCTACTCAAGAGGCTGAGGCAGGAGAATCGCTTGAACCTGGGAGGCAGAGGTAGCGGTGAGCCAAGATTGAGCCATTGCACTCCAGCCTGGGCAATAAGAGCAAAACTCCATCTCAAAAAATATATATATATGAGTGGTTGTTACCAGTTTATAGTTGAGGAAACAGGCTCAGAGGTCATGGGATTTCCCCATGTCCCGACTGAAGGTGAAAAGGTTGAGATCAGAAGGGACAGGTTTGGGAACAAGACAAGGGGGGTGACTTCATGGCATTTACTTTTTTTTTTTTTTTTGAGATGGAGATTCACTCTTGTTGCCGAGGCTGGAGTGCAGTGGGGCGATCTCGGCTCACTGCAACCTCCGCCTCCTGGTTTCAAGAGATTCTTCTGCCTCAGCCTCCTGAGCCATGGAATCACAGGCACCCCTACCACACCTGGCTAATTTTTTGTATTTTTAGTAGAGATGGGGTTTCATTACGTTGGCCAGGCTGGTCTCGAACTCCTGACCTCAGGTGACCTGCCCACCTCGGCCTCCCAAAGTGCTGGGAGTGAGCCACCGCACCCAGTCTCATGCCACTTACTTCTTTCCACAGGACTCTGCAGGTGAGTCACCATGAACACAACAGGACTTGAGGGCCAGCTGCCTAGGACAAGACATACATCCTTGCTGCCCTGGGGCCTCCATGCCCAGCCTGACTCCAACAGCAACATAACCAAATTACACGTGGAGGAAGAGCCAGGACAGAGGAAATGACCCCGAGAGGAAACAGAGCTAGGCACTCCTGCCGGGCACAGTGGCTCACACCTGTAATCCCGGCAATTTGGGAGGCTGAGGCAGGTGGATCACTTGAGGTCAGGAGTTTGAGACCAGCCTGGCCAACATGACCAAACCTTGTCTCTACTAAAAAAACAGAACTTAGCCGGATGCAGTGCCGCCTGTCTGTAGTCCCAACTCCTCAGGAGGCTGAGGCAGGAGAATTGCTTGAACCCAGGAGGTGGAGGTCGCAATGAGCTGAGATCACACCACTGCACTCCAGCCAGGGTGATACAGCAAGACTCCCTCTCAAAAAAAAAAAAGGAAAAAAATTAGCCAGGCGTGGTGACGCACACCTATAGTCCCAGCTATTTGGGGGGCTGAGGCAGGAGGATTGCTTGAGGCTGGGAGGGGGAGGTTGCAGTGAGCTGAGATCGCGCCAGTGCACTCCAGCGTGGTTGACAGAGAAAGACTCTATCTCAAAAATAAGCAAATAGATAAATTTGTTAAAGCTAGGCACGCCCAGCCTATGGGACCAAGGCTAGGCTGGAGGGAGGGATCTGGGGTCTGAGGGAAATGAGACAGGAGTAAGGAGACTCTCCTAGAAGAGGGGGTATTCAAGCATGGTCAGAAGCCAAAGGGGCAGCAGACAAGATGAGGAAACAACATTCCAAACAGTAGGCCCAGCACAGGCAATGGTTAGGATGCCAGAAACAGGAAACAAACACTTGCCTTTTTGCTTGGCCTGTTTTGCTTTCAGAGCCTGAGATGGACGTAAGGAAGAGAACGTGAGTGTCTGCGGCCCTGGGGCAGTAGTGGCAATTGGGTGGTGCGGCAGGGACAGGGTGGCACTGGCCAAACCCTGGACCACTGAGGCACTACCACAAGGATCTAAACGAACCAGAAGCCACTTCTGTGGATGCTCTTCGCAGAAGTCAAAGTAGGCCAGACGCAGTGGCACACGCCCATAATCCCAACACTTTGGGAAACTGAGGCAGACGGATCACCTGAGGCGAGGAGTTCAAGACCAGCCTGGCCAACATGGCAAAACCCTGTCTCTACTAAAAATACAAAAAATTAGCCGGGTATGGTGGCGGGCGCCTGTAGTCCCAGCTACTCGGGAAGCTGAGGCAGGGGAATCTCCTGAACCCAACAGGCGGAGGTTGCAGTGGGCCGAGATGGTGCCATTGCACTCCGGCCTGGGCAACAGAGTGAAACTCAGTCAAAAAAAAAAAAAGAGAGCTGGATGCAGTGGCTCACGCCTGTAATCCCAGCACTTTGGGAGGCCAAGGCGGGTGGATCACCTGAAGTCAGGAGTTCGAGACCAGTCTGACCAATATGGTGAAACCCCATCTCTACTAAAAACACCAAATTAGCCAGGTGTGGTGGCAGGCACCTGTCATCCCAGCTACTTGGGAGGCTGAGGCAAGAAAATCGCTTGAACCCGGGTGGCAGAGGTTGCAGTTAGCTGAGATGGTGCCATTGCACTCCAGCCTGGGTGACAAGGGCGAAACTCTGTCCCAAAAAAAAAAGTCAAAGCAGAGGAGGGGAAACTGAGTCCCACGCAGGGCTGTGGCTGAAGCCATGACCTTTGGCTTGCTTTGAAAATGTGTTGGTCGGCCGGGCGCGGTGGCTCATGCCTGTAATCCCAGCACTTTGGGAGGCTCAGGCGAGCGGATCACGAGGTCAAGAGATTGAGACCATCCTGGCCAACATGGTGAAACCTCGTCTCTATTAAAAATATAAAAAAATTAGCTGGGCATGGTGGCGGGTCCCTGTAATCCCAGCTACTCAGGAGGCTGAGGGAGGAGAATCGCTTGAACCCAGGAGGTGGAGGTTGCAGTGAGCTGAGATCACGCCATTGCACTCCAGCCTGGGCGACAGAGCGAGACGCTGTCTCAAAAAAAAAAAAACAAGAAAATGTATTGGTCTTCTCCTCTTTCCCACTCCATCTCTCATGCCCTCCTCCCACCATGTGTGAGATCAGTGGAGTGGCAGGGTCCCAGCCAGTGAGTGAGAAGCAGTCGGCAGCTGAGCTAGACCTCGTCCTGCAGCGACATCAGAATCTCCAGGAAAAGCTGGCGGAAGAGATGCTAGGACTGGCCCGGAGCCTCAAGACCAATACGCTGGCCGCCCAGAGTATCATCAAGAAGGACAACCAGGTGTGGAGACTGGGGGAGCTCTCCAGCCTCTGCCCTGGGGCATCAGAGAAGGCTTCCCAGCACAGGAGCATGGTGGCTGGGGCTTTGTGGGATGAATAGGAGTTTTGTAGAAGGCAACAATCGCATTCCCTGCAGAGGGCACAGCACCAGCAAGCGACAAGAGGTGCAGGCCAGCCCCAGGGAAGTAGAGAGAAGCTATTCAGGCCCCAGTCCTGTTGACACCCTTTCCACCTTCCCCGCAGACCCTGTCACACTCACTGAAAATGGCAGACCAGAACCTGGAGAAGCTGAAGACAGAGTCAGAGCGGCTGGAGCAGCACACACAGAAGTCAGTCAACTGGTTCCTCTGGGCCATGCTCATTATCGTCTGCTTCATCTTCATTAGTATGATCCTCTTCATTCGAATCATGCCCAAACTCAAATAAAGACCCCCGCCCACCTTGTCTGTCTTCCTTCTGTCCCCTGTCCCCATCCAGCAATGCCTTTCAGGGTGGGCAATGAGATGGGAGGGTCTTTGGAGGTCCCTGAAGAGCCACAGAGAGTGTGTGAGCAGGGAAAGAAGAACCTCAGCGCCAGATGCGGGGGCTCACGCCTGGAATCCCAGCACTTTGGGAGGCCAAGGCAGGTGGATCACTTGAGGCCAGGAGTTCGAGACCAGCCTGGCCAATGTGGTGAAAACCCGTCTCTACCAAAAAATACAAAACTCAGGCGGGCATGGTGGCACATGCCTGTAGTCCCAGCTACTTGGGAGGCTTAGGCACGAAAATCGCTTGAACCCAGGAAGTGGAGGTTGCAGCGAGCCGAGATCGCGGTACTGTACTCCAACCTGAGCAACAGAGCAAGACTCTATTGCAGAAAAAAAAACAGAAAAAGTCAGGCTGGCAGGTGGTGACTCATCAAACTCTCCCTCTGCCCATGTTCCTCTGGAGCCTACCCCATAATGGACGAGGCCCAGCCCCAGGAGGCCCTAGGAGCCTCCGATTAGCAGACTCACAGCCAAACTCAATGCCTTCAGCAATGTGAGGCCAGAGTGAGGCCAAAGGGTAGGACAGGGGCTTGGAGGGTCGAGGAGGAGTGGGGTAATGACAGGAGCTCAGCCTGGAGGAGGGGGTCTCAACACTAGGTCTTCCCTGGAATTGAAGGCAATAGTTTGAGGACACAGCTCAGCCACACTGCAGCCCCAGCTCTTGGGACACTACAGATCCCTCATACAGTCACTCGACAAACACACATGGGTCGTGCCCAGTGCTCCCTGGAGACCCTGCCCTCCCCAGGTCATAGTCTGATCATTTCAAAGGAGAACTGGGTGGGTACTAGGGTAGGGGTCCTGAAAAGGGTCATGGAGTAGGAATTCTGGGGTCCTGAGCCCTGCTCTCACACCAGCTCCAGACAGGGCACAGCCTGTAAGGGAGCAGCTGAGGGGCTGGGTGACAAGGGCTTGGGGTGTCTGCCCCATGGCAGCATGACGGCATTGTGGAGAACCCTCGGAGGTGCCCAGTGGACCCCCCACCCAATGGACCCCATCACACAGTGAGTAAAATCATTAGGTAGGGATTTTTTCTTTTTTTTTTTTTTTTTTTTGAGACAGGGTCTCACTCTGTGGTCCAGGCTAGAGTGCAGTGGTGCAATCATAGCTCACTGCAGCCTTGACTTCCTAGCCTCAAGCAATCCTCCTGCCTTGGCCTCACAAAGTGCTGGGATTAGAGCATAAGCCACTGTGCTCGGCCCAAGTAGAGATTTTTAAAAGCGCTACTGGCAGCTTTTAAAAAGTAGATCAAGCCCAGGCGCGGTGGCTCAAGCCTGTAATCCCAGCACTTTGGGAGGCCGAGGCGGGCGGATCACGAGGTCAGGAGATCGAGACCATCCTGGCTAACACGGTGAAACCCCGTCTCTACTAAAAAAAAATACAAAAAAACTAGCCGGGTGAGGTCGCGGGCGCCTGTAGTCCCAGCTACTCGGGAGGCTGAGGCAGGAGAATGGCGTAAACCCAGGAGGCGGAGCTTGCAGTGAGCTGAGATCCGGCCACTGCACTCCAGCCTGGGCGACAGAGAGAGACTCTGTCTCAAAAAAAAAAAAAAAAAAAAAAAGTATATCATAGAGCCGAGCGCAGTGGCTCACGCCTGTAATCCCAACACTTTGGGAGGCTGAGGCAGGCGGATCACTTGACATCAGGAGTTCAAGACCAGCCTAGCCAACATGGCGAAAACCCATCTCTACTAAAAGTACAAAAAATTAGCTGGGCATGGTGGTGGGCACCTGTAATCCCAGCTACTTGGGAGGCTGAGGCAGGAGAATTGCTTGAACCCAGGAGGCAGAGGTTGCAGTGAGCTGAGACTGCACCACTGCATTACAGCCTGGGCAACAAGAGCGAGACTCCATCTCAAAAAAAAAAAAAAAAAAGTAGATCATAAGAAGGAGACTGAGCCAGGCATGGTGACTCACACCTACAATCCTAGCTACTGGTGAGTCTGAGGCAGAAGGAACCCTTGAGCCCAGGGATTGGAGGCTACAGTGAGCAGTGATCATGCGGCACTGCACTCCAGCCTGGGTGACAGAGTGAGACCCCTACTCAAACAAAAAAAAAAAAGGAAGTTTATGCCTGAGACACAGGGATGATTCCTTATTAGAAAACCACATTGGCCGGGGCACCGTGGCTCATGCCTTGTAATGCCAGCACTGTGGGAGGCCAAGGTGGGAGGATTGCTTGAGCTCAGGAGTTTGAGGCCAGTCTGGACAACATGGTAAAACCCCATCTCTACAAAAAATACTCCCAGCTACTTGGGAGGCTGAGACAGGAGAATGGCTTGAGTCCAGGAGTTCGAGGATGCAGTGAGCTGTGATCACACCACTACACTCCAGCCTGAGCGACAGAGCAAGATCCTGTCTCAAACAACAACAGCAGCAAAAGGCAGTACATTAATGCCTCAGAAAACAAAATCACAGATGCTGAAATGACAAATTGTACTGTTTAGCCTCCATTACCCAAAGGCTCCTAATTTGAAAAGAAAGGAAATAGATGGAGATGTTCCTCACTTCACTGAACAATTTCAAGCCAAAGGAAGTGTCGACTTTAATGGGCAAATACTCAAAATTTCTGCCATCAAAATGAGGAATAGGCCAGGCACAGTGGCTAACGCCACCTGTAACGCCGGCACTTTGGGAGGCCGAAAGAGGTAGATCACTTGAGGTCAGGAGTTCGACACCGGCCTGGCCAACATGGTGAAACCTTGTCTCTACCAAAAATACAAAAATTAGACAGGCATGGTGGCACGTGGCTGTAATCCCAGCTACTCAGGAGGCTGAGGCAGGAGAATCACTTGAACCTGGGAGGCAGAGGTTGCAGTGAGCCGAGATCACACCACTGCACTCCACCCTGGGTAAAAGAGTGAGACTCTGGCTTAAAAAACAAAAACAAGGCCGGGCGCGGTGGCTCACGCCTGTAATCCCAGCACTTTGGGAGGCCGAGGCGGGCGGATCACAAGGTCAGGAGATCGAGACCACGGTGAAACCCCGTCTCTACTAAAAATACAAAAAAATTAGCCGGGCGCGGTTGTGGGCGCCTGTAGTCCCAGCTACTCCGGAGGCTGAGGCAGGAGAATGGCGTGAACCCGGGAGGCGGAGCTTGCAGTGAGCCAAGATCGCGCCACTGCACTCCAGCCTGGGCTGGGCGACAGAGCGAGACTCCGTCTCAAAAAAAAAAAAACAAAAAAAAAAACAAGGCTGGGCGCGGTGGGTCATGCCTGTAATCCCAGCACTTTGGGAGGCTGAGGCAGGCAGATCACCTGAGGTCTGGAGTTCAAGACCAGCCTGATCAACATGGAGAAACCCCGTCTCTACTAAAAATACAAAATTAGCCGGGCATGGTGGCGCGTGCCTGTAAACCCAGCTACTCGGGAGGCTGAGGCAGGAGAATGGCTTGAATCTGGGAGGCGGAGGTTGTGGGAAGGCGGAGGTTGCAGTGAGCCAAGATCACGCCATTGCACTCCAGCCTGGGTAACAAGAGTGAAACTCCGTCTCAAAAAAAAAACAAAAAACAAAACAAAAAAAAAAAACTGGGGGAGTGGAATGGGGAAGGATGCTCACAGTCACCCTGCCTCCATAATTTAACATAGTCTTGAGGTGGTAGTCAGCACAACTAGAAGAAAAAAAGAAATGGGGCCAAATATGGTGGTGCATGCCTGTGGTCCCAGATACTCCAAAGGCTGAGGCAGGAGGATTGCTTGAGGCCAGAAGATAGAGACTAGCCTGGGCAACATAGCAAGACCCTGTAAATAGAATAAATAAAATACCAAGCATGGGGCTCATGTCTTTAGTCCCAACTACTTGGGAGGCTGAAGCAGGAGGACCACTTGATCCTAGGAGTTTAAGACCCGACTGGACAATATAGCGAGACCCCATCTCTACCAATAAAAATTTAAAAATGTAAAAATTATCCAGATGTATGCCACCTGGTGTGGCTCCTGCCTGTCATCCCAGCACTTTGGAAGGCCAAGGCAGGTGGATCACTTGAAGTCAGGAGTTCAAGATCAGCCTGGCCAACATGGTGAAACTCTGTCTTTACTAAAAAATACAAAAATTAGCTGGGCGTGGTGGCAGGTGCCTGTAATCCCAGCTACTCAGAAGGGTGAGGCAGGAGAATTGCTTGAACCCAGGAGGCAGAGATTGCAGTGAGCCACAATCATTGCATTGCACTCCAGCCTGGGCAACAGAGCAAGACTCCATCTCAAAAAAATAATAATTATCAGCTGAGTGCAGTAGCTCATGGCGGTAATCCCAGCACTTTGAGATGCTAAGGCGGGTGGATCACGAGGTCAGGAGTTTGAGACCAGCTTGGCCAAGATGGTGAAACCCTATCTCTACTAAAAATACAAAAATTAGCCAGGTGTGGTGGTGTACACCTGTAGTCCCAGCCACTCGGGAGGCTGAGGCAGGAGAATCGCTTGAAACTGAGAGGTGGAGGCTGCAGTGAGCTGAGATCACCCCACTGCATACCAGCCCGGGCGACAGTGTGAGACTTCCTCTCAAAAAAAAAACCAAAAAAAAACAAAAATTAACCAGACGTGGTGGCGAGCACCTGTAATCCCAGCTACTCAAGATGCTGAGGCAGGAGAATTGCTTGACCCAGGAGGCGGAGGTAGCAGTGAGCCGAGATCACACCACTGCACTCCAGCCTGGGAGACAGAGCAAGACTCCATCTTTAAAAAAAAAAAAAAAAAAAAAAATTATCCAGGTGTGGTGGTGCACGCCTGTAGCTCCAATTATTCAGGAGGCTGAGGCAAATGATCACTTGAGCCCAGGAGTTCAAGGCTGCAGTGAGCTATGTTGGCGCCACTGCACTCCAGCCTGTGTGGCAGAGTGAGACCCTGTCTCTAAAACAAGAAGAAAGAAATGAGATTGAAAAATAAGAAGAGAAGAAAAATAAGAAATGAGAGGGCAAAATTATTTGCAGATGACTGTATATATGATAGGCCCAAGCAATGTGACTAAAGATATTTCAATAAAAGAATTCTATAAGCTAGCAAGAGACTTAGGGATATTTTAAAATTCATTTCTTGTATACTATATATGTATATAGCTTTAAAATGTATTAAAGCATCCCATTTATAGCAGCAATAAAAAAAGATACACTGCCTGGTTACATGAATTTTCTTGACATTTGAAGAACTTTTTTTGGAGTCTCGCTCTGTCGCCTAGGCTGGAGTGGTACAGCGGCACAATCATGGCTCACTGCAACCACCGCCTCCCAGTTTCAAGTGATTCTCCTGCCTCAGCCTCCTGAGTAGCTGGGATTACAGGTGCATGCTACCATGACTGGCTAATTTTTGTATTTTTAGTAGAGACGGGGTTTCACCATGTTGGCCAGGCTGGTCTCGAACTCCTGACCACAAGTGATCCACTCACCTTGGCCTCCCAAACTGCCGGGATTACAGGCATAAGCCACCTTGCCCAGCTGACATTTGAAGAACTTCTTTTTTTTTTTTTTTTTTTTTTTTGAGACGTTGTCTCGCTCTGCCGCCCAGGCTGGAGTACAGTGGCGGGATCTCAGCTCACTGCAAGCTCCGCCTCCCGAGTTTACGCCATTCTCCTGCCTCAGCCTCCCAAGTAGCTGGGACTACAGGCACCTGCCACCTCGCCCGGCTAGTTTTTTGTATTTTTTAGTAGAGACGGGGTTTCACCGTGTTAGCCAGGATGGTCTCGATCTCCTGACCTCGTGATCCGCCCGTCTCGGCCTCCCAAAGTGCTGGCATTACAGGCTTGAGCCACCACGCCCGGCCTGAAGAACTTCTAAAAATCAACAAGCAAAAACATTTGCAGGATATAACAGGAAAAGACTTATGAAAGTTTCTAAATTTTTTCACTCATGCAATAGGCAATATTTCCTGTTTATTTTTTTGTTTGTTTTGAGACGTAGTTTTGCTCTTGTTGCCCAGGCTGGAGTGCAATGGAGCGATCACAGCTCACCGCAACCTCTACCTCCCGGGTTCAAGCAATTCTCCTGCCTTGGCCTCCCAAGTAGCTGGGATTACAGGCATGCGCCACTACCCCGGCTAATTTTGTATTTTTAGTAGAGATGGGGTTTCTCCATGTTGGTCAGGCTGGTCTTGAACTCCCGACCTCAGGTGATCCTTCCGCCTCGGCCTCGCAAAGTGCTGGGATAACAGGCATGAGCCACCACGCCCGGCCTTTTTTGTTTGTTTGTTTTTGAGACAAAGTCTCTCAACTGTCGCCCAGGTGGAGTGCACTGGCGCAATCTTGGCTCACTGCAACCTCTGCCTCCTGGGTTCAAACGGTTCTCCTGCCTCAGCCTCCCAAGTAGCTGGGATTACAGGCACCTGCCACCACACCTGGCTAATTTTTTGTAGTAGAGACGGTGTTTCATTATGTTGGCCAGGCTGGTCTCGAACTCCTGACCTCGTGATCTTCCCACCTCGGCCTCCCAAAATGCTGGGATTACAAGCGTGAGCCACCGCGCCTGGCCTGAGTAGTCAGTATTTTCAACTTTGAAAGTACACGTGAGAGGCCGGACGCGGTGGCTCACGCCTGTAATCCCAGCACTTTGGGAGGCCGAGGCGGGCGGATCACGAGGTCAGGAGATCGAGACCATCCTGGCTAACACGGTGAAACCCCGTCTCTATTAAAAAAATAGAAAAAATTAGCCAAGCGTGTTGGCGGGCTACTGTAGTCCCAGCTACTCGGGAGGCTGAGGCAGGAGAACTCTTGAACCCGGGAGGCGGAGACTGCAGTGAGCCGAGATCACGCCACTGCATTCCAGCCTGGGCAAGCGAGGCTCTTGTTAAATTTTTTTTTCATATAATTGCTGAAAAAATAAATAAGTTTAAATTTGCAAAACCATCCCGTTTTATCAGAAAAACTTGAGAGTCGAGGTCGGAGTCGGCCACGTTTCGAAGGTGTGTGGCCACGCCCAGCCAGGTCAGCCCCGCCCCCAGGCCGTCAGGCCCAGCCCCCTCCCGTCAGACCCCGCCCCACTGCCCTGCCGAGCGACCCCGCTGGTCGGGCCCGTCCTGCAGTAAATGCACAACCGGGACGGAAGTGCCTCTGTGACAGCGGACCCAGGCTCGGAGCTCCAGACGCTGGGACAGGTGACCCGGGGCGGTAGCCAGCCGGACGGCCTTGCAGGTGGGGCGGAGGTCCCGGGGAGCTCCTCGGGCGCGGTTGTCCGTGGGCTCCGCGTGCCCCAGAGGGCGAGGCTCCGGCAGCGCGGGGGTTAACTAGAGCAGGTCCCAGGCTGCGCGGCGACGTCAGAGCTCGTTTACATAGCGCTCTTTTGGGTTACGCAGTCGTGGGCGGGGTCTGGAGGTCGCTGCGGACCAATCGCGTGCGTCTATGCAAATAGAGGCCGCGCTGGGGAACTCTGCTCCCGCTGGGTGAGAGTTGGCTGCTTTCGGGCCGTGCTGCCCGCGCGTCCTTTCTCCGTGCGCGTCGCCAGGCGTGTCCTCTCCGCGTGTCCACCCACAGGCCGCCCGCAGACCACCCCCGCCACGCGCGGGACACGACACCCCCCGCAGGACCCGCCCATCAGCCCGGAAACCCACGAGCTGCTTCTCCCGGAGGCCGATGCCCACCCAGGAGCCCCCAAAGACTCGCGGCTCCCGGGGGCACCTGCAGACTCACCCGCCTGGGCCTGGGCCCCCGGTGAGCCTGACCGGGAGGGGGTCCCCAGGCCGGGCCTCTAGGCAAAAGATTTAGTCCCCCCAGTTTGAAGGACTCCGGTTTCCCGACACCCCGATTTAACTCCAAACCACGATTCCTGTGGCAGCTGCAAGGACTGGCGCCTGGAGGCCTCAAAACCAGCGCCCCCCGCCCTCCGTGCCAGCCCCAGCCGGGACCCCACAAGGCAAAGCCCAGGAAGATTGTGTTTGAGGATGAGCTGCTCTCCCAGGCCCTCCTGGATGCCAAGAAGCCTATTGGAGCCATCCCTAAGGGGCATAAGCCTAGGCCCCACCCAGTGCCCGACTATGAGCTGTGAGTGTCCCCCATGTGATTCTTCATGCCTGAGATCAGAGAGGGGCACTGAGGCTGGGGCTTTGACAGTTGAATAAGAGTTTACCAAAGAGTAAAAAGAAAAGGATCCCTTGTGGGGTGAGTGGATCACTTGTGGTCAGGAGTTCGAGACCAGCCTGGCCAACATGGTGAAACCCCGTCTCTACTAAAAATACAAAAATTAGCTGGATATGGTGGCGCATGCCTGTAATCCCAGCTACTGAAGAGGCTGAGGTGGGAGAATTGCTTGAACCCGGGAGGTGGAGGTTGCAGTGAGCCGAGATCGCTCCACTGCACTCCAGCCTGGGCAACACAGCAAGACTCTATCTCAAAAAATAATAATAAAGGCGGGGCGCGGTGGCTCACGCCTGTAATCCCAGCACTTTGGGATGCCGAGGCGGGCGGATCACGAGGTCAGGAGATCGAGACCATCCTGGCTAACACGGTGAAACCTCGTCTCTACTAAAAAATACAAAAAAACTAGCCGGGCGAGGTGGCGGGCGCCTGTAGTCCCAGCTACTCGGGAGGCTGAGGCAGGAGAATGGCGTAAACCCGGGAGGCGGAGCTTGCAGTGAGCTGAGATCCGGCCACGGCACTCCAGCCTGGGCGCGACGGAGCGAGACTCCGTCTCAAAAAAAAAAAATAAATAAAATAATAATAATAATAAAAAGACGAGGAGAAAAGGAACATTTTTAGTAGGGGGCCCGGCATGGACAAAGGAAAGCAAATTACACTGACTGGGGGAAAGGGTGGGGTTCTTTACGCTCACATTCTGACCCCCTTCAACCTGGTAGTAAGTACCCACCGGTGAGCAGTGAGAGGGAGCGGAGCCGCTACGCCGCAGTGTTCCAGGACCAGTACGGAGAGTTTGTGGAGCTCCAGCGGGAGGTGGGGTGTGCACAGGCAAAGCTCAGGCAGCTGGAGGCCCTGCTGAGCTCCCTGCCCCCACCCCAAAGCCAGGTCAGCACTGGGGAGAAAGCCCTGCCCCACAGCCCTTCTGAGTGTCCCGACACAAGCCTGTGGGACACCCACTGGATCCAGATTTCTGGGACTCTTTCTACTCTAGGTTGGCTGGGGGCCACACGACACATGGCTTAGGTCAGCCCTTGAAGTCCCCACTAGATGGGCATTTAGTGTGTCTGAGCTTCAGTTTCCCCATCCCTCCTTGAGTTCAACTCTCCCTAAACCCCCTTTCTACTCCTCCCCTTGCAGGAGGAGGCCCAAGTTGCAGCCCGGGTTTGGAGGGAGTTTGAGAAGAAGCGAACGGTGAGTCTTGCATCCCACAGCTTGGTCTTGCACCCCGAGACTTCTGTGAGGCTGGGGTGCCTGTGTCGGTTTTTTTGTTTGTTTGTTTGTTTTTGAGACAAAATCTCGCTCTGTCGCCCAGGCTGGAGTGCAGTGGTAAGATCTCAGCTCACTGCAACCTCAGCCGGCCGGGTTCAGGCGGTTCTCCTGCCTCAGCTGGGATCACAGGCGCTCACCACCACGCCTGGCAAATTTTTGTATTTTTAGTAGAGACAGGGTTTCACCATGTTGGCCAGGCTGGTCTAGAACTCCTGACCTCAAGTGTTCCGCCCACCTCAGCCTCCCAGACTGCTGGGATTACAGGCATGAGCCACCTCACCCAGCTCACCCAGTTGCCTGTGCCCAGTTTCAAGGAGAGAAAATTAAGGCTCGGAGAATGAAAGGCAGAGGGTTGAGCAGCTTGAGGGCCACAGGGCAGACTGCTGCAAGGACTTCCGGGTCTCGCCCTGCCTAGGATCCTGGCTTCCTGGACAAGCAGGCTCGCTGCCACTACCTGAAGGGTAAACTGAGGCATCTCAAGACTCAGATCCAGAAATTCAATGACCAAGGAGACAGCGAGGGCTCTGTGTACTTCTGAGTGCCCCTGCAGATGGGCAGAGGGCTGCATGGGGATGCAGGCCCCTTGCTTTTCTTGGTATCTCCTCAGCCTTTCCTCTTGCAGCTCCCCCTACCAGGGGTAGCTTTCTCCAGGATTGCAAATGCCTCTTCATTTTGGACTCGGCGCTGACAGCTCCTCCTCCAGGAAGGCCTTCCAGGTCTTCCTCCTCTGGGCCCTCTAGCTTTGACCCTATAGGGACTCCAGATCTCAACCTGTTCCCTGGAAGTAGGGCCTGCTCTCCATCCCAGTGAAATAAACATGTATTAGACACCTACTGAGTATAATTACTTAACACTTCTGATTTCACTCAGTTGTCATGCATACAAAAAGTTTTTTGTTTTTGTTTTTGACTGTGTCTCACTCTGTCGCCCAAGCTGGAGTGCAGTGGCGCGATCATGGCTCACTGCAGCCTCAACCTCGCAGGCTCAAGCAATCCTCCCACTTCAGCCTCCTGAGTAGCTGGGACCACAGCCATGTACCATGACGCCCCGGTTAATTTTGTTTATTTTTTGTAGAGATGGGTCTATGTTGCCTAGGCTGGACTCAAACTCGTGGGCTCAAGCAATCCTCCTGCCTCAGCCTCCCAAAGTACTGGGATCACAGGCATGAGTCACTGCACCCAGCCATCACCACAAAATTGTTCCTTCATTTCCAGAGGAGAAAAAATATGAGGTTCCTGCTGGGCACTGTAGCTCACTCCTGTAATCCCAGCACTTTGGGAAGCCGAGGCTGGCAAATCACCTGAGGTCAGGAGTTCGAGACCAGCCTGGCTAACATGGTAAAACCCCGTTTCTACTTTAAAAAAAAAAAAAAAAAATTAGCTGGGTGTGGTGGTGCGTGCCTGTAATCCCAGCTACTATGGTGGCTGAGGCAGGAAAATCACTTGAAGCCTGGAGGCGGACGTTGCGGTGAGCCAAGATCTTGCCATTGCATTCCAGCCTGGGCAACAAGAGTGAAACTCTGTCTCAAAAAAAAAAAAAAAAAGGTTCCACAAAAGGGATTTGTCTAGGATCTCTGGGTAGGGTTTGAACCCTTAATGGGGGTTCTCTCTCCCCCAAGAGCCTCAAGTTGCCTTCCAGTTAGAGGCCAACATCCAGCGTCACATCCTCGGCCAGGCTTGCCGGGGAACACCAGGGACCAAAAGTTTTTTTTTTTTTTTTTTTTTTTTCTGAGACAGTCTCGCTCTTGCCCAGGCTGGAGTGCAGTGGCATGATCTCGGCTCACTGCAACCTCCGCCTCCCTGGCTCAAGTGATTCTCCTGCCTCAGCCTTCCCAGTAGCTGGGATTACAGACACCTGCCACCACACCCAACTAATTTTCGTATTTTTAGTAGAGACGGGGTTTCACCATGTTGGCCAGGCTGGTCTGGAACTCTTGACCTCCAATGATCCGCCCACCTCAGCCTCAAAAAGTGCTGGGATTACAGGTGTGAGCCACCCTGCCTGGCTGGGACCAAGAGTTTCTGTGGGTCTAATAATGGAGACAAGATCGCTAGGACGCCAGTCTTGGTAGAACAGCCTTCTGGAAGATCTGAGGGATGCCATGCTGGGGTCCACCTAAAGGGAGTGGGCTCAGCCTGGAAGCCCTGCAGGAGGCCATGAATGCACCCCAGACAAATGGATTCCTCCACTTTTTTTTTTTTTTTTTTTTTTTTGAGTTGGAGTCTTATTCTATTGCCCTGGCTGGAGTGCAGTCGGCTCACAGCAACCTCTGCCTCCCAGGTTCAAGTGATTCTGCTGCTTCAGCCTCCTGAGTAGCAGAGATTACAGGCACCTGCCACTGCGCCCAGCTAATTTTTGTATTTTTATTTTATTTATTTATCATTATTATTATTATTTTTGAGACAGAATCTTGCTCTGTTGCCCAGGCTGGGGTGCAGTGGCCGGATCTCAGCTCACTGCAAGCTCCGCCTCCCGGGTTTACGCCATTCTCCTGCCTCAACCTTCCGAGTAGCTGGGACTACAGGCGCCCGCCACCTCGCCCAGCTAGTTTTATGTATTTTTTAGTAGAGACGGGGTTTCACCGTGTTAGCCAGGATGGTCTCGATCTCCTGACCTTGTGATCCGCCCGTCTCGGCCTCCCAAAGTGCTGGGATTACAGGCTTGAGCCACCGTGCCCAGCCAATTTTTGTATTTTTAGTAGAGACAAGGTTTCACCATGTTGGCCAGGCTGGTGTCGAACTCCTGACCTTAAGTGATCTGCCCACCACCTCCTCCTCCCAAAGTGCCGGGGTTACAGGCATGAGCCACCACACCCAGCTGGATTCCTCCATTCTGTGTCTCCCTGGGCACTTCAGGACAGCAGCTGACCCCAGGCACTGTGTGGGCACATCCATATGCATGGCCTAGGGGGAGGGCCTTCCAGTGTCCGACCCATCCCAGGCCCTGGCTGTGACGGGTGGGGCACAGGTGGAGCCAGTCTCCCCATGGGGGCCATGTAACAGCAGACCAGAAGCTGTGCTCTGAGTGTTAGTCTCCCAAGGGAGCCACAGGGGACAGAAGCAACCAGGAAGACCAATTACATGCAGGGAAGACAGTGTCAACCACTGAGCCACCACGATTGTCCTCAAGAAGGCCCTAGTCTGGGGAAGATAGCCTTGAGTCCAGTAACAGAAAGCTGCCCAGCAGAGTCTTAATAGCCAGGGAGGCTCAAGATCTCGTCTTGCAGGAAGGGCCATGTGGGTAGGGTTTTGTAGGAAAAGTAGGAGTTCGGCAGTCAGGCCTTGGACAGACATCCAGATCTCTGGCCTGGGGCCAAACAGCAGGACACCATGGTCTCACTCAACCCTCAGATGTCCCATGCATTAGATAAATGGGACCTTGCTGTCCAGTTTGATTGTAGACATGGACCCACTCACTCACGGGACACTGTGGGAAACCCTGGCCTAATGCAGAACCCAGTGCAGCCTTCAATGGGAACCAGGTGTCCTCTCCATCCCGCCCCTGCCTCAGTTCCCTTCTGGGAACCTGCCCACAAGAGACCCTCACCGACTCCACAGGAGGGGCCTAATCTCTCATCTTCCAAGGCTGTCTTCAAGATGGACATGGGGAGACTGGGGACCATTTTGGCAAACTGGGGCTGCATAAGGGCTGAGCACTGGCCCAGCAAGCAGCGTGACAGATTTGACTTCTTCCCTTGCTGTTTTCACAAGGCCATCTTTTTTTTTTTTTTTTTTTTTGAGACAGTCTCCCTCTGTCGCCCAGACTGGAGTGTAGTGGTGCAACCTCAGCTGACTGCAACCTCCGCCTTCCAGGTTCCAGTGACTCTCGTGCCTCAGCCTCCCAAGTAGCTGGGATTACAGGCTCCTGCCACCACGCCTGGCTACAGAAGGGCATCTTTGATGGAGGACTTGCCTCTGCTTGACAGCACATCAGTGAGAGGTGCCACCCCCACCACCATTCGGGCCCTTTCTCTCTGCCCCCCTACAGCTCTGGTGCCCAATTCCACAGGTGCCTTTCCTACCACAGAGCGGTGCCACAGACTCCCGAGGCTGGGACGGGAGAGTCCCTGGTACCCCACATGATTCCGTATCACCCAGTGAAGCCCACATTTCAAAGTCTTGGCCGCCTAGGTCCCTGCCTCCCAAATGTCAATCTCTGAAACAGATTTTTAGTTCCATGTGAGGAAAAAAAAATTGAAGTCAGATTGACTCAGGCACAAAAGGGGGATGACTGAGTTCATAGAACTTAAAACACCTGAGGGTTTCAGGTATGGCTTGATCCAGGGGCTCCAAAGGCATCTTGGGAAATTGATCTTCCATCCTTGGCTCTGCTTTAATTAGATTCTCCCAGTTCCAAATCCTGCTGTGGAATCTCACTGGCTAGTTTGGAATCTCAGGCCCTCCATAAACCAGTTGCTGTGGCCCATGGAATGGTGGTCTGATTGGCTGGCCTGAGATCATGTGACAGGACTGGCCTCAGAGGTTTCTCCCAAGGACATCGGAGCCCAAACAAGATTAAGGGCCTGGTGGCTGATGCCTATAATTACACCACTTTGGGAGGCCAAGGCAGGTGGACCACCTGTCAGTAGTTCGAGACCAGCCTGGCCAACATGGCAAAACCCCATCTCTAATTAAAGTACAAAAATCAGCTGAATGTGGTGGTGCACACCTGTAATCCCAACTACTCAGAAGGCTGAGGCAGGAGAACTGCTTGAAGCCGGGAGGCAGAGGTTGCAGTGAGCCAAGACTGTACTACTGCACTCCAGCCCGGGTGAAAGAGCGAAACTCCATCGCAAAAAGAAAAAAAAAAATGATTAAGAGCCGACCAAAAAAAATAATTAAGTGAGGCTAGGCGCGGTGGCTCACACTTGTAATCCCTGCACTTTTGGAAGCCAAGGGCAGGGGTGGTGGATCACGTGAGGTCAGAAGTTCGAGACCAACCTGGTCAACATGGTGAAACCCCATCTCTACCAAAAATACAAAAAAAAAAATTAACTGGGCATTGTGGTGGGTGCCTGTAGTTCCAGCTACTGGGGAGGCTGAGGCAGGAGAATCACCTGAACCTGTGGGGCAGAGGTTGCAGTAAGCCGAGATCGCGCCACTGCGCTCCAGCCTGGGTGACGAAGTACCACTCTGTCTCAAAAAAGAAAAAAAAAGACCAGGGAGGCTGTGCAGGTAGGAAATGTCTTTATTATTGGCCTTGATTGAGTCATCATGTAGTGTCTGACATAGATTACGTGTCCAGAGGATCTGCCTGGCACACGCTAGCTACCCCTGCCCACGGGAGCGGCCCCTCCGGCCCAGACGCCAGGCCTTTGTCCATCATGCCAGGGAAGCCAACCCTACCATCCCACAAGTTCATGCTTGGGGTGCCGAGGGACAAGGCTGTCCCAGGATTGGACCCTCCATCCCTTACCTCCATCCTGGCCAGGGGTCCTGGGGAGGACGAGGCTGAGGCCTGGATGATCAGTCTCTTTTTGGTTTCATGATCATTTAAAAAACAGAAAAGACAAACATTTCACAGTCTTTAAAAAATAGAAGTCTGAGGAGAGAAGCCAGGGTCCTGGGCCCCGGGAGGCCCCTCGAGGCCTCAGCATTCCCTATCCCTTGAGGTCTGTCTGCAGGCCTGGCCACAGCGCACGTGGCCCCGTCACGGTCACTGGCCCGAGCCATAGGGCCAGTTGAAGGTACTCCCCGACAGCAGCATGTCTCTGATCAGTGTCTCAATGGGCGTCTTCCCCACCAGGCGCATGAAGAACAGCTGGGAGATGAGGGAGGCAGGGACTGCGCGCAGGGCGGGCAGCCGCAGCAGCAGGCGCCCGAAGCGCTGGGGCTGGGACGGGTACTGCGCCCGCACATACTCGGTGAGGGCCACCTGTGCCTTCTCCTGCAGGCTCTCCACGTGGGCCGGGTCCGAGAGGCCACAGGCATCTAGGGGGACAAAGGTAAGTCAGGCAGGGTGGGAGACAGCCAGAGAACACAGGGCCCACAGGGGTGACTAGGGGCTACCACTTGCAACTGTGGGTAAGAACAGGGGGCTGGGCGTGAGGGCTTACGGCCACAGTCCCAGCACTTTGGGAGGCCGAGGCAGGAGCATCATTTAAGGCCAGGATTTGAGACCAGCCTGGACAACACAGTGTGATCCCTTCTCTACAAAAACAAATTAGTTGGGGCCAGGCACGGTAGCTCACGCCTGTAATCCCAGCACTTTGGGAGGCTAAGGCAGGTGGATTACTTGAGGTCAGGAGTTCAAGACCAGCCTGGCCAACATGGTGAAACTCCATCTCTACTAATAATTAAGAATAATTAGCCAGGCATGGTAGCATGTGCCTGTAGTCCCAGCTACTCAGAAGGCTAATGGGAGGATCACTTGAGCCTGGGAGGCGGAAGTTGCAGTGAGCCAAGATCGTGCCACTGCACTCCAGCCTGGGCAACAGAGGGAGACCCTGTTTCTAAATAAATAAAATTAGCCCGGTGTGATGGCACGTGCCTCCCAAAGTGCTGGGATTACAGGCGTGAGCCACCACACCCGGCCTAATTTTTTTCCTTTAAGATGGAGTCTCGGCCGAGGCGGGCAGATCACGAGGTCAGGAGATCGAGACCATCTTGGCTAACACAGTGAAACCCTGTCTCTACTTAAAAATGCAAAAAAAATTAGCCGGGCGAGGTGGCGGGCACCTGTAGTGTCAGCTACTCGGGAGGCTGAGGCAGGAGAATGGTGTGAACCTGGGAGGTGGAGCTTGCAGTGAGCCAAGATCGCGCCACTGCACTCCAGTCTCTTTTTGAGACTCTGTCTCAAAAAAAAAAAAAAAAAAAAAAGATGGAGTCTCACACTGTCCCCCAGGTAGAAGTGCAGTGGCACGATCTCACTGCAACCTCCGCCTCCGGGTTCAAGTGATTCTCCTGCCTTAACCTCACGAGTAGCTGGCATTACAGGCACGCTCCACCACACCCAGCTAATTTTTGTATTTTTACAGGTTTCGCTATGTTGGCCAGGCTGGTCTTGAACTCCTGATCTCAAGCAATCTCTCCACCTCGGTCTCTCAAAATGCTGGGATTACAGAGCCAGCGGCCTGGCCAACGAGACAGGTTCTAAGGAAGCTCGCAGGGAAGGTGGGGCTGGGAAGGGAATTTGACGAGGAAGACAGAGCCCAGAAGGGCCTGTGGGGTAAGAGAATGTGGCAGCCTCTAGAGAGACCCAAGACGATGGGAAGCCAAGAAGAATCTTCTGAGAAAACAATAAATAAAGCCATATTTATTGATTTTCGAGACGCAGTCTCACTCTTGCGCAGGCTCGAGTGCAGTGTGGTAATCAGAGCTCACTGGAGCCTGGAACTCCTGGGCTCAAGCGATTCTCCCAACTCTGCTTCCCAAAGTGCCGTGGCTACAGGCCTGAGCCACCTTGCAGGACCAAAACCGTATTTATCAAATGAAAGCCACCTCCCAGAGTAGCCTGGATCTGGTTCCTAGCCCCAAAGATACCTCTGATGGGATCTAGAGGCTTCCAGTAGGTGAAAGAACTCCCAGGAGACACGCTGGAAAGATCTTTGTCTAAAGGCATGGTGGCACACGCCTGTAATCCTAGCACTTTGGGTGGCTGAGGCAGGACTGCTTGCGCCCAGTTCAAAACCAGCCTGGGCAACATGGTGAGACCGTGTCTCTACAGAAAACTTTTAAAACAAAATTAGCCAGGAATGGTGGTGCACGCCTGTGGTCCCAGCTACTCAAGAGGCTGAGGTGGGAGGGAGGATTGCTCAAGCCCTGGAGTTCGAGGCTGCAGTGAACCCTGTTCGAACCATAGCCTGGGTGACAGGGTGAGACCCGGTCTCAAAAAATAGAAATACAAATAAAAAAATAAAGTGGGGAAAAAAAAAAAAGCTGGCTGCACCGCCAGTCGCTGGAATACGATAGGGCTACCACTGCTCGATAGTTGATGGTTACGAAGGTTCTGGGGCTGCCCCGCCCCTCAATGGGAGGGGCCTCCGAGCCACGCCCCTACCCAGATCCCTACAATCCTGGCTACCTGCAGGTTGCCCTGAGAACCCAGTAATCAGGCAGTGGGGGCCAGAGGGGGCGAGAAACAGGGGGTTAGGACCGTCCCTCCCACGTTCCCCTAACTTTGTGCTATCAGTGCTCACTGAGCGTGAAGAGACCTTTGGTGAGGGAGTAGGGGGTCTCAGGGAGCCTGGGAACAGGAAGAGGGGTCTGGGGTCCAGGGTTCAGAGTTCTCCAAAAGTCTTGGAATCACGCAGTGGGGGTGTCACTGTGTCACACTGCTTACATCACCCCTCTATGGCCACCCATGAGCGTTCGCTCACGGCGCTTGCAGGGCGCCAGGCCTAGGCAGCGAGCGGGGCGCTATGGTGGCTGGAGTCTGGGTCTAGGCTGCCCTCCTCCTAACCTCCCTTGGGTCCCCCCATCCCGCGGCCCCCTTCGGAGCCTGACTCACCGGGCGTGAAGAGCGCGATGGCCTTGAGGCAGCCGTACTCAGCCGAGTCGACCTGCAGGCGGCCTAGCTTGTCCACCTGCTCCTGGAAGGCCCGCACCTGGTCCATGAAGGCCACGGCGCGCTCAGCGGCCATGGGCGCGGCGTGGAGGCCGGCGGCGGCCAGTAGCGGCGCCGTGTGCAGGGGCAGCGCCGCCTGCGCCGCGTTCAGCACGAAGAGCTCGCTCCAGCTCAGGCGCAGCAGCGCCACCTGGTCGGCCACCGGCAGCTCGGGGAAGAAGGGCGCGTGGCGCGCCCACTCCACGGTGCTGAAGAGCAGCCGCGCCGCCAGCTCGCACACGTTGTCGATGCCCAGCACCGCGCCTGCCGCGCCGCCCCCTGCGCCGAAGCGTCCGGCCGCCGCAGGGTAGGGCTCAGCGCGCAGCAGCTGCGCGATCAGTTCGGACACCGGCTGCCCCGGGAAGAGGTCTCCGCCGCCCCCCACCGCCGCCAGCGCCGAGCCTGGGGGGCTGCCCGAGGAGGTGGCCACGGCGCCAGGCAGCGAGTGCGGGATGCGGCCGCGTTGCACCGCTGCGGGAGGGACAGGAGGGACATGCGGGCGGGAGGGGATGCGGGTGGCGGGGGGGGGGGGGGGAGGGGGGGAAGGGGGTGGCCGCAGCAGGAAACGAGGGAGGGACAGGAGATGGGGGAGGGCGGGGCACAGAAGGCCGGGAGGAATGGAGATAGGAGATGGGGCAGACAGGAAGGGGAGCGAGGGGTATAGAGAGAGGAGAGGCACAGAAGAGAGGGGAAGGAATGAGGGGCCAAGTAGGTGCCCAGAGAGACATGGGGGGCGGGGCAGGTAGGGAAGGACAAGGTAGGAAAAGTAAGGAGAATAACGGGGAAGGGAGACAAAAGTCATTAAGGGGTCACTCAGGCCCTCCCCTCCAAAGCCCCCAGGCCCAGCCTTTCCCAGAACGCCTAACCCCACCCCATGGGCACCAGGCTGGTTAAAGTCAGGGTCCAGGAGCCCCTGTCCAGGTCCAGCCACCACTCCCCACCCCCAGCTCCTGGGGACAAGGAGGAGCATCTAATAAACCTTTTGGAGCCTCCATCTGTTAGTCACGGGGTTCCCAGAGCTGAGGATGGGCCAAGGAGGACTTGGGGACCCTGGCCAGCCTGGTCCCCAAAGCAAGAAATCAATACCCACCCAGCACTAGCTGTCTCCTATGGAGCGGGGATCATTTCTCTACCTTCCATCCCCTCCCCACCAGATGATGACCCCTGAGGGCCGGTCTGGGTCCCTGCAGAGGCCACAATGCAGGGAAGGTTTGGGGGGGACCCACAGTAGGGAGGTGTCCTGGGGGGGCTGCGGTAGGTCCTCAGTAAACATTAGTCGCCATCAGTAGCCTTGCTTATGAAGCGGGGAGGCCCTGCTGCTGACTTGGGCACATGTCCGCAGTGAGCAGGTGGGTGAGAAAAGGGAAACTGAGGCACAAAGAGGCAGAGGGTTGGCCACGTGCCTGCCTGGCTTGTGCCGCGGTGGGCAGGGTGGCAGGGCAGACTGGGCTGGTTGCCAGCAGACTAATTAATGAGATTTAATGAGTTGGCATGCCCCATCTCATCACCTCCGTGAACTCCAGGTCAACTCTGCGTACAGCAAACACCAGAGGGGAATGCGGGCAGAATCCGGGGGCAAACAGCGCTGAGCGGAGAAGCCGGGACCTGGGTTGAAGCCCGCTCCAAGGGGTCCCTGAGTCTAAGTCAACTGTCAAATGAGGACAGGCGGACCAGGCCCAAAAGTGGTTCCCCGGTCCTCCAGGGAGCTTCTTCCCCCTTTGCTCACTGGGTTGTGAGCAGCCACCACTCCCTCACACGGCCACATTCCCACCCCAGGGCCTATGGACTTTTTCTTTTTTCCCTCCCTCCCGCTCTCCCTTCCTTCTTTCCTTTCCTTTCCTTTATTCCTCTCTCTTTCTTTTTGAGATGGAGTTCTACTCTGTCACCAGGCTGGAGTGCAGTGGCATGATCTCGGCTCACTGCAGCCTCCAACTCCTGGGTTCAAGTGATTCTCCTGCCTCAGCCTCCCGAGTAGCTAGGATTACAGGCACCTGCCACCACGCCCTGCTAATTTTTGTATTTTTAGCAGAGACGGGGTTTCACCATGTTGGCCAGGATGGTCTCAATCTCCTGACCTCGTGACCCACCCGCCTCGGCCTCCCAAAGTGCGGGGATTACAGGCGTGAGCCACTGCGCCCAGCTGACCTTTGCACTTTCTGTTCACTCCTCCCCAAACCACTCTCCAGCTCTTTAGCCCAGACTGTGGAGGTTCAAATCCCAATCACAACTCTGTTGCTCTCTTGAGAGATGGCCTCACCAATCTGCTGTGTGCCTCAGTTTCCTCATCTATAAAATGCAGACAGTGGCTCCCATTTGCAAGCCCAGCACTTTGGGAGGCTGAGGCTTGAGCCCAGGAGTTCGAGACCAGCCTGGGCAACATAGCGAGACCCCATCCCTACAAAAAATTAAGAAATTAGCCGAGCATGGTAGCGAACGCCTATAATTGCAGCTACTCAGGAGGCTGAGGTGGGAGAACCACTTCATCCCAGGAGTTTAAGGCTGCAGTGAGCTATGATCACACCACTGCACTCCAGCCTGGGTGACAGAGTGAGACCCTGTCTCAAAAAATGATGTCACCAATCACTGAATTAAATGAGAATCGATGTAACTTAAAATAATGCCTGCCACATAGGAAGGGCTACATAGATGGTAATTCAAGCCAAGGACCATTTATTGAACACCTACTGTGTACCAAGCCCTGGTCTACGCGCTGGGGAACAAGATAGACAAAAATACCTGCCCACAGGGAATGGACATTCTGGGTGTAAGTAAATTATAGAACAAGGGAGGGCTGGGCGCGGTGGCTCACGCCTGTAATCCCAGCACTTTGGGAGGCCGAGGCAGGCAGATCCAGAAGTCGGGAGATCGAGACCATCCTGGCTAACACGGTGAAACCCCGTCTCTACTAAAAATACAAAAAATTAGCCAGGCCTGGTGGCACATGCCTGTAATCCCAGCTACTCAGGAGGCTGAGGCAGGAGAATCACTTGAACTCGGGAGGCGGAGGAGGTTGCAGTGAGCTGAGATGGCGCCACTACACTCCAGCCTGGCAGAGCAAGACTCCCTCTCAAAAACAAAACAAAAAAAGAACAAGGCAGATGGCGTCAAATACAGGGGGATCAGGAGGGCTTCCCTGAGGAGGTGATGTTTGAGCAAACCTTGAAGGCAAGGTTAGGGAGGGCGCCATGTACAGATCTGGAAAAAGCGCACTCTAGGCAGAGGGAACAGCACATGCAAAGGCCCTGAGGCAGGACTGTGCTTAAAGCATGAGCTGTCGGCCGGGCGAGGTGGCTCAAGCCTGTAATCCCAACACTTTGGGAGGCCGAGGCGGGCGGATCACGAGGTCAGGAGATCCAGACCATCCTGGCTAACACGGTGAAACCCCGTCTCTACTAAAAATACAAAAAACTAGCCGGGCGAGGTGGCGGGCGCCTGTAGTCCCAGCTACTTGGGAGGCTGAGGCAGGAGAATGGCGTGGACCCAGGAGGCGGAGCTTGCAGTGAGCCGAGATCCAGCCACTGCACTCCAGCCTGGGCGACAGAGCGAGACTCCGTCTCAAAAAAAAAAAGCATGAGCTGTCATCATACATATTTCCACCCGAGGCTTTTGGAGACTTCTGGCGAGGCTGTTTGCTCTGAGGCCATGACTTGAGATATATGAGGATTTCAGGTAAAATAGACAAGTAGAGGCAAAATCCATGTTGTGGGGGCAGGGCCAAGAAAGTTACCCCCAAACTTAAAGGGGCCACACGGAAGGATCAGTTTTAAAAGAAAGCTCCTCAGCTGCCTCTCTCAGCTTCTCCCACCAAGGCCTAGACAAAAAACAACAGCTTTAGGCCAAGTATGGTGGCTCATTCCTGTAATCCCAGTAGTCTGGGAGGCGAAGGTGGGAGGATCACTTAAAGCCAGGAGTTCGAGACCAGCCTGGGCCACATAGTGGGACCCTGTCTCTAGAAAATAAATTTAAAAAGCGGCCGAGTGGGGTGGCTCATGCCTATAATCCGAGCACTTTGGGAGGCTGAGGCGAGCAGATCACCTGGGGTCAGGAGTTGGGAGACTCCAGCCTGGCCAACATGGTGAAACCCCATCTCTATTTATTTATTTATTTTTATTTATTTATTTGAGACGGAGTCTTGCTCAGTCGCCCAGGCTGGAGTGCGGTGGCGCGATCTCGGCTCACTGCAAGCTCCGCCTCCCGGGTTCACGCCATTCTCCTGCCTCAGCCTCCTGAGTAGCTGGGACTACAGGTGCCCACCACCACACCCGGCTAATTTTTTTGCATTTTTAGTAGAGACGGGGTTTCACCATGTTGGCCAGGATGGTCTCGATCTCCTGACCTTGCGATCCACCCGCCTCGGCCTCCCAAATGTTGGGATTACAGGCTTGAGCCAACGCACCCGGCCAACCCCATCTCTATTAAAACTACAAAAATTAGGCCGGGTGCGGTGGCTCATGCCTGTAATCCCAACACTTTGGGAGGCCCAGGAAGGCGGATCATGAGATCAGGAGATCAAGACCATCCTGGCCAACATAGTGAAACTCCATCTCTATTAAAAATACAGGCCGGGTGCGGTGGCTCAAGCCTGTAATCCCAGCACTTTGAGAGGCCGAGACGGGTGGATCACGAGGTCAGGAGATCGAGACCATCCTGGCTAATACAGTGCAACCCCGTCTCTACTAAAAAATACAAAAAACTAGCCGGGCGACGTGGCGGGCGCCTGTAGTCCCAGCTACTCGGGAGGCTGAGGCAGGAGAATGGCGTAAACCTAGGAGGTGGAGCTTGCAGTGAGCTGAGATCCGGCCACTGCACTCCAGCCTGGGCGACAGAGCAAGACTCTGTCTCAAAAACAAACAAACAAAAAAAAAAAAAAAAAAAAAAAAATTAGCCGGGCATGGTGGCGTATCCCTGTAATTCCAGCTACTGAGGAGGCTGAAGCAGGAGAATCGCTTGAACCAGGGAGTCAGAGGTTGCAGTGAGCCGAGATCCAGCCACAGCACTCCAGCCTGGCAACAGAGCAAGACTCTGTCTCAAAAACAAACCAAAACAAAATACAAAAATTAGCTGGGCGTGTTGGCCTGCATCTGTAGTCCCAGATACTCAGGAGGCAGAGGCAGGACAATGACTTGAACCCGGGAGGCGGAGGCTGCAGTGAACTGAAATCACACCACTGCACTCCAGCCTAGAAGATGGAGCGAGACTCCATCTCAAAATAAAATAAATAAAATAAAATAAAATATAAAATAAAGAAAAAAAAATTTCAAAGCAAGAGAGGCTCAAGTTAGACACTAGAAAGAACTGCCAGCCTGGCCCACGACGCAGTCCCCAGAGGAACCTGAAACCCAGCACAGAAGATCTCGTCCAATAGGCTGGTTTTTTTTTTTTTTTTTTGAGACGGAGTCTCACTGTCGCCCAGGCTGGAGTGCAGTGGCGCGATGTCGGCTCACTGCAAGCTCCGCCTCCGGGGTTCACGCCATTCTCCTGCCTCAGCCTCCCGAGTAGCTGGGACTATAGGCGCCCGCCACCACGCCCAGCTAATTTTTTATGTTTTTAGTAGAGACGGGGTTTCACCGTGTTAGCCAGGATGCTCTCGATCTCCTGACCTCGTGATCCGCCCTCCTCAGCCTCCCAAAGTGCTGGGATTACAGGCGTGAGCCACCAATAGGCTAGATTCTATTCCTGAACCCTAGAAATCCATATGGAAATCTCTGGGTTCTACTTGAATTCTAAGGGGGTTTGACAGAGTTCTAGGCCCACTGGCCCAGAATACGCCCATCCACCCAGGTTCCCTGAGCAGAGACAGCTGGGCCTCACTCTTGCTCCCAGTGCCCCGGGTCAGGAGAAAGGGTAAGCTGCCCTTTGCCTTAATCAGGCAGAGTTCCTGCCTTGGGCAAACAAAAAGCATGGGTGAAGGGTGGAGGGGAAGCAAATCAAATAAAAAAAAAATACCACACACACACATCCTTGTTCAGAAAGCAGTGGCCACGCTAGCAGACAAGAGGTCACCAAGGTGTCAGGGCCAGGGAACCAGCCTCTGAGGCCGGACTCGGGGGTAACTGGGGAGGGGAGCTCCTGCAAGAGAATGGGGCTGGGGAAAGTCCCTTGTGGGGCGTCCCTGGCCTCTTCAGCTCCACGGCAGCAACCAGGGGGCCAGGGATCCTAATTGGATTCCTCCAGCCTAGGGCCAGACCACAGCCCACTGGATCAAGGGATCAGTGGTAATGAGGTTAGCAGGCGCTGGGCCCCACCCCCTGAGGCACCTAGACCCCTGTGAAAGGGAGGGAAAAAGGGAGGAAGAAGCTGTTTGTTCACCCCAGCCCTAGCTGCTGTGATCGTCCCCAGTGTGTCCCCAGTGTGTACTCACCCTCCTTCCTCATGCCCACCCGGAAGCACTTCTTGAGACGGCAGTACTGGCACTGGTTCCGGTGGTGCTGGTCGATCTGGCAGTCACGGTTAGACCTGGGGGCACACAGAGGCCAGGGCTCCCTGAGACCCCCATGTCCTCCTCCCCCAACCAGCCTATGAGCTGCCTTTGGAGGCTGCCCCTCAGAAATACTCGTAGGGGCCCTCTAGACTGGGAAGGTAGCCCCGAAGGGGTACAGGAGCTCAGCTTGCAGGTCTGCAAAGCAGACAGGATAACCTGGATGGGTGGTGATGGATGAAGCGGAATCTGTGGAAAAGCAGATGAGCACCCCAGGGAGGGCACATTGGCACTGGGTTTTGAAGGATGAATAGGAGTTCTCCAGGTGACTGGAGGGGTGATCCCACAGACAGAGTATAGCCAGAGCAAAACGGCTGAAATACACAAATATGGAGGCCTAAAGGGTTTCATTTTATTTGGTCACTGTCAGGCTGAGCAGGGTCACTGTCCCCAAAATGATGTGAAGGCAGAGACGACATGGTCAGAAAGCTAGGCTTTGTGAGTTAACTAGGGGTCAGGCCAGAGGCTAGTGGTCTGTGGGGCCCCTGCATTATCACCCACACAAAGCCCACACCAATGAATAAGTAAACAAAGTCACTCGGGTCCTCTGCCCTGAAGGCCCCACTGCTGTGTTCTGGGAGGACCACCCAACCCCTATGCAAGCTCGAGATTCTCCTGGTCAGCCCTCAGTGAATCCCATTGCCTCTTGCAGGGATGAGACAGGGGGCCCCACCCTGGAGGAGGTGAGCTCCCCGTCCTGGGTCAGCCCCAAGCAGGAAGGTCCAGGCCTTATTCTTCAAATGTCCCCAGAACCTTCTCCCCTTGGCCCGTTCCCTTGGACTCCCCTGGTCTCTTGCCACCGGGAGCTGGGGGCTCTCCAAGGCCTGCGCCTGGAGCGACTACCTGTGGGGTCCCAGCTGGGGACACCCAGGGGATACGCAGAGACAGTCACAGAGTAGAACCCTCACTTAAGGGAATTAAACAGATGCATCTCTGTGGTGGCTCACGCCTGTAATCCCAGCACTTTGGGAGGCGGAGGAGGGTGGATCACCTGAAGTCAGTTCAAGACCAGCCTGGCCAACATGGTGAAACCCCATCTCTACTAAAAATACAAAAAACGAGCTGGGCGTGGTGGCACATGCCTGTAATCCCAGCTACTTGGGAGGCTGAGGAAGGAGAATCGCTTGAACTGGGCAGGTGGAGGTTGCAGTGAGCCAAGATTGACTCACTGCATTCCAGCCTGGGCGACAGAGTGAGACTCTGCCTCAAAAAAAAAGAAAAAAAAAAAAAGGCTGGATGCGGTGGCTCATGCCTGTAATCCCGGCACTTTGGGAGGTTGAGGCAGGCGGATCACTTGAGGTTGGGAGTTTAAGACCAGCCTGAATAACATAGAGAAAACCCGTCTCTACTAAAAATACAAAATTAGCCAGGCGTGGTGGCGCATGCCTGTAATTCCAGCTATTTGGGAGGCTGAGGCAGGAGAACCGCTTGAACCCAGGAGGCAGAGGTTGCAGTGAGCCGAAATCACACCATTGCACTCCAGCCTGGGCAACAAGAGTGAAACTCCGTCTCAAAAACAAAACAAAACCCAGATGAATCTCAGCTGCAGACACCCAGCCCCACCCCTCAGGTGGTGACTGCCCCACTGAGCCTTGGTTTCCTCATCTGAAAATGGGAGGCCAGATACCGTCCTATATGGGATGGACTGGGTCAGAGGGGTTCACGGGGGACAGTGTCAAGACCCAGACCCCAGGCGAGGAACCCAACTTAGGAAAGCTGAGGCTCTGAGCCCATCTCCCCAACACCCCCATCCTCCCCTAACCCCCAACCACTGCCTGGGTCCCGCAGCACCAGCCGCTGAGCCCCTGGGAAGAGGCCCCACTAGGGCAGAGGGAGCTCAGGCAGAACCAGAACAAAGCCCAGCCGCAGGGTGGTGGGAGGATCCAGGGCAGCCGGGTGGAAACGGCCTGGCCTGGGGCGGCCCTGCAGGCAGGGAGAGGCCCAGCTCAGGGGCCCCTGACCTCAGGGAAGGCCCTGAACCTTCTGTATCAACTTCCCCTGACCTCAGGGGAGGCCCTGAACCTTCTGTATCAACTTCCCCAGCTGTAGAATTGGGACAGATCCGTCCCTCCAAGGAGGGAAGCAGTTAAGTTCTTCCTGTTATCCCACCTAAAGAGTGCATGCTTTTTTTGCCCAACCCCATGGCCCAACTCAGCTTCCTCCCTGAGCTTCTGACCTCCAGTCCAATTTGATCAGAGCCCTCCCCTGCTCACACACCCTCCAAGGCTCCCCATCACCCTCAGCCAGCATTTCAGGCCCACCTGGCTATGATTTCTCCCATGGCTGCGCGGTCCCCTCTTACAGCACAGCTCCCCCAGTCTGCCACTAAATGTTTTGTCTGGGCCACACACTGGCATGCCCCTGTGGCCTTTCTTCCACCTGCCAACTCCATGCTTCAAGGCTCATGTCCCCTAGCCTCCTCCAGGCAGAGCCTCTGCTGTCTCCCTGGGACCCCAGATCCTGCAGGCTTGGGGCATCTGTCTCATTGTGTCTCCTCCAGACTGGGGGCTTCTCAGGAGCTAGACTTGGAGCTGGGGTCTCTCTGCAGGGGCTGGCATCAAACCACCCAGGATGGGCCCCAGCGAGACCCTGCTAAATCCATCTGAAGCTCAGAATGGAATGGTGACTTCACCAGATCACACAACTCACACAGCACAAACCTGCCAGCTCCAAGCAAGGCCCCCCCCCAATCCCCGCCGAAACTGGTGCTCCCTGACCCCACCCTCAGGAAGCCCCTGGGACCCCAAAACTGCCTGAGCCCCCTCCCTTCCCCTCCCTAAAGACATGACGGGAGAGAAGCCGGTTTTCCAGCAGCAAGAATGAGGCCAAAGTCTAGTGGCCCAGTTTGTGCTGGAGGAGGGAGCAAGGCAGCTCTGCCACACATGGTCACACCAGGCCAGCCCTGACCCGGGACCTGGGGTCAAACTCCACCCGCGGGTACCTGAGGCCCTATTTGGTGGCCTCAGCCAACAAGCCTTCCATCAGCCGTTCTCCCTGGGGGCACCCCGATCCGAACTCAGCGGTCCCCTACCTGGTCCCACAGTTCCCCCCTGCAAAGCCCCAACTCGGGCAGGGTCCCTCCATGTCCAACGCAAAGCAGGCACCAGGACCTCTTTCTGGGCCTTTGGGCCTCTGTTTTGTGCAGCTGGGAAATGAGACCGTCTAGACCGGCTCTACAGACACCCTGCATGTTCCTGGGATGCACAGTAGGGGCTTATAAACGGACAGATCGGATGCTCGCCCGGGAACAGTGAGAAAAGAACTCCCGAGCCGGACAACCCCGATCGCTTTCCCTGGGGACCTTCCGCCAGAACAGCTAGAAAGGCCACGCCCTGCCAGAGAGGTCTCCGACCTGGGACAGCCCAGCGATCCTGCTCGGAAACGTTTCACTCCCTGCCCGTCTCAGAGACACCCAAAGTTTAAGAGATTTTTCCAGGAGCCCCAGGTCTGCACCCACCCCTGGGGGAGGGGGACGTTTCAGTCAATTCCGGTGGCCCTGCCGGCCTTCCAGTGGCGATTTCCGGTGACCCAAGGCTCCGAGTGAGCCCAGAGGGGTTCCCCGGGATGGGCAAGGCCAGCTCGTACCCCCACCCCCACCGCTGGGCCCCTCACTCGAAGAAGACCGCCCCGTGCCACCCCAGCCTCCTTCCGTCTGCCGCCTCCGTAGCCACAGCGACTTTGGAAGTGATATTTGACCCCAAGGGCGCGCCGTATCGATCCGCGCGGCCGCAGACAATGGCCCCTGGACGCTGCGAGCTCCACGGTCCAAGTTCCACGTTCGATTCCCTCGAGGGCATCCCGCGCGCTGGGATCCCCGAGAACGGGTGCCCTGGGGTTGGGCTGCCACCCCTGACAGCACCCCTACCCCCACCCCAGCGCGGAGATGACCCCTCCCCAGAGAAAAGCAGGGGGGAAGGAGAAGCAAGTAACTGGGGCAAGAGCCTCCAGGGACCACCTGATGGGGGGAAACCTGCAATGATGCAGCGCCGACTGTATACACAATCCCAGCCATGGAATGCGGGAGGCGGGTGCTGTGCCCCTATCTCAGAGGGGGCAGTGGAGGCCCAGGGAAGGTCAGCGCCAGGCCCAAGGTGACCGAGCAGGTCAGAGGCCTGCCCCAGGCCGGGGCGGGGTGCACGGCGGCGGCGCGCGGATGGGGGGCTCACCGGCAGGTGTAGCTGAGGTTGCGGCGGATGCTCCGCTTGAAAAAGCTCTTGCAGCCCTCGCAGGTGAAGACACCGTAATGCTTGCCGCTCGACTTGTCCCCGCACACCACGCAGTCCACCTGCAGCCCCGGCCTCTCCTCGTCGCCCGGCTCGGCGTCGCTGGCGGCACCAGTGGGGGAGGCCGAGTCGTCCTCGGCTGCGCGCGGGTAGCCGCCCGCCTTGTCCACGCCGTTCGTGTCGCCGCCGGGGCCGCCCCAGCCGCCGGTCACCATGGCCATAGCCCCAGGGCAGCGGGGCCGGGGCGCCCCCTCCGCGCTCTTCCCTCCGGGCACCCCTCTCGGCCCGGGGGACCCTACGCTGCGCGCATCCGGCCCCGGCGCACGGGGGACACGGGCTGCACCCCCCAAAAAAGTTTTGCAGCAACTTCCTGCGGCCGGTCCGCGCGCCCGGGCGGAACTGGTCGGGCCGGTTCCAGGCCAACTTTCCCACGCGTGCGCGGGGCCGGGCCCGGGGCCGGGAGGGGCGCGCTAGAGGCGAGGGCCGGGGGCCCAAAGGACTCGCGTCCCGCCGCCCTGGGGCCCCGGCGGGGGCGCGCGGGCCATGGCCCGGCCCGAGCCGCGCAGGGGGCGTCCTCTGGCCTGGCCGCCGCTCGCCCGGGGGCTGCGGCCAACTCAGCGGGCAGCCATCCGAGCGCGGGAGGCCGGGGGGAAAGTTTGGCCGCAAGTTGCGCGGCCGCCAGTGACGGGGGGGGAGGGGCGGCGGGTGCGCGCCGGGGCCGGTCGCCGCGCCCCCTGGGTCCCCCGGCGCCCGCGGCTGCCGCTCCGGGCCTGCAGGGCCGCTGGGCCGGCGCCTCTGGAGCTGCCGCTCCCGCTGCGGCCGCTCCCGCCTGGCCTGGGCCTGCGCCTGAGCCCGAGCCTCGCTCTCGCCGCCGCCACCGCCGCCGACCCCGCGCGCCGGCCTCGCGCTGCGGCCGGTTTGACACACAGCGTTCCATTCGCGGGGCGGGCGGGGGGCGGGGGCGGGGGCAGGGGCGCGCGCCGCGGGCTGGGGGCGGGCGTTCGTTGCCCCGGCGACGGCCGCCCTTATAAGGGCATGGGTGGCCGCGCGCGGCGCCGGGCGAACGGGCCGGCGGGAGGGACGGGGGCCGAGCGCGGGGCCGCGGGGCCTGACCCTCCTCCGCCTCCCTCTGCCCCTCCCCCCCGCACCCCCGCCCTCGCCCTCGCCCGGCTTCAGCCTTAACCCCTGCGGGGCCGCGGCGGGAGCCTGAACCGCGCCTGCCCTCTGCCCTTCCTCGAGCCTCACCAAGATGTCTGTCCAAGGCCCTCCCCTCACCTCTGGCCTTGGACGTTGGGTCGCTCGATCACCCTCGAGGCGCCCCTCGGAACCTCCCCCCACCCCACCGTTCCCGGCAAAGCAATGATGGGGGGCCAGTGGCACCCGGGGGGGCACGCCCCTGCGCAAGACACACGCGCGCATGAGACACACACACACGCACACACACACACACACACACACACACACACACATCCTAGATTGTGTTTGCTTCCTCTTCCAGAAAGTCGCCGCGTCTGACCCCCACCCCACCCTTTCTCTGCTCGGGTTAACACCTGGTGCCCGGAATCTCCAGGGGGAAGGGATGTTGTGGTCTGAGACCGGCTGGCCGGGGCCGCGAGGTCAGGGGGCCCCTCTGCAGAATTTCTGGCCTCCGGGGGCAGGGCGCCCACCCGCCCCGCGCGGCTGGAGGCGACAGGCATGCCCACCAGCCCTGCCGGGGGCCTGCCCCTTTTCCCTTTTCATTTCCTTTTCTTTCTGTGCTTTGCAGAAAGGGCTTGGCCTGGCGGCCGGCTGGACTGCAGATGTCTCTTCCAGGCGCCCTGGAGCCTCGCAGCTGCCGCCACCTCCAACTCACCCCATCCCCCAGAACCGGGGCTGGGGCCCGCCTGACCAGCATTTATTAAGCACCCTTTGTATGCGAAGTCCGGGCTGGCGAGCTGGAAAAGCCCGAGCCTCTGGCTCTGGACAGGTTAACCTTTAACCGGCTGGAAAAGTTCTTCCAGGAGTGACCTTTCACCTCGGAGTCTTGCGGCCCCAGCCACCCAGACTGTGGTCCCACCCCACCCTGAGCCCAGAGCTGGACACCAGAGCATGCAGCTGGGCCTCTGAGAGCTCCGGCCAGGACTGTGCCCTCTGCGCACCTCCTCCTCTGCCTCCCAGAGCCCCGATGAGACTTGAAGAATTGCCCCCCCTGGAGTAGGGGGAAAGATGCTTAGAGATCTCCCAACACTTAAAAAGAAACTGAGGTTCTGGGAGAGCCATGCACACCCAGCCCTGGGCCTCTCGACCTGTTCCAGGGACGTTCTGGCTGCCTGCAAGGTGGAGGAGGAGGCGTTAGTAAATACAGAAAGCAGGAAGGACTAGGATTAGACATGAGCAAGGACTTCCCGTGGGTCTAGAGTCGGGTTCTGCCTACAGCCTGATGTAATCCCTGCTGGGAGAGAGGAAGGCGTGGGTGGGCAGAGAAGACCCTTTGGTTCTGAGGCTGCATGGGAATGCGACTGGTAATTTGTGAGGACAGGGATCCTAGGCCCCTTGCCTGGACCTGCTAGGATGTTTGGTGGGGAGCACTGGGGTGGAGGTCTCACCGAAGGGATTGAAAAGAGACTTCGATGAGAGACAGGCGCTGTGGCTCACGCCTGTAATCCCAGCACTTTGGGAGGCCGAATCAGGAGGATCTCTTGAGGCCAGGAGTTAAAGACCAGCCGGTGCAATAAAATGAGACTTGTCTTGAGCCCAGGTGTTCAAGGCTGCAGTGGGTTATAATCACGTCACTCCACTCCAGCCTGAGCAAGACCCTGTCTCAAAAAAAAAAAAAAAAAAAAAAAAAAAGAAGAGGGAGGGAAGACTCAAGGAATCGGAGGATTGTGAAGGGGAGGGAGCAGAGAACTAGGTTTGAGGGAGACAAGTCTTGCGAGGGGGCTGAGGGCTGGGTGGGAGACGGGTGAAGAAAGACCACCGTGCAGATCCCAGAAACTCCAGTAGTACCAGTCCCAAAGGCTGCCCCACCCCCTCACAGTAGCCTGGCCACCCCTGTGCCCCCTGGGACCCGCCTGGGGGTGGATCGAGGTTCTACTCCACCTCCCTGACCCCTGCCCGCGGCCCCGCGGTAACATTTGACCTTGCGGCGGCCGCAAACTGGGGACAAAGGGGCCTAGGCCCATCTGCCGAGGGAGCACCAGTGGGAATGGCCAGATCCTGCTGGGGCAGCCTGGGAACCTGTCCCCACCCCCCCCCCCCCCGCCACATGTGACCTTGGCTCCCTTTGCCCCCTCCACAGGCAACTACCTGGTGGGACCAAGAACACAGGGGGTTAGACTCTGGGGGTTGGCGGGATACAGAGAAGAAATTCCGCTTCTCTGCCCCACCCCAAAACGAGCAAGGTGGTCTGCCTCCGTTTCCCTGCTTTTTTCAAAGTTGGCCCAAGTCCAGGAACAGCGTGTAGGTCGGAAGGTCACTAGCCCCAGACCTCGCTGGAGGGGACTGTGCTCCCTACCATACTTCTTGTTCTGTTTCTGGGGTCAGGTTGACTGGATTCGAGTCCAGGCCGCTGACTGGCGCTGATCTCAGGCTGGCGTGGTCCTGCCCTGGGAGAGGCGGTGAACACACCTGCACAGGTGAGGCGTGGAGCACCCGCCCCCAAGGCTGGGAATGAAAACTTTTCTAATCCCCGTCTTGGGTTTCAGCTGCCGCCCTGAAGGGGGACAGCTGGCCACTAATCCAAGCCTGGCTGGATCATTCCAAGCTCCCCTTTCCCGGACTCAGCCAGTTCTGGTGTGGAGGGGCGGGGAGATATGGCTTATGCAAATGACGTGCTAATCCATTGCCTGCTATTAACCTGACACTTCCCACAGCTCCTGGGCCCCCAGGAGAAAGCTGGAACTGGCCCCCATTGGCATTCGTTCTGAGTTTCTCTTGAAGTACAATGCCACCTGAGTCCCAGACTGTTACCTTTGCTATGCCTGTCCCCCACCCAGAAACCCTTTACCTTATTTTATTTATTTATTTTTTAAACAGACTCTCCTATTTTGCCTAAGCTGGTCTTAAACCCCTGGGCTCAAGCAGTCCTCCTGCTTCAGCCTCCTGAGACACTGGGATTACAGGCAAGTTCGACTACATGGAGTCCAGAAACCCTTGACCTTAGCTTTGAGTTAGTAGCAACTCATCATCCTGAATCTGAACCATTCCAGCTTCAGTCTTCCCTCTGGAATATAGGCATCCTCCTTTTTGTTTTGTTTTGTGTTTTATTTATTTATTTATTTAGAGACAGAGTTTTGCTCTTGTTGCCCAGGCTGAAAAGCATTGGCGCTATCTCAGTTCACTGCAACTCCCGCCTCTCAGGTTCAAGCAATTATCCTGCCTCAGCCTCCCTAGTGGCTGGGACTACAGGCATGCGCCACCACACTCAGCTAATTTTTGTATTTTTAGTAGAGCCGGTGGTTTCACCATGTTGGCCAAGCTGGTCTCAAACTCCTGACCTCAGGTGATCCTCCCTGCCTTGGCCTCCCAAAGTGCTGGGATTACAGGCATGAACCACCACATCCGGCCTGTTTTTGTTGTTGTTGTTTGAGACGGACTCTCGCTTTGTCACCAGGCTGGAGTGCAGTGGCGCAACCTCGGCTCACTGCAACCTCCGACTCCCTGGTTCAAGTGATTCTCCTGCCCCAGCCTCCCAGGTAGCTGGGATTACAGGCATGCACCACCACGACCAGCTAATTTTTGTATTTTTAGTACAGATGGGGTTTAACTATGTTGGACTTTATCTTTTGACCTTGTGATCCACCCGCCTTCACCCACCTTGGCCTCCCAAAATGCTGGGATTACAGGTGTGAGCCACTGTGCCTGGCCCTGTTTTTTTTTTTTTTGAGACGGAGTCTCGCTCTGTCACCCAGGCTGGAGTGCAGTGGCACGATCTCGGCTCACTGCAAGCTCTGCTTCCTGGGTTCATGCCATTCTCCTGCCTCAGCCTCCTGAGTAGCTGGGACTACAGGTGCCTGCCACTGCGCCCGGCTAATTTTGTGTATTTTTAGTAGAGACAGGGTTTCACCGTGTTAGCCAGGATGGTGTCCATCTCCTGACCTCATGATCTGCCCGCCTCAGCTTCCAAAAGTGCTGGGATTACAGGTGTGAGCCACCGCACCCGGCCTGTTTTGTGTTTTTGAGACAAGGTCCTATTCTGTCACCCAGACTGGAGTGCAGTGGCGTGATCTCAGCTCACTGCAATGTCTGCCTCCCGGGTTCAAGCAATTATCCTGCCTCAGCCTCCTGAGTAGCTGGGACTACAGGCATGCACCACCACACCCAGCTAATTTTTGTATTTTTAGTAGAGACAGGGGTTTTGCCATGTTGGCCAAGCTGGTCTCAAGCTCCTGACCTCAGGTGATCCTCCCCGCCTCAGCCTCCCAAAGTGCTGGGATTACAGGCATGAGTCACCACACCCAGCCTGTTTTGTTTTTTTGAGACAGGGTCTTACTCTGTCACCCAGACTGGAGTGCAGTGGTGTGATCTCAGCTCACTGCAACCTCTGCTTCTCAAGCTCAAGTGATCCTCCCACTTTAGCCTCCTAGATAGCTTTATAGGCACATGCCACCATGCCTGGCTAATTTTTGTATTTTTTTTTTTGTAGACATGGGGTTTTACCACGTTGTCCAGGCTGGTCTTGAACTCCTGGGCTCTAGTGATCCACCCACGTTGGCCTCCCAAAGTGCTGGGATTACAGGCGTGCACCACTGCGCCCGGCCCCCTTCAGGAAAATCTGCCAGCCAAACCCAGCATCTCCTTGGGAAGGAGCTGCCAGGAGAAGCTTTGTCCAGTCCCCATGAATCCCTCCCTGGGCTTCGGGAGACAGGCCAGTTGGAACTTCAGCTGTGGCTATGCAACCTCACGGACCTCCAAAATTCGTCAGTCCCAGAGACCTGGTCCCACAGCCCAGGTTGCTTCTGGCCTGACCCCACTGATGTGAAGTTCACATTCCACTTGGTGCCAGGCCAAAGACACCCAAGTCTTTCTGCATTGCGTGGCCACACCTATGAGGCCCTGGACACCCATGTGCACCAGCTTCCCTCATGCCAAATGTGCCCCAACACGCCAAATCATGCAACATGACATGATGTCACTCCAGGATAGTTTATGACATGCCACAGCGGTCTGGCATGTCCAGACATGGCTGGGTAAGGGGCCTACAGAACGGTATCCCCAAGCTGGGGAGGCGGGAGGGGCGGCCTGGGTTTCCCCAGGGCCCTTGCAGTGGCTTCGAGCACCGCCACCTCCTCAGCCTGCTGAGCCTCCATGAGTGCCATCTGCTGCTCCAACTTCCGGCATTGCTCTTCCTGCTTCCGGTGGGCTCCTCGCAAGGCCAGGACCAGGGCGCTGGAAGGGGTGGGTGGCTGGGTCAAGAAATAGCCCCCGACTCCACCCAAGGCAGGGGCCATGTACTCCCACTCCCAGAATGGGGGCTTTTTCACATTGGGTCTCCCAGGGTCCCAGCTAACTGGTCTTTTTGTTGTTGTTGTTGTTTGAGACAGAATTTCGCTCTTGTCGCCCAGGCTGGAGTGCAATGGTAAGATCTCCCCTCACTACAACCTCTGCCTCCTGGGTTCAAGCACTGCTCCTGCCTCAGCCTCCCAAGTAGCTGGGATTACAGGTACCCGCCACCATGCCCAGCTAATTTTTTTGTATTTTTTAATAGAGACAGGGTTTCACCATGTTGCCTAGGCTGGTCTTGAACTCCTGACCTCAGGTGATCCGCCTGCCTTGGCCTCCCAAAGTGCTGGGATTACAAGTGTGAGCCACTGTGCCCAGCCTGTTTTTTCTTGTTGTTGTTTTTTTGAGACGGAGTTTTGCTCTTGTTGCCCAGGCTGGAGTGCAATGACCTGATCTTGGCTCACTGCAACCTCTGTCTCCCGGGTTTAAGCGATTCTCCTGCCTCAGCCTACCAAGTAGCTGGGATTACAGGCATGCGCCACCACGCCTGGCTAATTTTGTATTTTTAGTAGAGATGGGGTTTCTCCATGTTGGTCAGGCTGGTCTCGAACTCCCGGCCTCAGGTGATCTGCCCGCCTTGGCCTCCCAAAGTGCTGGGATTTCAGGCATGAGCCACTGTGCCTGGCCCAGCCTGTTGTTTCTTTTTTTGAGAAAAAGTCTTGCTCTGTCGCTCAAGCTGGAGTGCAGTGGTGTGATCTCTGCTCACCGCTACCTCCAACTCCTGGGTTTAAGCAATTCTCCTTTCTTCCAAGTAGCTGGAATTACAGGCATGTGCCAAGATGCCCAGCTAATTTTTGTACTTTTAGTAGAGATGGGGTTTCACCACATTGGCCAGGCTGGTCTCAAACTCCTGACCTCAGGTGATCTGCCAGCCTCAGCCTCCCAACATGGGATTACAGGTATGAGCCACTGTGCCTGGCCTTTATTGCCTATTTTGGGGCAGCGGGGAAGGCTAAGGCCCAGAGAAAGCCAGGGATACTTCTGAGATCCTGGTGGGGGATGGTGCCAGGGGGATTGGAGGGATGCAGAACAGGGGTCCCACCTGTGGGCTTTGCATAAATCCCTGTTCAGCTCGGCACTCTGAGACCGTCTGGCTCGCCCCTTCTGAGCCACCCGTTCCAGCTCCCTGCGCAGAGACTGCAGCTGCTCCCGCAGGTCCAGCGTCCTGTTGCGAAGGGGAAGAGGAGGGCTCACAGCCCTAGCCCATCCTATTTCCCACGTCTCCTCCTACCCACCTGCCCACAGTATTGTCATGTAAACACACCTGTACACAGGGGTACACCTTAGCTTCTGCTGCAGACAGCCCCCCCGGGGGCTGTCACATAGGCTGCCCATCCCCACCCAGCCACACACCTGGTGAGCGATGCTGCCAGTTCCTGGGCTAACTTCTCTGGGTCCCAGGCCCTGCCCACCTGGCCACCATCAATGCCACTGGTGCCACCAGGGACAGCAGGAAGGCCCTAAGGGAGAGAGAAGACAAGAAAGTGACATTAACCTGGGCCAAGTCCGTGCTTGGCCCTCACTGGACATTGAAGCTGCCCAGACAGTGGCAGCTGCTGTGCTCTCAGAGACCCCCGTCTGGTTCCATACCCCAATAAGAGCGAAATTACACTCTGATAAGGGAAATATCTTATTTAATTTAAAAAAAAAAATTTTTTTTTTTTTTTGAGACAGAGTCTCACTCTGCCACCCAGGCTGGGGTACAGTGGCACGATCTTGGCTGACAGCAACTTCTGCCTCCCAGGTTCAAGCGATTCTCCTGCCTCAGCCTTTCAAGTAGTTGGCATTACAGACATATGCCACCAGACCTGGCTACTGTTTGTATTTTTAGTAGAGACGGGGTTTCACTATGTTGGCCAGGCTGGTCTCGAACCTCATCTCTAAAAATAAAATTTAGGGGCCAGGTGTGGTAGCTCACGCCTGTAATCCCAGAACTTTGGGAGGCCGAGACGGGTGGATCACTTGAAGTCAGGAGTTCAAGACCAGCCTGGCCAACATGGGCACAGGGTGGCCAACTCTGTCTCTACTAAATATACAAAAATTAGCTTGGCATGGTGGCAGACCCCTGTAATCCCGGCTACTCAGGAGGCTAAGACAGGAGAATCGCTTGAACTTGGGAGGCGGAGGTTGCAGTGAGCCGAGATTGTGCCACTGCACTCCAGCCTGGGCAACAGAGCGACACTCCGTCTCTAAATAAATAAATAAATATTTGGGCACGGTGGCAGACGCCTTTAATCCCGGCTACTTGGGAGGCTGAGGCAGGAGAATTGCTTGAATCCGGGAGGCGGAGGCTGCAGTGAGCTAAGACTGCACTATCGCACTCCAGCCTGGGCGACAAGAGCAAAACTCTATCTCAAAAAATAAATAAATAGAGATAGATGAGGTCTCGCTCTGTGGCCCAGGCTGGAGTGAAATGACGTAATTGTGGCTCGCTGAAGCCTCCAACTCCTGGGTTCAAGTGATTCTCCCACCTCAGCCTCCCCAGTAGCTGGGACCACCCTGCCTGGGTAACCTGATAAGGGTAATAAATAACAGGAAACCTCATCTGAAGTCACTCCAGGAGGGCTTCCTTGAGGAGCTGATGTCTAAGCTGAGATCTACAGGAGGTCAAGGACTTTATGACACAGAGAGAAGTTCCTGGCAGGGACACAGAATGTACAAAGGCTTGGAGGTGGGAGAGATGATTCAAAGAGCTGCGTTAAGGACAGGCGCAGCGACTCATGCCTGTAATCTCAGCACTTTGGGAGGCGGAGGCAGGCGAAACATTTGAGGCCAGGAGTTCGAGACCAGCCTGGCCAACATGGTGAAACTGCATCTCTACAAAACATACAAAAATTAGCTAGATGTGGTGGTGTGTGTCTGTAATGCCAGCTACTCAGGAGGCTGAGACAGGAGAATCACTTGAACCTGGGAGGCGTAGGTTGCGGTGAGCAGAGATAGCAACATTGTATTCCAGCCTAGGCAACAAGAGCAAACCTCCCTCTCAAAAAAAAAAAAAAAAAAAAAGGGGGGTCTGTGATTGACAAGGGCTATGTTCTCATTAGTAAGCTACTACCCCTACCAGGTTCAGGCAGGGCGGCTCACCTGATACCACTCTTCCTCGTCCCCACTGCTGCCACCTCCGCTGCTATGTCCACCACTGCTGTTTGCCCCACCAGTCCGGAGCTCCGCCCGTTCCCACTGCAGCTGCTCCAGCAGGAGCACGTGAGCTGGACCCAGAGCTCGGAGGGCAGCCTCCCGCAGCTCTAGACCCCGCTTCTCACGCCGCACCAGCTGCAGCCGAAGCATCAGGTCCGTCAGGGCCTCCTGCGGGACCAAGGAGAGGGGAGAGAATTTCTGCTTCTACCGTCAACTGCAGGGAAACTGAGGCCCCAAGAGGCACCCACTGAGGCCTATTCAGACAAAAACTGTGACCTTTGGCTGGGCACGGTGGCTCATGCCTGTAATCCTAGCACTTTGGGAGGCCGAAGTGGGTGGATTACCTGAGGTCAGGAGTTCGAGACCAGCCTGGCCAACATGGCGAAACCCCATCTCCACAGAAAATACAAAAAATAGCCGGGTGTGGTGGTGCACAACTGTAATCTCAGCTACTCAGGAGGCTGAGGCAGGAGAATCACTTGAACCCGGTGGGGGCAGAGGCTGCAGTGAGCCGAGATAGCGCCACAGCACTTCAGCCTGGGTGAGAGCAAGACTCAAAAAAAAAAAAAAAAAAAAACAAACTAGGACCTTCACCATGTTCTTTTTTTTTTTTTTTTTTTTGGTGAGACGGGGTCTCGCTCTGTCACCCAGGCTGGAGTGCAGTGGCCGGATCTCAGCTCACTGCAAGCTCCGCCTCCCGGGTTTATGCCATTCTCCTGCCTCAGCCTCCCGAGTAGCTGGGACTACAGGCGCCCACCACCTCGCCCGGCTAGTTTTTTGTATTTTGTAGTAGAGACGGGGTTTCACCGGGTTCGCCAGGATCACCATGTTCTTGTGAGGTGGAAATATCTTCCTCCCATAAAAACCACAGCTGTGGCCAGGCGCGGTGGCTCAAGCCTGTAATCCCAGCACTTTGGGAGGCCGAGATGGGCGGATCACAAGGTCAGGAGATCGAGACCATCCTGGCTAACACGGTGAAACCCCGTCTCTACTAAAAAATACAAAAAAACAAAACAAAACAAAACAAAACAAAACAAAAGTAGCCGGGCGAGGTGGCGGGCTACTGTAGTCCCAGCTACTCGGGAGGCTGAGGCAGGAGAATGGCGTGAACCCGGGAGGTGGAACTTGCAGTGAGCTGAGATCCGGCCACTGCACTCCAGCCCGGGCGACAGAGCGAGACTCCGTCTCAAAAAAAAAAAAAAAAAACCACAGCTGTAGAAATGGCATTTCCTAGAGGGCAAGTAGCTTACATAGGTCATAGAGCAGTTCTGTCAAAGCTTCTGGAGTTTGTCCAGCTTCAGAACCTCAAGGTTTTCATGCCAAGCTACAAACCCAAGACTGTGTTCTTTGCTCCCATCTCTTCCCATACGAAGGGCATTTTGGAGAGCCAGATTTGTAGTCTATTGAGACACTGAACCCCAGAAGACAAACTCCTATTAATCCCTCAAAACCCCAGTTCCAATTCTCCTTCACAATGCCTGCACCCAGCCCAGGAGAATTCTCCTTTGCTCCTTGATCCCCCAACCTCAGTAAAGGATTTTGTCCCATCAAGAAAAACTGACAGTGACCACAGCCCATTTGTACCCTTGTGGCCACCAGGTCCTGCTGAATTTGTGTCTTCTCCAGTCGGGGAAGAGCTGGGCCAGACTGGGTCCCCAGAATGGCCTGTACCATGGCTTCTGCACGGGGCACAGTGGGCATGGGTGCCAAGGTGGGGCCAGGCTCTGAGAGAATCTTCACTAGAGAACGGCGCTCCTGGAGACGCTGGACATAGCTTCGGAGCTGGAAAGCCACTTCCTGTGGTGTGGGCTTATCCACACTGCTGCCCTCAGGGCTACAGAAAACAGAAGATGTGCCTATGTTAACACCGGCAGGCATAGGTGGGTTAACTTCATGCCAATCCTGGTAGGGTCCATCATCTTCCATCTCACTGGCCACGACGGAGTCTTTGCCATCTGTGGTGGCCCCTGTCACACCAACGTACCCCACTAGGCACCATCTTCCATCAAGACCACATTTTGGTCAGGTGTAGTGATGCACGCCTGTAACCCCAGCACTTTGGGAGGCTGAGGCGGGAGGATTGCTTGAAGCCAGAAGTTTGAGAGCAGCATAGGCAACAGAGTGAGAATCCGTCTTTATAAAATAATTAGCTGGGGCTGGGCACGGTGCCTCACGCCTGTAATCCCAGCACTTTGGGAGGCAGAGGCAAGTGGATCACCTGAGGTCGGGAGTTCGAGACCAGCCTGACCAATATGGAGAAACCCCATCTCTACTGAAAATTCAAAATTAGCCAGGCATGATAGTGGGAGCCTGTAATCCCACCTACTCGGGAGGCTGAGGCAGGAGAATCGCTTGAACCTGGGAGGCGGAGGTTGCAGTGAGCCGAGATCAGACTATTGGACTCCAGCCTGGGTGACAAGAGTGAAAATTCGTCTCAAAACAAAACAAAAACCAGGGTCTTGGCCGGGCGCGGTGGCTCAAGCCTGTAATCCCAGCACTTTGGGAGGCCGAGACGGGCGGATCACGAGGTCAGGAGATCGAGACCATCCTGGCTAACACGGTGAAACCCCGTCTCTACTAAAAAATACAAAAAAATAGCCGGGCGAGGTGGCGGGTGCCTGTAGTCCCAGCTACTTGGGAGGCTGAGGCAGGAGAATGGCGCAAACCCGGGAGGCGGAGCTTGCAGTGAGCTGAGATCCAGCCACTGCACTCCAGCCTGGGCGACAGAGCCAGACTCCGTCTCAAAAAAAAAAAAAAAAAAAAAAAACCAGGGTCTCACTCTGTCACCCAGGCTGGAGTGCAGTGGTGCAATCTCAGCTCACTGCAGCCTCCACCTCCCAGACTCAAGGCTTCCTCCCACCTCAGCCTCCCAAGTAGCTGGGACTACATGGGCACACCCAGCTAATTTATTTGTAGTTTTGGTAGAAAAGGACTTTTGCCATGTTACAAGGGCTGGTCTTGAACTACTGAGCTCAAGCGATCTGCCTGCCTTGGCCTCCTAAAGTGCTGGGATTACAGGCGTGAGCCACTGTGCCCGGCTGTGGGTGCCAGTTTTAACCAGTAGGCATCATTATCCATCTTCACGCCAACTGCAATATCTGTCAACCACCATGCTAACTTTGTCAAGTAGCAACAGGCCAACTGCAGTTGAGCCTCATGTCAACCAACTACAGTGTGCTCCATACCGACCTTGCTGGACACAGCCACACCAAGCCCCCAAACATGGTGAGTTCTGGGAGCCCCATTCCCCAGTCGAGACCCCACTCCTCAACCAGGCCAGTTCCCAGGGTTCCGGGGAGATACCTTGGCTGTGGATTCTGCCGTGCCCCTGCATCCATGGTGGCCTCCTCTTGTGCCAGCAGCCTCCATGCTTCCTCTTCAGCTGCTTGCAGGTCACTCGTGGGGGCTTCGTCTCCTGCTTCTGAATTGGCCTCCCGCAGAGCAAGAAGAACCCTGTATGCCTCTTCACAGTGCTCACTGTGGGACACTGGTTCTGAGTGCTTCAGGACACTCAGCTTGGCTGGGTGCAATGGCCCTCACCTGTAGTCCTAGCACTTTGGGAGGCTGAGGCGGGAGGATTACCTGAGGTCAGGAGTTCGAGACCAGCCTGACCAACATGGTGAAACCCCGTCTCTACTAAAAATACAAAGATTAGCAAGGTGTGGTGGTACGCACCTGTAGTTCCAGCTACTCAGGAGGCTGAGGCAGGAGAATCGCTTGAACCAGGGAGGTGGAGGTTGCAGTGAGCCAACAGGGCACCACTGCACTCCAGCCTGGGTGACAGAGCTAGACTCTGTCTCAAAAAAAAAGAAAGAGAGAAAAAAAAATGCTTAGCTACATCTCACTCTATAGGTGCCAGTCCCCACTTGCTCCTGAACTCCTCTTCTCCCCACTGTCCTCAACTCTGGAAGCATGTAGACTCCCTTACCAACCCTGAACTAAAATTGCCTTAAGTTAATTTCTGGGCCAGGCAAGGTGGCTCACACCTGTAATCCCAGCCCTTTGGGAGGCCGAGTCGGGCGGATCACGATGTCAGGAGTTCAAGACTAGCCTGGCCCATATGGTGAAACCCATCTCTACTAAAAATACAAAAATTAGCTGGGTATAGTGGCATACACCTGCAATCCCAGCTACTCAGGAGGCTGAGACATGAGTGTCATTTGAACCCAGGAGGCAGAGGTTGCAGTGAGCTGAGATCTCGCCACTGCATTCCAGCCTGGGTGACACAGCAAGACTCTGTCCCAAAAAAAAAAAAAAAAATTAATTTCTGAAGTGGGGAAGGTGCTCTCCAGTGAGGGTTCTGTGGATTGGGGCCATCCTCAGAAAGCCCATTCCCTCCCCAGCTGGTGACATCACTGGCAGGGTGCACTGACCTGTACTGCAAGGCCAGATGCAATGCTGTGGCCTCAGCCTCCCGCTGGCCTAGCTGCATGCTGAGGCCCTCACAGTGGCCCTTGTATCCCTGGAGCACAGCCGATAGCAGACGGTTAAAGCATTTGAGCTTCTCAATGCTCCTGTCCCCGAAGGTGGGGAAGAGGGAAAGTCAGAGGCCTTCTAAGGCAGTCAGGCCTCAATTTCCACCCTTACCCTCCCTCCTGTTGCAGCTTCAGACTCCAGGCCTTCTAACTCAGCTGGAGGAGGTGCCTGTGCCCTTATGAGCTCAGCATTTGAGTCTCTTACCCCCGGAGTTGCTCCATCTGGGCTTCCATGATGTGCATCTCAGGACTGAGGGGCTGGGTGGGAAGAGACCCAAGGATCTGGGTGCTGGAATGGCTGCGGAGGCGCCGAAGCAGGGGGTGAGCCAGGGAGAAGGAGTCCTGCCAAGAACAGGTGATGTAATTGACCCCAATTGTCACCAAGAGCCTGGGATGGTAGGCATTTTGCAACCCCAGAAGCTGTTGGATCCCATGACAAAGATTTGAGTCTCATCCCCCTGAAGACTAAGGACATCAAGACCATGGGATTGAACTTCTCACACTCACCTGAGTCTCCCAGGGTTCCCTGTCTGCCTCAGAGCTGCTAGAACCACTGCCTGAGCCACCTGCTTGGCTGTGGGAAAGACGTGGGAAGGGCTCCAGCCTCAAGAGGGAATTCTGCAACTCCTGAACCTGGGAAGGATGAGGGGGGATGTCAGGCCTAGGGGCTGAAACCAACCACCAGCCTTCCCTCCCCAAGGCCTGTTCTTGGGGAAGTGGCAGGAACCCTAGCTGGAAGGCAGGAGGCTTGGATACTTAGCCTGCCAAAAATCTCACTATCTGACCTTGGGAATGTTTGCCAGCTGCTGAGGATTTTATTTTTCCCAGCAGAAAAATGGGCCCCACTCTGGAGGAAAATGAATCCCTGGACTGGGCTCCCATAGCCCCGAATTTTCCTACCAGCCTGAGATGAGGGTTTCCCTCTCAATACTTCATTCAGCCACATGACTTTTCTATTTTTATTTTTATTTTTGAGATGGAGTCTTGCTGTGTCACCCAGGATGGAATGCAGTGGCACAGTCTCAGCTCACTGCAACCTCTGCCTCCTGGGTTCAAGTGATTCTCCTGCCTCAGCCTCCTGAGTAGCTGGGATTATAGGCATCTGCCATCATGCCTGACAAATTTTTGTATTTTCAGTAGAGATGGGGTTTCACCATGTTGGCCAGGCTGGTCTCAAACTCCTGACCTCAGTTGATCACCTGCCTCAGCCTCCCTAAGTGCTGGGATTACAGGCATGAGCCACTGCACCCGGCAGCCACATGGCTTTAAATGCCACCTACATGCTAAGGATGCTCAAGTGTCTCCCTCCTGCCCTGCTGTCTCCCCTGAGCCCTGGACTCAGACATACAGCTGCTCCCTTGAGGACCCCACATGGATGTCTCATGGGCACTGGAGCTTATCAAGGGCTAAAGAGATCTGGTCACCACCAGCCAAACCTGCCTACCCTGTAGCTCCTCCATCTCTCCCTTCTAGTGCTTCAGGTCCCAAAGCCTGAAGTTCTCTCTAGCCTTCATGCTCACACCTGTCAGTTCCATCTTCCACATCACCCAGAATCCGTCCACATCACCCAGAATCCGTCCGCATCTCTCCGCCTCCACAACCTCCACCATCCTGCGTGTCTGGACCAGTGAAGTCACCTCCTGGCTCTCCAAGAGTCCACCCTCACCCTCTCAGACTGTTCCTACCTCTGCCACCAGAGGGCGCCTCTGAACACCTGCGTCGAGCACGGCCTCCTCTGCTCAGAACCCTCCGGGGCTCTCACCTTAATCAGAGCAAAGCCCAAGTGAAGTGCCTCCTTGCAGCCCACGAGGCCCTGCGCCATCTGCATTTGTCCTCCCTCTGTTCTGGCTCCCCACACTCTCCCTGTTACGCCCTGTGTTCCAGCCACACTGGCGTCCTTCGGGTTCCTTGAACAGGCTAGTCATGCTGCCACCCCAGGGCCTGATCTCACCACCCTCAGTTTTCTTTCTTTTTCTTTTCTTTTCTTTTTTTTTTTTTTTTTTTTTTTTTTTTTTTTTTTGAGAGTTTTCCTCTGTCGCTCAGGCTGGAGTGCAATGGCGGGATCTCAGCTCACTGCAACTTCCGCTTCCTGAGTTCAAGCAATTCTCCTGCCTCAGCCTCCCGAGTAGCTGGGACTGGGACTACCAGTGCATGCCAGCACACCCGACTAAATTTTTTTGTATTTTTAGTAGAGATGGGGTTTCACCGTGTTAGCCAGCATGGTCTCGATCTGCTGACCTTGTGATCTGCCCACCTCGGCCTCCCAAAGTGTTGGGATTACAGGCGTGAGCCACCGTGCCTGGCTTTTTTTTTTTTTTTTTTTTTGAGACAGTCTCTCTCCGTCACCCAGGCTGGAGTGCAGTGGTGCGATCTCGGCTCACTGCAAGCTCTGCCTCCTAGGATCAGGCGATTCTTGTGCCTTAGCCTCCCTGGTAGCTGCAGAATTGTGTCAAGCAATTCTCCTGCCTCAGCCTCCTGAGTAGCTGGGATTACAGGCACGTGCCACCACACCTGGCTAATTTTTGTATTTTTAGTAAAGACAGGGTTTCACCATATTGGTCAGGCTGGTCTCTAACTCCTGGCCTCAAGGGATCCACCCACCTTGGCCTCCCACAGTGCTGGTGTAGATTACAGGCATGAGCCACCGCACCCAGCCAATCTGGCTGATTTTTTTTTTTTTTTTTTTTAGACAGAGTCTCACTCTGTTCCCCAGACTGGAGTACATTGATGTGATCTCAGCTCACTGCCACCTCCATCACCCGGGTTCAAGTGATTCTCCTGCCTCAGCCTCCTGAGTAGCTGGGATTATAGGCATATGCCACCACACCTGGCTTTTATTTATTTATTTATTTTTATTTTTAGTAGAGATGGGGTTTCACCATGTTGGCCAAGCTGGTCTTGAACTCCTGACTTTGTGATACGCCCACCTCAGCCTCCCAAAGTGCTGGGATTACAGGTGTGAGCCACCGTGCCTGGCCAACCTGGCTGATTTTTATTTTTTTTTTTTTGCAGAGGTAAGGGTCTTGCTGTGTTGCCCAGGCTGGTCTTGAACTCCTGGCCTCAAAGGATCCTCCTGCCTCCATCTCCCAAAGTGCTGGGATTATAGGCGTGAGCCACCACACCCAGCCTCAAAAGGTTTTTGGAATGAACAGATGAATGAATATTGCCTACATCGGGCCTGCCTCCTCCCTCAGACAGAGAGCCACATAGGACTCAGGATGGCCCCACTCACCTCTTTCTGCAGTGTCTCCTTCTCAGCTCGGATGGCCTCCAGGGAGGCCTGCGTGCGGACCAGCTCATCCTCTCGGCTACTCAGGGCCAGCCGGAGCCAGGCATTCCTCTCAGCCAGGCGAGCTGCCTCTCGCTGGCTGCTCCCTGCCCCTTCCTGCTTCCCAAGGGGACCTGGTCCCCCTTTGCTTGTGTCTTCCAACTCCATTGGCCCAGGATGGCTGGGGGGCCGGTGGCGCCAGGCTGCAGCCGCTGCCTCCAGGGAGCTCAGAGCGTGCTGGAGGGTCTGAAACACATCAGGGGCCCCAATCCCAGGGGGCACAGTCTCCTTGTACTGTAGGGCTGCTTCTGGGGCCTGGTAGGCTTCCACTGCAGGTTTGTGGGGCACCTCGGGGGCTGAGGCCAGTCCCCTGCCAGAGCCCCCATCCGTCTTCTTGTCGGTCCTGTGGACACCAACTCAGGCACTTGAGTCGCTCCATGCTGGGCAGGGAATTCTTTTTTATTTTTTGAGACAGAATCTCACTCTGTTGCCCAGGCTGGAGTGCAGTGGTGCGATCTCAGCTCACTGCAACCTCCACCTCCTGGGTTCAAGTGATTCTCCTGCCTCAGTCCCCCAAGTAGCTGGGATTACAGGTGCCCACCACCACGCCCGGCTAATTTTTGTATTTTTAGTAGAGACAGGGTTTCACCATGTTGGCCAGGCTGATGTCAAACTCCTGACCTCAGGTGATTCGCCCGACTTGGCCTCCCAAAGTTCTGCGATAACAGGCATGGGCCACAACGCTCAGCCCAGGGCAGGGAATTCTTAGGGCTTAAACTTCATGGTCTTCGGGAGGTGTGAGCGGGGCAGAGTTGGCAAGAGCTGTGTGTTCTGGGACTTGCATCCCAGGGAGAGACTGGGAGGCTGGGAATTCAGGGAAGAGGCTGGACAGAGGTGGTGGAGAAGTTGGAGGGGAGACCTGGGGCTACGAAGCAGAGTGAATAGTAAGTTGGACTGTGACGGGCACTGGGAAAGTCCTGAAGGTGAGAGACAGAAGATTCTGGAAATGGGGTCTTCTGGGGCAGCGACTCACACTTGTAATCCCAGCACTTTCGGAGGCCGAAGTGGGGGGATCACCTGAGGTCAGGAGTTCAAGACCAGCCTGGCTAACGTGGCAAGACCCTGTCTCACTAAAAATACAAAAATTAGCTGGGTGTGGTGGCACACACCTGTAATCCCAGCTACTCGGGAAGCTGAGGCTCCCTCTTGAACCCAGGAGGCAGAGGTTGCTGTGAGTGGAGATTGTGCCACTGCACTGCAGCCTGGGTGACAGAGCAAGACTCAAAAAAAAGAAAAGAAAGTCAGGCTGAAGGCAACAGGGAGCTATGGTAGGTGTGTGAGCAGAGAGGGCACATCAGCAGATCTGCAGATGGCAAAGATGCATGTGGACTGGAGTGAAGGGCACAGACCAAGGGGGTCTTACCTGCTTCCTAGGCCTTGGCCACTGACCTCCTCCATGGGGCCCAGCTGTTCCAGCCCGGAGCTCACAGGAGGTGGGGCAAAGCTGAGCTTGGAGCTCCCACTGGCTGCCTCAATCTCCTCTGAACTCTCAGCCACAGGGTCCAGTTCACCCTGCAAATGACCCCCGTGGCCCCGCTCTGAGCCAGGCAGGACGGGACCTTGGGGTCCCCAGGAGCTGGGTGTGGAGGGGAGAGGGCGACACTTACGGGTGGAGCATGCCTCCCTCGCCGGCTTCGGGGCCGCGTGGCCCGGGCACTCATTGCTGTCCAGAAGCCAGTGCTCTCTGAATGCTTCTCCTTCGTCAACCCCTAAAACCACAGCCTGCCATGACCTCTTGCCTTTGTTGTCCTGGACAAGGGACAACCTCAATTTCCTCTGCTGTGAAATGGGACATTGACTACCCCTCAGGAAGGGATTTTGTGATCAATGTTGATTGGGCACATTTGAATGCCTCCCTGGACAGGCAGCTCACTACCTAACAAGGTTGTCTGGATCTCCCCCTTCTTCTCTGCCTTCTTTACCTTCACTACGTCTTTGTCCCCTTCCCTCCTCTCTTTGAGCCTGGAAATGCAATCTCAATAATTCCCTCTCCTCCGCGGCCCTCCTAAATGACGGATTCAGCTCTCTCTACCTCTCTGATCTTCTGGGGGTAACTTGATCAGAGGCCTGAGTCCCTGGACACCGTCTTGGGGTCACTCTGGCCACTGCCTGGTCAGGCCTGGGCTGGCCAAGCCTGGCCTGGGAGGGACCAGGAAACAGGAAACCCCCTCCCCTGGTCATGTGACTTGTTATTGTGTTGTTTCCTTTTTGAGGACAGCAGCTTCCTGCAGCCCTAGCGGGGCACACATACCTGACTCCCAAGGTTTCAGCCCCTCCTCGTCTCAGCCTCCAAGCCTATGGCCCTTCTAGCTCTGACTCTTGGATTTTATTTCTCAAGATCTAGAATGGGCCGAGCACCATGGCTCACGCCTGTAATCCCAGGACTCTGGGAAGCTGAGGAAGGCAGATCGCTTGAGCCCAAGAGTTTAAGACAAGCCTGGGCAACATGGCAAGACCCCCGTCTCTACATAAAATATAAAAATTAGCCAGGAGGCCGGGCGCGGTGGCTCAAGCCTGTAATCCCAGCACTTTGGGAGGCCAAGACGGGCGGATCACGAGGTCAGGAGATCGAGACCATCCTGGCTAACGCGGTGAAACCCCGTCTCTACTAAAAATACAAAAAAAAAACTAGCCAGGCGAGGTGGCGGGCGCCTGTAGTCCCAGCTACTCAGGAGGCTGAGACAGGAGAATGGCGTAAACCCAGGAAGCGGAGCTTGCAGTGAGCTGAGATCCGGCCACTGCACTCCAGCCCGGGTGACACAGTGAGACTCCATCTCAAAAAAAAAAAAAAAAAAAATTAGCCAGGAGTGGTGGCATATGCCTGTAGTCCCAGCTACTCAGGAGGCTGAGGTGGGAGGATTGCTTAACACCTGGAAGTTGAGGCTGCAGTGAGCCATGGTCACGCCACTGCACTCCAGTCTGGGTAACAAGGCAACACCCTGTCTCAAAAAGAAAGAAAAAAAAAAAAGAGCTAGAATGTTCCCCTGAGCTGATATGGCTTTTATTTGGCTCCCCTGTGAACTCTTCTTCTCTGCCTGTCTCTTCACTGTGAGCTGACAGTTCTCTTCTCGCTCTGTCGCCCAGGCTGGAGTGCAGTGGTGCGATATTGGCTCACTGCAACCTTTGCCTCCCGGGTTCATACCATTCTCCTGCCTCAGCTTCCCGAGTAGCTGGGACTACAGGCACCCGCCACCACGCCCACCTAATTTTTTTGTATTTTTAGTAGAGACGGGGTTTCGCCGTGTTAGCTACGATGGTCTCGATCTTCTGACCTCGTGATCCACCTGCCTCGGCCTCCCAAAGTGCTGGGATTACAGGCGTGAGCCACCACGCCCAACCTTCTTTTTTTTTTTTTTTTTTTTTTTTTTGAGATGGAGTCTCGCTCTGTCGCCCAGGTTGGAGTGCAGCGGTGCGATCTCATTGCATCCTCCACCTCCTGGGTTCAAGCAATTCTCCTGCCTCAGCCTGCCGAGTAGCTGGGATTACAAGTGCCCACCACAACGCCTGGTTAATTTTTGTGTTTTTAGTAGAGACAGGGTTTTACCATGTTGGCCAGGCTGGTCTTGAACTCCTGACCTCAAGTAATCCGCCGGCCTTGGCCTCCCAAAGTGCTGGGATTACAGGCGTGAGCCACTGCACCCGGCTAGAGATGGGTTTTTGCCATGTTGGCCAGGCTGCTCTTAAACTCCTGAACTCAGGTGATCCACCTGCCTCACCCTCCCAAAGTGTTGGGATTACAGGCATGAGTCATCCACCCCACCAGCCCCAGAAATGTTTAAGAGCCACTTGAAGCCTCAGTTTATTTATTTATTTTATTTTTTTAGATGGAATCTTGCTCTGTCACCCAGGCTGGAGTGCAGTGGCGGGATCTCGGCTCACTGCAACCTCCACCTCCTGGGTTCAAGCGATTTTTCTGCCTCAGCCTTCCGAGTAGCTGTGATTACAGGTGTGCACCACCACACCCGGATAATTTTTTGTAATTTTAGTAGAGACGGGATTTCACCATATTGGCCAGGCTGATCTCCAACTCTTAACCTCGTGATCCGCCCACCTCAGCCTCCCAAAATGCTGTGATTACAAGTGTGAGCCACTGCCCCCAACCCCTCAGTTTTTTTTTTTTAAGGGTCAAAGAAGCCTGCCACATTGGCCAGGCTCTAATTCGAGAATAGCCGGAGGGGCTGTGTAAAGGTGATCTTTGAAGGATGAAGAACTTGCCAGCAAAGCAACAGGAGGAACAGCATTCCAGGCAGAAGGAACTGCCTGGACAAAGGCTTAGAGCCTTCAAAGAGCTGCTCTAGGCGACAGACCTCTGGGCGACACAGAGAGGTTCCTTCCCAAAAAACCAAAACCAAAACCAAAAAACAACAAGAAGGTCGGATGCGATGGCTCACGCCTGTAATCCCAGCACTTTGGGAGGCCGAGACGGGCGGATCACGAGGTCAGGTGATCGAGACCATCCTGGCTAACCCGGTGAAACCCCGTCTCTACTAAAACTACAAAGAAATTAGCCGGGCGTGGTGGCGGGCGCCTGTAGTCCCAACTTCTCCGGAGGCTGAGGCAGGAGAATGGCGTGAACCCGGGAGGCGGCGGATCGCGCCACTGCACTCCAGCCTGGGCGACAGAAAGACTCCGTCTCAAATAGATAAATAAGTAAATAAATAAATAAATAAATAAATAAATACTTCTGGGGCTAAGGGGGAAGTGTGCACTAAGAAGACAACGGCGGCCTGGGCGACAGAGTGAGACTCCGTCTGAAAAAAAAAAAAAAAAAATGGAAGGCTGGTTTAGCCTGAGCGGTGGTCCTCGCCTGTAGTCCCAGCTGCTTGAGAGATCACTTAGCTGTAGTGACTAGCCAGGATCGCGTGACTGCAGTCTAGTTTGGGCGACAGAGCGATACCCTGTCTCTAAAAATAAGAAAGAAAAAAACCATGAAAAAGGAGGCAGGCTTGAAATAGGCCTGACTTAGCTTCCCTCCACCTACAGTGACCCAATAAGACCAGAGTAAGTATTTTTTGATTCATGCAAATATATGTAAAATAAGGAGCAGGAATTAAGTAGTTGGGAGGGGTCCTGGATGTTTAGGCCACGCCCACATGGGAATAGCTGCCTCACACGGAGGCTCAGGCCAGCTCCACCAATCACCAATCAGCTCCTCCTCTTTCCCTAAATCGGCCTTCTTCGTCCTTCTTAGCCTATCACATTGCAAACTCCACCTGTAGTCCACGTTTTAGCCTATCAGGGTAGAAGCACTGACACTGTCGCACTCCAAACCCCACCCCCTAGCCCAGTATTAGCCTATCAGCTTCCAAGTCCTTCTTAGCCGCAACTAGTTTCTGCCTCCGCTTGTTCTGCGACCCGCTGAACTACATTTCCCAGGAGGCGTCGGGGCTGCGACGCACAACTTCCGGCTGTAAAGATGGCGGCTTCCTAGAGAGTCGGCGGCTGATTTAGAAGGAGGCTCAGGCTACGGTGAGCCGAAGTTGGGTGGTGAAAGCGTGCGGGGCCTGTTCCTAGGGGCCCAGCTCCCTTTGCCCCGAGAGATCCAGCTCCTAGCCTTTCCTGGGGCTTCCGCCTTTATTTCTGGTTTCTCCTGCAGTCTAGCCTCCATCCTTCTTGCTGTCACTAAAGCTTTGTTTTCCTTAGAGGCGTGGGGACTGCAAGGAGCTCAAAGACCATCTTGGGAAGCCCGTGCCTATTGCCCAGATAGACAAACTGTTCCATTCGTGTCCTGTTTCTCTCCAAGAGGAACCACAGTCCTAATATTTTGCTTCTCCCTCATGCAGACACCCGCTAGGCACGAGGGTGTCCTAGAGGTTATTATTCCTTTATTCACCAAGACGTTTTCAGTTTTAGGTAATAGAAAACCCTACTCAATGTGGCTTAAGGAAGAAAAGGAAGTTAGTGGCTTATAGATTGGGTCTAATAGGAGCTGGGTCCAGGTGGTCAGAATTCGATCAGCAGTTTTCTGGGTAGAGACCATTTCGCTTTTTACTTTAGAGGCAAAAGGGGCGCCTCGCAGCTCTCAACTTTATTCTCCCAGCTCTGCAACTCTAATGGGAGTCTCTTTTCCTTGATGGCAGTGTTAGAAGTTGCAGAGCTGCCACTCAATGGCCTGATTTGGGTCATGTGCCCATCCCCGAGCCATTTTCAGTGGCCAGAGAGCTGGGATGTGCTCACTGGCCGAGTAGGGGCATGAGGCTAGCACTACGTTAAAAAAAAAAAAAAAAAAAAAAGAGGAAAAAAGAGGGGGGACTGTTATCTTATGTCAGAGTGACTGCTCGGCTGATAGGTGTAAAAGGCACTCGTTCTACAGCTGAGGAAACAGACTCCCTAAGAGGAGTGACTCATCATCAGTAAGCAGCTCATGGCCCCTCTTCCTTCTTAGTAAGCAAATTTTTTTTTTTTTTTGGAGACAGTTTCACTCTTGTCGCCCAGGGTGGAGTGCATGGCGGGATTTCGGCTCACTGCAACCACCCCTCCCAGGTTCAATCGATTCTCCTGCCTTAGCCTCCCGAGTAGCTGGGATTACACGCATGCACCACCACGCCTGGCTAATTTTGTATTTTTAGTAGAGATAGGATTTCTCCATGTTGGTGAGGCTGGTCTCGAACTTCCAACCTCAGGTGATCCGCCTGCCTCGGCCTCCCAAAGTGCGGGGATTACAGGCATGAGCCACCATGCCTGACCGTAACCAAATGTTTTTAAAACTCCCAAGGGGAGGATTCTGGCTTCCCCTGTCCGTGTTCCATCTAGCCACACAGGAGCCATGGAAGTGGTGGAGCCCAGCAGCCCCACTGAAGAGGAGGAGGAGGAAGAGGAGCACGCAGCAGAGCCTCGGCCCCGCACTCGCTCCAATCCTGAAGGGGCTGAGGACCGGGCGGTGGGGGCACAGGCCAGCGTGGGCAGCCGCAGTGAGGGTGAGGGTGAGGCCGCCAGTGCTGATGATGGGAGCCCCAACACTTCAGGAGCCGGCCCTAAGTCCTGGCAAGTGCCCCCGCCAGCCCCTGAGGTTCAAATTCGGACACCAAGGGTCAACTGTCCAGAGAAGGTGGTAAGTAGAAGGGGTGGCCTGGGGCTCTAAGATGCTAGGAAACCTAGCATCTTGTCTTTTGGGATTCACTCTACAGACATTCCCTTTGTATTAGTTACCTGTGGCTGCCACATGTCACCATGGACTTGGTAGCTTTCAACCAGAGAAATTTATTCTCTCACAGTTCTTGGGGCCAGAAGTCAGGTGTCGGCAGGGCCACGCCCCCTCTGGAGGCTCTAAGGGAGGATTCTTTCTTGCCTCTTCTTTTTGTCTGTCTGGTTTTTTTTTTTTTTTTTTTTTGAGATGGAGTTTCGCTATTGTTGCCCAGGCTGGAGTGCAATGGCACGATCTTGGCTCACTGCAACCTCTGCCTCACGGGTTCAAGCAATTCTCCTGCCTCAGCCTCCCGAGTAGCTGGGATTAGAAGCGTGCGCCACCACGCCCGGCTAATTTTTGTATTTTTGGTAGAGACAGGGTTTCACCACATTGGCCAGGCTGGTCTTGAACTCCTGACCTTAGGTGATCCGCCTGCCTTGGCCTCCCAAAGTGATGGGATTATAGGCATGAGCCACCCCACCTGGCCCCTTCTTGCCTCTTCTAGCCTCTGGTGGCTCCTGGCATTCCTTGGCTTATGGCTGCATCACTCTAGTCTTTGCCCAATTTTTTTTTTTTTTTTTTGAGACAGTATCTCACTCTGTCGCCCAGGCTGGAGTGCAGTGGCACGATCTCAGCTCACTGCAACCTCCACCTCCTGGGTTCAAGTGATCCTCCTGCCTCAGTCCTCCTAGTAGCTGGGACTACAGGCGCATGCCACCACACCCAGCTAATTTTTAGGAGAGACGGGATTTCACCATGTTGACCTGGCTGGTCTCGAACTCCTGAGCTCAGGTGATCCACCCGCTTTGGCCTCCCAAAGTGCTGGGACTAGAGGCATGAGCCACTGTACTCGGCTGTCTTTGCCCAATTCTGTCCAGTCCTCATAAAGCCTTTCTCACTGTCTTCTCTTCTGTCTCCTATAAGGACACTTGTCATCAAAACAGGATCTTATCTCAAGACCCTTACTTTAATTACATTTGCAGAGACCTTGATTCCAAATAAGATCACATTCTTTTTTTTTTTTTTTCTTTGAGATAGAGTCCCGCTCTGTCATCAGGCTGGAGTGCAGTGGCGTGATCTCAGCTCACTGCAACCGCCAGCTCCCTGGTTCAAATGATTCTCCCGCCTCAGCCTCCCGAGTAACTGGGATTACAGGCACTCACCACCACACCCAACTACTTTTTGTATTTTTTAGTAGAGACCAGGTTTTACCATGTTGGCCAGGATGGTCTTGATCTCCTGACCTCATGATCTGCCTGCCTCAGCCTCCCAAGGTGCTGGGATTACAGGTGGGAGCCACCATGTCTGGCCTCTTTTTTTTTTTTTTGAGACAGAGTTCCACTCTGTCACCCAGGCTGGAGTGCAGTGGTGCAATCAGGGCTCACTGCAACCTCCACCTCCCGGGTTCAAGCAATTCTCTTGGTTTAGCCTCCCGAGTAGCTGGGATTACAGGTGCATGCCACCACACCTAACCAATTTTTTGTATTTTTAGTAGAGATGGGGTTTCGCCATGTTGGCCAGGCTGGTCTCAAACTCCTGACCTCAAGTGATCTGCCTTCCTTGGCCTCCCTAAGTGCTGGGATTATAGCTGTGAGCCACTGTGCCTGGCCAAATAAGGTCACATTCTCAGGTTCTGGGTGGACATGTCTTTTGGGAGCCACAGTTCGACCCACTATATCCTCATTTCTGTGTTTCTGTGTCACACATTCTCTGGCTCATTGATTTGCTTTTCTACATGGACTCCCAGTTCAGCACCCATGCTTCTAAGCCATTGCTTTTCAAAGTGGATGGCTTGGCTCACGATTAGGGGTCACCGTACTGCCTTTTCAGACAGGGCAGCTTGAAGAGGGCCAGTGAGTGGTGTGGGGGCCAACGTTAAGGTCAGAGGACGCTCACCACCCTCCAACTACCTTGCAGATTATCTGCCTGGACCTGTCAGAGGAAATGTCACTGCCAAAGCTGGAGTCGTTCAACGGGTAAGAGGGACATTTTAGGGCTTGAACATGCGGCCATGGCTGGGAGGGTCCAGCCCAAAACATATGGGGCTCTTACTCTGAAACTCACACCAGCTTGGTCTGGCTTCAGGACTGGCAGTATCAGAGAGTAGCAAGAGCCAGGTGCAGTGGCTCATGCCTGTAATCCCAGTAACTCGGAAGGCTGAGATAGGAAGATCACTTGAGGCTAGGGGTTCAAGACTAGTCTGGGCAACATGGACCCCATCTCTCTAAAAAAATATATATATGTATTTATTCATTTATTTGTTTTTGAGACAGGGTGTCACTCTCTTGCCCAGGCTGGAGTGCAATGGAGTGAGCTCAGCTCACTGCAACCCCTACCTCCCAGGTTCAAGTGATTCTTGTGCCTCAGCCTCCTGAGCAGCTGAGATTACAGGCATGCACCACCATGCTCGATTAATTTTTGTATTTTTAGCAGAGACAAGAGTTTTGCCATGTTGGCCAGGCTGGTCTCAAAACTCCTGATCTGAAGTCTGCCTGCCTTGGCTGGGCATGGTGGCATGCTCCTAGACTCCCAGCTACTTGGGAGGGCAAGCTGGGAGGATCGATTGATCCCAAGAGTTTGAGGCTGCAATGAGCTATGATTTTGCCACCACACTCCAGCCTGGGTGATAGAGCGAGACCTTGTCTCTTTTTTTTTTTTTTTTTTGAGACGGAATCTTGCTCTGTCACCCAGGCTAGAGTGCAATGGCACTATCTCCGCTCACTGCAAGCTCCGCCTCCCAGTTTCACACCATTCTCCTGCTTCAGCCTCCCGAGTAGCTGGGACTACAGGTGCCCACCTCCACCACGCCCGGCTAATTTTTTTGTGTTTTTAGTAGAGACGGGGTTTCACCGTGTTAGTGAGGGTGGTCTCAATCTCCTGACCTCGTGATCCACCCGCCTCGGCCTCCCAAAGTGCTGGGATTACTTTGGGAGGCCGAGGTGGGCGGATCATGAGGTCTGGAGTTTGAGACCAGCCTGGCTGACATAGTAAAACCCCCACCTCTACTAAAAATACAAAGATTAGCTGGGCACGGTGGCACATGCCTGTAGTCCCAGCTATTCGGGAGGCTGAGACAGGAGAATCACTTTAATCCGGGAGACGGAGGTTGCGGTGAGCCGAGATCACGCTATTGCACTCCAGCCTGGGCAACAAGAACGAAACTCCATCTCACAAAAAGCAAAATAAAAAAAGAGTAGTGGCTGGGCGCGGTGGCTCACGCCTGTAATCCCAGCACTTTGGGAGGCCGAGGCGGGCGGATCACAAGGTCAGGAGATCGAGACCACGGTGAAACCTCGTCTCTACTAAAAATACAAAAAAAAAATTAGCTGGATTCGGTGGCGGGCGCCTGTAGTCCCAGCTACTCAGGAGGCTGAGGCAGGAGAAAGGCATGATCCCGGGAGGCGGAGCTTGCAGTGAGCCGAGATCGCACCACTGCACTCCAGCCTGGGGAATAGAGCGAGACTCCGTCTCAAAAAAAAAAAAAGAGTAGTAAGGACAACTGGTAATGTTAAGGCTATGACCCATTGAGCCTCCATTCATAGCAATGACTTGGAGATGCCAAGAAGCAAAGTGACCTGCTCAGTTGAGGGCTCAGAGCAATGGGGCAGAGCCAGGATTGGGACCCAGGCCCAGCTGGCCCTGAAGCCCTTGCCTGGAGTCATGTATCTGGGGTAGGGGGCAGTTTGAGTGGCAGGGCCTGGAAGGGGCTTGAGGGCCTCCTTGGAGATGTTGAAGATGGCACCTCCTTCCCCTCAGCGGCAATCAGCCCATGGCTGAGCAAAGTTCCTGCAGTGAGTCTAGACGAACCTTGATCCCCATATGCACAGAGGGACCATTTGGAGAGGGCAGGAGCTCAGACGTCAGCCAGACTACTGGGTTTGTGGCTGAGCTCCGCCATCCCCCTGCAGTATGACCTGTACCTCTAGGGCCTTATTTAGCTGGTACAGGGTTCTCAGAGGAGGGTGGCTGAAGGAATCTTTTTTTTTTTTTTTTTGAGACAGAGTCTCGCTCTGTTGGAGTGCAGTGGCACGATCTCGGCTCACTGAAACCTCTGCCTTCCGGGTTCAAGCAGTTCTCTGACTCAGCCTCCTGAGTACCTGGGATTACAGGCGCCCGCCACCACGCCTGGCTAATTTTTTTTTTTTTTTTTTTTTGAGACGGAGTCTCTCTCTGTCGCCCAGGCTGGAGTGCAGTGGCGCTATCTCGGCTCACTGCAAGCTCCGCCTCCCGGGTTTACGCCATTCTCCTGCCTCAGCCTCCCGAGTAGCTGGGACTACAGGCGCCCACCACCTCGCCCGGCTAATTTTTTTGTATTTTTAGTAGAGACGGGGTTTCATTGTGTTAGCCAGGATGGTCTCGATCTCCTGACCTCGTGATCCGCCCGTCTCGGCCTCCCAAAGTGCTGGGATTACAGGCTTGAGCCACCGCGCCCGGCCATTTTTTTGTATTTTTAGCAGAGACGGGGTTTCACCATCTTGGCCAGGCTGGTCTTGAACTCCTGACCTCGTGATCCACCCGCCTTGGCCTCACAAAGTGCTGGGATTACAGGCGTGAGCCACCGCGCCCGGCCCTGAGGGAACCTTAATTCCCCTCTACTCTGCCTCTCCAGCTCCAAAACCAATGCCCTCAACGTCTCCCAGAAGATGATCGAGATGTTCGTACGGACAAAACACAAGATCGACAAAAGCCACGAGTTTGCACTGGTGGTGGTGAATGACGACACGGCCTGGGTGAGGCCTGGGCAGGCGCTGGGTGCCTGGGGGTCCCCTGGGGCCCGGGGAGCACCGCGCTGAGACCTTTGCTTCCCTGCAGCTGTCCGGCCTGACCTCCGACCCCCGTGAGCTCTGCAGCTGCCTCTATGATCTGGAGACGGCCTCCTGTTCCACCTTCAGTATCCTTCCTGGCAGAGGTGTCCCTGTGAAGGGGGCTGTCTCCTTCTGTCGTCCTTGGGGCTCAGGAAAGTCTGAGTTCTGACTCTGGCTGGCTGAAGTTCAGATCTCGGTCCTGCCAAGGCTGGGAAGGTCACCCCTCTGAGCCTCAGTTTCCCCATCCGTACTGTGGAAGGCACAAAGCTGCCTACCCCATGGAGATGCTGTAATAATACAGAAGTGAAAGTACTTCGTTTGGTCCAGGCACGGTGGTCCCCGCCTGTAATCCCAGCGACCTGTGAGGCTGAGGCTCAAGAATCACTTGAACCCGGGAGGCAGAGGTAGCAGTGAGCTGAGATCTCGCCACTGCACTCCAGCCTGGATGACCGAATGAGACTCCATCTTAAAAAAAAAAAAAAAAAAAAAAAAAAAGTACCTTCTTTGTACTTATGAGGTCCAGAATTTACCCACAAGGGGATCACCTCACACAGGGCTGGGCATACAGTTGATGCTCAATAAATGGCAGTGTGTGACAGAAATGTCATCATTCCTCCTACAGCCCCTTGAACCTGGGCGCAGGACATTTTATGGTAATTTGGACATAAAAGGCTCATATGTGGCCCCAAACTGAAATAGAATAGGACTCTTCTAAGTTAAAACGGTAAAAAATGGTTAGAGTTTTTTTCAGGAGGACGAGAACACCCCTGGCTCTTTTGTTTTGAGGACAGTGGCCCCAGCCATGCAGGAAAGGGGAGCTTTTTTTTTTTTGCTCTTTTTTTTTTTTTTTGAGACGGAGTTTTGCTCTCATTGCCCTGGCTGAGTGCAATGGTGCAATCTTGGCTCATTGTAAGTTCCACCTCCCAGGTTCAAGTGATTCTTCTGCCTCAGCCTCCCAGGTAGCTGGGATTATAGGTGTGCACCACCACACCTGGCTAATTTAGTATTTTTTTTTTTTTTTTGAGACGGAGTCTAGCTGTTGCCCAGGCTGAAGTGCAGTGGCTGGATCTCAGCTCACTGCAAGCTCCGCCTCCCAGGTTTACGCCATTATCCTGCCTCAGCCTCCCAAGTAGCTGGGACTACAGCCACCTGCCACCTCACCCGGCTAGTTTTTTTGTATTTTTTAGTAGAGACGGGGTTTCACCATGTTAGCCAGGATGGTCTCGATCTCCTGACCTCGTGATCCGCCCGTCTCGGCCTCCCAGAGTGCTGGGATTACAGGCTTGAGCCACCACGCCCGGCGAATTTTGTATGTTTTTTAGAAACGGGGTCTTGCTATGTTGCCCAGGCTGGTCTTGAATTCCTGGGCTCAAGTGATCCTCCCACCCCAGCCTCCCAAAATGCTGAGATTACAGGCATAAGCCACCATGCCCGGCCCCATTCTGTTTTAAAACAAATTACATTCCATCCCATCTCTGGTCCAAAACCTCCCATGGCTCCCTGTGGATCTTATTTATTATTGTTTTTGAGATGGAGTCTCGCTCTTGTTGCCCAGGCTGGAGTGCAGCAGCACGATCTCGGCTCACCGCAATCTCCACCTCCCAAGTTCAAGCAATTTTCCTGCCTTAGCCTCCCAAGTAGCTGGGATTACAGACATGCGCCACCAGGCCCGGCTAATATTGTATTTTTAGTAGAGATGGGGTTTCACCATGTTGGCCAGGCTGATCTCAAACTCCTGACCTCAGGTGGTCCACCTGCCTTGGCCTCCCAAAGTGCTGAGATTGCAGGCATGAGCCACTGTGCCTGGCATACCAAGAGTCTTAAAGTCATCTGGTGCCAGCACCCTATTTTGTGATCCATGCTGAGGGGAATTCGAGTGTCAGAGAGGGCAAGTGACTTGGCCAGGGTCACATGGTGCGTCTGCAGGGGTGCCGGGTCTCCTCTGGCGTCAGGACCAGGGAAGCCACCTGTTCCTGCTCACTCGTGCTCTACCAGCCTTCTCCTTAGCATCCCCACCAGATCTGGAAGGACTTTTCAGCCTCATGTAAGTCCCCTGCGGAGAAATTCTTACTCACCTTCAAAGAGAAGGGTCACTTGTGGGAAGAAGCCCCAAATAGCCCAGAAATAATCTAGAGAGCCTTAAAGCCTCCTCCCTTCCAACCTCGCCCTGAGCAATTCCTCATTTATGTGTCTTGGGAGCATGGGGGCCGATGGAGATGCACGTGTTGCTAGGCAGCTCCAGCTGACAGCAGTGATGGGGGATGCTCAGGACACTGAGGGTGGTCCAGGCGTGGTGGCTTAGGCCTGTAATCCCAGCACTTTGGGAGGCCGAGGCAGGCAGATCTCCTGAGGTCAGGAGTTTGAGACCAGCCTGGCCAGCGTGGTGAAAGTGCATCTCTACTAAAAATACAAAAATTAGCTGGACGTGGTGATGGGCGCCGGTAATCCCAGCTACTTGAGAGGCCGGGGCAGGAGAATTCCTTGAACCTGGGAGGCAGAGGTTGCAGTGAGCCGAGATCTCACCATTGCACTCAGAGGGGTGAGGCTGGGCACATGCTCAGGGCAGAGGGAACCGCCTACGGGACGCCTCACAGGCAGCAGTGAACTTGGGAGACATCAGTGGGGCCTCACCTGCCCGGTGAGCATCTAGGGTCTCTCTGAGGGTGATAAGAGGGGCAGACCCCCACAGGCTGCTCTGACTGCTCCCTCCTCCCGGGTATGCAGCCAGCAGAAAACTGAGCTTCCGGTCACAGAGAACGTGCAGACGATTCCCCCGCCATATGTGGTCCGCACCATCCTTGTCTACAGCCGTCCACCCTGCCAGCCCCAGTTCTCCTTGACGGAGCCCATGAAGGTGGGTGAGGCCTGGGAGAGGGAGGGGTGCCTGCAGCCATGAGGATGGTGGTTAGACACCAGGAGGGACTTCCCAACCACAGAGGCTGGGGTGCCTAGAGGCAGGTTCCCAGAGTCTGAGGCAGAAATAGGGGAGTTATAGATGTGGGGCATGGGGTGACCCAAGCCCCAGAGGCTGGTGTTCTTTACTTCCCCCACAGAAAATGTTCCAGTGCCCATATTTCTTCTTTGACGTTGTTTACATCCACAATGGCACCGAGGAGAAGGAGGAGGAGATGAGCTGGAAGGTGAGAGGCCGAAGCAGGTGTGAGTGGCAGGCGGGCGTGGACAGGATGTCTTGGAACACACCTGCGCTGGGTCTGGGGGTCTCTACCTCCATTTGGTAGCCCTGGAGCCCTGGCCGGGGTGGGTCATGGCATTTGGTCATTGAACAGCTGTTTCCCAGTTGTCTGCTGTGAAAGCCATTGGGACGATGGTCCAGGCAAACATCTTGAGTCCTGCCTCCCCCATCCCCAGTGTTCCTTGCTTTCCTTTCTTTTTTTTTTTGTTTGAGACAGAGTCTCCGTCTGTCTGTCTCCCAGGCTGGAGTGCAGTGGCACGATCTCGGCCCACTGCAACCTCTGCCTCCTGGGTTCAAGCAATTCTCGTGCGTCAGCCTCCCGAGTAGCTGGGAATATAGGTACCTGCCATCACACCAGGTTAATTTTTGTATTTTTAGTAGAGACGGGGTTTCACCATGTTGGCCAGGCTGGTCTTGAACTCCTGACCTCAGGTGATCTGCCTGCCTCAGCATCCCAAAGTGCTGGGATTAGAGGCGTGAGCCACCGCGACCGGCTCCCTCTTCCCTTTCTTCCTGCCTTTGACCTCGCTGTGCCCTCAGCCTAGAGCATCCATCCCTCTTGGACTACAAAGGCCCTGCTGGGCCTTCACATCCCAGACCTGAACTAGCTGTGGGACTTCAAGTGGACTACTTACTTCTCTGAACCTCAGTTTACCCAACTATGAACAGGGAGTTGAGACCAGCTCCTCCTCATACTTCAATACCCAAATCAAAAGTCCCCCCTCTTGCCAGGCGTGGTGGTGTATGCCTGTGGTCCCAGCTACTCGGGAGGCTGAGACAGGAGGCTCACTTAAGCCCGAAAGGTGGAGATTGCAGTGAGCTATGATCAAGCCACTGCACTCCAGCCTGGGTGACAGGGCGGAGACCCTGTGTCAAAAAATAAAAATCGGGCCAGGCAGCAGTGGTGCATACCTGTAATCCCAGCACTTTGGGAGGCCGAGGCAGGTGGATCACCTGAGTCACGAGTTCGGACCAGCCTGACCAATATGGAGAAACCGTGTCTCTACTAAAAATACAAAATTAACCGGGCATGGTGGCGCATGCCTGAAATCCCATCTACTCAGGAGGCTGAGGCAGGAGAATCGTTTGAACCTGGGAGGTGGAGATTCTGGTGAACTGAGATGGTGCCATTGCACACCAGCCTGGGAACCACAGCGAAACCCCATCTCAACAAAAAAAAAGTAAAATAAAAAATCCCTCCTCTGAGAAGCCCTCCCTGTTTTTCAAGAAGGATCAAAGTGGGGGCCAGGAGAATGTGTCTGTATCTGACTGTGTCTCTCCACACTGGGGACTCTTTGGGGTCCATGACTAGGACCTCTTCGGATCCCTAACACTGGGTCCGTGGCAGGGAATGTTTGCTCAATGTATGAATGGTTTCTGCTTGGCAAACTCCTCTTCACCCTTTAGAACCCACCCCAGATGTCCCCTCTTCTGAGAAGCCCTCCAGGGATATGAAGGGCCTGTTGGGGTAACCTCTGCCTGAACAGTCCTTCACTGACCCCCGCCCCTCCCCAGGACATGTTTGCCTTCATGGGCAGCCTGGATACCAAGGGTACCAGCTACAAGTATGAGGTGGCGCTGGCTGGGCCAGCCCTGGAGTTGCACAACTGCATGGCAAAACTGTTGGCCCACCCCCTGCAGCGGCCCTGCCAGAGCCACGCTTCCTACAGCCTGCTGGAGGAGGAGGATGAAGCCACTGAGGTTGAGGCCACTGTCTGAATCATCCCTGTACATCTGCATCTTCTTGTGCAAGGAAGTCCTTGGCCTAAAGCCTTGGTTCTCATACTGGGTTCCTTGGGACCTCTGGGGTCAGGGGGTTCCAGGAGGCACCTAGGGTACCTTGTGGGGTCCTAGGAGGGAAACCCAGGATTCCAGGAGGGATCCCAGGAACTGTGGGCACCCATCTTCCGTGTTTCCCAGCCCATTTCCACTCCTAGTTTGTCATGGATAATTTTTGTTCTTCCCTGTGTGATTTTTGCCATCAAAATAAAAATTTGAGACTCGTTAACCGAAGTCCACACCAATCACTTTGCGTTAATTGGGATCAGCTTCATTGCAAGTGACGGAAAACTTAGCCACTGAGCAAAGGTGAGTGGCTGCTTTCTTGTGGATGAAAAAGCCCCTGGGACGCAGAGGTTGCAGCGAGTTGAGATCGCACCACTGTACTCCAGCCTGGTGACAGAGCGAGAGCTTTTCTCAAATAAAAATGAAAAGTTCAAAAATAAAAAAGATGAAAAAGCCAAGACAACAGCTTCAGGTTTGGCTATATCCAGGTGCCAGGACAACATTGCCATTGGGGAGGGTACTACATGGTTGCCAGTCAGTGTGCCCCGCTTACCCCCCAACAAATCGAAAAGGTATATGATGGCTCCAACCACTCCCCAGACCCCAACCCAGGTCAAGGCAGAGTTCTCTCAGCACCTGGATATGACTGGACTTCCCTGGGGGGTTACATGACCTACAATTAAGAGCTAGTCATGTTCCAGAGTTGTATGGTGTTCTGATCAGCCAGGCCTGGATCATACGTCCCTAAGGGGGAGGTTTAACAGCTCCATCAGCAGTAGTGAGGCCATGATAGGAGGGTTGCTTGAGGCCAGGAGTTCAAGACCACCCTGGACAACATAGCAACATTTCCTGTTTCTACAGGAAATGCAAAAATTAGCCAGGCTTGGTAACTCACGCCTGTGATTCCCAGCTACTTGGGAGGCTGAAGTGGGAGGATCACTTGAGCCTAGGAGGTCAAGGCTGCAGTGAGCTGTCATCGCACCACTGCACTCCAGCCTGGGCGACAGAGCAAGACCCTATCTCAAAAGTAAACACAAATAGCTTTATTGAGTGACTGCTTTTCCCTATGAACATTTTTTGGGAACCTATTGTGTGTGTGTCAGACCCTTGTGCCCAAGCCCCTGTTCAATCCCCGCATCAACTTCGTTAGGATTCTCATATTTTGCAGATGGGACACCTAAGACTCAGAGGTCCAGCCCTCCAAAATACTGAAGTCCTAGTTGCGCTGGATTGAAAATGGGCAACACAGAACGAGGGCTGGAAATTTTTAAAAAGATTGTTTTTAAAGACAGGGTCTTGGCCAGGTGTGGTGGCTCATGGCTGTAATCTCAGCACTTTGGGAGACCGAGGCGGGCGGATCACAAAGTCAGGAGTTCAAGACCAGCCTGACCAACATGGTGAAACCCTGTCTTTACTAAAAATACAAAAATTAGCCAGGCATGATGGTGCATGCCTGTAATCACAGCTACTGGGGAGGCTGAGGCAGGAGAATCGCTTGAACCCGGGAGGAGGAGGTTGCAGTGAGCTGAGATCACACCACTGCACTCCAGCATAAGCCGAGCGTGGTGGCGCATGCCTGTAATCCCAGCTACTCAGGAGGCCGAGGCAGGAGAATAACTTGAACCCGGGAGGCAAATGTTGCAGTGAGCCCAGATTGCGCCACTGCACTCCAGCCTGGGCAACCGAGTAAGATCTGTTTCAAAAACAATAACAACAACAACAACAAAAAACAAACAGACATGGCCTCACTCTGTTGCCGAGGCTGGTCTCAAACTCCTGCACTCACAAAAAGAAAGGAAAAATAACAAACTAGTAGCCTCAAGCGATCCTCCCGCCTCAGCCTCCCAAAGCACTATGATTAAAGGCCTGAGCTGGGCCCTCGGCCTGGGGGTTGGAAATTGAAGCCTCTATTTTATGTATGTATGTATGTATGTATTCATTTACTTGTTTATTTTCTGAGACAGAGTTTTGCTCTGTTGCCCAGGCTGGAGTGCAGTGGTGTGATCATGGCTCACTGCATCCTCGAACTTCCGGGCTTAGGAGAGTCTACCAACTTAGCCTCCCAAGTAGCTGGGACCACAGGCGCAATCCACCACGCCCGGCTAGTTTTTTGTATTTTTTGTAGGGACAGGATTTATCCAAGTTGCCCAGGCTGATCTCGAACTCCAGAGCTCAAGCAACCCTCCTGCCTGGGCCTCCCGAAGTGCTGGGATTACAGGTGTGAGCCACCGTGCCTGGCCTAAGCCTCTCATAAGGCCGTGCGCCCTCTCAGAGGCCACCCTTGCAGAAGATTCCCTGAGACTTAAAGACCTGGGGCACCCCGGACTTTCCTAATCGTAGCTCCACCCACTCGAGGCGGGTGCCTCTGCGTTTCCCGTTTTTAAATGAGATAGTGGCACACCCGGTGGCATCCTCCCGCCCGGGCTCTTATCGGCGGTCCCAGCCCTGCTTGAGCGCCTCCGGGTGTCACGGGCCTCTGCGAACACCAAAGCTCTCGAACCCCGATGTGGACCCCGGTGCGACGCGGGGCAGCCTGGCTGGGAACCCTGCTCAGCCCCGGAGAGGGTCCCCATGAGCCGAGGGGCGGAGCGACGCATGCCCACAAGCCAGCCGCGGGAAGTAGGAAATCGACCCGACAGGCGGTGCGCTTCGGACCCCACCAGGGCATGTGCTCCGAGGCCCTCCTGGCTCGCAGGTTGCGGGCGGCGCTGCGGGAGGAGGAGCCGTGGTGAGGGCGGGGCCGGGGGCGGGCCAGGAGTGGGGGTCTTTGACCCGAGTCCACTCTGACCCCGGTGTTTGCAGGGCGGTAGAGGAGCTGCTGCGCTGCGGCGCGGACCCTAATTTGGTGCTGGAGGATGGCGCAGCTGCTGTGCACTTGGCTGCCGGAGCCCGGCACCCGCGCGGCCTGCGTTGCCTCGGGGCCCTACTGCGCCAAGGCGGGGACCCCAACGCTCGGTAAGGTAGAGCCTGGGTCCGGGGCGGGGTCTCCCCAAGCCGAAGTCTGGGAATCCGGGAAGGGGCGCCCCACCATCCCGGGCCAGGGCCTCGGAGCCCGAGGGTGGGGTTTGGGGGAATCTTGGGGAGGGAACTTGGGGGTCCAAGGGCAGGGGCTAGGGCTCGAGGGAGGCGCTGGGGCCCCAGACCGAGGGCGGGGAATGGGGCTGCGCTAGGACCAAGGGTTTGGATCTTGTGGTGGAGGCTCCAGGGTCAGACGGGAGAGGTTTGGGTCCTGGCCTGAGGTCATAGCATCTAGGTTCCAAGGGCAGTGTCCCAGGGTGGACAGTGGAGATCAGGGGGCCGAGAACGAAGGCTCCCGGTCCCCAGAGCGGAGATCGGGGTTCCTGCCAGGAGGCTGAGTCCGCAATGACCCCTCTTGCGCTGCCGCCCCAGATCTGTCGAGGCATTGACGCCGCTGCATGTGGCCGCTGCCTGGGGCTGCCGCCGCGGCCTGGAGCTGCTGCTGAGCCAAGGAGCAAACCCGGCGCTGCGCGACCAGGTTGGGAGGCACTGCGCGGGCAAAGAAAGGCTGGGCGAGCCCAGAGGGAGGGAGGGAGGGAAAGAAGGTAAGAGGGCCTCGAGCGCCCCCTGCTGACCGCGCCCCTGTAGGACGGACTCCGGCCGCTGGACCTGGCCCTGCAGCAGGGGCACTTGAAGTGTGCGCGAGTCCTGCAAGATCTCGACACGCGGACCAGGACCCGGACCCGGATCGGGGCAGAGACCCAGGAGCCCGAGGCTGCACCTGGCAGTGAGTAGGGCCTGCAGGGCTGCTGGGGCTTGACTTCTGGACCAGTCCCTGGCATCCACTGTCTCCCCCACCCCGCCTATTGGTTCTGTCTTACATCCACTCTCTGTGGCCAGCTTTTTCGGCCTCAGACATTCCTATCTCCTTTTTATGTCTGATCTTATTCCCATCGCTGTCTCATCCCTCCTCCTCTCCTCTCTGACCCCCACTCTCACCTGCAGCTCCAGGCCTCGCTGGATCTCCTGATGAGATGCTGGACTCCATAGCCCTCCAAACGCAGCCATGCAGAGGTGACAACAGGGACATGGGCTTGGAGGCTGACCCAGGACCCCCCAGCCTCCCTGTTCCCCTTGAAATTGTGGACAAAGATGGGAGCTCAGCGTCCCCTCCAGGGCACTGGGATTACAGCTCAGATGCCTCTTTCATCACAGCAGTTGAGGTCTCTGGAGCTGAGGACCCAGCCTTGGACACTCCCCCCTGGGCTGGGTCATTGCCACCGACCAGGCAGGCACTTCTGCATGTTGTCCATGCCACCCAGAGGGTACCTAGGTCTCAGGGCACGGAGGCAGAACTGAATGCCCGTCTGCAGGCCCTGACTCTGACCCCACCAAATGCTGCTGGCTTCCAGTCCTCCCCTTCCTCCATGCCTCTCCTAGACAGGAGTCCAGCTCACAGCCCCCCACAGACACCACCCCCTGGAGCTTCTGACTGCCACGGCCTGTGGGAGCACCAGACATCCATTGATAGTGACATGGCCACGCTCTGGCTGACAGAGGATGAGGCAAGCTCTACAGGTGGCAGGGACCCTGTCGGCTGTTGCCAGCACCCGCCAGTCTCCATTGTGTCTGACTTGGAGTTGCTGCAGGGGCTCCGAGCGCTTGGTGAGAATCCTGGCCCTGTCACACCCTTCACCCGGCGATTCTACCTCCAGCGGCTGAAAGAAGCCCAGATTGCCCCTGGTTAGTCTCCCCAGGGCACGTGGAATCCAGGGAGCCTCCAGGAATCTCCCAGAGAACCCCAGCTCTCTGCCCCACTTCCCTCCCCATCTCAGAATCATCCCTTCCTCCATCTCCCTTGACTTCCAGGCCCAGAGTTTTCAGGGCACAGCCTAGAACTGGCTGCAGCCCTGCGGACAGGCTGTATTCCAGATGTCCAGGCAGATGAAGACGCGCTGGCCCAGCAGTTTGAGCAGCCAGATCCCGCCAGGAGGTGGCGGGAGGGGGTCGTGAAGTCTAGCTTCACATATTTGCTGCTGGACCCCAGGTACTTAGGGCAGGAAAGCCCCAGAAATGGAAGCTAGAAAATTTGGGGATTGGTTTTTATTCTCTGTGTACCCTTAAGAAAGGGACTGGCCCTCTCTAATCATCAGCTTCTTCTTCTTTTTCTTTTTTAAGACGGAGTTTCATTCTTGTTGCCAAGGCTGGAGTACAATGGTGCCGTCTCAGCTCACTGCAACCTCCACCTTCTGGGTTCAAACAATCCTCTTGTCTCAGCCTCTCAAGTAGCTGGGATTACAGGCACCCGCCACCACACCCGGCTGATATTTGTATTTTTGGTAGAGACGAGGTTTAAACATGTTGGCCAGGCTGGTCTTGAACTCCTGATCTTAGGTGATCCGCCCACCCTGGCCTCCTAAAATGCTGGAATTACAGGTGTGAGCCACCACACCAGCCTCTTTTTTTTCCTTTTTTTTTTTTGGGGGGGCAGAGTCTCACACTTTCACCCAGGCTGGAATGTAGTAGTGCAATCTTGGCTCACTGCAACCTCTGCCTCCTGGGTTCAAGCGATTCTTGTACCTCAGCCTCCCAAGTAGTTGGGATTACAGGCATGTGCCACCATGCCTAGCTAATTTTTTTTTGTAATTTTAGTAGATATGGGGTTTCACCATGTTGGCCAGGCTGTTCTCAAACTCCCGGCCTCAAGTGATCCTCCCGCCTTGGCCTCCCAAAGTGTTGGGATTACAGGCGTGAGCCCCAGCCGGCCATGGTGGCTCACGCCTGTAATACCAGCACTTTGGGAGGCTGAGGTGGGCAGATCACATGAGGTCAGGAGTTAAGAGATGAGTGTGATCAACATGGAGAAACCCCATTTCTACTAAAAATACAAGATCAGCCAGGCGTGTTGGCACATGCCTGTAATCCCAGCTATTCGGGAGGCTGAGGCAGGAGAATCGCTTGAACCTGGGAGGTGGAGGTTGCAGTGAACTGAGATCATGCCATTGGACTCCAGCCGGGAGAACAAGAGTGAAACTCTGTCTAAAAAAAAAAAAAAAAAAAAAAAGCAAGCTGCTGAATGTCTTTGGGGAGCCACTGCCTTTCTCTGATCCTGTAATCAGGAGTCACTAGACATGTGACTTTAAGGACTGCCTCTGGGGACCACTCTATCCACTTTTCCCTGTCTGGGCTGCCCCCTTCATCCAGGGAGACTCAGGACTTGCCAGCCCGAGCCTTCTCACTGACCCCAGCTGAGCGCCTTCAGACTTTCGTCCGTGCCATCTTCTACGTGGGCAAAGGGACGAGGGCCCGGCCATATGTCCACCTCTGGGAAGCCCTTGGTCACCATGGGCGGTCAAGAAAACAGGTGTGAGGACAGGGATCAGGGTTCAGTAAGGGCAGTCAGGCCATGGGCAGGGGAGGGGATTGGGGGTGCTCACTCTGGACTCTGCCCTAACCCCCCCAGGCCTGCCCCAAAGTGCGTCAGATCTTGGACATCTGGGCCAGCGGTTGTGGCGTTGTGTCCCTACATTGCTTCCAGCATGTGGTCGCTGTGGAGGCTTATACACGGGAGGCGTGTATTGTGGAAGCCCTAGGTGGGTGCCTGGTACATAGAATGGGGGTCATATGAAAAGCTTTCTAGTTCCCTCATTTTTTTTCCTTCTGAGGGGTGTTCATTTGTTGACTGAGCAATCATTGAGCACCAACTTTGAAGCTGAACATGCATGTATTTTGCTCCACTGGTTTATCCCCACTCAAGGGCAATACACGTTGGGTTTGCTGTCATATACTTTTGTGTGTGTGTGTGAGACTCTGTCGCCCAGGCTGGAGTGTGGTGGCATGATCCCAACTCACTGCAGTCTCTGCCTCCCAGGTTCAAGCGATTCTTGTGCCTCAGCCTCCCGAGTAGCTGGGATTACAGGCACATATCACCATATCATGCCAAGCTAAGTTCTGTATTTTTAGTAGAGATGGAGTTTCACCGTGTTGGCCAGGCTGGTCTCGAACTCCTGGCCTCATGTGATCTACCCAAAGTGTTGGGATTACAGGCGTGAACCACCATACCCAGCCGCTTGCTGTCACACACTTCTGGATGAGGAGGTGTCCCCATGGCTGCCCCGTGACCTCATATCCAATTTCTCCAGGGATCCAGATGCTCACCAACCAGAAACAAGGGCACTGCTATGGAGTGGTGGCAGGCTGGCCACCTGCTCGTCGCCGGCGCTTGGGGGTGCACCTGCTGCACCGCGCCCTCCTCGTCTTCCTGGCTGAAGGCGAGCGACAGCTTCGTCCCCAGGACATTCAGGCCCGGGGCTGAGTGCTGGGGAGATGGCCATCCAGCCTGGGAAGAAATGTTTGAACGTTCCAGCTGCCCTGTGCTGACAGCAGCCCCCATCTCTGGTTTCAGAAGGGGTGTGTGTGTGTGTGTGTGTGTGTGTGTGTATGTGTGTGTAGGGAACACCAGGGCAGATCTCCCCCAGTCTGAGAGAGGACTTTGTTACAGATGGTACTGCTGGAGGGGTAGTAAGTAGTGAGCTCCCCGTCGTGGGAGGAGGACAAGTAGGGAAGCAGAAGGTGCTTTGGAACAGCCCGGTGCTTCTGTCAGAGGCGTTTGAACCTGGGCAACTCCACCTTGAATAGGAGCTGGGTAAAATGAGGTTGAAACCTACTGGGCTGCATTCCCAGACGGTTAAAGCATTCTAAGTCACAGGATGAGGTAGGAGGTCAGCACAAGATAATGGGTCATAAAGACCTTGCTGATAAAACAGGTTGCAGTAAGGAAGCCGGCCAAAACCCACCAATACCAAGATGGCGACAAGAGTGACCTCTGGTCGTCCTCATTGCTACACTCCCACCAGTGCCATGACAGTTTACAAATGCCATGGCTGGCCAGGCGCGGTGGCTTATGCCTGTAATCCTAGCACTTTGGGCGGCCAAGGCGGGCAGATCACCTGAGGTCAGGAGTTCAAGACCAGCCTGGCCAACATGGTGAAGCCCCGTCTCTACTAAAAATACAAGAATTAGCTGGGCATGGTGGCAAGTGCCTATAATCCCAGCTACTAGGGGGGCTGAGGCAGGAGGATCACTTGAACCTGGGAGGCAGAGGTTGCAGTGAGCTGAGATTGTGCCACTTCACTCCAGCCTGGGCAAACAGGCTTTGAGAGCGAGAGTCCGTCTCAAAGAAGCAAACAAAAAAACAAATGCTGCGTCAACATCAGGACGTTACCCTCTAGACCCTATACGGTCTAAAAAGGGGAGGCATGAATAATCCACCCCTTGTTTAGCATATCCCATCAAGAAATAACCATAAAAATGGGCAACCAGCAGCCCTGCCTTGTCTATGGAGTAGCCATTCTTTTATTCCTTTCGTTTCTTAATAAATTTGCTTTCACTATACTCTATGAACTCGCCCTGGATTCCTTCTAGTGTGAGATTGGAGAACCCTCTCTTGGGGTCTGGATCAGGACCCCTTTCTGGTAACACTTTGGCAGTTTGTTCCTGTCAAAATGGATAGAGCCTGCTCTTACCTCCCAGACATGGGACACCCACATGGCGGGATGGACTGGCAAATCTTCAGCTGCACTCAGGGTATCTACCCAGCTCAAGAGCCAAGGTCACTGCTACCCAGCCGTGAGACCTCAGTATTTTATCTCTCTGAGCCTGGGTTTCCTCGGTTGTACAGTGGGGGCAGTAAAGAGGTCCTACTCCAGGGGATCATTGTAAGGATGAAATGTGGTCATGTCAGGGCTGGGTGTCACGCCTGTAATCTGAGCACTTTGGGAGGCTGAGGCGGGAGGATAGCATGAGCCCAGGAGTTTGAGACCAGCCTGGGCAACATAGCAAGACTCTATCTCTACAAAAAGTAAAAACTAGGCGGATGTGGTGGGTGGGCCTGTGGTCCCAGCTGCTTGGGAGCCTGAGGTGGGAAGATTGCTTGAGCCTGGGAGTTGGAAGCTGCAAGGAGCTACGATCACAGCACTGCACTCCAGCCTGGGCGATATCAAGATCCTGTCTCTTAAAAAAACTATAAAAATTTTAAAATAAGGTCATGTGAGCAAACTATGTGGCTCAGAGCCCAAAGTGTCTAGCAGTACAGCCCAGGCAAAAACTTTTTGGAGGAAGGGGAGGTGTGGGGGCCCTCAAGAGGCTGCCTGTGTGATGAGGCGTGAGCAGGGCCAGGACCCTCTTCAGGATCACTGTGCAACCCCAGCCTCCCTTGTTGCTTCTAGGAACCTGTTTATTCTACTATAAAATGGGATTATTGGCCGGGCTCGGTGGCTCATGCCTGTAATCCCAGCACTTTGGGAGGCTGAGGCGGGCAGATCACCTGAGGTCAGGAGTTCGAGGCCAGCCTGACCAACATGGAGAAACCCCGTCTTTACTAAAAATACAAAAATTAACCAGGCGTGGTGGCACATGCCTGTAATCCCAGCTACTTGGGAGGCTGAGGCAGGAGAATCGCTTGAACCCGGGAGGCAGTGGTTGTGGTGAGCTGAGATCGGGCCATTGCACTCCAGCCTGGGCAACGAGCAAAACTGTGTCTCAAAAAAAAAAGGGGGGAGATTATTAATAATAACCCTGCAGGGCATGGTGGCTCATGCCTGTAATCCCAGCACTTTGGGAGGCTGAAGCAGGTGGATCACCTGAGGTCAGGAGTTCAAGAGCAGCCTGATCAACATGGTGAAACCCTGTCTCTACTAAATACAAAACATGAGCCGGGTGTGGTGGTGAGCGCCTGTGATTCCAGTTACTCGGGAGGCTGAGGCAGGAGAATCACTTGAACCTGGGAGGCGAAGGTTGCAATAAACCGAGATTGTGCCACTGCACCCCAGCCTGGTGAAAGAGTGAGACTCTGTCTCAAATACTTCTACTAGTACTACTACTACCACTACCACCACCACTACCACCACTGCTGCTACTGTAATAACCCGACTTCCAGCGATGCTACGAGACTTCAGACCATTCATGTGCAAAGATCTTCAGTAAATACCAAGTCGCCATCTGGTGAGACATCAGCGGTCTGGTTTCGGGCGGGTCCAGGTTATTTAAGCTTCTGGAAGTCGCTTCTGCAAAGGGCCCAGTGGATTTAGGGACTTGGAGAGATCCGCCGCCTCATTGGCTTCAGGACCTGCCGGTCATCACGGCAGTTTAGCCAACCAGGTCCCGCAGGGGGCGGGCTGTGACCTGGGCCGAGTTTCTGCCGCCTCGCCACTGCTGAGCCCCTGACTGCTCCTGGGGGAATGGCTGGTATTGTGATTAGGAGTCCAGTTTCTGGAGTGGGTTTGGGCTCGACCACTTGTAATTGAGCCGAAGAAACCGTTCTCTGAGCTTCACTTTCCTCAAGTGTAAAACAGGGGCCAGGCACCGTGGCTCATGCCTGTATTCCTATCACTTTGGGAGGCCGAGGCGGGTGGATCACCTGAGGTCAGGAGTTCAAGATCAGCCTGGCCAACACGGTGAAACCCTGTCTCTACTAAAAATACAAAGATTAGCCGGGCGTGGTGGCGGGCGTCTGTAATCTCAGCTACTCAGGAGGCTGAGGCAAGAGAATCGCTTGAACCCAGGAGACTGAGGCTTCAGTGAACCAAGATTGTGCCACTGCACTCAAGCTTGGGCAACAGAGCAAGACTCTGTCTCAAAAAAAAAAAAAAAAAAAAAAAAAAAAGTGTGAAACGGGGATGCCTCTCAGGTGCCAAATCTAATAATAAAGCCACAGGAGTTATGACACTGTGCCATCGCCCCAGAATACACAAACAGAACATTGGTAAAGAATCTAGAGCCCCCAGAAGAGATGGGATTTGTCTAACACAGGGTTTTCCAATCTTGGCCCTAATGACATTTGGGGTTGGCTTATTCTTTGCTGTGGGGTCTGTCCCGTGCATTGCAGGGTGATGAGCAGCGTCCCTGGCCTCCATCCACTAGAAGCCAGCAACACCCATGCACCCCCAAACATGGCGATTAAAAATGTCACCAGAAGTTGCCAATGGACACAATTGCCCCCCTGGTCTAGACTAAAGATGGAGCTCCCAAACCAGTGGGGAAAGGATAGAACGGAAGGAAAGATTTCCTCCCTCCTCCTATAATACACAGGAACCACAGATAGGCCTAGATATACATGGATCAGAATAAAATGTAGGCGAGGTGCAGGGGCTCACGCCTGTAATCCCAGCACTTTGGGAGGCCGAGGCGGGTGGATCACGAGGTCAGGAGTTCAAGACCAGCCTGGCCAAGATGGTGAAACCCCGTCTCTACTAAAAATACAAAAAGTAGCTGGGAGCAGTGGCAAGCGTTTGTAATCCCAGCTAGTCCGGTGGCTGAGGCAGGAGAATCGCTTGAAGGGGGTGGGGGGCGGAGGTTGCAGGGAGCCAACATGGCGCCACTGTACTCCAGCCTGCACAACAGAGTAAGACTCCGTCTCAAAAAACAAACAAACAACAATAACAAAAAACAAAAAAACCAAAAAACTAAAACACAGATTTGGTGGTTTCAAAAGAAAAATCTTCTTGACAAAGGTGACCCTAAACCAAGCTGAAAGATATAACATGGGGATAGTAAAAGATCCTAACTTGCTGGGTGGGGTTGGATGAGTCGAATTCAATGAACCAGTGGGTGGCAGGCATTCAAAACACAGCCTGGAATACAGTGGGCACTCAATTATGGCAACTCTAATTCTATGCAGCACCTACCCCGATCTTTACCTAAACCTCAGTTGGATCTCTTCCGGCCAGGGAAGGGCTCCTCTCGTTTTTTTTGAGACGGAGTCTCGCCTTGTTGCCCAGGCTGGAGTGCAGTGGCACTATATCAGCTCCTGCAACCTCCACCTCCTAGGTTCAAGCGATTCTCCGGCCTCAGGATCCCGGAGTAACTGGGACTACAGGCGCGCGCCACCATTCCTGGCTCGTCTTTGTATTTTTTATTTTTTGACGGAGTCTCGCTCTGTTGCCCAGGCTAGAGTGCAGTGGTGCGATCTAGGCTCACTGCAAGCTCTGCCTCTTGGGTTCACGCCATTCTCCTGCCTCAACCTCCCGAGTAGTTGGGACTACAGGTGCCCGCCACCACGCCCGGCTAATCTTCTGTATTTTTAGTAGAGACGGGGTTTCACCGTGTGAGCCAGGATGGTCTCGAGCTCCTGACCTCGTGATCCCCCCGCCTCGGCCTCCTAAAGTGCTGGGATTACAGGCGTCAGCCACCGCGCCACCACGTCCGGCCGGGCTCACCTCTTGTTAAGTTGCCTCCTGCCCTGGGGAATACTGTCCAAGGAGGCCCAGCCTTCTGAGGTGTGAGAGGAAATTCAGGAAGCTAACGTGGATCCCAGACATTGTCGAAGTCGATCCTGAGCTCGAGGCATCAGCCTGAGCCCAGTCTGCAGATGGGAAAACTGAGGCTCCGGGCGGTGAACACCCTGCCCTGTGGTCACCCAGCACAGGTCTGGAGACTCCGATTGTCACTTCTGTTTATTGAGTTACAGGTTGAGATGTGCAGGTTCGGTGGCGCTAGCCCCCCCATCCCTCCCACCTTGGACAAAAATAGCTCCCAGCGCCGAGGAATGGGGGGTAGGGAGGGTCTCGGGCAACGGGATGGGGCCCCGAGGGTCCCCGTGGGGATCGTGGGTCCCAGGATCAAGCACGGCTGACACGGAAGACAGAGAGCGGGGTGGGGGGCCTGCCTCGACCGTGGCGTCGTGGGGAAAGTGGGGGAGAGCTTCTGTACAAGGTCATCTTCCGCGAGGGTCCCGGCTGCAACCCCGAAACGCCGATGGGCCCCGCGGGACCGAAGCAGAGAGCGGAGTGTCCGCTGGGCTCTCTCAGATGCCACGCCCCGCCCAGCCAGCCTGGGGACGTCTCCCTGACCTGGCCCCGCCCACCGGAGCGAACGGCCCGCCCAGGTGGTCTGCGCTGCAGACCCGGCGCAGGCTCCGGCCTCCTCCTGCTGCGGCTGTGCTCACCAAGCGATGCCCCGCCGACCCGGCGTTTACTTCTTGTCTTCTGGAGGCGCCGGCAGTGGCTCGGGCAGAGCCTTGGGCGAGGGCTCGGGCTCCCAGAGCAGGAATTCGTGGAGCAGCGTGTTGACTGTCTCGGGGCATTCCAGCATCACCATGTGGCTGCCCTCGTCGATGAGCTTCAGGAATGCCAGGAGCAGGATCTGCAGAAGACGCGGGGCTCAGGGTAGGCGGGGGCAGGAGGGTGGAGCGAGAGGCCAGGCTTCCCTGGGACTCCGCCATCCACACTTGGCCCGCAGCATCCAAAAGTCCCTCCTCCCATCTACCCTGCATCTCTCCACTTCCACTCAAGGGGGAGCTAGAGGATGGCCTGTCGCCCTGCTGGAGCCGAACTAGGCATCCAGCATTCATCCAGAATTCAGGCATTTATCCAGAATTCAGGCGTCCAGCATTTATTAAGTGTGTACAGCACGCCCGGAGAAGGATTTTCTTTTTTCTTTCTTTTTTTTTTTTTTTCTGGAGGCGGAGTCTTGCTCTGTCACTCAGGCTGGAGTGCAGTGGCGCAATCTCGGCTCACTCCAACATCTGCCTCCTGGGTTCAAGCGATTCTCCTGCCTCAGCCTCCCGAGTAGCTGGGATTACAGGCACGCGCCACCACACCCGGCTTATTTTTGTATTTTTAGTAGAGATGGGGTTTCACCGTTGGCCAGGCTGGTCTCCAACTCCTGACCTGAGGTGATCTGCCCGCCTCGGTCTCCCAAAGTGCTGGGACTACAGGTGCGAGCCACCGTGCCTGACTCGGAGGAGGATCCAACATTAGGAGCTGGATCATTCTTTGCTGGTGGGGGTGGGAGGTAGCTGGTGTGGGGCTGCTATCCTGCGCATTTGTAGGGTGTTGAGCGGCATCCCTGGCCTCCATCCACCAGATGCCAGTAGTACCCCCTCCCCCTCAGTCATGACACCCAAAAATGTCTCCATGCATTTCCACGTGTCCTTTGGGGGCAGAATCTTCCTTAGTTAAGAACCACCAGTACAGAGCTATACTTTAATTTTTTTTTTTTTCGAGAAATGAGGTCTTGCTCTGTCGCCCAGGCTGGAGCGCAGTGGTGCGAATATGGCTCACTGCAGCCCTGAACTCCTGGGTTCAACCGATCTGCCCCACTCAGCCTCCCAAGTTGCAGCAATTATCTGCGTGAACCACCTCGCCAGACTAGTATCCAAGGCTATTCTTTTTTTTTTTTTTTGAGACGGAGTCTCGCTCTGTCGCCCAGGCTGGAGTGCGGTGGCGCGATCTCGGCTCACTGCAAGCTCCGCCTCCCGGGTTCACGCCATTCTCCTGCCTCAGCCTCCCTAGTAGCTGGGACTACAGGCGCCCGCCACTGCGCCCGGCCAATTTTTTGTATTTTTAGTAGAGATGGGGTTTCACCGTGGTCTCGATCTCCTGACCTCGTGATCCGCCCGCCTCGGCCTCCCAAAGTGCTGGGATTCCAGGCGTGAGCCACCGCGCCCGGCTAGTATCCAAGGCTCTTCTAAGTACTAAGGATCCCCAGACCCTTTCTAATCTGAACTCGCTAATTAGAGTTTCTAATCTAAAGATCCCCTGGTGCCGGTCTCCTAGAATTATATAGTCACCGGTCTCTTATACAAATCCTCCGCTGTGAGGAGAGCCTTCTTACATGCGGTGGGGGAACGGTGCATAATTGCTAATACCTGTCCAGGGCAGCCCTGCTTTCTAGATTATACCTTTGATGCTAGACCTAATGCTCCTGTTTGCCTGGGGTCAGAACAAGATGCAGCATCTAGACACCATGCCCACCCGGCGACCACGCCCCCTCGGGAAGAAAGCACGCCCTCCAAACACTACCACGCCCCCCGTAGAGGCCACGCCCCTCCTGGGCTGCACCCTGGGGATTTGTAGCTGTGGCGCTCCGGGTGCCCTCCTCTACCTCAGCCATCCGCTGGTCTTCCTCTACGGGCACAAACTTATCGTGCATGCCGTGGACAAGCAGGACCGGCACGGTGAGCTCGGCGTGGTAGACCTCGTCGCCCTCTGGCCAGTACTGGCCGCTCATCATGGCCCGGAGCACGAAGGATGACACGTTGAAAGCGTTGCCCTCCTTTAACAGCTGCTTCTCCTTGGCTCCTTGGCGGGCGAAGCCGGCCCTGGTGGTGGTAGAGGCACCGCTAGAGCCTCTCACGCCAGCCCGCCTGCCGCGGGGTGCCCCCGATGCCAGCCCTCCTCCCAGCAGTACAGCCCCCCTCCCGTCCAACTCGAGCAGACGCCTGGGTTCGCCAGGGCCAGGATCACGGCCTTTGGGATGGGGGCACTCACTTGAGAAAGCTCCAGGCCAGGCAGGGTGACAAACAGTGCAGGACGCAGGTGGGCATGTTGAAGATTGAGCAGAAGCTGGGCTCCAGCGCCGTAGGGCCCCCGCCATTGATCATGATGACCTTGTGCACTAGGTCTGGGTACTCATGTGCCAGGAATGTGCAGAAAGAGACACTGCCCGGAATGGGTGGGGTGATGGGAGGATTGAAGGGAGGCGGTCAGCAGGATACAAGCAGTGACCATTTTGTTTTGTTTTGTTTTGTTTTTGTTTGAGACAGAGTTTTACTCTGTCGCCCAGGCTGGAGTGCAGTGGCTCGATCTTGGCTCACTGCAACCTCTGCCTCCTGGGTTCAAGCGATTCTCCTGCCTCAGTCTCCCGAGTAGCTGGGATTGCAGCCGCACACCACCACACCCAGATAATTTTTGTATTTTTAGTAGAGATGGGGTTTCACCATGTTGGTCCGGCTGGACTTGAATTCCTGACCTTAGGTGATCCAGCCGCCTTGGCCTCCCAAAGTGCTGGGATTACAGACATGAGCCACTGCGCCTGGCCTGGTTTGTTTTTGTTTTTGTTTTTGAGACGGAGTCTCAATCTGTTGCCCAGGTTGGAGTACAGTGATGCAATCTCAGCTCACTACAACCTCTGGCTCCCAGGTTCAACTGATTCTCCTTCCTCAGCCTCCTGAGTAGCTGGGAGTACAGGCGTTCACCACCACACCTGGCTAATTTTTGTATTTTTTAGTAGACACAGGGTTTCAGCATGTTGCTCAGGCTGGTCGAGAACTCCTGACCTCAAGTGATCTGCCCACCTTGGCTTCCCAAAGTGCTGAGATTACAGGCGTGAGCCACTGGGACTGGCCTGTTCTGTTTTTAAGACAAGGTTTTGCTGTCACCTAGGCTGGAGTGGTGCAGTGGCATAATCATAGCTCCCTGCAGCCTTGACTTCCTGGGCTCAAGTGATCCTCCCACCTCAGCCTTCTGAGTAGTTGGGACTACAGGCATGTGCCACCATGCTCGGCTAATTTTTAAAAATTTTTATGGCCAGGCGTGGTGGCTCACGTATGTAATCCCAGCACTTTGGGAGGCCGAGGCGGGCGGATCACGAGGTCAGGAGATCGAGACCATCCTGGCTAACATGGTAAAACCCCGTCCCTGCTAAAAATACAAAAAATTAGCTGCGCATGGTGGCGGGCGCCTGTAGTCCCAGCTACTCGGGAGGCTGAGGCAGGAGAATGGCGAGTACCTGGGAGGCTGAGCTTGCAGTGAGCCGAGATCGTGCCACTGCACTCCAGCCTGGGCGACGAGCAAGATTTCAGCTCAAAAAAAAAAAAAAAAATTTTTTTATAAAGACAGGATCTCCTTATGTTGGCTAAGCTTATGTTGGCTAAGCTGGTCTTGAACTCCTGGGCTCAAGCGATCAATCCTCTGGCCTTAGCCTCCCAAAGTGCTGGGATTACAGGTGTGAGCTGTGACACCCGGCCTGGTGAGGGGGTTCGTGTCCTCCCCTTACCCAGAAGGTTCAAGAAGAACCTTGAAAGCCAAGATTCTTCCCCTGGGGTCCATGGACACCTGAAGGGGTGAGGGATGGGGGCGGCCTCTCAAATACCGTGAAAGTGTGAGATTGAGTGTTGAGGATGGAACTTATTTTGAAGAGAGAATCTGGATCCAGAAGCTTCACCAGACTTTTTATTTTAATTTTTAAAAATTTTTGTAGAGATGGGGGTCTCACTATGTTGCCCAGGCTGGTCTTGAACTCCTGGGCTCAAGTGATCCTTCCACCTTGGCCTTCCAAAGTGTTGAGATTATAGAGCCACTGTGTCTGGCTCTCATCAGATTCTGAAAGTCACCATGACCCGAAAGCAGTAAGAATTACTTATCAGCAAGTGTTAGGAAAGCAATCTGATTAAACAAATGCTTCTGGCTGCCCAGAGGAGGTCACGGTTTCCTACTATCCCTTCCTTTTTAGGATGTTCCACCACCTGCCTCTGGGCAAGACATATCTGTCTTCCTTATACAAGATGGAAGGGCATGGCCTGAGGAGCCCCCAAAGTTCAGTTCCTCATTCCTACTAAAGCAGGGGTCAGCAAACTATGTATGGCCTCTGGGCTAGTCATTTGCTTTTGTAAATACAGTTAACACTTTTGGAGATTTGAAAAATGTTTTCTAAATAAAGTTTTTGTTTTTTGTTTTTTTTCTTCTGAGACAGAGTCTCACTCTGTCACCCAGGCTGGAGCACAGTGGCATGATCTCGGCTCTCTGCAACCTCCACCTCCCGAGTTCAAGCGATTATCCTGCCTCAGCCTCCCAAGTAGCTGGGATCACAGGCGCCCGCCACTATGCCTGGCTAATTTTTGTATTTTTAGTAGAGACGGGATTTCACCATGTTAGTTAGGCTGGTCTCGAACTCCCGACCTCGGGCGATCTGCCCACCTTGGCCCCTCAAAGTGCTGGGATTAGAGGCGTGAGCCACCGTGCCTGGCCAAAAAATGTTTCCTAAATAAAATTTTATCAGAAGTTCCAACAGTGACTGTATGACCTGCAAACCTAAAATATTCGCTATCTGACCCTTTAAGGAAATGTTTGCCAGCCCCTGCCGTAACGAAGAAAGGATACAGACAGGAGTCAGGCAGACGTGATTGTGTCAGGGACTTCCTGTATGTCTTTGGGCAGGTTGCTTCACCTCTCTGAGCTTCAGCTTCCACATTCCTGAAGTTGTAAATGTGCTGACCTCATAGCATTGTTATGGGGTCATGGGAACTATTATAGGTGGGTGTTTTTTGTTTTCTTTTTCTGGAGACAGAGTCTTGCCCTGTTGTCCAGGCTGGAGTGCAATGGTGTAATCTCGGCTCACTGCAGCCTCCGCCTCATGGGTTCGAATGATTATCCTGCCTCAGCCTCCTGAGTAGCTGGGATTACAGGTGCCTGTCAGCACACCCAGCTAATTTTTGTATTTTTAGTAGAGACAGGGTTTCACCATTTTGGCCAGGCTGGTCTTGAACTCCTGACCTCGTGATCCGCCTGCCTCAGCCTCTGAAAGTGCTGGGATTACAGGTGTGAGCCACTGTGCCTGGCAGGTGGATGCTCATTTAATTAGAGGAATACTTTATCATAAGCATCAACTTTTGAGTATGTTATCATATAAACAAATATAAACAAATAAGAGCTGTTACCTCTCAGTCTGGATTCCTTTCTTTTAGATACTTATGTAACTTCCTTGTTTTCTTTTTTTACTTTTTAATTTTTTGTAGAGATAAGATCTTGCTTATGCTGCCCAGGTTGGTCTTCGGCAACTCCTCAGCTACAGCAGTCCTCCCACCTCAGCCTCCCAAAGTGTTGGGATTACAGGTGTAAGCCACCACACCTGGCCACTTATTTATTTTTCTTTTTTTTCTCTTTTTTCTGTTTTTAAAATTTTTGAGACAGAGTCTCACTCTGTTGCCCAGGCTGGAGTTCAGTGGCACGTTCTTGGCTCACTGCAAGCTCCGCCTCCTGGGTTCATGCCATTCTCCTGCCTCAGCCTCCCGAGTAGCTGGGACTACAGGCGCCCACCATCATGCCTGGCTAATTTTTTGTATTTTTAGTAGAGACGGGGTTTCACCGTGTTAGCCAGGATGGTCTCGATCTCCTGACCTCGTGATCTGCCCTCCTCGGCCTCCCAAAGTGCTGGGATTACAGGTGTGAGCCACTGCGCCCGGCCTCTTTTTCTTGTCTAATTGCATAGGCTAGAATCTCTAAAACAGTGGTGCTCAACCCACCTGGCTGTTCCAATCTTGCCTTTCTTCCTGGATAAGGGAAAGAATGAGGCCACTTGGTAGTGGTCAAGCCCTGGGGACCAAGCCTTCCATGGAAGGGTTATTGGTAAGTTTTAGGTTATATTATCTGCCCTTTAAGCAGGAGTGAATTTCAGTAACCTATGCCTTTGTAAATGCCTAGAATTTATAGGATTCCAATGAGCCCTTCCTGAATGCACAGGGATCTCCAGGGCAGCTGAGTTTTGAACTTAGTCTAAGGCAGTGGTTCTCAGCCAGGGGTAATTCTGCCCACCAGTGCACATTTGGCAACTTCTGAAGACATTTTTGACTGTCATGATCAACACTAGATTGTGTAGTTGCATCAACTGTGCAGAAGCCAGGGATACTACTAAACATCCTAAAGCCCCCCACAGGAAAAAAAAAATAACCTGGCCAAAAATGTTAGTGCTGGGATTAAACAACACTGCTTTTTTTTTTTTTTTTTTTTTTTTTTTTTTTGCGGAGTCTCACCTTGTTGCTCAGGCTGGAGTGCAGTGGTGTGATCTCCGCTCACTGCAACCTCTGCCTCCCAGGTTCAAGTGATTCTCCTGCCTCAGACTCCCGAGTTGCTGGGATTACAGGCACACACCATCATGCCTGGCTAATTTTTTGTACCTTTAGTAGAGATGGGGTTTCACCATGTTGGCCAAGCTGGTGTTGAACTCCCGACTTCAAGTGATCTGTCTGCTTTGGCTTCCTAAAGTGCTACGATTACAGGCATGAGCCACTGCACCTGGCCTGAGCAACATTTCACATTCTGCTTTAGAACAATGTGAAATAATATCAGTGATGATGGAAATCCCTGTCTGAACACATATGTTAATGGGAGATTTCAGCCTGGTATAGTGGCTCATACCTATTATCCCACCATGTCGGGAGGCCAAGGAGGGAGGATGGCTTGAGCCCAGGAGTTCAAGACCAGCTTGGGCAACATAATGAGACCCCCGCCATCTCTACATAATTTTTTTTAAACTTGAAAATTGGCTGGGCCCGGTGGCTCACGCCTGTAATCCCAGCACTTTGGGAGGCTGAGGAGGGAGGATCACGAGGTCGGGAGATCGAGACCATCCTGGCTAACATGATGAAACCCTGTCTCTTCTAAAAATACAAAAAATTAGCCAGGTGTGGTGGCGGGTGCCTGTAGTCCCAGCTACTCAGGAGGCTGAGGCAGGACAATGTCATGAATCTGGGAGGTGGAGCTTGCAGTGAGCCAAGATCTCATCACTGCATTCCAGCCTGGGGGACCCAGCGAGACTCCATCTAAGAAAAAAGAAAAAATTAAGGCTGAGCACAATGACTCACACCTGTAATCCCAGCACTTTGGGAGGCTGAGGTGCGAAGACCACTTGAACCCAGGAGTTAAAGAACATCTTGTTCTTTAATAAGATGTAATATAGTGAGACACTATCTCTATTTAAAAGAAAAAGTAAAACTTAAATAATAAAAAATGGGATTTTTTTTCAAGGGGAAAAATTAGGATTTTTGTTTGTTTGTTTTAAGAGATAGGGTTTTGCCATGTTGTCCAGGCTCATCTCCAGTGATCCATCTACAAGTGTGGACCACTGTGCCTGGCCCTTTTTTTTTTTTTTTTTTTTTTTAAAGAGAGACAGGGTCTTGCCATGTTGCCCAGGCTGGAGTGCAGTGGTGTGATCACAGTTCACTGCAGCCTCAACCTCCCAGGCTCAAGCGATCTCCTGCCTCAGCCCCTTAAGTAGCTGGAAGTATATGTGTGCACCTCCTCACCTAGCTAATTTTTGTACTTTTTGCAGAGCTAGGGTCTCCCTATGTTGCCCAGGCTGGTCTTGAACTCCTTGCCTCAAGATATCCTCCTGCCTTGGCCCCCCAAAGCACTGGGATTACAGGCATCAGCGGCATCTGGACTGAAAATTCAGTTTTTTGTTTTTTGTTTTTTTTGAGACTGAGTCTCACTCTGTCACCCAGGCTGGAGTACAGTGGTGCAATCTTGGCTCACTGCAACCTCCACCTCCCTGGTTCAAGCGATTATCCTGCCTCAGCCTCCCCAGTAACTGGGACTACAGGTGCGTGCCACCATATCTGGCTAATTTCTGTATTTTTGGTAGAGACGGGGTTTCACCACCTTGGCCAGGCTGTTCTCGAACACCAGACCTCGGGTGATCCGTCCGCCTCGGCTTCCCAAAGTGCTGGGATTACAGGCGTGAGCCACAGGGCCCAGCCAAAAACTCAGTATTTTGTGACTGTCAGTCCCTGCTGACCCCCATCCCTCACCCCCACCCCACGTGCCAGGGTTCACTTACCCGTAGGAATGGCCGATGAGCACGTTTCGCTTCTTGGCATAGCGCTTGAAGATCGCTCGCATGTCCTCAGCCAGCGCATAGAAGGTGTAGGCTGCGGCCACCTGGGGCGCAGAGCTGGCCCCGTGGCCCGCCAGGTCAGGAGCCACCACCTCATAGCCTAGGCGCACAAAGAAGTCCAGTTGCTCCTTCCAGATGGCCAGGGAACCGCCGACACCATGGATGAAAAACAGCACCACGTCGGCCTGGGCGCCTTTGCAGCTAGTGATGCGCTTCTCACAGTCAATATGGATGGTCCTCTTGGGGCGCCGGGCTCGCCGCCGCCGCCCGCCACTGCCACTGCCGCTGCCGCTGCCGCTGCCGCTGCCGGGGGCCGAGCGGCCATCGCTGCCCGCTGGATCGGCCAGCTCCACCTCCAGGGCGGCCGGCGGCTCCCCAGAGCCATTCTGCCCGTGCAGGAGGTCGGCTCGAGGGGCTCGGCCCAGGTTTTCCACCAGCAACCGCCCATTGCGGTACACGGTGATCCGGCGCTGACAGCGGACCAAGCCAGAAAGGTCCCCCTGGGCTGCATCCGAGGATGCGGATAATGGCGGAGGTGCGGCAGCGGCCGGGGCGGGTCCTGCATGCTTCACTCGCAGCACGCGTCCGGGCTTGACCTCTACAAAGGTGTAGCCATCGCTGGACTCGACGCTCTCCAATGGCCCCACGGCGTTGGGGGGCGTGCCCAGCAGGCAACAGAAGATACCGTCGGTCACCCCGGTCAGCATGGTGTGTCCTGTGAGTGGGGACAGCAGCCAGTTCAGGTGCTGTCTCAATGAGAACCCTCTACCCTGAGCGTTAGCAGAACCCTTGTAGACTCCAGTTTGGGGAGCGCCAGAGCAAGTGAGCCATGGCACTGAGGGGTGTGTGTGTGTGTGTGTGTGTGTGTGTGTGTGTGTGTGTGTGTTTGAGACCGTCTCACTTTGTCATCCAGGCTGGAGTGCAGTGGCAGTATCTCGGCTTACTGCAACCTCCCCCGCCTGGGTTCAAGCGATTCTCCTGCCTCAGCTTCCTCAGTAGCTGGGATTACAGGCAGGTGCCACCATGTCTAGCTAATTTTTGTATTTTCTGTAGAGATGGGGTTTCACCATGTTGGCCAGGCTGGTCTTGAATTCCTGACCTCAAATGTTCCGCCTGCCTCGGCCTCCCAAAGTGCTGGGATTACAGGTGTGAGCCATCCTGCCCTGAGATGTTTGGTCTGGGCAGTGCCTTTGTGGTAGTCAGACACCCTCCTGGGCCACCTAGTCTATCCTCAGAGAGAAAGAGGTAGCTATGGCTTACCCCATAGGGTGTCCACAGGGAAGGTGGTGGGGTCTGGTGGGGGATGTTCCTGGAGAAGGGGACATTCTGGCAAACATGGACCAGCCTGAAGACACCCCCTCCCCACAAGCTGGAGTTTATACCATTTATGGCCTCCTAAGTCATTCATTCAGGTATACACTAACTTACTCATTCAGGTATGCACTAACTCACTAACTCATCCAGGTATACACTCACTAACTCACATATCCCCATGGCCTCCTAAGGCATCTAAAATGTGCAAATCTTTGGTGAGCCCCCAGTGAGACTCCTGGCTCTGAATCTGACTCCTGAAAGATGAGGCCCTGGGAGAGGGGGTTGGGAACTGAGCCACAGAAAGCCTTGCTTAGCTCCTCTAGACCGGGGTGAGCCGGGGTCTGTTTCATAGAGGGCCAAGCTGAGACCCAGATACTCTGAGAGGAAGCTAGACTCTGAACTTCCTCCTTGGCACTCTGGATTCTGGGGATCTGCTACACAAGTCCTCGGAGGTGGAGAAGAGGATGGGAAAGGCAAGGCCCTGGCTGGGGGCCTCCAAGCCTCCATCCCACTCCTTGGGCCACCCCCGCCCCCGTGTCCATGGCAACCACAGGCGGTTACATAACCTAAGGGGGGATACCCGAGCAGTGCACCCCCATTGTCTAGGTGTCTAGGGCCTGGAGATGGGGCCAACTGCCTGCCTGCCCCCTACCCCAGGTTGGGCGCCGCTAAGGTAACGCACGCCCGAGACTGAGCCCGCAGTGGCCCCAGACATACTGGAGAAGCAGACTGTGCCCCGCACCTCGAGTGGGGCCCTAATCCCGGATTGCAGAGGGCAACGCACAGGCGCCACCCCAGTCCCGCTTCCCCGCCCCTGGCCCCCGCCTTCCAGGTGTTCGTCATTCCTGCAGCGGGGTCGAGCCCACTGGGGCTCCGTGGCTTCCTAGGAGCCCAAACGCGGGGTTGGTGGACACCACTCCTCCGAAGTGGAGGCCCCGGGGCTTCGATCTTTTGGGGCCCGCTCCCCGCTCACCTCATCGAGGGCCGCGGGGCCCGGGTCGGGGCGGAGGGGTCCCAGGCGGAGAAGCCAGCGTCCGCCTGCTGGCGCCGTTTACATGGTGGCGCGGGGTCAGGCCGGGTGCGTCTACGCGGGCGGGCACCGGCCCCCGGCGGTCAGCGCAGGGGCATCCCGCGGCCGCGGAAAGAGCCGGCCCTTTAAGTTCCTCCCCCGAGTAGGCGGAGCCATGTGCCGACGGGCGGGCACTTCGGCCTATCGCAGCTGCGGATTGACCTGGCCTAGTTACAAGCCCAATCAGAGGCGGCAGTTCCGGAGTGGAGGCGGGCTCTGGGAGCAACAACCCCGCCCCTTCGGTGGTGCACCGAGGTTGCGGGAGGATGGGGCCTGGCTCAAGGCGGAGAAGGGGGTTGCAGTCTAAAGTCTGAGGGACGCCTGGGAGTGCGCGGCCGGGGCCCTCTCTCTGCAAATGGGTCTCCCAAGCCCCTGCCTCCCAGCCCCTGCCTCCGAATTGTCCTGTTCCTGTCCAAACGAGGCTCCCACACTCTTCTCTCCGTATCGACCTTTCCATTCTAGAAGCAGAGACTCCAAGATCTTTTTCCAGTCTCCAGTGGGGAAACTGAGGCTCATAAAGGGCACAAGAACATAAATCAAGCAAGGGGCAAAGCTGGGACTTGAACCCAAGACTGTGTAATTCCAAGCCCTGGGAACCATTATTTGCTAACCTCCCTCACCCCACCCCCATCCCCTGCCCCCCTTTTTTTTTGGTAGGGACGAGGTCTCGCTATGTTGCCCAGACTAGTCTCGAACTCCAGGCATTAAGCAATCCTCTCGCCTACGGCTTCACCAAAGGGCTGAGATTACAGGCGTGAGCCATCGTGACGGGCTTCTCTAAAGCTTTCAAGGAAAGTCTTAGAGCTGTGGGTAATTAGAGAGTTTGAATTTCATAATCAGCCGATTTAACCTATGGCTGCCATGGTTCTGAGGAGGGCTGATAGCAAGAGGCAGGCATCCCAGCTCTGTGGTGCCGGCGGGGCCACGGTAGGCCCTCGGGAGAGCTCAGGTCTCAAATCCAGCCTCTGCCCTTTGCTGAGGTGTGACCTTGGGCAAGTTACTTCACGTTCCTGAGCCTCTGTTTATTTCTTTATGAAATTAATCCTCTCATAAGTTTACTATGCAGGTAAAGCACTCATCAGTGTCATGCATATAACAAGTGCTCCATATATTATGGGCGTTATTGTAGTGGTGATGTTTTGCTAAATGATGCTACAGGTAGGATGGGCTTCGGGGGACGAGGGGTTAAATGCTCCTTGCTGCTTGGCCACTCCCATCCCCTGGAATTTGCTGCCAGAGCTGGATTCCGTCCAGACACCTACTCTTGCCCACTAAGGGCACTTCTGGGAGACTATACAGTTTATTCATTTAGCAAGCACCTCTCTGTATCAACCCCAAGCTGGCACTTGTAGGGATACAGCCCCAGGCCCCTGGCCCTTGAGAAGCCCCTGAACTTGGGAGAGAGTCAAGGGAAGGCAGCTGGGCCAGAAGAATGGACAGCGGTTGAGAGAAGAGGACTCCAATTTTTTTTTTTTTTTTTTTTTTTTTTTTTTTTTTTTTTGAGAAAGGATCTCACTCCGTTGCCCAGGCTGGAGTGCATTGGCGCTGTCATTGCTCACTACAGCCTGGAACTCCTGGGTTCAGGGAATCCTCCCACCTCACCTTCCGAGTACTTGAGGCTATATGTGGTTGCTACCATGTCCCCAGGCTGGTCTCAAACTCCTGGCCCCAAGGGATCCTCCCTCCTCAGCCTCCCAAAATGCTGGAATGACAGGCATAAGCCACACCTCACTCAGCCCTTGAAGGAGAGGAGAGGATTTTTAAAGGGCGGATAGGGGAACACCAGGCAGAGAGGAGGGCGTGGCTGAAATGTAAGATGGTGTGTGTACAGGGTTTTGCATGCCTGATGGAAGGGCTGAGCAGGTTTTACTTGGGGAAATGGAGAGCCAAGGATAGTGAGTAGGGGAGGGGTTCAGATCTGAGTATCAGAAAATTTTTCTTCCTTTTTTCTTTTTCTTTTTCTTTTTTTGGTTCTAACAACAGAGGAAAATTCTTCTAGGGTCCTAAATGGAGGCAAGATTGTCAAAGACAAGCTTGCAATCCATGAGTTTTACAGATCGAGAAAGCCCAGAGAGGCGCAGGGACCATCCCAAGGACGCCCAGCGAGCTTGAACTCAGGCCTCCTCGGCTTCCTGCCAAGAGGCGGAGACTTGGCTGCAGCCAGGACAAGCTGGCAGCCAGCTGTGTGCCATCTGCCCAGCTGGAGGTGGTTAAGACCAACCAGCCGCTTCTTGCGGCTGCCACCAGCTGCGCCCGGCCACCGCGGGGCACCCTCTGCCGGTCAACAGGAGAGACAACTGCAGCACAGCTCCCAGCTGACCGCGGGAGATAATGCCTTGTGCGCATGCGCGTGCTGAAAAGGCGCCGTTCGCCGGCTACCTTTTGGTTTGTACGAAGAACCCTGCCCCGCGGACAGACTGGCGCGCCTCTGTTGCGCAGGCGCAGAACTGCAACTTCGGGGTTTTCCCCAACGGCCTGTTTTTGCACGTTAGGAGAAACTACACTTCCCATAATCCTTTGTTCCAGGGTTGGGCGCTTCTGGGCTCCGGAATCGCCGGCGGCCGGGCCTGGCGGACCCACTGAGGATATGGCTCTCTTGGCTGGATCCCTGTTGGGCCCCACGAGTAGGTCGGCAGCGTTGCTGGGTGGCAGGTAAGTCCTCAAAGGGGAACCCTTCCCCAAATCTGGGAATAAGGGCATCGGAGGCTGGCGCTACTGTTCACTGCCCGCATGACTTGCCAGTGACTTGCGCATTTATGGAGCGCATTTTGCAGCCAGGCTCTGTCCCCGGGAGCAGAGGCTTAGAGAGGTTGAGCGCCGAGGTCACCCAGCACCCCGTCTGACCTTTCTCGCCGTCCCTCTACCCACGCAGGTGGCTCCAGCCCCGGGCCTGGCTGGGGTTCCCGAACGCCTGGGGCCTCCCCACCCCACAGCAGGCCCGGGGCAAGACTCGCGGAAACGAGTATCAGCCGAGCAACATCAAACGGAAGAACAAGCACGGCTGGGTCCGGCGCCTGAGCACGCCGGCCGGCGTCCAGGTCATCCTTCGCCGAATGCTCAAGGGCCGCAAGTCGCTGAGCCATTGAGGATCGCGATGCTGTCGGCGGGACCCCCATAGAAGCATCGCCCTCACCTCGCGACCTTGCCTGGCGCTGTTTTTGCAGGGAGCTGGGGAGCAGGAACGCCTCGGACTTGAGTGCTCTCCGTATTGTGGGGTTGAAGGCTGCATGGGAGCTTGCCAAGTCCCTTTTTAGGCTTTTTAGGAAGCCTAAATTAGGAAGCATTTCGAACCTGCGCAACAGACCGAAGAACAGTACAACGAACCTCCTTGTACCCAGTACATAGCCCTGACTACCGACCACCTACAACCCGTCCCTGCCCCATCCTTGGTTCTTTTGAAGCTGATCTCAGGCATCGGATGATTTCTTCTATAAATATTTCTTGTATCTCGGAAAGAATGTATCTCTCCAAGATGAGAGCTCATTAAAATATAATTACAAAGCGTATCACATCCAAAGGAATTATCAATAATTTTGAAATATTGTTAAACGTGTAATAAATGTTCAAAGTTCCAGTTGCCTTACATGTCATAACTTTTTTTTTTTTTTTTGAGACAGAATTTCCCTCTTGTTGCCTAGGCTAGAGTGCAATGGGGCGATCTTGTCTCACCGAAACCTCTGCCTTCGGGTTCAAGCGATTCTCCTGCCTCAGCCTCCCAAGTAGCTGGGATTACAGGCATGTGACACCACACCCGGCAAATTTTGTATTTTTAGTAGAGAGGGGTTTCTCCATGTTGGTCAGGCTGGTCTGGAACTCCCGACCTCAGGTGATCCGCCTGCCTCGGCCTCTTAAAAAGTGCTGGGATTACAGGCGTGAGCCACTATGCCCGGCCTAACTTTTGTGTTTTTAGTAGAGACGGGGTTTCAGCGTGTGGACCAGGCTGGTCTCAAACTCCTGACCTCAGGTGATCCACCCGCCTCAGCCTCCCAAAGTGCTGGGATTACAGGTGTGGGCCACCGCGTCCGCTTTTTTTTTTTTTTTTTTTTTGATACAGAGTCTCACTCTGTCCCCCAGGCTGGAGTGCAGTGGCACGATCTTGGCTCACTGCAAACTCTGTCTCCCGGGTTCAAGCAATTCTCCTGCCTCAGCCTCCTGAGTAGCTGGGATTATAGGCGCCCACCACCACACCCGGCTAATTTTTGTATTTTTAGTAGAGACGGGGTTTCAACCATGTTGGCCAGGCTGGTCTCGAACTCCTGACCTCAGGTGATCTGCCTGCCTTGGCCTCCCAAAGTGCTGGGATTACAGGTGTGAGCCATCATGCCCAGCCTGTGTCATTATAGGTCTAGGAAGGCTGGTGGAAAACTGTGTGTGTGTGGCGGGGGGGTGTTTGTTTTTGAAACAGGGTCTCACTCTGTCGCCCAGGCTGGCGTGGCTGGAGTGCAGTTGTCGGATCCCTGCTCACTGCAACCTCTGCCTTCGGGTTGAAGCAGTTCTGGGGCCTCAGCCTCCCCAGTAGCTGGGATTACAGGCGCTACTAATCCATACCCAGCTAACTTATGTATTTTTAGTAGAGGGGGTTTCACCATGTTGGCCAGGCTGATCTCGAACTCCAGCCCGTAAGGAGTTTGAATCTTCTGCCTGTCCCTTGGGGATGTTTGATTTTGAGCAAGGACTTAGCTCTGTGGGGTGCGTTTGTCGCCTATAAAATGCAGTGCTGGTTTCTCCTCTGCTCTGTTGCTATTGGAGTAATAATACTTAGTAGCTTCCACTTAGCAACTTCACTGTGCAATTGCTATGTGCTGGGTGCCCAGTCTTTGCCCTGGAAGTCAGGAAGACAGTTTGGACACAGCAGTGTCAGGGCTGGGAGGGGGATTGTGAGGGCTGTAGGACCTCAGTGAAGATATCTGACTTGCCTTTTTGAAGAATGCAGTCTTGGAGGAAATGGCAAGGTCTGGGAGAGCCCCGATGTAGGAGGAATTGGTTAGAGGTGAGGACACAGGTGGGCAATGAAGGCTGCAGGTACCCATAAATGGGGTCAAGGAGGTGGGATTGAATACTAGGGAGTTATGGGAGGTGTTTGAGCAAGATGGTCTTGAGGAGGGGATAGGGAGTGTTATGGTTTTCCTCTTCTAGGGCTGCTTTAAAAATGTGATAAACACAAGAAGATGCTGGCACGATGGCTCCCAGAACTTTGGGAAGTCAAGTCTGGAGGATTGCTTTAGGCCAGAAGTTTGAGACCAGCTTGGGAAACATAGTGGGACCCCCCCTATCTTTTTTTTTTTTTGGAGAGGGAATTTCGCTCTTGTTGCCCGGGCGGGTCTTGAACTCCTGCCCTCATGATCCGCCAAAGTGCTGGGATTATAGGTGTGAGCCACAGTGCCCGGAATTTTTTTTTTTTTTTTTTTTTTTTGAGACAGAGTCTCGCTTAGTCGCCCAGGCTGGAGTGCAGTGGCGCGATCTCGGCTCACTGCAAGCTCCGCCTCCCGGGTTCACGCCATTCTCCTGCCTCAGCCTCCCGAGTAGCTGGGACTACAGGCGCCCACCGCCTCGCCCGGCTAATTTTTTTTTGCATTTTTAGTAGAGACGGGGTTTCACAGTGTTAGCCAGGATGGTCTCGATCTCCTGACCTTGTGATCCGCCTGCCTCGGCCTCCCAAAGTGCTGGGATTACAGGCGTGAGCCACCGCGCCCGGCCTTTTTTTTTTTTTTTTCCAGACAGTCTCGTTCTGTTGCCCAGGCTGGAGTGCAGTGGCGCGATCTCGGCTCACTACAAGCTCTGCCTCCCGGGTTCACCCTATTCTCCTGCCTCAGCCTCCCGAGTAGCTGGGACTACAGGCGCCCGCCACCTCGCTCGGCTAATTTTTTGTATTTTTAGTAAAGACGGGGTTTCACCGTGTTAGCCAGGACGGTCTCGATCTCCTGACCTCGTGATCCGCCCGCCTCGGCCTCCCAAAGTGCTGGGATTACAGGCGTGAGCCACTGCGCCCAGCCGACCTTTCATTTTTTTTTCTTTTTCTTTTTTTTGAGACTGATTTTCACTTTTGTTGCCCAGGCTGGAGTGCAATGGCGCGATCTCGGCTCCCTGCAACCTCCGCCTACCGGGTTCAAGTGATTCTCCTGCCTCAGCCTCCCGAGTAGCTGGGATTACAGGCGCAGAGATGGGGGGTTTCACCATGTTAGCCAGGCTGGTCTCGAACTCCTGACCTCAGGCGATCCACCCGCCTCGACCTCCCAAAGTGCTAGGATTATAGGCGTGAGCCACCGCACCCGGCCGACCCCCTCATCTTAAAAACAGATACGCAAAAGCTCTAGAGAGGCTCGGGGAGTTGTAAACTACAACTCCCAAGAGACTTCAGGGCCGAGGCCTCCGCCCACTTCCGGATCTCACTTTCCATTGCTTCCAAGTACCGGGCGGGGCTTTGCTTCTTCAACCGAACTTGACCACAATGGGAGGAGGCGTGGCAACCAATGGGCGCATGAGTTAGCTGGATGAGGCCAATGGGAGCGTGCAAAGCGCTCATATGTGGGGGCGGGGCTAGAGTGCGCACCAATGACGGGGGGGTGGTGGCGCCATCAGTGTGGGCTGTGCCGTGGCTGGAAGTTACTGTGAGGCGGCGGCTTAGAAGGCGGCTGTGGTGGCGGCGGTGGAGGCTGAGGCGGCGGCCGAGGCGGCGACGGAGGAAACAGAAGATGGTGAGTATGGCCTCCAGGCCTCTACTCCCCCTCCGCTCGACAAAATGGCGCCGTGGTCCCACCCATCTCTAGTATCCCCCTAGGCCCCTCTCCGCCCTGCCCGGCCCCCTCAGGCTTGGCCCGCCCCTCCCACTCACCTGTGACCTTCGACCCCCGGACCCTACCGAGAGCTTCCTGATGATCCCCCTGCCACTCCTTCTCCGACCCCTGACCCCATCCAGGATGCCAGGCCCTGACAACTCATTCATTTCCGGGTTGCGGCTCCCCCCGGAAACCGTCTGGGGTGGGGATGGGGTCCCGTAAGACCCCCTGGTCTGGCCTCGTCCTCAGCGCGCTGGTCCTGGATCTCTTCAGTTCAGGAGAATTTGGGAGGCCGGCCTGGGTCCCGGGGAGGGGGAGGGGGCTTGGCACCGTGATATGCAGGGCTTTGTCGCCAAAGGAAGTGCGACATCGCCGACTGTCCCGGTCCCCCTGGGCCCTGACCCCACCTCCGCCATTCTGGGCCCTTATCCGCCCCTAAGAATGAGCAACTTTTATCTCCGATCCACATGGGTTGTCCCTGTCAAATGAGGGTAGCAGTAGTCTGAACCTCTTAGGGTGGTGACAATTTAGGTAACTGACGTCGTAAAAGACTTAGGATAGTGAATGCTGAACAGATGAGCTGGGTGACTCGAGGCCAGTGACGTTCATGAAGTGTGGATCGTCCCCACCTGGCTGTTGGAACATTGAAATTCCTTCCGGGTTTCTCAGTCATCCTGGAATTTGGGTCTGGTGGTTCTTCGGGGTTCAGTCTCCCCACCTGAAAAGTGGGATGGTGACCCACCCTCAGAGTAGAGCTAAAGCCTCTCCCCAACCCCCACTAGTTGGCATCCTCAGGGCTGGGAAGAGTGATGAGAAGCTTGGTTGAGATATGTCGAGGCTACTTTGTCCCCTGACCCAGACTCCCAGCCCACAATCCATAGTCCTTGGGATGTGGTGGGGATGAAAGGAAGACTCCTTTTCAGGAAGGAAATGGGAAGGTGGGTTCCTAGTGTGGGGGTCCCCAAGCCTGGGTGTTGTCCTTGACACCTTGGTACAGTCTCATCCAATCATGAGTGGATTAGATTGGCTCTACCTTCAGAAAACACCTGAATTCATCCATGGCTTCACACCCTGTTGCAGGTACTGCCACCTCCCACCTGTGTACCTGTCCCAGCTTCTTCCCTGGTCTCCTAGCCTTGCTCTCACCCCTTTGGCAGTTCATAATTCACCTGAACCAGAAGGAGCTTTTTTTTTAATTGGAGGCAGGGTCTCATTCTGGCGCCCAGGCTGGAGTGCAGTGTGTGATCGCAGCCTATTGCAGTCTCCACTTCTCAGGCTCAAGAGATCCTCCCACCTAGCTCATTTTTGTACTTTTTGGAGAGATGGGGACTCCCTGTGTTGCCCAGGCTGGTCTTGAACTCTTGGGCTCAAGTGATCCTGCCTCAGCCTCCCAAAGTACTGGCATTACAGGCGTGAGGCACTGCATGGGAACTGAGAAGGAGCTTTTTTTTTTTTTTTTTTTTGGGGGGGATTGAGATGGAGTCTCGCTCTGTTGCCCATCCTGGAGTGCAGTGGCATAATCTCGGCTCACTGCAACCTCCGCCTCCCGTGTTCAAGCCATTCTCCTGCCTCAGCCTCCTTAGTAGCTGAGACTATAGGCACCCACCACCATGCCTGTCTAATTTTTGTATTTTTAGTAGAGCCAGGGTTTCACCGTATTGGCCAGGCTGGTCTTGAACTCCTGATCTTGTGATCCACCCGCTTCGGCCTCCCAAAGTGCTGGGATTACAGGTGTGAGCCGCTGTGCCCGGCCAGAAGGAGCGTCTAAAGATGTGCATCAAATGATACCACTTTCTAGCCGATAAAATGCTCCAGGAACCCTGGCGGCTCCCCTCCTCACCCTGAGGCCCCTGGCCACCTCTATGACCTTATCTCCAGTCTCTTCTCCACTCTGAGCTTCAGCCATCCTGGCCTTGTTTTCACTTCCTCACACTCCAGGTTCCTGCCACCTCAGGGCCTTTACACCTGCTGCTCTTTCTGCTCAGAACACTCTTCCTCCTGTGATGGAGGCCCTTCCTGACTTTGGGGGTTCCCCAATTCTTTGCTGTCAGCACACCGCTTCTCTTCCTCATCTCTTTGTTGGGTCTCTGGCAGGCTCCCTGCAGTGGGATGGGCACACAGGTGTCCAGTGCGTGTCTGCTGAGGTAATGGATGGCTCCAGGGCCCAGCCGTGGCTGGCATTTGTCTGGCTGAGATGAGGTTTCCCCCACCCCCTGCCCGCCATGTCTCGAGGTCTTCTTTTCCAGCTTAGCATGGCAGGAAGGCTGCACATACCCTGCCTTCATTCATTTGTCCAACGCAGACATGTTGATCGTAAAGGCTGCCCCCAAGGGAGCTCTGTGCAAAGCATTCCCCTTGTTGTCTTATGACTCGGAGTAACCCTGGGAGGTGGCCCTGTTGGAATGCCTCTCTTCACAGGGAGGCCCAGAGGCTGGGAGGTCCCTCGTCCCAGGTCACACAACCAGGGATGGGCTGAGCCAGGATTGAGAGCAGAAAACCCGGGGTACCTGCAGCTCTCGCCACTCAGCCACCGGGCCCCATGCGAGCCTGGCTAGGGTTGAGTCAGCCCTGTCCTGTCCTCTGCCCTCGGGGAGGTACCAGTCCAGCCAGGGAGGTGGATGTGTAAACAGATGACCTCGCTGGGGTGTGAGGGAGGCTCTGGGAGAGGCTCCCAAAGTGTCGGGGGAGCAAAGGGGCCAGGGAGGGGGTTGGAGCTGGTGGGGAGGTTAGCAGGTATTTGCTACATGGAGGCATGAGGGGCATTCCTAGAGGGTGTGTGTGGCAGAGGGTGTGTGTGATGGGAGTCCAGCAGAGGCAAGCTAGGCCAGGGCTTCGAAGGTGGACAGGGACCCCTCCTCACCCTTCAGGTCTTAGTGCCTCTATCCCTGCGTCTGGGCAGCCCTCCCTTATCCCCCAAATGGGCCAGAGCTCTGCCTTGCACCTCACACTGTGCCCTCGAGGCACCCTTTCCTGCAGCCACTTCCCATCCACTGTGCAGCTCTTTGCCCCACACCATCCCAAGGCCAGGTGCATGTCCATGGTGGCTCAGTCCAGTGCCCTGGTGCCTGCTGGGGCCCCAGAACTTGCTGAATGAATAAAGCTGGCCCCGCAGCCAGGGGCTGAGCTGAGGCTGGCATCCTAGGGTGGAGGGGAGGCAGGTTTGAGGGACTTTGAACTAGTCCTGGGGCAGTAGGTCATCCAGATGTGACGGCTGCGTCCCAGGTGGGAGGGGGAGGCCCACCCAGCCACATTCCGGCTTCCTGAGAGGGACCAGCAGACGAGGGGCCAGATGTCATAGAATTGGGGACACTGCTGCTCCTGCCTGTCCCAGAGAATGGTGGGAAATTGAACAGCAGCTTCTCCCAGGGCAGCTCTCTTGGGCCTCAGGAATCAGGGGATGGCCCTCCCTCCCAGCTCTGTAGCCTGCCGGGGCTCCAGCCCTTGCTTTTCAGGTGTATGATGAAGAGAAGGAGCTTGGAATCCGAGGTGGGGTACATGTGGGTTCAAATCAGCCCCTGGTTTTCTGACTGAGACTAGGTGACCTCTCTGCCTCCGTGTCCTTGCCTTTGATAGGGAGACACTACCTCCTGCCTCGTTGGGTCAGGAGATCATACATAATGAGCTCAGGAGAGCCCTGTTTAGGGCAAGCCTTGTGGGGAGACTCGCAGCAGACAGTCCCGCCACTGGCCCACTCCAGACGTCACTCACAGCGTTGGATTGAAAATGACTTTTTTGACCGGGCGCAGTGGCTCAAGCCTGTAATCCCAGCACTTTGGGAGGCCAAGACGGGCAGATCACGAGGTCAGGATATCAAGACCATCCTGGCTAACACGGTGAAAACCCCGTCTCTACTAAAAATACAAAAAAAAATTAGCCGGGCGCGGTGGCGGGCGCCTGTAGTCCCAGCTACACGGGAGGCTGAGGCAGGAGAATGGCGTGAACCCAGGAAGCGGAGCTTGCAGTGAGTGGAGATCGCGCCACTGCACTCCAGCCTGGGCGACAGAGCAAGACTCCGTCTCAAAAAAAAAAAAAAAGAAAATGACTTCTTTTTTTTTTTTTTTTTTTTTGAGACAGTCTGGTTCTGTCCCCCATATTGGAGTGCAGTGGCATGATCTCGGCTCACTGCAACCTCTACCTCCCGAGTTCAAGTGATTCCCCAGCGTCAGCCTCCTGACTAGCTGGGATCATAGGCGCGCACCACCATGCCCGGCTAATTTTTATATTTTTAGTAGAGATGAGGTTTCGCCATGTTGGCCAGGCTAGTCTCAAACTCCTGGCTGCAGATGATCCGCCCGTCTCGGCCTCCCAAAGTGCTGGGATTACAGATGTGAGCCTGCTGCGGTATGACTTTTAACCAGTGGCCTGTTCTCTTGCAGCCTCAATTTCCCCACCTCCTACCTAGTTAGGGGCTGTCATGAGGACCCCCCGGAGGACGTGCACATAGCCTGGCTTGGTTACTTTTCTCTGGGCCCGGCAGTGTATCCAGCAGCCAGCTCAAGAGTGTGTTCTGGAAAACTTGAACTATAAAGAACAGCGGGGAAGAAGGGATGCACCGTGCAGGTGCTTCAGGGATGAGCCGGCCCGTTGCCTATTTTCTCATGTACCATCTTCCATGTCTTTTAGGCAGATTTTTTGAAAGGACTGCCTGTCTACAACAAAAGCAATTTTAGTCGATTTCACGCGGACTCTGTGTGCAAAGCCTCGGTGAGTGCGTGTTCCTGGGGCTGGGAGGGACTGGGCACTTCCAGGGGGCCTGGGGGTAGCTTGTGTCCTCCGATTGGGGTCTTGGCTGGAACAGAGGCTGATCTTCAAGCCCAGCCCCATCCACATTCTTGAGTGTCTTCCAATCTGCACTGAAGGGTGGGTGCCGCGTGGAGGGATGAGGAGACCCCAGGCCCTTGCACTCTCCTAACCTACCCCTTCCCAACCCTCCTGCAGAACCGACGGCCCTCAGTCTACCTGCCCACCCGAGAGTACCCATCTGAACAGAGTAAGTGGCCGCTGTCGGTCTGTCCCATTCTGGCTGCTGAGGGGTGGGGTTTGGTGACCACAGCGTGGCACGAGGAGGTTATCTTCAACCCTGGCCCAGGCCATAGACTTGGCTGGGGTTCACATGCTGGCTACTGAATCCAGTTAGGTCAGGGAGGGCCTCCAGGGAGGTGCAGGAGGGGGACTGGGGGGGCTTCAGCCTGGGGATGCACACGTGGATGCCTGTCCACTCCTAGCACCTGGGGACAGCCAGAAACCTGGCTTTCCCCAGACGTCTCCTGATTGGGACACACTGGGATCCACAGCCAGCCCAAAGGGGCCCCCAAGTTGTCCCTCATCTGCCACTCACTGGCCCCTTCCCCTCCTTGTCAGATGAGGGCAGGCGAGGACTCTGGTTCTAAGACAAGTTCTATTGGACAGGGAGGCAGCAGAGGGCTACAGGAGCCTGGGCTGGGGATCCAGCCAGGCCTGGGTAAAAGTGACAGGAAGGGGGGTCCAGCTGGAGGGACCCACAGCACAGGAGGACTTGGTCCTGCTGTCTTAGTTTAACTGTTCAAAAAGACTCCACACCGGGTAGGGTGGCTCCCGCCTGTAATCCCAGCACTTTGAGAGGCCGAGGCTGGAGGATTGCTTGAGGCCAGGAGTTCGAGACCAGCCTGAGCAACATAGTGAGACCCTGTTTCACCAAAAACCATATATATATTAGCCAGGCGTTGTGGCGTGTGTCTGTAGTCCCAGGTGGGAAAATCATTTGAGCCCAGAAGCTCCAGGCTGCAGTGAGCTATGATTATTCCAGCCTGGGTGACAGAGTGAGACCCTGCTCTTAAAGCATTTATCCATCTGGAGCCTGTGGGGTGGGGCTGTGTGGTCACTGGGCACAGATATGCGGTGTGTGCTCCTAGTCAGCCCGGGAGAAACAGGCATGAGAGTCTCAGTGGCTGGGCTTAGTTCCCCATCCAAGGATGGAATCCCTTGCAGGGAGCAGGGACCCTGAAAGCAGCTGACTCAGGCCGCTGGGAGTGGCTGCGTGTGTGCTCAGAAGCAAAAACACGGGACTTTTGGAGATCTCCGGAGTTTGGGATACTGAGTTCAAGCCCCAAAAAGACCTCCCAGAGCAGTGTCAGGGGAGGAGCCCAGGGAGGGGACGCGTCTGCGACTTTCTCTGTCTTTCCTCCTTAGTCATCGTGACAGAAAAGACAAACATCCTTCTGCGCTACCTGCATCAGCAATGGGACAAAAAGGTGAGGCCCGCAGGGCTCCCGTGCGGGGATTGTGGGTGTACAGAGATGGGATGCCTGGCAGGGGCTTCTGAGCACAGGAAGGACTCTAGTGACTGGAGTAGGGTCTTGAGGGCTGGGTAGGAGTGCCCTGGGCGATCCAGGAGTGGGAAGAGCATTGTTCCAATGGAGGGAACCGCTGTGCAGAGGCCGCAGGACACTAGTGCTCAGGTGGCTGGAGGCCAGGCCCAAGCTTTCCATGGCCCTGGCATTAGGTAGACTGTACTGGTATGAACTAGATAGAATCTTTTCTGAGGCTGGGCATGGTGACTCACACCTGTAATCCCAGCACTTTGAAAGGCTGAGGCGGGTGGAACACGAGATCAGGAGATCAAGACCATCCTGGCTAACATGGGGAAATCCGTCTCTACCAAAAATACAAAAATTAGCTGGGCGTGGTGGCGCATGACTATAATCCCAGCTACTTGGGAGGCTGAGGCAGGAGAATCGCTTGAACCAGGGAGGCAGAGGTTGCAGTGAGCTGAGATCACGCCACTGCACTCCAGCCTGGTGACAGAGCAAGACTGTCTCAAAAAAAAAAAAAAGGCTGGGCGCAGTGGCTCACGCCTGTAATCCCAGCACTTTGGGAGGCCGAAGTGGGCAGATCACGAGGTCAGGAGATCGAGACCATCCTGGCTAACACGGTGAAACCCTGTCTCTACTAAAAAATACAGAAAAAGATTAGCCGGGCGTGGTGGTGGGCGCCTGTAGTTCCAGCTACTCGGGAAGCTGAGGCAGGAGAATGGCTTGCGCCTGGGAGGCGGAGCTTGCAGTGAGCCGAGATTGGACCCCTGCATTCCAGCGTGGGTGACAGAACCAGACTCCATCTCAAAAAAAAAAAAAAAAGAATCTTTTCTGAATGGTGAAGTGTGTACATATGATTAAAAATCTAGACCGGGCGTGGTGGCTCATGCCTGTAATTCCAGCGCTTTGGGAGGCCGAGGCAGGTGGATCATGAAGTCAGAAGTTCGAGACCAGCCTGGCCAACATGGTGAAACCCAGTCTCAAACCCCGTCTCTACTAATAATACAAAAATTAGCCAGGCATGGTGGCGCATGCCTGTAATCCCAGCTACTCTGGAGGCCGAGGCAGAAGAATCGCTTGAACCTGGGAGGCAGAGATTGCAGTGAGCCGAGATCATGCCACTGCACTGCAGCCTGGGCGGTCTCAAAAAAAAAAAAAAAAAAAAAAAAATCTAGGCAACATGAGAGGGTGTGGCTGGGTGTGGCGATTCACACCCCGAACTGCTTGAGAGGCTGAGGCGAGCAGATGGCTTGAGGCCAGGAGTTTGAGACCAGCCTAGGCAACATAGCAAAACCCCGTCACTAAAAAAAAAAAAAAAAATTAGCTGGCTGTGGCATGTTCCTGTTATCCCAGCTATTCAGGAGGCTGAGGTGGGAGGATCGCTTGAGCCCAGGAGGTTGAGACTGCAGTGAGCCATGATTGTGTCTTTGCACTCCAGCCTGGGCAACAAAGCCAGACCCCGTCTCTAAAAAGTGAAAATGAGAGGGTGTAGTTGCAGTGAAGAGTCATCTCCCCGCAGCTTCTGGTGCCCCAGCTCCCTTCCCAGTGGCTGCCTCTGCACATGGGACATTTTTTCTTCTTTTTCTTTTGTTTTTGTTTTTGTTTGTTTTTAAGATGAGGTCTTGCTCTGTCGCCCAGGCTGGAGTACAGTGGCATGTTCTCGGCTCAGTGCAACCTTCTCCTCCCAGGCTCCACCTCCTGGGTTCAAGCAATTCTCCTGCCTCAGACTCCCGAGTAGCTGGGATTACAGGCATACACCACCTTTTTTTTTTGAGATGGAGTTTTGCTCTTGTTGCCCAGGCTGGTGTGCAATGGTGCGATCTTGGTTCACTGTAATCTCCACCTCCCTGGGTTCAAGCGATTCTGCCTCAGCCTCCCGAGTAGCTGGGATTACAAGCATGCACCACCATGCCTGACTAATTTTGTATTTTTAATAGAGACGAGGTTTCTCCATGTTGGTCAGGCTGGTCTTGAACTCCTGACTTCAGGTGATCCGCCCGCCTTGGCTTCCCAAAGTAGGCTGGGATTACAGGCGTGAGCCACCATGCCTGGCCTAATTTTTGTATTTTTAGTAGATTTAGTGGATTTTGTATTTTCAGTCTTGAACTCCTGACGTCAAGTGATCTACCTGCCTCAGCCTCCCAAAGTGCTGGGATTACAGGTGTGAGCCACTGCACCCGGCCCTCTTATTTTTTCTTTTTTTTTTTTCTTTTTGGAGACGGAGTCTCTGTGTCATCCAGGCTGGAGTGCAGTGCTGCAATCTCAGCTCACTGCAACCTCCGCCTCCCAGGTTCAAGCAGTTCTCCTGTCTCAGCCTCCAGAGTAGCTGGGATTACAGGCCTGAGCCACCGCGCCCGGCAAGTTTGCTTTTTTTTTTTTTTTTTTTTTTTTTTTGAGACAGAGTTTTGCTCTTGTTGCCCAGGCTGGAGTGCAATGGCGCGATCTCGACTCACCGCAACCTCCACCTCCCGGGTTCAAGCGATTCTCCTGCCTCAGCCTCCCAAGTAGCTGGGATTACAGGCATGCACCACCATGCCTGGCTTATTTTGTATTTTTAGTAGAGACAGGGTTTCTCCATGTGGGTCAGGCTGGTGTCGAACTCCTGACCTCAGGTGATCCGCCTTAACCTCCCAAAGTGCTGAGATTACAGGCGTGAGCCACCGCGCCTGGCCAAGTTTGCTTTTTTTACTTAACATTGAACAGTGGGTGGCTACCTACCCTGGGCAAAGTTGGAAGGTGGGGGGACTCTGTGGCAAAGTGACTGTTGCCGAAAATCCAAGCTGCTGGGCCCACCCCACCCCTTCTCCTGCTTCCAGGCCTTGGTTTCCACAGTGGGGAAGGAGACATGTGCTTCTCTCTTGCGTTGATGTGCAGCATCCCCAGTGGCTTCCAAAGGCCTTTATTCCCAGGCTGGGTGGATCGCTCCTCTGAGTGCTTGAGAAACCAGCCCTGTGTGTCATTGCACGTGCTGGGGGTGACTCCTCCAGGTGCCCAGGAAACACCTGTCTATCACCGGCCGTAGGTCCAGGAAGTGCTCTGGGCAGGGCTTAGCTGGGCAGGGCTTAGCAGGGCAGGTCCTGGTGGTAGGAGGGACTGCCCAGCCAGGGACCCCAAGACCCCCCACCGTACTCCAGGCTTACCTCTGTGATGCTGTTGCGGGGGCCTGGGCTGGCATTAGGACTCTGGGAGCTTCACCCATGTGAAGACTCACAGTCTCCGGCTGGGCAACATAGTGAGACCCCCATGTCTACCAAAAGTAAAAATATTAAGCGTGGTGCTGCGTGCCTGTAGTCCTAGCTACTCCCAGAGGCTGAGCTGGGAGGATTGCTTGAGCCCAGAAGGTTGAGGCTACAGTGAGCAATGATCATACCACTGCACTCCAGCGAGAGCCTGTCCGAAAAAAATGACTCACAGCCCCTCGCTTTCCCCTGTCCCCCAGAACGCTGCCAAGAAGAGAGACCAGGAGCAAGTGGAGCTGGAAGGCGAGAGCTCCGCACCTCCCCGCAAGGTGGCGCGAACCGACAGCCCAGACATGCACGAGGACACTTAAGACTCTCAACCCCACAGGCGCCTCCTGCCAGGTCTGCTCCTCGGTCGCCCACCCGCCTGCCCGCCATGTGTAAGCACCCCGCCCGCCCGCTTCCCTGCCGGCCCATCCACACCCTGCGTCCACACCACTTCCAACCTCATAGGAGCCGATGTATTTATTTTCCTTGAGTTTTTATTTATGCTGTAACCTGTATCAAGCGTTGGTTAAAGGGGACATCAGACCCAGTAGTGTGATGTTGGTAGATGCTTTTTAAAAAAACACAACATTGTCCCCCGACCCCCGCCTTCCACCGGGCCAGTTCCCCGACTCCTGCCCCCAGTTCTCCAGAGAACCAGAGCGTGTCTGTGAGGGTCTCTAGTGGGGGCTTCACTGTGGCTGGGCAACAAGGGCGGGCCTGGGGCAGCCCACCCACCAGGACAGCCGAGTGGCCTTCTCCCCCCGACACCGGTCCAGGCCCTTGAGACTCGGTCTTGTCCCACGCTCTGCCTGGAACTCTCCCGTGCCCAGACCTCACTCAGCGTGTGCGCACGTCGGGGAGAAGTCGGCCCTTGGGATCTTTCTCTTGAGTCATTTTATTTTTATCATGGACTAGTGCGCGCTCCGTGTCCACCCCAATAAAAGGGTCTTTCCTACTCGACCTCGCGTCTTTGCTCCACACACCTTGGCTGCAGAGGACGGAACCCCTGGGAGTCATCCCTGTTGTCACCAAGAGGAGTGAGAAGGGCCCCCCACGCCGGGGGCTCCGGGACCGGCTGGATTCTCTCGTGGGCTTGCTGAGGCCACCATGTTCAAGGCCAAGACCTGCCTGGACCATCCCCTCTGCCTCTCCTGTCAAGGTGACCCCAAGGACAGGTCATTCCTGAGAGACGGTCCATGGTGCCAAGGATGGAGCAGGGTCAGCCCCCTGCCTGGGATACCGCCGAGCAGGGCAGTGCACCTGTCAGCCACCGCAGAGACGGCCAGCCTCACCTGGGGGCCTGGGGTCTCTGGCCTCTGCCACTCCCGTGAGGCATGGTGACAGCACAGATGGCATCTGGCCGGTCTTGCTGTCCCAGGTAGTGGCCTCACCCTTGCTGGGTCATAGAGGAGCTGTGCAGAAAGTCGGCACCTGGCAATTGGCATGTGCCATGGCCGCTCATGGGGACCCCTCCTCTGCCAGCTGGGCTGGGTTTGGGGCTGAACTTGGGTATGTAGGGGGTGTTCAGGCTCTTGGCAGAAGGTTTGTGGCCCTGACTATTAAGCCTGGGGCTGGGGAACACCGCTTCTTCCCTTATCACCCCCACTGGCGGTGGGGGGGGTGTCTTAGTTTTGTTTTGTTTGTTTTTTTGAGTTGGGGTCTCGCACTGTTGCCCAGGCTGGAGTGCAGTGGTGTAATCACAGCTCACTGCATCCTCAACCTCAAGCATTCCTCCCACCTCAGCCTTCCAAGTAGCTGGGACCACAGGCACACACCACCATGCCTGGCTAATTTTTTTTTTTTTTTTAAGGTGGAGTCTCGCTGTGTCTCCCAGGCTAGAGTGCAGTGGCGAGATCTCAGCTCACTACAACCTCCGCCTCCCAGGTTCAAGCGATTCTCCTACCTCAGCCTCCCGAGTAGCTGGGATTACACACGTGCACCACTACACCCAGCTAAATTTTCTATTTTTAGTAGAGATGGCGTTTCACCATGTTGGCCAGGCTGGTCTCGAACTCCTGACCTCAGGTGCTTCGCCTGCCTCGGCCTCCCAAAGTGCTGGGACCGTGCCCCACTGCCTGGCTAATTTTTAAAAAATTTTTCATAGAGACAGGGTTTCGCCATGTTGCCCAGGCTGGTCTCAAACTCCTGGGCTCAAGTCATCTGCCTTCCTCAGCCTCCCAAAGTGCTGAGGTTACAGACGTGAGCCACCGTGCCTGGCAGAGGTCTTGGTTTTGAAAGCTGAGTCTGAGGGCGTTGGGATGGTGTGGGGTTGGGCCACAGAACTAGCAGAGACTCTGGGCTATGGAGGGTCCGCCTGCCCCAGATAGACCCTCGGGCCTGGGCAGCCCATCTCTCCCAAGGACGGACAGTGTCAGGGTGGGCTCCCATCCTACACAAGGAGTGGCTGACCCGGCCCAGGCACAGCACGGCCACCCAGCTGTGTCTCCCAGCTCTCGGAAGTGTCTGCACCACAGGGATGGTGCTGTAGGGTCCATGTGGTCACAGGGCAGGTGGTCAGGAAATACACAGTTGACCACGGTCAGTAGTGCCGGGTCAGTAGTGCCGGGTTGGGCTGAATGCCCTGGAGGCTCCCAGCCCAGCTGGGGAGTCCCAGTCCCCAGGGTTGGTGTGACCTGGGCAGGCCTGCGGTGTCCGTCTGTGAATGACTGAGATGGTGGGACTTCAGCTGCCAAGGCCAGGGGCCAGAGTGGGAGCAGGGGGCACCCCCGCCCTTCCCCTAGGCCTGTCTAGACCTCTCCGGCCCCCAGTTTCTGCTTTGAGTGGCTGGGGGCTCTCTTGCCTGTGCTGTCTGCCCATGGGTCTGTAGGGCTGCTGGGCAGGCACCTCCTTCCCCTCGCCTGCCTCAGCTCCCTCCGATGGGGTCTCAGGGCTGTGTCCCAGCTCGCCTCCCTGTGGCCTCCCCCTAGAACTCCTGGGTCTGTCAGGACATGCCCCACCTGGCACACACACCCTGTGTGACTCCCACTGCCTGTGGGAGGACGCCAGGCCCCTGAGCCAGCCTCTGCTTTCCCCTCCTGCCTTTGGGGTGCCCCGTACCGCACTGTTCCCCCAGACTGCCTTCCACTTTCTCTGCCTTTGCACAGGCTGTTCTCCTGCCTCCAGTGAACTCTGACTTCTCCACAGCCTCCTGAAGGGCCCCTTGCTCACACTGGCCCCAGCCAGGCCCTCTGACCCAGCCCTCCTGCATGGCCACGTTGGTCTCTGAGCCTTAAGCCTTTGGATGTGTACACATTTGTCCTCTTCTTCCTGACAAACCTGAGGGTCTGAGAGGCCACATTCCTGTTCCTGAGTCATACGACAGAGTCCCAGTGACTTGGGTCTGATGTCCGTCCCACAGTGGGACATCCCTGCTGCATCCCAATGCCACCCGTGTCCTGGGGATACCCAAATGTGCCATTCTCTCAGCATCGCAACTCGGGGACTGCAGGAGGCTCAGGTGCCAGGTGCCTTCCGATGTTCATGCCACAAGCTCTTCCCACTGTCTCTGGCTCCCCAGACAATGTTCCAGGAGGTGGGTGTGCCAGAAGGGGGTGCGTCTTGCAAACCACTCTGTCCTCATTGAGAAGGAGTCTTACTCGGGACTGGGGCCTGTGCACACATTGCCGCCTCTTTTCAGCACTTAGAGATTCCTTCCTTTGTCTAGTGGCTGAAGCCAGGGCTGAAGTTGGCCTCCAAATCTGGGCCGTCTCAGAGGCGGAGTTTTCCATCTGTGGCCGAGACCCAGTTTTTGGGAGGAGGCCCCCAAGGGTCAAGCCAGCCTGTACCAGGATGGGGGGAGGGGGTGCCCAATCCAGGCCCCAGCCACCCAGACTCCCCCACCCCCACTCCCTTTTCCACTGCTCTGACCTCGGGCACTGTTGAAATAGAGTTTTTATTGCATTTCTGCCGTTTTACAAAAATATGACAAAATAAATTAAAAACAAATAAATAATCGCCTATTGTGTGTGTGTGTGTTTTCTGTTGGTTTTATGGGTTTCCTTTCATTTGGAAAGGAAAACGGCAGATGGGGGGCGCCGGCCAATACTGGGGTCCGTTGGGGGCTGAAGGCGTCTTGTATTTTGGGGACCGGCCGCCCCTGTGAATGACTGATATTGCATATGAGAAGAGAAGGCAGGGCGGGCAGAGCTAATGCCAGCCGCTGGGCCAGCACACGGCCTGGGGGCTGGGGCTGGGGCTAGGGGAGGGCGCCGGGGTCTCGAGGGGCTCCGAGGTGGGCGGCAGCGGTGGTGGCGGGAGGCTGTAAAAGCTGGCATCCCCTGGCAGAGGCTGGGGGGCGGGTGGGGGCCCGGCCATGGCACAGGGCGGGCACTCGGCAGCAGCCAGGGCCTGGCGGGGGACGGCACCCTCACCCCCGCAGCCCCAGGGCCCGTCCCACTGCCAGCAGCCGGCGGGCGGTGTCGGGGGCCGGGGCAGCGGCATTGGCGGCGGCGGTGCGGGGCTCCGGCTGCGGCGGGTGCGGAGGGCAGGGGCGCCCACGGGGGCCAGCGCTGTCCCTGCGGAGGTGAGAGGGGCCGTTCCGGGGGGATGCCGCCCCCGCCGGACCCCGCCGGGCTGGCAACCCTGCCCACACTCCCTCCCGGGCTTCCAGGCACATAAAGGCCTTATTGCTTCTGATCAGAGACTGAGGTGGGGCGGCCCCCTGGGCGGCTTCCGATGCATACCCTGCCTCTGGGCACGGCCCCTCCAGGTCACAAGGGGAGGACAGTTTGAGGAAGTCCCTCTGGCTTCTGACCTATGGCCCTTGTGCTGCAGCTGCCACTTGTTGGGCTCCCTGGGGAGGGGGTTGCTAGAGCCCAGGCTGGGATTGGGGCAGGGGAGGTGGCGGGGGTGGGAGGGTAGGGGTGAGGCCTGCACCTCTGCTCAGCACATGTGGGAGCTCCCTGGGTGGGCAGCCAGCCCCAGCCCCACCTCCGAGGAAGTGCTTCCTGAACAGCTGGGCTGCAGGGTGTGGATTTGCATAGAGGCCTGGGGGGTCAAGTCCCCCCCAGAGTGAGCTGGAGCAGAAGGGTGGGCTGGATGGGAAGTGGGCCTCCCTCATCGCTCCTGGCAGGGGAGCATGGTGGGGGGTCCCTGGGTGCAGTCGGCTTTGGCATCCCTCCCTGGGGAGGGTCAGGCACGGGCTCTAGGCTAACAAAGGCCCTGGAGATACGAAGCAGGCTTTAACTGAGAGGCTGCATGTACCACTGACCCAGGTCCCTGCCAGGACCCAAGACCGGGCCTCCTCTGTCCCCTTCAGCCCGTCTCCCCAGGCCTGGCCACCCTACCCTACCCCCAAAGCCAGCCCGGCGTCCCCACCCCCGAGTTAAAGCTTGTGACCTGAGCCTTCCTCTTGGGGCCGGGAGGCTTCCAGCTCCTCAGCCATGGCCTCGTCCACCGGCCCACTCCTCTGAACCCGGCTGCCGCCACTGCTGGGGGTCCCATCTGGTCGGGCCTGCCCGCCCGCCCCGTTGGACCCAGGCTCAGCCCGGGTGCCACCAAAGGGGAAGAGCTTGCCGGCGTGGAAGGCTTTGGGCGGCGAGTGGCTGCGCTCAGAGTCCCGCCGGGTCTCGGGTGACTTGAGGAACTTGAAGCTGAGAAAGGCGGGCAGGCGGGTGTCGCTGCCTGTGGGTGACTGGGCAGGGGGAGGCCGGGCGGTGGCTCCGGCCCCTGCAGTGGCCAGTGAGGATGTGGCCCCCGATGAGAGGAATTTGCCCTGCAGTGGGATGATCTGCTTCAACTTCATGACGTTGTTGGGTGCCAGCAGGGACCCTGGGCGCTTGGGCCGCTCAGGCCCATGGCCACCCGCAGTGCTGCCCTTGGCCTTGGCAGAGGCCTTCTCGGAGGAGGTGGCGGGGTCCAGCCCAGAGCCCTCAGCCCTCGCCTCCTCCCGGCCACCAGAATCATGCTCCCGCCGGGCATGGTGCTCTGCATGGCGCTGTCGCTCCTCCTCCTCCCGTCGCCTGCGCTGCTGCTGCTGGTAGCGATGCTGGGCCTGGCGCTCGTGTCTCTGCAGGTAGAGCCAAGCCATTACACGACTAAGAAGAAAGGGTGTTAGCAGGTGCCAGCCAAGGCTGGTGCATGCCAGGGCTCTCTGCAAAAGTCGGGGAGACTTAAATGCTTATTAGTTTCCAACTGTATCCCTGCACCCACAATGGGGGCTTCCTGCAGAAGTGGGAGAGATCCAATCATTTATTGGGTGCCAATTGCATTCCCAGGTACATGATGGGCCTCTCTGTGGAAGTCAGGGAGGCTTAAATGCTTATTGGGGCCAGGCGCAGTGGCTCACGCCTGTAATACCAGCACTTTGGGAGGCCGAGGTGGGCAGATCACTTGAGGCCAGGAGTTTGAGACCAGCCTGGCCAACATGGCAAAACCCCGTCTCTACCAAAAATATAAAAATTAACAGCGTGGTTGTGCATGCCTGTAATCCCAGCTACTCGGAATGCTGAGGCAGGGGAATCGCTTGAACCCAGGAGACAGAGGTTGCAGTGAACTGAGATCATGCCATTGCACTCCAGCCTGGGGACAAAGTGAGACTCTGTCTCAAAAAAAGAAAAAAAACAAAGCTTATTGGGTGCCAACTGCATCTCCGGGCCCACACTGAGATTCTCTGGGGAACTGGAGATTCCGAGGCTTATTGGGTGCAACTGAATGACTCCCTGGACCCATGCCGGTACTTTCTGGGAATTGAAAAGAAAACAAACATTCACTGGCCATCAACTCTGTCCCCGGCTGTGTGCCAGACAGTGTCTTAGGAATTGGTAAAGTGGAAACCAATCTTGAGCCTCAACTGATCCCCTGCTTCCCAGAGAACAGGCAAGAGACAGAACCGTGGCTGCAGGCTGGGCGCAGTGGCTCACGCCTATAATCCCAGCACTTTGGGAGGTGGGCAGATTGCGTGAGGTCAGGAATTGGAGACCAGCCTGACCAACATGGTGAAACCCCATCTCTATTAAAAATACAAAAAGTAGCTGGGCGTGGTGGTGCGTGTCTGTAATCCCAGCTATTTGGGAGGCACGAGAATTGCATGAGAATTGCTTGAACCTGGGAGGTGGAGGTTGTGGTGAGCCGAGATTGTGCCACTATACTCCAGCCTGGATGACAGAGTGAAAGAGATTCTGTCTCAAAAAAACAAACAAAAAAAAGACCGTGGCTGCAGCAGACTATACCCAGGTAGCCACGCGAGGCTCTGTCAATGTAAACTTAAAGGCATTCATGTTCAATAAAATAAAAATTCAGTTTCTTGGTCGCAGCAGTCCCACTTCAGCGTGCTCACTCATCACCTGTAGCTAAAGGCTGCAGGGACAGTGCAGACACAGGACATTGTCATCCTCGAGGAATGTTCCCTGTGCAGGCACTGGGGAGCTCCTTGGCCCATGCTATAGCTTTCTGAGGAATGCCGAAGAAGCTGGGCTTCTAGGAAGCCTCCGCTGTGTCCCTGGTCCCCTAACAGGATGCAATGGGGCAAGCTGGTGGATGACTGAAGGTTCTGAAGGGCCAGCCTGGTGCTGGATGCCACCAGGATTCCAGAAGCGACTGGAGCCGTTGTGAGCACTAGTTATTATTGCTTATTATTACTCTTTTTAGAGACAGGGTCTTGCTCCATTACCCAGGCTGGAGTACAGTGGCACGATCATGGCTCCCTGCGCCTCAAACTCCTGGGCTCAAGCAATCCTCCCACCTTGGTCTCCCAAAGCACTGGGATTATAGGAGTGAGCCACTGCACCCAGCCAGGGAGCACTAATTATTACACCCAGCTCTGTGCAGTCTCTGCATTTGCTCTCACGCTAAGGAATTGGTCACCAAGATCAGAGATCCACCAGTAGTCCAAGTGAGAAAACCGAGCCCAGCCTGGCCCCCCTACCTTAAAGGCCTCGCGGCGCTGGTACTCCAGCTTGGCCATTTCCTCGGCCACCCAGCCCGGGATATCAGGGATGGCCACGTGGATGAGGTACTTGAGGAGCAGAGCGAAGTGCTGCAGGGGTGGTAGAGAGGAGGCTGCAGGCTGCAGACGCTGGGGCCGCCCTCCCACCTCCCAGCTGCCCCTGCCCCTGTCGCCGGCCCCACCTCGAGCACCACCACGGACACGATGGCTGCCTCCGGGCTCAGCCACGGGAAGAGGCGCTGCAGCTGCCCGCACTGGCCGATCAAGTAGCAGTTGACCACAATCGCTAGGACACCCATGGCCTCCATCACCTTCTGCAGGGTGGCAGGAGGGCTCAGGCGGGGTCCAGTCGGCCTCCCCAGACCCCAGGCTCCTCCCAGCTGCACCTGGGCTCCATCTGGGCCTCAGCTCGGAGCTCTTGGCTTCCCCCCACCTGCCACTGGCCGATGCTCTCCACGCGCTGGCCGAAGGGCCGCTGCAGCCCGGTGCACAGCTTGAAGGCGTCGCTGCGGATCTCAATGAGGTTGTTGACCAGGGCGCACAGCGCCGCCAGGGGGAAGGCGGATGAGAAGAGCACTACGTAGCCGAACTGCACGAACATCTCCTGGTAGTCCTGGAACGTGTCCTGAGAGTGGGCGGGCCTCAGACCTGGAAGCCTCTTCCCTCGGACAATCTTCCTCCCATTGAGCCCGCCTCCCTCAGATTAGCCCACATGGACCCAGGGCCTGTCCCCATCCTCGGCCAGTCCAGAGGCTTCCTCTATCTGGCTAGGCCTTCCTCTCCTGTAGCATCTCAGCATCAAGGGCCCTGTTATCACCACTCCCTCCCACCCCAACTGCCTTCACCCTCGGACGGTGTGTCCTGCCCCCTGCGAGGCCCCGCCCCCTCCTCACCTCGTACTTCTTCATACAGCTCTCCAGCTCCGCCTGGGTGAGCTGGGGCGAGTGTTCTTCCTCGGGCGGGTCAATCCAAGACGACCGGTTCTGCCGTCTCTGCCTACGGGTCGAATCGCTGTTGGAGCCGGGCTCCGGGTCCGGGCCCCCGTCGGGCCCCTGGTCTCGGCCCTCGCCCCCGGCCCGGCGGAGCAGGATGGCCGGGGGCTCCCGTTCAGGGCTGCCGGGAGCCCCCTCCGCCTCGTCGTCCTCCTCAGCCAGAGTGAACACTCCCGGCTCTAGCCCCTTCTCCACCATGGTGGGGCTCCCCTCCTCCAGGAGGGCCTCCGGGCTTGGGCCGGGCCGCCGCCGCCCCGCGCCGCGCTCAGCGAAGCTGACCTTCTTCAGCCGGAGCCCGCAGTCCAGGAGGCCCCCTTCCTCGCCCTCCTCCTCGTCCTCCTCTTCCTCCTCGTCCTCCTCCTCGTCGTCGTCCTCCTCGTCCTCCTCCTTGCTCCCTGGAGGCCCGTCCCCCTCCTCCCCACCTTCCCCCGCCGGCCGCCGCTCCACCGGCGGCGCCGCCTCCTCCTCCTCCTCTGGCGCCCCGCAGCCCCCGCTGAGGCACCTGCGACCCCCGCCCCCGCTGCCGCCGCCCCCGCCCTCATCTGCCTGGGGTTCTAGGCGGCGGGGCGCAGGGCGCCGGAGGCTCAGGAGGCCAAGCAGGGCTCGGGCCAGTTCCCAGACGGCCCGCAGGCCGAGCTCGCCGCGGCCCAGGCGCCGGTACAGGTGCGGCTGCAGGACCTCGCGCACGTTCTGGAGGAACTGGCGGGTGATCAGCAGCGTGGCCAGCATCTGGGGGCAGGAAGGGGAAGGAGAGAGGCGCGTGGGGGGCAAGCGGGGCGCCGGGATCGGGGGACTCACCCTCCCTGGGCGCCCCGCCGGAGCACCGTGCCCAGACACACGCCAAATCCGGTTCCTAACTCCGTTGCTTTGGACGCGCCTGGACGCGAGGCCCCCAGCGCTCAGCCACAAACTACAGCTTGGCAGGCGCAGCGCTCCTCACCGACCTCCCGGGCAGGCCCAGCGCGTCTCCACCCCACCGCAGGCTCGGCCGGTGCACCGGGCCGTGTGCGTCCCCAGCTGCCTGCACCTGCTTGCTGGCCTCCCCGCCACCCCAGATTCCCTCCGCGCATGCGCCCTCAGCTCGGCGCACCAGGCCCCCAGCACAGCCACGCTGCCCACCCCGGCGAGGCCCCACGGGCTCGCCACCTGCCCGTACTTTGGCCCGGGCCGCGAGCAGGAGGCCCCGGAGGGAGAGGAGGAGCAGGCGGAACCGCAGGGCCGCGAGCGGGACCAGCACCGCCCGCAGCTGCCGCTCGAGGCTCTGGGACAGGGACAGGACGAGCAGGAGCTGTGAAGGGACCGACGGACAGATGGACGGACAGATGGGGGGACGACAGGCAGAGAGAGGACGCACAGACGACGGACAACGGACGCACAGACAGGAGAGAAGGATGGAGGAGGGGAGGGAGGGGCTGGAGAGCCCTTGGACCCCTTGTGCCAGGTCTGGCCCCTCGCTGGCCGCCATGGGGGCAGGGGGGACTGCCGCTGGGGTGGGGGTCTCACCTCTTTCAAGCGCTCCATGTCCTTGAGGTAGAAACCGATGTAGAAGAGGCTCAGGTATGAGTTGACAAACTGGAACTGCAAGAAGGAGGCAGGCTGTGGTCACCCTGCACCCCCACCCCACTCCTTGGAGCCTTTCTTGCGCCCGCATACAGACCCCACAGCTTCCCTGCTGTCCCCCTGCCGGATGATGGTGACTCACCAGGACAACTTTGATGATGAGGTGCTTCTCATAGGCGCTCTCCAGCCGGTAATTTTCTAGGGGCCGAGGGGAAGAGTGAGCGGGCAGCCGCGGTACCCCCAAGGGTGGCAAGGATCCCAAGGGGCAGTGGAGACCTTCCTCCCCGAGACCCCCTGGCAGGGCGTACCCATGTCATTGAGCCAGATGGCTAGCTTCTTGTAGCCCTCGGCACTCACACTAACAATTAGGGCCAGCATGACCTTAGGCAGGAATCGGGCGAGACGGGGCAACCCCTTCACGCTCAGCACCAGCTCCTGCGGGAGAAGGGGATTCTGGGCTCATCCTGGCTGCAGGGCTCAGCCCAAGGTGGAGCTGGGCACCAAGGATAGGGTGGGTGGGGGTAGGGGGGAGGGTCACCTGCAGCTGGAAGCAGCCAAGCATGAGCAAGAAGACACAGACGAGGCACGCCAGGCACAGGGGGAGGCTCACAAGCAGCTGGAAGAGCAGCCGCTTCCAGGGCGGGTAGTAGAACTCCTCGGCCCGCGTGATGGGGCTGATGCGTCGCACGCCCTGATGGTGGGCAAGGGCCGGGCCCAGCATGAGATTAGAGGGGCCACCTCTGCCTCATGCACCCCTCCCTATCCTTGGAACTCAATTTCCCTCCATCATGTGGAGGTGACCCTCTCAGTCACCCACCTAGGGCACTGTTCCCAGTCCCTCAAATCCAACTTCCACCCCTCCCCCTGGGGAGCACACAGAGCCCACCTGGGTTTGGCATTTGCTGTTTGATGGAAAAACGCTATTCACAGCTCTCTGCCTTTGCTCCTGCAGTGCCCCCCACCATTTACCTTTGCCCTGTCTCCAAGACCCTGGACTCAGCCCCCAACTGACCCTGAACTGGGGGCGTGGCTCCTCCACAGCTTCCCCAGGTGAGTCCAGCGTCCCCCACTTGTATGCCAGCTCAGCCCCTCTCCGCTTCCATTCCTCTAGGAACAGCGTCGACCAGATCACGTTGAAGAGGGCAAAGACTACGCAGGAAACATCCCGGCTTGTCTGTGAGTGGCAGAGAAGAGTTGAGTCATTGTTTGTGCCAGTCCAGAAAGGAGGGCGCCTCTGAATCCCCCAGACCTTGCCGGATCCCTGCCCAGTACCTGATCAGTCTCTGTGAATGTATACAGGACAGACCCGAAGACGGCTGGGTATACCATAGCCGACGTGTAGAAGCCCAGCCAGGCGAAGTACATGGCAATTTTCACACCAAAGTAATCACAGATGTCATCTGCCAGGGGACAAGTGGGTCTCAGTCACCCCCTGTCTGTCTGCTGGGACTCCCCTCCCACCCCCCAGCCCAGGCAGCACCTAGAGGCTGGTTTTCACACACGGCCTGCACCCATGACTTCATGAGGCGGTTCAGAATACGCTGCTCATGGACAGGGAACACTTGCTGGATGATCCCACGTGCTGCCAGCTCGGGGACTGTGGAAGGAGGAGCACAGGTTATCCCTGCACCTCTACCTGTGCCTAGCCTGGCTAGCCCCCTTTTGTCTGAAACCCAAGTCACAGTTTTTTTGCCTGCTCTTAAACCTCTAGAGCTCTTTCCAGGGGAAGAGTTCTAGATGGATAGAAGATCTGATTCTCCTTCAGAAATTGTAGGTGTAGGGGCAGGCAGGGAGGATGCAAAGGAACCCGGAGAGTGAGGAACCACGTTTTTTGTTTTGTTTTGTTTTGTTTTGTTTTGTTTTGAGACAGAGTCGCGCTCTGTCACCGAGGCTGGAGTGCAGTGGCGCGATCTCCGCTCACTGCAACCTCTGCCTCCCGCATTCAAGTGATACTCGTGCCTCAGCCTCCCGAGTAGCTGGGATTACAGACACCCACTACCACGCCCGGCTAATTTTTGTATTTTAGTAGAGACGGGGTTTCACCACGTTGGTCAGGCTGGTCTCAAATTCCTGACCTCAAGTGATCCACCCGCCTCGGCCTCTCAAAGTGCTGGGATTACAGGTGTGAGCCACCGCACCCGGCTTTTTTTTTTTTTTTTTTTTTTTTTTTTTTTTTTTTTTGAGACCGGGTCTCGCTGTGTCACCAGGCTGGAGTGCAGTGGTGCCATCTCGGCTCACTGCAACCTCTGCCTCCCAGGTTTAAGCGATTCTCCTGCGTCAGTCTCCCGAGTAGCTGGGGCTACAGGAGCACACCACAAACCTCGGCTAATTTTTGTATTTTTAATACAGACGGGGGTTTCACCATATTGGCCAGCATGGTCTGGATTTCCTGACCTCGTGATACGCCCGCCTCAGCCTCCCAACGTGCTGGGATTACAGGCGTCAGCCACCGCGCTCGGTCTTATCTTTTTCTTTATTTATGTATTTATTTGCTTATTTTGAAACAGGGTCTCGCTCTGTCACCCAGGCTGGGCAGAGTGCAGTGGCGCTACCATGGCTCACTGCTAACTCGAACTCCTGGGCTCAAGTGAGGCTACCGCCTCGACCTCCCAAAGTACTGGGAGCCACTGCGCCTGTTCCCATGTTTTAAATAAAGCTCAGTTTGTGAACCCGAACGTCTGAGGAATGGTAAAAAGTTGCTGTTGGAAGGTGAACTTGGGTGGCTAGTTTCCTGGAGGGGAGTCCAACGCCCAGAGTCATACCACTCTGTAGGTGGAGTGCTGTCCATGGTCCCTGCCTCCACCTTATCCCAGACCCAGAAAGGGCCTCTCCTGGACCCCAGTCCCAGAAATAAGTCCCATTCTTTGACTAAAGCCACGCCCCCTCAGCTCCTTGGTTTCCCAACTCTTTGCCAACCCCTAACTGGTTGGACATAAGCCCCGCCCTCCTGCCATGATAAGCTGTCCTCTCAGAGCTCCACCCAACTCAGGAGATAAGCGCCACCCTTTTGCTAAGGCCACGCCCCTTTAACTTATTGGGTACATCATTCTTTGCCAACCCGTGACTGGTTGGACTAGGCCCCGCCCTCCTGCTCCGATAAGCTGTCTTTGAAGAGCTCCACCCAACTCTCTGCCTGTGATTGGTGTTGGCCCCGCCCTGCTCACTGATTGGCTGGTCCTCCAGGAAGCGCACGTTGTGGAGCGCCTCTCCCTGCTTGGCACGCAAATTCTGCAGCCAGAAGCGGATGATGCTCTGGCGTTCCTGCGAGGAAGAGGGCGTGAGCTCAGGGAACTCATAGGCACAGGATGCATGCGGGGGCCCAGAGCCGGCCTCACCTGGGAAGTGAAGAAGCGCAGCTCGCTCTCCACATTCTCATAGATAAAGTCCTCCTCGCAGGAGAAGCCGCGGGTGCCCCCGCCAAACTCGGCCTTCACTGCCTTGCGCAGACCCAGCTCGTCGGCCCCTCGGAGTAGGCTGTGAACAAGGCGGAGGAGGTAGGCTCATAGGGAGGCCCAGGCCCACCATCCTGGAGCTGAGGATGGTGCACCTGGAAGCCTTTGGGACAAACGCAGGGCAGCTGGATAGCATGGTTGGCACTTGGTAGAGCGGGGAGCCAGGTGGCAGGCTCAGCGAGAGGCCAGGGACAGGGGACTCGCCTCTCATACGTGGCGGTGACAAAGAAGGCGTAGGCACGCGTGTGGCGGTGGTGGCGGACTTGCACGATGAGCTCGGGGATGCCCACGCGGATGTGGTTCAGCAGCCATAGCAGCGTGTGGTCATCGGTCGTGTCTGCCAAGGGGCACAGGGACCGATGGCTCTTGCCACGAGGGGGCCCAAGGCCTCCTACATATTCCCGCTCTGGGAAGCCGAGCTCAGGAGAGCCGCATCTGGGCACTGGGCGGGCGGGCAGGCATGGGTACCTGGGAAGGTCATCAGCACGTCGCAGTTCTCTGTAGGCACTGTCTTCATCCACGCCTTGTGGGATACCAGGTAGCGACCCGCTTGCAGGAGCCGCTTCCCGAAAAGCTTATCTGGGGGGCAGCGTAGCAGGCCCAGGTCAGGCCACTCTAGGTTCCGAACCCAGCCTCCAGTCTTGGCCCCTCCGGCCCCCGCCAGGGCTCCTCACCACTCCACCTGGCATTCAAGGCCCCAGGAGCTCTGGGCTTGGCTTATTTTCCTCCCTCCACGTCCTTGCACCAGCCAGCCTTCCTCCAGAAATGCCCATCCCCCCAGATCCTCCCTTACAAATCTTACTCATTCTTGAGGCCCAGCTCCGCCTCCAAAACCACAATCGATGGGGCGCTCACTAGCAGCCTTGAGCGCTTCACCACATTATGACAGCGCCGTCCTTGCAGCAGCCCCAGGAACTGGGTGCGGTTCTTACCCCCATTTCACAGGTGAGGAAACTGAGGCCCAGAGCGTTTAAGTCACGCGCCCAAGGTCACACAGTCGAGCTGGGATTTGAACCCAGGACCGTATGATTCTGTATTCTTCGCGGAGAGGCTCTCTCAAGCGCATCCCTGGCCCGCCGCGATCCCGCAGACCGGGCGTAGCAGGGCTCAGCCCAAGCCTGGGGCTCTCGGAGGGGCGTGTCCTGGTCTCCGCGCTGAGACCCCAGCCCAAAGCACCGTCCCAGCCCCGCCCGCCGGGCCGCAACCGCAGTGCCGGGAGGAGCCGGCCCCTAGTCCAGACACCACACCAGGTTACGTTTGACCCCGATCCTCCTCCCCGTGCAGTTGACGCGGGCTCCCCAGGCACCTGCAACCCAGTCTGGTCCAGCCGCCGCACACATACCCAGAACTCCGGACGCCGGGGCTGCAGGCTCGCCCTCCGGCGGGGGCCTCTTGCCACGCTCGCCCTCCAGGGACGTGCCCCCGGCGCCGGAGGCGGCCTCGGCCATGGCGAGGACAGGTCAGGTCAGGGGCTACGGAAGGCCCGGGCGCCGGGGGGCCGCGGGCTCATGGGGCCGGTGCCGCCGCCGAGCGCGCGGGAGGAGGAGACAAAGGCCGCGCCCGCCCGCGCCGGCCGCCGTCCTCGCTCGCCCGAGCGCTGCTTCTCGTCCCCGCCCGAGCCGAACCTCGATTCTCCTTCCCGGCCCGGTGCACGTCACTCTCGGGTTCTCAGCTGAGTTCGCCCGCCTAGCTCTTTGGTTCGCGTCTCCGCCCGTGTTGTTTTCTGGGTTTCCTTCTCGCCCGCCCACCTCGCTCTCTGCTGCTGGTCCCCGCCCGCACTGATGGTGCATTCTCCAACTTGTCCCCACCCACGCTTTCTTCTGGTCCCCGCCTCGGAGCCTCAGTTTCCCCATTTGCAAACTCCAGACCCTGGAGACCCGGTTTGGAATGTGAGATGGGCGTAATTTGACTAAGGAGGGACGTGGGAGGGGCGGGCCTGGTTGGGGAAGATTCCTGATGACAGTAATTTCAACCACCCTAGTAGAGCTGTGATAGATAATTACAGCAAGACCTGCTTAGGAACTTTAGCACCATTTAGCTGCCCAGAACACTCCTCATACACTCTTCGTCCGGTTAACACCGACTCCCTTCAGGATGTAACCTCGGAGAGGATCCCATAGAGTTGTCAAGTTTAGCGAATAAAAATACAGTCCGCCTAGTTAAACGTAAATTTCAGAGAAAAGAATAAATGTGCCGGGCGCGATGGCTGACGCCTGTACTCCCAGCACTTTGGGAGGCCGAGGCGGGTGGATCACGAGGTCAGGAGATCGAGACCATCCTGGCTAACACGGTGAAACCCCGTCTCGGCCGGGCGCGGTGGCTCAAGCCTGTAATCCCAGCACTTTGGGAGGCCGAGACGGGCGGATCACGAGGTCAGGAGTTCGAGACCATCCTGGCTAACACGGTGAAACCCCGTCTCTACTAAAAAATACAAAAAAACTAGCCGGGCGAGGTGGTGGGCGCCTGTAGTCCCGGCTACTCGGGAGGCTGAGGCAGGAGAATGGCGTAAAAACCCGGGAGGCGGAGCTTGCAGTGAGCTGAGATCCGGCCACTGCACTCCACCTGGGCGACATAGCGAGACTCTGTCTCAAAAAAAAAAAAAAAAAAAAAGAAACCCCGTCTCTACTAAAAATACAAAAAATTAGCCGGGTGTGGTGGCGGGTGCCTGTAGTCCCAGCTACTCGGGAGGCTGAGGCAGGAGAATGGCGTGAACCCGGGAGGCGGAGCTTGCAGTGAGTCGAGAACTCACCACTGCCCTCCAACCTGGGCGATAGAGCGAGACTCCGTCCCCCATCCCCCCAAAAAAATGTTAGCGGGGCGGGGTGCACCTGTAATCCCAGCTACTCGGGAGGCTGAGGCAGGAGAATTGCTTCAACCTGGCAGACGGAGGTTGCAGTGAGTCGAGATCGTGCCACTATACTCCAGCCTGGGCGACAGAGCGAGACTCCGTCTCAAAACAAAAAACAAAAAACAAAAACAAACAAACAAAAACAAAAAACAAAGCCTGGGCAACATAGTGAGATCCCCGTGTCTGCCAAAAAAAAAACCCAAAAAACAAAAAACAAACAAACAAACAAAAAAAAACACACTTAAAAAATTAGCCGGGCGTGGTGGCTTGCTCCTGTCGTCCCAGCTACTCAGGAGGCTGAGGCGGGCGGATTCCGCGAGCCCAAAATTTGGAGGTTGCAAGAGCAGCGATCGCGCCACTGCACTCCAGCCTGGGCGACAGAGTGAGACCTTGTCTCAAAAATAAAATAAAATAAAATAAAATAAAATAAAATAAAATAAAATAATAAAGTAAGTAAAAATATTGAGCAGGGTGAGGTAAGGGGGTATTAGAACTCTATTCTGTCCGACAGATTTTTCTTAACACGCAAGTGCACCGCCCGCCCGCTGTGATCCAGAACCAGAGAATCGGTCGTGCGAAGGCGCTCCCGGAGACCCCGCCCAGCCAGTGCCTGGAATTCCACCATCAGCGCTTTATTCTGAGGTTCAGTGCTGTCCTGGGTTAACCTGAAAGCAATCTCCGATGCTCCCCTTTCTGGCTTTCGGGGAGGCAGAGACTGACCGGACACTTGTCTCTGCAGGTGCAGACCTGGGCCAAAGAGAGAGAGAGAGAGAGCCAAGGAAGTCCACAGTGGAGAGAGGGCTGTGCTGAGGGTTCCAGCAAGACTTCCCGGAGAAGGGGATCTTGGAGCTAGGCCTTGAGAATGAGTTTGTCAAATGAGGAAGGGCATCCGAAGCCAAGGGAACGGCAGGAGGGAACGCTAGGGAGGGGAGAGAATCTCGAGAGTTCCGGTAAAAGCAAGTAGGACTCTTTCCAGAAGTTTGGGCAAGATTTTCCCTGGGCCAGGGCGTGGGTTCTCCAGTACTAATCCCTCCCGGTCATTGAGATGCTCTGCGTTTCCAGTCTGAACCTGAACGTAAAGAGGTGTAGTCCCTCCTTTCTTGAACTGAAAAAGTAAGCGCACATCGGTCCTTGCCACGCCTAAGGCTGCGGAGTGATCAGATGGAAAATGCGGAACTCAAAACCTCCCCTCGCTGTAATTTGCACTGCCCTGTGCCAAGCTCGCTCTGTCCTTTCTTCCATTCCTTATTCCTATTGTCAGTCTCGCTGCGCTAGGACCCTAAAAATTCGGTCTCATGTTGCCCGGGGAACAACATTTCGCTACACCCACCTCCATAGAGCCCCCGCCTCCCTCTCTACCTTGCACCAGCCAATGGAACCGAAGATCTTCAGACGGTGGGCGGGACGTATCCTAAGGTACCCAATGATGATCGAGAATAGTTGAGCACTTTACTAGCCACGCCACGGAGTGGACGGGGCCTCCTGCCCAGACTTGAAGCCACACAGGCAGGTCTGGCAGGGAGGTCTCAGGTTGTAAATCCATGTGGCGGGGGCTTTGGACCCTGGCGGCCCAAGCGGCACGTGGGCCTCGCAGGTGGGGCTACAAGGGAAGGGGTGTGACAGCTTGGGGTGCTACTTGGACCTCAGACCCACTCCCAGGGTTTTAGTGGCCCAATTCCCTGCGGCAGAGCAATCATTCGCGTTCTTCCGTGCCTAAATCGTCCATTCGCCTTGCCGCAGAGCCCACATCTGGGTCTACTTCTGGCCTCACAGTCCCTAATCCGGTCACCCTTCGGCCTTCAGAACATCCAATTTATGCATCCCCCAGCCGCAGAACCCCCCGCAACTGGGGCATCTCGCGATCATCAAGCCCTTGGTTTACTTGACACTGAGACTGAGTCTCCCAGATGCGCTGATTCGCCTCCCCTCCGGTTCCAGACTGTGCACGCGCCGGAGCAGCGGCGCAGCAGCCCCCGGCTCCGGCGCCACCATCTTCGCGCTAAGCTCTGGCCAAGGCCGCTGCGGCATCGCGGTGATCCGGACCAGCGGCCCCTCCAGCGGCCACGCCCTCCGGATTCTCACGGCAGCCCGAGACCTGCCCCCTGCTCGCCACGCCAGCCTGCGCCTCCTCAGCGACCCCCGCTCCGGGGAGCCTCTGGACCGCGCACTGGTCCTCTGGTTCCCAGGTGAGGGTCACCAGATTCCGAGCCTCCTGTAGGCCCCATGACTCAGTTTCCCCCTTCTAAGAGTTTGCACTGGCTGTGCTGTCCTCCTGACTGTCAGCTCTCTGCCACATTAGGTCCCCGGAGTTTCACCGGTGAGGACTGCGTGGAGTTCCACGTGCATGGAGGCCCGGCAGTGGTGAGCGGCGTCCTGCAGGCCTTGGGTGAGTTGCAGCCTTGGGTGAGATGCTTGGTCCTCCCGATGGGCCTGGGTGGGGACCAGAGGGCGTCAGACTAGGACCTTCCTGCAGGCAGCGTGCCAGGGCTTCGACCTGCGGAGGCAGGCGAGTTCACCAGGCGGGCGTTTGCTAATGGGAAGCTGAACCTGACCGAAGTGGAGGGGCTGGCGGACCTTATCCACGCAGAAACCGAGGCGCAGCGGCGGCAGGCCCTCAGGCAGCTGGACGGGGAGCTGGGCCACCTCTGCCGTGGCTGGGCCGAGACCCTCACCAAAGCAAGTTCCCCATTTGTCCATTCTCTCTCTCAGAGACCCCATCTGTGCAACCCTTGCATGAGACCCCCCCTCAATCCCTCATCCATTCCCTGCGTGAAATCTTCCGGCCTATGAGCCGCCAATCTGGCCCCTGAAGTCGGGCTGGATAAATTGGGTGTGGGAAGGTGGGTTTCTGGGTGCACACACCACCTCTGGTCTCCCTGTCCCGCCAGGCTTTGGCCCACGTGGAGGCCTATATCGATTTTGGCGAGGATGACAACCTGGAGGAGGGGGTCCTGGAGCAAGGTGGGTCTACCTAGTGGTGGGGGAGGAAGACACCTCTATCAGCCCTCAAAGGCTCCCCTCACTGTCTCTCTTTGCCTGCCTTCTCTCACCCACAGCGGACATTGAAGTACGGGCACTGGAGGTGGCCTTGGGTGCACATCTACGAGATGCCAGGCGCGGGCAGAGACTCCGCTCAGGGGCACACGTAGTGGTCACTGGACCCCCCAATGCCGGCAAGAGCAGCCTAGTGAACCTGCTCAGTGAGTGGGAGGGGGAGGGGGCGGGGCCTAGTGCCAGGGGCGGGGTCAGGAGCTGGGTAATTGAATTGTTCTGGTCTAAAGCGCCCTCCAGACACGGGGTAGAACGTGGGGAAGAAGCTCCCTTGTCTCCACCCTCTCCTCTTCTTTTGACCCTCCCCCAGGTCGGAAACCTGTGTCCATCGTGTCCCCAGAGCCAGGGACCACCCGTGACGTCCTGGAGACCCCCGTCGACCTGGCCGGATTTCCTGTGCTGCTGAGCGACACGGCTGGGTTGCGGGAGGGCGTGGGGCCGGTGGAGCAGGAGGGCGTTCGGCGCGCCCGGGAGAGGTGGGCGGACAGGGTGGTGATGGGAGGGGAACGCGGGGCCCTTTCTCTGCCTTTTCTCCCTGCTGCGTTTATTTTTCATTCTTCCTGAATCTCAGAGAACCTGCTATGCCCTTTCAAACAGTGATCTCAGTGATTTGGTTCTTTTTTTTTTTTTTTTTTCCGAGACCGAGTCTTGCTCTGTTGCCCAGGCTGGAGTGCAGTGGCGCGATCTCAGCTCACTGCAAGCTCCGTCTTCCGGGTTCAAGCAATTCTCCAGCCTCCCAAGTAGCTGGGATTACAGGCGGGAGCGACCACGCCCAGCTGTTTTTTTGTATTTTTAGTAGAGATGGGGTTTCACCATGTTGGCCAAGTTGGTCTCTAACTCCTGAGCTTCAGGTGACCCACCTGCCTTGGCCTCCCAAAGTGTTGGGATTACAGGCATAAGCCACCGCACCTGGCCTGTTTTTGTTGTTGTTGTTGTTGTTGTTGTTTGAGACGGAATTTCGCTCTTGTTGCCCAGGCTGGAGTGTGCAGTGGTACGAGCTCGGCTCACTGCAACCTCCGCCTCCCGGATTCAAGCGATTCTTCTGCCTCGGCCTCCCGAGTAGCTGGGATTAGAGGCGCCCACCACAATGCCAGGCTAATTTTTTTTTTTTTTTTTTTTTTTTTTTTTGAGACGGAGTCTCGCTCTGTCGCCCAGGCTGGAGTGCAGTGGCCGGATCTCAGCTCACAGCAAGCTCCGCCTCCCGGGTTCACGCCATTCTCCTGCCTCAGCCTCCCGAGTAGCTGGGACTACAGGCGCCGCCACCTCGCCCGGCTAGTTTTTTGTATTTTTTTTAGTAGAGACGGGGTTCCGCCATGTTAGCCAGGATGGTCTCGATCTGCTGACCTCGTGATCCACCCGTCTCGGCCTCCCAAAGTGCTGGGATTACAGGTTTGAGCCACCGCGCCCGGCCCCCAGGCTAATTTTTTGTATATTTAGTAGAGACGGGGTTTCACCATGTTGGCCAGGCTGGTCTCGAACTCCTGACCTCAGGTGACCCACCTGCCTTGGCCTCTCAAAGTGCTGGGATTACAGGCGTTAGCCACTGTGCCCGGGCAGTAATTTGGTTCTGATTAAATCCTGCCCCCGGCCCTGCGGACATGTTTCTCATCCCTAAGCGCTCCACCCAGCCCTCACGTTCTGCCCCGCCCCGTCGTGCTCTGTCCCGCCCTGGCGCTCCGCTCTGCCCCTCGTGGTCTACCCCATCCCCTGTGCTCTGCCCACCCCCTACATTCTGCCGCGCCCCTCGTGCTCCACCTCGTCCCCTGTAGTGTGTCTGGCCCTTCTTGCTCTGCCCCGCCACTCATGGTCGCCCCACTCCAGTGCTATACCCGGCCCCTTTTGCTCAGCCCCAACCCCTGTGCTGTGCCCTGCCCCTCTTGCTCTGCTCTTCCCTCTGCACTGTGCTCCGCCTCTCTTGCTCTGCCCCGCCCCCTGTGCTGTGCCCCGCCCCTCCTGCCCTGCCCCACCCCCTGCAGTGTACCCAGCCCCTCCCGCTCTGCCCTGCCCCCTGCACTGTGTCCCGCTCTTCTTGCTCTGCCCCGCCCCCTGTACTGTGCCCTGCCCTACTTGCTCTGCCTGGCCCCCTGCACTGTGTCCCACCCTTCTTGCTCTGCCCTTACTCCCTGTGCTGTGCCCCACCCCTCCTGCACCGTGCCCCGCTCCTCTTGCTTTGCCCTGCCCCCTGCACTGTGTCCCACCCCTCCTGCTCTGTCCCAGCCCTTGCTCTACCCCGCCCCCTGCACCGTGTCCCGCTCCTCTTGCTCTGCCCTGCCCCTTGCACTGTGCCCCGCCTCTCTTGCTCTGTTCCACCCTCTGTGCTCGGCTTGGACCTCCAACACTCTGCCAGTCCCCTGGTACTCTACTCCTACCCTCCCCACCTCAAGCTTTACCGCTCCCTCCGTGCTCTGCCTGGCCCTTCTCACTGTCCCTCTCTACCCAGTGCCTTCTTCAGTTGCTCAACTGGACTCCCGCTCAGTTGACCTTGCTCCCCCAGGCTGGAGCAGGCGGACCTCATTCTGGCCATGCTGGACGCCTCTGACCTGGCCTCTCCCTCCAGTTGCAACTTCCTGGCCACCGTCGTAGCCTCTGTGGGAGCCCAGAGCCCCAGTGACAGCAGCCAGCGCCTCCTCCTGGTGCTGAACAAGTCGGACCTGCTGTCCCCAGAGGGCCCAGGTCCGCGTCCTGACCTGCCCCCGCACCTGTTGCTGTCCTGTCTGACGGGAGAGGGTCTGGACGGCCTCCTGGAGGCGCTGAGGAAGGAGCTAGCTGCAGTGTGAGCCCCCCCTCCCACTCCCAGCCTCCCCTGATCCACAGTTCAAGTGTGGGCTGGCCCACTGGCTTTGGGCGCGTGCCTGTCCCTCAACTTCAATTTCTTTACCTACAAAATGGGTGCAACCATTTCCCCTTCAAGGGATGGTTGTAAAAGGTTAGGAGGGACCATGTCTCTTGTCTCTTCCAGGTGTGGGGACCCGTCCACCGGTTCCCCGCTCCTGACCCGCGCAAGGCACCAGCACCACCTCCAGGGTTGCCTGGATGCCCTCAGTCACTACAAGCCGTCAAAAGACCTGGCCCTGGCGGCAGAGGCGCTGCGGGTGGCCCGGGGTCACCTGACCCGGCTCACAGGTGGAGGGGGTACCGAGGAGATCCTGGACATCATCTTCCGGGACTTCTGCGTGGGCAAGTGACGGGATCCAGGGAAGTCGCACCCAAGTTGCGCGGAGACCCAGGAGACCCGGGGGATCTGGAAACAGTTTAGGCCAATCGGGATTCTCTTTCACCTGGGAAAGAACTTGATTCTCAAACAATGAAGCAACACAGCTGAGAGGTAGTGAGCTCCCTGCAGGGGCTCCCTGGAGATTCAGGCCCTGGAATGGGGCTGAATGGAGGTCCCGTTGGACCCTGGATGCTGGGGCATCCGTGTTGGGATGGAGACAGGAGGATCTCCGGATATTTGTTTCATGGTTTTCAATTTATTTTGCAAATACCAAAGGAATGTAAAAAAAAAAAAAAAAAAAAAAAAACAGGCCGGGCGCGGTGGCTCAAGCCTGTAATCCCAGCACTTTGGGAGGCCGAGACGGGCGGATCACAAGGTCAGGAGATCGAGACCATCCTGGCTAACACGGTGAAACCCCGTCTCTACTAAAAAATACAAAAAAAACTAGCCGGGCGAGGTGGCGGGCGCCTGTAGTCCCAGCTACTCAGGAGGCTGAGACAGGAGAATGGCCCGAACCCAGGAGGCGGAGCTTGCAGTGAGCTGAGATCCGGCCACTGCACTCCAGCCTGGGCGACAGAGCAAGACTCCATCTCAAAAAAAAAAAAAAAAAAAAAAAAAAACTCAGGTGCTGAAGTGTTTCCCTCCCTCCTTCCCTCCCTCCCTCCCTCCCTTCCTTCCTGGCGTGCAGTGGTGCATCTCACTGCAACCTCCACCTGCCGGACTCAATCAATTCTCCTGCCTCAGCTTCCTGAGTAGCTGGTATTACAGGCATGTGCCAGCATGCCTGGCTAGTTTTTGGTTTTGTTGTTGTTGTTGTTGTTTATTTTTATTTTTTTTGTTTGTTTTTTTGAGACAGAGACTCACTCTGTCGTCCAGGCTGAAGTGCAGTGGTGCGACCTCGGCTTACTGCAACCTCTGCCTCCCAGGTTCAAGTGATTCTCCTGCCTCAGCCTCCTGAGTAGCTGGGACTACAGGTGCGGGCCACCACGGCCGGCTAATTTTTGAGTTTTTAGTAGAGACGAGGTTTCATCATGTTGACCAGGCTGGTCTTGAACTCCTTGACCTCAGGTAATCTGCCCACCTCGGCCTCCCAACGTACTGGGATCACAGGCGTGAGCTACCACGACTGGCCCCAGAAGTATTTCAACATGAAAAATTTCCTTAGCCCTTCTCCAGTTGTCATGGCTTAATGTGCGTCTTTCCAGAACTTTGAATGTTTACATACTTGTGGATGTATCTTTCAAATATGTTTGTCTTGTGATTTATATATAAATGGTGTTGTGTTCATTGTTCTACAAATTGTTATTTCTTTTTTAAAAAACAAAATTATGGAGATGGGGGTCTCACTAGGTTGCCCAGGCTGGTCTTGAGCTCCTGGACTCAAGCCATCCTGCTGTCTTGACCTCCCAAAGTGCTGGGATTACAGGTGTGAGCCACTGTGCCTGGCTCATTCCTTTTTTAGTCTTTAGTCTTTCTTTTCTTTATTTTATTTTTTTCTGTGTGTGTGTGTGTGTGTGTGTGTGTGTGTGTGTGTGTTTGTGTGTGTGTGTGACAGAGTCTCGCTCTGTTGCCTGGGCAACTAGAGTGCAGTAGCGCGATCTCGGCTCACTGCAACCGCTGCCTCCTGGCCTCAAGCCATTCTCGTGCCTCAGCCTCCCAAGCTGCTGGGATCATAGGTGTGCCCTACCATACCTGACTAACTTTTGTATTTTTAGTAGAGATGGGATTTTTGTCATGTTGCCCAGGCTGGTCTCAAGCTCCTGGCCTCACAAGATCTGCCCATCTTGGCCTCCCAAAGTGCTGGGGTTACAGACGTGAGCCACCACACCCACCCTTTTATTTATTACTATTTTTTGAGATGGAATTTCGCTCTGTCACCCAGGCTGGAGTGCAGTGGCGAGATCTTGGCTCACTGCAAGCTCCGCCTCCCGGGTTCATGCCATTCTCCTGCCTCAGACTACCAAGTAGCTGGGACTACAGGCACCCACCACCATGCCCGGCTAATTTTTTGTATTTTTAGTAGAGATAGCATTTCACCGTGTTAGCCAGGATGGTCTCGATCTCCTGACCTCGTGATCCACCCGCCTTGGCCTCCCAAAGTGCTGGGATTACAGGTGTGAGCCACCGCACCTGGCCCACACCCACCCTTTTTTAAAAAAAATTAAGTTAATTTATTTTTTACTCTGTACCTCAATGGACGAAAAATGTAGGATTAGTCTGGACATTTTGCATCTTCTATCTTTTTTTTTTTTTTAGACAGAGTTTTGCTCTGTGTCCTAGGCTCGATTGCAGTGATGGTCTTGAACTCCTGGGCTCCAGCAATCCTCCCACCTTGGCCTCCCAAAGCACTGGGATTACATGCACATGGCGCAGTGCCCAACCTTGCCTCTTGTATCTTTAAAAAAAATTGTAATTAGTTCAATTATTAATTGATTAATTAATGATTTTTGAGATAGGGTCTCATGCTGTTGCCCAGGCTGGAGTGTAATGCCGCATTCATGGCTCACTGCAGCCTCAAACTCTTAGCCTCAAGGGATTCTCCTGCCTTGGCCCCTCGAGTAGTTGGGACCACAGGCACGAACTACCATGTCCCATGTCTAGCTAATTTCTTATTTTTTATAGAAATGGGGTCTCCCTCTGTTGCCCAGGCTGACCTTGAACTCGTGGACTCAAGCAATCCTTCCACCTCAGCTTCCCAAAGTGCTGAGATTATAGGTGTGAGCCACCACACCAGGACGACCTCTTGTATCTTAAAAATGACTAGCAAGGCCGGGCGTAATGGTTCATGCCGATAATCCCAGCACTTTGGGAGGCCATAGGCGGGCGGATCACAAGGTCAGAAGATCAAGACCATCCTGGCTAACATGGTGAAACCCCGTCTCTATTAAAGATACAAAACATAAGCTGGGTGTGGTGGCACGCGCCTATAGTCCCAGCTACTTGGGAGGCTGAGTCAGGAGAATTGCTTGAACCCAGGAAGCGGAAGTTACAGTAAGCCAAGATCGTGCCGCTGCACTCCAACCTGGGCGACAGAGGGAGACTCCGACTCCGTTTCAAAACAAACAAATAAACAAAAATCTGACTGGCAAAACCTAGGGGACTTTCTTCCTCTACAAGCTGAATCTTTATTAATTAATTCATTCACTCCATGAATATTCATCAAATTCCTGCATCCAGCTTCATACACACCATTTTATTGAATCTTCACCACAGCACGATGTTGGGGCTATTTTCTCCCAGTTTTGCCGATGAGAAAACTGAGGCTTACAGGAGTTGTTACTTCCTGGAGTTCCCCCAACTTTGGGGTTTGAACACAGGTCTGACTCCAAATCTGAGTTTGCTGAGGGCCTCCTGTGGAGCAGGCAGGGTGTTGGAGTCACAGAGGGGAGCAACAGGCTTGGTACCTTTTCACATTAAAGAAGCGACAAGAGACCAGGCATGGTGGCTCATGCCTGTAATCCCAACACTTTGGGAACCCAGGATGGGCAGATCACTTGAGGCCTGGAGTTTGAGACCAGCCTGGCCAACGTGGTGAAACCCCATCTCTACAAAAAATACAAAAATTAGCTGAGCATGGTGGAGCACATCTGTGGTCCCAGCTACTCAGGAGGGTGAGAAAAGAGAATCTCTTGAACCCAGGAGGCAGAGGTTGCAGTGAGTGGAGATTGTGCCACTGCACTCCAGCCTGGGCGACAGAGCGAGACTCCACCTCAAAACAACAACAACAAAAAGAAGAGACAAGAGGTCATTACAGTGAGGTCTGATGGCTGCATTTTGTTTTGAGATGGAGTCTTTGCTTTTTTGTCCAGGGTAGAGTGCAGTGGCATGATCTCGGCTCACTGCAACTTCTGCCTCCCGGGTTCAAGTGACTCTCCTGCCTCAGCCTCCCTAGTAGCTGGGGCTATAGGTGTGTGCCACCATGCCTGGCTAATTTTTGTATTTTTAGTAGAGATGGGTTTCACCATGTTGGCCAGGCTGGTCTCGAATGCCTGACCTCAAGCGATCCACTTGCCTCAGCCTCCCAAAGTGCTAGGATTACAGGCATGAGCCACAGTGCCTGGCCTTTTTTTTTTTTTTTTCTTTAAGTAAAGATGGGGGTCTTGCTGTGTTGCCCAGGCTGGTCTCAAACTCTTGGCCTCAGGTGATCCTCAGACCTCAGCCTCCTAAAGAGCTGGGATCACATGTGGGAGCCACCACACCTGGCCTGATGGCTGCTTTGTGAGCTCATAAAGAGGAGACGTGACCTAGTCAGGCAACTTAGGGTGGGCTGCCTGGCAGAGGTGATGAGTGTTGTGATCTGAATGGTGAGGATGCCAGATGGAGGAGGCTGGGGAAGGCACCCCAGGCAGAGGGCACTGAATATGCAAATCCCTTCATGTGCATATCCCACTGACACATATTTTGCTGGATTACATATCCCACTGATGCGGGAACTTCACAGTGTGTTCAAGGAATAGTGAGATGGTCAGGGTTTTTGTTTGTTTGCTTGTTTTTTTTGTTTGTTTGTTTGTCTGTTTTTGTTTTTGAGACAGGGTCTTGCTCTGTTGCCCAGACTGGAATGCAGTGTCGTGATTGTGGTTCACTGTGACCTCCGCTTCCCAGGTTCAAGCGATTCTCCTGCCTCAGCCTCCTGAGTAGCTGGGATTACAGGCGTGTGCCACCACACCCGACCGTTTTTTTTGTTTGTTTTTTTGTTTTTGTTTTGTTTTCTTAGACAAGGCCTCTCCCTTTCACCCAGGCTGGACTGCAGTGGCTCAGTCATGGCTCACTGTAGCTTCCATCTTCTGGGCTCAGGTGATCCTCCTACCTCAGCCTCCTGAATAGCTAGGACTACAGGCATGCGCCACCACGCCCGGCTAATTTAGAGGTGAGTTCTCACTATGTTGCCCAAGCTGGTTTTAAACTTTTGGGCTCAGGCGATCTTCCTGTCTTGGCTTCCCAAAGTGCTGGGGTTACAGGTGTAAGCTACCATGCCTGGCCTTTTTTTGGGGGGGAGGGGGGTTGGGGTGGGGTCTCACTCTGTCACCCAGGCTGGAATGCAGTGGCACAATCACGGCTGACTGTAATCTTCAACCTCCTGGGCTCAGGTGATCCTTCCACCTCAGCCTCCTGAATAGCTAGGACCACGATCACCACGCCCGGCTAATTTTTTAATTTTTTCGTGCAGACAGGATCTTGCTATGTTGCCCAGGTTTGTCTCAAACTCCTGACCTCAAGTGATCTGTCCTCGGCCTCCCAAAGTGCTGGGATTACAGGCGAGAGCCACGGCGCCCGGCCAGAGGTGGTCAGAGTGGCTGGAGCAGAGGAAGGGAGGAGAGAGAGGAGGGAGACCATTGGAGGAGGGATGGAGGAATCTGATAAGCAGGGGTTCGTCTGAGATTCTTTGGGGAGCCTGACGTGGCAGGGACCGACCAGCAGAGGGCGCCTCGCGCTAACAGAGGCGGTCCCCGGCGATCCTCCCATCAAGGCTCCGGGTGCCCCACCCTCAGAGAGCGGATCTAGGCCTCCGGCACCCACCTGGTGGCATGTGAATGGTTAACTTCCCCTGACCGGGGTGGAAACTGAGTCTCGAAGAGAATCAGGATCTTTTCTGGAATCAGAAAAAGATCTCCACCTCCAGTAGTTGAAGATACAAACCCTCTGGTTTCAGTGGACACAGAGCCTGGGAGGCATCCGTGGCAGACAGAGGGCATGAAAAGGGCCTAAGGAGGCCCGCAGAGTTTCCTGACCACCCAACTAAAGGAGACCCCAGGGCCGGGCACGGTGGCTCACACCTGTAATTCCAGCACTTTGGGAGGCCAAGGTGGGTGGATCACCTGAAGTCAGGAAACCAGCCTGGCCAACATTAGTGAAACCCTGTCTCTACTAAAAATACAAAAATCAGCCGGGGGTGGTGGTGCACATCTGTAATCCTAGCTATTCGGGAGGCTGAGGCAGGAGAATCGCTTGAACCCGGGAGGCAGAGGTTTCAGTGAGCCGAGATGGTGCCACGGCACTCCAGCCTGGGAAACAGAGTGAGACTCCATCTCACATTAAAAAAAAAAAAAAGAAAAATATCTCCACCTCCAGAGGTTGACGATAGAAACTCTCTGGTTTCAGGGGACACAGAGCCTGGGAAACATCCCGGGCAGACAGAGGGCGTGACAAGGGCCTAACGAGGCCACCAGAGTTTCCCAACCACCCAACTAGAGGAGACCCAGGCCTGATTTTATTTACAGGGTTCCTGGCAATATGTCATTATTTGTTCATTTCCTTGCTTGTTCAACCAAATCAACAAATTGGGGCTGGAGGGGCGGTGGCCAGAGTGGAAAGGGTCACACCATGAACTGAGTCCACGGATGTTACTATTGCCCCCATCAGGAAACCAAACCGATGCCCAGAGAAGAAAAGCAATAACGTGGATCTGCGGGTGAGGGGTGGGCTCCAAGCGGGGAGGGTCCTGAAGGCTCCCAGGAGGGGTGAGCTGGGCCTGTGTCTGGATAGGGTTGGAGATGCTCTTTGGACAGGATGCTGGGGCCCCGCCTGCCTTCCCCGGGGCCCTGGCACACAGCTGGCCTGAGGTCCTTGGCCACAATCCCTTTTTTCCAAGAAGGGTGAGGTGGTTTGTGGGAAGCAGCCATGGGGGTTATTTATAGAGGCTGCAGGAAATCCCCAAAGAGTCTGAGACTCGCCAGGCAGTTGGACCTCAGGGTCAGGAAGGGGGCCTGATCCGCCAATTGCTCGACCCCCACCCCTGTATTCAGCCGCCACCCGGTTCCTGAGGAACCACCAGCCTGGGACAGTCAGAGCTTTAAGGTCAGGGCTGGAAAGAGGTAGGGATAAGGCTGGAGGGGGGGTTTCCAAAAGGGGAAGCAAGGGCTATACCTGGGGCATCAGGAAAGGCTGCCTGGAGGAGTGGGTCTCTGGAGCTGGGCTTCTGAAGAAGAAGGGTTCATTAGACATGAAAACAGCTTTCTAATCCAAGGGCACAGCACGAATTAACGCATGTTGAGTCTTTTTCAGAGAATTAAAAAGTCCAGGATAACAGGAGGCAAAAGGGGAGTCACAGACGTGCTAAGGAGTTAGACTTTGTTCTAAGGGTAATAGGGAGCCGTGGAGTGTGAGCAGGAGAGGGACTTGGACAGAGTCTGTAATGGAAAGACTCCTCTGGACCAGCACAGGAGCCATACCAGAGGCAGCGGCTGAGGTGCAAGTGTGCAGGGGCTGGGCCAGAGCCAGGTCACTGGGTTCGGTTAGAGGGATGATGGCTCCTGGAATGCTCTGAAAGGCAAAATGGACAAAGGACCGGAGGCCTGTGCCCATGTGTCTGGAGACTTTAGAATTACTACTATTATTATTTTAGAGATAGGGTCTTGCCCTGTCACCCCGGCTGGAGTATAGTGGCACAGTCCTAGCTCACTGCAGCCTCCAACTCCTGGACTTTAGTGATTCTCCTGCCTCAGCCCCCCAAGTAGCTGGGACTAAAGGTGCATACCACTATGCCCAGCTAATTTTTAAATTTTTGGTAGACATAGGGTCTTGCTAAATTTCCCAGGTTGATCTCAAACTCCTGGGCTCAAGCGATCCTATCTCAACCCCCCAGAGCACTGAGATAATAGGCACGAGCCACTGTACCCACCCCTAATACAACTTTATTTACAAAAACAATGCCTGGCCTTAGAATTATTATTACATCCAATGCTTGGATGAGAACGTGGAGGCTGGGACTGACTGAGCCAAGATTCAAATCCGGGGATGTTTGGCTCTAAAATCCTAAATCAGGTCTTCTGGAGTGGCTAGGACTGACTGGCATCAATGTCTCCCCGTAAGGACTCTGGGCTGTCTGGGCAGTAGGCTTAGGGGCAGGGACGTCCCCACTTCCTTGGGGCCTCCAGCTCAGCCTGTCTGGGCGGTCTGGCCAGGCTGACCCCCTTGCTCTGTCTTGGCAGAGCCCCAGCTGAGCGCTTCCTGCGGTGACCATCTCTCGCCCTTGTTTCCGTATCCCGGAAATATCGCTCCTTTGTCCCTCCAGACTAGCCTGCCCTAAGCGTGGCGCTGCCAGCTCCCAGGTCCTTGTGACTCATCCGTCCCAGTCCAGGACCCCAGGCTGGGAGGGAATTGAGTGATTGAGAGGATGGGAGGTGTGGGGGGAGGAGACAAGCTGAGATCCTAGCCAGCGGATTTTTTTTTTTTTTTTCGAGATGGAGTCTCGCTTTGTCGTCCAGGCTGGAGTGCAATGGCACAGTCTTGGTTCACTGCAACCTCCACCTCCTGGGTTCAAGTGATTCTCCTGCTTCAGCCTCCTGAGTAGCTGGGACTACAGGCATGCGCCACCACGCCTGGCTAATTTTTTTGTATTTTTAGTAGAGATGGGACTTCACCATGTTGGTCAGACTGGTCTCAAACTCCTGATCTCAAATGATCTGCCCACCTCGGCCTCCTGAAGTGCTGGGATTACAGGCATGAGCAACCGTGCCTGGCCCTAGACAGCGATTTTAAGCCTGTTTTTCCTGATAGCCATTGGCTTTGTGTCCTGAAGTTTTTACTTGTTAGAGATAAAGCCCCAGGGATGGGGTTGCTGAGTCAAAGGTTTGTGCATTTGTGCATTTGAGACAGGGTCTTGCTCTGTCACTCAGGTTGGTGCACAGTGGTGGAATCAGAGCCCACTGCAGCCTTCAACTCCTGGCTCAAGCAATTCTCCCACCTCAGCCTCCCAAGTAGCTGGCACTACAGGAGCGCACTATCACACGCCTGGTTTTCTTTCTTTTTCTTTCTTTTTTTTTTTTTTAATTGAGACGGAGTCTTGCTCTGTCACCCAGGCTGGAGTGCAGTGGCGTGATCTCGGCTCGCTGCAAGCTCCCCATCCTGGGTTCACGCCATTCTCCTGCCTCAGCCTCCTGAATAGCTGGGACTACAGGCACCCACCACCATGACCGGCTAATTTTTTGTATTTTTAGTAGAGACGGAGTTTCACCGTGTTAGCCAGGATGGTCTCGATCTCCTGACTTCGTGATCCACCCGCCTATGGCCTTCCAAAGTGCTGGGATTACAGGCGTGAGCCACCGCGCCCGGCCCACACCTGGTTTTCTTTAAATTTTTCATAGAGACGAGGTCTCGCTATGTTGCCCAGGCTGACCTCGAATTCTGGAGCTCAAGCAATCCTCCTACTTAGGGCTCCCAAAGTTCTGAGATTACAGGCATGTGCCACCACACCCAGCCTGATTTTATTATGTTTCACTAAACTAGTTTCTGGAAGGGCCATTACAGGACTTGAATTTCTACTAGTCTTGTAGGAAAAGGCCCTTTTTTTCTACACCTTTAGTAGGTGTTACGTGTTATGGCCTTAAAAAGACATTTTCCCAGTCTGCTGGGTGCAATGTGATTTCCCTGTGTTCTTTCGATTTGCTTTTCCCTGACTGCTGGCTAATTTAGTGATATCAGTGAGCCAAAGTGTCTTTAAACTGGACACTGGTACCTTTTCTGGAGAATTCTTTGCAAACCTAGAACTTTCTTTCTCTTTTTTCTTTTTTCTTTTTTTCTGAGACAGGGTCTTGCTCTGTTGCCCAGGCTGGAGTGCAGTGGCATGATCTCGGCTCCCTGCAACCTCTGACTCCCAGGGTTCAAGAGGTTCTCATGCCTCAGTCTCCCAAGTAGCTGGGATTACAGGCACGCACCACCACACCTCGCTTTGTGTTTTTTGTAGAGATGGGGTTTCTCATGTTGGTCAAGTTGGTCTCAAACTCCTGGCCTCAAGTGATCCTCCCGCCTTGGCCTCCCAAAGTGTTGGGATTACAGGCCTGAGCCACCTTGCCCAGAAACCATGTGGTACCTTTAAAAGCAGAAATCGCACTTCTGGAGTCTTTGAAGGATTCACTAATATTTATTAAGTGCCACCAACGGGCCACAGGCAGGGCTGGGAGTGGGCGGAGAAGGAATGGCTCCCCTCCCGACAGCAGGTGACCCTCACCCCCGGATCAGGGCCCCAAGCGGGGGCTGGAAGCACTCACACTCAAGAAGCGGAGGTGAATAGCTTCCTGTTCTCACCTCCGGGTACAGGCACTGGGGGTGAGGAAGTGGCTGGGAGGCAAGGAAGCTGGAGGAGGGGAGGTGCTGGGGCCCAGGGCTGTGCGGGTGGGGGTGGGATGCTGTGGATACCTTGGCCCGTGTGCCAGGGTCGGGGGGACGTGACGCTAGGTGAGAATTGGGTAGAAAGAGTGTGTGAAAGGACATGCGGGCATGTGATGTTGGTGCCATATCTATAGGTGACGTTGTGACGGTGTGTGTTGTCACTGTGTCTGTGTATGACATCATCACCATCTGTGTGATGCCATCGCCGCCTCTATGTGACATTGACATGACGTGCGACGTCAACGTGGCCCGTGACGTCATTGCTGCATCTTATTGTGACGTCATGCCACGCCCCCCATGTCTGTATGCGACGTGCGCATCTGCGCGACGCCATCGCTAAATCTCTTCATGACCTCTACATGGCCGCGTGACATCTACATGGCCACGTGACACCATCACCACGGTGATATGTGACGTCAGCGCCGGGTCTTGCGTGACGTCATCTCCGCGGCTGCGTGTTCTGGGCGAGGGATCTTGAGGCGCGGGTGCGAGTGTGAGAGAGTACTAGGGGTTTGCATGCAGGGAGTTGTCTGATGGTGGCCCTGGGTGGTTGGGGGCGGCGGGAGGGGGTAGTGTCCGGCGCTGTGAGCATCTCACTGCATCCTCCGCAAACCGCCGAGTCGGGCCATCCCTTGGTCCTCAGGCCTGGAACCTCCTCAGCCACTAGGGCAGGAAGGGGATGGTAACACAACAGAGTGTCAGACAGAGGGAAGGGCAAACCTCGCCGGGCCCTGGAGGCTCGTCCTCAGTGGGGGCACAACATCCTGGGGACCCCGACCCTGCCTCCTCCCACCCTGGGCCCCTACTTGTTCCTCAGGACCCCAGTGCTCCTTCGGGTTTAGCCTCGCCATGAAAGTCGCATGTGTTGAACCTCCCCAGGATGGTGAGACTGCGGTGTGTTCCTCCCCATTATACAGACGAAGATACTTAGGTTCAGAGTGGCCACTTCCAAGCCCCAAGCCTCTGCTACAGCTTGTTTGACTCTCCCCAGTGCCTCCCAACATTCTAGGGATACTGAGAATTTACCCCAAAGCCTCCGCTCCCCCAGACACCTACGCTGGTTGCCAAGGCAAGGCTTCAGTCTCCCTCTTTTGCCTGCTCCTGCTCACATGTCCTCCGTGGCTCCCCAGTGCCCTCAGGACAAAATCCAAGCCTTACAACACGGCATTCAGGGCTCCACCCCTCTGCCCCTCCCAGGCATCCCCATCAGGGACTCCTACTATGCCAAAGACCCAACAATTCCAAGGGCCATCACACTGCTTCCGCACCCCCAGTCCCGCTGCCTTTGCACGAGCGGAGTTGTCTTGCTATCCGGGATGCCCTCCCCCCTCCTGGGCCTGGCAGAGGTTCCTGTGAGGGGTCAGGGGTTGGCTTAGAGGCTGTTTCCTGCTGGGGGAGGAGGGGGCTGTGGCCAAGTCCCGCTTCCGCTGGTCCTCTCCCTTCCTTCCCCGGCTCTTCCCTGGGGCCCAAGCGGCCTCACGTTCCTTGGTTGGCTCTGGTCCCTGGCCCTGGCCCCAGACTCCATCCTCAACCACCATTTACCCAGCTCTGGTCCCTGCTGCCAGCCTGCAAGGCTCCATCTTTCAGAGACGGAGGCATCGAAGCCCCCATCATTGTTTGAACTAGTGCAACCGCCTCTGTCCTGGTCCCCAGCTCCTTGTCCCCCAGTCTGTTCCCCAACAGTGACCAGAGGAACCTGTGGATGCTTGAACTGGGTCATGCACATCCCCCGTCTGCTCAGGTCCTCACAGCAGCCACAGACAGGGCTTGATCAGCTCCCATCACTTCCTTGCCCTTACCTCCTCCTCCTGTTCCCCTCAATCACTCCGCTCCAGCCACACTGGCCTCCTCCCCTCAAACACACATGGCACGGTCCCACCTTGGGGCCTTTGCCCTGGCTGTGTCCTCTGTCTAGCGCACCCTTCCCGGAATCCCTCCATGGCTCCTCCCTCACCTCCTTTGGGTCTCTGCTTCAATATCACCTCCTCGGTGTAGCCTGCCCTGTCTCTGGTAGAAAGTTCCAACCTTCTGACGCTTCCTGCCCCTTCCTCTGTCTCCCCATCACCAAAGGTCCCTCGAGTGACCCATTCATCTGATTTGTCATCCATCTCTCCCACTAGACTGTGAGCCCCTTGAGGGCAGCGGTTTCTGTGCCTTGTTCCCAGCACCTAATACCATGCCCAGTTCCCAGCAGCTGCTCAATAAATACGGCTCGAATGGACAAACAAATTATGAGAGTCGTAACAGGAACTTGAACAACATTAACCATGTGCCCGGCTCAGAGCCAGGCCTGGACTCCCATCTTAAGCCCATATGGCCAGGCGCAGTGGCTCACACCTGTAATCCCAGCACTTTGGGAGGCCGAGGCGGACGGATCATTTGAGGCTAGGAATTCAAAACCAGCCTGGCCAATGTGGTGAAACCGCATCTCTACTAAAAATACAAAAGTTAGCCGGGCGTGGTGGTGCATGCCTATAATCCCAGCTACTTGGGAGGCTGAAGCATGAGAATCACTTGAACCTGGGAGGTGGAGGTTGCAGTGAGCCGAGATCACACCACCACACTGTGGCCTGGACAAGAGAGCAAGACTCTCTCAAAAAATAAAAAAGATTAAAAAAAAAAAAAAAAAAAAAAAAAAAGGCCGGGCGCGGTGGTGGCTCATACCCGTAATCCTAGTACTTTGGGAAGCTGAGGCGGGCAGATCACCTGAGGTCAGGAATTTGAGACCAGCCTGGCCAACATGGAGAAACCCTGTCTTTACTAAAAATACAAAAATTAACCAGGTATGGTGGCTTATGCCTGTAATCTCAGCTACTTGGGAGGCTGAAGTAGGAGAATCACTTGAACCTGGGAGGCAGAAGTTGCAGTGAGCCGAGATTGCACAATTGCACTCCAGCCTGGAACACAGAGCAAGACTCTGTCTCCAAAAAAAAAAAAAATTACATTAAAATAAAATAAAATAAAAATAAAATCTTGGCCAGGTGTGGTGGCCCACACCCATAATCCTAGCACTTTAGGAGGCTGAGGCGGGCAGATCACCTGAGATCAGGAGTTCAAGACCGGCCTAGTAAACATGGGGAAACCCCATCTCTACTAAAAATACAAAAAAATTAGCCAGGCGTAGTGGCGGGCACCTATAATCCCAGCTACTCAAGAGACTAAGGCAGGAGAATCGCTTGAACCTGGGAGGTGGAGGTCATGGTGAGCTGAGATCACACCACTGTACTCCAGTCTGGGGGGCAGAGTGAGACTCCATCTCAAAATAATAATAATAATAATAATAATAATAATAATAATAAATAATACAATCTTTTTTAAAAAAAGCTCTTCCCATTGCAATTTTTGCCATATTCAGCCACATTGCTCCTGGACCAAGATTTACTTAATATTTGCCCTTTAAAAAACGTTTTAGGCCGGGCGCGGTGGCTCAAGCCTGTAATCCCAGCACTTTGGGAGGCCGAGACGGGCGGATCACGAGGCCAGAAGATCGAGAGACGATCCCGGCTAACACGGTGAAACCCCGTCTCTACTAAAAAATACAAAAAAACTAGCCGGGCGAGGTGGCGGGCGCCTGTAGTCCCAGCTACTCGGGAGGCTGAGGCAGGAGAACGGCGTAAACCCGGGAGGCGGAGCTTGCAGTGAGCTGAGATCCGGCCACTGCACTCCAGCCTGGGTGACAGAGCAAGACTCCGTCTCAAAAAAAAAAAAAAAAACGTTTTAGAGGCCGGGTGCGGTGGCTCAAGCCTGTAATCCCAGCACTTTGGGAGGCCGAGACGGGCGGATCACGAGGTCAGGAGATCGAGACCATCCTGGCTAACACGGTGAAACCCCATCTCTACTAAAAAATACAAAAAACTAGCCGGGCGAGGTGGCGGGCGCCTGTAGTCCCAGCTACTCGGGAGGCTGAGGCAGGAGAATGGCATGAACCCCGGAGGCGGAGCTTGCAGTGAGCCGAGATCGTGCCATTGCACTCCAGCTTGGGGGACAGAGCGAGACTCCGTCTCAAAAAAAATAAAAATAAATAAATAAATAAATAAAATTCCGGTGACTCTCCCCAAGTTGCCCAGTGAACCCAGAGCAGACAACCCCAGCCCACTTGCCCCCAGCGTCTCTCAGGGGAGGGGGAGTCAAAGGCAGAAGCCAGCAGGCCAGAGGCCCTTCCTGCAACCGTGAGGAGAGGAGGTGGCGAGATTCAGGCTTAAGCACACATTGTTTTCTCAGCAGATGGACGTCATTTTGGGGTAAACAATGTCAAGAGCTTCCCCGGTTCTCAGCCGAGGCCCTGACAGTCCTGGGCTGGGAGCCCGGGCCTGGCCCTGATTCTCCACCGTGTGACCCCGGGCTGCTCACTTCCCTGGGGCCTCAGTTTCCTCCTCTGAGAAGTGGGGATAATAATAGAACCTCCTTCCTTGCCGTGAGGGCTTTGGGCCAAGATGGAGAGAGGAAAATTGTGTTTGCTTGGAGTGGGGAATCTCCTCCTCACCTTTTTGTTTCCCTCCCTGTGGGCTGCTCAGGGCTGAGAACTGAGCCATCTAGAGCAAAGGGGCTGAGAGACAGCCTGGCAAGGGAGTGAGCTCCCTGTTGGAGAGGGTATGCAAGAAGGAAAAACAAAAAACAAAAAAAAGAAGAGGTGGAAATGGAGCTGGACATGCTGCATCCTGGGGAGTTGGCGGCAAAGCTTTCGGAAATCTACTTGGCCAGAAATCCCGTATTATCCCTCTGAGGCTGCAATAGACCCAGATTGACAATAGCCCCGTGGCAAAATGGTCATTGGCACAGTGTTTGGGGTCAAAGGGATCTGACTTAAAGTCCTGGTGCCTTCCTGAGCCTCGGGTCTTAAACTGCAAATGGCAGTGCCAGCCCTGACTCCGTCAGTGGTGCAGCAGGACCCCAGAGAGAGCACAGGCAGTTCTTGGGGCGGTGGCCTGAGTCACCATCCCTGTGACGCACAGGCCGCCCTCTGAGAAGTGACTGACTCTGGGAGGAGGCCGGGGGCACAGGCCTCAAGCCATGACGTGAGCATGTGCCAGGAGCCCTTGCTGCTTCCTACAGAGGCCCCTAGCCCCTTGCTCTGGCCATTTTTGGATGGCACCTTGCAATTAGCAAAGCATTTCCAGGCCCTTGACTTCAGACACTGTCTTTTTTTTTTTTTTTTCAAGATAGGGTCTCACTCTGTCTCCCAGGCTGGAGTGCAGGGATGCGATCTTTGCTTTCTGCAGCCTCCACCTCCTGGGCTCAGGCGATCCTCCCACCTCAGCCTCCTGAGTAGCTCAGACTACAGGTGCCCACCACCACACCTGGCTAATTTTTGTATTTTTTTTCCTTTTTTTTTTTTTTTTTTTTTTTTTTTAGTAGAGACAGGGTTTCACCATGTTGGTCAAGCTAGTTTTGAACTCCTGAGCTCAGGTGATCCACCCACTTTGGCCTCTCAAAGTGCTGGGATTACAGGCGTGAGCCACCGTAACTGGATTTTTTTTTTTTTTTTTTTGAGATGGAATCTCACTCTGTTGCTGGGCTGGAGTGCAATGGCGTGATATTGGCTCACTGCAATCTCTGCCTCCCGGGTTCAAGTGATTCTCCTACCTCAGTCTCCAGAGTAGCTGGGACTACAAGCGCCCGCCACCATGCCCAGCTACTTTTTGTATTTTTAGTAGAGACGGGGTTTCACCGTGTTGGCCAGATGCTCTTGATCTCTTGACCTTGTGATCCGCCCGCCTCGGCCTGGGATTACAGGCGTGAGCCACCGCACCTGGCCTCTTTTTTTTTTTTTTTTTTTTTTCTGAGACAGAGTCTCACTCTGTTGTCCAGGCTGGAGTGCAGTGGCATGATCTCGGCTCATTGCAACCTCCGCCTCCCAGGTTCAAGCGATTCTCATGCCTCTGCCTCCCGAGTAGCTGGGATTCCAGGCATGAGCCACCATGCCCAGCTGAGACTCATTTTCTAGAAATTAAAGGTCAGGAATCACTCCTGGATGCCACTCCCCCCTCTCTCCGTTTGCTCATTACCTTCCCTCACCCCTATCCAGCTTCCAGGCCTTTGACCTGGCTGTTCCTGCTGCCTGGAACACTGTTCCCCTTGCTTTCCCTAAGGCCAGCTCCGCATGCTCCAGCTCCTCCTCACCAAGGCTCTCTCTTGCCTGTTTGGGGTCCGATGGCCTGGGTTCGTGTCCCAGTTGTGCTGTGCTCCCTGGGGTACAATGCATGCCCTCCCTGTGCCTCACTCTCCTCATCTGGAAAGTGGGTAGAATAGTGGTTTGCCCTACTATTGTTGTTTAGTTGTGAAGATTACATGAATTAATCTTGCAAAGTACTTAGAACTGCGTGGGGCTCACAGTAGGTGCCTAATACTTGTAGGCTCCTTGGTAGTCCCATCATGACACTGTCTCACCCACTATTCAGGGAGTTTCATGAGGACAGAACTGGGTGTGTCTTGGATACTACTGTGTCCCTCACGCCCAACCATACATGTATACAGCAGGTGCTCAATTAAGGAAGAAGCAAGTATGAGATCAGCCTCCCTCCACCCTCAGTCCTGTCCTAGCTTTGCCCACAGCCCTAAGACTGAACAACTGCAGCCTGCCCAGTGCCTTACCTGGATGGGGCTACAGGGATGCCTGCAGGGGGCCTCTGGGACTCCAGGATCTTCCTCTTGAACTCCTCCAGGCTAGCTGGGTCTGTGGAGGGAGGGAGAGGTGAGGCTTGACCTACAGCTTCAGTAGCCCCTGCCCCTGGGCTAGGGATGGGCTGGCAGCCCAGGGGAGTGGGAGAGTGAGGCTGGGGTGGGGTTCGAGGTGGAAAGGGGCCCCTCCCCTACTTGGCTCTGTCTTTTGTCACTCACCGATGGTCTGGGGGTTGGGGACAGGGCCCATGGGCCGTGGCACTGGTATAATCGGCTGCGACTGTGAAAGAAAGATGGAGGGAGGTTGGTAGAAGCCAGGGCTTCCCAGACAGGCTTCTGCCTTTTTTTTTTTTTTGAGATGGAGTTTCGCTTTGTTGCACAGGCTGGAGTGCAGTGGCATGATCTTGGCTCACTGCAAACTCGGCCTCCCAGGTTCAAGCGATTCTCCTGCCTCAGCCTCCCGGGTAGCTGGGACTACAGGCACGCGCCACCATGCCTGGCTAATTTTTTGTATTTTTAATAGAGGTGGGGTTTCACTATGTTGGCCAGGCTGGTCTCGAACTCCTGACCTCAGGTGATCCGCCTGCCTCGGCCTCCCAAAGTGCTGGGATTACAGGCATGAACCACTGTGCCTGGCCGGGTTCTGCCCTTTCATGCCCTTCAAGACCAGTGTCTCTAAAGTCCTTCCAGGGCAGCGTAACAGACCCCATGTAGAAAGACATACATGGTCATGAACGTAGAATCACCTGCAACCACCACAAGACTTCAGATGGCTTGGGGACTTGTGGGACTGCTCACCTCAGCAGTCCCGAGGCCCCATGCTGCACAGCTGGTCTACCCTTATCTCCATCAGAGCCTCAGGGTGAATCCAGGTCCAACCCATGACCCCATCGGAGTCTACTCACCCACCACAGCCCCCTTCAGGCTGAAGTCAGCCTACCCTGTAGACCAGCTGGACCCCGATCCTAAATGCCACCCCTGGAATATCCCTGAGCCAATCCCCCAAAACCTGAAATCCAAGGCCAATTCTGAACTCAATCACCTAAAATCTGATCCCAACATGAAAAGTCAATCTCAGAATCAAGCCCCAACCTAAACCCAGTCCTAATTATAAACTGGATCTGACCATATCTTCAGATCTCATTCTGACTCCAACCATTCTCTTGACCCAACCACTATGAAAATACCCATTTCCAGCAGGGCGTGCTGGCTCACGCCCGTCATCCCAGCACTTTGGGAAGCCGAGGAGGGCGGATCCCCTGAGGTCAGGAGTTCGAGACCAGCCCGGCCAACATGGCGAAACCCCGTCTCTACTAAAAATACAAAAAAAAAATCAACCAGGCGTGGTGGCAGGCACCTGCAATCACAGCTACTCGGGGAGGCTGAGGCAGGAGAATTACTTGAACCTGGGAGGTGGAGGTGGCAGTGAGCTGAGATTGTACCACTGCACTCCAGCCTGGGCGACAGAGCGAAACTCTGTCTCAAAAAAAAGGAGAGAAAATATCCATTTCCCCAGCCCCAGCCCTGGCCTCCACCATGCCCTCCTACAAATACTTGTGCAATGTCATGCTCAGCACCCACTCAACCCCAGATCCCAGCCTCTACCTAGCTCCCATCCTAAACCCACACTCAGTTCCAATCCCAATCCAAACTTCACCCTAATCCTAAGGCCCTATCGAGCCCCTGATATTAACCGGAAACCGTCCTAAGCTGGTCAGTTACCCCAAATCCACCTCAACCCAGTTCCACGCCGAGATTGGCATCTACCCCAGATTTTACTCTCAACCCAGCCCTGATCGTCACTCAACCCCAATGTCTCCCCAGCCATAACCCAGGGTCACCCAATCCTTCAACTCAACTGCAAGCCCACTCAGCCTTCCACCAGTCACCCTAAACCAACCCGAGCTCAACTCCTAACCCATTGTCAATACCAATCCCTATGTCAATGCCAGTGAAATCTGAAATTCACCCTTGGCTGCAACCTCTAAGCATTTCTAGATGCACCAGTCACCTCCAACTACCAGAGCCTCAAATCCGACTTCAGTGCTTCAACTCAGTCCCAAAGCAAATGAGATCCTAGATCATTCTTCACCCAACCTCACCCCCTACAAGCATCCCTGACTCAATTTGCAAGCTTTTCTCACCATCCAAATTCCAAATTCAACCCCCTTCTAAAATCAACGAAATCCTAAGTGAAATCCTGACTTTAACTCAAGTCAACTCTAGACACAGCAGTGACCAAAAACTCATCTCAGCCCAACTTAAACACGAGTTCAACCTTCACATCAACTCTTCCTCTAGGCATCCTCACCCCAGTATCACTCCCAACGCTAAACCAACTCCCCTGGTTCCTCAACTCAACTCAAATACATGATTTTAACTCTGACCCTAACCCCAATCCCAATCCCAACAGTAGAATAACCCACCAGCTCCCTACACTCAAACCCAGCCTCAATTCTTTCACTTTTCTCTTTTAGGATTTGGAGCAGATTTTATTTTATTTTAGATTTAGTGGGGATGTGTGCAGGTTTGTTACACTGGGTATATTGCATGATGCAGAGGTTTGGGTTTCTTTTTTTTTGAGACGGAGTCTTGCTGTGTCACACAGGCTAGAGTGCAGTGGCGCGATCTGGACTCACTGCAACCTCTGCCTCCTGGGTTCAAGTGATTCTCATGCCTCAGCCTTCCAAGCAGCTGGGATTACAGGCGTCTGCCACCAAGCCTGGCTAAGTTTTTTTTTTTTTTTTTTTTTTGAGACGGAGTCTCGCTCTGTCACCCAGGCTGGAGTGCAGTGGCCGAATCTCAGCTCACTGCAAGCTCCGCCTCCCGGGTTCACGCCATTCTCCTGCCTCAGCCTCCCGAGTAGTTGGGACTACAGGCGCCCGCCACTGCGCCCGGCTAGTTTTTTGTATTTTTTAGTAGAGACGGGGTTTCACCGTATTAGCCAGGATGGTCTCGATCTCCTGACCTCGTGATCCGCCCATCTCGGCCTCCCAAAGTGCTGGGATTACAGGCTTGAGCCACCACGCCCGGCCCTAAGTTTTGTATTATTAGTAGAGACAGGGTTTCACCATGTTGGCCAGGCTGGTCTCGAACTCCTGACCTCAGGTCATCCACCCACCTTGGCCTTCCAAAGTGCTGGGATTACAGGTGTGGGACACTGCACCCGATCATAGAAGTCTGACTTTCCAATGGTCTCATTGAACAAGCAATGAACTCAGTCCCCAAAATGTAAGTTTTTAACCTTTTCCCCCCTCCCTCCCTCCCTTTCCCATTTTGGAACCCCAGTGTCTGTTGTTCCCATCCTTGTTTGTATCTAATATTTTGCTCCTACTTATAAGTGACAGCATATGGTATTTGATTTTCTGTTTCTGCATTAATTCTCTTAGGATAATGACCTCCAGCTGCATCCGTACTGCTGAAAAGGACATGATTTCCTTTTTTTTTTTTTTTTTTTTTAATGCCAGCCTCAATTCTTTCCTTTTCCTTTTTTTTTTTAAGATAAGGTCTTGGTCTTTCACTCAAGCTGTAGTGCAGTGGTGCAATTCCGGCTCACTGCAGCCTCAACCTCCTGGGCTCAAGCAATCCTCCCACTTCTCAGCCTCCCAAGTAGCCAGGATTACAGGTGTGTGCTGCCACACCTGGCTTCTTTTTTTTTTTTTTTTGAGACAGACTCTTGCTCTGTCGCCCAGGCTGAAGTGCAGTGGCATGATCTTGGCTGACGGGTTCACACCATTCTCCTGCCTCAGCCTCCTGAGTAGCTGGGACTACAGGGACCTGCCACCACACCTGGCTAATTTTTTTTGTATTTTTAGTAGAGATGGGATTTTACCACATTAGCCAGGATGGCCTCAATCTCCTGACCTCGTGATCCACCCATCCCGGCCTCCCAAAGTGCTGGGATTACAGGCGTGAGCCACTGCATCTGGCCTAATTTTTGTATTTTTTTTTTTTTGTAGGGATGGGGTTTTGTGTTTTGTTTGTTTGTTTGAGACGGAGTTTTGCTCTGTCACCCAGGCTGGAGTGCAATGGTGTGATCTTGACTCACTGCAACCTCTGCCTCCTGGGTTCAAGAGATTCTCCTATCTCAGCCTCCCGAGTAGCTGGAATTACAGACACACGCTGCCATGGCCAGCTAATTTTTTGTATTTTAGTAGAGGCGAGGTTTCACCGTGTTGCCCAGGCTGATCTCAAACTCTGAGCTCAGGCAATCCACCTACCTCGGCCTCCCAAAGTGCTAGGATTACAGGCGTGAGCCACCACACCCAGCCTGGGGTGGGGGTCTTGCTGTGTTGCCCAGGCTGGTCTGAACTCCTGAGTTTAAGCTATCCTCCCACCTCGGCCTCCCAAAGTGCTGGGATTACAAGTGTGAGCCACCACGCCCAGCCAGCCTCAATTCTTAATCCTTCCTCAATGTCATTCCTAATTCCAAACTCTACCCCAATCCTAATGCCAACAAACTTCTCCATCCACATGACTACAATCCTATAACCATCCGTAGAGTGGATAGCCACCAACAGGTCATCCCAGCATCCATCCTAAATCTGCCCTCCATGCCTCAACTCAACCCAAACCCAAAGGCAACAGAAATTCTAGATCCACCCCCTCACCCAACCCTAGACCCGATATCCACCCTACCTCTAATTCCAGGTTTTGTTTTGTTTTGTTTTGTTTGAGATAGAGTCCTGAGTAGCTGGGATTACAGGCACCTGCCACCACGCCCTGCTAATTTTTGTATTTTTAGTAAAGAAGGGGTTTTGCCATGTTGGCCAGGCTGGTTTCGAACTCCTGACCTCAGGCGATCCACCCGCCTTGGCCTTCCAAAGTGTTGGGATTACTGGCATGAGCCACTGTGCCCGGCACTCTAATTCCATTCTTTTTTTTTTTTTTTTTTTTTTGAGACGGAGTCTCGCTCTGTAGCCCAGGCTGGAGTGCAGTGGCCGGATCTCAGCTCACTGCAAGCTCCGCCTCCCGGGTTCACGCCATTCTCCGGCCTCAGCCTCCAGAGTAGCTGGGACTACAGGCGCCCGCCACTGCGCCCGGCTAGTTTTTTGTATTTCTTTAGTAGAGACGGGGTTTCACCGTGTTAGCCAGGATGGTCTCGATCTCCTGACCTCGTGATCCGCCCGTCTCGGCCTCCCAAAGTGCTGGGATTACAGGCTTGAGCCACCGCGCCCGGCCTCTAATTCCATTCTTAACCCTACACTCTTCGCAATGCCCATCCCCATTACAAGCTCTATCCTGATCTTAATGCCTGATCCTAGAGAGTCGTAATTCACCCAACCTAGAACAGGAAGCCATCCTCAAAGCCAACTCCAAGTTCAACGTCACCACCACCCCCTTGGCATCTGGACCTAACTCCACTGCAGCCTCCCTCTGGGGCCCGTATGCCCACCTTGGCCTTGATGCAGGTGTCCAGGGCCGAATTTCTGATGGCCAGCTCCATCCTGAGCTGCTCCGCCTCCCTCTTCTTCTCTTCCAGCTCCTTGGCCAGGTTGTCTCGTTCCTTCCGCAGCACCGCCTTCTCCTCCAGCGCTAGCTGAGTCTGCCGGGAGCATTCGGCTTGGAGCTTGGCCTCCCGGGCCTGAGCCTCCTTCTCCACTTTCTGTTTCGCCTCCTGACTGGCCTGCAGGCCCTGCTGGGCTTCCAGCTTCTGGCGTTGGAGGTCCGAGTTCTCGCGGGCCACGCGTTCGATACCCATCCGCAGGCTCCGGGCCAGCTCCTCCACCTTGGAGGTCATGAGGCTGGGCATGTGGTCGCAGGCTCTGCGGATGGAGGCCAATTCCGAGCCCAGGGGATGGTAGAGGTTGTAACCCAGGTTGTCCAGGCTGCGTGGGATAATGGAGTCCCTCCACAGGTTACGAAGATCCATCTCAAACTTGTCCTTGTCGAGGGGCAGGCAGAGGGCTTGAACCTTTCGCAGTTGCTCCTCGGCCAGCTGGCGCTCTTGATGCTGCAGCGCCCGGGTTTTCACACATTCAGCCAGCTGTTCCTCCACCATGCGTTTGTTCAGCAGCACGCTTTCCTTATCCTTAGTGCAAACGGTCTTCTCCTTGATTATCTCCACCTCCAGCGTCTTCACTTTCTGATTCAGCATGAGGAGCAAGGCTAAGGAAACAGGACCAGGAGACCCAGGAAGATTAGGGGCTGCCGCGAGCACTGGGCGGGGAGTCCACCACCCCGGCTCCCTGCGGCCTTAGTACTCACCATCGCAGCTCTTGTTCATGTCTTTGAATTGTTCTCTGCATTGTTTCTCGCTCAAGATGATGGCAGCCATGTACCGCTGATTGTTCGTGTAGATGACCTGCCCGGAAGGGAGGGGAAGGGCGCAGGACAGAGCTTAGTGTCTTGCCCCCGGGACTGCCTGGGCCCAGATCGAGCACCCTAGTGGCCGGAGTGAGCTGAATTCACAAGGGCACGGTCCCTTTATTGAGGAGATGTTGGAAGCCAGGTGTGGCAGCTCACACCTGTCGTCCCGATTACTCAGGAGGCTGAGGTGGGAGGATCACTCGAGCCCAGAAGTTTGAGACCAGCCTGGGCAATATAGCGAGATCCCCATCTCAATAAAACAAACAAACAAAAATAAATAAATAAAAATATAGTGGATGTTTGTCTGATTTTCAAAAGCTTTTACAGTTACTACTGTCTAGAAATAAAAAGACACAAAGTATAAATAAACATGGATGAACTTTAAAAATATTACATCCACATTTATGGTCAACTGAATTTTTTTTTTTTTTTTTTTTTTTTTTTTTGAGACGGAGTTTCATTCTTGTTGCTGTTGCCCAGGCTGGAGTGCAGTGGTGCAATCTCGGCTCAACGCAACCTCCGCCTCCCATGTTCAAGCAATTCTCCTTTCTCAGCCTCCCAAGCAGCTGGGATGACAGGGGCCTGCCACCACGACCCGCTAATTTTTTTGTGTGTTTTTGGTAGAGACAGGGTTTCATCATGTTGGCCTGGCTGGTCTTGAACTCCTGATCTCAGGTGATCTGCCCGCCTCGGCCTCCCAAAGTCCTGAGATTACAGGCTTGAGCCACCGTGCCCAGCTCGTTTTTTTTTTTTTTTTTTTTTTTTTTTTTTAGACAAAGTCTCACTTTGTCACCCAGGCTGGAGTGCAGTGGCCCTATCTCAGCTCACTCTGCAACCTTGACCTCCCAGGCTCAAGCAATCCTCCTCCATCAGTCTCCCGAGGAGCTGAGACTACAAGTATGCACCACCACTCCTGGCCAATTTTTTGTATTTTCCTTACAGATGGCGGTTTTACCATGTTGTCCAGGCTGGTATGGAACTCCTGAGCTCAAAGGATCCATCCGAGCCCTGAATGTTTTTTTTTGTTTGTTTTTTGTTTTTTTTTGAGACGGAGTCTGGCTCTGTCGCCCAGGCTGGAGTGCAGTGGCCAGATCTCAGCTCACTGCAAGCTCCGCCTCCCGGGTTCACGCCATTCTCCTGCCTCAGCCTCCCAAGTAGCTGGGACTACAGGCGCCTGCCACCTTGCCCAGCTAGTTTTTTGTATTTTTTTAAGTAGAGATGGGGTTTCACCGTGTTAGCCAGGATGGTCTCGATCTCCTGACCTCGTGATCCGCCCGTCTGGGCCTCCTAAAGTGCTGGGATTACAGGCTTGAGCCACCGCGCCGGGCCTTTTTTTTTTTTTTTTTTTTTAAAGAAACAGGGTCTCACTCTGTTGCCCAGGCTAGTATACAGTGGAGTGATCACAGCTCATTGCAGACTCCAACTCCTGGGTTCCAGTGATTCTCCTGCCTCAGCCTCTCCAGTAGCTGGGACTACAGGCCTGTGCCACCACGCCTGGCTAATTTTGTATGTTTTAGTAGAGACAGGGTTTCTCCATGTTGGCCAGGCTGGTCTCAAACTCCCGTCCTCAGGTGATCTGCCCACCTCAGCCTCCCAAAGTGCTAGGATTACAGGTGTGAGCCACCGCGCCTGGCCAAACTAAGTTTTGCATTTTTAGTAGAGACGGGGTTTCACCATGTTGGCCAGGCTGGTTTCAAACTCCTGACCTCAGGTGATCTGCCCCCCTCGGCCTCCCAAAGTGCTGGGATTATAGTCGTGAGCCACCTCTCCTGGCAGAAGTAGGGTCTTCAGAGAGGTAATTAAGTTAAGGTGAGGTTCTTAGGGTGGGCTCTAATCCAACATGGCTGATGTCCTTATAAAGAGAAGAGATTTGGACACAGAGACACGGACAGAAGGAAGACCAAGAGCAGACACAGGGAGAAGATGCCACCTGCAAGCCCAGTTAGAAAGACCTGGAACAAGCCAGCTGTGGTGGCTTACGCCTGTAATCCCAGCACTTTGGGAGGCTGAGGCGGGTGGATCAAAAGGTGGAGAGTTCAAGAGTAACCTGACCAAGATGGTGAAACTCCGTCTCTACTGAAAATACAAAAAAATTAGCTGTGGCCGGGCGCGGTGGCTCAAGCCTGTAATCCTAGCACTTTGGGAGGCCGAGGCGGGTGGATCACGAGGTCAGGAGATCGAGACTATCCTGGCTAACATGGTGAAACCCCGTCTCTACTAAAAAAATACAAAAAACTAGCCGGGTGTGGTGGTGGGCGCCTGTAGTCCCAGCTACTTGGGAGGCTGAGGCAGGAGAACGACGTGAACCCGGGAGGCGGAGCTTGCAGTGAGCCGAGATCACGCCACTGCACTCCAGCCTGGGCGACAGAGCGAGACTCCGTCTCAAAAAAAAAAAAAAAAAAAGTTAGCTGAGCGTGTTGGTGGGTGCCTGTAATCTCAGCTACTCGGGGGGCTGAGGCAGAGAACTGATTGAACTCGGGGAGGTGGAGGCTGCAGTGAGCCGAGATCACGTCTCGGCACTCCAGTCCAGCCTGGGTGGTGATGGAGTGAGACTCAGTCTCAAAAAAAAAAAAAAAAAAAAAGACCAGGAACAGATCTTTCCCTCACAGCCTCAGAAGGAAGCAACACTGCTAACACTTTGATCTTGGTACCACCCAGTCTGTAATACCTTGTCATGGAAGCCCTAGCAAATTAATACAAATGCTAACACCATCTCATGAGGCAAATAAGAGTCTTTTAAAAAAAAATCTTCGGCCGGGCGCGGTGGCTCAAGCCTGTAATCCCAGCACTTTGGGAGGCCGAGACGGGCGGGATCACGAGGTCAGGAGATCGAGACCATCCTGGCTAACACAATGAAACCCCATCTCCACTAAAAATACAAAAAAATTAGCTGGGTGTGGTGGCGGCGCCTGTAAGTCAGCTACAGGCTAGAGCTACGGGAGGCTGAGGCAGGAGAATGGCGGGAACCCGGGAGGCGGAACTTGCAGTGAGCCGAGATCGCGCCACTGCACTCCAGCCTGGGCGACGGAGCGAGACTCCGCCTCAAAAAAAAAAAAAAAAAAATCTTCTTTTTTTTTTTTTTAATCGAGACAGGGTCTCGCTCCGTCACCCAGCCTGGAGTGCAGTGGCACGATCTTGGCACACTGTAACCTCCGCCTCCCGGGTTCAAGTGATTCCCCAGCCTCAGCCTCTTGAGTAGCTGGGATTACAGGTGCGCACCACTATATCTGGCTAATTTTTGTATTTTTAGTAGAGACAGGGTTTCACCATGTTGGTCAGGCTGGTCTCGAACTCCTGACCTCAAGTGATCTGCCCACCACCAGCCTGGCCAATATGGTGAAACCCCATCTTTGCTAAAATTACAAAAATGAGCTGGGCATGGTGGCGCACGCCTGTAGTCCCAGCTATTCAGGAGGCTGAGCCAGAAGACTCGCTTGAATCCGGGAGGCAGAGGTTGCAGTGAGGAGAGATTGTGCCACTGCCCTCCAGCCTGGGGAACAGAGTGAGACTCTGTTTCAAAAAAAAAAAAAAATTAAAATTAAAAATAAAGAAGATATGCAAATGACCAACAAGTATATCAAAAGATACTCAAAATCATTAGCCATTACGGAAATGCAAATCAAAACCACAGTGAGATGCCACTTCACACCCACGAGAGTGGCTATTTTAAAAACCCATAAAACCCCAAAATGAACAGTAACAGGTGTTGATGAGGATATGCGGAAATCAGAATTCTCAGACAGTACTAATGAGAATGTACAATGTTGCAACTGCTTTGGGAAAGTCTGGCAGTTCCTCAAAATGTTAAACATAGTTACCACGTGACCCAGCAATTCTACTTCTCAGCATATACCCAGAGCAATGGAAACATATTCTCACATAAACTTGCCAGTAACGTCCACAGCAGCTCAATTCACAGTAGCCAAAAGGTGGAAAGAACCCAAATGCCTGTCAGCAGATGAATCGAGGCACAAAATGTGTCCTTCCATACATAGAACATGATTCAGCCATAAAAAGGAAAGAAGCACTGATCCATGTTGCAGTGTGTGTGAACCCCCAAATTATGATGTGCAAGTGAGAGAAGCCAGACACAAAAGGCCACATTGTGCGACATTCCATTGACATGAAATGCCCAGAACAGGGCAAATTCATAGAGACAGGAAGCAGGTTGGTGGCTGCCAGGGGTTGGGGGAGGGGAATGGGGAGTGACTGCTGATGGGGACGTGGGTTTTCTTCTGGGAAGGTGAAAATGTTCTAAAATAATGTTCTAAAATGGATCATGGTGATGAATGTACAACTCTGTGAATGTACAAAAAATCATGAAATTGGCCGGGCGCAGTGGCTCATGCCTGTAATCCCAGCACTTTGGGAGGCCGAGGCAGGTGGATCACAAGGTCAGGAGATCAAGACCATCCTGGCCAATACGGTGAAACTCCATCTCTACTAAAAATACAAAAATTAGCCAGGCGTGGTGGCGGGCGCCTGTAGTCCCAGCTACTTGGGAGGCTGAGGCAGGAGAATGGCATGAACCCGGGAGGTGAAGCTTGCAGTGAGCTGAGATCGTGCCACTGCACTCCAGCCTGGGCGACAGAGCAAGACTCCATCTAAAAAAAAAAAAAAATCAACAAATTGTACACTTATATATCAATAAAGCTGTTTTTAAAAATTATTTATTATTATTATTATTGAGCTGGAGTCTCGCTCTGTTGCCCAGGCTAGAGTGCAATGGCGTGATGTCAGCTCACTGCAACCTCTGCTTCCCAGGTTCAAGCGACTCTCATGCCTCAGCCTCCCAAGTAGCTGGGAATACAGGGGTGCACCATCATGCCCAGCTAATTTTTGTACTTTAGTAGAGATGGGGTTTCATCATGTTGGCCAGATTGGTTTCGAACTCCTGACCTCAAGTGATCCACTGGCCTCAGCTACCTGCCTTGTCCTCCCAAAGTGCTGGGATTACAGGTGTGAGCCACCACGCCCAGCCAGCTGTTTTTATTTTAATTTAATTTTATATTTTTTGAGACATGGTCTCACTCTGCCACACAGGCTGGAGTGCAGTGGTGCCATCACAGCTCACTGCACCCTCAACCTCCCCAGGCTCAGGCAATCCTCCCACCTCAGCCTCTCAAGTAGCTGGTATTACAGGCGCATGCCATCACTCCTGGCTAATTTTTGTACTTTTTATAGAGATGGGGTCTCACTATGTTGCCCAGACTGGTCTTAAACTGCTGAGCTCAAGCAATCCACCCACCCTGGCCTCCCAAAATGTTGGGATTACAGGTGTGAACCACCACACCTGGCCAGCAAGGCTGTTTTTAAAGAAAGTGTTCACAATTCAACAAACTAAAGCTGTGCCTTTCAAACTTTGGACGAGAACCCTCTGCAGAAATATCATAAGATATGAAGAATGAGGAGAGTTTGTCTTTCTGCAACTCTCTGTCCTTCGTCCTTTTGAAGCTGGCCCTGGATGAATGTCCTGGGGGGACATGGGGAATGCCTTCTGTTCTCAAAAGCCTTAGTCACTGGGAGGTGGAGGTGGGAACATTGCTTGAGGCTGCTTGAGCCTGGGCAACGTAATGCGACCATGTCTCTAAAAAAAAAAAAAAAAAAAAAAAATGGCCGGGTGCAGTGGCTCAAGCCTGTAGTCCCAGCACTTTGGGAGGCCGAGACGGGCGGATCACGAGGTCAGGAGATCGAGACCATCCTGGCTAACCCGGTGAAACCCCGTCTCTACTAAAAAATACAAAAAACTAGCCGGGCGAGGTGGCGGGCGCCTGTAGTCCCAGCTACTCGGGAGGCTGAGGCAGGAGAATGGCGTGAACCCGGGAGGCGGAGCTTGCAGTGAGCTGAGATCTGGCCACTGCACTCCAGCCTGGGCGACAGAGCGAGACTCCGTCTCAAAAAAAAAAAAAAAAAAAAAAAAAAAAAAAAATTAGCTGAGCATGGTGATATGTGCCTGTGGTCCCAGCTACCTGGGAGGCTGAGGTGGGAGGATCACTTCAGCCCAGGAGTTTGAGGCTGTGGTGAGCTATCATCGTGCCACCACACTCCCGCCTGGGTGACAGAGTGAGACTTTGTCTCTAAAAAAAAAAAAGGCTGTAATTTTTTAGTTTCTTATTTTTAATTTTTTTTTTTTTTTTTATAGAGAAGAAGTGTCTTGGGAGGCTGAGGCAGGTAGATCACCTGAGGTCAGGAGTTCCAGACCAGCCTGGCCAACATGATGAAGCCCTATCTCTACTAAAAATACAAAAAATTAGCTGGGTTTGGTGGCGGGTGCCTGTAATCCCAGCTACTCAGGAGGTTGAAATAGGAGAATCACTTGAACCCGGGAGGCAGAGGTTGTAGGGAGCTGAGATCGTGCCACTGCAATCCAGCCTGGGTGACAGAGTGAAACTCTGTGTCAATAATAATAATAATAATACTATAATTAAATAAATAATTTTTTTTTTTTTTTAAGACGGAGTCTCGCTCTGTCTCCCAGGCTGGAGTGCAGTGGCTCGATCTCCGCTCACTGCAAGCTCCGCCTCCCGGGTTCATGCCATTCTCCTGCCTCAGCCTCCCGAGTAGCTGGGACTACAGGCGTCCGCCACCACACCTGGCTAATTTTTAATATTTTTAGTAGAGACGGGGTTTCACCATGTCAGCCAGGATGGTCTCGACCTCCTGACCTCGTGATCCGCCCGCCTCGGCCTCCCAAAGTGCTGGGATTACAGGCGTGAGCCACCGCGCCCGGCCTAAATAAATAAATTTTTTTAAATGAAAAGACAGGTCGGGTGCGGTGGCTCACGCCTGTAATCCCAGCATTTTGGGAGGCCAAGGCGGGCGGCTCATGAAGTCAGGAGATTGAGACCATTCTGGCTGACATGGTGAAACCCTGTCTCTACTAAAAATACAAAAAAAAAAAAAAAAAAAAAAAAAAATTATCAGGGCACATTGGCAGGCGCCTGTAGTCCCAGCGACTCGGGAGGCTGAGGCAGGGGAATTGCTTGAACCCAGGAGGTGGAGGTTGCAGTGAGCGGAGACCGTGCCATTGCACTCCAGCCTGGCAACAGAGCTAGACTCTGTCTCAAAAAAAAAAAAAAAAAAAAAGGAAAAGAAAAAAGAAAAGACACCAGTTAGCCAGGTTCTGGTCTGAGAGGGGAGGCAGGGCTCTCCTCTGAGGATCTGAGGGGGCAGGCAGGACCCTATTATGAGAGTCTGAGGGAAGGGGCACAGTTGTGCCCTGGGGACTGAGGGGTGTTCCATCCCATCTTGGGGGGCTGAGGTGAGAACCACCATACTCTGGGCATCTGGGGAGACAGTGCTTTGCCCTGGGGTTTTGGGGATGGAGACAGGGCCCTACCTCTGGGGCTCTGAGCAAGGGGGTTGTGGTGCAAGTATGGCCCTGCCATTAGGGGTCTGAGGTGAGGAGACTGAGTTCTGCCTTGCGCAGGTCTGAGGGGCTGAGCTTACCTTCCCGCCCAGTGCGGAGGGCTGGGCGGTCTGAGGTCCTATGGGAGGCCTGTCTTTGCCACTGCCTTGGCCCTGGCCAGCCAGGTCACCTCCTTGGAAGACCTCGAAGCTGCCTCTTCAGCCTTTCCTCACCCCACCCTCCCATCTCTCACCCACCTCACCCTTAAGGAGAGAGCCCCACACCTGCTCCCCACAATGTCTCAGGGCAGGCAGGACACCCCGGGGACGAAGTTGTGTCTGAGAACATGGGGATAATTGTCTAGTGTGTTTGACACAAGCTAGGGTGCGAGAGTGGCGCAAAGGTCTCCAGGAGACCCCAGATTTGCATCTGTGACTGTGCCCAGAGAGCCCACCTGTTTCTGACGCTTCAAGAAAGTCAACTCGGCCCGGGCGCGGTGGCTCAAGCCTGTAATCCCAGCACTTTGGGAGGCCGAGACGGGCGGATCACGAGGTCAGGAGATCGAGACCATCCTGGCTAACACGGTGAAACCCCGTCTCTACTAAAAAAATACAAAAAACTAGCCGGGTGAGGTGGCGGGCGCCTGTAGTCCCAGCTACTCGGGAGGCTGAGGCAGGAGAATGGCGTGAACCCGGGAGGCGGAGCTTGCAGTGAGCTGACATCCGGCCACTGCACTCCAGCCTGGGCGACAGAGCGAGACTCCGTCTCAAAAAAAAAAAAAAAAAAAGAAAGTCAACTCCCCTCTCATGCCTTCACTTTCCTGCCTGCAAAGGGTTTAAAACTTCTGCTGGCCGGGCACAATGGCTCACTCCTGTAATCTCAGCACTTTGGGAGGCCAAGGCAGGCAGATCGCTTCAAGTCAGGGGTTTGAGACCAGCCTGGCCAACATGGCGAAACCCTGTCTTTACTAAAAATACAAAAATTAGCCGGGCATGGTGGGGCACACCTGTAATCCCGGCTACTTGGGAGGCTGAGGCAAGAGAATCGCTTGAGCCTGGGAGGCAGCAGTTGCAGTGAGCCAAGACCTTCCGCTGTACTCTAGCCTTGGCAACAGAGGGAGACCCTGTCAAACAAAACAAAACAAAACAGCCGGGCGCAGTGGCTCACGCCTGTTATCTCAGCACTGTGGGAGGCTGAGGCGGGCAGATCACAAGGTCAGGAGATCGAGACCATCCTGGCTAACACCGTGAAACCCGGTGTCTACTAAAAATAGAAAAATTGGCCGGGCGCGAAAAATAAAAATAAAAATAAAAATAAAAATAAAAATAGAAAAATTAGCTGGGCTGGGCGCAGTGGCTCACGCCTGTAATCCCAGCACTTTGGGAGGTCAAGGCAGGGGGATCACGAGGTCAGGAGATCGAGACCATCCTGGCTAACACCGTGAAACCCGGTGTCTACTAAAAATAGAAAAATTGGCCGGGCGCGAAAAATAAAAATAAAAATAAAAATAAAAATAGAAAAATTAGCTGGGCTGGGCGCAGTGGCTCACGCCTGTAATCCCAGCACTTTGGGAGGTCAAGGCAGGGGGATCACGAGGTCAGGAGATTGAGACCATCCTGGCTAACAAAGTGAAACCCCATCTCTACTAAAAACACAAAAAATTAGCTGGGTGTGGTGGCGGGTGCCTGTAGTCCCAGCTACTCAGGAGGCTGAGGCAGGAGAATGGAGTGAACCCAGGAGGCCCAGCTTGCAGTGAGCCGAGATCGTGCCACTGCACTCCAGCCTGGGTGACAGAGCAAGACTCCATCTCAAAAAAACCAAACCAAAACAACGAAAGCTTCTCCCTACTTCCTGGGATTTGGCAATGAGTTAATATTTCTAAATTCAACACCCAGCATACGGCAAATATGGACTGTTTATACATGCTAGAATTGAATAGGAACAAAACACTGTGAACTTTTATTCAGTCCATCCTTTTTTTGTTTTTTTGTGGTTTTTTTTTTCCATTCTGGATCTCACTCAGTCTCCCAGGCTGGAGTACAGTGGCACCATCTTGGCTCACTGAAGCCTTGACCTCCTGGGCTCAAGCGATCCTCCCACCTCAGCCTCCCAAGTAGCTGGGACTACTGGCACGTGCCACCATGCCTGGCTAATTTTTGTATGTACGTATTTATTTATTTATTTATCTATTTTTAAACAGAGTCTCCCTCTGTCGCCCAGGCTGGAGTGCAGTAGTGAGATCTCGTCTCACTGCAATCTCTGCCTCCCAGGTTCAAGCGATTCTCCTGCCTCAGCCTCCCGAGTAGCTGGGACTACAGGCACGTGCCACCATACCAGGCTAATAATTTTTATATTTTTAGTAGAGACAGGATTTTACTAGGTTGGCCAGGCTAGTCTCGAATTTCTGACCTCGAGTGATCCACCCACCTCGGCCTCTCACAGTGCTGGGATCACAGGTGTGAGCCACTACGCCTGACCTAGTTTTTGTACGTTTTGTAGAGACAGTGTTTCACCATGTTGCCCAGGTTGGTCTTGAATTCCTGGACTCAGGTGGTCCTCCTGCCTCGGTCTCCCAAAGTGCTGGGATTACAGGTGTGAACCACTGTAGCCAGTCTTCAGCCACTTCTTATTTGCAACTAGTGTGTGCTGCCACATTCTGGGAGCTTTATGCATAGTAAGTTACGGGCTCAGGACTGCCAATTAACACACAGGAAGAGAGCTAAACTTGGATTCCAAAAAGACAACGAATAATTTTTGAAAATTATATCTCGGCCGGGCGCGGTGGCTCAAGCCTGTAATCCCAGCACTTTGGGAGGCCGAGACGGGCGGATCACGAGGTCAGGAGTTCGAGACCATCCTGGCTAACACGGTGAAACCCCGTCTCTACTAAAAAATACAAAAAACTAGCCGGGCGAGGTGGCGGGCGCCTGTAGTCCCGGCTACTCGGGAGGCTGAGGCAGGAGAATGGCGTAAAAACCCGGGAGGCAGAGCTTGCAGTGAGCTGAGATCCGGCCACTGCACTCCAGCCTGGGCGACACAGCGAGACTCCGTCTCAAAAAAAAAAAAAAAAAAATTATATCTCAAATATTGTATGGAATATACTTACAGTAAAAAAAAGAAAAAAAAGTTGCTGGCTGGGAATAGTGGCTCATGCCTGTAATCTCAGCACTTTATGAGGCTGAGCCTAGGAGTTCAATACCAGCCTCGGCAGCATAGTGAGATTCTGTCTCTAAAAAAGAAGTTAGCCAGGGCGCCAGGGCAGGACATGGTGGCTCATGCCTGTAATCCCAGCACTATGGGCAGCTGAGGGGGATGGATCACTTGAGGTCTGGAGTTTGAGACCAGCCTGGCAAACATGGTGAAACCCCGTCTCTACTAAACATACAAAAATTAGCTGGTATGGTTGTACGTGCCTGTAATCCCAGCTACTCAGGAGGCTAAGGCAGGAGAATCACTTGAAACTGGGAGGTGGAGGTTGCAGTGAGCCGAGATCGTGCCACTGCACTCCAGCCTGGATGACAGAGCGAGACTCCATCTAAAAAAAAAAAAAAATTGCCAGGTGTGGTGGTGCCCACCTGTAATCTCAGCACTTTGGGTGGTCCAGGAGGGAGGACTGCTTGAGCCCAGGAGTTCAAGACCAGCCTGATCAACATAGCGAGACCCCATGTCTACTAAAAATAAAAAATGACCGGGGCATAGTGGCACGTCCATAGTGCCAGCTACTCAAAAGGTTGAGGCAGGAGGATAGCTGGAGCCCAGGATGTCAAGGTTGCAGTGAGCTATGCTCACATCACTGTGCTCCAGCCTGGGTGACAGAGTGAGACCCTGTCTCCAAAAAAAAGAAAAGAAATAAAAAAAAAATTAGCTGGACGCAGTGCCTCACCCCTGTAATCCCAGCACTTTGGGAGGCTGAGGTGAGAGGATTGCTTGAGCCCAGGAGTTCGAGACTAGCCTGGGCAACATAGTGAGACCTCATCTCTGCTAAAGATAAACATATTAGCTGGGTGTGGTGGCACATGCCTGTAGTCCTAGCTACTCAGGAGGCTGAGGCAAGAGGATCACTTGAGCCCAGGAGATTGAGGCTGCAGTGAGCTATGATAGCCATTGCACTCCATCCAGCCCAGGATACAGATGGAGACCCTGGCTCTTACAAAAAAAAAAAAAAAAATCAAATCTGTCGGCTGGGCATGGTGGCTCACGCTTGTAATCCCAACACTTCGGGAGGCCAAGGTGGGTGGATCACTTGAGGTCAGGAGTTTGAGACCAGTCTGGCCAACATGGTGAAACCCCATCTCTACTAAAAATACAAAAATTAGCCGGTTATGGTGGCACGTGCCTGTAATCCCAGCTACTTGGGAGGCTGAGGCAGGAGAATCACTCGAACCCGGGAGGCGGAGGTTGCAGTGAGCCGAGATTGCACCACTGCACTCCAGCCTGGGAGACAGAGCGAGATGGTGTCTCATAAGAAAATAGAATATTTGTCCTGTGATTGTCCCCCTCTCTTGGATGAGGAAACTCAGGCTCAGAGAGGTGAGGGGGCTTGCCCAGGGTCCCCAGGACAAGTGTCCTGTCCACAGCCTTACCCGGTCACCCTGGCACTGGCGGAAGCTGGCATTGATGCGGTCCAGGTCGCGGCGGGCACTCAGCAACATCTGCATGATGGCATCCTTGGCGCGGGTGGTGAGGTTGAGCTCCTTGGTCAGGTTGGTCTGGGAGGCCGTGAGCCCCAGGACCTGGCTGTACAGGCCCTCGGCTCGGCGCTCAGTGGCCTGCAGGTTGGACTCCGTGCTCACGTGCACGTTGCCATAGACCATGAAGAGCACAAGCCCCAGGATGATGAGGAATTGGATGAGGGAGACGAAGAGGAAGAAGTAGCGCAGGTAATACCAGCAGCCCCGAGAGCTGCTCCCGGCCCGAGCGTAGGACCCTCCATGCTCCATGGCCAGACCCATTTGCTCACTCCTGCCGTCTAGTGCACCGTCCCTGCTTGCCACCCGGCCTGCTCTGGCCTCCGCCTCGCAGGGGGGAGTGCTTATATTACTCCTCTTAATACTTCCTCTGCCTGGCTCCTTCCTGGCCCGGAGGAAACGGGGGCTGCGGGTTATCACAACACTCCCACTCTGGCTGTGAGAGGGCGGGGGTGGGGCTGGGGGCGCAGAGCCAGGGCACCGGCTGGACCCCTCTGATTAATGCTGGGTGGGGCGCTGGCTGGCTGGTCAGGCATTCTCGGCCTCTTTGAGCCTCGCGTTCGCCTTTACTTGGTGGACGGTGCTGTTCTCAGTCCCTGCTGTGATTAGATCACCGAATCATGCCAGGTGTGTTGCTGTCACCCTTGGGTGGCAGAGGAAACTGAGGCACAGGGAGGCGAAGGGGCTGCCTTGGGGTCTCACGCGGTTAGTTCAGGGGGCTTGACTTACCTGGAGACAGGCTGGCTACAGACATGCACCCACTTCACTGGGGCGGTGCTGATTAAATGCCACAAAACGTGGGAAATGTGCCGGGCGCGGTGGCTCACACCTACAATCCCAGCACTTTGGGAGGCCGAGGTGGACGGATCACCTGAGGTCAGGAGTTCGAGACCAACCTGGCCACTATGGTGAAACCCCTGTCTCTACCAAAAATACAAAAATTAGCTGGGTGTGGTGGCGCATGCCTGTAATTCCAGCTACCCAGGAGGCTGAGGCAGAATAGTTGCTTGAACCCAGGAGGTGGAGGTTGCAGTGAACAGAGATCGTGCCATTGCACTCCAGCCTGGAGTACAGAGCAAGACTGTGTTTCAAAAAAACAAAAAAAGGCCGGGCGCGGTGGCTCAAGCCTATAATCCCAGCACTTTGGGAGGCCGAGACGGGCGGATCACGAGGTCAGGAGATCGAGACCATCCTGGCTAACACGGTGAAACCCCGTCTCTACTAAAAATTACAAAAAACTAGCCGGGCGAGGTGGCGGGCGCCTGTAGTCCCAGCTACTCGGGAGGCTGAGGCAGGAGAATGACGTAAACCCGGGAGGCGGAGCTTGCAGTGAGCTGAGATCCGGCCACTGCACCCCAGCCTGGGCAGCAGAGTGAGACTCCGTCTCAAAAAAAAAAAAAAAAAAAAAAAAAAGTGTGAAACGCTTAGCTAGCCTAGGGATGGACAAGCAGTAGGTGATCAGTAATTGCACAGGAGGGCATCACGGAGGGCTGAGCCATGGATGGTGGTGGCGCTGGCTCCCTAAGCTCTGTCATTGCCCACAAAGCCCTGTTCACTTAGGTGCTCAATAAATGCTCCAGGAAACTGCAGCACAAGGAATAATGAACTTAGAGCTGGGAAGAGCTGGCTTTCCCCATGAGAGCTTGGGCGAGAGGCCTCACATGACTGTGCCTCACTTTTCCCCTTTGTGAGACAGGGTATACCGGTGCCTGGTCACTCTGTGGCTGTTGTTATGATTAGGATCATTTCCTGCTGGAGGCACTGCTGGGGGCTCTGTGAGATGGTGAATGAGAAGTGGTGGATAGGTGGGACCGAGATTCCTCCCTCGACACTCAAAACCCTATGGCGGGGCTGGGCACAGTGGCTCACGCCTGCAATCCCAGCATTTTGGGAGGCCAAGGCAGGCAGATCACCTGAGGTCAGGAGTTCCAGACCAGCCTGGCCAATATGGTGAAACCCCATCTCTACTAAAAATACAAAAATTAGCCGGGTGTGGTGGCGGGCACCTGTAATCCCAGCTGCTTGGGACGCTGAGGCAGGAGAACCACTTGAACTCAGGAGGCGGAGGTTGCAGTGAGGCGAGATCAGGCCACTGCACTCCAGCCTGGGAGATAAGAGGGAAACTCTGTCTCAAAAACAAAAACAAACAAACCAAAAAACCATGGGAATTTTCTGGCGTCGCTGTGGGTCACCCCCACAGTTGGGCCCGGAGGGGTCTTGGGGACCAGGAAGCAAAGGATTCTGTGTGTCCTGCCTATCTCCCAGAATCAGGAGCTCCAGCAAAACGCTCCCTGGAGTCCCTTCTTTGTTTGCTCCACGCTGGGTGATGCCAGGCCCCTCCAAGACGCATCAGTCCCAAGCCCAGCCACAAGCAACTCCCAGTCTTGGGAGACAGACTGGGACAGGTACCCTCCCACCCCGTGGAGTCAGGGTGGGCTAGAGGGACAGGAGCAGGGAGCTGGAAAGGAGACTGGACTCCGGACAGGTCACAATCGTGCAATTGCTGTTCTCTGTAGGGGAGTGTGAAGGCTGGGGCGTGTAGACCCGTCCTCCCATTAGCCAGGGTAACAGAGTGGGGAGGGGTCGTTGACAGAGCAGAGGGGTATTCCAGGGTGGTGCTCAGTGAGGCAAGAGTAGAGTTGAGAAGAAGGAAGTTCCCAGGGGTGGGCAGGAAACCCATGTCTGACCTTTGACCTTTGCAGCTACCCGGTGGTGGTTCCTGATTCTGATTCCGGACCCTTCCCAGCGGCGTCGTCGGTGGCTGCTAGTGGGGGAAGGAGGGCTGGGGGTTGCCATGGATGCCCAACCAGTCATTTCTCCAGGTTGGCCAGCCCCACCCAGAGCCCCCCAGAGCTGGGCAGGAGGAGAACATCCTCCGTAATGGGGGCAACATAGTCTGAGTAAACCCAGCATTACAATTTAGAGTTTTGGAGTTGAGTTCTGACTGTGTCACCTACCAGCTTTTGTGGCCTTGGAGAAGTGACTTTCCCTCCCTGGGCCTCAGTTTTCTCCTGTCCGAAGTGGAGATAGCCAGGCGCAGTGGATCACACCTGTAATCCCAGCAATTAGGGAGCCAGAGGTGGGAGAATCAATCACTGAGCCCACAAGTTTGAGAGCCTGTTCAAAAAAAAACCCCCCAAAAACAAACACAGAACAAAAATCAAGTGAAGACAACATAGCCAGTTTTCTTTTTTGAGACAGAATCTGGTACTGTCGCCCAGGCTGGAGTGCAGTGGCGCCATCTCAGCTCACCGCAACCTCCGCCTCCCGGGTTCAAGCGATTCTCCTGCCTCAGCCTCCTGAGTAGCCGGGACTACAGGAACACGCCACCATGCCCGGCTAATTTTTTGTATTTTTAGTAGAGACAGGGTTCCACCATGTTGGTCTTGAACTCCTGACCTCATGATCCACCCACCTCGGCCTCCCAAAGTGCTGGGATTACAGGTGTGAGCCACTGCGCCAGGCCTGATTTTTTATTTTCCCCCCTAACAAAAAAGGTAGGCCGGGCGCAGGGGCTCACACCCGTAATCCCAGCACTTTGGGAGGTTGAGGCGGGTGGATCACGAGGTCAGGAGTTCGAGACCAGCCTGGCCAATGTGGTGAAACCCCATCTCTACTAAAAATACAAAAATTAGCTGGATGTGGTGGTGGGTGCCTGTACTCCCACCTACACAGGAGGCTGAGAACAGAAGAATCGCTTGAACCCGGGAGGCGGAGGTTGCAGTGAGCGGAGATCGTGCCATTGCACTCCAACCTGGGCGACAAAGCAAGACTCCATCCCCCCAAAAAAAAAAGGTAAAGATAGACTTTCCTCTTTTTGCACAGTGTTATGTCTTTGAGATTCACTGACTCCTTTGGCCGGCTGTTTAGGTTTTCACCAGATACATTACAATAAAATTACGCATGGGCACTGAGATTGTTGCTGAGTTTTTTGTTTCAGTAAATAAAAGAAGATTTAAAATCAAATTTCCTGGCTATGTGCAGTGGCTCACATCTGTAATGCAAAGCGCTTTGGGAAGCCAAGGCAGGCAGATCGCTTGAGTCCAAGAGTTCAAGACAAGCCTGGGCAACGTGTTGAAATCCCGTCTCTATAAAAAATACAAAAATTAGCCGGGCGTGGTGGTGGGCGCCTGTAATCCCAGCTACTTGGGAGACTGAGGCAGGAGAATTGCTTGAATCCAGGAGGCAGAGGTTGCAGTGAGCCGAGATCACACCACTGCACTCCAGCCTGGGTGACAGCGTGAGATGGTCTCAAAAAAAAAAAAATGAAGAAAAAAAGAAAATCAAATCTCCAGAAATGAATGAAATTACTGGGTCTCAAAGCGGGCACATTTTTACATTTTGATAGTTGTCACCAATTTGTCCTTCAAAGAGGTGGTTTTCATTGACATACTTGCCTGCAAGGTCTGAAATCTCCAACATGGAGTTTATGAAAATGTTCTGTTTGTGTCCTTGGCCAGAAAAATCTGGAGGGAGAACGTGAGCGCCTGATCGAGAATCTACATGAAGTCAAATGCGTCGGCCCTGACGTGAGTGTTGGGTTTTTTTCCTGAAAACAATTTGTCATGTTCACAGGAAATTTTGCAAATGAATCCCTTCAAATTCCCTTGGAGGGGCATCAGACAATCAGGCTTGCTTTTTAAACCCTTTTGTTTTTCTAAACAGAAAACAATTGATTTGGTTTCATTTGTTTGTTTGAGTGGAGAAGGAAAAACTGTCATGAGGAAGTCAGCTCCGAGTCACTCCCTGAAAACTGACACTGAAGTCCTCATAGAGACACGAGTTAAAAAAAAAAAAAATCACTCAGAACTTCAGGAAGGTCCTTGAGGAAGTGATATTTCTGGTGAAGAAAGATTTCGGTGAAGTTCAGAAAACCCTCCACTATTTTTTTTTTTTTTTTGGAGACAGATTCTTGCACTGTTGCCCAGGCTGGAGTGCAGTGGCACAATCTCGGTTCACTGCAACCTCCACCTCCCGGGTTCATGCCATTCTCCTGCCTCAGCCTCCTGAGTAGCTGGGACTACAGGCGCCCGCCACCTCGCCTGTCTAGTTTTTTGTGCCTATAATAGAGATGGTGTTTCACCGTGTTAGCCAAGATGGTCTTGATCTCCTGACCTCATGATCCGCCTGCCTCAGCCTCCCAAAGTACTGGGATTACAGGCGTGAGCCACCGCGCCTGACTTTCTTTCTCTCTCTTTTTTTTTTTTTTTTTGATACGGAGTCTCGCTCTTTCGCCCAGGCTAAAGTGCAGTGGCGCCATTTCGGCTCACTGCAACCTCTGTCTCTCAGGTTAGAGCAATTCTTTTTTTTTTTTTTTTTTTTTTTTTTTTGAGACAGAGTCTTGCTCTGTCGCCCAGGCTGGGGTGCAGTGGCCGGATCTCAGCTCACTGCAAGCTCCGCCTCCCGGGTTTAGACCATTCTCCTGCCTCAGCCTCCCGAGTAGCTGGGACTAAAGGCGCCCGCCACCTCGCCCGGCTAGTTTTTTGTATTTTTTAGTAGAGACGGGGTTTCACCGTGTTAGCCAGGATGGTCTCGATCTCCTGACCTCGTGATCCGCCCGTCTCGGCCTCCCAAAGTGCTGGGATTACAGGCTTGAGCCACCGCGCCCGGCCTTTAGGTTAGAGCAATTCTGGCTCAGCCTCCTGAGTAGCTGGGACTACAGGTACACACTACCACCCCCGGTTAATTTTTGTATTTTGTTTGTTTGTTTGTTTTGTTTTTTTTTGTTTTTTGCTTTTTTTTTTGAGACGGAGTCTCGCTCTGTCGCCCAGGCTGGAGTGCAGTGGCGGGATCTCAGCTAACTGCAAGCTCCACCTCCCGGGTTCATGCCATTCTCCTGCCTCAGCCTCCCGAGTAGCTGGGACTACAGGTGCCCGTCACCTCGCCTGGCTAGTTTTTTGTATTTTTTTAGTAGAGACAGGGTTTCATGTGTTAGCCAGGATGGTCTCGATCTCCTGACCTCGTGATCCGCCCATCTCGGCCTCCCAAAGTGCTGGGATTACAGGCTTGAGCCACCGCGCCCGGCCAATTTTTGTATTTTTAATAGAGACTGGGTTTCACCGTATTGGCCAGGCTGGGCTTGAACTCCTGACCTCAAGTGATCCTCTCGCCTCGGCCTCCCAAAATGCTGGCTTTATAGGCATGAGCCACTGCACCCGGCCAACCCTCCACTTTTACGTGCACGTGTTTGGTTTTTGGTTAATGGAAGTGAAATTAAGTTTTGTGCTTTTGGAGGTGACAGAGGCGGCAAAGAGAGTCCTTCTGTGGGGTGGGGGAAACCTGTGATCTCTGGGACTCTGTGTTCCCTGTTGAAAAATAGGTACCTAGGCTGGGCACAGTGGCTCACGCCTGTAATCCCAGCACTTTGGGAGGCTGAGGTGGGTGGATCACCTGAGGCCAGGAGTTCGAGACCACCGTGACCAACATCTCTACTAAAAATACAAAGTTAGCCAGGTGTGGTGGCGCATGCATGTAATCCAAGATACTGGGGAGGAGGAGGCAGGAGAATCGCTTGAACCCAGGAGATGGAGGTTGCAGTTAGCTGAGATTGCACCATTGCACTCCAGCCAGGGCAACACGAGCAAAACTCCATCTCAAAAAATAAAAAATAAATAAAAAGGCCGGACGCGGTGGCTCAAGCCTGTAATCCCAGCACTTTGGGAGGCCGAGGCGGGCAGATCACAAAGTCAGGGGTTCAAGACCAGCCTGGCCAGCAAGGTGAAACCCCATCTCTACTAAAAAAAATACAAAAATTTGCCGGGTGTGGTTGTGCACACCTGTAATCCCAGTTACTCAGGAGGCTGAGGCAGGAGAATCACTTGAACTCGGGTGTGGAGGTCGCAGTGAGCCGAAATCGCGCCAATGCAGTCCAGCCTGGGCAAAAAGAGTGAAACTCTGTCTCAAAAAAAAAAAAAAGAAAGAAAGAAAGAAAAGAGAGAGAGAGAGAGAGAGAGATGACCAACAGAAACCAAGAGGGATCATTAGACAGGTGGAGACAGGGAGATAGAACAAGGACAGCTCAGTGGCTGGCTCTGTAGGGTGGGAGGCAGTTGTCACTGAGAAGTGCTGTTTGCCTCTCTGGGCATCTGGGGAGCCTCAATGCAGACCTAGTTCTCGGCCTGTCCTTCTCAAGTCACCTCAAATACTCACCGACTCTCTGTCTTATGACTTCCCTGGGGTTCAAAGCCTCCAGCCTCAAATTCCCCGCTTCCCAACATTCTTTGACACTAATTCTACTTGTGCCCCTCCTACTCACACATCTGCCACGGCTCCCTGTCACCCTCCATCCCCAGAACTGATTTTTTTTTTTGGAGACGGAGTCTTGCTCTGTCACCCAGGCTGGAGTACAGTGGCGCGATCTCGGCCCACTGAAACCTCTGTCTCCCGGGTTCGAGCAATTCTCCAGCCTCAGCCTCCTGAGTAGTTGGGATTACAGACGCCTACCACCACACCCAGCTAATTTTTTGTATTTTTAGTAGAGACGGGGTTTCACCATGTTGGCCGGGCTGGTCTCGAACTCCTGATCTCAAGTGATCAGCACGCCTTGGCCTCCCAAAGTGTTGGGATTACAGGAGTGAGCCACCACGGCTGGCTCAGAACTCATGTTCAGGAGTCCCTCAGGTATGGCCAAGATGGAGCCAGCAGGGGAAATAAATAAATGCATAATGGTGACAATGACTTAGTTCCTGTGGACAGCCCTGTGCCCTGCCCTTTACACGGGCCAGTTCTTGGACCACACAGTCCTGTGGTGAGGGGGTCTTGAGTCCCTAGGGTCCTGGCTGGAGCGAGGCCAGTCTCCAGGCTTCCAGCTCTGGCTGACTCCAGAAGGAGGAACCATTTCCTGCCGGCTTCTGGATTGACGCCAGGGCCGGGGGAGGGGGTTTCAGACCCACCCTGTCCGACTCTCAAAACTCTGGGCCCTCAGGAGGCGGCAACGGGATCTGCTGGCTGGGGCGGCCCCTGGTGGCCATTAGCGGAACACAACAGCTAGATCTCCTCTTCCTGAAGCCTCAGTTTCCCCATAGGCAGAGCCTCCAGGTGAGCCCCCTCTCAGGTGAAGGTCCTGATCAGGCACCTACAAACCCCAGGTGTGTGGGAGGATCATGAGCAGGACTGGCTAAAGGGGGTGGAACTCTGACAGAGTTCCAAGAGCTTCCAATCCCCTCTCTACACCAGCCTCTTAGGACTGTTTTAAATTTATTTTTATTTACTTAGTTTTTGAGTCAGGGGTCTCACTCTGTCGCCCAGACTGGAGTGCAGTGGCTATGACCTCGGCTCACTGTAACCTCCACCTTCAGGGTTCTCTAAGCAATTCTCCTGGCACAACCTCCTGTGTAGCTGGAATTACAGGTGTGCACCACCACGCCCAACTAATTTTTATTTGTATTTACTTATTTTTTTGAAATGGAGTCTTGCTCTGTCACCCAGGCTGGAGTGCAGTGGCACAATCTGGGCTTACTACAACCTCTGCCTCCCAGGTTCAAGTGATTCTCTTGCCTCATCCTCCCGAGCAGCTGGGATTACAGGCGCTCACCACCTCACCCCACTAATTTTTGTGTTTTTAGTAGAGATGGGGTTTCACCATGTTGACCAGGCTGGTCTCAAACTCTTGACCTCAGATGATCCACCTGCCTCGGCCTCCCAAGGTGCTGGGATTACAGGTGTGAGCCACCGTGCCCAGCCTATTTATTTAGTTTTCGAAACAGGGTCTCATTCTGTCGCCCAGGCTGGAGTGCAGTGGCGTGATCTTGGTTTACTGCAACCTCTATCTCCAGGGTTCAAGCGATTCTCCTGCCTCAGCCTCCCAAGTAGCTGGGACTACAGGTGCGCACCACTACACCTGGCTAATTTTAAAACTTTTCGTAAAGATAGTGGTCTCCCTACATTATTCAGACTTGTCTCTGGCTCCTTGGCTCAAGTGATCCTCCTGCTTCAGCCTCCCAGTGTGCTGGGATTATAGATACGAGCCACCACACTCAGCCCAGACACTTTTAAAAACTATTTTTAATTTTTAATAAGTAATACATGTTCATGGTTTTTAAAAATGCAATTTTTACAAAGGGTACATGGAGAAACATGAGAGTATGTCCCCCGCCAATTACCAGAGCCCTGGTTTGCTCCCCAGAGAGGGAGGCTGTGACCAGTGTCTCCTTCAGAGAGATTTGGATAAAAGTCACCTCCCCAAGCCCTGCATTTAAAAAAAAAAAAAAAAAAAAAGCGGGGGGACCGGGCACTGTGGCTCACGCCTGTAATCCTAGAACTTTGGGAGGCCAAGGAGGGTGGATCATGAGGTCAGGAATTCGAGACCAGCCTGGCCAACATGGTGAAACCCTGTCTTTACTAAAAAATACAAAATTTTTTTGTATTTTTAGTAGAGACGGGCTTCACCATCTTGGCCAGGCTGGTCTTGAACTCCTGACCTTGTGATCCACCTGCCTCGGCCTCCCAAAGTGCTGGGATTACAGGCGTGAGCCACCGTGCCCTGCCTCTTTTTTCTTTTTCCTTCCTTCCTTCCTTCCTTCTTTCCTTCCTTCCCTCTTTCTCTTTCCTTCTTTCTTTCTTTCTTTCTCTTCCTTCTTTCTCTTTCTTTCTTTCTTTTGCTTCCTTCCTTCCCTCCCTCCCTCCCTCCCTCCCTCTCTCTCTCTCTCTCTCTCTTTCTTTCTTTCTTTCTTTCTTTCTTTCTTTCTTTCTTTCTTTCTTTCTTTCTTTCTTTCTTTCTTTCCTTCCTTTCTTTTTGAGACAGGGTCTCAGTCACCTAGTCTGGAGTGCAGTGGCATGATCACGGCTCATTGCAGCTTCCACCTCCTGGGCTTAAGTGATCCTCCTGCTTCAGCCTCCCAAGTAGTTGGGACCACAGGTGCATGCCACCAAGCCTGGCTACTTTCTTCTCTCTTTCCCTCCCTCCCTCCCTCCCTTCCTTCCTTCTTTCTTTCTTTCCCTCTCTCTCTCTTTCTTTCTTTTCTTGAAGGTGTTTTGCTCCAGTCACCCAGGCTGGAGTACAGTAGCATGATCTTGGCTCACTGCAGCCTCTGCCTCTCAGGCTCAAGTGATCTTCCCACCTCAGTCTCCTGAGTAGATGGGACCACAGGTGCATGTCACCATGCCCAGCTAATTTTTAGTGTTTTGGTAGAGAATGGGTTTCACCATGTTGCCCAGGCTGGTCTCAAACACCTGAGCTCAAGTGATCCACCCGCCTCAGCCTCCCAAAGAATTTTAAAACAATTATTTGTAGAGACAGGGTCTCCCTATGTTGCCTAGACTGGTCTTGAACTTCAGGGCTCAGGAGATCCTCCCGCCTTAGCCTCCCAAAGTGTTGGACTTACAGGCATGAACCACCGTGCCCAGCATGATTTTCTTAATAATTTTTTTCTAACTTTAATTTTTCTTTCTTTTTTTTTTTTTTTTGAGACGGAGTCTTGCTCTGTCGCCCAGGCTGGAGTGCACTGGTGTGATCTCCACTCACTGCAAGCTCCGCTTCCCGGGTTCACACCATTCTCCTGCCTCAGCCTCCCAAATAGCTGGGACTACAGGCGCCCGCCACCTGGCCTGGCTAGAATTTTGTATTGTGTAGTAAAGACGGGGTTTCACTGTGTTAGCCAGGGTGGTCTCGATCTCCTGACCTCGTGATCTGCCCGTCTCGGCCTCCCAAAGTGCTGGGATTACAGGCATGAGCCACCGCGCCCGGCCTAATTTTTCATTTTTAATTTTTGAGACAGGGTCTTGCTCTGTCACTCAGACCACTGACGTGCAGTGGTGTGATCATGGCTCACTGCAAACTTGACATCCTGGGCTCATGTGATCCACCTGCCTCAGCCTCCCAAGTAGCTGGGGCTACAGATGCATGTCACCATGCTCAGCGAATTATTGATATTCTTTGTAGAGACAGGTTCTTGCTGTGGTGCCCAGGCTGGTCCCAAACTCCTGGGCTTAAGTGATTCTCTTGCCATGGCCTCCAAAATGTTGGGATTACAGGCATGAGCCACCACACCTGGCCAGCCTTGAGTCTGGAGGAGTCAAAGTTATGTGTGAATTTTCAACTGCATGGGGGACTGGCGTCCATAACCTTCGTGTTGTTCAGAAGTTGGAGAATAATCTACCAATTTTTCTGTAAGTCTGAAGTTATGCCAAACATAAAGGTTAAATTTAGATAACAAGCTAAAAATGTTTAAAGGTTAGAAAAACAAGAAAACCCACTAATACATTCATGTGAAATTGAGCAATATAAAATTGTCCATATTTCAATGTTTTTTACCCATATAAACAGCACTTTCTTGTGATTCAACCTATAGATTCTCTTCCTTTTAGTTGTAGCTTTTATTTTTCTTGTGTGATTGCATTGGCTAGTACTCCCAGAGGAAAAACTACTTGACAGTGGACGTCCTCACCTTGGCACTGATTTTGATGTGTTTTTTTCTCTACAATTTATAAATTTCCTCATTTGATCTATTAGTATAGCAATTAACAGACTTGGGAATATTGAACCATTGCTCCATCTCAGGCATAAGTCACCTTTGTTGCAGTGTAGGTTAAAAACATGGGCCGTGAGCAGTGGCTCATGCCTGTAATCCCAGCACTTTGGGAGGCTGAGGCAGGAGGATCACCTAAGCTCAGGAGTTCAAAACTAGCCTGGGCAACATGGTGTAACCCCCATCTCTACTAAAAATATAAAAATTAGTTGGGCGTAGTGGTGGGGGCCTGTAATCCCAGGTACCTGGGAGATTGATGCAGAAGAATTGCTTGAACCTGGGAGATGAAGGTTGTAGTGAGCCCAAATTGTGCCACTGCACTCCAGCCTGGGCAACAAGAGCAAAACTCCATCTCAAAACCAAACCAAAAACAAACAAACATGTTACTTGGTTCTTTTTGTTTAAATTCCATCTGGGAGTTTTGTACCCTTCTCACAGGGTGAGGGATTTGCGGTTTTCCTATTGTGCCACCTTTGTCAGCTTTTGTTTTCAAATCAACTCCCTATCAAGAGTCCAATCACCCATTTTACAGATAGGGTAAACTGAGACCCAGAGAGGGAAAGTGACCCTTTCCGGTTACTCCTGAGCCAGGGCTAGACCTCCAGTCTTCGTATCTGTGGGATGTCGGTAACATTGTTGTTAAAGGGGACTTCAAATCCCAGCTAAGCACTAGCTCACTGCATGATCACTTGGGCCTCAGTTTCCCTGTCTGTAGAATAAGCACTTTACATGGTCGGGGAGAGAGGGCTGAGGCTCCTTTCTGTGAAGTTTCCGTTCAGGGCGTCTCCACGGTCTAAAGGTGAGCGTCGCATCCAGCGTGGGGGCGCCTCTATACACGTCCCCGCAGACACCCCCCCACCATGTCTGTCCTCCTGGCCGAAGCCCCCTTCCGGCTGGGGGTCGACTCACCCTCGTGCGCGCCGCGCCGGCCGCCGGCAGCCCCCGGAGGGTCCGGAGCGAGAGCGCGAGCGAGGGCTGGGCCGGGGTCGGGACCCCGAACGGGGACGCGGCCGAGGCGATCTGCGCTGGGGGCTCATCTCGGCTGCCAGGGCGTTACTGCCGGGAAGGGGGAAGGGGGCTGTCAGCCTCTGGTCCCCTGTCCCCAGACATCGCCAGCCCTCATCCGCCCGAGCGTCCCTTTGCTGGGAACTCCATCCCCAGAGATCCCCATCTCCCAGGGTTCCCGCTCTCCAGGATCCGGCATCCGTTCGCCACCACCAGTCATTACCGGGACGCCTCCCTAGAGACTCCCAGCTACATCCCCAGAAGCTCTCTCTCCAGACCACCAGCCTCTCCCTCGATACTTCCTTTTCTTTGCACCCTCCTCTTCCGTTCCCCGTCCCTCTCGGGGCTCCCACCGACGCTGGATCCTGGAGACCTAAGTTTCTAGAATGTTCGCCCCAGCCTGGAATCCCAAGAGAGACCGCTCTCCTCTCCATCTTTAGGTTCCAACTCCAGGAACCTCCTATTAAATAACAATGCCCCGCCCACAATGCCACGCCCAAATTAATGATTGGCCTAAAGAATGTAGCCCTGCGCAGCCATTGGTCGCGCCCTCCCCGTCCATCCGCCCCCGCCCTCGGGCCCGCCCCTCACTCACAAGCGTTCGCGCAGCACAGCCTCCCGGGCCGCACAGGCTTCGCCCTCAGCCTCCGCCACGCCTGCGCGCCGCAGAGCCTCGTCCAGCCGCCGCGCAGACTCCGTGGCCGCCGCCTCCCAGCGCGCCAGGGCCTCTGCGGGCGCAGGGGTCGGGGTCAGGCTGGAGAGCCGGCGCCTACCCGCCCCACGCACGCCGGAATCCAAGTTGATAGTCTGCATGCCGTTTGCACGCTTTCCTTTATTTGAATTAAATTTGTGCGTACCATTGCATGGCTTCCACGTGCCATTTGCATAGCTTTTCATAGGTTTGCATTGCTTTTGTGAGTCGTTTACAAGGCGTTTGCATGTTTTGTAATGTTTGCGTTGTTTTTGTGACATTTGCATGGCCTCTGCATGTTGTTTGCATTCGTTTCATAAGTTTTTGCGTTTATTTCTGTGTTATTTGCATTACGTTTGCAATTATGCTGGTTTGGATAACTAGGATTCACCTAGGCTCCTCCCACCTCTATCCCTGCCCACTCCCTTATACCACAACGCACCTGTCAGTGCCCCGTTCTCGGCCCCCATCTGGGTCTCCTGTGCCTTGGCTTCGTCCATCTCAATCTTCAGTGTCGTTAGTTGGGTCTGAAGCCGGCTCTGAAGAGTGGAGGGGAAGTGGGAGGGGGTGTAGGCGGAGGAGGGGAGGAGTGAATCGGCCTGGCCCTTTTGGGGAGAGTGAGAAGCCACCTGCAGCCCTGTGTCCTCAGCTGTGTGGAACGTCCTTTGGGGCCTTGTAGTTGTAAAACACAGAAGTGGCTTCTGAGGCCGGGCGCGGTGGCTCAAGCCTGTAATCCCAGCACTTTGGGAGCCCGAGACGGGCGGATCACAAGGTCAGGAGATCGAGACCATCCTGGCTAACTCGGCGAAACCCCGTCTCTACTAAAAACACAAAAAAAATTAGCCGGGCGAGGTGGCGGCGCCTGTGGTCCCAGCTACTCGGGAGGCTGAGGCAGGAGAATGGCGGGAACCCAGGAGGCGGAGCTTGCAGTGAGCTGAGATCCGGCCACTGCACTCCAGCCTGGGCAACAGAGCGAGACTCCGTCTCAAAAAAAAAAAAAAAAAAAAAAAAAAGAAGTGGCTTCTGAAGCCTGGGGCACCGAGTGGTGACAGCTGCCTGCCTGGGGGAGATCTCTACCCAGGTCCAGTGCCACCAACCCTAAGCCACTGGATAGTGGAGAGTGCTTAGCTCTGATGTCAGATTCAAGTTCCACTTTCAGCTCCATCTGGGACTCACTGACGGGATTTCAAACCAACACAGTGAGCCGGGCGTCGTGGCTCACACCTGTAATCTCAACACTTTGGGAGGCCGAGGCGGGCAGATCACTTGAGGCCAGGAGTTTGAGACTAGCCTGGTCAACATGGTGAAAAACCCACCTCTCCTAAAAAAAAAAAAAAAAAAAAAAAAGTCGGGTGTGGTGGTGGGCGCCTGTAATCCCAGCTCCTTAGGAGACCGAGACAGGAGAATCGCTTGAACCTAGGAGGTGGAGGTTGTAGTGAGCTATCGCGCCACTGCACTCCAGCCTGGGCAACAGAGCATGACTCCGTCTCAAAACAAAACTAAACAACACAAGACCAAGCAACAACAAAAACCAACAGGGGGCAATTTGATGGTTGACAACGATTGAATTTCTGGGGTATGTGTAGGTTTCCTCTGGACATTCTGCAAAATGACTGGTCCGGCTTCCTCAGTGTATCTTACAGTAAGGGGGCAGAGCCAGAATTTGAACTCAGAGTAGGCTGCTCTTAACCTCGACTGCCCCAGTCCCTTCTCTTGGTGGGGGCAGAAAAGGGGTAGGGATTTATTTGGATTGATTTTATTTATTTATTTATTTATTTATTTAGAAATGGGGTCTTGCTCTGTCAGCCAGGCGGGAGTGCAGTGGTGGGATCTCAGCTCACTGCAACCTCCGCCTGGGATTACAAGCATGTGCCATCACACCTGGCTAATTTTTGTATTTTTTAGTAGAGATGGGTTTTCACCAGGTTGGCCAGGCTGGTCTGGAACACTTGACCTCAACTAATACACTCACCCTGGCTTCCGAAAGTGCTAGAATTACAGGCGTGAGCCACCGTGCCCGGCCGCATTTTGATTTTTAATATTCAGATGTTGCACTACCTCGGCTGGGCTGGGAGGTTGGGGTGGAATGGGGGCTGTGCCCAGAGGTAGACAGTAGTCACTCCATAAATGGAAATGGCTGGGATTTTGAGGACAGTTCTTTTGAAAGGCTCAGGGCTGGAAAGGGTTAAAAAAAAAAGTCTGAAGGGTTAGTCAGAGGAAAAGGAGAACCTAGCAGGTACCTCCCCCAAGAGGCCAACTTTAGCCTCCTAATTACAGGTAACATGTGTGTTCCTCTCTCAAAATAGGGCTGCTGGAAACTGGCTGGAGTGGCGCTGAGTGGGCACATGGTGGAGGGCCTCCAGTGGTCTGGGGTTTCTCCAGACACCATTTATCTGGCAAATAGCGAAGGACAATGAGACTTTTTTATTTTCTCAGATGGAGTCTTGCTCTGTCTCCCAGGCTGGAGTGCAGTGGCACAATCTCAGAACACTGCAACCTCCACTTCCCGGGTTCAAGCGATTCTCCTGCATCAGCCTCCTGAGTAGCTGGGATTACAGGCGTTCACTATCACGCCAGGCTAATTTTTGTATTTTTAGTGGAGACAGGGTTTCGCCATGTTGGCCAGGCTTGTTTCAAACTCCTGACCTCAGGTGATCCACTTTTCTGATCAGAAGATAGACTCCATGGTGAACTGACATCTAAGGGTTGGAAGGCATTAGGGCGCTATTCTCAATGCCTTCTCAAGTCTAGGAACTGGGGAAACCGAGGCACAGGGAGGGAATCCTGGGGATGTGTGGGCAGGCCCTCTCTTATCCCAACATTCTGGATTCCCGAGCTCCCCCTCCACCCGGCGCACCTACCTGGCGGCCTTCACAGGCCTTTAATGCTTTCTCCAACTCTCGCCGGATACTTTCTGCCTGGTCCAGCTGCCTGGCTAGGGCCTCCTCCCGCTCGGCAGCCTCTGCCAGCAGGCGCCGCAACTCGTCGACCTCAGGCGGCGGGTCCCCGGGCGGCGCCGTGGCATTGGCCCCCGGCTCCGGGCAGCGAGATCCCCGAGCAGCCGAGGCGGCCAGATTCCAGGCTACTAGGGCCCCGCCGGCCGCTGCTGCAGCCAGGAACACGGCCACCCCGCACAGAGCGAGCACCCGCCAGGCACGCCCGGGCTCCGGCCCTGGCTCGGCCATGCCGCGGTCCACAGCTCTGGCCCCAGACGGCCACGAATATTTAATTGGCACCTTGGGGCGCCAGGGACACCCACGGTTCCGCCCAGCCTGGCCGTGGCTTCCCGAGTCCGTTGGGAGGGGTTGGACCCCCTCCAGGGACTGGTCCAACCCGTCGAGCTCAAGAAAGGAGGAGGGATCCTGGGTTCCTGCATCCCACGTGCTGCCCTCTGTGCCTCAATTTCTCCCTCTGTGAAATGGGGAGAGTATTAACTCCTGCTCGGTAGGGCTTGGTAGGAATCAAGCTGGCACATCTGTGGGAAGCGCCAAAGACCGCATCTGCAAAGGAAGTGCTTGGCTATCATTTGGGGATATGTTGTTTCCATTATTTTTTAATCTTAAGTTTGTGTGTATGTGTTGCCCAAGCTGGAGCACAATGGCAGGATCTCGGCTCACTGCAACCTCCGCCTCTTTGGTTGAAGCGATTCTCCTGCCTCAGCCTCCCGAGTAGCTGGGATTACAGGCGCACGCCATCACGCCCAGCTAGTTTTTGTATTTTTAGTAGAGACGAGATTTCACCATGTTGGCCAGGCTGGTCTCGAACTCCTGACCTCAGATGATCTGCCTACCTCGGCTTCCCAAAGTGCTGAGATTACAGGCGTGAGCCACTGCGCCTGACTCATTTTAAGTTTCTTGTTTGTTTTTTTGAGAGAGTCTCGCTATGTTGCCCAGGCTGGTCTTGAACTCCTGAGCTCAAGCAATCCTCCCACCTTGGCCTCCCAAGGTGCTGGGATTAAAGACATGAGCCACCGCATGCAGCCTGTGGTTCCCATTCTGTTGATGGGGTAACCGAGTTGGGAGATGGGAGGACACGCCACTGACTTACGGTTGGCCGGGGTTAGGCTGCTACACTAGCTGTGAAGAGGACCAGAGGGTAGACACAAGAGTGGACCGCCCCGTCTTCCCGCCTGCTCCCCACTGGGCCGCCAGGGGGCGATGTTACAACATGATTACAATGGGGCTCTGGCTCCCCTTCCCTCTTAGAATACAACCAGTTCTCCCCTCCCCTTCCTCCCTCCTACTCCCCCTTCTCTCCCTCCTCCCTCCTCTTCCTGTTTCTCTTTCTCTATCTCCCCCTCCCCCTTCTCTCCCTCCTCACACCTACAAAGGACTTGATTACACCTTTATGGTCATTTCCTCTTCACGCCTTCCTGTGGCCTCCCCAACGCTCTTCCAAGTGCATTCCCACCCCAGGGCCTTTACACCTTCTCCTCCTCTGCCTGGCTAATTGCTGCTCTGCTGACAGGTCCCCTCCTACAGAAAGTCCCCCTCTCCAACACTACCCCCTTTTGATCAGCTCCTAGGGCCCTGACATTAAAAAGATAATTGTAGGCCGGGTGCTATGGGTCACGTCTGTAATCCCAGCACTTTGGGATGCTGAGGCAAGTGGATCACCTGAGGTCAGGAGTTTGAGACCAGCCTGGCCAACACAGTGAAAGCTCCTCTCTACTAAAAATACAATAATTAGTTGGGCTTGCTGGCGGACGCCTGTAATCCCAGCTACTTGGGATTGCAGGCACCTGCCACCACTCCTAGCTAATTTTTTTTTTTTTTTTTTTGAGATGGAGTCTTGCTCTGTTGCCAAGGCTGGAGTGCAATGTCACAGTCTCAGCCCACTGCAACCTCTGCCTTCCAGGTTCAAGAGATTCTCTTGCCTCAGCCTCCCAAGTAGCTGGGATTACAGGCACCTGCAACCACACCTTCTGTATTTTTAGTAGAGATGGGGTTTCGGCCGGGCACGGTGGCTCAAGCCTGTAATCCCAGCACTTTGGGAGGCCGAGATGGGCGGATCACGAGGTCAGGAGATCGAGACTATCCTGGCTAATACGGTGAAACCCTGTCTCTACTAAAAAATACAAAAAAACTAGCCGGGCGAGGTGGCGGGCGCCTGTAGTCCCAGCTGCTCGGGAGGCTGAGGCAGGAGAATGGCGTAAACCCGGGAGGCGGAGCTTGCAGTGAGCTGAGATCCGGCCACTGCACTCCAGCCTGGGCGACAGAGCGAGACTCCGTCTCAAAAAAAAAAAAAAAAAAAAAAGAGATGGAGTTTCACTGTTGGCCAGGCTGGTCTCGAACTCCTGGCCTCAAGTGATCTGCCCACCTCGACCTCCTAAAGTGCTGGGATTACAGGGGTGAGCCACCGTACCCAGCCTTTTTTCTTTTTTCTTTTCTTTCTTTCTTTTTTTTTTTTTGAGACCTGATCTCACTCTGTCACCCAGGCTGGAGTGCAGTGGCGCCATCACGGCTCACTGCAGCCTTGACCTCCTGGGCTCAAGCAATGCCCCACCTGGGCCTCCAGCGATGCCCCCATCTCAGCCTCCCTAAATGCTGGGATTACCACCACTGGGAGCCACGGAGCCACCCCATGCCCAGCCCCTGACCTTTTTTTGTGGGGAGATATTCCACATTGACTAGACTTCCTAGTCTTCATTCAAGCCTAGACTAAATGTTGTTGGAGATAGAGACTCTTGTGACTGTCACCTCCTTACAATAGAATGTTTAAGCAACCCCCTTAGGACATAGTCAATAGTAGCCAATCTAATCTCCTATCTGTATGCTAGCCTTTGTATGGGAAATGTATTTCTGTTCAACACCTCTGTTTGTGGCTTTATAACCCATCCAGGCCTCGAGGAGAGGTGGCTCATGCCTGTAATCCCAGCACTTTGGGAGGCCTAGGCGGGCGGATCATGAGGCCAGGATCACAAGGCCAGCCTGACCAACATGTCGAAACCCTGTCTCTACCAAAAATACAAAAATTAGCCAGGTGTGGTGGTGGGCGCCTGTAATCCCAGCTACTCAGGAGACTGAGACAGGAGAATCGTTTGAACCTGGGAGGCAGAGGTTGCAGTGAGTTGAGATCGTGCCATTGCACTCCAGCCTGGGTGACAAGAGCAAGACTCCTTCTCAAATAAAAAACAAGTGATCCACACTTTTCCCTGCATGGGAGTCACTCATCCTCATTCTTCGGTGTCCCTGTGGCCCTGGATAGACTCTGCCCTCACACTTTGACCTGGAAAAAAATCTTTTAACCAGGCTTGGCATGGTGGTTCATGACTGTAACCCAAGCACTTTGGGAGACTGAGGTGGGAGCATCACTTGAGCCCAGGAGTTTGAGAACAGCCTGGGCAACATGGTGAGACCCCATCTCTACAAAATATAAAAAAAATTAGGGCCAAGCACGGTGGCTCACGCCTGTAATCCCAGAACTTTGGGAGGCCGAGGCGGGTGGATCACCTGAGGTCAGGAGTTTGTGACCAGCCTGGCCAACATGGTGAAACCCCATCTCTACTAAAAATACAAACATTGGCCAGTGCGATGGCTCATGCCTGTAATTTCAGCACTTTGGGAGGCTGAGGCGGGCGGATCATCTGAGGTCAGGAGTTCGAGACCAGTCTGGCTAGCATGGTGAAACCCATTCGCTACTAAAAAATATAAAAATTAGTTGGGTGTGGTGATGTGTGCCTGTAATTCCAGCTACTTGGGAGGCTGAGGCAGGAGAAATCACTTGAACCTGGGAGGTGGAGGTTGCAATGAACCGAGATCACACCATTGCACTCCAGCCTGGGCAACAGAGCAAGACTCCATCTCAAACAAAACAAAACAAAACAAAAAACCCCAAACAAACCACAAAAAAAGACAAAAAAACCTGAAAAAGTCCACTAATTACCCTAGGCCTCACCGGGGCTGTTGGTGGGGATGAAATAGCTTAGTAGTTGCAAAGCGGCTTTAGCTTTTCTGCAAGCCAGGGCCACAGAAGTGAGGGCCCGCCCTGCTCCTGGGGACACTTAGCAACATCTAGAGACTTTTTTTTTTCCTTTTGAGTCAGAGTCTGGCTCTGCTGCCCAGGCTGGAATGTAGTTGTGTCATCTCGGCTCACTGCAGCCTTGACATACCAGGCTCAAGTGATCCTCCTGTCTCAGCCTCCCAAGTAGCTGTGACTACAGGCATGTGCCACCATGCCCAGCTAATTATTTAATTTTTGTAGAGCTGGAGGTTCCCCTATGTTGCCCAGGCTGGTCTTGACCTACTGGGCTGAAGCAATCCTCCCCCTTCGACCTCCCAAAGTGCCGGGATTACAGGCGTGAGCCACCATGCCCAGCCTGGAAACATTTTTAATTGTCACAACTTGGGAGGGTGTTACTTGCATCTATGGGTGGGGGCCAGGGATGCCCTTTAACATCCTACAATGCAGCTGGGCGCCATGGCTCACGCCTGTAATTCCAGCACTTTGGGAGGCTGAGGCGGGTGGATTTCTTCAGGTCAGGAGTTCAAGACCAGCCTGACCAACATGGTGAAACACCATCTCTACTAAAAATACAAAAATTAGCTGGACACGATGGCAGGTGCCTGTAATCCCAGCTACTCGGGAGGCTGAGGTAGGAGAATCGCTTGAACCCGGGAGGTTCAAGTGAGCCAAGATCGCGCCACTGCACTCCAGCCTGGGAGACAGAGCGAGACTTCATCTCATAAAAAAAAAAAAAAAAAAAAGAGGCCGGGCGCGGTAGCTCAAGCCTGTAATCCCAGCACTTTGGGAGGCCGAGACGGGTGGATCACGACGTCAGGAGATCGAGACCATCCTGGCTAACACGGTGAAACCCCGTCTCTACTAAAAAATACAAAAAACTAGCCGGGCGAGGTGGCGGGTGCCTGTAGTCCCAGCTACTCGGGAGGCTGAGGCAGGAGAATGGCGTGAACCCGGGAGGCGGAGCTTGCAGTGAGCTGAGATCCGGCCACTGCACTGCAGCCTGGGTGACAGAGCGAGACTCCGTCTCAAAAAAAAAAAAAAAAGGCCAGGCGCGGTGGCTCAAGCCTGTAATCCCAGCACTTTGGGAGGCTGAGACGGGCGGATCACGAGGTCAGGAGATCGAGACCATACTGGCTAACACGGTGAAACCCCGTCTCTACTTAAAATACAAAAAACTAGCCAGCGAGGTGGCGGGCGCTTGTAGTCCCAGCTACTCCGGAGGCTGAGGCAGGAGAATGGCGTGAACCCGGGAGGCGGAGCTTGCAGTGAGCTGAGATCCGGCCACTGCACTCCAGCCTGGGCGACAGAGCGAGACTCCGTCTCAAAACAAAACAAAACAAAACTCAACCAAAAACAAAAACAAAAATCCTACAATGCACAGGATGGTCCCCACCCAGAGAACCATTCAGCCCAAACTATCAACGCTGCTGAGGCTGAGAGCCTGCCCTAGACCTTGGGAGTGAGGAACGGGTGCTCCAGGAAGCAGGCAGAGCTTGGGCAAAGGCCTTGAGGCAAAGAGGAGCTTGGGATCAGGAAAGGTGGAGGTGGTGAGCAAGAGGAAGTGAGGGGGCAAGAGGGCCAGGGGGGGTCTGTGGCAGGGGAGGTATTTGGGGACCCTTCCCTGGGAGAGCAGTAGGAACCATGGAGGTGGAGGCCTGGTTTTATTTTATTTTATTTTTTGAGACAGACTCTTGCTCTGTCGACCAGGCTGGAGTGCGGTGGCGTGATCTCAGCTCACTGCAACCTCCACCTCCTGGGTTCAAGCGATTCTCCTGCCTCAGCCTCCTGTGTAACTGGGACGATAGACACGAGACACCACTCACAGATAATTTTTTTTTTTTTGAGATGGAGTCTCGCTCTATCACCCAGGCAAGAGTGCAGTGGCGTGATCTCGGCTCACTGCAACATCCACCTCCTGGGTTCAAATGATTCTCGTGCCTCAGTCTCCCGAGTAACTGAGACTACAGGTGCGTGCCACCACTCCCAGCTAATTTTTTTTGTATTTTTAGTAGACACGGGGTTTCACCGTGTTAGCCAGGATGGTCTGGATCTCCTGACCTTGTGATCCACCGACCTCGGCCTCCCAAAATGCTGGGATTACAGGCATGAACCCCCACGCCTGGCCATTTTTTTTTTTTTTGTATTTTTAATAGAGATGGGGTTTCACCATGTTGACCACGCTGGTCTTGAACTGAGCTGAAGTGATCCACCCACCTCGGCCTCCCAAAGTGCTGAGATTACAGGCGTGAGCCACTGTGCCTGGCCAGAGAGTTTTTTTTTTTTAATCCCACTGACCATCTGGGCCGGGGACTGTGGGACCTTAGGACAGTACAGAAATCTGGGACAAGAGGCTCCTGGCCCCATTACCACAAACAGGAGTTGCAGTTGCAGAGACAATGGCCGGGATTCGGAGAGAACTTGGAGGAAGTAAGATAACAGATAAGGAAGGGACTAAGAGGTCTTCGAATATCCAAGAAGGTGGGTGAAGGGTCTGTCGGGATTGCAGCCCTCAACTGTGAAGAAGCACAGAGGCCCTCTGGGGGAGAGGTTCCCAGAGCTGGGTACTGCACAATAAATAAGAGTTTGGGGAATCGGGCCAGGCGTGATGGCTCATGCTATAATTCCAGCACTTTAGGAGCCCAAGGTGGGTAGATCCCTTGAGGTCAGGAGTTTGAGGCCAGCCTGGCCAACATAATGAAACCTCCATCTCCACTAAAAATACAATAATTAGCCAGGTGTGGTGGTGTAGTACTGTAATCCCAGCTACACGGGAGGCTGAAGCAAGAGAATCACTTGAACTCAGAAGGCGGAGTTGGCAGTGAGCCAAGATCGTGCCACTCTACTCCAGTCTGGGTGACAGAGCGAAACTCTGTCTCAAAAAAGAAAAAGAAAGAAAGAAAAGAAAAAAAGGGCTGTGGGTGGTGGTTCATGGCTATAATCCCAGCACTTTGGGAGGCCGAGGCGGGCAGATCACCTGAGGTCGGGAGTTCGAGACTAGCCTGACCAACATGGAGAAACCCCATCTCTACTAAAAATACAATATTAGCCGGGCATGGTGGCCCGTGCCTGTAATCCCAGCTACTGGTGAAGCTGAGGCAGGAGAATCGCTTGAACCTGGGGGGTGGAGGTTGCAGTGAGCTGAGATTGCACCACTGCACTCCAACCTGGGCAACAAGAGTGACACTCTGTCTCAAAAAAAAAAAGGGAGAGAGAAAGTTTGGGGGATGAAGGAGGGGGACACATTCTGACAATGCATGGCCTGTGTGTGTACAGATCCCAGTTTAAATCCCAGCCCAGCACTTTCTGCAGGCCGGAGGGGAAGCAAGGCGATGTTACTCTCAGTTACAGCTTCAGTTTCCTCACTGGATCCCCAGGAATCAGGAGAGGCTCTAGGGAGGAGATGAGAATAAAACACCTGGGAAACGGGGAGCCCTGATGAGGGTGTACAGTCCTTATGTTGATCCCAGCAGAGATGAGGGCTGGGAGGAACCGGGGTGGTGCCTCCCCGAACTCCGTGGGCTCCTGAAAATGTCCTGGAGCAGGGAAGGGAGGTGTTGTCATCAACGGGGAGTCCACTCTCACCGGCAGGGGCGGCCCCGACGCTTAGGGACTAACACAATGACACTTCAGGAACTCGAGAGTACGGTGTGCTCCCCCTCAAAGGAAGTGTTTATTTTTTGGAGCTCAAAGACCCCAGAAAAAGCACACACCCGCCCCCCGCAAAAAAATAAAACACCCGTAACAACAGGCAGCACGTGCCCCCCCCACCGCACCCCATGCCCAATCTCAGGGCGGGAAACAAGAGGGGCGACTCATTCCCTGCCTAGTTCTGGAGGGAGACAGCCCTGGGTCAACCCGACTGTGTCCCCACACCCAGGGTTGCCCCATGGCCCCTCAAGACCTGCTCCAGAGACCCTTCTCCGGCTACCCCGTGCCCTCCCCGCTAACCGTGCTGCCCCATGACCCGCTCAGAACTGATGAGATCAAGGGCATGTCCAGGCGAAAAGTCGAGCAGGAACCGGATCTTCCAAGATATGCCTAAAGGACCAGAAGAGGGACTCAGGGCAGACTGGAGGCAGCAGACACGGGCCCCGCCCCACCCATCCATAAGCCCCTCCCCTCCATCGATAGACCCGCCCTCATTCATAGCCCCGCCCCATACTGCTATAAGCCCCACCCCCCCTCCAGGGCGCCCTTCTCACTGGATTCTCCCTCCTTCCCCAAGGCCTCTCTCCTCTGCACCCAGTCCCTCCCCCTGCAGCCCCTCTCTCCAGACTTCGGAGTCCCTGCTTCCCCGACCCCCCTCCCCAGCTTTCTTCTCCCTCTTGGGGCTGCCCCCTCCTCACTGACCAGCTTCCTGGGATCTCACAGCAGCAGAGCGCTCAAGCCCAGCAGCAGAATCAGGAGCGGAGGCTCTGCCGCGCAGCTGGAGTCCTGGGAGCTGGCGGAGTCCGTGTCCGCGATTCTCGCGTTTAAGACGTGGTTTTCTCTTCTGCGGTGCAAATGGGGGCAAATCAGGCATCTGTTCGTCCTGGCTCCTGCCGCCCTCCCTGTAAGCCCATCGCCCCCGGGAGTTCCCCCCGCACCGCCCCAATCCAAGTCACTGGGGAGGGAATGGACTGGGGCCACCCATGGCTCTGTGACCCTAGGGGCTAAGTTGTCCTTTTGTGAGACTCAAACCTTACCCCTTGGGGCAATGGGGATTTTGGGAGCAAAGGAGAGATTCTGGGTCTCGAGGTAGGGACGTGGGGGTGAGAGGAGTGTGGCGGGTGGAGGGTAGCGGGGAAGGTTATCTCTGACCTCAGTCGCTCCACCTCCGCAGACGCGTCCTGAAGCTTGTGGTTCAATGTAGTGATCTCCCCTGGTGGGGTGGGAGGACAGAATCAGGGGGCGGGGCAGCACGTGGCCATGCTGGGGCCCGGCCCCACTCTGGGACAGGACCTCCCCCTTCCCCCAACCTCCAGCCCTGGTCTCCCTGCCCCCACCCCGTCTTCCATAGCTGAGTCACCCCTCCCTAGCCCTCTCCCTTCTCTGTTTCTCACCCTCAAGCTCCTCCACTTTCTTTCGTCCTTGGGCCTTCTCTGCATCCAGGGAAGCCATTAGGGCCATCTAAGAAGAGTCAGAATCTGGGGTTCTGGCCTGGGGAGTTTGGCTGCTGTCCTTAAATGCAAACCCTTTCAGGTTTTCTTCCAACCCTCTCTGCACCATGTTCTCCAACCTTAAAGAACAGCCACAACCACATACTCTCCCAGGGCCACCCATAAGCATGTGGGTCCTCAAAATGGGAGTTTTGAGACCCCCCACATGGCAAGTTGGAGACTGTCGATAACCACACTTTAGTAGACGTTTCCAGATTGCCTGGTCTATGGCTCAAGAAAAGTTAGAGGGCCCTACCAAATCCAGAACGCAGTGGGATTTCCCAGCCCAAGTGACATGCTCAGCAAGAGTTTCAAGATCCCCCATATCAGGACCCAGGTGAATATTTCAGTTTCTTAGTGATGAAGTGAAAATTTCAAAAGCCCCCTTTTTCAGGGTCTGGTGAGGTCCCCCTTCAACCCTGAATAGGGGTTTCTACTCCCCCAGGACTGGTGCCCACTAGGAGCTTCAAGGCTCCCAACACCAGTGCCCTGGAAAGAATTTATCAACTCACCTAAGTCCTGGGGGGTATACTGAGGTCCCTGATTTGGGGGCTCTGGAGAGTTTTAACACCCTGCCCCTACACCAGTGTCCTGGACTGGGTTAGAGGCCCCCATACTCTGGTAGGGGAACCTAGGTCCCTTGATATGGGGGCCCAGGAACAGTTTTGGGACCTCCCTTGCATCTCCCTGGAGACCCACCCTGTGTCAGATTTCTGGGGAGAGATTATTGTCCTCCCTACCCCCTAGTACTAGGCCATCCAAAGGAGTTGAGGTGCTTACCACAGTCTGGTTGCAGGTGACAGCCTGGGCCTCTGCATCCCGAAAGCCCCGCTGGGCCTCGGCCAGCTCTTGTTGCAGGAGATAGGTGACATTGCGACACTCCATCACTGCCCGGAGGCCATCCTGGCAGGCCTCGCTGTTGGCCTTGATGATGAAGAAAATCAGGAGCACCCCCAGAAGCACTATGACCAGGAGCCCCAGAATTCCTACCACCAGTTTACAGCGCTTGTCCCCGTCTTCCTTCCAAATGTCATCCATGGGCATTTTGCAATAGTCATACAAAATAGGTGCCATCCAGATCTCCCCTCTAGCTGAAGGGAGTCTGGCCTGAAGTTAGGGGAGGGTACTGGAATCTTCTATGGGCCACCCCCTATTAGCATAGGAGCCGTCCTGACCAATAGCAAGTTCCAGGAAGTGCTCTGACCGGCAGCTCTTGCATGAGGCACCTACAGGCAGAGGATTAATTAGAGCTTTCAGTTTCAGTTTCCCAGAAAGGAGGTGGGCTTTTTTTTCAACCCTGCTTTAAAAGGCCTCGGGCCCTTCCCAACTGGGTGCCAGCCAACTGTGTCTGCCTGGGAGACTCTATCTTAAGTCCCTGTGCTTCTGCTGTGTGTTACTGAGTGCCTAGGCCATGGTATTCATCTGTACCATGACCTGAAGAGGCAGAGGCCATCATTGTTGGTCCAGTCTCCACCTGGGGAAACTGAGATTGCACAGTTGAGTGAGGGCGGGGCCTGGGTCTGACCCTAGGGACTTGGTTTTGTGTTCAGGTGTCTCTGTGGTGACTAGCAGGGCTTCATCCAGTGCCCCTGTCCCCGCCGAGGGGACTATGGGAGCCATGGAAGGTGTGTGAGCAGCAGGTGAGACTGGAGCCAGCTGAAAACTGGGGGACTGGATAGGCACACACAGCCCAGGTGAGAGGATACCCCAGTCAACAAACAGTGTTGGACTCTGTCCTGGCACCCGCAGGAAACAGGCTTCAACTTTCAGAAAAAGTGCTCCTGGGACTCCAGGATACCAAGTAAACTCTCTGAGCCTGTTTCTTCATCTGTAAAGGGGAATAACAGGGCCAGCCTCTCCAGGAGTGACCAGGGAGAAGATGCCAGTAAAGTAAGTGCTTTGGTATCCAGTAGGTGCTCAATGGATGCGCATGCCACCTGCCAGGCCTGTGGCTCAGGGCAGATGGATGGGAAGATAATGCTTGAACATGGACATATAGCGAGGCTCTTTCTTTTCTTTTCTTTCCTTTTTCTTTTCTTTTCTTTTTCTTTCTTTCTTTTTTTTTTTTTTTTTTTTTTTTGAGACAGAGTCTTCCTCTGTCGCCCAGGCTGGAGTGCAGAGTGCAGTGGCGCGATCTCGGCTTACTGCAGCCTCTACCTCCCAGATTCAACTGATTTGCCCACCTCAGCCTTGCCAGTAGCTGGGACTACAGGTGTGGTCCGGCCCGGCTAATTTTTTTTTTTTTTTTTTTTTTTTTTGAGACTGAGTTTTGCTCTTGTTGGTCAGGCTAGAGTGCAGTGGCTCGATCTTGGCTCACCGCAACTTCTGCCTCCCGGGTTCAAGCGATTCTCCTGCTTCAGCCTTCCTGAATAGCTGGAATTACAGGCATGTGCCACCATGCCCAGCTAATTTTGTATTTTTAGTAGAGAGGTTTAGGTTTCTCCATGTTGGACAGGCTGGTCTCGAACTCCTGACCTCAGATGATCCACTCGCCTCGGCCTCCCAAAGTGCTGGGATTACAGGCATGAGCCACCACGCCTGGCCACACCTGGCTAGTTTTTTTGTGCTTTTAGTAGAGACGGGGTTTCATCATGTTAACCAGGCTAGTCTCGAACTCCTGAGCTCAAGTGATCTGCCTGCCTCTGCCTCCCAAAGTGCTGGGATTACAGGCGTGAGCCACCGTGCCTGGCCTAGTGGGGATTTTTCTTTGAGGAAAGATAGTTGGCTCCATTTGGGATGTGCTAAACCCCACGGTCCTGGGAGACATCCCTGGAAGACGCCTGGGATGGGGCGGGTGCTGGGGTTGTTGGACACCGGGGTTGGGGGAGCACTCAGGCTGCACCGACCTGCTGTCCATGTGGCCAAGAGAGCCAGGGCTTCCTACAGGAAATCAGCCCCGTTATCGGTGCCCAACTGCTGGGTATGACGGCTGAAAGGGGACTGAGTGTTTTTCTTGTGGCTTCTTCAGCCACATCCTGACCACAGCCCAGATTCTGTCAGGTCTGCCATTTCCTTGTTTTTCTGTTTTCAGCAGGACCAGACAGCAGGCGAGGTCAAGGCCAGAGCCCAGGCCTCCCAGAAGGCCTGGGGAACTCCCCTCAGGCCCTCACTCCAACATCCCTCAGAAGGACCCCATTAAAGCCACTTAGAGCCAGGCATCGTGGTATGTGCGTGTGGTCCCAGCTACTCGGGAGGCTGAGGCAGGAGGATCACTTGAGCCCAGGAGTTTGAGGCTGCAGCAAGCTATGATTGTGCCACTGCACTCAAGCCTGGGTGATAAAGTGGGACCCCATCTCTTAAACAAACAAACAAAAAAACAAAAAAACACTTAGAACCAAGAACCAATTAACAAGCTGTGGGAGATGATCTTGCTGAAAAGTCTGAGGGTGAACTCGTCCCAGGAGGAGGGACCTACCAGCCTGGCCAGGACTCCAGGTGAAAAGACACGACCTTTGCCTGACTTATTTGACTAAGCTGACTTATTTGAGCAGCAGTGTTCTGGCCTGCAAACTTTAGGGTCAGTTTGGGACCAGGTCGGAAATCACAATTGCATGAATTGCACATTGGAGACTGGGGTGGTGCGCCTCTGGGCAAATGAATTTCCTCTCTTAGCATTGCTTTCCCCAGCTGTAAAATGTGGATAATGAAAGATTGATGTCCTTTCTAAATTTTGCAGCTGCAAACAGTCCCAGCCCTGCAAACTGAAAGTTTGTTGCTCTTCCCTTTAAAATTACAAATGATGGGACGGGTGCAGTGGCTCATGCCTGCAATCCTAGTACTTTCGGAGGCCAAGATGGGAGGATTGCTTGAGGTCAGGAGTTCGAGACCAGCCTGGTCAACATAGCAAGACCCTATCTCGACTTAAAAATACATATATATATTTAGTACATACATATTTATTTTATTTAATCTTGGCTCACCGTGACCTCCGCCTCTTGGGTTCAAGCAATTCTCCTGCCTCAGCCTCCTGAGTAGCTGGGATTACAGGCATGCGCCACCATGTCCAGCTAATTTTGTATTTTTAGTAGAGAGGTTTAGGTTTCTCCATGTTGGTCAGGCTGGTCTCAAACTCCTGACCTCAGGTGATCCGCCCGCCTCGGCCTCCCAAGTTGGTGGGATTACAGGATTGAGCCACCGTGCCCAGCCCCCCTTTTTTTTTTTCCTCTTTGAGATGGAGTCTCACTCTGTCGCACAGGCTGGTGTGCATTGGCATGATCTCGTCTCACGGCAACCTCTGACCTCCGCCTCCTGGGGTAAAGCAATCCTGCTGCCTCAGTCTCCTGAGTAGCTGGGATTACAGGCACCCGCAACCACGCCCAGCTAATTTTTGTATTTTCTGTAGAGACGGAGTTTCACCGTGTTAGCTAGGCTGGTCTCGAACTCTTGACCTCGTGATCCGCCCACCTCAGCTTCCCAAAGTACTGGGATAATAGGCATGAGCCACCATGCCCGGCCTGCCATGACTTTTAATGGCTTTAATTACATTGATTATGTTAACTAAAAGTAATGGCAGAAACCACAATTACTTTTGCAATAAAATTAGAAATGGAAACTGTTATGCTATTTCCCTTTCCTTTCCTTTTCCCTTTCCCTTTCCCTCCCTTTCCCTCCCCTCCCCTCACCTTCCTTTCCTTTCAGATAGAATCTTGTCCTGTTGCCCAGGCTGGAGTGTAGTGCTGCAATCACAGCTTACTGCAGCCTTGACCTCCTGGGCTCAAGCAATCCTCTCACCGCAGCCTCCGGTGTAGCTGGGACTACAGGTGTGCACCACCACACCCAGCTAATTTTTTATTTTTTGTAGAGATGGGGGTCTCACTAAGTTTCCCAGGCTGGTCTCAAACTCCTGGGCTCCAAAGATCCTCCTGCCTCAGGCCCCCAAAGCGTTGGAATTATAGGAGTAAGCCACTGCACCCGCCCCTGGCATTCTTTTGGTTTTAGCTTTTAAAAAAAATTTATTTTTTATTTTTATTTATTATTATGTTGTTATTATTATTATTATTTAGAGAAACATTTCAGTTGGGTGTGGTGGTTCATGCCAGTAATCCCAGCACTTTGGAGTCTGAGGCGAGTGGATCACCTGATGTCAGGAGTTCGAGACCAGCCTGGCCAACATGGTGAAACCTTGTTTCTACTAAAAATACAAAAACTAGCCAGGTGTGGTGGTGGGTGCCTGTAATCCCAGCTACTCGGGAGGCTGAGGCAGAAGAATCGCTTGAACCCAGAGGCAGAGGTTGCAGTGAGCTGAGTTTGTGCCACTATACTTTAGCCTGGGCGACAGAGTGAGACTCTCTCAAAAAAAAAAAAAAAAAAAAAAAAAGAGGAAAGAAAAAAAGAAACATTTTATTTTAATTAATTAATTAATTAATTTTTTGAGACAGAGTCTCACTGTGTCACCCAGGATGGAGTGCAATGTCATGCTCTCCGCTCACTGCAATCTCCAACTCCCTGGTTCAAGCGATTCTCCTGCTTCAGCCTCCCAAGTAGCTGGGATTACAGGCATGTGCCACCACGCCCAGCTAATTTTGGTATTTTAGCAGAGATGGGGTTTCACCATGTGGCCAGGATGGTCTTGATCTCCTGACCTCGTGATCTGCCCACCTCGGCCTCCCAAAGTGCTGGGATTAAAGGCATGAGCCACCATGCCCGGCCAACATTTTATTCTAGAATAGTTTTAGATTTGCAGGGAAAAAAAAAAAAAAAAAAAAACAGGGAAGATAATAGAAAGAATTTCCCACATTCCCTACACTCCATTTCCCCTCTTTTATTTATTTATTAAAGACAGGCTCTTGCTCTGTTGTCCAGGCTGGAGTGCAGTGGTGTGATCATAGCTCACTGCAGCCTTAACTTCCTGGGCTCGAGTGATCCTCCCACCTCAGCCTCCCGAGTAGCTGGGACCACAGATGTGCAGTCCTACACCTGGCTAATTTTTTATTTTTTGTGGAGATGGGGTTTCACTATGTTGACCAGGCTTGTCTCAAAGCGATCCTCCTGCCTCAGCCTCCTGAGTAGCTGGGACTACAGCCACTCACCACCATCACGCCCAGTTATATTGTTTGTAGAGACAGGATCTCCGTATGTTGCCCAGGCTGGTCTCAAACTCCTGGGCTCATGTGATCCTCCTTCCTCAGCCTCCCAAGGTGGTGGGATTATAGGTGTGAACCACTGCACCTGGCTAAGAAAAAAAAAAATTAAGGAGCAAAGATCATCCACAATTGTCCCTTAGCTGTTTCATTTCTGTTTATTACACTACATGTATATTTCACTTACTTTGGGATACTGAGATGTGGCCCTGGGTGGGCATCTGAGGACAACTCCATGCCTGTGGGAAGTCGCTGGCCCTGGGGTGCTCACTGGGCGGGGGCGATTCTGTTCCAGGGGACATTTTTATTGTCACCGTGGGGGCTGGGAGTGCCCCTGCCATCTAGGGATGTAGGCCAGGGATGCTGCTCAACACACTACAGGGTACAGGATGGCTCCCCACAGTAAATGATCAAGCCCCAAGTGTCAGAGGTGCCACCAAACGTGACAAGCCCTGCCCTGGGGGAACCTGAGTGCAGGTTTGGAGTCAGACTTGGGCTCAAATTCCATCATGGTGGATCAGCTCCTTTCCCTCAGGCCTCTGCTTTTCTCTCTCTCTCTCTCTCTCTCTCTCTCTCTCTCTCTCTTTTTTGAGATGGAGTCTCACTCTGTTGCCCAGGCTGGAGTGCAGTGGTGCAATCGTGGCTCACTGCAACCTCCGCCTCTCAGGTTCAAGTGATTGTCCTGCCTCAGCCTCCCGAGTAGGTGGGATCAAAGGTGTGCGCTACCATGCCCAGCTAATTTTTGTAATTTTTTTTTTTTTTTGAGGCGGAGTCTCGCTCTGTCGCCCAGGCTGGAGTGCAGTGGCGCGATCTCGGCTCACTGCAAGCTCCGCCTCCCGGGTTCCCGCCATTCTCCTGCCTCAGCCTCCCGAGTAGCTGGGACTACAGGCGCCGCCACCACGCCCGGCTAATTTTTTTGTATTTTTAGTGGAGACGGGGTTTCATTGTGTTAGCCAGGATGGTCTTGATCTCCTGACCTCGTGATCCGCCCGTCTCGGCCTCCCAAAGTGCTGGGATTACAGGCTTGAGCCACCGCGCCCGGCCAATTTTTGTATTTTTAGTAGAGACGGAGTTTCACCATGTCAGCCAGGCTGGTCTCAAACTCCTGGCCTCAAGTGATCCACCCGCCTCGGCCTCCCAAAGTGCTGGGATTACAGGTGTGAGCCACTGCCCCTAGCCAACCTCTACTTTCTTAAAAGCAGGGGTGTGATAACAGCTGCTTCCCAGTCGACTGGAATGTCCACACAAATTAAAAACTGAAACAGTATCTCCATCAACTGAAAGAAAACAGTAAAAAGAAAGTAGGTGATGACATTTCTCATCAGTTACATTCTTCTGAATTTAATTAGTGCCAGGGAAACTAATTGAAACTATGGTTATACCTAAGATAAGGCAAACATTTGAAGAAGGAGTAAAGGAAAGATTAATTTTGCAGCTGTCTCAGGGTCTGGTGGAGGGCTGATGGATGTCATCCTGTCTTTGTTTTGCACCGGGGAAAGTAAGCTTGTAATCAGTGCTGTCAGGATGAAATTCAACAGCCTGGACAAGGGGTCAGATAGAGCTTGCAAACCTAAGGTTACCTATCTTTGTTTATGGAGGCTGGACATCTTGGAAAGATTTAGGGGTAAGCAAATAATTTACATATGAACAATTTGTGAGGGCGATCATCTGGAGATGTGTGAGGGCTTTTTTTTTTTTTTTCTTTTTGTAGGCATCTGGGTAATGTACAATGCTTAACCACTTAAGACAATCAGGAAGCAACAGCCATGCATTTGGGAAATGAATTTCAGTACTGTGTGGCTCAGTCTCCAGACCTAACTTTCCCTTTGCTACAGACGCGGTGGCACTTGCCTGTAATCCCAACACTTTGGGAGGCCGAGGCAGGAGGATCACTCGAGCCCAGAAGTTTAAGACTAGCGTGAGCAACAAAGTGAGTTTCCCCCCACCCCCACCCCCCACCTCAACAAAACATTTAAACATTAGCTGGGTATAGTGGCTGCGCCTGTTGTGGCTGCGCCTGTCGTGGCTGGAGCGCAGTGGTGTGATCTCGGCTCACTGTAGCCTCCGCATTCAAGCAATGCTCCTGCCTCAGCCTCCTGAGTAGCTGGGATTACAGGCACCTGACACCACGCCTAGCTAATTGTATTTTTAGTAGAGACTGGGTTTCACCATGTTGGCCAGGCTGGTCTCCAACTCCCGACCTCAGGTCATCTGCCACTCAGGAGGCTGAGTAGGAGGATCCCTTGAGCCCAAGGGGTAGGAGGGTCCCTTGAGCCCAAGAGGTCGAGGATGCAGTGAGCCATGTTTCCATGACTGCACACCAGCCTGGACAACAGAATGAGACCATGTCTCAAAAACAAACCAATACAAACAACAACAACAACAACAACTTTTCCTTTGGCAAATTGCCTTTGGAAGATCCTCATATTTTTATTTTCTTTGACAGGAAAAAGCAATATATAGAAAGTGCTTGGCTTAGCACTTTGTACATTACAGTTCCCGGTCTGAGTTTGCCCTTGTCATTTGGTAAGTTTCAGACTTGACCGCAGGCTTTCCTTAAACTGAACTCCCAGAAGCGGGGTTACTGGGTCCAAGGGGATGCCTATGTCCCAGGCTCTCCCTTCCCCTAAAGAATTCAGAATTTGGCCAGGAGTGGTGGCTCACACCTGTAATCCCAGCACTTTGGGAGGCCAAGGCGGGTGGATCATCGGAGGTCGGGGGTTCGAGACCAGCCTGGCCAAAATAGTGAAACCCTGTCTCTACTAAAAATAGAAACTAGATGGACTTTCTGGCGTGCACCTGTAATCCCAGCTACTTGGGAGGCTGAGGCAGCAGAATTGCTTGAACCCGGGAGGTGGAGGTTGCAGTGAGCTGAGATTGCGCCATTGCACTCCAGCCTGGACGACAGAGCCAAGACTTGTGATACCCTACTTTGTTTTAACCTGAGTGACTCTCTCCTAGCAGAGAGCCGGACAGACTCCATTTTAGTTTCTTCACTTGTAACCCTTTCACCTCCCTCCAGGCATAGTCAGTAAAACTGACTCAAAGCACGTCCAGTAATGCACCTGCTGATAAGATATTGAGGCGAGCTGCACAGCAGCTCCTGGGGACGTGCTCGGCGGATGGCACCCAAAGCCCCTACATTTATCTCTTTGTGACAGTTTAAGCCCCTGCACCTGGAACTGTTTATTTTTCGTAACTGCATTTGTAACCAATTCATTTTTTAACTTTTTGCCAGTTCTGCGTCTGTAAAAATTGCTTCAGCTAAAATCCCCCTCCCCTATTTAGACCACAGTATAAAAACAAAACTAGCCCCTTCCTCAGGGCCGAGAGAATTTTGGGCGTTAGCTGCCTCTCGGTCGCAGGCTCATAAAGGACTCTTTAATTTGTCTCAAAGTGCGGTGTTTCTCTATAACTCGGTTGGTCACAACAGACTCTGTCTCAAAAAGAAAAAAAAAAAAGAATTCAGAATTCACCTGTCCCCTATCGCTGCAGTGAACGGTGAGTGGCACTCCTCTCTCACACCGATCACCGGCATTCTTCTTTTCCTTTCAGATCCTTCCCTGGCGCCGGGTCCAGGAGGACCTGGTTCTTAGGCAGCATCTGTGTCTCTGTTTTGTAAGACACACAAGAGGGACCTTAACCCACTGCAGGTATTTCACCGGGTCCATGGTCAATCTAACACCACCTTTCGGTCTCCAGCCTCTTAACCAGCCCAGGGCTGAGTGTTGTTCATAGTATTAATATGTTTCTGGCTGGGCTCAGTGGCTCATGCCTGTAATCCTGGCACTATGGGAGGCCGAGGCAGGTGGATCACTTGAGGTCAGGAGTTCAAGACCAGCCTGGCCAACATAGTAAAACCCCGTCTCTACTCAAAATACAAAAATGAGCCGGGTGTGGTGGTGCGTGCCTATGATCCCAGCTACTCGGGAGGCTGAGGCAGGAGAATGGCTTGAACCTCAGAGGCAGAGGCTGCAGTGAGCTGAGATCATGCCACTGCACTCCAGCCTGGGCAAGAGAGTGAGACTCCGTCTCAAAACAGAGAAACAAAGTATTAATATGTTCCCCTTGATCAGTGGGGTGGTTCACCCTTGTAATCCCAGCACTTTGGGAGGCAGAGGCTGGCAAATTGCTTGAGCCCAGGAGTTTGAGACTAGCCTGGGTGACCTAGCAAAACTCTGTCTGTATTAAAAATACAAAAATTAACTGGGCATGGTGGTGCGAGCCTGTAATCCCAGCGGAGGCTGAGACAGGAGAATCCTTTGACCATGGGAGGCAGAGGTTGCAGTGAGCTGAGATCACACCATTGCACTCCAGCCTGGGCAACAAGAGTGAAACTCCGTTTCAAAAAACAAAAACAAAACAAACAAACCCTCACAATCTTCCTGCACCCAACTGATGAAACCACCACTGCAAAAATTATATCAGTGAGAACATTAGAACAGTAAGCTAAGTTAACCCAAACCCCACCTTACTTTTCCCTTAATTATTCCTGGGCTATTGGGCCAAGCTAACTTTGTAAGACATTTAGGCTGTGGTTTAAATAATAGGCCTTGCCAAAACCTCAACCACTTTTTTTTTTTTTTTGAGACAGAGTCTTGCTCTGTCGCCCAGGCTGGAGTGCAGTGGTGTGATCTGGGCTCAATGCAACCTCTGCCTCTGGGTTCAAGCAATTCTCCTGCCTCAACCTCCTGAGTATCTGGGATTACACGTGAATGCCACCACACCTGGCTAATTTTTGTATTTTTAGTAGAGACAGGGTTTCACCATGTTGATTAGGCTGGTCTCGAACTCCTGACCTCATGATCCACCCACCTTGGCCTCCCAAAGTGCTGGGATTACAGGCTTGAGCCACCGTGCCCAACCTACTTTTTTTTTTTTCTTCCTTGAGACAGAGTCTCATTCTGTCACCCAGGCTGGAGCTTAGAGGCACCATTTCTGCTCACTGAAACCTCCACCTCTGAGGCCCAACTGATTCTTCTGTCTCAGCCTCCGGAGTAGCTGGGATTACAGGTACCTGCCATCACGCCTGGCTAATTTTTTTGTATTTTTAGTAGAGACGGGGTTTCACCATGTGGGCCAGGCTGGTCTCCAACTCCTGACCTCAAGTGATCCGTCCACCTCGGCCTCCCAAAGTGCTGGGGTAACAGGTGTGAGCCACTGTGCCTGGCCTCAACCACCTTTTTTTTTTTTGTTCTTTGTTTCTTTAGACAGAGTCTCGCTCTGTCACCCGGGCTGGAGTGCACTGGCGTGATCCCGGCTCACTGCAACCTCCGCCTCCTGGGTTCAAGTGATTCTCCTGCCTCAGTGTCTGGAGTAGCTGAGACGATGGGCGTGCACTCCCCCCACCCCCCCGCTACACTAATGTTTTGTATTTTTAGTAGAGATGGGGTTTCACCATGTTGGCCAGGCTGGTTGTGAACTCCTGATCTCCACTTGCCTTGGCCTCCCAAAGTGCTGGGATTACAGGAATGAGCCATCACTCCTGGCATAGAAACAGTTTTTATCATCCATTGTCCTCCTCCTCTTCTTTCTTCATCTTCCTCTTCCACTTTTTTCCGGGCAACTTTAGCAGGACCCTTTGCGCTGTCAAAGTTTCCTTTCAACTTATAGTCAGCAGCCTCCTTCTCATATTTCTCCTTCAGCTTTGCTGCGTTGGTGACGTCAGGCTGCTTTTCACTGTCACTTCAGCTATTCCACATCTCATTTTTTTTTTTTTGCCACATCTCCAATAGAGATGCCAGGGTTTGTGGATTTGATCTTGGGGTGGAATTCTGAACAGAACATGAAGAATCCAGATGGTGGGCTGGGTGTGATGGCTCATGTCTGTAATCCCAGCACTTTGGGAAGCCAAGGCAGGTGGGTCACCTGAGGTCAGGAGTTTGAGGCCGCACTTGGCCAACACGGTGAAACCCCATCTCTACTAAAAATAAAAAAATTAGCCAGACATGGTGGCACATGACTGTAATCCCAACTAATCCGGAGGCTGAGGCAGGAGAATCGCTTGAACCTGGGAGATGGAAGTTGCAGTGAGCTGAGATCGCACCACTGCACTCCAGCCTGGGCAACAAGAACAAAACTCCATCTCAAAAAAATAAAATAAAATAAAATAAAAGGCCAGACGGTGGCCTTTTGGGGACATTAGGCTCTTTCTTCTTGCCTCCTCTTTAGCTGGTCTATAATCCTTCATTTCCCGATCCTAGCGTACTTTATCCGCCTTTGCCATTTCATCAAATTTGGACTTCTCTTTCACCAACATTGTCTTCCAACTCTCACAGTACTTCTTGGAAAATTCTTTATTTTTATTTTTATTTTTTTGAGATGACGTTTCACTCTTGTTGCCCAGGCTGGAGTGCAATGGTGCGATCTCGGCTCATTGCAACCTCCACCTCCCGGGTTCCAGTGATTCTCCTGCCTCAGCCTCCCAAGTAGCTGGGATTACAGGCATGTGCCACCATGCTGGGCTAATTTTTGTATTTTTAGTAGAGACGGGGTTTCTCCATGTTGGTCAGGCTGGTCTCAAGCTCCCGACCTCAGGTGATCCATCTGCCTCAGCCTCCCAAAGTGCTGAGATTACAGGCGTGAGCCACTGCGCCTGGCCACTTCTTGGAAAATTCTGCGAAATTGACGGGGACCTCTGGGTTTCTCCTTCTCCTCCTTCTCCTTCTTCTTCTTCTTTTTTTTTTTTTTTTGAGATGGAGTCTCACTCTGTCGCCCAGGCTGGAGTGCAGTGGCACAATCTCGGCCACTGCAACATCCTCCTCCCAGGTTCAAGCAATTCTCCTGCCTCAGCCTCCCGAGTAGCTGGGACTACAGGAGCATGCCACCACGCTCAGATAATTTTTGTATTTTTAGTAGAGACGGGGTTTCACCATGTTGGCCAGGATAGTCTTGATCTCTTGACATTGTGATCCGCTTGCCTTGGCCTCCCAAAGTGCTGGGATTACAGGCGTGAGTCACTGCACCCGGCCGGTTTTTCTTATATTCTTCTCTGCACATCTGCACAAAGAAACCATAAGCACACATTTTGCCCTTTGGTTTCTTGGGGTCACCATTAGCCATCCTGACTATCGTTCACTAGTCTGGGCAGCACAGGGCACTTGTTCCCTAATTTTCTAAACTTTCCCCCCGATGGGTGTAAAAAAGCATATTATTATTACTATTATTATTTCTGAGACGAGTTTCGCTCTTGTTGCCCAAGCTGGAGGGCAGTGGCGCGATCTCGGCTCATTGCAACCTCCACCTCCTGGGTTCCAGTGATTCTCCTGCCTCAGCCTCCCAAGTAGCTGGGATTCCAGATGCGCGCTGCCACGCCCGGATATTTTTTTTTTTTTTTTTTTTTTTTTGAGACAGAGTCTTGCTCTGTCGCCCAGGCTGGGGTGCAGTGGCCGGATCTCAGCTCACTGCAAGCTCCGCCTCCCGGGTTTAGACCATTCTCCTGCCTCAGCCTCCCGAGTAGCTGGGACTACAGGCGGCCGCCACCTCGCCCGGCTAGTTTTTTGTATTTTTTAGTAGAGACGGGGTTTCATCGTGTTAGCCAGGATGGTCTCGATCTCCTGACCTCGTGATCCGCCCGTCTCGGCCTCCCAAAGTGCTGGGATTACAGGCTTGAGCCACCGCGCCCGGCCAATTTTTTTATTTTTAGTAGAAACAGGGTTTCACCATGTTAGTCAGGCTGGTCTCAAACTTCTGACCTCAGATGATCCGCTCGCTTCGGCCTCCCAAAGTGCTGAGATTACAGGTGTGAGCCACTGCACCTGGCCTAAAAGCATATTATTATAGTAAATACTTTTTTTCCCTTTCTTTCATTTTAGAGACGGAGTCTCCTTGTGTTGTCCAGGCTAGATTCAAACTCCTGGTCTCAAGCGATCCTCCCACCTCAGCCTCCCTGTTACCCTGCTACCAGGACAGCCCTGATAAAATAACTGGGAAATTGGCCGGGCGCGGTGGCTCAAGCCTGTAATCCCAGCACTTTGGGAGGCCGAGACGGGTGGATCACGAGGTCAGGAGATCGAGACCATCCTGGCGAACACGGTGAAACCCCGTCTCTACTAAAAAATACAAAAAACTAGCCGGGCGAGGTGGCGGGCGCCTGTAGTCCCAGCTACACAGGAGGCTGAGGCAGGAGAATGGTGTGAACCCGGGAGGCAGGACTTGCAGTGAGCTGAGATCCGGCCACTGCACTCCAGCCCGGGCGACAGAGCGAGACTCCGTCTCAATTTTTTTTTTTTTTTTTGAGACGGAGTCTCGCTCTGCCGCCCAGGCTGGAGTGCAGTGGCCGGATCTCAGCTCACTGCAAGCTCCGCCTCCCGGGTTCACGCCATTCTCCTGCCTCAGCCTCCCGAGTAGCTGGGACTACAGGCGCCCGCCACCTCGCCCGGCTAGTTTTTTGTGGTTTTAGTAGAGACGGGGTTTCACCGTGTTCGCCAGGATGGTCTCGATCTCCTGACCTCGTGATCCACCCGTCTCGGCCTCCCAAAGTGCTGGGATTACAGGCTTGAGCCACCGCGCCCGGCCTCTTATTGTTTTTCAGTCCAAAAAAAAAAAAAAAAAAAAAAAACCACACACACAGCTGCTTAAAGATGGCAGGCAGCCAGAGATGTCACCAGAGCTTCCTGACCCCTGACCAGATACCAGAGGAAGATAAGATCCCTAAATCGGCACAAACTGGAACAGACGACCTCTAGTTGACTTTAGATCATCAATATATATTCATCAATATATAATTATAATACTAAAATTCCTTCTCTTAAAAGAAAATCTCCCTTTTGTGTAGACCGGTTGTATGAAGATCTGGAGTCCCACCCTGCACACGCTAACATTCCTCTCCCTTCCTGTACCCAGGGGAAGAAACAATAAAACGTCATGTTTTTTACTGTTGAGGGAGAAGGGGCAGTTACAGCGAGAGCCTCTCCTCCATTCCTGGCCAGTGAATAAAACCTGATTGCCTTTTCCGATCGGATGTTCCTTCTTTGCCACCTACACAAAGTGAGGAAGTAACTCGGTTTGCTGGTGGCATCCCCAGTAGCTGGGACTATAGGCAATAAATGCTTTTATACTTCCCTTTTTTTAATATTTCCCTTTTTTTATACTTCCCCTTTTAAAGGTATTGTTCCTGTGAAACAACTCTTTAAGTTATATCCAAGATTTCATGGCTCATGATGGCTCATAGTGTTCGCTCTTTAAATCAACAGCTGCATATCTCACGATGATTTCCTTTGGGATGATTTCCCAGAACTGGAATTGTAGATTTTTCACAATGTATTTTTAGTAGAGACGGGGTTTCACCACGTTGTCCAAGGATGGCCTCGATCTCTTGACCTCATGATCCGCCCGCCTCCGCCTCCCAAAGTGCTGGGATTACAGACGTGTGCCACTCAGCGCGGCCACAAATCTCCCAACTTTTGCGTTAAGCGCTACGCTTTTCTCTAGATTAGCTATTGCGGCCGCAAGGAATTCTGGGGAACGTAGTGCAGATTTACAGAGAACCAGTCTCTTGGTCCTGTGCCGTAGCATTTCCGGCGGAAGTTGCTGGGCTAGGAAAGCCGACAAGACCTTTTTCCGCAATCGTCGCTCACGCGCGCAACCCGGGCGACGCGTGGGTCGTGGCCCCGCCTCCCCACGCCATTGGCCAGCAGCCCCTCGGGCACGCGTATACTGCGCTTCCGGGCAATCTGCGCCCCGCATGGCCTTCTGGTAGTTGTAGTTCGACCGCGAGCGCTGCCGTCGGGAGGCTGCTCCGAGGTTCCAGGCTGTCCCCCACGACCCCGCCTTCGGCGCTCCGATCGCAGGATGGATCCTGTACCCGGGACAGACTCGGCGCCGCTGGCTGGCCTGGCTTGGTCGTCGGCCTCTGCACCCCCGCCGCGAGGGTTCAGCGCGGTGAGCGACGTCGAGGGGCGGGGGTCGAATGGGGGAGGCAGCCGCTGTGGGGTGGGAGTCCGGCGCTGACCCGCGTCCTCCCGGTAGATCTCCTGCACCGTCGAGGGGGCACCCGCCAGCTTTGGCAAGAGCTTCGCGCAGAAATCTGGCTACTTCCTGTGCCTTAGTTCTCTGGGCAGCCTAGAGGTAAGGGGTGCCCACCTTCGGGACCACCAGGGTCTGCCCACCTCCCCTGCCTGTTCACTGTGCCCTATGCCAGCTGCGCTGTCCCCGCTGCTAGGCGACCCTCGCTGTGTCCCCCTTCCACCCCTAGAACCCCCAGGAGAACGTGGTGGCCGATATCCAGATCGTGGTGGACAAGAGCCCCCTGCCGCTGGGCTTCTCCCCGGTCTGCGACCCCATGGATTCCAGTAAGGCCTGCGTCGGAGGCGAGAGTTGTCCGGGTCCCTTGCAGGGAGGAGCGGGGGAGGAGGGACGACGGGCGCGCGGTATCTGAGCCTCGGCTGCCCCCGGCACACGGGGTGATGACAGGGTTGGCTGCAGACTCAGAGCGCTGCTCTAGGGTGGACCGATATTCCTTGTCCTGATTCAAAATGTGTGATGTGATTGGCACAGCCTCCATCCTCGAGTTAAGAGTTCAGTCCACGCCACCTGTTTCACTACTGTTGTGCTACTTGGGTCTTTTTACACCATAGCCAAGCAAAACCACTGCGCAGTTCTCTTTTTTCATTTCCAGGCTTTGCACACGCCGCTTTCTCTGCCTGGAACACTTTTTTTTCTCCTCTTTGTAGCTCATTCTGCCTCCTTCCTGAGATGTCACCTTCACCCTTCCCTACCCCTCCTTTTCTGAGGCCCACAACCCTAGTGTGGCCTTCCCAGCCCCACCTGAATTTCCCACCCTTTCTTGTCATTTTTATTTGACTCAGGCTATATTCATTCATACTAGAGTTGGCAAACTTTTTTTTTTTTTTTTTTTTTTTTTGAGACAGAGTTTTGCTCTTGTTGCCCAGGCTGGAGTGCAATGGCGCGATGTCGACTCACGGCAACCTCCCACTACCGGGTTCAAGCGATTCTCCTGCCTCTTCCTCCCGAGTAGCTGGGATTACAGGCATGCGCCACTACGCCCGGCTAATTTTGTATCTTGAATAGAGACGGGGTTTCTCCATGTTGGTCAGGCTGGTCTTAAACTCCTGACCTCAGGTGATCCGCCCGCCTGGACCTTCCAAAGTGCTGGGATTATAGGCGTGAGCCACCGTGCCCGGCCAAACATTTTTTTTCTTTATTTTTTTCTGAGAGTTGGCAAACTTTTATGTAAAGGGCCTGATAGTAAATATTTTAGGCTTTACAGGCCAGATGACGTGTGTTCATATTCATTTTTTTTACAATTCCTTAAAAATGTAAAAATCATTCTTAACTCATGAGCTGTATGAAACCAGGCCTTAGGCTGGGTGTGGTGGCTAACACCTGTAATCCCAGCACTTTGGGAGGCTGAGGCCGGCAGATCACCTGAGGTCAGGAGTTCCAGACCAGCCTGGCCAACATGGTGAAACCCTGTCTCTACTAAAAATACAAAATTAGCTGGGCATAGTGGCGGGCGCCTGTAGTCCCAGCTACTCGGGAGGCTGAGGCAGGAGAATTGTTTGAACCCGGGAGGCGGAGATTGCAGTGAGCTGAGATCGCGTCATTGCACTCCAGGCTGAGTGATAGAGCGAAACTCCGTCTCAAAAAAAAAAAAAAAAAAAAAAAGGAAAGAAAACAGGCCTTGAGGCCGGGCGCGGTGGCTCAAGCCTATAATCCCAGCACTTTGGGAGGCCAAGACGGGCGGATCACGAGGTCAGGAGATCAAGACCATCCTGGCTAACACGGTGAAACCCCGTCTCTACTAAAAAATACAAAAAACTAGCCGGGCGAGGTGGCGGGCGCCTGTAGTCCCAGCTACACAGGAGGCTGAGGCAGGAGAATGGTGTGAACCCGGGAGGCAGGACTTGCAGTGAGCTGAGATCCGGCCACTGCACTCCAGCCTGGGCGACAGAGCGAGACTCCGTCTCAAAAAAAAAAAAAAAGAAAAAAAAAGAAAACAGGCCTTGAGCCAGATTTGGCTCACAGGTGCTAGCTGGCCAACTTCTATAGGATTAGAGGACTCAGAGAAAGTAAGCTTTGAGGGCCAGGATGGGCACCCAGCTCTGTCTGATTCCACAGCTAGCCACCTCATGAATGCACCTTCATATCACCAAAGATCAGCCTACTCCAGTGGCTCCTAAAGGCTGCCTGGAATCCCCTCCTTCATCTATACCATTCATGATTTAACCACTCCTCCCACCCCCCATCCCCAATGCTGTCCATGCGGCTGCCTTAAACAGTACCCTGGTGAGCCTCATCCTGGAGTCATCTTTGGGCCCTCCCACCCCTTCCTGGCTTCCTTCTCTTATTCCCCTGCCCCCCACTCCCAGAGGCCTCTGTGTCCAAGAAGAAACGCATGTGTGTGAAGCTGTTGCCCCTGGGAGCTGCAGACACAGCTGTGTTTGATGTCCGGCTGAGTGGAAAGACCAAGACAGTGCCTGGATACCTTCGAATAGGGTAGGGCCACCCCCCAGTGTCTAGCTACCTTCCCTGCCCTCCCAACTCATGATCTCGCGAATCTGACCCTCAGGGACAACCTTGAGGTCTCCTGTTCCTTCTGCCACCTTCTGACCCTCGGATTCTTCATGTTAAAACCGAGACATGTATGCCATCTTGTAGGACTCATGAGGAGTCAGTGACTTGGTGTCTCAAGTAGACAGAACAGGACTGAGCGTGGTGACTCACACCTGTAATCCCAGCACTTTGGGAGGCAGAGATGGGCGGATCACAAGATCAAGAGATCGAGACCATCCTGGCTAACATGTTGAAACTCCATCTCTACTGAAAATACAAAAAATTAGCCGGGCATGGTGGCACACGCCTGTAGTCCAGCTACTTAGGAGGCTAAGGCAGGAGAATCGCTTGAACCTGTGAGGTGGAGGTTGCAGTGAGCTGAGATCATGCCACTGCACTCCAGTCTGGGCAACAAAGCGAGACTCTGTCTCAAAAATAAAATAAAATAAAATAAAAAATAAAATAAAATAAAATAGACAGAATGATGATTTGAACCCAGCAGTATTAGTTTGGTGTGGTGCTTAGGGTGCGGGTCAATGCTAAAACAAAAATCGCTTAAAAGGCTGGGTGCGGTGGCTCACACCTGTAATCCCAGCACTTTGGGAGGCCGAGGCAGGTGGATCACCTGAGGTCAGGAGTTCAAGACGAGCCTGGCGAACACGGTGAAACTCTGTTTCTACTAAAAAAAAAAAAAAATTAGCTGGGCATGGTTGCCAGTAATCCGAGCTACTCCAGAGGCTGAGGCAGGAGAATTGCTTGAACCTGGGAGGTGGAGATTGCAGTGAGCCGAGATCACGCCATTGCACTCCAGCCTGGGCCACATGAGTGAAACTCCGTCTCAAAAAAAAAAAAAAAATCCCCCAAAAGACAGAGGTCACCTGGAGGCCCAGGTCCCCTGCCTTTCCCAGGGGCTATCCTCAACCCTGGCCCCACATGGGGCCAGCATCCCTCCTACCTTCCCTCCTGGTCCAGGGACATGGGCGGCTTTGCCATCTGGTGCAAGAAGGCCAAGGCCCCGAGGCCAGTGCCCAAGCCCCGAGGTCTCAGCCGGGACATGCAGGGCCTGTCTCTGGATGCAGCCAGCCAGCCGAGGTGAGCCCTCAGGCATCGGAGTGGGGGTGGCCGTGGGGGTAGGATGAAGCTTAACCTGGGTCATCCCACCTCCAGTAAGGGCGGCCTCCTGGAGCGGACACCGTCAAGGCTGGGCTCTCGGGCATCCACTCTGCGGAGGAATGACTCCATCTACGAGGCCTCTAGCCTCTATGGCATCTCAGGTGAGCACAGAGTGGGGAAACTGAGGTATGGAGGTGGAGGGTGTGATTGTCTTGAGATTACACGACCAGGAAGGATCTTCCTACCTCCCTCTTCCAACTCTAGATTCTGTAAAGACTGAAAGAGCCAGGCTGTGTGGGGTTGGCCTCTGCAGGTGGGGTGGACAGTTCCCTGCACCTCACCTCCTCCCCTCCCATATGTTTTTCAGCCATGGATGGGGTTCCCTTCACACTCCACCCACGATTTGAGGGCAAGAGCTGCAGCCCCCTGGTGAGTTGGGGTCTCGGGGAGCCTGGGTCTCCGCCTGCCATCACCATTCTGGGTGCCAGGACATCCCTGTATCCAGCGCCCCAGCACAGAGGGCCACGTCCAGGGTTGGGGCTGGAGTGTGTCACCTCCAGGTGGCAGCTGGAAGGTCTTCAGTCTCAGAATGGGGAGGGGTCCATCCAGAGAAAGCAGCTGGACACCAGTAGCTAGAGGCTGTGACAAGAAGGGGGAGGGATGCCGGGCGCGGTGGCTCACGCCTGTGATCCCAGCACTTTGGGAGACAAGGCAGGTGGATCATTTGAGGTCAGGAGTTGGGAGACCAGCCTGGCCAACATGGTGAAACCCCGTCTCTATTAAAAATACAAAAATTAGCCAGGCGTGGCTTTAGAGACGTTGTCTCTAAAAACAAAACAAAACAAAAAAAAGAAGGGGGAGAGATGACGAGGGAATATTTGGGGAGTGTGGGGGCGGGGGGGAGAGCAGGACTCCTTGAAGAGGAGGGAAAGGGGGTTTCAGGTTGGGATCGGGCCCAAGGCTGATCCACCTCTGCCCGCCAGGCCTTCTCTGCTTTTGGGGACCTGACCATAAAGTCTCTGGCGGACATTGAGGAGGAGGTGGGTGCAGGGCTAGGGAGGAGGTGCCTGAGGGGCTGGGACCCCAACCCCCCTCCGCCCCAGGCTGTTCCAGTCTTCCCCATCCCCACGTGCCCCCAGACGCACCCCATCTCTCCAGGACTGAAGACCACTCAAGTCCCTAAGTACCCCCCTCTGCCATTCCTCAGTCACCCCCGCTTTGGTCCTCTCTTTACTGTGGCACCTGCTCACTCTCACTCTCCCCTTCCCCCAGTATAACTACGGCTTCGTGGTGGAGAAGACTGCGGCTGCCCGCCTGCCCCCCAGCGTCTCGTAGTCCCTCACCCGTCCGCGGGAAGAGCCCCCTTACGCCGGGGGCCACCCTAACTGCATCCTGGGAACCTCCGCCCTGCAAGGCTTTGCTATCTTCAGCCACTGGGCGGAGCTGCAGCTCTGGAGGAAGGGGCGGGCCGAGGCTGCGTGGTGATGGGGTCTCCACCCCCAGGCCCTGCGGGGCAGGGCTGGAGCTGGACAGAAGCCAGTGCCTTTAAGTCATTCGTGTCAAAACCCTCTGGGGTCCGGAGGCAGCGCGGGTGTCCTCCTGGCAATAAACACTACCTGGTTCACGCCCTCTGGAGTCCCGATCCTGCCGCCTCTCCACACTAGGCACGTGGAGCTGAGACTCGGCCACTCTTGCACTAGGCAAGTGGGTGAAATGGCGGGGAGGCGATGCTGCTGGTCTCCGGTTTTTGTTTGTTTGTTTGTTTCTGAGACGGGGTCTCCCTCTGTGCCCCAGGCTGGGGTACAGTGGCAGGATCTTGGCTCACTGCAACCTCCACCTCTGGGGTTCAAATGATTCTCCTCGCTCAGCCTCCCGAGTGGTTGGGATTACAGGCGTCTGCCACCACGCCCGGCTAATTTTTTTGTATTTTCTATAGACAGGGTTTCACTGTGTTGGCCAGGCTGGTCTTGAACTCCTGACCTCAGGTGATCTGCCCACCTCGACCTCCCAAAGTGTTGGGATTACAGGCGTGAGCCATCGCGCCCGGCTTGGGTCTCCCATTCTACAGAGTGGGAAACTGAGGCTCAGGGAGTGAGTGAGTCTGGATGCTAGATCGTAGAGAAGAACTCGTCTCGGCCCTCCATCATTGGGCATAACAATAAAACAAATACTGTTTCTATTGCAGTGGCCACATCCCCAACACGTGATACACCATTATTACCTCATTTAGTCTCCCTATAACGCACTGGGAAGCCCAGGTTTTGTTGCCGTTTTCCAGATAGAGAAACTGCGACAGGGATGCTAAGGCCACAACTGGGACTCAAACCCAGCAATTGCTGTTTCCTTTCCTTTCTCCCCTCCCCCCCTCCCCCTTCCCTCCCCCTCCCCCTCCCCTCCCCCCTTCCCTCCCCTCCCCCCTTCCCTCCCCTCCCCCCCTCCCTTCCCCTCCCTTCCCCTCCCCTCCCCTGTCCTGCCCTGCCCTTTCCTTTCCTTTCCTTTCCTTTCCTTGAGGGAGTCTCGCTCTGTCGCCCAGGCTGGAGTGCGGTGGCGCGATCTCGGCTCACTGCAAGCTCCGCCTCCCAGGTTCACGCCATTCTCCTGCCTCAGCCTCCCGAGCAGCTGGGACTACAGGCGCCCGCCACCACGCCCGGCTAATTTTTTGTATTTTTAGTAGAGACAGGGTTTCACCATGCTAGCCAGGATGGTGTCAGTCTCCTGACGTCATGATCCACCGGCCTCGGCCTCCTGAAGTGCTGGGATTACAGGCTTGAGCCACGGCGCCCAGCCCTTTTTAAATTTTTTTTTTTTTTGAGACAGCATCTCGCGCTATCGCCCAGACTGGGTGCAGTGGCACGATCTCGGCTGACTGCAACCTCTGCCTCTCAGATTCAAGCGATTCTCCGGCCTCAGCCCCCGCCCCCGCTCCCCCCCTCCCCGCCCCTTTGCTGCCGAGTAGCTGGAACTACAGGCTCAGGCCACCATATCCAGCTAATTTATTTTTTGTATTTTTAGTAGAGATGGCGTTTCACCTTGTTGGCCAGGCTGGTCTCAAACTCCTGACCTCAAGTGATCCCCCGCCTTGGCCTCCCAAGGTGCTGGGATTACAGGTGTGAGCCACTGCACCCGGCCCAGGCCACACCATTTTCATCCACCGATTCATACAACCTTGTTTTATGTAAGTTTGTTTAAAGACATCTTATTTAATATCTATGGTGGATTCATTCACATTGAACTCACAGCCAGCGGCACTGAAACTCATGTCTGCATGAAGCTTCCCTATAAGGGATTTTCTCCATGAGGTGCATCACAGATTTTTTTTTTAAAGTATTTTATTTTTGGTGTGATCATAGCTCACTGCAGCCTTAACCTCCCATGCTCAGGTGATCCTCCAATCTCAGCCTCCTGAGTAGGGACTACAGGCTACACTGGACTAATTTTAAACAAGTTTTTGTACTGCTAGGGGGTCTCACTATATTGCCCAAGCTGGTCTTGAACTCCTGGCCTTGGGCAGTCCTCCTGCCTCGTCTCCCAATGTGCTGGGATTACAGGCGTGAGCCACTGAGCCCAGCCATCACAGTCTTTTGGTACTTAGGAACCCTGGACAGCATTTCAGTGTCTGGGGGAATTTCAATAGCAAAATCACCAACAAAACCCACAAGAACGTGGCCAGGCACAGTGGCTCACACTTGTAATCCCAGCACTTTGGGAGGCCAAGGTGGGTGGATCACCTGAGGTCAGGAGTTCAAGACCAGACTGGCCAACATGGTGAAACCCCGTCTCTACCAAACATGCAACATGCAACATTAGCCAGGCGTGGTGGCAGGTGCCTGTAGTCCCAGCTACTTGGGATGCTGAGGCAGGAGAATTGCTTGAACCCAGGAGGTGGAGGTTGCAGTGAGCTGAGATTGCACCATTGCACTCCAGCCTAGGCAACAAGAGTAAAACTCCATTTCATTCTTTTTTTTTTTTTTTGAGACGGAGTCTTGCGCTGTTGCCCAGGCTGGAGTGCAGTGGCCGGATCTCAGCTCACTGCAAGCTCCGCCTCCCGGGTTCTGAACCACGCCATTCTCCGGCCTCAGCCTCCCGAGTAGCTGGGACTACAGGCGCTGCCACCTCGCCCGGCTATTTTTTGTATTTCTTAGTAGAGACGGGGTTTCACCGTGTTAGCCAGGATGGTCTCGATCTCCTGACCTCGTGATCCGCCCATCTCGGCCTCCCAAAGTGCTGGGATTACAGGCTTGAGCCACCGCGCCTGGCCGTAAAACTCCATTTCAAAAAAGAAAAAAATAATGATAAAATAAAAAAAGAAATTCACCACCCTAAACTCACACCATCCATCTCCCATGAGTGCATGACCATGGACGTATGCAACGGCTGCTATGCGGCTGTTTCTCCTGTTTCTCCTCTGGGCTTTTGTAGCCTTGTGGTGGCCCACATTCTGCTGCAGTTGTAAACATTCACCAGATCTCTGTGGCTTACAAAAGCTGGCCAGGCGTGGTGGCTCACACCTGTAGTCCCAGCATTTTGGGAGGCCGAGGCAGGCAGATCACCTGAGGTCAGGAGTTCGAGACCAGCCTGGCCAACGTAGTGAAACCCCATCTCTATTAAAAATATAAAAACTAGGTGTGTGTGGTGGTACACGCCTGTAATCCTAGCTTCTTGGGAGGCTGAGGCAGGAGAATCGCTGGAACCCAGAAGGTCAAATTTACAGTGAGCCAAGATAGCACCATTGCACTCCAGCTTTGGCAATAAGAGTGAAACTCTGTCTCGGAAAAAAAAGAAAAGAAAAGATAAACTAAGGCTGTCATACTTGGAGTCTCCTATCTGTAATCTCGGCACTTTTGGGGGCTGAGACACAAGGATGGCTCGAGGCCAGAAGATCGAGTCTGCGGTTTGCTATGATTGCGCCACTGTACTCCAGCCTGTGTGACACAGTGAGACCCTGTCTCTAAATAAATAAATAAGGCAGGGCGTGGTGTCTCACGCCTGTAATTCCAGCACTTTGGGAGGCCGAGGCGGACGGATCACCTGAGGTCAGGAGTTCAAGCCCAACCTGACCAGCATGGAGAAACCCCCATCTCTACTAAAAATACAAAATTAGACCGGGCGCGGTGACTCACGCCTGTAATCCCAGCACTTTGGGAGGCCAAGGCGGGCGGATCACAAGGTCAGGTGATCGAGACCATCCTGGCTAACATGGTGAAACCCCATCTCTAATAAAATATTAAAAAATTAGCCAGGTGTGGTGGTGGGCGCCTGTAGTCCCAGCTATTTGGGAGGCTGAGGCAGGAGAATGGCGTGAACCTGGGAGGCGGAACTTGTAGTGAGCTGAGATGGCGCCACTGCACTCCAGCCTGGGCGACAGAGCGAGACTCCGTCTCAAAAAAAAAAAAAAAAAAATTAGCCGGGTATGGTGGCGCATGCCTGTAATCCCAGCTACTCGGGAGGCTGAGGCAGGAGAATTGCTTGAACTCAGGAGGCAGAAGTTGTGGTGAGCCGAGATCGCGCCATTGCACTCCAGCCTTGGCAACAAGAGCGAAACTCTGTCTGAAAAAAAAGAAAAGTAAACAGCCTGGGTGCAGAGCAAAACCCTATCTCTAAGTAAATGAATAAATAAATAGCAAAGCTAAGGCTTATCTCTTAGCGGCAGTAGACTTTGGTAGTTGTAGTGGTGCAGAAACTGGCCTAATGGGAGGGTTGTTTTCTCACAGTGACGACGGTGTCGTCTAAAAAAACATCCAAGCTTTTACATAATTACAGTTGGCCAGCCATCGTGGCTCATGCCTGTAATGCCAGCACTATTGGAGGCTGAGGCGAGAGGATCACTTGAGCCCCCAGGAGTTTGAGACCAGCCTGGGCAACACGGCAAGGCCCTGTCTGTACAAATTAAAAATTAGCCGGGCATAGTGATACGTGCCTGTAGTCATGCTACTCGGGAGGCTGAGGTGGGAGGATCGCCTGAGTCTGGGAGGTGAAGGCTGCAGCGAGCCATGATTGCATTACTGCACTCCTGACTGGGTGACAGAGCAAGACCCTGTCTCAAAAAAAAAAAAAAAAAAAAAAAAAATGGGGCTGGGTACAGTGGTGGCTCACACCTGTAATCCCAGCACTTTGAGAGGCCAAGCTGGGAGGATCTATTGAGCTCAAGAGTTTAAGGGCAGCCTGGGCAGCAGTGAAACACCATTTCTATGAAAAAGGCACACATGATCGGGCATGGTGGCTCACGCCCATAATCCCAGCGCTTTGAGAGGCCAAGGTGGGCGGATCACGAGGTCAGGAGTTTGAGACCAGCCTGGCCAACATGGTGAAACCCCATCTCTACTAAATATATGAAAAAAAAAAAATAGCCGGGCATGGTGGGCGCCTATAGTCCCAGCTACTTGGGAAGCTGAGGCAGGAGAATCGCTTGAACCTGAGAGGCAGAGGTTGCAGTGAGTCGAGATCGAGCCACTACATTTCAGTATTCCAGCCTGGGCGACAGAGTGAGACTCCCTCTTAAAAAAAATGAAGGCCGGGCACGGTGGCTCAAGCCTGTAATCCCAGCACTTTGGGAGGCCGAGACGGGCGGATCACAAGGTCAGGAGATTGAGACTAGCCTGGCTAACACGGTGAAACCCCGTCTCTACTAAAAAAATACAAAAAACTAGCCGGGCGAGGTGGTGGGCGCCTGTAGTCCCAGCTACTGGGGAGGCTGAGGCAGGACAATGGCGTAGACCGGGGAGGCGGAGCTTGCAGTGAGCTGAGATCCGGCCACTGCACTCCAGCCTGGGCGACAGAGCGAGACTCCGTCTCAAAAAAAAAAAAAAAGAAAAAGAAAAAGAAAAAAAAAAATCCACACACATATATAATTCTGATGATTTTTTAAAGTAAACAAGGCTTTATTCAAGACTACTGCAGGCAAAATTGAGCTCAACTCCGAATCAACGAAGTTGTCGACAAGGGGGGATTTATAGCTGTGGAGCAGGGCAAGGGGGTGTCAGTGGAGAGAAAATTGTAAAGACTTGGGGAGTCACCTTAAACTCACTTAACAGGATCCTTGCTGAAGCCAGGCCAGGGCGATCAGCTGTCAAGAAACTGACTTAGCAGGATTCTTGCTAAAACTGGGCGAGACAGATCAAAGACAGCATGGGAGCCAAGGTCAAGGCCCAATGCAGAAGAGATTTCAGAGGACTCTGACTCAAGTTTGGCCAAGAAGAGAGTCTTTGTTGGGGCAGAGACCCGGCCTGGCCCTGGGAATCTGAGACGGGGCACAGTGAGTTCTCCTGGAAGGGGAGGTGAGCGGGGATGATGCAAAATGTACGCCCTTCCCCCAAACTCTTCAGCTGCCTTGGAAAAACTAGGTCTCTAGTGCTAAGGTACCTGCCTGCATCTCCTGGCTCCCGATGCACAGACCATCTGCCAGGTCTCGCCCAGGCTCCTCTGGCGCCGGCCACAGAATCTGATCCAGCCAGAAAGCCAATGCCATTTGTCCTCTCTGCCGTCCTTCTCGACTGCCCCAAAAGCAGCCCCAGATCTCATTTCGGGGAGTCTGTGTGTGACCAGGGGCCTGAGGATGACCCATCCTGGCCTTGGGTCCGACTAGACCAATTGTCACTGATGACAGGCCACTCGCCCCGAAAAATCCCAGCCCTCTGAGCCCAGGCAGGCCTGGGGACTGCATCACGAAAGGTTTGGAGGGGCCCGATGGAGCCCACCCCATGCTTCTGACTTGGGTATCATTGATCCTAACATTTCTAGGCTGAGCTTACATCATCTTGGGTTACAGAGGAAGGAGCTGAGGGCCCTGGGAACCACAGCACTCAGTCCAGGATCCGTGCCTATCCTTCTCTCCTTTTATTATTATAATTTTTGAGACTGGGTCTCACTCTATGGCCCAGGCTGGAGTACAATGGTGTGATCTTGGCCCACTGCAACCTCCACCTCCTGGGTTCAAGTGATTCTCCTGCCTCAGCCTCCTGAGTAGCTGGGATTACAAGCATGCACCACTACACCCAGCTAATTTTTGTAGTTTTTGGGTTTTGTTTTTTTTTTTTTTTTGAGACGGAGTCTGGCTCTGTCGCCAGGCTGGAGTGCAGTGGAGCCATGTCAGCTCACTGCAACCTCCATCTCCCAGGTTCAAGAAATCCTCGTGACTCAGCCTCCTGAGTAGCTGGGACTACAGGTGCCTGGCACAACACCCAGCTAAATTTTTTTTTTTTTTTTTTGGAGATGGAGTTTCATTCTTGTTGCCCGGGTTGGAGTGCAATGGTACGATCTCAGCTCACTGCAACCTCTGCCTCCTGGGTTCAAGCGATTCTCCTGCCTCAGCCCCCCTAGTAGCTGGGATTACAGGCACCCACCACCACGCTCGGCTAATTTTTGTATTTTTAGTAGAGATGGGGTTTCACCATGTTGGTCAGGCTCATCTCGAACTCCTGACCTCAGGTGATCCGCCCACCTCGGCAGTGTTGGGATTACAGGCATGAGTCACCATGCCCGGTCCTTATTTCTGTATTTTTAGAGAGACAGGGTTTCACCATGCTGGCCAGGCTGATCTTGAACTCCTGGCTTCAAGTGATCCACCCGCCTCAGTCTCCCAAAGTGCTGGGATTATAGGCATGAGCCAACGTGTCTGGCCTAATTTTTATATTTTTAGTAGAGATGAGGTTTTACTATGTTGGTCAGGCTGGTCTGGAACTGCTGACCTCAAGCAATCTGCTCACATTGACCTCCCAAAGTGCTGGGATTACAGGTGTGACCCACTGTGCCTGGCCATTTCTGTTTTATTGAGGCAACCTCTCATTCTGCTACCTAAGCTAGAGTGCAGTGGTGCAATCATGGCTCACTGCAGCCTTGACCTCCTGGGGACAAGCTATCCTCCCACCTCAGCCTCCCTAGTAGCTGGAACTATAGGTGTGTGCCACCACACCCAGCTACGTTTTTACTTTTGTAGAGATGGGGTCTTGCTATGTTGCCCAGGTGGGTTTCTCTCCTATTGCTTACTCCCAGGCACCACAGGGACATGGGTACTGAGAGTGGCATTTTTGGAGAGACATGATCCCAGCTCCTCTACTCAATAGCTGCTGACCCTGAGCTGTGGCTTAATCTTCTCTGTGCCTCAGTTTTTCCATCTTTACAATGGGAACCTCTTTGATCCTCTCGTTGCATGGGATACATGTACAGGAGAATGCACAGGAGCTGTGTCTCTCAGCTGCCTTTTATCAAGATGGAGAATCGCTCTGTGACCCAGGCTGGAGTGCAGTGGCGTGATCTGCGGTATCCAGGTTCACGCCATTCTCCTGTCTCAGCCTCCCAAGTAGCTGGCATTACAGGCACCCGCCACCACACCTGGCTAACTTTTTGTATTTTTAGTAGAGATGGGGTTTCACTGTGTTAGCCAGTATGGTCTCAATCTCCTGACCTCGTGATCCGCCTGCCTTGGCCTCCCAAAGTGCTGGGATTACAGGCGTGAGCCACCGCGCCCGGCCTCCCTGATGACTCTTGAATAAACATCTCTTGACTCTGCCAGGCCTTTGAAGCTGGAAGGTTCCTGCAGCCTGACATCCAGGCAGAATGGATGATGTGACTCCCCGTGAGTGGCCTCTGCTAGTGGCAAACCCTATACTTCCTGTATTCAAAGGTTGCAGAGGGGCTGGGCTCTGTGGCTCAGCCCTGTAATCCCATCACCTTGGGAAGCTGAGGTGGGAGGATCACTTGAGTCCAGGAGTTTGAGGCCAGCCTGGGCAACATAGGGAGACCCCAGTCTCTATAGAATTTTTTTTTTTTTTTTTTTCCCCAAGACAGGGTCTCACTCTGTCACCCAGGCTGGAGCACATTGGTGTGATCGCGGCTCACTGCAACCTCTGTCTCTGGGGTTCAAGTGATTCTCCTGCCTCAGCCTCCTGAGTAGCTGGGACTGCAGGCACCCACCACCAAGCCCGGCTAATTTCTTTTCCTTTTTTTTTTTTTTGAGATGGAGTCTCGCTCTGTCGCCCAGGCTGGAGTGCAGTGGCGCAATCTTGGCTCACTGCAAGCCCCACCTCCCGGGTTCACGCCATTCTCCTGCTTCAGCCTCGCGAGTAGCTGGGACTACAGGTGCTTGCAACCACATCAGGCTTTTTTTTTTTTGTATTTTTAGTAAAGACAAGGTTTCACTGTGTTAGCCGGGATGGTCTCAATCTCCTGACCTTGTGATCCGCCCGTGATCCTCGGCCTCCCAAAGTGTTGGGATTACAGGCGTGAGCCACCGTGCCCAGCCTAATTTCTTTCTTCCTTCCTCTCCTTCCTCTCCTTTCTTTCTTTCTTTTTTTCTTTCTTTTTTTAGACAGAGTCTCGCTCTGTCAACCAGGCTGGAGTGCAGTGGCGTGATCTCTGCTCACTGCAAGCTCCGCCTCCCGGGTTCACGCCATCCTCCTGCCTCAGCTTCCCGAGAAGCTGGGACTACAGGCGCCCGCCACCACACCCAGCTAATTTTTTGTATTTTTAGTAGAGATGGGGTTTCACCGTGTTAGCCAGGATGGTCTCGATCTCCTGACCTCGTGATCTACCCGCCTTGGCCTCCCAAAGTGCTGGGATTACAGGTGTGAGCCACTGCGCCTGGCCTCTGTCTTGTCTTTTCTTTTTGCATTTTTAGTAGAGACGATGGTTCACCTTGTTGGCCAGGCTGGTCTTGAACTCCTGACTTCAAGTGATCTGCCCACCTCAGCCTCCCAAAATGTTGGGATTACAGATGTGAGCCACGGCACCCGGCCATGCCTAGCTAATTGTTATATTTTTAGTAGAGATGGGGTTTTGCCATGTTGGCCAGGCTGGTCTTGAACTCTTGGCCTCAAGCAGTCCAACTGCCTTGGCCTCCCAAAGTGCTGGGATTACAGGAGTGAGCCACTGTGCCTTGCCTACTTTTCTTTTAAACAGATGGGGTCTTGCTCTGTTGCCCAGGCTGGATCGTAGTGATTCTATCATTGCTGATCTTCCTGCCTCAGCCTCCCAAGTAGCTGGGACCACAGGTGTGCACCACCATGCCTGGCTAATTTTTGATTTTTTTTGTAGAGATGGGGTCTCCCTCTGTTGCCCAGGCTGGTCTTGAACTCCTGGCCTCAGGTAATCGTCTTGCAAGACAACATCTTTGACAGACACTGTCCACACCCTAGAACATACCAGAATGCTGACAGAGCTTGTGTTTGCGAGGCCTGTGGAATTTTTTTTTTGTTTGTTTGTTTTTGAGACAGCGTCTGGCTCTGTTGCTCAGGCTGGAGTGCAATGGCGTGATCTTGGCTCACTCAACCTCCGCCTCCTGGGTTCAAGTGATTCTCCTCCTCAACCTCCCGAGTAACTGGGATTAATGGAATTACAGGCAAGGGCCACCACACCTGGCTAATTTTGTATTTTTAGTAGAGACGGGGTTTCACCATGTTGGACAGGCTGGTCTCGAACTCCTGACCTCAAGTGATCCACCTGCCTCGGCCTCCCAAAGTACTGGGATACAGGCATGAGCTGCCACACCTGGCTATGCAGGGCTAATTTTTTTTTTTTTTTTTTTTTTTTTTTTTGCAACGGAGTCTCATTTGGTCGCCCAGGCTGGAGTGCAGGGGTATGATCTTGGCTCACTGCAACCTCCACCTGCGGGGTTCAAGCAATTCTCCTGCCTCAGCCTCCCAAGTGGCTGGGATTGCAGGTCCCTTCCACCATGCCCAGCTAATTTTTGTATTTTTAGTAGAGACAGGATTTCACCATGTTGGCCAGGCTGGTCTTGAACTCCTGACCTCGTGATCCACCGGCTTTGGCCTCTCAAAGTGCTGGGGTTACAGGTGTGAGCCACCGTGGCCAGCCTAATTTTTGTATTTTTAGTAGAGATGGGGTTTTGCCATGTTGGCCAGGCTGGTCTTGAACTCCTGGCCTCAAGCAGTTCGACTGCCTTGGCCTACCAAAGTGCTGGGATTAGAGGAGTGAGCCACTGCACCCTGCCAGCTTTTCTTTTAAACAGATGGGGTCTTGCTCTGTTGCGCAGGCTGGATTGCAGTTGGTTCAGTCATTGCTGATCCTCCCGCCTCAGCCTCCTAAGTAGCTGAGACTGCAGGTGTGTATCACCACGCCTGGCTCATTTTTAAATTTTTTCTAGAGATGGGGTCTACCTATATTGCCCAGGCTGGTCTTGAACTCCTGGCCTCAGGTGATCCTCTCACAAGTCAACATCTTTGACAGCTACTGTTCATACCCTAGCACATACCAGAATGCTGACAGCTTGTGTTTGTGAGGCCCGTGGAATTAATGGAGGCATTTCTACCCTTTCGACTGGGGCCTTATGCCTATGACTTGGTGGGTAGGGGAGATCACCTCTGTTTATAAAAAAGGAAACTGAGTTTGCATGACTGTTCCTTCAGGCAGGTCTGCCCAGCTCCCGGAACACTCTGAAAGCCGCACGCCAAACCGGTATCGGGTGCCTGGAGTCTGGAGGTTTTGGCTGCAGCCCCAGGACCAGCCTTGCCCTGCGCCTCACCTGATTCTAGCTGAGATAGGAAGATGCTCAGTGACTCAGCTCTCCTTCCAGGCAGTGCAGACGAGGGGGACGGTTTTCAGCTGGGCCTCCCAAGTTGGAACCTTATAGTTTCCAAGGTTCAAGTTTGAGGTATCAGGAGGAAGAGCAGGGACCAGCCTAGGGTGAGGTTGTTGAGGTGCCCAGGGTGCAACTTTTTATTTATTTTTATTATATTATTATTATTATTATTATTATTATTTTTGAGACGGAGTCTCTCTCTGTCGCCCAGGCTGGAGTGCAGTAGCGCAATCTCGGCTCACTGCAAGCTCCACTTCTCGGGTTCACGCTGTTCTCCTGCCTCAGCCTCCCGAGTAGCTGGGACTACAGGTGCCCGCCACCATGCTCAGCTAATTTTTTGTATTTTTAGTAGAGACGGGGTTTCACTGTGGTCTTGATCTCCTGACCTCGTGATCCGCCCGCCTCGGCCTCCCAAAGTGCTGGGATTACAGTCGTGAGCCACCGCATCCGGCCTATTATATTATTTTTTGAGACAGAGTCTCGCTTTGTGCCTAGGCTGGAGAGCAGTGGCGCGATCTTGGCTCACTGCAACCTCTGCCTCCCGGGCTTAAGCGATTCTCCTGCCTCAGTCTCCCGAATAGCTGGGATTACAGGCACCCACCACCACGCCCAGCTAATTTTTTTTGGGGGGGGTGGGGACGGAGTCTTGCTCTGTAGCCCAGACTGGAGGGCAGTGGCATGATCTCAGCTCACTGCAGCCTCCACCTCTTGGGTCCCGGTTCAAGCAATTCTCCTGCCTCAGCCTCCCGAGTAGATGGAATTACTGGCGTGCGTCACCATGCCGAGCTAATTTTTGTATTTTTAGTAGAGATAGGGTTTCACCAAGTTGGCCAGGCTGGTCTTGAACTCCTGACCTTGTGATCCGCCCACTGCGGTCTCCCAAAGTGCTGGGATTACAGGCATGAGCCACTGCCCCGGCCTTGCTTTATTTTTGTGTGTGCGTAAGGGAGCATGGTGGCATGCCCCTGTAATCCTAGCTACTAGGTGGCTGAGGTAGAATTGTTTGCGCCCGGGAGTTTGAGATCAGCCTGGGCAACATAGCAAAACACCATCTCTACAAAAATTAAAAATACAAAAATTAACCTGATGTAGTGGTGCATGCCTGTAGTCCCAGCTACTCTGGATACTGAGTCAGGAGGATCACTTGAGCCCAGGAGTTTGAGGCTGCAATGAGCTATGATCACAACACTGTATTCCAGCCCAGGTGACAGAGCAAACCCCTCTCTTAAAAATAAATAAATAGGCCGGGAGCGGTGGCTCAAGCCTGTAATCCCAGCACTTTGGGAGGCCGAGACGGGCGGATCACGAGGTCAGGAGATCGAAACCATCCTGGCTAACACGGTGAAACCCCGTCTCTATTAAGAAATACAAAAAACTAGCTGGGCGAGGTGGCGGGCGCCTGTAGTCCCAGCTACTCGGGAGGCTGAGGTAGGAGAATGGCGTGAACCCGGGAGGCGGAGCTTGCAGTGAGCTGAGATCCGGCCACTGCACTCCAGCCTGGGCGACAGAGCGAGACTCTGTCTCAAAAAAAAAAAATAAAAATAAAAATAAATAAATAAATAAATAAAAAGATGTTGAGGTGAAAATCACATCAACATAGAATCAACCATTTAAAAGTATACAATTCAGATCAGGCGCGGTGGCTCACGCCTGTAGCATTTTGAGGGGCCAAGGTGGGTGGATCACTTGAGGTCAGGAGTTCGAGACTAGCTGGCTAACATGGTTAAACCTCATCTCTACTAAAAATGTAAAAACTAGCCAGGCATGATGGCCCTTGCCTGTAGTCCCAGCTACTTGGGAGGTGGAGGCAGGAGAATCGCTTGAAACCGTGAGGTGGAGGTTGCAGTGAGCCGAGATCGCCCCACTGCACTCCAGCCTAGGTGACAGAGTGAGACTCTGTCTAGAAAACAAACAAACAAACACAAAATGTAAAAACTATCCGGGCATCGTGGCCCTTGCCTGTAGTCCCAGCTTTTTGGGAGGCTGAGGCAGGAGAATCGCTTGAACCCGGGAGACGGAGGTTGCAATGAGCCGAGATTGGGCCATTGCACTGCAGCCTGGGCCACAAGAGCAAAACTCCATCTCAAAAAAATTGTTTAAAGGCCAGGAGCAGTGGCTCACACCTGTAATCCCAGCACTTTGGGAGGCCGAGGCAGGGGGATCACCTGAGGTCAGGAGTTCGAGATCAGCCTGGCCAACATGGTGAAACCTGTGTCTACTAAAAATACAAAAATTAGCCAGGCATGGTGGCGGGTGCCTGTAATCCCAGCTACTCGGGAGGCTGAGGCAGGAGAATCACTTGAACCTGGGAGACGGGGGTTGCAGTGAGCCTAGATCATGCCACTGCACTCCCGCCTGGGAGACAGAGCAAGATTCCGTCTCAAACCAAAACCAAATATAAACAACTGGTGGAGCACACGTCCCAGACTGGGGACTACAAGGGGCATGGCCTGGCGCTCACTCTTGCCCTTCCCTTCCCCGATCCAAGTCCCACCCATGGGCCTGGGCTTGGCCAGGTGGCACAATTGAATATTGAGTAACACACAGATAGTGAACATCGGAGTTTATTTGTGGGTTGTGAAAGACAGGAGACCTTTGGAGACCCCTCTGTTATTTCCTTGAGCCCCAGGAACTACCCATGTCTACACCCCAAGCAGCAGCAGCATGAGAACGATTAACACGCATCGAGGACCTATTGTGTGGGGGTCCCCAGAATGCCTTACATGAAGTCATGTGTCTCGTCTGAGCCCTTGGAGACAGGGCCACTTCTTGTCCCCATATTACAGATGAGGAAACTGAGGCACAAAGCGGCTAAGCCCTCAGCCATGAGTCCACAGCCAGGAACCTGGGTCCAGCCCTCCAGCCGTGCCTCTGGCCCTGGGCTGCTCCAAGCTTGGCACACATGGGTTTGAAATGTTCACAGCCCAAGGGGGCGCAGCGGATTTTGCAGAGTCTGAGATTTGCACATCAGCAGCCTGGAGATTACGGGGTTCAGGTGAGGATCCTGGCTCTGGTGCTCAGTCCTGGCCGTGGGCCCCCTGGTGAGTCACTGCCTCTCTTGGGGCCTTGGTTTCCTCATCTGTAAAATGGATGGAGACACTTAGAGAATCACTGCCTAAGCCCCCTGCTCCCCTTCTACCAATAACAGAATCTCATCCATCTGGATAGCCACATTTCCCAGCCTCCCCTGCAGCAAGGTGTGGCCATTTCACTCTGTTCTGGCCAGTGGGATATAAAATGAAGGGTTTCAAGGCTTCCTGGGCAGACTTCCAGGAGACACCCAGCCAGCGCTGGCCTCTGACTTTCCCTCAGAATGAGGAGGTGAAGGCTGGAGCTCTGGCAACTATTTTGTGCCATGAGGCAACCTTGAGGACAAAAGCTAAGTATGCAATAAAATGAGAGAAAAATCAAGTCCTACTGCTACTGCAGCTGAACCTGAACCTATCTGTATGGTATCCTTTTCTTACACCAGGTCTCTATTCCTTATCCCTGGGCTCACACCAGTGTAGAGTCCTTCCCCGTGCTCCCTGGTCTATGGCCTAGCATTCGACGCATCTCATGGGTAACCCCGTCCCAGTGCCCCAGGCCGGACAGTGTCCGGTGCATTCGGGTTGCAGGCAGGCTGCTCTCCCAGCCTCCCCCCAGGGCTGCAGGTGCTGTGGCAGTGGCCATGGACACAAAGGGGTCCCCAGGCTCTGGACAGGTTGAATAGGGGGTCCGACGATGGATACCCTGCTGAGGCTGAGCTCTGGGGCTGGCCTTGGAGACTTCAGCAGGGCGGGTGAGGTCATCTTCAAAGGATGGCGGGGACAACTCATGGAGCCCACGGCGGGTGGCCCGAGCAGCCCGGAGGAGAGTGTGGGTCAGCACAGCCACCAGAACCAGGGCGCCCGAGCCGAGGATGGAAGCGGCTGCTGCACCTGTCTCGATCTCGAAAAGTAGCAAGGCATAGATGGACAGTGCTGCGGAAGGAAACGACTTTCATTTATTTAGTCAACAAACATTTGCCCTCCAAGCCCTCAGGGAGTTCTTGCGCACACGGAGAAATCATGAAAAACCCTGCCACGGGACTGGAACATAGACTAGGCATCTAATTCTCCCACATCCCACACGTGCATCATCATCACATCCATTTTACAGAGAAGAAAGCTGGGGCCCAGAGAGGTTAGGAGACTCTTCAAAGCCATACAGTCAGGAAGTGACAGAGGTGGGATTTTAACCCAGGCTGGTGGGCTCCAGAGTCTGTGCTCTGAAGCACAGTTCTGCCTCCAAAGAAGACAACAGAAAGAGACTCATTTCAGCAGCTGTGGGCAGGGGCTTTCCTGAGGAGGAGCTATTTGAGCTGAGACCCTGGGGGAAGAAGTAGCAGCTTCTGGGAGAGCTGAGGAGGATAACGGCTGCAGGGGACACAGCAAGTGCAGAGGTCCTGAGGTGGAAACGCCCGAGTGTCTGAGGCTCAGAAGAAAGCAAAACGGGTTCTGGCCGGGCTCAGTGGCTCACGCCTGTAATCCTAACATTTTGGGAGGCTGAGGCGGGTGGATCACTTGAGGTCAGGAGTTCGAGACCAGCCTGGGCAACATGGTGAAACCCTGTCTCTACAAAAAAAATACAAAACTTAGCTGGGCATCGTGGCGGGTGCCTGTAATCCCAGCTCCTCGGGAGGCTGAAGCAGGAGAATTGCTTGAGCCTGGGAGATGGAGGCTGCAGTGAGCCGAGATCACACCACTGCACTCCAGTCTGGGCGACAGAGTGAGATTCAGTCTCAACAACAACAACAACAACAAAAGATAAATAGGTTGTGGTGTAACTGGAGAAGAGAGGTGGGGGAGAGATGGAGGAGTTAAGGAAGGAGTGGATGTTGGGGACCAGATGGGGGTGGAGGCCTCTTCTTCCTCTTCTTCCTCTTCTTCCCTCCCTCCTCTTCCTCCTCCTCCTCCTCCTCCTCCATCTTCTTCCTCTTCCTCCTCCTCCTCCTTCTTCTCCTTCTTGTCCTTCTTCCTTCTTCTTCCTTCTTGTTCTTGTTCTTCTTGTTCTTCTTCCTTCTTCTTTTTTTTTTTTTGTAATTTTTAGTAGAGACGGGGTTTCACCATGTTAGCCAGGATGGTCTCGATCTCCTGACCTCAAGTGATCCACCCGCCTCGGCCTCCCAAAGTGCTGGGATTACAGGCGTAAGCCACTGCTCCCAGCCCTCTTCCTTCTTCTCCTTCTTTTTTTTTTTCTTGAGACAGGGTCTCGCTCTGTCACCCCAGGTTGGAAGGCAGTGGCTTGGCTACGGCTCACTGCCACCTCAACCTCCCCAGGCTCAGGTGAGTCTCCCACCTCAGCCTCCTGAGTAGGTGGGACTACAGGTGCACGCCACCATGCCTGGCTAATTTTTGTTTTATTTATTTATTATTATTATTTTTTTGAGACAGAATCTTGCTCTGTCACCCAGGCTGGAGTGCAGGGGTGTGACCTCTGCTCACTGCAACCTCTGCTTCCTGGGTTCAAGTGATTCTCATGCCTCAGCCTCCCAAGTAGCTGGGATTACAGGCACCCGCCACCACGCTCGGCTAATTGTTGTATTTTTAGTAGAGACAGTGTTTCACCATGTTGGCCAGGCTGGTCTCGAACCCCTGATCTCAGGTGATCTGCCTGCCTCAGCCTTCCAAAGTGCTGGGATTACAGGCATGAGTCACGGTACCCAGCCTAATTTTTGTATTTTTAGTAGAGACGGGGTTTCGCTTTGTTGCCCAGGCTGGTCTCCAATTCCTGAGCTCAAGTGATCCTCTCGCCTTGGCCTCCCAAGAGGGCTGGGATTACAGGAGTGAGCCACTGTGCCCCACCGTGTTTTCTTCTAAGAGCAATGATTAGGGGGATTTTGGAGCTGGAGAAGAATGGGACCTGCTCGCTCTCTTTTTTTTTTTTTTTTTTTTTGAGACGGAATTCCGCTCTTGTTGCCCAGGCTGCAGTGCAGTGGCGCAATCTCAGCTCACTGCAACCTCTGTCTTTCGGGTTCAAGCAATTCTCCTGCCTCAGCCTCTCGAGTAACTGGGATTACAGGCATGCACCACCATGCCTGGCTAATTTTTTTTTTTTTTTTGAGACGGAGTCTTGCTCTGTCACCCAGGCTGGAGTGCTGTGGCCGGATCTCAGCTCACTGCAAGCTCCGCCTCCCGGGTTTACGCCATTCTCCTGCCTCAGCCTCCCAAGTAGCTGGGACCACAGGCGCCCGCCACCTCGCCCGGCTAGTTTTTTGTATTTTTTAGTAGAGACGGGGTTTCACCGTGTGAGCCAGGATGGTCTCGATCTCCTGACCTCGTGATCCACCCTTCTCAGCCTCCCAAAGTGCTGGGATTACAGGCTTGAGCCACCGGGCCCGGCCCTAATTTTGTATTTTTAGTAGAGACGGGGGTTTCACCATGTTGGTCAGGCTGGTCTCAAACTCCTGACCTCAGGTGATCCACCTGCCTCAGCCTCCCAAAGTGATGGGATTACAGGTGTGAGTCACTGTGCCCAGCCACCTGCTCTATCTCTTAAGAAGCCTCCCTAGCCAGGCACGGTGGCTCACGCCTGTAATCCCAGCACTTTGGGAGGCCAAGGTGGGCGGATCACGAGGTCAGGAGATTGAGACCATCCTGGCTAACACGGTGAAACCCTATCTCTACTAAAAATACAAAAAAATTAGCCGGGCGTGGTGGCGGGCGCCTGTAGTCCCAGCTACTCGGGAGGCTGAGGCAGGAGAATGGTGTGAACCCGGGAGGCGGAGCTTGCAGTGAGCCGAGATCATGACACTGCACTCCAGCCTGGGTGACAGAGCGAGATTCCGTCTAAAAAAAAAAAAAGAACCATCCCTGTTGGTGGAATACCCATATGAGGGAATATGATGCAGCATGTAAGGAATGAGGCACCCTTCCATTCTACAATGTGGATGAAACAGGAAAACACGATGCTGAGTGAGAGAAGCCAGATGCAAATAGCCACAGAGTGTGAGGTGTCATTGATCTGAAATGTACAGAACAGGCAAATCCCGGCTGGGCGCAGTGGCTCATGCTTGTAATCCCAGCACTTTGGGAGGCTGAGGTGGGTGGATCACCTGAAGTCACGTGGTGGAGAACAACCTGGCCAACATGGTGAAACCCGGTCTCTACTAAAAATACAAAAATTAGCTGGGCGTGGTGGCGCGTGCCTGTAATCCCAGCTACTTGGGAGACTGAGGCAGGAGAATCGCTTGAATCTGAGAGGTGGAGGTTGCAGTGAGCTGAGATCGTGCTGCTGCACTGCACCCTGGGCGACAAAGCAAGACGCTGTCTCAAGAAAAAACAAAAAAAAAGAACAAGCAAATCCATAGACAGATAGTAGATTAGTGGCTGCCAGGGATGAGGAAGGGGGAATGGGGAGTGATTGCTAATGGGGACAGCGTTTCCTGTTGGGTGATTAAAATATTCTGGAACCAGATAGTAGCGATAGTTGCCTAAAACCGTGAATGTGCTAAATCCCACTGAATTGTACACTTCAAAGTGGTTAAAGGCTGGGCAAGGTGGGTCACACCTGTAATCCAGCACTTTTGGAAACTGAGGTGAGAGGTTGCTTGAGGCCAGGAGTTCGACACCAGCTCAGGCAACATAGATAGACCAGTCTCTACAAAAAATAAGAAACTATCCAGGAATGGCAGTGCTTGCCTAGTTGTGGGGCTGAGGCAGAAGAATTGCTTGAGCCCAGGATATGGAGGCTGCAGTGAGCTATGATCACACCACTGCACTCCAGCCTGGGTAACAGAGCAAGACCCTGCCTCAAAAAATAGAAATAAAATACACTGGTTAAAATGCTAATTTTTTTTTTTTTTTGAGACAGAGTCTTGCTCTGTCGCCCAGGCTGGAGTGCAGTGGCATGATCTTGGCTCATTGCAAGCTCCGCCTCCCGGGTTCATGCCATTCTCCTACCTCAGACTCCCAAGTAACTGGGACTATAGGTGCCCGCCATCACGTCCGGCTAATTTTTGTATTTTTAGTAGAGACGGAGTTTCACTTTGTTAGCCAGATTGGTCTCAATCTCCTGACCTCATGATCCGCCTGCCTCGGCTTCCCAAAGTGCTGGGATTACAAGTGGCAGCCACTGCGCCTGACCTAAAGTGGTAATGTTTTTGTTATGTGTACTTTGCCACAATGAAACTGCAACTTAACTGGGTATGGTGGTGCACACCTGTAGTTCCAGCTTCTTGGATTGGGAGACTGAGGCAGGAGGATTGCTTGAGCCAGGAGTTCAAGTCCAGCCTGGGCTACACGGCAAGACCCTGTCTCTAAACAAACAAAACCAGAAACACCTCCAGCAACTCAGCTCTCAGGGTCCTGTATCTCTGTCTGTCTCTGCCTGGGGTGGGGGTGAGGGTCAGGGTGGGGGAGCCAGCCTCTGCTGCCTACTGTCCGGTGCCCACAGGTTTGCCACGCCCCAGGCTTGGGGGACATTGAGAGATTCACAGCCTCTCTCTGGCCTCAGTTAGCCAATGTGAATAAGAAGGGACCTTGAGGGACCAGGTGTGGTGGCTCATGCCAGTAACCCCAGCACTTTGGGAGGCTGAGGTGGGCGGATCACTTGAGGCCAGGAGTTTGAGACCAGCCTGGCCAACATGGTAAAACCCTGTCTCTGCTAAAGATACAAAAATTAGCTGGGCGTGATGGTGGACTCCTGTAATCCTGGGTACTTGGGAGGCTGAGGTAGGAGAATGGCTTGAACCTGGGAGGTGGTGGTTGCAGTGAGCTGGGATCACTCCGCTGGGTTCCAGCCTGGGCAATACAGCAAGACTCCCTGTCAGAGAAAAAAAACAAAAAAAAAAAAAATAAAGGAAGGGACTTTGAGGACCTGCGCTAGCTAGCCCTCCATCAGCCTCTCCAGCATACAGTTGGCACCATTCTTAGTGGTGGTGCATCACAGGTCGTTTAGCAGCTTTTACCCACTAGATGTCAGTAGCATCCCACCCTCAACTCTGTGGCGACCACCAAAAATGTCTCTAGGTAGTGATAAAAGTCCTCTGAGGCCAGAATCAGTCTCAGTGGGGAATCCCTGGTCTGGTCCCTATCTCTACACTGCGGAGTGGATTTGGGATCACTGACCCACTTTGGCATCAGTGAGGTCCTCATTGGGCCAAGCTCAGCCAATCAGAGCATTAATTGCTTCCCATGATGTTAGTGATTGGTGTAGGAATATTACATGGCCCAAGCTCAGCCTATCAGAGTCAGCCCTGAGACTTTAGCTTGGGCTATTGGGACAGATACATTTTCCTGCAGTGTCTCGGGTATTGGTAGGAAAGCGGCCCAGAACACAAGGGGGACTTTTTTTTTTTTTTTGGCACTTTCCAGGCTGTTTATACACATTCTCTGGCTCTGTACTGTTGCTTTGGAAGATATCACACTGCATGATGTCCGACATATGAAAGCAAGGCCAAGGACTTTTTTCTTTTGCTGGAAACATTTTGAAAGGGATTTTGTAATTATTCTTTTAGTTCTAGCTAGCAATGAATGGATGATTGGTTGGATGTGCTTAGGAATTCTTGCTGAATGAGGTCACCTAGCCTCAAAAACAATCTAAATGGGAGGTGAATGAATTCTCAATTTTACGCTTAGTGAGGCTGACATAATGTTACCTTTTTTTTTTTCTTTTGTAATTGTTCTTGTATTTTAGAATGTGGAGATCTTATTCCCTAGGTCTTTAATATTTCTGTCGGCCTGTGCAAAGACTCATGGCTCCAGGCATCGTGTCAAAAGTACTTACAGATAGAGTCAACTTTCTCAGAGAGATGCCCACTCAGGGAACAGCAGATGAAGAGGTGAAGTGACAAGCATTTCTGTTTCTTTTTTCTTTTATTATCATTTTTGAGACGGAGTCTCGCTCTGTCACCCAGGCTGTGCAGTGGCACGATCTCAGCTCACTGCAACCTCCACCTCGTGGGTTCAAGCGATTCTCCTGCCTTCAGCCTCCTGAGTAGCTGGGACTACAGGCAGGAGCCACCATGCCTGGCTAATTTCTTTCTTTTCTTTTCTTTTTTTTGTTTTTTTTTGAGACGGAGTCTCGCTCTATTGCCCAGGCAGGAGTGCAGTGGCGTGATCTTGACTCACTGCAACATCCACCTCCCAGATTCAAACAATTCTCCTGCCCCAGCCTCTGGAGTAGCTGGGATTACAGGGGTGTGTGCCACGATGGTTGGCTAATTTTTGTATTTTTAGTAGAGATGGGGTTTCATTATGTTAGCCAGGCTGGTCTCAAACTCCTGACCTTAAGTGATCCACCCGCCTCGGCCTCCCAAAGTGCTGGAATTACAGGTGCAAGCCACCACACCCGGCTGAGAGGCATTTCTGATAACCTAATTTGAGTACCTGGATCCAGCCGCACCTGAGGCCAACTTCCCTGATAATTTCAGAGGCATAAGTCATCCATCCCTTCTCCTTTTTTTAAAAAAAACTACCTCTGGAGCATTTCATTAAGTCAAACAACAAAAGTTATGCAGCGTTCCGTGCACTTCGTATATATAAATTCCCACAGTGAACCTTAGGCTCACATCTCATTAAAAATATTTTAAATATGTCTTTTTATTTATTTATTTTTTGAGATGAAGTTTCACTCTGTCACCCAGGCTGGAGGGCAGTTGCGTGATCTCAGCCACCTCTCAGGTTCAAGCGATTCTTCCACCTCAGCCTCCCGAGTAGCTGGGATTACAGGCACCTGCCACCAGGTCTAGCTAATTTTTTTGAATTTTTAATAGAGGGGGGATTTCAGCATGTTGGCCAGGATGGTCTTAAACTCCTACCCTCAAGTGATTCACCCACTTCAGCCTCCCAAAGTGCTGGGATTACAGGCGTGAGTCACCACACCCAGGCTAAATATCTTTTTAAACTTCTATTTTTCTATGGTGGGACTATAAAAAAAAACAGTAATAGCAAATCCTGTTTCTCATTCAGTGGGATATTTTTTCTTCCTGTAAATCAGATTGTTTACAGGGCTGGCAGGGACTTATATATGATTCAGCGTTGAGTCCCCAGCATCATCAACACATTTGTTTCAAGATTAAAACAAATATAAGGCATTAGGAGTCTCTTGAAAGACACTTAATGATTTGGTTCCTTTACCAGCCCGGATGGATGAAGAAAGTTGATTGAAGAAAAGTTATTATAAATCAGGAAGGAAGGACAGTGTGGAACATTCTGGCATCTGGGGTATCCTTTTTTTTTTTTTTTTTAATTTTCTCAAGCCATTTTTGAGCTGGAGATTGATATTTGTAACCAAAACAGCTTTCACTCATTCCAACCTGTAAAATGCTTTTTTTTTTTTTTTTTGAGACAGAGTTTTGCCCTTGTTGCCCAGGCTGGAGTGCAGTGGCGTGATCTTGGCTCACTGCAACCTCTGCCTCCAGGGTTCAAGTGATTCCTCTGCCTCAGCCTCCTGAGTAGCTGAGAATACAGGCGCCTGCCACCATGCCTGGCTAATTTTTTTGTATTTTTAGTAGAGACGGGGTTTCACCATGTTGGCCAGGCTGGTCTCGAACTCCTGACCTCAGGTGATCCACTGGCCTCAGGCCTTCAGAGTGCTGGGATTATAGGCGTGAGCCACTGCGCCTGGCCAAAATGCTATCTTTAGACACCACCCAGGCCATGAAAATTTTTGTTCAAACAAATGTATAAAACTGATGAATCAGAAGTGTTCTGATGACAACTAGCATTTGTGGAGTCCCTACTGGAGTCAGATGCCATCCACAGGCTTTTTTTTTTTTTTTTTTTTTTTAATGAGACAGGGTCTCGCTGTATCACCCAGGCTGGAGTGCGATGCAGTGGTGCAATCATGGCTCACTGCAGCCTCAACCTTCTGGGCTTAGGTGATCCTCCCACCTTAGCCTCCTGAGTAGCTGGGACTACAGGTGTGTACCACCACACCAAGCCTAAGTCTCCCAAATTGCTGGGATATAGATGTGAGCCACTATCCCTGGTCCTATGGGCTTTCATGAGGATTAAATCTCAGAATCTCCTCAAGTGGTTCTGTGAGGTAAAGACAGTTATTCCCATTGTACTGATGAGGAAATCAAGGCACAGAGAGAATTTGCCCAAGGCACCAAAGCAAGGAAGTGTCAGAGCCTGGAGCTGAACTCAAGGAGACTGTCTGCGGAGTTGATCCCAGTTAGGGGACCATTGCTGCTCTCTACCCAACCCCGGATCCTATGCCCCACGTTCTATTTCAGCACACACCTGCTAAGTAGACGGAGATCCCACAGCAGAAAAGGCCAAGGGCCACGTGTCTGAGGAGGCGGCAGTCATAGAGAAACCAGTCCGACCTGGAATGAAGGGAAGCAGGAAGATAAAGGGTTCAGGAAGTGGAGCTGGTGGTGGGAGGTCAGTGAGGACAGGGAGGGAGAGCAGCTTAAATGAGACAAGGACCCAGCTTTCAGGGACCCAAAATCTATCAGTACCTAACCATCATCCATCTACTCACCCACCCATTTATATCCATTTACTTATCCACTCTCCATCTATCCATCCATTCATCCATCAACTCATCCATCCATCAGCCCATCCATCCATCTGTCCACCCATTTATCCATTCATCCATTTATCCACCCATTCATCCATCTGTCCACTCATCTATTCATCCACCCATCCATACATCCGCCCATTCACCCATCCATCCATTTATCCACCCATCCATCCATCCATCCACCCATCCATCCATCCATCCATCCTTCCGTTCACCCATCCATCCACTTATCCATCCATCCATCCATCCATCCACCCACCCACTTATCCATCCATCCATCCATCCATCCACTTATCCATCCATCAACCCAGTCATCCATCCACTCATTCATTCATCCATCCACTTATCAATTCATTCATCCATCCACTTATCTATCTATCCATCAGCCCCATCCATTCATCCATCCATACAATCATTTAGATATCCACCATCCACCTATCTGATATCTATCCATTTATCTATGCTCCATCCATCCACCCATCCATTTTTCCAAGTCAGTGTTCACCATCCATTTACCATCCATATTCACTGATTATTCGACCAGCACTCATATACAGCCTTCCATTCATTTAACCATGTGCTATTAACCCATCCATGCATTCATTTAAACACCCTCCGCTATCCTATCTATCCCTCATCCACCCATCCACTGGTCATCCATCTCCCATTCACTATCCATCCACCCCTCATCCATCCATCCATCCATCCATCCCTCCTTCCTTCCATCCATCCACCATCTATTCTCTTTCCCCTATAATCCATCTATATACATGAGTCCACTCAAACACCCAACACTCAGGAAGCAGCTACTACGTGCAGATACTTGCTACACACCTGGCTTCCATTATTTTACAGACCACAAGCTTCTTTGAGAGATGAGGAAACTGAGTTTCACGTGCTGTTATTGATGGTACAAACAGCGACCCCAAGAGGTGAGACTATTGAGGAGGAAATGGAGGCTCTGAGAGCTTCCATCCTCACTCAGCTCCCACCAGTATAATGAAAGTGGACGCCTTCCCTTCCTGCCGCCTTCCCTCCTGTCCCCTTTTCAGCACAGTGGCTAGAGGTGGTCATTAAAAACCTAAATCAGATCACCTTCCTCCTCACTCACAACCCTCCTACGCCAGAGAAATCCCAAAGTCCTATCCCCTCTCTATCCCATCTCTCTTCTTTCCTTCTCAGCACTCATTATCATCTGCTATTATTATTATTAGAGATGGGGTCTCACTATGTTGCCCAAACTAGAGCGCAGTGGTTATTCATAAGCATGATCATGGCTCACTGCAGCCTTGACCTCCTGGGCTCAAGAGATCCTCTTGCCTCAGCCTCTCAAGTATATGGAACTACAGGCATGCACCACCACACCTAGCTAATTATTATTTTTTTCTTTTTGTACAGGGAAGGTCTTGCTATATTACCCAGGCTGGTCTCAAATTCCTGGCCTCCCAGCACTTTGGGAGGCCAAGGTGGGTGGATCATTTGAGGTTAGGAGTTCGAGACCAGCCTGGCCAACATGGTGAAACCCCGCCTCTACTAAAAATACAAAAATTAGCTGGCTGTGGTGGTGCACACCTGTAATTCCAGCTACTCGGGAAGCTGAGGTGGGAGAATCGCTTGAACCCGAGAGGTGGAGGCTGCAGTGAACCAAGATAGCGCCACTGCACTCCAGCCTGGGTGACAGAGCAAGACTCTGTCTCAAAAAAAAAAAAAAAAAAAAAATTCCTGGCCTCAAATTAATCCTCCTGCCTCTGCCTCCCAACGTGCTGGGATTGCAGGTGTGAATGATCACGCCTGGCTCTTGTTATGTTTCCTTATTTTCTGTGACTCCACGAGAGCAGGTCTGGGTCCACTTGGTCCCTGCTGTGTCTCTGATGCCCCGAGCCAGACCCACCCCCCTGCAGGCAGGCACCCAACACATGTTTGCTGACCCATGGGACCCATGCATTTCATTGTCCCTTGGGTGGAAGGTGTGTGGTCTGAATAGGATCTACCCCAGTAGTGGAAGTTCTCATCTGCTCAATTTCTACAGAATTCTGGTTTAGAATTTGGGCTCCTCTCCCCCGACATTCTGGAGGGAAACACTACCATGTGGGACAGCGGGGTCCTCAGCTCAGGGAGGGTTCCTCCTTCTGCAACCACTGCCCCTGATAGAGGTCCCTCAATGAGCACATCCCTGAGTTCAGGTCCCTGAGGAAGGAACTCAATTTCAGGCCAGGACACAGGCTCTGGCTGGCTCTACCCAGAACCAAGTTCAAGTACAGCACTCTCCCGCCCCCTACCCACTTTCAAGCCAGACAGCCTTAGAGTTCAGCCTCCCCTGTTTGAGATCCAGGCAAGCTGATCCTGGACCCTCTTTGGGCCTCAGTTTCCTCATCTGCAAAACGGGAGACACAGCAGTGGTTGCGCCTGCCGCAAAATTTAACAAATATAGAATGGAGGGAGAGAGGGAGGAAGAGAGGAAAGGAGGGAGGCAGAGATGCACGGAGTGGTGGGGAGAGGGAAGTGGGGAGGGAAGCTGTCATCCCAGCCTGAGGCCAAAAGAGGGAAAGAGGCTCATCCAGGTTCACCCAGCCCCCAGCCGGGCCTCCGGGGCGGTGAGGCCGGTCCTCCTACCTCCTGGGGCCAGGCCCCCGCGCCAGCTCGGCGCCCAGGTGACCACAGAGCGCAGCGAGCAGCAGGCAGGTGAACCCCAGCACCAGCACCAGCGCGGCCAGCGCGGCGGCCAGCGGCAGTAGCGCCCCGGCCGCGTCTTCGGGCAGCCCGGGGCCGGCGCCCAGCTCCTGGCCCAGCCCGTCCGCGCGCAGTCCCCGCAGCTCGGCGCGGCCCGCCTGCAGCTGGAACAGCAGCTGCGCGCCCAGCGCCGTCAGCACGGCCGCCGCGATGCCCAACAGGGTCATTGCGGCCAGCACCCGGCCGCCGTAAGAGCGAGACATGGCGAGGGTTCCCTCTGGCCGGGGGAACAGTTGAGGAATCGAAGTGGTTTTAGGGGGCAGGGGAGTTGGGGGGAGTCCGAGGGTCCCCAGTGGGTCCCTGAGGGGGCGGGGCCGCAGGGAGTGTCTGAAAGTTCGGGGGCTGGGCTGGGGGTCGCCAGATGGACAGGGGCTCCGGGGTGCTGGTCGCAGCGGGGACGCCGAATCTCCGCGAAAACTTGGGACAAAGTCTTTTCTCCTCCCTCCTGGGGCCCCGCGGGCGCCCCCTCTTGGTCCGCGGGGCCTGGCTGGGCGGGGCCTGGCACGGGACACAGGGCGGGGAGGCCCCACGAGGGACTGGATCGCGGGAACCCCACAGCTCTCTAAGTTCAGAAAAGGGCACCACCTCGCCCCCTGCCGCCCTAAGCATCGATTTTATTGTTGTTTAAAGCAAGAAAAAGGAGGCCTGGCGCGGTGGTTCTCGCCTGTAATCCCAGCACTTTGGGAGGCCAAGGCGGGCGGATCACAAGGTCAAGAGTTCTAGACCAGCCTGGCCAATATGGTGAAACCCAGTCTCTACTAAAAACACAAAAATTAGCCGGGTGTGGTGGCCGGAGCCTGTAATCCCAGCTACTTGGGAGGCTGAGGCAGGAGAATTGCTTGAACCCAGGAGGCGGAGGTTGCAATGAGCTGAGATCATGCCATAAATAAATAAATAAATAAATAAATAAATAAATATTTAAAAAAAATAAATAAATAAAAAACAGAAAGGAGGCCAGGCGCGGTGGCTCTCGCCTGTAATCCCAGCACTTTAGGAGTCCCAGACGGGTGGATCACTTGAGGTCAGGAGTTCAAGACCAGCCTGGCCAACATGGTGAAAAAAAGAAAAATTAGCTGGGCATGGTGGTACATCCCTGTAATCCTAGCTACTTGGGAGCCTGAGGTGGGAGGAATGTTTGAATCAGGGAGGTAGAGGTTGCAATGAGCCGAGATTGCACCGCTGCACACTCCAGCCTGGCTGACAGAGTGAGACTCTGTCTTAAAAAAAAAAAAAAAAAGAGAGAGAGAGAGAGAGAGAGAGAGAAAGGGCTGGGTGAGGTGGTTCACGCCTGTAATCCCAGCACTTTGGGAGGCTGAGGCAGGAGGATGGCTTGAGCCCAGGAGTTTGAGACCAGCCTGGACAACAGAGCCAGACCTCATCTCTACAAAAAATAAGGAAGTTAGCCTGGTGTGGTGGTGCAGGCCTGTGGACCCAGCTACTTTAGGGACTGAGACAGGAGGATCGCTTGAGCCCAGGAGGTCAAGGCTGCAGTGAGCTGAGATCACGTCACTGCACTCCAGCCTGAGCGACAGAGCGAGGCTGTGTCTCAAAAAAGAAATAACAAAATTTAAAAATTCACTTTTCATTTTATCTCAACCCAGGGACTCTGTCATTGGCTGTGATTTCCCCTCTACTTACCTCCTTCAAGGCTTTGGGTAAATGTTGTTTCCTCCAGGAGGCTAGGGAGAATCCTGGATCCCTTCCCCAACTAGTCCCCCTGTTATTCCCACAGCACTTTAAAAAAATCGAAATGAAACTTACATAACATAAAATTAACCATTTTATTCAGTGGCATTTAGTGTTGTCCAACCATTACCTCTGTCTAGCTCCAGAAGATTTTCATCCCCCCAAAAGGAGACCCCGTCCCTATTAGAAGTCACTCCCCATTCCCCCTCCTCAAGAGGCTGACAACCATTAATCTACTTCCTGTTTCTGTGGATTTGCCTATTCTGGACATTTCATATCAATGGAGTCACACAAGAGATGGCATTCTGGCTTCTCTCACTCTGCATCATATACTCAAGGTTCATCCAGGTTGTAGCATGGATCAGTGCCTCATTCCTTTTTATGGCTGTGTAATATTCCATAGCGTGTCTGGAACACATTGTGTTCATCCATTCATCCATTGATGGGTATTTGTGTTGTTGCTTCCTTTTGGTGGAGGTGACTAATGCTGCTATAAACGTGTATGCACAGGTATCTTCTTGACTCACTGCTGTCAACTCTTGTGGGGTGTGGACTCCTAGGAGTGGAGTTGCTGAGTCACATAGTTACTCGATTTTAACTCTTTGTGGAACCCTCAAGCTTTTCCATAGCAGCTGCACCACTTTCCATTTCCACCAGCAATGTCTGAGGTTTTTAAAAATAATTTTCTGCACATCCTCCCCAACACGTGTTTCCTTCTGCCTTCCTCCTCTTCCTTCTCCTCCTCCTCTCCTCCTCCTCCTTCTCCTTCTTCTTCTACTGTTTTTTTTTTTTTTCCATCAAGGCCTTGCTCTGTCACCCAGGCTGGATTGCAGTGGTGTGATCATAGTTCATTATAGCCTTGACCTCCTGGGCTCAAGTGATCGTCCTGCCTCAGCCTCCCCAGGTAGCTGGGACCACAGGCAAGCACAGCATGCCTGAATAATTTTTAAGCATTTTTTAATTTTTTTTTTTTTTAGATATGGGGTCTTGCTATGTTGGTCTGGTCTCAAACTCTTTATACCCAAGTGATTCTCTCACCTCAGTCTCCCAAAGTGCTGGGATTACAGGAGTGAACCACCACACCCAGCCTCCTCCTCCCTCATCATAACCATTCTTCCTCTTCTTCTTCTTCTTTTTTTTTTTTTTTTTTTTGAGATGAACTCACTCTTTTGCCCAGGCTGGAGTGCAGTGACGAGATCTCAGCTCACTGCAACCTCCACCTCCCGGGTTCAAGAGATTCTTGCACCTCAGCCTTCCAAGTAGCTGGAATTACAGGTGGCTGCCACAACACTCAGCTAATTTTTGTATTTTTAGTAGAGATGGGGTTTCACCATGTTGGCCAGGCTGGTCTCAAACTCCTGGCCTCAAGTGATCTTCCTGCCTCGGCCTCCCAAAGTGTTGGAATTACAGCTGTGAGCCACCATACCCAACCAGTTTTTTAAATGTTTTTGTAGAGTTGGGGTCTCGCTATGTTGGTCTGGTCTCAAACTTCGTATGCCCAAGCTAACCTCTCACCTCAGCCTCCCAAAGTTCTGGGGGATTACAGGGGTGAGCCACCACACCCAGCCTCCTCCTCCCTGAAAATAGTCGTTCTGATGCTTATGAAGTAATATCTCATTGTGGTTTTTATTTGCATTTCGCTAATAACTAATGATGTTAAGCATCTTTTCATGGGCTTTTCGACTGTTCATATATCTTCTTTGGAGAAATGTCTATTCAAGTCCTTTCTCCATTTTAATTTAATTAATTTTTTGTAGAGATGGGGTCTTACTATGTTGTCCAGGCTCATCTGGAACTCTTAAGCTCAACTGATCCGCCCACTGGGCCTCTCAAAGTGCTGGGATTACGGGCTTGAGCCACTGCACCTCGCCTGGAATCAATTTTTTTTTTTCAGGTTTGAAAATTCTGGGGTCCCTTGAAAAGAGTTTGTGGGCCCTGTGCCCTCAGCCTTGTAGGTAAAATGGCCCCAAGGAAGATTATGGGGTGAGGGTGACCCTTCCTTTCCAGGTGGCCTCCTTCTTTGCTGTGTGACCTTGGGCACATCCCTTAACCTCTCTGGGCCTCCTCATCTGTAGCAGGAACCTGTTCCTTCTTTCAATTAATTAATTCATTCATTCATCAGGCCTCAGACTAACACTCACTCGTTCATCATCACCAGTGTTAGGGTGAATTTTCCATGTTTTCCAGGTAAGGAAAAGTCTCAAATTGAGGGGCACAGCAATTCATTTGGATCAGGGCTACAGTTTTGTTGTGGGTGGTGGGAATACAGAGATATAAGATACTTTCCTGTATTCATTCGAGGAACATCAGTGGAGAGCCCGTCTATGTGCTGGGCTTTGAGAACCCAGGGGTGACCAAGACAGGCCCTGCTCTCCCTTCCAGTGCTCACAGCCTGCCTGGTGGGGGAGGTGGAAACATACATGAAATCCCACAATAAGGGGACACTTACCTAAGGTGGCCAAAATTCATTACAGTGCTGTCTTAAGTTTTGCCGTTATTTGTTGGGGGTTGCGGGAACACAGATACCAAGGTCTGGTCCTGCTGTTTGTATGTGGGATGATTCTCTAGTTTGGGGGTGTCTGGCTTCAACTTGGAATGTTAACCCTGCTAACAGGCCCCACTCTGCTCATGGTAGATGGTGACTCATCTACCTTGGCCTTTTGCTAAGCTGCCCTTCTCATTCCAGCTCAGACAGGTGGGGAGTGGGTAGGTGGGGATGGGGGGGTGAGACTTGGAGAGTTCCACTATATAGTTCAAGTCACACGGCCTGACAGGGACAGAGGGTGGACTTCCTCAACCTCACTGCCCAGACAGGGACGGCTGGTCACTGCATGTTGGCTGGAACAATAGTAACAATGCTGACAGGTTGCATAGCCTGTGATTTGTTGGGAAAAGGTAATCTGGTATGAGGTACAGATAATTTAAGTGATTTTTATTTTATTTTTCGGGGGGACAGAGTCTCCCTCTGTTGCCCAGGCTGGAGTGCAGGGGCGCAATCTTGGCTCACTGCAACTTCCGCCTCCCAGGTTCAAATGATTCTCGTGCCTCAGCCTCCTGAGTAGCTGGGACTACAGACGCGTGCCACCACGCCGGCCGATATTTTTTAAGTGGAGACGGGCTTTCGTCACATTGGCCAGGCTGGTCTTGAACTCCTGACCTCAGGTGATCCACTTGCCTCGGCCTCCCAAAATGTTGGGATTACAGGCATGAGCCACCACGCCCAGCCTCAATGCACCCATTTCACAGATGTGCCTCCTGGAGTCCAGAGAGGGCTGCTGGAACATGAAGCATCAGACAGCACCAGGATCCTGAGCTGGGTCAATTTTCCAACCTGGAGGTTGGAAGTGGAGGTGAGCATGAAATGAGGTGGTCATCCAGTATTCAGGACCCTCTGGCCTCCCAGGCCCCCAACCACCTTCCTCCTGTCAGCCAGACTCCCGCGCACCGTAGTCACGCTTGCTAGTTTCCACGGACACACGTGGCCTCCCAGGAAACCCTTTCCGCAGACCGGACACGAGAGGAGTGGTTTGCATCTCATTTGAATGTTAGGCCCCGCCCCGACGGTGTATCAACTCATCTTGCCGCTAGGGGGCGCCAGAGGCCAAACCAAACAGTTGGTGAGCCGAGCAACTGCTCCTCCTTCTGCACCGACGTGCCTGGGAGAATCTGCCTTAAATCTAATTTTTCAGAGGAAGGGATTAGGGTTTAGAGAAGGTAGATAGTCTCACAGTCTCAAAGCCAGGAGATGGTTCTAGATCGGAGTTTTTGATGTCTATATTCTGCTGTCTTCCCTGGTAATGCCCCGGTCCACGAGGGACTGAGTGAAACCTGGGAGACTCTTGGCTCCTGCGGGCAGCCGCGAACCCCCAGCCCACGTGGTACGAAATATTGAAATACATCCCATGTAACCTATAAATCCGTTGTTAAAGGATTGTTGTGATTTTGTGTATGAAATATGTGGGCAACTCGGCAGGGCGTGGTAGCTCACGCCTGTAATCCCAGCACTTTAGGAGGCTGAGGCAGGTGGAGCACCTGGGCTTGGGAGTTCGAGACCAGCCTGACCAATATGAAGAAACCCCATCTCTACTAAAAATACAAAAATTAGTCTGGTGGTGTGCCCGTAATGCCAGCTACTTGGGAGGCTGAGGCAGGAGAATCGCTTCAACCCGGGAGGCAGAGGTTGCGGTGAGCCAAGATCATGCCATTGCACTCCAGCCTGGTCAACAAGAGTCAAACTCCGTCAAAGGAAAAAAAAAAGTGGGCAACTCATTTAATGTAGGATGGGCTCGGCCTTTTCGGCACGTTTGTTCTATTTTAGTTTGGATTTTCTCATCTTTTGATCCATTGATTACTCCTCCTCAGCCAGGTCTCAGAAATATTTATAGAGATCCTTGAAAAGCTCTCCCTGCTTTATCGCCCTGACCCGGGAGACTCAGATGCGCACCTGGAAGACCAGAACAGACCCCTGGGTGTGAGGGGATATCTCAGAACAGAGAACCCCCTGCCACTCGCTCCATCCTAGCTCCCACCCTCCCCTGCATGGGGATCAGAACAGACTCCCCAGGTCCTGTCCTGCGTCTCCCTGTGCATCTTATCACAGTCCCTCTGCTCTGACTCCTCCTCCTGGGGATGGGCTCAGAACAGACATCACCCCTCCCCCTCCCCACTTCGCCTCCACCCCTCTTCATCAGGGAGCTCAGAACAGCCCCCCAGGCCCGCCTGCCCCCGGAGGAGTGCTTGGAACCCAGACAGTCCCCTACTCCGTGCTCCCACACTGAGCTCCGTCCCGCCCTACTCCTGCGGAGATTTCGGACAATCCCCTCCCCCTCCCCTCTCCTCGGCTCCCAACAGGCTCATTACAGATTCTCCACCCGCGGCCTGCCCACCTGGGGCAGAGGAGGACTCAGAACAGCCTCCCGACTTCCATCCAGCCCTCTCACCCCGCAGTCGGGGGGCGGGCTTTTCATAGACCCGCCACTCCTCCACCAGTCCTCCCCAACTATGGGGTCAGAAGAGCCCTGCACGGTCCCGCCCTCCGCCCTGGCCCTCCCACCCCACATCTCCACCCCGACTCCCTCCCAGCTCTCCACCTCCGGAGTGGAGGGGTTCATAACCAAACTCCAACTCCTCCACCCTAGGCGGGTCATAACAGCCGCCCGTGGCCCTGCTCTCCGCCGTGGCCCCACCCACCCCCACTCCCACCCTCACCCCCATCCCGCTCTCTTACGGGGGGGGGCGGGGGAGGAGGGTTTCCTTTTGTTTCTTTGGGAACAGGGTCTCCCTTTGTCGCTCAGGTTGGAGTGCCGTGTGCAAGTGGAGCGATCACGGTTCACTGCAGCCTTGACCTCCCGGACTCAATCCATCCTCCCACCTCAGCCTCCGGGCTAGCTAAGCCACAGGTGCGCGCCACCACACCGGGTTAATTTTTAATTTTCGTAAAGTCAGGGTCTCACTCTGTTGCCCAGGCTGATCTCGAACTCCTGGGCTCAAGCGATCTTCCTGCCTCGGCCTCCCCAAGTGCTGGGATTACAGGCGTGCGGGGTGGAGGTTCATCACCAAACCCCACGCCTCTCCTCCACCCTAGGGGGTCAGAACAGCCCCCCGGCCCCGCCCTCCTCCCCACCCCCTCCCCCGGGGTCGCGACCGCCTCGCGCCGCCTTTTCCACGCGGTACTTGCGGCGGCGCAGGCACTCGGTAAGGCTCCGTGGCTCCTGGTCCTCCAGGTCCTCTGGCAGCTGGAAGTTGCGGTCCAGCACCTCGGCTGCCTCCTGCCAGTTGGCAAAGCAGGCGGTGCCCAGGCGCTGGATCTCGTCGGCGCCGTCGCGAGTGAGCACGTCCCCGTCCGGCTTGAGCACCACAACCGCCGGCAGGCGCTCCACGGAGAACTGGCGCCCGAGGTCCCTGCGGAGCGGGCAGGTCAGTCTGGACGGATACACATCCCTGATGCTGACCCAGAGAGCCCCGCATCCCTCCTCCCAGTACTTAGGCAGCGCCTTCTGTGTGCGCTGTCTCTTGCCAGGCACTGGGTAGGTGCACACCAGGATCGGAACAGGGCCAGACACTTTGGTCCTCGCGCTATGTTTCCAGCACCCCAGGCACGCTCCAACCTCGGGGCATTTGCGCTGGCTGTGCCATGCGCTTGGAGCGCTCTCCTCAGACATTTGCAGGCTAAGACCCTGTAGTGTGGAGACCTCACATTGCAAGACACAAGGACAACATAGTAAGACCCTGTCTCTACCAATAAATAAATAAATAAGTAAATAAATAAATACATAAAGCAGGGCGTGGTAGTGCGCTCCTGTAGTCCCAGGTACTCAGGAGGACTAGGTAGAAGTAATAGACTGAGACCACCACTTCTCCTGTTGTCCTTCCCAGCTTTTCCCCGTCTCCCCTGTTCCTTAGTTTATAAGACAGGAGAAGGGGGAGAAAGCAAAAAGTTGGAAAGAAACAGAAGTAAGATAAATAGCTAGACGACCTTGGCACCACCACCTGGCCCTGGTGGTTAAAATAATAATAATAATAATATTAACCCCGACCAAAACTACTAGTGTTACCTGTAAATTCCAGGCATTGTATGAGAAAGCACTGTAAAACTTTTTGTTAGCTGATGCATGTAGCCCCCCGTCATGTTTTCCACACTTGCTTGATTTATCATGACCCTTTTACATGGATCCCTTAAAGTTGTAAGCCTTTAAAAAGGCCACGTATTTCTTCTTCAGGGAGCTTGGCTCTTAAGACACGAGTCTGCCGGCGGAATGAAAAACCTCTTCCTTCTTTAATCCGGTGTCTGAGGAGTTTTGTCTGTGGCTCATTCTGCTACAGAAGGATCGCTTGAGCCTAGGATTTTGAGGCTGCAGTGAGCTATGATTGCATCACTGCACTCCAGCCTGGGTGACAGAGCCAGATCCTGTCTCAAAAATAGAATAAATAACATCCCAAGGCAGTGTTTTTCTCCCAAGTGCCTTTCAGCATCCAACATCATGTATGGTTTTAAAAATTTCTCCTGCTTGGCCGGCGTGGTGGCTCATGCCTGTAATCTCAGCACTTTGGGAGGCTGAGATGGGTGGGTCACCAGAGGTCATGAGTTAGAGACCAGCCTGGCCAACATGGTAAAACTTCATCTCTGCTAGAAATACAAAAAAATCACGGCCGGGCGCGGTGGCTCACGCCTGTAATCCCAGCACTTTGGGAGGCCGAGATGGGCGGATCACGAGGTCAGGAGATCGAGACCATCCTGGCTAACACGGTGAAACCCTGTCTCTACTAAAAAATGCAAAAAACTAGCCGGGCGCGGTGGCGGGCGCCTGTAGTCCCAGCTACTCCCGGAGGCTGAGGCAGGAGAATGGCGTGAACCTGGGAGGTGGAGCTTGCAGTGAGCTGAGATCCGGCCACTGCACTCCAGCCTGGGGGACAGAGCGAGACTCCGTCTCCAAAAAAAAAAAAAAAAAAAAATCGGCTGGGTGTGATGGCGAGTGCCTGTAATCCCAGCTACTCAGGAGGCTGAGGCAGAAAAATTGCTTGAACCTGGGAGGCCAAGGTTGCAGCGAGCTGAGATTGTGCTACTGCACTCCAGCCTGGGCAGCAGAGCGAGACTGTCAAAAACAAAAACAAAAACAAAAAACATCATAGAGAGATATGAAGCAGGGTAAGGGGTTGCTGGTTAGAGGGCATCTCTCCAAGGAGAGACGAGCTGCAATCTCTGAGCTGAGATCTGTGGGATGAAGGGGGCTGGAGAACTGGGGGAAAGGTGACCCAGGCAGTAGGCACAGTACATGCAAAGGCCCTGAGGGTGGGATGGTCATTGGGGTACAAACCTGATCACACAGGCCATGTAGGGTCATAGTAAGGAGTATCAGTTTTGTTCTTTTTTTCTTTTTCTTTGAGACAGCGTCTTGTTCTGTCACCCAGGCTGGAGAGCACTGGTACAATCACAGCTCACTGCAGCCTCAACCTCCCAGGCTGAAGCAATCCTCTGGCCTCAGCCTTCCAAGCAGCTGGACTACAGGCTCGTAACACCATGCCTGGCTAATTTTTAAATTGTTTTGTAGAGACAGGGTCTCACTATGTTGCCTGAGCTGGTCCCAAACTCCTGAGCTCATGCAATCCTCCTGCCTCAGCCTTCCAAAGTGCTGGGATTACAGGCATGAGCCACTGTGCCCAGCCTCAGCTTTGTTCTAAGTCTTAAGGGAAGTCAATGGGAAGCTCTCCACACCCCTAGGAGACCCTGGACCAAACCCCTCATCTAGGCCCAAATCCTGCACCCTCCACCCTCTCATCCTGGAGTAGAGGCAGCTGCCAAACTGGGCCCAACGCCCAGAGTTCTGTGTTTTTGTTTTTTTTTTCTGGCCTTGAACTCCTGGGCTCAAGAGATCCTCCCGTCTCAGCCTCCCAAGTAGCTGGGACTACAGGCACCAGGCTCAACCCACAGTCCTTTATTTTTATTTTATAATTAATTATATGTATTTTTCATTTTTTCAAAATTTTATTTATTTATTTATTTATTTATTTATTTTTTGAGACGGAGTCTCGCTCTGTCGCCCGGGCTGGAGTGCAGTGGCCGGATCTCAGGTCACTGCAAGCTCCACCGCCCGGGTTTACGCCATTCACCTGCCTCAGCCTCCCGAGTAGCTGGGGCTACAGGCGCCCGCCACCAAGCCCAGCTAGTTTTTTATATTTTTTAGTAGAGACAGAGTTTCACCATGTTAGCCAGGATGGTCTTGATCTCCTGACCTCGTGATCCGCCCGTCTCTGCCTCCCAAAGTGCTGGGATTACAGGCTTGAGCCACCGCGCCCAGCCTATTTATTTATTTTTTTGAGACAGAGTCTCTCTCTGCCGCCCAGGCTGGAGTGCAATGGCGTAATCTCGGCTCACTGCAATCTCTGCCTCCCCGGTCCAAGTGATTCTTCTGCCTCAGCATCCCAAGTATCTGGGATTACAGGCGTCTGCTACCACACCAGGCTAATTTTTGTATTTTTAGTAGAGATGGGGTTTCACCATGTTGGCCAACCTGGTCTTGAACTCTTGACCTCAGGTGATCCACCTGGCTTGGCCTCCTAAAGTGCTGAAATTACAGGCATGAGCCACCACGCGCAGCCTATTTTTTAATTTTTATTTTTTGAGATGGAGTTTCGGTCTTGTTGCCCAGGCTGGAGTGCAATGGCGCGATCTCACTGCAACCTCTGCCTCCTGGGTTGAAGCAACTCTCCTGCCTCAGGCTCCCAAGTAGCTGGGAATACAGGTGAGTGCCAACACAAAGCGGCCTCCCTGGGATTACAGGCATGAGCCACCACGCCCGGCTTTTTTTGTTTGTTTGTTTAAGACAGAGTCTTAACTAGCTGGGTGTGGTGGCGGCGCCTGTAGTCCCAGCTACTCCGGAGGCTGAGGCAGGAGAATGGCGTGAACCCGGGAGGCGGAGCTTGCAGTGAGCTGAGATCCCGCCACTGCACTCCAGCCTGGGCAGCAGAGCGAGACTCCGTCTCAAAAAATAAAAAATAAAAAATAAAAAAGACAGAGTCTTGCTGTGTTGCTGAGGCTGGAATGCAGTGGCATGATCTTGGCTCACTGTAACCTCTGCCTCCTGCGTTCAAGCGATTCTCCTGCTTCAGCCTCCTGAGTAGCTGGGACTACAGGAGTGTGCCACCACAATCAGTTAATTTGTGTGTGTGTGTGGTTTTTTTTCTTTTTTTTTTTTGAGACGGAGTCTTGCTCAGTCTCCCAGGCTGGAGTGCGGTGGCGCGATCTCGGCTCACTGCAAGCTCCGCCTCCCGAGTTCACGCCATTCTCCTGCCTCAGCCTCCCAAAGAGCTGGGACTACAGGCGCCTGCCACTACGCCCGGCTGATTTTTTTGTATTTTTAGTAGAGATGGGGTTTCACTGTGTTATCCAGGATGGTCTCGATCTCCTGACCTCGTGATCCACCTACCTCGGCCTCCCGAAGTGCTGGCATTACAGGCATGAGCCACCGCGCCCGGCCAATTTTTGTGTTTTTAGTAGAGATGAGGTTTCACCATGTTGTCCAAACTGGTCTCGAACTCCTCACCTCCAGTGATCCGCCTGCCTTGGTCTCCCAAAATGCTGGGATTACCGGCATAAGCCACTGCGCCCGGCCATAGCTAACGGTTCTTAATTTCAGCCTGCTGCATCCTTCCGTGGCCCTTTTCCAGACTGCCACAAAGAGAACCCATGATACTTACAAAATCCCCTGAGTAGATTGCCAGGTTTAGCAATTAAAAATATAGGACACTCCCTCTCTTAAAAAAATAAAAATAAAAAGTTGAGACTAGGTACAGTGACTCACCCCTGTAATCCCAGCACTTTGGGAGGCCGAGGTGGGAGGACTGCTTGAGCCCAAGGGTTTGAGACCAGCTTGGGGAACATAACGAGACCCCATCTCTCTCTATTATACATATACATACACGCAGTATTTAAATTTGAATTTCGAATAAATAATGAATAATCTTTTAGTATAAGTATATCCAAATGTATGGGACATACTTATACTAAAAGAAAGATTATTTATTGTTTATCTCTTTTTTTTTTTTTTTTTTTTTTTTTTTTTTAGAGAGAGCGCCTCCATCTGTCACCCAGGCTAGAGTGCAATGGTGGGATCATAGATTGTGCTAACTTCAAACTCCTGGGCTCAGGTGATCCTGTAGCCTCAGCCTCCTGAGTAGCTGGGACTACAGGCTTGAACCACCACACCTGACTAATTTTTTTAAAAAGTTTTTGTAAAGATATGGTCTTGCTATGTTGCTTAGGCTAGTTTTGAACTCCTGGCCTCAAGTGATCCTTCCACCTCTGCCTCCCGAAGCACTGGGATTATAGGCATGAGCCACCGCACCCAGCCTGAAATTTCATTTAACTGGACGTCCCATCTATGGGGGCTGTGGAATGGGAAATGCCCAGATAACATACTAGTCTGGGTGAATGTTTTGTTGAGAGGACCCTGTCTCAGGCAAGATGAGCATTTGTCTGCAGCTGGTGTCTCTGCCTCAGGGAAGGAAATGTTGCTAGCGTCGTGGAGGAATCTCCTTAGCTGCCGAGGGCAGTGGGCAGGATTCAGTGTCCAAACTCTGATGATGTCCAAACTCTGATGACCAGAAACTTCCAACTTGTTGAGTAACAAAAGGCATGACATTGGGAAAATGTCATGAAGTCTGCAAGTCACTTTCAAATCGTTTAGCACAAACTATACACATGTGTGTGGACAAAGTGAATATGGCAAAATGTTAATAATTGTGGTGGGTTTCATTGTACACTTCTTTCAACTTTTTGCTATGTGTGAACATTTCTTCATAATAAAAAGTCAAACTATAATACTGTTTACTGGGCAGCTCCTTTTGTAATTTTTTTTAAGAGGATCTTTTTAAATTTTTTCTGTTTTTTGAGACAGTCTCGCTCTATTGCTCAGGCTGGAGTGCAGTGGCACGATCTTGGCTCACTGCACCCTCTGCCTCCCGGGTTCAAGCGATTCTCGTGCTTCAGCCTCCTACATAGCTGGTACTTCAGATACCCACCACCGCGTCCGGCTAATTTTTGTGTCTTTAGTAGAGATGGGGTTTTGCCATGTTGGCCAGGTTGGTCTTGTACTCCTGACCTCAGGTGTTCCACCCACCTCGGTCTCCCAAAGTGCTGGGATTACAGGCATAAGCCACTGCGCCAGGCCACCTTTCATAATTTTTCTTTTTATAATTTTAGAGATGGGGGTGGTGGTGTCTTGCCGTGTTGCCCAGGCTGGTCTTCAACTCCCAGCCTCAAGCAATCCTCCTGCCTCAGCCTCCAAAAGTGCTGGGATTGCAGGTGTCAGCCACCATGCCTGGCTGGACATCTCCTTACAAAGCTTGAATCCAACTACCTCTCCCTCAGTTCTAATGTCCACTATGGCTCCCTGCTACCCTGAGGATCATGTCTATACGCGTTAAGGTGGCTCTGCACCACAGACCTGTCACACCTTAAGAAGATTATGACAAATGCGTAGGCGGTAACAATAACATCGTAAATTCAATCCTCTCCGGAATTACAGTCTCCCTGAACTGGTCATTCTTTCTCTGACAGCCTCCAAGCCTTTCTGCTGTGCCCTCTGCCTGGAACCCCTCCATTTCCTCACTCTCCATCCTTCTATCTTTCTTCTCCTTGGAGTCTCCCTGTATTTTATTTATTTATTACATTTTTCATTTTTTATTTTTAGTTTTGAGATACGGTCTCACTCTGTTGCCCAGGCCGGAGTGCAGTGGCACCATCTCGGATCACTGCAACTTCCGCCTCCTGGATTCAAGCGATTCTCCTGCCTCAGCCTCCTGAGTAGCTGGGACCACAGGTGTGTGCCACCAGGCCTGGCTAATTTTTGTATTTTTAGTAGAGACGGGGTTTTGCCGTATTGGTCAGGCTGGTCTCGAACTCCTGACCTCAGGTGATCTGCTCACCTCGGCGTCCCAAAGTGTTAGGTTTACAGGCGTGAGCCACCGTGCCTGGCCTTACTTTTTTAAGAGACAGGGTCTAGCTGTATTGCCCTGGCTGGAGTGCAGTGGTGCGATCAAAGCTCACTGCAGCCTCAAACTCCAGGCTCCAGTTATCTTCTTACCACAGCCTCCCAAGTGGCTGGGACTATAGGCACGAGCCACCACGCCCAGCTAGGGGTCTCTCTTTAAAGTCACTTCCTCAGGGAAGCATCCTCTGACCCCGGAACCTCACCAAGGTTTCCCTCACTGTATTTCCACTTTGTGGCCTAGCTTTGTCCTCTGAGCACTACTGCAGTTCGCTGTTATGTATTTGTTTTTTGTTTTTTTTAGACAGAGTCTCCCTCTGTCGCCCAGGCTGGAGGGCAGTGGCGTGATCTCGGCTCCCTGCAGCATCTGCCTCCCAGTTCAAACGATTCTCCTTTCTCAGCCTCCCAAGCAGCTGGGATTACAGGTGCCCACGACCATGCCTGGCTAATTTTTGTATTTTCAGTAAAGACAGGGTTTCACCATGTTGATCAGGCTGGTCTCGAACTCCCGATCTCAGGTAATCTGCCCGCCTCGGCCTGCCAAAGTCCTGGGATTACAGGGGTAAGCCACCACGCTTGGCCTTGCTATTACATAGTTGAGTGTCTCTTTTGCATCTGTTCCTCTCACTGGGCTCTAAGCTCCCTGGGGTGGCATGGAAGTTGGCATGTGGAATTGGGCACCCCTCTCTGTACCCCTAGTTCCCAGTATATGGACTGGCACACAGGGGCTGCTCATTCACTCTAGTTAGAATGGATGCTTCACTTTCAGCAAACATGCCCCCTCCTCCAGGAAGCCCTCCCTGCCCCTCCTCACCTCCTCAGTTCATCCTCAAAGGGCAGGAAAAGCCACTTCTTTGGCATGTCCTTGAGGAACAGGTCTTGCTGCTCCTCCGTGGAGTCCTGGGACACGTACACCAGGGCCAGCTGCGCTGCCCGCAGCACATAGAACTCATCTGTGAGCCGCACGAAGAAGTCCTTGAGGATGGGCACGAAGGCCTGGCACTGAGGACAAGCCCCGGCGCCAAAGAACAGCAGCACCAGCCGGTTCTCCAACCTGCGGCTGACCTCGGCCTCCGTGTCCAGCTCGTCCTGGTCATTGTTGTTGCAGATCAGGATGCGGCCAGAAAACAGGGAGGCCATGGTAACCTGGGCTGGGTGCTGGGAACAGCGCGGCGTGTGGTCCCCTCTCTGCAGACTGGCTCCTCTCCCAGAAATAGAAATCTTCAGGAAGCCAGCTTAGGACTTCACTAATCTGCCTAAACCTTGACCTGAGGGGCCTCTAAGGGCAGGGGGCAGGGCTCTCTGTGTGGCCCTTCTCAGGAGAGAGCTGCAAACGAACGCATTAAGAAAACACGGAACAGACGGGTGCGGTGGCTCATGCCTGTGATCCCAGCACTTTGAGAGGCAGAGGTGGGAGGATCATCTGAAGTCAGGAGTTCAAGACCAGCCAGGCCAACATGGTGAAACCCTGTCTCTACTAAAATTACAAAATTTAGCCAGACGTGGTGGTGGGCACCTGTAATCCCAGCTACTCGAGAGGCTGAGGCAGGAGAATCGCTTGAAGTTAGGAGGCGGACGTTAGAGTGAGCTGATTGCACTCCAGCCTAGGTGACAGAGTGAGACTCCATCTCAAAAAAAAAAAAAAAAAAAAAAGAAAGAAAAACAAAAAAAACCCACATGTAGCAGACAGTGACTCACGCCTGCAATCTCAGCACTTTGGGAGGCTGAGGCAGGAGGATCACCTGAGACCAGGAGTTTGAGACCAGCCTGGGCAACAGTGTGAGACCCCATCTCTACAAAAAATTAAAAACTTAGCTGGGCATGGTGTTGTCATGAGCCTGTAGTCCCAGCTACTTAGTTGAGATCACTTGAGCCTGGGAGGTTGAGGCTGCAATGACTGCACCACTGCACTCCATCCTGGGTGACAGAGCCTAGTGTCTAAAAATACAAAATAGGCCGGGCACGGCAGCTCACGCCTATAATCCCAAAACTTTGGGAGGTCAAGGCAGGTGGGTCACCTGAGGTCAGGGGTTTGAGACCAGTCTGGCCAACAATGGCAAAACCCCATCTCTACTAAAAATGCAAAAATTAGGCCTGGCACGGTGGCTCACGCCTGTAATCCCAGTGCTTTGGGAGGCTGAGGCGGGCGGATCACCTGAGGTCAGGAGTTTGAGACCATCATGGCCAACATGGTGAAACCCCATCTCTATTAAAAATACAAAAATTAGCCAGGCGTGGTGGCGGGCACCTGTAATCCCAGCTACTCGGGAGGCTGAGGCAGGAGAATTGCTTAAGCCTGGGAGGCGGAGGTTGCAGTGAGCCGAGGTCGTACCACTGCGCTCCATCCAACCTGGGCAACAGAGCAAGACTACATCTCAAATTAAAAAAAAAAAAAAAAAAAGCAAAAATTAGCCGGGCATGGTGATGCATGCCTGTAATCCCAGCTACTTGGAAGCCTAAGGGAGGAGAACCGCTTGAACCCAGGAGGCAGAGGCTGCAGTGAGACGAGATCGTTCCACTGCACTCCAATCTGGGAGATAGAGCGAAACTCTGTCTCCAAAATAAATAAATAAAAATAAAAATTTAAATATCTGACTTTTTTGTATGTATATTTTTTGAGACTGGGTCTCACACTGTCAAGGCACCCAGGCTGGAGTGCAGTGGTGTGGTTATGGCTCACTGCAGCCTTGATCTCCAAGGCTCGAGTGATCCTTCTATTTCAGCGTTCCTGTTAGTGGCACTAGAGTTGCGTGCCACCACGTCTGGCTAAGTTTTTGTATTTTTAGTAGAGATGGGGTTTTGCCATATTGCCCAGGCTGGCCTCCAAATTCTGGGCTCAAGCAATCCTCCAGCCTCGGCCTCCCAAAGTGCTGGGATAACAGGCATGAGCATGCGACTGGCCACACCTTTTCATAAATATATTAAGTCACATTGATTCACATGGACTCCACTAATTACTTCAAGGTCTAAGTTAGGGTGAGCATCTGTGATATTTTAGGGTGTCTCCTATAATCAGGATGTGATATGAAGTTATCTTTGATTTCCACAGGTGACAAAGTTCCGGGGCTAGCCAGTGTCTGCATCACAGTGAGAGGACCTGATGAATTCCAGTTAGAGGCTAATGAAATGGGCTGGGCACAGTGGCTCAAGCCTGTAATTCCAGCACTTTGGGAGGCCGAGGCAGGAGGATCATCTGAAGTCAGGAGTTCAAGACCTGCCTGGCCAACGTATAGTGAAACCCCATCTCCGCTAAAAAATACAAAAATTAGCCTGGTGTGGTAGCGCACGCCTGTAATCCCAGGTACTCAGGAGGCTGAGGCAGGAGAATCGCTTAAACCTGGGAGGCAGAGGTTGCAGTGAGCTGAGATCACGCCATTGCACTCCAGCCTGGGCGATAGAGCCAGACTCTGTCTCTAAAAAACCAAACCAAACCAAACCAAACCAAACCAAACCAAACCAAAAAAGGCGGGACAGGCGCGGTGGCTCACGCCTGTAATCCTAGCACTTTGGGAAGCTGAGGTGGGTGGATCACGAGGTCAGGAGATCGAGACCATCTTAGCTAACATGGTGAAACCCCGTCTCTACTAAAAATACAAAAAAAATTAGCCAGGCATGGTGGTGGGCGCCTGTAGTCCCAGCTACTTGGGAGGCTGAGGCAGGAGAATGGCGTGAGCCTGAGAGGCGGAGCTTGCAGTGAGCCGAGATCACGCCTCTGCACTCCAGGCTGGGTGAGAGAGTGAGACTCTGTCTCAAAAAAAACAAAAAAGAAAAAAAAAAAAAAAAAAGAAGCAGCAGCAGCTACTGAAAATGACCTTGGATTTTTTTTTTTTTCTCCATCCTCCTGAATTCTGTCTGGATCACTGACACCTTAAGATTGTAGATGTGTAGGAGTAGAAGGTTGAAAGTCATGGCCATTATATTATGCATCTCCAACTCCAACCCTGTCAAAGGGTAGAGATTAGTTCTGCTCCCCTTGAATCCAGGTAGGTTTCATGACTTGCTGTGACGTATCAAATGTGGTGGAATGGACTGGGTGCGGTGGCTCAGCCTGTAATCCCAGCACTTTTGGAGGCCGAGGAGGGTGGATCACTTGAGGTCAGGAGTTCGAGGCCAGCCTAGACAACAATGGTGAAACCCTGTCTCTACTAAAAATACAAAAATTATCTGGGCGTGATGGTGCACACCTGTAATCCCAGCTACTCAGGAGGCTGAAGCAGGAGAATCACTTGAACTCGGGAGGCAGAGACTGCAGTGAGCTGTGATCGGCCATTGCACTCCAGCCTGGGAGACAGAGCATGACTCCGTCTCAAAAATAAATAAATGAAATAGAATGTGATGGAATGTGTGAGTTCCAAAGATATCTTCATTTGATTTTATTTTTCAGAGACAGGGTCTCACTCTATCACTCAGGCTGAAGTGCAGTAGTGCAATCATAGATCACTGTAGTCTTGACCTCCTGGACTCATGGGATCCTCCCGCCTCAGCCTCCTGAGTAGATGGGACTACGGTGCATGCCAGCATGCCCATCTAGTTTTAAAATGTTTTGTAGAGGTCGGGTCTCACTCTTTTGCCCATGCTGGTCTGGAACTTCTGGTCTTAAGCGATCCTCCCACCTTAGCCTCCCAAAGCGCTGGGATTACAAGTGCAATGTGCCTGGCCTGGAGAGTATCTTTAGTTTCCTTCTGCCTCTCATTTTACTCTTGCAACTCTGTGTTGGGACCCCATGTAAGAAAACCGATCTAGGTGGAGTGACTTTGCTCACGCCTGTAATCCCAGCACTTTGGGAAGCTGAGGCGGACGGATCTCTTGAGCTCAGGAGTTCGAGAGTAGCCTGGGCTACATAGCAAAACCCCGTCTCTACAAAAAAAAAAATACAAAAATTATCTGGGCATTGTGGTGCACCTGTAGCTCCAGCTACTCGAGGGTGCTGAGGCTGGAGGATCACTTGAGCCTGAGAGGTCAAGGATGTGGGGAGCTAAGAGCATGCCACTGCACTCCAACCGCCAGGCAGTAGAGTGAGACCCTGTCTAAATAAATAAATAAATAAATAAATAAATAAATAAATAAATGAAAGCAGATCTAGGTATGGCACAGTGGCTCATGCTCATGCCTGTAATCGCAGCAATTTGGCAGGCCGAGGCAGGAAGATTGCTTGACCCCAGGAGTTCGAGACCAGCCTAGGCAATGTGGCAAAACCCTGTCTCTACAAAAATTAGCCAGGTATGGTGGCACACGCCTATGGTCCCAGCTTTTTGGGAGGCTGGGATGGGAGGCTCTCCCTCCCGAGCCCAGGAGGTCAAGGCTGCAGTGAGCTGGGATCGCACCGCTGTACTCCAGCCTTGGCCACGGAGTGAGACCCTGTCTCAATTATAAAAAGAAAGAAGGGGCCGGGCGCGGCGGCTCACGCCTGTAATCCCAACACTTTGGGAGGCCAAGGCAGGTGGATCACGAGGTCAAGAGATCGAGACCATCCTGGCCAACATGGTGAAACCCTGTCTCTACTAAAAATACAAAAATTAGCTAGGCATGGTGGCGCATGCCTGTAGTCCCAGCTACTTGGGAGGTTGAGGCAGGAGAATCGCTTGAACCCGGGAGGAGGAGGTTGCAATGAGCCGAGATCACACCATTGCACTCCAGCCTGGTGCCAGAGTGAGACTCTGTCTCAAAAAAAAAAAAAAAAAAAAAAAAAAGGAAAGGAAAGAAAGAAAGAAAGAAAAGAAGGCAAGAGAAAGAAAGGGCGGGCAGGAAGGAAGGAAGGAAGAGAAAGAGAGAGAGAAAGAAAGAAAGCAAGCTCTAGCCCGGGGCTCTGCGCCTCTTGTCTATAGAGGACTAGGAGGTAAACACTTTCATCTCTGCAGTCCTTATGGCTTCTGTTGAGAACTATAGCTCTCATCTTTCCTCCTGCTATAGTGGGTTGAACTACAGCAGGCTCTCCCCAAAAAGGTAAATCCATGCCCTCACCCCCGGAATCTGTTAATGGGACCTTGTTTGGAAGAAGGAGTCTTTGCCGGTGTTACTTAGTTAAGGATCTTGAGATGACATCATCCTGGATTTTCTGAGTGGGCCCTAAATCCAATGACTGATGTTGTTATAAGAAGAGAGGGGCCGGCGTGGTGGTGCATGCCTGTAATCTCAGCATTTTGGGAAGCGAGACGTAGCTAGACTTTGGAACACTATGGCCTTGGGAGCATTACAATCATTCCATACAATTGAATTCACTAGGAAAGGTCCCTTTGTAGGTTCCTTTGAGCAATCTGACAGTCCTTTTGTTTTATTGCTTTTAGTAGTGACAGGAACCCTCCATTCCTCATGTGGATTAAGTTTAACAGTCATAAGTTGAAAAGAATTGCTGCTGAACACGTTATGTAGTTGATAAGAATCATTACTAGAGGATGGTACGGTCCACATCCAATCTGATAAGAATAAACTAAGCAGCCAGGCAACATTCCAATGCACAGTGGTGGATATTTGTAGCCAACTGACAAGTTAAAGTGCATACCTTCTTCTGGTAAGCTGGAAACGTGTCATCATTAGGGACTGGCATGAATGCACTATTATCAGTGTAAACTTCCACCGAGCAGTCCATCCAGGAGACGGACCGAATTAAAGGGGGAAAAGGAACATATGCCCAGTAGGTACAATTTTCAGTTGCCCCCACCGCTGGTATACTCACCACTGCACTGACCACCCCAAAGGCAGCCAGAATTATATTACCCGTCGTTTTCAGAATTCCTTATGGTAGGCCACACGGCAAGATTTTGTTGTAATGTTGAGGTCATGCAATTTATGTGTCAGGAGGCAAACCTTGCCCTTCGATTTCTGACGGCTCTTTGCCTTTTGTTTCCGAGAGCTCTTCATTATGGGGAAAAGAAAGTGATGATCAGATTGTTACTGTGTCTATGTAGAAAAGGAAGACGTAAGAAACTCCATTTTGATCTGTACTAAGAAAAATTGTTTCTGCTTTGAGATGCTGTTAACCTGTAACTTTAGCCCCAACCCTGTGCTCACAGAAACATGTGCTGTATTGAATCAAAGTTTAATGGATTTAGGGCTGTGGAGGATGTGCCTTGTTGACAACATGCTTGCAGGCAGTATGCTTGGTAAAAGTCATCGCCATTCTCCAGTCTCGAGTACCCAGGGACACAATGCACTGCGGAAGATCTCAGGGACCTCTGCCTAAGAAAGCCTGGGTATTGTCCAAGGTTTCCCCTCCCACTGAGACAGCCTGAGATATGGCCTTATGGAAAAGGAAAGAGCTTACCATTCCCCCAGCCCGACACCCATAAAGGTTCTGTGCTGAGGAGGAGGAGTGAAAGAGGGAGGCCTCTTTGCCGTTGAGAGAAGAGGAAGGCTCTGCCTCCTGCTTGTCCCTGGGAATGGAATGTCTTGGTGTAAAGCTCACCATTCCCATTCGTTCTATGCTGACATAGGAGAAAACCACCTTATGGTTAGAGACGAGATCTGCTGGCAGCGATACTGCTCTGTTACTGTTTGCTACACTGAGATGTTTGGGTAAAGAGAAACATAAATCTAGCCTACGTGCACATCCGGGCACAGCACCTTTCCTTGAACTTTTTCATGATACAGATTCCTTTGCTCACATGTTTCCCTGCTGACCTTCTCCCCATCTGTTGTCCTGCTACACTCCCCTCACTAAGATAGTAAAAATAATGATCAATAAATACTGAGGGAACTCAGAGCCCGGCACCAGCGTGGGTCCTCCGTATGCTGAGTGTGCCGGTCTCCTGGGCCCACCGTTCTTTCTCTATACTTTGTCTCTGTGTCTTATTTCTTTTCTGAGTCTCTCGTCCCACCTGATGAGAAATGCCCACAGGTGTGGAGGGGCTGGCCCCCTTCACTTCATCCTTGGAGAAATACCCACAGGTGTGGAGGGGCTGGCCCCCCTTCACTTCGTCCTTGAAGAAATACCCACAGGTGTGGAGGGGCTGGCCCCCCTTCACTTCGTCCTTGAAGAAATACCCACAGGTGTGGAGGGGTTGGCCCCCTTCACTTCGTCCTTGGAGAAATACCCACCGGTGTGGAGGGGCTGGCCCCCCTTCACTTCGTCCTTGGAGTTATAATGCAATTTCAGTTGCCAGGAGGGAACCCACATGGGTTATTGTCCTTCTCCTAGGAAAACACAAGCAAAACCCCTACCCCATGTTACCACAGTGCCTAATTCCCATTTGTCAGTTTCCGCATCCTTCCACCATACCCGCTTTCCGTTTTGTGGATCAAATTTATTTCCAGGGAAATGTTGTTCTGCTGCTGTAAAAGGTTGATTTCTTGCCAGGCTTAAGAAATTTAGCGTAAAAAGGCCAGGCGCGGTGGCTCACGCCTGTAATCCCAGCACTTTGGGAGGCTGGGGTGGGTGGATCCCGAGGTCAGGAGTACAAGACCGGCCTGGCCAAGATGGTGAAACCCTGGCTCTACTAAAAATACAAAAAGATTAGCCAGGCAGGTGGCTAAACATTAGCCAGGTGGTGGCAGGTGCTTATAATCCCAGCTACTCAGGAGGCTGAGGCAGACAATTTCTTGAACCTGGGAGGCGGAGGTTGCAGTGAGCCGAGATGGTGCCACTGCACCCCAGCCTGGGCGACAGAGCAAGACTCCATCTCAGAAAAAAAAAAGAAAGAAAGAAATTTAGTGTAAAAAGAGCCAGATTCAACTGAGCATGAGGGGTAGGAGCCTCCCTCTTCGCTTTAGTGTCCTGTTTTCTTTCACTTGCGTCCATGTGAAGAGACCACCAAACTGGCTTTGTGTTGTGGGCGGTAAGTCACCCAGGTGCTGAGGCAGGAGACCGAGGGCACGAGCTGTTCCAGTATAATAAAGAAAATATATTAAATAAGAATAGTTACACTAGATATAGATCATAGATATGATGATATATTGTCTCACACGTCCGTGTGAAGAGACCACCAAACAGGCTTTGTGTGAGCAACATGGCTGTTTATTTCACCTGGGTGCAGGCGGGCTGAGTCCGAAAAGAGTCAGCAAAGGGTGGTGGATTCTCATTAGTTCTTATAGGTTTGGGGATAGGCGGTGGAGTTAGGAGCAATGTTTTGTGGGCATGGGGTGGATCTCACAAAGTACATTCTCAAGGGTTGGGAAAATTACAAAGAACCTTCTTAAGGGTGGGGGAGATTACAAAGTACATTGATCAGTTAGGATGGGGCAGAAACAAATCACAATGGTGGAATGTCATCAGTTAAGGCTATTTTCACTTCTTTTGTGGATCTTCAGTGGCTTCAGGCCATCTGGATGTACACGTGCAGGTCACAAGGGATATGATGACTTAGCTTGGGCTCAGAGGTCTGACATTCCTGTCTTATATTAATAAGAAAAGCAAAACAAAATAGTGAAGTGCTGGAGCGGCGAAAAATTTTGGGGGTGGTATGGAGAGATAATGGGTGATGTTTCTCAGGGCTGCTTCGAGCAGGATTAGGGGCGGCGTGGGAACCTAGAGTGGGAGAGATTAAGTTAAAGGAAGATTTTGGGGTAAGGGATGATATTGGGGGTTGTTAGAAGGAGCATTTGTTGTATAGAATGATTGGTGATGGCCTGGATGCAGTTTTGTATCAACTGAGAAACTAAAAGGAAGACACAAGGTCCAAATAAGAGGAGGAGAAAAACAGGTATTAAAGGACTAAGAATTGGGAGTACCCAGGACATTCAATTACAGAGTGTCAAAGGGGGTTCAGCGTAATTATTTGTTTGGTTGGGGAGTTTTTGGGCTCTATTCTTGAGTTTTTTTATGTTGTCATAGACCAGATTGATTAAGGTAAAAATGACACTCTTCATTTAAAAATATACAGAGTCCCCCCCCACCTTTTTATTTTATTTTATTTTATTTTTAAGCAGTGAGTAAGTCAGGGCCTGGTCGATTTTGGAGGAAAGAGAAATGCAAAGCCAGCAATTGTTTGTTAAAGAAGGATTAGAAACGGCTAGGAGAGAGTGAGATTGACAGTGTGTGGTGGAGATTGCTGGGGAGAGGTAGAGGGTGGCGTAAGAACAGGAACAAGAATAAGAGTGAGTATAAAAGTAAGGAATAGGACTTCATCAGGGTGAAAGTATCGGAGGGTATTTTGTCACTGAAGATCTTCTATCCACTTAAAGAGAGACTTAATGGTGGCAGTTTGAGGTAAAATCAGGCACCACTGAATACCAAGAGCCTGAGAAACTGCTTGGGTGATTTGACTGGTAAAGGCCGGTCTGTTATCGGACTGTATAGAGGCAGGAAAGCCAAACCGAGGAATTTTTTTCTGACAGAAGGGAAGAAATGACTGTGGTGGCCTTCTCAGACCCTGTGGGAAAGGCCTCTACCCATCCAGTGAAAGTGTCTACCCAGACCAAGAGGTATTTTAGTTTCCTGACTCGGGGCATGTGAGTAAAGTCAATTTGCCAGTCCTGGGCAGGGGCAAATCCCCGAGCTTGGTGTGTAGGGAAGGGAGGGGGCCTGAACAATCCCTGAGGAGGAGTAGATAGAATAGCAGATGGAACACTGAGAAGTGATTTCCTTGAGGGTAGACTTCCACAATGGAAAGGAAATGAGAGGTTCTAAGAGGCGGGCTAGCGGCTTGTAACCTACATGGAAGAGGTTATGAAATGACGACATAATAGAATGGGCCTGTGAGGCTGGAAGGAGATATTTTCCTTGGTACAAGAACTATTTGCCTTGTGTGGGAAGAGATTGACAGGTGGAAGTTTCAGTGGGGGAGTAGGTGGGAGTGACCAGATGAGAAGGAGAAAAACTGGCCGTGAGTGATAGAAGTTGGAACGTTAGCTGCTTTTTTAGCTACCTTATCAGCATAAGCGCTGTCCTGAGTGATGGGATCTGATGCCTTTCGATGGCCCTTGCAGTGAATGACTCCAGCTTCATTTGGAAGTAAAGCGGCCTTGAGAAGAGTTTTTATTAAAGGGGCATTAATGATGGAGGACCCTTGCATAGTGAGGAAACCTTTCAGCTCATAAAACAGCATGGTGGTGCAGGATATGGGGTCAGTATAAATATTGACGCATAGTCCCTTTACAAGAGCGAGGGCCCGAATTAAGGCAATGAGTTTGGCTTGCTGAGAGGTAGTGGAGGGGGCAGAGCAGTAGCCTCAATGATAGATGTGGAAGATATTATAGCATAGCCTGCCTTTGCTGGTGTGTGGCGATTGGGCCTGGTGGAACTGCCATCGATAAACCAAGTGTGATCAGGGTGAGGAACAGGAAAGAAGGAAATATGGGGAAATGGAGTGAAGGTCGGGTGGATCAGAGAGATACAGGCATGGGGGTCAGGTGTGGTATCAGGAATAATGTGGGAGGCCGGGCTGAAGTCCAGGCCAGGAACAGTGGTAACTGTGGGAGACTCAACAAAGAGAGTACAACTGAAGGAGCCGGGGAGCAGAAAGTATATGTGTCAGGTGTGAGGAAGAAAATAGATTTTGGGAATTATGAGAACTGTAGAGAGTGAGTTGAGCATAGTTTGTGATTTTGAGGGCCTCTACAACTATTAGGGCAGCAGCAGCCACTGCACGGAGACATGATGGCCAGCCTTGACAGTAAGGTCAAGTTGTTTGGACAAAAACGTTACAGGGCATGGTCCCGGCTCTTGTGTAAGAATTTTGACCGCACAGCCCTGTACTTTGGCTGTGTGTAATGAAAAGGGTTGGGACGAGTTAGGGACAGCCTGCATGGGGGCAGCTTCTAGGGCTGTTTTTAAGGAACCGAAAGAGGAGTGGGGAAAGGATTTAGGATCTACGGGGTCAGCTAGGTTTCCTTTTGTGAGTTTACATAATGGTTTAGTCAGTGGCAAAACTAGATATCCAAAGGCGGAGGTACCTAACCATGCCTAGGAAGGAAAGGAGCTGTTTTGTAGAAGGGATTCGGGTTTGGGAGATTAGCCGGACACGATCAGCAGGGAGAGCACATGTGTTTTCATGAAGAATTGTGCTGAGATAGGTAACAGATGAAGAAGAAATTTGGGCTTGACTGAAGTCATGGGGGCTGTCTGTGAAGCCTTGCGGCAGTACAGCCCAGGAAATTCGCTGAGCCTGATGGGTGTCAGGGTCAGTCCAAGTGAAAGCAAAGAGAGGCTGGGATGAAGGGTGCAAAGGAATAGTAAAGAAAGCATGTTTGAGATCCAGAACAGAATACTGGGTTGTGGAGGGAGGTACTGAGGATAGGAGAGGATATGGCTTTGGCACCACGGGGTGGACAGGCAAGGCGGTTTGGTTGATAAGGTGCAGATCCTGAACTAATCTGTAGACTTGTCCGGTTTTTGGACAGGTAAAATGGGGGAATTGTAAAGAGAGTTTACAGGCTTTAAAAGGCCATGCTGTAACAGGCGAGTGATAACAGGCTTTGATCCTTTTAAAGCATGCTGCGGGATGGGATACTGGCGTTGAGCGGGGTAAGGGTGATTAGGTTTTAATGAGATGATAAGCGGTGCATGATCGGTCACAAAGGAGAGAGTAGAGTTATCCCATATTTGTGGGCTGAAGTAGGGGGATACGAGAGGGGGATACGAGAGAAGGATGTGAAGGAGGCTTTGGGTTGGGAAGAAGGGTGGCAATGAGATGTCGCTGTAGTCCAGGAATAATCAGGGAAGCAGATAATTTGGTTAAAATGTCTCAGCCTAATAAGGGAGCTGGGCAGGTGGGGATAACTAAAAAGAGTGCATAAAGAATGTTGTCCAAGTTGGCACCAGAGTTGGGGATTTTTAAGGGGTTTAGAAGCCTGGCCATCAATACCCACAGCAGTTATGGAGGCAAGGGAAACAAGCCCTTGAAAAGAAAGTAATATGGAGTTGGTAGCCTCTGCATTGATTAAGAAGGGGACGGACTAACCCTTCACTGTGAGTTACCCGAAACTCGGTGTCTGTGATGGTCTAGGGGGCTTCCGAGGCGATCCAGCAGCGTCAGTCTTCAGCCGCTAAGCCAAGAAGATCTGGGAAGGAGTCAGAGAGCCTTGGGCCAGAGTTCCAGGGGCTCTGGGAGTGGCTACTGGGCGACTTGGACAGTCCGATTTCCAGTGGGATCCCGCACAGATGGGACACGGCTTAGGAGGAATCCCGGGCTGCGGGCATTTCTTGACCCAGTGGCCAGATTTCCAGCACTTGAAGCAAGATCCTAAGGGAGGTGGTCCTGGAGGAACACCTGGCTGCTGCGGTTCAGGAGTTTTGAAGTTTTTGTGTGCTGGAGATATGGCTGGGGTTTCTCTCACAGTGGAGGCAAGTAATTGCGACTCAGAAATATGTTGCCTCTACTCTATTATGGTACACCTTGAAGGCGAGGTTAATTAAGTCCTGTTGTGGGGTTTGAGGGCCAGAATCTAATTTTTGGAGCTTTTGCTAATACTGGGAGGGGATTGCATAATAAAATGCATATTAAGAGTAAGGTGGCCTTCTGGCCTCTCTCGGTCTAGGGCGTTAAAGCGTCTAAGGGTTGCTGCTAATGGGCCATGGACTGGGCTGGGTTCTTGTATTTGATTAAAAAAAAAAAAAAAGGCCGAGATGGGCAGATCACGAGGTCAGGAGATCGAGACCATACTGGTTAACCCGGTGAAACCCCGTCTCTACTAAAAAAAAATACAAAAAAATAGCCGGGAGAGGTGGCGGGCGCCTGTAGTCCCAGCTACTCGGGAGGCTGAGGCAGGAGAATGGCATAAATCCGGGAGGCGGAGCTTGCAGTGAGCTGAGATCCGGCCACTGCACTCCAGCCTGGGCGACAGAGTAAGATTCCGTCTCAAAAAAAAAAAAAAAAAAGCCTAAACGTTAACTGATTTGGGAGAGGTCGGATGAAGAAAAAGGAGCATTAACCTTGACTATCCCTTTAGCTCCAGCCACCTCTCTAAGAGGAAATTGTTGCACATGTCGGGGAGGGCTAGTCACGGAACAAAACTGTAAGCCAGACCAGGTGTGAGGAGGGGAGGTGATAGAAAGATTATAGGGTGGGGGAGCAGAGGCTGAGGAAGAATTGGGACCTGGCTTGGCCTGGCAAGAAGCAGCCTGGGGAGAAGGGGAGAGGTCAGATGAGTCCATAGAAAAAGATTCAAAGGACTCAGCTTGGGGTGGAGACTGAAAGAACAGATAGGAGAGAAAGAAGAAAGATTTGGGAGGAGTCTCATTGGGAGCAGAGACTACGGAGGGACCAATGTGTAAGAGAATGCCTGGACGTCAGGCACTTCAGATCATTTGCCCATTTTTCGACAAAAATTATCTAGATCTTGTAGGACAGAGAAGTCGAAAGTGCCATTCTCTGGCCACTTGGAACTACTGTCGAGTTTGTACTGGGGCCAAGCGGTATTGCAGAAGAAAACAAGACGCTTAGATTTTAGGTCAGGCGAGAGTTGAAGAGGTTTTAAGTTCTTGAGAACACAGGCTAAGGGAGAAGGAGGAGGAATGGAGGGTGGAAGTTTGCCCATAGTGAAGGAGGCAAGTTTAAAGAGAAGGGTAGAGACACAGAGAAGGGGGTGGGGAGCAGCTCTGGGCTGCAACGTGGGTGAGCAGCCAAAGCAGGCATCCCCGCAATTGACTTGCCACCAAGGGAATGTGGGTGAATGACCAAGGCAGGCGTCCCCGCGGAGATCAGACACCAATGGAACATGGGTGAATAGTCAGAGAGGCGTCCCCGCAATGATTAGACACCAAGGGAAGGCTGCCTTCCCGAGTCCGTGACCGGCGCCGGAGTTTTGGGTCCACAGATAAAATGTGTCTCCTTTGTCTCTACCAGAAAATGAAAGGAATTGAAATTAAGAGAAGGGAGAGATTGAAGGGTGGCGCCAAGATTGAAAGGAGAAAGAGGTTGAGGGACAGTGAGAGAGGTTGGAGAAGAGAGTAAAAAGAGGTCGCTTACTCGATTTAAAATCGGTGAGATGTTCCTTGGGCTGGTTGGTCTGAGGACCCGAGGTCGCAGGTGGATCTCTTCACGGGGTGAGGGTGAGGACAGGGGACTGGTCTCCCGAATTGAGTCCCACTGACCCGGGTCTTCAGCACCAAACGTTTCACGTGTCCGTGTGAAGAGACCACCAAAGAGGATTTGTGTGAGCAACGTGGCTGTTTATTTCACCTGGGTGCAGGTGGGCTGAGTCCAAAAAAGGAGTCAGCAAAGGATGGGGGATTATCATTAGTTCTTATAGGTTTGGGGATAGGCGGTGGAGGTAGGAGCAATGTTTTGCAGGCAGGGGGTGGATCTCACAAAATACATTCTCAAGGGTGGGGAGAATTACAAAGAACCTTCTTAAGGGTGGGGGAGATTACAAAGTACACTGATCAATTAGAGTGGGGTAGAAACAAATCACAATGGTGGAATGTCATCAGTTAAGGCTATTTTCACTTCTTTTGTGGATCTTCAGTTGCTTCAGGCCATCTGGATGTATACGTGCAGGTCACAAGGGATATGATGGCTTAGCTTGGGCTCAGAGGCCTGACATCAATATCATTAATCATCAGTTTGTAACAATTACTCTTTATTTCAATATTATAATAATCCTTGTTCTACAATTATAACCTAGGAAAAAACAGGCCATACAGAGATAGGAGCTGAAGGGGCATGGTGAGAATTGACCAGAAAAGTGTGAGCCCCCTGCCACGCCTGTACATGGCCACTAGAGGGCTCCTTGGTCTAGCGGTAACACCAGCGTCTGGGAAGATGCCGTTACCAAGAAGACCGTGGTCTAGCGGTAGCGTCAGTGCCAAGGAAAAGCATCCACTACTTAGCAGACAGGGAAAGGGAGTCTCCCTTTCCCCAGGGAAATTTAGAGAAGACTCTGCTCCACCACCTCTTGTGGAGGACCTGACATCAGTCAGGCCCACCCACAGTTATCCAGAGGCCTAAACGTCTCCCTGTGATGCTGTGCTTCAGTGGTCATGCTCCTGTTTCACTTTCATGTTCCACTCTGTGCACCTGGCTCCGCCCTCTAGTTAGCAGTAGTAAAATTAGTGAAAGTATTAAAGTCTTTGATCTTTCTGAAAACAGCATAGAAGAAATAATGATGTAAGCTGACCTCTCTCTCTCCACCTCAGCTACCTAACAGGGAAGGGCCCCCTGTCCTGTGGACAAATGACTCATGTGACCTCATCAATTATTGGAGACGACACACACTCTTTACCCTGCCCCTTTTGTTTTGTATCCAATAAATAACAGCACAGGCAGGCATTTGTGGCCACTACCAATCTTGGCGTTTTGGTGGTAGTGGTCCTCCGGGCCCAGCTGTCATCTCTTTGTCTTGTCTCTTTATTTCTACAATCTCTCGTCTCCACACACGGGGAGAAAAACCCACAGACCCTGTAGGGATGGCCCCTACAAAAAAGAGAGCCTGATGTATGGAGAGAGACCTAGGCTTCAAGAGAACCTGATTTTCCCAGAGAGACCCAGGCTCAAGGGAGCCTGATTTTCCAAGAGAGACCCAGGCTTCAAGGGAGCCTGATTTAGGGAGAGAGACCCAGGCTCAAGGGAGCCTGATTTACGGAGACAGACCCAGGCTTCAAGGGAGTCTGTTTTGTCAAAAGAGAAACAGGCGTGAGAAATGAAAAGCTACGCTGCGGAGTGTTAGGGTTGAGGGCCTCGTTACCAGGCCAAACAGGCAGAAGGTTGAGAGCCGCACAGCAGGGCTGAACAGGGACAGGGTTGAGATAATACAGGGAGGGTTTTTATAAAGTTAAAATAAGCTGAGTACTTAGTACTGGCCTGTAACATGGTGTCCCCCGGGGTAGTCTGAGTGCTCAAGCTTACCACCAAACTTATTGACCGCAAGCCTTAGGAATCAGTCGTGGAAATCCTCCGCCGCCTTCTGCACTGGAAGCGCAAACTTCACACAGCGAGAGAGAAATCTACGTTGAGCGCCAGATATAGGGACCAGCCCTGTAGGACCTGTGAGTTTTTCTCCTCAAGTGCGATGATAAGAGATGTAGAAATAAAGACACAAGACAAAGAGATAGAAGAAAAGACAGCTGGGCCCGGGGGACCACTACCACCAAGACGCCAAGACCGGTCGGTAGTGGCCCTGAATGCCAGGCCGTGCTGTTATTTATTGGATACAAGACAAAAGGGGCAGGGTAAGGAGTGTGAGTCATCGCCAATGATTGATAAAGTCACGTGAGTCGCGTGTCCACTGGACGGGGGTCTTTCCCTTTTAGGTGGCGGAGAGAGAGAGGTCAGCTTACGTCATTATTTCTTCCACGCTCTTTTCAGAAAGATCAAAGACTTTAATACTTTCAATAATTTTGCTACTGCTATCTAGAGGGAGGAGCGGAACGTGAAAGTTAAACAGGAGCGTGACCGCTGAAGCACAGCATCACAGGAGGACGTTTAGGCCTCCAGATGGCTGCAGGTGGGCCTGACTGATGTCAGGCCTTCCACAAGAGGTGGTGGAGCAGAGCCTTCTCTAACTCCCCGGGGGAAAGGAAGACTCCGTTTCCTAGTAGGCTAAGTAATGGGCGCCTTCCCAGGCGCGGGTGTTACCGCTAGACCAGGGAGCCCTCTAGTGGCCGTGTCCGGGCGTGACAGGGGGCTCACAGTCTTGTCTTCTGGTCACTCCTCACCGTGTCTCTTCAGCTCCTATCTCTGTACGGCCTGGTTTTTCCTAGGTTATAATTGTAGAACAGATATTGGAATAAAGAGTAATAAAGAGTAATAAAGAGTAATAGGCCGGGCGCGGTGGCTCAAGCCTGTAATCCCAGCACTTTGGGAGGCCGAGGCGGGCGGATCACAAGGTCAGGAGATCGAGACCACGGTGAAACCCCGTCTCTACTAAAAATACAAAAAATTAGCCGGGCGCGGTGGCGGGCGCCTGTAGTCCCAGCTACTCAGGAGGCTGAGGCAGGAGAATGGCGGGAACCCGGGAGGCGGAGCTTGCAGTGAGCCGAGATCGCGCCACTGCACTCCAGCCTGGGCAACAGCGTGAGACTCCGTCTCAAAAAAAATAAAAATAAAAATAAAATAAAATAAAATAAAGAGTAATAAAGAGTAATGCTACAAACTAATGATTAACATTCATGTAGAATCATATCTATATTCTATTTCTAGTATAACTATTCTTATTATATATATTTTCTTTATTATACTGGAACAGCTTGTGCCTTCAGTCTCTTGCCTCGGCACCTGGGTGACTTGCCGCCCACAGAGGTGACCAGTCCGAGGCCACCTGGTTAGAAAGGGGCAGAGAGCAGTTTGGCCCAGAAGCTTGAGTTTTACTCCCTGGTCCACATCTCAGTTTCCTGGGGATAGGACAGTCCCCAATCCCTCATCTGAAATCCCTGGGGACAGGTGTGTTTGGGAATTAGGAGATTTTGTATTTTAGGAAAACAACAGGGGGCAGAGGCTGCTGTATACCCGTGGTGCTTTAGGGGGCTCAGAAAATAATACCCAGGCTGGACTCAGTGGCTCACGCCTGTAATCCCAACACTTTGGGAGACCCAGGCAGGGGATCACTTGAGGTCAGGAGTTCGAGACCAGCCTGGCTAACATGGCAAAACCCCATCTCTACTAAAAATACAGAAATTAGCCAGGCATGGTGGTGTGCATCTGTAATCCCAGCTACTCAGGAGGCTGAGGCAGGAGAATCGCTTGAACCTGGGAGGCAGAGGTCGCAGTGAGCTAAGATCGGGCAACTGCACTCCAGCCTGGGTGACAGAGCGAGACTCTGACAGACAGACAGAAAGAAAGTAAGAAATGAAAGTAAGAAAGGAAGAAAAAGAAAGAGGAAAGAAGGAAGGCAGGCAGGCAGGAAGGAAGGACCCCAAAATGAAGCAAAAGTTTTTCTCCGACCTTTTCCTGCCCTCTTGTGTCTCAGATCTATTCTCCCTCAAGGCTGGTCATAAAAACTAGAATCCCTCTTTCCCAAGGTAGGTTTTAGAAATGAGAACCCTTGGCTGGGTGTGGTGGCTCATGTCTGTAATCCCGGCACTTTGGGAGGCCAAGCCAGGCAGATCACTTGATATCAGAAATTTGTGACCAGCCTGGTCAACATGGTGAAACCCCATCACTACCAAAAATGCATAATGAGCTAGGCATGGTGGCATATGCCTGTAATCCCAGCTCCTGGGGAGCCTGAGGCAGGAATCGCGTGGACCCGGGAGGTGGAGGTTGCAGTGAGCCAAGATTGAGACACTGCACTCCAGCCTGTGTGACAGAGTAAGACTCCATCTCAAAACAAACCGGTAAGATGGAGGGGAAAAGGGAGGAAAGGAAAAAAGAGGAAGCGGGGAAGAGAGGAGGAGGGCAGGGAGGAGGAGAGAAAAGGGCAGAAAGAAGAGAAGGAGGGAGAAAGAGAGAAGGAGGAAGTGGGATAAGAGAAGAGAGAATCAGAGCACAAGAAAGGTGGAGGGGAAGTTTAGGGAAGAAAAAGTAGTAGTAGGAGGGGTAAGAAGAAAGGAAGGAGGAGGGAAAGGAGGAGAGGAGGGGAGGAGGGACAGGGAACACTCAGCTGACATTTACGAATGAATGAATCTCAACTCCAAGTTAGCATGATAGCTCCAGTCCTCAGTCTCTTTTTTTTTTCCTTCCTTCCTTCCTTCCTTCCTTCCTTCCTTCCTTCCTTCCTTCCTTCCTCCCTCCCTCCCTCCCTCCCTCCCTCCCTCCCTCCCTCCCTCCCTTCCTTTCTCCTCCTCCTCCTCCTTCTTTTTTTAAGACAGGGTCTTGCTTTGTCACCCAGGCTGGAGTATACTGACGCAATCTTGGCTCACTGGATCCTCTGCCTTTCAGGTTCAAGCGATTCTGCGCCCTCAGCCTCCTGAGTGTAAAGGTAAACTGAGGCTGCAGCCAAACCGGGCACGAAGACACAAGGCAAATGGCAGTAAGAATAGCCTTTTATTAGGGCTTGCAGGCGAGGTTCCTCAGTCCAAAGGTGTGGGCCGAGGAAGTCGCACTGAGGGAGGAGGGTAGGGGCTTTTTATAGCCCGAGAGGTAGGGAAGCTGGTTGTGTAAACAGGGCCTGGGGGGGTCTTGAAACTACTAGGGCAGGAGTTGAGTAAGGGTCATGAGGAAGGGGTCTTTGGAAACTGTCAACCGAAATTGCTGTTTACGAACTTGTGGAATGCAGGTGAGCTGCAGGTCATGGGGGAGTGTGACTGCCCAACCAGAACTCTGAGGCATGTAAGTCTGCGGGTGTGTACAAGGGTGAAGGGAGTCTTTAACAAAAGGCCTGCTATGCCGGGTAACGCCGCCATGTTGGGTCTAGATTCCTGCCTAACATTCCGACCTCTTTCTAATAAGAAAATGGGGCAACGTGTTCATCTGGCTGCTTCCTGCTGGTATGGGTCGTCGTGGCATTCTTCGGAGGTCGGAACTCGGGTATGGGGTGGAGCAGCATCTGATTGAAAGTGACCCGGGAGACTTCTTTCATGCAGTCCTGGATGAAGCGGAGGACACAGGGAGCTATGAGTAGCAAGAAGCCAATGATTAGTAAGGGGCTTAGAAAGGGTAGGACTTAACCGGCCATAGACGACTGCTACCACCTAAGTGAGGGCCTTGATCCGAGGTTTTTCTGGTGGAGTCTTTCTCGAATCTTTTCTAGAGTGAGGAGATTGGTTTCTACTAGTCCTGACTCATTGATGTAGTGTTCGGCCGGGAAGGGGAAAGGAGGGGGTTAGGTTAGAGGAGTTAAAAGGGCTGGGTAAAGGTACCGCAACCAGTGGGGGCTATCTCAGAACCCTTGAGGCAAGACAGTCCAGGTCAGCTGGGAAGAAATATGAGTGTCTGGATCTTCCTATGTAAAAGCAAACAGAAAGTGACAGTCAGATGTAAGGGAATGGTGAAGAAGGCATCTTTTAGGTCAAGGACAATAAAGTGAGTGGTATCGAGGGGAATGCACGAGAGAAGTGTATATGGGTTAGGAACAACTGGAAAGGTGGGGACTACTGCCTCATTGATGAGGCATAGGTCCTGCATGAGGCGATAGGCTCCAGAGCTTTTCCGTACAGGCATGATAGGAGTATTGCATGGTGAGTTGGCAGGGACTACAATGTGTTGCTGGGGCAGGCGCATGATGATGGGTTTTAGTACCTGTCGGTGTTCAAGGGAGATAGGGAACTGGGGCCTAGAGGGAAACTTAGAAGGGTCTTTTGGCCGGATGCGGACCGGAGTGTGGTGCTGGGCAATGATCAGCATGGAGGTGTCCCATAACTTAGGGTTAATGGGGACTGGAAACAGGAGTGGGGGGTCAGCCTGGCGGGGTTTGTCAGGTGAGAGGAGGGGGAAGAGGAATGTGAGGTGTGGGGAGGGGGTGGGCCGGAAATGAACTGAGTCCCTTAGCTTGGAGAGGAGATCTCGTCCTAACAAGGGGACTGGGCACGAAGGAATGATAAGAAACGAGTGTGAGAAGAGGGAGCCATCCAGGCAGCAAGACAGAGGAGGAGTCTGGCGGTAGGTGGAGGGAGTGCCGTCAATTTCCATGACTGTGACAGTGGAGGGGTAGCTGGGGCCACTGAAGGAAGGCAAAGCAGAGTAGGTAGCCCCCGTGTCCATAAGGAAGGATATGGACTTACCCGCTACCTGGAGCATGACCCTGGGCTCGGCGAGAGTGAGAGGGGTCCCCGAGTCTGGGCCTCTTCAATCTTCATCAGTGTCAAGGAGCTGGGGCGCCTCCAATACCTGGAGGAGGGTCGTCACGTGTAGGCACAGCGACCATCCTTAGGTCAGGGCAGTCTGACTTCCAGTGGCCCATCTGCCAACAGTTCGGACAGGGGCGAGTTGGCTCCTTTGGGTTAGGGCACTGCCTGGCCCAGTGGCCATCGTTGCCTCACTTGAAGCAGGCACCAGATGGCGCTCGGGGAGTACCTCCTTTCTGGGAGCTCCTGGAGCCGGATGGCCTCGGGGCTGCTACCAAGGCCTGGGTTTGGAGTTGTACCTTCTGTTTTAGCCTGGCCTGTCGTTGGGCCTCAGCTGCTTCCTCCCTGGAGTTGTAGACCTTGAAGGCCAGTTTGACTAAGTCCTGGATGGGAGTTTGAGGGCCTTCCTCCGCCTTTAAAAAAATTTTTTTTTGGACATCAGGGGCCGACTGAGAAATGAAATATGAGGCCAAGATGGTTGCTCCTGCAGGGGAGGCAGGGACAAGGCGGGTGTACTGAATAAGTGCCTCAGTCAGCCGGTTAAGACAAACAGCCGGATTTTCATCTGCGCCTTGGACTACCTCCTTTAGTTTGTTAAAGTTGACTGATTTGTTAGAGGCTGCCTGCATGCCGGCAAGAAGGCACTGAACCATCATGTCTCGGTGACAGCGGCCTGCCTGCCCTACCTGGTAGTCCCAGTTGGGCTCAGCCGAGGGCACTGCCTCAGTGCCGACTGGCATGGCAGGGTCAGTTAAATGAACCTGGTTAGTGTGCCGCCTGGCTGCCGCTAGGATGCGCTCCTGCTCCTCAGGAGACAGGGTTGAGGTCATAACGACATGGAGGTCATGCCAGGTGAGATCATATGCCTGGCATAGATACCTAAACTCTTTGATATAACAAGTAGGATTGGCCGAAAAGGAGCCTGCACGCCCCTCAACCTTAGACAAATCTGCCAATGAAAATGGCACATGGACCTGGACTACTCCTTTGGCACCTGCCACCTCTCACAAGGGACACAGGAGGTCAGTCCTGGACCAAGTATGGGCTGAGACAGGTGAGGAAGGGGAGGAGGTGGAGGTAGGGGAGACAGAATCTGTCGGGTTTGGTAAGGGCACAGGAGGGGGGGAAGGGTAGGGAGGCGTTGATGAGGACGGGGATAACGGTGGGTCAGGGTAAGGAGGGAGGTTGGGCAGGAGCCTGGAGGGGTGGCCGGGACAGGGTGTCAGGAGGCTCAGAAAAAGAGGAGGAATCATCCCCCTCCTTGCTCGAGGGAAGAGACTTTGTGAGCAGAACTTGAGCTAACGAGCATTGGGCGCAGAGATCTGGGTGAGAACGCAAGTCCCAAAAGGCCTGAACATAGGGTATCTCGGACCATTTGCCTAGTCTCTTGCAGAAGTTGGTCAGATCTGTGAGAATGTTAAAGTCTAGAGTGCCTTCTGCAGGCCACTGAGACTGATTATCCAATTTATATTGCGGCCATGCTATTGTGCAGAAGAAAATGAGCCGCTTTCGTTTTATGTCTTGGCTGAGACTTAAAGTCTGGAGATTCGCCAAGAGGCACCCCAGAGGAGATTCTCGGTTTGGTTTGGGCTGGGTAGTTCCTATGGTGTCAAGGCGGGCAGTCTGGAGGCAATGGGAGCGTCCTCCTACTGCCACGTGGAGTGCGGGGTATGGTGGCTTCTGGGGAGGTTGGACGTCTCCTAGTCCCCGGTGCTGAGGTCACAGCTGACTGGAGAGAGCCCCTGATGCGGCCGCACGTTTCGGACAGGGACTCCCGGAGGGAGCCGTCAGGACAGGGGGAAAATTTACCCAGCAGTGATCGAATTGAGTCTTAAATTTGGTGAGACGGCTCCAGGCTTGAGGAGGGGATCCTGGCTCAGGAAGAGGAGAGCCTGCCCGACCTAGCAGGGGTCCAGGGAGGGGGTCTCCTCCTGGGTTTTGGCACCAAATGTAAAGGTAAACTGAGGCTGGAGCCGTACCAGGAACCTGGCTCAGGGAGAGGAGAGCCTGCCCGACCTAGCAGGGGTCCAGCGAGGGGTCTCCTCCCGGGTTTCGGCACCAAATGTAAAGGTAAACTGAGGCTGGAGCCAAACCGGGAATGAAGACACAAGGCAAATGGCAGTGAGAATAGCCTTTTATTAGGGCTTGCGGGCGAGGTTCCTCAGTCCAAAGGCGTGGGCCGAGGAAGTCGCGCTGAGGGAGGAGGGTAGGGGCTTTTTATAGCCCGAGAGGTAGGGAAGCTGGTTGTGCAAACAGGGCCTGGGGGGTCTTGAAACTACTAGGGCAGGAGTTGAGTAAGGGTCATGAGGAAGGGGTCTTTGGAAACTGTCAACCGAAATTGCTGTTTACGAACTTGTGGAATGCAGGTGAGCTGCAGGTCATGGGGGAGTGTGGTTGCCCAGCCGGAACTCTGATGCATGTAAGTCTGTGGGTGTGTACAAGGGTGAAGGGAGTCTTTAACAAAAGGCCTGCTATGCCGGGTAATGCCACCATGTTGGGTCTAGATTCCTGCCTAACACTGAGTAGCTGGGATTACAGGTGTGCTCCACCACGCCCAGCTAATTTTTGTATTTTTAGTAGAGACAGGGTTTCACCATGTTGGTCAGGCTGGTTTCGAACTTCTGGCCTCAAGCGATCCACCCAACTCGGCCTACCAAAATGCTGAGATTACTGGCGTGAGTCACCGCGCCCCAGCCTGCCTTCAAAGTTTCTTTACCTGTCAACTGGGGTGATCACAGCGGTGCTACCTGGCTAGGTAAGAGTGCAACTGTAGTTACTGGCCATTGCTGACTCTTCCAGGCCCAGAAAGCAGCAGGCCAGTGGCTGGCTCTGGGCCTGTCCTCCGGATCTTCCTCGTGATCCCCCATTCCAGCCACCCTGCTGCCAGCAGGGACCAATGGCAGCGTAGGGGGTGAGCTCCTGCCCAGCCCTGTCCTCCAAATACATTGGAAGCAGGCCTGGGCCGCCTCCCAAGGAGAACGCTGGAAAGGTCGGCCAAGCAGGGCAGAAAACAAGCAGTGGTGGAGTTGGCAGTGGGGCAGAGGAGAGGGAGCTGGAAGGAAAGGACCCCAAAGCAGTAGCCTGCACAGTGGGCACAGGGCACCCAAGAAGGGTCCAGGAGTCTTCTGAAACAAAGGGTCCCCAGCCTCAGCCTCCTATTCCCTGCCTGCCTCCTGCCTGAGCTTCTGGGAGACTGAAGGCACCGCTTGCAGCTTCAGGTCAGCCAGAGAACAGGGTTGTGGGTGCCCCCAGGCCAGCGCTGGCAGGCGCCCGAGGGAGCATCTAGGACCCTGGGGTGCAAGTAAAGGGCCTGTAGGTGCTTCTAGGAAGGATGGGGACCTAGCGTGTGGATTTTGTCCTCCCCAGGATCCTGGGGTGTGACGTTGAGACTTAATCGACAAGGCTTCGGGACATGGATTAAGAATTAGCTGTGTCCTTGAATTACACGTGTTTAAGACCGCGGCGGTGTTTACAATTAGAGACTTCTGAGGCCCCCACGGTGTGAGTTGAGCACTCCCCTGGGGCCCTGGAATGTGTTTTTAAGAATGAAAGAGGTTTTGGGGCTTGGATTTAGGACAAGCTGGGGCAAGAATTCAGCCCACGCGGGCCGTGGGTGTGGACTGGGATCTTTTTGGTCCCCGAGGGTAGAGAGTCTGCACGCCATCTAGGGCTCGGGTCCTGCTATCTTGCGAGCCATGCCCCACGGCTGCAGGACACGTGTGTTTCCTAAAAGGAGAGGGGGTGGGGCAAGGCCTGGTTGTCATGGAGACAGCGGGGGGTCCTGGCGGGCCATTCTAGCCCCCATGTCTCGTTGACCGTCGCCTCTCTGGTCCGGTTGCCTCTCTATGGTCGTGGCTCCTGGAAGAGGGCCCGCCTCAGCTCTGCAGGCTGAGCGGCTTCGAGGTAGACAGGTGGGAAGAGGGGCGGGGCCTAGGTCCTATGGGGGCCGGAGTGAAACCCAGGAGGTGGTGACGAGCCGAAGCCTGAGGGCGGGGCCAGTGACCAGGATAGAACCTGAGCCTGGGAGCATGGGCTAGGGCCGGAACTGGGGTGGGGCTTGAACGGATGGGAGGGGTCTAGTTCCGGGAGGGGCGCGGGGGGCGCGGTGTGTGCTTGTGGGCGGGGCCATATAATCTAGCCTAGGGGGTGGAGCCTGGCTGAGAGGGGCGGGACTCGGGGGAGAGGGCCTGCGCCTGTGGGTGGGGCTAGAAGTATAATCTAAGGGCAGGGCCCCGTGAGTGGCGAGAAAGCCACGGGGTAGAGGCAGGACCAGAAGGAAAGGGGACACGACGTGAAGGGTAATTCGGGGATCAAGGATACAGGCTAAATGCAGGCATATGGCGAGGCCGGACAGTGACCGACAGGGTGGACTTACTGGCTCTGGGGGCGGGGACTGTTGTAAGATTGGCAGGGAAGGATGGACTCAAAAATATGGAATAGAGCTGACCCAGGGTCAGAGGCGGAGCCTGGCCAGGACCTGGCCAATCCCAGGCCTAGGGCCGGGGTCTGGTTCCTAGTTAGTGGGCGGGTGTTAAAGCCTGGAAAGGGGGCGATGCCTGGCTTGAGGAGTTGACCAATCCCAGGCCTGGGGGCGGAGTCTGACCCGGAGCACCCTTCCCGGGCTCGCGGCGGGGCGGAGCCGAGGCCTGGGGGCAGGGCTCGCTGTAGGGTCGGGGGCGGTCGCGGGCGGAGCCGGAGTGGCCCGCGGCCTCAGCGCACTCTGTCTCCCCAGGATGCGGGCTCCGGGTGCAGGCGCGGCCTCGGTGGTCTCGCTGGCGCTGTTGTGGCTGCTGGGGCTGCCATGGACCTGGAGCGCAGTAGCGGCGCTCGGCGTGTACGTGGGCAGCGGCGGCTGGCGCTTCCTTCGCATCGTTTGCAAGACCGCGAGGCGAGACCTCTTGTGAGTGTTGACGGGATCCGCCAGGGCCGGGAGTGGGGCTGAGGGCTCTGGGGGCGCACGGTGCGGGGCTGGGTTGCGAAGACAGCTTGGAGGGTCCGGAGAGCTGGGGGTGCTTTGTAGGTTGGGGGTGGGGCTGTGCCGAGGGGCGGGGCCTGAGAGGGTGACCAGTTGGGGGGCTCTGAGGGCGCTACAGGGGACACTTTAAGGATTTCTCGAGGGAGATGAGTAGCCTGCAAGGTACTTGGAGCGTTGCAGGCTGCTCAGGAGATGATCTCAGGGGCTTGGGGGGCAACTTGGGGGTCTTTGGGCTGCTGGTGGAAGTTCCAGGGAGCTGGGGCTGACTGGAAAGCCGTGGCGGTGTAGGGGTCTCTTTGGAGCCTTGTTAACTGTGAGACACTTCAGGGGGCTCTCCAGTAGGTCACCGGGGCTCACAGGGACGACCCAATAGATAGTCTCTGGGGGTTGCCAAGACACTTTGGGTCTATCTAGGGCTTTCTCTGAGGGATGAGCGAGCTGCTTAGGAAGTCTATAAAGGACTTGCCGGGTTTCTGAAGGTGTGTATTTCCTCAGGACCGTTTCCAGCTGGGACACTGTTTGAGATTTTGGGGTCTGTGTGGGTCTTTGGGTTTGGGAGTTGTTCGGAGTGTGTAGGGAGGCTGCTGCGTATTCCAGGTCTTGTTTGGGGGTCTATTCTGGCCGTGTCTCTGAGGGGCTTGCTCAAACGAGCCGTTGGGGTCCTTCTGGGGTGAAACAGGCATTGCTGGGGGTTCCTATCAGAGCAGATCTCAGGAACAGCACCACGTGGGAGCAGGTGAACGCAGGCTAGCAGGGCAGGGTTCAACACCTTCACAGCTCCTTGTAAGATGGAGTTGCAAGAGGGACTGAACCCACTGTAAGGAGGGCACAGAGGGTGTGGAGATGGGAAGGATCCCACCGTAAGTTGACTGGTTCTGAACTTTCTAAAACTCACCCCTTCTCCATGCCATGGCCCCCTGCCCCCGGCCCCTTGGTTGTTCTGATGTGGAAATCTGACTGTGCCCTCTGCTCAGACACCTTCCACAGCCAACCCATGCTTGGCAGAAGGAAGACTCAGCCCCTAGCTGGCACTCAAGGTCCTACCATCTGTTCCCTGCCCACCTGCCACTCCCCCCATCCATATGTTCACCTGGTCTTCAGAAAGACTTGCAGTGTCTCAAGCTGCCTAGAACATACTATCCAGAAGTGGTGGAAATAGAACATACTGGGCCCCTTTTAGCCAGGGCCGACTCTCCCTCTGGGAACCTTTGCCAAATTTTCCTGCTTAACACCCTCCCATAGCTTCTTGTTGCCCTTAGAATTGAGGCCATACTGGCTGAGCGTGGTGGCTCACACCTGTAATCCCAGCACTTTGGGAGGCCAAGGCAGGCAGATCACGAGGTCAGGAGATCAAGACCATCCTGGCTAACATGGTGAAACCCCATTTCTAATAAAAATACAAAAAATTAGCCGAGTGTGGTGGTGGGCACCTGTAGTCCCAGCTACTCAGGAGGCTGAGGCAGGACAATGGCGTGAACCTGGGAGGTCGAGCTTACAGTGAGCAGAGATCCCGCCACTGCACTCCAACCTGGGGGCGACAGAGTGAGACTCCATCTAAAAAAATAACGATAAATAAATAGAATTGAGGCCATACTCCTGAGCATGGCACACAAGGTCCCTGACCATGTCCCAGACTCCGCTTTCTTCCCTCTTGTCACCCTTCCGGCTGCACTTACCTCTTATCTATTGTTTGTCTGTTTGTTTGTTTGTTTGAGACAGAGTCTGGCTCTGTCACTCTGTCGCCCGGGCTGGAGTGCAATGGTGCGATCTCGGCTCACTGCAACCTCCACCTCCCAGGTTCAAGTGATTCTCCTGCCTCAGCCTCCTGAGTAGCTGGGACTACAGGCATGTGCCACCATGCCTGGCTAATTTTTATATTTTTAGTACAGATAGGGTTTCATCATGTTAACCAGGCTGGTCTCAAACTCCTGACCTCAGGTAATCCACCTGTCTTGGCCTCATAAAGTGTTGGGATTACAGGCTTGAGCCACCATGCCTCGCCCCCCCACCTTTTTTTTTTTTTTTTGAGACAGGGTGTCCCCTCTGTTGCCCAGGCTGGAGCAGCCTCCATCTCCTGGGCTCAAGCAATCCTCCCGCCTCAGCCTCCTGACTAACTGGGACTACAAGCACCTGCCACCGCTCCTGGATAGTTAAAAGAATGTTTTTTTATAGAGATGGGGTCTCACTATATTGTCCAGTCTGGTCTGGAACTACTAGCTTTAAGAGATTCTCCTACCTCAGCCTCCTGAGTAGCTGGGATGACAGGTGCACACCACACCCGGCTAATTTTTGTATTTTTTGTAGAGATGTGGTTCTGCCATGTTGCCCAGGCTAGTCTTGAACTCCTGGCCTCAAGCGATTGCCCGATTTCAGCCTCCTAAAGTGCTGGGATTACCGCGCCCAGTGTGAACTGCTTTGAACCATGTTGTCTGCTTGAGGACTTTCAGACACCCAGATTGTATGGTTGGAGTTGCACACTCATGTGAGGTTATGAGTCATTGATTGAGATTTCACCCCTTCCTCCTAGCAGCAAGGTCTGAGATACCAAATTTCCTTTTAGCTCCTGGAGTGTGTATGTTAAGGAAAGATCTTATTTTGATTTCCAATTCACCTTTACGTTGAATGGGCATGCTTTGAGGTCTTATCAGACTCAAACCTGCCTTGTCTCACACCTAAGCTGTCCCCCTCCTGGGGCTACAATGACATTTTGGCCTCTGGTTGGTCCTTATTTTCTGGTCACCTTGTTGCTACATTAATAAAAATTTAACTCGGCTGGGTGCAGTGGCTCACGCCTGTAATCCCAGCACTTTGGGAGGCTGAAGTGGGTGGATCACCTGAGGTCAGGAGTTTGAGACCAGCCTGGCCAACATGGTGAAACCTCGTCTCTACTAAAAATACAAAAATTAGCCAAGCGTGGTGGTGCACGCCTGTATTCCGAGCTGTTTGGGAGTCTTAGGTAAGAGAATCACTTGAACCCAGGAGGCGGAGGTTGCAGTGAACCAAGATCGCACCATTGCACTCCAGCCTGGGCAACAAGAGCGAAACTCCATCTCAAAAAAGCAAAACAAAACAAAGATTTAACTCATTTAACCCAGCGTTTTTAGTTGTTTTCTTTTCTTTTCTTTTCTTTTCTTTCTTTGCTTTGGGATTAGACGTTTCTTGTTTTTTTGATAAAGTCTCACTGAGTCACCCAGGCTGGAGTGCAGTGGTGTGATCATAGCTCACCGTAGCCTCAACTTCCTGGGCTCAAAGGATCCTCCCACCACAGCCTCCCAAAGTGCTGGGACTACAGATGCGGGCCACAACATCCGGCAGATTTTATTTATTTTTTTGTAGAGGAGAGGTCTCGCTATGTTGCCCAGGTTGGTCTTGAACTCCTGAGGTCAAGAGATCCTCCTGCCTCAGCCTCCCAAACTGCTAGGATGACAGCTGTGAACCACCACATCTGGCCTGCCTTCTTGCGTTTTAATCTTGGGCCTCTTTCTAGACTGTGGGCCCTATAGGGGCACAGAAGGAGACCGTGTCAGTCTTGGTGCCACTTTGGTCCTGTGCCCCACTCAGGATTGGCGCACAGCAGTAGCTCAGGACATGTTTGTTAGGGTAGGTGGAAGGCCATCCCTTCCTTCTTGAGTTCACCCAGGCTTCTCTCTCCCTCCTTTCCAGCTCTGCTCCCATGGGCCCCGTGGGTGTCCATGCCTGGTTCTGTCTCCCCTGGGGACAGGGCAGGAGATGGGTCCACTCTAAGTTCCTGACATGGCTTGACATACTTGCCTGTGGGTGGCAGCTTTGAAGATGGCCCCAGGGATCCCTGTCTCCTCCTCTTCCTACTTGCATGGTCCCCTCCCTTTGAGTGTGGGCTGGACCTAGTGACCCCCTTCTTTTTTTTTTTTTTTTGGAAACGGATTTTCGCTCTGTCACCCAGGCTGGAGTGCAATGGCGCGATCTCGGCTCACTGCAACCTTCACCTCCCGGGTTCAAGTGATTCTCCTGCCTTAGCCTCCCGAGTAGCTGGGATTACAAACATGCACCACCATACCTGGCTAATTTTGTATTTTTAGTAGAGGCAGGGTTTCTCCATGTTGGCCAGGCTGGTCTAGAACTCGCAACCTCAGGTGATCCACCTGCCTGGGCCTCCCAAAGTGCTTGGATTACAAGTGTGAACCACCGAGCCCTGCCTTTTTCTGTTTTTTTTTTTTTCGAGTTTTGAGACGGAGTCTCACCCTGCCACCCAGGCTGGAGTACAGTGGTGCGATCTCAGCTCACTGCAACCTCCAGCTCCCGGGTTCAAGCAATTCTCCTGTCTCAGCCTCCCAAGTAGCTGGGATTACAGGTGCCCACCACCACACCTCTATAATTTTATGTTTTTGGTTGAGAGGGGGTTTCACCACGTTGACCAGGTTGGTCTCAAACTCCTAACCTCAGGTGACCCGCCCGCCTTGGCCTCCCAAAGTGCTGGTATTACAGGCTGAACCACCGCTCCCGGCCCTAGTGACTCCCTTCTAATGAATAAAATACATCAGAAGTGATGGAGGCTGGGTGCAGAGGCTCATGCATGTAATTCCAGCACTTTGGGAGCCCAAGATGGGAGGATTGCCTGAGGCCAGGAGTTCAAGACCAGCCTGGGCAACATGGTGAGACTCCATCTCTACACACAAAAAATTAGCTGGGGGACTGGGGCTCTCCTGTGGTCCCAGCTACTCAGGAGGCTGAGGTGGGAGGATTGCTTGAGTCCAGGAGGTCAAGGCTGCAGTGAGCCATGATTGCCCCACTGCACTCCAGCCTGGGTGAGGGAGCAAGACTCTGTCTTGAAAAATGAAGGGATGCTGACAAATCCCATTTAACATGTGAGAGAACCAAGGCACAGAGAGGGGAGGTCATTTGCCCAGGAACACACAGCTGAGGAGGCACAAGACTCCAGAGCATGTGCTCTTTAGCCACTGTGCCACACTGGAGTAGTGGGGGTGCTACATTTAGACCTTGGCTTCAGAAACGATTTCAGCACCCTGCCCTGACTCTCCTAATGTGTCCTGTACTTCCTGCATGAAATCTGATCGTATTCATCCTTGTTGATTTCTTCCGCCCCGGAGTCCTGGGCCCAGAGCTGGACAGTGGGCTCATTGTCCCCAGGCTGGGGGTGGCTTGAGCAGCTGCCAGGCAGGGCTGCCCAGGCATGTGGCTGGAACCAAGTACCGGAATCCACTGCCTGCCGGTGTGGGCGTCCTTGAGAGAGAATGAGCGAGACCAAGAGACCGGGGAGGCTGGGGGTGAATCCTCGTGTTCCTGCATCTAGCCCTCGTGTTCAGTCCGACAGTGACCAGCTGTGGCCTCAGTTCCTGTTTCTTGTTGTTGTGCTGCCTCTGGACGGGCAGCCTGCTGGCAGGGGCTGTTTCCTGTGGTTACTCCCTCAATAACGCCCCTCTCCCCATGGGTGTAACATTTGTACCCCATCATGGGGTTCTTGGGGTACTCTGTCAGATTCACTCACAGGAAGCCCTTAGAGCAGAATTGGGTGTATAATAGATGCTCCAGGCTGGGCACGGTGGCTCATGCCTGTAATCCCAGCACTTTGGGAGGCCGAGGTGGGCTGATCGCCTGAAGTCAGGAGTTCGAGACCAGCCTGGCCAACATGGTGAAACCTCGTCTCTACTAAAAATACAAAATATTAGCTGGGCGTGGTGGTGGGCACCCGTAATCCCAGCTACTCAGGAGGCGGAGGCAGGAGAATCGCTTGAACCTGGGAGGCAGAGGTTGCAGTGAGCTGAGGTGGCATCACTACATTCCAACCTGGGTGACAGAGTGAGACTCCATCTAAAAAAAAAAAAAAGGAAAAAAAAAAGACACAGGCATTGGGCACCTGCTGTGTGCCTCATGGGCACTTGGCCTGCCACTGGGTACGTCGCCAGCACTTGATAAATGCTTTGTAATAAGTCTGCCAGGGATTAGAGGGACCCTGTGAGGGGGCTTCGTGTCTGGGTTGTTCTGTCCTCAAATTGCTCTGTGACCTTGGGCGTGTTAATTCCTCACTCTGAGCCTGCAGTTCATTCGTTATTTGACAGATAGGATCTCAGGCACCTATGCTGGAGGATGGATATAAGGTTAGCACAGGGTATGGCAGATAGTAGGTGCTTAATAAACACTGAGAATGATCATCTGTTTTTTTTTTTTTTTTTTTTTTTTTTTTTTTTTTGAGACATGGTCTTGCTCTGTCATCCAGGCTGGAGTGCAGTGGTACAATCTTGGCTCACAGCAACTTCCACCTCCCGGGTTCAAACAATTCTCATGGCTCAGCCTCCCAAATAGCTAAGACTATAGGTGCCCACCACCACGCCTGGCTAATTTTTGTATTTTTAGTAGAGATGGTATTTTGCCATGTTGGCCAGGCTGGTCTCGAACTCCTGGCCTCAAGTGACCCACCCACCTTGGCCTACCAAAGTGCTGGGATTACAGGTGTGAGCTACCACGTCTAGCTGAGAATGATTATCTTGGCTGCTATATTTATTGGTTGAAGGGATGAGCAGTGCCTTTTTTTTTTTTTTTTTTTTTGAGATCGAATCTTGCTCAGTTGCCCAGGCTGGAGTGCAGTGGTGCAATTTCAGCTCACTGCAACCTGCACCTCATGGGTTCATTCTCCTGCCTCAGCCTCCTGAGTAGCTGGGATTACAGGCGCACACCATGTGTGCCAGGGATTACAGCCAGGCACACCATGCCTGGCTGCTTTTTTTGTATTTTTAGTAGAGACGGGGTTTCACCATGTTGACCAGGCTGGTCTTAAACTCCTGACCTCAGGCGATCCACCCGCCTTGGCCTCCCAAAATGCTGGGATTACAGGTGTGACCCACCGTGCCTGGCCCTCTTTCTTTCTTTCTTTCTTTCTTTTTTTTTTTTTTTTTTGAGACAGAGTCTCGCTCTTGTCGCCCAGGCTGGAGTGCAGTGGCACAATCTCGGCTCACTGCAACCTCCACCTCCTGAGTTCAAGCAATTCTCCTGCCTCAGCCTCCCAAGTAACTGGGATTACAGGCGCCTGCCACCACGCCTGGCTAATTTTTTGTATTTTTAGTAGAGACAGGGGTTCACCATGTTGGCCCGGCTGATCTCGAACTCCTGACCTCAGGTGATCCACTCACCTCGGCCTCCCAAAGTGCTAGGATTACAGGTGTGAGCCACTGCGCCCGGCCTAAAGCATTTCTTGTTTGTTTGTTTGTTTTTAAAGTTCATTCTTGGCTGGGCATGGTGGCTCACACCTGTAATCCCAATACTTTGGGAGGCTGGGGCTGGTGGATCACCTGTTAGGAGTCTGAGACCAACCTGACCAATATGATGAAACCCCATCTCTACTAAAAACACAAAAATTAGCCGGGTGTGGTGGTGGGTGCCAGCAACTCTGGAGGCTGAGGCAGGAGAATTGCTTAAACCCAGGAGGCGGAGGGTGAGCCAAGATTGCGCCACTGCACTCCAGCCTGGGCGACAGAGTGAGACTCCGTCTCACAAAACAAAACAAAACAAAACAAAAAACATTTTATTCTCATTCATCTAATAGCAAGTGGTGGCCTGCCCGCCTCCACACAGTCATTCAGGGACCTGACTCCTTGCATTGGGGGCTCTGCAGTTCCCTGGGGCCTCTGCCCCTTATATGTACTAGCGAGTGGGGAAGGGGAACTTGGAACCCTCCATCTGGGCTTGGCATTCATCCCTACACCCCCATCCACTGGCACATCTCCTGGCCCTACCTGGGGCAGGGGAACTCCCTCCCCAGTTGGGGGCACATGCTAGATGCTTCAGCCATCTGTCCCTGGTACCACTCAGTGACCTGGGGGTGGAGCAGCTGCCCAGTTCGGGACTGGACCCTGGGGGTCCTGGTTGGAGTGGTCTGAGCATGAAGAGTCCAGGCTGGAGGCAGTGGGGGATGGTGTCAGGTGCTCCAGACGTCCCAGGGGACAGAAAGGAGGATGGGATCAGGCCCCAGCTCCCCCAGAGCCACCAAGCCAGCTGGGGTATGGGAGAGGACAGAGTGACTGGTTTATTATGCTTTGAGAATCTACCTACTTCCTGGCTGGTTGGTAAATGGCCTTTGCCCTTGGTCCCCTGAGAGACCTAGCCACCGAAAGCTTCACCATAGACCTCATCAAAGCCCCTGGCTGCCCTGGGGTCCTCCAGGGGGGAGGCTGAAGCTCCCGAAGGCCAGGCCGGGCAGGGCACCAGTGACGCTGTCCCCTCCGTCCTCCCTCCCAGCGGTCTCTCTGTGCTGATCCGCGTGCGCCTGGAGCTGCGGCGGCACCAGCGTGCCGGCCACACCATCCCGCGCATCTTTCAGGAGGTGGTGCAGCGACAGCCCGAGCGCCTGGCGCTGGTGGATGCCGGGACCGGCGAGTGCTGGACCTTCGTGCAGCTGGACGCCTACTCCAATGCGGTAGCTAACCTCTTCCGCCAGCTGGGCTTCGCACCGGGCGACGTGGTGGCCGTCTTCCTGGAGGGCCGGCCCGAGTTTGTGGGGCTGTGGCTGGGCCTGGCCAAGGCGGGCATGGAGGCCGCGCTGCTCAACGTGAACCTGCGGCGCGAGCCCCTGGCCTTCTGTCTGGGCACCTCGGGCGCTAAGGCCCTGATCTTTGGAGGAGAAATGGCGGCGGGTGAGGCCAGGCGTGGGCATCAGGTGGGCGGGGACCCAGGACTGGCCCCCGGGCGGGCGGGGAAATGCTGCACCCCAGGCCTCGGAAGGCGGCCGCCCTGGACGTGGCCATGAGGTGCACGGTCTGGGTATGCCCCGGGCAGGGAGTTGGTGCATCCCAGGCCTCGGGAGGGGGCCTGTCCGGCGGTGACCATGATCCGTATGTTGGGGACCACAGCGGTGGCCGAAGTGAGCGGGCATCTGGGGAAAAGTTTGATCAAGTTCTGCTCTGGAGACTTGGGGCCCGAGGGCATCTTGCCGGACACCCACCTCCTGGACCCACTGCTGAAGGAGGCCTCTACTGCCCCCTTGGCACAGATCCCCAGCAAGGGCATGGACGGTGAGTCAAGGGTGGGACCCCTGCCCTATCCCCTGCCCTATCTCCTGGTTCCCTACCCGCCCAGGCCCCGCCCCCAACTTCCAGGCCCCACCCCCAATGCTCAGGCCCCGTCCCTAACACCTGTATCTCCTACAGATCGTCTTTTCTACATCTACACGTCGGGGACCACTGGGCTGCCCAAGGCTGCCATTGTCGTGCACAGCAGGTGAGGGGCCCACAGGCATAATGCCCTCAGCTGCTGAGAGTGACCCAGGCTATCTTGCTAGCCCGATCTGCCCCTCAGCTCCTGTGGGCATCTCCACCTTACCTGGGGATAGAGAGGGCAGCCACTGTTTCCTGAGCACTTGCTCTGTGTCTAGACCAGGGCCAAGCCCTCCACGAGTAAACTCATTGCAACCCTGGTAACTGTTTGGGGCTGGACAAAGGCATCACACCCATTTTCACATCCATCTTGGGACCCGGTTGCCCTGTGCCCACTACTCTGGGACCTCTCTCATCCCCCCACCTGTTCACCACATCCATCCCATCAGAAAAACTCGTCCCCTCCATCTGTCTACTTTTTTCCATGCCCCCCACCTGGACCTGTGCCAGGACCTCCTCAGGCTCCTCCTGCTCCCCCCCACTCTCCTCCACACACCATAGCCCGGTTCCTGTCAGCAGCTACGGGAGGGTTGAAAATCCTAAATCAGACCTCCCCTGCCCGAGTCCTCCCTGCACCTGCCGTGACCCTCAGAATAAAACCTTCTGTCGGGCCAGGCACGATGGCTCACGCCTGTAATCCCAGCACTTTGGGAGGCTGGGGCAGGCGGGTCACTTGATGTCAGGAGTTCGAGACCATCCTGACCAACGTGGTGAAACCCTGTCTCTACTAAAAATACAAAAATTAGCCAGGCGTGGTGGCACATGACTGTAATCCCAGCTACTCAGGAGGCTGAGGCAGGAGAATTGCTTGAACATGGAGGCGGAGATTACAGTGAGCTGAGATCACGCCACTGCACTCCAACCTGGGTGACACAGCAAGACTCCCTCTCAAAAACAACAACAACAACAAAAAAAAACAAACAAAACCTCTCTCAGATCGTGTGGCCTCTGCCACTTCCCTGATGTCATTTTCCTCCCCTTCACCCCTTGCTCACTCCTCAGCCCCCCAAACTCTTCAAACCCATACGCTCCTTCCGGCCTCAGGGCCCTTGCTGTGCTGTGCCTGGGCACTCTTCCATAGCTCACCGCCACAGCTCTTTCTTGCTAGGTCTCAGATCACACTTTACCTCCCCAGACAGGATTCCCCAACCGCCGTGGCTGCGTCACCATCAGCCCCTCTATGCCCTTTGACCCTGTTATATCCCTCGTGACACCTAACACCACCAACACTTGTTCGTTGCGTGTTTCTTTCCTGCCAGCCTGCGAACCCATGCGAACTGGGCTGGCTTTGCCTGAGTCCACACCCAGCATGCTTCCCCATGCCTGTACCCTGGGGGATTTAGGTCCCAGCCTCTGCCCTCCCGGCTCCCCCTCCCCCTGCAGGTACTACCGCATGGCAGCCTTCGGCCACCACGCCTACCGCATGCAGGCGGCTGACGTGCTCTATGACTGCCTGCCCCTGTACCACTCTGCAGGTACTATGGGGCGGCCTGGGTAGGGAACGGTGGGTGGGGGCGGAGGACCCCTTACCGAGGCCACCCTCTGCAGGAAACATAATCGGCGTGGGGCAGTGTCTCATCTATGGGCTGACAGTCGTCCTCCGCAAGAAATTCTCGGCCAGCCGCTTCTGGGACGACTGCATCAAGTACAACTGCACGGTCAGGCCCTGCCCTGTTCTGTCTAGACCCTGCCCCTCCCAGCCAGGCCTCACCTCCTCCCAATCAGGCCCCACTACCTCCTGGTGAGGCCCCTCCCCTCCCAGCAAAGCCCCACCTCCTCCTGGCCAGGCCCCGCCCTCTCCCAGCCAGGCCCCGCCCCCGACCAGGCTCTATTCCCTTAACTCCCTTCTGTGCGCCCTCCTGCCCACCTGCTGGCGCAACCTGCTCCCCGGTCTCTGGGGGTGGGGTGGGGAGCGGGTGTCCAGACCAGGGCTAAACCCTCCATGTGTAAACTCAATGGAATCCTATAACTGCTGGGAGGGTGGACCCATTTTGCAGCTGGGGAAACTGAGGCTTGTAATGCGGCTGGGATTGGGCCCAGGGTGCCTGAGCTCCTTAAGGCAATGCCTTCCCCATGCCTTGTGCCCTGTGGGTCTTCCCTGCTGCTGACTGTAGAGAATTGAGACCCTGGGACGGGAAGGGCGATGAGGCTGGGGCTTCCAGGTGAGGAATGCGTGAGTCGGAGGTGGAGGCATCTGCTGTCCCGGAGAGGAGAGCAGGCGGAGGTTAACAGCAGGAATTCTCCTTTCCCCTCCGCGGTGAGAGGAAACCAGGCTGAGGGTTTCAGTGCTGTAACCAGGGGCAGGATACAGGAAATACAGGTGGGAGGTACAGGAAACAGGTATGGAGCCCGGAGGGAATAGCAAGGCTGGCCGGGAAGGATTGGATGTGAAGTTGTCCAGGGACTCTGGCAAGTTGGCAGACGCAGATTGGACAGATGGGACCCAGAGAGGTTCAGCCACTTGTCCAGGTCACACAGCTGAGCAGGGGTTGGAGGCTCCGGGCTGAGCATCCTGGGGTACACCACAAGGTCCACAGCTGTGCTTGGCTCCGCTTTTAAGGAGTTTCGTTTCTGGTTGGCGGGCGGGCGGGGGTAGTCTTGGGAAAATTACTAATCTGCATGTTGAAATGCAAAAGTATATTTTTATTTTGTTTATTTATTATCATATATTTTTTTGAGACAGGATCTCACTCTGTCGCCCAGGCTGGAGTGCAGTGGCACCATCATGGCGCACTGCAGCTTCGACCTCCTGGGCTCAAGTGATCCTCCAGCATCGGCCTGCCAAGTAGCTGGGACTACAGGTGCGCACCACCACGCCTGGCTCATTTTTGAATTTTTTTTGTAGAGAAGGGATTTCGCCATGTTGCCCAGGCTGGTCTCAAACTCCTGGGTTCAAGCAATCCACCCACCTCAGCCTCCCAAAGTGCTGGGATTACAGGCGTGAGCCACTGTACCCAGCCCAAAAGTATCTTTTAAAAAAAATTATAGACAGTAGCAAATACACATAGAAGTGGACAGAAAAGTATAGAGAGTTCTGGTGCACCCCTCAGCTGGACCCAGGGGCCATCAGATACCCTGTCCTGCCCCTCTCCCCCTCCCCACATCCTCCCCTCGGCAATGGCGTAAAGCATCCCTCAGACAGCATCATGTTTCCTAGGTAGCTGTTTCGGTATAACCTTTGAAAGATGAGTATGTGTTTTTTCAAATTAAAGTGAAATTCATATAAATTAGCCATATTAAAGTGAATAATTTGGCCAGGCACAGTGGCTCACGCCTGTAATCCCTGCACTTTGGGAGGCTGAGGTGGGCAGATCACTTGAGGTCAGGAGTTTGAGACCAGCCTGTCCAACATGGTGAAACCCCATCTCTACTAAAAGTACAGAAATGTAGCATGGCGTGGTGGTTGGTGCCTGTAATCCCAGCTACTCGGGAGGCTGAGGTGGGAGAATTGCTTGAACCTGGGAGGCAGGGGTTGCAGTGAGCCAAGATTGCATCACCGCACTCCAGCCTGGGCACGACAGAGCGAGAAATCCATCTCAAAAAAAAAAAAAATTTGGCTGGGCATGATGCTGCGTGCCTGTAATCCCAGCTACCTGGAAGGCTGAGGCAGGAGAATCGCTTGAACCTGGGAAGCCGAGGCTGCAGTGAGCTGAGATCGTGCCACTGCACTCCAGCCTGGGCAGCAGAGTGAGATTGAGATTCCATCTTTAAAAAAAAAAAAAGGTCAATAATTTGGTGGCATTTACAATGTACAATCACCATGTCTATCTAGATCCAGAACATTCTCATGCTCCTCAAAGGAAATCCCATCCCCAGTTACTCCCCATTCCTCCACCCCTAGCCCCTGGCAACCACTAATCTGCTTCCCGTCTCTATGATTTGCCTGTTCTGGACATTTCAGATCAGTGGAGTCAGACACTGTAGCCTTTTGTGTCTGGTAAGGATTGTTTTTAAGTGACAGTGATTTATCAGTGTCATTAGGAATCTGGACAGTGGCTCAATCCTGTTTCACAATGTCAAAAATGTGTTTTTTCTTATTTCCATAATTAAACACACAACCACCATTATGACTGGTTGATGTGTCTTGTAAGAATTCTTGGCTAAGCACAATGGCTCATGCCTGTAATCCCAGCACTTTGGGAAGCCGAGGTGGGAGGATTACTTGAGCCCAAGAGTTGGAGACCAGCCTGGGCAACATAGCGAGTCCCTCATCTCTACAAAAAAATTGAAAATCTAGCTGGTTGTGGTGGGTTGTGCCTGTAGTCCCAGATGCTTGGGAGGCTGAGGTGGGAGGATTGCTTGAGCCCAGGAGGTCAAGGCTGCTATGAGCCGTGATTGTGCCAGTGTACTCCAGCCTGGGCAACAGAACAAGCCCCTATCTCCAAAAAAAAAAAAAAAAGAAAGAAAGAAAGAAAAGAAAAAAAGAAATATTTCATCTGTAGGTGCCTTTTCTCTTTCTGTCTGTCTCTCTTCCCTCTTGGAGTTTATTACAGAAATTGAGATAGTGTCCAGACTAGGTTTGACTCTTAACATTTGGGGCTGGATCATTCCCTGGGGTGGGAGGTGTCCTGTGCATTGTAGCATATATTTAGCAACATACCTGGCCTCCACGCACCGGATGCCAGTAGCAGTCCCTTTCCCCCAAGTCGTGACAATTAAAAAAAAAATGTGTCTAGACATTGCTAAGGGTTCCTGGGGGACAGAATGGTCCCCGCTTGAGAATCAGGGGTCTAGATATTTTATCGGCTTCAAACTCAACTTTTTTGGCAAAGATTCCTTATGGGTGGTGTGGTGTCCTCCCACTGGGAAGCCCGTCACATCTGATGGCCTCTCTTTGTCCTTGACATACCATCTTGCATTGGTTGCTACTTACTGTCTCCGAGCCGGGCCCTTGGAAGCTCATTCTGTCAGTTTCCTAGAAGTGGAATTTTGTGTCAAATAAGGCACACAGTGAACATTGAGAGGCTCTTTAAGAAATAGAGGATGGGAAGTTAGCCAGGCGTGGTGGCAGGCGCCTGTAGTCCCAGCTATTTGGGAGGCTGAGGCAGGAGAATCCTGTGAACCCAGGAGGTGGAGGTTGCAGTGAGCCGAGATCACGCCACTGCACTCCAGCCTGGGTGACAGAGTGAAACTCCATCTCAAAAAAAACAAAAACAAAAACAAACAAACCAAACCAAACCAGAGGACAGAATCTCTAAACATGATGTTTAACAAGGACACAAGGAGAAAACAAGAGCATGCATTTATTTGGATTCAGAAATCACATCTCCTGATTGCAGCATAGGGAAACTGCTTGCTGCTGTGTTATCTGTAAAATCAGTTGCAGTGTAGCCATTCTCATGGGGGCAGGAGGTTATAATCTAGAAGTTTACTGACTTTTTTTTTTTTTTTTTTTTTTTTTTTGAGACAGTTTTGCTGCATCTCCCAGGCTGGAATGGAGAGGTGTGATCTCGGCTCACTGCAACCTCCTTCTCCTCCTGGGTTCAAGTGATTCCCCTGCCTCAGTCTCCCAAGTAGCTAGGATTACAGGGGTCCACCACCAAGCCTGGCTAATTTTTTGTATTTTTAGTAGAGACGGGGTTTTGCCATGTTGGCCAGGCTGGTCTCGAACTCCTGACCTCAGGTGATCTGCCTGCCCCAGCCTCCCAAACTGCTGGGATTACAGCCATGAGCCACAGCACCCGGCTTTTGTTGCTTATTTCTTTCTTACTGTACATGTGCTAACAAAAAAGGGAAGGTGGAGCCCCCATGGTGGAGGCTACCTGCCCAGCCCCAGGTAGCCCTTTCCTTTTTTTTTCTCTCTCTTTTTTGAGACGGAATCTCACTCGGTTGCCCAGACCGGAGTGCAGTGGCGTGATCTCGGCTCACTACAACCTCCACCTCCCAGGTTCAAGTGATTCTCCTGCCTCAGGCTCCTGAATAGCTGGGATTCAGGCATGTGCCGCCACTCCCGGCTAATTTTGTATTTTTAGTAGAGATGGGGTTTCACCATGTTGGCCAGGCTGGTCTCGAACTCAGATGATCCGCCCGCCTTGGCCTCCCAAAGTGCTGGGATTACGGGCGTGAGCCAGCATGCCCAGCCCCCGGTAGCCTTTTTGTTGGTGCAGCTGCTGGCATCCCCCCGTGCAAGCTTCCAGCTTCCTTATCTGTGTTTGCAGCCCGATCTTCCAGGCTGCTTTTTGTTAGAAAATAAGTGATTTCTTGGGCTGCTTTTTGTTAGAAGGGAAGTTCTACCAAGAACTTTTTTTTTTCAAATAAAAAAGAAATAGGCAACGTGGAGTAGCTACCCACTTGCATAATAAGAGATTGGGTTGGGGGCTACCAGAGACTTGTACCCTATGTGGATGGCACACCTGGTCCTCACCGGTTTTTCGCTGTCTATTTAGATCAGATACAGCCTACCTGCTAGCTTGTCTATTAAAATCCTTGCTTTTTTTTTTTTTTTTTTTTTTCCCCGAGGTGGAGTCTTGCTCTTGTCCCCAGGCTGGAGTGCAATGGAGCAATCTTGGCTTACTGCGACCTCTGCCTCTTGGGTTCAAGAGATTCTCCTGCCTCAGCCTCCCGAGTAGCTGGGATTACAGGCACATGCCACCAAGCCTGGCTAAATTTTCTTGTATTTTTGTAGAGATGAGGTGTCACTACATTGGCCAGGCTGGTCTCGAACTTCTGACCTGAAGTGATCTGCCCACCTCGGCCTCCCAAACTGCTGGGTTTACAGGCGTGAGCCACCGTGCCCAGCCATGTGCCCATTCTTAAACCAGTCATATTAGCTGAGGAGGGGCTGGGCTGATTGGCCAGGTTCTCTCCTGGAGATGGTGTGGACTGCACCACACCTAAGACAGTGGCCCAAGTCTGAGAATGGAGGGAGAGGACCCTCCTTCTTAGGTCCCCACTGTTGGTCAGCAGCCAGTGATCTCGGGTGCACTGTGTTTCCTCTCTGGGCCTCAGTACCTTCATCTCCAAGCCCAGCTCAGAGAGTGGCGGTGGTGTCTGCTGATCATATTGGTTTAATCATCAGCTATTTAGTCAGTACCTTCTCAGGGGCTCAGCTGGGGGCACAGGGGATGCCTCAGTGACGTTTAAGCTGAGACTGAAGAGTTCAGGCAAATGCATCTGGGGGGAAGACTGCTTCAGGCAAAAGGCTAGCGTGTGCAAAGTCCCTGAGGAGGCAGAGTGTTCAGCGGAGATGGAGGGAGAGGAGGCAGCAGGGGCGGCAGGGCCAGATCCACTTGGCCACAGGAAGAAATGTAGGTTTCATTCTGTGAGTGAGTGGGAAGCCCAGAGCACATTTGCAGCTGTTACAATCCATGTAGTGGGTAATCCCTGGCATGCAACTGTTTTATTCCGACTCTGGGGCCGGGATGCCTGGCTTCAAATCAGATTCTGCCACTTCCCAGCTCTGTGATCTCGTTCCAGTTCCCTACCATCTGTGAGCCTCGGTTTCTCCATCTGTAAAGTGGGGGGGTGGGGGGCGGGGACAGTCATTCCTAAGCCCACCTGGAGAGGAGAACTCAAAGGCACCGTGGGGCATCTGGCGGATGACCCCAGGAAGCCATTGCGGGGCTGGAGAATGTGTGGCAGGGAGGGAAGATGTCCTGCAGGGGGAGCCCATGAGCAGGTGGCTCCGTGGGCACCTGAGGCTCTGTCTGGATGCAGAGCAGCCTAGTGCGTGCACCTGGGAGTGGTCTGCCCAGGGGTGACGCTCTGGCCAGCCCAGGCTCAGCCAGGGGACTCTAGGTAACAGTGTAGGCTCCAGGCCGAGGATTGCCCTGCGGGGTGTCAACTCTCCTGCTAGTCCTGCCCTGTGTGCCTGCTGAGGCTCAGACAGGGATGTGTTATCGCCAGAAAGCTGTCCGGCAGAATCGAGGGGCCATGAAGGGGTGCGGGTAGGGAGAGGGGGAAGAAGATACTGACTGCATCTGCTTGGATAGAAGTTGCCTCCGGCCAGGCACACGTAGCTCACACCTGGAATCTCACACTTTGGGAGGCTGAGGCAGGATTGCTTGAGGCCAGGAGTTCAAGACAAGCCTGGGCAACAGAGCGAGATCCCCCATCTCTACAAAAAAATCTGTAGTCCCAGCTACTCGGGAGGCTAAGGCTGGAGGATCACTTGAACCCAGGAGTTTGAGGCTGCAGTGAGCCCTGATCACGCTACTGCACTCCAGCAGCCTGGACGGCACAGGGAGACCCCAACTTAAAAAAAAAAAAAAAAAATGCATCCTAGGTCCTTTGCAAGAGACTAAACGAGTCCTAGGAGTCAATGTGAACCCTAATGGAGTGTGGACGATTCTGCAGCTATCATCATCCTTAGGCTGTTTCGCTCACAGGATTAGCTCCCTGGGTAGGGCGGTCTCGGGGTCTCTCCTCTGATCCGGGCTCCCCACCGCCTGCCGGTCCCATCACCCACTTCCTCACTCCGCCCCCCAGGTGGTTCAGTACATCGGTGAGATTTGCCGCTACCTACTGAAGCAGCCGGTGCGCGAGGCGGAGAGGCGACACCGCGTGCGCCTGGCAGTGGGGAACGGGCTGCGTCCAGCCATCTGGGAGGAGTTCACGCAGCGCTTCGGCGTGCGCCAGATCGGGGAGTTCTACGGCGCCACCGAGTGCAACTGCAGCATTGCCAACATGGACGGCAAGGTGCGCACCAGCAGGGCCCCGGGGCAGGTCTCGCAGTTCAGGGACGGCCACTGCCTTCTCTTCCTGGGGCCCCTGGGATCCATAAGGCAGCCTGGACTAGCGCGGAAGGTTCCGCCAAGGCGCGTGCAGTACTGGCGTAAGGAGAATTCCTGGGACTGCCGGTGCACCACCAGAGGATTAATGCACAGCATGCAGGAAGAATCCTCAAGCCTGCACAGTCATGTGACTGTGATCCTTGAGTCAGGAGAGTTGGAGGATAGGTATGGCTGTGCGCCCTGGCAAGTGCCTCAGCCTTTCTGAGCCTTAGTTTCTGCGTGTGGAGATTAGTTAGGAGAATAGGGCTCTGGGTACCTTGCTGTTATTTTTGTTGTTGTTGTCGTTGTTTGAGACAGAGTCTCGCTCTGTCGCCCAGGCTGGAGTGCAGCCGTGTGATCATAGCTCACTGTAGCCTTCACTTCCTGAGCTCGAGCGATCCTCCTGCCTCAGCCTCCCAACTTGCTAGCAAACAGATACCTTCATAATTAGCAACTACTTACTCTATTAATCATCTCCATTCTGCGCTTGCATGAATCTCCCTCTCCTTTCCCAAGCCCCTCCCATCCAAGGCCAAGAACAGACCATAATAATGATCATAAAGCAAATGTCGGCCGGGCATGGTAGCTCACACCTGTAGTCCTAACACTTTGGGAGGCTGAGGCAGGAGGATCACTTGAGGCCAGGAGTTTGAGACCAGCATAGGCAATGTGGTGAGACTCTCTTCTCTACAAAAAATAAAAAATTAGCCAGGCATGGTGGTGGGTGCCTGTAGTCACTGCTACTAGGGAGGCTGAGGCGGGAGGATCACTTGAGCTCACCAGATTGAGGTTGCAGTGAGCTATGACTGCACCACTGGACTCCAGCCTGGGCAACAGAGTGAGACTCTGTGTCTCTAAAAAGGAAAAAAATAAGAAAGCAGCAAGTGCCATGGGGGCTGGGTCCCCAATGCCAAGAACAATGCTCCTTCCTCCCTGTGCTTGGTGTTGGATGGCCAGCCCCCAGGGCACTTTTGCTCATGTAGCTCAGATTCCTGCATAGGAAACACACCAGGCCGGGCATGGTGGCTCAGGTCTGTAATCCCAGCACCTTGGGAGGCTGAGGCGGGCGGATCACTTGAGGTCACAAGTTTGAGACCAGTCTGGCCAACATGGCAAAACCCCATCTCTACCAAAAATACAAAAAACAAACAAACAAAAAATTAGCTGGGCTCAGTGGCATGCACCCATAATCTCAGACTCAGGAGGCTGAGGCATGAGAACCACTTGAACCTGGAAGGCAGAGGTTACAGTGAGCGAATTTGCACCACTGAATTCCAGCCTAGGCGACAGAGTGAGACTCTGTCAAAAAAAAAAAAAAAGGGAAAGGGGAAAGGCAGAAACAAACACAGCAGACAGGGTGTAGTGGCTCAAACATGTTGGATGAGCATTTGCGTTCATAGAACCATGCCGAGCAGGGTGGCGGGCAGCAGGGGAGGCTCTGCAGTATCTCATGTAGCTGTAGGGCCCACACTGAGGCATCCACTTCCTGCTAGCATGGATGGTTTTGTGGCCCAGGAAGTGGGTGCCAGTGGCAGGTCTTCTCTTGACTGAATGCAGGCTGGGAAAGTGGGAGGAGGGGCCCTGAGTTGGAGGCGGCATTTACTACCCTGCTTTTGCAGATCAGCCGAGGTCAGAGAGCTTAGAGTGACACTGGAGGTGCTAGTTCCAAGCCCCGGGGCAAGGCAGGCAAAGTGTTAGTGAGAAGGCCCCCGCATATCCCTGGCTCCTTCCAACTCGGTTCACCCCATCCCAGGTCGGCTCCTGTGGTTTCAACAGCCGCATCCTGCCCCACGTGTACCCCATCCGGCTGGTGAAGGTCAATGAGGACACGATGGAGCTGCTGCGGGATGCCCAGGGCCTCTGCATCCCCTGCCAGGCCGGTGAGCAGGGCCCCCAGGTGGTCCCCCCAGGAGCTCGGGTCCCCACGCGCTGCCTGCCTAGCGCAGCCTGAGCGTGGCCTCCTCCCTAGGGGAGCCTGGCCTCCTCGTGGGCCAGATCAACCAACAGGACCCGCTGCGCCGCTTCGATGGTTATGTCAGTGAGACCGCCACCAGCAAGAAGATCGCCCACAGCGTCTTCAGCAAGGGCGACAGCGCCTACCTCTCAGGTGCGCAGCCTGCTAGGCCCCGGTGACTGGCTGTGCGGATGGGGAGCCGCCACCCATCTGCCCCCTTTCTCCTCTGCCAGGTGACGTGCTAGTGATGGACGAGCTGGGCTACATGTACTTCCGGGACCGTAGTGGGGATACCTTCCGCTGGCGAGGGGAAAATGTCTCCACCACCGAGGTGGAGGGCGTGCTGAGCCGCCTGCTGGGCCAGACAGACGTGGCCGTCTATGGGGTGGCTGTTCCAGGCAAGCTGGGGTTGCAGGGGGTGGTCCTGAGGCATGGTTCCGAGGGAGCTCAGCCAAAAGGGGCTTGGAGGTACAGGTGCCCTTGGGCAGCGCACAACCTGGACAACTGCTCATGGCAGCCCAGGAGGAAGCACTGGAACTGGAGCCAGTTCACCTGGGGGATGCTGAGCCTCAGTTTTGTCATCCAGAAAATGGGATCATGAAAGCCCACCTGTCTCAGGGCTTCAACAAGCCAAGCAGGAGCGCCATAAAATGTGTGCTGCTTCCATAAATGTCAGCCCAGGTGGGGAGAGACTGGAAATGAGAGACCAGGGGCTACTGCTTGACAGTGTATCTGGTCCTGCTGGTGGGGAGGATGAGGGGTGCGGTGTCCCCAGCTGAGCCTCTGCCTCCAGGAGTGGAGGGTAAGGCAGGGATGGCGGCCATCGCAGACCCCCACAGCCTGCTGGACCCCAACGCGATGTACCAGGAACTGCAGAAAGTGCTGGCACCCTATGCCCGGCCCATCTTCCTGCGCCTCCTGCCCCAGGTGGACACCACAGGTGCGAGTCTCCCCCACCCCAACCTCTTTCTTCATCCATCAGCACGTCTGTTGATTCATGTCTTGGTCCATCTCGTGTTGCTCTAAAAGAATATCTGGCTGGGTGCGGTGGCTCACGCCTGTAATCCCAGCACTTTGGGAGGCTGAGGCAGGTGGCTCACCTGAGGTCAGGAGTTCGAGACCAGCCTGGCCAACATGGTGAAACCATCTCTCTACTAAACATACAAAAAAATTAGCTGGGTGTGGTGGTTCATGTCTGTAATCCCAGCTACTTGAGAAACTGAGGCGGGAGAGTTGCTTGAACCGGGAGGCAGAGGTTGCAGTGAGCCGAGATGGCGCCACTGTACTCCAGCCTGGGTGACAGAGTAAGACACTGTCTCAAAGAAAAGAATAATAATAAATAATTTCAACATGATTTTTGGTGTGGACAAACAAATCGTATCCAAACCATTTACTTATTCATCCTAGTTCAGGACACTGTCCTGGGACTGACACAAGGGTTCATAGCCAGCTAGCACTGTGGGCTCATGCAGGTCCTTTCTGCTGTTTTATTTTAGTAGTTACTTATTTCCATTCCTCACTTCCACTGTCATTAAGCATTCTGAACTAGTCAGTGTTATCTTTCCTTTTTTTTTTTTTTTTTGAGATGGAGTCTGTCTCTATCACCCAGGCTGGAGTGTAGTGGCACAATCTCGGCTCACTGCAACCTCACTTCAGCCTCCTGGGTTCAAGTGATTCTCCCGCCTCAGCCTCCCAAGTAGTTGGAACTACAGGCACATGCCATGACACCTGGCTAATTAAAAAAAAAAAAAATTGTTGAGAGGCTGAGGCGGGACGATCACTTGAGGTCAGGAGTTCGAGACCAGCCTGGTCAACACAGTGAAACCCTGTCTCTATTAAAATTACAAAAATTAGGCAGGCATGGTGGCACGCTCCTGTAATCCCAGCTACTTGGGAGGCTGAGGCAGGAGAATTGCTTGAACCTGGGAGGTGGAGGTTGCAGTAGGCCAAGATCATGCCATTGCACTCAAGCCTAGGTGACAGAGCAAGACTATGTCTCAAAAAAAGAAAAAAAAAAAAAAAAAAAAGAAGAAACAAAAATTGTTTTTGTAGAGACAGGGTCTGTGTTGCCCAGGCTGGTCTCAAACTCCTGGGCACAAGTGACCCTCTTGCCTTGGCCTCCCAAAGCATTGAGATTATAGGCATGAGCCATTATTGTGCCTAGCCCCAATAAAACTTTATTTACAAAAACAGGTGGAGGGCCAAATTTGGCCCACAGGATGTAAGTTGCTAAACTCTGATCCGTTGTGTAATAGACACAGCCCTGCCTGTCATGTGGGGAATGGACACATGACCAGGCAGGGTGCAGTTTCTTGCTCTGGTGAGGAGTGGTCAGGGAGGCCTCCCTGGAGGAGGGGGCATGAAGCCAGGATCTGACAGACAAGGGGGAATCAGGCAGGCAAAATGGGGAAGAACATTCCTGCCCAGGGGACAGGCTGTGGGGAGGCCCAGAGGTGCAGGAGAGGGCGTTGAGTTGAGGCCTCCCAGAAGCCACCTGCTCAGCCCTTATCTGTCCCCCATCCCCACTATAGGCACCTTCAAGATCCAGAAGACGAGGCTGCAGCGAGAGGGCTTTGACCCGCGCCAGACCTCGGACCAGCTCTTCTTCCTGGACCTGAAGCAGGGCCACTACCTGCCCTTAAACGAGGTGGTCTACACTCGCATCTGCTCGGGCGCCTTCTCCCTCTGAAGCTGTCTCCCTACTGGCCAGAAACTTCGGGCCTGGTGGGAAAGGCCGGCTTGAGCCAGACAGCCCTGCCTCGGGGTGGCCACCTCCTACACACCCACTTGGCCAAGCTGTGCCTGGCAGGGCCCATCCTAGACTGAGAAACTGGAACCTCAGAGGAACCCACGCCTTTCTGCTGCCTTGGTGCCCCTGTGTCTGTCTCCCCTCCCTGCTTTCCGGCCTCTGTCTCCTTCCATCCCTGTCCCTATCTGGTCTTAACTCTTCCCTCTTTTTCTTCCCGCCCCCCTCCTTTTTTTTTTTTTGAGACAGAGTCTTGCTCTGCTGCCCCGGTTACAGCGCAGTGGTGTGATCTCAGCTCACTGCAACCTCTGCCTCTGGGTTCAAGTGATCCTCCCCCCTCAGCCTCCTGAGAGCTGGGATTACGGGCACCCACCACCACATCCAGCTAATTTTTATATTTTTAGTAGAGACGGGGTTTCACCATGTTGGTCAGGCTGGTCTTGAACTCCTGACCTCAGGTGATCCGCTGGCTTCGGCCTCCCAGAGTGCTGGGATTACAGGCGTGAGCCACCGGGCCCAGCCTTTCCTTTTTCCTCTCTTCTCCTGCCGAGAGTGGAACACGCATGTCCTGGAAGCTGCGTCTTGTGCGGGGCCCAGCTGCTCTCGGGGGCTGCATGAATCATCTCCCCTGGGCCCTGGACTCAGACTGGGGCCTCCCCACCTCCCTCTCGGCTGTGCCTTACAGAGCCCCGGTCCAGGCCTCCTGCGGCTGTTGGGTTCCAGATGCTGCAGCTCCATGTGACTTCCCAGCAGGCCCTCCACCCTCCCTGCTGAATGGAGGAGCTGGGGGTCCCCCAGGCCAACTGGAAACATCTCCCAGGCTAGGCCAACTGCCTTTTGCACTTCCCTGTTCCTGTCACATTTCCCCAGCCCCACCTTCCCCTCCTGATGCCCTGAAAGCTTCCGGAATTGACTGTGACCGCTTGGATGTCGCCACTGTCAGCTGCTGCCTTGATGTCCCCATTTAGCCATCTCCATGGAGCTCCTGCTGGAGGTCCCTGAACCCTGCACTTCGTGGCTGCTCAGCTGGCTGCTTCCTGTCCTGGGAGGAGGCCTCCTGGGTATCCTCATCTGCTGTGGCTACCGGAGGATCCCATAGGAGAGGCAGCAGAGGGGTCAGCGGAGGTCTCTTGCCAGGGACTGGCCTCTCAAGCCTCAGGGGTTCTAGCCTGTTAAATATCTCCCACATCACGGTGGCCCCTCCAATGTCCCCACTGATGGCTCTGACACTGTGTTGGTGGCGATGTTCCAGACAATCCCACCAGGACGGCCCAGACATCCCTACTGGCCTCGCTAGTGGCTCATCTCGGACACCCATGCCAGCCTTTCTGGGGCCGGCCACCCAGGCCGCCTGTCCATCTGTCCTCCCTCCAGCAGCACCCCCTGGCCCCTGGAGTGGTGGGGCCATGGCAAGAGACACCATGGCGTCTCATGCGAACTTTCCTGGGCACTGTGGTTTTATTTCCTAATTGATTTAAGAAATAAACCTGAAGACCATCTGGTGCCTGCTGGGAGCCCATTCATTGAGTGTCCCCACGTGGCACAGAACTCTTGCTGAGTTTCAGAAGGCAGGACTCGGCCGGCCGGGCATAGTGGCTCATGCCTGTAATCCCAGCACTTTGGGAGGCTGAGGTGGGTGAATCACTTGAGCCCAGGAGTTCAAGACCAGCCAACATGGTGAAACCCTGTCTCTACTAAAAATACAAAAAAAAAAATAATTAGCTGGGCTTGGTGGCTCACACCTGTCATCCCAGCTACTCGGGAGGCTGAGGCAGGAGAATCGCTGGAACCCAGGAGGCAGAGGTTGCAGTGCACTCTAGCCTGGGTGGCAGAGCGAGACTCTGGTTCAAAATAGAGAGAGAGGGAAAGAGGGAGGGAGGAAAGAAATACAAAAAGGAGTCAGGCGTGGTGGTGTGGGAGAAAGGGAGAAAGGAAGGAAATACAAAAGATAGCCAGGCATGGTGGTGCGCACCTGTAATCCCAGCAACCCCCGAGGCTGAGGCAGGAGAACTGCTTGAGCCCAGGAGGTGGAGGTTGCAGTGAGCCGAGATGGTGCCACTGCACTCCATCCCTGGTGACAGAGCGAGACTCTGTCTCAAAAAAAAAAAAAGAAGGTGGGCCCTCATACCATGCGGCCCCCTCTGCAAGACCAAGGGGACCTTGGGGCAGGGGCCCTCGGCTTGGCCCCCTCGCTGGCCTGCCGAGGGGGAGGCACCTCCCTGCAGGGTGTGGGCCTCACAGGCCTGCACTGGCCTGTGTGGTTGCAGGGGAGGGATGGCCAATCTGCCTGTGAGTTCCTGCAGGTGTTGCAGGATGGCTCCGATCACGGTGTGTCCTGGCACCTGTGGCTGCCCTGGGAGTGTCCTTCCGTGTACAGGCCAGCTGCTGTGAGAGCTCTGGGTGAAAGTCGCTAGGCCTGCTGGGGTGGCCATCTGAGCTGGGATTCGAACCCAGGACTCCAAGCTCAGGAGTCTATATAGTATTCCTCCCAATCCCTGGGGGATATGTTCCAAGACCCCAAATCGATGCCTGAAACTGACCATAATACTGAGCCCTAAATAGGTTTTGTTTCTTTTGTTTTCTTCCTTTCTTTCCTTCTCTTTTTCTTTCCCTTCCTCCCTCCCTCCTTTCCTTTCTTTCCTTCATCCTTTCCTCCCTTTCTAATTTTAATTTAATTAATTAATTTATTTACTTTTGAGACGGAGTCCTGCTGTCTCCCAGGCTGGAGTGCAGTGGCACGATCTCGGCTCACTGCAAGCTCCGCCTCCTGGGTTCACACCATTCTCCTGTCTCAGCCTCCCGAGTAGCTGGGACTAGAGGCGCCCGGTTAATTTTTTGTATTTTTAGTAGAGACAGGGTTTCACCATGTTAGCCAAGATGAGTCTCGATCTCCTGACCTCGTGATCCGCCCGCCTCGGCCTCCCAAAGTGCTGGAATTACAGGCGTCAGCCACTGCGCCCGGCCTAATTTATTTATTTTTAAGACAAGGTCTTATTCTGTTGCCCAGACCGGAGTACAGTGGCATGATCATGGCTCACTGCAGCCTTGACCTCCCACACTCAATCAATCATCCATCAGCCTCCTGCATGGCTGAGACTACAGATGTGCACCATCACGCCCAGCTAATTTTTTGATTTGTCTGCAGAGATGAGGTCCCACTGGATTGCCCAGAGTGGTCTATAACTCCTGGGCTCAAGCCATCCTCCTGCCTTGGCCTCCCAAAGTGCTGGGATAACAGGTGTGAGTCACCGTGTCCAATTTATACTGGTTTTTGGATCTCATAACCAGGAGGCTACTAAGTGACAAATGAGTGGGCGTGGAGGGATTGGTGTCTCCAGCATGGATCTTCTGGACAAAGGGGTGATTCATGACCCTGGGCGCGACAGAGAGGGACGGAGCAAGGCAGTCCAAGATTTCATTATGCTCCTCAGAACAGCACGCAATTTAAAACTTATGATTTGCTTATTTCTGGAATTTTCCATGTAATATGTTTGAACTGTGGAAACCTCAGAAAGAAACTTTGACTAAGCGGGGACTACTGTACTCTCAACTGACTCACCTCAACTGTCCCCCTCCCCGTGTCATAATGTTGGCCTCCTGTTTGTTGTCTCTATCTCGGGACAGGAGGGGACAGAGCTTTTGCTGGGAGAGGGCACTAAGTGGGTGACCCTTGCGTGCAGGTGAGCAAGTGCTTTTTTTTTTTTTTTTTTTTTTTTGAGATGGAGTCTCTGTCACCTAGGCTGGAGTGCAGTGGTGCAATCTGACTCACTGCAGCCTCCGCCTCCCAGGTTCAAGCCATTCTCCTGCCTCAGCCTCCCGAGTAGCTGGGATTGCAGGCACACGCCGCCACGCTGGGCTAATTTTTTGTATTTTTAGTAGAGACGGTGTTTCTCCATGTTGGTCAGGCTGGTCTTGAACTCCCGACCTCAGGTGATCCGCCCACCTCAGCCTCCCAAAGTGCTGGAATTACAGGTGTGAGCCACCACACCCAGCCCTCCTTTCTTTTTGAATAGTCCTGGCACAGTTGCCAAAGATGAGTTGACCATATATGTATGGGTTTATTTCTGCATCAGTTCCAATCATTTATTTGTATGTCTATCCTTATGCCAATACCACGCTGTTCTGATTACTGTACCTTTTTATTAAGTTTGAAATGAGAAAGTATGAGTCCTCCTATACAAAATTGTTTTGGCTATTTGGGGGCCATTTGCAATTTATTATGGATTTTAGGATCAATTTGTCAATTTCAACAAAAACACTGTAAATTTGAAAGGGATTACATTGCATCTGTAGACCAATTTGTGGAGTACTGCCATCTTAACAATATTATGCTTTCCAATCCATGAACGTGGAAGTCTTATTTAGATCATCTTTATTTAGATCATCTTTAGTATTTTTTTCAGCAAAGTTTTAGTTATTTTGCTTGTTCTGAGACAGGGTCTCACTCTATTGCCCAGGCTGGAGTGGAGTGGCAGGAACACAGCTCACTGCAGCCTTAGCCTCCTGGGCTCAAGTGATCCTCCCACCACAGCCTCCCAAGTAGCTGGGACCACAGGCAGCTGCCACCAGGTCCAGCCTTGGCTTCCCAAAGTGCTGGGATTACAGGTGTGAGCCACCAAGCCCAGCTACAGCTCTCAATGAACAAGGTCTTGTACTTTCATTAAATTTATTCCTGCTTTATTCTTTATGATGCTATGGTAAATGGAATCGTTTTCTTAATTTGCTACTGATTTTAAAATCCACTACCTGTGTGAGCTGAACTGTGCTTACACACCTCACTGAAATGTCCCACTCTCAGAAGTGGCCCTGCCTCCCCAGGTCCACCAGGCCTTCTTCCCCTTTCAGCCCTCTGTCCAGGCAAGAACTCGATTGGAGGCCTTTCTGGGCACTCAGAGGGACACAACAGCACACTAGGAGCGTCAGCTCTAAGAACTTCAATAGGCATGGCCAGGCGCGGTAGCTCTTGCCTGAATGCTACTACTTTGGGAGGCCGAGGCGGGAAGATCGCTTGAACCCAGGAGTTCAAGACCAGCCTAGACCATATATATATGGAGCCCGTACCCCCGGAAAAAGTTAAAACAAACAAACAAAAAAATTCAACAAGCATATTTTCATCCCGTACTTTTTTCTGAGATGGAGTCTTGCTCTGTCGCCCAAGCTGGAGTGCAGTGGCATGATCTCGGCTCACTGCAACCTCCGCCTCCCGGGTTCAAGCGATTCTCCTGCCTCAGCCTCCCGAGTAGCTGGGATTACAGGCACGCGCCACTACGCCCGGCTAATTTTTTAAATTTTTAGTAGAGACGGGATTTCACCATGTTGGCCAGGCTGGTCTGGAACTCCCGACCTCGGGTGATCCGCCCACTTCGGCCTCCCAAAGGGCTGGGATTACAAGCATGAGCCACTGCGCTCGGCCTCATACCCTACTTTGTGCCAAGCATAGTTCAGGAAGCTTACGAGGCATTAAGTGAAAAAAACAATATCCGTAAGTTTATGGGGCTTATATTTTAATTAACGGGGGTGGACAACAACTAGCAACAAGATAAATATGTTTAAAGGTGCAGGAATTTTAAAACTCGTCAAAATAAACGCCCTCCTCCAGAAAATCCCTGCCACCTCGAAAGGACATCCTCTTCTTGAGCTCCCCTCTCTAGCACTCCCTGATACCGCAAGATTGAGCATTCGCGCACTGGCTTCCCGAACTCACTTCGACTCAGCCACAGCAGAGAAAGATTCAATGGGTAGGGCCGGACCGACCACCCGACACTCGCGGTGCTTCACTTGCCTCATTGCGCATGTACCAAAGGCAATCGTCCAAACTACTCAAAGACGAGTAGCAGGGCCGGCCCTTGCGCAGGCGTACTAGCGGCCGTCGGGAGCGCTTCCGCCTCCCCGCCGCCGCCCTCGCCATGGCCGCGCCGGCCCCGGGCCTCATCTCGGTGTTCTCGAGCCCCCAGGAGCTGGGTGCGTCGCTAGCGCAGCTGGTGGCCCAGCGCGCAGCATGCTGCCTGGCGGGGTCCCGCGCCCGTTTCGCGCTCGGCCTGTCGGGCGGGAGCCTCGTCTCGATGCTAGCCCGCGAGTTGCCCGCCGCCGTCGCCCCGGCCGGGCCAGTCAGCCTAGCGCGCTGGACGCTGGGCTTCTGCGACGAGCGCCTCGTGCCCTTCGATCACGCCGAGAGCACGTACGGCCTCTACCGGGTGAGAGCTACGGGGGCCGCCGGGGGTCACGCCGAGAGGGCCACAGCTACCACCTACACCCCAGCTACGGAGGCCGCCGGGGGCCATGCCGATAGGGCCGCGCCCACTGCCTGCACCTCGGTTACGGGGGCCGTTGGGAGTCACGCCGAGAGGGCCGAGCCCACTGCCTGCACCTCGGCTACGGTGTCACTGGGTATCATGCCAAGAGGGCCGTGCCCACTGCCTGCACCTCGACTATGTGGGCCGCTGGGGGTCATGCCAAGAAGGCCGCGCCCACCGCTTGCACTTCGGCTACGGGGCTCCTGGGGGGTCATGCCGAGAGGGCCACGCCCACTGCCTGCACCTCGGCTACGGGGGCCGCTGGGGGTCTTGCCGACTGGGCTCGCCCTCCTCCTGAACCCCGCCTACTGTGGGTCCCGCAGGATCTCACTGCGCCCTCTGCATTTATCTGGGCAGGAATGGTCTACTTGTAGTCCGTCTTCATGCTTCATCCGGTGGCCAGGCAGAAGGAACGGCACGGGCAAGGGCCTGGAAGGGAATCCGAGTGGCCCATGTCAATACGATGCCCATAACTCAGCCCCGTAGCGGACAGGGGCACGAGGAATCGGGTGTAGAGCCTGAGTCTCAGGGTCATGATCTCTAACCCCGGCGAGTTCTCGAGGATCCCTGGGCAGCTTTGCCGCTCTGATGGCTCTGCTTCCAGGCTCTTTATCTTTGGAATTGAGCCTAAGGATTCTATAGAATCAGAGGAACGCGCTCTTTTTATAGACAGGGAAACTGAGGCTTGGAGGAGCCTTGGTCTGGCCAAGGGAAGAGTGGGAGGGGCGGGCTCAAAGACCAGGAACCTCAAGTCACCTGAGCCTGGCAGAGTCAAGGGACACCCCATGCTGGGTGTGTCGTCTTCTCTTTGCATAGAATCTTGAGCTGATGATGGCTTTGTGGGTTTTTTATTAAGAGAAAAGGCTTACTGAATGCTTTATATGCATCAATTCATGAATCCGTACCACAGCCTATGAGATGTTACACCCATTTTACAGATGGAGAAACTGAGGCCAGAAGAGGAGAGCTTACCTGCCCAAGGCATCTAGTGACCAGAGGGGCAGCCAGGGTGTGATCCTGCCTCATCTGACTTCGTAGTTGGGGACACATTTAACTTCCGCCTTCCTGTGTGTGTTTTCCAAGAGCATCATTAAAAAGCGGGTTTTGCCTGGGCACGGTGGCTCACACCTGTAATCCCAGCACTTTGGGAGGCTGAGGTGGGTGGATCACCTGAGGTCAGGATTTGGAGACCAGCCTGGCCAACGTGGCAAAACCCCGTCTCTACTAAAAAAAAAAAAAATACAAAAATTGGCTGGGCGCGGTGGCTCATGCTTGTAATCCCAGCACTTTGGGAGGCTGAGGCAGGCAGATCAAGAGGTCAGGAGTTTGAGACCAACGTGACCAATATGGTGAAACCTGGCTCTACTAAAAATACAAAAATTAGTCAGGCGTGGTGGTGCATGCCTGTAATCCCAGCTGCTCGGGAGACTGAGGCAGGAGAATCCGGGAGGTGGAGATTGCAGTGAGTGGAGATCATGCCATTACACTCCAACCTGGGCAACAGAGCGAGACTTTGTCTTAAAGGAAAAAAAAGCGGGTTTTTGGCCAGGTGTGGTGGCTCGTGCCTGTAATCCCAGCACTTTGGGAGGCCGAGGAGGGCGGATCTCCTGAGGTCAGGTGTTGGAGACCAGCCTAGCCAACATGGTGAGACCCCATCTCTACTAAAAATACAAAAGTTAGCTGGGTGTGGTGGCGCGCGCCTGTAATCCCAGCTACGGGGGAGGCTGAGGCAGGAGAATCGCTTGAATGTAGGAGCAGTGAGCTGAGATCGTGCCACTGCACTCCAGCCTGGGTGACAGTTGAGACTGTGTCTCTAAATAAATAAATAAATAATTGTGAAATGCTGCAGAGTGCTAGTGAATAGGGAGTGAGCATTCGTCAAGGACTATGGGGTGGGAGGTCCTGAGAAGGTGCCATTTGAGCTGAGAGCTGGAGCACGTGCAGGAGCTGGCTGTGGTCAAGCTGCGGCATGAGGGCTCAGCCAAGGCCAAGGCCGTGTGATGGGAAAAAATCTGGAGCCAGGACTTGCTCCTTCTGCCAATTCTCTGTGAGGGGAATTGTATTGGTTCCCTAGGGCTACATAACAAATGACCACAAACTGAGCGGCTTAAAACCACAGGAATTTATTCTCTCACCGTTCTAGAGGCCAGAAGTCTGAAATCAAGGTGTTGACGGGGTCATGCCCCATCTGAAAGCTCTTTGGGAGGATCCTTCATTTTCTCCTCCATCTTCTGGGGACTCTGGGCGTTCCTTGTCTTGGGGTCACATCATTCCAGTTCCTGCCTCTGTCTGCACACGGCCTTCTCGGATTCTGTGTGTCTTCTCGTCTTATATAAGGATGCCAGTCATTGGACTTAGGACCTACACTAATCCACTATGACTTGTTCTTAACTAATTACATCTGGAGAGACCCTGTTTCCTTTCCCTCCCTCCCTCCCTCCCTTCCTTCCCTCCATCCCCCCTCTTTCCTTCCTTCCTATACTTTCTTTTCTTTTCCTTTCCTTTTCTTTCTTTTTTCGAGATAGGATCTTGCTGTGTTACCCAGGCTAGAGTGCAGAGGCACGATCATGGCTTACTGCAGCTTTCAACTCCTGGGCTCTATCAATTCTCCTGCCTCAGCCTCCTCATTAGCTGGGACCACAGGTGTACACCACTAGGCCCAGCTATGGTTTTTTTGTTTTTTTTTTTTTTTGGGTCGGAGTTTCGCCCTTGTTGCCCAGGCTGGAGTGCAATGGCGCGATCTCAGCTCACCGCAACCTCTGCCTCCCGGGTTCAAGTGATTCTCCTGCTTCAGCCTCCCACGTAGCTGGGATTGATTGCAGGCATTCACCACCACGCCCAGCTAATTTTGTATTTTTAGTAGATTTTGTATTTAAGGTTTTTTGTATTTAGGGTTTCTCCATGTTAGTCAGGCTGGTCTCGAACTCCTGACCTCAGGTGATCCGCCCGCCTCGGCCTCCCAAAATGCTGGGATTACAGGCATGAGCCACCGTGTGAGGCTGCTGATTTTTAAAGTAAATATGAAGTCTCACTGTGCTGCCCAGGCTGGTCTCAAACTCCTGGGCTCAACCGATTGTCCCACCTCAGCCTCCCAAAGTGCTGGGATTACAGCCGTGAGCCACCATGCCTGGCCATTTTCTGATGTTTATAAGCCTCAAGTTTATGGTGTTTTGTGATAGCAGCCTGCATAGACTAACACAGGGAACTTGGACAAAGCAGAGCGGTCTTTCCAACTATGGATATGATTGTGTCCCTCCCCAGCTCACACACCCTCCTTGGCTCCCCAGTGCCCTCAATGTGGAGCTCATACTCCTCAGCATTCAAGGCAGTCAGCCCCTGCGTTTACTTTGTGGCTCACCTTAGCATTGCCTCAGCTCACTGAGCTAGACTGCACAACAGTGAGGCACTGAGACATGGAAGCCGTCTCAGAGCAGATCAGGACCCCCCAGGCGCATCTCAGCGGGATAGGGCTGCAGCTTTCTCCTTGCAGGAGGCCTGACTCCAAGTGCTTTTGAGTTAAATCTGCTGCCAACTCCTCCACCATTCACAGGCCAGGGCATCTACTGTGCGTTGGCCACAAGTGCTGGGCCTGGGCAAACCTGGCCCCCACTCCCTATAGTGGGGCAGGTGCAGGCGGGGGTGGCTGTCGGAGGAGGTGGCCTGAGGGATGTATAGGAGTTTCCCAGGCAGCGTCAGGAGGGAGGGTGGGGATGAAGAAGGTCACGCTTCTCCAAGGAGGGCTGTGAGGGGCTGAGTTTTATCCCAAGGGCCGTGGGACCCTGGAGGCTTTGAAACAGGACAATGGGCTGGCTAGACACGTGCAGGCTGTGGCCAGGAAACTCCTCAAATACAACGGAATTGAAAGACTCCTGTTGGAATGCTGGCCCCAGCAGGAACCACCATGATCTCGATTCACCCAGGAGAGCCGCCCTCCTGTCCAGCCCCCCAAGAGCAGCAGGGCTCCCTCTTGCCCTTGAACCTCCTGTGCCCTGAGAGGCGGCATCACCCAGGGCTTAGGATCCTGGCTTCCAGCATTCCAGAGGTGACTCACCAACCAAAGTGTCACTCACCAACCGAAGGACCTTGCACAAATGCGCCAGCCTCCCCATGCCTCAGTCTCCCCATCTGTAAATGAGTGTTATGACAGTAATGTCATAGCCTCCCTGGAGGATCCAGGTGGTCACGTTACTGTTGGTGACAATGTCCCTCTGTTGGCTGCAGACGCATCTTCTCTCCAGATTGCCGATCCCAGAAAGCCAGGTGATCACCATTAACCCCGAGCTGCCTGTGGAGGAGGCGGCTGAGGACTACGCCAAGAAGCTGAGACAGGTGAGCCCCAAGGAGCGGCTGCAAGGGAGTCACATCCACGAAGTGGCCACACCCCAGGCAACAGAGCGGCCTTCTGATTGTCACCAGCAGGAACTGCCCCAGGGATAACTGGCAGATCCCTTTGAGGAATCCCCTCTTCAAGGCCACAGCCCTGCCCTGGGAAGCCTGAAGGCCACCCAGCCTCTGTTGCCCAGGTAACAGGCCTGGGTCCTCACATCTTGGTGAAATATGATGGGTGTGGCTTTGATCACAGGCTAAGTTGAGCACGGTTTCCTGTGTTACAGCTACTTGTATTGAGACGGAGTATCGCTTTGTTGCCCAGGCTGGAGTGCAGTGGCGCAATCTTGGCTCACTGCAAGCTTCACCTCCCGGGTTCATGCTATTCTTCTGCCTCAGCCTCCTGAGTAGCTGGGACTACAGGCGCCCGCCACCGCAGCTGGCTAATTTTTTTTTTTTTTTTTTTTTTGAGACGGAGTCTCGCTCTGTCGCCCAGGCTGGAGTGCAGTGGCACGATCTCGGCTCACTGCAAGCTCCGCCTCCCGGGTTCACGCCATTCTCCTGCCTCAGCCTCCCAAGTAGCTGGGACTACAGGCGCCCACAACCGCGCCCGGCTAATTTTTTGTATTTTTAGTAGAGACGGGGTTTCACCGTGGTCTCGATCTCCTGACCTTGTGATCCGCCCGCCTCGGCCTCCCAAAGTGCTGGGATTACAGGCGTGAGCCACCGCGCCCGGCCGGCTAATTTTTTATATTTTTCAGTAGAGACGGGGTTTCACCATATTAGCCAGGATGGTCTCGATCTCCTGACCTCATGATCCACCCGTCTCGGCCTCCCAAAGTGCTGGGATTACAGGCGTGAGCCACCGTGCCTGGCCTTTTTTTTTTTTTTTTTTTTTTTTTTTTTTTTTTTTTTGAGACGGAGTCTCACTCTCTCACCTGGGCTGGAGTGCAGTGATGCAATTTCAGCTCAGTGCAACCTCTGCCTCCCGAGCTCAATTAATTCTCCTGCCTCAGCCTCCCAAGTATCTGGGACTACAGGCGCCTGCCACCATGCCCGGCTAATTTTTATATTTTTAGTAGAGACAGGGTTTCACTATGTTGGCCAAGCTGGTCTTGGACTCCTGACCTCGTGATCCACCCACTTCGGCCTCCCAAATTGCTGAGATTTCAGGCGTGAGCCACACCACACTGAGCCACAGCTACTTGTATTTTTTTATCTGACAACGGTCTCTGTGTCCTCTGAGTCTCCCCTGCCCCTGCCGCCTACAACCTCTCAAGACTGTCTTCTCCCCATACCCAGGCATTCCAAGGGGACTCCATCCCAGTTTTCGACCTGCTAATCCTGGGGGTGGGCCCTGATGGCCACACCTGCTCACTCTTCCCAGACCACCCCCTCCTGCAGGTGAGCACTTCAATGCGGGGTTCCGCCCTAGTCCTGAGCCCAGTCCCTAACATCTGGGACTTCCAGAGGGAGGGCCACCTGCAGGGTGGGGTGTCTAGAGCCGGGGTTCAAGTCAGCCTCCACCAGCGTACCTGCCTGCTGGGCTCAACCTTTCCAGGTCTCAGTTCAGCCCCTTAAAACAAGGACCTTAAACTACCCACCATGGGATTGTTAGGATGGGATGGAATGGTGGCTGGACCAGGCCTGGTGTATGTAAGTGTCTAAAAAGCTGAAGTGACATTGTCCTTCTGCCTCCATCCCTGGGCTTCCTCCCCAAGGAGCGGGAGAAGATTGTGGCTCCCATCAGTGACTCCCCGAAGCCACCGCCACAGCGTGTGACCCTCACGCTACCTGTCCTGAATGCAGCACGAACTGTCATCTTTGTGGCAACCGGAGAAGGCAAGGCGGCTATTCTGAAGGTAACAGCAGAGGGTTCTAGTCCTGGGAAGTTCATGGGCATGTGGGCCCCAGGAACAGGTAATGGCCCCAGACATTATTGTGCTGAAGCATCAGATCTGAAGAAAACTCAGTCATTCTTGGGTTGAAAGGGAACTTGAAATTGCAATTAGAAAAAAGGAAAAAATAAAAAAGGAAATTACAATTAAAGGCTAGTTAGGTATTAACCGCTATGAAATGAACTTGATGAGATGAGGCCAAAGCTGCACTCAGAGGTAAATTAATAGCATTCAAATGCATTTTTAAAAAATTATTAAGTAGCAAACCATTGAAATAAATAAATAAAGTGCTTTCCTATAGAATTAGAAAAAGGACAATAATAGGTTGGGCACGGTGGCTCATACCTATAAGCCCAGCATTTGGGAGGCCAAGGTGGGTGGATCACCTGAGGTCAGGAGTTCCAGATCAGCCTGGCCAACCTGGTGAAACCCCATCTCTGCTAAAAAAACAAAAATTAGTTGGGCATAGTGGTGGGCGCCTGTAATCCCAGCTACTCAGGAAGCTGAGGCAGGAGAATCACTTGAACCTGGGAGGCGGAGGTTGCAGTGAGCTGAGATCACACTACTGCACTCCAGCCTGGGCGACAGAGTGAGACTCCATCTCAAAAAAAAAAAAAAGAAAAAAGAAAAACTAGAAAAAGGACAATAATATAAATCTACAAGAGTCAGTGGCAGGATTAAGTGAAATTAAAATCAGAAATTAATGAGTTAGTTAATATATTTTAAACTTTAATGGTAAGTAGATCTAAAAGATAGACAAGCTCCTGACAAGGCTAATCAAGAGAAAAGAAAGTCACATGGTATTATGAATAAAAAGGCACAGCCGGGCATGGGGGCTCACATCTGTAATCCCAGCACTTTGGGAAGCCTAGTCAGGTGGATCACCTGAGGTCAGGAGTTCTAGACCAGCCTGGCCAACATGGTGAAACCGTCTCTATTAAAAATACAAAAATTAGCCGGGTGTGGTGGCAGGCACCTATAATCCCAGCAACTCGGGGGGGGTCGAGGCAGGAGAATCGCTTGAACTCAGGAGGCGGAGGTGGCAGTGAGCCGAGATCGTGCCATTGCACTCCAGCCTGGGGAACAAGATTGAGACTTTGTCTCAAAAAAAAAAAAAAAAGTTAGCTGGGCGTGGTGGCACTTGCCTGTAATCCCAGCTACTCGGGAGGCTGAGGCAGAAGAATCACTTGAACCTGGGAGGCGGAGGTTGCAGTAAGTCAAGATCGCATCACTGCACTCCAGCCTGGGCGACAGAGCGAGACTCCATCTCAAAAAAATAAATTAATTAATTAAAATAGTTATAGTGGATAGAAAGGAAGGGACTCTGTCCCTGCTGTTTGGCACTAGGACAGCTGAGCTGGGCATCGTCACATTTTGAGGATACAAGAGTCTTACTTATCCTTGGCAAGGGAGCCAGGAGAGTGCTGAGGGGCGGCGCCTGGGGCGCAGGCAGGGCTTTACTCTTCTGTCCTCTTCTGCAGCGCATTTTGGAGGACCAGGAGGAAAACCCAGTGCCTGCCGCCCTGGTCCAGCCCCACACCGGGAAACTGTGCTGGTTCTTGGACGAGGCAGCCGCCCGACTCCTGACCGTACCCTTCGAGAAGCATTCCACTTTGTAGCTGGCCAGAGGGACGCTGCAATTGGAACCAGGCACACGGCCCCAGGGGCTGGGCCCCTGCTGGCCGCCACGCTCTCGGTTCTTCTTTCAAAAAGCTGGTGGTGGTGCTGCTGCTGGAAGCCAACAGCGTCCAGCCACCAGCCCTGCCCGGGGCTCAACACACAGGCTGTGGCTCTGGGCATCCGGATATTAAAAGGAACGTTGCTGGAAGTCTGCACTGTCTCGTGGTCTTTGATGGCAGCAGGCTTGAGGGCACCCTGGCCCAGGTTCTGATCCACAGCCCTCATCCGTGGGGAGGAGGATGGAGCCTGCTCCCCTGGGGCATAGACGCCATGGATGAATTTCCTAAGACAATAGGCTGGGCGAGGTGGCTCACACCTGTCATCCCAGCATTTTGGGAGAATGAGGTGGGCAGATCACTTGAGGTCAGGAGTTTGAGACTAGCCTGGCCAACATGGTGAAATCTCGTCTCTACTAAAAATATAAAAATTACCTGGGTGTGGTGGTGCGCACCTGTAGTCCCAGCTACTTGGGAGGCTGAGGCACAACAATCGCTTGAACTGGGGAGGCGGAGCTTGCAGTGAGCTGAGATCGTGCCACTGCACTCCACCCTGGGTGACAGAGCGAGACTCTGTCTCAAAAAAAAAAAATGCTGGGCATGGTGGTTCACTCCACCCAGCACTTTGGGAGGCCGAGGCGGGCGGATCACCCGAGGTCAGGAGTTTGAGACCAGCCTGATCAATATGGCAAAACCCCATCTCTACTGGAAATACAAAAATTAGCTGGGTGTGGTGGCATGCACCTGTAATCCCAGCTACTTGGGTAGCTGAGACAGGAGAATTGCTTGAACCCAGGAGGTGGAGATTGCTGTGAGCCAAGACTGCGCCATTGCACTCCAGCCTGGGCAACAAGAGTGAAACTCCGTCTTAAAAAAAAAAAAACACACACACACACACACACAAATGTATTCTGTCTTATTCTCTCTTAGCTGTAGAGATCAGAAATCCAAGGTCAGCCGGGCGCGGTGGCTCAAGCCTGTAATCCCAGCACTTTGGGAGGCTGAGCCGGGCGGATCACAAGGTCAGGAGATCGAGACCATCCCAACATGGGCTAACATGGTGAAACCCCGTCTCCACTAAAAAATACAAAAAACTAGCTGGGCGAGGTGGCGGGCGCCTGTAGTCCCAGCTACTCGGGAGGCTGAGACAGGAGAATGGCGGGAACCCGGGAGGCGGAGCTTGCAGTGAGCTGAGATCCGGCCACTGCACTCCAGCCTGGGCGACAGAGCGAGACTCCGTCTCAAAAAAAAAAAAAAAAAAAAGAAAAAGAAATCCAAGGTCAAGGTGGTGGCAGGGCTGGTTCCCTCTGGAGGCTCTGAGGCAGAACCCATCCCAGGCCCCTCCTGTCCTTGGCATTCCTTAGCTTGTGGCCGTGTCACTCCAGTCTCTTGTCTTTACTTGGACTTCTTTCTCTTGCGTGTTCTCTGCTCCTATTTATTTATTTTTTTGAGACAGGGTCTCTGTATGTCACCCAGGCTGGAGTGCAGTAGTGCAATCACAGCTCACTGCAGCCTCCGTCTCCTGGGCTAAAGCGATCCTCTCACCTCAGCCTCCCAAGGAGCTGGCGCTACAGATGCGCACCACCACGCCTGGCTACTTGTACACATTTTTTGTAGAGACAGGGTCTTGGTACGCTGCCCAGGTTGATCGTGAATCCCTGAGATCAAGCGATCCTCCAGCCTCAGCCTGCCAAAGTGTTGGGATTACAGGCATAAGCCATTGTGCCCAGCCCTCTTTTCTGAAAAGGACACCTCTCATTGGATTTAGGATTGCTCAAGATACCAAATGAGTATTCCAAATAAGTTCCAAATAAATGCCTATTTGGAATAAGCGTTCCGAATAAGGTCACATGCTGAGTTTCCTGGGTCAGGATGTAGATATGTCCTTTGGGGGACATAAGTCAACCCTCTGCTGAGCTCCAACTGCACTGACAGGGCCACGCACTGGATTCAGCCGCGCTGTAGACCTGCTCAGAGCCTTGAAAGCACCAGAAAGTCTAGTGTCCCTGTGCTGGGCTCCTGCACATTTTCCCAGAGTGCATCTGCTCATGGCCCACGCTTCAGCTTTCTCCGGGCCCCAGGGATGACAGTGTGGGAGGCTGGTGGGTGCATGGGGGCTGCCCAGCCATGCACAGGCTTCTGCTGGGGGATCCAGAGGAGGCACCCAGCTGAGCAGGAGGTGGGAATTGAAACCTACGCAGAGGCGGCTGTGCAGGGTGAGAGTGGAGCCAAAACCACAGAAAGTGAAGTTTCCTTCAACATCTTGTCCCGGCGGGCCACTCAGATGTGAGAGTGAGGAAGTGGGACGGGGCCTGACCGGAAGGAGGTTGGTAAACAGCAAAGAGAGCTGAATGTAAGCTCAGCTGTGGGCCTGGGTGAGGGCAGGTGGCTGTGGCCCCCAGAGCTGCGGACACAGGGCTGAGAAGCGAAGGGAAATTGAACAACCAGCGCAGGGACCCCACATGGACGGTTCTGCCTGGAGCTGTCACCATCTCCTACTCTTCCCAAGAGTGACAACTCTTCCTGCTCCGTTTTGCCTTGGGAGTGAAATCCACCCATCCCACAAGGCTCCACGTGGCCCCTTTCACCTCCCCCTCTCCCCAGCAACATCAGCCCCTCACTCAGTCTCCCTGCAGTGCACCCACTTCCTGCTGTTCCTGGAGCTCGCTGAGCACATTCCCACCCCAGGGCCTTTGCCTGTGCTGAGCCCGCTGCCTGATAGCTCCTTTCCTGCAGCTTTTTGCATGGCTTGGACCCTCGCTTTCTTTTTGGGGGGGACATGGTCTTGCTGTATCATCCAGGCTGGAGTGCAGTGGTGTGATCTCAGCTCACTGCAACCTCCGCCTCCTGGGTTCATGCCATTCTCCTGCCTCAGCCTCCCAAGTAGCTGGGACTACAGGCTCCCGCCACCTCGCCCGGCTAGTTTTTTTGTATTTTTTTAGTAGAGACGGGGTTTCACCGTGTTAGCCAGGATGATCGCGATCTCCTGACCTCGTGATCCGCCCTTCTCAGCCTCCCAAAGTGCTAGGATTACAGGCTTGAGCCACCGCGCCCAGCCAACATAAATTTTTTTAAAAAGAAGAAATGAATCCTGGGGTGTTAGTGAAGATTACATTCAGATATTACTAGAGGCTTAAGCAAAATGGAGGTTTAGCTCTTTCTCTGGAGAGACACTGTTCAGGGCTGGTAAAGCAATGCCACACATTCTTCAGGAACCCTAGCTCCTTCTACATCATTACTTTGCCCTGTCATCAGCTGGATTCTGCCTCATGGCCCAAGGCGGCTGCTTGTGCTCTAGCCATTGTGTCCACATTCCAGCCCTAGCATGAAGAAGCTTCCCAGGAGTCACCCAAGACACTTCTGCTCACTCCTTTTTGGCCAGCCTGGGTTGCACAGCCCCACACAGCAGCAAGGAAGTCTGGAAGATGAGTCTCCACTGGATAGCCATGGGCTCCGTTATGATCAGGGATTCTACTACTGAAGCCAATAGGAGCAATGGACATTGCTATTCATTGATGAGCTGCCCGCCTGCCTCAGGGGCTCCCTGGGGATCTTGCCATCTGAGGGGCCACACTCTGGGCTTTCCTTCCTCCAGCCTGGAGCCCCTGGCTGCTGGGAAGTGTTCAGTGTCCTTGAGAGGTCTTCAGCGACCTACCCCACTCCCCAGCCCACGCTGGATCCACAGCTCAGTGCTTGACACTCCCCTCATCAGAAAACCTGTGATGGCTCCATTTGATCACATTTCAGCTTGGAGTGTAGACTGCATGCCCTCCCTCCATTGATTCATTCATTCATTCATGCACGCATTTATTCATGCATTCATTCAGCAAACATCGAGGGCTGCTCTGTGCCAGGCACAAAACAGGTGAAGGGGTGGAGACACCCAACTAACCAAACCAGGTCAAATGCTGGGACATAAAGGTCGTGCCCGACCAGTCCAGGGGCACTGGGACGGCTCTCCAAGGGGCTGGTATCTGGTCTCTTCACCTGAGGGGTGAAGCCTGGACGACCACGTGCAGGAGGCAGGAGCAAGAGTTCAGGCACTGGACAAGACCGTGGGGGTCAGAGGAACGTGGGGGCTTCGGGAGCTACAGGGGGCTGAGCAGAGCCAGAGGGCTCTTAGAGCGATGAGGCTGGGGCCTCAGTGGTGCCTTCCCAGAGGGCACTGGGACAGCTTTGGGAGGTCAGCACTGAGGATTTAGGGGTGCTGGAGATGGGATCTGGGCCCGAGAAAAGGGACACCGCTGGATGAGGTGGCTCACACCTGTAATCCCAGCACTTTGGGAGGCCGAGGCGAGAGGATCACCTGAGGTCAGGAGTTTGAGACCAGCCTGGCCAACGTGGCGAAACCTCATCTCTACAAAACAAAACAAAACAAAATTCGCCAGAAATCACTTGAACCCAGGAGGCGGAGGTGGCAGTAAGCCAAGATCATGCCACTGCACTCCAGCCTGGGCAACAGAGTGAGACACCGTCTTAAAAAAAAACAAAAAAAGGCCAGGCATGGTGGCTCAAGCCTATAATCCCAGCACTTTGAGAGGCCGAGAAGGGCGGATCACGAGATCAGGAGATCGAGACCATCCTGGCTAACACCGTGAAACCCCATCTCTACTAAAAATACACACGCACACAAAAAAATTAGCCAGGTGAGGTGGCGGGCGCACCTGTAGTCCCAGCTACTCGGGAGGCTGAGGCAGGAGAATGGCGTGAACCTGGGAGGCGGAGCTTGCAGTGAGCCAAGATTGCGCCACTGCACTCCAGCCTGGGCGACAGAGCAAGACTCTGTCTCAAAAAAAGAACACTTTAGGAGGTCAAAGTGGGCGGATTACGAGGTCAGGAGTTCGAGACCAGCCTGGCCAGCATAATGAAACCCCGTCTCTACTGAAAATACAAAAAACTAGCTGGGTGTGGTGGCGGGCGCCCGTAATCCTAGCTACTCGGGAGGCTGAGTCAGGAGAATTGCTTGAACTCAGGAGGTGGAGGTTGCAGTGAGTCAAGATCGCACCATTGCACTTGAGTCCGGGCAACGGTTCTAGACGCCATCTCAAAAAAAAAAAAAAAAAAAAAGACACCTTTAAGAGACACTTAAGTGAACTGTGCCAGGTGTAGTGACTCACGCCTGTAATCCTAACATTTTGGGAGGCCGAGGCAGGTGGATCACTTGAGTCCAGAAGTTTGAGACCAGCCTGGGCAGCATAGGAAGACCCCGTGTCTACAAAAAATACAAAAATTAACCAGGCATGGTGGTGGCGTGTGCCTGTGGGCCCAGCTACTCTGGAGGCTGAGGCGAGAGGGTCGCTTGAGCACAGGAGTTCCAGGCTGCAGGGAGCCATGATCGTGCCACTGCACTCCAGCCTGAGCGACAGAGCAAGACCCTGTCTGTAAAAAAAAAAAAGGAAAAAGAAATGGAGTCCAGGTGATGGACTGGTAGGAGGGACAGTGTTGGGGGCCTGAGGAAGGAATCAAGGATGAAGCTTTAGTGCCCCCCAAGTCTCTGCTCGCCCCTGCCAGACCCCCCCATCCTCTAAGACCTTGGCATCTACCCCCTGCCCCAGCACTGACCCCAGAGACAGTCTGGGAGTGCCTGTCCAGCTCTGTCTCCCCCTAGGAGCTGGGCCAGGGCTGTATCCTCTCTGGGGTCCAGCCTCACCCGGCACAGGGTAGGCACAGTGGCGGGGGTGTGTGTGGCACCAGGAACTAGATGCCCCATCCCTGCCCATCTCCCTGTTCCAGCCCCTATACACGGTGACTGCTGGCCGGTCCTGCCAGATGTCTGCCCTGCCGCCCTCCTCCAAGATGAGCTATGATTTTCTTTCTCCCACACCCCACAACCTACCCCCGGGACTGTCCCCGCAGCCTCTACAGAAACCACTGGCTCTGGGCAACTTGGCCCCAAGGGAGTGGGGAGGACGCAGGTGCAGCATGGGGTGGGGCCGGGGTGGGGCCTCTGAACCCACTGCGTCCAAGCCTCTCACCCGCCACCCAGGTGCCCCTGAACCGAGGAACGCAGGCGGTGGTCATAGGGAGGGGAAGGGAAGCACCAGGAGACGGCAGCAGCATGGGCGGGCGACCCTCGAGCCCTCTGGACAAGCAGCAGCAGCAGCACCTAAGGGGTGAGCAGCCGGGGTGGGGACGGGGTGGGAGTCCGGGTGAGCGGGGGCTCCAGCAATTGGGTCCACATGCTCCATGCAGCAGATGGGGTTGGAGTTCAGACCTAGGACTGTCAAACACACAGGATGCCTTCTTAATGTAAATTTCTCATAGTGAATCTTTTGTTATTGTTGAGGCAGGATCTTGTCTGTTGCCTGAGCTGGAGTGCAGTGGTATGATCATGGCTCACTTCAACCTTGTCCTCCTGGGCTCAAGCGATTCTCCCACCTCCACCTCCCAAGTAGCTGGGACCACAGGCGTGCACCACCATGCCCAGCTAATTATTTTTTTTTTTATTACTATTATTTTTAAATAGAGACAGGGTGTCCCTATGTTGCCCAGTTTGCTTTTGAACTTGTGGGCTTGAGTGATCCTCTCACTTCAGCCCGAATAGCTGGGACCACAGGCGTGCACCACCACATCTGGCTAATTTTTTTATTTTTGTTTTTGTAGAAACAGGGTCTCACTATGTTGCCCAGGTTGGTCTTGAACTCCTGAGCTCAAGCGATCCTCCCATATCAACCTCCCAAAATGCTGGGATTACAGGTGAGAGTCACTGTGCCTGGCCTGCATCTTATTTTTAGTATAAGTATATCCCAAATTTTGCATCGTGCACACTTATGCTGAAAACCGATTACCCCTTTATCTTTTTTTTTTTTTTTTTTTTTTTTTTTTTGAGATGGAGTCTCCCTCTGTTGCCCAGGCTAGAGTGCAGTGGTGCAATCTTGGCTCACTACAACCTCCACCTCTAGGATTCAAGCGATTCTCCTGCTTCAGCCTCCCAGGTAGCTGGTATTACAAGCATGTGCCACCACGCCTGACTAATTTTTGTATTTTTAGTAGAGATGGGGTTTCACCATGTTGGCCAGGTTGGTCTTGAACTCCTGACCTCAGGTGATCTGCTCGCCTCAGCCTTCCAAAGTGCTGGGATTACAGGTGTGAGCCACTGTGCCCAGCCTGTGTCTTCTATTTTTATTTGGTAAATCCGGTGACCTGATTTAGGGCAGCGGTTCAAGTGGGAGGCATGGGGCCAAGTGGAGGGTGTCCCAGACCCAGCCAGGCCCTGAGGGATGTCTTCCTGAGTGGGCAGGGACCAGCAGGCCCCTCAGCAGGACCCTGGGGATGGAGGCTCAGTTCCCAATTTGAGACTAAGAGGGGCCAGTGCCAGATTCAGTGCCATTCAGGTCCCTCTGTCCTCATATGCGGGGTGACCACCTGTGCTGGGCGCTGGGGACATTGTGGGGTTGGTATTGTCCTTACCCTTGCAGGCTCATGGCCTAAACACCTTCCATCTCATGGCTCTGCTATGTGGGGCTTCTGTGCCCAAGGTGACCTCATGGCACAGAACAGCTGCTGGAGCTCCAACCATTGGGTCTACATTCTATGCAGCAGCTTGGAACAGTGCTTTTTTGGTTTTGGGTCAAGTCATGACCCAAAATGTGTGGTGAGAATGATGGGAGAGAGCTCACATGTTCCTCGAGTGTGGAGAAGAGCAGAGGTGGGTGACTGCCCGCCGAGGAGACAATGGTCAAGTCGGGGCTGGAGGGATGTGATGGCATTGGTAGGAAGGAGATACTAGAAGAACATTTTGGACAGGAGAAACAGCATGTGCTAAGGCCAGTGATGTATCTTGCAAAGAAACAATTCACATTCACACCCTGGTCATTCCCTCATTTGCTGTGTGCCCTTTGGTAAGTGACTGCACCTCCCTGGGCTTCATTCTCTTATATGTAAAATGGAGATAGCAACAATACCTAGCTCATGGGGGCATTGTAAGGATTCAAAGAGTTACTCTATGTAGCACTGGGAATTTTTTTTTCCCCAATAGTGGCTTAAACAAGATAAGGACTTTTTTTTTTTCTTTTTCTCAAACTGAGAGGTGTGGAGGCAGGCAGGCTAGTAAAAGACACCTGAAGTCCTTCCATCTCATGGCTCTGCCATGTGTGGATTCCTGTGTCCAAGAGCCTCATGGCACAGAATGGCCACTGGAGCTCCAGCCATTGGGTCCACATTCCGGGCAGCAGAATGGAAGTATGTTTTATGTACAGTCAAGTGTACACGCCTTAGGGCAACAGCTCAAAGAGCTTGTCACCCATGTGACTACTTCCTAGATAGATCAGGATACAGGACACCTCCATCACTCACAGAAAGTCCCCTTGTGTGCTTTGGAGCTTTAAAAGCTTTTGAAAAGCTCCCCGGGTAAAGCATATGGGGCCACTTTTGGGTGTGATGGATCCGCTCATTGTCTTGATTGTGGTGAGGGTCTCACGGATGTGTGATTGTGTCAAAGCTCAGCAAACCATATGCTTACATGGTACATGAGCTCTCAGTGAAGGTGTGGCTCAACCTGTATTCCCAGCACTTTGAGAATCCAAGGTGGGAGGATCACTTGAGACCAGGAGTTTGAGACCAGCCTGGATAACACAGCAAGACCTTGTCTCTACAAAAATTTAAAAAAAAAAAAAATTAGCTGGGCATGGTGGCACGTGCGCAAGATCCCAGCTACTGGAGTAGGGCTGAGGTGGGAGGATCACTTGAGCCCAGGAGGTCAAGGCTGCAGCGAGCTGAGATTGCGCCACTGCACTCCAGCCTGGGGAACAGAGACCCTGTCTCCAAAAAAAAAAAAACAAAAAACAAAACAAAACAAAAAACGACAAGATAAGCAAAGGAACCCAGGAGTTCAAGACCAGCCTGAGCAACATGGTAAAACCTCATCTCTACTAAAAATAGAAAAATTAGTCAGGCGTGGTGGTGGGCACCTGTAGTCTCTGTAGTCCCAGCTACTTGGGAGGCTGAGATGGGAGAATCACCTGAGCCCAGGAAGTGGAGGTTGCAGTGAGCTGTGATAGTGCCTCTGCACTCCAGCCTGACAACAGAGTGAGACTGTATCAAAACAACAACAACAACAAAACCATCTCTACTAAAAATACAAAAATTAGCCAGGCGTGGTGGCGGGCGCCTGTAGTCGCAGCTACTCGGGAGGCTGAGGCAGGAGAATTGCTTGAACCTGGGAGGCAGAGGTTGCAGTGAGCCGAGATCGTGCCACTGCACTCCAGCCTGGAAACAGAGCAAGACTCCATCTCAAAAATAAAATAAAATAAAATAAAAATAAAGAAGCTCCCTCATCCAGCCAGATGGATGGAAAGAGGCACGGAGGGTGAAGGGTGAATGGAATTTGGTGACAACTTGTCCGGCAGCTCAGGATGACTGTAGGAGCCCCCAGGTGGCTTCCCTGTCTGTTTTGCCCTCCCCAAGCAGGTCTCCTGGGCAGATTCAATTTGCTGGGTTCACTGTCTCCTTGTCCCTGCAGGTCAGGTGGACACCCTGATGAGGAACTTCCTGCCCTGCTACCGCGGGCAGCTGGCAGCGTCTATCCTGCGGCAGATCTCCCGAGAGCTGGGCCCTCAGGAGCCGGCTGGAAGCCAGTTGCTACGCAGCAAAGTGGGTGTTGGAGGGGCGGAGGACGTTTGAGTGTGGGGAGAGGGTCCTGGAGAAGCCCTCCCTAGGCCATGCTTCCAACCTCAGACCTTTGCCATTGCCATAGGGTGACTTTAAATATTCATTGTTTGAATAAACATTCACTGAGAAGCCAGGCAAGGTGGCTCACGTCTGTGATTTCAGCACTTTGGGAGGCTGAGGCAGGCGGATCACCAGAGGTCAGGGGTTCAAGACCAGCCTGGCCAACATGGTGAAACCCCAAAACTCCATCTCTACTAAAAATACAAAAAAAAAAAAAAATTAGCCAGACCCTGTGGTGCGCACCTGTAGTCCCAGCTACTCGGGAGGCTGAGGCAGGAGAATCGTTTGAACCTGGGAGGTGGAGGTTGCAGTGAGCCCAGATTGCACCACTGCACTCCAGCCTGGGTGACAGAGCTAGACTCTGTCAAAACACACACACACACACACACACACACACACACACACAAAAAAAAAAAAAAAAAAAAAAAAAAAAAAAAAAAAAAACTTCACTGAGCGTGTAATTCATGCCACATCATGGGCTGGGCATGAGGACACACAGCCCTTGTCCAGTGACAAGGATAGATCTTGCCGTAACCTCTGGGGTTCACAATCTGATGGGAGATAGAAGACTCCAAACAAATTAGCATATCATGATGTGGAATGGAGTAACTTTTTTTTTTTTAGATTGAGTTTTGCTTTGTTGCCCAGGCTGGAGTGCAGTGGCCATCTTAGCCATCTTAGCTCATTGCCACCTCCGCCTCCCAGGTTCAAGCGATTCTCGTGCCTCAGCCTCCCGAGTAGCTGGGACCACAGGCACCCGCCACCATGCCTGGGTAATTTTTGTATTTTTAGTAGAGATGGGGTTTCACCAGGTTGACCAGGCTGGTCTCAAACTCCTGAACTCAAGTGATCTCCCCACCTCAGCCTCCCAAAGTGCTGGGATTACAAGCGTGAGCCACTGCACCTGGCCTCCAGACGTCTCCGGAGCCATGAAGTTGCGTGCCCCACACAACTCACTCAGTGTTCACCCTCTTGGTAGACGGGTCTTTGACCGATGAGGAAACTAAAGCACAGAGAGGCCAAATGGCCTGCCCGAGGTCACACTGCAGAGGTGTGATTTGAACCTGGGATCCATGCTTATTACTAATGCTTGGTCCCACGCTCCAATCCAGGCTGAGATTTTTTGCCTCTCTGGAACGCCCCACCTCCCAGCTGTGCCCACCTAGGGCGGGGGACTCCAGGAGCTGTGGACAGAGAGCCCCTTCCCGCCTGGGACTCTCCTTGTCCATTCTGTGGCATCACGGGACCTGAGCATCACCCCAGGATATAACGGGAGCTGTCTGGGTGGTCAGGCCACAGGGACATCAACCCACAGCCCCCTGACACCCACTGGTCCCTCCTCCTGCAGAAGCTGCCCCAAGTCCGTGAGCACCGAGGACCCCTGACCCAGCTTCGGGGCCACCCACCCCGGTGGCAGCCGATCTTCTGTGTCCTGCGTGGGGACGGCCGCCTGGAGTGGTTCAGCCACAAGGAGGTGCGTGACTGGCACGTGGTCTTTCTGCTTCTGGGCCCTTCCTTCCCACTCCCACCAGCCTCGAGGTTTGTGGGGTCCATCTCTCAGCATAGCCACACCTCTATCAATCACCCAGGATGAATCTTGGGCCGCTATGTGTCTGGCCTGTCATAGGCAACCATCTCGTCCCATCCCCTGCTGTGCTGCGTAGGTAAACTGACACCCAGGCCAGGGATAGGATCGTAGTATCAGAGCTGTGGTTTCAACCTCTTGGAGCCTTTGCAAGTCATGCCTCTGACCGCTCTGTTTTCTGGCTGGGGAGCTTGGAGCGATCACTACCTTTCTGAAACTCAGTTTTCACTTCTGTGAAATGGGATGATGATGTTTCACACCACGTAGGGCTTTGAGGGTTCAACAAGAGGGTCTTCAGACAGCACTTGGGACTGGCCCGGCACGTGGGGAGTCAGTGGGTGCTGGGAGCTCAGGGACTGAGGGAGGAAGGGAGGGAAAAGGGAAAGGGGAAAGGGAAGGAGGGAGAGAGAGGGCAGGAACAGGAGGAAGGAAGGGAAGGAGGGAGGAAGGGAGGAAGTTATGGGGACAGAGGGAGGATGGATGGAGAGAGGAGGGAAAAAAAGGGAGGGAGAGCTGGGCCTGGTGGCTTATGCCTGTAATAACAGCCCTTTGGGAGGCTGAGGTGAATGGATCCCTTCAGTCCAGGAGTTCAAGATCAGCCTGGCCAACATGGTGAAACTCCATCTTTACTAAAAATACAAAACCTAGGGCTGGGCACAGTGGCTCATGCCTGTAATCCCAAAACTTTGGGAGGCCGAGGCGGGGTGGATCACCTGAGGTCAAGAGTTCAAGACCAGCTTGGCCAATGTGGCCAAACCCCGTCTCAATTAAAAATACAAAAATTAGCCTGGTGTGGTGATGGGTGCCTGTAGTCCCAGCTACTCGGGAGGCTGAGGCAGGAGAATCGCTTGAACCCGGGAGGCGGAGGTTGCAGTGAGCTGAGATCATGCCACTGCACTCCAGCCTGGGCGGCAGAGCGAGACTCTATCTCAAAAACAAAAAAAAGACAGGGAGGAATGGAGGAAAGGAGAGGGAGGGAGGAGTGGGGAGGGGCAGAGGATTTTTCAGCTCATCTGAAATCTTCCCTTGATAGTACAGTTGGGACACAGAAGCCACCGTTCAGACCTGTCCCATGTTGGTTCTCTGGGTGCCTTTTGTAGGAATATGAAAACGGGGGTCACCCCCTTGGCTCCACAGCCCTGACGGGATACACACTCCTGACTTCCCAGCGAGAATATCTCCGCCTTTTAGACGCTCTCTGCCCGGACTCCTTGGGTAAGAGTCCCGGGGTTCCCAGGAACAGGTTTCTCCGCCCCAGGATCATTAACATGTGGGGCCAGATCATTCTCTGCGGTGGGGGTGTCCCGTGTACAGCAGGGCGTTAAGCAGCATCCCCGGCTTCCACCCCACTCCATGCCAGCAGCAGCCCCCACCCTGGGTGTGACAACCACCAATGTCTCCAGCATTGCCAAGTGTCTCCTGGGGGTCAGCGTTGCCCCAGGTGAGCATCCCCGCTTTGGAAAACAAACAAACAAACACTCTTGCAAGGGTGAGAGGGAGAGTTAGGTCATGGGACCAGAATCGAAATAGCAAATGATAAAAACAGCCAAATCTGGGATGGGTGCAGTGTCTCATGCCTGTAGTCCCAGCTACTCGGGAGGCGGAGGTGGGAGGATCGCTTAAGCCTGGGAAGTGGAGGTGGCAGTGAGCTGAGATTGTCCCACTGCACTCCAGCCTGGGCAATAGAGTGAAACCCCACTTCCAAAAACAATAACAAAAACAATTAAAAACGGCCAGGCGCAGTGGCTTGCGCCTGTAATCCCAGCACTTTGGGAGGCTGAGGTGGGCGGATCACGAGGTCAGGGGATCGAGACCATCCTGGCTAACACGGTGAAACCCTGTCTCTACTAAAAATACAAAAACTTAGCCGGGTGTGGTGGCGGGCACCTGTAGTCCTAGCTACTCAGGAGGCTGAGCCAGGAGAATGGCGTGAACCTGGGAGGCAGAGCTTGCAGTGAGCTGAGATCGCACCACTGCACTCCAGCCTGGGCAACAAAGCGAGACTCCGTCTCAAAAAAAAAAAAAAACAATTAAAAACAATAGGCTGGGCACAGTGGCTCATGCCTGTAATCCCACCACTTTGGGAGGCCGAGGCAGGTGAATCACTTGAGGTCAGGAGTTTAAGACTAGCCTGGCCAACATGGTGAAACCTCATCTCTACTAAAAATACAAAAAGTAGCCAGTGTAATGACATGCACCTGTAATCTGAGCACTTTGGGGGACCAAGGAAGGTGGATCACTTGAGGTCACGAGGAGACTTCATGAGGCCAGCCTGACCAACATGGTGAAACCCTGTCTCTACTAAAAATACAAAAGGTAGCCAGGTATGGTGGCGTGAGACTGTAATCCCAGCTACTCAGGAGGCTGAGGCAGGAGAATCGCTTGAACCTAGGAGGCAGAGGTTGCAGTGAGTCCAGATCGTACCACTGCACTCCAGCCTGGGAGACAAAGTGAGACTCTGTCTCAAAAAAATGAAAGGAAAGGAAAGGAAGGGGAGGGGAGGGGAAGGGAGGGGAAGGGAGAGGAAGGGAGGGGAGGGGAGGGGAAGGGAGGGGAGGGGAGGGGAAAGGAGGGATTAGAGAAGGAATAATTCCAGGCATGTGCCTGGCAAGTACTCAGCACTGGGCTTGCACTATCTCATAATGTCTGCCCAGCAGGTGAACCCCATCGCTAACTACCCCATTTCACAGATAAGGACATTGAGGCTGAGGATTGTCACACAGTCAAGGGCAGAGCTAGAATCGCACCCTCTGCTTCACCTAAAAGCTATCTTGCTGTCAAAGGACACAAAGATGTAGTCTGCTGAGATGTTGATGCTGCTCAAAACATCAGAATCTGCCCAAATACCCATCTCTTGAGGGTTGATTAAATAAATTATGGCCTGGCCCTTGGTAATGAACAGTGAACTGGCTGCGGTGGCATGTGCCTGTAGTCCCAGGTACTTGGGAGGTGGAGACAGGAGGATCCCCTGAGGCCAGGAGTTCTAGATCAGCCTGGGTAACATAGTGAGACCCCCCCCATCTCCACAAACATTTTAAAAAATAAAATTAGCTAGGTGTGGTGGCATGTGCCTGTAGTCCCAGCTATTCAGAAGGCAGAGGCGGGAAGATCACTTGAGCCCAGGAGTTAGGGGCTACTGTGAGCTATGATCACACCACTAACTCCAGCAGCCTAGGCAACAAAGCCAGGCCCTGTCTCTATTTAAAAAATAAATAAATAAATAAATAAATAAATAAATAAATAAATGCATGCCCGGGTGTGGTGGCTCATGCCTGTAATCCCAGTACTTTGGGAGGCCAAGGCGGGCGGATCACCTGAGGTCCCAGCCTGGCCAACAGGGCAAAACCCCGTCTCTACTAAAAATACAAAAATTAGCCGAGCGTGGTGGTGCACGCCTATAATCCCAGCTACTCGGGTGTCTAAGACAGGAGAATTGCTTGAACCTGGGAGGCAGAGGTTATAGTGAGCCAAGATCGCACCACTGCACTCCAGCATGGGAGACAGAGCAAGACTCTGTCAAAAAAAAAAAAAAAAAAAAAAAAAGCCAGGTGGCTCACACTTGCAATCCCAGCACTTTGAGAGGCCAAAGTGGGAGGATCACTTGAGCCTAGGAGTTTGAGGCCACCGTGAGCTATGATCACACCACTGCACTGCAGCCTGGGTGACAGAGGGAGACTCCATCTCTAAAATGAAAATAAATTAAAATTTAAAAACAATAAATAAAAGGAAGCAAAACTTAGCCACTGAAAGTGTCCCAGATGTATCAAGGAGCGAAGTGGCCAGTTCCAAGGCAGAAAAACCCATCTTGTCACAGATATGCACCTCACTCAGTTTCGTGCAGATTTTATTTATTTATTTATTTATTTATTTATTTATTTATTTTTATTTTTATTTTATTTTATTTTATTTTTGAGATGGAGTCTCGCTCTGTCGCCCAGGCTGGAGTGCAGTGGCATGATCTCGGCTCACCGCAAGCTCTGCCTCCCGGGTTCACGCCATTCTCCTGCCTCAGCCTCCCGAGTAGCTGGGACTACAGGTGCCCGCCACCACGCCCAGCTAATTTTTTATATATTTTTTAGTAGAGACGGGGTTTCACCGTGTTAGCCAGGATGGTCTCGAGCTCCTGCCTTGTGCAGATTTTAGAATCTGGAGAAATGTCTCCTAAGCTATTAACAGTCATTATCGTCTCTGGGGGCTGAGGCTCGAAGGCTGAGATGACCAGGAGCTTCTACCTTCTGGATTATTGATTTTTTCTTTTCTTTTCTTCTTCTTCTTCTTTTTGTTTTTTTTTTTTTCTTCCTTTTTTTTGAGACAGAGTCTTGCCCTGTCACCCAGGCTGGAGTGCAGGGTGTGATCTCTGCTCACTGCAACCTCCCCCTCCCAGGCTCAAGTGATTCTCCTGCCTCAGCCTCCTGAGTAGCTGAGACTATAGGCACCCACCACCATACCCTGCTAATTCTTGTGTTTTAGTAGAGACAGGGTTTCACCACGTTGGCCAGGCTGGTCTCGAACTCCTGACCTCAAGTGATCCACCTGCCTCGGACTCCCAAAGTGCTGGGATTACAGGCAGGAGCCACCTCACCCGGCCTGGATTGTTGGGTTTTATCACAGTCTGTGTATATCATCCTGGAAAGTGGAACAAAACATTGGAGACTTAGGAGACCCTAAATATTTCTTTTCATTTATTTATGTTTTTAATAAAAAATACCTGTGCAGGCTGGTTTGGAACTCCCGGGCCCAAGGGATCCTCCCACTTCGGCCTCCCAACGTGCTGGGATTACAGGCATGAGCCACCGCAGCTGGCCCCCAAATAAATTAACCAAAGCTGAATTCACTTATTTTGTCTCATCAATAATTCTAGGTCATCGGTATTACTGTTAACCCCATTTGGGCAGGAAAATCACAGCTCATGGAAACGTGTGCCCTAGTCGTAGAGCTAGAAAGTAGCTTGGCCAGGCTGGGCACAGTGGCTCACACCTGTAATCCCAGCACTTTGGGAGGCTGAGGCGGGCAGATCGCTTGAGCTCAGGAGTTCTAGACGAGTCTGGGTGACATAGTGAGACCCTGTCCCTTTTGTTAAAAAAAAGAAAGAAAGAAAATGAAAGTGGTTTGGTCAGGTTGGAACTCGGGCCTGACTGACTCCAAAACCCCACTTAAAGCTGGGCTCAGGCCAGGCGCGGTGGCTAAAGCCTGTAATCCCAGCACTTTGGGAGGCCGAGACGGGTGGATCACGAGGTCAGGAGATCGAGACCATCCTGGCTAACACGGTGAAACCCCATCTCTACTAAAAAATACAAAAAACTAGCCGGGCAAGGTGGCGGGCGCCTGTAGTCCCAGCTACTCGGGAGGCTGAGGCAGGAGAATGGCATCAACCCAGGAGGCAGAGCTTGCAGTGAGCTGAGATCCAGCCACTGCACTCCAGCCTGGGCGACAGAGCGAGACTCCGTCTCAAAAAAAAAAAGAATGCTGAGGTTGGAAAACAATGCTGGGATGGATTGGTGATGTCTGCCTTGGGAATACAATGGAAGAAGGTGACCCTGATTCCCCGCAAACTGTGCCCCGCCCAGTGCTGTTGGAATAAGGACGGGGGCAAGTATCATGGTGCAGCTCCTATTTATCAAGCAACTGCCCATGCCAGGGACAGTTGTATGCATTTCAGGGGTATTTTCTCCTAGTGAATGAACATCTAGAAGATGCGACCTCCTGTTTGTTTTCAGGAGACCATACTCAGGAAGAGCCTGACTCCCTCTTGGAAGTGCCTGTGAGCTTCCCGCTGTTCCTGCAGCACCCCTTCCGCCGGCACCTCTGCTTCTCTGCAGCCACCAGGGAGGCACAGCATGCCTGGAGGCTGGCCCTGCAGGGTGGCATCCGGCTTCGGGGCACAGGTGGGTCTCAGGACGGGTCAGACATTTGTGAGGCTAATGGTCTGGGGTCAGACAGCTCAGCCTCTGTTGGCTTGGGACCTCTTCAGGCCTCACTTTCCTTACCCAGAAAATGGATTGTTAGGCCAGGTGTGGTGGTTCATGCCTGTAATTCTAGCACTTTGGGAGGCCAAGGCAGGCAGATCACCCGATGTCAGGAGTTCTAGACAAGCCTGGACAACATGGCAGAATCCTGTCTCTACTAAAAATACAAAAATTAGCTGGGCATGGTGGAAGGCACCTGTAATCCCAGCCACCTGGGAGGCTGAGGCAGGAGAATCACTTGAACCTGGGAAGTGGAGACTGCAGTGAGCCAAGATCGCGCCACTGCACTCCAGCCTGGGCGACAAGAGCAAAACTCCATCACACACACACACACACACACACACACACACACACACACACATACACACACACACACAGAGACAGAAAGAAAAGAAAATGGGTTGTTGGCGGAGCCGGAAGGAACCCCAGGCAGTTGTGAGTGACTAGGGCTGTTAACAGAGACACACAGGGTTCTATGGGAGCTCAGCCTGGGGGATGGGGGTTAGAGCAGGCTTCCCAGATGAGGGGAAGCTGAGGTCTGTAAAAGATGAGGGGCCAGCCCCCGGGCACGGTGGCTCATGCCTGTAATCCCAGCACTTTGAGAGGCTGAGGTGGGAGTATCACGAGGTCAAGAGATCGAGACCATCCTGGCTAACATGGTGAAACTCCGTCTCTACTAAAAATACAAAAAATTAGCCAGGCATGCTGGCAGGTGCCTGTAGTCCCAGCTACTCGGGAGGCTGAGGCAGGAGAATGGTGTGAACCCAGGAGGCAGAGAGCTTGTAGTGAGCCGAGATTGCGCCACTGCACTCCAGCCTGGGTGACAGAGCGAGACTGTCTCAAAAAAAAAAAAAAAAAAAAAAAAAGATGAAGGGCCAGCCAAGTGAAGACGGGGAATAGGTCAGGCATAGTGGCTCACGCCTGTAATCCCAACTTCCAACTTGACACCAAGAGTTCAAGACCAGCCTAGGCAACATGGCAAAACTCCATCTCTACAAAAAATACAAAAATTATCTGGGCATGGTGGCATGCACTTGTAGTCTCAGCTACTCAGGAGGCTGAGGTGAGAGGATCACTTGAGCCTCGGACTTGGAGGCTGCAGTGAGCTATGATCATGCTACCGCACTTCAGCCTGAGCAACAGAGATACCCCCCATTTGAGAGAGAGAGAGAGAGAGAGAGAAGAAAACAAAGAAAAAGAAATGAAGGAAGGAAAAAGAAAAGAAAGAGAAGGAAAAGCAAGAAAGAGAGAGAGGAAGGAAGAAAGGAAGGGAAAGAGAAAGAAAAATGTAGGACTGACACACACAGTTGGGCAGGTTGTTGACCTCACAAACGATGCAACTAGAGGAGCAGCTAGTGGCTGCAGTATGTATGGCCTGAACTGCAGGTCAAGGGACTGTGGCTGCCAGTAGAGGATTCCTTCTAAGTTGAATAAAGTTGGTGGTCCTGGGGGAATGTGTTCCCTGTGGACGGCACTGCCTACGCAAAGTTCCAGAGATGGGTAAGACTTGGGTGTTGGGGACCTGGCCAGGCAGAGAGCTTCCTCCCCGGGCCATGGGGAGCCAGGCAGGGAAGCCAGGCAGGGGAGCTACCAGCAGGCACTGAGGAGCAGCCCCTCTCAGTCCTGCAGCGAAGCCAGGCCCCTGCTGCCCGGGCCTTCCTGGACGCCGTCCGACTCTACCGGCAGCACCAAGGCCACTTTGGCGACGACGACGTGACCCTAGGCTCAGACGCCGAGGTTAGTGCCCCGCGAGGCCGCACCCGGGACCCCCAGGCCCCCTCCCGGCCGAACGCGGCGCCCATGGCCCCCTCTCCCGCAGGTGCTGACCGCGGTGCTGATGCGGGAGCAACTTCCCGCGCTGCGAGCCCAGACCCTTCCTGGCCTGCGGGGATCAGGCCGCGCCCGTGCCTGGGCCTGGACCGAGGTTTGCCCTGCGTCCGGACCTGGGACAGGGGGCGGGATCCGGGCGCTCGGGTTCCCCTCCCACGACTGTCGCCTAAACTCTCTCCTGGTCTCTCCGACCCCCATCCCCGCCCCGTGTCTCGGCTCTGTCCCGCACTCCTGTCCTGCGTGGGGTCCCCTCGACCGGTCTGTGCAGCTTCTAGACGCCGTTCACGCAGCTGTCCTGGCCGGGGCCTCCGCCGGGCTCCGCGCCTTCCAGCCGGAAAAGGACGAGCTGCTTGCATCCCTGGAGAAGACGATCCGCCCAGACGTGGACCAGCTACTGAGGCAGCGGGCGCGTGTGGCGGGGCGACTGCGGAGTGAGACCCGGGGGCGGGACCTGGGCTGGGAGGGGCGAGGCAATGCTGGGGAAAAAGGGGCGTGACCTAAGCGAATAATGGGCTAGGCCTTGTGTGAAATAAGGGGCGTGGTCAGAGAGGAGCTGGGCCAAGCATAGGATGTGGAAGGGAAAGGGGGGGAAGGGGCGGGACCTAGGCGAGACAGTGGGCGTGGTCTTTGTGGGCGAGGCGCTGGGGGCGGGGCCTAGAGTCTATCCCGAGGACACCAGGTCCTGAGGGGGCTGCGTGGATACAAAAAGGGAGGGGCCTCAGCGGGGGATAGGCGTGGCCTTGAGGCTGAGGCTGCAGGAGTTGAGGCCCTAAGCCGGGCCAAAGCGAGTGGGCTGGCCTGGGAAGTAGAACAGCGGAGGAGGGGCAGGGGTAAAGGCTGATACATGGGCAGGGTGGGCCAAGGTGGCCCCTACAAAGACCCAGGTGGGAATCCTGACTCGGCCCGCCCCTCCGAGGCTGTTTTCTCATCATCACAATGGGTAGAAGAGGGCGCTCAGCGTCCCTACTCGCGTCCCCCTCGCCCTACTGAACTAGGGCCCCTGCACATCCCCATCTGTGAGGCACCTTGCGGAGCGGACTCCAGACCAGTGTCTTCCACTCCCAGCGGATATCAGGGGACCGCTCGAGTCGTGCCTGCGCCGGGAGGTGGACCCGCAGCTGCCCCGGGTCGTGCAGACCCTGCTGCGCACCGTGGAAGCGTCGCTCGAGGCGGTGCGGACCCTCCTGGCTCAAGGCATGGACCGACTGTCCCGCCGCCTGCGCCAGAGCCCCTCGGGCACGCGGCTGCGCAGGGAGGTGAGCTCCCGTGGGTAGGGGTTCAGTGAGCCAGAGGGTGATGTGTTAATTTGAGTCTTTCCTGTTGAAAATCTTCTCTGAATTTGTTCTAGGCTGCTTTTTACTTATTGTGGACCCATCGCCATGCTATGGTCACTGGAGCACAGTTGTTTGTTTTTTGTTTTTGAGACAGGGTGTCGCTCTATCACCTTGGCTGGAGTGCAGTGGCACAATCTTTTTTTTTTTTTTTTTTTGAGGCGGAGTCTCGCTCTGTCCCCCTGGCTGGAGTGCAGTGGCGCGATCTCGGCTCACTGCAAGCTCCGCCTCCCGGGTTCCCGCCATTCTCCTACCTCAGCCTCCCGAGTAGCTGGGACTACAGGCGCCCGCCACCGTGCCCGGCTAATTTTTTGTATTCTTAGTAGAGACAGGGTTTCACCGTGGTCTCGATCTCCTGACCTTGTGATCCGCCCACCTCGGCCTCCCAAAGTGCTGGGATTACAGGCGTGAGCCACCGCGCCCGGCCAACAGTGGCACAATCTTAGCTCACTCTAGCCTTGACCTCCTGGGCTTAATCGATTCTCTTACCTTAGCCTCCCAAGTAGCTGGAAATACAGGTCCACGCCACCATGCCCAGCTAATTTTTTAATTTTTTTGTAGAGATGGGGGTCTTGCTTTGTTGCCCAGGCTGGTCTCAAACTCCTGGGCTCAAACGATCTGCCTGTCTTGGCCTCCCAAAGTGCTGGGATTAAGGCGTGAGCCACAACACTGGCCGTGGAGCACAGTTTAAAACGTGAGGCGAAAGGAGTTGGATGAGAAGAGTGGCAATTTAGCAAAATCAGTCTGAGGTCATCCCCCCAAACTCCTCCTCCCATTCCCCTGCAGGGCAACAACCCAGAGAATTCTGTTCAAGGCAGGTCACTTCAGTGCATCTGATATACATGTAGCACCTGAAATACATACATACATACAGTAGCACCTACTATGTGCCAGGCAGCCTTCAACTCATTCTTAAGCCTCCATTTCCTAATCACTTTCTCCAAGAACTGTCCCTGGTCCCCTCTATGTCTTATAGTAGCCTGTGCTTCTCCTATCACAGCCTCACTTTCATACCACTGTGGGTGATTTCTTTTTTTTTTTTTTTTTTTGAGACGGAATCTCACTTTGTCACCCAGGCTGGAGTGCAGTGGCCGGATCTCAGCTCACTGCAAGCTCCGCCTCCCGGGTTAATGCCATTCTCCTGCCTCAGCCTCCTGAGTAGCTGGGACTACAGGCGTCCGCCACCACGCCTGGCTAATTTTTTTTTTATTTTTATTTTTATTTTTTTATTTTATTTTTTAGTAGAGACGGGGTTTCACCATGTTAGCCAGGATGGTCTCGATCTCCTGACCTCGTGATCCGCCCGTCTCGGCCTCCCAAAATGCAGGGATTACAGGCTTGAACCACCACGCCCAGCCACTGTGGGTGATTTCTATACTCTGTCTCCCCTAATTTGTAAGCAGAGACTGGGTTAGAGTATTCCATATCTGCAGCCCCAGGGCCCAGCACAGAGAGAACATGAGGTGGTATTCATAGATCCAGAGCCAGGAAATGTGCTCATTTCCTCTCAATTGTGCCAGCATCGCTTGTTATAGTTTTTTTAGGTTTTATCATTTTATGTCCATGACACCATGCCTCACTGCAACTTATTTTACTTTATTTTATTTTATTTTATTTTAGAGACAGAGTCTTATTCTGTCGCCCAGGCTGAAGTGCAGTGGTGTGATCTTGGCTCACTGCAACCTCCCGGGTTCAAGCAATTCTCATGCCTCAGCCTCCTGAGTAGCTGGGAGTACAGGTGTACACCACCACACCTGGCTAATTTTTGTATTTTTAGTAGAGATGGGGTTTCACCATGTTGGCCAGGCTGGTATCGAACTCCTGACCTCAAGTGATCCACCTGCCTCGCCTCCCAAAGTGATGGGATTACAGGTATGAGCCACCACGCCTGGCCCACCGCTACTTTATTATGAGTTTCTTTGGTGACAACTGAGGTGGAATGTGTTTTCATTTGTATTTCTCCTTTGGTGAATCGGCTATGGGGTCCTTGGCCCTTTGCAATCAGCTGACGGCATTTTCCTCCCAAAACTGCTTCCGGGAGCACAGGTTTACTCATTTGGAGAGATGCCATGGGACTTGGCACTGATGCAGACATGCTACCGTGAGGCCGAACGGAGCCACGGGCGCTTGGGGCAGCTGGCAGCACCGTTTGGCTTTCTGGGGATGCAGAGCCTCGTGTTTGGGGCCCAAGATCTTGCACAGCAGGTGAGGGTGAGCAGGAGGCTGGGAGGAGGCCAGGCTGTGAAGACAGCCTCCACTGAACCCCCGCTAAATGTGTCCTAGAGAGACCACAGTGATTGAGACAACTCGGTGGGGCTGCCAGTCTCATGGGGACATGAGCCCGTGACCAGGCAGCAGCCACATGTGGTGGACAGAGCTGGGGCGGGACGTAAAGAGAGAGCCAAGGATGTTCCTGATCCATCTCTGGGGTTGACAGGACTTTCAGGAGGAGGGGACTTCCAACATGGGACAGCAGTGGGAGGAATGGGGCTGCCACCAGTCCCAAGTGAATAGTGTTGAGAGCGCTTGTCTGCATTTGGGGAACGTGGAGCAATTTTTCAGAAATGGGAAGATAGGCCGATGAGATGGATGGGCAGATGGCACAGTGCCTTGAGTGTGGGGCTAAGGGGTGAGCTCTTTCCTGAGGGCAATGGGGAGCCAGAGCAGGTATATGAACAGGGGGAGGGCATGGCTGGATTTAAGGTTTAGGAAGCTCTGCTTGCCGTAGGGAGCACAGGCTGTTGGGGGCAGGAATAGAGGAGGCAGGGGGGAGGCCTGCACCAGGATGGGGGATGTCAGTGGGGAGAAGCAAGAAGTGTTTTGAAGTCTGAGGTGGGACCTGCTATTGGACATGGTGACAGAAGAAGACAGAGAGATGATCTAGTACCACCTGGCACAGTTGTTCAGTTTGTGCACCGCACAAAAGTGCTCAACAGAGGAGGCTGAACTCTGGCTGGCTCTCTGGTCTCCATTCTAGGCACCCTGGCACCATCCCCCAGAGGGAGGGGGCTTTCTACCCTTTTGCACATAATCCCCCACAGACTAGACAATCCCCAGGTCCTGAGAGGAGGGGAAAGGTGTTTCCTGGGACAAGGAGGAGGAGGTTGGACAGAGGTGGCTGGTTGGGGCAGGCTGGATGCTGAGAAGGGGTCAGCTGGGCTGGAGTGGGGCCCAGGAGGCTGGAGCACAGATTCTGGGGTCATCACGGCATCTCCTCCTACAGCTCATAGCTGACGCTGTGGCCACCTTCCTGCAGCTGGCTGACCAGTGTCTGACCATGGCCCTCAACTGTGACCAGGCTGCCCAGAGGCTGGAGAGAGTCAGGGGGCGCGTGCTGAAGGTGTGATCTGTGGGTACGGGGTGGCACGGAGTGGCAGTGGGCCTGGGTGCTCAGATGGTTGAACACTGAACAGAGGCGCCGCTGGGTATGTTGTGCAGAAATTCGAATCGGACAGCGGGTTGGCGCAGAGGAGGTTCATCCGAGGCTGGGGTCTCTGCATCTTTTTACCTTTTGTGCTGAGCCAACTCGAGCCAAGCTGCAAAAAGGTGAGTTAATGGGAAGTGTGCAGGTGGGTCTGACAGCATCACCATGCATCCACGTAAAGTGGGCAAGAATTCTCTTTGAGGCCGGGCGCGGTGGCTCACGCCTGTAATCCCAACACTTTGGGAGGCCAAGGAGGGCGGATCACAAGGTCAGGAGTTCGAGACTAGCCTGGCCAACATAGTGAAACCCCGTCTCTACTAAAAATACGAAAAATTAGCCGGGCGTGATGGCGGGCACCTGTAATTCCAGCTACTCAGTAGGCTGAGGCAGGAAAATCACTTGAACCTGGGACGGGGAGGTTGTAATGCACCAAGATCATGCCACTACACTCCAACCTGGGTGACGGAGTGAAACTCTGTGTCAAAAAAAAAAAAAAAAGAAAAAAGAAAAAAAAGAATACTCTTTGATCATTGGCGACCATTTGACCAGGTGCCATGGCTCACGCCTTAATCCCAGCACTCTGGAAGGCCAAAGTAGGGGGATTGCTTGAGGCCAGGAGATCAGTCTGGACAACACAGTGAAATTCCATCTCTATAAAAATACAGAAGTTAGCCAGGCCTGGTGGCATGTGCCTGTGGTCCCAATTACTCCGGAGGCCAAGAGGTGGGAGGATCAATTGAGCCTAGGAAGTTGAGGCTGCAGTGAGCTAGGATCGCACCACTGTACTCCAGCCTGGGCAACAGAGCAAGGGCCTGTCTCAAAAAACGGGACTTCCATACCTTGAGCCCTGGAGCTGGGTCAGGTGGCTTTTCTGGGCTGCCACGATGCCCTCTGCTTTATCTATGACGGGGCTCATTACCCTGTGTCTGCCATGGAAGAGCTGGGATGGGTCCCATACATCACATATCACCAGGTGACATGGGCATCAGTGGAGGGAGGAGGCAGATGGAGAGTGTGGATAAGGGTTGGGTAGGGAGTTACCAGAGGGTTAGGAAGGCTCTCCCTGTGAAATGAAGGCACGGGCCATGTCAGTGAGTGGGAGAGTGGGAAGGAGGTCAGGGGGAGTCCTAGGTACCTGGGCACACAGGGCTCATGGGCACCAGGTGGGTGTCTGACATGGGCACAAACAGAATCCTCTAGAGGAAGTGGCTGGGAGTTGGGGAAGTCCCAGTTGAGACACTCGTACTATTCCCTGTGAGGTGTGATTTGCTGCGCCTAATTAATCCCATGAATCCTTTCCACAATGCTAGAGAATATGGGCCACTGAGTCCATTTCAACGATAAGGAAACTGAGGCCAGGCGTGGTGGCACATGCCTGTAATACCAGCACTTTGGGATAGCGAGACCCCATCTCTACAAAAAATACAAGAATTCGCCGGGTGTAGTGGTGCACGCCTGTAGTCCCAGCTACTTGGGAGGCTGAGGTGGGAGGATCGCTTGAGCCTGGGAGGTCGAGGCTGCAGTGAGCTGTGACTGCGCCACTGCACTCCAGCCTGGGTGACAGAGCGAGACTAATCATTTCATTTCATTTCATTTCGACAGAGTCTTGCTCTGTCATCCAGGCTGGAGTGCAGTGGTGTGATCTTGGCTCACTGCAACCTCCGCCTCCCAGGTTCAAGCGATTCTCCGGTCTCAGCCTCCCAAGTAGCTGAGATTACAGGCACCCGCCACCACGCCTAGTTAATTTTTGTGTTTTTAGTAGAGACGGGGTTTCACCATGTTGGTCAGGCTGGTCTTGAACTCTTGACCTCATGATCTGCCTGCCTCAGCCAACCAAAATGCTGGGATTACAGGCGTGAGCCACCGCGCCCGGCCTGTTTATTTTTAAAATAAAAAAAAAAAATTAAAAATAAAGATAAGGAAACTGAGGCCCAACCCCTGCCCCCAACCCCACAGCTAATCGGGCCCAGGGCTAGGGCAGAAACCTGTGTTGTAGGCCTCTAGAGGGGCCCTCCTCTCCAGCCGAGCCCCTAACCCAACATGGTTCCAGGAGCTGCCTGAGTTCGAGGGGGATGTCCTTGCCATGGGCAGCCAGGCTCTGACCACTGAGGGCATCTATGAGGACGTCATCCGGGGGTGCTTGCTGCAGAGGATTGACCGAGGTGAGTCCTGCCCTGCCGTGGCTCAGAGGAGTCTGGCGTCCCCTGCCTGTATGTACTGAGCCCCACCAGGGCCCCATCGACTCTCACTTCCTGTTACTACTTGCCATTTGACCTTAAGTCAGGACTTGGCCAGAGGGGGTCCAGGGTAGAGGAGCTCAGAAGGGCAGGGATGGATACTCTCTGAAGGAAGGGCCATTGGATTGGCGCTGTGAGGGATGTATAGGAGTTCTCAGGATGAGAAGAAGGAGGCAGAGTTCAAAAACTACCAATACAGGTTGCGTGTGGCGGCTCACACCTGTAATCCCAGCACTTTGGGAGGCTGAGGTGGGCAGATCACTTGAGGTCAGGAGTTTGAGACCAGCCTGCCCAATATGGTGAAACCACATCTCTACTAAAAATATAAAAAATTAGCCGGGCATGATGGCACACACTTGTAGTCCCAGTTGCTCGGGAGGCTAAGGCAAGAGAATCGCTTGAACCCAGGAGGTGGAGGTTGCAATGAGCCAAGATTGCGCCACTGTACTGCAGCCTGGCGACACAGCGAGACTATGTCTTTTTTTTTTTTTTTTGAGACAGAGTCTCGCTCTGTTGCCCAGGCTGGAGTGCAGTGGAATGATCTTGGCTCACTGCAACCTCTGACGCCTGAGTTCAAGCGATTCTCCTGCCTCAGCCTCCCGAGTAGCTGGGACTACAGGCATATGCCACCACGCCCAGCTAATTTTTGTATTTTTAGTAGAGATGGGATTTCACCATGTTGGTCAGGCTGGTCTCAAACTCCTGACCTTGTGATCCTCCCCCCTCAGCCTCCCAAAGTGCTGGGATTACAGGCGTGAGCCACTGCGCTTGGCCGAGACTCCATCTTTTATTTTTTATTTTATTTTTGAGACGGAGTCTCACTCTGTCACCCAAGCAGGAGTGCAATGGTGTGGTCTCGGTTCACTGCAACCTCTACCTCCTGGGTTCAAGCCATTCTCCTGCCTCAGCCTCCGAGTAGCTGGGACTACAGGTGCATGCCACCATACCTGGCTAATTTTTGTATTTTTAGCAGAGACGGGGGTTTCACTATGTTGGCTGGGCTGGTCTCGAACTCCTGACCTCGTGATCTGCCTGCCTCAGCCTCTCAAAGTGCTGGGATTACCAGCATGAGAGACTCCATCTTAAAACCAACAAACTACGGATAGACATTTAAATTTATTCATTTAACAACCACTCCCTGTTTTTCTCTGGGCTGGCATTGAGGCCCTAGAGGTTTCCAGAATTGGAGTTGGCCTCTTAGGAGCTCCTGAGCTGGGAAGGAGCTTCAGAAACATCTTTCTCCCTCCTGCTTCCTGAGTTCATTCATGAATTACTTAATGCCCATGATCACTGAGATGTGTGCACTGATTGGGGGGTGAACGGGATGCAGTGGGGATTCAGGGAATGTCAGCATCCATGCAGCCAGCACAAGGGCACGGAGTGGGAGGCTGGAGGCTTCTGGAAGACGTGCAGGGCTTTGAATGGCAGGCAGAGGAATTTAGATTTATTGTGCAGGCAATGGGGAGCCATGGAGGGTGGGTGAGCAGAGGTCAACAGAAGCCAGACTGGAAGTGAGGGAGGAGGCTGAGGCCCCGGTTCTGGGAACAAGCGACAGGCCAGAGCAGGGGCAGCAGCCAAAGGGACAGAGACTAGGAGGGAGGTGGAGGTGGGAGCTGGAGGTGTCAGAGGTGTTGGGCTTCAGGTGTCACTAAGTGAAGGTGAGGGGGCCACAAGCCAGGGAAGGTGTGTGGAGAACAGAAAGGAATCTCAAAGAGCCCTCATTTGAAGGAAAGAAGAAGAACAGACATAGAAGGTGAGGTCAGCAGCTGGGCACGGTGGCTTACGCCCATAATCCCAGCACTTTGGGAGGTCGAGGCAGGTGGATCACTGGAGGTCAGGAGTTTGAGACCAGCTTGGCCAACATGGTGAGACCCTGTCTCTACTATAAATACAAAAATTAGCTGGGTGTGGTGGCGCATGCCTGTAGTCCCAGCTACTCGGGAGGCTGAGGCAGGAGAATTGCATGAACCTGGGAGGCAGAGGTTGCAGTGAGCCAACATCGCACCACTGCACTCCAGCCTGGGCAACAGAGCTAGACTCTGTCTCAAAAAAAAAAAAAAAAATTTAAATAGGTGAGATCAGCCAGGCACGGTGGCTCATGCCTGTAATCCCAGCACTTTGGGAGGCCAAGGTGGGCGGATTATGAGGTTAGGAGATCAAGACCATCCTGGCTAACACAGTGAAACTCCGTCTCTACTAAAAATACAAAAAATTAGCTGGGCGTGGTGGAGGGCACCTGTAGTCCCAGCTACTCGGCAGGCTGAGGCAGGAGAATGGCATGAACCTAGGAGGCGGAGCTTGCAGTGAGCTGAGATTGCGCCACTGAACTCCAACCTGCGCGACACATCGAGACTCCATCTCGAAAAAAAAAAAAAGATGAGGTCAGAGAGTTGGGAGACACCCCCATAGATGGTGGGTTCTTGGGAGCCAGGGAATGAGGGAGAGGATGTGTCTATGAGCATCCAAATAAGAAAAACAGAGCTTCCTTAAAATAGTAGAAGTTTTAAATAGGAAAAAGAAACCTATTTTCTGACTGCAGAATTAAATCCAGAAACAGGTGACCTCAATGAGTTTCTCTTCCTAGAGATTTTATGTGTCCTTAAGTGGGTCCATCCTGATACTGATTTGTGATGTCTGCCTAGAGCAGCATGTTGGGAGGTGGGACTGGCAGTGTCTAGGCTTGGTGAAGGGTGCAGGGATCGGTTAGCAATGTCTGCCATGGGTGTGGGCTTGAAGAGAGGGTCTATGTGAGCCACCTGTTTAGGATTTCTGCTTGAGACATTCATAGTCTCTCTGGGAAAATGCACGGAAGCCCCTTGATGCCTGGGATTCCCCAGGTATGTCCAAGAGTTCATCTCATTTCAGAACTGAAAAAGACCCTTGGTGCCAATGATGTATCCTGCACTCTGGACGGCTGCTTGGAGGTCCCATGGGAACAGGAGGGAGCAGGTGGGGAACTCCACAGGCTTCTGAAACATGCCAGTGATGGCTGGGGGTGGGAGGTGGGGGCCCACATGGGGTGTATGGGATTGTCGTGCATGTGGGTTCATGGATGGAACAGAATATACCTCATCTCCTTAACCAGCCAGGCTGGCCAAGCTTGAGAACAAATGCAGTGGGAAGTTGTGGAGTGTGTCTGAGCTACAGAGGAACCCTCTAAACCCAGGCTGTGACATGCATGTGAGCTCAGCCCTTGGGAGCTGAGATTGTGGTGAATTTGTGTCCCATCTCTCTTCTCTCTCTCTCTCTCTCTCTTTTTTTTTTTTTTTTTTTTTTTTTGGGACAGAGTCTAGCTCTGTCGCCCAGGCTGGAATGCATAATCTCAGCTCACTGCAACCTCCTCCTCCCAGGTTCAAGTGAATCTCCTGCCTCAGCCTCCAGAGTAGCTGGGACTACAGGCACATGCCACCATGCCCGGCTAATTTTTGTATTTTTAGTAGAGATGCGGTTTCACCATTTTGGCCAGGCTGGTCTCAAACTCCTGACCTCAGGTGATCTGACTGCCTCAGCCTCCCAAAGTGCTGGGATTACAGATGTGAGCCACCACACCCAGCTTCTGTATCCCATCTAATCCCAGGATTTAGGGGGCATCTCCCAATGGCTACTTCCTGTTGCCAACTTGGAAAGGGAGATTGTAGTGATGGGAGCCTTAGGTTTACCACCAGCAAGAGCTTGTAAGATGGGCATAATTTGGGGGACAATTTTTTTATGCAGCAATAGCTAACTAATATACTTCCTAGCTGATCTGGGACAGAGAAACTCATTGATATTTACACTAACTTGGATAAATAGTTAAACAGTCCTAGAAACACTTCTTTTTTTTTTTTTTTTTTTTTTTTTTTTGGTGAGACAGAATCTCCCTCTGTTTCCCAGGGTGAAGTGCAGTGGCACAATCTCAGCTCACTGCAGCCTCCCCCTTGGGGTTCCAGTGATTCTCCCACCTCAGCCTACAGAGTAGCTAGGATTACAGGCACTTGCCACCACGCCTGGCTAATTTTTGTATTTTTAGTAGAGATGGGGTTTCACCATGTTAGCCAGGCTGGGCTTGAACTCCTGACCTGAAGTGATCCACCCACCTCGGCCTCCCAAAAGTGCTGGGATTACAGGTGTGAGCCACCGTGCCCAGCCCAGTCCTAGAAAGACTTCTAAGGCCGGGCACAGTGGCTCATACCCGTAATCCCAGCACTCTGGGAGGCCAAGATAGGTGGATTGCTTGAGCCTAGGAGTTTGAGACCAGCCTGGACAACATAGCAAGACCCCATCTCTACAAATATTTTAAAAATTAGTTGGGTGTAGTGGAATGCACCTGTAGTTCCAGCTACTCAGGAGGCCAAGATGGGAGGATTGCTTGAGCCCTGGAGATGGAGGCGGCATTGAGCTATGACAGCACCACTGCCCTCTAGCCTGGGCCACAGAGAGAGACCTTGTCTCAAAAAAACAAACAAATACAAACTTCTGAGTGTCAGAATATTTAAGGATTTGCAATTGGATGTGAGGGATTGTAGATGGGTTCCTGAATCTAACCAGAACCAACGGGCATTTGGTTTCTAGTCTTCCATATTAACAGCCAGTGCCGCAGGGGATGATCTTGTACATACTTGTTTTTGTTTTGTTTTAGTTTTGTTTTGTTTTGTTTTTGCAAGTGCAGGTTCCTGTGGGCAAATCCCGCAATGGGAAACCTCAGAATTTAAAGTATATGTGTTTGTCACTTCAACAGAGGGCTGTCCACCAGGGTAGCCTCACCTGGTGCCCCTCACCTTTGTCCGGGAGGTTTAGGAGCTGCTTTTAGCTCCTTTTCCGAGAACCTTCCTTCCTATCCTTCACCCTTTCATCTTTTGACTGCTTACACATTTCTTTTTCTTTCTTTTTTTTTTTTGAGACGGAGTCTCGCTCTGTAGCCTGGGCTGGAGTGCAGTGGCCGGATCTCAGCTCACTGCAAGCTCCGCCTCCCAGGTTTACGCCATTCTCCTGCCTTAGCCTCCCGAGTAGCTGGGACTACAGGCGCCCGCCACCTCGCCCGGCTAGTTTTTTGTATTTTTTAGTAGAGACGGGGTTTCACGGTGTTCGCCAGGATGGTCTCGATCTCCTGACCTCGTGATCCACCTGTCTCGGCCTCCCAAAGTGCTGGGATTACAGGCTTGAGCCACCACGCCCGGCCTTCTTTTTCTTTTTCTTTTTTTTTTTGAGACGGAGTCTCGCTCTGTTGCCCAGGCTGGAGTGCAGTGGCCGGATCTCAGCTCACTGCAAGCTCCGCCTCCCGGGTTCACGCCATTCTCCTGCCTCAGCCTCCCGAGTAGCTGAGACTACAGGCGCCCGCCACCTCGCCCGGCTAGCTTTTTGTATTTTTTGGTAGAGACGGGGTTTCACCCTGTTAGCCAGGATGGTCTCGATCTCCTAACCTTGTGATCCGCCCGTCTCGGCCTCCCAAAGTGCTGGGATTACAGGCTTGAGCCACCGCGCCCGGCCTTCTTTTTCTTTTTCAAGACAGAGTCTCGCTCTGTCGCCAGGCTGGAGTGCAGTGGCAGCATCTTGGCTCACTGTAACCTTCACCTTGTAGGTTCAAGCGATTCTCCTGCCTCAGCCTCCCCAATAGCTGGGATTACAGGCGTCCACCACCACGCCTGGCTAATTTTTGTATTTTTAGAAGTTTCACCATGTTGGCCAGGCTGGTTTCAAACTCCTGACCTCAGGTGATCTGCCTGCCTCGGCTTCCCAAAGGGCTGGGATTACAGGCGTAAGCCACTGCGCCCAGCCTACATTTCTTTATTTTTATTTTTATTTTTTGAGATGGAATTTCGCTTTTGTCACCTGGGCTGGAGTGCAATGGCACGATCTTGGCTCACTGCAACCTCCACCTCTCGGGTTCAAGTGATTCTCATGCCTCAGCCTCCCGAGTAGCTGGGATTACAGGCGCCCACCACCGTGCCCAGCTAATTTTTGTATTTTTAGTAGAGATGAAGTTTCACCATGTTGGCCAGGCTGGTCTTGAACTCCTGACCTCAGGTGATGGGGAAGTCAGGCACCTGGCTTGGCTTCCCAAAGTGCTGGGATTACAGGCATGAGCCACTGCGCCCAGCCAACATTTCTATTAACTCTGATTTTTTAAGCACTTATTACATGCCAGGCATCTGACATGTCTGATTTTTGATGTCTGTTCATTTTCCATTATACAGATGAGGAAACTGAGGCTGAGTGGGAAGGAGGGACTTGTCCCAGGCAGCCGGGCTCTGGTGCCCAGATCCAGCCACTCTGCCCACCGCCTTCTCAAGGAACATTCCGGAGCTGAATCTTCACTCACACCTATCTTGTTTCTATTGGATAAATGTCTACAAGTGGAATTTCTGGGCCAAAACAGATGAGCCATCTTTAGGCTTTTGTAACCCCTGCACCTCCAGAAAACTGCCATTTTATACTCCGAGCAGCAGCATTTATTTGTGAATTTTCTCCAAGCCTTTATTTTAATTTTTTGTTTTTTCTGAGACGGAGTCTTGCTCTGTTGTCCAGGATGGAGTACAGTGGCAGGATCTTGGCTCACTGAAACCTCAGCCTCCCAGATTCAATCAATTCTCCTGCCTCAGCCTCTCGAGTAGCTGGGATTTTGGGCGCCTACCAGTGTGCCCAGTTAATTTTTGTATTTTTAGTAGAGATGGGGTTTCACCATGTTGGCCAGGCTGGTCTCGAACTCCTGTCCTTAAGTGATCTGCCCGCCTGAGTCTCCCAAAGTGCTGGGATTACAGGTGTGAGCCACTGCACCTGGTCTAATTTTTTTTTTTTTTTTCCGAGACGGAGTCTCGCTCTGTCGCCCAGGCTGGAGTGCAGTGGTGCGATCTCGGCTCACTGCAAGCTCTGCCTCCCCGGTTTACGCCATTCTCCTGCCTCAGCCTCCTGAGTAGCTGGGACTACAGGCACCTGCCACCTCGCCCAGCTAGTTTTTTTTTGTATTTTACACGGGGTTTCACTGTGTTAGCCAGGATGGTCTCGATCTCCTGACCTCATGATCCGCCCGTCTCGGCCTCCCAAAGTGCTGGGATTACAGGCTTGAGCCACAGCGCCCAGCCTTTTTTTTTTTTTTAATAATAGAGACAGGGTCTCTCTATGCTGCCCAAGCTGGTCTCAAACTCCTGGACCCAAGCAATCCTCCTGTCTCGGCCTCCCAAAGTGCTAGGATTACAGGAGTGATCCACTATGTCCAGCCTCCAAATCCTTTCTAAACACTAGGACTTTTCATAAAAAGAAAAAAGCTATGCCAATTAGACACACACAGAAATCTCATTATTTTATTTTGAATTTATTTGACTAAATTGAACTTACAAATACATTTATTATGGCCAGGCGCGGTAGTGCACACCTGTAATCCCAGCACTTTGGGAGACTGAGGCAGGCAGATCGCTTGAGCTCAGGAGTTCAAGACCAGCCTGGCCAACATAGTGAGACCTCGTCTCTACGAAAAATACAAAATTAGCGGCTGGGAGTGGTGGCTCATGCCTGTAATCCCAGAACTTTGGGATGCTGAAACAAGTGGAATGCTTGAGCCAAGGAGTTCGAGACCAGCCCAAATAAAAATAAATAAATAAATAAATAAAAGCTGGGCTGAGATGGGAGATTTACCTGAGCCTGGGAAGTCAAGGTGCAATCACCACTGCACTCCAGCCTGGGCAGTGGGAGTGAGACCCTGTCTCAAAAAACAAAATCCAAATATGTTGCTTAACCGTTTACATGTTTGTAGTTTTTTTTTTTTTTTTTTTTAATTTCAGTGAATTGCCTTTTCATAGCTTTTTTCTACTTTTCGGGAGTGTTTGTATTTTTCTTATTGATATCTAATAACTCTTTATATCTGAAGGATATGAAGGCTTTGTGATACAGGTTACAGATTTTTTTTTTTTTTTTTTCTCTGCTTGCTGTGAGCCTTTTGGGTTTGTTTCCTAGCTCCAACTCTTAACTTGGTATCAAGTTTCCTGGCTGGGAGACAAGCTTTTACCGACTTCCTCTGCTTGCCAGAAAAGTCATCTGCTAACTAGATACTGGCAGCCTCTCCGCTGTCTTGCAGCTGCTTCCGGAGTGGGTTCCACAGGGATTCCCCTGTATTCTTGGTTCAGCTTGCAGAGGGACTTGCACACCCCATGGAGACCGTTTCCTCCCATTCTGTCTGGAGTTTTCAGCCTACCTCAAGACAATGAGATATTCCTGACCTTTCCACCTATTTCCCTTCAACTCCACCTTCTGAAATACATTTGCACAATACATGTGCCCTTCATAGGCTTCTTTAGCTGTCTTCCTTTTACCCTGGACGGGATGTAGATGTTAATTCTGGAACAATTGCAGCTACAAGAATTTGTCATCCTGCCCCTTTTGAGAAAACCATTGTTTGCCCTTGGGTCTAAATCCTTCCAGATGGGATGGGATGTATCTTGTCACCCCTTTTTCTTACTTAACATGAAAAGACTTTTCCTCGTCAAGTCCACAGAATGTAAATTTGTTTTTACTTTTTTTTTTTTTTTTTTTTGAGACGGTTGTCTCACTTTGTCGCCCAGGCTGGAGTGTAGTCGTACGATCTTGGCTCACTGCAACCTCCACCTCCTGGGTTCAAGTGATTCTCCTGCCTCGGCCTCCTGAGCAGCTGGGCTTACAGGCGAAGTGCCACTATGACCGGCTAATTTCTTGTTTGTTTTTTTTTAGTAGAGATGTGGCTTCACTATATTGACCAGGCTGGTCTCGAACTCCTGACGTCAAGTGATCTGCCTGTCTCAGCCTCTCAAAATGCTGGGATTACGGGCGTGAGCCGCTGCACCTGGCCTGTATCATTCTTAAAAATTAAGTTTGGCCGGGCGCGGTGGCTCAAGCCTGTAATCCCAGCACTTTGGGAGGCCGAGGCGGGCGGATCACAAGGTCAGGAGATCGAGACCACAGTGAAACCCCGTCTCTACTAAAAATACAAAAAATTAGCCGGGCGCGGTGGCGGGCGCCTGTAGTCCTAGCTACTCAGGAGGCTGAGGCAGGAGAATGGCGTGAACCCAGGAGGCGGAGCTGGCAGTGAGCCGAGATCGCGCCACTGCACTCCAGCCTGGGCAACAGCGTGAGACTCCGTCTCAAAAAAAAAAAAAAAAAAAATTAAGTTTTAGCCGGGCATGATGGCTCACTGGTAATCCCAGCACTTTGGGAAGCTGAAGGGGGAGGATTACTTGAGCTCCCCAGGAGTTTGAGAAGAGCCTGGGTAACATAGGGAGACTCCATCTCTACAAAAAATTTAAAAGTTAACTGGGCGTGGTTGAGTGCACTTGTAGTCCCAGCTACTTTGGAGGCTGAGGCAGGAGGATCAGTTGAGCCCAGGAAGTTGAGGCTGCAGTGAGCCATGATCATGCCACTACACTATAGCCTGAGCCACAGAGTAAGACCCTCTCTGTGAAAATAATAAAAATAATAATGTTCAGATGTATTTTTTAAAGTTTTTATTGTTTTTAAAAATAGAGGCATGGTCTTGCTATGTTGCACCACTGCACTCCAGCCCGGGCGACAAAGCCAGACTCCGTCTCAAAAAAAAAAAAAAAGTGTGATACTAAGTCAATCAATTTGAAAATACGGCACTAGAGTATTGGAAAACAATCCCTTGGTAGCATTTCCATGAAAACACGGCCCTTGTCTCTGGAAGAGCTTGTGCTCAGAACGGTCCATTATCTTGCCCTGGCTCCATTTTCACGCCAACCCTGTAGGGTCTCTATGATCTCATTTTATAGATGGACAGACTGAAGCTCACACACAGTAAGCCCAGGGCGGGGACTGGATGTGACGCCAGGTCTGTGGACGTCATGACCTTTATTCTCCACAACCCTCAATGACATCCCTGTGAGGTCCAAAACCAGGATGGCAAAACCCACGTTGCAGCAGAGGAAACTGAGGCTAAGGTCTCTTGGGTCCCAAACCAATTCCTAAGTAGCCAAGTCCGCCTGGTGGCACAGCCCAGGTTTTATACATGGGGAAGTTTGGCGGCGCATCAGGAGGAGGTCTCGGTGGTAGGACGCACCTGGAGAAAGCGCGGGTTCCTAACCCTAACGCTACCCCTAACCTCCCTTCCACGCTCTCCGAGCGCTCTGTGCCTTTAACGTGGGTGCGGGGGCGGGGCGTCCTGGGTAGGGCTGCAGGTGACGTCACTCCGGGCTTTGGGTCTCCGAAAGCGTCTGGAGGCGGGGCCTGGACTTCACGCCAGGCGCGCTCCTCCCCTTCAAGGCGCGCGGCCGGGCGGGGCCCCAATGACCCCTTTAAGGCGCGGCCAGAGTCCTCCCGCAGAAAAACGACTTAAAGGAGACGCGTGGCGCGATGGCGGCGGCCCCACGCGCCGGCCGGCGGCGCGAGCAGTCGCTCCAGGCGCTGCTGTTTCTGCTGCTGGCGCCACTGCCGCCGGGGGGCCAGCCGGGCGCCGACGCCTACTTCCCCGAGGAGCGCTGGAGCCCGGAGTCGCCCCTGCAGGCGCCGCGCGTGCTCATCGCGCTGTTGGCGCGAAACGCGGCCCACGCTTTGCCCACCACGCTGGGCGCACTCGAGCGGCTGCGGCACCCGCGGGAGCGCACTGCGCTATGGTGAGCCGAGCCCGCTGTCCCCATCGGGCGGGTCCACGAGAGCCCCTGCTCGCTGTCCCCTTTGGGGTGGATTCACACGAGCCCCTGCCCGCTATCCTCTTTTGGGCGGATCCGCGCGTGCTTTCTGCTCTCTACCCCCATCGGGACGGGTCTACGCATGCCCCTGCCCGCTGCCCCATCGGGATGGGCCCACGCGTGCCCCCTGCCTGCTGTCCTCCCATGGGGCCAGACACAGCCCTCCCCACATTAAAACAAGCGGGATCGAGTTCCTCCTGCTGGCTCCTTTGGGGTGGGCTGGGCACCGCTCCTGTCTACTGGACCCTACTAGGGCAGATCCGGCCCCGCTGACTGTGACTCGTTCTAACTTCCTCTGGAGCACGTACACCTCCAAAGGACTGAGCCCGCAGCCCCCACTGGGGCGTTGCCAGGGGCCACATCTAACAGCAAGCCTTTCTGTGCCTGCTGCTGACCTTAAGCTTGAACTCAGCCCGGCTCCAGGCCCCAGTCAAACCCCTGCCTTCGGACCGGCGTGGGTGGAGTCCAGGACTAGATGGCCCAGGAGGAAGTGGATGCTTTCTTGGGAGGGAACAGGCCAGAGCTCTGAAGAAGTCTTTGGTGACTTCTCACTCCCTGCCTCAGTTTCCTCAAATGGAAAATGGGTCCGGGCGCTGTGGCTCACGCAGTAATCCTAGCAATTTGGGAGGCCAAGGTGAGCGGGTCACTTGAGCTCAGGAGTTCGAGACCAGCCTCGCCAACATAGCAAAACCCTGTGTCTAGAAAAAATACAAAAATTAGTCGGGTGTGGTGGTGTGTGCCTGTAGTCCCAGCTATTCAGGAGGCGGGAAAATCACCTGAGCCCAGGAGTTTGAGGCTGCAGTGCGCTATGATTGCACCACTGCACTCTAGCCTGGGCTACAGAGTAAGACCCTGCCTCTAAAAAAAAGAAAAAGAAAAGAAAATAAGTGTATTAATATAATTCTCTTTTGGGGTTTGTCTCTGAAGATTAACCAGTTAATGGATGTGGAGTCCTTGGGTCTGGCATGGGCTTGGCTCTCAGTGATTTTATTATGATTGCTATCATTGCTGGTGTTACTCATTGCTGGTGTTATTGTCAACTTAACTTATTGGGTAGAATTAGCTCTTGGCACTACGGTCAAACTAAACTCCCAAATGTTGCTTTTCCTTCTACCCGATTTCCCAGTCTGGATAATCCAAATACACAATTGGTACTTAAAACAAATGTTTGTTGAATGAATAAATGACTGCAGCCCACTGAAGTGGTGTGGCTCACAGGAGAAGATGAAGGAAGGCAGGGTAGGGGGTTTATGAGATATACTTTGAGATGAGATATGCTTTTTTTTTTCTTTCTTTTTTAAGACGGAATCTTGCTCTGTCGCCTAGGCTGGAGTGCAGTGACACGATCTCAGTTCATTGCAGCCTCCACCTCCCAAGTTCAAGTGATTCTCCTACCTCAGCCTCCTGAGTAGCTTGGGATTACAGTCACGCGTCACCATGCCTGGCTAATTTTTGTATTTTTAATAGAGGCGGGGTTTCACCATTGTGGCCAGGCTTGTCTGGATCTCCTGACCTCATGATCTGTCCCGCCTCGGCCTCCCGAAGTGCTGGGATTACAGGCATGAGCGCCCTGCTGAGATATACATTTTTTTTTTGATATAGGGTTTTATATCCGTTGCCCAGGCTGGAGTGCAGTGGTGCAATCCTAGCTCACTGCAACTTCCCCTTCCTGGGCTCAAGTGATTCTCCTGCCTCAGCTGGGATTACATACTGGGATTACAGGCATGAGCCGTTGCACCCAGCTGGTTTGTGATATTTCATTTTTTAATTTTTTTAAAAAATTATTAATTTTAATTTTAATTAATTTTATTTTTAATTTTATTTTTATTTTTTAATTTTACAAATTTTTAAATTTTTTTTAAATTTAAATAATTTTTTTTTTTTTAATTTAGTTTTTGAGACTCGAGTCTCGCTCTTGAGCCCAGGCTGAAGTACAGTGGCACGATCTCGGTTCACTGAAGCCTCCGCCTCCCAGGTTCAAGTGATTCTTCTGCAGGTTCAAGCAATTCTGCCTCGGCCTCCTGAGTGGCTGGGATTACAGGCTCCTGCCACCACGCCCAGCTAATTTTTTGTACTTTTAGTAGAGACAGGGTTTCACCATGTTGGCCAGGCTAGGCTCGAACTCCTGGCCTCGAGTGATTCTCCTGCCTTGGCCTCCCAAAGTGCTGAAATTACAAGCGTGAGCCACTGTGCCTGGCCTAATTTTTGTATTTTTGGTAGAGATGGGGTTTTGTCATGTTGGCCAGGCTGGTCTAGAACTCTTGACCTCAGGTGATCCACCTGCCTCGGCCTCTCAGGGTGCTGGGATGACAGACGTGAGCCACTGTGCCTGGCCTGATATATACAGTAAAAAATTGCCGGGTGCGGTGGCTCACTCCTGTCATCCCAGCACTTTGGGAGGCCGAGGCAGGTGGATCACCTGAGGTCAGGAGTTCGAGAGCAGCCTGGCCAACACAGTGAAACCCCGTCTCTACTAAAAATACAAAAATTAGCTGGGTGTGGTGGCGTGCACCTGTAATCCCAGCTACTTGGGAGGCTGAGGCAGGAGAATTGCTTGGACCTGGGAGGCGGAGGTTGCAGTGAACCAAGATTATGCCACTGCACTCCAGCCTGGGTGACAAAGCAAGGCTCTGTCTCAAAAAAAAAAAAAAAAAAATGAAGTTACACATATTTATTAGTGAATGTGGTTTGCAAGATCTTAGATGCTCAGTAATAAAACAGCCAATCACTAATGTGTCTTTCCAAAATTAGCTTGTTTAATCCTTCCACTTCCCAGTAAACTGGGTCCTGTTCCCACCCCCATGTTACAGATGAGGAAACTGACATGGAAAGGGCCAGGCACGGTGGCTCATGCCTGTAATCCCAACACTTTGGGAGGCCAAGGTGGGCGGATCAGGAGGTCAGGCGGTTGAGACCATCCTGGCCAATACAGTGAAACCCCGTCTCTACCAAAAAAAAAAAAAAAAAAAAAAAAGGAAAATTAGCCGGGCGTGGTGGCGGGCACCTGTAGTCCCAGCTACTCTGGAGGCTGAGGCAGGAGAATGGCGTGAACCTGGGAGGCGGAGCTTGCAGTGAGCTGAGATCGCGCCACTGCACTGCACTCCAGCCTGGGCGACAGAGTGAGACTGTCTCAAAAAAAAAAAAAAAAAAGGAAACGGAGAAGTGTCCTGGCCAGAGGTGCATGGCTGGTGGGAGGCCAGTTGGGGATGTGGTCCTCGACTTGCCTCGCTGCTGCCTGGTTCTGCCTCAGTCTCCCCAACTGCGCTGCCTGTTCCCTCTCCCTTCAGGGTGGCTACGGACCACAACATGGATAACACGTCAACTGTGCTGCGGGAGTGGCTGGTGGCCGTGAAGAATTTGTACCATTCTGTGGAGTGGCGGCCGGCGGAGGAGCCCAGGTGAGCGCCTTTCCCCTGCTCCTAGTCTGACTGGGCTTTGCCTCTGCTCACACACCCTCTATGGCTCCCCGTTGTCCCAGGACAGAATAACAGGCCCTCAGTCCCTGCCTCTCCAGCCCAGCCAGGCAGCATTAGGCTACTCTGACCCTCCCTCATCTTTACAAATAGGCCATAATCCTCCTGTCAGACCTTTGCCCAAGCCGTTCCCTGCACCTAGAATTCCTTCACTCCCTTTTTCTTCTGGGGACGCCCACTGCTTTGTTCCTTGGCTCACTGACTCAGTCTTGGTCCCAGCACTGACTTTGCTGTTTATCTACTCCCTGAGGCCCTGGGCAGCATGGACTCCCCGCCCCCACCCAGTTCCTTTCTGGGATTTTGAGACAGGGTCTCACTCCATCACCCAGGCTGGAGTGCAGTGGAGTGAACACAGCTTACTGCAGCCTTTACCTCCTGGGCTCAAGCTATCCTCCCACCTCAGCCTCCTGAGTAGCTGGGACTACAGGCACATATAACCATGCCCAGCTAATGTTTTTGTATTTTTTATAGAGATAGGGTCTCACTGTGTTGCCCAGGCTGGTCTCGAAGCGCTGGCCTCAAGCGATCCTCCCACCTCTGCCTCCCAAAGTGCTGGGATCACAGGCGTGGGCCACTGCACTGGGCCCCACTCTGAGCTTCCTTCCTTCCCTCCAGTGTGCCTCGGGCTTTCTTCCTTCCAGGCCTTTGCACAGGCTGTACCTCCGGCCAGGGACATTCTCCCCACTTCTCTTTCCTCGTTTCCTTTTTCCCATCCCTCAGATCAGCTTACATGTCCCCTCCTCCAGGAAGCTCTTTCTGAGTACCCCGAAGGCAGCTCAGGCCCTCGCTAGGCTTTGATGGTGCCTTGTGATGTCCACATCACAGCTGCCTCCCCATAGGTCCTACCCAGACGAGGAAGGCCCGAAACACTGGTCTGACTCACGCTACGAGCATGTCATGAAGTTGCGCCAGGCAGCCCTGAAATCAGCTCGAGACATGTGGGCTGATTACATCCTGGTAAGTTTCTCAGCTGGCCAGCTGTGGATCACGGGCAGGTCTGGGTATCCCCAGGGAAGGCAGAACAGCAGGATGCCAGGACCATCCTTAACGTCATTTTGCAGAAGGGTAAACTGAGGCTTAGAGAGGGGAGATGAGTTGCTTAAGGTGACATGGTTGGTCAGTGGAGGAGGAGCTGGGATTCATTTGATCCTCAGCACCAGGAATGAATGGGCTTTTCTGTCCCCAGTTGTCCCCTGTGTTTGGACACTTGGGTCAAGTCCATTTTTATTTTTTAATTTTTATTTTTTGAGACAGAGACTCACTCTGGCGCCCAGGGTGGAGTGAAGTGGCGCAATCTCGGCTCACTGCAACCTTCACCTCCTGGGTTCAAGCAATTCCCCTGCCTCAGCCTCCCGAGTAGCTGAGAGCACAGATACCCACCACTATGCCTGGCTAATTTTTTATTTTTATTTTTGTAGAAGCCAGGCATGGTGGCTCACGCCTGTAATCCCAGCACTTTGGGAGGCCAAGGCGGGTGGATCACTTGAGGTCAGGAGGTCGAGACCAGCCTGGTCAACGTGGGGAGACCCTGTCTCTACTAAAAATACAAAAATTAGCCAGGCCTGGTGGCAGGTGCCTGTAATCCTGGCTACTCAGAAGGCTGAGGCAGGAGGATCTCTTGAACCTGGGAGGCAGAGGTTGCAGTGAGCTGAGATTGTACCACTGCACTCCAGCCTGGGCAACACTGTGAGACTCAGTCTCATAAATAAATAAATAAATATATAAATATTTTTTAAAAATAACAAAAAATATTTTTGTAGAGATAGGGTCTTGCTATGTTGCCCAGGCTGGTCTCCAACTCCTGGGCTCAAGTGATCCTCCTGCCTCGGCCCCCCAAAGTGCTGGGATTACAGGCATGGGCCACAGCGCCTGACCGTGTCACGTCTGTTTTTATCACCGTCATATGTAATGGCCAAACCTTTGGGTCACTTCCAAGAAGCAGCCGGAAGGGGTCAGGGACTGGGGGGTGGTGGCCACATTGAATTGCTGAGGCCTGACTTGCACTTCCTCCTGCGGGGACATTGTCTCATGGGGAAGGGAACAGTTGAGTCTTTTTATTTTTTATTTTTTTCTTGAGCCGAGATCGTACCACTGCACTCCATCCTGGGCCACAGAATGACTCTCTCAAAAAAAAAAAAACTTTATTGATTGAATATTACTACTATTTTTTAATTTGTATAAACTTATGGAGCACAAGTATAATTTTGTTACATGCATAGATTGTGAAGTGGTGAAGTCAAAGATTTTGGGGCATCCATCCCCCAAATAATATACATTGAATCCATTACACAGTTTTCTATGATCTACCCCAAATGTTATTTCAGCCTTCATACTTTCCTATATTCTCCTGATTTGCTTTTTTCTTTGAGACAGAGTCTCACTCTGTTGCCCAGGCTGGAGTGCAGTGGCACAATCTCAGCTTGCTGCAGCCTCCACCTCCTGGGTTCAAGCAATTCTCCTGCCTCAGCCTCCTGAGTAGCTGGGATTACAGGCCCCCGCCATCATGCCTGGCTAATTTTTGTAATTTTAGTAGAGATGGTGTTTTGCCATGTTGGCCAGGCTGGTCTCAAAGTCCTGACCTCAGGTGATCCGGCTGTCTCGGCCTCCCAAAGTGCTGGGATTATAGGGGTGAGCCATCACATCCAGCCCATCTCTTAAAACAGACAGACAGACAAACAAAAAACAGAAAAGAAAAAGAAAGGAATCAAGTGAGCAAAGTGACTTCGATGCAGTGGTGGCTAGAGGTCCAGCTACACAGGCCAGTGGAGGCACTTGGTGTCCACTTGGAGGGGAATGGGGAGCCATGGAGGGTGTGTGAGCAGGGGAGGTCTGTGTTCTGATGTAAGATTTTCAGAAGCCACTGTGGACCAGGCGTGGTGGCTCATGCCTGTAATCCCAGCACTTTCAGTGGCTGAGGCAACTGGATTGCTAGAGTTCAGGAGTTCGAGACCAGCCTGGCCAACATGGTGAAACCCTGTCTCTACCAAAATACAAAAATCAGCTTGGTGTGATGACGTACGCCTGTAACCCCAGCTACTTGGGAGGCTGAGACAAAAGAATCGCTTGAACCCGGGAGGCGGAGGTTGCAGTGAGCTGAGATCGCGCCACTGCACTCCAGCCTGGGCGACAGAGCGAGACTCCGTCTCAAAAAAAAAAAAAAAAAAAAAAAAAAAGCCACGGTGGCTGCTGCGGGTAGCAGAAGCCGCACACACTAGCAGGAGGCCGGAGTAGAGGCCCGAGCAGGGTACCAGCGATTGATGGACAGGCCTGCATGGGGTGGGGGCCGTGGAGAAAGGCAGGGGGTTCAGGATGCGTCGCGAGGTGAAGGAGACGGTCTGTTTTGGCACTGGATGTGAAGGTGCCAGGGAGAGAGGAACGGGGACAGTGCCACGTCCGGGGAGGACGGATGGAGCTCCTGAGGGGAACTCTCTTGCTTGGTGGCTTATCAGACCATTTTATAGGTGAGGAAACAGAGGCTGACAGAGGGAGGGGACACCTTGCCTGGCGGGGTGTCAGAACTGGCAAGGCAGAGAGGTGGATCTGGAACCTTCCAGAGCGTTCTGGCACAAAGCTGCCTTGTCCTGCCTCTCGGATTTTGCTTTTGTGGTTTGAGGTTGCCTGGCTTTAGCTTTTTTCCCTCAGCAAACCGGGGTGGAGCTCAAAGTGCTGGTTCAAAACTCAAAGTGGCTTTTGACACAAAATTACATTTTCGTGTTTCTTTTTTTTTTTTTTTTTTGAGACAGAGTCTCACTCTGTCGCCCAGGCTGGAGTGCAGTGGCGCAATCTTGGCTCACTGCAGCCTGCACCTCCTGGGGTCAAGTGACTCTCCTGCTTCAGCCTCCCGAGTAGCTGGGACTACAGACGCCTGCCACCATGCCAGGCTAATTTATTTTTATTTTTATTTTTTATTTTTTGAGATGGAATCTCGCTTTGTCGCCCAGGCTGGAGTGCAGTGGCGCGATCTCGGCTCACTGCAAGTTCTGCCTCCTGGGTTCATGCCATTCTCCTGCCTCAGCCTCCCGAGTAGCTGGGACTACAGGCGCCCGCCACCACGCCCGGCTAATTTTTTGTATTTTTAGTAGAGACGGGGTTTCACCATGTTAGCCAGGATGGTCTCGATCTCCTGACCTCGTGATCCGCCCGCCTCAGCCTCTTAAAGTGCTGGGATTACGGGTGTGAGCCACCACCCCTGGCCAGCATCTAAATTTTAATTGTATCTCCTGGAGAGATTCACTTTATCCTATTTCTTGTTTGTATTAATTGAAGTCAGTTCACATATATATTTATTTGTTTCGCAAGCACCACCTCTAATTCCAGAACATTTTCATTCCCCAGAAATAAAACCCCATCAGCAGTCACTCCTCAACTCCCCATTCCCCTCCCCTAGGCCCTAGCAGCCACTCATCTGCTTCCTGTCTGTGGATTTGCCTGTTCTGGGCATTTCACATCAATGGAATGTCACACCACGTGGCGTTTCGTGTCTGGTTTCTCTCACTCAGCATCGAGTTTTCCAGGTTCATTACAGCCTGGATCCGTGCTTTCTTCCTTTGTATGGCTGTCTCTTATTCCATTGTCTGGGTGGGCCGTATCGTGTTGATCTCTTCATCCATTGATGGACACACTTCAGTTGCCTCCACTTTTTTTGGCTGTAGAGATTCTTTTTTTGTTTGTTTGTTTTTTGAGACAGAGTGGTGCTCTGTCGCCCAGGTTGCGGTGCAGTGGCATGATCTCGGCTCACTGCAACCTCTGCCTCCTGGGTTCAAGCGATTCTCCTGCGTTATTAGTCTCCCGATTAGCTGAAATTACAGGCATGTGTCACCATGCCTGGCTAATTTTGTGTGTGTGTAATTTTTAGTAGAGACGGGGTTTGACCATGTTGCCCAAGCTGGTCTTGAACTCTTGATGTCATGTGATCTGCCTGCCTTGGCATCCCAAAGTGCTGGGATTACAGGTCTGAGCCACTGCACCTGGCCTGGCTGTTAGGATTCTGACATGAACATGAGCGTACAGAGACCTGTTTGAATTATCTGGGCATGGTGGTGCGCATGCCTGTAATTAATCCCAGCTACTCAGGAGGCTCAGGCAGGAGAATCACTTGAACCCAGGAGGTGGAGGTTGCAGTGAGCCGAGATCACACCAGTGTACTCCAGCCTGGGTGACTGAGCAAGACTCCACCTCAAAAACAAACAAACAAAGAACCTGTTTGAGTCCTTTCTTTCAATTCTCTTGGTTCATACCTAGGAATGGAATTCCTGGATCATGTAGTAATTCTATGTTTAGCTTTTTGAGGAACTGCCACAGTGATCTGGCTGTTTGTTCTGCATTAATATTCAAAGGTCACAGATTCAAACATCCAGAGGGACCGGATGGGGTATGTAACATGACCACAGGGCTTGTTCTAAGAGCCAGCCAACTGCCCTCTGCAACTGAAGGTTGCCATGTGGAAATGGTATTCCCACGTTGCCGGGGGATACTGGAATTCTAGTTTTTGTTGTTGTTTATGGCAGTTGATCCAATATTCTAAACGATACTGCCTGGGTAACAGCAAGCATCTCTGTGGACCAGCAGTAAAAGAAAAACATCCAGACCGGGCGCGGTGGCTCACACCTGTAATCCCAGCACTTTGGGAGGCCGAGGCAGGTGTATCACTTGAAATCAAGAGTTCGAAACCAGCCTGGCCAACCTGGTGAAACCCCGTCTCTACCAGAAAATACAAAACAGCCTGGCGTGGTAGAATGTGTCTGTAATCCCAGCTACTTGGGAGACTAAGGGAGAATTGCTTGAACATGGGAGGTAGAGGTTGCAGTGAGCTGAGATCGTGCCACTGCACTCCATCCAGCCTGTGCAACAGGAGACTCCATTTCAAAAAAAAAAAAAAAAAAAAAACAAGAAACCCGGCCGGGCGCGGTGGCTCAAGCCTGTAATCCCAGCACTTTGGGAGGCCAGACGGGCGGATCATGAGGTCAGGAGATCGAGACCATCCTGGCTAATATGGTGAAACCCCATCTCTACTAAAAATTACAAAAAACTAGCCCGGTGAGGTGGTGGCGCCTGTAGTCCCAGCTACTCGGGAGGCTGAGGCAGGAGAATGGCGTAAACCTGGGAGGCGGAGCTTGCAGTGAGCTGAGATCCGGCCACTGCACTCCAGCCTGGGCGATAGAGCGAGACTCCGTCTCAAAAAAAAAAAAAAAAAGAAACCCGAAAAACATGTTAGTGGTTCTGTGATATATCGTGACTTTTGTGTCTTTACATCCTAGTAGAGGGGAAGCATCCAGATCTAATCATTTTCTATGTGTGATTTTCTTTTTTTTTTTTTTTTTTTTTTTTGAGATGGAGTCTCGCTCTGTCCCCCATGCTGGAGCATAGTGGCCGGATCTCAGCTCACTGCAAGCTCCGCCTCCCGGGTTTACGCCATTCTCCTGCCTCAGCCTCCCGAGTAGCTGGGACTACAGGCGCCCGCCACCTCGCCCGGCTATTTTTTTGTATTTTTTTTTAGTAGAGACGGGGTTTCACCGTGTTAGCCAGGATGGTCTTGATCTCCTGACCTCGTGATCCGCCCGTCTCGGCCTCCCAAAGTGCTGGGATTACAGGCTTGAGCCACCGCGCCCGGCCGTGATTTTCTATATATATGTATGTATGTTTTTTTTTTTTTAATTTTAGGCCAGGTGCAGTGGCTCACACCTGTAATCCCAGCATTTTGGTAGGCCGCGACGGGAGGATCACTTGAACCCAGGAGTTCAAAACTACCCTAGACAATGTAGAGGGACCCTATCTCTACAAAAATAAAAATAAAAAAATTACCCGGGCATGGTAACGCATGCCTGTACTCTCAGCTACTTGGGAGGCTGAGATGAGAGGATCACTTGAGCCCAGAAACTCCAGGCTGCAGTGGGCTACGATTGCACCATTGCACTTCAGCCTGAGTGACAGAGCAAGATTCTATCCCTTTAAAAAATAAAAAAGGAAGAAAAAGCAAAATACTAGGCCGGGCATGGTGGCTCACACCTGTAATCCCAGCATTTTGGGAGGCCAAGGTGGACGGATCACATAAGGTCAGGAGTTTAAAACCAATCTGGCCAACTTGACGGTACACCGTCTCTACTAAAAGTACAAAAAGTTACCCGATGTGATGGTGCACGGCTGTAGTCGCAGCTACTCGGGAGGCTGAGACAGGAGAATCGCTTGAACCTGGGAGGCGGAGGTTGCAGTGAGCAGAGACCACACCACTGCACTCCAGCCTGGGTGACAGAGTGAGACTCTGTCTCACAAAAAAAAAAAAAAAAAAAATGTTTTGCTACCTTCTTGCTCTGGTTGTTCATTTACTTCTCAGGGCTAGCTCAGTGCCTAGAATTTTCTTTTTTTTTTTTTTTTTTTTTGAGACGGAGTCTCGCTCTGTTGCCCAGGCTGGAGTGCAGTGGCCGGATCTCAGCTCACTGCAAGCTCCGCCTCCCGGGTTCCCGCCATTCTCCTGCCTCAGCCTCCCGAGTAGCCAGGACTACAGGCGCCCGCCACCTCGCCCGGCTAGTTTTTTTTTTTTTATTTTTTAGTAGAGACGGGGTTTCACCGTGTTAGCCAGGATGGTCTCGATCTCCTGACCTCGTGATCCGCCCGTCTCGGCCTCCCAAAGTGCTGGGATTACAGGCTTGAGCCACCGCGCCCGGCTAGAATTTTCTTTGAAGGAACTCAAGACCTTTGCTTTATTTCCATGATCCAGGGGATCCTGCAGGCCCCCAAAACGGGGTCCCTGCTCCATTTCAGCCGGTGTGGGGGTGCTTCCAGAGGTCTTTGCCAGACCCCCAGGGCTCTGGCCTTTGCCCCAGCTGTTCTGAGTGCTAGCCTGACCTGGAGGCAGTCTGGCAGCCCATGCTGATGCTGTGTGGGGTGTTTTGCAGTTTGTAGACGCGGACAACCTGATCCTCAACCCTGACACACTGAGCCTGCTCATCGCTGAGAACAAGACGGTGGTCGCCCCCATGCTGGATTCCCGGGCTGCGTACTCCAACTTCTGGTGTGGAATGACTTCCCAGGTACAGTGAGTGCCTGGGGACTGTGGGGTCTGGGCTGAGCAGGTGGGTTCGTGGCTAGAGTGAAACTTACTGTCACACCACCTTGTTGTGTGTGTGTTTTACAAAAATCATCATGGAAACTGGGCACGGTGGCTCACGCCTGTAATTCCAGCACTTTGGGAGACTGAGGCAGGCGGATTGCCTGAGCTCAGGAGTTTGAGACCACTCTGGGCAACATGGTGAAACCCCATCTCTACTAAAAAAAAAAAAAAAAAATACAGAAATTAGCCAGGTTCAGTGGCACACGCCTGTCCTCCCAGCTGCTCGGGAGGCTGAAGCATGAGACTCACTTCAATCCAGGAGGCGGAGGTTGCAGTGAGCTGAGATCGCGCCACTGCACTCCAGCCTGGGTGATGGAGTGAGACTTGGTCTCAAAAACAAAACAAAACAAAACAAAAACTCATTACGGTAATCTTTAAACAGTCCTCTGAGGCCAGACGGGAGGGAAGAATAGAGGGTCTTTGATTGTCCCCCACCCTGCTATTCCGGAGGTGGAAACAGAAACACAGAGAGGAAGTGACTTGCCTAAACTCACACAGCTAGCAAGTGGTGGTGTCAGGATGGGACTTCAGGCATGGCTTGATCCAGGCGTTTGGATAACTGTCTTTCTCCATCCTTTGGGTGGGTTCATTCTCAGACAGCTTGAGAGTGATCTCAGCAGCGTCCAGCCGTCATCCATTCTGATTGGGCCATTGCTAGTCTCCTCTACACTACCTCTGAACTCATTACTGAAGCTGGGGAAATACAAGGCTCTTTCTTATTGGCCAGGCCTGGCCACAGGTCCCATACTGGGCTTGAATCTGGGGGGACCACAGGCACACACTGCTGTGCCTGGCTCTCCGTCTGGTCCCGTTCCATGCCGCCCGCCATCATGGGCCTCCATCCTCACCTTTCAAGACCCCTATGCGGAACTGTCGCTCTCTCCCCACAGGGCTACTACAAGCGCACACCTGCCTACATCCCCATCCGCAAGCGAGACCGCCGGGGCTGCTTTGCAGTTCCCATGGTGCACTCAACCTTCCTGATCGACCTGCGGAAGGCAGCGTCCAGGAACCTGGCCTTCTACCCACCTCACCCTGACTACACCTGGTCCTTTGACGACATCATCGTCTTCGCCTTCTCCTGCAAGCAGGCAGGTACGTACATGAGAGGTCTGCCATTGCAGGGCCATCTGCCTGGTTGTTTGGGTTTTGCGCTAAGCCAGTTCAGAGCACACGGAAGATTCACGGAACCCAAACAATGCAGCGCAGGGCTGACTTCAGATACAGCTGTATCTAGGTGTTCAGATAATGTCTCCAGGACCCAGTCTCTCTCCAGCCCTGGCTTTACTGGTTAGCTTCATTCCCTAGCTCTTTAAGATCTATTGGTTAGTCAGGCGGAGTGGCTCACGCCTATAATCCCAACAATTTGGGAGGGTGAGGCGGGCGGATCACATGAGGTCAGGAATTTGAGGCCAGCCTGGCCAACATGGTGAAAACCGTCTTTACTAAAAGTACAAAAATTAGCTGGGCGTGGTGGTGGGTGCCTGTACTCTCAGCTACTCAGGAGGCTGAGGCACAAGAATTGCTTGAACCCAGGAGGCAGTGAACCAAGATCACACCACTACACTCCAGCATGGGCAACAGAGCGAGACTCTGTCTCAAAAAAAATAAATACAGGCCGGGCGCGGTGGCTCAAGCCTGTAATCCCAGCACTTTGGGAGGCCGAGACGGGCGGATCACGAGGTCAGGAGATCGAGACCATCCTGGCTAACACGGTGAAACCCCGTCTCTACTAAAAAATACAAAAAACTAGCCGGGCGAGGTGGCGGGCGCCTGTAGTCCCAGCTACTCGGGAGGCTGAGGCCGGAGAATGACGTAAACCCGGGAGGCGGAGCTTGCAGTGAGCTGAGATCCGGCCACTGCACTCCAGCCTGGGCGACAGAGCGAGACTCCGTCTCAAAAAAAAAAAAGGAAAAAAAAAAAAAATAAATAAATAAATACAATAAAATTAAAAGAGCATCGTTGAATTTTTTAGTCTAAAAAAGATACACACTCGGCTAGGCTCAGTGGATCACTTGGGGTCAGGATTTCGAGACCAGCCTGGCCAACATGGTGAAAATCCATCTCTACTAAAAAAAAATACAGAAATTAGCTGGGCATGGTGGCAAGTGCCTGTAATCCCAGCTACTTGGAGGCTGAGGCAGGAGAATTGCTTGAACCCCGTAGGCGGAGGTTGCAGTGAGCCGAGATGGCGCCACTGAGCTCCAGCCTGGGCGACAGAACCTGACTTTGTCTCAAAAAAAAGATACACTCATAAAAAAGTTCAAACCATCCAGAAAAGGGTAGATGTAGAAGGAAGTAACTTAACTGACATTTTGTCAAACTGTTTCCTTTATGTGCCTCAACATGCATTTTTACTGTTTTTTGTTTGGTTTGTTTTTGAGACAGGGTTTTGCCCTGTTGCCCAAGCTGGAGTGCAATGGCGCTATCATAGCTCACGGGAGCCTCAATCTGCTGGGCTCAAGTGATCCTCCTGCCACAGCCTCCTGAGTAGCTGGGACCATAGGCAGGTACCACCATTCCCAGCTAATTTTAAAATTATTTGTAGAGCCGGGTGTGGTGGCTCACACCTGTAATCCCAGCACTTTGGGAGGCCAAGGCGGGTGGATCATGAGGTCAGGAGATTGAGACCATCCTGGCTAACACAGTGAAACCCCATCTCTACAAATACAAAAAATTAGCCAGGCGTGGTGGCATGTGCCTGTATTCCCAGCTACTTAGGAGGCTGAGGCAGGAGAATCGCTTGAACCCGGGAGGTGGAGGTTGCAGTGAGCTGACATCATGACATTGAATTCCAGCCTGTGCAACAGAGTGAGACTCCATATCAAAAAAAAAAAAAAAAAAAATTTTTGGGCTAGGCACAGTGGCTCACACCTGTAATCCCAGCACTTTGGGAGGCCGAGGCGGGTGGATCACCTGAGGTCAGGAGTTTGAGACTAGCCTGGCCAACATAGTGAAACCCTGTCTCTACTAAAAATACAAAAATTAGCCGGGCATGGTGGCATGGCACAAGCCTGTAGTCCCAGCTATTTGGGAGGCTGAGTCAGGAGAATCGCTTGAATCCAGGAGGTGGAGGTTGCAGTAAGCCAAGATAGTGCCACTGCACTCCATCCTGGGAGACAGAGTGAGACTCTGTCTAAAAAAAAAAAAGAAAAAAAAATTATTTGTAGAGATGAGGTCTTGCTCTGTTGCTCAGGCTGGTCTCAGATGCCTGATCTGAAGTGATCCTCCTGCCTTGGCCTCCTGAAGCCCAGGGATGGAAGGCATGAGCCACTGGGCCTGGCCTGTTTTTACATGTGTCTGTTGCTTCCCTGCCCACTGCAGAGGTGCAGATGTACGTGTGCAACAAGGAGGAGTACGGCTTCCTGCCAGTACCGCTGCGCGCCCACAGCACCCTCCAGGATGAGGCTGAGAGCTTCATGCACGTGCAGCTGGAGGTCATGGGTGAGTCTGCCTGCAAACTGCCCTGGGAGGGGCTAGGTTGCCTCCCTTTCACTGATGTCTCGAATCTGTCCTGTGAGCACTGAGTGCCAGGCAGATGCCAGTCCCTGTGGGGGGTGCTGAGTGCAAGAGCACATGTGAACGAGGTGGAGGGTTGTCCCTGCTGTTACAGAGTGCTGGTTTGCAGGCAGCTGTACGCAGCATGCTCGGGGTTGTCGGGTGGGCTTCCTGGAGGAGGTGGCATTAAGGGGCAGGATGAGTAGGAGTTCACCAGAAAGGGGATTGCAGCGGGAGGTGGTAGCGTGGGCAAAGGCCGAGAGGCTGGAAGGGACGTGAACCTGGGGAACAGGCAAGGTCAGTGGGCCCCTGGGGCTGGTATCCAGGGCCAGGGTAGATGGCCTCAGAGACCAGGCTGAGGAAGGGACCTTCCCCCTGAGGACAGTCAGGAGCTATGTGAGAACTGACAGGACAGCAAGTTTTCACTAAAGAACTGCATGTATAGGCTGGACATGGTGACTCGCACCTGCAATTCCAGCACTTTGGGAGGCCAAGGTGAGAGGATTGCTTGAGCTTAGGAGTTCAAGATCACCCCGGGCAACATAGTGAGACCCCATCTCTCTATAAAAAAATTTTTGGCCGGGTGCAGTGGCTCACGCCTGTAGTCCCAGCACTTTGGGAGGACGAGACGGGCGGATCACAAGGTCAAAAGATGGAGACCATCCTGACCAACATGGTGAAACCCCGTCTCTACTACAAAAAAAATATTAGCTGGGCGTGGTGGCGGATGCCTGTAGTCCCAGCTATTCGGGAGGCGGAGGCAGGAGAATCACTTGATCCCAGGAGGTGGAGGTTGCAGTGAGCCGAGATCGTGCCACTGCACTCCAGCCTGGCAACAGAGTGAAACTCTGTCTCAAAAAAAAAAGAAAAAAAATTTTTTTTAATTAGTCCGATATGGTGGCACATGCCTGTATTCCTAGCTACTCAGGAGGCTGGAGTGGGAGAATCCTTTGAGCCCAGGAGCTGGAGGCTGCAGTGAGCCATTATCGTGCCACTGCACTGCAGCCTGGGCAATAGAGTAAGTCTCTGTCTTCAAAAATAATGATAATAATAAATAATAATCCCAGCTGTTCAGGAGGCCGAGGTGGGCAGATCCCTGGAACCCAGTAGTTTGAGAACAGCATGGGCAACATGGTGAAACCCTGTCTTTACCAAAAAAAAAAAAAAAAACAAAAAAAAAACAAAAATTAGCCAGGTGTGATGGCGCACACCTGTGGTCCTAGCTACTCGGTAGGCTGAGGCAAGAGGATCCCTTGAGCCCAAGAGGTCGAAGCTGCAGTGAGCCATGATTGCGCCACTGCACTCCAGCCTGGGCAGCAGAGCCAGACCCTGTATCAATAAATAAATAAATAAAAAATTTTAAAAATCCATAAGCTATGAAACCAGCAGCTGTCCCTCTACAACTGGAGGAGCACACAGGGCTGAGCTGTAATTGCGGTTGCCTTGGGATGGTGCTCCCATCTCAGCCATTTCTAATGTGGGCCTCTCCCAGCTGTGGGCGCAGAAAGCCCTGCCAACGCCACTGCCATTCCCACCACTGCATAGATGGAGACTGGGTGGGAGGGGTGAGGTGTCTGTCCCTGGGCTCCGTGTCCCTAGCCTTACCGATTTCTGAACAAGTCTATCTGCGGCTCCCCCTGGTGGCTCAAGATGGAATAGCACCCTGTCCTTTGTGTTTGGGGGAGACTTTGTTTTTTCTTTTGAGACGGTGCCTCACTTTGTCACCCAGGCTGGAGTGCAGTAGTGCAGTGTCGGCTCACTGCAACCTCCACCTCCTGGGTTCAAGCGATTCCCCTGCCTCAGCCTCCCAAGTAGTTGGGATTACAGGCACCTGCCACCATGCCCGGGTAATTTTGTATTTTTAGTACAGACGGGGTTTCACCATGTTAGCCAGGCTGGTCTCAAACTCCTGACCTCAGGTGATCTGCCCCTCTCTGCCTCCCAATATGCTGGGATTACAGGTGTGTGCCACTGCGCCTGGCCTAGGGGAGATTTTTGTTTGTTTGTTTTTGAGACGGAGTCTCGCTCTGTCGCCGGGCTGGAGTGCAGTGGCCGGATCTCAGCTCACTGCAAGCTCGGCCTCCCGGGTTTACGCCATTCTCCTGCCTCAGCCTCGCAAGTAGCTGGGACTACAGGCGCCCGCCACCTGGCCCGGCTAGTTTTTTTTGTATTTTTTAGTAGAGACGGGGTTTCACCTTGTTAGCCAGGATGGTCTCGATCTCCTGACCTCGTGATCCGCCCGTCTCGGCCTCCCAAAGTGCTGGGATTACAGGCTTGAGCCACCGCGCCCGGCCTAGGGGAGACTTTTGAGTCTTTTTGAGGTGACACCTGGAGACTGCACAATCACTGGGGCAGGCCCCCCGCAACACCCAAGAGTCTGGCATACTTAGATGTCCAGGTCCCACCCGGCCACAGTCGGGGATGGTGGGTCTCCATTTATCACCACCTCCCATCAGGAACCAGGGCCTGAGAAGCGTCTCTGTAGCTGCCAGAGTTTTCCCAGTTTAAGTTCTCACATATACATATATTTGTGTTGTCATTTCCTTATTATTATTATTATTATTATTATTATTATTATTATTTTGAGAGAGAGAGTCTCGCTGTCACCCAGGCTGGAGTACAGTGGCAAAATCACAGCTTACTGCAGCCTCAACCTCCTTGGCTCAAGCGATCCTCCCACCTCAGCCTCCTGAGTGGCTGAGACCACAGGTGCATGCCACTACCATGCTCAGCTAATTTGTTAATTTAGGTTTCTTTTTTTTTTTTTTTGAGATGGAGTCTCACTCTGTCTCCCAGGCTGGAGTGCAGTGGCCTGATCTCCGCTCACTGCAAGCTCCACCTCCCAGGTTCTCGCCATTCTCCTCTCTCAGCCTCCCAAGTAGCTGGGACTACAGGCGCCTGCCACCACGCCCGGCTAATTTTTTGTATTTTTAGTGGGGGTAGGGTTTCACTATGTTGGCCAGGCTGGTCTTGAACTCCTGACCTCGTGATCCACCCGCCTTGGCCTCCCAAAGTGCTGGGATTACAGATGTGAGCCACTGTGCCCGGCCTTCTTTTTTGCTTTTTTGGGAGATGGAGTCTCTGTCACCTAGGCTGGAGTGCAGTGTCACCATCATAGCTCACTGCAGCCTTGAACTCCTGGGCAATCCTTCCACCTCAGCCTCCCAAGCCATATGGATTAGGGCCCACCCTAATGACTTCATTTTAACTCGACCTCTGTTCACAACCCTGTGTCCAAATAGGATCATACCCTGGGGTACTGGTGGTTGGCACTGGGGAGACATAGTTCACCCCATGACATAGTGCGTGATCTCATGACATCTGTTCGTGAAACCTCTCAGTGGCTTATTGACCCATTTTATAGATTAGGAAAGCTGAGGCCCGGGCCAGTCAAGGATACACAGCATGCCATCATTTCTTGGTTCATTCTACAAGCAATTACTGAGTGCCTGCTGTGTGCCAAGTCCCTGTGTTGGGCACTAGGGGCCCAGTGTGAGCAGACATACCTGGTGTCCTTCCCAAGGGGCCCACAACAGACAGGCACAGGGCCAGGGGGTTAGGGCAGCAAGGATGGGAGCTTTGGTGGTGCAAGTCCAGGTGCTGTTGGGGCCCAGAGGAGGCCTGGCTCAGCCTAGGGAGGTGGGAGGGGGGAGGGTGACCCCCATGCCCAGGGCATCATAGCTGAAAAGTAAGGATACAGAGCAGGGAAGGGAAGGGTATTTCAAGCAGGGACCAAGCATGTGCAAAGGGCCTGAGGTAGGAATGGGAGTTCTTTGCGTTGGCGAGGGCTTAGAGGTGGGGCTGGGGAGTGAAGCTGGAGCATGGGGCGTGGCCAGGGCTTAGAGGCGGGACTGTGGGCGTAGTGAAGCTGGAGCCTGGGGCATGGCCTGGGCTTAGAGACTGGGCTGGGGGCGGAGTGAAGCTGGAGCTTGGGGCGTGGCCAGGGCTGAGAGTCGGGGCTGGGGGCAGGGTGAACCTAGGGCCTGCGGTATGGCCAGGACTTAGAAGCGGGGCTGGGGGTCGGAGCGAAGCTGTTGCATGGTCAGGGTTTAAAGGTGGAGCTGGGGGGGTGCATGGTGAAGCTGGAGCCTGGGGCGTGGCCAGAGCTTAGAGGTGGGGCTGGGGAGGGGCAGGGTGAACAGGGTGAAGTTGGAGCCTGGGGCAAGGCCAGGGCTTAGAGACAAGGCTCGGGGAGGTTGAGGGATGAGGCTAGGGCCTGGGGCGTGGCCAGGGCTGAGTAGCGGGGCTGGGGGCGGGGTGAACGTGGAACTTGGGGTGTGGCCAGGGCTGAGAGGCCAGGCTAGGGGCCGGGTGAAGCTGGGGCCTGGGGTGTGGCCAGGGCTGAGAAGCCAGGCTGGGGGCGGGATGGAGCTGGGGCCTGGGGTGTGGCCAGGGCTGAGAGGCAGGACTGGGGGCGGGGTGAAGCTGGGGCCTGGGGTGCGGTCAGGGCTTTGGGCTGCTGTGCAGAGTTCAAATGACATGGGAGGGGCTCCTAGAGAGCAGCACTGATGTGGGCGGAGCCAGGTCGACTTTGTGGGCCGAGCTAGTCGGACTGGGAGCCATGGAGCCGGTGGGGAAAGCCTGTTGGAGAGAGGTAGGAGGCCCCTCACCCCAGCGACTCCTCAACGTCTGTGCCCCACAGTGAAGCACCCGCCAGCAGAGCCCTCCCGCTTCATCTCGGCTCCCACCAAGACACCGGACAAGATGGGCTTTGACGAGGTGGGCTGGGCCTTCCCTGGAGGCTGGTTGCGGGTGGAGGGCCCTCGCTTGCAGGGGCTGATCTGGCTCGGGGCTCTCCGGGCTGCAGGTCTTCATGATCAACCTGAGGCGGCGGCAGGACCGGCGGGAGCGCATGCTGCGGGCGCTGCAGGCACAGGAGATTGAGTGCCGGCTGGTAGAGGCCGTGGACGGCAAGTGAGTCCGAGGCCTGGGGGTGGGGGGGCGGGTCCGCACGTGGATGTGGGTGTAGACCTCGCTGGTAGACGGCAAGTGATTCAGATGGGGGCGGGCGTGGTGTCCAAACAGGTGTAGACCACATCAGTGGGCGTCATGGAGGGCAAGTGGAAGGGACCCCGGGGAAGGGGCAGATCCTCACAGTTGTAGACTATGGAAGGCAAGTGAGTCCTGACCCAGGGGAATGGGTCGGTTTGCATGCTGCCAGTGTAGACCGCGCTGGTGGGGACTATGGAGGGGTAAGTCAGTCAGACTCCAGGAGAGGAGGAGAGCAGGTTTGCCCATGAGTGTATACCATGTGCAGGTGAGTGAGGCCCCATGTGTCCAGGAGGGGTGCCAGTGCTACAAGTGGGGGACCAGCTGCTCAACGCCGCAGGGGATGATGGAATGGCGGGGGATGGCAGAATGGCAGGCAAGGTGAGCCTTCTTCGTGACCCTCTCCTCCTCCTCTCCAGAGCCATGAACACCAGCCAGGTGGAGGCGCTGGGGATCCAGATGCTGCCCGGCTACCGGGACCCCTACCACGGCCGGCCCCTCACCAAGGGTGAGCTGGGCTGCTTCCTGAGCCACTACAACATCTGGAAGGAGGTGTGTCCTGAGCGATGGGCGGGGCCAGAGTTATGACTCGAGATCTCCTCTGAGATTTGGAGCGGGAAGGGGTTGAAGGAGTTCCCCAAAGCCCTGGCCAGGCATCCAGCCTCAGCCATGGGACCCATGGCGTCTCTTTAGTGAATGATGCGCCACACCAGCTGTATCAACCCCAAGTGTGTCTGCCATCCTTCCATTGCGCAGATGTGGAAACTGAGGCTGGGGGGAGGGGTGAGCCCTTTTGAGCAGCAGGTGGTGTCTGGGGCCTGGGACCTGTAAACAAATCCTCGTTACTCCCAGCCTGGTCTCTATGCTTGACGTTTAGTAATAGAAGTCATGGCCACAGAGCCACTTTAAACCAGCACCTGCCCAGTGCCGGGGGCACCCCACCAGCCCAGGCATCCTCAGCCACCCTCAGAGGGAGAGGCTGTGATTGGAGGAGGGTGTCTGATTGGGCTTCGAACTTGGGGCTATCAGGGCCAGGCATGGTGGCACACACCTGTGGTCCTGACTACTCGGAAGGCTAAAGTGGGAGGGTGACATGAGCCCAGGAGTTAAGGCTGCATTCAGCCAAGATTGTGCCACTGCACTCTAGCCTGGACAACAGAGCAAAACTGTGTCTCAGAAAAAAAGAGAAAAATGGCTGGGTGTGGTGGCTCATGCCTGTAAGCTCAGCACTTTGGGAGGCCAAGGCAGGTGGATCACCTGAGGTCAGGAGTTCAAGACCAGCCTGGCCAACATGGTGAAACCTCGACTCTACTAAAAATACTAAAATTAGCTGAGTGTGGTGGTGGGCTCCTGTAATCCCACTACTTGGGAGGCTGAGGCAGGAGAATCACTTGAACCCAGGAGGTGGAGGTTGCAGTGAGCTGAGATCATGCCATTGCACTCCAGCCTGGGCGACAAGAGTGACACTGTGTCTCAAAAAAAGAAAAATAAATAAAAGCCGGGCGTAGTGGCACATGCTTGTAATCCCAGCTACTCAGGAGGCTAAGGCAGGAGAATTACTTGAACCCAGGAGGCGGAGGTTGCAGTCAAGATTGAGCCACTGCACTACAGCCTGGGCGACCGAGCGAGACTCCGTCTCAAAAAAGAGAAAAAAAAAAGAAAAAAACTTGTTATCATCAAACATGAAGCCAAATGGGGGCGTGCGGCTGCAAGGTGGGAGGTGCATGAGGTGTGGACATTTGAGGGGCTAGGAGGCCTTCCTCTTCGGAGATCCATCATGGGTGACAGAGGGCATGGATGTCCAGATGTCCCTGGAGCTAGGAGAGGCGGGGAGATGCACTGGCTTCTCTCCTGGTCTTTCAGAGCTTCTGAAAGCAGAGCTCTGTGCTTTAGGGTCAGGCCTGGCCTTGGCCTCCCTGCGACCTGGCTGGGCTTCCTCTCTCAGGTGGTGGACCGGGGGCTGCAGAAATCGCTTGTGTTTGAGGATGACCTGCGTTTTGAGATCTTCTTCAAGAGACGCCTGATGAACCTTATGCGCGATGTAGAGCGGGAGGGCCTGGACTGGGACCTCATGTGAGTGGGGATCTGAGGGTGGGGTGAAGCTGGGGCCTGGGGCAAGGCCAGGACTTAGAGGTGGGGTTGGGGACAGGGTGAAGCTGGGGCCTGGGGACGGGTCATGGCTTAGAGGCGGGGCTTGAGGGTGGGGTGGAGCTGGACCAGGGCTTAGAGGTGGGGCTGCGAGGCGGAGTGGAGCTGGATCCTAGGGGCGTGGCCAGAGCGCTGCAGCTAAGCCTAGAGCCGTATGTCTGGGTGTGGTCAGGGTGGTAGGCGTAGGGCGTGGCTAACTCCTGGAAACGTAGCAGGATGATTCACGTGATCCCTGGGCCTGAGAGCACTGTCAGGGCTGTAGACTATATAGGGAAGGACCTTAGAAGGATCACCCAGAACTCAAGGTACCTGGCCAGCAGCCTGCAGGCTTGGTCAGGGCTTAGAGTCTTGACTGAGGTCTATGGAAGTGAATGTGGCTAAAATTTGACCGGGCAGCCTGCGGGCGAGGCTGAAGAGCATGGGGGTGTGGTCATGGAGGGCGTGGTCAGAGCTGGAGGTGTGGCCGAAGAGTGTGGGGGCGTGGCCAGGGCGCCTGGGTCTTAGACAAGCCCTGGTATGGGAGTACCGCCACCATGTTTCCTGCACTGGAGCCTTTCTTTTCTCCTATAGGTGGGCTGGTTTGTCCTCTTCTTTGCTCCATCTTTCTTTCCCTTCCAAGTGCAGTGCCCTAATCCACATTCTGGGAACACTGCCCCGTGTGAATAGTAACTGCACCCCTCCATTCCTGACTGCTCCCCACATCAGGGCACCTCGCCCACCTCCACCCCCACTGCCCTCTGAACTCAGAGCAGCTTCAGCCTCAGAGAACGTCTGCGTGATCCTGCTCTCCCCAGCTCCAAAGCCTCCACGGCTCCCTCACGCCCTTTGGAAAAACTCTAATTCCCATGACCCACATGACCCCCAGACCCCTGGGCTCCTGCATTCTCTGCATCCAGTCACAGCGCTCCGCAAACATGCTGAGCCTGCTCCCATCCCAGGGCCTGGCGGGGTAACTAGATCCCTAGTTTTCTGGGCAAGCTCTCTCTGGAGGGCGGGAGGAGAGTGACAGGCCCGATCCTGCACCCCAGTTACGTGGGCCGGAAGCGGATGCAGGTGGAGCACCCCGAGAAGGCTGTGCCCCGCGTGAGGAACCTGGTGGAGGCCGACTACTCCTACTGGACCTTGGCCTACGTGATCTCCCTGCAAGGCGCCCGCAAGCTGCTGGCTGCTGAGCCGCTCTCCAAGATGCTGCCTGTGGACGAGTTCCTGCCCGTCATGTTCGACAAGCACCCAGTGTGAGAGGGGCAGGCGGCTGCTGGGCTGGGGTCTCACGGTGGGCCTGTCCTGGGAGGGTGGGGGCGTGAAACTCACGGACTCTGAGGACTTGTCTCTTCTTCTGCCTACTTCTCCCTCCGTTCGCCCCTTCCCAGATCTGTCTCCATTTGTATCCCCTGCACACTTACGTCTTAATCTATCCCGGCTGACTTCTTCACCTCCAGTTTTTCCTCCAGCTGTCCCCTCCCCTGAAGCCATTGCTGCCCCTCACTCCCCTCCTCCTCCCCCCAGGTCTGAGTACAAGGCCCACTTCTCCCTCCGCAACCTGCATGCCTTCTCCGTGGAGCCGCTGCTCATCTACCCCACACACTACACCGGAGACGATGGCTATGTGAGTGACACTGAGACCTCAGTCGTATGGAACAATGAGCACGTCAAGACCGACTGGGACCGCGCCAAGTCCCAGAAGATGCGGGAGCAGCAAGCACTGAGCCGTGAGGCCAAGAACTCAGACGTGCTCCAGTCCCCGCTGGACAGTGCTGCCCGGGATGAACTCTGAGGGGTGGCAGCCAGAAAGCCAAAGCAGCCATCACTGGCCCAGGTTCCAGGTGCTTACTGAGGACATCAGGGCCACCTCTAGGACCCCTTGGCAGGCCGCAGAGGGCTCTCGTGTGGGGTGGTGTCCAGCCAGCTCTTGCTAAGCAATCACGTGCACACAGGCAGCATTAATGGAGTGCCTACTGCATGCCAGCAACAGGGCTTGGCCCTGGGGAAGTGGGAGGACCCAAGCCCTCTTCATCTGTTCATGTGCCCAACACTTATTAAGTACCTGCTGTATGCCAGGTTCCCATGTTATGGCAGTGAATGAGGCATAATTATTCCCCCTCTCAGCGATTGATTCAGTCATCAAGCAGTTACTGATCAGAGTAAGAATCAGGCACTACTGATACACATTCATTTTTAAAATTCATTCAAGGATTTATTGAGTGCCTACTGTGTATTGGGTGCCATTCTAGGCTCTGGGATTTTTTTTTTTTTTTTTTTTTTTAAAGAGCAGAGTCTCACTCTGTCACCCAGGCTGTAGTGCGGTGGTATGATATTGGCTCACTGCAGCCTATGCCTCCCAGGTTGCAGCAATTCTTGTTTCTCAGCCTCCCAAGTAGCTGGGACTACAGGTGTGCGCCATCACGTCTGGCTAATTTTGGTATTTTTGGTAGAGACGGGGTTTCACCATGTTGGCCAGACTGGTCTCGAACTCCTGACCTCAAGTGATCCACCCGCCTCGGCCACCCAAAGTGCTGGGATTACAGGCATGAGCCACTGCGCCCAGCCCAGGCTCTGGGAATATTGAGATAAATAAGATGCTTCTATCCATTTATTCAAGCACATACTGATCACCTACTGTGTGCCTGGCACTCGTGTCACAAAGATAAGTTATTGATTTGGTACACTTAGCACCTGCTGTGTGCAGGGAGCTGAGCTGTGGGATGGGAATGGGAGTGAACAAGGTACTTTTCACGTTTTTCCTTTTTCCCCTCACTGCTAGACGGTGTGGGAACTTCTCACTCTTTAATTGGCTTCTTTTCCACACACCTCAAGAGCACTGACTGTGTGCTGGGCACTAGTGATAAGAAAGAGGATGACAGTTGTTCAGTCTGCATTTTCGTCATGGGCTACATGCCAAGTGCTAGGGCACAGAGATGAACAAGATCGGTTCCTTCACTTCATGCCACAAGCATTTATTGAGCACCTGTGTGCTAGGCCTCACAGACTCCCAGTTGGGTTGAAGGATGGTTGACTGAGTTTGATTCTTCCTGTGCCCATGGTCATCTGAGCTGTGTGCAGACAACATACCCCGACCACCCAAGAGGGAGGGTTGTTCTTCCCCCACCAGGGGCAGCCACAGGTCCTGGTGGCCCCACACCACATGTCAGCCCCCCTGGAGGGGGCGCCAGTTGGAGACGGGGGCTGGGTGTCCCTGGCCCAACCCCAGTCCCCTGTGCTTTACCTCCCTGCCCTTGTGTCTCAGGTGTGGTCCCTGCCTGCTTGATGAAGTTGCTCTGTTCAAGCCTTTGGTGGGATCATGTGTTTGGGGGCTTTTCGGGGACCCAGCTGCACTGGGGCACCGCCCGTGGCCTGGGCAGGACATTTCCCAGCAAGGGCCGGAGGAGTTGCCATGCCTTCAGCCTGAATCGAATGTCAGAACCGGCCAGCGGTGCTTCACCCTCTTGGGGATAACTTGCTTATTTTTTTAATAAATGTTCCTGGTTGGTTTTCACAGAAGTCTGTGGGGTTTTGCTTGGCACCAAAACACTGCCCACATTCCCCACCCCTGACTGCCCAACAAGATTTGGGAGGAAACCAGGGCAGGTGCAGTAGGGAAGCTGTCCAGTGGGGCCTAGCATGGTGGCTCGTGCCTGTAATCCCGGCACTTTGGGAGGCCAAGGTGGGCGGATCACTTGAGGTCAGGAATTCAAGACCAGCTTGGCCAACATGGTGAAATCCCCGCTCTACTAGAAGTACAAAAATTAGCCTAGTGTAGTGGGGGGGTGCCTGTAATCCTAGCTACTTGGGAGGCTGAGGCAGGAGAATCGCTTGAACCCAGGAGGTGGAGGTTGCAGTGAGCTGAGATCTTGCCACTGCACTCCAGCCTGGGCAACAGAATGAGTCTCCATCTCAAAAAAAAAAAAAAAAAAAAAAAAAAGGATTAGGCTAGGTGAAGTGGCTCACTCCTATAATCCCAATGCTTTGGGAGGCTGAGGAGGTGAGAGGATTGCTTGAGGTCAGGAGCTCAAGACCAGCTTGGGCAACAGGGTGAGACCCTCGTCTCTACAAAAAAATTGAGAAATTAGTTGGACATGGTAGGGCACACCTGTAATCTGGCTACTCATACTCAGGAGGCTGAAGCAGGAGTATCTCTTGAGTCTAGGAGGTTGAGGCTGCAGTGAGCCATGATCACACCACTGCACTCCAGCCTGGGCAACAGAGCAAGACCCTGTTTGTATAAAACAAACCAAACCAGAAAACTTCCGTGAAATAGCCCAGGGACAGGTGGCCAACTTCATTCTATCTTAGACCAACCACAGGATCGTCGCAGATGACTTCAAATGAGGAGAGGGGCTGTCATGGTTTGGGTCCCCCGAAACAGACCCCAAGATGAGGATTGAAGGGCACTTACGTTATCAGTGACCCCAGGAACTTGCCATGGGCCAGTAGGGAAGTGAGACGAGAAGGGAAAGAGCAGTCCCAGCACAGGGAGAGAGGGCTGGGCGTTGCAACATGCCCAGTCGCGTTTGGATTTTCTGGGTCAAATGCTTATAAATCCTCAGGATTGTTACATCCTGAGAGTGTGCAAGAATATACCTGAGACTTTTATAAACTAACACAGGCCAGGCGCCGTGGCTCACACCTGTAATCCCAGCACTTTGGGAGGCCGAGGCTGGCGGATCACGAGGTCAGGAGTTCGAGACCAGCCTGACCAATATGGTGAAACCCCATCTCTGCTAAAAATATAAAAAAAATTAGCCAGGCATGGTGGTGAGCACCTGTAGTCCCGGCTACTCAGAGGCTGAGGCAGAAGAATCACTTGAACCTGGGAGGTGGAGGTTGCAGTGAGCCAAGATCGCGCCACTGCACTCCAGCCTGGGCAACAGAGCAACACTGTCTCAAAAAACAAAACACGAACAACAACAACAACAAAAAACCTAACACAGATGGTGTGCAATCAGTGTGAAAAAAATCAGAACCTACAGCTAAGCAAACTGACAAAGCAAGAAGTAAATCACACATTTTCAGACACAACTAACATTTTCAAAAACTTTCCAGCCTTCCTCATTTGCATGGTATAAACATATATGCATTGAAAAAAAAGGCGGCCCATGTTACATAAACTGCTGCAACCTGCCTTTTCATTTTTCATGGAACGCATTTTTATTTCTAAGCATGGGATCAAACTGTACCTATTTTTTAAAAAACAACTTTTATTTTTAATTTTAACAACTATTGTGGATATCCTTTCCAAAATAGGGTTAACATCTACCAGCTCTTTTTGTATTGGTTTTTTTGTTTGTTTGTTTGTTTGTTTGTTTTGAGACGGAGTCTGGCTCTGTCGCCCAGGCTGGAGTGCAGTGGCCGGATCTCAGCTCACTGCAAGCTCCACCTCCCGGGTTCACGCCATTCTCCTGCCTCAGCCTCCCGAGTAGCTGGGACTACAGGCGCCCGCCACCTCACCCGGCTAGTTTTTTGTATTTTTTAGTAGAGACGGGGTTTCACCGTGTTAGCCAGGATGGTCTCGATCTCCTGACCTCGTGATCCGCCCATCTCGGCCTCCCAAAGTGCTGGCATTACAAGTTTGAGCCACCGCGCCCGGCTCTTTTTGTATTGTTATGGAAAATATTCCCTGTTGTTTCTTGCAGTGAATAGCATTATACAATACATCTTTCCTACTGGATTTTTTGTTTTTTTGTGGTTTGTTTGTTTGTTTGTTTTCTTTTGTTTTTTGAGACAGCCACACTCTGTCACCCATGCTGGAGTGCAGTGGTGCAATCTCGGCTGACTGCAACCTCTGACTGCCTGGTTCAAGTGATTCTCCTGCCTCAGCCTCCTGAGTAACGGATTACAGGCGCCTGCCACCACACCTGGCTAATTTTTGTATTTTTAGTGGAGACGAGGTTTCACCATGTTGGCCAGCTGGTCTTGAACTCATGACCACAAGTGATCCACCTGTGTTGGCTCCCAAAGTGCTGGGATTACAGGCGTTAGCCTCGGCTCCTGGCTTTCTACTGGATTTTAAAATTTCAGTTGGGTAAATAGAGACAGGTGGGATTGCTGAGTCAACTGGGCTGTGCACTTCAAGTTTCAGTAGAGGCTACCATATTTCTTTTTCTTATTGAATCCTAACTATTCATCATCTATTGGCCAGAGTGAATTATCCATGTTTATTAAACGGTCCCTTCTGTGAAACATTTTTTTTTTCATTGAGGCAGAGTCTCATGCTGTCACCCAGGATGGAGTGTAGTGGCATGATCTCGGCTCACTGCAACCTCCACCCCCACCCTGGGTTCAAAAAATTCTCCTGCCTCAGCCTCCCCAGTAGCTGGGATTACGGACACCTGCCACAATGCCCGGCTAGTTTTTGTACTTTTAGTAGAAACAGGTTTTCACCATGTTGGCCAGGCTGGTCTCAAACTCCTGACCTCAGGTGTTCCTCCCGCTTCGGCCTCCCAAAGTGCTGGGATTAGAGGCGTCAGCCACCGCACCCGGCCCCTTCTGTGAAACTTTTTTTTTTCATGTTTTGCAGGGAAGTTTCTAAATCTTATTTAACCCCGTGAGTCTCAACCAGGGGTAATTTTGTTCTTCTGGGGACATTTGGCAGGATGTTTGTCTCCTAAACATCCTACAATGCTAACACCATCCTACATTGTACATCCTATGCAGTAGGATGCAGCTAAATATCCTACAGTGGACAGGTCGCCCCACCATACAGAATGTTCCAGTCCAGAATGTTCATAGTGCTGACATTAGGTCGCCCCACCATACAGAATGTTCCAGTCCAGAATGTTCATAGTGCTGAGACTGAGAATTCCGGTACCCGGCCAGATATGGTGGCTCGTGCTTGTAATCCCAGCACTTTGGGAGGTTGAGGCAGGCAGATCACTTGACCGCAAGAGTTTGAGACTAGCCTGGGAAAAACCTTGTCTCTATAAAAAAAAATAGAAAAACTTGGCCGTGTGTGGTGTCACGTGTCTGTGGCCCCAGCCTCAGGAGGCTGAAATAAGAGGACTGCTGGAGCCCAGGAGGTCGAGGCCGCAGTGAGCAGTAATTGTGCCACTGCACTCCAGCCTGGGCTACAGAGTGAGACCCTGTGTCAAAAAAGTCAAAAATAAAAAAAAGAATCCCTGTACCCGATTCCTTTTAGCCTCTTGGGGACATGAGTCCTTAGAAAGGTCTTGTCTGTGGCATGAAGTGAAGCTTCCTTTACTATGAAATGTATCTGAATAAAGCATAGATTCGCAGGCTCTTCTTACAGACTAAAGGGTTAGAATTTGGAGGCAGCCGGGTGCGGTGACTCCCAACTGTAATCCCAGCACTTTGGGAGGCCAAGGCAGGTGGATCACCTGAGGTCAGGAGTTCGAGACCATCCTGGCTATCACAGTGAAACCCCGTCTCTAGTAAAAATACAAAACAATTAGCCGGGCGTGGTGGAGCATGCCTGTAACCCCAGCTACTCTGGAGGCCAAGGCAGGAGAATTGCTTGAACCCGGGAGGTGGAGGTTGCAGTGAGCTGAGATTGCACCACTGCCCTCCAGCCTGAGCAACAAAGAGCAAAACTCCATCTCAAAACAAACAAAAAAAACTAACTTGGAGGTGGTGCCTGGGAACTGAGTTTTATTTTGAAGGCCCCCATACAGTTACCTAATTTTGGTGTTGCCTTTGACCTCCACACCTTCAGGAGACCCTCATACTTCTGGAGCTTTCTAAATAGACACACACACACACACACACACACACACACACACACACACACACACACACACAATGTGTACTTGTCTTGACTTTGTAAAATTTAATTTAATTTTTTTTTTTTTTTTTTGAGACAGAGTCTCGCTCTGTCACCCAGGCTGGAGTGCAGTGGCACGATCTCGGCTCACTGCAAGCTCCGCCTCCCAGGTTCATGCCATTCTCCTGCCTCAGCCTCCCGAGTAGCTGGGACTACAGGCGCCCGCCACCACACCAGGCTAATTTTGTTTTTGTATTTTTAGTAGAGACGGGGTTTCACCATGATAACTAGGATGGTCTCGATCTCCTGACCTCGTGATCCGCCCGCCTTGGCCTCCCAAAGTGCTGGGATTACAGGCTTGAGCCACCGCGCCCGGCTGTCTTTGTAAAATTTTTATTATTATTTTTTTCTGAGACAGGGTCTCGTTCTGTTGCCTAGGCTGGAGTGCAATGGTGCAATCACACTTCACTGCAGCCTCAACCTCCCAGGCTCAAGTGATCTTCCCACCTCAGCCTCTTAAGTAGCCAGGACTACAGATATGAGCCACTATGCCGAGCTAATTTTTTATTTTTTGTAGAGATGGGGGTCTTGCTATGTTGCTTGTCTTGAGCTCCTGGGCTCCAGCAATGCTCCCCCCTTGGCTTATCAAAATGCTGGGATTACAGGCATGAATCACTGTACCCGGTACCTTTATTTTATGAATGCTGTTTTTAATTATGAAGTGATTCTTATTCATGGGAACACCCTTCAGTTGGTCCACTGGCTATTATATTAGTTCCCTGTTGCTGCTCTAACACATTTCCATAAACTTAGTCGCTCAAAACAACATCAATGCCTTAGCGTATGGTTTTGAAGGCCAGAATTCTGACAGTTTCACTGGGCTAATGTCAAATCAAGCTGAGGCCAGGTGCGGTGGCTCACGCCTGTAATCCCAGCACTTTGGAAGGCCAAGGTGGGTGGGTCACTTGAGGTCAGCAGTTCGAGACCAGCCTGGCCAACATGGCGAAATCCCATCTCTACTGAAAATACAAAAATTAGCTGCACATGGTGGCGCACACTGTAATCTCAGCTACTTGGGAGGCTGAGGCAGGAGAATTGCTTGAACCCGGGAGGCGGAGGTTGCAATGAGCTGAGATTGGGGCCACTGCACTCCAGCCTGGGCAACAGAACAAGACTCTCTCTCTCTCAAAAAAAATCAAGCTGGGTGCAGTGACACACACCTGTAATCCCAGCTACTCGGGAGACCGAGGCAGGAGAATCGCTTGAGCCCAGGAGTTCAAGATCAGTCTGGGTAACATAGTGAGACTCCCGTCTCTAAAAACAAATAAGTAAAAATAAATTCAAGTCAGCAGGATTGGTTTCTTCTTTATTTTTTTGAGACGGAGTCTCACTGTGTTGCCCAGGCTGGAGTGCAGTGGCCGGATCTCAGCTCACTGCAAGCTCCACCTCCTGGGTTCATGCCATTCTCCTGCCTCAGCCTCCCAAGTAGCTGGGACTACAGGCGCCCGCCACCTTGCCCGGCTAGTTTTTTGTATTTTTTAGTAGAGATTGGGTTTCACCGTGTTAGCCAGGATGGTCTCGATCTCCTGACCTCGTGATCCACCCGTCTCAGCCTCCCAAAGTGCTGGGATTACAGGCTTGAGCCACCGCGCCCGGCCAGGATTGGTTTCTTCTGGAGGATCTGGGGGGAATCTCTCTCTCTATCTTTTCTGGCTTCTGAAACCCACTGGCATCTTTTTTTTTTTTTTTGAGACCGAGTCTAGCTCTGTCACCTACGCTGGGGCTGGAGTGCAGTGGCACGATCTCAGCTCACTGCAACCCCTGCTTCCCAGGTTTAAGTGCTGGTTATGCCTCAGCCTCCTGAGTAGCTGGGATTACAGGCGCCCATCACCATGCCTGGCTAATTTGTGTATTTTTAGTAGGGAGGGGGCTTCACTATTTTAGCCAGGCCAGTCTTGAACTCCTGACCTCAGGTGATCTTCCCACTTTGGCCTCCCAAAGTGCTGGGATTACCGGCATGAGCCACCATACCCCATCCCCACTGGCATTTTTTTTTTTTTTAATGCTTTAAACAATTTACTTTTTTAGAATTCAAAAGCAAACTCTGGATCTTGAGCTTAACTGTAATGGAATATATTACGTTCCATTTATTTTTGTAAATTATTTTATTTCTTCCTTGATGATTTAGAGGGACTATCTTCAAGCCAGTACAAATATTTCATACATAATAACTGGCCAATTTCTAACCAATTGAGTAATTTGTTGCATAAAAAGCTACCTCACATCTTTCAGCAAGAAATACATTAAATTTAAATAGTGAAGACATTATATAATGAATTAGGACACAATTAAAATTTGCTTTAAATATTTCTTTGGGGGGAGAACACCACACTTCTACTCAATGGAGAGAAAGCTTTTCATAGTCCGGAGGCGTTTTATTTTATTTTATTTTATTTTTTTGAGACGGAATCTCGCTGTGTCGCCCAGGCTGGAGTGCAATGGCACAATCTTGGCTCACTGCAAGCTCTACCTCCCAGGTTCAAGCAATGCTTCGGCCTCAGCCTCCTGAGTAGCTGAGACTACAGGCCACCATGCCGGGCTCATTTTTGTACTTTTAGTAGAGACAGAGTGTTACCATATTGGTCAGGCTGGTCTCGAACTCCTGACCTTGTGATCTGCCTGCCTCGGCCTCCCAAAGTGCTGGGATTACAGACGTGAGCCACCCCGCCTGGCCTTTTATTTATTTATTTATTTTTAACACCTATTATGTCATGAATTCATAGGAAGAGTTTCCAGCAGCTCAAGCTCCTTCCGACTGGTTTTCACGCAGTGTGCTTCTCTGGGTGGAGCAGGCTGCCACTTCAGTTGAACCCAGATACCTTGGTCTTTGGTTTCTTTCTTTTTCTGATTGTTTTCCTTCATGCGTTTCAGGAAGCTATCTTGGCTCTTTGAGAGTGCTTAATGTGCTCAATACGCACATTAATTCTCTTGGCAAGAATCTTGCCCTTAACTTGTTTGTTTACAATGCCAACAACATGCTGGGGAACATTGTAGGAGTCCAGTTTTGCCACGGTAACACTTGCGGGGCATTCCTTTTTGAATATGACGCACTCTCTTGATGTCTACAGTATCACCTTTCTTATAGATTCATGTATACATGGCCTAAGGAACAACTTCATGTTTTCTAAAAAGCCTAGAGAACATATATCAGGTGCCTCTCCTTTCCCTTTGTGTTTGTCATCTGGGCAAATTACTGGAAGATGGCGGTTCTGACCGAAAGGCCCCACTGGTATCTTTTGCTTGTGGTCCCTTCTCGTGTCAATCCAAGCCACTTCAATCCCTTCAGTTCTATGTATTCACCTAACCTTCTTGCCTCCCTCTTCCAAGGACACTTGTGATTACATTTACAGCCCATTCAGATGATCCAGGATAATCTCTCCATAATCTCAAAATCCTTGACTTAATCGTATCTGCAGGGCTGGGCCTGGTGGCACGTGCCTGCAGTCCCAGCTATGAGAGAGGTTGTGGTGTGCAGTAGGATTGCTTGAGCCCAAGAGTTCAAGGCCTCAGTGAGCTATGATTGCACCACTGCACTCTAGCCTGGGCAGCAGAGCAAGATCCTGCCAAAAAAAAAAAGAAAAAAAGAAAAATCACATCTGCATCTGCCAAGTTTCTTTTGCCATTTAAACTAACATCCATAGGGCCAGACGAGGTGGCTCATGCATGTAATCCCAGCACTTTGGGAGGCCAAGGCGGGTGGAACACCTGAGGTCAGATGTTCAAGACCAGCCTGACCAACATGGTAAAACCCCATCTCTACTAAAAATATAAAAATTAGCTGGGCATGATGGCAGGCGCCTATAATCCCAGCTACTTGGGAGGCCGAGGTAGGAGAATTGCTTGCGCCCAGGAGGCAGAGTTTGCAGTGATCTGAGATGGCGTCATTGCACTCCAGCCTGGGCAACGAGAGCTAAATTCCATCTCAAATAAATAAAGTAACATCCACAGATTCTGAGCAACACACATGGATATCTCTGAGGGGACATTATTTAGCCTACTGCTACAGTATCCTTTGGAGGGGCTGCCATTGTGTCTGACTCTATGGATGTATCAGTCATATGATACATAGTTACGTATCATAGTACAGTGTATCAGTCATGGATCAAGGTGGGAAAACAGAAACCACTTGAGGTCTTTTAACAGAAAGGGGTTTGATACAGGAAATTCACAATGACTCAGTGCTGCCATTGCAGCCTGAAAAACAACCACAGGCAATACATAAATGAATGAGCTTGGCTGTGTGCCAATAAAACTTTATTTGCAAAAACCAGGGTTGGGTCAGATTTGGCCCAGGGGCTGAAGTTTGCCATCTCTGGGTACAAAGGATCAGGACTGAGTCTGGTTCTACAGAGACGACCTTGAAGAAGTGGCTTTCCAAAGCTCCCCGAGGTTGTCACTGAACAAGGGAATGCTGAAACCCCAACTGGTTCCACATCTGGCTGCTGCCAGAGTGAAGGGGAAGGAAAACCAAGACGACTCTGGTCCCTTTTGTTTTCCATACTTGAACTTGGGTGGACACCTTGGGTGTGCCCAGCTGCAGGGAGACCTACGCGTGTAGCTGGGGCTTTGGAATGGGGTGGGACAGGGGCAGATGCTGATGTCAACCTCCCATGAATGGTTTATTAGCATATGTTACAATGATGATAGGGACGGCGGTGTAACTGTAGGGTGCATAATCACAGTCACCATTACGTGTAATTGCAGGATTTGGAGCAGAGTAATTCTCATGCAATATAATCAATTATATAATGAAATGTAATCTCAGACAGATCATCAAGGACATAACTGTGTTACGCCCTCCAGGAAATGGAATATACCTCTTTTTGAAGTTCCCAGGAGGTTCTGCCAGGTTGGCTGGTGGAGGGAGAAGAAGTCAAGAGCCAAATGGGGTTAGGATGAGAGGGTGATTGGGGTGGGGGTGTTTCAGGTGAGAGTGGAGGATAGTGATGGGCATGAGAATAGTTGGGAGTTTAGTCTGAGGTTGAGAGAAGTGAGGAGAAGCAGGGGAAAAAGTTCAAGAACAATGGGGTCAGGTCAGGGATTAGCAAACTGTGGATGAGGGCCAAATCTGACATCTGACTTTTTTTTTTTTTTTGAGACAGAGTCTCGCCCTGTTACCCAGGCTGGAGTGCAGTGGCGCAATCTCGGCTCACTGCAAGCTCCCCCTCCCTGGGTTAACGCCATTCTCCTGCCTCAGCCTCCCGAGTAGCTGGGACTACAGGTGCCCACCACCACGCCCGGCTAATTTTTTGTATTTTTAGTAGAGATGGGGTTTCACTGTGTTAGCCAAGATGGTTTCGATCTCCTGACCTCATGATCCACCCGCCTCGGCCTCCCAAAGTGCTGGGATTACAGGTGTGAGCCACCGCGCCCAGCCCGTTTTTTTTTTTTTTTTTTTTTTTCTGATACGGAGTTTCACTCTTGTTGCCCAGGCTGGAGTGCAATGGTGCGATCTCAGCTCACTGCAACCTCTGCCTCCCAGGTTCAAGTGATTCTCCTGCCTCAGCCTCTGGAGTAGCTGGGATTACAGGCGTGTACCACCACACCTGGCTAATTTTTGTATTTTTAGTAAAGATGGGGTTTCACCATGTTGGCCAGGCTGGTCTCAAACTCCTGACCTCAGGTGATCCATCCACCTAGGCCTCCCAAAGTGCTGGGATAACAGGCGTGAGCCATGTCACCCAGCTTTTTTTTTTTTTGCGATGGTGTGTCTCTCTGTCACCCAGGCTGGAGTGCAGTGGTATGATCTCAACTCACCACAACCTCCGCCTCCTGGGTTCAAGCCATTCTTGCACCTCAGCCTCCCAAGTAGCTGGGATTACAGGCATGCTGCCACCATGCTTGGCTAATGTATTTTTAGCAGAGACGGAGTTTCATCATGTTTGGTGATTCCTGAAGTGCTGGGATTACAGGCATGAGCCACTGCACTCAGTTCCCCCAAATTTTTTAAAAACAAGTCAGATTTGAGGCTGGGCACGGTGGCTCATGCTTATAATCCCAGCACTTTGGGAGGCCGAGGCGGCTGGATCACCTGAGGTCAGGAGTTCAAGACCAGCCTGGCCAACATGGCGAAATCCTGCCTCTAATAAAAGTACAGAAATTAGCTGGATGTGGTGGCATATGCCTGTAATCACAGGTTCTCGGGAGGCTGAGGCAGGAGACTCACTTGAACCCAGGAGGTGGAGGTTGCGGTGAATGGAGATCATGCCACTGCGCTCCAGCCTGGGTGATAGAGCGAGTCTCCCTCTTAAAACAAGCAAGCAAACAAAACAAACAAACAAACAAAACCCCAAAAATTATTTGGCTGAACAAGAATCTGGAAAAAAAAATTTTTTAATTGAGGTAAGATTCAGACAACATAAAATTAACTATATTAAAATGTCCAATTTGGTGGCACTTAGCACATTCGCAATGTTGCACGACTATCACCTTTATCAAGTTCCAGAACATTTTCATCCCCCTCAAAGGTGATCTCGTTTCTATCAGCAGTCACTCCCCACTCCCTCTCCCCCAGCCCCTGGCACCACCAATCTGTTTCCTGTCTCTGTGTGTTCCCAGAAAGGGGTCCCGATGAAGACCCTAAGAGAGGGATGTTGGATCTCGTGCAAGAAAGAATTCAGGGCGAGTCCGTAGAGTAAGTGAAAGCAAGTTTATTAGGAAAGTGAAGGAATAAAGAATGGCTACTCCAGGGTGGGCGTGGTGGCTCACGCTTGTAATCCCAGCACTTTGGGAGGCTGAGGCAGGCGGATCACGAGGTCAGGAGATCGAGACCATCCTGGCTAACACGGTGAAATCCTGTCTCTACTGAAAATACAAAAAATTAGCCGGGCGTGGTGGCGGGCACCTGCAGTCCCAGCTACTCGGAAGGCTGAGGCAGAATGGCGTGAACCCAGGAGGCGGAGCTTGCAGCGAGCCGAGATTGCGCCACTGCACTCTGGCCTAGGCTACAGAGCGAGACTCCGTCTCAAAAAAAAAAAAAAAAAAAAAAAAAAGGCTACTCCATAGAGCTATTAGAGTGACTGATGCGGATCTATTTGCCCCTCGCTACAAAAGGGTCTCAAGTCTTTGATCTTGTGTCCTTCAGTGTGTGGGACCCATTGTGTTACCCATGGGGCTTGGGGACTGAGGCTCAGGGCTGCTTGCTGGGAAATGTAACCCCTTTGTCCCAGAAAGGTAGAAGGAGTGAGAATGGTCATTCGGGCTTAATGCAAAGTTTCTGCAACCCAACCCAATTCCCAGACGCATTTTGGTCATGATCAATACAGGGGTCAACCCTGAGGGCTGCTGCTTGCCCGTTGTTATGGTTATTTCTTGATGATATGCTAAATGAAGGGTGGATTATTCATGCCTCCCCTTTTTAGACCAAATAGGGTAACTTCCTAACATTGCCATGGTATTTGTAAACTGTCATGGTGACGGGGGGAGTGTAGCAGTGAGGATGACCAGAGGTCACTCTTGTCGCCATTCTTGATTTTGGTGGCTTTGGGCCGTTTTTTGTTGTTGTTGTTGTTGTTGAGACGGAGTCTCGCTCTGTCACCCAGGCTGGAGTGCAGTGGCGCGATCTCTGCTCACTGCAAGGTCCGCCACCTGGGTTCACACAATTCTCCTGCCTCAGCCTCCTGAGTAGCTGGTGGGACCACAGGCACCTGCCACCACGCCCAGCTAATTTGTGTGTGTGTGTGTGTGTGTGTGTGTGTGTGTGTGTTTTAGTAGAGATGGGGTTTCACCGTGTTAGCTAGTATGGTCTCGATCTCCTGACCTCGTGATCTGCCAGCCTCGGCCTCCCAAAGTGCTGGGATTACAGGCATGAGCCACTGTGCTCGGCCAGGCCGGCTTCTTTACTTCAAACTGTTTTATCAGCAAGGTCATTATCTTGTGCCGACCCCCCATCTCATCCTGTGGCTGAGAAGGCCTTAACTGTCTGGGAATGCAGCCTAGTAGGTCTCAGCCTCATTTTATTGAGCCGCTAGGCAAGATGGAGTTGCTCTGGTTCAGACGCCTCTGACTTACGGATTTGCCTGTTCTGGACATTTCATGTCAATGGAATCTCACACTATGTGGCCTTTGTGTCTGGCTTCTCTCACTCAGCATCATGGTTTTGGGCTTCAGTCACGTTGTAGCATGGATCAGTGCTTCCTTTCTTTTTTTTTTTTTTTTTTTTTGAGACGGAGTTTCACTCTCGTCGCCCAGGCTGGAGTGCAATGGCAGAACCTTGGCTCACTGTAACCTCTGCCAAATGATTTGATCTTGGGTCCTTCAGTGTGTGCGACCCATCGTGTTACCCATGGGGCTTGGGGACTGGGGCTCAAGATTGCTTGCTGGGAAATGTACCTCCGGTTCCTTTGGTTCTCAAAGGCCTGGAGTAGCCACTCTTTATTCCTTTACTTTCCTAATAAACTTGCTTTCACTTACTCTATGGACTCGCCCTGAATTCTTTCTTGCACAAGATCTAACATCCCTCTCTTGGGGTCTTGATCGGGACCCCTTTCTGGGAACACATAGAGACAGGAAGCGGGAAGCACCAAAACCAAATGATTCTCCAGCCTCAGCCTCCCGAGTAGCCGGGATTACAGGTGTGCGCCACCATGCCCGGCTAATTTTGTATTTTTAGTAGAGACAGGGTTTCACCACGTTGGCCAGTCTAGTGTCGAACTCCTGACTTCAGGTGATCCGCTCGCCTCGGCCTCCCAAAGTGCTAGAATTACAGGCGTGAGCCACCATGCCCAGCCACTTCCTTCCTTTTCATGGCTGAATCATATTCATTGTATGAATAGACCACGTTATGTTTATTCATTCATTTGTTGGTGGACACTTGAGTTGTTTCCACCTTTTGGCTATTGTGAATAGTGCTGTTCTGAACACGCATGTCCAAAGGTTTGAGTATATCTGCTTGATTTTCTAAATAAAGTTTTATTGGCATGCAGTCATGCCCATCATTTGCATGTTGTCATGGCTACAATGGCCGAGTTGGTTGCAACAGAGACAGCGTGGCACGCACAGCAAAGCTATTTACTAGCTCACCCTTTACAGAAAATTTTGTTGACCCCTGTGTTGATTGTAACCAAAATGAGTCTGGAAATTGGGTTGGGTTGCAGAAACTTTGCATTAAGCCCGAATGACCATTCTCCACTCCTTCTACCTTTCTGGAACAAAGGGGTTACATTTCCCAGCAAGCCGTCCTGAGCCTCAGTCCCCAAGCCCTATGGGTAACACGATGGGTCCCACACACTGAAGGACACAAGATCAAAGACTTGGAAGCTTTTTGTAGCGAGGGGCAAATAGATCCACATCAGTCACAGCGTGTAGCCTATGCACTTTGGTACAGGAACAGCTCGGTCTCCAAGCCCTGCAGTCTGGCTCACGCAGCAAAAATGAGCAGGGGCACTCAAAGACCAGCAGGCTGACTCTGGGGACAGGATGCAGACAGCTGTGGTTTGTCCCGTTTTCCCAGCTATATGCTGTTCTTCTTTGAGAAGATACCACACCCCCATGTGCAAGTTTCTCAGAGGGGAAGAAGTCCCTCAGGAGCGGGATTGCTGTGTGCTGGATAACTCCTGGCGTAAGCCACTCTCTGGCCCCAGTTTTAGTCCTGTTGGCTGTTACTTGCAACCAAAAGCACTCACTGAACCCACTCCTGGTGGTGGATCCCACAGTGCCCGTCCTGTCCACTCAAATGTATAAATGACCCTAGACATTAGGAGGTGAATTGCGGAATTTACCGAGGAAACTGGGCTGAATCAGATTCCATTTCTACTTCCTCGTGGGATGGGGACTCAAAACAGAAATTAAATTCAGTTGTTGGAAAATGGAGTTTCATTCATTGCACATTTGAGTTTATGAAATGAGATTCCCAGCTGGTACATTTAAAACAGACATGGCCAGGCACAGTGGCACACGCCTGTAATCTCAGCAGTTTGGAGGGCTGAAGCGAGAGGATAGCCTAAAGCCAGGAGTTCAAGACCAATCTGGGCAACATGGCGACATCCTGTCTCTACAAAAAGTACAAAAATTAGCCAGGTGTGGTGGCACACACTACTTAGGAGGCTGAGGTGGGAGGATCGCCTGAGTCTGGGAGGTCGAGGATGCAAGGGGTTGAGATTGTGACATTGCACTCCATCCTGAGTGACAGAGCAAGGCCCTGTCTCAAAAACAGACAGACAAGAAAATCCCAAATAAACCAACAAAACCAAACAAGCATGGGGATGTGGGTTGAATCAACGGCGTGTATTCCTAGCATTTGTATCTTAACTTCCTTAAGGGCAACAGATGGCCAGGCGCGGTGGCTCACGCCTGTAATCCCAGCACTTTGGGAGGCTGAGGGGGTGGATCACCTGAGGTTAGGAGTTTGAGACCAGCCTGTCTGACATGGTGAAATCCTGTCTCTACTAAAAATAGAAAAATTAGCCAGGCAAGGTGGCGAGCGCCTGTAATCCCAGCTACTCAGGGGGCTGAGGCAGGAGAATCACTTGAATCTGGGAGGCAGAGGTTGCTGTGAGCCGAGGCTGTGCCACTGCACTCCAGCCTGGGCAACAGAGACTCCATCTCAAAAAAAAAAAAAAAAAAAAAAAAAAAAGAAGAGCAATGGTTGCAAATGTCCTGAGTTCAAATCTCAGCTCCATCTTTTCCTGGCTGTGTGATCTGAGCAAGATCTCATCTCTCTGTACTTCAGTTTCCTTCTCTGTAAAATGGGGATGACTCAGGCCGGGTGTGGTGGCTCAAGCCTGTAATCCCAGCACTTTGGGAGGCCGAGACGGGCGGATCATGAGGTCAGGAGATCGAGACCATCCTGGCTAACACGGTGAAACCCCGTCTCTACTAAAAAATACAAAAAACTAGCTGGGCGTGGTGGCGGGCACCTGTAGTCCCAGCTACTCGGGAGGCTGAGGCAGGAGAATGGCATGAACCTGGGAGACGGAGCGTGCAGTGAGCTGAGATCCAGCCACTGCACTCCAGCCTGGGCAACAGAGCGAGACTCCGTCTCAAAAACAAACAAACAAACAAAAAATGGAGATGACTCCAGTCGTGGATGAGCCACATTCACTGGCAAGCAGTGTGTTCTACTGAGTCTGCAGGTGCTAAACGTACGTGAGAGTTTTCGTTGTTGTTGTTTGTTTGTTTCTGCTGATAAAGGAATGCGAGGAGGCAACCACGTGTCGGAGGCTGTGTGTGGTTTTTCTTTTTTTAATGTCTGCTGTTAATAAAATATTTTTACAGAGACCAAAAAGTCAGAATAGTGCAAAACATCTCAACACCATGCATTCATGACCACTTCTCGTTTGTGTTAAACATTTGTTCCAAGTCACATATTTACAGAGAAATGAAGGCGTCTGTGCAGACACCGGACCGACGGGGTGGAATCAAAACAAAACAAAAAACAAACAACGCTTTGATTTCACATCTGCAATCACATGCTAAGAGAAGTTGTGTGGAGGGGAAGCGTCCCCGGACTGCTTGGCCGGTTTGTGGGGGTCTGAGGGAGCACGAGACAGGGGTGGACAGGGGTCAAACACCCCTGGCTGTGTGGTCAGGGATGATCAGGGGACCCTCCGCCTGTGACCTGTGTCTCCAGAGAGCCACTATGGCTGGACGGGGGTAAGGGGGTGGGGTGTTACTTGACACAGTCAACTTGATTTTTCTCTAAAACAATAAAAGGCAAAGAGAAAAGCAACACGTGTCAGCAAAGACGACTTTGGTCCTCAACGATTCTTAGGAAAGGATTCTGGGGAGCAGAAGGGGTTGTGATCCGGGACCAACGCCCTCCCCCCAACTTCCCCAGGGTGGCAGAGTTCCGGGAGGCCCCAGGTTGTCCCCATCTGCAAAATCGACAGCACATGGGGTAGGGGTCGGGGACAGAAAGGCTCTAAGATCCCAGCCGAGAGAGGTCCCAAGGATTTCTAGTTGGGTGTTTAGTTTTTTGCATCTCTGATGGGGGCATGGTGAGGTCTCAGGCTCTGGCACCTGAGAGAGGAATTGGGGGCATGGACAGGCACCTCCTCATTTTATGCAAATCATTCGAGGACAGACTGGTGACAATGGACAGAGCCTTCTTTCCTCGGGACACCCTCTTTACTTCCCCCGACACCCCCTGCCCTGGTCTCTGCATTTCTCTTTCTCTGTATATTTCCACCTCTATGTCTCTCTCCGTTCTCATCAGGGCGTGATCTCACTCTCTCTGTGCTTTCTACTCTTTCTCTATTCCTCTTGGTCAGGGGACTTTGACTCTGAGGCATCCCTCAATGTTACCCCTTTAATCCCTGCCCTGCCACAGGCCAACCCTCTTGTGCTGTTTCCCTGATTCATGGAAATCTGCGGCCAGCTCCTTGCATAAAGTGAGGTCCAGGGTTCAGAATCCTGGAGGTGTCATCCAAGGCTGGGCTCTGTGGCCACTTGCTGGGTGGCGATGGGGAAAGCCCTGCTCCTCTCTGGGCTTTGTTCTGCCAATCCAGGAACTTCCTGATTTCAAAAGGCTTTCAGCCGCCTGGACTCCTTGTCTTGTCTCTGTCCGTGTCTCAGCCGTGTCCACTCTCTGTCCCATGTGTTGGGCTCAGACACCTCCTATGTGCCCAGGTCCGTGTGGAAGGGGAAGGTTGGTATGGACAGACATGGACAGATACACATGCAGATGTGTATTCTCGCACTGACACTGCCCCAACACATAATTCCACTAGGCACAGACTCCCTGCCATCCACCTGTGCCCAACCTGTGCTAGGTAAAGTTGGGGGTCCTGAGAGGCCTCAGACCCCAGTCTGGGAGAAACAGAGCTGAAGAGAGAAACCCCAGTCCCATGGCATCAGGCTGGACTGGAGGAGGGATGGAGGCTGGGAAAGTCCTGAGGGGAAGGAAGGAGGGTTTTCTCCAAGAGGGATTTTCATGATGGGTTTCAAAGGATGAATAGGAGTTCTCTGGGAGGGAAAGAAAAGAGGGTGGAAATTGCAAAAACAGTTCTAGCCTGGGAGGCAGGAAAACTCATTCAACAAATATTCCCTGAAGCTTGTTTCCTTCACATGCCTGAGCCATTCTTGGGGAACCCTAAACACACACACACACACACACACACACACACACACACACACGTCTTGACCAGAAAGACTCCTAAGGAATCTTTTGGGAAATATCCTGACTATCTCAGGCAGCTCAATTTCCCCATTTCTTTCCAGCCATCCAAAAATGTTCCAGGTCACCCTCACCACAGGTCACAGATCACTTCCCCTTTGGGCTCTACGGGTTACAACCCTGAATCATCCATCCACCCGACCCCCACCCTCAGGCATGGCATGGTCCGAAATTCACATCTGCTCCTCAGCCCATATTACAGTCACATAAGCTTATCCCTGGCTACAGCTTCCCAAATCCTTTATGAGAATTTGCATTTTAGCCTTTGGTTCAGAACCTCCAGTTACCTGCATCTGTCTGAATTTAGGGGACACGCAACACCTTCAAGCAAATTAGAAAGTGGCGCCACTTCTTCCAGACACTTGGGCCATTCACATGTTGGGACACCAAGGTCATAAACATACAACACTCAATGTCTAGGATTTGCACGTGGCCTTCTTAGCGATGCCAAACCCTTGGGCAGTGTGCAACTGGGACAACTGTACTCAGCAGCCATGGAGCTCATCTAAGCGCAGGATTTTTTTTTTTTTTGGGGGGGGGTAGAGGGGAGGGAACGGAGTATTGGTCTGTTACCCAGGCTGGAGTGCAGTGGTGTGATCTTGGCTCACTGCAACCTCTGCCTCCAGGGTTCAAGCAATTCTCCCACCTCAGTCTCCTGTGTAGCTGGGATTACAGGCATGCACCACCACACCCAGCTAATTTTTGTATTTTTAGCAGAGACAGGGTTTCACCACGTTGGCCAGGCTGGTCTCAAACTCCTGACCTTAAATGATCCACCAGCCTCAGCCTCCCCAAAATGCTGGGATTATAGCCATGTCCACAGTTATAGGTGTCTTTTCAATACAGCCTTCAGAATCTTTCCAATAATCCATTTCAGTGTCTCCAAAGCACCCCCACCCCTCCTCACTGGTTTTAGTCTTCACAAAACAGCTTTTGCAGGCTGGAATCCAATCTCTCCCCAGCTTAAACATCTCCTGGAGCTCCCCGACTGTCTTAGAATAAAAGTGAAACTCCTCAGGACAGCGTACAAGGTCCTGCCTGGTCTGATGCTTCTGCAGATCTCCCCAACCCCAAGGCTCGTCATGATCCCCCTTGCTGGCTCAGCTCCAGCTGTGCCACCTTTCTCCTTGTTTCAACAGTTCTCCTCTCCTGGCCTTTGCACATGCTGTTCCCAGGCCTGGAGCTCTTTTCTCTCTAGTAAGTGGTTCCCTCTCATTCTTCACCTCAGAAAGCCTCCCCATCTGATGTTCCATCCTCCAGGAACCCAGCTACTCATCTCACCCCGTTTTCATTTCTCCCTAGCACAGCAAAATCTTGTCTTTCTCAATCCAGCAGAAAAAGGCGTGCCATACGAGCACGAGGAAAAGCAGATCCCAGAGCAAATATGGTCCACACTGAACTTTCCCCTAAGGTCCTGTGTGCACAAGGTTAACTGCAGCCAAGTCACTGCAACTTTGCTTACTGGAGAAAGAGCTTCCAGCAGGCTAGAGGGCCATCTGAGGTATCCTGTGGCTTGGGTGTTTGAATCAATAAATAGGATCTTGGAGACTAAGCTCTCACTGTGTTTGGGTTTCTCTCTCTCTCTCTCTCTCTTTCTCTCTCTCTCATTCTCTCTCTCCCCCCTAGAGTTTCTGGTCTCTTTCTGTTCTTTCCTATTTGGAAAATTCTGGGAAAGGAAGAAGGGGTGGAGAAACCTGGGACCAGGGGATCCCAAATTCTCTTTTGTGGTGGAAGGTCCTCATGGCATCCCCCATGGAGTGCCAGGAGAAAGGACTGAGGGCAGGGGTCTTGCTTGGCAGCCGGAGAAGGAAAGGCAAAGTAGGGGTCTTGGCCTGGAACTCCCACCCCTTGGAGGAGGCCCCCGAGGGGGAATTAGCAGCAATAGGGAGCTGTGTCAGGTCATCCCGATCTCAGCCCACCCTTTCATGGGGCACACAGGCCTAAGGGAGAGGAATAGAGGGTATGGCACCTGGAACCTCGGCCAAGTCTCAAGCAGCTCTTTGAGCCTCAGTTTTGCCATCTGTCAAATGGGTGTGTTGAAATCTATGATATGAGGACTGGGTTTGTTGGGGGAGAGGGAGAGGCAAACTCCCAAAGGGAAGTAGGGGCAGCGTGGGTGCCCCAGAGCCGTCCCCTCGGCCCCCAGGGTTTGGGCGCCCAAGGGCGCATGTGCTTTTGAAATCCCATCCTCCCCCCTCCCCCCATTTATTTTTTGCACAAACATCTAAAGGTACTCCGGTATTCCGGGGCCCTCCAACCAGAATCCTGGTCCCTCCAGTCCCCAGATCACCTAGAGGGGCCCTCCAGGGAGCTCTATCCCTTGCCCAGGGCCCCCCCCTTGAGGGAGCTGAGATTTCCATACTTGGCAATTGGTCTGGGGTCCCAGGGGTCTGGGTCCCGTCTTATGGCTTTTCCAGGGGACAGGAGGCTGTGCCTCCCAGTACCGGAGCGCCGGGATGTGGCCTCCTCCATGGGGACGAGGTTTCCCCCATCCCAGCTCAAAATGCCCCCTAGATGCTGGGGGCGTGGCCTCAAGTTGGGGATGTGGCTTCTTCCTTCATCGCGCCCTTGGGCGTGGCCTCCCGAGAGGGCGGGGCATCCTCCATTCCTAATTCTCCAAAAGGGAGAGCTCAGTCAAGGGCGTAGGCGCAGCCCACCCTCGGCGTGGTCTCCCGAGCCCCGCCCCTGGGGAGGTCCCACCGAGACGCAAGCCCCTCCCCGCCCAGCGCCCTCCGCGCAGGCGCAGTGCCGCTCGGCCGCCCGCCCCGCGCTAAGGCGCAGGCGCGGCACCACCCTCCTCGGCTGAGCGCGTGTCCGACTTGAGTTTCACGAACTCTTTGGCCACCTCGTCGTTGCTGCGCTGCGAGAGGATTCGCAGGACCGTGAGGCCGGTGTCGTCCATGTGGATGCGACGGCCTAGCGGCAGCCAGCAGGCGGCGCTCCCGCGCTGGGCCAGCTCGCGCAGCTGCAGCACGGCCAGCCCCACCGTGCGGTCCTCGCGCGCGAAGCAGTAGTCCTTGACGCACACCTGCAGCTCGTAGCACTCGGGGCCCGCGTCGGCGCTCAGCGTACTGCGGGGGGCGGGGGGAACGAAAGTCAGGCCACACCCACAGTGATGCCCCGCCCCCACCGCATTTGCTGGCCACGCCCACGCCCGGGAGGACGACCCCGGGGTACCCACACCTGTCACCTCCCACGCTACGCTAGCCCCGCCCCTGCCCCGTTACGTGCCCTACAACCCTGCGCTTGGCCATGCCCACAACAGCTGATCTCGAGCTGGGCCATACCCATGCCTTTTTGTCCCGTTTTTCCACCCACGGATAAATGACCGCATAGTTTTACTCCAGCTCCCGCCCCTCTAACCCTTTCCTCAGACACCGCCCCGCAAGGCCATGGCCGCACCCTGAGATACCCGCGCCTGTGCCCTCTGCCGCGGGCCCCGCCCCTAATGTCCCATCCAGAAGCTCTTTAACCAGGCTCTCCTCTAGACCCACGACGTGGCCCTTTCCCCAGCCCCCCACACCCCCAGCCCACCCCTCTTACTTCCAAGATGCCCTCCAGACATGAGCTTGCCCTGGTGCCTCACCATGGGTGACACCACCGCCCGCATGCCCCTCACCTGTGCTCCTGCTCCTAAGCAGTCCCAGTGACCTGCCCTGACGCCGGCTGGATAAGAGCCCCTCCTACAGGGCCACGCCGCCCAGCTGCTCCCTCTTGTCCCCCTCCCAGGTTGCACCTCTATCCCTGAAGTACTCCGGCCCACCCTGGCTGACATCTGACCTCCCACTAGACCATGCTTCTCCTCCTGAGTATTCCCTAAGGGGGCCAATCGCCCCAAAACCTTCTGACCAAGCGCCCTGTGCTGACATGACCTGGAACTGGCTTCAATCTTGTCCCATAAGAGCTCCCAGCCCCCCAGATGATACCAGCTAACCAGCTCTGATTTACCGTTACCTCTGTGCATTTTTATGTATTTATTTTATTTTATTATATTTATTTATTTTTTGAGCGGGCGTCTTCCCGTCACCCAGGCTGGAGTGCAGTGGCACAATCTCGGCTCACTGCAACCTTTGCCTCCCGGGTTCAAACGATTCTTCTGCCTCAGCCTCCCTAGTAGCTGGGATTACAGGCATGCACCACCACCCCCGGCTGATTTTTTGTATTTTTAGTAGAGATGGGGGGGGGGGGGATCTCACCATGTTGGCCAGGCTGGTCTCGAACTCCTGACCTCAGGTGATCCACTGCCTTGGCCTCCCAAAGTGCTAGGATTACAAGCGTCAGCAACTGTGCCTGGCCCATAGATTTTTGGTTTTTTAAAGACAGGGTCTCGCTATGTCGGTCACCCAGGCTGGAGTACAGTGGCACAATCATAGCTCATTACAGCCTTAAACTCCTGAGCTCAAGCGATCTTCCTGCCCCAGTCTCCCAGGTAGCTGGGACTACTTTTGTCTGCACTTTTGTCCCCCAAGAACATCCAACATTGCCCTGCCCCAGTGCTCTATGAGGCTGACACTTGACCCAAGGATCCAGCCCACATGACCCCAACTATACCTCTGCTAACCACCACCATCTAGCCCCGTGAACAGACATTTTTTTTGAGACAGTCTTCTTGCTCTGTCGCCCAGGCTGGAGTGCCATGGCACAATCATGGCTCACTGCAACCTGTGTCTCCTGGGTTCAAGCGATTCTCATACTCCTTACCCTCTGGAGTAGCTGGGATTACCAGCGCCTGCCACCACACCCGGCTAATTTCTGTATTTTTATTTTTATTTTTTTATTTTTATTTATTTATTTTTTTGAGACAGAGTCTCGCTCTGTCGCCCAAGCTGGAGTGCAGTGGCCGGATCTCAGCTCACTGCAAGCTCCGCCGCCCGAGTTTACGCCATTCTCCTGCCTCAGCCTCCCGAGTAGCTGGGACTACAGGCGCCCGCCACCTTGCCCAGCTAGTTTTTTGTATTTTTTAGTAGAGACGGGGTTTCACCGTGTTAGCCAGGATGGTCTTGATCTCCTGACCTCGTGATCTGCCCGTCTCGGCCTCCCAAAGAGCTGGGATTACAGGCTTGAGCCACCGCGCCCGGCCTAATTTCTGTATTTTTAATTTTTTTTGAGTCTCGCTCTGTAGCCCAGGCTGGAGTGCAATAGCGCCATCTGGGGTCATTGCAACCTCCACCTCCTGGGTTCAAATGATTCTCCTGTCTCAGCCTCCCGAGTAGCTAGGATTACAGGCGCCCACCACAACACCCAGCTAATATTTTATATTTTTAATAGAGATGGAGTTTCACCACGCTGGCCAGGCTGGTCTCGAACTCCTGGCCTCAAGTGATCTGCCCAAGTTGGCTTCCCAAAGTGTTGAGATTACAGGTGTGAGCCACCATGCTCGGGCAGAGCAGACTTTTTTTTTTTTGAGATGGAATTTCGCTTTTGTTGCCCAGGCTGGAGTGCAATGGCTCGATCTTGGCTCACTGCAACCTCCCGGGTTCAAGCGATTCTTCTGCCTCAGCGTCCTGAGTAGCTGGGATCACAGGCGTGCGCCACCACACCCGGCTAATTTTTTTGTGCGTTTTTAGTAGAGACGGGGTTTCACCATGTTGGTCAGGCTGGTCTTGAACTCCTGACCTCAGGTGATCTGTCTGCCTCGGCCTCCCAGAGTGCTGGGATGACAGGCGTGAGCCACCACACCAAGCCAGAGCAGACATTTTTATGCTGTCCACATCATCAGCATCCTCTAGACCCTATCCTGATACCCGCAGCCTAGGCCCACTCCCAACTCCGAGAACCTCCATCCAGTGTGACCCCACCCCCATGCCTGGGATCCATCCACACTCCACTCCTGTCCCCAGAGCCGACTCCTCCAGATGGGCTGCCCCGACGGTTCTGACAAGGCTCAATGTGGACTCCAGTAGTCCCCACCCCCATGCGACCTCGGTCCTGTCCCCAGGTCCCTCAGCCCCCCACTCATAAGCCTCATCACTGCCACCCTCATTCCTTCACCAGACAGAGTCTCCAGCCCCAGCAATGGCCCTGCCCAACATGCACTTCCTACCCAGACTTTCCCTCCCCTCCACAAGTCTTCATCACGAAGTTACTCCACTCTACTCATTGCCTCCCCTGGGATCTGCCTGCTCCCAAAGGTGACCTCCATCCTCGTGTCCCCTCCCTGATGCCATTCCTGCACTACTAAGGTGTCTCCCTTTCCAGCACCCGCACCTAGAATGTGGCCTCTCCCATTCTCGGGCCCAGATCCCAGATCCCTCCTGCCTAGCTGGCTTTGGGGTTCACCTCGCGGATGCCCCCGCCCTTGCCCCCATGCTCTTCGCAGCATCCCAAACTCACAACTGGAAGCTCTCATTGTACTTGGGAGCCCAGCTATTGTTCTTGGATTTGGTCGCAAACTTGCGTTTCTTGTCGCTGAGCTGGGGCCCAATGATGTTGACCTCGATGAACGGCCGGAAGATGCCGGAAGTCTGCCATTTGAGGTCATTGGCAGCCACCACTGTTGGGGGAAGTAGAGGGTAAGACAGGTCAGGTTCTCCCAGTTGGAAAAAGTAAATGTTTGTGGCTCTCAAAACCTGCCCCAAGGCTGGGCGCAGTGGCTAACGCTTGTAATCCCAGCACTTCGGGAGGCAGGTGGATCGCTTGAGTCCAGGAGTTTGAGACCAGCCTGGGCAACATGGTGAAACCCTGTCTCTACGAAAAATACAAAAATTAGCTGGGTGTGGTAGCACATGCCTGTAGTTCCACATACTTGTGGGGCTAAAGCAGGAGGATTGCTTGAGCCTGGGAAGCAGAGGTTGCAGTGAGCTGAGATTGTGCCACTGCACTCCAGCCTGTGTGACAAAGCAAGATCCTGTCTAAAAAAAATAAAACTAAAAACAAAACAAAAACAGCTTCCGCGCCCACCAAAAACTATGTCTGAAATAAAGACTACATTTCCCAGCATTCCCATGCAGCTAAGTGTGGTCATATGACTATGTTTTGGCCAATGAGATGAGAGAAAAAAAATCATGTGTACTACTTCCCCACTGTAGTTTAAAAGGCCGGGAGTGAACCCTAAACTTTCCCCTTCCTCTAGCTGCAGTCTGCAATGCTTGTGGGGCTGAGCTCTTTATGAGCCTACAGTGGAGGGAAAACACATTTGAATCCAGGTGTGGTGGCTTACGTCTGCAATCCCAGCACTTTGGGAGGAAGGATTGCTTGAGGCCAGGAGTTTGAGACCAGCCTGGATACCAGAGTGAGACCCCATCTCTACAAAAATATAATTAAAAAAGTAGCCAGGTGTGATGCTGCATGCCTGCAATCCCAGCGACTCCGGAAGCGGAGGCAGGAGGATTGCTAGAGCCCAGGAGTTTGAGGCTGCAGTGTACTATAATTGCACCACAGCACTCCAACCTGGGCAACAGAGTGAGACTCTGGCCTCTAAAACAAACAAACAAACAACAACAACACATTAGGGATGAAAATGCAACAAAAGATGTCAGCAGCACAGATCACCAGCACCGCGAAGCCGTCGTATCAGCTTGAGGCTGGTTGCTCTTAGACTGTTACCCCAGAGGAAACCAATTCTATCATTTTTGTTCATTTGTTTACATGGAGTCTCACTCTGTCACCCAGGCTGGAGTGCAGTGGCGCGATCTCAGCTCACTGCAACCTCCACCTCCCGGGTTCAAGCGATCTTCCCACCTCAGCCTCCTGAGTAGCTGGGATTACAGGCGCACACCACCACACCCCGCTACTTTTTGAATTTTTAGTAGAGACAGGGTTTCACCACGTTGGCCAGGCTGGTCTCGAACTCCTGGCCTGAAGTGATCCGCCAGCTTCGGCCTCTCAAAGTGCTGGGATTCCAGGCCTGAGCCACCACACCTGGCCTAATTCTCTCTTATTTAAGCCACGTCAAAAACAACCCAATCTGTGTTCTAGTCAACAAAAGACAAGAAAAGGAAAGCAGGGCTGAGAGATGGAGAAAGTGGGATTCAGTCTTATAACACTGTTTACACTGCTGGATCCGGCCACGCCTGAAGGTGGTGACCTCTGGACATTTCCATTTCATGGACCATTAAACAACAACAACAAAAAAGGGTATTGCTTAAGCCAGTTTGAATTTGATTTCTGTTTTAGAACCTAGCAAGTCCCTCCCACCTCAGACCACTCACCTTTCACTGTGACCTTGTGTTCCCCAGTTCCTGGATGAGTAAACAGCTCAACGTGGACGGAGACTTCACCCACAGGGTCTTCTACACCCAAGCCTGGGCAGGGCAGGGGAGGATGGTCAGCATGAGCTCTGTTCTTTCCCACCCACCAGGAGGGACCTTGACGGCCTCCCACCCACCCGTGCTGGCGGCACCAGGTCATCAGCCCTGATAGGGAGGCACTGAGGGGGGCCGGGATGGGAGGTGCTCTTGGGAAGCCAAGAATCCTGGGTTCTGGCCTTTTACTGCCTTGCTGTGTGATCTTGGGTAGATCACTTAACCTCTCTGAGCCTAATGCAATTCTTTTCTTTTTTTTTATTCCATTGACTGCCATGTTGTCAAAATTCAGTCTTCACGTTACACTACATCTTGGCAACATCTGGCACCCTGGCCTCCTGTGGCTGTTTGTCCTCTTGGCTGCAACAACATCACCAACTCCAGATTCTCATCCTACATAGTTGTCACTCCTTCCAACCCCCTTTTGTCATTTTCTCCTCTGTGGGTCCTCAAACTAACCCTGCACCTCAATCTTTGACTCTCTTCTTTGTCTTCACTTCTTCCCTAGGTGCCCATAAACTGGAAAATCCTGCCAGCTCTACCTTCAAAATACATCCATATGTCTTTTACCTGTATCCTACACTTGCCCCCAGCATCCCATGCCTGGACTATCGCATTAGCCTCCTTACTGGTCTCCCTCCTTCCATTCTTTCATCGACTCTCAATATACCAGCCAGAAAAATCGTATTAAGTCAGAGCTTGTCGGCAGGGCATGGTGGCTCACTGCTGTAATCCAGCATTTTGGGAGAGTGAGGCAGGAGGCTCCCTTGAGCCCAGGAGTTTGAGACTAGCCTGGGCAACACGGCAAAACCCCATCTCTACAATAAATACAAAAATTATTGGCCATGGTGGCGCGTGCTTGTAGCCCCAGCTACTCTGGTGGCTGAGGTGGGAGGGACGCTTGAGCTCAGAAGTGTCCAGGCTGCAGTGAGATGAGATCGCACCACTGCACTTCAACCTGGGTGACAGAGTGAGACCCTGTCTCAGAAAATTAAAAAATAAATACATAAACAAAATTTAAAAGTCAGATCATGTCCCTCCTCTGCTCAAAACTTCCGTGGGTTGGGCAGTGGTGGCTCATGCCGTAACCCCAGTACTTTGGGGGGCTCATGCCTGTAATCCCAGCATTTTGGGAGGCCAACGTGGGCAGATAACTTGAGTTCAAGAGTTTGAGCCCAGGCTGGCCAACATGGTGAAACCCTGTCTCTACTAAAAATACAAAAATCAGCCGGGCGTGGTAGTGCACGCCTGTAATCCCAGCTACTTGGAAAGCTCAGACAGGAGAATCACTTGAACCTGGGAGGCAGAGGTTGCAGCGAGCCGAGATTGAACCACTGCACTACAGCCTGGGTGACAGAGAGAGACCCTGTCTCAAAAAAAAAAAAAAAAAAAAAAAAAAAAGAGAGAGAAAAGAAAATTAGCCGGGCGTGGTGATGCGTGCACCTGTAGTCCCAGCTGCTTGGGAGACTGAGGCAGGAGGATCGCCTAATCCCAGTAGGTTAAGACTGCAGTGAGCTATGATCCCGCCACTGCACTTGGGCCTGGGTGACAGAGTAAGACTGTATAAAATGGAAACAGAACAAAGCAAAAACAAACTCTTCCATGGCTCCCACCTCACTCTGAAATAATCAAAGTGGTTTTTGCGATCTACAACACTCCTTCCAATAGTGGCCCTTTCCAGTAGGTTACTATTACCTCTCCCCACTCACCCCATTCTTGCCCTTGTTAACTCTGACCCAGCCCCACAGGTAACCTCATTGCATCACCTGGCTCAGAATCCTCATCCCTCCTGATGTGACAGCTAGTAGGAGCATATTTTATTTTCCTTACCCGTATTTCCCTTCTAGTGCAGAATCTTAAGTTTCTTTTCTTCCTTTTTTTTTTTTTTTTTTTTGAGACGGAGTCTCGCTCTGTCGCCCAGGCTGGAGTGCAGTGGCTGGATCTCAGCTCACTGTAAGCTCCGCCTCCCGGGATTACGCCATTCTCCTGCCTCAGCCTCCCGAGTAGCTGGGACTACAGGCGCCTGCCACCTCACCCGGCTAGTTTTTTGTATTTTTTTGTAGAGACGGGGTTTCACCATTTTGGCCAGGATGGTCTCGATCTCTTGACCTGGTGATCCTCCTGCCTCAGCCTCCCAAAGTGCTGGGATTACAGGCGTGAGCCACCGCACCCGGCCTTCTTTTTTGTTTTTGAGACGGAGTCTTGCACCGTCCCCAGGCTGGAGTGCAATGACGCAATCTTGGCTCACTGCAACCTCCGCCTCCCAGGTAAAGCAATTCTCCTGCCTCAGCCTCCTGAGTAGCTGGGATTACAGGCATCCACCCACACGCCTGGCTAATTTTTATATTTTTAGTAGAGATGGGGTTTCACCATGTTGGCCAGGCTGGTCTCAAACTCCTGACTTCAAGTGATCCACCCAACTCAGCCTCCCAAAGTGCTGGGATTACAGGCATGAGCCACCGCGCCCGGCCTCAACCCCTAATTTTTCCGTTCTGGAGTCAACAAGTTCCCTTGTCTGCTTGAATTGTGGTGTGGTGGGCTTCTGTGTGGAGTCACACGTGCCCTCCATGGTTCCAATGGGGATCATGGATGCGGCAGCCTATAAGAATCTCTCCCAGTCCTGCCTTCTGTGACTCAAAAGGGCATCCTGTGGGGCCTGTGGACCTGTGACCGCCAGCACCTCTACCAGCCCCTCCCCAGCCCCTACCAGGCAGCTCCCCACTCCTGGACCACCCCATGCACGGGGAGAAGAAGGGGAAAGTCAGAGGTGAGGGCGGGAAGTTGGGTCAGTCCAAGGCTGATTGGGTTACCTCGCGCTGGACAGGAAGTGACTGAGGGTTGGGAAGCACAGGGGCCTGGAGACCCCCATCACCCCAGGACTGGGGTATGTGGCCCCGGTCTTTGCTGCCCACCCAAGGCCGCCTTCCTTGTTGCCTCAGGCTCCCATTCCACCCCCGCCCCCCGCCACCAGTCACATGCTCAGCCGCCCTGCCCTCCCCCAGGCCGATGCTTCATAGCAAGCTCAATCCGGGCCAGACTGGGGTGCTGGGGGGAATTGGACAGTGGTGGGTCAGGTGAGGGGTCAGACCAAGGCCAAAGCTAGTAAGAAGGGGGGAGGGGGGCAGTGCTGGGTGCCCCCATCCCATGCTTTGCTGGCTCCATGAGGAAGGGTCTGTCCTGGGCCTCTCAGTGCTTCTTCCAACCCCGCTCCCCACTCCCCAAGTCCCGGGACTCCTGCAGGTGAAGGTTCCTCGGACAAGTGGTTGAATCTCCTTTGGCTCTCAGCATCTCATCTGTGGAATGATGGACCCCTCGTGGGGCAGTTAAAGAAATCTGTTTCAGATTCCCCAAGAAGGTTAGGCACGGAGGCTCATGCCTGTAATCCCAGCACTTTGGGAGGCCGAGGTGGGAGGATCATTTGGGGCCAGGAGTTTGACACCAGCCTGGGCAACATAGCCCAGGAGGTGGAGGCTGCAGTGAGCTGAGATTTCATCATTGCACTCCAGCCCGGGTGACAGCACCTGCCTCAAATTGAAAACAAACTGGTCAGGTGCTGGGATTACACCTGTCATCCTAGCACTTTGGGAGGCCGAGGCCAAGGCAGGTGGACCACTTGAGGCCAGGAGTTCAAGACCAGCCTGGCCAACATGGCGAAACCCCGTCTCTACTAAAAATACAAAAATTAGCCAGGTGTGGTGGTGCAGGCCTGTCATCCCAGCTACTCAGGAGGCTGAGGCACAAGAATCGCTTGAACCCAGGAGGCGAACGGAGGTTGCAGTGAGCTGAGATTTCGCCACTGCATTCCAGCCTGGGTGACAGAGTGAGACTCTGTCTCAAACAACAACAACAAAACCAAACATAGATTCTTCAAGAAATGCCTGGCACAAGGTCCTGCTCAGCGTTAGAACCTGATAAGTGTTCACTGTTTTCTATGCTAGGAAATGTGACATCAAATATATTAATGAGAACAATAATAATGGCCGGGCGTGGTGGCTCACACCTGTAATCCCAGCACTTTGGGAGGCTGAGGTGGGCGGATCACCTGAGGTCAGGAGTTCAAGACCGGCCTGGCCAACATGGAGAAATCTGTTTCTACTAAAAATACAAAATTAGCTGGGTGTGGTGGCGCATGCCTGTAATCCCAGCTACTTGGGAGGCTGAGGCAGGAGAATCGCTTGAACCCAGGAGGTGGAAGTTGAGCCAAGATTGCGTCATTGCACTCCAGCCTGGGCAACAAGAGCAAAACTCCATCTCAAAAAAAAAAAAAAAAAAAAAGAAAGAATGAAAGAACAATAATAACAGTGAGGAATTGCTGAGATCTTACTATCTGCCAGAAATCACTCTAAATGTAACTCCTTCAATCCTAAAAATAATCTCCTCAGCCTGGCATAGTGGCGCACACCTGTAATCCCAGCATTTTGGGAGGCCAAGGAGGAGGATCACTTAAGGCCAGGAGCTCAAGATGAGCCTGGACAACAAAGTGAGACTCCCTCTCTACAAAAAAAATTTAAAAATTAGCTAGCCATGGTGGCATGTGCCTGTAGTCCCAGCTCCTCGGGAGGCTGAGGCAGGAGGATCACTTGAGCACAGGAGGGAGGCTGCAGTGAGCAGTGATTGCACCACTGCATTGCAGCCTAGGTGACAGAAGGAGACCCTGTCTCTAAATAATAATAATATCGATAACAATAATCTTATGAAGTAGGGTCCTTGACTGTCCCCATTTTACAGATGAGAAAACTGAGGCTCAGGGAATCAGATTCTTGCCCAAGGTGCCTACCCATGGAGTGGCTGGGCTGGAATCACAGCCCAGCTCTTAATCTGACAGGTGCCTGTCCCGGGGTCCCAGGATCTGGCTTAAAAAAATGTGTCATTTCAGGAGAAATGAATTCTGGGATTGAATCACTTCTTCCCCATGTAGAACCAGCAAATCGTCCTTCCCCCTCACCCGCCTGGGCCCTCCAAGCTGCTCAGGCCTGGGCGGAAGCCCTGCAGGCCCCTGAGGCAGAAGGACGATCCTTTTACTAGCCGGGCCGGGAGGGGCGCAGGCACCGGGCACCAGGCGCGGGCGGCGGGCGGGCGGGCGGGCGGCGGAGGCACGTACCCTTCTCAGGATAAATGTCTTCACTAAGGGTAAACCTAGTACCTTTTCCACCATGGACTAATTGGGGGGTGGAGAGGGGAGAGAGGTGGGAAGCATGGGGAGCGGGGAGAGACGAGCCAGTGAGAGGTGAGGATGGAGGAGTGTGTGTGGAGCGGGCAAGGGAGGCGCGGAGAGGGGACAGCGAGTGAGAGGGAGGAAAAACAAGAGAGAGAGAAACGTCAGCTGCAGACAGACGGAGAGACAGACAGACAGCCTCCTGCTCCACGGACACCAGAGACACTAAAAGCAGCCAGGACTGGAAGGGAAGCTGAGCTCAGAGACCCAGCGCCCACGGAGGGCCCTGGGCTGGCTGGATCCGGGGGGAAGGGGGCCGTCGGAGGCCACAGGCCTTTACTCCCCTCGCCCCAGGCTGGGTGTCGATGGCGATTCTCCCTCTCCCTCCTGAGGTCAAGCTGCCAAACTTCTTGCCCTTGTTGGGACCAATTTTGAAAAGGGGGGCGGTCCCCAAGGAATCCCGCCCTCCATCCAGCCCCAGCTGCCGTGTGTGTGCACTCAGAGAGGGACAGGAGACCGAAGCAAAAGGCAGAGAGAAAGAGAGAGAGAGTTTGAGAAATGGGAACTCCCTCTCCGTCCAGCCTCCCCCACCAAGTCGAGGTCCCTCCCACCCTCGGGGCTGTCAATCATTCCTTAGCCCCATGACGTCACAGAGGTCCCTCCTCAGGGGACTTCAACCACTTCCTGGGACCATGAAGTCAGAGGTCCCACCCGTGGACCTGCCAATCATTCCTTGACCCCTTGACATCAGAGGTCCTGCTCATCCTGAGCTGTCAATCACTCCTGAAGTCTCCCAGAGCTGTCAACCACTCCCTGGACCCATGACTGTCCAGGTCCCTCAGGAGCTGACAATCATTCATTGGCCCTGGGACACCATAGATTTTCCCGGGAGATGACAATCACCTTGTGGCCCTACGAAGTCACAGGTTCCACACCTAAGAGTCATCAAGCCTGCCCTGGTCCTTGATGTCAAAGACATTCCATCCCAGAGCTGCCAATCATTGTCTGGCTCCAGGACATCACAGATTTTCCCAGGAGCTGACAATCACCTCCCGGCCTGTGACGTCAGAGGCCCCGCCCCCACGAACCTTTGATCACTCATTGGTCCCCGGACTTGGTGCAGAGATGTCAATTCCGCCCCATCCATGAGATCACAGGGGGAGTGAGCCGCACAGCCGCTCAGGCTTGGGGCGGGGCTGTCTCTGCGGAGCGGGAAAGGGTGATGGGGTCTGGGCGCCCTTACCCTGGGCCGATTGCGTCTGTACAAAGGTCTTAATGAGCAGGTCGGTGGCCTGTGTGTAGAGCGACAGGGCATAGCGCAGGGATTGCAGGTCCGGGCTCTTCTCCAGGAAGGTCTTCTTGAGGCCCACGCCACCCGCATGGAAATATTGCTGGGGAGGACAGGGTGGGAAGAGGTGAGGCTGGTGGGACGCTCTACCCACTCATAGGGCGGGGTAGCCCTGCTGTCACCACTCCCAATTCCTCCCGCTACTACTTTCTCACCTCTTCCTTTGCTTTGCCTGGTGAACTCCTATGCATTCCTCAGAACCCACCTCTCACATGCCCTCTTCCAGGAAGCCCTGGCTTCTCCCACCTTGGGTTCACCCAGCCCCCATCCTTCCCTCTACCCTTCTACACCTCAAGAAACGCCTGGCACAAGGTCCTTTACATCCTTCCCTCTATACCTTCTCACTCCTTGGGCTCCCCCAGCCCACATCCTTCCCTCTACCCCAAGCCTAATCCTACAAGGCTGAGGATGTCTGTATCCAGCCGTCTTCCCTGACCTGGGGCTCCTTAATGCTCCGGCATTAGCCAGCCCAGCTCTGGCACAGAAGAGGGAATGAGGCAGTGTTTATCAATTGAATGAATTAATGTGGGTCTGAGGCAAACCTAGGTCCATGACCACAGCAGCCACACCCTCTACACCCCCCACCTGGCATGGGGAGGGGTAGGGCCTCTCACCTTGATTGTGTCCAGGGCCAACTCAACCACCGCGCACTGCTTTGGGGTCAAGCTCTTGGCTTCTTCTCGTACCATGTGGTCCTGGATGGATGGGGAGAGGGGCCACGTGGGTGGAGTGGGCTCCACCTTCGGAATCTGTGCTTATGGGTCTCATCCCTGTTAAACTTGGAGGAGCTGGGCTGAGGGTCTACGTTTTCATCATCCCAGCACCCAATATGTGACTGGTACACAGCAGGTGCTCAACAAATATTTGTTGAACAAATGACTTGCCCTCTTGATCAAGTTGTACCTGAAGCTGAACCATTCACATCTTTCCGACACACTGGGGAGCAAATATCTTGTGCTTCAGTGAGTAGTTTCTGTCCTTTGAGCCTGTAATGCACGTCATCATCCTGCAAACCCTCCCCCAGGATGGTGGCAACCTGGAAGCCACATGAGTTTGGGGAGCAGTCCCTCACCCCATACTCTAGCCCCACTCCTCACCTTGAGTTTGGACAGCTGACCCAGCTCCTTGGCTGCATTGAAGATCATCTGGGTTCCCTGCGGGTAACAACAGACAGCTGGGTGAGGGCAGGGGCACTACAGCTGACACTCCAGCCCCAGAGACCATCTTGGTTCTTGCCCAAAGGCTCTGGGCAGGGCAATAATTGTGTCCCAGGGACAGAGGTCTGGAATTCCCCAGGAAGAACTGAGGAGGATGTGGTGACCTTGTCCCTGAAAATCCCAGTCCCATGGGGATAGTACCCACCCTCTCAGCCTCAACCAGGCTTGTGTAATGGGAGAAACAGACAGGGACCAGACTGTGAGGGGCAGTGGGTTGGGGGGGCCTCAGACGGTGGTGTTTGTGGGTATGGACAGGGTTTCCCAGGGAAAGGGAGCTTTGGGAAAACAAAAGGCCGGGCTGCGGTTTCAGAAAATGGCTCTGGTGAAACACTTCCTCCTCCTCAAGGAAGCATCCCCTCTGCAGGGAAATTTCCCCTGTAATCTGGAAGGACTTTCAGTCTGATTTTTTTTTTTTTTTTTTGAGACAGGGTCTCCCTCTGTTGCCCAGGCTGGAGTGCAGTGGCATGATCATAGCTCATTGCAACCTCAAACTCCTGGGCTCAAGCAATCCTCCTGCCTCCCCAGTAGCTGGGACTACACGTGTGAGCCACCATGTTCAGCTAATTTCTGAAAATTTTTTCATAGAGATGGGGTCTTGCTGTGTTGTCCAGGCTGGTCTTGAATTCCTGGGCTCAATTGATCCTCCCACTTCAGCCTCCCAAAGTGCTGGGATTACAGGCTTGAGCCACGTTGCCAGCCAGTCTGACCTCTTTTTTCTTGAGACGGAGTCTTGCTCTGTCGCCCAGGCTGGAGTGCAGTTGCGCAATCTCGGCTCACTGCAAGCTCCACCTCCTGGGCTCAAGCCATTCTCCTGCCTCAGCCTGCCGAGTAGCTGGGACTACAGGCGCCTGCCACCACGCCTGGCTAATTTTTTTGTATTTTTAGTAGAGACAGGGTCTCACCGTGTTAGCCAGGATGGTCTCCATCTCCTGACCTCGTGATCTGCCTTGGTCTCCCAAAGTGCTGGGATTACAGGCGTGAGCCACCATGCCCGGCCCAGTCTGACCTCTTAAAGGAAAAATCCTCCCTCTATACAAACACCTCCATATCCATCCTCCACCCCACTCCCAAACAGACACTGGCAAGATGGTGATGTGGTGATGGCTCTGACAAGCCAGATGGGCCTGGGTTCAAATTGCAGCCCTGCTGAGTGGCCCTGGGCAAGTCACTTAACCTCTCTGATCCTCAGTTTTCCCATCTAGATGGGGAAAATCATATCCACTTTGTGGCTTAGTCTGAACTAAACATGTCTTTGCTCAGTGTTCACTAATTATCACTTGGTCTCAAAGTCATGGGCAATGCTAAGGGAGACGGGGTCCCAGCCTGGAAGGCATGTCTCTAGCCCCCTCTCTCACTGTTGGATGGCCCCAGTCTTGTCCCTGAATACTCTGAGCCTCAATTCCCACCCTGGCTACCATGGATACCCATGGTAACTTGGGGGACAGGGTGGGGCTGAGTATTGAGGTAACGAGTCTCGTATTACTGGGTCCTGGGGTGGTCTGGGGGTCCTGGGTGAGGCTATGTGGGGAGGGGGCCCATTTACAGTGGGGAAATTTGAATGATGTTTATAGTCTACCAGCTGGCCACCTGGTCATTCCTACTAGTATTATTATTATCATCTTGGCTGTTACTATTCTTATTTCTTGTCGTGATCCTGAGGTTCTTACAAGGCACAGTTATTCAGGGGTCCAGCGAACTGGGCCTCAGTTTCCCCTGCTGGACCCACCTGTAGTCTGGCAGGGCTCAGGGGCCTTCCTGGGTACCCTCTGCCCTACCCACCAACCCCCCACCCACCACCCCAAACGAGCAAGCCAGACAGACAAAGGAAGAAGAGACCAACAGACAGTTTCACAGTACGCCCTCGGACGGCACGAACCACAGAGGTGGAAGGGGGCACAGGGGTGGGGTGGAGGGGAGTGGGGTGGGAGCCAGACAGACAGTGAGAGGCCGGTCTTACGTCTGAGTGGCTTGGCAATTTCACCCTGCCCTGTGGAGAGAATCAGGTGGAGGTCAGAGTTCTGGTGACTGCTGGGAGGATACTCAGTGGGACTTCCCTGCCCCCTCAAAGCACAGTCTCACTTCCCAGCCCAGGAGCTCCTCCCCAGGTCCTGAGTCTAATGGTGGGCCCCCTCCCCAGCTAGCACCTCCTCTTGTCCCCCAGCGGGGGTTTAGGGGTCAGACTCCTTGACTGCCAGAACATGCTCAGGGTGCCCAGGAGGCTGGAAGCAGCCTCATCCCACAGTCAGCCTGCCCCAAGATGGGGCACCTGGGGAGGTGGGGAGATGAGACAGGGCTAGGAATCTCTCCTCCTCCGTTCCCTAAGGGGCTGCCCCTATATCCCAGCACCCGAGTCTACAAAAAACATACTAACATATACTGTAAGTTCACTCAATGCTGAAGAATCCATACACTAAACTACATACGTGCACTCCTAAACACTTGCAGGCATGTGCACAATCACACACATAAACCCACACACTCTTGACCCCACACGGATTCACATCCACATATAGGGTGCCTGGACACTGAATATGCCCCCCAGAGGGCTGGCGGAGAAAGTAGAGAATGTGTGAATCCCTGTGACCCACATTCACAAAGCTATGTACTCCATTTATATGCACAAAGGTACAACAATATCTTCTGCACAAGTGCACAGCAAGACAGCTGCTTGCGTGTTGCTGTAGCTCCCATCTCCTTAACAACAAGCACGCACTAGCACAGCAACAAAAAATATTTCTACATAAAAAACAACACGTCTCAATCCAGGGTGGCGATCCAGCGTATAGGCTCCTCAAGAAGTCACAGAATTTCAGCTGAGCCCAGGGCTCAGATGAGCCCTGTGGGTACTACTGTGGGAGGATGGGAGCTGTTTGTGCACACACATTAGTTCACATGTGCACACACACTGCATGTTCTGTCCCTGGAGAATCACTTCATCTCTGACTTCTGGATTTGCAGGACTTGGTTAGGACAGCTATCTCCTACCCATGACCCCCAGCTGCCCTTCCTGCCTAGGTGCACAGACACACACACATGCACACGCACGCCCAGACACCGGAGCTCAGGGCCTCAGTGAGACGAGGCCCTCATTACCTTTTCTAATCCCTTGCCATGTTTTCTCAAGAGGTTCCCCTGCAGAGACAATGTTACAGGGTGATCAACCTGGCACGTCGTGCAGGGTGGGAACCTGGGATGCTCACAGGAATATTCACGGGGATGGGGGAATCCACACAGCACAGGGGACTTGACTGGGTTGCATGGGGATAGTGTGTTTGTGTGTGTGTGTGTGTGCACGTGTGGGCACACTTTAATGACTGACTCTTAAATGGTGTGAGTTAGAGACAGGAAAGAGAGAGAGAAAGATACAGATACAGAGCTAGAGAAAGCCAGAAAGAAGGGAAATAAGTCACTGCCAAAATAAAATCCATTTACATTTACTGTACACATGAGACCCTTGGTTCTTGGGTTAACAGGAAAGCAAATGTGCTGCATATTCAGACAGATCTGAATTTGAATCCTGACTGGCATATATTTACTATATGACCTTGAACAAGTGACTCCTCTCCGAGCCTCAGCTTTCCTCATCTGCAAAATGGGGATAATAATATCCACCTCACTCAAAGGGTAATCATGAAGGTGAGCTGAAACAGGGGCTATGAGAAGGTCTGGCATATGGGGAGTCATTAAATGTGAATTCCTTTATCCCCCTGCCTACAAATGCATTGCCTGTGGTCAGGTATGCTGCCACCAAGTGGTTATAGCCAAAGACCCAGGCTGCAGCTACCAGGAAGTAAGCACTTGTAAACTTTTGACAAAGTGAAATCTTGTAACAGCCTTGTCTTGCCCACAAAGGGAAAATCTGAAGTTGTTTTGTCTCTGCTCTCATACATGTCTGCATATCACCACCACCATCACCACCACCACCACCATTAGCTCTGATTTAGCGATCACTGCCTCTGGGCCAGTCACTGAGAGTGCAGTGGCGGGATCTCAGCTCATTGCAACCTCCACTTCATGGGTTCAGGCAATACTGAGATGAGTATTTTAATGCATCATGCCAGTAGGTTCTTAGAACTACCCTCAGGGAGGTGACACAATGAGCCCCATTTTCCAGACAAGAAAACAGAGGCTGGGAGGTCAAGTGACTTCCCAAGGTCACAGAGGGGGAGTGGCTGGGCTAGGATTTGACCCCAAATCTGCCTGACCTCAAAGCCATGACAAAAGTCTCCCACTTGGTCAACTGGGTGTATGTCTGGGATTGGTGTGTGTCGGTGTGGATGGCGGGAGTTGGGTAGGCAGGGTGTTGGGGCACCAAGGAATGGTCTGGAGCATGGAATTGCAGAAGAATCAGAAGTAGAGACCCTCATGGTGGGGACCTGCATTCTGAGAAGCTGCTGACAGTTCAGAGCCCAAAGAGGAGGTCAGAGGAATCCTGGGGTTGATCCTCTTTCTAGCTTCAAGGCATCTGGTGACATTTGGGCCCAGGAGCAAGGTTGGATTCTACCCTTAGATGGCAGGTCCGCTGCGAAGGAGGAGCTGGGATTTGGGTTTGGAAGCCGGTAAGGGGGGCTCCTCTGGACTTCAATGGAACAGAGAGGGTAGGCGTGGTCTCCTTCCCTCCCAGCCCCGCCCCCACCCCATGCCCCGCCCCAGACAGACACAGGCACATCTAGGCGGGAGGAAGGATGGTGGGTGAGGAGGGGGCGCTGGGTGGGTGGGGAGAGGGGTGCAGCGACGCGGTGGGCTGAGTCCAGACACAGAGAGGACGGACAGACAGACGGACAGACGGGCCTCTACTTACGATCATCTGTCAGCCGTGATGGGGGCGGGGCGGTGGGGGAGGGGGGAATAAGGTACCATGAGTCTCCCGGGAAGGCCAGGGAGGGGGCAGAGATGGCAGCACGGAGGGGCAAGACCCCTACCCCAGCCCAGCCCAGAGGAGATGGGAGGATGGGAAGTCCGAGCCTCCCCCACCATCGTCGCCTATCTATGGCCCCCACGCACCCTTCCCAAGCCTCCGTGGTCCACCTGGGAAAGACCTCCCCACTCCGCAACGTGCCCACAGCCCAAGTGCCATTGCTGTCCTCAGGTTCCTGACGCCTCCCGGAGGGACCCACGCCCAGCTACATCCCTCTACAGATGTCTGGGTCCCCCTGGTCCCTGGAGATTATGGCCTCTGGTCTATCGGTCCTGGTCTGTGGATGGCCACTGACCTCTGCTTGACCTCTTTGACCTTGGATGCCCTCCATGACCTCTGGCTGACCTCCAGGAGCCCCCTGGTCTATTGATCTCTGATCTTTGAAGTCCATGGTATCCCCCTTCTTTGGCTTTTGAATGAGCCCCAAAGCTCTTAGAAAAACCCATTGATGTCTATGCCTTCTTCTTTTTTTTTTTTTTTGAGACAGGGTCTCACCCTGTCGCCCAGGCTGGAGTGCAGTGGCACCATCTCAGCTCACGGCAGCCTCTACCTCCCAGGTTCAAACAATTTTCGTGCCTCAGTTTCCCAAGAAGCCGGGAAAACAAGCATGCGCCACCACATCCAGCTAATTTTTGTATTTTTAGTAGAGATGAGATTTCACCATGTTGCCCAGGCTGGTCTCAAACTCCTGACCTCAAGCAATCTGCCCGCCTCAAACCTCCCAAAGTGCTGGGATTGCAGGCATGAGCCACAGTGCCTGGCCAATGTGGGCCTTCCGTGACTCAAGGATAACCTTGATCCTGAAGCTGACTTGTTTTCTAGATGACCTCTGACCTCTGAATGCTATTTTGACCTACATGTGACCTCTATGACTTTAGCGGTCTCTTGACTCTACCTGATCTCTTCGACCCTGGAGAAACCACAATGGACTCTGAATGATCTCTTTAACTCTTCGATGATCTTTAACCCCCATGTGACCTCTCTGACCTCTGAATGGCCCCCCACTGACCTCTGGTGGCTTCCATGACCCTTGGATGGCCCTTGAGCCTGGATGACCTCTCTGAGACCGGATGCCTTTGTTTTCAACCCCCAGCCTCTAGGCACCAAGTTTTCTGGGCTCCCCCCAGGGATGTGACCCAAATATCCCCACGGGCCCCCTGTAGCTCTCACCGTCTGGTCGGTGAGGGGTGGCAGGACGATGGTTTTCTCCATAGTGTTCATAACCAGCTTCCACAGCTCCTTCAGCACTCGCTTCAGCACCGTCTTCTCACAGATTTTGGCAAAGAGGGTCAGGCTGGGGACGAGGGGCAGGTCTGAGAGAGGGCCCAGTTGGCCCCAACCCACAGATCCCCTTCCCTTAACAGGTGGGCAAGGCATTCCACAGATAGGAAAGAGGGCCCACAGCCTGTACAGGGACCCCTGGGTGGTTTGATGGGGCTATGATATCTGATGCATGAAGAAAAGAGTGAGTGGTGGTTGGACTGGTCAGCAGGGACCAGATGGGAAAGGGCCTCAATGTCTGCGAGGAAGGCTTAGGCCTTATCATGAGGATAGGGGTAGTGGGGAGCCATGGAGTGTTCAAGAGGGAGACACAGCCAGACTTTCATGTGTGAAAGAACAGTGTGGGGGAGGAACTGAAACAGGAAGGATGGAGATCAGGGACTAGGAGGGAGAAGGCCACGCCCAGGAGGAACAGGAGGGGAATGGTCAGAGGGCAGACTTGAAAGAGAAAACAGCAAAGAAATCGTGGTTGGATGGATAGGGGTTGAAGGAGACAGGCAGTCCACCATGATCCATCTGCCAACTGATCCAGTCACCCACCAATCCATCCCTCCTCCAGTGGTCCTTAATTCTCTATTTCTTTTTCTATCCATCCATCTGTCCATCTGTTCATCCATCCATCCTTCCATGCATCCTTCTACTCAGCCATCCACTTATCCATTTATTTATCCATCCACCCATCCATTCATCCATCTGTCCATCCATCTATGCATCAAAACATTTATTCATCCATCCAAATATTACTCAGCTATTAATCCATCCATTCATCGACCCACTCATCCACCCACCCACCCATCTGTCCATTCATTTACGCATCAAAATATTTATTTATCCATCCAAATATTTATCCACCTATATCTATCCACCGTCCATCCATCTACCCACCCACCCATCCAACCATCCATTTATTTATCCATCCACCCATCTGTCCATCCATTTATGCATCAAAACATTTATTCAATGATCTAAATATCTATTGACCTATCCATCCATCCATCCATCCATCCATCCATCCATCCATCCATCCATCCACCCACCCATCCATCCATTTATTCATCCATCCACCCATCTTTCCATCCATTTATGCATCAAAACATTTATTCATCCATCCAAATATTTATCCACCTATCCATCCATTTATCCATCCATCCATCCATCCATCCATTGGTCCATCCAACCATCCGTCCATCCAACCATTCATCAAGTCAGCCTGCCGGACATCCATCCATCTATGCATCAATCCATCTATGCATCAAAACATTTATTCATCCATCCAAATATTTACCCAACTATCCACCCATCCATCTTTTTAAAACATCTATCCTCCATCTAGCCTTCTAAACATTTATCTTTTAATCCATGCATCCACCCACCTATCCACCCCTCATGTCACCTATTCATCCACCATTCATTCATCCACAAAAGTATTTACTCACCGATCCTTCCAATTTTTTGCCCACCCAACTTTCCATCCCCTTCATTCCACCCTCTACTCAGCCATCCAACTATCCAGTGACTACGCGGCAAACATTCCCTGCACACCCTCTCCAGCCAGTCTCTGGGTCTCTATGGCCCTGCCCCAGCCCCTCCCTGGCCAGCCCAGTCCACCTGGCCCGGCTCACTTGCTGTCCAGCAGGTCCATGATGGGCTGCAACACATTGTCAGCGTCCTGGGCCACGCTGCTGCAGGCACTGGCTGGCACATTGCCTGTGCCCTTAACCTGGCTAAGGATGTCACCCATCTGTTTAACACACTCTTCAATGTGCGGCTGGAAGCTGGGGACAGAAAGAAAAGGCTCAGACCACAGGAAGGGCTGGATGAGGACACAGATGCTCATCTTTGGTCCTCGAGGTCATATCATTAGCATCACAGCACATAACCGAGCAAGAATGGAGAACAGGCCAGACATGGTGGCTCACGCCTGTAATCCCAGCACTTTGGGAGGCCGAGGTGGGCGGATCATGAGGTCAAGAGATTGAGAGCAACCTGGCCAATATGGTGAAACCCCGTCTCTACTAAAAATACAAAAATTAGCTGGGTGTGGTGGCGTGCACTCCAGCCTGGAGACAGAATGAGACTTCATCTCAAAAAAAAAAAAAAAAAGAATGGAAAATAATAACAGCAGAACCAGGCAAAGGGATAAGATGTTTGCCCACATTGCTCATTTCATTCTCAAAATCCTACCCAGGTACTATTATTGTCATCACCCCAACTTTACAGAGGAATAAAAGAATATATAAGGCTCAGAGAGGTTAAGTGACTCACCCAAGGCCACACAGCTAGTAAGCAGTAAAGCCGAGATTTGAACTCAGCCTTGTCTAACTCTGAGCCTGCAATCTTCACCGCTACATCTGCTGAGCCTCCAGATGCCCCAGGCTCAGAGGGCTGAAGGCTGTTCCCTCCCCACTGCCCCCAGCCCTGGAGATGCTCCCACCTGGTAGCAAACACCCGGCTGAGCTCATCCAAGACGTTATTGAGTTTCACCTGAAGCTCCTTCAAGATGTCACTGGCTTCGGCATCCAGCTAACAGGGGAGAAGGGACGTCAGGCCAGGTTCAGTAAGTATCCACATGTACTGGGCATTTTCTCATCTGACCCAGGGAAAGGGATCCCAAGGGGCTGGAGGGGAAACTGAGGCACAGACAGTTGTGTTGCAAGCCTGGGTTTAAGAGCATGGTTGAGCTGGAATTCATCCCCAGGCCTGGTGGCATATGAGCTTAGGGGCCTGCAGCGACACAGTGGTGGGGGTGCCCCCTTCCCTTCTCCAGCCCTGCCCTGGCCCTGCCTCACCTCCTTTCCTCCCATGGCTTCGAACATCTTCTCCAGCTGAACTCGTAGCTGTTGAGTGTTGTTCATGAGGATGCAGGGCTGCGGATGGGAACAGAGAGAGGAGTCAGGCCTCAGGACCTCTCCCCAGAGCCTCCCCTACCCACCGCCAGGGACCTCGGGATGGTTTCAGGGTCTGAGTTTGGGGGAAGCTGGGGTCCCCAGGGGTCACCTGCGAATGGAAGGCAGTGTTTGAGCTCAGGCTTCCGGGCATGTTGTTGCCAGAGCATCTCTGGGGATTGGTGGGGGCAAGGAGGACTCAAGTAATCCCACAACCCCAGGCCTGGTGGGTCCATGAGAGGGGCTGGGAACGCTAGGGGTAGCAGAGTTTCCTGCAGGGGTCCAGAGCTTTGCAGCTCGCACAACGAAGGCTGCATTTGCAACACACTGAAGGCGTGTGCCCTCACCCCCAGATATACACACGAGACCCCCCCCCACAGATACACAAACTCAGACATGCACAGCCAGACACAGTCAAAGATACACCCTCACACCATGCACATTTGACACAGCCAGACCAAACCTGGTGAGACACACCCACCCAGACGTGCACACACATACATAGACACACACTCACACTATATGCCGTTAACTCAGCCAGACGAAACATGGTCACACACACCCAGACACGCACAGCTGGACACACACACACAAGCATACACACACTAACACTATAACCAGTTAACACAGCTAGATAAAATATGAGACACACACCCAGATGTGTATGGTTGAACACACATACTCACACATACATACACTCACACTATACCCAGTTAACACAGATGAAACACGGCTAGACACCCACACTCAGATATGTACAGACACACACAGAGAGGCACACACACTCATGTTATACCCAGTTAACACAGCCAGACGAAATACAATCACACACGCACACTCAGACGTGCACAGTCAGACACACACACATTCATGCCATAGATACCCATTGAACAAAGCTAGATAACATATGATCAGACACGCACACTCAGATGTGCACAGACACACACACACATGTGCAGTGTACCAGTCAACACAGACAATACACAATCAGACACATGCACTTAGTTCCCATACACTCAGACACACACAACTAGATACACTCCAATCACACACATTCAAACAAGCACCTCTACACACACACACAGTCCAGTCAGATCACACACAGGTGGACATACATAGCCCCAGGTGTCAGGGCTCTGGGGAGAAGGGAGTCCTGGGGATGCTGAATGGGGCTGAGGAGGGGGATAGGTCAGGGGTTCCCTCAGGTCACCACTTTCTCCTTCTCCTTGGAGCAGTAGGAGGCGAAGTCCTTGGAGATGATGTCTGCATACTGGAGGAGCACGTTACTGATGGTCTGGGGAAGACACAGCATGTGGGTGAGAAGAAAGGCTGGGACCAAGGCAGGCCCCAGTCACCAGGTCCCATCAAGGCCACTAGAGAGATCAGTGATGAACTCAAACCCTAATAGCACCTAAGATGGGCCCTTGGGCTAGGCAAATTCTCCACCCAAGATGACCATCAAGACCTAGAGGAGATACCGCTCGATGAAGACGATCATTTTATGTAGACCCAGCTCTTTTTCAGAGCAACCAAGCATCATATTAACCCAGTCTCAACCACAAGCATGACCTCATCTCAAATCAAAAGCCAGTTCCTACTTGTAATCCCCAAGGTCAACACAGCCTAATGCCAATCAATCAAACCTCAACCCCAATGATCCCAACCCTCAAACTCACCCCAAGACTCACTCGAATTCTGTATCAATCTCAGCACTCATTGCAACCTCAATCCCAGATCAAGACCCAACCCAACCTCAAACTCCAACCAAACAGCATTGCCAACTCGCACTAATGACCTCAATTCCAACCATGATCTCAACCCACACCTCAATTCCAACCTTACCCTACACCTCAACTCCAACCCTAACTCAACTCCAATCTCAATTTAAACCCTAATCCCAACTCCAACCTCCATGCAAACCTCAACTCCAACCTCATCTCAACCTCAACCTCAACCCAAACTTCAACTCCAACCTCAACCCAAACTCCAACTTCAACCCCAACCTCAATAACATCACCAACTCCAACCTCAGCCTCAACCTTAGCCCATCTCCAACTCAGACCTCAATTCCCTGACCCCATTCCCTAGCCCCAACCCTACCCACTCTCCCACACCTTGGCAAAGCGCCTCATGTAGTGCCCCACAATCTGGGGGTCGGGACACTCAAGTTTCTTGATGATTTCAAAGCTCTGGTTGAGTTGAGAGAAGACGTCCACCACGGAGCAGGAGAATAGGGCATGCTCTGAGGTCTGCTGGAACTGCAGGGGGAAGCAGGCCAAGAGGAAGGAGATCAGCACCAGAGAAGCCCCAGAGCCCGACTCTCCCACTCTCCATGGGGAAAGCAAGAGACCAACTTCCCCAGGGTGAGATGGACAGAGGGCGAGGTTGACTTAGAGTCAACTCTAGAGGTGGACGCAGAAGCCATGGGGTGCATGGAGGTGTCTGGCTTGATGGAACTCACATTTCATAGTTGATGAATGAACAAAAGATTTTTAAAAATCATGAGCAAGACAAAGATGGCGGACACCTACCAGAGACTGGCCTCATCCCAAGAGCAAATTTCCCCTGAAATTGGACCCCAGTGGGAAGATTAGGAACCTGATTGTGGGTTGACCTTCTTACCCCATCCTTCTTGTCTCGCTCCAGGGCACCGTGCAGGAAATCCCGGGACACCTCCTCATTCTCATCCAGCCACTGGATGACGAAGGGTTCAAACCATCTGGAATGAAGAGCCAGGGTGGGGCTCTGCCACCTCTTGTCCTCCTCAACCTTTGCACTGCCTGGTTCTGACCCACTAATGAGTGGAGCTACGGCTGCTCCTATTCTCCCTGGAGCTCTCCCTGCAGCTCTCCCTGCAGCCTTGAGTGGCTGCTCCTCTGCTCGCCTCCTGCACTGAACCTTAGTTACTTTGCTCGTGAAATAGAACGAGTGGCCCTTTTTACAGGAGGGCCCAGGCCTGCGGGAATCCTAGTTCAGATAAACTGCCTGTGGCAAATGAATTTATTCTCTGAGCCCTTCCTTCCTTCCTTCCTTCCTTCCTTCCTTCCTTCCTTCCTTCCTTCCTTCCTTCCTTCCCTCCTTCCCTCCTTCCCTCCTTCCTTCCCTCCTTCCTTCTTCCTCCCTCCCTCCCTCCTTTCTTTTCTTTTCCTTTCTTTTTTTTATTTTTCTTTTTTTTTCGTTTTTGAGACATGTCTTGCTCTGTTGCCCAGGCTAAAGTGCAGTGGTGCGATCATAGCTCACTGCAGCCTTGACCTCCTGGGTTCAAGTGATCCTCACACCTCAGTCCAAATAACTGGGACTACAGGCACGTGCCACCATTCCTGGCTAATTTTTTTTTTTTTTTTGTCTTCTTTGTAAAGATAGGATTTCCCTATGTTGCCCAGGCAGGTCTTGAATTCCTGGCCTCAAGTGATCCTCCCACTTCGGCCTCCCAAAATGTTGAGATTACAGGCATGAGCCACCGCACCCAGCCAGAGCTTTCATTTCTTGTACAACAGAAGACTATCCGTCTGTGCTGTTGGGAGCAGTGAACGACACAGCACAATTCTCAGGAACTGGTGGTACCATACTATTCTCCAACACACAGCCCAGGAGTCAGATGTCCCGAGTTCAAATCTTGGGTCTGTCCTGTACTAGGAGTCACCTTGGGCAAGGCATTTGGCATTTATTCACTCATTCATTCTATTTTTATATTAATTTATTTTCTGAGATGGAGTCTCACTCTGTTGCCCAGGCTGGAGTGCAGTGACACTATTTCCGCTTACTGTAACCTCTGCCTCCTGGGTTCAAGTGATCCTGCTGCTTCAGCCTCTCGAGTAGCTGGGACTACAGGCGTGTGCCACCACACTCGGATACTTTTTTTTTCTTTCTTTTTTTTTTTGTTTTTGTTTTTGAGACGGAGTCTGGCTCTGTTGCCCAGGCTGGAGTGCAGTGGCGTGATCTTGGCTCACTGCAAGCTCTGCCTGCCAGGTTCACGCCATTCTCCTGCCTCAGCCTCCCAAGTAGGTGGGACTACAGGTGCCCGCCACCACGCCCGGCTAATTTTTTGTATTTTTAGTAGAGACGGGGTTTCAAGGTGTTAGCCAGGATGGTCTCGATCTCCTGACCTCATGATCCACCCGCCTCGGCCTCCCAAAGTGCTGGGATTACAGGCGTGAGCCACCGCACCCGGCCAGTTTTTTTTTCTTTTTTTGAGACGGAGTCTCACTCTGCCGCCCCGAGATCACTGGTGTGATCTTGGCTCACTGCAACCTCCGCCTCCTGGATTCAAGCAATTCTCCTGCCTCAGCCTCCCAAGTAGCTGGGATTACAGGCACCTGCCACCACACCCGGCTAATTTTTGTGTTTTTAGTAGAGACAGGATCTCACCATGTTGGCCAGGCTGGTCTCAAACTCCTGACCTCTGATGATCCACCTGCCTTGGCCTCCCAAAGTACTGGGATTACAGGCATGAGCCACTGTGCCTGGTCAATTTTTGTACTTTTGTAGAGCTAGGGTTTTGCCCTATTGGCTAGGCTGGTCTCAAACTCCTGACCTCAGGTGATCTGCCCGCCTCGGACTCCCAAAATCCTGGTATTACAGGCACAAGCCACTGCGCCTGACCCATTTGTTCATTTCAGAGATGGGATCTCACGATCTTGTCCAGGTTGGTCTCGAACTCCTGGGCTCAAGTGAGCCTCCTGCCACAGCCTCCCAAATTATCGGGACTACAGGCATGTGCCACTGTGCCTGGCCATTTGGCATCTTTAACTCTCCAATTTCTTCTCCGCAAAATAGGAATTAAAATGATCCCACCTTAACTCATAGAATTGTCAAAAGGATAAAATGAGAAAGTCACATGGTTCCTGCTGCTGTTATGACTATGAATTTTCTGGGCTGTAGGAGTCAACTGCTCAATGGCTGAGAGCGGAGAACACTGGATTCAAGCCCCACCCGTGCCCCTGATGCCCAGGTAACCCTGAGTAGGTCAGTCCTCCTCTCTGGCTTTCCTTCTAGCTGTCAGCGCTTCAGTTCTGGCTTGGGCTGGGCTTGGGGCAGGGGACTTACGCAGGGTACTCAGGCACGCGGTCCTTAAAGGCGGGAAGTTCCGTCACATACTCATTGTAGAGCCATTTCACCTTGAAGTGGAGGTTCATGTAGTCGGCACTCTTGCATAGACGATGCTTGTCGTGCTCTGGCCAGGGACAAAGAGGGTGGCACAGCTGGAAGGGTCTGCCACCCTGTGTCTCGGCAGAGAGGCTGCCCACTCTGGCCATCACTGATGTCCAACTCAGGCATGAGGGTACAGGGCACTCACAGCCTTGGAGGGGACACAGAGGTGCAGCCACCTGGTTTGGCCAGGCTGGGGAACACTGGGGTGGGAAACTCACCCTCCATGGCATACTTCATGTCTTGGGCAAACAGATTCCACATCACTTCAGCGCTGATTTTACCCACATTCAGCTCCTGGGGAAACCTGGCAAAGTCATGGAAGTATAAAACTTTGGCAGGCAGAAGGCAGATGGGATGGGCTGCTTTGTCCTTCCCTGCCCCACAGGGGAGTGTAGGGTAGGGTAGAGGGATTTGGGTTCAGGTTCCCTCATAGCCACTGCTGACTGACTCTGCACTAAGGCTTTGCTTCTCTTTGAGCTTCCACCCACTCATCCATCTGTCCCTCCATTCATTCATTCATCCACTCATGCAACTATCCACCCATATATTCAACAACTAATTTATTCATCCATCCATCCATCCATCCATCCATCCTTCTATCCATTCATTCACCCACTCATGCAACTATCCATCCATCCATGTACCCATCTATCTATTCATCCATCCACCCATTATCCACCCATCCAATCCTACCTTCCTCAATTCATTCACCCACTCATGCAACTATCTATCCATCCACCTACCCATCTATCTATTCATCCATCCACCCATCCATCCGTCCCTCTATCCATTCATTCACCTACTTATGCAACTATTCACCCATCCACTCACCTACCCATCTATCTATTCATCCATCCATCCCTCCATCCACTCATTAATCCAACTATTCACCCTTCCACCTAACCACCCATCTATCTGTTCATCCATTTACCTGTTCATCCATCTGTCCCTCTACCCATTCATCCAACTATCCATCCATCCACCTACCCATATATCTATTCATCCATCCATCCATCCATCCCTCTATCCATTCATTCACTTACTTATGCAACTATCCACCCATCCGTTCACCTATCCATCTATCTATTCATCCACCCATCCATCCATCCCTCCATCCATTCATTTGCTCATTCATCCAACTATTCATCCATCCACTCAACCACCCATCTATCTGTTCATCCATCTATCTGTTCATCCATCTATACCTCTACCCATTCATCCAACTATCCATCCATCCACCTGCCCATCTATCTATTCATCCATCCATCCATCCGTCCATCCCTCTATGCATTCATTCACCTACTTATGCAACTATCCACCCATCCGTTCGCCTATCCATTTATCTATTCATCCATCTATCCGTCCATCCCTCCATCCATTCATTCACTCATTCATCCAAATATTCATCCATCCACTCAACCACCCATCTATCTGTTCATCCATCTATCCCTCCACCCATTCATCCAACTATCCATCCATACACCTACCCATCTATCTGTTCGTCCATCTATCCATCCATCCTTCCATCATCCACTTATTTATCCATCCCTCCATCCATTCATTCACCCACTCATACAACTATCCACTCATCCATTAAATGACCCATCTATCTATTCATCCATCCACTTATCCATCCATCCTTCTATCCATTTATTTACTCACTTATCCAGCTATCCACCCATCCATTTACCCATCCATCTGTCCATCCATCATCCATCCATCCTTTTTTTTTTTTTGGAGACGGAGTCTCACTCTGTCACCCAGGCTGGAGTGCAGTGGTGCAATCTCAGTTCACTGCAACCTCCACCTCCTTGGTTCAAATGATTCGCGTGACTCAGCCTCCCAAGCAGCTGGGACTACAGGCATGAGTCACCATGCCCAGCTAATTTTTTGTATTTTTAGTAGAGATGGGGTTTTGCCATGTTGGCCAGGTTGGTCTCGAACTCCTGACCTCAGGTGATGCTCTTGCCTCGGCCTCCCAAAGTGCTGGGATTACAAGCGTGAGCTGCCGTGCCCGGCCCATCCATTCGTTTATCCACACAGTCATCCTTCTACCAATCTATCAGTCCATCTGTTATTTATTTATTTATTTATTTAGAGATGGAGTCTTGCTCTGTCACCCCAGGCTGGAGGTCAGTGGCACAATCTCGACTCACTGCAACTTCTGACTCCTGGGTTCAAGCAATTCTCCTGCTTCAGCCTCCCGGTAGCTGGGATTACAGGTATGTACCACCACACCCGGCTAATTTTTGTATTTTTAGTAAAGATGGGGTTTCACCATGTTGGCTAGGCTGGTCTCGAACTCCTGACTCAAATGATCCACCCGCCTTGGCCTCCCAAAGTGCTGAGATTACAGGTGAGAGCCACCATGCCTGACCCCATCTATTTATTAATCCATCCATTCATCCACCCACACTTCAATCCATCCAAATCCCTGATCTTAATTCCCTAACCAGGATATGTTAACACCCCAAAGCTTGAGTCCTCTCTAGCACTCATCTGGCGGATAAATAGAACACAGTAACCCATTCAGCTAACACAGATGAAAATGCTACAGACATATAAATCCACAAACGAAAACAGTGCACATATTCATACACAATACACAATATTGTATATTGTACAATATTGTATGTTGAAGTGCATTCAACAATTTTACACATATACAAATTAAACCCAAAACCCATTGACCACAATAATATACAAAATTGCTTACATCCACATGTGTAAGATATAATGCAATTTAAACATATAGGGTAGCACATAGTAATACTTGAGCAACATTATTATTAATTAACCTACACACACATACAAAATTATATACATATGTACACACTGTTATTCATGCAAATGAATACATACAAAATACATGTCTGATTATACCAGTGATTGTGAACATACACACAATTTTATATTTCTGTTTGCAAATTGGACCCATATTTGAATTTTGCACAGGCACAATCAGACCCACAATTACCCCCAGGTGCACATTTGTGTAATTAGAGAAAATCACCTTGACACGCAAGACACAAAGTTGTATACAAACGCATGATGATAAACCCAGATAATTAAACTACACAGATATGCAACTCACTGATTGAGGCAGGGAGTGTAGGAATTCTTGTCTTCCTCAATGATGGACACTATGAGGGTAATCAGCTTGGACCAGAAGTCGAGGTTCTTGATGCTGGGCCCCTGTTCCTCTGGGGGAACTTCCCCCTTCTTCGCCTGAAATGGGTAGTGGAGACCTCGGTTATAGGGGGTCCAGAGGTTGGTGTCTCGGTCAGTTTATTACTGAAGAACAAGAGGTTGTTGAGGAATGCATCCTATTAACATGTATATGGTTCAGGTAAGAAGTCTATATAGAGAGGAACTGAACTCATAAACTGGCCCAGAGCTCATGTCAATGCAGCTTGATAAAGCTTAAGATTTTTAGACTCCACTCTAAAACTGAATGGAAATAAATGAAATCAAATTTAGTTGAACAAATCCAGCTCCACTAAACCAAATGGAAATGAAATGAATGCAAATCAAGCCCACTTAGCTTAACGGAAGTAAGTTCTTCCTCAGAGTTAAATCAATGGAATTGAACTGGGGCCAATTACGCTGAATGGAGTGCAATTCAACCTAACTAGATTGAATTAAACTCAAATGAACTCCATTGGATTGAACCTAATCAACTTGTCCAAGATCAACATCAACTCAAATCAAAATAATGGAAATAAATCAACTTGAACTGAACTCTACCCCAGTCAACCCAATCCGATTCTACCTATCTAAATCCAACCTCACATACGCAGGGCAATTCAACCCAACTTTCGTTAATCAATGGAAATGAGTGTAATCAGCTGAAATTAGCCCAATTCAACTCAATTCAACTGAAATCAATTGCATCTAATCCAACAACCCAGTTCATCCTAACTCAAGACAATTTAACCCAGTTGAGAACAACCTGACTTGACTGTAAATGAACTAAATGGAAATGAATGAATTTGTACTCAGTAAAACTCAGCGCAATCTACCAACTTAGTTCCGCTCACTATTTTTTTTTTTTTCTTTCAAGAGACAGGGTCTCATTCTGTCACCCAGGCTGGAGTGCAGTGGTGCAATCATGGCTCAACATAGACTCAACTCCTGGGCTCGAGTGATCCTTCCACCTCAGCCTCCAAAGTAGCCAGGACTACACGTGTGCCACCATACCTGGCTAATTTTTGTATATTTTGCAAAGAGAGGGTCCTGTTATGTTGCCCAAACTGATCTCGAGCTCCTGGCCTCAAGGGATCCTCCTGCCTCAGCCTCCCAAAGTGCTGACATTACAGGTGTGAGCCACTGAGCCCAACCTGGCTCACTAATTTGTCAAGAACAATTTTAACTTAAGTCAACCAAATAGAAATAAATAGAACTAAACTGATTATGGTTGAAGTAAACAATCTAATTTAATCCAGTTCACCTCAACTCAGTTCAAATGAGAGCGAGACTGATTCCAACTCTAGTCAACTGAATGTAAAGGAAAAGAATGAAATCAAATTGAACTGAACACAGCTTATGTGTTATATCCTATCAGAACCTAGGTAGGGGCTGCCTCTAGCTCCCACAGCCTCCTGAGATCCCACTATCGCAATACTAACCATCCCTGTTTGTAAATTTCCAGTCTGTACATCTTTCCCTCATGATAGGCTATAAGCTCCTTACAGGTGGTGGCTCATGCCTGTAATCTCAGCACTTTGGGAGGCTGAGGCAGGAGGATCACTTGAGCCCAGGAGACCAGCCTGGGCAACATAGTGAGATGCCATCTCTACAAAAATACAAAAATTAGCCTGCCATGGTGGCGCATACCTATAGTCCCAGCCACTTGGGAGGCTGAGGTGGGAGGATCCACTTGAGCCTGGGAGGTCAAGGCTGCAGTGAGCTATGATTGCATCACTGCACTCCAGCCTGGGCAACAGAGTGAGACCCCATCTCAAAATAAATAAATAAATAAATAAATAAATAAATAAATAAATAAATTCAATTTAACTCAACATTTACTGAACAGTGACTGTATGCCAGACATAAATTTTTATGCCAGGCTGGGCATGGTAGCTCATGCCTATAATCTCAGTACTTTGGGAGGCCAAGGCAGCTGGATCATCTGAGGTCAGGAGTTTGAGACCAGCCTGGCCAACATGGTGAAACCCCGTTTTTACTAAAAATACAAAAAATTAGCTAGGCGTGGTGGTGGGCACCTATAATCCCAGCTACTCGGGAGGCTGAGGCAGGAGAATCATTTAAACCTGGGAGGCGGAGGTTGCAGTGAACTGAGATCATACCACTGCACTCCAGCCTGGGCAGCAAGAGTGAAGCTTCATCTCAAAAAAACCATTTTTTTTATGCCAAACTCAACTACGCAGCCAAGTGTACTGAGTGCCTACTATATTTTATCTAAACTTATAGCTCACGGCCGGGCGCGGTGGCTCACGCCTGTAATCCCAGCACTTTAGAAGGCCAAGACGGGCGGATCACAAGGTCAGGAGATCGAGACCATCCTGGCTAACATGGTGAAACCCCGTCTCTACCAAAGAATACAAAAAATTAGCCGAGTGTGGTGGCGGGCGCCTGTAGTCCCAGCTACTCAGGAGGCTGAGGTAGGAGAATGGCGTGAACCCGGGAGGTGGAGTTTGCAGTGAGCCGAGATCACGCCACTGCACTCCAGCCTGGGTGACAGAGCGAGACTCCATCTCAAAAAATAAATAAATAAATAAATAAATAAATAAATAAAACTTAAAGCTCATGAACTCTTCTCCCTAATCCTGAGATGTGGGTTAATGACCCCATTTTATAGAATAAGATACTGAGGTTCAGAAGAGTTAAATCCTTCGGGAAGGGGCAGTGCTGGGACTTAAGCCTGTGTCTAGTTGGCGTCACTGTTCCCTCGACCCATCTGGAGTCTCACCGGGTCTGTCTGGTACTCCCGGCTGTAGAGTTCATGGCAGTTGTTGAAGATGTACTCGTAGGTAGAATTAAGGCAGGCTTTCACACAATCCTTTACCACCTGGCTAGCTCGGGGCGGGCTCTGGAGTTCTTGTACCTGAAGGGAGGGAGAGAGGCACAGGCGGCCACAGCTGCGACAGGAGGTCCCCAGGAAGTGACTGCAAGTCATTTTGGATTTAAGGAAATGAAGTGGTATGAAAGAAGGTTACTGAGAAAGGTTGCCACTCTCCAGGAGGAATGTCACTTGTCCTGGAACTGGGAACCCTAGAGAACCCTCCTTGGAGGGCAAATGCAACTGGATCCTTTCCTACCTTCATCCGAAAGAAGGTGATGCTGGTGAGAAGGTCCACAGTGGATTTGAGGTCCTGGAGTCTCTCTGGGCTGCTGGCTGGGAAGTTATTCTGTGGGAAGTAGGAAGAGAGGTGGGGTTATGGAAGAAGGTTGGGGGAGGATGAGAGACTGCTTTTCAGGGGGATACAAAGCCTTCCTGGTTTCAGGCTTGGGGTTGATTAGAGCACCTCGAAGCAACTGGGGATCTGCTTGGATGCACCAAGCACATTAGGGCAGGTAGTGCCCGTGCAGGTGCACACACGCCGGAGGAACACACCGTACACGTGAAGATGCATCCTCCCATGCATACACCTGCTGGTAGCTTCCCCCTCCAGGCACACACACGTGCACAGGGTGAGCAAATCCTCCTGCACGCGCTTCCTACCCGGTACATGGAGAGGTCAATCCGCAGGGAGTTATGCAGCTGGTCCAGGAGTTTCACGAAGCGCTCTTTCTGAGGAGGAAGGGGAGGAGGGAGGATGGATGGAGCAGGACATGGCCGCCATACTGGCTGAGCACCTATTGTACACCAAGTATACCTCATCCACCACCCTCGTAATGTCCATTTCCATTCTATAGTATTCTTTTTTTTTTTTTTGAGACAGAGTCCTGCTCTGTTGCCCAGGCTGGAGTGTAGCGGCGCAATCTTGGCTCACTGCAACCTCTGACTCCCAGGCTCAAGCAATTCTTCTGCCTCAGCCTCCCAAGTAGCTGGGACTACAGGCACAGGCCACCACCCCTGGCTAATTTTCTTTTGGATTTTTAGTAGAGACGGGTTTTCACCATGTTGGCCAGGCTGGTCTCAAACTCCTGGCCTCAGGTGATCCACCCGCCTCAGCCTCCCAAAGTGCTGGGATTACAGGCATGAGCCACCGCACCCAGCCTCCATTCTATAGCAATCTACAGAGGAGTAAATGGAGGCTCAGAGACGGGTAGTGATTGGTGGAAAGTCACACAGCAGTCTGGTCTAGACTGGGGACCCAGGAGTCACATCAGATCTGACCGGCATAAAGTTGGGCTCTCCCTCATTCTCCAGTCCCAGTCCCCAGGACTGACCCCAAAGTTGGAGGCGGCGAAGCGGTCAGAGGCAGACACGTTGGTGGAGGCGGTGGTGTGCGCGTAGTAGGCATTGATGTTGGCGAGTAGGGTGCTCATGACGGCAGGCACCCCCGGGCACATATACTTGGAGGAGAGGCAGGCAAAGTGGCTGGAGAGAGGGAGCAGGAGGCACTGGGCCAGGGGTCCAGCTGGGATGGACCAAGTTCCCCCCTAGAATGCCTCCAAGATAGCATCTGTGAGTGGGTCTCCATCACCTCCCAAGCCATCCCCTGCTTGATTCTGTCCTTTGGGTCCCTGCATCTCCTCTCCCCTCCATCTTTATATCCATTTGAGTTGCTCTAACTCTGCTTCTTATTTATTTATTCATTTATTTATTTTGAGATGGAGTTTCACTCTGTCACCCAGGCTGGAGTTTAGTGGCACAATCTCGGCTGACCGCAACCTCCGCCGCCTGGGTTCAAGCGATTCTTCCACCCTAACCTCCCCAGTAGCTGGGATTACAGGCGCACGCCACTACACCTGGATAACTTTTGTATTTTTAGTAGAGATGAGGTGTCACCATGTTGCCCAGGTTGGTCTTGAACTCCTGGACCTGGAGTGATCTGCCCACCTCGGCCTCCTAAAGTGCTGGGATTACAGGCTTGAGCCACCATGCCCAGCCTCTATCTCTGCTTCTAACTCCTCCTTCTCTTCCGTGTCACTCCAGATGTCAACCACAACGCCGTCCTGATCTCCAGGGGAATTACAAAACACCCCCCCTCCACCATGCCCACTTCCTCTCTGGATCCTCCCCCTGAGAATCCCTCCCACCCCAGACCTGCAGGTGCCCACTTGGTGACCTCCCTCTTGTTTCCTGCACCCCAGCCTGCAGCCTCACGTCATGGCTTGGTAGATGGACTCAACGCCGTAGCGCATGGCAAACTCGTCCACAATCTCCTGGGCTGTCTCATCGTAGTAAACCTTCCAGGCATCGTCGCCCTTGGCATCCGGGATCTTCACAACCCCATTGTTCTGCACGTCGGTCACAAAGTGGAACAGGTTCTGCCACCATGGGAAAGAAAGTGTCATGGAGAGTGCAAGCGGTCGCCAGGGGTCAGAGGTCCCAGGGTCTGGGGCAGCTTATGTCATCCATCTGCCTGTTTATTCATTAATTCATTCGTCTACTGTTTCATCCATCCACACACCCACCAATCTAACTACCCCAAATTTCACCCATCCACTCTTCCAACCTTTCAGTAGTTCAACCACACATCCATCCACCCATCCATCCATCCATCCATCTCATACATTGATCCACAACTTAATCCACCTGTCCAATCATGCATTCTTCCATACAACCAACCATCCATCCACCCATCAATTTATCCATCCATCCATCTATTCCTCATCTGTCCACCAACTACTCACAACCATCCAGCTAAATACTCAGAAATTATGAACCCACTTATCAATACTTGCAATAGTTCAACCACACATCCTTCCATTCATCCACCCACCCATTTATCCATTTGTCCATCTGCCTGTACATCCATCCATCCATCCATCCATCCATCCATCCATCCATCCATCTACCTATCTACCCATCCGACTATCAACAAGTTCACCTATCTACTCAATCTTCCTTCTAATAACTCAACCACACTTCCATCCATCCCGTCCAATACATCTTACTCTGCTCATCCAACATCTCATCTATCCACCCATTCAACCATCTATCCAGCAATCTATCTATCCATTCATCAAGTTATCCATCCATCATTCATCTATATCCATCCATCATCTAGCAATTACCCCCAAATTCACCCTTCCACACATCTATACTTCCAATAGTTCAGTCACATATCCATCCATCTGATCATCCATCCATCATACATCTAGCCACAAATCTACCTACTCATCCATCTATCCATCCATGTACTCACCCATCTCTCCATCCATCCTTTTATCTACTCATCACTCATTCATCTACTCAATCATTCATTCATTCACCAGCATTCATTCAACAAACTAGTTCCTGGGGATACAGTTCTTTCCAGGAACCCCAGGCAGCTGGAGGAGACATACCCAGACACAAACAGCCCAATCCTCAGTGGTTAGGGCTGGAATAGAAAGAAGAACCTGACGGTGATTAGTGAGAGTCAACTTGGAGGCCAAGGAGGGCTTCTCAGAGGAGGTGACCCTGAATCTGGACCCTGATGGATAGTGAGGAGTTTTCCAGGTAAAGGGAATGGCATGGTGGGCAGTTTCAGAAGGCCAGGAGAGTGTGGATAGTGTGGCCAGAAAGAGGAAGAGCCGGGCAGGCAGGAATGGTGAGTGGAGGTGGTATGGGAGGGGCCAAGCAATGAAGCTCACCTCATGCAGACAGGTATACTGGACATGGTATGGGGCCACCTTCTCCTCGCCTTTGATCTCCACACTGATGTGGAGCCGGATGGCACCCGACACAGCAGATTTGTCAGTTCGCTTGTCTGCAGGGCAGAAAAGGATGACAGCGTCAGAACTTCCCACTATAGCTGTGGGCAACTTTTTTTTTTGAGACGGAGTCTTGCTCTTGTCACCCAGGTTAGAGTACAGTGGGGCGATCTCGGCTCACCGCAACCTCCACCTCCTGGGTTCAAGCGATTCTCCTGTCTCAGCCTCCCGGGTAGCTGGAATTACAGGTGCCTGCCACCATGCCTGGATAATTTTTGTACTTTTGGTAGAGATGGGGTTTCACCATGTTTGCCAGGCTGGTCTCAAACTCCTGACCTCAGCTGATCCACCCGCCTCAGCCTCCCATAGTACTGGATTACAGGCATAAGCCACCGCGCCCGGCCAGCTGTGGGCAAATTTTTTTTTTTTTTGAGATCCGTCGTCCAGCTAATTTTTTATTTTTAGTAGAGACGGGGTTTCCCCATGTTTGCCAGGCTGGTCTTGAACTCCTGACCTCCGGTGATCCGCTCTCCTTGGCCTCCCAAGGCAATTTTTAATAGATGCACGATTCTGTAGTCCTCCCAGACTTCCGGAAGCTAAGGGCTTGGTGTCTCTCTTCTGATTGGCTCCCTAGGCTTGAGTCTCCCCGCTTAGGCTAGAATTCCTTAAGCCCTGTCTCTTCCCTTCAAACAAGGATCCCAGACCTTGCTTCCTCACTCAGATCAAGTTCCTGGGTAGGTGCCTCCCTCCTTAGACTAGCAGCCCTAGGCCCTGCTTCTTTCCCAGTCTGAGCTCCCAGGCCCTGCCTCCCCCATCAAATCATGCTCCCCAGAGACTATACATCTTAGACATGGTTCCTGGGTCTGTCCCTCTCTCCTCAGACTAGGACCCCTGGTCTTTTCTCCCGCCTCCCCCATCAGAATGGATAGCTAGATGTCCTCCAACCTAAGAGGTTCTGCTCACCTCTCTCAGGCTAGGTCCTTTCTACCCCCTCAGATTAGGCTCATACACTCTGCCTTCTCCATTAGATTGGACTCCCCAGATTCTACTCAACTTCTTTTTGAGACAGAGTCTCGCTCTGTCCCCCAGGCTGGAGTGCAGTGGCGCAATCTCGGTTCACTGCAAGCTCCGCCTCCCGGGTTCACGCCATTCTCCTGCCTCAGCCTCCTGAGTAGCTGGGACTACAGGCGCCCACCACCACGCCCGGCTAATTTTTTTGTAAGATGGGGTTTCACCGTGTTAGCCAGGATGGTCTCGATCTCCTGACCTCGTGATCCGCCTGCCTCAGCCTCCCAAAGTGCTGGGATTACAGGCGTGAGCCACCGCGCCTGGCCTCAACTTCTTTACACAGGGTTCTTGGATCTGTAGCAGCCATCTCAGATTAGGATTCCCAAACAATACCTCCCTCTTTAGACTGGATTCTTTTCTTGTGGTGGGGGGTCGGGGGCACACAGAGTCTCGCTCCATCACCCAGGCTGGAGTGCAGTGGCATGATCATAGCTCACTGCAGCTTCAACCTCCCAGGCACAAATGATGCTTCCACCTCAGCCTCCCAAGTGACTGGGACTACAGGCATGCACCACCACACCCAGCTATTTTTTTTTTTTAAATGGAGACAAAGGCCTTGCTGTGTTGCCCAGGCTGGTCTCGAACTCCTGGGCTCAAGTGATCCTCCCATCTCAGCCACCCAACCAATGTGTTGGGATTACAGGTGGGAGCCACCATGCCCAGCCTGGATTCTTTTTTTTTCTTCTTTTTTTTTTGAGACGGAGTCTCCCTTTGTTGCCCAGGCTGGCGTGCATGGCTTGATCTTGGCTTACTGCAACTTCTGCCTCCTGGGTTCAAGCGATTGTCCTGCCTCAGCCTCCCCAGTAGCCGGGATTACAGGCACGTGCCACCATGCCCGGCTAATTTTTGTTATTTTTAGTAGAGACAGGGTTTCGCCATGTTGGACAATCTGGTCTCAAACTCCTGACCTCAAGTGATCTGCCTGCCTCAGCCTCCCAAACTATTGGGATTATAGGTGTGAGACACTGCACCCGGCTATATTTGTTTTTTGAGAAAGGGTGTCTGCCCGGGGCTGGAGTGCAGCAGTACGATCACAGCTCGCTGCAGTCTTCACCTCTCAGGCTCAGGTGATCCTCCCACCTTAGCCTCCAGAGTAGCTGGGACCACAGGTGAGTATCACCCCGCCTAGCTAATTTTTGTATCTTTTATAGAGATGGGGTTTCACTATGTTGTCCAGGCTGGTCTCAAACTCCTGGACTCAAGTGACTGGCCGCACCCAGCCTGGATTCTTTTTTTTTTTTTTTTGAGAGCGAGTTTTGCTCTTGTTACCTAGGCTGGAGTGCCATGGCACGATCTCAGCTCACTGCAACCTCGTCTTCTTGGGTTCAAGCGATTCTCCTGCCTCAGCCTCCCGAGTAGCTGGGACTACAGGCACCCAACACCACGCCGGACTAATTTTTATATTTTTAGTGGAGACGGGGTTTCACTATGTTAGCCAGCCTGGTCTCGAACTGCTGATCCGCCTGCCTTAGCCTCCCAAAATGCTGGGATTACAGGTGTGAGCCACCATGCCTGGCCCCAGCCAGGATTCTTAAAGCTCAATCTTCTTTCTTAGATTTGGTTCCTAGGTCTCTGTCTCTCCCCTCAGACTAGGATTCCCAGTTCTTGCTTCTTGCCTCCCCCATTAGACTAGGACATGGAGATTCTGTCCCCACCCTCCCTTCTAAGCTGAACTAAGAGGTTTCTGGGCTCTGCCCACCCTCCTGGCATGGGTGCTTCCTGCTCCCATCATATTGGGCTCCTAGACCCTGGATTCCCCATCAGATTATGGTCCTCGACCAAACTCCTCCTGAGAATGCATCTCTCCGCTCTTCATGGGCTCCAGTTCTGGCTGGATCCCTGGGACCCGTCCCCACCCCCTTCAGAACCCAGCTTCTCTCACCCAGGTTGTACCACACGTCCATCTCGCCGCTGAGCGTCCGCACCTCAATGATCGTCTGCCCCAGGAAATCGTCAGATTCCCTCTTGAACCTCTGTTTCACGCGGGATTTGATGTCATCATCCTCGTCCCAGACGCGCACCTTGATGCGGTCGGAGGAATTGTGACATTCACTGTGGCAGGAGGAGGAGGCAGAGGCGGGGGTCAGGCGGCCAGTGTGAGTCCTATGCTTGGAGCCCTCTTTTGGCTGCCCCAGCAGAGTGCCCCACACGGGACCAGTGACCTAGCCAGGCACTTACAAGTGGAAATTCTCCTCCCACACCGGGTTGAGGTTCCCATAGATGGTTTTTGTCCGTTTCTTGGTCTTCCCAACCTGGACGGTGACGTAGGGGTCACTGGATCCCGTCTTGTCCTTTGCCTGCAAGCCCTGCGCGCAGACCACTGGAAGACACAGAGGGCATACACAGGTGTGCACTCTAGGAGCGAGGCATGCTGGGAACAGTCACTGCCACACGCTACAGGCCAATAATTGGGACGCCTGCAGCATGGCTGGAGAGCAATGGCAGGGCACGCTGGGCTTGCTAGAGAGGTTTTTTGTTTGTTTCTTTTTTTTTTTTTTTTTTCGAGACGGAGTCTCGCTCTGTCGCCCAGGCTGGAGTGCAGTGGCGTGATCTCGGCTCACTGCAAGCTCCGCCTCCCGGGTTCACGCCATTCTCCTGCCTCAGCCTCCCCAGTAGCTGGGACTACAGGCGCCCACAACCGCGCCCAGCTAATTTTTTGTATTTTTAGTAGAGACGGGGTTTCACCGTGGTCTCGATCTCCTGACCTTGTGATCCGCCCGCCTCGGCCTCCCAAAGTGCTGGGATTACAGGCGTGAGCCACCGCGCCCAGCCGTTTGTTTGTTTCTGAGACTGAGTTTTGCTTGTCACCCAGGCTGGAGTGCAACCTCTGCCTCCCAGGTTCAAGCAATTCTCCTGCGTCAGTCTCCCAAGTAGCTGGGATTACAGGCACGTGCCACCGTGTCTGGCTAATTTTTTTGCGTTTTTAGTAGAGATGGGGTTTCACCATGTTGGCCAGGCCAGTTTCGAACTCCTGACCTCAGGTGATCCACCTGCCTCAGCCTCAGCCTCCCAAAGTGCAGGGAGGGAGCCCCCAACCCATGAAGGATGGGAAGGTGCCCCAGCTGCCTCCCGCATGGATAGGACCTCTCTCAGGTGTGAACTCTCTGAGGTCACTCACAAGAACCCATCGTCCCCGATAGCTCCTGCTCGTTAGCGCCCCCTGCAGGGTGCCTTCCCTTCCTAACTCACCACCCCAGTTCCATCCTGGGGTCACCCACTGGATAACCCATATACCCTGAAATCCTCATCCTGGGGTCTGTTTATGGGGAAACCCACATGAGGCTGGGTGTGGAGAAATGCCAGTATCCTCACCCCTGAGTGGGGTCACACTGAGCTGCATGCTCGACGTTCTCACCAACGGCCCCATGATGGGCTGAGCCCGTTGCCCATAGCATTGTCTGCTCAAGGCATCGCCTTCAGGACTCCTTCCATCCCTGTCTCAAGTCCTTGCCCCTCACCAGGACTTTCTGGGGTCACTTTCCAGATAAACTATGCACCCTCAATTCCTCTTCTTGGGGTCTCACTCTGGAAGGCACCATCCAAGACGAACCCAGATACAGTGCCCTGAACAGGCGTTTGGAGGCACGCATGTCCCCCCACATGCGTGCACAGGCGGAGATGGGATGGAATGCACGAGACTGAGTGCACGCTGCAAAGGAGAGGGACCTGGCCATGGGACAGGGCATGAGACAGGTCTCAGAGGGTGAAGAAGGAGGGGCCCTGTGGCGGCCCACGTCCCCTCACCGGTGATGCTGATCTTGGCGGACCACTTGGACGTGCCGTCCAGCACGCTCTGCTTGACCGCCTTCATCTGTTGCGTGTGCGCCGTCTTGGTCACCGCGAAGATCTCCTGGATGAGCTCGAAGATCTCGGGCTTGTTGCGCTCCCGGATCTTCATGCGGTCCTTGAGCACCATGATGATGTTCTGCGTCCGGTCCTCCGCCCCGTGCTTGGAGCTCTTCTCTGCAGCCCCTGAGGACGCCCGAGGCCGGCGCTGACCCCAGCGCCTCTGCCTAGTGGCTCCTCACCAAGGTGAGAGCCCGGCCCCCACTCATCAACTGCGGGGACTCAGGTGTCACCCCCTGAAGCCGGTTTCCTACCTACTCTCTGTACCCCCCACCCAGACCCTTCACCCTTTCACCTCCTCTCGGAGCCATGCTCCTCTGAGTCCCCATGTCCCTTCTCTGCCCCCCACCCCTTGGAGTCCCCACAGGTTTTTGGAGCCCCACTCCTCTAAGGCCTCTTCCCTAAGCCCCACTCCTCTGAGTCCCCGCCCCCTCTCTGCGTCCCACCCGAGTCCCCGCCCCCTCTCTGAGTCCCACAACTGTGAGTCTCCGGGCCCCTCTCTGAGTCCTTGCCGCCTCTGAGTCCCACCCCTCTGAGTCCCTGCCCCCTCTCTGAGCACCACCCCATCTGAGTCCCCGCCCCTTCTCTGAGCCCCACCCCTCTGAGTCCCCGCCCCCTCTGAGTCCCACCCTTCTGAGTCCCGCTGCCTGTCTGAGCTCCACTCCTCTGAATCCCCTCCGCATCTCTGATCTCCATCCCTGTGAGTCCCCTCCACATTTCTGAGCCCCTTCCTTCTCTGAGACCCCTCCCTTTCTCTTGGTCCCACCTCCTCTGAGTCCCCTCCCCCTTCCAACCCCCCTCCTCCACAGTCCTCTTGCAGTCTGAACCCCTTCCCTCTCTGAGCCCCCCTTCCTCTCAGAGCTACCCCTAGCCAACCCATTTTATCCAGGGGAGCTGCCTCTTCTCACTAAGCCTGTCCTTTGCACAACCTAGCTAGTCCCTGAGCCCTGCCCCACTCCTCTCTGACACCCTCCCAGTTTCTTTCCCCATCGCTCGACCCCCTAGCCCTGCCCCCAGAGAGTCCTGCCTCTTTAACTCCACCCCCAGTTCCTCCCCTGCCTCACGACGCCCCGCCCCTTGCCCCGCCCCATGGTGCCCTACCCATCGCCTTGCCCCTTCAGCCTTTCCCCGCCATGCAAGCCCGGGGGCTCCCCACGCCAACCCACGACCCTGCGTTCAGGCCCTGCGCTCACGCTGCAGGCAATCGGCGTTGAGCAGGTCCTGGCATTTTTCGTGGCACTTGACACCACACTCCGTGCAGCGCATGCCCTGCCTCGCGATGCCCCACAGCAGCCCCTCGCACTCGTAGCAGTAGGTGGGCGTGGTGGCCGTCCACACTTCGAAGTTGTGTGGCGTCGTGCACGAGATGGGGTAGATTAAGGCTTGCAGGGTCTTCTTGTAAACGTGGTTTTTCTGCAGGGAGGGAGGGGATGCTGTTTGTGGGGGCTAACCTGGCGCTGTCCCTGTCCTGCCCCACTCCGCCCCAGCACTGAACGCGGTAAGGTTCCAGCCCCTCCCCGGCCTCCACGCTGTAGGAATCCCCGCTGCCTTCTGCCAGTCTGTGTCACACACACACCCCTCCTCTTCCCAGGGACCCACAGAGGCTTGGACAATTCCAGAAGCTCCCAGCCCAGTCCGTCCCTGACCCGGGCAAAAACGGGTGCCCCACGCACCAGCTCCTCGTTGTTCAACGTGCTGGAGGCCAAGGCCGAGGTGATGCCCGCTTTCCTGGACTGGACCAGGGACTAGGGAGGTCACAGAAGAGGGAGTCGGGGGTTGACATCCATGAGATTACCACCGGGAGAGTTCACAGCCACGGATGGGGCCAGCAGCCACATTTTGAAGCCACAACCGCAAATTGAAAACAGGTCACCGAAGGCATCCGGGCCAGACCCAACAAAGAATTAGGAGGTGACAGAGGCTTTGAGTTAGAAGGGACCCTGGAAAGTGAGCAGCCCCACACCCCTGACTCACAACATGCAACACAGTGGGACACAGCAAGGTTTCCCCAGAATCCATGAATTGGGGGCCTGTTAGAAGGTCCCAGTGGGGGAGTTTGGGGAGAAGACCCCAAGGGGCCCATGTCGTCATCACTCACCATGGCCTGAAGTGTCCATGCAGCACGTGGGGGTAGGAATCAGATTACATTAGTCTCACAGAATCCCTAGCTAGCCCCCAACCCCAGGTTGACCATGGGCAGTTCCACAGGTTGTGTACTGCTTATAGCAGGCCTGCTCTGCTCGGGGTGTAAAGGACGAGGGCGCTTACCAGGTCGCTCACGAGTGGGATAGGTTTCCTCTTGCGGATGTCTGGCATGCTGTCGATGATGATGAGACCACCTCCTGGGCTGTAAGACACAGAGGGACATTGAGGGCCCAGATGTCCCTATTCCTCACATAGACATCACTCGAGCCCTGGAGACAATACTTAACCCCCACAGGTGTTAAAGGGTTGAATTGGGTCCCGCAAGAAAAAGATATGTTGATGCCCTAACCCCCACTACCTCAGAAGGTGACTTTATTTGGAAACGGGGTTGTTGGAGATGAATTAGTTAAGATAAGGTCATACTGGAGTAGGGTAGATGCTTAATCTAATATGACTGGTGCCCTTAGAAGAAGAGATACATGGGGAGAAGGCGGCTGCATGACGGCTGAGGCAAGGAGTGACATATCTACAAACCAATACTCGGTGGCCAAGGATTTCAAGCAAACTAGAAGCTAGAAGAGGCAGCGGAGGAATTCTCTTCTACAGATTTCAGAGGGAGCGTGGCCCTACCAATGCCTTGATTTCAGACTTCTGGTCTCCAGAACTGCGAGAGAATACATTGCTGTGGTTTTAAGCCTCCCGGTTGTGGTACTTTGTGATAGCAGTCCTAAGAAATGGAGACACCAGGCCTCAACCTCCTCATCTGAAAAATGGGCAGATGATGTAGTTGCCCACCTTGAATGAAAACGTGAATTAAGGCAAATCTAAATAATATACTAAAATACAGATGAGGCCGGGTGTGGCGGCTCACGCCTATAATCCCAGAATTTTGGGAGGCCAAGGCAGGTGCATCACCTGAGGTTAGGAGTTTGAGAGCAACCTGACCAACATGGTGAAACCCCGTCTCTACTAAAAATACAAAAATTAGCCAGGCGTGGTGGCGCGTGCCTGTAATCCCAGCTACTCAAGAGGCTGAGGCAGGAGAATTGCTTGAACCCCGGAGGCAGAGGTTGCAGTGAGTTGAGATTGTGCCACTGCAATCCAGCCTGGGTGACAGAGTGAGATTCTGTATCAAAAATAAAATAAAATAAAATAAAATAAAATAAAAAATAAATAAAAAATAAAACCTTTCTTGGCTCACTGCAACCTCCCCCTCCCAAGTGTAAGCGATTCTCCTGCCTCAGCTCCCCAAGTAGCTGGGATTACAGGTGCCCACCACCGTGCCTGGCTAATTTTTATATTTTTAGTAAAAACAAGGTATCACCATGTTGGCCAGGCTGGTCTCAAACTCCTGACCTCAGGCGATCCGCCCACCTTGGCCTCTCAAAGCGCTGAGATTACAGGCGTCAGCCACCGTGCCCAGACTTCTTTTGAGACAAGATCTCATTCTGTCACCTAGGCTGGAGTGCAGTGGTGCAATCATGGCTCACTGTAGCCTCCATCTCCTGGGCTCCAGCAATCCTCCCACCTCAGCCTCCTGAGTAGCTGGGACCACAGGTGTACGCCACAACACCTAGTTATTTATTTATTTATTTTTTAAAGATGGAATCTCGCTCTGTCGCCCAGGCTGGAACGCAATGGCATGATCTTGGCTCACTGCAACCTCTGCCTCCTGGGTTCAAGCAATTCTCCTGTCTCAGCCTCCCAACTAGCTGGGATTACAGTTGCCCACCACCACACCTGACTAATTTTCTGTATTTTTAGTAGAGATGGGGTTTCACCATGTTGGCCAGGCTGGTCTCAAACTCCTGACCTCGGGTGATCCACCCGCCTCGGCCTCCCAAAGTCCTGGGATTACAGGCATGAGCCACTGCACCCGGCCCACACGCAGCTAATTAAAAAAAATTTGTTTTGTAGAGACGGGGGGGTCTCACTATGTTGCCCAGGCTGGTCTTGAACTCCTAGCCTCAAGCAATTCTCCCGCCTCAGCCTCCCAAGTGGCTGGGGTTACAAGCATGCACCACGACACCTGGCTGATTTTTGTATTTTTTAGTAGAGACGGGGTTTCACCATGTTGGCTTGGCTGGTCTTTTTTTTTTTTTTTTTTTGGAGACGGAGTCTCGCTCTGTTGCCCAGGCTGGAGTGCAGTGGCGGGATCTCGGCCCACTGCAAGCTCTGCCTCCTGGGTTCACACTATTCTCCTGTCTCAGTCTCCCAAGTAGCTGGGACTACAGGCGCCTGCCACCATGCTCGGCTAATTTTTTGTATTTTTAGTAGAGACGGGGTTTCACCGTGTTAGCCAGGATGGTGTCGATCTCCTGACCTCATGATCCGCCCACCTCAGCCTCCCAAAGTGCTGGGATTACAGGGGTGAGCCACCGTGCCCGGCCGGCCTGGCTGGTCTTGAACTCCTGACGTCAGGCTTCAGGAGTTCAGCCTCCCAAAGTGTTGGATTACAGGTGTGAGCCACCACGCCTGGCCCCAAAATGTTTTCATTGGCCAATGAGATAGGTGCCTGCAGCCAACGATTCCAGACAAGCCCTGCAGGGCTATTCAACCTACAAAGCTTTTTGCAGGAGCCACCTGAGGCTTTGAGACTCCTAAACCACATCTTTTCGGTCTCTACTAAAAATACAAAAAACTAGCCGGGCGTGGTGGCGGGCGCCTGTAGTCCCAGCTACTCGGAGGCTGAGGCAGGAGAATGGCGTGAACCCGGGAGGCGGAGCTTGCAGTGAGCCGAGATGGCGCCACTGCACTCCAGCCTGGGCGACACAGCGATACTCCGTCTCAAAAAAAAAAAAAAAACAAAAAAAAAACCACATCTTTTCTCGGCAGCCTCCCCTTGTCTGACAGGTTTCTCCTGAGAGCACATCCTTCATAAATCACGTGCACAGGAATCCCCATTTCAGGCCCTGCATCCAAGGCTCTCAAGCTGGGGCACCTGCTCATTTATTAAGCAATCCCAGTTGCTGTCTCCCTGCCTGTTTGCCAAGGACGTACAAGGAAGGTCACTATCGTGCTGCTATTTTAAAACCTGAACATATTTTTAAAATATCTTGTGCATCCTCTAACCTGAAAATCCATAACATAAGAGGTTAGATGTGACCACATGCTCCACTGAAGACTAAACAACTATCTTTAATTAAAGAGCCCACAACTGTAGCAATCATCAAAGAGATTTAAAAATAGAAATCAAAGCAAAAATTTTGCTCCGGGATTACAAATGTATAGTGTATCTTTCCCAATAATGTCTAGTCCTAATAGTATCTGCTTTATCTTACATTTATTTACCTATGTATTTGTTTGTTTATTTTTGAGACAGCATCCCGCTCTGTCACCCAGGTTGGAGTGCAGTGGTGCGATCTTGGCTCACTGTAACCTCTGCCTCTTGGGTTCAAGTAATTCTCTTGCCTCAGCCTCCCGTGTAGCTGGGATGACAGGTGCCTGTCACCACGCCCAGCTAATTTTTGTATTTTTAGTAGAGACAGGGTTTCACCATATTGGCCAGGCTGGTTTTGAACTCCTGACCTCAAATGATCCTCCTGCCTCGGCCTCCCAAAGTGCTAGGATTACAGGCACGAGCCACTGCACCCGGCCCTATCTTCAAAGATTACTGTCTTTTGCGTCTACGTGTGGTTGTGTACCTTATGAAAGTGACATATTTTGCCCAAGCTCAATTTGTCCTCTGTCTAAATGGAACCCCTCCCCATCCTCTCTGGGCTGAGGCTCAGGCGCAAACCAGCTTTGGGCTCGGGGTTCAAATCTTCCACCCACAGCTCACAGTTCCAATACTTACCCGCCTTTGAACCATAGGGATTTGGACATTTCTCCTTCACCCCGGGCCTGCAGGACAGACAAACAGATATGGTCAGTGTGGCTGTCCCTCCCCTTCCCAGAGCAGGCTCCACACCCACTTCTGACTCCCCTCTGGGCTGGGAGTCAGATGGCCTGGGTCCTAGTCCTGGCTGAGTGATTTTAGGAAGTTCCCTGGCTATCTCTGGGCCTTAGTTTGTCCATCTGTCAGATGGGCTGGGGGAGAAAGAAGCTCCCTTCTTTCAACCACCTCAATGGACCTGTCTCTTCATTGCTTATTCCCTAAACCCCCTACAGTCTCACTTGTTCATCTGCTCTCTGGCCCCGGGCCCTTTCCAGGAGTTGTGACTTCAGCTTGTACCTCTTTCCACCTTCTGCAGCCAACCAGCCTCTATTTATCATTCAGGTCTCAGCATAGAGCCGGGGTCTATGCCCCCTACCTTCCCTCCATCTTGTAACTAAAGGGTTAACATGGGGGAGTCCTATGAGGAAGACAGGCAGTACTCTTCTGTTCTGAAATATTGAGGGTGTGTTTGGTTTTTTTAAAGACAGGGTCTTGCTATATTGCCCAGACTGGTCTTGAACTGCTGGCCTCATATATCTTCCTGCTTCAGCCTCCTGAGTAGCTGGGACTACACGCATGAGCCACCACACTCAGCTCCCGAAATATTTTTGAGATGGAGTTTCCCTTTTGTTGCCTAGGCTAGAGTGCAGTGGTGCAATCTCAGCTCACTGCAACCTCTGCCTCCTGGGTTCAAGCGATTCTCCTGCCTCAGCCTCCCTAGTAGCTGGGATTACAGGCGCCCACCACCACGCCCAGCTAATTTTTTGTATTTTTAGTAGAGATGGGGTTTCACTATGTTGGCCAGGCTGGTCTCAAACTCCTGAGTTCAGGTGATCCTCCCGTCTCAACCTCCCAAATTGCTGGGATTACAGGCGTGAGCTCCTGAAATATTGTTGAAATATTTTGGATGTCACTTTTCCTTAAGTGTCATCTCCTCCAGGGAGTTTTCCTGATTGCCTTGGATTAGTTTTATGCTTTTCCTATGAAACCCAGAGAGCCCTCCATGTGTCTTTTTCTTGTCATATTACTAGTTCCATAGTTTGTTTTTCTTGTATATCACATAGTTCCAGTAGTAGCTGCTATTTTTTCAATTTAATTTCTTGACGTAGTGAAAGTTATCCAATAGCCTTTTCACTGTGTACTCTTCCATCTGTCTAATTTAGAACCATATGTATGTATCGCTGAGTCAAAAAATAGATTTCTATTTTAAAACTGATGAGAAATTTCGTTTGGTATTTTTGTGGCTCTGATATTTGATGGTCTAAACCTCTGGAAGCCTGTTTAGAATCTCCTCCTGCCAAGCCTACTGCAGTTTGGAGGGTAACCCTGGAGAGCAACACAGCTGTCCCCAGCCCAAGGTGAGCTGAATGAAAGAATAAATCAATGGCCTCAATCCTGCTGCCCATCTGAACAGTCACCTTGACCCTGATGCTAATTCCTTCCCTTGATTCCTACTCCCCTACTGACCCGGCCCCAGACCTTTCCCTAACCCTGACGATGACTTCCAATTTGACCCTAAGCACTGACCCCTTTGCCTAACACCAATTCTAACCCTGACCTCTGATCTTTGATAGCTGAACTAACCCTGACCTTGATCCCTAACCATGACTTCAGCCCTGTTTCAGCCCCAGTTTTCTCTCCTCCCTCTTGACTTAGAAACCCCAGGCTGACACTGGGGAGGAGGTTGGGCTGGGGATGGGTGGGGCCAGACTTGGTGTGGGGTTTGAGAGTGGGCATAGCCAGGCTAGTGTGGACAGGTCATGGGGATACCCTGGGCTGTGTGCGTGCATAGCTAAGGAAGGGTCAGGGTGGGTGTTGCATGGGCACAGTGTGCGGACTGCACTAGGCATCCCCAGGCTAGGCTTGGGTGCAGGTGGGGTGTTGGGCGTGGCCAATTTAGGTGTGGGTGTGGCCAAACCATGTGTGGGCGTGGCATTGGGCATGGCCTGGCTGAGTGTGGCAGGGGCATGGCTGGGCGTGTCACTCACCTCCTGCAGCTGCATCCGCACCTTGTTGAAGGCACGCAGCCAGTTGGCCTTGGCCCTGGACATGGAGTCCTGCCCCTCCTGGCCTTCCTCATCCTCTCTCGGCCTGAAACTGAGACAGGGAACGCTATGAGGCTCCGGCTGGCTCTCCGTGACTCCTGACCTTCCCTCGACCCTCCAGCTGTGAAAGTGATGCACGGCTCCCCATGGTATCTCTGACCCCTCAAAGACATGGGGACCCACCTGTGTCCCCTGGCCCACCTCGGTGCCCCTCACCCCTTCCCACACACCCAACGCTTCTCTGACACTTCACTGTTCCCCAGCTTCCTTTTCACCAGCCCAGTCCCTCTGGCACCCCATTTACCCAGGATCTTGACCTCCCTGAGCCCAGCAACCCCTAAGGTCACAACCTCTAAGACCCCTTCATGACGCCCCTGAACCCTCTTTGACCCCTGTACTCTGCTCTGTCACCTCTGATCCCTTTAAGAAACCCAAGGGCCTGTGACAACTTCAGCCCTGGCAACTGCCCAGGTTCACACTGACCCCATCACAGCCCTATTGACCCTGTGACCTTCTGGCAGCCCCTCTGACCCCTTGGTCCCCTCCTGTTACCTCTCCTCGGCCTTGGGGGGCTCAGCCTCAGGGATCTGCTCAGCTGCAGGCACCTCCTCGGGTGTGGCTGGCTTGGGGGCCACCTTGGCCGTGTCGGGGGCCTCGGTGGGTGCCAATGGGGTCTTGTCCTCCTTCCCTGGGGCAGCTGGCGGGAGGCTGATGCGTTTGAAGTCTTTGGGCTCAGCCACAGCCACCTCTTCACGCTGGGCATAGCTGCCCAAATCGTCAGGCACCTCCTCCTCCTCCTCCAGCTCCTCCTCGTCTTCAGGCAGCTCCTCCTCCTCCAGGAAGTCCTCCAGGTCCTCCTCCAGCTCCTCCTCATCCTGGTCCCAGCGAGGTGAGTCTTTGTGATAGCTGACCGAGCTGTGGCAGGAGTGGTAGGAGTCCCGGTCCCGCTCGTCCTCCATCTCGGAGCCCTGCAGGCTGTGCTCGTCGGGGTCAAAGTCCTCACTCAGCTGAGAGCTTCCCTGGCTCAGCTCCGCTGAGGAGGCGTAGCGGCTGCTACCTGTGGGGCTGTGGGGATGAAACAGGGTTCAGGCGCCGGGGTACCGAGTCACTGCCCACCTGAGCCCCAGTCACACAGGCATTGACTCATCACCGATTAAGTACCTACCCTGTGCCACGTCCTGCTCTAGGGGCCAGAAAACACAGCCATGATCAGCAAAAATAAAAATTCCCCCTTTTGGCCGGGCACAGTGGCTCACGCCTGGAATCCCAGCACTTAGGGAGGCTGAGGTGGGCAGATCACCTGAGGTCAGGAGTTCAAGACCAGCGTGGCCAACATGGTGAAACCCTGTCTCTACTAAAAATACAAAAAATTAGCTGGGCGTGGTGCCGTATGCCTGTAATCCCAGCTACTCAGGAGGCTGAGGCAGAAGAATCACTTGAACCCGGGAGGCGGAGGTTGCAGTGAGCTGGGATCATGCCATTGCACTCCAGCCTGGGCAACAACAGTGAAACTCCATCTCAAAAAAAAAAAAAAAAAAATTCCCCGCTTTTGTGGCATTTGCGGTCTGTGGCAGACAGGCAATTGACTGTGCTGGGAACTCAGGGTCAGCGCCATCACCACAGCCCTGCAGCATGTCTCCTGGCCTCCACCTCGAAAAAGTATAGAAAATACATTCACTTCCCTGTACCCTCGGCCCCACCCCAGGCCAGCCTCTGCTGTCTCTACCAGATGCTGTCCCCACAGTTCCTGCTTCCCTTGGAAGCCACAGGGAGTCGTAAATCCAATCACCTCCCTCCCCTGCTCTAACTCCTACCATGGCTCCCTAGTGCCTTGCAATAAAATCTGTGCTAGCCCTGCGTGGCCCATACCCTCCAAACTCCCCCTGCATACCTCCCTCCACTTCTCCCCACCTCCTCCATTCCAGCCACACTGGCTACCTCATTGTCTCTCCAACACCATAAACCTGTGTACTTGCCATGGTCTCTTCCTTGTCTGCTTTATCTAGAAAACTCCTACCCATCCTCTGGTACCCACTGAAACATCACTTACTCGTGCGAATGCCCCCCATTCTCTGGCCAGGTCAGGCCCTCGGTTATATGCTGCTTATATGAACCCAGGATCGTGCTCAGCATCAATAGGAATATCTGTCTCTGTCTAAGTGCAGGCAGGGGAACATAGGGGCCTCCACTCAGCCCTCTTCTAATCATTCACTTAGTCACTCAACAAACTTTATCATCTCCTGATTAGATACCTCCTCCAATCTTAGTGCCTGGGACCCTCTTCCCTGGCCAGCCTCAGGGATGCTAGAGGAATAAAAAGGGGTTCAACACCAGCCCGGGCGACGGAACAAGACCCTCATCTCTACAAAAAAATAAAAATAAATTAGCTTGGTGTGGTGGCCTGTGCCTGTAGTCCCAGCTACTGGGGAGGCTGAGGTGGGAGGATCGCTTGAGCCCAGGAGTTCAAGGCTGCAGTAAGTCACGATGGTGCCATTGCACTCCAGCCACCATGCCTGGCTGTGTAGAATTTTCTTGCAAGCTTTTGGGTAAAGAAAGAGGCTGGGCCGGGCGCGGTGGCTCAAGCCTGTAATCCCAGCACTTTGGGAGGCCGAGACGGGCAGATCACGAGGTCAGGAGATCGAGACTATCCTGGCTAACACAGTGAAACCCCGTCTCTACTGAAAAATACAAAAAACTAGCCGGGCGAGGTGGCGGGTGCCTGTAGTCCCAGTTACTCGGGAGGCAGAGGCAGGAGAATGGCGTGAACCCGGGAGGCGGAGCTTGCAGTGAGCTGAGATCCGGCCACTGCACTCCAGCCTGGGTGACACAGCCACACTCCGTCTCAAAAAAAATAAAATAAAATAAAATACAAAAATAAAAAAAAAGAAAGAGGCTGGGTGCAGTGGTTCACCCCTGTAATCCTAGCACTTTGGGAGGCCGAGGTGGGCGGATCACTTGAGGTCAGGAGTTTGAGACCAGCCTGACCAACATGGTGAAACCTTGTCTCTACTAAAAGTACAAAAATTAGCCGGGCTTGGTGGTGGCGTGTGCCTGTAATCAGGAGGTGAGGCAGGAGAATCGCTTGAACCTGGGTGGCGGAGGTTGCAGTGAGCCGAGATGGTGCCACTGCACTCCAGCCTGGGTGACAGAGCAAGACTCCGTCTTAAAAAAAAAAGGAAAAGAGAAAAAGGGCTCATTCCCACAAGAAAATGTGAATTCTGCCCTCCTGGAACTCCACCTCCAGCTCCGTCCAGCCCCCAACCTCTCTCTCTACTCCAGGAGACACAGCAGGACCCTCATACACGTGCACACTGCACTCCACGGCACCTACCTGAGGGCCTGCGGCTCAGAGAACTCCTCATAACTGTGCATGGAGTCGCTGTAGGATTCCCGGGAGCCCAGGGGTGGTGGGCGAACAGAATACTGGTGGACTGAGGCGTTGGGTTGCGACGTAGTGTAATAGGGCGGCGGGATGCTGTTGCTCGTTTCACTGCGGTAGTCACTGTCGCGATCATCCACTGCACTGTCGGGGTCATCGTCTGGAAGAGAGAGGAGGTATGGGAAGAGGGTGAGGAAGAAAGAGTGCACATGATGGGGGCCAATATAGTTTCCCAGACTTAGGGTGCTGCTACTGAAGAAGAGAATTTTTTACTAGTATGGATAAAGAATTGTGGGTCATGTTAATAGAGATTTAGGCTTCAGAACAAGGGAGGTGAAAACCCTACTTTGCTTTATGTGGGTCAAATTGGACCTACAGTCTAGGTGCTAGTGTAGGTTCTCCAAGGTGAAGAAAACAGGGACAAAATAGAGGGCATCCTTCAGCTCAAATGTGAGGAACAGCTTTGTTCAAGGTCAGGATCTCTGAAAATGAGATGGGATTTTTTTCCGCTGGACAGTTAGTTTCCATAACAGGAGTCACACAAACAGGAGGAAGTTGGAGGAAGATCAGGAGTTCAAGGTGGAGGGAATGCCCTTTAACCCTTAGAGATTTCCTGATATCTGAGACTGAGGACCCCAGACCTGAACTTACATGTACAAGAACTAAGAAGATGCTGAGACATGGTTCTGTCTGTTTCAAAAAGGATTAGATTCTTAGCTTGGCAAAACCACCACACACTCAGAATCTATTGCTAAAATGGAATATGGTAGAGTTGCCAAACTTCATGTTTAATAAGAACTAAAAGATATTTTGGTTTAGTTTGGTTTCCTTAGAAAAAAGAACAGTTTGTTTTCTAAATCCTAAAAAAAAAATTCCAATTCTAAAAGCCACATGTCTGGGTGGTGGCATAATTGGGGATTGTACATTTTCTTCTTTATTCTTTGCTGTACCTTCTGAAAAAAAAAGATTTCAATAATGCAATCTTTTTAATTTTTTTAATTAAAAAGAATGATAAAAGTAAAGCAAAGACTGGGCACAGTGGCTCACACCTATAATCTCAGCACTTTGGGAGGCCAAGGCGGGCAGATTACCTGAGGCCAGGAGTTCGAGACCAGCCTGGGCAACATACCAAAACCCTGTCTCTACTAAAAATACAAAAATTAGCCGGGTGTGGTGGCAGGTGCCTGTAATCCCAACTCCTTGGGAGGATGAGGCAGGAGAATCTTTTGAACCCAAGAGGCGGAGGCTGCCACAAGCCAAGATCACACCTCTGCACTCCAGGCTGGGTGACACAGAGCCTGTCTCCAAAAAACAAAATAAAATAAAAGTAAAGTAAAATGTAGTCCATGGGCCAGGTGCAGTGGCTCATGCCTGTAATCTCAGCACTTTGGGAGGCCAAGGCAGGAGGATCACTTGAGCCCAGGAGTTCAAGATCAGCCTGGGCAACAGCAAGACCCCATCTTTTTTTTTTTTTTTTTTTTGAGACAGAGTCTCACTCTGTTGCCCAGGCTGGAGTGCAGTGGCACAAGTTCCGCTCACTGCAAGCTCTCCTGCCTCAGCCTCCAGAATAGCTGGGACTACAGGCGCCTGCCACCACGTCCGGCTAATTTTTTGTATTTTTAGTAGAGACGGGGTTTCACTGTGTTAGCCAGGATGGAGTAAGACCCCATCTCTTTAAAAAATTTAAAAATTAGCTGGGTGTGGTGGTGGGCGCTTGTAGTCCCAGCTATTTGGGAGGCTAACGGCAGGAGCATTGCTTGAGCCCAGGAGATCGAGGTAGCAGTGAACTATGATTACGCCACTGCACTGCAGTCTGGGCGACAGAATGAGACCCTGTATCAAAAAAAAAAAAAAAAAAAAAAAAAAAAAAGTAGTCCATGAAGAAAACATGAGAAGTATGGGGTAGGGGAAGAGGATGTAAAAAAAATGAAGAAACGCCCAGACCCCAAAGTCTCAGAGCAATGAGTGAAACCTTCAGACTTTTGCTGTATTCATCCATTCATTTAGACAGAGTCTCTCTCACTTGGGCTGGAGTGCAGTGGCACTTTCATAGCTCACTGAAGCCTCGACCTCCTGGGCTCGAGAGATCCTCCCACCTCAGACTACAGAGTACCTGGGACCACAGGTACACACCACCACGCCCAGCTAATTTTATTTACTTATTATTTTGTAGAGATGGGATCTTGCTATATTGCCCAGGCTGATCTTGAACTCCTGGGCTCAAGCAATCTTCCCGCCTCAGCCTCCCAAAGTGCTGGGATTACAGGCATGAGCCACCTTGGCCGGCCAGCATTCTTTCTACCCAATTGTCCTTGACCGGGCTGAGATGTTTCCAGCCAAATTGCATGAGGCTGTGCACATGTTCACCCAGTTTTTTTTTTTTTTTTCCCCTGACAAATTATCTGCTTATGAAGGGTAAATTACTTTGAATTGAATTCTTTTTGCTTTTTGCCCAGGCTCTGCTTTCTTAAGTAGCTCTTGACTAAATTGCCTGCTTCTGGCTATTTTCAACCACTTTTGTTTTGACCCAGTGGTCTGTTTTTAGCTCAATTGTCTTTCCTTTTTGACCCAATTATCTATCAGCTTTAGCTGCATTGGTGTTTTGTTCTGTTTGTTTGGTTTTTGGGTTTGTTTTTTTTTTTTTTTTTGAGACGGAGTCTCGCTCTGTCGCCCAGGCTGGAGTGCAGTGGTGCGATTTCGGCTCACTGCAAGCTCCGCCTCCCGGGTTCACGCCATTCTCCTGCCTCAGCCTCCCGAGTAGCTAGGACTACAGGCGCCCGCCACCATGCCTGGCTAATTTTTTTGTATTTTTAGTAGAGACATGGTTTCACCGTGTTAGCCAGGATGGTCTCGATCTCCTGACCTCGTGATCCGCCCGCCTCGGCCTCCCAAAGTGCTGGGATTACAGGCTTGAGCCACCGCTCCCGGCCGGGTTATTTATTTATTTATTTATTTATTTTGAGACGGAGTCTCGCTCTATCGCCCAGGCTGGAGTGCAGTGGCGTGATCTCGGCTCACTGCAAGCTCCGCCTCCCGGGTTCCCGACATTCTCCTGCCTCAGCCTCCCGAGTAGCTGGGACTACAGGCGCCCGCCACCTCGCCCGGCTAGTTTTTTGTATTTTTTAGTAGAGACGGGGTTTCACCGGGTTAGCCAGGATGGTCTCGATCTCCTGACCTCGTGATCCGCCCGTCTCGGCCTCCCAAAGTGCTGGGATTACAGGCGTGAGCCACCGCACCCGGCCAAGGGTTTTTTTTTTTTTTTTTTTTTTGAGACGGAGTCTTGCTCTGTTGCCCAGGCTGGAGTGCAGTGGCCAGATCTCGGCTCACTGCAAGCTCCGTCTACCAGGTTTAGGCCATTCTCCTGCCTCAGCCTCCCGAGTAGCTGGGACTACAGGCGCCCGCCACCTTGCCCAGCTAGTTGTTTTGGTATTTTTTAGTAGAGACGGGGTTTCACCGTGTTTGCCAGGATGGTCTCGATCTCTTGACCTCGTGATCCACCCGTCTCGGCCTCCCAAAGTGCTGGGATTACAGGCTCGAGCCACCGCGCCCGGCCGGGTTTTTTTTTTTTAAGAAGGAGTCTCGCTCTGTCACCCAGGCTAGAGTACAATGATGCAATCTCAGCTCATTGCAGCCTCCACCTCCCAGGTTCAAATGATTCTCCTGACTCAGCCTCCCGAGTAGCTGGGATTACAGGCATGCACCACCATGCCTGGCTAGTTTTTGTATTTTTAGTAGTGACCAGGTTTCATCCTGTTGGCCAGGCTGGTGTCAAACTCCTGACCTCAAGTAATCTGCCTACCTTGGCCTCCCAAAGTACTGGGATTATGGCGTGAGCTGCCGTGCCTGGCCTGTCTTTGCTTTTGACCATACTGTTCGTTTGTGGCAAGTTGGTTGTTATCAAGCTTGCCCTGTCTGCCAAGCATTCATTTTGGTGAAATTGATTTTATTTATCTATTTATTTATTTATTTTAATATATTTATTTTTTAGAAATGGGGTCTCACACTGTTGCCTAGGCTGAAGTGCAGCCGCACAATGATGGCTTATTGCACCCTTGACCTCCTGGGCTCAAGCAGTCCTCCCGCCTCAGCCTCCTGAATAGCTGGGACTACAGGGGCACACCACCACACCTGGCCTTTTTTTTTTTTTTTTTTTTTTGTAGCGGTGGGGTCTTGCTGTGTTGCCCGGGCTGATTTCAAACTTTGGGGCTCAAGCAATCCTCCCGCCTCAGCCTCCCAAAGTGTTGGAATTGTAGGTGTAAGCCACTGTGGCTGGCCTAAATTGATTTTTTTTTTTTTTGAGTTGGAGTCTCGCTCTGTCGCCCAGGCTGGAGTGCAGTGGTGCGATCTCAGCTCAGATCATGATCTGACCTCGTGATCCGCCCGCCTCGGCCTCCCAAAGTGCTGGGATTACAGGCGTGAGCCACCGTACCCGGCCCTAAATTGATTTTTAACCAACTCGTTTTTGATAAATTGTGGTGGACCAAAGTGTTTGTCAACAGTTTCACTGGTCCTGGAGATAGGTTTGTCCACCAGGATATAAGGAAGGAGTGAAGGACTTCCCAGTTGGTGGAGAAGAGAGAAGGAGGCAGATTTATCCTCAGAATAGAGGACTGGCCAGGCATGGTAACTCACACCTGTAATCCCAGCACTTTGGGAGGCCGAGACAGGAGGATTGCTTGAGGTCAGGAGTTCAAGACCAGCCTGGCCAACATGGTGAAACCCCATCTCTACTAAAAATACAAAAATTAGCCAGGCATAGTGGCATGCACCTGTAATCCCAGCTACTCAGGAGGCTGAGGCAGGAGAATCGCTTGAACCCGGGAGGTGGAGGTTGCAGTGAGCAGAGATCGCACCACTGTACTCCAGTCTGGGTGACAGAGCGAGACTCCATCTCAAAAAAAAAAAAAAAAAAAAAAAAAAAGAGAATAGAGGACTGGGTCTCTCTAGAAGAGGCAGGGTATGGGAGAAAGGGAGCAACTCCTTAGGGCACGGGTCTGGTCTGTGGCCTGTTAGGAGCTGGGCCGCACAGCAGGAGGTGGGCGGCGGTTGGGTGAGTGGGATAAGTTTCATCTGTATTTACAGTTGCTCCCCATCACTCACATTACCGCCTGAGCTCCGCCTCCTGTCAGATCAGCGGTGGCATTAGATTCTCACAGGAGGCCGGGCACAGTGGCTCAAACTTGTAATCCCAACCCTTTGGGAGGCCAAGGTGGGTGGATCACCTGAAGTCAAGAGTTCACAACCAGCCTGGCCAACATGGTGAAACCCCGTCTCTATTAAAAATACAAAAAATTGGCCAGGAGCGGTGGCTCAAGCCTGTAATCCTAGCACTTTGGGAGGCCGAGACGGGCAGATCACGAGGTCAGGAGATCGAGACCATCCTGGCTAACCCGGGGAAACCCCATCTCTACTAAAAAATACAAAAAAAAAAAAACTAGCCGGGCGAGGTGGTGGGCGCCTGTAGTCCCAGCTACTCGGGAGGCTGAGGCAGGAGAATGGCGTGAACCCGGGAGGCGGAGCTTGCAGTGAGCCGAGATCGTGCCACTGCCCTCCAGGCTGGGTGACAGAGTGAGACTCCATCTCAATAAAAAAAAAAGAAAAAGAAAAAGAAAAAGAAAAATGGACATTAAATTTAGGGAGGGCGTGGCTTGCCTTCTTCCCTGGGACAGCAAATGAAGATGGAAGGTAAGGTGTGAGTATGGGCGGAGCCTAGGGGGTTGGTGAGGTCTCCGCGTGCATCTCCCTGAGGTTCCTGGCCCACCCCTCTGTTGGAGACCCCGGCCACCCACTACCCTCTGAGTGACACTGGACCCATTTCCAAGCGGAGAAGGAAGATAGGAAGACCAAAAGGCAGGGGATACAGGAGAGGAGGTGAGGTTATACAGGGGGAGTGGCGGGAGGAGGCCACAGCACCCAGCTGGACACAGGCAGGTTGTCGGTCTAAATGTCCACTCCTCCAGGCTGAACCCCCCCACCCCAACGACGGTGCCCACTCCCCAGCAGACAGCGGGCCTCCCAAGACAGGCACTAACGAACAGGGTACAGGAAAGCTTGAAAGGGGTCTCGCCAAGCCCCCTGGCCCCCATGTGCTGGTCACAGGCTCCCTGCTTCCGTGTGTGATAGTGGGGAGGGGCCTTGGGATCACCAAGGTGCCCACCTTCCCATGGGCCTCCCAGAACATCAATCAGGCTGAGTACTTACTGTGCTGCTCACCCCAGCCAAAATAATTCCAGTTGCCTACAAAGAGAAGGGGCAGAAATAATAAAAGGGAGCAGACAAAGGGGTGGGTGTAGGAAGCGGGCTCCCCTGCGGTCCTCCTCACTCTCTGCATCTGCTCCCCCCACCCCAAGAGCCCCTCTTGTCCTGAGTACCTTTCCTAAGTATCACTTTCATTGCTGACACTTGCTGTGTCTCTGCTCTCCACCTTGGGAGGAAGGTGGGATATCCCTGTTTGTTTATTTTTTTCTTCTCTTTAATTTTTTTTGTTTTTTGAAACAGGGTCTCACTCTGTCATCCAGCCTGGAGTGGAGTGGTGCAATCATGGCTCACTGCAGCCTCCAATTCCCAAGCTCAAGTGATCCTCCCACCTCAGCCTCCCGAGTAGCTGGGATTACAGGCACCCACCACCATGTTCAGCTAACGTTTTGGTTCTTGGTGGTTTTTCTTTTTGTTTTTTTTGTGTAGAGATGGAGTCTTGCTATGTTGGCCAGGGTGGTCTCAAACACCTGGTCTCATGTGAGGCCGAGTAGCTGTGATTTACAGGCATGAGCCACTGAGCCTGACTCAGTTTTCAATGAGAGGAAAGGCTCAGTCAGGAAGTAACAAAGTGGGTATCTGGGCCCAGGGTTTTCTGACTATGAAGTCTGGGGTTAACAGTCTCCCAGTCTCCACCCTTTTCCTCTCCCAGCTCTTGGATAAGGAAAGACACACTAAATTGGAAACCCTAAGGTTTAAAACACCTCTGTTGGGTGGTCTGCTCATTTTACGGGTGAAACTATGAGGCTCAGAGAGATGCAGTGAGCAGCCAAAAGTCACACAGCCTCTGAGCATCAGGGCCAGGGCGAGAACCCCTTTGCCTATCATGTGCAGTACCTGGCACTTCAGAAAAATGTCCTGGACCAGAATCCTGGCTCCTCTGACCATTGACTGCTTCCTCTGGGAAATGGGGGTGACAAAATACGCCCAGGAAGGACTTGTGGGTAAATACTGAGTGGTGGTCTCCACTTCCCAAATCGAACTTGCCCCTGGCTCTAGTCCATCTGCCCAGGGACTCTCTGCCATTGCCTTCCCACTTCCACTCTGCCTGGCCCCACCCCCATTGCAACCTCTCAATGACCCCATTCACCCAGAGGGGGTTTGTAATTCCTTCCGGGCAGTGATGACTCCTCCCTGGCCAGGGAAGCCAAGGAACTTTCTCAATATCACACCCCAAGTTAGTGTAGAAACAGGATACTCCAGCTGGAGTTCCCCAAGCCCCCCTCAACCCCACCTCCATTACCACCCTCCTGGACACATGGTGGGGGAGACACAGATACAGGGAAAGCTGTGAGGGGGGAAAAAGGGAAGATGGAAAAGCAAATGGAAAGGGGTTAGGCATGGTGGCTCACACCTGTAATCCCAGCACTTTGGGAAGCTGAGGTGGGTGGATCACATGAGGTAAAAAATTTGAGACCAGCCTGGCCAACATGGCAAAACTCCATCTCTACTAAAAATACAAAAATTAGCTGGGCGTGACAGCATGTGCCTGTAATCCCCACTATTCAAGAGGCTGAGTCACAAGAATCGCCCAAACCCAGGAGGCAGAGGCTGCAGTGAGCCAAGATAGTACCATTGCAGTCCAGTCTGGGTGACAGAGGGAGACTCTATCTCCAAAAAAAAAAAAAAAAAAAAAAAAAGAAGAAGAAGAAGAAAAGAAAGTAAATGGAAAGGAGAAGGAGTTGGCTGAAGAGTGAAGTGGGGTTTTGGTGTCAGCAGGTGGGAGCTCTGTCCTGAGGCTATATGATTTGCTGCTACTCCTCCACCACAAAGCAATGGGAAGTCATTTTAAGGAGGGAGACAGCTCTTCCATCCATGAAAAGACCTTGTCTGGATGCATCTGAGTGTCGACAGGGCCCAGGAAGATTAAAAAAATCTTGACAACTGCAGCCTTGATGGAAATAGGAAGAGAAACGTGATCATCATCATCAACAGACAAGGTGCAGTGGAAAGGGAAGCAAAGTTGGAGTCCCTCAGACCTGGTTTCAAATCCTGGCTCTGCCACTTGCCGGGTGTGTGGCCTTAGGTAAATCACATCTCCTCTTGGGCCTCAGTTTCTCCATCTAAGAAAATGGGTTAGTGAAACAGCCTTCATCTGTTGTACGTGTGCCCATTGTACATGTGCTGGCAGGATCTTCTGTCTGTGTCTGTCTGCGCCATCTGACTGTAGGCTGCTCGGGGTTTGTGCTGGCCCCGTGAATAGTTTGTGGAATGAGTTATACGCCCTCATCCAGGATCTGATGAATGGAAAGTGAAGCATCTACGAAGTGTTTTTCATATCTCTAGATGTCCTGGATCCTTCCAACAGCCCTTAGAGGGAGGGGGCTGTCAGATGCACTATTTCAAAGAGAGGGCCCCTAAATATAGAAGAGGGACGCTGGCCTGCCCATGACCACATAGCAAGGTGGGAATCAAGCCCAAGTCTCAGAACTCTCCCTTCCTTCCTTCCTTTCTTCCTTCCTTCCTTCCTTTCTTCCTCCCTGTCTTTCATCAAGCCCAAGTCTCAGAACTCTTCCCTTCCTTCCTTCCTTCCCTCCCTCCCTCTTTCTTTCTTTCTTTTCTTTCTCTCTCTCTCTCTTTCTTTCTCTCTCTCTCTTTCTTTCTTTCTTTCTTTCTTTCTTTCTTTCTTTCTTTCTTTCTTTCTTTCTTTCTTTCTTTCTCTCTTTCTTTCTCTCTCTCTCTCTTTCTTTCTCTTTCTCTTTCCTTCCTTCTTTTTATGAGTCAGAGTCTCGTTCTGTCACCCAGACTGGAGTGCAGTGGCATGACCTTGGCCCACTGCAGATTCTGCCTTCTGGGTTTAAGCAATTCTCCTGCCTCAGCCTCCTGAGTAACTGGGATTACAGGCACCTACCACCATGCCTGTTCAATTTTTTTGTATTTTTAGTAGAGATGGGGTTGTGCCCTGTTGGCCAGGCTGGTCTCGAACTCCTGACCTCGGCCTCCCAAAGTGCTGGGATTACAGGGGTGAGCCACCATGCCTAGCCTCAGAACGCTAATTTCTAATATACTGTAAGTGGACACTGCACTCTCAGGACTTGTATCTCCAGACTGGAGGAGCCTTTAGACAGGACAGTCATGGGGTAGGGGAGGGATGAGTGTTTCAGCTGATGCCCAAGGAAGAATCAAGAGGTACTTACAGCACTGGTTGCTGGGGACAGGCAGAGGTTTGTCTTGCTCATCTTGGAACGAATACTGAAGGGGTGGGGGAAGGAGAAAGGGCTTATCTCAGAGGGGCCAAAGGCCAGGGGACCAGGATAGTCCTCTGTTCCATCCCATCCCGACTTCCCTCTGCCTCCCAAATTCTCTCCCCCACTATGAGAAGGATACAGGGAGTAAGAGAGAAAAGGAGAGAAAGATACACACACACACACACACACACACACACACACACACACAGATGTGAGAGAGAGAGAGAAAGACGGAGACAGAGACAGAGAAAGAGTGAGAAGCAGAGATAGAAAAAGACTAGGGGCCAGGTGCAGTGACTCACACCTGTAATCCCAGCACTTTGGGAGGCCGAGACAGGCAGATCACTTGAGGTCAGGAGTCTGAGACCAGCCTGGCCAACATGGTGAAACCCTGTCTCTCTTAAAAACACAAAAAATTAGCTGGGCGTGGTGGCACGCGCCTGTAAGCCCAGCTGCTTGGGAGGCTGAGGTACGAGATTCACTTAAACCCGGGCGGCGGAGGTTGCAGTGAGCTGAGATTGTGCCGTTGCACTCCAGCCTGGACGACAGAGGGAGGCTCCGTCTCAAACAAACAAACAAACAAACAACTAGGTATATACCCAAAGGAAAAGAAATTGTCCTACCAAAAAGACACATGCACACGTATGTTCATGGCAGTGCTATTCACAACAGCAAAGACATGGAATAAACTTAGGTGCCCATCAATGGTGGATTGGAATTTTTTTTTTTTTTTTTGAGACAGAATCTTGCTCTGTCACCCCGGCTGGAGTGCAGTGGCGTAATCTCGGCTCACTGCAACCTCCTCCCGAGTAGCTGGGATTATAGGCGCATGCCGCCATGCCCAGCTAATTTTTCTATTTTTAGTGGAGACGGTTTCACCATGTTGGCCAGGCTGGTCTTGAACTCCTGACCTCAGGCGATCCTTCCACCTCTGCCTCCCAAAGTGCTGGGATTACAGGCGTGAGCCACCGTGCCCGGCTTGGATTTTCTTTTTGTTTTTTTAATGTGGTACCTATACTCCATGGAGAACTACACAACCATAAAAATGAATTAAATCATGTCCTTTGCACGAACATGGAGGTGGCTGGAGGCCAGTATAAAGCGAATCTATCCAAAAACAGAAAACCAAATCCCACATGTTCTTGCTTATAAGTGCAACCTAAACATTGGGTGCTCATGGACATAAAGATGGAAACAGTAGGCTGGGCACCATGGCTCCCATCTGTAATCCCAGCACTTTGGGAGGCCGAGGTGGGCAGATCATGAGGTTAAGAGATTGAGACTATCCTGGCTAAACAGTGAAACCCCGTCTCTGCTAAAAATACAAAAATTAGCCAGGTGTGGTGGCGCACGCCTATAGTCCCAGCTACTCGGGAGGCCGAGGCAGGAGAATCACTTGAACCCGGGAGGTGGAGGTTGCAGTGAGCCGAGATCGCACCACTGCACTCCAGCCCGGTGACAGAGCGAGACTTTGTCTCAAAAAAGAAAAAAAAAAAAGCGATGGAAACTGTAGATACTGGGAACTCCAGAACAGAGGAAGGAGGGAGTAGGACAAGGGTGAATAAACTACCTGTTGAGTACTGTGTTTACTACTTGAGTAATGCCGTGAAATTCCAAACCTTAGCCATAATGCAATATATTCGTGTAACAAACCTGCACGTGTACCCCTGAATGGAAAATAAATTTTTTATTTTATTATTATTATCTATATTATTATTTTGAGACAGAGCCTTGCTCTGTCGCCCAGGCTGGAGTGCAGTGGCGTGATCTTGGCTCACTGCAACCTCCGCCTCCCAGATTCAAGTGATCCTCCCACGGACCTGGAAAAACAGGCGCCCGCCACCACCCCTAGCTAATTTTTTGTGTTTTTAGTAGAGACGGGGTTTCACCATGTTGGCCAGGCTGGTCTCGAACTCCTGACCTCAAACGATCTGCCCACCACGGCCTTCCAAATTGCTGGGATTACAGGTGTGAGCCACTGAGCCTGGCTAATTTTTTTTTTTTTTTTTTTTAGTAGAGACGGGGTTTCACTGTGTTGGCCAGGCTGATCTTGAACTCCTGACTTCAGGTGATTTGCCCACCTTGGCCCCCCAAAGTGCTGGAATTCCAGGCATGAGCCACTGCGCCTGGCCTCTGCATGTTTCTTGACCCCATCATTGTCTTGAGATTGGACCACATGGGTCATGGACGCAGTCAGGTTAACAAAGTTAGAAACAGAGACGCAGGGAAAGACAAGCTCAGAGAGAAACAGTATCAGTAAGTGAAAATCGTGGGGAGACAGAGACAGAAACAAGGAAAAAAACAGCCCCCTCCCACCGCAACACTCACTTCATCCTGGTCCCGCATAGCGTTGAGCTGCTCCAGCTTCTTGGCCCAGTAGCGAGCCTCCTCTTCCGGAATGTCTGCAAGCAGAGCCGTGTCCGTGAGCCTGGAAGCTCCTCCCTGCCCCTCAGCCTCCATCCTCCAGGCCTACTGAGTTCCAGCCGGGCCCTGGTTTCTGGGGTCTTTGGCAAAGCCTCAGAAGTAGGGGTGGGCGGCCGGGCGCGGTGGCTCAAGCCTGTAATCCCAGCACTTTGGGAGGCCGAGACGGGCGGATCATGAGGTCAGGAGATCGAGACCATCCTGGCTAACACGGTGAAACCCCGTCTCTACTAAAAAATACAAAAAACTAGCCGGGCGAAGTGGCGGGTGCCTGTAGTCCCAGCTACTGGGGGGGCTGAGGCAGGAGAATGGCATGAACCCGAGAGGAGGAGCTTGCAGTGGGCTGAGATCCGGCCACTGCACTCCAGCCTGGGTGACAGAGCAAGACTCCATCTCAAAAAAAAAAAAAAAAAAAAAAGAAGTAGGGGTGGGCTGGTCTGGGGTCTCAAGAGGATGGATGGAGATGAAGGGGAGGTACTGTGGTGTCTCTGATGCCCCTCTTCCCAGAGCTGGATGGAGAATAGTTGGAGGATGAGAGGAGATGGTTCCTAGCCTTTACGAGGGTGGGGAAGCCATTGTTTTTATTTAATTTTTTTAAATTAAAAAAATTTTTTTTTGAGACGGAGTCTCACTCTGTTGCCCAGGCTGGAGTATAGTGGAGCAATCGTGGCTCACTGCAACCTTCGCCTCCCGGGTTCAAGCAATTCTCCTGCCTCCGCCTCCTAAGTAGCTAGGATTCCAGGTATGCGCCACCACGCCTGGCTAATTTTTTGTATTTTGAGGAGAGACAGGGTTTCTCCATGTTGGCCAGGCTGGTCTGAAACTCCTGACGTCAGGTGATCCATCCACCTCAGCCTCTCAAAGTGCTGGGATTACAGGCATGAGCCACCATGCCCATTGTTTTTATTTTTTATTTTTTAGAGACAGGGTCTCACTCTGTCACCCAGGCTGGAGTGCAGTGGCACAATCACAGCTCACTGCAGCCTCAAACTCCTGGGCTCGAGCTATCCTCCCGCCTCAGCCTCCTGAATAGTTGGGACTACAGGCACCTGGTGAATTTCTTTTTCTTTTTTTTTTTTGAGATGGAGTCTCGCTCTGTCATTCAGGCTGGAGTGCAGTGGCGCTATCTCAGCTCACTGCAAGCTCCGCCTCCCAGGTTCACGCCATTCTCCTGCCTTAGCCTCCCGAGTAGCTGGGACTACAGGTGCCCGCCACCAGACCGGCTAATTGTTTTGTATTTTTAGTAGAGACGGGGTTTCACCATGTTAGCCGGGATGGTCTGGATCTCCTGACCTCGTGATCCACCCGCCTCAGCCTCCCAAAGTGCTGGGATTACAGGCGTGAGCCACCTGCGCCCAGCAGCCACCTCGCCTGGTGAATTTTTAACTTTTTCATAGAGATGGGATCTCACTAGATCGCCCAGGCTGGCCTCAAACTCCTGGCCTTAAATGATCCTCCCACCTCAGCCTCCCAAAGTGCTTGGATTACAGGCATGAGACACTGTGCCTGGCCAGCCATGGGTTCTTAGAAGAATGAGGTGGAGAGACTCGAGGTGCTTCCGGAAAGGAAGAGGGGACTATCTGTTCTCAGCCTCTGTCTACATGTCTCTCTGTCTCTCTTTGTCTCTCTCTCTGTCTGTCTCTCCTCCTATCCCCAGCGCACTGTTGCAGCCTTAGGCATCACCAAGGAACCGCCAGGATAGCTCAGCCCTGAGGGCCGTGGGTTTGTGAAACATTTGCAGCTCATTGGGAAGGTACGGGGCCTGGGTCATGGCCTGCACGCAGCAGGTTCAGCCTGTTGACTCTCCTGGAATAGCTGAGTGAGTCCAGAAGTGGGGCCGGGCTGGGTGAATGTCCCGTGCCCGGGTACTCACCTAAGGGCAGCTCAAAGCGCGTGTCCAGGAGGATGCGGTGGAAAGTGGGGTCCTTGGTGCCGCAGATCTCACTGTCTGCCATGATGACCTGGGAGTCCAGTGTCAGCCACTCTCCAGGGCCCTCCTGGAGGTCAGTGGAGGAGGTATGTGGGTCAGGCATCTGCTACGCTGGTCCCTGGGGCCCCTACTCTCACATGAGACATCCCCCTCACCCCTACCCCAAAACAAAAGTTGTGTCTCCTCTCCCTCTTCCTTTCCTTCCTTCCTTCCTTCCTTCCTTCCTTCCTTCCTTCCTTCCTTCCCTCCCTCCTTCTCTCCTTCCTTCCTTCCCTTCTTCCTTCCTCTTTCTCTCCTTCCTTCCTCTTTCTCTCTTTCCTTCCTTCCTTTTTCTCTTTCTTTCTTCTTTCTTTCTCTTTCTTTCCTTCTTTTTTCTTTTCCTCCCTCCCTTCCTTCCTTCCTTCTCTCCTTCCCTCCTTCTCTCCTTCCTTCCTTCCCTCCTTCGTTTCTCTTTCTCTCCTTCCTTCTTCTTTCTTTCTCTTTCTTTCTTTCCTCTTTCTTTCTCTCTCCTTCCTTCCTTCCGTTCTTTCTTTCTCTTTCTTTCTTTCTTTCTTTCTCTCTCTCTCTTTCTTTCTTTCTTTCTTTCTTTCTTTCTTTCTTTCTTTCTTTCTTTCTTTCTTTCTCTCTTTCTTTCTCTCTTTCTTTCTTTCCCTCCCTCCCTCCCTCCCTCCCTCCTTCCCTTCCTTCCTTCTCTTCCTCTCTCTTTCTTTCTTTTTAGAGATGGGGTGTCACTATGTTGCCCAGGCTCATCTCGAACTCCTGGCCTCAACTGATCCTCTTGCCTCAGCCTCCAGTAGCTGGGACTACAGGCACATGCCATTGTGCCTGACTGTGTCCCATGTTACACATGAGGAAACTGCGACTCAGAGAGGAGAAGGTCTCAGTCCAGGGCCACATGGTGAGTCAGGGGAACCCAAAGCAAAGGACCCAGAGGGGGAGCCCCTTGGGGTTATGTAAGGGCAGTCCCAGCCCGGCATGGTCATTCCCCACCCCTGATAAGGGGTTATGAGACTCTGACTTCAGATAAAAACCCTGGAGCCTCCCAGCATCCAGAGAGAAAGTCCCCCAGGACAACGAACCCATTTCCCCTGGCTCAGGAATGTGAGCCTTTGAGCAACTGGGGTTCACCCTGAACCTCAGTTTGTTCATTATTCAAATGGAATGATCTTCGGCGGAATCCACTTTCTACTGCCCCAGGTGACCAGGCCCCCCTCACACTTGAAGGGCCACTGAGGAAATTTTGGGTCTCCCTCAAGGCTTCCTTTTATATATTTAAATTAAAATTAAATTCAATTAAAATTTTTTTGAGACAGGGTCTCACTCTATCACCCAGGCTGGAGTGCAGTGGCGTGATCTCGGCTCACTGCAACCTCCGCTTCCCAGGCTCAAGTGATTCTCCTGACTCAGCCTCCTGAGCTGCTGGGATTACAGGTGTGCGCCAGCACGCCCAGCTAATTTTTTGTATTTTTTAGTAGAGACAGGGTTTCACCATGTTTCCCAGGCTGGTCTACTGAGCTCAGGCAATCCACATGCCTCAGCCTCCCAAAGTGCTGGGATTACAGGTGTGAGCCACCGCGCCCGGCCAAGGCTTCCTTTTAGACTCACTTGCCTAGACTGTTGCAACCATTTCATCCCTCTGCATTCATTCATTCAAACACAGACACTCACTGGCCAGGTGTGGTGCCTCATGCCTATAATCCCAGCACTTCGGGAGGCCAAGGTGGGCGGATCACTTGAGGTCAGGAGTTCAAGATCAGCCTGGCCAACATGGTGAAACACCATCTCTACTAAAAATGCAAAAATTAGCTGGGTGTGGTGGCGGGCACCTGCAATCCCAGCACTTTGGGAGGCCGAGGTGGGCAGATCACTTGAGGTCAGGAGTTCAAGACCAGCCTGCCCAACATGGTGAAACCCCATCTCTACTAAAAATACAAAAATTAGCTGGGTGTGGTGGAGGGTGCCTGTAATCCCAGCTACTCAGGAGGCTGAGGCAGGAGAATCACTTGAGCCAGGGAGGCGGAGGTTGCAGTGAGCCAAGACTGCCATTGCACTCCAGCCTGGTGACAGAGTGAGACTCTGTCTCAAAGTAAAATAAAATAAAATAAAATAAAATAAGATAAAATAAAATAAAATAACGAAACGAACAAACAAAAAACAGTCCCCAGTCCCTCCTCTATGCCTAGTTCATAGTGGATGATGCAAGGGTCCCCAAGAGGCCCCAGCCATCATCACCCTGGCCCCTGAGGAGCCCATAACCCTGGGAAACAAGGCTGGACACAGGCACCCCCAGCCCCATGAGGTCATAGCTAGCCCAGAGGGAGGAAGGAGGACTAAAGGATCCAGAGGGAAGTCAGAGAGGGCTCCCTGGAGGAGGGCACATGGGAATTTAGAGGGTGATGGAAAGGAGGACACTTGAAGCTCAGGGAACACACTATACAAAGGTTCAGAGGCTGCAATCTGGGAGGGGTGGAGGTTGAAGTGTGGGGGAAGATGAGGCTAGTGGGCAGGTGCCATCTGAGGGGCCTCCCAAGGCAGATGGACAGGGGAGGACAGATGAGAGCTCCAGCTAATAAGACCTTCCTGGGGTCAGCATGGAGGGGTTGAGACTTAAGGTCAGGAGGCCAGGGATTGGGCTGTGGGGACAGATGAATAGACATGACCACGGCCCGGTGTGGTGGCTTGCACCTGTAATACCAGCACTTTGGGAGGCTGAGGTGGGTGGATTGCTTGAGCCCAGGAGTTCGAGACCAGCTTGGGCAACATGGCAAAACCTTGTCTCTATTGAAAATACAAAAAAAAAAAAAAAAAAAATGAGTGGGGCGTGGTGGCATGCACCTGCAGTCCCATCTGAGGTGGGAGGATCACTTGAGCCTGGGAAGTCGAGGCTGCAATGGGCCATGATCGTGCCACTGCACTGCAGCCTGGGCAACAGAGTGAGACCCTGTCTCAAAAATAAATAATTAAATTAAAAATAGACATCACTGCTACCTGCTGACCGTGATGCACAGGCTGAGGGGCCAGGGTTGTTACCTAACACTTTCTTATGAGCTGGCGTAACCTTCCTGCTGCTGCCCATCTGGGACACAAAATGCTAATTGCCTACATTACCCCTTTTCTCCTTCCAAGGTAATACATTTTTAGCTGTGCCTAGGGTTGCACTACCTAGGACTACATTTTCCAGTCTAGGACTACATTTCCCAGAATCTCTTGCAGCTAGGTATTGGCCACATGTCTAAGTTCTGGCCAATGAGATGTGCATGAACCACCCCCCTTCTCCCCACCATCACCTTTCTGTGGTTGGAATGAAGATGCAATGGTGAGCCTAAAGCAGCCATTTGGGGCCACAAGGTGGAAGCCACAAGGAGAGAGAGGCAGAGCAAAATGGAAGGTGTATAGGTCCTGGTGACTTTGGAAGGTTCGTGGCAATCTCAAGTGTCTACATTGATGTTGTCGGGGAATTGGAGATAAATGTCCATCTTGGTTTTTTTTTTTTTTTTTTTGAGACGGAGTCTCGCTTTGTCGCCCAGGCTGGAGTGCAGTGGCCGGATCTCAGCTCACTGCAAGCCCCGCCTCCCAGGTTTACGCCATTCTCCTGCCTCAGCCTCCCGAGTAGCTGGGACTACAGGCGCCCACCACCTCGCCCGGCTAGTTTTTTTTGTATTTTTAGTAGAGACGGGGTTTCACCATATTAGCCAGGATGGTCTCGATCTCCTGACCTCGTGATCCGCCCGTCTCGGCCTCCCAAAGTGCTGGGATTACAGGCTTGAGCCACCGCGCCCGGCCTAAATGTCCATCTTGTTTAGCCCACTGGTCTCTGGGCTTCTGCAAGGCACTCGTCCTTCCTCACCCTCAGGCCACCCGCCACTCACCTCATTGGACTGGCGGATGGTCCGCAGTGGGATCCACACAGTGCCCACCATTGTGTCCCAGATGAGACCTTTGTTCCACACCTCCACTGTCAGTCCCAAATCCAGACGGTTAATCTCGCTGCGGAAAAAGGAGAAGGGGCATCGAGGGAGCAGGAGGGAGGAAACGAGGGCCCAGAGAGGTTAGTTCATTCACCTGAGAACATACAGCATACTGCAATTCAAACCTAGGCTTGGGAGTGTCCTAGGTGGTAGGGTAACATGGTGGTTCTTATTTTATAGAGGGGAAACTGAGACCGGGGTGGGAAGTTAAGAGCTCGGGGTATCACAAAAGAACAAGGATTCAAAGCCGGGAAGGACGGCTTGGGAACAGATGTTAGACCTCGCCTGCACCTTCATCTTTCTGAGCCCTTCCTTGGCCCTCCAACCCTGATCATGCTGGGTAAGTGAGAAAGAGGCTCAAATACCCTCCGTAGCTCCCTTTACCCCCAGGATAGGGACATTGGGGGCACCTCTGTCCTTCGCAGTGTCATCTCCATCTAATGAGGTGAGGACACAATCCCACCTCCAAGCACTTTCCCTGCAGGCCTCGCCCTAGACATATGTGGATTCAGGGGAGCAGGAAACTTAGTGAAATGTGAGATTCACTGAATTTACAGTTCACCAAAGATTTATCTTAAGGAATGTATTTTTAAAATATGTCCGGGCGCGGTGGCTCACGCCTGTAATCCCAGCACTTTGGGAGGCCGCGACAGGTGGATCACCCGAGGTTGGGAGTTCAAGACCTGCCTGACCAACATGGAGAAACCCCGTTTCCACTAAAAATTCAAAATCAGGCCAGGTGCGGTGGCTCATGCCTGTAATCCCAGCACTTTGGGAGGCTGAGGCGGGCGGATCACGAGGTCAGAAGATCGAGACCATCCTGGCTAACACGGTGAAACCCCATCTCTACTAAAAATACAAAAAATTAGCCAGGCGTGGTGGCGGGCACCTGTGGTCCCGGCTGCTCGGGATACTGAGGCAGGAGAATGGCGTGAACCCGGGAGGCGGAGTTTGCAGTGAGCCGAGATCGCACCACCGCACTCCAGCCTGGGGGACAGAGCGAGACTCTGTCTCAGACAAAAAAAAAAAAAGGAAAAAAATCTGTTGGCCAGGCGCAGTGGCTCACGTCTGTAATCCCAGCACCTTGGGAGGCTGAGGTGGGCGGATCACATGAGTCCAGGAGTTTGAGACTAGCCTGGCCACCATAGGGAAACACCATCTCTACTTAAAACACAAAAATTAGCTGGGTGTGGTGGCACACGCTTGTAATCTCAGCTACTTGGGAGACTGAGGCAGGAGGATCACTTGAATCTGGGAGGTGGAGGTTGAAGTGAGCCGAGATCACGCCACTGTACTCCAGCCTGGGCAACAGAGTGAGGCTCTGCCTCAAAACAAACAAACAAACAAAACTGGTGGCAAGGCCTGGGAAGGCATGATGGCTTGAAGTTGTAGCTCGGGGGGTGGTGGTCAGGGAGGGCTTCACTGAGGAGGTGACACAAGCTGAGACCTGAAGGAGAAGAGCCAGCTGGGGACAGGAAAGTAAGTGCAAGGGCCCTGGGGCAAGAACGAGCTGGGAGGTGTTGGAGACAAGGGGCAGAAGTGGGTGTGGCTGGGGCAGGTGAGGGAGACAGAGCGAGAAGCTGGTGGGAAGTGCGGGGAAGGCGGGGGGTTTTATGGTGAGGTCGATGAGCCATGGACAAGTTTGGAACATGGGAGCGACAGGATGTGATTTGCAGTTTTAAAAATATTCCCCTGGCTGCCTGGAGAACAGATTGTAGGAGGTGGATGGCACAGGAGGCCAGGGCGGAGGCTGGCGGGCAGCGGGGACTTGGCTGGTGGCCACGGAGACCAAGGGAAGGGATTGGATTGGGGATGTGCTTTGGAGGCGAGGGTGATAAGGTGCACATGGGAAGAGGGAGGACAGAGGGGAGTCGCCCGGGATTCCCTGGTGTCCAGCTCTGCCCTGAGGGGCCAGCGAGGTGCTGGGCTGTGCCAGGGGCCCAGGTCATGCCAGACACTGCAGACTCACAACATGAAATCCTGCTCCCAGCTGGGCTGGCTGCCCCGCACCGCGATGGTCGTGCTCTTGACATTCTGAACTTTCAGGGTCACGTACGTGTTGAATTTCTCTGTGGCAGTGAGAGCAGCAGTCAGCGCTGGGGCTCAGGGACTCTCCAATGCCCTTCCCAAGCTCTAGATGATCTGCTATGATCTCTTCGGGAATTTCTGGGCCACTCACCCCCTAACCCACAACCCTAACCCTCAGGGCACAAGGGAGGGGCCTCAGTGCCGGGAGACGTGGAATTTTGGGATACTTCATCCAGCTGCTTCGAAATGAGTTTTCGGCTAAAAAGACTGAGGTCCCAGAAAAGGGGAACAACATTGACCGTAAGAAACCCCCTTGGCAGGCCGGGCACGGTGGCTCGCGCCTGTAATCCCAGCACTTTGGGAGGTCAAGGCGGGAGGATTGCTTGAGCCCAGGAGTTCGAGACCAGCTTGGGCAACTTGGCAAAACCCTATCCCTACTAAAAATACAAAAAATAATTAGCTGGGTAGAGTGGCACCCACCTGTGGTCCCAGCTACTTAGGAGGCTGAGGTGGGAGGATCGCTTGAGCCTGGGAGGTTGAGGCTGTAGTAAGGCATGATTGCACCACTGCACTCCAGCCTCAAAAAATAAAAATTTAAAATAAAAATAATAATAATACAAAAAAGGCAGGGCAAGGTAGCTCACGCCTGCAATCCCAGCACTTTGGGAGGCCAAGGCGGGCGGATTAAGATCAGAAGTTTGAGACTAGCCTGGCCAACATGGCGAAACCCCATCTCTACTAAAAATAAAAAAAATAGCTGGGCGTGGTAGAAGGCGCCTGTAATCCCAGCTACTTGGGAGGCTGAGGCAGGAGAATCGCTGCTTTAACCTGGAGGCAGAGTTTGCAGTGAGCTGAGATCACACCACTGCACTCCAACAGAAGGAGACTCTGTCTCAAAAAAAAAAAAAAAAAAAAAAAAAAGAAGAAGAAGAAGGAAAGAAAAGAAAGAAACTCCTTTCGCCTCTCAGCTTCATTTTTCCCACCTGTAGCCCCATCTAAGAGTCCCCATTCTGCCTCTTAGGACCCTGGGAAGAGCCATTGGCTCAGGGCAAGCCCCACCCCTTACAGAGTCTCCAAGGATGGCTGGGGAGACCCGCGGACCCCCATACAAACTGCAGGGACCCCAGGCCAAGGGCTGCCCCTCCCCCTATTTAATCCTCTGACCCCTCTCCTGATGCTCCGAAGACATAAAGCCCAAGTCTAAGTCTGGGCTGGGACCCCCTCCCCAGTTTCTCCAAGAGACAGACAGACAGACAGACAGACAGACAACACCGGACAGGACAGCAAAAGAAGCTACTTACCTTGGGCACCATCAAACTTGGCTTTTTTGACTGTGGAGAGAGACAGAGATAGGGAAGGGAGACGGGAGAGATGTGGGGAAAAGAAAGGCAAAGATACAGAGAGATTCAGAGACACATCAAGATAGAGACATAAGGAGAGAGACACAGAGGAGAGACAGGCAAAGATAAAAAGCAAAAGAGACAGATGTTAAAAAAGATAAAGATAGAAACAATGTCAGAGACAGAGACAAGGGGAGGAGGAGAGGTAGGAAAGAGGAGGCAGGGATGAGAGGGAGAGAGAGAAGCCATCAGACAGATGAGCACAGGCAACCCTAGAATGGAAGGAAATTTGGACACTGAGAGCATTCCCTACCTGTCCCCTCCCTGCATCCCCTGTCCTCATCAAATTCCCCAAGCTCCCAACTAGCTGTGCCTTTACCCACAATTGAACAAGATTAGAAAGAAAGAGCTGGGCAGATGGTGGGAAAGGCCTCCTACAGGAAGCCCTCCAGGATTGCCCCAGAAGAAGAGGGGAAGTTGAGGAGGTGGAGAGGAAGAAGGCGAGGATAAAGACAATCTCTGATAACTCCACCAGCCCTGTCAGGTCAGCAAGACCTCTCCCTCAATTGTCCAGCTCAGTCTGCGATGTCAAATGCTCCTAGGGTTTGGGAAAGCCTCAAAGAAGGCTGGGTGAGGTGGAACGTAGCAACCCAGAGAGCTGGCTGTCAAAATGCTTGTGGAGGGCAAGGCGCGGTGGCTTACACCTATAACCCTAGCACTTTGGGAGGCTGAAGCAGCTGGATCACCTGAGGTCAGGAGTTCGAGACCAACCCGGCCAGTATGGTGAAACCCTGTCTCTACTAAAAATACAAAAATTAGCCAGGTGTGGTGGTGGGCGCCAATAGTCTCAGCTACTCGGGAGGCTGAGGCAGGAGAATCACTTGAACCCAGGAGGTGGAGGTTGCAGTGAGCCAAGATCATGCCACTGCACTCCAGCCTGGGCAACAGAGTGAGACTCTCTCAAAAACAACCAAAAGTAATGCACATGGAGACACCCGGGTCCTGGCTGGAGGGTTGACAGAGATCGTCCAGCCCCACTTGCTTGTGGGAAGTGCAACCTGAATATATGTCAGGCACCGCCCCCCGCCCCCGCCGAGGTCCAGTCTTCTCACATTTCACATAATCCCACAGCCCCAAGAGATTCATAAGCCATTTCACCCCATCCTGGCTCTTCTCAACGGGTATTCAGTTTCCACTGCCAACACCTCTCACACCTTGCTTTTGTCCTCCACATCTTTTTCCTCCACTAATTCTCTACTCCCACCCCCAATCTTCTCCCACACTGAGCTCTTCCCTCCTTTTCCTTTATTTTTTTCTTTTTCTTTTTCTTTCTTTTTTTTTGTTTTTTTTGATGGACCGAGTCTTGCTCTGTTGCCCAGGCTGGAGTACAGTGGTGCCATCTCAGCTCATTGCAACTTCTACCTCCCAGGTTCAAGCAATTTAGCTGGGACTACGGGCCAGCTAATTTTTGTATTTTTTAGTGGAGACTGGGTCTCACTATATGTTGGCCAGGCTGATCTCGAACTCCTGACCTCAGATGATCTGTCTGCCTTGGCCTCCCAAAGTGCTGGGATGACAGGCGTGAGCCACCGCACCTGCCCCTTTTGTTTCTTCCCTCTTTTCTTCTCCCTTTTTCCTTTTCAAACTAGTGTCTTTGTTTGTGTAGGCAGTGCATGCACATGTTGTAAAATCCAAAACAACCAAAAGATTAGACACCGAGAATAAAGCTCTTTCCATCCCAGCTCTTCGTCTCCCTCCCAGATGCAATCAACGTTGGCAGTTCCTTGTACCACTGGAGATGGTCCATGCGTCGGCAATCATACCCACGTTCGTCTTGCTTGATTTCCAAGACAAATGGCAGCATTTGACACCCACTGTTCTAATCCTTCATGTTTTTTCAGTATGTCTTGAAGAGTGTGTACTAGCGAGCTGAAGGATAAATTCCTAGAAACAGAATTGTGTTTCTATGGGCAGATGTCACAGCCTCCCATCCCGGGTTTGTATCTCTGTCCTCATCTCTTGAATTTCTGTCTCACAAAAGGCACCTGAGTGGAGCCAGTGAAGAGATAATTCTCATGAAGAGCGGGGGAAGTGTGATGGCCCTAAACACATGTCAGTGAAGACTGTCTGTTCCTGGCCAGGCGCGGTGGCTCATGCCTGTAATCCCAGCACTTTGGGAGGCCAAGGCAGGCGGATCACTTAACGTCAGGAGTTCGAGTCCAGCCTGAACAACATGGGGAAACCTCGTCTATCCTAAAACTACAAAAATTAGCCGGGCGTGGTGGCACGCACCTGTAATACCAGCTACTCGGGAAGCTGAGGCGGGAGAATCGCTTGAATCTGGAAGGCAGAGGTTGCAGTGAGCCGAGACTGTGCAACTGCACTGCAGCCCTTGGCTGGGCCTTGAGAGAGGTGAGTGCTGGTTTGAGCTGGGTTCAGATTCCAGAGCTGTGTGACTGTAGGCAAGTGAATCCCTCTCTCTGGTTCATCTCAGTTTGGTTCCATCTCTGTCTTTTTTTTTTTTTTTTTTTCTAGGTCTGGTTTTCTCTCTCACATCCTCAGCTCCACCTAACCCCCAGGGAGCGCACCCACCCAGCACCTCACCCCTGGGACTGAAAGAGGCTCAGGAACACTCAGGAATGTGCCCAGCAGGAGCTTTGGGCCAGGCTCCTGGAGGAGGTCCAGTCTGGAGGGGTGGGAACTCTCTGTGAAAGGGGTGGGCAGGGGAAGGGGCAGGAGGGAGAATGGTGACGGGGTTGGGGGTGGAGGGGACGCTGACAGAGGCTGAGAAAGGCACCATAGCTGGAGGGACTCATATAGGGAGAGGAGAGAGGAAGAAATGATGGGCGTGAAAGCAAGAGAGGAGAGTCTGGACAGATGGAGAGAAATAGAGACACAAGGAGACAGCGAGAGCACCAGGCATAGAGGCACATGCCTGTAATCCCAGCTACTAGGGAGGCTAAGGCAGAAGGATCCCTTGAGCCCAGGAGTTCAAGACCAGCCTAGCCAATGTCGTAAGATCCCATGTCTAAAAATAATAATTTAAAAGAGAGAAAGAGGCCAGGCATGGTGGCCCACACCTGTAATCCCAGCACTTTGAGCCTGTGGTGGGTGGATCACATGAGGTCAGGAGTTCGAGACCAGCCTGGGCAACATGGTGAAATCCTGTCTTTACTAAAAATACAAAAATCAGCTGGGCGTGGTGGTGCACGCCTGTAGTCCCAGCTACTCGGGAGGCTGAGGCAGGAGAATCACTTGAACCCGGGAGGTGGAGGTTGCAGTGAGCCAAAATCGTACCACTGCGCTCCAGCTTGGGTGACAGAGCGAGACTCTTGTCTCCAAAAAATAAAATAAAATAAAATAAAATAATATTATTTATTATTATTAATAAAAGAGAGAGAGGGAAAGATTTCCACTGGGGGGGCACGCAGGTGGAGGAGACACTGGGGAGAGGAGAGGCAGTTGGGGGAGAAGGGTGGGGATGCGTATGGGGATGGGAAAGTGACAGGCTCTGGGGGGGCCTCACTGGGGTCTAGCCTGAGCTGGGCTCACTTGAAGTTCCTCCAACTGTGCCCCGTTTTATAAACCATGGATTTAGGCTCAGAGGGGAGCCCAGTAGCTCCTTGATCTTTTCTGTGTGTGTGAGCCTCTCTCTGTTTCCCCATCCCTGTCTCTCATCTCCCTCCTCCCTGTTCTATTTCTCTCCACTCTGGTCGACTTCTTTTCCTCTCTGTTCTCCCCTTCTCTCTCTGACTGTCTCTGCCCTTCTTGTGCCCCTCCCTTGGTCAATTGGCTCCTCTTCCCTAAGCCTCAGCTCCTTCCCGCAGCCTCTCTTGGCTGGAGGGGAATGATCTCCGTTGGGGTCCTCAGGCAGTGGGGGACCGGCTGAAGGGCTGTACCCTCTGACAGCTGAAGCCAGGCTCCGGCCCTTAGCGCCCTGCCCAGGTCCAGGGTGAGGACATCCACGATTTTTCATCGCTGGGGCTCCGAGTGGGAGAGGGGTCTCAGAGGGAAAAGGGGACAGGGAAGGGGGCCGAGAGTGGAGAGAGGGTCCTCAGGAGGGAAGGGGGTTCGCGGTGGGGGAGGGGATTCGGGAAAGGGGATAGGCGCAGAGAGGAGGGTGGTCTCAGGGGGAGGGGCTTGGAGGAGGAAGGGTGCTCAGAGAAGGAACCGACTCTCTCTCCCCGTCTTCCCCGGTCAGTAAATGGTCCCTGAGTCACCGTCTTCGTCGTCATATCCCGCCACCTCCCCGCCCGCGCCGGGTTGCGGTATCAGGGTCAGCGGGGCGGAAGCACCACCCTTCCCCAGCTGGCTCCAGCGGGCTTCGGGTCACACGCACGAGGCTATTTATAGCGTGGGCGCGCGGAGGGCGTGGGCGGCGCGCCGGCGGGCAGGGGGGCGGGGACGAGGGGGGTGCCCACTGCCGTCCCCAGCGACGAGCGGGTGAAGACACCGCGTCATGCGGCCTCAAAGGTCTTTGGGGCCCCCCAGCAGCGCTGACTGATGAATGTAGTGGCTGAACCCGGGAGGCTGAAGCAGGAGTTCAGGCTGCGGGACACCCCTGCAGCCTGGCTCGGCGCCTCAGTTTCTGCATCTGGAAAATGGGGAGACAGAGTGGCTGACCTCCCTTCCCTCTTCTTTCTCCTCCTCTTCTTCCCTCCTCTTCTTCCCTCACCCCTTCTGCAGAATCATGATTGTAGTGTCGTATATACTACTATTATTATTACTGGTATCATTACTGTTTTTATTATTTGGTTGTGTTCTAAAGGTGTCTCTGCCCTGGATTCTAGGATTTGAACACCCTGGATTCTTTTCTTTTTCTTTCTTTTCTCTCCTTTTTTTTTTTTTTTTTTTTTTTTTTTTTTTTTTTTTTTTTTTAGACAGGGTTTCTGTCGGTTGCCCAGACTCCAGGCTGGAGGGCAGTGGTGTGATGATCATGGCTCACTACAGCCTCGACCTCCCAGGCTCAAGCAATCCTCCCCACTCAACCTCCCGAGTAACACAGACTGCAGGTGCGCACCACCATGCTTGGCTATTCCTTTTTATTTTATTTATTTTATTTTTTTGTAGAGATGGGGTCTTACTATGTTGCCATGGCTGGTTTCAAGGCTCAAGCGATCTTCCCACCTCGGCCTCCCAAAGTGTAGGAATTACAGGCATGAACCACATGGCTGATTGACCCTGATTCTAATTAAGGGGGACTCCAGGGACTCTTGGGGGCACTCGTTCCCTGACCTGCCACGTGGAATGGGGTGGGGAGACAGGAGGTGGAGATCCAGCTGTCTAGGGCTTCTGAAAGCCCACCCACCCCAGGATTAGCTTGAGGGAGGGGAGGAAGCGTAGAGAATCCAGAAATAGATTCTAGGAGATTTGATCGTTTTGTGTGTGATGTTGGTGGAGGGCATTTCAGCGGGAGATGGATGGGCTTTAGGATAAAAGACCTCAGCTCTGCTGGTTTCGCATCTGGGAGAGACTAAATGAGGACCCTTATCCTCCGTTGACACAAATAGACCAGAGCCAGACTGAGCCTTCAGTGTAAAAAACACCAAGAACATGGAGTTCCAGAGAGCTTCAGGAATCAGGAATTTCTGTGTGTGTTGTTTACCATGTACCACTTAGAACTAGGCCTAGCCTATAGTAGGTGCTCATTAAATAGTAATTCATGGAAGGAATGACGTCACCTCCTCCAGCAGCCCTGGGAGGTTGAGCTAAGAGCTGTCCCCCAGTGGCCCCGGCAGGCGCTGTCCACGGTGCTGAATGCTCGGTCCCCGCCCTTGTACCCTCAATGAACTTGGCTCCCTCCTGCGAGTGGACCTGGGGAAGTCTCTTGGAGCGCTCCTCAGGCCGCAGAATGCAGTGGACTCTCGGAAATGTCCTACACTTAGAACCGCCTTCCAGAAAGCTTTTAGTCCCCATTAATGAAAACATCATCACTGATTTTTTTTTTTTTTTTTTTTTTTTTTTTTTTTTTTTTTTTTGAGAAGGAGTCTCACTCTGTAGCCCAAGCTGGAGTGCAGTGGCGCGATCTCGGCTCACTGCAAACTCCACCTTCGGGGCTTCAGCGATTCTCGTGCCTCAGCCCCCTGAAAGGCTGGGACTATAGGCGCGCGCCACCATACCCAGCTAATTTTTTTGTATTTTAGTAGAGATGGGGTTTCACCATGTTGCCCAGGGTAGTCTTGAACTCCTGAGCTCAGGCGATCCGCCCGCCTCGGCCTCCCAAAGTGCTGCGATTACAGGCGTAAGCCACCGTGCCCGGCCCATCATTGATTTTTCATGTCTTTTGCTCATGATTATTGGGCCTTCCCGTAGGCTGGGCGTCGTGCCAAGGGCTCTGCAAGCCTCATTGGAGAGTTCTGGCAAACATAGATGGTGGGTGTTACTCCTGTGCCCATTCCACAGATAAGCACAGCAAGGAATGCAGAGGATGTAGGACTTGTCAGGAAGTGGTGGACTTAGGAATTCACACTCAGGCGTGCTGGACCCAGAATGCCCTTATTGGCACCTTGCAGAAGAGGTTCATTGTGTGTGGAAGAAAAGTGAGGCCAGGTTAGGGAAAGGGTTAGGCTGCAGTCCTGAAGATGCAACTCTGGAGGGCATCCCACGAGGACGGTAGAAGCTAAGACCTAGATGCAGCTCCTCCTACCTGGAGGGTATCAGAGACTGAGTAGCCAGGAACAGAGGGATGTGTGAAGGCTTCTTAGGCAAGGGGCAGGGGAACAGCACCGATGAATGGAGAGATTGTGACATGTCTGTTTACTAGATGCATGAAAGAAGAAAGCAATCCTGACTGGGCACGGTGGCTCATGCCTGTAATCCCAGCACTTTGGGAGGCCAAGGCAGGTAGATCACTTGACAATCAGGAGTTTGAAGCCAGCCTGGCCAACATGGTGAAACTCCATTTCCACTAAAAATACAAAAAATTAGCTGGGCATGGTGTTGGGCATCTGTAATCCCAGCTACTCGGGAGGCTGAGACAGGAGAATTGCTTGAACCCAGGAGGCGGAGGTTACAGTGAACTGAAATTGTGCCACTGCACTCCAGCTTGGACATCAGAGCCAGACTCTCTCTTAAATAAATAAATAAATAAATAAATAAATAAATAAATAAATAGAAGGAGGCTATCCCAGGGCAGATCCTCACCCCACAGAAGGGACTTGGCTGTCTCCCAGGTCCTGGGGGCTGACAGAAGGCTCAACCTTCTTCTGCCAACCCCAGTAGGCTCTGGAGTCAGTCAGCTCCACCTCTGGCTTTGTTACACCAGGCAAGTTGTTTTTTTTTTGTTTTTGTTTTTGTTTTTGTTTTTGTTTTTGAGACGGAGTCTCGCTCTGTCACCCAGGCTGGAGTGCAGTGGCCAGATCTCAGCTCACTGCAAGCTCCGCCTCCCGGGTTCACGCCATTCTCCTGCCTCAGCCTCCCGAGTAGCTGGGACTACAGGCGCCTGCCACCTCGCCCGGCTAAGTTTTTGTATTTTTTAGTAGAGACGGGGTTTCACTGTGTTACCCAGGATGGTCTCGATCTCCTGACCTCGTGATCCGCCCGTCTCGGCCTCCCAAAGTGCTGGGATTACAGGCTTGAGCCACCGCGCCCGGCCCAGGCAAGTTGTTAAAGCTCCCTGAGTCTCAGTTTTCCTCATCTGTACAATAGGGCTACTGTGAGAGTTAAAGAGGGCATGGACATAAAAATCCTCAACATTGTGCCTATGAAATGCTGGGCCAGGCACAGTGGCTCCAGCCTGTAATCCCAGCACACTGGGAGGCCAAGGCAGGAGGATCACTTGAAGTCAGGAGTTCGAGACCAGCTTGGCCACTAGAGATGTATTTGTATTTTTAGTAGAAATGAGAAACCCCATCTCTACTAAAAATACAAAAATTAGCTGGGCGTGGTGGCACATGCCTGTAATCCCAGCTACTTGGGAGGCTGAGGCAGGAGAATCGCTTGAACCCAGAAGGTGGAGGTTTCAGTGAGCCGAGATCACACCACTGCATTCCAGCCTGGGTGACACAGTGAGACTGTCTCTAAAAAACAAAACAAACAAACAAACAAAAGCTGGATAAATGGAGTTTGTTGTTGATATTATTGTAAGTTGTGAAGCAAACCTGCCCTCACCTAAATTCACTGATTTGTTCATGTCATTTATTCATAAAATGTTTATAGAGCCTTTAAAACATCAGTTGGTATGGTGGCTCACACCTGTAATCCTAGCACTTTGGGAAGCTGAGGAGGGCGAATCACTTGAGCCCAGGAGTTCAAGACCAGCCTGGACAACAGGGCAAAACCCTGTTTCTGCAAAAAATAAAAAAATAAAAATAAAAGTTAGCCGGGTGTGGTGGTGCATGCCTGTAGTCCCAGCTACTTGGGAGGCTGAGGCGGGAGGATCGCTTGAGCCCTGGAGGTCAAGGCTGCAGCAAGCTGAGATCGTGCCACTGCACTGCAGCCTGAGTAACAAGTTTTGAGTGAGACTCTGTCTCAAAACAAAACAAAACATCAAGTGGTCTGTGCAAAATGCTGTGAAGCACATAGGAAGATCTGGAACTGACCTTTCACACCACCATGGTTTTGCTCATGCTGTTCCCTCCACCCAGAGCATCATCTCCCTCCTGCTAATCTCTCCCTCATCACATCTTCTGAGACTCAAATAAATGGTGGTGGTGGTGCAATCAGGGCAGGCTTCCCAGAGGAAGAGAGCCCTGGATACCCCACTCCTCAGCTCCCTTAGCCCTCCCTCACCTCTTTCATTCTAACTCCATAGGAGGTGCATGGGTGGTGAATAGGAATAGGGTTGGGTCCCCAGAGCCAGGAACAGTGGCTGGCATACAGTTGATGCTCAATTAATGCTTGTTGCATAAATAAAATGAGTGACTCCACGAAGGAACCAGGTAGCATTTGCCATTCACAGCCTCAGGATCCTGCCAGGACCTCGCGAGTGGATTAAAATGTTGGGGAGCAGCGGGACTCCACGTGGATAAGTAAATGAAGGGGGCAAAAATAAGGCCCATGAATCATACAGGGTGGTCTGCTATGTGTTGGTGCTGGGTGTATACACAAGAGCTTGCATTTGCCTATACTTGCTTGGATATTTGCAGCAGTAGTTGGCTTATCTTACCAGAGCAGGCAGGCGCCTGCCTGTACATGGATATGAGCGTGCATGTGTGCAGGGTATGTGCACCATTTCAGTGCAGGTGGGAGTCTGCACATGTGTGTCTGGGAGTGGGGTGTCACTACATCAGAGACACACTGGTGTGTGTGAGCTTGTGGGTGATAGGTGGAAAACACACATATTGATGTTTGCACGTGTACATGGATGCAGTTCTGTGGCAGCTGTATTTGTTTATATGCATACATGTATGCACTTGTGTGCAATGAAATACTCAAATGTGTATTTACTTGTATGCATCATCATCCACTTGTTGAAAGGGGGTGGTTTGAATGTCCAGGCAAGTGTTGTCATGTGCGTACACACATGGCTTTGACATATGCTTATATGAATATATGTGTGCTTCATGGGGTTGGGGACCTTAACAGATATTTATGGGTACATGTCTGAGCGTTAGGACATGAGTGAATCTCTTTTTTTGAGACAGAGTCTCACTCTGTTGCCCAGGCTGGAGTACAGTGGCAGGATCTCAGCTCACTGCAGCCTCCACCTCCCATATTCAAGTGATTCTCCTTCCTCAGGAGCACGCCATCAAGCCTGGCTAATTTTTTGTATTTTTTTAGTAGAGACAGAGTTTTACCATGTTGGCCAAGCTGGTCTTGAACTCCTGACCTCAAGTGATCTGCCCACCTTGGCCTCCCAAAGTCAAAGTGATGAGATTACAGGCCTGAGCCACTGAGCTCAGCTGGACATGAATGGATCTTTATGTGACATGTATATTGTGAACATTCATCAGACACACGTGGATACATCTATATGCGTGCTGGCAGACACACACACACACTCACGCGTGTGTTGCCAGGACTATATCTGTAGTGGCAGACTGTGTCCTATATACATGTATATGCTTGTGTTCACACAGGCGTTTGAGTACACACGTGTGCCTATGGAATGCGCCTTCCCAGGCACATGGTCTGCGTGGAGCCTTCGTGCATCCTAAGCGTTTGTGTCCACACAGGAACAAGTCTGGGTATGAATGTGTGTAGGGATTGGCAAACGCCTGTGGGTCCCCGGTGGAGGGGAGGCGGGGCAGGTATTTCCTCAACTGAGCTCAGGCAACACATCAACGCATCTCAGCCTAGCTTTACTCCTGCCAAGCCCACCCCAACACTCCCCATCTCTCCTGCTCAACCATCCCAGCCCCTCCTCTCTCTGGGCACCGTCCCACCTCTTCCTGGGAGACTGGCCTCACCCAGCACTTCTTCTTCTCCCCACCCCTCCCTGCCTCCTACTCCTCCTCACTCCAACCTCACACCTCCCTTTACACCTCAGGGCCTTACCTCCCACCCCCGTCAACCTCTTCCCCAGCCTTGCCCCTCCCAGCAATTCCTCTCCACTCAGCTGTGTCCCTCTCTATAAGGTCCACAGAATCCAGCACAGTCCTCCCCCCACGTCTCTGTTTCTGGAAGCCTCATCCCTCTTGCCTCCTGCTGCCCCCCCTTAATGCCACCCCCGCAGCCGAGCCTCCTGTTTGCGTCAGAGGCTCAACGTTGCGTTAAGGGTGAGATCCCCACCCCCCTCACTCCACTAGGCAAACCTTCCAGAGAAGCCCAACTTGAAGGATGTGAGGCGGGGTGGGGCGGGATGCTGGGGGGAGAAGAGAGAGGACAGAGGAGTCTGCCAGGAACACCCACGTCGGAACCTCCTCCAGTGCCGCCTCTAAGAGCCCGGCTACTTAGGGCAGGGGGAGAGGTCAGTAGGGGGTCTGGACATTCAAGTTCTCCTCCCATTCCGTCCTCAGGCCTAGGCGGTGGAGGCCACCTAGGGGTCTCCTTCACTTCCCTACTCCCTTAACTCCATAAGCCTGGAGGCTAGGGGCTGAAAGAGTTGACCTTTGACTCTAGGGACCCTTCTTCCACCACCCCCAGCCCCGTCCAGCAGAAACGAGCTTAGAGAAAGGAGGCCCCTGTCCCTTTAAGAACACCCGCGTCCACGCCGGCCCATCCCGGCCTGATTTGCACTCGGAAGCCGCCGCGGCGGGGAGCGGGCGGGCGGGGCAGGGTTTGTGAATGAAGCGGCCGAGGGGGAGGGGAGGGAGGAGGAGGGGCAGCGGGGGCGGTTCCCGGATCCCAGGCCTGCCCACCCTGGGCCCAGGCAGCAGGAGTTCAGCACACACACGCTTCCTGTCGCTCCAGGTCTCCCGAAGCCTGCCGTCTCAGGCTTGGCCGACACACCCCTTCCCCCACCCCAGCCTTCTTGAAGTAGGTGGGAGTGATGGGGGGACCCCAGTCCTTAAGAACCAGGGGTTCAGAGCTCTGTAAGCGTTGAACGGCGGTCCACCTCCACCCTTGCCGCCCAAGGTCTCCCAGAGCTTGAGTTCTCAAACAGGAGTGCCCAGAACGCCTGGGTTCGGGTGGGCTGGCTTCTCCCCAACCCCAGAGCCATAAAGGTGTGGGGTAGGGGGTCATGCCCCTCCCACGTCTCCCTCCCTCCCCCAACCCCAACGCATAGCGTGGGCCTGGGCGTGGGCCTCTGTGCAGATGGCGTTCTGGCCCCAAAATAGCTCCCCCCGCCACCCCACGTCTCCCTCCCTCCCTCTCTCCAGCGCAAAGTGGGTGAGGTGAGGATGGGCCGGGAGGGGGACCAGGGGACATTGCTCTTCCAAGAAGTAGGCTCCCTGCCAAGAAGGCCCTGAAACGTGTTTGGGAGAACCGGAGGGGGCAGGGAGCGGGAAGACCTTCTGGCCATTCCTCCAACCCCCTCACTCGGGAGACCAAAGAGTTAACTGGAAAAGCGCCCCCAGACCCCCAGTCACAGCCCTCTCTGGACGTTGGGAGGGGTCTCCTGTCTCCACACTCCCCCAACTCCAGTCCTCTTTACACCCAGGGCTGGGAGAGTCCTAGAACTCGTGGATGTCCTGATGGCCAAGCCCCTCTACCCATATCTTACATCCCCACGGCTTGGAGAACCCTCCCGCCGCACTCTCCTTCGAATTTCCAGCCGGGTCCGCGTCCATGAGGACCCGCAACCCAGCCCACAACACCAGATCCCTTCCAAGTACCCCTGCAGGCTTCAATCAAACCACCCAGCCCATACTCTTCCTCACTGACCCTCTAAAAACCCGGTCTACACAGACGCCCCAGTCTAAATCGTTTCCAGGTAGAACCCCGGATCCCCGTCCACGTCCACACGGGCCTCCGCGTTCAGCCGCATCCACACGACCCCTCCAGCAGTGGCCACCAGGACCCCCGAGAGCCCTGCCGGATCATCCCTTCCGGGGCCCTGCTGCGTCGACAAGGGCTACCCCTCTCAAAAGTCCAGCCGCCTGGACTCGGGCCACCCCCCAGGATCCCCCTAGGAGCCGCATCCATGCGGACCCCGAGCCCAGCCCGCGTCCAAACGGGTACCCCGACCCCCAGCCTCGCCTCCTACCTCCAACGCACAGCAGAGACATGTCTCCGGGCTCGCAGGCGGACCGGAGGCGGCCGGGCCGGCTCTGTCGGGTCGGGCTCAGCGGCCGCTGGGCTGGGGCATCTCCCGGCTGCAGCCCGCGCTTGGCTCACGCCGGGGCCCGGCCGCCACCGGCCATCTTGGTTCAGCACCGGGGGCGCGGACAGCGCCTGACGTGGCGCCGATGCGGGGCTGGCAGGCGGAGCCCAGGGACGCCTGATGGGGCGGGGGCGCTGCGGGCTGGGGGGGCGTTAAAGGGCCTGGCTCCGGGAAGGGGCGCCCCGCCCCAAACCTCCTCGTTGCAGGTGGGACAAAGGGCGAGGGCGGCCCCCAAGCAGGTTTCCTCCCGTGCAGACCCCCACCTGCACTGAAATGGTGCACGTGTCCCCCCGACCTATGCATGGACATTCCTGCCCTGGTAACCTAGGCAAACTCCTCCCTGCAATACTCAAGCAAGTACAGGCAAACGCAAGCTCTTGTGTGTACACCCGGCACCAGCACGAAGCAGATCGTCCTGTTCCTGAGTATCTCTCTTCCTCTGTCTCTACCTCTCGGTGTCTCTGACTCTGCTGACTGGTCTCTTTCTCTCCCTGGGTCTCTGTTCCTCTGACTCTGTCCACTGCTCTCTCTCAGTCATGTGTCTCTTAGCCTCTCTCTGTGCAGTCTTTTTGCAGGTCTACTGCATCCTGTCTAGGTCTCTCTCTGTGTCTCTAAGCCACCCAGCCCATGGGTCCTTACCCACACTCTGACTGGATCCCACCCTTCATGCCACTGTGTAACTGGAAAACTCCTATTCATCCATCAATGTCTTGTCTGAATATCCTCTCCTCCAGGAAGCCTTCCCTGACTGCCCCAAGCTGAGCCTTTGTTTCTCCTCTCTGGAGTCCCCCAGCCCCTATCCCTTCCTCTGATTGGGCCCTGACCCCAGTGAAACTCTGCCATTCCTCCCCTCTTTTTTTTTTTTTTTTTTTTAGTTGGAGTCTCCCTCTGTAGCCCAGGCTGGAGTGGCACATCTTGGCTCACTGCAACTTCTGCCTCCTGGGATCAAGCGATTCTCCTGCCTCAGCCTCCCCGAGTAGCTGGGACTACAGGAGCATGCCACCATGCCCAGCTTTTTTTTTTTTTTTTTTTTTTTTGTATTTTTAGTAGAGACGAGGTTTCCCCATGTTGGCCAACCTGGTCTTGAACCCTTGACCTCAGGTGATCCGCCCACCTCAGCCTCCCAAAGTGCTAGGATTACAGGCCTAAGCCACCGTGCCTGGCCCCCTCCCCACATACCTAACTGGGCAGTTCCATGTGGGCCCCTTGCCCTGCAACCTGCTCGCTGTATCACTGGCACCTAAAATAGTAAGAAAGGCTGAGCCCCACAGGGCCTCCTGCCCCCAGCCCACATGAAAGAGCTTCATAAATGCAGAATGTGCATGGAGTTGAGTGAGGCCATTGTTCAAAACCCAACTCTGCCTCTCATCACCAGCATGGCCTTGGGCAGGTCATGTGACCTCTTTGTGCCTCAGTTTCCCCACCTGTAGAATGAGTATGATAACAAGTCCTGCCTCACAAGGTTGCTGGAGGTATTACATGAGTTAACATATGAAACCAGTTGTAGGCCGGCAGCAGTGGCTCACGCCTGTAATCCCAGCATTTTGGGAGGCCAAGGCAGGCAGATCATGAGGTCAGGAGATTGAGACCATTCTGGCTAACATGGTGAAACCTCATCTCCACTAAAAAATACAAAAAAAAAAAACAAAAAAAATTAGCCAGGCATGGTGGCAGGCGCCTGTAGTCCCAGCTACTCGGGAGGCTGAGGCAGGAGAATGGCATGAACCTGGGAGGCAGAACTTGCAGTGAGCGGAGATGGCGCCAATGCACTCCAGCCTGGGCAACAGAGCAAGACTCCATCTCAAACAAACAAACAAACAAACAAAACATGTGAAAACCAGTTTTTTGTTTTGTTTTGTTTTTTGTTTTTGAGACAGAATCTCAACCTGTAGCCCAGGCTGGAGTGCAGTGGCACCATCTCAGCTCACTGCAACCTCCACTTCCAAGTGATCCTCCTGCCTCTGCCTCCTGAGTAGCTGGGATTACAGGCACTCACCACCACATCTGGCTAATTTTTTTGTGTTTTTTGTAGAGACAGGGTTTCACCATGCTGGCCAGGCTGGTCTTGAACTCCTGACCTCAAGTGATGCACCCACCTTGGCCTCCCAAAATGCTGGGATTACACGAATGACCCAAAACGCCTGGCCCCAGTTGTAATCTTAATGCCTAATAGTATCTATGTTTGTATCTGTCACTGCTTTAAATTTTTAAAAAATCAGCACAGCTAATTTTTCTATTTTTTGTAGAGAGAGTTTCACCATGTTGCACAGGCTTTCTCAAACTCCTGGGCTCTAGTGAGCCTCCTGCCTCAGCCTCCCAAAATGTTGGGATTACAGGCTCGTGAGCCACCATGCCCGGTCTTAAATTTTTATTGAACATCAATGAGATGTAGGTATACTATAAGGAGCAGCAAAGACAGCCTTGGATAAAAAAAACATTACCATCAAATAGAAGACCCCTGGCCGGGCGCGGTGGCTCAAGCCTGTAATCCCAGCACTTTGGGAGGCCGAGACGGGCGGATCACGAGGCCAGGAGATCGAGACCATCCTGGCGGCCGGGCGCGGTGGCTCAAGCCTGTAATCCCAGCACTTTGGGAGGCCGAGACGGGCGGATCACGAGGTCAGGAGATCAAGACCATCCTGGCTAACACGGTGAAACCCCGTCTCTACTAAGAAATACAAAAAATAGCCGGGCGAGGTGGCAGCGCCTGTAGTCCCAGCTACTCGGGAGGCTGAGGCCGGAGAATGGCGTGAACCCGGGAGGCGGAGCTTGCAGTGAGCTGAGATCCGGCCACTGCACTCCAGCCTGGGCTACAGAGCGAGACTCCGTCTCAAAAAAAAAAAAAAAAAAAAAAAAAAAGAAAAAAGAAAAAGAGACCATCCTGGCTAACACGGTGAAACCCCGTCTCTACTAAAAAATACAAAAAACTAGCCGGGCGCGGTGGCAGGCGCCTGTAGTCCCAACTACTCGGGAGGCTGAGGCAGGAGAATGGCGGGAACCCGGGAGGCGGAGCTTGCAGTGAGCTGAGATCCGGCCACTGCACTCCAGCCTGGGCGGCAGAGCGAGACTCCGTCTCAAAAAAAAAAAAAAAAAAAAATAGAAGACCCCTGTGTGCCTCTCCCCAATCTCATCATCCTTCTTTGCAGATGGAAGAACTAGCACAAATTTTGCTTTTCATTTCCTTCCTTTTCCTTATAGTTTACCGCATGCTTGTCAGCAAACAATACATGGTTACCTCTTGCACGTTTCTACTTTTTTGAGACAAGGTCTTACTGTGTCACCCAGGCTGTAGTACAGTGGTGTGAGCTCCTGAGCTCAGGCAATCCTCTCCGGTCTCAGCCTCCCAAGTACCTGGAACAACAGGCATGCACCACCATGCCTGCCTAGAGATGAGGGTCTCACTATGTTGCCCAGGCTTGTCTTGAACTCTGGGGTTCAAATGATCTGCCTGCCTTGGCCTCCCAAAGTGCTGAGGTTATAGGTGTGAGCCGCCTCATTTGACCTTGTTCACATTCTTTACTAGTCTGTTCGTTTGTTTGTTTGTTTTTTGAGACAGAGCTGTACTCTGTCATCCAGGCTGGTGTGCAGTGGCACGATCTCCGCTCACTGCAACCTCTGCCTCCCAGGTTCAAGCGATTCTCCTACTTCAGCCTCCCAAGTAGCTGGGATTACAGGTGCCTACCACCTTGCCTGGATTTTTTTTTTTTTTCTTTTTTTGAGACAGAGTTTCACTCTTGCCCAAGCTGGAGTGCAATGGCACGATCTCAGATCACTGCAACCTCCGCCTCCCGGGTTCACGCGATTCTCCTGCCTCAGCCTCCCGAGTAGCTGGGATTACAGGCATGTGCCACTATGCCCAGCTAATTTTTTTGTAATTTTAGTAGAGACAGGGTTTCTCCATGTTGGTCAGGCTGGTCTCGAACTCCTGACCTCAGGTGATCTGGTCACCTGGGCCTCCCAAAGTGCTGGCATTACAGGCATGAGCCACCACGCCTGGCCACGGAGGTTGCAGTGAAAATTTTTGTATTTTTAGTAGAGACAGGGTTTCACCATGTTGGCCAGGCTGGTCTCAAACTCCTGACCTCAGGTGATCCACCCACCTCAACCTCCCTAAGTGCTGGGATTACAGGTGTGAGCCACTGCACCTGGCCTGCTAATCTGTTTTGTTTGCTCAATGTGATTCTGCTGATATCCATCCATATTGCTGTATGTGGCTGTAAGGCTTGCATTTTTCACTGCTGCATAGTATTCCTTTGTGTGAATCTTCTATTGGCTATTCATCTGTTCTCCAGGTCGTGGACTTTTGGGTTGTTTCAAGCTAGGTTTATTACAAAAAAAAGTTTTTATGACCATCCTCAGACCCGACTTGTGTGCTGGCACACACAAGTAAGGATGGCTGGGTCAGAAAATACATATATGCGGCCAGGCACGGTGGCTCACGTCTATAATCCCAGCATTTTGGGAGGCCAAAGTGGGCGGATCACGAGGTCAAGAGATCAAGACTATCCTGGCTAACACTGTGAAACCCCAGCTCTACTAAGAACACGCAAAAAATTATCCAGGAGTGGTGGTGCATCCCTGTAGTCCCAGCTACTTGGGAGGCTGAGGCAGGAGAATTGCTTGAATCCGGGAGGCAGAGGTTGCAGTGAGCTGAGATCATGCCACTGCACTCCAGCCTGGTGACAGAGCAAGACTCTGTCAAAAAAAAAAAAAAAGAGAGAGAGAGAGAAAGAAAGAAAAAGAAAGAAAGACAAAGAAAAGAAAATGCATATATGCTAAGCTTCACCTGATAACATCATGTTTTTTATTGGGACTCTGGCAATTTACATCATACCAACACAGTATGATCATCGGTTCCTCTATGTTTTGATATTGTTTTTTGTTTTTTCTTGAGATAGTCTCACTCTGAGGCCCAGGCTGGAGTGCAATGGTGTAATCACAGCTCACTGCAGCCTCCACCTCCTGAGCTCAACAATCCTCCTGTCTCGGCTTCCCGAGTAGCTGGGACTACAAGCCTGTGCTACCATGCCTGGCTAATTTTATTTATTTATTTTTTATATGGGATCTCCCTGTGTTGCCCAAGCTGGTCTCAAACTCCTTAGCTCCAGCGAACCTCCTGCCTCGGCCTGAGGAAGTGCTGGGATTCCAGGCATGAGGTACCGTGCCTGGTTCTAAGTTCTTGCCAACACTTTGAATTGTCCAAGTTTTTTCACTGGTCCAATGTGGAGGGAGGGAAGGAGTGCCTCATATGGGTTTTGGTTTGCTTTCTGATTGCTCTTGACATTGAACTTTTTATGTGATTACTGGTTTCTTTTTTGGTGAAATGCCTGTTCAAGTCTTTTATCCATTTCTTTCTCTTTTTTTTTTTTTTTTTTTTTTTGAGACTGAGTCTCGCTCTATCATGTAGGCTCGAGTGTTTCTACTAATGTTGACATCTTATATATGGTTACAGGGTACATTTTGAGATGGAATCTTGCTCTGTTGCCCAGGTTGGAGTCTGGAGTGCAGTGGTGAGATCTTGGCTCACTGTAACCTCTGCCTCCCAGGTTCAAGGGATTGTTCTGCCTCAGCCTCCCGAGTAGCTGGAATTACAGGTATACTCTCTATCATACCCGACTACTTTATGTATTTTTTGTAGAGACAGGGTTTCATCATGTTGGCCAAGCTGGTCTCCAACTCCTAACTTCAAGTAATCCACCCGCCTCAGCCTCCCCAAGTGCTGGGATTACAGGTGTGAGCCACCGCGCCTGGCCCCTACTTATATATTTTTAATGAATTTAGTGGTGGGGGTCTTGCTATGTTGCCCTGGCTGGTCTCAAACTCCTAGTCTCAAGTGATCTTCCCACCACAGCCTCTAGCAAAATTTACCATTTTGAACCGGATAATTCAGTGGCATTTCCCACATTCACTGTGTTGCTATGTTGTTGTGTATTCATCACCTCTGTCGCGTTCCAGAACATTTCCATCACCCTGAAAGAAAACCCCATCCCCATTAGTAATCACTCCCTTTCCGCCATGCCCAGCCCTGGGCTACCATTAACCTGCTTCCCATCTCTATGGATTTAAGTTATTCAACTTGCTCAGTCTTTTGCAGTGCAGGACAGCATGTCTAACTCATAGCATACTCGCTTGTTTAAGAAATCCTTACGGCCGGGCGCAGTGGCTCAAGCCTGTAATCCCAGCACTTTGGGAGGCCGAGACGGGCGGATCACGAGGTCAGGAGATCGAGACCATCCTGGCTAACACGGTGAAACCCCATCTCTACTAAAAAATACAAAAAACTAGCCGGGCGTGGTGGCGGGCGCCTGTAGTCCCAGCTACTCGGGAGGCTGAGGCAGGAGAATGGCGTGAACCCCGGAGGCGGAGCTTGCAGTGAGCCGAGATCGCGCCATTGCACTCCAGCCTGGGCGACAGAGCGAGACTCCGTCTCAACAACAACAACAACAAAAAAAAAAAGAAATCCTTTCCTGGCTGGGTGCATTGGCTTACACCTATAATCCCAGTACTTTGGGAGGCCAAGGTGGAGGATCACCTGAACCCAGAAGTTGAAGACCAGCCCAGGTGACATCGGGAGACCCCATCTCTACAAAACACACAAAAATTCGCTGGGAGAGGTGGTGCATGCCTGTAGTCCCAGTATCTGAGAGGCTGAGGTGGGAGGATCATCGGAGCCTGGGAGGTCAAGACTGCAATCTGCAGTGAGCTGTGATTGTGCCACTGCACTCCAGCCTGGGTGATAGTTTGAGACCCTGTGGAAAAAAAAGAAAAGAAAAGAAAGAAAAAGAGGTCAGGCGCGGTGGCTCACATCTGTAATCCCAGCACTTTGGGAGGCCGAGGCAGGTGGACCACAAGGTCAGGAGATCAAGACCATCCTGGCTAACATGGTGAAACCCCGTCTCTACCAAAAATACAAAAAAATTAGCCAGGCATGGTGGCGGACACCTGTAGTCCAAGCTACTTGGGAGGCTGAGGCAGGAGAATGGCATGAACCTGGGAGGCGGAGCTTGCAGTGAGTGGAGATCACACTGCTGCACTCCAGCCTGGGCAACACAGAGAGACTCCATCTCAAAAAAAAAAAAAAAAAAAAAAAAAAAAAAGCCAGGCATGGTGGCTCACGCCTGTAATTCCAGCACTTTGGGAGGCCAAGGCAGGTGGATCATGAGGTTAGGAGATCGAGACCATCCTGGCTAACGTGGTGAAACCCCGTCTCTACCGAAAATACAAAAAATTAGCCGGGCGTGGTGGTGAGTGCCTGTAGTCCCAGCTACTCGGGAGGCTGAGGCAGGAGAATGGTGTGAACCCGGGAGGTGGAGCTTGCAGTGAGCCGAGATTGCGCCACTGCACTCCAGCCTGGGCGACAGAGCGAGACTCTGTCTCAAAAAACAAACAAACAAACAAAAAAAAAACAGAGAAAGAGAAAAAGAAAAGAGAAAAGAATAGGAAGGAAGGAAAAGAGAGAAAGAAAGAGAGAGGGAGAGAGGGAAAGAGAGAGGGGGAAAAGAGAGAGAGAGGGAGGGAGGGAAAGAGAGAGAGAAAGAGAGAAAGAAAGAAAAAGAGATAGAATAGAAAAGAAAGAAAGAAAGAAAGAAAGAAAGAAAGAAAGAAAGAAAGAAAGAAAGAAAGAAAGAAAGAAAGAAAGAAAGAAAACAAGAAAAAAGAGGGAGGGAGGGAAGGGAGGGAGGAAGGAAGGAAGGAAGGAAGGAAGGGAGAAAGGAAAGAAATCATTTTCTGCCCCAGCGTCATAAAGATCTTCTCATACGTATTCTACATTTTTTAAATTTTGTCATTTGCAGTCATGTCTTGACCTCTCTTGGAACTGATTTCTGAGTGTGGAGTAAGATAAAATCCAATCGCATATTTTGTCCATGGAGATGATCTATTGTCCCAATACCCTGCAATGAAACTCACAGAGCAAGTTTTCATGCATGTGTGGATTTAACAGCAAGCATAGAACAACCAGAAGTCAAGCAGTGCTGCTGGATGTCTGCCCACCTGGAAGTCTGTTCTGGATCTCTCTTCTGTCCCAAAGGCTGATCTATCCCTGGTAGAAGCTTTGTGCTTTTATCTGCCAATACCAGTCACTCATCGTTTATGTCTGCCAATAGCAGTCACTCATCTTACTCTCCTTCACAAGCATCGGATTAATTCTTTGCCGCCTTCTCAGCTTTTTGGGTTCCATGGAGAAACTCAATTGGGACTTAGATTGGAATTGCATTGAATCTATAAAATCAGGAGAATGAGCATCTTTTGTGATTGAATCTTTCAAAGTGAACATACAATGAATCATTCCGTTTATCTATCTTTCAGCAAAGCTTATAACTTTGGGATTTGTTTCTAGATGCTTTGAGTATTTGGTGCTGAGGATAAGTGGCCTATTTATTTATTTGGGGGACAGGGTCCGTCTCTGTCACCCATTCTGGTGTGCAGTGGTGCAATCACAGCTCATTATAGCCTCAACCTCCCTGGCTCAAATGATCCTCTTGCCTCAGCCATCCCAGTAGCTGGGACTACAGGCGTGTGTCACCATTCTTGACTAATTTTTGATTTTTTGTAGATATGGGGGTCTCCCTATGTTGCCCAGGCTGGTCTTTGAACCCCTGGGCTCAAGCGATCCTCTTGCCTCATCTCCCAAAGTGCTGGGATTACAGTTGTGAGCCACTGTGACTAGCATCTATCAAGTTTCTCAACATTTTGTAAACCCAATAGTTAGATGTGCACATTCTTTGGGGGTTTATTGCATATGAGGATGTCATCTGCAAATAAACACACTCTTTTTTTTTTTTTTTTTGAGGCAGGGTCTCGCTCTGTCACCCAGGCTGGAGTACAGTGGTGCGATCTTGGCTCACTGCAACCTCTGCCTCCTGGGTTCAAGTGATTCTTGTGTCTCAGTCTCCCACATAGCTGGGACTACAGGAGCAAACCGCCACACCTGGCTATTTTTTGTATTTTTAGTAGAGATGGGGTTTCGTTACGCTGGCCAGGCTGGTCTCGAACTCCTGGCCTCAAGTGATCCGCCCGCCTTGGCCTCCCAGAGTGCTGGGATTACAGGCGTGAGCCACTGCGCCAGGCCTAAAGACACTCTTAATTCCTCCTTTCCAGTCCTCAGAACTTTCATTTCTTTTTTCCTTTAGTAAAATGCCCAGCACCATGTTAACAGGCATTCCTGCCTTGTTCCAATTCTGAAACAGAATGTTTCAACGCTCACCATTGATCACTCGGATCCAATTAATTTTTAAGCCCTGGTGCCTCATTTCATTCCCACCAACAGCACAGCTTGGTTGATTTGAAAGCTATTGATTTGAGCCGTCTCCTCCTCCATCCAATTAATTATGCCATGCTGCTTCTTTTGCCTTCTCTTCTCTGTGGCCCCCTCTTTTTTTTTTTTTTTTTTGAAGCGGACTTTTGTTCTTGTCACCCAGGCTGGAGTGCAATGGCATCATCTCAGCTCACTGCAACCTCTGTCTCCCAGGTTCAAGCGATTTTCCTGCCTTAGCCTCCCAAGTAGCTGGGATTACAGGCATGAGCCACCACACCTGACTAATTTTGTATTTTTAGTAGAGATGGGGTTTCACCATGTTGGCCAGGCTGGTCTCGAACTCCTGACCTTAGGTGATCCACCTGCCTCGGCCTCCCAAAGTGCTGTGATTACAGGTGTGAGCCTCCACACCTGGCCGGCCCCCTCTTTTATTTATTTATTTATTCATTCATTTATTTATGTATTTATTTATGAGACAGTCTTCTTAACCCAGACTGAGGTGCAGTGACAAGATCTCGGCTCACTGCCACCTCCGTGTGGCCCCCTCTTAACTTCATTCCCCTCCATGTGCATCTGCATTTGGACCCTTTGCAAACCCTGACTCTCTATGTGCTTCCATCTCTCTTCTCTTGGCTTCCAATTTCATGCTTTCTCTCCACCACCCTAGGAAACCCACAAAGAAAAAAACAATAAATTGAAAGAGAAGTGATGGGAGATAATGTACAGGCTGGTGAAAAGTACAACCCCCTCCCCCACCTGCAGAGAGAGGCTCCCACTGCCAGCAAATGCAGACACATCCTTCCTGCCTTGCTGAGCTCCAGGGCCTCCCCAGGGACCCTGCTCTTATCAAAACCTGCCCACCCCCTGTGCCAAAAGCAGCGATGAAAACATCTGGGCTTTAGATGAGAAGAGTTTCGCTGCAACGTCTGTCCAGCTCAGCTTTTGAATGGAGAATGAATGGTAAGAGCTTTTTTTTTTTTTTTTTTTTTTGAGACGGAGTCTCACGCTGTTGCCCAGGCTGGAGTGCAGTGGCGCGATCTCGGCTCACTGCAAGCTCCGCCTCCCGGGTTCCCGCCATTCTCCTGCCTCAGCCTCCTGAGTAGCTGGGACTACAGGCGCCCGCCACCGCGCCCGGCTAATTTTTTGTATTTTTAGTAGAGACGGGGTTTCACTGTGGTCTCGATCTCCTGACCTTGTGATCCGCCCGCCTCGGCCTCCCAAAGTGCTGGGATTACAGGCTTGAGCCACCGCGCCCGGCCTAGAGCTTTTTTTTTTTTTCTTTTTGTGAGATGGTGTCTCACTCTGTCACCCAGACTGGAGTGCAGTGGCACGATCACGGCTCACTGCAGCCTCGACCTCCCTGGGCGCAGGTGATCTACCCACCTTAGGCTCCTGAGTAGCCGGGACTACAGGCACACACCACCATGCCCCCAGCTTTTTTTTTTTTTTTTTGAGATGGAGTCTCACTCTGTTGCCCATGCTGGAGTGCAGCGGCATAATCTTGGCTCATTGCAACCTCCACCTCCCTGGTTCAAGCAATTCCCCTGCCTCAGCCTCCCGAGCAGCTGGGATTGCAGGCATACGCCACCATGCCCGGCTAATTTTTTTGTATTTTTAGTAGAGACGGGTTTTCACCATGTTGGCCAGGCTGGTCTCAAACTCCTGACCTCAGGCAATCAGCCCCCTTTGGCCTCCCAAAGTGCTGGGATTACAGGCATGAGCCACCGCACCCGGCTCCAGCTAATTTTTTGTACTTTTTGTAGAGTTGGAGTTTCACCATGTTTCCCAGTCTGCTCTTGAACTCCTGGGCTCAAGCAATCCTCCCACCTTGGCCTCCCAAAGTGCTGGGATTACAGGCATAAGGTACCCACACCTGGCTGGGCAGAGCTTTTTCTAGCAGCCCCAATCCAAGGCAAACTTGCTTGGTCTTCAAATAAATTCCCGGTCCTTACGGGGTGCATTTGATGTTTCTGGCACTGTGCAAAGCTCCACGGAGTAGACAGATATTGATGACACATCAAGTTGTTCAGCCAGCATTTGCTGGTGCCATCTGGATGCTGGTAACTATGCTTGTCACCAGGTTCTGCCAGGCGACATGGTCCCTAGCATAGGAAGTGGGAAAGAATAAGCAGGCAGAGGAAGTCAAGGACGATTATGAGGCGATGAGAAGGGTCCCATGATAGAGAGGGATGGAAGGGGCAGGGGAATCTGCTTCCCGGAGGAGGCAACACGAGAGCCGAGCGGTAAAAGAGGTGGAGCCAGGCATGGGGAGAGATGACGGACAGGCATTCACAGGATAGGTGTGGAGGCCCTGAGGTGGGGCTGTGCCTGGTGTGTTGGTGTGTTGGAGAAGCCGAGAAGGCTGGTGTGAATGAACGAGGGGGAGACAGGAAAAGAGACAAAGAGGACTGGGTGTGGTGACTCACCCCTGTAATCCCAGCACTTTGGGAGGCCAAGGTGGGCAGATCACCTGAGGTCAGGAGTTCGAGACCAGCCTGCTCAACATGGTGAAATCCCATCTCCACTAAAAAATTACAAAAATTAACCAGGGGTGGTGGTGCACGCCTGTAGTCCCAGCTACTCTGGAAGCTGAGGCAGGAGAATCACTTGAGACCAGGAGACGGAAGTTGCAGTGAGCCGAGATTGTGCCACTGCACTCCAGCCTGGGCAAAAGAGCAAGACTCTGTCTGAAAAAAAAAAAAAAAGAAGAAGAAGAAGAAGAGAGAGAGAAAGGGAACTATGGGGGAAGGTTGTTCAGAGCCTCAGGGCGGGGGATGGAGAAGGCTCTGGAATTTACTCTGAGACAGACAGACAGAGAGATGGAGACAGTGGTTGAGAAGGAAGAAGAGATGGGGGTTCAGCTCTGCAAGACAGGGCTGAGACTCCAGCCCAAGCCTAAGGGCCACTGAGGTCTTGTTCTCACCCATGTCTCCCCACCCCCGGACCTCTCTCTGATGCCCCCAACTGCACTGGCAGGGGGTGACCACCTTGAGCGGGAAAAGGAATCAGAACACTGTGGGCACTCCATAAACATGAGTGATTCAGTACGTGCTGGAAGGAGCAAGGGAGTGCTGGAGTTGGGGGCCAGGTCAGCAGGGACACAGACTATGCCAGGCCTCCTGATCATGGGGAAGAGTGTGGGCTATATTATGAGGATAATAGGGAGCCATGGGAGGGCTTTGAGCAGAGGAAGGGCGTGATCTGCTTTATGATTTTTTTTTTTTTTTTGAAACAGAGTCTCACTCAGTTGCCCAGGCTGGAGTGCAGTGGCACGATCTCAGCCCACTGCAAGCTCTGCCTCGCGGGTTCATGCCATTCTCCTGCCTCAGCCTCCTGAGTAGCTGGGATTACAGGCGCCTGCCATTCTCCTGCCTCAGCCTCCCGAGTAGCTGGGATTACAGGCGCCTGCCACCACACCCAGCTGATTTTTTTTTTTTTTTTTTTTTTGTATTTTTAGTAGAGACGGGGTTTCATGTGTTAGCCAAGATGGTCTCGATCTCCTGACCTTGTGATCCACCCACCTTGGCCTCCCAAAGTGCTGGGATTACAGGCGTGAGCCACCGTGCCCGGCCTGTTTTATGATTTTAAGAATCCATCTGGGGCTCCCTAGGGGAGAAGGGGTGGCTGGGGGCAGGAGTGTAGGTGGCAGGGAGCCAGGGCAGCATCCACACAGGATACAGCAGCGCCCCTTGGGAGCTCATGGACGCTCAGTTTCATTCTGGAGCCTGAGACTGCAGGACCTGCTGATGCACTCGATATGCAGGGTAAGGAAAGAGAAGGGACAAGAGTGAGTCCAGGTCAGGCGCAGTGGCTTGTGACTGTAATCCCAGCACTTTGGGAGGCCAAGGCAGGAGAATTGCTTGAAGGAGACCAGGAGTTTGAGGTCAGCCTGAGCAACAGAGTGAGACCCCATCTCCACAAAAATTTTTAAACGAGCTAGGCATGGTGGTGTGCACCGGTAGTCCCAGTGCTCAGGAGGCTGCAGGGGGAGGACTGCCTGAGCCAAGGAGATGGAGGCTGCAGTGAGCCATTATTGCAACACTGCATTCCAGCCTGGGTCTGAGTGACAGAGTGAGACTGTCTCTTTTTTAGTTTGCTTGTTTTGTTTGTTTGAGATAGAGTCTCCCTCTGTTGCCCAGGCTGGAGTGCAGTGCCACGATCTCGGCTGACTGCAACCTCCACCTCCTGGGTTCAAGCGATTCTCATGCCTCAGCCTCCTGAGTAGCTGGGATTACAGGCACCTGCCACCACGCCCCACTAATTTTTTGTATTTTCAGTAGAGACAGGGTTTCACCATGTTGGCCAGGCTGGTTCTGAACTCCCGACCTCAAGTGATCTGCCTGCCTCAGCCTCCCAAAGTGCTAGGATTACAGGCACGAGCTGCCACGCCTGGCTGACCCTCTTAAAAAAATAAAATAAAGAGTGTATCCAGGAATCAGGACCCAGGCCACTGTGTGATAGTGGAGCCACCAACAGGATGGAGAAGTGGCAGATCTCAGGGCGAGTAACTTCTAAGAGCCAGGTTTTGGCCTTGTGGGTGTGAAATGCCTGCAAGGCACCCAGTGGAAATATCCAATGCCATTGGATACTGAGGTCTGGAGCTCTGGGGAGATGCGGGCTGGAGATACCAATGGGATAGTCAACAACATGCAATGAGGTGTGGCCATTTGGGGCAAGGCCATAGATATAAGGTCAAGGGACACCCTGCCCTTCCAGGACCATCAAAGCCAAGATATCACACCCAGAGGTCCACCCTTTACAACTCTGTCCATGCTCAACACCAGTCCCTGTTATCAGGTCAGCAGGAATGTTACCTGCAGGGAACATGGAATTCAGGGTCCTTGGGCATACCACAGGTGCTCCTCTTCTTCTCTCAAGTGCTTATTTATTCATTTATTTATTTATTATTTGAGATGGAGTCTCGCTGTGTCACTAGACTGGAGTGCAGCGGCGTGATCTTGGCTCACTGCAACCTCCGCCTCCTGGGTTCAAGCAATTCCCCTGCCTCATTCAATGAACACAGCCTGGATCCACATCCATGCCCATGTCGCGCTGATCTGAAAGGGGACGTTTCTGCTGGGTGTGGTGGCTCACACCTGCAATCCCAGCACTTTGGGAGGCCGAGGTGGGCGGATCACCTGAGGTCAGGAGCTCCAGACCAGTCTGGTCAACATGGTGAAACCCCATCTCTACTAAAAATACAAAAAAAAAAAAAATTAGCCAGGCGTGGTGGCGCATGCCTGTAGTCAGTCCCAGCTACTTGGGAGGCTGAGGCAAGAGAATCGCTTGAATCCCGGAGGCAGAGGCTGCAGTGAGCCGAGATCACACCACTGCACTTCAGCCTGGGTGCAACAGAGTGAGACCCCATCTCAAAATAATAATGATAATAGTACTAATAATAGTAATAACGAAAGGGGACATTTCGACGTTCACCATTGATCACTCGGATCCAATTAATTTTTAAGCTCTGGTGCCCCATTTTCTTCCTGCCAACAGCTTAGTTAATTCCAGAGCTATTGATTTGAGCCTTCTCATCCCTCCACTTAATTATGCCGGTGCTGTCTCCATCTGCTCTTGCCCTTTTTTCTCTGCGGCTCCTTCTTTGCCAAGGTCAGGGGTCCAGTGAGCAAGGAGGATCTCTCTCAGCACAGGGAATTGGAGGAAGGACATTCCTGGCCGAGGGCAGGGCGTGTGCAAAGGTTCTGAGACTGGACCTCTTATTGAACTTAATTGTAGCTGTCAGGCCGCCTGGGGCAGAGAAATCAATGAGGGCAACCTTGGTTTATCGCCTATAAAATGAGGATAAAAAATAATGGTTTCTGCCGGGCGCGGTGGCTCACATCTGTAATCCCAGCACTTTGGGAGGCCAAGACGGGCAGATCACCTGAGGTCAGGAGTTCAAAACCAGCCTGGCCAACATGGGGAAACCCTGTCTCTACTAAAAGTTTAAAAATTAGCTGGGCGTGGTGGCGGGCGCCTGTAATCCCAACTACTCCGGAGGCTGAGGCAGAAGAATCGCCTGAACACAGGAGCCAGAGGCTGCAGTGAGCCGAAATCCCGCCACTGTACTCCAGACTGGGCAACAGAGTGAGACTCTGTCTCAAAAACAACAATAACAACAACAACAACAAATAATAATAATAATTAATAATAAAATGGTTTCCCAGAGAATTAAATGGGACGAAGGCAACATCAATCTTTTGAAAGTTCCGGGCCCTGACCTGCAGGGATGTAGGGCGGAACTAACAGGAGGCAGCAAAATGACTGGATGGGCCTGGAGTGGTTGGATGGGATTGGATGGATCACAAACCAAAGTGATTGGATTGGTCAAGAAGATGAGACGGAGGCGGGAAATAAAGGGAGACGAAGGAACGTAATAGGTTCAGACTCAATGGGGGCGGGGTTCCGGAGTCAGAGACAGGGCCTCAGCCCAAAGTTCCAAGAGTGACCAGCTGGGGGCAGCACTAGGCCATCGGGCGATCCCACTGCTGGGAGCAGCGGGGAACCAGGGACTCTCTGTGACCCTCTGAGGGAGGTTAACTTGTTTAACATGTGCCTGCAGTGTGCCAGACATGGAACAGAACTCTACAAACACTCATTTAATCCCCATAATAGAGTTTGCAGATGGAGAAACTGAGAACGACAACGTTAAGTCGCTCACCTAACGTCACACATCAGGGGAGTGGCAGAGCTTGGATTTGAATTTAGGAAGCCCAGCTGAGGCCCTTAACCCCTGCACTCTGCTGGCTCTCCTTCCCCTAAATCTCCTAAAATGGCAGTTTAAAACGTTTTTTTAAGGTGGCGGGGGGCGGGGCACAGGTATGGTGGCTCATGCCTGTAATCCCAGCACTTTGGAAGGCCAAGGCGGGCAGATCACTTGGACTCACGCCTTTCCTCCAAGTCCTGTTTCCCCACTCTAGACTGGCTGGAGACCTCGTGGACTCACCCCCAACCTAAGAGGCTGAAGCAGGGAGGGGAGAGAACACTCACCGTGGGGCCTCTCTTTCCTTTGACCCATGAGAAAACCATGGATCAGAGATGCCGAGGCATTTGCCTATACCACCCAGGTAGTAGGAGACATTGCTGGACCCCAACTCAGGGGTTTGACTTCTCATATCTATAGGACCACCATAAGGGGACTGTCAGGCAGGCCTGTCTCAGACTCTCGGTGCCCGCAGCTGAAAAGTACTCTGGGGCCCTATCAAAATGCTTTACCAGGCACGGTGGCTCATGCTTGTCATCCCAGCACTTTGAGAGGCTGAGGTGGGCAGATCACCTGAGGTCAGGAGTTTGAGACCAGCCAGGCCAACATGGCAAAACTCCTTCTCTACTGAAAATACAAAAATTAGCCGGGCGTGGTGGCAGCTCCTGTAATCCCAGCTACTCGGGAGGCTGAGGCAGGAGAATCACTAGAACCTGGGAGGCGGAGGTTGCAGTAAGCCGAGATCACTCACTGCACTCCAGCCTAGGGGATAGAGTAAGACTCTGTCTCCGAAAAAGAAAAGAAAAGAAAAGAAAAGAAAAAGAAAGAAAATAAAGAAAATGCTTGAGACCCAGAGACATGTTGGCTTTGGCTCCAAAATGCAAAACGAAAACTGCAAAGTCCAAATGAATCGATGTTTAATTACATTCAGACACAGGATGTCACCTTTATTTGGGGTTAAATTCAATGCATCTAGAAACAGTCCCGGGGTTGATTCGCTATCCCTAGGACGAAGGGATACCTAGAACGAAGCTGCAACCAGCTGCCAGAGAGCTACTTGTAGCCAGTAGATTTCCAAAATAAAATGATAAATTACAAGAATAAAGAACACCAGGTGAGCGCTTAGCACATGCAGGCCTACACCCTTGGACTGTTTTAACTCTTTAATCCCCACAGCGACCCTACCAGTTCAATTGATGGAGAAACCAAGGCCCAGGGAGGTCGCACCTCTGGGGAGAGACAGAGCTGAGATATGAACCCCACCAAGCTTGGTGTCTGTGCCCTTGACCCCTCAACCTCATGTTTTACAACAGGGTCATTAGTAGAAAAGGAGGTGCGGGGACGTTGGTGACCGTTTGACTTGGTGCGGGTCTGGATGTCGAGACATGGTGCTGCTTGGGGGCCCAGACCTGGGCGGGAATTGGAAACTGGGTCTGGACCCAGTTTGGTCACCTCCGCCGGGGTAACAACACTGCGCGCCACCCCGGCAGGTCGCATCCAGCTCGGGATCTGGACCAAGTGGCTGGGATGCAGCACAGTCCCTGACCACGCCCCTGTGACTGCCGCTGCCTGGACCACGGCTGGCGACCAATGAGAAGACGCACATCAAAAGCTCCGCCTACAAGGCCCTTCTTCCTTGGTGATTGGCCATTTCAGCTTCCCCTCACCTCTGCCATCCTCTGGCCTACAGCCTCCCTGGAAGTCTTTAATTTTTCCCACACATCTCCCCAGCAGGCCTTTGCACACGCTATTCCCACAGCCAGGAACACCCTTTCCCCTCTTCTCTGGGATAAACTGCTTTATCCCCCTGTCTCTGCCGAGATGTCCCCTCCTCCAGGAAGCCTTCCCTGACTCCCATAACTGAGTGGAGGAGGTCAGCTGCTCTCATCACATGAGTTTCCTTATTTGCCTCCCAAGCAGGCGATAAGCTTCTCAGAAGCCAGGACTGGGTCTCAGAAAGTTTTGTCTCTCCACTGCCTCACATGGTAGGTACTCAATAAACGTATGTTAAAAGGAATAATTAATGAATTAATCTGGTCTTAAAGATTGAGGAGCACTGAGCTAGCAGTTAGGAGCTAGGAAATCCTGAAGGCAGGGCTGGGACACCTGTTGCTGGCTTGGCACAGAGTCTAACGCACAGTGAGTGCTCAATACATGTGTGTAGAAGGGAGGAGGGAAGGGGGACATGTATGTCATCCCTGAGGACGGCCCATAGTATGTGCTTAATGTTGGCTCACTGCACCATTTCATAGTCCCCCGCAGCCCCAGGGACCTAAGTCAGTCTTATCCTAGTTCCAGCCTGTCCAACTGGCCACATCTCTACTCATGTGCACCCCATAGCCAGCCCTGAGGGTGGTGGCGGAAGCATGGTTTCACTCTGTCGCCCAGAGTGGAGTGCAGTGGTGTGACCTTGGCTCACTGCAACCTCCACCTCCAGAGTTCAACCAATTCTCATGCCTCAGCCTCCCAAGTAGTTGGGACTACAGGTGTGTACCACCACATCTGGTTGATTTTTGTATTTTTAGTAGAGACAGGGTTTTGTGTGGTGACCAGACTGGTCTCGAACTCCTGACCTCAAGTGATCTTCCTGCCTCAACCTCCCAAAGTGCTGGGATTACAGGCGTGAGCCACCACACCCAGCCTAAGCCGTATATTTCAAAGCAAAAGTATTTGGCTGGGACCGGTGGCTCATGCCTGTAGTCCCGGCACTTTAGGAGGCCGAGGCAGGTGGATCACAAGGTCAGGAGTTTGAGACCAGCCTGGCTGACATAGTCAAACCCCATCTCTACTAAAAATACAAAAAATCAGCTGAGTGTGGTGGTGGACACCTGTAATCCCAGCTACTTGAGAGGCTGAGGCAGGAGAATTGCTTGAATCTGGGAGACGGAAGTAGCAGTGAGCCGAGATCAAGCCACTAACCATCAACTTCCACTCTGAGGGAATCAATTGCAACCACACCCTCCCGTCCTAAGAGACCCCCGTATGGTCCCCTTCAGAGCCCGCTGTTCCTCTACCCAGGGCACCTCCTGCTCTCACCCCTTCTTCCAGCCCATTCATGATCACTTGGAGAGTCTGTATCTGGTTCTGTCTCCCTGAGCCTGGAGGATCCTTGAGGCCAGGCTGGAGTGAGAGTAGCACAGAGGTTTTGGCTGGTGGTAGTGGGGAAGGGGAATTGTTGAGTAAATGAACACATCCTCTGACTGGCAAACTCCCACGCACTCCTCAGAACCCCAGTTGCAAAGTCTCATTTTTCAGGATAAGTTCCCTGCCTCCCCAGATATAGTCCCCACTTTTCCAGCTCCTAGCTTCACCCTCTATCCCAGGCCTGACATCACACAGATGAGGGAGATCCGTGTCCGGCTGATCTTCCTCCAGACTGACGTCTCCTTGGGCACCAGGACTGAGACCACTTAGGTGCGCCAGCATCACCCAGCACAGGAAAGTTGTCAGGGAGTGTTTATTGAAGGAAGGAAGGAATGAATGAATGAATGAATGAATGGTGAATGAATGAATGAATGAATGAATGAATGGTGAAGGAATGAATGAATGAATGAATGAATGAATGGATCTGTTGCAGGGCCTACAGTCAGTTCCCCTGGGTTCACATCCAAGTCAATGCACAGGTCACTGAATCTGTCCCTTGATGTCTCTGACCTTCACATTCCAGGCAACTACACGTGTTTACTCAAAGCCCATGCCCCGGGTGGTTGCAAAGATAAACTAACACACAAATCTTGTGACTAGAGGGATGTCAGGCTCCCTGGCATCCCAGAGCAGGAGTGAATCGCACCCAGGACCAGCTCTGTCCTCCCCCTGCCACCCCCACAGGTGAATTGCGCCACCACTAGCACCAGCACCCAGAACCGGGATGTTGTCAACACAAGCGCTCAGTGAATGCTGACACACAGGGTTGGTCTGAGGGCGAGGCAAGGAGTCAAGAAAGGTGACTATTAAAAATCTAACAACCTGAGTTTGGTACAGTGGCTCATACCTGTAATCCTAGTGCTTTGGGAGGCCCAGGTGGGAGGATTGCTTGAGCCCAGGAGTCTGAGACCAACCTGGGCAACATAGTGAGACCTTGTCTCTACCAAAAAAAAAATTTTTTTTTTTTTTTCAAATTAGCTGGGCATGTTGTCACGCACCTGTAGTCCCATCTATTCAGGAGGCAGAGGCAGGAGGATCACTTGAGCCCAGGAGATCAAGGATGCAGTGAGCCATGACTCCTGGAATCCAGCCTGGGCAAGAGTGAGGCCTTGCCTCTTATAAAAGGCCTTGCCTTTCATAAAAAAATAGCTGGGCACCGTGGCTCACGCCTGTAATCCCAGCACTTTGGGAGGCCGAGGCAGGCGGATCACAAGGTCAGGAGATCGAGACCATCCTAGCTAACACGGTGAAACCCTGTCTACTAAAAACTTCAAAAAATTAGCTGGGCGTGGTGGCGGGCGCCTGTAGTCCCAGCTACTCGGGAGGCTGAGGCAGGAGAATAGCGTGAACCCGGGAGGCGGAGTTTGCAGTGAGCTGAGATTGCACCACTGCACTCCAACCTGGGTGACAGATGAGACTCCGTTTCAAAAAATAAAAATAAAAATAAAAATAAAAAAATAAAAAAATAAGTGGCCGGGTGTGGTGGCTCACGCCTATAATCCCAGTGCTTTGGGAGGCCAAGGTGGGCCAATCACATGAGGTCAGGAGTTCAAGACCAACCTGGCTAACATGGTAAACCCCATCTCTACTAAAAATACAAAAATTCACTGGGTGTGGTGGTGGGCGCCTGTAATCACAGCTACTCGGGAGGCTGAGGTGGGAGGATCGCTTGAACCCGGGAGGTGGAGGTTGTAGTAAGCCAAGATCATGCCACTGCACTCCAGCCTGGGCAACAGGGTAACACTCTGTCTCAAAAAAAAAAAAAAAAAAAAAAAAAATCCAGACCTGGCGTGGTGGCTCACACCTGTAATCCTAGCCCTTTGGGAGGCCAAGGCAGGTGAATCACTTGAGCTCAGGAGTTCAAGACGAGCCTGGGCAACATGGCGAAACTCCATCTCTACTAAAAATACAAAAATTAGCCTGGTATGGTGGCATGCATCTATAGTTCTAGCTACTTGAGAGGCTGAAGTTGAGAGGATCGCTTGAACCTGGAGGAAGAGGCTACAGTGACCTGAGATGACGCTACTGCACTCCAGTCTGGGTGACAAAGTGAGACCCTGTCTAAAAGAAAAAAAAAAAAATCTGAGTACTGAAATGTTGGTAGGAAACAACCTAGATATTTGTTATCCAGCCGTTCCAGCCCTGGGCACTCACTAGAGAGAAAGGGAGTATATCACCAAAAGATATGTATAAAAAGGCTTAAAACAGCTTTTTTCTTTACATATTATTTGAGACATAGGATCTCATTATGTTGTCCAATCTGGTCTCGAACTCCTAGCCTCTAGCAATCCTCCCGCCTCGGCCTCCCAAAGTGCTGGGATTACAGGCGTGAGCACCCACGCCTGGCAATCAAAACAACAACTTTATCCACAATTGTCAACACCTTGTTGAGGCTCAGAAAACAATACCCCTAAAATGAAGGCCTCAGAAACAAGAGATTTTCTCTGAACTTCTCTCCTCTGTCTCCAAGGTCCATTCTCCCCCCAGGGTTACCATAGAAACTAGAATTATTTTCCCCAAAATAGGACAGAGAAAACAGAACCCCTTTTCCCCAGAGCCAGCCATAAACCCTAAAAATATGACTAACTTGCCCTCTGACCTTCTGTGTAAAAACTGGCCATAAAGAAATTGGCCAGGCGCATGGCTCACGCCTGTAATCCTAGCATTTTGGGAGGCCAAGGCCGGTGGATCATTTGAGGTCAGGAGTTTGAGACCAGCTTGACCAACATGGTGAAACCCCATCTCTACTAAAAGTACAAAAAAAATTAGCTGGGCACAGTGGCATACGCCTGTAATCCCAGCTAATTGGGAGGCTGAGGCAAGAGAATCGCTTGAACCTGGGAGGTAGAGGTTGCAATGAGCCGAGATCACACCACTGCACTCCAGCCCGGGTGACAAGAGTGAAACTCTGTCACAAAAAAAAAAAAAAGAAAGAAGGAAAGAAAGAAAAAAGAAGGCCGGGCGCGGTGGCTCAAGCCTGTAATCCCAGCACTTTGGGAGGCCGAGACGGGCGGATCACGAGGTCAGGAGATCGAAACCATCCTGGCTAACACGGTGAAACCCCGTCTCTATTAAGAAATACAAAAAACTAGCCGGGCGAGGTGGCGGGCGCCTGTAGTCCCAGCTACTGGGGAGGCTGAGGCCGGAGAATGGCGTGAACCCGGGAGGCGGAGCTTGCAGTGAGCTGAGATCCGGCCACTGCACTCCAGCCTGGGCGACAGAGCGAGACTCCGTCTCAAAAAAAAAAAAAAAAAAAAAAAAAAAAAAAGAGGCTGTGTGCAGTGGTTCATGCCTGTAATTCCAGCACTTTGGGAGGCTGAGGTGGGTAGATCACAAGGTCAGGAAATCGAGACCCTCCTGGCTAATGGTGAAACCCCGTCTCTACGAAAAATACAAAAAAACTAGCCAGTCGTGGTGGCGGGTGCCTGTAGTGACAGCTATTCAGGAGGCTGAGGCAGGAGAATGGCATGAACCCAGGAGGTGGAGTTTGCAGTGAGCCAAGATTGTGCCACTGCATGCCAGCCTGGGCGACAGAGCAAGACTCCGTCTCAAAAAAAAAAAAAAAAAAAAAAAAAACAAGAAATGATCTAACCTACCTTGTTTGTACATCATAAGATGCCCATTCCAGAGAGGGTCCTGCCCCTATTCCCAGAAGGAAGGAATGCTGCTCAGAGAAGCCAAGAAGAATCTAGACAGACAGGCCTTGCAGGGTTTCCCCACTCTGTCTCTGCACATTGAATCTTTTTTGCCCAATGTTTGTTTTTTGTTTTGTTTTGTGTTTTGGAGACAGCCTGTCACCCAGGCTGGAGTGCAGTGGCGTGATCTCAGCTCACTGCAAACTCCTCCTCCCGAATTCAGGTGATTCTCCTGTGTCAGCCCCCCAAGTAGCTGGGATTACAGGCATCCACCACCATGCCCAGCTAATTTTTTTTTTTTTTTGAGATGGAGTCTTGCTGTGTCACCCAGGCTGGAGTGCAGTGGCACGATCTCAGCTCACTGCAAGTTCCGCCTCCCGGGTTCACGCCATTCTCCTGCCTCAGCCTCCCGAGTAGCTGGGACTACAGGCGCCTGCCACCACGCCCGGCTAATTTTTTGTGTTTTTTCTTTTTTTTTTTTTTTTTTAGTAGAGATGGGGTTTCACCGTGTTAGCCAGGATGGTCTCTATCTCCTGACCTCATGATCTGTCTGCCTTGACCTCCCAAAGCGCTGGGATTACAGGCGTGAGCCACCGTGCCTGGCCACTGATTTTTGTATTTTTAGTACAGACGGGGTTTCACCATGTTGGCCAGGCTGATCTTGAACTCCTGACCACTGGTGATCCTCCCGACTCCGCCTCCCAAAGTGCTGGGATTACAGGCGTGAGCCACCGCGCCCGGCCAGCCCGATCTTATCTCTACACCGCTGCCCATACTCTGGTAAACCAAAGCATAAAAATGGACAACTTCCCCGGTGTCTTGGGGGCTTCATTTTGAAAGCTCCCGCATATACACATTAAATAAACTTCAGTGCCTTTTTTCCTAGTAATCAATCGGCCCCACGGCAATGACTTTTCTGTGAACCTTCAGAGGGTCAAGGAAAACTTAACCCCTTATCCCTGCAACCTGGAAACAACCCAACAGCCCACCAATAGGTGAATGGATAGTGAAAAATTGGTACCCAGTGGTTATGCTTTTTTGTTTGTTTTGTTTTGAGACGGAGCCTCGCTGTGTTGCCCAGGCTGGAGTGCAGTGGAGCAATCTTGGCTGGCTGTAAGCTCCGCCTCCTGGGTTCACGCCATTCTCCTGCATCAGCCTCCCGAGTAGCTGGGACTATAGGCGCCCGCCACCACATCTAGCTAATTTTTTGTATTTTTAATAGAGACGGGGTTTCACTGTGTTAGCCAGGATGGTCTTGATCTCCTGACCTCGTGATCCACCTGCCTCAGCCTCCCAAAGTGCTGGGATTACAGGCATGAGCCACCGCGCCCACGCCCAGCCCTTTTTTTTTTTTCTGAGACAGAGTCTTACTTTGTCACCCAGGTTGGAGTGCAGTGGCATGATCTCAACTCACTGCAACCTCTGCCTCCTGGGTTCAAGTGACTCTCCTGCCTCAGTCTCCCAAGTAACCGGGATTACAGGTACCCGCCACCATGCTCAGCTAATTTTTGTACTTTTAGTAGAGATGAGGTTTTGCTAGGTTGGCCAGGCTGGTCTTGAAATCCTGACCTCAAGTGATGTGCCCACCTCGGCCTCCCAAAGTGCTGGGATTATAGGCATGAGCCACTGCGCCCCGCCATAATTTTTTTTTTTAATAGGAAAACCCCACCGAAGTGTTGTTGAGGATGTGGGCATATTAGAACCCCCATACGATGCTGGTGGGAGCGTAAAATAGTGCAGCTGTTGTGGAAAACAGTCTGGTTCTGGCAGTTCTAAAAAAGCTAAACATAGGCCGGGTGCTATGGCTCATACCTGTAATCCCAACACTTTGGGAGTCCAAGGTGGGAAGATCGCTTGAGGCCAGGATTTTCAAGAGCAGACTGGGAAACATAGGAAGTCCTTATCTCTAAAAAAACAAAAACAACAAAATAAAAGTTGAAGGGCTGGGCGCGGTGGCTCATGCCTGTAATCCCAGCATTTTGGGAGGCTGAGGTGGGAGGATCACCTGAGGTTGGAAGTTGGAGACCATCCTGACCAACATGGTGAAACCCCGTCTCTACTAAAGATACAAAATATTAGCCGAGCGTGGTGGCATGCGCCTGTAGTCCCAGCTACTCGGGAGGGTGAGGCAGGAGAATCACTTGAACCCAGGAGGCAGAGGTTATAGTGAGCTGAGATTGTGCCACTGCACTCCAGCCTGGGTGACAGAGCAAAACTCCATCTCAAAAAAAAAAAAAAAAAAAGTATTCAAATGAAAACTTGTACACAAATGTTCACAGCAAAAAAAAAAAAAAAAAAAAAAAGCCAAAAGGTGGAATCACAAGAGCCAATAATCATGATAGCCAAAAGGTGGAAACAACCCAAATGAGGCCGGGCGCGGTGGCTCACGCCTGTAATCCCAGCACTTTGGGAGGCCGAGGCGGGCGGATCAGGAGGTCAGGAGATCGAGACTATCCTGGCTAACACAGTGAAACCCCGTCTCTACAGAAAATACAAGAAAATTAGCCGGGCCTTATGGCGGGTGCCTGTAGTCCCAGCTACTCGGGAGGCTGAGGCAGGAGAATGGCGTGAACCCAGGGGGTGGAGCTTGCAGTGAACCGAGATCGCACCACTGCACTCCAGCCTGGGGCACAGAGCAAGACTCCATCTCAAAAAAAAAAAAAAAAAAAAACCCAAATGTTTATTTTTTTATTTTATTTTATTTTTTTTTTTGAGACAGAGTCTCGCTCTGTCGCCCGGGCTGGAGTGCAGTGGCCGGATCTCAGCTCACTGCAAGCTCCGCCTCCCGGGTTCACGCCATTCTCCTGCCTCAGCCTCCCGAGTAGCTGGGACTACAGGCGCCCGCCACCGCGCCCGGCTAATTTTTTGTATTTTTTAGTAGAGACGGGGTTTCACCGTGTTAACCAGGATGGTCTCGATCTCCTGACCTCGTGATCCGCCCGTCTCGGCCTCCCAAAGTGCTGGGATTACAGGCTTGAGCCACCGCGCCCAGCCCCAAATGTTTATTAACAGATAAATGGATAAAGAAATGTGACCCATCCATACACAGGAATATTTATAATTCAGCCATAAAAAGGGAATAACGCACGGACACAGGCTACAACATGGGTGAAGCTGGAAAACATTATGCTGTGAAGGAAGCCAGCTGCAAAAGGCCACTTACTGCCTGAAATGCCTAGAATGGGCAAATCCTTAGGACAGACAGTTGATTTGTCACTGTGAGGGACTGGGGTCGGAGGGTAGTAGAGAGTTACTGCTGTTGAGGATAGCATTTCTTTTCTTTCTTTTTTTTTAAATTTTTATTTAAAAAATTAGGCTAGGCATAATGGCTCATACCTGTAATCCCAGCACTTTGGGAGGCTGAGGTGGGTGGATCACCTGAGGTCAGGAGTTCAAGACCAGCCTGGCCAACATGGCGAAACCCCCATCTCTACTAAAAATTAAAAAATTAGCGAGGTATGGTGGTGCATGCCTGTAATCCCAGCTACTCAGGAGGCTGAGGCAGGAGAATTGCTTGAACCTGGGAGGCAGAGGTTACAGTGAGCTAAGATGGTGCCACTGCACTGCAGCTTGGGTGACAAAAACAAGACTCCATCTCAAAAAAAATTTTTTTTATGAATAGAGAGATAGGGTTTCCTTATGTCGTCCAGCCTGGTCTCGAACTCCTGGGCTCAATGAATCTTCCTGCCTCCACCTCCCAAAGTGTTGGGATTACAGGTGTGAGCCACCACGCCCAGCCTAGGACAGAGTTTGTTTTTAAGAGGATGAAAGTATTCTGGAACTAGATATTACCAAGGGTGGCAGGACGTTGTAAATGCACTGAATGTCACTGATTTGTACACTGTAAAGTGGTTAAAATGGATGCCAGGTGCAGTGGCTCATGCCTGTAATCCCAGCACTTTGGGAGGCTGAGGCAGGTGGATCACCTGAGCTCAGGAGTTTGAGACCAGCCCGGGCATTATGGCAAAATCCCATCTCTACAAAAAATACAAAAATTAGCCAGCAGTGGTGGCCTGCACCTGTAGCCCCAGCTAGTCAGGAGGCTGAGGTGGGAGGACTGCTTGAGCCCTGGAGGCAGAGGTTGTAGTGAGCTGAGATTGTGCCACTGCACTCCAGCCTGGGTAATCTGACCCTGTAATCCCAGCATTTCGGGAGGTCAAGGTCAATTGCTTAAGCCTAGGTGTTTGAGAGCAGCCTGGACAACAAAGCGATGTCATCTCTACGAAATATACAAAACATTAGCCAGGCATGGCGGTGCATGCCTGTAGTCCCAGCTACTTGGGACGCTGAGGTGGGAGGATTGCCTGAGCCCTGAAGGTCAAGGTTGCAATGAGCTGAGATCAAGCCAGTGCACTCCAGCCTGGGTGATAGAATGAGACCCTGTCTTAAAAAAAAAAAAAAAAAAAAAAAGAGCCTGGGCATGGTGGCTCATGCCTGTAATCCCAGCACTTTGGGAGGCCAAGGCTAGTAGATCACCTGACATCGGGAGTTCGACACCAGCCTGGCCAACACGGTGAAATCCCGTCTCTACAAAACATACAGAACTTCCTGGGCATGATGGCAGGTACCTGTAATCCCAGTTACTTGGGAGGCTGAGGCAAGAGAATCACTTGAACCTGGGAGGCAGAGGTTGCAGTGAGACGAGATCACACCACTGCAGAGAGAGAGAGAGAGACAGAGACAGAGAGAGACTGACTCATTCTGTCAAGCAGGCTGGGTTGGAGTGCACTGGTGTGATCTCAGCTCACTGCGATCTCCACAGCCCAGGCTCAAGTGATCCTTCCACCTCAGCCTCCTGAGTAGCTGGGATTACAGGCGCCCACCACCACACCTGGCTAATGTTTGTATTTTTAGTAGATATGGAGTTTCACCATGTTGGCCAGGCTGGTCTCAAACTCCTGACCTCAAGTGATCTGCCCGCCTCAGCCTTCCAAAATATTGGGATTACAGGTGTAAGCCATTACGCCCAGCCTGACCATATCTATATTAAACCTCAATAAAAATGGTAAAATGAGAAAATGATTGTCACGAGAAGATGAGAATATCCAGCAGTCCTGAGGGTCCAGGGTTCCATTTTCCCCGCAAATGCCATCAGCTGACCCCTCTGGGGATGGTGACCTTGAAACAGTCATGGAGCTGGGCCAGAAACCAGAGACCTGAGTCCCATGCCTGAGATGTGAGCAGTGGTCTCACAGGCTTCTCAATTTCTAGGAAAATGCGCCCCACATGCCCCACACCAGAGTACTCAAGCCTGGGAGATGCTTTGGGACAGGAAGACGTTATCCCCCAAAAACCCAGTGGGGGAGACCTTTGCCCCCAAATCAGATCCCCCTGGTGGAGACATTTCTTCGCACCTCAGGCCCTGTAAGACCAACTAGTAATAGAACTAATACCAACAGGCTGGTGCAGTGGCCCATACCTATAATCCCAGCGCTTTGGGAGGCCAAGTGGGGCAGATGACTTGAGGTCAGGAGTTCGAGACCAGCCTGGCCAACATGGTGAAACCCCATGTCTCTACTAAAAATACAAAAATTAGCCAGGCATGGGGGTGGGCACCTGTAATCCCAGCTACTCAGGAGACTGAGGCAGGAGAATCCTTTGAACTGAGGAGGTGGAGCTTGCAGTGAGCAGGCGAGATCATGCCACTGCACTCCAACCTAGCCTGCTTGACAGAATGAGACTCTCTCTCTCTCTCTCTCTCTCTCTCTCTCAGAGAATGATTCTGGCATGGGCGACAGAGTGAGAATCCGTCTCAAAAAAAAAAAAAAAGCATTATTACCAAGAATCATAACTCAGAGCGTGGGCAGAAGGAAGTGGATAGCCTTCCATTCAGCCTCCTGGGTTCAAATCCTGGACCCATCCATAAATACACAAGGAATGAATGAATGAATGAATGAATGAATGAATGAATGAATGGTAGACCAATAGGCCTTTCAGCCCATTCCAAAAGACTTTATCGTATCCCTTTTCAGATGCCCAAGCCTTGTGTTGCACAAGGCCAGGGCCCCAGAGAGGCCTCAGGCTTCCAAAAGTTTCCAGCCTTGTAGGGGAGATAGTGCCCGAAACAGACACTCTCACCGGTATTACTGCTCACAGCAATGACAGAAGAAACTACAGGCAGGCGAGACACAGGGAAGGGAGCCAAGGGGGAGGGACAAGGATAGAGGAAGGATGCCAGAACCAAAAAGAGAGAGAGGAAGTGTAGTGCAAGAATGGTAGACGGCACGTGGCCAGTGGCTGTTACACACTGGCCAGGGAGGAAGTTGGGCTGAACAACCCAGATAATAAACGGCAGCGGGAGGCTGATTCTCCTTCCCAGATCTTTCCCATTTCTGTCCTGCTTTGCTTTGCATAGTCCCAGAGATGGGGAGCTCACTCCTGAGGAAGGCGGTTCAATCTTTCCTGGGCATGGGCCACTGTCCAAAAGTTCCATCCAAAAGTTCCAAGCAAGATGATTTGTCAAGTAGTAGCTCCTATGCGTCAAAGGGCTGAAGGGGGCCAGGAGCAGCAGCTCACGCCTGTAATCCCAGCACTTTGGGAGGCCAAGGCAGGAGGATCACTTGAGGTCAGGAGTTCCAGACCAGCCTGGCCAACATGGTGAAACCCCATCTCTACTAAAATACAACAATTAGCAGGTTATGGTGGTGGGCGCCTATAATCCCAGCTACTTGGGAGGCTGAGGCAAGGGAATTACTTAAACACGGGAGGCAGAGGTTGCAGTGAGCTGATATCGTGCCACTGCACTACAGCCTGGGCAGTAGAATGAGACTCCATCTCAATAAAACAAAATAAAATAAAATAAAATAAAAGGGCTAAAGGGGATTATCTGGGGGGAGAGAGGTATCCAAGTGTGCAACACAGGCAGTCCCTTGCATAGGCTGGATCGAGAGTAAGACCCACTTGGGTTCAAACCTGCTCTACCACTTAGACAGGCTTGGTGACTTCATCCCTCCAAATCTCAATTTCCTCTCCTTTCCTCTGAAAGTGACCACAGTAACTGTGCCTACCTCATCGCTTTGTGCTTGTATGTAATGAGCTAATGCAATAAAATGCCTGGCGCACGGGAGGTGCAGAATAACTGTTGCCCTGTTCCAGGCAGGCCCAGAGTGCTTCGGTTGTGTCCCAAACACACATGTACTTTCTTACCTCTAAAACTTTGCACGTGCTGTAAACTTCTGCCTCAGGTGCTCTTGCCCCACCACCCACACAAGGCAAACTCCTACACATCCCTTAAAGCCCTACCTACAAGATAGAGCTCTTTTCTCTGTTCAAGTCCTGACCTAGAGAGCTGGGACCATCCATAGGCGCCGGGTTCTGATCCGGCCTACTGTCATGTGATGTGAGTTCCTGGGGGGCAGGAATTCTGATCCACATGCACCAGGCACGCGATCAAAGCTTGTTCAATTAAAAAAAAAAGTGAATGAATGAATGGTCACTTGGGAGAGGCGGCTCCCAAGCGGACACCCGGGAGTCCGCCAACCCCTTTAGGCCCCGCATTCCCTGCTCTCCACGACCTCAAAGGGCCTGTAAGTGGTCGACAAAAAGGGGCGGGGAGGGGGTGGTTCCGGGCGGGGTCTTCAGGCCTTCCGGTGCGGCCCCTTTAAGAGGCGGGGCCTGCGGGGTGGGCGCTGAGAACGCCGGGGCGGCCCGAAGATGGCGGCGGTAACTGGGTCTGGGGTTGCAGCGGCCCCGAGCTCGCTGCTCCTCGTGGTGGGCAGCGAGTTCGGCAGCCCGGGGCTCCTCACCTACGTCCTGGAGGAGCTCGAACGAGGTCGGGCTGGCCCGGGGGCGTGCGGGAGCCCGGGAGGCGGACACGTTCGCGCGTCTGGGCCCGGGGCCGGGGGGGTGGGGCGGCTGCGGCGGGGCCCGGGCTCCGGGGCGGGGGTCGCGGGCCCGGGGTTGGGTCCCCTTCACCGTTAGGCGCCCAACGCGAGCAAAGGCGGGTTCCTGTGGGTGCCCGTGGAGGAAGTGGCATCGGGGCCTGGGCTGGGGCAGGGCTGCCCCGCCCCAACTCCGGGTGAAGATCGGGGAGGGGACACGGGCCTGGGCCTGGGGACCCGTGCAGTTGGACCACGGCTCCCCTTGTCTCCTGATTGGCCCGCCCGGGGGGAGGGCTGGGGTCGCTTTGGATCTCTAGGTCTTAGCAGCTTAGAGATCTCCCGGAGGGAGAAGCAGATATGGGGGAGGCTGGGCCAGGAGCCCCGGGGCCCGCTTTCTGTTGCCTCACAAGGAGCTGCTAATTGGGGTGTGGGCGGGTGCGGCCTGCCCTGGGGATTTGGCACCTAGGTAGGTGAGTCATAGGTGCACCTGCCAGGTTCACCTGCAGCCACTTGGCACAGTGGTACTGGCACAGTGGGACTGGCGGGCGTGATGCGCCCGTGGGTGGAGATGGGTGTTCATCCCCCCATTCCACGGAGCATCTGGACCTGCGCGTTTCATTGCGTGTAAAATGGGACAGGAACACGCACCTCGGTTCATGTGCTTGAGGAGTGTTTAGTGAGCACCTGTTATGCGCCAGGCCTTTGGGCAGTGGGCACAGGGATGTGGCCGGGATGATAGACAGGTTCAGCCCTGCCAGCACAGGTCTGGTGGGGGGATGGACCCAAAGCCAGTGAGGAGATGGAAGAAGCTTCCAGCTCACATGGTGTCAGGAGGCATCAGAAGGCTGCAGGGGACTGCGAGGACAGTCAGTCTTAGCACCCGAAGGTGCTGAGGGGGAAGGGCCCTTGGCCAGTAGGAACAGGTGGGGGCGGCAGGGGGATGGACTTCCAGGCAGGGGGAACAGCTGTTGCAAGGGCGGCGAGTGGAAATGGGTCTGACAGGGCATAGGAGCAGCGAGGAGGTGGAGACGGAGGAGGTGGAGGCTTTGTTGCTGATGAATCTTGCCTGTAAAATGATGGGGTGTGCTCTGGGTGCCCTGGCTCAGCTGCAGTGAGACCTGAAGGTGTTGGGTACTTTTGAGTCTTCAAGCTGTGAGTGAAGGGAGGAGGCTGGGGCGCTCCCCACCCACGGGGTGCTCATTATTCAAATATTCTGGGAGCTGGGAGGCCTGGCTGAACTCCCGCCTTGATCCCTCCTTCTCACCAGGCATCCGGTCTTGGGATGTCGATCCTGGCATCTGCAACCTCGATGAACAGCTCAAGGTCTTTGTGTCCCGACACTCTGCCACCTTCTCCAGCATTGTGAAAGGTGAGGCTGGGGTCCCCCTGGCTGCTCCCTACCTCTTGTTCACTGGGCAAGTGCCAGCCGTGTGCCAGGCATGGGGGGTGGGGTGCGGCTGTAAATAACAACAGTAGTAATACAGCTGAGACCTTTCAAATGTAAGCCCTGACCTAGTGATAACCCCTTCAGTCCTCAGCAACCCACAGTGCAGGAACTGGTATTTTTGTCCCCGATTGACAGATGAGGAAACTGGTACTGAAGGGGGAAGAGGCAGGGAGCTCTCTGAGGAGGGAGTTTTTTAATGATAAATGCTATGACTGGTATGTCCAGTGGGAGGGAAGCGCCCCAGCCAAGACCCAGCAGTGGACAGAACATCTAGAATGGACTGGGCACGGTGGCTCATGCCTCTGATCCCAGCACTTTGGGAGGCCACGGTGGGTGGATCACTTGAGGTTAGTTCAAGACTAACCTGGCCAACATGGAGGAACCCTGTCTCTACTAAAAATACAAAAATTAACTGGGCGTGGTGGCAGGCACCTGTAATCCCAGCTACTTGGGAGGCTGAGGTGGGAGGATCACTTGAACCCAGGAGGCAGAGTTTACAGTGGGCTGAGATTGTGCCACTGTACTCCGGCCTGAGTGACAGAGTGGGAGGGACTCTATCCCCCGCGCCCAAAAAAAAACCATCTAGAAGGTGGAGGGGGCACTGAGGAGGCCCTGGAAGATGGAGTGTGGGCCCCTTGCAGGCAGGGACTGAACTTGGTTCACAGCCACAGGGCTGGGTATACAGTAGGTAGGGAACTGAAAAGGAGTGAGATCAAGGATGGCCCAACTCAGCAGGAGGCTCCCTTCTGGGGTGACCCAGTGTGAGCAGGGCAGCAGGCAGGCAGGCAGGGCTTGGGTTTGCCTGCAGCTGCCCCCTGCTCTTGATGGTCTCTTGAGTCACCTCCCAGCGGCTGCTGGAGAGGAAGGAAGTGTCCGTCATCTCATTGTCCCAGTGGGTCCTTGTGGCTTCCTGACACTTCATGGAGCAGAAAGTGGAGCTGGAAATCCTGTCTGCTGTGTGCGACCTTTGTGGCCGCTTCCCCTCTCTATGCCTTGATTTCCCCACCTGAATGGGGCAATATCCGTGTGTGGCAAAAAGCGTGCTAAGGCTGGGTGGGGTGGCTCTCGCCTGTAATCCCAACACTTTGGGAGGTCAAGGTGGGAGGACTGTTTGAGGTCAGGAGTTTAAAACCAGCCAGGGCAACATGGCAAAACCCTGTCTCTACTGATAATACAAAAACAAGGTGGGCCTGGTGGTGCATGCCTGTAGTCCCAGCTACTCAGGAGCCCGAGGAGGGAGGATCGCTTGAACCCAGGAGGCAGAGGCTCCTGTGAGCTAAGATTTGTGCCACTGCACTTCAGTCTGGGCAACAGAGCGAGACCCTGTCTCAAAAAATAGTTAGACCTGGCACGGTGGCTCACGCCTGTAATCCCAGAACTTTGGAAGGCTGAAGTGGGTGGATCACCTGAGGTCAGGAGTTCGAGACCAGCCTGACCAGTATGGTGAAACTCCGTCTCTACTAAAAATACAAAAATTAGCCAGGTGTGGTGGCAAGCGCCTATAACCCCAGCTACTTGGGAGGCTGAGGCTGGAAAATTGCTTGAACTCAGGAGGCGGAGGTTGCAGTGAGCCGAGATCACGCCACTACACTTCAGCCTGGGCAATAGAGGGAGACTCCATCTAAAAAAAAAAGAGAGAGGGAGGGAGGGGGAGAGAGAGGGAGGGAGAGAAAGAGAAAGCTCAATGTGATAGAGGTGAGAGAGAGAGAAAGAGAGAGAAAAGGGAAAAGAAGGAAAGAAAGCAAGCTAAATGTGATAAGGGCTGGCAATACCAGAGGGTCTTTGCCTCTCCAGACTCAGCCTTGTTTACAGTTCAGTCCTGCCTCAGGGCCTTGGCTCGTGCTGTACCCTGGTCCGAGTTGGCCCTCACTGGCCCTCCCCTGGCTCTGGTTCCTTGCCAGCCTTCTCTCAGTACGGATGTTTAAAACACAGATAGGCCCTGGGGGACAGAGCAGGGTCAGGATCCCAGAAACAGTCCCACTTCAGCCCAGGCCCTTATGCTGCCCCACCCCTAGCTGAGTCCTGCCTCAGGGCCTTTGCTCTGGATATACCCTGGTCCAGGATTGCCCTCATTGGCCCTCCTCGAGCTCTGGCTCTGTCTAAAAAATAAATGTGGCTGGGCGGGTGCAGTGGATCAATCTTGTAATCCCAGCACTGTGGGAGGACGAGGCAAGCGGATCACCTGAGGTCAGGAGTTTGAGACCAGCCTGACCCACATGGTAAAACCCCGTCTCTACTAAGAATTCAAAAAATGAGTGGGGCGTGGTGGCGTGTGCCTGTAATCCCAGCTACTTGGGAGGCTGAGGCAGGAGAATTGCTTGAACCCAGGAGGCGGAGGTTTCAGTGAGCTGAGGTTGTGCCATTGCCTGGGCAACAAGAGCAAAACTCCGCCTCAAAAAAAAAAACAACAAAAAAAAAGAAGGGCTGGGCACAGTGGCTTACACCTGTAATCCCAGCCCTTTGGGACTTTGGGAGGCCAAGGTGGGCGGATCACGGGGTCAGGAGATCGAGACCATCCTGGCTAACACGGTGAAACCCCGTCTCTACTAAAAATACAAAAAATTAGCTGGATGTGGTGGCGGGGACCTGTAGTCTCAGCTACTCGGGAGGCTGAGGCAGGAGAATGGCATGAACCTGGGAGGAAGAGCGGAGCTTGCAGTGAGCTGAGATTGCACCACTGCACTCCAGCTTCCACTGCACAGAGCAAGACTCCGTCTCAAAAAAAAAAAAAAGGAGTGTAACGGTGGCATCACCCACAGGGGTGACAGCTGCAAACCAGGCCCTGCTCATGACGGGACCCTCTGGTTACTGCCTCTCTTAGGCCAGCCGGGGTGGTTGAGTTTCTCTTTCTTGCCTGGTTCTCTGCCGTGCGCCTGTTAATCTCCGTATGTTCCCTGGGTGGGTTCCCAGAGGGGTTCGTGTTCCCTGAGGGTCACACGGGGAGGCAGGATTTGACTCCAGGATGGCCTGATTCCCCCACAGGCCAGCGGAGCCTGCACCACCGTGGAGACAGCCTGGAGACCCTGGTCCTCCTGAACCCATCAGACAAGTCCCTGTGTGATGAGGTAGGGAATGGCTGACATCCTGGAGGGGGCGGGCTGCTGGGACCCATGCCGTCTCTGTCTTCCTGTCTCGTGTCCTTGTCTTCATGCTGCCCCAGATCCTCTCGAGACACCCGGCACCACACTTCCTCGCCCACGAAGCCTTCCCCGTGGCTCCAGCCTCTGCTTCTTCCCTCCTCTGGGGTGGGAGCAGAAAAGCCTGGGTTTGGGAGGGAGGGAGTAAGCACTCCCAGCCTAGGGCCCAGGACAGCGTGGGTCTGGAGCCCGGCAGGCCAGAGCAGACTGAGGTTTGCGTCCCGTGGGTTCCCTCCGGCTAGGCCCCAGGAGTTGTCTGAATTGACTCACTAATACTAAACGGCTTGTGGCCATCTGTATTCCACCAATTATACATCAGGAAGATGACCCAGACAGAGCCCTGGGGCATCCCACTGCACACTTTCTTACAGGTTGATTCCTTGGATCAGAACTTTTCCCTTTTATTCCCTTGAGGAACTCTCAGTCTTTAGGAGACAGAGCGAGACACAGACGCCCCCAGCCCTGTGGCATCAGGGCTGGGCTGGAGGGAGAGGTGGACTGGAGAGAGCCCAGAAAGGGCAGTGAGTGCCTTTAGAAGGAAGGGACATCAGAGTTGGGCTTTGTAAGATGAATAGGAGTTTGCTAGAGTTGCTCCAGGGCCCAGCAGGAGACCTGGAGACTGCCCTCATAGCTAGTTGAGCACTGGGCTGGCTGTGGGGTGAGGGCAGGAGAGGGGTGGTTATGTATCAACTCGAGGCCACCCCAAAGAGGACTGCTGGATACGTCACTGCACAGAACAGGGCCTTTAGTGCTCACCCCTCCCTCAGCTCCGGAACCTTCTGTTGGACCCTGCCTCTCACAAGCTACTGGTGTTGGCTGGGCCCTGCCTGGAGGAGACAGGGGAGCTGCTGCTACAGACGGGGGGCTTTTCGCCTCACCACTTCCTCCAGGTCCTGAAGGACAGAGAGGTAAGCCACCCCTTTGCCATCCCCCACTTTCCCAGCTCAATCCTGGCTTGTCTGCATCGGGCTGTGTGGCCCCAGCGACCTGCTGTTTTCCATGACCTGGTCTCCCCCTCCTCTGTAGGGTGGCAGTGGTGACACGTGCCTCCTGGCTGTCCAGGGTTAGTCCCATTGCCCGGAAAGGGTGTGGTGTGAGCTGGGTCTGTAGAGCAGCTGATGTATCCCAAAGTCCTGATGTGGGATGGAGCCAAATGGGTCTTTCTGGTGCCCACAGTCTGGGCAGGACACGTGGGCAAAAGTCTCTGGCAAACCACATTTTCACACTGGAGTGGGGCACTTAAAAGTGATGAGAAAAGGTTCAGTAGACAGAGGTGGGCCGTGGAGGGTCTCCTTGGAGGAAGCTGTGCCCTGGGAGGAGAGAACGGTGAGTGTAAAGGCCCTGGGGCAGGGAGGCATTTGACGGGGAAGGAGAGGCAGGAGGTGAGGCCAGACCAGAGAGCCTCGTGGCGCTGGAGAGGGTTGGGTTTTGGCGGGAGGGTGCTGAGGAGCAGGCCTCGGGGTGGGGGAAGGCTGAGGGTATCCTCGCCCAGGTTTCCCACTGGGCTGGGTGTTGCCACGGTGGTCCCTTACCATTCCCCCTCTAGGTGGTTCCTTCCCACTAGCTTTAGGTGGTCCCTTACCACTCCCCCTCCATACAGATCCGGGACATCCTGGCCACCACGCCCTCACCTGCGCAGCCGCCCATACTCACCATCACCTGCCCCACCTTTGGTGACTGGGCCCAGCTGGCACCTGCTGTGTCCGGCCTACAGGGGGCGCTCCGGCTCCAGCTGCGGCTGAACCCCCCGGCGCAGCTGCCCAACTCCGAGGGCCTGTGCGAGTTCTTGGAGTACGTGGCTGAGTCTCTGGAGCCGCCGTCCCCCTTCGAGCTGCTAGAGCCCCCGACCTCCGGGGGCTTCCTCAGGCTGGGCCGGCCCTGCTGCTACATCTTCCCCGGAGGCCTCGGGGATGCCGCCTTCTTCGCCGTCAATGGCTTCACGGTGCTGGTCAACGGTGGCTCAAACCCCAAGTCCAGTTTCTGGAAGCTGGTGCGGCACCTGGACCGCGTGGATGCCGTGCTGGTGACCCACCCTGGCGCCGATAGCCTCCCCGGCCTCAACAGCCTGCTGCGGCGCAAACTGGCGGAGCGCTCCGAGGTGGCTGCTGGTGGGGGCTCCTGGGACGACAGGCTGCGCAGGCTCATCTCCCCCAACCTGGGGGTCGTGTTCTTCAACGCCTGCGAGGCCGCGTCGCGGCTGGCGCGCGGCGAGGATGAGGCGGAGCTGGCGCTGAGCCTCTTGGCGCAGCTGGGCATCACGCCCCTGCCACTCAGCCGCGGCCCGGTGCCAGCCAAGCCCACTGTGCTCTTCGAGAAGATGGGCGTGGGCCGGCTGGACATGTACGTGCTGCACCCGCCCTCCGCCGGCACCGAGCGCACGCTGGCCTCCGTGTGCGCCCTGCTGGTGTGGCACCCCGCGGGCCCTGGCGAGAAGGTGGTGCGCGTGCTGTTCCCTGGCTGCACCCCGCCCGCCTGCCTCCTGGACGGCCTGGTCCGCCTGCAGCACTTGAGGTTCCTGCGAGAGCCTGTGGTGACGCCCCAGGACCTGGAGGGGCCGCGGCGAGCTGAGAGCAAAGAGAGCGTGGGCTCCCGGGACAGCTCGAAGAGAGAGGGCCTATTGGCCACCCACCCTAGACCTGGCCAGGAGCGCCCTGGGGTGACCCGCAAGGAGCCAGCACGGGCTGAGGCACCGCGCAAGGCTGAGAAAGAAGCCAGGATCCCCCGAGAGTTGAAGAAAGACCCTAAACCGAGTGTTTCCCGGACCCAGCCACGGGAGGTGCGCCGGGCAGCCTCTTCTGTGCCCAACCTCAAGAAGACAGGTGCCCAGGCGGCACCCAAGACCCGCAAAGCACCCAGCACAGCGCCCAGCACATCCCAGTCTGGCTTCCCGCAGGTAGCAAATGGACCCCGCAGCCCGCCCAGCCTCCGATGTGGAGAAGCCAGCTCCCCCATTGCGGCCTGCGGCTCCCCGGCCTCCCAGCTGGTGGCCACGCCCAGCCTGGAGCTGGGGCCAATCCCAGCCGGGGAGGAGAAGGCGCTGGAGCTGCCTTTGGCCGCCAACTCTTTCCCAAGGCCACGCACACCCTCCCCTGAGTCCCGCCGGAGCCCCGCGGAGGGTAGCGGGCGGCTGTCACTGAGCCCACTGCGGGGCGGCGAGGCGGGGCCCGACGCCTCACCCACAGTGACCACACCCACGGTGACCACGCCGTCACTGCCCGCAGAGGTGGGCTCCCCGCACTCTACCGAGGTGGACGAGTCCCTGTCCGTGTCCTTTGAGCAGGTACTGCCGCCATCCGCCCCCACCAGTGAGGCTGGGCTGAGCCTCCCACTGCGTGGCCCCCGGGCACGGCGCTCGGCCTCCCCACACGATGTGGACCTGTGCCTGGTGTCACCCTGTGAGTTTGAACATCGCAAGGCGGTGCCCATGGCACCGGCACCTGCGTCCCCCGGCAGCTCGAATGACAGCAGTGCCCGGTCACAGGAACGGGCAGGTGGGCTGGGGGCCGAGGAGACGCCCCCTACATCGGTCAGTGAGTCCCTGCCCACCCTGTCTGACTCGGACCCCGTGCCCCTGGCCCCCGGTGCCGCAGACTCAGACGACGACACAGAGGGCTTCGGAGTCCCTCGCCACGACCCTTTGCCTGACCCCCTCAAGGTTCCCCCGCCACTGCCTGACCCATCCAGCATCTGCATGGTGGACCCCGAGATGCTGCCCCCCAAGACAGCGCGGCAGACGGAGAACGTCAGCCGCACCCGGAAGCCCCTGGCTCGCCCCAACTCACGTGCTGCCGCCCCCAAAGCCACTCCACTGGCTGCTGCCAAAACCAAGGGACTTGCTGGTGGGGACCGTGCCAGCCGACCACTCAGTGCCCGGAGTGAGCCCAGTGAGAAGGGAGGCCGGGCACCCCTGTCCAGAAAGTCCTCAACCCCCAAGACTGCCACTCGAGGCCCGTCGGGTGAGTGCTGGAACTGGGGCCCTGGGCTGGGTTAGCAGCTGCTTAGGCTGGAGAGAGCATAGCTCTTCCTCCTGTTTTTACTTTTTCCGTTTTTTTTTAAAAGAGATGGTCTCACTCTGTCTCCTGGGCTGGAGTGCAGTGGCGAAATCACAGCTTACTGCAGCCTCGAACTCTGGGGCTCCAGCCACCCTCCCAGTTCAGCCTCTCCAGTAGCTGAGACTACTGGCACGGCCACCACGCCTGCCTAATTTTAAACTTTTTGGTAGAGATAGGGTCTTACTATGTTGCCCAGGCTGATTTCAAACTCCTGGCCTCAAGCTGTGTGCCCACCTCAGCCTCCCAAAGTGCTGGGATTACTGGCATGAGCCACGGTGCCCTGCCAGTTCTCCTGTTCTTTTTTCTTTTTGAGACAGAGTTTCGCTCTTGTTGCCCAGGCTGGAGTGCAATGGCACGGTCTTGGTTCACTGCAACCTCTGCCTTCTGGGTTCAAATGATTCTCCTGCCTCAGCCTCCCGAGTAGGTGGGATTACAGGTGCGAGCCACCACACCTGGCTAATTTTTGTATTTTTAGTAGAGTCTTGGTTTCACCATGTTGGCCAGGCTGGTCTCAAACTCCGGACCTCAGGTGATCTGTCCACCTTGGCCTCCCAAGGTGCTGGGATTACAGGCGTGAGCCACCACGCCCAGCCAAGTCCTCTTGTTCGTAATTGTGTGACCTCAGCCATGCCCACCCTCTCTGGGGCTCAGTTTCTCCTGTGAAATGGAAACTGACCTCAGTGTTGAAGCACTTGCCATTCTGAGGTGCCTGGACAGGTGAGCATGTATGCCAATTGTGGGTTTCTAGAAGCCACAATGAGTAAAATGAAACATTTGAAAAAAAAAAATTTTTTTTTTTGAGATGGAGTCTCACTCTGTCGCCCAGGCTGGAGTGCAGTGGCGTGATCTTGGCTCACTGCAAGCTCCGCCTCCCGGGTTCACGCCATTCTCCTGCCTTAGCCTCCCGAGTAGCTAAGTCTACAGGCACCCGCCACCACGCCCGGCTAGTTTTTTGTATTTTTACTACAGATGGGGTTTCACCGTGTTAGCCAGGATGGGCTTGATCTCCTGACCTTGTGATCCACCTGGTCGGCCTCCCAAAGTGCTGGGATTGCAGGCATAAGCTGCTGTACCCGGCCCATTTGAAAATTTAAATAGCGTATTTTATGTAACTGATCGGTTAGGAGGACGCGGCCTATGGTTGCACTCATAGCAGAGCAAAATCAGTAAAGAGAAAAGGCACATAGGGTGAAGTCCAAAGGAAGAAGTTTCCAGAATCCTCTCCCAGTAGGGCTGCACACCACAGGCTGCATTTATCCAGTAGCAAGTTGTAACAATGTGTCCCTCATGGAGCTCATTAGAGACAGCATGCCCGGGTTGCTATTGGGCCATTACATAGGCCTCCCTTGCCTGGCACTCACACTCTAGACTCCCCAAAAAGGAGAAATCAGGTGTGTGGTCCAGTCCAGGCATAGGGAGCCCCTCTCAGACAGGGAATGGTGGGAACCCTCTTCCTAAGATCCAAGTTCCCAGACACCAGCCAAAGGCTTACGTTTTAAGCAGGCCTTGTGGAGGAGAGGGTCTCTGGCCTGCTGTGCTGTTTTTTCCTTGGGGTTTTTTTTTTTTTTCCTGAGAGTCTCACTCTGTCATCCAGGCTGGAGTGCAGTGGCACAAACATGGCTCACTGCAGCCTCCACCTCCCGGGTTCAAGCAACCCTCCCACCTCAACCTCCTGAACAGCGGGGACCACAGACACGCACAATAACGCCCAGCTAATTTTTTTTTTTTTTTTTTTTTTTGAGAGAGTCTCGCTCTGTTGCCAGGCAGTGGTGCAATCTCACCTCACTGCAACCTCCACCTCCCGGGGTCAAGCGATTCTCCTCCCTCAGCCTCCCAAGCAGCTGGGATTACAGGCACGCGCCACTATACCCGGCTAATTTTTGCATTTTTAGTAGAGACAAGGTTGCACCATGCTGGCCAGGCTGATCTTGAACTCCTGACCTCGTGATCTTTCCACCTTGGCCACCCAAAGTACTGGGATTACAGGCGTGAGCCACTGCGCCAAGCCTATGCCCAGCTAATTTTTAAATTTTTCCATAGCACTGGGGTCTCACTATGTTGTCCTGGCTGGTCTTGAACCCCTGAGCTCAAGTGATCCTTTGGCCTCAGCCTCCCAAAGTTTTGGGATAATAGGCATAAGCCACCACGCCCGCCTCAATGTTTAATTTTAGATGAACTGCCAGACTTTTCCACAGCAGCTGCCTGACACTAGTCAGTCTAATGGGTGTGAGGTGGGATCTCATTGTGGTTTTGATTTTCGTGTCCCTAATGACTAGTGATGTTGAGCATCTTTTCATATGCCTATTGGCCATTTGTCTGTCTTCTTTGGAGAAATGTCTATTCAATTCCTTTGCTCATTTTTAAATTTTATTTTGCTTTTTAGAGACAGGGTCTCAATCTGTCACCTATGCTGCAGTGTAGTGCAGACAGCTCATTATAGCCTCAACTTCCTGGACTCAAGTGATCCTCCCAGCTCAGCCTCCCAAGTAGCTGGGACTACACGGTGCATGCCGTGGTGCCTGGCTAATTTTTTAATGTTTTGTAAAGATGGAGTCTCACTCCGTCTTTAGCCCAGACTGATCTTGGACTCCCAGCCTCAGGCGATCCTCTTGCCTTGGCCTCCCAAAGTGTTGGGATTACAGGCGTGAGCCACCATGCCTAACCCCCTTTGCCCATTTTTAAATTGAGTTCTTTTCCGTTGCTGAGTTTTAGGAGTTTTTTAAATCATTCTGGACATTAATCCTGTAGCAGATACATGGCTTGCAAATATTTCCTCCCATTTTGTGAGTTGTCTTTTTATTCTTTTGCTAGTGCCCTTTGATGCACAAAAGTTTTTTTTTTTTTTTTGAGACGGAGTCTCGCTCTGTCGCCCAGGCTGGAGTGCAGTGGCCAGATCTCAGCTCACTACAAGCTCCGCCTCCCGGGTTTACGCCATTCTCCTGCCTCAGCCTCCCGAGTAGCTGGGACTACAGGCGCCCGCCACCTCGCCCGGCTGGTTTTTTGTACTTTTTAGTAGAGACGGGGTTTCACCGTGTTAGCCAGGATGGTCTCGATCTCCTGACCTCGTGATCCGCCCGTCTCGGCCTCCCAAAGTGCTGGGATTACAGGCTTGAGCCACCGCGCCCGGCCGATGCACAAAAGTTTTAAATACGAAGTTCATTTTGTCTATTTTTTTCTTTTGCTGCCTGCACTTTTGATGTCAGACCCAATAAATGATTACCACATCCCATTTATTTTTCTTTTCTTTTTTTTTTTTTTTTTTTTTCAGATGAGTCTCGCTCTATTTCCCAGCCTGGAGTGTGGGGGCGCGATCTCGGCTCACTGCAACCTCCGCCTCCTGGGTTCAAGCGATTCTCTTGCCTCAGCCTTCCTGAGTAGCTGGGATTACAAGCACCCACCACCACACCCAGCTAATTGTTTTGTATTTTTAGTAGAGATAGGGTTTCACCATGTTGGCCAGGCTGATTTCAAACTCCTGAACTCAAATGATCTGCCTGCCTCGGCCTCCCAAAGTAATAGTAGGAGTATAGGCCTAAGCCACCGTGCCTAGTCAAATCCAACATTGAGAAGCTTCTACCCCATGTTTTCTTCCAGGAGTTTTACAATTTTCCTTTTCACATTGAGGTCCATTTGGAGGTAATTTTTGTATGTGATGAAAAGATCCAGCGTCATTCTCTTGTATGTGGAGGCCCGGCTTTCCCAGCACCATTTGTTGAAAAGACTGTCCTTTCCCCTTTGAATATTTGGAACCCTTGTTGAAGATCATTTGACTAAACATGTGATGACTTATTTCCGGGCCTCTCTATTCTATTTCATTGGTCTATATGTCTGTCTTTATGTCAGTATCACACTGTTTTAACTACTGTAGCTTTGTAGTAAGTTTTGAAATCAGGAAGTGTGAGTTCTCTATCTTGATTCTTCTGTTTCATGATTGTTTAGTTTCATTTTCACATTGTTCATTGTTCACGTATAGAAATTCAACTGCGTGGCCAGGCACGGTGGTTCACGCCAGTAATCCCAGCACTTCAGGAGGCCGAGGCAGGCGGATCACGAGGTCAGGAGATCGAGACCATCCTGGCTAACACGGTGAAACCCCATCTCTACTAAAAATACAAAAAATTAGCCAGGTGTGGTGGCGGGCGCCTGTAGTCCCAGCTACTCAGGAGGCTGAGGCAGGAGAATGGTGTGAACCTGGGAAGCGGAGCTTGCAGTGAGCCGAGATCACACCACTGCACTCCAGCCTGGGTGACAGAGTGAGACCCCGTCTAACAAAAAAAAAAAAAAGAAATTCAACTGCGTTTTGTCTGTGGACTTTGTATCTTGCTTCTTTGCTGAATTAATTTTTTTTTTTTTTTTTTTTTTGTGAGACGGAGTCTCGCTCTGCCGCGCAGGCTGGAGTGCAGTGGCCGGATCTCAGCTCACTGCAAGCTCCGCCTCCGGGTTCACGCCATTCTCCTGCCTCAGCCTCCCGAGTACCTGGGACTACAGGCGCCCGCCACTGCACCTGGCTAGTTTTTTGTATTTTTTAGTAGAGACGGGGTTTCACCGTGTTAGCCAGGATGGTCTCGATCTCCTGACCTCGTGATCCGCCCGTCTTGGCCTCCCAAAGTGCTGGGATTACAGGCTTGAGCCACCGCGCCCGGCCTTGAATTCATTTTTTATTATTATTATTACTTTTTTTTTCTTTTTTTTTGAGACGGAGTCTCACTCTGTCCCCCAGGCTGGAGTGCAGTGGCGCGATCTCAGCTCACTGCAAGCTCTGTCTCCCGGGTTCACGCCATTCTCCTGCCTCAGCGTCCGGACTAGCTGGGACTACAGGTGCCCGCCATGGCACCTGGCTAATTTTTTGTATGTTTTAATAGAGATGGGGTTTCACTGTGGTCTCGATCTCCTGACCTTGTGATCCGCCCGCCTCGGCCTCCCAAAGTGCTGGGATTACAGGCGTGAGCCACCGCGCCCGGCTATTATTATTTTTTGAGATGGAGTCTCGCTCTGTCGCCCAGGCTGGGTGCAGTGGTGCAATCTCAGCTCACTGCAACCTCCACCTCCCGGGTTCAAGCAATTCTTCTGCCTGTGCCTCCCAAGTAGCTGGGATTACAGGCGCCTGCCACCACGCCCAGCTAATTTTTGTAGTTTTAGTAAGAGACAGGGTTTCACCATGTTGGCCAGGCTGGTCTGGAACTCCTGACCTCAAGTGATCTGCCAGCCTCAAGCCTCTCAAAGTGCTGGGATTACAGGCATGAGCCATGGCACCAGGCCTGATTTTTTACATTATTGTTCATAAAGGCTATTGAACTGTCATTTTCTTGTAGAATTAAATATGTGTGCCTGGCTTTGGTATCAAGACAGTTCTGGTCTTACGAAATGAGTTAGGAAGTGTTCCTTCCTCTTTAGTTCCTTGGAAAAGTTTGAGAGAGGCTGATGTTAGTTCTCTATATGTTTGGTGGCTTCCCCAGGGCTTTTCTTTGTTGGGAGGTTGTAAGTTACTGATTCGTTCTCTTTGCTAGCTACAGGTATATGCTGATTTTCTATTTTTTTGTGATTGTGTCTTGGTAGTTTTTGCGTTTCTAGGAGTGTGTCCATTTCGTTTGAGGGTATGCATTTGTTGGTGTACAGACAGGGGTTAGTATTCTTACCCTCTGAGCTGGGCAGCAGCTGTGATTGTAAGATGCAGGGTCTGGCAGACTTCTCGTGCCCAAGACCCGGCCGTATCCTTTGATTCCGTTGATCATTCACTTGCCCGGGGCTGGTGGCCTTGTTCCCTTTGGCCCTACGGTCAGGGTTTGGACAAGGCCCCCCGAGCTGTCTCATCCCCATCCAGCACCCACACTGATCTTGGACCCGCCTCTCAAGGCTCTGTCCACCTACCCTGGCTCCCCATCACCCTTGGGGCGGGGATTCTGTCTGTCTGGGTCACAGCCCTGTTTCAGGGCCTGGTGCCCAGGAGGTTCTGTTAAATACCCCTTGAGCCAGACAGATGCTGCAGAAGCAGCAGGGTGGCCCAGGCACTGGCTGCTTTCAGGGCTCAAACTCTTAAACCCTCTTCCAGGAAGCATTCCCTGATTGCCACCCACTCGCCCCCTGACCCTGGGGATGTCTATGTCCAGGGACTGGCTGGGGATGAGTCAGGCTCTTGGCACAGAAGGGTGGCCGGTGGTGTTTGTAGAGTGAGTGAAGAGTCACTGGAGTCAAGGCGTGGTGACCTGCACCTGTAGTCCCAGTTACTTGGAAGGCTGAGGCAGGAGGATCACTTGAGCCCAGGAGTTTGAGACGAGCCTGGGCAGCATAGCGAGACCCCATTTCTTTTTTTTTTTTTTTGAGACGGAGTCTCGCTCTGTCACCCAGGCTGGAGTGCAGTGGCCGGATCTCAGGTCACTGCAAGCTCCGCCTCCCGGGTTTACGCCATTCTCCTGCCTCAGCCTCCCGAGTAGCTGGGACTACAGGCGCCCGCCACCTCGCCCGGCTAGTTTTTTGTATTTCTTAATAGAGACGGGGTTTCACCGTGTTAGCCAGGATGGTCTCGATCTCCTGACCTCGTGATCCGCCCGCCTCGGCCTCCCAAAGTGCTGGGATTACAGGCGTGAGCCACCGCGCCCGGCGACCCCATTTCTTAAAATAAGATTCACTGGAGTCATGAGCGCACCAGGGCTCCCCAGAAAACTCTGAGATCAGGCCTCCTGCTGAGGAGGGAGCTGCTCTGAGTGGTGCAGTTCGGAGCCTCAGCCCCTCCCCAACCCCAGGAACTCATCCCTTCCTCCCCATCCCCCTGCCCGCAGGGTCAGCCAGCAGCCGGCCCGGGGCATCGGCCACCCCACCCAAGTCCCCGGTCTACCTGGACCTGGCCTACCTGCCCAGTGGGAGCAGCGCCCACCTGGTGGATGAGGAGTTCTTCCAGCGCGTGCGTGCGCTCTGCTACGTCATCAGTGGCCAGGACCAGCGCAAGGAGGAGGGCATGCGAGCCGTCCTGGACGCACTGCTGGCCAGCAAGCAGCATTGGGACCGAGACCTGCAGGTGCGTGTCACCCCAGGGCCTCTGGTGGTGAGTGTAGTTAGCACAGGTGGGGAAAACCACCCTCGACCCTCAGAGACTAAGCTGTGTCCCCCAGGCCACAGGGCAATGGGGGCAAATATGGAAGTCTCACACATCTCAGCCCTTAGGGGTCTCTTTGGACTCTGATTGTGTCGTGTCACCGTCCTCATCGGCTGTGCTGGAAGCCTGGGGGAGGACGCAGGGCCTTGTGAAGCCTCGTCGTTCTATCCCTTCCCCAGACACCTTGTCACTTAACCATTGTTCCGCTGTGAGAATTAGTTGGGATGGAATAGGTGGGCTGGGTGGTGTCTGTGCGGCTGAGAACCCTCCCCCATGGCTGCATGAAGCTGAGAGACTGAAACCAAGCCCTGCAGGGCGAGGCGCGTGTGGGCAGAGGGAGGACCGCCTCACACCATGGCCCCTGCCCTCTCACAGCTGCTAGGCTGGCTTCAAAGGAGCGTCCCTGTAGGGTGCATGACCCAGGCAAAGGCCCAGAGGTAGGAAAGAGGTTGGTGTGTTCAAGGAGCAGGGGGAGATCCAAGTGAGTAGAGGGGGTCTTAGGCCAAGGAAGGCCTTGCCGAGGAGGAGCTCCATCTCCTGTGTGCTGAGAAGGCTCTTTGGGTGCTGGTTGGGAGGAGCAGAGACCTCATAGACAGGCTGACCACCCATTGCAGACCTCAAGGTGGAGCACAGAAGATCAGGGAGAAGCCTGGAGGGGTCTCAAATGCCAGGAAAGGAAGGCGACTTGGGACCCAGGCCAGAAGGACAAGGGGCACCCCCCTTACTGGTGGTCCATCCTCCCCACACCCCCCCCCCACCTGCAGGTGACCCTGATTCCCACCTTCGACTCAGTGGCCATGCATACGTGGTACGCAGAGACGCACGCCCGGCACCAGGCACTGGGCATCACGGTGTTGGGCAGCAACAGCATGGTGTCCATGCAGGATGACGCCTTCCCGGCCTGCAAGGTGGAGTTCTAGCCTCATCGCCGACACATTCCCCCACTCAGCCCAGCCCGCCCTTCCCTAGATTCAGCTGCGTCAGAAATAAACCATGACTACACTTGGCTGTGGCCTCTCTTCTTTCTGTGATGGGAGACTTGGCATGTACCTCCTGGTCCTGCGGGTGGGGACAGCTTCCGTGGAATCCCCAGCGACCCTGCAGTCAGGCCCACTCTGACCTCCATGTCGCAGATGGAAGAAACACAGGCTTCGCAGGGCCTGGTTTGGGAAGGAAGTGCCTCTCAGAGTTAATGACCGCTGGCCAGTGGAGCTCCTGACTGCGGCCTCCACCCCGACCCAGCAACTGTGAGGGGCCCAAGCTAGAGGCGCGAAGTAGCTACCTGACTACCTGTCACAAACCAGTTGGTGGCAGGGGGAGATTGAATACCCGTCTCTGCTCCAAGGCCATCAAACAAAAGCTATTCTGTCCCTAGAGGAGATGGATGCTTGTTCCAGAAAGTCTTACTCTGCAGGAAGGATTTACAGAGGAATGTGAAACCCAGAGATGACAGAACATCCACTTCTGACTAATGCACTCTGACCCGTCTCTGCACAAATACAAGCACTTAGGTTTACTATTAGATACAATGTCATCTGTACTGGGTTGAATGGCAGCCAACCCCCAAAACACATTCAACTCCTGACCCCTGACACCTGTCAATGTGATGTTATTTTGAAAAAGGATCTTTGCAGATATAGTTTTATTATTATTTTTTGAGATGGAGTCTTCCTCTGTTGCCCAGGCTGGAGTGCAGTGGGGCGATCTTGGCTCACTGCAACCCCTGCCTCCTGGATTCAAGCGATTCTTGTGCCTCAGACTCTCTAGTAGCTGGGATTACAGGTGCCACCACCACACCCGGCTAATTTTTTTTTTTTTTTTTTGAGATGGAGTCTTGCTCTGTCCCTGAGGCTGGAGTGCAGTGGCGTGATCTCGGCTCACTGCAAGCTCCGCCTCCCAGGTTCACGCCATTCTCCTGCCTCAGCCTCCTGAGTAGCTGGGACTACAGGCGCCCGCCACCACACCCAGCTAATTTTTTTGTATTTTTAGTAGCGACGGGGTTTCACCATGTTAGCCAGGATGGTCTCAATCTCCTGACCTCGTGATCCTCCTGCCTCGGCCTCCCAAAGTGCTAGGATTATAGGCTTGAGCCACCGCACCTGGCCTAATTTTTGTATTTTTAGCAGAGGGTTTCACCATGTTGGCTAGGCTGGTCTTGAACTCCTGACCTCAAGCGATCCACGCACCTCGGCCTCCCAAAGTGCTGAAAATACAGGCATGAGCCACGGCACCCAGCCTTTGCTCAATGGAGAAGCTCAAGAGGTCACCCTGGATTGTCCAGACAGGCTCTGCATCCAGTGACATGGGATCCTCTAAGAGACAGAAGGTGCTGGGCACGGTGGCTCACACCTGGAATCCCAGCATTTTGGCAGGCCAAGGCAGGCAGATCACTTGAGCGCAGGAGTTCCAGACCAGCCTGGGAAACATAGCAAGACCCTATCTCTACTAAAAATTCAAAAATCACTGGGCATGGTGGCACACGCCTGTAGTCCCAGCTACTCCAGAGGCTGACGTGAGAAGATCACTTGAGCCTGGGAGACGGAGGTTGTAGTGAGCCAAGATCAAACCACTGCACTCCAGCCTGGGTAACAGAGTAATATCCTGTCTCAGAAAAAAACACAAGGCCATGTGAGGACAGAGGCAGAAATTGGAGTGATGTGGCCACAAGCCACTGTTAGAGACAAGCAAGCTTCCTCCCCTAAGCTACTGTGGAAGCATGGCTCTGCTGACCTGATTTTTGGACTTCGGACCCCCAGGGCAGTGAGGGAAGAAATTCCTGTTTGAAGGTTCTTGGCTGACTGCAACCTCCGCCTCCCGAGTTCAAGCAATTCTTCTGCCTCAGCCTCCCGAGTAGCTGGGATTACAGGCATGTGCCACCATGCCCGGCTAATTTTTGTATTTTTAGTAGAGACGGGGTTTCACCAGATTGGCCAGGCTGGGCTCAAACTCCTGACCTCAAATGATCCACCCGCCTCGGCCTCCCAAAGTGCTGGGATTACAGGTGTGAGCCACTGCCCCTGGCCCTTCATGAGGTCTTATGGTCACAGGGTAGGTGCCCCTGGCCCTTCATGAGGTCTTATGGTCACAGGGTAGGTGCCCCTGGCCCTTCACGAGGTCTTATGGTCACAGGGTAGGTGCCCCTGGCCCTTCACGAGGTCTTATGGTCACAGGGTAGGTGATCAGGAAGGGCAGTTGGAGCAGGGGAGCCATGCCTGTGCCTGCCGCCTCCTGTCCGATGCCTGCTGGCGATGCCAATATTGCTGAGCTCAGCCAGCCACCTCCCACTCCCACCTACCTACTCTCCACACCTCCACAGCGGAAGCTTTACAGGGATGGGAGTCCTCGGAGAAAGGCCCCAGCCTAGGCAAGTGGACACAGCAGTGCAAAGCCAGCCCTGCCCAGTCCCCCATCAGCTAGGACTCAGGTTACGGCCTTTTCTCTGTTGCCAGGGTAAGGACGGACCTCTTCTGGGGTCACCATGTATACATGAGGATGACTCTCCCGGGTTTCTTGTTTTGGCCAAACTGTCTAGTGACCCCTGCTGCCTACTTGTTCTTATTTCAATTGTCCCATTACCAGGGAGGTTTCCTTCTATTTATGGGCGTTTTTTTTTTTAAAAGATAGTTTCTCTCGGCCGGGCGCGGTGGCTCAAGCCTGTAATCCCAGCACTTTGGGAGGCCGAGACGGGCGGATCACGAGGTCAGGAGATCGAGACCATCCTGGTTAACACGGTGAAACCCCGTCTCTACTAAAAAATACAAAAAACTAGCCGGCCGAGGTGGCGGGCGCCTGTAGTCCCAGCTACTCGGGAGGCTGAGGCAGGAGAATGGCGTAAACCCGGGAGGCGGAGCTTGCAGTGAGCTGAGATCCGGCCACTGCACTCCAGCCTGGGCGACAAAGCGAGACTCCGTCTCAAAAAAAAAAAAAAAAAAAAAAGATAGTTTCTCTCTCTTGCCCAGGCTGGAGTGCAATGGTGCAATCTCAGCTCACAGCAACCTCAGGCTCCTGGGTTCAAGCAATTCTCGGTGCCTCAGCCTCCCAAGTAGCTGGGATTATAGGCATGTTCCACCATGCCTGGCTAATTTTTGTATTTTTAGTAGAAATGGGTTTTTGCCATGTCGACCAAACTGGTCTCAAACTCCTGGCCTCAAATGATCCACCCACTTCAGCCTCCCACAGTACTGGGATTCCAGGCATGAGTCACCATGCCCAGCCCGGGCCTTTTTTCCTTCTTTCTTTTGAGACAGGGTCTTGTTCAGTAACCCAGACAACTGCAGTGGCTCAATGATGGCTCACTGCAACCTCTGCCTCCTGGGCTTAAGCGTTCCTCCCACCTCAGCCTCCTGAGTAGCTGGGACTCTAGGCGTGCACCATCAGGCCTGGCTAATTTTTTGTATTTTTGGTACAGACAGGGTTTCTCCATATTGGCCAGGCTGGTCTCAAACTCCTAAACTCAGGTGATCCACCTGCCTTGGCCTCCCAAAGTGCTAGGATTACAGGCATGCAGGCATGAACCACTGCGCCCAGCCCTTTTTTTTTTTTTTTTTTTCTTGAGACAGGGCCTCACTGCATTGCCCAGGCTGGAGTGCAGTGGCATGATCATGGCTCACTGCAGCCTCGACCTCCCAGACTCAAGAGATCCTCCCACCTCGGCCTCCCAAGTAACTGGGACCACAGGGGTGTGTCACCACACCCAGCTAATTTCTTTTACTTTTGTAGAGATGAGATCTCTCTATGTTGCCCAGGCTGATCATGAACTCCTGGGCTCGAGCGATCCTCCTACCTCGGCCTCCCAAAGTGCTGGGATTTATAGGCATGAGCCACTGTGCCTGACTTATGGGCCTTTTTCTAATTAGCTGGTTTGATATTTTTCTCATTGGATATTTGTCTTTTTCTCATTCCTACACAATTTTCTTTTTTAAATTAGGGCTAATAAACTTACATGGTAAATGTTTTCCAAATGTACTTTTCCATTTTGTTTAGGCATGGTTTTGCTGTAAATATTTTTGTGTGGTGGGGTTTTTTTGTTTGTTTTTTTGTTCTGTTTTGTTTTGTTTTTTGACAGTCTCTCTTTCCCAAGCTGGAGTGCAGTAGAGCAGTAGATGGGATCATAGTTGATTCACTGCAGCCTCGAACTTCTAGCCTCAAGTGATCCTCCCACCTCAACCTCCGAAAGTGCTGGGATTACAGGCACGAGCCACTGCACCTGGCCAAACTGCAATTTTTTTTTTTTCTGAGATGGAGTCTCGCTCTGTCAACCAGGCTGGAGTGCAGGGGTGCAATCTCGGCTCACTGCAAGCTCTGCCTCCCGGGTTCACTCCATTCTCCTGCCTCAGCCTCCTGAGTAGCTGGGACTACAGGCACCTGCCACCACGCCCATCTAATTTTTTTTTTTTCATATTTTTTAGTAGAGACGGGGTTTCACTGTGTTAGCCAAGATCGTCTCCATCTCCTGACCTCGTGATCCGCCCACCTCGGCCTCCCAAAGTGCTGGGATTATAGGCGTGAGCCACCACGCCCGGCCCAAACTGCAATTTTAAATGTCTCTCTTTTATGTTTGAGAGGTGTTTCCTGCTGTTGGTACAAATTCTCCTACATTTTTTTCTTTTTCATAATTTCAACTTTTATCCTAAGATTTACTTGGGATTGAAGAGAGGGATAGAAGTTGCCTCACCCCAAAGGCTCCTTGATTGTCCTATGCTGTATACGGATTTGAAATGCCTTGTCCTCCTTAAATAAGGTCCCCTGTGGGTCTGCACCTGTTTCCAAATCTGCTCTAATTCATCACCAACTTTTCTGGCCAAGTCCTTGTTGTTTTCCTTTTTTTTTTTTTTTTTTTTTTTTTTTGAGACGTGTCTTGCTCTGTTGCCCGGGCTGGAGTGCAGTGGCGCGATCTCGGCTCACTGCAAGCTCCGCCTCCCGGGTTTACACCATTCTCCTGCCTCAGCCTCCTGAGTAGCTGGGACTACAGGTGCCCGCCACCACGCCCAGCTAATTTTTTTGTATTTTTAGTAGAGACAGGGTTTCACCGTGTTAGCCAGGATGGTCTCAATCTCCGGACCTCGTGATCCACCCGCCTCGGCCTCCCAAAGTGCTGGGATTACAGGTGTGAGCCACCACGCCCGGCCTGTTTTCCTTTTTTCTTAGATGGAGTCTCACTCTGTCACCAGTCTGGAGTGCAGTGCAGTGGTATGATCTCGCCTCACTGCAGCCTCTGCCTTCCAGGTTCAAGTGATTCCTCTGCCTTAGTCTCCTCCTAAGTATCTAGGATTATAGGCATGCACCACCAAAACCGGCTAATTTTTGTATTTTTTTAGTAGAGTCAGAGTTTCACCATGTTAACCAGGCTGGTCTCGAACTCCTGACCTCAAGTGATCTGCCCACTTCGGCCTCCCAAAGTGCTGGGATTACAGGCATGAGCCACACTGTGTCCAGCCTAGCTTTGCGTATCTTTTTTTTTGGGGGGGGGGGGTTGGATGCAGTCTTGCTCTGTTGCCCAGGCTGGAGTGCAATGGCGCAATCTCGGCTCACTGCAACTTCCGCCTCCAGTGTTCAAGTGATTCTCCTGCCTCAGCCTCCCGAGTACCTGGGACTACAGGTGCGTGCCACCACACCTGGCTAATTTTTGTATTTTTAGTAGAGACAGGGTTTCACCATATTGGCCAGGCTGGTCTCAAACTCCCAACCTTGTGATCCACCCCCCTCAGCCTCCCAAAGTGCTGGGATTACAGGCGTGAGCCACTGCACCCAGCCAAAAATACATTTTTAAATTAGTCAAGTGTGGTGGCATGTACCTATGGTCCCAGCTACACGGGAGGCTGATATGGGAGGATAGCTTGAGCCCAGGAGTAGGAGGCTTCGGTGAGCTATGATCACACACCACTGTACTGCAGCCTGGGAAGCAAAGTGAGACCCTGTCTCTAAAATAAATAAATACATAAATTTGGAGGATGAGAATGAAATGAAGACAGCAGCTGAGAATTTATCTCCTGCAGACCCTCATTGAAGGAAATTCTGAGGAAGTTTTTCAGGCAGAAAGAAAGAGATCTAGGTACAGGGCTGACGTGCAGAAGGAATCGGCGAGCAGAAAAGTAGAAAATTTTTGGGTGTGCCAGGCGCGGTGGCTCAAGCCGGTAATCCCAGCACTTTGGGAGGCCGAGACGGGCTGATCACGAGGTCAGGAGATCGAGACCATCCTGGCTAACATGGTGAAACCCCGTCTCTACTAAAAATACAAAAAACTAGCCGGGTGAGGTGGTGGGTGACTGTAGTCCCAGCTACTCGGGAGGCTGAGGCAGGAGAATGGCGTAAACCCGGGAGGCGGAGCTTGCAGTGAGCTGAGATCCGGCCACTGCACTCCAGCCTGGGCGACAGAGCAAGACTCCATCTCAACAACAACAAAAAAAGAAAATTTGTGGGTGAATCAATAAAAAATAACCACCATTAAAAATAATTATAATGTCCAATGTGATAGGGTTAAAAACTAAACTTCAACGACAATGGCAAATAGGAAGAGCTAAGTGGAGGAAGAAGGTCTTAAAATCTTTGTGGGGAGGTAACATATTACTTGGGTGAGCATAGGAGAAATAGTAAAGATTTTGCAGTAAATACTAGGAGAACAGAACTAGTCTATGACTTCCACATAGTAGAGGGAGTAAAATTAGAATGAAAAAGATATATTCCCACCTAAGGCTCATAGGGAAAGGGTACAAATAGAAAGCCCCAAATAAGATGATGAAAGTACATAAAACTTGCCAGTCATTTCAACAAACGTAAATGGACAAAAATCTCTAGTTAAAAGGCAAAAGGTGGCTGGGCACAGTGGCTCATGCCTGTAATCCCAGCACTTTGGGAGGCTGAGGTGGGCAGATCACTTGAGGTTAGGAGTTTGAGACCCCCAACCTGGGCAACGTAGTGAAACCCCATCTCCACTAAAAATACAAAAGTTAGCCAGGCATGGTGGCATACGCCTGTAATCCCAGGTACTCGGGAGGAGGCTGAGGCAGAAGAATCACTTAAACCAGGGAAGAAGGACATTGCAGTGAAGCCATCGTGCCACTGCATTCACGCCTGGGCAACAGAGCAAGACTCTGAAAAAAAAAAAAAAAAAGTCAAAGAGTAAACTTTGTTGGTATTTTAAGCCATATAGTCTGTCCAGACCACTGAATTGGCTGTTGTAGGCTGAACAGATTACAACAAATGGGTGTGGTATAAACATAGAACCAATCCAATCTGGTTCAGCTTTGTTAGTAACAAAATGTAACAAAATTATGAGTTGTTTTTCAGTGCAATGGACCCCCAGGGTGCAAGTCACATATGGCTGGAGCATTAACAGATGAACAAAGCATGCCCAATGCATAACCCTTGAGTGGAATGAAAAACTCAACCACAGGTAGAACCCAAGTACTCAGATCAAGGAATGGGGATTATGCCGGGCGTGGTGGCTCACACCTGTAATCCCAGCACTTTGGGAGGCCCAGGCAGACAGATCACCTGAGGTCAGGAGTTCCAGCCTGGCCAACATGGTGAAACCCTGTCTCTACTAAAGATACAAAAGAAACTAACCGGGTGTGGTGGCACGCACCTGTAATCCAGCTACGTGGGAGGCTGAGGCAGGAGAATTGCTTGAACCCAGGAAGTGGAGATTGCAGTGAGCTGAGCTTGCACCACCATACTCCAACCTGGGTGACAGAGTGAGACTCCATCTCAAAAAAAAAAAAAAAAAAAAGGAATGGGACAAAATTCAAAAGAGAAAGCTGGGTGTGCTCTCTCATGGCCAGGAGTTGGAGACTAGCCTGGGCAACATAGTGAGACGCCGTCTACAAAAAATACAAAAATTAGCTGGGTGTGGTGGCATATGCCTGTAGTCCTAGCTACTTGGGAGGCTGGGGTGGAAAGATCACTTAAACCCCCGGAGGTTGAGGCTACCGTTAGCTGTGATTTCACCATTGCACTCCAGCCTGGGCAACAGAGCAAGACCCTGTCTCAAAAAATAAAAGGGGGAGGGCGGTGCCTTGTTTATTGCAGTGTGGACTTGAGCACCGAGAACGCATCATCACCCCTGCACATGATGCAATCATATCATCCCCATGGTAATCCTCTGCCTATGAAACCTGCTCCCTTGGCTGGGCGTGGTGGCTCATGCCTTTAATCCCAGCACTTTGGGAGGCTGAGGTGGGCGGATCACTTCAGGTCAGGAGTTCGAGACCAATCTGGCTAACATGGTGAAACCCCATCTCTACCAAAAATACAAAAAATTAGCCGGGTGTGGTGGCAAGCACCTGTAATCCTAGTTATTCTGGAGGCTGAGGTGGGAGAATCGCTGGAACCCAGGAGGCGGAGGTTGCAGTGAGCTGAGATCGCGCCACTGTACTCCAGCCTGGGAAACAGAGACTCCATCTCAAAAAAAAAAAAAAAAAAAGAAACCTGCTCCCAAGCTCCAGCTAGAAGAGACAGATTTGAAATTCGCCTACTGTCTCCTTGCCAGTTGACTCTCAAGAAAGCTTTTTAGGCCGGGTGCAGTGGCTCACACGTGTAATCCCAGCATTTTGGGAGGCCGAGGTGGGCACATCACTTGAGGTCAGGAGTTCAAGACCAGCCTGGCCAACATGGAGATACCCCATCTCTACTAAAAATACAAAAATTAGCCAGGTGTGCTGGTGCACATCTGTAATCCCAGCTACTATGAGGCAGGAGAATTGCTTCAACCTGGGAGGCAGAGGTTGCAGTGAGCCGAGATCCAACCTGGGCAACAGAGCAAGATTCCATCTCAAAACAAACAACATTAAAACAAAAACAAAAACCGTTGGAAGTTCCTCCCACGGGGCAAACAGTGTCAACTGGGCCAACGAAACACAAAGAAGTAACAGCTTATGGTGTGAGGTGTGGGGAGGTGGCACGCGCACCCCGAGGGCTCAGAGGAGGCCTGCAGCGCTGCTGCGTGGGGAGTTAAAGGAGGCTTCCCAAGGATGCAAAAGGATGAGCCTTGCTAGGGAAGGGGAAGGGCGCTCCTGGAGGAGGCACCAGCAGAGGCAAAGTCCTGGTTTGCGGGAGGAACCGAGAGAAGGGTGACACTGAAGCCCCGGCAAAGGGGGAAGAGTGTGGGAGGCAGCTGCCTGGAGGCCTCACTGAGCAGCTGGGACCAAACCCCATGGGGCCTGGGGGAGGGGAGACGCAGGGGAAGCAGGCTTAAAGTGTGGACTTGGGAGAGGCCTGCCAGTGCGAGTGGGTGGAGGCGCCAGGTCCTGGTAGGGCGTGGCCAGAGCTAATTTCTAGGATGATGTCAGCTCTTCCCAGTGAGAGGCAGTGATGGGGCAGGGCGTAGTGGAGCCCTGCCTGATATGGCACCTCCTCCAGGTAGCCCTCCTTACTACCTCTTAGTCCACTGCCTGGACCCTTCCTGACCCCCTCTCTTAAAAGTGTCCTGGCCAGGCCTGGTGGCTCATGCCTGTCATCACAGCACTTCGGGAAGCTGAGGTAGACAGATCACCTGAGGTCAGGAGTTCGAGAGCAGCCTGGCCAACATAGTGATACCCCATCTGTACTAAAAATACAAAAATTAGGGCCAGACGCAGTGTCTCACGCCTGTCATCCTAGCACTTTGGAAGGGGGAGGCGGGTGGCTCACCTGAGGTCAGGAGTTCGAGACCAGCCTGGCCAACATGGTGAAACCCATCTCTACTAGAAATACAAAAATTAGCCAGGTGTGGTGGCACATGCCTGTAATCCCAGCTACTCAGGAGCCTGAGGCAGAAGAACCCAGGAGGCGGAGGTTGCAGTCACCTGAGATCACGTCACTGCGCTCCAGCCTGGGTGACAAAAGCAAAACTCTGTCTCAAAAAAAAAAAAAAATTAGCCGGGCGTGGTGGTGGGCGCCTGTAATCCCAGTTACTCAGGAGGATAAGGCAGGAGAATTGCTGGAACCTGGGAGGCAAAGGTCGCAGTGAGTTGAGATGGCCTGGGCAATAGAGTGAGACTGTCTCAAAATAAATAAATAAAGCCGGGTGTGGGCCGGGCGCGGTGGCTCACGCCTGTAATCCCAGCACTTTGGGAGGCCGAGACGGGCGGATCACGAGGTCAGGAGATAGAGACCATCCTGGCTAACACGGTGAAACCCCGCCTCTACTAAAAAATACAAAAAACTAGCCGGGCGAGGTGGCGGGTGCCTGTAGTCCCAGCTAAGCGAGGTGGTGGGCGCCTATAGTCCCAGCTACTCGGGAGCTGAGGCAGGAGAATGGCGTGAACCCGGGAGGCGGAGCTTGCAGTGAGCTGAGATCCGGCCACCGCACTCCAGCCTGGGTGACAGAGCGAGACTCCGTCTCAAAAAAAAAAAAAAAAAAAAAAAGCCAGGTGTGGTGGCGTGGTGACTCATCCCAGCACTTTGGGAGGCTGAGGTGGGTGGGTCACCTGAGGTCAGGAGTTTGAGACCAGCCTGGCCAACATGGTGAAATCCCATCTCTACTAAAAATACAAAAACTAGCCGGGCATGGTGGCGGGCACCTGTATTCCCACCTATTCGGGGGGCTGAGGCAGGAGAATCGCTTGAACCCGGGAGGCAGAGGTTGCAGTGAGCCGAGATGGCGCCATTGTACTCTAGGCTGGGGTACAAGAGCAAGACTTCATCTCTAAATAAATAAATAAATAAAAATTAAAATTAAAAACTGTCATCCTGTCCACCAGCACATCTCCCTGTTGTATTTCTTTTTAGTCCGTAGCCCTAGCAGACTCTTACTTGTTTACATGTTTATATGTCAATGTGTCAATATGTTTCTATTGATTCCCCTCACTCTGAGCTGCACCCTCTCCATCTTGGTTGTTTCTGGGTCCCCGCTGCCCAGGACAGGACCCAGTACCTGCCCCCACACAGTAGGTTCTTAGGAAATGTTGGTTGTGCCCCAGCTTGGCAGCGCTGCCGGGTGACTTCGGGAATGTTATTTAACCTCTCTGGGCTTCTCCTCTTCCCCAATCTCAGAAATAAGACAGTTGGCCTGAATCTCCAGGAGGAGTAGGGAGCCTTGGGCTGTTTTGGCAACTGGACCCCTGAGTTTTCTTCCCTGGCCTGTTTGGCCCCAGGTACCCCCAAACAGGCCTGCCCTATGTCATCCTGTCCTCCCCACCCCCTACAGCATCCTTTGGGATCTAGGCCCAGGGCAGGTGTGAGCTGTGGTACCAGCACACCCATGTCAAGTCCTGCCCTGACATGTGTTTGCTGTGTGACTTCCGAGAGTAGCTTGCTTTCTCTGAGCTCAGTTTCCCCTGGCCCAGGCTTGGGAGAGGAGTGTCTGGGGGAGTATGGATGCAGTTCAGACCTCACCTGACAGGTGTGGATGGTACCAGGGCCCCTAAGAAGCTCCCAGGCTGGAGGGGGAGGGGGCAATGCCTAACATAACATCCCAGTCCTGGGGGATCAGCACTGGCTTGGAAGGAAGGCCAGATGGGTTTTCAGGAGCCCGGGAAGCCAACTGGAGGGCTTTTTGAAGGAGGGGACCACATAGGAACTAAGAGCTAAAGGTGGGAAAGAAACCTGGGATGCCAGAAGGAGGACTTCCTGGAGGAGGGAACCACATAGGAACTAAGAGCTAAAGGTGGGACAGGAGCCTGGGAGTCCAGATGGAGGGCCTCCTGGAGGAAGGGACCACAAGGGCTAAAGGTGGGAAAGGAGCCTGGGAGGCCAGATGGAGGGCTTCCTGGAGGAGGGGACCAAACAGGAACTAAGAGCTCAAGGTAGGAAAATTACCAGTCAGATGGGCCCTGAGGTGGAACTGCTTTTGTGCCCCCTGCATTGAGGCAGGTAGAGAGAGATGAGGATAGGAACGTAGGGAGGGCTGGACCCCATAAGCATGATGGGCTGCTGAGATGGGTTTGCAGTTTTTACCAAGAGTGTGGGGGAGTCTGGGGAGTGTTTCAAGCTGGAGAAGAAGGTGATCAGTTTCTGTCTGAAACCCTGCTGTGGGTCCCGGTTCAACATTCTGGAATTGCTACACACGTGCACTGCAGTGGAACAGCTGAGCACGTGAAGGTGATGAGGATGAGTGAGCTTCAAAACTGGGGCTTAGCCTGGAAGGGTTCTTGGCTTCACCCAGGAAGGAATTCCAGGGCAAGTCAATTGTGTTAAATAGCAACTTTTCTTTTTCTTTTCTTCTCTTTTCTTTTCTTCTTTTTTTTTCTTTCTTTTTTTTTTCTTTTTTTGATAGGGTCTCACTCTCATGCCCATGTTGGAATGCAGTGCCATGATCTTGGCTCACTGCAGCCTCCAGGAGTCCTCCCACCTCAGCCTCCTGAGAAGCTTGGACCGCAGGCACATGCTACCATGCCCACCTAATTATTTCTTTTTTTTTTTTTTTTTTGAGACGGAGTCTCGCTCTGTCGCCCAGGCTGGAGTGCAGTGGCCGGATCTCAGCTCACTGCAAGCTCCGCCTCCCGGGTTTACACCATTCTCCTGCCTCAGCCTCCCGAGTAGCTGGGACTACAGGCACCCACCATCTCGCCCGGCTAGTTTTTTGTATTTTTTAGTAGAGACGGGGTTTCACCGTGTTAGCCAGGATGGTCTCGATCTCCTGACCTCGTGATCCACCCGTCTCGGCCTCCCAAAGTGCTGGGATTACCGGCTTGAGCCACCGCGCCCGGCCAGAATTATTTCTTTACTTATTTATTTTTTTGAGACGGAGTCTTGCTCTGTCACCCAGGCTGGAGTGCAGTGGCATGATCTCCGCTCACTGTTCCCTCCACCTCCTGGGCTCAAGGGATCCTCCCACCTCAGCCTCCCAAGTAGCTGGGTCTACAGGCAGGCACAAGCCATGGAGCCCAGCTAATTTTTTGTATTCTTGGCACAGGCAAGGTTTCACATTTTGCCCAGGCTGGTCTCAAACTCCTGAGCGCATGTGATCCTCCCACCTGGGCCTCACAAAGTGCCGGGATTGCAGGTTTGAGCCACTGTGCCTGGAGTAATTTTTGTACTTTTTTTTTTTTGTAGAGATGGGGTTTGGCAATGTTGCCCAGACTGGTAAACAGCAACTTTTCTTCTTCTTCTTCTTTTTTTCTTTTTGAGATGGAGTTTAGCTCTTGGAGTACAACGGCGTGATCTTGGCTCAGTGCAACCTCTGCCTCAAGCGATTCTCCTGCCTCATTCTTCCAAGTAGCTGGGATTACAGGAGCCTGCCACCACACCCGGCTAATTTTTTTGTTTTTAGTAGAGATGAGGAATCATCGTATTAGCCAGGATGGTCTTGAACTACTCCTGACCTCAGGTGATCCACCCATCTCGACCTCCCAAAGTGCTGGGATTATAGGAGGGAGCCACCATGCCTGGTCTTTTCTCTCTCTCTCTCTTTTTTTTTTTTTTTTTTTTTTTTTGAGAGAGGTCTTGCTCTGTCACCCAGACTGAAGTGCAATGGCACCATCTCGGCTCATTATAACCTCCGCTTCCCAGTATCAAGTGAATCTCATGCCTCAGCCTCTCAAATAGCTGAGACTACAGGTGCCTGCCACTAGGCCTGGTTATTTTATTTTATTTTATTTATTTATTTTTTTGAGACAGTCTCGCTGTTGCCCAGGCTAGAGTGCAGTGGTGTGATGATAGCTCACTGCAGCCTCCAGCTCTCTGGCTCAGGCAATCCTCCAGCCTGTCTCCCAAATGGCTGGGCTTATAGGCATGAGCCACCACGCCCGGCTAATTTCTGTATTTTTAGTAGAGACAGGGTTTCGCCATGTTGGCCAGGCTGGTCTCGAACTCTTGACCTCAGGTGATCCACCCACCTCGGCCTCCCAAAGTGCTGGGATTACTGGCGTGAGCCACCGCGCCTGGCCCTAAACAGCAGCATTTGTTGACGTGGCTGTGTAGAGCAGCATCAGAGGTGCTGTTCCTTGCTGAGCAAGACTACTCTGCATAGACAGTGCGCCCAGAATAGTAGTTCACAGGCACAGCTGCACTCATATGTATACCCACTTTTAATTGTATGCAAATGCAGGCCAGGCATGGTGGCTCACGCCTGTAATCCCAGCGCTATGGGAGGCCGAAGTGGGCGGATCACCTGAGGTCAACAGTTCGAGACCAGCCTGGCCAACATGGTGAAAGCCCGTCTCTACTAAAAATACAAACATTAGCCAGGCATGGTGGTGCGCGCCTGTAATCCCAGCTACTCGGGAGGCTGAGACGGGAGAATCGCTTGAGTCCAGGGGGCAGAGGTTGCAGTGAACTGAGATTGCACCACTGCACTCCAGCCTGGGCAACAGAGCAAGATGCCATCTCAAAAAACCAAAATGTGTGTATATATATATATATATATATGCAAATTAAGGCAGTTTATGCAGAAACTTCCAGGAAAAGGGTGACAACTTCCGAGTCATCAGGGTTGTTGCCATGGAAAGGGGTGGTAACTTCTGCATGTTGCCATGGCAACGGTAAACTGACATGGCACACTGGTGGGCATATCTTAAAAAAAGCCCCTTCCCTGGGGGTCTGTTTTATAATAGCTAGTCCTCAATTTGGTCCAATGTCACAGCCCCACCTCTGGAGTTGAGTCCTGCCTCCTACTTTGGAGGGCTGGCGGTGGGAGCCAGGTTTCTCGGGGATAAAGTAGAAGATTACAGACGAGCAAGGGGAGGAGGCTGAGCTCATGTTCTGCCCAATATAGATAGTTACAGCAAAATATGTATAGATATGTGTATATACATATATACACACATATGCCTCCCTGCTCTGTCTGCAGACAGGTCCTTCAAGACACAACACCCCAGTAACAACAAGTACACAGGCTGGGCGCGGTGGCTCAAGCCTGTAATCCTAGCACTTTGGAAGGCCAAGACGGGCGGATCACGAGGTCAGGAGATCGAGACCATCCTGGCTAACACGGTGAAACCCCGTCTCTACTACAAAATACAAAAAACTAGCCGGGCGAGGTGGCGGGCGCCTGTAGTCCCAGCTACTCAGGAGGCTGAGGCAGGAGAATGGTGGGAACCCGGGAGGCGGAGCTTGCAGTGAGCTGAGATCCGGCCACTGCACTCCAGCCTGGGCGACAGAGCAAGACTCCGTCTCAAAAAAAATAAAAAATAAAAAAACAAGTACACATTAGCCGGGTGTGGTGGCTCATGCCTGTAATCCCAGCACACTGGGAGGCCCAGGCGGTGGATCATTTCAGGTCAGGAGTTCAAGACCAGCCTGGCCAACATGGTGAAACCCCGTCTGTACTAAAAACACAAAAACTAGCCGGGAATAGCGGCGTGCACCTGGAATCCCAGCACATTGGGAAGCACAGGCGGGTGGATCATTTGAGGTCAGGAGTTCAAGATCAGCCTTGCCAACATGGGGGAACCCCGTCTCTACTAAAAATACGAAAAAAAAAAACCCAAAAAAATTAGCTGGGCGTGGTGGTGCACATCTGTAGTCCCAGCTACTTGGGAGGTTGAGGCAGGAAAATCACTTGAACCTAGGAGGTGGAGGTTGCAGTGAGATGAGATCACATCACTGCACTCCAGCCTGGGCGACAGAGTGAGACTCCATCTCAAAAACAAGCAAACAAACAAACAAACAAACAAAAAACAAGCACACCGACGACCCAGGTCTTGGTTTCTAACACCGTTCTCCACTCAAAGGTACCGGGGCTACTCCTCGGAGAAAAGGCTGATTCTAGAACCAGGACAGGAAATATACAAGAAGAGCCCAGAGCATCTTGCAGTGCCGGAAAATAAGGACATTCTGAAAGAAAAAACAGGCCAGGCACAGTGGCTCACGTCTGTAATCCCAGCACTTTGGGAGAGCGAGGCGGGAGGATAACCTGAGGTCATGAGTTCACGACCAGCCTGGTCAATATGCTGAAACCCTGTCTCTGCTAAAAATACAAAACATAGCTGGGCATGGTCGCGGGCATCCGTAATCCCAGCTACTAAGGAGGCTGAGGCAGGAGAATCGCTGGAAGCTGGGAAGCGGAGGTTGCAGTGAACCAAGATTGCGCCACTGCACTCCAGCCTGGGCAACAGAGCGAGACTCTGTCTCAAGAAAACAAAGAAACAACAAACAAACAAAACAAAAAACAAACAACCCCCAAACCTGACAGATCCCATTACGGCCAGGAAATCAAGGTCAACACCAGCAGAGTAAGGCATGTTGACAGTTTGTACCTTTGATATGGTGTGATGAGATGGGCGCTTCACCTCTGTGGTCTTCCTTCCCCAGATCCATCACCCTCATTTAACTGTGAGAAATACATCAGAAAAACCTCAGTGGAGAGACATTTTATAGAACACCTGACCGCCATGCCTCAAAACTGTCACCAAAAACAAGACAGTTTGACAAACCGTCACACCCCAGAACAGCCTAAGGAGACATGAGGAGTAAATGTCATGTAAGATTCTAGGACAGAAAAAAGACATTGCAACCAGTGGCCATACCAGTGGAAGGTGATGATCATGTGGGAGGCGGGCTGGGCGCAGTGGCTCACTGTTGTAATCCCAGCACCTTGGAAGGCCGAGGCAGGCAGATCACCTGAGGTCAGGAGTTTGAGACCAGCCTGGCCAACATGACAAAACCCCATTTCTACTGAAAATACAAAAATTAGCTGGGTGTGGTGGTGGGTGCCTATAATCCCAGTTACTCGGGAGTCTGAGGCAGGAGAATCGCTTGAACCCGAGAGGCGGAGGTTTCAGTGAGCCGAGATGGTGCCACTGCACTCCAGTCTGGCCAACAGAGTGAGACTCCGTCTCAAAAAAAAAAGAAAAAGAAAAAGATAAAAGACATTGTAATAAATGGACATACCAATGGACGGTGTTAATCATGGGGGAAGCAGTCCAGGTACAGTGGCTCACGCCTACAATCTCAGCAGTTCGGGAGGATGAGGGGAGAGGATGGAGTGAGCTCAGGAGTTCAAGACCAGCCTAGGCAACATGGTGAAACTCCGTCTGTGCAAAAAAATACAAAAATTAGCTGGACGTGGTGGCGCGTGCCTTTAATCCCGGCTACTCAGGACTCTGAGGTGGGAGGATTGCTGGATCCTGGGAGGCAGAGGTTACAGTGAGCTGAGATGGCGCCACTGCACTTCAGCCTAGGTGACAAGAGCAAGACCCCGTCTCACCAAATGAATAAATTAATAATAATAATAATAATAATAGGCCGGGTGCGGTGTCATCCCAACACTTTGGGAAGCCAATGCGGGTGGATCACGAGGTCAGGAGATCGAGACCATCCTGGCTAACATGGTAAAACCCCGTCTCTACTAAAAACACAAAAAATTAGCCAGGTGTGGTGGCGGGCGCCTGTAGTCCTAGCTACTTGGGAGGCTGAGGCAGGAGAATGGCGTGTACCTGGGAGGCAGAGCTTGCACAGCAAGCTGAGATCCTGCCACTGCACTCCAGCCTGGGCGACAGAGAGAGACTCTGTCTCAAATAATAATGATAATAGGCCAGGCGCAGTGGCTTATGACTGTTAATCTCAGCACTTTGGGTGGCCGAGATGGGAGGATTGCTTTAGCCCAGGGGTTTGATACCAGCCTGGGCAACATGGGGACACCCTGTCTCTATTAAAAAAAAAAATTAAAGAAAAAAAAATAGGAGAAAGCTGAGTGTGGGGTATACAGGAACTCTCTGTATTATCTTCACAATAATTCTATAAATCTAAAACTGCTCTAAAATAAAAGGTTTATTTGGAAATAAAATGAACTGGCCAGTTTCAGTGCTTCATGACTGTTGTCTCAGCATTTTGGAAGCTGAGGCAGGAGGATTACTTAAGCCTGAGAGTTTGAGGCTGCAGTGAGCTATGATCATGCCACTGCACTCCAGCCTGGGCAACTGAGCAAGACCTCGTCTCTAAACAACGAAAGAAAGAAAAGAAAGAACATCTGTAGCTGCCTTGGAGAACAGGGATTGTGTAGGGCTGGGATGGAGGGAACAAGAAGCACAAATAGGAAACTGAGGCAGCATCCAGGCTGAAGATAATTGGACCACTGTGGGGTGTAGGAAAACGGACAATTTGGAACTGTTTCAGAGACACTGAATCCACAGGATGAAATGCTGGTGATGAAGGGAAGAGAAGATCCTTAGGGTCTCCCAAGCTTCTGGTCTGTGCTCCTGGGCTGCCCTGACTGAGCCTGGGAGGCTGGTGGAGAGAGGCAAGAGCAATCAGCCGGGTGCCCTGTCCCTAAGCAGAGGGTAGAACGGGGGACTGGCGGGTGTTGTGTAAGTTTATTTTTTCTTTTTCTTCGTTTTGTTTGTTTCTTTAAGACGAAGTCTCACTCTTGTCACCCAGGCTGAAGTGCAGTGGTGTGATCTCGGCTCACTGCAACCTCTACCTCTCGGGTTCAAGTGATTCTCCTGCCTCAGCCTCCGGAGTAGCTGGGGTTACAGGCAGCTGCCACCACGCCCGGCTAATTTTTGTATTTTTAGTAGAGACGGGGTTTCACCATGTTGGCCAGGGTGGTCTCGGACTCCTAACCTCAAGCAATCGAGTTCGACCTCCAAAACAGAACTGTCATATGTCCTATGAGGGGATGACCTCCTGTGCAAGGGGCCGGATCCCGGGGCTGCCCTAGGCCGGCTGCAGACTTGCTGTGTGGCCTCCAAACAAGACCTTGCCCTCTCTGAGCCTCAGATTTTCCACTTGTAAAATAAAGACCAATAACGTTCCGGTTACAGGCTTGTGGGGGGTCATCAAATGAGCCCTACCTGGGCGATGAATAAACGTTGGTCGCTCCTTACCCTTTACCACTGACTCTCAGGGGGAAAGAGTGGCGCCTGTCTCTTTAAATTATGCAAATGGCTGCGGGTGGCGTAAAGGGGGGGACTATTAAAAAGATCCTGGTCTTAGGCTGGACCAATCAGCGCGCTGGGCTGGCGGAGACGGCCGCCTAAATGGCCCAATGGGGGACTGCGCGGGATCAGAGCCCGCCCTGCCTCCTGGCGCCGTCGCGGGGGTGGGGACTTTGTAGGCCACGCCCAGGGGGCGGAGCCAGTCGGCAGCCGCGCCGCAGCCGCGGAGGGAGGGGCGGGGCGGGCTCGGGTGTCAGCGACCGAGCCGCAGGTGGCGGCGAGCGCGGGGCTCGGCCGGAGCTCAGGAGGTGAGTGTTGCCCCTCGGAACCCCCTGGGACACCCTGGCCCGCGCAGCCTCCCACGCGCACCGTGCCCTGCAGCCCCGGCGGCTGCGGAGGGCAAAGGCGCGGCGGGACGCGAGGGATGGAGAGCAGGGGTTGGGGGCTAAGCGGTGGGCGCCCCGGTTTCTTCCCCAAGTGGTAATCGGGGGTCCGCAGGCGGAAACGGGGACCGCTCCCCAAATCCACCGTCTCCTGGCCTAGAACCGAGCGTGCACGGGGGCGGTGACGACGCGAGACCCCTCCCCAAATCCTTTTATTCTAAGCCTAGGTCTGGGTTCTGGGGCTGCAAAGATGGGGGCGCCGCTCCCCTTCCAGCCTGGAACCCTGGGCGGTGGCCGAGATGGGGACCACCCGCAAATTCCCTCTTCCCAGCTCCGGCCTGCAGACCACCGGGGACCGAGGATGAGGTACCCGCTTCCCTTTTCCTCCACTGTGAACCCCTCTCCAGGCCTGATGGCTGGAGGAGCTGGAGGGTCACCTGGCCCCTCCTCTAATCTGCCCCATCCCAGTCCCCCACCTCAAGGATGGGGTGGGAGGCGTTTCACTGGCATCTTCTGTGCGGACCCCAAGGTTGGAATTTTGGGGAGGAGGTCAGTGTGGGGTCCCCTGCCTGGCACGGTTTATCCAGGCCAGGCCTTGAAGGGCCTGGAGCCTGGACTTGGGGGGGTCCCTCTCTTACTGAGGGGCGGGGTGTACAGCTAGCATCTGTTCCTGGGGATTAAAATAAATCGAGGTAAATTAGGATCTTGCCAGAGGCTGGCTGTGAGTGGGGTGCGGAGGAGGTTTGGGTGGTGGGGGGCCCCTCCATCTGCCTTGGATCCCCCGAGTCACCTGCCCCAGCCGCAATGGGGACCAGGAGGCAGAGTCGAATGGACCTGCTTCACTGGTGACCTTGGGCAGGTGACAGCGCCTTCCCAAACCTTGGTTTCCTCTTTTGAAAATTGAGGTTGGGAGCTTCGGACCCTGCATTTTACAGATTCTGAACTCACCCAGCCCACATTTTGTCTGATGGTGATTCACTCTTTTGCTTAACATGTGGGTGGTTTGGGGTCAAGAGAGTATTGGGTTTGGAGACCCTCCCACAGTGCCTTGCTATCCTCTGAGCCTCAGTTTACTGCACTGCAAAATAGGTTGATGATGACACTCTGATATTGGGGCTGTGGGGGCATGGGGGCAGGGAGTAAAACATAGGACCAAGCTGCAATCATTGGGACGGGGCATCACCACCCTGGTCTCACCAGTGGGGCCACCTAGGGCACACCCTGACCCACATACCATCACCCACACCAGGGGCGAACCTGTTCTCGGGCGAGGTCCTGGGCAGGAGGAGGTGGGAGTTGCCAGGCCAGCTCATGCCCTGTCCCTTGGAGCCCCCTCCCAGTGGTGGGCACAGGGCTGGGAGTCTGACACCCCCAGGTTTGAATTTGCCCCTACCTGTGTGTGTTTTCACTTGGTCCCTTGGTTTGTTCTTCTGTGAAATGGGCTGAATTCCTCTGGGAGGATGAGAGGAGTCTGTGGGAGGAGGAAGCTCTGTAAATACAGACATGATCATTATGATATTAATGACAGCATTAGTGCTCTTTAAATCGGGTCACAGCTGACCAGGAGGAGGGAGGGGAAGGGGGAGTCTACCAAGGGCATTGCCGAAGGAGACTCTAGCACCTGGGAAAGCTAGGCATACAGTAGGCATTCGATAGATGTTTGCCAAATGAAGTGAGGAAGAGGGAGGAGACCCATGGGGAGAACAGAAAATTCCTGAGAATCCCTGGCTCAGATCCCCACTTGGTGGCCTGAGTGTGTGACCTGGGGCATGTGCCTCAGTTTCCCCATCGTGGTGCTGGTCGAGATAAGACCCTGCCTTGAGGTGCGGTGGTGAGAATCAAGCCAGATTGTATAAGTGATCGCAGCCCAGGTGGCTAAGCCAAGAGGGGAGACATGACATAGTGGGTCATGGAAACACCATGGTACCTGCCTGAACCAAGTGACCGGTCCGTGGGAAGGATGAGGAAACCGCTGCTACTGGCCCTACTGTACATTCACTGGGGTCCGAGAGAGAGAGGGAAATGGCAGATCCTGCTTCCCAGGATCCTGGAAGCCAGATCCTGGAAGGTCAGGAGTGGCCCAAGGTCACCAGGCAAGACGTCAGTGGCTCTGGACACCCAGCCAGGCACCACTCAATTCCCAGAATGGGAGCTCGGGTCTTGCCTTTGTTGCTGATGTGGTTCCTGCTTTGTTTTAACTGTTCTGGGGCTGCTTACATGTCTCAGCCCCAGGTTTGCAAGACTTGGTGCCGGGAAGGCAGGATGGGGGCCTCTGAGTCAGCTGGCAGTGTGCTGTGTGACCTTGGGCAAGTCTCTGGCTGTCTCTGGGCTTTGTGCTGGCGCCGTACAGGCTGGGAGACCTGGGTTCTAGCAGGGCTGACTTCTCCATCAGACCCAACAAGCCCGATGTCTCAGGCTCACAGTGCTTTTAGGGGTCTGTAGGTTGATGTTTTCACTTCTTTTAAAATCCGAAGGGAAAAAAAATGAACTTTTGGGTTGAAGGAAACATTTTTGTGTGTAATATTAATATATTCATGTTTATGCCAATGTAATTGGCAAATATAGTTTTGTTTTGTTTTCAAGACAGAGTCTCTCTCTGTCGCCCAGGCTAGAGTGCAGTGGCTCGATCGCAGCTCACTGCAACCTCCATATCCCGGGTTCAAGCGATTCTCCCGTCTCTCTCTCTCTCTCTCTCTCTCTCTCTCTCCCCTCTCTCTCTCTCTCTCTCCCCCAAGTAGCTGGGACTACAGGCACGTGCCACCACGCCCAGCTAATTTTTGTATTTTTAGCGGAGACGGGGTTTCACTGTGTTGACCAGGATAGGTTTGATCTCTTGACCTCATGATCTCCCCGCCTCGGCCTCCCAAAGTGTTGGGATTACAGGCATGAGCCACCGCGCCTGGCCATGTCTTCCCCTTTCTGACTGCATTTCCCTCTCTGAGCCTCAGTTTGCCCCCTCTGTGAAGCGGGTATCGGCCTACCTCGGGATGGCAAGATGTTGAATGCCTGGGCTAGGGTTGGTGCTCACTTATTTCCCAATTGTTGTCATGATTAATATTTGTTCGGTAAGAACAGCTCCAGGTTCAGGCTGGGGGGGGCTCCAGGTTCAGGTGCCTCTTGTTTACTCACCCATGGCCTATGTGGTTCCAGGGAGGTCCCACGGGTGCTGATTGGGCGGGGGAGGTAAGGTGGCGGTTGGATGGTAGGCGGGGCGGGGTGAGCTTCCTGTCCCCCCCATGCACACAAGCCTCCAACTTGGTGCTGACGGAAGTGGCCTCGTGGCTGTCTCCTGGCGCCTGCCCCATCAGACGGGGGCCCCATCCCACTCGCTACCCTGTCCGGTGAGTTTCAGCCCTGGCCAGTAGATACCCATCATCTCTCCTTGGCCCCCCTCAGGAACAGAGGGGAGGCCCCCCCTGCCCGGAACCTGGGTTTCAGGAGAAGTAGCAGGTGTCACTTCCTGGGCTGGCCAAAGCCTGATGGGGCCACCCGTTGCCCTGCCCCCCATCCTCCATTCCAGCTGTGAGTGGTGGTTTGGGTTGGGGGGGCGACAGAGGGGGCTTGGAAACCCAGAGAGCCACGCGTGATGGTTTCAAACAGGAGGTCATTGGCAGACAGACCAGGGGCAAAATCACAGTCAGCCGGGACCCATGACTGATCGCTCTGTGCCTCAGTTTCCCTCATAAAGTTGGGGTTGCATCTGAGGGCATGACATGAAGCTTGGATGAGCAGAGGCGTGTGAATAGTTAGGTACAGGGTCGCACACATACTGGTGCTCCGTGTATATCTGTTTGCCAGAGGTGGGGTGAGGCAATCTAATTGAAACTGTAAAAACAGTAGTGAGATTCTTGGTTTCTGGGGAACTTGGGCTCCTTGGTTCCTGGGATCTTCTAGAACAATGTTGGCGGCAGGGCTTTCTCATCTGTGTCATCCATTACAGCAGCCACCAGCCCCATGTAGCTACTGAGCCTTGGAAGAGAGGCTGGCACAGCCGAGGAGTTGGGTATATAATTTTATTTAATTAATTAATTAATTAATTAATTTTTTTTTGAGACGGAGTCTCACTGTGTCTCCCAGGCTGGAGTGCAGTGGCGTGATCTCGGCTCACTGCAAGCTCCGCCTCCCAGGTTCACGCCATTCTCCCGCCTCAGCCTCCCAAGTAGCTGAGACTACAGGCGCCCGCCACCACGCCCGGCTAGTTTTTTGTATTTTTAGTAGAGACGGGGTTTCACCATGTTAGCCAGGATAGTCTCGATCTCCTGATCTCGTGATCCACCCGGCTCGGCCTCCCAAAGTGCTGGGATTACAGGCTTGAGCCACCGCGCCCGGCCTAATTTATTATTTTTAAGACAGAGTCTCGCTCTTTCACCCAGGCTGGAGTGCAGTGGTGCGATCTCGGCTCACTACAACCTCCGCCTCCCAGGTTCAAGTGATTCTCGTGCCTCAGCCTCCCAAGTAGCTGGGACTACAGGTGTGTGCCACCACGCCCTGCTGATTTTTATATTTTTTTGGTAGAGATGGGGTTTTGCCATGTTGGCCAGGCTGGTCCCGAACTTCTGACCTCAAGTGATCCACCCACCTCAGCCTCCCCAAGTGCTGGGATTACAGGCGTGAGCCACTGCGCCCAGCCAATTGTATTTAATTTTCCTTGGTTTAACATTAATACAAAAATTAAGGCCGCGGTGGTGGCTCATGGCTGCAATCCCAGCACTTTGGGAGTTCCAGGCAGGAGGATGGCTTGAGCTCAGGAGTTCGAGACTAGCCTGGGCAACACTAGTGAGACCTAGTCTCTACAAAAAAAAAAAAAAATTAAATTAGTTGGGCATATAGTCCCAGCTACTCAGGTGGCTGAGACGGGAGGATCACTTGAGCCTGGGAAGTCAAGGCTGCAGTGAGCTGTGATCGTGCCACCGTACACTCCAGCCTAGGTGACAGAGCAAGACCCTGTCTCCAAAAAAAATTAAAAAATTAAAAAAAAAATACAAAAATTCAGGTGTGAGCCTGTAGTCTCAGCTACTCAGGAGGCTGCTATTCAAGACTCCCTTGAACCTGGGAGGTCGAGGCTGCAGTGAGCTATGATCGCACCATTGCACTCCAGCCTGGGCAACAGTGTGTGACCCTGTCTCCGAAAAAAAAAAAAAGAAAAATTAAGTCACCACATGGGGCTAGTGGTTCCCACGCCAGTCAGCAGAGCGCTAAGAGATTTGGAGATGCTTAGGGTCCTGGTCATGGACAGAAGCTAAGAAATGATATGGAAATTTAGGGCTTTTCCCCTAGGGATGTCAGTGTAGCATGGTCACCACCCTACCCCCGCCACCAAACTAGGTTTCCTAAGGGGCTGTAGAGGGGACTGAAGGTTTTCAGGGGCCCTGTCATTAACCAGTGCAGGGTTGGGAATGTTTGTTGAAACAAATAATTCCTTGCCCAGTGAACTCCTATTCATGCTTTAAAACCCCAACTCCCATGAGCCCTCCTTTAGTCTAGGCTCTTTTGGACCTTGTCCCTCCATCTGGCCCAGCCCTGACCATGCAGGACGGGGGGATCTGTGTCCAGCTCTGTCTCTCTAGACTGGGGACTCCTGCAGGGCCAGGCCCAGGGCTGAATCAACTCAGGGACCCTGACATTGTCCTAGTCTGGGTGAGCAAATGGGAGCTCTTGGGTGACTCACAGAAGTCCCGGGATTGGAGGCTCAATGATAATGGGTCCAATTAAACTAACTTTCTTCTCTTCTCCTCTCCTCTCCTCTCTTCTCTTCTTTCTCTCTTTCTTTTCTTTTCTTTACTTTTCTTTTTTTTTTTTTTTTTGAGACAGGGTCTTACTCTGTCGCCCAGGCTGGAGTGCAGTGGCGCCATCTCAGCTCACTGCAACCTCCGCCTCCCAGGTTCAAGCGATTCTCCTCTCAGCCTCTCGAGTAGCTGGGATTACAGGTGCCCACCACCACACGCGGCTAATTTTTGTATTTTTAGTAGAGACAGGGTTTTACCACTTTGGCCAGGCTGGTCTCGAACTCCTGACCTCAGTGATCCACCTGCCTCAGTCCCCCATAGTGCTGGGATTACAGGTGTGAGCCACCACTCCTAGCCTAAACTAACTTTCAAGATTAGGTAAACTGAGGCACAGCGAGGGGCAGCCTTGCCCAAGGTCTTGCTCAGTCCTTTCCTGGGAAGGCCCCGGGAGCTTCCCCATCCTGTGGTTGCGGGTCCCTGTCACTCCTGCCGCTGTGCCTCCCAGGCTCCCAGCTGCTACCGAGCTGCCTGTGGGGTCATGAATTATGGATGAGGCCTGCAGGCTCCAGTGACAAGCCTGGCCTCTAGAACATGCCAAGGACACTGCCTGTGCATCCCCTGCCAGGCGGCCTGACCCAGCCTTTTGTGCAGAAACACCTGGGTTTCCCCAGCAAGATCCCTTGTAAGCATTCCTTCTTATTTTGCAGATGGGGAAACTGAGGCACGGAGCTGGACAGTGACTCAGACACCAGGTGAACACTGGCTTTCGAGGGCAGGGTTGGGACTCATGGGGGCAGCAGTGCCAGCTGGGTCGTCACAGTGAGGAGTGAGCTCTGACTCCCAGGAGGGTGCATAAGGTGGGGACTGTCCTAGAGGAATTCAGAAGACCCCAAGGGACCCTCAGGGACACTTCAGGGACCCCAAGCCCTATGTGGCTGATGACAGCCCCTGCATCTATTTCTCTTCAAACTTCTTCCTGCAGGAGCCGCCTGGAGTGGAGTCGAGAGCTCAGGTCTGGGCTCAGCCAGTCCAGAGTACAAATCTACTGTCCCTTCCTAGCTGTGTGATCTTGGCAAGTGGCTTCCCCTCTGGGGGCGGGGAGGGCTCCGTTTTCCCATCTGTGAAGTGGATCAGAGTTTTCCTGCCAAGGTTAGGGGTCATCCAGCACTGCTCCTACCCACTGCTATGAACTCTTACACGTACCTAAAAACCCCACATTCCATGCCCCCTCCTCCAATCTAGACTCCCTCAGCTCTTGTCCCTCCACCTAGTCTAGTCCTGACTCTGTGGAATTGGGAGCATCTATGTCTTGTTCTGACCCCCTCTGCTGGAGCTACTTGGGACCAGCACTGGGGCTGAATTATCTCAGGGGTCCTGGCATGCTCTTAGCATTGGAGCTTTCAGTTCCTCCTTCATCCTTTCTCTCCTTCCTCTACAGGGAGGGACTTTCCCCCCATCAAGCCCACACTGGCAATGACTCTGTAGCTCAAACTTGCCTCTCTCTTCAGACAGGCACTGGACGGGGCCTGCAGGGGTCTCCACAGAGACCATCAGGATGTCGTATTTTGGGGAGCATTTTTGGGTAAGACCGACTCTTATTTTGGCGGGGGATGCTGGCAGGGCTGCAGGGACTTTTATGGAGATGGGGGGACTGGGTGAGTTGTGGGTAGAGTGTTGGACAGGTAGATGGTCTGCAAGGGATGGAAGTTAAAGTGGGAAGAGTCAGGCTGGGTTTGAATTCACACTGATCCCAGACCTCACAGGCCTTACGACCTTGGGCAAGTCATAGCTTGTGTCATAGGGAGACCAAGGCCCAGAATGGGAACGTCTAGGCAACCTGAAGTTGCCCCATGAAAAAGTGCAGAGTCAGTGCTCAAACCCAGGGCCAAACTGAACTTCTAGGACCCAGGGTCATTCCAGCCAGGGAATTTCCACCCCCTTCCCACCCTGGAGAATTAGGGGGTTTTCCTGACCTGGCCTCTCATGGCCTGTGCACCCCTCCACTGTTCAGGCTGGAGATCACCTACTGTAGCCCAAGGGATGCTGACTGAGACAGATTTGTTTTCATTCATTCATTTCCTCTCTCCCTGCCACTGTGACCTCATCCCCAGCCAGCCCTAGGAGATGCTGGGGCCTCCGAGAGAATCCATCCCAGCCCCAGCCCCAAGGGAGGAGTCCTCAGTCTAGGGGACCCAGAGCCAGCTTAGACACCTTCAGCCCTGCAAGACCAGGGCTGAACCCAGCCTTGGGGGTCCTACAGTGGGAACCAGGACACGGAATCGTGTTTGCTGTGGGACAGCCTGGGCAAAAGACCAGAGGTGTGACATTGAGTGGCAAGTTCGGGGAACAGGGACTTCTCTTGCAGAGCCAGGCTAATGGGGTGCCACAGAGGATGGGTAAACAGGGGAGGGCCCAGGAGTCAGGGAAGGACCAGGTCAGAAAGCCCCTTCCCCAGTTGCAAGCCCTGAGCTTGCAGGGAGGAAGCCTGTTGCTAGGTGACTGGTTGCCCCTGGCAACAATCCCCACTCCTGCCCTTGCTCCCTCCCCAGCTGGGGCTCCTGTTACTGGCACTTGCTTTCTTAAAGGGGCCGCACTCCCTTGCCACCTGCAGGGGTGTGACCTCCGCCCTCTCTCCAAAGGTCAGACTCCTCGATTTGCCCCTGAAAGGCTGTGTGACCTTAGCAAGGGGCTACCCTTCTCTGAGCTCCTGTTAGTACTGCTGTGTAATGGAGGTGACCATTTGAGGATCAGAAGTTACCCTCATTTTGGAACCCTGACAATGGCACCTACATTTATTTTAAATCCCTTTTAATTGTGTGAGGCGTGCAGGCTCGCTGCAGAAAATTCAGATCAGCAAAGAGAAAATAGAAACCGCCCCCGACTTCCCCACCCCACCCAAAGATATCCTGGTAGAGAATGGTTAAGAGCTTTGAGTTCAGGATTCGAACTGGGCTCTGCTGGAAGCCCTGGAGCAAATGGCTTTGTCTGCCTAAACCTCCGTTTCCCCATCTGGGAAAAAGGGATGAAATTCCTGCACCACCACTCCCACCCCATGCACCCCATGCACCCCCAGACTCAGGGAGGCCTTCTGTCACTGTCAAGGTTTCTTTTTATCAGTTGCTGGTATTGAAGCCGCCACAGAAGCCTGTTTCTTTGCTGGGTGATGCCGGGGCCCTGATGGCTCAAAGGAGGTTCTCATCAGGGGAGATTAAACCAGACAGGGATGCCCCAGTCTCATCGAGCCAGGGCAGGGCTGAAGCATAAAGTGTACTAGGGAGTCATGGGGGAAGGGTGAGCAGGGGAAGGACATAAATAAGCTCTGTTACAAAGACCACACTCTTGGCTGGGCGCAGTGGCTCATGCCTGTCATCCCAGCATTTTGGGAGGCCGAGGGGGGCGGATCACCTGAGGTCAGGAGTTGGAGACCAGCCTGGTCAACATGGCAAAACCCCATCTCTACTAAAAATACAAAACTTAGCTGGGCATAGTGGCATGAGCCTGTAGTCCCAGCTACTTGGGAGGCTAAGGCGGGAGAATCGCTTGAACCTGAGAAGTGGAAGTTGCAGTGAGATTGTACTACTGTACTCCAGTCTGGGCGATGGAGTGAGACTCTGTCTCAAAAAAAAAAAAAAAAAAAAAAAAAAAAACCAAAAAACCGTTTGGCTGGCACTGAAGCAAGTCTGAAGTCTTGAAGTTCTGGTGGGAGAGACAGACCTGAGACAGCCCCTCCTAGGACCCTCGGCTGCCAGCCCAGTCCAAGGGAGGCAGACGCCGCTGGGGGTTTGCCAGGTCTGGGAAACGGGCCAGTAGTTGGCTCTGAGTCAGACCCAGATGCTGGCCTGGGCGGTGGTGCCTGGTGCAGCCTCACCCGAGGATCTCCTGGGGCCAGCACTGTGCCAGCCTCAGCCCAGCAAGACCCTTGGGAATTGGGTGCTGTTGTTGTCCCCACTTGTCACACAAGGAAGGAAACTGAGGCCAGAGAGACGAAGTCACCAACCCAAAGTGACCCTGTGCGTATAAGGCGATTGGACACTTGAACTTTGAAAGTACAATTCTAAACACAAGAAGAGAGAAAATATAGGTGGCGCACGGTAGCTCACGTCTGTAATCCAAACACTTTGGGAGGCTGAGATGGTGGATTGCCTGAGCCGAGGAGTTTGAGACGAGCCTGGGCAACATAGCAAGACCCTGTCTCTACTAAAAAGACAAAAACTTAGCTGGGCATGGTGGCGTGCACCTGTGGTCCCAACTACTTGGGAGGCTGAGGTGGGAGGATCGCTTGAGCCTGGGAGGTGGAGGTTGCAATGAGCCAAGATATCACTGGACTCCAGCCTGGGTGACAGAGTGAGACCCTGTCTAAAAAAATAAAAAATAAAATAAAAAATAAAATATATTCCTGGCGAGCTGGAGGGAGCAACAGTGAAGTGGGGAGGGGGGTTGAGCAGAGTTAGGGAAGTTTTTAGAGCAGGTGGCAATGACCCTTGAGAAGTGGAAGGATGTGGATGGGTGGAAGGAGATGGAGACTGGAGAGCTGATGGTGGGAATAGCCTGGACAAAGGTGTGGTGGTGGAAGGGCACTGCCTGTCTTTGCTATTTGCTGTTTTGTGGGTGAGGCTAAGAAGAAGCTAGGAAATGAGGCTGGAGTGGCAATTCCAGGCCATGGACTTGAACTTCAGCGTCTGGTGGGCAGTCGGGACCCATCGATGATTCTAGAATGAAGTGTGACCATTGGGAGATTTGGGGTTGAGGCTGACCTGGGTCTGCCCCAATCTTGGCTTCAGTTTCTCCATTGATGCAGCAGGAAACGCTATCTAGCAGTGACTTCTGGCTTTAACCTTCAAGCTTCTGGCCAAGTGTGATGGCTCACGCCTATAATCCCAGCACTTTCGGAGGCTGAGATAGGAGAATTGCTTGAGTCCAGGAGTTCGAGATCAACCTTGGCAACATAGTAAGGCCCTGTCTGTACTAAAAATCAAAAAAATTAGCTGGATATGGTGGCATGTGCCTGTGGTCCCAGCTACTTGGGAGGCTGTGGTGGGACGATTTCTTGAGCCCAGGAATTTGAGGCTGCAGTGAGCCATGATTGTGCCGCTGCACTCCAACTGGGGAGACAGAGCGAGACCCTGTCTCAAACATAGAAAAATATATATAACATTCAAGCTTCCAGGTACCTGGGAGGGTGAACGGCAGGTTGGAGGAGGGCACAGGAAACTACCATTTATGGAAAACCGGCCAAATGCTGCCAGAGGGATGACTTCACTGATGTGTGTTGGGACTTAAATGGCATCAGATCCCTCCACAAGCCTTCTCTTCCAGTATTCTTACAAGACCTGATTTGATGCTAAAATGTCCCCAGTTCCATCAGACCCCAAGACCCCAGCTGATTACCTTTTTTTTTGGCGGGGGGGTGGGACAGAGTCTCACTCTGTTGGCCAGGCTGGAATGCAGTGGTGGGATCTCAGCTTACTGCAACCTCTGCCTCCCTGCTTCAAGCAATTCTCCTGCCTCATCCTCCCGAGTATTTGGGACTACAGGTGCCCACCACCACGCCTGGCTAATTTTTGTATTTTTAGTAGAGACAGGGTTTCACCATGTTGGCTAGTCAGGTCTTGAACTCTTGACCTCAAGTGATCTGCCCGCTTCAGCCTCCCGAAGTGCTGGGATTACAGATGTGAGACACCACACCCATCTAGTCATTGGTTTTAAAGTTGTAATGGTGAGTTTTAAGTCCAAATCTAAAGGTGTCCAATCCCAACAGCGGGCACAGAGGACCAGGTCTGCAAGGGGTGGAGAGAAGTGGGATTAGAAGGTGTGTATGAGGCCAGGTGTGGTGGCTCACACCTGTAATCCCAGCACTTTGGGAGGCCGAGGCAGGCAGATCACTTGAGGTCAGGAGTTCGAGACCAGCTTGACCAACATGGTGAAACCCTGCCTCTACTAAAAATACAAAAATCAGCCGGGCATAGTGGTGGCATGTGCCTGTTAAAGAAAAAACAAATCCCCATGTTTAATCTATATTGGTCTTGCTTTTATCCTCTTCCTCAGTTCTATTAATTTTGTTTATTCTTTTTTGTTTTCTGTAGTCAGTCATATAATGTGGTCTCAATCCTTTTTCTTATCTTACTGCATTGGCCAGCACCTCCACATCAGCATTAAATATTAGCCATGATTTGAGGCATTCCTGCTTCATCCTGAAATATGTTGTGTCTCCTGTTTTACCACCCCCTTTTTTTTTTTTTTTGCAACGGGGGACAGAGTCTTGTTATGTCATCCAGGTTGGAGTGCAATCGCACAATCTCAACTCACTACAACCTCTGCCTCCCAGGTTCAAGAGATTCTCCTGCCTCAGCCTCCGAATAGCTGGGGTTATAGTCATGTGCCACCACTCCTGGCTAATTTTTGTATTTTTAGTAGAGATGGGGTTTCACCATGTTGGCCAGTCTGGTCTCGAACTCTTGACCTCAGATAATCTGCCTGCCTCGGCCTCCCAAAGTGCTGGGACTACAGGCGTGAGCCACCTCGCCCAGCCTGATTACCATTTTTAATGGACAGCTTAGTAGTGTTCAGGCATGATGCCCTTCCCAGGTGACAGAATCTGGCTGGCATTAAGATATAGTTGTTGCCTCATTTTCTCCTACTCTTTTCATGCGGCAAAGGGTCCCAATTTTCCATCGAGAGTGGCAGAAAAAGTTGCCCTTTTACATAAATGTCTTTGGGGGAGAAACATAAGCAAATTTAAAACAAATGCTAACTATTAATAACTAATGTTACAAATTAGCAAAAGCTAGAGTTGCCTTTGGGGCTTTGGGGAGCATTGACATGGATTATGTTGCTGCTTGTCTCATCCCCATGTAAGAGGCGGGTGTCTCCCAGGCTGTAGTGTAGTGATATGATTTTGGCTCATTGCAATCTCCGCCTCCCGCGTTCAAGCGATTCTCCTGCCTCAGCCTCCTCAGTAGCTGGGATTACAGGCACCTGCCACCGTGCTTGACTACTTTTGCATTTTTAGTAGAGACAGGGTTTCACCATATTGACCAGGCTGGTCTCAAGCTCAAGACCTCAAGTGATCTGCCTGCCTCAGCCTCCCAAAGTGCTGGGATTACAGGCGTGCGCCACCGCGCCCAGCCTCCCTGCCCCATCTTAATGAGGAGCTGCTAAAAGCTCAGAGAGGAGCAGTGACTTGCCTGCGTCACACAGTGCAGCCCTAGCCTCCTCCACCATGACAACCCCAGAAATTGGAGTAAAGAGATTTTGTGCAAGGCATTCTCAGGCACCAGGGTAGAAATGCTCAGTTCCCACTGGCACTAGCAGGTAACAGCAGAATCATTTGCTCATTTTTTCGACAAACTCAAATGCCCTTTCTGTCTCTCATTCTGTGCTGGGTTTTGCTGGGTCCTGGGAGAGAACTCAAACCTGGACCCTACTTTGGGTTCTCATAGAGGGAGTTTCCATGTTGACAAGAACAGAAAACACAACTACAGTGACTTAAGCAATGGGGACTGTATTGGCTTTTAAGATCGAATGATTATGGGGGAATGTGGCTTTCAGGGTTGGTTTGATCCAGCAACTTGATTCAACACACCTTTTTTTTTTTGTAGCTATTGTAAATGCGATCGCTTTCTTGATTTCTTTTCAGCTATTTTATTAATGGTGTATAGAAATGCTACTGATTTTCATATGTTGATATTTGTATTTTGCAACTTAACTGAATTTGTTCATCAGTTCTAGGAGCTTTTTGGTGGAGTGTTTAGGCTTTCCTATACATAAGATCATGTCACAAAGAGAGACAATTTGACTTTTTCTTTTCGTGTGTGTGTGTGTGTATATATATATATTTGTTGTTTTGTTGTTGTTGTTGTTGTTTTTCTTCCCGAGATGGAGTCTTGCTTTGTTGCCCAGAGCTGGAGTGCAGTGGCATGATCTTGGTTCACTGCAACCTTTGCCTCCTGGGTTCAAGCAATTCTCCTGCTTCTGCCTCCCAAGTAGCTGGGATTACAGGGGCGTGCTACCATCCCTGGCTAATTTTTGTATTTTTAGTAGAGACAGGGTTTCACCATGTTGGCCAGGCTGGTCTCAAACTCCTGACCTCGTGATCTGCCTGCCTCAGCCTCCCAAAGTGCTGGGACTACAGGCGTGACACACTCCAATTTATTTTTATTTTTATTTCATTCATGCATTCATTCATTCATTCATTCATTCGAGACAGTCTTGCTCTGATACCCAGGCTGGAGTGCAGTGGTGGGCTCAAGCAATCCTCCTGCCTCAGTCTCCCAAGTAGCTGGGATTACAGGCACGCGCCACCACGCCCGGCTAATTTTTGTATTTTTAGTAGAGACGGGGTGAGCCACCGCGCCCAGCTGAACACACTTTTTTTTTTTTTTTTTTAAATACAAAAGCCCTCTGGTTCAGCTTCTTTCTAAGGTTCGCGGTTTCCATTTGACTTACAATATCCCCTGTGGCCATATAATTCCTCATTTATGGAAAGACAGAGAAAAGGGGAGGAGACTGAGACAGAAAATGGCAGAGAGACTCAGAAAAACAGAAAGAGACACAAAGACAGAAGGAGACAAAGACACAGAACAAATGAGATTCCTCCCCAGCAACTACGGGACAAAAAGAAAATCCCAGGCTTCTCTCTGATTGGACAAATTTAAGGTCCATAGACAATACTATGGCCCAGGGGAAATACAGCAAGCTGATTTGCTCAAGTCTGAACGAGTCCCTACAGCCAAGGGGATGGACTTCTGCTCCTTGGCCACGCCCCCGTTGCTAAGCAACTGTGATGCCCTCTCCATTCTTTCTCAGTCTCTACTCCCATCCACTACAGGGCGAGAAAAATCATGGCTTTGAGGTCCTGTACCACAGCGTGAAGCAGGGGCCCATCTCCACCAAGGAGCTGGCGGACTTCATCCGGGAGAGGTGAGGTCCCCAAGCCCCATCCACCAGGGGCCACGCCCACCACCCTGTAGTCACGCCCACCTCATGGTTACGCCCTGGATGGTCCGCGGCTAGATCCCTGGGGATTCCAGAAACCAGAGTGGCTAGGAGATCCTGGAAATAACCGATTCTCAACCCTGTCAGCCCCATATCTCCTTTTAAACAACAATCACCTGATTTCTAAAGCTCCCCTCCTCAAAAGAGGATGATATAACCTGCTCACAGTGGGAATTTTTTTTTTTTTGGAGACAAGATCTCGCTTTGTTGCCCAGGCTAGAGTGCAGTAACCCGATCATAGCTCACTGCAGCCTCGAACTCCTGAGTTCAAGGGATCCTCCTACCTCAGCTTTCCGAGTAACTGCGACTATAGGCATGTACCACCACATCTGGCTTTTTTTTTTTTTTTTAACAGAGGTTTGCTCTGTTGCCCATGCGCAGTCTCGGCTCACTGCAGTGGCGCAGTCTCGGCTCACTGCAACCTCTGCCTCCCAGGTTCCAGCGATTCTCCTGCCTCAGTCTCCCAAGTAACTGAGACTACAGGTGCCTGCCACCATGTCTGGCTAATTTTTATATTTTTAGTAGAGACGGGGTTTCACTGTGTTGGCCAGGTGGGTCTCAAACTCCTGACCTCAAGTGATCTGCCCGCCTCGGCCTCCAAAAGTGCTGGAATTACAGGCGTAAGCCACTGCACCCTGCCTTTGTTTGTTTGTTTGTTTGTTTGTTTTTTAGAGACAGAGTCTCACTTTGTTGCCCAGCAACATAGCTGGGCATAGCTCACTGCAACCTCGACCTACCAGGCCCAAGCGATCCTCCCACCTCAGGCTCCTGAGTAGCTGGGACTACAGGCGTGCACCACCATACCTATCTAAGTTTTAAAAAATTTTTTTGTAGAGAAGGAGTCTCGTTATATTGCCCAGGGTGGTCTCAAATCCCTGGGTTCCAGTGGTTCTCCTGCCTCGGCCTCCCAAAGTGCTGGGATTACAGGCATGAGTCACCATGCCTGGCCTACTACTGTTGTTAATAAAATATATTACGTAAGAAAAAATCTTCTATGAATTTTCAAAACATCCTTCAGAGGGTTGTGTCATCACCCCATCATGGAAAGCCACGGTTCAGGTGTTTAAGATGGGGAAACTGAGGCCCAGAGGAGCAGTGCCTCTCTCAAGGGTGTCTGAAAGCTTCTTCATCTTTTTTGTTTTTGAGATGGAGTCTTGCTCTGTCACCCAGGTTGGAGTGCAGTGGCACGATCTCAGCTCGCTGCAACCTCCACCTCCTAGGTTCAAGCGATTCTCGTGCCTTAATTTCCCGAGTAGCTGGGAATTACAGGCATGCACCACCACACCTGGCTTATTTTTGTATTTTTAGTAGAGACGGGGTTTCACCAAGTTGGCCAGGCTGGTCTTGAATTGCTGACCTCAGGTGATCCGCCTGCCTCTGCCTCCCAAAGTGCTGGGATTACAGGTGTGAGCCACTGTGCCCGGGCAGTTTCTCCATCTTTACCTCATTCTCCTACCCAGGGCAACCATCGAGGAGACCTACTCCAAGGCAATGGCGAAACTCTCCAAGCTGGCCAGCAATGGGACCCCAATGGGGTGAGTGGGGTAGGGGTCACCAACGTGGGGACATTGGGAGCCTCCTCCTTGGTGGACATCTCTTCACACTCGGGGCATGTAGAATAGAGTGTCATCCATCTCAATTATGGGGCTAATTGGATAGAGGAATATATATCATTCATTTACACACTAGCTTATTCATTCCACAAATATTTATTGAGTGCCTTCTGTGTGCCAAGCACCAGCAGCAACCCAGACAGATAAAACCCCAGTCACCTTCATGCAATGTACATCTGGGTTGCATGACGAGACAGATGTTAAACACACACAAAAAAACATTTTTTTTTCTGGGGTGAAAAGTGCTGGGAAGGGGGCCAGGCACAGTGGCTCACGCCTGTACTCCCAGCACTTTGGGAGGCTGAAGTGGGCAGATCACCCGAGGTCAGGAGTTCAAGACCAGCCTGGGCAACATGGCAAAACCCCATCTCTACTAAAAATACAAAATTAGTCGAGTGTAGTGGCGGGCGCCCGGAATCACAGCTACTCAGGAGGATGAGGCAGGAGAATCGCTTGAACACGGGAGGCGGAGGTTGTAGTAAGCTGAGATTGTGCCACTGCACTCCAGCCTGGGCAACAAGAGCGAAAACTCTGTCTCAAAAAAAAAAAAAAAAGGTGCTGGGGAGGGAATGAAATAGGACTATGAGAGGTTGGGCACTTTCTCAGGGGTGGGCCCGGCCTCCCTGAGCTGAGACCTTAATAGAAAGGGGCTGGTAGGCCGGGTACGGTGGCTCACGCCTGTAATCCCAGCACTTTGGGAGGCTGAGGCGGGTGGATCACAAGGTCGGGAGATTGAGACCATCCTGGCTAACACTGTGAAACCCCGTCTCCACTAAAAAATACAAAAAAAATTAGCCGGGTGAGGTGGCGCAGCCTGTAGTCCCAGCTACTTGGGAGGCTGCGGCAGGAGAATGGCGTGAACCTGGGAGGCGGAGTTTGCAGTGAGCCGAGATCGCGCAACTGCACTCCAGCCTGGGCAATAGAGCGAGACTCCGTCTCAAAAAAAAGAAATAAATAAAGAAAGAAAAGGGCTGGCCATGGGGATGTCTGAGGGACAGAGACCAAGGCAAGTGGCTCAGCCAGTGCAAAGGCCCTGAGTTGACAGGCGTGGCATGTTTAAGGAAGAGTGGGGAGGTTGGCGTGGCTGCAGGGGTTGGGCAATGAGGAAAGGAAGTAGGAGGGGAGATGGCAGGGCGAGGCCTCAGGGGCCTGACACACTAATGACTCTATATGAACCTTGTGCCTGGGTGCGGTGGCTCACGCCTATAATCCCAGGATTTTGGGAAGCTGAGGTGGGAGGATCACTTGAGGCCAAGAGTTCAAGACCAGCCTGGGCAGCATGGAGAAACCTCTGTCTCTACTAAAAATGCAAAAATTAGCCGGGCATGGTGGCATATGCTTATAGTCTCAGCTACTCAGGAGGCTGAGGTGGGAGGATGGCTTGAGTCCAGGAGATTGAGGCTGCATTGAACCATGATTGCACCACTGCACTTCAGCCTGGGTGACAGAGCCAGACCCTGCCTCAAGAAAACAAAAACAAAACACATAATGTGGTCCCGATGGCATTTGTAATTTTCTTTGTGGCTGCTATGAGGCAAAAAGTTCTGTGGGGAGGGCAGGAGTGGAGGCAGCAGGAGAAGGCAGGGGGAAGGCTGGACAGGGCTTCTGCTGAGTGGGGCAGGCCAAATTGACTTGATTGGGGCATATGGTGTCTTAGCCACTCTATTTTTTTTTTGAGACGGCGTCTCCGTCTGTTGCCCAGGCTGGAGTGCAGTGGTGTGATCTCGGCTCACTGCAAGCTCCGCCTCCCGGGTTCACGCCATTCTCCTGCCTCAGCCTCCCGAGTAGCTGGGACTACAGGCGCCCGCCACCACGCCCGGCTAATTTTTTGTATTTTTAGTAGAGACAGGGTTTCACCATGTTAGCCAGGATGGTCTCGATCTCCTGACCTTGTGATCCATCCGCCTCAGCCTCCCAAAGTGCTGAGATTACAGGTGTGAGCCATTTTATTTTATTTATTTATTTATTTTGAGATGGAGTCTCGCTGTGTCACCCAGGCTGGAGTGCAGTGGTGCAATCTCAGCTTACTGCAAACTCTGCCTCCCGGGTTCAAGCGATTCTTCTGCCTCAGCCCCCTGAGTAGCTGGGATTACAGACTCCCTCCACCACACACAGATAATTTTTGTATTTTAAGTAGAGACGGAGGTTTCACCATGTTGCTCAGGCTGGTCTCGAACTCCTGACCTCAAGTGATCCGCTCACCTCGGCCTCCCAAAGTGCTGGGATTACCAGGGCCTGAGTTTAAATTCCAGCCCTGATGTTCATTTGTTGAGGGGCCTTGGGATGACCTATAGAGCTCCCTATGCCTCAGTTACCCCATCTGTCACAAGCCCGCCTCTTACGGCTGCAATGGAGATTAAATGAATTAGTATGCATTCATGTTTAGCAGGGATCAGCGCACAGCACATACCTGAGCCAGTGCCAGCGCTGTCCCGGGGTGGGGTGAGCCTGATAAACCCTGGGTGTGACCTTGCCTGCCCCCAGGACCTTCGCCCCGCTCTGGGAGGTTTTCCGCGTCTCCTCCGACAAGCTGGCGCTGTGCCATCTGGAACTCACACGGAAGTTACAGGATCTCATCAAGGACGTTCTCCGCTACGGCGAGGAACAGCTCAAGACGCACAAGAAGGTGTGTGTCGTGGGCGCCGCCCAGCGGCTGGGTGGGTGTGGAACACCAGCAGCTCACAGGACCCCAGATCTTCTGGGGCCTTAAAACCTGCGGATGTGCGCCTCGGATAATTCTGTTAATTGCACAGCGTCAAGCCCAGGGTCTTACGGACCTGAGTATTGTTGAATTTCAAATTTGCAAAATTCCAGACCAGGAGTTAGCACACTGGCCCGCGGGCCACATCCAGCCCACCTCCCACCACCAGTGTTTGTACAGCTAAGAAGGGCTTTTTTTTTGTTTGCTTGTTTTTTTGTTTTTTTTTGTTTTTTTTGAGACGGAGTCTCGCTCTGTAGCCCAGGCTGGAGTGCAGTGGCCGGATCTCAGCTCACTGCAAGCTTCGCCTCCCGGGTTCACGCCATTCTCCAGCCTCAGCCTCCCGAGTAGCTGGGACTACAGGCGCTGCCACCTCGCCCGGCTATTTTTTGTATTTCTTAGTAGAGACGGGGTTTCACCATGTTAGCCAGGATGGTCTCGATCTCCTGACCTCGTGATCCGCCCATCTCGGCCTCCCAAAGTGCTGGGATTACAGGCTTGAGCCACCGCGCCCGGCCTGTTTGCTTGTTTTTGAGAGACGGGGTCTTGCTCTGTCACCCACGTGCAGTGGCATCATCAGAGCTACTTGCAGCCTCAAACACTTGGGCTCAAGCGAACCTCCTTCCTCAGCCCCCACAGAATAACTGGGACTACAGGTGCACGCCACCATGCCTGGCTAATTTTTAAAAAATGTTTGGGCCCAGTGCAATGACTCATGCCTATAATCCCAGCACTTTGGGAGGCTGAGGCGGCAGGATGGCTGGAGCCCAGGATCCACCAGGAGTTTGAGACCAGGCTGGGCAACATAGGGAGACCCTGTCTTTACCAAAAAAAAAAAAAAAAAAAAAAAAACTACCCAGGAATGGTGGCACATGCCAGTAGTCCCAGCTACTCAGGAGGCTGAGGTGGGAGGATCACGAGCATGGGAGGTTGAGGCTGCAGTGAGCCATGATCGCGCCACTGCACTCCAGCCTAGGCAACAGAGAAAGAACCCGTCTCAAAAAAAAAAAAAAGAAAAAGAAAGAAAAGAAAAAAGAAATGGGTTATCACTAGTTTTTACATTTTTAAAGGTTTAGAAAAAATCTAAAGAAAAATAAAATTTCAACACGTGTGAAAATTATATGACAGTCACACATCAGTGCCAGTAAATAAAGTTTTATTGGCACACAGCCATGCCCATTGATGTGCCTGTCATTTGTGGCTGTTTTGCACTGCAGTGACAGAGTCAAGTGTTTATAATAAGCCAAACACATTTGCTATATGTCCCTTTACAGAAAACATTTGCCAACAGCTGTTCTAAAGCATTGGAAGATACAGATATTCATTTTTACTATTTTTACAGTCTTATAAACCTAGAATCTTGGAAGAACCGTCTTAGACTCTTAGAATTCCACAATATTCAAAACTTATAATTGTAGAATCATAGATGCATTGCCTTTACAGAGTTCCGAAATCCACATATTTTAACTCCTGTTTAAAAAGGGAGTTGGTAATACTTTGTTTTTGTTGTGTTTTGTTTTTTTGAGATGGAGACTCGCTCTGTTGCCCAGGCTGGAGTGCACAATCTCAGCTTACTGCAACCTCCGTCTCCTGGATTCAATAAATTCTCCTGGCCGGGGGCGGTGGCTCAAGCCTGTAATCCCAGCACTTTGGGAGGCCAAGACGGGCGGATCATGAGGTCAGGAGATCGAGACCATCCTAGCTAACACGGTGAAACCCCGTCTCTACTAAAAATATAAAAAACTAGCCAGGCGAGGTGGCGGGCACCTGTAGTCCCAGCTACTCAGAGGCTGAGGCAGGAGAATGGCGTAAACCCGGGAGGCGGAGTTTGCAGTGAGCTGAGATCCAGCCACTGTACTCCAGCCTGGGCCGCAGAGCGAGACTCTGTCTCAAAAAACAAAAAAACAAAACAAAACAAAAAGAAATTCTCCTGCCTCAGCCTCCCAGGTAGTTGGGATTACAGGCGTACACCAGCATGCCTGGCTAATTTTTTGTATTTTTAGTAGAGACAGGGTTTCACCATGTTGACCAGGCTGGTCTTGAACTCCAGAGCTCAGGTGATCCACCGACCTCGGCCTCCCAAAGTGTGGGATTACAGGCGTGAGCCACCGCACCCGGCCTTGCTAATTTTTAAATTTTTTGTAGAGAAGGGGTCTTGCTAGCCAGGAGCGATGGCTCACACCTGTAATCCCAGCACTTTGGGAAGTTGAGGCAGGCATATCACTTGAGGTCAGGAGTTCCAGACCAGCCTGGCCAACATGGTGAAACCCTGTCTATACTAAAAATACAAAAATTAGCCAGACGTGGTGGCACGCATCTGTAATCCCAGCTACTCAGGAGGCTGAGACAGGAGAATGACTTGAGCCTGGGAGGTGGAAGTTGCAGTGAGTTGAGATTGTGACACTGCACTCCAGCTTGGGTGACAGAGTGAGACTCCGTCTCAAAAAAAAAAAAAACAAAACACGCACACACACACACACACACACACACACAAAAGGGTGAGTTAAGCAACACAGTCTGCCACCGTTTGTCATAAAACATGGGTTAGAACAAGCATCTTTATCCATATGCAGATTATTTCTAGAGACGTATCACAGTAATAATTGGGGACTTCTAGGCTAGAGGGCCCATATATGGGAGGCATTTTCCTGGCTTAACCCCTTACAACTTTCAGAAATATGAACCATGTGTAAATAGTACTTTTTAAAAAAGTGAAAAATGTTTTGAAACGAAAAACATACAGGCCGGGCATGGTGGCTCATGCCTGTAATCCCAACACTTTGGGAGGCTGAGGCAGGTGGATTGCTTGAGTCTAGGAGTTCCAGACCAGCCTGGGCAATGTAGCAAGACCCCATTGCTACTAAAAACACACACACAGGCCAGGCATAGTGGCTCACGCCTGTAATCCCAGCACTTTGGGAGGCTGAGGTGGGCAGATCACCTGAGGTCAGGAGTTTGAGACCAGCCTGGCCAACATGGTGAAAGCCCGTCTCTACTAAAAATACAAAAATTAGCCGGGTGTGATGGTGGGCGCCTGTAATCTCAGCTACTTGGGAGGCTGAGGCAGGAGAATCGCTTGAACCCGGGAGGCAGAGATTGCAGTGAGCTGAGATTGTGCCACTGCACTCCAGCCTGGACAACAAGAGCGAAACTCCGTCTAAAAAAAAAGAAACAAAACACACACACACATAGAAAAAGACTAGCGCTGGCATGAAGTATTTGGGAGGTCAGGAATTTCACAGTCTACCCACGATCTCCTCTCCTATCCCTGCAGTGCAAGGAGGAAGTGGTGGGCACCTTGGATGCTGTGCAGGTACTCTCGGGCGTCAGCCAGCTCCTGCCCAAGTCCCGCGAGAACTACCTGAACCGTTGCATGGACCAGGAGCGGCTGCGGAGGGAGAGTACCAGCCAGAAGGAGATGGACAAGGTGGGCTCACAGCAGGGGGTTCTGAGGAATTTGCCCCGGGGCAGAGGGGCTGCCTGATGAGTGGAAACACGTCCCAGAGCGACGGTCCTGGAACCTGTGGGTGATCACACCTTGGGTACCCCGAGGAGTCCACCTGCCAGGTGATGGGGCCTGGGGGAAGCCCCCTGAATGTCCCCCTTCCATCCCCATTTCCTCCCTGGGCTTTGTAGGCAGAGACTAAAACCAAGAAGGCGGCAGAGAGCCTGCGGCGCTCAGTGGAAAAATACAACACAGCCCGAGCTGACTTTGAGCAGAAGATGCTGGACTCGGCCCTGGTAAGAACCAGGCATCTGTACCTTTAAGACCCACACATGCCTTTGCCCTGGAGGTTATGGGCTGCAGAAATTCCAGGCAGGGTGTGGTGGCTCACACCTGTAATCCCAGCACTTTGGAAGGCTGAGGTGGGCGGATCACCTGAGGTCAGGAGTTTGAGACCAGCCTGGCCAACATGGCGAAACCCCGTGTCTACTAAAAATACAAAATTAGCCAGGTGTAGTGGCAGATGCCTGTAATCTCAGCTACTCAGGAGGCTGAGGCGGGAGAATCACTTGAACTGGAAGGCGGAGATTGCAGTGAGCGAAGATCGAGCCACTGTACTCCAGGTTAGGTGATAGAGTGGAACCCTGTCTCGAAAAAATAAAATAAATAAATAAAAGCAGATTGGAATCTCAGGATTAGGAATCAGAACTTTTTTCAAGCTACAAGTGATAGAAACTTTCATTCAAACTGACAAGGTGTACATAAAGAGAAAGAACAAGGCTAGGCACGGTGGTGGCTCACACCTGTAATCCCAGCACTTTAGGAGGCCAAGGCGGGTGGATCACGAGGTCAGGAGATAGAGACCATCCTGGCTAACACAGTGAAACTCCGTCTCTACTAAAAACACCAAAAATTAGCCGGGCGTGGTGGCGGGCGCCTATAGTCCCAGCTACTCAGGAGGCTGAGGCAGGAGAATGGCGTGAACCTGGGAGGTGGAGCTTGCAGTGAGCTGAGATTGCACCACTGCACTCCAGCCTGGGCGACAGAGCAAGACTCTGTCTCAGAGAAAAAAAAAAAAAAAGAACAAACCAAAATAAAATTTTAAAAAACTGACATGCTCAGGGAACTGAAAAGTTTTATTTTTGAGTTGTGGAGGTTTCAGTTATAGCTGAATCCAGGTGCTCAAATAGTGCTGGCAGGAAATTGTGCATTTCTGTTTTTTTTTTTTTTTTTTTTTTGAGATGGAGTCTCTCTGTCGCCCAGGCTAGAGTGCAGTGCCACAGTCTCGGCTCGCTGCAACCTCTGCCTCCTGGGCTCAAGTGATTCTCCTGCCTCTGCCTCCCTAGTAGTAGTTGGGATTACAGGCACGTGCCACCACGCCCAGCTAATTTTTGTATTTTTAGTAGAGACAGGGTTTCACCATGTTGCCCAGACTAGTCTTGAACTCCTGACCTCAGATGATCCGCCCACCTTGGTCTCCCAAAGTGCTGGGATTACAGGCGTAAAACACCACACCCGACCACCATTTCTGCTTCTTAAGTCTATTTTCCTCTCTGGGGACATCACTCCCAGGCAGACGTGCCTGTGTGTGTGTGTGTGTGTGTGTGTGTGTGTGTGTGTGTATGCATGCACATGTGTGCATCAAAGTGGGCCCCAACAACTCCCACTTACATCCTATCCACTCATTAGTTCAGAAATGGAAGTGTCTTTTTCTGTTGATTCAGAGAAAGTCCTAGGGCAGACTATCATTGGCCCTTCCCCAAATCAATCAGTGAGCCAAGGGCTTAGGGTGTTCTGATTGGTCAGGCTGAGTCACATGGCCACTCCTTCTTGGCCCTGACGTTCTTTCCACCTGCCTCTCCCGTCCTGCTTCAGCGCTTCCAAGCCATGGAGGAGACACACCTGAGGCACATGAAGGCGTTGCTGGGCTCCTATGCTCACTCCGTGGAGGACACGCACGTGCAGATCGGGCAGGTGAGTTGGGCAGGTGTGAGGAATGAGGCTGGGGTCACTGTTGGGCAAAGGGGCCTTGACCAGTTTCACACCCCGCCCACCTGGCACAGGTGCATGAGGAATTTAAGCAGAACATCGAGAACGTCAGCGTGGAGATGCTACTCAGGAAGTTTGCAGAGAGTAAGGGCACAGGCCAGGAGAAGCCAGGTGAGTCAGGGCAGCCATCAGGGGTCGGGCTTTAGTGCCACAGCTGCAGGTGATGGGCAGGACTCCAGAGGCAGGAGACTGAACCTCCCTGGGGCTTGGTTTCTTTCTTTCTCTCTCTTTTTTTTTTGAGATGGAGTCTCCCTCTGCCTCTGTCGCCCAGGCTGCAGTGCAGTGGTGCGATCTTGGCTCACTGCAACTGCTGCTTCGGGGTTCAAGCTATTCTCCTGCCTCAGCCTCCCGGAGAAGCTGGGACTACAGGCACGTGCCACCACACCCAGCTAATTTTTTTGTGTGTATTTTTAATAGAGATGAGGGTTCACCATGTTGGCCAGGCTGGTCTTGAACTCTTGACCTCAGGTGATCCCCCCGCCTCGGCCTCCCAAAGTGCTGGAATTACAGGTGTGAGCCACTGCTCATGGCCAGGCCTTGGTTTCTTTGTGGGAAAAATGGGATGCTGACGAGTCCAGCTCTCCAGCTTGATCTTACATGTAAATCTCTTTGAACCAGATCCCACAGGAGCCTTGAGTGCCAGGCTCAGCTGTTCATACTTCACCCCCAGGGCCTAAGGGAGCCGTTGAGGGTTGTTGAGCAAAAGAACAATTTGCAAATGCTCAGATACAGGACTGGGGAGGAGTTAAGAGCAAAAGTTTTAGAGTCAGACCTGGGCTTGAGTCTTTTCTTCATCACTTGCTGTGTGACTTAGGACCTGTGCTTTGACTTCTCTGAGCCTCAGTTTCCTCATCTGTAAAGTGAGGATGTTAATAATGTTGTAACGTTCAGTGATTTAATTCAGGTAAAGGGCAAAGGGTGTGCCAGGCACACAGTAGGCACTCACTAAATGCTGGTATACAGTTATGTCTTCAAGTCTTGTTAACCAGCAAAACCTGTTCTTTCTCCCTCCTGTCTCTCTGGCTCGGCCCTGGCTCAGGTCACCCCTCCCTGCATGGGGCCCCACTCTTGCCTTTCACAGGCCCCAGATCTGTTGTGTCCTCCTCCTGCTCACACACCTTCCATGGCTCCCCATTGTTCTTGGGAGAGAGTTCCCACGCCTCGTCCTGTCACTCAAAGCCCAGCCCACTGCACACATGCATGGTTCATCCCCCAACCCAACCCAAGTTCCAGCCACAAATGCTGGAAGTACGTGGAAGTAGCTCATGTCACCCCCTACAGTGGCACTAACCAGCTGGAACCAGACCAGCCCCTTGATCCATCCCACTCCTGATGATCTGGGGCTGGTTCTTGTCTGGGAACCTGATGGACCTTGAGTTCAGATCCAGGTGCCATTTTGTGGCCAAAAGTGTTCTACTCTTTCGAAGCCCAGTCTCCCCACCCTCAGTTTAGTTTCTCTCTCTCTCTCTCTCTTTTTTTTTTTTTTTTTTTAATTTTTTTGAGGCAGAGTTTGCTCTGTCACCCAGGCTGGAGTGCAGTGGTGCAATCTCGGCTCACTGCAACCTCCGCCTCCTAGGTTCAAGCGATTCTCCCACCTCAGCCTCCCGAATAGCTGGGATTACAGGCACCTGCCACCAGGTCCGGCTAATTTTTTTGTAATTTTAGCAGAGACAGGGTTTCACCATGTTGGCCAGGCTCGTCTCGAACTCTTGACCTAAGGTGATCCACCCGCCTCAGCCTCCCAAAGTGCTGAGAATACAGGCCCGGGCCACTGTGCCCAGCCCCGCAATTGAGTTTCTGTCTCCCGTCTCAGGACCTCTGGACTTCGAGGCATACAGCGCGGCTGCCCTGCAGGAAGGCAAGTACGTCTGGGCCTGGATGCCCAGGCTGGACCGTGGGGGTGAGGAAAGCTGATATGAACGTGAAAGAAGGCACCTCCCAGTGCTCAGTTGCCCCCCAATCTATCCTCAGCGATGAAACGTTTGCGGGGAGCCAAGACCTTTCGCCTTCCGGGATTAAGCCGGCGGGAGCGGGAGCCAGAGCCACCTGCAGCTGTGTGAGAAAGCGCCCCTGCCCGGACTGGCCCAGGCTAGCCCGGGATCCCTTCCCCTGCCCAGGCTATCCCGGAAGTCCCCTCCTAGGATAGCCCAGGAGTATCCATATTCCAGGCTGGACCAGGATTCCCTCCACCCAAGCTAGACCAGGAGTGCCTCTGCCCCAGGCTAGCTCAATATTACCGCTGCCCAAGCTAGTCCAGAATTCTTCCTTTTGCCAGGTTAGGCCAAGAACTGCCTGTCGCAGAGTAAGCTAGCATTTCCCCTGTCCGAGCTGGCCCAGGATTGTTCTGTTTGCCAAGGCTAGCCCCGACTTTCCCTACCTTCACAAGGCAGCCCTTCAAATGAGTTCCAGGATTCCTTCCCTCCCAGGCTGTTTGAGAACACTCTCTACTCAGCTAACTTCAGATTCAACCCCCTCCCCAAGCAAGCCTCAGGGTCCCACTGCCTCCAGGGCTAGCTCAGGGCAATATCACAGCCGGGGAGCTACCCCAGCTTCCATGTCCAGTGTTGGGGGCTGACAGGGGGCACCAGATGGGCTGCGGAAGCTGATACCAACATCTCTTCCTCCATCCCCAGAGATTTCCTGGAGCCCGATTCAGGGGTGAGTGACGTGGGAGGGGTCAGGCTGAGCTACAAGTGGAAGGAGTTTGATCCCACTCTTGGCTCCTAGAGACCGGATCCCTACTGGAAACTAAAGAGCCGAGATTGAGGGGCGGGCTGGAGCCTGGGGCTGAGTTCATATCCCACCTCAGCGGCAAAGTCCCGTGGACTACGTGGGTGTGAATAATGTCCCTGCCGAAGCTCAGTTTGTCCCAGGAACCTGCCCACACACCCAGGGAAGACAGTCGTTGCCATCAGGGTTGTTTTGAGGTCTGAGTCAAGGCCTGGGGGCGGGGCAGGCGGTGGTTGGCAGGGTGAGATGGAAGGTTCGATAGTGGGGAGCCTGACTCACCGCTGTCCCCCAACTCCCCTAGACATGTCCAGAGGTGGATGAAGAAGGTTTCACTGTCCGTCCTGATGTGACCCAGAACAATATCCTTCTGGCACCCCCCAGGAGCAGTTGTTGGCACAGCAAGGTCAAAACTGTCCACAATAACCAGTCCACCTTCAGCATGCCTCTCTGGGTACATCCTGGAGAGAGTCTCCCTTGTGGATGAAGCCAACCTAAATGTAAACACCCACTCTATGGAGTCAGCACTGGGCAAGAGGGAGAGAGAAAAGGAAAGCCAGCAAGGCTTCCTGGAGGAGGGGGCACCGGTGTTGGGGTTTTGCAGCTGAATAGGAGTTTGCCAGTTAGGTCTGCACATGCTTGTGCAAAGGCTTGGCTGGGGGGTGGGAGTGCTGGTGGGACATGGTGTCAGGACTGAAGGTGGCACATGGCGAGCGATGGGACTGGGCAGGACCTCGAAGGGTTTGAGCAGGGAGGGACAAGGTTGGACTGGAGAGCTGACTGGGGAGAAGCTTGTGTTGGGATTGGCTTGGACCTTGACTGCAGCCCACGCACGGCCGAGCCCTCCCGTTTCTCATCCAGCGACTCCGACTTCGATGACGAAGAGCCCCGCAAGTTCTACGTGCACATCAAGCCCGCCCCGGCCCGGGCTCCAGCCTGCAGCCCCGAGGCAGCAGCGGCACAGCTCAGGGCCACTGCGGGCAGCCTCATCCTTCCTCCTGGCCCAGGGGTGAGGCATGGGAGGGGTGCCCTGGGTGGTGCTGGCAAGGCTGGCTGGATGTGCTCATGTTGATGCTGCCCACTTTGTCCACAGGGCACCATGAAACGCCATTCTTCACGTGAGTAGCCTTTGGTCTTCAGAGTAGGGACGATCCTAAGGAGGGGAGGCTATGGGTGTGGGCTTGAATCAAAGCTCTGTTTTGTAACTTGGGGCAGGCTGCTTAACCACACTGACCTTCAGTCTCCTTTTCTGTAAAATGAGGTCATTATGAAATTAAGTGAGAGCTGAAAGGGGCAGCTGGGGCCAGGGGGAGCCAGCATCTGGAGACGGGCTCGCTCAGGCTTGAATCTGTGTCTGCCTGATTTGCTGATCACCTTGGGCAACTGGCTGGACACCCCCAAGCCTCGGTCCCTTGGTCCGTGAAGTGGGGAGCATTGCAGGCAGGGTGACAAGAAAGCTCAAGGAGGTACATCTCTTGTAGGGGACGCTGCTGGGAAACCCCAGAGACCTCGGTCTGCCCCCAGAACTGGCAGGTGGGTTCCACACGAGTGGGCAGGTGGGGGCTGTCCCCACCTCCGCCTCCCCATGTCTCCACCTGGTGTTCTCTTGTCTCGGCTGGGAGTTGATGTCATGCTGGGGTTTTTTTTGTTTTTGTTTTTGTTTTGAGACAGAGTCTCACTCTGTCGCCCAGACTGGAGTGCAGTGGCGCGATCCCGGCTCACAGCAGCCTCCACCTCCTGGGTTCAAGCAATTTTCATGCCTCAGCCTCCCAAGTAGCTGGGACTACAGGCACACACCACCACACCCAGCTAACTTTTGTATTTTTAGTAGAGACAGGGTTTCACCATGTTGGCCCGGCTGGTCTCGAACTCCTGACCTCAAGTGATCTGCCCGCCTCGGCCTCCCAAAGTGCTGGGATTACAGGCATGAGCCATTGCGCCTGGCCCATGTTGGCTTTTGAGGGACCATTTAGTCATTCATTTGATGAACATTTATTGAGTGCCTGCTATGTACTTGTGCTGTTCTAGGGCCTGGGTTCTGAGACAGGCGTCCCTTCTCAGAATCACATTCTAGTGACTCAGATTTTAAGAATAGCAAATAAGGCCAGGTGTGGTGGCTCACACCTGTAATCCCAGCACTTTGGGAGGCCAAGGCGGGCAGATCACCTGAGGTTGAAAGTTCGAGACCAGCCTGACCAACATAGAGAAACCCCATCTCTACTAAAAATACAGCATTAGCTGGGCATGGTGGCGCATGCCTGTAATCCTAGCTATTCGGGAGGCTGAGGCAGGAGAATCGCTTGAACCTGGGAGGCGGAGCTTACAATGAGCTGCTGTTGCGCCATTGCACTCCAGCCTGGGTAACAGGAGGAAACTCTGCCTCAAAAAAAAAAAAAAAAAGCAAATAAGTTAGAGCATATTCAATATTTCTAAGTGCTACGAAGAAATGAAAGCCGATGATGCAAAGACAGAAGGAGGTGACTTCCCTTGAGGTGTGGATGGGAACCTCCTCGAGGGGGTGACTTGGAGCTAAGCCCCAAAGAGGAACCAGGAGGTGGCTATGAAGAGAGCTGGGGAAATGGAACTCCAGACTCGGAACAGGCTGAGCACCGTGGCTCACACCTGTAATCCCAGCACTTTGGGAGACCAAAGCGGGCAGATCACTTGAGGTCAGGAGTTTGAGATCAGCCTGGCCAGCATGGTGAAACCCTGTCTCTGCTAAAAGTACAAAAATTAGCCGAGCATGGTGGCAGGTGCCTGTAATCCCAGCTACTCTGGTGGCTGAGGCAGGAGAATTGCTTGAACCCAGGAAGCGGGGGTTGCAGCAAGCTGAGATTGGGCCGCACTGCAGCCTGGCCGAACGGCGAGACTCCGTCTAAAAAAAAAAAAAAGAAAAAAGAAAAAGACCGGAAACAGCATGTGCAAAGGCCCTGGGGTGGGATGAGGCTTGGGAAAAATAGAAGCAGTCCTCTTGGCCTCACCCTCTCTAGCTGTGCAGAGAGATTGCAGTCAGAGGAGCAGGTGTCCAAGAACCTCTTTGGGCCGCCCCTGGAGTCAGCCTTTGACCACGAAGATTTTACAGGTGATGGGGATAAGGGATTGGAGGTCATGGGTGTGGCCGGAGGGAGGATGGGTGGGGCCATTGCAAAGTTAGACCAATCGAGTACCTTGGAGGCCAGGCTGGAGGGAGGACTAGTCCGTGTCAGGGTGGGCGGGGCCAGAGTACAGGTGGGAGGGGCCATAGATAGGACGGGGCCTTGGCCAGTGGGCGGTGACTGGGTGGATGGGCCGGACTTTTGTGTAGAGGGAAGTCACCAGAAGGCATAGCCTTGGGGGCTATGAATGGGGGCCCCCCTGACCTTCCCTCGACGTGGCCGTGGCCTGCAGGAGGATGGGCAGGGACTCCAAGTGGGCGAGGGTCGGAGCTGACCGCCCGCTTCCCTCCCCAAGGCTCTAGCAGCCTGGGCTTCACCTCCAGCCCCTCCCCTTTCTCCTCCTCGTCGCCCGAAAACGTGGAGGATTCCGGCCTGGACTCTCCGTCCCACGCGGCACCTGGCCCCTCCCCAGATTCCTGGGTCCCCCGCCCAGGCACCCCGCAGAGCCCGCCCAGCTGTAGGGCGCCACCCCCAGAGGCCAGGGGTATCCGAGCACCGCCTCTGACAGACTCGCCGCAGCCCCTCGCCCCGTCTCCAGGCCCCTGGGGGCTGGAGGCCTTGGCCGGAGGAGGTGAGTCCAGCGGGTCTGGGCCTGAGAGTTGCTGGAACCCTGGGCGGGTGATTGAGCGCCCGCTGTGGGCAGGGCCTGATCAGGCTGCTGGAGACACAGCTAGGACCAGGCAGGCAGAACCTCCCACCGTTGCAGGGACAACAATGAGATGGACATTTAGCAAGGCAGGCGGGTAGCGGGTGCCAGGTGGGGGCCCTCCCTGAGGAAAGGACATCTGAGCTGAGATTTGAGGGAGGTGAGGACAGTACCACGTGGACATGAGGGGAAAGATGTGCTGGGCAGAGGGCACAGCCCCTGCAAAGGCCCTGGGGCAGGAGCGCGCTAGGCCTGTCTGAAGAACAGCAAGGAGGTCTGCCTGCTGGAACAGGGTGATGAGGGGAGGAGGAGGAAGAGAAGGGGGGTGTGGGCAGGGCCTGATGGGCACAGGGAGGGCTTGTGAGTGTTACCCTGAGTAACGCTGAGGGCCATGAGCAGGGGAGGGGCGGATGGACATCGAGGCTGGGCCTGTAGGTGTCAGGTGCACAGTGGACCCTGAGTTTGGGAAAGGTCAGGTCAGAGCACCTTCTCGACAGAGCACCCCCTCCTTGAAGACGTCATCAAAACAGGAGGAGCAGCCGCCCAGAGAGAGTAGAGGAGAGGACAGAGCCGGGGACCCTGGAGGGGTTGGAGACAGGAGGACAGCAGGTTGGGGGAGAAGGGCGGGGTGGGCTCCTAGGGGCTACCTGAGGAGAATGGGAAGCCCCTGAGTCAGAGCGACTGTGGGCTGTGACCACCTCGAGGTCCCCAGCAGTGCCAACAAGGGCGCTTGGCACCCTCCATAGGAAAGGGCCTGGCTGGAGCCTGTTCAAGGGAGAGCCGAGTGGGTGGAGACCACAGACTGGGGGCAGAAGTTTTTTTTTTTTTTTTTTTTTGAGAAGGAGTTTTGCTCTTGTTGCCCAGGCTGGAGTGCAGTGGTGCGATCTTGGCTTACTGCAGCCTTTGCCTCCCAAGTTCAAGCAATTCTCTGCCTCAGCCTCCCAAGTAGCTGAACTACAGGTGCACACCGCCACACCTGGCTAATTTTTTTTTTTTTTTTTTTTTGAGGCAGAGTCTCGCTCTGTCGCCCAGGCTGGAGTGCAGTGGCACCATCTCGGCTCACTGCAAGTTCCGCCTCCCAGGTTCACACCATTTTCTGGCTTCAGCCTCCCGAGTAGCTGGGACTACAGGCGCCCGCCACCACGCCCGGCTAATTTTTTGTGTTTTTTAGTAGAGACGGGGTTTCACCATGTTGACCAGACTGGTCTTGAACTCCTGACCTTAGGTGATCTGCCTGCCTCGGCCTCCCAAAGTGTTGGGATTACAGGTGTGAGCCCCCACATCCGGCCTGAGCAGAGGCTCTTATCCAACCCGGCAAATTCTGCCCCCCAGGGGACATTGTCAGTGTCTAGAGACATTTTTGGTTGTCACCACCAGGCAGGAGTGGTGCTCCTGGCATTCAGTGGGTGGAGGCCTCGGTTGCTGCTCAGCACCCTACAGTGCACAGGGCAGCCACCACCCACAAGAATGGTCCAGCCCCCAAATGTCTGCGGTGCTGAGGCTGAGAAAGTCAGGTAGAGGGGGGAGCGCAGCCTGGGGTGCAGGTGAGAGGGGAGGTAGGTGGGAGGGGAGGTAGGTAGGTGGGAGGGGAGGTAGGTAGGTGGGAGGGGAGGTGGGTAGGTGGGAGGGGAGGTGGGTGGGAGGGGAGGTAGGTGAGCAAGTGAGCACGTTCATAGATGGAACACAGCCAGAACCCTGAAGAAGCAGGAGAGGGAGGGGAGCTTGGGTGTTAAAGGCATGAGACTCAGACACAGGCCACAGTAGGTGGCTGCAGTCAGGTTCCCGGAGAGGGTAGAGGTCACAGAATGGCTGAATGTTGGCTAAAAACCCTCTGCTGAATCCCCCCTACAGTATACCTGCGTCTTAAGCCTTCAGTGCTTGCTTGCATATCCCCAGTAATGGGGAGCTCACCCCTTATTGGGCCACCATTCTGGCGTCTGGGAGGGTCAGGGGTGTGGACAGTATCCGCAGTGCTGTCTGGCACCTTCTCTGCAACCCCAGGACTTCAGACCCATTGGGGGTCTCCACGGAAAAGCCCATCTCCTATATTTTGGCTGAGTGTGTGCCCCTGGGGAGGCCCCAGAGGCCCTGGGCAGCATCTCAGCAGTGCCTCTTTGTATTTGCTCCCAGACCTGATGCCTGCACCTGCCGACGCCACAGCCAGGGAGGCCCTGGCAGCCCCACCCAGGAGACTCCGCTCTAGGAAGGTGTCCTGCCCTCTCACACGTAGCAACGGGGACCTGGTAGGTGAGGGGGTGTGGCAGGAGCTGGTCTGGGGGTCGTCTCCGGGATCAGCTTTTGGGCGCTGGTCCTGGGGCACTCATAGCCCAGACTGTCTATTTCCCTTCCAGTCGCGTTCCCTGAGCCCCTCCCCACTGGGCTCTTTAGCCCCCAGCACTACCTTGGAACGGCCCAGCTTCTCATCCCAGACAGGACATGGTACGTGAGAGCGGTCCTGGGCCCAGCTTTAGGCCTCAGTGTCACCTTCTCTGGTCTGGGTGGGTGGCTTCTCTGTTGGCAGAGGTGTGGTTGGGCGGGGGGTCTCGAGCCTGGAGCCTGTGTTCATGCTGTCTGTCCGTTGTTCCCCATTCCCTCCCCACCACCACCAGGAGTCTCCCGGGGTCCGAGCCCTGTGGTCCTGGGCTCCCAGGATGCCCTGCCTGTAGCCACAGCCTTCACGGAGTACGTCCATGCCTACTTCCGTGGCCACAGCCCCAGGTACCCGGTGATGGGCAGACAAGGGCCCGTGGGGGGTCTGTGTTGGGGAGGGTCCAGCAGGGACAGCTTTCAGATGTGCTTCATGGTCTATCTTATGGTGAAAGGGCCTTGAACACTGAGCCAAGTGACCAGGCCCCTGTCCTGAGGGCAGTGGAGCCATAGGAGGGCCTTTTTTTTTTTTTTTTCTTTTTTTTTTTTTTTTTTTAACTGAGACAGAGTTTCACTCTTGTTGCCCAGGCTGGAGTGCAGTGGTTCAATCTCAGCTCCCTGCAACCTCCGCCTCCCGGGTTCAAGCCATTCTCCTGCCTCAGCCTCCCGAGTAGCTGGAACTACAGGTGCATGCCACTGCACCTGACTAAATTATTGTATTTTTTGTTTGTTTGTTTTGAGACAGGGTCTCACTCTGTTGCCCAGGCTGGAGTGTAGTGGTGTGATCTTGGCTCACTGCAAACTCTGCCTCCTGGGTTCAAGAGATTCTCCTGCCTCAGCCTCCCAAGTAATTATGGGATTACAGGCACACATCACCACACCCGGCTGATTCTGTGTTTTTAGTCGAGACCGGGTTTCACCATGTTGACCAGGCTGGTCTCGAACTCTTGGCCTCAAGTGATCCACCTGCCTCGGCCTCCCAAGGTGCTGGGATTATAGACATGAGCCACCGTGCCCGGCCATAGGAGAGCATTTGAGCAGGGCTAGGCATTGCTGTAGACTCCAAGGCTGCCGTGGGCATTGAGATGAAGGGAGTGACACTAGAAGTTAGGCCCAGTAAGGGGGTAAGGGGATGGGTTAAGGACGAGTGGAGGGCAGGGGTATATATTGGGGTGGCCTTCAGCAGAAAAGATCTAAAAGTCAAACCATGAAGAAGAGGAGAGTGTCAGATCAAAAACCCAAGCAAAGGACAGCTAAAAAAACTGAACATTTTAATTTGAGCTCCCTGGTGGCCTAGGAGAAAAGAGAACTAGGGAAGGAGATGTTGCTGCCTCCTTCAGCCCAGGGTGGATTCTTCCTGTCCAGGCAGGAATGAAAGAGGAGGAGGTTGGGGGAAAGGATATGGGGGATCATCAGGGCCATCCTAGATCTGAGGTGTCTGGGGAGCCACAGGCATCAGTGGAACCAGGAGAAGGGGGAGGATGAGACACCAGGCAGAGCCCTAAGCCAACACCCAGTCCCCTCATCCTCCCCAGCTGCCTGGCTCGAGTAACTGGGGAGCTGACCATGACCTTCCCTGCTGGCATCGTGCGTGTGTTCAGCGGGACCCCACCCCCACCTGTCCTCAGCTTCCGGCTTGTACACACAGCCCCTATTGAGCACTTCCAGCCCAACGCCGATCTGCTCTTCAGGTACTATGGATGGGCAGTGGGAAAGGGCCTCGGAGGCTGCTGGGGGTCAGGGGCTTCCGGGCTCTGAATTCCCTCTCTGCTTCCTGGGAATTTTTTTTTTTTTTTTTTTTTTTTTTTGTAGAGATAGAGTCTTGCTCTGTCACCCAGGCTGGAGTGCAATGGCGTGATCTTGGCTCACTGCAACTCCGCCTCCCGGGTTCAAGCAGTTCTCCTGCCTCAGCTTCCCGAGTAGCTGGGATTACAGGCCACTACACTCAGCTAATTTCTTTTGTATTTTAGTAAAGACAGGGTTTCACCTTGTTGCCCAGGCTGGTCTCGAACTCCTGAGCTCAGGCAATCCGTCTGCCTTGGCCTCCCAAAGTGCTAGGATTACAGGCGTGAGCCACCACACCCGGCCTGATTTTTTTTTTTTAATTATTATTATTATTGTTTTGAGATACAGTTTTGCTATCGTTGCCTAGGCTGGGGTGCAGTGGTGCGATCTCGGCTCACTGCAACCTCCACCTCCTGGGTTCAAGTGATTCTCCTGCCTCAGCCTCCTGAGTAGCTGGGATTACAGGCATGTGCCACCATGCCTGGCTGATTTTTGCATTTTTAGTAGAAATGGGGTTTCACCACGATGGTCAGGCTGGTCTTAAACTCCTGACCTCAGGTGATCCACCTGTCTCAGCCTCCCAAAGTGCTGGGATTACAAGCATGAGCCACCGCACCCAGCCGCCTCCTGGGATTTGCTGTGTGGCCTGGGGCAAGTAACTTGCCCTCTCTGACCCTTGTTTTCCATCCCTCCTTTACTGCCACCACCACTACCATCCAGGTAGGGCTTTGCTGGGCCCAGGGTGGACCAGGAAATTACATCTTTAGGAAGGGGTAGATTGAATGCTGGGAGCCCTGGGAGGGCATGTCCCGAGGATTGCGGTGATCAGTCCGGGTTTCTGCAGTGACCCCTCCCAGAGTGACCCTGAGACCAAAGACTTCTGGCTCAACATGGCAGCTCTGACCGAGGCTCTGCAGCGCCAGGCAGAGCAGAACCCCACCGCCTCCTACTACAACGTGGTGCTGCTGCGATACCAGGTGTGCCACCCGCATGGGTCCGGGAGGAGGTGGTGGAGTAGGGGACACGGTGAGCTGGCAGCAGACCTGGAGGCGCCTGCATGTTGGTCAGGCTGGTCTCGAACTCCTGACCTCAAGAGATCCAACCCGTGAGAGCTGATGAGCTGGAGGGAGTAGGCAGGGTGGGTGGGGAATGAAGGGTGGAGGAGTAGGCAGTGTGGGAGAGCATGCATCCCCTGTTGCAGATAGCATCTTTATATGAACTAGAAGCAGCCTAGCCCTGGAATCTTTCACTTGAACTTCCCTGGGAGAGTTTGTTAGAATGAGGCGCTCTCCTGCCCCCTGCTGGAAACCTGGTGTAATACAGCCTCTCATCCATCAAATCTCCCTGTGATTGGGCCCCCTTGGGGCGGTGTGCGCATCGCGGGGTCAAGTGGTTGAATAGCACATGATGTGGCAAGACGGGATGGCCCAAGCTGTGTCCTCTCTCCCATTCTCATTCTTCCTAGTTCTCCCGCCCGGGTCCCCAGTCTGTGCCTCTGCAGCTCAGTGCCCACTGGCAGTGTGGGGCCACCCTCACCCAGGTCTCAGTGGAGTACGGCTACCGGCCCGGTGCCACAGCTGTGCCCACGCCACTCACGAACGTCCAGATCCTGCTGCCTGTGGGGGAACCTGTGACCAACGTCCGCCTGCAACCGGCCGCCACCTGGTGAGGGCGTGCAGGAAGCCAAGGAAAACTTAGCAGTTTCCCCCATAACCCCAGACTTTCTCCTTGATGCAACAGTTAAAGGGTGCACCCTAGGCCTGACCGTTAACTGTGAGCCCACCTTCCTTAGCACTGAGGGTGATATTATGAGGGCCAGGCGCTGTGGCTCATGCCTGTAATTGCAGTGCTTTGGGAGGCTGAGGTGGGAGGATCACTTGAGGCCAGGAGTTTGAGACCAGCCTGGGCAATATAGTGAGACCTCATCGCTACAAAAAAAATTTTTGTTTATTTATTTATTTTATTTATTTTGAGATGAAGTCTCACTCTGTCGTGCAGGTTGGAGCGCAGTGGCACGATCTCAGCTCACTGCAACCTCCGCCTCCCGGGTTCAAGCGATTTTTCTCTGCCTCAGCCTCCCGAGTAGCTGGGATTACGAGGGCCTGCTACACGCCCAGCTGATTTTTGTATTTTTTTAGTAGACGTGGGGTTTCACCATGTTGGCCAGGCTTGTCTCGAACTCCTGACCTCAGGTGATCCACCCGCCTTGGCCTCCCAAAGTACCGGGATTATAGGCATGAGCCACTGTGTCCAGCCTTGCAAAAAAAATATTTTAAAAAGTAGTCAGTCATGGTAGTGTGCTCTTGTAGTCCCAGCTACTCAGCAGGCTGAGACAGAAGGATCGCTTGAACCCAGGAGTTGAGGCTTCAGGGAGTTACCCTGGGTGACAACTGTCTCTTAAAAAACAAAAATTGTCACCCCTGTAATCCCAGCACTTTGGGAGGCTGAGGCAGGCGGATCACGAGGTCAGGAGATTGAGACCATCCTGGCTAACACGGTGAAACACCGTCTCTACTAAACAAAATAGAAGAAATTAGCCAGGCATGGTGGCGGGCGCCTGTAGTCCCAGCTACTTGGGAGGCTGAGGCAGGAGAATGGTGTGAACCCGGGAGGCGGAGCTTGCAGTGAGCTGAGATCGCGCCACTGCACTCCAGCCTGGGCGACAGAAAGAGACTTCATCTCAAAAAAAGAAAAAACAAAAATTAAATTAAAAAAAAAAAGTCGGCCGGGCGCGGTGGCTCACGCTTGTAATCCCAGCACTTTGGGAGGCCGAGGCAGGCGGATCACAAGGTCAGGAGATCGAGACTACGGTGAAACCCTGTCTCTGCTAAAAATACAAAAAATTAGCTGGGCGCGGTGGCGGGCGCCTGTAGTCCCTGCTACTCGGGAGGCTGAGGCAGGAGAATGGCGAGAACCCAGGAGGCGGAGCTTGCAGTGAGCCAAGATCGCGCCACTGCACTCCAGCCTGGGCAACAGAGCGAGACTCCGTCTTGAAAAAAAACAAAAACAAAAACAAAAACAAAAAAAAAAAAGTCTGCTGTGAAAAAGCCAGACTTATAGGACAGAATGCATCATCTAAAAGTGCAAGGAAGCCAGACATGGTGGCTTATGCCGGTAATCCCAGCACTTTGGAAGACCCAGGCAGGTGGATCACCTGAGGTCAGGAGTTCGAGACCAGCCTGGCCAATATGGTGAAACCCTGTCTCTACTAAAAATACAAAAAGTAGCCAGGCATGGTGGTGGGCGTCTGTAATCCCAGCTACTCAGGAGGCTGAGGGAGGAGAATCGCTTGAACCCGGGAGGCATAGGCTGCAGTGAGCAGAGATCACGCCAGTGCACACCAGCCAGGGCAACAGAGTGAGGCACCATCTCAAAACACACACACACACACACACAAAAGTGCTGCAAGGCTGTGTGGCTCCGCGGCTGTTCCATATCTCACCCCCATTTCACAGATGGGGAAATTGAGGTGAAGTGGGGGAGAAAGTTTGCTGGGGTCACACAGCCAGGAGGCCGCTGAGGCGGGACCCTGGGCTCTCAGCATCCTCTGTGGGGAAGCCCTGATCAAGATTCTCTCACGGCCAGGAACCTGGAGGAGAAGCGGCTCACATGGAGGCTTCCAGATGTGTCTGAGGCAGGGGGTGAGCTGTGGTTGTGCATGAGGGCTGGGTGGGAGGGACTGGGGTCAGCTGGGAGGCCCTTATTTATGTTGGGGAAGAATTAGGGACATACTGAGGGCGGGCAAGTATGGGCATTGAGGAAGGCTTTAAAAAGCTGGAGGAGGGCCGGGCTGGGTGGCATAGTCTGTAATCCCAGTGGTTTGGGAGGCCCAGGCTGCAGGATCACATGATTCCAGCAGTTGGAGTCTGCAGTGACCTATGATCGCACCACTGCACTCTAGCCTGGGCAATAGAGCCAGACCCTGTCTCTAAAAAACAAACAAAAAAGGCCAGGTGCAGTGGCTCATGCCTGTAATCCCAGCACTTTGGGAGGCCAAGGCAGGTGGATCACTTGAGGTCAGGAGTTCAAGACCAGCCTGGCCAGCATGGTGAAACCCCGTCTCTACTAAAAATATAAAAATTAGCCAGGCGTGGTGGCATGCATCTGTGATCCCAGCTACTCGGGAGGCTGAGGCAGGAGAATCGCTTGAACCCAGTAGGCGGAGGTTTTAGTGAGCTGAGATCATGCCACCGCACTCTGGCCAGGGTGACAGAGTGAGACTGTCTCAAAAAAAAAAAAAAAAAAAGCTGGAGGAGGGCCGAGCACAGTGGCATAGGTCTGTAATCCCAGTGCTTTGGGAGGCCCAGGTGGGAGGATCACTTGAGCCCAGGAGTTGGAGGCTGCAGTGACCTATGACTGTACCACTACACTCCAGCCTGGGCAACATAGCCAGACCCTGTCTCTAAAAAAAAAAAAAAAAAGCTGGAGGAGAGGGCGTCCCAGGGCCAGATGGCAAGACACAGCAGGTGCAAAGGCTCTGAGGCAGGACTCCCTTGCCAGCCACACAAAGCCCAGGGATGCCAGGAGAGACGGATGCAGGGGATTGAAGGGAGGTCTGATGGGGCACATGAAGGCCACAGAACAAAGGGCTTCAGGTGTGGGCCAAAGAGGAGCCTGTTTCACAGCTGGGATGCGGCTGGTGCCAGGGCACAGCTGACTGCAGGTCTCCCCAGGCTCTGGCCGCCTCTCTGCCAGCTGGGAGCCGCTCTCAGGGCCCAGCACACCTAGCCCCGTGGCCGCACAGTTCACCAGCGAGGGGGCCACTCTGTCGGGCGTGGACTTGGAACTGGTGGGCAGCGGTTACCGCATGTCACTGGTGAAGAGGAGGTTTGCCACAGGTACTCCCCAGCCCTGCTCTGGGTGACCTCAGGAGCCGGGACCTTGCTGGGGGCAAGCCCTGGGATGTGGGGAGGGATTGGGGCGTGGGGATCCTTGGGAAGGATAGGTGGGTGTTGGGGCCAGGAGACCCCAGATGGGGGGCACAGGTGGGCAAGGAGTCAGGGCCCCATGTGTCTGGGGCTCGCCCCTGGAGGACATCCTTGAAAGGACCCAAACCAGGGAGCCCGAAGTCCCCCCTGCCATCCCCTCCTCCAGCCCCACCCTGTTCTCCTGCCCCCAACAAGGGGCTCCTGGGGCCCAGTGGCAGCAAGGACAAGAGATACAGGGGTGTTTTGAAGAGGACAAGGATGATTGAAGCATCCCAGAGTCAGAGCCGGGGAACCCCTCCTGTACCCCTTCTCCCCACCGCTCCCCCTCACTGCTGCGCCCCCACAGGGATGTACCTAGTGAGCTGCTGAACCCGTAAATGCTGCCGCCCCAGCTCTACACTGCGCCCTGGTGCTGGCTGACCGCTCCCTACCCTCCTGCTGGACCCTGGGGCCTCCCGCCCCAGTCTCCCTGAGGCCCAGACTCCACGGAGAGGAGCCCCATGCCCAGCCGGCTGAGCCCAAGATTCGCTCCTCCCCCTCATGCCAACCCCCACACAGGTCCTGGCCTTTTAATGTTCTTTGAATAAACACTTTATTTTCTAATAAAATAAAAAAGGAAACCTTTTCCTGCTCCAGGAAGTATCCTTTGTATTGCCAGAGAGGGGAGGAAGAGAAGGCGGATGAATGTGAGAGAACTAACGCACCTCCCTCCCTGCACTGCGTTCAACCTGTACAGGGCCATTCTGGGAGAGAAGGAACCAGACACCGCAGCCCCATGGGCTCAGAGGTGGGCTAGAGGGAGGGAGGAGGACTAGAGAAGCCCAGAAAGGGGTGCCAGGAGTCTTCCCAAGCAGTCAGGAAAACTTTCTAACGAGGGGCCATTATAAATGGGATTTTGAGGTATGAGTAGGAGTTTGCAAGCTAGGCATGGGCATCCCAAGCAAAGTGATAGAAGGTTGTTATTTCAGTGAGGAAGCAATTAGTCAACCTACAAACATTAATTGAGTATCTACTGTATACCATGTAGCGGGGAGAGAGCTGTGAGCGGGACAAAGTCCTTGGAAGCCAGGAAGTGGAGATAGGAAGCCTGAGTGAAGAACCTGCTTGGCTGCCACTGGCTGTGTGATTTTGAGCGTGGGACTTGAGCCTCAGTTAGCGCATCTGCAACTCACCTCACTGGGTATCTGTGGGAGGTCACACACTTAGAAGAGTGCCGACTATAGGGCAAAACCCCCAGTAGTACCAGGCAGCTTTGGGAGCCCTAGGAGGAGGGTCGGCATTGGTGCAGGTGTGCAAGAGTGGCCTGCTGGGGAGGGCAGGACAGAAGCAGTAACAGAGACTGCAGTGGGGAGCAGGTCCGAGCCCAGTGGACAGTCTTAGGTCCTGATGGACATTCAGGGAACCAGGTCCCATGTTCCTGACCTTGAGGCTGTACAGACCCCAGAGAGCAAGCCCAGAATGGACGAAGCTCAAAAGGAAGGAAGGAGGAGGCGGGATTTGGCCTGAGACCTGCTGTGCGCTTTCTCTGATCCTCCCACCCTGTCCTCGAAAGAGAGAGTGCCTCTGGCTGTGCCTTGGTTTCCTTGTCTGTAAGGTGGGAGGAATCCTGTAGTTGGGAGAGGTTCAGGGAGCATTCCTGGCGCAAAGCAAGTGCATAATTAACATTGGCTGAGAGTTGGGCACCGTGGCTCACACCTGTAATCCCAATGCTTTGGGAGGCTGAGGCAGGAGGATCACTTGAGACCAGGAGTTCAAGACCAGCCTGGGAAAATAGCAAGACCCCCTGTTTCTACAAAAATAGGAAAATTGACCAAACATGGTGGCACACGCCTATGGTCCGAGCTACTCAGGAGGCTGAGGCAGGAGGATCAATTGAGCCCAGGAGGTTGAGGCTACAGTGAGCTAAGATCACACTGGTGCTCTCCAACCTGGGCAGCCACAGAGTGAGACACTGTCTCTTAAAACAAAATAGGCCGGGTAGGGTGGCTCATGCCTATAATCCCAGCACTTTGGGAGGCCGAGGCAGGTGGACCATTTGAGGTCAGGAGTTCAAGACCAGCCTGGCCAACATGGTGAAACCCCGTCTCCCCTCAAAATACAAAAATTGGCCAGGTGATAGTGGTATGTACCTGTAGTCCCAGCTACCTAGGAGGCTGAGGCAGGAGAATTCCTTGAGCCTGGGAAGCAGAAGTAGCGATGAGCCCAGATTGCACCACTGCGCTCCAGTCTGGGCGACAGAGTGAGACCCTGTATCAAAACAAAACAAAATAAAAACAACAAAAAAAAAGTCAACTGTAGGAAGGAATGATGATTATAGGAGTTGGGGCATCAAATGGGGGCAGAGGTGGCTGCAGCACCTGCCCTGTCTGGCTACAAACAGCCCAGGGACTTCCAAGCCCTTCATGTCTTCTCACTTGCAGGTCTTAGCATCTAGGCTGTAAATTCAGAGACCACACCTGCGCAGTGGGGCCCTGGGTGTTGGAGAGAGCTGCAGCTTTATAGAGGTGACAAAATCAAAATTTGTTTGCCATCGCCTCCTCATAATGTAGCCTGATCTGGGTGTGGGTTCTTTCCTGTCTCATAAGTGGCAGGTACATGGCACCTCCAAGTAGTTTTAATTGGCCTTCCTTGGGACACACATGAGGCTGGGCACCTTTGAAAATGAAGAAGTCATCTGGGATGGTGACTCATGCCTGTAAGTCCAGCACTCTGGGAGGCCAAGGCAGGCAGATCACTTGAGGTCAGGAATTCAAGACCAGCCTGGCCAACATGGTAGAACCCCATCTCTACTAAAAATACAAAAATAAGCCAGGCGTGGTGGTGGGCGCCTGTAATCCGCTATTTGGGAGGTTGAGGCAGGAGAATCGCTGGAGCCCAGGAGGAGGAGGAGGTTGCAGTGAGCTGAGAACATGCCACTGCACTCCAGCCTGGGAGACAGAGTGAGACTCCATCTCAAAAAAAAAAAAAACACCAAACAAACAGGGCTGGGTGTGTTGGCTCACGCCTGTAATCCCAGCACTTTGGCCAACATGGCCAGGAGTTGAGGCCAGGAGTTCGAGACCAGCCTGGCCAACATGGTGAAACCCCATCTCTACTAAGAATACAAAAGTTAGCTGGGCGTGGTGGCAGGTGCCTGTAATCTCAGCTACTGGGGAGGCTGAGGCAGGAGAATTGCTTGAATCCGGCAGGTGGAGGTTGCAGTGAGACGAGATGGCGCCACTGCACTCCAGCCTGGGTGACAGAGCAAGACTGCATCTCAAACAAACAAAGACAACACAAAAAACACAAGCAAACAATAAAGCGCAGAAGGCATTTTTCCCAGGTGTGGTCTTCTAACTGCCCGACCTTCCAGAGCAGGTGTGACATAACCTGTCTTAGAAGAGTGAATTCCAAAAGAGAGGGCATGGAACCGGTTAAACCTGCCAACCCCGGGCAGGCGTGATTCCATTATTCAGTTTACATGCCCTGGTCTCTTCCACCCGGGTGGCCTTAAAACCTCAGCTGTGACACAGAGTGATCCGTTGGCACTGCGCCATCAACTGGGTCACGTGTCAGAGGCCACCCCCAGCTGGTAAGTGACCTAACTGGATTTTCTTTTGAGCTGAAATTCACAAAACAAAAAATGAACCACTATAAGGTGAACAATTCAGTGAGTTTCAGTATATTCATAATACTGTACAGCCACACCCTTTATCTAATTTCAGCACATCTTCATCCCCTTGGAAAGGAAACCCCGTCCCCTTCAGCAGTCATGCCCCATTTCCCCTCCCACAGCCCCTGGCAACCACTCATCCGCTTCCTGTCTCTCTGGATTTGCCTGCTCTGGGCATTTCATATTGTGGGGAAAAGAAAGAGATCAGCCTGTTACTGTGTCTATATAGAAAGAAGTAGACATAAGAGACTCCATTTTGTTCTGTATTTGAGATGCTGTTAATCTGTGACCCTACCCCCAACCTTGTCCTTGCAAGAGACATGTGCTGTGGTGACTCAAGGTTTAATGGATTTTGGGCGTGCAGGGTGTGACTTTGTTCCTAGAAAAGCTGGGTATTGTCCAAGGTTTATTCCCATGTGATAGGATGAAACAATGTTGCTAAAAGGTTTATCTCAAGGCACAGGATTTTCCTTTAAACTTATTCACGTCACAGATCCTTGTTCTTATGTCTTACTGCTAATTTCCTCCCTAAAAATGATCCTATTGTCCTGCCACTCCCTTATCTTTAAGATGGTAAAGATAATTATCTATAAATACTAAGGGAACTCAGAGGCCGGTGCCGGCGTGGGTCCTCTGTAAGCTGAGCGCCGGTCCCCTGGGCCCCCGCTTTTCTTTCTCTATACTTTGTCTCTGTGTCTTATTTCTTTTCTCAAGTCTCTCGTTCCACCTAACGAGAAACACCCACAGGTGTGGAGGGGCAGGCCACCCCTTCATCTGGTGCCCAACGTGGAAGCTTTTCTCTAAGGTGAAGGTACGCTGGAGCGTGGTCATTGAGGACAAGTCGACGAGAGACTCCCGAGTACGTCTACAGTCAGCCTTGCGGTAAGCTTGTGCGCTCGGAAGAACCTAGGGTAACAATGGGGCAAACTAAGAGTAAATATGCCTCTTATCGCAGCTTTATTAAAATTCTCTTAAAAAGAGGGGGAGTTGGCCGGGCGCGGTGGCTCAAGCCTGTAATCCCAGCACTTTGGGAGGCCGAGATGGGCGGATCACGAGGTCAGGAGATCGAGAGACGATCCCGGCTAACACGGTGAAACCCCGTCTCTACTAAAAAATACAAAAAAATAGCCGGGCGAGGTGGTGGGCGCCTGTAGTCCCAGCTACTCGGGAGGCTGAGGCAGGAGAATGGCGTAAACCCGGGAGGCGGAGCTTGCAGTGAGCTGAGATCCGGCCACTGCACTCCAGCCTGGGTGACAGAGCAAGACTCCGTCTCAAAAAAAAAAAAAAAAAAAAAAAAGAGGGGGAGTTAAAGTCTCTACCAAAAATCTAATTACGCTGTTTCAAACAATAGAGCAGTTTTGTCCATGGTTTCCGGAACAGGGAACTTTAGATCTAAAAGATTGGGAAAAAATTGGCAAAGAATTAAAACAAGCAAGCAGGGAAGGTAAAATCATTCCGCTCACAGTATGGAATGATTGGGTCATTATTAAAGTAGCTTTAGAACCATTTCAAACAGAAGAAGATAGCGTTCCAATTTCTGATGTCCCTAAAAGCTGTGCAGTAGATTGTGAAAAAGAGGCAGGGATAGAATCCCGGAAAGGAAAGGAAAGTTCACACTGTGAATGTGTATCAGAGCCGGCTATGGCTCGGTCAACGCAAAATGTTGACAATAATCAATTACAGGAGGTAGTATATCCTGAAATGTTAAAATTAGAAGAAAAAAATCCAGAATTAGCAGAGCCATCAGAGTCTAAACCACGATGGCCAACTGCTCTTCCAGCAGCTCAGATGCCTGTAAATTTACAACCTCAAATGCAGGTTAAACAAGTACAAACTCCAAAAGAAGATCAAATAGAAAAAGATAGAGTCTCTGTCATGGCAATGCCATTCCAAATGCAGTGTCCACAATATCAGCCGGTAGAAGATAAGACCCAGCCGCCAGTAGCCTATCAATACTGGCTGCCAGCCGAACTGCAGTATCGGTTGCCCCCAGAAAATCTGTGTGGACAGCCAGGAACATTTCCAGCACCACAGGGCAGGGTACCATATCCTCAACCGCCCACCATGAGACTTAATCCTACAGCACCGCCTAGTACACAGGGTAGTGCGTTACATAAAATTATTGATGAGGCAAGAAAACAAGGAGATATTGAGGCGTGGCAATTCCCAGTAATATTAGAAGCAAGACCACCTGGAGAAGGGGCCCAAGAGGGAGAGCTTCCCGTAGCTGAAGCCAGATATAAGTCTTTTTCTATAAAAATGCTAAAAGAAATGAAAGAGGGAGTAAAACAGTATGGACCCAACTCTCCTTACATGAGAACATTATTAGATTCCATTGCTCATGGACATAGACTCATTCCTTATGATTGGGAGATTCTGGCAAAATCCTCACTCTCACCCTCTCAATTTTTACAATTTAAGACTTGGTGGATTGATGGGGCACAAGTACAGGTCCGAAAAAATAGGACTGCCAATCCTCCAATTGACATAGATGCAGATCAACTATTAGGAATAGGTCAAAATTGGAGCACTGTTGACCAACAAGTAATAATGCCAAATGAGGCCATTGAGCAAATCAGGGCTATCTGCCTTAGGGCCTGGGAGAAAATCCAAGACCCAGGAACCGCCTGCCCCTCCTTTAATACAATAAGACAAGGCTCTAAAGAGCCCTACCCTGATTTTGTAGCAAGACTTCAAGATGCTGCTCAAAAGTCAATTACCGATGAGAATGCCCGTAAGGTCATAGTGGAGTTGATGGCATATGAAAACGCCAATCCTGATTGTCAATCAGCCATTAAGCCATTAAAAGGAAGGGTTCCCGCAGGATCAGATGTAATCTCAGAGTACGTTAAGGCCTGCGATGGAATTGGAGGAGCTATGCATAAAGCTATGCTTATGGCTCAAGCAATCACAGGAGTTGCTTTAGGAGGACAGGTTAGAACATTTGGGGGAAGATGTTATAATTGTGGTCAAATTGGTCATCTAAAAAAGAATTGCCTAGTCTCAAATAAACAAAATGTAACTACTCAAACTACTACAAGAACAGATAAAGAGCCACCTGGCCTATGTCCAAGATGTAAAAAGGGAAAACATTGGGGTAATCAATGTCGTTCTAAATTTGATAAAAATGGGCAACCACTGTCGGGAAACGAGAGGAGGGGCCAGCCTCAGGCCCCGCAACAAACTGGGGCATTCCAAATTCAGCCCTGTGTTCCTCAGGGTTTTCAGGAACAACAACCCCCACTGCCACAAGTGTCTCAGGGAATAAGCCAGTTATCACAATACAGCAATTATCCCCCGCCACAAACGGGGTGCAGCAGTAGATTTATGCACCATACAAGCAGTCTCTCTGCTTCCAGGGGAGCCTCCTCGAAAAATCCCCACAGGGGTATATGGCCCATTGCCTGAGGGGACTGTAGGACTAATCTTAGGAAGATCAAGTTTAAATCTAAAAGGAGTTCAAATTCATACTGGTGTGGTTGATTCAGACTATAAAGGTGAAATTTAATTGGTTATTAGTTCCTCAGTTCCTTGGAGTGCCAGTCCAGGAGACAGGATTGCTCAACTATTACTTCTACCTTATATTAAAGTTGGAAACAGTGAGATAAAAAGAACAGGAGGGTTCGGAAGCACTGATCAGACAGGAAAGGCTGCATATTGGGCAAATCTGGTCTCTGAGAGCAGACCTGTGTGTAAGGCCATTATTCAAGGAAAACAGTTTGAAGGGTTAGTAGACACTGGAGCAGATATCTCTGTCATTGCTTTAAATCAATGGCCAAAAAATTGGCCTAAACAAAAGGCTGTTACAAGACTTGTCGGCGTAGGCACAGCTTCAGAAGTGTACGAAAGTACAATGATTTTACATTGCTTAGGACCAGATAATCAAGAAAGTACTGTTCAGCCAATGATTACTTCAATTCCTGTTAATCTATGGGGTCGAGATTTATTACAGCAATGGGGTGCGGAAATCATTATGCCCGCTCCATTATACAGCCCCACGAGTCAAAAAATCATAACTAAGATGGGATATATACCAGGAAAGGGGTTAGGAAAAAATGAAAATGGCATTAAAGTCCCAATTGAGACTAAGAAAAATCAAGAAAGAAAAGGAATAGGGTATCCTTTTTTGGGGCGGCCACTGTAGCGCCTCCTAAACCCATTCCATTAACTTGGAAAACAGAAAAACCGGTATGGGTAAATCAGTGGCCGCTACCGAAGCAAAAACTGGAGGCTTTACATTCATTAGCAAAGGAACAATTTAAAAAAGGACACATTGAGCCTTCATTCTCACCCTGGTATTCTCCTGTATTTGTAATTCAGAAAAAATCAGGCAAATGGCGTATGTTAATGGACTTAAGAGCCGTAAATGCTGTAATTCAACCCATGGGGCCTCTTCAACCCGGATTGCCCTCTCCGGCCATGATCCCAAAAGACTGGCCTTTAATTATAATTGATCTTAAGGATTGCTTTTTTACCATTCCTCTGGCAGAGCAAGATTGTGAAAAATTTGCCTTTACTATACCAGCCATAAATAATAAAGAACCAGCCACCAGGTTCCAGTGGAAAGTACTACCTCAGGGAATGCTTAATAGTCCAACTATTTGTCAAACTTTCGTAGGTCAAGTCCTTCAACCAGTTAGAGACAAATTTTCAGATTGTTATATCATTCACTATATTGATGATATTTTATGTGCTGCAGAAACAAGAGAAAAATTAATTGACTGTTACACATTTCTGCAAGCAGAGGTTGCCAACGCAGGACTAACAATAGCATCGGATAAGATCCAAACCTCTGCTCCTTTTCATTATTTAGGGATGCAGATAGAAAGTAGAAAAATTAAGCCACAAAAAATAGAAATAAGAAAAGATACTTTAAAAACTTTAAATGACTTTCAAAAATTGTTAGGCGATATTAATTGGATTCGGCCAACTCTAGGCATTCCTACTTATGCCATGTCAAATTTGTTCTCTATCCTAAGAGGAGATCCAGACTTAAATAGTAAAAGAATATTAACCCCAGAGGCAACAAAAGAAATTAAATTAGTGGAAGAAAAAATTCAGTCAGCGCAAATAAATAGGATAGATCCTTTAGCCCCACTCCAACTTTTGATTTTTGCTACTACACATTCTCCAACAGGCATCATTATTCAAAACACTGATCTTGTGGAGTGGTCATTTCTTTCTCACAGTACAATTAAGACTTTTACATTGTACTTGGATCAAATAGCTACATTAATTGGTCAGGCAAGATTACGGATAATAAAATTGTGTGGTAATGACCCAGACAAAATAGTTGTTCCTTTAACCAAGGAACAAGTTAGGCAAGCCTTTATCAATTCTGGTGCATGGCAGATTGGCCTTGCTAATTTTGTGGGAGTTATTGATAATCATTACCCAAAAACAAAAATCTTCCAGTTTTTAAAATTGACTACTTGGATTTTACCTAAAATTACCAGACATGAGCCTTTAGAAAATGCTCTGACAGTATTTACTGATGGTTCCAGCAATGGAAAAGCGGCTTACACAGGACCAAAAGAGCGAGTAATCAAAACTCAGTATCAATCAGCTCAAAGAGCAGAGTTGGTTGCAGTCATTACAGTGTTACAAGATTTTAATCAACCTGTTAATATTATATCAGATTCTGCATATGTAGTACAGACTACAAGGGATGTTGAGACAGCTCTAATTAAATATAGCATGGATGATCAGTTAAACCAGTTGTTTAATTTATTACAACAAACTGTAAGAAAAAGGAATTTCCCATTTTATATTACTCATATTCGAGCACACACTAATTTGCCAGGACCTTTAACTATAGCAAATGAACAAGCTGACTTACTGGTATCCTCTGCATTCATAAAAGCACAAGAACTTCATGCTTTGACTCATGTAAATGCAGCAGGGTTAAAAAACAAATTTGATGTCACATGGAAACAGGCAAAAGATATTGTACGACATTGCACCCAGTGTCAAGTACTACACCTGCCCACTCAAGAGGCAGGAGTGAATCCCAGAGGTCTGTGTCCTAATGCATTATGGCAAATGGATGTTACCCATGTACCTTCATTTGGAAAATTATCATATGTTCATGTAACAGTTGATACTTATTCACATTTCATATGGGCAACATGCCAGACAGGAGAAAGTACTTCCCATGTTAAAAAACATTTATTATCTTGTTTTGCTGTAATGGGAGTTCCAGAAAAAATTAAAACTGACAATGGACCAGGTTATTGTAGTAAAGCTTTCCAAAAATTCTTAAATCAGTGGAATATTACACATACAACAGGAATTCCTTATAATTCCCAAGGACAGGCCATAGTTGAAAGAACTAATAGAACACTCAAAACTCAATTAATTAAACAAAAAAAAGGGGGAGACAGTAAGGAGTGTACCACTCCTCAGATGCAGCTTAATCTAGCACTCTATACTTTAAATTTTTTAAACATTTATAGAAATCAGACTACTACTTCTGCAGAACAACATCTTACTGGTAAAAAGAACAGTCCACATGAAGGAAAACTGATTTGGTGGAAAGACAACAAAAATAAGACATGGGAAATAGGGAAGGTGATAACCTGGGGAAGAGGTTTTGCTTGTGTTTCACCAGGAGCAAATCAGCTTCCTGTTTGGATACCCACTAAACATTTGAAGTTCTACAATGAACCCATCGGAGATGCAAAGAAAAGCGCCTCCACGGAGACAGAAACACCGCAATCGAGCACCATTGACTAACGAACAAGCCTTCATCACCATGGCACATTTATATAGAGGAAAAGGGAGGGAGAACGTTGCGGGAAGTCAGGGACCTTGAACACAGGGACTGGCTGAAGCCACGACAGAAAAACATAAAATGTGAAGATTTCATGGACATTTATTAGTTCTCCAAAATTAATACTTTTGTAATTTCTTATGTCTGTCTTTACTTTAATCTTTTAATTCTATCATCTTCTTTGTAAACTGAGGAGGATATATGTCACCTCAGGACCCTGTGATGATTGCCTTAACTGCACAAATTGTTTGTGGGGCACGTGTGTTTGAACAATATGAAATCTGGGCATCTTGGAAAAAGAATAAGATAACAGCAATGTTCAGGGAACAAGGGAGGCAACCTTGAACTGGCCGCCAGTGAGCCGGACGGAACAGAGCCATATTTCTTCTCTTTTCATTATGCAAATGGGAGAAATATCGCTGAATTCTTTTTCTCAGCAAGGAACACCCCTGAGAAAGAGAATGCGCTCTGAGGGTAGGCCTATAAACGACCCCCTTGGAGGCGTGCCGCCTTTTACGGTTGAAGCCGAAGGGATGAAATAAGCCCCGGCCTCCTGTAGCGCTCCCAGGCTTATTAGGATGAGGAAATTCCCACCTAATAAATTTTGGTCAGACAGGTTGTCTGCTCTCAAACCCTGTTTTCTGATAAGATGTTATCCATGACTATGCATGCCCAAAAATTTTAATTTTAACACCATCCTGTGATCTCATCCTGCCTCCACTTGCTTTGTGATATTCTGTTACTTTGTGAAGTATGTAATCTCGGTGTCATGATGACAATGGTGGTTTTGTTGAAAAGAAAAGGGGGAAATGTGGGGAAAAGAAAGAGATCAGCCTGTTACTGTGTCTATATAGAAAGAAGTAGACATAAGAGACTCCATTTTGTTCTGTATTTGAGATGCTGTTAATCTGTGACCCTACCCCCAACCTTGTCCTTGCAAGAGACATGTGCTGTGGTAACTCAAGGTTTAATGGATTTTGGGCGTGCAGGGTGTGACTTTGTTCCTAGAAAAGCTGGGTATTGTCCAAGGTTTATTCCCATGTGATAGGATGAAACAATGTTGCTAAAAGGTTTATCTCAAGGCACAGGATTTTCCTTTAAACTTATTCATGTCACAGATCCTTGTTCTTATGTCTTACTGCTAATTTCCTCCCTAAAAATGATCCTATTGTCCTGCCACTCCCTTATCTTTAAGATGGTAAAGATAATTATCTATAAATACTAAGGGAACTCAGAGGCCGGTGCCGGCGTGGGTCCTCTGTAAGCTGAGCGCCGGTCCCCTGGGCCCCCGCTTTTCTTTCTCTATACTTTGTCTCTGTGTCTTATTTCTTTTCTCAAGTCTCTCGTTCCACCTAACGAGAAACACCCACAGGTGTGGAGGGGCAGGCCACCCCTTCATCATATAAATGGAATCATACAACACGTGGCCTTTTGTGTCTGGCTTCTTTCACTCAGCATCGTGTTTTTGAGTTTCATCCCCGTTGTAGCATGGATCAGGACTTCAATATCTTAACAGGACTTCAGTCTCTCACTCTGTCACCCAGGCTGGAGTGCAGTGGCATGATCTCGGCTCACTGCAACCTCCATCTCCTGGATTTGAGCAGTTCTCCTGCTTCAGCTCCCCGAGTAGCTGGCATTACAAGCATGCACCACTATGCCCAGCTAATTTTTGTATTTTTAGTAGAGACGGGATTTTGCCATGTTGGCCAAGCTGGTCTCGAACTCCTGACCTCAAGTGATCTGCCCGTCTCAGCCTCCCAAAGTGCTGGGATTACAGGCATGAGCTACCGCGCCTGGCCAGGACTTTAGTATTTCTGATGGCTTAATAAAACTCCAGGCAGGGCACAGTGGCTCACACCTGTAACCCCAGCACTTTGGGAGGCCAAGGCAGGTGGATTGCTTGAGGTCAGGGGTTCAAGACCAGCCCGGGCAACATGGTGAAACCCCCATCTCTACTAAAAATACAAAAAGTAGCTGGGCATGGTGGCAGGTGTCTGTAATCCCAGCTATTCGGGAAACTGAGGCAGGAGAATCACTTGAACCTGGGAAGTAGAGGTTGCAGTGAGCCAAGATCCTGCCACTGCACTCCAGCCTGGGTGACAGAGTGAAACTCCGTCTCAAAAAAAAAAAAAAAAAAAAGACTCAAGACTCCACTGATGGACCACATATTGTTTATACATTCATCCACTGGACATTTGGGTGGGTTACCTCCACCCAAACAGCTGAAAAGAGCATTGTGAATCATGCTATGAACTTGTCTATGCAAGCATTTGTTTGAACACCTGTTTTCAGTTCCTTTGGGTAGATACCTAAGAGGGCAATGGCGGGATCATAGGGTCATTCTAGTCTGTATTTGAACCCAGGCCCTTCACCACCAGAATTCACTCTATTGCATCCAGTGAACCCCAGAATCACCCGGTTTAAAAGGACTGGGGGCTCAGGTGTCTGCATGTCTTACACATGGGAAAAGGGTAGGAGCGTTCAGTTTCCTAGGTGAGTGGGGCGGGGCTAGAGCTCACATCCTTCCAGCACCCTCAATTATGGAGAGCCAGCACCTGGTGGAGGAGGGGATGGGCCGGGACCCTGTCACAGGATGGTACTTTTTTTTTTTTTTTTTTGAGATGGAGTCTCGCTCTGTCGCGCAGGCTGGAGTGTAGTGGTGCTATCTCTGCTCACTGCAACCTCTACCTCCCAGGTTCAAGCGATTCTCCTGCCTCAGCCTCCTGAGCAGCTGGGATTACAGGCACCTGCCCACACCTGGCTAGTTTTTTTGTCTTTTTGTTTTTTATGAGACAGAGTCTCACTCTTCTCCCAGACTGGAGTGTAGTGGCATGATCTCTGCTCACTGCAACCTCTACCTCCCAGGTTCAAGCGATTCTCCTGCCTCAGCCTCCTGAGCAGCTGGGATCACAGGCGCCTGCCACCACACCTGGCTAGTTTTTTTGTCTTTTTGTTTTTTTATGAGACGGAGTCTCACTCTTCTCCCAGACTGGAGTGTAGTGGCATGATCTCTGCTCACTGCAACCTCTACCTCCCAGGTTCAAGTGATTCTCCTGCCTCAGCCTCCCCAGTAACTAGGATTACAGGTGCCCGCCAGTATGCCTGGCTAATTTTTGTATGTTTTAGTAGAGAAAGGGTTTCGTCATGTTGGCCAGGCTGGTCTCAAACTCCTGACCTCAGGTGACCCACCAACTTTGGCCTTGGCAGGTGCTGGGATTACCAGCATGATCTGCCCACCTCAGCCTTCCAAAATGCTGGGATTACAGGGGTGAGGCGCCCCGCCCAGGCAGCACGGGACTTTTGATTCCGGCTCCGTTCCGGCTCCTTCCCGGCCAACAACTCCCTTCCTGGGGCCCATGACTTGGAGAACCCAGGGGCCCAATAGGCTGAGCATAGACTCTGAATCAAAGTCCGAGGATTTATCACAGTAAGAGAGTGTGTGCACCTGGTACCACTGAGAACAGTAGTGCCACATTTGACACTATGACATTTCCGGTAATTGCCTTCCATACAGTTTTAATCATGCATTTGCTCTGAGGGTTCACTCCCCAGACCTCTCCCATCTAGAGGACCCAGGAGCTATTTCTTACATTTTACAGGTGAGGAAACTGAGGCACAGCCAGGCCATGAATACATCTCGGCTTCCTCCTCGGGAAGAAACAGGGATGGCTTTCTGAAACCATAGCCCAGCTCACACACCTGGACTTCCCCAACCCCAGAGCTCCCAACGCGGGCTCCAGGCTAGAATATTCTAGAGATTCAGAGGCAGCATAGGGCAGGGTTTGAATCCTAGCCAACCCCAAACCTAAAAATCTACAAATCTGAGGCCAGATGCAGTGGCTCACGTCTATAATTCAGCACTTTGGGGATCTGAGGCAGGCGGGTCACTTGAGGCCCACAGTTAAGACCAGCCTGGGCAATATGTCAAAACCCCATATCTAGAAAAATGACAAAAATTAGCCAGGCATGCTGGCCGGTGCCTGTAGTCCCAGCTACTCAGGAGGCTGAGGTGGGAGGATCGCTTGAACTGGGGAGGTCGACATTGTAGCGAGCCGAGATCACACCATTGCACTCTAGCCTGGGTGAAAAAACGAGATCCTGTCTCTCAAAAAAAAGAAAAAAAGAAAAGACTACAAATCTGTCTGATTTTCGACTTCCAGAACCTTTCCAAATGCCAGGGATGTCTGGGGGCACATCGTAGGTTTTTGGGTCCTGGAATTATTTAAAATATAGAGATGGAATCTCACTATGTTGCCCAGGCTGGTCTCAAACTCCTGGGTTCAGGCGATCCGCCCCCCTCGGTCTCCCAAAGTACAGGAGTGAGCCACCGCGCCCAGCCCTGGGTTCAGGAATCTTTTTTTTTTTTTTGGAGGGGGTTCAGGAATCTTTGAACCCCCTGCAGAGAGCCTGCCTCCCTCCCTCCCCCACGGCCTTATCCAATCATTTCTTCACCGAACACACGTGGGCCAACGCTGACAGGGCTCTGTGCCAGGAACCCGCAAGGCGTTGCTTGTTCATCTCCAGCCACGGGGAGCTCATTCTCCAGATTCCCTAGCAGCGGACCAGACCCAGGGTGGGGTCGTGCGCCCCGAGAGGGGCGAGGGTGGCAAGAGGGAAATGGCAGAGGTGGGGGCCGGGCCCGGGGAGGGGAAGGGGCGTGGCCGGGGAGGGAGGAGCCGGCGGGGTACTCGCCTGGGCCACCAGGAAACTACTCAGCTCAGCTGGAAGAGGGGGCCTGGCAGGAGGCGAAGGCGGAGGGAGGCGGGAAGGCGTGAAGTCCGGTGGGAGGGAAGAATCGGGGGAGGGGCGGGAGCTCTGGCTCAGGTGAAAACTCTTCGGCTGGCGAGCGGAGAGGAGCAGGTAGAGGGGCAGAGGCGTGACTGTCGTCTGGGGGTGAGTGTCGGCAGCCCCCGGAGGATCTGGCGGACCCCAGTGGTGGGGATTTGGGGTTGGGGAAGTTGGGGCTCTGGAAAAGCCCCTGCCGGTCTCCACTGCATATACCCTGAGACTCGGGGCTCCTGAATGTTCCCACACCTATCCGTAATTGTCTCCGGCGTTCCCAAGGCCAGCTCGGACCTAGGTCGGGGAGGAAGCCTCTCCCACGGCTGGCGACCCGGGACCCCGGCCCCCCTCCCAGATTGGGTGGGATCATACCCCGGAGGCAGATGCTGCGCAGTCAGCTTTGGCTGTTACTATTACTGTTGCCTGCGTTGTTGAGATTGTTGGCCCCTTGGGAGGAGCTGGGCAAGCCAGCACTGGGGTCCCCGGTTGGGTTTAGGAACTGCAGGTGACCCCCAGTATCTCCCTGCGGCTCCGGTGCTGCAGGCCCTGCCAGGTGCTGGGCGGCATTCCAGGGGCCCTGGCTGTGTGGCATGGACACACTGCTCTTGTTCTCTGAACCGGCCTCAGTTTCCCCTCCGTGAGGTGGAACAGTGACTCAGCTGGGATGAGGATGCCCGAAGCGTTCAAAGTTTTTGTGATGAGGTGTACTGCTGGCCACTGGGGCCCTTGCGTGAGTGGCGTTAGGTCTCTGAGCCTCAGTTTCCCTGTGTGTCAAGGGGGGGTCTCATAGCATGGGACCTTGGCGACGATGAGTTGAGTGGATAAGAGCTGTGGCCACTCAGTGGGTGCCCAGGGACAGTCAGCTGTCATCATAATTATGTTAATAATAATTATGTCTGTAGCCACTGTTCAGATTCATTCCTGTTCCAAGGATCCTGACTACCTTTTCCTCTGGGTCAGATTTAAACTTTGTTTGTTTGTTTGTTTTATTTGTAGAGGTTGAGGGGTCTCCCTTTGTCACCCAGGCTGGAGAGCAGTGGCTCGATCATAGCTCACTGCAGCCTCAACCTCCTGGGTTCAAGTGATCCTCCCACCTCAGCCTCCCGAGAAGCTGGGACCACAGGTGCACACCACACACAGCTAATTTTAAAATTTTTGTGTGTGTGGAGACAGGGTTTCACTATGTTGTCCAGGCTGGTCTCAAACTCCTGGACCCAAGCAATCCTCTTGCCTTGGCATCCCAAAGTGCTGGGATTTCAGGCATGAGCCACCATGCCTAGCCTTGATTTTTTTTAAATGGACACTTCTCAAGAGGAAACTGAGGTCCCCCCTCAACTTGGGCCGGAGCCTCCTGCAGTCCAGATCTGGGATTCAGGACCCAGGGGCAGCCACCTGGCTGTCTAGGTCTGGGGCCAGCCCTGGGGGCCATCACTTCCTCCCACTGCCCTGTTCTCAAGGTGACACCAGGCAGGGCTGGTATCAGGGCCTGGAGTCAGGAGGAATTAGGTGTGGCCAGGTCAGGTAGCTGGGCCCCCACCTGGCCTAGGTTATCAGTTGGCTGTCTGCCCAGCCCAGCCTGGACACCTTCTCTGACCCTCACCCCTAGGGTGTGGCAGTTCCTGGCAGGTGCTCTGGGTGTGGGGGAACCAAAAGGGCGCCTTGGTGCCTCTGTGTTCCAGGCCAGAGTTCAGGGAATCCAGACAAGCCAGGTCGGCCCAGGGGGAGCAAGTAAGGGCTCACTGAGTGACATTTCCTCCTGCCACCAGCCTCTGAGGCCCACAGCAAGGCAGGAATTTGCTCACTCCCCCAACCCCATGAGCCAGGGAGGATGCCTATTGTGGACCCTTTTCCTGGTGGGAATCTGTCTTGCTTGATTGCTCCTCGTGATGGTGAGCTCACTAACAACATGGCAAACTAAAGGAAGTCTCATCAGCTGGGAGTTAAAGACAGGAACTAGGCTCCCACCCAACCTTTCTTAGATGGATTTCTAGACTTCTCTGTGCCTCAATTTTCCTATCCATAAGCATGGGGCAAATACAGCCCTACTTCTCAGCACAGATATGGAGTTTAGATGGACAGATGGTGGCCAGGCTGCACACAGGACCTGGCGTATTGATTCTAGTCCTGATTATGCAGCTCATTATGTTCTCATTTATAACATGTATCTTTGCACGACAGAAATAATATCATGAATATTTCTGGGCTCTAAGCACAAGGCTTGGAGAAGAGCCCTGATTGGCCTGAGGGCATGGGGGTCCAGAAAGTCCCCAGAGGAGGGGCCCATGATACCTCAGTTCCCCCATCACTCATGGATTGTGGGAAGGGCCTGAGGTTGAACTGCAATGCACGGCCTGGCTTCCCAGCCTCGGTTTCCCCATCTATGGCGTGATCCCAGAGATGTCCTTTGAGACTCCACTGGGCCAGGTCTGGGGTTTATTCGGCTCCTTTCCAGTCTCACACAGATGCCCCAGGCAGTTCCTGCAACGGGGTAGGGCTGGCATGGGTGACGTACAATGAGTCATCCATGACAGAGCCTCGGGACCTAGAAACCCAGGACACCAAGGTCTAAAGTGCGTGTGTCATCTGTTATCCTGCCCCGCCCCACCCCTTTTTCCACATCCAGGCGTTCTTCGGTGTGAATATTGAGTGTATATTGATAGAACTCACTAGCACACATGGTTTCACTAAAGCAGGGTCTGGCCATTGTGAACCTAAATAATTTACTGGGCTATTTCTTCTTCTTTTCTTCCCCTTCTGTTTGCAAAAGCAACTCCTGCTCCTTGTAAAAAGCGACCAGCCCATCATTATTGGGAAACCCAAACTGGTAAGAACAGGTGAGGAACCACCCTCAGGTCAGGGTTCAAATCCCACCAACCTGCCCTGGCGTCAGTCGGCTGTGTGATCTTGGACAGAGGTGCACCCTCTGCCCAGATCGCCCACCTGGACCCTAGGCTCCCCTCTGGAAGGCTCGGTGAGACTCCTCGGGTTCCTCCACAGGCCAGGGGCTCACACCTTCTCCTGCAAGCGTCCCCAATTTCCACCCTGGAGTTTCCTCACCCCCAGAGGTTGCACTCCTCTAGAAAATTGTCCTGTTTGCCACTTCTCTGTCCCCTGTTAGTATATCAGCATCCTGTGCACACGAGTGTTTCTCTCCATCATCTTGGCTGTGTCCTCGGAACCTAGACCCAGATGTGGCACACACTAGGTGCTCAGCACTTGCTCAGAGCAGTAACAGTCACAACTATGTGAGTGATAAGGGTGGTGGCAGTTGCTATTAAATCTCATTGTGGCTGGGCGCGATGGCTCACACCTGTATTCCCAGCACTTTGGGAGACCAAGGCGGGCGGATCACCTGAGGTCAGGAGTTTGAGACCAGCTTGGGTGACGTGGTGAAACCCCATCTCTACTAAAAATACAAAAATTAGCTGGGCATGGTAATGCACACCTGTAATCCCAGCTACTCTGGAGGCTGAGACAGGAGAATCTCTTGAACCCTGGAGGCAGAGGTTGCAGTGAGCCAAGATAGCATCACTGCACTCCAGCCTGGGCGACAGAGACTCTGTCTCAAAAAAAAAAAAAAAAAAAAAAAGGCCGGGCACGGTGGCTCAAGCCTGTAATCCCAGCACTTTGGGAGGCCGAGACGGGCGGATCACAAGGCCAGGAGATCGAGAGACGATCCCGGCTAACACGGTGAAACCCTGTCTCTACTAAAAAATACAAAAAAAAAACTAGCCGGGCGAGGTGGCGGGCGCCTGTAGTCCCAGCTACTCGGGAGGCTGAGGCAGGAGAACGGCGTAAACCCGGGAGGCGGAGCTTGCAGTGAGCTGAGATCCAGCCACTACCCTCCAGCCTGGGTGACAGAGCAAGACTCCGTCTCAAAAAAAAAAAAAAAAAAAAAAAAAATTCATGACTGGGTGTGGTGGCTCACACCTGTAATCCCAGCACTTTGGGAGGCCAAAGTGGGAGGATCACTTGAGCCCAGGAGTTGGAGACCAGCCTGGGCAACATAGCTAGACCCATCTCTACAAAAATGAAATTAGCCAGTGGTGGTGATGCACGCCTGTGGTCCCAGCTACTCAGGAGGCTTAGGCAGGAGGATCAGTTGAGCCCTGAAGTTGGAGGCTGCAGTGAGCTATGATCGTGCCACTGCACCACTCCAGCCTGGGTGACAGAGCCAGACCCTGTCTCAAAAAAAAAAAAAAAAAAACTCATTGTTGGCGCTTCACATATGTGCCACTTGGAGAAAAGGCCACTGCTTGGATCTGCCACTTGACCCTCTAGCCTTTCCCAGGACTCAAGTCCTTATGTATTCAAACAGGATTCTTCCAGAAGCTTCTCTCACCCTCCACTCCTTGCCTTGCCTTTTGGCAGCCTCAGAATGTTCCACACCTCCATCCAAATCCCAATTTAGGATTGGTGAGAATTGGAGAAACAGCGGCCACAACAATGCTGATTGTCAGTTGGTGGCTCTGCCACCATCCCAGCTTTTTTTATTTTTTATTTTTGAGACGGAGTCTCACTCTGTCACCCGGGCTGGAATGCAGTGGTGCGATCTCGGCTCACTGCAACCTCCGCCTCCTGGGTTCAAGCGATTCTCCTGCCTCAGGCTCCTGAGTAGCTGGGATTACAGGTGCCCACCATTACACCTAGCTAATATTTTGTATTTTTAGCAGAAATAGGGTTTCACCATGTTGGCCAGGCTGGTCTCAAACTCCTGACCTCATGATTTGCCTGCCTCTGCCTGTCAAAGTGCTGGGATTACAGGTATGAGCCACCACACCCAGCTGACCATCCCAGCTTTGCAGAGGAGGATGCTAAGGTCTGGGTGGCCCCACCTACTCGGCCCACGTCCCATGGATGGTCAGTAGCTGGGTCAGAAGGTCCTTCCTCAAGGGCTGTCGGGGGTCCCCATGGCTGCTTCAAAGGCATCAGCTCACAGACCAGTCCTCCCAGCTGCAGGCAAGGCGGAGACCGAGAGCCAGCGACTGGGCCAGTTAGGAATATCCGGGCCTGGGAGTAGCTGAAGAGGCATCCAGAAGTAGCCCTAACTGGACCTCAGTTTCCTCATCTGGAAAGTGGGAGTTACACAGGGAGAATTACCTTAATGCTATGGAGACCTCTGAGTCAGTGTCAGGCAGGACATTCCCCGCCCCCCTGTGCCACTCCCCGTCATCCGTGGTCTCCAAACAGTTCTGGGAGTGAGGGGGGCAGATCTAGCCCCGGGTGGTACCAGCAGGGTCCTCGATGACTTTCACATGCCCCACGTCTCTTAGAGACAGTGACAAGAACAGGGTTGAGACCGGGCACAATGGCTCATGCCTGTAATCCCAGCACTTTGGGAGGCCGAGGCGGGCAGATCACTTGAAGTCAGGAGTTTGAGACCAGCCTGGCATGATGAAACGCTGTCTCTACTAAACATACAAAAATTAGCCGGGTGTGGTGGTGCACACTTGTAATCTCAGCTAGTTGGGAGGCTGAGGCAGGAGGATTGCTTGAAACCAGGAGGTGGAAGTTGCAGTGAGCTAAGATCGTACCACTGCACTTCAGCCTGGGGAACAGAGCGAGCAAGACTGTCTCCAGAATAAAACAAAAAAAAACAGGGCTGAGAACGACAGAGGTGCCTGGAGCCACATGCACCTGGGGCAAGAGCCCATCCTTGACTGCCCCCTGAGAGTGGCAGAGGACATGGGGCCAGGGTGCAGCCGCCAATGCCCACGATTCTGCTGGGCAGACAACCCTTCTGCATATTTAGTGGTCGTTAATTTTCAATGAGTCATTAATACTTAGTATCATCTGTGCATTGAAGCATGAATATTCAGTGACCATGAATATGTGGTATCTGAAGACTGTTTATGGCTTGTTAATATTCCTCATGATACTATTAGGCTGGGTGCGGTAGCTCACACCTATAATCCCAGCACTTTGGGAGGCCAAGGCGGGTGGATCACCTGAGATCAGGAGTTCAAGACCAGCCCAGCCAACATGGCGAAACTCCATCTCTACTAAAAATACAAAAATTAGCCAGGTGTGATGGTACATGCCTGTAATCCCTGCTACTTGGGAGGCTGAGGCAGGAGAATCACTTGAACCCAGGAGGCGGAGGTTGCAGTGAGCCAAGATCCCGCCACTGCACTCCAGCCTGGGTGACAGAGGCTCTGTCTGAAAATATATATATATATTCCTCAACATACTATTAATATTAATGTATCATGTATGTGAGTTGCAACTTTAAAAAAAATTCAGAAAGTATATTTGGACACAACTTGCAACTTTTAATTGTTGCTTTGCAACTATTTTGTATGTTACAAATACTAGGCACCTCCTCTGTAGTTAATAGATTGTTAATATTCAGTACTTCACTAACACATAGCACTTTTTTTTTTTTTTTTTTTTTTTTTTTTTTTTTTTTTAAAGACAGGGTCTTGCTCTGTTCCTCAGGCTGGAGTACTGTGGCGAGATCATGGCTCACTGCAGCTTGACCTCCCGGGCTCAAACGATCCTCCTACCTCAGCCTCCTAAGTAGCTGGGACTACAGGCACACACCACCATGCCTGGCTAATTTTTGTATTTTTTATAGAGATGGGGTTTTGCCATGTTGCCCAAACTCTTGGGCTCAGGTAATCCTTCCATCTCAGCCTCCCAAACTGCTGGGATTACAGGTGTGAGCCACCACACCCAGCTGTTTTGTTTTGTTTTGTTTTGAGACAGGGTCTTGCTCTGTTGTCCAGGCTGGAGTGCAGTGGTGCTATCATAGCTCACTGCAGCCTCGAACTCCTGGGCTCAAGCGATTCTCCTGCCTCAGCTTCCCAAGTAGCTGGGACTACAGGTGCACGCTGCCACTGCACCTGGCTAATTTTTAAATTTTTAGTAGAGACGGGGTTTTACCATGTTGCCCAGGCGGGTCTTGAACTCTTGGGCTCAAGTGATCCTCCCACCTCAGCCTCCTGAGTAGCTGGGACTACAAGCACTCACCACCACCACACCAGGCTAATTCAAAAACTGGGAGGTTGAAGCCTCTCAGAGGTGACACTTCAAGAGAAGCCTAAATATGAAGACTGGGGAAAGAGCTGGAAGGAAGGGGGTCTTAGGTGGAGGCAGTGACTGGTGCAAAGGCCCTCAGACAGGGCTGAGCTTGGATGATTTTTGTTTGTTTTGAGACAGGGTCTCGCTTTCTTGCCAGGCTGGGGGTGCAGTCACAGCTCCCTGCAGCCTTCACTTCCAGGGCTCAAGTGATCCTCCCACCTCAGCCTCCTGAGTAGCTGGGACTACAGGCATACACCACCACACTCAGCTAATTTTTTTCTTTTTCTTTTTTTTTTATTTTTAGCACATACAGAGTCTCCCTTTGTTGCTCAGGCTGGTCTTGAACTCTTGGGCTCAAGCAATCCTCCTGCCTCAGCCTCCCAAAGTGCGAGGATTATAGGCATGAGCTACTGCATCCGGCCTGAGCCTGGGTGTTAAAGAATTTTTTTTTTTTGAGACAGAGTCTGGCTATGTTGCCCAGGCTGGAGTACAGTGGCACGATCTCGACTCACTGCAACCTCCACCTCCTGGATTCAAGCGATTCTCCTGCCTCAGCCTTCTGAGTAGCTGGGATTACAGATGCGTGCCACCACGCCTGGCTAACTTTTGTATTTATAGTAGAGACAGGATTTCACCATGTTGGGCAGGCTGGTCTCGAACTCCTGACCTCAGGTGATCTGCCCTCGACCTCCCAAAGTGCCAGGATTACAGACGTGAGCCACTGCGCCAGGCCATGTTTAAGGGGCTGGTACAGCTGGAGCAGATGAGTGAGGGCAGAGATTGTGCGGGAAAGATGGCAGCAGAGAGGACCCACATCCTGCAGCCACACCCCAGGCGGAGGCTTCTGGGTCTTGGCAGAGGAAATAAGTGGCTTTTCTGCGTGCATTTGAGGAAGTGGGTTCTGGAGAATGACAAAATCACACTGGCACGTGAAGGGCAAACAGCTCCAGGCAGAACCGACTGGTCTGGCAGCGGGCGGCCAGGCGAGGGTCCCCAGGAATCAGCGTGGACGTCACTGCTGGACACTGGTGGCACCATGTCTGGCTTGGGGTAAAGTTTCTTCACCCACCTTGAACAGGAGTGCAGGAGAGGCACTGTTACCTGCAGGGAACATCTGATGTGCTCCTCCATCAATCGCCTGTTGGCACCAGGGGTGGTAACTGGTGCCTGTGGTCCCAGCTACTTGGGAGGATAAGGCAGGAGGATCACTTGAGCCCAGGAGCTGGAGGCTGCAGGGAGCTATATCGTCACTGCACTCCAGCCTGGGCAACAGAGCAAGTGAGATCCTATCGCTTAAAAAAAAAAAAAAAAAATTTAAATTAGCTGGCAAGGTGGCTCATGTCTATAATCCCAGCACTTTGGGAAGCCAAGGCAAGAGGACTGTTTGAGGCCAGGAATTCAAGACCAGCCTGGACAACATAGTGAGACCCCGTCTCTTAAAACACAGCACACACAATCAATACCTGTTGAGCCTTCCTGGCTTATAGGCCATCCTGTGCCAATAGTTCTCACCTGGATACCAGACTGAGTCTCCCACTGCCCAGATGTTCCTTACATTCTGTTCCTTCTGGTCCTTCTTTTTCCACCCCCCTAACATCTGGGCTGTAATCAAAACATTGATGAATTTCTTCATCTTATTTTTTCTCTTTTTTTTTTTTTTTTGAGATAGAGTCTTGTTCTATTGCCAGGCTGGAGTACAATGGCGCGATCTTGGCTCACTGCAACCTCCACCTCCCAGATTCAAGTGATTCTACTGTCTCAGCCTCCTGAGTAGCTGGGATTACAGACACCCACCACCACACCTGGATAATTTTTGTATTTTTAGTAGAGACTGGGTTTTGCTGTGTTGGTCAGGCTGATCTCGAACTCCTGAGCTCAAGTGATCCACCCACCTTGGCCACCCAAAGTGCTGAGATTACACGCGTGAGCCACTGCCCCCAACCTTTTTTTTTTTTTTTTCTTTTTTTTATTTTGGAGACATAGTCTTGCTCTGTCACCCAGGCTGGAGTGCAGTGGTGTGATCTTGGCTCACTGCAACCTCCGCCTCCTGGGTTCAAGCGATTCTCCTGCCTCAGCCTCCGGAGTAGCTAGGATTACAGTCATGAGCCACCATGCCCTGCTAATTTTTGTATCTAATTTTTTGTATTTAGTAGAGACAGGGGTTTCGCCATGTTGGCCAGACTGGTCTTGAACTCCTGACCTCAGATGATCCACCCACCTTGGCCTCCCAAAGTGCTGGGATGACAGCTGTGAGCCAATGAGCCTGCCCTTCACCTTATTTTCTAAACCTGTCTACTCTCCTATACCTCAGCAGCCAGCCTCTGTCTAGACCACCAAACTCTTCCACCTAGATGTTACCCAATCTCCCCCCACCTCAGCCTCCCGAGTAGCTGGGACTACAGGTGTACACCACCACACTCAGCTAATTTTGTTTCACTTTTTTACTTTTAGCAGAGACAGGGTCTCCCTTTTGTTGCCCTACCCTGATTGAAATATTCCTAATCCCTTCGTGACCACAGGGAACCTTTTTTTTTTTTTTTTTTTTTTGAAATGACGGTCTCTCTCTGCTGCCCAGGCTGGAGTGGTGTGATTATAGCTCACTGCAGCCTCAAACTCCTGGGATCAGGCCATCCTCCCACCTGAACCTCTTGAATAGCTGGGACTACAAGCATGCATCACCACGCTGGCTAACTTTTGTATTTTGGGTAGAGACGGGGTTTCACCATGTTACCCAGGCTGGTCTCGAACTCCTAAACTCAAGCGATCCTCCCACTTCAGCCTCCCAGAGTGCTGAGATTATAGGCCTGAGCCACCTTGCCTAGCCCACAAGGGACTTCTTAAAGGCATAAATCAATCTGATCCCTCCCCTGCTCATAGACCCTCCATGGCTCCCCATTGCTTCTCACAGGAAACAAGACATTCTTCCTGGCCTGCCCATTCTATTCTGGTGCCCCAGCAGAGTCCCATAATTCCATCATCACCTCCTTTCTCTCCCCCTGTCCCAACCACATGAGCCTCCTTGCTCTGCCACCAACACCCTAAATTTATATCCATCTCAGGGCCTTTGCACGTGCTCCACTCTGTCTGGAATGCCCTTCCCCCCAGTCTGCCCAAGGGAATCCCATCATCCTTTAGGACCTCCGTGATCCTACGTTGCTCAGGTCCCCTGTGGACCTGCCTCAGTAGCAATTAATTTGGCTGTCACTAATTGTTCATATCATTTATAATTTTTTTTTTTGAGACAATGTCTTGCTCTGTTGCCCAGGCTGGAGTGCAGTGGTGTGATCATAGCTCACTGCAGCCATGAAGTCCTGGGCTCAGGTAATCCTCCCACCTCAGCCTCCCGAGTAACTGAGACCGCAAGCGCATGCTACCACAGCCTGCTCATTTTTTGTTTTGTTTTGTTTCGAGACAGAGTCTTGCTCTGTCATCCAGGCTGGAGTGGAGTGGCGTGATCATAGCTCACTGCAGCCTCCACCTCCTGGGTTCAAGTGATTTTCCTGCCTCAGCCTCCCAAGTAGTTGGGACTATAGGCGCCCACCACACCTGGCTAATTTTTTTTTTTTTTTTTTTTTTTTTTGTAGAGAGTGAGTTTCCCCATGTTGGCCAGGCTGGTCTCGAACTCCTGACCTCAGGTAATCCACCTGCCTTGGCTTCCTAAAGTGCTGGGATTCTGGGTGTGAGCCACTGCGCCCAGACTAATTTCTGTGTTTTTTGTACAGACAGGGTTTCACCATGTGCCTAAGGTGTTCTACTTATTATAGTGAGGGCAGGGCTGGCTTGGTCACGGCTGCCTCCCCAGCATCTAGCGTACAGTAGGTGCTCAGTTAACACTCTAGGGCTGCTGAGTCACTGTGACAGTTAACAGGATTGGACTCATGCATATTCACAGATATTCACCTGTCTGTGCCCCACGTGGCTGAGAGTTGGCCAGGTTCTCTTTGAGGGATGTTTGGTGCCATCCATGACGCGGTCCCTTGTGATAGATTCTGGGAGGCCCTGAGGTCTGGGAAGGGAGTCTCCCAGTGACCCTGAGTTGAGGGATGTATGAGGTGGGCATACTGTACCTGTCAAAGTTCTGGGTTCTGGCCGGGCACGGTGGCTGATGCCTGTAATCCCAGCACTTTGGAAGGCTAAGGTGGGCAGATCATGAGATCAGGATATCAAGACCATCCTGGCCAACATGGTGAAACTTCATCTCTAAAAAATTAACCGGGTGTGGTGGCACGTGCCTGTGGTCCCAGCTACTCTGGAGGATGAGGCAGGAGGAGAATCACTCGAACCAGGAGGCGGAGGTTGCAGTGAGCCGAGATTGCACCACTGCACTCCAGCCTGGACAACTCCATCTCAAAAAAAAAAAAAAAGTCCTGGCTGGGCACGGTGGCTCACGCCTGTAATCCCAGCACTTTGGGAGACTGAGGCGGGTGGATCACGAGGTCAGGAGATCGAGACCATCCTGGCTAACACGGTGAAACCCCATCTCTACTAAAAATGCAAAAAATTAGCCAGGCATGGCAGTGGGCGCCTGTAGTCCCAGCTACTTGGGAGGCTGAGGCAGGAGAATGGCGTGAACCTCAGAGGCGGAGCTTGCAGTGAGCCGAGATTGTGCCACTGCACTCCAGCCTGGGCGACTGAGCGAGACTCCGTCTCAAAAAAAAAAAAAAAAAAAAAAAGTCCTGGGTTCTGATACTGCTCCATGCTGAGCCTCAATGTCTCTGTCTGTAAGTGGGGAATAGCTGGATAATTAAGGTAGCCAGGGTGGTGGACTGACAGTCACTGAGGTGGTCACCACACAGCTAATATGTGTCAAGCCCTTCTGCAGTCAGGGAGCAGTGGCCCCATTGTATGTGTGTGCGTGTGTACTGGAGCAGGGAATCTCAGCACCCCCATGTCCTAATAAGAAAACTAAGACTTCACACGGAAAGGCAGGGTAGGGTGGCTCATGCCTGTCATTGCAGCCCTTCGGGAGGCCGAGGCAGGTGGATCACTTGAGGCCAGGAGTTCAAGACCAGCCTGGCCAACATGGTGACACCCCATCTCTACTAAAAATACAAAAAAATTAACCAGGCACGGTGGCACACACCTGTAATCCCAGCTACCCAGGAGGCTGAGGCAGGAGGATCGCTTGAACCCATGAGGTGGAGTCTGCAGTAAGCTGAAATTAAGACACTGCACTCCAGCGTGGGCAACAGAACGAGAGAGAGAGATGCTGTCTCAAAAAAAATAAAAAATTAATCCCCAGCAGGGAGGGCCAGGGCACCTGTCAGAGCCAACAGGGGTTGGAATGCCTTGAAGTGGATCTTGTAAGGGGTGGAAGAGTTAAGTGGGGGGTGAATTTCAATATTTTGCCAACCTGAGCAACTGTACAGGTACAACCAGGTGTTGGGGGTCACAGGAAAAGCACTTTGCTCAAGGTAAGTGTTCAGTGAGTTTTGTTTTCCACAGGAGCCGCCCGGGGGCTCCTCAGGCTGACCCCAGACCCTGGCTGGCCAGGATGAGGTGTCTCCGGCACCTGCGGCCCAATGCCACCCTCATTCTGGCCATCGTCGCTTTTACTCTCCTCCTCCTCTTCAGTCTGCAACTGTCACCACCCACTCGCAAGGTCCAGGAGCAGCCACCGGCGACCCCCGAGGCCCTGGCCTGGCCCACTCCACCCACCCACCCAGCCCGGGCCCCGTGCCAGGCCAACACCTCTATGGCCAACCACCCGGACTTCGCCAAGCAGCCGAAGAATGTTCAGGACTTCCTGCTGTACAAACACTGCCGCGACTTTCCCCTGCTGCAGGACGTGCCACCTTCTAAGTGCGCGCAGCCGGTTTTCCTGCTGCTGGTGATCAAGTCCTCCCCCACCAACTATGAGCGCCGCGAGCTGCTGCGGCGCACGTGGGGCCGCGAGCGCAAGGTGCGGGGTTTGCAGCTGCGCCTCCTCTTCCTGGTGGGCACAGCCTCCAGCCCACACCAGGCCCGCAAGGTCAACCGGCTGCTGCAGCTGGAGGCACAGACTCACGGAGACATCCTGCAGTGGGACTTCCACGACTCCTTCTTCAACCTCACGCTCAAGCAGGTGCGCTGGGTTGGGGTCACCTGATCAGGGCCACCTATCCTTCTTGTCCAAATTGCCACCCACTCCTGAGGGACCCAGGGAACCAGAAGCCCTCATCAGTCCATCACAGCCCATTCTGCCACTCCGCTGTCCTCACTAGCCTCGTGGTGACCCCAAATTGTCTTCTTCCCAGGGAGGCTGGGGGGAAGGGTAGAGGAGCTAGGTTACTAGCACAGAGCTCAAGCCTGATGATGCGGGTTCGAATCCAAGCTCTGCCTCTTACTTGTTGTTCGACCTTGGAAGAGTTCATTCACCTCTCTGTGCCTCAGTTTTCTCACCTGGAAAATGGGATGTGAATGAGTCCCACCCACCTCTGAGGGCTGCTGTGAGGTTTACAGGAGACGGCATTTATAAGGCACCCAGACCAGTGCTGAATGTCCAGCTTATCTTGGCAATGACAGAGACACATCTCCTTGTTTATTTTTATGTTTATTTATTTATTTTTTTAATGGAGTCTTGCTCTGTTGCCCAGGCTGGAGTGCAGTGGTATGATCTGGGCGCACTACAACCTCCGCCTCCTGGTTTAAAACAATCCTCCTGCCTCAGCCTCCCAAGTAGCTGGGATTACAGGCACTCGCCACCACGCCCAGCTAATTTTTGTATTTTTAGTAGAGACCGGGGTTCACCATGTTGGCCAGGGTAATCTCGAACTCCTGACCTCAGGCGATCTTCCCACCTCAGCCTCCCAAAGTGCTGGGATTACAGGTGTGAGCCACTGCGCCCAGCCAACATCTTCTTGTTTATTTGTTCTGGTTCTGTCTCCCAATGAGGCTGGGGGCTGTGTCTGTTTCACTCACTGCTGTGTCCCTAATGCCTAGAATAGATTCAGGTGCACAACAGGTGCTCAGTCGAGACCTTTTTGATGGACAAGAATCCATGAGCGGTAGCTGGGCGTGGTGGCTCATGCCTGTAATCCCAGCACTGTCGGAGGCTAAGGAGGGAGGATTGCTTGAGCCCAAGAGTTTCAGGCCAGCCTGAGCTACATAGCAAGACTTCGTCTTTTTTTTTTTTTTAATTTTAATTAATTAATTTTTATGTTTTTAAATTAATTAATTTTTTTTCCTGAGATGGAGTCTGGCTCTGTCACCCAGGCTGGAGTGCAGTGGTGCGATCTCGGCTCACTGCAACCTCCACCTCCCAGGTTCAAGTGATTCTCCTGCCTCAGCCTCCTGAGTAGCTGGGATTACAGGTGCATGCCACTATGTCCAGCTAATTTTTTTGTACTTTTGAGCAGAGACGAGGTTTCACCGTGTTGACCAGGCTGGTCTGAAACTCCTGACCTAAGTTCATCCACACTGCATTGGCCTCCCAAAGTGCTGGGATTACAGGCATGAGCCACCACACACAGCCTCATCTCTATTTTTTAATAAAAGAACCCAGGAGAGGTGAGAAAATCCCACCCATCTGCAGATGAGGAAATGGAGGGACTCCAAGGACCCCTCCTAGGTCCTTGAGTAGAGCAAGACAAGTAGAGACAACATTTTCAAGGAGGAACAGGGAACTCTGCAGGATCCTGCTTGTAGGAGATACAGGCAGGCCTGGGTTCAAGGCCTCTGGTAGCCGTTTCTCTGCAGGTGACCTTACTGCAGTTTTCTCTGGAGAGCCTCTGTTCCCTCGTCTGTAAATAAGATTGAGGACCACTTCTGCCTCCTAACGGTGAATTCAGGATTCAAGGTAGGTAAGCACTAAGCACAGCACCCAGCAACAAGCAGATACCCAACCCATGTAGGTTACCATAGGGGAAACTGAGGCTGAGGTGGGTAGGGGCCACGGCCTCTCAACGTGCTGTGTTCTGAAAACACAAAAGTGGCCGGGCACAGTGGCTCACGCCTATAATCCCAGCACTTTGGGAGGCCGAGGTGGGCGGATCACTTGAGGCCAGGAGTTCGAAACCAGCTTCTTGGGAGGCTGAGGCAGGAGGATTGCTTGAACCCTGGAGGTGGAGTTTGCATAGAGCCAAGAGCCTGCCACGGCACTCCAGCCTGGTTGACAGAGTGAGACTGTCTCAAAAAAACAACCTGCAAAAGTCTGTGACAAACGTCAACTTGACAAATATGAACTTAGCACCTGTGAAGCACTGGCACTATGCTGGGTGCTGAGGGAGATGGCATGAATAGAAAGAGAGAGACACAGACCCAAGTAGGGAAGCCCAGTGTTTGCTGGGAGAGGTGAGTGTTAACAATCACACAGGCAGGGCACGGTGGCTCACGCCTATAATCCCAGCACTTTGGGAGGCCAAGGCAGGTGGATCACCTGAGGTCAGGAGTTCAAGACCAGCCTGACCAACATGGTGAAACCCCATCTCTACTAAATACAAAAAATTGGCCGGGCGTGGTGGTGCATGCCTGTAATCCCAGCTGCTTGGGAGGCTGAGGCAGGAAAATTGCTTGAACCCAGAGGGTAGAGGTTGCGGTGAGCCGAGATTGTACCACTGCACTCCAGCCTGGGCAACAAGAGCGAAAACTCCATCTAAAAAATAATAATAATAATAAATTAATTTACACAGGGGTGGTGGCTCATGCTTGTAATCTCAGCACTTTGGGAGGCTGAGGTGGGAGGATCCTTTGAGGCCTGGAGTTTAAGACCAGCCTGGGCAGCATAACAAGATCCCATCTCTAAAAAAATATAAATTTTTTAATTAGCCAGGAGTAGCGGCATGTGTCTGTAGTCCCAGCTACTTGGGAGGCTGAGGTGGGAGGATCACTTGAGCCCAGGAATTCAAGGCTGCAATGAACTATGATCGTACCACTACACTCTAGCCTGGGCAATAGAGCAAGACCCTGTCTCAGAAACAAACAAACAAAATTCACACAAATGATGATTTAACAACAGGGCTTGGCCAGGCAGAGTTGGAAGGAATAGCAATAAATGTAAATGTAACAATTTTCCAGCATTTCTTGGTGCTTCATGGAGCATGGTCTCCATGGATTCTCCAACACTCCTAGAGGCACATGATAAGGCCTGTTTAGAGAGTTGGAAACTAAGGCACAGAGAGGGTTTCCCAAGTAACCCCACAGGGCAGGGCTTCAAACCCAGGCCAGATTGTGGACACTCTCTTTCCTGGGCTCACTGGACTGGAGTGGCCAACAGAGACCCAAGGCCAATTTCTCCAGCCCTCAAGCAAGCATGCCCTGCCCACCCTGCCTGCAGGTGCTGTTCTTACAGTGGCAGGAGACGAGGTGCGCCAACGCCAGCTTCGTGCTCAACGGGGATGATGACGTCTTTGCACACACAGACAACATGGTCTCCTACCTGCAGGACCATGACCCTGGCCGCCACCTCTTCGTGGGGCAACTGATCCAAAACGTGGGCCCCATCCGGGCTTTGTGGAGCAAGTACTATGTGCCGAAGGTGGTGACTCAGAACGAGCGGTACCCACCCTACTGTGCGGGTGGTGGCTTCCTGCTGTCCCGCTTCACTGCCACTGCCGTGCGCCGTGCCGCTCTTGTCTTGGACCTCTTCCCTATTGATGATGTCTTCCTGGGTATGTGTCTGGAGCTCGAGGGACTGAAGCCTACCTCCCACAGCGGCATCCGCACGTCTGGTGTGCGTGCCCCATCGCAACACCTGTCCTCCTTTGACCCCTGCTTCTACCGAGACCTGCTGCTGGTGCACCGCTTCCTGCCTTATGAGATGCTGCTCATGTGGGATGCACTGAACCAGCCCAACCTCACCTGCAGCAAACAGACACGGATTTACTGAGTCAGCATCAGGGTCCCCAGCCTCTGGGCTCCTATTTCCATAGGAAGGGGTGACACTTTCCTCCCAGGAAGCTGAGACCTTTGTGGTCTGAGCATAGGTGAGTGCCAGGGAAGGTTTGATGAGTGAATATTCTGGCTAGTGAACTCCTATACATCCTTCAAAACCCACCTGGTACTGTTCCAGCATCCTCTCTGGATGGCTGGAGGGACTCCAGAAAATATCCGTCTTCTTTTTATGGCAGCTAATGGCAGAATTGCCTCTGCTAGGGTTCCAACTGTGGATGCATCCATCCCGTTTGAGTCAGAGTCCTACTTCCCTGCTCTGACCTACTCACAGATGGGATGCTAAGCAGTGTACCTGCAGTGGTTTAATGGTGGATAAGCTCCATCTACAGTTCCAGGCCAGCCAGAAACTCCTGTGTCCACATAGACCTGACGTGAGAAATATCTTTCAGCCTAGGAGCGATGGGTCCTGATCTTAACCCTTTCCTGGGTCTCAGGCAACTCAGAAGATTTGGGGGATACCAGAGAGGTGCTGAAATAGGACCACCCCCTGCTTACTTGTGGGATCAAATGCTGTAATGGTGGAGGTGTGGGCAGAGGAGGGAGGCAAGTGTCCTTTGAAGGTTTTGGGAGCTCAGAGTTTCTGGGGTCCCCATTGGGAGCCCCCATCCCTGTGTTCCCCAAGAATTCAGAGAAAAGCACTGGGACTGGAAGGATCTTTAATGGGCCCAAGGCCAAGAGGCACATGCCCCACTACTGCCTGGAGAATGGAGAGATTCAGGTCCTCCAGCGGCCCCCCTGCCCAGTATGTTTTACAGATTACAGGGGATGAGTGAGCCAGTGACCCCCTGGAGCCCCCAGCTTCAGGCCTCAGTGTCTGCCACTCAAGCTTCACAGGCATTGCGATGGAGCATCCTTGGGGAATTGTCAGGAAAAGAAAATGAGATCAGACTGTTACTGTGTCTATATAGAAAGAAGTAGACATAAGAGACTCCATCTTGTTCTGTATTTGAGATGCTGTTAATCTGTGACCCTACCCCCAACCTTGTCCTTGCAAGAGATATGTGCTGTGGTGACTCAAGGTTTAATGGATTTTGGGCTATACAGGGTGTGCTTTGTTAAACAAGTGCCTGAAGGCAGTTTGCTTGTGAAAAGTCATCACCATTCTGTTAATCTCAAGTACCCAGGGACACATACACTGCGGAAGGTCGCAGGGACCTCTGCCTAGGAAAGCTAGGTATTGTCCAAGGTTTCTCCCCATGTAATATTCTGAAATTGGCCTCGTGGGAAGGGAAAGACCTAATCGTCCCCCAGCCTGACACCCGTGAAGGGTCTGTGCTGAGGAGGACTAGTATAAGAAGAAAGAAGGCCTCTTGGCAGTTGAGATAGAGAAAAGCATCTGTCTCCTGCCCATCCCTGGGCAATGGAACATCTCGGTGTAAAACCTGATTGTATGTTCTATTTACTGAGAAAGGAGAAAACTGCCTTAAAGGCAATGCTGCTCTTTATGCACTAAAAAGGTTTATGGAGATATTTGCATATGCATATCAAGGCACAGCATTTTTCCTTAAACTTATTCATGTCACAGAGATCTTTATTCACATGTCTTTTTTTTTGAGATGGAGTCTGGCTCTGTCGCCCAGGCTGGAGTACAGTGGCGGGATCTCAGCTCACTGCAAGCTCCGCCTCCCGGGTTTACATCATTCTCCTGCCTCAGCCTCCTGAGTAGCTGGGACTACAGGCGCCCGCCACCTTGCCCGGCTAGTTTTTTGTATTTTTTAGTAGAGACGGGGTTTCACCAGGTTAGCCAGGATGGTCTCGATCTCCTGACCTTGTGATCCGCCCGTCTCGGCCTCCCAAAGTGCTGGGTGAGCCACTGCGCCCGGCCATTCACGTGTCTTACTGCTGACCTTCTCCCTACAATTATCCTATTATCCTGCCACTTCCCTTTTTCTAAGATGGTAAAGATAATGATCAATAAATACTGAGGGAACTCAGAGACCGGTGCCGGCGTGGGTCCCCTGGGCCCACTTTTTCTTTCTCTATACTTTGTCTCTGTGTCTCATTTCTTTTCTCAAGTCTCTCGTTCCACCTAATGAGAAACACCCACAGGTGTGGAGGGGTAGGCCACCCCTTCAGGGAATAAAAAGTTTTGTGAAGACTTGGAGATTTTTTTTTTTTTTAAGCAAATTTATAAGTTTCAGCAGACAAGTCCACATGCATCCCTAAAAATCTCATTTTCCAGTAGAAAATATACACTGGTAAAAACAGGGCATGGGGCCGTGGTTCAGGGCTGTAATTCTAGCACATTGGGAGACCAAAGTGGGAGGATCACTTCAGCCCAGGAGTTCCGGATCCTGTCTCTGCACAAAATAAAAAATTACTCGGGCGTGGTGGTGCTCACATGCCTGTAGTCCCAGCTATACTTGGGAGGCTGAGGTGAGAGGATCGCTTGAGCCCAGGAGTTGGAGGCTGCAGTGAGCCATGATTGCGCCCCTGTATTCCAACCTGGACAGCAACACGAAAACAAAAACATAAAATGGGATGTGGGTGAGGCAAAAGCTGCAGGAATTTCTGTCAGGCAGATCTGACCTCATCCCACCCACCCCCTGCTCAGATACCCTTCATAGCTCCCTATTGCTTTCAGCTCATATCCCCAAAGACAGATTCTATTTTTCTTTTTTTTTTTAAACAGATTCTTGTTCTGTTGCCCAGGCTGGAGTGTAGTGGCATGATCTCAGCTCATTGCAACCTCCCGCCTCCCAGATTCAAGCAGTTCTCCTGCCTCAGCCTCCCAAGTAGCTGAGATTACAGGTTACAGGCATATGCCACCATGCCCAGCTAATTTTTGTATTTTTGATAGAGACAGGGTTTCACCATGTTGCCCAGGCTGGTCTCAAACTCCTGACCTCAAGTGATCCACCTGCCTTGGCCTCCCAAAGGTGCTGGGATTATGGGCGTGAGCCACAGTGCCTGGCCAGCCAAAGATAGATTCTTGCTTCCAGCTTGTCAGCAGACTCAGGAGTGGGAGGGACAGGGAGAGCTGTTCTTAGCTGGATTGGACACTGGGCCCACCTTGGCCTCCCGCTTCCAGCAAGGCCCCCTCTGAATCCCATCCCAGCCACCAGCAGTCTCCCTCTCCTTACTAGGCTTGCTTTCCCTGGTTGGAACCTCGGATCTACTGCCCTCTCTAGCTCATCCTTTCCTCCCCTCAAGTATTGATTGTGCACCTACTGTGTGCTACATGCCTTGCCCTGTACTCCTCCTCCCTCCTGTGGGAAGGGTCAGCGGACACAGACCCACCTTATAGCGAGGAAACGAACCTGAAAATGATCAAATGGGAAGTTCTTGGGAGCAATAAAAGCTTTGAGCAGAATATTTTTTTATTTTACTTTTATTTTATTTATTTTTGAGACTGAATCTCGCTCTGTTGCCCAGGCTGGAGTGTAGCGGTGCAATCTCAGCTCACTGCAACCTCCGCCTCCTGAGTTCAAGCGATTCTCATGCCTCAGCCTCCCAAGTTGCTGGGATTACAAGCATGCACCACCACGCCTGGCTAATTTTTGTATTTGTAGTACAGACAGGGTTTCACCATGTTGTCCAAGCTGGTCTCGAACCCCTGGCCTCAAGGGATCCACCTGCCTCGGCCTCCCAAAGTGTTGGGATTACAGGCATGAGCCACTACACCAGCCTGAGCAGAATTTAAATGGGGTGATAGGGCCAAACACAGTGACTCATGCCTATAATTCCGGGGCATTGGGAGGCCGAGATGGGAGGATCACCTGAGCCCATGAGTTTGAGACCAGCCTGGGCAACATAGCAAGACCCTGTCTCTACAGAAAAAAATTAACCCAGTGGTATGGTAGTGCCCACCCATGGTCCCAGCTACTCGGAAAGCTGAGGCAGGAGGATCACTTGAGCCCGGGAGATTGAGGTTGCAGTGAGCCAGGACTATGCCACTGCACTCCAGCCTGGGTGGGAGGGAGACCTTGTTTCAAAAATAAAATGAGGCTGGGCATGGTGGCTCACGCCTGTAATACCAGCAGTTTGGGAGGCTGAGGTGGGCGGGTCATCTGAAGTCAGGAGTTTAAAACCAGCCTAGACAACATAGCGAAACCCCATCTCGACGAAAAATACAAAAATTAGCAGGGTGTGGTGGCTCATGCCTGTGATCCCAGCTACTTGAGAGGCTGAGGCAGGTGAATCGCTTGAACCTAGGAGACGGAGTTTGCAGCGAGCTGAGATTGAGCCACTGCACTCCAGCCTGGGCAACAGAGTGAGACTCGATCTCAGAAAAATAAATAAGTAGGCCGGCCATGGTGGTTCACACCTGTAATCCCAGCACTTTAGGGGGCCAAGGTGGGTAGATCACGAGGTCAAGAGATAGACACCATTCTGGCCAACATGGTGAAACCTGGTCTCTACTAAAAGTAGGAAAAATAGCTGGGCGTGGTGGTGTGTGCTTGTAGTCCCAGCTACTCAGGAGGCTGAAGGCAAAAGAATCACTTGAACCTGGGAGGCGGAGGTTGCAGTGAGCCAAGATCGTGCCACTGCACTCCAGCCTGGGTGACAGAGCAAGGCTCAGTCTCAAAAAAAAAAAAAGGCCAGGCACAGTGGCTCACGCCTGTAATCCCAGCACTTTGGGAGGCCGAGACGGGCGGATCACGAGGTCGGGAGATCGAGACCACCCTGGCTAACACGGTGAAACCCCGTCTTTACTACACAATACAAAATTCTAGTCGGGCCAGGTGGCGGGCGTCTGTAGTCCCAGCTATTCGGGAGGCTGAGGCAGGAGAATGGTGTGAGCCCAGGAGGCGGAGCTTGTAGTGAGCTGAGATCCAGCCACTGCACTCCAGCCTGGGCGACAGAGCGACACTCTGTCTCAAAAAACACAAACAAACAAACAAAAATTAGCCGGGCGCGGTGGTGGGCACCTGTAGTCCCAGCTACTCGGGAGGCTGAGGCAGGAGAATGGCGTGAACCCAGGAGGCGGTGCTTGCAGTGAGTGGAGATCACACCGCTGCACTCCAGTCTGGGCGACAGAGCGAGACTCTGTCTCAAAAAAAAAAAAACAAAAAACAAAAAACAAAAATTAGCCGGGCGCAGTGGCGGGCGCCTGTAGTCCTGGCTACTCGGGAGGCTGAGGCAGGAGAATGGCGTGAACCCGGGAGGCGGTGCTTGCAGTGAGTGGAGATCGCACCACTGCACTCCAGTCTGGGCGACAGAGGGAGACTCCGTCTCAAAAAAGAAAAATAGATGGTTAAAAATGGCTGCTGTGGGGACTGGAGGGAATTGGGAGGCTGAGACATCATCCAAGCAGGACAATCAGGCCTGGATGAGATGGGGCTGCAGGTCTTTCTAACAGGCACATCTGACCTCATTCTGCCCCCTGCTCACACACCCTCTGTGGCTCCCTATTGCCCTCAGGGGAGAGTCCCTGGAAATAGAGTCTTTGTAGACAGAGATGAGGTTATCATGGATTAGGGTGGACCCTGAATCCAATGACTGGGCCAGGTGCAGTGGCTCACGCCTGTAATCTCAACGCTTTGGGAGGCCGAGGTGGGCAGATCACCTGAGTTCAGGAGTTCAAGACCAGCCTGGCCAACATGGTGAAACCCCGTCTCTACTACAAATGCAAAAATTAGCCGGGTGTGGTGGCGGGCTCCTGTAATCCCAGCTACCTTGGAGGCTGAGGTGGGAGGATCACTTGAGCCCAGGAGTTGGAGGCTTCAGTGAGCTATGATTGTGCCACTGCACTCCAGCCTGGGCGACAGAGTGAGACCCTGTCTGGAAAAAAAAAAAAAAAAAAGACCAGTGTGTTTTGTGATGATCCTTTTCAGACGTTTGTTTTGTGTCTAATGTCCTGCCATTCTAAGTCCTCAATGCTAAGGACTCCCATGGACCTTGGTAGAGACCTCGGCTCAAGTCCTGCACTTAACCCTTCCCTCCCTGGGTGACCTTGGCAAGCAGCCCTCACCCTGGGCCTCAGTTTCCCCACTTTGCGTCGCAATGCCTCTCAGTTATCAAGCTCCTGGAAGTGCCAGTGGGTCTGTGGCTGCTGGGGGACAAGCCCACACAGGGACTGACTGAGGCTTTTCCCTTTTTCTAGAGAAAATGCAGGAAGCTGCTTTGGGTCGTTTATTTACTAGGAGACAGCAAGAAGGGGTGTTACACATGCAGGGAGCGGAGCGTCTGGGGCGCCTCTGGAGTAAAGACATTTGGCTCTCAGTGTCCAGCATCTGTGAAAGTGGGGATCCTCCAAGCCAGGGCTAGGGTGTGATTTATTCTGCAGTTGACTCCACAGGCTGCAGGTGGCATTGGTCTGGGGTAGATAGTGAGCACCCCATCCCAGGAGGTAATCAAAAGCTTGCAGACACGAGACTTTATGGTGCTGTGTGGCCTCAGGAGCTCACCAGACCAGACCCTCTGGGCCTCAGGCCACTCTGAGGCTGCACCCAAGGAGGAATCAGTAGGGACAGAGGGTCAGCAGATCTTGTTGGGTACACCCACTGAGGCAGCAGTAGTGTGCAGGGTTGGTGGCAGCTGCACGGTGGTGGCGGTGATGGTGAGAAGTCTGGGGCAGGGGCTGCAGGCCAGGTCCCAGCACAGGGTTGCTGTCGGTCACCAGCCCATGGAGCAGATGTCGTCTCTCCAGCCACTGCAGCAACTCACCTGGGGACAGAGTGAAACTCAACTGGAACGGAAATGACAGAGGACACGCTACCCCATGCTGCATGTGCACAAATGCACACACATCCCACTGAGTGACCCACCAAACACGCATCATGCATGCAAATAAAAAGTGAGTACTGGCTGGGCGCAGTGGTTTACACCTGTAATCCCAGCACTTTGGGAGGCCAAGGTGGGTGGATCACAAGGTCAGGAGTTCGAGACCATCCCGGCTAACATGGTAAAACCCCATCTCTACAAAAAAAAAAAAAAAAAATACAAAAACTTAGCCGGCGAGGTGGCGGGCGCCTGTAGTCCCAGCTACTCGGGAGACTGAGGCAGGAGAATGGCATGAACCCGGGAGGAGGATCTTGCAGTGAGCTGAGATCCCGCCACTGCACTCCAGGCTGGGCAACAGAGCGAGACTCCATCTCAAAAAAAAAAAAAAAGAAAAGAAAAGTGAGCACTGGCCAGGCGCAGTGGCTCACGCCTGTAATCCCAGCACTTTGGGAGGCCGAGGTAGGCATATCACTTGAAGTCAGGAGTTGGAGATCAGCCTGGCCAACATGGTGAAAACCTGTCTCTACTAAAAAATACAAAAATTAGTCAGGTGTGGTGGTGGGTGCCTGTAATCCCAGCTACTCGGGAGGCTGAGGTGGGAGAATCACTTGAACCCAGGAGGTGGAGGTTGCAGGGAGCTGGGATCGTGCCATTGCACTCCAGCCTAAGCGACAAGAATGAAACTCTGTCTCAAAAAAAAAAAAAAGCACTTATTAAGCGCCTACTGTACACCAGGCACCTGGTTAATCCTCTCATCCACTCAACTCATGTCCACACTCACATCCCCAGCTGCGTGTGTCCCCATATGCCACCTGAGTGCTCCAAGCCCTGCCCAGGGAGTGTCAGGGGTCTTGGAGCTACAGATGGTGTCAGTTTCCCCAACAGGTCCGAGGGTCCATGAGGCACCCAGAGCAGGTCAGAGACCCGCCCACAGACTCCTCATGGCACAGAGACGTGCAGGGGTGTGCATGTGTCTATGGGTCCACCTCCTGGTCACCCATGCACGTGTGGTGGACCCACAGACACACACACACCCCTACGTGGACACACCCTTGCAGACCCCCTCTCCTGGATCCCTAACGCCCCAAGTGGAGTGGCACACAGAAGTATGTGGACACACGTTAACACATCTGCACAAACTCGTCTTCTATACCGGCACCAGGGCCAGGACTAGGGTACGGAGAGGGAAGCATGAAGCCATCAGGATACTTTTTTGAGGCCAGGCACCGTGGCTCACACCTGTCATCCTAGCATTTTGGGAAGCCTAGGTGGTGCGTGGCTTGAGCCCAGGAGTTCATGACCAGCCTGGGCAATACGGCAAAACCTCATCTCTGCAGAAAATACAAAAATTAGCCAGGCATGGTGGTGCGTGCCTGTAGTCCCAGCTACTTGGGAGGCTGAGGTGGGAGGATCACGTGAGCCTGGGAAGGCAAGGCTGCAGTGACCCGAGATCATGCCACTGCACTCCAGCCTGGGTGAGAGAGCAAGACTGTCTCAAAAGAAAGAGAAGAAAAAAAAAGGACTTATGAAAATTTAGAGGGTTGTTTACCCCCTACCCAATCTGCGGTTTACAATTGACACCAGTGGTTCTCAAACTAGGGTGATTTTGTTTTCAGGGTATACTTGTCTGGGGACAGTTTTGGATGTCACAACTTGGGTGGGGTGTGAGGCTATTCATGGCATTAGGGGGCAGAAGACGAAGATGTTATCTAACACCCTACAATATACAGGACGGCCCCTCTACCATACACATCCCCAAATGTCAGCGTCAGCTTTTTTTTTTTTGAAATGGAGTCTTGCTCTAGCGCCAGGCTGGAGTGCAGTGGCATGATCTTGGCTCACTGCAACCTCCACCTCCCGGGTTCAAGTGATTGTCCTCCCTCAGCCTCCTGAGTAGCTGGGACTACAGGCACGCACCACAACTCCCAGTTAATTTTTGTATTTTTAGCAGAGACGGAGTTTCACCATGTTGGCCAGGATGATCTCAATCTCTTGACCGCATGTTCTACCCACCTGGGTCTCCCAAAACGCTGGGATTACAGGCGTGAGCCACTGCACCCAGCCAGCATTAGTTTTTTTTTTTTTTTTTTTTTGAGAGGGAGTCTCGCACTGTCGCCCAGGCTGGGATGCAGTGGCCGGATCTCAGCTCACTGCAAGCTCCGTCTCCCGGGTTTACGCCATTCTCCTGCCTCAGCCTCCGAGTAGCTGGGACTACAGGCGCCCGCCACCTCGCCCGGCTAGTTATTTTTTGTATTTTTTAGTTGAGATGGGGTTTCACCTTGTTAGCCAGGATGGTCTCGATCTCCTGACCTCGTGATCCGCCCGTCTCGGCCTCCCAAAGTGCTGGGATTACAGGCTTGAGCCACCGCGCCCGGCCGGTTTTTTTAAATAAAATAGAGATGGGGTCTCCCTATGTTGGCCAGGCTGCTTTTGAACCCCTGGGTTCAAGTGACTTCCCTGCCTCAACCTTCCAAAGTGTTGGGATTACAGATGTGAGGTCGGGAGTTCAAGACCAGCCTGACCAACATGGAGAAACCCCTTCTCTACTAAAAGCACAAAATTAGCCAGGCATGGTGGCACGTGCCTATATAATCCCTACTACTCGGGAGACTGAAGCAGGAGAATCGTTTGAACCCGGGAGGCAGAGGTTGTGGTGAGCTGAGATCGTGCCATTGCACTCCAGCCTGGGCAACAAGATCGAAACTCTGTCTCAGAAAAACAAAACAAAACAAAACAAAAAAAACTTTGTGGCCAGGCCTTGTAATTCAAGCCTTTGGGAAGCTAAGGCGACCAGACTGCCTGAGCTCAGGAGTTTGAGACCAGCCTAGGCAACATGGTGAAACCCCTATCGCTACTAACAATAGAAAAAGTAGCCAAACATGGTGACATGTGCCTATAGTCCCAGCTACTCAGGAGGCTGAGGTGGGTGGATTGCTTGAGCCTGGGAGGCAGAGGTTGCAGTGAGCCGAGATCATGCCACTACACTCCAGCCTGGGTGACAGAGCAAGACCCTGTCTCAAAATATAATAATAATAATAATAATTTTTCTTTTTTTGAGATAAGGGTCTCTGTCTCAGGCTGAGTCTCATATTGCCCAGGTTGGTCTCAAACTCCCGGCCTCAAATGATCCTCCCTCCTCTGCCTCCTGAGTAGCGGGGATTACAGGTGTGAGCCACCATGTCCAGCAAGATAAGTATTTTAATGCAATACTTTTAAAATCAAATTTAAAATATTTGTAAAAAGGCCAGGCATGGTGGCTCACTTTTGTAATCCCAACACTTTGGGAGGCCAAGGTAGGGCAGATCACTTAGGGTCAGGAGTTCAAGACCAGCCTGGCCATCACAGTGAAACCCTGTCTCTATTAAAAATACAAAAACTAGGCCGGGTGCAGCAGCTCATGCCTATAATCTCAGCACTTTGGGAGGCCGAGGCAGGCAGATCACCTGAGGTCAGGAGTTCAAGACCAGCCTGGCCAACATGGTGAAACCTCATCTCTACTAAAAATACAAAAAAGTCAGCGGGGCATGGTGGTGGGTGGCCTGGGCAGTGGTCTGTAATCCCAGCTACTCAGGAGGCTGAGGCAGGAGAATTGCTTGAACTCAGGAGGCGGAGGTTGCAGTGAGCTAAGATCATAGCACTGCACTCCAGCCCGGATGACAGAGCGAAATTCCATCTCAAACAAACAAACAAAATACAAAAATTAGCCCGGTGTGATGGTGCGTACCTGCATTCCCAGCTACTCGGGAGGCTGAGGCAGGAGAACGGCATGAACCCGGGAGGCGGAGCTTGCAGTGAGCTGAGATCCCACCACTGCACTCCAGCCTGGGCGACAGAGTCAAGACTCCGTCTCAAAAAAATAAAAAATAAATAAAATAATAATAATAATAATAAAATAATTGTAAAAAGCAATACTTTCCCAAAGCAATACTTTTAAATATCTTTAAGGCTGGACACAGTGACTCACATCCCTAATCCCAACACTTTGGAAGGTCAAGGTGGGAGGATTATTTGAGCTCAGGAGTTTGAGACCAGCCTGGGCAACAGAGTGAGACTCCCTCTCTACAAAAAAGGAAAAAAAATTAGCTGGGCATGGTGGCAGCACCTGTAACCCAGCTACTCCGAGGCTGAGGCAAGAAGATCGTTTGAGCTGGGGAGGTTGAGCCTGCAGTGAGCCAAGATCACACCACTGCACTCCAGCCTGGGCGACAGAGTGAGACCCTGTCTCGAAAAACAAACAAACAAACAAAGCAAAATTAAGGCAAAAATTCATGAAGATCAAAATACAGAAATTTTAAAGAAGGATCTCATCGTGTACTTGCAAGAGCCTACCTCTCCTACCTCACACTGTTTCTGGCCCCTCAGGGGACTCATGCTCCAGGGACTTTCTTTCTTTCTTCTTCTTCTTTTTTTTTTTTTTTTTTTTTTTTTTGAGATGGAGTTTCACCCTGTTGCCCAGGCTGGAGTGCAATGGCATGATCTCAGCCCACTGCAACCTCTGCCTTCCTGGTTCAAGCGATTCTCCTGCCTTGGCCTCCCAAGTAGCTGGGATTAGAGATGTACACCATTACGCCCGGCTAATTTTTTTTTTTTTTCATTATTTTTAGTAGAGATGGGGTTTCACCATGTTGGCCAGGCTGGTCTGGAACTCCTGACCTCAGGGGATCCGCCTGCCTCAGCCTCCCAAAGTGGTGGGATTACAGGCACGAGCCACCGCGCCTGGCTAATGGCTCCGGGGACTTTCACACGCAGGTTCACACACACTCCAGTGGGGATCCATGATCTGTGCACGCAGCCGGCAGGTGAGCCCTGGGCACACGCATGCAAGCCTACCCACCTGCCCTGCACGTGTGCACCTGCGCCTGCGTGCACCTGCCCCACCTCAGCTTCCCAGAGCGCTGCCCCTCCCGTCCCCACTCACGGTCGCCTCCTGCTGCAGGCCTCTTGGCCTCCGTGGACCAGCGGGGGCCCCCGCACACGCGCACCAGCGCGCGCACGAAGTGGTGGCCGCACAACTTCTCAGGCATCTCTGGGGTGGGCGCGGGGCCCAACGCAAACACCAGGGCAGGGCCCAGCAGCACCAGCGCCCAGGCAGGCAGACGGGGGTCCATGGCGGTGGGTGGCGCCTAGGCCAAGCAGGGACCCCCTTTATAGGCGCCTGGGACGCCCCAGCTGGGGGCCTTGGAGAAGGGACAGAACATTCTTCAGGACCGCCCAGGAAGAAGGCCAAGGGTGGGGTTAGTGCCAGGGCCTTTCTCCCAGGGCCAGGGCCTTGGATGTATTTCTCCCAGAGGGAGCACTGGGCAATGAGTCTTTCTTTTTTCTTTTTTTTCTTCTTCTTTTTTTTTTTTTCTTCTTTTTTTTTTTTTTCTTCTTCTTTTTTTTTTTTTCTTCTGAGATGGAATCTGGCTCTGTTGCCCAAGTTGGAGTGCAGTGACTTGATCTCAGCTCACTGCAACTTCTGACACCCGGGTTCAAGAGATTCTCCTGCCTCAGCCTCCTAAATAGCTGGGATTACAGGTGCACACCACCATGCCCGGCTATTTTTTTTTTTTTTTAGTAGAGACTGGGGTTTGCCATGTTGTCCAGGCTGGTCTCCAACTCCTGACCTCAAGCAATCCGTCTGACTTGGCCTCTCAAAGTGCTGGGATTACAGGCATGAGCTGTGCCTGGACTATTATTACTTTTATTATTATTATTGAGACAAAGTCTTGCTCTGTCGCCCAGGCTGGAGTGCAGTGACGCAGGTTCAAGTGATTCTCCCACCTCAGCCTCCCACGTAACTGGGGTGACAGGCGTGAGCCACCAGGCCCAGCCGCCTATTTTTACGTTTTATTTTTGAGATGAGGTCTTGCTCTGTCACTCTGGCTGGAGTACAGTGGCGTGATATGGGCTCACTGCCACCTCCCTGTCCCTGACTCAAGCAATTCTCCTGCCTCAGCCTCCTGAGTAGCTGGGACTACAGGCCCACGCCACCACACCCAGCTAATTTTTTGTATTTTTTTGTAGAGATGGGGTTTCGCCATGTTGCCCAGGCTGGTCTCAAACTCCTGGACTCAAGTCATCTTCCCGCCTCGGCCTCCGAAAGTCCTGGGAGAAGCGAGAGCCACCACACCAGGCTATTTATTCATTTTTGACATAGGGTCTCTCTGGGTTGGACTGTAATGGCAGGATCATAGCTCACTGTAACCTCGTTCCCCTGGGCTCAAGCCATCCTTCAGCCTCTGCCTCCTGAGTAGCTGGGACTACAGGCCTGCAATACAATGCCCAGCTAATTGTTAAATTTTTTAATTTTAATTTTTATCTTTTTTTTTTTTTTTGAGATGGAGTCTCGCTCTGTCGCCCAGGCTGGAGTGCAGTGGCGTGATCTCAGCTCACTGCAAGCTCTGCCTCCCAGGTTCACGCCATTCTCCTGGCTCAGCCTCCTGAGTAGCTGGAATTACAGGCGCCCACCACCACGCCCGGCTAATTTTTCTATTTTTAGTAGAGTCGGGTTTCACTGTGTTAGCCAGGATGATCTCGATCTCCTGACCTTGTGATCCGCCCGCCTTGGCCTCCCAAAGTGCTGGGATTCCAGGCGTGACCCACCGCGCCAGGCACTTTTTTGTATTTTTAGTAGAGATGGGGTTTCACCGTGTTAGCCAGGATGGTCTCGATCTCCTGACCTCGTGATCCGCCCACCTCGGCCTCCCAAAGTGCTGGGATTACAAGTGTGAGCCACCGCGCCCAGTCTATTTTTATCTTTTTAGACAGAGTCTCGCTCTCCCAGGCTCCGGAATCCAGCCACTCCCAGGCTGGAGTGCAGTGGTGCGATCTCGACTCACTGCAACCTTTGCCTCCTGGGTTCAAGCGATTCTCCTGCCTCAGCCTCCTGAGTAGCTGGAATTACAGGTGCCCACCACCACGCCTGGCTAATTTTTGTATTTTTAGCAGAGACGGGGTTTCACCGTGTTGGCCAGGCTGGTCTCAAACTCCGACCTCAAGTGATACACCCACCTCAGCCTCCCAAAGTGCTGGGATTAAGGCGTGAACCACCGTGCCCAGCCATTTTTAATTTTTTAATTGTAGAGGTGGGGGTCTTGCTATGTTACCCAGGCTCATCTAGAACTCAAGTGGTCCTCCCTACTCAGCCTTCCAAAATGCTGGGATTACAGGTGTGAGGCACCACACACAGCCAAGTCTTCCCTATTGTCTTAACCATTTTAAAGAGATGAAATAGATCAACTGAAAAATAATAATCCTGCATTTTCTGGGGGGGAGGGGGGAAGAGAGCAGGCATCTTCCAAGACCAGCAATGTTCAGAATTTTGTTGTTTCTATTACTGTACAAATAAGAAAACTGAGGCACACAGGCCAGACACAGTGGCTCACACCTGTAATCCAAGCACTTTGGGAAGATGGGGCAAGTAGATCACTTGAGGTCAGGAGTTCGAGACCAGCCTGTCCAATATGGTGAAACCCTGTCTCTACTAAAAATAAAAAATTAGCCAGGTGTGGTGGCGCGTGCCTATAATCCCAGCTACTCGGGAGGCTGAGGCAGGAGAATCGCTTGAACCCAGGAGGCGGAGATTGCAGTGAGCCGAGATTGCACCGCTACACACCAGCCTGGGGGACAGAGATTCTGTCTCCTCACTAGAAAAAAAGAAAGAAAAGAAAAAGAAAAAAAGAAAGAAAAGAAAACTGAAGCACAGAGAAAGGACCTTAAACTTGCCCAAGGTCACAGGAGGCCGAGCAGAGCCCAGGTCTTCTCAAGGCGCCTGACACGCAGGACTGGGGGTGTCTCATCCAAAACACTGTCTCCCCAACACGGTGGTCCCCTCTGGGTGAGCAGGGGCTGGGGGAGCCGGAATAGAGCAGGATTTATTTGTTCAGCGGATGCTTGGCCCCAGCTTCCTGCCTAGGGGGTCTTATAGCTTTGTTTTATAGGAGGGAATCTGAAGCTGAGAGAGGGAAGGATGACCCGAGGCAGGAGAGAACCTGGGCTGGAACTCTGGTCTTACTTGACCACAGAGCAGCTCCCTCCCCATTTCTACCAAATTAGGGGATTCTCTGGGGCTACGAGAGTAGGGACAGAGATCTCTCTCTCTCTCTCCGAGTCTCTCTCGGCCTTCATCTCTCAGTTTCCTTCTGTCTGTCTGTCTCTTTCCACATCTTTCTTTTTATTGAAACGGAATCGCTCTGTCGCCCAGGCTGGAGTGCAATGGCATGATCTCAGCTCACTGCAACCTCCACCTCCCAGTTTCAAGCAATTCTCCTGCCTCAGCCTCCTGAGTAGCTGGGATTACAGGCATGTGCCAGCACACCACGCTCATTTTTGTATTTTTAGTAGAGACAGTTTCGCCATGTTGGCCAGGCTGGTCTCAAACTCCTGACCTCAAGTGATCCTCCTGCCTTGGCCTCCCAAAGTGCTGGGATTACAGACGTGAGCCACTGAACCTGGCCACTCTCCACATCTTTCTAGCAGTTATGAGGTGCACATGACGGGGGCCGGTGTGGGGGAGGTGGCCTAGCCCCAGTGATGTTGGTCCCCTCTCCACAGCCTCACTCCCCCAACCTGGCCTTGTCCTCTGACCACTGGGAGAGCAGCCTGTTCCTTCCCCACCCACAGAGAGCCTGTAATCAGCTCCCCCAGGCTGTAGCCAAGGCCAGCAGCTGGGCCTGGGAGTGAGGGGGCTCTGTCCTCGAGGGCTCCAGCCAAGCCCTACCCAGTGGTCCTCCTCCACCAGCCTGCCCTGGGGCCCCCACAGTGGCTCCCTGAGAGGTCTCTGGCCCACAGCCCTAACCACATGCCTCCCAGCTCACACACCCTCTGAGGCTCCCCATCGCCCCAAGTCCAGCACAAACCATCGTTTCCACTGAATTCCTTTATTCAGTCAACAAACACTCCCAGAGCCCCCTCTGCGTTGAGGCCTCAAGGAACCCTGAGGTCAGGGGAGACAGCTGGACACAGACACTTCCCCAACTCCAGGGTCACAGTGGGGCTGGAGGGAAGGACAGGGGTGCAAGAGTGGTGGGGGTATATGAGGGAAGGCTGCAAGGATGTGGTAGCTAGAGTTTAGAGAGATGGATAAGAGTTTTCCAAGGAGCAAAAGTGGCAGAAAAGCTTTGCAGGTAGGTGAGGAGGAGCAGCAGGAGCTTAACCTGCATGAGAATCCCTCTCACCAGTCAGAAAGTTGACCCTGCACAGCCAAGGGGTAAGCTCTGCCCATTTTGCGGGTGACGGAACTGAGACCCAGAGAGGGAAAGGAACTTGCCCACCGTCACACAGCGTAGAAGGGGCAAAACCCTAGGCTCCAATACCTGGACTCTTAACCTCCTTACTCTGAGCCTTCTCACACTTGGCATGCTGTTCCCTCTGCCAGGAATGTCTTTCCTTCCCTTGACTTCGTGAAAAGTTCCTGCCAGGTTTGGTGTCATCCCTTTGTGCCCCTTGTAGGGTGAGGACAGAAGGGGTCCCATTGGACAGGTGGGAAAACTGAAGCCCTGGGATGCTCAGGTACCATTAGGGTGGACTGGGACCCCAGCCCCTCCTGCCCCCTTACAGGATACCAAAGAGATACACGGGCTACCCCAAAAGACAGAGTCCCAGCCAGGGCAACAGCTCTTGTCCTTGGCTTCCTCCAGAGAAACAAGAGATCGGGGAGCAGAAGTCAGATCATATACATTTAAAGCTACATGAATGTCACCATTGAAAATAAGACAGGAAACTCAAAACTGGGTGCCTGTAGTCCCAGCTATTTGGGAGGCTGAGGCAGAAGGATCACTGTAGCCCAGGAGTTCAAGACCAGCCTGGGCAACATAGCAAGATCCTGTCTCTTAAAATTAATAATTATAAATTTAAAAAAATAAGGCCGGGCGCGGTGGCTCAAGCCTGTAATCCCAGCACTTTGGGAGGCCGAGGCGGGTGGATCACGAGGTCAGGAGATCGAGACCATCCTGGCTAACACGGTGAAACCCCGTCTCTACTAAAAATACAAAAAACTAGCTGGGCGTGGTGGCGGGCGCCTGTAGTCCCAGCTACTCGGAGGCTGAGGCAGGAGAATGGCGTGAACCCAGGAGGCGGAGCTTGCAGTGAGCCGAGATCGCGCCACTGCACTCCAGCCTGGGCGACACAGCGAGACTCCGTCTCAAAAAAAAAAATAAATAAAAAAATTAAAAAAATAAAAGCCCGGGCGTGGTGGCTCATGCCTATTATTCCAACACTTTGGGAGGCTGAGGTGGGAGGATCACTTGAGGTCAGGAGTTTGAGATCAGCCTGGCCGTCATGGTGAAACCTCATCTCTACTGAAAATAAAAAAAATTAGCTGGGTATGGTGGTGCACACCTGTAATCCCAGCTACTCAGGAGGCTGAGGCAGGAGAATCACTTGAACCTGGGAAGCAGAGGTTGCACCGAGCCGAGATCGCACCACTGCACTCCACCCTGGGTAACAGAGCGAGGCTCTGTCGCAAAAATAAAAATAAGAATAAAAAGAGAGAGAGAGAGAAAAGGAAACTCAGGGGGCCAGGGCTTGAGGGGATAGGAAGATGGGAGGGTCTTAAATTTGGTTCCTTGCTTCTTTGGACCAGGACTCAGAGAACGTCACTGGCACATCTGCCAATCTGTCTTGAATCTTAACAGATTGCAAAGGCCACAGGCTATTCCACAAGCCACGGGAGCCCGCCAAATGCAATGTCATGGGGGTGTTCCTGAAGTAGAGGACCCTTATAAAGCCTCTGAGGCCCAGAGAGGGGCAGTTCCCTGTCTAAGGTCACACAGCCAATCAACAGAGACCTAATCCAGAGGTCTGCCGGCAGGAGCTATAAAAAGGACAGGGAGTGTGGTTTGCCCTCTGGGTGAGCAGTGAAGGCGTGAGTCTCACACCCCCGGCTTCCGCTCCATAGCATGTCCAGCTGGGGGCCCAGGGTGCTGAATGATGGGCGGTCCTGTGGGCTAGGGGCCCAGCACAGCTTCATGAGCTCGTGAACCTGAGGAGTGGGGGACAGAGAATGGGGTCATGCCTGAGCAATCAGAAGGACACGACTCCCATTCAGTGTATTTGTTTTTGTTTTTTTGAGACGGAGTCTAGCTCTGTTGTCCAGTCTGGAGTGCAATGGCATGATCTTGGCTCACTGCCACCTCCACCTCCCGGGTTCAAGCAATTATCCTGCCTCAGCTTCCCAAGTAGCTGGGATTACAGGTGCGTGCCACCACGCCCCGCTAGTTTTGTATTTTTAGTAGAGACGGGGTTTCACCATGTTGGCCAGGTTGGTCTCAAACTCCTGACCTCAGGTGATCCACCTGTCTCGGCCTCTCAAAGTGCTTGGATTATAGGCATGAGCCACCACACTCAGCCCCATTCAGTTTTAAAACACAAATTAATTTCCATCCCATCTCTGCTCCAAAACCTCCCATGGCTCCCTAGGGATTTCATTTATTTATTTATTTATTTATTTATTTGAGACAAAGTTTCGCTCTTGTTGCCCAGGCTGGAATGCAGTGGTGCGATCTCGGCTTACTGCAACCTCTGCCTCCTAGGTTCAAGTGGTTCTCCTGCCTCAGCCTCCCAAGTAGCTGGGATTACATGCACACACCACCATACCTGGCTAAGTTTGTATTTTTAGTAGAGACGGGGTTTCATCATGTTGGTCAGGCTGGTCTTGAACTCCTGACCTCATGTGATCCACTCGCCTCGGCCTCCCAAAGTGCTGGGATTACAGGCATGAGCCACCGCACCCAGCCCCTATGGATCTTAGAACACACTTCTTTCAAGACCACCCTGACCAACATGGAGAAACCCCATCTTAACTAAAAAGAAAAAGAAAAAAAATTAGGCCGGGCGCGGAGGCTCACGCCTGTAATCCCAGCACTTTGGGAGGCCGAGGCAGGCAGATCATGAGGTCAGGAGATTGAGACCATCCCGGCTAACACAGTGAAACCCCGTCTCTACTAAAAAATACAAAAAATTAGCCAGGTGTGGTGGCAGGCGCCTGTAGTCCCAGCTACTTGGGAGGCTGAGGCAGGAGAATGGCATGAACCCGGGAGGCGGAGTTTGCAGTGAGCCAAGATTGCGCCACTGCACTCCAGCCTGGGTGACAGAGTGAAACTCCGTCTCAAAAAAAAAAAAAGAAAAAAAAAATAGCTGGGCGTGGTAGCGTGCGCCTATAATCCCAGCTACCTGGGAGTCTAAGGCAGAAGAATTGCTTGAACCTGGGAGGTGGAGGTTGCAGTGAGCCGAGATCACGCCATTGCACTCCAGCCTGGGCAAGGAGAGCGAAACCCTGTCTCAAAAAAAAAAAAAAAAAACCACCTCTCTCCTGATGCCCTCCTTCGCTCATCTCCATCCCTCCTTGCCTCATTTGTTCCAGGCAGTCACACCTGCATCCATCGCACTGGTGCTTAAACGCACCCAGCTCATTCCCTCCCCAAGGCCTTTGTCCCTTCCGTGTCTTCCACCGGAAATTTCTTCTCCTAGCTTTACTCGTGGGTAGGCTTCTCCTCCTTCCAGCATCGCCCCCCCTAAGAGGCCCTGTTTGACCACCCCCACCCCACCATTTCCCTCTGTTCATCTCTTTCAAGGCACTTACCACTACCAGAATTTTTTTTGTTTTGTTTTGTTTTGTTTTGAGACAGGGTGTCACTCTGTTGTCCAGGCTGGAGTGCAGTGGCACAATAATGGCTCACTGCAGCCTTGACCTCCTGGGCTCAAGCAATCCTCCTGCCTCAACCTCCCTAGTAGCTAAAACCACAGGTGCATGTCACCACACCGGCTAATGCTTGTATTATTGTAGAGACAGGGTCTCACTATGTTGCCCAGACTGGTTTGAACAGGAGGTGGAGGTTGTAGTGAGCTATAATTGCGCCCCAGCCTGGGCAACAGAGTGAGCCCCCATCTCTATGCTCTGACTTGCCTCACAGCAAGAGAGTAGCCAAGTGGGGGGTCAGGATCCTCATCAGCCTCACACTCTAGCCTCTCTCTCAGTCCAGAGACTCAGGCGCCAGCTGGCTTGCCCGAGACCCCGGCCCAATCTACAAACTGGGAAACTGAGGCTGGCGCTCACCTCAGCAGGGCAGGCAGGAGGCGCCGGCAGCCTCTGGCCCTCCTCCAGCAGTTCCAGGAGGCGGCAGAGGGCGGGGACATCCCGCTCACATCCCATCATCCGCAGAAACTCCTGGAGTCAAGGAGGAGCGCATGTGGTGGGGGAGGGGCCTCCGTGGGTGGAGGGGGAGGGGCCACCCGTGGGTGGAGGGGAGGGGCCACCTGTGATGGAACGGGGAGGGGCTGCCTGCACCGTGAAGGGGTCAGAAAAGTGAGGTAGGGTCCTTCCCACTGAGGCCTATGATGCTGGGACCAGGTGACCCCATGCTAAAGAGGGACGCAGGCGCAGACAGGTTGGAGACTGGCCACGAGGGGCGTGGAGGGAGAAGGAGGCTGGGGGCCCACGGGAGCCGACTCACGGCCGAGGGGCTGCAGCTTTTGTCGCAGTAGGTGAAGAGCTCGTACAGGACGACCCCGAAGCTCCAGACGTCTGACTGGCGAGAGAAGATGTTGTCCGAGAGGGATTCGGGGGCATACCTGGAGAGGGGACAGTGAGGTCTTGAGATGCGAGGGTGGAGAAAAGACAGGAAGAGGGGGGCAGCCTTGGAATGGGGAACTGGTCAGGGTAGGTGGGGACTGTGTGCCGGTCAGTCCCGTCTCCAGGGTCTTGGTTTCCCTGGCTGTGGGATGGGCGGATTCTCCAGCTCTGGGAGGTGCCCTGGAAGAGCCAAGGGGAGGGGGCGGGGCCAGCGTGGAGGGGCGGAGATGGGGCGGAGCCAGAGTCGAGGGGGGTGGCCAGAACTAGGGGAAGGGCGGAACTAAGAGGGGCCAGCACTGAGGGGCGGAGCCAGGGTGTTGGAGGGGTGGGGCTCTTAAGTTTGGGCGGGGCGAGAGCTGAGAGAAGTGCGGGGCTAAGGCTGGGGGCAGCTGACAGCAGGGCTGCAGGAGAGGAGGAGCTAGTGCTGTTGAGGGGGCGGGGCTCTGGGGGAGTGGGAGGGGCCAAAGCTGGAGCGGAGGAAGGGCGGGGCTAAGGCTGGGGAACAAAGCGGCGGCAGTGGGCGGGGCCATGGCTGGGAGAGGAGCCAGAGCCGTGGGGAGTAGGGGCGGAGCCTGGGCGCTGGTTCCCCACCAGAAAATGGGGCTCTGGCCCGGCTCGCGGACCACGTAGTAGTCTTTGTCAAGCGGCAGCAGCTTAGCTAGGCCGAAGTCAGCGATCTTGACGTGTGCCTCGCTCTCCACCAGGATATTTCGGGCGGCCAGGTCGCGGTGCACGCAGCGGCGGGAGCCCAGATACTCCATGCCCTGTGGGCGGGCGGTGTGAGCGTGCAGAGAGGATTCCAGGCTAATCCGGCAGGCACCCCAAGCCTGACCTGGAGTCTAACCCTAACCCAGACCCCAACTCTAACCCTACCCTCGAGCCATCCTTCACTGAAGTTCTGATCCTGAACCCTAAGCCAACCCCACCACTCCCGAGACCTGGACCCCAAACTTCACTCCTCAGCCTTCACCGCGACCTCCACGCAGACCCCTGCCCAGGCCGAGCCAGCTGAATCCCCACAAGTCCCGGAGCGCCCCCTCGCACCTTGCAGATCTGCGAGGAGTAGAGCAGGAGGCGGCTGGCATCCAGGCGCGCGCGGTGCCGCTGCAGGAAGTCGCGCAAGCAGCCGCTGGGCAGGTACTCCATGACCAGCCGCAGGCTCTGGCGGCCTGGAGAAGGCAGGAGCTGTCACAGCAGGGCCCAGCTGTGCTCCTCCCCTCATTCTTCCCCCGTTTCACAGTGGGACCTTGTGTCCCTCTCGCCCTCAGTTTTGCTGACTGTAATATGGGAACCGCGACAATTACACATGGCTAATATCTCTTGAGTACTTTCTACAACATACATTGATGTGTTTATATATCACAGCCAGGCGTAATGGCTCACGCCTGTAATCCCTCACTTGAGGTCAGGAGATCAAGACCAGCCTGGCCAACATGGTGAAAACCTATCTCTACTAAAAATATAAAAATTAGCTGGGTGCGGTGGCACGCTCCTGTAATCCCAGCTACTCGGGAGGCTGAGGCAGGAGAATCACTTGAACCTGGGAAGCAGAGGTTGCAGTAAGCCGAGATTGAGCCACTGCATTCCAGCCTGGGTGACAGAGCGAGACTCCGTCTCAAAAAAAACCAAACAAACAACAACAACAAAGTAAATATCACAATGACCCATTTTTTCAGCTGGAGAAACTGAGGCTCAGAGAAGTTAAGGTTGCACAACTGGTAAGGGGTAGAGCCAGGATTCAAACCTGTAACCCATGTGAATCTGGATCAATCAATAATCACGTTCCCAGCCTACCTAAAGTGGCCTGGCAGGAAGGTAAGAATGTGCACTTTGAAAAGCACCCATACGTCTCAGTTCACTCATCCGGGACCTGGCTCACCCGGGCCGTAGCTGACACCACGATACTTGACAATGAAATCACTGTGCAGTGCTTTGAGGATCTGAATCTCCCGCTGGAAGTCCCTCTGCTGGTCTGGCCCGCTGTGCTGCAGCTGTTTCACGGCCACCAGGGCACCTGTGTTGTCGCCTAGCGGGTCATAGCGGCACAGCTCCACGCTGCCAAAGTTGCCCTGGGGGATAGCAGGACTGGTGTCCAGTCATCTGGATGCTGCTCTGCCCTCTCCAACCCATCCTGGCGCTGCCCACCTTACCTTGCCCAGCTGTGAGATGTACTTGAGGTGTCTCTCCTCGAAGATCGTGGGGTCTTGGCAGGCATAGAGCTGGGCACCATTCCACAGCCCATCACGAGGTGCCAGGGCACCAGGTGTGGGGTCTGAGAGGAGCTCATAGTCTGGGATGGGGGCATGGGCAGTGGTAAGCAGCGCCTCTCATCCTGGGCCCCACTCCTGAGTTGACTTGCGGTGCAACCTCCATCTGCATATTGACCCTCTCTGTGCATTATGGCAGGGCCATTGCAAGCCAAAGGGTACCTTGTGGAGACTGGAAAAAGTTGTCTCCCACTCCATCCCAGGCAAAGGAAGCCTCCTTGTGCAGTGCACACCCTGTGCAACTCCACATGGCTACAAAGATGGAGGATATAATGAGAACTCATTTCCCCAGTTCCACTGCTATGAAATGTGGCCACATGACTGAGCTCAGGCTGATGGACAAGATATGCTGGGTGACCCTCCAGTCGTGGCCCATGGAAACCTAGTATGGGGCCCTTCACACTCTCTCTTTTATCCACAAAGGATCCAACAGAGACCCAACACCAGAGGTGAGTGCAGCCACAAGGTGAGAGGTTCCTGTGGGCCTGGACACCCTCATCGAATAAAGACTAAATATCACACTGGGTATGGTTGTGTGTGCCTGTAATCCCAGCTACTTGGGAGACTAAGCCAGGAGGATTGTTTGAGCTGGTAATTCAAGACCAGCCTAGTGAACACAGCAAGACCCCATCACCAAAAAAAAAAAAAAAAAAAAAAAAAAATCCAGCCAGGCGTGGTGGCTCACGCCTGTAATCCCAATACTGGAGGCTGAGGTGGATGGATCTTTTTGAGACTGGGAGTTTGAGACTAGCTCAGCCACCATGTCAAAACCCTGTCTTTACTAAAAAATACAAAAATGTAGCCGTGTTTGGTGGCACACCCCTGTAATCCTAGCTACTTGGGAGTCTGAGGCACAAGAATTGCTTGAACCAGGGAGGTTGCAGTGAGCCAAGATCGTACCACTGCACTCCAGCCTAGGTGACAGAGGAAGATGGTGTCTCAAAAATATAAAATAAAATAAAATAAAAATGCATACAGGCATGCATCACCATGCCTGGCTAAATGTTTTTTGTTTTTTGTTTTTTGTTTTTAATTTTGAGAGATGGAGTTTTGCCATGTTGCCCAGGCTGGTCTGGAACTCCTGGGCTCAAGTGATACACCTACCTATAGCTGGAACTACAGGCATGAGCCACTGCACCCAGCCAAACATTTTTTTAAAAGAATGAAATGGGCCAGATATGGTGGTTCATGCCTGTAATCCCAGCACTTTGGGAGGCCGAGGCGGGAGGATCACTTGAGGTCAGGAGTTTGAGACCAGCCTGACCAATATGGTGAAACCCCACATCTGCCAAAAATACAAAAATTAGCTGGGCATGGTGGCATGCACCTGTAATCCCAGCTACTTGGGAGTCTGAGGCAGGAGAATCCCTTGAACCAGAGGTTCAAGGAGGCAGAGGTTGCAGTGAGCCGAGATTGTGCCACTGTACTCCAGCCTGGGCAACAGAGCAAGACTCTGTCTCAAAAATAAATAAATACATACATAAATAAAATATCATCATGTTGAAACTTGAACTGAGGGGACTGTTTGTTACAGCAGCCATTGAAGCTCACACTGACTGTCACAGTCACCAGCCCCTCCAACCTTGCCAGACACACAAGGTGTGGCCTGCTGCAAACCACACTCCTTCCCCTGGGCCTAATATGACATCACCTTCCCACCCAACCTGGCCCAGCGGGCACCTGAAGAGATGAGGCTGTTGAGGTCACGAATGACGGCTCGGAAGGAGGGCCTCTGGACTGGCTCATAGGCCATGCACTGTTGAATTAGCAGGGCCAGCTCTGTCCACTTGGGGGCTGGCAGCTGCTGCCGGTCCTCATAAAATTGGAGTTTCTGAGGGTGAGAGGAGGAGTTGGTAATTCCCAACCCACCAGACGCACCCCAATCTCCCCAAACTGGATATCAGTCTACCCTTCTGTCAAAGTGGGGACTCGGAGACCGATGCCAGGTGAGAGACTCTGACCTTAGCAGGATCCAGGGCGCTGATGGGCATGGTGACGCCACTAAACACCTCCCAGACCGTGGCGCCGAAGCCCCACTTGTCAGCTTCCAAGCTAAGTGTCTGGGCCTTCCGAAGACACTCGGGAGCCACCCAGGGGATCCTGTCGGTGAGCACTGAGGGAATGGAAGTGGGATCAGGCATCCGCTTCCTTACCCTGTTCAGCCCCTCCCTCCTCCACCTCCAGGAACTTACTCTCCAGGCTTAACACAGCGGGGCTGACCCCAGGGTCACTTAGCTTGATGAAGGGCGGGCTCCCATCAGTGCCCTCCCGAGCCAGGAGCACCTTCCGGGCGGAGACATTGCCATGGGGGAGGCCTTTGTCCTCCTAAGGGGGCCAGGCATAGGGAAATGCCAGGGAGGATTTAATGAAGAGTCTATTTGGCAAACTCCTATACATCCTTCAAAGCCCATTTGGTACTGCTCAGATGGGCTTTTCCCATCTGGAGCAGGGACATGCTCCAGCATCATCCCTGACTCTTGACATCCTGTCTTGCCCCTCTAGTTCACCCCCTACACTGACCTGGCTATGTTCCTCCCCTTCTCAAACACCACCCCATCCTGTGACTCCCCAGTGCCTTTGACACAAAGTGAAGCTCCTCAACCTGGCATTCAAGGCCCTTGCTCAAGCTTCCAATGGACTTCCCTTCCACACTTGCACCCTGGTATCCTGCCAACAGAACTGCCTGATAGACCCCAGGGGATGCAACACACTATCTAGCCTGCAGGCCTTTGCCTGGGCTGTTCCCACAGCCTGACGTGCCTGCCTTCCTTTCTTCTCTTGATGAACTTCTACTCAACCTTCAAGACCCCATCTCCAATGTTCCTTCTTCTAGGAAGACTTTCTCCATGCCCAGCCTTGTCATTCACTATAGCCCCTGACATCCATGAATGACTTGTTGTCTTCTAGTGTTCTCACAACCTCAACCTAAAATGCCCTCCCCTTGAACATTTACCAAACTCCTATGCATACTACAGAGCCCACTCCCAATTCCTCTTCCACCCAGAGAAAGCCTTCCCTGGGAATGGAGGGTGGAGCAGGCAGAGGAGCACTCACCAGATAGTTGAGGGCGTAGGCCAGCTGTTTGACCACCTGCAGCTTCCAGCTGGCTGGCACCAGGTGGCCACGTTTTCGCAGATACGTGTCTATCGCCCCCAGGTGTACAAATTCTTGCACCATGGTGCCTGGTTGGCAGCAGGGAGAGGCAGGATTGGGTGTGTTGAGCAGGTTCTGCCAACACCCTAGCTCTCAGGGTCTCTCAAACTCTCATCTCTGTTCCCTCCCCTGCTACCTCTGTTCATCCTGTACTCACCTCTCCTCCCACCTCCATCTCTGAATGATTTGCCTGGAATGCCTGGAAGGTGCTGAGCCCTTTCTGTATCTGTATCTCACTTTTCTTTCCTTCCTTCCTTCCTTCCTTCCTTCCTTCCTTCCTTCCTTCCTTCCTTCCTTCCTTCCTTCTTTCCTTCCTTCCTTCCTTCCTTCCTTCCTTCCTTCCTTCCTTCCTTCCTTCCTTCCTTCCTTTCTCTCTCTCTCTCTCTTTCTTTTCTTTTTTTTCTTTCTCTTTCTTTCACAGAGTCTCACTCTGTTGCCCAGGCTGGAGTGCAGTGGCGTGATCTTGGCTTACTACAACCTCCGCCTCCCGGATTCAACCTATTCTCCTGCCTCAGCCTCCCAAGTAGCTGGAACTACAGGCGCATGCCACCACACCCAGCTGATTTTGTATTTTTAGTAGAGACAGGGTCTTGCCATGTTGACCAGGCTGGTCTTGAACTCCCGATCTCAGGTGATCCACCCGCCTTGGCTTTTCAATTACAAGCGTGAGCCACCATGCCCAGCCTTTGTATCTTACTTCTAACCCTTTGCATGTTCTGTGTCCTCTGCCTAGGACACTCCTCTTCCTTTCCTAATTCACACTTGTCCTTATCTTTCCAGCTTAGAATGCATCTGTCTGCCCACAAGCATTGCCTGACCCCCAGGCTGGCCCCGCAGGCTCTCTGATCATCCACAGTGCCCCATGCTGCCCTCCTCGCCCCTCATCACACCCTGCCTGTCACATTCTAGCCTCTGTCCCCAGCTCTTGGCCCATCCTGGACTCCCAAACAATGAAACCAAGGCTCAGAAAGGTTATGTGACCCGTGCAAAGCTGCAGAGATTAGAAAGCCAGGTTTGTCTGACTTCAGATCATTCTGGGGCTGAGTATGGGTGGGAACCTGGAGCCACTTTCTAAGCAGTGATGATGAAGAGACATAAATAAAGGGTTATGAACGTGGCCCCCATCCACGGAGGCCCAGTGTATTGCTGGTGCTGTCATATAGAGGCTCAGAACAGAGGCGGGAAGAACAGCCTGGACTTGGGTGAGGCAGGGGTGGGGTGGGAGGGTGAGGGGCTCTCACTGTCTCCAGCCATGCACACGCCGTGGAGCAGCACGAGATGCCGGTACGACACTTGGCTCATCAAGCTCGCTGCTTCCAGGAATGACTGCGGAAGGTGGGAAGGGAGAGAAGATACGTGGGTTCCTTCCACTCCAACAATCCCAAATTTTGGGCTCACAAACCTGCCTTAGGTGAACATCTGGCCACAGTTCACCTTTGGCCCTGGAGTCTGTCATTGGTGCACACAGCACTACCATGATTTTCTGATATAGGACGGAACTTCCCACTATCATCTACCTTTTCTTTTTTTTTTTTTTTTTTTTTTTTTTTGAGATGGAGTCTCCCTCTGTCACCCAGACTGGAGTGCAGTGGCGCGATCTTGGCTCAGTGCAACCTCCACTTCCCAGGCTCAAGCGATTCTCCTGCCTCAGCCTCCCGAGTAGCTGGGATTACAGGCATGCACCACCATGCTTGGCTGATTTTGTATTTTTAGTAGAGACGGGGTTTCTCCATGTTGGTCAGGCTGGTCTCCAACTCTCAACCTCAGATGGTCTGCCCGCCTCACCCTCCCAAAGTGCTGGGATTATAGGCGTAAGCCACTGTGCCCGGCCTAAAATTTGTAAAGATGAGATGTCGCTAGGTTGCCTAGGCTGTTCTTAAACTCCTGGCTTCAAACCATCCTCCTGCCTCAGCCTCCCAAAGTGCTGGGATTACAGGCATGAGCCACCACGCCCAGGCCCCTGTGTGTTTTTAAATTTCTCTATATCCACGACCCCCTCTCCAGCCAGCCCTGACTCCAAAAGTCTGGTCCCCACCACTCTCACCTCCATGCAGTTCTTGTGCTTAGCATCCATCACTTTTAGCAGCACCTCTGTCTTTCGGGACTCCCCATCCACCACCTCGTGGCGACAGCCCCGGTAAATCTTGGTGAAGGATCCATGGCCCAGGTTCTCATGCTGAATGGTGAGGGGACAGCAGAAGGGGCCAGTGAGGGGGTTCCTGCAGGATCCCAGCCCAAGTGATACATAGCTGCTAGCCCCATTTTACAGATGGGAAAACCGAAGCAAGGCAAAGCTATAGCATGTGCCTGCGGCCACACATCTGAGTCTCTGGTCCATAGACTGAGGTATCGCCCCATTTCCCAGGGCCCCTTACCCACTCTAGGCTGTCAGCGGGGATCTTGTGAAATATCATCTGACTCAGCTGGCATTGGGATTGGGGCTGAACCAGGGAGGACGTGGGTGGGCTGCGACCTCTCTGGACCACGATCAAGTTGGACTTTTCTATGGGGAGAGGATGAGGGACAAAAACCAGAAATCAGCGGTGAAAAGTCCCCAAGGGTTAGCTAACTCATGCCTTAGTTTGGGGGTACCTCTAGAAGCTGCCCCTGATGAAGACTCCAGGGCACATGGTTTTCTGTTGTTGTTGTTTTTGTTTTGTTGTTGCTGCTGTTGTTGAGACGGAGTCTCACTCTGTCACCCAGGCTAGGGGGGCAGTGGCGAGATCTCAGCTCACTGCAACCTCCGTCTCCCGGATTCAAGCGATTCTCCTGCCTCAGCCTCCCGAGTAGCTGGGACTACAGGTGTGTGCCACCATGCCCGGCTAATTTTTTTTTTTTTTTTTTTTTTTTTTTGAGACGGAGTCTCGCTCTGTCGCCCAGGCTGGAGTGCAGTGGCCTGATCTCAGCTCACTGCAAGCTCCGCCTCCCGGGTTCATGCCATTCTCCTGCCTCAGCCTCCCGAGTAGCTGGGACCACAGGCGCCCGCCAGCTCGCCCGGCTAGTTTTTTTTGTATTTTTTAGTAGAGACGGGGTTTCACTGTGTTAGCCAGGATGGTCTCGATCTCCTGACCTTGTGATCCACCCGTCTCGGCCTCCCAAAGTGCTGGGATTACAGGCTTGAGCCACCGCGCCCGGCCCAATTTTTTTTCTTTATTGAGACAGAGTCTCGCTCTGTCACCCAGGCTGGAGTGCAGTGGTGCGATCTCAGCTCACTGCAACCTCTGCCTCCCAGGGTCAAATGATTCTCCTGCCTCAGCCTCCAGAGTAGCTGGGACTACACGTGTGTGCCACCACACCCGGCTAATTTTTGTATTTTTAGTAGAGATGGAGTTTCACCATGTTGGCCATGCTGGTCTCAAACTCCTGACCTCAAGTGATCCGTCTGCCTCAGCCCCCCAAAGTGCTGGGATTACAGACGTGAGCCATCGCACCTGGCTGGCATATGGTTTACTTCAAAGGAGATCCAGAAAGCCCTCACAGGGATTTGGGATGAGAGACAAGGAAGGAAGGAGCCCTGCAGGGCGCTTTAATGAGCAAGTGGCACTGTGGACAACCAGAGCTCGGTTCTATTAGGGATTCTGGGAGACTCTGAAGAACTCACATCTCCGAGTTGTCCCATCAGAGGGGTTTGTTGAAGAGTGAAATGCACCCAGAGCTGAGAGATGGAGAGAGACTAGGTGCAGGTGACATGGCTCACATCTAGCTGTGCCTAGATCAAGCCAGACCTAAAGGTTATATATCTCTAACTTCCTGAGCCAATAAATCACCTTTTCTTCCCTAACCCACCTTGATCTGCAGTTTCTGCCACTTGCCACCCACACAGGAGTTGTCACAGACATAGAAAGCCAGGGTCCCAGATCAGCCACTCATTTCAGGGGAGGAGGGGGCTCACCTTTGGGTCTGGGGATACAGCAGGAGGTGAGGGTCACTGTGACCCCATCTACGTGCAGCCCCCCATCCCAGCAGGCTGCCAGGAGCTCTCGAAGACTGCTGTGGGATCGGCTGAGGCCAACCAGAAAGAAGCTCCCTGTGGGGCTGCGCCGAATGAGGCAACCCTTATAATCAGGACCAAGGGGGGTCTGCAAAAGAGGAGTGAACCCTGAGTGGGAGTGAGCAACACTCTCCCTCTGAGTCCTTCTTCCTTTTTTTTCTTGGAGACGGAGTCTGGCTCTGTCGCCCAGGCTGCAGTGCAATGGCACGATCTCGGCTCACTGCAACCTCCGCCTTCTGGGTTCAAGCGATTCTCCTGCCTCAGCCTCCCGAGTAGCTGGGACTACAGGTGCGTGCCACCACGCCCAGCTAAGTTTTGTATTTTTAGTAGAGACAGGGTTTCACCATTCTGGCCAGGATGGTTTCAATCTCTTGACCTTGTGATCTGCCCACCTTGGCCTCCCAAAGTGCTGAAATTACAGGTGTGAGCCACTATGCCTGGCCTTTTTTTTTTTTTTTTTTTTCTTTTGAGACAGAGTCTCGCTCTGTTGCCCCAGGCTGGAGTGCAATGGCATGATCTCTGTCCACTGCAACCTCCATCTCCCAGATTCAAGCGACTCTCCTGCCTCAGCCTCCTGAGTAGCTGGGATTACAGGCTTGTGCCAACACACACAGCTAATTTTTGTATTTTTAGTAGAGACGGGGTTTCACCATGTTGGCCAGGCTGGTCTCGAACACCTGACCTCAGGTGATTTGCCTGCCTTGGCCTCCCAAAATGCTGGGATTACAGGTGTGAGCCACCATGCCCAGTCTCAGTCCTTCCTCCTAAAGCACCACAAACTCATTCCAGTCTCTAGACCTTTGAATATGCTGTTCTGTTCACTGAGGGTATCTTTTCCCTCCTATTCTTCAGGAACCAAATGCTGACTGATCTTTTAAATCTCAACTCAAATGTCACCTCCTCCAGAAAGCCCTCCACTACCCACCCTAGCCGTAGACCGACCTGTACACAGACAGTGAGGAGGAAGCTGTCAAAGTCCTGGGGGCTGCGGCGGAGAACATAGGAGCCAGGACGTGAGCCCCCAGTCTTAAGCTTGTTTATGGCAAAGTCCAGACTGTGGGGAAAGGTGAGAGGGAATGGGGAGGAGTCAGAGACAGAAGAAGACAGAGAGACCTGGGTTCAAATTCAGGTACCTCTGTAGCCCTGGGATCCTTGCCAGGTGACACTTTCCCCCCATTTATAAAATTAGCCATGGGCAGGGAGTGGTGGCTGAAGCCTATAATCCCAGCACTTTGGGCGGCTGAGGCAGGCGGATCATGAGGTCAGGAGATCAACACCTTCCTGGCTAACACGGTGAAACTCCGTGTCTACTAATGATACAAAAAATTAGCCGGGTGTGATGGCAAGCACCTGTAGTCCCAGCTACGCGGAAGGCTGAGGCAGGAGAATGGTGTGAACCCCAGGAAGTGGAGGCTGCAGTGAGCCGAGATCGTGCCACTGCACTCCAGCCTGGGCAACAGAGCCAGACTCCATCTCAAAAAAAAAAAAAAAATCGGCCGTAAGTCTTGGCGTCTTCCTGAGAGATTATCTGTTTGTTTGTATTAATAGAGACAGGGTCTTGCTCGGTTTGGTTGCCCAGCCTGGAGTGCAATCTCAGCTCACTGCAGCCACCAACTCCCGGGCTCAAGTGATCCTCCTGCCTCAGCCTCCAGAGTCGCTGGGACTACAGGTCAACCACCACAGCCAGCTGTTTTGTTTTTGTTTTTGTTTTTGTTTTGTTTTTTGTAGAGATGGGGTCTCTCTTGTTGCCTAGACTGGTCTCCAACTCCTGAGTTCAAACAATCCCCGCCTTGGCCCCTCAAAGTGCTGGGATTGCAGATGTGCACCACTATGCCTGGCCCTTCCTGGGAGATTAAACAAGAGGCTGTAGGTGAAGGTGGGCGACTTATCCATCTCCAGGAAATGGCCCTAGGGTCAGAGAGAGAGAGAGAGTAGTGGTCGCCCTGTGCAGCAAAAGGAATACTTCAGCTTCACTGAGCGCTGACTGTGGGGCAGGTGTGGTTTGAGCACTTGACCCCTGTCCAGGGCTCCTGGAAGGTGAGGACACTGAAGCATGGACAATCTGCGTGGCCGCAGAGGCCGGGAATGGGGGACAGGTTCTTACGTGATGGGGCCGTGGCACTGCTCTGCCACCTCCTCCAGCAGCCTCGGCGGTGCCACCTCCTTGCAGAAGAAGTGCTGGGAGTCTGTGGTCAGCCGGAAGTAGCCGTCCACGAGCGCCACGAAAGACAGAGCCTCGGGCAGCCCCGGGAACTCCGCCTCCTGCGAGGGACAAGCGTCAGAGCCCAGTGCAACCGGAGGGTGCCGGTCCCGCCCTCGGGGTAAGGCTGGAGGGGAGGGGGATCCTGCACCCACCAAAATCTGGTTGTCTGTCCTGGTGACAGTGACCAGGCGGTGCTCCCCGGCCGGGCCAACGCGCGGGGCCTGCTTGATGCTAATGTCTACGATTTCTGGAAAGTCGCAGAAGGGCTGGAGGACCTGGGAAGGAGGGGGATACCGAAGTGGGGGCCCTGCTGGATCCCACCAAACCATGCCCATGAGCCCCCTAAACCACTCCATCCCCTTCCTTACCCCTTTCCCACTCAACCCTTCCAAGCCGCGCCCCCTCCTATCAACTCCAACCCTCTCAACCCCTCCCCTGCCCATCCCCAAACATCTCCCACCCACTCTGCCAATCCCCGCCTCCTTCTCTCTGCTGGTACCCCGCTCCTTGATCCCTGCCCCACTTCGCAGCCTCCCAGGTTTCGGAGCCTCACTCCGTCTCTTAGTCCTGCCTCATTCCAGCGCCCACCCACCCACTCCCTCCTCAACCCCTCCCATTTTCATTCCGGCGTCGCTCAGCCCCACCCTTCACTCAGTTTGCCCCTCCCACTCCCGTAGTCTCCTCCCTTCCTAAGCCCCGCCCCTCCTTAAGCCTCGCCCACTTCCTCATCTCTTTCGCTTTGGCTCCGCCCCACATCCCCGCCCACTCTCCGGCCCCTCCCGAGCCCCACCCCACGTTGGTCCCGCCCAGCGGAGGGTCCGCCCTCACCTCCTGTTCTCCCTGGGTCCAGGCGATTCCTCCGTCACCAGCCACGCGGAGCAGCCCCAGCCCGTCCTGGCCACCAGGGACCCCAGGGAGGCTCACGTGGAAGGTCTCGGCGGCCCCAGCCGGATCCAGCCGCTCCAGATCCATAATGTACTTGGCCATGAGCGAGTGCCGGTCGGCCTGGCAGGCGGCCACGCGGCGCAGGGCCCTGCGCACTGTCCTCCGAATACGCCTCCGCGTCACGAAGCTCAGGCCCTGGATCAGGTCGCGCAGGCTTGGGGGCAGGCAGGCCTTGTAGCTGCGGGGGTTGGAGGGTAGGGAGCCGGTCTTCAGCGTCGGGAGGAGTCACCGCGGGGACACACACAAACCCAGGCTTTAGGCCAGGGGCTGGGGTCCGGCCCCAGTTGGAGTAAGAGGCACATACAGACTCTCATTCAGGGTCAGGTATGGGGACAGGACCTCAGAGTAGGGGAGGGCCATTGGCGCCCACAGGTCGGACAGGGACCCCACAGGCCTTTTAGCTGGGGGAGGTCAGGTGTCTTTCGAGCTGGAGCCTGGAGGTGGAGAGGGCTGGGTTCGTGGGAGGCCCTGGGTCATGGGAATACCCTGAAAGCTTGCAGGGGAGCTCCATTTTGGGAGCCCGGTAAAGCCCCAAAGGAGCCCACGTTGTTCACTCCCAAGCAGAGGCCGTCCCCACAGTCTGGTGGCTCTCACCTGACAGTCTTCAGCAGCTCTCCTGGCCGCTGGGCCTGCTCTCGCGCCATCCGGGCCAGGTCCAGCACGGCCAGGCTGAGACACTCACCCTGCTCCTTGAGGCTGAGGCCCACAGCAAGGCGCCCACTCACCAGGTCACCGCGGTGCTGGGGGGCCGCCACAGGGAGCATCAACTGAGGCGGCCCAACTTCAAGCCCTGAAGACCCCCCAATCCTGGGCTGACCCCCACCCCTGGACTGCCACAGGGAGGGTCAGACGAGGCCCCACCTGATTGCAAGCCAGCCCTGATGTTGTCCCTCGGGCCCCCAACCCCTGGGTCAAACCCCAGGCGGAACCCCACCTGGGCAAAGAGGTGCTCCAGGACTGGCAGGTCAAGGATAGCGCTGGCCAAATCCTTGCGCAGCCCGAAGCGGTGGCACTTGTCCAGCCCAAACCAATTGGGGAAGTAAAAACTGTTAGGAGAGGAGAGAACCCTGGGATGAAAGTGCAACCCAGCCTCAGTAGGAGTGATAGTATGGTGGTGGGGCGGGGAGGGGGGTACAGATTCTGCAGAGGCCTCACAGAGCCCAGCTTGTACCTTTAATTTGCTGTGTGACCTTGGGCAAGTGACCCACCCTCTCTGTTCCGTTTCCTCATCTGAGAAATGGGTAGTGATCATATCCTCCCTGGGACCGGGGGTATGGGCACCTCAAAATGCAAGGAGATGATAAAATTGTACAATCCCTGGAGGCTGGGGGGGGCACTTCCTACCGAATCCTGTAGAGCAGGACTTGGGTGCTGGCATCCTCCACGGAGAAGATGTGGCTCGGGGGGAACCAGTAGGACAGGTCCTCCGTGGCCAGAGCAAAGAGGGAGTGGTACACAGGCAGGATGCCTACAGGGGACGGTCCCATCAGCTTCCTCCTGAGTCACCCCATCGGTGGCTTCATGAGTGCCAGGATCATACCCAACCATCCAGATCCTTCCATACCTCAAGAGATGACCAGCTGTTCCCTTCATGTGCCGTCACACCTCTCAGTCTGCACAGGCCATTCCCTCTGCCTCAGAGGCTCACCCTGCACACCCTTCTCCATTACCAAACTCCTACTCATCCCCCAAAGCCCCAGCTCCAATGCTGACTTCTGCAGGAAACTATTCCAGCTCCCAATCTTGGCCCCACACAGCCCTATCCTTTCCTCTGGCCCGATCTACTAGAGATGCACTCACCGCTGGCCTTGGCAGCCTGCACGCACAGGTCCTCAGCCAAGTGGTCCCCAAAGGAGAAAGATAGGCGCTGGGGGGGCCCCGGGCCCCGAGCGGGCAGTAGCACGTGCAGGGCACCAGCCTCCGTGGACAAGAGGCTGCAGGAGCGCTGAGGGATCAGGGGTGTCTCCTCACTCGGAGGTGCCATGAGTGCAACTTGCCTGGGCCACAGAGAGAAAAAGCCCTTCAGTCCTGCTCAGAGAGGACTGGACTTCTGAGCGGGGAGGGCATGGAAAGGAGTAATGGAGGCCAGGCACGGTGGCTCATGCCTGTAATCACCGTATTTTGGGAGACCAAGGCAGGGGGATCACTTGAGGTTAGGAGTCTGAGACCAGCCTGGCCAACATGGCAAAACCTTGTCTGTAAGAAGTGCAAAACTTAGCTGGGTGTGGTGGTGTGTCCGTGTAATCCCAGCAACTCAGGAGGCTGAGGCAGGACAATCACTTGAACCCGGGAGGCGGAGCTTGCAGTGAGCCAAGATCATGCCATTGCACTCCAGCCTGGACAACAGTGAGCCGGTCTCAAAAAAAAAAAAGAAAGAAAGAAAGAAAGGGCCGGGCGCGGTGGCTCAAGCCTGTAATCCCAGCACTTTGGGAGGCCGAGGCGGGTGGATCACGACGAGGTCAGGAGATCGAGACCATCCTGGCTAACATGGTGAAACCCCGTCTCTACTAAAAATACAAAAAACTAGCCGGGCGTGGTGGCGGGCGCCTGTAGTCCCAGCTACTCGGAGGCTGAGGCAGGAGAATGGCGTAAACCCGGGAGGCGGAGCTTGCAGTGAGCCGAGATCGCGACACTGCACTCCAGCCTGGGTGACACAGCGAGACTCCATCTCAAAAAAAAAAAAAAAAAAAAAAAGAAAAAGAAAGAAAGAAGGAAAGCCTCCCTGGGATGGGCCCAGGAGGAAACCGACCCCCTGCTTCCCAGCTCCCAACACCTCCCACCCTCTCGCTCACTTGCCCTCAGAAACCTCAGCGCTCAGGGCCCCCAGCTGGGTGGGGCAAGTGGTGGGGCTTCGAGTCCCCTGAGAAAAATCGGGGAGAAAAAGCAGGTCACTCAAATTGACCTGAATGAAGAAGATCTGAAGAAAATATCGGGAAAAACAAACACAAACAAACAAAAACCTATGTTCCAGCAGGGCGCAGTGGCTCATACCTGTAACCCCATCACTGTGGGAGGCCAAGTAGGAAGGATAGCTTGAGACCAGGAGTTTGTTTTTTTTTTTTTTTTTTTTTTTTTTTTTTTGAGACGGAGTCTCGCGGTGTCGCCCAGGGTGGAGTGCAGTGGCCGGATCTCAGCTCACTGCAAGCTCCGCCTCCCGGGTTTTTACGCCATTCTCCTGCCTCAGCCTCCCGAGTAGCCGGGACTACAGGCGCCCACCACCTCGCCCGGCTAGTTTTTTGTATTTTTTAGTAGAGACGGGGTTTCACCGTGTTAGCCAGGATGGTCTCGAACTCCTGACCTCGTGATCCGCCCGTCTCGGCCTCCCAAAGTGCTGGGATTACAGGCTTGAGCCACCGCGCCCGGCCCAGGAGTTTGTTTTATGTTTTTTTGAGACAGAGTCTCGCGCTGTTGCCCAGGCTGGAGTGCAGTGGTGTGATCTCAGCTCACTGCAACTTCCGCCTCCCAAGTTCAAGAGATTCTCGTGCCTCAGCCACCCCAGTAGCTGGGATTACAGGTGGGCACCACCATGCCCAGCTAATTTTTTTGTATTTTTAGTAGAGATGGGGTTTCACTATGTTGTCCAGGCTGGTCTCAAACTCCTGACCTCAAGTGATCTGCCTGCCTCAGCCTCCCAAAATGCGGGATTACATGTGTGAGCCACCACGCCTGGCTGAGACCAGGAGTTTGAAACCAGCCTGGGCAATATAGTGAGACCGCCTCTCAAAAAGAAAAAAAAGCCTTGTAATCCCAGCACTTTGACAGGCGGAGTCGGGTGGATCACTTGAGGCTAGGAATTTGAGACCTCATCTCTAAAAAATTAGCAAGGCACGGTGGCACACCCCCATAGTCCCAGCTACTTGGGAGGCTGAGGCGGGAGGATACCTTCAGCTCTGCAGGTTGAGGCTGCATTGAGCTATGATCACACCACTGCATTCCAGCCTGGGCCACAGAGCAAGACCTTATCTCTAGAAAAAAAAACAACAACAACACGATACAAAACTACGATCCAAAATAATGCCCCAGGGCTGGGGTGGGGCGGCATTAATAAGGGTTTTTGTTGTTTCTGTTTTTGTTTTTTTTGTGAGACAGAGTCTAGCTCTGTCTCCCAGGCTGGAGTGCAGTGGCGCGATCTCGGCTCACTACAAGCTCCGCCTCCCGGGTTCACGCCATTCTCCTGACTCAGCCTCCCGAGTAGCTGGGATTACAGGGGCCCGCCACCACGCCCGGCTAATTTTTCTATTTTTAGTAGAGTCGGGGTTTCACCGTGTTAGCCAGGATGATCTCGACCTCCTGACCTTGTGATCCACCCACCTTGGCCTCCCAAAGTGCTGGGATTACAGGCGTGAGCCACCGCGCCCGGCCCAAAGGGACACTTTGATGTCACCAATGCCCAGACCAAGAATGAGCACATTCCTAGTCCCAGGAACCTTGGAGAAGCCCCATGTCTCCCACAGAGAGATGATGCCTAGTTTTGCCCTTTATAGAAATAAAATCACACAGCATGTCCTCTTTATCTTCCCCTCAACATCAGTCAATCAAGTTGTTTTGTTTTGTTTTGTTTTGAGATGGAGTCTCGCACTGTCACCCAGGCTGGAGTACAGTCGCACGATCTTGGCTCACTGTAGCCTCTGCCTCCTGGGTTCAAGCTATTCAGTCTCAGCTTTCCGAGTAGCTGGGATTACAGGTGCGCACCACTGTGCCTGGCTAATTTCTGTATTTTTAGTAGAGACAGGGTTTCACCATGTTGGCCAGGCTGGTCTCAAACTCCTGACCTCAGGTGATCCGCCCGTCTCAGCCTCCCAAAGTGCTGGGATTACAGGCGTGAGCCACCTCGCCTGGCCTTTTTCTTTTTTTTTTTTTTTGAGACGGATTCTCATTCTGTCTCCCAGGCTGGGGTGCAGTGGCATGATCTCGGCTCACTGCAAACTCCACCTCCCAGGTTCAAGCAATTCTCCTGCCTCAGCCTCCCGAGTAGCTGGAATTACAGGCACCCGCCACCATGCCTGGCTAATTTTTGTGTTTTTAGTAGAGATAGGGTTTCACCATGTTGACCAGGCTGATCTCAAACTCCTGACCTCCAGTGATCCACCTGCCTCGGCCTCCCAAAGTGTTGGGATTACATGCGTGGGCCACTGTGCCCAGCCCCAATCAAGTTTAAAATAAAGCTTCAGTGGCAATGGCGCCCCGCTGCAATCCCAGCTGCTCAGGAGGCTGAGGCAGAGGGATGGCTTGAGGCCAGGAGTTAGAGACCTGCCTGAACAACATAGCAAGACCCCCTCTCCAAAACCAAAAAAAACTTAACAACATATATTTTTTTTAATATTGAACGAAAACAATGAAGTCAGAGGTGATGTTTGGGCCCAGAAAACGCCATGGGTTTTTTTTGTTTGTTTGTTTTTTAAAAATGTTTGTAGAAATGGGGGTCTGGCTACATTGCCCAGGCTGGTCTTGAACTCCTGGCCTCAAGCTCTCTTTTCGCCTCGGTATCCCGTTTATAATCCCCAGCGTTCTACATCCTGGCATGGTCGGGCACCCTGTGTCTGGACCAGGAAGGCTCGGAGGGTCGGGGATGGGAACTCCACCCCACAACCCCTCCTTCCCACCCCTCAACCTCACTTCCCCCATTGCACATGCGCAGTGACCCCTCCAGGTCCGCAAGGCGGGCAACTCCCAGCCTTATTAAAAGCTGAGGTCCAGAGAAGCGAGCAATCGGAGGATGCGAGTCCCAGCTCGCGTCTGTCTGGCAGCTTTCCTCTGAGGCCTGGAAGGCGAGCTCACCTTTGCCCTGGCAGTACCCTGTGCCAGCCCAGCCATCCCCAGCCACCACCGTCCTCCCCCAGTGTCTGGGCAGAGCCCTGCGGCATCACCAGCTCTTACCTAGCAGGCAGGGACCCTGGACCTTCGAAGGGAGAGCAGAGCCGGGAGGCAGCGAGAGGAAAGTCCCACTCGGCTCCTTCCTGTGTGGGCCCCTTGGTTTCCTGAGCCACTGTCATTTACCGAAAGTCAGGGCCCTGTGGGAGACGGGGGCGGGGAGGCGGCCAAGGAGGGGCAGAAAGTTCCGGAAGCCTCTGCAGCAGCCGCCCCGCTCAGACAGGCTGCTGGAGACCCCTAACCCAGAGGAACCGATGATAACACAGAGAAGGGTCTGGGTCACACCGGGGGCTCAGCCGACTCTAGACCCACTTGTTAAGTGGGGGCTCTGGCCTCAGTTAATCCATCTGTCGCATGTGTGTCGCATTAACTGTTGCCTCAGTTAATCCATCTGTCGCATGTGTGAGTTGAGCACCCAGTGGAACTAATTTTGCACCCAGGGAAGGAAACTTGGCTGGATTTGCCCAGGAGGGAAGCAGGGAAGTTGCCCCAGAGGAAGGTCAAGTTCTTCTTTGAGGTATTTCTCCTTTAAGACTCAGGGAGACACTGGATGCAGTGGCTCACGCCTGTAATCCCAGCACTCTGGGAGGCTGAGGCAGGCGGTCACTTGAGATCAGGAGTTTGAGACCAGCCTAGCCAACATGGCGAAACTCCATCTCTACTAAAAATACAAAAATTAGCCAGGCGTGGTAGCCTGTGGCAGCACTTTGGGAGGCTGAGGTGGGTGGATCACTAGAAGTCAGGAGTTTGAGACCAGCCTAGCCAATCTGATGAAACCCCATCTCTACTAAAAATAGGAAAATTAGCCAGGCCTGGTGATGCCTGTAATCCCAGCTACTCGGGAGGCTGAGGTGGGAGGATTGCTTGAACCTAGCAGGCAGAGGTTGCAGTGAGACGAGATGGCACCACTGCACTCTAGCCTGGCAACAGAGCGGGACTCCGTTTCAAAAAAAAAAAAAGACTCAGGGAGAGATAATGACCCACTTCTGCCTTTGGTGCCCTGGGCCCAGTCCTAAAAAACCAGGTGGATCCGGCCTGGCCTCTTGGAACTTGTGATCTGGCCCCGAGACAATGAGCAAATGAAGGAGCCAAATCATCGCAGATAACAAAGAAAGCCAGGGTGTCAGGACCGGCACAGACTAGAACTTGGACCCGAGGCAGGACAGGGAGCTGGCCAGGGAAAGGGCGCTGCAGGAGGAGGGCACAGGATGGGCGAAGACCTTGAGAGAGCAATGATCTTAGCAGCTTGAAGAGCAGTCAGGAGGCCAGGGCAGGGGTGAGATGAGGGGGAAGGGGACTGCAGGGCGGTCAACAGGGGCAAGATCGTGCGGGGACAGGGGGATCAGGGTCTTTGGGAGAAGGGTGGGTTTTACCCGGATCATAATCTGGAGCCACAGGAGGGTTGGAAGTAGGGGCCGTTATAAATGGAAGAGGCAGAAGGCCCGGGCAGCATCCAAATGCAAAGAGACTTGGGCCAGTGTTCGTAGGATAATAGGATCGGAGCCCCTGGCAGTAGAGCTTCAGGAATAAACTGACAAGTGTGACTGGGTGCAGTCACTCACATCTGTAATTCCAGCACTTTGGAAGGCCCAGGTGGGAAGATTGCTTGAGCCCAGGAGTTCGAGACCAGCCTAGCCAACATGGGAAACCCCATCTCTACTAAAAATATAAAAATTAGCTGGGCGTAGTGGCATGTGCCTGTAATCCCAGCTACTCAGGAGGCTGAGGTAGGAGAATGACGTGAACCCAGGAGGCGGAGGTTGCAGTGAGCTGAGATCATGCCACCGCACTCCAGCCTGGGTGACGGAGCAAGACTCTGTCTCAAAAAAAAAAAAAAAAAGGAATAGATTTAAGAAGTTGTGGCCAAGAGCATTGGCTCAAACCTGTAATCCCAGCACTTTGGGAGGCTGAGGCAGGAGGATGGCTTGAGCCCAGGTGTTTGAGACCAGCTTGGGCAACACGGTGAAACCCTGTCTCTACGAAAAAATACAACAAAAAAAAATTATAATAAGCTGGGTGTGGTGGCATGTGCCTGTAGTCCCAGCTACTAGGGAGGCTGAGGTGGGAGGATCACCTGAGCCCAGGAAGTTGAGGCTGCAGTTAGCTGTGGTCATGCCACTGCACTCCAGCCTGGGCAATGGGAGTGACACCCTGTCTCAAAAAAAAAAAAAAAGGCATCTTCATCTCTGTATCACCATCACAAGTCTTCACACAAAAATGGTTTGGGAAGTATTTTGTTGACCTTAACTGTTCAATCATCTAGAGATGCTTATTGCACACAGCCTGTGTGCAGGGAATCGGGGACAAAGCAGACCCAATCCCTGCCCAGGGGAGCTGAGAGTCCAGCAGGGGAAATGGCAATAAACAAGCTATTGCCCAATAATGATACCAGTTGCCCCTGGGACCAGGCTGCTAAGAGAGATGACTGGATCTGGGAGGGCTTCCTGGAAGAGGTGGCTTTGATACTGACATCCAACAACAAGTGGGACTAGCCCGAGAGTGACCTGAGAGTGTGGGAGTGTGGGCAGTTCTGGCAGGCAGAACAGCCCAGGCAAAGGCCAGGAGGCTTCGCGAATTCACAGTGTTCCCGAGAAGAGCAGGATGTCAGGGCCACGGGGAGCTGAGACTCATTTGATGGCGTGGGTAGGGCCGCGTGGGTCAAGGGAAAGAGATAGAGATTACGTCCTCAGCTCAGTGGAGCCACAGCTGACCTGCGGCAGGAAGTGCCAAGCAGCAGCTTGGCCGTAGTGTTTTCTTTTACTTCCTGGGTGGCTTCAGAGACAGGAATGCAACTTTATGTTCTCATCCTTGGCCTGAGACGGAAGCCTCCGCTCTCCGGAAGTAAAGTGAGTTTCTGGGTCTCTGCTACCTCTAGTGTGATGGTTTCCGCAATATTTTGAGAATGAGTAAGAGGAGATTGGGGTGAGGACCAAAGTGGTACCTTCAGCCCCAGAGAAGAGCCTGTGAAAGCTCTAAAAGGTGCCGGGCGCGGTGGCTCAAGCCTGTAATCCCAGCACTTTGGGAGGCCGAGACGGGCGGATCACGAGGTCAGGAGATCGAGACCATCCTGGCTAACACGTTGAAACCCCGTCTCTACTAAAAAATACAAAAAACTAGCCGGGCGAGGTGGCGGGCGCCTGTAGTCCCAGCGACTCAGGAGGCTGAGGCAGGAGAATGGCGTAAACCCGGGAGGCGGAGCTTGCAGTGAGCTGAGGTCCGGCCACTGCACTCCAGCCTGGGTGACAGAGTGAGACTCCGTCTCAAAAAAAAAAAAAAAAAAAAAAAAGAAAGCTCTAAAAGGAAGTTCTGGCGAGGCGCGGTGGCTCATGCCTATAATCCCAGCACTTTGGGAGGCCGAGACGGGCAGATCACCTGAGGTCAGGAGTTCGAGACCAGCCTTGCCAACCTGGTGAAGCCCCATCTCTACTAAAAATACAAAACTCAGCCGGGTGTGGTGGTGGGCGCCTGTAGTCCCAGCTACACAGGAGGCTGAGGCAGGAGAATCACTTGAACCTGGGAGGCGGAGGTTGCAGTCAGCCGAGATTGCGTCACTGCACTCCAGCCTGGGCGACAGAGCGAGACTCCATCTCAAAAAATAAATAAGCAGCCATAAAAAAGGATGAGTTCGTGTCCTTCGTAGGGACATGGATGCAGCTGGAAACCATCATTCTCAGCAAACTATCACAAGAACAGAAAACCAAATACCGCATGTTCTCACTCATAGGTGGGAATTGAACAATGAGATCACTTGGACACAGGAAGGGGAACATCACACACCGGGGCCTATTGTTGGGGGGAGGGAGAGGGATAGCATTAGAAGATATACCTAATGCAAATGACGAGTTGATGGGTGCAGCACACCAACATGACACATGTATACATATGTAACAAACCTGCACATTGTGCACATGTACCCTAGAACTTAAAGTATAATAAAAAATAAATAAATACATACATACATACAAATTTTTTAAAAAGGAAGTTCTGGGGACATAACCCAGAACTTGCCCGAGAAACACGGGGCACATCAGTGATGCAAATACCCACATTTTTCTGCTGAGAAGAAGTCCATAAATACAATCAAAGGATAAAATATAATCACAGTGTAACTGTAAACAAAGTTGAACTCATAGATAAAATATCCTCGTTATGGCCGGGCGCGGTGGCTCAAGCCTGTAATCCCAGCACTTTGGGAGGCCGAGATGGGCGGATCACGAGGTCAGGAGATCGAGACCATCCTGGCTAACACGGTGAAACCCCGTCTCTACTAAAAATACAAAAAACTAGCCGGGCGCGGTGGCGGGCGCCTGTAGTTCCAACTACTCGGGAGGCTGAGGCAGGAGAATGGCGTGAACCCGGGAGGCGGAGCTTGCAGTGAGCTGAGATCCGGCCACTGCACTCCAGCCTGGGCGGCAGAGCGAGACTCCGTCTCAAAAAAAAAAAAATCCTCGTTATATAAGTAACATCTAGAAAGCAGTAAGAAAATGCCAACCACTTAGGCGGATATGAATCCAGAAGTCACAGAAAACGAAGGACAAATAGCTCTTAAACCCAGAAAAAGTTCCTCAGCTTCACTTGCCAAATGAAAATCAAGAGTACAGTGAGGCAGGGCCGGGCATGGTGGCTCATGCCTGTAATCTGAGCACTTTGGGAAGCCAACGTGGGAGGGTCATTTGAGCTCAGGAGTTGGAGATTAGCCTGGGCAATGTAGTGAGATCCGTCTCTATAAAACATACAAAAATTAGCCAGGCATGGTGGTGTGCACCTGTAGTCTCAGCTACTTAGAAGCCTGAAGTGGGAGGATGGCTTGAGCCCAGGAGGCAGAGGTTGCAGGGAGCCAAGACTGTGCCACTGTACTCCAGCCTGGGCAACAGAGCAAGAGCCTGTCTCAAAAAAAAAGAAAAGAAAAGAAAAATAATACAGTGAAGCTACATGATCATTTCAACAAATGAGAGAAAGATATGAAAAATTCAACACCTTTTCAGGATAATAATAAACAAAAAAACCTCTCAGCAACCTATGAATAAATGGAAATTTCCTCAAACTGATAGGCAACATCTACAAAAGGCCATAGGTAATATTCTACTTAATGGTAAAAGACTGAAGGCCGGGCACAGTGGCTCTCACCTGTAATCCCAACATTTTGGGAGGCCAAGGAGGGCGGATCACAAGGTCAAGAGTTTGAGACCAGCCTGACCAACATGGTGAAACCCGTCTCTACTAAAAATACAAAAATTAGCCAAGCATAGTGGTGTGTGCCTGTAGCCCCAGCTACTCAGGAGGCTGAGGCAGGAGAATCGCTTGAACCCAGGAGGTAGAGGTTGCAGTGAGCCGAGACAGCGCCATTGCACTCCAGCCTGGGCAGCAAAGCAAGACTCCATCTCAAAAAACAAAAACAAAAACAAAAATGGTAAGAGACTGAATAACTTCCTCCTGAGATTGAGAACAAGGATGTCCATTCTCACCACTCTATTCAACATTGTTCTGGTGATGCTAGCCACTGTAATAAGAAAAGAAAAAGCAGGCTGAGGCAGGAGAATGGCATGAACCCGGGAGGCGGAGCTTGCAGTGAGCCGAAATTGCACCACTGCACTCTAGCCTGGGCAACTGAGCGAGACTCTGTCAAAAAAAAAAAAAAAAAAAAAGAAAGAAAAGAAAAGAAAAAGCTGGGCATGGTGGCTCATGCCCGTAATCTGAGCACTTTAGGAGGCTGTGGTGGGAGGATCGCTTGACCCCAGGAGTTGGAGACCAGCCTGGGCAATATAATGAGACCTCATCTTTACAAAAAAATTTTAGAATTGCCAGGTGTGGTGGCTCACACCTGTACTCCCAGCACTTTGGGAGGCTGAGGTAGGCAGATCACTTGAGCTCAGGAGTTTGAGACCAGCTTGGCCAATATGATGAAACCCTGTTTCTACTAAAAATACAAACATTAGCCAAGCATGGTGGTACATGCTTGTAATCCCAGATACTCAGGAGGCTGAGGCATGAGAATGGCTTGAACTGGGAAGGTGGAAGTTGCAGTGAGCCAAGATCATGCCACTGTACTCCAGCCTGGGCTGGGCAACAGAGCTATACTCAGGAAAAAAAAAAAAAAAAAAAAAATGGCCGGGCACGGTGGCTCACGCCTGTAATCCCAGCACTTTGGGAGGCTGAGGTGGGAGAATCACAAGGTCAGAAGTTCGAGACCAGCCTCACCAACATGGTGAACCCCATCTCTACTAAAATTACAAAAATTAGCGGGACATGGTGATGCATGCCTGTAATCTCAGTTACTCAGGAGTCTGAGACAGGAGAATCGCTTGAACCCGGGAGGCAAAAGTTGCAGTGAGCCAAGATCGTGCCACTGCACTCCAGCCTAGGCAACAGAGGGAGACTCTGTCTCCAAAAAAAAAAAAAAAAAAAATTAAAAATTGGCAGGGTGTGATGGCTCACACCTGTCATCCCAGCTACTTGGGAGGCTGAGGATTGCTTGAGTCAGGGAGGTCAAGGCTGCAGTAAGCCATCATCACACCATTACACTCCAGTCTGGGCAACAGAGCGAGATCCTGTCTTAAAAAAAAAAATAGGCTGGGCGCAGTGGCTCAAGCCCGTAATCCCAGCACTTTGGGAGGCCTTGACGGGCGGATCACGAGGTCTGGAGATCGAGACCATCCTGGCTAACCCGGTGAAACCTCGTCTCTACTAAAAAATACAAAAACTAGCCGGACGAGGTGGTGGGCGTCTGTAGTCCCAGCTACTCAGGAGGCTGAGGCAGGAGAATGGCGTAAACCCGGGAGGCGGAGCTTGCAGTGAGCTGAGATCCGGCCACTGCACTCCAGCCTGGGTGACAGAGCGAGACTCTGTCTCAAAAAAAAAAAAAAAAAAGATGAGAAAAATAAACAAGTCAGGTGTGACTAGGCATGGTGATACATGCCTGTAGCCCTAGCTACTGGAGAAGCTGAAATGAGAGCCCACGAATTTGAAGGCAACATAGCAAGATTCTGTATAAAGCAAAACAGAACAACGTAAGTAAATAAAATTGTTGCTATTTGCAGATGATATGATTGTATATGTCAAAAACCCAAGGGAATCTATAAGACAACTACGGAAACTAATACATAAATTCAGCAAGTTAGCAGGTTTAAAAAGTCCATTGAATTCAATACAAAAGTCAATTGAATTTTTATATACTAGCAGCAAACAATTGGAACATAAAAAAATTTTGAAAAATTTCCTTTGCAGCAGCGCTGAAAAAGATAAAATACTGCGATGGTCTGAGAGTTTGTGTCTCCCCAAAATTAATACATTGAAATCCTAACCTCGAAGGCGATGGTATTCAGAAGCAGAACCTTTTAAGAGGTGATTAGATCATGAATCATAAACCTCTTGAATGGGATTCATGCCCTTATAAAAGAGGCCCCTAGGCTGGGTGTGGTAGCTCATCCCTGTAATCTCAGCGCCCTGGGAGAACTGCAGGCTGGTCTCCGACAAAGAACTTTTGTTTGAAATCAGCCTGGGCAGCGTGGCGAAACACCACCTCTACCAAAAAAACCACAAAAATTAGCTGGGCATGGTGGTGCACACCTGTAGTCCCAGACACTTGGAAGGTTGAGGCGGGAGGATCACCTGAGCCCAGGAGGTCAAGGTTGCAGTGAACCAAAATCATGCCCCTGCACTTCAGCACAGGCAACAGAGTGAGACTGTTAGAAAGAGAGAAAAAGAGAAAGAGAGGAAAGAAAAGAAAAGAAAAGAGAAGAAAACAAGTAAAAGAAAGAAAGAAAGAAAACAAGTAAAAGAGGCCCCAAGAAAGGAAGAAAGAAAGAAAGAGAGAGAAAGAGAGAAAGAAAGAAAGAAAGAAAGAAAGAAAGAAAGAAAGAAAGAAAGAAAGAAAAGAAAAGAAAAGAAAAGAAAAAGACAAAAACAAGTAAAAAAGGCCCCAAAGAGATGCCTTGACCCTTCTACCATGTGAGGGCACAGTGAGAAGCCACCATCTATGAACTAGAATGTGGGACCTCAGCAGACACTGAATGTGCTTTGATCTTGAACTTCCCAGACTCCAGAACTGTGATAAATAAATTTTTGTTGTTTGTAAATTTCTTTCTTCTTTTCTTTCTTTCTTTTTTTTTTTTTTTTTTTGAGACAGAGTCTCCCCTCCATTGCCCAGGCTGGAGTGCAGTGGCTCAATCTCGGCTCACTGCAACCTCCGCCTCCCAGGTTCCAGCAATTCTCCTGTCTCAGCCTCCTGAGTAGCTGGGACTACAGGTGCACACCACCACACCTGGCTAATTTTTTGTATTTTTAGTAGAGACGGGGTTTCACTTTGTTGGTCAGGCCGGTCTTGAACTCCTGACCTTGGGTGATCCACCCATCTCTCCAGACCTGGCCGAAACTTTTTTTTTTACAGATGGGATCTCACTATGTCGCCCAGGCTAGTCTTGAACTCCTGGCCTGAAATAATCTTCCCGTTTCAGCCTTCCGAGTCACTGGGATGACAAGTGAGAGCCACCATGCCTGGCTCATTTTTCTTATGTATCTTGTTTTTCCCGTTTCCCCCATCCTTTTCCCTTTCAACTCTCCCAGGTCTGGGATTTTTGTTTGTCCCAGTCACAGCTGTGTCCCCTGTGCCATGTGTCCACACAGTAAGTACTCAGTGAATGAATGAATGAAATGAATTCAGAGGAGGACTCTTGGGAGAGATGGGAGCAGGGATCAGGGACAATTGGAGGCAGAAGAGGACGGGGTGGAAGGTCAGGGCCTGGGCCGGGCACAGTGGCTCATTCCTGTAATTCCAGCACTTTGGGAGGTTGAGGCAGGCAGATCACTTGAGGTCAGGGGTTCCAGACCAGACTGGCCAACATAGTGAAACCCAATCTCTACTAAAAATACAAAAACTGGGCCAGGCGCGGTGGCTCACACCTGTAATCCCAGCACTTTGGGAGGCCGTAGGCGGGTGGATCACGAGGTCAGGAGATCGAGACCATCCTGGCTAACATGGTGAAACCCCATCTCTACTAAAAATACAAAAAAGTAGCCAGGTGTGGTGGCGGGCACTTGTAGTCCCAGCCACTCTGGAGGCTAAGGCAGGAGAATGGTGTGGACCTGGGAGGCAGAGCTTGCAGTGAGCGGAGATCGCGCCACTGCACTCCAGCCTAGGTGACAGAGCCGGACTCCGTCTCAAAAAAAAAAAACATAAAAAAACAAAAACTAGCCTGGTGTGGTGATGGGTACCTGTAATCCCAGGGACTCGGGATGCTGAGACATGAAAATTGCTGGAACCGGGGAGGCAGAGGTTGCAGTGAGCCGAGATCACGCCACTATACTCCAGCCTGGGTGACAGTGAGACTCTGTATTTAAAAAAAAAAAAAAAAAGTCTGGGCACTGTGGCTCACGCCTATAATCCCAGCACTTTGGGAGGCCGAGGTGGGCGGATCATCTGAGGTCAGGAGTTCGAGACCAGCCTGGCCAACATAGTGAAACCGTGTCTCTACAAAAATTAGCCGGACATGATGGTGGGTGCCTGTAATCCCAGCTACTCTGGAGGGTGAGGCAGGAGAATCGCTTGAACCCGGGAGGCAGAGGCTGTGGTGAGCCGAGATCACGCCATTGCATTCCAGCCTGGGGAACAGAGTGAGGCTCCATCTCAAAAAAAAAAAAAAAGTAAAGAAAAATAATAAAGCTTTGAAACAAACAGTCAGCACCTCACAACCCGTGCCCTTCCCCACCCTGGCATGCCCTCCCTCTGCTCCAACCCAGGCCTTGAAGGCAGAAGCACCAGGCCCCAAGGCCAGGGCTGGGTCTCGGGGATCTCCCTCTCCTCTTCCTCCTCCCCATCCTCCCTAAATTCCTTTTCCTGCCCCTCTCCTGCTGTTCTAGGATCCAATTTGTGCTCCAGGCTGCGCTCTGCCCTTTCCAGGTTCTCCTTCCACCTGCTTGTAGCCTAACTAAGGCCAGAGTGGTGAGTTCCAGCACAGAGGGAGGGACAGGGCCTCAACAGGGACAGGCTCCCCCGTCCAAACAATCATACGCCATTTAAATCTCACAACAACCCTAAAAGCTGGCGACTATTATTGGCCTCATTGTGTGGAAGGGGAAACTGAGGCCCAGAGCGGCGACGTGGCCAGCGAACCATCGGTGGGATTTGAACCTGGTTGTATATCATTCCACGGTCTCCCGCTTGGCCTCAGCTGGGCCACCGCAGACGGGACGTGGTTCTGCTGCCACCTGGTGGACATTCGCGGCAGCGCTGTTCAGATAGAGTCGCCTCTCACCTGACGTCCTTCCTGCCCAGAAGACCCCAGCCAGAGGAGGGCTGACCTGCTCCTCTGGCCTCCCTGTCCCCCATCATACCCATCAGTTTTCCGAATTTTCACAGTCTAAGTGTCCATCAGGAAGGGACTGGGTAACTAACCACCTGTGTTACAGTTGGGCTAAAGATTTTAGTGCAAAAGTTAATTTGCCCACCTTACAAGAAATACCAATCTTTTTTTTTTTTTTTGAGATAGAGTCTCACTCTATTGCCCAGGCTGGAGTGCAGTGGTGTGATCTTGGCTCACTGCAACCTCCGCCTCCCAGGCTCAAGTGATTCTCATGCCTCAGTCTCTCAAGTAGCTGGGACTACAGGCGCCCGCCACCACACCCAGCTAATTTTTGTATTTTTTTTTTTTTTTTTTTTTGAGACGGAGTCTCACTCTGTCGCCCAGGCTGGAGTGCAGTGGCGCGATCTCGGCTCACTGCAAGCTCCGCCTCCCGGGTTCACGCCATTCTCCTGCCTCAGCCTCCCGAGTAGCTGGGACTACAGGCGCCCACAACCGCGCCCGGCTAATTTTTTGTATTTTTAGTAGAGACGGGGTTTCACCGTGGTCTCGATCTCCTGACCTTGTGATCCGCCCGCCTCGGCCTCCCAAGGTGCTGGGATTACAGGCGTGAGCCACCGCGCCCGGCATTTTTGTATTTTTTAATAGAAGCGGGGTTTCACCATGTTGGCCAGGCTGATCTCAAGCTCCTGACCTCAGGTGACCCACTCACCTGGGCCTCGAAAAGACCTGGGATTACAGGTTAGAGCCACCGCACCCGCCCAAAAGAAATTCTTTAGGCTGAAAACAAGGAACCCCAGACATTTATTCCAATCCATGCGAAAATCTGAAGAACACATATAAAGGTAATGTATGTAATTTTAAAAGATTGCATAAGGCCGGGTGCTTTGGCTCACGCCTGTAATCCCAAAACTTCGGGAGGCTGAGGTAGGCGGATCAATTGAGCTCAGGAGTTTAAGACCAGCCTGGGCAACATAGAGAGACCTTGTCTCTACAAAAAATACAAAACTTGGTCGGGTGTGGTGGCTCATGCCTGTAATCCCAGCAGTTTGGGAGGCTGAGGCAGGTGGATCACGAGGTCAGGAGTTCAAGAAAAGAAATACAAAACTTAGCTGGGTTTCATGGCACACGTCCTAACTACTCGGGAGGTCTGAGGTGGGAGAATCTCTTGAGCCTGGGAGTTTGAGGCTGCAGTGAACAGAGATCTCGCCACTGCACTCCAGCCTGGGCAACAGAGTGAGATCCTGTATTAAAAAAATAAAAATAAAATCTGCCAGCTACAGTGGCTCATGCCTGTAATCCCAGTATGTTGGGAGGCCACGACGGGCAGACCACTTGAGGTCAGGAGTTCAAGACCAGCCATAGCCAACACAGAGAAACCCTGTCTCTACTAAAAATTAAAAATAAAATTAGCCAGGCATGGTGGCGCACACCTGTAATTTCAGCTACTTGGGAGGCTGAGGCAGGAGAATCATTTGATCCTGGCAGGCAGAGGTTGCAGTTAGCCAATATTGCGCCACTGCCCTCCAGCCTGGGTAGCAGAGCGAGACCCTGTCTCAAAATAAATAAAAATAAAATCTAGCATAAATGCAAATTTCTTCTATCTTTGCTTCTTAACACATTTAAAAAGCAGTTGTACAAAACTATATATTGGCCAGGCCTGGTGGCTCATGTCTGTAATCCCAGCACTTTGGGAGGCCGAGGGGGTGGTTCACCTGAGGTCAGGAATTCGAGACCAGCCTGGGCAACATGGTAAAACCTGTCTTTACTAAAAATACAAAAAATTAGCCAGGGGTGGTGGTGCACGCCTGTAGTCCCAGCTACTTGGGAGGCTGAGGCAGGAGAATTGCTTGAACCTGGGAGGTGGAGGTTGCAGTGAGCTCAAATCGCACCACTGCACTCCAGCCTGGGCGACAGTTAGACTCCATCTCAAAACAACAACAACAAAAACTATATATTAATTGTATTGTTGGGTCTATAATATAGAGAAAGGTAATATGTTTGACATTAACAGCACAAAGGAGGTGAAGGGAGCCAAGCCATACTGGAATAAGAAAATCATTGGGCTGGGCGCAGTGGCTCACGCCTGTAATCCCAACACTTTGGGAGGCCACGGCAGGTGGATTACCTGAGGTCAGGACTTCGAGACCAGCCTAACCAACATAGTGAAACCCCCGTCTCTACTAAAAATACAAAAATTAGCCGGGCGTGGTGGTGGGCACCTGTAATCCCAGCTACTCTGGAGGCTGAGGCGGGAGAATCGCTTGAACCCAGGAGGCAGAGGTTGTAGTGAGCCGAGATCTCACCACTGCACTGCAGCCTGAGGAACACAGTAAGACTCTGTCTCAAAAAAAAAAAAAAAAGTAAAGAAAACAAAATCACACCCAGTAGTGACTTGAATCCACAAAACCAGATTCAGAGAACCTGAAATGCAAAATAAGAAAATGAAAATAAAAAATTGCATACTTGCTGTCCTTTTTCTTTCTTTTTTTCTTTTTGTTTTTTTCCAAGTTGGAGTCTCGCCCTGTCTCCCAGGCTGGAGTGCAATGGCGTGATCTCGGCTCACTGCAACCTCCATCTCCCAGGTTCAAGCGATTCTCCTGCCTCATCCTCCTGAGTAGCTATGATTACAGGTGCACACCACCACGCCTGGCTGATTTTTGTATGTTTAGTAGAGACAGGGTTTCGCCATGTTGGCCAGGCTGGTCTTGAACTCCTAACCTCGTGATCCACCCACCTCGGCCTCCGAAAGTGCTGGGATTACAGGCGTGAGCCACCGCACCTACCTGGCTTTTTTTTTTTTTTTTTTTTTTTTGATACAGAGTCTTACTCTGTCGCCCAGGCTGGAGTGCAAAGGCGCGATCTCTGCTCACTGCAACCTCTGGCTCCTGAGTACAAACGATTCTCATGCCTCAGCCTCCTGCCTCTTTCCTCTTAATTTTACTTCACAGCCTTGTCATCAGGGAGTTGTTCGCGGCTGTTTCTTTTTTCATATCTGGTCTCCGTCCTCATCCCCAGGAGGGCTTCTTTCTGTCCGAGCCCCTCAAAGTGGGCGGCTAGATCTTGATCCATTCTCGCGCTCTCCGCGCGCTCTCCCCCAACCCCCGCTCCCCCAGGTTCTTTATGAACTGGAGGCAGGCAGACAGGGTTTGAATCCCACCTACTACGAAACACAAATCGGACCCCAAATAAAAACGGCATTCCAGCGCTTACTCAATATTCGTGCTGCAACATCGCTAGGAGAAAAACATATAATTTGTATTCCAGTTTTACAGATGAGAACCCTCAGGTATCTGGCTGGAGACCTCCGTAACACACTTCCCCGGAGGACGAGGCCAAGAGTGTGAAGCATCGGCATCTCATCGTAAACACCGCAGCCACCCGAGGTCCAGTTCAATGCTTAGGCATCCTGCAGGCGGCGCGCGCCGCCGCCCCTAGTTGCAGCCGGGACTGGCGGAGTGCCTACAACTCCCGGCGTGCCGCGCGCGCTGACGCTCCGTTACGGTCGTGGCGGAACAGGTGGTGCTTGCCTCGTTGCCTTCTGGGAAACGAAGTCTCGCTGTGAAGAGAGGGCGAGCTTTGAGTAGTAGGTGGATCCGTAGCCAATGAAGACGCGGGTCGCATTGAGTGCGGGACAGAGAAGCCAATGGGCGTGCGGCATTGAGAGGGCGGGTCTTCCGGTAATGAAGGCCTGGTGAACGGCTGCGCGAAAGAGGGCACTTCCTTTTGCTGGTGGCTGCGAGAGCGGAGAGGACGCCATGAAGGCTTCTGGCACAGTAAGGCGAGCGCGACGCGGCAGGGGGCCAAGAGATGGGGCACGGGCCCCATCGGGGGTCTGCAGAGGTAGCGTGGGTCGGGTTGGTGGCGCGCGCTCCTGTCGGTCCTGCTTGGCCGCGCGCCGCGTTCTCTTGTTGCAGTCAACATGGCGGCCATCGTGGGCGCCGCGTGGAGAGAGCGATGCGTGGCCTGGGCCAGCTCAGGGATCGCGGGGGCCCAAGGACTCCGGGTCTTTTTCCCGGGGGAAGGAATAAGTCGCGCAGCGTAGAGGCCCGAGCCCCGGCACCTCGTCAAGTCGCCAGGTTTCTGTTTTCTTGTCTGCAATGTGGACGTGGCGGTGGAGCAGTAGTATTTTCTTTTTCCCAGAATGGCTGTGAGAAGCAGATGAAAATTGCTGACAATGAGCCGAAACGGGGAGCGTGAGGCTTAACGCCGTGACACATACTGGATAGAACCAAACGGCGTTATGGCGCAGAGATAGGAGAACCCGGACACCCATGGAGTGGGTGTGTTATGTCCAGATCTCCAGCCTCAGTTTCCTTGCTGTTAAAGGGGCGGGCCCCATTGCCAGGGGCAAATGCCAGAGGCTACCAGGGCAGGAGAGTCTCAGAGCTGGTGGCGGGGCACAGGAAGACGAGAGGATGCCCCGGGCCCCAGATGCTTCCTGAACGTGTGGTGCCGAGGCCGGTGGGTCAGGTTCACAGTAAAAGTAGGAACTGAGTCTGCGATAATTTGTGACTATTTTTCATTGATACTAGTAAAAAGCTGACGAGTCAGTATCAGAGGTGGTTTCTTTGTGCCATATCACAGAGCCTGGACTTGACCAAAGATTCTCACCTCTGCATCTGTAAATCGGGAGCCTTCCCTGGGCCAAACGTTTGGATTGCAGTTGGGAAAACGGAGGCAGCCGCAGCTCGCATGGCGACAGTGCAGGGATCCCAGGACTGGGGAGAGACCTGAGGTCTTGTCCTAGTTCTGCCTGGAATGGGCTGTGAGATCCCATACTGGTCACTCTGCCTGTGGGCCTCAGGGTGAAAAAAGATGTTGGCTGGATGTTATTAGGTGCAGAGTGGCTGTTTGACGGGGACTGCAAAGCAGTTCAGGACTGCAGCATGAAGAAAGGAGACTGTGGGTCTAACTAAGCCTCAGCTTTCCTGGTCTGAAACCCTTAGCCCAGGCAAAGGAGAAGCAGGCAACTTAATTAATTCTCCCTGGAAACCTCTCTCTCCTCAGTTCATTTTATGGATAAAGCTGTGTTGGGGAGTGTGACCCACAGTCACCAGGAATCCACATGGAGGCCCTGGGGGTGGCCCTGCCTCCTGCTGCCCGAATCTGTGGTCATCGGTTGCAGGCAAGGGAGTGAGGTGAATCTCCACAGTTGCCGGGTGTGCTGGCCTTAACCTCAGTCCTGTTTCCTTTCAGCTACGAGAGTACAAGGTGGTGGGTCGCTGCCTGCCCACCCCCAAATGCCACACACCACCCCTCTACCGCATGCGAATCTTTGCGCCTAATCATGTCGTCGCCAAGTCCCGCTTCTGGTACTTCGTGTCTCAGTTAAAGAAGATGAAGAAATCTTCAGGGGAGATTGTCTACTGTGGGCAGGTATGGGGAGGCTGGGGCCATGTAGGTCTGGAGTGGATTTGCGCCTCATGGGGCATAATGCATCTCAAGAATTAATCAGACGTGGACCAGGCACGGTGGCTCACGCCTATAATGCCAGCACATCAGACATCAGAGCCCCGGGTCGTGTTTCTCTCTGGGTCATGGGACTGGAGCAGAGCTTATGTGCCATTTCCCTGACTAGAAAGCCAGGGATGCAGGGAGGGGGTGGGTGGCATGGTGGGATACCTTGGTTGGTGCTGTCTTCTCTGGGCCCTGTTTTATGAAGTGAGGAGAGGCGATGGCTATCCGGTCAGTGGTGGTAGCTAACTTGGCCCAGACAGGTCCCAGGAGACCTGAGTTCAGGGACTGCATCTGGGGTGGGTTGGTCTCCGTGGAGGAAGCCTGGACTTCAGGCTGTTGGCATGGAAAGTTCCCTTACCTGGCAGGCTCCCCAAGGGTTCCTGAAGGTGGATGGGGCTGGGAAACTGAGGCACAACAGTCTGGCCATAGAGTAAGCCTAGAGGCTGGGGTGTGCTTTAGAGGCCGAGGGTTCAGTGAGGATGGGGCTAGGGCGGATCTGGCTCACCTCTCCGTGTGGCCTCTCCCGGGCAGGTATTTGAGAAGTCGCCGCTGCGGGTGAAGAACTTCGGAATCTGGCTGCGCTATGACTCCCGGAGCGGCACCCACAACATGTACCGGGAATACCGGGACCTGACCACTGCGGGCGCTGTCACCCAGTGCTGTAAGCTGTGCTTCCCGCCTCTGGCTTTAGATGCTCCTTGATTCCCTCACACTGAGGCGGGGCAAATGCCAGAGGCTACCAGGGCAGGAGAGACTCAGAGCTGGGGGCGGGGCACAGGAAGACAAGAGGATAACCCGGGCCCCAGATGCCCTTTTCTGAGAGCCCTACCAGGCTCAGTTGTAAATCACATTGCATCCAGAAACTCCCATTTTGGGTCTGCACCTTGTTTGGACTGGGGTCCACTTCACCACTGTCTTCTGGGACCCACTTACAACCGAGTTCAACCCCTGCCCACTGTTGGGAGCTGGCACCTTTCCCTTGGCTCACCCGCCAGGGTTTGTGAGACTCCCACACCTCCCTGATTGCACCTAAACCCAAGAATCACTGTTTCTTATAGCGGTGGTTTAAACAGAGGTGCAAACAGCAAGCGGATCTCGTCGCCTTTGGGGGGCTGTGGCTGTGCCCCTCAAAGTGAATTTGGAGGTTCTACAACTCTAGTGGCCAGTGCCTGCTGGGACCCAGGCCTTGGGCTATCTCGCTTCCTCCCTACCACCTTCCCGTGAGCCCTGAGCCCTCAGGCAGTTGCTGTGACCAACAGGATGTGCCAGGTCATTGGGCAGGCACTGAGCAGGAGGTTTGCTGAATGCCCAGAGCCCAGGCAACACCGTTACACTGCCCCTCCTCCTTTCCACAGACCGAGACATGGGTGCCCGGCACCGCGCCCGGGCCCACTCCATTCAGATCATGAAGGTGGAGGAGATCGCGGCCAGCAAGTGCCGTCGGCCGGCTGTCAAGCAGTTCCATGTAAGTGCCCTGGGGGACTCCCCTGGAGGGAAGTACCTGCTCTGACGCAGGAGCCCAGTGGGGGGCGGCTACACCTCGGTGACCCCACAGGGATGGGGTGTTAAGAGACTTCTAACCTCCTCAACCTGCCTCCCCTCCTCACAGGACTCCAAGATCAAGTTCCCGCTGCCCCACCGGGTCCTGCGCCGTCAGCACAAGCCACGCTTCACCACCAAGAGGCCCAACACCTTCTTTTAGGTGCAGGGCTTTCGCCTGGGTATGCCCCAAATAAACTCAGGAATGCCCTGGTGCTCACCGCATGTTTTCTTTGCACACACTGCAGAGCTCAAAGGGATGCTATGAGAGGCTGGCCCAGTCACCTCCTGGGGTGCAGCTGAGCTGCTGTTTCTCTGTCCTAGGAGGGGTTTTCAGTGCAAACAAACCCTCACATTCTCCTCTCCTGGAGTGGGCCCTCCAGGAGCCCCCACCCCTGAGCGCCCTCTTGCTTGGTCAGTTCTTAGCCCTGCTCATCCCTGGGCTATTAGCTTCAGGGGTACTGTCTGTCCTGGGCCACTAAATCTGTCCCAACTCTCTTGTCAGACACAGGCCTCTGAGGCTTCCCTCCTGAGTCTGGACCAGGGAGAGTTTCCCTAGATAGTGGGATTGGGGGTCGCTCCCTGGGGATTCTCCTAAGTCCCCAAAGTTCTCAGAGTAGACACAAGAGGGCACCCAAGGGGCGCGCTCTGCTGCTTGGAGGCTGTTTTTCTCTTTCGCTGGTTGGGGGCCTCTTAGATGACACCCTAATCTTGCCCAAGGAGGTCAAGGACTCACCACAGGTACTTGTCTCCAGGAAACCGCTTCAGGCCTGGAAAATTCCAGGCATGACACTAATCCCATCCTGGCTGAGTCCGTCTTGTCAGGTGGAGGCTAAGCTGGCGTTGGAGAAGCTTGAGACACAGCCAAGAGCTCAGGCCCCCACCCATCCTTTGTTGTGTGACCTTGGGCAACCCTGTTCTGGGCCAGTCTTGATCTGGGACTTGCCGTCTTGATCTGAACATGAGGTTCCGCACTGATGTGGGAGGTGCTGCTGTGCAGTTGCTGCGGGCAGCCTGTGGGGCCCTCCTTTGTCCCAGGGAGCGCAGGATCAGGAGAAAGCCAGGACTTAGATAGCAGTTACGGCTTTTTGAAAGAGGGTCTTGCTCTGTCATCCTGACTGGAGTGCAGTGGAGAGATCATGGCCCACTGTAGCCTTGACCTCCTGGGCTCAAGTGATCCTCCTGCCTCAGCCTCCAAGTAGCTGGGACTAGAGGGGCACCACCACACTCAGGACAAGGACGGTCTTCCACATGTGGAGTTGCCGTGTGGTTTCCAGGAAACCAGGCCTTTTTCAGCCTCACCTGAGAGGCGCCCAGAGCCTGGGCAGGGCCAGCACACAAGCAACCATCTGGGTAAGACCCAGGCCTGGGGACAGCCCTGCAGACCATAGAACCCCATGGGTCCCCAACAACTGGTTCCTTCCCACGTTAGGGTCTTTGTACTTGCCTGGAATACCACGGATTCCCCCAGGCTGGCCTCACTGGAGTTTGTGAAACTGTTCATGGGTTCCCGGGACTGGGCTGTATTTGATTTCTATCCCCCACTAGTTCTGAGAGGGCAGGGGCCATGTGTGTCACCCAGTGTATCCAGGAGGGACTCAGCTTTCCTATGGGATCCTTTTTTATTTTGTAAAAGTTCTTTACATATGCGGGCAAAAGCTTGGAGAAAATCATGGTTTTCCAGAATTTTGTTTTTGAGATGGACTCTCGCCGTGTTCCCCAGGCTGGAGTGCAGTGGCACGGTCTCGGCTCACTGCAACCTCTGCCTCCCAGGTTCAAGGGATTCTCCGGCCTCAGCCTCCAGAGTAGCTAGAATTACAGGTGCCTACCACCATGCCTGACTTAATTTTTTGTATTTTTAGCACAGATGGGGTTTCACCATGTGGGCCAGGCTAGTCTGGAACTCCTGACCTTGTGATCTACCCGCCACAGCCTCCAAAGTGTTGGGATTACAGGCATGAGCCACCCTGCCTGGCCCAGGATATCTTTTGATGTTCCTCAGAGTATATTGGGTGTGTGGGGGGGTGATAACTGGAAATTTCAAAATTTTGCCTGAATTTCATCTTTTGTGGTTTCTAGTACAAACTCTCCTTTCTCCGTAAGGGAATCTTCATACTTAAGTGCCACCCAGAAAAGAAAATAAATTTCCTGGTCTCCATAGCAGTGGCCAAGTGTGGCTCATGACTGTCAGCACTTTGGAAGGGTGAGGTAGGAGGATCACTTGAGGCCAGGAGTTTGAGAGCAGACTGGTAGACTTGCGAGACCCTGTCTTTACCAAGTAACATTAGCTGGCTGTAGTGCACACCTGTAGTCCCAGCTACTTGGGGGCCTGAGGTATGAGAACCACTTGAGCCTGGAGGTTGAGGCTGCAGTGAACCACCATCGTGCCACTGTACTCCAGCCTGGCAACAGGGCGAGACCAAACAAAACAAAAATACAGCAGTGATGGGCCATTTCCAAGAAAGAACGTGTCTGGCTGGTGCGTGGGCATGATGGCCAGTGCTCCAGCAGTCATTTTGGACCATGAAGAAGCAACACAGGAGCAGCGAGGGAGAAGGACCTTGGGTACCTGACCCTGTGCAATGCTGCCCCCCTCCCTAAGGCTTGACCCTTCTACCCCCTTGATTAGAACATGGGGAGGAAACGAGTCCTGCTTAGGCTGTAATGGAGCTGCTCTGGTAGATGTGACCTTATCTTGAGCTGGGCCTGAAGCAGGGCGTGGCACTGTGAACTCAGGCCATAACTGCCTGGAAGTCCCTGCCCACTCTGAGCCATTTCTTCCTGTATACAGTGAGGGCGGTGATCCCTCTAGGCTGTGGGGCAGGCGAGGTGATACTGAGTGAGTTGGAGGATGAGAGATCAGGAGAGTGGAAGGCACGGAAGGCTCAGGGCCCCACCAAAGCTCACTGCACACCCGCATCTCCACCTCAGTCCCCTTCCTGTGCCTTGGAGCCCCTCCAGGGCTTCAACCACGTGGCAGCAGCCTGGGAACCAGTTGGGAGAGCCGCCCCAACCAGCTGAGACATGGAGGCCAATCCCATTGTTGAGGAGCCATTGACAGGATGAATGCACTTACAGAACACCAACCTGCCATCTACTCAGCCTCTCGTAAATGTGCCCAGAAGCTCCTCTACCACCGAATTCCCCCACCCCCAGTGAATCACTATCCTTCCATTCAGTCACATTCCTCCACCAACCAGCTACCTGTCCATCCATTCGTCCACTCAATCCACCCACCCCATTCATTCATCTATCCATCCATCCACCCATCCACCCACCCACGCATTCATCCATCCATCCATCCATCCACCTACCCACCCACTCATCCATCCATCCATTCACCCACCCACCCCATTCATTCATCCATCTATCCATCCACCCATCCACCCACCCACGCATTCATCCATCCATCCATCCACCCATCCACCGACCCACCCATCCATTCATCTATCCATCCATCCATCCACCCACCTACCTGCCCGTCAACCCACCCACCCATCAACCCACCCGCCCATCCATCCATCCATCCACCCGCCCATCAACCCACCCACCCATCCATCCATCCACCCATTCACTCATTCACCCATCCAACCACCCACTAGTCCATACATACATCTATCCATCCATTCATCCATCCATCCATTTACCCATCCACCCATCTGTCATATCCAATCCTTTACCCAAACTCCACGTGCCCGCCCTCACCCCACACACACCATCCCTTTGTTGCAGCCTCAATCGTCCTTGAGCCCCTACTTTGTGCAGGGGCCTGTGTTAATTCCAGTGTGGGTGCTTGAAGGAATAGACAGCCCCTGGTTCTTTCTCAGGAGGGAAAAGAGAGTCACAATCCCATGCAGAGGCTGGGTGTGGTGGTGGTGCGCCCGTAGGCCCAGCTACTTGGGAGTCCGAGGCAGGAGGATCACGTGAGCCCAGAAGATTGAGGTTGCAGTGAGCCATAACCTCCACTGCACTCCAGCCTGGGCAACAGAGTGAGCCACTGCCTCAGAAAAACAAATACAAAAATAAACAAAAAAGAACTCCTGGCTGTTGAGGAGAGGAGGTACAACACCAACCAGAGCGAAAGCCCTGGGGCTGGGCAGCAATGGGTCATTTCGCATGGGTGTGAGTGGGGCCGATAAGGCAGAGGCTGGCCAGGGAGAGCCTGGATGTCTGCTGGGGTCTGGAGCGGGACAGGTCCTACCCAGGCTCATCCAGTTAACCCAAGGATAAGCAAGGGCAGGAATCCAGGAACTCCTCCCACCTCCTCAGGTGCCGAGGCGCTCCTGGGTCTCATTCCTGGGCTTGTCAAGGTGCCAGGTGTCACCTCGGTAGGGCTGTGATCCGTGGGGGAGCGACATTCAAAGCCTCCCCTCCCTGACCCGCCCTGCACCTCTGCTCCTGAGTCAGAACCAATGGGGACAAGGGCAGTGCCAAAGCAGGACAGACGAGTAGGGACCCCAAGAGACCCCAGCCCCAGTTCCTGCAACCAAGAGAGACTGTATAAGAATCACAGAATCTGGCCTGGCGCGGTGGCTCAAGCCTGTAATCCCAGCACTTTGGGAGGCCGAGATGGGCGGATCATGAGGTCAGGAGATCAAGACCATCCTGGCTAACACGGTGAAACCCCGTCTCTACTAAAAAGTACAAAAAACTAGCCGGGCGAGGTGGCGGGCGCCTGTAGTCCCAGCTACTCAGCAGGCTGAGGCAGGAGAATGGCGGGAACCCGGGAGGCGGAGCTTGCAGTGAGCTGAGATCTGGCCACTGCACCCCAGCCTGGGCGACAGAGCGAGACTCCGTCTCAAAAAAAAAAAAAAAAAAAAAAAGAATCACAGAATCTGAGACTCACAGTTGAGTATCAGGACTTAGAATTATGGAATTTTTTTTTTTTTTTTTTTGAGATGGAGTTTCACTCTTGCTGCCCAGGTTGGAGTGCAATGGCACGATCTCGGCTCACCGCAACCTCTGCCTCTCGGGTTCAAGCAATTCTCCTACTTCAGCCTTCTGAGTAGCTGGGATCACACGTGCCCGCCACCATGCCTGGCTAGTTTTTTGTGTTTTTAGTAGACACGGGGTTTCATCATGTTGGCCAGGATCGGCTTGAACGCCTGACCTCAGGTGATCCACCTGCCTGGGCCTCCCAAAGTGTTGGGATTACAAGCGTGAGTCACCGTGCCCAGTTGAACTATGGAATCTCACAGACAGCAGCAGCAACAAGGAAAAATAGTTTACATTTATTTATTTTTTTAGAGACAGGGTCTCCCTCTGCCGCCCAGGCTAAAGTGCAGTGGCACAATCACCGTTCACTGCAGCCTCAACCTCCCCAGCTCAAGCAATCCTTCTGCTTAAGCTTCCTAAGTAGCTGGGACCACAGGGGCACACCACCAAACTCAGCTAATTTTTAAAAATTTTTGGTTGGGCACAGTGGCTCACACCTGTAATCCTAGCACTTTGGGAGGCAGAGGCGGGTGGATCACGTGAAGTCAGGAGTTGGAGACCAGCCTGGCCAACATGGTGAAACCCCTTCTCTACTAAAAATACAATATATATATATAGAGAGAGAGAGAGTACCGTTGGGGTCTCACTATATTGCCCAGGCTGGTCTCCGACTCCTAGCCTCCAGCCTTCTTCCTCGCTTGGCCTCCCAAAGTGCTGAGATTACAGGCATGAGCCACTGAAACTGGCCTTTTTGCACTTGTTGAGTGCAGAATTGAAGTTCAAGGACAGATTCTGGCTCCCCATGGCGTGGGTTCAAGTCCCACTGTGGCTCCTAGCTCGCAGAAGGATAATTTATATCCAGGGCCACCCAGCAGGTCATGCTGCAGTCACAGCAGCTCACAACTTCTCACCCCAACCCCTGCTACATCTCCCAGGGAACCAAGGGGCGGGGTACAGCTCCCCGACACTGCCGCCATTCTCCCATTCCTGCACATTCTGCTCACATTGTCTGCTGCGGCCTTGGGCCCTTCCCAACTCACATCCTGGGGTCCTGCTGCCCGCTCCTATGATTGGAATCACAGTCAAGGAAGGTGTGACCTGATTCTCCCCACTCTGCTGCTTTTCCTCTCCAGGCTCACAATTCCCTCCCCTAGGTCAGGAAATGGTCCCGCCCACTCTGCACGGGCCCTCACTCCAGTCCTCCTTAGGCATTCCAAACTGTGTTCCAAATGCACCCTCCTCTCCCCACCCGGCAGCCACCCCACTCCTGCCACTTGGATGTGACCCATTTTTCAGAATCTGGAAATCTCATCGGACTCCTCACCTGCTCCAAACTCTCCTAGAGTTCCCCAGCACCCCCAGAATAAAATCCACACCCCTTACGAAGGCCCAGAAGATACGCCGTGATTGTCTGTCTCCGCTCGCCCCGTATCCAGGCTGGAATTCAGTGGTGTGATCACTGCTCACTGCAGCCTCCACCTCCCGGGCTCTGGTGATCCTCCCACCTCAGCCTCCCAAAGTGCTGGGATTTCAGGTGTGAGCCACAGCGCTGGACTGAAATTAGTATTTATCTGCTGTGAGGTTAGGGCCATCACCACCCTGGGGTGGATCCACCTGGATCATGCTCTGTCCCCAGCACCTGGCAGAGGGCCCTGCACACAGTATGCAATCAATGAACGGGCCTCAGCCCAGGCCTCTGGCCGCAGCCTGGACCCCCACGGTGGGAAGAAGAGAAGCTATGCCTTCCCAGAACTTCCCTGGAGAGAAGGGGTCTATTTGCGTGTATTTGCACAATTTGCATATGTTCACATTGGTCGGCAGGGCTTTGCAAGTAGGGGATCCCGCTGGGATCTCTCACTGATTGATTGATTGATTGATTGATTGATTGATTCAGTCACAGTCTTGCTCTGTCGCCAGGCTGGAGTGCAGTGGCACGATCTTGGCTCACTGCAACCTCTGCCTCCCAGGCTCAAGCGATTCTCCCGCCTCAGCCTCCTGGATTACAGGCGCCCTCCACCACGCCCGGCTAATTTTTGTATTTTTAGTAGAGACAGGGTTTCACCATGTTGGCCAGACTGGTCTTAAATGGATCTCAAGAGATCCTTCCGCCTCGGCCCAAAGTGCTGGGATTACAGGCGGGAGCCATGGCGCCCGGCCAGATCTCCCCTTTTCCAACCGGGTTTCCAGGAGGATGCCTGACCAGGGTGGAAGGAGAACTTGGTGACCAACGCACTCTCCTGGCGAGGGCAGGAGGTATGCGTCAGCTGGCAACAGGTGCCCGTGTAGCAGCCTCAGTGTCACAGTCCCGGGAGGAGGGACAGGCCCACCTTGCACAGCGGAGAGGGAGCAAGAGGACTGTCGGGGGTTAGGTGGGAAGGCGTGGAGAAACGCTGGACCCAGCTGGAGCGGCCAGTGCAGGGTAGGCCAGAGGAGGCCACCAGGGGGCAACAGAGGATGGCGAGAAGCACTCGAACACAGCTTTTTTTTTTTTTTTTGGAGACAGGGTCTTGCTGTACTGCCCAGGCTGGAGTGCAGTGCAGTTCTCGACCACAGCTCATTGCAGCCTTGGCCTCCCACACTCAAGCGATCCTCCCTTGGATAAGTGACTCCCACCTCAGCCTCCTGAGTAGCTGGGATTACAGGCACGTGCCACCACGCCTTGCTAATTTTTGTATTTTTCATACAGACAGGGTCTCACTATGTTGCTCAGGGTAGTCTCGAACTCTGGGACTCAAATGATCCTCCCACTTCAGCCTTCCAAAGTGCTGGGATTACAGACATAAGCCATCATGCCCAGCCTCTGATGCTGTTTCATTCAACCCCCAGGATTTCAGATTCCACCAGCTTATGGAGAAGGGAACCAAGTTTGAGATGCATGATCACCCAGAAAGTTGGAGGCTGAGCTGAGACTTGAACCCAGAGACCAGAACCTCCAGAGGCCAAAGTCCTCCTGGGTCCCCCAGAGAAGGGCCCTGAGATGATAGCTCCTTGGTCCTCATGGTAGCATGACCCCCCTCAGTAGACTTTCTCCCACACCCAACCTTGGTTTATGAATGAAGCGGTAAATGAATAAAGGAATAAATGAATGAGGCACTTATCATGTACCAAGCTTTTGTTACCAGGTCCCAGTTATTCCTCTGAGGCAGGGTCTATTTTATCCTTGTTTACAGATGGGGAAACTGAGGCCCAAGGAGGAGCAAAGTCTTCCCCAAGTATGTACCCACTCAGGACTTGAGCTCTGAATGTCTCCCACCCAGCTTAGCCCAAGAGTGGGGTTCAGTGGTGCCCACCCCCTAAGGCTCTAGAGAAAGGGGGTAGGCCCATATGCCAGTTCAGGGTTGGTAAAGCCGGATAAGTTTTCTTTACGGGTCCCCTGAAACCCTGAAAGTGAACCCCAGTCCTGCATGAAAGTGAGCTCCCCATAGCTCAACGTATTCAAGCACAATGCGGCTTTGAGTGCTGAAGCAGGCTGTGCAGCCTTGGATAAGTGACATGCCCTCTCTAAGCCTCAATTTCTCCACCTGTCAACAGCAGTGACAGCTGTGATCAGGGGATCACAGTGCATGGGGATGGCTGAGTGCATGGGGATGGGGAGGCATTTGGGAGCCCTCCCCAATACCACCCGCTGCAGCCACCCAGGTAGCCTGTCCCGGCCTGTCTGTCCCAGTCCAGGGCGGAAAGGGTGCGGGTCCTACCCGCCCCTAGGTCTGGAGGCGGAGTCGCGGTGACCTGGGAGCCCAATAAATCTGCAGTCCACAATCACGAGCTGCTCCCTAAGCCCCAAGGCGACCTCCAGCTGTCAGCGCTGAGCACAGCACCCAGGGAGAGGGACAGACAGCTGGCTGCATGGGACAGCGGAACCCAGAGTGAGAGGAGAGGTGGCCAGACAGACAGCAGGGGCAGACGCGGAGACAGAGCGGGGATAGGGAGGCGGACACGGACATCGACAACCCGTAGATTCTTAACCCAGGGAGCCCCGGCCCCTCTCGCCGCTTCCCACCCCAGACGGAGCAGGGACAGGCTGCCGAGCATCCTCCTACCCGTCCGCCCGGTCCTGCCTCCTCGGCTTCTGCCAGCTTCCCCGGCTTGAACGCACAGGGCGTCCGAGGACGCGCTGGGCCTCCGCACCCGCCCTCATGAAGGCCGTGGAGACCGGGGAACGGCCCACCTTCGGAGCCTGGGACTATGGGGTCTTTGCCCTCATGCTCCTGGTGTCCACTGGCATTGGGCTGTGGGTCGGGCTGGCTCGGGGCGGGCAGCGCAGCGCTGAGGACTTCTTCACCGGGGGCCGGCGCCTGGCGGCCCTGCCCGTGGGCCTGTCGTTGTCCGCCAGCTTCATGTCGGCGGTGCAGGTGCTAGGCGTGCCGTCGGAGGCCTATCGCTACGGCCTCAAGTTCCTCTGGATGTGCCTGGGCCAGCTTCTGAACTCGGTCCTCACCGCGCTGCTCTTCATGCCCGTCTTCTACCGCCTGGGCCTCACCAGCACCTACGAGGTACCGGACAGAGGCCCAGGGGCAGGACCCGCCCCACTGGCAGTGCTGGGACCCGGTGCGGGGGAGGCGCTGGGGCTTTGAGCCGCTGTGCAGGAGGAAGCGAATGGCACCTCGGTGCTTTAACGGAAGGGGCCCCTAGGCAGACACGTGGGGAGGTTTCTAGGAAAAGGCCCCAGGCGCCCGGAGAGGGGCAGGAGGGAGGAAGAGAAAGCCTGGCGTCCTGCTTCTTCGGTGGAAGCGCGCGAGGGGCGGGGCCCGGCTCCACCAGGTGTGTACTTACGTGTGGACACACACCTGCCTCCCACCTGCCCGGGCGTGGAGACCCACGTTTGCGCGATAGAGGGGAGTGCTGACGGCTCCAGGGTTCGAAACCTGGCTTCACTGCTTTCTTCTATCTTGGACAAGGGGCGTGCCTCTGTTTGGGTTTCCCAGCTGTCAAATGGGCGAATTACAGGACCTCCCTTCAGGGGAGAGGGTAAAGGGATTAAAATCGTGGCTCACGCCTGTAATCCCGGCACCTTGGGAGGCCAAGGCCGGCGAATCATTTGAGGTCAGGAGTTCGAGACCAGCCTGGCCAACATGGTGAAACCCCGTCCCTACTAAAAATACAAAAATTAGCCGGATGTGGTGGTGGGCACCTGTAATCCCAGCTACTCGGGAGGCTGAGACAGGAGAACTGCTTGAACCCGGGAGGTTGCAGTGAGCCGATATCGCTCCATGCACTCCAGCCTGGGCGACAGAGCTAGACTCTTCTCTCAAAGGAAAAAAAAAAAAAAAATTGTGGCAGGGCGCGGTGGCTCACGCCTGTAATCCCAGCACTTTGGGAGGCCGAGGTGGGTGGATCACGAGGTCAGGAGTTCAAGACCAGCCTGGCTAACATGGTGAAACCCCGTCTCTACTAAAAAGACAAAAATGAGCCGAGCGTGGTTGCGCGCGCCTGTAATCCTAGCTACTCAGGAGGCTGGGGCAGGAGAATTGCTTGAACCTGGGAGGTGGAGGTTGCAGTGAGCCGAGATCGTGCCACTGCACCCCAGCCTGGGCGACAGAGCGAGACTTCGTCTCAAAAAAAAAAAAAAAAAAAAAAAAATTGTGACAGGTGTATCCTAGGCGGCCAACACCATTGGCCCCGGGCACTGTCTACACTGTGCGCTTGCGGGCCACGTTGGTGTCCGCTGAGCGGTGGCTGTTCCAGGAGCCCGCGCCCGTCAGGCGCAAGTGGGAGGGCGCGTGCACACGCATGGACCAGTCCTCCAGGTCCACGGGGTACGCACAGGCACGGGATGGCACCTGTAAACGCGTGTGTGCGTGTGACGGGGCCCCCACGTGCAAGAATCTGGCGAGCGCGGTTGGCTTCCGGAGGAACGGGCCCACCTAGAGAGCAAGCGAGGGACCCCAGAGGCCTCAGCTCCCGGGTAGGGACTGTCCAGGTGACCTCGAGTCCCTCCTTGCAGTATCTGGAGATGCGCTTCAGCCGCGCGGTGCGGCTCTGCGGGACGTTGCAGTACATTGTAGCCACGGTGAGTGGCCTCGGCCCCGCCCTCCGCGCAGGGTCCCGCGAGCGCCAGCCTTCACTAGCCCCGCCTCAACCATTCAAGACCCCGCGCAGACCCCGCCCCACGCTCCCATTCTGACTCCGCCCCCACCAGTCCCGTCCCATCCACACCTAGCCTGACCCCGCCTCCACTCTGCGAGACCCGGCTTATCTGCCCCGCCCATATGCTGGGACCACCCTTCTCCCTCCTCTCCCCATCCCCAACTCGCCCAGACACCCTCCCCGTTCACCCGCTCCACACTCTGTCTACAGATGCTGTACACTGGCATCGTGATCTACGCACCGGCCCTCATCCTGAACCAAGGTGTGACTCTGGGAGATCAGGGGAGGGTGTCTGGGAGGAGAAAGGGAGGGAGAGGAGGACCCAAGACGCTGGGAACTAAGTTTGTGCCCCGCCCAGGGGCCTAACAGAGGGACCTCTTTTTGCATAGTGACCGGGCTGGACATCTGGGCGTCACTCCTATCTACCGGAATTATCTGCACCTTCTACACAGCTGTGGTGAGTGGCCCTGGGAACCTACTCCACACGGGGGATCGGGCCCACTGTGTCACTTGTGGGGAGACTCTGGGCTTGCCCCTTTCTCCCGAGGAAGCCTCTGTCCCAGCTGGGACCCAGTGTCCTCATCTTTATAGTGAAAAGTGAGCTGAAAAGCTTATTGCTGAGAATGTAGAGGTATAGTAGCTTCAGGCGTGGCTGGATCAAGGCACTCTGACCTCGTCCTCTGGGTCCCTCCCCCAGGCCCCATCAGCTCCAGGCTTCCACCTCTTCTGGCTTCCCGTCCAGCAGGAAGTGAGCTCCTGCTTCATCCTGGGGCTGGCTGAGGTCCAAGGGAGGGTTACCTTTGGCTGGCTCAGGTCTGACCTTGATAGTGATATTGTCATTATAGTGATAATAATAGTAATGGCGGCAGGGCGCAATGGCTCATATCTGTAATCCCAGCACTTTGGGAAGCAGAGGCAGGCCGATCACCTGAGGTCAGGAGTTCAAGACCAGCCTGGCCAACACGGTGTAGTAGCACTTCTACTAAAAATACAAAAATTAGGTGGGCGCAGTGGCACATGCCTGTAATCTTAGCCTCTCAGAAGGCTGGGGCAGGAAAATCGCTTGAACCCGGGAGGCGGAGGTTGCGGTTCGCGGAGATTGCGCCATTGCGCTCCAGCCTGGGCAATAGAGCGAGACTCCGTCTCAAAAAAGTAAAATAATAATAATAGTAATGGCAGCAGTCACTCACTGACGCTCATATATATCATGTCATGTTCCAAATCTTTTTCACTTATTAACTTGTTTAATTCCACTGAGCACAGTGGCTCATACCTGTAATCCCAGCACTTTGAGATGCCAAAGTGGGAGGATCACTTGAGGCCAAGGGTTCGAGACCAGCTTAGGCAACATAGTGAGACCCCCCCCCATCTCTACAAAAAAAATTTTTTTTAATTAATCGGGCATGTGGTGGTACCTGCTGTAGTTCCAGCTACTCTGCAGGCTGAGGCAGGAGGATCACTTGAGCCTAAGAGTTTCAGGTTGCAGTGAGCTGCCATCACACCACTGCACTCCAGCCTGGGCAATAGAGAGAAACCCTTTCTTTAAAAATAAAATAACTTACTTAATTCTTACAACAACACAGTAAGAAGGTATTATTATTAATCCCACTTTAGAGATGAGGAAACTGAGGCATAGAAAGGCATCAGTTCCAGGCACCACTGAAGGCCAGGTAGGGTTAGCCACGGCCAGGTCCCCCATCTAACTGCCCCTCTCCCTCTCTCTGTCCCATGCTGCAGGGCGGCATGAAGGCTGTGGTCTGGACTGATGTGTTCCAGGTCGTGGTGATGCTAAGTGGTTTCTGGGTTGTCCTGGCCCGAGGTGTCATGCTTGTGGGTGGGCCCCGCCAGGTGCTCACCCTGGCCCAGAACCACTCCCGGATCAACATGATGGAGTGAGTGAAAATGCAGAGGATACTGCAGCAGGATGGGGCTGGGACCAGCGTGGTGGCTCACGCTTGTAATCCCAGCACTTTGGGAGGCCGAGGCAGTCAAAGCACTTGAGCTCAGGAGTTCGAGACCAGCCTGGGCAACATGGTGAAACCCCATCTCTACAAAAATACAAAAATTAGCTGTGTGTGGTGGTGTGCACCTGTGGTCCCAGGTAGTCGGGAGGCTGAGGCTGGAGGGTTGCTTGAGCCCAGTAGGCCGAGGCTGCCGCGAGCTGAGATCACACTACCGCACTCCAGCCTGGATGACGGAGCTAGACTCTGTCTCGGAAAAAAAAAAAAAGCAGGGGGGCGGCTGGGCGCGGTGGCTCACGCCTGTAATCCCAGCACTTTGGGAGGCCAAAGTTGGGGGATCACCTGAGGTCAGGAGTTTGAGACCAGCATGACCGACATGGAGAAACCCCGTCTCTACTAAAAAATACAAAATTAAGCTGGGCGCGGTGGCTCACATCTGTAATCCCAGCACTTTGGAAGGCCAAGGTGGGCAGATCACGAGGTCAAGAGATCAAGACCATCCTGGCCAACCTGGTGAAACTCCATTTCTACTAAAAATACAAAAATTAGCCGGGCATGCTGGTGGGCGCCTGTAATCCCAGCTACTCAGGAGGCTGAGGCAGGAGAATTGCTTGAACCTGGGAGACGGAGGTTGCAGTGAGCCGAGATGGTGCCACTGCACTCCAGCCTGGTGACAGAGAGAGACTCGGTCTCAAAAAAAAAAAAAACCAAAAAAATTAGCAGGGCATGGTGGTGCATGCCTGTAATTCCAGCTGCTCGGGAGGCTGAGGCAGGAGAATCACTTGAACCCAGGAGGTGGAGGTTGCGGTGAGCTGAGATCACGCCATTGCACTCCAGCCTGGGTGACAAGAGTGAAACTCCATCTTAAAAAAAAAGAGAGAGAGAATGCAGCTGGCCTCCATTTGTGCCCTGGGATGGTAGAAATCAGTCAATGCCTCCTGCTCCAGGAGGTCCTTGCTGCTCTCTGCTCCTCCCCTCAGATCAGACTGGGAGCTAAAGCAGCTCTGAACTCTCAGCTGGGCAAAGAAAGAATGGTTTTTGAGTGCATAGATAGATGACTCAGTAAACAAATACATGAGGCCAGGCGCGGTGGCTCAAGCCTGTAATCCCAGCACTTTGGGAGGCCGAGACGGGCGAATCACGAGGTCAGGAGATCGAGACCATCCTGGCTAACACGGCAAAACCCCGTCTCTACTAAAAAATACAAAAAATTAGCTAGGCGAGGTGGCGGGCGCCTGTAGTCCCAGCTAGTTGCGAGGCTGAGGCAGGAGAATGGCGTAAACCCCGGAGGGGGAGCTTGCAGTGAGCTGAGATCTGGCCACTGCACTCCAGCCTGGGCGACAGAGCGAGACTCTGTCTCAAAAAAAAAAACAACCAAAAAACAAATACATGAATTTTCAATCTGGCAAATTCCTATGCATATGTCAAACCCACTCCATTTATTTTTTTATTTATTTTTAATTTAATTAATTAAATTTTTTGTTGTTTTGAGATGGAGTCTTGTTCCGTCACCCAGGCTGGAGTGCAGTGGCGCGATCTCAGCTCACTGCAACCTCCACCTCCTGGGTTGAAGTGATTCTCCTGCCTCAGCCTCCCAAGTAGCTGGGATTACAGGCACCCGCCATTATTCTCAGGTGATCCATCCGCCTTGGCCTCCCAAAGTGCTGGGATTACAGGCATGAGCCACCGCGCCCGGCCAACAAAACCCACTACAAATATCCCCTATAAGGTCCAGAAGTGCTGTCTGGGGCCCTTGGGAGGGTGAAGTCAGCGTGACATCTCCACGTGACTAACTTGCCCTGTCCCCACCCAGCTTTAACCCTGACCCGAGGAGCCGCTATACATTCTGGACTTTCGTGGTGGGTGGCACGTTGGTGTGGCTCTCCATGTATGGCGTGAACCAGGCGCAGGTACAGCGCTACGTGGCTTGTCGCACAGAGAAGCAGGCCAAGCTGTGAGTGTTTGGGGGGAGCAAGGTGGGGGTGTCTGGGACACGCTGTCCCCTCCACCAGCCTGAGGCTGTCCCCTAAGCCTTAGGCCACCTCTTCCCCCAGGGCCCTGCTCATCAACCAGGTGGGCCTGTTCCTGATCGTGTCCAGCGCTGCCTGCTGTGGCATCGTCATGTTCGTATTCTACACTGACTGCGACCCTCTCCTACTGGGGCGCATCTCTGCCCCAGATCAGGTGAGTCCCACCCAGGCTCCTGGTTGGCTCTGCACTCCCTCACTACCTTGGTGGGACTGAGGTCAAAGAGCATTTCTAGCAGAATGAATGGCCTGTGCAAAGGCCAAGAAGCAGGAAAGCGCTCAGAGGAGGCCAGGCGCAGCGGTTCACGCCTATAATCCCAACACTTTGGATCACCTGAGGTCAGGAGTTTGAGACCAGTCTGGCCAACATGGTAAAACCCCATCTCTATTAAAAATACATAAATTAGCTGGGCGTGGTGGCACACACCTGTAGTCCCAGCTACTCAGGAGGCTGAGGCAGAAGAATCGCTTGAACTCAGGAGGCGGAGGTTGCAATGAGGGGAGATCGCACCACTGCACTCCAGCTTGGGTGACAGAGTGAGACTCTGTCTCAAAAAATAAAAATAAAAAATAAGGCCGGGCGCGGTGGCTCAAGCCTGTAATCCCAGCACTTTGGGAGGCCAAGACAGGCGGATCACGAGGTCAGGAGATCGAGACCATCCTGGCTAACACGGTGAAACCCCGTCTCTACTAAAAAATACAAAAAACTAGCCGGGTGAGGTGGCGGGCGTCTGTAGTCCCAGCTACTTGGGAGGCTGAGGCAAGAGAATGGCGTGAACCCGGGAGGCGGAGCTTGCAGTGAGCTGAGATCTGGCCACTGCACTCCAGCCTGGGCGACAGAGCGAGACTCCGTCTCCAAAAAAAAAAAAAAAAAATTAAAAATAAAAAAAATTAAAAATTAAAAAATAAAAAATAAAAGAGCTCAGAGGAGGATCTGTGAGGAGTGGGGAAGGTGAGTCTGGGAGGCAATGGACCGCCCTCAGTGGGTGTGAGCAGGAGAGGGCCACATTCAGATCCAGAGTTCCAGAGAGTTCCAAAGATCCCCTGCGAGATGCTCAGGAGGAGATGAAACCATGATGCAGGCTGGGAGTGGTGGCTTTGGAGGCCTTTGGAGGCCGAGATGGGCAGATCACTTGAGGTTAGGAGTTCGAAACCAACCTGGCCAACATGGTGAAACCCCCTCTCCACTAATACAAAAATTAACCAGACCTGGTTAATTTTTGCCTGTAATCCCAGCTACTCGGGAGGCTGAGGCAAGAGAATAGCTTGAACCCACGAGGTGGAGGTTGCAATGAGCAGAGATCGCACCATTGCACTCCAGCCTGGGTGACAGAGACTCCATCTCAAACAATAACAACAACAACAACAAAACAAAACAAAACAAAAACAAAACAAGGCCCGGTGCAGTGGCTCACACCTGTAATCTCAGCACTTTGGGAGGCTGAGGTGGGGGGATCACCTGAGGTCGGGAATCGGAGACCAGCCTGACCAACATGGAAACACCCTGTCCCTACTGAAAAATACAAAATTAGCTGGGCATGGTGGCGCATGCCTGTAATCCCGGCTACTCAGAAGGCTGCGGCAGGAGAATCGCTTGAACCCGGGAGGCGGAGGTTGTGGTGAGCCGAGATGGCGCCATTGCACTCCAGCCTGGGCAACAAGAAAGAAACTCTGTCTCAAACAAAAAACAAAACAAAACAAAACAAACCCACAAAAACAAAAACTGTGATCCAGCAGGAACGAATCATGTTGGTTATAATAATAATGGCCAGCTCTGGTCTCCCATGTCCCAAGAGTCTACTCTGTGCCCCTTGCTGTTCCTTTCACCAGCAGTTAGTTTCCCATCTAATCTTTCTTCTGAGAAAGGCAGGGCGGTCACGGCTCCCACTTTACAGATGAGGAAACTGAGGCTCGGGGGGGAAGTAACTGCCTGAGGTCAATGGGCAAGTCGGTGGGGGAAGTGCCAGGACCCATGCCTAGGTCACACCCCAAGTAGAGTTTTGACCATGGGGTTCAGAGTTAGCAGAGGGTACCGGGGACCACCCCATCTGCACTCCTCCCTGGAGATCAGATCCGGGACTGCTGGACTGTGTAACTTCAGGGAGGGACTGTGCCTCTCGGCCTCACAGTCTTCATCAGTAAAACGGGGATGACACAGGTCCCTGCTTCACAGGGATCCCAGGGCTCAGCACACAGTGGGGCTCAGGGACAATTCTCAGGTTCGTGCAGTTGATAATAAACACACATTACAGCCTGAGGAACATAGGAAGACCCCATCTTTAAACAATTTTTTTTTTTTTTTTTTTTGAGACGGAGTCTCGCTCAGTCGCCCAGGCTGGGGTGCAGTGGCCGGATCTCAGCTCACTGCAAGCTCCGCCTCCCGGGTTCACGCCGTTCTCCTGCCTCAGCCTCCCGTGTAGCTGGGACTACAGGCGCCCGCCACCGCGCCCGGCTAAGTTTTGTATTTTTAGTAGAGACAGGGTTTCACCGTGTTAGTCAGGATGGTCTCGATCTCCTGACCTCGTGATCCGCCCATCTCGGCCTCCCAAAGTGCTGGGATTACAGGTGTGAGCCACCGCGCCCGGCCTTTTTTTTTTTTTTTTTTTTCTTTTGAGAGTCTGGCTCTGTTGTGCAGGCTGGAGTGCAGTGTCACAATCTCCGCTTACCTCTGCCTCTCGGATTCAGGCAATTCTCCTGCCTCAGTCTCCCAAGTAGCTGGGACTATAGGTGTGAACCACCACACCAGCTCCACCACACCCACCTTAATTCTGTGTTTTGGGTAGAGATGAGGTTTCACCGTGTTGGCCAGGCTGGTCTTGAACTCCTGAGCTCAAGTGATCCACCCGCCTCAGCCTCCCAAAGTGTTGGGATTATAGGCGTGAGCCACTGTGCCCGGCCAGACCCCTATCTTTACACAAAAATTAAAAAAAAATTATCCAGGCATGGTGGCGCACACCTGTGGTCTCAGCTACTGGGTGGCTGAGGCAGGAGGATCGCTGGAGCCCAGGAGTTCTAGGCTGCAGTGAGCCACAATCGTGACACTGCACTCCAGCCTGGGCGACAGAGCAAGATCTTATCTCAAAACAAAACAAAACAAAACAAAAACCACAAACAAAAACTAAATGCATATTAAATGCTGACTGTGAACCCCGTCTGTCCTGGGTGCTGGGGACGTGCAGCATCAGGACAGATAGAAGCCCCTGCCCTCGGGGTGCTGCTGTCTGGGAGACTGACCCCCAGTTCTCCCCAGTACATGCCTCTGCTGGTGCTGGACATCTTCGAAGATCTGCCTGGAGTCCCTGGGCTCTTCCTGGCCTGTGCTTATAGTGGCACCCTCAGGTGAGCACCCCCGCTTGTTCATGGAGTGTTATTTCAGCACCTGGGAGCCTCCTCATCCCAACCTGCCATCCCCCTGGGGCATGGAATGTTCTGGACCTGTCCATCATTCCCAGTTCCTGCTTGATCCCTAGAAGACAGCTCAGGGAGGTGCTGGCAGAGAGCATGCCCTGGGCACAGGGACCCCAACTGCAGGGGTTTACCTTCTTATCACCTGTCATGGCCACGCCTGACTCTCCTCTCTTCTTCTTCCTTCTTTCCTTCCTTCCTCCCCCAGACAAATATTTATTGAACATCTACCATGTGGCAAGCACTGTTGTTCTTTTTTTTTTTCCAGATGGAGTCTTGCTCTGTTACCTAGGGTGGAGTGCAGTGGTGCGATCTTGGCTCACTGCAAATTCCGCCTTCTGGGTTCAAGCGATTCTCCTGTCTCAGCCTCCCAAGTAGCTGGGATCACAGGGGCACGCCACCATGGCCGGCTAATTTTTGTATTTTTAGTAGAGATAGGGTTTTGCCATTTTGGCCAGGCTGGTCTCGAACTCCTGGCCTCAGGTGATCCACATGCCTTGGCCTCCCAAAGTGCTGGAATTGCAAGCGTGAGCCACTATGCCCAGCCCAGGTACTGTTGTTCTAAACCCTGGGGCACAACCATGACCAAGCAGTCCCCTACTCCTGCCTTCCAAGGCCACACACTCAGGTGGTTTCCACTCTTCTGGGACTTCTGGTCACACGCTTTCACTGTCCCTTTTGCAAATCTCCCACATGTGACTATAGTCCCTCTGGAACCAGAACCTGCCTGTCTGTCCCACCTGCCCTTGGTCACAGGTGTCCTTGCTCCTGTGGGGATGTCTCAGGTCTTCGGGGAGGGGAGGGGTGGATATCTCCTTCACTTTTGCAGGACTGGGTTACCCCCACCTCTGCCCTCAGGCTGGGTGAGGTCTGGCGGGCCAGATGGTGTGGATGGTCTCTCCATATGGCCTGAGGACCCCCCACCGCCTTCCTCACACAGCACAGCATCCACCAGCATCAATGCCATGGCTGCAGTCACTGTGGAAGACCTCATCAAACCTCGGCTACAGAACCTGGCACCCAGGAAACTCGTGATTATCTCCAAGGGGCTCTGTGAGTTTCAGGGAGACCTGGGTGGGAGGCCAGGGCAGTCCCTCCCCATTGACCATGCCACCCCCGTTCACTACAGCACTCATCTACGGATCGGCCTGTCTCACTGTGGCGGCTCTGTCCTCGCTGCTTGGAGGAGGTGTCCTCCAGGTGAGACCCCACCTGCCCCCTGCCCTGGTCTCCCTGAGAGGCGGAGGCATCTTTCCCATTGAACTGAGGCTCAAAGAGGTCACATGTGGCCGCGGCAGAACTCCTTTTTTTTTTTTTTTTTTTTTAGGCGGAGTCTCGCTCTGTCGCCCCGGCTGGAGTGCAGTGGCGCCATCTCGGCTCACTGCAAGCTCCGCCTCCTGGGTTCACGCCATTCTCCTGCCTCAGCCTCCTGAGTAGCTGGGACTACAGGCGCCCACCACCACGCTGGCATTTTTTTGTATTTTTAGTAGAGACGGGGTTTCACCGTGTTAGCCAGGATGGTCTCGATCTCCTGACCTCAAGTGATCCATCCGCCTCTACCTCCCAAAGTGCTGGGATTACAGGTGTGAGCCACCATGACTGGTCTGGCTAATTTTTTTTTTTTTTTTTTTTTTTTTTTTTGAGATGGAGTTTCACTCTTGTTGCCCAGGCTGGAGTGCAATGGCACAATCTCGGCTCATTACAACCTCCACCTCCCGGATTCAAGCAGTTCTCCTGCTTCAGCCTCCCTAGTAGCTGGGATTACAGGCATGCACTACCACGCCCGGCTATTTTGTATTTTTAGTAGAGATGTGGCTTCTCCACGTTGGTCAGGCTGGTCTTGAACTCCCTACCCGAGTTGATCTGCCCGCCTCGGCCTCCTGAAGTGCTGGGATTACAAGCGTGAGCCACTGCGCCCAGTCTGGCTTGGCTAATTTTAAAACTTTTTTTAGAGACAGGGTGTCGCTTCGTGCCTAGGCTGGTCTTGAACTCCTGGCCTCAAGCAATCACCCATCTCACCCTTCCAAGGCGCTGAGATTAAGAACTAGGTTCTATTTGATGCCAGAGGCCATCAGGGGACTTTTTTGCAGCTGGCTGGCTTGGGGCAGAGGAATTGGGAAGTGGGGGGTGGCGACCTTACGGAGGTTGCAGTGAGCCCAGATCGTGCCACTGCACTCCAACCTGGGCAGCAAAGTGAGACTCTGTCTAAAAAACAAAAAGAAGAAAAAAGGGCCTCCCTGGCTTGAGGGTGGGACTGCCACCCACAGGAGAAAATCAGTATCTTTGCCTCCAACCCAGGGGAGAGAGGCAGGAACGGGGGGTGGGGGGTCCTCTTCCCTTTAGGGAAACTGAGACACAGAGGAGTCCTTGAGCCCCACAGTGGCGTTCCTGAGGTCTCGCTTTCCCAGCGGGTAAACTGAGGCCCGGAGGGGTGGGAGGGCTCCGCCTTCAGCCCCACTTCCACCTACTCTCCCAGGGCTCCTTCACAGTCATGGGAGTCATCAGCGGCCCCCTCCTTGGAGCGTTCGTCTTGGGAATGTTCCTGCCAGCCTGCAACACCCCGGTGAGTGGGGGCGGGGGCGAGGGGCGGGGCGGGGGCGGGGCCAGACAGGCCCCTCCCCTTCCCTGACGCCGGCTCTGCCCCCAGGGAGTCCTCTCCGGACTGGGCGCCGGCTTGGCGCTGTCGTTGTGGGTGGCCTTGGGCGCCACACTGTACCCACCCAGCGAGCAGACCATGAGGGTCCTGCCGTCGTCGGCTGCCCGCTGCTTGGCTCTCTCAGTCAACGCCTCTGGCCTGCTGGACATGGCTCTCCTCCCTGCTAACGACTCCAGCAGGGCCCCCAGGTGAGCCGACTTGGGGTGGGAGGGACCCGATCCCGGGATGGTGTGATCTTGAAGGGAAACTTGCTTGCCCTGAACTCTGCCTAAGAAGCCTGATTAGTAAAATGCATTCCTGGTGGAGGGAATGGTAGGTGCAAAGGCCCTGAGGCCGCAATCAGGCTAGTCCCAGTCCAACTGCACTGAGGTTAGGGTGCATTTAATGGGAGGAGAGATGGGTGGGAGATATGGTGCAGCCAGAGGAAGCTAGTACTTTTTTTGTTTTGTTTTTCTGAGACAGAGTCTCGCTCTGTTGTCCAGGCTGGAGTGCAGTGGTGCAGTCTCAGCTCACTGCAGCTTCAAACTCTTAGGTTAAAGCAATCCTCCCAGCTTGAGGGCAGCCCAGAATTTGGTTTGATTCCAATTTTTATTGAGATAAATTAGCCATATAAAAGTGGCATTTAGGCCAGGTGGGCGCAGTGGCTCACACCTGTAATCCCAGCACTTTGGGAGGCCGAGGCAGGTGGATCACCTGAGGTCAGGAGTTCAAGACCAGCTTGATCAACATGGGAAAACCCTGTCTCTACTAAAAATACAAAACTTAGCCAAGCATGGTGGCAGGCGCCTGTAATCCCAGCTACTCAGGAGGCTGAGGCAGGAGAATTGCTTGAACCCAGGAGGTGGAGGTTGCAGTGAGCTGAGATCGTACCACTGCATTCCAGCCTGGGCAACAAAAATGAAACTCCATCTCAAATAAATAAATAAATAAAAATGGCATTTAGTATATTTGTGCAACCATCACCACTATCTAACTCAAGAACGTTTTCTTTTTTTTTTTTTTCTAATTTTGTATTTTTAGTAGAGACGGGAGTTCACCATGTTGGCCGGGCTGGTCTCGAACTCCTGACCTCAGGTGATCCCCCCACCTCAGCCTCCCAAAGTGCTGGGATTACGGGTGTGAGCCACCGTGCCTGGCCCCAAAAACATTTTCTTTTCTTTTCTTTCTTTCTTTTTTTTTTTCTGAGACAGGGTCTTGCTCTGTTGCCCAGGCTGCAGTCCAGTAGCGCGATCATAGCTCACTGCTGCCTCAACCTCCTGGGCTCAAGGAATCTTCCTACCTCAGCCCCCCCTAGTTGCTGGGACCGCAGGCACACACCGTCATGTCCTACTAGTTTTTATTTTTATTTTTTGTAGAGACAGGATCTGACTATGTTGCCCAGGCTGGTCTGGAATTCCTGGGCTCAAGTGATCTGCCCGCCTAAGCCTGGCAAAGTGCTGGGATTACAGGTGTGAGCACCCAGCCAACCAAGAACATTTTCTGTTTTGTTTCTTTCTTTTTTTTTTTTTTTTTTTTTTGGTTTTTGGGTGGGTTTTTTTGCTTTTTGGTTTTTTGGAGACAGGGTCTCACTCTAACACCCAGGCTGGAGTGCAATGGCACAATCACAGCTCACTGCACCTTTGACCTCCAGACTCCAATGATCCTCCAGCCTCAGCCTCCCAAGTAGCTGGGACTACAGGCATGCACCACCATGCCAGGCTAAATTTTTTGTATTTTTTATAGAGATGAGTTTTTGCCATGTTGCCCAGTCTCAAACTACTGGGCTCAAGTTATCTGCCTGCCTCTGCCTCCCAAAGTGCTGGGATTACAGGTGTGAGGTACTGTGCCCGGCCACAAGAACATTTTTTTATCATTCCAGAAACAAGCCCTGTCCCCATCAGCAGTCACTTCCCACTTCCCCCGTTTCCCCAGCTCCTGGCAAGCACGAATCCACTTTCTGTTTCTATGAATTTGCCTGTTCTGGGCATTTCATGTAAATGGAATCATAAAATATGCAACCTTTTGTGTCTTAGCATAATACATATATATTTTTTGAGACAGTTTCACTTTGTCGCCCAGGCTGGAGTGCAATGGCATGATCTCAGCTCACTGCAACCTCCTCCCAGGTTCAAGCAATTCTCCTGTCTTGGCCTCTTGAGTAGCTGGGGTCACAGGTGTATGCCACCACGCTTGGGTAATTTTTGTATTTTTAGTAGAGATGGAGTTTCACCATATTGATCAGGCTGGTCTTGAACTCCTGACCTCAGGAGATCTACACAGCTTGACCTTCCAAAGTGCTGGGATTACAGCAGAGTACAGTGGAGCCACTGCACTCCAGTCGGGGTAAGAGAGTTGAGACTCCACCAAAAACAAACAAACAAGCAAACAAAAAAACCCAAAAACGTGAACAAGTTTTGGTATGGACATATGTTTTAATTTCTCTCGGTATATACCTATGAGTGGAATTGCTGGGTCATATTGTAATTCTTTATTTAACTTTTTTTTTTTTTTTTTTGAGATGGAGTCTTGCTCTGTCACCCAGGCTGGAGTGCAGTGGTGTGATCTCGGCTCACCGCAATCTCCGCCTCCTGGGTTCAAGCAATTCTCCTGCTTCAGCCTCCCAAGTAGCTGGGATTACAGGTGTGCACCACCACACCTGGCTAATTTTTATATTTTTAGTAGAGAAGGAGTTTCACCATGTTGGTCAGGGTGGTCTCAAACCCCTGACCTCAGATGATCCACCTGCCTCGGCCTCCCAGAGTGTTAGGATTACAGGCCTGAGCCACCACGCCCGGCCTATGTTTAACTTTTTGAGGAACTACCAGACTGTTTTCCACAGTGGCCACATCATTTTACATTCCCACCAGCAACATATGAGGATTCTAACTTCTCCACGTCCTCGCCAATACTCATTATTCTCCATCCTAGTGGGTGTGAAGTGATACCTCACTGTGGTTTTGATTTGCATTTCCCTGATGAATAATGATGTTGAGCATCTTTTCATGTGCTTATTGGCCATTTGTGTATCTTCTTTGGAGAAATGTCTATTCAAACCCTTTGCCCATCCAGCCTGGGTAACATAGAAAGACCCCATCTCTATAAAAATGAAAATGAAAACAGCTGGGCATGGTGGTGCACACTTGTAGTCCCAGCTACTTGGGAGCTTGAGGCAAAGAGGATCGCTTGAGCCTGGGAGGCCAAGGCTGCAGTGAGGCATGATCCCACCACTGCACTCCATCCTGGGCAACAGAGCAAGACCCTGTCCCAAATTAAACAAAAACAAAAGCAAAAACACCCTTTGCCCATTTTTAAATTGGGTGATTTGTCTTTTTATTGTTGAGTTATAATTTACATATTTTTGTATCTTTATATATTCTGGGTACAAGCCCCTGATCAGATGTATAATTTGCATGTGATATTTTCTCCCATTCTGTAGGTTGTCTTCATTCTCTCGATGGCATCCTTTGATGCACGGAAGTTTTTAATTCTTTTTTTGGGGGGTGGGGATGGAGTCTCACTCTGTCACCCAGGCTGGAGTGCAGTGGTGCGATTTCAGCTCACTGCAAACTCCACCTCCCAGGTTCAAGGGATTCTCCCACCTCAGCCTCCTGAGTAGCTGTGACTACAGGTGCACACCACCATGCCAGGCTAATTTTTGTGTTTTTAGTAGAGATGGGGTTTCACCAAGTTAGCCAGCCTGGTTTCAAACTCCTGACCTCAGCCTGCCTCAGCCTCACAAAGTGCTAGGATTACAGGCATGAGCCACCACCATGCCTCATTAATTTTTGATGAAGTCCATTTGATTTATTTTTTCTCTGGTGGCTTTTGCTTTTGGTGTCATATCTAAGAAACAATTACTGTCATGAAGATTCCCACCTGTGTTTTCTTCTGAGAGTTTAATTTGGTTTGATTTTGAAGGTGACAGGGAGCCCTAGAGAGTGATGGGCAGCAGCAGGTGATCTGAGCTACATTTTAGTAATGCACTCTCTGACTGCGTGTGGAGGATGTCCAGGGTGGGCATAGGATACCTGGAGGGAAGGAGCGTTGCCTACTGCACAGGTCTGGACAGACAGTAGTGGAGGTCTGTGCTAGGTCATGGCAGTTGGGGGAAGGAAGTAAGGAGTGAGGTGGGAACAGCTTTTGAGCACAGGCAGGGGATAAAAGAGGAGGTTCAAGTCTGTCTGTCCCAACCTGCAGCTCAGGAATGGACGCCAGCCGACCCGCCTTAGCTGACAGCTTCTATGCCATTTCCTATCTCTATTATGGTGCCCTGGGCACGCTGACCACTGTGCTGTGCGGAGCCCTCATCAGCTGCCTGACAGGTAGGTAAACAGAGCCTGTGGCCTTAGAGGTCACCCCATTCATCTCTCTGTGTCAAGGCTCCACCCAGCAGGGAGGGGAGAAAGGATGCTCCCATTGGCCGAGCTACCACTGCCTGTTGTACACATTTGCACATAATTATTATTATCATCATCATCATCATCATTTTTAAGATAGAGTCTCACTCTGTCACCCAGGCTGGAGTGCAGTGGTGTGATCTCAGTTCACCGCAACCACCACCTCCCAGATTCAAGCGATTCTCATGTCTCAGCCTCCCGAGTAGCTGGGATTACAAGGGTGCGCCACCATGCCTGGCTAATTTTGCATTTTTAGTAGAGATGGAGTTTCACCATGTGTCTTGAACTCGTGGGCTCAAGTGATCCACCCACCTTGGCCTTCCAAAGTTCTGGGATTACAGGTGTGAGCCACTGCACCTGGGCTGTACCTATTTTTTTAAAAGGAAAAAAAAAGTTTGTGAGGAAAAAAGAAGGGTATATGTGTATATATAGATACGCACACACACACACTCTTTTATGTATATGTATACATAAAAGAAATTATGAATTTATATAAAAATTATGAATATATATATACATAAAATAAAGTGTGTGTGTATATATATATGTGTGTGTATATATATAGTTCCTTTTAAAGAGACTGGGTCGGCTGGGTGTGGTGGCTCACGCCTGTAATCCCAGCACTTTGGGAGGCTGAGGCGGGTGGATCACCTGAGGTCAGGAGTTCGAGACCAGCCCGGCCAACATGGTGAAACCCAGTCTCTACTAAAAATACAAAAAAAAAAAAAAAAAATTAGCTGGGTGTGGTGGCAGGAGCCTGTAACCCCAGTTACTTGGGAGGCTGAGGTAAGGGAATCGCTTGATCTGGGGAGGTGGAGGTTGCAGTGAGCCAAGATCACATCACTGCACTCCAGCCTGGGTGAGAGAATGAGACTCCATCTAAGAAAGAAAGAAAGAGAGAAAGAGAGAAAGAAAAGAAAGAAAGAGAGAGAGAGAGAGAGAGAGAGAGAGAGAGAAAGGAAAGAAGGAAGGAAGGAAGGAAGAAAGAAAAAGAAAGAAAGAAAGAAAGAAAGAAAGAAAGAAAGAAAGAAAGAAAGAAAGAAAGAAAAAAAAAAAAAAGAAAAGAAAAGAAAGAAAGAAAAGAGACGGGTCTCACTCTGTTACCCAGGCTGGAGTGCAGTGGCACGATCATGGCTCACTGCAACCTTGAACTCCTGAGCTGAAACAATCCTCCCACCTCATCCTCCCAAGTAGCTGAGACTACAGGTGTGCGCCAACGTAACCAGCTCACATTTACACCCTTTAAAGCTATGTCGCTTTCTTGACAACCCTGCACCTCTCAGAGCTTGCCCTATTTTGCAGAGACAGAAACTGAGGCATCGCCTGCAACTCCTCTCCCCCGTAAGATTAAGTCCTCAGTAGAGGATATGGGATGGGGCGGGTGGCGCTATCCCTGGTGCTGAAATATCTTTTAAAGCTGCCGGTGACTCTGCACTTGTCAGGGAATTCTAAATTCCACGGAAAAGTAGAAGGAGACAAAGAGGGGAAAATCAGTAGTGATAACAGTACCTGCTCACACTTCTTGAGTCTCAGACTTCACATTCATCAGGCCTTTATCGAGTCCTCCTCTGTGCTGGGCACTATTTTAGGCACTGGGGATGCAGCAGTGAATGGAACCGTGTGCTGAACCCTCCCAGCCATCCATTAATGTCTTTGTTTTGTTTTGTTTTGTTTTTTGAAATGGAGTTTCACTCTGGTCGCCCAGGCTGGAGTGCAATGGTGCGATGTTGGCTCACTGCAACCTCTGACTCCCAGGTTCAAGCAATTCTCCTACCTCAGTCTCCTGAGTGGCTGGGATTACAGGCACCCACCCCTACGCCTGACTAATTTTAGTATTTTTAGTAGAAATGGGGTTTCACCATGTTGGCCAGGCTAGTCTCGAACTCCTGACATCAAGTGATCCCCTGCCTCGGCCTTCCAAAGTGCTGGGATTACAGGCGTGAGCCACCATACCCAACCTCCATTGATGTTTTTGTTTTGTTTTGTTTTGTTTTAGAAACAGGGTCTTGCTCTGTCACCAAGCTGGAGTGCAGTGGCACAATGACGGCTCACTGCAGCCTTGACCTCTTGGGCTCAAACGATCCTCCTGCCTGAGCCTCCCAAGTAGCTGAGACTAGAGGCACGCGCCACCATGCCTGGCTAATTTTGTAATATTTTGTAGAGATGGGGTCTCACTATGTTGCCTAGGCTGGTCTCCAACTACTGGGCAACTCCAAGCAATTCTATCGCCTTAGACTCCCAAAGTATGATTATAAGCATGAGCCACCATGCCTGGCCTCACTGATATTTTATTACAACCTCACTGAATAGATGAGGAAACTGAGGCTCAGAGACTTGCCAGGGTCCCTCAGTGAGACTGGAGCCTGTTAGACTTCATAGTCCAGGGATCTTCTTTCTCTTTCCCAGGGCCTGGTCTCCAACCCCCATGACCCCTTCATTAAATACCTGGATTTCTCCATTTCTTCCCGCCTCTCAGGCCCCACCAAACGCAGCACGCTGGCCCCGGGATTGTTGTGGTGGGACCTCGCACGGCAGACAGCATCAGTGGCCCCCAAGGAAGAAGTGGCCATCCTGGATGACAACTTGGTCAAGGTCAGTCTTAGGCTGAGTTCCCAGATCTAGAGGCAGCCACGTGGCTTTGGGACATGACCATAGCTCAGGGGAGGGACATGGTACATCAGCACCTTTCTCCATCTCTTGTTATATCCAGTCAAAAGACTCTGTTGGGAGCTGATTCATCCTCAACAGTTTTTATTATCTCCCTTCACAAGGACTGAACGGAGTTTAATACTATTCCTTTTTGTTTGTTTGCTTGTTTTTTGAGACAGAGTCTCACTCTGTTGCCCAGGCGGGAGTGCAGTGGTGCAATCTTGGCTCACTGCAACCTCCACATCCCGAGTTCAAGCGATTCTCCTACCTCAGCCTCCTGAGTAGCTGGTACTACAAGCACATGCTACCGCGCCCAGCTAATTTTTGTGTTTTTAGTAGAGACGGGGTTTCACCATGTTGCCCAGTCTGGTCTCGAACTCCTGACCTCAAATGATCCACCCACCTTGGACTCCCAAAGTGCTGGGATGACAGGCGTGAGCCACCAAGCCCAGCCTCATCTTCAAGTTTTTATTATCTCCCTTCATAAGGACTGAACAAAGTTGAATACTATTCCTTTTTGTCGTTATCTGTTCTTACAGTGACTTCCAATCTTTGGCAGGTGAAACTGGTGTGCCGTTAGGGTATTGATGTAAAGTCTCTTCTTAAAATAAAATTACTTAATTCAAAAGTGAGTCAACTTGGGGGAAAACTCTTACATAAGAAACACAACAGATGGTAGACCGATTTTGGCTAAAACCGCGTGGTTGCTTTGTGAATTCCCAGAGTTTGGAAAATGCTGTCCCTGGGGGACCTGATCCCATGCCTACCCCTGTTTTGGAATCCCTGTTACATTCTCTCATTTACTGAGAACCTGCTGTGTACCCAGTCCTGCTCTGGGCTATGGTCAGAGGCCCCCACCCCACCCTCATCTAGCAGGGGCAGGTGAAAACTAAAAAGAGAAACATGTAGGGTCTGTCTCAGCATGTGATAAGCATTCAAAAGATAATACAACCAGATGCTGTCAGGCTGGGCACGGTAGCTCACGCCTGTAATCCAAGCACTTCGGGAGGTTGAGGTGGGAAGATTGCTTGAGGCCAGGAGTTCCAGACCAGCCTGTCGAACATGGCTAAACCCGGTTTCTACTAAAAACACAAAAATTAGCCGGGCATGGTGGCGTGTGCCTGTAATCCCAGCTACTTGGGAGGCTGAGGCAGGAGAACTGAGCACTTGAACCCGGGAGGTAGAGCTTGTAGTGAGCTGAGATCATGCCACTGTATTCCAGCCTGGGTGACAGAGCAAGACTTTGTCAAAAAAGAAGGAAGGAAGAGAGGGAGGGAGGGAGGAAGGAAGGAAGGAAGGAGAAGGAAGGAAAGGAAAGAAAGAAGGAAGGAAGGAAAAAGAAGGAAGGAAAGGAAAGAAAGAGCCTGGTGTGGCGCCTCACCTCTGTAATCCCAGCACTTTGGGAGGCCGAGGCAGGTGGATCACCTGAGGTCAGGAGTTTGAGACCAGCCTGGCCAACATGGTGAAACCCCATCTCTACTAAAAATACAGAAAAATTAGCCGGGTGTGGTGGTAGGTGCCTGTGATTCCAGCTGCTCGGAAGGCTGAGGCAGGAGAATTGATTGAACCCGGGAGGCAGAGGTTGCAGTGAGCAGAGATCGTGCCATTGCACTCCAGCCTGGGCAACAAGAGCCAGATACTGTCAGAAAGAAAGAAAAGACAGACGCGAGAGAGAGAGAGAGAGAGAGAGAGAGAGAGAGAGAGAGAGAGAGAGAACGTAAGAGAGCAAGCAAGCAAACAAAAAAGAAAAACATGTAGGGTCTCAGCATGATAAACATTCAAAGGATAATAAAACCGGATGCTGTGATGGGGAGCAACTTTAGCCAGGGAAGTCGGGGGTGGCCTCTTGGGAGAGATGACATTGATTAACCCTGAGTTAGGAGAAGGAACCAGCCACAGACAGGAACAGCTTTGACTGAGAAGGGGATTGGGAGGGGAGGGGTTTAGCTGAAGGGGTTTAAAACTCCCTCCAGCTGCCCTAGAGAAGTATTTATCTTTTCTTTATTCCTCTTTTCTTTTCTCTTCTTTCCTTTCTTTTTTTTTCTTTCTCTCTCTTTTTCTTTTAGTTTTTGTTCTTTATTATTTTATTTTTCTTTTTTTGTTGTCTTTGTTTTATTTGTGTTTTTTTTCTTTTTCTTTTTTTGAGAGAGGATCTCACTCTATTGCCCAGGCTGGAGCGCAGTGGAATGGCCATGGCTCACTGCAGCCCCAACCTCCATGGCCTGAAAAATTCTCCTGTCTTTCAGCCTCCTGAGTAGCTGGGATTACGGGCGTGCACCACCAAGCCTGGTTAATTTTTTTTATTTTTGGTAGAGATGGGGTTTTGCCATGTTGGCCAGGCCGGTCTTAAACTCCTGGGTTCAAGTGATCTGCCCGCCTCGGCCTCCCAAAATGCTAGGATTACAGGGGTGAGCCACCGTGCCTGGCCAGAAATGTTTATTTTTTTGAAGGTGAATGAGCAGAGAAGCAGAGAGAGGAGGGAGGAACTATAGCAGGCATCTGAGAAAGCGTTGATGGCCTGGGCTGTAGGTGACATGTGAGTGGGAAAGAGAAGCACATGGAAATTTTGGAGGCAGAGGGGGCAGGACTGGCCTGTGCACTGAACAAGGGGATAGTGTGCAATTCTGTGCATGCCCCGTCCCGCCAGGTCCACAAGTGGCCCCATCTGGGAGGTGAGCTGATACGTAACAGGATGGGGACAGGGTCTCTGATGGGGTCTCTTTACCCCATTTTTCCCCAGGGTCCTGAAGAACTCCCTGCTGGAACCAAGAAGGCTCCTGGCTTCCTGCCCACCAACGAGGACCGTCTGTTTTTCCTGGGGCAGAAGGAGCTGGAGGGGGCTGGCTCCTGGACCCCCTGTGGTAGACATGATGGTGGTCGAGACCAGCGGGAGACAAACCTCTGAGGACAGAGCCAGCTGCTGACTGATACCCTGGGATGGAACCTCAGGATGGGTCAATCCCAGACCATGGGCCCACGGCCTCGGGCTGCGATTGGCTGGATTGCCTTGTATGCAAATGAGTTCAGGACTACAAGACCCTACCCCATGGGGAGGCCCTGCCTCCAGGAGGTCATTTTTTAAATCCAGCCCCTTTCTTCAACTGTTCCTAGTATTAGATGCTGCAGCCCCGACGGCTCCCCCAAAATAAGGCTGGGTTTTTCTCTCTTTCTCTTTTTATTTTTTTTGAGATGGAGTTCTGCTCTGTCACCTAGGCTGGAGTACAGTGGTGTGATCTCGGCTCACTGCAACCTCTGCCTCCCAGGCTCAAGTGATTTTCCTGCCTCAGCCTCTTGAGTAGCTGGGATTACAGGCGCCCACCACCATGCCCAGCTAACTTTTTGTATTTTTAGTAGAGATGGGGTTTCACCATATCGCCCAGGCTGGTCTCGAACTCCTGACCTCAAGTGATCCACTCACCTTGGCCTCTCAAAGTGCTGGGATTACAGGCATCAGCCACCATGCCCGGCCTACCGTTTTTCTCAGTCTATAATAGAAAGATGTTGGCCGGGCGCGGTGGCTCAAGCCTGTAATCCCAGCACTTTCGGAGGCCGAGACGGGCAGATCACGAGGTCAGGAGATGGAGACCATCCTGGTTAACACGGTGAAACCCCGTCTCTACTAAAAAATACAAAAAACTAGCCAGGCGAGGTGGCGGGCGCCTGTAGTCCCAGCTACTCGGGAGGCTGAGGCAGGAGAATGGCGTAAACCCAGGAGGCGGAGCTTGCAGTGAGCTGAGATCTGGCCACTGCACTCCAGCCTGGGCGACAGAGTGAGACTCCGTCTCAAAAGAAAGAAAGATGTTGTTGGAATCCCCTCTGGACAACAGGACAACACAGGAAACTCCCAGATCTGACATCAGAATCTGAGAAAGACCCCAGCTCTTACCTGAAACGTGTTTAACCTTATTATTATTTTTGAAACAGAGTTTAGCTCTTGTCGCCCAGGCTGGAGTGCAATGATATGATCTTGGCTCACTGCAATCTCTGCCTCCCGGGTTCAAGCGATTCTCCTGCCTCAGCCTCCCAAATAGCTGGGATTATAGGTGCCTGCCACCACACCCACCTAATTTTTGTAGTTTTAGTAGAGACGGGGTTTCATCATATTGGTCAGGCTGGTCTCGAACTCCTGACCTCAGGTGATCCACCCGCCTTGGCCTCCCAAAGTGCTGGGATTACAGATGTGAGCCACCAGGCCCAGCCAGAGCCACTGTGCCTGGCCTGTGTTTAACCTTAGCAAGCATTTTGCAAGTCTTCAGGCCCAACTTCCTGTGCCCCATTTCACAGGCAGAGAAACTGAGGCTCGGAGAGGAGGGCAATGACTTGGCCAAGGATACAATAGTAATCCAGGCATTCACCAAGAGTTGAACACCAACTCTCTCTCCTTTCTTTGTTCTTTCTTTTCTTTTCTTTTTTTGAGACAGAGTCTCGCTCTGTCACCCAGGCTGGATGCAGTGGCGCAATTTGCTCACTGCAACCTCCGCCTCACGGGTTCAAGTGATTCTCCTGCCTCAGCAACCTGAGTACCTGGGATTACAGTGAGCGCCGCCACGCCCGGGTAATTTTTGTAATTTTGTGTTTTTGTAGAGACAGGGTTTTGCCATGTCAGCCAGGCTGGTCTCAAACTCCTGATCTCAGGTGATCCTCCTGCCTTGGCCTCCCAAAGGGCTGGGATTACAGGGGTGAGCCACTGTGCCCCGCCTCTTTCTTCTTTATTTTCTTCCTGGGATTGGAGAGGGGATAATTCAGACCCCACATGGCCTCCAACCTTGGCCCACACACCTGCCATGGCTCCCATCACCCTGAGCCTGCTGGCGTCCCCTCCTCACCTGACAATGGAGGCTCTCGAATTAGGTTGTGTCCCCTCAAAAGTCATGTCCACCCAGAACCTCAGACCATGAGCTTACTTGGAAATAGGGTCTTTGCAGGTGTAACTGGTTAAATTAAAAGAGGTCTTACTGGAGGAGGATGGATGAATCCAGTGACTGGTTCCTCATATGAAGTAGAGAAGAGATGCAGAGAAACAACTGAGGAAGATTCCACGTGGAGACAGAGGTAGAGGTTGGATCAATGCGTCTACGAGTCAGAGAACCCAAGGATTACCAGCAACAACCAGAAATCAGGAGACAGGGCATGGGATGCATTATTTCTTAGAGCCTTTAGAGGGAACATGGCTCTACTGACACCTTGATATCAGACTTCTGGCTGCCAGAACTGTCAGAGAATAAATTTCTGTTGTTTGATGCCACCAGGCCTATAGCGATTTGTTACAGCAGCCACAGGAGCTCATACACACCTTTTTTTTTTTTTTTTTTTTTTTTTGAGACACAGTCTTACTCTGCTGCCCAGACTGGAGTGCAGTGGCACGATCTCAGCTCACTACAACCTCTGCCTCCCAGGTTCTCCTTCCTCAGCTTCCCGAGGAGCTGGGATTATAGGCATGCGCCACCATGCCCAGCTGACTTTTGTATTTTTAGTAGAGATGGGGTTTCACCATGTTGGTCAGACTGGTCTCGAACTCCTGACCTCAAGTGATCTGCCTGCCTCGGCTTCCCAAAGTGCTGGGATTACAGGCGTGAGCCACCACGCCTGGCCTCATACTCACCTTCTGATCCCGCTTCTGTCTACCCGTTGGAGACCTGGTCTTCTGTGCCTGTTGTTGGGATTGGACACCTTTAGATTTGAACTTAAAACTGGCCATTACAACTTTACAATCAATGACTGGACGGGGGTGGTATCTCACACCTGTAATCCCAGCACTTTGGGAGGCTGAGGCAGGAGGATCGCTCAAGACCAGGAGTTTGAGACCAGCCTGGGCAATATAGCGAGACCCCATCTCTATAGAATAATTTCAAAATTAGCCAGGTGAGGTGGCGCATGCCCATAGTCCCAGCTACTTGCTAGGCTGAGGTGAGAGGATTGCTTGAGCCCAAGACGTCGAGGGTGCAGTGAGCTGTGATCGCACCACTGCACTCCAGCCTGGGGGACAGCAAGATCCTGTCAGTACTTTTGAAAACTATTTGTGGGGATATATACAGATGCTCCTCGAGGTGGTTATGTCCAAGTAAACCCGTCATAAGGTGAAAATATCGCACACCATAAAAGTATTTAACACACCTAACCTAGTGAACACGGTAGCTCAGCCTAACCTACCTTAAACATGCCAGGAACACTTACCTTAAGCCCAGCGCGGTGGCTCACACCTGTAATCCCAGCACTTTGGGAGGCCGAGGCTCTCAGATTGCTTGAGCCCAGGAGTTTGACACCAGCCTTGGCAATGTGGTGAGACATTGGCTCTACAAAAAACACAAAAATACAAAAAAACAAAAAAAATAGCTGGGCGTGGAGGTATGTGTTGGTGGTCCCAGCTACTTGGGAGGCTGAGGTGGGAGGATTGCTTGGGCCTATGAGGGCAGAGGTTGCAGTGAGCCGAGACCTCACCACTGCACTCCAGCCTAGGTGACAGAGCGAGACCCCATCTCTAAAAAACAAACAAAAAGGCCGGGCGCGGTGGCTCACGCCTGTAATTGCAGCACTTTGGGAGACCGAGGCGGGCGGATCACAAGGTCAGGAGATCGAGACCATGGTGAAACCCCGTCTCTACTAAAAATACAAAAAATGAGCCGGACGCGGTGGCGGGCGCCTATAGTTCCAGCTACTCGGGAGGCTGAGGCAGGAGAATGGCGTGAACCCGGGAGGCGGAGCTTGCAGTGAGCCAGGATAGTGCCACTGCACTCCAGCTTGGGCGACAGAGCGAGATTCCGTCTCAAAACAAAACAAAACAAAACAAAACAAAACACTTGCCTTAGCCTACAGTTGGAAGTATCATCTCACACAAAGCCTATTTTATAATAAACTGCTGCATACCTCATGTAATTTATTGAATACTATACCGAAGTAAGGTTTCTACTGAACACAGATCACTTTTGCAGCATCATAAACGTGAAAAATCGTAAGTCAAACGATCAAAAGTCAGTGGTCATCTCTACTTTTGTAAGCAGACAGGGAGGGCCTCCAGGTCTACAGGAATTTTTTTTTTTTTTTTTTTTTTTTTTTGAGACGGAGTCTTGCTCTGTCGCCCAGGCTAGAGTGCAATGGCATGATCTCGGCTCACTGCAAGCTCCGCCTCCCGGGCTCAAGTGATTCTCCTGCCTCAGCCTCCCAAGTAGCTGGGACTACAGGTATGTACCACCACTGCACACACTACCATGCCTGGTTGATTTTGTATTTTTAGTGGAGACGAGGTTTCACCATGTTGGCCAGGCTGGTCTCAAACTCCTGACCTCCAGTCATCTGCCCACCTTGGCCTCCCCAAATATTGGGATTACAGGCATGAGCCATTGCGCCTGGCCAGGGATTAAGGAATTCTTTTTTTAATGTTTCTTTTTTCTTTTTCTTTCTTTTTTTTTTTTTTTTTTTGAGACGGAGTCTCGCTCTGTAGCCCAGACTGGAGTGCAGTGGCCGGATCTCAGCTCACTGCAAGCTCCGCCTCCCGGGTTCACGCCATTCTCCGGCCTCAGCCTCCCGAGTAGCTGGGACTACAGGCGCCCACCACCTCGCCCGGCTATTTTTTTGTATTTCTTAGTAGAGACGGGGTTTCACCGTGTTAGCCAGGATGGTCTCGATCTCCTGACCTCGTGATCCGCCCATCTCGGCCTCCCAAAGTGCTGGGATTACAGGCTTGAGCCACCGCGCCCGGCCCTTTTTATTTTTTATTTTTTTGAGATGGAGTCTTGCTCTGTCACTCAGGCTAAAGTGCAGTGGCATAATCTCAGCTCACTGCAGCCTCCGCCTCCCAGACTCAAGTGATTTTCCTGCCTCAGCCTCCCTAGTAGCTGGGAATACAGGCATGCACCACCCAGCTAGTTTTTGTATTTTTAGTAGAGACAGGGTTTTGCCATGTTGGCTAGGCTGGTCTCGAACTGCTGACCTCAAGTGATCCACCAGCCTCAGCCTCCCAAAGTGCTGGGATTACAGGCATGAGCCACCGCACCCAACCTGGACTACAGGAATTTAACCAGCTTGAACATATGAGCCTGTTTTACAGCCCCCTGCCCCATAGTTTTTTTCCAAACACCATGTAGAATGAGGTCAGCTGGCTGGCTGGAACCAGTTTATGACAGACCTCAGCAACTTATAGATGAAGTGGTAAACTCTAATTCTTACCATGCTATAGTTTCCATTCCAGTCCAGGGGAGGTGGCTCACACCTGAAATCCCAGTGCTTTGGGAGGCTGAGGAGGCAGGATCACCTGAGGTCAGGAGTTCGAGACCAACGTGGCCAATATGGTGAAACCCCATCTCTCCTGAAGATACAAAAATTAGCCGGGCGTGGTGACGCATGTCTATAATTCCAGCTACTCCGGAGGCTGAGGCAGGAGAATCACTTGAACCCGGGAGGCAGCGGTTGCAGTGAGCCAAGATCGCGCCACTGCGCTCCAGCCTGGGCGACAGAGTGAGACTCTGTTTCAATAAATAAGTAAATAAGTAAGTAAATAAATAAATAAATAAATAAATAAGTAAATAAGTAAAATAAAGTTTCCACACTGGGAGGAACTACAGCTCAATGCCTTCACAATGTGACCTATGTGCTGGCGTGACGGCTCCTTGCGTCTGCGCCACTGCGACACTTTCTATGCATGCAATGATGTACCCTCTCCGCTCTCCATTGCCCCAGAAAACCCTCCTGTCACTTTCCCTCTTGGGGACACTGCATTGGAAAAAAAGCAAAGCCCACTCCTGATTCTTTGCTTACTTGGGACAAGTAATGAAACCCCTATTGATCAAAACCTGCATTCTTTTGGAGAGCTGTTTGTTACTAGGCAAATGAGCCCCCTTTTTCTTGGGTAACATTTTCATTTTTCTTGGGGTAAGTATCTAGAAGTAAAATGGCTGGATCTGAGAGTAGATATATGTTTGACTTTGTAAGAAACTGCAAGCCGGGCACAGTGGCTCATGCTTATAATCCCAGCACTTAGGGAGGCTGAGGCAGGAGGATCGCTTGAGCCCAGGAGTTTGAGGCCAGCCTGGGCAGCATGGAGAAACCTTGTCTCTAGAAAAAAAAATAGCTAGGCATGATGGCATGCATCTGTAGTCCCACCTACTTGGGAGGCTGAGGTGGGAGGATCCCTTGGCCCCAGAGATCAAGGCTGCAGTGAGCCATGATTGTACCACTGCACTCCAACCTGGGCAACAGAGCAAGACCCTGTCTCAAAAAAAAAAAAAAAAAAAGCTGGAGTGCAGTGGTGCAATCACAGCTCACTGCAGCCTCCACCTCCTGGGTTCAAGCGATTCTCGTACCTCAGCCTCCTGAGTAGCTGGGATTACAGGCACACACTACCATGCCTGGCTAATTTTTGTATTTTTGTAGAGATAGGGTTTCACCATGTTGATCAGGCTGATCTGGAACTCCTGACTTCAAGTTATCTGCCTGCCTCAGCCTCCCAAACTGCTGAGATTACAGTCATGAGCCACTGCACCTGATCACAAAAAAAGGGGAAATTTACAGTTTCATTTTGGGTTAATTTTTGTATATGATGTAAGGGTCTGATATGGTTCAGCTTTGTGTTCCCATCCAAATCTCATCTTGAATTGTACTCCCATAATTCTCACGTATTGTGAGAGGGATCCAGTGGGAGATAATTGAATCACGGGGGCAATTTCTCCCATACTGTTCTTGCTCTTAGTGAATAAGTTTCACGAGATCTGATAGTTTTTGTTTTGTTTTTGAGACAGAGTCTCGCTTTTTTGCCCAGGCTGGAGTGCAGTGACATGATCTCAGCTCACTGTAACTTCCGCCTCTTGGGTTCAAGCGATTCTCCTGCCTCAGCCTCCCAAGTAGCTGGGACTACAGGTGCCTGCCACCACGCCCATCTGATTTTTTGTATTTTAGTAGAGACAGGGTTTCACTGTATTGCCCAGGCTGGTCTCGGACTCCTGAGCTGAGGCAATCTGCCCACCTCGGCCTCCCAAAGTGCTAGGATTACAGGCATGAGCCACCACACCGGGCCGAGATCTGATGGTTTTATCAGGAGTTTCCCCTTTTATCTTCCTCATTTTCTCTTGCCACCACCATGTAAGAAATGCTTTTCACCTCCTGCCATGATTCTGAGGCCTCTCCAGCCATGGGGAACTGCCAGTCCAATTAAACCTCTTTTTCTCTCAGTCTTGGACATGTCTTTGTCAGCAGTGTGAACATAGACTATACAGTAAATTGGTACTGGGAGTGGGGCATTCCTGAAAAGATACCTGAAAATGTGGAAGTGACTTTGGAACTGGGTAACAGGCAGAGGTTGGAACAGTTCGGAAGTCTCAGAAAAAGACAGGAAATTGTGGGAGAGTTTGGAACTTCCTAGAGACTTGTTGAATAGCTTTGCCCAAAACGCTGGTAGTGATACGGGCAATAAGGTCCAGACTGAGGTGGTCTCAGATGGAGATGAGGAACATGTTGGGAACTGGAGCAAAGGTGACTGTTGTTATGTTTTGTTTTGTTTTGTTTTGTTTTGTTTTTGAGACGGAGTCTCGCTCTGTCGCCCAGGCTGGAGTGCAGTGGCCGGATCTCAGCTCACTGCAAGCTCCGCCTCCCGGGTTTTCCATTCTCCTGCCTCAGCCTCCCGAGTAGCTGGGACTACAGGCGCCCGCCACCTCGCCCGGCTAGTTTTTTTATTTTTAGTAGAGATGGGGTTTCACCGTGTTAGCCAGGATGGTCTCGATCTCCTGACCTCATGATCCACCCATCTCGGCCTCCTAAAGTGCTGGGATTACAGGCTTGAGCCACCGCGCCCGGCCGACTGTTGTTATGTTTTAACAAAGAGACTGGCAGCATTTTGCCCCTGACCTAGAGATTTGTGGAACTTTGAACTCGAGAGAGATGATTTGGGGTATCTGGTGGAAGAAGTTTCTTAGCAGCAAAGCATCCAAGAGGTGACTTAGGTGCTGTTAAAAGCATTCAGTTTTAAAAGGGGAACATCACACACTGGGGCCTATTTTGAGGAGAGGGGAGTGGGGAGGGATGGCATTGGGAGTTATACCTGATGTAAATGACGAGTTGATGAGTGCAGCACACCAACATGGCACAAGTATACATATGTAACAAACCTGCACGTTGTGCACATGTACCCTAGAACTTAAAGTATAATAATAATAAAAAATAGAATACTACTTTGTGGGGAAAAAAAAAAAAGCATTAAGTTTTAAAAGGGAAACAGAGTATAAAAGTTTGAAAAATTTGCAGCCTGACAATGTGATAGAAAAGAAAATTCCATTTTCTAAGGAGAAATTCAAGCCGGCTGCAGAAATTTGCATAAGTAATGAGGAACCGAATGTTATTCCCCAAGACAATGGGGAAAATGTCTCCAGGGCATGTCAGAGGTCTTCACAGCAGCCCCTCCCATCACAGGGCTGGAGGCCTAGGAGGAAAAAGTGGTTTTGTGGCCTGGGCCCAGGGTCCCCAAACTATGTGCAGTCCAGGGACTTGGTGTCCTGCATCCCAGCAGCTCCAGCCATGGCTGAAAAAGGCCAATGCAGAGCTCAGACCATGGCTTCAGATGGTGCAAGCCCCAAGACTTTGCAGCTTCCACATGGCGTTGAGACTGTGGGTGCACAGAAGTCAAGAATCAAGGTTTGGGAACCTCCACATAGATTTCAGAAGATGTATAGAGATGCCTGGATGCCCAGGCAGAAGTTTGCTGTAAGGGTGGTACTCTCATGGAGAACCTCTGCTAGGGCAGGGCAAAAGGGAAATGTGGGGTCAGAGCCCCTATGCAGAGTCCCTACTGGGGTACTACCTAGTGGAGCTGTGAGAACAGGGCCACTGTCCTCCAGACACCAGAATGGTAGATCCACCGACAGCTTGCACAATATGCCTGGAAAAGCCACAGACACTCAACATCAACCCATGAAAGCAGCCGGGAGGGAGGCTGTACCCTGCAAAGTTGCAGGGATGGAGCTGCCCAAGATCATGGGAACCCACCTCTTGCATCAGCATGACCTGGATGTGAGACATGAAGTCAAAGGAGATAATTTTGGAGCTTTAGGAGTTGACTGCCCCACCGGATTTCAGACTTGCATGGGGCCTGTCGCCCCTTTGTTTTGGCCAATTTCTTCCATTTGGAATGGTTGTATTCACCCAATGTCTGTACTCCCATTTTATCTAGGAAATAACTAGCTTGCTTTTGGTTTTACAGGCTCATAGGCAGAAGGGACTTTCTTGTCTCAGATGAGACTTTGGACTGTGGACTTTTGAGTTAATGCTGAAACGAGTTAAGACATTGGGGGACTGTTGGGAAGACACGATTGGTTTTGAAATGTGAGGATATGAGATTTGGCAGGGGCCAGGGACAGAATGATATGATTTGGCTGTGTGTCCCCACCCAAATCTCATCTTGAATTGTACTCCCATAATTCTCACGTGTTGTGGGAGGGACCTGGTGGGAGATAATTGAATCATGGGGGTGGTTTCCCCCTTACTGTTCTCGTGGTAGTAAGTCTCACGAGATCTGATGGTTTTATCAAGGGTTTCCGCTTTGTGTCTTCCTCATTTTCTCTTGCCACTGTCATGTAAAGAAGTGCTTTTGCCTCCTGCCATGATTCTAAGGCCTCCCCAGCCATGTGGAACTGTAAGTCCAATTAAACCTCTTTTTCACCCCGTCTCTACTAAAAAATACAAAAAACTAGCCGGGCGAGGCGGCGGCGTCTGTAGTCCCAGCTACTCGGGAGGCTGAGGCAGGAGAATGGCGTGAACCCGGGAGGCGGAGCTTGCAGTGAGCTGAGATCCGGCCACTGCAACTCCAGCCCGGGAGACAGAGCGAGACTCCGTCTCAAAAAAAAAAAACAAAAAAAAAACCTCTTTTTCTTCCCAGCCTCAGGTATGTCTTTACTAGCAGCATGAAAATGGACTAATACAGGGTCCATCATCATCATTTTGCTGTGGATATCCAGTTTTCAGCACAATTTGTTGAAAAACACCTGTCCTTTCCCATTTAATAGTCTTGGCATCCTTGTCAAAAATCACCTCACCATGTATTAAGGGTTTATTTCTGGGCTCTCCATGTCTTTTATTGATCTGTATGTCTGTCTATACAATTTTGACCTCAAGGTTGCTTGAGATGAATTTAAGAATGGATTTTTCTCTTTCTGAAAATAACATCGAGATTTTGATAGGATTGCATTCAATCAACAGATCACTGTGGGTACTATAGCCATGTTAGCACTATTACGTCTTCCAATCCATGAACATGGGATGTCTTTCTTGTATTTTTGTCTTTAATTTATTTCAGCAATGTTTTACAGTTTTCAGTGTACAAGTCTTTCACCTCCTTGGCTAAGTTTTACTTAAGTTTTTTATTCTTTTGGACACTACCATAAGTGGAATTTTTTCTTATAGTGAGCTGCAATCTTGCAGTGAGCCTCAGTTATGCCACTTCTGTTTTTTTTTTTTTTTTTTTTTTTTTTTTCCTTTTCTAAAGCAAATAGCCAGACAGAGTTCACCATTTTTACTTTTAAAAACCCAACCTTGGCCGGGTGCAGTGGCTCATGCCTGTAATTCCAGCACTCTGGGAGGCTGAGTAGGTGAATCACTTGAGGCCAAGAGTTCAAGACCAGCCTGGCCAACATGGTGAAACCCCATCTCTACTAAAAATATAAAACTTAGCTGGGCACCTATAATCTCAGCTACTTGGGAGGCTGAGGTGGGAGGATCACTTGAACCCAGGAGGTGGAGGCTACAGTGAGCTGAGATCGTACTACTGCATTTCAGCCTGGGTGATAGAGTGAGACTCCATCTCAAAAAAACAAAAACAAAAACAAAAACAAAAAACCCACCTAAACTTAACACTACATATTTTTATTTTTACTTTTTAAAGACAAATTCTCACTTTCTCACTGTCTCTCAGACTAGAGTGTAGTGGCCCAAACTCACTGCAGCCATGAACCTCTGGGTTTAAGTGATCCTCCCACCTCAGCCTTCCAAGTAAGTGGGACTACAAGCATGCACCATCACACCTGGCTGATTTTTAAAATTTTTTGTAGAGATGGGGCCCCACTATGTTACCCAGGCTGGTCTCGAACTCTTGGGCTCAAGTGATCTTCCTGTGTCATTCTCCCAAAGTGCTGGGATTATAGGCGAGAGCCGCCTCACCCGACCTCATATGCCTTTTTCACATCCTGGGGTGAGGCATGTCTCTGCATGCCTAGAACTTAGTGGTAATCCTCCATGTTGTAACAGATGGTGGGACCAGGTCCAAGAATGCAGGCAGCCAGTGGTGGGAAGCAGGGGAGGCTGAAGGTGACCCCAGTATCCTCTGGGCTCCTGCAGGTTTGTGCTGGTGGCGATAGTGGTGGAGGTTCTTTGTGCTTTCGTTTTTCTCCTTTCTCCAACAACAAACTGGAATTGGTTTCTTTTTACGTTGTTGTTGTAGAGACAGGGTCTCTGTCACAGAGGCTGGGATGCAGTGGTATGATCATAGCTCACTGCAGCCTCAACCTCCAGGGCTCAAGTAATCCTCCAACCTCAGTGTCCTGAGTAGCTATGACTACAGAAAGCACCAGCATGCCTGGCTAATCCTAAAATTTTTTGTATTGGGGTCTTGCTATGTTACCCAGGCTGGTCTTGAACTCCTGGGCTCAAGTGGTCCTCCTGTCTCAGCTTCCCAAAGTGTTGGAATTACAGATGTGAGCCACTGTGCCTGCCCTGTTTGCCTAATTTCCTTTTCAGATTGTTCATTGTTAGTGGTATAAAAATACAATCGATTTTTTTTTTTTTTTTTTTTTCCTGGAGATGGAGTCTCTCTCTGTGGCCCAGGCTAGAGTGCAGTGGTATGATCTCGGCTCCCTGCAACCTCCACCTCCCGGTTTCAAGCTATTCTCCTGCCTCAGCCTCCTGAGTAGCTGGGACTACAGGTGCGCACCACCATGCCCAGCTAATTTTTGTATTTTTAGTAAAGACGGGGTTTCCCCATGTTGGCCAGGATGGTCTCGATCTCTTGACCTCATGATCCACCCACCTCAGCCTCCCAAAGTGCTAGGATTACAGGCATGAGCCACCGCGCCTAGCCAATAAAATTGATTTTTTGGTTTCGTATTCTGCAAATTTGCTCTATTTGCTTATTTTAACAGGTTTCTGTGGACGTGTGTGTAACTTCTGGGATACTCTATGTATAAGATCATGTCATCTGCAAACAGGGATCATTTTATTTCTTTTTTTTTTTTTTTTTTTTTTGAGACAGAGTCTCGCTGTGTCTCCCAGACTGGAGTGCAGTGGCGCGATCTCGGCTCACTGCAAGCTCCACCTCCCCGGTTCACGCCATTCTCCTGCCTCAGCCTCCCGAGTAGCTGGGACTACAGACGCCCGCCACCACGCCCGGTTAATTTTTTGTGTTTTTAGTAGAGACGGGGTTTCACCGTGTTAGCCAGGATGGTCTCGATCTCCTGACCTCGTGATCCACCCGCCTCGGCCTCCCAAAGTGCTGGGATTACAGGCATGAGCCACCACGTCCGGCCCATTTTATTTCTTCTTTTCCAATTTGGATGCAGAAATTTTCAATTTTTGTTTCATACCTAATCACGTTGGCTAAAACTTCATATATATATGATATATATATTCTTCATATAGAAAACTTCATATATATGTATATATTCTTCATATATAAAACTTTACTTTTTTAAGACAAATTATATATATATTAAGAGGGAGTATAGGTCTGTCACCTAGGCTGGAGTGCATGGTGTGATCTTGGCTCACTACAACCTCCACCTCCCACGTTCAAGCAATCCTCCTGCCTCGGCCTTCCCGAGTAGCTGGGATTACAGGCATGTGCCACCATGCGTGGCTAATTTTTGTATTTTCAGTAGAGATGGAGTTTCACCATGTTGGCCAGGCTGGTCTCGAACTCCTGACCTCAAGTGATTCACTCACCTTGGCCTCCCAAATTACTGAGATTACAGGCATAAGCCATCACACCTGGCCTGTAGGATGTTTAGCAACATCTCTGGCTTCATCCCACTAGGTGCCAGTAGCACCAGCATCCCCTCTAGTGACAATCAAAATTGTTTCTAGACATGGCCAATGTTCCCTGGGGCCTGGGATGGAGTAGGAGAGCAGAATCATCCTTGCTTGAGGATCATTATTCTGTGCTAAAAAAGAATCAAGGATATGTAGAGTTCCCTTTTCCATAATATATATTTATTTTTTTTTAATTTTTTCGAGACAGAGTCTTGCTCTGTTGCCCAGGCTGGAGTGCAGTGGCACAATCTTGGCTCACTGCAACCTCCGCCTCCTGGGTTCAAGCAATTCTCCTGCCTTACCCTCCCGAGTAGCTGGGATTACAGGTGCATGCCACCACACCCAGCTAATTTTTGTACTTTTAGTAAAGATGGATTTTCAACATGTTGCCAGGCTGGTCTCCAACTCCTGACCTTGTGATCTGCCTGTCTCAGCTTCCCAAAGTGCTGGGATTACAGGTGTCAGCCACCATACTGGGCCTATATTTAATTTTTTTTTTTTTCCTCCCCGAGATGGAGTTTCACTCTTACTGCCCCGGTTGGAGTGCAATGGTGCGATCTCAGCTCACTGCAACCTCCACCTCCTGGGTTCAAGCGATTCTCCTGCCTCAACCTCCCAAGTAGTTGAAATTACAGGTGTCCGCCATCACACCCGGCTAATTTTTTGTATTTTTAGTAGAGATGGAGTTTCGTCATGTTGCCCGGGCTGGTCTCAAACTGCTGACCTCAGGTGATCCACCCGCCTCGCCCTCCCAAAGTGCTGAGGTTGTAGGCATGAGTCACCGTGCCTGGCCTATATTTAATATTTAAAGTGATTCATTTTTATAGCCAGAAAATAACGTTTTGAAATTATTGGCCAGGTACACTGGCTCATGCCTGTAATACAAAAATATAAAAACTAGCCAGCTGTGGGGGCTTGTACCCATAGTCCCAGCTACTTGGGAGGACCACTTGAGCCCAGGAGGGGGAGGTTGTAGTGAGACAAGATCATGCTACTACACTCCAGCCTGGACAGCAGAGTGAGAACTTTTCTCAAAAAGAAAGAAAAAAAGAAATTATTTACATTTATTGAGCATACAATATGCGCCAAGAAGTTTACCCATATTAAAAGTATTGATGGCCGGGCGTGGTGGCTCACGCCTATAATCCCAGCACTTTGGGAGGCCAAGGCGGGCAGATCATGAGGTCAGGAGATCGAGACCATCTTGGCTAACACGGTGAAACCCCGTCTCTACTAAAAATACAAAAAATTAGCTGGGCGTGGTGGTGGGTGCCTGTAGTCCCAGCTATTCAGGAGGCTGAGGCAGGAGAATGGCCTGAACCCAGGAGGCGGAGCTTGCAGTGAGGCGAGAGGGCGCCACTGCACTCCAGCCTGGGCAGCAGAGTGAGACTCCATCTCAAAAAAAAAAAAAAAAAAAAAGTATTGATGTTTGCCAGGCGTGGTGGCTCCCAGCACATTGGGAGGCCGAGGCAGGTGGATCACCTGAGGTCAGGAGTTCAAGATCAGCCTGACCAACATGGAGAAACCCCATCTCTACTTAAAAAAAAAAAAAAAATTAGCTGGGTATGGTGGCACATGCCTGCAGGCCCAGCTACTCAGGAGGCCAAGGCAGGAGAATCGCTTGAACCCGGGAGGCGGAGGCTGCGGTGGGCCAAGATTGTGCCATCGCACTTCAGCCTGGGCAACAAGAGTGAAACTGCATCTCAAAAAAAAAAAAAAAAGTTTTTGTTTTGTTTTGCTTTTGAGAGGGAGTCTCGCTCTGTCACCCAGGCTGGAGTACAGTGGAGCAATCTCGGCTCACTGCAAACTCCACCTCCCAGGTTCACGCCATTTTCCTGCCTCAGCCTCCCGAGTAGCTGGGATTACAGGCACCTGCCACCATGCCCAGCTAATTTTTTGTATTTTTAGTATAGATGAGGTTTCACCGTGTTCAGGATGGTCTCGATCTCGTGACCTCGTGATCCACCCGCCTCGGTCTCCCAAAGTGCTGGGATTATAGGTGTGAGCCACCGCCCCAGGCAAAAAAAAAAAAGTATTGATGTTTATTGCTGGATTTGGTGGCTCATGCCTATAATCCCAGGGCTTTCAAAGCCTGAGGCAGGAGGATCGCTTGAGGCCAGGTATTTGAAACCAACTGGAAAAATATAGTGAGACCTCCATCTCTAAAAATAAAAAAATTAATCAGGCAGGGTGGTGTGTACCTATAGTTCTAGCTACTCAGGAAGCAGAGGAAGAAGGATTGCTTGAGCCCAAGAGTTCTAGGCTGCAAGGAGCTATGACCATGCCACTGCACTCTAGCCTGGATAACAGAGTGAAACTTGTCTCTTTTTTTTTTTTTTTTTTTTTTTGAGATGGAGTCTTGCTCTGCCGCCCAGGCTGGAGTGCAGTGGCCGGATCTCAGCTCACTGCAAGCTCCGCCTCCCGGGTTCACGCCATTCTCCTGCCTCAGCCTCCTGAGTAGTTGGGACTACAGGCGCCCGCCACCGCGCCTGGCTAGTTTTTTTTTTGTATTTTTTAGTAGAGACGGGGTTTCACCGTGTTAGCCAGGATGGTCTCGATCTCCTGACCTCGTGATCTGCCCGTCTCGGCCTCCCAAAGTGCTGGGATTACAGGCTTGAGCCACTGCGCCTGGCCGAAACTTGTCTCTTAAAAAAAAAATGTGTTGGGCTGGGCATGGTAGCTCACGCCTGTAATCCCAGCACTTTGGGAGGCCGAGGCAGGTGGATCACGAGGTCAGGAGTTCAAGACCAGCATGACCAACATGGTGAAACCCCGTCTCTACTAAATAATACAAAAATTAGCCAGATGTGGTGGCACACACCTGTAATCCCAGCTACTCAGGAGGTTGAGGCAGGAGAATCACTTGAACCTGGAGGCGGAGATTGCAGTGAGCCAAGATTGCACCACTGCACTCCAGCCTGGGTGACAGACTGAGACTCTGTCTCAAAAAAAACTCCAAAACCCTCCTTGCACCCCAGTCTGCCCTAGATAGAGATCATGCCACTGCACTCCAGCCTGGGTGATAGAGCGAGACTCTGTCTCAATAAATAAATAAATAAATAAATAAATAAATAAATCCCCATGGTTAATCTATATTGGTCTTGCTTTTAGCATCTTCCTCAGCTCTATTCATTTTGTTTATTTATTCTTTTTCATTTTCTGTAGATGGTCATATCATCCAGTCTCAATTCTTTTTCTTATCTTATTGCATTGGCCAGCACCTCCCACGTAAGTATTAAATATTAGCCATGATTTGAGGCATTCCTGCCTCATCCTAAAATATGTTGTGCATCCTGTTTTACCATCTTTTTTGTTTTGTGTGTGTGGTGGGGGACAGAGTCTTGCTATGTCACCCAGGCTAGGGTGCAATGGCACGATCTCAGCTCACTGCAACCTTTGCCTCCCAGGTTCAAGTGATTCTCCTGCCTCAGCCTCCTGAGGAGCTGAGATTACAGGCACACGCCACCACACCTGGGTAATTTTTGTGTTTTTGGTAGAGGCAGGGTTTTACGATGTTGGCCAGGCTGGTCTCGAACTCCTGACCTCAGGTGATCTGCCCACCTCTGCCTCCCAAAGTGCTGGGATTACATGCATGAGCCACTGCACCCAGCTCTGTTTTACCATCTAACAGGATGCAGGAGGTGATCCTTTCTAATCACCATCGATGGTGATTAGAACTTTTAAGAAAAATTCTAAGAACTTAAAAAAAAAAAAAAAAAAAAAAAGGAAAGTGGTTTCTGAATGTTATCCATAGTTTTTCCATGGTGAAATGATCACGTGGAATTTTTCTCCTTTTATTTTTTCATTAAATAAATGAAGCGTTCTAAAGCTGAACTTTCCTTGTCTCTTTGGAATAAGACCCTGCATACTCCTAGTATAGTGTCTTTTAAAGCACAGCTGAACTCAATTTGCTAATGTTTTATTTAGCATTTTTGCATGCACCAAGAGCCCTGACCTCTTCCCGGCAGCTCAGTACCCTGCTGCTGAGCCGATTCCACAGGAATCCTGGAACCTCTGCATAAGGTCAACTGGGTGACTTCAACCGAGCAGCTCCAGAGGCCTCCTCCCAGAATCTTCTCTTCCTCCGGGCAACCCTGCTGCCTACCCCAGCACCCTTGGCAGTGCCCTTGCCTCCTTTTCCTCCTCGCCCTCTGAGCCCTATCCTGCAGCCATGTTGAATGTTCTCCTAAATGACTGTGAGGTGGGGCCCCTCCCCTTTAGGTCCACAGGCTTGTCTCTGTCTCCCCTGCTGATCTTGGTATCTGTAGCTTAAGCTAATACTGAGGCCCCGAATTCCTGTTCTTTCTGGTACAGCGGGAGAGTTGTCAAGAAGCCAGGCAGAGTAGAGGACAAGACCAGGCAGGAAGCAGGTAAGTTTCCACTGGAACGACTCCACTTGCCTCCTACCCAGGCCCAGGGCTATGTCAGCTTCAGGTGTGGCTGGCTCCAGGCCCACCTGGGGCACAGCACGGCAAGGATGGAGGGTCTCCCCTACATTCTATCCTCCCCAGAGCCAGGTCTCAGACTGGGGCTGGGATTGAGGATCATCCCAAAACTGGTGGCTCTCAGGAGGTAGCTGACCTCATGCCACCTACCCCACCAGGATGGAATCTTTTTTTTTTTTTTATTGAGACAGACTCTTGCTCTGTCACCCAGGCTGGAGTGCAGTAGCGTAATCTTGGCTCACTGCAACCACTGTTTCCCGGGTTCAAGTGATTCTCCTGCCTCAGCCTCCCGAGTAGCTGGCATTACAGGCTTCCGCCACCACGCCCAGCTAATTTTCATATTTTTAGTAGAGACAGGGTTTCGCCATGTTGGCCAGTCTGGTCTTGAGCTCCTGACCTCAAGTGATCTGCCCACCTCGGCCTTCCAAAGTGCTGGGATTACAGGCATGAGCCACTGCACCCGGCCTAAGGATGGAATCATAATGAAATTGCTGTGTGGCCTGCAGCCAGTTGCTGCCCCTCTCTGGGTCATCTACATTGCTTTCTCCAAGTCCTGACCTGGCAATGGATTGTTCAAGGAGCTGATCAAATCCACAGTTGCCCCAGCAATGCAGAGCCCTCAAACATGAAAAAAAAAAATGTAGAGAGGAAGACTTTTTTTTCTTTCCTTAGAAAAATGAGCTGGGTGCAGTGCTTCACCACTTTGGGAGGCAGGACAATCATCTGAGCCCAGGAGTTTGAGACCAGCCTGGGCAACATGGTGAAACTGCATCTCTACAAAAAAGACAAATATTAGTCTGGTGTGGTGATGCATGCCTGTGGTCCCAGCTACACAGGAGGCTGAGGTGGGAGGATCACCTGAGCCTGGAAGTCGAGGCTGCAGTGAGTCGTGATCACACCACTGCACTTCAGCCTGGGTGATGGGACTGAGACCCTGCCTCAAAAATCTAAAAAAAGAAAAAAAAAATTAGATTACAAAATTCACATTACTGTGAAAATTGCTTTTGTCCTTCCAAAACAAATCATAAAAATGTTTCCTGGTGAATACATATAAATCTTATTAAAACTTCTTTTGAATACATATAAATATTATTAAATCTTCTTTTAATTTATTTTTTAAATTTGGTTTTTCTTTTTTTTTTTAATCACAAAATAATTTCAAAAGCCAATTTATCCTGAAGGCCTTGTTATGAAAATCTGCAGCCCCCCGTGGCTCTCATGTTTGACGAAATCAGGAAAAACATCAACACAATCGTTGCAGAAATGTGACCAATGCAGTTGCTTTGCGGCTGAATATTGGTTTTATTTCAAAACTTATTGTAAGAGAAACAAACAAAACACACACCCCACTCAACACTACACTTCTGACACCAGATGTGCGGGTTGTTTTTATTTTTTCCACATAGCAAGCAATTTTCCAGTGGACACCAGCTGGGATTCCTCTGATGCAATTTGGTTCTGATGCTATCTACTCAGACGCAGCATCAGATCCCACAGGTTAAGGGCTCAATCCCACAAAACGGCCCCGCCTTGAGACACAATGGTCTCTGTAGAGTGGGGTACCCCACCCTTGCAACCTGCAGATGTGTTTGTCAACTCGGAAGCTCTTCAAACCCCATCTTTTGGGGATTTTTATGGAGGCTTCATTGTGAAGGCATGATTGATTATTAACTCAGTCTCCAGCTCCCCTCCGGTCTCCAGAGAAAGGGGGTGGGGCTGAAAGCTCCAGGCTTCTAATCACGGCTTGGTCTTTTTGGTCCCCACCCAGGAACCCACAAAGAGTCATCTTTTTAGAACCAAAGACGCTCTTGTCACCCAGGAAATTCTAGGGGATTTAGGAGCTCTGTGTCAGACATTCCCATCACTCTGTGTCAGGAACTGGGGTCAAAAGACTAAATATTATTTATTTATTTTTTATTATTATTCTGAGATGGAGTCTCGCCCTGTTGCCCAGGCTGGGGTACAGTGGTGCGATCTCAGCTCATTGCAGCCTCTGCCTCCTGGGTTCAAGCGATTCTCCTGCCTCAGCCTCCCAAGTAGCTGGGATTACAGAGGTGTGCCACAGGCCTGGCTAACTTTTGTATTTTTAGTAGAGATGGGGTTTTGCTATGTTGGCCAGCCTGGTCTCAAACTCCTGGCCTCAGGTGATCTACCCACTTCTGCCTCCCAAAGTGCTGGGATTACAGGCATGAGCCACCATGCCCAGACTATTTATTTTTATTTTAAAACATTTTTAGAAAGAGAATCTTGCCCTGTTGCCCAGGGTGGAGTGCAGTGGGGAGATCTTGATTCACTGCAGCCTCAAATTCTCAGGCTCAATCCATCCTCCCACCTCAGCCTCCCAAGTAGCTGGGACTACAGGCGCACACCACCATACCCAGCTAATTTTTTATCTTTTGTAGAGACAGCAACTCACTAAGTTGCCCAGGCTGGTCTTGAACTCTTGTGCTGAAGCAATCCTCCTGCTTCAGCTTCCCAAAGTGCTGGGATTATAGGCATGACCCACCATGCCCAGCCCCATGCCCTGTTTTTCACTGGTGCATATTTTCTACCAGAAGTGAGAGTTTTAGGTATGAATGAAGACTAGTCTGTGTGAAAACTTGTAATTGTGCTTTTGAAAAAAGATCTCCAGGTCTTCACAAAACTTTGTATTCCCTGAGGATGCCCCACTGCAAACGCCTGTGAAGCTGGAGTGCCAGACACTGAAGCCTGAGGCTGGGGGGACACAGAGGCTACCAGCTTGCTTGGACCTCTGCAATCTGTCAAACAAATTGGCGTGGGGACCACTGGAGGACCCGAATCTCCCTCTTCTCTGGGCAGTGGGGCTTATGCATGCTGGCCTTGGACCTGCTGAAGACTCTTCCAGCCCCAATGCTGTTCTCTGAATTCATGGGGAGCAGAGGTGTTGGGACTGAGTCCTGCTGGAGACTCCAGAAACACTGACGTTTCTTGTTTGGTCCTGGGGGTAGGTAACAACGGCAGTTTCTTTTTTCTTTCTTTTCTTTCTTTCTTTTTTTTTTTTTTTTTGGTGGAGTCTTGCTCTGTCACTTGGGCTGGAGTGCAGTGGTGAGATCTCAGCTCACTGCAACCTCCACCCCCTGGGTTCAAGCGATTCTCCTGCCTCAGCCTCCTGAGTAACTGGGACTGCAGGCATGCACCAACATGCCCAGCTAATTTTGTATTTTTAGTAGAGACAGTATTTCTCCATGTTGGTCAGGTTAATCTCGAACTCCCGACCTAAGGTGATCCACCTGCCTCGGCCTCCCAAAGTGCTGGGATTACAGGTGTAAGCCACCACACCTGGCCAACAATTTATTTTTAGTCACTTGTGCACTATCCTCGGTGGCTCCTGCCTAGATTATTCTAAGAATTTCACCATTTGGACAGCTATTAGCCAGCTTTGGTTGGTCATGTGGGTCACCACTGCATTCAACTCAGTCCTAGCCTGATCTTCAGTTTCCAATAATATCATAATGTCATTGAGATAGTGTATTAATACACTTAAGATCTGCATCACGTCCAAATCCCACTTGTGACACCAAAAGTAAGAAGAAAACATAAATTAATTTTTTTCTGCTCACACATCACTCAACACAACATTTCTTTCTTTTCCTTCTTTTCGTTTTTCTTTATTCAGATGGAGTCTCATTCTGTCACCCAGGCTGAAGTGCAATGGCATGATCTCCGCTCACTGCAACCCTCTGCCTTGCGGGTTCAAACGATTCTCCTGCCTTGGCCTCCCGTGTAGCTGGGACTACAGGCATGCACCACCACGCCCAGCTGACTTGTTATTTTTAGTAGAGATGGAGTTTCACCATGTTGCCCAGGCTGGTCTCGAACTCCTGACCTCAGGTGATCTGCCAGCCTCAGACTCCCAAAGTACTGGGATTACAGGCATGAGCCACTGTGCCCAGCCTTAACACAACATTTCTGACACTAGATGTATGGGAACTTTTCCAAACATCAAGTAATTCTCCAGCAGACACCAACTGGGTGGGTTTTTTTTGTTTGGGTGGTTTTTTGTCTTTTTATTTTTTAGCTGGGTGTTTTTAAATTCAATTTAGTTCTGAAGCTATCTACCTGAAGATAGTATCAGATTCCACAGGTTAAGGGGTCAGTCCCACAAGACGGTCCCTACTGCAGATGCCATCTGCAAACAGTAGGTTTTCACCTGTACTTCTAATGCACTGGCTATAAATCAAGACTCCCTTAGGCTGGGCACAGAGTCCCTTCCTGTAATCCCAGCACTTTGGGAAGCCAAGTTGGGAGGATCACTCGAGCTCAGGAGTTTGAGAACAGCCTGGGCAACATGGTGAAACCCTGTCTTTACAACAAATCCAAAAAATTAGCTGGGCATAGTGGTGTGCGCCTGTGGTCCCAGTTACTTAGGGGGCTGGAATGGGAGAATTGCTTGAGCCCAGGAGGTGGAGGTTGCTGTGAGCTGAGATTGCATCCTTGTACTCCAGCCTGGGCAACAGAGCAAGACTCCATCTTAAAAAAAAAATTGGTAGCCAGCCGCAGTGGCTCATGCCTGTAATCCCAGCACTTTGGGAGGCCAAGGTGGGCGGATCACCTGAGGTCAGGAATTCAAAACCCATCTCTACTAAAAATACAAAAATTAGCCAAGCGTGGTGGCATATGCCTGTAATCCCAGCTACTTGGGAGGCTGAGACAGAAGAATCACCTGAACCCGGGAGGCAGAGGTTGCAGTGAGCCGAAATCACGCCATTGCACTCCAGCCTGGGCAACAAGAGCAAAACGTCATCTAAAAAAAAAAAAAAACTTTAAAAAGTATTATTTTTTAAAAAGGGGGGCATGGCCAGGTGCAGTGGCTCACACCTGTAATCCCAGCACTTTGGGAGGCCAAGGTGGGAGAATCAGTCAAGCTCAGGAATTCAAGACCAGATTGCACAACGTGGTGAGACCCTGTCTCTATGAAAAATACCAAAAAAATAGCCAGCTGTTGGAGGCACCCACCTGAGATCCCTGCTACATAGGAGGCTGAGGAGGGAGGACTGCTTGAGTCTGGGAGGTTGACGTTGCAGTGAGCCAAGATCACCCCTGCACTCCAGCCTGGGTGACAGAACGAGACCCTGCTTAAAAAAAAAAAAAAAAAAATGGTGGCTAGGCGCAGTGGCTCACACCTGTAATCTCAGCACTTTGGGAGGCTGAAGCAGGTGATCACCTGAAGTCAAGAGTTCGAGATCAGCCTGGCCAACATAGTGAAACCCCGTCTCTACTAAAAATACAAAAAATTAGCCAGGCATGGTGACACACATCTGTAATCCCAGCTACTTGGGAGGCTGAGACGGGAGAATTGCTTGAACCCGGTGGTGGAGGTTGCAGTGAGCCAAGATTGCACCGTTGTGCTCCAGCCTGGGCAACAAGAGTGAAACTCCGTCTCAAAAAAAAAAAGAAAAAGAAAAAGAAAAAAGAAAAATAATAATAGCTGTGCGTGGGGGCTCACGCCTATAATCCAAGCACTTTGGGAGCCCAAAGTGGGTGGATCACCTGAAGTCAGGAGTTCAAGACCAGCCTGACCAACATGGAGAAACCCCGTCTCTACCAAAAATACAAAATTAGCTGGGTGTGGTGACACATGCCTGTAATCCCAGCTACTTGGGAGGCTGAGGCAGAAGAATTGCTTGAACCTGGGAGGTGAAGGTTGCAGTGAGCTAAGATCGCACCACTGTACTCCAGCCTGGGCAACAAGAGCAAAACTCCATCTCAAAATAATAATAATAGTAATAATAATAATAATAATAATAAAAAGATGCAGGTGAACAGCCAGATGAGGAGATACCTAGAGCAGGGTCTGGAGGGAGACAGGAGCTTCTGCCTCCATGGAGTGGGGTCCACCACCCTCCTGGTACGTGGAAGTGTTTACCAATGTGGAAGCTCTTCAAACTCTGTTGTTGAGGGATTTTTTTTTTTTTTTCTTGAGACGGAGTCTCACTCTGTCACCCAGGCTGGAGTGCAGTGGTGCGATCTTGGCTCACTGCAAGCTCCGCCTCCCGGGTTCACGCCGTTCTCCTGCCTCAGCCTCCCGAGTAGCTGGGACTACAGGCGCCCACCACCTCGCCCGGCTAATCTTTTGTATTTTTAGTAGAGACGGGGTTTCACTGTGTTAGCCGGGATGGTCTCGATCTCCTGACCTCATGATCCACCCGCCTCGGCCTCCCAAAGTACTGGGATTACAGACATGAGCCACGGCGCCCAGCCGAGGGATTTTTATGGAAGCTTTGTTACGAAGCCATGATCGGTTAATAACTCCATTTCCAGGCCCTCTTCCCTTTCCAGAGAAATGGGGTGAGGCGGAAAGCTCCAGGCTTACAAGCATGGCTTGATCTTCTTGACCCCCGACCCAGGAACCTCCCAAGCGTCACCTCATTAGAACAAAAGACACTCATGTCACCCAGGAAATTTGAAACTCTGCATCAGATGTTCCCATCACTCAGGAGATTACAAAGATCTCAGGAGCTCTGTGTCAGGAACTGGGGCAAAGACCAAATATTTATCTTACCATAAATTATAATATCGGCCGGGCACAGTGACTCACACCTGTAATCTCAGCCCTTTGGGAGGCTGAGGTGGGTGGATCACCTGAGGTCAGGAGTTTGAGACCAGTCTGGCCAACATGCAGAAACCCCGTCTCTACTAAAAATACAAAAATTACCTGGGCATGGTGGTGCACACCTGTAATCCCAGCTACTCCAGAGGCTGAGGCACGAGGATTGCTTGAACCCGGGAGTTGGAGGTTGCAGTGAGCCGAGATCCCACCACTGCACTCCAGCCTGGGCAACAGGCTGCCTAAAAACAAAACAAAACAAAACAAAATAAAATAAGTGTGCCCTTGGCCGGATGTGTGGCCAGAGTAAAGACTCAAGCCTCAGTTGCTGATGGGGAGCAAGATTGATGCAGGGAAAGAGGCACCGGATTGGCAGTTACCAGAAAAAAGGGAAAACACACCCAGTGTGGACAAAGGCTGCGGGAAGCCCACAGATTCCAGTCTACTGGGGCAAAGGGTCAAGTCCACAAAGCAAACAGAGGTTTTGTGTCTCTGAGGGGCTTGGCTGCATGTTAACGCCGGGTTCCTGCCCCAGCCCACACCGGCCCAGCCATCCTGCACGGAAGCACAGGCTGTTTGCTGAATTTAAGCCTTGCCCAAACATTTGTTTTTTTGAGACAAGATGCTTGAAGGTGCCTCATGCCCTCTAGCCAGGTCAGAGCTCACAGCTGTGGCAGAGGAGGAGAGTCTGCAGAAGGCTGGACCTGTAGGTTTCTCTCCAACTCTGAGACTCCAGGCAGGGAGTCCTGGGGTCAGAGCATGGACAGGGCTCACAGTGTTGGGTCACAGACTCAAGACTCTCCAGATGTCCTCATAAAAAGGATGGAAGCTGCCGTGCGCGGTGGCTCACGCCTGTAATCCCAGCACTTTGGGAGGCCGAGGCAGGCAGATCACTTGACGTCAGGAGTTTGAGACGGTCTGGCCAACAAGGCAAACCCCATCTCTACTAAAAATACAAAAATTAGCCGGGTGTGGTGGCACGTACCTGTAATCTCAGCTACTTGGGAGGCTGAGGCACGAGAATCCCTTGAACCTGGGAGGTGGAGGTTGAAATGAGCTGAGATCCCACCACTGCACTCCAGCCTGGGCAACGGAGTGAGACTGTCTCAAAAAAAAAAAAAAAAAAGAGAGAGACAGAGAGAATCTAATGCCTGATGATCTGTCACTGTCTCCCATCACTCCCAGATAGGACTATCTAGTTGCAGAAAATAAAGCTCAGGGCTCCCACTGTTTCTACATTATGGTCAGTTGTATTATTACAATGTAATAATAACAGAAATAGGCCGGGTGCAGTGGCTCACGCCTGTAATCCCAGTACTTTGGGAGGCCAAGGCGGATCATGAGGTCAGGAGTTTGAGACCAGCCTGGCCAACATGATGAAAGCCCGTCTCCCTTAAAAATACAACCATAAGCTGGGCATGGTGGCAAGCTTCTATAATCCTGGCTACTTGGGAGGCTGAGGCAGGAGAATTGCTTGAACCTGGGAGGTGGAGGTTGCAGTGAGCCGAGATTGCGAATTTCCCTCCAGCCTGGTCAACAAAAGCGAAACTCTGTCTCGAAAAACATACATATTATAATAATAATAAAGTGCACAATAAACGTAATCTGCTTGAATCATTCTGAAACCAGTCTCCTCCCTGCCTCCTGAGTAGCTGGGACTATAGGCACGTGCAGCACACCAGCTCATTTAAAGAAAAAATGTTTTTTTTTTTTTTTGTAGAAATGGGGCTTTACTATGTTGTCCATGCTGGTCTTGAACTCCTAGCCTCAAGGGATCCTCCTGCCTTGGCCTCAGAAAGCACTGGATTCCAGGCCATAAGCCACCACACCTGCCAAAGAAAAACTCTTTTTTTTTTTTGAGACGGAGTCTCACTCTGTCGCCCAGGCTGGAGTGCAGTGGCACGATCTCGGCTCACTGCAAGTTCTGCTTCTTGGGTTGAAGCAATTCTCTTGCTTCAGCCTCCTAAGTAGCTGGGATAACAGGATGCACCACTAATTTTTTGTATTTTTAGCAGAAACGGGGTTTCACCATGTTGGTCAGGCTGGCCTCAAACTGCTGACCTCAAGTGATCTGCCTGCTTTGGCCTCCCAAAGTGCTGGGATTACAGGCGTGAGCCACCACCACTGGCCCTTTTGCTTATTTATCTAGCATTAAGAAGAAATCCAGAACGAGGTAGCTTCACAAGTTTCTTCTTGGTTGTGGTTGTTGTTGTTGTTGTTGTTGTTGTTGTTGTTGTTTTTAGACAGAGTCTTGCTCTGTCTCCCAGGCTGGAGTGCAGTGGCCTGATCTCGGCTCACTGCAACCTCCGCCTCCCGGGTTCAAGCAATTCTCCTGTCTCAGTCTCCTGAGTAGCTGGGACTACGGGCACCCGCCACCATGCCTGGCTAATTTTTGAATTTTTATTTATTTATTTTTGAGACAGAGTCACGTTCTGTCCCCCAGGCTGGAGTGCAGTGGCGCGATCTCGGCTCACTGCAACCTCCGCCTCCTGGGCTCAAGCAATTCTCCTGTCTCAGCCTCCCAAGTAGCTGGGACTACAGGTGTGTGCCACCACGCCCAGGTAATTTTTGTATTTCTAGTGGAGATGTGGTTTCACCATGTTGTCCAGGCTGGTCCTGAACTCCTGACCTCAGGTGATCCAGCAACCTCAGCCACCCAAAGTGCTGGGATTACAGGCGTGAGCCACCGCATCTGGCCCACGTTTCTTCTTTACCTGCTCCATGATGCCACAGATCTTCTTTTTGGTTCTGTCATCTCTAGTGTGTTCCCTTTATCCTCGTGCTTGTTGCCTCTCGTTGCAGAATGGCTGCTGCAGCTCCAGACATCACATTCAAGTCAGAAACAAGGGGTAAGGGGAAAAGCACATTCAAGGCAGAAACAAGGGGGTAAGGGTGAATGCCAGCTGCATTTCCCTTTGATCAGATAAAGGCATAAAAATATTTCCCAGAAATTCCCACAGCATCCTTCCTCTTAGGGCTCATTGGTCAGAACTGGGTCCTGGGCCACCTCTACCTGCAGAGGCGGCTGGGAAACTGGAGAATAGGAAGCCATTGTCTTTTAAATCTAATTTCAGAAGTGATGGCTCCTTGCTTCTATTGTATAATAGTGATTAAAAGGCAGTCAGTAAAGGCTGGGCACAGTGGCTCACACCTGTAATCCCAGCACTTTGGGAAGCCAAGGCAGGTGAATCCCTTGAGGTCAGGAGTTCAAGACCAGCTTGGCCAAACCCATCTCCACTAAAAATACAAAAATTAGCCAGGTGTGGTGGTGGGCGCCTGTAATCCCAGCTACTCGGGAGGCTGAGGCAGGAGAATTGTTTGAACCTGGGAGGCAGAGGTTGCAGTGAGCCAAGATCGCCATTACAGTCCAGCCTGCGTGACAGAATGAGACCCTATCTCAAAAAAAAAAAAAAAAAAAAAAAAGGCAATCAGCACACATTCAAAGAGAGGGAATTCTACAAAAGAAAGAATGCCAGGAGGTGGGGATCATTGCAAACCATCTTAAAGGCTTTCCCCATGGCCAAGTGCACTGGCTCATGCCTGTAATCTTAGTGCTTTGAGAGTACGAGGCAAGAGGATTGCTTGAGTCCAGGAGTTCAAGACCAGCCTGGGCAACACAGAGTGACCCCATCCCCACCTCAAAACAAACAAACAAAAAACAAAGAAAATAAAAATTTAGCTGGGCATTGTGGCCCATGTCTTTGGTCCCAGCTACTCGGGAGGCTAAGGCAGGAGGATTGCCTGAGCTCAGGAGTTTGAGGTTACAGTGAGCTTGATAGTGCCACTGCACTCCAGCCTGGGCAATAAAGCAAGACCCTGTCTCAATAAATAAATAAATGAGTGAGCCGCACAGCAATCCCTTAAGGGAAGGAGTTTTCTTTTCTTTTCTTTTTTTTTTTTTTTTTTTTTGAGACAGAGTCTTACTCTGTTGCCAGGTTGGAATGCAATGACATGATCTCGGCTCACTGCAACCTCCGCCTCCTGGGTTCAAGCAATTCTCCTGCCTCAGCCTCCCAAGTAACTAGGACTATAGGCAAGCACCATCACGCCTGGTTAATTTTTGTATTTTTAGTAGAGACGGGGTTTCACCATGTTGTCCAGGATGGTCTCAATCTCCTGACCTCATGATCTGCCCACCTTGGCCTCCCAAAGTGCTGGGATTACAGGCATGAGAAACTGTGCCTGGCTGGGGAAGGGGTTTTCTAAGGTCAGTTAAACAGTTCCTGCAGTGGCTGAGGTGTCCCTAAGAACACATTGACTATTATGATAAGGATAATCCCAATATTTGTTTCCACTCTTGATGGGCTGGGCTTCCCGATAGGGTTGCAATGACTTCAGCAGAAGCAGTTTGTGGACATAGGATTAAGATCCAATTTTGAAAGATGAAGGTTGGAATTAAGTATGTGAAGAAAACATACATTCTAGGAGATTTACATTATAGAAGTAAATCTATGACATGAGGTTCCTGAGGCTGATGTAACCTAGCTCCACAAACTAGGTGGCTTAAAACAGCAGAAAAGGCTGGATGTGATGGCATACACCTGTAATCCCAGCACTTTGGGAGGCCGAGGCAGGAGGATTGCTTGAGCCAAGGAGTTCAAGACCAACCTGGGTCACATGGCGAAACCCTGTATCTGAAAAATAACAAAAAGTTAGCCAGGTATGGTGGTGCACACCTGTAGTCCCAGCTACTAGGGAAGCTGAAATGGGAGGACTGCTTGAGCCCAGGAGGTGGAGGTTGCAGTGAGCTGAGATCGTGCAACTGCATTCCCGCCTGGGTGACAGAACAAGACCTTGTCTCAACAATAACAACAAGCCAGGTGCGGTGGCTCACGCCTGTAATCCCAGCACTTTGGGAGGCCGAGGTGGGTGGATCACAAGGTCAGGAGATCGAGACCACGGTGAAACCCCGTCTCTACTAAAAATACAAAAAATTAGCCGGGCGCCGTGGCGGGCACCTGTAGTCCCAGCTACTCAGGAGGCTGAGGCAGGAGAATGGCGTGAACCCGGGAGGCAGAGCTTGCAGTGAGCCGAGATCGCGCCACTGCACTCCAGCCTGGGCGACAGAGCGAGACTCTGTCTCAAAAAAAAAAAAACAAAAAAACAAACAAAAAAAAATAACAACAAAAAGCAGAAAAACAGAAAACTACAGAAATGTATTGTCTCACAGCACTAGAGGCCAGAAGTCTGAAATCAAGGTGTGGGCAGTGCTGGTTCCTTCTGGAGGCTGAGAGAATCCATCCCAGGCCTCTCCCCTGGCTTCTGGTGGCTTCAGCCGTCCTTGGCAATTCCTTGGCTTGTGGCCACATCTCTCCAGTCACTGCCTTCTTCACATGGCCCCATGTTCCAAATTCCCTCGTCTTTGTTTTTTGATTTGATTTTATTTATTTATTAATTATTTATTTATGAGATGAAGTTTCACTCTTGTTGCCTGGGCTGGAGTGCAATGGCATGATCTCGGCTCACTGCAATCTCCGCCTCCCAGGTTCAAGCCATTCTCCTGACTCAGCCTTCCGAGTAGCTGGGATTACAGGCTCACACCACCACGCCCAGGTAATTTTTTGTGTTTTTAGTAGAGATGGGGTTTCACCCTGTTGGCCAGGCTGGTCTCGAAATCCTGACCTCAGGGTGCCTTGGCCTCCCTAAGTGGTGGGATTACAGGCACGAGCCACCGCGCCTGTTCTGATTTTTTATTTTTTAGACAGAGTCTCGCTCTGTTGCCCATGCTGGTGTGCAGTGGCACAATCTGGCTCACTGCAGCCTCAACCTCCTGGGCTCAAGCAATCCTTCCACCTCAGCCTCCTGAGTAGCTGGGACCACAACTATGCACCATCACACTCGGCTATTTTTTTTTTTTTTTTTTTAGATGGAGTCTCACTCTATCACCCAGGCTGGAGTGCAGTGGCGTGATCTCGGCTCACTGCAACCTCTGCCTCTCAAGTTCAAGGATTCTCGTGCCTCAGCCTCCCAAGTAGCTGGGATTACAGGCACCCACCACCATGCTGGGCTAATTTTTGTATTTTTAGTAGAGACAGGTTTTTACCAGATTGGTCAGGCTGGTCTGAAACTCCAGACCTCAAGTGATCCGCCCACCCCAGCCTCCTGAAGTGCTGGGATCACAGGCATGAGCCATAGTACCCAGCCCCACACTTGGCTAATTTTTAAAATTTTTGTGTATATGGAGTCTTGCCATGTTGCCCAGGCTGGTTTTATTTATTTTAAGCCCTTCTTTTTTGCCCAATTCATTTAGCACTTTATTATTTTTGAAATCTTTCTATTTTTATTCATTAAGAGACAGTGTCTCACTCTGTCACCCAGGCTGGTGTGTACTGGCATAATCAATGCTCACTGCAGCCTCAACTTTCTGGGCTCAAGTGATCCTCCTGCCTCAGCCTCCTGAGTAGCTGAGACTACAGGTGCATGCCACCATGCCTGGCTAATTTTTTGTATTTTTAGTAGAGACGGGGTTTCACCGTGTTAGCCAGGATGGTTTCGATCTCCTGACCTTGTGATCTGCCCACCTCAGCCTCCCAAAGTCCTGGGATTACAGATATGATCCACCGTGTCCGGCTCTGGCTAATTTTTAAAACTTTTTTTGGATAGAGACATGGTTTCTCTGTGTTGCCCAGGCTGGTCTTGAACTCCAGAGATCAAGTGGTCCTCTGGCTTTAGCCACTCAGAGTGCTAAGATTACAGGCATGAGCCACCGTGCCTGGCTGTTTTGTAGAAATGGGGTCTTCTTGCATTACCCAAGCTTGTCTCAAACTTCTAGGCTCAAAGCAATCCTCCCTCCTTGGCCTTCCAAAGTGCTGGAATTACAAGTGTGAATGACCATGCTTAACCCTAGATATTTCTTCTTCTTCTTTGAGACAGAGACTCACTCTGTCACCCAGGCTGGAGTGCAATGGCACAATCTCGGCTCACTGCAACCTTCGCCTCTGGGGTTCAAGTGATTCTCCTCCCTCAGCCTCCCAAGTAGCTGGGATTACAGGCACCACCACCACACCCAGCTAACTTTTGTATTTTTAGTAGAGACAGGGTTTCACCATGTTGACCAGGCTGGTCTCGAACTCCTGACCTCGGGTGATTCGCCTACCTCGGCCTCCCAAAGTGCTGGGATTATAGGTGTGAGCCACCATGCCCGGCCATGATCCTGGACATTTTTATAAATGGAATCAGACACTCTATGGTCTTTTGTGCCTGGCTTCTTTCACTCAGCATGGTGTTTTCAGGGTTCATCCGTGCTGTAGGATGGATCAGTGCTTCATTCCTTTTTATGGCTGCATAGTATTCCATTTCATGGATTGACCACAGTCTGTTGATCCACACATCCTTTAAGGAACAGCTGAATTGTTTCCACTTTTTGGCGATCGTGAACAATACTGCTATAAATGTGTGTCTTTTAGCCCTTTTTGAATAGTTAACCGGAGTGGATACTCCTTTTCTTTTCTTTTTTTTTTTTTTTTTTGAGATGGGGTCTCCCTCTGTCACCCAGGCTGGAGTACAGTGGTGCGATCTCGGCTCACTGCAACTTCTGCTTCCCAGGTTCAAGCAATTCTCCTGTCTCAGCCTCCCGAGTAGCTGAGACTACAGGTGTGCACCACCACACCTGAGTTTTGTAGTTTTAGTAGAGACAGGGTTTCACTATATTGGTCAGGCTGATCTCAAACTCTTGATCTCAGGTGATACACCTGCCTTGGCCTCCCAAAGTGCCGGGATTACAGGCGTGAGCCACCGTGCCCAGCCATGAAGTGGATACTCCTATTCTGGACATAGAATGACAATGATTTTTCCGCACATAACAATGATTTTTCCTTTTCTTTCTCTCTTTTTAATTGGAGACAGGGTCTCACTTTTGTCGTCCAGGCTGGAGTGGTGTGATTGCATCTCATTGCAGTCACTCCTGTGGTCAGGAAATGGGGAGGTTTGGCCATGTCTGTGGTTTGGACAATGCTCTTATATTCATCTGTGGTAAGACTCAGTTACGGAAGGGTTTTCATTTTTGTCTGGTTTCATCCTGGACAGAGTGGCCCTGTTTGATGTGGTCATTCTGTGAAGTTGTATATGTTCAACCAAAGAACTCCTCGGCTTCGCTGTGACTACTAGCCCAACTCCCAGTTGACCAGAACCTGGGGCCAATTTTTTCTTCTTTACTTTACATTCACCTTCTCGCCTTTGCATATGCTGTTCCTTCTGCTCAGAATGCCTTTCCTTCCCTGTCTTCACTCAGCTCTTTCCTTCTCAAGTTTCAGAGCGCTGCTTAAATGCCACCTTCTCTGAGAAGCCCTCTTTGATCACACAGGCTGTGGGCCTCTATAACTCATTTCAACACCAGACACATCTTTTGGTCACAGTTAGGATTTTTTTTTTTTTTTTTTTTTTTTTTTTGAGAGAAGGTCTCACTCTGTTGCTCAAGCTGGAGTGCAAGCAGTGCAATGGCGGCTCACTGCAGCCTCCAACTCCTGGGCTCAAGCAATCGTCCTGAGTAGCTATGAAGACAAGCTCGCCACCACACCAGCTGATTTTTTTTGTTTGTTTTATTTTTGTAGAGACAGGGGTCTCTCTTGTCTTGTCTCTCTCTACAGATCATGTCTGTAATCCCAGCCCTTTGGGAGGCTGAGGTGGGCGGATCACAAGGTGAGGAGATCGAAACCATCCTGGCTAACACGGTGAAACCCCGTCTCTACTAAAAATACAAAAAATTAGCCAGGCATGGGCAAGAGTTTTGAGGCAGGTCTCAAAACTTCTGGCCTCAAATGATCTTCCCACTTTGGTCTCCCAAAGTGCTAGGATTACAGGCATGAGCTACTGTGGCTGGCCTGTCATCTTTCAAGTTTCCCAAGTGAGGAGAAAAGGGAGGGAGAAGGCCAGAAAAAAATAAGTTAGAGGAACAGTTCTTGCTGTGGGTCTCAGTATGTTGCCATGTCCCTATGAAAGAAAGAGAAAGAGAGAAAGAAAAGGAAGGAAGGAGAGAGAGAGGGAGCCCAGAAAGAAAAGAAAGGGAAAGGAAGGAAAGATATGAGAAAGGAAGGAAAGAGAAAGAAATAAAAAAGAAAAGACAAGAAAAAGGGAAAGGAAGGAAGAAAAAAGAAAAATTAAAGAACGGAGATAAAGGGGGCTCCAGACAAACATAAAAATTGGACCTTCAAAAGACAATTGGCCAGGTGCGGTGGCTCACACTTGTAATCCTAGCACTTTGGGAGGCTGAGACGGGCAGATCACCTGAGGTCCCAAGTTCGAGACTAGCCTGGCCAACATGGCAAAAACCCGTCTCTACTAAAAATACAAAAATTAATTGGGCATGGTGGCTCACACTTGTAGTCCCAGCACTTTGGGAGGCCAAAGGGGGAGGATCTCTTGAGCCCAGCAGTTTGAGACCAGCCTGAGCAACAGAGCGAGACCCTATTGCAATTTTTAAAAAAACGTTTCAGGTAGCCGGGTGTGATGGTACACACCTGTAGTCCGAGCTACTCGGGAGGCTGAGGCAGGAGGACTGCTAGAGCCTGGGAGGTCGAGGCTGCAGTAAGCTGTGATTGCACTACTGCACTCCAGCCTGAGCAGCAGAGTGAGACCCTGTCTCAAATAAATAAATAAATAGCACAACAGATGATCGCCTCATGAGAATTTGATCTTTCCATTAAAAGTCTCCTCTCCAGTGGAAAAGTCTCACAGTGGCCACTCAAATTCTAAATTGTCCCCAGTGGGAGGTACCATTGGAGAGAGACACATTTTGTTTTTTTGAGACAGGATCCGGCTCTGTCACCCAGGTTGGAGTGCCATAGTGTGATCATGGCTCACTGCAACCTCTGCCTCCCGGGCTCAAGCGATTCTCCTGCCTCAGCCTCCTGAGTAACTGGGACTACAGGTGCACAACACTGTGCACAGCTTCCTTATAAGATTTTGAGGCCAGGCGCGGTGGCTCAAGCCTGTAATCCCAGCACTTTGGGAGGCCGAGACGGGCGGATCACGAGGTCAGGAGTTCGAGACCATCCTGGCTAACACGGTGAAACCCCGTCTCTACTAAAAAATACAAAAAACTAGCCGGGCGAGGTGGCGGGCGCCTGTAGTCCCGGCTACTCGGGAGGCTGAGGCAGGAGAATGGCATAAAAACCCGGGAGGCAGAGTTTGCAGTGAGCTGAGATCCGGCCACTGCACTCCAGCCTGGGCGACACAGCGAGACTCCGTCTCAAAAAAAAAAAAGATTTTGAAATGGTGAAAAGTTTCCCAAAGGACAGTGGTCCAAGGAGATCTTTGGAACACTTTGGCCATCATCATTGACTCAAGGGTGACTTACTGAGTCTAGACCTGTCCTCCCTCTATCTACATTTCCCCGATGGATCCACAATGCAATCCCAGCACTTGGGGAGGTCAAGGCAGGAGGATCACTTGAGCCCAGGATTCGAGACCAGCCTGGGCAACAAGGTGAGACCTCGTCTCTACAAAAAATACAAAAATTGACAGTGGACACCAGGGCTCCAAGATGGCGTCAGTTGTACCAGTGAAGGACAAGAAACTTCTGGAGGTCAAACTGGGGGAGCTGCCAAGCTGGATCTTGATGTGGGACTTCAGCCCTAGTAGCATTTTCAGAGCATTTCGAAGAGGTTACTACCAGTACTACAACAAGTACATTGACGTGAGGAGGGGAGCATCTCGGGGATTACCATGGTGCTGGCATGCTACGTGCTCTTCAACTACTGCCTTTCCTACAAGCATCTCAAGCACGAGCGGCTCCGCAAATACCACTGAAGAGGACACACTCTGCACCACCCCTTGACCCCATGACCTCGGCCCGAGCCCCTCCGTGAGGAACACAATCTCGATCGTTGCTGAATCCTTTCATGTCCTAATGGGAATTAACCTCCAAATAAAAGATGACCGGTAAAAAATAAAAATTAAAAAAATATACAAAAATTGGCCAGGCGCAGTGGCTCACACCTGTAATCCCAGCACTCTGGGAGGCTGAGACGGGTGAATCACGAGGTCGAGAGATCAAGATCATCCTGGCCAACATGGTGAAACCCCACCTCTGCTAAAAATACAAAAATTAGCTGGGCGTGGTGGTGCACACCTGTAGTCCCAGTTACTCGGGAGGCTGAGGCAGGAGAACTGCTTGAGCCCGGGAGGCAGAGGTTGCAGTGAGCCATGATCACACTACGGCACTCCAACCTGGGTGATGGAGGCAGATCCTGTCTCAAAAAACCAAAACCAAAACCAAACATGTCCCTCTCCATTGGTATCTCCCACTGAGGACAAGGAGAATCACTTCAACCCAGGAGGCGGAGGTTGCAGTGAGCCAAGATCGCAGCACTGTACTCCAGCCTGGTGACAGAGTGAGACTCCATCTCAAAAAAAAAAAATTAGCTGGACTTGGCGGTGAGGCCTGTAGTTCCAGCTACTTGGGAGGCTGAGGCAGGAGGATCACTTGAGCCCAGGAGGTCAAGGCTGCAGTGAGCCAAGATTGCACGACTCCACTCCTCCCTGGGCAACAAAGTGAGACCTTGATTTTAGACTTAAAGCCTCCAGGACTATGAGAGAATTGATTTGCATTGTTTCCTTTTTTTTTTTTTTTTTTTTTTTTTTTTTTGAGACGGAGTCTCGCTCTGTCGCCCAGGCTGGAGTGCAGTGGCCAGATCTCAGCTCACTGCAAGCTCCGCCTCCCGGGTTCACGCCATTCTCCTGCCTCAGCCTCCGAGTGCTGGGATTACAGGCTTGAGCCACTGCGCCCGGCTTTTTTTTTTTTTTGAGACAGAGTCTTGCTCTGTCTCCCAGGCTGCAATGCAGTGGCACTATCTTGGCTCACTGCAACCTCTGCCTCCCAGGTTCAAGAGATTCTTCTGCCTCAGCCCCCTGAGTAGCTGGGATTACAGGCATACACCACCACACCTGGCTAATTTTTGTATTTTTAGTAAAGATAGGGTTTCACCATGTTGGTCAGGCTAGTCTCGAACTCCTGACCTCAGGAGATCCACCTTCCTCGGCCTTTCAAAGTGCTGGGATTACAGGCATAAGCCACCGCACCCAGCCAATTTCTGTTGTTCTCAAAACCACTAGTTTGTGGTCATTTGCTACTGCAGCCACCAGAAACTCATACAGGCCTGCACAAGAGACAGACCACAGGAGGAGGTATCCAGAGAGAAAACAATTTAACCAAGGAACAGAGTGACTGATCAGAAAACCAAAAAAAAACCCCGGAGAAACTCATTCCTAGAATAGCAAATGAAATAAACCCTGCGTGGAAGGGCCCTAATGAGATCATAACCGAAACTCCATTCAGCATTAACTTACCTTCCAGCCACAGGCAGAATCACCTTAAGCAGATAGAGACACAAAGGTCTCAGACGTGCACACTTTTTTTTTTTTTTTTTTTTTTTTTTTTGAGACAGAGTCTTGCTCTACCACCCAGGCTGGAGTTCAGTGGCCGGATCTCAGCTCATTGTAACCTCTGCCTCCCGGGTTCAAGCAATCCTCCTGCCTCAGCCTCCCGAGTAGCTGGGATTACAGGCGCACACTACCACGCCCAGCCACTTTTTGTATTTTTAGTAGAGACAGGGTTTCACACTGTTGGCCAGGTTGGTCTTCAACTCCTGACCTCAGGTGACCTGCCTGCCTTGACCTCCCAAAGTGCTGGGATTACAGGCATGAGCCACCGCGCCCGACCTCAGATGTGCGCACTTTTGCCGAGTCCAGGTTACTGATTGGTGGCAGGGAGGGTCTCAGCCCAATCTCAGTAGGACGTCCAGTCCTGTTGATGTCAAATACCACCAGAAAAACAGCTGCAGTGAAACCCAGCTGGGTTTATGGATTAATGCATTGAAGGAAGAAACACCGGAAGGGGTTCTGTCTATCTCAGAAAGAGAAAGTGAGAAAGAGCATGTTACAGAACTAGGGCAACTGTGGGGTGATTTGAGGAGAGTTCAAGGGAGTGGGATTCTGCCTTGGATTGCCTGCAAACAGCTAGTGGGGACAATTCTCTAAATATTTTAATAATCTTTTTTTTTTTTTTTTTCTGAGATGGAGTCTCGCTCTGTCGCCCAGGCTGGAGTGCTGTGGCTCGATCTCGGCTCACTGCAAGCTCCGCCTCCCGGGTTCACGCCATTCTCCTGCCTCAGCCTCCCGAGTAGCTGGGACTACAGGCGCCCACCACCATGCCCGGCTAATTTTGTATTTTTAGTAGAGATGGGGTTTCACTGTGTTAGCCAGGATGATTTCAATCTCCTGACCTCATGATCTGCCTGCCTCAGCCTCCCAAAGTGCTGGGATTACAGGCGTGAGCCACGGCGCCTGGCCTTTAATAATCCTTTTACCTAGAAGGCAGGGGAACCTGCTGGGAATTGGCGAAAACTAGCAGTCACACCCTTTGGCCAGGAGATGGGGAGGTTTGGCCATTTTTGTGGTTTGGACAATGCTCTTGTATTCACCTGTGCTAAGACTCGATTACGGAAGGGTTTTGTTTTTCTATGGCCAAGTGTCACTGGTCTGAGTGTCCCTGTCTGATGTGGACATTCCATGAAATTGGTTTCGTCAATCAAAAACTCCACAGCTTAGCTGTGACTGCCAGGCCAACTGCTAGCTGACAGTGGTCCAGGGCTACTTGTTTCTTCCTCACTTTATATTCACCTCCTCACCTTTGCATATGCTGTTCCCTCTGCCCAGAACACCTTTCCCTCTCTTTTTCATTCAACTCTTTCCTTCTGAAGCTTCAGAGCTTTGTTTAAATAACAGCACCTCTGAGAAGCCCTCTTTGATCACCCAGGCTGTGGGCCTCCACAACCCTGTTTCAACCCCAGGCACATCTTTTAGTCACGATTAGGATCATCATTATTATTATTATTATTGTTATTACTTTTGAGACAGAGTGTTACTCTATCACCCAGGCTGGAGTGCAGTAGCATGATCTCAGCTCACTGCAACCTCCGCCTCCCAGGTTCAAGTGATTCTCCTGCCTCAGCCTCCCAAGTAGCTGGGATTACAGGCACATGCCACCACGCCTGGGTAATTTTTAGATGGGGTTTCACCATGTTAGCCAGGCTGGTCTTGGACTCCTGACCTCAAGTGATCTGCCCACCTCAGCCTCCTGAAGTGCTGGGATTATAGGCATGAGCTACAATGCCTGACCTTTATTATTATTATTTATTTATTTTGAGATGGAGTCATGCTCTGTAGCCCAGGCTGGAGTGTGATGGCATGATCTTGGCTCATTGCAACCTCTGCCTCCTGGGGTCAAGTGATTCTCCTGCCTCAGCCTCCCAAGTAGCTGGGATTACAGGCATGCACCACCAAGCCCAGCTAATTTTTGTGTTTTTAGTAAAGACAGGGTTTCGCCATGTTGGTCAGGCAGGTCTCGAACTCCTGACCTTAGGTGATCTGCCCAGCTCGGCCTCCCAAAGTGCTAGGATTACAGGCGTGAGCCACTATGCCTGGCCTTTATTATTATTATTATTATTTTTGTTGTTGTTGAGACAGAGTCTCGCTTTGTCACCCAGACTGGAGTGCAGTGGCCGGATCTCAGCTCACTGCAAGCTCCGCCTCCCGGGTTCACGCCATTCTCCTGCCTCAGCCTCCCGAGTAGCTGGGACTACAGACGCCCGCCACCTCGCCCGGCTAGGTTTTTGTATTTTTTAGTAGAGACGGGGTTTCACCGTGTTAGCCAGGATGGTCTCGATCTCCTGACCTTGTGATCCGCCCGTCTCGGCCTCCCAAAGTGCTGGGATTACAGGCTTGAGCCACCGCGCCCGGCCTATTATTATTTTTTAAGAGACAGGCTCCTTTGCCCGGGCTGGCTGGAGTGCAGTGGCGCTATCATAGCTCACTACAGCCTCCAACTTCTGGGCTCAAGTGAGACTCTTGAATGGGAGGATGAACATGCCACCATGCCCAGCAAATATTTTTATTTTCTGTAGAGATGGGGTCTCATCATGTTGCCCAGGCTGGCCTCAAGCGATCCTCCCATCTTAGCCTTCCAAAGGGTTGGGATCCCAGGCATGAGCCACCGCGACCAGCCAGGATAATAATCTTTCATGTGATTTTCCGACTTTGAGCCCCCTGCAACCAGAGCCCTTTCTGTCTCATCCTGCTGTGTGGTACCAGCTGTGGCGCACAGTAGGACTTCAATACTTGAGAACGCGCACATCTAAAAGTTACAGAATGTTAGAACAATAGAAGCTGTACGGTTCTGGGCACTGCACTCCGTGGCGGGGTGCCCTGGAGACACCAGAAGTCACCTTGCTGAAGACGTGGCTTGTTCTGGATTGAAATTCACTTGATCTACACCCCTAAGTTATGTCAATATGAAGGAAGAGGCTATCTTATCACACTTAGGAAAGTGTGACAAGCCTGGTCGGGAAGGCGTGACAGGCCTGGTTCTTTATCAGTGGAAGGTTAATTAAGATGCCTTTGGCACCTTCCAACGCCTCCCTCAACACTGACAATACATGGTTATATTGAGCCTCTTCTTCTAAGGGCCAAACGAACTTCACCTCTGGACATCGAAGCCATGGGGGAGACCAAAACTAAACAGGTCCACAAAATGTTAAAGCAACTTGATATTACAAAAGAAAAAAAAGAAAGAGGGGCCGGGTGTGGTGGCTCACACCTGTAATCCCAGCACTTTGGGAGGCTGAGGCGGTTGGATCACCTGAGGTCAGGAGTTCAAGACCAGCCTGGCCCACATGGGTGAAACTCCGTCTCTACTAAAAAAAAAAAAAAAAAAAATTAGCCGGGCGCAGTGGCACATGCCTGTATTCCCAGCTACTTGGGAGGCTGAGGCAGGAGCAGAAGAATCGCTTGAACCCGGGAGGCGGAGGTTGCAGTGAGCCTAGATTGCGCCACTGAACTCCAGCCTGGAAGACAGAGCAAGACCGTGTCTCAAAAAAAAAAGAAGGAAGGAAGGAGGGAGGGAGGGAGGGAGGGAAGGAAGGAAGGAGGGAGGGAGGGAGGGAGGGAGGGAAGGAAAGAAGGAAGGAAGGAAGGAAGGAAGGAAGGAAGGAAGGAAGGAAGGAAGGAAGGAAGGAAGGAAGGAAGGAAGGAGGGAGGGAAGGAGGGAAGGAAGGAAGGAAGGAGAAAGAAAGAAGCCTGGAGAAGGACGTGTCCATTTTGCCTGGTGGCGGGGGTGGGGGGATCTGGGAGAATCTCTCTGAGGAAGGGATATTTAGGGTAAGGCCTGAAGGGAGGGAGGAAGCTGGCTATGGAAAAACCTGGGAAATTCCTGGGGGAACTCCCTGAGGCAAGACTGCGCCTGGCAATTTGTAAGACCGGGCTGGTGCGACCTGAGCTGAGAGCTAACGGAAGGATGAGAGGGAGGACAAGGGAGATGGGGTTGGAGGTGGGAGGAGTCTTATGGGACAATGAGAACCCAGGGGAGGTGTTAGAGCAGGGGAGGTGCATCGCGCACTAGGATTTAGGTCCCTGCGGGGTCACTGAGGGGATGCCTTTTAGGGAATGGACTCTGTGGTCAACTACTCCTACCCAAACTGCCCCAAAAGCATTTGCTTTTCCCTCTCCACAGTCAGATCCAGTGTAACCATCCTTAGACACCTAATACCGCCATTTTTACTGATGAGGACACTGAGAAATAGTAAATGCACAAAATCTAAAGTATAGTGCCTAAGACAAATTAGCGCCCCAAACCTAATTTCTAAATAAAATTAATAAATAATATTGCAAAAGTGGGGAGCGGGTCAGCAATCCAGGGGGAGGCACTGGCAGGAGTTGTTAGGCAGGAATCTAGACCCAACATGGCGGCGTTACCCGGCGTGGCAGGCCTTTTGTTAAAGACTCCCTTCACCCTTGTACACACCCGCAGACTTACATACGTCAGAGTTCTGGCTAGGCAACCACACTCCCCCATGACCTGCAGCTCACCTGCATTCCGCAAGTTGGTAAACAGCAATTTCGGTTGACAGTTTCCAAAGACCCCTTCCTCATGACCCTTACTCAACTCCAGCCCTAGTAGTTTCAAGATCCCCCAGGCCCTGTTTGCACAACCAGCTTCCCTACCTCTCGGGCTATAAAAAGCCCCTACCCTCCTCCCTCAGCGCGACTTCCTCGGCCCACGCCTTTGGACCGAGGAACCTCGCCGGCAAGCCCTAATAAAAGGCTATTCTTACTGCCATTTGCCTTGTGTCTTTGTTCCCGGTTTGGCTCCAGCCTCAGTTTACCTTTACAGGAGCAAGAGACGGAATTTGAGCCTACTCGCGGTTATGAGCCTACTGGCGGTTACATTTTGGCCAAACTCAATTCCTGGTCTCTCTGAACCTCAGTTTCCCTACCTGGCCTGCTTGGTGTGTGTTAATTTCTCTGCCCCATTTATCTCCCCTCTCCCAGTTCCACCCCAGAGTCACAAGTGGGTCGCAGAGACTCAGGACTAGGAAAGCAATTTTAAAGCGCTAAGGCATTGCAAAGAGCTACGGAGAGGCTTCCACAGGGCTCTGTCGTCGGGTCCACCTCCCCTCACGGACCGCGGGCGCGCTCTGGCGGCCGGGCAGCTCCTGGCTGAAACCGCCAGTCCACGTGTGTAATCGCAGCTGCCATCTTTCGTCCGGGCATCGGCCATCTTGGTAAAGGCAATGTTCTAGATTTTCGCCTCTGCCGGCCCCTCCTGGTTCGTCAATATATAAAGCGAACGTAGGGAATGAGGGCGTATTAAGTGTCCTCTTTTTGAAGAGACAAAGAAGTGGATGACTACCCTGGCTTGGGTCCGAGGCCCAGCCATCCTTTCCTTTACCAAGATGGTGGCGGTACCGAGGCGCAATGAGCGCGCGCCGCCAGGAGCTCAGCGCGCAGGCCCCGCGGTGACGTCACGGAGGCGCGACCGGGCCGGCGCTGGGGTAAGGAGGTACGAGCGCCTGCGGCGCGAGCGGAACCTGGGTTCGGGGGGCAAAGGCGCGGGGCGGGGGCTGCTTGGCCTGGGACCATCCCCTGGGAAGGCTGGAGGAGGGATGCTGGGAGGCGGGAGCACTTCCGGCATCCAGTCTGAACCACACCTAATTGGGGGCGATGCCCATTTCCAGACCAGACGACTGAAGCCCGACGCGACAGCGTAGTGTTCGAGGCCCCCTGGTCCCGGACTGTCCCAGGGCAGCTTCCGGTCTCGAGAGGGACAGAGTTGGGTGCGGACGACTCCGGCCTCTTGTAGGGGGATTAGTGGTGGGGAACCTCAGAAGGGATAGCCGGGAGGGCTGCTTGGAGGAGGCATTGTTGATCTTCGTATTCTGTTCTTTTACCTTCACATCCGTGGGGTCTTGATCCCCGTGGATCTTGATTCCCTCCTAAGTGTGCCCCTCGCCCAGCCTGAGCCAATCCCTGGGTCCCGCCTGGGCTCCCAGCTCCTGCCATCAGGGGAGTCCACCTCATCAACAACCCCAGAGGGCTTGTGTGACCCACAGATTGGGCCTCCCGGGTCTAACGCCCTCCACACCTTCCCTTCTCCCTGGAATACAAATCGCCCCTTTTTCCAGCCTATCTCCTGCATCCCCCGTGCAGGCTGGGATCTCCCCCACTCATTCAGACTTTTCCTTAGTTGTCTCCTCTAGGAAGCCCTTTGACCCAGGCTGGGTCAGAAGCCCTCTCTGGGCTTCCCCAGCGCCCTGTGTGCCCTTGTTAGGACTCTGACTGCATGTGGTGGCTCTTGTCTGGGAGTCCCATGCAGGCAGGAAGCTCATTTGTGCCACCTCTTTCCCCAGCATCGCACACGTATTAGGTGCCCAGTACATATTTGTTGAGTGACGTGGTGTGTGTGAGTGAGTGTTTACCACACACAGAAGAGTGTCTGTATTTGTCAGCTTGGACTGTCATAACTAATACCACAGACTGGGTGGATTAAACAGCAGAAATTGCCAGGCACTGTGGTTTATGCCTGTAATCCAGCTCTTTGGAAGGCCGAGGCAAGCGGGTCACTTGAGGTCAAGAGTTTGAGACCAGCCTGGCCGACATGGTGAAACCCCATCTCTACTAAAAATACAAAAATCAGATAGGCATGGTGGCACATGCCTGTAGTCCCTGCTACAGGGGAGGCAGAGGCGGGAGGATCACTTGAACCCAGGAGGTGGAGGTTGCAGTGAGCTGAGATCGTGCCACTGCACTCCAGCCTGGGTGACAGAGCAAGACTCCATCTGAAAATAAAATAAGAAGAGTGCTGAGTCTCATGCCCTGGATGGCACAGCGCTGGCATCCTCAGCACCCTGGTGGAGTGCTATTAATTTCTCAGCTGGTGGCCTTCCCCCGCTTCACCTGAAAACAGACTTTTGAGATAAGGCTCCAGGTTCAGCCCTGTGTGTCCTGGCCAGAGACCTCGGCTTCCCCTCTTTAGAATGGGGATAAATGACAGTCCCCACGTTTAAGGTTTTGGGGACATTCCATTGTTTTGGTCCTTGTAAAGCACTTCACCAAGGGCCAGACATTTGGTGAACGGTGGTGCCTACCATTTGTGTGTGCCTTGTCATTCCCTGGCTTCTCACGTGGGCCTCACACCAGATAGGGACCAGGTGCCCAGGGGCCCGAAGCTTTAGGATTGTTATAACATCTCCCAGCGATGCAGACCCCAAGCCATCGCGGGCAATTTATGGTGGCTTTATTGTTCACCCAGCCCTAGGAAATTTGGGGACTGAAGTCTCCCGGGGGCAGACAGGGGAGGGACCCCACACAGACTGCCACATGGTCACAAAAGCATGACTTGCAAGAGACCTGATGGGGCCAGGCGCGGTGGCTCACACCTGTAATCCTAGCACTTTGGGAGGCCAAGGCGGGTGGATCACCTGAAGTCAGGAGTTCAAGACCAGCCTGGCCAACATGATGAAACCCCATCTCTGTAAAAATACAAAAATTAGCCAGGCGTGGTGGCGGGCACCTGTAATCCCAGCTACTCGGAAGGCTGAAGCAGGAGAATTGCTTGAACCCGGGAGGTGGAGGTTGCAGTGGGCGGAGATTGCGCCACTGCACTCCAGCCTGGGTGAAAGAGCGAAACTCTGTCTCAAAACAAAACAAAAAAAGATCCCCACTGTGGAAATAGCCCAGATGTCTAGCTGTAGACAAATGGACAAACAAAATGTGGCGTATCCATGCAGTGGAGGAGTATTCAGCCATAAAAAGGAAAGAAGGGCCAGGCGCAGCGGCTCAGGCCTGTAATCCCAGCACTTTGGAAGGCCCAGGCAGGAGGATCACTTGAGCCCAGGAGTTCAAGGCCAGCCCTGGCAACATAGACCCTGCCTAAAAAAAAAAAAAAAAAAAAAATCTAGGCATGGTGGCCTGCACCTATAGTCACAGCTACTTAGGAGGCTCAGGTGGTAGGATCTCTTGAGCCCAGGAGGTCAAGACTGCAGTAAGCCGAGATCTCGCCACTGCACTCCAGCCTGGGCGACAGAGTAAGACCCTGTCTCCAAAATAAATGAATAAATGTACTCTCACACTGTGTGGCCTTTTGTGTCTGGCTTCTTTCACTCAGCATCGTGTTGTTGAGGTTCAACCACATTGTGTCATGTATTGGTGCCTCATTTCCTTTTTTTTTTTTTTTTTCCTTTTAATAGACGGGGTCATGTTCTGTTGCCCAGGCTGGAGTGCAGCGGCACAATCAGCTCACTGTGGCCTCAGCCTCCTACGCTCAGGTGATCCTTCCACCTCAGCCTCCTAAGTAGCTGGAACTACAGGCACAAGCCACTGTGCCTATTTTTTATTTTGTAGAGATGGAGTCTTGCTCTGTTGCCCAGGCTGGTCTTGAACTCCTGGCCTCAAGCAATCCTCCTGCCTCAGCCTCCCAAAGCATGGGGATTACAAACGTGAGCTATCGCACCCAGCCTATGATTCCGTTGATATGGACTGAAATGTCCAGAACAGGCAAAGACATAGAAACAAAGCAGATTGGTGATTGCCAGGGGCTAGGGGAGGAGGAACAGGGAGTGACTGCTGATGGCGATGTGGCTTCGTTTGGGGGGATGCAAGTGTTCTGCAACTAGACAGAGGTGGTATTTGTACAACGCTGTGAATATACTTAAACACTGAATTGTACACCTTTTTTTTTTTTTTTTGAGATGGGGTCTCGCTCTGTTGCCCAGCCTGGAGTGCAGTGGTGTGATCTCAGCTCATTGCAACCTCCGCCTCCTGGGTTCAAGTGATTCTCCTGCCTCAGCCTCCTGAGTAGCTGGGATTACAGGCATGCGCCACCACACCCAGCTCTTATTTATTTATTTTTTTGAGAGGCAGTCTCATTCTGCCACTCAGGCTGGAGTGCAGTTGCACAATCTCGGCTCACTGCAGCCTCTGCTTCTCAGGTTCAAGCAATTCTCCTGCCTCAGCCTCCCAAGTAGCTGGGATTAAAGGTGCCCACCATCTGTAATCCCAGCACTTTGGGAGGCCGAGATGGGCAGATCACGAGGTCAGGAGATCGAGACCATCCTGGCTAACACGGTGAAACCCCGTCTCTACTAAAAAATACAAAAAACTAGCCGGGCGAGGTGGTGGGTGCCTGTAGTCCCAGCTACTCGGGAGGCTGAGGCAGGAGAATGGCGTAAACCCGGGAGGCGGAGCTTGCAGTGAGCTGAGATCCGGCCACTGCACTCCAGCCTGGGCGACAGCGAGACTCCATCTCAAAAAAAAAAAAAGGTGCCCACCATCACACCCAGCTAATTTTTTTATTTTTAGTTGACACGGGGTTTCACCCTGTTAACCAGGCTGGTTTTGAACTCCTGACCTCAGGTAATCTGCCCACCTTGGCCTCCCAAAGTGCTGGGATTACAGGCGTGAGCCACCGCGCCCGGCCTGAATTGTACACCTTTAAATTAGTTTTTTTTCCTTTCATTGAGACGGAGTCTTGTTCTATCGCCCAGGCTGGAGTGCAGTGGCATGATCTTGGCTCACTTCAACCTCCACCTCCTGGGTTCAAGCTATTCTCCTGCCTCAGCCTCCTGACTGGATGGGAATACAGGTGCGCACCACCATGTCCAGCTAATTTTTGTAGTTTTAGTGGAGGTGGGGTGTTGCTGTGTTGGCCAGGCTAGTCTCGAACTCCTGACCGCAAGTGATCCGCCCACCTCGGCCTTCCAAAGTGCTGGGATTACGAGTGTGAGCCACCAGACCCGGCCCAAATGAGCTCATTTGGTGTCATGATGTGAATTTTGCCTTAATAAACTTTTACAAGGAGAGCGCTAAGTCCAAAGCCCTTGTTTTATACAGAGAAGGCCATGGAGGCCCCAGGAGGGTCCTGGCTGCCCAGGTGTGAGTCTGGGGGTACTGAGTGCCGATGTCCCCACCAGCCCCTGCTCCCCTGCCCCCATCCTCTTCCCACAGCCTGCTGAGGGATGCCCAAGAAGTTCCAGGGTGAGAACACCAAGTCGGCAGCGGCCCGGGCACGGAGGGCAGAGGCCAAGGCGGCCGCTGATGCCAAGAAGCAGAAGGAGCTGGAGGATGCCTACTGGAAGGACGACGACAAACACGTCATGAGGAAGGAGCAGCGCAAGGTGCGTGTGCCCCAAGTCCCCGTGGCCTGTGTGCCCTGTGGCCGAGGCCAGTGGTCCTTATGTCAATGTGGGTGAATAGCAAGAGGCCCCTCTGAGCTTTGGTCTGAAAGGCCAGAAGGGACTGGGCACGGTGGCTCACGCCTGTCATCCCAGCACTTTGGGAGGCCAAGGTGGGCAGATCACCTGAGGTCAGGAGTTCAAGACCAGCCTGGCCAACATGGTGAAACCCCGTCTCTACTAAAAATACAAAAATTAACTGCATGGTGGTGCACACTTATAGTCCTAGCTACTCTGGAGGCTGAGGCAGGAGAATTGCTTGAACTGGGAGGCGCAGGTTTGCAGTGAGCCGAGATCTCCCTGCTGCATTCCAGCATGGGCAACAGAGCGAGATTCCATCTCAAAAAAAAAAAAAAAAAAGAGGCCGGGCGCTGTGCCTCATGCCTGTAATCCCAGCACTTTGGGAGGCCGAGGTGGGCAGATCACCTGAGGTCAGGAGTTCAAGACCAGTCTGGCCAACATGGTGAAACCCTGACTCTATTCAAAATACAAAAATTAGCTGGGTGTGGTGGCACGCTCCTGTAATCCCAGCTACTTGGGAGGCTGAGGCAGGAGAATTGCTTGAACCTGGGAGGCGGAGGTTGCAGTGAGCTGAGATCGTGCCATTGCACTCCAATCTGGGCAACAGAGTGAGACACTGACTCAGAAAACAAAAAACAAAACACCAGAGGCACTGGAAATGGCAGAGGGGAGGGAGGCAGAGGAAATGGTGTGTGCAAAGGCCCTGGGGTGGCACGATCTTGCTTGTTTGTGGACAGTGAGGCTGTCATTGCTCTCTGTGGACGTTTTTCTCCTTTGAGTAATGCCAGGGTTAGGCTAGATGGTCATTCTCACGATGGAGCCACTGTGCCCCTGAGGACGCTTGGCAACACCTGGAGATGTGTTTGGTTGTCATAACTCGGGGAGAGGGCGTGTTGCTGGCATCTAGAAGGTGGAGGCCAGAGATGCTGACACCCTAGAATGCACAGGACGCCCCCACAGCAAAGAACGAGCCAGCCCCAGAAATCAGCAGTGCCGAGACAGAGAAACGCTGTGATCAGGCCCCCGTTTCCAACCTGCTGACCCAGGTCCACAGGTTCTTCTAGGTGTTTATTTTGTTGTTGTTGAGACGGAGTCTCGCTCTGTTGCCCAGGCTAGAGTGCAGTGGCCCAATTTCGGCTCACTGCAACCTCCACCTCCCGGGTTCAAGCAATTCTCCTGCCTCAGCCTCCTGAGTATCTGGAATTACAGGCATGCACCATCACACCCAGCTAATTTTGTATTTTTATTTTTATTTTTTTTATTTTTTATTTTTATTTATTTATTTATTTATTTGAGATGGAGTCTCGCTCTGTCGGCCAGGCTGGAGTGCAGTGGTGTGATCTCCACTCACTGCAAGCTCCGCCTCCCGAGTTCACACCATTCTCCTGCCTCAGCCTCCTGTGTAGCTGGGACTACAGGCACCCGCCACCGCGCCAGGCTAATTTTTTTTTGTATTTTTAGTAGAGACGGGGTTTCACCATGTTAGTCAGGATGGTCTCAATCTCCTGACCTCATGATCCGCCCGTCTCGGCCTCCCAAAGTGCTGGGATTACAGGCGTGAGCCACCGCACCCGGCCTAATTTTGTATTTTTAGTAGATATGGGGTTTCTCCATGTTGGTCAGACTGGTCTCAAACTCCCAACCTCAGGTGATCTGCCTGCCTCAGTCTCCCAAAGTGCTGGGATCATAGGTGTGAGCCCCTGCGTCCGGCCCAGGTGTTTATTTTTTAAAAGCCATGGTTTGGTGTGCTGGCTCATGCCTGTAATCTCAGTACTCTGGGAGGCTGGGGTGAGAGGATTGCTTGAGGCCAGCCTGGGCAACATAGCAAGACCCCATCTCCACAAAACATGTAAAAATTAGCCATTCATGGTAGTGCATGCCTGTCGTCCCAGCTACTTGGGAGGCTGAGGTGAGAGGATCACTTGAGCCTGGGAGGTCAGGGCTGCAGTAAGCTATGATCGTGTTACTGCATTCCAGCTTGGGCAACAGAATGAGAACGTGACCCGAGATCCATCAAAAAGCCCAGGGCCAAGCACATAGTGCTTGCTTCATTGGTGTCTGGATTGTGGTTTAGGGCTGATGCTGATCTGCTTGGCCCAGTAGGTGGCGCCAGTGACCCATGCTAGCCACAGCTCCTGGTTTCCACCCCTGGGGTAGCTGAGACACCGGCTCCCTAAGCAACCCCCCAGCTTAGGGGCTGCTCTCCAGACAACATGCCCAGTTCTTGGGGGGAATCTGGACATTTCCACCTGCTTTACCTGTCATATATATATATATATATATATTTTTTTTAAAGACGGTCTTGCTCTGTCGCCCAGACTGGAGTGCAGTGGCATGATCACAGCTCAATGCAGTCTTGACCTCCCGAACTCAAGCAAGCCTCCTGCCTCAGCCTCCCAAGCAGCTGAGACTACAGGCATGCACCACCATGCCCAGCTATTGTTTGTATTTTGTGTAGAGAAGGGGGGTCATCTCACTGTGTTGTCCAAGTTGGTCTCAGACTCCTGGGCTCAAGCAGTCCTCCCACCTCAGCCTCCCAAAGTGCTGGGATTACAGGTATGAGCCACTGCGCCTGGCCTTCCATCACCTTTCTGTGAAGGGGTAGATCCTGCCTTGTTTTTAGCACACACTGACTGTCCCTGGCTTTCTTCCAGCCCCACCCCTACCCACCCTGCTGCACTGGGTCCATGAAGATATTTATAGTTTGGGGTGGGGGGATCATCAAAATTTTGACACTATAGGAAGGTTGAAAACTCAAAAGGAAAAATGATGTCAAAGATCCAGTATCCATCCGGGTGCGGGGGCTGACGCCTGTAATCCCAGCACTTTGGGAGGCCGAGACAGGCAGATCACCTGAGGTCAGGAGTTTGAGACCATCCTGGCCAACATGGTGAAACCCCATTTCTACTAAAAATATAAAAATTAGCCGGGCGTGGTGGCACACACCTGTAGTTCCAGCCACTCGGGAGGCTGAGGCACAAGAATCGCTTGTACCTAGGAGGCGGAGGTTGCAGTGAGCCAGGATCGTGCCATTGCACTCCAGCCTGGGCAACAGAGCAAGAGTCTGTCTCAAAAAAATAAAATAAGGCTGGGCGTGGTGGCTCACGCCTGTAATCCTAGCACTTTGGGAGGCCGAGGTGGGTGGATCACGAGGTCAGGAGATCAAGACCATCTTGGCTGACAAGGTGAAACCCCCTCTCTACTAAAAACAAAACAATTAGCCGGGCGTGGTGACGAGCGCCTGTAGTCCCAGCTACTTGGGAGGCTGAGGCAGGAGAATGGCGTGAACCCGGGAGGCGGAGCTTGCAGTAAGCTGAGATTGCGCCACTGCACTCTAGCCTGGGCGACACAGCAAGACTCCGTCTCAAAAAAATAATAATGATAATAATAATAAAATAAAAAAATAAAAAGATCCAGTATCCAGACAGAGAATCCAGAGACCTTTCCGCCCATAGAGTCAGGATCATTGGCCTAGCCCTCCCCGTGGCCTGCATCTTGGCCACTGGTGTTGGCCCCATCCTCTGGGAGGAAACAGGCAGAGAAGGCAGAAAGCCCAGATCACATGGCTATGAGGAAGAGCTGGAGCCAGACTGGCACCTTCTAGTTTGTTAAGCGTTTTTTTTTTTTTTTTTTTTTTGAGGCAGTTTCACTCTATCACACAGGCTGGAGTGCAGTGGTGCGACTTTGGCTCACTGCAACCTCTGCCTCCCAGGTTCAAACCACTCTCTTGCCTCAGCCTCCTGAGTAGCTGGGATTACAGGTGTGTGCCACCAAACCAGGCTAATTTTTAGTAGAGACGGGGTTTCATCATGTTGGTCAGGCTGGCCTCAAACTCCTGGCCTCAAGTGATCCGTCCACCTTGGCCTCCCAAAGTGCTGGGATTAGAGGTGTGAGCCACCGCACCTGGCCTTGTTTTGTTTGTTTGTTTGGTTTTTCGGTTTTTTTAGACAGTTTCTGTCGCCCAGGCTGGAGTACAGTGGTGTGATCTCAGTTCACTGCAACCTCCGCCTCCTAGGTCCAAGCGATTCTTTTGCCTCAGCCTCCCAAGTAGCTGGGATTACAGGCATGGCACCACGCCTGGATAATTTTTGTATTTTTAGCAGAGATGGGGTTTCACCATGTTGCCCAGGCTGGTCTCCAACTCCTTACCTCAAGTGATCCGCCCACCTCAGCCTCCCAAAATGCTGGAATTACATGCGTGAGCCACTGCCTCTGGCCTGTTAAGAGGTTTGATTAAGGGACAGCAAAGCGTGCCTGTCCTAGGAGTGTAGGTCAGAGAGCATGTACCTCTGAGCACACCTGTATTGCATGTACCCGGGACAAGGTATAGAGAGGGTTGGACAGGCAGTTGGGGCCAGGTGGTGAATAGCTTAGTCTTCAGTTAGGGGTCAGACAGGAAGCCACTAGACCCTATCATTGAGCATGAAGGCCACCACTGACAGTAGGTTAGCAAATAGGTATGGCTGCGTGCCCATAAAACTTTACCAAAGGGGCCAGGCATGGTGGCTCTTGCCTGTAATTCCAATACTTTGGGAGGTCAAGACAGGTGGATCGCGAGGTCAGGCGTTCGAGACGAGCCTGGCCAACATGGTGAAACCCCATGTCTACTAAAAGTACAAAAAATTAGCTAGGCATGGCGGCGGGCACCTGTAATCCCAGCTATTCCAGAGGCTAAGGCAGGAGAATCAGTTGAACCTGGGAGGCGGAGGTTGCAGTGGGCTGAGGTCGCACCACGGCACTCCAGCCTGGGCCACAGTGCGAGACTCTGTCTCAAAAAAAAAAAAAAAAGAAAACATTTACCAAAGCAGGCAGTTGGCTACAGTTTGTCAACCCCTGCTCTCTAGAACATTCCCAGCCCCGTGAGTTTCCCTCATACCCATCCTGGTCTGTCCCCCACCAGTGATACCTCTCCTCACTTCAAACATCGTGCATTGGCCAGGCACAGGGGCTCACACATGTAATCCCAGCACTTTGCGAGGCCAAGGCAGGCAGATCACTTGAGGTCAGGAGTTCGAGACCAGCCTGGGCAACATGGTGAAATCCCGTCTCTACTAAAATTACAAAAGGTTAGCCAGGCGTGGTGGTGGGCACCTGTGATCCTAGCTATTTGGGAGACTGAGGCATGAGAATTGCTTGAACTCAGGAGGCAGAGGTTGCAGTGAGCCGAGATCGCACCTCTGCACTCCAGCCTGGCTGACAGAGAAAGACTTTGTCTCAGGAAAAAAAAAAAAAAAAAGCCTCAGGCAGGGCCTTGTCTGAATCAGAATGTGTGTGTGACATGCGTCAGTCAGGGAGCCTCAGGACATTGCCTCTGACCGAGGGAGAAACAGCCTCCTCAGCACAGCAGTGGGAGCTGTTTGTGCACTCTAACATCCTTGACTTTAACACCCCCTCCAACTTTCCTGCTGTGCAGGTGGGGGTGGGGGTCAGGCCCTGGCGCTGTCTTAGGTGCGTCTACCCCTATTCTGTGACATTTCCTTCTGTCAAATCTATCTGGAGACGCAGTGGTAGTGTCCCAGGGGGACACTGTGGGTGTGGGGATCATCCCTGGGAAGGCTGAAGGTGTGAGAGTCAGATGGTGGAGTCTCAAGCAGTGAGCGGGCAGGCAAGGGTGTCCAAGACCAGGGCCCTGCGGGAGTGCCAGGCAGCGGGCAGAGTACTGCCCTGAGCTTCCAGCAGCACTATATATAAACCATGGGCTCACTCGGCCCCCTGGGGTAGGTGCAGGACAGGGCAAGGGCAAGTCCCCTAGCCCAGATGTCCCTCATCCAGCGAGCATCAGGGCTTCCCTGGGTGGCCGATGTGGGATCAGTTTCAGCTTCAGTGACCCACGTCAGGGAAAAGTGGACAGTGCTGCCCGACTCATAAGGACAGAGCCCCTGCCCTAGCCTGAAACGGGTCCAGGCCTCCCACCGCTCTTAGAATCCAACATGAACCCCTCCCTGGCCTCCAGAGGCTCCGCATGGCCCAGCCATCTCCCTCCCAACCTCTTCCCCCGCCCCCTTCACTCCCACTCCAGCCTCCAAGCTGTTCCTGTTATAACAAATGGCTGCTGCCTCGGCGCCTTTGTACTAGTACCCCTGCCTCTAAGGACGCCCCTGTTCCCCCGCTCTCCCCCTTGGCCGGCCCTCTTTGGACCCAGGAGCGTCACTTCTTCAAGAGCCACCCACCCGCCCTGTCCAAGGTTCCCCTGCTGGCCTCACATCCCCCGCCCAGGGCAGCACCAGGACCCATCTTGTTCCTGGCATGTCCCCTGCACCCAGCAGAGAGTCTAAATCTTTATTGGCTGAGATGAAAATTCGAACCCCAGGCTAGTGGGTGCCGCGGGGGTGTGGGGTCCTCTGCCTGACCATGCACGCGGCCCCTGCAGGAGGAGAAGGAGAAGCGGCGCCTCGACCAGCTGGAACGTAAGAAGGAAACGCAGCGCCTGCTGGAGGAGGAGGACTCCAAGCTCAAGGGCGGCAAGGCGCCGCGGGTGGCCACGTCCAGCAAGGTCACCCGGGCCCAGATCGAGGACACGCTGCGCCGAGACCATCAGCTCAGGGAGGCCCCGGACACAGGTGGGGCGGCATCCCGCTCTGGAGCTGCACTTTTGCCCACTGCAGAGGCAGTGGACTTTGAGTCCATTAGACCCCCTCCTGGCCTGCAGAGAAGCTGCCAGGGCTCTGCGTGGTGCAGGGTGGGTGGGTAGGCCGCCTCCTGGTAAGCCTGGCCGTGAGCACAGACGACCTCTGGGCTTGGGCCCCCTGGGGTCCTCTTGTTTGCAGGGCTGCCGCAAAGGAAGGCAGAGAACTGGGTGCCGGGAGGGTGGGACCTCTCCCAAGAGGGCTTACCAGATCAAGTCGGTTCCATACCCCCTCATCTCTCCCGCCTTCCTCCCGCCCCTAGCTTCTCCTGCCAGTCTCTATCTCATCTCCTTGGAACTGTGCATCTTTGCTTATCTCTCTCTGTCTCTGTCACCCACCCACCCGCCCAGCCGAGAAAGCCAAGAGCCATCTGGAGGTGCCGCTGGAGGAGAACGTGAACCGCCGCGTGCTGGAGGAGGGCAGCATGGAGGCCCGCACCATCGAGGACGCCATCGCGGTGCTCAGGTAACGGGGCGGGGCCTGGGGCTTCCCAGGGGTGGAGCTGGTCCTCTGGGGGCGGGACCTAAGACCTCCGAGGGGGCGGGGCTACCGGGGGGCGGGGCCGGGCTTTTCGGGGCGAGGCTGCGCCCAAGGCCCCCTGACATGCATGTCCATCCCCACTCAGCGTGGCGGAGGAGGCGGCCGACCGGCACCCAGAAAGACGCATGCGGGCAGCCTTCACAGCCTTTGAGGAAGCCCAGCTGCCGCGGCTCAAACAAGAGAACCCCAACATGCGGCTGTCGCAGCTGAAACAGCTGCTCAAGAAGGAGTGGCTCCGCTCTCCTGACAACCCCATGAACCAGCGGGCTGTGCCCTTCAATGCCCCCAAGTGAGCCCAGAACTGGGGGAGCCAGTTCACCCACGGGTGGTCCAGGTCACGACTCTGCACGCCCTTACGCCAGGTCAGCTTCAAGGGTCACAGAGCGTTCCGGGGGGGGCCAAGGCGTCAGGCCCCGGGGCCATGCTGTTATCACCAGCCACCCATCCTCCCGCCAGAGGATCCCTGCCCCAAGTGACACCCCACCCCCTCCCATCCCCCAGCGCGTGTGTGTAGAGCCTCAGAGCTGAGTGCCCAATAAAGGTGGCGGCAAGGCTGCAGTGAGGCACTTGAAGCCTAAGTGAGTGGGTGGGGAGAGGTGGGCGGAGACGGGGGAGAGGGAAGAGCTTTGGGGACCTGTTGTGAACAGCACTGGGACCATAGCTAGAAAAGACAAGAGCCCCAACAGCGCACTCCTTCCTACTGCCAGCTGTACCTCATCGGCTCCTGCCAGCACCCCTCCTTGACTGTGCCACTTGTCCAGTGAGGGACCTGCTCCGCTATCCCCTGCACACGCTCAGAAAGGTGGAAGTGGAGGTGTTGGCCACACTTCAGGGGCAGAGCCAGAGAAGAGCTGGAGGCTGTCTGCCTCCTGTGATTCTAGTTCAGGGTGGGCCCTAGGACTTCACTGGGGGTTCCATGCTGTGTTTGGGGTCAGGAAATGCTGACGGCTGTGGTGTTATTCCTACAGAGGAGGCATCTGGGCCAAATCCTTCTGTGATGAATCCTGGGCAGGCTTCCCAGTGGAGGATTTCTTCCTTAGTGGGGGATGAGTCAGATCTCATCGCAGAGGGAGGAGGAAGGCACTGGGCCGGGAAAGGCCTGGAGGCTGCAGTGAGCAGGTGGATTGGAGTGGGTGTGAGCAAGCGTCCCGTCGGAGACTGCACGCCTGGGAAGGGTGGAGTGGGATTTGAACTTAGTTCTGGCTTCCTAGAGCTTAGCCAGCCCTTAAGAACAGAGGAAGGGCAGCTGGGAGATGGGCCTATGAGGCTGTGTGGGCTGAGCAAATTGCTCAGACCCAGGAGGGCGAGCAGGGGAAGGAGGTACCCCCAGAAGTTGCAGTGGTCAGGGCTGGGTGCAGTGGCTCATGCCTGTAATCCCAGCACTTTGGGAGGCCAAGGTGGGCGAATCACCTGAGATCAGGAATTCGAGACAAGCCTGGCCAACATGGTGAAACCCCGTCTCTACTAAAAATACAAAAATTAGCTGGGTGTGGTGATGCATGCTTATAATCTCAGCTACTCGGGAGGCTGAAGCACAAGAATTGCTTGAACCTGGGAGGCAGAGGCTGCAGGGAGCCAAGATCACAGTTCTGCACTCCAACCTGGGCAACAGAGCAAGACTCCGCCAAAAAAAAAAAAGTTGCAGTGGTCAGATCATCTGCAGCACTTACCTAGTGGGCAGTGGGCCTGGGTAGAGGTCGGAGCAGCCCCTGGTGCCAGAAATGGCCATCAAGGCCCCACTGTGTGCCTGGCCTTGGACAGCCCTGCTGTCCCCTGACTCCCCATTACCCTCTCAGCTCAGTACTTCCAGCTTCCTTACTCTTGGCTTCTCAAGCCTCCAACACAGCAGGCTTGTTCCCTCCACCAAGAACGCTGTCCTGCCGGACACGGTGGCTCACGCCTGTAATCCCAGCACTTTGGGAGGCCAAGGTGGTCGGATCACCTGAGCTCAGGAATTCAACACCAGCCTGGGCAACATGGTGAAACCCTGTCTCCACTAAAAATACAAAAAATTAGCCAGGTGTGGTGGCAAGTGCTCGTAGTCCTAGCTACTTGGGAGGCTGAGGCAGGAGAATCACTTGAACCCGGGAGGCAGAGGTTGCAGTGAGCCACTGCACTCCAACCTGGGCAACAGAGCAAGACTCCGTCTCAAAAAAAAAAAAAAAAAAAAAACACCATCCTCCCAGATCACAAGTCTTAGGTGCATGCAGGTCCCCACAGAGGTCCTCAGCTCTGTGTAGTCAGGGCTGGCTGGGCAGGCTGGAGGGGGCTAGGCTCTGCCCAGAGGTGGGAGATGGAATGTATCTTTCAGGATGCATAGGAGCTCTCCACACAGACAAGGGACAGAAAAGTCAAATAAATCACACGTGCAAAAGTCTGGAAGTCACACCACTTCCTGTTCAACGGAGGGTAAAAGGTGCCAGGAATAACTAGGTACAGGCGAGGCACCATGGCTCATGCCTATCTATGATCGCAGGACTTGGGAGGCCACAATGGAAGGATCTTTTGAATCCAGCAGTTTGAGACCAGCCTGGGCAAGAAAGCAAGACTTTGTCTCTACAGAAAAAGTTTAAAATTAGGGCGTGATGGCATGTGCCTGTGGTCCCAGCTTCTTGGGAAGCCGAGTTGGAAGAATCCCTTGAGGTTGAGTTGGATGTTGCAGTGAGTAGGTTGCAGTGAGCCCTAACTGTGCCATTGGCACTGCAGCCTGGGCGACGGAGCGAGACCCTGTCTCAAAAAAATAAACTGGGTACAGCTGAAGTTGACATAAAAACTAACCAATATATGGTGGGCACTAGCTTAGTTTGGAGGTCCCCCAAGAACCAACCCTGAGACAGTGACTGTAGGAAATGTGGGATATCTGGGAGAGACCTTTGGTGAGGGTTAAGGAAAGGAGAGGAAGGTAAGGCATCCTGCAGGGGGCACCAATGTGCAGAGTCCCCCACGTGGGAGGAGAAAGGCACTGGCACTACTGGGCACCAGGCCTTGGCCAAACAGGTGGCAGCAGCCCCTCACTGAGCCCTGGGGACAGCCCCTATGAGATATTGATACTCTTTGTATATAAGAAAACTAAGGCTGGGCACGGTGGCTCATGCCTGTAATCCCAACACTTGGGAGGCTGAGGTGGGTGGATCACCTGAGGTTAGGAGTTCAAGAGCAGCCTGACCAACATGGAGAAACCCTACTAGAGATTTAATAAATCTCTATTAAAAATATAAAATTAGCCAGGCGTGGTGGTGCATGCCTGTAATCCCAGCTACTCGGGAGCCTGAAGCAGGAGAATCGCTTGAACTCGGGAGGCAGAGGTTGCAGTGAGCCGAGATCACGCCACTGTACTCCAGCCTGGGCAACAGAGAGAGACTCCATCTCAAAAAAAAAAAAAAAAAAGCCGGGTGTGCTGTGGGCATCTGTAATCCCAGCTACTCTGGAGGTTGAGGCAAGAGAGTCGCTTGAACCCGGCAGGTGGAGGTTGCAGTGAGCCGAGATCGCACCATGGCACTCCAGCCTGGGCAAGGAGAGCAAAACTCTGTCTCAAAAAAAAAGGAAAAGAAAAAGAAAACTAAGTCACCTGCCTATGTCACATAGCCGGGAAGCACCCAGAGCCGCCAGGAAGGCAGCAGGGGTACTTTTGGGGCCCAGAATCGGGGCTGAAGGTGCCAGCCAGGAAATGGGTGGAATAGCCCACATAGCTCCCCACAAATGGAGGCCTAGGTTCGAATCCCACCTCTGCCTCTTTTGAGACCTTAGACAAGGTTCTGAATGATTTAAGCCTCAGTTTCTCCTGTAAAATGGGACTAAAAACCGCGCCCAAACCCAGGCTATCTGGAGAATTAAGGCGATGGTACCTGGGGAGCGAACGACGGGAAGGGCTTCGCCCACATGACCATGTTAGGGTCTTTGTGGCTGGGGATGACAGAAGGTCGGGGACCAACGGTAATCGACCCGAGGGAAGAAGCCGACGGGAGGGCCAACCAGCCACGACTGGGCACACAGGGCCTCGGACGCCAGGCAAAGGAGTGGGGCTTCACCCCAGGACGATAGGGAGCCCCGGTGGGGTTGTGAGCAGGGCAGGGAGCGGATCAGAGCGGCGCGCGACAGGCTCTTCCGGGCGCCTGCAGAGGGACAGCCGGGGGACAAGAGTGAGGATGAAACTCAGGACAGGAGCTGAGAGGGTGGTCGTCACCCCTCGGGCACAAAGACAAAGTAATAACGTTTGTTCCCTGTTACAGAAAGGCCCTTACTCGCTTCGGCCCCTGGCCCGGGTCCGGGCCCCGCCTCCGCCTCCACCCCCGCCCCCGCGGAATCCCGAGCCCGCGCGTGCGCTTTGGCAGCAGGGAATCCCCAGCTCCGCCGCAGAGAGCTGGGGGGGGCGTGAGAGGGGAGTTCCGTGCGCGCCCAGTCCGCCCCGCGTGCGTTGCCAGGACTACCGGGCTGGGCCGCGGGGCCACCGGGCGCTCACTGCGCCTGCGCGGGGGTGCTCGCCTTTTGCGCCGGGGCTTTCCCGTCGCGCGCCAGCCGAAGAGGGGAAGCCGCGCGCAGCGCGCATGCGTCGGCCCCACCCGACCCCCCCCCCACCCACCCACCCACCCGCCCACCCTGAGGGCCGGGGAATCCTCACCCGCCGCAGTGCGCATGGGGGCTGGGCGGGGAAACCGGCTCAAACCGGAGTGGGGTTTGCCGAGGAGGTGGCGGGGGAGGGAGCGAGAGCGGGGTCTTCCGGAGGTTCCCACTCCAGCCCCTGTCGTTGCCTTAGCAACCGGGCGCGCGGGCCGCAGTGCGCGGGCGGCGGCGGCCTCGGGGAAGCCGGGTGGCTCTGCGCCTGCGCGGGGCTCCGCGCCTGCAGCCGGGGTTCCCCCTCGAGCACCAGGGGGACGGCGGGGGAGTAGAGGATGGGCGCGGGGGAGCGAGTGCTGGGGAGGAAGAGACCGTGGGGGAAGAGACCGTGGGGGAAGAGACGACGCTGGAGAGGCGCGGGAGGAGAGAAGGAGAGGAGGGGTGCGTGCAGAGGAGGGAGCGGTGGGGGAAAACGCAATGGATAGGGACGATAGGGAGGGGTGCAGGGAGAGGCGAGCCTGGGGGTGAGCGCCAGGGAGGGGGTGACGGGGGAAAGCGTAGAGGGAGGGGGACGACAAAGGCGGAGGGGGATGGGAGGGGAAGTTTAGGGAGTTGAGAAGGGATATGGACAAGGAGAGGGGTACATTGGGGCAGTGGGGGCGATGGGAGGGGGCGCTGGAGGACACCTTAGGCTCTTGCAGCCTCCTGCCCAGCAGATTGGTCTGCGAGGGTGGGGGTTGCTGTGCCAGAAAGTCAGGATCTTCGAGTCCGAGCTTAAGGTTTCCAGATTTAGGAAAAAAATTAAAAAAAAAAACAAAAAAAACACGGCGCCCACTTAAACTTGACTTTCAGATAAACGAGCAATTTTTTTATTATAAGTATGTCCCATTCCGTATCCTCTACTTTATCCAGCAGCCCTAATCTTGGCTATTGTTGTTCCCCCCCACCCCCAAATTTACACACCACCTGTCCCTATCCTTTCCGAAAGCCGTGCGGACCCTCGCGGAAGACGCCTTTGTCTCCCGCCTGCCTAGAGCCCCACAGCCCGGCACGTGGGGTGTCCCCCCGGACCTCGCCATCCCCTCCCCCAGCCATCTGCCGTCCTCCTGGCCTTGAACAGCAGCCTGAAGTCGAGTCCGGGCTAGGCAGGGGAATGCGCAAAGGCGCAGCGCACACCCTCGGGGATTTTCTAAGCGCTCCTCCACCCCCCACGACCCCCAGACCCTCCCCTATGGGCCTGGCCCTGCCAAGGCCACATCGCCCCGCGGGTCCCAGACACCCGCACATTCTCCTCCAGGAACCTCCAGGGCTCTGCTTTCGGGCAGCCTCCCTCACTCTCTGGGCACATAAGCACACAGGCACGTAGTAGGTGCTCACGAAAAAAACATTTGAGGGTGATTTTATGGGGGCAAGTCCTGGGGAAGGAGTGTTGCATTTCTCGACACGGACAACTGCGTCCTCATCCCACGGGGATATATGCCCTCTCTGGGCCTTTGTCCCCTCCAACAAAGCAGTTTCCCTTTTATCCTTCCCTTTGGTTTCAAAAAGTGTAAGATAACAAAACACTTTGTTTTGTTATCAAAACAAAGGGGGAAAGGTCAGCCCACAGGGGTCCCTGGCCCTGGGCTGTCCCCAGCGCCTCCCCCAACACTTCCCCCACTTGCCATGTTCTCTTCTTTTTCTTATTCGCCATCGAAACAGTGGAACAGTTGCGCCTCCGGCCTGGCTTGTGCTCAACAGGCCGAGAACTCGGTCCCTGCGGATCATTTTCCCCAGGGGCATATTATTCCGGAAACGGGCTAAGCGGTCCCGGGTTGGGGACACGTGGGCGCCTGTGTTTTTAGTTTCGTTGACCTAGGTGACGCCCCTGCAGAAGCCGGCCGTGGATCTGCTGTGCCGTGTCTTGGAAGCATTTATAGGGCGACTAGCTGGGCAGAGGGTGGTGCTGTCCCTTTATTTGAAGCTGGGTAGTTCCTGGGGTGGTGCTGGGTCTGGAGCGGCCCTCTCCTCCCATCAGCCAGGACCAAGTTGCACCTGGCCCCTCATTCCCAGGGATGGGGAGAGGAGAAGATGAAAGAGCAAGCAAGTTCACACCAGGAGCTGAGGGCAGTGAGAACAGTAAACCAGGGCGACGTGCCCAGAGAAGCGGCGACTCTAGGGAAGAGGAGACCTCGGATGGAGCCCTGAAGACCACGGGTGGGGGATAAGGGGTGAGGAGAGCCAGGGAAGGGCGATCCCGGCCCAAGGAACCACAGATGCAAAGGCTCTGAGGCTGAACCGGTTAGGGGGAGACGCTGGGCGTGTCCAGAGTGTGGTGGGCGGTCCAGGGAGACCGCGGAGGGACTGGAACAAAGGGTGGGAGTTGGGGGGGCAGAGCGCGCCGGCCCGTGAGGAGTCAGGGTGCTCCTCTTGGTTCAAGAAGAGAAGGGAGGTGGGGGGAGGACGGTCATGCGGGACAGGGACGTGACCTGTCACACGGGTGAGGACTGAAGTCTGTGGCTGCGTCAGGGAGAAGGACTGTGGCGGGGACAGGAGGAGCCGCGGGACTGGGGAGGGTTTTCGGGCTCCACTGGGCGATTGTGGGGTCCACGGGGCATGAGGGAATCCCCTGATCATGGGTGTCCTTGTCACCTCTGCAGCCTGACTCTCCTTCACTGTGTCTGACTAAAGCGTGGGTCACAGCCTTCCCCAACAGGGTCGGGAAGTCCCCCCAGGAAGGCTGCTGGGTGGCACCCCTCGTCCCCGGCTCCTGCGAACCCACCGGCTCTCTGCCTCCACAATGCAGACCCGAAGGCCTCCTCCCCTTTGTTCTTTTTCCCTCCACACGGTCACGGTCACACCGGCGGCTCCCTCTGAGCGCATCTCACACACAATGAGGGGGGCGCGCTCCCAATTTCCCCTCCCCTCGGTATCTGCGTCCCCGAGCCCCGCCCGCGCCTCGGAATCCCGGCCTGCAGACCCCGCCTGGGAAGCTCGTTACCTTTCCAGAGAGGCTCCCCGCCGGGGGGCTGGGGAGGGGGGAGGGCTATTTTTAGAATGAATGGAAGAAAAGAGAGGAAAAAAAAAAAAAAAAAAAAAAACCAGAATGGAGGTTTGTAGAAGCCTCCCCGCTTCCAAGAGGAACCCCCCTCCTCGTCCCCCACCCCAGACCAAGGCTGAAGGTGGGTGGGGGTTCAGAGACGGGGCGGGGCAGGGGGCTTGGAGGAGGAACACTGTGGTCTGAGCTGGAGCCACGCTTTCTGTTGGAGGGGGACAGCTGAAGGAGAACAGCAAGACATATCCGGCGGCCCCACGGACTCGGAGAGCTGGAGGGACCCCGGAGGTGGGCACTTGTCCATTCGCTGGAGGGAAACTGAGGCTCAGAAAGGGGCTTGGCAGGGCCGAGGTCATGGGAGGTGCTTGCCCCTGGACTTCTCCCTCCCATCCCCTACCGAGCCAGACCCCCGGGAGCCACATTGTTCTAAGGTGGCAGAGTGACCTTCACAACTCTGCCACCCAAGCCCTGGCCAGTCAGGCTGGAGGGGTCCCTAATCGCGCAGGTTGGATGGAGGGTGTCACCAGCCCAACAATGAAATAGAGAAGTTTTCTGTGGTTTGGTTCTGGCCACCCAGGCTCCCCCTTCCTATCTGGGACCTTCCAGCCCAGTCAATGTCGCCAGCAGCCCGAAGCCTCTGGGTCCCCCGATCCTCCCCAGTCGCGTGGTGGGGAGGCTTTAATTGTCTGCCTTCCTCTCTCCCTGACTCTGTTCTTTCCTGGGTCTGGGAGAGCGGCCGCCCAGAGTGAGGGGAGCAGCCTCTGTTCCGTGCTGCCGGGACACTGGGCCCTGGCCAGGGGCTTCCGCTCTCTGGGCCTCAGTTTCCCCATCTGTAAGATGAGCACCTTGGGCCAGAGGCGGCAGAGGGTCCTCCCATCTCTTTGACCGTTTTCTAAGATTTGCTGTCACGCCCCTGGGTGGAGGGGGGAGAGTGGGCATTGGCGAGAGACCTGGAGGGGGATTCCATCCCTCTAGAGGAGACGCCTTGCGGGGGGAGGGCCCAGGCTGCCTCCCTCGGCCTGCGGGGTCCGCGCCCCCTCCCCGGGCGGCGGGGCGGGGCCCAGGTCGGCGGGGAGGGGGTCGGCTCTGCGGCGGCGCGCGCACACCCTCCCGGCTCACACGCCCTTGCCCGGCCGTGCACTTGTCTTCGCGCTCGGGCAGGGCGCAGGGACTCCGGCTGCGGCGGCCGACTCCGGCCGGTGAGTGGCAGTGGGGGGCACGGCGGGGAGCGTTCGGTCCCGGCGGCGGTCCCCTTCTCTTTGGTGGGCGGATCGGTCAAAGCTTGCCCGACTCCGGGAATTCAAAGGGGAGCTGCGGGAGGAGGGGGGCATCCCTTCTTCAACCTCCGCCCTCCAACACCGATCCCGGGAGTCAGCTCCTGACCCCACCCCCATGCCCTGTGAGGAGGGTGTTCCTGCTTCCAGGTCTGGGGATGCGCAGACATCCCCCTCCCTCCGCGAGGTGAAGGTGGGGACATGGGGACCCTCCACGCCTGCACCTCCTCAATGGTGGGGGGAAAGGAGCGCTGGTTCGCGTTGCCCCCTCCTCCCTCTCTGTCCCCCCATGTTTCTCCCTTTCTCCTTGCGTGGTGGCGGGGATTCCCTGTGCTGGCCCGGCTGCACAGCGGGAGGGAACCCCCCCACCTGCCAGCCTACTGTGCGCTGGGCTCCGGGCTGCTGTTCTTTTCCCTAAGCTCTCTCCCTTCCCCCCTCCCCTCTCCCGGACAGGAGGAGGGGCTGAGGCCCAGAGAGGGTTACCACTAGCCCAAGGTCACCCAGCCGGGCTGGGGCAGAGCGGGTTTCTGGTCAGATCCACAAATCCCGGGACCCAGCTGGTGAGGTCAGCTCTGAGATCCTCTGCCCCCGCCGCCGTTTAACCCTGAGCGTGGGGTGCCAGGGCCCCAGAACTGGGGGGATTCCTTACTTTCTCCAAGTTTCTCCTCCAGCTAGAGACCCAGACAGGACTGAGCCAAGAAGCTCCGGCCTCGCTCTCTTCCGGGGCTCCCAGATCTCACCTCCTCTTGTCCCCCCCTGTTCCCCCGCTCCCAGCCTCCTCAGGCTGCCCAAGATCTCATCAAAGGAAATCCCTGAGGGGAGGGGGTTTCTAGATGGGGAAGCCAAAGCTTCTGGAGCCACGGAGGAGAGAATTTTTACTCTGGCGCAGCAACCCACTGAGTGACCTTGGACAAGACCCTGCCCTCCCAAGGCTAGGGTCAGCATCAAGGTCCCCCTGGCTGGAACAGGTGGTCCCTGAGCCATCCAAGGTGACCATTGCCCCGACCCAAGGTCCTGGTGAGAGAAAGGGCAGCTGAGTGTTCCCCTTCAGTCCTGTTCTGGGGTCTGGCATTGCCCCTGCCCACCATGGGATGTCCCTTTCTGCCCCCTTCTCCAGGATCAGACTTGGGTAACATGTGCTTCTATAAGCCCTCTGCAGACAGCACTATATAGATGAAGGGAGTACCCCAAGGGAGTTACAGGCCCCCAGGGCAGCTTCAGAGCTGGGGAGCAAGAGATCAGCTGGTCTGCCAAGCAAGGTGGTTCACAAGTGTAATCCCAATTCTTTGGAAGGTCAAGGCAGGCTCAGGAGTTTGAGACCAGCCTGGGCAACGTACTGAAACCCTGTCTCTACAAAAAATAAAAAAATTAGGCAGGTGTAGTGGTGCGCACTTGTAGTCTCAGCTACTTGGGGGCCAAAGGTGGGAGGATTGCTTGAGCCCAGGAAGTGAAGGCTGCAGTGAGCCGTGTTCATGCGGCTGCACTCCAGTCTGGGTGAGAAAATGTTACCTCCCAGAATGTTACCCATCTAGATCTCCCCGTGGCGAAGGAACTAGGGGCAATGTAGGGGGTGAGCAGGAACAGCATTGGGAAAGACAGATAAAGCATTCAGTGTCTAGTGTCCGGAACCCAGTGAAAGGAGGAGTGGCCTTAGGGAGGGGACATGGAAAAGGTGGGGCTTGCCCAGGGCCCCTTTGGAGCAATAAAGCCACTGTTCTTAAGCTTCCTGAAAGCTTAGGAGATGACCTAGCTCAGCAACACCAAGCCGGGATCACAGATCTCACAGATCTGCTCTAAAGACCATTGTATGTAATAGGCTGAGGCAGGTGGGTCGCCTCTGACCAGGAGTTCAAGTCCAGCCTGGCCAACACAGCAAAACCCATCTCTACTAAAAATACAAAAATGAGCCGGGTATGGTGGCAGGCACCTGTAATCCCAGATACTTGGGAGGCTGAGGCAGGAGAATTGTTTGAGCCCTGGAGGCGGCGGTTGCAGTGAGCTGAGATCACGTCACTATACTCCAGCCTGGGTGACAGAGCAAGACTCTGTCTCAAAAAACTAAAAAATAAAAAAGATCATTGTAGTCCGGGAGCTGTCTGCACCCTACTCTTTTAGGTCCCCGCCTCTACCCTGCACGCCCTGTCTGATCATTACAGATCTCAAAGGGACAGGAAGGGCAGCAGCATCAGCCACCCTCTCTCCCAGTCAAGTGGTCACCAGCAGGACTGAAGGGGACAGCCCCTTTGCAGTGGCTCGGCGAGGATACTCCTGCACCCTAGGGTGAGTGAGTCCCAGACTTGGGTCACCTTTGGGGGTGGGGGTGGATCAAGGGTTGGATAGAAAAATTGGTAACTGGGCAGGCTAGGTGGCTCATGCCTGTAATACCAGCACTTTGGGAGGCCAAGGCAGGTGGATCACTTGAGGTCAGCCTGGCCAATATGGTGATACCCCATCTCTACTAAAAATACAAAATTTACCCGGGCATGGTGGTGGGCACCTGTATCAAAATAAATAAATAAATAAATAAATAAATAAATAAATAAATAAATAAAAGGGTGACCTGAGGAAAACGTGCCAGCTTTTGAAATAATAACAAGCTGGGTGCAGTGGCGTGTACCTGTGGTCCTAGCTACTCAGAAGACTAAGGTGAAAGTATCAAGAGTCCAGGAGCTTGAGGCTGCAGTCAGCGATGATCATGCTTGTGAATGGCCATTGCACTCCAGCCTAGGTGACAGAGCGAGACTCCCATCTCTTTAATTAAAAAAAAAAAAAAAAAAAAAAAGGCCGGGCATGGTGACTTACGCTTGTAATCCCAGCAGTTTGGGAGGCCGAGGCGGGCAGATCACCTGAGGTCAGGAGTTCAAGACCAGCCTGGCCAACAAGGTGAAACCCCCATCTATACTAAAAATACAAAATTAGCCAGGCATGGTGCTGCATGCCTGTAACCCCAGCTAGTTGGGAGGCTAAGGCAGGAGAATCGCTTGAACCCAGGAGGCGGAGGTTGCAAGCCAAGATTGCAGCCTGGGCAACAAGAGCGGGAAACTCCCTCTCAAAAAAAAAAGAAAGAAAAATAATACTAATATAATAATTGTTATTATATCATGTATATCATGATGATGATGATAGCAAGGACTATGCTTTCTAGACCCTCCGGGGAGTTACTGTCCACTTTCTTTGATCGCTGGAGTTAGGGAACCTATTCAGAGAGACCAGACGACCTAGGAGTGAGGTGTTGAGCCAGGTTGGAAGAGCTCTATCCCACCACTCCTGCCCCCACACACAGCCTCTACCTCCCAGCTCTCGTGGTCTCGCTGGAGACAGTCCCCAGGGTAGGCCAGCTCTGTGGAAGGCAGCTCCTGTGCGCCTTTCTCCAGTGAATTTTTTTTTTCAGTTTAGTTTTGTTTTGTTTGTTATGAGACGGAGTCTGACCGTGTCACCCAGGCTGAGCGCAGTGGCATGATCTTGGCTCACTGCAACCTCCGCCCCCAATCCCCTGGGTTCAAGCAATTATCCTGCCTCAGCCTCCCAAGTAGCTGGGATTACAGCCATGCGCCACCACGCCCAGCTAATTTTTGTATTTCCAATAGAGACGGGGTTTCACCATGTTGGCCATATTGGTCTCGAACTCCTGTCCTCAGGTAATCCACCTGTCTCAGCCTCCCAAACTGCTGGGTTTATAGACGTGAGCCAACGAGCCAGGACTCCTTGGTGAACATTGACTGACATCCAGGGTCAGCACTAAGCTGCCCATGGGGTTGTGGAGAAAACAGAGGTGGTGGTCATTTAGTCAATCAACAAAGGCCAGCCCAGGTCAGCCCTTGTGGAATTTCATGGGGCATCAATTAAGCAAGTGTTATGTGCTGGATGCAGGTGCTCACGCCTGTGATCCCAGAACTTTGGGAGGCCAAAACAGGAGGATAACTTGAGCTCAGGAGCTTGAGACCAGCCTGGGCAATGTAACAAGACCCCATCTCTACAATTTTTTTTTTTAAATTAACCAGGTGGGGTGGTGCCTACCTGTGGTCCCAGCTACTCTGGAGGCTGAGATGGGGGGATCATTTGAGCCCAAGAGGTCGAGGATACAGTGGGCTATGATTGCACCACTGTACTGTAGTCTGGGTGACAGTGAGACTCTGTCTCAGAAAGAAAGTGAGAGAGAAAGGGGATCGGGTGTGGTGGCTCATGCCTGTAATCCCAGCACTTTGGGAGGCCAAGGTGGGCAGATCACGAGGTCTGGAGATAGAGACCATCCTGCATGGTGAAACCTCATCTCCACTAAATACAAAAAATTAGCTGGGGTGGTGTCGGGAGTGCCTGTAATCCTAGCTACTTAGGAGGCTGAGGCAGGCAGGAGAATCCCTTGAACCAGGGAGTTGGAGGTTGCAGTGAGCCGAAATCGCGGCACTGCACTCCAGCCTGGTGACAGAGGGAGACTCCGATACTCTGTCTCAAAAAAAAAGAAGAAAAAAACAGAGAAAGGGAGGGAGGGAGAGAAAAAAAGAAAGGAGAAGGGAGGGGAGGGGAGGGGGAAGGGGAAAGGGAAAGGGGAAAGGGAAAGGGAGAAAAGAGAGGGAGGATGGGAGGGAGACAGAGAAAAAAAGGAAGGAAGGAAGAAAGGAAGGAAGGAAGGAAAAAGAAAGAGGAAGGGAGGGAGGGAGGGAAGGAAGAAAAGTGTTTTGTATTAGGAAGAAAATAGAATATGAGGATGTATTAGTGACCAGAGGAGCAGGGAAGCCTCTTGTAAAAGTCAGAGGGGCCTCTCTAGGGCAGTGAGCATGAGCTGAGACCTTAAGGAAGAGGAGGAACTGGCCCGCTGAGAGCTGGGAACAGCATACCCAGCAGAGGGAACCACATGTGCAAAGGTCCTGAGGTGGGAATGAGCTTGGCATGTTTGAGGAACAGTGAGGCTGCTATGGCTGGAACAAAGTGAGTGGGAGAGAGGAGGAAGATGAAGGCAAGGAGGTGGGCAGGCAGGAGCCAAGCTACAAGGAACTCAGGGGCTGCGGTGAGGGTGTGAACTTCAGAGCAATGGGGAACTGTGGCAGGTGTGTGAGCAGGGGAGAGGCATGGTCTCAGTTAGGATTTTCAGAAACCCTGTGGCTGCTGTGGAGAGCAGGGCAGGAGTGGAGGTGGCAGGAGCCCAGAGTGGAGGCCCGGGAGATGTCTGGTGGTTTCAGCCAGGCTGGTACCAGGGTAGGGCCTCGGATGGAAAGAAGTGGGCATAATCTGGGACTGGGTTGGGGATGGAGGATGAAATGTGGCCAGGTTTCCATCTCATGCCAAGGAGCCACTGGGAAGGAAGGGAGCACTCATTGTGCCTGGGGGAACCTGGGAAGGCATCCTGGAGGAGGTGCTCATTGGGCTAAGTCTGGAAGATCAAGTAGGAGTTTGCCAGCAGCTAAGGCTGGGATCATATGGGATCTAATTGCTCAGTTGCCAGGAGATTGGTGAGCACCCGGAATCTGGGGTGACATGATCAGATTTGTAACCAAGAAAGATCCCTGTAATCCCAGCACTTTGGGAGGCCAAGGAAGGAGGATCACTTGAGGACAAGAGTTCAAGAATAGCCTCAGCAACATGACAACACCCCATCTCTACAAAAGGAAAAAAATAGCCAGGCATGGTGGCACACGTATGTAGCCCCAGCTACTCAGGAGGGAGGATTGCTTGAGGACAGGAGATCGAGGCTGCCAGTGAGCTGTGACTGCACCACTGCACTTAAACCTCTTGTGAGACAAAGGGAGACCCTGTCTCTCTCTCTCTCTCTTTTTTTTTTTTTTTTTTTGATGCAGGGTCTTGCTCTGTCACCCAGGCTAGAGTGCAGTGATGCAATCTCAGCTCACTGCAACTTCCACCTCCCAGGCTCAAGTGATTCTCATGCCTTAGCCTCCTGGGTAGCTTGGGACTATAGATAGGTGCCTGCCACCATGCCTGGCTAATTTTTATTTTATTTATTTATTTTTTTAATTTTATGTATGTATGTATTTATTTATTTAGTTAGTTTCGAGATGGAGTCTTGCTCTGTCACCCAGGCTGGAGTACAGTGACGCGATCTTGGCTCCCTGCAACCTCCACCTCCCGGGTTCAAGTGATTCTTCTGCCTCAGCCTCCCGAGTAGCTGGGATTACACGTGTGTGCCACCATACCCAGCTAATTTTTTGTATTTTTAGTACAGACAGGGTTTCACCATGTTGGCCAGGCTGGTCTTGTTTTTTTTTCTTTTTCTTTTTCTTTTTTTTTGAGACAGAGTCTCGCTCTGTCGCCCAGGCTGGAGTGTAATGGTGCAATCTCGGCTCACTGCAACCTCCGCCTCCTGGGTTCAAGTGATTCTCTGTCTCAGGCTCCTGAGTAGCTGGGATTACAGGCGCCCACCACCACGCCTGGCTATTTTGTATTTTTAGTAGAGACAGGGTTTCACCATGTTAGCCAGGCTGGTCTTAAACTCCCGACCTCGTGATCCGCCCGCCTCGGCCTCCCAAAATACTGAGATTACAGGCGTGAGCCACCACACCCAGTTATATTTTTAAAATTTATTCTTTATTTTAGTAGAGACGGGGTTTCATCATGTTGCCCAGGCTGGTCTTGAAGCCTTGAGCTCAGGCAATCAGCCCAACTTGGCTTCTCAAAGTGCTAGGATTACAGGCGTGAGCCATGGGACCCTGTCTCTTAAAAATAAAAAAAGATTCCCTCTGGGTGGGGGGCTCTGGGGGAGGTTAGACCTGAGTGAGAGAGTTCAAGAGGTGCTTTTGAAATCGTCCAGGTCAGCCGGACGCGGTGGCTCACGCCTATAATCCCAGCACTTTGGGATGCCGAGGCGGGCAGATCATGAGGTTAGGAGTTCGAGACCAGCCTGGCCAACATGGTGAAACCCCGTCTCTACTAAAAATATAACAATTAGCCGAGCGTGGTGGTGGGCACCTGTAATCCCAGCTACTCAGGAGGCTGAGGCAGAAGAATTACTTGAACCCGGGAGGCGGAGCTTGCAGTAAGCTGAGAACTGTGCCACTGCACTCCAGCCTGGGCAACAGAGTGAGACTCCACCTCAAAAAAACGAAACAAAAAAAAAGAAAAAGTAATAGTCCAGGTCATGGTCAGGCCAGTAGCAGCTGTAAGCATCCATGGAGTGCTAGGACATTTGATGGAGATTACCTTCTGAACCTCATGCCACTGGCCTCCAAAGAGGCCCTATCATTGCCTGCAGAGGAAATGGAGCTCAGAGTTACCAGTCCCTCGTCCACAATCACTGCCTTCATTCCTGTGGCTGCTGCCACAAATGACCATGAGCTGGATGACTTACAACCACAGAAAGTTGGCCAGGCGAGATGGCTCACGCCTGTAATCCTAACACTTTGGGAGGCTGAAGTGGACAAATCACCTGAGGTCAGGAGTTCGAGACCAGCCTGGCCAACATGGTGAAACCCCGTCTTTACTAAAAATACAAAAATTAGCTGGGCGTGGTGGCGGGTGCCTGTAATCCCAGCTACTCGGGAGGCAGAGGTTGCAGAGAGCCAAGATCTCACCACTGCACTCCAGCCTTGGGTGACAGGAACAAAACTCTGTCTCAAAAAAAAAAAAACACAAAAAAAACAAGCAAACAAACAAAAAAACACACAGAAAATTGTGCTCTCACAGTTCTAGGGGCCAGATGTCCAAAATCAAGGTGTCAGTGGTGTCGCCTTCCCTCTGAAGGCTCTGGGGAGGATCCTTTCCTGCCTCTTCCAGCCTCTGGTGGCTCCTGGTGTTCTTTGGCTGTGTCACCCCCATCTCTGCCTCTATTTTCACATGACCTTCTCCCCGTTTGTCCATCTGTATCCTCACATGGCCTTCTTATAAAAAAAGCAAAAACAAAAACAAAAACAGTTGTTAGATCAGAGCCGGTTCTAATCTACCATGAGCCCCTCTTCATCGGGTGGGCCGAGGCGAGTAGATCACTTGAGGCCAGGAGTTCGAGACCAACCTGGTCAACATGGTGAAACCCCGTCTCTATTAAAAATATAAAAATTAGGGCCAGGCGCGGTGTCTCAAGCCTGTAATCCCAGCACTTTGGGAGGCCGAGACGGGCAGATCACGAGGTCAGGAGATCGAGACCAGCCTGGCTAACATGGTGAAACCCCGTCTCTACTAAAAAATACAAAAAACTAGCTGGGCGAGGTGGCAGGCGCCTGTAGTCCCCCCAACTACTCGGGAGGCTGAGGCAGGAAAATGGCGTAGACCCGGGAGGCGGAGCTTGCAGTGAGCTGAGATCGGGCCACTGCACTCCAACCTGGGCGACAGAGCGAGACTCCGTCTCAAAACAAACAAACAAAAAAATATAAAAATTAGCTTGCTCTGTTGGTGCGTGTCTGTAATCTCAGCTACTCAGGAGGCTGAGGCAGGAGAATTGCGTGAACCCAGGAGTCAGAGGTTGCAGTGAGCTGAGATTGCACCACTGCACTCCAGCCTGGGCAACAGAGTGAGACTCTTGACTCAAAAAAAGAAAAAACCCAGAAACCAGTTATTAGATCAGAGCCAGACCTAACCCACTATGACCCCCTCTTCATTTAACTACGTCTTCGAAAACCTTATTTCCAGGCCAGGCACAGTGGCTCACGCCTATAATCCCAGCACTTTGGAATGCCAAGGTGGGAGCCTCACTTGAGCCCAGGAATTCGACAGCAGCCTGGGCAACATAATGAGACCTCGTCTACATTGAATAACAAAAAGAAAAGAAAAAGAAACAGGAGGATCTCTTGAGCGCAAGAGACAGACTGCAATGAGCATGATCGCGCCACTGCACTCCAGGATGGGTGAGAGAGCGAGACCCAGCTTCAAAAACAAAAGAAAACAAAACCCTATTTTCTTTCTTCTTTTTTTTTTTTTGTTTTTTTGAGACGGAGTCTCGCTCTGTTGCCCATGTTGGAGTGCAATGGCACAATCTTGGCTCACTGTAACCTCTGCCCCCTGGGTTCAAGCAGTTCTCCTACCTAAGCATGCTGAGATTACAGGTACGTGCTACCATGCTCAGCTAATTTTTAAATTTTTATATTTTTAGTAGAAACAGGGTTTCGCCATTTCGGCTAGGCTGCTCCTGGTCTCAAATTCCTGACCTCAGGTGATCCACCCGCCTCAGCCTACCAAAGTGCTGGGATTACAGGCATGAGCCATCGCGCCTGGCCGAAAAACCCTTATTTTCAAATAAGGTCTGAGGTTCTGAGGAGGACTCAAATTTTGGGGGGACACCATTCAAACCAGTCTGCCTGTGTAGCAAGACATTGGGCTTTGGAGTCAAACCTTTGCTCCTCTAGGGGGCTGCCCCAGTCGGGAGAGAGGGGTGCCCTGGAGCAAATTCATGGGATTGGTTGAACCCACTGGATGTGAGCGTGGTAGAGGAAGGAGGCTAGAGCCTTCTAGCCTGAGAGTGAGGAGGGACGGGGCGCTCATGTCTGAATGGACAGGACAGGACAGTCCCAGGGTGGGGCCCCTGATGGGCATGACAGAGCCTCCCTGACAGCCTTGGATGCTTTTAGGGACTCCTTGCTTAAGATGGAGCTGCTACCCTGCCTGCCTGTCACCCCGGGCTCCCACCTCCTCCTCTAGGGCTGAGAACACAGCAGGCAGCCCATGGGGAGGACCCGGAAGGGTCCTCCCATCCTGGGCCCCTTTTTCCTCTGTGTTTGTCTGCAGAGCCCTTGTGTATTTATCATATCAAAGCTGGTCTTGTCTTTTGGCCTGAAACTGGGAGTTTGGGGGACTTTATGTGTCTTTATCACCACAGTGTCCCTGCCTTAGAGTACAACTCCTGCATACAGGAGGTGCTCAGTAGATGCTGATGGAAGGAATCCCAGGTCCCTGAATCCTGAAAACTCAGGAACAAACCCTCTGCGACACCTGCCCCAGCTCCCACCCTGGTCTTCCCATTTCCCTTCCTGCCCCTGCAGTTCCCAGGAGCCCGAGGGAGCCAGCACTCCAGATGTGGTTTTGTTTTGGTTTGGTTTTTATTGAGATAGTGTTGCCCAGGCTGGAGTTCAGTGGCATGATCTCGGCTCACTGCAACCTCCGCCTCCTGGGTTCAAGGGATCTCCTGCCTCAGCCTCCCCAATAGCTGGGATTACAGGTGCCCGCAACCACGCCCAGCTAATTTTTTTGTGTTTTTAGTAGAGACGGGGTTTCACCATGTTAGCCAAGATGATCTCGATTTCCTGACCTCATGATCCGCCCCCCTTGGCTTCCCAAAGTGCTGGGATTACAGACATGAGCCACCGCGCCCAGCCTTTTTTTTTTTTTTTTGAGCCAGAGTCTCTCTCTGTGACCCAGGCTGGAGTGCAGTGGTGCCATCTCGGCTCACTGCAAGCTCTGCCTCCTGGGTTCATGCCATTCTCCTGCCTCAGCCTGCCAAGTAGCTGGGATTACAGGCGCCTGCCACCACACCCGGCTAATTTTGTTGTGTTTTTAGTAGAGATGGGGTTTCACCATGTTAGCCAAGATGATCGCTATCTCCTGACCTCGTGATCCACCCTCCTCAGCTTCCCAAAGTGCTGGGATTATAGGAGTAAGTCACTGTGCCCGGCCACCTTTTTTTTTTTTGAGGCAGAGTCTCACTCTGTCGCCCAGGCTGGAGTGCAGTGGCACAATCTTGGCTCACTGCAACCTCCACCTCCCAAGTTCAAGTGATTCTCCTGCCTCAGCCTCCCAAGTAGCTGGGATTACAGATGTGTGTCACCACGCCCGGCTAATTTTTTGTATTTTTGGTAGAGACAGGGTTTTGCCATGTTGGCCAGGTTGGTCTCGAACTCCTGACTTCAGTTGATCTGCCCTCTTTGTCCTCCCGAAGTGCTGAGATTATAGGCATGAGCCAGCACACCCAACTCAAATGATTTCTATTCTAAGACGCCTCCCCGACCGCCCTAACTCAAGTCTCCCCGTCCTCATTCTTAGTTCTTTCAACTTTATTGAATCTAAAATTTTTGTACAGACAGGGTCTCGCTACGTACCTAGGCTGGACAGTACTTTTGTGTATCTAAAATTCTCAGTTTTATTTCTCTTTTTAGAGAGAGTTGTCCCCCTCCTCTAGAAAGCCAGCTTCAAATGGGGCACAGTTTGTATCTCTCTAGGGCGCTGCATTCCCCAGCACCAGGCTCAGAGAACGGGCTGCATGGATATGTGAATGAATGAATGAATTAGTGAATGAATGAATGAATCACTGAATAAATAAATGGCTGAATGAGTGAATATCTTACTCACCCTTGCCATCCTTACACTCACTGGAGCCCAGGTTCCAGCCTCCATCCAGGCAGCCAGGGCTGGGTCCAAGATTTCGGTAGATGCACATGTGGAGGGGTGCTGGGGATGGAGGTGTAATGCTTGTGTGCCCGGCCACTCCCTGCTCAGGCCACTACCTTTGTGTCCCACAGCTCCTGTAAATATCTTCCAGTTCTCTTGCACCCAGACCCTCAGCCACTGCCCAGAGATGAGTGGCCCAGCCCTCAGGCACCCCCCAGGTCCCCTGTGGAGGGGCTTGCTGTCCAGCCGCCTCCTCCATGCCTGACGTTTGCAGAGGACACAGCCTGTGCGCAAGGCAGTTTCCCAGGGCATGAGTCCCGGGGGCGTCTTGGCTGGCTGACAGGCTTACTTGCAAGCTTCTTGGGTCTCTTCCAGCCAACCATGGGCTGGTGAGAGGCTCTGCCTGGAACGGAGACCCAGACGGCCCCCACCAGAAGCCCCACCTCCATTCCAACCTTGATTCCCATTCACGCTGCCTGCTGCCAACCTTGTCTCTGAGGGGTGGGATTCCAGCAGGTGGCAGGACTGACTCAGGTGGGAGGCAAGGCCGTTGATCACCAGATTGACTGTCCAAGTTCCACTTGATGGGGGCAGTCCCCAATCCCTCAGGGCAGGTAGATGCACAGGAGAACAAGCAGAGGTCTTTTCAGAGGGAGAAGGTGGGTACCGGGGCTTTAGGGCATGGGCAGGGATGCAGGGGATCGGGGGCAGGGATGCAGGGGATTGGAGGCAGTGGTGTGCTGTGGCTGACGCTTTTGTGAATTTCAGGACAGTTACATGTTAGACTTGAATTCAAAAAGCGTCAGGCCGGTCGCGGTGGCTCACGCCTGTAATCCCAGCACTTTGGGAGGCCGAGGCGGGTGGATCGCTTGAGGCTAGGAGTTCGAGACCAGCCTGGCCAACAAGGTAAAACCCTGTCTCTACTAAAATTACAAAAACTAGCCAGGTGTGCTGGTGCACGCCTGTAATCCCAGTTTCGTAGGAAGGCTGAGGCATGAGAATTGCTTGAACCCAGGCGGTGGAGGTTTGGAGGCTGCGATGAGTGGAGATTGCGCCACTGCACTCCAGCCTGGGTGACAGAGCGAGACTCTGTCTCAAAAGAAAAAAAAAAAGCATCTGATGCTGCAGCCTGTGCAAGCAGGCCAGGGTCAGCCTGTGGGCATGGTATGCTTCTCGTGGCTCAGGGACCTGTGTAGGGGCTGGGTTGAGCTGTCAGGGACCAGGAGCATTGAATGTGGTACAGGGATGTGCCCGATCCTGAGGGAGCTGTGGGTGGCTCCAATGTTGTGCTGTAGAAAGGGCTCCTGGTGGTCCAGGCAGGGGAACAGCAAGTGCAAAGGCCTGGAGATGGGAACCGTGGCGAGGGGGGACTGAGGAGGCTTGACTAGAGGCCGGAGTGCTGGTGAGTCAGCAGAGAGATGCAAGAGGGGTGGTTGGTTCTCAGGCGTGGCTGAAAACCCACCGCTTCGGGGTCCCCATGACCCCTTTCTTGCTTTGCAGTGACTCTCAAAGCTGCTTGTGTCTGGTCAGGTCACTTGTAACAGCCCCCTGTTACGGATCCTATCCGGCCCTGCCTGGTACCTCTGTGGATATGACTGGGACAACCCAGGCCTCTATTTCCTGATTGTCACAGGCCTGGGCATTGCCACCACGGCCAGGCCTTGTGCAGAGCAGTCTGGACAGGCTGGGATGAGGAACAGGCTCTCCGGGAGGGAACAAAGGTCCTGTCTGCAACTTTGAGCCATCACCTGGCCCCTCTGTGACTCACCGCCACCCCCAACCCATGCAGCTATCGCTCATTCATGCATTCCTTCCTTCCTTCATTCATTCTGTCCAACCGTTTTCTGAGCTCCGCAGAGGAAACATAGAAGACCAGCCTCCCTCAGGAATAAACACTCAGATGTTCCTGACCTGGGCCAAAGCTCTGGGCTGGGAAGAAAACAGATGGAGGGTGTGGGAGAGAGATAGGGGGGTGGGATCTGCTGGCTCCAGGAAACCCCCAGGCTGGTGGGGGACAGAACTGAACACAGTCACCTCAAGCCTGGTGGGAACAGGGTGAGGCAGAGGCAGAGGCAGTAAGACTGTCTGGAAGAGGAGGAAGGAAGAGCTCCCTACCCACTGATCCCTCAGGCTCCCTGGAGCCGCCATTAACTTTAATGAATGAGTCGGCCAAGTTCAGCCTGGGTGCTGGGGGAAGGAGCACTGTTTTGGGGACCCCCAGCCCTGGTGATCCCAAACTCCCTGGGGCTCCGGCTTCCTGTCATCCTGGGCATGGTGTTGGGGGTTAGGACTGGGTGGCCTGATCCAGACGGGCATCTTTCCTTCCAGAGAAGGTGGCTTCTAACCGAGTGCCCCAGCATGTACCCAGTCCCACCCCTGGAAGCCCCTACACAGGGCTCCCAGGCACCCCCCGCACTTACAATCACCCTAATCCCTCCAAGGCTCCCCTGTGCAGACCTAGACCCCGGAGGAGGTCGTTTGAGGGGCAGGCATTGAGTCGCTTTGCTAAGTTGTCTTACAGCTGATGCTAACGGGGAGGACGGTCCCAGGCGTGCAAAGGTTGACAGAGCTGCAAAGGTTGACAGAGCGCCTGAAGTTTGGGACCTAATTTTGGGGAGGGGGTATAGTTAGGAGGTCCGGAGGGCTGTTGGGGGTGGCGGTTGGAGATTCACCAAGGTCCTCTCCGTCGCACGGGGCAAGAGGGGGAGTTCGAGGTCCAGTCGCACGCTGGGGGATTGCAGGGGGCCCCGGGGAATGTGGGATCTTTAAATATGGGCGGGGCTTGCGGGGTCGTCGAAGGCGGTACCAACCCGGGCTCGGCCAATCGGCGGCGGCTCCCGCGTCGCACCGCCCCCTTCTCTCCCAGCCCGGGCGGGCGCTCGCCCCCCGCCGGGCCCGTGGACTGGGCGGCGGGGGATGCGCCTGCTGCCGCCGCCCCCGGCCCCGCCGCCCCCGGGCCCCGCGCCCGCTCGCTGCTGCCCGCCCCGTCCGCAACCCCGGCTCCGGTCCCCGACCGGGGGTCCGCGGCCGCGCGGGACCCTCTCCCCTCCAGCCTTGTCCGCCCGCCCGGGCCGAGCCCAGCAGGTACTGGGTGGGATGGGTGAGGGTGCGGGAGGATCCAGGGTCTGCAGCTCAGTGCGCCCAACGAGGGAGGCACGTCCCGGAGGGGGACGCGGTTTGGGGCAGGGGCCAAGAGGGAGGGTCTCCGTGCGGTCCGGAGCCTAGGGAACAAGGAAAGGTGGGGGGAATGAATGCATGTACATTGCCCGAGTGAGTGAGGATCCACGCACCCTCATCCTGGGAGGGGGAGGTTGCAGGGTTCACTTTGGGGGAGGGCAAAGCTGTGAGTCTCTAAACTCCACAGATAGGGTTGGAGGTCGGGGAGCTCTCAGGGATGGACAGTGACCCACAATGACTTAGGAATGGGAAGGAGGTGACCCACCACTGGCCCCTGGATCCAGGGGTTGGGGCACTCAGGGAGGGGTCAGGGAGCCGGGTCTTCCAGCTCTCCCCGGACAGAAGTCCCGGACCCAGCTCGGGGCACTGCCCCTGCTGTTCTGGAGGGCTGGCCAGCAGATGGGAGTTCCCGAGGCTGGGGTCTGAGCGGAGAGGCTGATGGAGATGCATCAGAATGGAGGGCCCCCGAGGGAGGCAGCCTCCGGGAGGGCAGGCTAATTGCACCCTGCTGGCTGCTGGCAGGCTCCTGGCGGGTGGTGATGGGGGGATCGGGCCGGCAGCCAGCGCCTTGCTGCACTGGCTCCTGGGCGGCCCATGGGACAGGAGGGCAGGCAGTGCCTGTCTGCCCTGCAGAGCTAGGGCCCTAGGAATATTGGGGGAGGGGAGGGGTGGTGGTGATGAGAAGGGGGATCCTCGGAGACCTTCCTCAACCTCAGCAGGGACACCCGGACTCTGGCTGCGCCCGCTGGGGACCCACAACAGGCCCACATGTCCCAGAAGTTTCTGTTGTGTGCTGATCTGGTTGTGGTACCCGGAAACCCCTGGGTGTGCATCTGGGGGCCAGGGGCTGTCTGCCTTGGGGATTGAGGGGCAGGGGGCACCTTCTGTTGGTCCAGTTCTGAAGAACAGAAATCAATGGCACCAAGCTCTTACAGCCTGCAAAGCATCTGCCATGCAAGATCTCACTCTGTTCTGGACAGCAACCCTCGTCGTGGGAGTGGGGGTGCGGCACCATGGGGAACCTTTACAAAGCAGGTGGCCGAGGAGTGGGCAGTAACTTGCTCCCTGGCAGGGGTGCCTGAGGGCCCCTCCTCAGTGGCTGCCTCAACGAACCTGTCATTTGTAAAAATACTCACTGGAGGGCTCTGGAGGCTTGGCTGGGATTCTGTCTCTTCCCATGTCCTGTTGGGTGGGGAATCTAAGGAGCCATCAGCCCTGCTCCCTGCTACCCTCATCCTCTCCTCAAGAGCTCTCTTGGGTCCCCCCAGGCCCACCAGATTCCCCCGGAAGTGTGTGTCTCCAGGGGAGGGTGTGGAGGGGAGTCTCTGCTCATCCCCCCTACCCCAGGCTTCAGGGAAGGGAGATCTCATGACCAGACAGAGTAGTAAAAGTAAGGCAATACTTTCCAGCCCAAATACACCCTGTAGGATGTTTTTTTGTTGTTGTTTGTTAGAGATGGGATATTCCTAGTTGTTCAGGCTGGTCTCGAGCTCCTGGGCTCAATCGATCTCCTGCCTCGGCCTCCCGAGTAGCTGGAACTATAGGTGCATACCTGGCTAATAGGGTTGTATTCCTCACTTGGCAAACCCAGGACTGTTACCCAGAAAAACATACCCTTTCATGGACATCTAAACCTTGGCTGAGGGTTCCCAGGGGCTCCTGGGTCTCTGGGAATCCCTGAGGGTCCCAGGGACTCCAGTGTTAGGCCCAGATTGCAGTGGGGGAGGGGATGTGTACCCAGGAATGGGGAAGGCCCAGGCACTCATCAGTTCTGTGCTCCAAGCTCGTGGCTTCTCAAGGGAAGGACCAGGCTGGTTCCCCTCCCAGAAAGCAGACCCTGCCACCTGCCACACCTGGATGGCACTAATTTAGTCCCTGCCTTTCCTGGCTGGATGACCTTGGGCAAAAGGTGCTGAGCTTCTCTGAGCTCTGTCTCCCGTCTGTAAAATGGGAACGGGAATGCCACCTTGCTCACCAGTGGTGATAGGGATTAAATGTGATCATCCTGATCTCAGGCTCAAAACACAGTAAGAGCCCCGTCCACGATAACGTGCTAGATGCTGGGAAAGCCCTCCACCCCTCCACCCCTCCACCCTCTTGGAAGCCACCTGCCATTTCTCTCCTCCTCCCCACCCCCTCCCTGCCCAGGGCACCTTAGGACGCGGCTGCCAGGCAAGGAGGAACATGGCAGACACACGGCTGAATTTGGCCCATGCGTCGGGTGGCTGAGTCACATCCCCAAATTGCATCTTCATTGGTGCATTTCAGAAGGTCGTTTGCAGAGGCCCTCAGAGGCCCATACCCCCTCTGGGTTCTGTCTGCCCAGCCACCCGCCTCTCTTCCCTGTGCCCCCCGTCCCCAGCCGGGGAAGTTTTGCACCCTCAGGGAGATGGTGGAAGGGGTGCCTGGGTTTTCCTGGGCTCCCTGGATGAGGGCACGATCTGGGGTCCCTGTGTGCACCCTAGTGCAAGTTCCCAGCCCCACCTGGCAGCCAGCAGACATTCAGGTGGTAGGCAGGGGTTTGAGCCTCGGAGCGGAAGCCGCACCTAAGTATATGTGAGGTTAGGGAAAGATCAGCGCCAAGGTCACAGTTTGAGGCTTCACAAACTGTCAAATGCTGGGCCCACAGGAGGCCAGGTCTTATAGGCTGTAAAGTGCTGGGCCGGCAGGAGTTCAGGCCTGATAAACTATGAAGTACCAGGCCACATGAGGCTAGGCCTGATAAACTGGGAAGTGCTGGGCCTGCAGGAGGTCAGGCCGTGTAAGCTGTGAAGTGCCTGGTTATAGGAAACCACAGCCTGATTGATGTGATGGATGAGGGTGGGAAGGGGCGGGACAAGTTCTGAGACTCATGAGGTCACCTGACCATCAAAGGAATAACTTTTTTTTTTTTCTTTTGAGACAGGGTCTCACTCTGTCACCCAGGCTGGAATGCAGTGGCGTGATCTCGACTCACTGCAACCTCCACTTCCCGGGTTCAAGTGATTCTTGTGCCCCAGCCTCCCAAGTAGCTGGGATTATAGGCGCCCACCACCATGCCCAGCTAATTTTTGTATTTTTAGTAGAGACAGGGCTTCACTATGTTGGCCAGGCTGGTCGCGAACTCCTGACCTCAGGTGATCCACCTGCCTTGGCCTCCCAAAGTGTTGGGATTACAGGCGTGAGCCACTGTGCCCAGCAGTTTTTACCATGTTGGCCAAGCTGGTCTTGAACTCCTGACCTCAAGTGATCCACCTGCCTCAGCCTCCCAAAGTGCTGAGATTACAGGCGTAAACCACCATACCCAGCCACGAAGGAATGATTCTTGCACTCCTGTGTGCTGACACCAGTATCTGGAGACACATGGTGAGGGACAGACGCAGTGTAGGGGGTGCGGGACAAAGGTACAGGTGGTCCTGCAATGTGTGCGGTGGCCAAAGTCACCCAGCAGTGTAGCTCCTTTTCTTTTTTTTTCTTTGAGACACAGTCTCACTCTGTCGCCCAGGCTCCAGGTTGGATTGCAGTGGTGTGATCTCAGCTCACTGCAGCCCCCACCTTCTAGGTTCAGGCGATTCTCCTGCCTTAGCCTCCCGAGTAGCTGGGATTACAGGTGCCCGCCACCACACCTGGCTAATTTTTGTAGTTTTAGTAGAGACAGGGTTTCTCTCTGTTGGTCAGGCTGGTCTCAAACTCCTGACCTCCAGTGATCCGCCCACCTTGGCCTCCGAAAGTGCTGGGATTATAGGTGTGAGCCACCGTGCCCGGCCAGTGTGGCTCATCTTGCTGTGTCCTTGAATGACGGTCTCTTAGTCTGTCACCCCCAGTGGGGGTGGGAAGTGTCCTGCCTGTGCACACAGCTGCCCCCCCAACCCTTCTCCCAGGCCTGGCACACAGGGGACCCCCCAGCGCACGCTGTTGTGATCATTTCAGAGGGGATAACACTTGGCCTTCCACCCACCCCTGCCCAGCTTGTTGGGAAAATCTCACAAAGGAGCCGGGTCCAGAATCTTCCTTGCAGGGAGAAGGTGTGTCTTCAGGCAGGTTATTTTATTTTACTTTCATTTTTATTTTATTTTATTTTATTTTATTTTTTGAGATGGCGTTTTGCTCTTGTCACCCAGACTGGAGTGCAATGGCATGATCTCGGCTCACTGCAACCTCCACCTACCGGGTTCAAGTGATTCTCCTGTCTCAGCCTCCTGAGTAGCTGGAATTACAGGCATGGGCCACCACGCCTGGCTAATTTTTTGTCTTTTTAGTAGAGACGGGGTTTCACCATGTTGGTCAGGCTGGTCTCGAACCCCTGACCTCAGATGATCTGCCCACCTTGGCCTCCCAACATGCTGTGATTCCAGGCATGAGCCACCATGCCCGGCCTAGGCAGGTTTTTTCTTTTTTTTTTTTTTTTTCCTCTTTTTTCTTTTCTTTTTTTCTTTTCTTTTTTTTTTTTTTTGTGTGACAGAGTCTTGCACTGTCACCCATGCTGGAGTGCAGTGGCACAATCGCTACTCACTGCAAGCTCCGCCTCCTGGGTTCAAGTTATTCTCCTGCCTCAGCCTCATGAGTAGCTGGGACCACAGGTGCCTGCCACCACACCCAGCTAATTTTGTTTTTGTATTTTCAGTAGAGACGGGGTTTCACCGTGTTAGCCAGGATGGTCTGGATCTCCTGACCTCGTGATCCGCCCACCTCGGCCTCCCAAAGTGCTGGGATTGCAGGCGTGAGCCACTGCGCCCGGCCCCCAGGCAGGTTCTTTCACAACATCGTGCCACAGTTTCCCCATCTGTAAAACTGGCCAAATCCCAGGACCCACTTCTTGGCAGTATTAGGATTCAGGAGAACATTTACATAAAGAATGGAGCCTGGGACCAGGCACAATGGTCCATGCCTGTAATCCCAACACTTAGGGAGGCCAAGGAGGGAGGATCAGTGGAGCCCAGGAGTTCAAGACCAGCCGGGGCAATGTAGCAAGACCTGATCTCTACTAGAAATAAAAATAAATCATCTACAGCCATACCACCCTGAACACGCCTGTTTGCATCTGATGTCGGAAAAATAAATCATTAGCTGGGTTGGGGGGGATGGTGCATACCTGTAGTCCTGGCTACTTGGGAGGCTGAGGTGGGAGGATCCCTTGAGCCCAGGAGTCCGAGGCTGCAGTGAGTTAGGATCGCCTCACTGCACTCCAGCCTGGGCTACAGAGCAGGTAGGGAGTGCATTTGAGGGTCTGAGATACTGGGCTGGGCAGGGCAAGGGAGAATCTAGCAAGTTGGATCCAGAGACTCAGACAGCCTCATCAGTGCTTTGGTGAGCATGACTGTGTCACCATCAATTGAGGTCCCTCCTCTCACACATGATGCCACAGGGCATTGCTCTGTAATCACACAGGATGCTCTTCAAATAGCCTGGCAGGGAAACTGAGGCTGGCCTGAGGTCATAGAACCCAGCCAAGCATGTCTTACATCTTATAAAGCCCTGCAGAATCGCTTCCAGATCTTGGAGTTAAATCCTGCATTGCCACACTGGTCCTGGAATCTGTTTAGAGATTATGGATCCCCGCCTGCCCAGGCAGGAGGGAGCCTCAGAATCGCTGTAGCCAGGGTCCCTAATGTCCCATAGGCCACAATGCAGGAGCCTACAAATGCAGCAGGCACAGTGAGGTGAGGTTAACTCATCCAGGAGTCTGAAGGTTGGAAGAGGATAAGTACAGACGAAAACCACCCTCTAAGCATACCACTGGCCACCCTATCCTCCCAGGCAAGCCCGTTGGTAGATTTCATCTTCCAGCGTTCAGCAAGTGTTTCCTGAGTGTCATCTGTTTGCTAGGCATTGTTCTAGGTACTTGGATACACATAAAGTTAGCAGGCAGGGGTCTGGGAGATAGTGGGGGGCATTCCAGGCAGAGGGCACAGCCTATGCAAAGGCTCAGAGAAGGATGAACTAACTTGTTGGAATCTGGTGATCGGGAGACCATTGTGGCTGGAGGGATTGGGTCTGGGGAGAGTAAGAAGGATGAGATAGGTGGGAACCAGATACAGAGGGCCCCTTGGCCATAGTGAAGAGTTTGATGTTTTATTTTATTTGTTTTTGTTTTAGAGATAAGGTCTTGCTATGTTGTCCAGGCTGGATTTAAACTCCCAGCCTCAAGCAGTCCTCCAGTCTCAGCCTCTAAGTAGCTGTGATTACAGGTGTGCACCAGGAGGCCCAGCTCTCGAGTTTCTTTGTTCTGTTTTTTTTTTTTTTTTTGAGACATAGTCTCACTCTGCCACCCAGGCTGGAGTGCCATGGCATGATCTTGGCTCACTACAGCCTCTGCTTCCTGGGTTCCAGCCATTCTTCTGCCTCAGCCTCCCAAGTAGCTGGGACTACAGGCGTGTACCATTACGCCTGGCTAATTTTTGTACTTTTAGTAGAGACTGGGTCTCGCCATGTTGGCCAGGCTGGTTTCAAACTCCTGACCTCAAGCGGTCCTTCTGCCTTGGCCTCCTAAGTAGCTGCAATTACCAGAGCTGCACCACCATGCCCGGCTCTCTGGAGTTTATTTTTTCAATGAGACGGCACTGGGGAGCCATGGGAGGGCTTTGAGCAGGGGAGGGATTCAGGCTGACTCAGATGTTTCTGGGATGGTAAACCCACATGCCAGCACTCTGGGCCACTCCCAAACTTAGAACGTTCTGGGATGGGTCCTTGCCTTTCTGGTCAGTAAGCTGGACCCTGCTGTGACCACGTCCCTCTGTCCCCTTGCAGGACAGTGCAGGAGCCCAGCCGCTGAGCCATGCCGGGCCCCAGGCGGCCTGCAGCGAGCCCAACCCCTGCACCCAGGTAGTCATGAACAGCCACAGCTACAATGGCAGCGTGGGGCGGCCGCTGGGCAGCGGGCCAGGCGCCCTGGGACGAGACCCTCCGGACCCCGAGGTCGGCCGCCCCCCGCAGCCCCCGCACAGCCCGGGCCTCCAGGTGGTAGTGGCCAAGAGTGAGCCAGCCCGGCCCTCACCCGGCAGCCCCCGGGGACAGCCCCAGGACCAGGACGATGACGAGGATGATGAGGAAGATGAGGCCGGCAGGCAGAGGGGCTCGGGGAAACCCTCAAATGTGGGCCACCGCCTGGGCCACCGGCGGGCACTCTTCGAGAAGCGGAAGCGCCTCAGCGACTATGCCCTCATTTTTGGCATGTTTGGCATCGTCGTCATGGTGACGGAGACCGAGCTGTCCTGGGGGGTGTACACCAAGGTAGGTGCGGTCCTCCCCCAGGCGGTCCAGGGAGGTTCCACCGGGCCCACCTAGCTTTCTTGACATGGGGTTGGGGGTGGCAGGACCCCCCAGGAGGTAGGGAGTGTTAGGGGGCTCCTGGAGGTGAGGGCTCCCTGGCCTTCTGCATACCCACCTCCGGGAAGGTAGCAGGGAGGCTGCACGTGGGGAGGGAAGGTTCCAGCCCATTCCCTGGCCAGGTGGCTTAAGGCGGAGGGGGTCTTCCCCCCAGGACAGGGGGTCCCCAGAGTGGGCCTGCTCTGGAGAGCAACAGAACAGCTTCCTCCCCTTCCGAGAGTGAGTGCGTCCAGGTCACAAGCCTGGCTGTGGGCTCCCTCCTGCCACCTGGAGAGAGATCAGGGTTGTGTCAACCTATAAACTGTGAAGTGCTGAGGCTGGATGAAGTCAGGCCTTGTGAACTGTGACATGCTGTGCCCATGTGAAGCCAGGCCTTATAAACTGTGACGTGCTGTCCCCATGTGAGGCCAGGCCTTATAAACTGTGACATGCTGTGCCCATGTGAAGCCAGGCCTTATAAACTGTGATGTGCTGTCCCCATGTGAGGCCAGGCCTTATAAACTGTGACGTGCTGTGCCCATGTGAAGCCAGGCCTTACAAACTGTGAAGTGCTGTGCCCATGTGAGGCCAGGCCTCATAAACTGTGAAGCACTGGACACATTTTGCTGTCAGCCTGGTCCCTAGGAATAAGGCCAGGAGAGCGCCACTTCCTGAACACAGCACCTGCTGCACGCCCAGCCCTGATAAGCTGTTTCACACACAGTGGCCCCAGGACTGGGGAACTAGCAGAAATTCGGGGTACAGTGGGAGAAGCCACTGGGAAGAGCCCCATTTGGCTGACTCCCATGCCCAGGAGCCAGGGTAGGGGGATGGGAGGGCCGCTGGCCCGCCGCCTCCAGCATCCATCCGGTTGTGTCCTCTCTTTTTACCCAGGAGTCTCTGTACTCATTCGCACTCAAATGCCTCATCAGCCTCTCCACGGCGATCCTGCTAGGTCTCGTTGTCCTCTACCATGCCAGGGAGATCCAGGTCAGTGCTGAATGCTGCCAGGAAGCAGCTCCTCTCTTCAAACCCCTGACACCAGCCCACCTTTAATTTTCATTGATTATTTACAAAGAAGAACAGGCAGTGAGAAGTGAGGGGCTGAGCTGGGACTCTGGGACACATGGGTTGTTTCCAGGCTGGAGTGCAGTGGCGCGATCTTGGCTCACTGCAACCTCCGCCTCCTGGGTTCAAGCGATTCTCCTGCCTCAGCCCCCCGAGTAGCTGGAATTACAGGCGCACGGCACCACACCTTGCTAATTTTTGTATTTCTAGTAGAGATGGGGTTTCACCATGTTGGCCAGGCTGGTCTCGAACTCCTGATCTCAAGTGATCCACCTGCCTCAGCCTCCCAAAGTGCTGGGATTGCAGGTGTGAGCCACTACTCCTGGCCTATTTGTTTAGTGTTTGAGACAGGGTCTCACTTGTTGCCCAGACTGGAGTGCAGTGATATGGTCATAGCTTTGACCTCCTATGTTCAAGAGATTTTCCTGCCATAGCCTCCCGAGTAGCTGGGACTACAGCTGCACACCACCACACCTGGCTAATTTTTCTATTGTCTTGTCGGTGACTGGCCATATTGCCCAGGCTGGCCTCAAACTCGTGGGCTCAAGTGATCGGCCCACCTTACCCTCCCAAAGTGCTAGGACTTTACAGTCGTGAGCCACCATGCCTGGCCGCACATGCATGTTGATAACAGCACTGTTCAAAATCGCCAAAAATCACACCTGTGATCCCAGCACTTTGGGAGGCCGAGGTGGGTGGATCACCTGAGGTCAGCAGTTCAAGACCAGTCTGGTCAACATGGTGAAACTCCGTCTCTACAAAAATACAAAAATGAGACAGGCATGATAGTGGGTGCATGTAATCCCAGCTACTCGGGAGGCTGAGGTGGGAGAATCACTTGAAGCTGGGAGGCGGCGGTTGCAGTGAGCTGAGATCGAGCCATTGCACTCCAGCCTGGGCAACAGAGCAAGACTCTGTCTCAAAAAAAAAAAAAAACAAAGTAGCCAAAAAGCAGAAACAACGTCCCAGGGACCATCCAGGCATGAATGGATAAATAAAATGTAGTGCATCTATACAATGGACAATTATTCAACCTTTTTTTTTTTTGAGACGGAGTCTCACTCTGTTGCCCAGGCTGGAGTGCAGTGGCGCGCTCTTGGCTCACTGCAACCTCCGCCACCTGAGTTCAAGTGATTGTCCCGCCTCAGTCTCCTGAGTGGCTGGGATTACAGGTGCCTGCCACCATGCCTGGCTAATTTTTGTATTTTTAGTGGAGATGGGGTTTTACCATATTGGCCAGGCTGGTCTCGAACTCCTGACCTCAGGTGATCTGCCCACCTCGGCCTCCCGAAGTGCTGGGATTACAAGCGTGAGCCACCGTGCGCAGCCTATTCAACCTTAACAAAAGAATGAAACACCACAACAACAGAAATGTATTGTCTGAAAGTTCTGGAGTGTGGAAGTCTGAGATCAAGGTGTGAGCAGTGTTGGTTCCTTCTGAGAGCCATGAGACAGAATCCGTTCCAGGCCTCTCTCCTAGCTTTTGGTTGCTGCTGGCAATCTGGGGGATTCTCGGCTTAGGAGATGTGTCACTCCAATCTCTGCCTTGATGATCACATGATGTTCTCCCTTTGAGAGTGTCTGTGTCCAAATTTCCTCTGTTTTAGATAAGAACACCAGTCAGTATTGGATTAGGGCCCACTGTAATTAGATGATTCCACTTTTTTTTTTGAGACAGAGTTTCGCTCTGTCACCCACACTGGAATGCAGTGGCTTGATCACGGATCACTGCAGCCTCGGCATCCCGGGCTTACACAGTCCTCCCACCTCAGTCCCCAAGTAGCTGGGATTACAAACACTTGCCATCATGCCCAGCTAAGTTTTAATTTTTTTGCTTTTTTTTTTTTTTTTTTTTTTGTGGAAAGGGGGTCTTACCATGTCGGCCAGACTGGTCTTGAACTCCTGGGATCAAGCGATCCTCCCGCCTCAGCCTCCCAAAAGTGCTGGGATTTCAGGCGTGAGTCACTATGCCTGGCCTGATTCCAGCTTAACTTCATTTTAACTAGCCGACCTCGTTACAATGACCTCATTTAACGAGACGACTTCTATAAAGACCTTATCTCCATATAAGAGCACATTCCAAGGTACTAGAGGTCAGGATGCCAACATGTCTTTTTCAGCAGAACACGAATCAGCCCGTAACAATTTCTGATACTGAACATGGATGAACCTTAGAAATATGACGCTCAGTGGAAGAACCCAGGCATAAAAAGCCACAAATCTTATGCTTTCGTTTATGTGAAATTTTCAGAAGATGCAAATCCACAGAGACCGAAAGGAGATTAGTGGTTGCCGGGGAGTGGGAAAGGGAGCAACCGCTAATGGGGACAGGGCTCCCTTTTGGGGTGATGGAAGTGTTCTGAAATTAGATAGAAGTGGTGCTCGCACAACAATGAATGTACTAAATGCCACTGAATTGTGCACTTTAAATGGGAGCATTGTAGGGTTTGTGAATTTCATATATGTATACTTGCGGGGTTTTTCTTTGTTTTGTTTTTTGAGATGGCGTCTTGCTCTGTCACCTAGGCTGGAGTGCAGTGGTGCGATCTCAGCTCAACGCAACCTCTGCCTCCTGGATTCAAGTGATTCTCCTGCCTCAGCCTCCTGAGTAGCTGGGATTACAGGCACCTGCCACCACACCTGGCCAATTTTTGTATTTTTCATAGAGAAGGGGTTTCACCATGTTGGCCAGGCTGGTCTTGAACTCCTGACCTCGTGATCCACCCGCCTCGGCCTTCCAAAGTGCTGGGATTACAGGTGTGAGCCACCGCCCAGCCTTTTTTTTTAAAAAAAAAAACAAAAAAAAAACAAAAAAAACCCCACAGGATCTCGTTCTGTTGCCCAGGCTGGAGTACAGTGGTGCAGTCAGAGCTCACTGCAGCTTCCACCTCCTGGGATCAAGCAGTCCTTCTGCCTCAGCCTTCCAAGTAGCTGGGACCACAGGCACAGACCACTATGCCCAGCTAAATGTAAAACCTTATATATATAGATATATAGAGATATATAAAATCATATATCTATAAAGACAGGGTTTTCCTGTGTTGCCCAGGCTGGTCTCAAACTCCTGGGCTAGGGTGATCCTCCTGCCTCAGCCTCCCAAAGTGTTGGGATTATAGGTATGAGCCACGGACCTGGTGTTTTTGTTTTTGTTTTTGTTTTTGTTTTGAGACGGAGTCTCGCTCTGTCGCCCAGGCTGGAGTGCAGTGGCCGGATCTCAGCTCACTACAAGCTCCGCCTCCTGGGTTCACACCATTCTCCTGCCTCAGCCTCCCAAGTAGCTGGGACTACAGGCGCCCGCCACCTCGCCCGGCTAGTTTTTTGTATTTTTTAGTAGAGACGGGGTTTCACCGTGTTAGCCAGGATGATCTCGATCTCCTGACCTCGTGATCCACCTGTCTCGGCCTCCCAAAGTGCTGGGATTACAGGCTTGAGCCACCATACCCGGCCTTTGTTTTTGTTTTTAACTGTAATTCAGGCTGGATACATTGGCTCATGCCTGTAATCCCAATACTTGGGAAGGCCTACGCAGGAGGATCACTCAAGCCCAGGAGTTTGAGATCAGCCTGGGCAACATGGGGAAACACCGTCTCTGCACAAACATTTTTTAAACAATTGACCAGGCATGGTGGTACACATCTGTAGTTCCAGCTACTTGGGAGGTTGAGGTGGGAGGATCGCCTGAGCCCAGAGAGGTCAAGGCTGCAGTGAGCCATGATCGTGCCACTGCACACCAGCATGGGGGACAGAATGAGACTCCCTCTCAAAACAAAAACAAAAACAAACAAACAAACAAACAAAACCCGGAGGCAGTATGGATGGCAACATAGCAAGACCCCCTCCTCTTGAAAAAAAAAAAAAAAAAAAAAAAAAGGAAGGAGTTAGAGGCCGCAGTAACCTATGATCCCGCTAGAGCAGGACCACCGCTCTCAAACAAAAGGGCGGGGGGGGGGGCGGGGGAGGGGGCGTGGCCATATTCCTGATGATACCTTTTGCCTCCAGCTCCAATATGATTGGTCCCGGCTCCGTAACTGACAGATGTTATGTACCTTGGCGCTGGCTCCGCTCACCTCCCCTAGGACTGGCCCTGGACATGGCCAGGGTACCCCATGGAGGGCCCGGGGGAGCAGTGGCGCTGCAGGGTGTCCTTTATGTCAACGCTTTGCGGATGTGCGAGCGGAGGAGGCCCCTAGAACGCGCGGCCGCCACATTTTAAGGAAGTGACTTTTTTTTCTTTTTCTTATTTTAGAATGACTTTATTGCTTCTTATTTTTAAAATGACACGTGAAAAAGGAAAAAAAATGATACTTAGGAGTTATACACACGTTCAGAAGGAAGAGAAGAGTACAGTGAAAGGCTGGGTGCGCACACCTGGAATCTCAACACTTTGGGAGGCTGAGGTGGAAGGACTGCTGGAGCCCAGGAGTTCAAAACCAGCCTGGGCAACAGAGCGAGTCCCCATCTCTGCATAAATTTTCTTTCTTTCTTTTCTTTTCTTTTCTTTTCTTTTCTTTTCTTTTCTTTTCTTTTCTTTTCTTTTCTTTTTTTGTACTCTGTTGCCCAGGATGGTGTGCAGTGGCGCAATCTTGGCTCACTGCAACCTCTGCCTCCCAGGTTCAAATGATTCTTGTGCTTCAGCCTCCCAAGGCTGAGATTACAGGCATGCGCCACCACACCTGGCTAACTTTTTTGTATTTTTAGTAGAGACGGGGTTTTGCCATGTTGCCTAGGCTGGTGTCAAACTCCTGGCCTCAAGCAGTCCTCCTGCCTCGGCCTCCCAAAGCACTGGGATTACAGGCAGGAGCCACCGCACCCATTCTGTTTCTACTTTTGGAGGTTGTGAATAGTGCTGTTGTGAATGTGTCTGTCCAAGGGTTTGCTTAAACACTTGTTTTCATTTCTCTTGAGTCTGTCTAGGAGCGGGATTGCTGGGTCATTAGGAACTCTATGTTGAACTTTTTGGGGGAACACTCATCTGATATTTCGTTCGAATTGTGGCCAGTGCTGAGAACTACAGAGTTTTGCATATGAGGTCACATTTCTGACTTATCTTGGAAAAATTTGAAGCTGGCACGGTTGCTCACACCTGTGATCCCAGCACTCTGGGAGGCTGAGGTAGGAGGACACTTGAGGCCAGGAGTTTTAGACCAGCCTGGGCAAAATAGAGAGACCCCATCTCTGCAGGAAATTTTAAAAATTAGCCAGGCATGGTGTTGCATGCCTGTAATCCCAGCTCCTCAGGAGGAGGCTGAGGTGGGAGGATCACTTGAGCCCAGGAGGTCAAGACTGCAGTGAGCTGTGATTGCGCCACCGCACTCCAGTCCAGGCACAGAGCAAGACCTTGTCTCCAAAAAAAGGAAAAAGAAAAGAAAAATCCTCGCCAGGCACAGTAGCTCACACCTGTAATCCCAGCACTTTAGGAGGCCAAGGTGGGTGGATCACTTGAGGTCAGGAGTTCGAGACCAGCCTGGCCAACATGCTGAAACCCCGTATCTATTAAAAATACAAAAATTAGCCGGGCGCAGTGGCAGGCGCCTGTAATCCCAGCTATTCGAGAGGCTGAGGCAGGTGAACTGCTTGAACCCGGGAGGCAGAGGTTGCCAAGATCGTCTTCATGGCACCTGAGCCAAGTGAACCAAGATTGCGCCACTGCACTCCAACCTGTGCAACAGAGCGAGACTGTCTCAAGAAAAAGAAAAAGAAAGAAAAGAGTCTGGGCATGGTGGCTCACGCCTGTAATCCCAGCACTTTGGGAGACCGAGGCGGGCGGATCACGAGGTCAGGCGATCACGGTGAAACTCCGTCTCTACTAAAAATACAAAAAAGTTAGCCGGGCGTGGTGGTGGGGGCCTGTAGTCCCAGCTACTCGGGAGGCCGAGGCAGGAGAATGGTGTGAACCCGGGAGGTGGAGCTTGCAATGAGCAGAGATCGAGCCATTGCACTCTAGCCTGGGCGACAAGAGCAAAACTCCATCTCAAAAAAACAAAAGAAAGAAAAATCCGAGCCTGTGGGGTTTCAGGCCAGGCTGACTTCACTCTCTGGGGTTGGGCGGGGAGGGCAGCGCGTGTCTGACACCCATGGCTGGCTCCCTCCTGCCCTCCACAGTTGTTCATGGTGGACAACGGGGCTGATGACTGGCGCATCGCCATGACCTGCGAGCGCGTGTTCCTCATCTCACTGGAGCTGGCGGTGTGCGCCATTCACCCGGTGCCCGGCCACTACCGCTTCACGTGGACAGCGCGGCTGGCCTTCACCTACGCGCCCTCAGTGGCCGAGGCTGACGTGGATGTGCTGCTGTCCATCCCCATGTTCCTGCGCCTCTACCTGCTGGGCCGGGTGATGCTACTGCACAGCAAAATCTTCACGGACGCCTCGAGCCGCAGCATTGGGGCCCTCAACAAGATCACCTTCAACACGCGCTTTGTCATGAAGACGCTCATGACCATCTGCCCCGGCACGGTGCTGCTGGTCTTTAGCATCTCCTCCTGGATCATCGCAGCCTGGACAGTGCGCGTCTGCGAGAGGTGCGACCCCGCCCCGGGAGCCCCCCCATGCCCCCAGCCCCCGTTTCCCTGGACCTCCGTGCCCATTCATAATTTCACTGACCCTGGGCTCCTCCCGACCCTGGCCATTGCTTCTGTCTCCCCGATTGCAAGACACCCATGGTGCCTCCTGTCTCCCAGTTTGTGGCTTCAGTAATCGTCCTCTCTGGGGATCTAGTCCTGTGTCCCCAGCTGCCCTCAACCAGGGCGGGACCCCAGCTCCCTCTCCCTCATCCTCCCCGCCGGGGTCTCCCAAGCCTCCTTCTCCCAGCCCCTCGGCTCCCTGGGAGGCTGACTTCTGATCTCTGGGAGGCTGACTTCTGATCTCTGACCCCAGGGGCACAGGCAGCAGGCACAGGGATGCCTCCCCTTCCCCTCTGTCTCCCACCTCCCACGTTTAACCAGCTTTCATTTTCCCCTCTGCCCGCTCCACCGGACTTTAGGGAAAACATGTGAGTCCCACCCTTGGCTGAGCTGTGTGCGCAGAACAGCCGCTGCCACCGCTGCCGCCATCCCCGACCCGCTAGGAATTTAAGATTAGCTGCCGCAAGGGGAGGGAGGCAGGGAGAACGGGCCAGCAGGGTGGGTCGAGGTCAGTCCTCCCATCTCAGGGACAGGCCGCTCCACTGGGCTTCCTTTCCGAGTCTCAGGGCCCTTGTGTCCGAATGGCGGGGGTTAAGGAAGGGCTTGGCTCTCATGTTGTGTTTGGGCAGCTGACCGCTGCGAGCTCCGATGTTTCCTCCCAAGACTTAAATAGATCTGGGGTGGGCTGGGCGTGGTGGTGGTGCCTGTGATCCCAGCTACTCGGGAGGCTGAGGCAGGAGAATTGCTTGAACCTGGGATGCGGAGGTTGCAGTAAGCTGAGATTGTGCCACTAAACTCCAGTCAAAAAAAAAAGACAAATAAATGGGTCTGGGGTGAAGCAAAACCGGCCGCGCCTTCGGGACCTCCAAACAGGAGGGAGTCTGTTGTGAATACCCCTAGGAGGTGGTAGGCCATCAATCCGGTTTACAGAGAGGGAAACTGAGACTCTGGCAGGCAAAGGGACTTGCCCCGGGGCCTGAGTCTGGCGGTCTCAGAGGCAGGAGGGGCTCCGCCAGGCCTGGGGTGTGAGGGTGCCTTATCTGGGAGAGGGTCTCCCTGCCATGCGCCTAGCTGGTGGAGGCCCTGGAGGGGTCCCTGACCGGACCCCTGCTTGCCCTCAGCACCCCATCCTCATCCCTTCACCCAGCCCCCACCCCCCATACCCCCACGGGCCCTGCCTGGGCCTGAGGCCTGGTGCTCAGAGATGAAGGCCCCAGTTTCTCCGGCTGTCAAGGCTTCCAGGGGTCTCCTTGGGCCTTTGATGTTCCCACATGCAGCTCCTACATACCCCTGGTGGGTGGGGTCAGAACTAGAGTCGGGGGTATGGGGTGCCCCTCATCAGGTATCCCTGAGGTCCAAGCTGGGTCCTTGCAGGACTCTGGGGGAGTGGGGCACGGGGCAGGGCCGGCAGGCAGCCAATCCTAAATTCTGAGCCTGGCGACCATGCTTGAAGCCCCCTTGCCTGCCTCGCTCTGACCCACCCCCGCCTCCCGCATGTCCCTCAGCCCTGCTCCTGGGCGGTCCCACGGCACCCCCACCTTATTACTCTGTCTGGATCTGGGGCTCACCCACCCACCTACTAGAGGGCCCCCCTCGCCCCTCCTGCCCTCTGGGGGTCAGGCAGCTTGGGGCTCAGATGTTTTGGTGTAAGATGGGGGTCAGTCAGCTGGGTGCGGTGGCTCACGCCTGTAGTCCCAGCACTTTGGGAGGCCGAGGCAGGTGGATCACGAGGTCAGGAGATTGAGACCATCCTGGCTAACATGGTGAAACCCTGTCTCTACTAAAAATACAAAAAAAAAAAAAAAAAAAAAATTAGCCAGGCGTGGCGGCAGGTGCCTGTAGTCCCACCTACTCGGGAGGCTGAGGCAGGAGAATCGCTTGAACCCAGGAGGTGGAGGTTGCAGTGAGCCAAGATCGTGCCACTACACTCCAGCCTGGGCGGCAGAGAGAGACACTGTCTCAAAAAAAAAAAAAAAAAAAAAAAAAACCAGAAAAGATGGAGTCAATCCCTGGGGGTTCACCCAGCAAGCATCCTAGAAGCCCAGACCGGAGGTGCCTGGAGTGGCATTCAATCTCCACAGGAATGAAGACCCCCAAATGCCAATCTTTGGGGAGCCTCCATCTCCTTCCCGCTGGAGCCTCTTACTCCAGCCCTATCCTTAGGCTCTGTCACCCACTGTGTCTGGCACAGGCCTCCCCTGAAGATCCTGCTCTGTCCAGGCCACTTCCTCGGTGCTACCCCAGTTGACCTCTGACCTTGAATCCCCCAGAGGCTGGCTTGGGGCTCAGATGATCTAAACCCTGCAAAGGAGTGGGTTAGCTGGAAGCCAGGTCAGAGGGGGCCCAGCCCCCAGAAAAAGGCCAAGGGGATTCGGGGACTCAGAGCTGAGCGGGAACAGATCCTAGAGCCACCGCCAGACCCAGAGAGCCAAGCCCTTGGCACCCTGGCATGGCTACAGGCAGAATCTCTTTGCAGCCTCTCTGGCCGAAGTCCTAAGCCCGGCTGTGACCAGGACTAAGTTCTGTCAGTTTTAAGCCCTTGGGGCCTGTCTCCCTGGGTCCCAAAATGTAGCCCCAGGCCTCTCCCCAGTGCCAAAGCCGATGCCCCTCTCCTCCCAACCCCCAGGTGCAACATGGGCCTGGAGTTGGGGGACTCATGCTGTCCTCCAGTCTATGTCCTTCATATATGGGCGTCCCTTCTTGCTCGAGCCCCAGGTCGTGATCCTCCAGCCTCCCACCTCCTCCAGTCCTCCTACCTCCTTGGGGCCTCGCTGGCTGGGGAAGTTCTTCCTGGTGTCTGACCCGAATCCTTGCCTCCACCTCCTGCCGCTTCTGGTGCTGTGGTCACCCGTCCCCCTGTCTGTGCGTGTCTGTCGTTGGGAGGGGGATTGTATGTTCATACAACCTCACCTGGGCCCCTCTCTGCCCCATCCAGGGAAGCAGCTTGGGGGGCAGGTGAAGGGAATGTGGAAGGGCTGTAGGGGAGATGGTGCACCTGTCCTATACCCACAGGACATGGCCCCAACGCAGCCAGGTGCACTCAGGGTCCTGCAGCCCTGGCGCTGCCCCAGGCAGTGTGATGGAGGCAGAGGGGATGGTGTAGACTGAGCCCTCCCTCTTCCCACTCTGGCTCCCCAGGTACCACGACAAGCAGGAAGTGACCAGCAACTTCCTGGGGGCCATGTGGCTGATTTCCATCACCTTCCTCTCCATCGGCTACGGCGACATGGTGCCCCACACCTACTGCGGGAAGGGCGTGTGCCTGCTCACTGGCATCATGGTAAGGGCGAGGCTCCATGTGCATGATCCTGGGAGGTCCAGCCAGCCATCCATTCCACCAGCCCTTGCATACCCCTTGCTGACAGGGTGCTCACCCCATCACGAGCTGTGCCTGATCAGCATCCCTCCGTCTGTCAGTCCACCCCTCCTCTGCTCTGCTCTTTTCCTCTGACATCACGTGGAAGCCACACCCACAGGCTTCCTGGGACATCTCCCTGCAGTCCTTCCAGGCCTAGATATGCAGCTCCCACCATGCCTGCCCAGTAAGAAGCTGTGGTCCACTCTGACCAGAGAGTCATTGTCACCCCTTTATTCTCTACAGCCCGATTTATTCACAGCCTTTGGATCCAGGGCAAGGGGCTTGATGCTAAGGTGCCTTAGTTTCCTTGGCTGTGACCAATGCTACTTCCTCTGCTTTGCAAGGGCTAAGTCGGTTATTTATGTGAGAATCCCAGAACCATGAATGCCGTGGACACGCTGTAAATACCTGCTGGAGGCCAGGCGCAGTGGCTCATGCCTGTAATCCCAGCACTTTGGGAGGCCAAGGTGGGCAGATCACCTGAGGTTGGGAGTTTGAGACCAGCCTGTGACCAACATGGAGAAACCCCCATCTCTACTAAAAATACAAAAGTAGCCGGGAGCGGTGGCTCACACCTGTAATCCTGGTACTTTGGAAGGCCAAGGTGGGCGGATCACGAGGTCAGGAGTTCCAGACCAGCCTGGCCAACATGGTGAGACCCTGTCTCTACTAAAAATACAAAATTAGCCAGGCGTGGTGGCGGGCGCCTGTAATCCCAGCTACTCAGGAGGCTGAGGCAGGAGAATTGCTTGAACCCAGGAGGCAGAGGTTGCAGTGAGCCGAGATCACGCCATTGCACTCCAGCCTGGACAACCACAGCAAAACTTCATCTCCAAAAAAAAAAAAAAAAGAAACCTGCTGGGCTGTGTCCTCTGCAGCCCAAACCCCCTTCCTTGGCTGACTTTCAGGGTGTTCCCTGAGTCCCCATTTGTCTTTCGTGAGTCGGTGGGCGCAGGCAGCACCCCGTCTCCCCGAACGATTCTCCAGTCTGCCGTGGGTGCCTGTAAACATCCTTTCATGATCACTGCTTTCTCTTTTCCCTGATTCAATCATCGGGGTCCCTGTCCATCCCCTCTTTCCAGAACCTTCTTTCTCTCCAGACATGTTTTATGCCCATGCCAACAAATGCTTTTCCATGTTTTACTTTATTCAATTTTATTTTTATGTTTTTATAAAGATGGGGTCTCACTATGTTGCCCAGGCTGGTCATGAACTCCTGGGCTCAAGTGATCCTCCTGCTTGGGCCTCCCAAAGTGCTGGAGTTACAGGCCTGAGCAATTGCACCTGGCCCATGTCCGACTTTTTTTTTTTTTTTTTTTTATTGAGATGGAGTCTCACTCTGTTGCCCAGGCTGCAGTGCAATGCTGCAATCTCGGCTCACTGCAACCTCCACCTCCCGAGTTCAAGCCATTCTCCTCTCTCAGCTTCCTGAGTAGCTGGAATTACAGGCGCCTGCCACCAGGCTCGGCTAATTTTTGTATTTTTAGTAGAGATAGGGTTTCATCATGCTGGCCAGTCTGGTCTTGAACTCCTAACCTCAGATAATCCACCTGCCTCGGCCTCCCAAAGTGCTGGGATTACAGGCGTGACGCCAGCACGCTGGCCCCCCTTTTTTTTTTTGAGATGGAGCCTCACTCTGTCGCCCAGGCTGGAGTGCAGTGGCGTGATCTTAGCTCACTGCAACCTTCCCCTCCCAGGTTCAAGCGATTCTCCTGCCTCAGCCTCCCGAGTAGCTGGGATGACAGGCACCCGCCACCAGGCCTGGCTAATTTTTGTATTTTTAGTAGAGACGGGGTTTCACTATGTTGACCAGGCTGGTCTCGAACTCTTGACCTCAGGTGATACGCCCACCTCAGCCTCCCAAAGTGCTGGGATTACAGGTGCAAGCTACTGCACCTGGTCCATGTCTGGCTTTTTACTGGCAGCCCAGCATGGGTCCCTCCCTGCAGCGTCTGTGCGGTACATCGTGCTGTTGCAGAGCCTTTGTCCATTCCTTTTCCTTGCTGTCTAGTATTCTAGGTGGAGGTTTCCAGCAGGTCACTCTATCCCAGTTGACAGGGCTTTTCCTGAGAACAGGCTTCTAGGTGCTCTCAAAACCTTTGTCCTGGCTTGGAAACTGAGACAGGGTTTCCTCCGGGAACCTGTGCTTGTGCTCTAGGCCAATTCTGCTCAGGCTCAGGGTGTTGGCATCTAAACTTGCCTGGGGCTGGGCATACTAATGGCTCATGCCTGTAATCCCAGCACTTTGGGAGGCTGAGACAGGTGGATCATTTGAGGCCAGGTGTCCGAAACCAGAGTGGGCGACATAGTGAGACCCCATAGCTCTACAAAAAAAAAAAAAAAAAAAAAAGGTGGGGGGAGGGGGCAGGCGCAGTGGCTTACACCTGTAATCCCAGCACTTTGGGAGGCCAAGGCGGGTGGATCACCTGTCTGGAGTTCGAGACCAGCCTGACCAACATGGTGAAAACCGCTCTCTAGTAAACACACACACCCCCATACACACACACAATTAGCAGGACGTGGTGGTGCGCGCTTCTAGTTCCAGCTACTCAGGAGGCTGAGGCAGGAGAATCGCTTGAACCTGGGAGGTAGAGGTTGCAGTGAGCCGAGATTGTGCCACTGCACTCCAGCCCGGGTGACAGAGCGAGACTCCATCTCATAAAAAAAAAAAAGAGGCCGGGCGCGGTGGCTCAAGCCTGTAATCCCAGCACTTTGGGAGGCCGAGACGGGCGGATCACGAGGTCAGGAGATCGAGACCATCCTGGCTAACACGGTGAAACCCCGTCTCTACTAAAAAATACAAAAAACTAGCCGGGCGAGGTGGCGGGCACCTGTAGTCCCAGCTACTTGGGAGGCTGAGGCAGGAGAATGGCGTGAACCCGGAAGGCGGAGCTTGCAGTGAGCTGAGATCCGGCCACTGCACTCCAGCCTGGGCGACAGAGCACGACTCTGTCTCAAAAAAAAAAAAAAAAAGAATCGTCCTACCTCCTGGAGTTGCTGGGGGTCGAATGAGCTAATGTGTGGGACATGCTGGGAAACAAGTAGACCTGGAGTCAGTGAGCTCCGCAGATGGAATCTACTCACACTGCTGACTCAGGGAATGGGGAGGCTGCAATCTGGGCAGGCTTCATGGAGGAGGGAGTGACCTCAAGACGGGACGCTGATGTGCCCCCACTCTGCCCCGCACACAGGGAGCTGGCTGTACCGCGCTCGTGGTGGCTGTGGTGGCCCGGAAGCTGGAGCTCACTAAGGCTGAGAAGCACGTGCACAACTTCATGATGGACACTCAGCTCACCAAGCGGGTAAGGACCACGGTTCCCATGGAGGCCGCCTCCTGGCCTTGTCAGTGAGCGTAGAACTTCCCTGCTTTCCTTCTGTATGTGCCGGGCATGCGCATGTGCCCATGGGTTACCATGCAGCCCCATGTGCTGGCTTTGGGAGGCCGAGGTGGGTGGATCACCTAAGGTCAGGAGTTCGAGGCCAGCCTGGCCAACATGGCGCTAACCCATCTCTACTAAAAATACAAAAACTAGCCTGGCATGGTGGCAGGTGCCTGTAGTCCCAGCCTCTTGGGAGTCTGAGGCAGGAGAATCGCTTGAGCCTGGGAAGCAGAGGCTGCAGTAAGCCAAGATGGCACCACTGCACTCCAGCCTGGGTGACAGAGCAAGGCTCTGTCTTAAAAAAAAAAAAAAAAAAAAAAAAAAAAAGGCCGGGTGCGGTGGCTCACGCCTGTAATCCCAGCACTTTGGGAGACCGAGATGGGCGGATCACGAGGTCAGGAGATCGAGACCATCCTGGCTAACACGGTGAAACCCTGTCTCTACTACTAAAAATACAAAAACTAGCCGGGCGCGGTGGCGGGCGCCTGTAGTCCCAGCCACTCGGGAGGCTGAGGCAGGAGAATGGTGTGAACCCGGGAGGCGGAGCTTGCAGTGAGTGGAGATCGCGCCACTGCACTCCAGCCTGGGCGACAGAGCGAGACCCCATCTCAAAAAAAAAAAAAATGACTGTGCTTGACTCTGCCACCACACACCCATCTGTGAATAGTGCACAGAGAGACATCATGGCATCTACCCTTGTGCCCAGTCATATCCACCCATGGGCATTCAGCGAGAGGCTTGGGCCAGACTGCAATATGCAATTTGAGAGCTGCCTGACCCTAGCAGGTTGACTGCTCTGTACCTCAGATTCCTCATATATAAAATGGGAGATGGCCGGGCGCGGTGGCTCAAGCCTGTAATCCCAGCACTTTGGGAGGCCGAGACGGGTGGATCACAAGGTCAGGAGATCGAGACCATCCTGGCTAACCCGCTGAAATCCCATCTCTACTAAAAAATACAAAAAACTAGCCGGGCGAGGTGGTGGGCGCCTGTGGTCCCAGCTACTCAGGAGGCTGAGGCAGGAGAATGGCGTGAACCCGGGAGGCGGAGCTTGCAGTGAGCTGGGATCTGGCCACTGCACTCCAGCCTGGGCGACAGAGCGAGACTTCGTCTCAAAAAAATAAAAAATAAAATAAAATAAAATAAAATAAAATGGGAGAAATAAAAACACATGCCGATTCACTGAATTAACATCTGCATCATGGCTGGGTGCGCTCACGCCTATAATCCAAGCATTTTAGGAGACAGAGGCAGGTGGATCACTTGAGGTCAAGAGTTCGAAACCAGCCTGGCCAACATGATGAAACCCCCATCTCTAGTAAAAATACAAAAATTAGCTGGGCATGATGGCAGGCGCCTGTAATCCCAGCTACTAGGGAGAGTGAGACAGGAGAATCACTTGAACCTGGGGGGTGCAGTGAGGCAAGATCGCACCACGGCATTCTAGCCTGGGCCACAGAGCGAGACTCTCAAAAAACAACAACAACAAAAATACCATAAAAAACATTTGCATGTTTGCAGAGAAAGGGCCTGGCCCATCATGAGTGATGTGTGTTAGGTATACACACATTGCGCAGACGTTGCTGTGCAAGCATGGCCCTGCCTTATAGCCCAGGGATCCTGAGAGGCATTTTCAGAAGTTTCTAGAGGTTTCTGGAAGATTCTAGACATTTCTGCAGCCTTTTGGAATTTCATGCCAACCCTGAGGCATGAAATTGTTCTTTTTCTGGCCCCAGGTAAAAAACGCCGCTGCTAACGTTCTCAGGGAGACGTGGCTCATCTACAAACACACCAGGCTGGTGAAGAAGCCAGACCAAGCCCGGGTTCGGAAACACCAGCGTAAGTTCCTCCAAGCCATCCATCAGTAAGTCCAGCACCTTTCCAGCTCACGTTTCTGTGTCCACATGGCGCGGAGGCAGCCCTCGCAGCTCAGTGTGGCCTCTTCACAGCTCCCTGCCAGGGATGGGTGGTCAGTTGGTTGGGGCCTGTATCTTCTGAGCTGGGTGGATGGGAGGATCTTCAGAGGGAGGCAGATTATGGGTTCTGCTAAGTCATGGACACTACTCAGTAAGTGGCAGGATGTATATTTTATTCTCTGGAATAACCAGGATGATTCTAACCCTTTAGACTTTGAAGAGATTTCCTCTTTTTGCTTTGTCTGCCAGGAAGCTCATAATTAAATCCGTGGTCTGATCCATGGGATCATGTGGGGTAACTAGAAATGAATTGGGCCAGGTGTGGTGACTCATGCCTGTAATTCCAGCACTTCGGGAAGCTGGAAGATCGCTTGAGTCCAGGAGTTAGTTCAGCACCATCCTTGGCAATACAGGGAGACCCCATCTCTACAAAAACTAATAACTTAGCTAGGTGTGGTTGTGTGCCTCTGTGGTCCCAGCTACTCAGGAGGCTGAGGTCGGAGGATCACTTGAGTCTGCAGGGTCAAGGCTGAAGTGAGCCATGATTGTGCCACTGCACTCAGCCGGGTTACAGAGTGAGACCTTGTCTCAAAAAAAAAAAAAAAGAAAAGAAAGAAAAGAAAAGAAAGGAAGAAAGAAATTAAGAAATTGCTTGATTTCCTGTGTTGCTTCTTTGCCCCGAGAATTATTTAATAAAGTAACTCTAAATCCTTGGCTGCTCATTGAAGTCACCAGGGGGCTTTTTAAAAATCCCAAGAGCCACATCCAACATCAATTACTTAGTAGAGTCTGGGTTGCAGCCTGGAATTACATTTAAATTCCTCAAATGGCTGCTTGGTTGGGCATGGTGGCTCACGCTTATAATCCCTGCACTTTGGGAGGCCAAAGAGGGAAGACTGATTAAGGCCAAGCTTTGGAAACCAGCCTGAGCGACATAGTGGGACCCCACTCTATGTAAAAATTAAAAAATAAACCTGGGCGTGGTGACTTACACCTTGTAATCCCAGCACTTTGGGAGGCTGAGCCAGGAGGATCGCTTGAGGCCAGGAGTTTGCAACCAGCCTGGGCAACAAAGTGAGACCCCGTCTCTACAAAAATAAAAAAATTAGCCCAGTGTGGTGGCACGTGTCTGTGGTCCCAGCTACCCAGGAGGCTGAAGTGGGAGGGTAATAACTTGAGCCCAGAAGGTCAAGGTTGCAGTGAGCTGTGATTGCGCCATTGCACTCCAGCCTGGGCCACAGAACAAGACCTTGCCTTAAAAATATATATACGGCTGGGCGCAGTGCTCACGCCTGTAATCCCAGCACTTTGGGAGGCCAAGGTAGGTGGATCACCTGATGTCAGGAGTTCGAGACCAGCCTGGCCAACATGGCGAAAGCTTGTCTCTACTAAAAATATAAAAATTAGCCCGGCATGGTGGCACACACCTGTAGTCCCAGCTACTTGGGAGGCTGAGGCAGGAGAATCGCTTGAACCCGGGAGACGGAGGTTGCAGTGAGCTGAGATCGCACCACTGCACTCCAGCCTGGGCGACAGAGTCTCAAAAACTAAAAAATAAAATATATTACAATAAGTAAATAAATAAAATTTCCTCAGGTGAGTCCAATATGCAGCCAGTCAGCAATTTTTTTCTGTAAAGGACCAGATGGTAAATCTTCCAGGTTTTATGAGCCAGTTTCTGTTCCTCTTCAACTCTCTGCTATTGAGGCAGGGAAGCAGTGAGGATAACCTGGTGTGGCCATGCTCCAAAGAAACCTTATTTTCCAAGACAGGTGGCCGGCTAGATTTGACCCACAGGCCATAATATGCTGACGACGATGCTGTCCACTAGACTATCATGTGAACAACATATATAATTTTAAATTTGCTAACAGCCACGTTAGAAAAAAGTACAAAAGGCCAGGCACGATGGCTTACGCCTGTAATCCCAGCACTTTGGGTGGCCGAGATGGGCGGATCATTTGAGGTCAGGAGTTCAAGACCTACCTGACCAACATGGTGAAACCCCATCTCTACTAAAAATACAAAAAAATTAGCCAGGCCTGGTGGCACATGCCTGTAGTCCCAGCCACTCGGGAGGCTGAGGCAGGAGAATCACATGAACCCGGGAAGCTGAGGTTGCAGTCCCCTAGACTGGCTTAGGTACAGAAGGGATGGCCAGCAGGCACAGTGGCTCACACCTGTAATCCTTTGGGAGGCTGAGACGGGCGGATCACCTGAGGTCAGGAGTGCGAGACCAGCCTGACCAACATGGTGAAACCCCATCTCTACTAAAAATGCAAAAATTAACCGGGTGTGCTGGTGAGCACCTGTAATCCCAGCTACTCAGGAGGCTGAGCAAGGAGAATCGCTTGAACCGGGGAAGCGGAGGTTGCAGTGAGCTGAGATCGTGCTGGAATCGCGCTGAGATCGCACCACTGCACTCTCGCCTGGGCAACAGAGTGAGACTGTGTCTCAAAAAAAACAAAGGGGTGACCAAAAGGAGCAAGGGCATACACTAACCAACTCCCCCTGTGGCCAGCTGTCCAGAGACCAGGGTCACCAGTGCCAACACCAACACCAAGTAGCAAGTGTGGGTTCAAATCCTGCCAGGGTGCGGATGGGCAGTGGCTTTACCCCTCTGAGCCTCAGTTTCCCCCCGGCAGATGGCGTGGGCATAGTTTTCTGAATGAAACACCACCTCCGGGACAGGACAGAGGACAGGTGTGTCCCTGAGGGGCTGGCACAGAACCCTCAGAGGCTGGGCACTTCCCCAGAGCAAGGGCAGCCCCTCGGCCATCTGGGAACCCTGTGCGGGGCCCTGGGGTGGCACCCCCGGGAGTTGGGCAGGGTTGGGTACATGCCGCACAACTGTGCTGAGGTTAAAATTGCCTTGTGATTTTTCTCCTGCTCTGCCCGGTCCTGCCAGGGCTCAGAAGTAAGTCTTCTCCCAGGGGCTTGGTGGGGCTGGAAAATCGGGGGTGCATGGTGGTCACAGACAGGGGCACACCCGGGGCATGACAACCCCAGCCTCAGAGGCAGGCAAGGTTCACATCTGCCCCATGGATCGGTGCAGGCTTCACCTTGGTCTGGGATCGACGTCCTGGGGTCCCGAGTTGGGCTGGAGACAGGACCAGCCAATGGGTGGTGTGGGCGGTGGCCAGGCTGACTCCTGGCCCTGCCGCACCCGCTGTGTGCTGGGAGGGAATAGACCACAGGGAATCGGCCGCCCAGCTCCCACCTTATCCTCTGATGCATGTCCCATAGGTGACCCCAGGTGGATGCATGAAAGTCTCTGCCCCTACTGCAGCCTCCATGGGAACCTGCCTAACCCCCTCTCCCCAACCCCGTGTCCCCACAGGCTCCGGAGTGTGAAGATCGAGCAAGGGAAGCTGAACGACCAGGCTAACACGCTTACCGACCTGGCCAAGGTGAGTGGGTTGGGGCAGGGTGGGCCGGACAGGGCAGGTGGGACCCTGGAGCAGACGGGATGGGGCTCAGCTCCTGCCGGAGGAGGGCACAAGGACCACAGTGGGCTGAGTGCAGTGGCAGGCAGATCTCTTGAGCTCAGGAGTTTGAGACCAGCCTGAGCAACACGGTGAAACCCCGTCTCTACAAAAAAATACAAAAATTAGCCAGGCGTGGTGGCGGGCGCCTTTAATCCCAGCTACTTGGGGGCTGAGGCGGGAGAATCGCTTGAACTTGGGAGGTTGAGGCTGCAGTGAGCCAAGATGGCACCGCTGCACTCCAGCCTGGGTGACAGAGTGACCCCCTGTCTCAAAAAAATAATAATTTTTTTTTTTTTTGAGACGGAGTCTTGCTCAGACGCCCAGGCTGGGGTGCGGTGGCGCGATCTTGGCTCACTGCAAGCTCCGCCTCCTGGGTTCACACCATTCTCCTGCCTCAGCCTCCTGAGTAGCTGGGACTACAGGCGCCTGCCACCTCGCCTGGCTAATTTTTTTTTTTTTTTGTATTTTTAGTAGAGACGGGGTTTCACCATGTTCGCCAGGATGGTCTCGATCTTCTGACCTCGTGATCCGCCCGTCTTGGCCTCCCAAAGTGCTGGGATTGAGCCACCGCGCCCGGCCAATAATTTTTAAAATAATAAATTTAAAAAGAGTGTATAGTTAGGGGGCTAAGTGGAAGAAGAGGTATTTCTAGATTTAGGCATACTACCTCAATTCAAGCTCTGAAATTGAAAAGAAAAAAATTCCTTTGCTGTGGGTATAAATTCAAATGATAGCCTTGGGAGAAAGCTTATTTGTATAGCAATTAAACGTCTGTCAGGAAATTTAAATTGATTGCAAGAGAAATTGGGGCCAGGTGCCATGGATCCTGCCTGTAATCCCTGTACTTTGGGAGGCTGAAGCAGGCAGATCACTTGAGCCCAAGAGGTTGAGACCAGCCTGGGCAACATAGAGAGACCCCATCTGTACAAAAAGAATAAAATAAACCAGGCATGGTGGTGAGTGCCTGTAGTCCCAGCTATTAGGGAGGCTGAGGTGGGAGAATCACTTAAGCCCAGGAGGTCAAGGCTGCTGTGAGCTGTGATCACTCTGCTGCACTCTAGGTTGGGCAACAGAGCGAGACCCTGTCTCAAAAAAAAAAAAAAAAAAAAAAAAGCAAGAAAGAAATCAGTTTGTGTTATACATGGATCTGTGTGTTGATTCTAATATCAAATCATTTCCCACTTTTTTTTTTTTTAGCTTTATTTATTTTTTGAGACAGAGTCTTGCTCTGTCGCCCAGGCTGGAGTGCAGTGGTATGATCTTGGCTCACTGCAACTTCCGCCTCCTGGGTTCAAGCAATTCTCGTGCCTCAGCCTCCAGAGTAGCTGGGACGACAGGCATGCACCAGCATGCCCGGCTAATTTTTGTACTTTTAGTAGAGACGGGGTTTCACCATGTTGGCCAGACTGGTCTCGAACTCCTGACCTTAAGTGATCCGCCCACCTCGGCCTCCCAAAGTGTTGGGATTACAGGCGTGGGCCACCATGCCCAGTCCATTTCCTGCTTTTTGAATTCTTCCACTGGAAGATGTGTTATTGCACCAGTTGCAATTAATCAAGTACTTGAGATCTTTGCAACACTGATTTGAATTCCCTCCTGACCAATGACATAGTTTCGGAAAATAGCTTTTGCTTAGTGGCTATATCCCCTGATCTACCAGTCAGCCTGAGGCCAATTTCATGTTATCTTTAGAAAATGTTAAGTCCCATTTCTATTTTATTTCTTGTCCCCAGTGCATTTTGGACTCACTTCCCCCATCACTAGGAAGAGAATGCAATCTAGCTTAATATTAACCTACAATAAATTTAATTTGGAAGGGAAATTTTTTTTTTTTTTTTTGAGACAGAGTCTTGCTCTGTGGTACAGGCTGGAGTGCAGTGGTGAAATCACGGTTCACCGCAGCCTCAACTTCCTCAGGCTCAAGCAATCTTCCCACCTCATCTTCCCAAGTAGCTGGGACTACAGGTGCACACCACCAGGTCCTGCTAATTTTTGTATTTTTTGTAGAGATGGGGTTTCACCATGTTGCCCAGGCTGGTCTCAAACTCCCGAGCTCAAGTGATCCTTCCGCCTTGGCCTCCCAAAGTGATGGGATTACAGGCATGAGCCACCGCGCCCAGAAAATAATCTTACAGAGAGAAAAACATATTCTAGACCCCTGAAGATACACAGTTAACTCTCGAACAACATCGGGGTTATGGGGTGCTGACCCCTTAAAAGTCAAATATTCCCATATAACTTCTTTTTTTCTTTTTGAGACAGAGTCTCACTCTATTGCCCAGGCTGGAGTGCAGAGGGGCGATCTCAGCTCACTGCAGCCTCTACCTCCTGGGTTCAAGGTATTCTCCTGCCTCAGCCTCCTGAATAGCTAGGATTACAGGTGCATGCCACCACACCTAGCTAATTTTTTTTTTCTTTTTTTGAGACAGAGTCTCACTCTGTCGCCCAGGCTGGAGTGCAGTGATGCAATCTTCGCTCACTGCAAGCTCTGCCTCCCGGGTTCAAGTCATTCTCCTGCCTCAGCCTCCCGAATAGCTGGGACTACAGGCACCTGCCACCATGCCCGGCTAATTTTTTTTTATTTTTAGTAGAGACAGGGTTTCACTGTGTTAGCCAGGATGGTCTCGATCTCCTGACCTCATGATCCACCCACCTCAGCCTCCCAAAGTGCTGGGATTACAGGTGTGAGCCACCGCGCCCAGCCTAAGTTTTGTATTTTCAGTAGAGATGGGGTTTCACCATGTTGGCCAGGCTGGTCTCGAACTCCTGACCTCAAGCAATCCACCTGCCTTGGCCTTCCAAAGTGCTGGGATTACAGGCATAAGCTACTGTGCCCAGCCTCATATAACCTTTGACGCTCTCTCATCCCAAATTGAACTACTGATAGCCTACCATTGACCGAAAGCCTTATTGATAAACAGTTGATTCACATGTATTTTGAATATATATTATATACTGTATTCTTACAATAACGTATGGTACAGAAAGGAAAATACTAAGAAAATCAGGCCAGGTGCAGTGGCTCATGCCTGTAATCCTAGCACTTTGGGAGGTTGAAGAGGGAGGATCACTTGAGCTCAGGAATTCAAGACCAGCCTGGGCAACATGGCAAAACTCCATCTCTACAAAAAAAAAAAAAAAAAAAAAAAAATACAAAAAGTAGCAGGAGGCTGAGGCAGGAGAATTGCTTGAGCCCGGGGTTCAAGGCTGCAGTGAGCTGTGATTGCACCACCGCACTCCAGCCTGGGAGATACAGCAAGACTCTGTATCTAAAAATTAAAATTTTATGGCTGGGTGCAGTGGCTCATCCCTATAATCCCAGCACTTTGGGAGGCTGAGGCGGGCGGATCACCTGAGGTCAGGAGTTCGAGGCCAGCCTGGCCAACATGGTGAAACTCTGTCTCCACTAAAAATACAAAAATTAGCCAGGCATGGTAGCGGGCGCCTGTAATCTCAGCTACTCAGGAAGCTGAGGCAGGAGAATCGCTTGAACCCAGGAGGCGGAGGTTGCAGTGAGTCAAGATCATGCCTCTGCACTCCAGCCTAGACGACAAGAACGAGACTCCATCTCAAAAATAAAAATAAAAATAGGCCGGGCGCGGTGGCTCAAGCCTGTAATCCCAGCACTTTGGGAGGCCGAGATGGGCGGATCACGAGGTCAGGAGATCGAGACCATCCTGGCGAACACGGTGAAACCCCGTCTCTACTAAAAAATACAAAAAACTAGCCAGGCGAGATGGCAGGCGCCTGTGGTCCCAGCTACTCGGGAGGCTGAGGCAGAAGAATGGCGTAAGCCCGGGAGGCGGAGCTTGCAGTGAGCCGAGATCGCGCCACTGCACTGCAGCCTGGGCGACAGAGCGAGACTCCGTCTCAAAAAAAAAAAATAAATAAATAAAAAATAAAAATTTTAAACCTCAGAAAAGGCTAAAAAGAACCACCTGAAGGCTGGACGCTGCTCTGGCCACCAGGTGTCACCTTCTGGCCCTAGGGACTGTGGTGCCTGAGAGAGGCCAAGGTGAGGTCAGTGGTGCTAGGAGGGGCGTCCCCCACGAGATGTTTGCACTCGGAGCGGGGTCTGCCTTCCAGTGATGGAGGGAAAAGGGTAGGGGGCACAGTGGGGGAAGCTGGGAGGAAGAGGCTGGGGGTGAGAGGACAGAGGAGCTGGGGTGGGCACCTCTCTGTCCTGTCTTCCTTCCACCACTACCTCCATCCTCCCATGGAGGCCGCCGCCGCCAGGTGGCAAACCGGTGTCCTCACCCAGCTGCGCTCAGAGCCGTGGAGTGATGTTCTAGTGCCACCTGGTGGCCAGAGTAGCATCTGCACCCAGGGTTATCCCTGTCTGGCCGGCCCCCCCTGCCCACAGTGGGACAGCGCCAGAACCGGGCAGTGGAGGTGGTGGGGACGCCCCACTGGCTGCTGTAACAGTAATTGTGGCTGTTGTGTTCCCAGTCTGTGATTGTGTCAGATTCTCAGGGCAGTCACCTTACTCATCAGACCCCTGTCCCCTCCCCAGCCTAATGGGAGGGGTGGCAGTTCACGACCCAATGGGGCTCCCCCTCCTCTTCCTCCTAGGTGGCCATGTCCCCAAGCTCCTGCTGTTCCCCAGCCTGGAGAAACATCAGTCCAAAACATCCCCCAGGTCTGTGGGTACCACTTGAGCACCGCCTCTGGCTGTGTGTGCCCTGTGGCTACCAGATCCCCCCAGGGCAGCTCTGTGGCTACCAGATCCCCCCAGGGCAGCTCTGGCCATGTGCTCCCCACCCCAAGACCTCATTAGGCCTTTCCCAGGCCTGCCAGCCCTGAGCTTGGCTTTCTTTTATTTTCTTTTTTTTTTTTTTTTTTAGACAGAGTCTTGCTCTGTGCCCCAGGCTGGAGTGCAGTGGTGCGATCTCAGCTCACTGCAAGCTCCGCCCCGCCGGGTTCATGCCATTCTCCTGCCTCAGCCTCCCAAGTAGCTGGGACTACAGGCGTGAGCCATCACACCCAGCTGAGCTTGGCATTTAAGACCTGTCTTTTAGGCTGGGCGCCTCCCGGGAAGAGGAGGCTGTAGTGAGCCAAGATTGGGCCACTGCACTCCAGCGTGGGTGACAGAGGGAGACTCTGTCTCAAAGAAAAAAAAAAAAAGGAGACCAGTCTCTCCCCTCATCCATTCTCTAATCCTTCCCTGGGCCCAGCAAGGGACCTCTGGGGCTGGGGGTGTCCTCCCAGCCACCCCCCACATGGGCCCCATTAGCAGCCGCCACCCACCTGGAGCATGTGAGCTGTCCCTCTGTGTCATTGTTGTCGTGGTATCGTCCTCCTCTCTCTCACTCAGCGGCACCTCTCTCCTGCCCCTCTCTGTCTCCGGCAGACCCAGAGCGTCATGTATGACCTTGTATCGGAGTTGCATGCTCAGCACGAGGAGCTGGAGGCCCGTCTGGCCACGCTGGAAAGCCGCCTGGATGCGCTGGGTGCCTCTCTGCAGGCCCTGCCCGGCCTCATCGCCCAAGCCATACGCCCGCCCCCACCGCCCCTGCCTCCCAGGCCCGGCCCTGGCCCCCAAGACCAGGCAGCCCGGAGCTCCCCCTGCCGGTGGACGCCCGTGGCCCCCTCGGACTGCGGGTGACGGCCCTGCCCGCCACCAGACCCCTAAATCTTGGCCATCGTGTGGCCGCCACCTCCGGGAAGCCTTGTACAGTGGCACCTCTTGGAGTTCAAGAAGCCGACGCCGAGTCAGGCTGAGTGGACTGAGGCCTGCCCCGCCCAGACTGCCCGGGCAGAGGGCAGGGCTGGACCATGGGTGAGGGCAGGGAAGCCCGGAGCTTCCTCTGGTCACCTGGTCCCCCGACTCTCCCCAGGCCCCCGGCGGGCATGGAGCAGCCCCGGGAGGGGTCCGTGCTGGTTCTGAATAAAGCAGGACCCGCCTAGTGGCTGCCTGTGTGCGTGGCTGGGAGGCACTGGTGATGTCCCAGGAGGTAGAACCCCAGCCCCGGGTACCAAGATAAATATGGGAATCAAAAAACCTGTTCCCATCACTGGCCCAGCCTAGAACCTTAGCGTAGAAGCCCCCCTCCCTCTGGGCTGAAGCTCAGTGAAGGACAACTCTCTAGGGACACCTGTGCCAGCCCCACCTGGCGCTGATAATGCGATCCCTCAGAGGGCGTGGCCCAGCCCTGGCCAGAAGCATCTCTCCCCTTCAACCAACCGCGCTGATGGACACCCACTGTGTGCCCGGCCTCAGCAGAGCCCATGGGGGAGGTGACCTGGGTGAGGAAGGTCTTTTGGGTTTTTGTGAGATTTGTATTGAGTACCTGCTGCCTACAGAGAATGTGATGATGTCAATTACCACACTGATTCCTCATCAGAGCTTGATCACAGTGGAATGAGGGGAAACTGCGGCCCAGAGAGGTAAATCTACCCGCTTGGGACCACACAGCGAGGAGGGATGGTGCCAGATTCGAACTGGAAATCCCCTAGGCCAAAGTAAAGAACCGGACTGGCTGGGCGAGGTGGCTCACACCTGTAACACCAGCACTTTGGGAGGATAAGGCGGGTGGATCACCTAAAGTCAGTTCAAGACCAGCCTGGGCAACATAGTGAAACCCTGTCTCTACTAAAAATATAAAAATTAGCTGGGTGTGGTGGTGGTGCACACCTGTAATCCCAGCTACTCGGGAGGCTGAGGCAGGAGAATCGCTTGAACCCGGGAGGTGGAGGTTGCAGTGAGGAAAAAAAAAAAAAAGAACCTGGACTTGGTGAAAGGGACTCCATGGAGGAGCCATGGGGACGGCAGGAGGAGGGGGTATTTGGTGACATCCAGGGGTCAGAGAGACCCTTCAGGGGAGGGTTCCAGACACAAGTAGAATCAGAAAGGTCCCTGGAGGACGTGGGCTTGGGTGCTGGGAGCAGCAGGCACTTACTTGGCAGATGCTGAGCCCTGGGTGGGACAGGGAGGCCTGGCTCCTGGGGAGACAATGCTGTGCCCAGCCAAGGAGCCCCAGGTCCTGGCAGCCTCTGATAAGGCCATCCATCGCCTGGCTCAACGAGATAACTAGGCCGTTGCTGGTGCATGAATGACCAGCTTGGGCCCAAGCACAAGAAGGGTATGAGGAGTGCTGGTCAGACCAGGGTTCGAGTCCTGACTCTGCCACTGCTGGGTGACTCTGGGCAGTGGCTGCCCCTCTGGGGCCTCTGTTGTTTCATCTATAAAATGAGGGTGACAGTCTATTTAACCAGAACTCCCTAAAAAGGGCCAAGCAACTGGTAGGTGCTCAATAAATGCTCCTTCCCGCCTGAGGGATCACATCGGAGTCTTTGGCAGGACTCATCCTTTATACCCTGTTATCTGGCTGGGGAAACTAAGGCCTGAGAAGGAAGGGGGCTGTCTTTCAGGGTGAGAACCCAGGGTTCAGTTAAGGAACATCTGTGGGTGTACCTTCTGAGCCCAGTGGTAGCTCCCAGGTCTGATGGCAGAGGCACAGTCAACCCATAGTAGTTTAAAAAAAAAAGAAAGAAAAACACCAAAGCCATAAAGTTGTAAACAGGCCGGGCGTGGTAGCTCACGCCTGTAATCCCAGTACTTTGGGAGGCTGAGGTGGGAGGATCAGTTGAAGTTAGGAGTTGGAGACCAGCTGGCCAACATGATGAAACCCCGTCTTTACTAAAAACACAAAAATTAGCTGGGTGTGGTGGTACACGCCTGTCGTCCCAGGTACTTGGGAGGCTGAGGCAGGAGAATTGCTTGAACCAGGGAGGTGGAGATTGCGGTGAGCCCGGATCACCCTACTGCGCCCCAGCCTGGGCGACAGAGCAAGACTCTGCCTCAAAAAAAAAAAAAAAAGAGCTAGAGAAAGAGAAAAGTAAACAAGGCAAGAAAGAAAGAGAGAAAGAAAAGGAAAGAAGGAAAAAGAAGAAAGGAGAGAAAGGAAGAAAGAGAAAGGAAAGAAAGAAGAGAGAGAAAGAGAGAGAAAGAAAGAAAAAGAAAAGTAAACAAGGCCAGAGGTGGCAAGGGGACTCTGAGGAAATGGCATTTGGGCGTGGGCGGGATGGGTGGGAGAACGGATCTGGCAGCGGAACAGCGCAGTGCGGAGGCGAAGAGGGCTACTCGAGGTGGATTTTGTTTGGGGGACAGCCATGAAGTGACAATGACGGGGAGGCTGAGGCAGTGCCGGGTTCGGGGCGGGGGCGAATTAGACCATAGGGCTGAGCTCTGCGGCCGCCTCGGTGCCTCCCCAGCCACCTCCGCCCCTGCCTGCCTCTAATTCAACAGCACCCACCCTACAAAAACAGGGCCCGCCCAGCTCCGTGGATGGCAAAGTTAACAGCGCGGGCACGCGGGCGGCCCGTCCCCGGCGGCCCGCGCGCGTCACAGGGGCGGATGCAGAGGACCAGGAAGTTCGCCGACTACGCGCCCGCCCTGGGGCACCGGCGCCGGCCCAGGTTCGCCGGGGGGGCCCGGAGGAAGCTCGGGGGACGCGACGGGGGAGCGCGCAGACCCCGGGGATCTGCAGGCGCGCCCCGGCCGTGCGCCTCCTCGCCGCGTGTCCAGGCCGTGTCCCCCGCCGCGCACCATGCGCCCTGGGGGCGTGCGCAGCTTCGCGCTGGAGCTGGCGCGGGGCCCGGGCGGCGCTTACCGCGGCGGGGAGCGGCTGTGCGGCCGGGTGCTGCTGGAGGCGGCGGCGCCGCTGCGGGTGCGAGCGCTCGAGGTGAAGGCGCGCGGTGGGGCGGCCACCCACTGGCTGGAGGGTCGCAGCGTGGGTGTCAACGCCTTATCCAGCGACTACGCGGCCGCCGAGACCTACCTGCGGCGTCGGCAGCTGCTGCTCCGAGGTGAGACACTTGTCGCGCCGGCCCCACAGCAGCCGGGACCCCCTCGGCCGGGACCCTCTTCGGGGCCGGAAGCCTCTCAACTTAGAACCTCTGCGGTCGGGTGATCCTTTTCAAGGAGCGGGAACCCCCTTCCCGGGGTCCTGACCCTCCCACAGGTCAGGAGTTCAAGACTAGCCTGGGCGACATGGCGACACCCCATATCTCCAAAAACTACCAAAATTAGCCAGGCGTAGTGGCGCGCTCCTGGAGTCCCACCTACAGGCTGAAGTGGGAAGATCGCTTGAGCCTGGGAGATAGAGGTTGTAATGGGCTGAGATCGCACTCCAGCCTGGACACCCACCCTGCCCTGGTCAGGACCCCCACTAACCCGGAACGTCTACCCAGGGTCTGGGCGTTCCCTTCTCTGGAGTCAGAGGCCCTCGACTTAGAGGCTGTGCGGTGGGGAGACCCCTTTCAAAGCAGGGGGACCCTCCTATTAGAGTTCAGGGAACCCCTGGGAAGTGGAGTGGGAGATCTCCCTGGTGGACCCCAGGGTCCCCGTTGATCCCAGGCCTGGAGTCCCTGATTCTCAAAGAAGGCCCCCAACTCGTGTTACCCAGGGCCCAACCTCAGTTTACCCCACAGGGTCTGCAGCGCTGAGTTCTTCCCTGGGGTAGGGTTGGGGGTCTAGTGGTATTTCCCGGTGAGGAGGTGGAAATGCATCCCAGAGGGGAAGAGATGAAGTGGGGTCACATTCTCCTGGGAGTCTGGGTCTTGGGCAGGTCTCTACTCTTCCCCGAACCTCAGTCTTTCTCGCACCCCAAGCGTCCCTAGGATACACAGCTGGTCACCAGTGAGCCAGGGGCCACAGAAGGAGGCAGTCCATACCCTCACACCCTACTGTGTGGCTATGGGAGGGCATCATCCTCTCTGGGCTGCCCTGGCTATTCCTCCGGGCCAAGCCAGACCTCGCTATATCCGTCTGTAAAATGGGCCAGGAGGGAGGCAGACCAGATTCCCGACAGCCCCACTTTTTCCCCAGCGCTGCGGGCAATAGAAGCTTTGCGCATGCAAGAGCCACAGGTGTGGGGGACCCTTCCCTCCCCAGCAGTGGAAACAGAGGAGCAAGCGCGGTGGGGCGGGGCAGGAAGGAGCCCAGGAGGCACTTCCCTTCCCTGGCAACTCGGAGAACTATTTGGGGCCGCTTTCACCTGAAGGCTGCCTGGACACTCAACGGCGACTTCCTTAAAACACTGGAGAGGCAGCCTGGTGCGGTGGCTCGTGCCTGTAATCCCAGTACTGTGGGAGGCCGAGGAGGGCAGATCACCTGAGGTCAGGGGTTCGAGACCAGCCTGGCCAACATGGTGAAACTTTGTCTCCATTAAAAATACAAAAATTAGCCGGGAGTGTTGGTGGGATCCTGTAATCCCAGCTAGTAAGACAGAAGAATTGTCTGAACCCGGCAGGTGGGCAGAGGTTGCAGTGAGCTGAGATGGCACCACTACACTCCAGCCTCCATGACAGAGCAAAACTCTGTCTCAAAAACAAAAAAACAAAAAACACTGGAGATGCGAGCCTGGTGGGCCTGCCTGCCTGTGGTTCCAGCTACACAGAGGCTGAAGCAGAACGATCGCTTGAGCCCAGACGTTCGAGGCCAGCCTGGGCAACATAGCGAGACCTCCCATCCCCCGCCCCATTTTTGTTTCTGTTTGTTTTTGTTTTCGAGACAGGGTCTTACTCTGTTGCTCAGGCTGGAGTGCAGTGCCGCGATCTTGGCTCACTGCAACCTCTGCCTCCTGGGTTCAAGTGATTCTACAACCTCAGCCTCCTGAGTAGCTGTGACTACAGATACCCGCCACCATACCCAGCTAACTTTTGTTTGTTAGTTAGTTTTTTTTTTTTTGAGACAGAGTCTCACTGTCACCCAGGCTAGAGTGCATTGGCACCGGCGCAATCTCGGCTCACTGCAACCTCTGCCTCCTGGGTTCCAGTGATTCTCCTGCCTCAGTCTCCTGAGTAGCTGGGATTATAGGTGCCTGCCAACATGCTGGCTAATTTTTGTATTTTTGGTAGAGACGGGTTTCACCATGTTGGCCAGGCTGGTCACGAACTCCTGACCTCAGGTGATCCACACGCCTTGGCCTTCCAAAGTGCTTGGCTTACAGGCATGAGCCACCGTGCCGGCCCCCATCTCTTAAAATACATAAAAATTGGCCAGGCGCAGTGGCTCACGCCTCTAATCCCAGTACTTTGGGAGGCCAAGGCGGGAGGATCACCTGAGGTCAGGAGTTCAAGACCAGCCTGGCCAACATGGTGAAGCCCCGTCTCTACTAAAAATACAAAAATTAGACAGGCTATTTTTTTTTTTTTTTTTTTTTGAGGCAGAATTTAGCTCTTGTTGCCCAGGCTGGAGTACAATGGCGTGATCTCAGCTCACTGCAACCTCTGCCTCCCAGGTTCAAGTGATTCTCCTGCCTCAGCCTCCCAAGTAGCTGGGATTACAGGCATGTGCCACCACACCCAGCTAATTTTGTATTTATTTATTTATTTATTTATTTATTTATTTTGAGATGGAGTCTCCCTATGTCGCCCAGGCTGGAGTGCAGTGGCGCGATCTCCGCTCACTGCAAGCTCCGCCGCCTCCCGGGTTCACGCCATTCTCCTGCCTCAGCCTCCCGAGTAACTGGGACTACAGGCGCCTGCCACCACGCGCGGCTAATTTTTTTTTTTTTTTTTGTATTTTCAGTGGAGACTGGGTATCACCGTGTTCGTCAGGATGGTCTCGATGTCCTGACCTCGTGATCCATCCGCCTTGGCCTCCCAAAGTGCTGGGATTACAGGCGTGAGCCACCGCGTCCGGCCAATTTTGTATTTTTAGTAGAGACAGGGTGTCTCCATGTTGGTCAGGCTGAATTTGAACTCCCGACCTCAGGTGATCTGCCTGCCTTGGCCTCTCAAAGTGCTGGGATTACAGGCATGAGCCACCTCGCCTGGCCAATTTAAATTTAAAAATTTAAATAAAAATTTAATTTAAAAATTAGCCCAGCTACTCAGGGGGCTAAGGCAGGAGAATCTATGGAACCCAGGAGGTGGAGGTTGCAGTGAGCCGAGATGGTGCCATGCACTACAGCCTGGGTATCAGCGTGAAACCCTGTCTCAAAAAAAAAAAAAAAATTAAATTAAAATTTTGGCTGGGTGCAGTGGCTCACACCTGTAATCCCAGCACTTTGGGAGGCTGTGGTGGGCAGATGGCTTGAGCTCAAGAGTTCAAGACCAGCCTGGGCAACATGGTGAAACCCCATCTCTTCAAAAAATACAAAAATTAGCCGGGTGTGGTGGTGCGCACCTGTAATCCCAGCTACTCTGGAGGCTGAGGTGGAAGGATCGCTTCTTTCCACCTGAGGTGGAAGGGAGGCAGAGGTTGCAGTGAACCGAGATCGTGCCACTGCACTCCAGCCTGGGCAACAGAGTGAGATCCTGTCTCAAAAAATAAATAAATAAATAAATAAATAAATAAATAAATAAATAAATAAATAGTTAAACATTTAAGGAAAAAAAACAGTGGCACTGGAGGCCAGTGGAGCTGCTGTGTGACCCCGGGCAGGGCCCCGCCCCTCTCTGGGCCTCTGGGGTCCATCTGTGAAATGAATTGAGGGAGGCGCTGGCTCAGTAGTCCCTTCAGGGTTACGTCATCCCGCTTCTCCTCCCGGACTTAACGGCCTACTGTCTCCCTTCTAGTATCCACTGAAACCTGGCCTAAGGTCCCAGACCTTCCTTTCAACTCCAAAGACCCATCCTCCCAGGCAGCCTTTCAGGCTGATCACTGTGCCTCCAACCCCTTCGTTCCTGTTCTGACCCCCGTCACGGACTGCGGGTGACCGTGTTTGTTTATGACCGCCCCCTCCACACCCACACACCTCACTGAGGTGGTGGAAGTCTCGTGGTCTCCTGAACCGAGCTCAGAGGCGGACAGTCAGGGCAGGGGATGGGTTCAGCAGCAGCGCATTCCGCTGCCACGAGAGGGCGCCCGCGTCCCGCAGACGACGCAGAGGCAACTCCCGCTGGAGAAACTCCACGCGACTTTTCTTCGGGGAAACTAAAGCCCAGAGAGGTGTCACGTGGTCCCGAAACCACACCGCAGCCGTGGACCTGGGGGTGCCCGAGCGTCCCCTGCATTCAGCTCTGTGAAGGGAAAGGGGCTGAGGATGACTGGAGCAAGCACAAGGGCTGCGGGGAAGGTAGGGTTTGCCAGAGGGTGAAAATTGGGAAAGGAACATCAGGTCGTAGGTACCGCTCCTGGGCGAATGCGCCGAGGCGCGACCGGGTGACGGTATGACGGTATGTCAGGAGCAGGTTGATGACCCGGGGGCGAGGCTCTTGGAGGAGTCCGGCTGGGGCTGCACGATGATCCATGCACGACTTTCTGAGGTCGGGACTGATTTTTTTTTTCTCCCGGCTCTACAGAGGTGGAAACTGAGGCTCCAGGAGGTTGTCATTTGCCCAGAGCCACCAGCTGAAAGGGACTTGAATCAGGGAAGGGGTGCAGCAGGCACCAGCGTGGAGGGCAGTCCCACTCACGTCTTCCACTTCTCCCTTTGCATAGCGGGGGGAAAAAGCCTGGAACAGTCATAGGCTCTAGGGCCCTCAACTGGGGCGAGAGCCCCCCGCCCCAAATCGGGCTGGACATGCCTCGAGTCACGTCTACGAGTGGCGGCTGGTGAGCGATTAAGCCGAGAGGCTGAAAGCTCTGCTAGGTGACCTCAGGCCTGGGCCCTGCCTCTGGACCTCTTTTTCCCTCTTTGCTCCCGGGGTCCTCGAGAGACCAGCTTTGGCCGCCTCAGGGCTTCAGTTTCTCCCCGGGGTCCGCGAGGGAGTGAGGCAGCGTGGGGCAGCCGGCGGTGAGCAGGGGCGTTTGTTATTTTGCTCCACGCTAGGGCAGAGCCACGCCCCTTGTCGCGCTATTGGTGGAGTCCCTTCAGGGGGCGGGGGAGAGACGGTGACCCCGCCCCCCGCCCTGCCGTATAAAAGCAGCGCCGACGCACGGCGCGGGTATTTTCTGCTAGGACTGGTGAACGCGCCTGCGCGTTGCGGGCGATTTTGCGTTCTGAGGCTGCAGCGTCGGCACCTTGAGCTGCCGGTTCACGGGTTCGAGGCCAGGTTCCGCGTGTCGTGGGTTCGCACCCCGGACGCGATGCTATTCGACAAGGTGAAAGCGTTCTCGGTGCAATTGGACGGTGCGACCGCGGGCGCCGAGCCCGTGTTCAGCGGCGGCCAGGCCGTGGCGGGCCGGGTGCTGCTGGAGCTGGCAAGCGCCGTACGCGTGGGTGCCCTGAGGCTGCGCGCGCGGGGCCGCGCCCATGTGCACTGGACCGAGTCGCGCAGCGCGGGCTCGAGCACGGCTTACACGCAGAGCTACAGTGAGCGCGTGGAGGTCGTGAGCCACCGTGCCACGCTCCTGGCGCCAGGTACGGATGGGTGACCCCTGCTCGGCGCACCGGTTGTGCGCCAGCCACCGCCTGGATGGCGGTACCTTTGTCAGCCCTGAGACCCCAACGCAAGCACTCAGTCGCCTCCTTTTGCTTCTACCTGCAGATACTGGGGAGACCACCACGCTGCCTCCTGGGCGCCATGAGTTCCTGTTCAGCTTCCAGCTGCCCCCGTAAGTCCTCTGAGGTGCAGGGTTGCCCTAAGCCTGCAGCCCCTTCCAGATTTGTACCTCCAATACTGGATATCTGGGCACCTCTGAGCCCCAAGACCCTCCCCCTGGGAGGCCCCTAGAGTGTCTGTGTCTCCTTCTCCCTGCCTGTGTGTCTCTGTATCTTGCCCCCTGAAGTCCCATCCCTCCACCCCAGGAACCTGGTGACATCCTTCGAGGGCAAACATGGTAGTGTCCGCTACTGTATCAAGGCAACCCTGCACCGGCCCTGGGTCCCAGCACGCCGGGCAAGGAAGGTGTTCACTGTCATCGAGCCTGTGGATATCAACACGCCAGCCCTGCTGGTGAGTGGCCACCCTTGGTGGGTAGGATGGGAGTATTGTAGGAAGGGGCCTGGCTGCTGGGTGACACCAACCGATAAGATGGAGGTCATAGGTGGGCCCTGGCAGGGAGGGAGGCGGGTGTGGGAATGCGTGTGGAATCCACTGCTATCTGCACCCATTTGCCGTGTGACTCTGGGCAAGTGTCTTGCCCTCTCTGAGCCTCACGTGCCTCTTCTGTGAAACAGACCAGAGCTAGGGCTTACCAAGAGCGAATTACACACCAAACACTTGGCTTGTACATTTCATTTCTGGCTTTATATGGGTTGTGTCCCTGGCTCTATTTAACAGATAGTTCCTGGATTGTTAAAAAGAAACCAAGCCCTGCCCAAAGTCCTCCCTCAGCTGGGGGTGGTTTGGAAGCTCCACAGCGACTGTGGTTTGCACAAAGTGACTCATCCACATCACTTTCCTCTACACCGACAGGCACCTCAAGCGGGGGCTCGGGAAAAGGTTGCCCGATCCTGGTACTGTAACCGTGGCCTCGTCTCCCTTTCGGCCAAGATCGACCGGAAGGGCTACACCCCAGGTAGCAGGCGGACGGGACTGGGTCGGGACGGGAGCTGGTGTCGGGGCTGCAGGAGGGGAAACTGAGGCCCCCCTGCTCCTTGCTGCAGGAGAGGTCATCCCTGTCTTTGCCGAGATCGACAACAGCTCCACACGTCCTGTGCTGCCTCGGGCAGCCGTGGTGCAGACACAGACGTTCATGGCCCGAGGCGCCCGAAAGCAGAAACGGGCGGTGGTGGCCAGCCTCGCAGGAGAGCCGGTGGGCCCCGGGCAGCGGGCGCTGTGGCAGGGCCGGGCACTGCGGATCCCCCCAGTAGGTCCTTCCATCCTGCACTGCCGTGTTCTGCATGTGGACTATGCACTCAAGGTAGGGCACCCTGCTGGCCCTGGGGGACAGCAGCCACATTCACCCTGTATTCCCTCAGACCGGGGGAAGCTGAGGCCTCAGTCTCCCCAGGCATAGGAGGGAGGTGGGAGTCGAGGAGGTTGCCTGGGCACCCTCCCTCATGGATCCTTCCTCCAGGTCTGTGTGGATATCCCGGGAACGTCCAAGCTGCTGCTGGAGCTGCCACTGGTGATTGGCACCATTCCCTTGCACCCTTTTGGCAGCCGTTCTTCCAGCGTGGGCAGCCACGCCAGCTTCCTGCTGGACTGGAGGCTGGGGGCCTTGCCGGAGCGGCCTGAGGGTAAGCTCCCACCCTGCTTGCATGCAGAGGGTGGGTGGATACACGGAGAGGTGGACGCCGGGTCAACTCTCTCACCACGAGTCTCCCGGAATCCCAACCAAAGGACACACAGCCTGGCAGCCCCAGAGCTGGCACAAGCCAGCTCCTGGCCCCTGGTGCCTTGGAGGAGGGCTCTCTCTTGCCAAACTCACCCGCCCTGTCTCTCACTTCCAGCTCCTCCTGAGTACTCGGAGGTGGTAGCCGACACTGAGGTGGCAGCCTTGGGGCAGAGCCCCTTCCCACTCCCGCAGGACCCCGAAATGAGCCTTGAAGGCCCATTCTTCGCCTACATCCAAGAGTTCCGCTACCGCCCACCACCCCTGTACTCTGAGGTGAGCTCAGGGGTCGGAGAACCACCCACGCCTCTCTGGGCCCTGGGAGGCTCGATGGGGTGGCAGACATAGTAGATGGGTTTGTTTTTTGTTTTTTTAGACAGGCTCTTGCTCTGTCACTCAGGCTGGAGCGCGGTGGCATAATCATAGCTCACTGTACCCTCAACCTCCTGGGCTCAAGCAATCCTCTCGCCTCAGCCTCTTGAGTAGCTGGGACTACAGGCGCACGCCGCCACATCCTGCATTTGTGTTTTGTTTTATTTTGCTTTGCTTTTTGAGATGGAGTTTCACTCTTGTCACCCAGGCTGAAGTGCAATGGTGCGATCTCGGCTCACTTCAACCTCCGCATCCCTGGTACAAGCGATTCTCCTGCCTCAGCCTCCCGAGTAGCTGGGATGACAGGTGTTAGCCACCAGCCCAGCTAATTTTCGTATTTTTAGTAGAGACAGGGTTTCACCATATTGGTCAGGCTGGTCTCGAACTCCTGACCTCAGGTTATCGCCTGCCTTAGCATCCCAAAGTGCTGGGATTATATGCATGAGCCACCACGCCCAGTCAATTTTTCCATTTTTTGTAGAAATGGGGTCTCACTATGTTGCCCAGGCTGGTCTTGAACTCCTGGGCTTAAGTGAACTCCTGAACTCCTCCCACCTTGGCCTCCCCAAAGTGCTGGGATTACAGGCGTCAGCTACTGCACCCAGTTGGCAGTGGATTTTAATTGTTGACAGAATTTCTATACATACAGTCGGTCCTCTGCATTAGCTGGTTTGGAATCTGCAGATTCAACCAAACATGGGTCAGAGACATTTGAAAAATAAATACATACATGGATAATACAGATTAAAAATATGATAGGCTGAGTGCAGGGGCTCACGCCTGTAATCCCAGCACTTTGAGAAGCCAAGACGGGAGGACTGCTTGAGGCCAGGAGTATAAGACCAACCTGGGTACCAGAGCAATACCCCCATCTCTACTGCAAATAATACAAAATTACCCAGGCGTGGTGGAGCCCACCTATGGTCGGGAGGCTGCGGCAGGGGATCGCTTGAGCCCAGGAGTTTGAGGCTACAGTGAGCAATGATTGTGCTACTACACACTCCAGTCTGGGAGACAAAACAAGACCTCATCTCAATACTACTACTAATAGTAATAATGCAGCATAACAGTGATTAAATAGCATTTATATTGTGTGTGTGGTGTGTGTGTGTGTGTGTGTGTGTGTGTGTGTATATATATATATATATATATTTTTTTTTTTTTTTTTTTTTTTTTTTGTGAGACGGAGTCTCGCTCTGTCGCCCGGGCTGGAGTGCAGTGGCCGGATCTCAGCTCACTGCAAGCTCCGCCTCCCGGGTTCACGCCATTCTCCTGCCTCAGCCTCCCGAGTAGCTGGGACTACAGGCGCCCGCCACCTCGCCCGGCTAGTTTTTTGTATTGTTTAGTAGAGACGGGGTTTCACCGTGTTAGCCAGGATGGTCTTGATCTCCCGACCTCGTGATCCGCCCATCTCGGCCTCCCAAAGTGCTGGGATTACAGGCTTGAGCCACCGCGCCCGGCTATATTTTTTTTTTTGAGATGGAGTCTTGCTGTGTCACCCAGGCTGGAGTGTGCAGTGGCACAATCTTGGCTCACTGCAACCTCCACCTCCCGGATTCAAGCAATTTTCCCTGTTTTAGCCTGCCGAGTAGCTGGAATTACAGGCGTCCACCACCATGCCCGGCTAATTTTTGTATTTTTTAGTAGAGACAGGGTTTTGCCATGTTGGTCAGCCTGGTCTCGAACTCCTGACCTCAGGTGATCTGCCTGCCTTGGCCTCCTAGAATGCTGAGATTACAGGTGTGAGCCACCACACCTGGTCATAAAGTATTATAGGTAATCTACAAGAGATTTAAAGTACACGGGAGGGCTGGACACAGTGGTTTATGCCTGTAATCCCATCACTTTGGGAGGCTGAGGTGAGCAGATCACTTGAGGTCAGAAGTTTGAGACCAGCCTGGCCAACATGGCAAAATCAGGTCTCTACCAAAAATACAAAAATTAGCTGGGCGTGGTGGCGTCCACCTGTGATCCTAGCTACTCAGGAGGCTGAGGTGGGAGAATCGATTGAACCCAAGAGGTAGAGGTTGCAGTGAGCCGAGATCGTGCCACTGCATTCCAGCCTGGGTGACAGAGCGAGACTCTGTCTTAAAAAATAAAATGAGGGCCGGGCGCGGTGGCTCAAGCCTGTAATCCCAGCACTTTGGGAGGCCGAGACGGGCGGATCACGAGGTCAGGAGATCGAGACCATCCTGGCTAACACGGTGAAACCCCATCTCTACTAAAAAATACAAAAAAAAACTAGCCGGGCGAGGTGGTGGGCGCCTGTAGTCCCGGCTACTCGGGAGGCTGAGGCAGGAGAATGGCGGGAACCCGGGAGGCGGAGCTTGCAGTGAGCTGAGATCCGGCCACAGCACTCCAGCCTGGGTGACAGAGCGAGACTCCGTCTCAAAAAAAAAAAAAATAAAAATAAATAAATAAATAAATAAATAAATAAATAAATAAAATGAGACCGGGTGCGGTGGCTCACACCTGTAACCCCAGCACTTTGGGAGGCCGAGACGGGCGGATCACAAGGTCAGGAGATTGAGACCTTCCTGGCAAACACGGTGAAACCCTGTCTCTACTAAAAATACAAAAAAATTAGCCGGGCGTGGTGGCGGGCGCCTGTAGTCCCAGGTTCTAGGGAGGCTGAGGCAGGAGAATGGCGTTAACCCAGGAGGCGGCAGAGCTTTCAGTGAGCGGAGATCGCGCCACTGCACTCTAGCCTGGGCGACAGAGCGAGACTCCATCTCAAAAAAAAAAAGAAATAAAAATAAAGTACACAGGAGGATGGGCTTAGACTATCCGCAAATATTATGCCATTTTATATCAGAGACCTGAGTATCTGTGGATTTTGGTATCCACGGGGTTCCTGGAACCAATCCCCTGTGAATACCAAGGGACAGTATACGCTCCACTCCAAAACTCTCCTTGCACCCCAGTCTGCCCTAGACACCACCTCCAGATGGCCTCTTCCCTGGTCAAGGGTGGGAGTTGGGAGATGGCTGGATGGGGAGGGGTACTTCTGAATTTCTGTTTCCAGTGTCCTCTCAGGCTTAATGGTAACATTTCTCTCAGGAGGATCCAAACCCACCCTCAGGGGCCATGAGGCCGCGCTGCATGACTTGCTGAACGGCACAGGGACCCCGTGAGGAACAAGGATGCACACCAGCTTTCAGCCATCGTGACTGTGGGGAGCGGCTGGACCAAGGGCTGACCTCCCCGACTGCATTTAAGCTGGGAAACCAAGTCTCAGAGTGAGGCGGGGCCTTTCGGATATCACATGGGACAGAGGAAGAGCCCAGCTGGAGTCTGACTTATCTGGACCGCCACTGTCCTTGTGAGGCATGGAATGTCCAGTGCAGTATCCCAGGGACTGTTTAATAACCTGTCTTCCCAGCCTGTCGGCAGTGCTGGAGTCCACCAGGAGCCTTCAGTCTGGGAGAAACAGAGCCAGACATAGACAATTCCAGCATCACGAAACCAGAAGAAGAGACCTGCAGCTGTGAGAATCCAGACAGGAAGCAGAGATGGCATCCTTGTGGAAAGGGCATTTTAGCTGAGGCTTTGGAGTACACACAGGAGCTCAGCAGGCAGACGAATGAGGAAGAAAAGTCAGAGAAGGTCAGAGCTGAGTGACGTTTGGAATCCACCCCATTTATTGTAGAACTGGGGGTTCAGAGGGCAGGTGCCTGAAAGTTGAGGCCACACAGTGAGGTCCGGTGGGTGAAAGGACCCAGGAACGAGGCGTTCAGGAAAGCAGGTTGTCGGAGCTATGTGGGGTCTGTGGGTGGCAGGGGCAGCCGCTCCAGCCTTTGAAGACTTTGAAAGCCAGAGATTCCTGGCGCAGGCTTGGACTTCCTGGGAGCTCCTCCAGGTACCCAGGAGCATCAGAGCTGCATGGGTGTTCCATGGCCCAGGGAACCCAGGTTCAGGGTAGGACAGGCAAGACCAGATACCTAACGTGCAAAGTGAAAACACTGGGGTCCCCGTTAAATGATGAAGAATTCAAGACAGTGACAACATTACGTCATACCTGGGGACAGAGGTCAGCCTAAGGTGACAGCCGGGGACTACTGTGCTTCCCGGAGGCTCCTTGTGTCCTGGAGGAGAAGAGCACTCGAGGGGGCCACTGGACAAGCTCCCAACTGCAGGGTGCCAGCGCTGGCTGGGGCAGGGCCCCGGGCTGGAACTCAGCATTTCTGATATGCCTTAAGAAATCATTGTTTTGTACAATTATTTTTTAAAAGTAAATGTGTGGAGAAAGAAACCGGGCTTCTTGGTTTATTTTCCGCCCCCGTCTGGCTGCTGAGGGAACTGGGACTGCCATTCCTGGTCACTATCTTGGAGACTAAATTCCTGGCCAAGGAAAGCGGAGGGGCCCATGATTCAGAAGGGGAGACTGAGGCCCAGGACTGGGAGGGGGTTGGCCCAAGGACACATGAGGAGGCTGAGCTGGGGTGGGAGCTGAGCCCTGGGCCCCTTACTTGCACTCCCTGTGGGAGTCTCAGAGGCGAGTGGAGGCTAAACAGTGGAAGCCAAGCACAGAACTCCTCTATCCTCAGAGAGTGGCGGGCTGGGGCTGGGAGGAGCCGCTTGAGTACGGGAACATCCTGTTACCTGAGTCTAGGTTTGGTTTTTGTAGGTGTTTTTTTTTTTTTTTTTTTTTGGTGGTGGTTTTTTGTTTTTAGAGGGAGTCTTGCTGTGTCGCCCAGGCTGGAGTGCAGTGGTGTGATCTCAGCTCACTGCAACTCCTGCCTCCTGGGTTCAAGCGATTCTCCTGCCTCAGCCTCCCAAGTAGCTGGGATTACGGGTGCCTGCCACCATACTTGACTAATTTTTGAATTTTTAGTAGAGACGGGGTTTCTTTTTTTCTTTTCTTTTTTTTTTAAGACAGAGTTTCATTCTGTCACCAAGCTGGAGTGCAACGGCTTGGTCTCAGCTGACTGCAACCTCCGCCTCCCAGGTTCAAACTATTCTCCTGTTTCAGCCTCGAAAGTAGCTGGAATTACAGGCATGCGCCACCACACCCGGCTAATTTTTCTTTTTCTTTTTCTTTTTCTTTTTGAGATGGAGTCTCGCTCTGTCGCCCAGGCTGGAGTGCAGTGGTACAATCTCGGCTCACTGCAAGCTCCGCTCCGCCTCCCGGGTTCACGCCATTCTCCTGCCTCAGCTTCCCAAGTAGCTGGGACTACAGGCGCCCGCCACCACACCCGGCTAATTTTTTGTAATTTTAGTAGAGACGGGGTTTCACCATGTTAGCCAGGATGGTCTTGAACTCCTGACCTCGTGATCCACCCGCCTCGGCCTCCCAAAGTGCTGGGATTACAGACGTGAGCCACCGCGCCCGGCCATTTTTCTATTTTTTTAATAAAAAATAGAAACCTGTTGGCCAGGCTGGTTTCAAACTCCTGACCTCAGGTGATCTGCCTGCCTCAGCCTCCCAAAGTGCTGGGATTACAGGCGTAAGCCACCATGCCTAACCCTGGATTTGTTTTTATGGAGGTGAAATTAACATATTATAAAATTCACCATTTGAAAGTGTTCAATTTAGTATACTTTACAATGTAGCATTTAGTATATTCATAATGTTTCTTTTGTTTTGTTTTGAGATGGTCTCACTCTGTTGCCCAGGTTAGACTGCAATGGCCCCATCACCGCAGCCTCAAACTCCTGGGCTCAAGAGATCAACTTGCCTCAGCCCCCCCAAGTAGTTGGGACCACAAGTGTGTACCACCACACCCAGCTGATTATTTTTTTGTAGAGACATGATCTCCCTTTGTTTCCCAGGTGGGTCTCGAACTCCTGGGCTCAAGCAGTCCTCCTGCCTCAGCCTCCCAAAGTGCTGGGATTACAGGTATGAGCCACCACAACCGACCTGGCTATTTACAATGTTATGCAACCATCACCACCATCTATTTCCAGAACATTTCTATCCCTGCCAAAGGAAACCCCGTCCCCACTAGTGATTAATCCCCATTCCCCCTCCCCCACCTCTGGCAACCACTAATCCACTTTCTGTCTCTATGGATTTGCCTGTTTTGAACATTTCACATCGATGGAATCATGTAGCCTTTTGTGTCTGGCTTTTATCACTCAGCATGTTTTTGGGGTTCATCCACATTGTACCATGTATCATTCCTTTTTCTGGTTGAATAATATTCCATTGTCTGCACAGACCACATTGTGTTTAGCCATTCATCCGCGGATGGACACCCGGGTTGTTTCCATGGCTTCGCTATAGTGAATCTTGCTGCTAAGAACACGCGTGTTCAAGGATTTCTTTGAAAACCCACTGAGCTGTTAGGTGGCCCTAGTGGCATGGGGCTGTCATTCTTCTGGAGTTACTGGTGGGGATAGTGAGCTCAAGAGAAAGAGACTAGCCTGGCCGACATGGTGAAATCCTGTCTCTTCTAAAAAGAATACAAAAATTAGCCAGCTGTGGTGGCAGGCACTTGTAATCTCAGCTACTCGGGAGGCTGAGGCAGAAGAATCACTTGGACCTGGGAGGTAGAGGCTGCAGTGAGCCGAGATCGTGCCACTGCACTCCAGCCTGGGTGACAGAGTGAGACCCTTTCTCAAAAAAAAAAAAAAAGGAAAGGAAGGAAAGAAGAAGGAAAGGAAAGGGAAAGGAAGGGAAAAGAAAAGAAAGTGGGGGAGGGAGGCAGAGAGAAAGAGGGAGGAAAGAGGGAGGGAGGAAGGAGGGAGGGAGGGAGGGAGGGAGGGAGGGAAGGAAGGAAGGAAGGAAGGAAGGAAGGAAGGAAGGAAGGAAGGAAGGAAGGAAGGAAGGAAGAGAGATGCCCCACCCAGGGTCCCACAGTCAGGACTGAGACAGCCAGCACTCAAAACTGCCCCTTGGGCCAGGCACAGTGGCTCACACATGTAAATCCCAGCACTTTGGGAGGCCAAAGCAGGAGGATCGCTTGAGCCCACGAGTTTGAGACCAGCCTGGGCAACATAGCAAGATCCTGACTCTACAAAAAATATAAAAAATTAACCAAGTGTGGCAGTGTGGACCTGTAATTCTAGCTACTTAGGAGGATGAGGTTGGGAGTATCACTCGAGCCCGGGAAGTCAAGGCTGCAGTGAGCTATGATCGCACCACTGCACTCTAGCCTGGGCGACAGAGCAAGATCCTGTCTCAAAAAATATATATAAACACTGCCCCTTAGACTCCAGTGTCCATGCCCCCCTCAGGCCACATGATACTGTGCCCCTCAAGCTCCCGCTGAAGCTCCACCTGTCCCACCTAAGCCCTCATGCCCCTCATCTGGGCCAGGCATGGTGGCTCATGCCTGTAATCCCAGCACTTTGGGAGGCCGAGATGGGCGGATCACGAGGTCAGGAGATCGAGACATCCTGGCTAACACGATGAAACCCGTTTCTACTAAAAATACAAAAACTTAGCCGGGCATGGTGGTGGGCACCTGTAGCCCCAGCTACTCAGGAGGCTGAGGCAGGAGAATGGCGTGAACCCGGGAGGCAGAGCTTGCAGTGAGCTGAGATCGTGCCACTGCACTCCAGCCTGGGCAACAGAGCAAGACTCCGTCTCAAAAAAAAAAACCCTAGTCTGATACCCCAGGATGTCCCAGTCAGCCTGCCCAAGGCAGCAGAAATTAACTGGCAGGCTGGAGTGGCCATTGTCGGGGCCAGGAGCCAGGGATGAGGACTGGGGGGACCCAGGGACTGGACACGAGGAGATCTGCATTAGGACTTGGCTCTCTGTGTGATTCCAGGCAGGTCACCTTGTGTCTGAGCCTGTTTTGTCATCTGAGACTCTGGGAGACACCCACCCCTCACACCCTGCCACAGTCCTCAATCACTTCCTTCCTCTGGCCTGAGGGTGAGCCCTCCTTTCCTGCTACCCCTGGTCCTAAGGTCCACCGAGACCTCCTTTGACCTGGCATCGAGCTTGGAGCATGCCATATGTGGGAGGTCCCAGAGTCCAGGCGGAGGGGAAGCGTTCCTACAACACAGTCACTAGAAGCCGAACTGACAGTCTCAGTAGGAAACGAGTTCTTTGTCACGCGGGGTGTGCAAGACATAAGATATCAGTTTCCAGATCCATGTTCCCAAACAGAGGAGAGTCTACGGTATTTATTCCAGCAAGGGATGTGGGTACAGTGCGACCAAAAGATTCCGCCCAGCGGGGGTAGGAGGACAAGACGCCCGGTGTCCTCAGGACTCCTGAGTCTGCAGCTATGGGGAACTTGATCCCGACAGAAGGAGAACTTTCCGGTTCAGATGATCGACAACCAGGATAAAGCTGGCCCAGGTAGTCCCAATTCAGGAAACTTCCTGAACTTCCCGGGGAGGGGCCCAGGGAACCCAAAGGCAGGTGGTCAATTTCTATCAAACATGAAATAAGGCCGGGCGCAGTGGCTCATGCCTGTAATCCCAGCACTTTGAAAGGCTGAGGTGGGAGGATCACGTGAGGCCAGGAGTTTGAGACCAACCTGGTCAACAGAGTGAGACCTCATCTCTACAAAAAAAAAAAAAAAAAAAAAAAAAGTAAACATCAGCCGGGCCTGATGGCATGTGGTCCCAGTTACTCAGGAGACTGAGGCAGGAAGATCACTTGGCCCAGGAGGTCTAGCCTGCAGTGAGCTGTGATCAAACCACTGTACTCCAGCCTGGGTGACGCAGCAAGAATTTTTCTTAAATAATAATAATAACAACAAACCCCGCACCTCTATAGGCCCGTAAGACCCCCTGCCCTCCTTTCCCTCCAGCTCCCCATCCCTCCCTGTCTGCTACTCAAACACTCCAAGCTGATTTTTATTTTTATTTTTATTTTTTAGACAGAGCCTCTCTCTGTTGCCCAGACTGGAGTGCAGTGGCTCAATCTCGGCTCACTGCAACCTCCACTTCCCAGGTTCAAGTGATTCTGCTGCCTCAGCCTCCCAAGTAGCTGCGACTACAGGTGCGCGCCACCATGCTCAGCTAATTTTTGTATTTTTAGTAGAGACTGGGTTTCACCTTACTGGCCAAGCTGGTCTTGAACACCTAACCTCAAATGATCCACCTGCCTCGGCCTCCCAAAGTGCTGGGATTACAGGTGTGAGCCACCACGCCTGGCCCTCCAAGATGATTTTTACCTTGGGGACTTCTCATGTACTATTTCCCCTGTGAAAAGGCTCTTCCCCCATTGGTGGTTTCTCTTTACCCTCTGGCCTCACGTTTTCAGAGCCACTCCAACCTCCTGGCCAAAGTTGCCACCCACTCCATCACTCCCTCTCCTGTCTCTCTGTTCTGTAGTCTTCCTAGCCCTCATCACGCTCTGAAATTACTACCTAGATGTTCATTTATTTGTCTGACGCTTTGTGGGCAGGGCCAGGTCCAGGCTCTGACCCCAGCCCCAGCATCATATAGCAGGCATGAGGGTGGTTGACTAAGTGACTGGGGGACTGCTGCTCTGCCTACTCGGATGTGGATGAAGACGCCTCCTTTTTATTTATTTATTTATTTATTTTTGTTTTGTTTTGTTTGAGATGGAGTCTCACTCCCTTGCCCAAGCTGGAGTGGAGAGCCTCAATCTTGGCTCACTGCAAACTCTGCCACCCGAGTTCAAGCAATTCTCATGCCTCGGCCTCCTGAGTAGCTGGGATTACAGGTATGCACCACCGCACCCAGCTAATTTTTGTATTTTTAGTAGAGTCAGGGTTTCACCATATTGCCCAGGCCGGTCTTGAACTCCCGACCTCAGGTGATCTGCCCACCTTGGCCTCCCAAAGTGCTGGGATTACAGGCGTGAGCCACCGTGCCCAGCTCGGGTGAAGATTCTGATGGGGGTGGAGGTGTCACCCCTTGCACTTGCTCCCAAGACCCCCTAGAGTCAGACGTGTCCCCCATGCAGAGAGTCGAATGCCAGGTCTCTATCTCTCAAGGTCTCTGTCTGTCTCATTCTGACTCTGACCATCTTTTCTTTCCCATCTCTGTCTCTCTCTCAATGTCTCTCTTGCTTACTATCTCCGTCTCTCAGTCTTGTTGCCTCTGTACTTCTGTCTCTGTCTCCCTGTCTCTGTCTCCCTCTGTCTCTGACTCACCATCTCTCTTGGCCACCATCTCTCTATCTCTCTGGGTCCCTGACTCTCTCACCATCTTTGCCGCCTGCCCTGGCCCGGCCAGTTGGGGGACAAGGGGTGACAAGCAGTCAGGGCGCCTGCCGCTTGTTTTCCCGCCCATGCTGGCAGGGAGCCCAGCCCTGCCGGGCCACTGTTCAGGAATCCTCCAGCCTCCCCGCTCCAGCCACCAGGCGCGGCCACCGCCAGCCTCTCCACCCAGCACATTCTGTCCCAAGCAAAGAGCGCCAGGGGTGGGGTGGGGGTAGGGGTGGGAGGGGGACGCATTCCTGCTGAGCTCTAGTTACAGGACAGCTTGTCCTGGTGGCCCCACCAGCACAGCCTCCTGATGGCTCCCCGTCCTGCTCTGGGGTTAGACCTTCCTGAATGAGGCCAAACCCCCTCTGCCAGTTCGTGCCCACCTCAGGGCCTTTGCACCAGCCGTGCCTTCCACCTGGCACTCCGTCTCCCTAGATCTCCCCAACACCTCCTCCGCCTGCACATCTGAGACCTCACATCACCTTCTCAGCAAGTCCCCTCTGTCCCTAGGCCAGGGCACCCCGAATTCCCCTCCTGCTGCCCCAGTGCATTTAACTTCCTGGTCCTCCCCACCTCCCCGGGGTTACATATTCACTCGTTTGTTGATGTGGTGTCTATTACACCAGGGCCCCACTGTGTCCCAGCATCCCGAACACACAGTAGGCGGCTCAGTGAAGGTTTTTACAATTGACATCTTTTCCTCCCAAAGCTCAGCCCACCCAGGTTCACCCATGTGGCTCCCCAGTTCCTGACCTACCCCACCCCTGCCTCACCCTGCCTCCACCACCCCTGCACCCCAATGCACCAGGATTCTCCAAGCCCCCCTGCCTTGGCCCAGGGAGTTCTCTCCACCAGATGTACCTTTCTGAGAGAGGGGCTGGGTGCATTGAGGGGCAGGGGCGGCTGGAGTTCAGACGCACCTTTTGAGCGAGGGGCTGGGCCTCTCTGTCACTGGGCTCCAGGCACAGGGCAGTCATGATGTACACACACACGTGCAAACACACACGCACACTAAGCCTCTCTGCAACACAGAAAAACCAGCCAGTGAACTCGGGCACAAGCAGCCGGGCATGTGGTGTTCATGGGGTGCTCACATGTGAGGTCCCCCAACTCCTAGGGCGATGCGGTTATGGCCCGGATCCTACAGGTGGGGCCCAGATGTGGGCTTTGAACCCACGCCAGATATGCACAAACCTATCCAAACACACACGTCTCTGCCCTCGCTTCCCCCACCCGGGAGTCACCCCCCACACCTTGTTTTTGATGTTCAGGAAAGTCCCCAGAAAGCATCGGGCCCGGGCAAGGGGCCAGGAGGAAATGGTGACTCAGCCGGTGGCCATCAGTGCCTGCCACGCTGGGCTGGGTGGCCTGATCTGGACTGGGCGGCCCTATCTGGGAGGATCCACAGAAGACAACAATAAGAGATGAGGGCGTGGGTGCGGGGTAAAAAGGACTTGGCCCAAGAACGATCAGAGAGGGGATGGACCACTCTGTGCTCCAACACTTCAACCCTGCTGGGCCTGATTGACAAGTGGGGAAACTGAGACACAGGGAACAAGTGACTTGGCCAAGGCCCCCCAGCCAAGATGGTACAGGCAAGGGGATCCCCTAAGTCCTTAGCACAGGGGTCTGGGGGAATGTCTATCTGCCCTACTTTTTTTTTTTTTTTTTTTTTTTTTTTTTGAGACAGGGTCTCACTCTGTCCGTCAGGCTGGAATGCAGTGGCACGATCTCAGCTCACTGCAATCTCCGCCTCCTGGGTTCAAGTGATTCTCCTGCCTCAGCCTCCAAGTAGCTGTGATTACAGGCACCTGCCCCCACGCCCAGCTAATTTTTGTATTTTTAGTAGAGACGGGGTTTCACCATGTTGGCCAGGCTGGTCTCAAACTCCTGACCTCAGGTGATCTGCCCACCTCGGCCTGCCAAAGTGCTCGGATTACAGGCATGAGCCATGATGCCCGGCTCCCTGCCCTACTTTCTGAGGCTCAGAAAGACCCAGATCTACTTCCTGGTTTCCTGTGTGGTCATGTGACCAGGCCTGGCCAATTAGAGCCTTTTGTTATCACAGACACAGGGATTGGGTCAGGGGTAGGCACGTGATCCTGGCTGGGCCAATCATGTTACGAGTTTGGAGACTCCCTGGAAGAAGGCCCAGAAGTAAGGAAAATCATCTTGGACGCATAATGAGGACAGTGGATCAGAGAGTCCTAAGGACACTGGCGAAGAGCAGAGCAGGACTCACATAACCCCAGATCCCCGTGGAATCAGGGTGGAGCCAGAGGGAAGGTTGAAGGCTGGAGGGTCCTGAGAGGCCTTGCAGAAAGAGAGGGCATTGGAGTTGGGGCTTTGATGGATGAAGAGGAACTAGGGAAAGGCATTCCAGGCAGAAGGAACCGCCTGTACAACCACAGCAGGCAGGTGGGAGCTAGGCGTGTCCTCAGCCACCCCAGTGGCCCCATGGGGCTGGAGCATAGAGAAGCATCTGCAAATGTGTTTATTTAATATTTGAGATGGAGTTTTGCTCTGTTACCCAGGCTGGAGTGTAGTGGCACGATCTTGGCTCACTGCAACCTCTGCCTCCTAGGTTCAAGCAATTCTCCTGTCTCAGCCTCCTGAGTAGCTGGGATTACAGGCGCACGCCACCATGCACAGCTAATTTTTTTGTATTTTTAGTAGAGACGGGGTTTCACCATGTTGGCCAAGCTGGTCTTGAACTCCTGACCTCAGGTGATCCACCCGCCTGGGCCTCCCAAAGTGCTGGGATTATAGGCGTGAGCCACTGCGCCCGGCTATTTATTTATTTTTTGAGATGGAGTCTTGCTCTATTGCCCAGGCTAGAGTGCAGTGGTACGATCTTGGCTCACTGCAAGCTCCGCCTCCCAGGTTCAAGCAATTTTCCTGCTTCAGCCTCCTGAGTAGCTGGGATTACAGGCGCCCGCCATCACGCCAAGCTAATTTTTGTATTTTAAAAGAGACGGGGTTTCACCATGTTGACCAGGCTGGTCTTGAACTTCTGACCTCAAGTGAGCTGCCCGCCTCAGCCTCCCAAAGTGATGGGATTACAGGCGTGAGCCACATGCCCGGCTTAGATGTGTTTATTTGTCTTTGTGCTCAATTCTCCCACCTACAAGCCCCCTAAGGGCAGGACCGGGTCTGCTTTGTTGGTGGCCAGCAGTTGTCCGTTAATATTTGTGATACAGGTGAACCAGGCCACGTGAATCCTTGAACCGGGGCTGAGAGCCAGCGCTTTCTTTTAGGGACACAAACAGGCAGGATGGGCAGGGGGTGGTGAATAGGGAGGATTGGGTACATGAGGCAGAAGAGCCTGGGGCTTTATGACCCCTGAAGCCTGTGACCCAGAAGGGACCAGGCCCAGGCCACAGTCCAGGCAGGAGAGGGCGTGTCCCCATCGGTGAACCACCGCACCACCCCCCACCCCACCCCTGGCCCCTGGCCATGGTGCTTAGGAGGGATGCAGGGTGGAGCTCCCGGTCTGGGCTCTGGGACCACCTCTTCCTCCTTGTGTGACCGTGACCGTGGGCAAAGGACCGCGCCCCTCTGAGCCTCAGTTTCGTCATCTGGAGCTTGACTTCGCTGTATGTCAGGGTAAGGACTGCACACAGAGTGGGTGCAGCGTCTGTGGGGTAGCATAGGGGTGCTGAGGCAGCGGGTGAGGGGTAGGCTTGTCTGGAACATGCCGTTAGCAGTTCCCAGCCTCTTTGAAAACAGGAAACTGGCTCTCCTGGGAGCCCCCTGCTGCGCTTCCTGAGTCTCTGCGCGTGCTGCGGCGGTGTGGGCAGGCACGTGTGTGTTTGCGTGTTTGCAGGCGGCCTGGAATACAGCTGGACCCGCCTGCGTGTGCCTGTGTGTGTGTGTGTTGGGCCACCTGTGGCGTTGCCCAGAGGCATGTGCGCAGACACCCGTTGCCTGTGCTAGAACATGGATCCGTGGATCTCAGCCAATGTGGGAAGCAGACAGTGGCTTGATTGGGGCACTTTTGAGTCTGAGTCTAAGTGTTAAGCCTGTGTGACGGTCAGCAGCGGCGGCTGGTGTGTGCTGGGACTGATTTGGGCCGGCAGAACCTGTATGGTGGCCCCAAGGCCTCTGAAACCCCGGATCAGCCCTGATTCAGCTGCTGATGTTGGCTTTATTTATTTATTTATTTATTTTGAGACAGGGTCTTGCTCTGTTGTCCAGGCTGGAGTGCAGTGGTGCCCTGATAGCTCACTGTGGTCTCAACCTCCTAGGCTCAAGCTATCCTTCCATCTCATCCTCCTGAGTAGCTGGGTCGACCACCACACACCCAGCTAATTTTTGTATTTTTTTAGACATGGAATCTTACTATGTTGCCCGGGCTGGTCTCAAACCCCTGAACTCAAGCAATCCTCCTGTCTCAGCTCCACAAGCACTGAGATCACAGACATGAGCAGCGGCCCCCTTTTTTTTTTTTTTTTTTTTGAGACAGTCTCACTCTGTTGCCCAGACTGGAGTGCAGTGGTGCAATCATATCTCACTGCAGCCTCGACCTCCCAGGCTCAAGTGGTCCTCCTGCTTCAGCCTCCCAACCATCGGGGACCACAGACACAAGCTACCATGCCCGGCTAACTATTTTTTTTTTTTTTTTTTTAGATGGAGTCTCATTCTGTCACCCAGGCTGGAGTGCAGTGGCAAGATCTTGGCTCCCTGCAACCTCTGCCTCCCAGGTTCAAGTGATTCTCCTGCGTCAGCCTCCAGAGTAGCTGGGATTATAGGCATGCACCACCACATCTGGCCAATTTTTTATATTTTTGGTAGAGACAGGGTTTCACCATGTTGGCCAGGCTGGTCTCAAACTCTGGAACTCAAGTGATCATCCTGCCTCAGTTTCCCAAAGTGCTGGGATTACAGGCATAAGCCACCATGTCTGTAATTTTATTTTGTTATTATTTTTATTTTTGTAGAAACATAGGTTTCCCTGTGTTTCCAGGGCTGATCTCAAAATGCGATCCTCCTGCCTCAGCTTCCCAAAGTGCTGGGATTACAGGAGTGAGCCACCACGACTGGTCTACAACAGGTTCATTGTCACCTCAGGGCCCTTTTTTTTTTTTTTTGAGACAGAGTTTTGCTCTTGTTGCCCAGGCTGGAGTGCAATGGCGTGATCTCGGCTCACTGCAACCTCTGCCTCCAGGGTTCAAGCGATTCTCCTGCCTCAGCCTCCCAAGTAGTTGGGATTACAGGCATGTGCCACCACGTGCAGCTAATTTTGTGTTTTTAGTAGAGATGGTTGTTCTCCATGTTGGACAGGCTGGTCTCGAACTCCCGACCTCAGGTGATCTGCCCGCCTTGGCCTCCCAAAGCGCTGGGATTACAGGCGTGAGCCATCGCACCCAGCACCTCAGGGCCTTTCTACGTGTTGTTCTTTCTGCCCAGATAGCTCTTCCCCTCGCTCATTACAAAGCTTGCACTTTCTCTTCCTGAAGATGTCAGTTTAATAATTCCCTCCTTTGAGACCTTTCCACTTCTTCTTCTTTTTTTTTTTTTTTTTTTAAATTTTTGTGGAGCGCAGTGGCATGATCTTGGCTCACTGCAGCGTCTGCCTCCCAGGTTCAAGCAATTCTTCTGCCTCAGTCCCCCAAGTAGCTGGGACTACAGGCATGTGCCACCACACCCAGCTAATTTTTGTGTTTTTAGTACAGACGGGGTTTCAACGGGTTGGCCAGGCTAGTCTCGAACTCCTGACCTCCAGTGATCCACCCACCCTGGCCTCCCAAAGTACTGGGATGACAGGCGTGAACCACCGTGCTCAGCCCCTTTCACCTCTTTCACAAAAGCAGCCCTATTCTGTCTCTCAGTTCCTTTTAATTCCTTGCCTTGCCCTTCTCACGGTTTGTAATTACAATGTATTGACAGGATCACAGCCTGTCTTCCACCTCCCCTCTGTACTGGGAGCTCCAAGTAGGCGGGTCATAGCATGCAGTAGGTGCTCAATAAATTTCCTGGCTGGGTGTGGTGGCTGACACCTGTATAAAGCGCTTTGGGAGGCTGAGATGGGAGGATCGCTTGAGGCCAGGATTTTGAGACCAGCCTGAGCAACGTGGTGAAGCCCCATCTCTACTAAAAAAAAAAAAAAATTAGCCAGGCATGGTGGCACATACCTGTATCCTAGCTACTGGGGAGACTGAGGTGGAAGGAATGCTTGAGCCCAGAAAGTTGAGGCTGCAGTGAGCCGTGATTGCACCGCTGCACCCCAGCAGGATGGGACCCTATCTCTAAAATAAAGAAATAATATAAAAATAAATGCACTGTGATAAATGAGAGTGTGGAGCCTGCACAAGATGCAGAGAGCCGGGAATGGGGAGGTGGAAGACAAGGGCCCTCCCTCAGTAACTGCTCAGTTAGTATATGATGGATTAATGAAGCTCGAAGTGAGACCCTGAGCCACTGGTCCTGGGCTCCTAAAGAGGAGTCTTCTGGCCTCATCCGTAGCCTCCTGGCCCCAGGTCACACTGTGTGAGCAGCCCCTGGAGCCTGCTTGGCAGGGGAGGAACAGAAGTCCCTGCTCAGTTATTTGCACACTGGCTTCTCCCACGAAGTCCTAACATCACAACTCCAAGTGCCCTTTCCTTCCAGACCCCAGGCCTGGAAAGGTCTTTATTTTGGCCACCTCAGCCCATTGCACAGAAGGGATGTCCAAGGCCAGAAGCAATCCCGTCCCTCTGTCTAGGTTGAGCATGTCCCTCCTCTGCTCACACACCCTCCATGGCTCCCTATTACCCTCAGGGGAAAGTCCGGCTCCTCAACTCAGCAGTCACAGTCCAGCCTGAGTGTGGCAAGATCTTTTTTCCTTTGTCTAATTCTCGGTCACTCTTTGGGTCTCATCTTGGTTATGTTTCCCAGTGTTGACCATTGACGCAGTCCCAGGACACACTAACTGCTGTCAGAAACCAAATGTTTGTTGCATTAATTATGTGAGAACATCAGGCGGAATATGTCTTTTATTGTTGTTGTTAAGAGACAGTGTCTGGCTTTTTCACCCAGGCCGGAGTACAGTGGTGCAATCATGGTTCACTGCAGCCTCAACCTCCGGGCTCAAGCGATCCTCCCACCTCAGCCCCCGGAGTAGCTGGGACTATGCACACTACCACACTCAGCTAATTTATTTATTTTTTGTAGAGATGGGGTCTCACTTTGTCGCCCAAGTTGGAGTGCAGTGGTACAATCATGGCTCACTGCAGCCTTGACCTCTGGGCTCATGCGATCCTCCCACCTCAGCCTCCCAAGTAGCTGAGACTACAGGCACACAGCACCACGCCTGGCTAAGTTTTTTTTTTTTTTTAATTTTTTGTAGCGACAAGGCTCATCATGTTGACCAGCCTGGTCTCGAACTCCTGGACTCAAACAATTCCTCCCACTCTGCCTCCCACTGTGCTGGATTATAGGCATGAGCCGCCACACCCATTAGGATATGACTTTGTTTGTTTGTTTGTTTTGGTTTTTGAGACAGAGTTTCACTCTTGTTGCCCAGGCTGGCGTGCAATGGCGCAATCTCAGCTCGCTGCAACCTCCACCTCCCGGGTTCAAGCGGTTCTCCTGCTTCAGCCTCCCGAGTAGCTGGGATTACAGGCATGTGCCACCACGCCCGTCTAATTTTGTATTTTTAGTAGAGACAGGGTTTCTCCATGTTAGTCAGGCTGGTCTCGAGCTGCTGACCTCAGGTGATCCACCCACCTTGGCTTCCCAAAGGGCTGGGATTACAGGAGTGAGCCACCATGCCTGGCCTAGGATGTGACTTTTACAAAGTAAAAAGACTCACAGTTTGCATTGCATGTGAACACTGTGGACCATTGACTATTAACAGGGTATTAAATTCAATATAAAGAACAGTGACTGCCCAAGAGCTTAGATCAGGAATTGGCAAACATTTTCCATAAAGGGCCAGATAGGAAATATTTGAAGCTTTGCCAGCTACACAGTCTCTTTTGCAATTACTCTACTCTGCTGCTCTTTGAAAGCATTCATACACAGTACACAAATAAGTGAGCATGGTCGTATCCCAGGAAAACTTTGTTCATGGACACTGAAGTGTGAATTTCATGTAATTTTCTTTTTTTTTTTTTTTTTTTTTTTTTGAGACGGAGTCTTGCTCTGTCGCCGAGACTGGAGTGCAGTGGCCGGATCTCGGCTCACTGCAAGCTCCGCCTCCCGGGTTTACGCCATTCTCCTGCCTCAGCCTCCCGAGTAGCTGGGACTACAGGCGCCCGCCACCTCGCCCGGCTATTTTTTTTTTTGTATTTTTTACTAGAGACGGGGTTTCACCGGGTTAGCCAGGATGGTCTCGATCTCCTGACCTCGTGATCCGCCCGTCTCGGCCTCCCAAAGTGCTGGGATTACAGGCTTGAGCCACCGCGCCCGGCCTAATTTCATGTAATTTTCACCTGTCATGAAATAGTCTTCCTCCAGTAGTTTTTCAGTCATTTTAAAACATAGGCCAGGCACGGTGGTTCTCGCGTGTAATCCCAGTGCTTGGAGAAGCTGAAGTGAGAGGACCATTTGAGATCAGGAGTTCAAGACCAGCCTGGGCAACAAAGGGAGACCCCCCCCCCCCAATCCTTACAAAAAGTTTTAAAAATTAGCTGGGATGCCTGTAGTCTCAGCTATTCAGTAGACCGAGGTGGGAGGATCACTTAAGCCTGGGAGTTCGAAGCTGCAGTGAGCTATGATCCCACTACTGCACTCTAGCTTGGGTGACTGAGAGAGATCTTGTCTCTAAAAAAAGGAGGGAGCCAGGGCCAGCCATGGAGACCAGCCTGGCCAACATGGTGAAACCCTGTCTCCACTAAAAATACAAAAACAAAAACAAAAACAAATTAGCCAGGCGTGGTGGCAGGCACCTGTAATCCCAGCTACTCCAGAAGCTGAGGCGGGAAAATGGCTTGAACCCAGGAAGTGGAGGTTGCAATGAGCTGAGATCGAGACACTGCACTCCAGTCTAGGAGACAAGAGTGAAACCCATCTCAAAAAAAAAAAAAAAGGAACTGGGAATGGTAGCTCACACCTGTAATCCCAGCAGCACTTTGGGAGGCTGGGGCAGGCAGATCACTTGAGGTCAGGAGTTCTAGACCAGCCTGGCCAACATGGTGAAACCCCGTCTCTACTGAAAATACAATAATTATCTGGGTGTGGTCCCAGCTACTCGGGAGGCTGAGGTGGGAGATTCGCTTGAACCTGGGAGGCAGAGGTTGCAGTGAGCCGAGATTACGCTGTTGCACTCCAGTCTGGGTGACAGAGTGAGTCTCTGTCTTAAAAAAAAAAAAAGGAAAAAAAAGTGAATACTGTTTTGGGTCCATGGTTAAAGCTGAAGTTTGCCAACCCCGATGGATCATAAGTGTCATGATTTGTGTTTACAGAGTCTCAGAACTTTGTTTAAAGTTACCAGCTGATAAAATATGAGGACAGGTTTATGGCTAATAGCATTTGATCATTGACAGGTAGCAAGTATCAGGATTAATCTTTTTTTACAAAGTATCAGAACACAGCAAGCGCTGATGGCTAATCAGGTGTCAGGACCTGGGTTTAAGTCCAACCCTGCCTGGGGGCCTCGGGACCGCACCGCTAACCACCAACTACTGTCCGCTCTCAGGACACTGTTTACTAAGTATCGAGTGACAGGCTGATGGCAAAGTATCGGGTCATGGAGAAGTCACACTGCGAGTTGGGCACTGTGACAGTGTCTCCAGATGCCAGCTGTTTACAGTGACAGAAGACCGGCTGTTTACAGGGGATGAGTCAGTCCCACTTCCAGATACCCAAATCCAGATGGCAGATGGGACTGGAACCTCTCCAGGTGTTTACAGGGTACTGAGGTCCTGGCAAACTGGACTTCTCTCCTGCAGCCACCTCTAGCCAGGGTGGGGAATGAGGCAACCCTGAAGGCTCTGGGACCCATCTCCTGCTCATCCCTGGCTGTGCTGCCTCAGGCACGTTACTTAACCTCTCTGGGCCTCTGCCACCTCATCTATAAAATGTGCATGATGAGGAAGCTAGGTTGCCAGATAAAATATAGGCTACTTGGCTAAATGTGATGTTCAGATCAATATTGAATTTGGTTTTAGTATAAGTATATCCCATGTAACATTCGGGATATACTTACACTAAAAAAAAATATTATGGGTTGTTGCTGTGGTTTGTATGGTCCCCCAAAGTTCGTATGTTTGAAACTTAATCCTCAAAGCAATAGCGTTGAGAGGTGGGGCCTTTAAGAGGTGATTCGATCTCTGGAGTGGGTTCGTCATTGTGGGAATGGATTTGTTATAAAAGTGAGATTGGAGGCCGGGCGCAGTGGCTCACACCTATGATCGTAGCACTTTGAGAGGCTGAGGCAGGCGGATCACTTGAGGTCAGGAGTTTGAGACCAGCTTGGCCAACATGGTGAAACCCCGACTCTACTAAAAATACAAAAATTAGCTGGGTGCAGTGGCAGATTCCTGTAATCCCAGCTACTTGGGAAGCTGAGGCAGGAGAATTGCTTGAACCTAGGAGGCAGAGGTTGCAGTGAGCCAAGATCGCGCCATTACACTCCAGCCTGGGGGATAGAGTGAGACTCTGTCTCAAAAAAAAAAAGAAAGAAAAGAAAAAGTGAGATAGGAGGCGGGGCACGGTGGCTTATGCCTGTAATCCCAGCACTTTGGGAGGCCAAGGCAAGCAGATCACCTGAGGTCAGGAGTTCAAGACCAGCTTGGCCAACATGGTGAAACCCCACCTCTACTAAAAAACCAAAAATTGGCCAGGCGCGCTGGCTCACAACTGTAATCCCAGCACTTTGGGAGGGCGAGGCGGGCAGATCACCAGGTCAGGAGATCGAGACCATCCTGGCTAACACGGTAAAACCCCGTCTCTACTAAAAATGCAAAAACTTAGCCGGGCGTGGCGATGGGCGCCTGTAGTCCCAGCTATTTGGGAGGCTGAGGCAGGAGAATGGCGTGAACCCGGGAGGTGGAGCTTGCAGTGAGCCGAGATCGCGCCACTGCATTCCAGCCTGGGCGACTGAGCGAGACTCCGTCTCTAAAAAAAAAAAAAAAAAAGGCCGGGCGCGGTGGCTCAAGCCTGTAATCCCAGCACTTTGGGAGGCCGAGACGGGTGGATCACGAGGTCAGGAGATCGAGACCATCCTGGGTAACACGGTGAAACCCCATCTCTACTAAAAAATACAAAAAAAACTAGCCGGGCGAAGTGGCGGGTGCCTGTAGTCCCAGCTACTCGGGAGGCTGAGGCAGGAGAATGGCGTGAACCCGAGAGGAGGAGCTTGCAGTGAGCTGAGATCCGGCCACTGCACTCCAGCCTGGGTGACAGAGCAAGACTCCGTCTCAAAAAAAAAAAAAAAAAATTACCGTGGTATGGTGGCACATGCCTTTAATCTTAGTTACTCAGGAAACTGAGACAGGAAAATTGTCTGAGCCAGGGCGGCAGAGGTTGCAGTGAGCCGAGATCGTGCTACTGCACTCCAGCCTGGGTGACAGGACGAGACTCCGTTTCAAAAAAAAAAAAAAAGTGAGATTGAGATGAACACAGTGGCTCACACCAGTAACCTCAGTGCAAGGCAGGAGGCTCACTTGAGCCCAGGGGTTTGAGAATAGCCTGGGCAACATAGTGAGAGTCTGTCTCTACAAAAAATTTAAAAATTAGCTCAGTGTGGTGGTATGCACCTGTAGTCCCAGCTACTCAGGAGGCTGAGGCAGGAGGATCACTTGAGCCCAGGAGTTCAAGTCTGCAGTGAGCTATGATTGCACCACTGCACCCCAGCCTGAGAGACAGAGCAAGACCCTGTCTCTGTTTTAGAGACAAATACATGTCTCTAAAATATATGTATAATATATGAAAATATATATCATACATATAGATACATGTATATGTATTATATATATTATATATATATGTATAGTGAGACCCCATCTCTACAAAAAAGAACAAAATTAGCTGGGTGTGGTGGTATGGGCCTATGGTCCCAGCTACTCAAGAGGCTGAGGCAGGGGGATTGCTTGAGCCCAGGAGGAAATCAAAGCTGCAGTGAGCTGAGATTGCACCACTGCACTCCAGCCTGGGCAAGAGGGTAATAACTTGTCTTTAAAATATTTTAATGTAAAAATAAATAAAAATGTAAAAGAAAAGGCTGGCCAAGTGCTGTGGCTCATGCCTGTAATCCCAGCACTTTGGGAGACTGAGGCAGGCAGATCACAAGGTCAGGAAATCGAGACCATCCTGGTTAACACGGTGAAACCCTGTCTCTACTAAAAATACAAAAAATTAGCCAGGCATGGTGGCACACACCTGTAATCCCAGCTACTCAGGGGGCTGAGGCAGGAGACTAGCTTGAACCCAGGAGGCAGAGGTTGCAGTGAGCCAAGATCATACCAGCGCACTCCAGCCTGGGCAACAGAGCAAGACTCCGTCTGACAAAAAAGAAAAGAAAAGAAAAGGCTGTTTGGGGCTTCCCTTGCTCTCTAACGTGTTTCTCTTACCACGTGATGCCTGTAACACGTCATAACACAGCAAGGAGGCCCTCGCCGGATATGGCCCAATCTTGGACTTCCCAGCCTCCAGAACCACAAGCCAAATAAACTTCAGTTGTTTATAGATTACCCAGCCTGTGGTATTCTGTTATTGCAAAGCAGAAAGCTGACTAAGACAGTTGTTTCTCTGAAATTCAAAGTTAACGGGGTGCCTGGATGTGTATTTGCCAAGCCTGGTCCCCCTGTGATGAAGCCTCCCTCATCACAAAAAAAAAAACTTAGAAATTTAAAATTTAGCCAGGCATGGTGGTGCATGCCTATAGCCCCAAACTCGGGAGGCTGAGGCAGGAGAATCCCTTGAGCACAGGAGGTCAAGGCTGCAGTGAGCCATGATCGCACCACTGCATTCCAGCCTGGATGACAGAACAAGACTTTGTCTCTGTCATTTTTTTTTTTTTTTTTTTTTTTTTTTTTTTTTAGACAGAGTCTTGTTCTGTCGCCCAGGCTGGAGTGCAGTGGCGCCATCTTGGCTTATTGCCACCTCTGCTTCCTAGGTTCAAATGATTCTCCTGCCTCAGCCTCCCGAGTGGCTGAGATTATAGGCATGTGCCACCATACCTGGCTGATTTTTGTATTTTTAGTACAGATGGGGTTTCACCATATTGGGCAGGCTGGTCTTGAACTTCTGACCTCAAGTGATCCACCTGCCTCAGCCTCCCAAAGTGCTGGAATTGCAGGTGTGTGAGCCACCACAACCGGCCAAGACATTTTCTCTAAATATATATATAACCTAGACAAGACCTACCAAAGGGAGATGCTCATTACCAGGACCCTGTCCCCATTTATTCAAATGAATGAATTGTGGGGTCAATCCAAGAGGGCTTCCTGGTGGAGGTGATTCCTTATTGAGTCCTGAAGGCAGAGGTTTCGTAGCTACAAGCAGGAGACAGAGCATCCCAGGTAGAGGGCACAGCATGTGCTAAGGCCCTGGGTGGGAGGCATTGTGATGATTTCAGGGGCTGTCTTCATGCCACCTCCACCTGTCTTCACAATTTGCCAGCTCACAGTTGATGAGGCTGAAGGTAAGTTTGGGATGGCCTGGATCACCTGGCAAGTCAGGCGGATGTGGCATCGTCACTGCCCACTCTGGGGGAAAGGACGCAAGGTCCCACTGCATTCTCGGCCTAGGCAGAGGCAGGATGATCAGTGAGGCTGCAGAACCAGACACCACCTCTGCCCTGGAATTTCCTGAGCTGCTGGCCGGGTATATCCTCCTCTTCCACATTGCAGAGCAAGAGGAACGAGACTTGGCCTCGGGCTGCTGGGCGGGGCGGGGAAGCAGAAAACAGAGCTTCGGGTCACCTGGCTGAGCCCACTCAGGACCAAGAACCAGGACTGGGATGACAGTCATAGCAACAAAAGCCCCACCAGGCTGATTCTGTAAACATCCCCATTTTACAGACAGGAAAACAAAGGTCCAGAGGGACAAAACTGCTTGCTGAGGACTCCTGGTGACCCATGACCACCACCTTTTCCCTTTTATCCTTACTTATTATTATTATTATTGTTATTATTATTATTTGAGACAGAGTCTCTCTCTGTCACCCAGGCTGGAGTGCAATGGCGTGATCTTCGCTTGCTGCAACCTTCACCTCCTGGATTCAAATGATTCTCCTGCCTCAGCCTCCTAAGTAGCTTGGATTACAGGCACACACCACCATGCCTGGCTAATTTTTGTGTTTTTAGTAGAGACAGGGTTTCACCATGTTGGCCAGGCTGGTATTGAACTCCTGGCCTCAAGTGATCAGCCCGCCTCAGCCTCCCAAAATGCTGGGGTTACAGGCATAAGCCACTGCGTCTGGCCTTCACCTTTCTCTTTTATTCTTACTTTTTTTTTTTTTTTTTTTAAAGACCAGATCTTGTTCTGTCTCCCAGGCTGGAGTGCAGTGGTACGATCGTGGCTCACTGCAACCTGGACTTCCCAGGTGCAAGTGATCCTCCTGCCCTAGCCTCTCAAGTAGCTGGGACTATAGGTGTATGTCACCATGCAAGGCTAAAACCTTTTGTTGTTGTTATTGTTGTTGTTGTTGTTGTTGTTGTTGAGACGGAGTCTCGCTCTGTCTCCCAGGCTGGAGTGCAGTAGCCGGATCTCAGCTCACTGCAAGCTCTGCCTCCCGGGTTTACGGCATTCTCCTGCCTCAGCCTCCCAAGTAGCTGGGACTACAGGCGCTCGCCACCTCGCCCGGCTAGTTTTTTGTATTTTTTAGTAGAGATGGGGTTTCACCGTGTTAGCCAGGATGGTCTCGATCTCCTGACCTTGTGATCCGCCCGTCTCGGCCTCCCAAAGTGCTGGGATTACAGGCTTGAGCCACCGCGCCTGGCCGTTTTTTGTAATTTTTAGTAGAGACGGGGTTTCACCGTGTTAGCAAGGATGGTCTCGATCTCCTGACCTCGTGATCTGCCCGTCTCGGCCTCCCAAAGTGCTGGGATTACAGGCTTGAGCCACCGTGCCCAGCCACTTTTTTTTTTTTTTTTAAACAGATGGGATCTTGCCATGTTGCCCAGGCTGGTCTTAAATTCCTGGGCTCAAGTGATCCTCCTGCCTCGCCTTCTCAAAGTGTTGAGATTTTAAGCGTGAGCCACTGTGCCTGGCCTTATCCTTGCTTTTGAGGTGAGAAGATGGAGGTCTAGCATCCATGGCCAGATTTGAGCCCACCGGGTCATTTGTCTCTAGCCTCAGTAGCACTGGCCATGAAATGGGACTTTAGCCAACCTTGCATCTCAGGCTGCTGGGGCCCCTCTGAGCTCAGCCCTGGGGGCTTGTTGCAGGAAGGTCCCTCACTTTTATTTATTCCCACACCCCCATTGTGTATGTAACTGTCTGAAACTCACTGTTATCCCCATAAGGAAAAATGCGCTTGGCTGGGCACCATGGTTCATGCCTGTAATCACAGCACTTTGAGAGGCCGAGGTGGGAGGATCACTTGAGGTCAGGAGTTCGAGACCAGCCTGGGCAACATGGTGAAATCCCATCTCTACTGAAAATACCCAAATCAGCTGTACATGGTGGCATGTGCCTGTAATCCCAGCGTCTTGGGAGGCTGAGGCAGGAGAATTGCTTGAACCTGGGAGGCAGGGGTTGCAGTGAGCCGAGATCACATGACTGCACTCCAGCCTGGGTGACAGAGTGAGACTCTGTCTCAAAAAAACAAAACAAAACTCATTCACCTGTACTTTATTGGATATAAGTTATACCTTAATACACTTGACTCAAGATTTATGTATTTAATATTTTATTTTGAGAATGTGAGAAAAAAAAGTAACATAAGAATAAAATCCAGGCTGGGAGTAGTGGTTCATGCCTGTAAACCCAGCACTTTGGGAGGCCGAGGCAGGTGGATCACCTAAGGTCAGGAGTTTGAGACCAGCCTGGGCAACATAGGGAGACCCCTCGTCTCTACAAAAAAAATTTTTTTTTTTTTTTTTGAGACGGAGTCTCGCTCTGTCACCCAGGCTGGAGTGCAGTGGCCGGATCTCAGCTCACTGCAAGCTCCGCCTCCCGGGTTCACGCCATTCTCCTGCCTCAGCCTCCCGAGTAGCTGGGACTACAGGCGCCCGCCACCTCGCCCGGCTAGTTTTTTGTATTTTTTAGTAGAGACGGGGTTTCACCGTGTTAACCAGGATGGTCTCGATCTCCCGACCTCGTGATCCGCCCGTCTCGGCCTCCCAAAGTGCTGGGATTACAGGCTTGAGCCACCGCGCCCGGCCAAAAAATTTTTTTAAATTAACCAGTCGTGGTGGTGGACACTGAAATGTTACAGAATGGTTCTTGTGACTAGGCCTTTAGTCACAGCTACTTGGGAGGCTGAGGTGGAAGCATCACTTGAGCCCGGAAAGCTGAGCCTGCAGTGAGCCGTGATGGTGCCACTGCACTCCAGCCTGGGCAACGGACTGAAACTGTCTCAAGAGAAAAAAAGAAGGCCGGGCGCAGTGGCTCACGCCTGTAATCCCAGCACTTTGGGAGGCCGAGGCACCTAAAGTCAGGAGTTTGAGACCAGCCTGGCCGTCATGGTGAAACTCCGTCTCTACTAAAAATACAAAAATTAGCCGGGCATGGTGGTGGGCACCTGTCCTACCAGCTACCTGGGAGGCTGAGGCAGGAGGATCGCTTGAACCCAGGAGGTGGAGGTTGCAGCGAGCCAAGATCGCTCTATTGCACTCCAGCCTGGGTGACAGAGCGAAACTCTGTCTAAAAAAAAAAAAAAAAAAAAAAAAAAAAAAAAATTCAAATGGTTTATACAAAGTCTTCTGTTTTGGAAAACTGGTGTTATTAGTTCCAGCTCTGGAAGGATGAATAGTGGTCTCTTGCTACATACCCTAGCTATCCAGATGTGTCTGTTCATGTTCTTTTTCTTGCTTCAAAACAAAACACATCTGTGTTTTAAGTTATAAGTGTTAACTTGCTAGATTCAAAGCATTCATGAAACATATGTGACCACACCATTAAAGAAACACAGAAAAAAAAGGAGAAAACAGTCCATTTATTTATTTATTATTGAGACAGGGTCTCAGTCTGTCACCCAGACTGGAGGGCAGTGGCGCAATCATGGCTCACTGCAGCCTCCCAATTGTACAGATGAGGAAACTGAGGCACGCATCTGTATGTCTCAGACTGATGGGCAGCATGGCTCACACCTGTAATCCCAGCACTTTGGGAGGCTGAGGCAGGAGGATCGCTTGAGGATCCAGCCATAAAGCAGTCAGTTTAGAAGCGGAGATAGTATGGCGGTTACAGCCATACTGAATCAGGCACCATGGCTCCGGTTCCATGCGTAACAGCCCTAGAACTATCAATCTGGATAAAATGATTCTTTTCATTTATTTATTTTTTGGTAGAGATGGGATCTTGCTATGTTGCCCAGGCTGGTCTTGAACTCGTGGGCTCATGCAATCCTCCTGCCTCAGCCTCCCAAAGTGCTGAGATTACAGGTGTGAGCCATGCCGCCCATCAGTCTGAAATACACACATGTGTGCCTCAGTTTCCTCATCTGTACAATTTTGTAGCGACGAGGTTTCGCCATGTTGCCCAGGCTGGTCTCGAACTCCTGGGCTCAAGTGATCCTCCCACTCGAATGCAAGGTTCATCACCCCCTTGCGCATGGGGTCATTGTGAGGACAGGGTGGGTAGGGCCTGGTGCAGTGGGCATTGTCAGAGCAGGAGAAATAAGTCCCAGGTTGGATTTAGTGTCTTCTGTCTTCTCAGCTGCCTTCACTTGTTTACGCTGGTGTGAGCCAACCTAAAGTCTCACTCTGACACATTGTCATCATCCAAATGGCCAACTGCTAATCATCAAGCACTTCCCGGCCACCGCAGCGAGGCAGTAGCAGCAATGTCCCAGGATCTGCCAGTTCCTGGTCACATCCCATTGCACGTCTGCCCCTAAGCAGTCCTGGGGCTGCTTAGATTCTAGAAAAATCTTGGGAGCGAGGAGCCCAGGGTGGCATCCTGTGGTCTTGATCCCAATACCATGCTCTCCCAGGGTCACTTGGAAGCTGGACTCAGGGTCCCAGTTGGGGAGCTGGTGGCTCAGGCAAAGAGACGCAGAGGAACCCCCCTGGGGACTCAGCAATGTGGCCCTAAGGGAGCTGGGTGCAGCGCAGTGGCCCACACCTATAATCTCAGCACTTTGGGAGGCCGAGTGGGAGGATCACTTGAGCCCAGGAGTTCGAGACCAGCCTGGGCAACATGGCAAAACCTCGTCGCTACAAAATTGTACAGATGAGGAAACTGAGGCACACGTGTGTGTTTCAGTTTCAAAACCTACAAAACTACAAAATAGAGCCGGGCGCCGTGGCTCACCCCTGTAATCCCAGCACTTTGGGAGGCTGAGGCGGGTGGATCGCCTGAGGTCAGGAGTTCGAGACCAGCCTGGCCAACATAGTGAAACCCTGTCTCTACTAAAAATACAAAAATTAGCTGGGCATGGTGGTGGGTGCCTGTACTTTCAGCTACTCCAGAGGCTGAGGCAGGAGAATCACTTGAACCTAGGAGGCAGAGATTGCAGTGAGCTGAGATAGCACCACTGCATTCCAGTCTGGGTGACAAAGCGAGACTCCGTCTCAAAAAAAAAAAATTAGCCAGGCGTGGTGGCATGCACTTGTAATCCCAACTACTCAGGAGGCTGAGGCAGGAGAATAGCCTGAACCTAGGAGGTGGAGGCTGCAGTGAGCCATGATTGCGCCACTGCACTCCAGCCTGGGAGACAGAGTGAAAAAAAAAGGAAGAAATACCAGGTGTGAGAAAATCGAGAAAATCTAGTAGAATCAGGAACATAGTGGAGAAGAAATCATCTGGTGCTGTGGAAGCTCAGGACAGAGCCCTGCATCAAGAAAGAAGAGATTGTGCCGCTGCACTCCAGGCTGGGTGACAGAGTGAGACTCCATCTAAGAAAAAATAAATAAATAAAGGCCAGGCGCGGTGGCTCACGCCTGTAATCCCAGCACTCTGGGAGGCTGAGGCGGATGGATCACAAGGTCAGGAGATCAAGCCCACCCTGGTTAACACGGTGAAACCCGTCTCTACCAAAAATATAAAAAATTAGCTGGGCGTGATGGCGGGCGCCTATAGTCCCAGCTACTCAGGAGGCTGAGGCAGGAGAATGGCGTAAACCCTGGAGGCAGAGCTTGCAGTGAGCCGAGATCGTGCCACTGCACTCCAGCCTGGGCAACAGAGCGAGACTCCATCTCAAAAGAAAAAAAAAAAGGAAAGAAAGAGGAATAAAGGAATCAAAAAGTGTTTTCAACCCTGTAGGGAAACAGACACAAACTGTATTAAGAGAGATAAATGATGCAAGATGGATGTCCAGGACCCACCTGCTGGGGGCCACAGTGGCTTAACTCCACTGGCTCTAGGAACTCGGAGGTCATGGCAAGCAGAGCAGTGAAATTCCTGCACCAGGAGGGGGCCCAGGCCATGCATGAGGAGTTGCTTCATGAGTACCAGCATGGCCCAACTTACAGAACTGGCTGGGCTCAGCTGTTCAACGTCATTGCCAAGGCATATCCTCCCATATCCATGTCCAGGGCCCCTGCTGCTGTCCCAATCATCCGTGGCCCAGGGAATAATGGAGAAGGGAGCCTGCTCTGTGCTTGACATCCCAAACATTTTGGTCACCAGCCAATCATCTTTGACCCCAAAAGACCCAACAAGCCACTCTACACTATACTGGTGACCCACCATCAGGAAAGGGTCATTCTTTTTCCTGGTGAAGTGCCCCCAGAGCCCACACTGATGAATGAGCTGTATGGGCTGGGGGTGGATGCCATCTTTGGCTTCAGCTTCAAGGGCAATGTTTGAAAGCCATTCTGTAACATTCTGAGTGTCCTGAATGGACTCACTGTGCCACTGCCAACGCTGACATTCCCTTGGGATGGGACATAGAGAAGGAAAACTCCGGAGGGGGACATGGAGAAGGAGAACTCCGGAGGGATCCAGCCAGATCTGCTTCTCTCCCTGATAGCACCCAAAAAATCTGAAACCTAGTTTACAGATTGCTACCACTACTTGAGGGGTTGTTGACTGCCACTTGCTTTGGAAAAGAAGTACCAGCTAAAACCTGCCATTGTACCCTAACACTGAGTATGTCTCATCATCTGCAGTGAGGGAAGGTGGATGGACATTCTTCCCAATAAAGACTTAGTGTCTCCTTCTCCCAGAAAACACACACACACAAAACGCAGAGAGAGACTACTAAGGCTAAAGAGACGGTGGGCATACCATGTTCATGGACAGGAAGGCTGAGGCTCATACAGATGCAGATTAACTCATTTAATAGTCCCAACCCACCAGAAGGAACTAATCTTGCAGATACCTTTATTTCAGACTTCTAGCTTCCAAAGCTGTGAGAGAATAAACACATTAAATTAATTTCCCCCTCTGTCGTTTCAACACAATCCCAATTAAAGTCATGTCACAGCTTTCCCTGGAACTTAATATGATAATCGAAACATTTAACTGGAGCAGCAGAGGGCTGCAAATACTTGGGGCATTACTGCAGAAGAACAGGGCGGTCCTACCTGACATACCAGATATTGGAACCCATGGCAAAGCCTGTAATTAAGTCAGCAAAATACTGGCACAGAAAGAAACACATTGACCAATGGATTAGAATTAAATGCCCACAGACAGCCCTATGCAGGTCAGGAATTTTGCTTCAAGAAGGAGAGAGTCTGTCCCAGCAGTGGGGAGGGGAGGCTATCCCATAAAAGGATCTGGGAAATGGGAGACCATGTTGAAAACAATATTGGTTCTCTACTTCACACCATATGCAAAACAAAAATCCACATGGGTTAAGGAGTTACACACAAAAATATAACAAAATTAACCTTTTTATTTTATTTTTTTAGACAGGGTCTTGCTTTGTCACCCAGACTGGAGTACAGTGGCATGATCATAGCTCACTGCAGCCTCAGACTTACAGGTGCACATTACCACGTCTGACTATTCTTTTTAAATTTTTTTGTAGAGACAGGATCTTGCTGTCTCTAGATCAAGACCTTGCTGTCTTGCTATGTTGCACAGGCTAGTCTTGAACTCCTGGTCTCAAGTGATTCTCCTGCCTCAGCCTCCCAAAGTGCTGAGATTACAGGCATGAGCCACTATGCCTGGCCCAAATGAAAGCTTTAATGTCTTGGTAGAAAATAGAGGTGAAGCCGGGCGCAGTGGCTCAAGCCTGTAATCCCAGCACTTTGGGAGGCCGAGACGGGCAGATCACGAGGTCAGGAGATCGAGACCATCCTGGCTAATACAGTGAAACCCCGTCTCTACTAAAGATACAAAAAAAAAACTAGCCGGGCGAGGTGGCGGGCACCTGTGGTCCCAGCTACTCGGGAGGCTGAGGCAGGAGAATGGCGGGAACCCGGGAGGCGGAGCTTGCAGTGAGCTGAGGTCCGGCCACTGCACTCCAGCACAGGCGACAGAGCGAGACTCCGTCTCAAAAAAAAAGAAAAAAAGAAAATAGAGGTGAACTCGAGGGCAAGCCTTGGTGCCTCATGCCTGTAATCCCAACATTTTGAGAGGCCAAGAGGAGAGGATCATTTGAGCCTAGGAGTTTGAGACCAGACTGGGCAACATAGGGAGACCCCATCTCTACAAATTAAAAAATTAGCTAGGCATGGTAGTGTGTGCCTGTAATCTCAACTACTCAGGAGGCTGAGGCAGGAGAATTGCTTGAGCACAGGAGTTTGAGGCCGCAGTGAGCTGTGATCATGCCACTGCACTCCAGCTTGGGCCATAGAGTGAGACCCTGTCTCAAAAAAGAAAAAGAAAAAGAAAAAAAAGGCCAGGTGCCAGGGGCAGTGGCTTACGCCTGTAATCCCAGCACTTTGGCTGAGGCAGGCAGATCTCTTGAGGTCAGCAGTTTGAGACCAGCATGGCCAACATGGTGAAACCCCATCTCTACTAAAAATACAAACATTAGCTGGGCATGGTGGCGGACACCTGTAATCCCAGCTACTTGGGAGGCTGAAGCAGGAGAATCTCTTGAATCTGGGAGGTGGAGGTTGCAGTGAGCCGAGATCACACCACTGCACTCCAGCTGGGCCACAGAGGGAGTTTTCACCTCAAAACAAAACAAAAAGACTAGTTACAAATTAGGGGAAGATATTTGCAATATACTCAACAGATGGAGGAATACTATCAAACCTACATAAAGAATTCCTATAATGACAGCCAGGCACAGTGGCTCACGCCTGTAATCCCAGCACTTTGGGAGGCTAAGGTGGGTGAATCACCTGAGGTCAGCAGTTCAGGATCAGCCTGGCCAACATGGTGAAACCCCATCTCTACCAAAAATACAAAAATTAGCCAGGCAAGATGGCAGGCACCTGTAATCCCAGCTACTCAGGTGGCTGAGGCAGGAGAATCACTTGAACCTGGGAGGCGGAGAGTGCAGTGAACTGAAATTATGCCACTGCACTCCAGCCTGGATGACAGAGCAAGATGCGGTCTCAAAACAAAACAAAAAGATAAGTGACAAATTAGGGGAAGATATTTGCAATATACTCAACAGATGGAGGAATACTATCAAACATATATAAAGAATTCCTGGCCGGGCGCGGTGGCTCAAGCCTGTAATCCCAGCACTTTGGGAGGCCAAGACGGGCGGATCACAAGGTCAGGAGATCGAGACCATCCTGGCTAACACGGTGAAACCCCGTCTCTACTAAAAAATACAAAAAACTAGCCGGGCGAGGTGGCGGGCGCCTGTAGTCCCAGCTACTCGGGAGGCTGAGGCAGGAGAATGGCGCAAACCCGGGAGGCGGAGCTTGCAGTGAGCTGAGATCGGGCCACTGCACTCCAGCCTGGGCGACAGAGCAAGACTCCGTCTCAAAAAAAAAAAAAGAATTCCTATAATGAACACCACAAAGAACACAGAGTAAGATTTCACGAAGGAGGAAATCTTCATGTGGCAAGTGGCACATGAGATGGCAAGGAGATGATCATCTATTGGGGATCAGGAAGATACAAATTAAAACACCAGGTAGACGCCATTTGATTGTCAAAAGCTACAAAATCCACCAATACCAAGTGTTTCCCAAGATACATTCATGAGAAACTCACAAATGGCTGGGGGAGGGTGAATAGTGCTGACACTTGGGAAAAACCTCTGGAGTTTCCAAGTGTCTCTGAGTCTACAACCCACATGCTCCAGAAATCCCCAAAGAGAAACACACACCTTCCTGCTCCTGGCCAGAGTGCAGGAGGTAGGCACTACCCTCTCAGACCTGGAGGACCTGCAGGAGGACAGGGGAGTTTATACTTGGGGTTGGAGAGGGGACTGTCTAAGTTTCCTGGGGCTAATGTAACAAATTTGCACAACCTGGGCGGCTCCAGACAACAGAAATTTATTCTCTCCCAATTTTGGAGAGAAGTCTGAAATCAAGATAATTGCCAAGGTTGATTCTTTCCAGTGGTTTGAGATGTTTAAATGAGCTAATATCTGGTACACACTAAACACTTAGTATATGCTTGCTGGGAGAATAATACAGCAAAGCATAAAATAAGCATCAGTTGTTGATTGGATGGGTGATTAAGACTAAGTGAAGGGCGGGGCACTGTGGCTGATGCCTATAATCCCAGCACTTTGGGAGGCCGAGGAGGGTGGTTTGGCTGAGGTCAGGGGTTCGAGACCAGCCTGGCCAACGTGGCAAAATCCTGTCACTACCAAAAATACAAAAATTAGCTGGGCATAGTGGTACATGCCTGTAATCCCAGCTACTCAGGAGGCTGAGGCAGGAGAGTCACTTGAACCTGGGAGGCGGAGGTTGCAGTGAGTCGAGATTGTGCCACTGCACTCCAGCCTGGGCGATGGAGTGAGACTCTGTCTCAAAAAAAAAAAAAGTGGTGGCCGGGCGCGGTGGCTGATGCCTGTAATCCTGGCACTTTGGGAGGCTGAGGCAGGCGGATCACTTGAGGCCAGGAGTTTGATACCAGCCTGGGCAACATGGTGAAACCCTGTCTCTGCTAAAAATGCAAAAAATAGCCAAGCATGGTGGTGTGTGCCTATAGTCCTAGCTACTTTGGAGGCTGAGGCTGCAGTGAGCTTGAACCCGGGAGGCAGAGGTTGCAGTGAGCTGAGATCATGCCACTGTTCTCCAGCCTGGGCGACAGAGTGAGATTCTCTCTCAAAAAAAAAAAAAAAAAAAAAGACAAGACTAAGTGGAGATGAGGGTTCAGTGCACCCCCATCCCCTGGCCCTGCTGCCCACGAGCCAGACCCTGAGCTGACAGATTGATTGCCCATTTCCTCTTATGGATTGATACGGGTCTCTTACCTCTGGGTTTGCTCAGCCCAGCGGCAGGCAGTCAGAGCCAGAAGCTGTTTGCAAACCGAAACCGGTCTGTGGCTTGGGCCACCTACTTGTGAAACCAGCTGTCGCTGTTTCCTCCCTGTGAGAAAGTCCCCCAGTAAAGCTGCGCGGGGGAGGAGAGGGAGGGTGGAGGAGGGCAGAGTAGCTTCCGGGGAGACCTTGGGGCGTGGCGGCGCTGCTCTGGACTTTGGTTTGCTCATCAGCAACCGGGCACCATGCGGAAAGGGGATTGCAGGCTCCTGGCTGGGGAGTTTGGATTTGGGGATGCTGGACAAGTGACTTCACCTCTCTGAGCCTCAGTTTCCTTATCTGTGAACCAGTGAGAAACACATGGCCATCGGAGCTGCTGCAAAGGGGCATGTCCCTCTCTTCATTCAGGACTGGGCCCCAAATGTCGTCTATTCCAGGACTGCCTGATCAGGCAACGCGCTCCCCCTGCTGCATCTGGTCACGTATTCTACTTTATTCATCGCACTTTTCAACACCTGATTCCACATTACAGATGCATCGCTTCAGGTGCATAATGTCCTCTGGGTCCCACCTTTGTCCCCAGACCATGAGTCCTACAAGGACGAGATTGCTCTCAATTTTCCCCAGCTGTGTCCCCAGACCACAGCCCAGGGCCTACAGCACAGCAGGCATCTGGTATTATCAGCGTATAATTATCTGTGAGCACACTCATTAAACCCCAGCGGTGTAGAGGAGCCGGAGACACCACCATGAATGAGATACAAATTATTATTATTATTATTTTTTTAGATGGAATCTCATTCTGTTGCCCAGGTTGGAGTGCAGTGGCACAGTCTCGGCTCACTGCAACCTCCACCTCCCAGGCTGAAGTGATTCTCCTGCCTCAGCCTCCCAAGTAGCTGGGATTGGTAGCTGGGACTACAGGCTCCCACCACCACGCAGTTAACTTTTGTACTTTCAGTAGAGATGAGGTTTCACCATGTTGGCCAGGCTGGTCTTGAACTCCTGACCTCAAGTGATTCGCCCACCTCAGCCTCCCAAAGTGCTGGGATTACAGGCATAGCCACCACACCTGGCCAAGATTCTTGATGGCAGAGGAGGGAGAGAGAGTGTGATTGACGATGATATTTGAACCGAGACCCAAAGGAGGTGGGGGAGACATATGGGCGTCTATGGGAAGATGGTCCCCGGGAAAGCACAGCCTTTGGACAGGCCCCGAGGCAGGAGCCTGTCTGACTCACTGGAGGATCTTGGAGGAGGCTGAGGTGGCCTAAGTCGATTAAGCAGGGTTGTAGGGAAGAGGCAATGGTGCAGTGAGACCAAGCAGGGCTTTGAGGTCTGGGGGAGAGCTCTGGCTTTTGCTCTGAGGAAGGTAGGAGCCGTGGAGGTTTCTAGACAGAAGAAGGACTAGTTGGACTCAGGATGCCAGGGTGGGGTATCTCTGGGGGATAAAGGGAGAAGCGAGGAGACCACAGAGGGGTGCCTGTGCTGGTCCTAAGATGCAAGGATAGTCTGGACCAGGGAGAAGGACCTTCATTAGAAGGAATCGGATGTGGGAGCAGTTTTGATGGTGGATGAGTGGAAGAAGAAGATTTAGGGGCGCCAGCGTGAGCCCATCTCTGAAGGGAGGAGACTGAGACTCTGGGGGCAGAGGGATCTCAGTAAAGGGAAAACTGGAAGAAACCGGTGGGACGCTCAGAGGTGGCCAGGGACCAGGAGGGAGCCCCCGCACCTCCCTGAGTCACAGGGGTTGCCAGCTTCTGCCTGATGCAACCTGACCTTCCATCTCTCTGTTTTTCCTTTTTTTTTTTTTGAGACAGAGTCTCACTCTGTCACCCAGGCTGAGGCGCAGTGGCACGATCCCGGCTCACTGCAACCTCCACCTCCCATGTTCAAGTAATTCTACTGCCTCAGCCTCCAGAGTAGCTGGAATTACAGATGCACACCAGCATGCCCAGTTAATTTTTGTATTTTTAGTAGAGACGGGGTTTCGCCATGTTGGCCAGGCTGATCTTGAACCCCTGACCTCAAGTGATCTGCCTGTCTTGGCCTCCCAAAGTGCTGGGATTACAGGCGTGAGCCACCGCCCCCGGCCTGTCTTTCATTTTATCTCTATAATTCCCCTCCCTGTCAGAGGGAAGAGGCTCTTCCACCTACGGACGCCGATAGGCCTGACTCAGCTTCCCACAGATTCATTTACTAACCCCCAAACCCCAAGACATGGGTACCAACCCTGTTTTACAGATGGGGAAACTGAGGCTCATATAGGCGAAGTGGTTTTCCAGGTTGACTAGCAGCAGAGGCAGGATTAGAACCCCGAGCCTTGACACTAGACCCCTGCTCTTGAGATGGCACGCTGCTGGGGGTCATCAAACATTCCACCCCGAGATGCATTATTCAGTTCCCAGCTTCTGAGAACTTCGACTTGGGTGGGAGCCCCCTGCAACATGCTAAAAATCCAGGTTTAGGCATTTTTTTAATTAAAAAAAAAAATATTTATCGTCCAGGCGCGGTGGCTCATGCCTGTAATCCCAGCACTTTGGGAGGCCGAGGTGGGCAGATCATTTGAGGTCAGGAGTTCAAGACCAGTCTAGACAACATGGCGAAACCTCGTCTCTACTAAAACTGCAAAAATTAGCCAGGTGTGGTGGTGCATGCCTGTGATCTCAGCTACTATAGAGGCTGAGGCAGGAGAAATCGGTTGAACCCAGGAGGTAGAAGTTACAGTGAGCTGAGATCTTGCCACTGCACTCCAGCCTGGACAACAGAGCAAGACTTCATCACAAACAAATGAACAAACAAAACTTATTTATTTATTTTCTAGAAACAGGGTCTCACTATATCACCCAGACTGGAGTGCATTGGCATGATCATAGCTCATGGCAGTCTCAAGCTCCTGGACTCAAGCGATCCTCCTACCTCAGCCTCCCTGAGTAGCTGGGACTGCAGGCACCTGCCACCGTGCCCAGCCACATTTTTTTCAATTTTTTGTAGAGAAAGGATCTCACTATGTTGCGCAGGCTAGTCTTGAACTCCTGGGCTCAAGCAATCCTACAGCCTCCGCCTCCGAAAGTTCTGGGATTACAGCCTTGAGCCACCAACCTTGGCCAGATTTCTATTTGTATGGCCTTACGTTTCTGAGTTTGTAAGATTATATATGATTCATTTGCTCATTCATGTTCATTCATTCCTGGCCACCTCCAGGTGCCTGCCTTATTTGGGGCGATGCTCGAGGCACCAGCTTGGGAAGGTCCAGGCTGGATAGAGATATTCTGGTTCCCACAGGGTCAAGGCTAGGCTGGAGGGAGGTACCCAGGGCTGGGGATCCCAGCGATCCAGGAGGTGGGGGGCTTCCTGAAGAAGGGAACCTCATGCCAAGGGCCTGGGTCCCTTCCTCTTCACATCCCCCCACCCCCATGACGAAAGCCAGAGAGGATGAGGGCAATGTGGGGCTTCCAGACCCCAAATCTGAGCCTGGTGCCTGGCATGGAGCCCCAGAGCGTGCCACCGTGTCTCTAGTGATCCCTGAAAAGTTCCAGCATATTTTGCAAGTACTCAACACCAACATCAATGGATGGCAGAAAATAGCCTTTGCTATCACTGCCATTAAGGGTGTGGATGGAAGATACGCTCATGTGGTGTTGACCAAAGCAGACATTGACCTCACCAAGAGGGCGGGAGACTCACGGAGGATGACGTGGAATGGGTGATCACCACTATGCAGAATCCACAGCAGTACAAGATCCCAGACTGGCTCTTGAACAGACAGAAGGATGTAAAGGATGGAAAACATAGCCAGGTCCTAGCCAATGGTCTGGACAACAAGCTCCGTGAAGACCTGGAGCGACTGAAGAAAATTCGGGCCCACAGAGGGCTGCACCACTTTTGGGGCCTTCGTGTCTGAAGCCAGCACGCCAAGACCACTGGCTGCTGTGGCCGTATCCATACCGTGGGTGTGTCTAAGAAGAAATAAGTCTGTAGGCCTTGTCAGTTAGTAGTTTATGGCCGGGCGCGGTGGCTCACGCCTGTAATCCCAGCACTTTGGGAGGCCGAGGTGGGCGGATCATGAGGTCAGGAGATCGAGACCATCCTGCTAACATGGTGAAACCCTGTCTCTACTAAAAATACAAATAATTAGCCAGGTGTGGTGGCACACACCTGTAGACCCAGCTACTCTGGAGGCTGAGGCAGGAGAATCTCTTGAACTCGGAAGGCAGACGTTGCTGAGATCTGGCCACTGCACTCCAGCCTGGGCGACAGAGCAAGACTCCGTCTCAAAAAAACGAGTAGTTTATATACCAAAAAAAGAAAAGAAAAAAAACCTGAGCCCAAAGCCTCGCCCTAAATGTCACCTCCGGTCCCCATTCCTGGCTTGCACCAGGCAGCAGCCAACACCACGGGGATGTGGCCTGGGCTTCCCGTCAGACTGCCTGCTGCAAAACCAGCTCTGGGAGGTGGGGGTGTCACCGTCCAGTATGTCGGGGTGGAACTTTCTGGGCTGACCATTTATGGGACAGGCTCCTAGAACGGGAGGCCCAGGATAGCTGGAGAGCCACAGAGCCCAGCAGCTGGACCAGGGTGACCATGAAGCCACTGGGGCTGGGACACCTGCACGAGACTGTTCGGGAACAAGGCCCTATTTCCCCACCTAAAAATGGAAGTGGGGCCGGGCACAATGGCTCACGCCTGTAATCCCAGCACTTTTGGGAGGCCGAGGCAGGTGGATCACTTGAGGTCAGGAGTTCGAGACCAGCCTGACCAACATGGTGAAACCCCGTGTCTACAAAAATACAAAAATTAGCCAGGCATGATGGTGGGGGACCTGTAATCCCAGCTACTCGGGAAGCTGAGGGAGGAGAATCATTTGAACTGGGAAACAGAGGTTGCAGTGAGCAGAGATTGCACCACTGCCCTCCAGCCTGGACCACAGAGTGAGACTCTGTCTCCAAAAATAAAAACAGACAAAGAAACAGAGAAACAAAGAGAGACAGAGGCAGTGAGAGATAGAGACACAGAAAGATAGACAGGGAGAGACAGAGACAGGTGAAACAGAGACAGAGAGAGATGAGACAGAGACACAGAGAGACAGAGACACAGAGAAAAAGGGAAAGAGAGAAAGGGAGACACAGAGAAACAGGGAAAGAGAGAAAGGGAGACAGAGATAGAAAGAGACAAAAGTGAGAGAGAGAGATGAGACAAAGAGACAGAGAGAGAGACAGGGAGACAGATGAGAAATGAGATAGACAAAGATAGAAAGATGACACAAATATTTTGGGAAGCTGAGGGGGAAGGATTGCTGGAGGCCAGGAATTAGAGATCAGCCTGGGCAACATAATGAGACCCTTATCTCTACAAAAAGAAAAAGAAAAAAAAAAAGATGGCATAGAAAGAGACAAGGAGAGAGACAGAGAGACAAGAGACAAAGAGAGAGAGAGAGAGGCACAGGGAGAGAGACAAAAAGAGGCAAAACAAGCCAGGCATGGTAGCTCATTCCTATAATCCCAGCACTTTGGGAGGCCGAGGAGGTTGGATCACCTGAGGCCAGGGGTTCAAGATTAGCCTGACCAACGTGGTAAAACACCATCTCTACTAAAAATACAAAAATTAGCATAGTGCAGTGGTGCACGCCTGTAATCTCAGCTACTTGGGAGGCTGATGCAGGAGAATCACTTTAACCTGGGAGGCGGAGGTTGCAGTGAGCCGAGATCGCGCATGGCACTCCAGCCTGGGCAATAGAGACTCTGTCAAAAAAAAAAAAAAAAAAGGCAAGACAGAGAAATAGAGACAGACAGAGAAAGACAGGAAGATGAGACATGAGAGATAAGGAGAGACAGGGAGGGAGGAAGGAAATAAGAAGCTGCGGGTGGGGCCGGGGCACAGTGTCTCATGTTTGTAATCCCAGCACTTTGGGAGGCAGAGATGGGAGGACTGCTTGAGGCCAGGAATTTGAGACCAGCCTGAGCAGCAGAGTGAGTGCTCTTTCTACAAAAAATTCAAAAATTAGCTGGGCTTGGTGGCACACACCTGCAGTCTCAGCTACTTGGGAGGCTGAGGTGGGGGGATTGCTTGAGCTCAGGAGGCTGCAGTGAACTATGATCACACCGCTGCACTCCAGCCTGGGTGACAGACAGAGACAGAATCTCAAAATAAAACAAAATGAAAATTAGCCAGGAATGGTGGTGGGCACCTGTAATCACAGCAACTTGGGAGGCTGAGGCAGGAGAATCGCTTGAACCCGGGAGGTAGAGGTTGCAGTGAGCCGAGATTGCACCATTGCACTTCAGCCCGGGAAAGGAGAGCAAAACTCCGTCTCAAAATAATAATAAAATAAAATAAAGATCACTGCTGTTCAGTTGGTTAAGGAAAAAAAAAAAAAAGAGGTTAGGGGTACAGGACCAGCCACTGGGAGAAGAGGGCCCTCCTCCCCAGCCAGAGGAGCCCCTGGCTGGAGCTCCTGATCCCAGCACATAAGGTTTAATATTATTAAAGGTGATGATATCTTGGAGGGTTGGGCACCTCCTTCACCTAGCTCCCTCTCACCTCTCATAGGCCCCCCGGGGGGTTAACTACCCCATTGCACCGATGGGGAAACTGAGGCTCAGAGAAGCCCTGGCTGCACAACTAGTTGGAGGCAGAGCCAGGACTCGGCTGGACCCTTGAGACGTTTGTCGACTGTGTGATCCCTGGCCCCTTCAGTCTCCAACCCGGAGGAGAAACCCGCCCCTCTCTCCCTCCCCCACCCCCGGCCCGCCTGGCGGGTGTTTTTTTCCCCCTCCTCCTGGGTATTTTGGTTTCGGCAGGAACCGCACGGGGGAGCAGACCGTTCCTGCTGGCAGGGTCAGGCCAGGGCGGGGACCGGAGCCAGGAGCAGCTCCAGGCCAGGGAAGGTGGGGAGGACTCGGGGAGGGAGCCCGGCCGTGGCCCCGACCACTGGGACCAGGCACGTCGCGTCCCCATCTCAATCTTCTGGTGCCTCAGTTTCCCCACCTGGAAAGCAGGGCCCTGCGTGATCGCGGCACGGCCCGTGGAGACGCGTAGCGCATGGTGCCGGGCGGGGTGTCTCCGTCTCCGCCAAGGTTCCGTCCGCTCAGTTATTAAACATTGATGGAGGCTTCCGATTCGGGGACGGAGCCACAGGCCACTGCCCCAAACTGGGGCGGGAGGTGGGGAGAGGAGGAGGGGAGGAGGGGGGAGGGACAGGCCAGAGGTGGGGGCTGGGGGCGGGGAGGATGGGAGAGGTGCCCGCAAGAGGGGTTTATCAAGATCAGGAGGATACTCAAGTAGCGCACCCAAAGCACAAGCCAGCAAAGGAAAATAGATCAACCCGACTCCATGCAATGTAAGACTTTTCTTCTGCAAAGGCCATTATTAAGAGAGGCCGGACACAGTGGCTCACACCTGTAATCCCAGTACTTTGGAAGGCTGAAGCAGGCAGATCACTCAAGGTCAGGAGTTCAAGACCAGCCTGGCCAACATGGTGAAACCTCGTTTCTACTAAAAATACAAAAATTCGCCAGGCATGGTGGCTAACACCTGTAATCCCAGCTACCCAGAGGCTGAGGCAGGAGAATCTCTTGAATCTGGGAGGCGGAGATTGTGGTGAGCCAAGATAGCGCCACTGCACTCCAGCCTTGGCAACAGAGCAAGACATCATCAAAAAAGAAGGAGGAGGAGGAGGAAAAGGAGAAGGAGGAGAAGGAGAACGATAAGAAAAAGGTGGCCAGGCTCAGTAGCTCACACCTGTAATCCCAACACTTTGGGAGGCTGAGGTGGGCGGGTTACTTGAGCTCAGGAGTTCCAGAACAGCCTGGCCAACATAGTGAAACTCCGTCTCTACTAAACATACAAAAATTAGCCAGGCTTGGTGGCAAGAGTTTGTAATCCCAGGCCGGGCGCGGTGGCTCAAGCCTGTAATCCCAGCACTTTGGGAGGCCGAGACGGGCGGATCACGAGGTCAGGAGATCGAGACCATCCTGGCTAACACGGTGAAACCCCGTCTCTACTAAAAAATACAAAAAACTAGCCGGGCGAGGTGGCGGGCGCCTGTAGTCCCAGCTACTCGGGAGGCTGAGGCAGGAGAATGGCGGGAACCCGGGAGGCGGAGCTTGCAGTGAGCTGAGATCCAGCCACAGCACTCCAGCCTGGGCGACAGAGCGAGACTCTGTCTCAAAAAAAAAAAAAAAAAAAAAAAGAGTTTGTAATCCCAGCTACTTGGGAAGCTGAGGCACGAGGATGATCACTTGAACCCGGGAGGCAGAGGTTGCAGTGATCCGAGATCACGCCACTGCACTGCAGCCTAAGTGACAGAGCGAGATCCTGTCTCAAAAAGAAAAAATAAAAAGGAAAATAGCAAGTGTTGATGAGGATGTGGAGAAATTTGAACCCTCATGCCTTGCTGGAGGGAATGTGAAATGGTACAGCTGACGTGTGGAAAAGGTTGGCAGATCCTCCAGAAGTTAAACACAGAGTTACCATGTGACCCTGTGATTCTACTCCTAGATATATACGGAGAAAACTGAAAACAGGTGTTTATGCCAAAATTTGTACACAAACGCTCAGAGCTCCACTATCCACAATAGCCAGAAAATGGAAACCACCCAAATGTCCATCGATGGCGGAGTGGATAAATGAATAGTGACACATCCACACAATGGAATGCTATTCAGCCATCAAAAAGAATGAAACCCTGACACACACTATAACGAGGATGGGTTTCAAAAACATCTGAGTTTCTTTCACAAAAGAACAGACAAAAAGGCCACATACTGTATGATTTCATTGATATGAAATGCCCAGAACAGGCAAATCCATAGAGACAGGAAGCAGATTAGTGGCTGCCAGGGGCTAGGGGAGGGGAATGGGGAGTGGCTACTATGGAACAAGGTTTTCTTTTTGGGGAGATGAAAATGTTCTAGAACCTGTGATTGTACAAAAACCACTGAATTGTACTTTTTTTTTTTGAGACAGGGTCTCACTCTGTCACCCAGGCTGGAGTGCAGTGGTACAATTATGGTTCACCGCAGCCTTAACCTCTTGGGCTCAAGTGATCCTCCTGCCTTGGCTTCTCAAAATGCTGGAATTGCAAGCGTGTCAACTGTACACTTTAAGTTGGGGAATTGTATGGTGTGTGAATGTATCTTTAAAAAGGAGGAATGGCTGGGCGCGGTGACTCACAACTGCAATCCCAGCACTTTGGGAGGCCGAGGTGGGCAGATTGCCTGAGGTCAGGAGTTTGAGACCAGCCTGGCCAACATGGTGAAACTCTGTCCCTAGCAAAAATACAAAAATTAGCCATACATGCATGGTGGTGGGTGCCTGTAGTCCCAGCTACTCAGGAGGCTGAGGCAGAAGAATTGCTTGAACCCAGGAGGTGGGGTTGCAGTGAGCCGAGATGGCGCCACTGCACTCCAGCCTCCTGGGCGACAGCGTGAGATTCCATCTAAAAAAAAAAAAAGAAGGGAGTAAGTCTGGGCTCAGTGGCTCGTGCCTGTAATCTCAGCACTTTGGGAGGCTGAGACAGGAGGATCGCTTGAGCCCAGGAGTTCAAGACCAGTCTGGACAACATAGCAAGACTGTCTCTACTTTAAATTTTTTTTTTTTTTTAAAGAAAGAAATGAGTTAAAAAGAGAGAGAGAAATGGGCAGAGGGCAGATTTGGAAGAAGGGGCTTCTTGGCCGGGCGCGGTGGCTCAAGCCTGTAATCCCAGCACTTTGGGAGGCCGAGACGGGTGGATCACAAGGTCAGGAGATCGAGACTATCCTGGCTAACACGGTGAAAACCCGTCTCTACTATAAAAATACAAAAAAAAGGCCGGGCGCGGTGGCTCAAGCCTGTAATCCCAGCACTTTGGGAGGCCGAGGCGGGTGGATCACGAGGTCAGGAGATCGAGACTATCCTGGCTAACATGGTGAAACCCCGTCTCTACTAAAAATACAAAAAACTAGCCGGGCGTGGTGGCGGGCGCCTGTAGTCTCAGCTACTTGGGAGGCTGAGGCGGGAGAATGGCGTGAACCCGGGAGGCGGAGCTTGCAGTGAGCCGAGATCACGCCACTGCACTCCAGCCTGGGAGACACAGCGAGACTCCATCTCAAAAAAAAAAAAAAAGAAGGGGCTTCCTGGGCAGAAGGCTTGGCATCTGGGCACAGATAATAAAGTATCAGGGGCCAGGCCAGGAGCTACCCTGAGTCCAGGGGTCATCTCCTGCAGCCCATGGTCCCCAGAAACCTCTGAAACCTCAGTCCCATCCTGGCTCAAGGGCAGAGGCAGAGACAACATCTGTTTCTGACCACACCCAGAGGCTACTGGAGAGATCGAGAAGGAAGGTACCTGGGGAGGTAAACTGAGGCAGCCTATCTCCCTGATGGAGACAGGCTTCCCACCTATAGGTGGGAGCCGTGGAGAAGGGAAAAGATGGATCAGGAAAGACAGAGACAGAGGAAGGGAGGTGGGAAGAGGGGCAGAGGCTCTGGAGAGGCTGCCTGACCACATCCATTTTATGGACCGGAAAACTGAGGCTCACAAGATGAATCACTTACTTCCAGCTGAACCGCAGCCAGAATAAACTCTGAACATCTCACCAGTCAGGCCCTGACTCTCCAGCTCCAGGACCCCACAACCTAAGAAGAAAACCCTAGCCCACGGGTGCAGTGGCTCATGCCTGTAATCCCAGCACGTTGAGAGGCCAAGACAGGAGGATCACTTGAGCCTAGGAGTAAGAGACCAGCCTGGGAAATATGGTGAAACTCTATCTCTACAAATAATCAAATAAACTAAGCTGAGTGTGGTGGCACATGCCTGTGGTTCTAGCTACACAGGAGGCTAAGGAAGGAGAAACAGTTGATCCCGAGAGGTCGAGGCAGCAGTGCGCTGTGGTCACGCCACTGCACTCCAGCCTGGGTGAGAGAACGAGACCCCATCTCAAAAGAAAAAAAAACAACTCTGGCCCATACGCTCCCAGCCTCACATGGGCAACAACCTCTTCCCCCATCCCCCATCCATTCCCCACTAGCCACCTCAGGGCCTTTGCATTCCCTCTTCTGGCCCCTCTTTACCACCTTAGTCCAGCATTGCCTCCTCCAGGAAGCCTTCCCTCACTCCCTACTCCTCACATCCCCACTCGTCACTCTTACGGTTTCTCATAACTCTCTGTGTGATCATTAGATTAGTGTCCGCCTTCCCACCCAGGTAAGAGTCCCTCATGATCAAGAAGATCCTGACTTGCGCAAGATGGGGCCTGTTATACAGTAGGCACTCGATGCTGACTTTTTTTTTTTTTGAGACAGGGTCTCACTTTGTCACCGGGCTGGAGTCCAGTGGCATCATCTCAGCTCACTGCAACCTTGACCTCCCCAGGCTCAGGTGATTCTCCCACCTCAGCCCTCAGCCTCCCAAGTAGCTGAGACTACAGGCGTGTGCCACCAAACCTGGCTAATTTTTGTATTTTCAGTAGAGACGGGGTTTCACCAGGTTGGCCAGGCTGGCCTCGAACTCCTGAGCTTAAGCGATCAGCCCGCCTTGGCCTCCCAAAGTGCTGGGATTACAGGGATGAGCCACCGCGCCCGACCCTGATTTCTTAAATGAATGAATGAAACTGAGCTGTGAAATGGGGGCTAACATCGTCCTGACCCCCGGAGCTGCTGGGAGAAGCTGAGGCATGGCTGCTCTGAGGAGCCCTGGAGTAATAGTTGTATAGCAGCCCTTGCTCAATATTTACCAGGCCAGGGCCCTGCTAAGCAAACTTGCTGAACCCATTGAGAAAAAGACTCCAAACTCCTTCGTATTTTTTTTTTTTTTTTGTATTTTTTAGTAGAGACGGGGTTTCACCGTGTTAGTCAGGATGGTCTCGATCTCCTGACCTCGTGATCCGCCCGTCTAGGCCTCCCAAAGTGCTGGGATTACAGGCTTGAGCCACCGCGCCCGGCCACCCCTTCGTATTTTATAGATGGGCAAGCAGAGGCCCAGAAAGAACCTCCAGTTGATCATTTTCTAGGGGCAGAAGAAGGACTCAAAGTGGCTTCATCAAAACAGGGAACTGAGGCCGGGTGCAGTGGCTCATGCCTGTAATCCCAGCACTTTGGGAGGCCAAGGCAGGTGGATCATTTGAGCTCAGCAGTTTGAGACCAGCCTGGGCAACATGGCAAAACCCCGTCTCCACAAAAAATACAAAAAAATTAGCTGGGCGGGGTGGCTCGAGCCTGAGGTTGAGGCTGGAGGATCACTCGATCCCAGGAGGTGGAGGTTGCAGTGAGCCAAGATGGCGCTACTGCATTCCAGCCTGGGCAACAGAGTGAGACCCTGTCTCAAAAAATAAATAATAAATAAAAAATAAAAATAAAATATCTATTTATTTATTTATTTATTTATTTTATTTTTTTATTTTTATTATTTTTTTTTTTTGAGACGGAGTCTCGCTCTGCCACCCAGGCTGGAGTACAGTGGCCGGATCTCAGCTCACTGCAAGCTCCGCCTCCCGGGTTCACGCCATTCTCCTGCCTCAGCCTCCCGAGTAGCTGGGACTACAGGTGCCTGCCACCGCGCCCGGCTAATTTTTTGTATTTTTAGTAGAGACGGGGTTTCACCGTGATAGCCAGGATGGTCTCGATCTCCTGACCTCGTGATCCGCCCGTCTCAGCCTCCCAAAGTGCTGGGATTACAGGCTTGAGCCACCGCGCCCGGCTATTTATTTATTTTTGAGACCGAGTCTCACTCTGTCGCCCAGGCTGGAGTGCTGTGGCACAATCTCGGCTCACTGCAACCACCACCTTCCAGATTCAAGCGATTCTCCCGCTTCAGCCTCCCAAGTAGCTGGGATTATAGGCGCTTGCCACCATACCCGGCTAATTTTTGTATTTTTAGTAGAGACAGGGTTTCGCCATGTTGGCCAGGCTGGTCTCAAACTCCTGACCTCAGGTGATCCACCTGCCTCGGCCTCCCAAAGTGCTGGGATTACAGGCATGAGCCACTGCGCCCAGTCTAAAATATTTATTTATTTATTTATATTTATATATTTTTTTGATACAGAGTCTCGCTCTGTCACCTACGCTGGAGTGCAGTGGCACCATCTCGGCTCACTGCAAGCTCTGCCTCCCGGGTTCACACCATTCTCCTGCCTCAGCCTCCCGAGTAGCTGGTACTACAGGTGCCCACCACCACGCCTGGCTAATATTTGCATTTTTAGTAGAGACGGGGTTTCACCATGTTAGCCAGGATGGTCTCAATCTGCTGACCTCGTGATCTGCCTGCCTCGGCCTCCCAAAGTGCTGGGATTACAGGCATGAGCCACTGTGCCCGGTAAATATTTTTTAAAAAAGAGGAACCAGATGGAAAATACTGGGTTTCAGGTAAGGCTGGATCCAGGAACCAATGCTTCATCTCAGTGCTGCTGTCTTCCCTGCAGACTCCTCTCTCAGGCAGGCGTCCCCACGGTGGGAAGGAAAGAGGCTCCAAGCTCCAGGCTTCCCTCTGTCCAGCTCAGCCTCCCACTAGCGGAAGCAGGGTGAGCATTTTCCCCATGCACTCTGGCAAAAGTCCCAGCTGCTACACAATAAACATTGCCTGTCTCCTACTTCTCGCATCCAAGAGACTGTGCATAGGGGTGGGTTTGCGGCCAACTCCAGGGGCCTCCAGGGCTCACACCTGCAATCCCAGCACTTTGGGAGGCCAAGGCGGGTGGATCTTGAGGTCTGCAGTTCGAGATGAGCCTGGCCAACATGGTGAAACTCCATTTCTACTAAAAACACAAAAATTTTTTAGCTGGTCATGGTGGCGGGCACCTGTAATCCCAGCTACTTGGGAGGCTGAGGCAGGAGAATCACTTGAACCCGGGAGGCGGAGGTTGCAGTGAACCAAGATTGTGCCATTGCACTCCAGCTTGGGCAACAAGAGCGAAACTCCGTCTCAAAAAGAAAAAAAAAAAAAAAAAGGAAGATAAACGCTCAAGGGAGAGCAAGCCTGGTGGAGGGAACGGCTTGAGCAGAAGCTGGGAGGTGGCAGATCCGGAGCGGGGCGGGGGGCATCTGCAAAGCTCTGAGCAACCACTTTGTGGCTAGGGCACGGGAGCCCAGGCCTCTGTTTCCCCATCTGGATGCATCCATGGGGAAACGGAAGTCCCCCCACCAAAGGGTCGGGGCCTGGGACTCTTGCCTCCTGGCCCTACTGGCTGCAAGAGGTCTCTCCCCGAGAGGTCTCATCCTTTTTTTGCCACAAAATTCAGTAGTTCTGGGCTTTAATCCCCCTCCTCTGAAACCGGAAAAGTCTGTTTAACAAACACCGTAGGAGGAGGCAGGGCGGGTCCGGCCGGGGAAACGCGCGCCGCTGTTGCCACCTGGTGGCCATGGGGGGAATCTGAGACTACTTGCTAATCGCCGGGACTGGGGTGGGATTTCAGGAGCCCCCTAACACCTCGGCTCAGACCGCAGTGGAGATCAGGGGGAGGCGGCTGCAGAGCGTGGGCAGAAAGAGGGAGGATTCAGGGTGTGTAAGGGGGGCAAGGGTCCTGCTGTGAGTTGCTGGGCGTGAAGAGGAAGGAGCGTAGGGGCAAACCACGGTTCCTGTTACGGGAGCACCCGGCTGCTCCACTCCCCCTAGGCCGTCCCTTCCCCTGCTCAGTCCCAGCTTAGCAGGGTTCCCAGCTCTCATCCGGCTCTGTCTCCCCCAGATTAGGTGCTCCTGGAGGAGACCCAGAGGAAAAGATTAATAAATATATGTGGAATGAATGAATGAAAGAATGAACTCAAAGGCTCGTGTTTTGAGATTCTGAGGACATTCAAGCTTCAAACGGGAAAAAATACCCAATAGGAGGCTCATTTACGATGATTTTGAACAGCTGTGTAAGGTCATTGTCATCACCCCCATTTTATAGGGGGGGTGGGGATGGGATGGGAGGACCATCATTTTTTCCACAATGTTTACAGTCCCCTTCCCCCATATGCCTGGATCCTCCGAGCTACAAGACCCCACAATGCTGCAGGGAGCCCTTGAGTCCAGACTCCCCATCCAGTGCTTCTGGGGGTGGATGCCCAGCCCAGGGTCCGGGGATCCATCTGAGTCCCCTTTGCCCCCATTCCCAGTCTATTCTACTCCAGAACAGGTCAATGGCAGGGTCTGCTCCTGCTCCACGGATGCCAGGCCCAGCAGGGTGCAGCAGCTTCTATTTCATGGCAGCATCTAGGGTTCCCCCACAGGATGCGTGGCAACAGGTGCCGGGCAGACAGGAGGCAGGTGCACTAGAGCCTGGAGGAGCTCTGGGTTATCTGGGTCCAAATTTGACTCCTGTGTGTGCTGCGTAGCCTCAGGCGAGTCACTCACCCTCTCTGAGCCTCAGTGATCACATCTGTAAAATACAACAGTTATGGTTCCTTTCAGGGGGTGGTTGTGGGAATTTGGTAGGGAATCATGTGAGTGGATGGAATGGGCTGGGTATGCCATAAGTGCTTAATAACCAGCCGTTGTGATTGAGATAGTCGCTCTTCCTGTCTGTTATACAAAGTGGATGTTCCCGTTTCTCCTTCAAGCCTCCAGGCCCTGATCTTCCAGGAGGGATGGACATCTAGCCCCTCACCCCCGGGCAGGGTTGCACCCCTGACCGTCTGGCCCACTGGGCCTTAGGACCTTGGCCTTGCACCTGTCTCCATCCTCCAAGGACAGCTGTGTATCCAGGGCCAGCTCAGGGGCACCCTCAGGTAGCTCTGCCTTCTCAAGAAGCTCAGTCCTCTCGCCTTTGTCGCAGGACATCTCCACCACCAGGGCCTCCTGCAGGGATGCCTCTTCCTGGAAGTCCACTGGGTTGATCCACTGCCAAGTCTGCAGAGGGAGGGTAGGGCAGAGTTCTACTTCCTATCCACAGCAGGATGGAACGGACCGGGTCTCTGCTGGCTAAATTCTCTAAAATCCTGAGACCTGGATGGGCGCACTGGCTCACACCTGTCATCCTCGCACTTTGGGAGGTTGAGGCGGGTGGATCACTTGAGGTCAGCAGTTTGAGACCAGCCTGGCAAACATGGCCAAACCCTATCGCTACTAAAAATACCAAAATTAGCTGAGCTTGGTTGTGCACGCCTGTAATTCCAGCTACTTGGGAGGCTGAGGCAGGAGAATCATTTGAACCCAGGAGGCAGAGGTTGCAGTGAGCCGAGATGGTGCCACTGCACTCCAGGCTGGGTGACATTGCAAGACTCCATAAAAAAAGAAATATATATATATATATATATATATATATATATATATATATATATATATATCCTGAGACCAATTTGAGGATGAACTCTGCCTCACTGACCCCCATTCAGCCCCTCTTAGGAAGAGCACTTCCTTCTCTCTTTTTTTTTTTTTTTTTTTTTTTTTTTGAGACGGAGTCTCGCTCTGTCGCCCAGGCTGGAGTGCAGTGGCGCAATCTCGGCTCACTGCAAGCTCCGCCTCCCGGGTTCACGCCATTCTCCTGCCTCAGCCTCCCGAGTAGCTGGGACTACAGGCGCCCGCCCCTGCGCCCGGCTAATTTTTTCTATTTTTAGTAGAGACGGGGTTTCACCATGGTCTCGATCTCCTGACCTTGTGATCCGCCCACCTCGGCCTCCCAAAGTGCTGGGATTACAGGCGTGAGCCACCACGCCCGGCCACTTCCTTCTCTCTTTGGGAAATTTCCCTCCCCTCTTTTCACAGATGGTGTGGCTGACAGTGCAGTGGCCCCACCTCAGCTCTAGCACTGGTCATGTGACCCTGGCCAGCCCACCCATCAGACCCTTCCCTAACCCTCTGGTTCCAGCCATAGGCTCAGGGAAGAGCCTGTGAACCAAGCTGGACCAATCAGTGATGGCCCTGAGACTGTTGCCCTAGGTAATGGGGAGAATGGACACTCTGCTTCCAATCAGAGAAGGCTCAGCATGCCTGGGGGAGAACTCTGAATGGGCAGCTCCGAGATAGACCCCAGTCGCTGGATTCAGCCATATCTAGAAGCCCACTCCCTTAGGATTTTTCCATCAGGTGCCCTTTATAATAAAGCCACTTTGAGTTCTGTTTCTAGTGCCAGGAAATGTACCTCTGCTTGCCTGTCTTTAAAATGGGAAGGGGTTTGGAGCACTGGTTTTGGAGTCCTTACCTTGATGGATTGGGGGAGAATAAAATGAGCTAATGGGTGACCCTTGTCCAGCGTGTGCACCCAATAAAAAGACTTAGGATTAGAAAAGGAGTCCTTACCTCCTTCCCTGCAGGGAACTGAATGGCGGAGCTGGCACAGGGTGTGGGCAGCGGCGGGCACAGGTGCCGTGTGGCCCTGAAGAGGAAAGGGGGACGGTGAGAGGAGCTGAGCATTTTTTTTTTTTTTTTTTGGAGATGGAGTCTCACTCTGTTGCCCAGGCTGGAGTGCAGTGGCGCGATCTCGGCTCACTGCAACCTCTGCCTCCTGGGTTCAACTGATTCTCCTGCCTCAGCCTCCCGAGTAGCTGAGATTACAAATACGTGCCACCACACCCGGCTAATTTTTGTATCTTTAGTAAAGACAGGTTTCGCCATGTTGGCCAGACTGGTGTCCAATTTGTGGCCTAAATCGATCTGCCTGCCTCAGCCCCCCAAAGTGCTGGGATTACAGGCATGAGCCGCTGCGCCCGGCTTGAAAGCAGCTTTCAATCAGACATGCCCACCAGTGTCACCGCCCCTTTCCATGGGAATGACCCAAGGACCCAAAACTTACTACCCTTCCCTAGAAATTTCTGCATAGGATCACTTGAGGTCAGGAGTTCAAGACCAGCCTGGCCAACACGGTGAAACCCTGTATCTACTAAAAATACAAAAGAAATAGCTGGGTGTGACAGCATGCACCTGTAGTCCCAGCTACTTGGAAGGCTGAGGCATGAGAATGGCTTGAACCTGGGAAGAGGAGGTTGCAGTGAGCCAAGATCATGCCACTGCACTCTAGCCTGGGTGACAGAGTAAGACTCCACCTCAAAACAACAACAACAACAAAAGAAAATAAAAGAAAAAAGAAAAAGAAATTTTGCATAAACTGCACTCTTAATCTGTATGCAATTAAAAGTAAGTATAAATCTGACTGCAAAACCGCTCTCAGTGGCTACTCTCCGCCTACAGGGAAGCCGTGCTCTGCAGAGGCAGTCACGGAGCTATAACTGCTTCTTCAGTAAAGCTGTTTTCTTCTACCTCTGGCTTGCCCTTGAATTCTTTCCTAGGCGGAGCCAAGAACCCAATCAGTGGGCTAAGCTCCACTTTGGGGCTCCCCTGCCTGGCATCATTACCATTGCTATGGTAACAGTAAGAGGTGTCAATTACCTGTTCAGGCCAAGGTAGCCAAGGACGCCCACGAGAAGGATGCTCAGGAAGCTCCCCAGGGAGGCGAAGAAGATGAACCAATCAGAAACCTGCACTTCTGGGGTGGGAGAGCGTGGGTTGGCAGAGGGCTACCTCCTGCCTCTTCCTCAGGGAAGGAGCTGGGAGGGCCCGGTTTCTCCATGAACTTGCTGCTGACCCTGGTGCACATGCCACAGGCTTCTCACTGGGAGACCACAGAACCCACCTGCCCAGTAGCTGTCAAGGAATAAAGGCCTGGAATGCAGGAAGTGTTCAAGACTCTGTAATTCCAGGCCGGGCACAGTGACTCATGCCTATTACCCCAGCACTTTGGGAGGCCAAGGCGGGCAGATCACCTGAGGTCAGGAGTTTGAGACCAGCCTGACCAATATGGTGAAACCCATCTCTACTAAAAATACAAAAATTAGCCGGGTGTGGTGGTGGGTGCCTGTAATCCCAGCTACTCGGGAGGCTGAGACAGAAGAATCTCTTGAACCCAGGAGGCAGAGGTTTCAGTGAGCCGAGATCACATCATTGCACTCCAGCCTGGGCAACAAGAGTGAAAATCTGTCTCAAAACAAAAAAAAAGACTCCGTAATTCCAAGAGCCTACACATAGGGCACATGTGGCTGCCCCTGGACCCAGGCCTGCCTGCCCCACACCAACCCTGACTCTTTTGTTCTCTGGGTTCCAGTTGGTTCTCTTGGAACTGAAAGGACACCGTGGCATGTACAGTGATCATTTGATCTCTGAATCTCTTATAACCATGCACCCCAGACAACAGAGCCTGTGTTGTTCTCTTCCTTCTCTTCCTTCTCCTCCTTCTCCTCCTCCCTCTTCTTCTCTTCCTCTTCCTCTTCTTCTTCTTTCTCCTTCTTCTTCTTCTTCTTTTTTTTTTTTGAGACAGGGTCTTGCTCCGTTGCCCAGGCCAGAGTGCAGTGGTGCGGTCACGGCTCACTGCAACTTTGAACTCCTGGGCTCAAGCCATCCTCCCACCTCAGCCTCCTGAGTAGCTGAGACTACAGGTGTGTACCACCACACCCCACTATTTTTAAAATATTTTTTCATAGAGATGAGGTCTCACCATGTTGCCCAGGCTGGTCTTGAACTCCTGGGCTCAAGCAATCATCCAGCCTCAGCCTCCCAAAGTGCTGGGATTACAGGCGTGAGCCACCGCACCAGGCTTCGCCTGCATCCTCCTTATTTTTGCATTGATTTATTTCTCGCTCAATGAACAGATTCCTGCACCTCCCTCCTCCCCAAGAGCCCCCAGATACTTTGACACATCTACCCCCAACCCACGGTGTCAGACCAGGGAGGAGGGACAGTTGTAGACAAGGGCATGGCCAGAAGGAGACAGAGAAGGCTTGCTGGAGGAGGGAACTTTTGAGCTGAGTTTTGAAGGATGAATAAGAGTTGGACCGTGGGGAAAACAAACATTCCAGGCAGGAGGGAGGGAAGGGCCTGCATGGGCAAGGCTCCTGGAGTGTGAGAGGAAGCTGCAAGAGAAGGCAATGGGAGCAGGTTGAGCTGCTGCTTTCTCCTGAGGGCAGTAGGGAGCCATGGAGGGAATGAGGGTGAGGGCAGGGCTGCTAAGATCATTATGGGAAGCGCAGTGCAAATAACTGGGTCCCACCCCCTCCACTCACTGATGCTGAAGCGCTGGGGCTGGCTCCAGGCACCCCTCAGCCACGCCGTGTCTGCTCGCACCTGCACTGTGTAGGCTACACCAGCCCGCAGGTCACTGAGGGTTACTTGGGTCTCTGTGGGCTGCACAGGATGCTCTGCAGTGGGAGAGGCAACCCTGAGTCCTGGGACCCCTGGAGGCAGGGCTTGGACACAGGACCAAATTGAGGACTAGCTAAAACAGGTCCTGGGCTTTCCATAAGACACGCCCACAAGTGTGCCATGTCAGTTTACCATTACCATGGCAACACCCAGAAATTACCACCCCTGTCCATGGCAATGATCCCACAACGCGGAAGTTACCACCCTCATCCTAGATATTTCTGCATAAACTGACCTTTCATTTGCATATAATTAAAAGCGGGTATAAATATGAGAGGTAACTACCCTGCCTGTGGGGTGTTCCCGCTCTGCAAGGAGCGGGACTTCTGCTGCTGCCGTACATGGCCACTTCAGTAAAAGTTTCTAACACCACCGACGTGCGCTTGAACTCTTTCCTGGGGAAAGTCAAGAACCCTCCCAGCTAAACCCCATTTTGTGGGCTTTCCTGTCCCTCATCAGATCCCCCCTCCAGGCCTCGGTTTCCTCATCTGTGGCATGGAGACAGTCATCCCTGCCTGATGAGAGTCCAGCTGCTGCTACATGTGAGGGGCAGCCTCCCATGGATGAACCCAACACACCGTAAGCTCTTGGCTGGTGCCCACCCAGCCTTCTCCAGGGTCTGCAAGGGGTGATCAAGACCCTCAAGTTCAGCTGGGTGCAGTGGCTCATGACTAATCCCAGCACTTTGGGAGGCCAAGGTGGGAGGACAGTTTGAGGTCAGAAGTTTGAAACCAGCCTGGGCGAGGCCGGACATGGTGGCTCACACCTGTAATCCCAGCACTTTGGGAGGCCAAGGCGGGTGGTTCACCTGAGGTCAAGAGCTCGAGATCAGCCTGGTCAACACGGTGAAACCCCGTCTCTGCTAAAAATACAAAAATTAGCCAGGCATGGTGGCAGGTGCCTGTAATCCCAGCTACTTGGGAGGCTGAGGCGGGAGAATTGCCTGAACCTGGGAGGCGGAGGTTGTAGTGAGCTGAGATTGTGCCACTGCACTCCAGCCTGGGTGACAGAGCCAGACTCCCTCTCGAAAAGAAAAAAAAAGAAAAAAAACCCAGCCTGGGCAATATAGCAAGACCTTGTTTCTACAAAAAATAAAATATTAACTGTGCATGGTGGTGTGTATCTCTGTTTCCAGCTACTAGGGAGGCTGAGGTGGGAGGATCGCTTGAGCCCAGGAGGTTGAGGCTGCAGTGAGCTATGATGGCACCACTGCACTCCAGCCTGGGCACAGAGTGAGTCCCTGGCTATAAAATTTAAAAAAAAAAAAGGCCAGGCACGGTGGCTCACATCTGTAATCCTGGCACTTTGGGAGGCCAAGACGGGCGGATATAAAAAAAAAATTAAATTAAATTAAAAAAAAAAAACCTGAAGTATAATTCTCTTGTTTTTGTTTTTTTGTTTGTTTTTGTTTTTGTTTTTTTGAGACAGAGTTCTCACTCTGTCGCCCAGGCCGGAGTGCAGCGGTGCAATCTCGGCTCACTGCAATCTCTGCCTCCCGGGTTCAAGTGATTCTCCTGCCTCAGCCTCCCAAGTAGCTGGGATTACAGGCATGAACCACCATACCCGGCTAATTTTATATATATATATATATTTTTTTTTTTTTTTTTTTTTTTGAGGCGGAGTCTCGCTCTGTCGCCCAGACCGGAGTGCAGTGGCCGGATCTCAGCTCACTGCAAGCTCCGTCTCCCAGGTTTACGCCATTCTCCTGCCTCAGCCTCCTGAGTAGCTGGGACTACAGGTGCCCACCACCTCGCCCGGCTAGTTTTTTGTATTTTTTATTAGAGACGGGGTTTCACCGTGTTAGCCAGGATGGTCTCGATCTCCTGACCTCGTGATCCGCCTGTCTCGGCCTCCCAAAGTGCTGGGATTACAGGCTTGAGCCACCACGCCTGGCCTAATTTTATATTTTTAGGAGAGACGGGGTTTCTCCAAGTTGGTCAGGCTGGTCTCCAACTCCTGACCTCAGCTGATTGACCCCCCTTGGCCTCTCAAAGTGCTGGGATTACAAGCACGAGCTACCGCGCCCGGCCAATTCTCTTGTTTTAAGGGTCTGATAACCAAGGCTCAGAGAGGGACAGCAAGGTGCCCAGGGTCACACAGCAAAGGAGATCTCAGGCTAGGATCCTCCCTTCTTACCTGAGCCACATCTGCACTGCCTCACGTACCTGACACCTGGTTGCTGTCTTCATCTCGGCAGCGGACAACATACTCCTTTAGGACGCCGGGACAGGTGCTCAGCAGGGATGGTGCCCAGTCCACGGACACTGAGTCCAAGCTATGATTCTTCACCGAGACGTGGTGCGGTGTCCCAGCTGCTGAGGCTGCAACCAGTACCATTGTCATAGTAAACGCCAAGAGTGCTGGTCGAGGCCTGGCACAATGACTCGCGCCTGTAATCCCGGTACTTTGGGAGGCCGAGGTGGGTGAGTCATTTGAGGCCAGGAGTTCGAGACCAGCCTGGCCAATAGGGCAAACCCCTTCTCTACTAAAAATACTAAAATTAGCCAGGCATGGTGGCGGGCACCTGTAATCCCAGCTACTCAGGAGACTGAGTCAGGAGAATCACTTGAGCCCAGGAGGCAGAGGTTGCAGTGAGCCTAGATGTCGCCCACTGTATTCCAGCCTGGGCAACAGAGCAAGACCCTGTCTTAAAAAACAAAACAGGCCGGGCGCGGTGGCTCAAGCCTGTAATCCCAGCACTCTGGGAGGCCGAGACGGGCAGATCACGAGGTCAGGAGATCGAGACCATCCTGACTAACACGGCGAAACCCCGTCTCTACTAAAAACACAAAAAATTAGCCGGGCGAGGTGGCGGCGCCTGTGGTCCCAGCTACTCGGGAGGCTGAGGCAGGAGAATGGCGTGAACCCGGGAGGCGGAGCTTGCAGTGAGCTGAGATCCGGCCACTGCACTCCAGCCTGGGCGACAGAGCGAGACTCCGTCTCAAAAAAAAACAAAACAAAACAAAACAAAACAAAACAAAACAAAACAAAAAAAAAAACAAAGCCCGCCATGGCGACTTATGCCTGTAATCCCAGGACTTTGGGAGGCCAAGGAGGGCAGCTCACTTAAGGTTAGGAGTTTGAGACCAGCCTGAGCAACATGGTGAAACCCTGTTTCTACTAAAACTACAAAAATTAGCCAGGCATGGTGGTGGGCGCCTGTAATCCCAGCTACTTGGGAGGCTGATTCAGGAGAATCGCTTGAACCCAGGAGGCAGAGGTTTCAGTGAGCCAAGATTGTGCCACTGCACTCCAGCCTGGGTCAGAGAGTGAGACTCTGTCTCAAAAAAAAAAAAAAAAAAAAAGGAGTGCTGGTTGAGCACTTCCTGAATGCCCAGCCTCCCACTGTCCAGAGACGGGGGTAGCATTGGCCACAGAGTCAGGTGGGCTGGGTTTTAATTCTGGTTCTGCCACTCAGTCACTGTCATTTTCCTTCCCTGGGCCTCAGTTTTCCTATCTATAAAATGGACAATGCTGGCCGGGTGCAGTGGCTCACACCTGTAATCCCAGCACTTTGGGAGGCCAAGGCAGGTGGATCACGAGATTAGGAGTTTGAGACCAGCCTGGCCAACAGGCTGAAACCCCGTCTCTACTAAAGATACAAAAAATTAGCCAGGCATGGTAGCGCACATCTATAATCCCAACTACTTGGGAGGCTGAGGCAGGAGAATCGCTTGAACCCGGGAGGCGGAGGTTGTAGTGAGCCAAGATTGTGCCACCATTGCACTCCAGCCTGGGCAACATGGCAAGACTCTGTCTCAAAAAAAAAAAAAAAAAAAAAAAGGATGATGCTGTTAAGCCAGACAGAATGGCTCACACCTGTGATCTCAGCACTTTGGGAGGCTGAGGTTGGTGGATCTCTTGAACCCAGGAGTTCAAGACCAGAAGACCAGCCTGGGCAACATAGTGAGAGCCTGTCTCTACAGAAAGAAAAAAATTTGCCATCCATGGTGGCATATGCCTGTAGTCCCAGCTACTCAGGAGGCCGAGGTGGGAAGATCACTTGATCCCAGGAGTTCGAGGCTGCAGTGAGCTATGATTGTGCCACTGCATTCCAGCCTAGGAAATAGAGCAAGACTCTGTCTCCAAAAAAAGAAAAATATGAACAATGCCACTCAGAATGTCTTTGCTGTCCACTGAGCTGACCTCCATATGTCTGGCCTGATGTGCTGCAGGTGCCTCTAAATGTTCATTCTCTTCTCCTGACACTGAAAGTTCCTGCTGAATCCTCCATAGAGATAAACCTGCAGGTGGCTGAGCGCAGTGGCTCACACCTGTAATCCCAGCACTTCAGGAGACCAAGGTGGGAGGATCGCTTTATTCCAGGAGTTTGAGACCAACTTGGGCAACACAGCGAGACCCTGTCTCTATTTTACTTTATTTATTTATTTTGAGACAGATTCTTGCTCTGTCGCCCAGGCTGGAGTACAGTGGCACGATTTTGGCTCACTGCAACCTCTGCCTCATGGGTTCAAGCAATTCTCCTGCCTCAGCCTCCCGAGAAGCTGGGATTACAGGCACCCACCACCACACCTGGCTAATTTTTGTATTTTTATTTATTTATTTATTTATTATTTATTTTATTTTATTTTTATTTATTTATTTTTTTGAGACGGAGTCTCGCTCTGTCGCCCAGGCTGGAGTGCAGTGGCCACATCTCAGCTCACTGCAAGCTCCGCCCCCCGACTTACGCCATTCTCCTGCCTCAGCCTCCTGAGTAGCTGGGACTACAGGCACCCGCCACCTCGCCCGGCTAGTTTTTTGCATTTTTTAGTAGAGACGGGGTTTCACCGTATTAGCCAGGATGGTCTCGATCTTCTGACCTCGTGATCCGCCCGTCTCGGCCTCCCAAAGTGCTGGGATTACAGGCTTGAGCCACCGCGCCCGGCCTAATTTTTGTATTTTTAGTAGAGACAGTGTTTCACCATGTTGGCCAGGCTGGTTTCAAACTCCTGACCTCAGGTGATCCACCCACCTTGGCCTCCCAAAGTGCTGGGATTACATGTGTGAGTCACCACGCCCAGCCTCTATTCTTTTTCTTAATTATTTAAAAAGAAAAAATAATGTAAACCTGCAGGTTTGGGTCACTTACCATTGCCCCCAAAGTGGTAGGTGGACAGGACCGTAGACCACAAGGTGAGCTTCTTTGGGTGCGCAGAGGCAAAGATAGTAATGTGGTAACACTTTTCCTGCCCCATTGCCCCAGACTCTCGACTCCAGCTGTAGGTTGCTGGAAGGATAAGCAAAGACCAGGCCATTCAGTAGATTGTGTTCCCACCTCTGCACCTTTGCATTGGCTGTGCCAGCTGCCAGGAACCCCCAGAAAACTCCTACTCATGCTTCAAAGCCCTTGCACCAATATCCCCTCCTCCAGGATCTCCTTTCTGTGCAATGCCCCCAACCCCATCCCCATCCTCCTCTAACCCAGCCCTTACTCCATGGAACCAGGGCTTCTTTTTTTTTTTTTTTTTTTTTTTTTTGAGGCGGAGTTTTGCTCTGTTACCCAGGCTTGAGTGCAATAGCGCGATCTTGACTCACTGCAATCTCCAACTCCCGGGTTCAAGGTATTCTCCTGCCTCAGCCTCCTGAGCAGCTGGGATTACAGATGTGTACCACCATGCCTGCCTAATTTTTATATTTTTTGTAGAGACAGGGTTTCTCCATGTTGGCCAGGCTGGTCTCGAACTCCTGACCTCAGGTGATCCACCTGTCTCAGCCTCCCAAAGTGCTGGGATTACAGGCGTTAGCCACCTTGCCAGGCCAGTGGGGTCAGGGGTTCCGTGTCCAGTTCTGTCTCCTCAGGCTGTGAATTCCTCAAGGAACAGGCTGAGGTTGAGGCTTTCTGGGGCTCTGGCAAGGCCCAGAGCAGGAAGCAGGAGAGTGAGAGGCTACCTGAGCCTCACAGTCCCCTCTTTCCCTAAAGACTCATTAATTTGCCACCAGCATCTCACGAACTGCCACCTTCCCTGGCGCAGTTGAATATTTAACAAACACCTTAGGATGTGAGATTCATTACCTGCAGGTGTGCAATCTGCCTGGAACTGAGCTCAGGATGCCAGCAGGAGGTTCCAGACCCATATGGGTGAGAGGCTCCGAACCTCACCCTGTCCCTACCTCTGTGTGATCTCGAGTAAGCAGCAACACCTCTCTGGGCCTTAGACACCCGCTATGTGCCTTCCCTGCAGGTTTGAACCCACCAGGAGCTAAAAGGGAGGGCACAGAGGAGGAGCAGAGGCAGGCCATTCCAGGCCATTACCCATTCCAGCCGGATCCGCGTCTTGCGGCGCAGTCAGGTTGCAGGTGGCAAGGCTTCCTTCCTGGCCCACGGGCTGCCATTCAATGCAGTATGTCGTGCTCTGAGCCCGGGCTGGCCAATACATAGTGGTTCCGTTGGTTCCGATGCTGATATTCAGAGCCACTGGTTCTGGAAGGAGAAGGGAGAGACCCATCAGACAGTTGCCGTCCCTCTCCCCAGCCCCCTTCTCTGGCTCCTGCAGCCTATCTCCCACCCTTTCGTCTATACCTCTGACCCTACAGGCCAGGGTGTCTGTGTTTGGCTGTTTCCCTGCACTGGAGGCTGCCTGGGGAGTCACGCACAAAGAGGGTAGCAGATGGCGTTTTTTTTTTGTTTGTTTTTTTTCTTTGGAGACAGAGTCTTGCTCTGTCGCCCAGGCTGGAGTGCAGTGGCATGATCTCAGCTCCCTGCAACCTCCTCCTCCCGGGTTCAAACGACTCTCCTGCCTCAGCCTCGCGAGTAGCTGGGACTACAGGCACGTGCCACCATGCCCGGCTAATTTTTTTTTTTTTTTTTTGGTGGAGGCGGGGTTTCACCGTGTTGCCCAGGCTGGTCTCAAACTCCTGACCTCCAGTGATCCACCTGCCTTGGCCTCCCAAAGTGCTGGGATACAGGCGTGATCCGCCGCATCCAGTCAGCAGATGGTGTTTGAATGAGCTGAGTCCTCCTCCAGCCTAACTGCTGTCTCCTTGCCAGGATATTCACCATGAGGGCTTCCTGTACTGCCATTACACCCACCTCCAGCCTTGTAGGCGTCTCCGGCTGCGGCAGATACCTGGCCGCCTACCGCTTGCCTCGCCTGGGCGGAGAGTGAGATGCAAGACCAGGCTCCCCGGCCTGACTAGCCCCACTGGTGGTCTCATGCCAAACTCAGAAGCACGAGCACACACCCACTCAGTCCCTGGGCAAATCTCTCCCACTCCCTCCCGCCAGGGTGTCTGCACGAATGTCAGAGACGGATACTGCTTGCAATTCTGGGGATAGCAACAGCCGTTTATTGAGTACCGACTGCATGTGCCAAGCCAATGCTGAGAATTTTACAGGCACCATTTCACTATGATATGGGACCAGGCTGGGTGTGGCAGCTCACACCTGTAATCCTAGCACTTTGGGAGGTGGAGATGGGTGGATCGCTTGAGCCCAGGAGTTCGAGACCAGCCTGGGCAACATAGGGAGACCTGTCTCTACAAAAAATAAAAATTAAAAATTAACCAGGTGTGGTGGTGCACGTCTGTAGTCCCAGCTACTCTGGAGGCTGAGGCGGAAGGATCACTTGAGTCTGGGAGTTCATGGCTGCAGTGAGCCATGATTGCACTCTAGTCTGCCAACAGACTGAGAACCTAGCTCAAAAATAATAATAATAGTAGGTCGGTCACGGTGGCTCACATCTGTAATCCCAGCACTTTGAGAGGCTGAGGCAGGTGGATCACCAGCCTGGGCAACATGGTGAAACTCCATCTCTACTTTTTAATACAAAAATTAGGCTGGCATGGTGGCTCACGCTTGTAGTCCCAGTGCTTTGGGAGGCCAAGGCAGGCAGATCACCTGAGGTCAGGAGTTCAAGACCAGCCTGGCCAACGTGGTGAAACCCCATCTCTACTAAAAATGATCCGCCTGCCTTGGCCTCCGAAAGCATGGGGATTACAGGCATGAGCCACTGCACTCGGCTGATTACTGAATTTTTGATATACCCCTAAATTAGGCACTGCTTTAAAATTTTCTGCTTCACTCCTCTCACCCTGGTCTAGCTGAGGCTCAGAGTAGGTGCTCAGCTCTGAGGGGCCCTCATACTGCCCTCCCCACCCAGAGGAGGCACCTGTGTGGGTGTCAGCAGGAATGTGCCACGTCTGGTTTGGGCCAGGACCAAATCGGTTCGAGGAGATGACAGCCACATTGTAGGCAGCACCCGAGAGATAGGGCATTTTCTCCAGGGGCAGGGTCCTGGTGGCCTTGGCCTTACACGGGCAGGACAGCATGTGGAGCTGTAGTTGGTAGGTGACCTCCGCTCCAGGCGCCGGCCCTTGACAGCCTTCTGGAAGCTCCAGCTGGGTTGGCTGTCAGGAGTATGAAAGACAGCTCGTGGGGACCTGATCACATTCATCATCCCATAGGGAGACAGCAGGACACAGCCTATGAGGACAGACTTGGCCAAAGGCCACAGTCAATAACACACATCAAAAATTTAAAAAATAATAAACCTCAATGCTGGCAAAGCTGCTGTGAGACAGCCATTCACCGCCCGCACACATCTAGCTTGGGGGAAGTGAGAAATTGACAAAACCCACTGACATTCAGGAAAAAAAAATGTTTCCATCTTTTAACCCAGTTACCTCAAGCAGAACATTTTTCCTTAGGAAAGGAATTTGAGTTAGAGGAACATAGGAAGTAAAGGATTTTTGCTACAGCCTTATAGTAACAGCCCATTAGGGACCTGGCTAAGACGACTATGGTAAAGTCAATGAGTGGAATATTTGCCAGTTTTGTCTCAACAGAAATAGTCCCTCTGTGCCTCAGTTTCCCTCTCTGTAAAATGGGGCTAATCAGACTGCACTTAATGGGTTGTTTTGGGACTTTTTTTTTTTTTTTTGAGACAGAGTCTCACTCTGTCGCCCAGGTTGGAGTGCAGTGGCGCAATCTCAGCTCACTGCAAGCTCTGCCGCCTCCGGGGTTCACGCCATTCTCATGCCTCAGCCTCCCGAGAAGCTGGGACTACAGGCGCCCCCCATCATGCTCGGCTAATTTTTTTTTTTTTTTTTTTTTTTTTTGTATTTTTAGTAGAGACGGGGTTTCACCATGTTTGCCAGGATGGTCTCGATCTCCTGACCTCATGATCCGCCCGCCTCGGCCTCCCAAAGTGCTGGGATTACAGGCGTGAGCCACCACCCCCAGCCTGTTTTGGGACTTAAAGCAATAACCTGCTACCCAGGCAAATGCAGTCATCATTGTCTCCTTCCTGGCCTTCTGGCTTCTGTGCAATTCCCACACACTCTGTTTCTCACACGGGAGCCAGGGAAAGCCTGTGAACATCTGAATCCAGTCATGTCCCTCCCCTGCTCACACACACTCCATGGCTCCCTATGACCTTCGGAGTTAAACCCACAATCTGCCCACTCACTGCCACCTCTACTTCTCTTCCCCCTCCATCTCCCACTTGCTCATCAGCCTCCAGCCTTTTGCCTCCTGCTCCCCATCCCAGGCCACCCCACAGCCCTGTGATAGCCCCGTTACCTGCTCTTTCAGGGTCAGCCGCCTCCTCCCATCCCGGCCCAGCTGCTCCACTGAGAATCTCACCTGAGGCTGTGGGGGATTTTCTGCAATCAGAACCAAACCAACCAGACGAATTGGAAGGAGAGAAAGACTGATGGATGTTTTCTTTGTAAATGATGGATTCTCCACATTCACAAAGTGAGAATCCCTTGCTGCCCCAAATTGCAGGAAAGAGAAAAAACTGGAGGAAGAAAAATTAACACCGTTCGCATCCCCAGGGATAACTGCCACCTGTAATTTCATGTTGTCTAAGGTTTTTTGTTTGTTTGTTTGTTTGTTCGTTTGTTTTCTACCGCCCAGGCTGGAGTGCAGTGGTGCGATCTTGGCTCACTGCAACCTCTGCCTCCCGGTTTCAAGCGATTCTCCTGCCTCAGCATTCCGAGTAACTGGGACTACAGGCGTGCACCACCACGCCTGGCTAATTTTTTATTTTTAGTAGAGACGGGGTTTCACCATGTTGGTCAGGCTGTTCTCGAACTCCTGACCTTGTGATCTGCTTGCCTCGGCCTCCCAAGCTGCTGGAATTATAGGCATGAGCCACCTCGCCTGGCCTCTAAGTTTCTCTTTGAATGCAAATATATTTCTCCGCATGGTTTTGTTGTTGCTGTTATTTTATAGACTAGAGACAGGGTCTTGTTTTGATTCCCAGGCTTGTCTCAAACTCCTGGCCTCAAACAATCCTCAGGCCTCGACCTCCCACAGTGCTAGGATTACAGGCATAAACCACAGCACCAGGCCTTTCTGCATGATTTGAAACCCTCTCACTCATTTCCCTGTTGCCCAGGGTCAGGGCAGCAGCCATTTAGTACACCCTGCCACCTGCAGGTGACATTGTCCTTGAGACACTGTGAGGTTCAGCCCGATGATTCTCACTTGATAAAGCTCTGTAGTGGGTGGAGTGCAGTGGCTCATGCCTGGAATTCCAGCACTTTGTGAGACCAAGGCGGGACGATCACTTGAGGCCAGGAGTTCGAGACCAGCCGGGCCAGCATGGTTAAACCCCATCTCTACTAAAATTAAAAAAAATCAACTGGGTGAGGGTGCGGTCACCTGTAGTCCTACCTGGGAGGCTAAGGCAGGAGAATCACCTGAACCCGGGAGGCGGAGGTTGCAGTGAACCAAGATCGCACCACTGCACTCCAGCCTGGGTGACAGAGCAAGACACTGTCTTAAAACAAAACAAAAAACCCTAAAGGGAGTGCAGCAAGACCAGATGCCACATTGTCAGGGTTTGAACACCCCTTTCTCCCTCTGCCTTATTTCTAACACTTACCACCTCATTTCCAATACCTGCTGCCTTATTTCTTTTTCCATCTTACTTTATTATTATTATTATTATTATTATTATTTTACTTTTTGAGACAGAGTCTGGCCCTGTTGCCCAGGCTGGAGTGCAGTGGCGCGATCTCCGATCAATGCAACCTCCACCTCCCGGGTTCAAGCGATTCTCCTGCCTCAGCCTCCCAAGTAGCTGGGATTACAGGCATCAGCCACCACGCGCGGCCCCATTTTATTTTATTTTTTAGAGATGGGGTCTCACTATGTTGCCCAGGCTGGTCTCAGATCACTGGCCTCAAGTGATCCTCCCGCCTCAGACTTCTGAGTAGCTCGAACTACAGGGTGCACCACCACCTCCAGCTGCTGCCTTATTTCTAACACTTGCCCCTGTTCCTGTGCCCAGAGTGATCTTACCAGGGGGAACACACACAGGGCTGCTCCACTTGCTCCAGGAACTCCCCTGGCTCCCCAGCCGCCGTCGTCGGAGCTGGAATTCCTGGGCCACATTCATCTCCAGGGGACAGAGGCAGGACTCTGGGGAGAAGCAGGTCAAACATCAGGCTGTAAGAATTGTCCAGGACTTGGCACCAGTCACTTAGTCATCATGCACTTATCGAGCTCCAACTGTGTACAGAGCCATGTGCTGGGTCCTGGGGGCTCAGCAGAAGCAGGCCAGGCCCTGTCATCTTAGGGCCTCCAGGATCACCCACATACATCCCTGCCCTCAGTTCAAGTCCTGGCCATGGCCATCCCTTGGGTCATGACCTTGGCCAAAGGCTTCTCACCCCCTGCAAGTCTTGATTTGTTTCCCCACTTGGAATATGGAAATAATCCAATACTGAACTATGAGGCAGGGTAAGAGGCATACAAAAAATTCAGCATTGGACCTGGCATACAGTAGGAGCTCAATTAATGCCAACTTGTTGCAGCTGTTGTTGTCATTACTATTATTATTCTCACCAGTATCATCATCCTGAGGTCCGCAGTCGCCCTAGAATAAGAATGTATTCATATATTGTTTTGCATTTTAATACTGAAAAATATTTGCTGTTTTACAATTATTTATTTATTTACTTATTTCTCTGAGACAGGGTCTCACTCTGTCATCTAGACTGGAGTGCAGTGGTGTAATTATGGCTCACTGAAGCCTCAACCTCCCAGGGTTCCGTGATCCTCCTGCCTCAGCCTCCTGAGTAGTTGGGACTACAGGCACGCACCATCACACCTGGCTAATTTTTGCATTTTTGGTAGAGACAGGGTTTCGCCGTGTTGCCCAGGCTGGTCTCAAACTCCCAGCCTCAAGCAATCCCACCCCAACTCGGCCTCCCAAAGTGCTGGGATTACAGGTGTGAGCCACCACACCTGGCTAAATTTTTTTAAATTAAAGACTATACCTTCAGGGATTATTTCTATAGTTAATTACTAGAGAACTTTCTCTAGGTTCAAACCTTCTTTAGAAACATATAAAGCAGTAAAAAATTATTATAACTAAATTTTAAAAATTAATAATTATTTTTACTAAACACAATGTGGGATCCTGGATTGAATCTGGGAACAGAAAAAAGACATTCCTGGAAAAATTGGTGACATTCAAATAATGCCTGGAGTTTATATAAGATATTAACATTTAGAGGAGTTTGGGTAAGGGGTATATGGGCGTTCTCTGCACTAGTTTATAAAGTAACATTTCTGAAAATTGAAGATTATTCCAAAAGAAAAAAATTATTTTAAAACATTTTAGTGGGAGCCAGGCGCAGTGGCTCTTGCCTGTAATCCCAGCACTTTGGAAGGCCAAGGTGGGCAGATGACCTGAGGTCAGGAGTTTGAAACCAGCCTGGCCCACATGGCGAAATCCCGTCTCTACTAAAAATACAAAAATTAGCTGCGCGTGGTGGCAGGTGCATGCCTGTAATCCCAGCTACTCGCGAGGCTGACGCAGGACAATCGCTTGAATCTGGGAGGTGGAGGTTGCAGTGAGCTGAGTGCCACTGCACTCCAGCCTTAGCGACAGAGCAAGGCTCCGTCTCAAAAAAAAAAGAAAAAAGAAAAAGAAGAAACCACCTGAGGGGCTAGAGTGGGGGTTGGTTGGGAGCGGGGACAGACGCAGTGATGGTGAGACTGATTTGAGGGTGAAGGTGCCCTGGAGAGGCCCGTGTCCACCCTGGACTTGGGAAATAAACTCACCAACTTCCATGAGCTGCTGGGCGTCCGGTGCCGGAACTGCACCTCAGCACCAACCTGGTTATCCGGGGTCTCCCACTCCATACGCAGCTGCCCAGCCAACTTGGACACCTTGATGTCTCCCAGAGGAGGCTTATATTTAACTGGAAGCAGAGGCAAGGATTGGCGAGGGGCAGCCCACACGTATGTCAGTTAATGGGCCCTGAAAATCTACCCGGTCCAGGGTAAGCAACTGAATCCCTAAATATGAATTAGCAAACACCTTGCAGGTCCCAGCTAAGCCTGGTATACTATGATTCAAAGAGTCAAGATTTATACACAAGCCACATATGGTGGCTCACCCTGTAATTCCAGCATTTTGGGAGGCCAAGGCAGGAAGATCACTTGAGTCCAGGAGTTCGAGACCAACCTGGGCAACATAGGGAGACCCCCATCTCTACATAAAAATTAGCCGGGCATGGTAGTTCATGACTGTGGTTCCAGCTACTTAGGAGAGTGAGATGGGAGGATCACTTGAGCCTAGGAGGTTGAGACTGAAGTGAGCCCTGATCGCACCACTGCGCTCCAGTCTAGGAGACAGAGGGAGACCTTGTCTCTAAAAAATCAACAAATAGGGCCGGGCGCGGTGGCTCAAGCCTGTAATCCCAGCACTTTGGCAGGCCGAGACGGGTGGATCACGAGGTCAGGAGATCAAGACCATCCTGGCGAACACGGTGAAACCCCGTCTCTACTAAAAAAAATACAAAAAACTAGCCGGGCGAGGTGGTGGGCGCCTGTAGTCCCAGCTACTTGAGAGACTGAGGCAGGAGAGTCGCTTGAACCCGGGAGGCGGAGGTTGTAGTTAGACGAGATCGCACCACTGCCCTCCAGCCTGGGTGACAGAGCAAGACTCTGTCTCAAAAAAATAAATAAATAAAATTAAATTAAATTAAAATTTAAAAATAAATAAATAATTTTTCATAAAGATTGATACACAGGATCCTGCTAGTGAATATATCTTTAAAATATTAACACCCATTGCTGGCAAGGCTGTGAAGAGACAGGTACTTTTGTGAATTGCTTGGCAGAGGATAATTGATTCTGACAAGCAATTCACAAAAGTGCCTGCTTTTGAGGGTGATCTGCCCGCCTCGGCCTCCCAAAGTGCTGGGATTACAGGCATGAGCCACTGTGCCCAGCCAATTCTTTTTTTTTTTTTTTTTTTTTTAAGAACTCTCAGGGAAATTGTACTTAGTTTTTAGATCCATTTCAAGGAACCTGACCTAAGGAGAGACATAAATTAGCATAAATTAGTCTTGCTGCACTGTGGCCATACCCTGCCTGATTCTTTATTATATCATTGTATAAATTTAAGAGGTATGATGGTTTGATGTACCTATCCATAGTGAAATGATTACTACAGTAAGCAATGTAACATATCCATGGCCAGGCACAGGGGCCCACGCCTATACTCCAAACACTTCGGGAGGCCAAAATTTGAGGATCAAATTTTGGATTGATCCTCAAATTTTGGAGGATCATTTGAGCCCAGGAGTTTAAGACCACCCTGGCCAGCATAGCAAGACCCCATCTCTTAAATATATATATATATACATATCCATCACCTTCCATAATTACTTTTTTGGTGTGTGATGAGAGCACCTAATTTTTTTTTTTTTTTTTTTTTTTTTTGAGACAGAGTCTCACTCTGTCACCCAGGCTGGAGTACAGTGGCGTGATCTTGGTTCACTGTAACCTTCATCCCCCAGGTTCAAGCGATTCTCCTGCCTTAGCCTCCCAAGTAGCTGGAATTACAGGTGCCCACCACCACACCCGGCCAATTTTTGTATTTTTAGTAGAGACGGAGTTTCACCATGTTGGTCAGGCTGGTCTCGAACTACTGACTTCAGGTGATCCTCCCACCTTGGCCTCCCGAAGTGCTAGGATTACAGGCGTGAACCACTGCACCTAGCCCTAAAATCTGTTATTGTAGCAAATTTTCAATATACAATATGCTATTTTTAATTATAGTTCTCTACTGTACATTGGAACTCTAGACTTATTTATGCTGCGTAACAGCCAATTTTATTCCTTTGACCTACATCTCCCCCATTTCCTCCTTCTCCCCATCCCCGGTAACCACGGTTCTACTTTTGGTGTCTAGATATTCGACCTTTTTTTTTTTTAAAGATTATACATGTAAGTGAGATCATGCAATATTTTTGTTTCTGTGCCTGGCTAACTTCATGCAGCATAATGTCCTCCAGCTTTGTCCATGTTGTGGCAAATGACATGATTTCCTTCATTCTTTTATTTTCTTTCTTTTTTTTTTTTTTTTGAGACAGCGTCTTGCTCTGTCACCCAGACTAGAGTACAGTGGTGTGATCTCGGCTCACTGCAACCTCTGCCTCCCAGATTCAAGCCGTTCTCCTGCCTCAGCCTCCTGGGTAGCTGGGATTGCAGGCATGTGCCACCACACCAGGCAAATGTTTTGCCTTTTTTGTGTGTGTTGCTATTGTTTTTTAGATGGAGTCCCGCTCTGTCGCCAGGCTGGCATCCAGTGGCTCAATATCAGCTCACTGCAACCTCTGCCTCCTGGGTTCAAATGATTCTCCTGCCTCAGCCTCCCCAGTAGCTGGGACTACAGGCGTGCGTGGCCTGCACCTGGCTAATTTTTGTATTGTTAGTAGAGATGGAGTTTAACCATGTTGGCCAGGATGGTGTCTATCTCTCTACCTCGTGATCCGCCCACCTCAGCCTCCCAAAGTGCTGGGATTACAGGCGAGAGCCACCGCGCCCGGACAAATACATGGTGTTGAGTCATGAGAACAGATATTCAGAACCCAAGCAGCTCCTGGTAGCATTATGGACAGCAGAGAGAAACCAGAAGCAGCCTTAGTGCCCAGGAATAGGGGATTGGTAAGAGGACCATGAAAGACTGCTTTGTCACAATAGTGTTTGTGTGACACTACATGAAGTGACAATGGCTAGTAGTATCAAGTCCCTTGCCAGGGGCCAGGAATTCCCCTCCAGCTCCAGCCTTGCAGCCTGATGGCCTCTGGGTATAAAAGGGACAGCGGGGAGAACAAGGTGCTAACCTGACTTGTAGAGCTGCAGGGTCACCTCAGGAGATTTCTCTGTCCGGTTCCTGGCCCAGGATTCCACCCAGAGCGTGACGGTGTGCAGCACAGACACCCCGGCCTGGTCGGAGAACTGCAGCCTGGTGGCTGAGCCTGTGGCGAAGTAGCAACAGCGCCCAGAGCTAAGGCTGCAGCAGGAAGGAGCGTGTCAGTGCCGAGTCTGGGGTCCTGGTGGACCCCACAGCAGACTTTGTGCATCAAATCCCGGCATCATTTTATGGGTGTTTGTTTGTTTGTTTGTTTGGAGATGGAGTCTCGTTCTGTCACCCAGGCTGGAGTGCCGGAGTTCAAGACCAGCCTGGCCAACATGGTGAGACCCTGTCTCTACTAAAAAATACAAAAATATAAAAATTAGCAGGCACGGTGGCGTGTGCCTACAGTCCCAGCTACTCAGGAGGCTGAGGCAGGAGAATCACTGTAACTCGGGAGGCAGAGGTTGCCATGAGCTGAGATCATGCCACTGCACTCCAGCCTGGGCAACAGAGCAAGACTCCGTCTCAAAAAAAGAAAAAAGAAACAAGTAAGTAGATGGATGGATGGATGGAAGGAGGGAGGGATGGATGGATGGATGGATGGATGGATGGATGGATAGATGGATGGATGGATGGATGGATGGATGGATGGATGGATGGATGGATGGATGGATGGAAGGATGGATGGATGGATGGATGGATGGATGGATGGATGGATGGATGGATAGATGGATAGATGGATGGATGGATAAGTGAAAGGGTGAAGAAAAAGGACTAAAGAGACCCTCATGGCCACCCACCCTGGGATGCCTACCCTCACTGACCACCCCCCACCACAATCCTCCAACCCTCTCTTCTTAGATGAGAAACAGAAGCCCAGGAAGGAGTGTTGACCCAGCCAAGATCACGCATCCGAGAGTAGGGGCACCAGAGGGGGTTGGAGCAAGAGTGGGATGGTGGGTGAGGGTTTAGGAATGGTAGAGGGGTCCTCACCAGCACCGCAGGAAGTGGCTGACCCCAGCTGTGGGACCCTCATACTGCCAGGAGCACTCGTAACCAGCGCTGGATATCCGATAGCAGCTCAGGTCCCTAGGGCCCGAGGCTGAGCCTGGAAGAGATCCTGTAGGCTTGGGAACAGACCAGAGTCTGGAGGGGTCTTTGTGCCCAGGACAAATCTTTGTGATGCTTACATCTTTCAGTGTCACCTCAGCCTAAACCCTCCCTGCGTCCTTCCTACCTCATCTCCCGCCATCTCTCGCCTCAACCTATTCGGAATCCTCAGCCTTCGAACTCGTCCTCAAAGAGGCCTCAAAGAGGTCCTGCCACCTCCCTCTCTATTCCTCACCCTCCTTCTGGTGTTGTTTTTTTTTTTGGGGGGGGTGCCCTGGGCCCCAGCTTCCCTCCTCTGGTTCTTCAAAACACATCATCACATGCAGTATAGACATGTGTTTGCCTGTTGTCTATCTCTTCCACTAGGCTGTGGTCTTGGGAAGTCAATTGAGCTCACAGCCCCCTATGTCTAGATCCATGTGCGCACATAGAAGGTGCTCAGTAAATCGTTATCAAACAAGAGAATGGACGGTGTGTCTGCTCAGTGTCAGACCCTTTGCAGGGTGCATTATGAGCATAAATGTTCCAACAGTATGTCTGGGCGTGATGGCTCACGTCTGGAATCCCAGCACTTTAGGAGACTGGGGCGGGTGGATCACCTGAGGTCAGGAGTTCGAGACCAGCCTGGGCAACATGGTGAAACCTCGTCTCTACTAAAAATACAAAAATTAGCTGGTTGTGGTGGCAGGCACCTGTATTCCCAGCTACTTGGGAGGCTGAGGCCGGAGAATGGCTTGAACCTGGGAGGTGGAGGTTGCAGTGAGCTGAAATCAGGCCACTGCACTCCAACCTGGGCAGCAAAACAAGACTCTGTCTCAAAAATAAATAAATAGGCCAGGCGAGGTGGCTCATGCCTGTGAGCACCCAGCACTTTGGGAGGCCGAGGCGGGTGGATCATGAGGTCAGGAGATCGAGACCATCCTGGCTAACATGGTGAAACCCCGTCTCTACTAAAAACAATACAAAAAAATTAGCCGGGTGTGGTGGTGGGCGTCTGTAGTCCCAGCTACTCAGGAGGCTGAGGCAGGAGAATGGCGTGAACCCCGGAGGCAGAGCTTGCAGTGGATCCAGATCATGCCATTGCACTCCAGCCTGGGCGACAGAGCGAGACTCCGTCTCAAAAAGCAAAAACAAACAAATAAAAAAATAAAATAATAAAATAAAATAAATGTTCCAATAATTTATTGGGGGGGGGGCTTCAAAATGCTTAAAAGGTACTTTCTCCCATGTACCGACCAATCTGAACGGACATAGACACCAGCCCTGAGACCGTGCTAGGGAAGTGATGAGGTTCAGAGAGGCAGCTGGCTGCTCCAGGGCACCTTGAACCTGTTGAGAATGGGCCAGCAGGTAGTGGGGTGGGGGCTCCCAAGACCACAGGCGGGGCTGGGTCTTCGGCCGGGTGGCAGAGGCCATGGGAAGGGCTGCTGTGGATGGGGTCAGGTAGAGCCCTACATAATCCTCAGCCAACAATGAGGAACTGCTCCGAACCTGAGTCTGCATCCGAATATGGTGGGTCCTGAAAACAGCACTCACTGGTTCCGCAGGCAGCTGCAAAGGCAATGAAGACATAATGACATCCCTGGCCTTGCACTGTGTGGGGAGAAGGGCTCGGCCTTGGGGTCTACACCCAAGTGATCATCAGCTCTCCCTCCCACCCACCTTCCCATCTATGCACCCACCTACCACCATTCATCCATCCATCTGCCCATGTATTCATCCACCCATCTACCCATCCATCCATGTATTTATTCGTCTATCCACCATCTACCCATCCATCCACCCATGAATTCATGCATCCATCCATCCATCCATCCATCCATCCATCCACCCACCCACCCACCCACCTACCCATCCATACATCCATGTACTCTTCCATCCATTCACCCATCTACCCATCCATCTATCCAATCATCCATGTATTCATCCATCCATCCACCCATCTACCCATCCATCTATCGGTCAATCCATGTATTCATTCATCCATCTACCTATCTACCCATTCATCCATCCATCCACCCCACCATCCATCCATCCATCCACGTATTAATCCATTCATTCATCCACCCCACCATCCATCCATCCATCCATCCATCCATCCATCCATCCATCCATCCATGTATTAATCCATCCATCCACCCCACCATCCACCCATTCACCCATCCATCCGTGTATTCACCCATGCATCCATGCATTCATTCGTCCAGTATCCATTCACCCAACCGTCCATCTATCCATCTACTCACCCATCTATCCATCCATACATCCATGTATTCATTCATCCATACACCCACCCATCCATCCATTTATCTACCTACTGATATATCCATCCAGCCACACATCCATCCATCCATCCATCCATCCATCCGTCCATCCATCCATTCATCCAACCATCCATGTATTTATTAATTCATCCATCCATCATTTACCCACCCATCCACCTGTCTATCCATTCATCCACCGTCCTTTAGTCCTCAGAGGTTGAGATGCATATTTGGGAGATACTCTCAGGAGGTCCCCCCAGCAGGAAAGAACAGTAAGACCAACAGTCTGGAGGGCAGAGAGAAGTGGGGGTGTGCCTGGGGTGGCACCAGTGTCTGAAGCCAGCATGGGGAGAGACAGTAGAGGGTGCATGGCAAGGAGAGGCCTGCCAGGGCTGGCCCAGGCAAGCACACTTGGCCCACTAGCAGTTGGGGCAATAATTTATAACATTTCTCCAGGAGGCAGCGACCTCCTTCAGCCACTGGGACCCTGTCTCTGTAAAAAGTACGCGCCAAAAAAATTAACCTGGCACGGTAGTGTGCGCCTGCAGTTCCAGCTGCTCAAGGAGCTAAGGCAGGAGGATCACTTGAGCCCAGGTGGTCAAGGATGCAGTGAGCTATGATCAGGTCACTGCACTCCAGCCTGGGCAACAGAGTGAGACCCTATCTCAATAAATAAATAAAAAGGGTATATGGAAGGATGTGCATAGGTTATATGCAAATACTTCACCATTTTATATCAGGAACTTAAGCATCCTTGGATTTTGGTATCTGCAGAGGGTCCTGGAACCATTGCCCCATAAATACGGAGACAACTGTATACATTATATTATGTATGTCTATCTATTGTAAACGACATACATAAGATACTATACCATGTATACCTATTAGATACATACTTGCTTTTCATTCATTCCTTCCTTAGTTTTTTTTCTCACTGAACTCAGGGAGGTGGTGGAAAAGATTTAGTGCATTTCACAGAAGAGAAAAATCAAGATCGGAGGAAAGATGTCTAAGTTCGATCCCAGAAGCCATGACTGCCCATCTCCCATTTGACAGCAGGAAAGACTGAGGCACAGAGAGATGAAACCAACCCACACAGCAGGCCCACAGCTCTCCACACATACACGTGTCTCCCCCCGGCAAGACGAGCTGCCATGCCAGGGTCGGGGGACTCACCACCCTGCCTGGATCGCAGGAAGAGGAGGAGGAGGGGGACCACCCAGGTCACCAGCGGCCCCATTGGATCCACGCAGAGCCCCACAGCCCCAGGGGAGCCTCTCTGCCACCTGCGAGGTTCAGCCACCCCGTCCCCACTCCGGAACACATTGAAGCTGAACAAGGGAAAAAGACCAAAAAAAAAAAAAAAAAAAAAAAAAAGTGAGTGTCACAGCCCATCCCTAGTGCAAGTCAAAGCGAAAGAGAAACCCAGGAAGTCAGCTCCGTGGTGGTGGTGATGGTGGTGGCCACAGACTCACCTTTGGAGCAAGTCAGGGTTCTAGGGGTTCTGCCCTGCTGGCCCCAGACCTGAACTGAACACCCAGATGCCAGCCCCATGGGCCACCTGTAGTTCCATGCACTTGACCAGGTCCCTGGCCCTCTCTAGCCGATTTTTTTTTTTTTTTTTTTTTTTGAGATGCAGCCCTGCTCTGTCACCCAGGCTGGAGTGTGGTGGCATGATCTCTACTCACTGCAACTTCCACTTCCCGGGTTCAAGCGATTCTCCTGCCTCAGCCTCCCGAGTAGCTGGAATTACAGGCAACTGGCACAACACCCGGTTAATTTTTGTATTTTTGGTAGAGATGGGGTTTCACCATGCTGGCTAGGCTGGTCTCTAACTCCTGACCCCAAGTGATCCTCCTGCCTCAGCCTCCCAAAGTGCTGGGATGACAGGCGTGAGCTACCGTGCCCGGCTGCCAAATTCTTTTTTTCCTTCTTTTGAGATAGAGTCTTGATCTGTGACCCAGGCTGGAATGCAGTGGCCCAATCACGGCTCACTGCAACATCAACCTCCCCAGGCTCAGGCCATCCTCCTACCTCAGCCTCCCCAGGAACTGGGACTACAGGCATGCACCACCATGCCCAGCTAATTTTTGCTTTTTTTTTTTTTTTTTTTTTTTTTTTTTTTTTTTTAGAGAGGGGGTTTTGCCATGTTGCCCAGGCTGGTCTCAAACTCCTGGGTTCAAATGATCCATCCGTCTTGGCCTCCCAAAGCGCTGGGATCACAGGCATGAGCCACTGCACCGAGTGGCTCGCCAACTTCTGAGTCTGAGACTCAAGAGCTGAAGGAAGGCAATGTTCTTGGATGGCCTGAGTTCATCCTTCCAACAAATTGTTACAAAGAGCTTGCAGCATGCTGGCTACTGGCCCCCCAAAATGCCCACCTCCCCATATGCCAAGCTCCAGTTTTGTGCACCTGGACTCACCCCTCTAATCCCAGCACTTCAAGAGGTTGAGGTGGGAGTATCACTTGAACCCAGGAGTTTGGGACTAGCCAGAACAACATGACAAGACCCCACCTCTATGAAAAATAAAAAGGCCAGACGCAGTGGCTCATGCCTGTAATTCCAGAAGGCAGAGGCAGCTGAGGTGGGTGGATCACGAGGTCAGGGGATCTAGAGCATCCTGACCAACATGGTGAAACCCTGTCTCTACTAAAAATACAATAATTAGCCAGGTGTGGTGGCGGGCACCTGTAATCCCAGCTACTCAGGAGGCTGAGGCAGGAGAATCGCTTGAACATAGGAGGTGGAGGTTGCAGTGAGCTGAGATCGCACCACTGCACTCCAGCCTGGGCAACAGAGTAAGACTATGTCTCAAAAAAAAAAAAAAAAAAAAGAAAAGAAAAAAAAATCTATATATGTATATAGATATAATAAAAACTTAGCCAGGCGTGGTGGCATGCATCTGTATTCTCAGCTGCTTGGGAGGCTGAGGTGGGAGAATGGCTTGAACCCAGGAGGTTGAGGCTTCAGTGAATCATGATCATGCCATTGCACTACAGCCTGGGTAACAGAGAAAGATCCTGCCTCTAAAAAAAAAAAGAAAAAGAAAAAAAAAATTTAAGACATGCAACTTAGTTTTTCCCCCATGTTCCATTTCTTTTTTTGTTTTTTCTTTGAGACGGAGTCTGGCTCTGTCGCCCAGGCTGGAGTGCAGTGGCGTGATCTCGGCTCACTGCAAGCTCTGCCTCCGGGTTCATTCCATTCTCCTGCCTCAACCTCCCAAGTAGCTGGGACTACAGGCGCCCGCCACCTTGCCCGGCTAGTTTTTTGTATTTTTTAGTAGAGACGGGGTTTCACCGTGTTAGCCAGGATAGTCTCCATCTTCTGACCTCGTGATCCATCCACCTCGGCCTCCCAAAGTGCTGGGATTACAGGCATGAGCCACCGCCCATGTTCCATTTCTTAGCCTCTGAGTATTTCATTTCCTGCCCCTCCCTCCCCACTGTCAGCAAAGCCTCTAAATGTCAGTGGAGAAGCTCTGATCCAAGCTACCGCGTGGATGAACCCTCAAAAACATTATGCTGGGCTGGGCGAGGTGGTTCGCGTCTGTAATCCCAACACTTTGAGAGAACGGGGTGGGCGGATCACCTGAGGTCAGGAGTTCGGGACCAGCCTGGCCAACAAGGTGAAATCCTGTCTCTACTAAAAATACAAAAATTGGCCGGGCGCGGTGGCTCAAGCCTGTAATCCCAGCACTTTGGGAGGCCGAGGCGGGCGGATCACAAGGTCAGGAGATCGAGACCACAGTGAAACCCCGTCTCTACTAAAAATACAAAAAAAAAATTAGCCGGGCGCGGTGGCGGGCGCCTGTGGTCCCAGCTGCTCGGGAGGCTGAGGCAGGAGAATGGCGGGAACCCGGGAGGCGGAGCTTGCAGTGAGCCGAGATCGCGCCACTGCACTCCAGCCTGGGCAACAGCGTGAGACTCCGTCTCAAAAAAAAAAAAAAAAAATAAAAAAAATAAAAATACAAAAATTAGCCGGGTGTGGTGGCATGTGCCTGTAATCCCAACTACTTGGGAGGTTGAGGCAGAGAGAAAAACTTGAACCTGGGAGGCAGAGGTTGCAGTGAGCCAAGATCACACCACTGCACTCCAGCCTGGGTGACAGAGTGAGACTCCGTATCAAAAAAAAAAAAAAAGCCACACACAAAAAAACCCGATCATGCTGGGTGGATGAAGATGGACAGGAAAGGCACACATTGTATGATTCCACTTATATAAAACATCCAAAATAGGCAAATGTACAGAGGCAGACAGTAGCTGAGCGGTTGTCAGGGGCTGGGGGGAGGCGGGAGTGAGAAGTGACTGGTGATGTATGCGGGGTTTCCTTTTGGGGTGATGCAAATGTTCTGGAACCAGATAGAGGTGGTGGTTGCACAACACTGTGAATGTGCTAAATGTCACTGAATCGTTTGCTTTAAAGTGATGAATTTCCGGCCTGGGCACGGTGGCTCACTCCTGCAATCCCAGCACTTTGGGAGGCCAAGCCAGGTGGATCATTTGAGGTCAGGAGTTCGAGACCAGCCTGGACAACATAGTGAAACTCAGTCTCTACTAAAAATACAAAAATTAGCCGGGCGTGATGGCAGGCGCCTGTAATCCTAGCTACTCGGGAGGCTGAGGCAGGAGAATCGCTTGAACCCGGGGGACAGAGGTTGCAGTGAGCCAAGATCACGCCACTGCACTCCAGCCTGGGTGAGAGAGTGACACTCTTTCTCAAAAACAAATAAAAGATCAATTTTAGGTTATGCGAGACGCATCTGCAGAAAAAAGAAATATTATTAGAGTCCAGGGGCACTGAGGAGGGAGAGAGGGAGGGTCTCTTCTAGGGGGTGAGCATCTGTGGAAACTGAGGCCCAAGCGGCCAGGGTCGCACCACACAATTCAGCCTCCTGGGAGGAGGTCCCTCCTTCAAGAAGCCTGGCCCCTAGGGGCAGCTGAGCTGGCCAGGGTCAGGCGCCCAGCAGGCTATGAGGTCAGCGAGTTGGGGACAAAGACTCAGTGTCCTGGGCCTGGCACACTGGGGACGGGGACCCTGTGACCCCATACAGAACAGCCTTCTCTGGCCCCAGGGCCCAGATATGTGAGGCCTGGGGGAGGGGCAGAGACAGAGAAAGGACAGAGATAGAGAGATACATAAAGATGGAGGAGCCCAGGCAGGGTGGATTATGCCTGTAATCCAGCACTTTGGGAGGCCAAGGCAGGAGGATCGCTGTAGGCTAGAAGTTCAAGAGCAGCCTGGGCAACATAGTGAGACCTTATCTCTACAAAAAATAATTTGCTGGGCCTGGTGGCAGGCACCTGGAGCCCCAGCTACTTGGAAGACTGAAGCTTAAGCCAGGGAGGTCGAGAGTACAGTGAGCTCTAATTGCGCCACTGCACTCCAACCTGGGCCACAGAGCCCAGGCTGGGCTCAAAAAATAAAAATAGTTTTTGTTATTTTTTGCGTCAAAAAATAACAAGAAAGGTGGAGGAAACAGGTAGAGATCAGAGGAAAGTCACGGCCCCCTCCTGACCATCCTGAGACCCTCCCGACTCCACCAATTCCCGGAGAGTCCCTCACTTGCCCCATTTCACAGATTGGGAAACTGAGTCCAGGGGCACTCAGACCACCTGAGGCCCCAGCTGGAGATGAAGAGATGGATTCAAACCACCCCTTGTGGAGTACACTTTTGCCCCTTCCACAGTGGAGACCGTGCCTCAGGGCTTCCCCAACCCCCACAGAGCTTGGCCCTCCCAGGCCTCATCTTTCCCACCTGCAAAATGGGCTGTTGTGAGTATGCAGGAGGGCTTGGCTCGCAGTGAGCGCTGTCCACCCGCTGGCCAGTGTGATTAGTCATTGTTGTTCCCCAGTGGCCTCTGCCTGGCAGCTGCTGGAAAAACATCGAGGGAGGGAGATACAGGGCTGGGGAGGTGAAAAGCTGGACACAGACGCCCCAGCCCCTTGGGATCAGGGACAGATGAAGGCCGGGTGCCCTAAAGTAGAGCAGGGAGGGCTGCCTGGAGGAAGGACACTTGAGCTAGTATTTATAGAATTACAGGGCATCTCTAGCAGGGGCCACAGCAGAGCCAAAAGTCCAGAGGAGGTGCTTTGGGGACCACCAAGATGGACACAGTGGATCTGGGGTTCTGTAGGGTGACAGGCTGGGGCCTCGAGTGCCAGGCTAAAGGGCCTGGCTTTCTCCGAGGGCAGTAGGGAGCCATGGCAGATGTGTGAGCTGGTGGGGTACCCCACACAAAGGTGAAGTGGTATTTCTCCCCTTATTGAAGTCACAACCTGACACTCCCTCTGAAGTTCGCCACATCCCACCTTCCTCTTGCCACATCTTGGCATGCCCACCTCCTTCCCTTCCTCTCTAGGCTTGCCAGGAGGCCCTGTGGGCCCCTTATGGCCCCACCCAGCTGCCCCAGAAGTTCATCTGAGATAAGCTCCCAGGGCTGCCCCACTTTCAGATGCCCCACAGACTCGGGGGAGGGTGAAACAGGAAAGATCGAGTCACGGGGGCCCCGGAAAACATGATGGGAGGAACCACAGCACTTCCCCACCTCCTCAGCTTCCGCCTTCTTCTCAGGGAGAGAGAACTTCAGCCGGAGGAGGAGGGCCAAGCGTCCCTCCATGTGGCCAAGATACCCTAATGCTGCTGAGGATCATCTAAAGAGGGTGTTGAAGGATACATAGGAGTTAGCCAGCAGAAAATACATTTGTTCATTTAACAAACTCGTAGGCATCACTCATCAACAAGAACAATTTTCATCATTCAATCAAACTTTCTAATGCCTCTGGGGGATCATTTGAGGATGTTTAATTATTATTTTTCTTTGAGACAGGGTCTCACTCTCTTACCCAGGCTGGAGTGCAGTGACACAATCATAGCTCACTGCAGCCTCAACCTCCCAGGTTCAAGCTATCCTCCCACCTCAGCCTCCGATATAGTGGAGACACAGGCCTATGCCACCATGCCCTGCTTTTATATCTTTTTCTTTTTCTTTACTTTTGAGACAGAGTCTTGCTCTGTCACCCAGGCTGGAGTGCAGTGGTGCGATTTCAGCTCACTGTAACCTCTGCCTCCTGGGTTTAAGCAATTCTTTTGTCTCAGCCTCCTAGTAGCTGGGATTATAGACGTGTACCACCATGCCCAGCTAATTTTTGTATTTGTAGTAGAGCCGGGGTTTCACCGTGTTGGCCAGGCTGGTCTCAAATTCCTGACCTTAAGTGATCTGCCAGCTTCAGCCTCCCAAAGGGCTGGGATTACGGGTATAAGCCACCACCCCCAACCATCCAGTTATTATTTTCAATTTTTTTTTTTTTTTGAGACAGTCTCGCTCTGTTGCCCAGGCTGGAGTGCAGTGGCCGGATCTCGGCTCACTGCAAGCTCTGCCTCCCAGGTTTACGCCATTCTCCTGCCTCAACCTCCCGAGTAGCTGGGACTACAGGTGCCTGCCACCTTGCCCGGCTAGTTTTTTGTATTTTTTAATAGAGATGGGGTTTCACCGTGTTAGCCAGGATGGTCTCTATCTCCTGACCTGGTGATCCGCCCTTCTCGGCCTCCCAAAGTGCTGGGATTACAGGCTTGAGCCACCGCGCCCAGCCAAATTTTTTTTATTATTATTTTTTAAGTTTTTGGTAGAAATGTGGTCTCACGGCCGGGAGCAGTGGCTCACGCCTGTAATCCCAGCACTTTGGGAGACCGAGGTAGGCGGATCACCTGAGGTCAGGAGATCGAGACCATCCTGGCTAACACGGTGAAACCCCGTCTCTACTGAAAAATACAAAAAACTAGCCGGGCGAGGTGGCGGGCGCCTGTAGTCCCAGCTACTCGGGAGGCTGAGGCAGGAGAATGCCGTCAACCCGGGAGGCGGAGTTTGCAGTTAGCTGAGATCCGGCCACTGCACTCCAGCCTGGGTGACACAGCAAGACTCTGTCTCAAAAAAAGTACAAATAGGCCCGGCGCGGTGGCTCAAGCCTGTAATCCCAGCACTTTGGGAGGCCGAGACGGGCGGATCACAAGGTCAGGAGATCGAGACCATCCTGGCGAACACGGTGAAACCCCGTCTCTACTAAAAAATACAAAAAAACTAGCTGGTCAAGGTGGCGGGCGCCTGTAGTCCCAGCTACTCCGGAGGCTGAGGCAGGAGAATGGTGTAAACCCGGGAGGCGGAGCTTGCAGTGAGCTGAGATCCGGCCACTGCACTCCAGCCTGGGCGACAGAGCCAGACTCCATCTCAAAAAAAAAAAAAAAAAAGTACAAATTAAAATAATAATAATAATAAAATAAAAATACAAAATTAGCCAGGCATGGTGGCACGCACCTGTAATCTTAGCTACTCAGGAGGTGGAGGCAGGAGAATCGCTTGAACCCGGTAGGCAGAGGTTGCAGTGAGCTGAGATTGTGCCACTGAACTCCAGCCTGGGAGACAAGAGCAAAACTCCGTCTAAAAAAAAAAAAGAAAGAAAGAAAAAAGAAAAAAGGAAATGTGATCTCACTATGTCGCCTAGGCTGGTCTCAAACTCCTCGTCTCAAGTGATCCTCCCACCTCAGCCTCTCAAAGTGCTGGGATTACAGGCATGAGCCACGGCTCCTGAACAGATAAGAGGATGTTTTAAGGAAGACACAGGAGGTTACCAAGAAAAAAATTCATTCAACCACCACACCTCCCGATATCCCTTACAGAGACATGTGAGGAGAGTTTTGATGGGTGCATAGAAACTCACAAGAATAAAATGTATTTGCTCATTCAATACAAGGTCCTCTGATGCTTCTCAAAGAGAATTTGAAGTGGGTTTTGAAGAATATATAGATGTTAGGCTGGGTGCGGTGACTCACGCCTGTAATCCCAGCATTTTGAGAGGCCGAGGCGGACGGATCGCCTGAGGTCAGGAGTTTGAGACCAGCCTGGCAAACATGGTGAAACTCTGTCTCTACTGAAAATACGAAAATTAGCCGGGTGTGGTGGTGGGTGCCTGTAATCCCAGCTACTTCGGAGGCTGAGGCAGGAGAATTGCTTGAATCCTGGAGGCGGAGGTTGCAGTGAGCCGAGATCGCGCCACTGCACCCCAGCCTGGGAAACGGAGCGAGACTCTGTCTCAAAATATGTGTGTGTGTGTGTGTATGTGTCTCTGTGTGTGTGTGTGTGTGTGTGTTGACCATAGAAAAACTGCATTCATTCATTCAGTCAGTCCAGTCAGTCAGTCACTAAGTAAGCAGTCCTTCTTGCCTATTAAGGGGTTGTTTGGGAGGCAGTTCTGTGTAGGAGTTCTCCAGAAGGAGCAGCGGATTTGAGACCTCTCTGGTGGCTCTCTCCAGCAGGTTCCCACATGCCCAACCCAACCCTGGTTCAGGGAACCTCTCTTTCCCCAGGATTCCGTTCAAAGCCCCAGGGAGGGCTCTGATAGGCTGAGCTTGGGTCACATGTCCACCTTGAACCTATCACAGTGGCTGAGGTGGATAAACGACTCTGGGTTACGTGTCCACCCCAGGCTGGACTAAGGGAGAACTTTGAGGCAGAGCTGACCAGAGTCAGAACAATTGGCCATTGTAGGACATGAGCTTCCCATCACTTGGGGTGTGCAAGCTACAGCCTGAAGTTCACTTAGTGTAGGATTGTCAGATAAAACACAGGACTTCCCCACGCCCGTTGGTTTCTGCCTTCTCAGGGACCTTCAGCCTGAGGAGTGGGGAGCTTCCCTCTATGTGGCCAAGAGACCCTGATGCCCCTGAGGGGTCATCTAAAGAGGGTGTTGAAGGATGTATAGGAGTTTTCCAGGAGAAAATCTATTCATTCATTTAACAAACTCGATTATAGTCATTATTCATTAAATAACATTTAAGTTAAATTCCCAGTTAAATTGGAATTTCAGACAACCAACATATTGGTTTGTGTGTTGTTTTGTTTTGTTTGAGGCAGAGTCTCGCTCTGTCACCCAGGCTGGAGTACAGTGGCACTATCTCAGCTCACTGCAACCTCTGCCTCCTGGATTCAAGTGATTCTCCTGCCTCAGGCTCCCGAGTAGCTGGGATTACAGGTGTGCCCCATTACTCCCAGTTAATTTTTGTAGTTTTAGTAGAGACCTCTCTGGTGGCTCTCTCCAGCAGGCTCCCACACGATTTCACCATGTTGCCCAGGCTGGTCTCAAACTCCTGACCTCAGATGATCCACCCACCTCAGCCTCCCAAAGTGCTGGGATTACAGACATGAGCCACCAAACCCGGCCAACACATTGTTTTTTAATATAACTATGTCCCAAGTACTGAAGGGGGCATACTTATACTGAAAAACATTCATTGTTTATGGAAATTTAAATTTAACTGGGTGTTTGCTTTGGAAAACAGCCTGGTTGTCTCTTACAAATTTAAAACATAGAGTTGCTGGGAGTGGTGGCTCATGCCTGTAATCCCAGCACTTCGGGAAGCCAAGGCAGGAGGATCGCTTGAGCCCAGGAGTTTGAGACATGGCGAAACCCTGTCTCTACAAAAATTTAGCTGGGCATGGTGGCGTGTGCCTGTAGTCTCAGCTACTCCACGCTCCAGCCTAGGCGAAAGAGCAAGACCCTGTAATCCTAGCACTTTGGGAGGCCAAGGTGGGTGGATCACTTGAAGGTCAGGAGTTCGAGACCAGCCTGACCAACACGGTGAAACCCCGTCTCTACTAAAAATGCAAAAATTAGCTGTGAGTGGTGGCAGGTGTCTGTAATCCCAGTTACTCAGGAGGCTGAGGCAGGAGAATCAATTGAACCTGGGAGGCAGAGGTTGCAGTGAGCCAAGATCGCGCCACTGCACTCCAGCCTGGGCATCAGAGCAACACTTCATATCAAAAAAAAAAAAAAATCTATGCAAAACATTGTATGCCAAAGTTCATAGCAGCTCTATTCAGAATAACTACCAAAAAGTGAAAAAATCCAAGTGACCACCAACAAATGAGTGGATCAGCAAAATGTACGTGTACATATACGCAATGGAATATTATTTGGCCATGAAACTGAATGAAGTACTGATATTTGCCACAACGTGGGCACATCTTGAAAGCATGATGCTGAGAGAAGCCAGACACATAAGGCCACATGTTATATGTTTTCTTTTTTTTTTTTTTTTTTTTTTTTTTGAGACGGAGTCTCGCGCTGTGTCACCCAGGCTGGAGTGCAGTGGCGCGATCTCGGCTCACTACAAGCTCCGCCTCCCAGGTTCACGCCATTCTCCTGCCTCAGCCTCCGAGTAGCTGGGACTACAGGCGCCCGCCACCACGCCCGGCTAGTTTTTTGTATTTTTAGTAGAGACGGGGTTTCACCATGTTAGCCAGGATGGTCTTGATCTCCTGACCTCGTGATCCACCCGCCTCGGCCTCCCAAAGTGCTGGGATTACAGGCTTGAGCCACCGCGCCCGGCCATATGTTTTCATTTTTATGAACTATCCAGAACAGGAAAATTCATAGAACGGGAAGCAGATTGGTGGTTGCCAGGGACTGAGGGAGGGGGAATGAGGACTGGCTGCTAATAGGTACAGGGTTTCTTTCGGGGATGATACAAATGTCCTGGAATTAGATCGTGGTGATGGTGAGTATGCTTAAAACACTGAATTGCACACTTTAAAAGCGTGGATTTTATGGTATGTGAATTTTATGTCAATTTTTAAAATTATATGAGAAAAACAAGTTTTCCCTGGGATCCTGTATTTTTATTTGCTCAATCTGGCCATCATAACTTGATGCAACTCTACAGTACCTCATGGACAATCGGGCCCAGTGATCCTTCCTAGGGTCTCTTCGAGCCTGAAAACATACTCCAGTGTCCAAACTGAACAGTGGGGCAGCTGAAGACAACTGCGGCTGCAGAGAAAGTGCGAGTCGCAGGGAAATAAAAAATGCAGGTGCTAAGCCAGGCACGGTGGCTGATGCCTGTAGTCCCAGCGCTTTGGGAGGCTGACGCAGGAGCATCACTTGAGGCCAGGAGTTCGAGACCAGCATGGGAAATATGGCAGTACTCCGTCTCTACAAAAAAAAATGCAAAAATTAGCCGGGCATGGTGGCATGCGCCTGTGGTCCCACCTACTCTGGGAGCTGGGATATGGGGGCTGAGGCGGGAAGATCGCTTGAACCCGGGAGGTTGAGGCTGCAGTGAGACAAGATTGCACCACAGCACTCCAGCCTGGGGGACAGAGCAAGACCCTGTCTCAAAAAAAAAAATTTTTTTTTTTTTAATGTGGGCGCTATTTTGGGACTTTGGGCTTTCCTCAGCCTCAGTTTCCCCTTCTGTAAAATGGAGTAGAACAATTATCTTCAAATATCTGCGAGAGGTGGTGCTTATGAGACATTTAGGGCAGAAAGGCAATCATCCTCAAAAAAGAAACTGACAACTGCAGCAGCTACCTGTTTTTGTAAGTAAAGTTTTATTGGCACCAGGGCCAGGATTAAAGGGAGGCAAATGAGGCTGAGTGGTGCAAGAACAAGGGTCTGATCATGTCTTAAGAGTTTTAGTGTTTTGGCCAGGCAAAACACTAAAACTCTTTGGCCTGTAATCCCAGCACTTTGGGAGGCTAAGGTGGGTGGATCACCTGAAGTCAGGAGTTCGAGACCAGCTTGGCCAACATGGTGAGACCCCATCTCTACTAAAAATCCAAAAAAAAAAAAAGCCAGTCTGGTGTGGTGGTGGGCACCTGTAGTCCCAGCTACTAGGGAGGCTGAGGCATGAGAATAGCTCAAACCAAGGAGGCAGGGGTTGCCGAGATCATGTCACTGCACTCTAGTCTGGGTGTCACGGCGAGACTCGTCTCATAAATTTAAAAATTTTGGTGTTTTGGCCATACACCTATAATCTCACACCTATAATCTCAACACTTTGGGAGGCCTAGGCAGAAGGATCATTTGAGGCCAGGAGTTCAAGACTAGCCTGGGCAACATAGTGAGATCCCCGTCTCTAAAAATAAGATAAAAAATAAAAGTTTTGATGTTTTGTTCATCATAAATGTTTTCATTAATTTTATGTTTTTAAAATATTATTTCTCTTGATGGCTGAGTTTTTTGGGGCCCCCTTAAATTTTGCACAGGGGTGAGATCCTCACTTGCCTCACCCTAGAACCCGTTCTGTTGTGTGTACTGGGCACTTTTTTTGTTGTTGTCTTGTTTTTTTGAGATAGAGTCTCGCTCTGTCACCCAGGCTGGAGTGCAGCGGCGCTATCCCGGCTCACTGTAACCTCTGCCTCCTGGATTCAAAAGATTCTCCTGCCTCAGTCTTCTGAGTAGCTGGGACTACAGGCGCGCGCCACCACGCCCAAGCAATTTTTTTTTTTTTTTTTTTTTTTTTTAAGTAGAGACAGGGTTTCACCATGTTGGCCAGATCACTCCTGACCTCAAGTGATCTGCCCACCTTGGCCTCTCAAAGTGCTGGAATACAGGCGTGAGCCACTGCGCCCGGCCAATGCGCTGGGCACGTTGATTAACCTCTCTTAGCCTCAGTTTCTTCATCTGCAAAATGGGGCTGAATGATGCTCCCTTACTTCTGAGAGGATTCATTGTAAAATATTTACTTCTGCGCTCTGCTGAAGGGGCGGGGCCAACTCGCCCAGTGGGGGCGGGGCCCTGTGGTCGGGCGCCCGGGAGGGGCGGGGCCAGGCCTCGTCAGCTGACCGGCCTGGCCAATGGCACCCGGCGGCGGGGCCTGGCAGGCCGAGGCGGGGCCGGGGGCGGGCCTGGCGGCGCGGACTCCCGGGCCATGGACGAGTCGAGCCTCCTGCGGCGCCGCGGGCTCCAGGTGAGGGCCCTGCGCGGGCGGGCGGGAGGCGGAGGGCGCGGCCAAGTGGACGCGGCCTGAAAGGTGCGGGGGGGGGCGGGGGGCGGGGCCTTCGCGGGCTGTAGGGAAACTGAGGCAGAAGGCGGGGAACGCTCAGATCGCTTCTTTTTGACCACCCGCTTCTCAAAGTGCTTTTTCTCCTGGTGGGTAGGGGGAAGGTGTCCCCCTTGGACATCTAGGGAAACTGAGGCTCCAAGCGATGGCGTGGGAGGAAGAGGCTGAGGGCTCTGCCCCTCCCCACCAGCTGTTCTAATAATAATGCTAGCAACAGCAGCCAGAGAACTCACCATATGTTCATGGTTGTTTTAGTCCTATTACTAGCGATGTATTAATATTAGTTCATATGTATTAATACCTCCTTGGGTCGTCGCTGCACCGCAGTACCCCCCTCAGTTCAGCCCTACGACGACCTGGGCTGTCAGACGCCCATTTGTCAGAATAAGGAAACTGAGGTTCTAGTCCCAAAAAGCCACTCTCCAGAGGTCGCCTAGCTGGGATTCGATCCTGCGCCCTCAACCAGCTGTCTTAGGGCACAAGGCGCTGCCAACCAGCAGTGTGACCTGGGGGGAGGGCACCCTTGCTTCTCCGGGCCTCAGTGTTCCAACGGGCCACAGGGTCCTCCTTTTACCGAGTTCATGTTTGGGAGGCTGTGTCATCAGGACGGCGTCGGGGACAGCAGAAGCCTAAGTTTGAAGCCACACACGGGCTACATGACCCCGGACAGCCACCCCTTGACTTCTCTGGGCCTCAGTTTCCCCGTCATAAGAAATGAAAAACGAGAATTAAGATTTGGCCATTTTCCTCTGGGACTTAGACCACACCCTTAAGAAGCCACCAAGTTTTCAGGTAGGGAACCTGGGATTCAGCACTTACCCAACGAACATTTATGGGGCGCCTGCTGTATGCCTGGCTCTGGACAGGCAGTAGAGTGTTCTGCAACTCTGGAGCTGCCCTCCTAGAAACCCCAACCTGTTCCAGAAGGTAGACGCCAGAGCAGCGGTGACCCCATGGAGTGGTCAGTTGTGATAAGGGACTCACCGCAAGTGAAGGAGGCGCCTGACCCAGACATTGCTGGGAGCCCTGGGTTAGAGGAGGCAGTCAAGGGTGGCGGGGCATTGCAGCGGGGGGGGCGGTATTTAGGGAAATGAAAGAGGTTGACAGAAGCTGGTACCCAGGGAGGACTGAGCAGGTGTGGTGGGCGTCGTGGACTGAGGTTAGCTCCGGGCGGGTTGAGGGGGTGAGAGGAATGGGGCCGGCGGGTCTCCAACCTGGAGCCGCACCGGTAGCTGCGGGACTGCGAACTCTGCAGGTGATGGGAAGCCAGGTCGGGAGTGGTCAGGGAAGGCACGGGCTGAACTGCAGATCAGAGACACCCGGTCTCTGGCCGCGCGGGGGTGGGGCAGAACTGGAAGCACTGAGGCCAGAGGCAAGAGTGGGGGACTTGGGCGGAAAGGAGGGGGCGGGGCGGGATTGGCGAGCAGCGTGGTGTTGGGGGGGGCAGCCCCGCCTCCAGCCCCAGTTAGATGCCAACCCGCCCGCAGCCTCTTAAAATAGAGAAACCGCCTCCGGGTAGGCGAATGGGGGTGCTGCTGACGTCAGGAAGTGGGGCCTGTTCCATGGGGGGGTCAAACATTTCCTGATGATAAGTTCTATGTTACAAAAGGGGAAACTGATGTTCAGAGAAGCATAGACACTGTCCGGGTTTCACAAAGTGTAGGTGACAGAGTCAGACAGGATTTGAACCCAAGCAGTTCCGGCTTCCTCTCCAGACCAACCCAGCACAGGCATCCATCCGCGAAGGTGGAGGGATGAGCACGGATTCCGACGAAATGAGGGCATTTGGGCAGAGGCCACAGTACGTGCAAAGGCCCAGAGTCATGTAGCCTTTCTTACCTGTTTATATGGGGAAACAAGAACTTGAACCTATATCTTAGCACTAGAGGCTGATGGCCAGGACTTAACGCTTCCAGGGCCTTCAGTGCTGATTTTGAAGCGGTTAGACTTTCCCCCTAGGGTGATGGGGAGCTATGTATGGAAGGTGCTGGAACAGGAGAGGGCATACCCATATTGAGGGGCTGGAAACACTCCTCTGGAGGGCTAGGAACAGGAGCCGGGGAATCAAAAAGGTCAGGAAGCCAGGAAGGAGCATGGAATGAAACTCTAAGTGTACCAGGTGTGGTGGCTCATGACTGTAGTCCCAGCTGCTCAGGAGGCTGAGGCAGAAGGATCCAAGGATCTCTCTCTTTTTTTTTTTTTTCTTTTTCTTTTTCTTTTTTTTTTGAAGGAATCTTGCTCTGTTACCCAGGCTGGAGTCCAGTGGAACAATCTCAGCTCACTGCAACCTCAACCTCCCTGGTTCAAGTAATTCTCCCTTCCTCAGCCTCCCGAGTAGCTGGGATTACAGGCACATGTCACCACGCCCTGCTAATTTTTGTATTTTTAGTAGAGACAGGGTTTCAACATGTTGGCCAGGCTCGTCTCAAACTCCTGACCTCAGGTGATCCGCCCACCTTGGCCTCCCAAAGTGCTGGAATTACAGGCGTGAGCCACCGTGCCCAGCCAAGAAGGATCTCTTGAGCCCAGGAGTTTGAGGCTGTAGTGAGCCATGACCACGAGATCCTATCTCAAAAATAAAAATAAAGGTCCAAGTGGGAGAAGATTAAAATAATAATAAAATAATAGTAAAGTGATAATAACTGTTCATATTAACATGCTAAGTCCTCTCATGCATTCAATTCTCCTAACAGCCCGAGTGGTCAGTGCTTTTATTAGTTCCATTTTTCAGAGGAGGAAACTGAGGCCCAAAGAGGGAAGTACCCACCAGGAAGCCAGAGAAATTCTAAACAATCTGGCACCTGAAAAGTGCTGCAGTTTGGGGTCTTTTTTGACTGGAAACCTTGTTAATGGTCCGGGAGCATCCCAGCCAATCAGGGGGCAGATCGCTGATGAGAGCCAATCAGATTTCCTGGAGGCCAAAGGCCAAAGAGTCCATTCATAGAGGGGTGCTGACTGGCCAATCCAGACGGATAGCCCAGGGCATCCTCTCCGGTGGTGACAATGTGGGGCGTGCTGTTGGCTGTGTGCGGGAGAGGTCTGAAAAAGGATCTGACCTGGCCCGCGGGCGGCCAGTTTGCGACAGCCCTGCGTCCAGGGAGGAGGTAGAGACCTTCCCAGTTTGGGTTAAACTCAGCCTCACGCATAACGTGTGCAGGCACCGGGTAACGTGAGCTGATATTACTACTACTACTATTAGCTTATTACATTTATCATCTCCCACTTGGACTTTTGCTTTACACATGACCGAATTTCAAAACACCAGGTCCCACAAACAGAGCATCCCCTGGCAGAGAAGGCGGTTAGAGCCTGTATCTGGACTTTGTCTCTGCCACTACTGGGGTGGCTCCCTTAGGTTCAGCCCTCAAAGGTGATCCTGCTTTCTCATGGCCCGCTTCCATTTATTTTCCCCCTCCTCCTCCTCCTCCTCCAGGAAGCCCTGGGGCTTGTGCCATGTGGTCCATGCTGACTTCTCTCCCATTTCACTTCAGGGGCATTGAACTTTCAACGGGGCTTGGTACCCAGCAGGCTGAGTGCTCCGTTTGCACGTACTGTTTGCTGGGCATGGACTGGTGTTTTCCATGTGCCTACTGGCTTTGTCCAACGCCTTCTACTCCAGGAAGCCCCTTAGCTCTCCTCTCTGCGTGCCTCCAACCCCTCTTCTCCCTTCGAGTCTCTTTTTTTTCAGATAGTATCTTGCCCTGTCGCCCAGGCTGGAGTGCAGTGGCGCGATCTCGGCTCACTGCAGCCTCTGTCACCTGTTACAAGTGATTCTCCCTGCCTCAGCCTCCTGAGTAGCTGGATTAGAGGCGAATGCCACCACACCTGACTAATTTAATTTTTGTATTTTTTAGTAGAGATGGTATTTCACCATGTTGGCCAGGATAGCCTCAAACTTTTTTTTTTTTTTTTTTTTTTTTTTGAGACGGCGTCTCACTCTGTCACCCAGGTTGGAATGCAATGGTATGGTCTCGGCTTACTGCAACCTCTGCCTCCCGGGTTCAAGCAATTCTCCTGCCTCAGCCTCCCGAGTAGCTGGGACTACAAGTGCATGCCACCACGCCCAGCTAATTTTTGTATTTTTAGTAGAGACGGGGTTTCACTATGTTGGCTAGGCTGATCTCGAACTCCTGACCTTGTGATCCACCCACCTCGGCCTCCCAAAGTGCTAGGATTACAGGCGTGAGCCACTGCACCCGTCTCAAACTCTTGATCTTAAGTGATCCTCCTGCCTCAGCCTCTGGGATTACAGGCGTGAGCCACAGCACCCAGCCACTTTGGGTCTCTCTCTTAATCCCTCCAGTATGGAGGTGCTCCTGCTCTGCTATGTCTTCTCCAAACTGGAATTTCCTCAGGTGGGGCTAAAGCTTGTGGGGGAGGCAGCATCCCCCAGCCTGGGCAAGCACAGACGGGGATACCATAAATATTACCTTTAATGGGCAGTTTCAGGGGGTCGGGGCCTCCCCAACCTCCACTCCTCTGGGTAGGAGCCACTCCCAGGGGAACAGCAGGCACAGAGGGGGCTGTGGGCGGAAGCAGATGGTGTGGGGACTGAAGGGTCCGGGAATGGTGCCAGGAGAGTTCCGTGTAGTCCAGCTTCCCCGGGAGCCTTTGCAGGGAGCTGCCGATTTTGCCTCACCTCTCTCTGCCACTTTCAAAAAAACATCTTCAAGCTGTGCACAGTGGCTCATGCCTGTAATGCAGCATTTTGGGAGGCCAAGGTGGGAGGACCACGTGAGGTCAGGAGGTCAAGACCAGCCTGGCCAACATGGTGAAATCCCATCTCTACTAAAAATATGAAATTCGCCAGGTGTAGTGGTGGGCACCTGTAATCCCAGCTACTTGGGAGGCTGAGGCAGGAGAATCGCTTGAACCCGGGAGGCAGAGGTTGCAGTGAGCCAAGATCGTGCCATTGCACTCTATGCTGGGCGACAGGGCAAGACTTCATCTCAAAAACAAAAACAAACAAAAAAAAAAACAACCACAAGAAAAATCTTCACATCTTTTTGTCTTTTGGAAACAACTCTCAACGGGTGGTTATTATTCACCTCTTGATCACTGTCTTGACTCCCATCCATCAAAGTCTCCCCCAGCACCAGGCCCTGAGCTTGCTACTCATTGATTCCTCCAGGGACCCTATGTCACTGGGCCATTTTCCAAATGAGGAAACTGAGGCACAGAGGGGTTAAGTCACTCATCGGGTCACACAGTGCAGGAGTGGGGGAGGCAAACTGGGAATCTAGGACTGTGTGCTGGATGGGGTGCAAGTGGGACCCCCCACCAGGGTTCAAATCCCTCCCTGTTTCACGTGGGGTAGTGGAGGAAGTGGTATAAGATCCCACAACTGGCAGGTGCAGTGGCTCATGCCTATAATCCCAGCACTTTGGGAGGCCAAGGCAGGTGGATCACTTGAGACCAGGAGTTCAAGACCAGCCTGGGCAACATGGTGAAACCTCATCTCTACAAAAAATACAAAAATTAGCTGGGTGTGGTGGCACATGCCCATAATCCCAGCTACTTGGGAGGCGGAGGTTACAGTGAGCCAAGATTGTACCACTGCATTCCAGTCTGGGTGACACAGCGAGATACTGTCTCAAAAACAAACAAACAAACAAAAAGTCCCACAGCTATTAGAAGGGCCAGAACGAGACCCTAATGGCCACGATGATGGTGGTGATGGTTCCATCACTGTGACTGCTTGAACTCAACATAGTGAGTTATCCTCAGACGTATTCAAGCAGTCAGGGAGACCTCCGAGTGGTAGATTATTCTCCTCCCATCGTGACAGCTTGGTTTTCTGAGCGCAGAGCAGCTGAAGTCAGGCCTGGGGTGACACCACACCCCTGCAACCCTTCCCCACTTCTCCCGGGAGACCTTGCCCTCCCAGCTGGGTCATCCAGCAGCCCAGCAGCTTCCGGCCCCCTCCAATTGGCTGTGGGGGCCGATGGCGTCACTGGTTGCCATGGCGAACACCCAGATCAGGACGTGGGCAGCCTGGAGCCCACCAAAGTAAAAATAGTCGTGTGTCCCCAGCGTGGCCGCCCTGATGTGTGTGGAGGGAGGGTGTCCTGAGACCCAGTTTCCTGCCTCTCACTCCACTAAGAGATGTGGGCAGCCGGCTTTCCTCTGCACCTAAGTTTCTCTGCCAGTAAAACAGCCCCTGCCCGTGGTTCACAGTAGGTGGCTCAGTAAATGCAAGGACATTCATCAGGTATTATGATAGCTTCCATAGTCCCTTGCTGAACTCAGCGATAGTACAACAGCTCACAACAGCAGCAATAGTAATGGCTGATCGTGATTAACCCAGAACCCTCCTGATGTCATCTCCAGATTACAGATGGGGAAACCGAGGCACGGGGGCATACAAATAACTTGCATGGCCAGGAAGAAGCAGAGAATTGAACTGAACCCAGGTCTGGGTGTCCCCAGATTCTAAACTTGTGCCACATGGCATTTTGAGAATTTAAAAATCCTCTTGATTGGCCAGGTGCAATGACTCACGCTGTAATCCTAGCCCTTTGGGAGGCTAAGGCCGGTGGATCACTTGAGGTCAGGAGTTCGAGGCCAGCCTGGGCAAAATAGTGAAACCTCGTCTCTGCTAAATATACAAAAATTATCCGGGCATGCTGGCGCACACCTGTAACCCCAGCTACTTGGGAGGCTGAGTCAGGGGAATCACTTGAACCCAAGAGGCAGAGGTTTCAGTGAGCCAAGATTGTACCACTGCAGTCCAGCCTGGGTGACAGAGTGAGACACCATCTAAAAAAACAACCACAGAAAAAACTGTTTTTGGCTGGGCATGGTGGCTTATGCCTGTAATCCCAGCATTTTGTAATCCCAGCATTTTGGGAGGCCAAAGTGGGTGGATCACCTGAGGTCAGGAGTTCGAGACCAGCCTGAACAATGTGTTGAAACATTGTGTCTACTAAAAAAAAGGAAAAAAAAAAAAAAAAGGCCTAGCTACTCGGGAGGCTGAGGCAGGAGAATCGCTTGAACCTGGGAGACAGAGGTTGTATCGAGCCGAGATTGCGTCATTGCACTCCAGCCTGAGCAACAAGAGAAAAACTCTGTCTCAAAAAACAAAACAAAACAAAACAAAACCCTCTTGGGCAGACCATGTCTGAGGATGGACTATGAGGTCACAGTGGAACACAAGCTCAAGGCTTTCTATCCTGCATGTGGTGAGGGCACCGAGAGTGCAGATCGGCTTGCTGAGCTCTAAAACGGTCTTCAAAAGGGAGTCACCCGTCAGCCGTACTCTCCACGCCCCCACTGGTACCCAGGGCTCAAACCTGCATAGACTTTGCAGCAAGTGAGAAGAGAATGGTGTTCAGACCTAGACCCAGGAGGAGAGGGACATCTGAGATAGGACAGGGATAGGACAACTCAGGAATCTCTATTTTCTCAACAGATTATTAGTTTTTAGCCACTACTGACATACTTCTTCATAAATAAAACTAATTTGTAATTTTTAATAAAATTATTATTGTTATTTTTAGACATAGGGTCTTGCTCTGTCACCCAGACTAGAGTGCAATGGTGTTATTATAGTTCACTGCAACCTCCAACTCCTGGGGTCAAGCAATCCTCCCACCTCAGTCTCCTGAGCAGCTGGGATTACAGGCGTGGGACACCATACCTGGCTAATTTTTTTTTCTTTTTTTTTTAATTTTTATTTATTTATTTATTTTTTTTTTTTTTTTTTTTTTTTGAGACGGAGTCTTGCTCTGCCGCCAAGGCTGGAGTGCAGTGGCCGGATCTCAGCTCACTGCAAGCTCCGCCTCCCGGGTTCACGCCATTCTCCTGCCTCAGCCTCCCAAGTAGCTGGGACTACAGGCGCCCGCCACCTCGCCCGGCTAGTTTTTTGTATATTTTAGTAGAGACGGGGTTTCACCATGTTAGCCAGGATGTTCTCGATCTCCTGACCTCGTGATCCGCCCGTCTCGGCCTCCCAAAGTGCTGGGATTACAGGCTTGAGCCACCGCGCCCGGCCTTTTTTCTTTTTTGAGATGGAATCTCGCATTGTTGCCAGGCTGGAGTGCAATGGCACAATCTCAGCTCACTGCAACCTCTGCCTCCCAGGTTCAGATCCTCCCGAGTAGCTGGGACTACAGGTGTGTGACACCACGCCCAGTTAATTTTTGTATTTTTAGTAGAGACAGGGTTTCACCATGTTGGCCAGGATGGTCTCGATCTCTTGACTTCGTGATCTGCCTGCCTTGGCCTCCGAAAGTACTGGGATTACAGGCGTGAGCCACCGCACTCAGCCCTTCGTATTTATTTATTTATTTATTTATTTATTTATTTTTGAGACAGAGTTTCGCTCTTATTGCCCAGGCTGGAGTGCAATGGTGCAATCTTGGCTCACTGCAACCTCCGCCTCCCAGGTTCAAGTGATTCTCCTGCCTCAGCCTCCCAAGTAGCTGGGATTACAGGCGCCCACCACCATGCCTGGCTAATTTTGTATTTTTAGTAGAGATGGGGTTTCACCGTGTTGGCCAGGCTGGTCTTGAACTCCCCACCTCAGGTGATCCACCCACCTCGGCCTCCCAAAGCTCTGGGATTACAGGTGTGAGCTGCTGCGCCTGGCCGGCCAGGCCTTTTTTTTTTTTTTGAGACAGGGCTCAAGCAATCCTCCCACCTCAGCCACCCAAGTAGCTGGGAGTACAAGCTCGAGCCACCATGACTAGCTAAATTTTCACTTTTTATTTTTTTATTTATTTTTATTTTTTTTATTTTATTTTTTATTTTTTATTTATTTATTTATTTATTTATTTTTTGAGATGGAGTCTCGCTCTGTCGCCCAGGCTGGAGTGCAGTGGCCGGATCTCAGCTCACTGCAAGCTCCGCCTCCCGGGTTCCCGCCATTCTCCTGCCTCAGCCTCCCAAGTAGCTGGGACTACAGGCGCCCGCCACCGCGCCCGGCTAGTTTTTTGTGTTTTTAGTAGAGACAGGGTTTCGCCGTGTTAGCCAGGATGGTCTCGATCTCCTGACCTTGTGATCCGCCCGTCTCGGCCTCCCAAAGTGCTGGGATTACAGGCTTGAGCCACCGCGCCCGGCCTATTTTTTTATTTTTTGTAGAGACAGGGTTTCACTATGTTGCCCAGGCTAGTTTCAAATTCCTGAACTCAAGTGATCCATCTGCCTTGGCCTCCCAAAATACCAGAATTACAGGCACGAGCCACCACACCCAGCCCAGTCTGGCTAATTTTTTAAAAAATTTTTGTAGAGATGGAGTCTCGCTATGTTGCCCAGTCTAGCTTAAACTTCTGGGCTCAAACAACCCTCCTGCTTTCGCCTCCCAAAGTACTGAAATCACAGGTGTGAGCCACCGTACCCAGCCTAAAATAATTTTTAATGCAGGTATGGTAGGAGCCGGGTGGGGAATTAAATTGTGAATCTGGGGGGCCTCCAGGAAAAAGGGATGTTGAGTTCAGACCTGGAGTATGAGCTGTAGTTAATTAGGGCCGGAAGGGAGGGAAGGCCATTCTGAGAGAGCATACAGCTAGTGCAAAGGCCCTGAGGCAGGGCTGAGCCCAGTGTGTAGACACATTGGTTGGGGCAGGGGATTGGGGATTGTGGGGGTGCATCAAAGGCCAGCTGTTCTGAGGGCTAGTCTCTCTGAGAATGTTCTCCATTTCTGTCTCATTGCAGAAGGAGCTGAGCCTGCCACGCCGGGGACGTGGGTGAGTTCACCTGGGGCTGGTGGGCTGGGTGGGCCCTGATGGTCCTGGAAGTGGATATTTCAGCAACAGCCACTGAATTGTGAATGTATTTAATAATTACAGTAACACGTCTCATGTTCATTCTTGCCCTCGTGTTTGTAAAGTGCTTCACAAGCACCTGGCCTCTCGCCACACACATGGGAGGCCATGCCAGTTTGCAAATGAGGAAGCTGAGGTGCAAAGGGGTTTCATCACCAGCTTAAGGGCACTCAGCTGGGAACGGGAGAAACTTGTCTGGAATCCAGAGTCTGCATGTTGAATTTCAACTGAAGCGTATTAGAACTGGCTTGAATGCCTCCCATGATGGGGAACTCACTTCCTTTTGGGGAACACTAGCAGAAAATCATCTCTCAGCTGGACATGGTGGCTCACGCCTGTAATCCCAGCACTTTGGAAGGCTGAGGCAGGCGGATCACTTGAAGCCAGAAGTTCGAGACCGGCCTGGCCAACATGGTGAAACCCCGTCTCTACTAAAAATACAAAAAAAATGAGCCAGGCATGGTAGTGCACGCTTGTAATCCCAGCTACTTAGGAGGCTGAGGCGGGAGATTCGCTTGAACTCAGGAGGTGGAGGTTGCAGTGAAACGAGCAACCGCCGCTGCACTTCAACCTGGGCGACAGAGTGAGACTCCGTCTAAAAAAAAGAAAAGAAAAAAATCATCTCTCTTGGGGTCACATCAGTGTTCCTGTAGGCTTTTTTGTTTTGTTTTGTTTTTGAGACGGGGTCTCGCTCTGTCACCCAGGCTGGAGTACAGTAGTGTGATCTTGGCTCACTGCAACGACTGCCTCCTGGGTTTAAGAGAGTCTCCTGGCCGGGCGCGGTGGCTCAAGCCTGTAATCCCAGCACTTTGGGAGGCCGAGACGGGCGGATCACCTGAGGTCAGAAGATCAAGACCATCCTGGCTAACACGGTGAAACCCCGTCTCTACTAAAAAATACAAAAAGTTAGCCGGGCGTGGTGGCGGGCACCTGTAGTCCCAGCTACTCGGGAGGCGGAGGCAGGAGAATGACGTGAACCCGGGAGGCGGAGCTTGCAGTGAGCTGAGATCCGGCCACTGCACTCCAGCCTGGGCGACAGAGCGTGACTCCGTCTCAAAAAAAAAAAAAAAAAGAGAGTCTCCTGCCTCAGCCTTAAGAGTAGCTGGGACTACAGATGCGAGCCTCCACACCCGATCTGTATGTTTAGTAGAGACAGAGTCTCACTCTGTTGCCCAGGCTGGTCTCAAACTCCTGGACTCAAGCGATCTGCCTACCTCAACCTTCCAAAGTGCTGGGATTATAGGCATGAGCCACCATGCCCAGTCTAGGTTACTGTTTTTTATCCCCAAAGCTTAGAGAACATTTTTGTTCAATGCCTTCATTCATTTACAGATGAAAGAAACCAAAGCCCGGGGGTGGGGAGGGGTTTACCTTAAGCTAGTGGTCTGGAAGTGTGTGAGTGTGGACACCCTATCTTTGGGGGCTGCTTTTGCCTGAGTTGGGGGTGGGAATCACTCAACGAACATTTTTTTGAGCACCTACTGTACATTGGGCCCTGCTGAAGGCAGAGGGGATACAGACAATTCAATCTCAGAGTAAGGGTTGAAGTTTTGTATGCAGGAGAGAGATTAATCAGAGAAAGAGACAGAGATGCTGGGGGTGGTTTTATCCTGAAGATCTGTGGCCTCTTGGAGAAAGTGACCCTTGAGCTTAGATCTGGAAGAAGAGGAGGAGCTGGCAGGGAGAAGTCTGGGGAGAATGGCATTCCAGGCAGCAGGAACAGCGTGGGCAAAGTTTCTGGGGTGCCAGCACACTTGGCATTAGAAGAACAGCATGAAGACAAGGGTAGCTGAGTGGGGTGAGTGGAGGTGAGGTGGAAGGACAGGAGAAGGAGGAGGTCCTGGGAATGGGGTCAGAGTGGCCCCCAAGCCCAGGCCATCTGCTCCTGTTCCAGTGGGGATGATGCAGTTGGTGGGGAGGTGCTTGAAGGCCCCAGTGGTTGGGGGTTGCTGGGGGACTCGGACATTGCCCTGAGAGCGGGCACTGTTTCCAACCTTGGCCCAAGCTGTGGGCAGTGTTGGCCCAAGCTGTGGACCGTCAATCAATGAGGACTGCAGAGGGTAAAGTCCTGGACTTTGGGGCAGGACAGAGCCAAAGACTCCACAAGGGATGTCCACTCCCTGCCACCTTCCCTGTGCCCCACTGGGTCCACTGGGGCCTCTAGAGGGCCAGAGTGAGACACAGACACCCCCAGACCGTGGGGTTTCCGCTGAGAGAGAGGGAGGACAGGGCTGGCGGCGCCTGGTGCTGGTGGCGGTGCAGGGACAGCTTGGCGGAGAAGGGGCTGGTGGGGCTGGACTCGTATATGGGTGAGGGGGACGACCTTCCTGGCAGAGGGAACAGCTGGAAGCCAGGGACTGGAGGTGTGGTCAGAGCCTCTAGTGTGCGCGGGGATGCGGAGACCCGAGCAGGTTAGGACCTCAGTGCCGAGCGGCTGGCCGGGATGCGGGGTTGGGGAGCTGGAACGGACTGCGCTCAGATCCTGGCTCCCAGAGAGCCCCAGGGCTGGGGCAAGGGCTGAGGCCCGGCCAGGGCGGGGAGAGGCGGGGTCAGGCCATGGAGCAATCGCGCCGACCGCGGAGCCAGTGACCGCCCTTCCCTTCCGGGACGCAGCTCGGGGGCTCCCGACCCGGCGGCCTCGGCGTCCCTGCAGCAGACGGGGCGGCACCCGCGGCTCCGCCATCCGGCTGCGCGACCCTCGCTGCTGGGCCCGGCCTGCGCGCAGGTGCGGAGCTCCGAGCCCCGCCCCGAGGCGGAGCCAGCCCGGCCCCCAGCGGCCCAGCCTCCGCGTCTAGTCCGCCGCACCCGCCAGGCGTCTGTCCCTGCGTCCGTGTGTCCGTCCGTCGGTCCGATCGCGCCACGATTAGGGCTTCCGGGGGCCACCAAGGGGGCGTCGAAACCCGGCCGCACAGACGCGGCTTCGGCCTCGGCATGAAGTCCCGTAGGGACAAGCTGCACATCCCGGCGCTGACCCTCGAGTGAGTGTGGGGCAGGGCGGGGGTGTGGGGTGGTGCAGGGAGGACAGGATGACAACCACCCTCCCCCCACGTATCTGTTCGTGTCGCCCAGAAACGCACCGCCGCCTCCGGGGAGTCCTCCCGGGCCATCGGTCTGGCCCCGCCCTCACGGCCTGAGCTGAACCCAGAATCCCCGGTCTTGGGCCCCTACTCCCTGAGGGAACCACAGCCGCCATCCGGAGATCCGGATTCGGCCACGCGAAGGGGCGGCCACCAGGTTCACCGTCCCCGGCCTCTTTCTTTGCAGTCTGTCTCCGAGCAGCCAGAGCCCGTCCCTGCTGGGTCCCAGCAGCCCCTGCAGCCCCTGTAGCCCCTCCTTGGGCCTGCACCCCTGGAGGTAAGTGACAGCGCCTGTGGGCGGGTCGCAGACATCGCCCTGGCACCCCAGAGCCTTGGAAACCCGCCAGAATCATCACTCTCCCTAAGGTACTGTAGGTTGGTGACCACCTCTCTGGACCTCAGTTTACCCCTCCGCATAATGGCACTGCGATCCGTTCTAGGGGGTTAATGGGAAAATTCCATTTTCAGCCAGGCCAGCATCTGACAGGTGGCCAAGCGAAGGGAAGAACTTAAGCTGTTGCCCAAGGACTTTCCCAAGACAGGTGCCGGATTCCCAAGCTGCTCAGGGCACTCCCTGCTGAATCGGCCTGGACTCCTGGGTGGTGACCTCAGGGAGAAAGCTCCTCCCTCTAAACACACACGCACACCCAAGGCTGAGAGGCCACCAACGAGAGTGCTGTGAATTGAGCTTAACCTAAGTGGCGCTGGGAGAAAAGAACCAGCATGACTGAGGGCTCCATAAGCCCTTCCTGATCCCCACTTCCCAATTAAGAAAACTGAGACTTAGAGAGGAGATGCCGGTTTTTCTGATTCAGTCCGTCCTCTGGGGGCCAAGCGTCAGGGACAGTTTTGCCACCAGGTCTGTTGAGGGTTTGACTGGCCAGTTGGTTGACTCTGTGACTGGCCAGGTTTCAGGACAGGAGGGAGTTTTGTGAGCTCCTCTGATGGTTTGGAGTGGGGACATTTAGGGAGGGACAGATGTGAGGTCAATGGTGTCTATTAGAATTATGTGGTCCATCAACCATTTACACTTCAGTATGAATGAGCTGCTTAAATCTTTTCACAGCCTTTTTTTTTTTTGAGGTAGAGTCTTGTTCTGTCCCCTAGGCTGGAGTGCAGTGGCGCAATCTCAGCTTACTGCAACCTCCATCTCCCGGGTTCAAGCAATTTTCCTGCTGTAGCCTCCCAAGTAACTGGGACTACAAGCACCTACCACCACATCCAGCTAACTTTTGTATTTTAGTAGAGATGGGGTTTCACCATGCTGGCCAGGCTGGTTACAAACCCCTGATCTCAAGTGATCCACCTGCCTCAGCCTCCCAAAGTGCTGGGATTACAGGTATAAGCCACATGGCAGGCCATCCACAGACCTTTAATGGGGAGAAGAGAGAACAATATGGAGCCCACATTTGCGTGCGGGCAACAGGGAGGTAGCTTCATTCGGGCACCAAGCACTATGAGATACCTACTGAGATCCAGGCGCTAAAGGCATTGCTATAAAGAAAACATAGTCCCTCCATCAATGGCTTCTCAGTCCGCTTGGGGAATTCAGTGATAAAACAAATGGATAAACAAGATACATTCAGACAGGGACCTCTTGGGGAGGTGATGTTTGAGCCAAGGCCTGGGCACAGCTAAAGGAAGATTGGCACCAGGCAGTGGGTACTGCATATGCAAATGTCCTATGGCAGGACTGAAGTGGTGGGGTTTTTGTTTTTGTTTTTTGAGACAGAGTCTCACTTTGTCGCCCAGGTTGGACTGCAGTGGCACGATCTCGGCTCACTGCAACCTCAGCCTCTTGGGTTCAAGTGATTCTCCTGCTTCAGCCTCCGAGTAGCTGAGACTACCGGTGTGCCTCTATGCCCAGCTAATTTTTTGTTTGTTTATTTATTTGTTTGAGAAGGGGTCTTGCTCTGTTGTCCAGGCTGGAGTCAAGTGGTGCCATCTCGGCTCACTGCAACCTCCGCCTCCTGGGTTCAAGTGATTCTCCTGCCTCAGCCTACCTAGTAGCTGGGGTTACAGGCACATGCCAACACTCCCAGCTGATTTTTGTATTTTCAGTAGAGATGGGGTTTCACCATGTTGGCTAGGCTGGTCTCAAACTCCTGACCGCAAGTGATTCTCCCGCCTTGGCCTCTCAAAGTGCTAGGATTATAAGCCTGAACCACCATGCCCTGCCTAATGTTTGTATTTTTAGTAGAGGTGGGGTTTCACTATATTGGCCAGGCTGGTCTTGAACTCTTGACCTCAGGTGATCCACCTGCCTTGGCTTCCAAAAGTGCTAGGATTACAGGCATAAGCCACTCTGCACCACCCCGAAATATTTTTTAAGCCTCTGTGGCTGCCTTGAGGGGAGAAAGGTCTGCTGGGGCCAGGAATGGAGTGGCCAGAGAGAAGGAGGTGGCTAGGACAACATCCAGGACCAAGTTGAGGCATCCAATGGAAAGCAGAGACTGCCATCACCCCCATTTATGAAGAAAACGGGGGCACAGGACCTCAGAATGTGTTATTGGGAGCATCCTAGGAAGGTTTCAGGCCAGATCTGACTCTAAATCCTTGGCTTCCATCCCACGTGAGGATGTGATGAAGGGAGGGACCCTTGGATTGGAGGCCACTGAGCAGATTTGACCAGTTTTAACTGGGAGGGAAAGGAGGAAGTGTCTGGGGCTGAGAAAGCCCACCAGGCTACCTGACTCACCACCAGGGGGCAGCAGAGCCACATTGCCTTGGGCCTGCCAGGGTGAATGGGTCCCTGGCAGGGAAATGGGTCCCTGCCTGCCATGTGTTCCAAGCATCCTAGGAATAAGCTCATAATTGTCCCAACAGGATCCAGCCTCTGCAACTCCTCTGCCTCTTGTGTGTGTGTGTGTGTGTGTGTGTGTGTGTGTGTGTGTGTGTGTGTGAGAGAGAGAGAGACAGTCTCGCTTTGTTGCCCAGGCTGGGATGCAGTGGTGTGATCTCTGCTCACTGCAACCTCCGCCTCCTGGGTTCAAGCGAGTCTCCTGCCTCACCCTCTTGAGTAGCTGGGATTACAGGCATGCACCACCACACCCAGCTAACATTTGGATGTTTTATTGGTTTGTTTGAGACAGAGTTTTCTTCTTGTTGCAAAGGCTGCAGTGAAGTGGCACGATCTTGGCTCACTGCAACCTCCGCCTCCCGGATTCAAGTGATTCTCCTGCCTCAGGCTCGTGAGTAGCTGGGATTACAGACGTCTGCCACCACTCCCGGCTAATTTTTTGTATTTTTAGTAGAGATGGGGTTTCACCATGTTGGCCAGGCTGGTCTCGAACTCCTGACTTCAGGTGATCCACCCGCCTTGGCTTCTCACAGTGCTGGGATTACAGGCGTGAGCCATCGTGCTTGGCCTTGCAACTTCCCTGCCTCCACTCTATCCATCTCCCCACTGCTCACTTGGCTCCAGCCACATGGCTTCCTGGGCTGATCCTCCAGAATGCAGGCTGGTCCAGCCTCAGGGCCTTTGCACCTGCTGTCCCCACTGCCCAGAACTCCATTCCCTCCTTTTTTATTCCGTCACATCCTCATCAAGGCCTCAGCCTCAGATGGGAAGCCTTCCCCAACCACCCCCTCCTTCCAGGCCCCACAAACATGGAGTATAACATGTATTACACCTGTCCATTTCCCTACCCAGACCTCAGGGATTTTCTTTGTTTCTTTGTTTCTTTTTTTTTTTTTTTTGAGACAGTCTTGCTCTGCCACCCAGGCTGGAGTGCAGTAGTGCGATATCTCAGCTCACTGCAACCTCCACCTCCTGGGTTCAAGCAGTTCTCCTGCCTCAGCCTCCCAAGTAGCTGGGATTATAGGCATGTGCCACCACACCTGGCTAATTTTTTTTTTTTTTTTTTTTTTTTGAGACAGAGTCTCACTTAGTTGCCCAGGCTGGAGTGCAATGGCGCGATCTCGGCTCACTGCAAGCTCCGCCTCCCGGGTTCACGCCATTCTCCTGCCTCAGCCTCCCGAGTAGCTGGGACTACAGGCGCCCGCCGCCTCGCCCGGCTAATTTTTTGCATTTGTAGTAGAAGTGGGGTTTCACCGTGTTAGCCAGGATGGTCTCGATCTCCTGACCTCGTGATCCGCCTGCCTCGGCCTCCCAAAGTGCTGGGATTACAGGCGTGAGCCACCGCGCCCGGCCAATTTTGTATTTTTAGTAGAGACGGGGTTTCACCATGTTGGCCAGACTGGTCTCAAACTCCTGAGTTCAAGCGATCTGCCCATCTCAGCCTCCTAAAGTGTTGGAATTACAGGCATGAGCCACGGCACATAGCCAACCCCAGAGATTCAATTTCCATATTGTCTTGTGTGATTATCCAGTTATTTTTCTCGCCCAGAGGTTTGACAGCCTCTCTGGGACCATACCTTATCTGTCCTGGTCATGTTGTAGCCTCAGGGCAGGCCCAGGGTGTATACAGCAGGTGCTCAGTTAATGCATGTGGCTTAGATGAATGGGCAGTATCTGGGAGGGCTGTCCTTGTGGTGGTGATGGCATTGGGGGTTGGGGGTGGTGTTGAAGAAGGCGATGAGTTGGGCACTCATAGACAAAGTGGCTGTTCCAGGCAGGAACAGCATCGTTAGAGACACATTCCTTCTGGAGCCTCAAATGCCAAGGGCAGGAAGAATGTGGATTTTCTACCTAGGGCACTAGGAGCCATAGAGTGTGGTGCTGGGAGGGGCACAGATGTATGGGCAGGTGGGAAGCGCTGGGGTAGTCCCACTAAAAAGGGGCCGGTGAAGAGGAGTGTCTGTATATCTACCTGAGACTTTGGCATTTACAGTCAGAGCACAGGCAGGGAGAGTCAAATGTCACTGTCACAGAGTTTGTCAGGGACAGGGCTAGGATATGACCCCTGGGAGAGGGATTCACCCGGGAATGCGGTTTTGCTGTAAGAGCAATAGGGAGCCATGGAGGGTTTGTGAGCAGGGCAAGGGCATGATCTGAGGAGCAGTGGACTGACACCAGAGATCAGTGGCTCAGCCAACCTTTCATAGAAGGCCTTCACCATGGCAGCAGGCTCTCTGGATTGTCAGCTGCAGCCCTGTTTTGCAGAGGGGGAAACTGAGGCCAAGTGAGCATGAGAGAAGGTTCTCTCCCTGCTACAGATGTCAGGGCAGTGGGTGTATGTAATAGGGGGTGTGTAAGTGTTACTGGGTGTAGCTGTGGCTGGGGACGAGGGGGCAGCGCCGTGTGTGTGTATGCAAAGGTGTGTCCCCGTGCATATGGGGTGGCTCAGCACGTAGTGACAGCAAGTGGAGACTGTGGTCCCATCCCCACTTGGGTCCCCAGCCAGACTCAGAAGAATCTGTAGCCCACAGGAGGCTTAGGCTGCATACCTGGGGGTCATAGGTGACCACTCCCATCCTCATTACCATCTCTGGTGGTCTCAAAACCACCATCTCCCCTGGTCTCAACACTCCCAAACCCACCCATTTTTCCCCATAGCTTCAATATTCCCCTCCCAGACATTGTCCCAGCCCCTTACTGGCCTCCTGCTACCTTCATTCCTGTCCCCCAACAGTCTGCTCCCCAGAGCAGACACAAGGGGGTTTACAAACATAGTCCAGATCACACCCCTTCTCTGCTCAAGCACCCTCCATGGCTCCCCATTGCTCCTACAATAAAATTGCACTCTTCCCTGCAGCCCACAATGCTCATGTGGTCAGCCCCTCTGGCATTTTGCCCTCAGTGCTGCCTCAGAGAGCTGTGCCCTTTGCCTGGGATGCGCTTTCTGCATAGCCAGCTCCTTCCTCCTCCATTTCTGGCTGGCTGCAGTGTTACCTCCTCTGAGAGGCCTTATGGCTAAAGTCGCCCCTTGCAGTGTTCTGTCCTTTCTTTTCCCTTCTCAGCCTTGGTGTTTGAAATTATCTTTTTCTTTTTTTTTTTTTTTTCTTTTTTTTGAGACGGAGTCTCGCTCTGTCACCCAGGCTGGAGTGCACTGGTGAGATCTCAGTCCACTGCAACCACCACCTCCTGGGTACAAGTGATTCTCCTGCCTCAGCCTCCTGAGCACCTGGGAATACAGGCACGTGCCACCATGCCCAGCTATTTCTTTCATATTTTTATTTATTTTTTTTTTTTGAGATAGAGTTTTGCTCGTGTTGCCCAGGCTGGAGTGCAATAGCGCTACCTCAGCTCACTGCAACCTTCACCTCCTGGGTTCAAGCAATTCTCCTGCTTCAGCCTCCCAAGTAGTTGGGATTATAGGCACGTGCCACCACACCCGGCTAATTTTGTATCTTTAGTAAGACTGGATTTCACCATGTTGGCCAGGCTGATCTCAAACTCCTGACCTCAGGTGATCCACCCGCTTTGGCCTCCCAAAGTGCTGGGATTACAGGCATGAGCCACCAGGCCCAGCCGAAATTATCTTGCTCATTGAATTGTTTCCTGTTGGCTGGGCACGGGGGCTCACACCTGTAATGCTGGCACTTTGGGAGGCCAAGGCGGGCAGATCACCTGAGGTCAGGAGTTTGAGTTGCCTGGCCAACATGGTGAAACTCCGTTTCTACTAAAAATACAAAAAATTAGCTGGGCGTGGTGGTGCACACCTGTAATGCCAGCTACTCGGAAGGCTGAGACAGGAGAATCGCTTGAACCCAGGAAGGCAGGGGTTGCAGTGAGCTGACATGGCGCCACTGCACTCCACCACACTTGGCCTCACCCAGGCTGGTTTTAAACCAAGGCTGGGAAAGCAGGATGGAGGCTGGGTATGGTGGCTCACGCCTGTGATCCCAGCTAATTGGGAGGCTGACGCAGGAGAATCGCTTGAACCCGGGAGGCAGAGGCTGCAGTGAGCTAAGATTGCGCCATTGCATTCCAGCCTGGGCAAGTAGAGCGAAACTCTGTCTCAAAAGAAAGAAAAAAAATCGTCTCTTTAGATATGAAGCCCGGGCTCCAGCATCGGGCCTGGACTGGGTCCCAAAGTGTCCTGGGGCCCAGGAAGGGGCACCCCTCATGATGACACTGCCCCTGACTTGCCTGGGCTGTCATGACAGGAGGAAGCATTAATTCAGTCCCTACAGTGGGAGACACTTCTGCTTCCATAGTGGCTTCCATAGTGAACACATACTGTACCCTCAGCCCTGTACCAGGCTCTGTGTCTCAGATTTTCAATACGGGGGATGTTATGCATGGGGAAACAGAGGCCTGGAAGTTAGCCTGATGCTATCGTTTATAAATTATATATAGATATGGAACATATACCAGGTGCCCTTGGAAGCGCCCCCTTACATCTGATTTGTGTAATCCTCACTGTCAGTCCAGTTTTCCTCCAGTTTCACAGTTAAGGAGACTGAGGCTGGAGTTTAATCAGGTGGCTTATTCCTAATTGAGGCAGGGCTGATGGCCCTTCCCGCCACACAGAGGCAGAGCATGTCAGACGCCCCGACTCAATTTGCCAAACACACCCTCTGTGCCATTCCGGTGCTGGGAGCTGCTGGGACCCCAAGGAGTCCCCAACCTGGGGAAAACAGAGCCAGACAGACACGAAAGCGGGTTTTTCAGAGGAGAGGACGCTGTCTTGCCAAGCTAGATTCCAAGCAGTGGGGCCAGGGTGGGCGTGGTAGCATGAGCCAGGCCAGGACGCTGGGTGGGTCTTGGGTGCCGCACTGAGAAGGGGTCAGTGCCCCGGGAGAGAGGAAAAGGAGGGAGTAATTAGATTTACAGTTTAGCAGAAAGGAGCCAAAATGCCTATCCCTGGCTCGAGGTTAAGGTGCTGCCAACTCCCCGCCCCCGCCGCCCGCGGTCGTAGCAACGCCCGGCCTCAGCCGCCCGCGGCCCTAGCAACGCTCCGCCTCTCCGCCCGCGGCCATGGCAGCGCCCCGCCCACTCTTTCGCACGCGGGTCCCAGGGCCTCGCTTCCGCGTCGCTCGCTCCGCCTTCCGGCAGGCCCCGCCCCAACGGCCCCGCCCCCGCACTCGCCTGGGCGGAGTTCCAGGCCGCGCTCGGGGGCGCGCGCTTCCTTCTCGCCGCCCCCCCAACCCCGCAGCCCTGTGCGCCCCCCTCCCTGTCCGGCTCCGCGGGGCTCCCGGGGCCGATCCCACCGCCGAGGTTCGCGCCCCGCCGCCGCCGGCTGCGCCCCCGCGCCTTCCCGGCCTCGGGCGGCGGCGGCGGCACAAAGGGAAGCAGCATGTCCGACCCCAGCTACTGGACGGCGGTGGCGGCTCCCGGCCATCGCAGCCGCCTGGCCAAAGGCGCGCTGCTGCAGCGCTCCAAGAGGTAGGGGGCACGGCGCCGGCAAAGGCTCGGCGGCCGGCCGAGCAAACAGGAGTTGCCAGAAGTGTGTCCTGGCCGCGTGGCGGGGACCACGGCGAGTGTCTGTCTGTGGCAGCAGTGGGAAGGGGGGAGGACGCCTGTGGATCGAGGTGTCCCCTGGGGTCCCTGGCACCCTCCTTTCGCCCCTCGTTCCCTGTACTGGGGTGTCTGTCCGCCAGCGTCGCAGCTGGGGTGGTGACAGACAGGAGTGAGTTGAGACTGAGCTAGGATTTGAACCCAGGTGTCCAGGGCTGTGCAGAACCAGGGAGAAACTTCTTGGAAAAACTGAGGCTGATCTGTCCCTGGGGGCCCATTCAGCAGAAATGTTGGCTCAGAAGCAAATATTTACTGCACGAGGCTGGCATTTGGGTGGGGTGTCAGGAGTCCAGATAATTGAGTTTAACCCCCTCCAAAGCCTTATCTCTCTTGGAGTCTCAGTTTCCTCTTTTGAAAAGCAGAGAGGATAAATGAGGGCTGTGGATTCTACCGGACCTGGGTTCAAATTTCGACTCAGCCACTACCAGGCTGTGTGACCTCAAGTAGCTCCTTAACCTCTCTGTGCTTGGGTTTTTCATTGGTGCTGGACTGGGGCAAAGTCTGGGTGGTGGGACTAGCTACCAAAAGACCTTGAATGCTGAGTCCAGGGCTTAAACTTCCCTCCAAGATCATGGGGAGCACTGGAGGGGGGATATGGGTACCAGAGGGATGAGGTGCAGGAGGCTGGCTTCAGGCCCCTGCTTTCTGCCACATTCTCTCTGTTGTGTCCTGGGTACCAAGAGGATGTTTCTCAAATGGCAACTTCTCGAGGTCCTGGATCTCCTCCAGGAAGAGTTGAACAAAGAGTCAGCCCTGCATAGATGCTTGGGAAGTGAACAGATGATGCTTGGTTGTCCTTTGAGGCCTCACCCTTGGCCGTGTTTTCAAGAAGACCTCGCCCAAGAACAGGAGGGAGGGCAACTCAGTGTTTTTCCCAAATGCTTTTGGAAGCAGCAAGTGATACAGCAGGATCGGGGAGGGAGGGTGCTGGCGGTGCAGTGTGGGGGCGAGGAACCAGGTGAGGGGCTGGGAGAGGATGCGGAGACAGCAAGGTGAGCATGCATTGAGGGGTTGGCAGGAAGTTTTGCAGAAACCTGCAGGTTTCACTTTTGCTTCTGCAGCTCAGGCTGGGAGACAATCACTGTGACTCTTGACATCTGTGGCTTCAGTTTCCCAGTCTGGGAAATGGGCTCAGCTGGTCGCTCCCAACTCTGGGGCTTGTTGGGCTTGGCACATGTTGGGGATGTAATTCACTCAGGAAGCATTGCCTGCCCTCCCAGCGTGAGCCAGGCCCTGTGAGCCTTGTGTAGGCAAAGACAACAGCGTATGTACCCGAGTCTGGCCCAGAGCTGAGCGCTGGATGTAGTAGGTTTCATCCTTCAAGGTAGAGATGGGGAAACTGAGGCTCAAGGGGCAGCCATATGTGGAGACGTAGACAGGCTGGGCCTCTTCTCCCTGTCCACCTTGTCACCTGTGTCCTTTGATGATCGTATGCTTGTTCTCCCATGCATTGACCTGCTCTGAGCATTCTGCCTGGGACCCCATTTCTGCACCTCAGAGGCCCCGAGACTTCATCTCTCCCTCCCCGCGAGGTTCTCCCACCGCTGAGCTGTGTTGGCGGCTTGGGGTGTGTGGGCTGATGCTCTGGTGGAGCAGAGCTGTTGCCGGGCGACTGCTCTGGTGGGGCGGGAGATGGTGTCACTCCCAACTTCCTTCTGTCAAGGTGTGGGCTGAGGCCAGGGCTCAGGTGGGAGAAGAGGCCAGGCAGGGTGTCAGAGACCTGGGCCAGGTATCTGGTGGCCAGAAGGGAACTGGGATGGAAAGAGGACAACATGTGGGCAAAAGTTCAGCAGAACAGGCAGGACTGTGAAAGAGACTGCATTTAGGGTTTCTAGTTGAGTCCCATTGGCATTTTAGGGGCATCTTGGGAAGAAGGAGGGTTGTCAAGAGATGGGAGCAGGGGCTTCAGGAGGGGTGTATAGAATGGGGTGTCTCAGCCCATATCTGGGCTCCAGGGTGTGGTTGGTCCACGTGATTTGCTGGTGCTGCTGGCAGTAGCCATAGTACAGGGAAAGGTGTGGGGGTGGGACTGTAACACAGAACCGTGAAAAGCTGGGCCGGGGGCTCCTGGCCATATGTAGTGTCCACCATCAGGCTAGAAGCACTTCATGCCATTGCTGTTAATAACAACACTGCCAATAGTTTGTGTTTGTTTTTGTTACTGTTTTTGAGACGAAGTTTCACTCATGTCACCCAGGCTGGAGTGCAATGGCACTATCTCAACTCACCGCAACCTCCACCTCCTGGGTTCAAGCGATTCTCTGCCCCAACCTCCTCAGTAGCTGGGATTACAAGTGTGCACTACCACGCCTGTCTAATTTTTGGGTGTTTTGTTTTGTTTTGTTTCGTTTTTTTGAGACGAAGTTTCACTCTTGTTGCCCAGGCTGGAGTGCGATGGTGCGATCTGGGCTCACCACAACCTCCACCTCTCGGGTTCAAGCGATTCTCCTGCCTCAGCCTCCCAAGTAGCTGGGATTACAGGCATGCATCACCATGCCCAGCTAATTTTGTATTTTTAGTAGAGACAGGGTTCCTCTGTGTTGGTCAGGCTGGTCTCAAACTCCTGATCTCAGGTGATCCACCCACCTTGGCCTCCCAAAGTACTGGGATTACAGGGATGAGCCACTGTACCCAGCCTTGTTTTTGTTTTTTTAAGAGAGAGGGCCTTGTTCTGTCACCTAGGCTGGAGTGCCGTGGCACGATCATGGCTTACTGCAGCCTTGACCTCCTGAGGCTCAAGCAATCCTCTTGCCTCAGCCTCCTGAGTAGCTGGGACTACAGGCGTGCATCACCACAGCCAGCTAATTTTTAAATTTTGTATAGAGACGAGGTCTCGCTATATTGCCCAGGCTGGTCTTGAACTCCTAGCTTCAGAGGATCCTCCCACCTTGGCCTCCCGAAGCACTGGGGTTATAGGCATGAGCCACCATGCCTGGCCAGCAGTAGTTTCAATAATAAGGAATGTTAGTCAAGGGGTGACTCCCTCCTGGGCCTTAAAGACCTGGCTAAGGGCCATGGGGGAACCCACCTGGGGGCAGAGTGGGAGTGGCCATGTCCAACATCCCATCCTTCTCCAGAACGGGCTGCCTGTGTGATTTAGGCTGGGCAGGTGGCTTAGTGCAGGGCCCTGGGCAGCCACCTACCCTGTCCCCTTTTCCCCCCACAGCTGCCGCAGCGGGAACCGCAAGAGCTTGGTGGTAGGAACGCCCTCCCCGACCCTCTCCCGCCCCCTGTCGCCACTGTCAGTCCCAACGGGTGAGTGTGGGAGCAGCCAGCGGGTGCTGTGTCCTGCCTCTGCCCCGCTGACTCAGTTTTCCCACCTCCTCCTCAGCAGGCAGCAGCCCCTTGGATAGTCCTCGGAATTTCTCGGCTGTCTCTGCCCTCAATTTCCCCTTTGCCCGGAGGTGAGTGATTGCCAGCTTTGGGAGACAGTGCGGGCACCACGGGCAGGGGTTGGGCAGGGGCACGTGCTCGGGGGCTAGACCTGGCCCCTCATTCATTTCATTCACCTTTTCCCCTCCCCTGGCCCATCTGGTGGTGGTCTCTCCCTCTGGCTCCCATCCCTGACAAATGCATGCCATCTTGCAGCCACATCCCACGCACAGACAGGTAATTTCAACCAGCCCAGGGGGTGGGTGGTCATGGGGGGATATAGCCCTAAGAATCATTAACTCACTAAAGAAATCATTCATTCATTCACTTAACAAGAGCTGATTGAGTGCCTGTCATGTGCCAGACGCTTGCATTTCATTTATTTATTCATACAACAACGTTCATTAAGCACCTGCTGTGTGTATGCTCTGTGCTGCAGGCTGAGGGCATGGTTGCAAATGGGCGACTGGCCCTGAGCCCCTGGGGAGTCCTCCGTTTGGTAGGGGGTGGCCAATGTGTGCCCCAGAAGCTACAGCTCAGAGGTTGAAGCTTTGACAGGGGACACAGTGGCAGTTGGAGTCACGGGGGGCTTTCTGGAAGAGGTAGGTACCTGAAGAGAGAGAGAGCGTGCAGTGGATTTGGCCAGCCTGTGTCTCGGTTCTTGGTTATTTTCAGGAGATCCTTCCTACAACAGGGCCGGAATATGCTGGCCACCGTGTCTGCTCTTAGTCCCCACAAACCACAGGGGCTAGGCTTTCCTTCCATCTGTTCTTGTTCCCCTCTCCAGGGCAGACGGCAGAAGATGGTCCCTCGCGTCTCTCCCATCTTCCGGCTATGGAACCAACACACCCAGCTCCACCCTCTCGGTACCCATAGCCCCACCTTGGCAGACGGACAGGCAGATGCCGGGTTGCGGGGGGACACATCTTTGTGTGTTTTCTTCTAGGTGTTGGGTAGTTGTGTGGTCAGCAACCATACTAGCTACTTCCTCCATGCATGCCCCATTCTGGAAAATGCAGGGTCCCCTGAGAAGACCCAGCCTTGGCCCCAAAATAGACCCCAGTCGGGGAGATACAGATATCCCCAGCCTATGGGATCAGGGCCTGGCCAGAGGGGGACTTGGGGCTGCCCAGGGGTACAGACAGGGAGGACTTCCTGGAGGAGGGGGCATCAGAGCTAGGGTTTTGAGGGATGCATAGGAACTAGACAGGAGAAAGAATGTTACCATCTGATGGCCATCTGATGACTAGCAGACAGCCTGGCCCTTGAGGGGTGATGCTGGGGTCCTGGCCACACCACTGACAGTGAACTCATGACTCTAATCCCCACCACTCTCTACCAGTCAAGCTCATCCTCCCGGGAACGTCTCCACCAGCTTCCCTTCCAGCCGACGCCAGACGAGCTGCACTTCCTGTCCAAGCACTTCCGCAGCTCAGAGAACGTGCTTGATGAGGAAGGCGGCCGGTCACCCCGCCTCCGCCCCCGCTCTCGCAGCCTCAGGTGGGCCTCGACCTCTGGCCCTAGCCCCGGCCCCTCCCTGGGCTGGTGTGGAGGCCCAAGTTGTGGCTCCTCCTCCACCCTAGCCTCTGATTCTTGTCCCTCAACCCTGGCTCAGAGCCCCGACATCCTCCCCTGGGGTTGGTCTGAGGTCCCATATCACAAGCCAGCTGTCTTCCTTTCAGCCCGGGCCGTGCAACGGGGACCTTCGACAATGAGATTGTCATGATGAACCATGTGTACCGGGAGAGGTTCCCCAAGGTGGGCAGCGCCTGGCGGCTGGACCAGCCCCTGTGCTTCTCTCCACATTGCTGTCCCCCCATGGAACTCTGTCTTCCTGGCTGTGTCCCCCTTGCCAGTCTGTTCATTTCTGTCTTTCCCTCCCCTTCCACTGAAACATGTTGTTCCTCCTGCCCCAGCCCTCCCACCCCATCGCCCCCATCGCCCCATCTCCTCTCTCCCCAACCATGCCTCTCCTGCCCCCTTCTGTGCGTGTCACTCCAGCCCCACCCTTGACCAGGTCGCCCCGTCTCACCCCACCCAGGCCACAGCACAGATGGAGGGCCGTCTGCAGGAGTTCCTGACAGCCTACGCGCCTGGCGCCCGGCTGGCGCTGGCTGATGGCGTCTTGGGCTTCATCCACCACCAGATCGTCGAGCTGGCCCGAGACTGCCTGGCCAAGTCTGGCGAGAACCTCGTCACCTCCCGCTACTTCCTAGAGATGCAGGAGAAGCTGGAGCGGCTTCTGCAGGATGTGTGTGGTTTTTCGCATGTTGAGGTTTTGCATGCAGTGGGACGTGGAGCGAAGGGGGTCCCCGGGCCAGATGGTGCTGAGGACCTCTGGGTGATGCCACGACCCACCTCCCCCAGGCCCATGAGCGCTCGGACAGTGAGGAGGTCAGCTTCATCGTCCAGCTTGTCCGGAAACTGCTAATCATCATCTCGCGGCCAGCTCGGCTGCTGGAGTGTCTGGTAAGTTTATTCTTGTACAGCCAACTTGGGATCCGGGCAGAACTGAGATTGGGACCACGACAGTCCTGCCGAGATACAAGTGACAGTTGCCATCGTGTAGGGCTTTGAGAGGAACGCAGGGTGCTGTCGGGCTAGCATGGGCTTCCCTGAGGAGGGATCGGGAGCGGAGACCCAGGGGGTGAGCTGGGAAGGGTGCTCCAGGCAGAGGGAACAGCATGTGCAGAGGCCTGCAGGTGGAACAAAGCCCCGGGTGACCAGCCCTCCTGTGCCCCTAGGAGTTTGACCCTGAGGAGTTTTACCACCTGCTGGAGGCGGCTGAGGGCCATGCGCGGGAGGGCCAAGGCATTAAGACTGACCTTCCACAGTACATCATTGGGCAGCTGGGCCTGGCCAAGGACCCCCTGGAGGGTAAGCTGGGATGGGAAGAGGAAACCAAGGCTGGGAAAGGCCGGATGGAGGCCAGGCACGGTGGCTCACACCTTTAATACCAGCACTTTGGGAGGCTGAGGCGGGCAGATCACTTGAGGCCAGGAGTTCGAGACCAGCCTGGTCAACATGGTGAAACCCCCTCTCTACTAAAAATACAAAAATTAGCTAAGTGTGGTGGCGCATGCCTGTAATCCCAGCTACTCGGGAGGCTGAGGCACAAGAATTGCTTGAACTTAGGAGATGGAGGTTGCAGTGAGCTGAGATCGCACCACTGCACTCCAACCTGGGCGACAGAGCGAGACCTGTCTCAAAAAAAAGAAAAGAGCAGATGAAGCCAGGATTCAAACCCAGGCCCATCCGATTCCAGAACCACCACACTGTTCTTTGTCTCTCTGTGACCTTGCTCTTTGGTCGCCTGTGGGAATTGCTGAGACCCACTGATCTTTTGGGGCCCAGGGGCCTCAGTGTCCTCAAATGCCACATTAAGATGGCCGGGAAGCCTGGGGACCAGTGTTAGCAGTGGCCTTCCCTTTGTCCTGCAAATTTACAAATGGCTTTATTAATTTCTGTGGCCTTTACTATGGCCCAGAAAGTGGACTTGGAGTCAAACAGGACAACCCGTAGGTAAGAAGAAGACAGTTGGGGCCGGGCGCGGTGGCTCACGCCTGTAATCCCAGCACTTTGGGAGGCCGAGGCGGGTGGATCACCTGAGGTCAGGAGATCGAGACCATCCTGGCTAACACGGTGAAACCCCGTCTCTACTAAAAAAATACAAAAAATTAGCCGGGCACTGTGGTGGGTACCTGTAGTCCCAGCTACTCGGGAGGCTGAGGCAGGAGAATGGCATGAACCCGGGAGGCAGAGCTTACAGTGAGCCGAGATCGTGCTACTGCACTCCAGCCTGGGTGACAGAGCGAGACTCCGTCTCAAAAAAAAAAAAAAAAAAAAAAATAGAAGAAGACGGTCAAAAACTCTCACAGCCGGCCGGGCGCGGTGGCTCATGCCTGTAATCCTAGCACTTTTGGGAGGCCAAGGTGGGTGGATCACAAGGTCAGGAGTTTAAGACCAGCCTGGACAACATGGTGAAACCCTGTCTCTACTAAAGATACAAAAATTAGCCAGGTGTGGTGGTGTGTGCCTGTAATCCCAGCTACTGGGGAGGCTGAGGCAGGAGAAACATTTGAACCCTGGAGGTGGAGGTTGCAGTGAGCCGAGATCACACCACTGCATTCCAGCCTAGGCGACAGGCGGGACTCTGTCTCAAAATAAAACAAAACAAAAAAAAACTCCCACAGCCAGCCAGGTGCAGTGGCTCATGCCTGTAATCCCATAATCGCAGCACTTCATGAGACTGAAGTGGGCGGATTACTTGAGCTCAGGAGTTCAAGACTAGCCTGGCCAACATGGGGAAACTCCATCTCTACTAAAAACAAGTATTAGCTGGGTGTGGTGGCAGGTGCCTGTAAATCCCAGCTACTTGGGAGGCTGAGGCAAGAGAATCGCTTGAATTCAGGAGACAGAGGTTGCAGTGAGCCAACATCGCACCACTACACTCCAGCCTGGGCGACAGAGTGAGCCTACATTTCAAAAAAAAAAAAAAAAAAAAGATGTAGCTGGGTGTAGTAGTGCGTGCCTGTAGTCCCAGCTACTCAGGAGGCTAAGGTGGGACAATCGCTTGAGCTTGGCAGGTTGTGACTGCAGTGAGCTATGATCACAGCACTGTCCTCCAGCCTGGGTGAGAAAGCCAGACCCTGTCTCAAAAAGGGAAACAAAACAAAACAACATTTCCACAAATAGCCAGGATAAGAGGAAGCAAAAGCTGTAGCATTAAACTTGGACCTAGCCCGGTCCAGCAGTAGCCAGGGGAGGCTCTGGGAGGAGGTAGTGTTCAAACTGAGGCCTGGAGGGCAGGACGTGATCAGGTTGCAGATCCAAGGGAAAGAGTGAAACAGGCAAGGGTAACAGCATAGGCAGAGACCCTGAGATTGGACCATACCTGGAGTGGGACTGAGCTGCCACTGTCCCCATTTAAAGCTGGGGAAGCCAGGCATGGTAGCTCACACTTGTAATCCCAGCACTTTGGGAGGCCAAGGCAGGAGGATCACTTGAAGCCAGGAGTTTGAGACCAGCTTGGGCAACATAGTGAGACTCTGTCTCTATTAAAAAAAACAAAACAATTAGCCGGGTGTGATGGCACATGCCTGTAGTCCTAGCTACTTGCGGGACTAAAGTGGGAAGATTGCTTGAGTCCAGGGATTTGAGGCTTCAGTGAGCTATGATTGCACCACTGCACTCCAGCCTGGGCAACATAGCAAGACCCCAACTCTACAAAAAGTATTTTTAAAAATTAGCCAGGTGTGGTGGTGAATGCCTGTAGTCCCACCTACTTGAGAGGCTGAGATGGGAGGATCGCTTGAGTTTAGGAGGCTGAGGCTGCAGTAAGCCGTGATGGCACCACTGCACTCCAGCCTGGGTGACAGAGCAAAGCCTGTCTCTGAAATAATCATACTTGGCCTGGTGCGGTAGCTCATGCCTGTAATCCCAGCACTTTGGGAGGCCAAGGCGGGTGGATCACCTGAGGTCAGGAGTTTGAGACGAACCTGGCCAACGTGGTAAAACCCTGTCTCTACTAAAAATACAAAAATTAGGCCGGGCACAGTGGCTCATACCTGTAATCCCAGCATTTTGGGAGGCCGAGGCGGGCGGATCACCTGAGGTTGCGAGTTCGAGACCAGTCTGACCAACATGGAGAAACCCCGTCTCTACTAAAGATACAAAAATTAGCCAAGTGTGGTGGCACGCGCCTGTAATTTCAGCTACTGGGGAGGCTGAGGCAGGAGAATCATTTGAACCCTGGAGGCAGAGGTTGCAGTGAGTCGAGATCGCGACATTGCATTCCAGCCAGGGCGACAGGGCGAGACTTTGTCTCAAAAAAATAAAAATATAAATATAAAAGTAGCTGGGCGTGGTAGCACACACCTGTAATCCCAGCAACTTGGGAGGCTGAGACAGGAGAATCATTTGAACCCAAGAGGCGGAGGTTGCAGTGAGCCGAGATCACACTACTGCACTCCAGCCTGGGTGACAGAGCGAGACTCCATCTCTAATAAATAAATAAATTAAATTAAATAATCATACTAATAAAAAATAAAACTGGGGAAACTGAAGCTCCAGGCAGATAAGGCTGAGCAGGGAATCAAACCCAGGTGTACCTAAGGCCAGATCACATGTGGTCTGTGACTGGACCATGTTTGCCAGGCATTCGCTAGGGGCTGCCCCTCTGCCAAGGCCTGGGGTAAGAACATACTGGACCCTCCACCTGGGCTGCATCCTGAGCTGAGGAAGATGTTACGAGCTGACACCCAGGGGGCCTGCGTCACATTCCGTGTTCACAGGCTCAAGGCTCAGAGCCTGAGTTTGATCATAACTGAGCACTTCAGAGCCAGGGCAGCCCACTGGCCCTTCTAGAAGGTTCCTCAGTCATTGCTTCATCCAGCCTCCCCGGTGTGGCTTCATGACAGTGTCATGGGAGCTGGAAAGAGGAGGCACCGCATCCCCAGCCGGGGGTGAGAAATCTAGAGGCCTCAGGAAATTGCTGGGTGATGCAGGGTGAGGCGGGGAGGCCCCAGCTGAGGCTCCTCCCTCATCTTGCAGAGATGGTGCCACTGAGTCACCTTGAAGAAGAACAGCCCCCAGCACCTGAGTCCCCGGAGGTGAGTAGCAGAGGCTGGGGGGCCCCCGCCCATCTTGTTCTTTCCAGAGTGGACCAGGCACCCGCAGAAAGGGCTGGGTTTGCCGAGGTCTTGCATGTAGCTTAATTAGCATCGGTGACTTTGGAGGCAAGGTGACAGCAGGTGGGACTGTCACGCCTTGGAAGTTGGGTGGGGGCAGTGCTGGAGGGGCACCGGAAAGGTGAGTTTTGCAGGATGTATAAGAGTTTTCCAGGAGGAGGGCACAGCTGTGAGCAAAAAAGGACATAAAGTCAGAAGCTGAGTTGGAGAAGTTTGGACAGGGGAGGAGGTAGCATCAGGCACCAGGACCAGTGGTTTGGGATTGGGGGCGGGAGAAGCCTGGCCAGCTCTGCAGTGGGACGGGACCCTGAGCCCTTCCCGTCCCCCAGAGCCGTGCCCTGGTCGGCCAGTCACGGAGGAAGCCATGCGAAAGCGACTTTGAGACCATCAAACTCATTAGCAACGGAGCCTATGGGTGAGTCCCTGAGTCCTGCATAGACCCATTTCACAGATGCCTGAGGGGATGGTTGAGGCCCAGGCAGCTCCTGCGTCCCCCTCCCACCCTAGCAGGGCTCACACATTCACCCCTGAATTGGCAGAGAGGGCACCTGAGGCCTGGAGGGGGAAGTGGAGGCACGCCATAGTGAGGTTACGGCCTCACGTGTGCTCTGTCCACGAGCCAGGCCTTTACCTGCCCCAGGTGTAGGGCGTTCTAGGAGCTTGGGGGCTGATCAAGGAAATAGATGCCCACCCAGTGGGAGTAGCACGCAGTGGGTTTTATTTAGGTGCTACTTTGAATGGCAGGCTTGCATACAAGGGAAGTCCCGCACAGCATAAGCCCTTTGGAGGCTGAGGTTCCAGGAGTCACCATCGAGAGGGAGAGGCCGGCAAGGGAACTCCCCGGGGAGACGGGAATCAGAGAGAGGGCTTACGTGTCTAAGTGATGTTGTTCAACAGCACAGGCACGGAGTCTCTGGGTCAGAGTCCTGCGGGGCGGTAGCAGCTTAGGGTCTTGAAATCCACAAAGTTCATCTTATCCATGACTCAGAGATAGTGGGTGCAGTTTCATGAGTCTGCAAAGCAAACAGGCTCTCAGTGGCTAAAATTTTGCTTATTTGGGCTGTGTGTAAAACAAATGGATGGTTAAAAATTTGAGCTTGGTGCTAGCAGGCTTTTAAAAGAGCTGGACTGGGTGCGGAGGCACTTTGGGAGGCCAAGGTAGGAGGATCGCTTGAGGCTAGGAGTTCGAGACCAGCCTGGGCAACATGGCAAAACCCCATCTCTACTAAAAATAGAATAATTAGCTGGGCATAATGGCACATGCCTGTAATTCCAGCTACTTGGGAGGCTGAAGTTGGAGGATCACCTGAACCCAGGAGGCAGAGGTTGCAGTGAGCCGAGATCGCCCCACTGCACTCCAACCTGGGTGACAGAGTGAGACCGTCTAAAAAGAAAGAGAGAGAGAGAAAGAGAGAGAGAGAAAGAAAGACACAAGCAGCCAGGTGCAGTGGCTCTCACCTATAATCCCAGCACTTTGGAAGGCCAAGGTGGGAAGGTCACTTGAGACCAGGAGTTTGAGACTAGCCTCTGCAACATAGCGAGACGCCATCTTTACAAAACATGTAAACATTAGCCAGGCTTCTGATGTGGGAGGATCATTTGAGCCTGCGCGGGGCGGGTGGTCAAGACTATGGTGAGCCATGATCTCATGACTGCGCTCCAGCCTGGGCAACAGAGTGAGGCGCTATCTCTAAAAACGTAAAATAAGATAAAATAAAAATAAAAGAAACATACAGCCTAGAGGCCAATATACAAGGGCCATGTGCAGCCCATTTATATGACCCCCAGCAATGGCAGCTTAAACCCAAGGGTGGCTGCTCTGGGAGGGAGACCAGGTAAGAAGAAAGGGTGGCCCAGGCAGAGGGCACAGCACAGGCAAAGGCCAGGCAGGTTGCGATCTGGGCTCAAGCTGAACTGCAGTGCCTGCTGGGGCCTCGATCTCTGGTCCCAGCAAGCCTGGCCCCCTGTCCCCAGGGCTGTCTACCTGGTGCGGCACCGTGACACGCGGCAGCGCTTTGCCATCAAGAAGATCAACAAACAGAACTTGATCCTGCGTAACCAGATCCAGCAGGTCTTTGTGGAACGTGACATTCTCACCTTTGCCGAGAACCCCTTTGTGGTCAGCATGTTCTGCTCCTTTGAGACCCGGCGCCACCTGTGTATGGTCATGGAATATGTGGAAGGTACGGTCACTGGGGCTTGCATGCCTCCAGCGATGGGGAGCTCACCCCTCCATGCCTGGGAGAAAATTTTTAGACCAAGTTGAGGTCTGTTCTGTTCTCTATGAGATCTCACCCTGCTTTGGGGAACCCTCAGGAACCCCAGTCTGGGGTAGGGACCCCAGCGATGGGGGTTCACGGCTGGGGGAGCCCAGAAAGGAGTGTGTGAGGATGGGACCCTGGAGGCAAGAGGAGGGTGGCCATCCTAGGTTGGGGGAACTGATGGGCAGAGGCCTGGAGGCCAGAAGTGAAGGCAGGGAGATGTATGGTTCAGGCAGGTAAAGCACTATTACCAAAGTACTCCCAGGTTAGAGAGCAAACCTGCACTTAGGAAACACCAGCTGTGTACAGGGAAAGAGACCATGCAGTAGTTGTTGCCCTGCTGGGGAGAATCAGAAGGCAGGGTCTCAGCTTGGCACGCTGGCTCACGCCTGTAGTCCCAGCACTTTGGGAGGCCGAAGTAGGCTGATCCCTTGGGTCAGGACTTCGAGACCAGCCTGAGCAACATGGCAAAACCCCTCTTCACGCCTATAGTCCCAGCTACTCGGGAGGCTGAAGCAGGAGATTCACTTGAACTCTGGAGGCAGAGGTTGCAGTGAGCCGACACTGTGCCACTGCACTCTAGCCTGGGCGACAGAGTGAGGCTCTGTCTCAATAAAATAAATAAAAATTTAAAAAATAGGCTGGGCGCGGTGGCTCACGCTTGTAATCTCAGCACTTTGGGAGGCCAAGGCAGGGCGCGGTGGCTCACGCTTGTAATCTCAGCACTTTGGGAGGCCAAAGCAGGTGGATCACGAGGTCAAGGGATCAAGACCATCCTGGCCAACATAGTGAAACCCCTTCTCTACTAAGAATACAAAAATTAGCTGGGTGTGGTGGTGTGCGCCTGTAATCCCAGCTACTCTGGAGGCTGAGGCAGGAGACTCGCTTGAACCCGGGAGGTGGAGGTTGCGGTGAGCCGAGATCGCGCCACTGCACTCCAGCCTGGGCAACAGAGCGAGACTCCGTCTCAAAATAAATAAATAAATAAATAAATAAATAAATAAATAAAAATAAATGAAGGTAGGGTCCGCCCCTTTCCTCTGCCCTGACCCTCTCCGCTGAGACAGAACAAACTGGGGACGCTTTGCAGGTGGTAAAGTGAGGAAGATGCGTAGCCATTGGGCATAATCTGGGGGCGGGGGCGAGGCGCTGGCCTGGGCCTCATGACTACATCCGCCCCTCTCCCAGGCGGCGACTGCGCCACGCTCTTGAAGAACATGGGCCCGCTGCCCGTGGACATGGCCCGCCTGTACTTCGCCGAGACGGTGTTGGCGCTCGAGTACCTGCACAACTACGGCATCGTGCACCGTGACCTCAAACCAGACAAGTGAGCTGAGCTAGCATGAGCGGGGCCTGGGGGAGGGCGGGGCCAGAGAGGATCTGGGCGGGGCCAGAGCAGATCACGACGGGGCCTGAGAGGATCAGGGGCGGAGCCTCTGAGGTGGATCCCAGGACCCTTTGGAAGCCTGAGCTCTGTTGGCACCTCCTGACAAGAAGGCAGGGAATGAGCGCATGATGAACATCTTGTGTGTACAGAGGAGAGGAGAGGAGACACTTAATAGGCGTCTGCTGTATGCAGGGGAAGGCCGGTGCACTTATGGAGGTGCTGCCAATCAAGGGGAGAGGATGTGCACTTAGGATGCACACACTGTATATAGGAGAAGGGGCTGCGCACCCAGAGCTGCTGCAGCACAAGGGGAGAGAACATGCACTTATAAGACACCAGCTACATACACAGAACAGGATTATGCAATTTGCAAGACCTTAGATGTAAACACAGTGACCATGCATGTCTTGAGCAGGAAAGCAAGGAAGAGAACGTGTTTACTGAGAGCCTTAGGATGTTTATGTTATTCTAGTATGTAGTAAGCACCTACTGCATGGCAGACCCTCTATGGGCAAGTGGGAGACACAGGGCCACCTGCTTTGAAACCCCTGTATGATTTTCTCCTCTGCATTTATTGAGTGCCTCCTGTGTACAGGGAAAAGGAATACCCGTTTATCAAGTGTCCTCGAGATATGAGGCAAGAACTGACGTTTCTCACATACATGCGTGGCATGTAGCCCAGGCTTAGCAGCTCATACCTGTAATCCCAGCACTTTGGGAGGCCGAGGCGGGACGATCACCTGAGGTCAGAAGTTCAAGACCAGCCTGGCCAACATAGTTAAACTTTGTCTCTACTAAAAATATGAAAATTAGCTGGGAGTGGTAGGGCGCACCTGTAGTCCCAGCTACTCGGGAGGCTGAGACAGGAGAATTGCTTGAACCCAGGAGGCGGAGGTTGCGGTGAGCCAAGATTGTGCCACTGCACCCCAGCTTGGGCGACAGAGCGAGACTCCATCTAAAAAAAACAGCGCCTTGCATGTTTTCAGGGCATTTTGCAGTTGGCAAGTGGCTTAGAAAACAGACATGTATTTGGCACCTGCTGTGTACCTGAGCCTGTGCTCGATGCTCTAAGGAACTCAAGTATGAATAACTCCTTAGACACTAATGTTGGGTTTCTATATCACAACTTCTTGGTTGGCATGTACTTGTTAGGCACCAGGTGTGTACAAAATAGGCAGAAGAACAGTTATTAGGCAATGACTGTGTACCTGGCCCAGAACACTTTATTTTATTTATTTATTTATTTATTTTTTTGAGACAGGGTCAGTCTCTGTCGCCCAGGCTGGAGTACAGTGGCACAATCTTGGCTCACCGCAACCTCTACCTTCTGGGTTCAAGCAGTATTCCTGCCTCAGCCTCCCGAGTAGCTGGGATTATAGGCATGTGCCACCATACCCCACTAATTTTTTTTTTTTTTTTTTTTGAGACGGAGTCTTGCTCTGTCACTAGGTTGGAGTGCCGTGGTGCGATCTTGGCTCACTGCAACCTCAGACTCCCTGGTTCAAGCGATTCTCTTGCCTCAGCCTTCCAAGTAGCTGGGATTACAGGCATGCGCCACCAGGCCCAGCTAATTTTTGCATTTTTAGTAGCGACGGGGTTTCACCATGTTGGCCAGGATGGTCTGGATCTCCTGACCTTGTGATCCGCCAGCCTTGGCTTCCCAAAGTGCTGGGATTACAGTCGTGAGTCACCGTGCCTGGCCTAATTTTGTATTTTTAGTAGAGACGGGGTTTTGCCATGTTGGTCAGACTGGTCTCGAACTCCTGATCTTAGCTAATTCACCTGCCTTGGCCTCCCAAAGTGCTGGGATTACAGGCATGAGCCAGCACCCCTGGCCCAGAATTGTTTCTTTACAGAGCTGGCGCAAACAGGAGGTACTGACTACATAGTTCATTAAATGATGGTTATACACAGTGAATTCTCTGGAATGTATTTTTTTTTTTTTTTTTTTTTTTTTTTTTTTTTTTGAGACGGAGTCTCGCTCTGTCGCCCAGGCTGGAGTGCAGTGGCGCGATCTCGGCTCACTGCAAGCTCCGCCTCCCGGGTTCCCGCCATTCTCCTGCCTCAGCCTCCCGAGTAGCTGTAGCTGGGACTACAGGCGCCCGCCACCACACCCGGCTAGTTTTTTATATTTTTTAGTAGAGACGGGGTTTCACCATGTTCGCCAGGATGGTCTCGATCTCCTGACCTCGTGATCCGCCCGTCTCGGCCTCCCAAAGTGCTGGGATTACAGGCTTGAGCCACCGCGCCCGGCCTGGAATGTATTTTTAAGGGGCAGATGCACCCAGAAGGTGCACGGAAACGCGACTTCATACAGCTGGTGCGTAAGACTCTGTGATGTAGTGAAACATTTATATATTTAAGTCCACAGGAAAACCTAACTAGCAGTGTATACTGTACATGCGCGAGAGTTTTAAAAATGAGTTCCCGCCGGGCGCGGTGGCTCAAGCCTGTAATCCCAGCACTTTGGGAGGCCGAGACGGGTGGATCACGAGGTCAGGAGATCGAGACCATCCTGGTGAACACAGTGAAACCCCGTCTCTACTAAAACTACAAAAAAAACTAGCCGGGCGAGGTGGCGGGCGCCTGTAGTCCCAGCTACTCGGGAGGCTGAGGCAGGAGAATGGCGTGAACCCGGGAGGCGGAGCTTGCAGTGAGCTGAGATCAGGCCACTGCACTCCAGCCTGGGCGACAGAGCGAGACTCCGTCTCAAAAAAAAAAAAAAAAAAAAAAAAATGAGTCCCCTCGCCAGGCATGGTGGCTCACGCCTGTAATCCCAGCACTTTGAGAGGCCGAGGCAGGCGGATCACCTGAGGTCAGGAGTTCAAAATCAGCCTGACCACCATGGAGAAACCCTGCCTTGACTAAAAATACAAAATTAGCCAGGCATGGTGGTGCATGGCTGTAATCCCAGCTACTCAGGAGGCTGAGGCAGGAGAATCGCTTGAACCCAGGAGGCAGAGGTTGCAGTGAACTGAGATTGCGCCATTGCGCTCCAGCCTGGGCAAAAAGAGCGAAACTCTGTCTCAAAAAAAAAAAGTTCATCCAGGCTGAGTGCTGTGTCTCATGCCTGTAATCCCAACCCTTTGGGAGGCTGAGGCAGCAGCACTGCTTGAGCCCAGGATTTTATTTATTTGTTATTTTTTTGAGATGGAGTCTCGCTGTGTCACCCAGGCTGGAATGCAGTGGAGCAATCTCGGCTCACTGCAAGCTCCACCTCCCGGGTTCACGCCATTCTCCCGCCTCAGCCTCCCAAGTAGCTGGGACTACAGGCGCCCACCATCATGCCCGGCTAATTTTTTGTATTTTTAGTAGAGATGGGATTTCACCGTGTTGGCCAGGATGGTCTTAATCTCATGACCTTGTGATCCACCCGCCTCGGCCTCCCAAAGTGCTGGGATTACAGGCATGAGCCACTGTGCCCGGCCAAGCCCAGGATTTTGAGACAAGTCTGGGCAACATAGTGAGACCCCATCTGTACAAGAAAATTGTAAAAACTAACCCGGCAGCCGGGCCCGGTGGCTCATGCCTGTAACATCAACACTTCAAGAGACTGAGGCGGGCGCATCACCTGAGGTGAGGAGTTCAAGACCAACCTGGCCAATATAGTGAAACCCTGTCTCTACAAAAATACAAAAATTAGCCGGGCATGATGGTGGGTGCCTGTAATCCCAGCTACTCGGGAGGCTGAGACAGGAGAATCAATTGAACTTGGGAGGTGGAGGTTGCAGTTAGCTGAGGTCACGCCATTGCACTCCCGTCTGGGTGACCAAGCAAGACTTGGAACAACTAGCCAGGCATGGTGGCATGTGCCTGTTGTCTCAGCTACTCAGGAGGCTGAGGCAGGAGAATTGATTGAGCTGGGAGGCTGAGGCTGCAGTGAGCTGCAATTGTGCCACTGCACTTCCAGCCTAGGTGACAGACCCTGTATCCAAAAAAGAAAATGCATTCATTCACAAAGTGCATGGAAATGCTTTTGTATACATCAGGAGCTCGAGATATGTTCATTTTTCAATAGGGGATGTAAACAGTGGTTGCTTACAGAGTGTTTAGTTTGTTAAGATAATGGATGCATGAACAAAAATATGTAGTAGCTAGCCGGGTGTGGTGGCGTGTGTCTGTAACCTTAGCTACTCAAGAGGCTGAGGCAGAAGAATCACTTGTACCTGGGAGATGGAGGGTGCAGTGAGCCGAGATCGTGCCACTGCACTCCAGCCTGGGCGACAGAGCAAAGCTATGTCCAAAAATATATATATATACACATATATACACACATACACACACACACACACACACACATATATACACATACACATATACACACACACAGTAGAGACCAGGCATGCTGGCTCACACCTGTCATGCCAGCACTTTCTTTTTTTTTTTTTTTTTTTTTGAGACGGAGTCTTGCTCTGTAGCCCGGGCTGGAGTGCAGTGGCCGGATCTCAGCTCACTGCAAGCTCCGCCTCCCGGGTTTACGCCATTCTCCTGCCTCAGCCTCCGGAGTAGCTGGGACTACAGGCGCCCGCCACCTCGCCCGGCTAGTTTTTTGTATTTTTAGTAGAGACGGGGTTTCACGGTGTTAGCCAGGATGGTCTCGATCTCCTAACCTCGTGATCCGCCCGTCTCGGCCTCCCAAAGTGCTGGGATTACAGGCTTGAGCCACCGCGCCCGGCCAATGCCAGCACTTTCAAAGGTGAGAGGATTGCTTGGGGCCAGCAATTCAAGACCAGCCTGGGCAACATAGCAAGACCTCAGATCTACAAAAAAAAAAAAAAAAAAAAAAAAAAAAACACAGCTGGGTGTGGTGGTGTGCACCTGTAGTTCCAGCTACTTGGGAGGCTGAGCAGGAGGATCAGGAGGATGAGCAGGAGGATCAGGAGGATCCCTAGGGCCCAGGAATTGGAGGCAGAGCTCCGCCCATCTCAGGTGGAGCCAAGGTCTAGGGCAGAAGGAGTGGCCAGGCACCCCGGCTCCCCAGCCCTGAGCAGACTCCTTGCCTGCCCACAGCCTGCTCATCACCTCGCTTGGCCACATCAAGCTCACGGACTTTGGCCTGTCCAAGATCGGCCTCATGAGCATGGCCACCAACCTCTACGAGGGCCACATCGAGAAGGACGCCCGAGAGTTCATAGACAAGCAGGTGGGTGGGCAGGTGGGTGGGAAGCCCTGGGACGCTGCCTCCTCTCTCCTGGGGCCTCTCTCGGGCTGGGGGCTGGTCTCAATTTCCCCATTCTGCCTGGCCTAGGTGTGTGGAACACCGGAGTACATAGCCCCCGAGGTGATCTTCCGCCAGGGCTATGGGAAGCCAGTGGACTGGTGGGCCATGGGCGTCGTCCTCTATGAGTTTCTGGTGGGCTGCGTGCCTTTCTTTGGAGACACCCCCGAGGAACTCTTCGGTCAGGTGGTCAGCGGTGCGTTTCCTCCACGGGCCCGGGTTTGAGCTGCAGCCCCACCAGAGCTCTGGGCAGCGGTCCTCCACCCGCATGTCAGGGAGAGAAGCAGGAAGATGGGAGGGAGTTGGATGCCAGGTGGGGAGGCGGCGGGGTGCTGAGTGAGACGGATGGCTGGATTAATTATGGGGTCATGGAGTCTTCACTGAAATGTCATGTGAGGCTGGGCATGGTGGCTCACACCTGTAATTCCAGCACTTTGGGAGGCTGAGGCGGGAGGATCATATAAGGCCAGGAGTTCAAGACCTGGACAACATGAAACCCCATCTCTACTAAAAATACAAAAATTAGCCGAGCGTAGTGGCAGGCACCTGTAATCCCAGCTATTTGGGAGGCTGAGGCAAGAGAATCACGTGAACCCAGGAGGCGGAGGTTGCAGTGAGCTGAGATTGTGCCACTGCACTCCAGCCTGGGCGACAGAGCGAGACTCCATCTCAAAAAATAAAAAAAAAGAAGTGACATGTGAGCAGAGACCTGCAAGAACCTGAGAATGAGAGGAAGCCATAGAGACAGAAAAGGGAAAGTAGCTCTGAGCACAGGGCACAGCCATGGCAAAGGCTGTCAGTGGGTACTGAGCCTGGCACGTTGAAGGGGCAGAGGAGGCCAGTGGCTTGGAGTACAGTGAAGTGAGGGGAAATGGTGGATGGTACTAGAAAGTGGTACCCCTGCCTTCTCCCTCCCTCCCTCATTTTAGATGAGATCATGTGGCCAGAGGGAGACGAGGCCCTTCCAGCGGACGCCCAGGACCTCATCACCAGGTTGCTCCGGCAGAGCCCACTGGACCGTCTGGGCACTGGTATGTAGTGTGGGGGAGAACCCAGGTGGGTGGCTCCTTCAGGCCCTGGGACCCAGGAAACAGGGGGAGGGATAGTGCCTGGGGTAGACAAGAGTTCTACTTGGGAAGCTGCATGGAGGAGGGGGTTTGCAGCTGGGGTTTTGAAGGGTGCATAGGAGGTCTCCAGGAACTATCAGAAGACCTTGGAAAGAATAGGAAGTAGCTGGGTCTGGTGCCCACAAAGAGCACTGAGCCTGAATAAGTATGTGAGGCTGTGAAGTCACCAGGACCTGTTTCAAAGGCCCAACCCGGAAGATCCCACTGTCCCAGTTTTCCCAGCCACCTGGTTAATCATTAAGGGACCTTTTGAGACTCATGCAGCCACACGTCACGTGGCCACTGTGGCTCCTCTTCATGAGTGAAGCTTCGCTATGGGAGATGGTTGAGTCCAAGGTTGGGGATCATCACCTGCTCCGTGGATCAGAAACAAGTGGGAGAAGCCCAGGAAGGAGGCCCTCGTAAGGCCCTGGGCTTTCTCTAGGTGGTGTGGTCCCAGATGGGAGCAGAGAGAAGTACAGAATCTTTGGAACCTGGGCAGCCTGGGTGCTTTTTTATTTTTTTATTTTTCTGAGATTAGATCTCACTCTGTCACCCAGGCTGGAGTGGAGTTGCACAATCTTGGCTCACTGCAACCTCCACCTCCCAGGCTCAAGTGATCCTCCTACCTCAGCCTCTGGAGTAGCTGGAACCATAGGCATGTGCCATCGTGCCCGGCTAATTTTTGTACTTTTCGTAGAGACGAGATTTCACCGTGTTGCCCGGGCTGGTCTCAAACTCCTGACCTCAAGTGATCTGCCCGCCTCAGCCTCCCAAAGTACTGGCATCACAGGCATGAGCCACCATGCTTGGCTGCTGGCCTGAGTCTGAATCCCGACTTGTCTCCAGTCTCCTAAATGACAGCGGATTTTTGTTCCCATTTTTCTGATTCTTTTTTTTCTTTTCTTTTTTTTTTTTTTCTGTTGTTGTTGTTATTTTTTGAGATGGAGTCTCGCTTTGTTGCCCAGGTCGGAGTGCAGTGGTGCTATCTTGGCTCATTGCTGCAATCTCCACCTCCCAGGTTGAAGCGATTCTCTTGCCTCAGCCTCCCGAGTAGCTGGGAATACAGGCACCCGCCGCCACACCCAGCTAATTTTTGTATTTTTAGTAGAGACGGGGTTTTGCCATGTTGGCCAGGCTGGTCTTGAACTCCTGACCTCAGGTGATCCTCCCTTCTTGGCCTCCCAAAGTGCTGGGATTATAGGCGTGCGCCACTGTGCCCAGCCCATTTTTCTGGTTCTGTGTTGTCCCCACCCTGTGTCCAGCATCGGCAGTGGGGGGTGGTGGGCATCCTGTGGCAGGTGAGGCGAGGACCCGCAGGGCTCAGCTGGGCATATCTGCAGGTGGCACCCATGAAGTGAAGCAGCACCCCTTTTTCCTGGCCCTGGACTGGGCAGGGCTTCTCCGACACAAAGCCGAGTTCGTGCCCCAGCTCGAAGCCGAGGATGATACCAGCTACTTTGACAGTAAGGAGGGGTCCCCCCGGCGGGGGTGGGGGGCTCTGCCATCCCTCAATCCCTGGGTGCAGAGGGCTGTGTGCCAGGCGTTCCACCCGAGCTTGGCACCTCACCCTAGGCCTAGAGCTTCCGACTTTCTGAGCCTTCCAAGAATCTAGGGCATGTGTCGGCTGCCCCCTGGCTGGATTTCTTATGCGTCTGGGCTCAAGAGGCCACAGCATCCCTCAGGCTTCAGAAGAAACCAAGGCACCAAGTGTGGCAGACCCTTGTCTGAGGTTCCCCAGCAAATTGGGCCTCCTGGGTGTCCGTCCCTGACCAGGCATGGGGCCCCATCTGTCACCCAGGAGGGTAGGGCGCCTCGTGCAGCTTTAGTGGAGGCGTCCCTGCAGGGGCACTGTAGGTGAGCTCTGAGGAATGACTGTCTCTCCCCACTTGGTGGTCCTGCCCTTCAGTGTCCAGCCCCTCCTTCAGAACTTGCTTCGTGTCAGAGGTCTTCTCTGAGCTTCTGTTTCCTCTTCTGTAAAATGAGGAACATCCTTTATGTTTGAGATGCACAATTTTGGCCAGGTGCGGTGGCCCAAGCCTTTAATCCCGGCACTTTGGGAGGTCAAGGTGGGCAGATCACCTGAGGTCAGGAGTTCAAGACCAGCCTGACCAACATGGAGAAACTCCATCTCTACTAAAAATACAAAAAATTAGGCAGGCATGGTGGCGGGCGCCTGTAATCCCAGCTATTTGGGAGGCTAAGGCACGAGAATTGCTTGAACCCGGGCGGTGGAGGTTGCGGTGAGCTGAGATGGTGCCATTGTACTCCAGCCTGGGCAACAAGAGCAAAACTCTGCCTCAAAAAAGAAAAAAAAAAAAAAGAGATGCACAATTTTACTTAATTCTGTGTGACCCATCTCAAGGAATCACTGAAGCTCAGAAATAGGAATTCCCACCCCTGGTCCCACAGCTTTTTTTTTTTTGAGACAGAGTCTGGCTCTGTCGCCCAGGCTGGAGTGCAGTGGTGCGATCTCGGCTCACTGAAACCTCTGCCTCCCGGGTTCAAGCAATTATCTGCCTCAGCCTCCCGAGTAGCTGGGATTACAGGTGCCCGCCATCATGCTTGGCTAATTGGTCCCACAACTTTTTAATTATTTATTTTTTGAGACGGAGTCTCACTCTGTCACCCAGGCTGGAGTGCAGTGGTGCGATTTTGACTCACCACAACCTCCGCCTCCCAGGCTCAAGCGATTCTCCTGCCTCAGCCTCCCAAGTAGCTGGGATTACAGGCGCGTACCACTACTGCCCAGCTAATATTTGTATTTTTAGTAGAGATGGGGTTTCACCATGTTGGCCAGGCTGGTCTCGAACTCCTGACCTCAAGTGATCCACCCGCCCTGGCCTCCCAAAGTGCTGGGATTACAGGCGTGAGCCACTGCGCCCGGCCCCACAACTTTTTAGGGACACAGCTGGTGTTAATCCCCAGATATCTGCTCTGCCCCCCAAGCCTCCTGTGGTCCTTAAACACACCAGACACTGTCCTACCTCAGAGCCTTTGCCCTGGCAGTGACCCTATCCTGAGATGCCCTCCCTACATCGCCACACTGCCCTCGAGATCATCTCTGGGCATCAGGCGTGCTGCACGTGCCTCTTCCTCCCACAGCACGTTCGGAACGTTACCGCCACCTGGGCTCCGAGGACGACGAAACCAATGATGAAGAATCATCCACAGAGATCCCCCAGTTCTCCTCCTGCTCCCACCGGTTCAGCAAGGTGGGCCTGGGCCCCGGAGGGAGCCACTGCTCGGGAAACATTGCATGATGTCTATTTGCTTTCATATCTGTTTTTTTGGTTTTGTTTTGTTTTGTTCTGTAGAGATGGGGTCTCGCTATGCTGCCCAGGCTGGTCTCAAACTCCTGGGCTTAAGTGTTCCTCCCACCTCGGCCTCCCAAAGTGCTAGGAATTGTATTGCTTTTTTGTTTTGTTTTGTTTTGTTTGAGATTGAGTCTCGCTGTGTCACCCAGGCTGGAGTGCAATGGCGCGGTCTCGGCTCACTGCAACCTCTGCCTCCTGGGTTCAAGCGATTCTCCTGCCTCAGCCTCCTGAGTAGCTGGGATTACAGGCACCTGCCACCACGCCCGGCTAATTTTTCGTATTTTTAGTACAGACAGGGTTTCACCATGTTGGCCAGGCTGGTCTCAAACTCCTGACCTCAGGCTATCCTCCTGCCTTGGCCTCCCAAAATGCTGGGATTACAGGCATGAGCCACTGCACCTGGTAAATTTTTTGTATTTTTAGTAGAGATTGGGGTTTCACCATGTTGGCCAGGCTGGTCTCACACTCTTAACCTCATGATCTGCCCACCTCGGCCTCCTAAAGCGCTGGGATTACAGGCATGAGCCATCACGCCCGACCTTGTTTTTTTTATTTTTTTTTTAGTGTGGTAAAATACACATAACAAAATATACCATTTTAGCCATTTTGTTTCATTTTTTTCTTTCCTTTTTTTTTTTTTTTTTTTTTTTTTTTCCTGAGATGGAGTCTCACTCTGTCACCCAGGCTGGAGTACAGTGGCGCGATCTCGGCTCACTGCAAGCTCCGCCTCCCGGGTTCACCCCATTCTCCTGCCTCAGCCTCCTGAGTAGCTGGGACTACAGGCGCCTGCCACCAGGCCTGGCTAATTTATTTGTATTTTTAGTAGAGACAGGGTTTCACTGTGTTAGTCAGGATGGTCTCGATCTCCTGACCTTATGATCTGCCCACCTCGGCCTCCCAAAGTGCTGAGATTACAGGCGTGAGCCACCATGCCCGGCTTTTTTTTTTTTTTTTCTTTTTCTTTTTTATGCTTTTGTTTTAGCCATTTTAAAGCGTACAATTTCAGAGGTGGGTGGATCACTTGAGGTCAGGAGTTCGAGAGCAGCCTGACTAACATGGTGAAGCCCTGTCTCGGCTAAAAACACAAAAAGTAGCTGGGCGTGGTGGTGGGTGCCTGTAACCCCAGCTACTCGGGAGGCTGAGGCAAGAGAATTGCCTGAACCCTGGAGGTGGAGGCTGCAGTAAGCTAAGATCACACTCCTGCACTCCAGCCTGGGCGACAGAGCGAGACTATGTCTCAAAAAAGAATAATAATAAAGTAAAATAAAGTGTACAATTTCGTGGCATTCAGCACGTTCACAATGTTGTGCAACCATCACCTCTATCTAGCTTTCAAACATTTGATTCCCCCCAAAAAAATAATTTGTAGCCATTAGCAACCACTCCCCATTCATCCTCCTTCAGCTTCCATCGTTATGGATTTGCCTGTTCTGGGCATTTCATATCAATGGGATCTCATACTATGTGGCCTTTTGTGTCTGGCTTCTCTTACTCAGCATCGTGTACTCAAGGCTCATCCCTGCTGCCGTGTGGACCAGTGTTTGCTTCCTTTTTATGGCTGCGTAATATTCCATCGTATGGATGGAACACATTGTTTATCCACCCATCCTTTGATGCAAGTTTGGGTCTATTCCACTTTGTGAATACAGGTGCCATGCTGGGTGTTCTTTTATTTTATTTACTTATTTATCTATTTATTGAGATGGAGTCTTTCTCTCTTGCCCAGGCTGGAGTGCAAGGGTGCAATCTCAGCTCACTGCAACCTCCACCTTCTGGGTTCAAGCCATTCTCCTGCCTCAGCCTCCCAAGTAGCTGGGATTACAGGTGCACGCCACCACACCCGGCTAATTTTTGTATTTTTAGTAGCAACAGGGTTTCACCATGTTGGCCAGGCTGGTCTCAAACTCCTGTCCTCAAGCAATCCGCCCACCTCAGCCTCCCGAAGCCCTGGGATTAAAGGCATGAACCACCGAGCCTGGCCCTGGGTGTTATTTTATAACCTCATGAGCTTAACTCACATTCCCTACTTTGTTTATGATTTGATCAAAAAACGCTCCACTCTGCTTTAGGCCTGAGCCCCAGGCAGGACTTTCTAGTCAGCAGCAAAAACCCAGCCTGGTAGCCTGGCCCCTGAGCCTCAGTTTTTCCATCTGTACAATGGGCTAAAGTCTATGCTCTTTTAGGGATGTGGGGAGTGAGGATTTAGGGAAGTGACTCATACTGTAGCACCTGGCATGTAGGAATCACTCAACTAAGCCAGCTTTCTTTTTTTTTTTTTGAAACAGAGTCTCGTTCTGTCTCCCAGGCTAGAGTGCCATGGCACGATCTCGGCTCACTGCAACCTCTGCCTTTCAGGTTCAAGCCATTCTCCTGCCTCACCCTCCCAAGAGGCTGGGACTACAGGCATGCGCCACCACACCCAGCTAATTTTTGTATTTTTAGAACAGACGGGTTTCATCATGTTGGCCAGGCTGGTCTTGAACGCCTGACCTCAAGTGATCCACCCACCTCAGCCTCCCAAAGTGCTAGGATTACAGGCATGAGCCACCACACCCAGTCTAAGCCAGCTTTCTTGCCACCTTTGTTTTTACTGGTTTTTTTGTTTGGGTTTCTTTCTTTTTTTCTTTTTTCTTTTTTTGAGACAGGGTTTTGCTATGTTGCCCAGGCTGGTCTCAAGCTCCTGGGCTCAAGTGATCCTCCCGGCTGGGCCTCTGAAAGTGCTGGGATTATAGGCATGAGCCACCGCACCTGGCTTAACATTCTTTTGTCTTGCCTCCCAGGTCTACAGCAGCTCTGAGTTCCTGGCCGTCCAGCCCACTCCTACCTTCGCTGAAAGGAGCTTCAGTGAAGACCGGGAGGAGGGATGGGAGCGCAGCGAGGTGGACTATGGCCGCCGGCTGAGTGCTGACATCCGGTAGGTGGCCTGGGGAAGTGTAGGCAGATCCAGCTTCCAAGCCTGCTGGGAGTTAGAGACACAAAATCTGATGCAAAGGGAGCTTCCTAGTGGCCAAGTAGAAAAGGGTCAAACATCTTGACCAACCTATCAGGTCCCTGACAACCTTGCTCCCTTTGACTCTGTGTTCCTCACCATGCAAACATAAAACAGCTGTGCACCATCATGCTGATAGGCACACTTTTCCTTCTGTCCAGAATGCCCTTTGCTTAGTAACTCCTGTTCATCCTTCAAAGCTCAGACCCAACAGAAATAGTCAATGTCTGCCAGAGGATGGGTGTTGGAAGCTGGACTTGTTTTTTTTCTTTTTTTAAGAGACTGGTTCTCACTCTGTCTCCCACACTGGAGTGCAGTGCCATGATCATAGCTCACTGCAGCCTCAAACTCCTGGGCTCAAGAGATCCTCTCAAGTAACTGGGACTACAGGCATGCACCACGGCACCCGGCTAATTTTTTAAACAATTTTTTGTAGGCCGGGTGCAGTGGCTCATGCCTGTAATCCCAACACTTTGGGAGGCCGAGGTGGGTGGATCACCTGAGGTCAGGAGTTCAAGACCAACCTGGTCAACATGGTGAAACCCCATCTCTACTAAAAATACAAAGAAATTAGCTGGGCTTAGTGGTGCACGCCTGTAATCCCAGCTACTTGGGAGGCTGAGGCACGAGAATTGCTTGAACCTGGGAGACGGAGGTTACAGTGAGCCAAGATCATGCCACTGGACTCCAGCCTGGGCGACAGAGTGAGACTCTGTCTCAAAAAAAAAAAAAATTATAGAGATAAAATCTCCTTATGTTGCCCGGCCTGTCTGAAACTCCTGGCCTCAAACAATCCTCCTGTCTCAGCCTCCCAAAGTGCTGGAATTATAGGTGTCAGCCACTGCAGCCAGCCTGGAAGCTGGGTTTTAAAAGTTGAATACGAGGCCAGGTACAGTGGCTCGTACCTGTAATCCCAGCACTTTTGGGAGCCTGAGGCAGGCGGGTCACTTGAGCTCAGGAATTCAAGACCAGTCTGGCCAATATAGTGTAACCCCGTCTCTACTAAAAATACAAAAATTAGCCCAGTGTGGTGGCAGGCACCTGTAATCCCAGCTACTTGGGAGGCTGAGGCAGGAGAATCTCTTGAGCCCTGGAGGCAGTGGTTGTAGTGAGCTGACATTGCACCACTGCACTTCAGCCTGGGTGACAGAGCAAGACCCTGTCTTTAAAAAAAAAAAAAGGTGACTGAGAAGTCTCCAGGTGGACAGAGAGGACAGTGCAGACAGAGGGAACTTGTCTATGCAAACTGCCCCTGACTGCAGACTGAGAATTAAGATGTGGCCATGAAAGGTGGCTGAGTATACTGGGTGCAGGTGCCTGGCAGGGGTGACCCAGGCTCTTCCTCCCTGCAGGCTGAGGTCCTGGACATCCTCTGGATCCTCCTGTCAGTCATCTTCGTCCCAGCCCGAGCGAGGTCCCAGCCCATCTCTCCTGAATACCATCAGCCTGGACACAATGCCCAAGTTTGCCTTCTCATCAGAGGATGAGGCGGCAGGCCCGGCCCCTGCAGGCCCCAAGAGGCCTGTCTTCATTCTAGGGGAGCCTGACCCACCCCCAGCAGCCACCCCAGTGATGCCCAAGCCCTCGAGCCTTTCCGGTAAGTGGGACCCTGAGTAAGAGGGATGATGTCATGGAAGTTTCCCAGAGGAGGGGCTATTTGAGATGGGTTTTCAAGGATGAGTAGGAGTTCTCCAGAGCCAACAAAGGCTTTAAGAGAGGAGAAGCCAGGGTCCCAGAGAGACCTCCAGCCTCCAAGGAACCCCAGTCTAGGGTAATGCCCCCAGCTTCATAGAGTCGGGATGGGACCCCTAGCTCCCAAGATGGGGGAACTAAGGGTCTAAATGGGTGTGGAGGAAGGCTTCCTGGAAGAGGGGGCTTGAAGACTTTTGCATAGAGAATAATTTGGGAATGGTGTGCGGGACGAGGGAACTGCACGAGCAAAGGCCAGGAGTCTGGCCTGTGTAAATAGCAACCAGGGAGGAAGGGCCTTAAGGTCTCTTTAGGACCACGTGGTGAGTTTGAGGGGCTCCCGGCTGACCCTGATGACCCTCTAGCCGACACAGCTGCCCTCAGCCACGCCCGCCTACGGAGCAACAGCATCGGCGCCCGACACTCCACACCGAGGCCTCTGGATGCCGGCCGGGGCCGCCGCCTTGGGGGCCCAAGAGACCCAGCCCCTGAGAAGTCCAGAGCCTCCTCCAGCGGTGGCAGTGGTGGCAGCGGTGGGGGCCGTGTGCCCAAGTCGGCCTCTGTCTCTGCCCTGTCCCTCATCATCACGGCAGGTAATGCCCAAGGCCCGCTCTCACCTTTGTCTGTCCGCACCCATTTTAACCTACAGAGTGGGAGCCTATCCTGAGTAGGGGAGGCTGGGGATGAGCCCCAGGAGAGGGGAGGAGGAACAGGACACAGGGAGAGCTGGGGGGACGGTGTTCCCAGTAGAGAGCACTGCACGTGCAAAGGCCTGCTGGGGCGACCATGCTTGGGACATTGAAGCAATAGCAAAGCGGCCAGGGTAGGAAAGAGGGGGCCCCAGGGGAGACCTGCGAGGGAATGGGTGACCCCCTCCCTAACCCCCTGCAGATGATGGCAGCGGCGGCCCCCTCATGAGCCCCCTGTCCCCGCGCTCTCTGTCCTCGAACCCGTCGTCCCGTGACTCCTCGCCGAGCCGAGACCCGTCCCCCGTGTGTGGCAACCTGCGGCCCCCCATCGTCATCCACAGCTCCGGCAAGAAGTACGGCTTCAGCCTGCGGGCAATCCGCGTCTACATGGGTGATAGCGACGTCTACGCTGTGCACCACGTCGTCTGGGTGAGTGCCGAGTGGGAATGGCAGGGACCCGGGTTCTAGTCTGACTCTGCCCGGTCGCGCCCCTTCTCAGAGCTGCATTTTGGAGCCTGGCAGGATTAGGGAGACAGAGCTGGTGCCACCAAGTTCATCTTGGTCCCTGTCAGTTGGTAGGGAGGAGGTTGGATGAGAGAGACAGGGATGGATGGATGGAGGCTCACAGATCCCAAGTGACATTAACCTCCCAGCTCCATATGGGGACGCACTGGGCGTGTTATCCTCCCTCCCCCAGCCCAGGGGCGTCGGGGCATGCCCTCCTTATTGGTTGCTCCCTGAACAGACAGACAGGGCTTTCTGGAGGAGGGGGCATAGGAGCTGGGGCTTTGATGGGTGAGTAGGAATTCCCCAGGATCAGGGAAACGGAGGCAACACAAGAGGCAGCAGCTTGCTGGGGTCTCACAGCAGACCCAGCCTGGGCTGGGGTCTCCAGATGTGGGGCCCAGGCCATTAACCCCACTGTTCCCCTGTCTGCCCCCAGAGTGTGGAGGATGGAAGCCCCGCCCAGGAGGCTGGCCTGCGGGCCGGGGACCTCATCACCCACATCAACGGGGAGTCGGTGCTGGGGCTGGTGCACATGGACGTCGTGGAGCTGCTGCTGAAGGTGCGGCGCCCCCACTGCCCACCCTCAGGGCTCCCCGGCACCCCTTGGCCACAGCTGCTGGTTCCCTGTGGTTCTCCCCACCCAGACACACAACCCTACATTCAATGTCAACTCCAGGCCTGGCACACCCACTTCCTTCTCCCCAGAACACGTGTCCTTCTTCAGCCCCCAACATCACCCCTCAGAACTCCTCCTCCAAGAAGCCCTCCTTTCTCCCTGGGTACCTTTACATCTGTTCCTCCCTCTGGCCTGAAGCCTGGAGGTAGGAGATGGGCTCAAGACAGGAGGAAGGGCCGGGCGTGGTGGCACACGCCTGTAATCCCAGCACTTTGGGAGGCCAAGGTGGGAGGATCGCTTGAGCTCAGGACTTTGAGACCAGCCTGGGCAACAGAGCGAGACCCCATCTCTGCAAAATATTAAAAAATAAAATGAGCTGGGCATGGTGGCACACGCCTATAGTCCCAGGCACTTGGGAGCCTGAGGTGGGAGCATCGCTTGGGCCCAGGAAGTCGAGGCCATAGTGAGCCGTGATCGTGCCACACTGCACTCCAGTCTGGGAGACAGTGAGACCCTGGTTCTGAAAAAAAAAGAGGGCTCTCATGTGGGCAGCTGCATGGGTGGTTCATTGGATAGACGGACAGTGGGCAGGTGTCTTTGGCCTAATAACTCATGGGCCCTTAGGTGAGTGATTGGGGGATGGAGAGATGTTGGGGTGGTTAATGGGTGGATACCAGCTAGGTGGGTGACAGACCCCGGGAGGGTGGAGAGTGAAGAGGGCAGGCTTTGATGGGCGTTGACTACAGAGGGAAGGATCTTGGCAGGAGGGGTGGTGCTCCCTGGGCCATTGTTTGACCAGATATAATGGGTAGGTCACTGGCTGGCTAGATGAATGGATGTTAGGGTGGTGGGTCCTAGCTGGTGCCCAGAGTGAAGGGGACATAGCAGCTGCCTGGCAAGTGCTGGGCCCTGGGAGAGGCACCGAGGCAACCCCTCACCATCCCTCCCACAGAGCGGCAACAAGATATCCTTGCGGACCACGGCCCTGGAGAACACCTCCATCAAGGTGGGCCCCGCACGGAAGAATGTGGCCAAGGGCCGCATGGCGCGCAGGAGCAAGCGGAGCCGTCGGCGGGAGACCCAGGACCGGTGCGCGGCAGTGGCCACCAGGGAGCGGTACACGGGGCACGCCCTGGGGACAGGGGTTCTTTTTTTCTTTTCTTTTTTTTTTTTTTTTTTGAGATGGAGTCTTGCTCTGTCGCCCAGGCTGGAGTACAGTGGTATGATCTTGGCTCACTGCAACCTCCACCTCTTGGGTTCAAGCGACTCTCCTGCCTCAGTCCCCTAAGTAGCTTACAGGTGTGAGCCACTGTGCCTGGTCAGGAGCAGGGGTTCTGAAGCCTCCAATTTTCTTACCCCAGGCGGAAGTCGCTCTTCAAGAAGATCTCCAAGCAGACCTCCGTGCTTCACACCAGCCGCAGCTTCTCCTCCGGACTCCACCACTCACTGTCATCCAGCGAGAGCCTCCCTGGCTCGCCCACCCACAGCCTCTCCCCCAGCCCCACCACTCCCTGCCGAAGCCCAGCCCCTGATGTCCCAGCAGGTGGGTACACCCCCCCACCCGCCCCCTGCCGCCCCGGCTACCCTGGGGGCAAGGGCTGGTGGGCCCCAGGAGGGAGGAAGGGGTTTGGAGGATGGAATGGGGGATGGAATGATGCGATGTAGGGAAAGATATGACCAGAAGGAACATCTTCCAGAATCCTGGTGTCTAGCAGGGAACCTGGAAGTACTCAGAGATGAGTGCAGGTGCCAGGGAAGGATGTGCCCAGCAGAGGAAACATCATGGACAAATGGGACTAGACAGGAGGGTGGGAAAACTGAGAAGAGGCTGGGCACGGAGGCTCACGCCTGTAATCCCAACACTTTGGGAGCCCGAGGCAGGAGGATCACTGAGCTCAGGAGTTTGAGACCAGCTTGGGCAACACAGGGAGACCCCATCTGTACAAAACATTAACAAATTAGGTGGGTGTGAGGCCAGGTGCGGTAGCTCACACCTGTAATCCCAGCACTTTGGGAGGCTGAGGCAGGTGGATCACCTGAGGTCGGGAGTTCGAGACCAGCCTGGCCAACATGGAGAAACCCTGTCTCTACTAAAAATACAAAATTAGCTGGGTGTGGTGGCACATGCCTGTAATCCCAGCGACTAGGGAGGCTGAGGCAGGAGAATCACTTAAACCCGGGAGGCAGAGGTTGCAGCAAGCTGAGATCGCGCCATTACACTCCAGCCTGGGCAACAAGAGTGAAACTCCATCTCAAAAAAAAAAGGCCAGGCGCGGTGGCTCAAGCCTATAATCCCAGCACTTTGGGAGGCCGAGACAGGCAGATCACGAGGTCAGGAGATCGAGACCATCCTGGCTAACATGGTGAAACCCTGTCTCTACCAAAAAAATACAAAAAACTAGCCGGGCGAGGTGGCGGGCGCCTGTAGTCCCAGCTACTCAGGAGGCTGAGGCAGGAGAATGGCATAAACCCAGGAGGCGGAGCTTGCAGTGAGCTGAGATCCGGCCACTGCACTCCAGCCTGGGCGACAGAGCGAGACTCTGTCTCAAAAAAAAAAAAAATAGGTGGGTGTGGTGGTGCACACCTGTGGTCCCAGCTACTCTGGAGGCTGAGATGGGAGGATCACTTGAGCCCAGGAGGTCAAGGCTGCAGTGAGCCATGATTGCACCAGCCTGGGCAACAGACTGAGACCCCGTCTCAAACAAAAGGGAAAAAAAACCAGAAGGGATATAGAGAAGGCTTTCTGGAGGAGGGGGAGTAGGAGCTGGGGCTTTGATGGGTAAGTAGTTCACCAGGGCTAGGCCAAGGCAACAACCCTGAGCAGGAGGCAGAAAAGTCTGGTATGAACCAGCCATGATGGCTCACGCCTGTAATCCCAGCACTTTGGGAAGCCAAAGCAGGCGGATCACTTGAGGTCGGGAGTTCGAGACCAGCCTGGCCAACATGGAGAAACCCCAACTCTACTAAAAATACAAAAATTAGCCAGGCATGGTGGCACATGCCTGTAGTCCCAGTTACTCAGGGGGCAGAGGTATGAGAATCACTTGAACCTGGGAGGTGAAGGTTGCAGTGAGCCAAGATCACGCCACTGCACGCTAGCCTGGGTGACAGAGCGAGACTCTATTAAAAAAAAAAAAATTAGCCAGCCATGGTGGTGTACACCTGTTGTCCCAGCTACTCAGGAGGCTGAGTTGTGAGGATCGCTTCAGCCCAGGAGGCTGAGGCTATGATTGAGCCAGTGCACTACAGCCGGGGCAACAGAGCAAGACCCTGTCTCAAAAACAAAAACAACCAGGCGTGATGGGTGGCCACATGGAAGGATGTGGGCTTTAGCAGTTTTCATCAGTCCCACAGCTCCACTTCCGGACTGGGGACATTGAGGCCAGCAGCCCTGACCTATACTTATCACCCACAGATACCACTGCATCCCCACCCAGCGCATCCCCGAGCTCCAGCAGCCCCGCCTCCCCAGCTGCTGCCGGCCACACCCGCCCCAGCTCCCTGCATGGCCTGGCTGCCAAGCTTGGGCCACCCCGCCCCAAGACGGGCCGTCGCAAGTCCACCAGCAGCATCCCACCCTCCCCGCTGGCCTGCCCGCCCATCTCTGCACCCCCACCCCGCTCGCCCTCACCCCTGCCCGGGCACCCACCCGCACCTGCCCGATCCCCGCGGCTGCGCCGAGGCCAGTCAGCTGACAAGCTGGGCACAGGGGAGCGGCTGGATGGGGAGGCAGGGCGGCGCAGTCGTGGGCCAGAAGCCGAGCTCGTGGTCATGCGACGGCTGCACCTGTCCGAGCGCCGAGACTCCTTCAAGAAGCAGGAGGCCGTGCAGGAGGTTAGCTTCGATGAGCCGCAGGAGGAGGCCACTGGGCTGCCCGCCTCAGTGCCACAGATTGCCGTGGAGGGCGAGGAAGCCATGCCAGTAGCTCTCGGGCCCACCGGGAGAGACTGATCCCCCTGCCAGGTCTCTCCCTGGCCTCAAAGTCACACGTTTCCTTGTGCAATGTTTTTTCTGTAAAGTCACGCCTGGATGGGGACCGAGCCACCAGCCTGACACCCAGAAAGCAAGAAGCCATCTTGGTCCTTGCTGGGAGGTGGAGATATCACTTCCCTTGTGTTCTGGTGTCAATCAGGGGGCTGGATGGGGCAGGAATGGGGGATAAGGGTAGCTTTGTAAATAGCAGCAAATCCCTGCAACTAATTTATTACTTTTTTTTTCGTTTTTTTTTTTTTTTTTTGAGACAGAGTCTCACTCTGTTGCCTGGGCTGGAGTGCAGTGGCGTGATCTCGGCGCACTGCAACCTCTGCCTCCCAGGTTCAAGTGATTCTCCTGCCTCAGCCTCCCAAATAGCTGGGATTACAGGCGCCCGCCACTATGCCCAGCTAAATTTTTGTATTTGTAGTACAGACGGGGGTTTCACCATGTTGGTCAGGCTGGTCTTGAACTCCTGACCTCATGATTTGCCCACCTCGGCCTCCCAAAGTGCTGGGATTACAGGCGTGAACCACTGGGCCCAGCCTAATTTATTACTTTTTATAAGCGATAGCCAGACTGAGCCGCCCCCTGCAGGCGGCCGCCAGGTCTTGCCCCAGGCACCTGGGACCCTGTTTGCAGGCCCTGCCCTCTGGGCTGAGAAGGAAGCACTTTGGACAAGTCATCTGTGTGTGTGTTTTCTAGTTTTTCTGTACTTTTTAAGTGTTTTATGTTACCTGGTCTCATTCCCTTCCCCACACCCACCCATTTGAGGGGATTGAGTTGAAGTCACCTGTACTAGCCCAGTTTGGATACAACCTGGAGTGTCCGTAAACGATTCCCCTCACCCACAAAACAATGTAATCCCAACGATGGACTGGATTCTGAAGGCCACTTCCCACCGTCATAGCTGCCATCCCCAGGCAGTGCCTACTCTATATATATAGAGTCTGCCTCCAATCCCCCTGGCTTCAGCCTGGAGAAGGGATGTGGGAGCTGGGGCTTTGATGGATGAATAGGTGTTCACCGGATCTGGGCAGAGGGGTCATCTGCTCCAAAGGTGGGCACTGATAAAGGAAGGCATAGGCCTCACCTGGCACTGCCAAGGCAGCCTCCGTAAATGCTCAGCTGTCTCGGGGCACACTCCAGTATGCCAGTCCTGCGGGATTATGTTCAGCTACTTCCGGAAACAGTCGGTGTCCCCTCCCCTCAGGCTCTGCGTTGGCCTCACTTTGTCTAGTCTACCCTGGACAAGATGCCGTGTGTTTGAGGCCCAGCAGAGTGAGCCCTTGGCCGTGATGTATCTGAAACACCTGTTAGGGGTTCCCTCCATATGTCAGAGCCTCTCTGGGATGAAGTTCAAGCAAGAAAACCCAGTTGAGGCTCGAGTTTGAATTTCAGCTTCACTGTGTGGCTCTGGGAAAATGGCTTTCCCACTCTGTGCCTCAGTTTCCTTGTGTTTACAAGACTAATCCCATTGACTGTTTATTAAGCACCTACTGTGTGCCAAGCGCTTTTACGTGGCTTCTCCCTCAGCCAGCCTTGAGAAGGCTGGAGGTGGCATCATCACCTCCGTTTTACAGACAAAGCAGCTGAGACCCCAGCGAGGGGCGGAAACCTGTCCAATGATCACCCAGCAGGAGTCGTGGCAGAATGGAGCATCAGCCAGACCCTGTTGTGGGCGTTGTCATCAAGGGAGCTTGAATGGAGGGTCTGGTGTCAGATACAGCCGACTCCAGCCCCAGCTCATCCCCCATGATGCTGTGTGACTCACTGGGCACTCTGGTGAGGGAGCTTTCCAGACATCAACAGCCCACTCTGCGTCCCTTTCTGAGTCCCCTGCCCAGCACTGCCTAGTGTTGGAGGGTAGACCAAGGCTGTGCATGACTCACCCCCTCCTTCCATCCTGGAGCTGGCAGTGAATAAAAGCCCGTATTTACAAAGATGAGCTCCAACGTCTGGATTTGTGAGGCTGAGAAAGGAGGAAGGGAAGAGTGGGGAGGGGAGGGGAGTGAAATAGACCCATGGCTTAAAGTCATTGCAAGTGGGTTTTGAGGGCTGCCTGGGAGTTTGCTGTTGAGATTCTTCCTGATGCCATCGCTGGTAGTGGCCTCCTGCTACCTATGAGTACTCCATCATAGCTCTGCCCTTAAAAGCTTCCTCCAGACATCTGGGCCCTGAGCTATGTTTTTTTTTGTTTTGTTTTGTTTTTTGAGACATAGTCTCGCTCTGCCGCCCAGGCTGGAGTGCAGTGGCATGATCTCTGCTCACTGCAAGCTCCGCCTCCCGGGTTCACGCCATTTTCCTGCCTCAGCCTCCCGAGTAGCTGGGACTACAGGCGCCCGCCACCACGCCCGACTAATTTTTTATATTTTCGGTAGAGACGGGGTTTCACCGTGTTAGCCAGGATGGTCTCGATCTCCTGACCTCGTGATCCGCCCGCCTCGGCCTCTCAAAGTGCTGGGATTACAGGCGTGAGCCACCACTCCCGGCCTATGTTTTTTATTTTTATGTTTTTGAGACAAGGTCTCGCTCTGTAACCCAGGTTGGAGTACAGTGGCGCCATCACGGCACACTGCAGCCTCGACCTCCTGGACGCCCTGAGCTATGTTAATTAAATAAGCGGCGGTGCGCAGTGGCTCACGCCTGTAATCCCAGCACTTTGGAAGGCCGAGGCGGGCCGATCACCTGACATCAGGAGTTCCAAACCAGCCTGACCAACATGGAGAAACCCCGTCTCTACTAAAAATACAAAATTAGCCGGGCGTGGTGGCGCATGCCTGTAATCCCAGCTACTCGGGAGGCTGAGGCAGGAGAATCGTTAGAACTCTGGAGGTGGAGGTTGCGGCGAGCCGAGAAAGCGCCATTACACTCCAGCCTGTGCAACGAGAGCGAAACTCCGTCTCAAAAAATAATGATAATAAAATAAGCAATCGTCGCGTCCTTTCTATCCTGGTCTTAGCTTGCGCTCTGCCATAAAACTTCCTGTAGCCGAACGCAGCCCAGCCCTAGAGCAATCCGTTACTTCCGGGGCGCTCAGCCGGTTTGCAAATCTTCTTGGCTACACCCCCATCTCCGAGAGCGTTCGGCTATTTCCGGAAACAGCTGGCATCTGGGCTCAAGTCCGCTAAGCTCTAGTGCCCGTAGGGGTCGAGATCGTTGGCTGTTTCCGGACGCTCTGGGTTGCCATGGAAACTCCTTCAACCCTGGCTGTCTCGGACCTCTGCTTTTTGCCGCAGGCCCTTTCCCCAGTCCAGTGCCCTCTGTTTGCTGAGCTTGAGAACGCCTCATTTGCCCTCGGAACCATCTATGCTTCAGCAATTTCCATAAGCTGGCGGTCCCTCTGAGTCTAAACTCCCAAGGCCTCCACTGGGCATTGAGCGCATTCGGTTATTTCCAGAAACGCTCGGCGGTCTCGGGGATCGGCCTCCGTTGTGCCAGTCCAGCGGGAGAGAATGTTCGGCCATTTCCGGAAGTGCTCGGGCGTCTCTAAGCCCTGCCGAGCTCAGCCGAGCCTAGCCTCGGAGCCTTCGCCGACCCGATTGCACTCGGCTACCTCCGGAAATGCTCGGCTGTCTCGGGGCTCCCTCTAGTCCACCAGTCCCGCGGGATTACGTTCGGTTACTTCCGGAAACACTCGGGTGCCCCCTCCCCTCAGACTCCGCCTCGGCCTCCGTTCACCAGCCCGGCCCGAATACGCTCGGGCATTTCCGCCGGGGGCGGGCCAGGCCGCTCGGAACCGTGGCGGCGGCAGAGGCGGGGATCCCGCGGCTGCGGCGACGGTGGCCGCGGTGGAGCCACGGGGCGGGCTCGGTTTGGTGTGACGGCGACTGCGGCGGCGGTGGCGGCCGCGACCAGGTGAGTCCTGACTGGCCCTCGTGGCGGGGGCGGCTGGGAGTGTGCTTAAACGCGGGGCGCCTGGGGACAGTGCGGGGCCCCGGTGGAAGCCAGAACGCAAGCGCCAGGCTGCGTCGGGCCCCGCGGGAACTGGGGGGGCCGCAGGCAAGGGGGGGGCCTCGGGCTCGGTTCCGCAGCGGTGCAGCCTCCCTGGGACGGTCGGGGCAGAATAGGGGTATTCCCCGCGTCCAAGATACCGGACTGGAGCTGCGGCCCCAAATGAAGGGAGGCCCTGCCTGGAATGGGGCTTCGAATAGTACCGAGGGGCGCCCAGGCATTGTGCGGGGCAGGATAGGGTGCAGGAGGGCCGGGGGGAAGGTCGATCCCACTTCCGGTCCCCTAGCCGGGTAGTCGGGTCCATGCAGACCCAAGTGCGCGTCTGTGTGAGCGCGCAGGCCCTGCCTTCACCCGCGGAGCCCCCAGCCCTGCCTGCCCCGCCCCTCCCGCCTCCCGGATTCGGGGAGCGCTGCTCCCGGGGCGCGCACACCGGGGCGTGGGGGCGGGCTGGCAGGCAGATCCAGGCGGTTCCCTGGGCATCCCCTCTCGGGGCCTCAGTTTCCCCACCTGTAGAACGAGGGTAACAGAGACCTGGGAGTGGGTAAGTTGGGCACCCGAGAATGTGGCGCCCCTCCGCCCTGCGCGGACACCTCTTGGGGCTCCCCATGACTGAAGGATGCTCAGAGCTTCCACCTGACACTCGGGCCCCTTAGTGGATAGCACCTATCCTTATAGCCACCTTGAATCCTTGACAAGCAGCTTACCCGCTGCCAAGCCTTTGCATGTGCCGTTCCCTATGCCTAGCGCACCTTCCTATCCACTGTGATGATCCATTCTCCAGAACAGCACATCCATCCGTCACCCTAGCCCTGTCCATCACAGGAGCTCTGAACCTGCAGGGCTAGGCTGGGAATTTGTGCCCATCTCTGCCTCCCCAGACTGGGGCTCCTGGGGAAATGATCAATGCCCTGCGGCCGGCAGCCTCCCCTCCTCCTCAGCTGCAGTACCCCCACCTTCTCCTGGCTCCCTGTCCCTCCCTGGGGCTAAGGTTCCCTCTAAGCACCTCCCCATCTGCATTTTGCGCCTCCTCTGGGCCCCAGGCTGGAGCTACCTGCCAGCCCACTCACTCCTCCTCTGCAGAGACTGGAGGTCCATTTGCTTGGACTCACCTGTAGGCCTTTGCTTGTGCAGGGGCCTCTTCCTGGACTTCCTTCCCTACCTCTTAGTTCAGCTGGCCTGACCCCTCCATGGAGCTCCCAAAGCAACCGGAGTGGGCCCCATTGTGTCCTCCCTACCCTGGGTATCTGGCCACCTGGGTATCTGGCCACCTGGGTATCTGGCCACCTGGCTGCTGCCCCCTCATGTCCAACTGGGCCTTGAAGTCGGCAGATCTAGGTGTAAGTCCTGGCTTCCTCCTGTCCTACCGCACGGCCCTAGACACCTCCCTGCTCTGAGCCTCAGTTTCCCCTTCTGTAACAGGGGCGATGAAAAGCTTGTTTACTGGCCGGGTGCAGTGGCTCACGCCTGCAATCCCAACACTTTGGAAGGCAAAGGCGGGAGGACTACTTCAGCCCAGGAGTTTGGGACCAACCTGGGCAACATAGCAAGACCCCACCTCTGTTGAAAAAAAACAGGCTGGGCAAGGTGGCTCATGCCTGTAATCCCAGCACTTTGGGAGGCCAAGGCGAGCGGATCACTTGAGGTCAGGAGTTCAAGACCAGCCTGGCCAACATGGTGAAACCTCATCTCTACTAAAAATACAAAAATTAGCTGAGCGTGGTGGCATGCTACTTGGGAGGCTGAGGCAAGAGAATCACTTGAACCTGGGAGACACGTTGCAGTGAGCTGAGATCACGCCACTGCACTCCAGCCTGGGTGACAGGGCAAGACTTTGTCTCAAAAAAGAAAAAAAAAGAAAAACTGATTTACTGAGCATGTAGTATACCTGGGGCAGTTTCTTGGGAGTTCTACTCCCAGCAGCTCCAAGGGAAGGCTGTCAGTAGACCCATTTTACACATGGAGAAGCTGAGGCCCTGAGAGGGACTGACCTCAGGGTCACTCAGTGATTCAGGGAATTCCAAATCAGGATTTGGGCCCATTTCCGTGTTGGGGGTGAGAGGAGTTGGCCTGGCTAACGCTGCCCTATCCCTGTCTCCCTAGGTCGGCGTCCTCGGCGGGCCGAGCATGGTGGCAGCCTGCACCCTTGGCTCCCTCGTCTGGTGCAGCCAGCAGAGCCGCCACCCTTGGGCGCCCATGGCCCTCCATGTGAGGGCGTGAGCGGCCTGCCCCAGCCTCACCTGCTGATGGAGGACTCAGTGGCCCAGTGACCTGACACCACGCCACCGACCCCCTCCCACCAGTTGACGAATGGTGGACCCAGCGACGAGTGGCCCTTGTAAGGGTCATGGAATAATTTGAAGCGAGGCATGAGCGGCCCCCGTGGTCGCCTGTGACTGCTGGAGATAGAGGTCCCAGTACCCCAAGCCAACCCAGCGGACCCTCCCAACCCTGCTCCAGCCAATGGGGCCAGTGGGACTCCAAGCAGCCACCTAACCATCCAGACCCCACCCCACCCACGCGGCCATGGCGGGCCCTGAGGGTTTCCAGTACCGTGCTCTGTACCCGTTCCGCCGGGAGCGGCCAGAGGACCTGGAGCTGCTGCCTGGCGATGTGCTGGTAGTGAGCCGGGCGGCCTTGCAGGCACTGGGTGTGGCCGAGGGTGGCGAGCGCTGCCCACAGAACGTGGGCTGGATGCCCGGCCTCAACGAGCGCACACGGCAGCGAGGTGACTTCCCTGGCACCTACGTCGAGTTCCTGGGGCCCGTGGCCCTGGCCCGGCCTGGCCCTCGCCCACGGGGCCCCCGCCCACTGCCCGCCAGGCCCCGTGATGGGGCCCCTGAGCCAGGTGAGCAGCAATCAGGGGCACTGGAGAAGGGGGGTGGTCCCCTTGGACCCTCGGTCTCCTCTTCTGTCCAGTGAGGCAATGGGATCTCCAAGGAAGGAGGAAAAGGGACATTTGGTCATTTGACAGATGTCTTCGCTAATGTCAAGTGCTAGGCTCAGCAGTGGACACAAGGCCTGGTCCTGCCCTCATGAGCTTCTGGTTCAAGAAGGGATGAGAGTGTTTTAGGAGGTGACACATACCATGAGGAAGGGGGCTTGCATGGAAAGATGCGAGAGTGGAGACTCCAGGCAGTGAGGGCAGCGAGGGCAGAGCCTGTAGAGTAGAACTCTAATGGCCGGAATGGCCAGCAGAAGGACCGAAGGGAGGAAGGGGAGGGCAATGTGCGCCGGCCTCAAGGAGTTGGTGGGATTGATTTTGAGGACAATGGAGAGTGTTCAGTAGGATTCAGAGGCTCAGCCTAGCTTCATCCTGCATTTTTTGCAGACAGGGTCCCTTGAAGAACCCCTTTGGAGACCCTGATTTCCAAAATGAAGCCACAAGGAGAGTGGGATGTGGGCTGTTCAGCTGAGGCCACATAACACAGTGGAGTATGAGGACCCCACATCCCTCCCCAAAGACCCTTGGCCATTGCCACTTGCCAGGGATGTGCCAGATGTGGAGAATCGAGGGCACCAAGCCCACTCAGTGATTGCTGTTTGATGGGCAGGGAGTGTGGGCTCTGGCCGGGGAAACTGAGGCTCAGTTGCAAGAAGGAGGCCGAGGGGTACTGCATGCCCAGCAGGGTCTGCTCTGACCCTCCCAGCAGCCCAGCAAAAGGCCCTATGTGCAGACCGGGAGGCCTGAGCGCAAGGCTGGCCATCAAATGCTGCACTTGGAACCAGTTGGTCACCCAGGGAGGCCAAAGCCCCGGGAGGTGCCAGGCCTGCTTTGTCCCAGGGTGACATTGCCCAAAGGCAAATCAGAGTCCCTCAGCGCAGGGCGGAATAGGGGGTGCCGAGGTGGTGTGACACTGGCCCCGGCCTCCGGCATCTGGTATCTCTAGGGTCCAGATCTGCGTCCTGCCTCGGCCTGAAGGAGCAGGAGGTGGCCCCGTCCGGGCTCCCAGCCAGAATCTGCCTCTCCCCCTGGTAACAGCCACCTCCCTCCTCTGCCTGGCCTCTGTCCAGCCACCATACACGGCCCCACGTGGGGCGGCTGCCCAGCCCCACCCTCTGAATCTTCCAGGGTTATGTGACCTCGGCCAGAACCCGCCCCCTCGAGGCCTCAGTTTCCTCAGCTGGAAACAGGAGGGCTGGTCCCTGGGGATGCTGGGACCCAACCCCTCGGAAATGTGAAGTCACCTGAGCCCCACCTGGCTGTGCACCCACGGGGGAGGTTGCAGCCCCTCTGAGCCACAATTCCTCACCTATGAAGTCGGGCTGATGCAGTTCTGATGGGAACCCCCTCCCCATTCTGCAAACTGATCCCAGGCCACTCTCAGGGTTGAGTTTCCCAACCCACCGGCCAGAATGTCACCCACCTCCTCTCCCCTTGTCCCTTTTCTTTTTTTTTTTTTTTGGCGTTTTCACTGCAGCTGGGCCTTTCTCCAGCTTGAGGCGCCACCTGGCCCATCACTCAGGGAGGCCTCACAGGCCCCAGCTTGCCCCTGCTGTGTGCCAGGGCGTCCCCGCCGAGGGCCAGAGCAGCGTCCAATGGTGGCAGACAGCGTGCTGCTGAGGCGGGGATGCTGCACACAAAAGGCCCTGTAGGGCTGGGAAGCCAGGGCTGGGAGGGGGCTGGGCCCAGGATGCCGCCGGCACCCGCTGGGAGGGGTTTCGGTTTTCCAAAAGGGGAGCAGTAATTTTCTTTCTTTTCTAAATTTTAACTTCTGGAGAAAATAATTTTTTAGAAGCAAAATGATTAAGAAAACGGGTCATGGTCCTTGGAAGGAAGCTGTTCTGACCCAGGCTGGTATATTTTCCTTTTCTTTCCTTTCATCCACTTTTTTGTTTGCATCAAGAAGGGAGAAGCAGGCTGGGCACAGTGGCTCACGCCCATAATCCCAACACTTTGGGAGGCCAAGGCGAGAGGATCACTTGAGGTCAGGAGTTCCAGACCAGCCTGGTCATGGTGAAACCCCGTCTCTACTAAAATAACACGAAAATTAGCCAGGCATGGTGGCACCCACCTATAATTCCAGCTACTTGGGAGGGTAAGGCACAAGAATCGCTTGAACCCGGGAGATGGAGCTTGCAGTGATCCAAGATCATGCCACTGCACACCAGCCTGGGCGACAGAGCAAGACTCCATCTCAAAACAAAACAAAACAAAATTAATTAATAAATACATTTCCCTTGTTTGAAGCCACCTACTTGGTAATTTTTTTGCGGCAGCCACTGAAAGTCATATAGCAGGTTTGGGCTCTGCCACAACCTGCTGTGCAATCTTGGCCACAGGACCTGCCCTCTCTGGGCCTCAGTTCCTTCAAATGAAACGTGGGGCCGGGCGCGGTGGCTCAAGCCTGTAATCCCAGCACTTTGGGAGGCCGAGACGGGCGGATCATGAGGTCAGGAGATCGAGACCATCCTGGCTAACACAGTGAAACCCCGTCTCTACTAAAAAACACAAAAAACTAGCCGGGCGAGGTGGCGGGCGCCTGTAGTTCCAGCTACTAGGGAGGCTGAGGCAGGAGAATGGCGTAAACCCGGGAGGCGGAGCTTGCAGAAAGCTGAGATCCGGCCACTGCACTCCAGCCTGGGTGACAGAGCGAGACTCCATCTCAAAAAAAAAAAAAAGAAAAGTGGGCCAATGACATTGCCTCTCATTTTTTTTGAGACTGGTTCTTGCTCTGCCACCCAGGTTGGAGTGCAGTGGCACAATCCTAGCTCACTGCAGCCTTGAACTCCTGGCCCCAAGCTATCCTCTTGCCTCAACCTCCTCGTTTTTTTGGTTGTTGTTGTTGTTTTTAAGATGGAGTTTCGCTCGTCGCCCAGGCTGGAGTGCAATGGCACAATCTCCGCTCACTGCAACCTCCGCCTCCCGGATGCTGATTATCCTGCCTCAATCTCCCAAGTAGCTGGGATTACAGGCACGCGCCACCACGCCTGGCTAATTTTTGTATTTCTAGTAGAGACAGGGTTTCACCATGTTGGTCAGACTGGTCTCAAACTCCTGACCACAAGTGATATGCTCACCTCGGCCTCCCAGAGTGCTGGGATTACAGGAGTGAGCCACCGCTCCTGGCCTCTTTTTTTTTATTTAAGAGATAGGGTCTCACTCTGTTGCCCAGGCTGGTCTTGAACTCCTGGACTCAAACGATCCTCCCACCTTGGCCTCCCAAAGTGTTGAGATTACAGACATGAGCCACTGCACCCCGCCACAACAGAAACTTATTCTGTCAGGTTTCTGGAGGCTGGAAGTCCAAAATCAGGGTCGTGCCCCCTCTGAAGTTTCCTTCCTTCCAGCTACTGGTGCCTCCAGGCATTCATTCGTCTCATGCATGGGTTGATTATTCCAATCTCTGCCTTGGCTTTCTCTTTTTCTTTTTCTTTTTTTTTTTTGAGACAGAATCTCACTCTGTCACCCAGACTGGAGTGCTGTGATGTGATCTTGGCTCACTGCAACCTCCGCCTCCTGGGTTCAAGCAATTCACCTGCTTCAGCCTCCTGAGTGGCTGGGATTACAGGCGTGCACCACCACACCTGGCTCTTTTTTTTTTTTTTGTATTTTTAGTAGAGATGGGGTTTCACCATGTTGGCCAGACTGGTCTTGAACTCTTAACCTCAAGCGAGTGACCTGCTGGTCTCAGCCTCCCAAAGTACCAGGATTACAGGCGTGAGCCACCGCGCCCGGCCTATTGATTGATTGATTGATTGATTTTTGAGACGGAGTCTTGCTCTGTAGCCCAGGCTGGAGTGCAGTGGCCGGATCTCAGCTCACTGCAAGCTCCGCCTGCCGGGTTCACACCATTCTCCTGCCTCAGCCTCCCGAGTAGCTGGGACTACAGGCGCCCGCCACCACGCCCGGCTAGTTTTTTGTACTTTTTTTAGTAGAGACGGGGTTTCACCATGTTAACCAGGCTGGTCTCGATCTCCTGACCTCGTGATCCACCCATCTCGGCCTCCCAAAGTGCTGGGATTACAGGCTTGAGCCACCACGCCCGGCCTTGATTTATTTTTGAAACAGAGTTTTGCTCTGTCGCCCAGGCTGGAGTGCAGTGGTGCAGTCTTGGCTCACTGTAACCTCCACCTCCCGGGTTCAAGCGATTCTCCTGCCTCAACCTCCTGAGTAGCTGGGATTACAGGCACCCACCACCACGCCCAGCTAATTTTTCTGATTTTAGTAGAGACAGGGGTTCGCCATGTTGGTCAGGCTGGTTCGAACTCCTGGCCTCAGGTGATCCACCCACCTCGGCCTCCCAAAGTGCTGGGATTGCAGGCATGAGCCCCATCCTGGCCGGCTTTCTGTTATTACAAGGACATCAGCCAGTGGGTTTAGTGCCCACCCTAATGCCAGGCTGGTCTCATGTACAGATCCTTGCTTTCCTTACACCTGCAAAGACCTATTTCCAAATAAGGTCACAGGTACCAGGGATGAGGACTCGGACATACCTTTTTGGGGACATTATTCAGCGCAGTCCACCTGTTCTGTGAAGTTGTGTGAACTCCTGGTATTTTAACCCAGAAAATTGTGTCCCATCAACTCTGCCCTCTCCTAGCCCCTCTACCCAAGGTCTTACAGCCTCCTGCAGATGGCAGTCAAGGTGCCAGGCACTTGCCTGAGCTGGGCCCTGCCTCAAACTGCCCTGGCTGAGGTCCAGCCGGCCAAGAGAGGGGCTGGGCTCCTTCCAGGAACCCCACCAACAGGCCACCCTCCCTTCTTCCCCCACCAGGCCTCACACTCCCCGACTTGCCTGAGCAGTTCTCCCCACCCGATGTGGCGCCCCCTCTTCTGGTGAAGCTTGTGGAGGCCATTGAAAGGACAGGTGAGTTCCAGTCTGGCTGCAGCCCCTGGATTCTGCTTGCTTACCTCTAGTGACAGGCGACTCATTCCCTCACAGGGCCTCCAAGCTCATGCTGCATGGAAACAGGCTGAGCATGGATGCCCTGGGCCTCTGTGTTGACTAGGGCACAGAGTGACTCCTAAGGGAAGATGGGAAGGTGAACACGACCAGGCCACTGCATGTGCTGTGCCCTCTCACAGCTCTCCCTCCCCACCCCTCCCATGCCCTTATCTCTGGGCGGCAAAGCGAGACTGCAGGGGATTTGAGCGGCCAGCCCAGGCTTCAAGGGGGTTGGGGCAGCATTTGAGAGCTGACTCGCCTGTTCCCCTCACCCCCAGGGCTGGACAGCGAATCTCACTACCGGCCGGAGCTGCCCACACCGCGTACAGGTGAAGGGGAGCCTCAATGGGGTGGGGGGGGAGCCTGGGGGCCGCAGTATACGTGAGTTGGACATGTCCCCCACCACTGTACCCGCAGACTGGACCCTGAGCGACGTGGACCAGTGGGACGTGACCGCCTTGGCTGACGGCATTAAGAGCTTCCTTCTGGCACTGCCCGCACCGCTTGTGACCCCCGAGGCCTCGGCTGAGGCGCGCAGGGCCCTGCGGGGTGAGCCTGGCGATGAGCCCAGGGGAAGGAGGGACCTGTAGCGGGCGGGAGGGCCCAGGCCCGGCTCACCCTGCCCTGGCCATCTGTCCGCAGAGGCCGCGGGGCCTGTGGGGCCGGCGCTGGAGCCACCGACGCTGCCGCTGCACCGCGCGCTCACGCTGCGCTTCCTGCTCCAGCACCTGGGCCGCGTGGCCCGCCGCGCCCCGGCCCTGGGTCCCGCGGTCCGGGCCCTGGGCGCCACCTTTGGGCCGCTGCTGCTGCGCGCGCCGCCGCCGTCCTCGCCGCCGCCAGGGGGCGCTCCCGACGGGTGAGGGGCGGGGCGCAGCCGGAGCGAGCAAGGGTGGAGTTTGGGATGGGGTGGGCGGGGCATGGCCAGAGTGAGCAGCGTCTGGACCCTAAGAAGGGAGGGGAGGGGGTCCAGAGTGAGTGAGAAGCTGCGTTCTTGTGATGACGGAGAGGGCACCTGGGCTCCTGAGTCATGAGACAGAAGGTGAAGGGGCCTAGTCCCGAAGCATGTGGGTGGAGCCTGCACCTTCCCTTCTGCTCATTGTAGCTCCAGTACTACTCTCTTGCTCGCCTTTGTGTGAGGATTTATGGAGCACTTACTGCATACAGCTATGAGGGAGCTGGCCTCGCACTTGTGCCTGTATCATCTCCTCCTCCCCCCTGCACATACCGTCTCGTATATATCCCCAGGCGTGCAAACGCCTGTGCACATGTGTGGGCAGACAGGCCCCACCCAGCCCTCACCGCACTCCCCTTCCCCCTAAGGAGTGAGCCCAGTCCTGACTTCCCGGCACTGCTGGTGGAGAAGCTGCTTCAGGAACACTTGGAAGAGCAGGAGGTTGCGCCCCCAGGTGAGTCCCCTATATTGCTGTCATTTCTTCCCGTTGAGGGCCGTGATTGCTGATTCCTGGATGCCGCCGGTGTCAGCAGGCCGGTCGCAGTGGGAGGCAGCCACAGTATCCAGTCAGTGCTCAGGATGCATTTGTTTTCCTGTCCCTCAGCGCTGCCGCCTAAACCCCCCAAGGCAAAGCTGGCCCCTGCAGGCCTGGCGAATGGAGGGAGTCCACCCTCCCTGCAGGATGCCGAGTGGTACTGGGGGGACATTTCAAGGTAGGTTGCTGGCAGGGGGTCAGGGACCAAGGAAGTGTCACAGGTCAATCAGGGTCTCCAGGTAGCTCAGCAATCCCAATGTTGGATGTCCCCACAGGGAGGAGGTGAACGAGAAACTCCGGGACACTCCCGATGGCACCTTCCTAGTCCGAGATGCTTCCAGCAAGATCCAGGGCGAGTACACGCTGACCCTCAGGTGGGGGCCTGTCCCTGCAAGGATAGCCAGGGGTCACAGGTCATGGAGACTGGGAGTTCAGAGGGATGATGGGACATGTGCGGTTTCAAGGATGGGGAGCTGGATGCGGTGGCTCACACCTGTAATCCCAGCACTTTGGGAGGCTGAGGCTGGCAGATCACCTGAGGTCAGGAGTTTAAGACCAGCCTGGCCAACATGGTGAAACCCTGTCTCTACTAAAAAATAAAAAAATTAGCCGGGCATGGTGGTGGACGCTTGTAATCCCAGCTACTTGGGAGGCTGAGGCAGGAGAATCGCTTGAACCCGGGAGGCGGAGGTTGCAGTGAGCCGAGATTGCACCACTGCACTGTGGCTTGGACAACAGAGCAAGACTCCGTCTCAAAAAAAAAAGGGGGGGGATGGGGATTGAGGGTCAGGTGCTGGGTCCCACTGGGTGCCAACACCCCCTCTCCTACACCAGGAAAGGCGGGAACAATAAACTGATCAAGGTCTTCCACCGAGATGGGCACTACGGCTTCTCAGAGCCACTCACCTTCTGCTCCGTCGTGGACCTCATCAATCACTACCGCCACGAGTCGCTGGCCCAGTACAACGCCAAGCTGGACACACGGCTCCTCTACCCTGTGTCCAAATACCAGCAGGTCCGTGCTGACCTGGGAGCCAGGGAGGGTAGCACTTGGCCGGCCCCAGGCCTCAGTTTCCTAGAAAGACCCAACCAGGCCATGCATCTCCCCTGATTCCCCCATGTATCTCCAGGACCAGATCGTCAAGGAGGACAGCGTGGAGGCGGTGGGCGCCCAGCTCAAGGTCTATCACCAGCAGTACCAGGACAAGAGCCGCGAGTATGACCAGCTCTATGAAGAGTACACACGGACCTCCCAGGTACTCCAGGCCCCGCACATGAGGGAAACCAAGGCATAGAGGGGCAGTGGCAAGGCCGAGAGCAGGACGACCAACCCCAGAGGCCTTGAGGATGAACATCCGGTTGCAGGTCACAGAGCAGGCACTTAGCACCAAGGGCTGTTCTAAAAACATAGAAATAAGGCCAGGCACAGTGGCTCACATCTGTGCACTTGGGAGGCTGAGACAGGAGGATCACTTGAGCCCAGGAGTTCAAGATCATTCTAGGCAACATAGGGAGACCCCTCTACAAAAAAATTTAAAAATTAACTGGGTGTGGTGATGCATGCTTCTACTCCCAGCTACTCAGGAGGCTGAGGTGGTAGGATCCCTTGAGCCTGGGAGTTTGAGGCTGCAGTGAGCTGTGATCACACAACTGCAGTCCACCCTGGGTGACAGGGGAAGACCTTGTCTCTAAAAACAAATAAAAACAGAATTAAGTGTACAAGGCTGGGCAGGGTGGCTCACACCTGTAATCCCAGCACTCTGGGAGGCCGAGATGGATACCTGAGGTCAGGAGTTCAAGACCAACTTGGCCAACATGTTGAAACTCTGTTTCTACTAAAAATACAAAAATTAGCTGGGCATAGTGGCGAACACCTGTAATCCCAGCTACTCAGGAGGCTGAGGCAGGAAAAATTGCTTGAGCCTGGGAGGCAGAGATTGCAGTGAGCCAAGATCATGCCACTATACTCCAGCCTGGGTGACAAGAGCAAAACTCCGTCTAAAAAAAAATAATAGGCCGGGCGCGGTGGCTCACGCCTGTAATCCCAGCACTTTGGGAGGCCGAGGCGGGCGGATCACGAGGTCAGGAGATCGAGACCATCCTGGCTAACACGGTGAAACCCCGTCTCTACTAAAAATGCAAAAAATTAGCCGGGCGAGGCAGCGGGCGCCTGTAGTCCCAGCTACTCGGGAGACTGAGGCAGGAGAATGGCGTGAACCCGGGAGGCGGAGCTTGCAGTGAGCCGAGATCGCGCCATTGCACTCCAGCCTGGGCGACTAAGTGAGACTCTGTCTCAAAAAAAATAAATAAATAAAAATAAAATAATAGACCGGGCGCGGTGGCTTACGCCTCTAATCCCAGCACTTTGGGAGGCCGAGACAGGCGGATCACAAGGTCAGGAGATCAAGACCATCCTGGCTAACACGGTGAAACCCCGTCTCTACTAAAAAATACAAAAAATTAGCCGGGTGCGGTGGCGGGCGCCTGTAGTCCCGGCTACTCAGGAGGCTAAGGCAGGAGAAGGCTGTGAACCCGGGAGGTGGAGTTTGCAGTGAGCCGAGATCGTGCCACTGCACTCCAGCCTGGGCCACAGAGCCGGACTCCATCTCAAAAAAAAAAATAATAATAATAATAATAATTAAAATAAAAAATAAATAAGTGTACGAGCTTTTACAAAACCAAAAAAGGACAGATGAGAAGGGCCCAACCAGCCTCACAAGAGTTGCTGAGCCAGGACCTGGGGAGTGTCCAGGATGAGCCTCTCTCTGGCTGGGCCTCAGTTTTCCCATCTGCAGAATGGAACCATGGATCTTGATTACTTCCGTCCCCTTCAACCAAGATGTTATTCAAGATGAAATCATGCCAGGTGCAGGGCGTGCACCTCTAATCCCAGCTACTCGGGAGGCTGAGGCAGGAGGATCGCTTGAGCTTGAGCCTAGAAGTTCAAGACCAGCCTGGGTAACATAGCAAGACTTTGTCTCTTAAAAAAATTAAAATAAAATAAAAATTAAGCGAGAGGTTTTGTCACTCCAGGACTGTGCTAATAAGCTTCTTTTGCAAGTTAAGAGGGAATAGATTCAGATGGAACAGCTGGGAATTCCTCAGTCCTCCCTAGCACCCTAAGGGTTTTCTTTCTGTCCTCTTTTTTATTTATTTTTTTGAAACAGGGTCTTGCTCTATCATCCAGGCTAGAGTGCCGTGGCATGATCTTGGCTCACTGCAACCTCAGCCTCCCTAGTTCAAGCGATTCTCCTGCCTCAGCCTCCCGAGTATCTGGGACTACAGGCACATGCCACCATGCCTGGCTAATTTTTGTATTTTTAGTAGAGACGGGGTTTCACCGTGTTGGCCAGGCTGGTCTTGAACTGGTGGCCTCAAGTGATCTGGCTGCCTCCGCCTCCTAAAGTTAAAAAAAAAAAAAAAAATTAATAAAATTAAAAGATGGGCCGGGCACAGTGGCTCATGCCTGTAATCCCAGCACTTTGGGAGGCTGAGGCAGGGAGATCATCTGAGGTCAGGCGTTTGAGACCAGCCTGGGCAACATGGTGAAACCCCATCTCTGCCAAAAATACAAAAAAATTAGCTGGGCCAGGTACAGTGGCTCCCACCTGTAATCCCAGCACTTTGGGAGGCTGAGGCAGGTGGATCATGAGGTAAGGAGTTCAAGACCAGTCTGGCCAACATGGTGAATCCCCATCTCTACTAAAAATACAAAAAATTAGTCAGGCATCGTGGCATGCACCTGTAATCCCAGCTACTTGAGAGGCTGAGGCAGGAGAATAGCTTGAACCCAGGAGGTGAAGGTTGCAGTGAGCCGAGATCACACCATTTCACTCCAACCTGGGACAGAGCGAGACTCCATCTCAAAAAAAAAAAAAAAAAATTAGCCAGGCATGGTGGCGCACACCTGTAATACCAGCTACTTGGAAGGCTGAGGCAGGAGAATCACTTGAACCCAAGAGGCAGAGGTTGCAGTAAGCCAAGATCACACCACTGCTCCAGCCTGGGTGACAAGAACGAGACTCCATCTCAAACAAAAAAGAATTTTGAGGTGCGGTCTCACCATGTTGCCCAGGCTGGCCTCAGACTCGTCAGGGTTCAAGAGATCCTCCCACTTTAGCTTCCCAAGTAGCTAGGATTACAGGCAATCGCCACCAGCCCTGGCCTCTGTCCCCTTTTTACTGATGTGTTAGCTGAGGCTCTAAATGGACAAGACAGCTGTCCAGGATCAGTTAGGAGCACTGTAACTTCAGAATTGGCTTTGGCCCTGAGCCTCAGTTTCCCTGTTAATAGTTGTTACTTTGTTGGGAGTTGTTGGAAGGGTCCATGTGACAATGTAAGGAAAGTCCTAGTGCAGCGTCTCCCCCAAGAAGCACTGTGAGCTGTAGCAACTAGATCTCTCATTCATTCCCAGCAGTGTTAACAGGTCCAGGTGTTTGTGGATACCTATAGGAGGATGTAAAGAAGAAGAGGGTTTGGGGGGTGGGGTTTTGAAGGCTGAATAGGAGTTCATTTGGTACAGCAGGAGTTAGAAGAATGACACTACAATAGAGGGACCAACTTGAGCAGTCTCCATATCAGAGTTGAGATGTGCCTTTACCCCTCACGAGGGCCTTTTGGGGAGTCCCAGGAGGTGCTGAGCTGCGCCCCCTCCTCCAGGAGCTGCAGATGAAGCGTACCGCGATTGAGGCCTTCAATGAGACTATCAAGATCTTTGAAGAGCAGGGCCAGACTCAAGAGAAGTGCAGCAAGGAATACCTGGAGCGCTTCCGGCGTGAGGGCAACGAGAAAGAGATGCAGAGGTAAGTCTGGCGCCTCTGCCCTGCCCCACCCCACCCTGGATCTGGTGTGGTACAAGCGGGGAAGGGAAGGAAGTAGAAGGAGACCAGCCACCTGGAGGCGAAGAATAGTCTGTTGAAATGGGCTTTGGGCCTGGTGCGATGGCTCAGGCCTGTAATCCCAGCACTTTAGGAGGCTGAGGTGGGTGGATCTCCTGAAGTCAGGAGTTTGAGACCAGCCTGGCCAACATGGTGAAATCCTATCTCTATTAAAAATACAAAAATTAGGCTGGGCGCGGTGGCTCACGCCTGTAATCCCAGCACTTTGGGAGGCCGAGGCAGGCGGATCATGAGGTCAGGAGATCGAGACCATTCTGGCTAACACGGTAAAACCCCGTCTCTACTAAAATACAAAAAAAAAAAAATTAGCTGGGCGTGGTGGTGGGCGCCTGTAGTCCCAGCTACTCAGGAGGCTGAGGCAGAAGAATGGCGTGAACCCGGGAGGCGGAGCTTGCAGTGAGCGAGATCATGCCACTGCACTGCAGCCTGGGCGACAGAGCGAGACTCTGTCTCTAAAAAAAAAAAAAAAGGAAATGGGTTTTGAAGGATGAATAGGACTTTGTAAGAAAGAGAATCAGAGGAAAGAGCATATGCTTAGGCTCAGAGACTGGAAGCACATAGTCTGGTGCAAAGTAGGTCCTTGAGAAAATCCTGGAGCAGGTGCAGTGGCTCATTCCTGCAACTCCAGGCACTTTGGGAGGCCAAGGTGGGAGGATTGCCTGAGCCTAGGAGTTTGAGACCAGCCTGGGCAACACGGCAAAACCTATCTCTACAAAAAATATTAAACTATTAGCTGGGACCACATGGTGGTGCACACCTGTGGTCCCAGCTACTCGGGAGGCTGAGGTGGGAGGGTCACCTGAGCCCAGGAGTTTGAGGGTGCAGTGAGCTGAGATAAAACCCTGAGGCCTCTGCGCCACCCCACCCCTCCCACAGGATCCTGCTTAACTCTGAGCGGCTCAAGTCCCGCATTGCCGAGATCCACGAGAGCCGCACGAAGCTGGAGCAGCAGCTGCGGGCCCAGGCCTCGGACAACCGGGAGATCGACAAGCGCATGAACAGCCTCAAGCCAGACCTCATGCAGCTGCGTAAGATCCGAGACCAGTACCTCGTGTAAGTGGCGGCTCCCCCATGACTGCTGCGGCACCTGGAGATCTCTCCAGGCGTCTCAGTCTCTCCCTCTCCACCAAGTGGCCCTTCCTGGGCCCCAAGACACCTTATCTCTCCACAAGCCCTCTTCCTCTCCACCAGGTCCAAAACTCAGTTCCTCCTGGGCCTCTTGAAAGTTTTCCCATAGGTCAGCCTCAGCTTAGACATGTGTGCAATGGGAGCGTCACTCCTATCCCATTCCATTTTGTGGAAAGCTGGGAGCTTTCTACAAAAATTCCTGCTGGGCTGGGCACGATGGCTCACACCTATAATCCCAGCACTTTGGGTGGCCAAGGCGGGCGGATGGATCACTTGAGGCCAGGAGTTTGAGGCCAGCCTGGCTAACATGGTGGAACCCCATCTCTACTAAAATAAAAAATACAAAAACCAGCCAGGCATGGCGGGGTGCGCCTGTAATCCCAGTTACTCAAGAGGCTGAGGCAGGAGAATCGCTTGAACTGGGAGGCAGAGTTTGCAGTGAGCGGAGATTACGCCAATGCAGTTCAGCCTGGGCAACAAAGCAACACTCTGCCTCAAAAAAAAAAAAAAAAAAAAAAATCGCCTGCTGTGTATCCTACCACGCTGGGTGGCTGCGGCAGCCCTGTCCTGGGTTCAAATCAGTTCAAATCCTGCCTCCACCCACCAACCTCCTGAAGACCTCAGCCAGAGTGTCCACCTCCCTCCTGAGCCTCAGGGGAGGCACTGTCGCATGCCAGGTGCCATGCTAAGCACCGTGCTTGTTATGAGTTCATTTGGTCCTTTCCAAGCCCTTTGTAAAGGTTGCCTTTTACAGCTGGGGAGACTGAGCTGCAGAACCTACAGCTGCCCTGTGCAAAGGCCAGCAGTGCTGGAGTGAGCCTCTGGTGACGATGAGGTGCCTGGGCTGGCATCTTCTTGGGGGGCTCCACAAGCATTAACAGAAAACAGAAAAATGAGGGGTGTGGGTCAGGGTTCCCCAGCAGAGCTGGGGGAGCCACCCTGGGTTCAGGCTGCCCTGAGCCAGGTCAGCGCTGCCCTCTTGTGGCAACCGGAGATATTGTACCCAGAACCCTCTCTTCTCAGCCAGACCCTGCCTCCCACAGGACAGGCCCACTGTGGGCTCAGCACCCACACAACTGCACAAGCCCACCTTTCTCCTGTTGCTTCTCAGGTGGCTCACCCAGAAAGGCGCCCGGCAGAAGAAAATCAACGAGTGGCTGGGGATCAAAAATGAGACTGAGGAGTGAGTGACCACCTGGAAGGAGGCAGGGAGGGTTTCCCAGAGGAGGGGGCCATTGGGGTGGGTTTTGAAGAATGAGTAGGAGTTCACCAGGGAGGAAGAGTTGTCCAGGCAGCTGGGGAGCCTCGGAAGTTGGCAGATGAGTGACCAGGGCCCTCCCCACCATCCCCCGCCACGCCCCGACCCCAGCCAGTACGCCCTGATGGAGGACGAGGACGATCTCCCGCACCACGAGGAACGCACTTGGTACGTGGGCAAGATCAACCGCACGCAGGCAGAGGAGATGCTGAGTGGCAAGCGGGATGGCACCTTCCTCATCCGCGAGAGCAGCCAGCGGGGCTGCTACGCCTGCTCCGTGGTGTGAGTGGACCGTAGCGCTGGGGATCCCCGCGTCCCTCCCAGAGCTCTCATTTAATGCCTGACGCGTGCCAGGCCTTGAGGAGTCCCTGGTGGGGTCATCGGGCACAGGGGAGCACGCGGCCCTGGGGCGGGGAAAGCTTGGCAGGGAGGCCAGCCTCCCGACCCGCCCTCTCCTTTGCCCCCACAGGGTGGACGGAGACACCAAGCACTGCGTCATCTACCGCACGGCCACCGGCTTCGGCTTCGCGGAGCCCTACAACCTGTACGGGTCGCTGAAGGAGCTGGTGCTGCACTACCAGCACGCCTCGCTCGTGCAGCACAACGACGCGCTCACCGTCACCCTGGCGCACCCAGTACGCGCCCCGGGCCCCGGCCCGCCGCCTGCCGCCCGCTGAGCGCCGAGGACCCCCCCCCCAAGCGGAGCCGCCCCTGGGCCCGTCTGCACCGGACGCTGCGGCAGCAGGAGCCACGGACCAGACCAGCCACATCCAGGGGTCTTCATTTCTATGGCTCTGGCTTTTGTTTGGGGTTCTCTCACCTTCTTTCCTTCTCTCCTTCCCTCCCTCTCTCCTTCCCTCCCCCATTCTCCAGATCTCCTGTCTCCTTTACTCTCTCTCTCTCTCTCTCTCTCTCTCTCGGCCCTTGTCTTTCTCCATGTTGGGGGTCCTGCCTCCCCGACCCCATATCTCCCTGTTCCCCGGGCATTGCCCTCTCCATGGCTCTGGTCACCCTGACTCTCTGCCCTGCCCACCGCAGGTCCCCTGGGGCCCCGGAAGCCCCTTCTGGCTGCACCTGCCATGTTTACAGAGGGCCCCTGGGCTGCGCGGCCCCAGCCTGGGCACCCTGATTTTTAAGCCATAGACCTGGGGTCAGGGCAGGAAGGAACTTCACTCCGCTGCTTCCGAGAACCTCGGCCGTGACGTTCGGGGCCGGGCGGGACCCGCCCCACAGACTCCAACTTCCCCTCCAAACCCCGAAGTGAAACCCGCCACCGAGTTATCCCCACAAATGGGGCCACTGCGAGAAGTTCCCCCACCCCTAAAAAAATAATTAAACTCGCAGGCCGGGCGCTTTGGCTCACGCCTGTAATCCCAGCACTTTGGGAGGCCAAGGCGGGCGGATCTTTTGAAGTCAGGAGTTGGAGACCAGCCTGGCCAAAATGGCGAAACCCCGTCTCTACTAAAATAACGAAAATTAGCTGGGTTTGGTGGCGGGCGCCTGTAATCCCAGCTACTTGGAAGGCTGAGGCGCGAGAATCTCTTGAACCCGGGAGATGGAGGTTGCAGTGAGCAGAGATCGTGCCACTGCACTCCAGCCTGGGCAACAGAGGGAGACTCCTCCGTCTCAAAAAAATAAATAAATAAAACTCGTGAGCTGGTCCCAACCCCCCCGCTAGGAATCACAGCTCCCCGTACTGGTGCCGCCGCAGTGGCCAAGTTGCGACACTGCCCACGGCCCTTCCGCCTGATGCAGATTCAGGGCTTCTCTTCGATCATGTTGGGTTTTGACTCTTTTTCCTTGACTGCAAAACCCTCTTTCCTCTCCTCTTTTGGGACAAGAGCCCTGGTTTTCTACGCTGCCCTTGGCCACCACACTGCCTGCCCGGCGAGCTGGGAGGCAGGTTTTGTACGGTACGTTGTTATTGATATGATATAAAACATCAAACGTCGTGGGTGATTCTGTTGTCAGTGACTGGGCTTCAGTACCATCTCTGCGTGTCGGGGACCGTGGTGTTTACGGGGTCACAGCAGGTCGGGCCCATGGGTTTAACTCCAAGCCACCTCTGAGACCCGACAACCCCTCCCTCCCCCAGTTTAGCTGCTCAAGCCCAGAGCAGTTGAGGCAGTGCCCAAGGTCATACAGGAGAGAGATTCAAATCCTGAGCTCCCGACTGCTCAGGGGACCCCAGACCCCATCCAGCCACTCAAGTGCTTCCAGGCTGCTCCTCTCCACCACCCCCAAACTTGAATCCTGTCGCAGCCATCAGCTGTGTTCTTGGAAAAGTCATATCCCCTCCCTGATCCACAGCTTCCTCATTCATTGCCAGGTGGTGTCAAAAGACACAACCCTCCCATGCCACAGGGAGGGGTCTCCCGTGTCTTTGATGTTCTCAAGGCGTCGGCACCTCCATCCAGCACTGGAGGCTCTTCTCTGATCTCTCCTCACCCCCTCCCGTGCACAGACCGCCAGGTCCCAGGAGACGCTGAGCAGAAGCCCTGTGGGGTTTTTTGTGTTTCTTTTTAAAGAGTCAAGGTCTCGCTCTGTCACCCAGGCTGGAGCGCAGTTGTGTGAACACGGCTCGCTCATGGCTCACGGCCTCAAACTCCTGGTTTCCAGCCTCAAGCAGTCCTCCCATCTCAGCCTTCTGAGTCACTGGATTACGGGTGCATGTCACCATGTCCAGCTAATTGTGTTTAAATTTTTTAAAAAACAAGATCTTGCCGAGTACAGTAGCTCACACCTGTAATTCCAGCACTTGGGAAAGCCGAGGTAGGCAGATCACTTGAGGTCAGGAGTTTGAGACCAACCTGGCCAACATGGCAAAACCTGGTCTCTACTAAAAATTTAAAAAATTAAAAAAATTAGCCAGGCTTGGTGGCACGTGCCTGTAATCTCAGCTACTTGGGAGGCTGAGACAGGAGAATCGGTTGAACCTGGGAGGTCGACGCTGCACCAAGCCCTGCACCGAGGTTGTGCCACTGTACTCCAGCCTGGGTGACAGAGTGAGACTCTGTCTCAAAAAAAAAAAAAAAAAAAGATCTTACCCTTTTCCAGGTGAGTTTCAAACTCCTGGCCTCCAGCAATCCTCCTGCCTCAGCCTCCCCAAGTCACATGGGCCACCACGTGTGGCCTCATGGCATCTTTGACCTGGACTCCTGTTTACCAGCCTCCCATCACACCCAGAATCCACACCACCACTGCCATGTCCTTGTCCCTTCAGCCCTCCCCAATCCTGGGGCCTTGCTGTTCTTGTCAGTTCTGTACAGCCACCTCTCAAGGCCCAACAAGGCTGAACCTGGGGCAAGTGCGTAAACAAACCTCCCCTCTGACCCAGTCTACTGCTGGGACCTTGGGACAGGAGCTGCCTCCCTTAGTCTCAGAGCCCCCCAACCTTGCCAGGTACTGTCCCTGCTATGTGTCCTGTCTGGAGACACCCCGTAAATAACTCCAGCCCAGATAGTGCCTCTCACTACTTAGGTTCTCACAGGAGAAAGGTTGCCATCTTCATGGCGGGGTGGAAGAGAATTGCCTGTGTGGCTTCTAAAAACACTCAACCACTAGCTGTGTGGCCTTGGCAAGATAGCCTTCCCTCTCTGATCAGCCATTTATTTGTTACCAACTGGAGTCAGCAGCCCCTACCCGCAGCCCCAACTGGATGCTTCTGAGGGTTCAATGATAAAATGGGTTGCGGGCCCACTCTATGCCTGGCAGCAAGCCAGACAGCAATACATTGTGGGGTTACATTTACCATTTCTTCCAATAGGGCTGGGCTGGTAACTACTGGAAAAATTGTAGCGATTATATTTATGGTTATTTCTTCAATCCCACCCGGCATAGGGTAAGCACCAGACTTGAGGCGGTGAGTCCTGGGGAGGCTTTGAGAAGGAAAAGGGCTTTGCCAACGGTTTGGTTGTCTGAGGGATGGGCTTGGGGACCATCCAGCCCCCGGGACTTCAGGGAAACTCCGGCTCCCAAACCAGCTGCTGTGTGCGTGGTCGGGTTCTTCCACACAGCTAGAAGGGGGCACAGCTGGGGACTCAGCTATATCTTCCAGCCGTCTTTGGGACATTTTCTTCCTTAGGATCCGGTGTGTCTTGCCCTGAATGTGAGGCCCTGCAGGGTCTGAATGTCTCAATTATTCCCCCAACACTCCAACCTCCATCTGGGCCTTTTTTCCAGGCTATTCTCTCTGCCTTCACTGCTAGGGCCACTGTCCTGTGTAGGCACCAAGGCCTGACCATGCCACCCGGAAGCCCCAACCTGGGACAACTCTCCCCCACCTGCCTCTGAGCCCTCCATGGTGACTCTTGTTCCCCAAACCTTATCCTTCTCCCCATTACACAGAAGGGAAAGCTAAGGCTCCGTCACTCAAATCCAAAGCCAGACGGACTCCAAGCCGTCCCACCCCTATCCCAGACAGCACAGGCCCCCGCTTTCCCCCATGGGTGCCCCTTGAAGGCCAGGTTGCCCCCCACCCTCCACAAGCCTTAGATGGTGAAAAGAAGGAAGGCCAGTTCTCTTCACCCCAAGTCGGAAGTGGGGCTGGAGGGGGGGTACCCTAGAGAAATGACATGCCGCTCCCTGTGCCAGCTTCTGCTTTCTGGCATGGCTGTGGTCAAGCCTGAGTCAGTCCCACGGGACCACGGAGCCGGGTCTGGAGCATCGGGGTCAGGAGCTTGAGGGGGAAGGATCAAGGGGCAGGACGTGGGGGTTGGGCGTGAGGGAGGTCACGGGCCAGGCTGGAGGGAGGGAACCTGGCCACACAGGGCTTGCCCACTCTCAGGGGGCTGAACATTTGTTACTCCCCCAACACCCCAGCCTCCATCCCATCCCCAGCCTCCATCCGACGTCACCCCGTTAGATCACAGGCCCACTCTGAGAGTGGGTCCCAGGCCTCAAGTCCCCTAGCCGCCCCCAGAAAGTCTAGGAGTGCATGGACACACCACCATTCCTCTCAGCCTCTTTGTGTCTATCTCAAAGGCCCCACCTCACCTCCCCTAAAGGTACTCTTGCGCCAGGGCTCACATGCCTAGGCAGGGCTGATTGCCAAGGGGCCCAGTGACCTCGTGACTGGGGACCCAGCACCTGGCAGGGGTGGGGGTGGGACACCCAGAGGGAGGAGTGGAGGAGGGAGGGACGCTGGCTCGGGGCCCAGGGGCGTGGGCACCGGGAGGCAGGCCCGGGTTAGGGGCGGGACCACCCCCTGGTTAAAGGCGCTCATTTCCCAGGCAGCCGCCCCAGCCGCCACACTTTTGCCCCGCAGCGATGTCCCTGTCGCCACTTCTGCTGTTCCTGCCACCGCTGCTGCTGCTGCTGGACGACCCCACGGCAGCGGTGCAGGCGTCCCCTCTGCAAGCGTTAGACATCTTTGGGAATGGGCCGCCAGTTAACTACAAGGTAGGGACGGCGACAGGGCGGGCAGACTGGAGGGGACAGGCGCCCTGTCGGGGCAGGCGGCTCCTTCTTTCTCCCCAGACTTCACAGGGGAAGACCAGGGCCCCGACTGGAAAAACCCCGTTCATTTCCCGGCACTGCGGCCAGAGTCCCTCCGTGCCGTTTCGCTTTCGCATCCCGCATCTGAGACGCGCAGTTGCTTCCACCGCCTCCTCCCGCCCAAGGGTTCATTGAGCGCCTATTGTGTACTTTTGGGGCAGGAGCTGGGGTCTCCTTTTATGGTCCAGGGCACAAGTTCAGCAGCTGGCCGAGGGCCACCGGCACGCGTTCTTGCTGCTACCCCTGGTGCATTCATTCCAGCCAGGGCAGGGCTTGCGTGTCTCTGGGACCTATTAGGCAAATGCCCTAGAAGCTGAGCGACTTGCTCAGGGATCCAGCGACACGGGCCGCCCGCCACCCCTCAGCTGAAGCCGGAAGTCAGCACCTATTAGGTGCCGCCTCTGTTTGGTTGGACTTGGAAAGGGTTCACGTGGGTTCCTTGCTCAGCTCAGAGTCAAAGTCTCCTGGTGGAATGGCAAGAAATGGGCATGGGCCAAGGCCGGAGGCGGTGGCTCACACCTGTAATCCCAGCACTTTGGGAGGCCGAGGCGGGCGGATCACGAGGTCAGGGGATCGAGACCATCCTGGCTAGGCTAATACGGTGAAACCCCGTCTCTACTAAAAATACAAAAAAATTAACCGGGTGTAGTGGCCGGCGCCTGTAGTCCCAGCTACTCGGGACTGTAGTCCCAGCTACTTGGGAGGCTGAGGCAGGACAATGGCGTGAACCCGGGAGGCGGAGCTTGCAGTGAGCCAAGATGGTGCCAGTGCACTCCAGCCTGGGCGACAGAGAGAGACGCTGTCTCAAAAAAAAAAAAAAAAAAAAAAAAAGTCTCAAAGTCAAGATTCCACCTGGCAAGTTCTGGAAGGTGTGCAAGATGAATTGCCTATGACAGCCCCCTTTCTACAAGAATACCAAGTGGGGTTCAGAGAAGTGGGGAACTGCCCAGGGCTACACCTGCCTCACACCCCTTCCTAATCCACAGATGGGCAATCTATACCTGCGGGGGCCTGTCAAGAAGTCCAACGCACCGCTTGTCAACGTGACCCTCTACTATGAAGCACTGTGCGGTGGCTGCCGCGTCTTCCTGGTCCGAGAGCTTTTCCCAACGTGGCTAATGGTCATGGAGATCCTCAATGTCACGCTGGTGCCCTACGGAAATGCACAGGTGCATGGGCGCTGGGGAAACTGAGGCACGTGGGCAGGGGAGCAGGGGACCCAGCCTGCCAGCCAGCTCTCACCCTGCTGCCTTGTAGGAACAAAATGTCAGCGGCAGATGGGAGTTCAAGTGCCAGCATGGAGAAGAGGAGTGCAAACTCAACAAGGTGGAGGTGAGCATCCCCAGGGCCCCACACCGGGGTGGGGGAAAACCGTCCGATGTACAGGAGGTAAATATGAGGATGCCAGCTCTGTCTTCTGCCTCGTGTGCTCCCATTTAATCACATCTTTATTCCCTATCTCCTGGGTGGGTACTGGTGATTATTACGAGAGGGTGTCAGGGTACCCTGGGCCCTCTTCATGCCCTCTCCTGCCCCCTCTCCAAACCCCAGGCCTGCCTGTTGGATATGCTTGACATGGATCTAGCCTTCCTGACCATTGTCTGCATGGAAGAGTTTGACGACATGGAGAAAAGTCTGCCACTAGTGAGTGACGCCCCTCACTCTGCACGAGGAGGGGGACAAGGGTGGTAACCTTCCCTACACCCAGGCAGACTCAAATTCAAGTCTTAGCCTTGACCACTGCTGTCTGTGCAGCCCAAGAAAACAACTACCCTTCTTTATTTTATTTATTTATTTTTTTTTTTCTTGAGACGGAGTCTCGCTCTGTCACCCAGGCTGCAGTGCAGTGGCACAATCCCGGTTCACTGCAACCTCCACCTCCCGGGTTCAAGTGATTCTCCTGCCTCAGCCTCCTGAGTAGCTGGGATTACAGTTCTGTGCCACCATACCAGGCTCATTTTTGTATTTTTAGTAGAGACAGGGTTTTACCATGTTGGTTAGGCTTGTCTTGAACTCTTGACCTCGTGATCCGCCCGCCTAGGCCTCCCAAAGTGCTGGGATTACAGGCATGAGCTACTGGCTCTGTGCCCGGCCGTTTTTTGTTTTTTTTTTTTGAAACAGGGTCTTGCTTTGTCACCCAGGCTGGAGTGCAGTGGTGCGATCTTGGCTGACTGCAACCACTGTCTCCTCGGTTTAAGTGATCCTCCCACCTCAGCTTCCCCAGTAGCTGGGACTACAGGCGCGCACCACCATGCCCGGCTGATTTTTGTATTTTTAGTAGAGACAGCGTTCACCATGTTGGCCAGGCTGGTCTCAAACTCCTGACCTCAAGTGATCCTCCTGTCCCAGCCTCCCAAAGGATTACAGGTGTGAGCCACCACGCCTGGCCCCAGCCTCCCCTCTTGAAACTTCCATCTCTGAATCAGGGGAATGAATGCAGGTCTCTTAGGGGCATGAGTGATCACGGAGGACTTACTGGAGGAGGCATTTCTGAGCTGGTCATGGAAGGATGAGCAGGAATGTGCAGAGACACAGATGATAGGATGTGGAGATGATAGGACAGACCCCACCTACTTCCTCAGGGGATTGTGAAGAATGACTTCCAGAGAAGTGACTCATCGGCTCCAATCATTTATTCATTCATCAAACATCTGGGTCACCCGGCCAGACATGGTGGCTCACGTCTGTAACCCCAACACTTTGGGAGGCCGAGGCGGGCGGATCACAAGGTCAGGAGATCGAGACCATCCTGGCTAACACAGTGAAATCCCGTCTCTACCAAAAATACAAAAAATTAGCCGAGTGTGGTGGCAGACGCCTGTGGTCCCAGCTACTCGGGAGGCTGAGGCAGAAGAATGCCATCAACCCGGGAGGCGGAGAGCTTGCAGTGAGCCGAGATCGCACCACTGCACTCCAGCCTGGGCGACAGAGCGAGACTCCGTCTCAAAAAAAAAAAAAAAAATCCGGGTCACCCAAGAGGCCTCACCTAGCGATACCCTAGTCCTGCAGGGTTAGATCAGGGCTGAGAGAGTGGCAAGGAGGAGAGGGCACTGAGGAGACACAGTGGACGGAGGAGGAAGGGTGTTCCTGGCAGAGGGATCAGCCTGTGTGGAGGCCCTGAGTAAAGTGAGATACCATGGGGGTCAGAGACAGTGGGGTCTGGTCTTAGGGATGAAAACAAGGGAGCTAGGAGGCAGGAGCAGCCTCAGCCCTGACTCAGGGGCCTCCACTCAAGCATGTATTGAGCGTCTGCTGTTTGTGGGCATTGTCGCATCGCTGTGAAGCCAACCCTCTTCTCAGTGACGAAACAGGCTTGACTCAGGGCTGGTGGGGGGACCGTTGAGATAACGGGGAGGAAGCTGAGGCAACCCCCTGCTCCCCACCCACCCAGTGCCTGCAGCTCTACGCCCCAGGGCTGTCGCCAGACACTATCATGGAGTGTGCAACGGGGGACCGCGGCATGCAGCTCATGCACGCCAATGCCCAGCGGACAGATGCTCTTCAGCCACCGCACGAATATGTGCCCTGGGTCACCGTCAATGGGGTAAGAATCTTTTTAGCCCTCAGCTTGACACTCATAGTCCCATGGAGTCAGGGATGGACCAGACAGAGGGACCAGGGATACAGGAGCCCAGACAGAGGTTGCAGTGAGCCGAGATCGCGCCACTGCACTCCAGCCTGGGCGACAAGAGCAAAACTTGATGGCTTTGCATATGGAAAAGGGGCATTGGGGCTGGAGTTTTGAAAAGTGAGTAGGAGTCCATCAGGCAAAAAAATGTATGTATTAATTCGAAGTGGTAAACATTGATAGCCACCCCCGCTGGGACAGGTGTGCCACTGATTCGCGAGGCAGGAGGCAGGGGCCAGACTTGGGAACACGTGCAGCCCTTTCTGGGCTGGAACCAGGGTGCATGGGTTGGGGTAGCTGCTGGGAGTGTGTGACCTCTGTCTTGCTTTGTGCAGAAACCCTTGGAAGATCAGAGCCAGCTCCTGACCCTCGTCTGCCAGTTGTACCAGGTAAGCTGGGAGGGGAGCAGTGGGATTCAAGTGGTGGGGGTAGGGTCTGCTTCCAGGACTCCAACTTGTGGCCTTCCCCTCCAGGGCGAGAAGCCGGATATCTGCCCTCCCTCAACCCGCTCCCTCAGGGGTGTCTGCTTCAAGTGATGGCCGGTGCGCTGTGGAGAGCTGATGCAAGGCAAGCGGGAACCCGGCTTCCTGCCTTTTTTTCTGATCCGGACCCTCGGCACCTGCTTCTCACCAACTGGAAAATTTCTATGCATCCCATGAAGACCAGATACACAAAATTCCACCCCATAATCACGAATCTTGCTCCACTAAGAACGGTGCTAAAGTAAAACTAGTTTAATAAACCCTTCTGGATGGTGTAATTAATTTGATAAGTCAGCCATTCCCCCTTCCCCAGGCCTGGCGAAACCCCCTCTCTACTGAAAATAGAAAAACTAGCTGGGCATGGTGGCGGATGCCTGTAATCCCAGCTACTCGGGAGGCTGAGGCAGGAGAATTGCTTGAACCTAGCAGGCAGAGGTTGCAGTGAGCCGAGATTGCACCACTGCACGCCAGCCTGGGCGACAAGAGCAAAACTCCGTCTCAAAAAAAAAAAAAGTGACTGGTTGTAGCCAGGCGAGGTGGCTCATGTCTATAATTGCAGTGCTTTGGGAGGTCGAGGTAGGAGGATTGCTTGAGGACAGGAGTTTGAGACCAGCTTTGGTTGGCATCAGAGCAAGACCCTGTCTTTACAAAACATGAAAATAGAAGGAATTAGCGGGGCATGGCAGTGAGCAACTGTGATACTCGGGAGGCTGAGGCAGGAGGATCACTTGAGCACAGGAGGTCAAGGCTGCAGTGAGCCATAATTACGCCACTGCACTGCAGCCTGGGCCAGAGAGCAAGACTCTGCCTCTTTTTTTTTTTTTTTTTTTTTCTGAGATGGAGTTTCGCTCTTGTTGCCCAGGCTGAAGGGAAATGTGTGATTCAGCTCCCCACAACCTCTGCCTCTCCGGTTCAAGCGATTCTGCTGCCTCAACCTCCTGAGTAGCTGGGATTACAGACACATGCCACCACGCCCAGCTAATTTTGTCTTTTTAGTAAAGACGGGGTTTCTCCATGCTGGTCAGGTTAGTCTCGAACTCCTGACCTCATGATCCATCCGTCTCGGCCTCCCAAAGTGCTGGGATTACAGGCGTGAGCCACCGCACCGGGCCAAGACTCTACCTCTTAAAAGAAAAAGAAAGGAAAGAGCATGTTCAGTGTTATATTATTTCCTGCTGATGGACTGGTCAAATCATAGATGTATATATTCTTCCTTCAAAGAGGTGAGGCTTAATTCCACTCCCTACAAATACCTTTGTTTCTCTTTAATTTGAGATGGGGTCTAGCTGTGTTGCCCAGGCTGGTCGCAAACTCCTCGGCTCAAGGATCCTTCTTGAGGATCCCGAAGTGCTGCGATTATAGACGTGAGCCAGTGCGCCCGGCCCTACAACCACCTTGATAGTGAACTGGATTTAGTAACTAGATTCCAAAGAGTAGAACAGGGAAAGTGAAAAAGAATATGGTGGCTCACACCTGTAATCCCAGCACTTTGGGAGGCTGAAGTGGGTAGATCACTTGAAGTCAGGAGTTCAAGACCAGCCTGGCCAACATGGTGAAACCCCGTCACTACTAAAAAATACAAAAATTAGCCACTAAAAATACAAAAATTAGGCTGGACGCGATGGCTCACCTGTAATCCCAGCACTTTGGGAGGCCCAGGCAGGCAGATCACCTGAGGTCAGAAGTTCGAGACCAGCCTGGCGAATATGGCGAAACCCCATCTGTACTAAAAAATACAAAAGTTAGTCAGGCGTGGTGGTGCACACCTGTAATGCCAGCTACTCCAGAGGCTGAGATGGGAGAATGGCTTGAACCCAGGTGGCAGGGGTTGCAGTGAGCCGAGATCATGCCACTGCTCTCCAGCCTGGGCAACAGAGTGAGACCCCCATCTCAAAATAAATAAACAAATAAATAAAAATCATCAAGTAGCAAAGGTGGCATGTTTTGAGGTGGCATATCCTGAACTTCTTCATTCCCTGGCTGAATTGGTGGGTAGTGGACAGAAATTCAGGGTAGAAGTTCTGAAGTAAGATATCCATAGAAGGGGTAGAAAAAGACAGATTAGAACAAATAGAAAGGAATAAATGTAAGCACACTATGCCAAATATTGTCGAATCAGTATCTTTGTCCTGAGAATAGGTTAGCTTGGTTACACACTTGTGTCTTATTTTATTTTATTTATTTTTTTGAGACAGAATTTTGCTATTCTTGCCCAGGCTGGAGTGCAATGGTGCGACTGTGGTCTCGGCTCACCACAACCTCCATCTCCGGAGTTCAAGCAATTCTCTTGCCTCAGCCAACTGAGTAGCTGGGATTACAGGCATGCGCCACCATGCCCGGCTAATTTTGTATTTTTAGTAGAGACGGGGTTTCGCCATGTTGGCCAGGCTGGTCTCGAACTCCCAACCTCAAGTGATCTGTCTACCTTGGCCTCCCAAAGTGCTGGGATTACAAGCATGAGCCAGTGTGCCCGCCCTTGTGTCTCATTTTAGAAGGGGGTGGCTTAGGAGGGAGTTGGGAACCTATCTAAGTCAGATCTCTAAATGGTGCGAGCCATCAGGCATTTAATGAGCATTTCTTCTTTCTTTCTCTGTCTCCCCACCCTCACTTTCCTTCCTTCCTTTTTTTTTTTTTTTTCTTTCTGGAGACAGAGTCTTGCTCTGTCACCCGTGCTGGAAAGCAGTGGTGCGATCTCAGCTCACTGAAGCGTCTCCCTTCTGGGCTCAACCAGAGTAGCTGGGACTACAGGCGGGTGCTACCACATCCGGCTAATTTTTTGTATTTTTAGTAGAGATGGAGTTTCACCGTGTTATCCAGGATGCTCTTGATCTCCTGACCTCATGATCCACCCGCCTCGGCCTCCTAAAATGCTGGGATTACAGGCGTGAGCCACCGCACCCAGCCACACCTGACTAATTTTTGTATTGGTAGTGGAGACGGGGTTTCGCCATGTTGCTCAAACTGGTCTCAAAGTCCTGGGGTCAAGCGATCTGCCCACCTTGGCCTCCAAAAGTGCTGGGATTACAGGCGTGAGCCACTGCACCCAGCTCTTCCTTTCCTACTCGACGGGATCTGGCTCTGTTGCCCAGGCTGCAGTTCAGTGGCACAATCACAGCTTACCGCAGCCATGACCTCCTGGACTCAAGCAGTCCACCTGCCTCAGCCTCTTAAGTCACTGGGACTACAGGCTGGAGTGCAGTGGCACGATCTTGGCTCACTGCAACCTCTGCCTCCCAGGTTCAAGTATTACTCTTGCCTCAGCCTCCCGAGTATCTGGGATTATAGGCACACGCCACCACACCCAGGTGATTTTTATATTTTTAGTAGAGACAGGGTTTCACCATTTTGGCCAGGCTGGTCTTGAACTCCTGACCTCGTGATCCACCCACCTTGGCCTCTCAAAGTGCTGGGATTACAGGCGTGAGCCACTGCACCCCACCCCAAAGTACACATTTACAAAAAGATTTTGAAAACAATATTTAAGCAGGCATATTATAAAACATAATTATTGTTGAAAAGCTTATTTATAAGCTTTCATCTCACTTTCATTTAACTTGTGTTCAACAATTATGCTTAATTACTCATGAACATTTCAAGAAACATTGAAAAAATCACCATCATCTTAAGTTACTTTTCTTGTTGACAAATCAAGTATCAAAAATCAAAGAAACAAAGAACCAAAAAAATTAAACATAGGGGGCCCAGCACCATGGCTCACACCTGTAATCCCAGTACTTTGGGAGGCCATGGTGGGGGGGATCACTGGAGGCCAGGAGTTCAAGACCAGCCTGGCCAACATAATGAGATCCCATCTCTATAAAAAACACAAAAAGTGGCCGGGCATGGTGGCTCACACCTGTAATCCCAGGACTTTGGAGGCTGAGGCAGGTGGATCACCTGAGGTCGGGAGTTCAAGACCAGCCTGACCAACATGGAGAAACTCCATCTCCATTAAAAATACAACATTCGCCAGATGTGGTGGCGAGTGCCTCTAATCCCAGCTACTCAGGAGGCTGAGGCAGCAGAATCGCTTGAATTTGGGAGGCAGAGGTTGCAGTGAGCCGAGATCACGCCAGTGCACTTGAGCCTGGGCAACAAGATCAAAACTCCATCTCCAAAAAAAAAAAAAAAATTAGCCGAGCATGGTGGCTCACACCTGTAATCCTAGCTACTTGGGAGACTGAGGCGTGAGAACCACTTGAACCTGGGAGGCTGCAGTGAGCTGAGATCATGCCACTGCACTCCAGCCTGGGCAACAGAGTAAAACCTTGTCTCAAAAAATAACCATCCAAGCAACCAAAAAAGAAAAAAAACAAACCCACATATGGGTCTCTCCTTTACTTTTTAAAATTAATTTACTGTCAGGCTTGACATCCATTAAGCAAGTCACCTTTTTTTTTTTTTTTTTTTTTTTTTTCCAGACAGGGTCTCACTCTGTCACCCAGACTGGAGTGCAGTGGGGTAACATCACAGCTCACTGCAACCTCTGCCTCCATGGCTCAAGTGATTCTCCCACCTCAGCCTCCCGAGTAGCTGGAACAACAGGTGCGAGCCACAACACTCAGCTAATTTTCTATATTTTTAGTAGAGACAGGTTTTCACTGTGTTACCCAGGCTGGTCTCAAACTCCTGGATGCAAGCAATCCGCCCGCCTTGGCCCCCCAGAGTGCTGGGATTACAGGCATGAGCCACCGTGCCCACCCTCAATTCACTTTGTAAAAATTTATGTATTTTTTGAGACAGGGTCTTGTTCTGTCACCCAGGCTGGAGTGCAGTAATGTGATCACGGCTCATTGCAACCTCCGCCTCCAAGGCTCAGGCGATCCTCCCGCCTCAGCCTCCCGAATAGCTGGGACTATAGGCGAGAGCCACGAGCCAGCACGCACAGTAAATTTTTGGGGTTTTTTTTGTTTTTTGTTTTTTGTTTTGCAGAGATGGAGTTTTGCCATGTTGCCCAGGCTGTTCCTGAACTCCTGGCTTCAAATGACCCGCCTCCAGCAGCCTCCCAAAGTGCTGGGATGACATAGCTGAGCCACCACCTGGCCAAGCAATTCATTTTTATTGCATGTATTGTTCTCAGGTTTAATTTACAGTTTTACAGTTTACGCTTCTATAATCTTCAACGTCTAAAAATAACATAAGCCTGTTTGACTAGTCTTAATTTACATAAGCGAATGTGGTTTTCTAAAGTCAATGGAATAGAGCTCCTTCACAAGTTAATCTTTAGGAATTCCATCAAGAGGGAGAAAGTGTTACACACCTATAACGTACACATATAAACATAAATAGGTGCAGTCAGAGATCTTAGACCTTTCATTTTAAAATTATAGCTGTGAGACAGGTGTGATAATACAAAACTCACTAGTTTAAAAAAAATGGTGGAGCCGGGCACGGTGGCTCACGCCTGTAATCCTAGCACTTTGAGAGGCTGAGGCGGGCAGATCATTTGAGGCCAGGGAGTTCGAGAGCAGCCTTGGCAACAAGGAGAAGCCCCATCTCTACTAAAAATACAAAAATTAGCCAGGCACATTGGTTCACGCCCATAATCCCAGTACTTTGGGAGGTCAAGGAGGGCTGATCACCTGAGGTTGGGAGTTCGAGACCAGCCTGACCAACATAGAGAAAACTTGTTGCTACCAAAAACACAAAACTAGCCAGGTGTTGTGGCACATGCCTGTAAACCCAGCTACTCGGGAGGCTGAGGCAGGAGAATCACTTGAATACGGGAGGCAGAGGTTGCAGGGAGCCGAGATCGTGCCACTGCACTCAGTCTGGGTAACCGAGTGAGACTCAATCTCAAAAAATATAAATAAATAAATAAATAAATAAATAAATAAATAAATAAATAAATAAGGTCAGGCACGGTGGCTCATGCCTGTAATCCCAGCACTTTGGGAGGACGAGGTGGGTGGATCACAGGGTCAGGAGATCGAGACTATCCTGGCTAACACGGTGAAACCCCGTCTCTACTAAAAATACAAAAAATTGGCCAGGTGTGGTGGTGGGCACCTGTAGTCCTAGCTACTCGGGAGGCTGAGGCAGGAGAATGGCGTGAACCTGGGAGGCGGGGCTTGCAGTGAGCCGAGATCACGCCACTGCACTCCAGCCTGGGGGACAGAGCGAGACTCAGTCTCAAAAAAAAAAAAATAAAATAAAAATAAATAAATAAATAAGTGAGATCCAATTTGTCTCTCCAGATGAAACGAGTTACGATTATCTACTCAGATCATGAAAGCTTTGTTCTAACATTTATGAAGACTATTAAAATTTTTCACTTGCCAACTGGTTTCCTAATTGCCCTCTGAGAACACAGTTTCAGTCCATTGCAGGGGAGCCCCAAATTTTGGGCTTAGCCCAGGAGGGCTCTTGGCTTCTTCTAGGAAAGAATCCAAGGGTGAGCTGGTGGTGTTATACAGCACCTTTTTTTTTTCTTTTTCCTGAAAGACAGAGTTGTGTTCTGTTGCCCAGCTTGGAGTGCAGTGATGTAATCATAGATCACTGCAGTCTCCAAATCCTGGGCTCAAGAATCCTCTTTGCCTCAAACTTCTGAGTAGCTGGGACTACAGGCATGAACCACCAAGCTGAGCTAATTTTTTTAGTTTTTGTGGGGATGGGGTCTTGCTATGTTGCCCAGGCTGATCTCAAACTCCTGAGCTCAAGAGATTCTCCTGCTTCAGTCTCCCAAAGTGCTGGGATCACAGGCGTGAGCCATAATCCCAGCCTGGTAAAAATTCGTACTTTTTTTTTTGAGATGGAATCTCGCTCTGTTGCCCAGGCTGGAGTGCAGTGGCACTTTCTCAGCTCACTGCAGCTGTTTCCCAGGTTCAAGCGATTCTCCTGTCTCATAGAGACAGGGCTTCACCATGTTGGCCAGGCTGGTCTCGAACTCCTGACTTCGTGATCCGCCTGCCTTAGCCTCCCAAAGTGCTGGGGATTACAGGTGTGAGCCACCACGTGGCCTTTTTTTTTTTTTTTTTTTTTTTAGACAAAGTCTCACTCTGTTGCCCACGCTGGAGTGGAGTGGCGCTATCTCAGCTCACTGCAACCCCAGCCTCACAGGTTCAAGTGATTCTCGTGCCTCAGCCTCCTGAGTAACTGGGACTACAGGCACACACTACCACACCCAGCTAATTTTGCTATTTTTTGGTAGAGATGGGGTTTCACCATGTTGTCCAGACTGGTCTTGATCTCCTGACCTCAAGTAATCCACCGACCTCAGCCTCCCAAAAAGCTGGGATTACAGGCATGAGCCACCGGGTTCAGTTGAATTCTTACTTTGCATTGGCTTAGTCAGGTCCCAGGATTTCTCCCCTGCAGACCTCAGAGGGAGCAGATTTTCCCAGCCAATTGTAACCCATCCTTGTCACCAGAAACAGTAGCAGGACTAGAGTTTTCCTCCTCTCTCTGGTGTCTGGCTCAGACTGACAGATTAACAAAACAATAGCACACAAAGCTTATTCATTGTAGATGGGAGCCCTCATGAGAAAAATGGAGACCCAAAAAAGTAACTAGATTGAAGTGTTTGTTTTGAGACAGGGTCTTGCTGTGTCACCCAGGCTGGAGTGCAGTAACGTGATCACAGCTCACTGAAGCCTTGACTTCTTAGGCCCAAGCAATCCTCCTGTCTCAGCCTTCCAAGTAGTTGGGACTACAGTTGCACACCACCACGTCTGGCTAATTTTTTAAAAATTTTGGCCAGGCACAGTAGCTCATGCCTGTAATCCCAGTACTTTGTGAAGCGGAGGCTGGGGGATCACCTGAGGTCAGGAGTTCAAGACCAGCCTGGCCAACATGGTGAAACCCCATCTCTAGTAAAAATACAAAAATTAGCCAGGCATGGTGGCGGGCACCCATAATCCTAGATACTTGGGAGGCTGAGGCAGGAGAATCACTTCAACCCAGGAGGCGGAGGTTGCAGTGAGCCGAGATCATGCCACTGCACTCCAGCCTGGGCAACAGAGTGAGATTCCTTCTCAAAAATAAAGAGAAAATAAAAGGGAAGATCACAGAGTCCTTCTGGGCCGGCCACAGTGGTCCACGCCTGTAATCCTAGAATTTTGGGAGGCTAAGGTGGGTGGATAACTGAGGTCAGGGGATCAAGACCAGCCAGGCCAACATGCTGAAACTCCGTCTCTACTAGAAATACAAAATTTAGCCAGCCATGGTGGTGCAAGGCTGTAATCTCAGCTACTTGGAAGGCTGAGGCAAGAGAATCACTTGAACCCAGGAGGTGGAGGTTGCAGTGAGCCAAGATCATGCCACTGCACTCCAGCCTGGGCAACAGAGTGAGACTCCATCTCAAAAAAATAAATAAATAAATAAATAAGAGCCCTTCTTGCATCTACTGTTTGCAAATGTGTTTAACTCAAAATTCTCCATATCAATATGCCAAATTTGTAGGTTGGCATATTATGGGTGACATGTCCTGAACACCATCAACAGAAACATATAAAAATCACAGCCAGGTATCAAAAGGTGTTCTTCCTGGAAAGCAATAAAGTCTCTTTTGTTTTTTTGTTTTTGAGACAGAGCCCGGCTCTGTCACCCAGGCTGGAGTGTAATGGCAAGATCTTGGTGTAAAGGTAAACTGAGGCTGGAGCCGAACCGGGAACAAAGACACAAGGCAAATGGCAGTCCTTTATTAGGACTCGCGGGCGAGGTTCCTCGGTCCAAAGGTGTGGGCCGAGGAAGTCGCGCTGAGGGAGGAGGGTAGGGGCTTTTTATAGCCCGAGAGGTAGGGAAGCTGGTTGTACAAACAGAGCCTGGGGGGTCTTGAAACTACTAGGGCAGGAGTCAAGTAAGGGTCATGAGGAAGGGGTCTTTGGAAACTGTTAACCGAAACTGCTGTTTACGAACCTGTGAAATGCAGGTGAGATGCAGGTCATGGGGGAGTGTGGTTGCCCAGCTGAAACCTCTGATGTATGCAAGTCTGCGGGTGTGTTCAAAGAGGAAGGGAAGTCTCGAACAAAGGGCCTGCTACACCAGGTGGTGCTGCCATGTCGGGTCTAGATCCCTGCCTAACATTCCGACCTCTTTCTAATAAGAAAAAAGGGGCGACATGTTCATCTGGCTGCTTCCTGCTGGTATGGGTCGTCGTGGCGTTCTTCGGAGGTCGGAACTCGGGTATAGGGGTGGAGCAGCATCTGATTGAAAGTGACCTGGGAGACTTCTTTCATGAGGTCCTGGATGAAGCGGAGGATACAGGGAGCTATGAGTAGTAAGAAGCCAATGATGGCTGGGCGCAGTGGCTCACGCCTGTAATCCCAGCACTTTGGGAGGCCAAGGCAGGCAGATCACGAGGTCAGGAGATCGAGACCATCCTGGCCAACACGGTGAAACCCCGTCTCTACTAAAAATACAAAAAAAATTAGCTGGGCGTGGTGGCAGGCGCCCAGCTTCTCGGGAGGCTGAGGCAGGAGAATCATTTGAACCCGGGAGGCGGAGGTTGCAGTGAGCCAAGATTGTGCCACTGCACTCCAACCTTGCAACAGAGCGAGACTCTGTCTCAAAAAAAAAAAAAAAAAAAAAAAAAAAAGAAGCCAATGATTAGTAAGGGGCTTAGGAAGGGTATGACCCAGCCAGCCATGGACAACTGCCACCACCCGAATGGGGACTCTAATCCTAAGGGTTTTTGTGGAGTCCTTGGACTTTTTCTAGAGTGAGGAGCTTGGTTTCTACTAGTCCTGACTCATTGATGTAGTAGCAGCATTCTTCATTAAGGAACATACAGGTCCCGCCTTTGTCAGCCATAAGGAGGTCGAGTGGCCTGCGATTCTGGGCTGCCACCTGGGCAACTGAGGTGATCTGTCATTGGAGGGAAGCCAGGGATTCTGCCGAAGCTTTGATTGCTACTTGTAATCGGGCCGTAAGGTCTTGAGAGGATCGGACAGAATGAGTTAAGGCTCCAGTTCCAAGGCCAGAGGCCATGAGGGATGCAGCTAAAGAGACTCCAATTATTAGCGGAAGGAATACTGCCCTTGCCTGGCGGGGGAGGGCAAGGGACAGAAGACAGGATAGCTTAGCTTCACTGTACGGGGTGAGGCTGGGGACTAGGGAGATGGGAACGTCTACCTTACCAGACGATTGCGGATGGTAGGGAATGTGGAGCTTCCAGGTAATCTGGAGTGCGGCTGCCACCTGCTGGGTGAGTTTGGAAATGAAAGCCGGACCATTGTCTGATTGGATGGGGAGACCGAACCTGGGGACAATGTGCTCTAGGAGAATAGTTGCCGCGACTTCTGCAGTCTCTCGAGTGGTGGAGAAAGCCTCAATCCATCCTGAGAAGGTGTCAGCTAAGGTTAGCAGGTAGCGAAATTTTTTATGTCGGGGCATGTGGGTAAAATCAAGTTGCCAATCTTCTCCTGGCTGGTGGCCTCTTAGCTGATGAGTAGGCCCTGGGTGTCTGAGCCTACCTTGGGGGTTAGTGGCTGGACAGGTGGCACATTGCTGATGTACTTTCTTAATTTGGGCCTGCAGTTAGGGGAGGTGAAGGATGGGTTCCAGGAAGTTATACATAGCCTTGGGTCCTATGTGGCGAGAGCGGTGTATGTCGGTTAGTATATGTACTGCCTGAGTCTGAGGGAGCGCTATTCGGCTGTCAATGAACACCCACCCATCCTTGTTTTGGGTAACACTGGGGTGGGCCATCAGGGTTTGAAGTTCCTGGGAAGAGTAGTCGGGGGAATATGTGGGGGAAAGAAAGAGTAAAGGCGCTCGGGGAGCGGGGGAAGTGAGGGCAGTGGCCCGTGCGGTGGAGTCAGCTAGGCTGTTACCTTGCAACACAGGGTCCTTAGAATGCTGATGGCTTTTGCAGTGGATGATGGCTACCTCTTTGGGGGCCTGGAGAGCATCAAGCAACCTCTTTATATGTGGTCCATTGACTACTGGCGTCCCTTTGGTGGTAAGAAACCCGCGCTCTTGCCAGAGAATAGAGGGAGTATGTGCAATAAGGTAAGCATATTTTTTTTTTTTTTTTTTTGAGACGGAGTCTCGCTCTGTCGCCCAGGCTGGAGTGCAGTGGCGCGATCTCGGCTCACTGCAAGCTCCGCCTCCCGGGTTCACGCCATTCTCCTGCCTCAGCCTCCCGAGTAGCTGGGACTACAGGCGCCTGCCACCACGCCCGGCTAATTTTTTGTATTTTTAGTAGAGACGGGGTTTCACCGTGGTCTCGATCTCCTGACCTTGTGATCCGCCCGCCTCGGCCTCCCAAAGTGCTGGGATTACAGGCGTGAGCCACCGCGCCCGGCCAAGGTAAGCATATTTAGAGTCTGTATAGATATTAACCCTCTATCCTTCGGAGAGAAGTAAGGCATGGGTAAGGGCAGTGAGTTCAGCCTTCTGGGAGGTGGTGCCTAGAGGCAAGGGCCTGGTTTCAACCGTTTGGGTTGCTGTTACAACAGCGTATGCTGCCTGTTGGCGTCCATTTGGGGTTAAGACAGAACTCCCATCTACGAACAGGGTACGGTCTGGGTGTTCTAATGGCTGTTCGGAAAGACCAAGGCGGGCGGGTGGCAGGGTGGTGAGAACTTCTGGGCAGGAATGTGCGGGGGCGGAATAATATCCTAGAGTGGGCAAGAGGGTAGCAGGATTTAGAGGGGGTGAGGTGGTGAGAGTGATGTGAGGGTTTTCAATGAATAGCAGGTGGAACTGTTGAAGCCGGGATGGGGTGAGATGGCTGAGACACTCGTGTGTGATGAGATCTGACAGTCGGTGAGAAGAGTAGACTGTGAGAGGATGCCCTAGGGTAAGCTTGAGGGCCTCTTGGGTAAGTTCTGTGGCAGCCGCCAGGACTCGCAGACAAGGTTGCCAGCCCTGGACTGTGGGATCTAACTGCTTGGAGAAATAGGCCACAGCCTGGTATGTGGATCCAACCGGCTGGGCTAGGAGGCCAGTAGCTATCTTCTGGCACTCCTCGGTGAATAGATGAAAGGCCCGAAGGGGGTTGGGGAGAGAGAGAGCAGGGGCAGAAAGGAGACAGTCCTGAAGCTTCTTGAAAGAGTCGGCAACTAAGGAGGGGTCGGACAGCGGTCCAATGGGTGTCTCCTTGGCAGCCTGGTAGAGGGGCTTGGCTAAGACCCCGAAGTTGGGAATCCAATGCCTGAAATACCCTACCAGTCCTAGGAAGGACAAGATCTCTTCTGCATCCTGAGGAGGCTGGAGAGTTTTGATGAGGCTCATTCTATCTGCCGTGAGGCTTTTCGTAGTGGGTGTGAGGAGTATACCTAGGTAGGCGACAGTAGGGATGCAAAGTTGAGCCTTAGCCAGGGTAACCCGATAACCTCGGTCACCTAGAAAATTTAAAAGTGTAGCAGTGTCTGCAAGGGAGCACTCCCAGGAAGGACTACATAGTAATAGATTATCTAGTATTGTAGAAGGGTGCTATGGGTTAGGGGGGCAGAGGAGGATGTCCCGTGCCAGTGCTTGTCTGAAAAAATGGGGGCTATCTCGGAACCCTTGAGGCAAGACAGTCCAGGTCAGCTGGGAAGAAACATGAGTGTCTGGGTCCTCCCATGTGAAAGCAAACAGAAAGTGGCAGTCTGGGTGTAGAGGGATGGTAAAGAAGGCATCCTTCAGGTCAAGGACAGTGAAATGAGTGGTGTCAGGGGGAACGCACGAGAGGAGTATATATGGATTAGGAACAACTGGAAAGGTAGGGACTACTGCCTCATTGATGAGGCGTAGGTCCTGTACGAGGCAATAGGCCCCAGAGCTTTTCCGTACAGGCAGGATAGGAGTATTACATGGTGAGTTGGCGGGAACTAGAATGTGCTGCTGGAGCAGGCGTGTAATGATGGGTTTTAGTCCTTGTCGGTGTTCAAGGGAGATAGGGAACTGGGGTCTAGAGGGGAACTTGGAAGGGTCTTTTAGCCAGATACGAACCGGAGTGTGGTGCTGGGCAATGATCGGGGTGGAGGTGTCCCACACCTTAGGGTTAATGGGGACTGGAAACAGGAGTGGGGGGTCAGCCTGGAGGGGTTTGTCAGGTGAGAGGAGGAAGAGGAATGCGAGGCGTGGGGAGGGGTTGGGTCAGAAGTGAACTGAGGCCCCTAGCTTGGAGAGGAGATCTCGTCCTAACAAGGGGACTGGGCACGAAGGAATGATAAGAAATGAGTGCGAGAAGGCCGGGCGCGGTGGCTCAAGCCTGTAATCCCAGCACTTTGGGAGGCCGAGGCGGGCGGATCACAAGGTCAGGAGATCGAGACCACGGTAAAACCCCGTCTCTACTAAAAATATAAAAAAATTAGCCGGGCGCGGTTGTGGGCGCCTGTAGTCCCAGCTACTCGGGAGGCTGAGGCAGGAGAATGGCGTGAGCCCGGGAGGCGGAGCTTGCAGTGAGCCGAGATCGCGCCACTGCACTCCAGCCTGGGCGACAGAGCGAGACTCCGTCTCAAAAAAAAAAAAAAAAAGAAATGAGTGCGAGAAGAGGGAGCCATCCAGGCGGCAAGACAGAGGAGGAGTCTGGCGGTAGGTGGAGGGAGTGCCGTCAATTCCTATGACTGTGACAGTGGAGGGGTGGCTGGGGCCACTGAAGGAAGGCAAAACAGAGTAGGTAGCCCCCATGTCCATAAGGAAGAAGATGGACTTACCTGCTACCTGGAGCATAACCCTGGGCTCGGCGAGAGTGAGAGGGGTCCCCGAGTCTAGGCCTCTTCAATCTTCATCGGTGTCGAGGAGCTGGAAGGCGCCTCCAATACCTGGAGGAGGGTCGTCACGTGGAGGCGCAGCGACCATCCTTAGGTCAGGGCAGTCTGACTTCCAGTGGCCCATCTGCCAACAGTTTGGACAGGGGTGAGTTGGCTCCTTTGGTTAGGGCACTGCCTGGCCCGGTGGCCATCGTTGCCGCACTTGAAGCAGGCACCAGGTGGTGTGCGGGTAGTACCTCTTTTCTGGGAGTTCCTGGAGCTGGCTGACCTCAGGGCTGCTACCAAGGCCTGGGTTTGGAGTTGTACCTTCTGTTTTAGCCTGGCCTGTCGTTGGGCCTCAGCTGCTTCCTCCCTGGAGTTGTAGACCTTGAAGGCCAGTTTGACTAAATCCTGGATGGGAGTTTGAGGGCCTTCCTCCACCTTTTAAAATTTTTTTTGGATATCAGGGGCTGACTGAGAAATGAAATATGAGGCCAACACAGTTCCTCCTGCAGGGGAGGCAGGGTCAAGGCGGGTGTACCAAATAAGTGCCTCAGTCAGCCAGTTAAGAAAAACGGCCGGATTTTCATCTGCGCATTGGACTACCTCTTTTAGTTTGTTAAAGTTGACTGATTTGTTAGAGGCTGCCTGCATGCCAGCAAGAAGGCACTGAACCATCATGTCTCAGTGGCGGCGGCCTGCCTGCCCTACCTGGTAGTCCCAGTAGGGCTCAGCCGAGGGCACTGCCTCGGTGCCAACTGGCATCGCGGGGTCAGTTAAATGAACCTGGTTAGTGTGCTGCCTGGCTGCCGCTAGGATGCGCTCCTGCTCCTCAGGAGACAGGGTTGAGGTCATAACGACATGGAGGTCATGCCAGGTGAGATCATATGCCTGGCACAGATACCTGAACTCTTTGATATAATGAGTAGGATTGGCCAAAAAGGAGCCTGCACGCCCCTCAACCTTAGACAAATCTGCCAATGAAAACGGCACATGGACCTGGACTACTCCTTCGGCACCTGCCACCTCTCACAAGGGACACAGGAGGTCAGTCCTGGACCAAGTATGGGCTGAGACAGGCGAGGAAGGGGAGGAGGTGGAGGTAGGGGAGACAGAATCTGTCAGGTTTGGTAAGGGCACAGGAGGGGTGGAAGGGAGGGGAGGCGTTGACGAGGATGGGGATAATGGCGGGTCAGGGTAAGGAGGAGGTTGGGTGGGAGACCGGAGGGGTGGCCGGGATAGGGTGTCAGGAGGCTCAGAAAAAGAGGAGGAATCATCCCTCTCCTTGCTCAAGGGAAGAAACTTTGCGAGTAGAACCTGAGCTAACGAGCATTGGGCGCAGAGATCTGGGCGAGAACGCAAGTCCTAAAAGGCTTGAACATAGGGTATCTCGTGCCATTTGCCTAGTCTCTTGCAGAAGTTGGTCAGATCCGTGAGGATGTTAAAGTCTAGAGTGCCTTCTGCAGGCCACTGAGACTGATCATCCAATTTACACTGCGGTCATGCTACTGTGCAGAAGAAAATGAGCCGCTTTTGTTTTACGTCTTGGCTGAGACTTAAAGTCTGGAGATTCGCCAAGAGGCACCCCAGAGGGGATTTTCGGTCTGGTTTGGACTGGGTAGTTCCCATGGTCCTAAGACAGGCAGTCCGGAGGCAATGGGAGCGTCCTCCTACTGCCACGCGGAGTGCGGGGTACGGCAGCTTCCGGGGAGGTTGGACGTCTCCTTGTCCCCGGTGCCAAGGTCACAGTTGACCAGAGGGAGCCCCTGACGTGGCCACGCGTTTTGGACAGGGACTTCCCAGAGGGGGCCTACAGGACGGGGGAAAACTTACCCAGCAGTGATCGAATTGAGTCTTGGATTTGGTGAAACGGCTCCTGGCTCGGAAAGAAGGTCCTGTCTCAGGGAGAGGAGAGCCTGCCCAACCTGGCAGGGGTCTGGGGGAGGGGTCTCCTCCCGGGTTTCGGCACCAAATGTAAAGGTAAACTGAGGCTGGAGCCGAACTGGGAATGAAGACACAAGGCAAATGGCAGTGAGAATAGCCTTTATTAGGACTCGTGGGCGAGGTTCCTCGGTCCAAAGGTGTGGGCCGAGGAAGTCGCGCTGAGGGAGGAGGGTAGGGGCTTTTTTATAGCCCGAGAGGTAGGGAAGCTGGTTGTACAAACAGAGCCTGGGGGGTCTTGAAACTACTAGGGCAGGAGTCGAGTAAGGGTCATGAGGAAGGGGTCTTTGGAAACTGTTAACCGAAATTGCTGTTTACGAACTTGTGAAATGCAGGTGAGCTGCAGGTCATGGGGAAGTGTGGTTGCCCAGCTGGAACCTCTGACGTATGCAAGTCTGCGGGTGTGTTCAAAGAGGAAGGGAAGTCTCGAACAAAGGGCCTGCTATGCCGGGTGGCGCTGCCATGTCGGGTCTAGATCCCTGCCTAACACTTGGCTCACTGCAATCTTTGCCACCCGGGCTCAAGTGATTCTCCCACCTCAGCCTCCCAAGTAGCTGGGATTACAGGCACCTGCCATCATGCCTGGCTGATTTTTGTATTTTTAGTAGAGACAGGGTTTCACTTTGTTGGCCAGGCTGGTCTCGAACTCCTGACATCAGGTGATCCGCCTGCCTCGGCCTCCCAAAGTGGTGGAATTACAGCCATGACTCACTGCACCCAGTACCATAAATTCTCTTAATTTTATTTTTTATTTTACTTTTTGAGGCAGGGTCTCACTCTGTCATCCAGGCCAGAGTGCAGTGTCACCATCTCAGCCAGCTGAAGCCTCAGCCTCTGGGACTCAAGCGATCCTTCCACATCAGCCTCCCAAGTAGCTGGGACTACAGGTGTGCGCCACCATACCCAGATGATTTTGTTATCCGGTCTTACCATGTTACCTGGTCTTACCATGTTGCCCAGGCTGATCTCCAACTCCTAACCTCAAGTGATCCTCCCGCGTCCAGGTCCTAAATGGTAGGATTACAGGCATAAGGCACTGAGCCCAGCCAAGCAATAAATTTTTTTTTTTTTTTTTTTTTTTTTGAGATGAAATCTTGCTCTGTTGCCCAGGCTGGAGTGCAATGGCATGATCTCGGCTCAGTGCAACCTCTGCCTCCCAGGTTCAAGCGATTCTCCTGCCTCAGCCTCCAAGTAGCTCAGATTACAGACATGCACCACCACACCTAGCTAATTTTTGTATTTTTCGTAGAGATAGGTTTTTGCCATGTTGGCCAGACTGGCCTCAAATTCCTGACCTCAAGTGATCCACCTGCCTCAGCCTCCCAAAGTGCTGGGATTACAGGCATGAGCCACCGTGCCCAGGCAATAAATTCTTAATTTATCCACCAGTGTCTCTCAGCAACCAGTAATCCATTTATAGATTACCAAATGCTCAGATCAATGTCAAACAAAACTATGGGAGACCACTGTTTTGGACTGAGCTCCTGCACTAGGCGCCAACAGACCAGATGAAATAAGAATGGAGTCACTTGTGCTAAGTGCCACATAATCAAACTGAAACTTTGAGGAAGCAGACATATCCCAAACAGATCAGTTTTTTATTTTTAAAAAAAATATTTGTTTTGTAGAGATGAGGTTCTGCCCAGTTGCCCAGGCTAGTCTTGAACTCCTGGCCTCAAGCAATCCTCCTGCCTTAGCCTCCCAAGGTGCTGGTATTATAGGCAGGGTCCACTGTGCCCGGCTGTCTTTCCTAAAAATTGATTTTAGTCTACCTGAGTTAGCCCAATAAGGAAGTCCCCTCTGCTTTAACACTTACCAAAAAAAGTAACCTGAAGTTAATCAGGTTTTTTCTTTTTCTTACTCTTTTTTTTTTGAGATGGAGTCTAGCTCTGTCACCAGGCTGGAGTGCAGTGGTGTGATCTCGACTCATTGCAACTTCCACCTCCTGAGGTTCAAGTGATTCTCCTGCCTCAGCCTCCCAAGTAGCTGGGATTACAGGCATCTGACGCCATAGCCAGCTAATTTTTGTATTTATAGTAGAGACAAGGGTTTCACCATGTTGGCCAGGATGGTCTCAATCTCCTGACCTTGTGATCCGCCCACCTCGGCCTCCCAAAGTGCTGGGATTACAGGCATGAGCCACCGTGCCAGCCTTGTTTTTTTTTTTTTTTTTTTTTTCAGATGGAGTCTCACTCTGTTGCCCAGGCTGGAGTGCAGTGGCACGATCTCGGCTCACTGCAACCTCCGCCTCCTGGGTTCACGCCATTCTCCTGCCTCAGCCTCTTGAGTAGCTGGGACCACAGGTGTCCGCCACCACGCCCGGCTAATTTTTTTTTTTTTTTTTGGTATTTTCAGTAGAGACAGAGTTTCACCGTATTAGCCAGGATGGTCTAGATCTCCTGACCTTGTGATCCACCCGCCTCAGCCTCCCAAAGTGCTGGGATTATAGGCGTGAGCCACAGCGCCCGGCCAAACCCCAGAAAATTCCTAAACAGTTCTCGAGTCCCTATGTTCCACTGGCTCCCACCCTGTGGAGTGTACTTTCATTTTCAATAAATCTCTGCTTTTGTTAAGCTTCATTCTTTCCTTGCTTTGTTTGTGCACTTTGTTCAATTCTTTGTTCAAGATGCCAAGAACCTGGACACCTTCAACAGGTAACAACCCACAGGCAGTAGTTTGCTACTCTAGTAGAGAATGCATAGGGGTTTCCATTGAAAATCATTTTTCAAGCCACTTGTGGTGGCTCACGCCTGTCATCCCAGCACTTTGGGAGGCTAAGGCGGGTGGATCACTTGAGGTCAGGAGTTCGAGACCAGCCTGGCTAACATGGTAAAACCGCTGTCTAGACCAAAAATACAAAATTAGCTGGTCGTGGTGGCCCGTGCCTGTTGTCAGGCCTCTGAGCCCAAGCCAAGCCATTGCATCCCCTGTGTCTTGCACGTCTACACCCAGATGGCCTGAAGTAACTGAAGATCACAAAAGAAGTGCAAATGCCCTGCCTCAACTTAACTGATGACATTCCACCACAAAAGAAGTGAAAATGGCCGGTCCTTGCCTTAAGCAATGATATTATCTTATGAAATTCCTTTTCCTGGCTCATCCTGGTTCAAAAAGCTCCCCCACTGAGCACCTTGTGACCCCCACTCCTGCCCACCAGAGAACAAACCCCCTTTGACTGTAATTTTCCTTTACCTACCCAAATCCTATAAAACAGCCCCACCCTTATCTCCCTTCACTGACTCTCTTTTCGGACTCAGCCTGCCTGCACCCAGGTGAAATAAACAGGCAGGTTGCTCACACAAAGCCTGTTTGGTGGTCTCTTCACACGGACACGCACAACACCTGTAATCTCAGCTGCTTGGGAGGCTGAGACACGAGAATCGCTTGAACCCGGGAGGCGGAGGTTGCAGTGAGTGGAGATCGCGCCACTACACTCCAGCCTGGGTGACAGAGCAAGACTCCATTTCAAAAAAAGAAGAAAAGAAAAAAATGGGCCAGGCGTGGTGGCTCAAGCCTGTAATCCCAGCACTTTGGGAGGCCGAGACGGGCGAATCACGAGGTCAGGAGATCGAGACCATCCTGGCTAACATGGTGAAACCCCGTCTCTACTAAAAAATACAAAAACTAGCCAGGTGAGGTGGCGGACGCCTGTAGTCCCAGCTACTCAGGAGGCTGAGGCAGGAGAATGGCGTAAACCCGGGAGGCGGAGCTTGCAGTGAGCTGAGATCTGGCCACTGACTGCACTCCAGCCTGGACGACAGAGCCAGACTCCGTCTCAAAAAAAAAAAAAAAGAAAAGAAAAGAAAAGAAAAAAATCATTTTTCCCTACGGAACGGTATAATTAGGATACAATTGTTTCTGCAAGAGCACAAATTCGCTTGGAAGGAGTCAACGTGAATCGTATGCCCAGAACAGTGACTAACACTTCAATTACTATCATTATTCGGAACCTGAGATAAGAGAACCAGTCAAGGTCAGGTCCAAGGTCATTTTCTGGACCGGGCTCCAACTGGGCTGAGCCGCAGCAGAACTGTACCCCACCCCAAGTTCCATGAATGTGTTTTACAGGATTGGAGTCCACCTCGGTAGCTGTCCTGGTGACAGATCACATCCCTTTTGGTTAAGTCCAGGAGAATCCGGAAATACGGAAGGCAACCAGGCCAGAAGGCGTTGTAACTTCCTAAGATTGTCCAACCTCAAAGCGGGAGGCGGGACGACGGTCACTGATTTGCCCGCGTGACACCGGTCTACGATTGGCCAGTGCCGTACTGGGCTGTTCGGTAGCTGCGACGGTTTCCCATAGGCTGGCACAGAAAGGGGCGGGGCAACAGGACTGCAGCGTTACCAATCGGCATGCGGGAAGTAACGCAATTCTTTTTTCCGATTGGTCCGTGAACCTCGGGCGGTCACTGGGAGATCGACCTTGGGATAGAACGTCTGCCTTTTATTGGTCAATACGCTTCGGGGCGGGCAATGTGGCGCTCCGAGGCTGCCTGCGATTGGTGGACGCGGCGCGGCTCAGGGCGGACCAGAGGACTGAAGATCCCTATGCATTGGTCGGGATGCCGGAGGGGCGGGCAATTTGGGATCGACTGTGACTCGCGACTGGTCGGCGCGGCGAGAGCAGAGCGGCGGGCGGATTCCTTGGCTCCCGAGGGCTATGGCGCGGGGTGGCTGGCGCCGTCTGCGCCGCCTGTTATCCGCGGGGCAGCTTCTATTCCAGGGCCGCGCGCTGCTCGTCACCAACACGCTGGGCTGCGGCGCGCTCATGGCGGCCGGTGATGGCCTGCGCCAGTCATGGGAGATCCGTGCCCGGCCCGGCCAGGTTTTCGACCCGCGGCGCTCCGGTGAGGACGCCACGCTACTTAGCCCTTCACCCCGGGCGACCTTTGATCCCGATACCCGACTGCTGGCCGTGACCCCTGACCCGTGGCCTCAGTCCCCCGCAGGACCCTTGCCCTGACCGCGCCTCTTCCGGGTGTCTGTCTCCCGCAGCCCTGGGTCTTCATCACCTCCCAACCCCCGGGGGTCTCTACCCACTACCTAGGAGCCTCTGGAGCCACGCCTGCTGGTGGGGCTTGTAGTGGAAGAATGCACGGGTGGGCTCTTCCGGTTTTCTCGTGAGGCTGAGGCTCCGGGATGGCATTGGGCTTACCCAGGCCTTAGGCAGGGAGGGAGGGAGTGGACTGGAGAATTTGCCGGCCTAACCCAGCCCCCTGATTTACACTCTTATAGCGAGCATGTTTGCGGTGGGCTGCAGCATGGGTCCCTTCCTGCACTACTGGTACTTGTCGCTGGACCGTCTATTCCCTGCGTCTGGCCTCCGAGGCTTCCCAAATGTCCTCAAGAAGGTCCTCGTGGATCAGCTGGTAGCCTCTCCCTTGCTGGGCGTCTGGTACTTCTTGGGTAAGGAGCCTCCTAAGCCTAGGCTTTGCCTCTCATAGGTGGCGAGGGGTGGAGCCAGCTTTGTGTTAAGAAGGATGCAGAGGTGCATTTCCAATGTGCCCCCTGTTTGGGTGGCCCCGAACTAGGAGCCAGGTCACAGCGGAGACGGGACAGATTCGGCCGATGTGAACACTGGCGAGTGTAAGAGGGACCTCGTCCCTCCTACAGTATCTGCTGGGGCCGTCCTGGGCGGGAGGTTGAGAGCATTTCCCAAAGAAGGGGACGACAAAAAGAAACAAAAAACAAAAACAACAACAACAAAAAAAAAAAAAAAAAAAAAGAAAGAAAGGCCGGGCGCGGTGGCTCACGCCTGTAATCCCAGCTCTCAGGGAGGCAGAGGCGGGAGGATAGCTTGAGCCCAGGAGTTCGAGACCTGCCTGGGTAATATAGCGAGACCCTGTTCTCCACAAAAAAAGGAAAACAAAAAAAAAAAAGACAAAAAAAAAAAGAAGGGGGGCCGGGCGCGGTGGCTCAAGCCTGTAATCCCAGCACTTTGGGAGGCCGAGACGGGCGGATCACGAGGTCGGGAGATCGAGACCATCCTGGCTAACACGGTGAAACCCCGTCTCTACTAAAAAAATACAAAAAACTAGCCGGGCGAGGTGGCGGGCGCCTGTAGTCCCAGCTACTCGGGAGGCTGAGGCAGGAGAATGGCGGGAACCCGGGAGGCGGAGCTTGCAGTGAGCTGAGATCCGGCCACTCCAGCCTGGGAGACAGAGCGAGACTCCGTCTCAAAAAAAAAAAAAAAAAAAAAAAAGAAGGGGACGACACTCAGTTGAGACGTGAAAAGGGAACCAGCGGGCAGAGGGAACAGCTAATGCAAAGGCTCCGAGACCTGAACGAAGAGAAATTGAGGCTGGACTTCATGAGGTGCAACGGTGCCAGCCCTAGGCTCGGTAAAGACAGCAGTATTAATAGAAGAGTCTCTCATTCTCCACCTCCCAGGTCGGCTTCCTGGTCTGTGATGGAAAAGTAATACAACTGACTCAACTACAGGGTGTGTCTCCTTTGGGGCACGTGTTTATATGTTTATGACTTCTGTCTCTCACTGGGACTGACTTGCTCTGTTTTGTCCCTACACCAGCTACCCTAATTCTCTGTCCTTCCCATCTGAAAGTCCCTGTCCCTCTGCCCGGGGTGGGGGGCGCGGGCTCTCAGGGGCCCAACCCTGCACCCTCCATCGTCAGCCCATCTTGTCATCTCAACAGTACTTCCTGGCCTCTAACACTCTGATTTCTTGGTTTCCTTCCCAGGCCTTGGCTGCATGGAGGGTCAGACAGTGGGTGAGAGCTGCCAGGAGCTGCGGGAGAAGTTCTGGGAATTCTACAAGGTGGGAGCACCCGCCCCTTGCCCCTGTCCGGCCTCGCCCCCTCATGGACGCTCCGCCCCCACCCAGCTCCGGCCCCGCCCCTCATTCCCCGCCTTTCCCCGCAGGCAGACTGGTGCGTGTGGCCTGCTGCACAGTTCGTGAACTTCCTCTTCGTGCCCCCCCAATTTCGAGTCACCTACATCAACGGCCTGACGCTGGGCTGGGACACGTACCTGTCGTACTTGAAGTACCGGGTGAGTGTGGAGGGCATACCAGGCACCCAGGGGGCTACACGTGTGAGCTCCAAGTGGCAGTGTAGCCAGCCACCCTGGAGAGTGGGAGTCCCCTGTGCTGCAGGCAACCTTTACCCAACAGTGGGCTGGTGGAGAGCTCCTCACTAGCCGTTAAGACCCAGCCCCGGCTGGGCGCCATGGCTCATGCCTATAATCCCAGCACTTTGGGAGGCCCAAGCGGGTGGATTGCCTGAGATTGGGAGTTCGAGAGCAGCCTGGGCAATCTGGTGAAACCCCTTCTCTACTAAAAATACAAAAAATTAGTGGTACCCACCTGTAATCCCAGTTACTTGAGAGGCTGAGGCAGGAGAATCGCTTGAACCCAGGAGGCAGAGGCTGCAGTGAGACGAGATCATGCCACTGCACTCCAGCCTAGGTGACAGAGCGAGACTCTGTTTCAAAAAAAAAAAAACCCAGCCCTTCTGTGCCGTCTGATGCGACCTCAGCCAGGTCCCTGCCATGTCTGTTGAGCAGGGCTGACGTCTGGCCCGAGGGCAGGTAGGATAGGGCTCAGTTAGGAGGGACCAGGAGGGATGAGCCAGGCTTCTGACCAGATGCCTTGTCTTGTGTGGACAGAGCCCAGTTCCTCTGACATCCCCAGGCTGTGTGGCCCTGGACACCCGAGCAGACTGAACTGTCCACCTCCGGGACTAGATGCAAGACTGACTCCTGGCAGACCATCCCCTCTACCAGAAGGGGAATGGGCCCCTGCAGCGAGCTCGGGTCCTGGGCCACGTCCCAGCGCCACTCCAGCTCCCGGGCATTGGGCTGAGCCGCCCTTCCCAAGCGCACTTCTGGGACTCAGTTTCCCCAACTGGAACACACCCGTGAAGATGGATGATCATCCCCTAGCCCTTCTCAGCAGGAACCTCATACGACCTGTGACCAAGATGTCCCACTTGGGACTCAGCACGGGGCTCACCCTGCCAACCAGTCCCAAGCCCCAACCCCTCAACACTGCCGTCCACCTGGCTCTGGGCCAAGCCACCGATCCAGAGCTCCCTCAGGTCCTGGGACTAAGGCGGGGATGTGGCCGATCCCCTCAGAGCAGGCTCAGGCCTGGAGTCGGCCCCCAAAAGTTTCAGGCAGGGCCGGGCAGCCTCTGTGTTTCCTTTCCTGGTCGTGAACTATGGAAATGCCATTAAATTATCTCTGTAATGTAATTGAAACTGCTGGCTGGGCGCAGTGGCTCACACCTGTAATCTCAGCCCTTCGAGAGGCTGAGGTGGAAGGATTGCTTGAGGCCAGGTGTTCGAGGCCAGCCTGGGCAAACATAGCAAGACCCTGTCTCTATTTATATTGAAAAATAAAAATAACAAAAGAAAATGCTGTGGATGGTCAAAACCAGGGTGGGCAGGGCCCGGTGCTCACAGGAACACACGTGGTCCATTCGCTTTATTGGGTGTGTGTAGTGTTGTCTTGACATCTCCTAAGGAACTGGGGGGCACGTTTGACACTCATGAGGTCAGAACAGGTCTGGTGGGTAGGGGGAGGGGTCCCAGGGTGGTGAATACCCACAGCACAGCCCCCCACCAAAAGAGAAAACTGGGGGAGAGGAGCCCGGCAGGCCAGACTCTGACCCCCATGGTCCGCACAGGGAAACCCCCAACAGCGGCCTCGGCCCACCGCGGCAGAGCCGAGGGACTGGCAGGCCTGGCCACCTCCCATTGCCCGATCAGCCTGCTCTAGGGTGTCATCTGGCCCCCTCTTCACAACTGACAACTGTGGTTGGGGGTGAATTTAAAAAAAAGGCGAGGGGGTTCAGGAGGGTGAGTGGTGAGTTCACAGGGCCACGAGACACCACGGCTGAGTGGGGAAAGGGCTATATGTACAGGATGGGCAGGGCTTGGGGTGGGCAGGGGAGCCCGGGCCCCTGGGGGACATCTTCGATAAATAAATAAATAGCTACAATAATAAATAAGGGTGACGGGCTAAGTCAGGAGTAGGGGTCTTGTGCCCATGGCTGGTAGGGGCCAGGTCAGGCCCAGGTAGTTGGGGGAAGGTGGGGAAGACGGGAAAGAGGGGAAAGGGGGTGGGGTGGCTCTCAGCAGGCGCAGTCCTGGTGAGGTGGCACCTGCTGGTCACTGAGCTGTGGGCCCTGCTTGGCGCCTGTGACCGCAGGGTCTGCCGTGTCCAATGACTCGGACATCTTCTCGCAGATGACGTCCACCAGGCGCTCAAAGGTCTGCTTGACGTTGATGTTGTCCTTGGCGCTGGCCTCAAAGAACTCGAACCCTGTGGTCAGGGAAGGCAGAGATGAGGACCCTGGCCACGCCCTATGCCAACTCCCAGAGATGCTTCTCTGAGGAAAGGAAACACTGGAGATTCCCAGTGCCAAGTAGCTTATTGAAGGTACTGACAAATCCCACAGAGAAGCAACGTTGAACTGGGTCAGCTCTGCATTTCCTGCTTTTTTTTTTTTTTTTTTTTTTTTGAGACAGGGCCTTGCTGTGTTGCCCAGGATGGAGTATGGTGGCGTGATCATAGCTCACTGCAGTTTCGACCTCCTGGGCTCAAGTAATCCTCCACCTCCACCTCTCAAAGTGCTGGGATTATAGGCGTGAGCCAGTGCACCTGGCCTCCTGCCCTTCCTTCCGAAAACTGTGTCTCCTTGTCCTTAGGACCTGGCAAGACATGCCCTGCAGCGTCCAGCCCAGCACCATAGACTGGCCCTGGAAGCCTCAGACACTCAAATCCAGCCGTGACCTCCCCCTGCTCACACACCCTCTGTGGCTCCCTATTGCCCTCCAAAGAGTCCCAGCCTCTCAGCATATGGTTGAGGCCCTCTCTGATCGGCTACATTTCCTCCAGCTGACCCTCATGTTTCAGTCTTGTGAAATTATCACCAAAACACACAGGATCTTTCTCACCGCAAGCCTTTGCCCAAGCTACTTCCTCTGCCTGAAAGACCTTCTTCCAAGCTCTAGAGTCCACTGCCCACCACTCCAGGAAGCCTGGCTCCTCTCATGGGCTCCTCTCATCCAGGTCCCTCCCTCCACCTCAGGGGTCCCTTGAGGCCTCCCTAGATGCCTCTCGAGCCCAGCAACACCCAGCAAAGCATTGGACAATGAGTGTCAGAATCAATCCTTAAACTTTCTGCATGGTGAACTCCTACACATCCCTCAAGATCCGACACAAATGGCTCCTGGATGAAGGCTAGTTTGCAGAAAGTGTGAATTACCTGGCTTAGCTGTAAGACCTTGGGTGTGAGCCCTCCCCTCTCTTAGTGTCCTTTTTCTAGCCTTGTGGGTCTCTGGCCCAGCTGGGCACTCACCAAGGTGGTCAGCTAGCTGCCGGCCACGTTCTGATGACACCACCCGCTCATCCTCCATGTCACACTTGTTTCCTACCAGCAGCACCTGGGCATTGTCCCACGAGTAGGTCTTGATCTGGGTGGACCTATAGGATGCAGCCAGAGGGGGACAGGTTATTGCTTGGAGGATCCCAGCTCCACCCTGACGGGCTGGTGTGGAACCCGTGTCCTTGTCCAAGGGAGAAAGACCCTGAAGCTTGGCCCTCCATCCTCCCCACCATGCTTTTCCCCCATGTGCCCCTCGTTCACCCCACTCCAGCCCCCATTGACCCATTATTGCTTTTGTGTTTTATGTTGTTTTTTTTTTAGATAGAGTCTGGCTCTGTTGCCCAGGCTGGAGTATCTGTCTGCCTTGACTTCTCAAAGTGTTGGAATTATAGGCATGAGCCACCCAGCCCAGAAATTTTCTTTTTTTGAGATAGAGTCTTGCTCTGTTGCCCAGGCTGGAGTGCAGTGGTGCGATCTAGGCTCACTGCAACCTCTGCCTCCCAGGTTCAAGTGATTCTTCTGCCTCACCCTCCCAAATAGCTGGGACTACAGGCATGAGCCACCACGTTTGGGTAATTTTTTGTGCTTTTAGTAGAGACAGGGTTTCACTATGTTGGCCAGGATGGTCTAGAACTCCTGAGCTCAAGATCCACCCACCTCGGCCTCCCAAGGTGCTGGGATTACAGGTGTGAGCCACTGTGCCCAGCCTAGAAATTTTTTTTTAAGTTATTATTTCTAGAAAAAAAAACAAAACAGTTATTACTTCTGAGCAGAAAATTGAAATGTTTGCAACCTCTAACCTATGCCAACTCTCCTTTTTTTTTTTTTTTTGGAGACAGAGTTTTGCTCTTGTTGCCCAGGCTGGAGTGCAGTGGCGCAATCTTGGCTCACTGCAACCTCTGCCTCCTGGGTTTGAGCGATTCTCCTGCCTCAGGCTCCCAAGTAGCTGGGATTACAGGCATGCACTACCCCGCTAATGTTTGCATTTTTAGTAGAGATGGGGTTTCTCCATTTTGGTCAGGCTGGTCTCGAACTCCTGACCTCAGGTGATCCACCTGCCTTAGTCTCCCAAAGTGCTGGGATTACAGGTGTGAGCCACCGCGCCCGGCCATGCCAACTCTCCTTATAGTCTCTATATTCTCCACCCTACGCTTGCAGATATTTTTTTCTACATGGTTATAGTTTTACTTTTCCATTTGAAATCCTTCCCAGACTCCTACCTTTTATTTGTTATTTTTGTTGTTGTTGTTGTTGAGACGGAGTCTCACTCTGTCGCCCAGGCTGGAGTGCTGTGGCTGGATCTCAGCTCACTGCAAGCTCCGCCTCCTGGGTTTACGCCATTCTCCTGCCTCAGCCTCCCGAGTAGCTGGGACTACAGGCGCCCGCCACCTCGCCCGGCTAGTATTTTGTATTTTTTTAGTAGAGACGGGGTTTCACTGTGTTCGCCAGGATGGTCTCAATCTCCTGACCTCGTGATCCGCCCGTCTCGGCCTCCCAAAGTGCTGGGATTACAGGCTTGAGCCACCGCGCCCGGCCTTATTTGTTATTTTTTGAAGAAAGTTTGGCTCAGAGACAATGGCCCCAGAATGAGTGTGCAAGGCCAGAAGCGATGGCTCATGCCCATCATCCCAGCACTTTGGGAGGCCAAGGTGGGCAGATCACTTGAGCCAAGGAGTTCAAGACCAGCCTGGGCAACATGACGAAATCCCATCTCAATTAAAAATACAAAAAATGAGCCAGGTGTGGTGGTATGCACCTGTAGTCCCAGCTACTTGGGAGGCTGAGACAGGAGGATCACTTGAGCCCAGGAGGTCGAGGCTGCAATGAGCCCTGATAATGCCACTGCACTCCAGCCTGGGTGACAGAATAAAACCCTCTCTCAAAGAAAAGAAAAAAAAAAAAAAAAAAAGAGCAAGTGGGATGCACTCACCAGTCCTGCACTGCATTGAAGGACTCCTCATTGGTGATGTCATACATGAGAATGAAGCCCATAGCGCCCCGGTAGTAGGCGGTGGTGATGGTCCGGTACCGCTCTTGCCCTGCTGTGTCCTAGGGAGGAAGAGATGAAGGTTAGAGAAGACCCACACATAAGGCCCTGGGAGAGGAAATGAGCTCTGATATCATCCAGTTCAGCCCCCTGGGAGGAGTAGGAGCTTGCCCAGAGGCACAAAGTGTCAGAAAGAGCAGGTTAGGTCACCAGTGCTCGGAATATATGATTGCTCCATTATTCTACAGAGTCATTCAACAAACATTTACCGTGCCAGGTGCTGTGGCTCACACCTGTAATCCCAGCACTATGGGAGGCTGAGTTGGGCAGATGGTTTGAACCCAGGAGTTCCAGACCAGCCTGGGCAACATAGCGAGACCCCAACTCTACAAAAAATACAAAAATGAACAGGGTGTGGTGGCTCACACCTGTAGTCCCAACTACTCAGGAGACTCAGGTGAGAGGGTTACTTGAGCCCAGGAGGCAGAGGTTGTAGTAAGGTGAGATTGCACCACTGCAGTTCAGCCTAGTGACAGAGTGAAACCCTGTCTCAAAAAAACAAACAGGGGGCCAGGTGCAGCGGTGGCTCACACCTGTAATCCTAGCACTTTGGGAGGCCAAGGTGGGTGGATCACCTGAGGTCAGGGATTGAGACCAGCCTGGCCAACATGGTGAAACCCTGTCTCTACTGAAAAAAAAAAAAAAAAAATTGGCTGGGCGTGGTGGTGGGCCCCTGTAATCCCAGCTACTCAGGAGGCTGAGGCAGGAGAATCGCTTGAACCCGGGAGGCGGAGGTTTCAGTGAGCCAAGATTGCGCTACTGCACTCCAGCCTGGGTGACAGAGCAAAAACTCTGTCTCAAAAAACAAACAAACAAACAAACATGGACTGGGCACTGATCTTTGCCATACCCTGAACTGGACACTGGAGACACAGTTGTTAACAAGATGGGCAGAAATTCCTGCCCTTGCTAAGTGACACCCAGTGTGGGAAATAGAAAATAACGGTGTAAACTGGGCGCAGTGGCTCACACCTGTAATCCCAGCACTCTGGGAGTCCGAGGCAGGTGGATCACAAGGTCAGGGGTTCGAGACCAGCCTGACCAACATGGTGAAACCCCGTCTCTACTAAAAAAACAAAAATTAGTTGGGTATGGTAGCAGGTGCCTGTAATCCCAGCTACTCAGGAGGCTGAGGCAGGAGAATTGCTTGAACCCAGGAGGCGGAGGTTGCAGTGAGCAGAGATCATGTCATTGCACTCCAGCCTGGGCGACAGAGCGAGACTCCGTTTAAAAAAAAAGAGAGAGAGAAAAGAATAGTGTAAATGTATCCTATATTGGAAAGTGACAAGGACCAAGGAGAAAAATCAAGCCAAACGAAGATAGAGAGAATATAGCTGTAGGTTTAAAAACTAAAGGAAGCCAGACTCAGTGACACTCGCCTGTACTCCCAGCTACTAGGGAAGCTAAGGCAGGAGGATTGCTTGAGCCCAGGAGTTCAAATCCAGCCTGGGCAACAGAGTGAGGCTCTGTCTCTTAAAACTAACAAGGCCAGGTGGGGTGGCTCATGCCTGTAATCCTAGTACTTTGAGAGGCTGAGGTGGGAGGATCGCTTGAGCCTAGGAGTTCAAGACCAGCCTAGGCAGACATAGCCAAACCCTGCAAAAAAGAAAAAAATTAGCAGGGGTGGTGGTAGGCGCCTGTGGTCCTAGCTCCTCAAGAGGCTTAGGTGGAAGAATGGCTTGAGCCTGGAAAGTCGAGGCTGCAGAAAGCCGTAATCACGCAACTGCATTCCAGCTTAGATGACAGAGTAAGACCACCCTGTCTCAAAAAACAAACAAAAAAAGAGAATGGGGACCAAGATCCAGCTGAAACCTCATACATGGAAGAACTTGAAGATGGGGAAACTGAGGGACAAGGATTAGGCGCTTATGGGAGAACACAGTTGCTGTCTGTTTCTGCCCCTGGTATATAGTGGGCACCTGATAAATGCCCAGTGTGTAAGTGAATGACTCCAGTCAGGAAAGAGACAGACAAGGCTGGGGCTGCTTTTCCAAGGACAGGAATCAGACGGAGCCGGGCGGGAGCCCGCCAGCTGGGACCCACCCAGATCTGCAGCTTGATCCTCTTGTCGTTGCGATAGATGGTCTTGACCTTGAAGTCGATGCCCACGGTGCTGACGAAGGCAGGCGTGAACGAGTCATCAGCATAGCGGAAGAGGAAGGACGTCTTGCCCACGCTGCTGTTGCCGATGATGAGAATCTTGAACATGTAGTCGAAGTTCTGATCCGAGGACTCCTTCTGCCCATAGCGTGAGTCTGTGGCGGATGCCATCTGGGGATACCGGGTGTAGGAGAGCCGTGAGGGGGGCTCTCTCCATCCTCATGTGCTCAAGCCCAAGCAGAGGATGGTGAGGGCTCCAGAAAACGGCCAGTATATGGAGAACACCCTTATCCCATCAGGAACCCCAGTATTAATTGGTGGTGCCCCCAGCAGAGGGCAGCCTGTGACCTTGAAATCCTGGACGTTTCGGAGGAGGGGCTCAAAGAGTCGCCGATGGGGACACTCCAGCAGCCCCCTCCAAAAGGCCTATGCCCCCGGTGGGGCTGTAACCCTAAACCCAGGGCTGAGCCCAGAGGGGATGACTGCAGCTGGCTCCGCCCCCCATCAATCTTTCATGGTCCTCAGAACCCGGCCGCAATGCCCCACGTGCACTGCGTGCATGGTCCCTCGAGGACGCGCATCTGCAGCCCCCGCTTCCCCCAAACCTCCAGGCCGGAGAGCTCCGGCCAAGGCCGCTGCATCACATGATACAGGCGGGGCAAGCACACGCTCACGTGCACACAGCCTCAAACACGCTCATCCGTACATACAGGAGTGTGTGAACGCACTGGAATGCACAGGACAAAGACATAGACACCTGTTTGCACACCGACTCGCCTATAGAAATGTGCAAACCACCCGTGAGCACAGGCCCCTCCACCCATGCAGGGTGTGCACATCACCCACACGGACACGGATCCCCGTGCTTGTATGCACGGGCCATGCATGCACAGGCGGTCCACACGTCTTTCTCCACGCGCATGCAACACGCACACACTTAGGCCCAGACCCCCACGGGGTCACACGAGCATATCCAGGTACACACGCAAGGGTACACACAGACCTGCTGACACAGGCAGGCGCGCACACGCGTGTGCACACCACGCGCACGCGCACGCAAAAGCCTCCCGCGCGCACAGCTTCCCGCAAGGAGCTCGCCTCCCCTCCCCCTCCGCCGCAGAGCAGGGGGGTTGGGGGGGTTAGTGGTGAGGATCAGACAGGAGTGGGGCGCCCAGGCCCTACCCATTCCTAGCCTCGCGACCGCCGCATCCTTCCCCTCATTCAACCCTAGTCAACCCATCAGTCAAATGAAGGTTATGCAGGTGCTTGGAATCTGAGCACACCCGGCCGCGCAGGAGCTCACCTTGCCCTGAACCGATGCAACGGCGACCCTAGCGGCAGTGACTTTTTTGGCGGTGGCGGTGACAGGGCCCCCTGTGCGTTGATGTGGGGCTGGCTGTGCGGTGGCGGTGGCGGCGGCGGCAGCGGCTCGGGCCCCTGCAGTCCTCGGTGACGTCCTGCAAAGGGAGGGGCGGGGCCTCACATGTAGATAAGCCCGTGACGCCATCCGGAGGCGGAGCCACGCGTAGAGATGTGGCCCATTGACGCACGCGGAGCCAGATGGGGCGGGGCTCCTGCGCAGATTGACGCGCAAATGGGGCGGGGCCTAGAGTTTGCATCCAGTAGGGGCGGGAGCGGCGCGGCGGCCGACTCCGCCTCTCGTCCGCCTCGGGGAGGCGGGGCCCCTCAGCGTTCTCTCACTGGCTTAAGCCCTCGAGCGACGGGCGGAGTAGCCAATCAACGATTGTCTACTCCCTCCTCCTGTCCAATGGTGGCATCTGGGCGATTGAAGGGTCGAGAGGCTGAGGCCTTGGCTGAGCCCGGGTCTTCGAGGGGCGGTTCCCTTACCCGCCCGCGCCCACCCCAGGTAGGGACTCTTGAGGCCACCGTCTTGTCCAAGGTGCTGTGACACCTGGTAAATGCCCCTGACTCCCAATTGCAGAAAAGAAAAACCGAGGCCCAAGAGATGTTTTATGCCCTCACACAAATGGGGTTCAAAATAATACAAAAGAATAAACAGGGGTCAAGAAGGACCCCTGTCCCATTCCCGAGGCGTAAGACCCCCACTGAGGGAGGGGCTAGCAAAGACTCCACCCCTCCCCCGTTTCTGAGGTTTGAAAAGAAAGAAGAAGTAGAGGTCAAGAGAGCCACCTCTCCCCACCATTCCCAGAAAAGGAGGAAGGGGCTGACGGACTCTCTGGGAACCCCTCCCCTCCCTGCGCCCCGTCATCAAGAGGAAAATTCGAAGAAAAGGTTTAGCAGGGACAGAGAAGCGACCTGTCCTGGAAACCCCTTAAAGCCTGCGGTAAATGCCCCGGGAAACAGGGAGGGCACCAGCCGAAGCCTCCAGCCCTTCAATGCTCGGGTTCAAAGACCCGGGGGCTGGGAGACGCCCCTCCCTCCATCCTGGGAAAGCAAATGGAGCCTTTTGGGAGCTAAGATGGTCCATCGTTTATTCCTCCAAATCTTCAGGGAAAGAAGTCAGAATTTGGGGAGGGGGCAGGAGCCCGAAACCCCAGCCCCTACTTTGGGTCTCCTGCGCCCTCTACTCCAGCTTTCAAACCCTCCAGGGGTGTGTGGCCCCCTGGAGAGTCCTGATCCCCTAGATTCTCTCCCCACACCTCCCAGTAGGCGGGGCTGGAGTGTGTGTGTGTTGGGGGGTGACTCGTCCTGTTTATAAAAAGCTCGCCAGCTGCGGAGGCGCGGAGAGACCAGAATAACTTAGCGCCTCGAGGCCCAGCCGCCGCCAACCCCGTCCCCAGCCCGCCCCCAACGCCCTGGAAGTACTGGGACGCCCAACCCCATGTCCCCGCACCGTTTGCATTTGGGAAATTTATTTTTTTTCTTTTTAGGGTAACAAGTTGGCTCCCTCCTCCCCCACTCGGACTATAAAAGTATCACGAATCCACTGCGGAGAGATTGGGAAAATTCAGAAAAACAAAAAAGAAAATAAAAAGAAATCCACCTCCCATTCTCCCCGCCCTCCGCGCCCACGCGGTAGTCCGTGCTCTGTGGGGGGTTCCAGGGCAGCTCCTCCAAGCCCTTGCCTGCGGCCTCGTTGGAGGGGAGGAGGTTTTAGGCTACTCAGCTCCCTGATCGCCCAAAGGCACGCTTCCTACATGGGTGGTTCTCTCGGAAATACCTCCTTCCTTTTTTTCCCCAGGAAGAGAAAAGTGAGCCACGAGAATGTGCAAAAGCTTCTGTCACTGACGTAGTATTTTAAAGTAAAAATAGCCGGGTGAGGCGGCTCACGCCTGTAATCCCACCACTTTGGGAGACCAAGGCGGGAGGATCGCTTGAGCCCAGGAATTGGAAACCAGCCTGGGTAACATGGGGAGGCCCCGTCTCTACAAAAAATTTAAAAATCAGCTGGGTGTGGTGTCGCGTGCTTGTGGTCCCAGCTACTCCCGAGGCTGAAGTAGGAGGATCACTTGAGCCCAGGAGGTCGAGGCTGTAGGAAACCGTATCGCGCCACTGCACTCCAGCCTGGACGACAGAGTGAGACCCTGTCTCAAAAAATTAATTACGGCCGGGCGCGGTGGCTCAAGCCTGTAATCCCAGCACTTTGGGAGGCCGAGACGGGCGGATCACGAGGTCAGGAGATCGAGACCATCGTGGCTGACACGGTGAAACCCCGTCTCTACTAAAAAATACAAAAAACTAGCCGGGCGAGGTGGCGGGCGTCTGTAGTCCCAGCTACTCGGGAGGCTGAGGCAGGAGAATGGCGTGAACCCGGGAGGCGGAGCTTGCAGTGAGCTGAGATCCGGCCACTGCACTCCAGCCTGGGCGACAGAGCGAGACTCTGTCTCAAAAAAAAAAAAAAAAAAAGAGAGAAAAAAAATAATTACTTAATTTAAATTTAAAAAGAATGCAAGCCCTTGATTATCCAGAGCAGCACTGGGCTCTGGAATTAGAAATGGTTGAGCTGGAGGAGGGGCTGTGGGCTTGGGGCATTTTCTGTGTGGCAGGAGAGACACAGCTGGTGGGAGAAGGGGCTGGGCTTCCAGGCCGGCCCCACTCAGAGGAAAGTCCAGAGGCCTCCCCATGGCCCCACCCTATCGTCTACACTAGACAAATAAAAATAAAAATCTGGCCAGGCGCGGTGGCTTATACCTGTAATACCAGCACCTTGGGAGGCCGAGGCAGGAGGATCACTTCTTGACCTTGAGGTCAGGAGTTCGAGACCAGCCTGGCCAACATGGTGAAACCCCATCTCTGCTAAAAATTCAAAAATTAGCCTGGTGTGCTGGTGCCTGCCCCAGGAGGCTGCTTGGGAGGCTCAGGCATGAGAATCGCATGAACCAGGGAGGCGGAGGTTGCAGTGAGCTGAGATCACACCAGCCTGGGTGATAACAGGGAGACTCTGTCTCAAGAAAAAAAAAAAAAAAAAATTAAAAAAAAAAAAGTATCCCAGATACGGGTCCAGGGACGACTTCTTGGGGAAGAAGACACTAACTTAAAACCCAGTGGGGGGCCAGGCATGGTGGCTCACGCCTGTAATCCCAGCACTTCGGGAGGCCGAGCGGGTGGATCACCTGAGGTCAGAAGTTCAAGACCAGCCTGGTCAACATGCTAAAACCCCGTTTCTACTAAATATACTCCACCTAAAAAAATGAAAAAGAATGGCCGGGCGCGGTGGCTCAAGCCTGTAATCCCAGCACTTTGGGAGGCCGAGACGGGCGGATCACGAAGTCAGGAGATCGAGACCATCCTGGCTGACACAGTGAAACCCCGTCTCTACTAAAAAATACAAAAAACTAGCCGGGCGAGGTGGCGGGCGCCTGTAGTCCCAGCTACTGGGGAGGCTGAGGCAGGAGAATTGCGTGAACCCGGGAGGCGGAGCCTGCAGTGAGCTGAGATCCGGCCACTGCACTCCAGCCTGGGCGGCAGAGCGAGACTCCGTCTCAAAAAAATAAATAAATAAATAAAAATTAAAAAAAAAAAAAAGAAAAGAGAGAGAAAGAAAGAAAAGAAAGAAAAGAAATATGAATATCTTATAACAGATGTAGAAAAAATGGAGGGAAATAAGGCAAAATACTGCAGATAATCTATGGGTGGAGATACAGCAGAATTTTATTTCCTTCTTTATACATTTCCATTATTCCCAAATTTTCTACAACGAACACGTATTACTTTGTAAGGGGACGGGGGGAAAAATCTTGGAAAAAAAAATTCCCTAAATCTCTGCCTTTTAAAAGTCTGGAAGGAAATGCACCAAGTTCGTGAACCCGGATGACTTTTAGTTCTGGCACTGTGGAATTTTATCATTAACTGTGATGATGATGAATTCTGAGTGGTTATAATATTTACGAACGAAGCCAGCTGCTCTGGAAGCCGAGGGCGGCTGTGATGACGCCTGCATCTTGTATAAATATTCAGGCACGCGAAGAGGGAGGCAGAGGGTAGGGATGGATACTAAGGCTTCCGGAGGCAGGGATCGAACCCTAGGCTTGGGTATGGTGTTCCCAGTACGCTCGGAGTCCCGACCAGCAGGACGAGCTCTTCCCGGCGAGGTGCCCTAAGTGGGACCATCAGGGCGGGAGGATGCCACCCCTCCAACCCACCTGCCAACCGCGGAGAAGCGCGCCCCGCCGTGTCTCCCACGCGCGCCACCAGGGGGCGCCGCTGGCTAATATTGGGCGCCCAGATGCTTGACTTTGTGCTGGCAAGAGGACCGCTCTGTGCCTCAGTTTCCCCATCAGTGAAATGGCCAGGACGCTCAATTTGGTCAATCGAATGTCTTAAGATGTAAAGATTTTATTTAACCCCAGATAAATGCTCAGTACCCCAAATGTCTAGGATATTTCAGGTAGGTAACAGACAACAACTCCCCACCCCCAACCGGAGTTTATCCAAGTACTAGGATCAGGTTACAGAGGGGAAACGGAGGCCCAGAAGGGGCTATGATGGCAAGAAAGCCTCAGGGGCCTCCCTCCCTCTAGGGGGAGTCTGAGGCAGTTTCAGGAATCAGGAGACTTGGAGACCCGCTAGGGAGGGGAAAATTGTGTGTTTTTGTTGCTGTCCTAGGGAAGGAGAAACATGTGGGGGACCCAGCATGGAGTTCTGAGGACAGAGAAAGCAGGGGGCTCCTACATCCAGAGACACCGAAGACAGAAAATACAGCAACTTAAAGCAACAACTGGTGCATAGGTTAAATCAATCTTCAGAGACATGTTGGCACAGAGCCCCCTCTTTTTGTTGTTGTCGCCCAGGCTGGAGTGCAATGACATGACTTCGGCTCACCACAACCTCCACCTCCCAGATTCAAGCGATTCTCCTGCCTCAGCCTCTCAAGTAGCTGGGATTACAGGCGCCCACCACCACGCCCAGCTAATTTTTGTATTTTTAGTAGAGATGGGGTTTCACCGTGTTGGCCAGGCTGGTCTTGAACTCCTGACCTCGTGATCCACCCGCCTCAGCCTCCCAAAGTTCTGGGATTACAGGTGTGAGCCACCGCGCCTGGCCTCTAATTTTGTGTATTTTTAGTAGAGACAGAGTTTCACTACGTTGGCCAGGCTGATCTCAAACTCCTGACCTCAGGCGATCCACCCCCACTCAGCCTCCCAAAGTGCTAGGATTACAGGCAGGCGTGAGCCACCTGGCCTGACAACTTTTTCTTTTTTTTTTTTTGAGACAGAGTCTTGCTCTGTTGCCCAGGCTGGAGTGCAGTGGCACGCTCTCGGCTCACTTCAACCTCCACCATCTGAGTTCAAGCGATTCTCCTGCCTCAGCCTCCCAAGTAGCTGAGATTACGGGTGCCCATCACCACGCCCAGCTAATTTTTGTATTTTTAGTAGAGATGGGGTTTCACCATGTTGGCCAGACTGGTCTCGAACTCCTAACCTCAGGTGATCCACCCACCTCAGCCTCCCAAAGTGCTGGGATTACAGGCATGGGCCACCGTGCTCAGTCTCAGAGCCCCCCTGTCTTTCCTTTCCTTCTCTTTTCTTTTTTTAATTTTATTTTTATTTATATATTTATTTTTTGAGACAGAGTGTCACTCTGTCGCCCAGGCTGGAGTGCAGTGGCGCCATCTCAGCTCACTGCAAGCTCCGCCTCTGGGGTTCATGCCATTCTCCTGCCTCAGCCTCCCCAGTAGCTGGGACTACAGGCGCCCGCCACAATGCCCGGCTAATTTTTTATATTTTTAGTAGACACAGCGTTTCACCGTGTTAGCCAGGATGGTCTTGATCTCCCAACTGCGTGATCCACCCTCCTTGGCCTCCCAAAGTGCTGGGACTACAGGCGTGAACCACTGCGCCCGGTCTTTTTTTTTCTTTTAGACAGGATCTTGCTGTGCTGCCCAGGCTGGAGTGCAGTGATACAATCATAGCTCTCTTCAGCCTCCAACTCCTGGGCTCAAGCGATCCTCTTTGTCTCAACCTTCTGAGTAGCTGGGACTACAGGTGCACACCGCCATGCCTGGCTAATTTTTTTTTCAGAGATGGGGGTCTTGCTATGTTGCCCAGGCTGGTCTCAAACTCCTGAGCTCAAGTGATCCTCCCACCTCAGCTTCCCAAAGTGCCGGGATTACAGGCATGAGCCACCATGCCTTGCCCAGCCCCTCTTTTCTGCTCCTCTTCCTGCCCCCTACCACAGTTTCAGAAACAAAATTGGGTATGAATGAAGCTTTGGTGCTGAAAATTTCCCCACTCACATTTCCATGCTCTTGCAGAGAGCTGCTTGGTAAGGGAAGATGGTGAGATGCCTTTGGGATGGTCTCCTGACTCCCCCACCCCTTGTGCAGGGCTACTACAGAGGCATAAAGCTGGTATGAAGTAGATGGGCAATACATATTTGACAAAGAAGGAAATAATTAAGTGACAGATGTGGCTCAAGAGTGACCACTGGAGTGGGTGGGCTAGAGGCTCTAGCAGAGAGCACCTCTCCTTGCAGGGATAGAAGCCCAGGAGAAAGATCCCAAGGGCATTATAAGAGGCTGCCCCTTGGAGAGCTCTTTTAGGTAAGTCCGGGGTCAGAGTGGACCCCAGCCAGGTGCCTCCAGTTAGACCCTGAGAGCCACCTATGACTAAGAACTTGATTGTCTCCCTCAATGGGTGGGAAAGTGAAGCAAAAGCCACATGGAGCCACTTCCTAGAAAGTCTGCCTGCCAAGAGCCAAAGGGATTCACCATCCATTGCCCCTGCAGTTCACGCAGGGCTGGCCCTAAGTCCTCTGGTTGTCGAGGGGTAAGTCCCCAGGGTCTGGGCCAGCTTCCGGGGACAGGAGTTCAGTGTCAGGCAACTTCAAGGCCTCTTTGTCTAAAGTTGTCTCTTCCCCGTCCTCTTCCTCCTCCTCATCCTCTTCCTCTGCCTCCTCCAGAGTCAGCTCAAACTGGAATCTGTCAGGCCCGCCCCACTCAGGGTTGGTGAGGTCTGAGGGACTTCGGGGGATCTTGCTCTGGTACCACTCTCGATTGTCCTCCAGCGTGTCCAGCAGGTCCTGTGCGTCTGGGTGGACCAGGTCAGCCCAAGTCTCCCACAGTGGGTGGGCAATGTAGTCAATGAAACCCACCTGTGGCGGGGGGTTGGGCAGGTAGGCATTTGGTGAGTCACAGTGAACCCTAGACTCAATCCAACCTCCAGATCTTTAGCCAAGTTGTTCCCTCTGCCTGGAATGCCGCTTGCCAACTCCTACCCATCCTTCAAAACCCTTTTCAAATAACTCACTGTCTAGAATGCCTCCCTTAACCCTTCTGGTCTCCTCCAACCCCAACCCTGACCCCACAGGGCTGAATGTACATGTCCCCCAGACTGGAAGCCCCTCCAGGGTCCCGCATGTCACCCAGAATAGATGTTTCCAAATCCCAGAAGTGCATGTCCCTCTCCCTGAAGCCCAGAGAGAATGGATCCCAGGTCTAACTCGGCCCAGACAGCACCCTTAGGACACACTCTCTGGCTAGCCAGCCAGGGCCAAGCCAGGGCTCATGGGTTTGGCTCAGCCCCTCCCTTTTACTCTCTCCCAGTGTCTACCGGCTCAGCCCAGTCCCCTGCCAACCTGGGACTTCTCCACTGAGGCCGTGTGCTTGTCACACATGGGACTGATGTCCAGGCCCGACTCACGCTCGCAGTCTCCCTGATGGAAGAACTCGGCCATGATACGGTCTGTCCACTGGCGGTACAGGGGCAGCGGCTTGGTGGGGTTGCTCAGGTCAGCACAGTGCACCAGATTCTGCAAAACCTACAGAGAGCAAGGCTCGGGAGGGCACTGGAGGGGCCCAGCCACATCTGGACCTGGCACCCCCACAGACAGGCTTGGTGCCATGGACACATTCATCTTACAGGTGGGGAAACTGAGGCTTGAGACCTGAAGAAGTGGTTTAGGCATAGGCATGCGACTCTTGACATTTCTTCAAGTTTGGCATACAGTCAGCACTTCATAAATGAAGCTAAATGAGAATTACGAAAATGGAGGCCCCTCCAATTTTTTTTTTTTTAAATGAGATGGGATCTCACTCTGTGACCCTGGCTGGAGTGCAGTGGCGAGATCTTGGCTCACTGCAACCTCTGCCTCCCAGGCTCAAATGATCCTCCCACCCCAGCCTCCCGAGTAACTGGAACTATAGGCATGCGCCACCATGCCCGGCTAATTTTTGTATTTTTGTAGAGACAGGGTGTTGCCCAGGCTGGTCTTGAACTCCTGAGCTCAAGCGATCCGCCCATCTCAGCCTCTCAAAGTGCCAGGATTACAGGTGTGAGCCTCTGAGCCAGGCTTCTTTTTTTAATTTCTTTTTTTTTTTCTTTTAAGAGACAGGGTCTCACTCTGTTGCCCAGACCAGAGTACAATGGTGCAATCACACCTCACTGCAGCCTCTAACTCCTGACCTCAAGCAATCCTCACGCCTTAACCTCCCAAAGTGTTAGGATTACAGGTGTGAGCCACTGCCTTCAGCCTTCACTCAAACTAAATGTGTAAGAGGCCTAGCTAAAATTGTTTTTAAAGTAAAACCAAAATATAAAAAGGAGGCCCCGGGGCCCGCCCAGCTACACACCTGGATTCGGTCGGAATAGTTGTCCAGGAGGAGGACGCCGAGGCTTGTCACCTTCTTGGTCTCCACCATGGTCTTGAGGTCGGCCAGGAGGTTCATGTGTTTGGACATGTCTGTGGCCAGCACCTGGGGGCAGGCAAGGGAAGGTGACAGGTGCAAGGACCCTGCCCACCCCGACCCTCACTCCCAACTCCCAGACGCCACTCCAGCTCAGCATCAGCCTTCTGGGCCTCAGCATACTCATCTGTGAAATGGGAGGATGGAACTGCATTCACTGCAAACCCTGCTGACAAGAGGGGCTCAGTCAGGGGCCCCTTCTGGGAGGTTGTTTGGGTTGGCCATGAATTCTACATGTGTGACAGGGTGTGGGGGGAGGTGACCAAACCTGTGCGTCTGGGACTTGTGAGCCCAGGTCTCCCACAGTGGGTGGGCAATGTAATCAATGAAATCCACCTGTGGGGTGGGTGGGTCAGGTAGGCATTCAGTGAGTCACAGCAAACCCTAGAACCAATACAGTCTCCAGATCTTTAGCCAGGTTTTTCCCTCTGCCTGGAATGCCACTTCCCAACTCCTACTCATCCCTCAAAACCCTTTTCAAATAATCCATCCTCTAGGATGCCTCTGTTGACCCTTCCAGCCTCCTCCAACCCCAATTCTGATCCCACAGGGCTGCTTACGTGCTAAGGTGAGTTGTACCTGAGGACAGTGTGGAGGATGAGGTCTGTGCAAAGGGACTGGAAGAGTTGCGTACATAAGAGGAACCTAGAAGGGGTGGTTGTGGCTGGAAGAAGTGAGCTCAAGAGAGATGGAGGTGAGACCGAGGAGGTTGAGGGCCTCTGGCAGCTGGAGGACCTTGTCCAAAGCTGCAAGGGAGTTTGCAGCTCACTGTGGGGAGGGATGTGACTTCATACCCCTTAAACTTCCATGTGGCTGCCATGTGCCCTGGAGAGCTATTTCTTTCTTTTTTCTTTCCATTTTATTTTATTTTATTTTTTTATTTTATTTTATTTTATTTTTGTGAGATGGAGTCTTGCTCTGTCACCCAGGTTGAAGTGCAGTGTTGTGATCTCAGCTCACTGCAACCTCTGCCTCCTGGGTTCAAGTGATTCTCCTGCTTCAGCCTCCCGAGTAGCTGTGATTACAGGTGCGTGTCACTGTGCCCAGATAATTTTTTGTATTTTTAGTAGAGACGGGGTTTCACCATGTTAGCCAGGATGGTCTCGATCTCCTGACCTCGTGATCCACCTGCCGTGGCCTCCCAAAGTGCTGGGATTACAGGCGTGATCCACCATGCCCAGCCTTGGAGGGCTGTTTTTAACTCTGGGCACAGATGTTTAAAAACCAGAATGACCACCAGGCGCAGTGGCTCACGCCTGTAATCCCAGAACTTTGGGAGGCCGAGGCGGGTGGATCATGAGGTCAGGAGTTCGAGACCAGCCTGGCCAACATGGTGAAACCTCATCTCTACTAAAAATACAAAAATTAGCTGGGCATGGAGGTGCGCACCTGTAGTCCTCACATGTGGTTCCCACCCCTGGGAACACAGTTCCCCATCCCGTAGTCTTCCTCATTCTGCACATCCTGGCTTTAATGTTCCCTCTCCAGGAACCCCTCTCTGATCTCTTTGGCTGGTCTGGGCTCTGAAAGCACCTTGAACCTCCCTCCTCACCGCTCTGCCTGCAGGTCCCTAGTCACAGCTACCACCTCTGTGGCCATCTGCCCTACAGATCATGAATTTCATAAAGGCCGGAACTGTCTTTGCACAGATCAAGCACATAATAGGTGCTCAATAAATGCTTGTTAAGTGCATTAATGAGGCATGAGACCCCAAAACCTACTGATGTGCCCCTACTTAAAAAAAAAAATCAAATGGACAGATGTGCTTAATTTTTTTTTTTTTTTTTTTTTTTGAGACGGAGTCTTGCTGTGTCACCAGGCTGGAGTACAGTGGCGCTATCTCCACTCACTGCAACCTCCACCTCCCAAGTTCAGGTGATTCTCCTGACTCAGCCTCCTGAGTATCTGGGATTACAGGCGCGTGCCACCACGCCTGGCTAATTTTTGTATTTTTAGTAGAGACGGGGTTTCACCATGTTGGCCAGGATGGTCTTGATCTCTTGACCTCATGATCCACCTGCCTCAGCCTCCCAAAGTGCTGGGATTACAGGCCTGAGCCACCGTGCCTGGCTGCTTAATGATTTTTCCTTTTTTTGAGACAGAGTCTCACTCTGTTACTGAGGCTGGAGTGCCGTGGTGCAATCTCAGCTCACTGCGACCTCCACCTCCTGGGTTCAAGCGACTCTCCTGCCTTAGCCTCCCAAGTAACTGGGATCACAGGTGCCCACCACCACGCCTGGCTAATTTTGGTATTTTTAGTAGAGACGGGGGTTTCACCATGTTTGTCAGGCTGGTCTCGAACTCTTGACCTCAAGTGATCTGCCCGCTTCAGCCTCCCAAAATGCTGAGATTACAGGCGTGAGCCGGTGCCCAACCCAGATAGGCCAAATTTAAGGCTCAGCAAAGTTGCACTTGAGACTCCAGAAACAGTTTCCATATCACCTGCGTACAGCCAGGATCTGCTGAGCCCAGCAGAGGGCCTGGGGTTTGGGCAGTTACTGTCCCTTTTTTTTTTTTTTGAGATGGAGTCTCACTCTGTTGCTGACGCTGAAGTGCAGTGGCACGATCTCAGATCACTAGCTCACTGCAGCCTCTGCCTCCTGGGTTCTAGCAATTCTCCTGCCTCAGCCTCCCGAGTAGCTGGGATTACAGGTGTGCACCACCACGCCCAGCTAATTTCTGTATTTTTAGTAGAGACGAGGTTTCACCATGTTGGCCAGGCTGGTCTCGAACTCATGACCTGCCTGCCTCTGCTTCCCAAAGTGCTAGGATTACAGGCATGAGCCACCGCTCCTGGCCCCACTGTTCCATTTCACAGACGAGGAAGCTCAGACTCAGAGTGAGGACATGCCTAGATCTGGATGAACCTCCGGCCATGCTAATATTACCCCACCCTGCTGTTGGCAGATGAGAAGGATGCCCCCCTCCCCTCTACCCCTCCCTCCCCTATTACTGCCCTAGCCTCACCATGTCAATGACCATCCTGCGCAGACTCAGTCGCTGCTTGGTGCTGAGGTTCTGGAAGATATCACAGTTCTTTGCCTGCAGCAGCTTGAAGCCCACAGCCAGGTGGTGGTTCTCCAGCACGGAGGCATCATTGTACATAAGCGCCAGCTCTGAGTCTGCGGGGATATGGGACTGAGAGCCCCAAGATCCACCCGCCCCACCCACTCTACCCAAAAGCAGCTTTCGGAAATCCTTAGCAAATTCCTACCCATGCATTGAAGGCCCGACTCTAGCATGCCCTCCTGTAAGAAACCATCCATGTCCCTGACCCTTCCCTGACTGCAGGGCCAGGGGTATCTGTGTTTGGCTCTGCCTACCCAAGACTGGGAAGGCTCCTCACGGACCCACTATGGCCAGAGACAGTGAGTACTCAGTAATGTTTTTTTGTTTGTTTGTTTCTTTTTTAGAGACAGGGTCTTGCTGTCACCCAGGCTGGAGCACAGTGGTGCAATCACGGCTCCCTGCAGCCTCAACCTCCCGGCCTCAAGTGATCCTCCCATCTCAGCCTCCTGAGTAATTGGGATTACAGGTGTGTGCCACCACACTTGGCTAATTTTTTTTTTATTTTTTGGAGAGACAGGGTCTCACTGTATTGCCCAGGCTGGTCTCGAACTCCTGAACTCAAGCAATCCTCCCGTCTCGGCCTCCCACAGTGTTGGGATTACAGGTGTGAGCCATGATGCCCAGTCTCTCAGTGCTGGTTAAATAAACAACTGAGTCTTTGTCTTATTGGACTCTAGGCCCTTTGAGTGAGGGGCCTCCACTCTCACCCCCAGCATTCCAGGGCTTATACACAGAAGGTGCCCAATAATTGCCTGTCGACCGAGTTTTTCAGATTCCTCATACGATCCTAAACTTTAAGATCTTGGTGGAAATGGCCAGGCGTGGTGACTTATGACTGTAATCCCAGCACTTTGGGAGGCCGAGGCAGGCAGATCGCTTGACACCAGGAGTTTGAAACCAGCCTGGGCAACATAGCGAAACCTTGTATCTATGAAAAATACAAAACTTAGCCGGGCATGGTAGCGCACACCTGTAATCCCAGCTACTCCGGGAGTCTGAGGCTAGAGAATCGCTTGAACCTGGGACGTAGAGGTTGCAGAGAGCCGAAATCGCACCACTGCACTCCAGCCTGGGTGACAGAGCAAGACCCTGTCTTAAAAAATAAATAAATAGGCCGGGCGCGGTGGCTACGCCTGTAATCCCAGCACTTTGGGAGGCCAAGGCGGGCAGATCACAAGGTCAGGAGATTGAGATCACGGTGAAACCCCGTCTCTACTAAAAATACAAAAAATTAGCCAGGCGCGGTGGCCGGCGCCTGTAGTCCCAGCTACTCAGGAGGCTGAGGCAGGAGAATGGCGTGAACCCGGGAGGCAGAGCTTGCAGTGAGCCGAGATCGCGCCACTGCACTCCAACCTGAGTGACAAAGCGAGACTCCGTCTCAAAAAATAAAAAATAGGCCGGGCGCGGTGGCTCACGCCTGTAATCCCAGCATTTTGGGAGGCCGAGGCGGGTGGATCACGAGGTCAGGATATCAAGACCATCCTGGCTAACACGGTGAAACCCCGTCTCTACTAAAAATACAAAAAAATTAGCCGGGCGAGGTGGCGGGCGCCTGTAGTCCCGGCTACTCGGGAGGCTGAGGCAGGAGAATGGCGTGAACCCGGGAGGCGGAGCTTGCAGTGAGCCGAGATCGCGCCGCCGCACTCCAGCCTGGGCGTCTGAGCAAGACTCCGTCTCAAATAAATAAATAAATAAATAAATAAATAAATAAATAAATAAACAAACAAATAAATAAAGACCTTATCATTATTCTGTCATTTATTGAGCACCTACTGTGCACCCAGACCTGCTCCAAGCCCCTGAAGGGAGGGAAGACTGTGATAGTCTTTTCATAGACAGGGAGACTGGGCTCAGGATAGATGGGAACCCCCTGAGATCACCTGGTAGACAGGGTGGAGGCGGGGTCTGCCTCACCTCCTGCACCCACTTCCCACTCCTACTTACTGGTGTTAATCAGAAACTGGTTGGAGACGCCAGGATGGTCCACATCATGGATGGCGCTTGCGAAGAGGGCAGCCAGGATTTCCAAGTCTGTGAACACAGCCTGAGCAGACAGAGAGCACAGGTGATGAGGGGCGGGTTCTCTGGGCCCTGCACCCGCCCGCCTGCCTGCAGTCCTAGCGCAGTACCTCGAGGGCAGGTGTAGCCAGCAGCACATGCGTGGACTGGGCCACATCGGCGGCATGTAGGCTGTTGTGATAGGCCACATCGGCATGGTAGTGACCCTCCAGCATCAGCAGGTAGGTGGCCAGTGTGTCTGCTGGGATCTGGAATGTCTTCAGCAGGTCCCGCTCCTGGTCCATCACAGATCCTGGCCTCAGGGCCTTGGTCTTGGGGCTGCAGCACACGCTGTTCCTACTCCTCTCTTCTGAACTCCTATCCATGCCTCAAGCACCCACTCCTCTGAGACACCCTCCCTGCTCTCTTGAACTCCTCCACTCTGTGTTCTTTGGTGGTCCATCCCTGACCCTACAGGACTGGGGATGTCTGTGTCCAGCTCTTCTCTCCAGATTTCTCTCCTCTTCAGGGCGAGGGGCCAGGGCTGAGGCTTCTGGACAATGAACTGTTCATCTGCGTGAACTCCTATTCATCCTTCAATACCCTGCTCAAATTATCCCCTTCAGAAATGTCAGAAAGGATTTCAAAAATGAGTGTCCCAGAGGTCTAGGGTAGGAAGTGGTGAAGGAAACCCCAGGAGTTTTTCCTTGGAAGCCAAGGGCAGGGTAGGTACCTGAAAAATGCTGAATATGATAGCTGTAAGGGGCCGGTTCCCACTTAGCTCCGCCACCTTGAACACATCAAGTCCCCACCTGTTGGTGTCTTCTAGCTCCTAAGATGTGAAGGACTTAATTAACCCCAGCCCAACTTCCCCAGACTCTAGAGCCTCCATCCTCCCACCCCAGGTTCCACAGTGAGCCCCAACTGCCCAGTATATAGGTGGGCAAACAGGCAGACAGAGCCAAGGACCAAACCTTGATCTTGGCATTGTGGTTGAGGACCCACCTTGGCCAGCTGTTCCTCCTGGTCAGTCTGGACCCCAAAGCGTGGGACAGTGGCTGAGGAGAGGCTGGCACCATGGCAGAGCCCATGTAGGCCACTGATCCGGGACATGGGTTGCGGGGCCTCCTCAGCGGTCACTTTGGGCAGCTCCACCTCAGTCTGCTGGTCTGCAGATGGGCCAGGGTGAGGCTTACAGAAGCCAATTTCACCTGTTGGGGCCTGGCCTCAGAACCTAAATAGGAAATCAACCTATTCCCCTTTATACAGGAACCAAAGTAAGTTCGGGGTAAAGACCCTGTCGGCCAGATGCGGTGGCTCACACCTGTAATCTCAGTGCTTTGGGAGGTCGAGGTGGGCGGATCACTTGAGGTCAGGAGTTCAAGACCAGTCTGAGCAATATGGTGAAACCCCATCACTACTAAAAATACCAAAATTAGCCAGGTATGGTGGCGGGCACCTGTAACCCCAGCTACTCGGGAGACTGAGGCAGGAGAATTGCTTGAACCCAGGAGGCAGAGGTTGCAGTGGCTGAGATTGCACCACTACACTCCTGCCTGAGCAACAAAGTGAAACTATATCAAAAAAAAAAAAAAAATCCCGTCTTGCCTGTAGCTACCTACCCCTCTCCTCTGTTCACAGCTGATTTCAGTAAACTCTTCTGCTAGGCATGGCCCCGTGGTGCCTGGGGCTCAGCATTTCCCCCCTAACAGCCTAGTGTCCTTTCCATCTCCCAAGCTGGTGTCTGGTTCCCTCCATCTCCTCCTAGGCAAATTTCTACTCATGCTTCAAAACCCTAGCTTTAATGTCCCCTGCCCCTGGAAGTTCCCCTTGTTCCTCTCTCTGATCCAGCCCTGACTCATGGGGATGAAGGTTTCTGTGTCAGGCTGTATCTCCCCCGGACTGAGGTCTATAATAGAAATATTTCTTTGTCTTTCTTCTTAGTACTCCTATAATATCGTCCAGGCAGTGACTCAACAAAGCTCACCCAGGAAGGTCCGGGAGATGTACTCGGACACCTGGTTCCCCGAGCGGCTGGTTTCGGACAGGTGGGTCAACTCCCGGTTTAGGATCCGCTTGAACTGGGGCGGACGGAACGTGAAGACAGTGATGATGGGGTACCGTGGGCCGAGGCAGGTAAGCTCAGCGATCTGCCCCACCTCACCTTGTTGGAGGCCATCTCCCCCACCGAGTGCCGGGTCTGCAGCGTCTCCAACTGATCCAGGCACCAGTCCAGCTCGTCTAGCGTCTCCAATGCCAGCTTCTGCCCCGTGTCCTCTGGGAGCCGAGGCAGTCAGGGGCCTGCCCCACCCCCGCTCAGGGACCCCACGCCTCTCACGCTTTCGTCTCTGCATCTGGACCCTGAAACTGTTCCCACGGGGGCCACCCAGGACTCCTGGACCCAAGTTCCAGATCTGTCCCCCGAGTGGCTGTGTGACCATGAGCTCTCTGGGCCTCAGCCTCCTCATCTGTAATATGGGTGTGGTGGGGTCCATCCCCGAGGACGTTATTGTTTGTTTTTGCAGGGGCGGGGCTACAATTAGCCCCAGTCTAAGGGATCATGGACTGGGGAGGTCACTACGGAAAGGAAGCTCCCAGCTGTCCTCAGCAGGGGAGGGAAGGAACAGGTACTTTACCTGCAGGCGGAGGGGGCTGATTGCTGGATGAAGGGTTTCCGACGGGTCCCTGCCTGCGGTACAGCAGCCTCAGGCGTGGCTGCTCCGCCCATCTCGCACCGCCCCCAAGTCCTCCAGGCCCCGCCCCTCAAGCCCACCCTTAGGCGCCGGAGTCCCAGCCTCAATTTGCAGCCCGCTTTCCGCCAGGCCCCGCCTCCGTCGTCTGCTGGCCCCGCCCCTCCCCGCCCACCTTGTCTCTGCCGGCCCCGCCCCCGCCCCGCCCCGCCCTCTACCTACTTGGCTGCTCCTAGGCATTGCAGGCGGGCAAGGGCCGCCACGTTGCTCCGAACCGTCCGCAGACTGGCCAGGACCTGTTGGGAGGAGGTGGTAGGCGGTGGGAAGGAGAGGCCAGATCCGGAGGGGGTCAGGGCAGGGAGGGCGGGGGACACCCACCTGGGCAAAGGGCGTCACAATCATGTCCTCTCCATGTCTGCGAGGAGACGTGTCATGAGGAAGAGTCCTCTCCCATCTTCCAGCTTTTACCCACACCATATACCCTCAGCTGAGGGGTTCCTGTTCTCAGGACTTCTCCTCCGGGCGCCTTCTTAGTCCCTGGGCTCCCTTCATGCGACACTCCCTGAGACCCACCACAGCCCCTCCAACCATTCACTCACTTTATCGGCATCTCATAAATGGGGAAACTGAGTCCCAGGGGCAAGGAGGTATTTCCCTTTTCATTATGCCCACTAGGAAGGTCAAAGTATTTCTTTATTTGCTGCTAATTAGCCTTAATGTGTTTGTTTTTTGAGGCATAGTCTTGCTCTTTCGCCCAGGCTGGAGTGCAGTGGTACCATCTCGGCTCACTACAACCTTCACCTCCTGGGTTCAAGCGATTCTTGTGCCTCAGCCTCCTGAGTAGCTGGGACTACAGGCACGCACCACCACACCTGGCTAATTTTTGTATTTTTTAATAGTGACGGGGTTTCACCATGTTAGCTAGGCTGGTCCTGAACTCCTGACCTCAAGTGATCCGCCGACCTCGGCCTCCCAAAGTGCTGGGATTACAGGCGTGAGCCACCGTGCCCGGCCGACCTTAATGTTTTTGGATTACCACCCCCACCCCAGCAAAAGGCCGAGTTCTCTACACACTTGATTGAATAAATGAGCTGCCTGGCAAACTCCTACCTGAACTTCAAAACCTTCCTTAAATGGCTACTTGAAGGAACTTGCTGAATAGAGGAACAAAGGAAGGAGGGAGCGTAGAGGAGGTGTCATTCCACCAGCCCCAGACTCACAGGTCGCTGGCCACAGAGGAGTTCCGAGACACGGCCTTGGGTGAGAGTTCATAGTCACTATCTGAGCGGTACAGGAAGGACTCGCGCCGCTGGGTGTGCGGGACTGGAGCCTGCATGACCCGGCCCAGCCCAGGGCTGGACTGAGGGTCCAGGGCCCTCCTCCCGCATGAGAGCCCATTTTCCAGGTCAAAGCTGAAAGGAGAGAAGACATGGTCAGAGACGAGGGTCATGACAATTGGGTGCCGGGTCATGGCCACCTTGTCTGGTGCATCCTCCCTGAGGCTACTTGGCAGTCAGGCAAGTGTGGTTTCCAGCTTGTTCACCTGACCCTAGCTGCACCCTCAGGAAACTGCACCCCTCACACTTTGGTCTTCGAGTCTACACTGGACTCCAGGACCTCAGTTCCAGATCTTCCTCAAAGTGGCTGTGTGGTCATAGACAGGTACTGACTTTCTCTGGACCTCAACCACCCTGTGTCTTTTATTTTTCTCTCTTTCTTTTTTCTCTTTCTCATTCTTTCTTTCTTTCTCTCTCTCTCTCTCGCTTGCTTTCTTTCTTTCTTTCTTTCTTTCTTTCTTTCTTTCTTTCTTTCTTTCTTTTCTTTTCTTTTTTTTTTTGACAGGGCCCAACTCTGTCACCCAGGCTGCAGTGCAGTGGTATGATCCTAGCTCACTGCAGCCTCAATCTCCTAAGCTCAAGCCAACCTCCAGCCTCAACCTCCTGAGTAGCTGAGACTACAGGAGCACGCCCCAACACCCGGGTAATTTTTAAATTTTTTGTAGAGACCAGGTCTCACTATTTTGCCCAGGCTGGTCTTGAACTTCTGGCCTCAAATAATCCTGCCACCTCCGCCTCCCAAAGTGCTGGGATTACAGGAGTGAGCCACTGCACCAGGCTTCCCCTCTTTCTTTTCATTCTGTTTTTTGGGGGGTTTTTGAGATGAAGTATCACTCTGTTGCCAGAGCTGGAGTGCAGTTATCCACGCTGGAGTGCAGTGGGGGCACAATCGCAGCTCACTGTAACCTCCGCCTCTCGGGTTCACGCAATTCTCTTGCCTCAGCCTCCCAAGTAGCTGGGATTACAGGTGCGCACCACCACGCCCGGCTAATTTTTGTATTTTTACTAGACACGGGGTTTCATCATGTTGGCCAGGCTGCTCTTGAACTCCTGACCTCGTGATCTGCCTGCCTGGGCCTTCCAAAGTACTGAGATTACAGGCATGAGCCACTGCACCCGGCCTCCCCTGTTTCTAACATGTGCGTGATGTAGCCCATCCCCAAGAGCTTTTTTTTTTTTTTTTTTTTTTTTTGAGGCGGAGTCTTCACTCGGTCGCCCAGGCTGGAGTGCAGTGGCAGGATCTCGGCTCACTGCAAGCTCCGCCTCCTGGGTTCACGCCATTCTCCTGCCTCAGCCTCCCGAGTAGCTGGGACTACAGGCGCCCGCCACCGCACCCGGCTAATTTTTTTGTATTTTAGTAGAGATGGGGTTTCACCGTGTTAGCCAGGATGGTCTCGATCTCCCGACCTCATGATCCGCCCGCCTCCGCCTCCCAAAGTGCAGGGATTACAGGCGTGAGCCACCGCCCAAGAGCTCTTTGAGGGAGTTACAACCGAACATCCAACGACTGCGACAGGATGACCATATTGCAAAGGGACAAACTGAGATCTAGCTCACATGGTGAACACGTGGACTGGAAACAGCTTCTTGGACTCTTCTACCTGGAGAAGGCCGGGGTTCTGCCTAGCTCCTGCGTGCGCCTTAGTCTAGAGAGACCCTACTCCCAGCCAACTTGACCACACCCTTGGCCACCTGCCACGCCCCCAGCGTTCCAGGCTCCACCCTCAGCCCATAAGGCTCCGCCCCACGGCCGTCGACCACGCCCCCAGCTAACCAGGTCCTGCCCTAGGCTCCCCCACTCCTCCACTTCATCTTCAGCCTGAACCTTCCGCCTGTTCTCTTGCACCTCCGGGTCTTTGCACAGGCCGTGCCCTCTGCCCGGAGCACTCTCCTCCTTCTCCACACTACTTGTCCCGTTCTATCCTCAAACCCTGTCTTTCCCTCTGGCCACACCCTCTAGCCCCTCCTCTTTGGGGTCACAGGTCAGAGAAAGGGCGTAGGGCAAGTACTGAGGCCCAAGAGAAGGTGGTGATCTGGGGGTAGGGTTTTCAAGAAGGGCGGGCGGAAGCAGCACCGACAGGAAGACAACGGGGACCGCCCGAGACTCGCAGCTCCCGGCCGAGGGCCAGCGTCCAGCTGGTCCCGGCCATGACTTTTGGGTCAAAGGTCACCCTATCCCCGTCCACGGGCTGGGTCAGCACCCCCGCGTAGGCTCAGATCTGGGTAGAGGTGAGGGATTCGGCAGCATTTGGTCAAGTATGACCGGGTCTGAATTGGGTCTGATCACATCGAAGTGGACTTCGTCCCGAAGAGTTTGTTTGATGAGTTCGGGAGAATTCGGCTACGTCCGATTAAGCGCGGGAGAGTTCGGATAAGTTCGATCTTGTTCGTCTAAGTCCGGTTACGCTCGGTCTGCTTCGAACAAGTCCGGGTGACGCTCGGGCCGGGTCGGGCATGTTCGGTCACGTCCGGCTACACGGGGGCTAGTTCGGGCATCTCCGACTAAGACCGGCCGCGCTCGGCCAGTTCCGTCCGACTCCAGCGGGTTTAGCGGGACTGGGATGATCCCCCTGCCAGCCGAAGGGGCGGGGCTTCTTAACCCTTCCCTGGCCGGTTTGGGGTGCGCCGTGGGCGCTGTAGCGCAATGGGAGACGCTCTTAGGGGAGGGCTGGAGGCGGCGGATACCCCAAATCTGCCCCTCGAGGGGCAGGCATGCGGGTTGCGGCCCCCTACCCCTCTCGCCTCTCCCCAAGGGTTCCAGAAAAGCGCGTCTATGGACAAATAGGGAAACTGAGGCCAGGAGCGGCCACAGGGTGTGGAAATCCGGATCCCGGGCGCAGAGGGTTAAGAGCTGGGCCCGAGTTTTCTTGGGGCGGGGGAGGCTGTTTTTCTTTCTGCTCTAAACTTAGCCAGGAGCGGCGGGGTCAGGCTGTGGTTCCATGACGCGGGCGGCGCGGGGGTAGGGCCCCCCGGCTGTGGGAACGGCGCGGCTGCCCATTGGCCAGGGGGGTAAACTGAGCCTGAGAGGCTCGGACTTGGGTTCGGGTCCGGCCTGCGCGGGGACCGCCCTCGTTCATCCTCACTTCTGGGTACCCGTGACGCGTCCTCGACGTCCTTGCGCTCTCTCCAGCGCCTTCAGAAGTGACCGTGCTTCCCTCGTGTTCGGTGCCCCGAGGTCGCTCTCCAGGACACAGAACCCCCACTCCCCCACTCCCTGGCTGAAATGAAACCACCAGGAACCACGATCATGCCTTCTCCCTCCAACCCCAGCTATGACCTTGCAGAGGGACCTCCCTCCCCTCTCAGCCTTTGGATGCCAGACTCACCAAGTGGGTGCCAATTCGGCGCGGACCGAGCGCAGGATGCCAGTCACAGTCGGCGCCCACAAGCCCCACTCCGGACCCCAGCCTCGCCCCCACCCCTCCCCACGAGGTCACAGTCGTTTCTGGAAAGGCAGGGATTTGAACCCAGAGGAGGGGTGGACCGAGTGCTTCGAGGATGCAGCGCAAGCAGCTGCGGGGCACGGGCGCGCGCTCATCCTGGGACTCCCGAACGCCCTGCCTCGAAAACCCCCTCAATTCAGGTCTTCCTCCGTGGACACCCAGAGTTCATTGTGAGGCCCCCAGGGCATCTCTTTGCTGGCACTGGGACGGAATGGTGGTGGAAGGGGGCGCCAAGGGGAGAAGTGCCCCTTCCCCTTCCTCCCATTGCCAGGACGCACAGCCTGCCTGCCCTAGGCCGGCGAGGGTCAGGAGGAGACGTGAGCCTCAGCCCGTCCCACTCTGGGCCTCACAGCTGGAAGGAGACAGACGGCTGGTCCCCTGGGCCTATATCCAGGCGGCGGGTGGAGACAGACAGAGACAGAGAGAGACAGAGTCACCAACTGCGAGACAAAAGTAGGGTAGGGTAGGGGGAGAGAGATACAGAGAAAGCGAGGGAGAGGCAGAGCGTCCATGCCCTGACTCCGGCCCTGGCCCCAGCTGTCCCTGCCCTTGTCCCTGTCCCTGCCCTTCCCACCTCCACACCGGGCGTCCCGGTGACCCCGCCAGGCCCTCTGTCCCGCCTCACCACAGCGGATGGGCCACCGTGAAACGCCGCTGCAGGCGGATGCTCTGATTCACCAAAAGCTTCCTGAAGAGCCCGGGGGAGCCGCGCGGGGATCCCCGAGGGGAGCTGGGCCCCGGGGCCGGGGCGGGCGCGGGGGGGCCCTGCATCGCCAGGACCGCGTGGAGGCTGGACCGAGCGCCGGCTGCGCGGGACCTTTTCTGGACAGCTGCGGGGGCGGGGCCCAGCGGGGAGGGGGCAAAGGGCGCATCCGCCCCGCCTCGCGACGGGCGGCTCCCTGACGACCCCCGAGACAAACAGGGAAACCGAGGCACAGAGTCAGACGCAACTCTCCGCTCCTTTCTTTTTCTTTTCTTTTCTTTTTTTTTTTTTTTGAGACAGGATCTCCATGTGTTGCCTAAGTTGGAGTGCAGTGGCACAGTCCTAGCTCACTGCAGCCTCAACCTCCTGGGCTCAAGGGATCCTCCTACCTCAGCCCCCCGAGTAGCTGAGACTACAGATGCACACCACTACGCCCGGGCTAATGTATTTTCTGGAGAGATGGGGGGGTCTCCTTATGTCGCCCAGGCTGGTCTCGAACTCCCGGACTCAAGTGATCCTTCTGTCTCAGCCTCGCAAAGTGCTGGGCTTACAGGTGTGAGCCATTGCGCCTGGCCCAACTGCACTTCTTTAGGGGGGCTGCCCCTAAGATCTCAGAGCCTGGATCTTACTCAGCCTTCCTCTGCATGCCCCTGGTTAGTGCAGCTTGCTGGGTCAATAACTGCTAAAAAGTGTAGAATGAGGGAGTCAGAAAGCAAGGTGCCCAGAGAAACAGCTGTCCTACCTTCCATTATGAGGTCGTCACCAAGGTATAGAGTTTGCCAATGTCCGATCCCACTCAATGTTTCTAATCCTCCTCTACCCATTTTCCAGATGGAGAAACTGAGGCCCAGTGCCACCCAACGGCCCACCAGAAACTACAAACCCTTAATCCTTTGCCAAGTGGGGAAACTGAGGCTTCCATGGAAGCGGTCACAGGCATGGGTCTTTGTTGCAGGGCAGCGAGACTCAAACTCAGGTCCCCTCTCCCAGCACCCCTCCACACGAGTCCCCACGTGATCCCCCACCTGCTCTGACATTCCCCAGGCCCTGTCTCTGGATGCCTTTGCCTCTCCTGCTGTCTCCTCCTAGACAAACATCCGCACACCACCTCTGCCAAGTCTTCCGTCCTGTGAAGCCTCAGCCGCACACCCCTGCCCTGGGAGGACCTCACTGTCCCAGGACTTGGGGGGGCCTCTGGTCAGTGTCTGGGAGGATTCCCAGAGTCTGTACCAGGTGCTCTACCACTGGAATGCTAGAGTCAGGCTGGCCCTGTTCCACTCTACAGAAAAGGAAACCAAGGCTTAGCATGTGTCACACAAGGAGGAGGGACCTAGAAACAACCATTCACGGGCAGAGGCCCAAAGGACCTCCCAGCAACTGAGGCCTGACCATGCCCCTTGCTGTGGAATGACCTCTGGCTCTCAGCCTGGGCCTTCCCCCTGAGGGGGCTGCCTCAGTCTTGGTGTCCCCAGACATGGTACCCACGTTTCTGGCAGTCCTAGAGAAGCCCATTGATCAGGGCTCCTATAGGAGATCCTGAGGCAACCATGCTAAGGCCAGATACATGAGATTCTCCCCATTCTACAGATGAGAAAACAGAGGCTCAGAGGAGGAGACACACAGCCCAGAAAGACAGAGAGCCTCAGGTATCTGGCCAGGAAGCCCCCCTAACCCCCACAGCCTTGCAACCAGACACCTGGTGGGAACCAGACCTCGCTGTCCCCAAGACAAAAATACCATCGTGGCTGCTGGGGCCAGACCTAATTATAGCCATCCCTAGGGGACAGAGGCTGCTAGGATTGTCCTAGTGGGGACACTGGAGCCAAGGTCTGAGCAGTCTTGACACCACCTCCCCGCCACTGTGAGAGACGTGACAATAGTTACATGTCCCCAAGGAGAAACCAAGGCACAGAGATTCAGCCCCTCCCCCAAAGTCACAGATATAAAATAGGAGGCTAAGACTAAACAAAATGATATAAACTGAGTGCCTCAAAAACATACAGCACTCAGCCAACAGCAGTGAAGGGAAAAATCATTGGATTTTCAGACGAAACCTGCAAAATGTGGACTACTGTTCCCATTTCGAGGATGGGGCTACTGAGGCATAGAGAGGCACAGTCATTTGCCCAAGGACACACAGCCATAAGGTGCAAGACTGGGGTCATTTGAACCCGGACAGGTGCTGTTCTTCCCAGCCTGGGTTCTCCCGCACTGGATGTCTTAACTCACTTCATCCCCTCTGTAGTCCCAGGGGCGACTCGTACATTAATATTTTATCAATAGTTTTACTATTAATGTTTCATTCATAGATTTAATTTTAAATATTTTATTAACAGTGCTAACAAGAAGGTGTTAATTAATAGCTGTTTGGATGGAGAAAGAGTCACAGCAAGGGGTGGCCACAGAGCCAGAACTCAGCATTCAGAGTCTGGCTCCTACCTGACCCTGGGAGGCTCTCCAAGCCCCGCTGGGTAAGGGACAAAAGCTGAAAGAGGTTTGGACAGAAGCACCCCCACCCTGACTCCATCCCTGCATGACTGCATGACCTGTAGAGGTGCCCAGTAGTCTCTGGTGCCTTTATTTTTATTTTTTTATTTTATTTTATTTTATTTTTTTTGAGACAGAGTCTCGCTCTGTCGCCCAGGCTGGAGTGCAGTGGCCAGATTTCGGCTCACTGCAAGCTCCGCCTCCCGGGTTTACGACATTCTCCTGCCTCAGCCTCCCGAGTAGCTGGGACTACAGGCGCCTGCCACCGCGCCCGGCTAGTTTTTTGTATTTTTTTAGTAGAGACGGGGTTTCACCGTGTTAGCCAGGATGGTCTCGATCTCCTGACCTCGTGATCCGCCCTTCTCGGCCTCCCAAAGTGCTGGGATTACAGGCTTGAGCCACCGCACCCGGCCTATTTTTATTTTTAATTTAATTTTATTTATTATTATTATTATTTTTGAGACAGAGTTTTACTCCTGTTGCCCAGGCTGGAGTGCAATGGGGCAATCTCGGCTCACTGAAACCTCCACTTCCTGGGCTCAAGCAATTCTCTTGCCTTAGCCTCCCAAGTAGCTGGGATTACAGGCATGTGCCACCATGCCCAGCTAATTTTTTTTTTTTTTTTTTTTTTTTTTTTTTTTTGGTATTTAGTAGAGATGGGGTTTCACCATGTTGGTCATGCTGGTCTTGAACTCCTGACTTCAAGTGATCCACCTGCCTTGGACTCCCAAAGTGCTGGGATTACAGGTGTGAGCCACTGTCCCTGGCCTTACTTTTTTGAGACACAGTTTCACTCTGTCACCCAGGGTGGAGTTCAGTGGCGCGATCTTGGCTCACTGTAACCTCTGCCTCCCAGGTTCAAGCGGTTCTTCTGCCTCAACTTCCTGAGTAGCCGGGATTACAGGCATCTGCTGCCATGCGGAGCTAATTTTCGTATTTATAGTAGAGACAGGGTTTCACCATGTTGGCCAGGCTGCTCTTGAACTCCTGACCTCAGGTGATCCTCCCGCCTCAGTCTCCCAAAGTACTGGGATTACAGGTGTGAGCCACCACGCCCACTCTGATGCCTTTAGCGCGCTACTGCCTCAATTTCCCCCATTTGAATGTCCCTTCTCTGGGCAGGCACTTTTCCCCACGGCCACCAGGTGGCCCCAGAGAGTTTTTTTAATGGGTGTTTTTGCCCATTTTACAGATAAGTAAACTGAGAAGTGGAGAGGGAAGATAACTTGCCCAAGTCCCCATGGAGAAGTCAAGCAGAACGAGGAGGGTGGGGGCCAAGTCGCATGTGTAGATGCTCACATGAGTCAAATCACACACTCCTTTGCTCCGGACCCTCCCATGATCCCCCATTGCCCTCAGATCTGAATTCACACCTCCCCAGAGGTCCCATGTGGCCCATCCCCGCCTCACTTCTCTAGGCTTACGCTGTTCCAGTCTCTCCCCACTCCTCACTGTTGCCTGAATCAGCCAGGCTTATTTCCACCCCATGGCGCTTACCTGAATGCTTGCCGCCTGCTGATGCTTTGTCTTTTGGGTTACAGTCAGAGAGTCACCTCCTCCGAGAAGTCCTCCCTGACTAGCCAGGTAAGTGCCTCAGAGCACCCTCCAGCCATGGGTACAACTTCACATTTATTGTCATGATTATTTGCCTGTGAGTCCCTGGAGAGCAAGGCCAGGTCTGCTTTGTTCCCTGCTGTTCTCTCAGTACTTGGCACTTAGTAGATGCTCAATAAACGCTTGTAGCGGCCAGATGTGGTGGCTCTTGCCTGTAATCCCACACTCTGGGAGGCCAAGGTGTGTGGATCACTTGAGATCAAGAGTTTGAGACCAGTCTGGCCAACATGGTGAAATGTTGTCTCTACTAAAAATACAAATATTAGCCAGGTGTGGTGGTGAACACCTGTAATCCCAGCTACTGGGGAGGCTGAGGTAGGAGACTCGCTTGAACCCAGGAGGCAGAGGTTGCAGTGAGGCAAGGTTGTGCCACTGCACCCAGCCTGGGCAACAGAGTGAGAGACGCCGTCTAAAAAATAATAAATAAATAAATAAATGCTTGTAGCATAAACAGAGAGCCTCTCCTTCCATCCTCCAGCCACAGTTATATGTTTTCAGCTCCTCACACACCTGATCCTCTTGAGTCTGAGGCTTTGCACATTCTGCTCCTTCTACTTAGAATGCCCTTCTTGCACTCACCCTGGCTGACCTCTTTTCTCCTGCAGGCTAAGCTTAAATGTTACTTCTCCCAAGCAGTCCTCCCTGACTCCCACCCCACTGCTGAGTCTGGAGCCTCCTCTGTGCTTGTTCTCTGATCTTTCTCCATCACCCTGTGCCTTCTCCACTTGGTGTGAGTGTCTCCACCATAAGCCTTAGGGGACACAGCTTCTTGTCCATGGTTGTGTCTCCAACACAGGGCCTTCCACCCATTAAGTGCTTAAATGCCTTCTGAATGAAATGCTTGGACCCTCCCATACCCCTGTGATCCATCTGAGGCTCTGGGGAAGCACAGTCCTCCAACAGTTTCTAGGGTTGTGAAAAGAGCCACAAGCTGGGGACCCAATGTGTACCAGGCTCAGGCGCAGAATGTTCATCTCACTGATGAGGACGCTGAGGCTCTGGGAGGCACCACCGCTTGCTCAACACCACACAGCAGGTTGGCCTTGGGGCCTGGCCTTGAACTCAGTTTCTCTGGGCTTCCCCCTGGGGTGAACCCTTCGCATATCAGCACAGAGAAGCACAGTGGGCCACATGCATGCACACCCACATATGTGTGACTGCAGTGCACATGATGCGCAGAACGACATGTGTGTGCACACACACACGTGCACAGGGACACCCAATCCACCGCTCCTGCCTCCCAGAGCCAAGCGGGGGCTTCCCCCAGAAGAGCTCATACCAAGGCTCTGTTTGTTCTTTCTTGAAAATGGAAAATCATGAGTCACCAGAAGGGATGGGGCAGCAGGAGCTAGAAGCCGGGGCGGGAGAAGGGGCTCCTGGGTCACCTGAGAACAGCTCCAACCCCTCTGGGCTGTGGGAATCATCTACCTGAGATGCCTCCCAAGATGCTGGAGGGCCAGGCTGGGGGCGAGAGGCCAGGCTTGCTGATGGAGTCAGAAGCCAGTGGCCCCTAGGGGATCTATGCACCAGAACGCGAGAAAGCCAAGCTCCAGGGTGGGGAAGCAACACTTTCAAGGCCACCCAGCCTGGACTGAAACCTGGGACGCTGGTCCCGCTGACTTGGCTCTCCCTCCAACCTAAGGAGGGCTTGGAGTTCCTGGACCCTCCTCCCTGGCCCTGGAGCCTCCACCTGGTAGCTGGAGACCCTTACGTCAGGCCTCCTGAGGATTCTACATTATTTTTCCATGAGTCTCTTCTTCTGTCTCTGTCCTAACCCCACCCCACTCAAGCTTACACAAAACAGGAGAAGCAGCCCCTCCTTAAACGAAAGAAACCTCCGGTGCACAAGTTTCCCAAGGGACTTCCCTTCCTCCTACAGGGGAGCCGGGTGGGGTGATGGAGCGGGGGCGGAGGAGGTAGCAAGAGGAGGCTCCTCCCCACAACACTGGTGGCAGCCTGCCCTGGCCCTTATATATCTATAATATATGAAATAGGCTGAGTGCAGTGGCTTACACATGTAATCCTAGTACTTTGAGAGACTAAGGCAGGAGGATCACTTGAGGCCAAGAATTCAAGACCAGCCTGGGCAACATGGCAAAACCCCATCTCTAGCAAAAAATACAAAAATTAGCCAGGCGTGGTAATATGCCCCTGTAGTCCCAGCTACTGGAGACTGAGGTGGGAGGATAGCTTGAGCCTGGGAGGCAGAGGTTGCAGTGAGCCGTGATCAAGACACTGCACTTCTACCTGGGCGACAGAATGAGACTCTGTCTCAAAAATCAAAACGTGTGTGTGTGTGTGTGTTTATATCCAAGCACCCTAGGGTTACCTCGGGTGCTTGAGGTGATCACAAACCTCCCCCACAGGCCTGTGGACATTCCACAATCCTGAAAACCTTCGGACCCCCAGCCGTGTTAGCGCAAGGACAGTCACAGTCAGTCACACACCAACAGGCACCACAAGGGGAGACACACCGGCACACCCACAACTACCTGGGACACATGGAATCATATCCAAGCATGTAGGCACAGGAGCACCCCAAACACATCTGGTCACCCCAGTCTCACGCGCGAGCGCGCGCACACACACACACGCACAGAGTCTTTCGGTCCCAACCGCACGTGGGCACACCCGGTCACACAGACCCACAAGCCATGATGACAGCAGCACCCTCAGCTCCACCCCTACGTAGAAATAGCTTTTTCCTTCCAAGCGCCAGCCTCAACCAAGCAGCAGAGACCCCCGCCCCCTGGAGAAGCAAGGACCCTCCCCCACTCCCGCCAGGCCCCGCGCGCCCCTCCCCCGCGCTGCAGGAGGCCCGTGCCCCGGCCACCTACCGCCTGCAGGAGGAAATGGGCCAGGAAAGCCGCGACTTCCCCAGCCCCGGCCGCGGGCTCAGGTCCCGCTCGCGGCGGCCCGCGGACTTGTCCGGATCCGAATAGAAGCGCTGTTGGATGCGGATGGGGCGCCGGGGTTGCCGCCACAGGTGCTTTGGGGCTCTGGTCATGCTGTGGCGGCCGCGAGAGCGACTCAACCTGCTGCACACCTCTGCCCCTTCGCTGACCCCCAGGGTCTCCATGGCCAGAGAAAGGGGTTTGGGATAGCAGGGAGCAGGAGTCGTCCCCGTGAGCGGGCGCCGAGGAGCGTCTGCTCTCGGGTCCGGCCCAGGGCCGGGAGTGGAGGCGACAGCGAGGAGCTGTCCGCGCCGGAGGTGCTGAAGCGGGAGAAGGAGGAACGGGGGCTCAAGGTGGGGCCGAAGCCGAGGAGCTGTCGATGCCCAGATGGTGCTGAAGGGTAGAACAGGGAAAAATAACGTGGCGAGGGGTGTTGAAGCTAGGGGCTGAAGAGACCCCCCACCCCAGCCCTGAGAACCGTCTGCCGTTCCCTCTAGCGCTGCATGGGAAAGAACCAAGACAAGGACTTGGAGTGGAGAAGACAGAAATTGTCCACTGATCGCTGCTAAATGGAGAGCAGGGAGACAGGGTCTCAGGAGACCCCCAGGGCCGAGACGCTGTCCCTCGCACCGTGCTGAAAGAGAAAAAGGTAGCTTTAGGGGCTGTGGGTGGATGAGACGGCGAGGAGCTGTCCGCGACCTGATGGTGCTGAGGGAAGGGGAGGGAGATAGGGGTTCAGAAGCACCCCCCAGACCAAGGCGTCATCCGCCCAGGAGGTGCTGAAACCTGAGCAGTGACGGGCCCTCAACCTTCCCCAGCAACAATGGCAACAAGGAGTCTGGAAGCAGAGTCAAGGGTCTGGTCTTTGGAGGTACGTACAGATAGCGGTCTTTCTGCCAAGCCCATGAAGGTAGGCTCCGCGGTTCAGCCCCAGAAGGGGTCTCTTTGGAGCCCTAAAACCCCCACCCATGCCAGGCAGGGATCTGAGAAGGACAGGGAAATTGGCAAGGCTGTGACGGGGCCTCCCATGTCTGGGATGGGCACACAGAGGCTACCTCTGGCTGGAGCTCCAAACAGCTACCAGTAGGGATGGGCAAAGAGGGGAAATCAGGTCTCTCTAAGAAATATTCTAGTTCTGCTTCTAAGACCCTCCCCACCCCAAAGCCATGGTGCAGCTCAGTTGGGGGAGGACTGGCAGAAAACCCACCTTTCGTGGAAGCTCAGGACAGGCAGGAGGAGTATCTCTGAGACTCTCATGCTTTTAAAGCCGCAGCAACACTCAGACCCTCAGCGGAAATGGCAGGATCTCATTCGCCCTGAGAAAGTCCCAGGCCCCACCTCACAGCCACGATTCCTGCCCTCAAACCCCAGGCCTGCCCCTCCCTCCCAGTTCTGGAAACTCAAGTCCCCACCCACCAGGCATCTTAGTCTCAGGGGTAATTTCCTGGGAAGTGCAAGGATGGGTAAGAACATTTTCCATCATAGTTAACTGAAGTAGGCACGAACAGCAGCAGGGCTGGGCCGGTGAGTGTGGTGCAGAAAGAGGTAAGATTTCATAGTCCCAGGGTCATGACTCGGTGGAGGCCTCCTGTGGGGTCTGGGCTTGGGCAAGGAGTAATTTGGGGCCATTAGGGTGCCACTTACTGCAGCAGATTTGGGAAGAGCCTCGATGTTTTTGGAAGTCTCAGAAGCACTCTACAGGGTCTTCCCCATGGAGACCATCTCCCAGTGACCCCAGCCATGTCCCCAGCCTGGAGAAAAGGAAAATGTTTAGACCAGGATGTCAGAAAGACTGAATTCAAGCCCAGTACCATCATGTCTTGCTGTGTGACGCATGACAAATGACTCCCTCTCTGTTTTATGCTTCTGTGGTTCAGTCCCTGTTCTCCACCCCTACACCACCCCCAAGAACTGACTGTGGGAGACAACTTGGCTCACTGGTGAGGTACATGGTCACTGGCTGGCTCTGTCACTTCCCCACCCAAAGCCTTTTTTTTTTTTTTTAAATATTCTGGAAAAGAGGGATAATAATGGTGTCTCTGAGTCTCGGCATCATTGCGAGGACTAAAAGTGATGCCAGATATAAAGAGTCTGAGACCAGGAGCTGTGCATACCAATGCCCCCTCTCCCCAGCTCCTGCTAGCATCCACCAACAACTGGTGTATCTAGTTGGTTTGTTTGTTTGACACAGAGTCTGTGTTGCCCAGGCTGGAGTGCAATGGTGCAATCTCGGCTCACTGCAACCTCTGCCTCCCAGGTTCAAGTGATTATCCTGCCTCAGTCTCCCAAGCAGCTGGGATTACAAGCACCCGTGACCACACCCAGCTAATTTGTGTATTTTTAGTAGAGACACAGTTTCACCATGTTGTCCAGGCTGGTCTCGAGCTCCTGACCTCAGGAAATCCACCCGCCTCGGCCTCCAAAAGTGCAGGGATTACAGGCGTGAGCCACCGCACCCAGCCCTGGTGGTGTGTCTACTTTGTAAATGTCATCCAAATCTCCTCACTTCTCTCCAGCCCATGGCTCCCACCCTGGTCCAAGCACCAGTATCTCCTGCCCAAGGCTCCTTCCTAGTCTCCTTGGTCTCCTTCCGCTCCTATCCGTGACAGTCAATGTTCCCCAACAGCAACCACAGGGAATTTTTAAAATGCCAATATTGACCAACTGTCTCTCTGGAAAACACACCTCTTACTCTCCAGGGTACCCCATGAGGTCTTGTGTGTGGTTTCAGCTCCTGCCCACTTCCCGGGGCTCCCCTCCCACCCTCCAGCCACACTGATCTGTTTTCAGCTCCTCACACTCCTGATCCTCTTGAGTCTGAGGCTTTACTTCTGCTTGGAATGCCCTTCCCTGCACTCCCACTGGTTGACTTCTCTTCATCCCTCAGGCTAAGGATTTGTTTTACTGTTTTTTGTTTGTTTGTTTGTTTTGTTTTGTTTTGTTTGTTTTGAGACAGAGTCTTGCTCGGCTGCTCAGGCTGGAGTGCAGTGGTGCGATCTCAGCTCATTGCAAGCTCCGCCTCCCTGGTTCATGCCATTCTCCTGTCTCAGTATCCCGAGTAGCTGGGACTACAGGCACCCGCCATCATACCTGGCTAATTTTTTTGTATTTTTAGTAGAAACGGGGTTTCACCGTGTTAGCGAGGATGGTCTCGATCTCCTGACTTCATGATCCACTCGCCTCGGCCTCCCAAAGTGCTGGGATTACAGGTGTGAGTCACCACGCCCAGTCTGTTTTTATTTTTTTAAGATGGTGTCTTGCTCTGTCACCCAGGCTGGAGTGCAGTGGTGCAATCTTGGCTCACTGCAACCTCCACCTCCCGGGTTCAAACAATTCTGCTCCTGAGTAGCAGGAGTAGGTGTGCACCACAACTAATTTTTGTATTTTTAATAGAGACAGGGTTTCACCATGTTGGCCAGGCTGGTCTCGAACTCCTGATCTCAAGTGATGGACCGGCCTCGGCCTCCCAAAGTGCTGGGATTACAGGCATCAGCCACCACACCCAGGCCCTCAGGCTAAGTTTAAATGCCTCTTCCTCCAGGTAGTCCTCCCTGAGCCCCCTCCATGCGGGGTCAGGAGCCTCCTCTGGGCTCCTCTGGTCTTCTCCATCACGGCATGATGACTTTGTCCTGTCTCTGGTATGATCTGTCTCCACCATCAGCCTATGGGCACCTCCTTGTGCATGGCTGTGTGCCTACTGTGTGCCCAGTACAGGGCCTGGCACACAGTGGGTGCTAACTTAATAAATGCTTTCTGGATGAGGTCAAGAAGGGTTCAGATGGACGAACTGCTCTTCCTCTCCTGGGGCCGGCCCCTTTAATCCCCATCAGCCTTCTCACCTACCTGGGACCACTCTGTCTTTTCTCTGTCCCTTGAGCCTCGGTGGTGAACACCACATGGGTACCGGGCTCGACTTCTCCAGGTGGCACAAGGCGACTCGGCAGCGATGGCAGCAATGGGGTCCCCGAGAAGCCTCTCCGGATGATACCACCACCAACGGAGGCTCAAAGGGGCCAAGCCAGAATCTACCAACTCCCAGATCCACTGGAAGAAACCAGAAAGACGTGAGCAAGTTCTTGGTCACGGGACCTCTCTAGGACCCTGAAATGCCCTCACCCAGACACCTGAACTGGCCTAGAGAGCTGTGTCTCAATCCCACTCTCCTGAGGGAACTTACGTCTCTGAGTCTCAGTTTCCTCATCCGTGAAGTAGGGATCTCAAACGTGGGGGTATATAAATAGTGCCTAGTCCAGGCCAGGTGCTGTGGCTCATGCCTGTAATCCCAGCACTTTGGGAGACCAAGGCAGGTGGATCACCTGAGTTCGGGAGTTTGAGACCAGCTTGACCAACATGGAGAAACCCCACCTCTACGAAAAATACGTTAGCTGGGCGTGGTGGTGCATGCCTGTAATTCCAGCTACTCAAGAGGCTGAAGCAGAAGAATCGTTTGAACCTGGGAGGCGGAGCAGAGACTGTGCCATTGCACTCCAGCCTGGGCAACAAGAGCGAAATTCCATCTCAAATATAAAAAAATAGGCCAGGCGTGGTGGCTCACACATGTAATCCCAGCACTTTGGGAGGCCGAGGCGAGTGGATCACCTGAGGTCGGGAGTTCTAGACCAGCCTGACCAACATGGAGAAATACTGTCTTTACTAAAAATACAAAATTGGCTAGGTGTGGTGGCACATGCCTATAATCCCAGCTACTAGGGAGGCTGAGGCAGGAGAATAGCTTGAACCTCAGAGGCAGAGGTTGCGGTGAGTCGAGATCATGCCATTGCACTCCAGTCTGGGCAACAAGAGCGAAACTCCATCTCAAAACACTAAATAAATAAATAAAAATAAAAATAAAAGATATAAATAAATAAATAGTGCCTGGTCCAGCTGGGCGCGGTGGCTCACGCCTGTAATCTCAGCACTTTGGGAGGCCGAGGCAGGTAGATCACGAGGTCAGGAGATTGAGACCATCCTGGCTAACACGGTGAAACGCCATCTCTACTAAAAATACAAAAACATTAGCCGGGTGTGGTGGCGGGCGCCTGTGGTCCCAGCAACTCGAGAGGCTGAGGCAGGAGAATGGCATGAATCCGGGAGGTGGAGATTGTAGTGAGCCAAGATCGGGCCCCTGCACTCCAGCCTGGGTGACAGAGTGAGACTCCGTCTCAAAAAAAAAAAAAAAAAAAAAGGGCCTGGTCCACAGTGGACATTGCAGAAATATTTATTTATTAACTAATAATAGCATGCTCAGTAGGGCACGGTGGCTCACGCCAGTAATCCCAATACTTTGAAAGGGTCGTTTGACTCCAGGAGTCCTTGACAAGCCTGAGTAACATAGTGAGACCCTATCTCTACAAAAAATAAACAAGATTAGCCAGGCATTGTGGTGTATGCCTGTAACCTCAGCTACTCAGGAGGCTGAGGTGGGAGGACTGCTTCAGCCCAGAAGGTCAAGGCTGTAGTGAGACAAGATCATGCCACTGTACTTTAGTTTGGGTGGCAGAGTGAGACCCTGCATCTCTCTCTCTCTCTCTCTCTCTCTCTCTTTTTCTTTGAGATGGAGTCTCACTCTGTCAACCATATTGGAGTGCACTGGAACAATCTTGCCTTACTGCAACCTCCGCCTCCCGGGTTCAAGTGATTCTCCTGCCTTAGCCTCCTGAGTAGCTGGGATTATAGGTGCCTGCCACCAGGCCTGGCTAATTTTTTTGTATTTTTATTAGAGAGGGGTTTTCACCGTGTTGGCCAGGCTGGTCTCGAACTCCTGACCTCAAGTGATCTGCCCACCTTAGCCTCCCAAAGTGTGGGGATTACAGGCATGAGCCACTGTGCCCAGCTGAGACCCTGTCTCTAAAAATAAAAATAAATAAAAGAGTATGTTTATTTTTATAACATATGCTATATAATGCTATTTATTATAATGCTATGCACCATAATGATATTCTATCATACATTAATTTTTTTCTTACATTTGAGATCCCAATATCTTATTTATTAAAATATAAAAGTAAGGCTGGGCACGGTGGCTCATGCCTGTAATCCCAACACTTTGGGAGGCCAAGCCAGGTGGATCACGAGGTCAGGAGTTCGAGACCAGCCTGGCCAACATAGTGAAACCCTGTCTCTACTAAAAATAGGAAAGTTAGCTGGGTGTAGTGGCACGTACCTGTAGTCCCAGCTACTCAAGAGGCTGAGGCAGGAGAATCACTTGAACCCAGGAGGTGGAGGTTGCAGTGAGCGGAGACTATACCATTCACTCCAGCCTGGGTGACAGAGCAAGACTCTGTCTCAAAAAAAAAAAAAAGTAAAACAGTAAAACATGCAGTAAATAAGCAAATGAATAATAACGATAGTACTAATGGCTAACATTTTCTGCACAATCACTCTATATAAATGCGGTTCCAATAGTAGGTGGATGGGCTCATGAAGGCATAATGAAGCCATTTAGCACCATTATTTCCATTTAACGAAAGAGGAAATGAAGGCTCAGAGGTTAAGAAACTGGAGCCCAGGGTTGCAGTTCATAACTAAATGCAATTCTGAGCTTCAGTGCCGAGTTCCTTGAAGGAAGGACTGAATGAGAAATTAAATGAGATGCTGTTTCCCAGCAGGCTCTGGATAAATGCTGGATACATTTTAAGAACAGGCAGAATCAGGCTGAACAGATGCTTTGGGAGTGAGCTCTTCAGCGCAACAGATCTGGGTTCAATCCAGGCCACGTGGTCTAGGGCAAGGGGGCCTCAGTTTGAGCATCTGGGAAATGGAGATGAAAGGGGTATGATACCTCAGAGGTGTTGATGATAGAACAATGGGACCCACGTGCGCCAGACACAGGCTGTGTGCTGTCCGCAGTGCTGACCCCAGAATGGGGCACGAAACTGGAACTCACAGCTTTGGGGTAAGGGAATCAGAGAAGACAAATGTGGAGATGGGGAGAGTTGGGGTTCAAAGAGATGGCCCAGCCTTCCCCTGCTGTACTCCTGAGCCTCACCAATGAGCCTATCTCCACCACCAGACTGAGCATTAAAACTGGGAAACTGGCCAGGCGCGGTGGCTCACGCCTGTAATCCCAGCACTTTGGGAGGCTGAGGCAGGCGGATCGCTTAAGGTCAGGAGTTCAAGACCAGCCTGACCAACATGGCAAAACCCTGTCTCTACTAAAAATACAAAAATTAGCCAAGCATGGCGCTTTGCACCTGTAATCCCAGCTACTTGGGAGGCTGAGGAAGAATTGTTTGAACCCAGGAGGTGGAGGTTGCAGTGGAACGATCTGGGCACCAGATCTGGGCAACAGCATTCAGGCTGGAGTGCAATGGTGTGGTCTCCACTCACTGCAACCTCTGCCTACTGGGTTCAAGTGATTCTCCTGCCTCAGCCTCCCGAGTAGCTGGGACCACAGGCACGTAGTCCCCATCTCAAAAAATAAAAAAGTAAAAATAAAAATCAAAAAGCTGGGAAACTGCCAGACGTGGTGGCTAATGCCTGTAGTCCCAGCACTTTGTGAGGCTGAGGCCAAAAGTGAGTTCAAAAACCAGCCTGGGCACCCTGTCCCTACAAAACATTTTTAAAATTAGCCAGGTGTGGTGGCTCAAGCCTGTAATCCCAGCACTTTGGGAGGCCGAGACGGGTGGATCACAACGTCAGGAGATTGAGACCATCCTGCCTAACACGGTGAAACCCCGTCTCTACTAAAAAATACAAACAACTAGCCGGGCGAGGTGGCGGGCGCCTGTAGTCCCAGCTACTCGGGAAGCTGAGGCAGGAGAATGGCTTGAACCCGGGAGGCAGAGCTTTCAGTGAGCTGAGATCCGGCCACTGCACTCCAGCCTGGGCGACAGAGCAAGACTCCGTCTCAAAAAAAAAAAAAAAAAAATTAGCCAGGTGTAGTGGTACATGTGCCTGTAGTTCCAGCTCCCAAGGAGGCTGAAGCAGGAGGATCGCTTGAGCCCAGGAGGTTGAGACTGCAGTGAGCTATGATTGCGCCACCGCTCTTCAGCCTGGGTTACAGAGGGAAACTCTGTCAAAAAAAAAAAAAAAATGGGGCTGGGCACGGTGGTTCACGCCTATAATCCCAGAACTTCAGCACTTTGGGAGGCTGAAGTGGGTGGATCACGAGGTCAAGAGATCGAGACCAGCCAACATGCTGAAACCCCATCTCTACTGAAAATACAAAAATTAGCTGGGCTGGTGGTGCGCACCTGTAGTCCCAGCTATTCGGGAGGCTGAGACAGGAGAATTGCTTGAAACCGGGAGGTAGAGGTTGCAGTGAGCCCAGATCATGCCACTGCACTCCAGCCTGGTGACGGAGCAAGACTAGGTCTCAAAAAAATGGGGAAACTGAGGTCCAAGACCATGCCACTAATCAGGACCAGAGCCAGGGCAAAGCGGGGTGGGAGGAAGAGGGTGAGGAGAATGGATGTGAGTTGAACTTGAACTTCTGTGTGTGTAGGGGATGCAGCATAACTCATTTCCTTGCCTATGAGTAGGGGATCCTCTGACTCTTGTGTTTCGGAGGAAGACATCAAAGCTTGGAGAGAAAATGACCTGCTTGCTGGGAGTCATACAGCTGGGGGCTTGAGTCCCGCTCAGACCTCATCCTTCTAGGACTGGTCCCCACATCTGAGCACAATTCGTCCCCACCCTCTCCCAGGGGCACCTGAATTTGAAGGCAGAAATGTAAGTGCTCTGGTAGCTGGGAGGGTGTGTCGGGAAGGAAGACGGTGGAGTGTGAGGGAACAGTGAGCACCTCCCAGATGGGAGGCCCCTGAGATGTCAGCTGCTCATTTTCCTTTCTCTCTCCTTCCTTCCTTCCTTCCTTCCTTCCTTCCTTCCTTCCTTCCTTCCTTCCCGTTCCTTCCTTCCTCTCTCTCTCTCTTTCTTTCTTTCTTTCTTTCTTTCTTGAGATGGAGTCTCTGTGTCTCCCAGGCTGGAGGGCAGTGGCGCAATCTCAGCTCACTGTAAGCTCCGCCTCCCGGGTTCACACCATTCTCCTGCCTCAGCCTCCCGAGTAGCTGGGACTACAGGCGCCCGCCACCACACCCAGCTAATTTTTTTGTATTTTTAGTAGAGACATGGTTTCACCGTGTTAGCCACGATGGTCTCGATCTCCTAACCTCATGATCCGCCTGCCTCGGCCTCCCAAAGTGCTGGGATTACAGGCATGAGCCACCGCGCCCAGCCAAGACAGGGTCTTTCTCTGTCACCCAGGCTGGAGTATGCAGTGGTGCAGTCTTAACTCACTGCAGCTTCGACCTCCCAAGCTCAAGGATCCTCCAACCTCAGCCTCCCAAGTAACTGAGACTACAGGCACACACCACAACTCCCAGGTAATTTTTGTATTATTTGTAGAGACAGGATCTCACTATGCTGCCCAGGCTGGTCTTGAAACCCTGGGCTCAAGTGATCCACAAGCCTCAGCCTCCCAACGTGCTGGGATTCCAGGCTTGAGCCATGGAAGCCGAGCTTGTCTGCCCATTTTCCTGCTGGGAAAACAAGGTTCCAGATGGGAGAACTCCCTGCACACATTTCTATTTGTTCATGTATTCATTGAACAAATGTAAAAAAATAATTCACCTCGTGTTAGAAAGAAAAGAAAACTGGACAAGGGCCTGGGAATGAGGGAGTGGATAATGTTGCTGGCATGAGTTAGGGAATTTTCTGAGCAGGTGACTTTGAGGCAAGACCTGAAAGAGGAGAATGAGCCAGCCAGGAGAAAGTTAGGGGAAAAGAATAACAGGCAGAAGGAACAGCACTTGCGAAGGCCCGGAAGTGGCAAAAAGTTGGTAGGTTTAAGGAACAGGAGTTGGTAAGCCAGGTGCAGTGGCTCACGCCTGTAATCCCAGCACTTTGGGAGGCTAAGGCGGGCGGATTGCCTGAGGTCAGGAGTTCGAGACCAGCCTGGCCAACATGATGAAACCCCTGTCTCTATAAAAATACAAAAATTACCTGGGTATGGTGTTGCGTGCCTGTAAGCCCAGCTACTCGGGAGGCTGAGGCAAGATAATTGTTTAAGACTGGGAGGCGGAGGCTACAGTGAGCCGAGACTGCACCATTGCACTCCAGCCTGGGCGACAAAGGGAGACTCCATCTCAAAAAAAAAAAAAAAAAAAAAAAGAGCCAGGCCCAGTGGCTCACATCTGTAATCCCAGCATTTTGGGAGGCTGAGGCGGGTGGATTGCCTGAGGTCAGGAGTTCGAGACCAACCTGGCTAGCATGGTGAAACCCTGTCTCTACTAAAAATACAAAGTAGCCAGGTGTGGTGGCATGGGGCTGTAATCCCAGCTACTCGGGAGGCTGATGCAGGGGAATTGCTTGAATCAGGGAAGTAGAGGTTACAGTGAGCCAAGATTGCACCGCTGCACTCCAGCCTGGGCCACAGAGCAAGACTTTCATCTCCAAAAAAAAAAAAAAGAATGGCAGCTGCGAGCCAAGGGCCAGAGTGGAGGGAAGTTCGTTGCTTCAGGGGCTGGGTGAGGACTTGGGATTTGATTCTGGGAGAATGTTGAGGCTTTGAGGAATGTGATTTACTTGGGGATTATAGGAAACCTCCTGTGGCCGACTTGGGGAGCAGGGCCTGTCCCTGGGGCAGAGGCTAGAACAGTGTCCAGGTGAGATATGGACCAGAGCGGGGCCTGTGAGTGGATCTGAGATATGTTTTGGGGGCTGAAGGACAGGTCATAGTCACAGGGTGTGAGAAACAGAAGATTCAAGGGTGTCTGGTGATTTTTTTTTTTTTTTTTTTTTTTTTTTTGAGACAGAGTTTCGCTGTTGTCGTCCAGGCTGGAGAGTAATGGCGCAATCTCACTGCAACCTCTGCCTCTCATTTTCAAGCAATTCTCCTGCCTCAGTCTCCCAAGTAGCTGGGATTACAGGCGCCCACCACCATGCCCAATTAATTTTTGTATTTTTAGTAGAGATGGGATTTTGCCATGTTAGCCAGGTTGGTCTCAAACTCCTGACATCAGGTGATCCACCCACCTAGGCCTCCCAAAGTGCTAGGATTACAGGCGTGAGCCACCACACCCAGCCGTGACTGGTGATTATTAAGCATGATTATTTGTTTTTCAGAAAGCCAGGAGTCACACAGTTACCTGGGGAATGGGGCTGCCATTACTTGCATGGGGAAAATTGAGGGGAAATCACCAGGCTGTGGGTGGGTTTCAATTTCGCTGGAGCATCACGAGTCCCAGAGGGAGCCAGTGGAGGCAGCTGAATGTTTGGATCTGGAATTATGGGGGACCTGGCTCATTTGAAGGTGAAACAGACCTAACAGGTCTGGGGGCAGTTGCCAGCATCTGGCTGTTGGTGAGATGTGGGGCTGCTCCCGAGAGCCCTGATTCCTGGGACCCAGCTGGCTATCCCTCCCCCATCTGGAGTGGGGTGGGGGTAAGGATGGGTCTCCCAGGAACCAGGGATGGGGAATAGGGGGTTGTCCTCTGGTCTTGGCTGCAGCACACATCAACCTGCCACTCCTGATTTTTCATTTTTTATTTTTATTTTTATTTTTATTTATTTATTTATTTATTTATTTATTTGAGACAGAGTCTCGCTCTGTCGCCCAGGCTGGAGTGCAGTGGCCGGATCTCAGCTCACTGCAAGCTCCGTCTCCCGGGTTTACGCCATTCTCCTGCCTCAGCCTCTGGAGTAGCCAGGACTACAGGCGCCCACCACCTCGCCCAGCTAGTTTTTTTGTATTTTTTAGTAGAGACGGGGTTTCACCGTGTTAGCCAGGATGGTCTCGATCTCCTGACCTCGTGATCCGCCTGTCTCGGCCTCCCAAAGTGCTGGGATTACAGGCTTGAGCCACTGCGCCGGGCCTCATTTTTTATTTTTGAGACAAAGTCTCACTCTGTCACCCAGGCTGGAGTGCAGTGGCGCAGCCACAGCTCACTGCAGCCTGGGCCCCCTGGGCTCAAGCAATCCTCCCACCTCAGCCTCCCAAAGTTCTGAGATTATAGGCAGGCGCCACCACCCCCAGCTGAGAGCTCCCTTTTGTTGTTTTTTGTCGTTGTTATTTTGGTTTTTTGTTTGTTTGTTTTGTTTTGTTTTTTGAGACAGAGTTTCGCTCTTGTCACCCAGCCTGGAGTACAATGATGCAATCTTGGCTCACCACAACCTCCACCTCCCGGATTCAAGCGATCCTCCTGCCTCAGCCTCCCAAATAGCTGGGATTACAGTCATGCACTACCACACCCAGGTAATTTTGTATTGTTAGTAGAGATGGGGTTTCTCCATGTTGGTCGGGCTGGTCTCAAACTCACGACCTCAGGTGATCCACCTGCCCAGCCTCCCACACTGCTGGGATTACAGGCATGAGCCAGAGTGACCAGCCTTTTTTTTTCTTTTTCTTTTTCTGTTGAGATGGAGTCTCGCTCTGTTGCCCAGGCTGGAGTGCAGTGGCGCGATATTGGTTCAATGCAACCTCTGCCTCCCAAGTTCAGGTGACCTTCCTGCCTCAGCCTCCCGAGTAGCTGGGACTGCAGGCATGCACCACCATGCACTGCTAATTTTTTGTATTTGTAGTAGAGACACGGTTTCACCATGTTGGCCAGGATGGTCTCGATCTCTTGACCTCATGATCCACCTGCCTCGGCCTCCCAAAGTGTTGGGATTACAGGCATAAGCCACCGCGCCCAGCTTGTTGTTGGTGTTTTGTTTGTTTGTTTGAGACAGAGTCTAGCTTTGTTGCCCAGGCTGGAGTGCAGGGGCACAATCTTGGCTCACTGCAACCTCCACCTCCTGGGTTCAACCAATTCTCCTGCTTCAGCCTCCCAAGTAGCTAGGATTACAGGTGCCTGTCACAACACCCAGCTTATTTTTTGTATTTTTAGTAGAGAGAGCGTTTCTCCATGTTGACGAGGCTGGTCTCTAACTGCTGTCCTCAGGTGATCCACCCACCTCAGCCTCCCAAAGTGCTGGGATTCCATGTGTAAGCCACTGTGCCTGGCTTCTTTGCTGTTTCTTAAACCTGCCTCGGGGCCTTTGCACGTGCTGCGCCATCTGCCAGGAACACCCTTCCCCCCGCTGTTGAAATGGCTAACTGCTTGTTCTTATTCATACTTCAGCTAAAATGTCAACTCCCCGGAGAAGGCCCTCCTGCCCAGCTCCAGCAGTCTCATGAGCGCTCAGCCACCCCCGCATTTTCTTCTTTTCTTGCCTCATGAGCCCTGTCATTTCGGGACCTGTCACTTCAGTTCTGTGTCCTACACACTCAGCATGGGGCCTGGCACACAGCGGGTGCCATGTGCAGGCGAAATGACTGATGCTGTGAGCTGAGTGTGGGAGAGGCCATCGGAAGGTCCTTACTTTATTTATTTATTATTATCATTATTTTTTGAGACGGAGTCTCGCTGTGTCGCCCAGGCTGGAGTGCAGTGGCGCAATTTCAGCTCACTGCAAACTTCACCTCCCAGGTTCAAACGATTCTACTGCCTCAGCCTCCCGAGTAGGTGGGATTACAGGCACCCGCCACCATGCCCAGCTAGTTTCTTTTCTTTTCTTTTCTTTTCTTTGAGACAGAGTCTTATTCTGTCATCAGGCTGGAGTGCAGTGACGTGATCTTAGTTCACTGCAACCTCTGCCTCCCGGGTTCAAGTGATCCTCCTGCCTCAGCCTCCCAAGTAGCTGGGATTACAGGCACCCGCCACCACGCCAGGCTAATTTTTGTATTTTTAGTAGAGATGGGGTTTCACCACGTTGGCCAGGCTGGTCTTGAACTCTTGATCTCAGATGATCCACCCGCCTCAGCCTTCCAAAGTGCTGGGATTACAAGCGTGAGCCACGGCGCGTGGCCTAGAGCTCCACCATCAGCGGGACTCCGCAGCATGCTGCCCCTGGCCTTGACCCCAAGTTCCTCCTCTAAGAAACACCCTAAATCTGTCCCTTGCCTGTTCCCAACCCTCCTGTAGCTCCTAGCACCCCTAGAACAAAATCCACACCCCCTTCGCTCAACCCCCAGGACCTAGTGTGTCCTGGCCCCTGCCTACCACCAACTCTCACCTCCCTCCATTTCCCTTGGCTCACCGTGCCTCACCCACCAGCCTCCTTCACAGTTCCTTAAACCTGCCTCAGGGCCTTTGCACATACTGTGCCCTCTGCCAGGAACATCCTTCCCCCAGTTCTTGAAATGGCTGGTTGCTTGCTTTTATCCATTCTTCAGCTAAAATGTCAACTCCCCAGAGAAGTCCTTCCTGCCCAGCCTGGGCAGTCTCATGAGCCCTCACCCACCCCCACATTTTCTCTTTTTTCTTGGCTTAACATCTGTCTCATGAGCCCTGTCATTTTGGGGCCTCTCACTTCCTCTGCCTCCCAGGTTCAAGTAATTCTCCTGCCTCAGCCTCCTGAGTAGCTGGGATTGCAGGCACCTGCTACCACACCTGGCTAAGTTTTGTACTTTTAGTAGAGATGGGGTTTTGCTATGTTGGCCAGGCTGGTCTCAAACTCCCGACCTCAAGCAATCTGGCAATCCGCCTGCCTTGGCCTCCCAAAGTGCCGAGATTACAGGCATGAGCCACTCCGTCTGGCCTTTTTTTGTTTGTTTGTTTGTTTTTGAGACGGGATCTCATTTAGTCTCCCAGGCTGGAGTGCAGTGGCATGATCACAGTTCACTGCAGCCTCGACCTCCCATGCTCAAACAGTCCTCCTACCTCAGCCTCCCAAGTAACTGGGACCTCAGGCATACACCACCATGCCTGGCTAATTTTTTTCTTTCTTTCTTTTTTTTTTTTTTTTTTTTTGTAGCGATACGGGCTTACTATGTTACCTAGGATGGTCTTGAACTCCTGGGCTCAAATGATCCGCCTGCCTCAGCCTCCCAAAGCACTGAGATTACAGGTGTGAGCCACCGCGCCCAGACTACCCTTTTCCTCTCTTCTGCAGATGGCTGGAGTGTGGATAAATAAACATTAAGGCATATGCAGCCTTGCCTGCCCTACCTGAGGCTCACCCTGAGCACCCTCATTCCACACAATGTTAGCCCAGTTTTTTTTTTTTTTTTTTTTTTGAGACGGAGTCTTGCTCTGCCGCCCAGGCTGGAGTGCGGTGGCCGGATCTCGGCTCACTGCAAGCTCCGCCTCCCGGGTTCACACCATTCTCCTGCCTCAGCCTCCCGAGTAGCTGGGACTACAGGCGCCGCCACCACGCCCGGCTAGTTTTTTGTATTTTTTTAGTAGAGACAGGGTTTCACCGTGTTCGCCAGGATGGTCTCGATCTCCTGACCTCGTGATCCGCCCGTCTCGGCCTCCCAAAGTGCTGGGATTACAGGCTTGAGCCACCGCGCCCGGCCTAGCCCAGTTTTTTAACACAAAAAAGCGCTGAGTTCTGGCCAGGTGTGGTGGCTTATGCCTGTAATCCCAGCACTTTGGGAGGCCGAAGTGAGTGGATCACTTAAGGTCAGGGGTTCAAGACCAGCCTGGCCAACATGGAGAAACCCGTCTCTACTAAAACTACAAAAATCAGCTGGGCGTGGAGACTTGTGCCTGTAACTCCAGCTACTCAGGAAGCTGAGGGAGGAGAATCACTTAAACCCGGGAAGCGGAGGTTGCAGAGAGCAGAGATCACATCACTGCACTCCAGCCTGGGCGACAGAGTGAGACCCTGTCTAAAAAACAAAACAAAACAACAACAGAAACCACTGAGTCCTAGAGAGGTTACCAGCCACTCAGGTGACAGACCTGGAATTTGAATCCAGCCCCTGCAGGGTTTTTCTCTTGGCTCAGTTTCCCAGAATAGGGGCATTGGCCGTGATCCGAAGTTGTGGCCTCATAACCCACTGCCCTGGCCCGGGGGTAGCCAGGTCCCCTTTTCTTGGGTGAGTCAAAACCTTGTGTCTAGGCACAAGGGGTCTCCTGCTCCCAAAAGCAGTGGCCACAGCGCTGGGCTGGACACTTGGATCAGGTCCCCAATTCCCTGGTGGCCCTCTCTGGGCTTCCGTGGGCCCCTGTGAGTTGGTCCCCAAGCAGCTCTACATGTTTCCTTTTTTGGTGGGGTGGGGGCATGGGACGGAGTCTTGCTCTGTCTCCCAGGCTGGAGTGCAGTGGCACGATCTTGGCTCACCGCAACCTCCACCTCCCAGGTTCAAGCGATTCTCCTGCCTCAGCCTCCCAGTAGCTGGACTACAGGCATGAGCCACCATGCCCGGCTAATCTTTTTGTATGTCTAGTAGAGATGGGGTTCCTCCATGTTGGTCAGGTTGGTCTTGAACTCCTGACCTCAAGTTATCTGCCTGCCTTGGTCTCCCAAAGTGCTAGGATTGCAGGCGTGAGCCACCGCGCCTGGCCAGCTCTGGGTGTTTCTGAGTAGTGGGTCTCTGGGATCTCCTCCCCCATGGCCTGGGCCACCCCTACCCACTACTCACCTTGCTCGGCAGAAAGGAGAGTGCTGTCCGGCTGTGCCTCATGCTGCCGGCGTCTCTGGCCCTGCGGAGATGGTTGTGAGACCTCCAGACCCCTGGGAGCCCAGGTACGGCCCTGTGGGACATTCCCTAGTCTAGCTCCCCTAGACAGCAGCTCACTCCCACACTCTCTGCACCCTCCCTTGAATCCCAAGGACATTAAATCAAGGCGGCATGGACCACACCACAGGCACCAGCGTGAGGAACCCACCCGGACCTTGCTGTGATCCCTATCCAGGGACAGCAGCCAGGTACCCAAAGCCCCTCCCCACACCCGTCCAGGTTCAGCAGCCTGGGTGGGGGCATCAGGACCGGTGAAACAAGGTCTCCTGGCCCCAGACCCATGGGAGACACATTCAACTCCCAGAGCGGCTTTGATGGCTTCAGGGGGATTACGAGACCCCGGCCCCTCTCCTGAGAACCCCTCAAGCTCACGTAAGCTTGCTACACAAGGCCCGGGTAGGTCTGGCACTCACCACCACTGCTGGGTCCCATGACCTCCCGGGGAGTGAGGGAAGGAGAGGAGAACCTGACCTGGCCAAGAGGGAGGTCCAAGGCTCCCCCAACACCCACTCAGCGGAGCCCCTTAACTGTCTGGGCACCAGGCCAGGACATAACCCACACACTTTCCTTGGGTGAGGCTCCCAGTGGGTGGAGGGCAGAGTGTCCAAGAGGGCCTGAGGGGGCAAGAGAGAGTGGCCAAGAGGGTCACCGGGTGTGGAGGGGGAGGGGTGGGGGAGGGCAGAGGAAGGAGGTGGGAAAGGAGGGAAGGGAGGCGTAGGAGTAAGGAGGCTGGGTAAGAGGTGTTAAGTTTATTTATTTATTTATTTTGAGACAGTCTCACTCTGTCACCCAGGCTGGAGTGCAGTGGCACGATCTTGGCTGACTGCAAGCTCTGCCCCCCAGGTTCATGCGATTCTCCTGCCTCAGCCTCCTGAGTAGCTGAGATTACAGGTGCCTGCCACCACGCCCAGCTAATTTTTGTATTTTCTTTTTTTTTTAGTAGAGATGGAGTTTCACCATATTAGTCAGGCTGGTCTCGAACTCCTGACCTTGTGATCTACCCGCCTCAGCCTCCCAAAGTGCTGGAATTACAGGTGTGAGCCACCGCGCCCCGCCTGAGAGGTGTTAAGTTTAATTGTTCATGTGTTTGCATATGACGGCGGGGGGTGCGCAAAGGAAGACGGTGGTAGGGGACCAGCAGCTCTGGGAATGGGGGGATTTTATCAACTTAGGGTCTAGTATATGTGCTTCCAAGCAGAGCCCGTGGAGTGTAGCCTAGGGAGCTTGGGGGCTCCACGAAAGCTGCCCACTGCACTGTGCCGCCCAAGGCAGACCAAAGACCCTCTCTGGTTGACCCCCTATCCACAAACTGTTGGGGCTGCAGATGCAGCTAGAAATGGGGCCCCCAGGAGGGTGATGGGTGGGGTGGGAGGTGGGAGGGGGCTGTGGCCAGGGGAAAGGGGCTGATGTGTGGGACTGTTGGCCTCCAGAGCTGCTGTGAGTTAATGTTTCCCCAGCATCGCCAGCTGCCCAGGAGGCCCCGACAGCGTCTCCCCTCCAAAGATATCAAAGCATGACCCAGCCTCAAGCCAGCGTTTGCCCCTCTGTGCTGGGTGACCTGGACCCTGTGGCCTCTCTGAATGTCCATTTCGGGGGCAGCTCCAGGCTGGAGTCGGGGAGACGGCTTGGGGGCACCTCCCAGGACAAGGCACACAACTGACACCCAGCACTGAGCCTCCGTGTCCCCCTTCTGATAAAAAAGTCTGGACAGGGCGTGGGCACAGTGGCTCACGCCTGTAATCCCAACACTTTGGGAGTCTGAGATGGGTGAATCACTTGAGGCCAGGAGTTCAAGACCACGTTACCATATTAGCCTGGCTAATACGGTAAAAATACAAAAATTAACTGGGCATGGTGGCGCATACCTGTAGTCCCAGCTACTCAGGAGGCTGAGGCACAAGAATGACTTGGGGCCAGGCGCTGTGGCTCATGCCTGTAATCCCAGCACTTTGGGAGGCCAAGGTGGGTGGGTCACCTGAGGTCTGGAGTTTGAGACCAGCCTGACCAACATGGTGAAACCCCGTTTCTACTAAAAATACAAAAAAATTAGCTGGGTGTGGTGGCAGGCGCCTGTAATCCCAGCTACTTGGGAGGCTGAGGCAGGAGAACCGTTTGAACCCGGGAGGCAGAGGTTGCAGTGAGCCGAGATCACGCCACTGCACTCCAGCGTGGGCAACAAGAGTGAGACTCCGTCTCATTAAAAAAAAAAAAAGAAAAAAAGGCCGGGCATGGTGGCCCATGCCTGTAATCCCAGCACTTTGGGAGGCCGAGATGGGTGGATCACGAGGTCAGGAGATCGAGACCATGGTGAAACCCCGTCTCTACTAAAAAAAATACAAAAAATTAGCCGGGAGTGGTGGCAGGCGCCTGTAGTCCCAGCTACTCGGGAGGCTGAGGCAGGAGAATGGCATGAACCTGGGAGGTGGAGCTTGCAGTGAGCCGAGATTGCGCCACTGTACTCCAGCCTGGGCGACAGAGCGAGACTCCGTCTCAAAAAAAAAAAAAAAAGAATGGCTTGAACCCAGGAGTCAGAGGCTACAGTGAGCCAAGGTTGCACTACTGCACTCCAGCCTAGGTGACAGAGGGAAACTGTCTCAAAAAAGAAAAAAAGAGGCCGGGCGCGGTGGCTCAAGCCTGTAATCATAGCACTTTGGGAGGCCGAGGCAGGCGGATCACGAGGTCAGGAGATCGAGACCATCCTGGTGAACATGGTGAAACCCCGTCTCTACTAAAAATACAAAAAAATTAGCTGAATGTGGTGACAAGCACCTGTAGTCCCAGCTTCTTGGGAGGCTGAGGCAGGAAAATGGCGTGAACCCAGGAGGCGGAGCTTGCAGTGAGCCGAGATTGCGCCATTGCACTCCAGCCTGGGTGCGACAGCGAGACTCCATCTCAAAAAAAAAAAAAAAGAAAGAAAGAAAGAAAAAAAGAGAAAGAGATGGAGTTCTGCCACATTGCCCCATCTGATCTCAAACTACCAAGGTCAAGCAATTTGCCCACCTCAGCTTCTCAAAGTACTGGGATTACAGTGGTAAGCCACCATGCCCAGCTTCCAAGTTTTGTTTGTTTGTTTTGAGACAGAGTCTTACTCTGTTGCCTCGACTGGAGTGCAGCAGTGCAATCTCGGCTCACCGCAACCTCTGCCTCCCAGGCTCAAGCAATTCTCCTGCCTCATCCTCCCTAGTAGCTGGGATTACAGGCGCCCACCACCACACCAGGCAATTTTTGTATTTTTAGTAAAGATGGGGTTTCACCATGTTGGCCAGGCTGGTCTTGAACTCCTGACCTCAAATGATCCACCTACCTGGCCTTCCAAAGTACCAGGATTACAGGCATAAGCCACCCCACACCTGGCCCCAATTTTTTTTTTTTTTTTTAATTAGCCAGGCATACTGTCCCCCTGTAGTCCCAGCTACTCAGGAGGCTGAGGCAGGAGGATCACTTGAGCCTGGGAGGTTGAGGCTGCAGTAAGCCGAGATTGCACCATTGCACTCCAACCTGGGCAACAGAGCAAGATCCTATCTCGAAGAAAAAAAAAAGTTACCTCCTCAAAGAGGCCTCCCTACCTTCTCAGCAAACCTGGACACCACAACCCTTGTGGTTTGGCCACCGCAGCCCTTGTGGTTTGGCCACAGTCTCAGTCTGTGACTCCATGGCCTTCTGTGCCACCTGCAAAGATCTCATGTGATCTCCTGATTCTTCTTCTTTTTATTTTTTTAGATGGAGTCTTGCTCTGTTGCCCAGGCTGGAGTGCAGTGGGGTGATCTCAGCTCACTGCAACCTCTGCCTCCTGGGGTTGAAGCGATTCTCTGCCTCAGCCTCCTGAGTAGCTGGGATTACAGGCACCTACCACCATACTCAGCTAATTTTTGTATTTTTAGTAGAGACAGAGTTTCACCATGTTAGCCAGGCTAGTCTCAAACTCCTGAGGTCAGGAGATCTGCCTGCCTCAGCCTCCCAAAGTGCTGGCATACAGGTGTGAACCACCACGCTCAGCCAAGTGATCTCCTGATTCTTATCTGTCCCTGCCTTGAGTCTGTGGCTCCCCTGAGAGTAAAGACATGGTCCCCACTGTGACTCCAGCACAGAGCCCAGCACATAGTAGGTGCTCAGCTAATGTTTGTCACACGAATCCATAACTCAGGAGGCCTTGGATGAATGGTAGGGGGTTTATTTCCTCAGGTTCTGCTCCTCCCCAGGCACCCCAGCCCCATCCACGCCCACATCTCTGTTGGCTCCTCAGGGCTCACTCCTGGAGGTGGTGGGCAAAGGACAATCTGTCATTCATGGATCCCTGAGGAAGGAACACACAGGGAGGCATTCAGACACCAATGGGCTCTACAGCCCAGGCTGGTCCTGCTTGGGAGGGCAGCTCCCCCAACCCTACCTTGGCCCCAGGGCTGAGCCCCCAGCCCAGCCCCTACCTTACCATGGACACCTCGTCCAGCTTCTCGAATGTGGACTCATCCCGGTGACAGAACCTCACAGCCGTGACCACAGACCCGATGAGCAAAAGAGACACCAGCAAACACACGACCACCACCACACCCGGGTTCCTGTGTAACTCAGGGGGCCCAGTGTCACCTGGAGCTGCGGGAAGGAGCTCAGAGTCAGCCCTGGGCCCTATTGCCCCCAAGCCTAAGACACCCACCAGGGCCCAGAGCCTTTTATTTTTTTTATTTTTATTTTTATTTTATTTTTTTTTTTGAGACGGAGTCTCGCTCTGTCACCCAGGCTGGAGTGCAGTGGCCGGATCTCAGCTCACTGCAAGCTCCGCCTCCCGGGTTCACGCCATTCTCCTGCCTCAGCCTCCCGAGTAGCTGGGACTACAGGCGCCCGCCACCTCGCCCGGCTAGTTTTTTGTATTTTTTTAGTAGAGACGGGGTTTCACCGTGTTAACTAGGATGGTCTCGATCTCCCGACCTTGTGATCCGCCCGTCTCGGCCTCCCAAAGTGCTGGGATTACAGGCTTGAGCCACCGCGCCCGGCCCCAGAGCCTTTTAAATCTGTTCTCAGGAAGCTGAACTCTCTTCCCTTTCCAGTTGAGGCTGCCACTTTTTAATCATTTATTTTAGAGACAGGGTCTCACTCTGTCACCCAGGTTAGAGTGCAGTAGTGCGATCACAGCTCACTGTAGCCTCGATCTCCTGGGCTCAAGTGATACTCCCACCTCAGCCTCCCGAGTAGCAAGGATTACAGGCATGCACCACCATGCCTGACCCTTTTTTTTTTTTTAATTGAGACAGGGTCTTGCTCTGTCACACAGGCTAGAGTGCAGTGGCGTTATCTCAGTGTACTGCAACCTCCATCTCCCAGGATCTAGTGATCCTCCTACCTCAGCCTCCCAGGAGCTGAGACTACCATCCAGCTAATTTTTGTATATTTAGTAGAGATGAGGTTTTGCCATGTTGCCCAGGCTGGTCTTGAACTCATTGACTCAGGTGATCCATCCGCCTCGGCCTCCCAAAGTGCTGGGATTACACGTGTGAGCCACTGAGCCCAGCCTAATTTTTAAATTTTATTTTATTTATTTATTTTTGAGACGGAGTTTGTTTTTTGTTTTTGTTTTTTTCCCTCCAAGACGGAGTCTTGCTCTGTCTCCCAGGATGGAGTGCAGTGGTGCAATGTTGGCTCACTCCAACCTCCATCTCCTGGGTTCAAACAATTTTCCTGCCTCAGCCTCCCAAGTAGCCTGGATTACAGGCACCCGCCACCATGCCTGGCTAATTTTTGTATTTTTAGTAGAAATGGGGTTTCACCATGTTGGCCAGGCTGGTCTTGAAATCCTGACCTCAGGTGATCCGCCCGCCTTGGTCTCCCAAAGTGCTGGGATTACAGATGTGAGGCACCACGCCAAGCCATTTGTTTATTCGTTTGTTTTTATATTTATTTATGTATTTATTGAGACGGAGTCTCGCTCTGCAGCCCAGGCTAGAGTGCAGTGTCGCGATTTCAGCTCACTGCAACCTCTGCCGCCTGAATTCAAGCGATTCTCCTGCCTCAACCTCCCAAATAGCTGAGATTACAGGCGTCTGCCACCGCGCCTGGCTAATTTTTGTAGTTTTAGTAGAGACGGGGTTTCACCAAGCCAGGCTGGTCTTGAACTCTTGATCTCGTGATATACCCTCCTTGGCCTCCCAAAGTGTTGGGATTACGGGGGTGAGCCACCCCGCCCAGCCATTTTTAGATTTTTTTTGTAGAGACAAAGTCCTGCTATTTTGCCCAGGCCCAAATACATAATGTATAACCTGTCTCCCCACCACAGCAAGTATTAGTTTCTCTCTTTGCCCATCGCTGCGTGCCCAGCCCCGACATACACCAGGCACTTAATAAATGCGCAGAGCATGAAGGGCTTTAGACAATGGAGCAGAGATAGCAAGCCCTTCCTAAAGCATTCTCGGGGCTGTACCTCCCCCTAGTGGTCAGTTCCCAAACTGCAGTCTGTTACACCCGCCACCTCCCTACAAACGCCCAAATCTCTTAATACTTACCTGGGCCAGGGGGCTCCAAGGTCTGGTCAGTGGAGGTCAAGGGCTCTGTTCCGGGGCTGTGGGAAGTGGGGCTCCAGTGCGGGGTCAGGGATTCGGAACTGGGGAGGGTGGAATGGGAAGAGGGGGTGAGCTCTGCATTGGGGGAACCGGAACTAGGGTGCGTGGTTGTCTCTGGTTGTGGGGAGGAGGGAATCATCCTTGACTCTGTGGAACCGGGGCTGGGCTGGATGGGAGGGGTTGCCCCTGAACTTGAGGGGCTGAGGTGGGTCATGGAGCCTGTCTCCAAACTCAGGGGGCTGGAGTAGGTTTTGGGGGGTTCCCCCGAACTGAGGGTGTTGGGGGTGAAGGGAGAAGAAGTCAGAGAGCTGAGAGATGATGTCTCCATACTGTTCTCTGAGGTCGTACCTGAAAAGAAAAATATCATTGGAAGCCAGGCGCGGTGGCTCACGCCTGTAATTCCAGCACTTTGAGATGTCAAGGTGAGAGCATCACTTGAACCCAGGAATTAGAGACCAGCCTGGGCAACATAGCGAGTCTCTCTCTCTCTCTCTTTTTTTCTTTTTTCTCTTTTGAGATGGAGTCTCGCTCTGTCACCCAGACTGGAGAGCAGTGACGCGATCTCGGCTCACTGCAACTTCCACCTCCTGGGTACAAGCAATGCTCCTGCCTCAGCCTCCACGCCTGGCTAACTTTTGCATTTTTAGTTTCACTGTGCTGGCCAGATTGGTCTCGAACTCCTGAACTCAGGTGATTCACCTGCCTTGGCCTCCCAAAGTGCTGGGATTACAGGCATAAGCCATCGTGCCCAGTCTTTTTATTTTTATTTTTAATTCATTTATTTGCCCAGGTCATAGGGAGACCTGAAAGATTTAGGACACCATGTGAGCGCTCAGTGGGATACTGAGGCTCCCCCTCAAATTCATGCTCCTTGTCTGAAGTCCCACAGCCCGGGTTCAAGTGCAGATCAGCGTTCCTCTTGGCTCAGATCTCTAGAAGCCCTTTGGATATGGGCAGTGACTGCATCCCAGGCAGCGCTGGGCAGCTCCTTTACATTTTCTGGGACTCAGTTTTCTTTTCTGTAAAATGGAAATCATGTGGAGTTGGTGCCTCTGACAGTTCATCAGTCAGGTTCGTAGTGGGTGTACACAAGCCAGGTGCTCCCAGCTACTGGAGAGGCTGAGGCGGGAGGATCTCCTGACCCCAGGAATTCAAGGCTGTAGTGCACCATGATTGCACCACTGCACTCCCGCCTGGGAGACATAACGAGACCCTGTCTCTCCAAAAAAATAAAACAAAAATTAGCCAGGCATGGTAGTACATGCCTAGTCCTAGCTACTCAGGAGGTTGAAGTAGGAGGATCGCTTGAGTCCAGGAGTTCAAGGCTGCAGTAAGCCATGATCATGCTGCTGAACTCCAGTCTGGGCAACAGAGCAAGACCCCATCTCTTTAAAAAAAAAAAAAAAAAAAAAAAAAGGCCGGGTGCAGTGGCTCACACCTGTAATCCGAGCGCTTTGGGAGGCTGAGGTGGGCAGATCACAAGGTCAGGAGATCAAGACCATCCTGGCTAACATGGTGAAACCCCTGTCTCTACTAAAAATACAAAAAATTAGCCAGGCGTGGTGGTGGGCACCTGTAGTCCCAGCTACTCGGGAGGCTGAGGCAGGAGAATGGAGTGAACTCAGGAGGCAGAGCTTTCAGTGAGCGGAGATGGCACCACTGCACTCCAGCCTGGGTGACAGAGCAAGACTCCGTCTCAAAAAAAAAAAAAAAAACCACAATAGAATAGCAACCTAGTGGGCGTACTGTGACACTCAACTATAAAGATCTACCTATGAGCTCAGAGAGGATCAGCCCTAATTTTCCCCAGGTACCCCTAGGCTAACCTCAACTTTGATGGCAGACACAAAGACACAGGCACTGGGAACATGTCTCTGGAACCCACCCTCCCGCACGGTAGTCCAACCACTTCCTGGCTCCCATCCCATCCCAGGCATGGAGTCCAGGGACCAGGCCGAGGGCGGGTAAATAGTTCATGAGCCACCTCCCACAATGACTTCGCACCCAGTTCCAGGTATCTAGGCCTCTTAGGTGTGTACAAGTTCATTCATCAACTCTCTGCCCCACCCATCCACTCTGCTCTGGGCCAAACTTGGTGCTTCCTCCTTGACTCACCCCAGGCAGCAAAAACGCGGAAGTAACACTCAACACTGGCCCTGAGAGGGTGCTGGGTCCACATGCTGCCCTCCCCGGATCTCTATGTAGCCCCCCAGGACCTGTGGGGATGACAGCTGAGTCTAGAAGAGGCATGGAACTCGGGCTGGACTTCATTCCCATTTGACAGATGAGAAACTGAGGCTCAGAATAGCAGAGGGTCTGGCCTGAGGTGACTGGGGAGGTGGGCAGAAGGCCCCTCAAGGAACTGCGTCCTCTGTTTCTGCTGAAATGAAGAAGATTCAGAGGCCATAGTGGACTCCAAGCCAAGTCAGAATTCTGGGGAGCTGAGTGCTTAGTGAACTGAGGAAAAGCTGTGGACTTAAAAAAGGAAGAGTTGGAGGACACAAGCCCTGCTGAGTGCCTGGCACTGAGTAGGCACTGGTGAGCTGCTGAAGAGTTGACCAGAAGGTAAAAATAAAGCTGTTTCTAGGCACTGTGCTGGGTGTTTGCTTTTCCCAGAGACTCCTAGACTGGGAGGCTCACAGGAGCCAAGTCAACCAGTTCTAACCTGAGTCCGGGACAAGCTGGACTGAGCCTCAGTTTCCTGAGCTGTGAAATGGGAATACAAGTGGTGCCTTCTGAATGAAACCGTTCCCTACAATGAGCATTTCAGCCATGGTGGCCTCTGCTCTGCTATTACAGGTCTGGGGGGTAGGACACCAGTCAGAGAGAGTGACGACACAGTGGCAGGTAAAGGGCAGAAAAAGGGAATGGAAGAAGTTCAAGGCTCCTCCCCTCCATCCTAGGCACTGTCTTATAGCACAGCAAGAGGGAATTAAGTCAGACACCCAGAAGAACTTCTCATGGGAACCACAGATGTTTGACGACCAGGAATTGAGTCCCTGTTCCCTGGAACACCCACGGCCCTGAGGTCTCCGCCATTCTCCCTTTGCGGATAGGCTAAAAGGAATAGATTTGAAAAGGAGCCTCGAAGTAGGTGTGAGGCCGTCTGTAGCCTCCAGCCGGTTCAGGGCTCACTGGAGTTGCAGAACCCACAGCCCCAGGGCTTGGGAGCAGCGGTGTCTCATCTGTCCTCACAGCTGCTCCGTTTGTTTCTGGGGGAAAGGCCAGCCTTCCCTGGAGCGCTGGCGGACCAGCGTGGCCTGAGGGAGGGGTCCAGAAGCCAGGTGTGTGACTGGGCTGTGCGTCCCCCACCCCCACCCTTCTGCTTTCTGGAAGCTGAGCCTCCCTTTTACCAGCTCTTACCTGTGTAGGGAGTACTGCTAGTGTTACTCGCATCGGCTTTTAGTGGCAGCACCAGCACCAAAAGCAGAAGTGGCGGCAGCTGGGGGCACGCCATTCCTGTGCCGGGAGGGCCTGCCACCGGCTCTGCACAGGTGTGTGGCCAGGCGTGTGCCCAGGTGCCAGCTCCTTACACCTGGGCGTGCGCTCCCTGCTGGCGGAGTGCGGGACTGTGCAGGGGCGAGGCGTAGGTGGGGCTTCAGGGTGTGGGACCTCCTTGGGGAGCTCCTGTTCCCCTGGGGTGTGGTTCTTGCCCTCTTCACCTGTACTCCACCCCTTCTAAACATGACGACCCAGAAACTCTCAAAGCCAGTCATCCACTAAAGACCTCTGCCCCTGACGTCCCCTTTCCCCCTGCTTCTGGCTCCACAGCGGCCCAAACCCCTGCTGTCACTCCCTCTGCCCCTCCTCCTGCCAGGTTGCCCCCTCTGGGAGCCCCTATTGCCCCCACCTCCCTCCTGTCCCTGAACCCGCAGGGCTGGGGATGTCCTTATCCTCCTCTGTCCTCTGTCTCACCCAGACTGGAGCCTTTTGGGGACATGACTGAAACCTTCTAACCTTCTAGCATTTCTATTACGGATTTCTTTTTCTTTCTTTTCTTCTCTTTTTTTTTTTTTTTTTTGAGACAGAGTCTTGCACCCAGACTGGAGTTCAGGGATGCAATCTCGACTCACTGCAACCTCTGCCTCTTGGATTCAATTCTCCTGCCTCAGCCTCTTGAGTAGTTGGAATTACAGGCGTCCACCACCACACCCTGCTAGTTTTTGTATTTTTTAGTAGAGACGGGGTTTCATCACATTGGTTGGCCAGGCTGGTCTCGAACTCTTGACCTCAAGTGTGATCCACCCACCTCAGCCTCCCTCCCAAACTGCTGGGATTACAGGCATGAGCCACTGTGCCCTTTTTTTTTTTTTTTTTTTTTTAGAGACAGGGTCTCACTCCATCACCCAGGCTGGAGTGCAGTGGCACAAACAGCTCACTGCATCCTCAAACTCCCGGATTCAAGGGACCTCCCACCTCAGCCTCCCAAGTAGCTGCGATTACAGGCATGCACCCCCGTGCCTGGCTAATTGTTTTTTTTTTTTTTTGAGACTGAGTTTAGCTCTTGTTGTCCAGGCTGGAGTGCAATGGCACGATCTTGGCTTACTACAACCTCTGCCTCCTGGGTCCAAGTGATTCTCCTGCCTCAGTCTCCTGAGTAGCTGGGATTACAGGCATGTGCCATCACGACTGGCTAATTTTGTATTTTTAGTAGAGATGGGGTTTCTCCATGTTGGTCAGACTGGTCTCGAACTTCTGACCTCAGGTGATCCGCCCGCCTTGGCCTCCCAAAGTGATGGGATTACAGGCGTGAGCCACTGTGCCTGGCCTTTTTTTGTTGTTGTTGTTGTTTTTAGTAGAGATGGGGTTTTACCATGTTGGCCAGGCTGATCTCTAACTCCTGACCTCAGGTGACCCACCCGTCTTGGTTTCCCAAAGTGCTGGGATTACAAGCATGAGCCACGGCACCCAGCAATCCCGTAGAATTTTTTTAGGGGTGAGGGACTCGAAGAGGGTGCTCTGGGCCAGGTCCCAGACACATTGCTAGAGCTCACTGGGGACAGTTTCCATCTGGGACGGGCTGGACACCAACCCACTACCTGTAGGTGGATATGGCAGGGGCACAGCTGAGACCACATTGGTGGCCCCTGACCTCCAGGAAAGACTTGAGGTCCTCATCCTGGCCACACACCCCAGATGCATATTGCATGGTTGGAAACCAGAGTTCTCTTCCCTCTGGGATGCTCCAGATTCCCCCACTATCCCCAAGCCACATCCATTAACCCAGAACACACCACACAAGATCTAGGCTGTGGAGGACTTTATTCATCAGACCCAGAGAGCCACGAGTGCCTCCCACAAAGTCCCCACTGCAGGGAGCCAGGGCCCTAGATGCCGGGCCAATGCGTGTGCTGTGAACTGGCCCAATGCATGTGCTGTGAGCTGGACCAGGGGTCCGCTGGTCCCAAGAGCGCCTCTGTGCTCTTCAGACAGCTCCGGGTATGGTGGCCTCGCCAGGTGGCTTGAACCATCTTCGCTGCCATTTGCTGTTGCCTCATCTGCTGGCGGATCTTAAAACCTCTCCAGGCCGACTGAATGGCTGTGGCCGCTTTGTCCCTGCGACGTGGCTGCCTGGGACTCGGGACAGCCCGCTGGTAGGCGGAGGCCCGAGACACTGCCCCGGGGCCTCCAGCACCCCGGCCCATGCCCTGCACCACGCGGGTGGGCTGGGTGCGTCCGCAGGTATGACAGGTGCGAGGGCTGGAGCCCACTAGCATCACCACGCTGGGCGGGCTCCCGATCCTGGAGCTCAGGGAGTGGCAGACACCGCAAGGTTTTGCCTGGCAGGACTGGAAGCAGCGATGGTCAGATACTGTCCTGGCTCTGCCATCCTGGACCCAGCTTCGGTCAGACATGACCCTGGCCCCTCCGCCCAGCTCCACCCACGTGACGGGGTGGAGCATCTGCCGGTGCCGGGCTTGGTCCCGGCGGGTGCTGTAGCCGCGCCAGGCGGCCTGGATGATTGTGGTGGCTCTGCAGAGGTGTGCCAGGTTCCGCCGCATGCGGTAGCCGCGCCAAGTAGCTTGGATGACCGTGGCCCGCCGGTGCCACACTCGAATCCTGCGACGCACCAGGTAGCCACGGACGCCCGCCTGGATAGTGGTCACTGCGAGGATGCGGATCTCCTCTGCAGCCTGCATGGACACCATCGGCTCCCCCGACTGCCTGGGATGCACCACTGCCTTGTTGCGCCGGGTCTCCCAGGACGCAGCACCCCTGGCTGGCTCCCACACGCGTTTCCACGATTGGCCACTAGCCACACCAGCGTCCACGGGGCCCTGGAGTATAGTGGAGTTCAGGGATGCCTTGTGACTAATGGCAGGATTCTGGGGGCTATAGGAGTCCTGCGATCCCCACGGTGACTCCTGGTTAACAAGGGGCGGCAGGGAACCACTCGGGGAAGACTGGTAGCCTAGAGACACCCTCCGAACTCCCAGGGCCGAGGACTGCGCTATCTCCCCAGTGCAGATGATGGGCCTTACCTCTGCAGAGGGCGTACGAGTGAAGTTTGTACCGCCTCGGGCTGAGGCCTGGGATGGTTGTCTTTGCACATACTGGAAGGGCCTAACCCTGGCCACAGAACTTTCTAGCAGTTCGGGAACAATACTACCGTGCACGGATCTGTAGGAATTTTTAGGGTCCATGGAGTCCCAGAGGCTGCTCTGAGCCAGGTTTCCAGACGCTGTATTCTGGAGTGGAATGGGGACGGCTTCTGTCCGGAAGGGACTGGATGATGCCCTTCTAGCCGAGGACAGATACGGTGGCACATGTGAGACCATGCTGGAGGTCCCTGACCTCTGAGGAAGACTAAGATTCCCCATCCTGTCCACAGACCCTGAAGGCAATCTTAAAGCCTCAGTACTGCCACGGGCCAGCTGGGGTGATCCTGAGAATACATTAGAAGCCACTGTACCCCAAGAGTGATTTTGGGGTATGACATGAGCAACAGACCCCTGTTGATAAACGGAGGGGGTCTTAGTGGCTAAACCCGGGGCCTGGAAAGGGACAGGGACCATGCCACTAGCATGGCTGGGGGCCACCTCCCTGAACAATGGTGTATGGCCTTGGGGAAGAGTCCCTTTCTCAGACAGGGACCTATGATCGTGGCCCCCATCAGCTCCCGGAGGACTGGGGTACATCCACGGGGTTGCGCCAGTGACCCCAGCTTTGCTGATCAGGTCATTGGATCTGCTTGATCCTGACACTTGGGACAGAGGCCCATCCAATTCTCCCAGCTTGGCTTGGTCCCCTGTGGCCCCAGATGGCATTATCCCAGTATCTTGGCTCCATTGTAAGGCTCTTGACAGAACCGTGGGCACTCGGTGTAGACTCCTGACTGTGTCACTAGCTGCCGGGGCTGAGGAGTGACCTGGAGCCAGGCTGGTGGTGTGGGGAATCTGCAAGGGGGCTATAGACCTCTCCCTAGCCAGGGCTTTGTGGTAAGGAGGGGCAGTGATGCCAATCACCACGGACCCCTCGGAGCAGTTCTGAGCCACACTAGAGGCCCCCATCATTGGCACAGATCCAGGAGAGACACCTGGGTTCACCCCACTCATTACTGAACCTAGGAGCAAGTTTGGAGCAGCTAAGCTAGCGGAGGGTCTTACAGATAGACTTGGCTTCTTGCTGTCTGCCATCGGGCTGGGAGCCACCCAACTGGACACAGAGCCTGCGGGAAGGCTCTGACCCATGCCTCGGATGGTGGACCCTGGGGGAAGGCTGGAGGTCATGCCACTGGGCAGAGTGCCTGGGACTGCACCCGTGCTCATCCTACTGGCTACGAAACCCCCTGCCGCACCAACACCAGCCCGGCTCCTCAGGGAGTCCTGAAGAATCCCATCTCTCTGATGGTAACTGGGTGGGACCATGGGTGCCTCAGAAGGGTGCCAGCGGTCTACGTTTTTTGGAATAACCACACTGATCTGGGAGCTGCTGGGGCCCACGCTTTTCGGGGAAAGATTAGACGGAGTCACAGCCGCTCTGTTGGGCACTGAAGCCAGAGAGGGGCTAGTAGCCATCCCTGTGGTTCCAGAGGGATGTGATAAAGAGGCACCCACCTCTAAGACCTGGGATGCAAGGGGAGCCACCTGACATTCACTTTGGCCCATGCCAGTTGCTATGGTTCTCCAGGGGAGACTCCCAGCTAGGCCAGGAGATGTGGTCCCCTGAGACCCACTAAGGACCATAGCATCAACAAAAGGCCCCCGCGGATGTCTTGTAGCCACACCCCTGAACAGAGGCGTGATTTGCTGGCCTACACGACAGACCTCCTCATCAGCATGGGAGAGATTTGGTGTTGAAACACTAACCACAGAGGGTTGACACACATGCCTCCCACCAACCCTGGGCGGATGATGGAACCCAAGGCACAAGTCATTGAACTTGAAGTCCGGGGGGGCTGGATACCATCTCACTAACCATCAGGGGCTCTTCACACAGGTTCACCCCAGTACCCAGGGATGGCTGGTTCAGACCCTGGTCCATACTTCCAGCCACAGAGGGATATGGTCCACCCGGGCTAACTGAAACAAACACTGATGGGTGACACAGGCATGGGGCTACTGAGTTCACCCTTGAACGCTGCAGGTTTGAATCCAGGCTAGAGCCCCAGCATGGCTCATTGAGGCCATGACACATACCACTGACCATAGATGGCTGGGATCGGCTTGGGGCCAACCTAGAGTCTGGGGGTGACTGAGCCAGGCTTAGGGCTTCCCAGTGGGCCACAGATGGTGGGAATAGGCCAGGGGCTATGACTGGCTCGGCTAGGCTGGGGGCTAGGGTATAGGATGAATATGTCTTGCCTGGGCTGGAGACCACAGATGGTTGGGCTTGCCTTGGGGATACTGCAGTGGTCTGAGATGCGTGGACTAAGCGGGGGGCCACCCCACTGGCCACATATGGATGAGCTAGGCATGGAGACAACCCACGGGGTCCTGATGGGTGGGCTAGGCTTGGGGACACACCAATGGCTTGAGATGGCTGGGCTGGGCTTAAGGACCCCACACAGGTCATAGGTCGGTGGGCTAGACTTGAAGACATCCCTGTGGCTTGAGACAGCTGGGCTAGGCTTGGGGATACACCACAGGCCATAGTTTGATGGGTTAGTCTTTTTTTTTTTTTTTTTTTTTTTTTTTTTTTTGAGACGGAGTCTCGCTTTGTGGTCCAGGCTGGAGTGCAGTGGCCAGATCTCAGCTCACTGCAAGCTCCGCCTCCCGGGTTTACGCCATTCTCCTGCCTCAGCCTCCCGAGTAGCTGGGACTACAGGCGCCCGCCACCTCGCCCGGCTAGTTTTTTGTATTTTTTAGTAGAGACAGGGTTTCACCGTGTTCGCCAGGATGGTCTCGATCTCCTGACCTCGTGATCCGCCCGTCTCGGCCTCCCAAAGTGCTGGGATTACAGGCTTGAGCCACCGCGCCCGGCTGATGGGTTAGTCTTAAGGGCATCGCAGTGGTTTGAGATAGCTGGGCAAAGCTTGGGGACACCTCACTGGGTGTAGATCGATGAACCTGGCTTGGGGACACCCTACAGGTCACAGATGCATAAGCTTGGCTTGGGGATATCCTGCTGGTTACAGATGCGTGAGTTTGGTTTGGGGATGCCCTGGAGGTCACTGATGGGTAATCTCGTCTAGGGGACATCCCACTGGCTTGAGATGGCTGGGCTAGGCTTGGGGAAACCCTACTGGCCACAGATTGGTGGGCTACACTTGGGGACACCCCAGTGACCTGAGATGGCCAGGTCAAGCTTGGTGATTCCCCAGTGGCCTGAGGAGTCTGGGCCAGGCTTGGAGACTCCTGAATGGCCATAGATGGGTGAGCTAGGCTTGGGGACACTCCAATGGTCTGAGATGGCATGGCTAGGCTTGGGGACACTCCAATGGTGTAAAATGGCATGGCTAGGCTTGGGGGCACTCCAACAGTCTGAGATGACATGGCTGGGCTTGGGGACACTCTGATGGTCAGAGATGGCTGGGCCAGGCTTGGAGACTCCCCAGTGGGCTGAGATGGGTAGGCTGGGCTTGGGGACATCGCAGTGGGCTGATATGGCTGGGCCAGGCTTAGGGACTCCCCAGTGACCATAGATGGGTAGGTTGAGCTTGGGGACACCTCAGTAGGCTGAAATGGCTGGGCCAGGCTAGGGGACTCCACAGTGGCCACACATGGGTAGCCTGGGCTTGGGGACACCTCAGTGGCCATAGATAGGAAGGCTGGGCTTGGGGATATCTCAGTGGGTTGATACAGGTAGCCTGGACTTGGGGACACCTCAGTGGCCATAGATAAATAGCATGGGCTTGGGGACATCTCAGTGGGCTGATATGGGTAGCCTGGGCTCGGGGACATCTCAGTGGCCACAGATAAATAGCCTGGGCTTGGGGACATCTCAGTGGCCACAGATAAATAGCCTCGGCTTGGGGACATCTCAGTGGGTTGATATGGGTAGCCTGGGTTTGGGGACATCTCAGTGGGTTGATATGGGTAGCCTGGGCTTAGGGACATCTCAGTGGGCTGATGTGGGTAGCCTGGGCTTGGGGACATCTCAGTGACCATAGATAGGAAGGCTGGGCTTGGGGACATCTCAGTGGCCATAGATAGGTAGCCTGGGTTTGGGGACACCTCAGTGGGCTGATATGGTTAGTCTGGGCTTGGGGACACCTCAGTGGGCTGAGACCGCTGAGCCAGGGTTGGGCACTCCCCAGTGGCCTGAGATGGGTAGGCTGGACTTGGGGATACCCCAAAGGCTTGAAATGGCTGGGTTAGGTTTGAGGTTACCCCAAGGGCTTGAGATGGCTGAGCTAGGCTTGAGGACTCCCCACTGTCCATAGATGACCGGGCTAGGTTTTGGGACCCCCAGTTAGCCACTGATTGGTGACCTTGGTCTGAGGCCACTCCAAAGGTCCTTGATGGGTGTCCTCGGCTTAGGGACCACCTAGTCACCATAGATGGCTGTGCTGGTCTTGGTGTCACTCTATTAGGCATAGAGGAGTGTGGCAGCCTTGGTGTCACCCAATTACCCATAGATGGGCAGGTTAGCCTTGGGGACACCTTACTGGATGCTACATGCTGGGATAGGCTTGGGGCCAGCCTACTGAACCCTGATGGCTGGCCTAGGTTTGGGGCTACCCTACTGGCCAGTGTAGCCTGCGACACACTTGGGGCCAAGCTCTTGGCCACAAATGGTGGCTTATATGCAGTGGAGACCACAGTACATAAAGACAGAGTCCTCCTCAGCTCTGTCTTGATGGTTGCCTGGGACATCTCAATCAGATTCACAGAGCTCTTGTCTAAGGAGAACTTATGGATCTCAGCCTCTGAGCCCCAGTGAACACACAAGGTCAAGCAGTTAGACACCGAGCTGTGTTGGAAAATGGGTACTTTCTCCGAGGCTGGAGTGGGCCGGTAGGGGAAGTGTAGGGTCATATATGTGTAACCAGTTTCAGTCTCTTGCGTATCCTTAAACCTCTGGAGTGTCCTCATGGACCCCGGAGGAAAAAGGGACTTCACCGCAAGGTCCCCTTCTAAATTGCCTTCCCATGACTCATCTGTCTTGTTGACAGCAGGCAGGCTGGCCACAGACATGGTGGAAAGGCTGAGGGAGCTAGAGCTTTGCAGGGAGCTTTCGGAATTGCTCTCCTGACTGTAGGTCACAGAGCCCTGGGAGAAGCTCCTGGCCAAGTCACTGTCTCGATCCTGCGGCAAACCACCTACCAGCTCACCGAGGATGGACAGCTGGTGGTCGGTTGCCAGCTTCTGGGGGCAGAGCAGGGCAGACACAGAATCCTGTGTTCGATTCCTCCCCTGTCCACAGACAGATGTCTTGGGACGAACTTGAGTCAATGCACTGCCGGGGGAAGCTTGAAACAGACCACGAGTCTTGGATGCCTGAGTTTTGGTCACCATGGTGACCTGCAAGGGACTTAGGGCCCCCTTGTCTATCACCTCCCTAGTACCCGGGGATGCCTGTTTGCGATTTGGGGGCTGAGACCTCCTCCCCCGGCTCTCCTTGGAAGCCCTGGATGCCTGCTGCTGGCCTCTGGCCACTGAGGGCTGGTAGAGACCAGGATGTGCCCTGCTAACCCCTGAGGACTGACACCAAGTCAGGCCCCCACAGGTGGGGTAAGGCTGGTGAACATGAGCAGCCCTCCCACCACCCACACTGCACGGAAGCCTACCCGAGGCCACCCTGCCCTCCCCAGTCGATGGGTGAGAGGCCACCCTGCTGACCACATGTGGCTTGTGGCAGCTTGGGGCCGTGCCACAGGTCATGGAGGGCTGGTCCATGCTTGGGCCCACACCACTGGCAATGAGAGGCTGCCACAGACTCGGGGTTGGCTGCACATGGGACGGCTTGAGCAAACTGGGACCCTCCCCACTCCCCTCGGGATTAAAATCTGATGCCAACGTGCCAGGCTCTAGGGTCAGGCGTGCATTTTCCTTTTGGAACTTGGGGCTCAAATCCAGGTTTGAGGAGAAGTCCCTGCTGGGCTCCATCTCCCGGGACAGCATGGGATACAGGCCAGTGATCAGGGAGCCCTGGTAAATGCTGGTGATGACGCTACCCATCACAGAGGCTCCCACAGTGACCACAGATAAGCAGGGTGACCCCCACAAGACGGCACCGTCCCCCATCTCCTCCAAGGGCCTGGCAGGTTGGCCCATGGTGAAGCATCCCCCGATCCCAACCTGGGAATCCCTGACCTTGCTGGTCTGTGGTCTCACAGGGCCCAGGGAGGGCCCCCACGCGGCCGACGGACTCCTCCTGCAGGCCACCTCCGCCGGGGCCAGCGTCTTAGTCACCCCGCTTCCTGTTGATTTCGAGGTGGCCTTGGGGAGGGTGGTTCCAGTCCTCAGGGCCACCCGACACCAAGACTGGCTCAGGAGGGCGCCCAACTCGCCCTGACACAAGGCCTGGCTCAGAGCTGCCCGCTCCTCCTCCGTCAAAGCCTTGCTAAGCACCTCGGCCAATTTACCCTGTATGACCTTGGCGAGTTCTGCCCGCAGCTCGCCCTGGGACAGGGCTCGGGACAGGGTCAGGCGCAGCTCACTCCAGGACAGCGCCTTCACCAGCACCATGCTCAGCATGCTCTGGGGCAGGGCTCTGGCGACAGTGGCACCCAGGAACTCCTTGGACAGGGCCTGGTTCAGAGCTGCCCGGACTTCTCCCTGGGAGAGGGCTTTGGCCAACAGAGTGCAGAGATCCTCCTGGGATGCCAGCACACCAGCTACTTCAGCACACAGGGAGGCCAGCAGGGAGCCTACCGTGTCCTCCTGGCAGGGCACCGCCTGGCTGGGCATTGATGGCTGGGCACGCGTGGCTCCGCTGTCTCCCCAGGACTCAACATGGCATGTGGAATGTCCGGTGGGTGCCATCAGTGGCACCAGCGTACCCTGGACCTCACAGGCTGCCGGGCATGGTCCCCCCTGAGTGGTCTTCCCCGGCACATGTCCATGGGGCTTTGGCTGAGTCCATCTGTCCTCTGGCTTGGCCCAGGGTGGGGCACTCAGGCCACTGAGGTGCTGGCAGGCCTGGTTGGACACCTTGGACCCTGTTAGGAGCACCTGGGAATGGGTGTTGCTGCTGAGATCAGCAGCCTGGTGAGCTGGGATGAGGCGCTTGGTTATGATCGGCTGCCCCCGGGACTGCGTCTTGGTCAGACAGGTGGCCAGAGGCACTTGGGATTGGACCTTCATGGCACCTGTGGCCAGATGTGCCTGGGAATGCATCTTGCTCAGACAGGTGACCAGATGGGCCAGGGATGGGGTCTTGGTCAGCTCGATGGGCAGATGTCCCTGAGATGAGGCCTTGGTCAGCGGGGTGGCCAGTGGTCTCTGGGACAGGCAAGGTGGATGTCTCTGGGATGAGGCGTTGGTCAGTGGGGCAGCCGGCTGTCCCCGGGGCAGGGTGACAGCCACGTCTACAGGCACATACAGGTGAGATGGCTTGTCCCCTTCCTCAGCAACTTTTGTCCAGGATGGAGCCCCAGCCACTTCTACTGCCACACTGGTCTTCAATGCCATGTCAGCTTTCACCGGTTTCTGGGGGCCAGTCTTGATTTTCTCAGCTTCCAAAGGAAGCTTAGCTGGAGCCCTGGGGACCCCAGTTCCCAGACGTGATTGGGCCAGGCACCTGATCTTCCCCTCAGCCAAATAGGAGGGGGATGAGGCTTTCACTGCCTCTGCAGCCTGCTTCATATTCATGGTGGCCTTGGCCTTGGGTGGGTTGTCATGGATGGAGCCTCGTACCGCCACTTGGGGTGGAGCCTTGACATTTGCCACTGTTGGAGAGGCCAGACACAGGGTCTTGAGGATGGTGGCCACTGAGCGTAACTGGGCTGGGGTCTTGGTTATCATGGCTGCCAGGCGAGTCTGGCGCGAGGGCTTGGTCAACCCAACCGGGCTCATCTGGGATGAAGTGTTGGACGTGGTGGCTGCCAGACACGTTTGCAGTGGGCTTTTGGCTGGGGTGGCGACCGGGTGCGTCTGGGGTGGGGTCTTTGCCATCGCAGGCCCTGGGCATACCTGGGGTGGGCTCCTCATGATGGAGGCCAGAAGGGAAACCTGAGGTTGGTGCTTTGCCGTGATGGTTGCGCGGCATGTCTGCCGTGGGGTGCCAGTTCTGGAAGCTGTGGAGTGCACCTGGATCTTGGTCATCGTGGGCATGGGGCATGTGTGAGGTGCAGTTTTGGTCATCACTGTGGGCCCCGGATACATCTGGGCTGGGGTCTTGGTTATTGTTATTTTGGGAACAGGGCTAGTCTTGTGTGGGGTGGTGGTCGTCGTGGACGCTGAATATGTCTGCGGCAGGGTCATGGAGACCACCGGATATGTCTGGAGTAAGGTCTTGGTGATCACAGGCCCTGGGCATATCTGGAAAGGGGCTTTGGGGGTCTCTGCTTCCACAGGGCCCTGGGTTTGGGCTCTGGATGGTCCCATAACTGCCTTGTCGTACCTTCTGGACAATGGCGTCTCCGGAACCCCAGCTTTGTTGGTCCGGGCAGTTACACGTTTGGTTTTCACTGAGTCACCCTCTATGTGGACGAGGCAGGTGCTTCTGATGGTTCTGGTCAGCAAGCATGACTGGCATTTTGCATCCAGACTCACTGGGCAGGGAAATCTGATGGTGACCGTCTGGTGTGGCAGGAAGGCCACCCCCCGGACTCCAGCAGCATGAGGAGCCTGCACACAGGGTTCTGGGGTACCCTGAGCTGCTGGAGGCTTCAGGAGGGGGGATGACTGGGGTCTGCAGAGGACCAGATTGTCATAGGAAGGGAACTGGGTCTCCTTGTTCACCATGACGGGCGGGGACAGAAGGCAGTTCTCTTCCGGATGCTGGAAGCGCACCTGCTGCGGGGCGTGATAAGGGATGTTCCCGTCCTCCGCCCTCACTTTCTTCACCAACAACTTGCTGGAGTGCAGGATGTGTCTCTTGTTGAAGCGCCGCCATGCCTCCTGGATGGCCTTGGCCGCCGTCATCTGGGAAATCAGCTTCTGCCGGAGCCGATAGCCCCTCCAGTTGGCTTGGATGAGTGTGGCTGCGCGGGCGTGCATCATGTCCATCTCATCTACCAGGATGTTCTTGAAGGCCTGGCTCTCGACCACAGCCCGGAGGCGTGGGATGTGGCGGGACACTGTCTTGGCTGCAGCAGGCTGTTGCGGAAGATGCTCCTCGGACTTGAGGCCCTCGTGCTGGGGCTGTGGAGGTGCTTTCTCCATTTTGTCCGGGAGACTAGGGGTGGGCGGGGGCTGGAGGATGCACTGCCCATTGGGTGACAAGTGGTTCGTGAACTGTAGCTGGGTGGCCGGCTGCATTGCCTTGATTACTGGACAGGTCAGCTCTGCCTGTGGGGGCGGCAGGGGGTGGTCAGGGTGTAGCAGGTCCTGCAGACAAGAGGTCATCCTACGGCCACTTCATCCTGGCACACAGTCCATGACACCTGAATGCCGGACCACTTAACTGCTTTTCTTTTTTCTTTCTTTTTGTTTTTTGTTTGTTTTTGAGACAGAGTTTCGCTCTTGTTGCCCAGGCTGGAGTGCAATGGTGTGATCTTGGCTCACCGCAACCTCCGCCTCCTGGTTTCAAGTGATTCTCCTGCCTCAGCCTCCCGAGTAGCTGGAATTACAGGTGTGTGCCACCATGCCTGGCTACTTTTCTGTATTTTTAGTGGAGACGGGGTTTCACCATGTTGGCCAGGCTGGTCTCAAACTCCTGACCTCAGGTGATCCACCTGCCTCGGCCTCCCAAAGTGCTGGGATTACAGGTGTGAGCCACCGCGCCCGGCCCGCTTTTCTTTTTTTTTTTTTTTTTTTTTTTTTTTTTGAGACGGAGTCTCACTCTGTCCCCCTTGCTGGAGTGCAGTGGCCGGATCTCAGCTCACTGCAAGCTCCGCCTCCCGGGTTCAGGCCATTCTCCTGCCTCAGCCTCCCGAGTAGCTGGGACCACAGGCGCCCGCCACCTCGCCCGGCTAGTTCTTTTGTATTTTTTAGTAGAGACAGGGTTTCACCGTGCTAGCCAGGATGGTCTCGATCTCCCGACCTCGTGATCCACCCGTCTCGGCCTCCCAAAGTGCTGGGATTACAGGCTTGAGCCACCGCGCCCGGCCTTTTTTTTTTTTTTTTTTTTTTTTTTTTTTTTTTTTTTTTTGAGACGGAGTCTCGCTCTGTAGCCCAGGCTGGAGTGCAGTGGCCGGATCTCAGCTCACTGCAAGCTCCGCCTCCCGGGTTCACGCCATTCTCCGGCCTCAGCCTCCCGAGTAGCTGGGACTACAGGCGCCTGCCACCTCGCCTGGCTATTTTTTTGTATTTCTTAGTAGAGACGGGGTTTCACCGTGTTATCCAGGATGGTCTCGATCTCCTGACCTCGTGATCCACCCGTCTCGGCCTCCCAAAGTGCTGGGATTACAGGCTTGAGCCACCGCGCCCGGCCCCGGCCCGCTTTTCAAACTTTATCTTAGATGTACCCTGGGTTTAGCACTGATCACAATGTTTTGGAAATTTCCTGTTTGCCTGTGTGTGTATGTGTGTGCGTGTGAGAGTGTGTGTGTGTGCGCGTGCGTGTGTGCGTGTGCGCGTGTGTGTGTGTCTGTGTGTGTGTGCGCGCGCGCGTGTGTGTGTGAAAAGGATAGAGAAGTGTGGTGGGGGAGATTATTTGCCTCTCCCATTGACTGTGAATCCCAGAAGGCAGAGTCATTATTGTGTCCCATCTCAGTCATAGGGCTTGGTTCTAAGCTGTGAATGGGTAGGTATTGGGTGGGCGGGCATCTTGACCGATAAATGGTGAGGGGATTGGAAGTTGGATGGACAGATAGATACAGGACTAGATACTGAAAGGATGAATCAGTCGATGAGTGAATGGTAGATGGGTTGGAGAGACAGATGAAGGTTTGGATGAATAGGTAAATTAAGTTGATGAATAAAGTCTTAAAGGCAAATTGGCCGGGGGGGTGGCTCACGTCTGTCATTCCAGCACTTTGGGAGGCCAAGGTCGGCAGATTGCTTGGGGTCAGGAGTTCGAGGCCAGCCGGGCCAACATGGTGAAACCCTGTCTCTACTAAAAATACAGAAAAGTAGGCCGGGCACAGTGGTTCACGCCTGTAATCCCAACACTTTGGGAGGTCCAGGTGAGTGGATCACAAGCTCAGGAGTTCGAGACCAGCCTGGCCAACATGGTGAAACCCCATCTCTACTAAAAATACAAAAATCAGCACAGCATGGTGCCACGTGCCTATAATCCCAGCTACTCAGGAGGCTGAGGGAGGAGAATTGTTTGAACCTGGTAGGTGGAGGTTGCAGTGAGCTGAGATCATGACACCTCGCTCCAGCTTGGGTGACACAGCAAGACTCTGTCTCAAAAAAAAAAAAAGAAAACAAAAGGAGCCAGGTATGGTGGCGGGCACCTGTAGTCCCAGCTACTCAGAAGACTGAGGCAGGAGAATCGCTTGAAGCCGGGAGGAGGAGGCTGCAGTGAGCCAAGATTATGGCATTACACTCCAGCCTGGCAACAAGAGCAAGACACTCTGTCCCAAAAAAAAAAAAAGACTGGGTGCGCTGGCTTATGCCTGTAATCCTAGCACTTGGGGAGGCCGAGGTGGGTGGATCACGAGATCAGGAGATTGAGACCATCCTGCTAACATGGTGAAATCCCATTTCTTCTTTTTTTTTTTTGAGACGGAGTGTCTTGCTCTGTCGCCCGGGCTGGAGTACAGTGGTACCATCTTGACTCACTGCAAGCTCTGCCTCCCGGGTTCATGCCATTCTCCTGCCTCAGCCTCCCAAGCAGCTGGGACTACAGGCGCCTGCCACCACACCTGGCTAATTTTTTGTATTTTTAGTAGAGACGGGGTTTCACCGTGTTAGCCAGGATGGTCTTGATCTCCTGACCTTGTGATCCGTCCGCCTCAGCCTCCCAAAGTGCTGGGATTACAGGCGTAAGCCACCACACCTAGCCCCATCTCTTCTAAAAATACAAAAATTACCCAGGTGTGGTGGGAGGTGCCTGTAGTCCCAGCTACTTGGGAGGCTGAGGCCGAGATCGTGCCACTGCACTCTAGCCTGGATGACCAAGCGAGACTCTGTCTCAAAAAAAAAAAAAAGGCAGATTAACAGAAAAATGGACACATGGTGGGTGGATGGATGGATGGATGGATGAGCAGATGAGTGAATGAGCAGATGAATGGATGGAGGGATAGGCGAATCAATTGATGAATAGATGGGTGGATGGATAAACGGATAGAGGGAGGGAGGGAAGAATAGGTAAGTAGATGGATGGAGAGAGGGAGGAATAGGTGGCTGGATGGATAGATGGATGGTTAGATGGAATGATAGTTGGATGGAGGGATGGACAGACACATAGATGAATGGATGGATGCGGGGGTGCTGGATGAATGGATGGATGGATGGGCAGATGGGGGGATAGATATGTAAATGGACTGGTGAATAGATAGGTGGATGGATGGGTAGATGGATGGATGGATAGATGGATGGATTGATTGATAAATGGATAGAAGGAGGGAGGACTATGTGGATGGATGAACAGATGAATGGGTAGATGGATGAGTGGATGGATGGATGCTTGCATGGATGGATGGGTAGATGGGTAGGTAGATGGGAAGATGGAAAGATGGAATGATGGGTAGGTGGGAGGATGAATGGATACATAGATGACTGGATGAATGATGGATGGTGGGAGGGACAAATGTAAGGAAGGATGAATGAATGAATGAGTGAGTGGGTGGGTAGATAGATGTAAGATGAGTAGATAAATGAATGTGAAATTAAATAAGGCCAGGCACAGTGGCTCGCGCCTGTAATCCCAATACTTTGGAAGGCCGAGGCAGGTGGATAACCTGAGGTCAGGAGTTCAAGACCAGCCTGACCAACATGGCGAAACCCTATCTCTACAAAAAAATACATAAAAGTAGCCAGGCATGGCAGCGCATGCCTGTAATCCCAGCTACTCAGGAGGCTGAGGCAGGAGGTTGTGGTGAGCCAAGATCGCGCCATCACACTCCAGCCTGGGCAATAAGAGTGAAACTCCGTCTCAAATAAAAGGAAGGAGGGAAGGAGGGAGGGAAGGGGAAGGAGGGAGGAAGGGAGGGAGGAAGGGAGGGAGGGAGGGAGGGAGGGAGGGAGGAAGGAAGGAAGGAAGGAAGGAAGGAAGGAAGGAAGGGAGGGAGGGAGGGAGGGAGGGAGGGAGGGAAGGAAGGAAATGAAAGAGAGCTGGAGAGACTGGTGAAGAGAGAACCCAGTAGGAGGTAGACTGATGGGTGGATGGGTGGGTGGATGGATTAGGGGATGGCTAGGTAAATGGCATACAGAAGGATGGAAAGAGGAAGAAAAAGTGGTGACTGTGGCTTTCAGAAGTAACTAGGATGCAGAGAGAGCTGGGACACTGTCAAGTCACCCTGATGCATAGCCTGGAGCACAGCACACTTGTTTGGCAGAAGCCCCTCTCTTCAGGTTGGACTAGCCAGACCCCTTGCCCATGAACCATCTTCTTACCTTGAAGGGTCATAGATTTGGAGGAGTAGCAGGAGAAGAAGGTGCAATCTCAGAAGCCAGCCTGCAAGAGGAGGCAGCCTTCAGCCTTTCATCCATGCAATATGCAGCAACACTGCCCTGCGCTGGCTCTGTCCTCAAGACCAACACAAAAAGAAATGTTAAAAGCAAAAACACTAAATTCTAAAAAAAAAAAAAAAAAGAAAAAAGAAAAAAAACTGCAAGGATGGGAAATTTATTCCAGTGTTATTTTGTAGCTAGAAATCAAACAAAACAACTGGAAGTAACCAAAACAGTGATTAGCAGAGGTTCTGCTACAAACACATACAGAAGTATGCTCAAGCATGTTTAACATTGTATTGTTTAGCAGAGGAAAAACTGGAAGAAACCAAAATTATCAATGGAGAAAGGCTTAAATTAATCATACAAGGGCATGATATCCAGGCATCAGAAATGGTGTCCAGGCTGAGCACAGTGGTTGTTGCCTGCAATCCCAGCACTTTGGGAGGCCAAGATGGGAGGATCACTTGAGGACAGGAGTTTGAGACCAGCCTGGGAAACTAAGCAAGAACTGTCTCTTAAAACAAAACAAAACAAAACAAACAAAAAAAAAAACATTGGCCGGGTGCGGCTCATGCCTGTAATTCCAGCACTTTGGGAGGCCATGGAGGGTGGATCACCTGAGGTCAGGAGTTTGAGATCAGCCTGGCCAAGATGGTGAAACCCCGTCTCTACTAAAAATACAAGAAATTAGCCAGGCATAGTGGTTGACACCTGCAATTCCAGCTACTCAGGAGGCTGAGGCAGGAGAATATCTTGAACCCCGGAGGCAGAGATTTCAGTGAGCCGAGATCGTGCCATTGAATTCCATCTGGGGCAAAAAGAGCAAAACCCTGTCTCAAAAAAAAAAAAAAAAAAAATAGGCCGGGCACAGTGGCTCACTTCTGTAACCCCAGCAATTTGGAAGGCTGAGGTGGGTGGATCACTTCAGGCCAGGAGTTCCAGACCAGCCTGGGCAACATGGTAAAACCCATCTCTACTAAAAATATAAAAATTAGCTAGGCATTGTGACATGCACCTGTAGTCCCAGCTACTCGGGACGCTGAGACAGGAGGATCATTTGAGGCCAGGAGATTGAGACTGCAGTAAGCTACGATGGCACCACTGCACTCGAGCCTGAGTGACAGGATGAGACTCTATCTCTTTTTTTTTTTGGAAAAAGAGGCCCACTCTTTTGCCCAGGCTGGAGTGCGGTGTCACAGTCTTGGCTCACTGCAACCTCTGCTTCCTGGATTCAAGCGATTCTTGTGCCTCAGCCTCCAAAGTAGCTGGGATGACAAGTGTGAGCCACAGTGCCTGGCTGAGACCCTGCCTCAAAAACAAAAAAAAAAAATGATTGTGATTAAAGAGTAAGTATAAGATAAAAGGTAGCCAGGGAGGCCAGGCACAGTGGCTCACACCTGTAATCCCAGCACTTTGGGAGGCCGAGGAGGGCAGATCACAAGGTCAGGAGTTCGAGAACAGCCTGGCCAACATGGTGAAACCCTGTCTCTAGTAAAAATACAAAAATTAGCTGGGCACGGTGGCATGCACCTGTAATCCCAGCTACTTGGGAGGCTGAAGTAGGAGAATCACTTGAACCCGAGAGATGAAGATTGCAGTGAGCCAAGATGGTGCAACTGCACTCCAGCCTGGGCAACAGAGTGAGACTCCGTCTCAAAAGAAAAAAAAAACAGGCACGGTGATTCACACCTGTAATCCCAGCACTTTGGGAGGCCAAGGCCGGTGGATCACAGGAGGTCAGCAGTTCAAGACCAGCCTGGCCAACATGGTAAAACTCCATCTCTACTAAAAATACAAAAAAATTAGCCGGGCGTGGTGGTGGGCGCCTGTAGTTCTAGCTGCTTGGGAGGCTGAGGCAGGAGAATGGCATGAACCCAGGAGGCGGAGCTTGCAGTGAGCCGAGATGGCGCCACTGCACTCCAGCCTGGGTGACAGAGCGAGACTCCATCTCAAAAAAAATAAATTAATTTTTTTAAATTAAAAAAAAAATTAGCTGAGGCCGGGCGCAGTGGCTCAAGCCTGTAATCCCAGCACTTTGGGAGACCGAGACGGGCGGATCACGAGGTCAGGAGATCGAGACCATCCTGGCTAACACGGTGAAACCCCGTCTCTACTAAAAAAAATACAAAAAACTAGCCGGGCGAGGTGGCGAGCGCCTGTAGTCCCAGCTACTCGGGAGGCTGAGGCAGGAGAATGGCGTGAACCCGGGAGGCGGAGCTTGCAGTGAGCCGAGATCACACCACTGCACTCCAGCCTGGGCGACAGAGCGAGACTCCGTCTGAAAAAAAAAAAAAAAAAAAAAATTAGCTGAGCATGACGTCAAGTGCCTGTAATCCCAGCTACTTAGCAAGCTGACGCGGGAGAATCTGTTAAACCTGGCAGGCGGAGGGTACAGTGAGCTGAGATCACACCATTGCACTCCAGCCTCGGCAACTGAGCAAAACTCAGTCTCAAAAAAAAAAAAAAGGAAACTCTATGTGGTGCTTTAGGGCTGAGGGAGAATCCCCAAAAAAGGGGCAAATCTGGAGAGAATTCAGACTTCCTTGGAGAAAGTATGGTCCCGCCTGACATGTAACGGAGATAATTGCTTGATCAACCAAGCCAGAGCTGGTCTGGAGCTGCCAAACAAGCAAGAGGCCCACCCTCCAGGGTGCAGATGTGAGAACAGGTTATCAACAGTTGGTGCCGTGGATGTGCACTGGAAACCTAGCTGTTGTGGGGGCGGGAAACCTTCAATGTGTATGGCCCACTGTGGGGGCTCTGTTCTTTTATTATTATTATTATTTACGATTTTTTAGACAGAGTCTCACTCTGTCACCCAGGCTAGAGTGCAGTGGCATGCACGATGTTGGCTCACTGCAACCTCTGCCTCCCAGGTTCAAGCGATTCTCCTGCCTCAGCCTCCCAAGTAGCTGGGATTACAGGCATGAACCACCACACCCATCTAATTTTTGTTTGTTTGTTTGTTTGTTTGGAGGGACAGGGTTTCACCATGTTGGCCAGGCAGGTTTCACCATGTTAGCCAGGCTGGTCTCCAACTCCTGATCTCAGGCGATTTGCCTGCTTCGGCCTCCCAAAGTGCTGGGATTACAGGCACTCATGAGCCACTGCACCCGGCCTTTTTTTTTTTTTTTCCTTTTGAGTTTCATTCTTGTCGCCCAGGCTGGAGTGCTGTGGCGCAATCTCCCTTCACTGCAACCTCCTCCTCCCGGGTTCAAACGATTCTCCTGCCTCAACCTCCTGGATAGCTGGGATTACAGGCACCCACCACCACGCCCAGCTAATTTTTGTATTTTTAGTACAGATGGGGTTTCATCATATTGGTCAGGCTGGTCTCAAATTCCTGACCTCAGGTGATCCACCCACCTTGGCCTCCCAAAGTGCTGGGATTACAGGCATGAGCCACCGCGCCTGGCCTTGGGGCCTCTGTTTTTTGTGTGTAAGAGGGCTGCAGAAAGGCTTTCACCAGGTCAAGACTGCGAAGTTGCAGGACCACGTTCTGGACCCAGGGCTCTGGCAGGCTTCACCTGGTGTCTTCACACCTCTATCCCTAATGCCTCACCAGCACCCTCTATTGATAATTCTTGGCATTGTGCTCACTTTTTTTTTTTTTTTTTTTTTTTTGAGAGGAAGTCTCGCTCTGTCACCCAGGCTGGAGTGCACTGTCACCATCTCGGCTCACTGCAAGCTCCGCTTCCAGGGTTCATGCCATTCTCCTGCCTCAGCCTCCTGAGTAGCTGGGACTACAGGCACCCACCACCATGCCCGGCTAATTTTTTGTATTTTTAGTAGAGACAGGGTTTCACCATGTTAGCCAGGATGGTCTCGATCTCCTGACCTCGATATCCGCCCACCTCAGCCTCCCAAAGTGCTGGGATTACAGGCATGAGCCACTGCACACGGCCGAGCATTGTGATTGCTTTAAAGGAGACATAACGAAAGAAATTCCTTTATCACATATTGAAAGGGTCCATTCGGAGACAAGAGGCAACGCATGGATAATTGACACACATATATTTATTTATTATTATTTTTATTTTTTTGAGACAGAATCTTGCTCTGTTGCCCAGGCTGAGGTGGTGTCACCATCTTGGCTCACTGCAACCTCCACCTCCCCGGTTCAAGGTGATTCTCCTGTCTTAGCCTCCTGAGTAGCTGGGATTACAGGCACCCGCCACCACACTTGGCTAACTTTTGTATTTTTAGTAAAGAGACAGGGTTTCGCCATGTTGACCAGACTGGTCTCGAACCCCTGACCTCAAGTGATCCGCCTGCCTCGGCCTCCCAAAGTGCTAGGATTACAGGCACGAGCCACCACGCCTGGCCTAATTATTATTAATAATATTATTATTTTTGAGACGGAATTTTGCTTTTGTTGCCCAGGCTGGGGTGTAATGGCACCATCCTGGCTCTCTGCAACCTCTGCCTCTGGGTTCAAGTGATTCTTCTGCCTCAGCCTCCTGAGTAGCTGGGATTACAGGCATGCACCACCACACCTGGCTAATTTTGTATTTTTAGTGGAGACGGGGTTTCTCCATGTTGGTCAGGCTGGTCTCGAACTCCTGACTACAGGTGATCTGCCCGCCTCGGCCTCCCAAAGTGCTGGGATTACAGGCGTGAGCCACCACGCCCGGCCTAATTTTTGTATTTTTAGTAGAGATGGGGTTTGACCATATTGGTCAGGCTAGTCTCGAACTCCTGACTGAGGCAGGAGACTCACTTGAACCTGGGAGGGCGGAGGTTACAGTGAGCCGAGATCGTGCTACTGCACTCCAGCCTGGGTGACAGAGCAAGACTCCATCTCAAAAAAAAAAAAAAAAAAAAAGAACTTGGAGACAGCAGCTTTGGGAGCCGAATGGGCCCATTCCAGGGGCTGAGGTTACATCAACCAAACAGTACAGCTCTTCAGAGGAACTCAACCAGAAGGGGTGAGAAACGGGATTGTGGGGGATGAGAAGGAGTAGGGGCCCCCTGGACACAGAAGCCGAGCGACTGGCTCTGTAACTTTGAGTAAACCCCTCTGAGCCTCAATTTCCCTATCTGTCACAAGAAGTAAGATCACCATCCTCAGGTTCCCAAAGAGACATGACAGGCTTGACTGGGCACAGTGGCTACTGCCTGTAATCCGAGCACTGTGGGGGGCCAAGGTGGGAGGATCGCTGGAGCCCAAGAGTTTGAAGACAGCCTGGGCAAAATATCTCTATTTTAAAAAATAATAAAGAGACATAACAGACTCTCCAGGATGTCCCCCATCACGGGTGAACAAATCCACCATCAAGGCTTTGGAGGTCCCTAGAGCCCCTGATCTGAGGGGCCCACGAGCTGATCCATCGTTTGGAGTCACCCAGAAGGGCTCCAAAGGCACTGGGGGCCAGAGGAGAATGACAGGGTCCCCCACGAACCCTCACACACAAGCCCTCCACCAGCCCCACTCACCCGCCCCCAAAGCCACCAGCCCCACTCACCTGCCCCTGAAGCTGAACCCAGCAGTCTGAAAGGCCAGTCTTGGAGCCCTGGTGCCGCAGCAGCTTTGTGACTCAAAGCCAAGTTCTGGCCAATCCCTGCCACCTCTTGGGGGGAGGGGATTCTAGAAGGCACAGCCAGAGGTTGGGGAACAGGATGCAGGACAGCGCCAAAGGTCATGGTAGTTGCTACCTACACCTGCTCATCCTGAGTAGAGAGGGTTCTCAGCACAGAGGAAATCCCAAATCTCCCCCTCCATGTACCTAGAGGCAGCTTTGCTCTTTCATCCCATGGGCATTTTCTGAGCACCTACTGTATGCTGGAATTTGCCCCAGGCCTGAGGATACAAACAACTCAAAGAATTTGGGGGTATAAAATACGTAGATGGGAAGGAACCAAAAAGGAGGTGCAACGGGCCAGTCAGGGTTCTGACCGACATCTGGGGTCTGGCTCTGAGACTGCGGGCTCCTTGGGGTGGGACTGGACTTGATGTCTCTTGGGATCACCACCGGGCCTGGCAAAAGTGGGCACTGACCCTGAGCCACAGCCCTGTAAGGGGAAGTCAGGCCGCTGTCCTGGGTCACCTCCTGGGGCTGGGCTGGGGCCCAGCATGAGTCACCGCTGGCTGGGCCGAGGCTGACACGCACCTTGGACTCAGTGCAGCTGGCTCCAGCCAAAGCCAGCCTGGCCCAGAAGCCTCCGCCTGACTTCCCTGGGGAGCTGCTGGGGGTTGCCAGGACAAGAACCAGCAGGAGTGTCTGGCCCCCCCCTGCAAAGACCATCCTCTCCAAAATCTTCTCTATACTGTGGGTGTGACTTTGGACAAAATCAGGGACGTGTCAGATGGCAGTTGGATGGGGTTTAAATCCTTTGTCTGTTTTTTGAGATGGAGTCTCGCTCTGTTGCCCAGGCTGAAGTGCGGTGGTGCCATCTCGGCTCACTGCAACGCCCACCTCCCCAGGTTTAAGCGATTCTTGTGCCTCAGCCTCCTGAGTAGCTGGGACTACAGGTGCATGCTACCACACCCAGCTGATTTTTGTAGTTTTAGTAGAGACGGGATTTCACCATGTGGGCCAGGCTGGTCTCAAACTCCTGACCCCAATGATCCACGGGCTGCGGCCTCCCAAAGTGCTGGGATTACAGGCGTGAGCCACTGCGCCCAGCTCATCCTTTGAATGTTTCATCAGAACAGTTCCCTTCTGTGCTGTCAACCAGCTAAACATAAACTGGGAGTTCTCAGTGCAATTGGAGGCGGTGGGAGCCCAGAAAGGTGCTGGCCCAGCCTGAGGGCTACTGGGGACAGGTTTCCAAGGACTGTGCAGCTGAGGCTGGGAGGTGGCGCTCGGCTGGATGACTGGGGGAAGAGTAGCTGGCACAGAACTACAGCTGCAGCCATGCAAAGACCCTGAGGTCAGCAGGGCAAGATATTGGGAATTTGGGTGGAGAAGTTCCTGAAAGGAGACACTGGCCAGCCCAGGGACTGGTACAGTCAGGACTTTTCCCAGAAAGTTTTCAAGTAGGGAGTCATATCTGTGATTTAGAAAAAGCCCTTCGCATCACAGCTCATGCCTGCCTGACTCCCCTATCAGACTGGAGTGCTGGCCTCCATCTACTAGGTGTCAATGAATGCTGGGGAGGCTGGGCGCGGTGGCTCACGTCTATAATCCCAGCACTCTGGGAGGCCGAGGCGGGCAGATCGCTTGAGCCCAGGAGTTTGAGACCAGCCTGACCAATATGGCATAAACCCTGTCTCTACTAATAATTCAAAAATTAGCCAGGCGTGATGGCAAATGCCTGCAATCCCAGCTACTTTGGTGGCTGAGGCAGGAGAGTCGCTTGAACCCAGGAGGCGGAGGTTACAGTGAGCCGAGATTGCACCACTGCACTCTAGCCTGAGTGACAGAGTGAGACCCTGTCTCAGAAAAAAAAAAAAAAAAAAAGAGCAGTGGCTCACACCTATAGTCCCAGCATTTTGGGAGACCGAGGTTGGAGAATCACTTGAGCACAGGAGTTTAAAACCAGCCTGGGCAACATAGATCCCATCTCTACAAAAAAATTATTTAAAAATTAGCAGGGCATGGTGGCATGCACCTGTGGTCCCACCTACTTGGGAAGCTGAGGTGAGGCAGGAGGATCAGTTGAGCCTGGGAGGTCAAGGCGCAGTGAGCTGTTGTCTCGCCACTGCACTCTGGCCGGGGCAACAGAGCAAGACCTCATCTCGTAAAGAAAAAAAAAAAAAACCTTGTAGGACACAGTGGCTCACGCCTGTAATCCCAGCACTTTGGGAAGCTGAGATGGGTGGATCACCTGAGGTCAGGAGTTCAAGACCAGCCTGGGCAACATGGTGAAACCCTGTCTCTACTAAAAATACAAAAAAAAAATTTAGCTGGGCATGGTGGCGGGCGCCTGTCATCCCAGCTAATCAAGAGGCTGAGGCAAAAGAATCGCTTGAACCTGGGAGGCAGAGGTTGCGGTAAGCTAAGATCAGACTATTTCCAGCCTGGGCGACACAGAGGAAGACTCAGTCTCAAAAAAAAAAAAAAAAAAAGAAAGAAAAGAGAAAGAAAACAAAAAGAAAGTACCTCTCTGCAGGGCTCCTCAGAGGCCTCTTGCCTTAGACCACTTGCGGGCAGGCGGGCAGGCAAGACGTCTGGGTTTGAATCTCTGCTCTGCCATTTAACAGGGCTGTTGGCCTGGCACAGTAGCTCACGCCTGAAATGCCAGCACTTCGGGAGGCCGAGGCAGTGGATAACGAGGTCAGGAGATCGAGACCATCCTGGCTAACACGGTGAAACCCCGTCTCTACTAAAAATACAAAAAATTAGCCAGGCATGGTGGCAGGCACCTGTAGTCCCAGCTACTCGGGAGGCTGAGGCAGGAGAATGGCATGAACCCGGGAGGCGGAGCTTGCAGTGAGCCTAGATGGCGCCACTGCACTCCAGCCTGGGCGACAGCGAGACTCTGTCTCAAGCAAACCAACCCCAACATAACTTGGTGGCAAGTCCTTTCTCCATGACCAAGGGACAGTGGCCATTCTCTGTAAGTTTCTTCATCTGTAAAATGGGTACAATTCAGTGGCCCTCCCTAACAGGGCTGGCTAGGTACACATGGCCACCAGCCCTACTTGCTGTGTAACCTCGGCCACTAATATTCACATCCCTCAGGGCCCCCGATGAGTCGGAAGCCCAAGGGGCAGGGTCTTAACAGCAAAGGGCAGAGCAGGCAGGAGAAGCAGGAAGCCTGGATCAAGGCTCTGGAAGTGAGGAGTCCAAGGTTGGAGTGTCTCTGCACAGTCTCCTTAAAAAGCTGTGTGGTGTCAAGGCAGTTGCTCAACCTCTCTGAACCTTAGGTTTCTTCAAAGTGGGGAGTAGGATGTTGGGAGGAGGAGGAGGAGCGAACTTCAGGGAGCTATTTGGAAAATCCCAGTCCTGGAGGCAGACCTCTTGGGTCAGTCAGATCCCACCTGTGCCACCTTCCTCCTGGTACTGGGTCCATCCACCAAACGAGAATAAAAGCTTACACTGTAAGCCAAGCAATGCTCTGTAAATATAAACTTTCTTAATCATCACAACTTTATGGGGCAAGTTTTTTTTTACTGTTCTCCCCATTTTACAGACAGGCAAACCAAGGCCCAAAAGATTAAAAAGTTCAGTAAGTATCTGCCTCTTCCTTCCTGCCTTGGGCTGGGGCTGTGCCCTTTCCACCTCGAAATCTCTCCTTCCCGAAAGGCAAGGGGGCATTAGCTAGTTCCAAACGCAGGTCAAAGACCCCAAGACCCTTCCCCAACCTCGACATCAGCCGGCCCCGCGCCCAGGCGCGTCTAGAGGGCGCTCGCTGCGCGCCAGATGTGCGGGCCCGTCTCGGACGTCCGCTCTCAGCTCGCTCCCAACAAGGGGAGGAGCTGGGGGCAGAGAGAGGAGAGAGAGGCGGGGGTGTGGGGGGGGAAGCGGGCCAGGCCCCGCCCAGCCCGCCAGGCCCCGGCGGGGGAAGAAGGAGGCGGAGAGCCGAGCTGGCGTAACGAGACTTTACTGAAAACAGAAAACCGGGCGAACCAAGGATTACAAACAGGAATGTGGACTCGTAGCAAAACAAAACAAAACAGAAAAGGGAGGGGGGACCAGTCGAAAGAACCGAAGGGGGAAGCGAGATCGAGGAAAGGGGCGGAGAATTTTTTTTCTTCTTCCCATTTCTTTAAAAAACCAACACAAGAAAACACACACACACACAACCAACGTTTGTTCCCGAGTAGAAACATAAATAGGGCAGAATCGAACACTCTGTTCTTCTCTCTTCCAAAGGAAAAAAAAAAAAGTAAAAGGAAAGGAAAGGCAGGGTTTGAGGCTGCGCCCCCTCGGAGCCCCCTTCCGCTGCGCGGTGTACAAGGTGGCAGCCGAGACGCGCGGGTTTGTGCAACACAGGGCGGCCGCGCGGGGGACAGAGGCAGCGCGAGGGCGGGGGGTCATGCGCTCGCCCCCCCGGGAGCAGGGGGTCCAGCTTGTCGAGTCCGGGGCGCCCCTTCCGAGTCCTGGGCACCCTCGGGGGGGATCCCCAGGGGCCGCGCCCTGAGTTCCTCGGCACACTTGGGGGAAGGGGGGTCCCCAGGGCGGCACCCTCTCCAAGTCCGGGGCGCCCACGACACCCCCCCGCGAGCCCGCCCCTCGGGGAGGGTGGCCGCGCATGCGCCCCGCGCGCGGACTCAGTACGCGGGCACCTGGTGCTGGGGCAGCAGCTGGCAGCCGCTGTTGACGTGGCTGAGGACTTTCTGCTTGAGCTGCGCCACCTGCTCGCGCAGCAGGCTCGCTGTGGACGCCAGCTCCGTGTTCTGGCTCTTAAGGGTCTTCACTTTCTCCTCCAGGCGCGAGATGCGCTCCAGCTTGCGCTTGCGGCACTTGGAGGCGGCGATGCGGTTGCGCAGCCGCTTGCGCTCCGCCTTGATGCGCTCCTGCGTGTCCATGTCGATGGGCGACAGCGGCGGGCTCTCGCCGAAGCTCGGCACGTCGGGCACCGTCTGTGGCTCGTCCTTGAGCGCAGCCAGGCGCGGCGGCCCCAGCGCACCCGGGGGTGGCGGCGGCGGGAAGGGCACGGGTTCGGCAGCGAAGGCGACCGTCGCGGCGCCCCCCGCGCCCCCGGCGCCGCCCGCGTAGCTACTCAGGTTCGCGTAGACGGGCGCCTCGGGCGCGGCCGCCGCCGGGGCCAGCTCGCCGGGGGGCGCGGAGCCCGTGGCCGTGCCCGAGGGCCCCCCGGCGGCGGCGGCGGCGGCGGCGGCAGCGGCGGCCGCGCCCGCACCAAGTTGGTTCTGCTTGTGTAAATCCTCCAGGGCCTTGACGAAGCCCTCGGCGAACTCCTGCTCCTCGCTGGCCGCCACCTTCGGGTAGATGAACTGTGTGCTCGTCGGCGTGGTGGTGACCAGCCCGTTGGACTGGATAATGAGGCGCTCGAGCTCAGGGGAGGCCAGCTTCAGCAGCCCCAGGTCGGGAGAGGCGAGCAGGCCGTCGGGGGGTGCCGCGCTGGGGGCGCCGTCGGCGCGCAGGGGGGTTGGAGGCGGTGCGGCCGCAGGCTTCAGCGCCGCCGCCACCTGCTCACTCAGGCTCAGCGTCAGCGCGTCCTTCTTCATCATGCTGCCGGCCGCGGCCGTCGGGGGCGCCCCGGAGAACAGGCGGCCCGGGGACGCGAAGCTGCCGCCGCTGCCACTGGCGCCGCCGCCCAGGCCGCTCAGCGCCTCATCGCCGTAGAAGGGTGTTTCCATCCTCCGCCTCCCCCGCCGCGCCGGCCCGGGGGGGAGTGGCCGCGGCCTCCCGGGGGGCCCGCGCCCCCCCCGTCCGCTCGGCCCTGCGCCCGCCCCGGCCGCGGCCGCTGCGCCCGGCCCTCCGCTGGCGGCGGCTCCTGCGCCGCGCCGCTCGTGCGCCCTCTTATAGCCTCGGCTCGGCGCGATGAGCTCACCGCCCCCGTTCGCCATTGGGTGCGGGTGACGTCGCTCATTTGCATGGAGGGGCGGGGCCAAGCCACCGACGCCCGCCCGGCAGTCGTTGCCGCGGCGACGCGCGGTAAACGGCACAACAGCGCGCTGCCTTGTGGGTTGACGTCATGGGGGCGGGTCGCGCGCCCGGGCCGGGTCACCCCGCCTCGGGACCGCTGTGTACGACCGATCTCCCCGGCGCCGCCTCCGCCAAGGCACGTCCCGGGTGGCGTGATGGGCCCGGGCCACCAGGCGCCTGCCCTCCCCGAAGCCCCGCCCCGTGTCCGCGCGTGGGGCCCCGGCCGGGCGGGGGCGGGGGCGGTGCCGGCCTCCGGGGACTGGAGGGGGATGGGGTCCCGCATGGATAAATAACTCCTTGGCGCCTCCTGCTCTGCTGTGCTGCCAGCGCCTCCCCTAGCGCGCCTTCTGGAGGGGCTTTGTGCGGACTTGGGGCTGGAGGCCTGGTGGGGCTGTGTCCGGGGGCTCGCCGGGGGTGTGGGGCAGGTCTGCGTTCCCCACCCTCCCTCCTTCCCTCCCTCCTTCCACTCCGCGTGTGATTGCTCAGGGAGAGACCGGGGAGGGGAGAGGAGGGTCGCCAGAAGTTGCTGGAAGCGCTTGGATCCCGATCGTTTTCACTGAGTGCGTTGTAGAATCAGGAGTCCGACTTCCTGCCTTTACAGATGGGAAACTGGGCTCAGAGAGGTGGAGTGACTATCCCCCGAGAGTTAGCTAGGAGTCACAGCAGGGCCAGGGCTGTGACTAGGCCTGAGCTCTCATCCACCCTTAGAACCCTAGAACCTGGGAGTCCAGGCCCCTGCGTAGCCCCTTCTTTCCGCCGCCTACGTTTTAACCCCAGGTCTGCCAGGGCTGTGATGTCCTGGGCGAGGGTGCCCAACTCCAGGGGCTGGGCTGATGAGGCAGGAATGCCGGCTATAATTATTACCTGCTTGTTACCACTATCATGGCTGTTAGGGCTTAATGGGCCACTATTAAGACTGGCTGGGAAGGGGGTGTGAGGGAGGAGAGATGGACCCACCCCACCAATACTCACAAGGGATCCTTAGGACTTCTGGATCTGACCTACAGCCTCTGCATGCACCCCTCCAGCTCCCCACCTCTGTCTGGATGGAGCTCACACCCTCCTTTCCCTGACCTTCCCCTCCCTCTCTCTCATCCTTGGCCTCCCAGTTGCAGGACTAATCCTACCTCTGGGCCTTTGCACGTGCTATGCCCTCTGCGTGGTACTCCCTTCCCCCAGGGCAAAGACTTCAGGAAGTGCCCCACCCCCAGACTTTATTCCTTTATTGTAGACTCTGAATCTACCAGAATGATGGAGTGGACCATAGACCCTTAAGGTCAGGGACATTGCCTATGCTGAGCCTGCTGACACAGCCTAATATAGAATGGATACTCGGTATTAAAGGTGAATGCCGGGCTGGGTGTGGTGGCTCATGCGTGTAATCCCAGCACCTTGGGAGGCCGAGGCAGGCAGCTCACTTGAGGTCAGGAGTTCAAGACCAGCCTGGCCGAAATGGTGAAACCCCATCTGTACCAAAAATACAAAAATTAACCGGGTGTGGTGGTGTGCACCTGTAATCCCAGCTACTCAGGAGGCTGAGACATGAGAATCGCTTGATCCCGGGAGGCAGAGGTTGCAGTGAGCTGAGATTGTGCCACTGCACTCCAGCCTGGGAGACAGAGTGAGACTCCAGTCTCAAAAAATAAAAATAAAAAAGGCGAATGCAACAAAAGGTTGCTTGTGTGGGTGGTCTCTAGCCTCAGTTTGTCTGCCTGGCCAGTGGGCATTCGTTACTCCTTTTCTACCGTCCTTACTCACCTGGCTCTGCCTCCAGCTGGGCCCTGGGGCATGAAGGCCATAGGGGAGGCTGTCCTCATCGCCAAGAGAGGTGGCCTGTTGGTCGCGCGGTGGCTCCTGCCTGTAATCCCAGCACTTTGGAAAGCTGAAGCAGGCATCTGAGGTCAGGAGTTTGAGACCAGCCTGACTAACATGGTGAAACCCTGTCTCTATTGAAAATGAATTAGGCTGGGCGCGGTGGCTCACGCCTGTAATCCCAGCACTTTGGGAGGCCGAGGCAGGCGGATCATGTGGTCAGGAGATCCAGACCATCCTGGTTAACACGGTGAAACCCCGTCTCTACTGAAAAATACAAAAAAAAAAAAATTAGCCGGGTGTGGTGGTGGGCACCTGTAGTCCCAGCTACTCGGGAGGCTGAGGCAGGAGAATGGCGTGAACCTGGGAGGCGGAGCTTGCAGTGATCCGAGATTGTGCCACTGCACTCCAGCCTGGGCAACACAGCAAGACTCTGTCTCAAATAAAAGAAAGAAAAAAAAAATTAGCCAGGCGTAGTGGTAGGTGCCTGTAATCCCAGCTACTCAGGAGGCTAAGGCAGGAGAATCACTTGAACCTGGGAGGCAGAGGTTGCAGTGAGCTGAGATTGCACCATTGCACTCCAGCCTGGGCAACAGAGTGAGACTGCATCTCAAAAAAAAAAAAAAGAAAGAAAAAGAAAAAAAATAATAGGCTGGGCGAGGTGGCTCACACCTGTAATCAGCACTTTGGGAGGCTGAGGCGGGCAAATCATCTGAGGTCAGGAGTTCAAGACTAGCCTGGCCAATATGGCAAAACCCTGTCTCTACTAAAAATACAAAAGTTAGCCAGGCGTGGGGAACGCACCTGTAATCCCAGCTGCTCTGGAGAAAGTCAGGAGAATCACTTGAACCCAGGAGATGGAGGTTGCAGTGAGCTGAAATCATGCCACTGCACTCCAGCCTGGCCAACAGAGCAAGACTCTGTCTCAAAATAATAATAATAATAAAAAAGACCTGGCCGGGCATGGTGGCTCACTCCTGTAATCCCAGCACTTTGGGAGGCCAAGGCGGTGGATCACGAGGTCAGGAGATCAAGACCATCCTATCCAACATGGTGAAACCCCATCTCTACTAAAAATACAAAAATTAGCTGGGCATGGCGGCACACACCTTTAGTCCCTACTGCTGGGGAGGCTGAGGCAGGGGAATTGCTTGAACCTGGGATATGGAGGCTGCAGTGAGCCAAGATTGTGCTACTGCACTCCAGCCTGGGCAACAGAGTGAGAATCCGTCTCAATAATAATAATAATAATAGGCTGGGTGCGGTGGCTCACGCCTGTAATCTCAGCACTTGGGGAGGCCAAGGCAGGCGGATCACCTGAGTTAGGGAGTTCAAGACCAGCCTGACCAACATGGAGAAACCCCATCTCTACTAAAAATACAAAATTAGCCAGGCATGGTGGCGCATGCCTGTAATCCCAGCTACTTGGGAGGCTGAGGCAGGAGAATCGCTTGAACCCAGGAGCTGGAGGTTTCGATGAGCCGAGACTGCGCCATTGCACTCCAGCCTGGGCAACAAGAGCGAAACTCTGCCTAAATAATAATAATAATAATAAAGACCTGGCCTGGCAGGCCTGGGATCCGAATTGCCAGGGCAGGGAACTGGGGCTGTGGGTTTGTTTTGTCTCTAGATGAGTTAGGAAGGTGTCTGTCTGCCTATTGGAGTGTATGTCTGTGTGTGCACCTCAGGGAACTGGGGCTGTGGGTTTGTTTTGTCTCTAGATAGGTTAGGAAGGTGTCTGTCTGCCTATTGGAGTGTATGTCTGTGTGTGCACCTGTGTGTGTCCATATTTGTGTTGTATGGACAGACACAGGTACACACACATAGATACATACTCAGATCCGTGGGTCTCTGTGCTCTCTGGCCCAGGTTCTACCCTGGACAAAGAGATTCCTAGTGGGACAAGATCCAGCCCCCAGACCTGTAGCCAGCCCTTCCCTGGGAACCCGTCTCTGGGCCCCGTGCAGTGGGGCCAGAGTGGAGGAGATGGGCTTATGCCTCTCCCTGAGGCAGGAGGGCGAGTGGGCAGCCTACAGAGGCCCTGCCCTGACCTTGGGCCTCAGCCTTGGCAGCTGGGGGGATGATCTGGTTAATTGTGGGCTGAGACAGCCTGAGCTGAGTGGAGCACTTTCCTGGAGGAAGGCAGGTGAGATGCAGAGGCCTGTTACCTCTTGGAGCCTGTTTTCCTTCATGAAAATTGAGCAAATAAGCCTACCTACTTTGTGGAGTATTGCGATTTTTAATGGATTTGAAGAAATAGTAAGGGGTCAGGCCAGGTGCAGTGGCTCACGCCTGTAATCTTAGCACTTTGGGAGGCTGAGGCGGACAGATCACGAGGTCAGGAGTTCGAGACCAGCCTGGCCAACATAGTGAAACCCTGTCTCTACTAAAAATACAAAAATTAGCTGAGCACGGTGGCGCGCGCCTGTAGTCCCAGCTACTCGGGAGGCTGAGGCAGGAGAATCACTTGAACCCAGTAGTAGGAGGTTGCGGTGAGTTGAGATCGCGCCACTGCACTCCAGCCTGGGCAACAGAGTGAGACTCCATCTCAAAAAAAAAAAAAAAGAAAGAAAGAAAAAAATAGTAAGGGGTCAATAAATGCTTTCTATGCTTGTATTATTTGGCCAAACGTAACTTCAGTTCTTTGGTTTTGAGTTCTCTCATCTTGGAATACCCTTACACTCTTGGCGAACTCCTATTCATCCTTCAAAACCCACCACCAGTGCCCCCTTCTCCAAGAAACCCTTCCTGACCATGTCCCCTAGGACTGCCATCGATCCTCTCCATCTGGCTAAGACCTGTCTGTCCCCCATCTGTGTCTTGTTCTGTCTCCTCCATAGAAGGGAATGGAGAGGTCTTCAGGGCAGGATGGGGAAGGCCTCTTCTGGCCCCTAAGTGTGTGAAGCTGCCTTTGCCACCCCCAAGGGCTCCTTTTTTTTTTTTTTTTTTTTTTTTTTGAGATGGAGTCTCACTCTGTCGCCCAGGCTGGAGTGCAGTGGTTTGATCTTGGCTCACTGCAACCTCTCCCTCCCGGGTTCAAGCAATTTTCCTGCCTCAGCCTCCCTAAGTAGCTGGGATTACAGGCAGACGCCAACACACCCGGCTAATTTTTTTGTATTTTTTGGTAGAGACAGGGTTTCACGATGTTGGTCAGGCTGGTCTTGAATGCCTGACCTCATGATCCGCCTGCCTCAGCTTCCCGAAGTGCTGGGATTACAGGCTTGAGCCACTGCACCCAGCCTCCCTTTTTCTTTTTCTTTACGTTTTCTGTTGCTCCGCCTCAATTCCCTTTCCCACCCTCTCCTTCCTTCTCCCAGCCAGAGAGCTCTCCCGGACACCCCATTCCTGTCCTTCCATTGGTCCCAGCCCTGAACCTACAGCACCTGTTGGTCCAGCTCTGTCCTCCCAGAATGGGAGTTCCTCAGGGGCAGATCTGAAGCCACTTTGGACATATGGGCATGGAGTGTCTAACTCCATCAGCTAGTCCCACGCAATTAACTAGAGAGAACTTTCTTTCATTCACTCCACATACACTGATTGAGCACCTACAGTAAGCCAGGGGAAAGGGCACACATGAATGAGACCAACATCTGCACCTTTGTAGGCCCCCACACCAAGGGAGAGCCAGAGCAGCGCAGTTTTCAGGAGAATCAATGGTGTCCCCGCCATAGATGGTAATGGAGGGGGCTGATATTTTAGAGTCGGGTAATCTGGGAGGGGTGGCCCAGGATGTAACACCAAATGACAGACAAGCTGGACCTAATTGCCAAATACTGGGGGATCAGAGTGTTCCTGTAGTAGGAACAGCCAGTTCAAAGGCCCCAGGACAGGAGCCAGCTGGACACATTTCTAGAAGGTGGGGAGGCAGGTGGGACTGGATTGGGAAGCCAGTGAGTGCCAAAGGAAGAGAAGGGGAGTGCCGAGGCCTCCACCTCTGCTCCGGAGGGATTTGTCTCCAAGGCAGTGAAAGTTGCAGATGAGGTTGGGGCAACAATAGGGCTTGGTCCCGGACTCCGCATTTTCACCTTTATCCCAGCAGCAGCTCCACCAGTGGCGAGGGACGTTATCCCACTTCTCAGGACAGTGTCTGGAGGGGGCAGGCGACGTGCCCAGAGTCGTACAGGCCAGGCCAGAGAGAACCCTGCGCTCCAAACAGAAACGGAACTTGACGCTGCGCTGCCACCGGGGTTTGAATCGCTGCGGCTGTAGTCCTTCCACAGCGCAAAGAGATTTCTTGTTTATAGCAACCTGCAGGCCGGGCACAGTGGCTCACGCCAGTAATCCCAGCACATTGGGAGGCCGAGGCGGGAGGGTCGCTTGAGCCCAGGAGTTTGAGACCAGCCTGAGCAATCTAGCGAGACCTCTTCTCTACAAAAATAAAAAAGTTAGCTGGGCATGGTGGTACATGCCTGTGGTCCCAGCTACTTGGGAGGGTGAGGTGGGAGGATCACTTGGGCCCGGGTAAGTTGAGGCTGCAGTTTAATTTTTAGTCTTAGTTGAACACCCAGAAACCAAAAATCACCTTGATAAATCGGAAAGCCCCAAAGAAAAACGAGTTAAGCAGGCAACCGCAGGGATGAGGTGGAGCCAGGCACTCAAGACCCCACAGCGGGGAGGTGGGGCTTGTGAGGATTCTAAACCGGCGCTTAGGACCCTTAGGCTGGTAGGGGCGGGGCTTGCAGGGAAAGTGCCCCGACGGGGACCCCCGGAGGGCGGTCGGGGGCCGGGCGCCAGACTCGGGCTGGGGGCGCTGTCTGGCCCAAACATTCCTGAGGATCAAGTTACCCGAGAAGGCTGAGGCCTCTCTGTTCCCCTCCTGCCAGGCTTCCGCCCTCTCCAGGAGCAGGAAACACAGTCTGTCCCCAGTCCAGCGCAGGTGTCTGCCCAGCCTCTCGGAGGGGACCCAGGCCCTGCCCTCTGGACTGGCACCGGATCCATCCTGCCTCACAAAACCATTTTACAGATGAGGAAACTGAGGCACAGTCAGCCTCCCTTCAGCATTGATGGAACCAGATTGAACCTGGCTCTGCCAGCTTTATGACCATTTTTACTAACTGGGCAGGCCTAGAAGAATGGTTCAGTCAAGTGTTTGCTGATTGACCATCTAGAATCAGTCTCCAAAGCCTCTTATAGCACAAGGAGAAAAGAACTTCCCATACCACTTACCCTCCTACTCCACCCTAGGACAAGCAGGACCCCTGTACTTATCCAGCATGCATTTAATGTGCACTTCCTGTATGCCTAGGCCTGGGTTAGGCCATTTCACAGGTAGATATTGGAAAACCAGAGGGTTTGGGAATCAGAGGGTGGTGAATTTGCTTTCTTTAGCCCAACTTCAGAAATTGGTTTGGGCCAGGCAAAGTGGCTTATCCCTGTAATCTTAGCACTTTGGGAGGCTGAGGCAGGAGGATTGCTTGAAGCCAAGCATTCAAGACCAACCTGGTCAATGTAACAATACCCCTGTCTCTTAAAAAAAAAAAAAAAAAGAGGCCGGACGCGGTAGCTCATGCCTGTAATCCCACCACTTTGGGAGGCCGGGGCAGGTGGATCACAAGGTCAGGAGATCGAGACCATCCTGGCTAACATGATGAAAACCCGTCTCTACTAAAAATACAAAAAAAAAAAAACAAAAAAATTAGCCAGGCGTGGTGGCGGGCACCTGTAGTCCCAGCTACTCGGGAGGCTGAGGCAAGAGAATGGTGTGAACCCGGGAGGCAGAGCTTGCAGTGAGCCGAGATCGCGCCTCTGCACTCCAGCCTGGGCGACAGATCGAGATTCTGTCTCAAAAAAAAAAAAAAAAAAAAAAAAAGATAAATTGGTTTGTAGTCTGAGCAGGGTGGCTCATGCTTGTAATCCCAGCCCTTTGGGTTTCAGATGGATCTCATGAGCCCAGAAGTTCAAGAGCAGCCTGGGCAACATAGCAAGAACCCATCTCTACAAACAGATATAAAAATTAGCTGGTTGGGAGGCCAAGGCGGGTGGATCACAAGGTGAGGAGATCAAGACCAGCCTGGCCAACATGGTGAAACCCCATCTCTACTAAAAATACAAAAATTAGCTGGGTGTGGTGGTGCATGCCTGTAATCCTAGCTACTCGGGAGGCCAAGGCAGGAGAATCACTTGAACCTGGGAGGCAGAGGTTGCAGTAAGGTTAGATCGCGCCACTGCACTCCAGCCTGGGCAACAGAGTGAGACCCTGTCTCAAAAAAAAAAAAAAAAAAAAGTTGGTTTGGTTTTTTGTCTCTTTCTTGGTTGTTTTGGACCAAACTCACATACCATCATTCATCGATTCAACAATGCCTTTTTTTTTTTTTTTTGTGGAGACAGTGTTACTCTGTCTCCCAGGCTGGTGTGCAGTGGTGCGTTCTCAGCTCACTGCAACCTCTGCCTCCCGCGTTCAAGCGATTCTTGTGCCTCAGCCACCAGAGTAGCTGGGATTACAGGCACCTGCCACCACACCGACTAATTTTTGTAGTTTTTTAGTAGAGACGGGGTTTCTCCATGTTGGCCAGGCTGGTCTGGAACTCCTGACCTCAAGTGATCTGCCTGCCTCGACCTCCGAAAGTTCTGGGGCTATAGATGTGAGCCACTGCGCCCGGTGACCATGCTCTACTGGGTGCCCGCTGTGTGCTGGGCAGGTGGGGCCTCACCGCCTGGAGGTGATGTTCTGGGGGACTGGAAGCAAGGTCATTACAGAAGCATGCTGCAGGTTGGTCTCACGATTTTCCTTTAAGTTGGCCCCCTTTTCTGTTTTTACTTCAGTAAATATATTTCAAAGGGGAACCTTCATGTCACCACCAAGAATGGAAAACCAGTTTCTCTTGCTATAAATAGAAGGAAACCAAAAAACTATGAAATGAGAGCAAAGTCAGGCATTCCCGCCTCAGGAACATTCAGGGCTGGGGCTGGACCTCGAATGTCTGAGTCTTATCAAAGGCAGGGAAGCCCCAAGCAGAAGGGCAGGATGGGCCACAGGGACCCACTTGGCGGATGCTCCAGTCCCGTGGGTCCCAGCACACAGTAGGCGCTTGAGGAATGTGTGTTGATTTGTTAACATGGAACCCATTATTGTAGGTGCCCCCCGCCCCCCACCATGATGTGTGGGTTTCGCCTGCATCCGACCACATACTCGTGGCTTTTCTAGGTACTGAGCCATTTCCCCGCTGACAGACTGAGGGTAGGGTAGTGCCTGAATGGGGAGGGGTGGGGGAGGTGGCAGGCAGCTGCCTCTTGGGCAGGGGACCCCACGGGGGCCTCTCTGGGGAGGCTTCGTTTTGGTTTGGTGACATGCCAGGATGCAGCTCAGGAAAAACGTTTATTTGCAGCCTTGGGGCTGTCCCCACCCACGGTCCTGTGGGCCCCTGAGTCTGTCCACACTGAGATGTGGGCCCCTGTGGCTCGCCGCCCTCCCAGGCTGTCTGTGGTGTTTGAATCAATGAATGAGTGAATGAGTAAAGGAATGAATGCAGTAAGTAGCATAATGGATGAGTTTGTGAAATAATGAATGGATGAATTAACGAATGAGCATAAGTATTCATGCTGCCAAGATGAGAAACCCATTCTCCAGGCATGCTTTTTTTTTTTTTTTTTTTTTTTAAGACGGAGTCTTGCTCTATCACCCAGGCTGGAGTGCAATGGCGCCATCTCGGCTCACTGCAGCCTCCACCTCCCGGATTCAAGTGATTCTCCTGCCTCAGCCTCCTGAGTAGCTGGGATTACAGGCATGGGCCACCACGCCCGGCTAATTTTTGTATTTTTGTACAGACGGGATTTCACCATGTTGGCCAGGCTGGTCTGGAACTCCTGACCTCAAGTAATCCGTCCGTCTCGGCCTCCCAAAGTGCTGGGATTACAGGCCTGAGCCATGCAGATATGCTTTGTCCCCTTTTATCGGATGGACAAACTGAGGCTGTCAACCAAGAAAGGCTTCAGTATGTGGAAGGCAGATTCGAAGCCAGTCGGCCCTGCACACCGTGGGCTGCATTTCTGCACCAGGACTGGGGGCTCCCGGAGCGAGTTTAGGGGTCCGGACTGGTGCAGAGGGGCGCTAGACCTGGCCCCAGCCAGCGGAAGGGATCTGGGCCCCTAGCTGGGGAGTAGATGGAACTGGGGGCAAGGCAGGCGGCAGAGGGGGTGGAGAGAAGACGGCTGCCCCAGGCTGCGGGGATGGGAAGACACCGGCAGGGTCCGCGTTGATTCAGAAGGGACCCCAAGGAAGGAGCAACTTTGGGGGACCCCAAAGTTGTCAGAGTGGTACCAAAGGCCGTGCACATGGGGCCCTTAAGCGCTACACAATGATTATTAGTGGAGAGACTCCCCGCCCGCCTGCTGCACCCGAGGCCGATTCCCTCAACTCCCACGCCTTCCCGCCTCCCGCTGCCCCCGCATCCCCTTCCTCCCGCCACCCCCCTGCTCCTCGCCTCTAGCTCTCCCGGGGAGGAAGTGGCGAAAATGCGGGGGTGGGCGCCCTATTCTCACTTCCCCTGGGGCAGGGCGGGGCCTGCGGGGTCCTCTCCGCCGCCGGGAGACTGGGCACCCCCCTCCGTACAGGGGTGGGGGCGGGGAGCCCCAGGAGCTGGGCCGGCGCCGTTCAGTCCCTGGCCAGGTGACGTCCAAAAGTTCCCTGGTCTTCGATGGTTCTCAAATGAAAAATGGGGGGAAAGCCACTGAGTTTGGAAACAGCCAGTTGCTGGGGAGAGAGGACCCCACCCCGGGCCGGGACTAGCAGCCAGACAGGGACACGCCCTGCCCCGAGGGGTCAGGGCCAGGCCGAAGGGAGGGAAGTCGCAGTAAACACGGGGTTGGGTAGGGGCGGGAGGCGCATTCCAGGCGGTGGGAACGGCGCGGGCAGAGGCCTGGAGGCTGGTGGAGGCCTCCGGCCTCGCCCAGCTGCTGGGTCCTAGGCTTGCGGCCCCTCCCCTAATGGAAGGGGGAGGAAGAATTCAGGGGGAGGGGCGCTGTCCTTAGCAGTGGAAGAGTTAATCTCCCGGGGCTGCCGGACCCCGCCGCGAGCTGGCGGGTGGCGTCAGCGCCGACGTCAGGGCTATTTGGTGCTGCGTAGACGCGGAGGCTTCGGCCGCCCGGCCCCCACCCCACGCGGCGCTGGAGGCCGCGGGGATGGGGGCGGGGGCGGCCGGCCCTGCAAGCAGTTTACTGGGAGCTGTGCAGAGAGGGAAATTGAGGCACGGGAACGGGCGTGGCCTGGCTGGTGCTAAGCCCGCCAGCGTGCGTCCCACACTGCCGCCCCCTCCCGGCTCCTCCTGGTCGCCCGACGACCTGGTGCTGGTTTGGGCTTGTTTTCCATTGCGCAAATACCTGCGAATAAACGTTTGCCCCGAGCTGCGACCTGGCACATCACCACCTCTGCATGGCCTCAGTTTCCTCAACCGGATAATGGGGAGAGTTGACATTTAGTGTGGGCGCTGGGCTCCGCCTTGAAAAGGGGGTGTGGGAGGGGACTCCACCCCAAGAAACAGGCTGGCGCGGGGGCACCTGCGAGGCGGGCTGTGATTCCCGGGCTGGTTCCCCCGCCCGCTCCTCTCCTCCCGTCCTTCAATCCCCTCCTCTCTCTTCCCCTCCTTCTTCAGCTTCCCCTCCCCTCTTCCATCTCCTTCTCCTCCCTCCCGTCTCCCCCCATCTCCTCTCCACCCCCTCCCTCCCTTTCCCCCACCCGCCCGGCGAGGCCGCCCCACCGGACTGCTAATTAAATGCAGAGCTGGGGGGAAGGGACGGCGCGTGCTTAACTCCTTCCCCGCCGGGGCCCTGAACCGGGGATGGGGAAGGGTGTCCGCCACCGGAATTCCCCTTACTCCCAGGGGCAGGCCTTAAGCTCTAGGACAAGCCCATTTGTTGAGTGGGTATATCGAGGCCAAGGGAACGGCCCCAACGTTCTGGGTGAGGCTGTACTAAATCGGGCCTCCTGATGGGAGGGCCAAAGATTGAAGATAGGGGAAGAGAAAAGCAATATCGTGGCTTGGAAATAAACCAAGAGAAAAAAAAAATGAGTTGGAGGGAGGGACTGCGAGAGAGGGAGGAAGGAAAAAAGTCTAGGAGGAAGACAGACAGAGAGACAACCAGGTAAGAAAGGTGGAGCCCCGGGTGTGGCCTGGAGGCACCTAGGCAGGCTTCCGGGAGAAGGCGGCTTCGGGGAGGAGCCTGTGGTGGGATAACTCCTGGCCCTGATCTTAGCCTCCAGGCCGGGCTCACCCACTGACTGCTGACTTCTGACAAGGCCCTGTGGCCTGAAAGGAAGGTCATCCCTGCCTTTGGAGCCATCCGTCAACCCAAGTCCCCGCCCTGTCCCTGAAACTTCAGAGAAGGGCCCAGTGAAGTGAGGTGTGGGCCATGTGCTGTGAGGTGACTCAGTGGCCCCTTATTCTTGAGACGGGAACAACTGAAAGGAATGATATAAAGTCAGGTGGTGAGGGCCGGGCGCGGTGGCTCACTGTAATCCCAACACTTTGGGAGGCCGAGGCGGGCAGATCACAAGGTCAGGAGATCAAGACCACAGTGAAACCCCGTCTCTACTAAAAATACAAAAAAATTAGCCGGGCATGGTGGCGGACGCCTGTAGTCCCAGCTACTCAGGAGGCCGAGGCAGGAGAATGGCGTGAACCCAGAAGGCAGAGCTTGCAGTGAGCCAAGATCGCGCCACTGCACTCCATCCTGGGTGACAGAGCGAGACTCCATCTCAAAATAAATAAATAAAGTCAGGTGGTGAGAAAGCAAATGACAGCAGGCGGGGGGGAGTGTGGGGTCGGGGGGGCCAGAGGACCCATGATACTAGCAGCAGGGCCACCATGAGGATGCCCCAGGGAAGGGTGTTTCTGAAAACTGGAGTAGCACGTGCAAAGGCCTTGGGTAGGAATTTGAAGTATTTGTTTGTTTTTTGAGACACAGTCTCTCTCTCTGTCACCCACCCAGGCTGGAGTATAGCGGTGCGATCTTGGCTCACTGCAACCTCCGCCTACCAGGTTCAAGCGATTCTTCTGTCTCAGACTCCCGAGTAGCTGGGATTACAGGCGCACGCCACGACGCCCAGCTAATTTTGTATTTTTAGTAGACAGGATTTCACCATATTGGCCAGGCTGGTCTCGACCTCTTGACCTCGTGATTGACTAGCCTCGGGCTCCTAAAGTGTTGGGATTACAGGCGTAAGCCACTGTGCCCGAGCTGAATTTGAGGTGTGTGAAGGGAACATCCAGGAGGAGGCGTAGCGTGGGGTGAGGAGAGATGGGGGATTACAGGGGCCTCCAGATCCTAAGCAGGGAGGGTGGGGGGTGGCTTGAGTCCTTGGCCAGCCCAGGTGGAGCCCGTGACTGCTCTCCCTGCCTCCGTTTTCCCACCATTATTCATGCTCCAGAAGCGGCAGGGGAGGCTTTGGGGATGTAGAGGTTGCCCGGGGTCACAGGGATCCCTGTTGTGCCCTCTGTGAGTGCCCATTTGGCCTCCGCACACCCTCTGTGGCTCCCTGCTATGCCCAGTCTTCCCCTTCATTGCCTCTGGCTCTGTTCTCTCCTGCAGTCCAGCCACTCAGCCCTTGTACATGTCCCTCATCTGTTCTCACAATGCCCACCCCAGGTGACAACATCCCCCCAAACCCCCTTCAGGAGATGGTAGGGCTGACACGAACCGGGGAGGGGGGATAGGGAAGGTGAGCACCCTGGCCCCTGAGTGCTGCACACAAACTGGGTAAAAATAGCTGCTCCCCCTGCCCCTGCCCCCTGTGAGGAGGCGGCTGTGACGGTGGTGGCTGCAGTGACGGGGATGTGCCCAGAGAAGCATCCGGCAGGGCCAGTTGCCATGGTGATGCTGACTCAGCGGCAGAGGCAGGTAGCGGCATCTGGTACCCAGCCGGCCCGCCCCTGCTTGGCCTACACTCCTAGCACCCTGTCCAGCCCCCACTTTGCGGCCTCCACCCTGGGGGTGTCTTCTGAGGCTGCAGAGGGGTGGGTAAGACCTCAGGAAGGGCTGGACAAGTTCCTCCACCAGACACCACTCAGTCATCTGCTGGAAGGTGGGAGATGCTGCTTCCATGGAGCCAACCTGAGTGTCAGGTCTTTCTCCCTCTATCTACTCAGCCATCCACCCATCTACCCACTCACCCATCCATCCACCCATCCACCATCCACTCATCCCCCATCCATCCACCATCTACCCATCTACCATCCATCCATCCACCCACCTATCTATCCACCCATCCACCATCCACTCATCCCCCATCCATCCATCATCCATCCATCAGTCTATCATCCATCCATCCATGCACCATCTACCCATCCATCATCTGCCCATCCACAATCCATCCATCTACCCACCCACCCATGCATCCACCATTCACCCATTCACCATCCACCCATCCATCCACCATCCACCCATCCATCTACCACCTACCCATCCACCATCCATCCATCCATCTACCCACCGACCCATCCATCCACCATCCACTCATCCACTCATCCACCCATCCATCCAGCATACCCCCATCCACCTATATACCCACCCACCCACCTATCTACCCACCCACCCATGCATCCACCATCCACCCATTCACCATCCACCCATCCACCATCCACCCATCCATCCACCATCTACCCATCCACCATCCACCCATCCTCTACCCACCCGCCATCCATCCATCCACCTATCTACCCACCGACCAATCCATCTACCATCCACTCATCCACCCATCCACCCATCCATCCACCATCCACCTATCTACCCACACACCCATCCATCCACCATCCACTTATCCACCCATCCATCCACCTATCCATCCACCACCCACCGTCCATCCATCTACCATCCACTCATCCACCCATCTATCCACACCCGCCCACTCATCCATCCACCAATCCACCTATTCATCCACCCACCCATCCATCTACCACGCACCCACCCATCCATCCATTCCTGTGTTCATCCATTCACTCAACATTTTTGGAGCACTTACCGTGTACTGACATCCTTCTGGGCACGTGGTGGTTGCCACTGCCGATGCAGTCAAGGTATCAGAGAGCAGTCTGGGGTGCAGGGACTTGGTGAGGACCAGGACTCCTTGGCTACTTGGGGCCAGGCCTTGAGATGCTGAGGCCCTATCTCTTCCTTGTTCTCCCAGTCTCGCTCCCTCTCTCTTCCTGCATCTCTCAATCTCTCTCTGTTATCCCATCTGAGTTCATCTTAGATCCTTCCCCATACCCTCAGGCCCCCCAGCAGCTGCCATCTATCCCCCTCTTCCTCTCCCCGCTCACTTGTTCCATGCCAGCTTTCCCTTGAGTACATCTGTGTATTCCCACCTCGGGGCGTTTGCACATGCTGTTCCCACTGCCTGAGAGACTCACTCACCTGGAATTGATCATATTTAATTCTTGGCTCCCCTCCCCTCCCCCCCCTTCCCCTCCCCTCGCCTTGCCTTTCTGGTGGAGTCTCACTCTGTTGCCCAGGATGGAGTGCAGTGACACAGTCACAGCTCACTGCCACCTCCATCTCCCGGGTTCAAGCGATTCTCCTGCCTCAGCCTCCCGAGTAGCTGGGATTACAGGCACATGGCACCATACCCTGCTAACTTTTGTATTTTTAGTAGAAACAGGGTTTCACCACGTTGGCTAGGCTGGTCTTGAACTCCTGACCTCAGGTGATCTGCCCACCTTGGCCTCCCAAAGTGCTCTGCGATTACCGTATTTAATTCTTGCCTTTCTTAGTATCTGCCTTTATTTCCATCCCCAGAGTAAAAAGGCCAAAGAGCTGACCTGTGGTTCTTTCAGGGACGTGTTTGTGCCTTCATTTCTCCAACTACAAAATGGGTAAATGAGCAGAAACAGCGCAAATGTCCATCAGCTGATGAAGGATCAACAAAATGTGGTTCACCCACACAATGGAATATGATGCAGCCACAAAAAGGCATGAAGCAGGCCAGGTACAGTGGCTCACGCCTGTAATCCCAGCACTTTGGGAGGCTGAGGCGGGCAGATCATGAGGTCAGGAGTTCAAGACCAACCTGACCAACATAGTGAAACCCCGTCTCTACTAAAAATACAAAAATTAGCCGGGTGTGGTGGCACACATCTGTAGTCCCAGCTACTCGGGAGGCTGAGGGAGGAGAATTGCTTGACCCGGGAGGCGGAGGTTGCAGTGAGCCGAGATCGCGCCATTGCACTCCAGTGTGGGCGACAGGGTAACACATAAGACAGGGTAACACATAAGACATAAGACTCTATCTCAAAAAAAAAAAAGGCATGAAGCACTAATCTGTGCTACCACGTGTGCACAAAACTCGAAAACATGACACTGAGTGAGAGAAGCCAGGCATGAAAGGTCACACAGTGTGAGATTCCATTGATATGAAATGTCCAGGACAGGCAGATCCACAGACAGGAAGCAGCCAGGGGTTGCCAGGGGCTGGGGAAGGGAATGGGGAGTGACTGCTGATGAGGACGAGGTCTCCTTTGGAAGGGATGAACATGTTCTAGAATTAGACAGAGGCAATGGTTGCACAACAGTGAGGGTGTATTAAATGCCCCTGAATTACCCACTTTAAAGTGGTTCATTTTATGTTATGTGACTTCTGCCTCCATTTATTTTAATTTTTTGAGACAGGGTCTCACTCTGTCACCCAGGCTGGAGTGCAGTGGTATGATCTTGGCTCACTGCAACCTCCGCCTCCTGGGATCAAGCAATTCTCCTGACTCAGCCTCCTGAGTAGCTGGGATTACAGGCGTGCGCCACCACATACAGCTAATTTTTGTATTTTTAGTAGAGACATGGTTTCACCATGCTGGCCAGGCTGGTCTTGAACTCCTGGCCTCAAGCGGTACGCCCACCTCAGCCTCCCAAAATGCTGGGATTACAGGCATGAGCCACCGCGTCTGGTCTTCCATTTACTTTTTAGAGACAAGGTCTTCCTCTGTTGTTCAGGCTGGGTGCAGTGATTTGATCTTTGTTCACTGCAGCCTGGATCTCTAGGGCTCAACCAATCCTCCTACCTCAGCCTCCTGAGCAACTGGGACTTACAGGGGCCATGCCACCATGCCAGGCCAATTTTGTTTATTTTTTGTAGAGATGAGGTTTCACTATGTTGCCCAGGCTGCTCTCGAACTCCCGGATTCAAGCGATTGTCCTGCCTCGGCCTCCCAAAGTGCTGGGATTACAGGCATGAGCCACCACCATGCCAGGCACCTCAATTTTTTTTTTTTTTTTTGAGACAGAGTTTCACTCTTGTTGCCCAGGCTGGAGTGCAATGGTGCAATCTCAGCTCACTGCAACCTCTGCCTCCTGGGTTCAAGCAATTCTTCTTCCTCAGACTCCTGAGTAGCTGAGATTACAGGCGTGCGCCACCACGCCCAGCTAATTTTGTATTTTCAGTAGAGACGGGGTTTCTCCATGTTGGTCAGGCTGGTCTCAAACTCCTGACCTCAGGTGATCCGCCAGCCTAGGCCTCCCAAAATGCTGGGATTATAGGCTTGAGCCGCCATACCCGACCACCTCAATTTTTTTTAAGTACATTAGATAAAAACCAAGGACATTTGAATAAAGTAGGGAATTTAGTTATTACAAACAAAACAAAACTGCTTCTTAAGTGGTTCAGGGAGGATGGCTCTCTGAAGGTGTCTCTAGGTTGACTCATCCTCTCTAAGGGAGAACAGAGGGCCAGGGAGGCCTTCACATCTACAGTGTGCCAGCCCTTGCCTGGTACCCTCGCCCTCACTTTTTGTTTTTTTTGAGATGGAGTTTCACCCTGTCACTCAGGCTGGTGTGCAGTGGCGTGATCTCAGCTGACTGCAATCTCTGCCTCCCGGGTTCAAGCAATTCTACTGCCTCAGCCTCCCAAGTAGCTTGGACTACAGGCATGCATGGCCACGCCCAGCTAATTTTTTGTATTTTCAGTAGAGACGGGGTTTCACCATGTTGTGTCCAGGCTGGACTCCAACTCCCGACCTCAGGTGATTTGCCTGCCTCGGCCTCTCACAGTGCTGGGATTACAGGCATGAGCCACTGCGCCCTGCACCCTCGCCCTCACTTTGCTCGCCAGCCAGCTGACTGCCTTTCCAACGCACCCAGCACGCACCTTCCCCGGGGCCTTGACACCTGCCATTCTCTAGTTGGAAGCCTCAGGTGATCGAGAACGCTAGATCCCACCCCCGCAGGAGGAACCGAGGTAGAGTTCTGTATGCTCTCGTTCCCCCACCTTCCTTAGGCCACCAGAAAGGTCAAGGTGCTTGGTGGTTAGGACAAAGTTGACCACACCTTGGGGCCACAGAGGGCATTGAGTATGACCAAGGAGGCTGAGAGCCTGAGATGACAGCAGGCTGTGAGGGTATCTTGGAGGGCACAGGGCACACCCCTTTCCCACCCTGGGAGGGAGAGGATCCTATAACCTAAGTGGCGTATTGAAGCCAGTGGGAGGGTGAGGAGGTGGAATTCAGACCAGCTGGGGGCTCTGTCAAAAGGACCTGCTTCTGGCTGCCTCATCAATGCAAACAGCAAGAACTTTCTTTCTTTTTTTTTTTTTTTTGGTCAGTGGGGTTCTTGCTCTGTCACCCAGGCTGGAGCACAGTGGCGCAATCATGGCTCCCTGTAACCTCGACCTCCCTACTCAAGTGATCCTCCCCCTTCAGCCTCCGCAGCAGCTGGGACTACAGGTGTGTACCACCAGGCCTGGCTAATTTCATTTATTTTGTAGAGGTAGGGTCTCACTATGTTGCCCAGACTGGGATCCTGGGCTCAAGCCATCTGCCTGCCTTGATGTCCCAAAGTGCTGGGATTACAGGCCTGAGCTACTGTGCCCGGCCAAGAACCATTTTTTAATTTAATTAATTATTATTATTATTATTATTTTTTGAGACAGAGTTTTTCTCTTGTTGCCCAGGCTGGAGTGCAATGGCGAGATCTCAGCTCACTGCAACCTCTGCCTCACGGGTTAAAGCAATTCTTGTGCCTCAGCCTCCTGAGTAGCTGGGATTACAGGCGCCTGCCACCACACCCAGCTAATTTTTGTTTTTTTTTTTGTTTTGTTTTGTTTTGCTTCTTTGAGACAGAGTCTCACTCTGATGTCAGGCTGGAGTGCAGTGGTGTGATCTTGGCTCATTGCAACCTCTGCCTCCTGGATTCAAACAATTCTCCTGCCTCAGCCTCCCAAGTAGCTGGGACTACAGGTACGTGCCACCACGCCCAGCCAATTTTTGTAGTTTTAGCAGAGACAGGGTTTCACCGTTAACTGGGATGGTCTCGATCTCTTGACTTCATGATCTGCCCACCTCGGCCTCCCAAAATGCTGGAATTACTGGTGTGAGCCACCACGCCTGGCCAATTTTTGCATTTTTTTACTAGAGACGGGATTTCACCATGTTGCCCAGCCTGGTCTCAAACTCCTGATTTCGGGTGATCCGCCCACCTCAGTCTCCCAAAGTGCTGTGATTACAGGCATGAGCCACTGTGCCTGGCCCATTTTTAAATTTTTAAAATTTTTTTCCAAGACATAGTCTTGCTCTGTCACCCAGGCTGGAGTGCAGTGGCATGATCTCAGCTCACTGCCATCCCCGCCTCTCAGGTTAAAGCAATTCTCCTGCTTCAGCCTCCCGAGTAGATGGGATTACTGGCGCTCACCACCATGCCCGGCTATTTCTGTATTTTTAGTAGAGACGGGGTTTCACCATGTTGACCAGGCTGGTCTTGAACTCCTGACCTCGTGATCCACCTGCCTCGGCCTCCCAAAGTGCTGGGATTACAGGCGTGAACCACCGCACCCAGCCATTTTTTTAATGTTTAAGGAAAACTACTGGGCAGTGAAGGTCTCCCCAAACAAAGTCACTGAGCCCCAGCCTCCCCAGCCTGGTAACTGAGATTTCAGGGGATTTCAGAAGAGGCTGACCTTCGAGAAGGCTCTGGGGCCAGGATGTCTGAGTTACTTGATGCTGGAGGGATGGGGCGTGGGGGGTCTGGCCCTGGTGGTGCAGAGGAGGGGAGATGAGGGAGGGGAAGATGCTTGAGGACGTGAAGAGTATTTTTAGGTGCTGAATGCAGCTCTGAAATATTTCCACGGCCACTCCCGAGAGCGAGCTGGGTGACTATTTCGGTGCCTGGTTCCAGTGGAGGCGGGGCAGGGGTGAGTCACCGCCGGGTGGCCGCAGAGGCCAGGCCCAGGCTGGGAGGCAGATCGAAGGGCAGGATCGCAGGTCTGCGAGGTGAACGGTCACTGGCCTGGGGCCAGGCTTCCTGAGCCAGCCTCCAGGGCACAGAGGACAGCGGCCTTTCTATTCCCCATGGCACAGGCCAGTCCAGGGGGGCCACTGCCTGGGTCCCCCTGGGACAATGAGCCACTCACGCCAACCCCATAGCTGCAAAGATAGAGGGTACCCCATGAGGTTCTGGACAACCCACAGGTGCTAGACGAGATGCCACTCTTAGATTATTTCAAGCATTTATTGAGCACTTCCTGTATACCAGGCTGGTGCTAAAATGACTACTGGCATCCTCCCTTTATTCAGTCTGCCCAACAACCTCCATGAGGCAGAGCTGCTGTTATCCCCCGACCAGGGAGGAAACTGAGGCACGGTAGGGTTAAGCCCTCCAGACACCTAACTTACGTGCCTCAAATCCTGTCTCTCAGCTGATGTTACAATCAGGGCAGTGAGTTTTTTGGTTTTTTTTTTTTTTTGAGATGGAGTTTCACTCTGTCACCCCAGCTGGAGTGCAATGGTGTGGTCTCGGCTTACTGCAACCTCCGCCTCCCGGGTTCAAGTGATTATCCTGCCTCAGCCTCCCGAGTAGCTGGGTGCCATCATGCCCAGCTAATTTTGGTAGAGACGGGGTTTCACCATGTTGTCCAGGCTGATCTCAAACTCCTGACCATGTGATTTGCCCGCCTCGGCCTCCCAAAGTGCTGGAATTATAAGCGGGAGCCACCACGCCCGGCCAATCAGGGGAGTGAGTTTTAAAGCAGCAGCCGATCTTGCTTACCCCCCACACCCTATTCCCAACCAATTTTGGGGTCCTGACTGTGCCTGAGCTGGGAGAAGGTCAATGGATCCTTCAAGTTTTTTTTTTTTTTTTTGAGACGGAGTCTCGCTCTGTCGTCCAGGCTGGAGTGCAGTGGCCAGATCTCAGCTCACTGCAAGCTCCGCCTCCCAGGTTCACGCCATTCTCCTGCCTCAGCCTCCCGAGTAGCTGGGACTACAGGCGCCCGCCACCTCGCTAGTTTTTTTGTATTTTTTAGTAGAGACGGGGTTTCACCGTGTTAGCCGGGATGGTCTTGATCTCCTGACCTCGTGATCCGCCCGTCTCGGCCTCCCAAAGTGCTGGGATTACAGGCTTGAGCCACCGCGCCCGGCCTGGATCCTTCAAGTTTAAGGAGGCAGTGGAAAGAGGAGGTCACCATTGCTGTGTGACCTGGGGCAGGTTCCTCACCCTCTCTGTGCCTGAGCAGTGAATGACTGTCAACACCACCCTATGGGTGAGTTCCGGAGCTGCCTGGCACACACTCATGATAGATAAACAATGGTTGGCTGAGCATAGTGGCTCAGGCTTGTAATCCCAGCATTTTGGGAGGCTAAGGTGGGAGGATCGTTTGAGCCTAGGAGTTCGAGACCAGCCTAGACAACATGGTGAGACCCCTATCTGTAAAAAAGATAAAAAATAAAAAACAATGATCGGCTGTTGCTTGGATCGTGTGCCTGTCCTGAGCCTTCATTTCTCCATCTGTGAGGACCCTGGGAAGTGCTGGGTGGAAGTGGCTTTGGAAACCCACGGGCTGAGTGGAAAGGCTGAGTAGAGCTCGGGGGATCCTCGCCCTCACTCGCAGTCTCCTTGAGAAGTGGCTGATGCTTGGCCGGGCGAGGTGGCTCACACCTGTAATCCCAGCACTTCAGGAGGAGGCGGGAGGATCGCCTGAGGTCAGGAGTTCGAGACCAGCCTAGCCAACATGGTGAAATCCCGTCTCTACTAAAAAATGCAAAAATTAGCCGGGCATGGTGGCGGACGCCTGTAATCCCAGCTATTCAGGAGGCTGAGGCAGGAGAATCGCTTGAACATGATAGATGGAGGTTGCAGTAAGTGGAGATGGTGCTGCTGCACTCCAGCCTGGGCGACAGAGTGAGACTCTGTCTCAAAAAAAAAAAAAAAAAAAAAAAAGGTGGCTGATGCTGAGCGTCAGAAACAGATCCCTGCAAGTGTTTACCCCAGCTCCTGTAGGGGCTTCTGACCTGAGCCCTGACCCCACCTCTGTCCCTTTCCCACATAAGTTCAGAGGCTCTGCGCTTGCAGTTCCTCCACCTGTTCCGGGCTCTCTCTGTGTGGCCAGCAGCTTCTTGTCCACTTGAGACTATTTGACTGGACCTCCTCTTACTCTTAAATTCAAAAAAATTTTTTAAATTTATTATTATCAGTTTTTTTTGAGATGGAGTCTCGCTCTGTCGCCCAGGCTGGAGTGCAGTGGCGCGATCTTGGCTCACTGCAACCTCTGCCTCCTGGGTTTAAGCAACTCTCCTGCCTCAGCCTCCTGAGTAGCTGGGATTACAGGCACGCGCCACCACACCTGGCTAATTTTTGTATTCTTAGTAGAGATAAGGTTTCACCTTGTTGACCAGGCTGGTCTCACACTCCTGGCCTCAGGTGATCTGTCTGCCTCGGCCTCCCAAAGTGTTGGAATTACAGGTGTGAGTCGCGGCGCCCAGCCGGCCTCCTCTTGCTCTGTGGAAAGGAGGTGCCACCTCGGGGTCCTGCACTTCCTGGGCAAGGCCAGCTGGTCAGCCTAGGCCCTGCAGCCTCCTCCTCCCTGCCCTGAGCCTTCAGCACTGCCCCCTCCTTCCCTCCCAGCTTCCACCCCTGCCTCTGACAGTTCTAGAACCCTCTGTGGCTTCTTTTCGTGTCGCCCAGAGCCTGCGCCCTCCCCATTTCCTGCCCCTTTCTTTGCTCCTGTGTCCCCTGTGCACAGGGCCTTTGCACGGGACTGTCCTCCTGACCCCTGCTGGTCCACAATGCTCCTTCCCAAGGTGGCTGGCTCCCTGGTCTCTCAAGCCCTTCCTGAATCTCCAATGTCCTTTTCTCAGTTTCCCTGACCACCTCTTCATTCACCTCCTCATGAGCCCGCCCTGTTTGTGGTTTCTTTTCTTTTTTTTCTTTTTTTTTTTTTTTTGAGACAGAGTCTTGATCTGTCACCCAGGCTAGAGTGCAGTGGCGCGATCTCGGCTCACTGCAACCTCCGCCCCCCAGGTTCTAGCGATTCTCCTGCCTCAGCCTCCCGAGTAGCTGGGACTACAGGCTCGTGCCATCACACTCGGCTAATTTTTGTATTTTTAGTAGATGGGGTTCCACCATGATGGCCAGGCTGGTCTTGAACTCCTGATCTCAGTTTATCCTCCCACTTCGGCCTCCCAAAGTGCTCGGATTACAGGCATGAGCCACTGCGCCTGGCCTGGTTTCTTTTTACAGCATTTATGCATTTGACATGCATATGCTTGTGGCCGGCTCACTCCTGCGGAAGGGAAGGACTGCCGGGGCTGTGTCACCAGCACCTGGGACAAGGCAAGTGGCCCTAGTGCCAGGCTTGTGCCAGGCCCTGGGCTCCAACAGGAGAAGGTGGGGAGGGAGGTGACAGGGACACAGGCGATCTGTGGGTGGCCGTCAGAGTAGCTTTGGGAACAGCAGGTGAAGCCCAGAGAAGGAGGAGGGAGAGGATGAGGAGGGGAGGAGGGAGAGGATGAGGAGGGGGAGAGGGAGGAGGGGGATGGGAGAGGGGGATGGGGGAGGATGGGGAGGAAGATGGGGAGTGAGAGGAGGGGGATGGGGGAGGAGGAGAGAGGGATGACTTCCCACAGCTGCCTCTCAGGGGCCACTGCCCAAGGCCAGCCTCTGCACTTTTGTCCCTGAAGCGGGTGCTTGGCTCCGGTATGAGGTGGCGTCAGCGGCCGACCTGGGCCTGTCACACTCCGGCGGGGGACTGTGGGCTGGCCCTGGAGAGCTCAGCCCCGGGCTGAGTCACAGCATAGTGCCAGGCATGGGCCTCCCTGACAGAAAGCAAACTCCAGGCGAGAAGGTCTGGGGGTGGGTGGGGACCATCTACGGTAAAGGCAGCCCCAGCTGGGTGAGGAGGGCATGGACCCTGGGCCCAACAGACCATCGGAGGGACAGAAAGACCTGGAAGCCTTGGATTTAGGAACTAGCCTGGTGCTTTTGGTTTCTGTTTCTTGAGGGGGTGAGGATGAGGCTTCATGAAACCAGCCAGGAAGAATGAAACGCAGAGCTCAAGCTCAAGGGAGGGGGGCCGGAAGCTTCTGGAAGTCTGCAGGGGCCTAAGCAGGGGCCACTCTAGCCCACGAGGGCCAAGTTGGCGGAGGCAGGCGAGGGGACTCTGCGGCTCGAGTCATAGGTCAGGAGAGACTGGGCCTAGAGCCTGCAGCTGCCGGGCTGGAAAGGTCAGAGCCGGCTCTGCGTCTGGTTGCACCGGCAAGAAGCCGCAATTACACGGGCAAAGGAGGCCGGGGATTAGCCCCGACACGTGGGAACCTGAACAGTGAGAAGGCACTAGGGGGTGTTGGAACACATTCTGAGTTCAGAGCCTGGTCAGGGAGGAAAAACCAGAGATCAGCAAGAAGGGGAAGGGGTCTCCGAGGGCTTTCCCAACCCAAATTCCCAAGACGCCTGACCCCAGAGCTCCCGGATTTCACCCACGTCTTGTGACACACACGACCCCTGGGAGGGAGGAGCTCAGGCCCCTCGGAGAGCCCCAGAAGGCTCTAAGGGCCACTGAGTCTACAATGAGGGGCAGGAGCTGCAAATGGGACCTCCCTGCTCCCCACCCTTCCTTCCCTCCTTCCCTGAAGATTGCCCCACCCACCTCACCCTGGGAGCCCAGCCCAGCCCCCTGCATGGCCCACCCTGTAGGGGCATGGGATGTGCCAAGAGATGCTCCTGTCGACCAGGCGCAGTGGCTCACGCCTGTAATCCTACCACTTTGGGAGGCCAAGGTGGGAGGATCACTTGAGGTCAGGAGTTCAAGACCTGCCTGGCCAACATGGTGGAACTGTGTCTGTACTAAAAATCCATAAATTAGCCACGCGTGTTGGTGCACACCTGTAATCCCAGCTACTTGGGAGGCTAAGGCAAGAGAATCGCTTGAACCCAGGAAGTGGAGCTTGCAGTGAGCTGAGATCGCGCCACTGCATTCCAGCCTGGGCAACAGAGCGAGACTCTGTCTCAAAAAAAAAAGAAAAAAAAAAAAACAAAAAAAAAACCGATGCTCTTGTCCAGCAGGCAGGTGGGTGCTGTGGGTCAGTGCATCCCAAGGCTTCCAGGCCTGGGCCCACAACTGCCGCCCCTGCCTGTGTTGAGGGGGCGGGTTTGTGAGGTTCAGGGCAGGCCGCAGCCTGGAGCCCACATGCCCTATCTCTTTTATTTTATTATTATTTTTTTTTGAGACGGAGTCTCGCTCTGGCACCCAGGCTGGAGTGCAGTGGCCGGATCTCAGCTCACTGCAAGCTCCGCCTCCCGGGTTCACGCTATTCTCCTGCCTCAGCCTCCGGAGTAGCTGGGACTACAGGCGCCCGCCACCTCGCCCGGCTAGATTTTTGTATATTTTTAGTAGAGAAGGGGTTTCACCATGTTAGCTAGGATGGTCTTGATCTTGTGACCTCGTGATCCGCCCGTCTCGGCCTCCCAAAGTGCTGGGATTACAGGCTTGAGCCACCGCGCCCGGCCACACATGCCCTATCTCTAACCATCAATCAAGTGCCGCTGTGGAGGAGAAGATTCAGGCGACAGCAGATATCCATCCCTGTCCCCCACCCCACACACAAGGAGAGCATCCCAGGTTAGGACACTGTAAATGCAAAATCTATACGATGGCAAGGAACTCTGAAGACTCAAGAAACAGTTCCTCACGGACAGGGCCTTTTATTCCAATCACCTCTCAAAATAGGTCTCCAAACAGGGACCCTGAATGAAGAGAAGGCTATGCGGGGTGACGGGCTGTTGCCTGGCTCAGGGCTTCCCTGCAGTTACGTCCCGGTCCGCAGACGCTACCCGGAGCCTTTTCCGAAAGTGCTGACTCAGTGTCTCAGGCGCGCGCGCGCCCGAGGTTTGACAAGTCCAGCCTGGCTCAGAAAGGGGGCAGGAGCCTCGTGAGAATCTTCCAAGGGGATTCCTGTCCCCAGTCTTCTCTGTGTGAACGCCAGTGTGGCCAGATGGGGATAGATGATGGAGCCCAGGCCACCCGGGAGGGGGTGATGGGGACCATGCGTGGCCCCTGCCTGGTACTTCCTTCCCCACACACCCGTCAGCATTAACATCTCCACAGAGGGGAGAGGGTATAGGACAACCTGGTGTGGGGGCGCCAGGGACTCTCAAGAGCCCCACTGTCCAGATGCTGGTCTTGCCTTTTGTAAAAGGACATCAGGACCCCACTGTGACGCTGACGCCTGGTGAGATCTCTCAAAAGGAAGCTTCCCTTACCGGAACAGTGATTTCCCGAGAGCCCAGAGATGGACAGAGGGCAGGAGACCCGCTAGGTGCGCCCAGATGCTCAAAAGGAACAGTGGATGTACAGTGTGTAGTTTTATTTGTTTTTATTTTTGTAACACAAGAGAGGAAGCGATGGGCCAGGGCCCAAGGCATCCCGTGCACGGGTTCGAAGGCTTTCAACCATCCCGGGTTTGTTTTGAAGGCAATGCTGGGGCCGCGCCCAAAGAAACTCTGCAGGCTGTCAGTCCCAGCGTGAACAGCTTAAAGTAAAAATCTCCCATCTGGTCACTGCTCGGAGAGGCTCTGAGAAATGCAAAACAAACCCGCCTGGAAAATGCCGCCCTGAGAACCAGAGTGAGGGCTTGAAAGATGCCTTCGACACAGGCTCTTCCAGGAATCCAGCCAGCTTTGGGACGGCCGCTTCACAAAACCAAACACACCAAATAACATTTCCAACCGGAGAACTGCCGGTTTTAGCAAGAAAAAGGGACTTCACCTAAAAGGGAGGGTCGCAAAACACGAAGGGGGTTCCCCCTGACGCCCGCCTCTTCCTTTCTGAGCAGATCCATCCAGGACCGTGGAGCGGAATCGCCGCCCTGGCAGGAGGGGGCGCAGCGGCCGGTCTGGGTGGGCTCACTGTTTGCCCGCCTGTCTGCCCGGCTTCTTCTCTGGCTGGCCTCTGCCTGTGCCCGGGATCCCACCTCGGCCCCGGCCGCCAAACACACCTAGAGAACAGAGAGAGGGGGCTGCAGCAGAGCCAGGTGAGTGGGACCTTCTACAGGATCCCAGTGCCCTGAAACTCTAGTCCAGGTCACCTAAGTCCCCAGGCTCAGCTTCCTCATGTGTGAGGTGGGGACTGAGGGTGCTTTGGATCTCCTCCATGGGGCAGAGCATCTGAGGAAGGCAGGAACTCCAGGGCATCCTCATTATGGGACTAGACCCAGCCCCCAGGGATGCAGGGGGGGACTAGGCAACAGAGGGCACTAAGTCCCATGGCAGGTTGGGGCAGGCTTCCTAAACGACAAAGCCAGAAGGGCTTCCTGGAGGAGGGGGAGGTGAGAGAGGGGTGGAGCAGAGACTAGGGCAGTAGGCCAGGCTGGGGGCTGCCTGGGGGGGCCTCCCACGCTCCAGGACCACCCATGGGCCCTCATCCACCTGCCAGGAGGAAAACAGAAGAGGGGTTTCTGTGAATCCAGCCCCAGGGATGGAGAAGGGGAGGGGACTCCCCACCTGGCCCGAGGCCACAGAGATAGGAGACCATGAGGCCAAATGACATTTTCCATGAAGCCCCTGAGGTGGCAGCATGTGGCCACTGGGGAGGTGACAGGTGGGTCCCGGGAGATGAGGGCCCCAGGGACTCACTGAGTGGACACTGCAGCGGCGCCTACAGTAATCCTGAGCAGGCGGCATGCAGGGCACACCTGTCCCCACACCGTCTGTGTGCCCAGCACCCCTTCATGCCACCCGCACCACAGGCCAGGCCTGGACGCAGCAGGCTGGGTGGGCCGCGACCCAGCATTGATCCCTCCCTCTCTGTCTCCCTCGAGGACCCCAGCTCTGTGAGCCCCGTCTAGGGAGCCGTTTCAGAGAACTTTCTAGCTGGACGAATGCTTGAGGAAATCAAAGCTGGAGCTTCAAACAGGAGAGCCAAGGCCAGCAAGAGGAGCTGGCCCTGCGGCCCATGTGCCGGGTGCCAGGGGCCAGAGGCCAGCGCTGCAGGCAGCATAGCTCCGGCCCTCCACAGAGCCCGCTCGAAATCTCAGCCTTGGGCCAGGGAGGTCTGGAGACAGGAGGACTGACCTCAAAAGGAACTGGAATCACTGTCTCCTCTGCAGACCTCAACCCCGTGAAGGTGGGGTCAGGGGTCCAGATTTAGAGGATCCAAGAGGTCAGGGCTCTCACCAGCCAGGGGCCACCAGGCCCTGTGGGGACAGAGGCCAGAGGCCAACACTGGCCCAGGCCACCAACCTCCCCTCTCACCAGGGAGGGCCAGCTGTGCCAGGGTGCACGGCCTGGTGGGAGTTACTGCGAGGCTGCTATCTGCACCCCATGACCCCGTGGCTTCCTGCAGAGCAGCCAGAGAAAACCCCCGCCTTCCCTAGGTAGGACCTGACCCACTCTCTCAACAACCTTGACCCCAAGTGCTGGGAAGGAGCCAGGCCTGGGACCCCAGAGGCCCCACCCACCCTGAGATCTGCAAAGTTCCCTGCCTGGAGTACTATCCCCATCCCTCCCTCAGGCTCACTCCTGACCACCTCGTGAGCCCGCACTCAGAATTGGCGCCTGGGGCCTTCCGGGGCCAGCCTGCCATGCCGCAAGCCCCCAGGCTGGCACCTGAGCCCAGCACACCAGCAGTGCCCATGGATGGAAGAAGCAAAGCCCAGGTCCCCCTGAAAACACAAGAGCTGGGGACAGAGAGGTGAGGAGGGGCAGGGGCTACAGATGGCCCCTGGGCCTAACAAATGGAATTTTACGCCAATTCATCATCTCTGGTGGGGGCGGGTGACCTTGGCTCTGGATAGAGCCACGGCAGGGAGAGGGCCCCACACCAGGCCCCAAGTGGAGTCCTTGCCAGCAGCCTGGACAAGTGGGCACCGCCAGACCCTCTCAGAGGGGAAACTGAGGCTTGGGGAGGTGACTTGATGTGCCCTGAGGACTACCAGGAGGTGCAGTGAGAGGAGGACTGAGTCCCAGGTCTCTGGGCTCCTCTGGCTGGGCCTCGGCTCATGGCCAAAGACCAGGAGGGGGGCCCGGGAGGGTCGGGAGGCTCCGAGGCAGTGCTGCATGGGCACTAGCCAAGAAGGCCAACCCCGAGAAGGAGGGATGCCACGTGTGGCTGTCCTCCCGCCCCAGGTATGTCCACTGGGGATGGGAGACCCACCTCGGCCGGCGCCGCCCATGCCGCGGCCTTTCTGCTGCTTCTGCTGCTGCAGGCCTCCGCGGCCGCGGCCCTTGGCCACCACCTCCTCCTTGACCATGTCAATGATCTCGTCAGGAATGCGCAGGTACTTGATGGTGCTGCCACGGATGTAGCACTCGGGCATCCGCCAGAACTTGTCCCCGTCCTGCGGAGAAGGGGAGCGGGTTTTTTGTATTTTTGAGATGGAGTCTCGCTCTATCACCCAGGCTGGAGTGCAGTGGCACGATCTTGGCTCACTGCAACCTCCGCCTTCTAGGATCAAGCAATTCTCCTGCCTCAGCCTCTCGATTAGCTGGGATTACAGACGCCTGGCTAATTTTTTTGTATTTTAGTAGAGACGGGGTTTCACCATGTTAGCCAGGATGGTCTCGATCTCCTGACCTCGTGATCCGCCTACCTCAGCTTCCCAAAGTTCTGGGATTACAGGCGTGAGCCACCGCGCCCGGCCCTATTTTTTAATTTTACTTTTTATTTTTTTGAAATGGACTCTCACTCTGTCACCCAGGCTGGAGTGCACTGGCACCATCTCGGCTCACTGCAACCTCCGCCTCCCGGGTTCACGCTATTCTCCTGCCTCAGCCTCCTGAGTAGCTGGGACTATAGGCACCAGTCACCATGCCCGGCTAATTTTTTTGCATTTTTAGTAGAGACAGGGTTTCACCGTGTTAGCCAGGATGGTCTCGATCTCCTGACCTCATGATCCACCCGCCTCGGCCTCCCAAAGTGCTGGGATTACAGGTGTGAGCCACCGCGCCTGGCTGGGGAGCGGGTTATTACCAGGCTGTCTGGCCCAGCGCTGGGAGCAGGGTCTCAGATCTGTGGGAGGCCCTGCAGATCCCGCCCAGCCTGCACCCCGCACCACCCCTGCAAGCTGCACAGTCTCAGTCCCAGGAGACACGTGGAAAGGTGTCCACCCTGCAGGCAGGATCGCTCCTGATCCCAGGCAATCCTTCACCCGGCAGCAAGGGTGGGTGTGGTAGGCGCAGCCCCCTTGTGCATGCACAAGGAAAACGGACTCCTATCCTCTGCCCGTGCGCCTGGCTCAGGAGTGGCTGACTGGGGCTCCCTCCAGCCTGGGATGGGGCTCTCTCTGGTTGGGGTTGGGATTCTTCACCTGCAGCCCAAAGCCCAGAGTGGGTGGGGGCCTCCCTGTGCACCAGACCCAGATGAAGCCCAGCTACTCTTCCTCCTGCCCCAGCCCCACCTCACTTCTGGAAGCCTCTCTATGTGCCCTGACTCATTCATTCATCGCAGTATCTCCCAACAGGGCCTGAGTTGGGTGCAGGGACATGCGAGCAAGCTACAGGCCTAGTGTGGTGGGTGAAGAGGGGTGGTGGATGGGGTAACTTGAGTCCTGCCAGGGTGGCTCAAGGGCAGCTTCCAGTGATGCCAGTGTTAGGAGAGCTAACCAAGACTGGAGAAATGCGGGCCTTGCAAAGTCACAGACTCACGCTGCAATGCCTCCCTGAGGCCCCCACTGGGACAGATCGAGGGATTAGCAGGGGCCAGGGCCATTCCTACCGTATCAGTTCCCCAGTCCCACCCCACTGCCCAGGTTCCTGGACAGATCCACGTGTGATGCCTGGAAGGCCTTTGCCCCAGATGCCCTTGGAAGTCAGATCACAGCATCTTCCTGCTTGGAACACACCCATGGGCCCCTCTGTCTTGGGGGCAAGGTCTAGGAGCCTCAGGAGGGCTCTCTAGGGCCTGAGATCCTGCCCCGCCCTGGCGGTCCTCTTCCCAGCCCCTGATGACATTCCCTCCAGATGGAACTTTCTGTTTCCGGAACACATGCCATGGGCTTGCCCCCAGGACTTTGCACGCGGTTTTCCCACTTCTCATCTGGATAACTCTGGCCCCTAAAAGGCCTCACCTGCCTGAATCCCCAAGTCCTCCCATCAGACACTCTCCTCCATGCCTGGGTGGGTGTGGCCTGGCCCAGCGCTGGGAGGAGATGAACAGCCCCTTTGGGTGCTCACTGTCCTAGGAACCCCTCAAGGGCTCGTGGGGTGGACACACTATGGTTCTGTGGGGGCTCAGGGCCTGGGCAGACGGCTTGGCGCCCAGCTCTCCCAGGCAGGGCCTAGAGGCTTCCTAGTGCAGGAACCTGGGCAGGGCCTGAGCTCACTGCAGGGAGGCCCCTGCCTCCTGCCCACAGTGCTCCAGAGGTCCCTCAGCCCGGGCGGGTCTCTGCATCCTGCGGCCTGCCTCTGAGGGAGGGAGGGCCCCGCTCAGATGGGGACGATGTGAGTTCCCATCGCCTCTCCTCCCAGCCACCTGTGACGGCAGCATCACCGCCCAGCCACAGAGGCAGGCTGCCCAGGGAAAATTACGCGTCCACTCGAAGCTGGCGGCAGAGGCCAGAGCAACCCGTGGAGACCACACAGCCTCTGAATTCACAGGCTTCTCATGTCTAGGACCTGGAAGTGTCCAAAAGACCGCACATGCTCACGCACGCAGCGCACCTGGTGATGCCGATGCCGGAAGCGGAGCGCGCCCCGCTGGCCGCAGGTGGGAGGCACGCGGTTCTGCAGCGAGGCACCGTCCGGCACAGCCGCACTGGACCCGCCCAGACGCCCTCCGGGAGGCTACGGCACGAAACCCAGCAAGCAGCTTCTCGAGCTTCTAGCGCTGTGCACAGCAGCCCCACCACCTGTCCCCACCCTGTGCTGACGAGAGGCCCAGTCCTGGGTCGGGCTGGGGGTCAGGGCAAGATACGGCCACTTCAGGAAGAAGCGCCTCCCTCCTCGAGCCCTGTTGTCCCGTCAAGGTGACCCCAGGCAGGCAGTCCAAGCTCCCCAGCAGTTTCCTCCCTACCATGGGGGGCTGTCACCCACAGGGAGACAAGACAGATGGGGTCAGGGAAGGTTGGTGGGAGGAGTCCAAGGGAGCCGCTGCCTTCAGCACCATGCCTGACCTCCTCCTCAGTGCTCCACGGGTCATCCCAGGGGCAGGGAAGGCCCGTGACGCCAGGGGAACCATCTTCCAGCCCCGGCCGACCCAGCAGCGCTCCTAGCCAGGCACTTCCCGGTCTTGGGCTCTGGCTGGTGGCTCCTGGCCCACCAGGCCCTGGCACTGCTCCTGCCCACCGTGACCTGGGCATCCAGGACATCCCATGGCCACACTACCAGGGCCCACAGAGTCCAGGCAACATCCAGGCTGGACTAAAGGCAACAGAGCCTGGGAGGCTTGGACCTCCCCTGGAGGGGGCTGCCCCGACCTGAGCCACAGGGAGTCCCCAGGCCCAGGTCCTTCCAGGTCAGGGGTGGCACCAACAGACACACAGCAGGAAAGGCCGGGTGGGGGGGCAGCCTCACACAGGGTCAAAGTCCAGGGCGTGCTAGGGGACTTGGTGGCCTGGCCCACCCTGCCCGGTCCCTCCCCACTGACCCCTGTCAGGATGAGCAGTCCTAGGAGGCCTCCCCCACTAACTCCTCCCATGAGGCCCAGGGAGGGAGGATGCTGAGTGTCCACCCCTACATACCACCCCCATTGGTGGGCGCAGTACCCACCCTGGACGTGCAGATGACTTCTCGCAGGTTAATGTTCATCCAGTTGTCGCAGCTCACCAGGTGTCCGTTGTACGTCTCCCCATTTTTCAGCTCCACCAACTGGAAGAGAGACAGGCCAGAGGTCGGCTATGGCCCTGGAGCCCTGCGCCATGGGCCCCCCAGGAGGTGCAGCTCTGCCCCGCGAGACGGACCACCACCTCCAGGCCTCAGCCCACAGCTCCCAGACCCCTAAATGGCCTTCCTTACAGGCGACAGGCTCTGCCTCCACTATACACTTCACTGGCAGTTAGACAGTCTATCATAATGCCAACCTTTGTACAATTAAAAAATGATACTGGGCTGGGCGTGGCGGCTCAGGCCTGTAATCCCAGCACTTTGGGAGGCCGACGTGGGCGAATCACGAGGTCAAGAGATTGAGACCATCCTGACCAACATGGTGAAACCCCATCTCTACTAAAAATACAAAAATTAGCTGGGCATGGTGGTGCACGCCTGTACTCCCAGCTACTTGGGAGCCTGAGGCAGAATAATTGTTTGAACCCAGCAGGCGGAGGTTGCAGTGAGCTGAGACCGTACCACTGCACTCCAGCCTAAGCAACAGAGTGAGACTTGGTCTTAAAGAAGAAAAAACTAAGAAACACAGAAATGTTTAAAGGAATGAGTGAGACAATGGTGACGGTGGCCACTGATCCAGGGTGGCTGGGGGCCAGGTGGGCACAGCTGGGCTGGTCCGGCAGGCACCCCCACAACACCAGATATTTGGGTTTTGGTGTTCCGCAAATGCTGTTTTGCACTGTAATAATTACTCGTCTATTTGGATATGTTTTGAGAACAAAGATAAGTAGCACATCATTCTAAAGATATGCTGCTGTTCGGAAAAGGCTGAGATTTTTTGATGTCTTTTATGAGACAGGGTCTTGCTCTGTTGCCCAAGCTGGAGTACAGTGTCGTGAGCATGGCTCACTGCAGCCTCGACCTCCTGGGCTCAAGCCATCCTCCCACCTCGGTTTCCCTAGTAGCTGAAACTACAAGCTCACACTACCACATGCGGTTAATTTATTTTCCTTTTGTAGAAGTGGGGTCTCACTGTTGTCCAGACTGGTCCCAAACTCCTGGGCTCAAGTGATCCTCCTGTCTTGGCCTCCCAGAGTGCTGAGATTATAGGCATTAGCCACTGCGCTCAGTCCAAGGCTGAGTTTTTCTTTTGAGACGAAGTCTCGCTCTTGTTGCCCAGGCTGGAGTGCAATGGCATGATCTCAGCTCACTGCAACTTCTGCCTTCCAGGTTCAAGCGATTCTCCTGCCTCAGCCTCCCAAGTAGCTGCGACTACAAGCACCTGCCACCATGCTCAGCTAATTTTTTAGTAGAGACGGGGGTTTCACCATGTTGGCTGGTCTCAAACTCCTGACTTCAGGTGATCCACCCGCCTTGGCCTCCCACCAACGCTGAGATTTTTAAATGATTCAACTTAGGCATCTGCCTGAGAGAAACGAACATAGGCAACTATACAAATATGTGTGCGTGAACGTTCACAGTGACACTATTCGCAATAGCCAAAAAGGGGAAAGAGCCCAGATGCCTGTCAGCAGATGAACAGATAAACAAAATGTGGTAAGTATCCGCTCCACGGAGTATGGTCTGGCTATAAGGAATGAGGCACTGACACAGGCCACAGGGTGGATGAACCTCAAAAAAAAGGTGCTGAGTGACAGCCACCAGACTTGAGAGGCCTCATGGTCTCCGCTCACATGCATGGGATATATCCAGAATAGGCAACCCCACAGAGACGGCAGCTGCCTCGTGCTCATCAGGGGCTGGGGCTGGGAAGTGACTGCTGATAGAGACGGGGTTTCCTTTTGGGGAGACGGAAATGTTCTGGCCTAGATAGAGGTGGTGGTTACACAATGCTGTGACTGCACCAAATGCCACTAAATTGTGCACTTTAACTGTAGTGTTAGTATGTAATATTATCATTTTTTGGAGACAAGGTCTCACTGTTGCCCAGGTTAGACCTGCAGCCTCAAACGCCCCTGGCTCAGGTGATCCTCCTGCCTTAGGCTCCTGAGTAACTGGAACTACAGGCACACGCCACTACACCCAGCTAATTTTTACATTTTATGGAGAGGCGTGGTTTCTCCTTGTTGCCCAGGCTGGTCTCCGAACTCCTGGGCTCAAGCCATCCTCTAGCCTCAGCCTCCCAAAGTGCTGGGATGATAGGCATGAGCCACCATGCCCAGCCTGAAGTTCTTTTTATTTTTTTAAGAGACAGGGTCTTGCTATATTGCCCAGGTTGGATTTGAACTTCTGGGCTCAAGTGATCCTTCCATCTCATTAATTTTCTCCCATCCAAGTACTAACCAGGCCTGACCCTGCTTAGCTTCCGAGATCAGATGAGATCGGGCGTGTTCAGGGTGGTATGGCCGCAGAACCCCCTCATTAATTTTTTTTCTTTTTTTAGAGACAAGGTCTCACTCTGTCGCTCAGACTGCAGCACAGTGGTGTGATCACAGCTCACTGCAGCCTCAAACTCCTGGGATCAGTCAATTCTCTCGCCTCAGTCTCCTGCGTAGCTGTGACTGTAGGCACATACCACCTCATCTGGCTAAATTTTAAATAATTCTTCTTGCCCAGGCTGATCTTGAACTCCTGAGCTCAGGCGATCCTCCTGTCTCGGCCTCCCAAAGTGCTGGGATTACAGACGTGAGCCACTGCAACTGGCCCATTAAATTTTTAGTAAGTATGTATGTACTTCTCTTACAAGTAGCAGAAATGACAGGGGTGTGGACACGCCTGGGGAGGGAGAAGGGAGCGAGCTGCCGTGCTGGTGGACAGGCAGGAAGCCGTCTGCTCAGCCACCGCCCCTGTGCTGAGGCTGGCCCCCTCTCAAACAGGCTGTCCCAGACCACTGAGTACTCACCATGGGATGATTCTGAGCCGTCTTCAACAGTGACAAGGGAAGCTGAAAGGCAAATAAAGCTGCATGATTTGTCTGTCTGATCAGCGCCTGGGAGCTCTGGTCTCGAGTCCCACCCACGACTCAAAGATGGTGCAGTACGGTGCAAGGGGCGCACAGGAGTGTGCGTCAATCACTCTCCACCGGAAATGGCATTTCCTACTCTGCCCAGCCCTGGAACACACACCTGCCTCTTGGATTAGGAAGAAAAGCCTCACATACCCTCCCTCCTACCATAGGTGGCCACCACCTGCTCTTGGTGCTGAACGCTCTGGTCAATTTTTTTTTTTTTTGAGACGGAGTCTCGCTCTGTCACCCAAGCTGGAGTGCAGTGGCACAATCACAGCTCACTGCAACCTCCACCTCCTGTGTTCAAGCCTCCCAAGCAGCTTGCCTCAGTCTCCCAAGCAGCTGGGGACAACAGGCGTGCGTCACCACACCCAGCTAATTTTTATATTTTTAGTAGAGGCGGCGTTTCACCATGTTGCCAGGCTAGTCTCAAACTCCAGACCTCAGGTGATCCACCTGCCTCAGTTTCCCAAAGTGCTGGGATTACAGGCATGAGCCACCGCGCTTGGCCTAATGCTTGTATTTTAAGCTCAAACTGGTATGCCTGAGATGCATCCATGTTGACGTTACTGTGAGTATGGAGTTGAGGACACTACAGCTTGGAAACCGGGGAACTTGCCCAGTACTGTGGAGCTAGGAGGGGACAGAGCTGGCCTGGCCCTGTCTGTCTGAAGCAAGCACAAGCCCATGCCTTGCAGGGCAGCCCCAACTGGCCGAGACTGACACCGCCAGGCCCCATTGCAGGGGTCAGTCCCATCAGAAAAGGCCACATCTGAGCTGGTTTTATTTTTTCAGATGAAGTCTTGCTCTAAAAATACAAAACTTTGCTGGGCATGGTGGCATGCGCCTGTAGTCCCAGCTACTCGGGTGCTGAGGCAGGAGGATCACTTGAGCCTGAGAAGCAAGCCTGTCACCCAGGCTGGAGTGCAGTGGTGTGATCCTGGCTCACTGAAACTTCCACCTCCCGGGTTCAAGTGATCCTCCTGCCTCAGCCTCCCAAGTAGCTGGGATTACAGGGGTGTGCCACTATGCCCGGCTAATTTTTGTATTTTTAGTAGAGACGGGGTTTCTACATGTTGGCCAGGTTGGTCTTGAACTGCTGACCTTAAGTGACCCACTCGCCTGGTCCTCCCAAAGTGCTGGGATAACAGCATGAGCCATCACCCCCAGCCTGAACTGGGTTTTCAAAGACAGGAAGTCACCAGTTAAGGTGAACTTTCAAGTTTTTTTTTTTTTTTTTTTTTTTGGTGGCGACAGGGTTTTGCTATCTTGCCCAAGCTGGCTTTGAACTCTTGGTCTCAGGGAATCCTCCCATCTCAAGCTCCCAAGTAGCTAGAATTACAGGTATGCGCTACCACGTCTGGTTTCAAGATGTTTTTTTCCATCATTACTGAATTTATTATGTCAAATATGTAGTGTTTCTATTACTGGGGGGAAAATCAACACTTTCATTTTGGAAACATAAAACTCAGCCCGTACACTGGGAACTGCCTCGGGGTGACACAGGGCTGTGCCTGGGTACGGGGTCCTATAACGGGCCCGTTCTAGTACTGCCGTGAGGAAGGCCCCAGCACCAAGGGGCCCTGACGAGACAGTGCCTCACAGGACAGAGGCTTCACCTTGCTTTGTCCTGGTGACTGGAATTCCAGGTGGCCCTGACCCCAGAAGCCTTTGCTGGGAGTCCTGCCCTGGCTACCACCCTGATCCACAGGGTGGCCGCCTTTCCAGGGGGTGTGAACTTGAAGGCCTCTCGCTGTGGAGGCCGGAAATGGCCTTCAACCCTGGTGGGGTGGCTCCCCCATGAAAGGAAGGGGCTGGGGAGGGAATCCTACATCCCACAGCCCCTTCCTGAGAAAAGCTGCCCAGGGGAGGTCGGTGCCAGCAGGAAGCCAGGCCCAAGCCCGCTTCCTGCACCGGCTTCCTGGAAAAGCCAGATAAGGGGGAAGAAGGGGCCATGTGGCCCCGGGGCGGCTGCTCGGAGAGGCAGGGGAGGAGGGCTGCGGGCGGCTGGGCGTGTGTCTGACTGGGTGCCACCAGCCACAGAGAAAACACAAGAGCCACAGATTGGCACATGGGTCCCATGCCCAGGTCGCCCTTTACTGTGAAGAAGCCGTGGGTTTTCCTCAGTAAGCCTGTTTTATTTCTCCAGTCCATAACAGGAACGGGACCCGGGACGTCCTCCTGGATCACTGGGGAAGGGGCAGAGGTCCGGCTAGCCCTTTAAGGCCCACCTCTCATTCTGCAGAGGAGGCGCCGGCGCCCACAGCAGAAGTGACCTGCCCAGGGAAATCCAGCAAGGCCCGGGCAGAGCTGCCCAGAGGCAGACGCCCTACTGTCAGCAGGTGGCCTGGAGACACACCTTCCATGCCAGTGACAGCCCCTCTCGGGTCACCACCTAATCCCAGTGACCAATAGCACAGCCTGGGAGGACCCATGGCCTCCTTGCCTGTCACCCGCAGTCCCATCCAAAAGCAGCAGAAAGAACATCTGAGAAACAAAGAGAGCTGGTGGGACAGCCACAGCGGCTCTCACCTGTAATCTCGGCACTTTGGGAGGCTGAGGCGGGCGATCACCTGAGGTCAGGAGTTCCAGACCAGCCTGGCCAACATGGCAAAACCCCGTCTCTACTAAAATACAAAAATTAGCTGGGCGTGGTGGCAGGCGCCTGTAATCCCTGCCACTCGGGAGGCTGAGGCAGGAGAATCGCTTGAAACCAGGAGGCAGAGGCTGCAGTGAGCAGGAGTTCAAGACCAGCCTGGCCAATATGGTAAAACTCCATCTCTACTAAAAATGCAAAAATTAGCCAAGCATGGTGGCGCACACCTGTAGTCCCAGCTACTCGGAAGGCTGAGGCAGAAGAATCGTTTGGACCCAGAAGGCAGAGGCTGCAGTGAGCTGAGATCGTGCCACTGCACTGCAGCCTGGGTGACAGTGACGTTTCATCTCAAAAAAAAAACAAAAACCAAAAACCAAAAAACACCCAAATAGGGTTGGTGCAGACCTGCTCACAACACTCCCCAGGCCAGCTACAGAGCCAGGCCTGAGAGGCTCTGCCACACTGGCCGTCACACCCATTCCTGCCACCTGACCTTGACTTCTGCTATTGCCTCTGCCTGGGGTGACCTTCCCCAGACCTTCGTGTGGCTGCTGAAACGTCACCTCCTTTGGCCAGGCCCTCTTAATGGCCACTCTCTGCCTCATGGGTGTTTGTTTCCATCATAGGATGCAGCCAGTCTTTAATTACCTTGTTTATTACCTCTGTCCCTTGCTAGACTGGAACACTCAAAGTGGGTGTGGACTTTGTCCAGGGCCAAGCACAAGGCCAGGCACATAAGAGGTACTCGGTAGGCCGGGCGCGGTGGCTCACGCCTGTAATCCCAGCACTTTGGGAGGCCGAGGCGGGCGGATCACAAGGTCAGGAGATCGAGACCACGGTGAAACCCCGTCTCTACTAAAAATACAAAAAATTAGCCGGGCGCGGTTGTGGGCGCCTGTAGTCCCAGCTACTCGGGAGGCTGAGGCAGGAGAATGGCGTGAACCCGGGAGGCGGAGCTTGCAGTGAGCCGAGATCGCGCCACTGCACTCCAGCCTGGGCGACAGAGCGAGACTCCGTCTCAAAAAAAAAAAAAAAGGTACTCGGTAAATATTTGTTGAATAAATACACAAAAGAAATGCACACACCACTCAGGGAGGCACGCAGGGAAGGCACAACACTCGCCCCACCCCACAGGTAAGGGAAGGAGTGGCCGCCGGACAGGGAGTTGCCTGACTCCCGGGTCCTCCAAGGCTGCAATGGCCTGGGGCTGTGACCATATATCTTGATTTCTCCTATATCCTCATCTCCAAATTCTGTTGGAGAAAGAGGTCAGAGGAAGGGGTGGATCCTCAAAATCTTAAAAGAAGATACATCAAAGTGCCAGGTGAGGCTTGGCACAGTGGCTTGCGCCTATAATCACAGCACTTTGGGAGGCTGAGGTGGGAGGATCACTTGAGCCCAGGAGTATGAGACCAGCTTGGGCAACACAGTAAGATTCTGTCTCTACAAAAAATGTAAGAATTAGACAGGTTTAGTGACGCATGTGGTCCCAGCTACTTGGGAGGCTGAGGTGGGAGGATCGCTTGGGCCGGTGAGGTTGAGGCTGCAGTGATTGTGCCACTGCACTCCAGCCTGGACGACAGTGAGAGCTCAGTTCCAAAAAAGAAAAAAAAGTACAGAGTGCAGTGGCTCACACCTGTAATACCAGCACTTTGACACACCGAGGTGGGTGGATCACCTGAGGTCAGGGGTTCAAGACTAGCCTAGCCAACATGGTGAAACCCCATCTCTACTGAAAATACACAAATTATCCAGGCGTGGTGGCGCATGCCTGTGATCCCAAGCTACTTGGGAGGCTGAGGCAGGAAAATCACTCTCTCCGAGAGGTGGAGGTTTAGTGGGCTTTCTTGCAGCATCTGGAATCTGGTTCTCAGGTCTAGATCCACGAAGACCTAATCCAGTGCCTCCTAATTCAGGAAGCTGTCCAGGACTGCCCATCCCCGCTCCTAACCCAGGCCACTCCTTCTGGCCCTGCCCTGATCACAGGGAACTGGAAGTGTGTATCCCATGATGCCTTGTCCATTCTTGGCCACTCCTCCAGGAAATGGCTGGATAGCCAGGACTCTGGATGTTCAGAAGGTGGGAAGGGGCTGAATGAATGAGTTCACACTTTGCCCAGGCACCGTTCTACACACTGGGAATATAGTTGGAAGAAAAAAAAAGATTCTGCTTCCACAAAACTTAACACAGGGATGGATCCTTCCAGCTCTGCCCAGTCTTGCATGCCAACTCTGCCCTCTAAGTACATGGCAGAGGGACAGGCTCTCTGAATCCTTGCTCTTGAAACCGCCTTTGCAAAAATTGTAACTGAGGAAATTATGACAGCGAAAAGAGATCAGACCTAACCGACTCCATCGTGCTTCTAACCTTTAAGCTGTTCTTGCTTATTCCTGGGCATAGGCCGAACTAACCTTGGGAAGGGATTTAGTGTATAGTTTGAAACAAAATTGGTAATAGCCCTTTCCCAAAAAGACCCTTTTCTTGCCTGGGGACCAGTCTGCCTTTGTAGGACTAACAAATTAGCTGCACGATTAGAAATTATTGTTTACGGGTCATACAGCCTCTGGCTGCAAGAGTCTGAACCTCCCCAAATTGCTCCTAGGGATAACATCACTATTATAAAATCTAAGATCAGTGTTTGAGATATTTTGCAGACCCTGTACTTGGTGGATCAGCTGACACCACCCAGACCAGTAATTTGGTTCAACCAGTCCTGCAATCCCACCCAGGAACAGAAGACAGCAAGAAAATCTCACTTCAACCCCCGCCCCCCCCCCCCAATGACTCCATCTCCAACCTCAGGAAGCTCCAACCAATCAGCACTCCCCACTTCCTGAGCTCCTACCCGCCAAATTATCTTTAAAAACTCGGATCCCCTAATGCTCAGGGGAGACTGATTTCAGCAGTAATAAAACTCCAGTCTCCTGCATAGCTGGCTCTGTGTGAAATACTCTTTCTGTATTGCAATTGCCCTGTCTTGATAAATGGGCTCTGTCTAGGAAGCAGGCAAGGTGAACCCGTTGGGTGGCCAGCTGGATTTAGGGAGAGCTCTCTCACTAATCCACAGTTCTGATGCAGCCACCCCTGGGGGGCCCTCCTGGTTACTGAATCTCCCACTGTCTCACAGTCTGGAAGTCACATCCCCAACAAGGGCCTTGGTTTCTCTCATTGAAAAAAGAAGGGCCAGATGCTGATGAGCCAGGAAACTCCCAGCTCTGGATTCCTTTTCTGATCTGCACACTGGGAGACACGGGCACTTTCTAGCCCAGATCCAGAAATTACAGAATCATAAACAATGTGGCCCTGCAGAGACCTGGGCTGCAATTTTTCCTTCTGTGTACGGGGAGGATGTACTTTGCCCACCCCTAGCTCAAAACGCTCCCTTCCTCTGGAATGACATGCTTTGTGAACCAAGGAGAAACACCACACCCCAGCACCAGGCCTACTTTTCAGCCAGAAAACAAAGAGGCCTAGGAGGCTCTGCTGCTAGCATTTTAAGCATCTTACAAGCTCTGAAATTCCTAAAACTAAGTTTCACAACTCAGACTGGCCCCCTACTTCCCAGCACTCTAGGTTTCAATCTGGGAGGTCAGACTGGGTCCGAAGCGTAAGGGACCCCCTTCCCTGCCCAAAAACTCTCTGTTGCATTTGGCAGATCCCCACTTTTTTAACCTCAGTTTCCCAACCTGCAAAATGGGAAAACTAAGTAAGGCGAGGCCACTGTACTGTGGATACGAGTACGTGCAACCCTAAATCCCAGACACGAACGTGGTAGAACCACCTGCAGTCTCCAGCATCAGTTTCCCGGCCTTGTGCCGGGGGACGGGACTCAAGGCTCGGACCGTACGTTCGCCCCGCGCCAACCCAGCCCTCAGCGCCCGCCCGCAGGGCTCCTAACGACTGCGGTTCCCGCCTCCCGGTGAGACCCCGCCGTTGCTCTGCCCTCACCATGGTGCCGGCGGGGACCGGACTCGCCGGCCACTTCCGCCGCCGCCGCTGCACACGCTCCCGGCGGTCTTCGCCACGCCGCGCCGCGCGCCACTGGGCTGAAAGAAAGTGGCAGAGACGCGAGCCAGTCAGCACCGGGCTAGAAGGGCGGTTAACCAATCCACGCGGAGTAGGGCGGGGCCCGCTAGGCGAAAGGGGCGGGCCGGGCCGTGTTCCCGCCAGAGGAACGAGGAAGAGAGCCGTAAAGTGCCGCGGCTTGTAATACAAAAGGGGGCGGAGCAACGCGCGCCGGGGCGGGGTGCATTGTGGGTAAACGCGTGCGCAGGTGAAACCTTTGTCGGTCTTCTGGGCTCCACGCTGTGGGCAAAGCCAGTAACTGCCTTTGCAGTTGAGGGAGAGAAATCCAGGCTTCGTGGTGATTGGGACGTCCCTGGTGTCGCCCTTCGGACTCCTAGTTTTCTGATTCTGTAATTATCCAGGGAACATCATTTAGTAGGTTGGAATCCTGACCACGACCCTCGGGGCCTCAGTTTTCTCCCTGTAAATAGTAGTGTCTGCTCCAAAACGTTACTTACTATGAGGATGAAATGAATGAAACCGTGTAAAAGCACTTAAAACAGCGTCTGGCACATATTAAGTACTTAATACCTATTCTGTGCCTGCTTCTGCTCATAGAAATGAACAGTACACAAAATTCGTGGCCCTTAGGGAGACAGACAGTAAACAAAGTAAATAGGCGAATGCTATTAGTTCCCTGGGGCCTGCTGTAACAAATGCCCACACACTGGGAGGCTTAAAACAACAGAACGTGATTTTATCATAATTCAGGAGACCAGAATAATGAAATGAGGTTGTCAGTAGGGTTGGCTCCCTCTGGAGGCTCTGAGGACAATCTGCGTGTCCTATGCTTCTCTCCTGGGTTCTGGTGGCTGCTGGGAAACCTCGGAGTTCTTGGCTTGTAGATGCAGCCTTCCACGTTCTGCCTCTGTCGTCACTTGGCCTTCTCTGTGTGTCTCTGAGTCTCAAACGACTCTTTCCTTTTTTTTTTCTTTTTTTGTAGAGACAGGGTCTCCCTATGTTGTCCAGGCTGGTCTCGAACTCTTGGGGTCAAGCAATCCTCCCTCCTCTGCCTCCCAAAGTGCTGGGATTACAGGCGTGAGCCACCGAGCCCAGCCTCTCCGTTTTCTTATAAGGACACGCCTTTCTCTTATTAAGCCCACCATAAATTCAGGATAATGTCATCGCAAGATCCTTAATTACATCTGCAAAGACCCTTTTTTTTTTTTTTTTTTTTTGAAATGGAGTCTCATTCTATCACCCAGACTACAGTGCAGTGGTGGGATCTCAGCTCACTGCAATCCCTCCGTCCTGGGTTTAAGGGATTCTCCTGCCTCAGCCACCAGAGTGGCTAGGATTACAGGCACACGCCACAATGCCCAGCTAATTTTTGTATTTTTAGTAGAGACGGGGTTTCACCATGTTGGCCAGGCTGGCCTCGAACTCCTGACCTCAGGTGATCTACCCACCTCAGCCTCTCAAAGAGCTGGGATTACAGGCGTGACTCACTGTGCCCAGCCTCATTTTTCAATGACCGATGCTATTTATTGACATTATATATAATATCAAAAGACTGAAAGAAACCCAATGCGACCACATGATGGAGTAATACTGCTATAAAAAGGAATGAAGTTCCTATAAAAAGGAATGAAGACAGTCTTCATATACTGACATTGAATGGTGTCTGGATATATTAAGTGGAAAAAAACCAAAGTAGAGAACAGTTTTTACAATATGTCATCTTTTGTGTGCACAAAGAGAAATACATGCATGTGTATGTGTTTATATATTTGCATATATTTTATATATATATATATATATTTTTTTTTTTTTTTGAGACAGAGTCTCGCTCTGTTGCCCAGGCTGGAGTTCAGTGGCCAGATCCCAGCTCACTGCAACCTCTGCCTCCTGGGTTTATGGCATTCTCCTGCCTCAGCCTCCCGAGTAGCTGGGACTACAGACACCCGCCACCTCGCCCGGCTAGTTTTTTGTATTTTTTAGTAGAGACGGGGTTTCACCGTGTTAGCCGGATGGTCTCCATCTCCTGACCTCGTGATCCACCTGTCTTGGCCTCCCAAAGTGCTAGGATTACAGGCTTGAGCCACCGCGGCTGGCTTATATATATATATTTTTTACCACACCAAGCACATGAACAAAATTTGCATATATATATATATATATATATATATTTTTTTTTTTTTTTTTTTGAGACGGAGTTTTGCTCTTTTTGCCCAGGCTAGAGTGCAGTGGTGTGATCTCGGCTCACCGCAACTTCCACCTCCTGGGTTCAAGCGATTCTCCTGCGTCAGCCTCCCGAGTAGCTGGGATTACAGGCATGCACCACCACGCCCAGCTAATTTTGTATTTTTAGTAGAGACGGGGTTTCTCCATGTTGGTCAGGCTGGTCTTGAACTCCTGACCTCAGGTGATCCGCCCACTTTGGCCTCCCAAAGTGCTGTGATTACAGGCATGAGCCACTGCGCCCGGCCAATTTGCTTATATATATATATATATATATATATATATATATATATATATATATATATTTTTTTTTTTTTTTTTTTTTTTTTTTTTTTTTTTTGAGACGGAGTCTGGCTCTGTCACCCAGGCTGGAGTGCAGTGGCGCGATCTCGGCTCACTGCAAGCTCCGCCTCCCGGGTTTACGCCATTCTCCTGCCTCAGCCTCCCGAGTAGCTGGGACTACAGTCGCCCGCCACCTCGCCCGGCTAGTTTTTTGTATTTTTTAGTAGAGACGGGGTTTCACTGTGTTAGCCAGGATGGTCTTGATCTCCTGACCTCGTGATCCGCCCGTCTCGGCCTCCCAAAGTGCTGGGATTACAGGCTTGAGCCACCGCGCCTGGCCTGCTTATATTTTTAAATAAGAAACGTAAAGGCCAGGCGCGGCAGCTCATGCCTGTAATTGCAGCACTTTAGGACGCCAAGGTGGGCGGATCACCTGAGGTCAGGAGTTTGAGACCAGCCTGGCCAACATGGTGAAACCCCATCTCTACCAAAAATACAAAAAAATTGGCTGGGCATGGTGGTGGGCACCTGTAATCCCAGGAGAATTGCTTGACTCCCCCCCTCCCCGGGAAATAGAGGTTGCAGTGAGCTGAGATCGTGCCACAGCACTCCAGCCTGGGCAACAGGGCGAGACTCTAAAAAAAAAGAAACATGAAAAGAACAAGCCAGGACAGGCGCGGTGGCCTATGCCTGTAATCCCAGCACTTTGAGAGGCTGAGGTTGCTGGACCTCTTGAGCCCAGGAGTTTGAGACCAACCTGGGAAATACAGCAGCAAAACTCTGAATCTACAAAAAATGCAAACAAGTTGCTGCGTGTGGTGACTGTGCGTGAAGTCTCAGCTACTCAGGAGGCTGAAGAGAGAGAACTGCTTGAGCCTAGGAGGCAGAGGTTGCAGTGAGCTGTGATCCTGTCACTACACTCCAGCCTGGGTGACAGGGCCAGACTCTGTCTCAAAAAAAAAAAAAAAAAAAAAACGAAAACAAAAAAAACAAAAGAAGTATGAACCAAAATCTAGGCCAGGGGGCGGTGGTTCATGCCTGTCATCCTAGCACTTTGGGAGGCCAAGGTGGGTGGATCACCTGAGGTCAGGAGTTTGAGACCAGCCTGGCCAACATGGTGAAACCCCATCTCTACCAAAATACAAAAATTAGTTAGGCATAGTGGTGTGTGCCTATAGTCCTGGCTACTCAGAAGGCTGAGGCAGGTGAACCACTTGAACCTGGGAGGAGGAGGTTGCAATGAGTTGAGATAGTGCCATTGCACTCCAGCCTGGGCAACAGAGTGAGACTCCATCTCAAAAAAAAAAAAAAAAGTAACAAAACTGGGGGAATAAGGGAACAAGATGGAAACATAAGAATGAAAGCCAGATTTCTTTCAATGCACCTTGTTGTCTAGTTTCAACTTTGGAAGCATAATTAAAAATAAAAGTCAAAAGGAAAAATCAAAAGAAATCCCTAAAAATGGAAACAAACAAATGAACTTCACCGTATATCAAGTTGCAAAGACCCTGTTTCAATTACAGTCACATTCACAGCTACCAGCAGATTAGGATTTGGATATATGTGGGTGGGTGTGTGTAAATTTTTTTGCGACTCGGGCACTCTTGCCCAGGTTGGAGTATAGTGCTGCTATATGGCTTATTGCATCCTCAACTTCCTGGGGTCAAGTGATCCTCCCATCTCAGCCTCTGAGTAGCTGAGACTGCACACAGGTCACAGGTGCCACCGCCACGCCCAGCTTATTTATTTATTTATTTATTTATTTATTTATTTATTTAATTTTGTAGAGATGGGGGTCTTGCTTGTTGCCCTGCCCTCACCGTGCTAGCCTCCAGCTCCTGGGCTCAAGAGATCCTCCCACCTTGGCCTCCCAAAGTGCCAGGATTATAGGCATGAACCACCATGCCCAGCTGGGATATATATTTTTAGGGGCTACTACTCAACCCATTACATCAAGTATTAGCTATGGTAGCTTTAAACATAGGCATTTATTTGAATAGTTTACTTCTCCATGGTGACATGCCTATAGTTACACACACTTACAAGCAGGACTATAGCCTGAGTTCCTAGAAGAGGCTTAGTTAAGTGCGTATCAAAGGTTCCATCCCCTGGCCACATGCCTTGACTTTCAGGCCTACAAATGAGCAACAGGGGACCTCGGAAAGTGACTCCTCCTATCGCAGCCTCCTGAGTCTCAGCACTGTCCTGAGAGCCTTTTCTTACCAAGTCCAGGGTGAGGAACTTCTGGCTATAAGGACCCTATGCCTCTCAGAGCTGAACTGGGGAACCCTTGCTCAACTTCTCAAAGATTTTCCTGCTGGGCATGGTGGAGCATGCCTGTAGTCCCAGCTACTCAGGAGGCCGAGGTGGGAGGATCGTTTGAGCCCAGCAGTTTGAAATCCGAATTCCCTGATCCTTCTGACCGGCACTGCACCCAGGTAGAGTGGGCTCTGGAGATCTGAGAAAGCCCAGGGAGTCTTACAAGAGGAAGCCAGGCCAGGCGCAGTGGCTCACACGTATAATCCCAGCACTTTGAGAGGCTGAGGTGGGAAGGGATCACTTGAGCCAGAAGTTTGAGACCAGACTGAGCAACACTAAGACCTACATCTCTACTAAAAATTTTAAAATAGGCCGGGCGCGGTGGCTTATGCCTGTAATCCCAGCACTTTGGGAGGCCGAGGAGGGTGAATCACCTGAGGTCAGGAGTTAGGGACCAGCCTGGCCAACATGGTGAAACCCCATCTCTACTAAAATAAATACAAAAATTAGCTAGGCGTGGTGGTGCGCCTGTAATCCCAGCTACTCGGGAGGCTGAGTTGGAAGAATTGCTTGAACCTGGGAGGCGGAGGCTGCAGTGAGCCGAGATTGCGCCACTGCACCCCAGCCTAGGCAACAGAGCGAGACCCCCCATCTCAAAAAAAAAAAAAAGAAAAAAAGAAAAGAAAATATGGTGAAACCTCGTCTCTACTAAAAATACAAAAATTAGGCTGGCGCGGTGGCTCACGCCTGTAATCCCAACACTTTGGGAGGCCAAAGCGGGTGCATCACCTGAGGTCAGGAGTTCAAGACCAGCCTGGCCAAAATGATGAAACCCCATCTGTACTAAAAATACAAAAAGTAGCCAGGCGTGGTGGCAGGCACCTGTAATCCCAGCTACTCCGGAGGCTGAGGCAGAAGAATCGCTTGAACCCTGGAGGCGGAGATTGCAATGAGCCAAGATCGCACCACTGTACTCCAGCCGGGGCAACACAGCCAGACTCCGTCTCAAAAAAAAAAAAATTAGCCGGGTGCAGTGGCCTGCGGCTGTAGTCCCAGCTACTCGGGAGGCTGAGGCACCAGAATCACTTAAGGCCGGAATGCGGAGTTTGTAGTGAACCGAGACTGTGCTACTGCACTCCAGCCTGGGTGACAAAGTGAGACTCCATCTCAAAAAAAACAGAAAAAAAAAAAAAAAAGGAAAGAAACAGGGTCTATGAAGTGTCCCAGCATCAACATGGCGATGAAGGTAGCAGCAGACCGCATGCTGGGTCTTCCTCTCTGACTTTTCTAGACTTTTCTACATGCACAACTTTTGCACAACTTGCAAATGCCTACCCATCGTTGAAACCTCTGCTTGGGTGTCCCCTTGTGGCAGCCAGTGGTTACTGCAGTTTTTTGTTTGCCCTTTCAACAGTAAGGGTGGCCAATCAGAGTTCCCCATCCCCCTGGCTACAGGGATTGGTTAAAGGAACAGCACGGAATTTACCAAGGCCAGTGAGATTCTCCCATGAGAAGGATACCAAGGGCTGGGAGGGAGAAGAATTCTTTCCTGGGGAGTTAAAGGGAAAGTCCAGTGCCCCTTAGGTTCTGTCTTCTGGAAGAAGCTTTCCGCAGAAAGAATCCAGCAGGCACAAGACAACAGAGGTACTTGGTGGACAGGGAAGTATGGTTTTAGCCCCTGGATCCAGCTATACCTGAAGCCCCAGCTATGATGTTCCACTTACGTGAGCCCAACAAGTTTTGTTTTTAATTGCTTCGTCCACTTGGAATTTGCAGTCTGTCCCTGGCAAAAGAGCCAGTACTAATGCATATCTGCTCTGTGAACTCTTCCCTAGCTGCCCTGCTGAAAAGCTAATCATTCCTTCTCTTATACTTTGAACTTTAGTACCCTCCACTGATTTCTGTCATTGCCTGGTTTATGCCATGTTGTAATTGCTTGTTTCAGCCCCCCTTAACTTTGACTTGTAGGAGCAAGGACCTAAGAGGTTTCCTGGGGCTCTGTTTGGGGCTGTTCAGGACAGTTTACTCTCCCCTATCATCATGAATGCATGACTCAGGCCGGGGCAATCAGAAGGCTTCCCTGGCTGGCTGAGCATGGTGGCTCATGCCTGTAATCCCAGGACTTTGGGAGGCCAGCAGGTGGATCACCTGTGCCCAGGAGTTCAAGACCAGCCTGGAGAATATAGCGAGACCTCATCTCTATTAAAAAACAAAACAAAACTAAGAATTAGCTGGGCGTGGTGGCACATGCCTGTAATTCCAACTACTTGGGAGGCTGAGATAGGAAGATGGCTTGAGCCTGGGATTTCGAGGCTGCAGTGAGCCATGATCGTGCTACTGCACTCTACCCTGGGTGACAGAGCAAGATCCTATCTAAAAAAAAAAAAAAAAAAAAAAAAAAAAAAAAAAAGGCTTCCTTGGGATAGTTTTGGGATTGCAGAGCTGGAGTGATCAGCGATCAAAGTCAGGTATACCCATGGCCATTTCTTCACTGCAGAGTCATGGCCATATCTAAGCCTGAGCCCAGCTGTATCTGATGCTTCATAAATCTTCATCCTTCCCTATTCCACTAACCAAAATCCTATTCTGGATCTAGCTTAAATTATATTTCTGACCGGGCATGGTGGCTCACGCCTATAATCCCAGCACTCTGGGAGGCTGAAGCAGGTGAATCGCCTGAAGTCAGGAGTTTGAGACCAGCCTGGCCAACATGACAAAACCCCGTCTCTACTAAAAAAACAAAAATTAGCCAGGCGTGGTGGTGGGTGCCCATAATCCCAGCTACTTGGGAGGTTGAGTCAGGAGAATCACTTGAACCCAGGAGGCGGAGGTTGCAGTGAGCCGAGATCACACCATTGCACCTAGCCTGGGCAACAAGAGCAAAACTCTGTCTCAAAAAAAAAAAAAAAAATTATTTCTTCCCGCTGAAACCTAAGAAGTCTGGACCAATGTACCTCTCCAACTAACAAAAATGCCCTACCCACTACTAAAAAACAAAAAGAAAAGTATAAAAGCCAGTACTGGCAAGGTTGTAATGAAACTGGCAAACATATATTTCCTTTTAAATGGGAAAAAGTTGGTATTATATCTCAAAAGCTGTAAAAGTATTGCACCCTTCAGCTCAGCAATCCATTTCTGAAAATTTCTCCTAAGGAAGTCTTTCGAGTGAAGGGACAAGGCCTCACAGCAATATCGCCAATTCTAAAAGAGCAATATTTGGCTGGGCGCGGTGGCTCACGCCTGTAATCACAGCACTTTGGGAGGCCAAGGCAGGTGGATCACGAGGAGTTCGAAACCAGCCTAGCCCAACATGGCAAGACCCTGTCTCTACTAAAGGTACAAAAATTAGCCAGCCATGGTGGTGTGTGCCTGTAATCCCAGCTACTTGGGGGGCTGAGGCACGAAAATTTCTTGAACCTGGGAAGTAGAGGTTGCAGTGAGCTGAGATCATGCCACTGCACTCCAGCCTGGGCAACAGAGTGAGACTCCATCTTAAAAGTAAATAAATAAATAGCAGTATTTAAAACAAACAAACAAAAAATTAGCTGGGCCAGGCGAGGTGGCTCATGTCTGTAATCCCAGCACTCTGGTAGGCCGAGGTGGGCAGATCATGAGATCAAGAGATCAAGACCGGCCGGGCGCGGTGGCTCAAGCCTGTAATCCCAGCACTTTGGGAGGCCAAGACGGGCGGATCACGAGGTCAGGAGATCGAGACCATCCTGGCTAACACAATGAAACCCCGTCTCCACTAAAAATACAAAAAAATTAGCCAGGCGTGGTGGCGGCGCCTGTAGTCCCAGCTACTCGAGAGGCTGAGGCAGGAGAATGGCGGGAACCCGGGAGGCGGAGCTTGCAGTGAGCCGAGATCGCACCACTGCACTCCAGCCTGGGCGACAGAGCGAGACTCCGCCTCAAAAAAAAAAAAAAAAAAAAGATCAAGACCATACTGGTCCACATGGTGAAACTAAAATACAGCCTCCCTAGTAGTTGAGATTACAGTTGTCTGCCACCACGCCAAGTTACTCTTTTGTATTTTCAGTAGAGACAGGGTTTTGCCATGTTGGCCAGGCTAGTCTCGAACTCCTGACCTCAGGTGATCTACCCAGAGGCTAAGGCAGGAAAATCACTTGAACCTTGGAGGTGGAGGTTGAAGAGAGCTGAGATCATGCCACTGCACTCCAGCCTGGGCAACAATAGTGAAACGCCGTCTCAAAAAAAAAAAAAAAAGAAATGCAGACACCCTCATGGGTTGTGCTTCGCTGGTCAAGGCAGTGACCCTCTCCCATCCAGGGAACCAGGAGCCTCACAGGGATCAGGACCTTCCTGATCCATGGCCACCTGAGCTGAAACAAAATATCATTTATGCCTTGCCCATTGCATTCCTGGGATGCAGGCAACCAAAGAACAGAGGTTAATTTGCCCCCGTCCTTGGCTGCCTTCATATCCCAGAGTCAGAAGAAGCAGAGATTCCTCAAATGGTTTTTTGTTTTGTTTTGTTTTGTTTTTTAGATGGAGTTTCACTCTTGTTGCCCAGGATGGAGTGTAGTGCTGTGATCTCAGCTCACTGCAACTTCTGCCTCCCGGGTTCAAGCGATTCTTCTGCCTCAGCCTCCTGAGTAGCTGGGATTACAGGCATGTGTCACCACACCTGGGTAATTTTATATTTTTAGTAGAGACGGGGGTTTCTCCATGTTGGTCAGGCTGGTCTTGAACTCCTGACCTCAGGTGATCCACCTGCCTCAGCCTCCCAAAGTGCTGGGATTACAGGTGTGAGCCACTGTGCCCGGCCATGGGGTCTTTCTTTTCTTTCCTTCTTTCCTTCTTTCCTTTCCTTCCTTGCCTTCCTTTTCTTTCTCTTTTATTTTCTTTTCTTTTGTTTCAAGATGGAGTCTCGCTCTGTCACCCAGGCTGGAGTGCAGTGGTACAATCTCGGCTCACTGCAACCTCCAGCTCCTGGGTTCAAGCAATTCTCCTGCCTCAGTCTCCCAAGTAGCTGGGATTGCAGGCAACCACCACCATGCTCAGCCAATTTTTGTATTTTTAATGGAGATGGGGTTTTACCATTGTTGGCCAGGCTGGTCTTGAATTCCTGACCCCAAGTGATCTTCCCACCTTGGCCTCCCAAAGTGCTGGGATTACAGGTGTGAGCCACTGTGCCCATCCTCAAGTGGGATCTTGAAACTTCCTCCACTGCCCACCTGCGCCCAGCTGCCTGGTAGAAGTTCCTTAGATGGGCACAGAGACTGCTGGATCCAGCCACCCTTCATCCTGCACACATCTCTGCCCCTGCGCATTAATTGTGCACCTACTGCGTGCTGGCACAGACTAAAGGGAAAGAAGACCCAGCCTCAACATTCAAACTACTCCGGGTGAAAAGAGGGAGAGGCGGGGGTGGGGAGTGGAGCAGTAAATATACTCTCCAAGGGGCGGGCCAGGGCTGGACATGGGAGCAGGGGCCATGGGCAGTGGCTGACCACCAAAAGCACATCTGTGGCCTAGTATTTTTGTTGTTGTTGTTTGAGACAGGATCTCAGTCTGTTGCTCAGGCTGGAATGCAGTGGCAAGATGGTAGCTCAGGCCGGGTGCAGTGGCTCACGCCTGTAATCCCAACACTTTGGGAGGCTGAGGTGGGTGGATCACTTGAGACCAAGAGTTTGAGACTAGCCTGGCCAACATGGTAAAACCTTGTCTTTGCTAAAAATATAAAAATTAGCTAGGTGTGGTGGCGCATGCACATAATCCCTGCTACTCAGGAGGCTGAGGCAGGAGAATTGCTTGAACCCAGGAGGTGGAGGTTGTAGAGAGCCAAGATCACACCACTGCACTCCAGCCTGGGCAACAGAGACTCCATCTCAAAAAAACAAACAAAAAAAAAGGATCGTAGTTCACTGCAGCATTGAACTCCTGGACTCAAAAGATCCTCCTGGGCCGGGCGCGGTGGCTCAAGCCTGTAATCCCAGCACTTTGGGAGGCCGAGACGGGCGGATCACGAGGTCAGGAGATCGAGACCATCCTGGCTAACACGGTGAAACCCCGTCTCTACTAAAAATACAAGAAAATTAGCCGGGCGAGGTGGCGGGCACCTGTAGTCCCAGCTACTCGGGAGGCTGAGGCAGGAGAATGGCGTGAACCCGGGAGGCGGAGCTTGCAGTGAGCCGAGATCGCGCTACTGCACTCCAGCCTGGGGCACAGAGCAAGACTCCGTCTCAAAAAAAAAAAAAAAAAAAAAAAAAAAAAAGATCCTTCTGTTTCAGCCTCCTGAGAAGCTGGGACCTGATGTGCTCACTATCACCTTCCGGTGATTTTAAAATTTTTTGTAGCGATAGGGTTGCCCAGTCTGGTCTGGAACTCCTGGACTCAACTGATCCTCCTGCCTCCACCTCCCAAATATGAGCCTTGTCTTCTCGCCTGAGCTCCCCAAAGGCCTCACTATCTCCAGACACCGCCTGGAGAAAAAGGACGCATTCATCCTTTAAGAATGCATGTCTGGGCCGCGCGCGGTGGCTCACACCTGTAATCCCAGCACTTTGGGAGGCCGAGACGGGCGGATCACGAGGTCAGGAGATCGAGACCATCCTGGCTAACACGGTGAAACCCTGTCTCTACTAAAAAAAAAAAAAAAAAAAAAAACTAGCCGGGCGAGATGGTGGCCGCCTGTAGTCCCAGCTACTCAGGAGGCTGAGGCAGGAGAATGGCGTAAACCCGGGAGGTGGAGCTCGCAGTGAGCTGAGATCCGGCCACTGCACTCCAGCCTGGGCGACAGAGCAAGACTCCGTCTCAAAAAAAAAAAAAAAAAAAAAAGGAATGCATGTCTGGGCCGGCCACGGTGGCTCACACCTGTAATCCCAGCACTTTGGAAGGCCAAGGCAGGTGGATCACCTGAGGTCAGGAGTTCGAGACCAGCCCGGCCAACATGGCAAAACCCTGTCTCTACTGAAAATACAAAAAATTAACCGGGCATGGTGGCAGACAACTGTAATTTCAACTACTCGGGAGGCTGAGGCAGGACAATTGCTTTAACCCGGGAGGCAGAGATTGCAATGAGCCAAGATTGCGCCATTGCACTCCAGCCTGGCTGACAAGAGTGAGACTGTGTTTAAAAAACAACAACAACCACCAAGAATGCGTGTCTGCCCAGACATCTCTCTCCCTACCATGGCCATGAGGCCCCTTGCAGTCCCCAAACTGGGCTTGATTTACTCTGACAGAGCCAAAAGGACAGAGCCCTAATGCAGAGCTGTGTGGTCCCCGTGAGCTCCAAATCTCCCTCCCTTCCAAGGCCACTCCTATTAGCAGCTAGCAAAGTCCAGAGAGGCTTGGAGCCCCCAGGGGCAGGATCTGAGCCCAGGGGCAGGATCTGAGCCCAGGGGCAGGATCTGGGCGCCTGTGCAGAGTCCATGAGTCCTGCCTTCCCCCACCTGGCTCCCTAGTGCTTGGGTTCAGGGTGGCCTTAGTCCTCAGAAGCGCCCAAACTTCCCTGGGTTGTGGGGATGGGAGGCTAGAGACAAATGTAGCTTCTGCCCAGCGCAGCGATACACATCCGTGGTCCCAGCTACTCGGGAGGCTAGGGCAGGAGGTAGACTTGAGCCCAGGAGTTCTGGGCTGTAGCGCACCGTGCTGATTGGGTGTCCACATTAAGTCTGGCATCAATATGGTGACCTCCTGGGAGCAGGGAACCACCAGGTTGCCCAAGGAGGGTTGAACCAGCCTAGGTTGGAAACGGAGATGGTCAAAACTCCAGTGGTGATCCGTAGCGGGATCATGCCTGTGACTAGCCACTGCACTCCAGCCTGGGCAACAGAGTGAGACCCTGTCTCTAAAAAAGATAAATTTTAGGCTGGGCACAGTAGCTTATGCCTGTAATCCCAGCACTTTGGGAGGCTGAGGCAGGCAGATCACTTGAGGTTAGGAATTCCAGGCCAGTATGGTGAAACTCTGTCTCTACAAAAATACAAAAAAAAAAAGAAGAAAAAAAAAGAAGAAGAAAAAAAAAAATTAGCTGGGCGTGGTGACCTGCGCCTGTGGCCCCAGCTGCTCTGGAGGCTGAGGCACGAGAATTGCTTGAACCTGGGAGGCGGGGGTGAGCCAAGATTGCGCCACTGCACTCCAGCCTGGGTGACTGAGCAAGATTCTGTCTAGAAAAAAAAAAGAGATACCTTTTAAAAATGCAGTTTTTTTTTGCAAATCAACATCCAGCTTGGCAGGTTTTGCTCTATTTAGCATTTTTTTTGTTTGGTGGTGGTGGTGGTTTTTTTTTTTAGATGGGTATTGCTCTGTTACTCTTGCTGGTCTCAAACTCCTGGCCTCAAGCAATCCACCTCACCTTCCCAAAGGGCTGGGATTACAGCAGGGGTCCCCAATCCCTGGGCTGAGGACTGGTACCAGTCTGTGGTTTGTTAGGAACCAGGCCACACAGCAGTGGCTGAGCAGCAGGCAAACAAGTGAAGCTTCATCAGTGTTTACAGCCAGTCCCCATCACTCCCCAATACCTCCTGAGCTCTGCTTTCTGTCGGACCAGCAGCGGCAGCATTAGATTCTCATAGGAGTGTGAACCCTATTGTGAACTGCACATGCGAGGGATCTAGGTTGTGCACTCCTTATGATAATCTAATGCCCTAATGATCTGAGATGGAACAGTTTCATCCTGAAAACATCTTCATCCCCCCAACCCCCCAGTTCATGGAAAAATTGTCTTCCACAAACCCAGTCCCTGGTGCCAAAAAGGTTGGGGACTGCTGGATTACAGGCATGAGCCTCTGCGTCAGGCTTCACAGCATTGTTTTCTGTTGGTTTTTTTTTTTTTTTTTTTTTTTTTTTTTTGAGACGGAGTCTTGCTCTGTCGCCCAGGCTGGAGTGCAGTGGCCGGATCTCGGCTCACTGCAAGCTCTGCCTCCCGGGTTCACGCCATTCTCCTGCCTCAGCCTCCCGAGTAGCTGGGACTACAGGCGCCTGCCACCACGCCTGGCTAATTTTGTTTCATATTTTTTTGTAGAGACGGGGTTTCACCGTGTTAGCCAGGATGGTCTCGATCTCCTGACCTCGTGATCCGCCCGTCTCGGCCTCCCAAAGTGCTGGGATTACAGGCTTGAGCCACCGCACCCAGCCGCCTTTTTTTTTTTTTTTTTTTTTTTTTTGAGACAGAGACTCACTCCGTTCGTTGCCCACGCTGGAGTTCAGTGGTGTGATCTCGGCTCACTGCAACCTCCGCCTCCCAGATTTAAGCGATTCTCCTGCCTCAGCCTCCTGAGTAGCTGGGATTACAGGCATGCACCACCACGTCTGGTTGATTTTTGTATTTTTAGTAGAGATAGGGTTTCACCATGTTTGCCAGGCTGGTCTCGAGCTCCTGACCTTAAATGATCCACCCGCCTTGGCCTCCCAAAGTGGTAAGTTTACAGGTGTGAGCCACTGTGCCCAGCCATTTATTTTATTATTTTATTATTTATTTATTTATTTATTCATTTATTTATATTATTTTACTTTATTTTATTGAGATGGAGTCTCGCTCTGTTGCCCAGGCTGGAGTGCAGTGGCGCGATCTCGGCTCACTGCAAGCTCCGCCTCCTGGGTTCACGCCGGTCTCTTGCCTCAGCCTCTCTAGTAGCTGGGACTACAGGTGCCCGCCACCACGTCCTGCTATTTTTAAAATATTTTTAGTAGAGACAGGGTTTCACCGTGTTAGCCAGGGTGGTCTGGATCTCTTGAACTCATGATCCGCCCGCCTCGCCTCTCAAAGTGCTGGGATTACAGGCGTGAGCCACCGCGCCTAGCCTATTTATTTATTTATTGAGACAGAATCTCCCTCTGTCGCCCAGGCTGGAGCGGAGTGGTGCAATCTTGGCTCACTGCAAACTTTGCTGCCTGAATTCAAGCGATTCTCCTGCCTCAGCCTCCAGAGTAGCTGGGATCACAGGCATGTGCCACTGATACGGGAGTGCTGGGAAGGGAAGAGCGTGGTCCCTTTAAACCAGAGGGAAGGGAAGTGCGGGGGGAGGGGGTAAAGGAGGGCGTGGTCCCTGGCTAGGGCTCCACCCCCAGGGACCTAGGTGAGGACAGGCACTTTTGCCTTTGTGCCCAAATATTGCATTTTCCAGAACCACCCTGGCCCACCACGCCCCCATCCTGTGCCTATAAAAACCCGAGACCCTAGCGGGCAGACACACAAGCTGCTGGACGTCTTGAAGAACACATCTATGGAAGACGATACAAGTGGCTGGACAGCGAGAGGATGGACTGCGAGAGGACGTCGAGGGAGCACGCTGGCGGAAGAGCACACTGGCATGCGTGCGGGTCGTCGACCAGTGGAACCAGGCAGTTTGGCCTGGGCAGTCAGGGGAGAGCTGGGGCCTCCTAGCGGCCCACCTCCAGAGAAAGACCATCTCCCTTCTGGCTCCCCCATCTACCGAGGGTTACTTCCACTCAATAGTAGTGTCGAGATTGCGCCATTGCACTCCAGCCTGGGCAACAAGAGCAGAAAAAAACTTTATTTTTTAAAAAATTTATTTTTATTTTTTTTTGAGACGGAGTCTTGCTCTGTCGCCCGGGCTGGAGTGCAGTGGCCAGATCTCAGCTCACTGCAAGCTCCGCCTCCCAGGTTTTCGCCATTCTCCTGCCTCAGCCTCCTGTATAGCTGGGACTACAGGCGCCCGCCACCTCGCCCAGCTAGTTTTTTGTATTTTTTAGTACAGGCGGGGTTTCACCGCGTTAGCCAGGATGGTCTCGATCTCCTGACCTCGTGATCCGCCCGTCTCGGCCTCCCAAAGTGCTGGGATTACAGGCTTGAGCCACCGCGCCCGGCCTTGAAAAAAACTTTATACTCGTTCTCCAAGCCCAGGTATGATCTAATTCTTCTGGTACACCAAGGCAAGAAACCCCGGGATACTGAAATCCCTCTGTCTGGGGCAGGCACAGTGGCTCATGCCTGTAATTCCAGGACTTTGGGAGGCCAAGGTGGGTGGATCACTAGAGGTCAAGAGTTTGAGACCAGCCTGGCCACCATGGTGAAACCCCATCTCTACTAAAAATTTAAAAAATTAGCTGGGTGAGGGTGCGGTCACCTGTAGTCCTGCGGAGAATCACTTGAACCCAGGAGGCGGAGGTTGCAGTGAACCAAGATCGCACCACTGCACTCCAGCCTGGGGGACAGAGCAAGACTCTTGTCTCGGCCGGGCGCGGTGGCTCAAGCCTGTAATCCCAGCACTTTGGGAGGCCGAGACGGGCGGATCACGAGGTCGGGAGATCGAGACCATCCTGGCTAACATGGTGAAACCCCGTCTCTACTAAAAAATACAAAAAACTAGCCGGGCGAGGTGGCGGGCGCCTGTAGTCCCAGCTACTCGGGAGGCTGAGGCAGGAGAATGGCGTAAACCCGGGAGGCGGAGCTTGCAGTGAGCTGAGATCCGGCCACTGCACTCCAGCCTGGGCGGCAGAGCGAGACTCCGTCTCAAAAAAAAAAAAAAAGACTCTTGTCTCAAAAAAAAAAAAAAAGAAAAAGAAAAAGAAAAAGAAAAAAGAAAAAAAAGAAAAGAAAAAAAAGAAAAGAAATCCCTCTGTCTTTGTGACAAGGTAGAGGGTCTAATTGAGTTGGTAAGCTGCCTATAGACGGTAAACTAAAAGAGCACCCTGTAACACATGCCCCCTGGGGCTTCAGGAGCTGTAAACATGCACCCTGGACACTACTGTGGGGTCAGAATCCCACAGCCTGCCTATCTGTATGCTCCCCTAGAGGTTAAGAAGAAAGCCACACCCCCATCGCCCATCCTGCAAGGGGAACAATGGAACTTTCCCCTTACACTACCATGCCTGGCTAATATTTTTTGTATTTTTAAGAGACAGGGTTTTCCTATGTTGGCCAGGCTGGTCTTGAACTCCTGGCCTCAAGCAATCCACTTGCCTCAGCCTCCCAAAGTTCTGAGATTACAGGCGTGAGCCACGGCACCCAGCCAAAGCCATCCAATTCATAGAAACAGAAAGTAGAATGGGCCGGGCGCAGTGGCTCAAGCCTGTAATCCCAGCACTTTGGGAGGCCGAGACGGGCGGATCACGAGGTCAGGAGATCGAGACCATCCTGGTGAACACGGTGAAACCCCGTCTCTACTAAAAAATACAAAAATCTAGCCGGGCGAGGTGGCGGGCGCCTGTAGTCCCAGCTGCTCAGGAGGCTGAGGCAGGAGAATGGCGTAAACCCGGGAGGTGGAGCTTGCAGTGAGCTGAGATCCGGCCACTGCAGTCCAGCCTGGGCAACAGAGCAAGACTCCGTCTCAAAAAAAAAAAAAAAATGGCCGGGCGCGGTGGCTCACGCCTGTAATCCCAGCACTTTGGGAGGCCGAGGCGGGCGGATCACAAGGTCAGGAGATCGAGACCACGGTGAAACCCCGTCTCTACTAAAAATACAGAAAATTAGCCGGGTGCGGCTGTGGGCGCCTGTAGTCCCAGCTACTCGGGAGGCTGAGGCAGGAGAATGGCATGAACCCGGGAGGCGGAGCTTGCAGTGAGCCGAGATCGCGCCACTGCACTCCAGCCTGGGCTGGGCGACAGAGCGAGACTCCGTCTCAAAAAAAAAATAATAAAAATAAAAAAAAAGAAAGTAGAATGTTGGGTGCCAGGGGCTGAGGGAGGGGAAGAAGGAGGGAGCGTTTAATAGGTATAGAGTTTGTTTAGGAAGAACAAGTTCTGAAGATGGATGGTAGTAATGGTTCCACAACAATGTGAACGTACTTAATGCTACCCAAGTGTATGCTTACAAATGGTTAAGATGGTAAATTTTATGTCACACACATTTTACTACAAAAAACAACAACAAACAAACAAAAAAACAGGCAAGGTGGCTTGTACCTGTAGTCCTAACTACTCGGGAGGCTGAGGAGAGAGGATCGCTTGAACCCAGGAGATTGAGGCTTCAGTGAGCTATGATTGTGTCTCTGTACTCCAGCCTGGGTGAAAGAGTGAGAACTTGTCTCAAAAAATAAAGTAAGGCCAAGCGGTGTGGTGGCTCACGCCTGTAATCCCAGCACTTTGGGAGGCCGAGGTTGGGGATTGGGGAATCACCTGAGTTCAGGAGTTCGAGACCAGCATGACCAATGTGGAGAAACCCCATCTCTACTACAAATACAAAATTAGCTGGGCGTGGTGGCACATGCCTGTAATCCCAGCTACTCCGGAGGCTGAGGTGGAGAATTGCTTAAACCCGGGAGGTGGAGGTTGCAGTGAGTTGAGATTGCACCATTGCACTCCAGCCTGGGCAGCAAGAGCAAAACTACGTCTCAAAAAAAATAAATAAAAATTAAAAATAAAATAAAATAAATGGTTTAAAGGGTAAGTTTTATGCTATGTGTATTTTATTGCCAAAGAAAAACATCAAGTATGGAAGAGCATTTATGAAATGAAAACGAAATGTAAGAGAAAGAAAGACACGTGCAGGCCAGGTGCGGTGGCTCACTTGCCTGTAATCCTAGCACTTTGGGAGGCCAATGTGAGTGGATCACGAGGTCAGGAGATAGAGACCATCCTGGCTAACACGGTGAAACCTCGTCTCTACTAAAAATACAAAAAATTAGCCAGGCGTGATGGTGGGTGCCTGTAGTCCCAGCTACTCGGGAGGCTGAGGCAGGAGAATGGCGTGAACCTGGGAGGTGGAGCTTGCAGTGAGCAGAGATCGAGCCACTGCACTCCAGCCTGGGCAACAGAGTGAGGCTCCCCCTCAGGAAAAAAAAAAAAAAAAGACACATGCAAACATGTTTGCAAATGCATAAATATCTCTGGAAGGAAAAGTGAGCTCTGACTCCCAGACTCAAGTGATACTCCCACCTCAGCCTCTGGAATAGCTGGGACTATAGGTGCGCACCACTATGCTCGGCTAATTTTTGTTTTTTTTTTGTTTTTTTTTTTTTGAGACGGAGTCTCACTCCATCACCCAGGCTGGAGTGCAGTGGCGTGATCTTGGCTCACTGCAAGCTCTGCCTCCCAGGTTCACGCCATTCTCCTGCCTGAGCCTCCCGAGTAGCGGGACTACAGGCACCCGCCACCATGCCCAGCTAATTTTTTGTGTTTTTAGTAGAGACGGGGTTTCACCACTTTAGCCAGGATGGTCTTGATCTCCTGACCTTGTGATCCGCCCACCTTGGCCTCCCAAAGTGCTGGGATTACAGGTGTGAGCCACTGTGCCCGGCCTAATTTTTGTATTTTTAGTAGAGCAAGATTTCACCATGTTGCCCAGGCTGGTCTCAAGTGATCTGCCTGCCTCGGCCTCCCAAAGTGCTGGGATTACAGGCATGAGCCACTGCACCTGGCCCACACCCAATTTTTTTTTTTTTTTTTTTTTTTTGAGACAGTTTCGCTCTATTGCCCAAGTTGGAGTGCAGTGGCACAATCTCAGCTCACTGCAACCTCTACCTCCTGAGTTCAAGCGATTCTCCTGCCTCAGCCTCTGAAGTAGCTGAGACCACAGGCACATGTCACCACACCTGGCTAATTTTTTTGTATTTTCAGTGGAGAAGGGGTTTCCCCATGTTGCCCAGGCTGATCTCGAACTCCTGGCCTCAAGTGATCCTCCTGCCTCGGCTTCCCAAAGTGCTAGGATTACAGGTGTGAGTTACCGCGCCTGGCCCACACCCAATCTTTAAATATTGTTTTAGAGGACTCCACTCTGACCTCTCTTTCCCCCCACTGCAGTTCATCTGACCCCTTCCCCTGTGCTGCTGGGTATATACTGTTGCAAACTATCCTAGTGCAAGAAACCTCACCTTGGCAGGTCCAGTGAGGATTTACTTTGGCTGGGATTGTCCTCCCCTAAGGAGGTGCCCATTTACTTCCAAACCAAAACCGAGCCCCTCCTGTGTGTGACCTGGGGCAGGTGGCTTAGCCACTCTGGGCCTCAGTTTCCTCACTTTGCTAACTGGGTTAAAAAAAAAATAGTTCTTTAGCTAGGTGTGGTGGCAGGCACCTGCAATCCAAGTTACTTGGGAGACTGAGGCAGGAGAATCGCTTGAACCTAGGAGGCAGCAGTGACAGCGAGCCGAGACCAGGCCTCTATACTCCAGCCTGGGCAACAAGAGTGAAACTCCGTCTCAAAAACAAACAAACACACACAAATAGTTCCTCAGCCAGGTGCAGTGGTTCATACCTGTAATCCCAACACTTTGGGAGGCCGAGGCGGGCAGATCACTTGAGGTCAGGAGTTTGAGACAAGCCTAGCCAACATGGCAAAACCCCATCTCTACTAAAAATACAAAAATTAGCTGAGCATAGTGGTGTGCACCTGTAGTCCCAGCTACTTGGGAGGCTGAGGCAGGAGAATCACTTGAACCTGGGAGACAGAGGCTGCAGTGAGCCAAGATCGTGCCACTGCACTCCAGCCTGGGTGAGAGAGCAAGACTCTGTCTTAAAAAAAAAGTTCCCCCAAGCTGGGCATGGTGGCACATGCCTGTAGTCCCAGTTACTTGGGAGGCTGGGGCGGGAGGATGGCTTGAGCCCAGGGGGTGGAGGCTGCAGTGAGCTGTGACTGTGCCACTGCGCTCCAGCCTGTGAGACAAAGCAAGATCATATCTCAAAACAAAAAACAAAAACATGGCCCGAACATGATTAGGGCTACCAGTGAACATTAGCCTTTACGCCAGTCACTGGGGCAGCGGGACATGACTCAGTTTCTCCCCATCACTGCTGACTCTGCATGTTTTCGTTCCTCCCACTGCAATTGAGGAAACGAAAATCCACTGTCACTTCTCTCTCACCATATCCCTGACTTCTAGCAATGCATGTACTCCACACCAGGCATGTATCACATATTCAGGTTATAAAACCTGACTCTGGGTGAGTGGTTTTTTTGTTTTGTTTTGTTTTGTTTTGAGACGGAGTCTTGCTCTGTCCCTTAGGCTGGAATGCAGTGGCACGATCTCAGCTCACTGCAGCCTCCGTCTTCTGGGTTCAAGTGATTCTCCTGGCTCAGCCTCCCGAGTAGCTGGGACTATAGGCACGTGCCACTACTCCCGGCTAGTTTTTTGCATTTTTAGTAGAGACGGAGTTTCACCATGTTGGCCAGGCTGGTCTCAAACTCCTGGCCTCAGGTGATCCGCCTGCCTCAGCCTCCCAAAGTGCTGGGATTACAGGCATGAGCCACTGCGCCCGGCCAGGTTAGTGTTTTGATCTGCCCTCTTCTCCCACTTGGCTTGGACCTCATTCCCTGGCCAGCTCAGACAGCTCTCTGATGTTCTGCATTCTACCTGAAGCTGCTGAAGACCAAAATAGCCACTGAGCATGTGACCTGGGGCGTGGGCTTCCAAACAGGGCTCAGGGGCAGCCTAGAGAGCTCTGCCCTTGGTGTTGGAGGAATTCGGGGGTGGAGCCAGTAAACACCATAGTACCAGCCAGGCACAGTGGCTCACGCCTGTAATCCCAGCACTTTGGGAGGCTGAGGCAGGCGGATCACCTGAGGTCAGGAGTTCAAGACCAGCCTGGCCAACATGGTGAAACCCCGTCTCTACTAAAAATGCAAAAATTAGCCAGGCACGGTGGTAGGCGCCAGTAATCCCAGCTATTCAGGAGGCTGAGGCAGGAGAATCGCTTGAACCCGGGGGCGGGAGGTTGTAGTGAGCCGAGATCACGCCATTGCATTCCAGCCTGGGTGACAGAATGAGACTGTCTCAAACAAACAAACAAAAAATCATAGTGTCCTGGTGAATGGTGGCGAAGTCTAAGTGGAACGGGCTCTCAGTGACCCACACAGCCGGGAGTTCTGACTCACACCTGTAATCCCAGCACTTTGGGAGGCTGAGGCAGGAGGATTGCTTGAGCCCAGGATTTCGAGACCAATCCAAACAGGCAACATAGCAAGACCTCGTCCTTACAAAAAATATAAAAATTGGCTGGGTGCAGCCCAGCGCAGTGGCTGAAGTCTGTAATCCCAGCACTTTGGGAGGCCTAGGCGGGCAGATCATGAGGTCAGGAGATCGAGACCATCCTGGCAAACACGGTGAAATCCTGTCTCTACTTAAAAAAAAATACAAAAAATTAGCTGGACATGGTGGCGGGCGCTTGTAGTCCCCAGCTACTTGGGAGGCTGAGGCAGGAGAATGGCGTGAACCTGGGAGGCGGAGCTTGCAGTGAGCCGAGATCATGCCACTGCACTCCAACCTGGGCAACAGAGGGAGACTCCAACTCAAAAAATAAAAATAAAAACAAAAATAAATAAATAATAAGATTTTTAAAAATTGGCTGGACGCAGTGGCTCACGCCTGTAATCCCAGCACTTTGGGAGGCTGAGGCGGGCGGATCACCTGAGGTCAGGAGATCGAGACCAGCCTCAACATGGAGAAACCCCCGACTCTTACTACAAATACAAAATTAGCCAGGTGTAGTGGCACGTGCCTGTAATCCCAGCTACTCAGGAGGCTGAGGCAGGAGAATTGCTTGAACCTGAGAGGCGGAGGGAGGTTGCAGTGAGCTGAGATTGCACCATTGCACTCCAGCCTGGGCAGCAAGAGCGAAACTCTGCCTCAAAAAAAAAAAAAATAAATTAAATTAAATTAAAAAAGAAAATTAGCCAGGCATGGTTTTATGTGTCTGTAGTCCCGGCTACTCGGGAGGCTGAGGTGGGAGAATCGCTTCAGCCATGGAGGTTGAGGCTGCAGTGAGCTGTGATCGCTCCATTGCTCTCCAGCCTGGGCAAAAAGAACAAGATCCTGTCTCAAAAAAAAAAAAAAAACAGTGACCCAAGTCCGGGGTCCAGCCCTGTTTCTGAAGATGTGGCCAGAAACTCAGCTTTCATTTTCTGCCTGTTTTTAGAGGAATTCTGGTCTCTGATGAAAGTTGGCAGAATGTGCCTGGGGCCGTGCTGGGTGTTGGGATGCAGCTCTAACAGAACAACATGTCCTTCTCGGGAAGTTCTCATCTCTATGTCAGAGGAAATGGGAAGCCAACCAGAGAGGCTGTGACTATACTAAATGATTTCTGCTTAGTAATACCTGGGGGGGCCCAGAGGCGGTGTTTCATGCCTGTAATCCCAGTACTTTGGGAAGTTGAGAAGGGTGGATCACCTGAGGTCAGGAGTTCGAGACCAGCCTGGCCAACATGGTGAAACTTCCTCTCTACTAAAAATCCAAAATTAGCTGGGTAAGGTGGCACTCACCTGTAATCCCAAGCTACTCGGGAGGCTGAGGTGGGAGAATCGCTTGAACCCGGGAGGCAGAGGTCGCAGTGAGCCAAGATCACACCACTGCACTCCAGCCTGGGCGACAAGAGTGAAACTACGTCTCAAATAAATAAATACATAAATAATTTCTGCTTAATAATACCTGGGGGACTAAATAATCTGTACAACAAACCCCCATGACACGAGTTTATCTATATAACCTGCACATGTGCCCCATAACTTAAAAGTTAAAAAAAATTAAAAATGATTTCTGGCCAGGCGTGCTGGTCCACACCTGTAATCCCAGCACTTTTGGGAGGCCAACGGGGCAGATTGCTTGAGCTCAGGAGTTCGAGACCAGCCTGTGCAACATAGTGAAACTCCCGACTCTACAAAAATTAGCTGGGTGTGGTGCCACATACCTGTAGTCCCAGCTACTCAGGAGGCTGAGGTGTGAGGATCAGTTGAACCCTGGAGGTCAAGGTTATAGTGAGCTATGATTGTGCCACTGCACTCCAGCCTGGGTAACAGAGACCCTGTCTCCAAAAAAATAAAATAAAATAAAATAAAATAAAATAAATAAAATAAAATAGAGAGAGAGAAAGGAAATAATTTCTGAGCTTTATTGCTCTAAAGAGGATGGAACCAGGGAATAAGATGGAAATACTAGGGGGTAGCAGTGGGGTCATTTCAGCCAGGGAGGGCCAGAAGGAACCCTCAGAGGAGGTAATAGGATAGCAGGGAGGTGACAGCCAGAGAAGGCCCCAAGGAGAAAGTGACAGTTCACCCCTCAGAGGAGGTGACAGCCAGGGAGAGGAGGGCCCCTGGGAGAAGGCGACATTGGAACACTGGAGCTGAGGGCTGAAGGCGGCCAGCTTCGCAGGTACCTGCGGGGTGTGCTCCGGCAGAGGGAACAGGAAGTGCAATCGCCCTCCCCCATTAGCCTCCTAGGACCATGGGGTCCTGCAGAGAACCTTCTGGCACCACACAAATGTGGTTGCCGTGTTTTTCCTTTTTTACTCCGTCCTCCCCTACCCCCGCCAACTCCCTGGCCTGAATGCCGCTCCTGTGACCCCTCGAGGTGAGTGGCCTCGGGGAAGTGGCAATCTGTGCCTCAGTTTCCTTATCTGGAAAACAGGCCTTGCTCGCGGGGACTCCCCTCCCTAATTCTGGGCAGTATGCACGCATAGGGCAGGCCCTCAATGAACTCTTATAGAATAAAGGACCGGCTCGTCCCCAGCACCTGACTCAGTGCGTACACCCTACGGCATAAGATGTTCCCATTTTGCAGACGGGGAAACGGAGGTTGGGGAGGATGGTGATAGCCGTCGGGGGCTGGGTTCAGTGTCGGAGGCAGAGCGCAGGGCGCGCACGCTGCGCCTCGGGCCCGCGGGCGCGCACGCCTAGCGCCTGACCGGGGGCGTGGAAGGGGGCGTGGAAGGGGCGTGGCCTTGCGGGGCTGTGAGGCTACAGCGGCTGCGAGGCTACCGCGGCTGCAGCTGTCGCGCCAGTCGGAACAGAAGCGGGTCCGAGGCGCAGCCCAGTCCCGCCATGGAGCAGCCGAGGAAGGCGGTGGTAGTGACGGGTACGCTGGCTGATGGGGGCTGTAGCGGCAGCGGCCGGGGCGGCTCCGGGACTGCGGGGCCGGGCGGGGCAGGTGCTGGAAGTCCTCCCAGATTTGGAAGGTGTCATCGCCCGCGGGGGCCCTGCGCAGCCCAGGCTTCCTGGAAAGTGGAAGAGGAGGAGCCTCGGGGGTCCCAGGGTCGGGAGTCAGGGCAGTCAGGCGCGGGGATTGGGGGGCCGGGCAAATGCCCGGCGCCGCGCAGGTCCCCCTGGCGTCCTTTCCTCCCAAGGTAGGGATGGTGACCCTCCTGGCACCTGCCTGCTCTGTCTGGCCTGCGGGCTGGACCGGACCCTTCCTCCCTGCCCCTTCCGAGGTCCGGCCTGTCCCCACACCGCCCCCCCAACCCCCGGCCCCAGGGGACAAAGGCCGATTTGCGGGCAGGAAGTGTCCCAGTGACAAATGAACCTCCCAGTCACTGCTCGCCGCGCCCTGCGCTCGTGGGGGGCTGCTCCCCCAAGGCAGGGACAGGTGGGAGTCCGGGGACCTCGGGCGCTGGGGCTCTCCCAGCTGTCCCAGGGACTGTCTTCAGCGGAAACCTTTTGTGTTTTGTGCCGGGGCTGTTTGTTGGTGAGTCAGGGCCCCCGCTGTCACCGACTCCCCCCAACCCCCAAACCAACTGTTCCTCCTCTCTGAGACTCCGCCTCGGGGCCACGTGGGGCGCAAACTTCCGCTGGGGCCTCAGAGTCAGGGAATAGGGGGTGTCATTTTGACCTGCTGTCTGGAGGGGTCAGAGTGAGAAATCCCGCAAAGGTGCACACAGGTGTTTTGTGGCTGTTGAAGGGAGGTTGAGGCTGATCCTGGAGATTCAGGGAAGAGGGAAGAAACCAGACACCTGCTTAACAGGTGTGTGTAATTAGGAGGAGGGTCACTGCCCCCACCCCCTCCAGCCTTCCTTGATCTGGTTATTTATTCCAGCACTTTTTGAATGAGCTGATTACATCTTGACTGTCTCCATTTTGCAGAAAGGGAAACTGAGGCTCACAGAGGTCATCCAGTTTGTAAGGGGCTGAGCTGGGACTCAAACTTCGGCTGTACAGAAGGATAGAGTTAGGAGGTCCCCTTCTGAGCCACAGCCCCTACCTGCTATCCCAGGCTACAGCATCTCTGCATAGCATTTATATCCTGTGGGATCACTGGCCCAGATGGACCATATATTTTTTTGTTTTGTTTTGTTTTGAGATGGAGTTTTGCTCTTGTTGCCCAAGCTGGAGTGCAATGGCGCGATCTCGGCTCACTGCAACCTCCACCTCCTGGGTTCAAGCAATTCTCCTGCCTCAGCCTCCTGAGTAGCTGGAATTACGGGCATGTATCACCACAGCTGGCTAATTTTTTGTATTTTTAGTAGAAACAGGATTTCACCATGTTAGCCAGGCTGGTCTCGAACTCCTGACCTCAGGTGATCTGCCCGCTTCGGCCTCCCAAAGTGCTGGGATTACAGGTGTGAGTCATCACACCCGGCCCCAGGACTGGATTTGAATCCCAGCTCTTTCACCTTCTTGCTGTGTGACCTTGGGCAGCTAGCTTCACCTCTCTGTGCCTCAGTCCCTGCCCCTGGAAACTGGGCCCAGGAAAAACCCTTGCCCGAAAGGGGATGTGGCCAGGTGGAATGCCAGGAAGATCACTTAGCACAGCCTTGGGCGACTGTCGTGTTTTGGAAAGGGGGGCCTGGAGTTTGAGCTAGCAGTGAGGAGGGTGACAAGGTGAAATCTAGACAGCCCATAGGGCTCATTCCTCATTTGGTGCCGATTCAGGGCATTTCGGGACAGTGACACAATAATTTTAGGTTGGGTCAAGGGGAACAGAGGAAGTGGAGACAGGATCAGGACAACCTTTTCGGAGGCAGAAGACACCTCTGGATCCTGTCTGAGCAGGAGGGGCCGGCGGAGGTGAAGACAGGAAGGGACCCGTTGACTTCAGAGTGGACAGGTGCAGGACGGCGGGTCTGACGGGTCTCCAGGTGCTCCTAGAACTCAGGACCAGGCCCGCAATGTCCCTGGCAGCTGCGCCCTGAAGCTCCTTGTTTGCTTCTCCAGGTGGGAGTAGCGGCCAGGGGAAGACTGGGAAGGGCCACTCTTGGGTAATATATTGCTTTTCCTGTTTTTTCAGGATTTGGCCCTTTTGGGGAACACACTGTGAACGCCAGTTGGATTGCAGTTCAGGTAACTTAGATCCGGAGGGTGGGAGTCAGGCTTGGAACTGGGCACTCCCCCGCCGCAGAAAGTTATGGCATCCCAGAAAGTCTCCTTTCAACAAAACTTTTTTTTTTTTTTTTTTTTTTGAGACAAAGTCTCACTCTATCACCCCCCATGCTGGAATGCAATGGCACAATCTCAGCTCACTGCCACCTCTGCCTCCTGAGTTTAAGCGACTCTCTTACCTCAGCCTCCAGAGTGCCTGAGATTATAGGTGGCTGCCACCACGCCCGGCTAATTTTTGTATTTTTAGTAGAGATGGGGTTTCACCATGTTGGCCAGGCTGGTCTCGAACTCCTGACCTCAAGTGATCCTCCTGTCTCAGCCTGCTAAAATGCTGGAATTACAGGCATGAGCCACTATGCCCAGCCAGCTCTTACAAAACGATGTCGGATCCACATATCTTCCTGGATAGTAACCACTGGAGCACACATCTGTTGAGTATTTGTTTGCAGCCCAGAACTCTGAATCCTCCCAACAACCCCTGCATAGTAGGTGCAGTTATTCTTGCGCCCACTTAACAGAAGAGAAAACTGAGGCCCAGGGGAGAGACAAAGAGAGTTCTCTGACATCACACAGCCAAGAAATGGGAGTGGCATTGCTTCAGAAGTGCCCCAGGCCCCAGCCATCGGCTAGATCTGGGTCTGGAGGGCCAGGTGTGGATATAAACATAGCTGGTTTCCAGGACACAGCTGTTTATGTGGTGCTGGCGTCTACTTTACCTAGGAATTATCCAACTCTAGGATCTCCGTCTTTTTTTTTTTTTTTTTTGGCTCACTGCAACCTCCGCTTCCCGGGTTCAAGCGATTCTCCTGCCTCAGCCTCCAGAGTAGCTAGGATTACAGGCGCCCTCTACCGTGCTAATACCTGCTAATTTTTGTATTTTTAGTAGAGACAGGGTTTCACCATGGTGGCCAGGGTGGTCTCAAACTCCTGACCTCAGGTGATCCACCCTCCTCAGCCTCCCAAAGTACTCAGATTACAGGTGTGAGCCACCACACCTGGCCAGGATCTCCCTCCTTTTTAACAAAAATGTTTTCCGTTGACTCAGACAAATCGTGACTCAGGTTGGTTTCTGAACAGCCAAAGTGAGAATTCTCTGGTATGTTTTGGGCAGGTAATTCGTGGTTTCGGAAGGACCAGGCAGGAATATGTGGGGTGGGGTGGCAGGGGGACATGTCTTGACTTTGTAGGAGGGGGTACGGTGAGCCTTGCTGTCACCTCCCGGCAGCTGGGGGAGGAAAAGATGGCATATTAGGGCCGGGCGCGGTGGCTCAAGCCTGTAATCCCAGCACTTTGGGAGGCCGAGGCGGGTGGATCACGAGGTCAGGAGATCGAGACTATCCTGGCTAACATGGTGAAACCCCGTCTCTACTAAAAATACAAAAAACTAGCCGGGCGTGGTGGCGGGCGCCTGTAGTCTCAGCTACTTGGGAGGCTGAGGCGGGAGAATGGCGTGAACCCGGGAGGTGGAGCTTGCAGTGAGCCGAGATCACGCCACTGCACGCCAGCCTGGGAGACACAGCGAGACTCCGTCTCAAAAAAAAAAAAAAAAAAAAAAAAAGATGGCATATTAGGGGCCGAGGGGGGCTGTCATTCCGGGTGCCCTGAACAAGATGCCAGCCTGCAAAACCTTTCTAGTTTCTTTCCCAGATGGAGTATTTTGTAGGGACAGGCTGGGGAGCAATGCACAGAGAGAAACAAGGAAGTGTTTTTTGCTTATATAAATCAGACCGGCAGAGACCAGAGCCAAACTCCTGTTTATCCTAGCCTGCTTGCTGCCTGATTGAAAGTAACCTCTGTTCCCACTCCAGAATCCTAGATTTGGAGAAAAATCTAAGTTGAAACCTCAGCGTGGCAGTTCCCAGCTGTACCCCCCATTTTTTAATCACCCCCTTCCCTCCCCAACTTAAGACCTTAAAGTTTTGGCTGTTTCCCTTTTTTTTTTTTTTTTTTCTTTCCTGCCCACTTTGTGAACGGGACGGAGGGACAGGGTCCCGGGACCCTGCAGATGGGAGCGTGCCCGAGGCCCTGCCTGCTCACCCGTTCCCCGGAGAGCCAGACAAAAAGAAACAGCGTGTTTCTGAAGACTTGTGTGTCAGGCTTTGTGCAGATTTCAGACAGGAGCCTTCACGGGGCTGAGTGGACACAAAGCCGGGTGTCTGAATTCCTGGGCCCCAGACACTGTGATCTGCATCTAAATAGAAGAAAAATCAATTAAACAATCTTTGGAAATCCCTCTGAGCTTCGGGGCTTCTCGGATGGTGAAGGATGGCAGGTTTTTATCCTGTGGCCAGAGAGGAAATAGCCCTTCTCCTTGGTTATCCTCTCTCCAGACCTGCAGTTGCCACTTTTTGCTTTCTTTTTTTTTTTTTTTAATCTGGAGACACCGTTTCGTTCTTGTTGCCCAGGCTGGAGTGCAATGGCATGGTGTCGGCTCACTTCAACCTCCACCTCCTGGTTCAAGCGATTCTCCTGCCTCAGCCTCCCTAGTAGCTGGGATTACAGCTGCACACCACCACGCCCAGCTAATTTTTTAATTTTTAGTTCAGACGGGATTTTGCCACATTGACCAGGCTGGTCTTGAACTCCTGACCTCAGGTGATCTGTCCACCTCGGCCTCCCAAAGTGCTGGGATTACAGGCATGAGCCATTGTGCCCAGGCCCACTTTTCGCTTTCTTCCTGAAGTTTAGGACACAAGATTCCCCACCATTCCCCTGCTAAAAAGATGCCAGCCTTCTCAGATCTGATTGTTTCACTTAAACAAAACAAAACAAAGTTTAACATATATACACCCAGGACACTCATTAGTGAAATTTTAGGCCTGGCATGATGGCTCACGCCTGTAATCCCAGCACTTTGGGAGGCTGAGGTGGGAGAATCACCTGAGGCATGGAGTTCGAGACCAGCCTGGCCAACCTAGCAAGACCCCATCTCTATAAAAAAAATACAAAAATTAGCTAGGTGTGGTGGCACATGCCTGTAGTCCCAGCTACTCGGGAGGCTGATATGGGAGGATGACCTAAGCCTGGGGAGGTAGAGGCTGCAGTGAACCCTCAGTGTCACTGCACTCCAGCCCAGGTGACAGAGCTAGACCCTGTCCCAAAAAAAAAAAAAAAAAAAAAAAATTTGACCAGGCACAGTGGCTCACGCATGTAATCCTAGCACTTTAGAAGGCTGAGGCTGGTGGATTGCCTGAGGTCAGAAGTTCAAGACCAGCCTGACCAATATGGTGAAACTCCGTCTCTACTAAAAATACAAAAATTAGCCGGAAATCGCTTGAACCCAGGAGGCGGAGGTTGCAGTGAGCTGAGATTGTGCCACTGCACTGCAGCCTGGGTGACAAAGCGAGACTCTGTCTCAAAAAAAAAAAAAAAAAAAAAGAAATTTTACATATATGTACTCCCAAGGCCAGGTGAAGATCTCAAACATTCTCTGGTTCTTCCTCGCATTCTTCACAGAAGCCTCACATAGCCTCTTCCCAAGTATTCCCAAGCCCTCCAGTTGTAAACCTCTGCAGATTTTTTTGTGCCACTAGGTGAATTTTGCCTGTTCTAGAAGTTGGTGGGAACAAGTGGCTTCCAGGTCCCACACCTCTGTGAGAACCACCCCTGGAGTTGCTGTCTGGTTCCTTCTTGTCCTGGACTTGCCTGTTAGAAAGGTGTCCCTGCTGGATGGGTTGAATCCATTCCTCCAAAAAATGTGCCCTGGGGTGGTGTTGGTGTAACGCAGGCAACTGTTGCTAGGTGTCATCTCCACCCGAAGATGGGTGATCTGTTCTGCGCCGTGGGTGGCCATTGCTTCCTGCCCGGACGGATTTTTCAGAAGCTCCTCCTCCTTCAGGGACCTCCTAAGTACTTCTCTGTGTCTCTCCCCTCTTGCTCCTTCTGGGTCTCTCTCTGTCCCTTTCCCCTCTTCTCTCTATCTGTGTTCATCTCTGTGTGTCTCTTCATCTCTCTGTCTCTGTCGCTTTCACCTCTCTGTGTGTGTGTGTCTGTTTCTCTCTCTTGTCTCCTTGTATCTTTCTGCCTCTCTGGGTTTCTCTGTTTCTTCCCACCTCATCCCCTCTTTCTCTCTCCGTTTCTCTCTTTCTCTCTCTCTGTTTTTTGTTTTTTTTTTTTTTTTTTTGAGACAGGTTCTCACTCTGCCGTCCAGGCTGGAGTGGAGTTCAATGGTCGATTGAATGAGCGAGGTGAGCGATCTCAGCTCACCTCATCGTTGACCTCCCAGCCTCAGGTGATCCTCCCACCTTACCCTCCCAATTAGCTGGGACTACAGGCATGCACCATCACACCCAGCTAATTTTTTTTTTTTTTTTTTTTTTTTTTTTGAGATGGTATTTGGCCATTTTGCCCAGGCTGGTCTCAAACTTCTGGGCTCAAGCCATCCTCCCGTCTCGGCCTCCCAAAGTGTTGGAATTACAGGCGTGAGCCTCCATGCCGAGCCTTCTCTGTTTCTCTCTGTCTCCCTGTCTCTCTGTCTCTCTCTGGGTCTTACTATTTCTTCCCCTTTCTCTCTTTTTCTATCTTTGTTTCTCTCTGTGTGTCTCAGTTTCTCTCCCTGTGTGTGTATCTGTCTCCTTGTCTCTTTCTCTCTCTTTCCCCTTCTCTCTCTCTCCATTTCTGTTTCTCTCTGACTCCATCTCTCTGTCTCTTTTTTTTTTTTTTTTTGAGACAGGGTCTCACTCTGTCACCCAGGCTGGAGTGCAATGGTGCCATCTTGGCTCACTGCCACCTCTGCCTCCCGAGTTCAAGCGATTCTCCCATCTCAGCCTACCAAGTAGCTGGGACTACAGGTGCATGCCACCATGCCCAGCTAATTTTTGTATTTTTAGTGGAGACAAGGTTTCACCATATTCGTCAGGCTGGTCTCGAACTCCTGACCTTGTGATCCGCCCACCTCGGCCTCCCAAAGTGCTGGGATTACACTGTGCCTGGCCTGTCTCCGTCTCTTCTGATCCTCTCTCTTCGTCCCCTGGGTGAAGTCATACCCACAGCATAGGTGGAACTGTTTCCCACCCACAGTATTCAGGAGGTGGGTGGGAGTTGGGGGGGTACAGAGGGGATCCCCCCCTTGTCTTTCCTGGGATGGTGGCTACCCCCAGCACCCCAAACAGGAGGCACCATGTGTCTTGTGTGTCCCATCTCCCCTCTCTCTCAGGGTGGACTGGGGCACTGGCCGTGTTTCTCTTCTGAGGAGGCGCAGGTGCGTGTTAAGGGCCGGGGAGCTCTGGGGCTCAGGGCCGTCTGGGGCGTCTCTTGCCCAAGCTGGGTGAGGAGGACCCGGGTCACAGAACTTGGTAACATCACAGGACAATTGCTGCCACAGTGAGTCTAGACAGACCTGCTAAGGATATTACCAGGGAACAAAGAGGGTCTTTGTCGTGAGGTCAGGGGAATCGGTCAGACGAGGCTGCGCGGCGGGGTCCTGTCAGGTAGATGGGGTGTAGACAATGGGGCATCTGCCTGAGCCCCGTCCTTTCACGGTGTATGCTCTGGTGGTGCATGAGGCCGGGTGTGCTCCCAGCAAAGTGATGTGGGACTTGGGGTGCCCTGCGCCCCTTCTCCCGGAGGAGAACCATCCAGCCCTGTTGGAACAGAGCGCGTTCAGAGGCTAAGACTTCAGCCAGATTACCAGCCATGCACTTCCTTCTAGTGCCAGATACACTGTATGGCAAGTGGCTCCCCACTGTTACCCTATTTAAAATTGAGGGATAATTTACATCAGGCAATGTGAACAGACCTTAAGTTTCCCCATCACTTTGGTGAAAAACTTTCTTTTTGTTTTGAGATGGGGTCTTGCTCTGTTGCCCAGGCTGGAGTGCAGTGGCACAATCATAGCTCACTGCAGCCTCAACCTCCTGGACTCCAGCGATCCTCTTGCCTCAGCCTCCCAAGTAGCTGGGACTTAGGCAGGCACCACCATGCCTGGCTAATTTTTTCAATTTTATTTTTTGTAGAGATGGGATCTCACTATATTGCCCAGGCTGGTCTTGAACTCCCGGGCTTAAATGATCCTTCCACCTCGGCCTCCCAACGAAGCTGGGATTACAGGTGTGAGCCACCAAGCCCTGCCATCAAGTGGGTCTTGCCAAATGCACACGTGAACACCTCTCTTGTGATTGCATGCCTTGGGGTATGTGTATATATGTTGACGGTGGTTTTCTTTCTCTCTTTCTTTCTTTTTCTTTTCTTTTCTTTTCTTTCTTTTCTTTTCTTTCTTCAGAATCTCACTCTGTCATCCAGGCTGGAGTGCAGTGGCGCAATCTCAGCTCACTGCAACCTCCGCCTCCCGGGTTCAGGTGGTTATCATGCCTCAACCTCCCAGGTAGCTGAGACTCGGCTAGTTTTTGTATTTTTAGTAGAGACACGGTTTCGCCATGTTGGCCAGGCTGGTCTTGAACTCCTGGCCTCAAGCAATCCTCCTGCCTCGGCCTCCCAAATCGCTGGGATTACAGGTGTGAGCCACCCACCCCTGACCCTGTTTTTCTGAATACAGCTTTCCCTGTTGACTTTTAAAGTAACACATCCCATGAGACTCAAGGCATCACCTTGTGCCCATTAGGGAGAAGACAGAAAAGAGGCAGATCTGTTGATATGGGACTATGGGTTGTTTTATTTTATTTTTTGATTTTTGTAAAACATTGACATGGTTCAAAAGTCAAAATCGTGATGAGTTTTTTGCAGAGAAGTCTCCCTCCCGTCCCCATCCCCCGCTTCCATTCCTTCCTTGTCCAGAAGGTGGTGCAGTCTCGCCATAGGTCTTGCCTGGAAATCCCTCCAGGTTGGTCCAGACAGAGATTACTCACTCTTTTAGATAGTTTAATTTTTTTTTAAATTTTGATGAAATCCAGTTTATCAATTTTTTTCTTTTATTGTCTGTGCTTTTTGTGTCATTTGGGGTGTGGGGGCTTTTTGTTTTTTGTTTTTTTTTTTGAGATGGGGGTCTCACAATGTTGCCCAGGCTGACCTCGAACTCCTGGCCTCAAGTGATCCGCCCTAGTAGCTGGGATTACAGGCATGAGCCACTGTGCCTGGCTGCTGATTTGTGTTTTGTTTGTTGGTTTGTTTTGAGACAGAGCGAGACTCTGGCTGGAGTGCAGTGTTGTGATCTTGGCTCACTGCAACCTCCACCTCCCAAGTTCAAGCGATTCTCCTGCCTCAGCCTCCCGAGTAGCTGAGGCTACAGTCATGCACCACCACGCCTGGCTAATTTTTTGTGTTTTTAGTAGAGACGGGGTTTCACCATGTTGGCCAGGCTGGTCTCAAACTCCTGACCTCAAATGATCTATCTGCCTCGACGTTCCAAAGTGCTGGGACTACAGGCATGAGCCACTGCACCTGGCCTGCTGATTTGTTTTTAAGAGAGAAAAGAGCTCTGTGGGTTCTCCTCTTGAAGATTAGGGGAAGACGCATTTACAAACTGAAAAGTTGTCTCCTCTGAGACGTATTGAATATGAGGTGGGAAAACCAGGCTTCAGTGTGATGATCTCTCTCAATAGCAATTGTGTATTGACTGATCTGCAGTGCAGCAATGCCCTGTTTGGCATTTATTCCCCACCCATCAGCATGAGAAGTTTGCATGAGCATGTTCACTGCAGCATGGCTTTACAATAAGGAAATCAGAAGCCACTTAGATGTTCCAATGTAGGGGAATGTTTAAATCCATGGTGACTTGTTTCTGAGACAGAGTATTACGCAGCAGAGAAAAGGGGACGCTGAGATCTCCGTAGAGTAATGTAGATAGATCTCCTAGATAGACTGCTGAGTGGAGCAAACACAGTTGCAGGATAAAATCAATGGCTGGGCACAGTGGCTCATGCCTGTCATCCCAGCACTTTGGAAGGCTGAGGTAGGAAGATCACTTGAACCCTGGAGGTCAAGGCTGCAGCGAGCGCTGATGGTGCCACTGCACTCCAGCCTCAGTGACCGGAGCTGGACCCTGTCTCAGAATTTTTTTTTTTTTTTTTACTGACTATGAATGGAAAAGCAGCAGTAAATCTTTTTAAAAACTTTACTTTGGCCGGGCGCGGTGGCTCAAGCCTGTAATCCCAGCACTTTGGGAGGCCGAGATGGGCAGATCACGAGGACAGGAGATCGAGACCATCCTGGCTAACATGGTGAAACCCCGTGTCTACTAAAAAATACAAAAAACTAACTGGGTGAGGTGGCGGGAGCCTGTAGTCCCAGCTACAGGGGAGGCTGAGGCAGGAGAATGGCGTAAACCTGGGAGGCGGAGCTTGCAGTGAGCTGAGATCCAGCCACGGCACTCCAGCCCGAGCGGCAGAGCAAGACTCCGTCTCAAAAAAAAAAAAAAAAAAAAACTTTACTTTTGGCCGGGCATGGTGGCTCACGCCTGTAATCACAGCACTTTGGGAGGCCAAGGCGGGTGGATTATGAGGTCAGGAGATGGAGACCATCCTGGCCAACATCGTGAAACGCCGTCTCTACTAAAAATACAAAAATTAGCCAGGCATGGTGGTATGTGCCTGTAATCCCAGCTACTCAGGAGACTGGGACAGGGGAATCGCTTGAACCCAAGAGGCGGAGGTTGCAGTGAGCTTAGATCGTGCCACTGCACTCTAGCCTGGGCGACAGAACGAGACTCCGTCTAAAAAAAAAAACTTTTATGTGCTGTTAGACTTTGTCTCAATACAATTTTTTTAAAAAGATAAAATCGAGCCAGGCACAGTGGCTCACGCCTATAATCCCAGTGCTTTGAGAGGCAGAGGTGGGCAGATCACCTGAGGTTAGAAGTTTGAGACCAGCCTGACCAACATGGAGAAACCCTGTCTCTACTAAAAATACAAAATTAGCCAGGTGTGGTGGCGCATGCCTGTAATCCCAGCTACTCAGGAGGCTGAGGCAGGAGAATCGCTTGAACCCAGGAGGTGGAGATTGCGGTGAGCCGATATCATGCCAGTGCACTCCAGCCTGGGCAACAAGAGCGAAACTCCATCTCAAAAAAAAAAAAAAAAGATAAAATTGATGTAAAAACAAGCCAGGTGTGGTGGTACATGCCTGTAGTCTCAACTAAGGCTAAGATGGGAGGATCACCTGAGTCTAGGAGTTCAAGACCAGCCTGGGCAATGTAGTAAGACCCCATCTCTAAAAGCAAAAATACTATGGGATTTCTCAGGTGTGTGAATAAGAAATTAGAAACAGGTCTCCATGGGGCTGAGTGCAGTGGCTCCTGCCTGTAATCCCAGCACTGTGGGAGGCCAAGAAGAGGGCGGATCACTTGATCTTAGGAATTGGAAACCATCCTGGCCAACATGATGAAACCCCGTCTCTCCTAAAAATACAAAAATTAGTTGGGTGTGGTGGCGGGCACCTTGTAATCCCAGTACTCCGGAGGCTGAGGCGGAAGAATCTCTTGAGCCTGGGAAGCAGAGGTTGTAGTAAGACAAGATTGTACCACTAAATGACTTTTGATAATCCATCTCAAAAAGAAAGAAAAAAAGAGAGGGACTCACGCCTGTAATCCCAGCACTTTGGGAGGCCGAGGTGGGCGGATCATGAGGTCAGGAGATCGAGACCATCCTGGCTAACACGGTGAAACCCCGTATCTACTAAAAATACAAAAAATTAGCCAGGTGTGGTGGCGGGCACCTGTAGTCCCAGCTACTGGGGAGGCTGAGGCAGGAGAATGGCATGAACCCGGGAGGCGGAGTTTGCAGTGAGCCGAGATAGCACCACTGCAGTCCAGCCTGGGCGAAACAGCAAGACTCTGTCTCAAAAAAAAAAAAAAAAAGAAAGGAGGAAGAAACAGATCTGCATGATGTATGCCATGCCCTGTCACCTCTGTGGTGTGAAGATGGGAATCAGTGCAGGTTTGTTAAGGGAATGGATGGTGGGACCTTTGAAAAATATAATTTTTTTTGTTTTTGTTTTTTTGATTTTTTTTTTTTTTTTTTTTGAGACAGAGTCTTGCTCTGTCGCCCAGGCTGGAGTGCAGTGGCATGATCTGGGCTCACACTGCAACCTCCACCTCCCAGATTCAAGCCATTCTCATGCCTCAGCCTCCCGGGTAACTGGGAGTGCAGGCGCGCACCATCATGCCCAGATAATTTTTGTATTTTTTTTTTTTTTTTTTTTTTTTGAGACAGAGTCTCGCTCTGCCGCCCAGGCTGGAGTGCAGTGGCCGGATCTCAGCTCACTGCAAGCTCCGCCTCCCGGGTTCCCACCATTCTCCTGCCTCAGCCTCCCGAGTAGCTGGGACTACAGGTGCCGCCACCACGTCCGGCTAGTTTTTTGTATTTTTAAAGTAGAGACGGGGTTTCACCGTGTTAGCCAGGATGGTCTCAATCTCCTGACCTCGTGATCCGCCCGTCTCGGCCTCCCAAAGTGCTGGGATTACAGGCTTGAGCCACGGCGCCCGGCTAATTTTTGTATTTTTAATGAAGACAGGGTTTTTCCATGTTGACCAGGGTGGTCTCGAACTCCTGACCTCAGGTGTTCCACCTGCCTCAGCCTCCCAAAGTGCTGAGATTACAGGCGTGAGCCACCGTACTCAGCCACTTCTCAGTGTTCTTGAGCTTTCTTCTGGGATACTGCTGAGTTACTTGGAAACAGGTTGAATTTTTTTTTTTTTTTCCTTGAGACAGAGTTTTACTCTCGTTACCCAGGTTGGAGTGCCGTGGTGCAATCTCGGCTCACTGCAATCTCTGCCTCCCGGGTTAAAGCCATACTCCTGCCTCAGCTTCCTGAGTAGCTGGGATTACAGGCACCTGCCACCACGCCCAGCTAATTTTTGTATTTTTTAGTACAGATGGGGTTTCACGACGTTGGCCAGGTTGATCTCAAACTACTGACCTCAGGTGATCCGCCCAAAGTGCTGGGATTAAAGGCGTGAGCCACCATGCCTGGCTTTTTTTTTTTTTTTTTTGAGATGGAGTTTTGCTCTTGTTGCCCAGGCTGGAGTGCAGTTATGTGATCTCGGCTCGCTACAACCTCTGCCTCCCAGGTTCAAGCAATTCTGCCTCAGCCTCCCAAGTAGCTGGGATTACAGGCGTATGCTACCACACCGGCTAATTCTTGTATTTTTAGTAGAGATGGGATTACACCATGTTGGCCAGACTGGGCTCGAACTCCTGACCTCAAGGTGATCTGCCTACCTTGGCCTCCCAAAGTGCTGGGATTACAGGCCTGAGCCACGGCGCCCGGCCTGATACTCTGTTATTCCCATTTTACAGATGAGGAAACTGAGACTCTGAGAGTTAAGTGGATTGCCTAAGGTCACACAGGCAGGATTGATTCCAAGGAGCCTGGGATTTAACCCCAGGGGCCATAGAATCATGTCACCTTCCATAGAGATGCAGAGAGACTTCGAGGCAAGTGGTTGGGGAAGGAAATGAGGGGCTTTGAACTCAATCAACACTCACCACTTCCCATCCTGCAGAATAAGTCAGAAGAGCGGGCCTGTTTGTTTTACCCCCAGGGAGCGCATTATCCTCATAGCTGCCGTCAGGGGCCACGGGGCCACGACACTCCCACTCTCTTCTCTTCCAGGAGCTGGAAAAGCTAGGCCTTGGCGACAGTGTGGACCTGCACGTGTACGAGATTCCAGTTGAGTACAAAACGGTCCAGAGACTCATCCCTGCCCTGTGGGAGAAGCACAGTCCACAGGTGAGTGGTGCCGAGGGGCGGTGCTTCCTCATCAGGACTTACAGGTTGGCACCCTTCATGTGGAGGACTTAGGTGGCTTTGTTCCTGATCGGATCACGTGACCAATGCCACACGGTCTTGTCTTCAAAAGGGCTTTTCAGGCCCGGCACAGTGGCTCACGCCTGGAATCCCAGCACGTTGGGAGGCCGAGGCAGATGGATCACCTGAGCTCAGGAGTTCGCGACCAGCCTGGGCAACATGGCGAAACCCTATCTCTACTAAAAATACAAAAAATTAGCCAGATATGGTGGCGGGCACTTGTAGTCCCAGCTACTCGGGAGGCTGAGGCAGGAGAATCGCTTGCAACCAGGAGGCGGAGGTTGCAGTGAGCCGAGATTGTGCCACGGCACTCCAGCCTGGGCAGCAGAGCGAGACTTAGTCTCAAAAAACCCAAAGGGCTATCCAGGCCAAGGGTAGTGGCTCATGTCTGCAATCCCAGCACTTTGGAAGACTGCGGCAGGTGGATTGCTTGAGTCCAGGAGTTTGAGACCAGCCTGGGCAGCGTAGTGAGACCCCATCTCTACAAAAAAATTTAAAAATTAGGCATGATGGTGCACGCTTATACTTCCAGCTATTCAGAAGGCTGAGGCAGGAGGATTGCTCGAGCCCAGGAGTTTAAGACTATAGTGAGCCAAGATTTTTGTGCCACTGCACTCCTGCCTGGGCAACAGAGCAAGATCCTGTCTCTTACAAAAACAAACAAACAAGACTGGGCATGGTAGCTCACGCCTGTAATCCCAGCACTTTGGGATGCCAAAGTGGGCGGATCACCGGAGGTCAGGAGTTCGAGACCAGCCTGGCCAACATGGTGAAACCCCGTCTCTACTAAAAATACAAAATTAGCCGGGTGTGGTGGCACACATCTGTAATCCCAGCTACTCGGGAGGCTGAGACCGGAGAATCACTTAAACCCAGGAGGGGGAGGTTGCAGTGAGCTGAGATCGTACCATTGCACTCCAGCCTGGGCGACAGAGCAAGACTCCATTTCAACAAACAAAGAAACAAATAAAAACACTGTGCTGGCATTTTAACAGCTGCATAGTAGCTCATTATTTATTGAACTAACTCCCTCTGGATGGCTAGTTAGCTTGTTTCCAGTATTTGATTTCGATAACAGGAAAAGCTGCAATGAACAGCCTTGCATGTTTCAAATTCTTGCCTGTCTTACGTGGCATACCTTTTTGCAAGAGTGACTGCAGGGTCTATTCCAGCAGCAGGAGGTCAGAAATAACACAACCCCAGGCAGAGCCCAGTAAGGATGCTGCCTTTTCCTTGGCCTCAGGGGGACCTCCTCCGAGTCCCATGGGCAGGCCATGTTAAGTCCTGCCCCTGTCTATATGCAGCTGGTGGTGCATGTGGGGGTGTCAGGCATGGCGACCACAGTCACACTGGAGAAATGTGGACACAACAAGGGCTACAAGGGGCTGGACAACTGCCGCTTCTGCCCCGGCTCCCAGTGCTGCGTGGAGGATGGGCCTGAAAGCATTGACTCCATCATCGACATGGACGCTGTGTGCAAGCGAGTCACCACGTTGGGCCTGGATGTGTCGGTGACCATCTCACAGGATGCTGGCAGGTAGGGCCCTGTGGGGTGGGGGTGAGTGGGGATTTCCCTCCTCCACTCGCTGAGTCTGATGTGGAACAAGTCAAGCGTGTTGACCTTGGCCTCTTTGGACCAAGCACTCAGTGTATACGAGGCACAGAGCCAAGTATTTGTATGTAGCAGGTGCTGTCGATTCTGCTCCTGGGACTCATGGATCTGCCCACTTCTCCCCACCATCACGGTCCCCACCGTGGCCCCCAGCATCTTCCACCTGGAGAGTGCCCCAGGCTCCACCTCAGTCTTCCTCCCTGCTGCCTCCACCGCAACCCAATCAGTCAGTTTCTATGTTAATTTCCTGGAGCTGCTGTAACAAATACCCACAAACCGGGTGGTTTCACATAACAGAAGCGTGTTGTGTAACAGCCTTGGAAGTCAGAAGTCCAAGGTCAAAGTGGTAGCAGGACTGGTTCCTTCTGGAGGTGCTGAGGGTGAATCTGTCCCAGGCATCTCTCCTGCAGCTGGTGGCTACCAACCATCCTTGGATTGTAGACACATCACTCCAGTCCCCGCCCCCATCCTCACATCACCTTCTTCACTTTGTGTATGGCCATATGGTCTTCTTATTAGGACACCAGTCATATTTAGGACTCATCCTAATCCAGTATAACCTCATCTTTTTTTTTTTTTTTTTTTTTTAATTTTTTTGAGATGGAGTTTTGCTCTTGTTGCCCAGGCTGGAGTGCAATAGCGTGATCTCAGCTCACTGCAACCTCCACCTCTTGGGTTCAAGCAGTTCTCCTGCGCCAGGCTCCCAAGTAGCTTGCACCACTACGCGTGACTAATTTTGTATTTGTAATTATAGGCATGCACCACTACGCATGACTAATTCTGTATTTTTATTAGGGACAGAATTTCTCCATGTTGGTCAGGCTGGTCTCGAACTCCCGACCTCCAGTGATCCGCCCACCTCCGCCTCCCAAAGTGTTGAGATTACAGGCGTGAGCCACTGTGCCCAGCTGACCTCATCTTAATGTAACTAATTACGTCTGCAAAGATCCTCTTTCCAAATAAGATGACATTCTTTTTTTTTTTTGAGACGGAGTTTTACTCTTGTTGTCCAGGCTGGAATGCAGTGGCGCAATCTCGGCTCACTGCAACCTCCGCCTTCTGGATTCAAACAACTCTCCTGCTCCAGGCTACCAAGTAGCTAGGATTACAGGCATGCGTCATCACGCCCAGCTAATTTTTTGTATTTTTAGTAGAGATGGGGTTTCACCATGTTGGTCAGGCTGGTCTCGAGCTCCTGACTTCAGGTGATCCATCCTCCTCAGCCTCCTAAAGTGCTGGGATTACAGGCATGAGCCACCAAACCTAGCCCAAATAACGTCACATTCTGAGGTCCCAGGTGAATATGAATGTTGAGGAGATGATCCAACCTATTGCAAAAGTTCTTTTATAAATTTAAATCAGGGCCAGGTGCAGTGGTTCACACCTATAATCCTAGCACTTTGGGAGGCCAAGGCAGGAGGATCACTTGAGCCCAGGAGTTCAAGATCAACCTGGGCAACATAAGAAGACCCCATCTTAACAAATAAAAAAAATGGCAGACTGAGGCGGGAGGATTGCTGGAGCCTGGAGTTCGAGGCTGCAGTGAGCTGTGATAGCGCCACTGCACTCCAGCCTGGGTGACAGAACAAGACACTGTTGGCTCTAAATAAATAAATGCATGTGTCCCTTTCCTAGACCTTCCCTATGGCTCCCATTGCACATAGAATAAAATCTAACCCTGGTGCTTGGCCCGCCTCTCCACCCTGCTCTGCCTCTAATCACCCCATGTCCATTGCAGTCCAGACACATAAACCGGCTTCCTCCTGCTCCTCAAACACACCAAGCTCACTCCAGCCTCAGGGCCTTTGCATGCCCTATGGCCTCTGCCCAAAACACCTTCCTCTGGGAACTCCTCTTTCCAGTCTTTTTTTTTGTTTTTGTTTTTCGAGATGGAGTCTCGCTCTGTTGCACAGGCTGGAGTGCAATGGTGCGATCTTGGCTCACTGCAACCTCCGCCTCTGATGTTCAAGTGATTCTCCTGCCCCAGCCTCCCAAGTAGCTGGGATTACAGGCGTGCGCCATCATATCCGGCTAACTTTTGTATTTTTAGTAGAGGCGGGGTTTCGCCATTTTGGCCACACTAGGGTGGTCTCGAACTCCCGACCTCAAGTGATCCACCTGCCTCAGCCTCCCAAAGTGCTGGGATTACAGGCCTGAGCCACTGCGCCTGGCCCTCTTTCCAGTCTTAACTCCAACACGAGTCACCTCCTTGTGACTTGTAGGCCTCTCCAACTCCCCAGACCAAGTTATACCCTCCCAGCACTGGCTTCCTCACTTCTCCCTAATCTGTGTGCTTGTCCAACTCGAAGGCGGCTGTTGGTCAGTGCAGTTGATTGGCTGAAGGAAGGAGTGCCTGGATTTACCGTCAGGATTTTTGTTTTTGGAGACAGGGTCTCACTCTGTTGCCTAGGCTGCAGTCCAGTGGTATAATCAGGGCTCACTGCAGCCTCGACCTCCTGAGATTAAGTGATCCCCCCTGCCTCAGCCTCCCAAGTGGCGGGGACTACAGATGCACAGCACCACATCCAGCTAATTTTTCTATTTTTTTTTTTTTTTTTTTTTTTTGAGACGCAGTCTCGCTCTGCCGCCCAGGCTGGAGTGCAGTGGCCGGATCTCAGCTCACTGCAAGCTCCGCCTCCCGGGTTCACGCCATTCTCCTGCCTCAGCCTCCCGAGTAGTTGGGACTACAGGCGCCCGCCACCGCGCCCGGCTAGTTTTTTGTATTTTTTAGTAGAGACGGGGGTTTCACCGTGTTAGCCAGGATGGTCTCGATCTCCTGACCTCGTGATCCGCCCGTCTCGGCCTCCCAAAGTGCTGGGATTACAGGCTTGAGCCACCGCGCCCGGCCTAATTTTTCTATTTTTTGTAGAGACAGAATCTTGCCACATTGCCCAGACAGCTCTTGAATAACTGGGCTCAAGTAATCCTCCTGCCTCGGCCTCCCAAAGTGCTGGGATTATAGGCAAAAGCCACCACACACCACTGAGTTCTTTTTAAAGCTAACTTTTTTTCTCTTTTTTAATTGAAAACTAATTGTTATTTGTTTGTTTGTTTGTTTTGACAGGATCTTGTTCTGTAGCCCAGGCTGGAGTGCAGTGGCAAAATCACAGATCACTGCAGCCTTGACTTTTTGGGCTTAGGTGATCCTCCCACCTCAGCCTCCCAGGTAGCACAACCAAACCAAACCCAGCTAATTGTTGTTTTTTTTTTTTTTTTGAGACAGAGTCTTGCTTTGTCACCCAGGCTGGAGCCAGGCTGCAGTATCGTGGCACAATCTTGGCTTGCTGCAACCTCCGCCTCCTGGGTTCAAGCGATTCTCCTGCCTCAGCCTCCTGAGTGGCTGGGATTATAGGCGCCTGCCACCACACCCAGCTAATTTTTGTATTTTTAGTAGAGATAGGATTTTATCATGTTGGCCAGGCTGGTCTCAAACTCCTGACCTCAGGTGATTCGCCTGCCTCGGCCTCCCAAAGTGCTAGGATTACAGGCATGAGCCATCGCGCCTGGCCTAATTTTATTTTATTTTATTTTATTTATTTATTGGTTTTTTTTGAGACTGCATCTAGCTTTGTCGCCCAGGTTGGAGTGCAGTGGCTCGATCTTGTTTCACTGCAATCTCCACCTCCTGGGTTCAAGTGATTCTCCTGCCTCAGCCTCCCGGGTAGCTGGGATTACAGGCACCCACCACAACACCAAACTAATTTTTGTATTTTTAGTAGTGATGGTGTTTCACCATGTTGCCCAGGCTGGTGTTGAACTCCTGAGCTCAAGCAATACGCCCACGTTGACCTCCCAAGGTGCTAGAATTACAGGTTGAGCCTCCGTGCCCAGCCCAACTTTTTTTTTTTTTAAGATAGAGTTTTGGCCGGGCGCGGTGGCTCAAGCCTGTAATCCCAGCACTTTGGGAGGCCGAGACGGGGGGATCACGAGGTCAGGAGATCGAGACCATCCTGGCTAACACGGTGAAACCCTGTCTCTACTAAAAAATACAAAAAACTAGCCGGGCGAGGTGGCGGGCGCCTGTAGTCCCAGCTACTCGGGAGGCTGAGGCAGGAGAATGGTCTAAACCTGGGAGGCGGAGCTTGCAGTGAGCTGAGATCCGGCCACTGCACCCCAGCCTGGGCGACAGAGCAAGACTCTGTCTCAAAAAAAAAAAAAAAGATAGAGTTTTGCTCTTATTGCCCAGGCTGGAGTGCAATGGCACAATCTTAGCTCACTGCAACCTCTGCCTCCCAGGTTCAAGTGATTCTCCTGCTTCAGCCTCCCAAGTAGCTGGGACTGCAGGTGCTTGCCACGATGCCCAGAAAATTTTTGTATTTTTAGTTGAGACGTTTCACCATGTTGGCCAGGCTGGTCTTGAACTCCTGACCCAGGTGATCCACCTGCCTTAGTCTCCCAAAGTGCTGGGATTATAGGCGTAAGCCACCGCGCCTGGCTGCCCAGCCCAATTTTTTTGTATTTTTGATAGAGACAGGGTGTTGCAATGTTGCCCAGGCTGGTCTCGAACTCCTGGACTCAAGGGATCCTCCCACCTCAGCCTCCCAAAGTGCTGGGACGACAGGTGTGAGCCACCATACCCAGCTTCCATCAGTCTCTTTATAAAATTAATTTTTAATTACAGGTAACTCTAGAATGTATCCTCATATGTCTAATTGGGAAAAATTCTCATTCCCTCTCTTTTTCCATAGTGGTCCCTCTGATAAGTCAGACACTGAAACCATGAAGCTCCTACTGACTGACATGTTTCTGCACATATATACATCACTTGGCCTGCTGCTTTACGATTTTGTCTTGTTTTGCTTTGCTTTTATGTGGATGGAGTCACACGGCGAAAGTCACACTTTACTGACAATTATCTTCCTCAGCTTTCATTTGTGAACATTCAACATGCATCTGGTTGGCCGGGCGCGGTCGCTCAGGCCTGTAATCCCAGCACTTTGGGAGGCCGAGGCGGGCAGATCACAAGGTCAGGAGATGCAGACCATCCTGGCTAACACGGTGAAACCCCGTCTCTACTTAAAAAAAAAAAAATACAAAAAATTAGCTGGGCATGGTGGCGGGCACCTGTAGTCCCAGCTACTGGGGAGGCTGAGGCAGGAAAATGGCGTGAACCCGGGAGGCGGAGCTTGCAGTGAGCCGAGATTGCACCACTGCACTCCAGCCTGGGTGACAGAGCAAAACTCCGTATCAAAAAAAAAACAAAAAAAAACATGCATCTGGCGAGTTCTCCATTTTTTTCTGGCTGTACCGCATTCCTTGTAAATGGTTTCATAGGATTCCATGGTGTGGATAAACCAGAGTTTACTAAGCCACTCCCTGTGGTGGTGACCCATGCCTGTAATCCCAGCACTTTGGGAGGCCAAGGCAGGTGAATCACTCAAGGTCAGGAGTTCCAGACCAGCCTGGCCAACATGGTGAAACCCCGACTCTACTATAAATATAAAAATTAGCCGGACGTGCTGGCAGGCGCTAATCCCAGCTACTTGGGAGGCTGAGGCAGGAGAATTGCTTGAACCCGGGAGGCGGATGTTGAAGTGAGCCAAGATCGCAACACTCCACTCCAACCTGGGTGACAGAATATGACTCCGTCTCAAAAAAATAAATAAAAATAAAAACTGGAAATAGGGCCAGCCATAGTGGCTCACACCTGTAATCCCAGCACTTTGGGAGGCTGAGGCAGGCGGATCACTGGAGGTCAGGAGTTTCAGCCCAGCCTGGCCAGCATGGTGAAACCCTGTCTCTACTAAAAATACAAAAATTAGCCAGATGTGATGTGGTCCACGCCTGTAATCCCAGCTACTCGGGAGGCTGAAGCAGGAGAATCGCTTGAGCTGAGGAGGCAGAAGTTGCATTGAGCTGAGATTGTGCCACTGCACTGCAGCCTGGGCAGCAGAGCCAGACTCTGTCTCAAAAAAACAAAACAGAAAATATAGCCGGTGCTGATGGTGCACACCTGTACTGGCAGCTACTCAGGAGGCTGAGGTAGGAGGATCGCTGGAGGCCAGGAGTTTGAGGCTACAGGGAGCTGTGATTGCACCACTGCACTCCAGACTGGGTGACAGAGTGAGACCCTGTCTCAATAAACATACAAAAAATGGAAATACCCGGTTGTAAAGCCTGGGTGACTATAATTTTACTAGCCTGCCAAATTACCTTCCACACGGGGATAACCAGTGTTCATTCCCACCAGCAACAGCTCACTCTGCCCATTTCCCCACATGTGCCACAGCACTGGGAGTTATCAAGTTTTTTGTTTTTGTTTTTTGTTTTTTTAAAAGAGACAGGATCTCACTCTCTTGCCCAGGCTGAGTGCAGTGGTGCAATCAGGGCTCGCTGCAGCCTCGACCTCCTGGGCTCAACCAGTCCTCCCGCCTCCACCTCCTGAGTAGCTGGGACTACAGGCACGCACCACCAACCCTGGTGATTTTTTTCCTCTTTGCCAACCTGGGGAGGGAGGAGAGTGTTATTCCATCTTGTGGGTGGCTGGTGAGGCTGGGGTCTTCCCTCGAGTTTGGATGAGTGCTGTCACCTTGGTCTGCGGATTGCCCCTCTGACCCCGTTTTGGTCTCTCTCTTACCCGCCACGCCCTGCGGCTTAGATATCTCTGCGACTTTACGTACTACACCTCTCTGTACCAGAGTCACGGTCGATCAGCCTTCGTCCACGTGCCCCCTCTGGGGAAGCCATACAACGCAGACCAGCTGGGCAGGGCACTGAGAGCCATCATTGAGGAGATGCTGGACCTCCTGGAGCAGTCAGAGGGCAAAATCAACTATTGCCACAAACACTGAGGAATGCTCAGGTCTCCTAAGACCTCATCCTGCTGGGGACCCCACGAGGGGACATCCACCCTCTGGGGTGTGGCCAGGAAAAGACAAGCTCTTCAACTTGGGGATCCGATCTGGAAGAGAGATTCTGATCTGCCCATCTCCTCTTCCTCCTTCTCTACAAAAGCTCCGGTTGATTTGAGGGAAGTGGCTGAAAATTTTCTTTGCTCCCGTTTTCCTCCCTGCATCTGGGGACACAGCTGCCGTGACCAGGGAGGCCAGCCTGAGGGGTCCAGATGCCCAGGGAGAATCTTGGTCTGGTGGGTCCATGAGCTGCGATACCACAGCTGGAGCCACGTGTTCACCTGCTTTCCTGTCTGTTGGTGAAGGAATTTCAGAATTCACTTTATATCCAAGACTGGCTTTTACCAAATTTAAAAGCCTCTCACTGAGTCCTCGACCTTGACCTGTGCTCAACAGCCTGGCCCTTTCTGGGGCTACCCTGGGATATGGCATATTTTTTTCTTTCTTTCTTCTCTCTCTCTCTCTCTTTTTTTTTTTTTAAACCAATAGTGCTAGTTTGTGCACAGAGTAATTTATATTCCCTTTGGTTAAAATGCAGGCTTTTTAGCCAACAACAAAAGTGTCTTTTTTCCCCCCATGCCGGGGTGAGGCCACTTTTGCCTCCTGCCCTGAAAATTGGACTTAAGATGCCATGTCTTGGCTGGGCGCAGTGGCTCATGGCTGTAATCCCAGCACTTTGGGAGGCCAGGGTGGGTGGATCACTTGAGATCAGGAGTTCGAGACCAGCCTAGCCAACATGGTGAAACCCTGCCTCTACTAAAAATATAAACATTAGCTGGGCGTGGTGGTGCATGCCTGTAGTCCTAGCTACTTGGGAGGCTGAGGCTGGAGAATCGCTTGAACCCGGGAGGCAGAGGTTGCAGTGAGCTGCGATTGCACGGCTGCACTCCAGCCTGGGTGACAGAGCGAGATTCTGTCTCAAAAAAACAACTGGACTTAAGATGGCATGTCTTGGTTTTAGGGCCAAAAATGAGGACCCCTTGCTTAAGGCATGGGGTCGGTGGCCAGGCGACGGGGTGGGACTGCTGCCCCAGATGTGGCCATGGGGGTCGTGGTCCTTTCAACACCGAGCTATGAGCTGTCGCCATGGAGACCAGGGCCATCTGTGGGAAGGCGGATTTTGTCTGCTTTTGACTTTTCTTTTTTAATATGTAAACTCCACAGCAGCGGAAACCCGCCCCCTCCACTTCTGGCCTGGAGCTTCAAGGTTTTGGTGCCGGAACGAGTTTGTTGTTCCCTCAGCAGGGTGGTGGGGGGGTCTCAAAACGGAGGCCTGGGGGCTGGAGTTGGCAGCTTTGCATGTCCCGGCATGTCTGAGCAGGAGGAATTCCGGGCGGCCAAGGGGTTTTATGTAGATTGGTTTTGGATACTCGCCCAGGAGTCAGGAGTCAAATTTTATCTCACTTCCTGGTAACCTTGAACTCTAGACAGGGATGAAATGATGTAAAGTTCCTCAGATGATGTAAGTTCAGCCAGATCTTGATACCCATCAGGGAGAGAGGACGACCCCTACAGTGAAACCAATTGAGTGAAATGCACGTTCTGGAAATCAGTTTCTATTTTGGCCTGGGGGAATGTGGCTATACTGTTTCCCTGCGTGTGACACAGTTGGAATCTGATCTTGTTGGTTTCCCAACATCTAGGGTTGTGTGTGTGTGTGTGAGAGAGAGACAGAGAGACAGAGAGACAGAGAGACAGAGAGAGACAGGGTCTTGTTCTGTTGACCAGGCTGGAGTACAGTAGTGTGATCATGGATCACTGCAGCCTCCTGGGCTCAAGTGATCCTCCCATCTCAGCCTCCTGAGTAGCTGGAACTACAGGCATGTACCACCACACCTGGCTAATTTTTAAATTTTTTGTACAGACAGAGTTTTGCCATGTTGCCCAGGCTGGTCTCGAACTCCTGGACTCAAAGTGATCCTCCCTTCTCGGTCTCCCAAAGTGCTGGGATAACAGGCACTTATTATCCACTTATGAGCCACTGATCCCAGCCCAGTTCTTTTTTAAAACAACTGAGAGTTTTGTTTTCTTCAGTGTTCACCTTCCTTGTCTCCAGTTCCAATGCTGGCAGTGGTTCCTACCTCTGTTGGGTTTCTAGATCATTTGGGAACTGGGATGATGGGTTTCTGTGAAACACGTTTTCCAAGCCTTGGGCTTTCTCTGGAGGGGAAGGTGGATGCTGGTAGGTGACTTGCAGTAGGTGCCTGGCAGTGGGTGTGGACTGTGACTGGCAGGTGGAAATGAGTAGGGACACTATTGTTCCCTCCACTCCAGCCTTCTTTTTGCTCGAAATGCCCCCTCCACACCCCTGGTAGCTCTCTGTGTCCTGAGAAATCGAGTGTGGGAGGCAGCACTGCCTCTGTCCCCCCAGCTTCTGTGAAGGGAAACTGTGGCCTCTTTTGAATGTGGGGAACAACTGAAGACTCAGGGATCACCCAGAGGTCTTGTGGAAAACAACTTCAGACTTCATCTTGCTCTGTTCCTCAAAGGTCTCGTCTGTGGGCCTCTGAGGAGAAAACAGATCTAGCTAAGACGGGCAACATGGGGAAGAGGGTGTGCCAGGCCTGAACTGAGCTAAGCACCTGCCCCAGGCTCCATCTTTCTTTTGTCTTCATTTCACCTCTGTGTTTAAAGCACCGTGTGACATAGCTCCTTAGAGATATAACCTATTGTCTGCTCATTGTCAAGTGTGTGTGTGTCATCTTTGTGTTCTTTTTTTTTTTTTTTGAGACAGAGTCTTGCTCTGTCACCCAGGCTGGAGTGCAGTGGCCAGATCTCGGCTCACTGCAAGCTCTGCCTCCCGGGTTCACACCATTCTCTTGCCTCAGCCTCCCGAGTAGCTGGGACTACAGGCGCCCACCACCTCGCCCGGCTAGTTTTTTGTATTTTTTTTTTTAGTAGAGACGGGGTTTCACCGTGTTCGCCAGGATGGTCTCGATCTCCTGACCTCGTGATCCACCCGTCTCGGCCTCCCAAAGTGCTGGGATTACAGGCTTGAGCCACCGCGCCCGGCCCAATCTTTGTGTTCTTGCAGGGACATTTGTGTTCACATTTCCTCACCGAGTCAAGCCAGTATCCCATCCTTCCTCATAATGCACAACATTTGGCTCATTTACATTTTCTCATTGTTATTTTTCGTTCTTATTTTTTGAGACGGACTCTCACACTGTCCCCCGGGCTAGAGTGCAATGGTGTGATCTCAGCTCACTGCAACCTCCGCCTCCTGGGTTTACAAAAGTCTCCTGCCTCAGCCTCCCGAGTAGCTGGGATTACAGGTACACACCACCATGCTTGGCTAATTTTTGTATTTTTAGTAGAGATGCAGCCTCGCCATGTTGGCCAGGCTGGTCTTGAAATCCTGACCTCAGGTGATCTGCCTGCCTTCGCCTCCCAAAGTACTGGGATTACAGGTGTGAGCTATCGCGCCTGGCCGTTTTTTACAAATATTTTTCTTTTGGTGGAACTCATCTATGCATCGTATGGTGTGTTTTTCCACCTTTGTTGGGTCTCAGCTTAGAATAGCCTCACGTGGGCTAGGTTTGGTGACTCACACCTGTAATCCTAGCACTTTGGGAGGTTGAGGCAGGAGAATCTCTTGAGCCCAGGAGTTCAAGACCAGCCTGGGCAACATAGCAAGAGCCCCCACATCTACCAAAACATACAAAAATTAGCCAGATGTGGTGGTGCATGCCTGTGGTCCCAGATACTCAGGAGGCTGAGGCAGGAGGATCACCTGTGCCTGGGAGTTTGAAGCCCCAGTGAGCCATGATCACACCACTATAGTCCAGCCTGGGCAACAGAGCAAGACCCTGTCTCAAAAAAAAAAAAAAAAAAAATCCTCATGCAACAAGGTAAGGACCAAGTCCCATTCCCTCTCGCCTCATTTTCAGAACCTGGAGTAGGGGCTACATGTGGCATAGGAAGGGTCTGCAAAGTGGGTGGGACTTGGCAGGTGTTGGGAAGAGGAATAGGAGTGGCAAGTGTCAGTGGTGGAAAGACAGGCTGAGGGGTGTGGTGGGAAGGCTGGGGGAGAAAGGTGAGAAGTGATTGGGGGGCTTCCCTGATGAGTCCTCATGGAGGGTGCTGAGGCAGGGAACAGGGGTACAGGGACAGCGATCGGGGCACCTGGTGCCCTGACCAGCTTGATGATGGCATCTCTTTTAAGATGCCCCAAGTCTGTGCACTTTATTCCTTTATTCGGCCCCTAGCACCCCCTCCGCACCACAAAGGTCAGTGGTATGTGTGTGGGGATGTAGCTCAAAAAAGAAATAAGATGGAGTGGAAAGGAAAGAAAGGAAGAAGCAGGAATTCAAGGTGAGTGGGCTGAGCTTGGGGCCACCTAGCCCACCTGCTGCAATCAAGGGCTGGAACAAGCCTGAGGCTACTTGGAGAGGCAGGGCTGGGCGGGGACAGGGGGTGGGGGCCGAGTTCACAGCTTCTCCATCAGAGCCAGATGTGTGGAGGAAATGTCCCAGATGGCAGTAGTTTCTGGGCAAGGAGGGGAATCCTGTAGATGGTTCATGTCTATGATCCCAGTGCTTTGGGAGGCTGAGGTGGGAGGATTGCTTGAGCCCAGGAGTTCAAGACCAGTCCTGGGCAGCATGGCAAGACCCCATCTCTACATAAATTAAAAAAAAAAAAAAAATTAGCCAGGTGTGGTAACAAGCACCTGTAGTCCCAGCTACTTGGGAGGCTGAGTTGGGAGGCTTATCTGAGCCCGGGAGGTGGAGGCTGCAGTAAGCCGTGATTACACCACTGTACCCCAGCCTGGGCAACAGAGAAAGACCCTGTCTCAAAATTGAGGGAAAAAAGGGGGCCAGGCACGGTGGCTTACGCCTGTTATCCCAGTACGTTGGGAGGCCAAGGCAGGCTGATTGCTTGAGGCCAGGAGTTTGGGACCAGCCTGGCCAACATAGCAAAACCCCGTCTGTACTGAAAATACAAAAATTAGTCAGGTGCGCACCTGTAATCCCAGCTACGCGGGAGGCTGAGGCAGGAGAATTGCTTGAACCCGGGAGGTGGAGGTTGCAGCGGGCCGAGATCGCGCCACTGCATTCCAGACTGGGCAACATAGCAAGACTCCGTCTCCAAAACAAAACAAAACAAAACAAAAAACAAAATGGAATTTCCTGCTCCGCTCTTCTGCTCATTGCTGGCATAGAAACATCTAGAACAGAAAGTATCCACTCTGGGGCAGATGGAAGAGCTGGAGAAGTAGATTCAAGATGCCTTTTAGTCTTGGAAGTTTCTTCCAGGGAGCGAGACCCGCTGGTATGTTTACATCTGCACTCCCGTGCCCTGGGGAAGTGACTGGGTGGAGGGGATGGCTCGTGGAAATCTGCCCCGCACAGCCGGCCCCCTTTGGGCTGCCACTGTCTAGACTGTTGGCCTTTGACCTCTCCGCCTCTTGTGGCGTCTGAACCCTTTTGGAGAGAGCCGGACAAAGCCCCATTCTCCATGGCCTCGGCCTCTATCCTGAGGCCTCTGGGAGCCGTGTGATCCTGCGGCCAGTGTGGGATGCTGATGATGGTTGAGGAAGCAGGTCTCTGCCAGGTTGCCCCATGCGGCCACCCGTCCTCAGCATCCTAACTTAAGGGGGCGGGAGAGGCCTTTGTTTCTATAATCCAAATTAAATTTCCCTTCCCTGGGCACAAGTGCCTCATAAGGGCCCAGGGCTGCTGGCTGGGAGGGAAAGTGTCCCCAGTTTTGCAGTGAGGAGGCAGGCTGAGGGCTGGGGTTCTCCTTAGACCCTTGGCAGAATGGCTGGAGGGGCAGGTGCTGCCCAGCTGGAAAGCTAATTCCTGGGTGGATGCTGAATGTACCTGCTGAGAATCTGTCCCCTGGTTTCCAGGACAGTTGTCACAAGCTGAGTGGTGGGGAACTCCCAGGCCTTGAGGGACCCAGTCCCACCCCAAACTGCTCCGCCTCCCCCAAATTCCCTTTCTCCTCCTCCTCTTTCTCCCCGCCATGGCTCCCCGAAGTTACCCACAGAAGTGCCTGCCTCTCCAGCGCTCACAGAACACACAAAAAAGGGACAGGAATTGGTCACTGGGTAGTGGCCGTGGCTCCTGACGATCCAGACCAGCGTCTGGCCCAAGCCATTCACAGAGGTGGAGTCTGGGGCCTGAGGGCTTTTGTGTCCTGACACTTTGTCTCAAGGAGATCCCACATAGGGATTTGAGTTAGGCTTTCTGCTTGCCAAGGCCTGTGGCATCTGAGCCTGGCTGAGGGCCAGGCAAGCTTCCCCTGAGCCTTTGGAAGCCGAGTTCACACTCTGCCTACCCAGAGGAGCGCCAGCTTGTTTCTGGGGGCTCCTCTAACATCTCAGGTTTTTATCTTGTCTTAAATTTCTCTCTAGGAGAAAACCCTTCCCTTCCAAAGGTGACTGTGTTTTCTGTCCCCAAAGGAGGGCCCGGTCCCTCCAGGCTCAGCGTGGCTTCTCCCTGATCCCCCTAGAACTTTTGCCAGTGCCTTTTCTGAAACTCCTGTGTCCCGGACCTCCCAGGCGGAGAAGGATATGCCGGACTCTGCCTGGGGCTGAGCTCTAGGAGACCCCAAATTTGACACCAGAGAAAGCAAATAAAACAGTTGAAATACACTTACATTTCCTGTGTGTCCTTGTGTGAGGCCGGAGTTCACCTGGGTGCCCGGAAGTAGAGGGACCCTGTGTCACTGGGTTTCCATTCTCAGTGGTGCTGGGCCCAGGGCAGCTGGTGACCATGTGCTGAGTGAGTGATGAGGGGGGGATTCTGCCCTGAGTGGTCTCTTTCCTCAAAATCAGGGGTCTGGCTGGGTGCGGTGGCTCACACCTGGAATCCCAGCACTTTGGGAGGCCAAGGTGGGTGGATCACCTGAGGTCAGGAGTTCCAGACCAGCCTGGTCAACATGGCAAAAACCTGTCTCTAGTAAAAATACAAAAATTAACCAGGTGTGGTGGCACGTGCCTGTAATCCCAGCTACTCGGGAAGCTGAAGCAGGAGAATTACTTGAACCCGGGAGGTGGAGGTCACAGTGAGCCGAGATCACACCACTGTACTCCAGCCTGGGCAACAGAGCGAGACTCAGTCTCAAACAACAACAACAACAACAAACCAGGGACTTGTTGCAACACACAGGAAGGTTGAGGAATTTGCCTGTGGTAACACAGGCACTGGGATTTGAGCGATGATCTGCGTCAACCTCCAGAACATACAAAATCCACATCACGGCTAGGCGCCGTGGCTCACGCCTGTAATCCCAGCACTTTAGGAAGCTGAGGTGGGTGAATCACCTGAGGTCAGGAGTTCAAGACCAGCCTGACCAACATGGTGAAACCCCATCTCTACTAAAAATACAAAAATTAGCTGGGCGTGGTGGCAGGTGCCTGTAATCCCAGCTACTCGGGAGGCTGAGGCAGGAGAATCACTTAAACTCAGGAGGGGGAGGTTTCTGTGAGCCGAGATCGCGCCACTGCACTCCAGCCTGGGCGACAGAGCGAGACTTCTCAGAAGAAAAAAACAAAAAATCCCCATCACTCTGACAGGGGATGCCATGCCATTGCCACCCTTACAGACAGGGAAACTGAGGCTTCACCAGTTGAAGCCCCTTGTCCCCTGTGTCACGGCCAGGGAGAGTAGGGGTGGGAAGGTGAAGCCAGGCCGGCTTCTCTGGAGTGGAGGGCTTTTTTTTTTTTTCTTTTTTTTTGAGACGGAGTCTCGCTCTGTCGCCCAGGCTGGAGTGCAGTGGCCGGATCTCAGCTCACTGCAAGCTCCGCCTCCCGGGTTCACGCCATTCTCCTGCCTCAGCCTCCCGAGTAGCTGGGACTACAGGCGCCCGCCACCTCGCCCGGCTAGTTTTTTTTTGTATTTTTTTTAGTAGAGACGGGGTTTCACCGTGTTAGCCAGGATGGTCTCGATCTCCCGACCTCGTGATCCGCCCGTCTCGGCCTCCCAAAGTGCTGGGATTACAGGCTTGAGCCACCGCGCCCGGCCGGAGTGGAGGGCCTTGAAGAACACAAACGGACGTGTTCATTCCCTAGGCCTGTCCTCAGCAGGGATGAAGATACCCTGGTCTCTGGCTCTCTGAGAATAAACTTTTGACAGCAAAGGGACTTGCACAAGAAGGAAGATGTCCTGGAGCAAGTGGACCCCGTGGGTTGGGGGAACTTCCTTGGAGTCACTGAGGACTGAGCGTTCTTGCACCCCCAGTGGGGGTGTTCATAGCTGGGTGGTCTTTCCCATAGGGTTGACTCATTATTATTATTTAATGTAGAGACAGGGTCTTGCCACATTGCCCAGGCTGGTCTCGAACTCCTGGGCTTAAGCTCTCTACCTACCTCAGCCTCCCAAAGCTCTGGGATTCCAGGCATGAGCCACCACGCCCGGCTCTTTGCTGTCTTGAGCCTTGGTTTACCCATTCCTCATGGGGCTTTTGTGGGAATTCAATGAGATTCTGCTTTTACAGCCCTTACCCTGGAGCTTGATGCTCAGTAAATACAATGATCAGGGTGTGGGCTCTCGCTTATAATCCCAGCGCTTTGGGAGGCTGAGGCGGGTGTATCACTTGAGGTCAGGAGTTCGAGACCAGCCTGGGCAACATGGTGAGACTCCCATCTCTACAAAAAATACAAAAATTAGACAGGTGTGGTGGCACACACCTGTAGTCCCAGCTACTCAGGAGGTTGAGGTGGGAGGATCATCTGAGCCTGGGGGGGAGGTCAAGGCTGCAGTGAGCAGTGATCATGCCACTGCACTCCATCCTGAGTGACAGAGTGAGTCTCCATCTCAAAAACAAAAACCTGGCCAGGTGTGGTGGCTCACGCCTGTAATCCCAGCACTTTGGGAGGCCAAGGCAGGTGGATCATTTGAGGTCAGGAGTTCGAGACCAGCCTGGCCAACATGGAGAAACCCCATCTCTACTAAAAATCCAAAAATTAGCCGGCCATGGTGGTAAACGCCTGTAATCCCTGCTACTCGGGAGGCTGAGGCAGGAGAATTGAGTGAACCAGGGAGGCTGAGGTTGCAGTAAGCTGAGATTGCACCACTACACTCCAGTCTGGGTGATGGAATGAGACTCCATCTCAAAAAAATAAACCCACAATGGCCGGGCGCGGTGGCTTAAGCCTGTAATCCCAGCACTTTGGGAGGCCGAGACGGGCGGATCACGAGGTCAGGAGATCGAGACCATCCTGGCTAACACAGTGAAACCCCGTCTCTACTAAAAAATACAAAAAACTAGCCGGGCGAGGTGGCAGGTGCCTGTAGTCCCAGCTACTCGGGAGGCTGAGGCAGGAGAATGGCGTGAACCCGGGAGGCAGAGCTTGCAGTGAGCTGAGATCCGGCCACTGAACTCCAGCCTGGGCGACAGAGCGAGACTCCGTCTCAAAAAAAAAAAAAAGAAAAAAAAAAAAAGAAAAAAAAAAAAAGAAAAATAAACCCACAAAATAAATTCCTCTTCCAGGAAGCCCTCCTGGCTACCTAGGCATCTCCTCTGACTCCTACAGCTTCCTGGGTGTCCCCATTGTAGCACTCTGGGTGGTAATTGACAGCCTCTGTGACAGGGTGGATGGGTATGCATGGGGCCCCCCTGTGTCTCCTGTGCCCAGCATAGTGCCAGAGGCACAGTAGGTGTGCAGTAAACTGCTGGGAGGAGAGGTGAGTGCTGTGGGTCCGCTCCTGAGGCCAGCCAGGGACTTGGCGAGACACCAGTGCCTCCTCTCAGGAGTGAAAGACGCTGGAAACACCAGGCTCCTCCTGCAATCTGGGGCCCCCACCTAAGGAGGCCCCTCACCCTGTATGAATGGCTGTGCCAGTCATTCAGAAAGTTCCCACTGTGGGCTGGGCCCTGGACTGGGGACACAGCAAGGATCAGGCAGCTGGGAGTACAGCATGGAGGTCCCTGCTGGGATGGGGGCTGCACAGGCAGCTAAAGAGTCCGAGGCTCATCCCAGGATGTGGCTGAGAGAGACTGCACAAGGGTCCATCCCCTAGAGGCCCCATCCGCCCTTGCCTGGGTGCTCCCAGCCTTACTCAAAGGAGTGGGTCTGCCTGGTGCTTTGTCTCACACCTGCAATCCCAGTGCTTTGGGAGGCCGAGGCAGGGGGATCGCTTGAGCACAGGAGTTCCAGACCAGCCTGGACAACGTGGCGAGATTGTATCTCTACAAAAGTAAAAATAAATTTTATAAAGTAGCTGTGGACTGGGCACAGTGGCTCACGCCTGTAATCCCAGCACTTTGGAAGGCCAAGGTGGGCAGATCACCTGAGGTCAGGAGTTCGAGACCAGCCTGGCCAACATGGTGAAACCCTGTCTCTACTAAAAATGCAAAAGTTAGCCGGGTGTGGTGGTGCACACCTGTAATCCCAGCTACTCAGGAGGCTGAGGCAGGAGAACCGCTTGAACCCAGGAAGCAGAGGTGTCAGTGAGCTAAGATCACCCCACTGCACTCCAGCCTGGTGACACAGTGAGACCCTGTCTCTAAAAAAAACGAAATAAAAATGAAAAGATGAAGATCTTGGCCTCCATTCTTGCCCTTCCACTCCATTCCAACTGCTGGGCCTCACACCCTCTGTGGCTCCCTTTCGCCTACAGGAAAAAGGATTTCTGTACTGGGGATTTGAACCCCATTCCCTTGTTTCTACTGACCCCCGACTGCCTCAATATCCCGCACTTCCTCTCCCCAGAACCACCCTCCCCAAAGCCCTTATTGATGCTTGGAGGATTCCTATGCATCCCTCAAAGCCCACGGTTTGGGAAAGATGCTGCAGTGGTCTCGAGACATCCTGAGTGTGATGAAAGCCTGGGGTAGGGGTAAAGGGGCAAAATCCAGCACCAGAAATCCCAACTGAGTCCTTCCCCCACACGTCTTCCACCTTCCCACCCTCTCTTGCAGGTTCTGGCTCCCTGCCTCGAAGCAATCACCAGTTTTTACAAGGAGTGCCTCAGACCTGCCCGGACATGTCCCGGTCCCCCAGAAGCAGGGAGGGGTGGGTCAGGCTGTCACCTCTCCCTTCCCTGTATGGTGCTGATAAGGGCATGGGGGAGGCAGAGATAAACAGAGATAGACACGATGGGAGATAGGCAGAAATGGAGGGAGAGCCAGGGAGAGTTAGACACAAAGAGAGAAAGTGGAAATTCTCCAGATATTTTGCTTAGGGTGAAGACACGGAGACACAGAGAGGGCCTTAGCCAGCCGAGGATGACGATTTGGGATACTGGGTCACCCAGGCACTGTACTGTGTAACTCAGGCACGGAGCTGCCCTGTTCCGAGCCTCAGTTTACCCCTGTGACACAGAGGAGATCTCCATACCCCTAGCACAGGGCCGTGTATCCGAGCTCAGCCAGAGCCTGGCATGCAGTAAGTGCTTCATAAATGCACACTGTGGACAGCAGAATTATGACGGGAGCGCGCATGCGAACTGGGTTGCTAATGTGAAACGTGAAGCGGGAGGCCCAGGGTCACCCAGCCAATGGCTTCCGGGCAGCAAGCACGTGGGGGAAGCCTCAGCTGACCCACTTCCTGGCCAGTTTATGCAGGAACTCACACAGCCGGTCCCCGAGGCTGAGCCCACCACTTCCGCCCCCCACGGTACCAGCCCTGCTGACTCATACTCAGCTGCCACAGTCCGCTTTCCCTGCTGACCACGGGGTGGGGGGTGGAGGGGAAGAGGGGGAGGGAACGGCACCTCACCAAGGCCAGAGGCCCAGAAAGGACAGAAGGTCATGGTTGGGGAGAAGCAGGCAGGAGAACAGAGTCTGTCTTGGCCTTAACTGGCCGGCAACATGAAACCTGCCCTCCATAAGGAAGGACAAGATGAAAAACTTGGGGATTTGGAGGGGACAGCAAATTAGACTCAATCACAATTTCAAACTTTTGGATGTCAATATATCCATCAAGAAATTGAAAAGAGGCCTGGCATGGTGGCCAATGCCTGTCATCCCAGTCCTTTGGGAGACCAAGGTAGGAGGAGCACTTGAGGCCAGGAGTTCAAGACCAGCCTGGGCAACATGGTGAGACCCCGTCTCTACAAAAAATTTAAAAATTAGCTGGACATGATGATGTATGCCTGTTGTTTCACGTGTCCATGTGATGAGACCACCAAAGAGCCTTTGTGTGAGCAACATGGCTGTTTATTTCACCTGGGTGCAGGCGGGCTGAGTCCGAAAAGAGAGTCAGCAAAGGGTGGGGGATTCTCATGAGTTCTTATAGGTTTGGGGATAGGTGGTGGAGGTAGGAGCAATGTTTTGCCGGCAGCAGATGGATCTCACAAAGTACATTCTCAAGGGTGGGGAGAATTACAAAGAACCTTCTGAAGGGTGAGGGAGATTCCAAAGTACCTTGATCAGTTAGGGTGGGGCAGAAACAAATCACAATGGTGAAATGTCATCAGTTAAAGCTATTTTCGCCGGGCGCGGTGGCTCACGCCTGTAATCCCAGCACTTTGGGAGGCTGAGGCGGGCGGATCACAAGGTCAGGAGATCGAGACCACGGTGAAACCCCGTCTCTACTAAAAATACAAAAAGTTAGCCAGGCGCGGTGGCGGGCGCCTGTAGTCCCAGCTACTCAGGAGGCTGAGGCAGGAGAATGGCGTGAACCCGGGAGGCGGAGCTTGCAGTGAGCCGAGATCGCGCCACTGCACTCCAGCCTGGGCGACAGCGCGAGACACCGTCTCAAAAAAAAAAGAAAAGAAAAGAAAAGAAGGATTCAGAGGACTCAGAGCTTGAGGTGGAGACTGAAGGAACAGACAGGAGAGAAGGAAGAAAGAAGAAAGATTTGGGACAAGTCCCATTGGGAGCAGAGACTACGGAGGGACCAATATGTAAGAGAATGCCTGGACGTCGGGCACCTCAGACCATTTGCTCATTTTATGACAAAAATTATCTAGATCTCGTAGGGTGGAGAAATCAAAAGTGCTGTTTTCTGGCCATTTAGAACCATTGTCGAGTTTGTACTGGGGTCAAGAGTATCGCAGAAGAAAATAAGATGCTTAGATTTTAGGTCAGGCGAGAGTTGAAGGGGTTTTAAGTTTTTGAGAACACAGGGTAAGGGAGAAGAAGGGGGAATGGAGGGTGGAAGTTTGCCCATAGTGAAGGAGGCAAGTTTAAAGAGAAGGGTAGAGACATGGAGAAGGGGGTGGGGAGCAGCCCTGGGCTGCAATGTGGGTGAGCAGCCAAAGCAGGCATCCCCGCAATTGACTTGCCACCAAGGGAATGTGGGTGAATGATCGAGGCAGGCGTCCCCGCGGAGATCAGACACCAGTGGAACATGGGTGAATAATCAGAGAGGCGTCCCCGCAATGATTAGACACCAAGGGAAGGCTGCCTTCCCGAGTCCGTGACCAGCGCCGGAGTTTTGGGTCCATGGATAAAATGTGTCTCCTTTGTCTCTATCAGAAAATGAAAGGAATTGAAATTAAGAGAAGGGAGAGATTGAAGGGTGGCGCCAAGATTGAAAGGAGAAAGAGGTTGAGGGATAGTGAGGGTTGGAGAAGAGAGTAAAAAGAGGCCGCTTATCCGATTTAAAATCGGTGAGATGTTCCTTGGGCTGGTTGGTCTGAGGACCCGAGGTCGCAGGTGGATCTCTTTACGGGGTGAGAGTGAGGACAAGGGATTGGTCTCCCGAATTGAGTCCCACTGACCCGGGTCTTCAGCACCAAATGTTTCACGTGTCCGTGTGAAGAGACCACCAAAGAGGCTTTGTGTGAGCAACATGGCTGTTTATTTCACCTGGGTGCAGGCGGGCTGAGTCCGGAAAAGGAGTCAGCAAAGGGTGGGGGAGTATCATTAGTTCTTATAGGTTTGGGGATCGGCAGTGGAGTTAGGAGCAATGTTTTGCGGGCAGGGGGTGGATCTTACAAAGTACATTCTCAAGGGTGGGGAGAATTACAAAGAACCTTCTTAAGGGTGGGGGAGATTACAAAGTACCTTGATCAGTTAGGGCGGGGCAGAAACAAATCACAATGGTGGAATGTCATCAGTTAAGGCTATTTTCACTTCTTTTGTGGATCTTCAGTTGCTTCAGGCCATCTGGTCACCAGGAATATGATGGCTTAGCTTGGGTTCAGAGGCCTGACACCTGTAGTCCCAGCTACTCTGGAGTCTAAGGCAAGAGGATCATTTGAACCCAAGAGGGTGAGGCTGTAGTGAGCTATGATGGCGCCACTGCACTCCAGTCTGGGTGACAGAGCCAGAGCCTGTCTCTAGATAAAAAGGAAAACAAAGAAATTTAAAAGACAAGCCATGGACTTAGAGATGTTTTCTGCTATGCCTTTAACGGACCAAGGAGAAGCATCTGGAACGTCTGACAGCCACACAGATACCACTAGACCAAAGGAAAACAACACCAGAGAGGGCCAGGCACTGTGGCTCACGCCTGTAATCCCCGCACTTTGGGAGGCCGAGGCGGGTGGATCACTTCAGGTCAGGAGTTCGAGAACAGCCTGGCCAACATGGTGAAACCCTGTCTCTACTAAAAATACAAAATTAGCCAGGTGTGGTGGTCCACGCCTGTAATCCCAGCTACTCAGGAGGCTGAGGCAGGAGAATCACTTGAACCCGGGAGGTGGAGGTTGCAGCGAGCCGAGATCACGCCATTGCACTCCAGCCTGGATGACAGAGAGAGACTCTGTCTCAGATAAAAGGCCGGGCGCAGTGGCTCATACCTGTAATCCCAACACTTTGGGAGGCCAAGGCGGATGGATCACCTGAGGTCAGGAGTTCGAAACCAGCCTGGCCAACATGATAAAACCCCGTCTCTACTAAAAATACAAAAATCAACCGGGTGTGGTGGCGCGTGCTATAGTCCCAGCTCCTTGGGAGGCTGAGGCAGGGGAATCGCTTGAACCCAGGAGGCAGAGGTTGCAGTGAGCTGAGATCGCGCCACTGCACTCCAGCCTGGGTGACAGAAGGAAACTGTCTCAAAAAACAAACCAAAAACAAAACCATCAGAGATAAAAATGGGGAGCAGATGGCATTGTTTACATAATACTGACCACAAACTTGGTGTCCTAAAAGAACAGGACTTCTCTCAGGGTTCTGGAAGCCAGAAGTCCAAAATCAAGGTGTCACAGCAGGACTGGTTCCTTCTGGAGGCTGTCGAGACTCAGAAAGTGATACTCCAGCCGGGCGCGGTGGCTCAAGCCTGTAATCCCAGCACTTTGGGAGGCCGAGACGGGCGGATCACGAGGCCAGGAGATCGAGACCATCCTGGCTAACACAGTGAAACCCCGTCTCTACTAAAAAAATACAAAAAAAAAAACTAGCCGGGCGAGGTGGCGGGCGCCTGTAGTCCCAGCTACTCAGGAGGCTGAGGCAGGAGAATGACGTAAACCCGGGAGGCGGAGCTTGCAGTGAGCTGAGATCCGGCCACTGTACTCCAGCCCGGGCGACAGAGTGAGACTCCGTCTCAAAAAAAAAAAAAAAAAAAGAGAGACTCCAAAGTATGGCTCCTTAGCAAAAACTTTGTGGTTTTTGTTTTTAGAGACAGGGTCTTGCTCTGTCACCCAGGCTGAGGTGCAGTGGTACAATGATAGCTCACCGCAGCCTCCACCTCGTGGGCTCAAGCAGTCCTCCCACCTCAGCCTCCCAAGTAGCTGGGATTACAGGCATGCACCACCACACCTGGCTAATTACTTTTATTTGTGTAGAGATGAGACCTCGCTGTGTTGCCCAGACTGGTATCAAACTTCTCCTTCTCCTTCTCCTTCTTTTTCATGGAGTCTCGCTCTGTTACCCAGGCTGGACTGCAATGGCATGATTTGGGCTCATGGCAGCCTCCTCTTGGGTTCAAGTGATTCTCCTGCCTTAGCCTCCCGAGTAGCTGGGACTACAGGCGCGTGCCACCACATCCAGCTAATTTTTGCATTTTTAGTAGAGACAGGGTTTCACCATGTTGTCCAGGATAGTTTTGATCTCTTGACCTTGTGATCTGCCCACCTCGACCTCCCAAAGTGCTGGGATTACAGGCGTGAGCCACCGCATTTGGCCAGGTGCACAGATTTCTAAATACCCCCAATGTACATGGATGCCCCTGAATGTCCTCATTTCCCAAGGAACCCTCCCCAGCTTTTCCTCCCAGGCTTTAGGTGGTTTATGGCTTTTTTTTTTTTTTTTTTTTTTTTGAGACAGTCTTGTTTTGTCATCCAGGCTGGAGTGCAGTGGCACAATCTTGGCTCACTGCAACCTCCACCGCCCAGTTTCAAGCCATCCTCCCACATCAGCCTTCTGAGTAGCTGGGGCTACAGGCATGCACCACCACACTCGGCTGATTTTTGTATTATTTTTTTTTTTTTTGTAGAGAGAAGGTCTCACCACGTTTCCCAGGCTGAAAAAAATAGAGATAAAGTCTTGCTATGTTGTTGCCCAGGCTGATCTCGAGCTTCTGGGCTCAAGCGATCCTCCCACCTCCGTCTCCCAAGGTGCTTGGATTACAAGCATGAGCCACCGTGCCTGGCCTATGGGATGTGTTGACAGTAATATTTTGCCTCAACCATCTAGAAGTTAATAGTTCAGACAGGCATGGTGGCTCATGCCTGTAATCCCAGTACATTGGGAGGCCGAGGCGGGTGGATCACGAGAACAGGGGTTCAAGACCAGCCTGGCCAAGATGGTGAAACCTTGTCTCTACTAAAAATACAAACAAACAAACAAAAAATTAGCCAGGCACGGTGGCAGGTGCCTGTAATCCCAGCTACTGGGGAGGCTGAGGCAGGAGAATCGCTTGAACTCGGAGGTCAGAGGTTTCGGTGAGCTGAAATCCATTTTCAGTGTTTTCAAGCAATGCCTGCCACTTTTCCACTCTGATTTTTTTTTTTTTTTTTTAAATAGGGTCTCACTCTGTCACCCAGGCTGGAGTGCAGTGGCATGATCATAGCTCACTGTAGCCTTGACCTCTTGGGCTCAAGTGATCCTCCCACCTCAGCTTCCCAAAGCGCTGGGACTATAAGTGTGTGCCACCATGCCTGATCTGATAATGTTTTAAATATACCTGTTCCCCAAATATATAGATGAAATTAAAACATGCGTGGTCATGATCAAATCCTAATTACAGATAGAGGCTTCCCTAAGATTGGGGAGAACCTGACTTGGGCTGGGGGGCCACTTCAACTCTCTCTGGAATGATTTTTCTTTAGGTGGGTGCTGGATAGGGGTGTTTGTGATTTTATTATTAATACTTTCGTGTGTGCCTGAAAGATTTCACAATGACAAATAAAACTGAGAGGAAAAGGTTTGGCAGTTCCCCCAACAAGTTCAATACAGGGTTACTCTGTGACCCAGTAATTCCATTGCTCAGTATAGAGCCAAGTGAAATGAAAACAGGTGTTCAAACAAAAACGTGTACACCCACTTTTACAGCAGTATTCTTCATCAAGGCGAAACTACAGTACAGATATTGTAAGATTCCATTTCTGTGAAATGTTTAGAATAGGTACATCTATAAAGGCAGAAATTAGGCCAGGTGCAGAGGCTCATGCCTGTAATCCCAGCACTTTGGGAAGCTGAGGTGACAGGATCGCTGGAGGTTAGGAGTTGAAGGCCAGCCTGAGCAACATAGTAAGATCCCATTTTACAAAATGTTTTAAAAATTAGCAAGGCACTGGCCAGGCGCAGTGGCTCACGCCTGTAATCCCAGCACTTTGGGAGGCTGAGGCGGGAGGATCACCTGAGGTCAGGAGTTCGAGATCAGCCTGGGCAACACGGTGAAAACCCGTCTCTACTAAAAATTCAAAAATTAGCCGGGCATGGTGGTGCATGCCTGTAATCCCAGCTACTTGGGAGGCTAAGGCAGGAGAATCGCTTGAACCCGGGAGGTGGAGATTGCAGTGAGTCGAGATCGCGCCATTGCACTCCAGCCTGGGCAACAAAAGTAAATCTCCGTTTCACCAAAAAAAAAAAAAAAATTAGCAAGGCACGGTGGCATCACTCTGGGATGGGAAGATCACTTGAGCCCAACCATTCGGGACCAACTTGTGCAAAACAGTGAGACCCCATTCTACAAAATAGTAAAAAATTAGCAGGCCATGGTGGTGGCACATGCCTATAGTCCCAGCTACTCGGGAGGGTGAGGTGGCGGGAGGATCGCTTGAGCCCACGAGGTCGAGACTGCAGTGACCTATGATTGTGCCACTGTATTCCAGCCTGGGCTACACCGCAAGACCCTGTCTAAAAAGAAACAAAACAGGCGGCACGCAGTGGCTCACGCCCGAAATCCCAGCACTTTGGGAGGCTGAGGTGGGCGGATCACCTGAGGTCAGGAGCTCAGACCCAGTCTGGCCAACATGGTGAAATCCCTTCTCTAACAAAAATACAAAAATTAGTCAGGCGTGGTGGCACATGCCTGTAATCCCAGCTACTCGGGAAGCTGAGGCAGGAGAATCGCTTTAACCCGGGAGGTGGAAGTTGCAGTGAGCCAAGACTGCACCAGTGCACTCCAGCCTGGGCAACACAGAGTGACTCTGTCTCAAAAGAAAAAAAAAAAAAAGAGATGGGGTCTTGGGGTCTCACTATGTTGCCCAGGCTGGTCTCCAGCTCCTGGCCACAAGCGATGCTCCTGCTTTGGCCTCCTAAAGTGCTGGGATTACATGCCTGAGCCACTGCGTTCAGCCAGGGTGTCCCCTTTCTGAGGCACATTCTTCCCACCTTGGAGGTACCGCAGGAGAACCGTAGGTCCCACGCTGTGCTGGTGAAACTCTCATCTCATGCTGGCCTGTTAGGGTGGCCATATCCTCTCATTTCAGAAGCTCTGAGGGAGATGGAACAGGCTCAGGGGCTGGCTGCTTGGGTCTCTAACCCCAGCCTTGCTGTCTTCTGGCTGTGTGGCCATGACAAACAAGCCCACCTCTCTGGCCTCAGTTTGTCATCTGTGAAATGGACATCATCTATCCACCACATCAGGCTGTATAAAGATTAGGCCAGGCATGGTGCCTCACGCCTGTAATCCCTGCGCTTTGGGAGGCTGAGGCAGGCAGATCACCTGAGGTCAGGAGTTTGAGACCAACCTGGCCAACATGGTGAAACCCTGCCTCTAATAAAAATACAAAAATTAGCTGGGCATGGTGGTATGTGCCTGTAACCCCAGCTACCCAGGAGGCTGAGGCAGGAGAATCGCTGGAACCTGGAGGCAGAGGCTGCAGTGAGCCGAGATTGCACCACTGCACTCCAGCCTGGGTGACAGAGCGAGATTCCATCTCAGAAAAAAAAAAAAAAAGATATGTCCAAGTCCTAACTCTCAGTATCTGCAACCTTATTTGGAGAAAAGGTCTTTGCAAATGTAATTAAACTAAGGATCTTTTACTGAGATCATGCTGAATTAAGAATGGACCCATGACTGGGCACAGTGGCTTATGCCTGTAATCCCAGCACTTGGGGAGGCTGAGGTGGGCGGATCACCTGAGGTCAGGAGTTCCAGACCAGCCTGGCCAACACAGCGAAACCCTGTCTCTACTAAAAATACAAAAACAATTAGCCGGGCATTGTGGTACACACCTGTAATTTCAGCTACTTGGGAGGCTGAGGCAGGAGAATCACTTGAACCTGGGAGGCTGCAGTGAGCCGAGATTACACCACTGCATTCCAGCCTGGGCAACAAGAGTAAAACTCTGTCTCGAAAATAAAAAAATAAAAAGAGTGAACACAGTGGCTCATGCCTATAATCCCAACACTTTGGGAGGCCAAGACGGAAGGATCGTTTGAACTCAGTCGTTTTGAGACCAGCCTGGGCAACATAGTGAGACCCCCGTCTCTAAATACTAACAAAAACAGAAAACAAAAAGAACCCGGGCTGGCTGCGGAACCCCCTAGATGGCACAGGCACATCCTGTCCTTCGAGGATAATCACCAGCATGAGACAGCATTTCTCCCTGTCCTCGGGGCCTCCAGGAAGTTTTTAAATAATCCGCTTTTGTGCCTCTTCCAAATCTCCTGCTATGACTGTGTTTACCTTACATTACAAGAAACCATCAATAAAAGTGGGTTCGTGGCCGGGCGCGGTGGCTGAAGCCTGTAATCCCAGCACTTTGGGAGGCCGAGACGGGCGGATCACGAGGTCAGGAGATGGAGACCATCCTGGCTAACACGGTGAAACCCCGTCTCTACTAAAAATACAAAAAACTAGCCGGGCGAGGTGGCGGGCGCCTGTAGTCCCAGCTACTTGGGAGGCTGAGGCAGGAGAATGGCGTAAACCCGGGAGGCGGAGCTTGCAGTGAGCTGAGATCCGGCCACTGCACTCCAGCCTGGGCGACAGAGCGAAACTCTGTCTCAAAAAAAAAAAAAAAAAAAAGTGGGTTCGTGCTCTTGCGTGCCGTTGTGTTTGACAAAGGTGTCGATAGCTGAGAGCAGGTCACAGCGGTCGGCTAGGGGAGGTTTTGGGAGATTGCAGCCCTGCCAGGTGGACGGATTGGCCTGACCTCCAGCCCCTGCGCTCTGTTTACTTCCATCCCGGCACCACCTCTGGGGACCCATGGAAGCTGTCCGAGAGGAACAAAGGATCCGACCTGCTGAGCTCATCTCTGGCCACCTGCCTACATCTACCCCATCTCTCTTCTTAGCTTGGCCATGAGGCTGCCTATGAGGTCATTGGTTAAAAATTTGGGGAAGTAGAGCCAGGCAAGTGGCCGGATGCTGTGACTCACGCCATCACAGGATCCCAGCACTTTGAGAGGTCAAGGAAGGAGGATGCTTGAGCTCAGGAGTTCGAGACCAGCTTGTACAACATAGCAAGACCCCTGTCTCTACAAAAAATAAAATTAGCCAGTTGTGGTGGCACGTGCCTCTAGTCCCAGCTACTCGGGAGGCTAAGGTGAGAGGACCCCTTGAGCCCAGGAGGTCGAGGCTGCAGTGACAGGGCAACAGAGCCAAACCCAGTCTCTAAAACAAACAAAAACAGAAACAAAAAGTACACTACTTACTGTCCTACTTCTCAACATTCCAGCCTGGTAGTCCTTTTTTTTTGAGACAGGTTCTCACTCAGTTGCTCAGGCTGGAATGCGGAGGCATACTCACAGCTCACTGCAGCCTTGATCTCCAAAAAGACTACCAGCTTGGCTGAGTGTGGGGGCTCATGCCTATAATCCCAGCTCTTTGGGAGGCAGAGGCAACGGGTTTCCTTGAGCCAAAGCGTTCCAGACCAGCCTGGGCAACACAGTGCAACCCTATCTCTAAAAAAACTTTTTTTTTTTGAGATGGAGTTTAGCTCTTGTTGCCCAGGCTGGAGTGCAATGGTGCAATCTTGGCTCACTGCAACCTCCGCCTCCCGGGTTCAAACAATTCTCCTGCCTCAGCCTCCTGAGTAGCTGGGATTACAGGCATGTGCCACCACGCCTGGCTAATTTTGCGTTTTTAGAAGAGACGGGGTTTCTCCATGTTGGTCAGGCTGGTCTCGATCTCCCGACCTCAGGTGATCTGCTCACCTTGGCCTCCCAAAGTGCGGGAATTATAGGCGTGAACCACCGTACCCGGCCTACAAATTTTTTTGTAAAAATAGCCAAGTGTGGTGGCACATGTCTATAGTCCCAGCTACTTGGGAGGCTGAGGTGGGAGGATTGCTTGAGCCCGGGAGATCAAGGCTGCAGTGAGCCGAGATTGTACCACTGCACTCCAGCCTGGACAACTGAGCGAGATCCTGTCTCAAAAAAAAAAAAAAGGCTGGGCGCCGTGGCTCAAGCCTGTAATCCCGGCACTTTGGGAGGCTGAGACGGGCGGATCACGAGGTCAGGAGATCGAGACCATCCTGGCTAACACGGTGAAACCTCGTCTCTACTAAAAAATACAAAAAACTAGCCGGGCGAGGTAGCGGGCGCCTGTAGTCCCAGCTACTTGGGAGGCTGAGGCAGGAGAATGGCATAAACCCGGGAGGCGGAGCTTGCAGTGAGCTGAGATCCGGCCACTGCACTCCAGCCTGGGCAACAGAGCGAGACTGTGTCTCAAAAAAAAAAAAAAAAAAAAAGTACTACCAGGCTGCAATGGTGTCCTTATTCCTTATTTCTTTTTTTCTTTTTTTTTTTTTTTTGAGACAGAGTCTCACTCTGTCACCCAGGCTGGAGTGCAGTGGCGCGATCTCGGCTCCCTACAAGCTCCGCCTCTCAGGTTCATACCATTCTCCTGCCTCAGTCTCCCAAGTAGCTGGGACTACAGGTGCCCATCACCATGCCAGGCTAATTTTTTTTGTATTTTTAGTAGAGACGGGGTTTCACCGTGTTAGCCAGATGGTCTCGATCTCCTGACCTCGTGATCCGTCCACCTCGGTCTCCCAAAGTGCTGAGATTACAGGCGTGAGCCACCGCGCCCGGCCTGGTGTCCATATTTCTTGGGAAAGGATACAGAGGGTCAGAGAGGCACCCCTCTTGCGTTCTTCTGCAAGAAGACGGCTGGGTGGGAACGTGCAGGCTATAAAGCCAGACCCAGTGTCAGTGCGGTTCAGACAGCAACTAGCACAGCCATACCCAGGCCAGGACCCATGACCCACCGTTGCTTTCAGATGCTGCTGATGTTACAGATGTTGTTGGGGGCACCCTGGGGGGGCGCCCTGACTCTGCCCAGTGAGAACCTTCTGGGGTTCCTAGGACCCTTGGACAAGCACTCTGATCTGGATGACTCCACGTTCCAGGAGTTGCAGAAATGCCACCAGGACCTTCAGAGCACAAGTTAGACAAGGAGAGCCAGGAGGACCCAGACCCCAGCCTTGTCCAAAAGCACAGGTGAGCTCTCAGAGACCTCCACCCCCAGGACAGCCCCTACGTCTCTTTTCTTTCTCTTTGAAGATGTTCTTAGTTTGGGACCGGGCATGGTGGCTCATGCCTGTAATCCTAGCACTTTGGGAGGCCGAGGCAGGTGGATCACGAGGTCAGGAGTTCGAGACCAGACTGGTCAACATGACAGGGTGAAACCCCATCTCTACATCAAATACAAAAATTACCCGGGCATGGTGGCACGCACCTGTAATCCCGGCACTTTGGGACGCTGAGGCGGGTGGATCATCTGAGGTCAGCAGTTCGAGATCAGCCTGGCCAACAAGGTGAAACCCCATCTCTACTAAAAATGCAAAAATCAGCCAGGCGTGATGGTGCGCACCTGTAATCCCAGCTACTCGAGAGGCTGAGGCAGGAGAATCCATTGAACCCGGGAGATGGAGGTTGCAGTGAGCCAAGATCATGCCACTGCACTCCAGCCTAAGGGAGAGAGCTAGAGAATGTCTCGGAAAAAAAAAAAAAAAAAGGCTGGGTGCAGTGGCTCATGCCTATAATCCCCACACTTTGGGAGGCAGAGGCCGACAGATGACTTGAGGTCAAGAGTTCGAGACCAGCCTGGCCAACATGATGAATCCCTGTCTCTACTAAAAATACAAAAATTAGCCAGGTGTGGTGGTGCACGACTGTAATCCCAACTACTTGGGAGGCCTATATATTTTTTAAGATGGAGTCAGCCGGGCGTGGTGGCTCAAGCCTGTAATCCCAGCACTTTGGGAGGCTGAGGAGGATGGATCACGAGGTCAGGAGATTGAGACCATCCTGGCTAACACGGTGAAACCCCATCTCTACTAAAAAAAAAAAAAAAAAAAAAAACCTGGCATGGTGGCAGGCACCTGTAGTCCCAGCTACTTAGGAGGCTGAGGCAGGAGAATGCCATGAACCCGGGAGGCGGAGCTTGCAGTGAGCCGAGATCGTGCCACTGCACTCCAGCTTGGGCGACAGAGTGAGACTCCGTCTTGAAAAAAAAAAAAAAAAAAGATGGAGTCTTGCTCTATCTCCCAGGCTGGAGTGCAATGGCGAGATGGCAGCTCACTGCAACCTCCACCTCCTAAGTTCAAACGATTCTCCTGCCTCAGCCTCCCAAACAGCTGGGATTACAAGCATGTGCCACCACGACCGGTTAATTTCTGAAATTTTTTTAGTAGAGACAGGGTTTCATCGTGTTGGTCAGGCTGGTCTCGAACTCCTGACCTCAGGTGATCCATCCGCCTTGGCCTCCCAAAGTGCTGAGATTACAGGCGTGAGCCACTGCACCCGGCCTGGGGCTAGAGTTTTAGTTTTTAAGGGTTTTGGAGTGGGCTGAAGTGTGAAGGTCATTGCTTGGTGAAGGTGCAGGAGGTGAAGTCATAGACAGTAAGAAACTATTCTCATGCGAATTCCATTCCTCTGTGGGGTATTCACACTGGTGGATGTCAGCAGTTAAGCTGGTATTCAGGATTTCAAAAACATCTTAAGTAATTATTTTAAAAAGTCTTATGATTCTAAGGTCGGAAATCCCATCTATAGCAAACGGTCAGTATCAGGTGTTGCAAGCAACTTAGTCACAAGGAAGTGGGTCAAAGTGCAGCCTGATTAATGCTTAATTATAACTAAATTTCTGTCCAGATTTTTTTTTTTTTTTTTGAGACAGAGTTTTGCTCTTGTTGCCCAGGCTGAAGTGCAATGGTGAGAACTCGGCTCACCGCAACCTCTGCCTCCCGGGTTCAAGCGATTCTCTTGCCTCAGCCTCCCGACTAACTGGGATTACAGGCATGTGCCACCAAGCCCGGCTAATTTTGTATATTTAGTAGAGACGGGGTTTCTCCATGTTGGTCAGGCTAGTCTAGAACTCCTGACCTCAGGTGGTCCGCGTGCCTCGGCCACCCAAAGTGCTGGGATTACAGGTGTGAGCCACGGTGCCCGGTGCAGAATTCTTTTTTTTAGAGACGAGATATTGCCGTCTTGCCCAGACTTGTCTCGAACTCCTGGGTTCCAGCAATCCACCCACCTCGGCCTCCCAAAGTGCTGAGATTATTGACATAAGCCACCATGCCTGGCCTCCAGAATTATGAATCCTGTGAGGATGGCTTCAGGGTGAGCGCTGAGCCAGACAAAAGGATGGGGTTCGGGAGCACCCTGCTTAGCCCTGGAAAGATAATGTTGGAGAAGACTTTCTGGAAGAGGGGCTTTTTGCACAGAGTTTTGAAGAATGAGTAGGAGTTCTCCAGAAGAGAATGAATAACTGCAATAACCAGTTTATCAAGCGCTTCCTATGTGTCTGGCCCTGTGCTTTACTCCTCATTTGACCACCTCTCCAATGAGAGTCTCAGTCCCTTTTTTCCTGGTGAGGAAACAAGCATGACAGAGAGGAATGACACATCAAGTTTGCCCTTCCTGGCTCCATCTATCCCGTTTTCTTCTGCTTCCTTTGTTTTTCACCATCTTTAGCCTTTGACCCCAACCAAAAAGAGAAGAGAGGAAATCCCATGGGCACAGCCAGCCACTTCTTAAATTCCTGTCTGGAATTTTTCACACAGTAACAATGTCTTTTTTCCTCCAAACAGACTCCCAGTCTGGAATGGTGTCCTCATACTGAGGCCCAGAAACGTGCCCTAGCTTTACTAGGAGCGCCCCCACCTAAAGATCCTCCCCCTAAATACACCCCTGGACCCCGCCCAGCTGTGGCCACTAGAGTGTTTACTCTGCAGGCAGGGGGAGGAGGGCGGGACTGAGCAGGCGGAGACCGACACAGTCCGGGGACTATAAAGGCCGGTCCGGCAGCATCTGGTCAGTCCCAGCTCAGAGCCGCAACCAGCACAGCCATGCCGGGGCAAGAACTCAAGACACTGAATGGCTCTCAGATGCTCTTGGTGTTGCTTGTGCTCTTATGGCCGCCGCATGGGGGCGCCGTGTCTCTGGCCGAGGCGAGCCGCACAAGTTTCCCGGGACCCTCAGACTTGCACTCTGAAGACTCCAGATTCCGAGAGTTGCGGAAACGCTACGAGGACCTGCTGACCAGGCTGCGGGCCAACCAGAGCTGGGAAGATTCAAACACCGACCTCATCCAGGCCCCTGAGGTCCGGATACTCACACCAGAAGGTAAGTGAAATCTTGGAGATCCCCTTCCACCCCAAGCAGCCCCCATATCTAACCAGGGATTCCTCTTGTCTTGAAAAGCCCACACCTACCTTTGAGCCTCAGTTGCCCCGTCTGTGCCCTGGGTAGGAACGTCCTGGACCCCCTTGGGTCTGATGGGGTAGCTGATGCCTGATTTGCACCCACAACGTGGGAGGTTATAACCCGTTCCCAAATTGTAAATGGGGAAACTGAGGCACAGGGATGCCAGGGACCCTCCTGAATGTACACAGCACGTGGGAAACCTGGGGACGGGGTCGGGTGTGGGGTGTGGGCATGGTCCCTGACCTGGGCTGGGGCCAGGATCCAAGAGAAAGGATGGGGGTGTGGTGCATGGATAGAGGTTTGTGATGGGCAGAACCAGTTGGAGCTGGTCTGAATCTGATGCAATCGCTTGTCAAGGCACTGCTAAAGTCACATGCAACAAGTGACTTGTTAGGGGAGGAGAGTTATTTTCCCCATCTCTATGCCCTCCATGGGTAAATGCACTGAGGCACCAGGGGTGCAGGGCACCGGATGAGGTCTGGGCTGTGGTGGGACCCAGGAGGGGGCAGGCAGAGGGGCACACTCTTAGCCTGCCCTGACCCATCTGTGCTGTGTGACTCCAGGAAAACCTCTCACCCTTGCTGAGCCTGGCAACTAGGCCAAGACACCCTCAAACCCCAGTCTCTCTAACACTTGTACCAGCCTGAGGGGCTGTGATTCCTAGAGGCTCAGTAGTCTGGAATGTGATGGGTTTGGTACTCTTCATTTCTCGGGATTACACCTGTAATCCCAGTACTTTGGGAGGCCGAAGTGGGAGCATCGCTTGAGGCCAGAACATTGCTGCCTGGGCAATATAGCGAGACCCTATCTCTACCAAAAAAGGTGTTTTTTTTGTGTTTTGTTTTTTGAGATGGCGGCTCGCTCTGTCACCCAGGCTGGAGTGCAGTGGCCGGATCTCAGCTCACTGCAAGCTCCGCCTCCCGGGTTTTACGCTATTCTCCTGCCTCAACCTCCGAAGTAGTTGGGACTATAGGCGTCTGCCACCACGCCCGGCTAATTTTTTGTATTTTTTAGTAGAGACGGGGTTTCACCGGTTAGCCAGGATGGTCTCGATCTCCTGACCTCGTGACCCGCCCGTCTCGGCCTCCCAAAGTGCTGGGATTACAGGCTTGAGCCACCACGCCCAGCACCAAAAAAGTTGTTTAAAAAAATTAGCCAGACATGATAGTGTGTGCCTGTAGTCTCAGTTATTCAGGAGGCTGAGGCGGGAGGATCACTTGAACCCAGGAGACTGAGGCTGCACTGAGCCATGCACTCCAGCCTGGGTAACAGCAAGACCATAATAAATAAATAAGTGAAGCAAGTAAGTTTTTGACTGCCAGAAGAAAAGCAGAGCCATGATTGGAATCTTTGTCTGAATATCAGATATACATTAATTCCTTCAGGTATTTACTAAGCACCTATTGTGTGCCAGGCACAGTGTCAACCAAGCTGAGATTCTAAGCAGGGAATATGAATGACACACAAGGAAATAAAATAGGGTGCTTCCTATTTTAGGCAGGCTGGAAGGAGGAGGAGGAGCCAGCCATGCTGAGATTCAGGGGAGAAGTGCTCCTTTTTTTTTTTTTTTTTTTTTTTTTTGAGAGGGAGTCTTCCTCTGTTGCCCAGGCTGGAGTGCAGTGGCGCGATCCTGGCTCACTGCAACCTCCACCACCCCGATTCAAGCGATTCTCCTGCCTCAGCCTCCCGAGTAGCTGGGATCACAGGCGCCAGCCACCACGCCCGGCTAATTTTTTGGTATTTTTAGTAGAGTGGGCGTTTCACCATATTGGCCAGGCTGGTCCTGAACTCCTGACCTCAAGTGATCCGCCCGCATCGGCCTCCCAAAGTGTTGAGATTACAGGCGTGAGCCACAGCGCCCGGCCGGAGAAATGCTCTTGGTAGGGGAATAAACTTGTGCAAAGGCGCCAGTGCCGTGGTGAGATCCAGCTTGGCGTGTTAGGGGAAATGGGCACCCCCGTTCCTGGAAAACGGCAGGTCTGTGGGTGACCAGCTTCCCTATCTGTCTTCCCACAGTGCGGCTGGGATCTGGCGGCCACCTGCACCTGCGTATCTCCCGGGCCGTCCTGCCCGAGGGGCTCCCCGAGGCCTCCCGCATTCACCGGGCTCTGTTCCGGCTGTCCCCGACGGCGTCAAGGTCGTGGGACGTGACACGACCGCTGCGGCGTCAGCTCAGGCTTGCAAGACCCCAGGCGCCCGCGCTGCACCTGCGACTGTCGCCGCCGCCGTCGCAGTCGGACCAACTGCTGGTAAAGTCTTCGTCCTCACGGCCCCAGCTGGAGTTGCACTTGCGGCCGCGAGCCGCCAGGGGGCGCCGCAGAGCGCGTGCGCGCAACGGGGACCGCTGTCCGCTCGGGCCCGGGCGCTGCTGCCGTCTGCACACTGTCCACGCGTCGCTGGAAGACCTGGGCTGGGCCGATTGGGTGCTGTCGCCACGGGAGGTGCAAGTGACCATGTGCATCGGCGCGTGCCCGAGCCAGTTCCGGGAGGCCAACATGCACGCGCAGATCAAGATGAACCTGCACCGCCTGAAGCCCGACACGGTGCCAGCGCCCTGCTGCGTGCCCGCCAGCTACAATCCCATGGTGCTCATTCAAAAGACCGACACCGGGGTGTCACTCCAGACCTATGACGACTTGTTAGCCAAAGACTGCCACTGCGTATGAGGAGCCCTGGTCCTTAGACTGTGCACCTGCCCTGGGGACACGACCTCAGTTGTCCTGGCCTGTGGAATGGGCTCAAGGGTCCTGAGACACCCGATTCCTGCCCAAACGGCTGTATTTATATATCTGCTATTTATTATTAATTTATTGGGGTGACCTTCCTGGGAACTGGGGGGCTGGTCTGATGGAACTGTGTATTTATTTAAAACTCTGGTGATAAAAATAAAGCTGTCTGAACCACTCCCTGTGGTGTCCAGGATAAGGGAAGGTGACCTTGAGAAGATCCTCCTCTCCTTGGCTTCAGTTTCTCCAGGAGACCTTGGAGGGGGTGAGTGGAAAGGCTCAAGGAATGAGTGGCAAGGTGTACTTGGAGATGCCAGGCCATTGGAAGGTGCTTACGACACCTGTGGGCTCCAAGGGCAGCCTTGGCCATTCCTGACTCTGTCTCCATTTCTCTATCTCCCTGTTTCTGTTTCTTTTTTATTTTTACCTTTTTGAGATGGGGTCTCATTCTGTTGCCCAGGCCAGAGTGCAGTGGCACAATCACAGCTCACTGCAGCCTCAACCACCCAGGCTCAATCGATCCTCCCACCTCAGCCACCTGAGTAGCTAGGACTACAGGTGCATGCCACCACGCCCAGCTAATTTTTGTATTTTTTGTAGAGACTGAGTTTCGCCAGGTTGCCCAGGCTGGTGTTTCTGTTTTGGAAACAGCTGAGACCTCATACCCTTTTAAGTCTCAGCTTCCCTCTATCTTGCCTCATTCCTCAGAATTTCTCTCTTTGGGGGCTGAGGCAGAGGTATCTGTCTCTCTCTCTATCACCATCCTGTTTTCTCTCCCAAGTTGGGAGTCACCTTTCCAAACACAGGCAGCTCAGAGGCAAGTCTATCTGCCACCAAGTGCTTTGTTTTGTGGCACTGTCCTCAACCTGAGCGGTGAATCCCATCACCCCTCCTGTTTGTGGCACTTCCATGTTAGTGACACCTCATTCTTTCATATATAAAGAGCAGGGAGGAACAAATAAGTTGTGAAGAATATTTTCATGCTCACTACATCTCCCAGGTTATATATACTTCCTGTTTAGGATCTTGGAATCCCAAGGTGTGCTGAGTCCAGCCCCCTCCCCACACCAAACTGCCTGCCCACCCTGAATCTCTGAGAGGAATGGCAATGGGTGTCTTCCGGGACAGAGTACCCACTTCCAGCAGTGAAGTGTATCTGCTGGGAATGCCACCACCCAGAGGCCAACCTGAATGACTGCAGGTTCCCCTTAACGTATTCAGTGAGTGCCCACTTTATGCCAGGCCCGGGACACAGCAGTAAGAAGACACACAAGAACCACCCCACTTTGTGGAGCTCGGTTGAGTGAAGGGGACAAATGAGTAAATCCTAAGAAAGTAGTTGATTGCAGTAAGATTTGTGCTGGGGATTCGATCCATCAGCTCATTAGTGAATGGAGGCAGAGGTGATCTAGATAGTTGGATGGGGAGGCCTCCCTGGGGAGGTCCCATTTGAGCTGAGACCTGGAGGAAGAAAAGCAGTCAGGGAGCGAGTAGTTGAGGGTGGACATTGCAAGTAAATGCAAACAGCAAGTGTAAAGACCCTGCGACGGGAGCAGGCTCACTTCAGTCACAGCAAAGCTGGTGAAAATGGGCACCTAGGAGGCTTCAAAATTAAACTCAACACCAAAAGAGAGCAGATGGCATCACTGAGTCCCCAAACAACAGCTGTTGTCTTTGCAAGGTACAGTGCTGGGCCTGTGGGCCTGTGCCTTCTCTGTGCCTCTCCAGGCTCTTGCAGAAGTTGGTCCACCCACCCAGCATGCCCTTTCCTCTCCAATTCTCAAACTCCTATGCATCCTTCAAAACCCACTGCAGATTCCCCTCTTATTTGCAGCCTTATTCAAACTCATTCAATTGTCTCCATGTGGGGACTGTGCCCCCATTCTTCCCTTTGACCCAGGCTTGATCTCCCAGGACTGAGGGTACTTGTCTCTAGTTCTATCTCCTCCAGATTGGAGGATCGGGTAGGGACCAGCTGATAGGAAACCCAGCTGAGTCACGAGCCTGAAAAAACTCTTGAAATACAGACGTCTGTGAGTCATTAACTCTGCCTGAGAAGAAACCAGGGACAGCTTCTCAGAGGAGGCGGCATTGCACCAGGGTCTTGAAGGATTTTCTCAGAATATTAGAGCTAAAGCAATATATATACATTTTTATTTTGGGGGTGGTGTGGGCTGCACTGGGGGCCAAACCTGGAGATCAGGAACCTGGGAAGGGGCCCTGAGAGGGGCAGAAGGGAGGAATGTGGTCGGGCACGGTGGCCACGCCTATAATCCCAGCACTTCGGGAGGCCGAGGTGGGCAGATCACTTGAGGTCAGGAGTTCGAGACCAGCCTAGCCAACATGGCGAAACCCCGTCTCTATTAAAAATACAAAAATTAGCTGGGCATTGTGGCAGGTGCCTGTAATCCCAGTTACTTGGGAGGCTGAGGCAGGAGAATCACTTGAACCCGGGAGGCGGAGGTTGCAGTGAGCCGAGATCGCACTACTGCACTCCAGCCTGGGTGACAGAGTGAGACTCGGACTCAAAAACAAACAAACAAACAAAACAACAACAACAACAAAAACCAAAACAAAACAGGGATGGGAGGTGGGGAGCAATTTGGGAGTCTCAGATGGAGACTTGGTCTTAGAACTCAGAAATCCCCACCTTGAGGAACCCACTCACCCTGAGCCAGCAGCCTCATCAGCCTCAAAGCATTTATTGAGCACTGCCTGAACATCCACAGGAGGATGACGACAGGATTCACACAGTGACCCTCCTGTCCCCTTGTTGGGGGTCTCTCCTCTTCCCCCTCTAGGAGCCGAGCGGGCTGAGGAGCGGCATAGGGGACAGGGAGGGGGCGGCAGAGCTTCCTGGGGCCTCAAGGATCCTTTTCTGTCCCCATTCTTCAGATGGGGAAACTGAGGCCCGGGAGGAGTTAGGATGCCCTGAGTCACCCAGCAGGGACCGAAGGGGGTCTGGGTGGAGGTTGGGACGTCTTAGGCTCAGCGCCCAGGGATCACGTACTCCTCTTCATCCATCGGGGCCTGGCCCAGTGCCTGCAGGTTACAGTAGACAGGCTGGGAGGCCAGGTCGATGTCCTTGTAGTTCATGTAAAAGTCATTGTCCTCTGAAGGGTGAGCCCTGGGGGTACACACAGACCAGGGGTAAGTGAGGGAGGGGGAGGACTCAGGGGACAGGCACATGAGCTTTGAGAAAGTTCCAAGTGGGCCAGGTACTCTGGCTCACGCCTGTAATCCAGCACTTTGGGAGGCTGAGGTGGGTAGATCACCAGAGGTCAGGAGTTCAAGACCAGCCTGGGCAACATGATGAAACCCCTGTGTCTACTAAAAATACAAAAATCAGCCAGGCATGGTGGCACATGCCTGTAGTCCTAGCTACTTGGGAGGCTGAGGCAGGAGAATCGCCTGAACCCAGGAGGTAGAGGTTGCAGTGAGCTGAGATCGTGCCATTGCACTCCAGCCTGGGAGACACAGCGAGACTCTGTCTCAGAAGATTAAAAAAAAAAAAAAAAAGAAAGCTTCAGAGTGGCTCAGTCCACCCCGAATATTTACATATGGGGAAACTGTGGCACGGGGTAGTTCTGATTCCCAGCCAGCCCCACCTCTCTCTGAGGAGTGGGAGGGGAGTGATTTAGGGAAGGTTCTGCGGGTGGAACGCTGTGGTCGGAGGACCCTGAACCCTTTTTCCTTCCTTAAAAATGAGATAGCAGCCAGGCACGGTGACTCACGCCTGTAATCCCAGCACTTTGGGAGGCCAAGGCAGAAGATCTGCCTGAGGTCAGGAGTTTGATCTGCTTGAGGCCAGAGCCACTGGGCCATCCTGGGCAGCATGGTGAGACCCCATCTCTACAAAAAATAAAAAAAATTATTCGGGCGTGGTGCCATGCGCTTGGAGTCCCAGCGACTCGGGAGGCTGAGATGGGAGGATTGCTTGAGCCTGGGAGGTCGAGACTGCAGTGAACCGTGACCACGCCACTGTACCGCAGCCTGGGTGACAGAGGGAGACCCTGTCTCAAAAAAACAAAACTTGAGGTAGCTGTTAATTTTTTTTTTTTTTTTTTTTTTTTTTTGAGACAGAGTCTCGCTCTGTCACCCAGGCTGGAGTGCAGTGGCCGGATCTCAGCTCACTGCAAGCTCTGCCTCCCGGGTTTACGCCATTCTCCTGCCTCAGCCTCCCGAGTACCTGGGACTACAGGCGCCCGCCACCTCGCCCGGCTAGTTTTTTGTATTTCTTAATAGAGACGGGGTTTCACCGTGTTAGCCAGGATGGTCTCGATCTCCTGACCTCGTGATCCGCCCGTCTCGGCCTCCCAAAGTGCTGGGATTACAGGCTTGAGCCACCGCGCCCGGCCGATAGCTGTTCATTATTACATTAAAATCTAAATTTTTGTTTCCTCTTGAAAAATCGGAAGCTCTGGCCACATCAGTCACATGCACACAAGTGGCTGCACCACACTGTCTGCTCCTTCTGATGGGAAATATTTTCCACACCGAAGCAACTGACTTTGTGGTCCTCATATATAAAAGCAAGTCTCTGAGCCTCAGTTTCTGCATCTATAGAATTGGCCAGGGAGCAGGGAGCTACTTAGGAATATTTGTTAAGGCCAGCAAGATCCCCAGAGAACTTTCCTGCCTCCTGAACATTCTAATTCCAAGCCAGCTCCTCTTGTAAAAAGGGCCACTGGTCCAGGTGCGGTGGCTCACACCTATAATCCAAGCACTTTGGGAGGCCAGGATGGGCAGATCACCTGAGGTCAGGAGTTCCAGACCAGCCTGGCCAACATGGCAAAACCCCGTCTCTACTAAAATTAGCCGGGCACGGTGGCGGGCACCTGCAATCCCAGCTACTCAGGAGGCTGAGATAGGAGGATATGCAGGATGCAGGAGAATCGCTTGAACCCGGGAGGTGAAGGTTGCAGTGAGCCAAGATCGTGCCATTGCACTCCAGTCTGGGCAACAGAGTGGAAAAAAAAAAAAAAAGGCAAAATGGCCACTTTGGGTATATAGCATCTATCAGTCAATTATACTCTAGTATGAACTGCCCACCAACACCTAAGGGGTTGTGGGGGGACGAACAGGACTGGGACGCAGGGTTCCTGTCCTGCCTTTTTTGACTGGCTATGTGATCTTGGACAAGTCATTTCCCTGCCTCCCAGAGCCTCCATGTCTGTAAGTGTCAGATGCAGGGTGGAAATGACACAGTCAATTCTAAACACAGTGTTTCTGGAGGCCAGGTACATAAAAGAGGCTAATCCGGAAGCCTTGGGGATAGGGAGGCCACGGTGAACATCAGAGCACAAGCTGCTTTTGTGAGTCCAGTGTCTTCAACACCCTGCCTCAGATCATTTCTGCTTTTGAGTCATGTTTACATCTGCTTTGCATATTTTCTTCTTTCTCACCGACAGTCTTCCAATGGCCTCCCCACCTCCTGGCACAGACTCTGCTGCCCAAACAGCCGTGGCTGTGGCCCCTTCCTGCTTGGCCTTCCCTGTTCCCCTCAGGCCTCAGCTTTCAAGTCATCCCTTCTCAAAAACCATTCACAGCAAATTCTCTGTTCTTTCCCGCCTCTGGGTCTCTGCCCCTGAGGGTCCCGGCCCTTGAAATTCCCTCCACTCCCTTTTCCAACCTAGAAAAGTTTTTCTTTTCTTCTTCCTCTTTTTTTTTTTTTTTTTTTTTGAGGCGGAGTCTCGCTCTGTCGCCCAGGCTGGAGTGCAGTGGCCGGATCTGGGCTCACTGCAAGCTCCGCCTCCCGAATTTACGCCATTCTCCTGCCTCAGCCTCCTGAGTAGCTGGGACTACAGGCGCCCGCCACCTCGCCCGGCTAGTTTTTTGTTTTTTTTTTTTTTTTTTTTTTTTTTTGAGACGGAGTCTCGCTCCGCCGCCCAGGCTGGAGTGCAGTGGCCGGATCTCAGCTCACTGCAAGCTCCGCCTCCCGGGTTCATGCCATTCTCCTGCCTCAGCCTCCCGAGTAGCTGGGACTACAGGCGCCCGCCACCTCGCCCGGCTAGTTTTTTGTATTTTTTAGTAGAGACGGGGTTTCACTGTGTTAGCCAGGATGGTCTCGATCTCCTGACCTCGTGATCCGCCGGTCTCGGCCTCCCAAAGTGCTGGGATTACAGGCTTGAGCCACCGCGCCCGGCCTTTTTTTTTTTTTTTTTTTTTGAGACGGAGTCTCACTCTGTCACCCAGGCTGGAGTATAGTAGCACGATCTGGGCTCACTGCAACCTCCAGCTCCTGGGTTCAAGTGATTCTTCCTGCCTCAGCCTCCCAAGTAGCTGGGATTACAGGTAGCCACCACCATGCCCGGCTGATTTTTGTATTTTTAGTAGAGACAGGGTTTCACCATATTGGCCAGGCTGGTCTCGAACTCCTGACCTCGTGATCCTCCCGCCTCGGCCTCCCGAAATGCTGGGGTTACAGGCATGAGCCACCGCGCCCAGCCTAATTTTTGTATTTTTTTTTTTTTTTTTTTTGAGACGGAGTCTCACTCTGTCCCCCCTTGCTGGAGTGCAGTGGCCGGATCTCAGCTCACTGCAAGCTCCGCCTCCCGGGTTCAGGCCATTCTCCTGCCTCAGCCTCCTGAGTAGCTGGGACTACAGGCGCCCACCACCTCGCCCGGCTAGTTTTTTTGTATTTTTTAGTAGAGACGGGGTTTCACTGTGTTAGCCAGGATGGTCTCGATCTCCTGACCTCGTGATCCACCCGTCTCGGCCTCCCAAAGTGCTGGGATTACAGGCTTGAGCCACCGCGCCCGGCCAATTTTTGTATTTTTTAGTAGAGACAGGGTTTCACCATGTTGGTCAGGCTGGTCTTGAGGTCCTGACCACTGACCACCTGGGCCTCAAAAAGTGCTGGGATTACAGGTATGAGCCACCGCACCCTACCCCAACCTATAAAAGTTCAATTCATTTGTCTAAACCCAGCAAAATCATCTAGAAACTGGCAGCGGTGGCTCACACCCATAATCCCAGCACTTTGGGAGGCTGAGACATGAGGATCACTTGAGGCCAAGAGTTTGAGACCAGCCTGAGAAACATAGCAAGACCCCCATCTCTACGAAAAATACAAAAATTATTTGGATGTGGTGGCAGGTGCCTGTGGTCCCAGCTACTCTGGAGACTGAGGCAGGAGGATCACTTGAGGCCAGGAGTTTGAGGCTGCACTGATCTGTGATCGCGCCACTGCATTCCAGCCTGGGCAATAGAATGAGACTGTCTCAAAAAAAAAAAAAAGTCATCTAGTGGTGATGGGACTTTGTAAGGCACCTCCTTAGCATCTCATGTGTGTCATGGGGAAAGGGAGGGCTGTCCCCATTCTACAGAGACAGAAATGGAGGTTCAGAGACAGCCTTGGGTCACACGGGACCTGGGCCTATGCTGCTGACCGCCACCGCAGAGCCCCAACTGCATTGAAGCAGTTGCCTCCTGTCTCCCCATCCTTGGCCGCCAGAAACTGGGTTTACAGGTCATGAGGGGGAAGCTTGTCCCATATATGGGAACTCATTTAATTTTTACCCCCAACACACTATGATGGGGACGATAGTTCTCCCTCGTTTTACTTTATTTTACTGATTTTATTTTTGAGATTGAGTCTCACTCTGTCACCCAGGCTGGAGTGCAGTGGCACGAACTCGGCTCACTGCAACCTCTGACTCCCAGGTTCAAGCAATTCTCTTGCCTCAGCCTCCTGAGCAGCTGGGACCACAGGCGCTTGACACCATACCCGGCTAATTTTTGTATTTTTAGTACAGACGGGGTTTCACCGTGTTGGCCGGGCTGGTCTCGAACTCCTGACTTCAAGTGATCCGCCTGCCTTGGCCTCCCAAAGAGATAGGGTTACAGGTGTGAGCCACCACATCCAGTCCTCTACCCATTTTATAGGTGAGGAGACTGAGGCTCAGAGAAGTAAAGCTACTCACCTAAGATCCCACAGCCTGCAAGCAGCAGAGCTGGGATTTGAACCCCGGCCATCTGGGTGTGGAGCCTTACTATTCACCACTTTGACAGGTGTCTCTATGGGTTACTTACCCTTGTTCAGCCCACTGGTGCTCAGCTGCTGGCTGGCCCACAAACATGTTCTCATAGTCAGGAGTGGAGGGGCGGGGTGGCGTGACCACTTGGGGCTTGGGGGTGCTCCGGCTGCCATACCGTGGTTGCAAGCCTAAACTGGGCTTGGGCCTATCCTGAGCAGGCCAGGGCTTGTCCAGGTCCCGGCTCCTGGCCACTCGGCATCGCCAGAGTCTCCAGGCCAGCACAGGGCCAGCGATGGCAAGCCCGAGAAGCAGGCACCCACTGACTGCCACTGCCCCAATGGTTGCAGGGGCCAGGCCGGGGGCGCAGCTGACCTCCAGGAAGGCAGAGAGGTTGTGCTGGAAGCTGGTTGTGTCCCAGCAGAGCAGAGGCTTCTGGCCAGAGCAGTTGTCTCGCCGGACCTCGTGCCAGGACTCCAGGGCACAGCTGCAGTCAGCCCTCAGGTCAAGGTCACAGCGGGCAGCCAGCGCCCCATCCACACGGGACAGCGGGTTGTGTAGCACGTTCAGGACCTCAAGCTTCTGCAGGTGGGCAAAGAAGGTCACTGGAAGCTCTCGCAGGCCGTTCCCAGACAGGTCAAGGAGAAGCACGTTGCCGGCCCGCAGAGACTGGTTGAGGGGCAGGCTCAGGCCACGGCCACTGAAATTCAGGCACGTGGCACTGAACTCCGTGTTCCAGTCCACATCCGTGGAGGGCATGGTGCATGACGGCTCCTGGCTGTCTGACTCCTGCAGCAGCAGCGGCAACAGCAGCGTCCATGCCAGGGTGCCCCCCATTCAAGCAACCTACATAGAGACACCGGAATCCTAGCCCTGACCTCAGCCCTGTGGTCGCCCTTGCCTCCACCGCTAGTGTTTATGATTATACCTTAGACCAGTTCAAGCCGCTTCTGAAATGGTACAACGCAGCCCCAGTCTGGTTGCCTCCTTTGGCTGCTGGGCTGCCTCAGTCTCTCCTTCTGGGAAATGGGTAGGTAACCCCGGTGCCTAGCGGGCTTGGAAGGCGAGGAAGAGACCCGGCCCAGTTAACCCTTTCTTCTACGTCCTGAACATTTGGGGCGCCCTCGTTGGCCAGGACGGGACCCTATGCAAATAAGCGGTTGTCTCGGAAACGGCCCCGCCCCTTGATCCCGCTCCTAGTGTCTCCCAGAACCGCGGGTCCTGGGAAGTGCTGGGATAGGGGGGAGTGGGGGCTGCTGAGAGGGTCCTCCCAGGTCTGATTTGCAGTCCCTGCACAGGTGCAAGTTCTAGAGCCTCAGTCCTACCTTTTGGGTCCTACTGCCACGCTTTTGCCTTGGTAGTGCTGGAAAAGCGACGGCGCCCAGAGGCTGCGTCCTGGCCCACCTGGACACGGGGGCCGCAATGGCCAGCACCCTCCGCAGCGCTGCTGGGGTCGCCGGCGTTCCTCTGGCTCTGCACCCAGCGACTCAGGGGGAAGAGGAACTAGTATCTGGGTGGAGTGCAGAGGGGAAGAATGAAGACAGAGATCCACCCCCTTGCAGGGCCTCAAGGTTCTCATGAGAGGTGGATGGAGGGCAAGGGGGAGGGGTGGCCCAGGGTCCCGCTTCCCTCTTGCTAGAACCCAGTGACTTCATGTCCTCTATTAGCACCCCAACCGACAGCCACCTCATCAATTCGCTTCTCGATCTCAGCTCAGTTGGCTCCCAGCTCATGCAGTCATTTATTCATTCAACAAACATTACCCACGCTGGGCCCCCAAGAGGCCTCAGCCCTGACCAGGTCCTCAAGGAGCTATCGTAAGGGAGGACAAGCCGGGCACGGTGGCTCAAGCCTGTAATCCCAGCACTTTGGGAGGCTGAGACGGGCGGATCACAAGGTCAGGAGATCGAGACCATCCTGGCTAACACGGTGAAACCCTGTCTCTACTAAAAAATACAAAAAACTAGCCGGGCGAGGTGGCGGGCGCCTGTGGTCCCAGCTACTCCGGAGGCTGAGGCAGGAGAATGGCGTAAACCCGGGAGGCGGAGCTTGCAGTGAGCTGAGATCCGGCCACTGCACTCCAGCCTGGGCGACAGAGCCAGACTCAGTCTCAAAAAAAAAAAAAAAAAAAAAAAGGGAGGACAGAGTTGGACATAGACACTCATAGTCCCATGCAGTCAAGGAAGGTCCAGAGGGAAAGATAGGGTCCTGGAAGGCTTCCTGGAGGAGGAGGCATTACAGATGGGGCTTCAACACATGAGTAGGAGGAGTTCACCAAGATTCCTCAAACCTATAATTGGCTCTCCAAGCTCCTCCAAGCCCCTCCCACTGAGTTCTTGCACAATGGCACCTCTGTGCTGGAGAGGACAGTGAGGAGGGCTCCCAGCAGCTTGAGAAAATGTAGCTGGCTGGATTAGCATGGTTAGGAGTGGAGAGGATAGAAGGAATTGGTGGCAGGGGAAGAGGTCCATGTGGAGCCAAGGCAGGTGTGTGGGCAGAGGGGCACTGGCTCAAGAATTCCCTCTGGAGTGAGCCTGGTGTCTGGGGTGGGCAACATGGGGAGGAGGCTGAGGTTCCAGAAGCAGACGGGGGCCTGAGGCATACTGGAGGGTTAGTAGTGACAAAAGTGATACTGGGGAGGGGTGGCCTGGGAGAAGTTCTCACCTGAACCTGGTGTCAGGCGGACCAGGTTCCAACCTATGCCAGCCCCTGACTCACTGTGCCACCTTAACTGTGTGTGCCACCATGTCCACAGCTGTCAAATGCACAGAGGCTTCTCCGGGATCTGGGAGGGTGGGAGTCCACTCCCCCACGTTTTCCCCTCTCCTCAGCCTCTGTCCTTCCCATCGCCAAACTCCGAGAAATGGTCAAAGGCTTTGAACCAAGACATTGAAGAAAACACTGGAAACTGCTCTTCAACATGTCCAGAGATGCTCATTCTTGCCAGGTGCAGTGGCTCACGCCTGTAATCCCAACACTTTGGGAGGCTGAAGTGAATAGATCGCTTGAGCCCAGGAGTTCGAGACCAGCCTGGCCATCATGGTGAAACAACATCTCTACTTTAAAAAATACAAAAATTAGCCAGGTGTGGTGGTATGTGCCTGTAGACCCACCTACTCAGGAGGCTGAGGCGGGAGAATCATTTGAACCCAGGAGGCGGAGGCTGCGGTGAGCCGAGATCAGTCCACTGTATTCCAGCCTGGGCAACAGAGTGAGATCTGTCTCAAAAAAAAAAAAAAAAAAAAGTTCACACTTAATAAGAAAACCGCAAATTACAAACTGTTTGTCTTCACCAATCAAATTGGCAAAAATCCAACAGTGCAATGACATGCTGTGCCAGCCAGGCTGTGGGGTACGTCCATGGTGTAGCATTGGTGGAGGGCACCCTGGCACAGGCCACCGGAATGATAAACTCATGTGTCTGCTGACACAGCAAGTTCACTTCTGGGAATCCCTGCCTGAATATTTGCATGTTTGCAGTGTGAACTGACTAACGAATAAAAAAAAACGTGGCTCAGCCCAGGCGTGGTGGCTCACGCCTGTAATCCCAGCACTTTGGGAGGCCAAGGTGGGCAGATCACCAGGTCAGGAGTTCGAGACCAGCCTGGTTGACATGGTGAAACCCCATCTCCACTAAAAATACAAAAATTAGCTGGGCAAGGTTGGTGGCACGTGCTTGTAATCCCAGCTACTCGGGAGGCTAAGGCAGGAGAATCGCTTGAACCCAGGAGGCAGAGGTTGCAATGAGCCGAGATCATGCCATAGCACTCCAGCTTGGGCATTAGAGCGAGACTCCATCTCAATAATAATGATAATATTAATAATTAAAAATTAGCTGGGCATGGTGGCTTCAGCCTGTAGTTCCAGCTACTTCAGAGGCTAAGGTGGGAGGATCCTTTGAACCCAGAAAGTTGTGACTGCAGTGAGCCGTGATTGTGCCACTCCACTCCAGTCTATGCAGCAGAGCAAGACCCCATCTCTAAAAAATAATTTAAAATAAATGGCTGGGCCAGGTGCGGTGGCTCATGCCTGTAATCCCAGCACTTTGGGAAGCTGAGGCGGGCAGATCACAAGGTCAGGAGATTGAGACCATCCTGGCCAACATTGTGAAACCCCGTCTCTACCAAAAATACAAAAAATGAGCTGGGCGTGGTGGCGTGTACCTTAATCTCAGCTCTTCGGGAGGCTGAGGCAGGAGAATCACTTGAACCAGGGAGCTGGAGGTTGCAGTGAGCCGAGATCGTGCCACAGCACTCCAGCCTGGTGACAGAGCGAGACTTCGTCAAAAAAAAAAAGAGAGAGAGAGAAGGCAAAAAGATGCTCCAAGCTCAAAGTGATTCATTGCAGCATTGTTTGTTACATGAAAAAAAAAAAAAAAAATGGGCCAGGCACAGTGAGTCATGCCTGTAATCCCAGCAGTTTGGGAGGCCAGGGTAGGAGGATCGTTTGAGTCCAAGAGTTCAAGGCTAGCCTGGGCAATATGGTGAAACCCCATCTCTACAAAAAAAATATATATATATATATATATATATATATATATATATATATACACACACACACACATATATACACACACACAAAAAAGATTAGCTGGGAGTGGTGGCATGTCCTTGTAGTTCCAGCTACTCAGGAAGCTGAAACAGGAGGATCACTTGAGTCTGGGAGGCAGAGGTTGCAGTGAGCCGAAATCGTGTCACTGCACTCCAGCCTGGGGTGACAGAGTGCAGAGTGATACTCCCAAAAAAAAGGAAAAAAAAAAGGAAATAACTTTTTTTTTTTTTTTTGAGACGGAATCTCGCTCTGTCTCCTGAGCTGGAGTGCAGTGGCCGTATCTCAGCTCACTGCAAGCTCTGCCTTCCGGGTTCACGCCATTCTCCTGCCTCAGCCTCCCAAGTAGCTGGGACTACAGGCACCCGCCACCTCGCCTGGCTAGTTTTTTGTATTTTTTAGTAGAGATGGGGTTTCTCCATGTTCGCCAGGATGGTCTCGATCTCCTGACCTCGTGATCCGCCCGTCTTGGCCTCCCAAAGTGCTGGGATTACAGGCTTGAGCCACCGCGCCCGGCCGGAAATAACTCTTAAAGGATTGGGTACATCAATAACAGTTCATCCATCCTGGTGTGCCACAGAGTTTGAAAATGAAATTATAGATCTCTATGAACCTATAAGGAAAGACTCATTCATTTCCTCTGCAAGCCTTTATGAAGTTCCTGTTGTATACCTGGTACTATGAGCTACAGACACAGCAGTGAATAAAACAGACAAAAATCCTGCCCCCCCACCATCCCAGGACTCTCTCTGTAGTTGGGGAAACAGACGACAGGCAGAATCCATCAAGAAAATATATCAACTACAGGTGGTGGGAATGCTGCAAAGAAAAATAAGGGCCGGAAATTAGATGGGGAAACTTTTTTTTTTTTTAATTTGAGACGGAGTTTTGCTCTTGTTGCCCAGGCTGGAGTGCAGTGGCGCAATCTCGGCTCTCTGCAACCTCCACCTCCCGGGTTCAAGTGATTCTCCTGCCTCAGCCTCCCAAGTAGCTGGGATTACGGGTGCATGGCACCATGCCCAGCTAACTTTTTGTATGTTTAGTAGAGACAGCGTTTCACCATGTTGGCCAAGCTGGTCACAAACTTCTGACCTCAGGTGATCCACCCGCCTTGGCCTTCCAAAGTGCTGGGATTACAGGTGTGAGCCACTGGGCCTGGCTGCAGAAGCAACTTTTTAATGGGATGATCAAGGAATCCCTTAGGGAGTGAGAAGGAGGGGATGTGGGGAACAGCATCCAGGAGTGGGAATAGCATGTGCAAAGGCCCTGTGGTGGGAGCAGCCCTGGGTAGAGAGCAGATGTCTCCAAGTGTTTCTTCAGGCTGCTATAACAAATATGCCATAAACTGGGGTAGCTTATGAACAACAGAAATTTATTCCTCACAGTTCCGGAAGCTGGGAAGTCCAAGATCAAGGCACCAGCAGATTCACTTCCTAGTTTGCAGATGACCATCTTCTCACTGTGTCCTCAGTAGGCAGCAGAGGGAGCAGGGGAGCTCTTGGGGCCTCTTTTATGAGGAGCAGAGGGATGGAGGAGCCCAGCCAGCAGTGAGCCTCATGCAGCTGCACGTCCTCCACGCCCAGGGAAGCCACAGGGGGAGTCCAGTTGGGAGGCGTCTTAGAAAAGAAGGAAATGAAGAAATGAGGAAGTGCTAAACCCGAGGCTGCAGGTGGTGGGGGACAGGCAGGTCTGGGGTCTGGGATAGTGAGTTTTGGAGGTGGGTCTAGGGAAGCTGGGGTCCTTGAAGTCTGACAGTTTGAGGATGAGGGGGTCCTGAGATTTGGGGGCTCTGAGGTCTAGGGATCCAGGGATCTGAGAGTCCTGGAATCTAAGGGTCCTGGAGTCTGGGGGACCTGAAGTCTGGGAATCCAGAGGTTTGGGAGTCCTAGGATCTAGGGGTCTTGGGATATGGGGGTTTGTTGGGGGGGGGTTCTGGGGTCCAAGGGTCTGGGGATCCAGAGGTCTGAGAGGCTTGGGGTCCGGGGGTCCGGCGTCTGGTGGTTCTGAAGTCTGGTGATCCAGAGGTCTGGGAGTCTTGGGGTCTGGGGGTCCTGCAGTCTGGGGGCACTGGAGTTTGGTTGTCTCGGGGCCTGGGGGTCTTAGGATGTGAGGGTTCTGGGGTCTGTGGGTGCTGGGGCCTGGGGATCCAGAGGTCTGGGAATCTTGGGGTTTGGAGGTCCTGGGGCCTGAGGGTCCTAGGGTCTAGGGACCCAGAGGTCTGGGGGTCCTGGGATCTGGGGGTCCTGGGGATCTGGGGATCCTGGGGCCTGGGGATTCAGAGGTCTGTGAGTCTTAGGGTCTGGGGCCCCTGGGGTCTGGGCTTTCCTGACATAGCCCCAGCTGGCTACACCCAGGTTTCTGGGAAAGGGGACAGCTCAAGACTCCACTGGCCCCCTCCCTGGCTGAAGGGAGCCTGGAACTTTCAGAGGCCACCTCCCTGTGGTCCCTCTGCTGCCCCCCAATGTACCTGAAGCTGTCCCAGGCTTAGTCCCAGGCAGGGCCAGCCAGTCTGCACAAACACCTGCAGGCAGCCGCCAGAGACGGCCTCAGGCAGACAGACACCAGTCTGCCCCCCAGGGATATTCAGAGATGCCAAGAGACCCTCAGACACACTTGGGGACCACCATCGGCATGCAGAGACACCTAGGGACACTCAGAAAGGCCCAGGGATGCCCAGAAACCTCAGAGACCCCCAAGACCCTCATAGACATTTAGAGACCTTCAGAGACTCCCAAAGACCCTCAGAGATCCCCAGAGATTTTCAGAGACATTCAGAGACATCTGGGCTGGGCTCGGTGGCTCATGCCTGTAATCCTAGCACTTTAGGAGGCTGAGGCGGGTGGATCACCTAAAGTCAGGAGTTTGCAACCAGCCTGGCCAACATGGGGAAATGCTGTCTCTACTAAAAATACAAAAATTAGCCAGGCGTGGTGACGCACACCTGTAATTCCAGCTACTCGGGAGGCTGAAGCAGTAGAATCACTTGAACTCAGGAGGCAGAGGTTGCAGTGAGCTGAGATTGTGCCACTGCACGCCAGCCTGGGTGATAGAGCAAGACTCCATCTCAAAAAAAAAAAAAAAAGATAAATATTCAGAGACATCGAGACCATACAGAGATCCTCACAGACCCTAGAGATGCCCTGGAAAGCCCAGAGGCCCCGCTCCAAGAAACAAACATGGAGAGCCAGGCAAGAAGCTCCCTGGAGCGGCCCCGCCTCAATTCAACTCCATCACCACATTCACCCGACACCCTCAGGTCCTCAGAGCCCACCCTGAGCTGCGTGATGCCAGAGCCCCTCCAGGCCTCAGCCTGGGTGCTGCCCCAAGATCCCCCTGTCTAGGGAGTGGGGCAGCCATGGATGCCTAGCCCTGTGGGGTCAGATCAGGCTGGAGTAGGGTCAAGGGCTGCCCTCCCATTTCCCCAATCACCTACACAGACCCCAAACCTCCCACCCCAGCCTCCTCCTTCCCGGTTTTCTGCCACCTCCATCCTCTCTGTGACAGCCATGGGGGCAGAGCAGGAGGGTTTAAAAACCCTCCCCCAGGCCAGGCACGGTGGCTCATGGCTGTAATCCCAGCACTTTGGGAGGCCAAGTTGGGAGGATCGCTTGAGCCCAGGAGTTTGAAACCAGCCTGGGCGACACAGTGAGATCCTGTCTCTACAAAACAAAACACAATTCTTTTTGAGACAAGGTCGCTGTCCCACACCCAGGCTGGAGTGCGATGCCAAACTCACTGCTCACTGCATCCTCGGCCTCCAGGACTCGGGTGATCCTCCCACCTCAGCCTCCGGAGTAGCTGGGTCTGCAGGCACACGTCACCATGCCCGGCTAATTATTTGTATTATTTTAAGAGATGGGGTAGGCCAGGCGTGGTGGCTTATGCCTGTAATCCCAGCATTTTAGGAGGCCGAGGTGGGCGGATCACGAGGTCAGGAGATGGAGACCATCCTGGCTAACAAACACGGTGAAACCCCATCTCTACTAAAAATACAAAAAATTAGCCAGACGTGGTGGCGGGCACCTGTAGTCCCAGCTACTCCAGAGGCTGAGGCAGAAGAATGGCATGAACGCGGGAGGCTGAGCTTGCAGTGAGCCAAGATTGCGCCACTGCACTCTAGCCTGGGCAACAGAGCGAGACTCAGTCTTAAAAAGAAGAAAAAGAGAGATGGGGTTTTGCCATGTTGCCCAGGCAGGTTTCAAACTACTGGGCTCAAATGATCCTCCTTGCCTTGGCCTACCAAAGTGTTGGGATTACAGGCATGAGCGACTGTACCAGGCCAAAAACTTTATTTATTTGTTGATTTATTTATTTAGAGACAGGGTCTGGCTCTGTCGCCCAGGCTGGAGTACAGTGGTTCAATCTTGGCTCACTGCAACATTCCCTTCTCGGGTTCGAGTGACTCTCGTGCCTCAGCCTCCCGAGAAGCTGAGATTATAGGTGTGCGCCACCATGCCCAGCTATTATTATTATTATCATTATTATTATTTGTAGAGATGGGGTTTTGCAATGTTAGCCAGGCTGGTCTCAAACTCCTGGCCTCAAATGATCTGCCCACCTTGGCCTCCCAAAGTGTTGGGATTACGGGCATGAGCCACCGTGCACTGCCTTAAAAATTTTTTTTTAATTAGCCAGGCATGGTGGTGTGTGCCTGTAGTCCCAGCTACTCCGGAGTGAAGGGGGCCAGCCCCTCCACGCCTGTGGGTATTTCTCGTCAGGTGGATCGAGAGACTGAGAAAAGAAATAAGACAGAGAGACAAAGGACAGGGAAAGAACAGTGGGCCCAGGGACCAGCGCTCAGCATGGAGGACCTGCGCCGGCACTGGTCTCTGAGTTCCCTCAGTATTTATGAATTACTCTTTTCACTACCTCAGCAAGAGGAATGCGGCAGGAGAGTAGGGTGATAGTGGGGACAAGGTCAGCAAGAAAACATGTGAGCAAAGGAATCTGTGTCACAAATAAGTTCAAGGGAAGGTACTATGCCTGGATGTACACATAGGCCAGATTTATGCTTCTCTCCACCCAAACATCTCAGTGGAGTAAAGAGTAACAGAGCAGCGCCGGGCGCGGTGGCTCAAGCCTGTAATCCCAGCACTTTGGGAGGCCGAGACGGGCGGATCACGAGGTCAGGAGATCGAGACCATCCTGGCTAACACGGTGAAACCCCGTCTCTACTAAAAATACAAAAAACTAGCCGGGCGAGGTGGCGGGCGCCTGTAGTCCCAGCTACTCCGGAGGCTGAGGCAGGAGAATGGCGTAAACCCGGGAGGCGGAGCTTGCAGTGAGCTGAGATCCGGCCACTGCACTCCAGCCTGGGCTACAGAGCAAGACTCCGTCTCAAAAAAAAAAAAAAAAAAAAAGAGTAACAGAGCAGCATTGCTGCCAACATGTCTCGCCTCCGGCCACAGGGTGCTTTTTCTCCTATCTCAGAATTGAACAAATGTACAATTGGGTTTTATACTGAGACATTCAGTTCCCAGGGGCAGGCAGGAGACAGTGGCCTTCCTCTTATCTCAACTGCAAGAGGCCTTCCTCTTTTACTAATCCTCTTCAGTACAGCCCCTTCACAGGTGTTGGGCTGGGGGACGGTCAGGTCTTTCCCATCCCAGGAGGCCATATTTCTTTTTCTTTTCTTTTTTTTTTTTAAAGACAGAGTGTTGCTCAGTCGCCCAGGCTGGAGTGCAGTGGCCGGATCTCAGCTCACTGCAAGCTCCGCCTCCCGGGTTCATGCCATTCTCCTGCCTCAGCCTCCTGAGTAGCTGGGACTACAGGTGCCTGCCACCTCACCCGGCTAGTTTTTTGTATTTTTTAGTAGAGACGGGGTTTCATCGTGTTAGCCAGGATGGTCTTGATCTCCCGACCTCGTGATCCACCCGTCTCGGCCTCCCAAAGTGCTGGGATTACAGGCTTGAGCCACCGCGCCCGGCCAGCTGAGGCCATATCTCAGACCATCATATGGGGAGAAACCTTGGACGATACCCGGCTTGCCAGGGCAGAGGTCCCTGTGGCCCTCCGCAGTGCATTGTGGCCCTGGTTTATCGAGACTGAGAATGGCGATGACTTTTCCCAAGCATACTGCCTGTAAACATTTTGTTAACAAGGCACATCATGCATAGCCCTAGATCCCTTAAACCTTGATTCCATACAACACATGTTTTTGTGAGCTCAAGGTTGGGGCAAAGTTACAGATGAACAGCATCTCAAGGCAAAACACTTGTTCAGGGTACAGGTCAAAATGGAGTTTCTTATGTCTTTCCTTTCTACATAGACACAGTAACAGTCTGATCTCTCTTTCTTTTCCCTATAGGGAGGCTGAGGTGGGAGGATCCATTGGGACCAGGAAGCAAGGCTGTAGTGAGCCATGATCATGCCACTGCACTCCAGCCTGGGCCACAGAGAGAGACCCTGTGTCTAAACATATATATATATATACAAACTCCACCTGCAGGTCCCCTGCTGGTGGAATCCAATCTCCCCCAGAAGAATGGGGAGGGCTGAGCCAAGCACCAGAGGCCCTCAACAAGGCTTGAGAGTCTGGAGGGATCTGAGGGTCTCTAGAGCCAGCGGTCAGGACCAGAAGTAGGTGTAATGACCACAAGATTGGGTCAGGGAGGACTTAAGGGCACAGCTGGAATGTGGACTGACACGGACATCATGGACCTGTATGCATTCATTCATCAAATGATGATTGAGGCCGGTTCAGATGCTTCAAAGCTGTGTGACCCAGGACTTGTGCCTCAACCTCTCTGTGCCTTAGCTGCCTCCTCTGTATTTTTATTTTTATTTTTATTTTTTTTTTTGAGACGGAGTCTTGCTCTATCACCTAGGCTGGAGTGTAGTGGCATGAACTTGACTCACTGCAACCTCTGTCTCCCCGGTTCAAGCGATTCTCGTGATTCAACTTCCCAAGTAGCTGGGATTGCAGACGCACGCCACCACGCCCGGCTGATTTTTGTATTTTTAGTAGATACGGGGTTTCACCATGTTGGCCAGGCTGGTCTCGAACTCCTGACCTCAGGTGATCCTCCCACCTTGGCCTCCCAAAGTACTGGGATTACAGGCGTAAGACACAGCTCCCTGCCCAAAGCATGACTTTTTAATAACATGAGAAGACCTTATTTAAGGTCACATGGCCTTATTGGTTATAGTAATTTTTGTTTTGTTTGGTTTGGTTTTTAGACAGAGTCTGGCTCAGTCACCCAGCATAGGGTGCAGTGGCACAATCACGGCTCACTGCAGCCTGCACCTCCTTGGCTCAAGTGATCCTCCTACCTCAGCCTTCCAAGTAGCTGGGATTACAGGTGCACGCCACCATACCTGGCTAATTTTTCTCTTTTTGTGGTAGAGACAGAGTTTCACCACGTTGCCCAGACTGGTCTCAAACTCCTGGGCTCAAGCAACCCTCCAGCCTTGGCCTGCCAGAGTGCTAGGACTACAGGCATGAGCCACCGTGCCCGCCCTGCTGGTTCTAGTAAAATTTTAAAAGCCACTGAATACCTTTGGGAGAGTTGTGGGGAAATAAAACGTGGCATGAAGGCAGCCATGATTGGCCAAGCATGTCCCACCTGCAAGGCTTGCATTTCTTGGCTGACAGTTGCTCTGACCACGAAGGCCATGTCACTGGGCCACATGGCTCTCTTGAGAGCAGTCCTCAACCACAGACGGAAGGAGAGTTGGCTGTAAATACCTCCGCTCCCTCCACCCTCAGGTAGGACAACAGAAGCACCTCTTCTGTGCTGTCTCGCTGAGAAAGGACCCATTCCTGGTTGCTTACGTTGGATCTGCTCGCTGGCGCCCCCTGCAGGGCTCCCCTTCCCTTCCTGCCTCTTTACCCCCGGAGGGCTTCTGGGATTACCTCTCAGATAACTATGCCCCTGAATTGAGTCTTAGAGTCTCCTTCACCAAGCCACCAATTTTTTTTTTTTTTTTGTAAGACGGCGTCCCGCTCTATCTCCCAGGCTGGTGTGCAGTGGCACCATCACGGCTCACTGCAACCCCCAGGTTCAAGCAATTCTCCTGCCTCAGTCTCCTGAGTAGCTGGGATTACAGGCATGTGCCACCACGCCCAGATAATTTATGCATTTTTAATAGAGACGGGGTTTCACCATGTTGGCCAGGCTGGTCTCCAACCTGATCTCAGGTGATCTGCCCGCCTTGGCCTCCCAAAGTGCTGGGATTAGAGTCGTGAGCCACCGTGCCTGGCCCAAGCCACCAAATTAAGACAGTTATTTTTGTTTTGTTTTTTCTTTCTTTCACTGCACTCAGTCACTCAGGCTGGAGTGCAGTGGCGCGATCTCAGCTCACTGCAACCTCCACCTCCTGGGCTCAAGTGATCCTCCTGGCGCAGCCTCCAATGTAGCGGGGACCACAGGTGTGGGCCACCACACTTGGCTAATTGTTTGATTTTTTTTGTAGAGATGAGGGTCTTGCTATGTTGCACAGGCTGGTCTCAAACTCCTGGCCTCAAACGATCCTCCTGTTTTGCCCTCCCAAAGTGCTGGAATTACAGGTGTGAGCCAACATGCCTGGCCTAAGTCAGCACATTATAAAGGAGATTAGGCAGTAATAGTGCTGCGATGCTGCTCTGCCTATGGAGTGGTCATTCTTTTTTTTTTTTTTTTTTTTTTGAGACGGAGTCTCGCTGTGTCACCCAGGCTGGAGTGCAGTGCAATGGTGCCATCTTGGCTCACTGCAACATCCGCCTCCTGGGTTCAAGCGATTCTCTCATCTCAGCCTTCTGAGTAGCTGGGATTACATGTGTGCCACCTCGACTGGCTAATTTTTTGTAATTTTAGTACAGATAGGGTTTCACCATGTTGCCCGTCTGGTCTCGAACTTCTCAGCTCAGGCAATCTGCCTGCCTCGGCCTCCCCAAGTGCTGGGATTACAGGCGTGAGCCATGGCAACCAGCTATAGCCATTATTATTTTACTTTCTTAATAAACTTGATTTCATTTAAAAAAAGTGCCATGGCCAAAAATTAGAGTCAAGGGGACTGGGAGACTAGGGTGGGGTGATTTCAAAGTTTTTTCTTATTTTGAGATGGAGTCTTGCTCTGTCGCCTGGGCTGGGGTGAGTGGCACAATCATGGCTCCACCACACCCAGCTAATTTTTTATTTTTTTGTAGAGACAAGAGGTCTCACTATGTTGCTCAGGCTGGCCTCAAATTGCTGCCCTCACGTGATCCTCCCTCTTTGGCCTCCCAATGGCTGAGATTACAGGCATGAGCCACCGTGCCTGGCCTGGTTCAGTTTTTTTTGTTTTTGTTTTTTGTTTGAGTCTGAGTCTCGCTCTGTCATCCGGGCTGGAGTGCAGTGGCTCAATCTCTGCTCACTGAAATCTCTGTCTCTCAGGTTCAAGCGATTCTCCTGCCTCAGCCGCCTGAGTAGCTGGAAATACAGGTGCATGACACCACACCTGGCTAATTTTTGTATTTTTAGTAGAGACGGGGTTTCACCATGTTGGCCAGGCTGGTGTTGAATTCCTGACCTCAAGTGATCCGCCCACCTCGGCCTCCCAAAGTGCTGGGATTACAGGCGTGAGTCAGCGCGCCCAGCCTGGTTCAGTTTTAAACAGGCTAGTGAAAGAAGGCCTCTCTAGAAAAAAACATGGACAAACAAGAAGAAAAAACGTGCCAGGGGGAGTTCAAAATGGGGACAGGACTTTTGGGGGTGTGATGTGACTGGGTGATGTTCTCTGCATTTGTCTCCTCCTTGCCATGAAATAATTCAGTACAGAAATATGTAGATATACATCTGTAAGCCGACCTGGGAGCAAGGGCAAGGTCAAGAGAGGCAGACTAGATTCCACCGCGGACACTTGGGGTCCTTAGCTCAGGGAGGCTTCAAGGGGGTGCTGGGGCAGGACCTGCTGGGACTCTCAGGAGTTGCTATATTGAGTCTCTGCTGCCCTCAAGTGGTTATACTCGGAACCGCAGGCGCTGGCTCCCTTGGCAAAGGCAGGCAACTCCCCAGGCCACACAGAAGGGACATTGATAATCTTTAGTCCATTTGCTCAGCAACAAATATTTGCTGAGCACCTACTGTATGCCAGAAAGTGTTATAAGCACTAGGGGCACAGCCCTGAACAAAACATACAAATTTCGGCTGGGCGCAGTGGCTCACACCTGTAATCACAGCACTTTGGGATGCCAAGGCAGGTGGATCACCTGAGGTCAGGAGTTTGAGACCAGCCTGGCCAACATGGTGAAACCTTGTCTCTACTAAAACAAAATACAAAAATTAGCCGGGCGTGGTGGCACACACATGTAATCCCAGCTACTAGAAGGCTGAGGCAGGAGAATCGCTTGAACCCGGGAGGGGGAGGTTGCAGTGAGTTGAGATTGCGCCACTGCACTCCAGCCGGGGCAACAGAGTAAGACTTCATCTCAAAGAAAAAAAAAAGTATCCAGGAAGATCCAACAAGGTAATATAATCCAAACGGAGGTTTGAGGGCCTCTCTGAGGGTGTGTCACTGGAGCTGAAGCCTGAAGGATGAAGAGAAGCTGGCCATGGTGTACAGTTGTAGAAAGGGTATCCCGGCCAGGAGAAAACTCCATGCAAAGGCCCTGGGGTGGGATGACCTGGATGCCTTTAACATAATCATGTCAAAACATGCTCAATGTCAGGTACTTAGCAAGTGTGGACTCTGTGGTGTTGTTAAGCCAAAGGGAAGAAAAGACCCGAGAGGGATGGACCTTAGGGTATCACAGGAAATCTTTCTTCCACCAATAAGAAGAGAGACTGAATCTGGGCACAGTGGCATGCATCTGCAGTCCCAGCTACTTGAGAGGCAGAGGCGAGAGGATCGCTTGAAGCCAGGAGTTCAAGACCAGCCTGGGAAACAAAGTCAGACTGTCAGACCCCCCCACACACACAAAAAATAAAATTAGCTGGGCTTGGTGGTGCGTGTCTGTTGTCCCAGCTACTCGGGAGGATGAGCTGTGAGGATCGCTTGAGCTCAGGAGTTTGAGGCTGCAGTGAGCTGTGATTGTACCACTGCACTCCAGCCTGGGTGACAGAGTGAGACCCCGTCTCTAAAAAACGAGGAGGAGGGCTGGGCGAGGTGGCTCAGGCCTGTAATCCCAGCACTTTGGGAGGCCGAGGTGGGTGGATCATTAGATCAGGAGGTCAAGACAAGCCTGGCCAAGATGGTGAAACCCTGTCTCTACTAAAAATACAAAAATTAGCCAGGCATGGTGGCAGGCGCCTGTAAGCCCAGCTACTCGGGAGGCTGAGTCAGAGAACTGCTTGAATCCGGAAAGCGGAGGTTTGCAGTGAGTCGAGATCACACCACTGCATTCCAGCCTGGGCAAGAGAATGAGATTCTGCCTCAAAAAAAAAAAAAAAAAAGGAGGAGGAGGCAGAGGCTGGCGCTCTAGAGAGATAAGGTGAGGGATGGGCATTGCCAGGGTACCTCGAAGTCAGACCTGGTGCCTCCACTCCCTGCTGTGTGTCCCCAGGCAAGTTGCTTTGCTGCTCTGAACCTTTCTCAGACATAGGTGAGGTGCCACCTATGGGTCTCTCACAGGACACCCTTGATGCCGTGATGAGCCTCAGTTTCCCCATCTGTAACATGGAGAGAAGAAGTGACAGCCAGGAGTGGTGGCGCATGCCTGTGGTCCTAGCTACTTGGGAGGCCAAGGTGGGAGGATTGCTTAAGCCCGGGAGGTGGAGGTTGCGAAGGCAACTGGTTGAGGTTCAGCGAAAGCACTGAAGCAGAGCGCTGGGTGCATAGTGGGGCTTTCAGTAACTGGCTCTGAGTTGAGGATTCAAGGCCAGGTGGGATCAGGCCGGATGAGGGGGTACCTGGGAGGTGACCCCAGGAAGCTCCTGGTAGGGAATGGGATGTGAGACAGGAAGGGAAGGAGCTCTACAGGGGACACCAACTGCCAACAGACATGACACATGTGGATGAGTGGCGCTTAGACCCACCTGAGACAGCTGGGGGACAGTGTAGATGCTCATCTCAGAGGGGTCCCACTCAGGGGCGAGGAGCGTGGGGTGTTTTGTTTTGTTTTGTTTTTTTCTGACAGAGTTTTGGTCTTTTTGATCTTGTTGTGGAAGTGGGGGAGGGAGGACAGACCTGAGGGTGGGAGGTTGTAGGTTCAGCAGAGGCTCCTCGGCCAGGAGTGCAGTGGCACAATCTCAGCTCACTGCAACCTCCGCCTCCCGAGTTCAATGATTCTCCTGTCTCAGCCTCCTGAGTACCTGGGATTACAGGCATGCACCACCACACCTGGCTAATTTTTTGTGATTTTAGTAGAGATGGGGTTTCACCATGTTGGCCAGGATGGTCTCAAACTCCTGACCTCAGGTGATCCACCCGCCTTGGCCTCCCAAAGTGCTGGGATTACAGGCATGACCCACCACACCCGGCCTTGTGGGGTGTTTATCCACCCCCAACCTCAGTTTGATTTCCCAGAAAACAGACCCAGGATGGCACACTGAGAATGTGGGGTACATGGGTATCTGGCCATGGGAGCTGGGGAAGGGCCCTGCAGGGGGCGCCCAGGAGCAGGGGAGGTCGTGGGAAACGAAGCTCAGTCCTGTTGGAGACCTTAGGGAGACTGGCATGCACTTAGAAAGGGCATTCCCAGGGCAGGCGCGGTGGCTCACACCTGTAATCCCAGAACTTTAGGAGGCCAAGGTGGGCGGATCACCTTAAGTCAGGAGTTCAAGACCAGCCTGGCCAGCATGGTGAAACCTTATCTCTACCAAAAAGACAAAAATTAGCCGGGCGTGGTGGCAGGCGCCTGTAATTCCAGCTATTCAGGAAGCTGAGGCAGGAGAATCGCTTGAACCTGGGAGGCGGAACTTGCAGTGAGCAGAGATTGTGCCACTGCATTTCAGCCTGAGGGACAGTGTGAGACTCCCTCTCAAAAAAAAAAAAAAAAAAAAAAGAAAAAAAGAAAGAAAGGGCATTCCCTTGGCCAGAGAAAGCTGCAGGTGATGAGAAGCAGAAGCTGGCGGTGGGGAGTGCAGCCATGTGGTTAGGCCCAGGGTGGCCTGCAGCCAGCGTGCACCTGGAGCTACCAGCAGCTGCTACAGACCCTCCTCCCAGACCTGGGATTTCCAAGAGACACCCTGAGTCTCCCAGACCAGACAGGGTACTGGAGGCACTCTGATGGGTGGGGTATCACCTATAGGTCGCTCACGTGACATCCTTGTTTCCTTTACAAGCCTCAGTTTCCCCATCTGTAACACGGGGAGAAGAAATGATGGCTGGGCGTGGTGGCACATGCGTTTGGTCCCAGCTACTCGGAAGGCTGAGGTGGGAGGATCACTTAAGCCCGGAGGCTGAGGCTGCAGTGAGCTGTGATTGTGCCAGTGCACTCCAGCCTGGGTGACAGAGTGAGACCCCCATCTCTAAAAAGAAAACTTAGAGATGCTGCCTCCTTCTTTGGTCTGGCAGGAGGACGTTACCAGATGATTGAAGCTGGACGCACCAGTTCCCAAGAGTTAGTTTGACTCTGGAGTTCAAGTGCAGGGCAGATGGGTGGGGCTTTGATATGTGGCCAGTGGGAGCCACAGAAGGTGCTAGAAGCACAGCAGTGTACCGGCTTTGGTTAAGTTTTGTGGAGGACGGACATGGGAGTGGGAAGTTGTAGGTTTGGCAGAGGCTCCTTGGTCAGGCCCTCCTGTATCCCTTCTGTCACCCGGAGTCCGTTGCAGCCCTGTGGGATTGGTGGCATGACCTAATGGCTTGGAGGGGTCACTGAAGTTCAGCTGTCTCCCAGTCAAGGCCACACAGTGAGCCACGGCACAGCTGGGTTCAAACCCAGGCCCACAGTCTCTATCTGTGAATTTCTGCCTCCGGGCAACTAGTCTTGGGGTGTAATCCCCATTTCAGAAACCCTAGCTGGCTGTCCAAAGAGGGAGGCTGGCTGAACACCCCGCTGCCCGTGCTGGCCACCCCCCAGCCTTCCTGGATTGAAAGCCCAGCTCCTGGCCGGCGCGGTGGCTCACGACTGTAATCCCAGCTCTTTGGGAGGCCGAGGCGGGTGGATCACGAGATCAGGAGATTGAGACGATCCTAGCTAATACGGTGAAACCCCGTCTCTACTAAAAATACAAAAAATTAGTCGGGCGAGGTGGCGGGCGCCTGTGGTCCCAGCTACTTGGGAGGCTGAGGCAGGAAAATGGCGTGAACCCGGGAGGCGGAGCTTGCAGTGAGCGGAGATCGCGCCACAGCACTCCAGCCTGGGCGACAGGGCGAGACTCCGTCTCAGAAAAAAAAAAAAAAAGAAGGCCCAGCTCCTCCCACCCCCCACCACCCCCGGCCTACCCTCGTGTTCACCAGCTGCTGTGGTTGCTCCCACCCTGGTGTTGTTTGGGTTTTAATTTTTGTGTTGCATTTAGAAAATTACCCATAATTACAGCTTCTGAGAGGAAACGGTCTCCTAGCACAGACCCGGCTCCCAGCTGTGGCCGCCTCCCACGCACGGCTGGGGAGGGGTTGCAGGGGCCGCCAGCCCCGGTCCTGGCCCCTCCCAGGGCCCCCCACTTTAATGAGGAGGAGGGAGGGAGGCCGCTTCCGCCACCTATGGAGAGGAAAAACCACCAGCAGGAAAATCCAACCCGGCCTCCTCTGCGGGAATCGGGAGTGCTCGTGGGCCCCCCACTGCTGTGTCCTCAAGGAGACAGGACCCAGAGGAAGGCGGAGGCGGCCAACTGAGGACGGGATGCGTTATTTCATCTGAATACTGCCAAGTCCAACTAGGGACTGTGCGGAAACAGTCTTGTGGGGGCAGTGCCCAGGGAAGGCTTGGAGGAGGAGGAGGCAGAGGAAGAGGAGGAGGAAGAGGAGTTGGCCTTCTCCACCAGGAGGACCAAGGAGGAACCCTTGGCCAAAGGAGGAGCCTCAGTAGGCCAGGCCAGAAGCCAGAGAAACAGCGTTCCAGGCGGCAGGAACCGCTAGCGCAAAGGCTTGTGGGTGGGACTGTGCAGGGTGGATCCAGGGTGAGGGCAAAGTCGGCCCCTTCTTCCGGCAACCCCCCTGTCCTAAAAGCAGATTCTCCTTAGGGGCTCCTCCAGGCACAGGCCCTGATCCGTATTTAGGGGACATCTGTGGTGGCTGACTCACCACTGTCCACCCCAAGAAGCACAGACCCAGCCAAGGACCTGCCCTGGCCCCCTGTCTACCTGAGCCCCTTACTGGGGCAACCTCCCTGCCCACCCTGTGCCACCCTGATCTCACTGGCAACCCCACGGAGCTTCTTAGATGTTTTTAATTTTTAGTAAGGTCTTCCTCTGTCGCCCAGGCTTAAGTGCAGTGACACGATCACAGCTCACTGCAGCCTTCACCTGCTGGGTTCAAGCCATCCTCCCGTCTCGGCCTCCGAAGTGCTGGGACTACAGGCACACGCTGCCACCATGTGCGACCTCCCATGGCGCTTCTTAAAATCCCATCCTCTTCTCGCCGTTCCACACCCTTCCATGGCTCCCTATTGCTCTTAGAAAAAAATCTCACCCCCTCCCCGCTGGGCGTGGTCTAGCTCTCTGCGTTCCCTGCTATCATCCCCCTCTTCTTCCCACTGCTCCCGCCACGGCTGCCTCCTGGCCCTGCCTCCTGCCTCCAGCGCCTTCGCCATGTGCCCACCTCAGGGCCTAAGCACTTGCTGTGACTACAGTCTGAATATTCCACTTCCAGGTCTTTCAAATCCACCCCTCCTCCCCGTTATTAATTTTTCCTCCCCGCCCTGCCCGGCCTTTGCGTGGGTGAGGGGGCCCTTTCTGCCGGTTCTGCCCCCGCAAGGCGTGCGCCCTGGTTGGGAGTGAGCGCGGCTCAGCCTACCCGACGCCGCGTGGGACCCAGGGCCCGCTACCCTCGCACTTTCCCGCCGGCGCCCAGGCTGTGTTTGGAGATCCTTCCCAGTTGCCATGAGAACCGCGCTCCTCGCTCCCGCCCTCCGCGCCTCCCCCATCGCAACTCTCTGGGCCGCCGGCGCCTCCGCCTCCCTTCCTCCTTCCCTCCCTCCCTCCGCCTCCGCCCTCCCCCGGGAGCCCGGCCGACCCTGCCGTCGCCCGTCCTGTCACCAGGGTCCCCTCCCTCTTACGCACGTGGCACTCCCTGAAATTGCCCCAACTGACTCGCCAGCTTTTGACTGTCCACCTCCCCCATCAGATTCTGGGCTCTAAAAGGCAGCAACGTGTACCGGCTGGGTCTCCGGAGCCCAGCACACAGAAGGCGCTCAATGCATGTTTAATGGGGTGAAGACTCACATTGGCCCAAGGAACCGTGGCTCACGGGGCGAGGGACCCCACCGGGGCACACGGGGCCCTGGTGAGCCACGGAGCTTTGGGAGGTTAAATTCGGGGTGCCAGGAGGGGCATCTGCCGGGCCTGGGAGCCCCGATTGTCACCAAGGCTCTGTGTGACTTTGGGTGAGCCACACCCTCTCTGTGCTTCATTAGGGGTAGGCGCTGGGTGGGCAGTGGTGGGGGCGGTCTTTAGGATGAGAGTGACCTGGACGCCGAAGCCCATGCTTCCCGTGGCCCCCCACGCTCCGGGCCGTCGCCAGCCCGAGGCCCCGCGGAATTGTGCGAGCCCCTCCTTACCGCAGCCGGGGCCCGGAGGCCCGCTGGAGAGGAAGCTGGGGGAGGGGGCGGCCGGCTGGACAGGAAGTGAGAAGGGCTGGCGTCCCCCCTCCCGCGCCGAGGCCCCTCGGGGAGGAGGCGGGGCTGGGGCCGGCCCTGCCCTTCCCTTCCTCTCCGCGGGTCTGGAGCCCCAGCGGCTCCCGACTTCCCGCCGGCCAGAAGGCTTGGGGTGGGGGCGGAAGGGTTCTCACGTACTGGGGGGCCGGCCTCTATCGGGGAGGCATCTGGGGGTCAGCTGGCAGCGAGAGACGTCCACACATTCACACACAAACACACACACGAAACATGAGCGCACAGCCACACACAGGTCCCAGGGAGCTGGCGGCCTACCCACGCGCGGAGGCACACACGTGCACATTCGGCACAGATTTGTGCACACAACCTCACTGGGCAGCTTGGCCCGACTCGGACCCATAACTGCCACCGCGCAGCCAGGGACAGTCGCCGAGACAGCGATCACTTACTGGGTGTTTGCCAGCTCCCCACGCACAAGGATGCACACGTGCACTCACACAGGAGCCGCGTGTTAGCACACACATAGAAAAAAAAAGGAATAGCCGTGGCAAACACAGAAACATCTAGACCTAGAGTCAACTGCACCGCCTTCCCGTACCCTGCCTGTCCACACACGACCCATTGGTACGCGGACACCCGTGCCCTGCGGGGGTCCCTGCCTCAGTATCCGCCCCCACTCTCTCTGAACACCCTTGGTTGGGGGATGAAGGGTCCTAGAAGGGGAAAAGGGCACCCACTGCCTGCACCCTGACTCCCGCAGACAAAGGTGGGATGCGTCCCATTTACAGCTCACAGCACCGAGGCAGAGAAGCCCAAACCCAGCACCTAGTATTGTAACCGGGTGTTATTTGAGTGTGGTGCCGGGTGGCTCCCACAACCTGGGTATTATAGGAACTTTGTTTCTGTGTGTCTGGATTGTGTCTGTGTTGTGTGACTTCCGGCGGGAGGCTGAGTGCCCGCAGGCCCTGTGACTGTGGAGCTAGGTAGGGTGTGGTTCTCAGGAGGCCGCAATAGTGCGCCCCAAGGTGACTGTGAGTTAACGGCGTGGGCTCTGTCCACGGCTGTTGGAAGCTGTGGCATGGCCTTGCATAAGCGTGCTTCTGCGTGAGGCTGGGTGCCTGCGTGCGGTGGCCTGTGTTTAGTTGTTCCAGGACGGCCACTGTGAGCTGGGTGTGTGGCAGTGTATGTGTGTCGCTGGGCGGGCTGTGTGTGCGGTGGTTCCCACCCGTGCTGAGTGTGGGTAGCTCTGCAGGGTGAGACACCCAGTGTCACTGCCTGAGGCTTTATGGGGCTATCCGCAGTCGTTCCAGCAGCGGGGTATACTTTTGTTGTGTAAAGCGCTATGTTAAGTGTCGCTGCAAATGTGTGTGGCTGGGTGTACAATTTGGGTGGCTGGCTCCATGAGGTGAGTGAACGTGTGCTCGCGCGCGTGTGCAGCCGCGATCAGCTGTGCGTCCCTGGGTGGCCGTCCCCGATCCTGACCCGCGAGTGTGTAGCCGCGCCCCCACCCCCTGCAATGGGCACTGCGCGTGCGTGCTTGGCCCGCGGTCCCGGCGGCGGGACCCACCCGCGCGCCCGCCATCGCCCCTTTAAGAGCGGCGCCCGCGGGCGGCGGGGAGGCAGCGGGCGGGGGCGCGCGCGGCGGGAGGAGGGGAGCGCGCGTTTCCCGGAACAGCCCGCGCGGAGGAAAGGGAGGAAAAAAAAGCCACCCTGCGGCCGGGGCCGGAGCTGGAGCCGCCGCTGCCGCCGCCGCTGCAGCCGTCTGGAGCTCCCCCGCGCGGACGATGCCCGCGGTGCCCGCCCGGGGCTCGGGGCGGTGAGGCCCGGGGCGCGGGGTAGCTATGGCGACGGCGAGCGCGGCCCGCGGCGCCGCCTGACAGGTGTGGGCCCCGGCGGCGGCGGCGCGGAGCAGCATGTACGCCAAGGGGGGCAAGGGTTCGGCCGTGCCCTCCGACAGCCAGGCCCGCGAGAAGTGAGTGCGGGGCCGGGGCCGGGGGCGGGGCTCGGCGTCCGCGCTCTTCCGTGGGCTCCGGCGCGGGCGGGCACCGCGCGGGGCACGTGGGCGCGGGCGGCGGGGAGCGCGGAACCTGAGCGCGCTCGAGGGGTCGCGAGATTGGCGGGGCCGCGCGACCCCCGAGGGGCAAGAGATTGGCGGGGGGCGCGCAAGACCCCGAGGGGTCACCGGAGTTGAGGGGTGACGGGCGACCCGAGGGGCGCTAGACGGGAGTGAACGGGTGAGACCCTAGCGGCTCCAGGGGTCGCGAGATTGGCGGGGGTGCGCGAAACCCGAGGGCGCGAGATTTGAGGGGGCGCGCGAGACCCCCGAGCGGGACTCGGGGGTCGCTAGGCCTCCTCGAGACGTGGGTGCCCGAGGCTGCGGACGCACGGGGATCGAGGTCGGCGAAGTTTTCCGGAAAGAGCGAGAGTGTCGGCTCGGGGACCCCGGGCGCCTGGGGAAGACCTGGAGGGCGGCTGGAGGGGCGCGCGGCCACCTGTCTGCCCTGGCCCCAGCAGCTGTGTGGGGCCCCTGGGGAAGCCGCACGGTTCACAGTCCGGGGGCGGGTGGGGACGACGGAGCCCTTCTCTTGATACCACCGAAGAGTGCATACTGAGGGCCCCTCTTTTCTGGGCGTGGCTCCAGGCGGTGGGTACCAGGCGCTCTCAGGCTGGTAGGGGCAGGTTCCACTGTGCGGATGGAGGAAGGGTGGTGGTGGGGCTGAGGTCTCTCGGGGTGGGGAGGCAGCCGAGTGTGCTCTCCGGGTGGAGAGCATTTGAAAGGTGCTTGGAGCTGTGACCGTCCCGCAGGAAGGGCACGGGGCAGTTTGCAGTGTTGGTGAAATTGCCCAGAGGCCGGGCGTGGTGGCCCACACCTGCAATCCCAGCACTTTGGGAGGCTGAGGTGGTCGAGAGATCGAGACCATCCTGGCCAACATGGTAAAACCCTGTCTCTACTAAAAATACAAAAATTAGCTGGGCGTGGGCGCCTGTAGTCCCAGCTACTGGGGAGGCTGAGGCAGAAGAATCGCTTGAACCCGGGACTCAGAGGTTACAGTGAGCCGAGATCACACCACTGCACTCCAGCCTGGCAACAGAGTCTGACTCTGTCTCAAAAAAAAAAAAAAAAAAAAAATTGCCCAGGAGGAGGGGAGTCTTGTCATAGCTGATGGTGGACTTGCAGGATCCTTGAAGTTGAGCCACCTAGAGTGACCCGGGGTGTGGAACTGGCCACCCAAGCAGAGAGGAGGCTGGGTCAGCAGGGAGGGGTCCCATGAGGACCCACCTTGAGGGCCAGGCCAGGAGGGAGGACTTGAATGTCTGGGTGCTGGAGAGGAGCCCCGGACGTTGGCTGAGTGTCCCCGTCCTACCTCTTCTGCCTAGGCTGACTTGGGATACCCCACCCCTCCACAAAGATGCCTGTCCCCTCTGCCCAGCCTCTGGGTCATTTTGGAGAAGAGGCTGTTCTGGCCAGAAGGTGGTAGGCAAATGGCTGCACCATCAGGCCTCCCTTGTGTGTGTGCAGTTAGGAAGATGAGCTCCGTTTCCAAGCACCCTCAAACCCAAAGACTTTTCGAAACTGGCCTCTGGCTCCTGCTTAGGTTGGAAGTAGGAGGTGTCTGCCATGGTCACCCCGGACCCCTGGTCTGTCTCCTGTGTGTCTCCAGCCAGCTGCTGGCTCTGGAGGCGACCACCCACCCAGTGGGAATCAGGATCGTTCACTGGTTCAGCATATCTGCCCTGGGTGTCCCAGGGTGTGGCAGTCGGGAAGGCAGGGTCTGGTCGGGATGGCAGGGTCAGTGGCCCTGAAGAAGCCCCCACCCCAGCAGGGAGGCAGGTATCCAGTTACCAGGAGAAAGCAAAGTGGGTGATATATAGTGAAGGGTGAGGGGATGTCAGGTGGAGGGCACGGCAAGTGCAAAGGCCCTGAGGTGGGACCAGGAAAAGGAGCTGAGGTTGGGCCCAGGTGTAGGAAGAGGCAGCCTGCAAGAGTGCCAGATGGGCCACAGTTGGTTGTGTGTGCAGAAGTGTGCTCTGGCTCCCAGGTGGAGTGGGGCTTGGAGGGGTCAGGAACAGAGGCTGGGAGTCCCTGGGGATGTGGACACAGTTGTCTCAAAGACAGCCGGGGAGGCCAGGCATGGTGGCTCACGCCTATAATCATCCCAGCACTTTGGGAGGCTAAGGTGGGTGGATCACTTGACGTCAGGAGTTCGAGACCAACCTGGCCAACATGATGAAACCCAGTCTCTACTAAAAATACAAAAATTAGCCGGGCGTGGTGGCGGGTGCCTGTAATCTCAGCTACTCTGGAGGCTGAGGTGAAAGGATCACTTGAACCTGGGATGCAGAGGTTGCAGTGAGTTGAGATCATGCCACTGCCCTCCAGCCTGGGTGACAGGGCGAGACTCCATCTCAAAAAGGAAAAAAAAAAAGAAAAAAAAACGGTGAAAGAGAGCTGATGGCAGCCTGGACCTAAGTAAGAAGGAAGAGATTTCATAGGTTTGAGCTGGGAGTGGTAGGGTGAGGGGTTTAGCTGCATTCCTGGCCCCCTTCCCTTACTGTCCTCCCACCCCCCCAACCTGCCCAGCAGAGGTGCTCTGGGGACACTGGTCTGGGGACTCAAGGCTCTCGGAAGTCCCTCAGCTGCCAGTGGGGAGGCTGCGGGGCCCTTCTTTGGCCAGAGCCAGCCCGTGTGCTTCCATTTCATGGAGAGGGTCTCGTGTAAGTGTTGGTTTGGAGGTGAGGTTCCGCTATCAAAGAAAGCCTGGAGAACACCAGATGGCTGCATCCCCCCATTTCACCGAAAGGGACACCAGGGCCCTAGAGAGGAAGCCACCTGATGAGGACTCAGCTTCTCTGGCACAGATGAGCTCTAAGAGGCAGCCCCAGGCCTCAGTTTCCTCATCTGAAATGTGGGCGACCCGTCTTTCAGGATCTTTGCAAGGACTGGGTAGGAGCCCGTAGGTGGAGCACCCACTGGTGCAGCCACTCGGCTCTCAGGAAGTATCCACCACAGGCGAGCCACTTCCTGCTTCTGGGCCTCGGTTTCCTCCTCTGTGAAATGGGGTGAAGGGGTCACACTGCTCCAAACCTTGACTCTGCAGCACTGCACTTTTCTTCCTGCACTGAGCCTCATGCCTCCTTCCTTCTCTCTCTGGCCCCAATCCTGAGCCCCTTCTGGCTGCCCTTGGAGCCTACAGGCCTTCCCGGCTCACACGAGGTCTCGGCCAGCTGGCTCCAGGAAGGGACCGAGCACCTGGTGGGTGCCTGCCCTCGGGGGCTTGCAGCAGATGGTGGTGACTGCGGAGTACGGGGGCAGCAGAGTGGGCCAAGGGAGGCTGGGGTCTGAATAGGCCACCCGCAACAAGAGTGGGGTGTGTATATCCTTCAACACTCAAGCGCTGCCAGGCAGGTTCAGAAGAGGTCCATGAATCACAGCCATGGTTGGTGTCGCCTGGCAGCCCATGGGCTTCTCCCAGGCTTGATTTTGACCCAGCACATGGATGCCGGTGGCTTGTTCATCAGCCTGGCAGGAAAGCCAGAGATGGGATTCACAATTGGACATGGTCATTTTGGCCGCTGGCTGGAAATGGCTATGAGGGGCAGGTGTGGAGGGTAGTAAGGAGAGGCTGCCACTTTGCCAAGAAGCTGCCAAAGGCCCGGCCTTTAGGGTTGGCACAGGGGAGGGAGAATGGCAAGGGTTGGAGGGTCCCTTTGGGGACAGCAGTGAGACCTGGTGACAGATAGCACGGTGACAGAAAGCCGTAAGTGGCAGGTGTCTCCTGTCCCAGCAGCGTCTGTGTTCAGGAGGGCGCTGAGCAGGGAGCACCCATTGTGGCCATTCTCGGTAATTATGGTAACTCGCGTCATTATGGAGGTAGCTGTGGTATATTTCAGGCCACCAGGCGCTAGCTAGCACCCCATCCTGGCTCTGCTTCCCTGTGTAGCCTCATGCTCTCGCCAGGTCCAGGCACCCCATGTCCTCCGGGTCTTGTGTTCTTTCTGCAGGGAGGGCTGCCTGCTGCTCTTCCGGGTGCCTCCCCGTGTTCGTTTCTGGCCACCTGCCCGTGTGGCACAGGGAGCCCTCGTAGGCGGCAGGCCCTGAGAGGTTGTGCCGACCCAGGGCAAGTGGCCCGTAGGGGGCACAGGTGATTTGCATCCAGAGCCCTTCCCTATAACTGAGCTCAGGGCCCCAACCGGTGGCGCCCCCAGACCTGGCCCCCAAAGCCGTCCTCTGGGAGGGGAGGGCTTTGTAGGTCCCAAAGCTCCCTGGCCGAACAGCCAGGCTTCAAAACTTTTCACACAAAACAATAACAACCCACAGTTCTTCCCTGGAGACTGAATCCTGTTTCAAATAAAAGGACTAATGTGGAAGGGAAATCAGCGAAGTCAGAAACTTCCTCTGGCCTCCCATCGCTCCCAGGAGAAATTCCCAAATCCTCAATGTGGACAGAATGGCTGCTGGCCTTCATCAGTGCTTACCCCATGGCTCGCCTGATCCTCCCGGCATCCCAGGAGGGGGTCCCCGGGCCGGTTTGTTCATTCACTGGGGTGACTCGGGGCCCAGGATGCCCAGCTCCATTGTAAGGGCGTCACAGTGAGCGGACTCCGAGTCCCCACCCCGCCTGAAGCCACATTCCATCGGGGGCGAAGACAGAGACTCTCAGAGGGGGAGACGGAGCAGGGTGTGGGCTTCCATGTGACAGGGAAGCCCCTGATAGGTGACACTGGAGTCTCTGGGCGGAAGTGCCCTAGGCAGGGAAACAGTGCGCAGAGGCCCTGGGGTGGCAGAGCAGCCAGTGTGTGGGTTGGGGGGAGGCAGCGCACAGGAGGGTTTGCACAAGGAACGTGGGGGTTGGGGGAGCAGTGCCTGGAGGGGACTCTGTCATAATCCAGGTGGGAGACAGTGGGTGGCCTGGCTCAGGTGTGCAGTGGAGGTGGGGAGAGGGGCCTGAATCAGATTTCCTTCAGTGTTTTTTTAAATGCAGTGATGTTTGGGGACAGCTGGGTGGATCTCATGCAGGTGCACGCCTGTGCACACACCACCAGAGGCTCCTTGGATGGGATGTGTGTGTAAAGGCCAAGCTGAAGGGATGGGGGCTCAGGGTGTCGAGGCTGGGTCAGTGGATCAGTGGATCAAGTGGACAGTGGATCAGTGGATCCCAAGTGTGGGGAAGGTCAGGCCATAGCATCCTCTGGACAGCCCCTACTTGAAGGCATCATCAAAACAGGACGGGCGGCCGCACAGGGAGAGCAGAGGAGAGGACAGAGCTGGTAGCCAGCGGGGGCTGGAGGCAGGAGGACAGCAGAAGAGGGCGGGGTGGGCTCTGGGGGGGGCCACCTCCTGGGTTAGGTGCTCATGGGGACAGTCAGGGAATGGGAGATAAGGCAGGTAGAACCCTTGGCAGCCCCCTCTTCAGGACTCCCCCTGGGCCTCTTGGACAGCCGTGCCCTGGGTATGGGGTACTCAGAATGCAGCCTGTGCAGGATGTCCCGCTGCCCCCGCCCTCCTGGGGCAGCTCACCAGCGTTCCCACAACTCTGTCTTACCCCACTCTGGCATTTCATGCCCCCTGCTATGACCCCCAAGTGGCTGGGGTGGGAACTCTCTTCTGCACCTGGTGGGTGAGTTGGCATTGGGCTCCCCAGGCTGGTCGGTCTGCCCCTTGAACCTGCCCACTCTGGCCTTGTGTGCTCCCCTTCCACTGATGGACGCAGGCCTCTCAGTCACTAGCCACAGGGAAAGGCTCAGAAGCCTCTAGATGGGCCAAGGTGCCACAGAAGTGAGCTAGATAGGCGGGCGTGCAGGCCGTGGGGCCAGGAAAGTGGAGGAAGAGCTGGTGTGGGAGACTGGAGGGGTGTGAGGTCAGGATCTAGCAGGATCTGGGCTGGGGGCACTCTCGAAGAGTGGTGTGATGATGCAGGGCTGACCACTGGGCGCTGTGTGTCCTGCCCCATCCCTGCCCCTGGGGTGGCCTTCACAGCTCACATGGTACAGTGTGAGCCTGGTGTACCCCGCCCTGGGCCGCCTCCCCTCCCTGATGCCGTGCCACTTGCCTTTCCGTAGCCTCAGCGCCTTCCAGCCTGCCACAGAGCTCACCTCTCTTGACAGGTATTGCCTGTCTCTGTCTCTCCCCTCAAGAACGTGGCCTCCAGGATGGGCTGGGGGTGTGCATTGCTCAAAAGGCACTTCATGGATGCTGGAGGAACTAATGAAGAAGTGAATGAATGAAGGAGGGGAGGCAGGATAAGATCTGGGGCAAGGGCAGTGCCCTTGAAGACCAGGTGGGGGCAGGAAGTCCTCACGTTCTCTAGGGGCCGGGGCAGGAACCAGAGGGTTGGAAGTCTGAAAGGGACCTGGGGGACATGATAGGTGGTGGGTGCTGGGATTGGAGCAGCCTGACTGAGAGGGAGCAGAGTGTGAGTCAAAGGAAGGTTATTTTAGGATGGGGCCGGCAGCCAGAGAGGGCGGCGCAGCTGAGCCGGAGGCGGCTGGAAGGGCCCCCAGGCCTGCCTGCTTCTCGCCTCTAGGGCTCAGCCTCAGGCTGGCCCTCTGGTACCCTGTCTTGAATCCAAGAGTCCCCCAACCCCCAGCAGACCCTCGTGGGTCCCTAGCTGGGCAGTACAAGAACTCTGAGAGGGGGTGGCTCATTCCAGGGAGGTCCAGAAGGGCTGGTGCCACAGAACTGGGCGCCCCTTTGGATGAGGGCTTTGTCCTCTGCTGTCTGGTGTGGCAGCTGGACTGGAGTGGGGTGGACAGTCCGGCCTCTCCCTGACCTGCAGAGGGCCGTGCTGGAGCCACCTGGCTGGGCGAGGGTGGCCCAGGTCCAAGCTCTTGGGGTACGCAGTGGTTGAGAGGGTGAGTCCAGGGGTCCCTGGCAGGCCGGGGACTTGTGCAGAGCCCTGTGGGCGTTTGGGTAGGGTGGCACCACTGCAGACGTGGCACTGCGGGCCCTACCTCCCCTGGCCCCCCACCTCCATTCCCCAGACACTGCCCCAGGGTCAGCACTGACTGGGGACAGTCTGCAGGAAGGATTGAGGCCACCACAGTGGATGGGCAGCGACCCTAAGGAAGAGATGGGGTCCAGGGAATGGGGGGGATGTCAGGGGGAGGGCCCCTTCCCTCCTTCCGTCCTGGGCCGGGAAGGTTGGGGATGAGTTTGGGTGTGGGCCCTGAGCACACTACATGGCCCAGGGTGCCCACTGGTCGTACCCACCCCGCACATACTCAGGAATGACACTCCTCTGTGGAGAAGTCCTCCCCAGCACGGAGGCCTCTCTGAAGTCACAGTGTTGGCAGGACAGGGCAAGGAGTTGGTCCTCGAGGGAGTGCGGAACACAGCCGAATTCGGCCTGGAATTGGGGGTCAGGGATGCCTGGGAGGGGCCTGTAGGACGTGGATGGATAACTATGAGCTGTCCCTGCTGAGCAGCTGGTGGGGAGGCCATCTTTCCACCCGCCCTCCTGAGAGGTGGAAGGGCTTTGGGGCGGGCCTTTGCCTTGGAGAGCCTGAGCCCCCTGGACCACCTTGCCCCCACAGGTTGGCGCTGTACGTCTATGAGTACCTGCTGCACATCGGTGCCCAGAAGTCAGCCCAGACCTTCCTGTCTGAGGTAAGCCGCTGCCTCCAGCCTGGCCCTCCCTCCCCACCCACACCCCAGGGGCCTCCTCCATTTCCACTGGGGACCCAGGGGGTGGGCCCGCGTTGCCACTCTGATGGCCCTGGGAACTGAGGATTCGGCAGGGTCCGGGCCGGGCTGGCATCCAGGCATCTGGTCCACATGCCCAGTCGGGACCTGCCACACATCCTGGGGCCCTCTGCCCACCCAGTTACCCTTCCCTCCCCACTCCATCCCTGCCCAGATGTTCTCTGGGCACCCTGCTGCGTGGTGGCACAAGGTCAGGTAGGGCCACCCCCTCACCACCTTCCTTTCCCTGCAGATCCGATGGGAGAAGAACATCACGCTGGGGGAGCCCCCCGGGTTCCTGCACTCCTGGTGGTGGTGCGTGCTGGGCTGCTGTGGGTGGACTGTGGAAGGGGGTTGAGGGGTTCACGTGGAGCAACCGTCTACCCCTGCCGCCCACAGTGTGTTCTGGGATCTGTACTGTGCAGCGCCTGACCGGAGAGAGGCCTGCGAGCACTCCGGCGAGGCCAAGGCCTTCCAGGACTATGTGAGTCCCAGCCCCAGGGACTCGGGGACTCCAGGGTGGGAGGTCTGCTGGGCCTGTGGCTGGATGGCTGGGGAGGTGGGGTGAGGGCTGCACAGCTAGAGGAGGGCTGGGAATGGTGGTAGTTGGGGGTTGACAGGAAGAGCTGCCGCTGCCACTCAGGCTCTTGGCCACTTCTGGGGGTCCCTCCACCCTCCCCTTGGTCCAGGGTCATTCACAGAGTAAGGGAAAGCTCTTTTCACTGCACCACGCTTCTGAGGGTCCCCACAGCCCTCCCACCCTCCTGGGGGTACTGGGTGGGTGCCATTTCCCCGCCCCTCCTGTGAGCCTGCCTAGAGATGGGGGAAGCTCACTGCCTTCCTCCTCCTTTGCCGTGTGTGCGTTGGGGGTCACTGCTGCTCCTCTGAGCGGGGAGCCCCGGTGGGGGTGCCCCATGGGCCAGGCACTAGGACAGTTTCTGACCTTGCCGGGTACTTGGAGCTGCCCACTTCCTCTCTGCTGTCATTTTCCTTCTGGGTTAGAAAAGGTCAGAGGCCTGCCTGGAGTGGAGGCTCTGCCTGGCTAACACCAGGGGATGGCAGCCTCCTGTTGTCATGGGGCAGCAGATGGCAGCCCTTCCCTTCATCCTGTGCGCTGGGCCACCTGGCCCCCTCTGTTGGGTCTGAGGGGGAGGTGCCGGCTCTGCCGGTGGGCGGCTGGGGGGCGCCAGTCCCGCCCACTCCCTGCCCCCTGCGCGCCAGAGGGCAGGTCTCAGCAAGGCAGAGGCGGCCTGAGGGGTGGGGCGCCCATGTCTCTGAAGATGCCTCCAGCACGCTGCATGGGAGCTGGGCACGCGGAAGCCCTCCTGGCGTCACTGCTGTTCACCCCCATGGTGTCCCACTGCTCGTGTGTGGTCCCCTTGTCCTAGTCCCGCTTGGTCTGGGGCCCCGGGGGTGTCTGGAGCTGTGGACTTGGGCGACTCTGTCCCCATCCCAGCCGTCTGGGTCTAGCATCCCCTCTGGGCGCCCCCGCCGGGCCAGGAGGGCGGAGCTGGCGAGTCGGCGAGAACGCGCTTCCCAGGCGCGCAGCGGTTACCATGGAGTGTAGACCGCAGGGCCCAGGGCTGAGGCCGCCCAAGTCCTGGGGTGACCGAATCCCCGTGGGGACTCGTCATGCCGTGCCGTCGCCTCCGTTGCTCTCACTCTCACTGGGGGCACCCTGCCTGCCGAACCCGCACAGAGGTGGCCCCTTCCTCTCGTGCCTTTCTCCCGCCCTCTGAGCGGGGTGCTCTGTCCGCCCCTCCCCGGCTCCAGGCCGACCTTGGCGTCTCCAGGAAACGCCGGAGCGCCCAGCCCATCGCCATGGCAACGCGTGCCGGGCCGGCTGCTCTTCAGGGATGATTGACGTAGGGGGTCCGGCCCGGGCCAACCGCCAGGGAGGGCGCGCCGCCCGGGATTAACTCCTCGGAGCCTAGAGTTGGGAAGCTGCGGGGCGCAGGGGGCCGGGGGGAGGCTGCGGTGGAGCCTCTGCGACCAGGAAACGCTCAGGCACCCGCTGTGGCCCGAGAGAACCCCCTCCCTGTGGGGTGGACAGACACAGGGCTCAGAGGTGCCCCCTGCCCACCCTCCGGGAGTGGACCGGAGGGGCCGCCTGGGAGCGCAGCTGCTCCAGGCCATTGTGTTTGCGGGAGGGGGTGGGGTGGGGGCCCAGAGGGGACCTGGCAGTTTGTAACTGAGAAAGTGGCACAGGAGTGGGGCCCTAGGGCACGAGGGCTTTCGAAGGATTTGTTCTGGGCCTTGGGAGTGCTCTCCGTCATGGTGAGCTTAGGGGGCTCCTTCCTCCACCCCCTCCCCCAGCTTAGGACCCTGGCGGGAGGCTTGAGGCTAACCTCAGAGAAGAGGCCAGCCCGCAGCCCTACACGGGGAGGGAGGATTTCTCCTGGGGCTCTGCTCTAGGCAGGGGACCCCTCTCAGCAGTCCCTGAGGACAGGAAACGCAGTGTGACTGCAGGCAGAGTGCTCAACTTCTCTGAGCCCAAGTGGCATCAGTTAATGCCACAAACACCTGAGTGTCCCGATGTGCTGGCTTGGGCCAACCCCAGAGAGAGCCCCTCCCCTTGTTTTTGGGGGTTGGGGTTTGGCCTGGACCATACAGACAGAGGCTGGGAGAGAAGTTCTCCCCTCCCTGTCCCCAGAGGTGTCCCTTTGCCCTCATAGACCGGGCCGCCCTCCCCACCTCACATCCCCCTTCCCACCTTCCCCCTGCCAGACCCTATAGGCCCCATAGCAGACAGGTCTACAACTTGGTCCCCAACCAGGCCTGGGCTGCCACCAGAATTTCTGGCAGATACAGGAAGCCCCCTCTAGCACCGTGTCTTCTCCCCTTCTCCATCTGAGAGAGGCTGGGGGAAGGGAACCCCACCCCAGAATCCTGCTTTTCCCCCTCCCTTCTGGACGATGGGCAGGGTGGGGTGGGGCAGGGGTCCACAGCTGCTCTAAGGTAGAGCCTTCAGGGAGGCTCTTGAAACTGCCAGTATATTTGTGTGTATGTTTATTTGGGGTGTCCTGGGTAGAGCTGGGGACCTAGCTGAGCTGTCCTGCCAGCCAGGACGATGCAGGGCCTGTTGGGATGGGTCTGGAGTCGGGGGCAGGTCTGTGTGAGATGGGGGCAGCACTGGATCCTGGGTCCTACAGGGTCTTCAGACCCACAGATCCTCAGGCGACAACCCCAGTGTGCTCACTGACCAATGCCAGCTGGCTGTCCCATGGGGCCAGCCACCTGCAGAGAGGAGGGGGCACACCCCAGGTAGGAAGTGTCCAAGTGCCCTGACCTGGCCCTCTCGGTTTCCCGCACCCCTACAGAGCGCTGCAGCTGCCCCCAGCCCTGTGATGGGGAGTATGGCCCCAGGTGACGCAATGGCCGCAGGCCCCATGGCAGCTGGCTTCTTCCAGGTATGGCCCAGGCTGGAGTCCCCTGGCCCGCAACTCTGGGTGAACATGCGTCTGAGGATGAGGGTCCCACGTGGGCAGAGGTCATGAGGCCGGCAGGCTGGAGATGGGTGGGAGGGTCCTCTGTGTCGCAGGTGTGCCCAGGTGGGCCTTTCAGGGGCCAGCGAGGGAGGGCCCGAGTGCAGTGGAGGGTGGGTGTCTGCACGCTTGGCCTGTACGTGCGTGTGCACAGGGTGCTTGGGGATGCAGTGGCCACAGTGGTCCTGGTGACCACTGGTGCCTGAGTCCTGCCCTCAAGCCTTCCCACAGGGTCCCCGTCCCATAGGCTGGCCCACCCCTCTGCCTCCATGGAGCCCCTCCCCTCCTCAGCCAAACCCAGTAGGACCTCATTCCCCCCAACCCACCTGGTTCTGTCCTCCTAGGGCCCCTCGGGCTCCCAGCCATCCCCCCACAACCCCAACGCCCCCATGATGGGGCCTCCCGGTCAGGTAAGGAGCTGTGGTGCCTGCCCCTAACACACACACATCCCCTCCCCCAGTGCCACCCCCTCCTGCCCCCAAGCCATGATGTCCTGGCCGGCTGGCACCGCCAGGCTTTGCTGACTGGTTCTGGAGGAGGGGGCTCCCCAGCATAGCAGGAATGGGGTAGCTTTGGGAGCCAGAGGGTGGGGGGAGGTGCTGATCCCCACCCACCTCTTCCAGCCCTTCATGTCACCGCGCTTCCCAGGGGGCCCCCGGCCCGCCCTGCGGATGCCAAGTCAGGTGAGAAAGGGATGATGGGAGGGGGGCAGGAGCTGGGCCGGGGAGAGAGCACCCCACACTCAGTGCCGCCGCACCCCCTCTGCAGCCCCCCGCAGGCCTCCCCGGCTCCCAGCCCCTCCTCCCTGGTGCCATGGAGCCCTCCGCAAGAGCCCAGGGTGAGTAGGGAAGCTCCAGCCCCTATCCCCCCATCAATCAGAATTCCAGCTCTCAGAGCCCTGACCTTGCTGCCTCCCTGCTGTCCACACTGGGTAATGGTCCAGGTCCGAGTCCCCTTCCTTCTGCCCCACCCCAGGGCATCCAAGCATGGGCGGCCCAATGCAGAGGGTGACGCCTCCTCGGGGCATGGCCAGCGTGGGGCCCCAGGTAAGAGTGGAGCCCTGGTGGGTGGGGCTTTCGGGCTGTCCCCGGTCTGCCCCTCACAGACCCTTTGCCTCCGCAGAGCTATGGAGGTGGCATGCGGCCCCCACCCAACTCCCTTACTGGCCCAGGCCTGCCTGCCATGAACATGTAAGACCCTCGGGGACCCCCGGAGTGTGCAGTTCACAGGCCACCACTAGCTTCATGGCTGGGTCAGCCGGGGCAGGCCCTGAATCCTCAGGACAGTCTTGGATATTGTTTATTTCATGGCCACTGAGGGGAGACAGGCCTGAAGTAGCAGTTAGTCCCCCGGGGCCAGTGATGGGTTGAGATTGGAACCTGGCCGCTCGCGGTGGCCACTTTTCCAGCAACATCTGCTCTGTGGCCTGTCTGGGGACACAGTGGAGCAGGGTGTGGGGGGTGCGTGGTGGGGGCTGTGATCCACATGGACTAGCCCCGGAGTCTGTCACCCACCGTCTCTTCCAGGGGCCCAGGAGTTCGTGGCCCGTGGGCCAGCCCCAGTGGAAACTCGGTGAGCCTAAGGCTGGGTGGGCAGGCCTGGGGTGGGGTGGGAGGGGCACTGGGCGAGCCGCCTGGCTGACTGCTCACAGCTGCCCCTGTCCCCAGATCCCCTACTCCTCCTCATCCCCCGGCAGCTACACGGTACGTCTGAGCAAGGCTGGGCCACCCCTGGGCAAGGGCTGTGGGATGGCAGATGAGGGACCATTTCTCACGGTTCCTGTCTCCTGTGTGCAGGGACCCCCAGGAGGAGGTGGGCCCCCTGGAACACCCATCATGCCTAGCCCTGGAGGTATGGCCTAGGCAGAGGCGGGGTGTGCTAGGGTGGGTGTGGTTGGGGGAAACCCCGTCACACCTGGCACCCTTCCTGTCCCCTGATCTCCCCCAGATTCCACTAACTCCAGCGAAAACATGTACACTATCATGAACCCCATCGGGCCGGGCGCTGGCAGGGCTAATGTGAGTGGGGGCTTGCGGGGGTGCTTCTCGAGGCGGTGACCCCACTGAGGGAATGGGTGGCCCGAGACCCACGCTGTCCTCATGCCTGCAGTTCCCGCTCGGCCCTGGCCCGGAGGGCCCCATGGCCGCCATGAGCGCGATGGAGCCTCACCATGTGAACGGATCCCTGGGTGAGTGGGCGTCCCTGCTCCTGCCCACGCTGCCTTCCTGCCTTCCGGGCCCGTGCGCTCCCTGGCTGCCTCCTCTCGCCAGTCAGCCCGCCTGTCAGGTGGAGGTGTCTAGTGGCGCCCTGAGTCCCCCGGGGACCACTCAGTGACAGGGTCTGCCCCCACCTGGAGCGAGATCCAGCGACCAAACCAGGGGATGCACTGACCGCCCCTTCCCCCAGGCCCAACCCTCCACCTGGCCTCAGTCCCGGGGTTCCTGGCGGGCTGTGCGGGGTGGGGGCGCGGCGGCGGAGGAAGCTCGCGAGGGTCTTCGGCCCCAGGAGGCCGGGGGACCTGGCGTCCTGGCGTCAGCACGTCTGAGCCGGTACCCGTGTCTGTCGGTCCGCAGGCTCGGGCGACATGGACGGGTTGCCGAAGGTAAGGGGGCTGCGCTCCTGCGGAGGCGGGGGACCCGGGAAGGGGTGGGAGCGGGGGGCGGGGCAGGGAGTTCCGCGCTGACCGCGGCCACCCCCAGAGCTCTCCCGGCGCCGTGGCCGGCCTGAGCAACGCCCCGGGCACCCCGCGGGACGACGGCGAGATGGCGGCCGCCGGGACCTTCCTGCACCCGTTCCCGAGCGAAAGCGTAAGCGACTGCGTCGACTCCCCCCCCGCGGCGGCGTCGGGCCGGAGGGGCCTGGCGGGCAGGCCCCGGCGGGGCGGCCGGGGGGCCAGAGCAAGACCGTGACCGCGGCGGGCCAGGTGGGGGGGCGGCCGCGGCATACTTCCCCTCTCCCTAACCTCTCCTCACACCCCACCACCTCCCACTCCTGTTTCACCGTCCCGATGCCATCCGCCCCCACCCCGGGACCCGCGCCCCAGGGCGGCCTCCCCACGCATCGCCCCTCCCCCGTTCCCTCCTATCCCCAACCCGTCTGCCCAGGACCCAGCCCTGCCCTGTCCCCCATTGTCCCTGGGGGCGGGTCTCAGCCTCTTCCGAAGCTAAACGCGGCCCCTGCGCGCTGCCCCCTCCTCTCTCCGCAGTACTCGCCAGGGATGACCATGAGCGTGTGATGGGGCGGCAGCCCCGGGCCTCTGCGGGCCTAGGCTTCTGCCCAGCACCCCTGCTCAGGGCGAGGGGCTGAGGTCACACCTCGGGCACCTGGACTCCTGGCCAATCAAGGCTTGCCCAGCTGGGAGGCCCCACACGAAAGACTTACCATTTTATTAAAAACGCAAGGACCTCAGAGACGTTCTTTTCTGTATGGACCCTTCCTGCCATTTGTATTTTGTCCCAGAGGGCTCTTTGGGGGGCCCCTCTCCCCAGGACGTCAGGGGGTAGGGCCCATCAATAAATGGAAGCTGGTTTTGGTTTTTGGTAGCTTGTCTCAGATTCCCTTTTTGGCCTTCGGCCACCACACCCTCAACCCTGTGGTCTGATGTTCCCCCACGCCCCCATCTAGCCCCACCTTTGAGAACTGGGGGCAGAGTGAGGCTCCAGGTTCTGGGCTCTCCCTGGGAGTTGGGGTGATGACCATGGGCAGAGGGAGTGGGACTGAAGCTGGGTGCTCAGAGTCAAAGTAGAGGGAGGCAGAGTCAGGTCACAGGCCCCAAGAACCCCGGGTGGAAGGAGGGCTAAGAGTGGCAGCGCCTTTATTGTCTTTGTGGGGGCCTAGCAAGGTGGGGTCTTGGGGGGCAGCGGGGAGGAACAGCTGGGAAGCTGTGTGACCAGGGCCTCAGGTGGTGGGCATCTGGGGTTCCTCCACTTGCGGATGCCCGTTGGCATCACCAGTGCAGCCGTTGGTGGCAGCGGGTACCGGTCCTTTCTTGTTCAACACAGGGCAGGCAGCAGCCACGGGTCCGACTCGCTTGAGGACGGGCCCTGGGCGCTCCATCTTATGCTCCAGTAGCATGTGGTTCTGTGGCGGGAGCCCCACGCAGGCCCTGGAGAGGCCGTACAGCTTAGCAGAGCCAGACACCGCCTATAGTCCCCCAAGCCCTGTGCATAGTTTAGCCAGGGGGTATCTGGGCCCTGAATGGGGAACCTGGAGGCTGGGGCGCACCTGAGGATGTTCTCGATGCAGCTGCGCTGGCGGAAAAGCGCATTGACCACCGGGCTGCCCGGTGGCACCAGTGGCGCCTTGAAGAGGAAGCTGAGCAGGGACAGCACGGGGTGGAAGGTCTGTGGCTCGGGGTCAGCGTCAGTGCAGAAACTCACACGCTGGCACAGTTCGGTCAGTAGCGCGAGGTCCAGCATGATGGGTGCGGCCAGCAGCGAGTCCTGCGGGACAGGTGGGTCAGGAGGTGGGGGTGGTGGCCAAGCCCCGCCTCCCACAGCAGCCCCTGAAGCGGCACTGCACCTCGCATGTGTTGTGCAGCACCAGTGTGTTGGTTCCGCCCAGCATCAGCTCCGAGGTATACTCATCCAGCGCGCGCTTGCTGTCGCCCACGTACGGCACATACTTGATGACCACCTGGAGTGCAGCATGAGTTTGCCCGGGTTCCCACCACCCCTCGCCGGGCAACCCAGCGCCCGCGCCCGCGCCCCACGCACGCAGTGGTCAGGCTCCTCGCCGGGCGCATAGAGCACTGGGTTGCTCTGCACCATGTCGTCCACCACGTTGCTTTTGGACACCTCCTTAGAGCGGAACTGCAATGGCGCCGACAGGTTCTCCCCATCGTTGTTGCCCAGGTGGTTGTAACTCACGATGGACATGGTCTGTGGGTTCAAGGGACGCCCCAGCAGCTGCAGGCCCTGTGGCCCCACAAGCCAGGTGCTCGTGGCCCAGGCCCCCTTCCTGCACTCAGCAGCCCCCTAGGCCCACGCACCTTGAGGCCGGAGCCAATGAGGAAGTCCACGAGCACGGACTTGACTTTGGTCTGGCCTGACTTGAAGTCATCTCCACCCACAAAAACCCGGCGCTGCCACGCGAGCTCAAGGGCTCCGGGCACCAGGGTGTTCTGCGGGGACCCATTGAGGAAGGCACAGCCCTCTAGGATGCTGGCCACGGCGAAGAGCGTGGAGGGCGACACCTCCAGACCAAGCTGTGGGCAAGGTGGGCAGTCAGCACAGAGCTGTGTTTGGGACTGGCCCTGCCTGACCCACTCCACCCGGGCGTGCGCCCACCTCAATGGTGCGTAGTAGGTTCTCGGCTGTGTCGTTGAGGCCTGGAATCACCTCACAGAAGCGCTCCGTGTTCGCCGTCCACAGCACGATGATTTTGTCCAGCCCCGCGCTAGACCGGAAGTCTCGGATGTCCCTGCGGATCTGCTCCAACTGTGGGGAGGATGAAGAGGGTGTGGGGAGGATGGAGCGGGTGTATATGCTCTCGGACTCAAGAGGCCTGGGTCACTCAGTTCCCCGAGTGTCAAATGGGGCCTGGACTCGCGGGGTGGGGCAAAAAGGGGGAACCAAGTGGACAGGTGGCAGGGAGCAAGGGATGCAGGATGGGACAGCACCTGCTGCGCGCGCGAGCCCGGGATGAGGTTGTCCGCGCGCGCGCTCTGGTTGGCCGCGATGAACTCGGGGATGTAAACAGAAGGCCGGGGCCGCAGGGCCTCCATGTGCGGCCACAGTTGCTCCTGCAGCCCCCAATCCAGCACCTTCGCGCGCCGCATCGCCTCAGCCAGGTTCAGCGACGAGATGTCCCAGCCTGGGGGGATCCTCACACTCGGCCCTGCCCGGTTCCTGGGCCCCTCCAGACCCAATCTCCCATCCCGCCCCACCCCGGCCCAGGGCTCCGCCCACCATCGAACACGAGGTCGTTGGGCGCCACCATGGGCAGCAGCGCGCTGAAGGGCACGAACACCTCCTGGCCCTCGGCGTCCAGGCCCAGGCTCACGGTGCCTGCCTGAGTCAGCGAGCCGTAGTAGTTGGCCTCCTGGGGGGGCAGCAGACACGGAGAGGTGACGGGGGGGCGTGGCGAAGGGGCCGCGACCCGGCCTGGGCCCCGCCTAGACTCTCAAGCCCCGCCCCACTTTCGGGCGTTTTTCAGTTCCGGGCTCCCAGCCAGGACGGAAGCCGCTGCCCCCAGGCCCCTCCCCGAGACCTCCGGCACCTTAAGCTCCGCCCCTGTAAGACTCCCGAGGAGCCCCCGCTACCTCGCGAAACCCCTCCCCGGGGTCCGCCTGCAGCCAGGCCCCGCCCTCTGCAAGCCCTCCCGCCCCTCAGAGCCTCGCCCCCTGCAGGTCTCTAGCCCACTGCAGGCCTCCAGCCCCCGGAAGGTCTCTCGACCCTGCAGTCCCCCGCCCCGCAGAACCCCGCCCCCTAGGGCCCCCCGGTCCCGCAGAGCCCCGCCCCCTGCAGACTCCCGCCCCCGCCCTCAAGGACTCCCACCAAGCCTCCCAGCCCACCACGCCCCTCCCGCCCCCACCTTGCGGCCGCTGCGCGTGGGCCAGGACAGACGCAGCCGGTTGGCCAGCACCGCGGCAGTGAGTGTGGAGCCGTTGTTCCCGCCCCAGCCGACAAGCATGACCCCAAGCCGGGGCACCTGCCGGGCGGTCCGGAAGGTGAAGCGCGTGGACATGGGGTGCACCTGAAGACAGGCCGCGCAGTGAACCCCGGGTCCCATGCCCTTCTCCCCGCGCCGCCCCGCTCTCCCTAGCATGCCCCCTTCCCCAACCCCCTGGTCCACCTTGAGGACGCCGCCCTCGCGGCTGACGCGCGTCGTCCGGTACTCGTATTGCGCCTCGATGGCCTCGGGGCCGTAGACCACGTCCGGGCTCTCGACGAAGAACTGGGCGGCGGCCTCCATCGTGGCGGGCTGGAGTCCAAGGGTGAGCAGGGGGGTCAGCGGGGACTCTAAGTGGCCGGGCCAAGCCAGCCTGGGTGCCCAGGGAGGCCATCCCCGCCCCGAACCGCACTCACCGGCGCAGAGTCGACTCAGGCAGCGGTGGCTAACAGCGCGGGCTCTCGGGCGCGCGACCTCCGGAGAAAAGCGCTGCGGCCCCGCCCCCGCCCCGCCCCCTTCCCCGCCTCTCCCGCGTTTGGGGGGAGGGGCCCAATGTCTGGAGACCCGGTTCGAGGCCCGACAACGCAGAGCCATCGTGGCCATCGGGTCCTCGTCTGGCGGAAGTGGCCGGGCGTCCACGAGCGCGGCGCGTATAGGTTCACCTCGCTCGCTCCGCAGCCCCCAGGGGCGCATGGCTGCCTATTCCCCCTTTACAAGAGGACAATGAGGCACGAGCCCAGCCATAAGCCATGGAGTGGAGCTGGGCAGGGAATCTGGACCTCTGGTTGGGGGGGGGTAGGAGTTCTGGGTCAGAGACACTGCAGGGGAAACAGGCAGAGGACCAGAACTTCAAAGCCAGAATCTCCTCGGAGCCACGCTGCCACCTACTCCCCCTTCGTGGGCAGCAGCACCTACCAGGCAGTCCCATCCCCTGGCTCCCCATGTCCGCTCCCATCCATCTCAGAGGGGACAAAGTTACTCTGTCCCCACGGGGCTCACAAGGATGGGGCCTGTTTGGCCTGTTTCCCCACCTGCAGCAGGGCTTGGCAGGGGTGGACCGGAGGGGGAGGTTGTTCGCTGGGAAGGGGAGGGGACGCACAGGCGGGCAGGGCCCAGGCAGGGGAGGAATGAGGCCTGCACAGCAGGGCGCCCCACTCATGCTTGCTGATAAGAGAGCGTGGGAACCCAGCGGGCAGGCCGGGGCAGCTCCCCCAGGAACTTTCCAAAACAAGCGCCTGGAGGCCGGAAAGTTTCCACCACTGGAACTGGCCCAAAAGGTGGATAGTTGGGAACATTTGCAAGAGACAGGGCCTGACCTTGGAGGATGAGGGCTTAAGACTCTGGGTCCAGGCCTTACCCTGAAGGGGCCCCAGTCTGAGGGAGTTGGAAGTGGACTGGGACACCCCTGTCCCCAGTGGGTGAGAACTCACAGGCAGGGCCCCTGCAAGACAGGCTCCCCAGATGAGGGGGCTGCTGGCAAGGGTTTTGAGACGTTAAGAGGAGTTCACTGAAAGAAGACTACAGGCTAAGCCACCTGAGCCACCCAGGCAGGGCAGATGAAAAACTGGCTACGTGGGAGGCAGTTTGGGGTCTTGGGCAGACGCTGAGGGCTGGGATAGGGAGTGTGAAAGAGTATTTGGTTGTTCCTGGTTCTTGGTTAGACATTGAGCTCAATCACCAGTGGCCAATGATTTAATCAATCACATATATGCAAATGAGATGGGGCTCAGAAAACAGAACCTCCCCCCGCCGCCCCCGCCACCCTCAAGGCCTTGGCCCTGAGCAGGGCATCGGAAAGCTCAGAATCGAGTCTTTCCGACCTTCTCCTGCCCTCCTACCTCTAGCCCCTTTCTCCTCTGGAAACCATAGAAACCAGAATTCCTCTTCCCCAAGGCAGGTCAGAGAAACTGTTGCCTTTCTCCCCTAAAAAAAAGAAAAAAAAAAGCCACAAAGCCGGCAAAGGTCACTCTGCCTGCTCCCTTGAAGACCGTCATTCCAGGAGGGTCCTGCCCATACCCTGGAGGAAGGAATGCTACCCAGAACCCAGGAAGTCTGGGCAGGCTGGCCCCTCTCCCCCACCCAGTCTGCTCCCTTTAAGATCTACAAAGTGTTTCCTCACACTGATACACATTCTGCATAGAACCTAAGCCAAAACATAGGCAGTCGGCCAGGCACGGTGGCTCATGCCTGTAATCCTAGCACTTTGGGAGGCCAAAGAGGATGGATCACTTGAGCCCAGGAGTTTGAGACCAGCCTGGGCAACACGGGGAAACACCATCTCAATACAAACAACAAAGAAAAGTAGCCTGGCTTGGCGCATGCCTGTAGTCCCAGCTGTGTGGGAGGCTGAGGTGGGAGGATCACCTGAGCTCAGGGGGGTGTGGGTTGCAGTGAGCCGTGATTGTACCACTGCACTCCAGCCTGGTCAACAGAGTAAGACCCTGTCTCAAAAATAAATAAATAAATAAATAAAATAAAATAATAATAATGGGGTTTAGGGGACAATATGGAGGCGCTGGGAGGGTGGCACGCCTGGAAAAGGCATGGAAGCCTCATGGCCCGCCCCATACCTTGCCCTGTGCGCCTCCTCCATTTAACTGTGAGCATTTTCTGGAGTTCTGTGAGCTGTTCTAGCAAATTATCAAACCTGAAGTGGGGGTGGTGGGAACTCCCAATTTATTAGCCTGCTTGCCAGAAGTATGGGTGGCATCTGACATGGGTGCAGCCCTGTGGGACTGACCCCCATAACTTGTGGAGTCCGATACCATTTCTGGGAATGGAACTGTTGGACATCCTGTAGGTATTGGAGGATCAGAGAATCGGGGAATCTTGTGCCTCGAGGAAACAGGCAATTCAGGAACCTGTGTAGTTGAGAGACATGAGGAAGGAAGGTCCCAAAAGCCAGCCCCGGGGAGCCCCTGTGTTCACAGGGCCACCTGTCGGGGGTGCCGGAGGATGGGAGCTGGCATGGGGCAGCTGGAGGGATTTGGCATAGAGGCTGGGCTGCTTCCACTCCCAGCAGTTGACAAGGCTGAGGGAGGGGATTTGGCCCCTCCAGTCAGGCCTGGCTGTGCTGAAGTGGGTGGTGAGATGCACTGCCATCCCCCAGCAAACTGGGCTCCCTGAAGGCAGGGATGAGGCTCTCTCAGTCACTGCTGTGTTGCAGAGCCCAGGTGGAGCTTGGTACAGGAGGGGGCTGCAGGAACAGGGGTGCCAGTGGAAAGAGGACAATTGGGGCCCCTGGCAGGTGGCAGGAGAGGGGTTAGCAGGCCTGAGCCCCTCTCCACCATGATGCCCAGGTCATGAGGGTTGGAAGGCTCTCCTGGATACCCGGGGCACTGGACTGATGGCATCCATGGCTGAGGAAGATCAAGAGACTGACTGTGGCCTCTGTGGGCTGTGGGGGTGATGGCCAGAGTATTGCTGGGCTGTTGGCTCAGGGCTGGTGCTGAAGGGCCAGGGGAGGCAGGACCGTGGGCTGGAGGAGGTTGATGTTGGCCCTGGGATGTGGGGACAGAGATGTTATCCTGGGAGAACAGCATGGCCAGGCTATGCTGGGAGCAGGGTACATGCTGCCCCGCTGGGTTGCATGACTTCCCCTCCCGCGCCCCTCAGACTCCTGGGTGGCCTTAGAACATAGGCCAAGGCCGCGGACCGGCAGGGAGACCAGGCCCCACAGCTGCAGGCCCAGGACCTTTGCCCATGGTCCTATTCTTCCGTGTTCTCTCTTATTAAATGCACCCCCTCTTGCCCTTGGCCGGCAGGATGAGCGTTATGTTCTCCATGGCCCCTGGCTCCAGTTCCACATGCACCGCCGCCGCTCCCACCAGGTCTTATACCCATCCCCACTAGTGGCACAGGGGATGCCCCTGCCCCAGTGTGGAAAGAACAGGTAATAAAATATTACCGTTACCTGCTGCTGTTTTCATCAAAGGAAGACAGTCACATCTGGTTTCCCCCATCCCCAGCCCCTCTCCTGTAGCTTTGATGCCACAGGGGGCCAAGGAATCCCAATGCTGGGTTAAGCCCACCCTACCAGAGGGTACTGCTCTGCTCATACACCCGCTATGGCTGCTCCCCCCCATCACCTACAGGGCCCTCTGATTTGGTCCTTTCTCGGGCAACGGCTCAGGTAGGCTGCAAACTTTGCCTTCTCATCTGGTCCCAGCCAGAGCCCCTGAACAACCCCTCCTCAGTATGGCGGCTCCAGGCCACATCACCTCCCAATGCCAGCCCACCCCCAACCACTGGACAGGGACAGCCACCACAGAAACCAGGCTGTGATACACCCGCACACCACACACACACCCCAACACACACCACACCCCAACACACACCCCCAACACACACCACACCCTCACACACACCTACACACCCCAACACACCACACTGCACACCCCAACATCACACCCACTCTCACACCACACACCCTCAACACACCACACCCACTCACAGCACACACCCACACCACACATCCCCAACACACACCACACATCCCCAACACACACCACACCCCACACCCACATCCCAACACACACCCACCACACCCACACCACATACCACACACCCACACCGCACACCCACACCCAACACACACACCCCACCTTCCACACACATCACACCCACACACACCACACATCCCAACACACACACCAACACTCTCACACCACACCCACACATCCCAATACACACCATACACCACCCCAACACACACCCCAACACACCACACACACATACCCCCACACCCAGATACACACCTATATCAACACGCCACACACCCCAACACACACATCCCCACACCACACACATCCCTAGCACACACCACACACATCCCTAGCACACACCACACACCCACACGCACATACCAACATGCACACACCAACACGCACACCACACACCTACACTCACCACACCCACAGCCCAACACACCACACACCGCCCCAACACACACCACACACCTATACACCTCACACACCTACACACCCCAACACACACCACATACCCAACACACACCACACACCGCACACCCCAACACACACCACACTTCCACACCCTCATACCACACACCGATACATCACACCCATACACCAACACACCACACCCCCACCACACACCACACACCACATACACCACACACTGCCCCAACACACACCACATACACCACACACTCACACCCCAGCACACACCACACACCACCCCAACACACACATCCCCAACACACCAAACACACCACCCACACCACACCCCCACACCACAGCCTCATACCACACCCTCATACCACACACACAGATACACCACACACCATACCCCAACACACCCACACCCCAACACACCACACCCTCACACACCACACACACATCCCCAACACACCACACCCACACCCAACACCACATACACACCACATACCTCCATCACATACCACACTCCACACCACATCCAACACACACCACACACACCAACACCCTAGCACACACCACATACATCACACACCCACACCCTTACACCACACACCCACACCACACCCCAACACCCCCACACCCTCACACCCCACATACACGACACCCACACACCCACACCCTAACACACACGTCCAGATACACCACACCCTAACACCACGCACCCAGATACACTACACCCACACCAACACACCCACACAACACCCACAAACACCCACACCCTAACATCCCCAGATAAACCACACACACCAACACAGAACCCACACCCTAACACACCCACATACCCTCACAGATACCCCACAACCCAACACACCCACACAACACACACATCCAACACACCCTAACCACACACTACACACCCACACATCACACCCAACACACACCGACACAGATATACTACACATCCACACACACCACACACACACACACCATACACCACAAACACAGATACACCAGCACCCACACACCACACACACCACACACCACACACACACCAGCCAGGCAGAATGGGCTGCCGGGTTCAGTTCAGTGAAATTTATTGGAGAATGAAAAAAGTCAGCATTCACCTGTTTAGTGTACAAAAAGGACACTAGATCTTTTAAGAAAATATTAGGAAACTGAAGACGCAGATGCCTTTCAATTGTAACATTTTGGCAAAAGTGGAAAGTTCTTGTAAACACCAACCCCATGGCTCAAAATAGTTTTTCTCCACAGTACAACATTAAAAGAAAAAAAATAGTATCAATAAGTTAGACCATATTTAATCAGCTAGAACTTTGTCCACCAACCCCCAAAACACAAAACTTTTCTTAGCTTCATAATTCCTTAAAAGGAGAACAAATAAACAACAAAAACAACAACAACAAAAAGGCAAATTCAACTGACAGCCCCTTGGACTGGTTCCCAGGGCAGAGGGGTAGGCAGTCCCAGGCTGGGACCTCCTGAAATTATCCCACCTCACTCATGTCTGCAGGGCTGGCTGCGGGCAACACAGCGGGGTCCAGCTGACCCTGGAGGCCCCCTGGAGCCTGCTCGGCCCTTCCCTGGCCGGCGCAGAAGAGAAAAACAACAGCTATTGAAACATGAAGGATCAGTTTCCTCGGAGCTCTGGGAACCCGGGGATCCCAAAGGAGAGAGACTCTTGGGCAGGGGTGTGATGCACTGTGGGCCCTCCATGGTCAGCTTTTTGGAAGCTATCAGGAGGCACCCCTCCACCCCCCAGTTTAGAAAAATAGACACATCTGTATTTTTGCATTTCTGCTCTCCCTGCCTGACTGCTGATGGCAGCAGTGACCCCCATGTGATCCCTGGGCCCTGAGTCACAGCCACCCCCACCACCACCTTCCCAAGTCATGGCTTCATTCAGCCCTAAATGGGAACACACGCCTCAGACCCCACCATGCCCTGGGGGGTCCCCACACACGCACACACACGCACACTTGCGTGGCCCCCCGATGCTTTGGGGGACGCTAGAGTAGGCACAGCAACAAAGCAGCAATTGGGGTGTCTGCACAGCCTGCACCCCCAGAGCAGGCGGACCCATCCTCCTGGCTCCCCAGCTCTGCCCACGGGTCCCTGGGGCCTCCCTGACCCCAAGGCACCCAGCCCTCCATCAGCCCCTCCCTGAGTGCAAACCTTGGCGGTGGCTCTGCTAAAACGACCCCAGGACCCACAAGTGGACAGAGGGACGGAGGGAGGCCAGCAGCATCGAGACTACAAGGTCTCAACAGTGTGGAATGAGCAGCAGCAGCAAATGGGAAACCGAGGACATCGCAAAGTAAAATCTGACGCCGCTGCAGCCGAGTCTCAACTTGGAGCACAGAAACACAGTGGCCCCCGACAGCTGAGGGCCTCAAATAACAGGGCAGGCCTGGGGGCGCCAAAAGCCCTCTGCCCCCTTGGCTCTGAGCAGCTGCCTGGGGACACCAGCTGGAGTTCTCAAAATAGCCACCCAGGCCACCCCATTTGCTTGCTGGAGCAGAGACCCTGCCCGAGGAGGAGAGGCTGGGGACGGGGGTGCCTAAACATAGAGCCAGAGACTAGCAGAGGCCACGTGCCCAGTCCCCGCGCCCTCAGAACGCGGCTGCACCTTTCGACGGCCTCTGTAATACTGCAGGCAGGACCCAGGGCAGCGGCTAGACCCTGGGTGTCCGAGGAGAGGGAGGCACAGGTTTAGAAAAAAGATTTTGCTTCTCTTTTGTACAAAAATAGACTCAAGTCTCATTAGCAGTAGCTAAAAGTGGCTGTCTTTGTATAAAACTAGAAAAGGCAGGCGCGCCGCCCTGAGGGCCTAGGAGTCTTCTGGCGAGAGAGGAGGCTGAACCCGGGGGGCTGCAGCCAGGGAGGAGGCAGTGGGCTTCTGGGGAGCCCGTCATAGGCAGGGACTGCTCAGGAGGCGCAGGGAGGGCCGAGGTGGGCTTGCAGCCACCCGCCAGGGCGAGATGTCTGCAGGGGCTGCCCTGAAAGCCGGCGGTGCTGGCTCAGATGAGCATCTTCCTTGGGTTTATTTTTTTAAATAAATCCTCTCTCCCGGCTTTTTGCTCCCCCCACCCTCCCAGATCCCCGCCATCGGGGCGGGCAGCTAGGGCCAAGCCTGCAGCTGCCGCTGGTCGTACTCGGCGATGAGTCTCTTGATGTGGGCCAGCTTGCTGTGCAGGTACTCGCAGCGGTGCTTCTCCTGGCTGTAGTTGGTATTGGTCTGCGGGACAGCACAGTCATGCTCAGGACAGAGTCTCCCTGGGTGCTGCTCCCCGCTGTGAGCAGGCCAGTGCCCACCCCCCCCCACCAAAAACCTGGGCTTGGTGCCCAGCAAGGAGGGTTGTGGTCCAAGGGCAGAGTGGGAGTTGGTTCCCCGCACCTCCTCAGCTTGTGTGGCTGGGCCGGGATGCCACAGCTGAAGACTTGGCTGGGGGAGGCGGGGCAACTTTGGCCTCAGACCCAAAGGCTCTTCCCCCACACCTTAGAAGTAGCAGGCAGGGAGGTTGCCCCGGGCCCACCCTCCTCCCTCCGGCTCCCACGGCTCACTTGGAGCCCATCCCAACACAAGAGACACTCACCTTTTTGATTTTTCTATATTCCTGCAAAATCTGCCCTCGAGTAGTCTAGAAGAAAAACAAAATTTTGAGATGACAGAATGCATCCCCGCTTGCAGGAAACTCAAATTGAGTGGTCCCAGGTGCTCTGAGAAGGGTGAGGGGTGGGAAGGTGGGGCAGCCTCAAGTACAGGGGCAAGTCACACCCCATGGGTCTGCAGCGTATATAGCTCCAGAGTGGATGGGGCATGAGGGAAAGGCTGCCGGGTCCCTTGGAGGCAAGAGCAGGTGGCGCACCGCTGTCATGGGGGTGTGATACAAGGAAGTATCCATGTCGTGGCGGGGCTGGGATGGGGGCTGGGCAGGGCATGCAGCAAAGAGGGAGGGGAGGGAGAGATGCCCCAAGAAGCCGTGGCTTGCAGCCCCTAGAACCCTATCATGAGTCGTCTTCTTCGGAAGCCAAAGGGGCTTTGGCCGGGAGATACCCCGGCATCTGCTTAATCGGGGCCCAGCCCTGCAGTCAGGTCACCAGTTTCAAAAGGTGGCAGGTGGAGAGGCTGTGTCCAAGGCTGTGGCTGAGGGTGGAGACTCTGTCTACACAGGGCAGCTGAAGGAGCTGTGAGCTCAAGCCAGGGGACCACAAACACAGGGACCTGTCACCTCCCCCTGCTACAGTTGTGGCAGCATGGATGGGCTCCAGGGTGCTGGACAGGGCTCAGTTGCGGAGTCTCCCGAAGGTGTGGCACAGGTACCAAGAGCCCTGCGTCCTGGGCTGTGAGAGGACCCCCGGTGCTCAAACGTGTGGGGATCCATGTACCCTGGATTGCCCCCACCCAAGGAGGTGGGTCACAGCTGTCCCCACTGCAAAGGAGGCTGACAAGCTGGGCTGCCTTCAAGGACTCCCACAACAGGGCCCCAGGGCCAGGCCAGAACCATGGAATTGCCGCATGGAGTGCACCAGGGGGAGAAGTGCTGCCTGGGGAAGGGCCAGACTCTGGGGCCACCAAGCAGGCCAGTAGGCTCGTGGTGGCGATGGTACGCGCCCAAATGGGCCCTGGCTCCTGCCAGAGCCGGGGCACAGCAGACAGCGGGGAGGCTCTACCTCATACTCCTCGGAGCCCTGAGAGAGCTGCCGGAGCTGGGCGTCAAGCTGCGTGAACCGCCGCGTGATGCGCTCAATGCGGGCGTGCAGGTCGCGGTACTCGCTGTACTCGGCGTTGAAGTCATTCTTGTAGCTCTGGCGCTGCTCCGAAGAGGAGATGGCTGCGTACTTCCTGAGATAGGAGAGAGGGGCCACTAAGTGGAGGCTGGAAGGACCCAGCTCCACCCAGGCAGCGGCTATCCTGGCTCTGCCGGCGGCCTGGCCTCTCAGGTGATCCCCTGGCTTATGAGGGGGCCTGGCCCAGAAAAGGCTGCTATGTTTGGAATTCACATACTCAGACTTGCAGTGGCTTTCTGCCTCTGATAACCTGCAGTGCTGGGGGAGGGGGTCTGAACCCAGAAAAGGGAGGACTGGCCTGCAGGGCCCGGACAAACACTCACAGCAAGTAGTCGGGCGTCTCCGACGTGGATGTGGGAACACTGGAAACGCTGCAGCTTCCGTTTACACCTACGAGAACAAACACATACCTCCTGAGTCTGCACCCATGGCACCGGTCTGCAGGAAGCACGCCAGGATGGGGACATGCGTCAAAAGTGCACGCTTTGCTGCTGGAGGGACATGGAGGGATGGCAGAGGGGATGACTGTGTGGCAGGTGCAAGGGCTGAGCACCTGGCACCTGGCAACTGTGGGCTGCTGGACCTGGACATGCCCTCCAGGTGTCGAGCAGAGTTCAACGTGCACCTGCGTGTCCAGGGCAAAGCCCTGCAGGACACAGAGCGCCCAGGCATCACCACAGTCACATTCTTGGCAAACAGCAGACAGGTCAGGGAACTGCAGGGCCAAAGCCTGCACAACCGGTCAGAGCTTCCCCCAGGCCAGGTCTTTGCTGCCTCTACTGACTGCATGTCAAAGGTCACTAAGCTGAAAACAAATGACCCCTGGCCTGACCTGAGTCTCTGGGGCATCCCAGTCTCTGGCCAGGCAGGACAAAGACAAGATGGCCAGCAGGGCCTGCATCTCTTGCTGCTGACAAAGTTCCAGGCCCTTGGTCTGCACCCCACCCAGATCGTCCCGTCCTTTCCACTAGACACTGAATTGCAGGCTCCACAAGGCAGCTCCAGGACAGGGCCAGCCAGAGGAGCCCATGGGCCACCCCAATCGGCCATCCGTGAGCAAAGCGTCCATGATGCTGCTCAGCCCTTCAGGGGCCTGCCCAAAGCTGCACAGCTGATGGCTAGATGGGACCCCAGGCAGCTGTCCTGCTCCTCAGCCATGTGGTGGGGTGCCCTGGCCACATATGACAACACCCCTGAGGGTTTGGCAATCAGGGAGGAAGGGCAGGAGGACTGAAGTGCCCATCACCTAGGACCACAGTCGCCTCATCCCCTCAGATCACAACTACAATTTAGTGCGTTTCCTAGGCCTTCTTGCAGTGACTTTCTTTCCAATACAGAAATGATTTTACCAATTTCAGATGTATCCTCAGTACACTTTTTTTTTTTTTTTTTTTTTTAGAGACAGGGTCTTGCTCTGCCACCCAGGTTGGAGTTGCAATGGTGCGATCATGGCTTACTACAACCTTGAACTCCTGGGCTCAAGTGATCCTCTTGCCTCAGCCTCCCAAATAGGTGGGACTATAGGCATATGCCACCATGCCCAGCTAATTAAAAACATTTTTTGTAGAGATGGGGTCCAACTGTGTTGCCCAGGCTGGTCTCAAACTCCTGACCTCAAGCAGTCCTCCTGAATTGGCCTTCCAAAGCCTGGGATTATAGGTGTGAACCACCACAGCTGGTGAATTTTTTTTTTTTTACTTTTTAGTAGAGATGAAGAGGCTCTCCTATATTGCCCAGGCTGGTCTTGAACTCCTGGACTTAAGTGATCCTCTTGACTTGGCCTCTCAACATGCTGGGATTACAGGCAGAGCCACTGTGCCTGGCCCTCGTGCACATTTTCAGGGGCCCTCTGCACTATCCCCTGGGAGAGCAGGAGTCTGCGATCTCCAGTTTGCTGAGCCCTCTCTCTCAGTGTAACACCTGGGCTGACCACAGCAGCTTCTCTGCTGCCAAATTCCCAGAAGTGGACAAAGCTCACTCCCCACAAAGTTTTTAACAGTCCCAACTCTGGGTCAGGCACTGCCTTCAATATCGCCACCACCCCCACCTGGGTTGTCTTTAAAAGGCTGTGGCCTTCCCAGGGCTGCAACCCATTGGGCATGTATTGAATGAATCTGACCCTGGTCCAGGCCAGAAGGAAGTGACAGGCAAGGCACAGCTGGGAAAGCCAAGCCCATGCTCCCGCCAGAGTGGCCTCTGTGGGTATTCTAGGACAGGTAACTGCCATGTGTCAGGCTGGTCAACATCACCGCATTTGACAGGCCCCAAGATCTTCACCAGCTAGGATGACAAATGGGGAAATCAAGGCTCAGGGTCAGCTCAACCTGGTACCAGTGGGCCCTTCAAAGTCCAGCCCTTGGCAAACCTCAGCGGCCCCCACTCCCGCTCAACTCTGGCTGTGTGGGGCCAGCCAAGCTGGTCCCTGCTTTGGGGCCCCAGGGAACACCCCCACAGCAGTTCCTCTCCCTATCTGTCCCTTCACAGCCCACATCTCTCTACTTGCTTGTCCCGGGCAGGGGCACAGCCACATGTACCACCTTTGGGACCCTGGGTAACATGGACCACCAGCACCAGGCTCAGCTTCTGGTGACTCTACTGTCCTTTTCTTGGTGCTTGGGACATCTACCCCTGGTTTGCACTTTCTCACCTGTGGTAGAGATGACAGCACCTAGGCCAGGGATGAGCTGCCTAGGGGCCGACATGCACCAGGCCAGACAGGAAACCACCTTGAGTCCCCAGGCCTGTCTTGGCACCTAGGCACTGGGTATCCAAGGAAGGGACACAGCCCAGAGTGGTCTGTGGACCCTGGACCTGGGCCATTTGAGACAGATCCTGGCCCAGGTCTGGCTGTGGGGTGTGGGTGTGTCCTGGGAATCAGGAGTCCTGCCCTAAGCATGGCCCTGGTCAGAGAGCCTGCCCAGGGAGTGAGGCCACCTTCTCCCCTTCGGCCTCCACATGCAGTCCCATGGGAGGTGGGAAGCCCAGCACGAGGCAGGGCTGACCCAACCCCAAAAGTCGTCCTTCCTATCCAGTAAGACCCAGCCACAGTTGTGAGGACCTGCTCTCCAGCCACAGCGGGGGACGGGGCATGGCCCTCTGAGCAATGCAAAACTATAATGGAAGAAGGGCTCCCATCCTCATCCCAGGAATGCCCCTGACTCAGCCTCCTCCCCAGAGACACAACCCAAAAACACAACAGGTGACACCACCTGGGCTGCCCTGGGCCAGCCGGCGCTGAGAGTGAGGTGGCTATCTGCAACTGGCCGCCATCACCACATGGGACCACTGCAGCCCCCGCCACACATGGCGGTAGAACAGCCACTGCACGCTGGCCGCTGCTTCTGCTGGTTCCTGTAAACAAACAGCTGCACAGGCTCATGGCCATGGTGCTGGGCGGGTGCTACTGCTGCTCGGTTCAGGTGCCTGGGCTGTGGGCTCGGAGCTGCCCAGGTCTCCTGGCTCCCCAACTCCAGCCTGCCAGGCCCTGTCCCCACAGCAGAAACCTACACTCTACAACAGTCGTACGGGGCCTACGGAGGTCCAGGTGCTATCCCTCTCCCACCAGGATCTGCCTATCCGCACCTGCACTGCTTCTCCCTGAATAGGGCTGGCTTGCCTGGGCCCCTACTGCCTTCCCTGAACCCCAGCAGACCTCAGCATGTCCCTGGTTCCTGGGGCTTCCCTGCATTCAGAGCTGGGGCCTGGGCCCCATTCCTCTCCGCATGTTAGCCCCTTCCGTGGCCTCAGTTCCCCACAAGGCTCTGGGCCTCCGGCCCCCAGTGTTGGCCTGGCACAGTGACTGCAAGTGACACCGGGCACTCCAGATGGGCAGGGAGAGGACCAGATGCAGGAACATAGGGTGCCAGGTGCCGGGCACACAGGGCGAATCTGACAGGGCCTGGGGCAACAGGGCTCCCTCTCCCAGCTTCTACAGCGTGAGCCCCCTTGACACCCCATGAAGGTGAGGCAGGTGTGGGGCCAGTACTTGCAGTCCCAGCAGCGCCCTCCTGCCTGGGCACCTACCTGGGGCGTCTGCTGGGGCTCCGAGGGTGGCATGGGTGGCAGGTGCACAGTCTGGAGGCTGGGCCCGGGGCCTGTCCTCAGACGCTCTCTCCTTGTCTTTGTGCTTCTTGGACTTCTTCTTGGGCTTGCTGCGCGAGGGGCTGCTGTGGGGCCTGCTGGGCTGGGCACAGTCCATCAGCAGGGGCAGGCCGAGGCGCGCAGTAGGGGCTGGGGCAGCCACCTCTCCATGCTCACAGTCCCGGCCGCTGTGGCCCAGGTCATTGCTGACATCGGCCAGGGGGTCATGGACCCTTGGGGGCTCCAGCCGCGGGGGCAGGTGAGTGCTGGAGCTGAGGGTGTCCGTGCTGGCTGGTGGGCCCGGGGTGGGCAGCAGGGCCTCACGGCCATCGGGCATGCCCAGCTTCCCATTGATGGCAGGTTGAGCTCTCTGAGTGAAGTGCGATATCCGGGGTTTCTTGTTGGCTAGGGGGTCGATGAAATCAGGAGGCTGTGGCCGTTTCTGGAGAGGAACAGAGACCATTTTAGAGGGGAGCACAGAGCGGCTGGGCAGCAACAGGCAATCCCCTGGCCCAGCCAGAAAACCCAGTGCCGCCTGCAAGGCCCACACTGGCCACACGGGGGCGCCCGGGCACCAAGTCAGGTCCCAGGTACTGCTCAGGGTGGCCTCAGCTGGGGCCCATCAGCCTGCTGGGATAGATGCAGGGGGAGGGCAGGGCCCAGCGTGTGAGTGGGCCACCCCTGGGGACTGGTCTAAAGCGTTGCTGTGCTCAGCATGCTTCCCCAGCGATAGCTGTGACACAGGAGCAGGAGGTCCAGGGGCAACCCCACATCAGGGAGCTGCCCCCTGTCCCAGGTTCTGCACTGTGACACTGGGGTGCTGCAGCCACAATGGCAGGAATCTGCCCCCAACCCCAACCCGACAGCTTCCCCCTTGGTCCCTGGGCGGAGGGAGACGGCTCAACTCGGAGCAGCTCATGCTCCAAGGAGCTGGTGAGGAAGGTGACAAAGGTTACTGACGCAACACAGGGTGCCCTGCAGGTGCTCGGGACAGCCACCCCAGGCCTGCCCCATTTACCTGTGGGGGTGAAGCCGAGCGCCCACGCTCGCCTGGGGGGCTGGAGGCAGCAGGGTCTCCAAGGAGGCTGCCGGTGCTCTGTGGCTGGCACAGCTTCCTGCGAAGGAGAGGCAGGACTCCAGGCCTGTATCTACATAGGGGCCCGGTGGAGATGCCTCAAGGAAGGGACCCCCCTGCTCCCAAATCCAGAGCAGGGCCAAGGGGTCACAGGAGCCTGGGCCTGAGCCCATCCTGCCCCCAGCTTCACCCAAAGGAGGACTTCCCCACTCTCCCCCTGAGCCCAGAGGAGGGTCACTTTGTGCAGGTGCCTGCTACCAGAGAGACCAGGGACACACACTAGGGTGCTGGACCCTGCTTTTAAAGATAGCTGTTCATCCTGTTCAGAACGCTCACTGCAGAAACTGTCCAAAATGCAGAAGAGAATGGAGGGCCCTGGCCTAGGATGAGACAGCCTTCCTGGAAGCCAGGTCACAGCAGGATCTGGAGGGCGGCAAAGCAGCCACCAGCATGACCAGGTGATGCAGCTGGGGAAGAAGGGAAGAAACACCCCGGTGCATGCTCCTTCTCCCACTCCATGTGATCTGGGCAAGTGGAACCCCCCACCCCCGCCAGCCACCCTGCAGCTTACGGGTATCCTCTCTGACCCAACTGTTCAACTCCCAGGGGTTGTGCATCTCAGGGGAGCCTAGTGCCGCTCCAGGCCCTGCAGGGAGACTGAAGTCCAGGGCCATGGCCATTCTGTCAGCCAGTGACACCTAGAGCCCATCTCCCTAACCAATGGGCTCAGCTGCAGACCACTGCAGGTGTCACTTCCCTGGTGGCCTGAGAGGAGAACCATGTGGATATAAACAGAACTGCCAGTTAAAGACAGAAAACTGAGGACAGGCATTTGCATCCACTGAACAGGCAAGGCAGAGACAAAAGGAGGAGTGAAGACACCGGAAAGCATAGCAGAAGCATGAGTGGTGAATGTTGCAGGATCCAGAGAATCCAGGGCCCAGAGCAAGAGGCACCACGACCTCAGGGGACAACAGGTTGCTGCGGGGCCATCCCCCACAGCTCTACTCCAGGTCCTCATTATTGCTGGTGGGGCTGCAGGGCAGTGAGCCCAGGGCTGTCAGGCAGCAGAGGCTCGGGCCACTCCTCCAGGCAGTTGGGAAGCTACCTGGGCCACAGCTAGATAACAGGATGATGGCCAGATGTGTGGCCTCAGGAGAAGAAGAAACAGGGCCCAGGACTAGGGCACAACGGGATTCAGAGGCCCCAAGCTGTGCAGAGTGTCCCCAAGGGCCATGCTGCAGCTTCCAGGCAACAAATGTCAGACCTCAAAACAGAGGAACAGGAAAATACATTTGAAAAGAGACTCCTGGCCGGGCGCGGTGGCTCAAGCCTGTAATCCCAGCACTTTGGGAGGCCGAGACGGGTGGATCACGAGGTCAGGAGATCGAGACCATCCTGGCTAACACGGTGAAACCCCGTCTCTACTAAAAAAATACAAAAGAACTAGCCGGGCGAGGTGGCCGGCGCCTGTAGTCCCAGCTACTCGGGAGGCTGAGGCAGGAGAATGGCGTGAACCCGGGAGGCAGAGCTTGCAGTGAGCTGAGATCCGGCCACTGCACTCCAGCCTGGGCGACAGAGCGAGACTCGGTCTCAAAAAAAAAAAAAAAAAAAAAAAAAAAAAAAGAGACTCCACAGGGAGATGAAAAAGTTAAAAAATAAATCAACAGGTTGGGCGCCATGGCTCACGCCTGTAATCCCAGCATTAGATCCGCCAAGGCGGGCGGATCACCTGAGTTTGGGACCAGTCTGTCCAACATGGTGAAACCCCGTCTCTCCTAAACATACAAAAAAATTAGCTGGGTGTGGTGGTGGGCACTTGTAACTTCAACTACTCAGGAGGCTGAGGCAGGAGAATCACTTGAACCCGGGAGGCGGAGGTTGCAGTGAGCAGAGATCATGCCATTGCACTCCAGCCTGGGCAATAAGACTGAGACTCCATCTCAAAAACAAAATAAATACATAAAACACAAAAAATAGGCCGGGCGCGGTGGCTCAAGCCTGTAATCCCAGCACTTTGGGAGGCTGAGACAGGCGGATCACGAGGTCAGGAGATCAAGACCATCCTGGCTAACACAGTGAAACCCCGTCTCTACTAAAAAAATACAAAAAAACTAGCCGGGTGACGTGGCGGACGCCTGCAGTCCCAGCTACTCGGGAGGCTGAGGCAGGAGAATGGCGTAAACCTGGGAGGCGGAGCTTGCAGCGATCGGAGATCGTGCCACTGCACTCCAGCCTGGGCGACAGAGCAAGACTCCATCTCAAAAAAAAAAAAAAAACAAAAAAAAAATCCTTAGAGTAGGTTACAAATGACACCCTGGGCTGGGCGCGGTGGCTCACGCCTGTAATCCCAGCACTTTGAGAGGCTGAGATGGGCAGATTACCTGAGGTTGGGAGTTCCAGACCAGCCTGGCTAGCATGGTGAGACCCTGTCTCTACTTAGAAATACAAAATTAGTGGTGGCAGGCGCCTGTAATCCCAGCTACTCGGGAAGCTGAGGCAGGCAAAACACTTGAACCTGGGAGGTGGATGTTGCAGTGAGCAAAGATTGCACCATTGCACTCCAGCCTGGGCAACAGAGACTCAAAAAACAAAATAAAACAAAAAAGACATCCTGGCTGGGCACAGTAGCTCACGCCTGTAAACCCAGTACTTTGGAAGGCTGAGGCCCTTGAGGTCAGGAGTTCGAGACTAGCCTGGACGACATGGTGAAACCCCACCTCTACTAAAAATACAAAAAATTAGCCAGGCATGGTGGCACGCGCTTGTAATCCCAGCTACTCAGGAGGCTGAGGCAGGAGAATTGCTTGAACTGGGGAGGCAGAGGTTGCAGTGAGCCAAGATTGGGCCATTGCACTCCAGGTTGCGATAGAGTGAGACTTCTTCTAAAAAAAAAAAAGGAGGGAGGGGAGGGGAGAGGAGGGGAAAAGGGACATCCTTTCCATGAAATAAGAACATGATGAGTTAGGCCAGGCACGGTGGATCACACCTGTAATCCCAGCACTTTGGGAGGCCAAGGCGGGTGGATCATGAGGTCAGGAGTTCAAGACCAGCCTGGCCAAGATGGTGAAACCCCGTCTCTACTAAAAATACAAAAATTAGCCAGGCATGGCGGCGGGCACCTGTAATCCCAGCTACTCAGGAGGCTGAGGCACCAAGTTGTTTGAACCCAGGAGGCAGAGGTTGCAGTGAGCCGAGATCATGCCATTGTACTCCAGCCTGGGCAACAGAGCAAGACTCTGTCTCAGTTAAAAAACAAAAAAAAAGAACACGATGCTATGAAAACGCAGTAGGGAAGCCTCTCAGAAACTAGAAATAATAGGCCTTGCATGGTGGCTCACGCATGTAATCTCAGTGCTTTGGGAGGCTGAGGCAGGCGGATCACTTGAGGTCAGAAGTTCAAGACCAGCCTGGACAACATGGTGAAACCCCGTCTCTATGCCTAGGCAACAGAGCAACACTCTGTCTCAAGAAAAACAAAGAAACTAGAAATACTAGTAAATTAAGAGACGGGATGAGAAATGTCAAAGAAGTCTCCCAAAAGGAGAATAAAGCCAGGCGCGGTGGCTCACGCCTGTAATCCCAGCACTTTTTGGGAGGCCAAGGCAGGCGGATCACAAGGTCAGGATATCGAGACCATCCTGGCTAACACGGTGAAACCCCATCTCTACTAAAAATACAAAAAATCAGCCGGGCGTGGTGGCGGGCGCCTGTAGTCCCAGCTACTCTGGAGGCTGAGGCAGGAAAATGGCGTGAACCCGGGAGGCGGAGCTTGCAGTGAGCCGAGATCACACCACTGCACTCCAGCCTGGGCTACAGAGCAAGACTCCGTTTCAAAAAAAGGAAAAAAAGGCCGGGCGCGGTGGCTCAAGCCTGTAATCCCAGCACTTTGGGAGGCCGAGACGGGCGGATCATGAGGTCAGGAGATCGAGACCATCCTGGCTAACACAATGAAACCCCGTCTCCACTAAAAATACAAAAAAATTAGCCGGGCGTGGTGGCGGCGCCTGTAGTCCCAGCTACTCGGGAGGCTGAGGCAGGAGAATGGCGGGAACCCGGGAGGCGGAGCTTGCAGTGAGCCGAGATCGCGCCACTGCACTCCAGCCTGGGCGACAGAGCGAGACTCTGCCTCAAAAAAAAAAAAAAGGAAAAAAAAAAGGAGAATAAAAAAGAGCAAGAGATGAAAACCAGGAAGAGGAGGGCAGACTCTAGCAGCCTGCCAAAGGCAGTTTGAGGTGGTGTGCAGTAGGATAGGCCTTTCCACTACCACACACAGGATAGAAGGACGGATGGACGGATAAGGCAAGTTTTCAGCCTGCAGGGGCAGTGGTGCCCACCATCCCAGAGTAGGTGCCTGGCCAGCCCCTGGCTGTGTGGACCAGCACAGGTTTGGGGTGGGAAGCCTCTGACCTTCAACATGGAGGGAAAGCACTTTGGACTCTACAAGTCTAGACGTGATCAACCGCCGGCTCAGCAGGACCATCGTCTGGGCATGAAGATGTGGTCAGCAGTCCTCCCAGAGCCCTGTCCTCAGAGAGGTGCTCCAGGAACTGTGCCCCCTTGGCACGAGGGAGGAGCACAAGCAGGAGTGTAGACTCTGGCATGGGGCTCACATAAGAGGGGAGTGGCTCAGGTTGGAGGTGAGGGCACCAGGCAGTGTGTGGCTTAGGCAGAGGAACCAGGAACTCTTGGGGGGACCTGTAGGACCCCTGACCCACGGACAGTGATGAGAGGAGATCTGGATGCCAGGGACAGCTCAGGGTTGGACGTGATGAACAAAGAGAACATGAGTGAAGAAACCACCCCCAGAGCCACATGTGGTGCCGGCTCAGCTGAGGATGCTCCTGCAGTGACTTGGACCCCCACATCCCATCTGTCTCATGGCCTGCACTGGGCTAACGGCCTGCCCTGGGCTAGGCCGGCTGGTAACAAATACCCCAAGGCCCTGCTTTGATATACATGAGGCTATGGTGTCAAAAACTGCTATAAATGGGGCTTTCTTGGGGGGGGTGCTAAATAGAAAAAAAAAAAAAAAAAAAGAAACAGTTGTGCAGGGGGCACTGCAGGTCACCTTCTATGTGGTTATGGCCCAGGGACATTAACCCTACCCCCTGCACGCTAGTGGAAGCTTGTGAAGGCAGTGCTGATCCCCATGCCGGCCCAGAGTAAAAGCGGAGTGCCAAGGGGCTGGCACGAGCCCAGCAGCTCACTCAGCACATGGAACATGAGCCTCGAATCACGGGAGCTGGAGGCAGCTCTGGAGCCTGCACCCTGGGGAAGCTCCCCAACGCCCTGGAGATGCAGCCCAGGCTTCTCCACCTCACTCCACTAGCTCTGGGCAGTTCTCCTTCCAGTGCCCTAAGGGTCTGAGGAACCCAGGGAGCCAAGGGAGAGGACACAGGGTGTGAGGATGGGGGGGGTCTTCTGCCAAGACTGTGCCCTCTGCCAGCCTGCCGCCAGCCAGGGCAGTGTCCCACAGGCCCCTGACCTGCACACCCAGGGTGGACAGGCAGGCACTACCCTCTCAGGGGAGCAGAGTGGACCCCCAACTTCACTCTGCTTTCCAGAGGCAATTACTGCTTTAAACAGCTGAACTTCCAAAAAACAACTACAAACTCATAAATACCTCCGAGTCCCTGAGAAATCACTTACGGACTAATTAGTAGATTGGCCTGCTTCACAGCCCAAGCTCCACAGAGGTCCCTAACTGGCAGCCGTGGAGAAGGAAATCATTAGCCGCCTGCCTCCGTAACCACTGTTCCCCTGCGCTGTTGCCACTCCTGACCCTGGGTCCCAATTAGCCTGAGGGGATGCATTTAATTAACTCTGCTTAATGACACCTGCCGGGAGTGTTGTTTGGCCTTATTTCTCTCTACTTCAGGTTCTTGAGAGGCTCTTTTCAAAAAGCCAGTGAACTTCTGAGGCCCTGTGGGGATGCCCAGGTTGTGGAGGGAAGCATGAGGGGAAGTTGGGGACAGCTGAGGAGGGTCCCGGCAGACTGAAGCCTTTTGTCTGAAGATTCCGAGGTTGGGGCCAGTGACTCACACCTCCATCCCACTCTGTGGGTGTGGCCTTCCCTCACCATGGGAGGCCCTGGAGCACCACGTGGGCAGTAGGGAGGATGGCCAGAGAGGCCTGTTTGGACCCTTCCATCCTGCTCCCAAGCCCTGCAGCCTTCAGGACCACACAAGACCACCCCAACATCCTCTGGGTAAGCTCTGGCTGCCTTCATGGGGGTAGGGACATGCTGGGGCACGGAAGGCGGCATTACCTGACGAGCACCCGCTTCAGCAGCTGCTGGTCTCCCTCCGAGTAGCCAGGCCAGTCCTTCTGCACGTCCTTGTACATGCAGTCCTGCAGCGTACACGTGCCATCCTTAGCACTCATGTTGGCCACCTGCAAGACAGAGCCAGCCATCACTTTGTGGGAAGCCTGAGAGAGTCGGGGGACTAGAGAAAAAAGATCTTATGGCGAGGTTGGGAGGGTGTGCAGAGACAGTAGGAGACAGACAGACGGAGACAGAGGAGAGGAAAGAGGATGGCCCACTACCGATCTGTGCTGCCTCCCACCCCTAGTTCCCCTGCACACAATCCTCAGGGTGCAGAAGGGACAATGAGGTTCATGAAGCCAGGTCCAGACTCAACTGTCTTACAGGTGCTGGGCCAGGCTGGCTCCAAAACGGGGAGGGCTACCACCTGCAGTCCGGAGACCCTATCACCTGTCCCCTGGCCCCCCTAGCCTATTTCTCTTTTTCTTTTCTTTTTTTTTTTGAGACGGAGTCTCGCTCTGTCGCCCAGGCTGGAGGGCAGTGGCCAGATCTCAGCTCACTGCAAGCTCCGCCTCCTGGGTTCACGCCATTCTCCTGCCCCAGCCTCCCGAGTAGCTGGGACTACAGACGCCCGCCGCCTCGCCCGGCTAGTTTTTTTTGTATTTTTTAGTAGAGACGGGGTTTCACCGTGTTAGCCAGGATGGTCTCGATCTCCTGACCTCGTGATCCGCCCGTCTCGGCCTCCCAAAGTGCTGGGATTACAGGCTTGAGCCACCGCGCCCGGCTTTTGCTTTTTTTGATACAAGATCTTAGCTCACTATAGCCTAGACCTCCTGTGCTCAAGCGATCCTCCCACCTCAGCCTCCCAGGTAGGTGGGGCCACAGGTGTGCACCACTATACTCCAGCTAATTTTTTTGTTGTTGTTGTTAGAGATGGGATCTCGCTATGTTGTCCAGGCTTGTTTTGAACCCCTGGGCTCAAGCGATCCTCTGACCTCAGCCTCCCAATGTGCTGGGATTCCAGCCACCACACCCAGCTCCTATTTCTTCCAGGCTGGAGTGCAGTGGTGTGATCAAGGCTCACTGTAGCTGCAACCTCCTGGGCTCAAGCAATCCTCTTGCCTCAGTCTCCCAAGCAGGTGGGCTACAAGCATGCACTATCATACCCAGCAAATTTTATTTTTTTGTAGAGATAGAGTCTCAGTATTTTGCCTAGGCTAGTCTTGAGCTCCTGGCCTCAAGGATCCTCCCACCTCAGCCTCCCAAAGTGCTGGAAACAGGCGTGAGCCACCATACTAGGCTCCACCCTGTTTCTGATCACAACTCCCAGGGCAGAGTCAGCCACAGCTGGGGATGCTGGGTGAGGGGTACCTCCGGGGCCAGGTGTGAGCCCACCTTCCCTACAACCAGCATGCCTTGCTGTTGCTGGCTGACAAAAGCTGAGTTCGTCTCCCAGACTGCTAACAAAGATGGATTCAGAACATCTGCCTTAGAGGGACGTGAGGAAGCTCCAGGTCACTGCCCTGAGTGGGCACTGTGTGCTGGCCTGCAGGGCGCTCTGGTCTCCATCTTGCTGCAGGCACAGTAGCCACTGTTTTCTGCTGCATCTGACATGGCTCTGCGTCACAGTGTATTCCATGGGGAGCATTTTTGTTTTTGTTTTTGTTTTTTGTTTTTTTAGGAGGGAGGACAGAGTCTCGCTCTGTTACCCAGGCTGGAGTGCAGAGGCGCAATCTCGGCTCACTGCAAGCTCCGCCTCCTGGGTTCACGCCATTCTCCTGCCACAGCCTCCCGAGTAGCTGGGACTACTGGCGCCCGCCAGCACACTCGGCTAATTTTTTGTATTTTTAGTAGAGACGGGGTTTCACCGTGTTAGCCAGGGTGGTCTCGATCTTCTGACCTCGTGATCCTCCCGCCTCGGCCTCCCAAAGTGCTGGGATTACAGGCGTGAGCCACTGCACCCGGCCCATGGGGAGCATTTTTAACAGCTGAGTAATATTCCACCCTCAAACTGCTGCCGGTTTCTCTGTAGCATAAACAAACATTACTGTGTGCAGTTTTTTTCAGGTTGGCAAGAGTTTCCTTCAACGGGATTCCCAGAAGCCAGATTAGTAGGTCAAAGGCTGAATATTTTTTATGGCTGTCAACGGGCTTTGCTAAACATTACTCAGCCGTCAACACCCCTCCCCTTGAAGGATAGGCCTGCGGGTTTCCCTGGGGCCTAGCCAGCCCTAGAGGTGGTCACCTTCCATCTCTACTCTAGATTTTTCCACAGGGAGGGCCAAGCACCTTTGAGGGGTGCAATTTTGTCGCTGCTGTTCCTCAGCGTGTCCGCGGGCCTGTGAGGGGCTGGAAATGACCAGTGTGGGTGAGGCACATCCCCCTCCTCTTCTGCAAGCCAACAGTGTTCTGCTGACCCCCATAGCTGCTTGGGGGGAAGCAGCTGCATAATGAATATAGAAGCAAGAAGAAGACAAGCTGTCCAGGGGAAGTCACAGTGGCACGGGAAGGGACACTCTGCCTGCAGACGCTGGCCGGGCCTGCTCCCAGGAGGTGCTGAACCAAAGTTACCCTGGAGAAGCCAGGCCCCAGCACAGGCACCTCCTGGCCAGGTCAATGAAGGTTCCACACCTGGTAACTCCATCAAGCTCCCTTCAGCAACTCCTGCTGGCACCATGCCAGCCCTGCCTCAGGAGCAGGATGTGGGTGGACGAGGGCTGGGTTGACATCCTCCCAAGGAATGTGCAGCACAGTCCCACCAGGCGCGCACCCGAGCGGGATGCCTACGAGGAGCTCCATAAACATGGAAGAACGTCCTTTACACAGCTGCTATCCCAGCATGCCACAGTGTATGCTTTCTGCTGCAGGCATCACCTGTGTTCCTGAGGTGCTGGATGTGACCCCAAACATCCCACTTCCATCATCCTAAGAGGTGCAAGAGGCTCAGCAGTGCCTCCCCCTCAACCACAGCCGCGATCCGAGGAGACCCATCCTCAGCTCACCTCAGGGCTGTGTCTGCACAGCCTGGCTGATGTTCTGAAGCCAGTGTGAGTCACTCCCCTTCCCAGGGACCCCAGGAAGCCAGGGTGGAGCCTCAGGAACCTCCATGGGTGACGGGGCGGAAGGCACACCTGCTCCAATGCCCGGGGTGTTTCTCAACAGCAGGCTCCACTCGCCAGCACCACGTTCCAGATGGCCTAGCCTCCAACCCCAGGGAGGGGCACTGCAGGTCACAGACGGAAGCCTTATGGTCCGAGATGTGAAGCCCTCGCCTGGAGGTGCAGGTGGAGGGCAGCGGGCAGCTGATTCACACTGAGGCCCGCCAGGCTGTGCCAGGCACATGTAGGTTCCTTCCCCAGGCCTTGAGTCCACAAATCGTCTGCAGCCGAAGCCTGGATCCACTGTGCCAGGCCCCAGGGCCCGCGTGTCAGCAGACAGTGAAGGAGGGCCTGGGCTCCATGCTGAGCCCACCTCTCAACCCTGGACAGTCAGGGCCATGCCCAGAGATGCACCCATGGCCCCCTAAGCTTATTCTAATCCAGGAGGTCCCAGCTCTCAGGCAGGTTCTGAACCCAGAAAGGGCTCTTCCCTGCCAGCCCCAATCCCAGTCTCCATGCTCTGGCCCATTCCACCCGCAAAAGACCATCTGCGGAGACCAATGGTAAAGACATGACATCAGGGCGGCACGCACCTGCTGGAGGAGGCCATCTAGCGCGTCCTTATCCGCCTGTGTCAGGCCGTCCTTCTGCAGCCGCAACAGCAGCTCGGCCTTGCGGTAGGGCCTTAGCGCAAGGAGGTGTAGCACTCGGTCACGGAAGGGCCTCTGGGATACCCCGCTGCCCCCGCTCATGCCACTGGCACCGCTCTTCCTGATGGCACTCGCCAAGTTGATGGGGGTTGCCCGCTTGCGGGAGGGCACTGCGTCTGTCGCACCTGGGGCCGGTTTCCGAAACTGAACCTTCTTACCTGCAACAAGAATCCAAGTGTTAGGGAACAGAGAGGGCACTGCCGTGTCCTAAGCCAGTGCTGCTGAGCGGGTGCCCAAAGGTTTGAGACTATAGAGAGTGCTGGAGGCAGGCACCACACCAACCACAGCAAAGGCCAGCTTGCTCCTTGGAGACCCTGGGTGGCCAAGAGCGCCACCTGCTGCCCATGGCTGGCACCTGCAGGGCACACAGCCTTAGAAGTGGGAGGTGCAGGCAGCAGAACTGTTAGAGCCTTAACTGACTTTATCACAGGCGACCTAAATCCTGGACAGCAAAATCACCTGATAACTCTGGTAGGCAGTGTGTTTGTGCGGGAAGATCGGGGAGAGGTGGGGAGGATTGTTTCTTGAGACAGGATCGCGCTCTGTCACTCAGGCTGGAGTGTAGTAGCACAATCATGGCTCACTGTAGCTCCAAACTCCTGGGCTCAAGCAATCCTCCCACCTCAGCCTCTGGAGTAGCTGGGACCACAGCTACTGGGACCTCCGCACCACCATGCCTGGCTAATTTTTTTTTATTATTTGTAGACGTGGGGTCTCACTATGCTGCCCAGGCTGGTCTCAAACTCATGGGCCCAAAGGACCCTCCCACCTCAGCTTCCCAAAGTGCTGGGATTATAGGCCAGAGCCACCCTGCCCAGCCTGAGGTGGGGACTGTTTATAAACCCTTCTGATGTTAAACTGGGGGTCCCTGAACTGCAAGAGGCAGTCACTCCCAAGTCTGCTCTTCAGAGTCCTATGCTGGCCCCACGCGGGCTGCCATTTGTGTTTTTCTAAAGTCAATAAAGATGTCAGAGCCACATTCGGCAGCTGCTGTGAAGACCCTGGTGCAAGTGGCACCCCAGCCTTAGGCCTGGTCAAGCTCTCCTCTGGCAGGCGTGGCTGTGCCCACAGCCCTGGGGAGAGCAGGCTCCCTTCTATTCCCGATGCAGAGATGTGGGCAGGGTCTAGCATGCTGCTCCCTGCATTGTCCTGAACAATGATGCCCTGGCATCCTTGGGAACACGGTCAGCCGAGCAAGCTCAACAGTGCCTCAAATCCTTCCCCCAAAAGTGCTTCATAACAACATCACTCTGATCTTCTCTCTCAAAATCTGATCTGTCAAATTAACCCAGAAAGCCGTGCTTTCAGAATACCCAGGGCCAGCACTCACACCTCTGGGGTCTGTTCAGTGGAGTCCTGACAGCAGGGCTGCACTCACCCGTATAGGGCCAGGCTGGTCAACAGGGAGGAGGAGCAGCCTATGGGGGGCACTGTGAGACAGAGGGACACGCACATTCACAACATTTTTTTTTTTTTGAGACAGTCTCGCTCTGTTGCCCAGGCTGGAGTGCAGTGGTGCAATCTCAACTCACTGCAACCTCCGCCTTCCAGGTTCAGGAGATTCTCCTGCCTCAGCCTCCCAAGTAGCTGGGACTACAGGCGCATGCCACCATACCCAGCTAATTTTTGTATTTTTAGTAGAGACAGGGGTTCACCATATTGGCCAGGCTGGTCTTGAACTACTGACCTCGTGATCTCTCCGCCTCGGCCTCTCAAAGTGCTGGGATTACAGGTGTGAGCCACCACGTCCGGCCACAGTCACATCTTAACAGACAGTGTCCCCTACCAGAACATAAACTGTTTCAAAAACCCTCACTGGGCCGGGCACGGTGGCTCATGCCTGTAATCCCAACACTTTGGGAGGCCAAGGCGGTGGATCACGAGGTCAGGAGATCGAGACCGTCCTGGATAACACAGTAAAACCCCGTCTCTACTAAAAATACAAAAAAAAAAAAAAGTCAGGCGTGGTGGTGGGCACCTGTACTCCCAGCTACTCTGGAGGCTGAGGCAGGAGTATGGCATGAACCCGGGAGGCGGAGGTTGCAGTGAGCCGAGATTGCGCCACTACACTCCAGCCTGGGCAACAGAGTGAGACTCTGTCTCAAAAAAAAAAAAAAAAAGGAGGGGGGAGGGGCCGGGCGCAGTGGCTCACGCATGTAATCCCAGCACTTTGGGAGGCCGAGGTGGGTGGATCACGAGGTCAGGAGATCCAGACCATCCTGGCCAACATGGTGAAACCCCGTGTCTACTAAAACTACAAAAAATTAGCCTGGCGTGGTGGCGGGTGCCTGTAGTCCCAGCTACTCGGGAGGCTGAGGCAGGAGAATGGTGTGAACCTGGGAGGCGGAGCTTGCAGTGAGCCGAGATAGTGCCACTGTACTCCAGCCTGGGCGACAGAGGGAGACTCCGTCTCAAAAAAAAAAAAAAAAAAAAAAAAAAAAAAAAAAAAGGCTGGGCGCGGGTGGTTCAGGCCTGTAATCCCAGCGCTCTGGGAGGCCGAGGTGGGCGGATCATGAGGTCAGGAGATCGAGACCATCCTGGCTAACACGGTGAAACCCTGTCTCTACTAAAAAATAATAAAAAATCAGCCGGGCATAGTGGCAGGCGCCTATAGTCCCAGTTTCTCAGGAGGCTGAGGCAGGAGAATGGCATGAACCTGGGAGGCGGAGCTTGCAGTGAGCCAAGATCACGCCACTGTACTCCAGCCTGGGTGACAAAGCGAGACTCCGTCTCAAAAAAAAAAAAAGCCCTCACTGTACCCAAAGTGGTGTGCTAAGATACATTTCTGATCAAGTGTTTGGCTGAAGGACCCACAGATTTATTAATATGTGTATGAGGCCATGTGCACTGACTCATGCCATATAATCCCAGCACCGTGGGAGGCCCAGGCGAAAGGATCATTTGAGTCCAAGAGTCAGAGACCAACCTGAGCAACATACCGAGGCTCTGTCTCTACAAAAAATCTAAAAGTTAGCCATGTGTGCTGGCACACACCTGTGGTCCCAGCTACTCTGGAGGCTGAAGTAGGATCACTTGAGCCCAGGAGTTTGAGGCTGCAGTGAGCTATGATTGTGCCACAGCACTCCAGCCTGAGTGACAGAGAAAGGTCCCGTCTTTAAAAAAACAAAAAACAGGACGGGCGTGGTGGCTCAAGCCTGTAATCCCAGCACTTTGGGAGGCCGAGACGGGCGGATCACGAGGTCAGGAGATCGAGACCATCCTGGCTAATATGGTGAAACCCCGTCTCTACTAAAAATACAAAAAACTAGCCGGGCGAGGTGGTGGGCGCCTGTAGTCCCAGCTACTCGGGAGGCTGAGGCAGGAGAATGGCGTAAACCCGGGAGGCGGAGCTTGCAGTGAGCTGAGATCCGGCCACTGCACTCCAGCCTGGGCGACAAAGTGAGACTCCGTCTCAAAAAAAACAAAAACAAAAACAAAAACAAAAAACAAAACACGTGTACAGCTGTCTCTTCAACTGTTCTGCCCACAGCAGCCCTGTGCTTGGGGCTTACAGCCCAGGGCCTCAACATCATGGACAGCCCAGGCTCCCTAGCCATACAACACGTCCACCTGGGCTGTGTTGACCAGGAGGAGCAACCCCTGCACCCACATCTGGGGTTTCATTCAGAGGGAACCCCTCTGCTCAGCAAAGGGAAATCACGTACTTTCTTCAGAAGGAGGAGAGAGAGGAATTGAAATGCCCCCCACTTTTTTTAAAGAGAAAACTCAAAAAGCCATCAAGGCTGTCGTCTGCTCTGAGCCCTCTTGAAGCCCGGCACCCTACTCCCGCCATAATGAGTTCCCATGACTCCTGGCGCTCTGCCTGGACTAAGAGGCGGGGTGCTGCAGCTCTGTAAACAAACAGCACTTTCCTTCCCACTGTCAAGGCCTGTTGGCTTCTCAACTGCTGAAACCGTTTCCAAGTCGATGCTGAGTGGCTACAGTTTTCCCGCAGTGCTGGGTCGCTGGCAACAGGGCCTGTGAGGCTCATTTCCTGCCTGTTGCCGACTGTGGTGGCCTTGGGGAGGAGCTGGCTGGTCAGGTGAGGGTGGGGGCAGCCTCCAGAGACAGACATGGGCCTTGCCCTAGGCTGCATGCCCATCTTCGGGGGGCCTGTTGGCCTCCCTGACAGGTGAAGGTCCCCAAGGCTGCAGCCTGAAAGCAGGGACCACCAACTCACAGCTCCTGGAGTTCTCAGGCCGCTTTGTCCACCTTGGGCTTCACAAGGCAGCAGCTGCTGCAGCCCAACCCCCCACCCCTCACGTGGCCCCCAGGCCCATGTGGCCAGACTTCTCTTCCCAATCCAGACTCTGGTTCAGGCACATCCTGCTCAGGGACTCCTCAGTTGGCTCATCATTTCTGTGCAGGGCACAGCCAGTGCCCAGCCTGGACGGGCCCCAAATGCCTCCCGACACTGGCAGTTGCCTGGCCACCCTGCAGCCCTGCCAAACTCGCTGCTCACCCAGGTAGCGGCCTCCAGCCTTGATGACAATGGCACTGCGGCTCCGCGTCTCCTCCTCTGCCTGGGCCATGCTCTGCCGTGCCTTCTGGTAGGAGTCGTCGGTGGCGCACACCGTGATCTTGTCCTGTATGCTACCCAGGCAGTCCAGGTGGATGTCCCCATGACTGCAAGACAAGGCCAGGAGCTGGGGTCAGCAGCTGGGACAATGCAGGGAGTATCTGTTCAGGACCCAAGCCCCCAGTCCACCACCTGGTCTGGAAAACAGGCTCTGTCAGCACCGTCTCAGGCAACACGGTTTCAATGGGGCACATCTTAACCCTGGTCCAGAGGTGGCAGGGTGACCTTGAGAGTCAGTGGGGTGCTCTGGGTTGGGGCGGCGCCTCACCTGGAGACATACTGCTGGATGCAGTCAAAGCTGCCCTGGGGGTTGTCACGGCCGATGTTGGAGAGGTAGAAGGAGAACGTCCGCGCCTCCGCGGGGCAGTCGGGCTGGGGGATGGAGATGTGCTGCATGGAGGGGGAGGGGGTGTCACTGGGAGGTCCTCAGCAGGACGGGCCCCCAGCCTGCATCTCCTGCACGAGTCCCCACAATGCAACCCTCACAACAGGAATGTGCTGGCTCCTTTCCCTAAAACACACCCCTGCTCTTCTGCCAGTGACGGGACGGGTGGCCCATCCTCAGCAACACACACTGCATAGAGAGGGGACTCAGGCACCTACGCGGGTGGGCATGGGGCCAAGGGCCGTTTTCAGCAGCAACAGCACTGCTGTCTGAGGACAGTGCTCAGCACCTGCCCAGACGCAGGGCCCCCACCCCAATCGTGTGACCCCTGGAAAGTGGCTTGTCTGGACCACGACTCACTTTCCCCACCACCAAATGGACAGACCTTGGCCTGGGACATCCTATGAGGTAAAATGCGACAAGAGGGGCTTGGGCAGTCACCTGCAACTCTGGCGCCCCTCCTTGGCAATCCCCTGTCAGCATCCCCCCACAAAGGACATTGACTCCATGTGAGTCTCCATTTGCTGCAGCTGTGAATGAGGTAGGCTTGTGTCCTGTGGGCTCACAGATCAGAATTACTGGCCCCCAACAAGCCTGTCACGGGTCACAGCAGCCTGACTTTGGCTGTGCCCCTGCAGCCCTGCCTGGAAGGACGGACAGTCAGGGACAGGCAGGCAGATGGATGGACTGTGCTGGTCCCGGCCAGGGTCAGTGCAGGGCAGCATCATATCTGAGGCCACTGCATTCCAGGCTGACCCCAGACCCTCTGTCAACAGAGGTGGCCCTTCCTAAATTAATGCCTGGGCTTTGGCACGAGCTCCTCACAGTTAGACTGACACATGAGGGGCGTTCAAACAGTCAACAAGGAGGGACAACATGGAGGGAGCCCTCGGGTCTTGTCCCCTGGCTGCAGCACCCCCTTGGCACCCAAGCCCCATCTCCTCCTCTGTGACACCATGAGCGCAGGAGAGACTGCAGCTGAATCTCCTGTCCCCTCGCCCCTGCCGAGCTGCCTCATACGCCCATGGGAGGCTTTGCCTGCCTGTGCCTCACCTGTGAGACAGAGGACGGGGCTTCTGCCACCAGGAACGTGGAAGAGCACCACTCCCCCGCCCTGCTGTGTGGCCTTGGCCGGGACTTGTCCCCTGGGGCAGTGTTTGGACACACAAGGGAAGCCATGGCTGCACCCAGCCCAGTGCCAGGCCCTGCTCCCAAGGTAAGAACAGTTCCTGGGTTCGGCCACTCTGGGCAGGAAGAGTCTGGTCTGGGCTTGCAGGCAGTCCCTGCACCAGCCACTCCCTGTGCCCAGCCTGCAGACCCTTCTCCAGAGGCCCATCCTGCCCCTCCCCGAGGCTGAACACTGCCCCAGGAGAAAAGCTGTCCCATCTGCTGGGGTCTGCCCAGCATCCCCTCTCAGCCTCAAACGTGTCCCCCTAGGGCAGGCGCCCTTGTCCCTGTCATGCTGATACAGAAATGCAAGCTGAGGGGTCAGGGCCCAACCAGTGTACTGGTGGAGAGTGAGGCCAAAGCCCATCGTGGGCCCACCATGCCAGGCCACACCTGAACACAAACACCCATCTCTATCAGGGTCAGAGAAGGCAGAAACAGCCTGCACCCAGCATCAGAGAAATCACACACACACAGCCTCTGATGATCCACCCTATGGCAGGGAAACCTTCCCCCACCACACACACACACACACACACACACACACACACACACACAAACACAACTCCTCCACACACAATCTCCCTAAACACAACCCCCACAACCACACAATCCCCCACACACAACCACACACACAAACACAACCCCTCCACACACAATCTCCCTAAACACAACCCCCACAACCACACAATCCCCCACACACAACCACACACATACACAAACACAATCCCTCCACACACAATCTCCCTAAACACAACCCCCACAACCACACAATCCCTCCCACACCACACAAACACAACCCCTCCACACACAATCTCCCTACATACAACCCCCACAACCACACAATCCCCCACACACAACCACACACATACACAAACACAATCCCTCCACACACAATCTCCCTAAACACAACCCCCACAACCACACAATCCCCCACACACAACCACACACACAAACACAACCCCTCCACACACAATCTCCCTACATACAACCCCCACAACCAATCACCCACACACAAACACAACCCCTCCACACACAATCTCCCTAAACACAACTCCCACAACCACACAATCCCCCACACACAACCACACAAACAACCCCTCCACACACAATCTCCCTACATACAACCCCCACAACCACACAATCCCCCACACACAACCACACACATACACAAACACAATCCCTCCACAATCTCCCTAAACAGAACCCCCACAACCACACAATCCCCCCCACACAACCACACACACACAAACACAATCCTCCACACACAATCTCCCTACATACAACCCCCACAACCACACAATCCCCCACACACAACCACACACATACACAAACACAATCCCTCCACACACAATCTCCCTAAACACAAACCCCACAACCAATCCCCCACACACAACCACACACACAAACACAACCCCTCCACAATCTCCCTACATACAACCCCAACAACACAATCCCCCCCACACAACCACACACAAACACAACCCCTCCACAATCTCTTTACACACAACCCCAACCACACAATTCCCCCACACACCACACACACACACAACCCCTCCACACACAATCTCCCTACACACAACCCGCACAACCACACAATCCCCCCCACACACACAAACAACCCCTCCACAAGCTCCTTACACACAATCCCAACCACACAATTCCCCCACACACCGCGCACACACAAACACAACCCCTCCACATACAATCTCCCTACATACAACCCCAACACAATCCCCCCCACACACAAACAACCCCTCCACAAGCTCCCTACACACAACCCCAACCACACAATTCCCCCACACACCACACACACACACAAACACAACTCCTCCACACACAATTTCCCTACATACAACCCCACAACCACATAATCCCCCCCACACACAACCCCTCCACAATCTCTCTACACACAACCACACAACTCCCCCACACACCACACACACACACACAATCCCTCCACACACAATCTCCTTATATACAACCCCCACAACCACACAATCCCCCCACACACAACCACACACAAACACAACCCCTCCACACACAATCTCCCTATATATAACCCCCACAACCACACAATCCCCCCCACACAACCACACACAAACACAACCCCTCCACAATCTCCCTACACACAACCCCCACAACCACACAATCCCCCCACACACAACCACACACACACACAAACACAACCCCTCCACAATCTCCCTACACACAAGCCGCACAACCACACAATCCCCCACACACAACCCCTCCACAAGCTCCCTACACACAACCCCAACCACACAATTCCCCCACACACCACACACACACAAACACAACCCCTCCACACACAATCTCCCTATATACAACCCCCACAACCACATAATCCCCCCCACACACAACCACACACAAACACAACCCCTCCACACACAATCTCCCTAAACACAACCCCCACAACCACACAATCACCCACACACAACCACACACACACAAACACAACCCCTCCACAATCTCCCTACACACAAGCCGCACAACCACACAATCCCCCACACACAACCACACACAACCCCTCCACAAGCTCCCTACACACAACCCCAACCACACAATTCCCCCACACACCACACACACACAAACACAATCCCTCCACACACAATCTCCCTACATACAACCCCCACAACCACATAATCCCCCACACACAACCACACACACACAAACACAACCCCTCCACACACAATCTCTCTAAACACAACCCCCACAACCACACAATCACCCACACACAACCACACACACACACAAACACAACCCCTCCACATACAACCTCCCTACATACAACCCCAACACCACAATCCCCCACACACACAACCACACACAAACACAACCCCTTCACAATCTCTCTACACACAACTTCAACACCACAATCTCCCCCCACACAACCACACACAACCACAACGCCTCCACAATCTCTCTACACACAACCCCAACCACACAATTCCCCCACACAACACACACACACACACAAACACAACCCCTCCACACACAATCTCCCTACATACAACCCCCACAACCACATAATCCCCCACACACACAACCACACACACAAACACAACCCCTCCACACAACCCCAACCACACAATTCCCACACACCACACAACCACAAACACAATCCCTCCACACACAATCTCCCTACATACAACCCCCACAACTACACAATCCCCCACACACAACCACACACAAATACAACCAACCCCTCCACAATCTCCCTACACACAATCCCAACCACACAATTCCCCCACACACCACACAAACACAACCCCTCCAGTCTCCCTACACACCCCCACAACTACACAATTCCCCCACACACAACCACACACACAATCCCCCCAACCACACAATCATACATACAATACCCCACACACAGCGCCACACACACAACCTCCCCCACACACAACCCCTCTGCACACAAACACAATCCCCCAAGCACAACCCCCCCACATACACCCCTCTACACACAAACCCCTCACACAACCACACAAACACAACGCACACACAACCACACACAACCTCCAGCCACATAAACACAACCTGCACACAACCACAACCCACACAACCACGAACCCCCTACACTAAACACAACCCCCCCGCCACACACACAAACACAACCACACACACCCTGAAGCCTCTGCCAGAGCCATGTGGGTGACCCTGGCCATCTAGACCTGTCCTGCTCCGATGCCACTGAGGGGTTTTTTCACCCAACACACACAGGTGCCACCCTGCCCTGCCTGCACCTCCCTTCCCAGATATGACTTTTATTCTCATTCATACAAGTAACTGGAAACACGCTGCTGGGATGAGGGAAGCTCAGGTTTCCGAGAGGCTCTGTGGTGGCCAGGTGCACAGGTGACGCGGTGACCCAGAATGAGCCAGCCAGGGAAGTCGGGGACTACACGTCCAGGAAAACCAAAAGGAGTGGCTGTGGGAACCTAAGCCCGGCCTGGGTGGCTCTCCCGCCCTCCTCTGTCGTCTCTTTAACCCCTACTGCCCCTGTGGTCCTGGCCTGAGGCCCAAGTCGCCAGTGGCTCCTGCCCCACAGTGACTGAGGGCTGGGCACCCTCACGTGCAGTCCTTTCCCAAGAAAACCCCAGCTCCACCCAGGCGGGCAGGATTCATCCTGTCACCCTGGCTTCAGGGGAGATGCCATTCAGCAGAGCTGGCAATGAGACCAGGCCACAGCCAACTGGAGAGGTGAGGAGTCTGACACAGCAAAGCCCACCCCCTTTGCCACCACAGGAGGGTCTGGGCACCGACTGTGGCCGGGGGCAGCTGCACACCCAGTCAGCACTGACAGTGCCCCTCCTGGGCCTGCCCAGAGACCTTGCTTCTCCGTGGGCAGGGGCTTCACAGTGGCCCTTCACCCTGCTTGGCTCTTTTCCACACAGGCGTAGACGTCTGCCGCCCAAACTCCATCCTAGAAGCTGGGGTCAGGTGCAGAACCCAGGGCCAGGTGTGCAGCTGTGGCAGGGTGTAGGGGATGCATGAAGGGGGGTGACACAGGCCTCAAAGCTGATGCTTGGGAGAGTGTTGTGCCGCTGGTGACAAGGGGAAGACATACAGAGGGCACGGTGGTTGACGTCCTTCAGGATGTGGGGGTGAGGAGATGGGGAGAGTGTTCTCACAGCCCTGCCTCCCCTAGCACACGCAGCACCATGGAGCCCTCCAATTAACGGGCTGTTTTGCTGCGGGTTAATGGTCACCAGCCCGGAACAGTGGGGAAGCCAGCGGGATGGGAGCAGCCCAGGAATGCGGGCACTTTCTCTGCACTAGCCAAGAGCTTGCCCGGGTTCTGGGACAAGGTTTGAAACGCAGCCCCTGCTTGGCCTTCTGAACGGGGTCTTGGTTGCTCCTTGGGGGCTGCTCATGGGCCCAGTGACCCGTGTACCAGTGGGCTGCCACGGGGCCCTCAGATGGCCCACGCACAGCAGGTCTGGGTACGTATGAAATCAGCCCTGGTTCCAGGTTATGGGGGTTGGGGAGGAGTTGCCATAAACCTAAGCATTTGTCCATGCTCACAGACACAGAGCCCAGGCCACACACAGGCTCACCCCGGGTGCTTCCGTAGGTCCCTAAGGCCTGCTGCCTTTCCCACTGACCTGACCATGGCCACCAGAGGGCGCTGCTTCCACCACCGCTCAAGTCCCTGCTAGAGTCCATTCATCTCTTCCCTTTGAAATCCATCCCAAACTGGGGCCTGCTGCACCCCGCTACCCGACCCCCTAAAATCTGCACAGCCTCTTTTACAGTACAGGTGGGGAGGTGGAGGGTTCTGAAGAAATATATTAAGTTGGGATAGGGGGTGCAGAGCAAAAATGGTTGAAAAAAACGAGGAAAAATGCTCGCTATTCTGGGCAGTTAAAAATAAAAAGATAAGGATGGGTGGCGCAGGGGTTCACGCCCGGAATCCCAACATTTTGGAAGGCCAAGGTAGGCAGACCACTTGGGCCCAGAAGTTCAAGACCAGCCTGGGCAACACAGTGAGACCCTGTCTCTACAAAAAATAAAAAAATTTAACCAGGCGTGGTGGCTCACGCCTGTAAACCCAGCTACTCAGGAGGCTTGAGCCCGGGAGGTCATGGCTGCAGTAAGCCGTGATTGTACCACAGCACTCCAGCCTGAGTGACAGAGGATCTCTAAAACAAAAACAGAAATAAGAACATGAGGTAGGTGGCCCCACGTGCTATCCATACAACACACACAGGAGCCCAAATAACGGACTGACCAGGTTCTCTCTGGCCTGGGAGGTTTTCAGGCCAGAAATGTTTTCTACATTTTTTTTTTTATTTCCCACAGAACTCTCAGAATAAAATATGTTGTTATTTGCAAAGAGAGTCATGACCCAGTGGCTGAATACAACCTCTAGGAGGGAGGCAGCCCCTTTGGCCTAGTGGGAGCCTCACCTCCTCAGACCCAAGCCAAGGGCACTTTCTAAGTACCTGCTTCCACTCCAGGAGTCAGGCACACCATGGCCAGCTGGAGAAGAGCCATGTGCTGTGCCCAACTAGGATCCCTGACTGCTCAGCCTCAGCACATGGATGGCTCCCAATTTAGGTATTTTTAGATTGTTTCTAAATTGTCTGTGTCACAAACAACACAGCAACATGCACTCCGTGTGGCTAAATCTTTGCACGCATTACACTGATTACTCCTAAGGAATCGATTCCTAGCTGCCAAGACACTGCTGTGTCTCTGCTTGGCAGAGACAAACCCTGCCAAACCTCCTTCTAGAAACTTCCATACAGGTCCTGCCTCAGCGCACACAAGTCTTGACACCTGGAACATCCCTGGACACCAATTGCTCCTTTCCTTTTTCTTTTTTTTTTAGATGGAGTCTCACTCTGTTGCCCAGGCTGGTGTGCAGTGGCACGATCTAAGCTCACGGCAACCTCTGCCTCCTCCCGGGTTCAAGCGATTCTCTTGCCTCAGGCTCCCAAGTAGCTGGGATTACAGGTGCGCGCCACCACGCCTGGCTAAATTTTTTGTATTTTTAGTAGAGATGGGAGTTCACCATGTTGGCCAGGTTGGTCTTGAACTCCTAACCTCAGGTGATTCACCCGCCTCGGCCTCCCAAAGTGCTAGGATTACAGGCTAGAGCCACCGTGCCCGGCCCTAATTTTTGTATTTTTAGTGGAGACAGGGTTTCACCATGTTATCCAGGCCGGTCTTGAACTCCTGTGACCTCAGATGATCTGCCCACCTCGGCCTCCCAAAGTACTGGGATCACAGTTGTGAGCCACCATGCCCAGCTCCCCTAGCCTTTTTGTTTTTGTTTTTGTTTTTTTAATCACCTGGGACTTTGCTGGAGTTCACGGCTGGGGTCAACAAAGTGCAGGTTTCTTTTCCCCTCTGGAGTCTACTGGCCTGTCTAGGGTTAAATCCTAGGAGGAATCCCCAGACAGCTGAGATCCATGTCAGCCCCACTCGGGGTCTGGGAAAGGGCAGAGGCTCTAGACACAAGTGTGGACAAAGGAAATGCCATCGAGCCAAGCACGCTACCCGGGGGCAGGACACACCACAGCAGGCTCGGCTTTCCCGGTGAATCAGCAAATGCCATAAAGCGACTCTGACGATTCTCCCTGCGCAGGGGAAGGGAGAGGAGCACCTGGCCATCATGAGGGCACCTGTTGCACAGGCCGGGAGGTGGCTGGGCGAGATCAGACCTCCACCCCAGAAGCACGTAGGCCGAGCCCCTATGCTGGCCATGGTGCACCCACGTAAGAGGAGAGGCACATGAAAGGCTGAGCTTGTTCTGTGCCGCAGGAAGGACACTGGTTCTCCTGACCTCAAGTTCAACCTGCAGATGCCCTCGAGGTGGACAAGGAAGGTGATGAACAGAGGGAGAAGCATGGCCAAGGTCCCTAAGTCACAAAGTCTCCAGCTCAAGTCCAGTGGGCCCGTGGGGAATGGGTCCCTGAATCCTACACAGGACCCTGAACATCGAATCAGCACATATACCTGATGACAACCTAAGAGTAGTCCCTCCAGCCCCAAGACCCAGACAGTGAACCGCAGGAGCTTGGGTGATGCTGGCTGACTGGATCCACGAAGGAACACACCTCCAGGGGGTGCTCCGACAACAATGAGCCCAGTGCAGGCTCTGGTGGCAGGCTGCTGGCAGCATGGCCCAGGACCGAGAGACCCAAAGCTAACAGCCCACTAAAGTGAAGCTGCTGGCCACACGCGGTGGCTTCCACCTATAATCCCAGCACTTTGGGAGGCCAAGGTGGATGGGTCACCTGAGGTCAGGAGTTCGAGACCAACCTGACCAACGTGGCAAAACCCTGTCTCTAGAAGGAGGTTATCCCTGTAGCCACCCCAGGTCTCTCTCAGTGACATGAGCCCCCACTACACATGTGCTTAGGCTCCAGGTCAAGACACATGGCACGCTGCATGCAAGGACACCACTGTGTGCTTTGGCCATGGCCAGGCTGCAGTGTATCATCTGACAGGCTCGCTGAGATGGGGGTTGGGGATGAGGGGTCCCCCACTGCCCAGGTTGGGGTGGAGGCGCATGGGTGCTCAGTGGCAGCAGAAGGCACAGAGTGACTGCTGTAAGACACCAGAGGGCACTGTGGGGCTGCTCTGGCAGCAAGCCCCGGCCAGCCCGCCCCTGCCCCCAACGTCTGACCCCTGAGAGAATGTCCTGGGGAAGGTAAAAAGGAGGTGGCCAAAGGGTGACCACAGACCCAACTGGGGCTGATGGAGGTGTGGGGTTGTGTCAACTGGCTAGGCTGCAGCCCCTGGGGATTCATTATTCCACGACATCCCACCTAGGGGTGCCCTGGAGGTACTCTGTGGACATAGTTACCATCCACAACCCAGATACTGTAAGCAAGTAAAGGAGATGATCCTCGATGGTCTGGGTGGCCCCACTGAATCAGCTCAAGGCCTTAAGAGGTAAATCGGGGTTTGGCAGGAGGAGGAAGAAACTGCCTGAGGACTGCTCCATCAGCTCCTACTGGGGTTGCCTGAGGACTGCTCCATCAGCTCCTACTGGGTGTCTGCAGTCAGCCCTGAGGGTTACAGACGCCCCAGCCCACAGTCGTCTGAGCCCACTGCTTGCAATGCATCTTTTTATTTTTTTTTTGAGACGGAGTCTCACTCTGTAGCCCGGGCTGGAGTGCAATGCCCGGATCTCAGCTCACTGCAAGCTCCGCCTCCCGGGTTTACGCCATTCTCCTGCCTCAGCCTCCCGAGTAGCTGGGACTACAGGCGCCCACCACCTCGCCCGGCTAGTTTTTTGTGTTTTTAGTAGAGACGGGATTTCACTGTGTTAGCCAGGATGGTCTCGATCTCCTGACCTCATGATCCGCCCGTCTCGGCCTCCCAAAGTGCTGGGATTACAGGCTTGAGCCACCACACCCGGCCGCAATGCATCTTTTTATCAGCACACACAGACACGCGTCTCCTGGAGGCTCCATGTCTCTGCGGAACCCTGGGCTGCACCTGGAAGCCCACGGATCATCATGTCCACATCCCCACACCCAGCTGTGCAGAGCTCTCGGGCTGTAGATAGAAACTGATTTAGGTACAACATGGTAACTCTAAAAGAAAAAAAAAAAGTTGGGTGCAGTGGCTCACACCTGTAATTCTAGCACTTTGGGAAGCCAAGGTGGGAGGATCATTTGAGCCCAGAAATTCAAGGCCAGCCTGGGCAACATGAGACTCCGTCTACAGAAAAATAAAAATAAAATTTGTCTAGCATGATGGTGTACACCAGTAGTCCCAACTACTTGGGAGGTTGAGGTGGGAGGATCCCTTGAGCCCAAGAGCTCAAAGCTAAAGTAAGCTATGATCGTGCCACTACACTCCAGCCTCAGCAACAGAGACTTATCTCTTAAAAAACAAAACAAGGCCGGACATGGTGGCTCACCTATAATCCCAGCACTTTGGGAGGCTGCAGCAGGTGGATCACCTGAGGTCAGGAGTTTGAGACCAGCCTGGCCAACATGGTGAAACCCTGTTTCTACTAAAAGTACAAAAATTAGCCAGGCACGGTGGCAGGCGCCTATAATCTCAGCTACTTGGGAGGCTGAGGCACGAGAATTGCTTGAACTCGGGAGGCCGAGGTTGCAGTGAGCCGAGATTACGCCACTGCACTCCAGTCTGGATGACAGAGCGAGACTGTCTCGGGGGTGGGTAGTGGTGGAACCAGCAATAAAGGCTAGAAGAAAAATCAAACCATTCTAAGGCATATTGGGTGGGCTGGGGGAGATGCAGAGTCCTAAGACGGGGGGTCAAGGAAGGTAGACAACTCACCCTTTCTCTCATTCCCTGATTTTTCCATAAGACGGTCATTTAGAAGGAAACATATTTCAATAAAAATGAGGGTGCTGAGTTTCTATGAACCTTTCTCCCAACCAAAATCCAGACAAATGTCCGTGGTCCTTGTGTCCCCCTAACGCAGCAGTCCCCTACCTTGTTGGCACCAGGGACTAGTTTCGTGGAAGACAATTTTTCTTTTTTCTTTTTTTTTTGAGACGGAGTTTCGCTCTTGTTTCCCAGGCTGTAGGGCAATGGCGCAATCTTGGCTCACTGCAACCTCCGCCTCCCAGGTTCAAGCAATTCTCCTGCCTCAGTCTCTTGAGTAACTAAGATTATAGGCACGAGCCACCACGCCCGGCTAATTTTGTATTTTTAGTAGAGACAGGGTTTCTCTATGTTGGTCAGGCTGGTCTCAAACTCCAGACCTCTCAAGTGATCCGCCCGCCTCGGCCTCCCAAAGTCCTGGAATTACAGGCGTGAGCCACCGTACCCGGCCAGAAGACAATTTTTCTATAGATGGTGGAAGGGGGACGGGGAGCCATAGGGGAGGATGGTTTCGGGCTGAAACTGATCCACCTCAGATCAGGCATTAGATTCTCATAAGGAGCACACAACCTAGATCCCTGGCATGCACAGTTCACAATAGGGTTCGCACTCCTGTAAGAATCTAATAACACGCTCAGATGACAGGAGGCAGAGCTCAGGTGGTCATGTTCGCTCACCCACAGCTCACCTCCTGCTGTGTGAGCAGTTCCTAACTGGTCCAGGGCTGGGGGCTGGGGGCTGGGGCCCCTACCCTATCAGACTGGAAGCCAGGTGCACATCGCTGCACAAAGGGGGCCACTGGGAGAGGAGAGTTGCCCATCACCCAGGCAGCCTGTGACAGGCACCAGACACGTCCTGGTGTGGCCCCAGCCAAGCGGCTATCCTGGGGGTCTAGAACCCAGCCTTGCGTGGAGGCAGACAGGGCCCAAACACTGCCATGAGCTGCTGCTGTACCCAGTGAGCAAGGACAGAACTGAGACTATACCAGTCCCAAGATTCCAAATACGAATGATTAAAACAGAAACTCACCCCTTGGCTTCCTTGAAATCGGATAGACGGCCTCAGTGAAACAGAATCCTACAAAAAAAAAGCGTGAGGGGAACGTCAGTAAAGACACTGGGAAACCCAAAGACTCCCTCCCCAGGTACAGAAGGAGCAGGGTGAAGATGGTGTTCTCAAGAGAGGGGAAAGGAAATGCACACACTCTGAAAATTACAGGCAAAGTCACCGGAGCAGGGTTTTGGAAGGATCAGTAGGAGTTCCTCAGATGGACAGAGGGCTGGGGCCACATGACAGGTAAGAACGGGGCCTCCAGACACAGGCAACAGGCTGGCGGCAGGCCCAGGATGCAGGGGTGGGGAGTGTGCCATCCTTGGAATCCACCACCAGCCTGTGAATTCACCAGGAAAGAAGGGCAAGGCTCAAGGTGCTCACAGCCCTGCCAGGAAAAAGCAAGGTCAGGTCAAGGTTGACCCTGGATCGTGACTCTCCGAAGGTCCCATATAGGCAAAAGCAGCCCCCTCCACTCTCAGCCCCAGTTGATCCCCTGAAACCACCAACCAGGCTAGGTCCTGTCTCACAAACACTGGCTTTTAACAACCAGGTGGGTGAGCACTGTCTGTCAGAGCAGGTGCAGTGGGGCCACCTTGGAGCCTGGGGTGGGAGCCCAAGGCCTGCAGAGCTCCGCTGCATGGCCTTGGGGCAGCCACATGGCTTTAGGGCAGCTGGTCACTGAGCTTGGAGCAGTGGAATTTCCAAGGAAAAAATATACAAAAGAGCTCAAAATAAATACTGACGTTTCAGCTATTCAGAGACCAGCCTTCTGGCAGTGTCTGAGAAAGAACTGGGATCCAGAGGAGAACTGCACCTCTGTATCTCCTTCCCTCTTCCCAACCTGGGGCCCTAAGCATGGATCTCAGTGTCCCAGATGCTACCCCACAGTGTAGTCCTGGCTGGTCACCATGATCCTCGGTCTCCAAATCCACCCACCCCTGCACCACCTGGCCCCACTGTCCCACTCAGGTCCAGCTCACTGAGATGCCCTCCCACCCAGGCCTTGCTCCTGTCCTCATAGTACCCTGTTCTGGGCTCCGTCTCCACTGCTCAGGTCTCACTCCTTCCCACTCTGGTCTGCCCATAGCTCTCCCCAGAGGACAAAGCACTACTTGAGTCTGGAGAGACCTGTTGGAAGACCCGGTGTAAGCCGAGCAGTTCTACACCTGGGACAGTATCAGAGACAACACCTACCCCATGGGTCTGCCCAGTGTCCGCCCCCTGGAGCCACTCAGCGCCATTTCAGGACTCCAGCTTGAGGTGGCACAGGGCCCTGACCTTTGGAAGGGGTGGGCTCTCCAACTGCCCGCATCCAGTGCCCATCAGCTGGGCATGACAGGAGCTGCTAGGAGCAGGGCAAGCCGCCTGGGACGTGAGAGATGGTTGGCCTCTCAGCACCTGCTCCACGGTGACTCTGAGTCATGGGTCTGCTTGGCCAGTTTAGACCATGCAACTGTATACATATGACATGCATAGGGCCCAGAGTGGGAGGCACCGAGCGCCTCACTTTGGTCTACGAGGAGCCCCCTTCTTTGCCAAGGCTCTCCAAGGATTTTGCCAAGACTTCCCAAGGATTCTGCTGTTCAGGGGAGAACAGAGGGATGGTGTCCCTGCACGCTACCACCACCCAGGCTGTGATGCCCCAGAAACTGCCCCATGCTTCTCAAGCACGCAACCCCTCAACAGGCACACAGGCCCACTCCACAGTGAGCACGATTCACGGGGCAAGCAAGCCACCACTGTCCACAGTGCAGCACATCCACGGCCCACTCCCTTGTCCTGCTCCAGGACCAGGAAACACCTGCTACAGTCACAAGGGCCACTGTGCTGCTGTGACAAGGGGGTCTCGTCTAGCGCAGCTCAGGAAGGGCTGGCCCTGTACCCTAAAACACAACCCAACCACCAGCCTGTGCTGCTACTGCAGAGAACAGGGGACCTCGGCCTGGCTGGGACCTTGGGGAAGCAGCTCCTGAGTGACCTTTGCTTAGAATTTGGTTAAACAGGCCAGGCACGGTGGCTCAAGCCTGTAATCCCAGCATTTTGGGAGGCTGAGGTGGGCGGATAACTTGACATCAGGAGTTCGAGACCAGCCTGGCCAACATGGTGAAACCCCGTCTCTACTAAAAATACAAAAATTAGCTGGGCGTGGCAGCGGGTGCCTGTAACCCCAACTACTTGGGAGGCTGAGGCAGGAGAATCACTTCAACCCAGGAAGTGGAGCTTGCAGTGAGCTGAGATTGCACCACTGCACTCCAGCCTGGGCAACAGAGTGAGATCCTGTCTCAACAACAACGAAAAAGAATTTGGTTAAACACAGACATGAAAAAGAGACCTACAGGGACCAATGAAGGTGTGAAAGACACCGGATGCCATTACTCATCAAGGAAAGGCAAACTGTAACCACAGTGACCTAGATTGACAGCCATAAAAATAAAAAATAAAAAATAAAAAATAAAAAAACATAAAAAAAAACCACAGAGATAGCACTGTACCCATCAGAGCAGCTAATCTAAAAGAGGCTGACAAGAACAAGTGTTGGCGAGGACCCAGAACCTCTGCCATCGTGGGCAGGAATGGACAAGGCTCAGCCACTGTGGAAGCCGCCTGGCAGTTTTCTAAAAGGTTAAACAAAGGGTTAAACACACCCAGCAATTCCACTCCCGGGTATACACCCAGAAAAACACACTTCCGTACAAAAACTTACACCTGAACATTTATAGCAGAATTATTTAGAGTATCCAAAAAGCGGCAGTAACCCAAATGTCCGTCAACTGGCGGAGAGAGAATCAAACGACAGAATACGGAGAACCATGCCAAGTGAAAGAAGGCTGCACATCATGCCACAGGCTGTATGACTCCATTTCTATAAATCCCCAGGAAAGGCAAAACCAAAGACACAGAAAGCCAACTAGTGGGTATCCAGGGCTGGAGGTGGGAGTGGGGAGTGGCCACAGCCGGGTAAGGGTAGAAGGTCAAAACTCACTGACTATGCACAAGATGGGGACGTTTTACAGGATGTTCGCTACACCTTCCCAACTGCCCTCGAGCTCACAGGGGTCGTCTTTGTTGACTCGGGGCACAGGAGCAACATTCTCTGACACACACACGGAGAGTTCTGGAACAGGCAGAGGAGAGTCCTGTCCGTTAACCATTTTCAATGCATGAGTGAAAGGGAACTGGCATAAGACACAAGAATCACACAGAGCAAAGGAAGCACCAAGGCAGAATGGCCTGGCCCACCCCACTCAGGGATCCCCCAAACTCACAGCATCAGTCCTCACAGGCCCAGGGAGCACACAACCAAGGCCAGGTGGGAAGGGTGTTCTGGAGCAGGGAGCAGCAGGGGACTGGAGCAGGGACTCAGTGCAGCGGCTGCAGAGAGCAGGTGGGGCCCGTCTCTCACAGTGCAAACCTCTGCAGAGGGGTCAGCCCGGGGCTAACACGAACACCCTGTCTACTATCCATGCAAGGCCTCTGCATGTGCAGCCGTGAGCCAGGGATGAGGGCTGAGAAAACAGTGATGATGTCGAAGCCCATTAGGGTGACAAGGGACGGGAACCAGTTAGGGTGCACAATCCCCCAAGAACTGTGCCAGGGCAGCCCCAGCTGTGCAAGGCTGAGGGTGACAGGCCTTGAACACACTGGCCCTCCCACCCACCCCGTGGCTCCACACTCCCTGTGGGCCACGCCATCCAGTGAGGCATTTAAACATGTTCTGGTAGCTGACTGGCAAGCGGGTCACCTGCAAGACTCCTTTCTTGCCAAGTTGCTTATCCCCCAAAGGTATGGAGAACAAGACTTCAAGCCTCAGAGGAGAAAGGTTGAGGGGCCACAGAGCCAGCCTTTCTCCATGATGCCAGGAGGGCTGACCTCAAGTGCCTGTCCCCACGAAAGCTGGCCGTCATGATGGCCAGGCTCCTAGCCACTCGGGCTCACACTGTATCCCCACCCTCCAGCAGGAGACCAGGCCCTTGTTAACAATAGAGCAATTCACTCCTAACATCACACACCCATGAGGATGACAGTCCACATAGGACGCATCAAGCCATTAACAGACATGGGCGCCAAGGCTAACTCTTGTCTAAATCATGGCCAGCCCTGTGTGGACCACCGGGCAGGGACCCACCTCATAAGAATGCCAGGCGGCATCTACAAGCAGAACCCTACAGACATGTGAAGCAGCGGGAAAACGAGACCCCCAAGCCAGGGGGAAAATGAGTCAGCACAAAGAAGTGGAAGCACAGAGATACCAACTGAACAGACAGGGGCTTCGGGACGGCTACTGTGAACTCGGAATGCTCCACACCTAAAGGAAAACAGCTGAAGAGGAAGACGTAAGGGTATCGTGAGAGAGCCACGAGGGGCTTCTGGAGCTGAAACATGGAGCATCAGAATGAAACGGCCACTAGGTGGAAGTCACAGCAGGCACCACAGAAGAAAAGGGCAGCGAACTTGAAGACAAAGCCACAGGAGCCACCTAGACGAATCCCAGAGAAAGAAGCCTACAGGAAACGAACACCACTTCAGTGACCTGCGGACGACAGCAGGGGATCCCACACACAAGTAACTGGAGTCCTGAGGGTGGGCAGGGGATCTGAGAAAAGAGTGGCCAGAGATCCCCAAATGTAACAAATGCTATAAATCCACAGACCCAAGAAGCCTTGTCAGCCCCCAGCGGGAAAACTACCAGGTTGTGGCGCATCACGAGCAAATCAGCACAGTCACAACAGTCACCCCAAGTGCCGAGGTGCCAACACTGCATGCCAGGAGCCATCCCCAAGACTGGAAGGGCATCTTCAAAGTGCTGAGGGAGAAACACCGCCAGACCACAATTCCATGCCCAGTGAAAAGAGAAAGGGAAATAAAGATTCGCTCAGACAAACGCTGAGAGAATCTTCTGTCAGCAGCTGGTCTGCACTGTGAGGAAGGTTCTAGAAGTTCTTCAGAAGGAGGGAGAGTGACCCTAGATGGATTTGCAGAGGATGACGCGGGCACAGTGAATGTGCATGAATGGAAAAGGCTTTTTTTCTCATGATGTTTCTGCAAAAGATCACTCAAGGCATAAATAACGGCCAGGCGTGGTGGCTCACGCCTGTAATTCCAGCACTTTGGGAGGCCAAGGCGGGCAGATCATGAGGTCAGGAGATCAAGACCATCCTTGCTAACATGGTGAAACCCCATCTCTACAGAAAATACAAAAAATTAGCCGGGCGTGGTGGTGGGTGCCTGTAGTCCCAGCTACTCGGGATGCTGAGGCAGGAGAATGGCGTGAACCTGGGAGGCAGAGCTTGCAGAGCGAGACTCCGTCTCAAAAAGAAAAAAAAAAGGCATAAATAACAGTAGCGAGGCTGGGGTTTTGAAAGTGGGGTGCTAAACAGATGGTGATGCGAACACAAGGACAGGGAGTGGGGGGATGAGAAAAAACACAGAAAGCAGCTGGGCTGCAGTGCCCTGACAAGCCAATCGAGGGCCCCAGGGAGGTGAGTGTCAGCTGCAGACAGGCAGAGCCAGCTAGGTCCCTTCATGGTGGGACCAGCTGTCGCCCTCTGTGCTCACCAGCCTGGCCCAGTGGGGACTCCTGACAGCGTGTGGCCCACCACACCCTCTTCTGGATGCTCCCTCCAGAGCCGACATACATGGTGTCATGGCCGAACCCTTGTCAGGGGGCCCAGCACCCCGTTACCTCATCTGTGCAGCAGGACAGAGGGGCAGGAACAGCCTGTGGCACAGGTGATTTCCCTGTTGCCTTAGAAGCTTTGGGGTTGGCCTCAGGCCACACTAATTAACAGGGTAACTCAGTAGCACATGACATCTGCAGGGTGTTGCCCATCTCACACCCAAGAACACCTGGCAGGGGAGAGCCATGCCTCAGGCCACCGCTTGCCCAGTCTCTGCAGAGTCTCTGTAGACCCTCTGAGGGGTCCTATCATCCCCACTGCAGGGTCAGAGGTGACAACCTTCCTTGGGCCCCACACTGGTAGACAAGTCCTCTCAGGCCCTCGAGTGGCAGAAATCCATCTTTCTTTTTTTTTTTTTTTTTTTTTTGAGACGGAGTCTCGCTCTGTTGCCCAGGCTGGAGTGCAGTGCCCGGATCTCAGCTCACTGCAAGCTCCGCCTCCCGGGTTTACACCATTCTCCTGCCTCAGCCTCCTGAGTAGCTGGGACTACAGGCGCCCGCCTCCTCGCCCGGCTAGTTTTTTTGTATTTTTTAGTAGAGACGGGGTTTCACCGTGTTAGCCAGGATGGTCTCGATCTCCTGACCTCGTGATCCGCCCATCTTGGCCAGAAATCCATCTTTCATTACCCAGCATGAGGTATGGAACTGGGAGCTCCTGTGAGAGAAAGTCACCCCCTCTGCTGTACTTCGGGCCAGGGCCCCAGGTGGGAGTTGGGGAGCCTGGTAGGGTTGCCACAGCTGGCCTGATAAAGTCAGCAGGTCAGCTGGGTCTTCAAGGCTGGGCAGGCAGGCACTGAGCTGTGCTGAGGCTGGCATTCCCCAGACCCAACTGGACTTCATACCCTGACTCGGAGAACAAACCTCAACACAGCAGGGCAGTGATGCCCGCGCCCTGCAGTCGCTTGGCCTGGGTGCTCACTGGGGCTGCTGAACACAGACTGGGAGACTCCTGCAGGCAGCTCTCCCTCAATGAGGACACTCCCGTAAAGACAGCGATGCCTTCGGGAGAAAGGTTGAGGGTGCAGGGCGTGGGAGGCAGCGAGAGCCCTCAATGCTGAGACAGGGGAAAGGGTGAGGAGGAACGTCTCCAGGGCCAGAATCCCCTGATCCTCTCCTCTCCGGCAAAGAACACTTCAAGGGATGAAGCAACAGGAAGTGGCTTACGAAATCCACCTCCAGGTCGAGTGACCAGTTTACAGGAAGTGTGGTGAGTGAATCTTCCCCAGGGCACGAGGCAACTTCTGGAGCCTTCTGGTCCTCACCACTGGGGGCTGAGACAGTCCCCAGCATCTGGCTCGGGGGAGGCCAGGGATGATGCTCAGCGAACACTGTAGGCAACACAGAACCTCCTGCCCCAAATGTCAAGCAGTGCAGGGGCCGAGAAGCCTTGGGCTGACCCTGCCACGGGAAGCGACCATCAGAGCAGAAAGCAGAAAAATCTATGGGAAAAAAGATCTGCTCCCTTCAACAAATACAAATGGCATGAGGGGGAAAGGACGGAGGGTATAAATTGCTAATGGCTGGAAAAGTTACGGGAATAAGAAGATCTCTAGGATTGCTGGCCGGGCACGGTGGCTCACGCCTGTAAACCCAGCATTTTGGGAGGCTGAGGCAGGTGGACTGCTTGAGGTCAGGAGTTCAAGACCAGCCTGGTCAACATGGTGAAACCTTGTCTCTACTAAAAATACAAAAATTAGCCGGGCATGGTGGCATATGCCTATAATCCCAGCTACTTGGGAGCCTGAAGCAGGAGAATTGCTTGAACCCGGGAGGCGGAGGTTGCAGTGAGCCGAGATCACACCACTGCACTCCAGCCTGGGCAACAGAGTGAGACTCTATTTCAAAAAAAAAAAATCTAGGATTGTTTTAAAAACACTCTAGCAGTTGGCCGAGCACAGTGGCTCATGCCTATAATCCCAGCATTTTGGGAGGCCGAGGGGGGCAAATCACGAGGTCAGGAGATCGAGACCATCCTGGCTAACATGGTGAAAACCCGTCTCTACCAAAAAAACAAAAAATTAGCCAGGCGTGGAGGCAGGTGCCTGTAGTGCCAGCTACTAGGGAGGCTGAGGCAGGAGAATGGCGTGAACCTGGGAGGCAGAACTTGCAGTGAGCCCAGACGGCACCACTGCACTCCAGCCTGGGCAACAGAGTGAGACTAGGTGGTAAAAATCAAACAACAAACAAACAAAAAAACAAAAAACGCTCCACAAAGACAAAAACTAGGGAGAAGGCACAGCGAAGAGAAGAGACACACAGATGGATGGACGGGGCCCAATCTGGCCAAGTCCCAGGATACCTGCTACCGGCCTGGGGGACAATGAGGCCCAAGGCAGCGGGTGCCAAGGCTGCCCCAAGGACACACAATCCTTCCCACCACCCTCCAGAAGCACCCACTCAGCAGAAGTGCCCACTCTCCCCAGGCAGCACGTTCTCCCTACTGTCTACTGGGCAAGGCCTGCTACCCCACCCCCGACGCAGGAAATGACAGAAAGGAAGGCATCTGTTTCTTCTTCAGAAGTCCATCTTGCTGACTCTCCCAAGCACCAGCGTCAGCACACATGTCCTGATCTTACAGGCTGGGTCACCCTGCCAAGCCACGGCGTGTGGTCCAGCAAAGGGAAGGTAAAGTCCTGGGAGGAGCCCTGGTCGATGACCTCCCCACAACAGGCCCCCCCTTTCCAGTAAAGCACACATGATTGGGAAACACTATTCAGGAATCCTCCCTGAGACTTCCTGGCAGAACTGGAGCAGGACACTGAGGCCACAGAGAGTTTAGACAGTGACTGAGTGGGGCTGTCTCCATGAACTACAAAACAAAGGAAGACCTGCCCAATGGGCTTGGCTGGCTCAGGGACAGGCTTGGCTGGCTCACGAACAAGCTAGGGAACTTGGACAGACACACTGTGGACCTCACTGGTTCCAGCCGAAGCAGCCAGGCGGCCACGGTCAGGGCAGAACAGCGGGCAGGACCCATGGCAGCTCCTCTGCCAGCCTGGGAGGACAGTGGTGTGTTCAGCAGGCTGGGTGGGACTGCAAGAGCAAGAAAGGGACTCCAACTGGCTACAAGCCAAGTGTAATTCAGTGGCTGGCATAGCAAGTATTTTTTTCTTTCTTTCTTTCTTTTTGGAGACAGGCTCTCACTCTGTCACCCAGGCTGGAGAGCAGTGGTGTGAATACAGCTTACTGAGGCCTCGACCTTCTAGGCTTAGGTGATCCTCCCGCCTCAGCTCCTGAGTAGCTGGGACCACAGGTGCACTCCACCACACCTGGCTAGTTTTTCTATTTTCTGTAGAGACAGGGTTTTGCCATGTTGCCCAGGCTGGACTTGAATGCCTAGGTTCAAGCAACTCAACAGACTCAGCCTCCCAAAGTGCCAGGATTACAGGTGCGAGCCACTGCACTCAGCCCACAGCAGATATTTCTATCTACGTTCACAAAGGTGCACAGAAAGCTTATGGGAAACGTTTTTTCAGAAACCTTGTAGACAAAAATATGCAGATTGCCCAAAACTGTGGCCTCCACACACTCCACGCATCTTGCTTGCTTTTCCCAGGTGAGCGTGTTGAGCAGGCCACCTTCCTTTCTGCCCAGTTTCCCCACGTCCCCACTTGGAGCCTGACCCTTCCCGCCACACCCTCAGCAATCCTGGATCTGTTTTCTGTCCCTATGGTTTTGCCTTTCCAGAAAGTCTTATCGATGGAATCACACAAGATGAGTTTCCTGTGGTCCTTGCAACAATGAGCACAAACTTGCGGCTTAAAACAACCGAAATTGGTTTCTCTCATGGATTGCGGGTCAGAAGTCTGAAATCCAAGTGTCAGCAGGCTCCCTCCTTTTGAGGGCTCTAGGGGAGGACCTTTCCTGGCCTCTTCACCTGCTGCAGGCTCAGGCACTCCCTGGCTTGTGGCTGCATCACCCTAATCTCTGCCCCTGCAGTCATGCGGCCTTCAAGTCCTCTTCTGTGGGCATCAAATCTGTCCCTCTCTTACCAGGACACTTGTGATGACAAACAGTGCCCACCCAGATAATGCAGGGTAACCTCCCCATCTCAAGAGCCTTAACTTAATCTCATCTGCAAAGTCTCTTTTTCCACAGAGGGTTATACTCACAGGTTCCTGGAATCTGCTATGGCCATGATTCAGTCAACCACCTACTCAGCATGACGCTTTTGAGATCTATCTTGTGCACTGCCCCGCTGTATAAATATGCCACCTTCCCATGCATCCATTTGCTGGATGAAGGGCACAGGTTGTTTCCAGTCTGGAGAATTAATGAATCAAGCAGCTATAAATACTCACGGACAGGTTTTTCTGTGGACATGTTTTCATTTCACTTGGTGAACACCCAGGAGCCTGACTGCTGGGTTAGAGAGGTATATATTTAATTTAATATGAAACTGCCTGCCGGGCGCGGTGGCTCAAGCCTGTAATCCCAGCACTTTGGGAGGCCGAGACGGGCGGATCACGAGGTCAGGAGATCGAGACCATCCTGGCTAACACGGTGAAACCCCGTCTCTACTAAAAATACAAAAAAAACTAGCCGGGCGAGGTGGCGGGCGCCTGTAGTCCCAGCTACTCCGGAGGCTGAGGCAGGAGAATGGCGTAAACCCGGGAGGCGGAGCTTGCAGTGAGCTGAGATCCGGCCACTGCACTCCAGCCCGGGCTACAGAGCAAGACTCCGTCTCAAAAAAAAAAAAAAAAAAAAAAAAAAAAAAAAAAAAAAAAAAAAAGAAACTGCCAGGCTGGCTCCCAAAGTGGCTGTTCCATTTTGTACTGCCGCTGGCAATGAATGAAGAGTTCCTGTTGCTCCCGTCCACATTAACATTTAGTGTTGTCGGCTTCTTTAAAATGTCAGTCATTCTGATAGGTGTGTGGTGCAGTGACAGCTCATGGAGGTTCATGTTTGGGTTTCCCTGTTGATTAAGCATGTTGCACACCTTTTTACAGGCTAATGTACCATTCTTCTAGCTTCAGTGGTGAAGCTGTCCAAATCTTTATACCATTTTTAAAAACTGGGTCATTTTCTTACTGAGTTTTCAGGGATTTTTATATATGAGAGCTTTATCAGATAAATTTTACATTTTTCTCCTAGTCCATGGCTTGTCTTTCCTTTTTTTTTTTTTTGAGACGAAGTCTCGCTCTGTCACCTAGGCTGAAGTGCAGTGGTGTGATCTCAGCTCACTGCAACCTCTGCCTCCTGGCTAGAAGCGATTCTCCTGCCTCAGCCTTCCAAGTAGCTGGGACTACAGGTGCCTGCCACCATACTCAGCTAAATTTTTTGTATTTTTAGTAGAGACAGGTTTTCACCATGTTGGCCAGGCTGATCTCAAACTCCTGACCTCAAGTGATTTCAGCCTCCCAAAGTGCTGGGATTACAGGCGTGAGCCACTGCACCTTGCCTGTCTTTCCATTCTCTTAACAGTATCTCTCAAAATACAGAAGTTCTTAATTTTGATGAAGTAGAATTTTTCAATTTTTTTCTTTTATGGGTTGGTCTTGATTTTGTGTCTTAGTTCCTCCCATCTTTTTTGTTGCTGTTGTTTTGAGACAGGGCCTCACTCTGTTGCCCAGGCAGTGGGCAGTGGTACTATCACAGCTCACTGCAGTCACAGTCTCCTGGGCTCAAGCAATCCTCCAGCTTATCCCCAAGTAGCTGGGACTACAGGCATGTGCCACCATGCCCAGCTATATGTATTTTTTAACTCTTTTGTAGAGATGGGGGTCTCCCTATGTTGCCCAGGGTGGTCTCAAAACTCCTGGGCTCAACTGATCCTCTCACCTCAACTTCTCATAGTGCTGGGATTACAAGTGTGAGCTTATAATCCACACTCCCATCTTTTTATAAATAGCTCTATTTTAGGAAAATCCTCCAAACTTCCATTCTTTACCAACTCCCCTCTCCCCTTCCAAACTAGCAGCTCTGGGTAACTCCTGCACACACCCGCGGCAGCCACAGCCCCCCGTGAAGGGTCTCCCAGATTCCTTCATCTGCATGCGCTCTGGGTCACGACCACAGATGCTCCCTGGATATTCCCTGGATGCCACCGCCCACCTGGCAGTTGCAGTGCAGGGTTTTCTTCCAGAAGGCACTCAGCAGGTGAACAGAAAGCGGCCTCTGTAGTCATGGGAAGGCCCTCAGATCCATTCCTGCATCATGGCTGGGGGTGGGGGAGCTGCTTGAACTCCCTGTCCATAGAAATCACAGCCAAATCACATGCGAGGACTCGTGGTACCACAGATGGCCAGCCTCCATCACTAACCCACTCCCATCCTAAACTGCATGGGATCGGGTTCTGGTTATTACAACTGAGGAAAATAAGGTACTAAGAGAGGACAGGGCTGCCCGAGGTCAAAGCAGACTTCATCCCAACCTCAAAACCGAGCCCTGGGGTCCCCATGAGGATTTCACAATTTATCCAAACTCACATGATCCCAGGGTAGCAGGATATGACAAACGTTTACTACACATTTCTTCAAGTTATAGTGCTTCTATGTCCCTGAGCCCCGCTTCATCAGACAGACAGAAGTCTCCCTCCAAGGGAGGGACAAGCACCCTGCCTACCCTGCCCACCCTGCCTGCACCTGCATGGGTCATGCTCCAGGCACAGCCCAGGCCTGCTGCCAAGAGAGTGCATCTCAGAGCCATGCAACCCACGCCTGGCACAAGCCCTCTTGCCAACACCTTAACTTTGCCTTTCCCCCTTATTATTCCACCTTTTGCATCTGCCTTTCTTCAAACAGGAAAAGAGGCTGTCGCATGTGGGCACCTGCTGCACACCCCAGGGGCACCTGGACCACAGGGTCAGGCCCCTCGTCCCCTCTAGTGCGCTCCATAGAGTCTGAAACAGAGCGAACCTGCAAGTGCCAGTGTGACAGGCACAGAATCCCCTTTGGCAGCCAGACGCTGTGGTGGCTCACACCTGTAATCCCAGCATTTTGGGAGGCCGAGGTGGGTGGATCACTTGAAGTCAGGAGTTCGAGACCAGCCTGGCCAACATGGTGAAACCCCTGTCTCTACTAAAAATACAAAGTTTGGCTGGGCGTGGTGGCAGGTGCCTGAAATTCCGGCTACCCGGGAGGATGAGGCGAGAAAATCGCTTGAACATGGGAGGGGGCGGTTGCAGTGAGCCAAGATCACACCAGTGCACTCCAGCCTGGGCAAGAGTGAGACTCAGTCTCAAGAAAAAAAAGATGTATTAAAAATGAGTGCGGTAATGTGCACCTGCAGTCCCAGCTACTCAGGTGCTGAGACAGAAGGATCACCTAAGCCCAGGCGATCGAGGCTGCAGTGAGCCACAGTTCCACCAATGCACTCTGGCAGGGGTGACAGAGAGAGATACTGTCCTTAAAACAAAACAAAACAAAACGGGCAAGGAAGCACAAGAGGCTTCACAACCAATGCTCTTTTGCCTCCACCTGTGCTCCTCAAGAGAAGTGCAAGCATTTGGAGGGGTTTTGTTTTTCTTTTTAATCATTCACTAAAACTCACCAACAACAGGTACTGGACCTAAGAATTTCTTTCTTTTTTTTTTTTTTTTTTTTGAGACAGAGTCTTGCTCTGTCGCCCAGGCTGGGGTGCAGTGGCCGGATCTCAGCTCACTGCAAGCTCCACCTCCCGGGTTTAGGCCATTCTCCTGCCTCAGCCTCCCGAGTAGCTGGGACTACAGGCGCCCGCCACCTCGCCCGGCTAGTTTTTTGTATTTTTTAGTAGAGACAGGGTTTCACCGTGTTAGCCAGGATGGTCTCGATCTCCTGACCTCGTGATCCGCCCGTCTCGGCCTCCCAAAGTGCTGGGATTACAGGCTTGAGCCACCGCGCCCGGCCTGGACCTAGGAATTTCAAACAGAAGGCCCCCAAGAAGCAGCCCTCTCACCAAACCTGCCCTCTGCCCATGGTCTGCAGTGCCAGACAACAACTGCTTTCCCCCAGACAACAGTGACCATGATCTGATCACATCTGACAATGGAAGAAGCTAAGGGACTGACCTAGGTCACTGGGGTCCTCCAGGGCACAGCATGGGCCTCTCCTAGCCCTGGGTTCCTGACACTTCTGAGGTGAATGAGAACGATCTAGGGCCTGATATGGGCCATCCCCTCATCAGAGACCGGGCCAGGCCTCTGTGGGGGTTGGGTCCCTGAGAATGCAGCTCTGTCCTGCCACTGTGCTTCCTGCTCAGGCGGCTAGGAGGTCCCGCACCCCATTCACCTCCATGGGACTATTTGGAGCCCAGCAGACGCGGCCCATGGGCTCTCCTGTCCCCAGGAGGCCCCTCCAGGCCTCCATCTCAACTCCCCTGCAGACAAGGCCATGTGTGTGCCCTCGACCTGTCAGACTCTAGGGCCACCTCACTTTTGCACCTTCCAAGCTCAACTGCTGTTAGAGCGCCTCCTTTCTGCCACGCTCCCAAGGCTGCCCGTCCTCAGCCTCACCACAGAGCAGACCCGCCCCTTCTGATGAGCCTCAGCATACCCAAGCGTTCCAGCTGCCTCCACCGCTCCCCTGAAAACAGCTAACACTCCACTATGGGAGCCCATCTCCTCCCAGGGCCAGGGAGACCAGGGAGACCAGTACTGGCCCCCAATCCAGGGAAGGCTCATCTTAGAGGCGAGATTCAGGCCCAGCCCAGGGTGCCCCATGAGGCCTGGTAGTTGAAGGAGGCAGAGGGTATCCCTTGCCCAAATTCATGCCACATTCACAGTCATTGGGAAAGCTACAGGGATGGGCCGGGCACGGTGGCTCATGCCTGTAATCCCAGCACTTTGAGAGCCAAGGCGGGTGGATCACGAGGTCAGGAGATTGAGACAATCCTGGTTAACATGGTAAAACCCCATCTCTACTAAAAATACAAAAAATTAGCCAGGCGTGGTAGCACACGCCTGTAGTCCCAGCTACTTGGGAGGCTGAGGCAGGAGAATCGCTTGAACCCAGGAGGCAGAGGTTGCAGTGAGCGAAGATCGCGCCACTGCACCCCAGCCTGGGCCACAAAGCGAGACTCCATCTCAAAAAAAAAAAAAAAGGAAGAAAGCTACGGGGATGAAAACAGTAAGGCGCTCTCCTGGATGCACCACGAAGCCCCTCAGCCACTGTTTCTCCCTGAGAGACCGTGGCAGGAAGCAACAAGCCCCACAGCACAAACACCCCAAGGCTACCTCCTCTGCAGAGGGGGCTACCCCTCGGGTGGGAGCCCTGCAACCTGGGAAGGAATCTGGGGAGGGGCTTCTGTGTGAAGCTTAGCTAAGGGCCCCGAGGGCGGTCAGTGTCAGGCATTGGCTCAACAGGTGCAGGAAGAGAGGCTGCTGAGCCCCATTTCTAACAGTCTATGTACAACAGACCCACCCAAGATGTACGCTGTGACCCAGAGTGGGGGTGCGGTCCTGGGAGTGTCCACCGTGGATGAGACCCAGGTCAGAAGGAAATGGTAGCTTGCCAAGCTCCCGAGGCACACACTCAGGACCCAGGAGGATCGTCCTTCCTCCTCTGGTGGTCGGCCACACTCACCAAGGCTACCCCTGAGGCCCTTAGAGACCCAGGCGGTTCTGAGAAGGGACCGTCTCTGTAGCAGAAACCACGCCCTTCCACAGGGCCCCTGTGTCACGTCAGCCGCCTGGGTGATTCACAGCTCAGCACCAGACTCGGCTCTTAGTGCCTTGTCTCACTGTCTGCCCACCGTGCCCTCTGCAAAGCACCCTCTGCAAAGCACCCAAACCCCTGTCCCAGAAGACAGGCACAGATCACAGAAAAATAAAAGAGGCTGCTGAGAGAATCTGGCACCCTTCAAGGCATGACCCGTGGCCCCCAGCCAGGACCCACTGCAAGGGTGCTCTTAGGTCCCCTTCCCAGTTTGAACCTGCAACCTGGGAGCTGCTACATCAGGACCCCAGGGATGTGACCTTGCTAGCCACAAAGGTGGGCATCGGGTCCCGCCTGCCACCTCACCCACATGCGCCTCTGCAGTCCACCAAAGCCTCCCAAGATGCTGGCCTCCACCATCAGCTACAGGCCATGCTGACACCTCTGATGCTTCCACCACTGCACAGTGGGTAAATCCTAATCATTCAGGAACACGAAGAAGGCCCGGTGCGTATAGACCCTGCTGCTCAGACCCCGCTACCCACCGGAAGACCCCCTGAGAAAGGAGTAACTGCTTCTGAGCCAATGCCCATATGGGCTGGCATTCCCCATAAAAACCCATCGAGGGCTCCAGAGGCTTCTCGGAACATCTGGACAAGCCAACCACCCCAGAGAGCAAGGTCACCCCTCAAACGGGCAGGCCCAGTGAGGACAGAGCAAGCATAATAAACGTGTCCTGAGGTGGGCATCAAGGAGGTGCCATGACAGCCAGGCCTCAGTCTTCCTTTGCACTTGAGGAGCAGCCGGGCTTGGGGTACAGCTGCCCTCAGCATGACCATGAGCTACCCTGAGCACTTAGGATGCGCTCAGATCCCAGAATGTGCTGTCTAAGGAAAATCCTCCACCTTGCTGGGTCTGACAGAGAGGCAGCTGCATGAAACCAGCGCACTTTTAACTTTTGAGACAGAACCTGATGTGGCCACCACCAGGCTGCACTGGCCCCTCAGGGAGGCCCTAGGCCAGATAAGCACTGCCTGCGTTTTCCACTAAGGAACATCTCTGGGACGAGGACCGCTGCAGCTGCCTGATGCTCAGGTTCATCAACAACATCGCCAAGTTGTTCCTCTGGAGAGAATGAATCAGTCCCTTCAGATCCTCATCCTCCTGAAAGTTGAACACGTGGCTTCTAACAGGCCCAGGTGCTTACCTTCGGAACAACAGGATCTCCTATTACCCAGAAAAACAAAGTAGAGCCTTCCCAGTACAATCTGTACTTTCAGACTCTGAACACTCAGGAGCTGTGCTCAGAACCCAGCTGGCAGGGCCTGCTCTGCCCATCCAGCCGTGGTCCCAGCCACTAGACTCTAACCTACCCTGACAGGAGCCCTGTGCCTGCCGGCTCTGCCTCACTCTGGCCACAACCAAGCTGGCAAGTGTCCACCGTGGTCCCTGCCCAGTAATAACCTCAGCAGTGTGGTGTGGTGTGGGCATCCTCACCTGGTGGGCCCATCCTGACAAACATGCCTAAAGGCACCTGGCAGGTGAGCAGCGAGACAGGTGGGTCCCAGCCCGCCTCTCCACCTAGGTCTTATCTCACAAAAGGATCGGCTCTGTTACTGGGTTAGGTTGTGGGTAAGCATACACCAAGATCCGCCAACTGACTTCTTCCCAGAAAGATGCCTGTACTTCAGAGCAAACAGCCTGACAAGAAATGTCACCAAACTGGACTCCTCCCCACCAGCAGCACAGAACCCAGGGCACAGCTCCCACAGAGCCTGAAGGAGACCACACAGCAGGAAGTGTGTGGCACTGCCAAGCTGGATAGGAGCTGCAGAGGCAGCCTGTGACCAGCGGGGCACCTGCTGGCCAGGGCTGGCACAGGGCAAGTCCCCAAACCTCAGCGTACCCAGGAGGCGCTGGGGCTCAGGATCCAGGGCTCTAGGGAGGGGGTGCATGCTCCCAGCATCCACAGGGCGGAGGCTAGAACAGAACATGCTCTGCCAGGTGCTCAGCACCCACACACCCTCAAAAGCCGGATCACAGGGACCTTCTATGGACCAGGCTGTGCATCTTGAGGGCCAACTTTAAGCAAAGGAAAGTCTGATCACAGGGACCTTCTATGGACAGGGCAGTGCATCTTGGGGGCCAACTTTAAGCAAAGGAGGAGACCGAGGCTCAGGGAAGCCAGGTGCCTTGCTTAAGGCCCCCAGCTCAGTAAGTGACAGAACTTGAGCTGAAACACAGGACTCTCCCAGAATGACGAGGCAGTGGCACCCTGCTATGTCAGGATGTGTCTTTTCTCCTTCCACACTGACAGATCAACTCTTCACAGGCACAGGTCATGCGTCCTGGACCGGCTGACCAGCGTCCTGAAATGAAGCGGTGCAGGCGCAGGTCCCTGCATGTGCAGACCCACTTTCGTCATCCCGCCTGCAGGGGGTGTGGAGGAGCCCTGCCTGACAGCCCAAAGGAGCCAGAGTCTGAAATCTCAGCTGCTCTTTTTACAGAACGTTTTGTCACCTGCCTTCAAATAAAAGCACCCGATTTTGGCTCAAGGTGACATGGACTGGGTATTTGCCTAGAAGCTGACACACACCAGAAAGCAGGAAGCAGCAGGAGCTCTGCCAAGCGTGCTGTGGATCTAGGTCAGAACACAGTGCAGGTGTGAGCGAGGGGGCGTCCTCCCAAGCACTCTAGCACAATTCCAGAAGTTTCAAGAGAATGCTGAAGTTCAGCCAGGTCAGATAACCACCCCACTGCGGACAGGTTTAGAGAAAGTCATGCAGGCCTAGGCAGACCTCGGGCTGGCCACCCCCGGCTGCTCCCATCCCCCTCATGTTAGCCCCTGGTTCCCCCAACCACCACTCACTCCCGCTGGGACCTCACGAGCCCCAGGTTCTTGGTTGCTGCTCCATTCAAGCCCTGAGCCTCTCAGGGCCAGCTCTGGCACCTTCTCTAGCTTCCTCACAGTGGAATCTTACCCAAGTATCCATTGGATCACGCCCTGTACCGCCCAGCTGCCTGATAAGGCCAGCAGGCTTAGCTCTGCAGCCCCCATGGTACTCACACTCAGTGCTGTGTGACCCCTTTGCCTACTGCGGTCTAGATCCTCCTGGGATCCAGCCAGCTGACACCTCCCCCAAGGCCTCATCAGAGAAGCCTTCCGACTGTGAGGGCTCACTGGGGCCCCAGCCCCTGGCTGTGAGCATCTCACCGATTGGGATGCTGGGATGCGAGGTTGGTCTCTTCCCATCTAAAAGGGAGTTCCAGGAGGAGACAGTCCCTCCTGTTTCTGCTAACCCCTGGGGCTGATGGCCTAGCACTAGGACAACAGAACAAGGGCTTAGATACGCACTTAGCAGAGATTCAGGGCCGGCCCTGACCACGCTGTGGGGCCCCTGCTGGTTCCTCGCGCCTCCAGCCACCAGCATGTGGGGCCAGCCGGGCCAGGTGAGACACAGCCATGCTTACACGCTGGCTGCGTCTGAGAGCAGAGAGCCCTGCTGTGGCCTTCTCTCCTGGACGCAATCTAAAACAATCTCAACTTACAGAAAACCTGGAAGAACAATACAAAGAACAGCCATATTCTGTGACATTTCTCCCATCTGCTCCCCCCAACCCCTATTATCCACAAACTTAGGTGCAGCAATACACTTGCTTCCTGAACCATTTCAGGGCTGGCTGGAGTCATTGCCACACTGTGCCCCTAAACGCAGTGTGTTTCCTGAGAGTAAAAATACTCTTCTGGGCCGACATGGCAGGCACCAGCTTCACATTTATTATCAATATGACACTTCAAGCCACCGTCCGTCTCCCAGGTCATTGCCTGACTTGGTGGTGACCTCACATTATCTTCCCTACAGCGGGAGCCTGTGGGCAGTGGTGCACGGCATTCAGCTGCCCTCATTGGCTGCCTCTAACCTGCAAGTTTCTTGGCCATTCTTCAACATTCAACGTTTTTGGGTAACACCGATCCCTCCTCACTTTCTTCATCAGAGTGTGCTGGATTTCGGGTCTGCCTGGTATCTCCTGAGATCAAATGCGTGTTATGTTCCCAGCCGAGGGCCACACAGTGACCACGGCCCTCGGAAGGCATCCCACCCTCATCAGCCATGAGCTCTGACTGCCCAGGCAGTGCTGCCCTGTGCTGCCACCCTCCTCCCCTCGCATCTCCCAGCAGGTACCCACTGCACACCCGCAGCCCCAGGTGCAGCGCCTGCCATCTGCAGCTTGGCTACGGTGGCCATAAAACCCTGCTTCTGTCTCCGCTGGCCTGGGGAGGAGTCCTCTCTCTCCCTGGTCATTCTCACACATGCTCACCACCAGCAACAGGATGGCTAGCATCACGTGTCAATGTGGCTAGACTACACTGCCCAGCTGTTTGGCCAAACAACAGTCTAGATGTTGCCATGAAGCTATTCTTCAGATCAGATTAACATTTAAATCAGTAGACTGTTTTGTTTTTTCCTTTGAGACAGGGTCTTGCTCTATTGCCCAGGCTGGAGTGCAGTGGTGTGATCACAATTTGCTGCAGCCTCAACCTCCTTGGCTCAAGCGATCCTCCCACCTCAGCCTCCCAAGTAGCTGGGACTACAGGTACTCACCACCACACCTGGCTAATTTTTTTTTTTAATTTTTAGTGGAGATGGAGTCTCACTACGTTGCCCAGGCTGGTCTTGAACTCCAGTGGGCTCTAGCAATCCTTTTGCCTCAGCCCCACAAAGCGCTGGGATTACAGGTGTGAGCCACTGTGCCCGGCCTAAATCAGCAGACTATGAGTAAAGCAGATCACCCTCCAAAGTGTGGGTGGGCCTCGTCCAATCAGTTAAAGGCCCAGAGAGAAGATGACTGAGGCCTCTGGCGGAAGGACTCTAGGCTTGAGCTGCAACATCCACTGCAACCTGGGTGTCCAGCCTGCTGTCCTGCCCTGCAGATTTTGGCCTTGTCCCCCCAACCCCATAAATGCTTAAGCCAATTCATTAAAATAAAGATGGGCCAGGCACAGGGGCTCACGTCTATAATCCCAGCACTTTGGGAAGCCAAAGCAGGAGGATCATTTGAGCCCAGGAGTTGGAGACCAGCCTGGGCAACATAGTGAGACTCTGTCTCTACAAAAAAAAAAAACCAAAAGATTAGCTGGGTATGATGGCACACACCTGTGGTCTCAGCTACGCAGGAGACTGAGGCAGGAGGATTGCTTGAGCCTGGGAGGTCGAGACTGCAGTGCAGCCTGGGTGAAACTGTGAGACCCAGTCTAAAAAAAAATAAAATAAATATGACTTTATATTTACCTACCTAGCTCTCTTCTCTCTAAATATACATACACACACACTCCCTTTAGATTCTGCTCTGAGAGCCCTGACCAACACAGACTCACAGACTGCCTTTTGCAAATGGCCTGGAGCACGACACTGCCCTTAAAATCTTCATGTTCAGATTGTCCCAGGCTGGCTCTTGGTACTGGCTCCTGGCTCTTCCCAAACCTCCTCTAAGCCCCCACTGAGACTGTGACACTGGGAGAAGATCCAGGCTCCACCTGGTCTGTTCTGACCACACCATGGGGTTACCCACCTCTGTGAGGAGGCCCGGTTCGGAGACCTGGAAGCTTCCTCATCCATCATGGTGACGCTGCTTACAGAGGTCTCCTGCACGGGACAGCTCCCCACGGCCCTATGTGCAAGGACAGCCATTCCTGTACGGCTCACCCTAGGGATGTCCTTGAATTTGAGTGGGATGAAGGAACACATCTGTTTTCCATAAACTAAAATGTAGCAATTCCTTCCGTTTGAAACATAAGCAATAAGCTACAGTGGTATCAGCACTATCTGTGCCTCTGACGTGCTGTTAGTGCATACAGTGATGGCTGTCTGGAAATGCCACTTCAGCTCACCACTGATTATGGCAGTGAGACTTGCCACTCAATCTCATTATTAACATGTTAAAAAAGTCAATCTGTTACTATGTCACATATTTCTTTTGAACAACTGATAACTCTCCTGACACACAAGCGTGCCCTCTCCTCCTCTCTGCCAAAGGCATCCCCAGACCCCTCAACTACCAAGGAGGGGAGGTGACAGAAGCTGAAGCTGGCAGAGTGCAGCTCAAGTCAGAGAGCAGGGCTGGAGTCCAGCAGCCAGGCGCAGGCCCAGCTCCATTTGCCCTCTAAGCTGCATGGCCTTAGGTGGATGAGTGAGCCTCTTTGAGCCTCAGTTTTCTCTTCTGGAAAATGGGGCCGTGAAGTCCCATTGGCCAGGCTGTGATGACACAAGGAAAGGCTAGGACAAGTTCATGCCCCCACTCCTCTCATGATTCCTCCCCAAGACCTGTTTCCCATCCTCCAAATAAAAACCATGACCTTGTCACCTGCTGCTCCTAATCCCAGGTGGCTTCTAAAGCCAACAATGACAAGCGGAGGGAAGAGCATGCTGCCTGCATCATCCCCTCTGAGACCAGACCACAAGGGCAACCAAGAAGGAAAGATGGGGTTTATCCCACGGAGACAAGCCACTTCTACAAGTCCAGGGATTTGTCTGAGAGAATACAGGAACAGGGCTGGGGATCCCATGGGGCAATTCAGAAACCCTGGTGAAAAGAAGGGCTGCTGCCACCAGGGTGGCCCACCAGGCCAGTGGGGAAGCTCTGCCCACATCTTCCAGAAAAGACGAGCTCTGTGCTGTGGCCCTGAGGGGCTTGCCTTGGGCCCTGGGCAGCATAACAATGCCTCTGGCCCCTCTGAGGCCAGGGCTGCGCTGCCACTGCTGGCCAGGGCAGGGAGGGCTGGCTCCCCAAATGCAGGGCCTGGTGCTCCAACTTGGGTGGAAAACAGAGACCCTGAACTGGGAGTGAGCTGCCATACTTGGGAGGAGAGAATGACACGACCAAAGTGTACTCTCAACCTCTGACCCACGCTGGCAACCCGACAGGCAGGGCACACAGAGCGACGGCAGCCAGACGGCCCCACACTCCACAGACACCTGGAGGGGAGGTGTTGGTCTAGCTGCCTCCACCTGGACTCCCAAGGCTCAGTCAGCCCCACCTCAGGCCATGCCCCAGAAGTGCCCAGCTCCCTAACGGGGCCTAGGGAAGAAAGTGGCCTGCAGGCCCATCAGCCACCCCATCCCTTTCTCATGGCCTGGGAAAGGCCTGCTAGGTGAGTCACTGACCACTCCTCATAGCTCTTTGCTCTCTTGTCCCCATACACAGATGCTCCCCAGCGGGGACAATCCTGAAGACACTTGAAAGGTGATCTAACCTACGAGGGCACAGTAAAGTGAGTTCACGGCCTCTTGTCCCGAGCAGGTAGACAGAAACAATAATCAGTACCAGAAATCCATCCAAGGACAGGTAGGTTCACACAGACCAAAGGACCCCAAGATATCTCCAGGTCTTTCTCCCTTACTCCAACCTCACCCCTCCTCTCCACTGCCCAGAGTGAACGGCCACAAAAAAAAAGTTTCTATTTGGAGACTGAGGCAGGAGGATCGCTTGAGCCCAGGAGTTCAAGGTTATAGCGAGCTGTGATCAAGTCACTCACTGCACTCCAGCCTGGGCAACAGAGCAAGACTCTGCCTTGAAAAAAATTTTAAAAAGAGGGGAGGGGAGGGGAGGGGAGGGGAGGGGAGGGGAGGGGAGGGGAGGGGAAGGTCACACAGAGAAAAAGGAGAGATTTGGATATAGACGGTGTCAGCCAGGACAGCATCAGCTCCCAGCCTATGTAGGAAGGAAGGGAAGGAAGTTAGTTTCTTTTGGTTTTTTTTTTTTTGAGAGGGAGTCTTGCTCTGTCACCCAGATGAGAGTGCAGTGGCATGATCTCAACTCACTGCAGGCTCCGCCTCCCGGGTTCAAGCAATTCTCCTGCCTCAGCCTCTCAAGTAGCTGGGATTACAGGTGTCCGCCACCACACCTGACTAATTTTTGTACTTTTAGTAGAGACAGGGTTTCACCATGTTGGTCAGGCTGGTCTCGATCTCCTGACCTCAAGTGATCCACCCACCTTGGCGTCCCAAAGTGCTGGGACTACAGGCATATGAGCCACTGCACCAGGCCAGAAGTTAATTTCTGATTTCCACTCTCTGCCCCCACTCCCCCTCCCACCTGTGCTGATGAAAGCCCCCACTCTCCAGCCTTCTGGGCTCTGACCAGGTGAGGCATCTTCCTGTCTTTCCCTTCAGAGCTTGGGAGGCCCCACCCATACCTGAGCTGGAGCCTCACCTTCCTCCACTTCCCTATCCAGGTGGCATCTGGACAGCTCTACCCTGTACCTCTAGGCAAGTGTGATCTCAGAAGCACCATGTGCCCAGGATTTGAGAGTTGAAAAAGATAGCAAGGCAGAGGTCCGGAGCAGAAGGCTGGCACTAACTCAATCAAGGTGTGGGCTATAACGTGTAAGGCCCTGGGAACTCACCGGCTAATGAGACAGATGTGGCCCTGCCCATTCATAGCCCCTGGGCACAAATTTTGGAGTAGACAAAAACTAGAGTGACACAGGGGACCCCTTGCAGGGCTGTTCTAACTGCCAAGGGTTGGGGACCACTGAGCCGAGAGCAGAAGTGCAGCGGGTGAGCTGACCCCAGGAGACTGCAGGCCTTGTGGGGTGGTCTGTGGAGGAGAGGGGAGGGGAGCATCACTGTCTGGCATGACAAGGCTCGGGAGCATGTGGGGGAGGGCCTGGCCCCACCCATGTGCACATCACCAGCACCATGGGCTGCTGGGATGTAGAGGGGAACTGGCAACAGCAGCAAAAAGCCCCAGCGGGAGTTGGTGGGCCCCACCATTCCCTCACTCACTCACATCCCCATCAGAGAGGGCGCAGCACCCGCCTGGCTGCCCTGGGTAGTACAGCTTGCAACTTCCTTGCTTCAGATGTCAGGAGAACACTAGAGGCTTCTTGGAAGCAGCGCCCTGCATAAGGGTACCCAGCTCCCGCTGTAGCTGAAGGAGGGCCCGGAGGCTGCGGAGATAGGGCTGGTGGGCAGAGTGACAGGCAGCAGTGGCTGCCCCACTAAGGAGAAAAGGAGGAGCCACAAGCCCCGGCTGAGTGAGCAGAAGTCAGTCCTCCCGCCTCCCCATAAGTGGCCACTCAGGGCAGTATGCACTGCAGTGGGGGGATGGGGAGGCGGGCACGTCCCACGCGCCTCAGCTTCCCAATACTGACCAAGACCTGGGCTGTGGGGGACATCTGGATGTGGACAGCACCAGCCAGGGTAGGCCCACTGAAGCCTCTTCTCATCTTACCTTGGACTATGAGGCTTAGGGTAGAGGACTGAGGAGCAGGCTCCTGCCACACGGGCCTGAAAGGGCCTGTCCTCCGTGAGCCCCTACCCTACCTGCTCCACACAGTGGGCATTCGGAGGTGATGTGGGAGGTTTATATGGGGACTGCAGAGGGCGTACAGATGCAGGCACAGTGCTACCGACACTCCACTTGGTCCCCACAACCTTCAGGACAGATGGGGTTACTCCCTCCTTATGGATGGGGAAACTGAGACTCAGGAGGGGCCATGGCTGCGCCCCACACAAGCACCTTTTAGTACTACTGGGCCAAACATCAGAACTTGATACCGGAGCTGTGATGGTCATGCCTGAGTGTATGGGTGTGGGTGTGAAGAGAACCACCCGTGAGCCCCGCAAGGTGGCCAGGCCACTGCCTCATCCAGAAAACTCCCCTGCATGCAGGAAGAGCTTGAGGGCTGCTGTGCAGCAACACTGGGTGAGGAAAGAGCTCAAAGTCTCCCCGAGGGATGACTCAGGAGACAGAGACTTGACCAGACTCAGCCTCACACTGCACCCAGAGCGCTTCCTCTACTTCCTGTGGTAACAGAGCCTGTCTTCCTGGGCTCGAGAATAAATAAAACCAGGTCAAGTGCAGGTAACAACTTTTTTTTTTTGACATTATTAGAAACATAGTTTGGCAGGAGCTACAGAGATCATGAGTCGGAGGTGTGGAGTAGGGTTGGGGTTTGGCACAAGCCCAGGAACAGGCCCTTCTCCAGTGTCCCCTGCCAGCAGGTGAGGCCAGATCCAGGCTGCTGCTGTCCACTCAGGTGGTGGGGACTTGGGGAGGGAGGTCCTTGCCAAGGCCAGGCGGGCAGCACAGGAACCTGTGGTTGTGGCCTACGATACTAAGTTTTCCACTGCGGGCAGACATCACTTCAATAATATAAAAAATCCAGAAGGAAAAGTCTAGTCTGAAATGACAATGAGATACCACCACATGCCTGTTAGAATGCCCAAAACCCAGAACAGACAGCACCAAGTGCTGACGAGGACACAGGACAACAGGAACCTCATTCATTGCCAGTGGGCATGCAAAATGGTGCAGCCTCAACAGACTCCTGAAAAACTAAACTAACATACTCTTACCATCCAATGCAACAATTGCACATCTTTTTTTTTTTTTTTTTTTTTTTTTTTTTGAGACGGAGTCTCGCTCTGTCGCCCAGGCTGGAGTGCAGTGGCGCGATCTCGGCTCACTGCAAGCTCCGCCTCCCGGGTTCACGCCATTCTCCTGCCTCAGCCTCCCGAGTAGCTGGGACTACAGGCGCCCACAACCGCGCCCGGCTAATTTTTTGTATTTCTAGTAGAGACGGGGTTTCACCATGGTCTCGATCTCCTGACCTTGTGATCCGCCCGCCTCGGCCTCCCAAAGTGCTGGGATTACAGGCGTGAGCCACCGCGCCCGGCACAATTGCACATCTTAGTATTTGCCCAGAAGCACTGGAAACGTGCATCCACACAAAAACCTGCACATGAAAAATACGAATTACAGCAGCTTTATTTGTCATTGCCTAAACTCAGAAGCAAACAAGATGTCCTTCATTAGATGAATGGATAAATAAACCATGTCACATCCAGACAACAGGATATAAAAAGAAATGAGCTAGGAAACCATGCAAAGACATAAAGGGGCCTTAAAAGCCTATGACTACAGCAGCCAGTCTAGAAAGGCTGCATACTGCATAGTTCCAACTACAGAACACGCTGGAAAAAAATAAAATTATGGGGACAGTGAGAGTATCAGTGAATGTCAGCGGGCAGAGGGGAAGAAGGGATGAGTAGGTAGAGTTGGGAGGATTTTTGGGGCAGTGACATGACTGTGTGGCACTACCATGGTGGACATGTCATTATGTATTTGTCTAAACCCATAGAATGTACAGCACAAAGAGTGTGTCCTGATGGAAACTCAGGGCTCCAGATGATAAAGATGTCAGGCTGGGCACAGTGGCTCACACCTGTAGTCCCAGCACTCTAGGAGGCCTGGGCGGGAGGATCACTTGAGCCCAGAGTTTCAGATCAGCGTGAGCAACACAGCAAGACTGTCTGAAAAAAAAAAAAAAAAAAATTAAAAATTAGCTGGGCATGGTAGCACACACCTGTGGTCCCAGCTACATGGGAGGCTGGGATGGGAGAATCACCTAAGCCTAGGAGGTCAAGGCTACAGTGAGCTATGATTATGCTACTGCACTCCGGCCTAGGCAACAGAGTGAGCTCTTGTCTCAAAAAAAATATATATATATATGTCAGCCAGGCGCGGTGGCTCATGCCTATAATCCCAGCCCTTTGGGAGGCCGAGACAGGCCGATCACCTGAGGTCGGGAATTCAAGACCAGCCTGACCAACATGGAGAAACCCTGTCTCTACTAAAAATACAAAATTAGCCGGATATGGTGGCTCATGCCTGTAATCCCAGCCACTTGGGAGGCTGAGGCAGGAGAATCGCTTGAACCCAGGAGGCGGAGGTTGGGTGAGACGAGAGGGCACCATTGCACTCCAGCCTGGGCAACAATAGCACAACTTGGTCTCAAAAAAAAAAAAAAAAAAATTCATCCATTGGAAACAAATGTGCCACTCTGTGGGGTGGATGGGGCACTGAGAATGGGGGAGGCTGCGGGTGCGGGGAGGCGGGGAGAATTATATAGGAACTCTACCTTCCACTCAACTTTGCTCAGTATTGGCCAGAGCCAACCTGGATCACTAAAACTATTTCTTTCTGGCCTGAAATTAGATTTTGAGAAGGGCTTCATAGTAGCAGGACATGACGGGACCCTAGGGCAGCCGCCTCCGCTAGAAGACAATCCAGAGGTCTATTGAGTTAGGAAGGAAAAACAAAACTGTCTTTCTGATGCCAGGCAGCTGAACTCAACGGTGTGAGACTGCACAGTACCATCCAAACTCCTGGATTTCTACAATTCTGGGAAAATAGAATTGGCAGTGTCACGACCAGGACAGAAGGTCTAGTTTAGCTTCAGGGACCCTGTGAGACCCTCCCCAATGACCAGCAGCTGGGCCGGCCTCTCAGGATATTGCTGCCCCCGGATGGGTAGACAGGCTGGGTTAAGAAGAACACAGACAGCTGGGTGTGGTGGCTCACGCCTGTAATCCCAGCACTTGGGAGGCCGAGGCACGCGGATCGCTTGACCTCAGCAGTTCGAGACCAGCCTGGACGACATGGTGAAACCCTGTCTCTCTTAAAAATACAAAAATTAGCCAGGCGTGGTGGCACACGCCTGTAGTCCCAGTTACTCAGGAGGCTGAGGCAGGAGAATCGTTTGAACCTGGGAGGCGGAGGTTGCAGTGAGTTGAGATCATGCCACTGCACTCCAGCCTGGGCAACAGAGCGAGACTCCTCCAAACAACAACAACAAAACCTGCACAAACATATGCACTAGGGACAAAATTAAAGGCTGGCTCCCTCCTGCATGCCACCCTAGGCCACTCATACTCAAGCCCAGGATGCCAGGAAGGAAGGCTGGCCTTAAAGCTGAGGCAGCTCTTGAGGCAGTGTCATGGCCTCTCCTACCTGCAGAACCCAGCAGCACACTTCACCCATCCCAGCACGGATGGGAGGGCTCAACAGGAATGACACAAGGGCCACCAGCGGCTGCTGGGAATTGAAAGCAAAACTTCTGTCTTGGGGCCCAAGAACTGAGATCAGAAGATTCACTTCCAACTCATGATCTGCCATTTAAAAGCTGTGTGACCTCAGGAAGACACTTAACCTCTCCAGGCTTTGTCACACAGGGCTGATTTTCTAACTTGCAAGGCTGCTGAAACAATGTATTAACAGCACAAACTGGACTCTACCATACCTGTGACCTCCAGTATCTGCCTGTAAGCTTCTAAATGCTGGAAATAAAGCAGCGTTCTTTAAAACAAAACAACACAACACAAATACAAGTCCTGCCATGAGCAAGGGGGCAAGGCCTCGGGGCCCCTGCAGACTTCCCAGGGTTGGGGAAATGGTCCCTCAGCCCACCGTGTGGCTGTGAGTGATGGACCTGACACCTGACCTCATCAGTTTTCTCATCTGTAAAATAGGAATAACCCCATCCTCCCTTTCAGGAGCCATAGTCAGGGTATGAGTAGCCACAGTCACACCACCTCACGGCATCTGCTCCCGAGCCAGAGGAACAGACGGGGCACAGGGGACAAGGGCTGGGAGAAAGGACACTGGGGGGCTCTGGGCCCTCTAGGAGAACCCACCAGGGATGGCTGATGGGACAGGCCCCACAGTGGAGGAAGAGCAGGGCCGAGGGAGCCATCTGACCACAGAACATGCTCAGTGACCTTTCTCAAAACTGCATCAATGGCCGGGCGCGGTGGCTCAAGCCTGTAATCCCAGCACTTTGGGAGGCCGAGACGGGCGGATCACGAGGTCAGAAGATCGAGACCATCCTGGCTAACCCAGTGAAACCCCGTCTCTACTAAAAAATACAAAAAAACTAGCCGGGCGAGGTGGCGGGCGCCTGTAGTCCCAGCTGCTCGGGAGGCTGAGGCAGGAGAATGGCGTGAACTCGGGAGGCGGAGCTTGCAGTGAGCTGAGATCCGGCCACTGCACTACTCCAGCCTGGGCGACAGAGCAAGACTCCATCTCAAAAAAAAAAAAAAAAAAAAAAAACTGCATCAATGACCCCAAATAATATTCAGCAAAGTGAGAGCAAACCCATTAAGTGCTTAAGCAAAGCATGAGGCCAGGCATGGTGGCTCACACCTATAATCCCAACACCTTGGGAAGCCAAGGCAGGCAGATCACTTGAGGCCAGGAGTTAGAGACCGGCCTGGCAAAATCCCATCTCTACTAAAAATATAAAAATTACCTGGGCATGGTGGCGGGTGCCTGTAACCCCAGCTACTCGGGAGGCTGAGGCAAGAGAATTGCTTGAACCCGGGAGAGTTGCAGTGAACTGAGATCGTGCCATTGCACTCCAGCCTGGGCGACAGAGCAAGACTCCGTCTCAAAAAAAAAAAAAAAAAAAAAAAAAGTGAGACCACCAGCCACGTTCCTGTTCCCGCCTTCCTCACTCCTGAGACAGGTGTGACCATGAGGCTTCCTGAGCATATCCTGAGCATAAATGAACCCCACTAGGCTGCACCAAGCGCTCTTCAAGAGGTCCACTTCTCCCGCCACTTTCACAGCTGCTCCATCAACAGGCTGCTTGCGACATTTGAAATCTTGCACACAGAATCCAGTTTTCTCCAGGCAGGACCTGGCGCAGCTTCATTCCCAGAGAGTCCATTCTCACAAAAGGAGAGACGGGAACTGAGAACTTCCTTCAAGGAAGCAGCTGTGTGTTGGCGCCGATGGAGGGGTCAACTGGTCCCCTGGGGAGGTCGGCACAACTCTGGTGCCCTGCGACCTCTTAGGGAGCCCTCCCTGTGCCATGCCTGGGGCAGCATGGCAGATGGTGGTCTCGGGCTGAAACACACCATGTGTGTAAAACAGCTTTGGGAACTGTCAGGGGCCTTACAAAGCTTACTATTTTTCAACTGAAAAACACTGCTTTAACTTTTTAATACATCACTGAGGTACACTGAAGCATACCCAAGACTCTCAAAAACAGCCTAAGATGGTTTGGGTGCTTCAAAACATACCAGCCAATGTGCACACAGATCACACTCAGGAAAGTGAACACATGGCAACTGCTCGCCAAATTCAACTCCACAGAGTTGACTCTGACTCCACAGAGCAGAACCTGCAGGGAAGGCAGGCCAACCTCCAACCACTGAACTTGGGCCAAAACTCACAGCGGGAGAGGCAATGCTGTCCCATCCCAAGCATGTGGGCGCACACCTGGGAGAAGAACGAGCAGGCCAGGACACTGTTCTCGCCATCTGCATCAGCAGGCAGCAAGCGGCACACCTCCAGGGGCCATGCAGACAACCTGTGCCACAGCAAACCCCACTCCGCGCCAAACCACTCAATGGGAAACAGTGGTGAGCACAGCATGGACCACAGAGAGTAACACAAGTGGGCAAAACACACGAGAAGCCACCAGGCAGACCCAGATGACAGCGAGATACCATGTGTGCCCAGCACCAAATTAAGAGGAATCAAAAATTAAGAGGAATCAAATTAAGAGGAATCAAAAATCCAGCTGAGCAAGAGGATGTGGGAAAGGGCCTGGGATGGGTCCATTGTCGGCGAAGAGGGGCCCACGCCTCTGACAATGAGGCGGACCCTCCAACCTGCCACACACCCTTCCAGGCCAGCCGGGGCCTTGGAGTGAGGAGCCACTGGGAGGAGGGAGCAAGACACTCGTTCATGGCACAGCCAGCTCAGAGCCGGACAGATGAGACGGAGGCCAAGCCAGGGGCCGGCTACTCAGGGGAGCACACGAGGACAGCCAGAATTCATTAGGACAGGATCTGCCCAACCCCAGGCACTTCCTACTGGTCCATCGGACACACCTGGCTGGGGCCCAAGCGGTGGTAGCATAACATAAAAGCAAAAGAAAGTTGAAACCACCGATCCAGGCAAATTCGGACTCTCCCACAGATGGTCCATCCTTGGGGAGCATCTCCCCCACATCCTCGGCCTCCAGCTACATGTCTGAGGGTGGACAGGAAGGAGGTGAGGCAGCATGGGCACCAGTGATCAGGGCAGCCCTTTCCAAAGAAAGGCCCTGAGCAGAGTCAAGAGGAAGGGGAGGAAACACTGGAGCCTGGCGGGCAGGTCCTGGAGCCTCATGAGGGTGGTTTGGGCTCAGGAGACACACGATCAGGAACCAGGAGTCACCCCCACAGAGTCCCCAGAGGTTGCTAGAGTGCATCCCACAGAGGCATGAGCAGCACCTGGCATGGGGACAAGGAGCTTACAGCAAGTGGGAGATGCTCTGATGCTCCACACTCAGCTGCCCGGTGCCCCACAGCTCCACGGGGCCGGAACACCCAGGAGGCTCCCAACACCACAGCCGGATAGCCCATTGAGGATGCACACCCCCAGTCCAGCACCCAGAGGTGAATGAAGGATTCCAGGACAGCAAGAGAGAGACATGACCACCCTAGGGTGGGCTGTGGGAACAGCTGTGGATACAGAAAGGCCCCCTGGAGCCATCCTCCGCGGAGAGCACCACCTACATCTTCTGAGTTGTGGGCAGGCCAGGAGTAGACCAGGAAGGGAGGGAGCTGTCCCAGGTGAGGGCCAGGCCTGTGCTGACTGTGCCAGAACCCAGCAATGAGCTCACCTTAGTCAATTCTGCCAACAGGCACCCCCACCGCCAGGGAAATCCTGCAACCAGCTGCATTAGGAGCAGACATTTACAACTAAAAGGTCAAATGTCCCCAACCACAAAAGTCCCAGTAATCCGCACACAGGGCTTCCCAAAATCCCATCTCTGAGGGAAGACAACTGAAGAAACCAAGGAGGAAGAGACAGTGTTTAAACAAGAGAGAGGGCCCAACGACAACGGACACCAGACACCTGCCACTTGTCATGCTGCAGATGCCAGGAGGAGGAGTGGGAACACGGGGTGGCAGCATGGGTTAGTGTTCTGCAAAGAAACCCAATGACCTTCCTGTTTTTGCTTCTGAGACAACTTAGGGAAGAAGTTTTGGGCCATCAATGCAGAATCCAAAAGCCCCTGTCTGGGGAAACCATGGGGCCACCTGGCTGGGTGTGCCAATGCCCAGCAGAGCTTCGGTTACTAACAGGGCAGGCCAACGCTCCAGGCAGGCAGCTCGGCACTTCCAGTGGCTGCACACCCACCACACACAGGCACAGGGCTGGGTGGCACTGCCCTGTAGAGCTCCCTGGTCACTGCCAGAGTGGCTCCCTATTACCTGCTTATTTTATAAAGAGGCACTTTATAGCTGGTTTAATGTGGTGAAACAGGAACCTGACTTAAAAAGAAAAGGGAACCCGCACTGTGCCAGGCTGGCACCTAGTGCAGGGACATCCCTGTGAGAATATATGGTCTGGAGAGTATCCCGTGGTGCCGCCCGCCCAGCAGTCAGGGCCATGGGTGTCTTTATGGCATCTGGGAGGGAGCACCCCCACCCTGGGGTGATAAGTGGGATAAAAAGGAGGTGACAGAGTTTTTCTGTCTTATTTTTGGAAAAAGCATCTGGCAAAGCTGGAGAACAGCAAGGGAGTGAAGCAGACCCATGCGAGTGAGGGAGCCCCAGCAAGGCAGGGGCACGTCTGGCTAGGCTCTGAGGAGCTGAGCTGCCCATACCGGGAATCTCAGGCAGGACGTGGGCTCTTGGAGGTGACAGAACAGACAGAACAGGCTGTTGCAGGACACACGTCCCTCCTCACCCGGCCCCACCACATGTTCATCTAGTAACAGTTCACCAAGTGAGCTGATGTGGTCCCAGACACCCAGAGCTCAGGGGACACGCAGAGTCACGGCTGCTGAGAACTCAGGGGCTGTGAGGAGATGTCTGAGCAGTGGTGGGAAGGGACGGGAACCTGTCACTCTGGCTGCCTGGCACCAGCAGGAGTGGAGAGTGGGCTTTTCCAAAGCACCCACCCAGGGCTCAATAACACCACCCTTCCTTGGGTCCTGCTGAGTTTCTCTTCTCAGGGAGCCTTCCCAGCTGCAGGCTGGATGAGGGTCCATGGGAATGTCACTCTTCACTCCTGTTCAGAATGCACCTGGCTAACTGGAGTCACACCTGGGGGCCTGGCTGCTGCCCCGCCAAGGTTAAGGACACACACTCTGGCCAGACGCTAGGTCTGATCCCACCCGTATCCATGTGGACACCCTGCTCACCCACATCCCCCCGCCTGATCCGAGGGGCTCACTGAAGCACCGACTCCTCGGCATCCAGGGAGGCCTCACCTGGTGGCTACAGCATGCAGAGGATCTGCTGGCCGTCACGGTGGGTGCAGGGGTCACCTGTGCTGGCACCCCTGCCAAGCATGCATCACTTCATTTTGGCCTCCTCGGCCACTTGTGCCAACAGGCCAGGGACAGCACAGAAAGGCTGGAGGGGTGAGGCTGAGGAGGTGGTGAGGTGGGCAAAGGGCATCTGTCAGCCATCTACCCAAGGGTGTGCTCACACACAGAGGCCACTCCTGCTCTGTTTTTTCAACGTAATCTGTGACTTTCAGGATTACCCACATCTCAAGGCACATCCTGATTGAAATCCATGACGCGTGACTTGCTTTGCTAAATTTCCCCTATATTTTCTACAGAGCTCAGCATTCTTCAACTCCCATCTGAAATTGCCATGTACGTCTGATCCCTGTCACGTTCATCTCTGCCTGGGAGGAAGGGGAAGTAGCTACGGGCTCCGGAACCTGCAGTCTGGGTCCGGTCATCAGAGCAGTGATGCTCTCTGTCATTGGTCAGCAGAGGTCAGGCCCACCTATAAGGCCTCAGGAGAGCCTGGCACCGCCCACAGGGTGGATCAATGGATTAATAAGTCACAGCAGAAAAGTTGAGGCTCAACTTTAAATAAACAGAACTCTCCCAGCTGCATCCCTGCCAAGACTCGAGAGTGACACTGGCACATGAGCTGTGTCTCCCCCCACCAACACACCCCATGGGCTATCATGAGAAACACTGCGTATACTAGAACCTGTTTACTCTGGGACACTCTCCATGGAGCCCTGCCACCACCTGTCCAGTGGACAGTGCCTGAGGGACACACAGCCCCCGCAGCCCTGAGCACCCGAGGAGGCAGCTGGCCTGGGGATGTGTGATGCCTGCATACAGGAGCTCTCAGTCCACAGCTCCAGTAGAGGCAAAAACTCTTGCCTTGTGGAGACAACCCAGGCTTTAACTATTCTGGGCTGCCAGGGCTGTGGGAGCAGCAGGTCAAGGCTCAGGATATCTCACCCTCCTGCCATCATGGCCAAACCCCAGGGGACTGAGAACAATGGGCAACTTCTGTGTGCCAGAAGGCTGTGACATACCAGGACATCGGGGTAACACAAGCCACTGTCCTGCAGCTCCCACTCCTCTCCCATCCTCTCCTACCCTCCCTTCTCCTCCATGGTGTGCTTTCTTCCGCATCTGCCATACCTCGCCCAACGGCAAATGTAATCCCAACTAGTTAGGCTCTTGTTAGGACTGAAGATAGCTTTTGCTATTCTTCCCTACTCAATTCTTCATCCTAAGGATGCTGTGGCCAGTCACACCCTCCCACGGGTGAGGGCACCCAGCGGTAAGCCCCAGTTACTGCCATTAGTCATCCCACTTCCCAGGTAGGCAGGAAGGCACGTGTGCAGAGCACTGGGTAGGGCCATAGCACCTGTGCCATGCACACACACATGCTCTTCACCTCATCCAGAGCTTCCTATGTTTTGGTGCTTCAACAGCCCTCAGGAACGCGGGCTCCTCACTATCAACTAGCCTGGGAGAGAGCTGGGGTTTCTGTAATGGGAAAGGGCTGAGCTGGGAAAGGAAACAGTGTGTGCCTGGCACCCTGCAAGCCACCCAGGGCACCAGGCACACACAGGGGAGGGGAGAAGAGGATGGGAGAGGAAAGGGGGCCATAGGACAGTGGCTTGTGTTCCTCTGATGTGCCAGGACACAGCTCCCTGAACCCCGAAACACCCCACGGACAGGAAAGCAAACTAAGGAGAGGTGAATGTGTATGGCAGGAGGGGCTGCAGGCACTGACCTGACCTCCCACCCACAGGATGACCCCGCACTGCAGAGGGAGAAACTGAGGCCCAGAGGGTGGCACCACTGTACAGTCAGGTACTCCCGCCCTGTGTCCTGCTCTGTACTTCACACACCACCCAGCACACGTGGTCAACACCAGTGAGGCAAAAGTGGCAGCCTGGGCCCCCCATGCTGGCCCTCAGCCATCCCTGGGACAACAGTTTAGACACCAGGAGCTCTGCCCCTAGGCCCACTGACCCAGCCTCCCTCCAAGAGCTGGGTGCCCATGTGTGCCCAGGATGCTGCCCCTGGGACTCAGGCCACACCGCACGCAGCAGCTGGGTCAGCAGCCTGGCTTGGAACCAGCCCCCCACAGTCAACGTGGAGACAGCCCTGCTGGCACCACCTCAGGCCTGGACCCTGTCTCCCACACCCTCCAGCGACCTGCCTGGGCCACCCTCCAGGAGCGCCTGCTCCTAAGTCGCCACCCACAGTGGAGGGACACCTGTGCTGCTTCAGAGCAGACCGTGGCAAGTTACCCTCTCCCCCAGGGAGAAAGGGATCCAAAGCCCCTGTGCCTCTGGGGTGCAGCATCAGCCCAGACTTCTGCTCGGCTGGGTGCCGTGGCTCACACCTGTAAGCCCAGCACATTGGGAGGCCAAGACAGGAAGATCATTTGAGGCCAGGGGTTTGAGACCAGCCTGAGCAACACAGAGAGACTCTGTCTCCATATAAATAAAAAATTAGCCAGGTGTGGTGCCACACACCTGTAGTCCCAGCTATTTGGGAGGCTAAGGTAGAAGGATCACTTGAGCCCAGGGGCCAAGGCTGCAGTAAGCTATGATCACACCACTGCACCCCAGCCTGGGTGACAGAGCAAGACCCCATCTGAAAAAACAAAAGCGGGCTGGGCGCGGTGGCTCACGCCTGTAATCCCAGCACTTTGGGAGGCCGAGGCGGGCGGATCACAAGGTCAGGAGATCGAGACCACGGTGAAACCCCGTCTCTACTAAAAATACAAAAAATTAGCCGGGCGCGGTTGTGGGCGCCTGTAGTCCCAGCTACTCGGGAGGCTGAGGCAGGAGAATGGCGTGAACCCGGGAGGCGGAGCTTGCAGTGAGCCGAGATCGCGCCACTGCACTCCAGCCTGGGCGACAGAGCGAGACTCCGTCTCAAAAAAAAAAAAAAAAAAAGAAAAAAGAAAAAACAAAAGCGGACTTCTATTCAACAGCATGTAAACCTCACCTTGCACACCTAGGAGTTTGTTACCCTCCTCAGCTCAGAGATTAGAGGGAACCCTCCCCACAGAGATGGTATGATCAGAGCGCCAGGGACCCTGTCTCATTGATCCTCCGCTCTAGGCCAGTCATCACCTCAGAATCCTTCTCAACGCGGCTCCACTTCCTATCTACAAGGAGCTGGCCTACAAGATGGAAGCGATTCCTACATCATGGGGTCATGTGGCTCCAGGCACATTGCCCTCGACCAGCAGGACCCTGTGCACAGGTAAGAGAGCCAGGGCAGCCTGGAGATGAGCTGGACACAGGCTGCCAGCACTGGCTGTCCTCTCCCACTTGCCAGATCCAGTGTGAGCTGAGCACATTTCACTGGAACAAGCAGGCGTCTGTGAGCATCCAACTCCAAAAATAGTGCCACCAGGAGAGGAAGGAACATGCTCTTCTAGCTGCACCCGGTCCCTGCCCTCAGACACCTCCCTGCACGGTCTGTGCCTGGCCTGTGGCAGTTCAAGGGTCACACCCAACTCTGAAAAGGGAGAGATAACATCCCCAGATAAGAAGAGTGAAAACAGGCCAAGTCCGCTGCCAGAGCCTGGCCACAGACCCACAGCCCCTTGGCAGAGAACTGCCCAAGAAGTCCTCCTCTGAGTCTTTCAGGCCACTGATATCTAACAAAGAATCTAATCTGCACACGGCACTTGCCCCAAGCTAAGAAAGTTCTGCAAGGGTCTCCTACGTCTCCCCAGCCCAGGGTAAGCTTGCTTCTGTGGAGGGAGATGCCTGCCTGCCCAAGTCCAACACCACTGCACACCGAGCCAGTCTGAAGCCACCATGATCTGGCTGTTCCTGGTTTATGGTGTACCTCCCTGCTGCGAAGCAGTGGGCCATGTGAGGGCAGGGGCTTCATCCCTCCAGCTTCCTACACGAGAAACACTCCCGGAGGCAGCTGAACCCCCACTGGGTACAATCCCTCTGTGTAGGAGATTGCACTGTGTAGGTTGTGCCCCACTGCACAGCCACGCAGCTGAAGCTCAGGGACTGCATTCAGAGCTCAACTAGAATCAGACACAGGTTCTGCAGGCCCCACTACCCATCTGGAGGCAGACGCCTGACCCCCAGCTCCATCCCCAGAGATGAGGATGCAACAGGCTGGTGCTGCCTCCATGCGGCAGCTGCTTCCAACTCCACGAGGGACACACAGCCAGCCCTTCCCATCCAGGCTGCGCATGACTGTGTTTTGTTTTCAATTCCAAAGGTCACATACAGGTCACAAATAAAGAGACCAGTTCCCACTGGAAGCTATGTCAGGACTGACGCAGTTGCTGAGAAAAACTCCTGGAAAACCCAGGGACTCCCATGCAGGCTGAGAAACATTTTGAGTTTGCATGAGATCAAAATAGGAGTCACAGCTGAGTGTGGTGGCTCACACCTATAGCACTTAGGGAGGCCAAGGCGTGAGGATCACTTGAGGCCAGGAATTAGAGACTGCAGTGAGCTATGATCACACCACTACACTCCAGCCTGGGCAGCACAGCAAGACCCTCTCTCTAAAAAATTAAAATTAAAATAAAGTAAAATAAAATAAAATAAAAATAATAAAATACAATACAGGAGTCAGCAGCCAAGACGGTAGCCTGTCCCAGAGTGGATGCCCTCAAGTTCAAGGTTTGACATCATATGCACTAACTGTGTGACCTCAAGTTAGCCATTATCTTCTAGATGTCCTATTAGTGAAATAAAGGGGCCAGAACAAAAGGATCCTCCAAAGTCTCAATGGGCTTTGGCCAACAGCAAGGCTTCACAGGGCTGCTTGGCACTGCACAGGGGCCTGGGAGCCCAAGGCCTGAGCCTGGCCCCAGGACAGTGGTTCCAGTACACATCAAGTCTTCCTACCACACACCCAGCTGGACAGCCTACACACCCAGCTGGACAGCCTAGACAAGCGGCCAGCAAGCTTCTTTTGTGAAGGGCCAAAGAGTCGGTATTTCAGGCTTTGTGAGCTAGACAGTTGCAGCCTTGGCTGCCGTCACAGGGCAAGAGCAGCTATAAATTACAGGTAAGCAAGTGGGCAGCTGTGTCCCAATTAACACTTTCTTTACAAAAACAAGTGGCAGGCCAGAGCTGGCCCTTTGGCCACAGTTTACCAACATGCTATAGTCTCCAGGGTTGCTGCTGAAAAAGATCACACCACAGCCCACTTTGTCCGTGTCCTAACAAGGCAGCAAACCTTGTTGTGGGGATAGGCAACTATGGCAGTGACCCTAGGCAGACCTTATAGGCTTCAGTTTCCTTGAGGACACAAAAAGAGACCCTGTGAGACACCTCTACCACTAATTCCATGGGGAAATGGAGCAAACATGAGGTGGACACAGCCCAAATTCCCCTCAAGATCTCGGGAATATTTCAGAGAAGCTGTGAGCAGGAGCATCCACCAGGGCCCTTCCCCACAGCAGCCAGGTTGGAGGTCCTGTGAACCAGGCACCCTGATGCAATTAAGCAGGCATCCTCATCATCACAGTGCCTCACTGAGACCCTAAGGTCACTCCTTCCAGGTGGGGGGGCTACAAGATCCATAGCAGGAAGCTGAATGTCCCCCCAAAAATCACTGTTTTAGGAAAGGAAAAGGGAACTTACCAATCCAGCTTATCCTCCTCAGGCCTGTGGGAGGAGAAGAGGCCACCCCAAGCCCTTTGGGTTCCTGGTGGGGAGTCACCCTTCTGAAGGAAGGACAATGTGATGGGGTGGCTACCCCAACTCGTCCCCTTGGCCCACAGGCGCCCTCCAATCAGCCTACTCTGGATAGAGGGGCCCGATCTCAGGTCTCCAGGGTAAGCACAGATGGAGACACAGGTCAATGCTTTCCCCTCTCCCCTCTCCCCGTCTCTGATGGCTCACACCTGTAATCTCAGCACTTTGGGAGGCCAAGGCGGATGGATCACTTGAGGCCAGGAGTTTGAGGTCAGCCTGGCCAGCATGGTGAAACTCTGTCTCTACTAAAAATACAAAAAACTGGCCGGGCGCGGTGGCTCAAGCCTGTAATCCCAGCACTTTGGGAGGCCGAGACGGGCGGATCACAAGGTCAGGAGATCGAGACCATCCTGGCTAACACGGTGAAACCCCGTCTCTACTAAAAAATACAAAAACTAGCCGGGCGAGGTGGCGGACGCCTGTAGTCCCAGCTACTCGGGAGGCTGAGGCAGGAGAATGGCGTGAACCCGGGAGGCGGAGCTTGCAGTGAGCTGAGATCCAGCCACTGCACTCCAGTCTGGGCGACACAGGGAGACTCTGTCTCAACAAAAAAAAAAAAAAAGAAAGAAAAAAAGAAAGAAAAAAAAAAAACTTCACAGGTTGCTTTTAAAATAGGAGTTCAGGCCAGGCCCGGTGGTTCACGCCTGTAATCCCAGCACTTTGGGAGGCCAAGGTAGGCGGATCACAAGGTCAGGAAATCGAGACCATCCTGGCTAACACGGTGAAACCCCGTTTCTACTAAAAACACAAAAATTTAGCCGGGCATGGTGGTGTGTGCCTGTAGTCCCAGCTACGCAAGAGGCTGAGGCAGGAGAATGGCGTGAACCCGGGAGGCGAAGGTTGCAGTGAGCCGAGATCGCACCACTGCACTCCAGCCTGGGTGACAGAGCAAGACTCCGTCTCAAAAACAAAACAAAACAAAAAAACAGTTCAGTGATTCCACAAACTTGACCAGAACTCGAAGCCCCATCCCTTCAGAGGGTTGCAGGAGTCACAAACACATCTGCTGGCCTGGCTGCCTCAGCCAGGAGCTGTGTCTCCACTTGGCCAGGAGGGTCCAGCCCTGGAAGATATAATTAGCATCAGACTCCGGGGCCCACTGCCAGGTCAGAAGGAGGTGGGAGGTCTCCAGGACGCTTTTATCTGGGGGAATAGTCTCCCTGCGGATGGTTTTTTTGGATACCAGCTTTTTTCATTAAAAAGCAAAGTGACGGCCGGGCACGGTGGCTCGCGCTTGTAATCCCAGCACTTTGGGAGGCCAAGATCAGCAGATCGCCTGAGGCCAGATCGCCTGAGGCCTGAGACGAGCCTGACCACATGGAGAAACACTGTCTCTATTAAAAATATAAAACGAAGCCGGGCGCGGTGGCTCACGCCTGTAATCCCAGCACTTTGGGAGGCTGAGGTGGGCGGATCACGAGGTCAGGAGATCGAGACCATAGTGAAACCCTGTCTCTACTAAAAAAAAATACAAAAAATTAGCCGGGCGCGGTGGCGGGCGCCTGTAGTCCCAGCTACTCGGGAGGCTGAGGCAGGAGAATGGCGTGAACCCGGGAGGCGGAGCTTGCAGTGAGCTGAGATCCGGCCACTGCACTCCAGCCTGGGCGACAGAGCGAGACTCCGTCTCAAAAAAAAAAAAAAAAAATACAAAACGATTAGCCAGGCGTGTTGGTGCATGGCATGCCTGTAATCCCAGCTACTCGGGAGGCTGAGGCGGGAGAATCGCTTAAACCTGGGAGGCGGAGTTTGCAGTGAGCCAAGATCGCGCCATTGCACTCCAGCCTGGGCAACAAGAGTGAAACTCTGTCTCAAAAAATAAAATAAAATAAAATTTTAAAAAGAAATAAAAAGCGAAGAGACAAAATAACCACGTCATGGCCATCTCTGTCATTCACTGCATCTGCAGGTCACAGGCCATTTGGATGCATTGTTCTGCGTGTCCCTTTGGACTCCGTGGCTGACTACATAGGTGAGACTGAAGACAACCCTGTTCATGAGATTCAGAGACCAAGGAGAAAGTGTGACAACTTAATTCATCAAGGCAGAAAGCACAACGGGAAGCAAGGCCCTAAAACAAAGGACACAGAAGAGGCCAACCCCAAAAGGTTCAGTATCAATCACAAGTCTGTGCCCTGCCAGGTGCCTTAAACAAGGCTGATGCCCCCTAAGAAGCAGACCTCTGAAAACTAGGGTCTCTTCCCTGGGCAGCTGCTTCGAGCCCAGGGCTACGTGGAACACAGAAGCAATCTTGTCAGGCTGGCGGGTTCCTCCCTCAAGGTCTCCCGGGCGGGATGTCACAATCCGGGTGTGATGTCAAAACTGCTTCAAAGGTGACGAACTCTGGCCTTGGCCGTGAGTCAACAGAGGGGTGGGTTTCCGAGTGAGCGCTGCCTGCTGTTTACACACAATCACAGCCACGGCAACCAGCTGGAAGCACAGTCAAGGGTCACAGTGCCGAGGGCAGAGCTCGGTCCCTCACACACACTCTTGCCTGCCTCCTGCAGAAACCACCAGCTTGGGCCCACAGACTCAAGCTGGCTTGTCCTCTTCTAGCACCTTCTGGAAGAACCCACCTAGAACCACCAAATGCTCACCTTGAAATACAGCGGCAAACCATACCCCGGTGCACCAGTGGGCCACTCCTGATGCCCCCTGGCAGCCCACCTGCTCCACCTCAGTCCATCCAGTGGCCATAGCCCTTAGAGGTGGAAGAGCCCAGGCCATGACACCCGGATTCTGGGTTCTCAGCTACTTCTCAGCTGGGAGATCCCGCCTGGTGATTCAGCCTCTTCCCAAATCTCCACCCATATCCTCACCTGAGAAACAGGAATTGCTCCCACCACAGGGAAGACGGGTGATGAAATACAGTACCGTGGGTGGCACAGCCAGCACTGGTGGGGTGGGGCACCCTCCACAGGTGTAGGTGTCCATCACCTTTCCACTTTCTTGGGGGAAGGGGTACAGCACAGCCAGCAACTGGAGGAATCTCCTCAGTCACTCATGTCACCAAGCTTCGAGCCTCTTGGGGACGCGGAATGTTGTATTTAAGCGGGGCTCAGGACCCCAGCGTGACTCCCCTTCAGAGCTGCGTCCCCTTCAGCTCAAGCCCCCTGCAACCTCACATGAGAGCTTGGCGTGGGCACTCAAGAGACGGTATGGGCCAGTGAGGACAGCCGAGTGCCCTCAGACAGGTGATGCCACCCCTCAGAGCCACATCTGTCCCTGTCATGAAAGGGGACCATAAAACTTGCTCTCCCGGCAAGTAGTCAAGATGATGTGCACCCATGGGAAGGGATGGGGGTCTAGCCCAGGGCCAAGAGGGGCAGCACTAGCACTAGGTCTCTAAAAAAGGCCTTCTCTGAAAAGCAGGCAGGGCTGGCAAGAAACTGCCCTGCTCAGAACCAAGGGGGGTGCCCACCGGGAAGGGAAGACAAGTTGGGCCTCTGGGGCCCTGCTGTGGGAATGGATCACAGGCTAAAGTAAGGCTCCTCCTGCCACCAGTGCCGAGGATGACATCCATGCAGCCCACCCACTTAGCAGCAGACAGTAGCCCCCAGCACAGCTCCAGGGCCACCCAGAAGCGCCCAGTACTGGTGACAGGCCTGAGGCCCAGCACCTCTCTACCTCCACTCCCTTCATACCCTTCCCTGGGAGAGCATGCCAGCCATGCCTGGGACCCTTCCCCCAGCAGACTGCAGCTCCGTGTCACCTGCTGGAAGCACCCACTGACTGCCCCACCTGTACCCCTCACCATCACTAACGTTGACCAACAGCGAGTTCCTCTTGCTAATTTCTGTGCCATCCTTCCTGTTCATGAATTCTCTGTCTCCTGCCACTAGAATGTCAGCTCATGACATGAAGGGCCCATCTCAATCACTAGTGGGTATCCGGACCCCGAGCCATGTGCACTGACCAGAGGCTCAATCCTATTGGGTTAGATTAGTGATCCAGAGTCTCCCACCGGCGCTGTATGAACCTCCAGGCAGGGACCAGCCCCCCAGGAGCCAGCTCTGGGTATGTTCACTAAGGGCTCAGAGGACAAGAGGGGTCAGGTTATTCTCCTCCCAAAAGGAAGAGAATCTGGAACTCAGAAAGGGTCAGGCACCAGGATCCTCACAGCCCTGAGAGAAGGATCTGGAACTTGAGGGAGCAGGTCAAATACTGCTGACCCCAGTTCTGAAAAGGATTCGGAGATGGGAGGGTCAGGCACTCACCCATGGCCTCAGGAAGCAGGTAGAGCTGAGATTCAAATAGAGAGAGGCTCTAATCCCTAGGCCTTATGAAGCCCTTCCTGGGCCCTCAATTTTTTTTGAACAGGGTGCTCCTCTCCACCAAGGAGCTTGTGATCCAGAAGAGGTTATTCAGCAACAGAGCCCATGCAAACCCCTAATGATGAACTACAACCCAAGTGCCCCTGGGAGGGTTACTTCCTCAGAGTGACCAGAGGTTACTTCCCCACGCAGGTGAGTGACACTGTATTGGAAGGAAGGGGTGTGTCCATGCTTCCACTCTCCCCTCTCCCAGAAATCACTCATCAGAGCAAACCGGGAGATCCACAAGAACAGCCACCTCACAACCATGAACGTTTCGTTTTGTTTTCTTTTTTCTTTTTATTTTTTTGAGACAGAGTCTCGCTCTGTCGCCCAGGCTGGAGTGCAGTGGTGCGATCTCGGCTCACTGCAAGCTCGGCCTCCCAGGTTCCTGTCATTCTGCCTTAGCCTCCCCAGTAACTGGGACTACAGGCACCCACCACCACACCTGGCTAATTTTTTATATTTTTTTAGTACAGACAGGGCTTCACTGTGTTAGCCAGGACGGTCTCAATCTCCTGACCTCGTGATCCGCCTGCCTCGGCCTCCCAAAGTGCTGGGATTACAGGCGTGAGCCACCGTGCCTGGCCGTCATTTTGTTTTCTGACACAGAGTCTCCCTCTGTCACCCAGGCTGGAGTGCAGTGGTGCGATCTCGGTTCACTGCAACCTCCATCTCCCAGATTCTCCTGCCTCAGCCTCCCAAGCAGTTGGGATTACAGGCACGCATCACCATGCCTGGCTAATTTTTTTGTATTTTTAGTAGAGACAGGTTTTCACCACATTGGCCAGGCTGGTCTCAAACTCCTGACCTCAAGGGATCCTCCCGCCTCAGCCTCCCAAAGTGCTGGGATTAAAAGAGAAAGAAAAAAACTGGGCCAGGCACAATGGTTCATGCCTGTAGTCCCAGCACTCTGGGCAGCTGAGGTGGGAAGATCACTTAAGCCTGGGAGTTGGAGGCTGCAGTGAGCTATGATCACACCACTGTATTCCAGCCTAGGTGACAAGAGTAAGACCCTGTCTCAAAAAAAAAAAGAAGAAGAAAAGAAAAGAAAGAGAAAAACTAGACCAGACACGATGGCTCACTCCTGTAATGCCAGCACTTTGGGAGGCCAAGGCAGGAGGATCACCTGAGGTGAGGAGTTTAAGACCAGACTGACCAACAAGATAAAACCCTGTCTCGACTAAAAATACAAAATTTGCAGACCACGGTGGCGCATGCCTGTGAGCTCAGCTACTTGGGAGGTTGAGGTTGCAGTGAGCCGAGATAACGCCATTACACTCCAGCCTGGCAACAAGAGTGAAACTCTGTCTCAAAAAACAACAACAACAACAAAACTAGGCCAGGCACGATGGCTCACTCTTGTAATTCCAGCACTTTGGGAGGCTGAGGCAGGCAGGGAAATCACTTAAGCCCCAGAGTTTGAAACAAGCCTTGGCAACATAGTGAGACCCTGTCTCTACAAAAAAATTTAAAACTTAGCTGGGGCAGTGGTACACACCTGTGGCCCCCAGCTACTCAGAAGACTGAGGCTGGCTTGAGCCTGGAAGTTCGAGGCTGCAGTGAGCTATGATCACGTCACTGCACTCCAGCCTGGGCAACAGAGCAAAACCCCGCCTCTAAAAAAAAAAAAAGAAAAAAAAAAAAAAAGGGCCCAGCGTAGCGACTCGGGCCTATAATCCCAGCACTTTGGGAGGCTGAGGCAGGTGGATCACTTGAGGGGTCAGGAGTTTGAGACCATCCAGACCAACATGGTAAAACCCCACCTCTACTAAAAATACAAAAATTAGCCAGGCATGGTGGTGTGTGCCTGTAGTCCCAGCTACTTGGGAGGCTGAGGCAGAAGAATCACTTGAACCCGGGAGGTGGAGGTTGCAGTGAGCTGAGATTACACCACTGCAATCCAGCTTGGGCAACAGGGCAAGATCCTGTCTCAAAAAAAAAAAAAAAGGAAAGAAAAACTGCATGAAGTCCAAGGTAGAATGAGAAGGCCAGCAGCTACGGGTATTGCTGCGCCTTTACCTTCCACCATGCTGCTCCAGCTGGCTACCAAGTCAACACCAAAGCCCTCTGGGGAGAGAAAACAGGAGGGCTTCTACCTGGGCTGTTCCCAGAGCTAGGATTACCTGCTCCTAGGAGCCAAAGAGAAAGTTCCACAACAAGTTCCCTTCTAGCCCCTGCCACACCTGAATTTGTAAAAGCCTCTTCGTAATTAAAAACAAAAATTGGCCGGGCATAGTGACTCACGCCTGTAATCCCAGCACTTTGGGAGGCCGAGGAGGGCATATTACAAGGTCAGGAGATCAAGACCATCCTGGCTAACACGGTGAAACCCACCTCTACGAAAAATACAAAAAATTAGTCGGGGCTGGTGGTATGTGCCTGTAGTCCCAGCTGCTGGGGAGGCTGAGGCAGGAGAATGGTGTGAACCCGGGAGGCGGAGCTTGCAGTGAGCTGAGATCTTGCCACTACACTCCAGCCTGGGCGACAGAGCAAGACTCCGTCTCAAAAAAAAAAAAAAAAAAAAAAAACAGCTAAAAATAAAAGCCCTCTCCAGAAGTTGCAATTGGCAAACTATGTAACCACAGCATGGGGAATAGAAAACTCTTGGCCGGGCGCGGTGGCTCACGCCTGTAATCCCAGCACTTTGGGAGGCCGAGGCGGGTGGATCACAAGGTCAGGAGATCGAGACCACGGTGAAACCCCGTCTCTACTAAAAATACAAAAAATTAGCCGGGCGCGGTGGCGGGCGCCTGTAGTCCCAGCTACTCAGGAGGCAGGAGAATGGCGTAAACCCAGGAGGCGGAGCTTGCAGTGAGCCGAGATCGCGCCACTGCACTCCAGCCTGGGCGACAGAGCGAGACTCCGTCTCAAAAAACAAAACAACAAAAAAAAAGGCCGGGCGCGGTGGCTCAACCCTGTAATCCCAGCACTTTGGGAGGCCGAGGCGGGCGGATCACGAGGTCAGAAGATCGAGACCATCCTGGCTAACACGGTGAAACCCGTCTCTACTAAAAAATACAAAAAAAAAAACTAGCCGGGCGAGGTGGCGGGCGCCTGTAGTCCCAGCTACTCGGGAGGCTGAGGCAGGAGAATGGCGTAAACCCAGGAGGCGGAGCTTGCAGTGAGCTGAGATCTGGCCATTGCACTCCAGCCTGGGCGACAGAGCAAGACTCCATCTCAAAAAAAAAAAAAAAGACAGAAAGTGGCCAAGCCACTTAAATTACCAGACAGCTTTTTGAGAAAAACCCGAGTTTGAATCACCCCAAAATATAATCCAGCCAGCCAAGTTGCTCTGGATGGCTTGGAGAAGTTCTTCTAGGGAGCCCCTCCTGGCTGGTCAACACACTGCCCTACACAGCTGGGCTCCGAGAGTAACAGTCCACAGTAACCTTCACCCTAACATGAGGAAGATCCAGCTTAGAGAGGGGATGTAACCAATACCCTAAAGTAAAAATAGCTGTGTGACAGCATGAGGTGGACACACAGGCAGATCTTCTGTACTGAAGCAAGCAAGAGCAGCATCAGAGAGAAGGCGGAGCTCCTGGTTCCCAAAGCGCAGAAGACAGTGGTGACCAGGTACCAAGTCCATCGTAGTTACATGACTCATGATCTCTCCCCCAGCTGTTTCTAGGAAAGCCTGCCTTCCTGCAGGACAAGTCAGAATCGCTCAGGGAAAAAGACCCAGGGCCAGAATTCTACCAGGAAGAGAGGCTCTGGCTGGTCACGGGCCAGTAGCTGCTGTCGCTGCCACCATCTCCTCCTCACCTGCAGGGGCGCCTTAGCCTCATCTTGGGGAGTCTTTTTGACAAGGTGCAAACTTGCTCTTCCGAAAAAAATGAAATCTTCATTCTATGAAGGGGAAAACTGAGACACCAGGACAGGGAGGAAATTACCCAAAGACATGGGAAAGAAGCACGGAAGGGGTGGGCACCGGGAGAGCAGTGGAAACCAAACAGGGGAAGAAATTCTCGGCTTAGCTAATGGAGCTGAACAAGTTCGGGGCAGGAAGAAAGCCACATTCCTTCCTAGTTAGTCTCCCTCCTCACCCGCCCGCGGCACCCCCCCACCACCACCATCACCAGTATACACAAACACACACATGCAGGGAACAGGGCTCTCTGAGTCTCAGACTAGACCCACCCCCACTCCCTTTAGGGCTATGAAGCCCCCAATTTCCAGATAAGGAGTTACAAGGTTCCTAAACCACTTCCCCTCGGGACGTGACCACTGGTCATCTGCAACTTCTGACCCAGCACAGACGCGGGGCGGGGGGGGGCCCATGACACAAACAGAAATGAAAAAGGCAGGTTTCTGACCACGGCCCCAGATGCGCCCCAAAGTCAGGCCCAAGAGAACATACACGGCAGCCTCCCCTCCCCACCACCAGCCAGGTGGCAGAACCGAAACGCCTCAAACTTCCCCCAGATGGGCCCAAATCTGCCTCTGAGAAGTTCCAGAGTCAGCGGCCAGATGTGGTAGCCAGAGTTTCCTCCCGGGTGGCAGGGATACCCCTACATGTGCCCTGAGGAAAACATCACAGCCGCCCCCAACACTTCCACTCTCCAAGGGTGTACGGAGAGACAGGGTGTAAGGGGAAGGGGAGCAGAAAGCTGGGACAAGCTGTCAGTTTCTGCCCAAACTCCCTGTCCCAAGAACCAACGTGGCCCAACCTGAGGGGCTTCATCGGAACGCGTCAAAGCCGGCCCCCAGCTGCAAACAGCCTCCCACCCAGACAGAACAGGCCCCCACAAGTGCCCCGCTGACCACCCCCTGCCAGGCACACAAACGATCGTTGCTTCCCATGAGGACAGACACAGTCACCCCCACCAACGGCCCTACCCGGGCCCCAGATGGAAAAGCCCCCACCTTCCCCCTATCACGGTGCCGAGACCGTGCGGCCCACCGCCTCCTCGCCCCGCCGCCAGGTGCGCAAACTGGATCCTGCTCAGGTGCGGGGCAGGCCAGAAAGGCCCCGTACGCCGCCAGGTGCCTACACCGACGCCCTCCCGGCCCGGCGCGCGAGTCTGGGCTCCTCAGCAGCCCCGGGCCGCCCGCCTGTATTGCCTCCTAGTGCTGAGAAGGAACGCGGTTCTCAGCGCTCCAGGCCGGACGGGCGCCCACTCCGCGCCCTGCCGGGCCAGGGACCCGCGAGCAGCACCACAGACCCAGCGTCTCCGAGCCCGGACTCCTCAGTGAGGGGCGCGCGAGGCCGGCCCGCGCCCCGACGTTCCCCACTGGCGCGCCGGGCGCCATGCCACTCACCTGTCTGGCGCGGTAGCTCTCGAAGGCCCTCAGGGCACTGTCGGTGAGCTTCACGTGGAACACCGACACCTTGCTGCCGTCGCTAACCCGCCCGCACGACAGCCCGTAGCTCCTAGCCTCCTTCAGCGCCGCCATCTTGCGACCATCTCTCCCCCGCGCCCCCTTCCCGGCTCCAGCGCCGACGCGCCGGCCACGCCCCGCCCCGCCGCCCGCTGACGTGCTGCATTATTCATGAGACGCGGCTGGCCACGCCCCCCAGAGTCCCACGAAGCCAACAGTCGCCGGCGTACCGCCAGGCAGCGTACTGCATTATTCAGGAGACGCGCCTGGCCACGCCCCCTGCGGGCCCCACAAGGCCCACAGTCAACGCCCCAAGTTGTTGCAAATTCATAAGGCACTGATAGCCCCGCCTCTTCAGGCCCTAGAGGCGGCCACTTCCGTGAACGAACTCCGCCTCAACACGCGCACCCCTCCAGGCCCCACCTCCATAGTATTATACATAACCCTGACTCAGCCAGGCGCGTCAAAGCCCCGCCCCGACAGCCGCTGACGTGATGCATTATTTATGAGATCTCTACAGTCTTCCGTCTTTGGCTTCTGTGGAAAGCCGCAGAGAGGGCGTGGAGGGGCGGATCCGGCGCGAAACACGTGGGTGGGTAGGCCCGGCCGCGGGCTGGGGAGGGTGGGCGTGGCTATGTAAACGAGGCGCGCGCGTTGGAAGCTGAGTTGGACCTATAGGGCATCCCTTAGGGTGGGATGATGGGACTTCCACCCAGGGAAGGTGCTGGACCGGTAGGTGGAGGAGGAGCTGGTAAACTTTTTCTTATGAGATTAATACTTTTAATAGGATAAAATCCTACATCCCCACAGGCCTTGAGCGATGGTGCAGTCCAGCTTCATTTTCCTATTTTTTTTTTTTGAGGGGTCTTGCTGTGTTGTCCAGGCTGGAGTGCAATGGCGCCATCATGGCTCACTGCACCCTCGACCTCCTGAATTCAAACTGATCCTCCTTGTCTGGGCCTCCTGAAGTGCTAGGATTACAAGCGTGAGCCACCAAGCCCAGCCTTCCATTTTCTTTTCTTTTTTTTTTTTTGAGATGGAGTCCCACTCTGTCGCCCAGGCTGGGTGGCACAATCTCAGGCTCGCTGCAGCCTCCGCCTCCTGGGTCCAAGAGATTCTCCTGCCTCAGCCTCCCAAGTAGCTGGGGTTACAGGCGCGTGCCACCACACCCGGCTAATTTTTTGTATTTTTAATAGAGACGGGGTTTCACCGTGTTAGCCAGGATGGTCTCAATCTCCTGACCTCATGATCCGTCCGCCTCGGCCTCCCAAAGTGCTGGTTTTACAGGCGTAAGCCACTGCGCTTGGCCTTTTTTTCTTTTTTTTTCTTTGAGGCAAGGTCTCACTCTGTCACTTAGGCGGGAGTGCAGTGGCATGATCTTGGCTCACTGCAGCCTCGAACTCCTGGGCTCAACCCATCCTCCCACCTCAGACTCCCAGGTAGCTGAAATTACAGGCCTGCTCCACCATACTAGGCCAATTTTTTGTATTTTTTGAAGAGATGGGATTTTTCCATGTTGCCCAGGCTGGTCTCAAACTCCTGGGTTCAAAAGAACCTCCTGCCTCAGCCTCTCAAAGTGCTAGGAAGTGCTAGGATTGTAGGCCATGAGCCACTGCGCCTGGCCATCTGCAGACATTTTTGTTTGTTTGTTTAGAGACAGAGTTTTACTCTTGTTGCCCAGGCTGGAGTGCAGTGGCATGATCTTGGCTCACTGCAACCTCTGCCTCCCAGTCAAGCAATTCTCCTGCCTCAGCCTCCTGAGTAGCTGGGATTACAGGCATGCACCACCACGCCCAGCTAATTTTGTATTTTTAGTAGAGACAGGTTTTCACCATGTTGGTCAGGCTGGTCTCGAACCCCCGACCTCAAGTGATCCACCTGCCTCGGCCTCCCAAAGTACTGGGATTACAGGCGTGAGCCACCGCTCCCGGCCATGGATGACCTAGTTCTTAAAAATTTCTGCGGACAAGGCCGGATGTGGTGGCTCACACATGTAATCCCAGCACTTTGGGAGGCCGTGGCGGGTGGATCACAAGGTCAGGAGATCGAGACCATCCTGGCTACCACAGTGAAACCCCATGTCTACTAAAAATACAAAAAAATTAGCCGGGCATTGTGACAGGTGCCTGTAGTCCCAGTTACTCTCGGGAGGCTGAGGCAGGAGAATGGCATGAACCTGGGAGGCGGAGTTTGCAGTGAGCTGAGATCGCGCCACTGCACTCCAGTCTGGGCGACACAGCGAGACTCTGTCTCAAGAAAAAAGAAAAAGAACTAGGTCACCCACAATATTGCAAGTGAGTTGATTACCCTAGAGTGCCCCCTGGACACGTAGTCCACCTGGTGAGCTCTCTGATGGAAGCAGTGACCCCACCCTGCCCCTTGCCCCATGTGTGGTCTTGGACATGTCTTGCCCTCTCTGTTCCTCAGTTTGCTCATCCAGGAAACAGGGAGTGTAACAGCATCTACCTGATTGTCCTCTGACGATGACATGAGACAAGGACACATGTAGCTCGCCCTGTTCAAATGCTCCAGAAATGTGAGGTCGTGTACACATGCAAAATTCCTTCTGCAATGCTCACTTCCAATTCACAGCCCATAGCAGGTCGGGTAAGGCCCACCTGAGTCACTGCTCAAGGCCAGGTACATGGGAGGTGTTAGTAAATGTGTTGGTATGAAAGAAAAAGCCATCCCCGTCGTTCTCCAAAGGTATCACATGTGGTCCAGCTGGCATACCTTGCACAGCTATGCCATCCACGAGGGATACCCTTCGCCACCCATGAAAAACCATTCCATGCCTTCAACACAACTGCAATATCACACCTACTGGATGCTCCAGTTCGCCACCCACATCCAGCTCAAACCTTTGAGGATGAAGTGGCCAAGTGAATGACCACATTCAATTTCACAATCCTAGTCCAGCCATTCGGGGCCTCTCTCCTCCCCATCCCCGGACCATGTCATAATTTGCATGTTCTGGGAAGCTCTGGGGCTATTTCTGTTTTCTTCTTTTTTTTTTTTTTTGAGACTGAGTCTTGCTCTGTCGCCCAGGCTGGAGTGCGGTGGCCGGATCTCGGCTCACTGCAAGCTCCGCCTCCCGGATTTACGCCATTCTCCTGCCTCAGCCTCCCGAGTAGCTGGGACTACAGGTGCCTGCCACCTCGCACGGCTAGTTTTTTTGTATTTTTTCTTTTTCTTTTTTTTCTTTTTTTTTTTTTTTGAGATGGAGTCTCGCTCTGTCGCCCAGGCTGGAGTGCAGTGGTGCAATCTCGGCTCACTGCAAGCTCTGCCTCCCGGGTTCACGCCATTCTCCTGCCTCAGCCTCCCGTGTAGCTGGGACTACAGGCGCCCGCCACCTCGCCCGGCTAGTTTTTTTGTATTTTTTAGTAGAGACGGGGTTTCACCGTGTTAGCCAGGATGGTCTCAATCTGACCTCATGATCCGCCCGTCTCGGCCTCCCAAAGTGCTGGGATTACAGGCTTGAGCCATGCGCCCGTCCTGCAGGGCTATTTCAACTCCAGACATTGGTTGACACTGGCAGTTTGCTTGGCCAGGAAGGACATTTCCTTCCTTTAATAAAGCTTTTTAAAAAGTTTATCAAACAAGCGACCAGGCGTAGTGGCTCACACCTATAATCCCAGCACTAAGGGAGGCCGAGGTGGGCGGATCACTTGAAGTTGGGAGTTCAAGACCAGCCTGGTCAGCATGGTGAAACCCCGTCTCTAATAAAAACATAGAAATTAGCCGGGCGTGGTGGCACGCACCTACAGTCCCAGCTACTCGGGAGGCTGAGGCAGGAGAATTACTTGAACCCGTGAGACAGAGGTCTCAGTGAGCCAAGATCACCCCACTGCACTCCAACCTAGGTGACAGAGTGAGGCTCCATCTCAAAAAAAAAAAGTGGGCCGGGTGCGGTGGCTCAAGCCTGTAATCCCAGCACTTTGGGAGGCCGAGACGGGCGGATCACGAGGTCAGGAGATCGAGACCATCCTGGCGAACACGGTGAAACCCCGTCTCTACTAAAAAATACAAAAAAAGCTAGCCGGGCGAGGTGGCGGGCGCCTGTAGTCCCAGCTACTCGGGAGGCTGAGGCAGGAGAATGGCGTAAACCCGGGAGGCGGAGCTTGCAGTGAGCTGAGATCCGGCCACTGCACTCCAGCCTGGGCGACAGAGCCAGACTCCATCTCAAAAAAAAAAAAAAAAAAAGTGCATCAAGAAAGTGAGTGAAATATTAACTATCAGTCTCACATTTAGCCAGGTCTAGGCTGCAATTCAACACTAAAATATTGGCTGAGAACAGTGGCAAATGCCTGTAGCCCCTGCTACTTGGGAGGCTGAGGTGGGAAGATCACCTGAGTGCAGGGGGGCGGGTCAGTGCTGCAGAGAGCTGCACCACTGCACTCCAGCCTGGGTGACACAGCGAGACCGTGTCTCTAAGAAAAAAACAAGACTTAGGAGCTCCTGGATTGAAGAAATTCTGTATCTTAAGATTTGTGTGCTGGGCTGGGCACAGTGGCTCATGCCTGTAATCCCAGCACTTTGGGAGGCCGAAGCGGGTGGATCATGAGGTCAGGAGATCGAGACCATCCTGGCTAACACGGTGAAACCCTGTCTCTACTAAAAAATACAAAAAATTAGCCAGGCATGGTGGCAGGCACCTGTAGTCCCAGCTACTTGGGAGGCTGAGGCAGAAGAATGGCGTGAACCCGGGAGGCAGAGGTTGCAGTGAGCTGAGATCGCATCACTGCACTCCAGCATGGGTGACAGAGCGAGACTCTGTCTCAAAAAAAAAAAAAAGATTTGTGTGCTGGCTAGGCGTGGTGGCTCACGCCTGTAATCACAGCACTTCGGAATGCCGAGGCAGGTGGATTACGAGGCCAGGAGTTCGAGAGCAGCCTGTCCAACAAGATGAAACCTCACCTCTACCAAAAATACCAAAAAAATTGGCTGGACATAGTGGCACTCGCCTGTAATCCCAGCTACTTTGGAAGCTGAGGCAGGAGAATCACTGAACCCGGAAGGCAGAGGTTGCAATAAGCCAAGATCAGGCCACTGCACTCCAGCCTGGGCAACAGAGTAATACTCTGTTTCGGGGTAAAAAAAAAAAAAAAAAAACGGATTTGTGCTCTACATGAACAGGAAACAAGTTGACTTTGCATTATGAAAAGTCAAGTGGTTGTATGTATACACACACACACACACACACACATATTGGTAATGAGTTTCACTCTTGTTGCCTAGGCTGGAGTGCAATGGTGCAATTTTAGGTCACTGCAACCTCTGTCTCCTGGGTTCAAGCCAATTCTTCTGCTTCAGCCTCCTGAGCAGCTGGGATTACAGGCGCATGCCACCACACCTGGCTGATTTTTGCATTTTTAGTAGAGACCGGGTCTCACCATGTTGGCCAGGCTGGTCTTGAACTCCTGACCTCAGGTGATCCACCCTCCTTGGCCTCCCAAAGTGCTGGGATTACATGCTTGTTATAGGGATTCTGAGGCACAAGAATCCCTTGCACCCGGGAGGTGGAGGTTGCAGTGAGCTGAGATGGTGCCACTGCATTCCAGCCTGGGTAACAGAGAGAGAGAGAAAAAAAAAGAAAGTTAATCACCAATGTGGTAAAACCCTGTCTCTACTAAAAATACAAAATTATCTGGGCATGGTGGCACGCGCCTGTAATCCCAGCTACTCAGGAGGATGAGGCAGGCGAATCCCTTAAATCCTGGAGGCGGAGGTTGCAGTGAGCCGAGATGCACCACGGCACTCCTGCCTGGATGACAGAGCAAGACTCCATCTCAAAAAAAAAAAAAAAGGCCAGGAGCGGTCCTGTAATCCCAACACTTTGGGAGGCCGAGGCGGTGATCACGAGGTCAGGAGTTCAAGATCAGCCTGGCCAACATGGTGAAACCCCGTCTCTACTAAAAATACAAAAATTAGCTCGGCATGTTGGCGAGTGCCTGTAATCGCAGCTACTCAGGAGGCTGAGGCAGGAGAATCACTTGAATCAGGATCCGGGAGGCAGAGGTAGCAGTGAACAAGATCGTGCCACTGCACTCCAGCCTGGGCTACAGAGCGAGACTCTGTCTCAAAAAAAAGAAAAAAAAAAAAATTAACCAAGCTTCGTGGCATGCCCCTGTAATCCCAACTACTTGAGAGACTGAGGTGGGAGAATTGCTTGAACCCAAGAGGCGGAGGCTGCAGTGAGCCAAGATTGGGCCACTGCACTTCCAGCCTGGGTGACAGAGCAAGACCCCATCTCAAAAATAAATAAATAGGCTGAGCGCGGTGGCTCACACCTGTAATCCCAGCACTTTGGGAGGCCGAGGCAGGCGGATCACGAGGTCAGGAGATCAAGACCATCCTGGCTAACACAGTGAAACCCCGTCTCTACTAAAAATACAAAAATTAGCCGGGCGTGGTAGCAGGCACCTGTAGTCCCAGCTACTCAGGAGGCTGAGGCAGGAGAATGGTGTGAACCTGGGAGGCAGAGTTTGCAGTGAGCCGAGATCCCACCACTGCACTCCAGCCTGGGCGACAGAGTAAGACTCCGTCTCAAAATAAATAAATAAATAAATAATAAAAAATTAGCCAGGTGTGGTGGTGTGCACCTGTAATCCCAGCTGCTTGGGAAGCTGAGACAGGAGAATCACTTGAACCTGGGAGTCAGAGGTCAGAGATTGCAGTGAGCCAAGATCATGCCACTGCACTCCAGTCTGGGTGACAGAGCTGGCGTGCAAAAAAAAAAAAAAAAAAAAAAAAAATTAGCTGGGTGTGGTGGCACATGCCTATAATCCCAGCTAATTGGGAGGCTGAGGCAGGAGAATTGCCTGAACCTAGGGCTAGCCACTGGAAAGAGGGCACAGACTCAAGCCACACCCAGCCTCAAGTTATCCAGGTGACCCAGAGAACAAGGGCCTGGAAGTGGCGGGTGAGTGAGTGAGGTGGGGGTGTAGATTGGAGTCCCAGGCCTTTGGGAGGGCCTCCAACCTCCCTTCTGCACCAGTTTCTGCCGGGTGGCTGTGGCAGGGAGCTTCCCCTCCTGGGCTATAAGGTGATAGATGCAGGTGAGATGAATGTAGTGGTCTATTTTCAGGGATGTCCTCATTCTTGGGGGCAAGATGGAACAGTAAGAAGAAGGTGCAGGTGCTGGGGTGACAGAGGCCCCAGTGCTGGCTCCGCCCATCCTAGCTGTACTGGTGAGCGGCATCATGGGAGAAGCTCCCAGAGTCCGGAGTTGGGAGAGCCAGATGGGATCAGGGAACCTGCCAGCATCAACCCTGGCCCTTTCTCATGGCCCCTGAAGCCCTGCAGGGTGGGGCTCTGCGGGCTACCTGGCCTCATCCATCTGGAATGCACCAGGCTAGATCTGGCCCCAGGGCCTTTGCACAGGGCGTGCTGTTGCCCAGACCTGGGGCTGTCAGTTCCCTGCATGGGCAGACCCTTGCCATCACTGAAATATCGGTGCACACATCCTCTGGGAGAGGTCTTCCTGGGCCTCCAGCTGTGCTTCCTCACAGGCCGCATCCAGACATTCACATCCTCTCCCCTGGACCCCATCTGTCTCTTGTTTTGAGATGGAGTCTCGCTGTGTTGCCCAGGCTGCAGTGCAGTCCCATGATCTTGGTTCACTGCAACCTCTGCCTCCCGAGTAGCTGGGATTACAGACATGCGCCACTACACTCAGCTAATTTTTGTATTTTAAGTAGAGATGGGGTTTCACTATGTTGGGCAGGTTGGTCCGGAACTCCTGAGCTCAAGTGATCCACCCACCTGGGTCTCCCAAAGTGCTGGGATTACAGGTGGGAACCACAGTGCCTGGCGCACTCTTTTTAAAAAAAAAAAAAAAAAAAAATCAGGCCGGGCGCAGTGGCTCAAGCCTGTAATCCCAGCACTTTGGGAGGCCGAGACGGGTGGATCACGAGGTCAGGAGATCGAGACCATCCTAGCTAACACGGTGAAACCCCGTCTCTACTAAAAAAAATACAAAAAACTAGCCAGGCGAGGTGGCGGGTGCCTGTAGTCCCAGCTACGTGGGAGGCTGAGGCAGGAGAATGGCGTAAACCTGGGAGGCGGAGCTTGCAGTGAGCTGAGATCTGGCCACTGCACTCCAGCCTGGGCGACAGAGCGAGACTCCATCTCAAAAAAAAAAAAAAAAAAAAAAAAATCATAGATGGATTCTCACTATGTTGACCAAGCTGGGCTCAAGCGACCCTCCCACCTTGGCTTCCAAAGAGCTGAAATTACAGGCCATGACACTACACCCGCCTCTTTAAAAAAAAACAAACAGGCCGGGCACGGTGGCTCAAGCCTGTAATCCCAGCACTTTGGGAGGCCGAGGCGGGCGGATCACGAGGTCAGGAGATCGAGACCATCCTGGCTAACACGGTGAAACCCCGTCTCTACTAAAAATACAAAAAACTAGCCGGGCGCGGTGGCGGGCGCCTGTAGTCCCAGCTACTCGGGAGGCTGAGGCAGGAGAATGGCCTAAACCCGGGAGGCGGAGCTTGCAGTGAGCTGAGATCCGGCCACTGCACTCCAGCCTGGGTGACAGAGCAAGACTCCGTCTCAAAAAAAAAAAAAAAAAAACAAACAAACAAAAAAAGAGCTGGGTGCGGTGACTCACACCTGTAATCCCAGCACTTTGGGAGGCCTAGGCGGGCGGATCACAAGGTCAAGAGATCAAGACCATCCTGACCAACATGGTGAAACCCTGTCTCTACTAAAAATACAAAAATTAGCTGCGCATAGCGGCGCACGCCTGTAGTCCCAGCTACTCGGGAAGCTGAGACAGGAGAATTGCTTGAACCCAAGAGGTGGAGGTTGCAGTAAGCAGAGATCGTGCCACTGTACTTCAGCCTGGTGACAGAGTAAGACTCTGTCTTAAAAATAAATAAATAAAAAATAAAAAGAGAGACTTCACTCTTGTGAGGTCTTCCAGCCTAGGCTGGAGTGCAGTGGCGCAATGATAGTTCACTAAAGCCTCAAATTCCTGTGCTCGTCATCCTCCTACCATCTGTCTGTTGAATTCCGCACATCCACTAGGTAAAGCAATGATGCCACAGAACCCATGCGGCAGCCTCAAGTTAGGACCCGTTGGGGTCCTGGATTTCAGGTAAAGACAGTGAATCCTGGGGTAATGGGTGGAGCTGGGCAGGAACACCCCCAGAGTCCACCTGAGTCAGACCTCTCAACCCACTTGTTCCCTGCTACATCACCCCACTTCTCTATGCCTCAGTTTCTCCTCTGTAGAGCGAGTGTGTTGTGCCCAGAGAGGAGACCCCCAGCTCCAGCTGGCTCACCCACATCCACCATGCTGTGTGACTCCAGATGCATCAAAGGCTTTCTCTGGCCCAGCCCCAGGTGGCGGTAGAAGAAAGCTCAGGAGTCTGTGGAAACCGCAGGATGGGAGGCTTTATTTCACTGTGGCGGGGAGGGAGCCTGGACAGGGGGCGGCAGGCGGGGCAGGGGGGCTGGCACTCAGGCGGGGACTAGGCAGGGGAAGGGCTGCCCCCAGGCCTGTTGAGGAGAAACTGAGGCCGGCCCTGGCGGAGACCTAGCCCAGCAGACTAAGGAGGGTGGGGGAAAACTGGGTCTGAAGGAATGAGGGCCCCCTCCCTCTGGGCTTTCCTCCTAGAGGGCCTTAGTCCCTCCTGCTGGCTGGGCTGCACGACCCCCAATCCCTGCTCCCCTAACCCGGAGGAGGGGGCTAGACCAGGGAGGGCAGTGGACAGGGAGCCTGGGGGAGTTGGGAAGCGCAGGGCAGGGTCCATGGTGTGCAGAGGGAGTGGCGGCCACCTGGGCGGTCAGTTCCTGGCAGCGATGACCACAGAGAGTGCCACACCCCCCAAGGCAACAGCAGTTGCCCCAAACAGCCACTTCCATGGGATGGACTGTAGATAAAAAGGAGGGGAGAGAAGGGTGGAGCGAGGTCAAGACTGGCCTCTGGGGCCTCAGCTGCCAGCATAGCCCAAACAGACCTCCCAACAAATCACTGCCTGACCATGTATTTCCCACTTTCTGGCAAACTCCTACTCACATAGCAAAACCCAAATCAAATGGTCCCTCCTCCAGGACACTGCCCCTCATGCCCTGGAAGAGGCTCCATTCCCCACCCGCAGCCCTCCAGCTTGAATTCCACCTTCAACTCCACTCATGATCACACAGGGCTGGGCCTTCTCCATGTCTCCTGCATCACCCAGGATGGCCCAGTCTCCAAGAACATTCATGTATGCAAAATAAAATCCCTCTGGTAGGGATGCCCTGCATGCAGCCCCTGCCCATTCTGTGCCCCAGCTTACCCAGGCACCCTTGCCAGGGCACTTGGCAGGCAGCCGGCTGGGGTTGCCCAGCATTTTCCGGTACAAGGCGGTCTCTGTGCTCCGCTGTGCTGCATGCTTCTTCACCAGCTTCGAGAGTTCTGCGTGGATCGTCTGCGAAAGGCAGGGAAGCTGAGAACACGCGGCGGCCAACCTGGCTTCACTGGCACTCTGCCCTTCTGGGACCCTAGGCTGTTTGGGTGCTGGGACCATTGGGACATGGGGGTCCCATTTGCCCCTTTCTGGGCTTAGCAAAGTCAGGGCTGCTGACCCCATCCCTCCTAGGGAGCCAGTCAATGGAGCAGAGCACAAAGTAGCCAGGAGACAGAAGGTTCTGGAAGGAAGGCCAAGGATGTTGGCATGGAGCAGGCTGGCAGTGCCCTCAGCCACTGGAGGGGTGAGAGCCCAGACTATGTGGCCGTCATGAGGGTCTTCACAAGCTGACCAGGATCCTTCAGATACCTACCCCGTGCCACTGCCCAGGTGGGAGCACAACAGAGAACCACAGCAAGAAAGACCTGAGGCAGACCACAGGAGGGACTTCCCAGCCGAGCAAGTCCCAGGGTGTCCCTGTCCTGCTCACCTTGTTGGAAGGTTCCAGCTTCAGGGCCGCCCTCAGGATGGGGATGGCCTCACTGTACTCCCCCTGCTGGGCCAGCACCTGTAAGGGGAAGGGGGTGGCGTCACTCTGGACCCATACCTCGGCCTCACTATCCTTCAAGAAACCCAGCCCAGGAGGTTGCAGTGAGCCAAGATGGTGTCATGCACTCCAGCCTGAGCAACAGAGCAAAACTCCATCTCAAAAAAATAAATAAATAAATAAAAACAGCCCGGCCAACATGGTGAAACCCCATCTCTACTAAAAAAATACAAAAATTAGCCAGGCACGGTGGCATGAACCTGTAGTCCCAGCTACTCAGGAGGATGAGGTGGGAGGATTGCTTGAACTTGGAGGCAGAAGTTGCAGTGAGCCGAGATCATGCCACTGCACCCCAGTCTGGGTGACAGAGTGTGACTCTGTCTAAAAACAAAAAAAAATAAAAAAATAAAAAATAAATTAAAAAAAAAACAGGCCAGGCGCGGTGGCTCACGCCCGTAATCCCAGTACTTTGGGAGGCTGAAGTGGGCAGATCACGAGGTCAGGAGATCCAGACCATCCTGGCTAACATGGTGAAATCCCGTCTCTACTAAAAAATACAAAAAAATTAGCCAGGGCCGGGCGTGGTGGCTCACGCCTGTAATCCCAGCACTTTGGGAGGCCGAGGCAGGCGGATCACAAGGTCAGGAGATCGAGACCACGGTGAAACCCCGTCTCTACTAAAAATACAAAAAATTAGCCGGGCGCGGTGGCGGGCGCCTGTAGTCCCAGCTACTCGGGAGGCTGAGGCAGGAGAATGGCGTAAACCCAGGAGGCGGAGCCTGCAGTGAGCCGAGATCGCGCCACTGCACTCCAGCCTGGGCGACAGAGCGAGACTCCGTCTCAAAAAACAAAAAAAAACAAAAAAACAAAAAAAAAAAATTAGCCAGGCATGGTGGCAGGCGCCTGTAGTCCCAGCTACTCAGGAGGCTGAGGCAGGAGAATGGTGTGAACCCAGAAGGCAGAGGTTGCAGTGAGCTGAGATCACACCACTGCACTCCAGCCTGGGTGACAGAGCGAGACTCCGTCTCAAAAACAAACAAAACAAAAAAAACGGCCAGGTTCCTGGCTACTCATACAAGTCCCAAATGGAGCTCTGGTAATATCCTTGGGTTCCAGCCACCCCCAAACTGCTCCCCTAGCCCTCAAACTCCATCAGTGCACACTAAGCTTGGCATTGGCCCCCGCAACATGCTCCTTCTTCCCCCGTGGATCTGTCTCAGCTGGAGATCTAGGCACCCACCTCACCACCTCCTCCCTCACCACCTCCACTGGCAAGAGGCTGAATGGATGTTTCCATAGGTTGTTTTTTTTTTTTATTTCTTTTAGAGACAGGTTCTTGATCAATCGCCCAGGCTGGAGTGCAATGGCATGATCATAGCTCACTGCAGCCTCAAACTCCTAGGCTCAAACAATCCTCCAGTCTCAGCCTCCCGAGGAGCTGGGACTACAGGTGTGTACTACCATGTCCAACTAATTATTTATTTATGTATTTATTTATTAAATTATTATTATTTTTTGAGATGGAGTCTTGCTCTGTCTCCCAAGCCGGAATGGAGTAGCGCGATCTCGGCTCAATGCAACCTCCGCCTCCTGGGCTCAAGTAATTCTCCTGCCTCAGCTTCCCAAGTAACTGCAATTACAGGCGCCTGCCACCCCCAGCTAATTTTTGTATTTTTAGTAGAGACAGGGTTTTACCATGTTGGCCAGGCTGGTCTCGAACTCCTGACCTCAGGTGATCTACCTGCCTCAGCCTCCCAAAGTGCTGGTATTACAGGCGTGAGCCACCACGCCCGGCCTACTTATTTATTTTTTCTATTTTAGAGACAGGGTCTCACCATGTTCCCCAGGATGGTTTCGAACTCCTGGGCTCAACCAATCCACCTGCCTCCATCTCCCAAGGTACTGGGATTATAGACGTGACTCACCACGCCCAGGGCTGTGACTAGGATTCCACCTTTACTCCGAGAAAAAACAGGATCCATGGAGGGTTCTATGTGAGGAGCTCTCAACACTGGGCCAAACCAGGCGCAGTGGCTTACGCCTGTAATCTCAGCACATGGGGAGGCTGAGGCGGGCAGATCACTTGAGGTCAGGAGTTCGAGACCAGCCTGGCCAATATGGCAAAACCACGTCTCTACTAAAAATACAAAAAAATAAGCTGGATGTGCTCGCTTGAACCTGGGAGGCAGAGGTTGCAGTGAGCTGAGATCGTGCCACTGCACTCCAGCCTGGGTGACAGAGCGAGACATGCGCATGGTCATGTCCGCCCTTATTTTTTTTGGAGACAGTCTTGCTTGCAAAACCACGTCTCTACTAAAAATACAAAAATTAACTGGGCATGGTGGCTTCCGCCTGTAGTTCCAGCTACTTGGGAGGCTGAGGCAGGAGAATCACTTGAACCCAGGAGGAGGAGGCTGCAGTGGTGAGCTGAGATCACGCCACTGCACTCCAGCCTGGGTGACAGAGTGAGACACTGTCTCAAAAAAACAAACAAACAAAAAACACTGGGCCAAAGGTTGGGGACCCAAGACTTGAGGATCGAATCTGGCCTCAGCCAATAAATTGCTGTCACCAGGCCACACTCCTGCACCCGTCTGGGTCTCAGTTTCTCCACTTGCACCCCACAGAGCTCAGCTGGCTGATACCTATGCCTTTCTCAAATGCAGGGTTGGGGACCACCCCCTATACCCTGGGCTGAGTGACCTGGCCTGGCACGCGGGTGTGGCCCACCTTGCCCTTGCGGAAGAGAGCCTTGATGTTATCTGGCTGGTGCTCCAGCACAAGGCTGCAGGAGCGCAGGGCCGCACGGTAGTGGTCGAGCTTCAGCTGCGAGGCCGCCAGGTTGTTCAGACACTTCACCTTCAACTGCAGGAGCTGTGCCTCCTCCTCGAACGTCATGTCCACTATTGGGAGACAATGCCCCCCACAGCGGCCGTCACCACACCAACAGACACCCCGACACCCACCCCTCTGCGGAGGCTGCCTCGCTGGCATCAGTTTCCCCAATTTTAACCCAGGACGAAGGGCTGCGCTTTCCTGGGGCTCTCCTGAGGAAGCTACAACATGGAGCCTTAAGCAAGCAAGGGCCTAGCCCATGGTGTATGTGAACTGGCCCTGTCTACTGTCACCCCGTCACCATATCCACTTGCATTCTACAACACTCTACTGGTCTGGGATACACCACGAGTCTGCAACAGGCCCTAGGTTAGGGGCAGTTGGGGATCTACTCATATTCTGGGCTATTCTAGAATGTTCTGAGTCTGAGGCTCTCTGGGGCTGGAAGTTTCTGGCATGGAGTGGACACCTTTGCAGGGGAGGTGGTGGGGATCTGATCCAAGCGGTCACCTTTGGCGCTGGAGGTGATGGCCTTGATGGCGAGGTCGTAGGAGTTGGCGGCCAGGACGAAGTCCGCCCGCTGGTAGTGGGCGTTGCCGCACTCCCGCTTTCGGTTGGCCAGGGCCACGCGCTCCTGCCCCGTGAGCATCTCCAGGTCAGGCCCGTCCACGGCCGTCTTCAGGGTCACCTCCAGGCACAGGGCCGCATGCGGGGGGATGTATGGGCTCCTGCTAGTGGGGTGGGGGCAGGCAGGGGCAACACTCAGACCTGGTGACCCCTAAACCCGCTGGGCTGGCATAGAAGGAGCGAGCTTGGCTCAAGCCCCGGATCTGTCTACCCTCCGCCCTCTGTCATTCCCTCCTCAGTAAAGTGCAGGGGAAGTGACTTGCCGCCTTGGAGCTGTGGGACTTGACGAACAAGTTCCTCTCCCTAAGCCTCGGTTTTCCTCTTTTTTTTAGAGACATGTTCTCACTCTGTTGCCCAGGCTGGAGTGCCATGGTGCAATCTTGGTTCACTGCAGCCTCGAAAACCTGGGCTCAAGTGATCCTCCTGCCTGAGCCTCCTCAGCAGCTGGGACTACAGATGTGCACCACACCCAGCTATATATATTTTTGTATAGAGATAGGGTCTATATTACTTAGATTGGTCTGGAACTCCAGGCCTCAAGCAATCCTCCTACCTCAACCTCCCAAAGTGCTGGGATTTCAGGTGTGAGCCACCTCACCCAGCCTCAGTTTCGTCGTCTATAAAACAGGCAGGTAGATATGATGAGCCAAGGGGTACACCCACTCCACCCATCCCCCTCCTGAGATCTGCAGAGACCCTAAGGATGGCCGATTCTCACCTGCCTTGGGGGCCGTAGCAGTACTTGGAGTCAGCAGTGACCATGGCCGTCTCCCCAACGTCCATGAGTGGGACACTGAGATCCAAGGCCTGGGGTGCGTGGGGATAGCCGGCAGTCAGGCAGACTCAGACCCAGTGAGGCGCGCCCCTCGCCCCTGCCCTGTCCCACCCCGGTCCGCACCTGGATGACGTCACAGTCACCCAGAGTGAACACCAGCTCCGGCTCCTCCTGCACCCGTGTGCCGTTCTCCAGCGACGTCTGTAGATGTACGGTGACCACCTGGCCCTTGACTGGGCGGCTCGAACCTGGTGGCCCTGGGACCAGCGTCTTCTTCCTCAACAGCCCGTTCCCTGCCAGGGTCCAGGGACATGCAGCCTGTCACCTGGCGGCTTAAACAGGCAGCCGCTCCCCTGAGCCCCCACTCCTACCCTCAGCTATGCCCACTAGCTGTCCAGAGGGTGCTGGCCCAACACTGGGGCACAAGCCAAATTTCCAGTGGCCACGTGGCCACCACAGTGGGGGATCCCACATGCAGGACACTGGGCAGGACAGGACAGACTTCAGGGTGACAGTACTGGTGCTAGGGACCAGCTCAGTGAATAATGGTTGGTCTAGTTTTTTTTTTTTTTTTTTTTTTTTGAGACAGAGTCTAGCTCTGTCGCCCAGGCTGAAGTGCAGTGGCCGGATTTCAGCTCACTGCAAGCTCCGCCTCCCGGGTTTACGCCATTCTCCTGCCTCAGCCTCCCGAGTAGCTGGGACTACAAGCACCCGCCACCACGCCCGGCTAATTTTTTTTTTTTTTTTTTTTTGAGACGGAGTCTTGCTCTGTCGCCCAGGCTGGAGTGCAGTGGCGTGATCTCGGCTCACTGCAAGCTCCGCCTCCCGGGTTCACACCATTCTCCTGCCTCAGCCTCCCGAGTAGCTGGGACTACAGGCGCCCACAACCGCGCCCGGCTAATTTTTTGTATTTTTAGTAGAGACGGGGTTTCACCGTGGTCTCGATCTCCTGACCTTGTGATCCGCCCGCCTCGGCCTCCCAAAGTGCTGGGATTACAGGCTTGAGCCACCGCGCCCGGCCCCGGCTAATTTTTTGTATTTTTATTTTTATTTTTATTTTTTATTATTATTTTTTTTGAGACGGAGTCTGGCTCTGTCACCCAGGCTGGAGTGCAGTGGCGCGATCTCGGCTCACTGCAAGCTCCGCCTCCCGGGTTTACGCCATTCTCCTGCCTCAGCCTCCCGAGTAGCTGGGACTACAGGCGCCCGCCACCTCGCCCGGCTAGTTTTTTGTATTTTTTAGTAGAGACGGGGTTTCACCGTGTTAGCCAGGATGGTCTCGATCTCCTGACCTCGTGATCCGCCCGTCTCGGCCTCCCAAAGTGCTGGGATTACAGGCTTGAGCCACCGCGCCCGGCCAATTTTTTGTATTTTTAGTAGAGATGGGGTTTCATCATGTTAGCCAGGATGGTCTCGATCTCCTGACCTCGTGATCCACCCGCCTCGGCCTCCCAAAGTGCTGGGATTACAGGCGTGAGCCACTGCGCCCGGCTGGTTTTGTTTTTTTTTTAAGAAAACTAAGGCTGGCCGGGTTGCCAGCTATTTGAGAGGCCAGTGTGGGAGAATCACAAGCTTAGGCCAGCATCTGTTCAAAATGGCAAGAACCCAGTCTCGGCCGGGCTGGTGGCTCACGCCTGTAATTCCAGCACTTTGGGAGGCCGAGGCGGGTGGATCACGAGGTCAGGAGATCGAGACCATCCTGACTAACACAGTGAAACCTCACCTCTACTAAAAATACAAAAAATTTGCCGGGTGTAGTGGCAGGTGCCTGTAGTCCCAGCTACTCACTCGGGAGGCTGAGGCAGGAGAATGGCGTGAACCCAGGAGGCGGAGCTTGCAGTAAGCCCAGATCGCGCCACTGCACTCCAGCCTGGGCAACAGGGTGAGACTCCGTCTCAAAAAAAAAAAAAAGAACCCAGTCTCCCCACCGTCAGGCTGAAATCCTAGCCCTGAGATGTTTGGGCCTCAGTTTACCCAGCCATGAAATGAGGTACTCATGGGGCTCTTGGTTAGGAGAGCCTTTATGATACTGTGTCTCCACCACAGCACCAAGTGGGATGAATTTAGAAGTTAAGCAAAGGCCAGGCATGGTGGCTCATGCCTGTAATCCTAGCACTTTGGGAGGCCAAAGCGGGTAGATCACCTGAGGTCAGGAGTTCGAGATCAACCTGACCAACATGGCGAAACCCTGTCTCTACTAAAAATACAAAAATTAGCTGGGTGTGGTAGTGGCTGCCTGTAATCCCAGCTACTGGGGAGGCTGAGACATGAGAATAGCTTGAACCCAGGAGGTGGAGGTAGCAGTGAGCCGAGATCACACCATCACACCACTGCACTCCAGCCTGGGCGACAGAGCGAGACTGTGTCTCAAAAAAAAAAAAAAAAAGAAAAAAAGAAGTTAAGCAAAGGCCAGGTGCAATGACTCACATGTACCCAGCCATGAAATGAGGTGCTCATGGGGCTCTCGGTTAGCAGAGGCCCTGTGACACCGTGTCTCCACCATAGCACCAAGTGGGATGAATTTAGAACTTAAGCAAAGGCCAGGCATGGTGGCTCATACCTGTAATCCCAGAACTTTGGGAGGCTGAGGTGAGAGGACTGTTTCAACCCAGGAGTTTGAGACCAGCCTGGGCAACATGGTGAGACCCCATCTCTACAAAAAGTAAAAAATGACCAGGCATGGTGGCTCACATTTGTAATCCCAGCACTTTGGAAGGCTGAGGCAGGAGGATCACATGAGGTCAGGAGTTTGAGACTAGCCTGGCCAACATGGTGAGACCCTGTCTCCACTAAAAATACAAAAATGAGAGGCCAGGCGTGGTGGCTCACACCTGTAATCCCAGTACTTTGGGAGGCCGAGGCAGGTGGATCACCTGAGGTCAGGAATTCGAGCCCAGCCTGGCCAATGTGGTGAAACCCTGTCTCTCCTAAAAATACAAAAATCAGCCGGGCATGGTGGCGGACACTTGTAATCCCAGCTACTCAGGAGGCTGAGGCAGAAGAATTGCTTGAATCTGGGAGGTGGAGGTTGCAGTGAACTGAGATCGCACCACTGCATTCCAGCCTAGGCGACAGAGTGAGACGCTGTCTCAAAAAAAAAAAAAGTGGTAAGATTTTTATCAGTACTGGTGGTGACATTTAGTAATATTTCTGTTCCATCAGTATCAATATGATCACACACTATTACTATAGTATTGTTAGTACAATTGATAGTGGTAATGATATCTTATTATTTGCATGGGACCAGCATTATTTGGTATATTAGGTATCAGTACTATACTAGCAGCAAAACGTCTTCCACAGAATACTAACATTTCTCTTGTTTTCAGTTGCTGTGATAGAGTACATTGGGGGGAACATGTGTGGGCTCACCTAGTTTTCTTCTTTAGGATTTCTCTGAGCATTTACAATACTATGACTACTGTGAACCAACCAGAAGGTTGAACAAAATAACATTCCTCCGATCTACTTGACCCCAGGACACACTTTTGGTTCTGGAAGTGGGGTATCGCTGTGTTGCCCAGGCTGGCGTACACTCAGGACACATTTTTCAGAGCCCAAGCATGTGTCAGACAAACGCCAAAAAAAGATGCAGTGATGGGGTTAGGAGCTGCCAGTGCCCGGCGTGCTGGCTGTGTGACTCTGGGCAGGGGACTCAGCCTCTCTGAGCCACTGTCACCAGATCTGGGAAACAGGGACACAGCACATTGTACATGTGTGTGAGTCAATGAATGGGGTACATCAACGTGAAGCATCTCCAGTAGTTGCCTCTGGCTGGTGATCATGGTGGTGACCATGTGACTTCCAACCCTCACAGCACAGATGGGGAAATGAGGCTCAGGGGACAAGAGGGCCAGGGCCAAGGTCACCCCGATCCACCCTTGCTCCTTACCCAGAATGTCCAGCCACTCTTCCGGGGCCGGGGCTGGGGCGGGCTCGGGTTCCATGGCAGCGAGGAACTCTCGGGCCAGGGCCCCAGGCTGCTCAGCCTCCTCCACGGGGGGTTGTCCCATGTCCTCCAGTGGTGGCAGCTCACTCAGGTCATCCTCCTCCTCCTCTTCCTCCTCCTCTTCCTCCTCACCCTCTGCATCCTCAACCCCATCCAGTACCTCGAAGTCCTCGAGCGGTGGGACCCCGGCGGGCAGCGGGGCAGAGGGCTCAGAGGGTTCAGCACACGATGCCATGCTGCTGGGGGGACGGGAATTGGCCCTGGAAGTGGGGGGCAGAGATGTGGGTCAGAATCCTACACAGCCCCTCAAAGACTCCACTGTACCTATCCCCCATACTGCTGATCACTTTCTGTGTAACTCAAGGGCTCCAGGCCTCAGTTTCCTCATCTATACAGTGGGTATAATAACAACCCCACCTTGTTGGGAGAAATTAACCCACGCATCAAGCCCCTGGCATCAGGCTCAAATAGTGTTAGCCATTCTTAGAGCTAATTATTATTCGATGTTTACAAACACTCAAGGAAGTAGGGAAGATTCCCCCCAACATTTTACAGAACAGGAAACAGGCCAGAGGGACAAAGCCATTTGCCCAAGGTCACAAAGAAAGCCAAAGGCCAAAGGAGGATTTGAACCTGGGGCTTCAGGCCCTGTGACTTTGCCTGATTCTATGCTAAGCGAGGGGTGCTGGGATTTTTGTGGAGAGGACAGCCTCTGAGGCCTTAGGGAAGCCATTTTTAGAGCCTCTAGGGCCACTGGGGGAATTGAATCTTTTACCAGGGCCTCCCACCTCCAGCCTCTTCTCCAAAGGGGAGACCCTTCCCAAAAGCACCAACCGTAATCACCCAGAAACCCCAAGCGTTTTTTCCTTTCACACCCTGAATCTAACACTATCCCCCACAACCCCAACATCAGGGACCCTGGCCCAAACCCTTCTCTAGGAGACCATCCTCCTCTCATCAGGCCTCGGTCCCACCCCCTCAAAGAAGCCTCCTTTTCAGGAGTGGCCGAGGTCCCAACACAGTCCACAGCCTCTTCCTTGCCCCAGGCCTCCTGAACCAACAACCAATCCCTCCGTCCCCCAGGCCCCAAGCTCAGAAGAGTGTGGCACAGCCATCAAACCAGCCGGCCGCATCCCCTCCCCAGCCCTCACCTGCCTGCTACTCCCGGGCTTGGGGCCCCACTTTCTGAGACCCTCCCAGCCCCCACCCCCATAATTCCCCGCGCCCGCACAATTCGGCCTCCCCTCCCACCCCCCGCCCCAACCACCACCGCCCCCAGCACGGGCCGGCTCCCCCCACAGCGGCTCCGTCTCGCCGTAAACACTCCAGTGTCCCCAGACGCCCCCCCTTTCCGATCCCATAACACCCCACGCCCTTCTGACGCCCCACAGCCCCGGCCGGGCCCTCAGTCAAGCCGCGACCCAGGCCCCCAACGCCCCACGCCTGTCTGACGCCACCAGTCTGGGGCACCCGACCCCCGCACGCCTCGGGCGCCCCTGGCCCTGCACGCCTCCATCGGGACCCCCCCACTGGATCCCCTTCGCCCCCAGTGACCCCCATCCCCGACCACCCCCGCCCGGCCGCGCCCCCTCTGGCACCCCCGACCCCCGTGCCCCCCGGCTCGCCGCCCCCGCGGCCCCTCGCCCCGCCCATCGGCCGCAGCCCCCGGCGCGCTAGCCCTCGGACCAGTCTAGGCCAGGGCAGCGGCCTGGCCAGCACGGCGCCCCCAGCACCCCAGGATACTTGCCTCTGGCTCCGGGACCCCCGCTTGGGGTCCTGCGCCCCCCTCCCCGCCCCCAGCCGCGGCCGCCGCGCCTCGGGAACCAGGTTCGGCCGCTTGGCCCCGCCCCTGCCGTGCCCATTGGCCGCCGCTGCCGCGACTGCCGCATCCATTGGCTGCTGCAGACGTCCGTCCCGGGCGTTGGCACCTCCCCCTTCCTGCTTGGCTCCGCGGGGCTTTCTTAAAGGGACAGAAGCCTCCCGGCTACTGGGGCGGAGGCGGGGGACCTTGGCCTGGACCCCGACGCGGGTCAGTATCGCGCAGCCTGTGCGACTCCTGCCTCTCCTCTGAGCTTCATCCTGATCATCTGCGAAATGGGGATAAACACCCCCATCTATGCACTCTCACCTTGGGGGCTTTTTGGGGGGACAGTCCGCTCTAAATGCTATTTCCTTAAAGACTTCAGGCTTGACGGGCAGGGCAGCTCTGGGGTTGCTGAATGACCCATCCTGAAGCCCTAGTTACAGAAGTGAACCTGAGGGCCTGAGGGGGAGTGACGTGCCCAAAGGCATACAGAAACCTGCCTCCCATCCCCCACCCAGTTTAATGTCCAGAAGGTTGCCTGGTGCATACCGGAGGCGCTCAATTACTGCTGGGCAGGCGACTGAGCCAGCAGGGCCACTGGGAGGAGTTCCTCCTCCATGCACTGTCTGCTGGAGGCTGATAAGGTCCCCATGACCCAGGGAGAAGGTGGCATCCTTGATTAGCTAAGCTTTTATGGATCTTGTTTTGAAACCGGGACACTTCTCCCTCCTTCACTCAGTTTTATTTCCTTCCTAGCAGTTACTCCCTTCCAGAATTATCTTGTCATTTAATTTGCTTGTGGTTGGAGGGACCATCCCCCACTCTGCTCCATCCTGGCAGGGATTTTTGCCTGATTTGTACCCAGCACCTCCTTGAACCATGCCTGGCATCTACAGAAGCTCAATAAATGGGTGGGTGGGTGGATGGATGGATGGATGGATTAGTCAGACATCAGCTTTCGGAGGTAGCTATGATGGAGGTGGTAACTGGCTTTTTGGAGATAACTAACTTCTAAGGTTGGAGTTCCCTGGTTGCCTCCTACAGGAAGCCCTCCCAGACCTCCCCAAGGCAAGACCAGGTGCCCCATTTGGCTGTCTTGGCACAATGAAGTTGATGAACATCCACTTCATAACTAGTTCACTTGGTTTTTTTTGACTGTTTGTTTTTGTTTTTTGAGAAGAAGTTTCACTCTTGTTGCCCAGGCTGGAGTGCAATGGCGCGATCTCAGCTCACTGCAACCTCCGCCTCCCAGGTTCAAGCGATTCTCCTGCCTCAGCCTCCCGAGTAGCTCGGAGTAGAGGCATGCGCCACCACGTCTGGCTAAGTTTGTATTTTTTTTTTTTTTTTTTTTTTTTTGAGACGGAGTCTCGCTCTGTCGCCCAGGCTGGGGTGCAGTGGCCAGATCTCAGCTCACTGCAAGCTCCGCCTCCCGGGTTCCCGCCATTCTCCTGCCTCAGCCTCCTGAGTAGCTGGGACTACAGGCGCCCGCCACCTCGCCCGGCTAGTTTTTTGTACTTTTTAGTAGAGACGGGGTTTCACCGTGTTAGCCAGGATGGTCTTGATCTCCTGACCTCGTGATCCGCCCGTCTCGGCCTCCCAAAGTGCTGGGATTACAGGCTTGAGCCACCGCGCCCGGCCCCTAAGTTTGTATTTTTAGTGGACACGGGGTTTCTTCATGTTGGTCAGGCAGGTCTCAAACTCCCAACCTCACGTGGATTACAGACGTGAGCCACCATGCCTGTCCTTTTTTTTTTTCTTTTTTTTTTTTTTTTTTTTTGAGACAGGGTCTTGCTCTGTCACCAGGCTGGAGGGCAGTGGTGTGATCTCAGCTCACTGCAACATCCACCTCCTGGGTTCAAACGATTCTCCTGCCCAACTAATTTTTATATTTTTAGTAGACACAGGGTTTCACCACGTTGGCCAGGATGGTCTGGAACTCCTGACCTCATGATCTGCCTGCCTCGGCTTCCCAAACTAGTTTACTTATATCTCTGCCTTTTTTTTTTTTTTGAGATAGGGTCTTACTTTGAAACCCAGGCTGGAGTGCAGTGGCACAATCTCAGATTCTCAGATCACTGCAACCACCTCTACCTCCTGGGCTGAAGCAGTCCTCCCACCTCAGCCTCCTGAATAGCTGGGACCACAGGTGCAGCATTATGTCCAGCTATTTTTTTTTTTTTTTTTTTTCTGAGACAGAGTCTCGCTCTGTTGCCCAGGCTGGAGTGCAGTGGTGCAATCTCGGCTTACTGCAAGCTCCGCCTCCCAGGTTCACGGCATTCTCCTGCCTCAGCCTCACGAGTAGCTGGGGCTACAGGCGCCCGCCACCACACCTGGCTAATTTTTTATATTTTTAGTGAAGATGGGGCTTCACCGTGTTAGCCAGGATGGTCTTGATCTCCTGACCTCGTGATCTACCCGCCTCGGCCTCCCAAAGTGCTGGGATTACAGGCATGAGCCACCACGCCCAGCCCAATATTTATATTTTTTGTAGAGATGAGGTTTCTCCCATGTTGCCCAGGCTGGTCTTGAACTCCTGGACTCAAACAATACTTCCACTTTGGCCTCCCAAACTGTTGGGATTATAGGAGTGAGCCACTGCCTTGATTTACCTCTGCCTTGCCCTCTACACTGGAAGAGCCCCAAAGTCTGGGAAGCCTTTGTTGTTTCTCATTGTTATAGCTCGGAGACTTGCACAGTGCCTGTGGCACAAAAGGTAGTGGTGGGGTCTCATGAAAACCACTGAGGAAGGAAGGGAGGTTGGACAGCCAGAAAAGGTGGTAGCACAGCAGAGCTATGTAAGAAATCACCTTGGGGAGGTGTGGTGGCTTATGCCAGTAATCCCAGCACTTTGGCAGGCCAAGGTAGGTGGATCACTTGAAGTCAGGAAATCTAGACCAGCCTGGCCAACATGGTGAAACCCCGACTCTACTAAAAATACAAAAATTAGCTGAGTATGGTGGTGCACGCCTATAATCTCAGATACTGGGGTGGCTGAGGCATGAGGATTGCTTGAACCCCAGCAGTGGAAGTTGCAGTGAGCAAGACCCTGTCTAAAGAAGAGGAGAAAGGCCAGGTGCGGTGGCTCACACCTGTAATCCCAGCACTTTGGGAGGCTGAGGCGGGCGGATCAGGAGGTCAGGAGATCGAGACCATCCTGGCTAACACAGTGAAACCCCGTCTCCACTAAAAATACAAAAAATTATCCGGGCATGGTGGCGGGCGCCTGTAGTGCCAGCTACTTGGGAGGTTGAGGCAGGAGAATGGCGGGAACCCAGGAGGCGGAAGTTGCTGTGAGCCAAGATTGTGCCACTGCACTCCAGCCTGGGGGATAGAGCGTGAGACTCCATCTGAAAAAAGAAAGAAAACGAGAAAAAATCACCTGGGAAGGGGCATGAAATAATCCCTGGGGGACTCCAGGGTCTGAGGGACTTAAACTATTCCCCATCCATCACTGAACCCCAGTTTTTTTGTTTTTGTTTTTTTTTTTTTGAGACGGAGTCTTGCTCTGTCACCCAGGCTGGAGTGCAGTGGCCGGATCTCAGCTCACTGCAAGCTCCGCCTCCCGGGTTTACGCCATTCTCCTGCCTCAGCCTCCCGAGTAGCTGGGACTACAGGCGCCCGCCACCTCGCCCGGCTATTTTTTTGTATTTTTTAGTAGAGACGGGGTTTCACCGTGTTAGCCGGGATCGTCTCTCGATCTCCTGACCTCGTGATCCGCCCATCTCGGCCTCCCAAAGTGCTGGGATTACAGGCTTGAGCCACCGCGCCCGGCCTGAACCCCAGTTTTTAATTGTTTTTATTTTTTTAACTTTTTTGTTTTTATAACCTACCTGAACCCCTATGTTTATATCTGCACAGTGGAGTTCATTGCCCATCCATCTGCATCTCTGTTACAGGGGCAGGAGGAATTCCACTAAACAACAATACTAATAAAAGAAACAAGTCTCAGCTGGGCACAGTGACTCACGCCTGTAATCCCAGCACTTTGAGAGGCTGAGGCAGGTGGATCACCTGAGGTCAAGAGTTCGAGACGAGCCTGGCCAATGTGGTGAAGATTGTCTCTACAAAAATTACAGAAATTAGCCGGGTGTAATCCCAGCTACTTGGGAAGCTGAGGCAGGAGAATCGCTTGAACCCGGGAGGCAGACATTGCAGCGAGCCAAGATCACGCCACTGTATTCCAGCCTGGGCAACCTAAGCCTGGGTAACATAGTGAGAGCCTGCCTCTACAGAATATTTATTAATTTATTTATTTGGAGACACAGTCTCCCTCTGTCTCCCACGTAGAGTGCAGTGGAGCAATCTGGGCTCACTGCAATCTCTGAGTCCCAGGTTCAAGCGATTCTCCTGCCTCAGCCTTCCTAGTAGCTGGGATTACAGGCACCTGCCACCATACCTGGCTAATTTTTTGTATTTTTAGTAGAGATGGGGGTTCCACTATGTTGGCCAGGCTGGCCTCGAACTCCTGACCTCATGATCTGCCTGCCTCGGCCTCCCGAAGTGCTGGGATTACAGGAATGAGCCATCACGCCTGGCTTCTACAGAAAATTAAAAAATGTAGTCCCAGATAAATAGGAGGCTGAGGTGGGAGGGATCCCTTGAACCCAGGAGGTCAAGACTGCAGTGAGTTATAATCAAAGCTCTGTACTGCAGCCTGAGCAACAAGGCAAGACGCTGTTTCTAAAATAATAATAATTATTATTATAAATAAACAATAAGCTACTAAAATAAACTACAAAATAACACCACCAACAACAATAATAATGGCTGGCACTCATTGAACAGGTATTTGCAGGCAAACATTTTACTTATATTTACTTTTCCCTTTTTTTTTTTTGAGACGGAATCTCGCTCTGTCACCCAGGCCGGGGTGCAGTGGCACGATCTCGGCTCACTGCCACCTCTGCCTCCCAGGTTCAAGTAATTCTCCTGTTTCAGCCTCCGGAGTAGCTGGGACTACAGGCGCTAGCCACCAAGCCTGGCTGATTTTTGTATTTTTAGTGGAGACGGGGTTTCACCATATTGATCAGGCTGGTCTCGAACTCCTGACCTCAGGTGATCCACCCGCCTCAGCCTCCCAAAGTTCTGGGATTACAGGCGTGAGCCACCGTGCCCGGCCTCCATCTTTGTTTTTTAACTGGGGCATTTGGTCTATGGGTATTTAATGTAATTATGGACATATCTAGACATAAATCTGTCTCCTTTAGGTGGTTTTTCTATCTCTCTCTCTCTTTTTTTTTTTTTTTGAGATGGAGTTGCTCTGTTGCTAGGCTGGAGCAGTGATCACGCCATTGCACTTCAGTGCAGGCAACAGAGTAAGACCCTATCACACACACACAAAAAGAAATGAAATGGGGCCGGGCGCGGTGGCTCAAGCCTGTAATCCCAGCACTTTGGGAGGCCGAGACGGGCGGATCACGAGGTCAGGAGATCGAGACCATCCTGGCTAATATGGTGAAACCCCGTCTCTACTAAAAATACAAAAAACTAGCCGGGCGAGGTGGCGGGCGCCTGTAGTCCCAGCTACTCCGGAGGCTGAGGCAGGAGAATGGCGTAAACCCGGGAGGCGGAGCTTGCAGTGAGCTGAGATCCGGCCACTGCACTCCAGCCCGGGCTACAGAGCAAGACTCCGTCTCAAAAAAAAAAAAGAAATGAAATGGAAAAAAGTGGCAGAGAAACCCTTCCAGTCCCCAAACCTGACCCCCCAATGTCCCCATCTCTGAGCAGACTGAATGTTCCCATAACTTTCTATCCTCTCCCCTGATCACACAAAAAAACATGTTTTTGTCTCAGGTCCAGTGTGTAGAAAACATCAGGGGAGCTGGGCGCAGTGGCTCAAGCCTGTAATCCCAGCACGGGCGGATCACGAGGTCAGGAGATTGAGACCATCCTGGCTAACACCGTGAAACCCCATCTCTACTAAAAAATACAAAAAAACTGGCCGGGCAAGGTGGCAGGCGCCTGTAGTCCCAGCTACTCGGGAGGCTGAGGCAGGAGAATGGCGTAAACCTGGGAGGCGGAGCTTGCAGTGAGCCGAGATCCCGCCACTGCACTCCAGCCTGGGCGACAGAGCGAGACTCGGTCTCAAAAAAAAAAAAAAAAAGAAAACATCAGGGGCCAGCCAAGTCCCTTTGGGCATCAATCTATAGTCCCTACCCCTTCTAAGACCTTCGTAAATTATCCTTGGCTTCCAAAAGAGCCGTAGGGATCCACTGAAAAATTTGGTTCTGGCCTGGCATAGTGGCTCACGTCTGTAATCCCAGCATTTTGGGAGGCCAAGGCGGGTGGATCACTTGAGGTCAGGAGTTCAAGACCAGCCTGGACAACATGGCAAAACCCTGTCTTTACCAATACAAAAATTATCCAGGCACTAGGAGCAGTGGCTCACGCCTGTAATCCCAGTACTTTGGGAGGCTGAGGTGGGCGGATCACAGGGTCAGGAGATCGAGACCATCCTGGCTAATACGGTGAAACTCTGTCTCTACTAAAAATACAAAAAATTAGCCAGGCGCGGTGGCAGGCACCTGTAGTCCCAGCTACTTGGGAGGCTGAGCCAGGAGAATGGTGTGAACTCGGGAGGCGGAGCGTGCAGTGAGCTGAGATCGCGCCACTGCACTCCAGCCTGGGCAACAGAGTGAGACTTCATCTCAAAAAAAAAAAAAATTATCCGGGCATGGTGGTGCATGCCTGTAATCCCAGCTACTCAAGAGAGTGAGGCAGGAGAATTGCCTGAATCTGGGAGGGAGAAGTTGCAGTGAGCCAAGATTGCAATACTATACTCCAGCCTAAGTGACAAAAAAAAAAAAAAGGCCGGGCGCGGTGGCTCAGGCCTGTAATCCCAGCACTTTGGGAGGCCGAGACGGGTGGATCACTAGGTCAGGAGATCGAGACCATCCTGGCTAACACGGTGAAACCCCGTCTCTACTAAAAAATACAAAAAACTAGCCGGGCGAGGTGGCGGGCGCCTGTAGTCCCAGCTACTCAGGAGGCTGAGACAGGAGAATGGCCTGAACCCGGGAGGCGGAGCTTGCAGTGAGCTGAGATCCGGCCACTACACTCCAGCCTGGGCGACAGAGCGAGACTCCCTCTCAAAAAAAAAAAAAAAAAAAAAAAAAAAAAAAAAAAAAAGGCCAGGCACGGTGGCTCATGCCTGTAATCCCAGCACTTTGGGAGGCCAAGGCGGCTGGATCACAAGGTCAGGAGATTGAGACCGTGCTGGTTTCACCAACATGGTGAAACCCCGTCTCTACTAAAAATACGAAAATTAGCTGGGTGTGGTGGCGGGCGCCTGTAATCCCAGCTACTTGGGAGCCTGAGGCAGGAGAATCACTTGAACCAGGGAGGCAGAGGTTGCAATGAATGGGGATCGTGCCACTGCACTCTAGCCTGGCGACAAAGTGAGACTCTGTCTCAAAAGCTTGGTTTCTCCAGCCTGGGCATCTTCTGGTGCAGAGTGCAAACAGAGTCATGGTTCTTCTTTTCCCAGCAGCCTCCGTCCCAGCTGCCCTCTCAGAAGTGTCTCCTGCCTGGTGCACTGAGCTCCCTGCCAATTCCTACAAAGATCAAGTCTGCCCTAGGTGCTTTCCCATCATCCTTCCTTGGCTCCTGTAATTCCCTCAGCTCTGAATGATTGTCTGTTTCTAGAAAAATCCCATTTCTACCTCAAAACCCCATCCAGAGGTACCTGCCTCCTTGCAACCTTCCTTGCTTCTAATATTAGCCCTCACATCCTACTCTAGTTTTCTCCAGCTTTAAGTCCCTCCCCTTTCTTTCCAACCACTGACCCTAGTAGGGTAGAGGGGTCTATTTTTGACTCTGTTTCTCCTCCTCCTCCAGGGCTAGGTAAGAATGGAGAACTTCCTGGGTTCCCAGAATATGGGCCATATCCAGAGGGGAGTGAACAATTTATTATTAATACTATTTTTGAGATGGAGTCTTGCTCTGTCGAGCAGGCTAGTAGGCAGTGGTACAAACTCAGCTCATTGTAACCTCTGCCTCCCAGGTTCAGGCAATTCTCTACCTCAGCCTCCCAAATAGCTGGGATTATAGGTGTGCACCACCACACCCAGCTAATTTTGTGTTTTTAGTAGAGACGAGGTTTCACCATGTTGGCCAGGCTAGTCTCGAACTCCTGACCTTGTGATCTGCCCACCTCGGCCTCCCAAAGTACTGGGATTACAGGTGTGCACCACCGCACCCAGTCGAAAATTTTTTTTTTTTTTGAGACGGAGTCTTGCTCTGTAGCCCGGGCTGGAGTGCAGTGGCCGGATCTCAGCTCACTGCAAGCTCTGCCTCCCGGGTTTAGGCCATTCTTCTGCCTCAGCCTCCGGAGTAGCTGGGACTACAGGCGCCCGCCACCTCGCCCGGCTAGTTTTTTTTTTTGTATTTTTAGTAGAGACGGGGTTTCACGGTGTTAGCCAGGATGGTCTCGATCTCCTGACCTCGTGATCCGCCCGTCTCGGCCTCCCAAAGTGCTGGGATTACAGGCTTGAGCCACAAAATTTTTTTTTTTTTTGAGACAGAGTCTCGCTCTGTCGCTCACACTGGAGTGCAGTGGCGCAATCTTGGCTCACTGCAACCTCCGCCTCCCAGATTCAAGCAATTCTCCTGCCTCAGCCTCCTGAGTAGCTGGGATTAAAGATGTGTGCCACCATGCCCAGCTAATTTTTGTATTTTTACTAGAGATGGGGTTTCACCATGTTGGTCAGGCTGGTCTCAAACTCCTGACCTCGTGATCCACCCGCTTTGGCCTCCCAAAGTGCTAGGATTACAGGTGTGAGCCACTACGACTGGTCTGAAAAATTTTTTAAATTGTTGGACTGGCCAGCACAGTGGCTCACTCCTGTAATCCCAGCACTTTGGGAGGCCGAAGCGGGCAGATCACTTGAGGCCAGGAGTTCGAGACCAGCCTGGCCAACATAGTGAAACCCTGTCTCTACTAAAAATATAAAAATTAAACGGGTATGGTGGGGTATAGTGGTGTGTGCCTGTAATCTCAGCTCTTCAGGAGGCTGAGGCAGGAGAATTGCCTGAACCCGGGAGGCAGAGGTTGCAGTGAGCTGAGATCGTGCCATTGCACTCCAGCCTGGTGACAGAGTAAGACTCTGTTTCAAGAAACAAACAAACAAACAAACAAACAGTTGAACTAAACATACAAGAATTATAGCCAGGCGCAGTGGCTCATGCCTGTAATCCCAGCACCTTGGGAGGCCGAGGCAGGCGGATCACAAGATCAGGAGTTCAAGACCAGCCTGACCAACATGGTGAAACCTGATCTCTACTAAAAATACAAAAATTAGATGAGCGTGGTGACGGGCACCTGTAGTCCCAGCTACTCATGAGGCTGAGGCAGGAGAATCGCTTAAACCCGGGAGGCGGAGGTTGCAGTGAGCCTAGATCGCACCACTGCACTCAAGCCTGGGTGACAGAGTGAGACTATGTCTCAAAAAGAAAAAAAAAAAAAAAAAAGAATTCTAGCCAGGTACAGTAGCTCACACCTGTAATCCCAGCACTTTGGGAGGCCAAGGCGAGTGGATCACCTGAGGTCAGGAGTTTGAGACCAGCCTGGCCAACATGGTGAAATCCTACGTCTAGTAAAAATACAAAAATGAGCCAGGTGTGGTGGTGGGCGCCTATAATCACAGCTTCTGGGGAGGCTGAGGCAGGAGAATCGCTTGAACCCAGAAGGAGGAGGTTGCAGTGTGCTGAGATCGCACCACTGCACTCCAGCATGGGTGACAAAGTGAGACTCTGTCTCAAATTAAAAAGCAACAGGCTGGGTGTGGTACCTCATGCCTGTAATCCCAGCACTTTGGGAGGCCAAGGCGGGTGGATCACAAGGTCAGGAATTCAAGACCAAGCTGGCTAACATGGTGACACCCTGTCTCTACTAAAAATACAAAAATTAGCTGGGCGTGGTGGTGTGCACCTGTAATCCTAGCTACTTGGGAGGCTGAGGAAGGAGAATGGCTTGAATCCGGGAGGCAGAGGGTGCAGTGAGCCGAGATCATGCCACTGCACTCCAGCCTGGGCGACAAATCGAGACTCAGTCATCTCAAAAACAACAACAACAACAACAACAAAAACCAATTGTTGAATTAAATATATAAGAATTCCAGGCCGGGTGCAGTGGCTCACGCCTGTAATCCCAGCACTTTGGGAGGCCGAGGCGGGTGGCATCACGAGGTCAGGAAATCAAGACCATCCTGGGTAACGTGGTGAAACCCCGTCTCTACTAAAAAAAATACAAAAAAATTAGCCGGGGGTGGTGGTGGGCACCTGTAGTCCCAGCTACTCGGGAGGCTGAGGCAGGAGAATGGTGTGAATCCGGGAGGCAGAGCTTGCAGTGAGCCGAGATCGTGCCACTGCACTCCAGCCTGGGCGACAGGGCGAGACTCCGTCTCAAAAAAAAAAAAAAAAAGAATTCCAGTTCTCATTGACTTCTTTTTCTTCTTTCTTTCTTTTTTTTTTTTTTTTGAGACTGGGTCTCCCTCTGTTACCCAGCCTGGAGTACAGTGGTGCAATCCTAGCTTACTGCAGCCTGGAACTCCTGGGATCAGGTAATTCTTATGCTTCAGCCTCCCAAGCATATGGGACTACAGATGTGCACCACCATGCCCAGTTAATTTTTTTTTTTTTTTTTTTTTTTTGAGACGGAGTCTCGCTGTGTCTCCCAGGCTGGAGTGCAGTGGCGTGATCTCGGCTCACTGCAAGCTCCGCCTCCCGGGTTCACGCCATTCTCCCGCCTCAGCCTCCCAAGTAGCTGAGACTACAGGTGCCCGCCACCACGCCCGGCTAGTTTTTTTTTTTTTGTATTTTTAGTAGAGACGGGGTTTCACCATGTTAGCCAGGATAGTCTCGATCTCCTGACCTCGTGATCCACCCGCCTCGGCCTCCCAAAGTGCTGGGATTACAGGCTTGAGCCACCGCGCCCGGCCAGTTAATTTTTTTTAGAAACAAGTTCTCAATGTTTCCCAGGCTGGCCTTGAACTCTTGGGCTGAATGGATCTTCCAGCCTCTGCCTCCCAGTCATTGACTTTCCCATGAATGATGGCAGCAGAACCTGGGAGCGATATTATCAACAGTGTACTGTGGGCTTACTGTGCTCTAACTCTTGTAAGGATTTTGCCTACGTGATTTCATAAAGTTAAGCCTCTTGCCCAAGGCCATTCAGTTAGGATGTGACAGAGCTGGATTTAAAACTCAGGTATGTTGGCCGGGTGCGGTGGCTCAAGCCTGTAATCCCAGCACTTTGGGAGGCCGAGAAGGGCGGATCACGAGGTCAGGAGATCGAGACCATCCTGGCTAATATGGTGAAACCCCGTCTCTACTAAAAATACAAAAAAAACTAGCCGGGCGTGGTGGCGGGCGCCTGTAGTCTCAGCTACTTGGGAGGCTGAGGCGGGAGAATGGCGTGAACCCGGGAGGCGGAGCTTGCAGTGAGCCGAGGTCACGCCACTGCACTCCAGCCTGGGAGACACAGCGAGACTCCGTCTCAAAAAAAAAAAAAAATTAAAATAAATAAATAAATAAATAAATAAATAAAACTCAGGTATCTGTAATTCCAGGGCTCTGAAACAGTCTTCATGTGCCCAAGAACTTGTGTGTTTATCTTCCAAGCTCTCAACAACCGTCAGAGATAGATGTTGTGATTACACAGACTTGCAATTAACAGAGACTCAGAGAAGTTACAAATATAATTCATAACATACACACCGTATGGAATCTCAATAACAATAATTACTTGTAAATATTAATTTTATTTATTTATTTATTTATATTTTTAGACAGAGTCTCACTCTGTTCCCAGGCTGGAGTACAGTGGCACGATCTCAGCTCACTGCAACCTCTGACTCTCTGGTTCAAGCGATTCTCCTGCCTCAGCCTCCCAAATAGCTAGGATTATGGCCATGCGCCACCACACCCAGCTAATTTTTGTAGTTTTTTTTAGTAGGGACAGGGTTTCACCATGTTGGCCAGGATGGTCTTGATCTCCTGACCTCGTGATCCATCCGCCTCGGCCTCCCAAAGTGCTGAGATTACAGGCGTGAGCCACCGCACCCGGCCTAATTTTATTTATTAAACCTAATGACACACTTCTCAAAAGCAAACATTTATGTAGCGATTACTATTCACCTTGTTTTGTTCAAACATTTAACTTGGATTATCTCACTTTAAAAAAGGCATCCTAGCGGCCAGGAGTGGTGGCTCACACCTGTAATCTCAGCACTTTGGGAGGCCGAGGCCGGTGGATCACCTGAGGTTGGGAGTTCGAGACCAGCCTGGCCAACATGGAGAAACCTCGTCTCTACTAAAAATACAAAATTAGCAGGGTGTGGTGGCGCATGCCTGTAATCCCAGCTACTTGTGAGGCTGAGGCAAGAGAATCCCTTGAACTGGGGGGGCAGAGGTTGTAGTAAGCCTAGAGTGCACCATTGCACTCCAGCCTGGGCAACAAGAGCGAAACGCCATCTCAAAAAAAAAGGCATCCTAGGTAGGGTGCAGTGGCTCATGCCTGTAATCCCAGCACTTTGGGAGGTCGAGGTGGCCAGATCACCTGAGGTCGGGAGTTTGAGACCAGGCTGACCAAATGGAGAAACCCCATCTCTACTAAAAATACAAAATTAGCTGGATGTGGTGGCACATGCCTGTAATCCCAGCTACTCAAGAGGCTGAGGGAGGAGAATCACTTGAACTGGGGGGGCAGAGGTTCCGATGAGCCAAGATCCTGCCATTGCACTCCAGCCAGGGCAACAAGAGCAAAACTCCATCTCAAAAAAAAAAGGCATCCTTGTCTGGGCGCGGTGGCTCACTCCTGTAATCCTAGCACTTTGGGAGCCCGAGGCAGGTGGATCACGATATCAGGAGTTCAAGGCCAGCCTGGCCAACAGTGTAACCCCGTCTCTACTAAAAACACAAAAAATTAGCTGCCCATGGTGGCACTAATGTCTCACTTTGTCACCCAGGCTGGAGTGCAATGGCACGATCTCGGCTCACTGCAACCTCCGCCCTCCGGGTTCAAGTGATTCTCCTGCCTCAGCCTCCTGAGTAGCTATGATTACAGGCACCTGCCACCACGCCAGGCTAAATTTTTTTTCTATTTTTAGTAGAGACGGGGTTTCACCATGTTGGCCTGTCTGGTCTCAAACGCCTGACCTCAGGTGATCCACCCGCCTCGGCCTCCCAAAGTGCTGGGGTTACAGGTGTGAGCCACTGCGCCCGGCCTGTTTGTTTTTTGAGACTGGGTCTCACTCTGTTGCCCAGGCTGGAGTGGGATCTTGGCTCACTGCAACTTCTGCCTCCTGGCCTCAAAAGATCCTCCCACCTCAGCCTCTTGAGTAGCTGGGACCACAGGCTCGGGCCACCGGCCCAATTTTTTTTTTTTTCCCCAGTTGTAGCTGTGAGGCATTTTATTACAGAAATCTGGTACTCGTATACACAAATCAGTATGAATTTAAAATTCATCATACATTTTCTTCCTTTTTTTTTTTTTTTTTTTTTTGAGACAAAGTCTCACTGTTGCCCAGGCTGGAGTGCAGTGGCACCATCTCGGCTCACTGCCACCTCCGCCTCCTGGGTTCACGCCATTCTCCTGCCTCAGCCTCCAGAGTAGCTGGGACTACAGGCGCCGGCCACCACGCCTGCCTAATTTTTTTGTATTTTTAGTGGAGACGGGGTTTCACCGTGTTAGCCAGGATGGTCTCCATCTCCTGACCTCGTGATCTGCCCACCTCGGCCTCCCAAAGTGTTGGCATTACAGGCGTGAGCCACCGCGCCCGGCCCATTTTCTTCATTTTTTAGTTTGTCCTTCTTTTTTTTGAGACATGGTCTTGCTCTATCGCCCAAGCTGGAGTGCAGTGGTGCGATCTTGGCTCACTGCAACCTCTGCCTCCCGGGTTCAAGCGATTCTCCTGTCTCAGCCTCCTGAGTAGCTGGGATTACAGGCTCTCGCCACCACGCCCGACTTTTTTTTATTTTTAGTACAGACGAGGTTTCACCATATTGGTCAGATTGGTCTCGAACTCCTGATCTCGTGATCCGCCCGCCTCGGCCTCCCAAACTGCTCGGGTTACAATTACGGGATGTGAGCCACTGCGCCCAGCCTGTAAACCCTTTTTTAAAAATTCCCCAGCGCATTCCTCCAAAACAACGTGGAAGTGTAAATGGAAACCAGGATTGGGCGCGGTGGCTCACGCCTGTAATTCCAGCACTTTGGGAGGCCGAGGCGGGCGGATCACCTGAGGTCGGGAGTTCAGGACTAGCCTGACCAACATGGAGAAACCCTGTCTCTACTAAAAACACAAAATTAGCCGGGCATGGTAGCGCATGCCTGTAATTCCAGCTGCTCGGGAAGGCTGAGGTAGGCGAATCGCTTGAACCTGGGAAGCGGAGGTTGCGGTGGGCCAAGATCGCGCCATTGTACTCCAGCCTCGGCAACAAGAGCTTAACTCTGCCTGGGGAAAAAAAGGAAATTTAAGACTAAAATCAGCAAAAGTGGAGCAGGTTTGTCTGAACACAGATGAGTCTGATTCCCTGCCTGGAAAGCAGGACACCTGAGTGTGGTTTGGTCGCTGACCACTGTAGCATTTACGACCTTGGGGAGGGTTACCGCTCTGGGACGCCAGTCAGTCACACCATCTATAAAAATGGGACACTTCTCAGCCTTCCTTCTTTCGGGCTGCTTTGAAGTCTGGGCTTCTGGAAATACGCAGGCGCGAGACGAACTGTTTGATTGGCTATTCATTGTGACGCGCCCGCGAGCTGCAGCTCCGTCTAAGCCCCGCCTTTTCCTGTTGTGACTCCACGCACGCAAGCGGCTCCAGGGTACGCCGCCGCCACGCGCGCTCGCACGATCGGTGCGTGGTGACGTTGCGCCGGCGCGGGCGCCATCCCGGAAGCGCGAGCAAGGCCGCCAGATGTGCAGGTGCCGCCGCTACCGACGCCGGGGCCGAGTTTGGGGTGGGGCTGGGGACTCCAGGGCCTCGGGGAACCGGTCCGGGTCGGGCGCGGCCCCCGGGCTGCGGTGGGATGGGGTGCGCCGCTGGCCACATCTGGTCATTCCTGCTGCGCACAGGCATCAGTTTCCCCGTCTGCTCAATGGATACGCAGGCGGCGCCGCGGGCTGGATCTGGATCCGGATCAGGGGCATAGAAATTGGGCCCGCCTGTGTTCTGGGTGTGTCGTGTAACCTGGAGCTGGGCGTTGCCCGGTCTGTGCCTCAGTTTCCCCGTATTGTAGGGGACGGGGCGTGAGGGGGGTATTTGAGCCCCTCCTCACTTGGGGTTTTTCAGAGCTTGGATGGCTGAGTTAAATTCTGTTAAATAACCTGGATATAGAACCGTGGTGCTTCTCTGTCTCTCCATGTGAGTTTTGGCAACTGAGCCCGCCCCTGTGAGCCTCAGTTTCACTCGGAGATGATTGTGTTTGCCTCGTAACAGTGATTGAGGATTAACTGAAGTGCTCTACAAGTGTTTGCCCGTAATATGTTCTTAGAGACCCCTGGGATGCTGTCAAAATGCTGATTCCCGGACCCTGTCCCGGGACTTCTTCACACTCCTCTTGGAGAAACAGCCTGTCCTGAACTCCCCTCATTATCACCTTTGGTTTCAGTTGCCACAGACAGCACTGTGAGATCGTCATTCTACCTTATTCCCGTTTTATGGTTGAAAAAAACTGATTCAGAAGGGTGAAGTGGCTCTCCCATGGTCAAACAGCCTACCTCTCTGCGTTTCTTCAATAAATCTACATTTGGAGTTGGGATCAGAGCTTTTGCTGGGTCAATTTCACTGTGTATGTGGAGCAGACTAGCAGTAATCAGAGAAGGCTTCTTGTGAGAGGAAGTTGCTGGGGGACGGGAGGGAAGTGCCAGGAACCCCCCAGCCCTCACATCTGGGAGCCAGAGACAGAAAAGAGTCCTGTTTTGAAGCAGGAGTGTATCCTAGAAGGTCCCAATACTGTGCCTCTCTGGCACTAGCTATGGACCTCCCTCTCCAGGTGTCTTTCTTTTTTTTTTAATTTTATTTATTTTATTTATTTATTTATTTATTTTGAGACGGAGCCTCGCTCTGTCGCCCAGGCTGGAGTGCAGTGGCCGGATCTCAGCTCACTGCAAGCTCCGCCTTTCGGGTTCACACCATTCTCCTGCCTCAGCCTCCCGAGTAGCTGGGACTACAGGCGCCCGCCACCTCGCCCGGCTAGTTTTTTGTATTTTTTAATAGAGACGGGGTTTCACCATGTTAGCAAGGATGGTCTCGATCTCCTGACCTTGTGATCCGCCCATCTCGGCCTCCCAAAGTGCTGGGATTACAGGCTTGAGCCACCGCGCCTGGCTTCTTTTTTTTTTAAGTTGAGATGGAGTCTCCCTCTGTCGCCCACACTAGAATGCAGTGGCTTGATCTTGGCTCATTGCAACCTCTGCCACCTGGGTTCAAGCAATTCTCCTGCCTCAGCCTCCTGAGTAGCTGGGACTACAGGTGCCCGCCATCATGCCTGGATAATTTTTGTATTTTTAGTAGAGATGGAGGTTTCACCATGTTGTCCAGGCTGGTTTTGAACTCCTGACCTCAAGTAGTCTGCCCACCTCGGCCTCCGAAAGTGCTGGGATTACAGACGTGAGCCACCACGCCCGGCCTCTGAAACCTTTTCTGATCCAGTAGAAGTAGGTTTCTCTGTTTCTTGGCTATTAAATGTGTGGGCCTCAGAGGCAAACTATATCAAGATCCTAGATTTTTCCTGAACTCCCTAGGAGGGTTAGTGCAGTAGCCCCTCCTCCCCTGGTTGCTTCTGGAAGTCCCTGCCTGCCATTACAGTCATCCGTGTGCCAGTAAAACTGGGAACCTCAGAACCATCTGGGTTACTGGGGCCCACGGATTGGCTGTGAGTGCCTGCAATTCTTGGCTTTAGTTTGCTAATAGAAGTGTCATGTCATGTAACCTCAGCACTTTGGGAGGCCGAGGCGGGCGGATCACGAGGTCAGCAGATCCAGACCATCCTGGCTAACATGGTGAAACCCTGTCTCTACTAAAAATACAAAAAATTAGCCAGGCGTGGTGGCGGGCACCTGTAGTCCCAGCTACTCGGGAGGCTGAGGCAGGAGAATGGCGTGAACCCGGGAGGCAGGGCTTGCAGTGAGCCGAGATTGCACCACTGCACTCCAGCCTGGGCAATAGAGCAAGACTCCGTCTCCAAAAAAAATAAAATTAAATTTAAAAAAGCATCATGTCAGAGCTGAGTTTGAAAAGTTCTGTTGCCCTTCCCCACAACAACATTCTGACATTCTGGCAGTCCCTTGCTATGAACCAGGTTCCGGGTCAGGCTCTGGTGACAGACACGCCTCTTCCTTTTTTTTTTTTTTTGAGACAGAATCTGTTGCCCAGGCTGGAGTGAAGTGGCGCAATTTTGGCTCACCACAACCTCTGCATTCCGGGTTCAAGCGATTCCCCTGCCTCAGGCTCCCAAGTAGCTGGGAGTACAGGTGCCTGCCACCATGCCTGGCTAATTTTTATATTTTCAGTAGAGACGGGGTTTCACTATGTTGGCCAGGCTGGTCTTGAACTCCTGATCTCACGTGATCCACCTGCCTCGGCCTCCCAGAGTGCTAGGATTACAGGCGAGAGCCACCGTACCCGGCCACCTCTGCTTTTTTGGAGCTGACATTGTTGTGGGGGTGACAGGCAAATGGGTTAGCTGATGACTAGGATAATTTCATGAAGATGTGAACCAGTGAAGCAATTAAATCAAGGTAAAGTGTGGCTGGATGCGGTGGCTCATGCCTGTAATCCTAGCACTTTGGGAGACCAAGGCAAGAGGGTTGTGTCAGCCTAGGAATTTAAGAGCTGCCTAGGCAGCATAGCGAGATCCTGTCTCTTAATGAACAAACAAAAACAAGGTAAAGTAGGCTGGGTGCGGTGGCTCATGCCTGTAATCCCAGCAGTCAGGGAGGCTGAGGCGGGTGGATCGCCTGAAGTCAGGAGTTCAAGACCAGCCTGGCCAACATGGTGAAATCTCGTCCCTACTAAAAACTACAAAAATTAGCCAGGTGTCATGGCAGGCACCTGTAATCCCAGCTACTCGGGAGGGTGAGGCAGGCGAATTGCTTGAACCCAGGAGGCGGAGGTTGCGGTGAGCTGAGATCGCGCTATTGCGCTCCAGCCTGGGCAACAGGAGTGGAACTCCGTATCAAAAAGAAATAAAAAAGCAAGGTCAAGTAGTAAGAGAAGCAGTAAGAGTGACCGGAATAGGGGTCCCTGACCTCTTGGGAGAGGAGACATTGGAGGTGGTGATGATTTGCTGAGGCAGCCACACACGTTCAGCTTGTGAGGACAGCAGGTGTGTGACGGGGGATGAGGGAGGAAGCTGGCAGATCTGTGCAGATGAGAGGTGCCTGTGGCCTTGGGCTCATGGAAGTGGGAGGTGATGGGATTCTAATGTGCTTGGGTACAGTTTACAAATACAACCTCTCTTAGTTTGCCCAATACCTCCAAATTCCTGGGCTGGCACACCTGAGGTTCAGGTGGCATGACTGAGCCACAGTCACACATCCCCACTGTAGGATACCACCACGGTTGGGTTAGATTCCAGCACATGGGGGTCCCAGCCTGGCCTCTTGGTCCCACCTCACCTGGTGACTGGTGCAGACCACTCTGTTCTTGCCTGTTTCAGGCAGCGGAGGAGGAGGAAGAGATGGACCTCCCGGACTCGGCCTCGAGGGTCTTCTGCGGCCGCATCCTGAGCATGGTGAACACAGATGATGTCAACGCCATCATCCTGGCCCAGAAGAACATGTGAGTGGCGGCTGGGGGATGTGAGTGTGGGAAGCAATCCACGGGCTGGCCAACATTCTTGTCTTGCCCGCCCCTACCCGGGGCCCACACTGGTGATAAAATGAAGGAAATGAGCAAATCTGTCGCTGGCTCCAAAGTAAATTCCTTCCCAGCCTGGAGGCGAGGCCTTGGCACGGGAAGCAGGGCTTTGGGGAGGTTTTGCAGCTGTGGACGGCTTGGAGGGGGCCGCAGGGGCTCCTGTCCCGAGGCCTGGGGTGGGGAGAGTTGAAGGACCAGAGGGGGCCATATGCAGGGTTTTTTGTTTATTTGTTTCTTGTTTTTGAGACAGAGTTTCACTCTTGTTGCCCAGGCTGGAGTGCAATGGCGCGATCTCAGCTCACTGCAACCTCTGCCTCCTGGGTTCAAGTGATTTCTCCTGCCTCAGCCTTCCAAGTAGCTGGTATTACAGACATGTGCCACCATGCCCAGCTAATTTTTGTATTTTCAGTAGAGGTGGGTTTCAAGTCAGATTCAGATGTGACTCTGGGGAACTTCCAGACTGAGGGGAGACAAAGCCAGACACAGACCCTCCTGGCCCTATGGTGTCAGGGCTGGGCCAGAGGAACAACCTGGGGCTAGTGAAGTTAAAAGAGTCTGATTGGGCCGGGCGCAGTGGCTCACGCCTGTAATCCCAACACTTTGGGGGGCCGAGGTGGGCAGATCACGAGGTCAGGAGATTGAGACCATCCTGGCTAACATGGTGAAACCCCGTCTCTACTAAAAATAAAAAAAATATATTAGCCAGGCGTGGTGGCGGGCACCTGTTGTCCCAGCTACTCGGGAGGCTGAGACAGGAGAATGGCCTGAACCCAGGAGGCGGAGCTTCCAGTGGGCTGAGATCGCACCACTGTACTCCAGCCTGGGCAACAGAGCAAGACTCCATCTCAAAACAAAACAAAAAAAAGAGTCTGATTGAATGAAGAGGTAGACAAGGCTACATGAGAAGGACACCCTTGAGTAGGGTTTTGAAGGTTGAATAGGAGTTTGCTAGGTGGCTCAAAGAGTAGGTAGAACTCTGCAGGACAAGGGAACAGCCCATGCAGAGGTTGTGAAGCAGGCAAGGGCTTGGCATGAACAGTCAGCTGTGCCAGGTTGGGCAGGGCCCCGAAGCTGGGCAGCTCATGCCCTCTCTCCACCATCAGGCTGGACCGCTTTGAGAAGACCAATGAGATGCTGCTCAACTTCAACAACCTGTCCAGCGCCCGCCTGCAGCAGATGAGCGAGCGCTTCCTGCACCACACAAGGACCCTGGTAGAGATGAAACGGGACCTGGACAGCATCTTCCGCCGGATCAGGTGGGTGCTCAGCCCCACCCCAGGGCCCCAGCTGACCTCTGCCTCCACCTCCCCATGTAAGCCTCAGTTTCCTTCACATACCAGTATAAAGGGGAGATTTCTGTTTGTTTTACAAGGCTTCGCTGTGCACTTAAGTGTCTGGGGCAATTCCAACCTTGGGATAAAATCTTGACGTAAGTTTATTTACTGATTGATTAATTGATCAAGACAGAGTCTTGATCTGTGGCCCCGGCTGGAGTGCAGTGGCGTCATCTTGGCTTACTGCAACCTCTGCCTCCCGGATTCAAGCGATTCTTGTGCTTCAGCCTGCTGAGTAGCTGGGATTACGGGCATACTCTACCATGCCCAGCTAATTTTTGTTGTTTTATTTATTTATTTATTTTATTTATTTATTTTTTTTTTTGAGACAGAGTCTTGCTCTGTCGCCCAGGCTGGGGTGCAGTGGCCGGATCTCAGCTCACTGCAAGCTCCGCCTCCCGGGTTTAGACCATTCTCCTGCCTCAGCCTCCCGAGTAGCTGGGACTACAGGCGCCCGCCACCTCGCCCGGCTAGTTTTTTGTATTTTTTAGTAGAGACGGGGTTTCACCGTGTTAGCCAGGATGGTCTCGATCTCCTGACCTCGTGATCCGCCCGTCTCGGCCTCCCAAAGTGCTGGGATTACAGGCTTGAGCCACCGCGCCCGGCCGTTGTTGTTTTATTTTTGAGATAGAGTCTTGCTCTGCTGCCCAGGCTGGAGTGCAGTGGTGCACTGTCGGCTCACTGCAACCTCTGCCTCCCGGGTTCAAGCGATTCTCCTGCTTCAGCCTCCTGAGTAGCTGGGACTACAGGCGCATGCTGCCACGCCCAGCTGATTTTTTGTGTTTTAGTAAAGACGAGGTTTCACCATGTTGCCAAGGCTGGTCTCGATCTCCTGAGCTCCGGCAATCCACCTGCCCTGGCCTCCTAAAGTGGTGGGATTACAGGTGTGAGCCTAATTTTTGTATTTTGTGTACTTTTTGTATTTTTTTTTTTTTTTTTTTTTTTTTGAGAGGAGTCTCGCTCTGTCGCCCAGGCTGGAGTGCAGTGGCGCGATCTCGGCTCACTGCAAGCTCCGCCTCCTGGGTTCACGCCATTCTCCTGCCTCAGCCTCCCGAGTAGCTGGGACTACAGGCGCCCACAACCGCGCCCGGCTAATTTTTTTGTATTTTTAGTAGAGACGGGGTTTCACCGTGGTCTCGATCTCCTGACCTTGTGATCCGCCCGCCTCGGCCTCCCAAAGTGCTGGGATTACAGGCGTGAGCCACCGCGCCCGGCCCTTTTTTTTTTTTTTTTTTGAGACGGAGTCTCGCTCTGTCGCCCAGGCTGGAGTACAGTGGCGCAATCTCGGCTCACTGCAAGCTCCGCCTCCCGGGTTCACGCCATTCTCCTGCCTCAGCCTCCCGAGTAGCTGGGACTACAGGCGCCCACAATCGCGCCCGGCTAATTTTTTGTATTTTTAGTAGAGACGGGGTTTCACCGTGGTCTCGATCTCCTGACCTCGTGATCCGCCCGCCTCGGCCTCCCAAAGTGCTGGGATTACAGGCGTGAGCCACCGCGCCCGGCCACTTTTTGTATTTTTTTTTTAGTAGAGACAGGGTTTCCCCATGTTGGCCAGCCTCATCTCAAACTCCTGGCCTCAGGTGATCCATCCACGTCGACCTCCCAAATGCAGGGATTATAGGCATGAGCCATCACGCTCAGCCTTGCAGTTTATTTATTCTTAAAAAACGTAACATAGTGCAGCTGAGCGTGGTGGCTCACACCTGTAATCCCAGCACTTTGGGAGGCTGAGGCGGGCAGATCACAAGGTCAGGAGATCGAGACCATCCTGGCTAACATGGTGAAACCCCATCTCTACCAAAAATACAAAAAATTAACTGGGCGTGGTGGCGGGCGCCTGTAGTACCATCTACTTGGGAGGCTGAGGCAGGAGAATGGTGTGAACCCGGGAGGTGGAGGTTTCAGTGAGCCGAGATCACGCCACTGCACTCCAGCCTGGGTGACACAGCGAGACTCTGTCTCAAATTAAAAAAAAAAAAAAGGCCGGGCGCGGTGGCTCAGGCCTGTAATCCCAGCACTTTGGGAGGCCGAGACGGGCGGATCACGAGGTTAGGAGATCGAGACCATCCTGGCTAACACGGTGAAACCCCGTCTCTACTAAAATACAAAAAAAATTAGCCGGGCGAGGTGGCGGGCACCTGTACTCCCAGCTACTCAGGAGACTGAGGCAGGAGAATGGCGTGAACCCGGGAGGCGGGGCTTGCAGTGAGCTGAGATCCGGCCACTGCACTCCAGCCTGGGCAACAGAGCTAGACTCTGTCTCAAAAAAAAAAACAAAACAAAACAAAACAAAACAAAAACGTAACATAGTGCTAGACACATAATGAAAAGGCAGGAATGGCCAGGCACAGTGGCGCATGCCTGTAATCCCAGCAGTTTGGGAGGCTGACGCAGGCGGATCACCTGAGGTCAGGAGTTCGAGACCAGCCTGGCCAACATGATGAAACCCCGTCTCTATTAAAAATACAAAAAACCGCCAGGCGCGGTGGCTTACGCCTGTAATCCCAGCACTTTGGGAGGCCGAGGCAGGCGGATCACGAGGTCAGGAGATCGAGACCATACTGGCAAACACGGTGAAACCCTGTCTCTACTAAAAATACAAAAAAATTAGCCGGGGCCGGGTGCGGTGGCTCAAGCCTGTAATTCCAGCACTTTGGGAGGCTGAGACGGGCGGATCACGAGGTCAGGAGATCGAGACCATCCTGGCTAACACGGTGAAACCCCGTCTCTACTAAAAAAAATACAAAAAACTAGCCGGGCGAGATGGTGGGCGCCTGTAGTCCCAGCTACTCGGGAGGCTGAGGCAGGAGAATGGCGTAAACCCGGAAGGCGGAGCTTGCAGTGAGCTGAGATCCGGCCACAGCACTCCAGCCTGGGCCACAGAGCGAGACTCCGTCTCAAAAAAAAAAAAAAAAATTAGCCGGGCACAATGGCAGGCGCCTATAGTCCCAGCTTCTCGGGAGGCTGAGGCAGGAGAATGGCGTGAACCCGGGAGGCGGCAGAGCTTGCAGTGAGCCGAGATCGTGCCACTGCCCTCCAGCCTGGGCGACAGAACGAGACTCCGTCTCAAAAAAAAAAAAAAAAAATACAAAAAATCAGCTGAGCACGGTGGCACGTGCCTGTAATCCCAGGTACTCGGGAGGCTGAGGGAGGAGAATCATGTGAATCCAGAAGGTGGAGGTTGCAGTGAGCCAAGATGGCACCACTGCATTCCACCCTGGATGACAGAGCGAGATTCTGTCTCAAAAAATAAAAAAAAGAGTTTATCAGAGTAGAGGAGGCCACATGTAAGAAGGGGCCTTGTAGGGGGAGCCCCCAGCCAGTGCCTAGGCTCAGAGCACCCAGAGTCTTAACTAGTTGGGGGTTGTTGCCTACCCTGGGGCTGGAGGCCGGCTGGTGAGTGACTGTCAGGGCCGTGGCTGTGGGGCCGAGCACCTGGAGAGAGTGAAGATGTGATGTGATGAACAGTGTGGGGTTCTCACTCCCGTCTCCCCTTGCCCTCAGCCGGCAGCAGGGGCCTGTGACTGGCACAAGGCCTGGCCTGCCTGCTCAGCAGGTTAAGCCCTGTGTGCCTTCTCTCCCCTGCAGGACGCTGAAAGGGAAACTGGCCAGGCAGCACCCAGAGGCCTTCAGCCGTAAGTGTCACACAGGGCTCCGGCTCCCGAGCATGTCAGCACTCTCCGCCCAGGGCAGGCTTCTGGAAGGCCACCTTGGGGCCTGATCCTGAGACCAGGCTGTAATGGGCAGTGGGTCTGGAGAAACCTGGGGCGGGGGCGGGGTGCTGGCCTGGTCTTCTCGGCAGCCTACAAGGCTGGCGCTAGGACGGGAGTCCGTGCCCTGTGGGGAGGCCGCACAGGGAATGTGGATAAGTGGCATGATGATCCTTATCCCCGTGTGCATCATGAGCCCCTGTGAACCAGGCTGTTACCCACAGTCACCCATGAGGTGGGGACTGTGAGTATCCCCGTTTCATGGAGAGGGAAACAGAGGCCCAGAGGGGCAGGACTTGAGTGCACATCCGTCTGGCTAAAGAGCCCGTCTGTTCTCTGGGGTACCACTCCATGTTGCCACCACCTTAAAGGGCTCTGCAGGCTGAGCCTGGGTTCATCCCATCTGTTGAAAAGGCTGACGGCTCTCCATCCTAGGGCCTCCAACAGCAGTTTACAGAGCAGAGAGCCAGGCTGAGGGGAGGTCATGTACCTAGGCCAGGTAGTGCAGTGAGCCAGGCTTGCCCTCACAGCTCCTGTAGGCCCAACCCCAGAGCTTGTGTCCCTTCCTCACCTCACCTTGAAGGGAGAGCTCTTCCCTGCCTGGACCTCAGTTTCCTCCTCTACAAAATAAAAATGGGCCAAGTCTGCCGGGCGCGGTGGCTCATGCCTATAATCCCAACACTGGGAGGCCGAGGCGGGTGGATCACCTGAGGTCGGGAGTTCGATACCAGCCCTACCAACATAGAGAAACCCCGTTTGTAGTAAAAATACAAAATTAGATGGGCGTGGTGACGGGCACCTGTAGTCCCAGCTACTTGGGAGGCTGAGGCAGGAGAATTGCTTGAACCCGGGAGGCGGAGGTTGCAGTGAGCTGAGATCACACCATTGCACTCCAGCTTGGGCAACAAGAGCGAAACTCCGTCTCAAAAAAAAAAAAAAAAAAAAGGGCCAAGTCATGCCCCCATGGGGTGAGGGCAGCCATTATGGGTCACATGGACAATAAATCCTACATCACGGTGCTTCGCAAGGTGACACCACCAACTCTTGGGCCTCCTTCCTCCAGATATCCCGGAGGCGTCCTTCCTGGAGGAAGAAGACGAAGACCCCATCCCACCCAGCACCACGACCACCATCGCCACCTCAGAACAGAGCACGGGCTCGTGTGACACCAGCCCCGACACCGTCTCGCCCTCCCTGAGCCCTGGCTTCGAGGACCTGTCCCATGTCCAGCCTGGCTCCCCAGCCATCAACGGCCGCAGCCAGACAGATGATGAGGAGACGACGGGCGAATAGACCTACTGCCCGGTGCCTTGAGGGGTCTCAGGGCAGCGGCATACAAGGTGGCAGCGGGTAACCCTGCCTTGTTCTGTCACCCAGGGCTCCTTTGCTGCCCCGTTCTGTCACTCAGGGCTCCTAGGGGAACAGGGCTGTCTCCCGAGGGGTGTGAAATTCCTGGGGGGGTCTTTAATTCTGGCTCCTTCCTTCCTCAGAACACCTCTCTTCTGCAAGACCCCTCTGCCATGCCAGGGCACGCCCATTCCGGCTGGAGTCGCAGGGCTGGGCACGGGAATTTTTCCAGAGCTGAGCCTGACGTCTGCTCTGAAGAATGCTTGAAAGGTTCCCAGAGACCAGAGCCAGATGTCCCCCACCCCCGGTCAGGACCTCCTTGAGGTGCACAAGCACGGTCTCCTCTGAGTTCACCCCAGCCCACCCCTGCACCCACTAATTCTGCTTTTCCTGCCCCTTGCTCCGTAAAAGTATCAAATACTGTCTCCTTGGTATCTCAAAGAGGTTTCTGAGATAGGTAGAAGTCTTGAGATGGAGGCTGGCCATCCATTCAGCCCTGAGCATGCTGAGGCCTGTGTTTCTCTGAATAGAGGTGTGGAACCTGAGGGGCCAGCAGGCCTCTCTGAGGGCCTCCATGGAGCAAACGGAGCCACCTTGGGAAAGAGTTTAATGGAATATTTTTGTACCCAATGTTTACAGATGGCTGTTGGGAAGTTATCAATAAAAAGACACCATTACTAAAAAGGGAAAAGTACACCTAGCCATGGCTTCTTCCATCCTTAGGCCAAGCAACCCAAAAGATGGGCAAGTGCTGGATGTGGGGCTGGGGGCCCTGCTGGAGGGAGGTGCAGACAGTCAGGCACCACAGAGCTAGAAAGAGACGTGGCCCTTTTTTGGAATCCCCCTGGTGGGAGCTAGAACTACCCAAGTTCCCATCACCTGCTAGGTCTTCCCTCACGCTGCTCTCACTGCTCACAATACTACCGTTCCCATCCTCCTTTCATAATTCCTCCTCCAGATCTCAGTCTTCCTCCAGATCTGGGAGCCACACTAAATCCATTTCCCATCAGACACACTCCGAGGGTTACCTCATCTTCTGAGTACTTAGAAATTATGTTGTTACGACCGGGCTTGGTGGCTCATGCCTGTAATCCCAGTACTTTGGGAGGCTGAGGCGGGTGGATCACCTGAGGTCAGGAGTTCGAGACCAGCCTGGCTAACATGGTGAAACCCCGTCCCTACTAAAAATACAAAAATTAGCTGGGCATGGTGGCGCACACCTGTAAACCCAGCTATTTGGGAGGCTGAGGCAGAATTGCTTGAATCTAGGAGGCAGAGGTCGCAGTGAGCCAAGTTCGCATCACTGCACTCTAGCCTGGGCAACAAGAGCGAAACTCTTTTTTTTTTTTTTTTTTTTTTTTTTTTTTTAATTTATTTATTATTATTATACTTTAAGTTGTAGGGTACATGTGCATAACGTGCAGATTTGTTACATATGTATACTTGTGCCATGTTGCTGTGCTGCACCCATCAACTCGTCATTTACATCAGGTATAACTCCCAATGCAATCCCTCCCCCCTCCCCCCTAGAGCGAAACTCTTGTCTCAAAAAAGAAAAAGAAATTATGTTCCTAAAGACATCTTCCCAGACATTAGAGTGTCTGCTTTTGCCTGGTATAGTAACGCCTGCAAATGTTCAAGGAAATAAACAGGTACCCCTGTTAAGCCTATAGGTGACTTCTCATTGCTCCCCATCTTCTCTGTACTCAGCACTTTTGTATTTTTTATTTATTTATTTTTTTGGAGACAGCATCTCTCTTTGTTGCCCAAGCTGGAGTGTAGTGGTCCAATCATGGGTCACTGCAACCTCAAAACTCTGGGCTCAAGCAATCCTCCAACCTCTTAAGTAGCTGGGACTACAGGTGCGCACCACCACACCTGGATAATTAAAAAAATTTTTTTGTTTTTTTGTAGATTCAGGGTCTTGCTATGTTTTCCAGGCTGGTCTTGAATTCCTGGTCTCAAGTAATCCTCCCTCTTTGACCTCCCAAAGTGCTGGGATTACAAGTGTGAACCACTGCACTCGCCCTGGCCCCTTTTTTTTTTTTTTTTTTGAGATAGACTCTCACTCTGTCGCCCAGGCTGCAGTGCTGTGGCATGAACTCAGCTCACTGCAACCTCCACCTCCCAGGTTCAAGTGATTCTCCTGCCTCAGCCTCCTGAGTAGCTGGGATTACAGGCATGCACCACCATGCCCAGCTAATTTTGTGTTTTTAGTAAAGATGGGGTTTCTTGGCCAGGCGCGGTGGCTCAAGCCTGTAATCCCAGCACTTTGGGAGGCCGAGACGGGTGGATCACGAGGTCAGGAGATCGAGACCATCCTGGCTAACACGGTGAAACCCCGTCTCTACTAAGAAATACAAAAAACTAGCCGGGCGAGGTGGCGGGCGCCTGTAGTCCCAGCTACTTGGGAGGCTGAGGCCGGAGAATGGCGTGAACCCGGGAGGCGGAGCTTGCAGTGAGCTGAGATCCGGCCACTGCACACCAGCCTGGGCTACAGAGTGAGACTCCGTCTCAAAAAAAAAAAAAAAAAGATGGGGTTTCTCCATGTTGGTCAGGCTGGTCTCCAACTCCCCACCTAAGGTGATCCACCTGCCTCTGCCTCCCAAAATGCAGGCGTGAACTACCGGGCCCAGCCTGCCCTGGCACTTTTTAGCCACCCACAAATCTGGATCCTACATTGAAAAGAGACCCTGCCGGGTGCAGTGGCTCACGCCTGTAATCCCAGCACTTTGGGAGGCCGAGGCAGGCGGATCACCTGAGGTCGCGAGTTCGAGACCCCCCCCCCCGTCCCTACTAAAAATACAAAATTAGCTGGGCATGGTGGCGCACACCTGTAATCCCAGCTACTAGGAAGGCTGAGGCAGGAGAATTGCTTGAACTCGGGTAGCGGAGGTTGCGGTGAGTCAAGATCCCGCCACTGCACTCCAGCCTGGGCAACAAGAGCGAAACTCCGTCACAAAAACAAAAGACCTTGAGTCCCGCTTGGAACCTTTTGTCAGGCACCACCACCTTTCTGGTCGAATGCGGTAGTCCCGTCAGCTCTCCCTGCTGCTGTCCTGAAATCCATTCAGGCACAGCGGCCGAAAGCTTTATAACAACCGATTCCAGGTGTTAGGTGCTTTCTCAGCCCCGATTCGTGCGTCCTGGACCCGCAGTCCTGCTTAATACCTTTGCTTTACTAGAAAACGTTCTCCTCTACTCCGTTCAAGTATTCGCTGAGGACCCGCCAAGCGTCAGCGGTTGTCAGTGGCCCAGAGGCAGCGGGCGCAAACACCAGGAGAGGTGCAATCATCTCCTCTAGTGAGTCGGCGGGCGGGGCCCATACCCGGAAGCGGGTGGGCGACGCTCACCCACGTGCGCTGCGGCTTCGTTTGCCAGCATCCAAGATGGCGGCAGGACGGGGCCCAAGGCGCGGCGCGAATTATGACGCAGGCGTCCGGCGTGCTCCGTGCGCAAGCGCCTTCGGCGGAGATTAGGTGGTTTCCGGTTCCGCCGTCCTCTTTTTCTTCAGCGAGGCGGCTGAGCTGGTTGGTGGCGGCGGTCGAGCGGGTGCGCGCCGGTCCGGGGGCGGGTGGGGGCCTGCGGGAGGCCGCAGGGGCCTGGGCGGCAGAAGAGGTGGCCCTGAACCGGCTCATGCGGGCCAGTCTCGGCGGGGTGGCTGGGCAGGGCTCTCGAGGTCGCGGTTCCGAGCCCAGACCTGGGCCCAGGAGGCGAGCGCCGTTTTGGAGAGGAGCCTGCGTGCTCTGCCTGCCAGCGTGACCCCACGAGGCCTCGGGCGGGAAGGCGTCCTCTGGGCAGATCCGAGTTAATGAGAGAGGGGTATTGAGCATGTAGCGTTAACTCTGCCAGTCACTGCGTGTAAATACTTTGGAAATACTAAATTCCTCGAGCTGAGTGTTCATACCTGGCTCCATTACTGTGTCTGTAAGGAGGGGCTGGTGGTAGCGTCTGCCTTTTAGACTCTTCTTTAGACTATTTGTATTTTTTTCAGAAGGAGTCTCGCTCTGTCGCCTAAGCTGGAGTTCTCGGCTCACTGCAACCTCCACCTCCCGGGCTCGAGCGATTTTCCTGCCTCAGCCTCCCGAGTAGCTGGGATTACAGGCGCCCGCCACCACGCCCAGCTGATTTTTTGTGTTTTTAGTAGAGACGGGGTTTCACCGTGTTGGCCAGGTTCATCTTGAACTCCTGACCTCAAATGATCCGTCTGCCTCGGCCTCCCAAAGTGCTGGGATTACAGGCTTGAGCCCCTGCACCCGGTCGATTGTTTTGCCTTTTTAAGTCAACTTTTATATGTAAACAATGCTTGGCAAGTGGTTGGTAGATACTAAGTGATGTTTATGGTTTGGGGTCAAGGCAAGAAGTGGGGTCTGGAGAGTTTTGGCGTAATTGAGAAGGAAGCTAAGAGTGTTGGGTGCCCCAGCTTGGAGTTAGAGAGAGGAGAGAGGCTGCGACAGGAAGGCATGTCTGTTGTAGGGGATGGCTTCCCATCCAGGCTGGCAGCAGGAGCAACCTGTGGAGGAGATCAGGACGTGGCTGTGGTGGGAGAGGGTGGGACGGTTCTCAGGGAAGATGAATCTGACAAGATGATGCCAAAGGGTATTTATTCCATCAGGAGATACGAGTCCTGCTGCTGCTAAGCCTAAGGAGAATAACCACAGTCTGTGTTCCTGAAGAGCGCCCATGCAGTCAGGAGGGTGGAGGACATGTGGTAGTTCCAGGACATGTGTAGACTCCAGGCCAGGGTGTGTGAGAAGCTTAGTAGGGCCAGGCTTGGAGGAGTGGAAGGAAGACAGGTACTGGGGCAGGACCAGTTGGGCTCGGTGCAGGCAAAGGGATAGCATCTGGGGTGTAGGCACCTGAGCTTGCGCCACTCAGGCATGCATTGCTCACCAGTCTCTCCTGCCTCTCTTCCTCCAGCAGACGCAAACATGCAGATCTTTGTGAAGACCCTCACGGGCAAAACCATCACCCTCGAGGTCGAGCCCAGTGACACCATTGAGAATGTCAAAGCCAAAATTCAAGACAAGGAGGGTGAGTCGGGACTGGGTGTGGGGGCTCTGGCTATGGACTGGGAATCCCTCTCTGCCCAGGGGAGTTTCAGTCCTGTGTGGGTTGGTGCTGGCTTTAGACAGACCTGTTTTGCCCTTGTTTCTCCATGTGATCTGAAGAACGTCTGTTATCTCTACCTCAGTTCGCCATTTTGAGAGACTGGGGGTAGTGCTGGAACTCCTCTGCCGGGGACACTGCCAGTAGTATGCTCCACAGAGCCTCTAACTGAGCCTTCCTCCCCCTAAGGTATCCCACCTGACCAGCAGCGTCTGATATTTGCCGGCAAACAGCTGGAAGATGGCCGCACTCTCTCAGACTACAACATCCAGAAAGGTACTAGGGTTGGGGTTGCTGGGCAGGGACCCAAGATCCCCAGGTAGGAAAAGAGCATTGATGGCTTCAGTCAGGGGTTGGGGAACAGTTCAAATGACTTGTGTTTTGTTTAAAATAATGGGACTGGGCACAGTGGCTCACGCCTGTAATCTCGGCACTTTGGGAGGGTGAGGCGGGTGGATCACCTGAGGTCAGGAGTTCCAGACCAGCCTGGCCAATGTGGTGAAATCCCGTTTCTATTAGAAACACAAAAATTAGCTGGGTGCAGTGGCTCAGGCCTGTAATCCCAGCACTTTGGGAGGCCAAGGCAGGCAGATCACAAGGTCAAGAGATACAGATCATTCTGGCCAACATGGTGAAATTCCATCTCTACTAAAAATACGAAAATTACCTAGGCATGGTGGTGCATGCCTGTAGTCCCAGCTACTCAGGAGGCTGAGGCAGGAGAATTGCTTGAACTTAGGAGGCAAAAAAAAAAAAAAAAAAGAGTCATAACGTGAATTTTTTTTATCACTGCAATAAGGAAATTAGTGTCACTTGTTGGAGTGACAAGAATTCAGTGTCCTTTTTTTGTGAGACAGTCTCACTCTGTCACCCAGGCTGGAGTGCAGTGGCGTGATCTCTGCTCACTGCAACCTTCGCCTGCCGGGTTCAAGCAATTCCTCTGCCTCAGCCTCCCAAGCAGCTGGGATTGCAGGTGCCCCCCACCACGCCCGGCTAATTTTTTTTGTATCTTTAGTAGAGACAGGGTTTCACTATGTTGGCCAGGCTGGTCTCTTAAAGTGCTGGGATTACACGTGTGAGCCACTGCGCCCAGCCTAGACTTCGTGTCTGACCTTGCCTGAACCACTTAGAAGTCGGCTTCCATATTAGAAACCCAGATGGATACCTCAGTTGGCATGTGTGTCTCATCAGACTCCCCCAGGGCTCGTGGTCAGTGCTGAGATGGAGATTTCCTGGGGCAGGCCTGGCTGGGACAGTGTATCTTCCACACATAGAACACTCGGGGGATCCCGACTTGGTGTCCCCATCACACTTGAGAAAGCACCAGACTATAGGCCCTGGAGGGCCCTGCCCCTCTGACTGAGGAGCTAGGGCTGGGCTCAGTCGCCGTCCTTCTGGCTGTCTCCTGCAGAGTCCACCCTGCACCTGGTGTTGCGCCTGCGAGGTGGCATTATTGAGCCTTCCCTCCGCCAGCTTGCCCAGAAATACAACTGCGACAAGATGATCTGCCGCAAGTATGTGTGCTCCGATGCTTGGGAGGCTGTGGGGGCTGCCAGAGTCGGGGTATGCCCTCATCCGTCCCTCCTGTCTCTCTGCAGGTGCTATGCTCGCCTTCACCCTCGTGCTGTCAACTGCCGCAAGAAGAAGTGTGGCCACACCAACAACCTGCGCCCCAAGAAGAAGGTCAAATAAGGCTCTTCTTTCCTTGAAGGGCAACCTCCTGCCCAGGCCCCGTGGCCCTGGAGCCTCAATAAAGTGTCCCTTTCGTTGACTGGAGCAGCAACTGGTGTCCTCATGGCTGGTCTGTCCAGGGAGGTAGCTAAAGAGTGGGCATCTCCCTTAGGGACTCTACTCAGCACTCCATTCTGTGCCACTTGTGGGGTCCTCTGTCCTAGATTCTGTCCCACCTGCATTGGTCCCTGTCCTATGCCCCTGACTCTGGATTTGTCATCTGTAAAATTAGAGTAAAAACCTCAGTCCTCCATCCTGGCGAACACGGTGAAACCCCGTCTCTACTAAAAACACAAAAAAATTAGCCAGGTGTGGTGGTGGACGCCTGTAGTACCAGCTTCTCGGGAGGCTGAGGCAGGAAAATGGCGTGAACCCGGGAGGCGGCAGAGATTGCAGTGAGCCCAGGTCACGCCACTGCACTCCAGCCTGGGCGACAGAACGAGACTCCGTCTCAAAAAAATCACAAAAAACCTCAGTCCTGTAATTGGTGGGACTGAGGATTACTGTTGTCATTGCTGGGATCCGTCAGGCACTTTGAGGTGTCCCTCAGGCCTTGGCCCTGAAGTGCCTAGGTGTGTGGAGATGGGTAGAAAATTAGGTACACCCAATGGTGTAGAACATTGGTTCTCAAATTTTTTTATTTTATAGAAATGGGGCCAGGCGCGGTGGCTCAAGCCTGTAATCCCAGCACTTTGGGAGGCCGAGACGGGTGGATCACAAGGTCAGGAGATCGAGACCATCCTGGCTAACATGGTGAAACCCCATCTCTACTAAAAAATACAAAAAACTAGCCGGGCGAGGTGACGGGCGCCTGTAGTCCCAGCTACTCGGGAGGCTGAGGCTGGAGAATGGCATAAACCCGGGAGGCGGAGCTTGCAGTGAGCTGAGATCCGGCCACTGCACTCCAGCCTGGGGGACAGAGCAAGACTCCGTCTCAAAAAAAAAAAAAAAAAAAGAAATGGGGTCTCACTGTGTTGCCCAGGCTGGTCTTGAACCTGGGCTCAAGCTATCCTCCCTCCTCAGCCCCTCAGTGTTGGGATTACAGGCAAGAACTGCCATTCCTGACCCAGTTCTCAGTTTTTGGGGTTTTTTTTTTGTTTTTTTGAGACGTCGTCTTGTTCTGTCGCCCAGGCTGGAGTGCAGTGGCGCTATCTCAGCTCACTGCAAGCTCCGCCTCCTGGGTTCACACCATTCTGCCTCAGCTTCCCGACTAGCTGGGACTACAGGTGCCCGCCACCACGCCTGGCTAGTTTTTTGTATTTTAGTAGAGACGGTGTTTCACCATGTTAGCCAGGATAGTCTCGATCTCATGACCTTGTGACCCGCCCGCCTCGGCTTCCCAAAATGCTGGGATTACCGGCGTGAGCTAGGATGCCTGGCCCAGTTCTCAGTTTTGAACCTGAGGCCGTGACATCACTCTCGGTCTGCAGTCAGTGCTGTGCCTCTTAAGAAGGGCAAGCCTTGGTGTTTTCCCCTTAAGGTCACCCAGGGTGGAGTGCAGTGGTGTGGTCATGGCTCCCTGTACCCCGGAACTCAGGCTCGGGTGATCCTCTCTCTTTTGCCTCCCAAGTAGCCAGGACTACAGGTGTGCACACCACCACATTCAGATAATTTGGTGTTTTTAAACTTTGTAATGATTAGTAGGCTGAAGCGGGCAAATCATAAGGTCAGGAGTTTCTTAGATGTGTTGGGGTGAGCAAAGACTTAATTCCTGTTGTATTATTTACTGATGTAAAATTTTGAGACAGTCTCACTGTCACCCAGGTTGGGGTGCAGTGGTACGATCATAGCTTGCTGCAGCCTTGATCTTCCAGGATCTTGCCTCAGCCTCCTGAGTAGCTGGGACTACATGCTTGTGCCACCACACTCGGTTAATATTTTGTAGAGATGGGGTCTTGCTATGTTGCCCAGGCTGGCTTCAAACTCCTCAACTTAAAAGCCTCTTATTTAGTTTTGTTTTTTTATCACCTTTTTTTTTTTTTTTTTTAAGATGCAGCCTTGTGCCCATTGTGCAGGCTGGAATGTGGTGGCACAATCTTGGCTCACTGCAGCTTCCACCTCGGATTCAAGCGATTCTCCTTTCTCAGCCTCTTGAGTAGCTGGAATTTATCGTGTACGCCACCATGCCTGGCTAATTTGTTTTCGTTTTTTTTTGAGATGGAGTCTCACTCTGTCGCCCAGGCTGGAGTGCAGTGACCAGATCTCAGCTCACTGCAAGCTCCGCCTCCCGGGTTCACGCCATTCTCCTGCCTCAGCCTCCCGAGTAGCTGGGATTACAGGCGCCCGCCACCTCGTCCAGCTAATTTTTTTTTTTTGTATTTTTAGCAGAGACGGGGTTTCACCACATTAGCCAGGATGGTCTTGATCTCCTGGCCTCGTGATCTGCCCGTCTTGGCCTCCCAAAGTGCTGGGATTACAGGCTGGAGCCACTGCGCCTGGCCTAATTTTTGTAGTTTTAGTAGAGATGGGGTTTTGCCATGTTGGCCAGACTGGTCTTGAACTCCTGACCTCTTGTGATTCACCTGCCTCGGCCTCCCAAAATGCTAGGATTACAAGCGTGAGCCACGGCACCTGGCCTTACTACGTTTTTTTTTTTTTTTTTTTTACAGACATGGTCTTGCTATGTTGCCCAGGATGGTTTTGCACTGATTCAAGCAGTTCTGCCTCAGCCTTCCAAAGTGCTGGGAATACAGGGGTGAGGCACCTTGCTGGCCCCTGTTTTCAGTGTCAGTGAAGCCAGTGCATGGGCAATGATGCATGCTAGTGAGGGGTGGAGTTGGTGGGACTTCCTGGGCCACTTTGGGGACTTTCACAAAAGACCCCGGTGACTCAGGGTTTTGAGTTTTTTGTTTTTTGTTTTTTTGAGACGGAGTCTCGCTCTGTCGCCCAGGCTGGAGTGCAGTGGCGCAATCTCAGCTCACTGCAAGCTCCGCCTCTTGGGTTCACGCCATTCTCCTACCTTAGCCTCCTGAGTAGCTGGGACTACAGGCGCCCGCCACTACGCCTGGCTAATTTCTCGATCTCCAGACCTTGTGATCCGCCCACCTCAGCCTCCCAGAGTGCTGGGATTACAGGCGTGAGCCACCGCGGCCGGCCCTGAGTTCTTTTTTTTTTTTTTTTTTTTTTTTGAGACGGAGTCTTGCTCTGTCGCCCAGGCTGGGGTGCAGTGGCCGGATCTCAGCTCACTGCAAGCTCCGCCTCCCAGGTTTACGCCATTCTCCTACCTCAGCCTCCCGAGCAGCTGGGACTACAGGCGCCCGCCAACCCGCCCGGCTAGTTTTTTTGCATTTTTTAGTAGAGACGGGGTTTCACCGTGTTAGCGAGGATGGTCTCGATCTCCTGACCTTGTGATCCGCCCGTCTCGGCCTCCCAAAGTGCTGGGATTACAGGCTTGAGCCACCGCGCCCAGCCGGCCCTGAGTTCTTTTTTTTTTTTTTTTGAGACGGAGTCTCGCTCTGTCGCCCAGGCTGGAGTGCAGTGGCGCGATCTCGGCTCACTGCAAGCTCCGCCTCCCGGGTTCACGCCATTCTCCTGCCTCAGCCTCCCGAGTAGCTGGGACTACAGGCGCCCACAACCGCGCCCGGCTAATTTTTTGTATTTTTAGTAGAGACGGGGTTTCACCGTGGTCTCGATCTCCTGACCGTGTGATCCGCCCGTCTCGGCCTCCCAAAGTGCTGGGATTACAGGCGTGAGCCACCGCGCCCGGCAGGCCCTGAGTTCTTAACCAATGGGGTGAAGGATTCAAAATTAACCACTCCAAGGGGGCACTGAAAGAAGAACCACTCTTGATGGACAGAAAGGGGAGGGAGTAACAGTGCCAATGAGCCCTAGCCACCCAAGCCAGCAATGGCAACCCTTCTGGGTCCCCTTCCAGCACGTGGAAGCTTTCGTTTTGTTCAATAAACTGAGCTGCTGCTCACTCTCCTGGTCCGTGGACTCTTTTTGAACTGTTAACACTCACTACGAAGGTCCTCTGCTTCGTTCTTCGAAGTTAGCGAGACCAGGAATCCATTGGCAGGAAAAACTGACTCATCGTGGGGGCTCACCTGGGATTTCCAAAGCAGTAACATTGGAACTCTTCCGCTTGCTACTCTGCTCTATTTTACTTTAGAATTGAGAACAAACGGCCGGGCGCGGTGGCTCAAGCCTGTAATCCCAGCACTTTGGGAGGCCGAGACGGGCGGATCACGAGGTCAGGAGATCGAGACCATCCTGGCTAATATGGTGAAACCGCGTCTCTACTAAAAATACAAAAAACTAGCCGGGCGAGGTGGTGGGCGCCTGTAGTCCCAGCTACTCGGGAGGCTGAGGCAGGAGAATGGCGTAAACCCGGGAGGTGGAGCTTGCAGTGAGCTGAGATCCTGCCACTGCACTCCAGCCTGGGCGACAAAGCGAGACTCCGTCTCAAAAAAAAAAAAAAAAAAAAAGAATTGAGAACAAACACCAGGCACCTGTCGGCCATTTAAAAACAAGCAGCACGGCCGCCGGACTAACGACACAGGTGTAAGGGTTTCTGAGAAAGGGCTAACAACTCCCGTTTTGCCTAGAAACCAGTTTCCACTTTCTCTGCATTTCCTGGGTTGAACCAAGGGCTGGCCAAGGGTGGAAAACCGTATCCCTGAGCTCCCAGTACCGCCCGGTCAAGATGATGGTGCTGTGTGAAACCTTTGTTAAACAGCCGCCCACACGTGCTTCACCCACCCTTCTAGAGGCATGCCTCCTGGATCCAAAAGTCTGTAGGGAAGACTCTTGAGACCCTGTCTCCAGGATTCTCTCTAGCCCTGGGATGAAAACCCTCTAGATTAGGAATCTAAAACAATTAGGATGGCAACCCTCAGATCCATGTTCCTGATGTCCCATGGCTTATTGATTTATTTTGAGATGGAGTCTCGTTCTGACGCCCAGGCTGGAGTGCAGTGGTGCAATCTCGGCTCACTGCAACCTCCACCTCCAGGATTCAAGCAATTCTCCTGCCTCAGCCTCCTAAGTAGCTGAGATTACAGGCACGTGCCACCACGCCCGGCCAATTTTTGTATTTTTTGTAGAGACGGGGTTTCACATGTTGGTCAGACTGGTCTCTGTCTCCTGACCTCATGATCCACCCACCTCGATCTCTCAAAGTGCTGGGATTACAAGCATGAGCCACCGCGCCCGGCCCCCATGGCTTATTCTAATGTAGATGGGCAACAATACAAATATACAGGACCTGTTCCCCATATTGGATACCCAAGGCAACACCCAGGACAATATAGTGTGTGCCAATGGCTACTGGAAGGCTTAGGCCATTTTCTGTCGTCCCCACCTCACTGGGAACCATATCACCTATCATCTCTCTTGTTTGGGATCAGCAATTCGAACTGTGGAGCTCTTCCATTTGGGGTACCACTCGCATTTGTGGGAGTTAAGTAATATAATAGACCATCGACAGGGAGATCAAAAGTCGTATTCTTATGATGGAAGGTTGGGACAAAAGGCCTTAGTACATGAGATGCCATTTCAGCCTTGGCCCAATGCCCCATTGCCCTCCCCACCTTAAAATTGCTATGTCTATGTACAATCTTTAAGGAGTTCATCTTACTGGGAAGATGAGGGAAGTATAAACTATAATACCATCCTGCAACTACATCTGTTTTGTAAACGAGAAGGCAAGTGGAGCGAGGTACCGTATGTTCAGACCTTCTTCTCATTAAGGGATGATAACCCACGATTGTGTAAGACATGTAACCTGCACCCCACAGGGAGTCCTGGGGCAGTTTCAAGCTCAGAAATATGCTAATTGGAGCCTTGTTAACCACCTAAGAATACACCCTGAACTTAGAACCCACAAACTGGAACAAAAACTTTTCCGTTGTACTGGTAAGAGGCCACTAAACCCAGCAGCCTGGCCTCGTTTGTGGCTAAGAAGGGAGGGAAAAGAGTGTGGTTGAAACTGCTACGTCGCGGCCGGGCGCGGTGCCTCAAGCCTGTAATCCCAGCACTTTGGGAGGCTGAGACGGCTGGATCACGAGGTCAGGAGATCGAGACCATCCTGGCTAACACGGTGAAACCCCATCTCTACTAAAAAATACAAAAATCTAGCCGGGCGAGGTGGCGGACGCCTGTAGTTCCAGCTACTCGGGAGGCTGAGGCAGGAGAATGGCGTGAACCCGGGAGGCGGAGCTTGCAGTGAGCCGAGATCCGGCCACTGCACTCCAGCCTGGGCAACAGAGCCAGACTCCGTCTCAAAAAAAAAAAAAAAAGAAACTGCTATGTCGGTAGGCACAATTAAATCCGATAAGCAGGGTTCCATGGGTGGTTGTGCACCCTGGAAAAAGGACACTAAAACAATAGGGGACGCCCTAGAACCAGTGTCCACTGGGAATGACTAGGGGTGCGGGCATCCCTATGCTTTCCTTTCAGATGGGAGAGGTTCCCTCCAAAGCGAAGTCGCCCCTGAGGTGTATTCTGAATAACTGGGACCAATTTGATTCCCAGACATTGAAGAAGCAGCAGCTTATATTTTTCTGCAGCACTGCCTGGCCACAATATCCTCTTCCAGGAGGAGAAGAGTGGCCACCTGAGGGAAGCATAAACTATAATACCATCCTGCAACTAGATCTGTTTTGTAAACGAGAAGGCAAATGGAGCGAGGTACCATGTGTTCAGACCTTCTTCTCATTAAAGGATAACCCACGATTGTGTAAGACATGTAACCTGCACCCCACAGGGAGTCCTCAAAGTCTACCCCATACCCAGGCCTCCCCACAGCTCCTCCTACTAGTGCTGAACCTCTCTGGCTTCTACAGCCCAAAAGGGAACAAAGAGCCTTCAAAGAGCCAAGAGACCCCATTGGCCCCTGGCTATGTCCTCTTCAGGCTGTAAGAGGGGAATTTGGCCCAACCCGAGTACATGTTCCCTTTTCCCTCTCTGATCTAAAGCAAATTAAGACAGACTTAAGAAAGTTCTCAGATGACCCCGACAGATACATAGATGTCCTACAGGGTCTGGGACAATCTTTTGACCTTTCCTGGAGAGAGGTCATGTTACTGCTTGATCAGACCCTAACCTCTGATGAGAAGAATGCTGCTTTAACAGCAGCCTGAGAGTTTGGGGATACCTGGTACCTCAGTCAAATAAGTGATAGAATGACATCAGAAGAGAGCGGTTTCCTACTGGCCAGCAAGCAGTTTCCAGTATGGATCCCCACTGAGACCCTGACTCAGATCATGGGGACTGGAATCGCAAACATTTACTGACCTGTTCCCTAGAAGGGTTAAGGAGAACTAGGAAAAAGCCCATGAACTATTCAATAATGTCTACCGTAACCCAAGGGAAGGAAGAAAACCCTATTGCCTTCCTTGAAAGGCTGAGGGAGGCCTTGAGAAAGTATACTCCCCTGTCACCAGATTCCCTCAAAGGCCAGTTAATTTTAAAGGACAAATTTATTACTCAGTCAGCTGCAGACATTAGGAAAAAGCTCCAAAAGTTAGCCTTGGGCCCCGAGCAAAATTTGGAGGCATCATTAAACCTGGCAACCTCGGTGTTCTATAACAGGGACCAAGAGGAACAGGCCAAAAAGGAAAAGCGGGATAAAAGAAAGGCTGCAGCTTTAGTCGTGGCCCTCAGACAGACAAACCTTGGCAGTTCAGAGAGGAGAAAAAAATGGAGCAGGCCGATCGCCCAGCAGGGCTTGTTATCAGTGCAGTTTACAAGGACACTTTAAAAAAGATTGTCCAGGCCGGGCGCGGTGGCTCAAGCCTGTAATCCCAGCACTTTGGGAAGCCGAGACGGGTGGATCACAAGGTCAGGAGATCGAGACCATCCTGGCTAACCCGGTGAAACCCCGTCTCTACTAAAAAATACAAAAAACTAGCCGGGTGAGGTGGTGGACGCCTGTAATCCCAGCTACTTGGAGGCTGAGGCAGGAGAATGGCGTAAACCCGGGAGGCGGAGCTTGCAGTGAGCTGAGATCCGGCCATTGCACTCCAGCCTGGGCAACAGAGCGAGACTACCTCTCAAAAAAAAGAAAAAAAAAAAAAAAAGATTGTCCAGTGAGAAATAAGCTGCCACCTCACCCATGTCCACTATGCCAAGGTGATCACTGGAAGGCACACTGTCTCAGAGGACGAAGGTTCTCTGGGCCAGAAGTCCCCAACCAGATGATCCAGCAACAGGACAGAGGGTGACCGCGGCAAGCACCAGCTTGTGTCATCACACTCACAGAGCCCTGGGTAAGTTTAACCATTGAGGGCCAGGAAATCGACTTTCTCCTGGACACTGGTGTGGCCTTCTCAGTTCTACTGTCCTGCCCTGGATGGCTGTCCTCAAGGTCTGTTACCATCCGAGGGATCCTGGAACAACCTGTAACCAGGTGTTTCTCCCACCCCCTTAGCTGTAACTGGGAAACCTTAATTTTCTTGCATGCCTTTCTCGTTATGCCCGAGAATCTCACACCTTTACTGTGAGGAACATACTAGCCAAAGCAGGAACTATCATCTGTATGAATACAGGGAACAAAACATCTATCTGTTGTCCCCTACTTGAGGAAGGAATCAACCCTGAGGTTTGGGCATTAGAAGGACAATTTGGAAGGGCAAAGAACGCCTGTCCAGTCCAAATCAAACTAAAAGACCCCACCTCTTTCCCTTACCAAAGACAATACCCCCTAAGACCTGAAGCTCAAAAGGGATTACAAGGTATTGTTAAAAATTTAAAAGCCAGGCCGGGCGCGGTGGCTCAAGCCTGTAATCCCAGCACTTTGGGAGGCCGAGGCGGGCGGATCACGAGGTCAGAAGATCGAGACCATCCTGGCTGACACGGTGAAACCCCGTCTCTACTAAAAAATACAAAAAACTAGCCGGGCGAGGTGGCGGGCGCCTGTAGTCCCAGCTACTGGGGAGGCTGAGGCAGGAGAATTGCGTGAACCCGGGAGGCGGAGCCTGCAGTGAGCTGAGATCCGGCCACTGCACTCCAGCCTGGGCGGCAGAGCGAGACTCCGTCTCAAAAAAAAAAAAAAAAAAAAAATTTAAAAGCCCAAGGCCCAGTAAGATGTTGTAACAGCCCCTGTAACAACCCCAATTCTAGGGTTACAAAAACCAAACAGTCAATGGAGGTTGGTGCAGGACCTCAGGCTCATGAATGAGGCCGTAATTCCTTTATACCCAGCTGTACTCAACCCTTAGACATAACTCTCTCAAATACCAGAAGCAGCAGAGTGGTTTACAGTCCTGAATCTTAAAGATGCCTTTTTCTGTATCCCTCTACACCCTGACTCTCAATTCCTATTTGCCTTTGAGGATCCCTCAGATCAAACATCTCAGCTCATCTGGACCGTCTTGCACCAGAGATTGAGAGATAGCCCTCACCTCTTTGGCCAAGCAGTCGCCCAAGATTTAAGTCACTTCTCGCACCCAGGGACCCTAATTCTTCAATATATGGATGACTTATGTCTAGCTACCTGTTCGGAGACCCTGTGCCATCAGGCTACCCAAGATCTTTTAAACCTTCTAGCTGATCGAGGTTACAAAGTATCTAAATCAAAGGCCCAGCTTTGTTTACAGCAGGTCAAATACCTAGGGCTGGTTTGGGCTAAAAGAACCAGGGCTCTCAGCAAAGAACGTATCCAGTCTATACTGGCTTATCCTCACGCTAAGACATTAAAACAGTCGTGAGAGTTTCTTGGAATAACCGGCTTTTGCTGACTGTGGATCCCCAGATGTGGCGAAATGGCCAGGCCACTTTACGCTCTAATTAAGGAGACCCAAAAAGCTAACACTCATTTGATAGAATGGGGACCAGAGGCAGAGGCAGCCTTCAGAACCCTAAGACAGGCCCTAACACAAGCCCCAGTTTTTTTTTGTTTTTTTTGTTTGTTTGTTTGTTTGTTTTTTTTTTGAGACGGAGTCTTGCTCTGTCGCCCAGGCTGGAGTGCAGTGGCCGGATCTCAGCTCACTGCAAGCTCCACCTCCCGGGTTTACACCATTCTCCTGCCTCAGCCTCCCAAGTAGCTGGGATTACAGGCGCCCGCCATGTCGCCCGGCTAGTTTTTTGTATTTTTTTTTAGTAGAGACGGGGTTTCACTGTGTTAGCCAGGATGGTCTCGATCTCCTGACCTTGTGATCCGCCCATCTCGGCCTCCCAAAGTGCTGGGATTACAGGCTTGAGCCACCGCGCCCGGCCAAGCCCCAGTTTTGAGTCCAGCTATTTCTCTTTATATGTCACAGAAAGAATCGGAATAACTCTTGGAGTCCTTACCTAGACTCGAGGGACTACCATACAGCCAGCAGCATATTTGAGAAAAGAAATTGATGTGGTAGCAAAGGGTTGGTCTCATTGTCTACGGGTGGTAGCTGCAGTGGCCATTTTAGTATCAGAGGCCGTCAAAATAATACAAGGGAGAGACCTCACTGTATGGACTACTCACGATGTAAACGGCACGCTAACTGCTAAAGGAGATTTGTGGCTGTCAGACAATCGCCTACTTAGGTACCAGGCCTTATTACTTGAGGGACCAGTGCTTCAGATGCGCACTTGTGCAGCTCTTAACCTGGCTTTCTCCCAGAAAAAGAAGGACCAATAGAACATGACTGTCAACAGGTCATAGCCCAAACTTAGGCTGCCCGGGAGGATCTTTTAGAGGTCCCCTTAACCAACCCTGACCTCAACCTATATACTGATGGAAGTTCATTTGTAGAAAAGGGATTACGAAGGGCAGGATATGCCATAGTTAGTGATAAAGCAGTAGTTGAAAGTGGGCCCCTTCCCCCAGGGACCAGCGCCCAGTTAGCAGAACTGGTGGCGCTTACCCAAGCTTTAGAGCTGGGAAAGGGAAAAAGAATAAATGTATATATGGACGGCAAATGTGCTTATCTAGTTCTACATGCCCATGCTGCCATATGGAAAGAAAGGGAGTTCCTAACCTCCAGAGGAACACCCATTAAATACCATGAAGAAATTATGAAATTATTACAAAAACCCGGCTGGGCGCAGTGGCTCATGCCTGTAATCCCAGCACTTTGGGAGGCTGAGATGGACAGATCACAAGGTCAGGAGATCGAGACCATACTGGCTCACATGGTGAAACCCCGTCTCTACTAAAAATATAAAAAATTAGCCAGGTGTGGTGGCGGGCACCTATAGTCCCAGCTAGTTGGGAGGCTGAGGCAGGAGAATGGCGTGAACCCAGGAGGTGGAGCTTGCAGTGAGCTGAGATCGCACCACTGCATTCCAGCCTGGACGACAGAGCGAGACTCCGTATCAAAAAAAAGAAAAAAGAAAAAGAAATTATTACAAAAACCCAAGGAAGTGGCAGTCTTGCACTGCCGAGGCCATCGGAAAGGCGAAGGAATGGAGGCAGAAGGAAATTGCTGGGCAGACGCCAAGGCCAAAGTTGCCACAAGACGGGATCGCCCATTAGAAACACCTATGGAGGGACCCTTGGTATGGGATAACCCCCTTCAGGAGACCAGGCCCCAGTATTCCCCTGCGGAAACAGAATGGGGACTTTCACGGGGACATAGTTTTCTCCCCTAAGGATGGCTAGCTACTGAGGAGGAAAAGGTGCTCACACCCGCAGCTAATCAATGGAAAATACTTAAAACCCTTCACCAAACATTCCATATGGGTATTGAGTATGCCCATCAAATGGCCAAATCTCTGTTCACTGGATGAGACCTCCTTAAAACTATCCGGCAGATAGTCAAGGCCTGCGAAGTGTGCCAAAGGAATGACCCCCTTGGTCCATCACCAACCCCCTCAGGGAGAACAAAGGACAGGCCGCTACCCTGGAGAGGAATGGAGGTTAGATTTCACTCATATGCCTAAGTCACGAGGACTTCAATACTTACTAGTTTGTGTTGATACCTTCACGAATTGGGTTGAAGCCTTCCCCTGTAAGACAGAAAAGGCCCAGGAGGTAATCAAAGCCTGGTCCGTGAAATAATTCCTAGGTTTAGACTTCCCAGTAGTTTACAAAATGATAATGGCCTGGCTTTCAGAACTACGGTGACTCAGGGAATTTCCAAGGCGCTAGGAATACAATATCACCTTCATTGTGCCTGGGGACAACAATCCTCAGGGAAAGTCAAGAAGATGAATGAAATACTCAAAAGGCACTTAAGGAAATTAACACATGAGGGGGCAGGGGGGAGGGACTGCATTGGGAGTTATACCTGATGTAAATGACGAGTTGATGGATGCTGACTAGTTGATGAGTTGATGGGTGCAGCACATCAACATGGCACAAGTATACATATGTAACAAACCTGCACGTTATGCACATGTACCCTAGAACTTAAAGTATAATAATAATAAAAAAGAAAAAGAAAAAGAAAAAAGAAATTAACACATGAAACTCACCTCCCATGGCCTGCCTACCTTCTTGCCCATAGCATTATTAAGGATCCGAAATTCTCCCTACAAGATAGGACTCAGTCCTTATGAAATGCTATATGGACGGCCTTTTCTCACAAACGACCTCTTACTTGATTGAGAAACTGCCAACTTAGTCAAGGACATAACTTCTTTGGCTAGGTACCAACAAATCCTTAAGACATTACCCGAGAGGCCGGGCGCGGTGGCTCAAGCCTGTAATCCCAGCACTTTGGGAGGCCGAGACGGGCGGATCAGGAGGTCGGGAGATCGAGACCATCCTGGCTAACACGGTGAAACCCCGTCTCTACTAAAAAGTACAAAAAACTAGCCGGGCGAGGTGGCGGGCGCCTGTAGTCCCAGCTACTCGGGAGGCTGAGGCAGGAGAATGGCGTGAACCCGGGAGGCGGAGCTTGCAGTGAGCTGAGATCCGGCCACTGCACTCCAGCCTGGGCGACAGAGTGAGACTCCGTCTCAAAAAAAAAAAAAAAAAAAAAAAAAAAAAAAGACATTACCCGAGGGATGCCACTGAGAAAAGGGAAAAGCATTGTTCCATCCCGGGCATCTAGTATTAGTCAAGTCCCTCTCCTCTACCTCCCCATCCCTAAATCTATCCTGGGAAGGAAGATATTCAGTTACCCTCTCCACTCCAACTGCAGTCAAGTCAAGTGGAGTCTTGGATCCATCACACCCAAATCAAACCTTGGACGCAGCCTGAAAAACCCACAGAATCATTAGTTTGAGAATCTAAGAGTCAGCCAGACAAACCTTCTTATACCTGCGAGTCATTGGAAGACCTACGTATCCTCTTTCAGAAGGAAAAACCACAGGAAATTAATCAGTGCTCCTAAGTTCTACCTCAGTTCTTGTTTTAAAATCAGAATGTACTCTAACATTCTATTTTTCTTTGCCTTTGCCCAAGTCTTAACCTTTTCCCGTTCAACCTCTTCCCCTGATCTTGAGGGAATTATAAACATGTCCTCCAGGTTTTTTTTGTTTTTGTTTTTGTTTTGAGAGGGAGTCTCGCTCTGTCGCGCAGGCTGGAGTGCAATGGCCGGATCTCAGCTCACTGCAAGCTCCGCTTCCTGGGTTTACGCCATTCTCCTGCTTCAGCCTCCGAAGTATCTGGGACTACAGGCGCCCGCCACCTCGCCCGGCTAGTGTTTTGTATTTTTTAGTAGAGACGGGGTTTCACCGGGTTAGGCAGGATGGTCTCAATCTCCTGACCGCGTGATCCGCCCGTCTCGGCCTCCCAAAGTGCTGGGATTACAGGCTTGAGCCACCGTGCCCAGCCGTCCTCCAGGTTTTTATTTGAAGCACATCCCAGCCAGAGTAACTCATCCTGTTGGGTTTTCATGAACGCTCATTCCCCCTTATATATAGCAGTTCCGGCCCCCCTCAACATATGGGTGGAAAGCTCTACAGCCTTATACATAGCTAACACTTCTAAGGGCCCAGGATTTTTTCATCCTAGTGATAGGTCCAATTTCCCTGACAGGGCTCAAGCAGCCTTAAAAGCAGCTGCTGCCATTCTCTGACAATTCACTATATCAGTCATCCCAATCATAGGTTCTGTGGGCACAATAACCTCCTTCTCTTCGCCTCCACTCCTTTGTATCTCCCGTCAAGTGTTCCCAGGATCACAAGATGTGGGACACATGGCTGGCTGCAACTATACGCTTCCCTTGGATCTAGAGTTCAAATATTCTAATTCCTACAGTATCACTACTGGCACCCCTACGTTTTGTGGAAATAAACATGAGCTCCTTGGAAACCCTATTTCAGTCACCTGTCCCTTAAGATTTACCAACCCAAGCCAAATAATTTCCCCACCAGAGACCAAAACAAGCAATTACTGCTGGGGCAGACTTCCCTTTGCCCAGGATATTCCCCTCCTGGGACTTTGTTCCTCTCTCACAGGCGAAGGGTTAAAAAAACCCATTGCCCCCTGCTTCCTGTCTGTGGAGCATGAGTTTTTCTTATTGCTGCTAGCCACTGGTTTGCCTTAGAGGAACCCCGTAATACGTCCTCGGCAAATTATACTCACCTCCGACCGCTAGGAGTCGTCCATTTGTCCCAAACTCTCAAATCATGGGAACGAGAAATGAATTTAGACCAACCCCAGCCCTTATGAGATTTTCAGCTACAGGGGTGTATAGAACCCCGACAAGGAGTTTTCTTTGTGTGTGGAAGATCCTTCTATATTTGCCTCCCACCAACTGGACAGGAACTTGTACTTTAGCCTACATAGTACCTCCTGTGACTTATTCCTTTTCAGAAGAGGCAGTAGCTGTGCCCATTCATGGTAAGCTTCAGCGGAGAGCAATCTCACTACTTCCTCTATTGGCTGGTTTAGGATTTACTACCACCCTAGAAACTGGAACCGCTGGGCTCACAGTATCCTTAACTCTCTCTAAAGAACTAAGAGAAAGCCTAGATGAAATCTCTCTCCAACTTACTCAAATCCAGGACCAAACAGACTCATTAGCAGCCGTGGTTCTCCAGAACGGGCGAGCACTAGATGTCCTCACTGCTGAAAGGGGAGGAACGTGCCTTTTTCTGAGCCAGGAATGTTGTTTTTTTGTCAGTAAATCAGGCATAGTCAGAGATGGAATTAAATGACTTCAGAATAGAGCCAGCAGACTACACAGTGGGACAACCGAAGCTACCTCAGGGTTCTCACAGCGTGTTCTCTCCTGGCTTCTTCCATTTTTAGGTCCCCTCCTTATTCTGGGAGTAACCTTTGGCCCATGTCTTTTCAATTCCCTCATCTGCTTCGTTTCTTCCTGAATAGAATCAATGAAACTAGAAATGGTACTGTAGATGGAACCTTGGATAACTTCAACCAGCACCTATTATCAGCACCCTAGACGGCCAGCCCATACCTGGACGTTGACACCCAAACCACCGCTCACGAGGAAACCTCAGCTACAGGACCCGTTCTATGCCCCTATTTAGCAGGAAGCAATTAGAGCCGTCATTGTCCCACACCCCAACAGCAGTTGGGGTCTTCTGTTGAGAGAGGGGACTGAGGGGTGGAGTTGGTGGGACTTTCTGGGCCAGTTCAGGGATTTTCACAGAAGACCCCTGTGACTCAGGGTTTTGAGTTCTTAACCAATGGAGTGAAGGATTCAAAATTAACGGCTCCAGGCCGGGTGCGGTGGCTCACGCCTGTAATCCCAGCACTTGGGAGCCCAAGGCGGGTGGATCACGAGGTCAGGAGATTGAGACGATCCTGGTCAACACAGTGAAACCCCGTCTCTACTAAAAATACAAAAAATTAGCTGGGCGTGGTGGCGCCCTGTAGTCCCAGCTACTCGGGAGGCTGAGGCAGGAGAATGGCGTGAACCCCGGAGGCAGAGCTTGCAGTGAGCCGAGATGGCGCCACTGCACTCCAGCCTGGGTGACAGAGCGAGACTCTGTCTCAAAAAAAATAAAAAATAATAATAATAATAAAAACCACTCCAAGGCAGGATTGAAAAAAGAACCACTCTCAATGGATAAAAAGAAAGGGAAGGGGGTAACACCGGGATATAAGCCCTAGCGAGCCAGTAACTGCAACCCTTCTGGGTCCCCTTCCAGCTTGTGGAAGCTTTCCTTTCGCTTTGTTCAATAAACTGCGCTGCTGCTCACTCTCCCGGTCTGTGGACTCTTTTTGAGCTGTAACACACACCGCGAAGGTCCACAGCTTCATTCTTCAAAGTTAGTGAGACCACGAACCCATCGGCAGGAAAAACTCCCGACTCACTAACAGCCTAGTCCCTTCCCCCTTGAAGGCTGGTGTCTGTCACCCCATACCTGAGCTGGTCCCTCTTCACTAGGTTAGGCTACCAGCATCTTCCTACTCCTCCGGCTGGGTCCCTGGAGGAGGAAGCTTTCCAAAGCTCAATCTAGCCCGTGGATCCCTCCAGCAGGAAGCTCCAAGGCCTCCTCTGTACTTTGAGGTCGTACTGGCCCCTGCTATGCCCCAGGCTCAGGGCTATTACATAAGACACCCAATTCAATTCGGAGGGCCGTTGACACTGTCCCTGTCACTGAATCTTGTCTTCACCCCTGTGATTCTCTGGACAGCCAGCGAATCTCTGTTAATGTCGGTGGAGTTCCAGCCACTGCACTTTTTTTTTTTTGAGACGGAGTCTTGCTCTGTCACCCAGGCTGGAGTGCAGTGGCCGGGTCTCAGCTCACTGCAAGCTCCGCCTCCCGGGTTTACGCCATTCTCCTGCCTCAGCCTCCCGAGTAGCTGGGACTACAGGCGCCCGCCACCGCGCCCGGCTAGTTTTTTGTATTTTTAGTAGAGACGGGGTTTCACCGTGTTAGCCAGGATGGTCTTGATCTCCTGACCTCGTGATCCGCCCGCCTCGGCCTCCCAAAGTGCTGGGATTACAGGCTTGAGCCACCGCGCCCGGCCCAAGCCACTGCACTTTTATTGAGGCAGTCTCACTGTGGCTCCGGCTGGAGTGCAGTGGCACGGTCATAGCTCATGGCAGCCCCCAACTCCCAGGCTCAAGCAATCCTCCCACCTCAGCCTCCCGAGTAACTGGGACTATAGGCGGGAGCCACCATGTCGGGCTGTTTTTTTCTGTAGAGAGCGGGCCTCCCTAGGTTGCCCAGGCTTACTTAACGCTCTTGAATGTCAAAATCCACGCTCAATACCCGCTTCATGTGGAAGTCGGTGTTGAGATACAAGCATAGAAACGAACTCAAGGCTAACAGCTGTTCTGTATTCAGAGCCGCACATTCAAGGAAAAACGCGGTCGCTGGACCGGAACAAGAAGAGTGGGTGGATGGCCGGGCGCGGTGGCTCAAGCCTGTAATCCCAGCACTTTGGGAGGCCGAGACGGGCGGATCACGAGGTCAGGAGATCGAGACCATCCTGGCTAACACGGTGAAACCCCGTCTCTACTAAAAAATACAAAAAACTAGCCGGGCGCGGTGGCAGGCGCCTGTAGTCCCAACTGCTCGGGAGGCTGAGGCAGGAGAATGGCGTAAACCCGGGAGGCGGAGCTTGCAGTGAGCTGAGATCCGGCCACTGCACTCCAGTCTGGGCGGTAGAGCGAGACTCCCTCTCAAAAAAAAAAAAAAAAAAAAAAAAAAAAGAAGAGTGGGTGGAGGATGGAGGGCTTGCTTGGGCGGCCCGCGGTCTTGGCTCGCCTTTCTTCCCCGAGGTCTCGTGGCTGGCCAGCAGCAGGGTGGGGGTCCGTGGACCTCCCGGCCTGTAGGGGGCGTCGGACGCAGTGGAAGGACCTGCTCCGGAGCCTGGCCAGGCTGCGCAGTCATGATCACCCAGACCGCGGCGGAGCCCACGGTCCCCGCAGTGCCCGCTCCTGGGGAGACCACCGAAGCTCCGGGACGCAAGGAGCTGGCGTGGCCCTGGGTGAGTCCAGGCCCGAGCGGGAACGGGCGCGGGGCGGGCGGCGCAGACCCAGGGGCGCCGGTTACATACCCCAGCCGTGCCCCCCGCCCCACAGAAAGACGCCCCGATCCGGACGCTGGTGCAGCGCATCCACCAGCTGCAGGCTGAGCGCGCGCAGGGCTTCCGCCGACTGGAGGAGTGAGTGGGGGTGCGCAGGGGTTCAGGGTTCAGTTTCCCGCCCGCTCTGGGCGTGGGCGTGCTTTCGGCGGGCGTGCCTGGAGGAGGAGCTGGGTCCTCACGCGGCTGCAGAGTCAGATGCGGCGGGGATTTCGGGGCACCGAGTCCTCACCTTCACGAGAAAGGCCCCACAGCACGTCCTCACTACCCGACGACCCACTCCTGGTGGCTTCTCTCTCCTCCCCAAGAGCAGGGGTGGGCCTGTCTCGGGTTCCCCTGCAGGAGTCAGGAAGTGTCCTTCCTACCTACCAGTCCTCCCCTCTGGGGGCCGGGGACACTTCCTGGGGGCCTTTTAGGTGGTCGGCGCGGGTGCAGAGCCTGAGAACCTAGGGGCGCGGCCTCAGGGTCCCCACCTGCCGCAGAGGCCACCGCCAGTACCTGCGCAGCGGCCCGGACTACGACTTCGCGCGCTACCGGAGCACAGTGCACGAGGTGACTCAGGCCTTCGCCGCCGCCTCGCGGGAGGTGCTGGCGGTGGAAGCAGAGCTGGCCGGGCCTCGCAGGCAGCCGCTGCTCGCCAGCCACGTGCGCAGCCTGCAGGAGCTGGAGCAGACGCGGCTGGGCACGGTGAGGCCACCACCCATTCCCCGCCGCGTCCCTAGGACCCTGGCCGGTTCCTCTCGTGGCGCACCCCTGGTTGATGGACTGGGGGGTGGTCCCAGTATCCCATACACAGACCTCACCCCTTACAGTCCCACATCAATCCTCTATTAAGTCTTCACTTGAGGATTCTTGGACCTTGCCCTTGCTGTTTATACCCAATTTTTTTTCCAAGTTTTGTCCTTATTCCTAGAGCATTCCCACTTTCTCCCAGCCCCGCCTAAATGCTATTCCAGCACGCCCAGGTCCCGCCCCAACAATGCTCCACCCACACTCTTCCACTTCTCCTGTCCCACCCCCAACCTCCCGTAGATACAGGCGAGGGGGTTCCCAGGCTACGCCTCCTCCGTATTCCTCCATCACAGCTTTAGTTTTTTTGCCTATTTCTCTCCTGGGATCCGCCTACTAGGCCCTGCAACCATGCGTGTGTGTGTGTGTGTGTGTGTGTGTGTGTGGCCGGTCACATCTACGTGAGGCCACGCCCACACCGAGATCTGCTCTGGAATTCCTAGGACACGCCCCCCATGAGCTACCCGTCTCAGCCTCTTTTTGGCCTTTTTTCTTTTCCTTTTTTAAAGACAGGGTCTCGCTCTTGTCACCCAGGTTAGAGTGCAATGGCGTGATCTCCGCTAACTGCAACCTCTGCCTCCCGGGTTCAAGCAATTCTCCTGCCTCAGCCCCCTGCGTAGCTGGGATTAGAGGCGTGCCCCCCCACGCCCGGCTAATTTTTGTATTTTTTTTTTTTTAGTAGAGACGGGGTTTTGCCATATGGGCAAGGCTGGTCTCGAACTCTTGGTTTCAAGCGATCCGCCCTCCTCGGCTTTCCAGAGTGCTGGGATTTCAGGCGTGAGCCACCGCCTCCAGCCTTTAGCCTACTTTTATCCTGGGACCATGAGGCGCAGTCTAACCCACCGCTAGGGCCACTGCCTGGCTAAGACAAGAGGTCACTTTTCTTCCCAGGCCACGCCCACATCGCGCTCTGCACTGCCTCTGGCATGCTCGCTGTCTGCCTTCTGAGAGCCCCTCTAAACTGAATTTCGGACTCTTCCTACACAAAGCACTGCCCCTTGTGGTTCTACCCGGGCACTGCCTTTCTGGGTGCCTCTGTCTTTTCCTGAACATCCTGGGAGGGCAGGGGGTGGCTTCTGCCGGTGGAGACATCCTTTGCGTTGCTCATTCCCCCACCAGGTGGCCCTGCTGCAGCTGATGGAGACGCCAGAGTTGGCGGGGCAGGAGGACGCTGTACAGATGCACCAGCTGAAAATGAAGTGAGCGCTGCTGCCCAAGCCGCCTGGCTATGCTTAATTTGCACCAGGGTTGGCACGGTCAGACCCAGCAGAGGAACCCTCTGCCTCTGTACAATGGTGTTCTCATCTGGTGGCCCTCAGATATACACTTCCCCAGAGGGCATAGTCGTGAAACTTCACATCAATTTCGCTGTGCATTGCTGGGACACTGCTGTGTACCTCGACTCATGCCAATCCTGCACACGTGGCTGTCCGTGGAGCTTGGATATTGTCACCCATGCCCCACTGAGCACAAATCTTCAGATGCCTGTTCTCAGCCCCCAAGCATACACACTCATGTACATACACATTTGACAGTCATGCTTCATAACCTCCTGATGCTACACATCCCACCAAGATGGCCTTTTTTTTTTTTTTTTTTTTTTTGCTGAGATGGAGTCACTCTGTCGCTAGGCTGAAGTGCAGTGGCGCGATCTCAGCTCCCTGCAACCTTCACCTCCTGGGTTCAAATGAATCCCCTGCTTCAGCCTCCCAAGTAGCTGGGACTACAGGCATGTGCCCCACGCCCAGCTAATGTTTTGTATTTTAGTAGAGACGAGGTTTCTCCATGTTGGCCAGGATGGTCTCCATCTCCTGACCTCGTGATCTGTCTGCCTCAGCCTCCCAAAGTGCTGGGATTACAGGCATAAGCCAGCACTCCCGGTCCTTTTTTTTTTTTTTTTTTTTTTTCCGTTTTTTTCTATTTTTTGAGACAGAGTCTTGCTCTGTCACCCAGGCTGGAGTGCAGTGGCGCGATCTTGGCTCACCTCAACCTCTGCCTCCCAGGTTCAAGCGATTCTTCTGCCTCAGCCTCCCAAGTAGCTTGAATTACAGATGCCTCCCCCCACGCTTGGCTAGTTCTTGTATTTTTAGTAGAGACGGGGTTTCGCCATATTGGCCAGACTGGTTTTGAACTCCTGACCTCAGGTGATCCGCCTGCCTCTTCCCAAAATGCTGGATTACACGCGTAAGCCACTGTGCCCAGAGCCCAGATGGCCTTTTCTCTCAGCCCACTGTGACCTATGGGGCCACCCCTTCTCCCAGGCACCTAATTGGTCCCTCCTGCTGCTAGTGCTGCCTGGAGGTTTGGCGGCGGGCAGGAGGGCCCGGGGCTCACCACAGCCACAGCCCTCTTGCAGCTTCGCGGCAGCAGCTAATTCACCCCATCTGGGTTTTATTTATAGTTCCCATCCGCTCTTGTAGGGTAATTAAAACCATGGAGGCGATCAGCGAGGTTCTCCAGGACCTCAGGTTTGATGCGGAATCTGCCGAGTGATGGCGGCTCCCCAGGGATGCGCCGAGGGAGATGGGAAAAGGGGCGGATGGCGTCCAGCCCAGCCCTAACCGCCAGCTGGCTGGGGTCTCGCCCCACTGCGCTGCTGACCTTCGTGCAGTTCGAGACACCTCCCACAATAAAAAGCCCTTCCTCTGTAGCCGCTCTGCCATCTCTGTGTCCTAGGGTACTGCAGCCAGTGTGCCTGGGGAGGGGGGGACCCCCACAGGGCCAGGGATTATGGGTAGAAGACTCCCACCCTCCCTAGAAACTCTGAGGTTTATTTGCTTGAGACAGGGCTTTGCTCTGTCACCAAGACTGGAGTGCAGTGGTGAGATCATGGCTCACTGCAGCCTCGGCTTCACCCCGCTCAAACGATCCTCCTGCCTCAGCCTCCCAAGTAGCTGGGACTATAGGCACATGCCACCATGAGCCCAATTTTTTTTTTTTTTTTTTGAGATAGAGTTTTGCTCTTGTTGCCCAGGCTGGAGTACAGTGGTACCATCTCGGCTCACTGCAACCTGCACCTCCTGGGTTCAAGTGATTCTCCTGCCTCAGCCTCCTGAGTAGTTGGAATTACAGGCATGCACCACCATGCCCAGTTATTTTGTATTTTTAGTAGAGATGGGGTTTCTCCATGTTGGTCAGGGTGGTCTCCAACTCCTGACCTCATTTGGTCCACCTGCCTTAGCCTCCCAAAGTGCTGGGATTAGAGGTGTGAGCCACCGCGCCCAGCCGATTTTTTACTTTTAGTAAAGATGAGGTCCCCCTTTGTTGCCCAGGCTGGTCTCCAACTCCTGGCCTCGAGCAATGCTCCCAGCTTGGCCTCCCAAAGTTCTGGGATTATACGAATGAGCCTTAGGGACCAGCCGACTCAGGTATTTTGAATCACATTCTCCAAGGAGTTCAGAATCAGACCTTGCAAATACTGGAGAGACAGTCTGAAGTCCTGGGAGGTGAAAATTCTCATCTCAAAGGGTCATTAAGATGCCTCACATTCCCCTAAAATCTTACAGCCCCCACCCCAGGCCAGGTAGGCCCCAAACTCACCTTCACAATCACAGCACCTAAATAGCTCATTTATTTAAAAGGACTCTTGGAGGGGCCCTAGGTAGCGGGGAGTAATGACTCCCCTTCTCAACCCCAGCCCTGGCAGGGGTTCTAGGCAACTCAACCAACCCTCACACACACACACCCCCCCACTGGGGTGCACCCAAAGGTGGCCTCACGTGGGAGTCAGAGCTGTTATGGCCGTTGGAGCTCAGTGGCCACCCCAGCTCCTGCTGAGGGTGGCTCAGGTGCCCTGAAGTGAGGGTACAGAGGTGGCCCCAGTTTGGGTTCGGCCTCTGCGTCTCCATGTGGCAGGGAGGGTGGCCTGCGCCCCTAGAGCTTATCTGGCAGGACCTGCAGGCAGAGGGGAAGCCGAGCTAAGCAGGGAGCCCGGGAGAGGGCTGCACCACAGAGCCACTGAAGGAGCCCTCATTCGGGTCCTGTTCCCACCGCTTCTGGCTGGCTGACTTTGGGCAGGATCCTGCCCCTCTCTGGGCCTTGGCGAGGCTATCTGAGCTGCAGGTAAAGCACTTGGTGCGGGGCCAGTATGCAGTAGGTGCCCATACATGCTAACTAGGGTGAGTATGTTCATTCATTTCGGAGGAGATTCCACTTCGGACATTTTCAGGGCATTGAATGTTCTTAGGCTAAAGCAGACAATACCAGTTATACAGTAAGTGCTAAATAAATGCTGATAAATAACAAAGGAAGAGGACGGATTCCATCTCGGCGACTCTAAGGCTGGGGTTGGGAGGCGTGGGGGTGTGAACAAGACCTGCAGCCACCGGAAGGGGCCCTCCCCTTGCTCCCTCCCGCGCACCCATTCAGGCCCACCTTACCTCTCGCCGTGCCCCGTCTGCCCGAGGGCAGGATCCCCTCGTCCTGTGCTTGGAAGGAAGGCAGAGGTGTCGTGGGGGCTGCAGACCTGCGTCCACAGCCTGCTTTCTTCCCCCTCCCCTGTTTCCTGGGCCCCCCAGCTCCCTGTCCCCACCCACGCCCGCGGGTCTCTCCTTCCTACCTGGTTGCGGGTTTTGTGCGACTTCTGCATCCAGGCACGCCACTGGTCGTAGAGGCGGAAGCTGAGGTTGGAGCAGTACGCGTGCTTCTTGAGCCAGCCCAGGAACTGCTTGAGCTCGCGCCGCACCGGCCCCGAGCTCGGCTCTCCGCCCCGCGGCTCGCACGCCCCGCCGCCCGGGCCCGAGCGCTCTGGTGGTGGGCGGAGCGGCAGTGTCAGGGCGCGCCCGGCAGGGGGTGCGCGCGAGCAGGAGAGGGAAGACCCCGGCGCGGCAGGACGATGTTCCCCTCGGGGAACCTCCCTCCCGGTTTCTCAGGGACCGAGTCCTCCCCGAGGCCCTGCACAGCAGCCCAGCTGCGCCCCTGGCCCGGTTGCGCCCCTGGGGAGGTGGGGTGGGGGGCGGGGGAAGGAAGGGGCTCCTCCTCCACATCTCCTCCAGGAACCCGATTCCTGTGGCCTGAGCCAGGTGCGAGTGGAGTGGGGGGAGGGGAGAATGAGAGAGGCCAGAGCTGGGGGGGATGAGACACAGAGACAGACAGAGCAGGGGGCTGAAAAAGAAAGGAAGAAAGACGCACGGATGAGAGAGCCGAGGCCAGGGATGGAGAGATGGAGACGCAGGGTAGGTGAAAGCGAAGGGGGTCAGCCCAGGAGGAAAGGGCCTGATCAGGGTAGGACAGAAACCCTGGGGACATAGGGACAAAGAGATCGAGACAGAGACACAGAGGAAGAGTGACAGATGAAGGGAGACCGAGTGCAAGATGACCCCATGGGACAGTCCCCAGCATGGGCCCATGGGACAGGGAGTGGGCCGGGAGGACCAGGTGGGAGGCCTGCCTGTCGGTCCAGCTGCCGGCTGCAGCCAGCCCCCCAGCAGGCCGGCGGATAAGGACATCGGCCTCACGTCATAAATAAAGCCGGGGACCCGCTGACAGCCCCTGGCACGGCCCCGGCCCCCGCCGCCCCTGCTGGCCTTCCCCGGCCTCCCTAGCCTCCCCTGCGGACGCAGCGGCCTGCTGGCTCCTGTGCAAGAATCGCAGGTGCCGGGCACGAGCAGGGGCCAAGGCTCAGGCCCCTCCCGGCTGCGCTTGCTCCCGCCCACCCCCGAACCTGGAGGGGCCCGGGATAGGGGCTGGGGAGCTGACTGGAGCCTGACTCTAACCCTCCCTAGCTCTGGGACCCTCTCAGGGCCTCAGTTTCCCTATCATCTCTCATGCCAGAGTGAGCTTGGACTTCCTTGTGAACTAAGTTCAGACCCATGTGACCTCCTAGAGCCTCAGTGTCCTCACCTGAGAAAAAGCGGTCTCCCTTGCAGTGAAACCCTGGAGGGACGGGACAATAAGTACCTCCATGCCAACTGCCTGCAAGCACTTAGGTGGCACCCACCATGTGGGCATTTGCCACAAATTATGTCATCCAACCCTCACGACAGCCCAAGGCAAGTGGGATTCTTGACCCTACCTTCCAGATGGGGAAACGGAGGCCAGACATTCCAAGTAACAGCTTTTGTTTCATTTCACAAAAGAGAGAGTAGAGGCCTGTGGACCCGGAGAAACCCCAGACAGCAAGAGGAGGCAGATCTAGGCACCTAATCATTCCCATCCCCTTGCCTTAATCAGAAGGGGAAACTGAGGCCCATCAAAGTGGGAGTTGGCAGCCCATTGGCCTTAGAAGCAAGGGTCTCAAACTCGCTGGCCCTCTTTTTTTTTTTTTTTTTCTTTTTTGAGACGGAGTCTCTCGCTCTGTTGGCCAGGTTGGAGTGTAGAGGCGTGATCTCGGCTTACTGCAAGCTCTGCCTCCCAGGTTCCTGCCTTTCTCCTGCCTCAGCCTCCCAAGTAGCTGGGACTACAGGCGCCCGCCACCATACCCGGCTAATTTTTTGTATTTTTAATAGAGACGGGGTTTCACTGTGTTAGCCAGGATGGTCTCTATCTCCTGACCTCATGATCCGCTAGCCTCAGTCTCCCAAAGTGCTGGGATTACAGGCATGAGCCACCGTGCCTGGCCTCGCTGGCCCTCTTAGGAGGGAGTCTGAGTGTCCAAAACAGGCCAGGTGGGGATGGGCAAATGGAGAGTGAGGGTCCTGGGAAGGGGTGACCACTGCTGATGGGGGCTGTGGGCCATGCTGTTACATTTTCTGGAGAATTTATTTTTCTAAGGAATCTAGGATATTTGTGTAAAAACTTCCTGGTTTTAAATTTCTACTAGTTGGTCAAACTTTTTTTTTTTTTTTTCCCAAACAACAGGCCAAAGAAAATAGATCCAAGGGCCACATTCAGCTCTGGGGGGGCCACCAGTTTGAGACCTCTACTCTCTTGGAGACAACCAGGAAACAGGCTGGGCACGGTGGCTCACACATGTCATCCCAGCACTTTGGGAGGCCGAAATGGGCAGATCACCCGAGGTCTGGAGTTCGAGGCCAGCCTGCACAACATGGTGAAACCCCGTCTTTACTAAAAAATACAGAAATTAGCTGTGTATGTTGGTGCGTGCCTGTAGTCCCAGCTACTCGGGAGGCTGAGGTAGGAGAATCCCTTGAAACCGGGAGGCAGAGGTTGCAGTGAGTGCAGATTACGCCACTGCGCAACAGAATGAGACTGCATCTCAAAAGAACAAAAAAAGAAAAGAAAAGAAAAGAAAACAAGGAAACAGAGGCTCTAGCTGGTTTTGGACTGGCCGCTGGATCACCCGGCCCTAGGGGGGTGCTCACCACTGCGGGGGGTGGAGGCGGCTGTGGGGTGGCTCCACTCACTCCAGATCCCGGCTTTCTTGGAGCCGTAGATGCCAAAGGGGTTGCAGCGCACTTGCACGAAGTACACGGTGCCGGGTTTCAGGCCGGCCAGGCGGCAGGAGGTCTGGTTGCTCACATCGTCCACCACCTGGACAGCCAGGACAGGGTCAGAGTAGAGGGCGGGGCCTAGCAGGAGCGGGAGCGGGGCCTGGCAGGAACCGGGGCGGAGTCAGGGAATGGGCGGGTCACCTTCCAGTCCACACTGTCCTCCACTCGGTAGCGGATCTGGTATTTGGCTTGAAAGAGGAAATCCTTGAGGGCGGGTGGCGACACCCAGCGCACGCTCAGCTGGTCCTCCAGGCCCCCAACGCGGCTCACGTGCACATCGGGCGGGGGGTCCGTGGTCACTGCGGGGCGGAGGAGGGCCCCTTTCAGCCTGGAACTGTTTGCGTTTAACTCCCCCCAGCAGTGTGGCCCAGGGCACTTGGCCCAGATGGCACCTGCCTCTGTTTTCCTCCTCCTCCCTCTGCCCCCACCCCCAGGATTAGTGGATTACACCATATATAATATTGGAGAAACACTCAGCACCTAATTAATGTTAGCTGTTATCACCATTATTATCTGTGACGGGCGAAACATAATCCTATCTTCAACTGACTATGGGAAAGCAGACATTGCCGGGTTGATGATATTATTATCATGCTTAGGAGGTCAGGGGGCTGTCAGGCCGTCAGCCTTCTGGGAACTCCCCTGCCACCCCCTCCCCACTCTCACCTCCCTTCCACTCTTACTGAAATCTTTGATGTGACATTTTGCTGGGTGCAGAGAAGCAACTGAGGCTTAGAACTTTCCCACTGTAGCTTTAGGATGTGGGGAAGAGTGAGGCTGCGGGGGTAGGGATGGGGGCTACAACCCCGGAGTATGTGTGTGTTGGGGGGGCTGAGGATCCTTCTGGGGGCCCCTGAGGGCAGCAGGGTGAGCTGGCCTCTCCCCCTGAGGCCTTGGTGAGGGGCCTAAAGGGTTAAGGCACAGGCCTGCTTGGGGCTGAGAAACACCCTAATTAGATTAGGCTCAATTCTGCTCACAGATCATCCATTTCCTGCCTCCCGCCCTGCGCCCCCCAGCTCCAGGCCTCGGCTTCCTGGGGCGCCTGCCGACCTGGGCGTCCCCTCCCCTCTCCCCAGGGCCCCCTCCTGCACACCTGGGCTGCCGAGGGGGAGGTGGCCAGGCCAGGTGTTCTCCGTGGAGTGGGGGTATCCTGGCTGTTTCTGGGGGCTGCGGACTGATGAGCGGATGCTCAGCTACTTACCTACCTTCCCTCTAACCAGTAGGGACAGTCCAGGAGTTACCGGGCTGGGGAGGGGCAGGCGGGATCCCAGGAAAAATGAGAAGGCGCAGGGACCTCTCGGGATGCCCGGTGGGCTGGGCTGGTGCCAAGGGAGGGGCCTAGCGGACACTGGGGGCTCACCCACATCCAGGATATCCAGCGTGAGCACATCCGAACGGGCAGAGCCCAGGCGGTTGGTGGCCTCCACCCAGATCTCATAGGGCGTAAAGAGAGCCAGGTCCTTGGGGATGTGGCAGGAGTGGGGCCCCACTGTGTGGTACTCCTCACACGTGTTGTCCTGCCCATACCACCTGCAGGGATGGGAGGGGGACAGGACGTATGAGGGTTCCTTCTGGCCCCCAGACCTCACCATGGCAGTCTCAGGGTGCAGACAGCGCATGGGGGCTCAGAGAGGGTCCACATTGGTCAAGGTCACACAGCCAGTCTGGGACACACACATCGCCCTTGGGCCACCACTAACCTAAGCTTGTACTTGAGGGAGTAGTTGGTGTGGAGGAACGTCTCCCCGTGGGCCCCTGGTGTCCAGCGGCAGGTCAAGTCCTTCATGTTCTTGGACCAGCAGCTGATGTTGACGGGTTTCTCTGGGGGCACTGGGAGAGGGGGAGGGTGCAGGAAGCAGGCTGAGGGTCTGGACCAGCTGAGCCTGGGCCAAGGGGTTGCTGCCCACCCGCCAGGCCCCCACCTTGGAGTGGAAGGAGGGCAGATACGACAGTCTCAGCCCTGTGCTGAGAAGTGCCAGCACGGTTGGTGTGACACCTGCACGGGCTCTTAACAGGCTGGTGACCCGATCTCCAGGTTCTTTTCTTTTTTCAAGGCAAAGTCTCGCTCTGTCCCCCAGGCTGGAGTGCAATGGTGCCATCTCAGCTCACTGCAACCTCCGCCCCCCGGGTTAAAGCGATTCTCCTGTCTCAGCCTCCCAAGTAGCTGGGATTACAGGTGCCTGTCAGCATGCCCGGCTAACTTTTGTATTTTCAGTAGAGACGGGGTTTCGCCATGTTGGCCAGGCTGGCCTTGAACTCCTGGCTTCAAGTGATCTGCCCACCTCAGCCTCCCAAAGTGCTGGGCTTACAGGCATGAGCCACCTCGCCTGACTGGGTCTCCAGGTTCTCATTCCCACCTCAAAGACCTGCATAGCCGTGCCAGTGTGCCCACCACTCATCCCCTGGCCAGAAGGCCCACGATTCATGCCTCTCTCCAGAGGGAGATGCTGCTCCCAAGGGCTACCCCTGGGGTATTCTGGGTGCCAACTTACGGCCAACATAGAGGCAGGAGCCAGCCAGGATGCTGCCGTCGCGGGCGTGGCACACAAGGTTGTCCCCCGACTGCTGCCTGGACCCGTTGAGGTTGGCCAGGGCCAGAGCCAAGGTGGAGGCGTTGAGCACACGGGAGAGCTCGGGGGGCAGGCGGCGTCCGTTGAGGGTCCAGTAGAGGCCCTCGGCAGTGGCTCCTGGCGGGTCTCCGTGCACTGAGCAGGTGGCCAGCAGGGAGGAGCCGATGAGAAGCGTGGGATCCTGGGGGCTGATTACAGCTGTGTCTGGGGTCAAAGAGGAGCACGTGTCAGGCCAGGGCGGGGACCCTCTGAGCCCTCGACCATGCCAGGACCTCCAGGGTTCATGGCGGTCCCGAGAAGGCACTGTTAATGATTGTCCCCCATTTTACAGATAGGGGAGGTAAAGATCAGTTGGGTTAAATGCCCAGGGCAACAATGGTGGACAAACTGACAGACCTAGAGTTGTCCAAGTCTGTCTGACTCCAACACTGGAGCCTTCCAAAACTCTTCATCACTGATGTGCTTAAGGTTCTCTGAGGGGTCACACAACTCGGGCATACAGGCTCATTCGGGTCCAAGTGACTCTTGCTTAGCACATCGTTATGATAAACACCATGCTTTGCTTTTTTTTTTTTTGAGATGGAGTCTCGCTCTGTCACCCAGGCTGGAGTGCAGTGGCGCGATCTCGGCTCACTGCAACCTCTGCCTCCCGGGTTCAAGCAATTCTTCTGCCTCAGCCTCCAGAGTAGCTGGGACTAGAGGTGTGCACCATCACGCCTGACTAACTTTTGTATTTTTAGTAGAGATGGGGTTTTACCATACTGGCCAGGCTGATCTCAAACTCCTGACCTCATGATCCACCTCCCTCGGCCTCTCAAAGTGCTGGGATTAGAGAAGTGAGCCAACACACCCAGGCATGCTTTGCTTTTTATTTTTATTTTATTTTATTTTTTTATTTTTTTTTTTTTTGAGACGGAGTCTCGCTCTGTCGCCCAGGCTGGAGTGCAGTGGCCGGATCTCAGCTCACTGCAAGCTCCGCCTCCCGGGTTCCCGCCATTCTCCTGTCTCAGCCTCCTGAGTAGCTGGGACTACAGGCGCCCGCCACCTCGCCCGGCTAGTTTTTTGTATTTTTTAGTAGACAGGGTCTCACTCTGTCGGCCAGGCTGGAGTGCAGTGGCATGATCACAGCTCACTGCAGCCTCGATCTCCTGGGTTCAAGCGATTCTCCCTCATCTCAGCTCCCGAGTAGCTAGGACTACAGGTGTGCACCACCACACCTGGCTGATTTTTAAATATTTTTTTAGACATGAGGTCTTGCTAGTTTGCTCAGGCTGGTCTTGAACTCCAGGCCTCAAGCGATCCTCCCACTTTGGCCTCCCAAAGTCCTGGGATCACAGGCATGAGCTACTGTGCCTAACCTTCTTTTTTTTTTTTTTTTTTTTTTTGAGACGGAGTCTCGCTCTGTCGCCCAGGCTGGAGTGCAGTGGCCGGATCTCAGCTCACTGCAAGCTCCGCCTCCCGGGTTTACGCCATTCTCCTGCCTCAGCCTCCCGAGTAGCTGGGACTACAGGCGCCCGCCGCCTCGCCCAGCTAGTTTTTTATATTTTTTAGTAGAGACGGGGTTTCACCGTGTTCGCCAGGATGGTCTCGATCTCTTGACCTTGTGATCCGCCCGTCTCGGCCTCCCAAAGTGCTGGGATTACAGGCTTGAGCCACCGCGCCCGGCCTCCTAACCTTCTTTATTTTTCGTTCTCATTTCATTTTTCTTTTTTGGCAACTAGAAACAAAAGATTGTGCGTTCTTCCTGTGATACTCCCAGAGCCTCACACACAGTAGGTGTTTCTGTGGGGGAAGGGCACTGCTTAAAATGAAAGCCTTACTTGAATCATTAAGAGCACCATTTATTATTATTATTATTTTTTTTTTTTTTGAGACAGAGTCTCCCTCTGTCATCCAGGCTGGAGTGCAATGGCACTATCTTGGCTCACTGCAACCTCCACCTCCCAGTTTCAAGTGATTCTCCTGCCTCAGCCTCCCAAGTAGCTGGGATTACAGGCGCATGCCACCATGACTGGTTAATTTTTGTATTTTTAGTAGAGATGTGGTTTCACCGTGCTGGTCAGGCTGGTCTCGAACTCCTGACCTCGTGATCTGCCTGCCTCAGCCTCCCAAAGTGCTGGGATTACAGGGGTGAACCACCGCACCCAGCCTGTATTTTTAGTAGAGTCGGGGTTTCGCCGTGTTGGCCAGGCTGGTCTCGAACGCCTGACCTCAAGTGATCTACCCGCCTCAGCCTCCCAAAGTGCTGAGATGACAGGCGTGAGTCATCGCACCCGGCCTAAGAGCACCATTTATTGGGCACTTGTGTTCTGAATACAGGGCTAAGACTTTACCTACATTTTCTCGGCCAATCCTGCTCATGTTAAGGATGAAAAAACTCTGGCTCTAAAAGATTCAATTTCCTCCCTGGAATGAGGGAAGGCCATACTAGTTAGGCCCAGATTTTCTGGTCTCCAAAGTTCTGCTCCACACTGCCTACCTCTGGGACTAAAGGCAGCCCTGGCAAACTGCACGTCCCCAACTTCCATCCAAAGGGACTTGACATCATTGCTCTTTCCCTCCACTCAGTTTTCCTCATCTGCAAAGTGGGAACGAGAAAGCTCTTTGTCTCCTGGGCTACTGTGAAAGTCAGAGGGGAAAGGACTTCCTGAACCAGATTGTGTGTGAGTTGGGTGCTAGGCACAGGAGCCTTGGGGATGCCCATGGGTGGTTGATGCCTCCTTTCCTGCTGGCCATCAGGGCAGCCCAGGAGTTCCCCCTCTGGAGACCAGAACCTAAGAAGAACCTATTTTGTCCATAGGGAAACCAAGGCTCAGAGAAGGAGGAGGGGGTGCACAGGCCAACCTCCCGATGCCTCTGAGTCTCAGTTTCCCCATCTGGGAAGTGGGCATCAATGTCATGGGGTTGGCTGGACGTGGTGGCTCACACCTGTAATGCCAGCACTTTGGGAGGCTGAGGTGGGAGTAATATGTGAGGTCAGGAGTTTGAGACCAGCCTGGGCAACATGGTAAAACCCTGTCTCTACCAAAAATACAAAAATTAGCCAGGTGGGGAGGGGGTGGTGGCCCATGCCTGTGGTCTTAGCTACTTGGGAGGTTGACGCAGGAGCCTGGGGAGTTGAGGCTGCAGTGAGCCATGACTGCACCACTGCACTCCAGCCTAGGTGACAGTGAGACCGTGTCTCAAAAAAGAAAAAAAATTTAAATTTAAATTTATAAAAACCAACAAAACAAACCTCATGGGGTTGTTTGAGTGGAGTGAAAATACTGTTGGAGACAACATTTTCCCATGAGATCTTTAAACCAAGTTGACCGGGACTCGAATGCCCACAGCCTGACTCAGTGTTTTACTTTTTTTTTTTTTTTTTGAGACAGAGTCTAACTCTGTCACCCAGGCTGGAGTGCAGTGGCACAATCTCGGCTCACCGTAACCTTCATGCCCAGCTAGCTAATTTTTGTATTTTTAGGAGAGACAGAGTTTCGCCATTTTGGCCAGGCTGGTCTCGAACTCTTGACCTCCAGTGATCCACCCGCCTTGGCTTCCCAAAGTGCTGGGATGACAGGCATGAGCCAGGGCACCCGGCCTCAGTGTTTACTTCTCTGAGCCTCTGGAAAGGGGCTTCTCCTTCCACCCAGAGTGGTTGTAAAGACTCATCCACTCCTTTGTTGGCTCATGCGTTCATCTGTTCTTTCACAGGGTACCTACAGTGTGTCAGGATCTGTGGGCACTGGGATGATGACCAAGACACACAAAAGTCCTGCCCTTGTGGGCATCAAATCCAAGGAAGCAGCAGGAAAAATAAATAAATAAATAAATATCTAAGACAATAAATAGGGGAGAAAGTAAAGCAGGAGCTGGAGGAAGACAGAGCAGCGGCAGGAGCTCCGGAGGCCTGTCTGGGGAGGTGACCTTTGAGTAGACACCTGAATAAAGTAAGAGAAGTAGCTGTGACATTATCTAACAGAGCATGTCCAGGCAGTGGGAGCTGCAAGTGCCAAGGTCCTGGGGCAGAAGCGGTGGGAAATGAAGTTTGAGAGGTCCGAGATCCTGACCTGCAGGGAGGAGGGATTCCAGGGTTCTCAGCCGGGGAGGGAGGGATGCGGTGAGATTTGCATTAAAAGGACTCCCCATGCGGCTGGAAGAAGGGACTGCAGGAGGCAAGGGCAGCCCAGCTTCGCAGAGATGGCAGCCAAGGACAGGGTGATCCCGGCCCCCCAGGAGGCCCCCTGAATGCCAGCGCTGCCCGGCACTTGCCCTCACTGCCCTAGATGGGCGAGGTGGGGTGGACACGGTTCTTGGGACGGCCCTGATGATATTCCGGGGCAAACTTGGCTCGAGGGCTCTGTCTTGCTGGAGCCTGGAATCGCAGTTGCGCTTGGGGCTTGGCCCAGGGCTCGCCGGAGGTCTCCGCGTCCGTGCGAAGGAGCCGGCTGAGCGGGCCAGAGTCGAGGAGGCGGGGGCGGCCGAGGGGGGCGGGGGGCTGGGGGCCAGGGGGCCGCCCTGGAGGTCCCAGGCAGCCAGCCGCCCGCTAATTCGGAATTCCTTCTGCATGAACTCGGGCGTGCCAGCGTCTCTGCCCTGGCCCACCCACCGCTTCCTGCCTGGGCCCCCCCAACAGAGTGGGAGGCACGGCCAGGCCTGCCCAGACCCCAGGCCCCTCTCAGCCCTCATAGAGTGGGACTCGCCCCTCCGGCCTCCACACCCGCCACCATGGCCTGGCCAGGAACGGGCTCTCTGGGGGGTCCTGGCTGGGGGGCACTGCCCCTCTGCCACACCCGCCTGGCCTGGGCTGGCGTGGCTCACTTGCCAGCAGCTGCAGCTGCCCTCCCGGGGCTGGGCGGGGGACACGGAGCGGTGACGGGTTGTGGGGGGGAAGGCAAGGCCAGGCGGGCCTGGACAGGCCAGTCTCCCACCCTCTTAGCCCCAGCCGGTAAGGTCAGAAGGACACTTTCTCCTCCCAGGATATGGGTGCAACCCCAGTGGGAGAACCTGGGCAATTGACTTCCCCTCTCCAGTTCTCAATTTTCTCCTCCATGAAATGGGAGGAGAAATACATTCTACTTGCTGGGGAGATCAATGAGATGTGATTGCAATCGAATGTCCAGAGGGCTTAGAAGCCTGCAGCCCCCAGGAACCACAAAGATGACAGCCCCTCCCAGCTCTGGGGTCCCGGCAGACTAGGCACTCCCTCCAGGCCTCCACAAACAATGGGCTAAGGCACTGGGGACAGGGACGCACGCATTCCAGGCCAGGCGGGGGAGCAGCTGGGAACAGCCCACTGAGCTGGAGTTGGTGGGGGCTTGGCTTGGTTTGGAGGGCCTCCTAGAGGGCTCCCCAAAGCAGATCCCTAGGTTGGCTTTTCAACAGTCCCCTTTTCACTCCCTGCCTCCCCTCCTTTCCCGCAGAGCTGGGGCCTTTAAAAGTTTTTTCTCTCCTCTTTTCCCAATCTGGAGCCACTGCCGTTATTAAAAAGGAACACCATGTGTTTTAAAAGGGAAAAGTGTGAGATTCTCTGCAACCAGGGAGGAAGGGTGGCCTCCATCCCAGGGTCCCCACGGGGGTCCCCATCTCCCGTCCTGCTGGTACCTGCAGACACTTTACGACCCACCCGCCTGCTGGTCAGGTGCTAAGACACACCGTAAGTAGAAACATATTGCTGAGGTGTGAGAATCTTTTATTTAATTTCTTTTCCCCTTAAAGGAAAAAACACACTTACAACACCCCCACCCCCACCCCCACACACCTTTGCCTGCTGCTCTACTGGCTGAAAACAAAGCTTGGCGCTCACAGTGGCACTCACAGGCGCTGCCCACCGCCTGGCAGAGCCGTCAGGGGCCCTGGGAGGGCCCGAGGTAGCCCCTCACCTGCTCAGATGCCAGGGGAGAGCTAGGCTTTCAGCAAGTGCTCCTAGAGGATGCCCGCACTCTGCCCCTTCCTGGAGGAGCCCTACAGGCAGCCCGCAAACAGCCCAGCACAGGGTGGGTGAGCCTGGGAGCCGTGTGTGCCCGGCGACCCCCGGGGTGGCCCGTGCGCCTGGATGGGGTGCGTGGAGTGACTGAACGTCTGGGGCGAGTGGTGCCTGCCTCTGTGCCCCTGGGTCGCCTCCCCTGTGGGATGTGTGTGACCATGAAAGTGTGTGTCGGGGATGGAATGTGTGCGTCCGCGATGGTGTGCGAATGTGCATCTGGGATGCAGTGTGCGCGAGTTTGAGGGCGAGGGTGACGGGCCACAAGCCAGTGTGATTCTTTGTGTGTCTCTGGGTGTGTCCCAGAGCGGGTCTGGATATGGAGACGTATCCTTGCGGGGGTGTTCCTTGGATGGGGGGCCCCAGAGTGCCTGAGGCCAGAAGTCCCTCCAGGGCGGGGATCTTGGCCCGTAGGGCAGCGGATTCCCAGTGGGCCCCCTCAAAGTTTGGGCCCGCCGGTGCCCGGACTCACTGGCTCCCGCTCCCTCTCCCTCTCACCCACTCTCTCACAAAGATTCCTCTCGCTGGAGGTTCTCTGCCCGATACAGCCTGGCCGAAAACAGTTCTAAGCGCCGCCGGTGGCGGGGGCTCCGCGGACCCCCGTGCACCGGGTCCCGCAGGGGGAGGGCGGTGGCGCCGGCCCGTGGAGAGGCGAGTCCCCGGGGACCCCGGGCTGCGCGCCAGGCGGCCAGAGCGGCCCCCCTGCAGCCCCGCCCTCCCGTGGGGCTCATCCCTCCGCCTGGGGGGGCCCGCTGGGGGCCCGCACCCAGCGCGCCAACCGCGTGCGCCCCCGCCTGGGAGCGGTGCCCTGCAGTCCCAGCGGCTCAGAGTCTACCGAAGCAGACGCGTGCGCCCGCCACGTCCTGGCGTGCAGAGGGTCTCAGGCCGCGATCTTCCCAGCCCCCGGGGGCCTGGCCTGGAGCCCTCGGCCCAGTTGCTCAGGTAACAGGGCCTCGGGCGCGGAAGCAGGACTCTCTGGGCAGTGGGCTTCGGCGCCGTGTGCCCCGCAGGTGAGGGCGCCCCGAGGGCTGCGCCGGGGGCGCCTTCCTTTGTTCCCCGGCCGTCCAGGTGGCGCCCGCGCCCCCTCCCCCCGCGGCTGCCCCCGGGGCGCCCGCCCTCTGCTCTGGCAGGGGGGAAGGAGCGGGGCGCAGGGTACTCACGGGCTCCTGATCCGGCTTGCGGCGCCCCGAGGACGCAGAGCAGCAGCAGGGGCAGCAACGGCGGCGGCCGCCGCGCGGATTGGGCGGCGGGGCCCCGGCGGCCGGCGGGCATGGGGCCGGCGCTGCCGGGGGCGCGCGGTGGGCGGCGGCTCGGCGGCGGCGGCGCAGGGCGCGGGACGCAGGCCGGGCGCGGGAGGGCGCGGGCCAGGCCGCCCGCACGTCGCTGGGCGCGGACGCGGAGGCCGGAGCAAGTCTGAGCAGCCGAATTGACAAGGCGCTAATGCGCCGCTGGCCCCGCCCGGCCCCGCCCCCGGCCCGGCCCGGCCCCGGGGGGGCGGCGGGCCCCGCACCGGCCTCCCCGCCGCCCGCCAGCCCGCGGGCACCGCGCGCCCCGCCCGTCCGGCCTCCGCCCCTCTGCGAACCGCGCGCGCCCTATCCCGCGGCCCAGAGCCCACTTACTCAACCCCTACCGACCCAGGACCTCCCTCTCCAACCCTGCCAGCTCCAGGCTTCCCACCCCCAGTCTGGGACCCGGCACCCGCAATCCCGTCTCCATAACCCTGCCCACTTCCCTGCACCCTCCTCTCAGCCCAGTGCCTCTTTAGTGGCCCCTTTGGTCCCCAGCTCCTCCATTCCCCCCTCCACCGCCCAATCTTCTGTCTCGGCCCCCACCCCAGCTCTGGCCCCGCCCCCCCACCGAGCGGTCCCTGAGTCCCGCCTACCCCCATCTCCAGCCCCTCTGCCTTCCCAGGGGCCTAAAAGTCACCCCCAGCCCCACGCCCTCGGCGCGCGGGTCCCAGCCCTCCCACCTCATCCTTCCTCTTTTCGATTCTCCGCGAGTAGCCTCGGCCCCAGGCTTTGCTGGAAGAAAGGAGAAAAAGCAGGAAGGCACGGAGTCCTTCGCCTTCTCCCTGGCTGCGCTGTCCCCCTCGCGCGCGGGATGGGTTTGAGGTTGCTCTGGGCGCCCCGGGGGCCTCGGGAGGGAGCTCCTGCGTGGGCAGACGGGGAGATGTAGTCCCCTGTGGGTGCGGGGACCCAGGCCTGCGCGGGAACTGGGTCCCGCACCGCAGTAGTAGGGATTCCCGGGAGGAGAGCGGTAAGAAGCTCTCCCCCCGGGACCTATTCACACCCCGCCACGGAAAAATCCACTCAGCGGCCCGCGGGTGGGGTGCGCCACGCGGTGAGTAATCGCTCCGGCGGCCGCCGCCCGCCGACTCCAGGTAACGCCGGCTGCCCGGAGCGACGCAGTTTGTCTTCCTTCTTTTGCGCAAAGAGCCTTCTCCGTGTTATTATTTTTGGCCATTGCTCGAGTTTCGGGACCCCTCCCGGCCCGGGCGTCTCATCTCCCTCCTCCCGGTCCCCACCCCATGCGGGCGCCCAGGAATAAAGGGTTCCTGGCCTCCAAGGCTGCTGCGGATGGGGGTGCCTGAAATGAGAGTTGGAGGGTGCAATTACCCACTTTGGGTCGCAGCCCCGCCCCCAGCTGCAGCGCCCAGGGAACCGAACGGCTCCAAGTCCCCTTTTCCAGGAGTCCCTTAGAGGCCTGGATTCTTTCCCCAGGTCCCCAACCAGTCAAGGGGGCAAAAGTGTCTCGGGGAGCTCAGGAGCCCCCATTGTTCTGCCCAATACTGAAGCCCCACCCTCTTCTACTTAAATCTCCAGTTCAGACTCCAGACTATCAAAAAACAAGATTGGGGGAGGGGAGCCCATACGGGCCCAGGGCGCCCCTGCCCCATCTGAACTCTGGATGGAGAAGAGAGACAAGGTGAGGCGCTGCCATTTACTTTGGAAAACCAGGCCTTTTGTGCCTCAGTTTCTTCCTCTGCACAATGGGCACCACCCAGCCTAAGAGCTTCCGTGGGAAGACGCAAGGCAGCAGAAGTCTGTACAATCCAAGCCCTTAGCACAGCACTGGAGGATCTCCTGGAGCAGAGGTGACCCCCAGGCCTGCTTGTCCGCTCTGAAACATGGAGCCATAGTCCTACCTGCCAGGGGACCTAGAGGGTTAAGTGGAGGTGGCAGTTGTTGGCTGGAATTGAGTTTTTAGGATACTCACCACTACTCCCCCATGGCTCGTGTTTGCAGATGCTCTCACCCCCTTCCCGGAAGAGACGCCTCACCCCCTTCTGGGAGGATTTCAGGCTTCTGGAGCAAAACCTTGATTTTATTCCCCCCTCCATTTCTACTTCTCTTCCAGTCATTTTGGTTTTGGGAAAGGGCTCCCCCATCCATCCAGGTGCTCAGGCCAGAGACCTGGAAGTGCACGTGACAGCTCTCTCCTTCGCTCATCCCTCACGTCCAATTCATCAGCAAATCCTGTTGGCTCTGATTCCAAAACACATCTCCATTCTGAGACTCCGACCCCTTCTCCCCACCCCATTCAGATCCAGGCCCCACGGTCTCCCTCAGGGATGCTTCCCGGCCCCCTCCGGGGCTTCTCTGATAACCCTTCTGCCTTTCTCTGCACACCAGGCAAAGGGAGCTTTGAAAAGCAGAAAAAGCAGATCTTTGCCCTGCCACCCTCTCGCCATTCTCTCCCCTCCTCTTCTTTCCTCTCCTCTTCCCCCTCCTCTCCCTCATTCTGCCCCAGCCATTGGAGCCCTGTTTCCCCAAACATACCAGGCTTGTTACTATCGAACGGCTTCTGCGTATTGGCTGTTCCCTCTGCTGGAATGCTGTTCCCCACAGGTTCCCCAGTTAGCTCCTTCTGCTCCATCAGGTCACAGGTCCAGTACCACCTCCTCAGAGAGGCCCTCCACCCTTCCCCCAGCACTCTCCCTCTCCTTCACTTTGTTTTATTGTTTTTGAAACACAACTCTTCCAACCATTTCATTTCTTGTGCAACTGATTTTCTTTAGACTGTGGGCAGCCTCAGCCCCTTTGGACCCCATGGTGGGCCCAGTGGGGGCTGAAAGCAAAGCACTCACTAAATATTTGCAAAAGCAGAGGATGGAGAACTTAGTCCCTCCAAGTAGCAAGAAAACTCAGTCCCAGCAAGTCATGCTGCCTGGGGTCCAAGCCTGGAACACACTCTCTGTCTTGCTGTGTGACCCTAGCCAGTAGACATCCCTCTCTTGTTCTTACCCATAGAAAGGGAGGGACCATTTTCCAATCCTGCCCAGCCCCACCCTGGAGTGTGACCTTTGTCCTTGGGTGAACTTTACCCCACACCTTTGACTTCAGGGAAAGGGAGTTGACCCCAGAGTGCCCTTAGGGCCCCCAGAAGTTTAACCCATTCCTCCCCAGTTCCATCATCTCCTTGACGACAAAAGGGAGCTAGCGTCAACGGAACTTCTGACAAATATTGACCCAAGTCCTTGAAGTTGGCTGGGAACGTATAAAGGGCAGATGGAGGGAGGGCCTCCCCTCGGGCAGAGGGAGGGCCTCCCCTTGGGGTGGGGGAGGGACCCCTCCTTAGTCCTGCACGCTCCACTCAAAAACGTCACTTCTGGATTAGAGGTATCAGGTTGGGGGGGCCTCCATCCCCAGCTCCCTCGTGATTCCAGGGCACTGAGGGTGCACCAGGGAGGGGGCAGTGGAAGCGGCACCTTCAGGGTCCTGTGGGGACCCACAAGCACTGGGAGGGAGCAAGGCTGAGAGCTGCCTCTCCCGTTCTGAGAGCCCCGTGCTCAGGACCCCCCTGCCCCCCCAGTATGGGACTAGCTGCCTGGTGTTCCAGGCAGGTGCTTTCAGGAATTAAGGAGCAGTGAGGGTCTGGACACCTGGTTCAGGGTCTGTGGCATAGGAAAGTAGGGCCTGTGTGTACCCTAGGCTTTATAATTTCTGCCCTGGAGGCTGAGCCTGGAGAGAAGGGAAGCCTGGGTCCTCAGTTTAATGCACTCTGGACTTCAGGAACTGAAGGCGGGGCCTGGGGAGTTGCAGACCTGCCTAGGGGATCTGCCTGGAAAGTTGCAGACCTGCCCCAGGGAGGCCAGGTTCCCTGCCCATCTGTACCCTGAGAAGCCTCTGAAGTCTGGATCCCAGGAGGCACCAGCTGCTTTAGGGGGGCAGCCACATCCCTCCTTCCTCCCCCAACAACCCTCAGCAACAACCACCGGCGCCATGGTACCCTGCCTCCTCCCCAGCCTGTACCCTGCTTGGAGGTGGGGGTCAGCAGGGTCGTGGTGAGGGCGGCAAGGGACAAAGGGCGCTTGTCCGCTGCCTGCCTTGACCTCGGCTGCTGTGGCTTCCCGGACGCCTGGCCTGCCGCTGATTCACGCCCAGGCCGGCTTCAGCGCCCCCCGCCTGCCGCCCCCGGCCAGGCCGCCCCGGGGGGTAGGAAGTGGGGGGGGGCGAGGGCGGCGCCGAGTCAACTTTCCCTCTTAAGCCCCGAAGGAATGTCGGCGGATTTCCTGAAACCCGACCCTGGCCGCCCGCCGGCCCGCCCGCCCCTCACCTGGACCGGCTCCCCCGGGAACAGCAGGAGGGGCGCGGGGGCTCACCTTGGGGGCCGGGGTCAAGTCCTCTTTCCGCTCAACCCCCCCAGCGGCCTAGTGCAGCGGAAAGGGGGCTGGGTGGGCGGCAATCAGCCTCTTTCCCTTCTCCCCTCGGGCGACCTGGGTGATCGACCCACTCCTCCAGCCTCAGTTTCTCCTTCTGCAAAAGGGCGCGGGGGTGTCCCTCCTCCCTGATGCGCTTTAAGCAATGCCTCTTGTGCCCAAAGGTCCCCTCCCATCATTGGCAGGGCTCTGCTGGCTTTTCTTTGCTTCTCTCCCTGTCACCTGGACAGAACCACTTTGCAGTCTGAGCGTGTTTCCTCACCCGTATAAAAGGGCAACGCTGCTGGTACCTATCTTATAAGGTTGTTGCAGGAAAAAGTGTTTTGTTGGAATGAATGAAGGACAGTAATTGTGGAGGGGTTAGGCGCACGCGGGCCTCTGGAATTAACATGTGTGGGCTTGAATGCTGTCTTTGCCAACGCGTCCCGGAGCCTAAGTTTCCCACCTGTGAAATGGGGGACAGTATTGGTCACAACACACAGGGCTGTTTCCCAAGGTGCGGACCTGGCGCGCGGGTGGGTTAGAAGCGGAATTCTGCTGGATTCTGGCGCAAACTGCGGGCTGGAGGCCCTAGCCGCCTGGTCGCAGCGGCCTAGCATGGGAGGGGAGGGGCGGGGAGGGGCGGGGAGGGGCGGGGCGGGGCGGGGGAGGGGCCGCACCGGGATCCAGATGTTCGGGGTCCGCCAGGCACAGCCGCGCCTGATTAAGCCACGTGGGGGCCGGCCCGGGGCAGCTGAGATGAAAGCTCGGCCGCAGGCCGGGGGAGGGGGTGCGCCAGGCCCCCACCAGGGACACCCTCCTCCGGGGCCGGAACCTGAGCCGCCCTCTGACCCGCCGACCCTACGAGGCTGTCGCCCGGTCTGCAGGGGCGGAGCGTAGGTGGGGGACCCGCAGGCGGCTGCGCGGCTCTACAGGCACCTGCGCCAGGCATGCCAGCGAAAGCGGCGGCATCTTTGCAGAGGATCCGGGTTTAGAGGGGCGTCCCCCCTCCCATGCCTGGCGGAAAGGAAGCTGGGGGTACCCCCTAACCCGAGATTCGGCTCCTGGGGCTACAGTCCATCGCCCTGGGGTGTGGTGGTTATGGAAGTCAGAAGTGTCGCTATTTGCCCCGTTTTCCCACGAGAATTAGAAATGTTAGCATCTCCCCCTCCCCTTGCTCCTGAGCGTACCTCTGTGTCCCCTCCCACTAAGCCCCAGCCCAGGGGTCTCCAGCCTTGGGGAGATGGGGACAGATCCCCTTGGTCAGTGGATCAGGGCTGGGCCAGAGGCAGGCGAGGCTGAAGGAGCAAGGGAGGGGCTCAGAGGGCTTCCCAGAGGAGTCAAACTGCGCACAAGTTGTCTCCTTTCTAACCTGGGTGTCAAAGGAGAAGATGCCAGGCCTCAGCTGCCGGGTCCTGCGACCCTCACCTTTCTCCCTCTCCGTTCCCTGGTTGGACTCCAGCCCCATCGCCCTCCCTCCTCCTGCAACAAGCTCTTCGCCTCAGGACCCTCGCTGACCCTTGTAGCCCGGACACCCCTTTCTCCTCTTTCCCGCGTGGTAGGCGCACACATCTCCTTCTCCTCCGGGCTTTCCGCTCTCCTCGACATCCCTGGCGAATAGCCCCCTCAGTCCCATCCCCCTATATATTTCCTTTTGGCACCAAGCGCCAGCAGAGATCCCCCGCCCGTGGGCACCAGGGAGGTGTCCTGGGATCCCCGCGATCGGATAGACGGTGGGGGCCGTGATGCACCTGTCCTGCCCGATCCGCACGCCGCGGGTGCCGCAGCTCAGCTCCCCCGCCCGCTCTCCGCATCTCCCACCCCCCCCCTAGTTCCCAGGCTGCCTCGCTCGGGTGACGTCAGCGTCCCGGTCCCCGCCGCAGCCGCTGCATCCTCCGTGCCCGGCCTGAGCCGGAGTCCCCCGCACCCCCCGCGTTCCGCCCGGCCATGGCTGCGGTGGCACTGATGCCACTGCCGCTGCTGCTGCTGCTGCTGTTAGCATCGCCGCCCGCCGCCTCCGCGCCGTCCGCCCGCGATCCCTTCGCCCCCCAGCTCGGGGACACGCAGAACTGCCAGCTGCGGTGCCGCGACCGCGACCTCGGCCCGCGGCCCTCGCAGGTGAGGCGCGTGCGGTGCCAGGTGCCAGCGGGGGACGCGTGATCTCTCCGAAGGGGGAGGCGTTGGGATGGGCTTATCTTGGATGACAGCAGGAGACTTTGGTGGTGGTGGGGTATCCCTGGGGAGGTAGGGGTCGGGAATGCGGAGATTCCTCCAGTGGAGGACGGGATGGGGTGCCCTCTGATGGGGAAGGGCTTGGGGATGCAGGTCCTTGCGATAAGGGGCTGATACCACCTCCTGGGCTCCCTCCGCACTCTGCTGCGTAAGGACCCTCCAGCACCCAACCCCCAGCTCCCTCAGGCCTGACGGTCCCCCCACCTCACTCCTCCCCCACATCGTCTTCCCTCCACACTCAGAGCTACAGCCCCTGCTCATACCCCCACTCCCTAGGATTCAAGCCTGATCTGAGTGTGACCAAAACCCCCTCCTCTGAGCCTCCCCCTCCTCCTCCAGGTCTGAGAATCCTTCTCCATCTCTCCCCTCCTCCCTGGAGCCTAGTTGGGGGAAGGCTCATTTCTATCCACCTTCACTGTCCAGTTCTCTTCTCAAGCTCCCTCCCCATCTCCCTCCTCAGAGCTAAGAGCCCCCACTAATATTTGTAGCCTCTCCCAACTTCATCTCCATCTGGCTAGATTTGGTGGGGAGCGGGAAAGCCTTCGCCTGCCTCCCCTGAATGCTCCGGTCCCCCCACCCTCCTCCCGCCCCTCCCCATGACTTGAGCTCCGTGTCCCACCCTCCCCCAGGCGGGGCTGGAGGGCGCCTCCGAGTCTCCCTATGACAGAGCTGTTCTGATCAGCGCTTGCGAGCGTGGCTGCCGCCTCTTCTCCATCTGCCGATTCGTGGCCAGGAGCTCCAAGCCTAATGCCACCCAAACTGAGTGTGAAGCAGGTGAGGGCCCGCCGGCAGGGTGTACCAGGGTGGGAAGAGGTGACCTGGGAAGGGCCGTCCCCAGTCACCCCCTCCCACTTCCCACAGCCTGCGTGGAAGCCTATGTGAAGGAGGCAGAGCAGCAGGCCTGTAGCCATGGCTGCTGGAGCCAGCCTGCGGAGCCTGAGCCGGAGCAGAAGGTGGGCCTCCGACTGCACCTGGGTCCCCTTTCCCAATACTTCCCCCGCTTGACCCCATGGGAAATCTTCATTCGAATGCAGAGACTCTGCCAGACTCTGCCATACTCTGCGTTCTTTGCCAGGCCTGCCGGGCAACCCCCATCCAGCCCCGTCATGTCTCCAGCCTTAGTTGTCATCTCTGTGACATGCAACAGTGCCCCCCATGCCCCACCACCTTTTGAGGAATAAGTGGCAGAAAACAGCCACCGTTTATCAAATATCTGTCCTGGTTTGAGCCTGACTTCAACCTGTCCCAAATGTCTTTGTGTCACTCGGAGGCACCAGGGACAATGTCACCCCCATTTAGTGTCCAGGGGGCAACCTCCCAGGTCATACACAGGGCTGTGCAAGGGGCGAGATTTGAAGCCACCAGGGCTGTGGCCACTCCTCACCTCACTCATCTTAGGCACCCCCTTCCCCTGTGATTAGCTGGTGGTCACTGTCACCTGGAGGGGCTCAGAACTGCGATTCAGAGTGGAGCAGCCTTGCTTTGCGAGCACGCACACGCTGCCTTGTGGGAGAAGTAAAAACAGCTCGTCTATGTAGTCCAAGCAATGCTGCATCAGGGGAAACTGAGGCACAGAAAGTCATGTAGCATAGCCAGAGACCTGGGGGCTGGGACTCTGCAGAAAGCCCTTTCACCACTTCTCCCATTTTTCCTCCACCCCTTCCCAGCTTTCACTGCTGTTCAGAAAAGCTCACTGCACTGTCAGCCCTTCCGATTCAGAGCTCCCTCTTTTTCATTTTGTTTTGTTTTGTTTTGTGTTTCGTTTCGAGATGAAGTCTTGCTCTGTTGCCCAGCCTGGAGTGCAGTGGCACAATCTCGGCTCACTGCAGCCTCCGCCTCCCTGGTTCATGTGGTTCTCCTGACTCAGCCTCCTTTGCAGCTGAGATTACAGGCACCCACCACTACAATCGGCTACTTTTTGTATTTTTAGTAGAGACAGGGTTTCATCATGTTGGCCAGGCTGATCTTGAACTCCTGACCTCAAGTGATCTTCCCACAATCTCCCAAAGTGCTGGGATTACAGGCGTGAGCCACCATGCCTGGCTATTAGAGCTCTGTCTTGATTCTGTCAAAATAAGAATAATGAGGATGATGATATTTTTAGTAATAGGGACTACTACGCATTAAGTGCCTGTGCTGTGCCAGGCACTTGGCAGGCATCCTCTAGTTGAAATTTCATGGCTACTCCATGAGGGAAGAGAATGGTACACATTTTAGGGCTCAGAGAGCACAATCCACTTCCCTAAGGGTACACAGGAAGCCAACTGCCACGCTGAGATCTGTGTTCACTGTAAGAAGTCCAATTGGCTCAAATCACTTAGCCACATCCAATCCAAGTGAATTCTCCCAGCTCCCCTCCTATTAGTTTATTTATTCATTTATTTATTTGAGATGGAGTCTCACTGTTTCACCCAGGCTAGGGTTCAGTGGTATGATCTTGGCTTACTGCAACCTCTGCCTCCCGGATTCAAGTAAATCTCATGCCTCAGCCTCCCGGGTAGCTGAGATTTCAGGTGTGCACCATCATGCCTGGCTAATTTTTGTACTTTTAGTAGAGACAGGGTTTCGCCATGTTGTCCAGGCTGGTCTCGAACTTCTGGCCTCAGGTGATCTGCCTGCCTTGGCCTTCCAAAGTGCTGGGAATTATAGGCGTGAGCCACCACACCCTGCCCCCTCCCATTCATTATTTAATACCCTATTTTGGTGCCATCTTTGTGTCTTGGACCTTTTTTCATCAGAGAACGGTCCTGGAGGCTCCAAGTGGGGCCCTCTCCCTCTTGGACTTGTTTTCCACCCTCTGCAATGACCTCGTCAACTCAGCCCAGGGATTTGTCTCCTCCACCTGGACATACTACTTGCAGACTGACAATGGGAAGGTGGTGGTGTTTCAGGTGAGACCCCTGACAGGGGCCATGCCACAGTGGCAGATGGGTGGGCAGGATAAGAAGCTGGGATGCATTTACTCTTGGCTCATGAGATGCAAAGTCCACAGTGGGCAAGCTTCAGGCACAGCTGGATCCAGGGGCTCAGTGTCTCACTCCATGCCTTGACACTGCTTTCTTCTGTGGTGGCTTCATTCCCAGGCATTTACTTCCTCTTGGCAGTAAGGTGGATGCCAGAGGCTCTAGGTCATAAACACTTTGGGTTTTTTTTTTTTTTTTTTGAAATGGAGTCTCATTCTTGTTGCCCAGGCTGGAGTGCAATGGCATGATTTCAGCTCACTGCAACCTCTGCCTCCCAAGTTCAAGTGATTCTCCTGCCTCAGCCTCCTGCCTCAGCCTCCCGAGTAGCTGGGATTACCGGTGGCCACCACTACACCTGCCTAATTTTTGTATTTTTAATAGAGATGGGTTTCTGCCGTGTCGGTCAGGCTGGTCTCGAACTCCTGACCTCAGGTGATTCATCCGCCTCAGCCTCCCAAAGCACTGGGATTACAGGTGTGAGCCACTGTGCCCAGCCCCATCTGGGGTTTTAACTGAGCTGGGATTTACTCTGATTGGCCCTGGATGGATCATATGACCATCTCTCAGGCAATCCACTGGCTTGGTCTGGATCATGTTCCTACTTCCAGAGCTAAAGGATGGGGTTAAGGCAAATGGAGGAGTCCATGAAAGCAGAAAACAACATTCCTGACATCAAGCCCACAGCGCATGGGATGGTGTCCTGCCTACTGTCTCCCCAGGAGAACTGGGTATCAGCTGGGCGTGGGACATGGCAGTCACAGAGGGCCTGCCTGGGCCCAGGAATGCTGTTCTCACAGGCCTCTCTGTGCTGTCTTGTTCCTGGCCCAGACCCAGCCCGTAGTGGAGAGCCTCGGCTTCCAGGGGGGCCGTCTGCAGCGCGTGGAGGTGACCTGGCGAGGCTCCCACCCTGAAGCCCTGGAGGTGCACGTGGGTAAGGTGCAACCCAGACCAGTGTTCCTTCCATGGGTGACCCCACTGCCACAAGGAGTCTGCCTGGCAAACAGACCCTCTAGGATTGGGATCTCCATCTCTCAAGTCCTGGGTTCTATGGCTCATCCCCCAGGGCTCCACAGCCCATCTCCCAGGGTTCCATGGTCTATCTCCCAGGGTTCTGTGGTCCACCTCCCAGGATTCCATGGTCCACCTCCCAAAGTTCCGTGGCCCATCTCCCCAGGTTCCATGGCCCATTTCCCTGGGTTCCGTGGTCCATCTACCAGGGATCCATGGTCCACCTCCCAGGGTTCCATGGTCCACCTCCCAGGGTTCCATGGTCCACCTCCCAGGGTTCCATGGTCCATCTCCCAGGGATCCATGGTCCACCTCCCAGGGTTCCATGGATTCATCTCCTAGGGTCATCTCTTAGGGTCCATATCCCAGGGTTTCATGGGTTCATCTCTCAGGGTTCCATGGTTCATCCCCTAGGATTCTGCAGTTCATCTCCCAGGGTTCTGCAGTCCATCTCCCAGGGTTCCATGGTCCCTCTCTCAGCATTCTGTGGTCCATCTCCCAGGGCTCTGATCTCTATTCCAGGACTCCATGACCCAGGTCCTGACCTCCTCCCTCCTGGTCATGGTTATTGTGGCTGCTTGGCAAAGACCTGGTGGTCGCTGAGTGGTAGCTAATCTCTCAGACCCTGTAGGCCCCCTGGACAAGGTGAGGAAGGCCAAGATCCGAGTCAAGACCAGCAGCAAGGCCAAGGTGGAGTCTGAAGAGCCGCAGGACAATGACTTCCTCAGTTGCATGTCCCGGTGGGTGGCAGGACCCTGGGGGTGGGAGGGGGGTGGGACTGGAGGTGCGGGTCTCCCTGGCCCCAGCCCGGGCAGCTGAGTGGTGCCTGCCGGGCGGGGCAGGCGCTCGGGTCTGCCTCGCTGGATCCTGGCCTGCTGCCTCTTCCTCTCCGTGCTGGTTATGCTGTGGCTGAGCTGCTCCACCCTGGTGACCGCGCCTGGCCAGCACCTCAAGTTCCAGGTGGGTGGGATCTGTGAATGGCACTGGGCTGAGGGAGGGGATGGAGGCAGAGAGAGCTGCTTGCTGGCCCTGGCTTTAGCCACCTGCTCCCACAGACACCAGGACCTCAGACTGTTTTTTTCTTTTTTTCTCATATATATGTACATTTTGAGACAGAGTCTAGCTCTGTCGCCCAGACTGGAGTGCAATGGCACCATCTCGGCTCACTGCAACCCCCACCTCCCGGGTTCAAGCAATTCTGCTGCCTCAGCCTCCCCAGTAGCTGGGATTACAGGTGTGGGCCACCATGCCCAGCTAATTTTTGTATTTTTAGTAGAGATGGGGTTTCGCCATGTTGGCCAGGCTGGTCTTGGGCTCCTGACCTCAGGTGATCCATCCGCCTCAGCCTCCCAAAGTGCTGGGATTACAGATGTGAGCCACCATGCCCAGCCTACATATATATATACACATATACATATATATACACACACACACATATACATATACATATATATACACACACACACACATATATATATATTTAAGACAGGATCTTACTCTTTCACCCAGGATAGAGTGCAGTGGTGCAATCACAGCTCACTGCAGCCTCGGCCTCCCTGGCTCAAGAGATTCTCCTGCCTCAGCCTCCCGAGTAGCTGGGACCATAGGCACTTGCCACCATACCCCACTAATTTTTGTATTTTTTGTAGAGATCGGGACTGTGTTGCCCAGGCTGGTCTCGAACTCCTGGGCTCAAGCGATCCACTCGCCTTGCCCTTCCAAAGTGCCAGGATGACAGGCATGAGCCAACTCACCCAGCCAGGACCTCAGACTTGCTGCATGACCTGGAGCCACTTTCTTCACTGCCCTTTGAATTGGCGGAAGAACATCCACTCTTCTTCTCTTTTTTTTTTTTTTTTTGAGATGGAGTCTCTGTCACCAGGCTAGAGTGCGGTGGCACAATCTCGGCTTACTGCAACCTCTGCCTCCTGGGTTCAAGCAATTCTCCTGTCTCAGCCTCCCGAGGACTAGAGGCGCAAGCCACCATGCCTGGCTAATTTTTGTATTTTTAGTAGAGATGGGGTTTCACCATGTTGGCCAGGATGGTCTCGATCTCTTGACCTTGTGATCCTCCCACCTCGGCCTCCCAAAGTGCTGGGATTACAGGCATGAGCCACCGCACCCAGCAGAACATCCACTCTTAGTTGGGGAGACAGGAAGTCAGAGGTGGCCACACTTCTGTGGTGCGGGCCTCACCTCTGTGGTGCCCAGGTATGTTGGTGACACCTCTGTGGTGCCCAGAGCCTGGGCAACATAGTGAAACCTAGTCACTACAAATAATTTAAAAATTAGCTAGACGTGGCCAGGCACAGTGGCTCAAGCCTGTAATCCCAGCACTTTGGGAGGCTGAGGCAGGCGAATCACCTGAGGTCAGGAGATTGAGACCATCCTGGCTAACACGGTGAAACCCCGTCTCTACTAAAAGTACAAAAAAATTAGCCGGGCGTGGTCATGGGCGCCTGTAGTCCCAGTTACTTGGGAGGCTGAGGCAGGAGAATGGTGTGAACCTGGGAGGCGGAGCTTGCAGTGAGCCGAGATCGCGCCACTGCACTCCACCCTGGGCGACAGAGCGAGACTCCGTCTCAAAAAAAAAAAAAAAAAAAAAAGAGAGAAAGAAAGAAAGAAAAGAAAAGAAAAAATTAGCTAGACGTGAAGGTGCATGTTTGTGATCCCAGCTACTTGGGAAGCTGAGATGGGAGGATCACTTGAGCCTGAGAGTTTGAAGCTGCAGTGAGCTGTGATGGCACCACTGCACTCCAGCCTGGACAACATAGCAAGACCCCATCGCACACACACATACACACACACACACACACACACACACACACACAGAGTCCAGGTGGCTCACACCTGTAATCTCGGCACTTTGGGAGGCTGAGGTGGGCAGATCACTTCAGGTCAGGAGTTCGAGACCAGCCTGGCCAACATGGTGAAACCCTGTCTCTACTAATAATACAAAAATTAGCTGGGCGTGGTGACGTGCACCTATAGTCCCAGTTACTCAGGAGGCTGAGAAAGGAGAATCCCTTGAACCCGGGAGGCGGAGGTTGCGCCACTGCACTCCAGCCTGGGCAACAGAGAGAGGCTCTCAAAAAATAAAAATAAAAAAAATCAGAGGTGGGAAGGAGACTTGTCAGGGTCGGGGGCTTGGCTACTCTGCTTCTCTCCACTTCCCTTCTCCCCTCTCTTCCTGCAGCCTCTGACCCTGGAGCAGCACAAGGGCTTCATGATTGAGCCTGATTGGCCCCTGTACCCTCCGCCGTCGCACGCTTATGAGGACAGCCCGCCACCCTACAAGCTGAAGCTGGACCTGACCAAGCTGTAGGCCTCCGCTGGCCCCATCATTGCCAACTGCAGGGGCCCCTTGGGCCTCACTTGCCCTGAGCCCAGGAGTCCAAGGGTAGGGTGGGTCCAGCCTTGAGCCCCTCCACCCCCAAATCTTTCCTCTCTTCCCAGTCCCACCCCTTGCCCCACAGAGTCCTGGGGACGCAGTGTCCCAGCTGGGAGGAGGGTGGGATTGGGCGCTGGTTCTTCCTTGTCCCCGCTTTCTCCGGGGCTTGCTACTTTTTGTCTTCTATTGTGTGGCTTTCTCAGTATTTGAACCCCAGTCCTGTGTCGCCATCCTTTTTCCTTCTCTGTCCCCTCTCTGGGGGGGCTGAGGCCAAGGGGGAGCTACATCTTGCTAAGGTTTCTCCCTTCTCCCCATCCCGATCTCCAGAGACCCAGCTTCCGAGAGATGGGGTGTGGGCATCTCCATGCCCTGACAGTGTGTGCCTGGGGCTTGTCTGGGGCTGGGGAGGAATAAACCATGTGTATAAAAGAGTCTCAGGCTGAGCCTGCTTCTGTTCAGTTGTCTGTCTGCCCTTGGGGTGTGGCCCATGCATAGCTGTGACCCCTGCCGAGCAGGACCTTTCTGACATGGGAAAGTCCTGGAAACCCAGGTAGCACCAGGGACTGAAAGTAGCTGTCTCTCGGAAGGGCACTCCCTCTGCTCTAACTTCCCTGTGCTGAGAGTCACCCTCTCAGCTACAGATGTACCTGGAAAACTGGCTTGTGGCCAGGCGCAGCGGCTCATGCCTGTAATCCCAGCACTTTAGGAGACCGAGGCAGGAGAATCATTGGAGCCCAGAAGTTCCAGACTGTCCTGGGCAACATAGCAAGTCCCCATCTCTACCAAAAAAAAAAAAAAAAAAAAAAGCATATATGTATATAATTAACTGGGTGTGGTGACTTGAGCCTGTGGTCCCAGCAACTCGGGAGGCTGAGGCGGGAGGATTGCTTGAGGCGGGGAGGTGGAGGCTGCAGTGAACTATGATTGCGCCACTGAACTCCAGCCTGGGTGACAGAGCATGACTCTGTCTCAAAAAAAAAAAAAAAAAAAGTGGCTTGTGCCACCCATCTGACAGGGGCAGTTCAGCGTCCCTTCCTGTGCCTGATGTCCCTCCCATGAAGGGACAAGTTGCATGTTGAAGAGGACTTGATTTTGTAGCCACCTGGCTTCCAGTCTACTTTTTTTGGAGACAGAATCTAGCTCTGTCGCCCAGGTTGGAGTGTGGTGGCACGATCTCAGCTCATTGCAACCTCTGCCTCCTGGTGGCATGATCTCAGCTCACTGCAACCTCCGCCTCCCGGGTTCCAGTGATTCTCCTGCCTCAGTCTCCAAGTAGGTGGGATTACAGGCGCACGCCACCACGCCCAGCTAATTTTGGTATTTTCAGTAGAGACGCAGTTTCACCATGTTGGCCAGGCTGGTCTTGAGCTCCTGACCTTAGATGATCTGCCCGCCTCAGCCTCCCAAAGTGCTGGGATTACAGGCATGAGCCTCTGCACCCAGCCAGCTTGATTTATTTATTTTTCAAAAAATGAGACAGGGTCGGCCGGGTGCAGTGACTCACACCTATGATCCCAGCACTTTGGGAGGCCAAGGCAGGCGGATCATGAGGTCAGGAGATCCAGACCATCTTGGCTAACACGGTGAAACCCCGTCTCTACTAAAAATACAAAAAAATTAGCTGGGCACAGTGGCGGGCGCCTGTAGTCCCAGGTACTCCGGAGGCTGAGGCAGGAGAATGGCGTGAACCCAGGAGGCGGAGCTTGCAGTGAGCCAAGATGGCACCACTGCACTCCAGCCTGGGTGACAGAGCGAGACTCCGTCTCAAAAACAAAACAAAACAAAACAAAAAATAAGACAGGGTCTCACTCTGTCCCTCATTCCTGTCTGTTCTGCAGACTCCTCCAGATTCTTCTCGTAATTCCGCTTTGAGATTCAGTTAACTTGAGTTGGTTCCTGTTGCTCGAAACCAGAGATTCCTGACTGATATAGGGCCTCATCCCCTGGGCAGAGCTGGGGATGAGGAGCATTACGGCCCCAGCCCACAGGCAATGGGGTGGAGATTCCCAGCGATTCCAGGCTGTTGGAGTGACAGTGGGTTGGCAGGTTGGAGCAGCAAATTAGATGATGCCTACTGGGGCTGCGTGTAAGACTCTCCACCCTTCACCCTACCCTGATCCTGGAAGGTTGATCCACTTGGGCCCTCTTCTTTCCACTGGAGTCAGTCAGAGGGACCACTGGCAGGAGATGAGAGGAGGGCGGAGTCAAGGTCTTTCCTGGTGTCCTTCCCAGCATCCCCTGACCCAAGACCACAGCTTGACCAAATGGCCTCCCCTGGAGATATTCAAGATCTCTGGAGGGGATGGGCGTGGTGACTCACGCCTGTAATTCCAGTACTTTAGGAGGCAGAGGAGGGTGGATCAACTGAAGTCAGGGGTTCAAGACCAGCCTGGCCAACGTGGTGAAACCTCCATCTCTACAAAAATACAAAAATTAGCTGGGCGAGGTGGCGCAAGCCTGTGTAATCCCAGCTACTTGGGAGGCTGAGGCAGGAGAATCGCTTGAACCCTGGAGGGAGAGGTTGCAGTGAGCCGAGACTGGACCATTGTACTCCAGGTTGGGCAACAAGGGTGAAACCCTGTCTCAAAAAAAAAAAAAAAAAAAAAAAAAAAAACCCTTGGCCTGGCACGGTGGCTCATGCCTGTAATCCCAGGACTTCGGAAGTCTGAGGCGGGAGGATCACTTGAGTGTAGGAGTTTGAGACCAGCCTGGGAAATATAGCAAGACTCATCTCGACAAGAAGTTTAAAAATTTAGCCAGGCCTAGAGGTGGGCACCAGTAATCTCAGCTGCTGAGCTCAAGCGGAGGCGGAGGTGTCACTTGAGCCCAGGAGGACAAGGCTGCAGTGACTCATGATTGCACCAATGCACTCCAGCCTGGGTAAGAAGAGTGACCAAAAAAAAAAAAAGATAAATAAAAATAAAAGGCTGGGTGCGGTGGCTCATGCTTGTAATCCCAGCACTTTGGGAGGGTGCAGCAGAAGGATTAGTTGATGCCAGGAGCTCAAGACCAGCCTGGCCAACATGGTGAAAACCCATTTCTACTAAAAATACAAAAAATTAGCCGGGCGAGGTGGCCCATGTCTATAATCCCGGTTACTTGGGAGGCTAAGGTATGAGAATTGCTTCGACCTGGGAGGCGGAGGTTGGAGTGAGCCGAGATCATGCTACTTTACTCTAGCCTGGGCGAAAGTGAGACGCTTTCTCAAATAATAACAATAATAGGCTGGGCGTGGCGGCTCCCGCCTGTAATCCCAGCACTTTGGGAGGCTGAGGCGGGCAAATTGCCTGAGCTCAGGAGTTCAAGACCAGCCTGGGCAACATGGTGAGGGACCTGTCTTTTTTTTTTTTTTTTTGAGACCGAGTTTCACTCTGTCTCCCAGGTTGGAGGGCAGTGGCGTGATCTCAGCTCACATCAACCTTCACTTCCCAGGTTCAAGCGATTCTCCTGCCTCAGCCTCCCGAGTAGCTGGAATTATAGGCACATGCCACCATGCCCAGCTAATTTTTGCGTTTTTAACATTTTTTATTTATTTATTTATTTTGAGACAGAGTCTCGCTCTGTTGCCCAGGCTGAAGTGCAGTGGCGCGATCTCGTCTCAGTGCAAGCTCCGCCTCCCAGGTTCACACCATTCTCCTGCCTCAGCCTCCCGAGTAGCTGGGACTACAGGCATTCACCATCATACCCGGCTAATTTTTTGTATTTTTAGTAGAGACGGAGTTTCACCTGTTAGCCAGGATGGTCTCGATCTCCTGACCTCGTGATCTGCCCTCCTCGGCCTCCCAAAGTGCTGGGATTACAGGCGTGAGCCACCGCGCCCGGTCAGCATTTTTTTTATTAGAGATGGGGTTCCGCCATGTTGGCCAGGCTGGTCTTGAACTCCTGACCTCAGGTGATACGCCTGCCTCGGCCTCCCAAAGTGCTGCGATTACAGTGTGAGCCACTGCACCCAGCTGAGGTACCCGTCTTCATTAAAAAAAAAAAAAAACTGACCAGTTGTGGGGGCATGTGCCTCTAGTCCCAGCTACTAATGTGGCTGAGGTGAGAGGATTGCTTGAGACTAAGAGTTTCACATTAGCTCGGGCAACATAGCAAGACCCTTTCTCTAAAACAATTTTTTAGGCCAGATGCAGGCAACAAAGCGAAGCCCTGTCTCTACAAAAAATATACATATATACAAAATTAGCCAGGTATTATGGCAGCTGCCTGTAGTCCCAACTACTCCCAGATACTTGGAAGGTTAAGGCAGAAGGATTGCTTGAGCCTGGGGAGGTTGAGGCTGCAGTGAGCTGTGTTTGCATCACTGCACGCCAGCCTGGGTGATAGAGTAAGATCCTGTCTCTGACATGACATCATGCCAGGCTAATTTTTTAATTTTTTTTGAGACACAGTCTTTTTTTTTTTTTTTTTTGAGACGGAGTCTGGCTCTGTTGCCCAGGCTGGAGTGCAGTGGCGCGATCTCGGCTCACTGCAAGCTCCGCCTCCCGGGTTCACGCCATTCTCCTGCCTCAGCCTCCCGAGTAGCTGGGACTACAGGCGCCCACAACCGCGCCCGGCTAATTTTTTGTATTTTTAGTAGAGACGGGGTTTCACCGTGGTCTCGATCTCCTGACCTTGTGATCCGCCCGCCTCGGCCTCCCAAAGTGCTGGGATTACAGGCGTGAGCCACCGCGCCCGGCAGAGACACGGTCTTTCTGTTGCCCAGGCTGGAGTGCAGTGGCACGATCTCGGCTCACTGCAGTCTCTGCCTCTTGGTTTCAAGCGATTCTTGTGCCTCAGTCTCCCAAGTAGCTGGTATTACAGACACCCACTATCATGCCTGGCTAATTTTTTGTGTTTCTAGTAGAGACGGGTTTTCACCATGTTTTCCAGTCTGGTCTTGAACTCCCGACCTCAAGTCATCCACCTGTCTCAGTCTTCCAAAGTGCTGGGATTACAGGCATGAGCCACTGCGGCCAGCCCCACTGTGGATTTAAATGGCTACTGTCACTGGTCAGCCCAGTTTGAAAGGGACTTCATTTGGACTCACTCTGTCTCCTTGCCTGGCCCCGTTTCTCATCTGAGTGGCTCTAGACATCTGGGCTGCATCTTGATTCTTAACTGTTCTCACCTCACTTCATTCCATCAGCACGGCTTGTCCCCTAGGCCTGCAAAGCATACCTCTAGCCCACAAGCATCTCTTTGTCTCCATGGCAACCACCAAGGTCCAAGCTGCCCCAGCTTCTCACTCAGCAATGGTGCCCACCTCCTTCTCTTGGGGCTTCCGGCCTCTCCAGCCACCCTCTGGTTCCATCTTGGATAAAGCAAAAATCTGATCCCAGAGTTCACACCTTTCTGGGGTTTACCATTGTCTTGAGGAGCCCAAATATCACCAGACAGCAAAGATTCCCACAATTGGGTCTCACTAACACCTCCAAGCGCTTCTGTGAGACTCTGCCCCTCACTCCTTCTGCTCCAGCGGCTGCGTGAGGTTCTATCTGGATTTCTTGAGCCTATCTTTTTCCTTCCAGCCCCAGGGCCTTTGCACATGCAGTCCCCTCTGCCAGGAGCACACTCCTGGTCCTGCTTCACCAAGTTCTCAGCCACGTCAGCATCCCCTAGGATCCCCATGTTTCACTTCCTGTCCATCTTCCCTGCTCTGATGACATTCATCGTTGATTAAGAATTAATTGTTGGCTGGGCGCAGTGGCACATGCCTGTAATTCCAGCACTTTAGGAGGCCGAGGTGGGCAGATCACCTGAGGTCAGGAGTTAGAGACTAGCCTGGCCAACATGGTGAAACCCCGTCTCTACTAAAAATACAAAAATTAGCCGGGCGTGGTGGTGCGTGCCTGTCGTCTCAGCTACTCAGGAGGCTGAGGCAGGAGAATTGCTTGAACTGGGGAGGCAGAGCTTGCAGTGAGCCGAGATCATGCCCCTGCACTCCAGCCTGGGCAACAGAGCAAGACTCCATCTTTTTTTTTTTTTTTTTTGAGACGGAGTCTCGCTCTGTCGCCCAGGCTGGGGTGCAGTGGCGCGATCTCGGCTCACTGCAAGCTCCGCCTCCCGGGTTCCCGCCATTCTCCTGCCTCAGCCTCCTGAGTAGCTGGGACTACAGGCGCCCGCCACTTCGCCCGGCTAGTTTTTTGTACTTTTTAGTAGAGACGGGGTTTCACCGTGTTAGCCAGGATAGTCTCGATCTCCTGACCTCGTGATCCGCCCGTCTCGGCCTCCCAAAGTGCTGGGATTACAGGCTTGAGCCACCGCGCCCGGCCTCCATCTTAAAATAAATACAGGCCGGGCGCAGTGGCTCAAGCCTGTAATCCCAGCACTTTGGGAGGCCGAGGCGGGCGGATCACGAGGTCAGGAGATCGAGACTATCCCTGGCTAACACGGTGAAACCCCGTCTCTACTAAAAATACAAAAAACTAGCCGGGCGTGGTGTCGGGCGCCTGTAGTCCCAGCTACTCGGAGGCTGAGGCAGGAGAATGGCGTGAACCCGGGAGGCGGAGCTTGCAGTGAGCCGAGATCGCGCCACTGCACCCCAGCCTGGGTGACACAGCGAGACTCCGTCTCAAAAAAAAAAAAAAAAAAAAAAACCCATAAATAAAAATAAAAATAATAGAGGCCAGGCAAGGTGGCTTACACCTATAGTCCCAGCACTTTGGGAGGCTGAGGCAGGTGGATGGCTTGAGGTCAGGAGTTCGAGACCAGCCTGGCCAACATGACAAAATCCTGTCTCTACTAAAAATACAAAAATTAGCTGGGCGTGGTGGCTTAGGCCTATAATCCCAGCTACTCAGGAGGTTGAGGGGGGAGAACCTAATTATCCTGCTCACCTATGAAGAGCTTTTGATCTTTGCCAGCCTGGCAGCCACCTCTTCTGTGCCATCCCTCCTGCCTTTTGGTCTTGGAGACCAAAATGCGCTTGTCCTCATTTTGAATCAATGGTCCGGCCTCGGAGTCTTTTCCACAGCTCCCCTTTGCTTTGCAATGCTGTTACGGACTTGGTAGGCATCTGCCCGGCACCTGCAGTCTTCCTCCTTCCTTTGTTTGTTTGATTTTTGTTCTTTCACCTGTTGTCCAGGCTGGAGTGCCGTGGTGCAATCATGGCTCACTGCAGCCTCGACCTCTCAGGCTCAAGTGATCCTCCCACCTCAGCCTCCCAAGCAGCTAGGATGACATGTGAGTGCCACCACAAGGGCTAATTTTTTAAGTATTTTGTATAGACAGGATCTCCCTATGTTGCTCAGGTTGGCCTTGGTCTTGAACTCCTGGGTTCAAGCGATCTACCCGCTGTGGCCTCACAAAGTACTGGAATTCCAGGTATGAGCCACCGAGTTGGGCTGGCAGTGTTTTTGTTGGCTCTTTTCACAGCCTTGTGTAGTTGATCCCTTTTTTTTTTTTGAGACAGAGTCTTGCTCTGTCGCTCAGGCTGGAGTGCAGTGACGTGATCTTAGCTCACTGCAAGCCCCGTCTCCTGGGTTCAAGTGATTCTCCTGCCTGCCTCAGCCTCCCGAGTAGCTGAGGCTACAGGAGTGTGCCACCATGCCTGGCTAATTTTTGTATTTTTAGTAGAGATGGGGTTTTGCCATGTTGGCCAGGCTGGTCTCAAACTCCCGACCTCAGGCGATCTGCCCTCCTTGGCCTCTCAAAGTGCTGGGATTATAGGTGTGAGCCACTGGGCCTGGCCTTGATCACTTCTTGAATCCCGTGACCAGCCTAGGATTAGGTCCAGAGTGGATGCCTCACAAATGTAGAATGAGTCATGCCAGGTGGTATGGGCACAAACAGTGAGCTCCATAGGTGCGTGGAAGTGGGAGGGCACTCCCTTCCAACCAGGTGGTGAGTGATGGCTGCCTGGAGGAGATGGCAGTCAAGTTGGGTTTTGAGGGGTGAATATGATCTGGGGAGAAGGGAGGGTGTCCCAGGTGGAAGGAAAAGCATTGTGTGGGTGTGTGCGTGTGTGTGTGTTAGATCTGTCTGTGCATGTAGGTGTGTCAGAGGCGTCCTGGGGTGTGTGTGTTTGCCTACAATGTCTTCAACCCTTTCTCTCTCTCTTTTTTTTTTTTGAGACCAAGTTTTGCTCTTGTTGCCCAGGTTGGAGTGCAGTGGCGCAATCTCGGCTCACCGCAACCTCCGCCTGTCAGATTCAAGTGATTCTTCTGCCTCAGCCTCCCAAGTAGCTGGAATTATAGGCGTCTGCCAGCACATCAGGCTAATTTTTTGTATTTTTAGTAGAGACAAGGTTTCACCATGTTGGCCAGACTGGTCTTGAACTCCTGACTTTGTGATCTACCTACCTCAGCCTCCCAAAGTGTTGGGATTACAGGCATGAGCCACTGTGCTCAGCCTATTTACTTCTTTACAGGTTCATTTTCTGCCTCCTACATCACTCAAGACTGGGCTCGGCCGGGCGCGGTGGCTCAAGCCTGTAATCCCAGCACTTTGGGAGGCCGAGGCGGGTGGATCACAAGGTCAGGAGATCAAGACCACGGTGAAACCCCGTCTCTACTAAAAATACAAAAAATTAGCCGGGCGCGGTGGCGGGCGCCTGTAGTCCCAGCTACTCAGGAGGCTGAGGCAGGAGAATGGCGGGAACCCGGGAGGCGGAGCTTGCAGTGAGCCGAGATCGCGCCACTGCACTCCAGCCTGGGCAACAGCGTGAGACTCCGTCTCAAAAAAAAAAAAAAAAAAAAAAAAGACTGGGCTCACTGGGAGGGCAGGGCTGGGTCAGCTGTGATCCCAGCACACATAAACGCAGATCGCAGAGGAATGACCCAACAAAGGTGTCTGGGAGAGAACCCTGCGTGCCATGCAGAGGCCTTGGGGCTGCTCTGCCCAGTAACCAACCCCTGACCCTATCCTGACTCCCAGGAGAGAAAGGCCCTTTTGACCATGTGGCTGAAGACCAGACTCACCGCAGCTCTGTCTCCCAGCTTCAATTTCCTCTTCTGTTCTAGAGCCCTGCCCCTCCCTCCATTTTCATCCTGAGCTGCACACAGACCTGGTGGTGGGTGGGTGGGTGGCTGGCGTCATGGCAACGGTAGCACAGGGTTGCCATGGCAACTTGGTTCCCTAGTGACAGCCCTGAGTTTCTTAGCCCAGGGGTGGCAATCCACCGGGAAGAGATGGGGAGAGGGTGTCCCCAGCATCCAGCTGGCACACAGGGGACATTCTGTAAACACTTGGAGGGTAGGATGGGGATGCATGGTGGCTGTCTTTTCCTGGGGCATGAAGAGGAGACTTCAGGTCCCTGCTGGGCTCCACACAACTCCTGGCACACTCTCCTTCCTCAGGGCCCCCATCCAGGCTGTTCCCTCTGCCTGGAGGCTGTGCCCTCTTTGCTCCTTCTGGCCAACTCTTCAGCCTGACCTCCTGGCTCAGCCCCAGCTTTTATCATGGTGACAATTAAGTGATGGCTTGTTTGCTTGTGTGATGATTGGTTTAATAAATGTTCCCTCTGCCAGATGCGACGCGCTAGGCGTCTCGGTCACAGCTGTGTCCCACACACCAAGGAGGCTGCTCTCAATACATCTTTGTCGACACTCTGCATCCTTGCTCTGCCTTGCCCACTTCTTCCGAGCCAATGCGGCCTCATCTCTATCCCTTGAGCTTTTTCTGGCACTGGGCTTAGGTCCTTCACATTATGTCCTCTCAGAATATTATGGAACTTTGCACAATGTTCTGGAATGTCCTGGAATATTCTAGAACATTCTGTCCTCTGCTTTTACTGAAGCTGGGACATCATCACCTCTTCAGGGAGGCTCTCCCTGATCTCCTGGCTGAAGCAGTGCTCCCCCACCCAACACACGCTTGATCACTCTCGGCTCATTGCCTTCAAGGCAGTTATTGCCATCTGAAATGGCCTTGGTCATTTATCAATTATATATCTCAGATTTGTCTTTCCCATCAGAATGTACCTTTCAGAATATCTTGGAACATGAGGTCAAGGTTTTTTTTTTTTTTTTTTAGATGGAGTATCTATTGCCCATGCTGGAGTGAAGTGGCGAGATCTTGGCTCACTGCAACCTCCACCGCCTGGGTTTAAGTGATTCTCCTGCCTCAGCCTCCTGAATAGCTGGGATTACAGGCATGCGTCACCACGCCTAGTTGATTTTTGTATTTTTAGTAGAGATGGGGTTTCACCATGTTGGCCAGGCTGATGTCGAACTCCTTACCTTAAGTGATCCGCCTGCCTCGGCCTCCCAAAGTGCTAGGATTATAGGCGCCCAGCTAAGGTCAAGATCTTGTCGGATGGGCTCACAGTTGAATCCCCAGCAGCCTCTCAGCACCCTAGTCCCCAGAGTTGGGGGATCCCAGTTGGTCACCCCCCAAGAGGTAGTCCTAGTTCTGTCACATTCGGTGGATTTCACCTTTTTTTGTTTTTCTATTGGGATGGGATCTCTCTATGTTGCCACGGCAGGTCTCAAACGCCTAGACTCAAGTGATCTTCCTGCCTCGGCCTCCCAAAGTGCTGGGATTACAGTCTTGAGCCACCGCAACTGCCCTGAGTTTTTTTTTTTTAGTAAATCAGCTTTAATAAGACATAATTTACATCCAATGGCACACCCATTTTAAATGCCCAGTTCAATGAGTTTTGGCAAATGTAATCCTCTTAAGATACCCCTATAATCAAGATATACACTAGGTGTGGTGGCTCACACCTGTGATCACAGTACTTTGGGAGGTTGAGGTGGGAGAATCACTTGAGGCCTGGAGTTCGAGACCAGCCTGAACAATATAGTGAGACCGTCTCTACCAAATTTTTTTTTTTTTTTTTTTTTTTTTAGACGGAGTCTCGCTCTATCGCCCAGGCTGGAGTGCAGTGGCCGGATCTCAGCTCACTGCAAGCTCCGCCTCCTGGGTTTACGCCATTCTCCTGCCTCAGTCTCCCGAGTAGCTGGGACTACAGGCGCCCACCCCCTCGCCTGGCTAGTTTTTTTTGTATTTTTTAGTAGAGACAGGGTTTCACCAGGTTAGCCAGGATGGTCTCCATCTCCTGACCTCGTGATCCGCCTGACTCGGCCTCCCAAAGTGCTGGGATTACAGGCTTGAACCACTGAGCCCGGCCCAAAAATTTTTTTTTACAAAATTAGCCAGGTGTACTGGCACACACCTGTGGTCCCAGCTACTCCGGAGGCTGAGGTACGAGGCTCATTTGACCCAGGAGGTCGAGGCTGCAGTGAGTTATGATTGTGCCACTGAACTCCAGCCTGGGCGACAGAGCGAGACCTTATCTCTAAAATAAATAAATAAATAAATAAATAAAAAGGCCCAGCGTGGTGGCTCATGCTTGTAATTCCACCACTTTAGGAGGCTGAGGTGGACAGATTGCTTGAGCTCAGAAGCTCAAGAACAGCCTGGGCAACATGGTGAAACCCCAACTCTACAAAAAAAAAAAAAAAAAAAAGCAAAAATTAGCTGGGCGTGGTGGCCCATGCCTGTGGTCTCAGCTACTTGGGAGAGTGAGGTGGGAGGATCACTGGAGCCCAGGAAGTCAAGGCTGTAGTGAACTGAGATTGCACCACTGCACTCCAGCCTGGGTGACAGAGTGAGACCCTGTCTCAAAATAAATAAATAAATAAATAAAAATAATAAAATTAGAAAGGCATGGTGGCATGTGCCTTATAGTTTCAGCTACTCAGGAATCTGAAGAGGGAGCATGACTTGAGCCCAGGAAGTGGAGGTTACAGTCAGCTATGATCGTGCCACTGCACTCAGCCTAGGTGACAGAGCAAGACGAAGACCCTGTCTTTTTTTTTTTTTTTTTGCGACAGTTTTGCTCTTGTTGCCCAAGCTGGAGTGCAATGGCGTGATCTTGGTTCACTGAAACCTGAAACCTCCGCCTCCTGGGTTCGAGAGATTCTCCTGCCTCAGCCTCCCGAATAGCTGGGATTACAGGCATGCGCCACCACCCCCGGCTAATTTTGTATTTTTATTTATTTTATTTTATTTTTACTTTTTTGAGATGGAGTCTTGCTCTGTCACCCAGGCTGGAGTGAAGTGGTGTGATCTCGGCTCACTGCAAGCTCCGCCTCCCGGGTTCACGCCATTCTCCTGCCTCAGCCTCCCAAGTATCTGGGACACCACCACACTCGGCTAATTTTTTGTATTTTTTAGTAGAGACGGGGTTTCACCACGTTAGCCAGGATGGTCTCCATCTCTCGACCTCGTGATCCGCCTGCCTCGGCCTCCCAAAGTGCTGGGATTACAGGCATGAGCCACCACGCCTGGCCAATTTTGTATTTTTATTAGAGACAGGGTTTCTCCATGTTGGTCAGGCTGGTCTCAAACTCCCGACCTCAGGTGATCCGCCCGCCTCAGCCTCCCAAAGTGCTGGGATCACAGGCGTAAGCCACCGCACCCTGCCAAGACCCTGTCTTTTAAGAAAACAGATAAATAAAACATAAAAAAGAAGGTAGCCAGGCAAGGTGGCTCATACCTCTAATCCCAGCACTTTGGGAGGCCGAGGTGGGCGGATCACCTGAGGTTGGGAGTTTGAGACAAGCCTGGCCAACATAATGAAACTCTGTCTCTACTAAAAACACAAAAATCAGCCAGGCCTGGTGGTGGGCAACTGTAATTCCAGCAACTTGGGAGGGCGAGGCAGGAGAATCACTTGAACCCAGGAGGTCAAGGTTGCAGTGATATGAGATTGCACCACAGAACTCCAGCCTGGGTGACAGAGTGAGACTCTGTCTCAAAAAAAACAAAAGAAAACAAAACCAATAAAAATTTAAATAAATAAATCAAACATAAAAAAAGAAGTTGGGGCCAGTGCAGACATGACTTCAAGGAGGTGCAGGAGGCTGCTGGCTGGGGTAACAGAAAGAGATTGTAGTGTTTTCAGCAAGCCCCACTCATGATCCTGAAAGGAGGTGCTGCCTCCATTAAAAATAATTTAGGGCCAGGCGCGGTGGCTCGCACCTGTAATCCCAACACCTTGGGAGGCTGAGGTGGGCGTATCACCTGAGGTCAGGAATCCAAGACCAGCCTGGCCAACATAGCGAAACCCCGTCTCTACTAAAAATACAAAAATTAGCCAGGCGTGGTAGTGCATGCCTGTAATCCCAGCTACTTGGGAGGCTGAGGCAGGAGAATTGCTTGAACCTGGGAGGCGGAGGTTGTGGTGAGCCCAGATTGTGCCACTGCACTCTAGCCTGGTGCCAGAGCAAGACTCCGTCTCAAAAAAAACAGAGTTTGTTAGGAGAAAAATCAAACAGGCCTGAGGACAGGGAGTTGGTGCCGGGGGACCTTGAGCTTGCCCCAGGACCACTCTGTGGTGACCGCCCGACAGGGTAGACACTGTCCCCAGCCTAAAACCACAGGAACTCGAAGCCTTCCCCCAAGACTTCATTTTCCTTCTCCATAACACCTGGGGATTATAAGGGAGGCCTCCAAGCTCTGACCTGGGAATGTGAGCCTTGCAGCTGGTCTGGAGTGGGAGAGCAGGTGGCGTGGCCCCTGCCTCCAGGAGAGCCATGTCAGCTGTGGGCCAGATGGTGGCCAGGCCTGTGGACGCTGCCTGCTGTGTTCCTGCCTGCCAGCTCTACCAGACCACAGGTCAGCATTATTGGATGAGGCGTGTGCAGTCACCGGCGTAGGCCCTCCAGGTCCCCCACTTGTCTCTGTTGCATCCCAGTGATAGTGGCCACTAGGGCTCAGGCCAACAGCTGTGGCAGAGGTCACTGGCCTCACTCTGCCTCGCTCGACATCCCATCTGTTCCATCTCTTTTTGGTCCCACCTGCAAAGTGCATCTCAGCTAGGACTACCTCCCACCCCTCCATGTCCACCACCCTGAGATGAGCCCTACCATTTTTCCCTGGATTATATGCCTCCTAACTCATGTCCCAAATTCAAGATATTGTCCCCCAATTGTCAGACACTGTTAAACAGTCAGACACTGTAACACTGTTAAATTGACACCATTAAAACCAGTGTCAGCTGGGTGCAGTGGTTCACTCTATAATCCTGGCACTTTGGGAGGCCGAGGTGGGCAGATCACTTGAGGTCAGGAGCTCAAGATCAGCCTGGCCAACATGGTGAAACCCTGTCTCTATTAAAAATACAAAAATTAGCTGGGCATAGTGGCGCATGCCTGTAGTCCCAGCTACTTGGGAGGCTGAGGCAGGAGAATCACTTGAACCTAGGAGGCAGAGGTTGCAGTGAGCCGAGATTGTGCCACAGCACTCCAGCCTGGGCGACAAAGTAAGACTCTGACTCAAAAAAAAAAAAAAAAAAAAAAAAAAAAAAAAAAAAAATTAGCCAGGCGTGGTGGCACATGCCTGTAGTCCCAGCTACTTGGGAGGATGAGGCAGGAGAATGGCTTGAACCTGGGAGGTGGAGGTTGGGTTGCAGTGAGCCGAGATCGCACCACTGCACTCCAGGGTGGGCCACAGAGCGAGACTCCCTCTCAAAAACAAAACAAAAACCCACTGTCAATTACATTGCCACTGCTTACAAGCCCCCTCTCCCTTCTCATTTCATGCAGAGGACCCCAAAAATGATCCCCAAAGCCCTCTGTGACCTGAAGCACCTCGTGTTGCCTCCCACCCATTCTCCTCCCCACTCCTCTCCCTCTTCCTAATTTTTCTTTGTCAGGCCACCCTCTAGGCACGCTCCTGGCTCAGGGACATTGCACTGGCTGCCCTGTGCTATGTGATCTTGGAGGACAGATCACACAGTGTGTCTAAAGTGCAGTGAGTCTACAGCACACTATGTGTGTGCACACAGCCAGAAGCCCAGAGAACCTCTTTTTTCTTATCTTCAGCTGTGTGTCTGTGTGTCTGACATATGGGTCAAATCTGGATGTTTATGAAGTGTGTATGCATATGGACACCATTGACTTCAGATGTTATTTGTGGCGGGTGTGTCAGCTGTAGGTCGCTGCTGAGTGAGGTTTGATGCCTGCATGTGGTTCGTCTGGAACAAAGACTTCCGCGGTGGTGCCGACTTGGGGCAGGCGAGGGTGTGTGTGTGTGTGCAGAGCTTGCCGGAACGTGAGCTGCTCATGCACGCGTGCATTCAACATTTGCGGAGTGCTTACTGTGTATTGGAGATGCCAGCAGTTCCCTTCAGCACTTGGTATCTGTCAACTTGCACAGGGTCATCTGAGAGCATTTTGTGTAACAATTGGGCACCTACTATTGTATCACGCCCTCTGTTGGAGATGCTGGTTGAGTGTGGTCCAACTGCAAGAGTCCACCCAAGCAGGCCCCTTCCTTCTTTCTATGGAGTCTCCAGCCCCATAGCCACCACCTTCCAGCACTGACTGGAGAGAGGGCTTTGAGCTCCTTCTGGATCCCGGCTTCTCTGCCTGAGACTGCACAAGTCAGAGCTTTCTGACTTGGAGGGTAAAAGAATAAATGAGCTCCAAGCTACAGAGGGGATCCTGGGAGCTTGGACCCTACCAGAGTTGAGGGGGTGAGGGGTGCCCCCAAGAGCTCTAGATGCTTTAGACACCTATAGATGCAGGGCTTTGAGCCCTGGCTGAGGGTCAGTGTGTTGGGAGGGCTGGTGCTTGGGGATCTGAGGGTGTAAGGGTCCGGTGGAATGGACTTTAGGGGTGTAAGGTTTGAAGGATCTGTGGGTAGGAATTTTGGGGAGTGAGAGTTGAGATTTGAGTAGAGGATGGGAGATAATTGGATGTGGAGGGTTTTAGAGTATGAGAAGCCAGAAAGTATGAAGCATGAGGAGGTTTGGGAACCTAAGGGCAGATGATTGGGGTCTGAGGGTGGAGGCTCTGAAGAGAGTATGTCAGGGGAGGGTGGGGCCCATGAGGGGCTGGAAGTCTGAGGCCTGGGCATGGGTGAGTTTCGCCCCTGAAAGAGGCCTGGGAAGGAGGTAAGACTGGAGTCGGGTGTGCAGGGTGGGGAGAGGGAGGGTGTGGTTCTCAGAGCTCAGAGACCCATTTCTCCATGCTCCATCTCACGCTCCCGCCCACCCTACCCATAGCTCTCTTCCCTGTGGCTCTCGCGCCTCAAAGTATAACCACGCCCAGCCAACGCCCCGGGCACGCCTGACAGCGCCCCAGGTCACTCACAGACACTCCTTAACACCTGCATGTGCCCGCCCCTCCTCAGATCCGCCGCTCACTTAGCCCGGCCCCACCACCATCAGATTAGGCTCCGCCCCCAGGCCCCGCCCTTCCGCAGACCAGGCCCTCTCTTCGCTTGACCACACCTATCCTCACATTCCTCCCCTCTCCTGCCCAGACCCGTCCCATCCTCAGACCCATCTTCTCCTATCTACCTCCCCGACCACGCCCCCACTGCATTCCTAACCTCCACCTTGTCCCTTCTCAGACCTGGCCCCGCCCTTCATCCTGCGCCCCGCCTCCTCCGCAAGCCGGACCCTTGTCCCTCCTCCTCTTGCCCTGGGCCTGCCCCTTCTTCAGACCCCGCCCCGCTCCTCAGCCCAGGGACCAACCCCATCCCGCACCTACTTGTCCTGGCTCCGCCCCGGCCCCACCTATCCACAGACAGCACGCCCTCTCAGCTCAGAACGGCCTCCGTTTCAGACTTGGTTCCGCCCCTCACGCCAGGGCCCCGCCCCAATCCCGCACCCCTAGCCTAGGCCCCGCCCTTGACCCGCCCCCTGCATAGCAGGCCCCTCCCTTTATCCCAGGCCCGCCCCGGCGCTCCGTAGACCACGCCCCTCTGGTTCCGGGCCCGCCCCAATCCGTGGTTTCTGGTCCCGGCCCCGCCCCTCCACAGACCTGGCCCCGCCCCGCCCCCCGCGTCTCGGTTTCCCGGGCCTGCGCGCGCGGCTCCCGTCACTCGAACGCGCGACGGCGGGGGAAAGATGGCGGAGTCCGGCGGTAGCGGCGGCGGTGCTGGTGGCGGAGGCGCTTTCGGCGCGGGCCCCGGCCCCGAGCGCCCGAACAGGTGAGACCCGGCCCGCAGGATAGACCTGCACCTGTCTTGGAGCCCAGGGCACCTGTGGGCAGTCTTGGGCGTCCTTAGGGGTTGAGGGGAGGCCTGGCACGGCTCGAGGGTCTTTCGCTGAGAATTTGGACTTCACGGGGCCGTGGGGTACTGGAGGAGCCGAGGGCTACTGAGGAGGTAGCTGGAGCGGGGCTGGCTCGAGGCGTCTGCAGGCGACCCTAGGTACCTGAGAATCCTGGGGGTCTGAAGGGAAACCGAGGGGCTCCTGACTGTGATGGGCCGTGGGGCAACTGGGGATGCCAAAGGGCCTGGGCAGCAGAGAGGGCCTGAGCCGGGGCCATGGCCAGTCTGAGGGTGGTGAGGTGTCTTGGGGGCTCTGAGGAAGGGGCTAAGGCCCAAGGCTTCCTGGGAGGTGCCGAAGGGCCCCGAGGTGGCTAAAGGTGGTCCTGAGAGCGTGCTGAGGGGCCCTGGGAGGAGTGGAGACTGTGGGAGGCTCTCGGTGGGGGGACTCAGGTGAATCTGGGAGCCTGAGATGGGGAAGCTGAAAGGGCCTGGGGGTGCCAAGGCCCCTGAGGGGCTGGGGTGGGTCTAGGGAACCTGAGGTGGATGAGAGAACTCCAGGGGTTTATAAAGAACATAAAGAGGGTTCTTCTTTGGTTCTCATCCCTTCCATCCCCATGGGGGTCCAAATCCACATCCCCAACAGGCTAAAGGACTTATAGAAAGGTCTTGCCCTCAAACAAGGGGACAGAATTCACCCCTTTTGTCAGAGGGAGGCCCTCTTTCCCCATGGCCCAGTCCTAACATGGATTGCTTGAACCTCAAGGTTTGCATGACAATTAGTTATCATCAGTAACTAATGATATGTGCGTGCATGCATTGTATTGGATTGTCTAAGGGAAAGAACACCTGCCTTAGGGAGTGTGATCTCCTGCTCCTTTCCTATTGGGCAAAGCCAGACCCTCCCACCCCAGCTCCTCCTCTAGCCTGCCACCCGGGTCAGGCCAAGGAGGAAATTCAGGCTTTTTCTTGTTGGTGAGCTTCCAGGAGCCAATAATTTCAGTCAACATGATAAATGATGAAGTTATTGATACTTATGTGCTGTGGAGTTTTGGACCTCTGGGCTGGTGCTGGAGGGAATGGCCTGATGACCTGGCTGTGTGATTTGGTACTGAATGGAACATGCATGGGATGGGTGAGGAAGGGAGGAGGGATGGCTGGGCCAGGGCACAGAGGAGGCAAAGGCCCTGCCTGTTCCTGAGGATGCTGAGTGGCACGTTGAGACTTAGGTCTGTGGGCATTGAGTCTGGTCTGCCAGAGGGGCCGTGGGGAACCCAGGAGGTTTGTGTCCAGAGGGGTGACCAGCCTTCTGGGGTATGTGTCGGGCAAGATTGTCCTGCCGTAGGGAGTCAGGAGATATCAGAGGATTTTCAGAGATATTCAGGGAGTGGCCAGGGCTTGAAAATTGGGTATGAGTTGGCAAGTAAGGGACAGGGAAGAGGGACAGTGAACCCCAGGTCCCTGCCTTGGGCACTGGAGTGGGATAACCTGGGGCTAGGGCTTTTTTTTTCTTTTTTTTTGAAACCTGGTCTCGCTCTGTCACCCAGGCATATAGGCTGGAGTGCAGTGACACCATCAAGACTCACTGCAGCCTGAAACTCCTGGACTCAGGTGATCCTCCCACCTCAGCCTCCGGAGTAGCTGGGACTACAGGTGTGCACCACCACACTTGGCTAATTGTTACATTTTTTGTAAAGACCAGGTCTTGCTCTGTTGCCCAGGCTGGTCTCAAACTCCTGGGCTCAAGCAATCTTCTTGCCTTACTCCTCACTAAGTGTTGAGGTTACAGATGTGAGCCACCATGCTGGGCATGGCTCTTTTTTATAAACAGCTTTATCGAGATATAATTAATTGCATGAAATACAATTCATTCATTTTGTTTTTATTTATTTATTGAGACAGAATCTTGCTCTATCGCCCAGGCTGGAGTGCAGTGACACGATCTCGGCTCACTGCAACCTCTGCCTTCCAGGTTCAAGGGATTCTCCTGCCTCAGCCTCCTGAGTAGCTGGGACTACAGGTGCGTGCCACCACACCCAGCTAATTTTTTTGTTTGTTTGTTTGTTTTTTGAGTCAGAGTCTCGCTCTGTCGCCCAGGCTGGAGTGCAGTTGCGTGGTCTTGGCTCACTGTAAGCTCTGCCTCCCGGGTTCACGCCATTCTCCTGCCCCAGCCTCCCTAGTAGCTGGGACTAGAGGCGCCCGCCACCAAGCCCAGCTAACTTTAAAAAAAAAAAAATATATATATATATATATATATATATATATATATTTCTTTTTGAGACGGAGTCTCGCTCTGTCGCCCAGGCTGGAGTGCAGTGGCCGGATCTCAGCTCACTGCAAGCTCCGCCTCCCGGGTTTACACCATTCTCCTGCCTCAGCCTCCCGAGTAGCTGGGACTATAGGCGCCCACCACCTCGCCCAGCTAATTTTTTGTATTTTTAGTAGAGACGGGGTTTCACCATGTTAGCCAGGATGGTCTCGATCTCCTGACCTCGTGATCCGCCCGCCTCGGCCTCCCAAAGTGCTGGGATTATAGGTGTGAGCCACTGCGCCTGACCATTTTTGTATTTTTTAAGTAGAGACAGGGTTTCAGTGTTGGCCAGGCTGGTCTGAACTCCTGACCTCAGTGATCCACCCGCCTCAGCCTCCCAAAGTGGTGGCGTGAACTACTGTGCCCAGCTAATTCATTCATTTTAATTTGTCAGTTCATTAAGTTTTTTTTTTTTTTTTCTTTTGAGACAGAGTGTTATTCTGTTGCCCAGGCTGGAGTGCAGTGGTGTGATCTTGGCTCATTGCAACCTCTGCTTCCTGGGTTCAAGCAATTCTCCTGCCTCAGCCTCCTGAGTAGCTGAGACCACAGGTGCACGCTACCATGCCCAGCTAATTTTTGTATTTTTAGTAGAAATGGGGTTTTGCCATGTTGGCCAGGCTGATCTTGAACTCCTGACCTCAAATGATCTGCCTGCTTCAGCCTCCCACTGTGCTCAACCCAGATCATTAAGTTTCAGTACATTTACTGAGTTGTGCATCCTTCACTACAATCCAGTTTTTTGGAATGCTTCCATCAACCTAAAGAGTTCCCCCAACCTCGTTTGCAATTAACCCTGCTCCCCCAACATCTAGCCCCGGGGACATCCTGATCTGCTTTCACTCTCTGTAGCTTTGTCTTTTCTAGAAATTTCCTAAGAATGGAATCGGACATGTGGCCTTTGCGTCTGGTTTCTTTCCTTAACATAATGTTTTTGAAGTTCATCTGTGTTGTTGTATCAGAAGTTTGTTCTTTTTCACTGTGGAGTGAAAATAAACAAACTGTGTCCATCCAGACGAGATTGTATGGATGGACACAGTTAGTTTATCCATTAACTGGTTGATGGACTGTTGGGTTATTTCCATTTTGACAACTGCAAATAAAGTTGCTATGAACATCTGGGTATGTGTCTCTGTGTGGACATATACTTTCATCCTCTTGGGTAAATACTTAAGAGTGGAATGACTAGCTCATATGGTAGATGTGTTTAAATTTTTTTTTTTTTTTTTTTTGAGACAGAGTCTCATTCTGTTGCCCAGGCTGGAGTGAAGTGGTGCAATCACAGCTCACTGCAGCCTCGACCTCCTTGGGCTCAGGTGATCCTCCCACCTCAGCCTTCTAAGTAGCTGGTAGGTACCACAGGTGTATGCCACCACACCCAGCTATTTTTTCTGTGCTTTTGTTGAGATAAAGTCTTGCCATGTTGCCCAGGCTGGTCTTGAATTCCTGGGCTCAAGCAATCTTCCCACCTTGGCCTCCCAAAGTGCTGGGATTACAGGTGTGAGCCACCACACCTGGCTATGTTTTTATATCTATATATATCTATATATATATATATATATTTGTTTGTTTGTTTGTTTGTTTGTTTTGAGATGGAGTCTCTCTCTTTGGCCAGGCTGGAGCGCAGTGGCGTGATCTTGGATCACTGCAACCTCTGCCTTCTGGGTTCAAGCTGTTCTTCTGCTTCAGCCTCCTGAGTAGCTGGGATTGTAGGTATGTGCCACCACACCCAGCTAATTTTTGTATTTTTAGTAGAGACGGGCTTTCGCCATGTTGGCCAGACTAGTCTTGAACTCTCCTGACCTCAGGTTATCCACCCGCTTTGGCCTCCCAAAGTGCTGGGATTACAGGTGTGAGCCACCGAGCCCGGCCATGTTTTAATTTTTAAGAAACAGCCAAACTCGTTCCCAAAGTGGCTATACCATTTTGCATCCCCACCAGCAATGTTCAAGAGTTCCAGCTCCTCCTCATCCTCACTAACAGCTGGTATGGCCCGTCCTTAGTTTTAGCCATTCTTTTTTTTTTCTTTTTTTTTTTTTTTGAGACCGAGTCTCGCTCTGTCGCCCAGGTTGGAGTGCAGTGGCCGGATCTCAGCTCACTGCAAGCTCCACCTCCGAGGTTTACGCCATTCTCCTGCCTCAGCCTCCTGAGTAGCTGGGACTACAGGCGCCTGCCACCTCGCCCGGCTAGTTTTTTGTATTTTTAGTAGAGACGGGGTTTCACCGTGTTAGCCAGGATGGTCTCGATCTTCTGACCTCGTGATCCGCCCGTCTCGGCCTCCCAAAGTGCTGGGATTACAGGCTTGAGCCACCGCGCCCGGCCTAGTTTTAGCCATTCTTAAGGTGTATGCTGGTGTCTTCATTTGGTTTTATTTATTTATTTATTTATTTATTTATTTATTTATTTGTGAGATGAGGTCTCACTCTGTCGCCCAGGCTGGAGTGCGATGGTGCGATCCCAGCTCACTGCACCCTGGAACTCCTGGGTTCACGCAGTCTTCTGGCCTCAGCCTCTGGAATAAGTGGGATTACAAGCATGCACACCACTGTTCCCTGTCTTATTTTGGTTTTAAGTTGCATTTCTCTAATAACTAATGATGTTGGACAGTTTTTCATGAGCTTCTTAGCTATTCGTATCTTTGGTAAAGTGTCTTTTCAAATCTTTGGCTTATTTTTAAGTTGTGTTGCCTTTTTTTTTTTTTTTTTTTTTTTTTTTTGACCGAGTCTCACTTTGTCACCCAGGCTGGAGTGCAGTGGTGTGATCCCGGCTGATTGTAACCTCCACCTCTCGGGTTCAAGTGATTCTCATGTCTCAGCCTCCCGAGTAGCTGGGATTACAGGTGCATGCCACCACACCTGGCTAATTTTTGTGTTTTTAGTAGAGATAGGGTTTCTCCATGTTGGTCAGGCTGGTCTCGATCTCTTGACCTCGTGATCTGCCCGCCTCGGACTCCCAAAGTGCTGGGATTATGGCGTGAGCCACTGCGTCCGGCCCTCTTTCTTAAAAGACATCTTTGTCATTGTCCCCTTTCCTCCATCCTAGTGAAAAATCACTGTTTGGAGCAACTGATAGGAGTGTCTCATGCCTCAGGTGCCAGTGTGGGGAGAACCCCTAATGTGGCAAGATGGAGCATGCAGAAAATGGATCATATTTTGAGGGAGATTGGTACAAGACATTCTCCCAAAAGTCATTTTGAGACATTGAGTCTTTGTAGCGTTGTTTGTCTGTTCCTTCATTTATTGCAAATAGGACAGCCAGGCCTGGTGCATGACCCACCTCCTTTTCTCAACTTGCCCACGCCTCCTTCCTCTTCATCCTTCCACTCTCCAAGGTTCTGGCTCCTCAGAGCCACCTGCCTGACCGTGCAAGCTCAAGTAGTCCCCAGGACACTTTTTCTAGTCACCTAGTTGTGTGTGTGTATGTGTGTGTGTGTGTGTGTGTGTGTGTGTTTGAGATAGAATTTCACTTTTGTTGCCCAGGCTGGAGTGCAGTGGCATGATCACTGCAATCTCCACCTCCCGGGCTCAAGCAACTGATTATCCTACCTCAGCCTCCCAAGTGACTGGGATTCTAGGCACCTGCCACCAAGCCCGGCTAATTTTGTATTTTTAGTAGAGATGGGGTTTCTCCATGTTGGCCAGGCTGGTCTGGAACTCTTGACCTCAGGTAATCCGCCTGCCTGGGCCTCTGAAAGTGCTGGGATTACAGGCGTGAGCCACTGCGCCCAGCTTGTTGTGGTTTTTTGTTTGGTTGGTTGGTTTGGTTTGAAGCAGAGTCTCACTCTGTCGCCCATGCTGGCATGTAGTGTCATAGCTCTCTGCAGCCTTCTGACCTCCTGGGCTTAAGCAATCCGCCTGCTTCAGCCTCCCGAGTAACTGGGACTACAGGCATCTACTATCACACCTGACTAATTTTTTTTTTTTTTGAGACGGAGTCTCACTCTGTCGCCCAGGCTGGAGTGCAGTGGCTGGATCTCAGCTCACTGCAAGCTCCGCCTCCCGGGTTCACGCCATTCTCCTGCCTCAGCCTCCGGAGTAGCTGGGACTACAGGCGCCCGCCACCTCGCCCGGCTAGTTTTTTGTATTTTTTTAGTAGAGACGGGGTTTCACCAGATTAGTCAGGATGGTCTTGATCTCCTGACCTTGTGATCCGCCCGTCTCGGCCTCCCAAAGTGCTGGGATTACAGGCTTGAGCCACCGCGCCCAGCCACCTGACTAATTTTTTTTTTTTTTTTTTGAGACGGAGTCTTACTCTGTCGCCCAGGCTGGAGTGCAGTGGCCGGATCTCAGCTCACTGCAAGCTCCGCCTCCCGGGTTTACGCCATTCTCCTGCCTCAGCCTCCCGAGTAGCTGGGACTACAGACACCCACCACCTCGCCCGGCTAGTTTTTTGTATTTTTTAGTGGAGACGGGGTTTCACCGTGTTAGCCAGGATGGTCTCGATCTCCTGACCTCGTGATCTGCCCGTCTTGGCCTCCCAAAGTGCTGGGATTACAGGCTTGAGCCACCGCGCCCGGCCCACCTGACTAATTTTTAAAAATTGTTTTGGGCTGTGCGCGGTGGCTCACACCTGTAATCCCCGGACTTCGGGAGGCCGAGGTGGGTGGATCACTTGAAGTCAGGAGTTTGAGGCCAGCCAGGCCAACTTGGTGAAACCCCTTGTCTACTAAAAATACAAAAAGTAGCCAGGATTGGTGGCACGTGCCTGTAATCCCAGCTACTCGGGAGGCTGAGGCAAGATAATCGCTTGAACCTGGGAGGCAGAGGTTGCAGTGAACTGAGATTGCTCTACTGCACTCCTACCTGGGCGAGAGAACCAGACTCTGTCTGAAAAAAATATATATATTATTTTATAGAGACAGGATCTCATTTTTTTGTTGTTGTTGTTTGAGACGGAGTTTTGCTCTTGTGGTCCAGGCTATAGTGCGACGGCACGATCTCGGCTCACCGAAACCTCCACCTCCCAGGTTCAAGCAATTCTCCTGCCTCAGCCTCCCGAGTAGCTGGGATTACAGGCATGTGCCACCATGCCTGGCTAATTTTGTGTTTTTAGTAGAGACGTGGTATCTCCATGTTGGTCAGGCTGGTCTCAACTCCTAACCTCAGGTTATCCGGCCACCTTGGCCTCCCAACGTGCTGGGATTACAGGCGTGAGCCACTGTGCCCAGCCGAGACGGGGTCTCATTATGTTGCCAGGCTGGTCTTGAACTCCTGGGCTCAAGTGATCTTCCTGCCATAGCCTCCCAAAGTGCTGGGATTACAGGCATGAACCACTATGCCCAACCTGTATTTTTGTTGTTTTTGAGGTAAAATATATATAACAAAATTCACCCACTTTAAGTGAACAATTCAGTGGCATTTAGTATATTCACAGAATTGTGCAACCATCACTACTGTCCAGTTCCAAAACATCTTTGTCCCCCGCAAAAGGTGACCCCATCTTCATTAGCGCTGACCCCCTATTCTCCATTGCCCAGCCCCTGGCAATCACCAATCTGCAGTCTGTCTCTATCTGTTTTCAAGTTTTATAAATAGAATCATACACTATGTGGCCTTTTGAATCTGGCTTCTTTCACTCAGCATGATGCTTTGGGGGTCATGCATGTTATAGCCTAAATCAGCACTTCATTCCTTTTTATGGCTGAGTAATATTCCACTGTGTGGATGCACCACATATTTATCCATTCATCTGTTGATGGACACTTAGATTGGTTCCACCTTTTGGCTATTATGAATCATGCTGCCATGAACGTGAGTGTACACATTTTTGTCTAAACACTCATGTTCAGTCCTTTGGGGTACACATCTAGGAGCGGAATTGCTGGGGTGCATGCTTGTTGTATATTCTTGATCATGCTGGTCACCACCTAACGTTATTTGTTGTGTTCCTCTGCAAGTGCCTTGAGGTTGGAGCGCCTGTCTCTCTTGTGTCCTCTTGTGTGCCTGGAACATGAATGACACAGGAGGAAGTGTCCCAGAGACGTGGCCGAGAGAGAGGGAGGAAGGGAGTGATGGGGGTGTGCAAAAACTTCTTGCTCTCTGAGGCTTGCAGTCTGGCAGGTGGGAATTCCCTTCTATGGGATCAGGTCGATCTTTGGCCTTTCCAGGGAGGCTTGTGGGGCTGCTGGGGGGCACTGGGGGCTGGTCTTAGTCTCTGTGACTGCCTTTCTAGCCTGCCAGGCAACGCCTGCATCTGCCTTTTTGTCCCACGAAGGTTTTGTCTTTTGGCCAGGGGCGGGGGCAGTTCCTGTCTTCCCCTTGGCCCTTCCAGCGGTACCACAACTCAAGAAACTGTCCCCAGGAGGGACTGCGCTCCCCCACCCCCCACCGCCCCCAACGTTATATAACTTGTTTGTTCCAACTTCTGTCTTCTGCAACCAAGGGGGAAAAAAGAAAGAGAAAAGCTTATTCTCCTTCCTTCCTATCTCGAGGGATCAACAAAAAACCCGTTGCCTAGTAGAGATGGTCGTTAACGACTGAGCCGAACCTCAGGGATGGACAGAGTGGGGCTGCCCTGGCTGAGGTGCACGGAGAGGAGGTGGGGTCCTTGCTGCAGGCACAAAGGACACTTGTTCACCAGCTGGCCTCCTCCCAGCTTGGGCCATGGGGTCTAGACTCCTTGGAGGGAAAGGAGGCCTGGGCCACTTGGGGTGTTGCAAGGGGAGGCAAACCCTCTGGGGAGTTGCACCTCCCCAGCTAAAATTCCGTCACTGTGAGGTACCTGGCTACCAGAGTTTTGGAGGAACCTTCTGGCCTCGCAGCCTCTCCGACATGGACCTTTGGCATCCATGCTTTTTGGCCTACGCTTCCTGGAGATGTCTGGGTAGGGCCCGGGCTCGCTGAGTCATGCTGTTCCTGGGGGTGAGATGGGGGGATCTGGGTGAGGGATGTGCAGGCTTCAGGCGTTTGCATAAGAAGTGGTGGCTAGGCTGGGCGTGGTGGCTCACGCCTGTAATCCCAGCACTTTGGGAGCCTGGGGCAGGTGGATTACAAGGTCAGGAGTTTGAGACCAGCCTGGCCAACATGGTGAAACCCCGTCTCTACTAAAAATACAAAAATTAGTCAGGTGTGGTGGTGGGCATCTTTAATCCCAGCTACTCGGGAGGCTGAGGCAGGAGAATCGCTTGAACCCGGGAGAAGGAGGTTGCAACGAGCCGAGATTGTGCCACTGCACTCCAGCCTGGGCAACAGAGTGAGAGTCCATCTCAAAAAAAAGAAGTGATGGCTGGCTGGGACTTTGTGCCCAGGGACTTTGCTGCCTGCTGAAAGTGTTTGCATGGAAAGTTGTGGCCGAGACGCTGTGCCCGGTGGGTTCGTCACAGTCAGTCTGGCTCAGTGGCCTTTGCCTGTCGAAGATTTCTCCACAATCTAGATAATCTCTACCAAGCCCAGAGGCCTTGGAAGGGTCCAGCCCCCAGCTCCTGCTAGGAATACCTGGGGGAAGAGGTGGCTTTCCAAGGAGGTCCTTGCTACTTTGGGGAAGTTCTCTTTCCTTTGGCCTCTTGCCCTTTTCTTTTTTATTTTATTTTTTGTGATGTCACTCTTGCTCAGGCTGGAGTGCAGTGGCATATTCTTGGCTCACTGCAATCTCCGCCTCCTGGGTTCAAGTGATTCTCCTGCCTCAGCCTCCCAAGTAGCTGGTACTACAGGCGCCCGCCACCACGCCTGGCTAGTTTGTATTTTTAGGAGAGATGGAGTTTCGTCATGTTGGCCAGGCTGGTCTCTAACTCCTGACCTCAGGTGATACACCTGCCTCAGCCTCCCAAAGTGCTGGGATTACAGGCATGAGCCAGCGTGCCTGACCTCGTGCCCCTTTTAGAAGGAGGATTTTGACCCTTCCAAGACGTGGACTCAAGTCCTTCTCCTGGAAAATGTGGTCAGATATCACGGCATGAGGTGTCTCATCACACCCATGGGTGACTGTGGGTCCCTCTTTGTGGGGTGTGGCTGTGACAGATTCCTCATCTGGGAAATGGGGCTCTAGGCCCACCAGGTGGGGGGTGTCTGGGAGGAAATGAGTGGGGAGAGGCCGCATGTGCCTCATCAGTGTTACTGTGGCGGTGCTGACATCGCCCATGATGGGGACATTGCCATCCTGCCTGCCACGCCCGCATGGGCCTTGAGGGGATCATCGGTGCCAGCAAGGCTTGATGTGGCGTGCGTGTGTCAGGCAAGGAAAGGAGAGGGTCAGCTTGAGCTTTTGGGAAGACAGTAGTGCCATGATTTGGTGGCCGTGAGAGGGACAGCAGCAGGGGCAGCAGGAGAGTAAAGCACATCCAGCGTGAGCTGGAGAGGGCAGGTCTGGCCAGGAGCAGGCCTGGGAGCAGGAGCTCAGCGGGGGAGGGGGCGGGAGCATCTCAGCAGGGATGGGGGCAGGTGGAACTGGGCCAGCTCAAGAGGGGCACTGACCTGCAGGCCAGGCCACATCCAGGCCACTCGATCTGCCCCTCACAGCTGAGCCCCTTCTCTGGGACGGAGGCCACCGTCTCCTCCCCTCCTTGTTGGCAGGTCCCGAGAGCTCTGGGAGTGGAATTGCTCTGAGAGCGCTCACTTCACCCTGAATCGCACAGTGCGATCGCCACAGCTGGACTGTTTCCACCTGGTAGCTGTGCCCTCCGGGACGGCCTCCTTGTCGTGGTCCATAGTTACTGGGGAAGAAAGGTTTTATTACCCTCCCCCACAATCGCACCATCTCCAGGGAGCCCATGCGAATGTCATCCCACCTCCCCCACAGCGATTACTTTTTATCTCACCCATCTCTCCTCAGACACTGTAAAAGTGAGGCTTTCTCCTCACTCCAGCTCTTTCATTTTTTCCTTTTTCTGATATTTGCGTGTGTGCGTGTGTGTGTGTGTGTGTGTGTGAGAGAGAGAGAGAGACCTACCCTTTGGTTTTAGGGGATGTTTTAGATTTGGTGTTGAGAGGCCTTGGAGGAGGAAGAGAGCAGGAGGAGGAAGAGTGGAGGAAGAGAAGGAAGAGATGAGAGGGAGGAGGAGGAAGAGGAGGAGGAGAAAAAGGAGGAGGAGGAAGAGGGAGGAGGAAAAGAGGAGGAAGAGGAAGAGAGGAGGAGAGAGGAGGAGAAAGATGGAGAACAGGAGACTGAGGAGAGAGAGAGGAGGATGAGGGGGGAGGACAAAGACAGAAATAATTCAGTGACTTGGGGCCTTGGATCCTGGAAGAAGCGGGTGGGATCTACTGAAGGCATGGGGTGACTGGGCAGCATGTGTCCCGGCATCCCCAGCTCTTTGCTCTGTGGACAGGATTTGTTACACACCTTTCTCTGCCTTTGTGTGGGTGCCACAGTCTCCTGTGTCCTCCTGTGCCAGGTGCTGGACATGCAGGGTCCATGGGACAGATGGGTCGTGCCCGTGGGGCGCATACATGCCAGCAAGAGTTAGAGAACATCGTGCAGTCATTTCTGGGCTGGCTGGGCCAGGGGGCCAGGGCAGGGTTTGGGTGAGGGGCATATCGGTCAGCCTTCTGTTTTGAAAGGATCCCTCTGTAGGCCGAGTGTGGTGGCTCACGCCTGTATTCCCAGCACATTGGGAGGCCGAGGCGGGTAGATCACTTGAGGTCAGGAGTTAGAGACCAGCCTGGGCAACATAGTGAGACCCAGTCTCCACTAAAAGTAGACAAAACTAGCTGAGCGCGGTGGCGGGTGCTTGTAGTCCCAGCTGCTCTGGAGGCTGAGGCACGAGACCTGATTGAACCCAGGAGCCAAGATTCCACCACTGCACTCCAGCCTGGGCGACAGAGCAAGACTCTGTCTTAGAAAAGAAAGGATCCTTCTGGCAAGAGACAAGGGAGCCTCAGCCAAGGTGGGCCCTGGAGGGATGGAGAGGCGCGAGCAGGCTTGGGGATGCTTGGAGGTTGAGCTTGTGTTGACCGATAGTGGTGGCTGGTTCCTCCTCACTGGGCAGGCTGAAGGTCCAGGTTGTCCTTGGTCCCGCGAGGCTGTATTGCCTGCAACAAGCAAGGGACTTGGAGACGCCACCTGGCCTGGGGGATTCGCAGCCCTGCCTGTGTTCCAGAAAAGCCCTTCATGCCTCTCCTTGATCAGGGTTCGTGCCACGTGGAGCTCCCACAGTCCTTGAGGGCTTCAGGTCTTCCCACCAGCGGGTCCCAGTCCTGGGAATGTCCCTCCTCCTGAGAGAAGGCCTCAGTCTGGCTGCAGCTGCCCGGGAGGTCCCCGGGTAGCATCTCTCGTGGGTTCCACCTTCGAGCCTCAGCCTGGAGCCAGCCCCTCCTGCCGTCTCCTCCCCATCCCAGCTCAGAGCCACTCCTGGCTCTTCCCCTCCTGGGCGTCATCCCCAACTCCAGCCAGCGGGACCCTCCTCAGGCAGGCATCAGACCACCTCACTGCACCGCCGGACACCTGCCAGTGGCTCCCTCACTCTCAGAACAAAATCTGCTGCTTGATGTGACCTGCCAGGCCCCTGAGCTTCCGCAGCCCTGATGGCTCTGCTGGGCTCTGAAGCACGCTCACTGGAATGTCCTGTCCCAGCGATTTGCACGGCTCAAGTGTTGTCTCCTCAGGGCCTGGCCACTGTGTCCGCCGTGGCGCCACTGCTCGCCCTGCCGTCACGGTACATTCTCTGTGCTTGAGGACCCATGTCCCTGTAGAATGTGCGTTCCCCAAGGGCAGGGCTTTATCGGTTCTCTTTATAGTGGTGGTCCTGGTGCTGGCACAGCTGCTGGCACAGGGTGGACGCTCTTGAGTACAGCTCCAGTGAGTACCCCACCCCGCACAGTCTTCGACGCATACCGGAGGGGAAGCCTCCTGGCATAGCTCTGCATGCCCAGGCTGGCCGAGGGTCATCCGCCTCTTCCTCTTCGCTTCATTGAACCAGCAGGGTGTGGGCAGAGCAGCAGAAATTCACAGGCGTGTTACAGAGCCCAGGGCACCGTACCATTTTCCATGTGCTGTCTTTAGTGAGTGAGCAAAACCTCAGCCCTGCATGTTAAAGCAAAGGCGGCAAACGACAGCCGCTCTCTCCCTGTCCAGCTGTCTGAAGTGGAAGTGGGGGCCAAGCCCACTGGGTTCCTGCTGCCGGCAGCCCCGCCCTCCTCCTCTGGTAGCCGCTCTGCAGCTGTGCGGACCTGCTCTCTTAACACTTGTTAACCCCAGCCTCCAGTCCCTTCCTGCCCCCCACCCCGCCCCTTCCACATGTCTCTCCAGAGAGGGCCGCGCAGAATTCACAGGACTCGTCTCCAACGGCAGCGCCAGCAATTCCCTAGCATTCCTCCTCTGCAGAGCGGATTTTGGTGCATGTCCAGCGTGATTTCAGACCCCTCACCGCGCAGCAGAGCGCCTAATCGCTCTGTATGCACCACCACGGTGCACACTGAAAATATTGTGATCCGGGAGGAAGTAACCGGCACCTTGGGGGAATCACAGACCTTTCCTGCGAGGGCAAGGGCTTCCGGAATTGAACAGGCTGGGCCTGGAGGAGACCTTGAGGGGTGGACCTTCAGGCTTGTAAAGGCCTGGAGGGGGGTCACCCGAGGATCGAGGCCGAAGATGTTTACTGACGCCACAACTGTGAAATTCCACAGGGGTCAAAGACGGACTCGGGCGGGCGGGAGCGGTCTGGGCTGGATATCCGGAGAGTTCTGCTCTCCACGGGATGTTAGAATTTGAGGCAGTCTGCCGAAGGAGGCAGAACAGAGAGGCATGTGATCACCCAGATCGTCTGTTACTGGAGCTGAGAGCGGGACATTTTCCCGGAGCGGGGTGGAAGGAGTGTCAAGGTGACTGTGAGGTGACAGACACGTAGGGGAGCCCCACAGAGGACCCCCAAGGCACCCTCTCTGTTGCCATCAACCTGAGTCATCCTCTCTGAAAAACTTCCAGGACTGAGGTTCGAGTCGGAAGCGTGCGTTCTTCTTGGTGAAGTCCGTCCTGTCCCAGGAGGGCTTCTCTAGGTCTCTCCTCTGGCTCCCCCTCCTCGGGTCCTCGTGGCTCTCTGTCGTGTGAAGCGGGGGGTCAGGAGCACACAAATGTTTACACTCCACGTGAGTCACTTGCACAGATGACGGGTGATGTTTTCCTCGCCAAGGCTGATGGCACCGGGCCCCTCTGCCGTTCCAGCCTCAGTCACGCCTCCAGTCTGTTAGCATTTAGAGCTGCTGAACTTTCGCATTGGTCAGGGGCGCGGGCAGTTTGCTGACCTTTTCTGGGAGTCGTGGCGGACGGAGTGGAGCCGTCTGTCTTGTCACAGACAGGCGGGGCTGCGGCTGGGGATGGCCACCGCCCACTCGCCCTCAGAATGGCCCTCAGCGGGGCTTCCTCGCCCCCCAGCCCGGGTAGGAAGCTCGTGTGCACTGTAGGGAGAGGCGGCAGCTGGAAAAGTGTTAAGGCCACAGCGGTTTTTCCAGAGGCTCGTCTGGAATGCTGTGGACGGATCTGAGGCTCCTGACATCCGAGGCCCCTCTTGGTGGGGAGAGCCAGAAACCCAAGACACTGCTGTCAGTTAAAGACTCGAAGTTCACATTTTAAAAAGTGCAAGGAGACACCCGGTTTTAGGTACGTTGGGGTGCGAGGTCTGAAGGCTGGAATCTGTGGTTCCCTTCTTTCAGCCCTGTCATTCCTCTTGTCTGGGTGCTGCCCACTTGGTAGAAAGGGGACCTCACCTTGCCACTCCTCTAGCCCGCCAACACCACTGGGAAGGTGACCCTTCATCCTGGTGGCTCCAGTAAAAATCCCAGGGAAGGCTCTGATTGGATCAGAAAGGCAAAGTCCCAAGTCCCCATCCCAGGATGAATCCCTACGACCAGGGGCCCCAGAGCCTCTGTCCAGTCTGCGTCACATCCATATTTTCAGCCCAGCAATGGGGTCTGCCTGATCTCCAACACTGGGGCTAAGAATAGAGAACAGGAGGTTCCTGAGGAAAACAGGGGGGCCTTATGAGAAGAGGCGAGGGATGGTAAACACCCCAAAAATGAAGATATTCATGACAGACCTCCTCTGACACTGAAATTTGTGTTGTCTTTGGAAGGCTCTGGGCTAAGCTGTGGAGTGCCTGCATCTGGCCCGGCTCTGCTAGGGATGAGCAGTGCCGTGTGGCAGCCCTGTCCCTTCTGGGGCTTCAACACCTGTCCTGCCAGTGGAGGCAGTGGAGTGGGCTGCCTTGCAGCATGTTGCCACCCCGAGATGCTAGATTTCAGCAGTGCTGGAATTTCGCTGGGTTTCCAAGCAGTGCTCTGGGGCTGTGCAGTCATGTACCTACTTGCCTGAACTGTAGAGTGAAGGGATTTGCTCATTCAAGTGGTCCCTGCTCCTGGCCCAACGCAGTGGGACCAAGTTGGGGGATGGGCTGTCACAGAAGCAGTCTCCCCTCAGCCTCAGGCTGAAACCTGCCCACTCATCAGCCCTGGATGGGCACCCAACTGGGCCATGAGGGTGAGGAAGGCCATGGCAGAGAAGGCTCTAGGGTGGAGGCAGCAGAGGGGCTGAGCGCAGAAATGCAGTGGAGAGAGGAGGGTCTGAAGGCAAGAGGGTCGGCCACTGAGCACAGAGCACAGCATGAGCAAAGGCCCAGAAACTGGATGTGCAAGAGAGTCCCGCTGCAGGCTTCATGTGGATCCCAAAGGATCACATGCACTAGGACTCGGGCCAGGAGGTCACATGGAGAGGAACGAGCAGTGAGCTAAGATAAGAGTTGGGCTCCAGCAGGCCGGGTGTGGTGGCTCACACCTGTAATCCCAGCACATTGCGAGGCCAAGGCGGGCAGATCACCTGAGGCCGAGAGTTTGAGACCAGCCTGGTCAATGTGGTGAAACCTCGTCTCTATTAAAAATACAAAAATTGGCTGGGTGCGGTGGCTCATGCCTGTAATCCCAGCACTTTGGGAGGATGAGGCGGACGGATCACGAGGTCAGGAGATCAAGACCATCCTGGCTAACACGGTGAAACCCCGTCTCTACTAAAAATACAAAAAAAAAAAAAATTAGCCAGGCGTGGTGGCGGGCGCCTGTAGTCCCAGCTACTCGGGAGGCTGAGGCAGGAGAATGAACCCAGAGGCGGAGCTTGCAGTGAGCAGAGATGGCGCCACTGCACTCCAGCCTGGGCAACAGAGGGAGGCTCCATCTCAAAAAAAAAAAACAAAAAAAAAACAAAAATTAGCTGGCGTGGTGGCAGGTGCCTGTAGTCCCAGCTATTCGGGAGGCTGAGGCAGGAGAATCACTTGAACCTGGGAGACGGAGGTTGCAGAGAGCTGAGATTGCACCACTGCACTCCAGCTTGGGTGACAGAGCCAGACTCCGTCTCAGAAAAAAAAAAAAGAAAAAAAAAAGAGCTGGGCTCCAGCCCAGTGCTGCCACCTGGGAGCCATCCACCTGCCACCTCACCCATCCACTCACCTTCAAACCCCACCTCCCTTGCCAGCAGCAAGCTCACTGCCTCCACGGCACCCCTCCCATCCTGGCTTGTACCTGGACCACAGTGTTGGGGTGTCCCCATCAGAACAGCCCCCACGAACTGAGGGAGCGCCCACTTTGTGCAAGACCATCAGCTGGGGTGGTGCAGTTCTGGTTCCTGGCTCTGTTGTTGGCAGGCAGCCTAGAAAAGGGGCACGGCTATCATCCCATTTTACAGATGGGGAAGTTGAGGCACAGAGAGGTTCAGGGGCTCATCCAAGGCCACACAGTAAACAAGAGGCAGAGGGACACTAGGTGTGGCCAGCAGAGACCTTCCTTGGCCAGCACACAGGTGCTTTTTGGCCTTTTCATGGTCCCAAGTGGGTGGGCCCTATGATCATGACTATGATGCAGATGGGGAGACTGAGGCTTAGAGGGCTGAGACTGCTCACCAAGGCTCTGCCTGATCCTGGAGGATGGATGTGGAGCAGGAAGAACAAGACAGGGGCTCTTCAGGGAAGGCCCAGCGCAAAGACGCGGATTTATCTGTCCATCCATCCACTCACCCTTCATCCACCATTCATCTGTCTGCCACCCACTCACTCCTTACCCACCTGTTCACTCCTGTGTCCACCAGTTCACCCACCCACCTGACCGTCCATACCTCCACCTGTCCATCCACCCAACCACCCATCCACCCCCCTGCCCCCATCCACCCATCTTTTCATCAATCCACCCTTCCATCCACCCACCCACCCACCCTTCCATCTACCCACCTACCCATCCAACCATCCATCCATCCATCCATCCATCCATCCATCCATCCACCCACCCGCCCTTCCATCAGTCCACCCTTCCACCCACCCATCCACCCACCCTTCCATCTACCCACCCACCCTTCCATCTACCCACCCACCCTTCCATCTACCCACCCACCCATCCATCAATCCACCCTTCCATCCATCTACCCACCCACCCTTCCATCTACCCACCTACCCACCCACCCACCCTTCCATCTACCCACTCACCCATCCTTCCATCTACCCACCCACCCATCTATCCACCCATCCACCCGCCCTTCTGTCAGTCCACCCTTCCATCCACTCACCCATCCATCTGCCCTTCCATCCACCCACCTGTCCACCCACCCACCCATCCATCCACCCATCCACCTGCGCTTCCATCAGTCCACTCTTCCATCCATCCATCCACCCACCCACCCACCCACCTACCCATCCATCCACCTACCCATCCATCCACCCATCCTCTTGCCCTTTCATCAGGCCACTCTTCCATCCATCTGCCCTTCCACCCACCCATCCACCCACCCACCCACCTACCCACTCTTCCATCTATCCACCCACCCATTCATCCACCCACCCACCTACCCACCCACCCACCCATCCATCTGCCTGTCTGTCTGTCACCCACCCACCAACCTACCCACTCTTCCATCTATCCACCCACCCATTCATCCACCCACCCACCCACCTACCCCCCCACCCACCTACCCCCCCACCCACCTACTCCCCCACCCATCCATCTGCCTGTCTGTCACCCACCCACCTGCCCTTCCATCCACTCATCCATTAACTCATCTACCTGCCCATCCAGCCACCCTTCCATCTACGCATCCACCCACCTACCACTATCCATCTACCAACCCACCCACCCATCCACCAATCCACTCATCCACCATCTGCCCACCCATCCATCCACCCATCCACCTGCCCATCCAGACACCCTTCCATCTACCCACCTATCACTATCCACCCACCAACCCACCATCCACCAATCCACTCATCTACCATCCACCGACCCATCCATCCACCCATCCACCAACCTATGCACCTGTCTATTCACCCATCCACCCATTCTTTCATCCATTTATTCACCCATCCATCCATCTACCCACCCAGCTATCCACCCATCCATTCATCTGTCCATCCAGCCATCCATTAACTCACCTATCAATCCAAACGCCCTTTCATCCACCCATCCATCCACCCACCCATCTCTCCACCCATCCATCTAGCCACCCATCCATCCACTCATCCATTCACCCCTCCATCCACCTACTCACCCATCCATTCACCCACCCATTTACCCATCCACCCACCGATTCACCCATCTACCCACCCATTCATCTGTCCATCCACCATTCGCCCATCCACCCACTCATTTACCCATCCATCTACCTGTCCTTTCACTTGACTGCTTGTCCACCTACCCAGCTGACAAGCATGACTGAGCTCCAGCCATATGCTAGGCATGGCGGTGAGCACCAGGACATTGCAGGAGACAGAACCCTGCCTGCCCAGCTTCCATGGGGTTCCCCTTTCAGTTGTGGGGAGACAGGCTGGAAACAGATGATGTGGCAGATGGAGTGAGGAGCAGGGAAGACCAAAACGGCCCAATTGGGGATCAGGGAGGTGGGGTGGCTGATGAGCTGTAGACCGAGGCTCTCCCAGCGGGACCTGGCAGGCACTGCCCCCTCATCTACAGAGTGGAGTTCCCTCTCTTGCAGGGTAGCTGAAGGACTAGTGGGGTAAATCCACATTCTTGCCTGGGGCCGGCCTTGAGAAGCCCGTCTTGCTCTTTCTGCTGTTCAGCTCCATGTCCATCCTCCCAGCTCAGGCAGAGCCTTGGCGAGGTGTCTCAGCCCTCTGAGCCTCAGTCTCCCCATCTGTGATGGTCACGATCAGAGGCCCACCCACCTGGGGCTGGGGAGAGACCAACCAGCACCCATGTGTTGGCTGAGGAAGGCCTCCTTTGGCCAAGCCTGGTGTCCCCCCTCTCTGTTTACTGTATAACTTTGGGTCAGTGGCTGAACTTGTCTGTGCCTCGATTTCCCCATCTGTAAGATGGGATGGTAGCAGTGCCCCTTCAGAGACTGCCTGCCAGAAGGTGGGCCAGGAGCCAAGATTGCACAGACTGGGTGTTCCCTTGGTCAGTGAAGGCTGTTCTGATGGGGACACCCCAGCATTGTCATCTGGACATGAGCCAGGATGGGAGGGGTGCTGTGGGGGCAGAGAGCTTGCAGCTGGTCAGGGAGGTGGGGTCTGAACACCCCCTTGTCTTCTGGGCCTTTGTCTGGATGGTGGGACTTCTTGTTGGCCTTGAGAAGTGGCTGGAGTTGGGCAAGGCCTGGATGAGGGGCGCTATGCATAGCATCTTCCTGTCCATCAGCCGCAGTCAGGGCCCCACACATCCTGGACTCCCGGTGGCATTGGTCAGAGGCTGGGATTAGGGCAGGAGATCACAGCCTGGCCTTGAGGGCACTGGGCTTATGGTGACCCCTGAGGAGCGGGTGAGAGGTGGCCACATCCATCCATCATCCACCCACCCATTCCTCCAGCCCACTTCCTCATCTAGAATGCCCCCATGCTCCTGAGATGACAGCTTGCAAAGCACTGCACCTCTGACCCCCTGTCTTCGGGAAGGTTTAAGCAAGGCTCAGGGAACGGGAGGCCACGCAGCTTGCCCTGGCTTCATAGTGGGGTTTGCGGGGGAACTGTAGGATGGGGGTGGGCGGGCCTTAGCCTTCTGCTCCCAGCTCTGTGGGCTTCACCTGTCAACCTGCAGAGCCTGAGAGGAGGGAGTGTCTCCTGCCACCTCACTGGGTCCTTGGGGTCATTGGTGGTGGTCCTTTCCAGTTGATCCTGGATTCCGAAACCTGCCTGCCTGCCCTCTCTGAGCCTTGGCGTCCCTGGCTGTCACTTGGGGGCTGTCTGGGGGTGCCAGGTGGTACAGTGGCCTCCTGCTAGGCACTCCCAGATGCCCTGTCTCCTGTCATTCTGTCCCCACCCAGCAGGCACAGACAGGCTGAAGCCAAGGACAGACAGGCAGGGAATGGCTCCGGATCAGGAGGCTGGGAGGAAGGGGAAGGCCAGGGCTCCTTCGCAGGAGTCAGAGGGCATCCATGCAGGACGCTGTGAGTTGGGCCAACAGGCGCAGCTCACGGCGAGCCCTGTCTGCCTCAGTGGCACGGGGCTTTTGGAGGAGGCTTGAGGGTGGGTGGGTGGGGAGGCTGCGAGGTTAGGGTGGCTCTGACCCTGCCTGGCCTGCCCAGCACGCCTGCCCTCCCAGCACAGAGGGGGAGTGCGGGGTTCCTGTTCGAAATGATTCGTGAGGATATCGGAGAAAACTAGCATGTCAAGCAGGAGGGAGACACAGACAGCTGCACCCTGGCGGCTCCTGAGCTGCAGTCTCTGTCTCCCTGTCTCTGAGTCTCTGTCCCTCTCTCCCTGGGTCTCTGTCTCCCTGTCTCTGGGTCTCTGTCCTTCTGTCCCTGGGTCTCTGTCTCTGGGTCTCTGTCCCTCTGTTTCTGCATCCCTGTCCCTCTGTCTCTGGGTCTCTGTCTCCCTGTCCCTGGGTCTCTGTCTCGCTGTCTCTGGGTCTGTGTCTCCCTGTCTCTGTCATGAGAGAAGGTATCAGTGTGGTTGGAGTCTTTGTCTCCCTGTCTCTGGGTCTGTGTCTCCCTGTCTCTGAGTCTCTGTGTCTCCGTCTCTGGGTCTCTGTCTCCCTGTCCCTGCGTCTGTGTCTCCGTCTGTGAGTCTCTGGATCTCTGTCTCCCTGTCTCAGAGTCTCTGTGTTTCTGAGTCTCTGTGTCTCCATATCTGGGTCTCTGTCTCCCTGTCTCTGTCTCTGGGTCTCTCTTTGTCTCTGTCACTGTGTCTCTGTCTCCATCTCTGTGTCTCTGTCCCTCTGTTTCTGAGTCTCTGTCTCCCCATCTCTGTTCCTCTGTTCCAGTCTCTGGGTCTGTCAGTGGCTGAGTGTCCTGGCCTGCTGGGACACTGCGGTGGGGCCCTGCACCCGCTCCTGGGCTCTCCCACTTGTCCATGCAGAAGCCATTATCTTTCCTCCACTCCCACAGGAACCCAGGGAGGCAGAGAACAGCAGGTGCCTTGGAAGGGACGGCCCCTTATCAGGAGGGATAACCCCAGGAAGTAGCCTTGGGCAGTCTGGGGGAGAAGCAGGGCGGGCCCAGCCTCAGGGGCCTCTGAACTGTCCCATGGGAAAGCTTGCTGACGTGAGTGTGGGGGCCGGAGTGTTTGAGGGCCAGCATGAGGTGCCGGAACCCAGCGACTCCATCCTGTGGGCTGGGAGCAGTCCCCAGTGCGGTGAAACATTGTGGTCACCATGGCAACAGTGCTGGGGGAGCTGCCTTTGTGGAACGGGTGGGACCCTGCCTCTCTGTACCTTTTACCCTCGAGGCACGTGCCCAAGAGCCAGTGAGGACTGTAGCTGCTGGTGGCCAGGGGTGGGGGGAGGGCAGGGGCACGCTGGGCCGAGGTGTTCTCATCTTGGAGAAGGATACTGAGCCTGTGACCTCCCCGGCTGCTGGGGATTTGCGAGGCTGCGTGTGAAGACCTGTGCCTGCTTGGTGAGGTCAGAGTGGGTGGGAAGGGTCATGGGAGAAGGCGTCAGTGTGGTTGGAGAGCAGGGTGGTGGCTGTGAGGCTGAGAGGTTGGTGGTGGGACTCCAGGCCCCCCACAGCTCTGGCACCCAAGCCCCATCCCACCTCCCACACTGCCAGGTTGCTGTCACCCCCACCCCTGCCACCATCTCTGCTTCCCTTCCTTTCACTGGCTCTCTGTTCCTCTCTCCCTATCTCTCTCTCTCTCTCTCTCTGGGTCTCTGTCTCCTCTCTGGGTCTCTCTCTCCCTCTCCCTCTCTCTGGGTCTCTATCTCCCTGTCTCTGGGTCTCTGTCTCCCTCTCTCTAGGTCTCTGTCTTCCTCTCTCTCTGGGTCTCTCTCTCCCCCTCTTGCTGGGTCTCTGTCTCCCTGTCTCTGGGTCTCTGTCTTCCTCTCTCTGGGTCTTTTTCTCCCCGTCTTGCTGGGTCTCTGTTTCTCCCTCTCTCTCTGGGTCTCTGTCTCCCTGTCTCTGGGTCTCTGTCTCTCTCTCCCTGTCTCTGTCTCCCTCTCTCTGGGTCTCTCTCTCCCTCTCCCTCTCTCTCCCTCCCCCTTTCTCTGGGTCTCTCTCTCCCCCTCCCTCTCTCTGGGTCTCTCTCTCCCCCTCCCTCTCTCTGGGTCTCTCTCTCCCTCTTCCTCTCTCTGGGTCTCTTTCTCCCTGTCTCCCTGTCTCTAGGTCTCTGTCTTCCTCTCTCTCTGGGTCTCTTTCTCCTCCTCTTGTTGGGCCTCTGTCTCTCCCTCTCCCTCTCTCTGGGTCTCTGTCCCCCTCTCTGTGGGTCTCTGTCTGTCTCCCTGTCTCTGGGTCCCTGTCCCCCTCTCTCTGGGTCTCTGTCTGTCTACCTTTCTCTGGGTCCCTGTTCCCCTCTGGGTCTCCGTACCCTCTAAGTCTCTGTCCCTTTATCTCTGAATCTATTTCTCTCTCTGGGTCTCTGTCCCCTTCTCTCCGGGTTCTGGTTTTCTTTCTCTGGGTCCCAGTTCCCCTCTGGATCTCTGTCCCCTCTCTCTAAGTCTCTGCCACTCTCTCTCCGAGCCTCTGTTTCCCTCTCTTGCTGGATCTCAGACAAAGCTCTCAGGATGGTCTTGGTCCAGTTGCCGACCTGGGACTGGCTGGGAGAGAGGCTAGAGAGTGGGCAGTGGCTTCTCAGCTGGCCCTGATGTCCCCTGCTGTCCCCTGAAGTACAGACTCTTCCCCACCCATGCACCGGGACCCTGGGGCGGCATCGCATCGGCCGGGGTGGGAGCCAACCAGCTGTGCTGCGCTGCTGCGCTCCTTCGAGCCACATGGACAATAAAACCAAAATTGGCTTTGAAAGTGGAAGTGCTCTCCTCATTGAGGGGAAGTGAGGGACTATGCGCGTCAGAACCGCCTGTCAGGGGCAATGCCGGCAGGCTCCGTTCTGGCCCAAGCACTGGGCTCCGCGTGGGGGTGGGAAAGGATTTTACAAAACCCCAAAGAAATGTTTCCATGAAATTCTTTCTTGTTCTTGCCTTTTTTTTTCTTTTCTGGACATTCCAATGAAAAGAACCGTTCTGGGGCTTTGGATCGCTCCTCGTGTATTGGGAAGCCGACCATGGAGATGAGGCCAGCCCGGGGCCAGAGGAGGGGCGCCTGCTCTGACAGGTGCGTGCCCCTCACTGTTGGCTCCCGAGGCAGCCCCCACCTCCCCCTGCTCCTAATCCTCCCACGAGGCTTCATCACTAGGGCGCCTGGCCGCAGCCCCTGCAACTCTGAGCTTCCTGTGACCTCCCCCGTGTGGCCATCCTGCCTCAGGCTGGGTTCCCCCAGAGCAGACTCTCAGGCAAGGGTTCGAGGGCCCCACGGAGGACCAGTGTGGGGAGGGAAGGAGCCTCCACAGAGTGTGTCAGTAGCAAGCACGTGGTCCCTGGGCAACCCTTGGAGATCTCGGGAATCCCATAACAGGCGGTCCACCTGGGGGAGTTTACCCTACCCGGGGTCCATGGACGTCAGCCCCAGCACACCCCTGCACCGGGACATCTGAGAGAAGCAGGGGTGGTGTCGCCAGGGCAGACCTGGGCGTGTCCTCGGGTCCAGCACAGGCCTGGGCCTGGCTAGGGTGCCCGATGACATTGCTCAGGGGATACAGCGGCAAGCGGGTGTCAGAATGGCCCCCAGCCTGGGCCAGGCCTGTAGCGGGGGCGTGTGGCCACTCAGAGGCCAGATTCGGGCAGAGGGTGCAGCCAGGGCGGGCAGCAATGGCCTCTTGAGACGGCCCTGGCCGGGGCTGCTGACGCATTGGCTCCGATGACTCACGTGCGGGTGACCGTGACTTGAGTGGCCGTCTGGAGACTCGGACCAGCTCAGGGCCACCGCCTTCCTGGGGGCCTGTGGCCCCGTCGTGCCGGCCGCCCCCTGTCTGGACCGGCCTGAGTAATGGGTCCTTCCCCTCCTCCCAGTGGCCGGCTGGAGAGGACCTTAGTCATCAGCCCTGGCCCCAGCCCTCCCTCCTCCTCCGCCTGCCCACCTCCGCCCAGGCTGCGTCTCGCTTCTCTGTCCAGGCTGGGGGACTCCTGCCCCTACTGGCCTCCTCCCTCCCTGAGTTCCCCAGGAGGGCCTGCAGCGGGGTGGGTTTGGCTTCATAGGGGCGGCAGTGAGGATGACGTCAGGGGCCTCAGGGACAGTTGTCCCATCCCTAAGATGAGAGGAAGGAAACAGCCATGTGGAACGCGTCAGGCATCACCAGGGCACGAGGAGGAGGCCTGGGGAGGACAAGCTGCTTCCTCCCCTCTTTGGTCCAGTGTGGGCCCTGCGCCCTGTAACCAGCAGTGAATGGGCCTCACCCTGCTTTCTGGGCCTGGGGTGTCCTAACTTCCAGATGGGAGCATCCAAATTCTCCGAGTGTGTAGTCGTCACGTGCTGGTGGCAGCCTGGGTCCCAGGGCTCTGCGTTTGCTCATCTCATCCTCCAGTGGCCCCGGGGCTAGGGAGCTGGATGGTCATTTGCCCCTGCTTTGTAGCTGAGGCCTGGGTGGTTGAGTGACTGCTGAGTTCCCACTACCCAGAGCTGGCTTGGCCCAGGCTGCTGGCCCCTGATGTCTGCTCTGAGATGCCCTGCCAGCCAGCTGAACTGATCTTGCCCTCTGGGTTCTGGGCACCCTCTCCGCTTGCTGGGGAACCCAGAGATCCCATGCTTGGAACACCGGCCCACCTCCCTGGTTTCCTGTTCCTCAGTCATCAGAACAGCAGGGGGCAGGGCAGCGGCCCCTCTCCTCCCCAGAGGGAGGTTCTCTCTGTCCAGCTTCTCAGTTCTCCAGGTATGTTCTGTGCACTCATGGGCAGATGCATATGTTTGGCACTTTGAGCCCAAATAGCATCCCACTGTGTGCACTCTGCCTCTTCCTTCCTCCTGCAGCCTTGACGTCATCCCCGGGATGCGACATCTTCCCAGGATGCGTTGGCCTCCTCACCCAGCTATAGGGCAGCCCTCTCTTGGAAGGTGCTGTGATTCTGCATATCTCCTCTAAGGGTGGTTAGCTTATTTCTCATCCGTGGCCCCTAGAGACTGTATTTGGGTAAGTTTCAGAAATGGAGTTGTTGGGTAAGGGACATGAACCTTTAGAGTATTGCTGGGTCTACCCAGCTGCCTTCCCGGGGGTCACCTTGCTTCATAAACCTCCCACGAGTGTGCTTCCCTGACTGCAAGCGAGGCTGACTCTTACATCCTTCCGGCCAGCTCTGCTTGCTTTCCTGGGAACCATCAGCCCACATTCTTTGTGAATCTTTCGATCTCACTCTGTCGCCCAGGCTGGAGTGCAGTGGCACAAACATGGCTCACTGCAGCCTCCACCTCCTGAGCTCAAGTGATCCTCCCACCTCAGCCTCCCAAGTAGCTGGGACCACAGGCTCACGCCAGCATGCCTGGCTCATTTGTATTGATTTCTTGATGCTCTTTATATATGGAGGAGCATGGTAAATATGCTCCTAAGGACTGAGTGGCCCCATGATGAACTTGCCCCAGTGTGATGCGTTTCCTCTGATGAAAATGTGCACATGCACACCTGCCTCCAAGGGCTTTAGAGGAGGCACAAGAAGTCCTCCCATCCCTCCCCCAAAATCTCCTTGAACGTTTAAGAAAAATCCAGAACAAAAGCAAAATGGCAAAGGCTGGCAAGGCCCATGCATACTTCTGGGAGACAAAAGTGTCCACAGAAAGACCGCAGGAGTCACCTGGAGCCCAATGGCACAACCCTTGCCACAGCTGCAACATGAAGCTGATTCTGGGTGATCTGACCTCTTTTGGTTCCCGTTGCCTGGACCACATGCCCATGAGGACGGGGCCTACTTTATCTCATTCACGCTGCATCCCTGCACGCATGGGCAGGGAAGAGGAGTTGGCAAAGCCAGTGAGGCAAGCTGGGGACAAGGAGAGACGTGGTCACCTTGAGGGTACTCAGAGGCACATGCAGGATGCGGCTTTGGCCCCAGGCAGCCTGGACACCTCTCGCGGGGTGTCGGTGAGAGGGCGTGGCATTCATGGGAAGCAACAAGACCCTGCCCCTGGAGATGTCCAGGCAGGTGCTGGACCCCTGTTGGGGGGGCTGGACAGGGGAGGGCAGCCCATGAGCCTGCGACATGTTCCTCACAAGCCTCGGAACTGTGGATCTGTCATGGGTCTAGGGAAAAAAGAGCCGAGGCTTGGCTCACCGCAGCAGCCTGGTTAAGTGCGATTGGGGCGGATGTGTGGGGAGGGGAGAAGGGAGGAGTAAAGGTGAGTGTCCCCTCCACTTGGCAGGGGAAAAGCCACGGGGACAAGCCAGAGTCTCAGGATGCATTTGGACCCCTTTCCTTCCCTGCCCTCGTCAGCTTTCAGAAGGCTGCACCCCCACCCTCCGTGGCAAACACCGCACCCCTGGCACCACAGCATTCCTGGCCAGCCCAGATGACCGTGGCATTGGGCTCTGAGTAGCATATGTCCTGCCTCCCCAGGGACTCAAAGGCTTTCCACTGAGCACAGGCCCCACACTGGGTCCTCCGTGCTGTGTCCCCACCTTCTAGGACATGGAGCGCCTTGCAGGCAGGGATAGGGCTTGGGCAACTTCTCTGCCTGCAGTGCCTTGCAGGCCTGTGGTCAGCGCCTGGCCCTTCAGCCCCTCTCCCCAGCAATTTGTCTTGGTCACCCACCCTTTCCCAAGGGTCTCTGGAAGGGTGGCCTGAGGGGGAGGTCAGAGCCCTCTGGTGGCAGCTGCTATGTTGACTGACTGCCCACTGCGCACCCTGTGTTTGACCTTGGCTCTTTAATGCCCACTGTGGTTTTGGGGCTGGCTGGCAGTGGGGCCAAGGAGCCTTCCGTCTCCTCCCGCTTTCTTGGAAAGATCAGTGCCCGCATTCCTGGCCCTCGCTTACGGGCAGGCGTGGGTCCCAGGAATGGGAGAGCAAATTCCAGAGGGCAGAGGCCACGAGGACACAGCAGGGTGCCTCAGCCCGGTGGGGGTGAGGGTCTTGGAGGGAACTGACCCTGGAGGTGGCACCAGGGTCCACCCCCTGTTGTGTTCTGAGGAAGAAGTGGTGCGTTAATGGCTCCTAAGCTATTCATTCATTGATCCGTTCAACAGTTTTCCCAAATGAAATTGCAAAGGGTTGGTGGGGCTGGAGAAGAGGGGACAAGGGGGCAGCAGGGGCAGTAGGGGCTGGACCACAGAGGGCTCGTATACTCTGGATTGCGAGGGGCTGTGGCGGGGCTTGCAGGGGACTCAAGAAGGCTCCCATGTGTCCTTTGGTTTTTTTATTGGAGTGAAATTCACATGGCATAAAACTGTCTTAAAGTGGACAATTCAGTGGCATTTAGTAGATTCACAGTGGTGTGCAAACACCGCCTCTATCTAGTTCCAGAACATTCTCATCCCTCCAAAAGGAGACCCCACCCCATCAGTAGTCACTCGCCCCTCCCCTCCCCCAGCCCTTGGTGGCACCATCTGCTTCCTGTCTCTGCCGATTTGCCTGTTCTGGGCATTTTGCGTCGGTGGAGTCATACGCAGTGCGGCCTTTTGTGTCTGGCTTCTTGCACTGAGTGTTGTGTTCAAGGTCGTAGTGTGTGTGTGAACCTTTGGGCTGTGTCCCCACCTCTGCTCTCCCCACAGCACGGCGGACAAGAACGGGGCCCACAAATGCACCTTCTCGGCGCCCAGCCACAGCACCAGCCTCCTGCAGGGCCTGGCCACCCTCCGCGCCCAGGGCCAGCTCCTCGATGTTGTGCTGACCATCAACAGAGAGGCCTTTCCTGCACACAAGGTTGTCCTGGCCGCCTGCAGCGACTACTTCAGGTAAGCGCTGGCCCTGGACAGCTGGAAGGGGTAGCTGCCTGTGGGGACAGGGACAGGGCAGATGGCACCCACTTTCTTTTTTTTTTTTTTCGAGACATAGTCTCGCTCTGTTGCCCAGGGTGGAGTGCAGTGATGCAATCTCGGCTCACTGCAAGCTCCACCTCCTGGGTTCACGCCATTCTCTTGCCTCAGCCTCCCGAGTAGCTGGGACTACAGGCGCCCGCCACCACGCCTGGCTAATTTTTTTGTATTTTTAGTAAAGACGGGGTTTCACCATGTTCGCCAGGATGGTCTCGATCTCCTGACCTCATGATCCGCCCGCCTCGGCCTCCCAAAGTGCTGGAATTACAGGCGTGAGTCACCGCGCCTGGCCTGATCTGTCTGTACTTGATGCCTGCTGTATGCCAGGCACTATTCTAGGCCTTGGGATCCAGCAGGGATGAGAGAGTGAAACGGGCACAAGCCCCTACCCTCAGGGCATCCCCTCAGGACACCTGGAGCAGGACAGCTGAGGGACTGGAGGGGCATCAAGGGCCGCAGGGACCCTGTGTCTGCCAACGCTGTGTCCCAGGCTGTGTCTGAGGCCCGAATGAGTTCTCCTGCCTGTCGCCCTGAGCTGTGGACACTTCCCCCATGTGACAGAAGAGGCCATGGCAGGCATGAGGGTCTGTCTGTCCCTGTGCCATGGCCGGGCCAGAAGTGAGAGCACCACAGAACGGGGCTGTGGGGCGGGGGGTGCATCTTCCTCACCAGCTGGGGGCTGTTGCAGGGCTGGGTGATCTCCCTCCCTGGGTGACCAGCAGGTGAGCCTCCTTCCTGCCAGGCAGTGACCCTGCCAGAGAGAGCTGGGCCGCCCTGGGGCGGTTCCCAGGCCCCAGCCCAGGTGTGCCACTCAGCCGCACGTTCCCCGAGGCCTGGGCCGCCTGCCCCATGGGCTCAATGAGGCTGTTGTGGGGGCCGCAGCAGCCGAGCCAACTGGGGCGCCGCTTCTATTTTTATTCTGGATTTGGGGACGGGTGGGCCAGCCCAGCCAGCCATGCCCTTTAAAGGCTCCCCTGTGCTGGCACTACAGCCAGCGAGACCTTAAAAGGCAAAGCTCCCTCCTGTCGCCCGCGACCGCCTCTGCCTTCATCATATCATGCCCAAGGGCCAGCGGGGACCCATGGGGACAAGTGGGGCAGGGTCTGGATTGCTGGCAGTGTAGTTCCTGCTCCTGGCCCGCTCAGAGATGCTGAAGAGCGGCTCGTTGGGCAGATGTCAGTGGGCAGCCCAGAGACAGCGCCCTGGTAGTGTCTTTGCCCCTGTAGCCCTGAACCTGGCTCACATGAGGCACAAGACTAGGGGACAGTCCTCTGTGGGTCAAAATGCACAAGGGATGTTCCGTCCTCCTCAGACAGCCATCAGGGGAGGTGCACCGACTGGAGTGAGAGTTGCTATGCCATGCCAGTGCACCCACTGGAAGGAACCACCCGTTCCCCTGGAGCTGGGATGCTCTCCCCTCTTCTGCTGGGGAACACCCTAAACGCTGTAGGGGAACTGTGACCTCGAGCCCTGTGCCTCCCCACTGCCCTCCCTCACGGGGGCCTGTGTCACCTCCCCCTCTCATGTTCTGCCTCCCAGAGCAGTACAAAGGCGGAGCTGGGTCTCAGTGGAGGCTGGGGACATAGCTGTTGGGTGGGAGGCACTTCCCCAACCACCTGAGCCTGTCTCTGGAGACAGCAGTCACCCCAGCACAGCCTCCTGGTGGGGGATCCATTCCTGGGGACCCTCATTACCTTCCCCTCTTCACATGATGGTTGTTGAGACTCGGGCTGGGCATGTCAGAGCTGCCTGCTTAGGTCAGTGAGCAGGTGAGGGCTGAACTGTGGTGCACGGCACCTCCAGAGCACTGGCCTTGCAGCTCCTGAGCTCAGGTGTCAGGTGGGGCTGCACATCTGTCCCCAGAGCCACAGGGTGTGTTCTCATCCTGCACTGCCATACCTGGCCCTTCCAACTGCCTCCCTGCTAGGCACATTGTGGTTGAGGCTGACCTGGGCCACTGCTCCTGCAGCTCCAACACGAGAGTCACGAACTAGTCATGAAGGGGCAGGGGCAGGGCTCCCTGCAGAGGGGCCAAGCAGGGAGTTGCTGTTTATAGGAAGATGCATGGCTTGGGTGGGATTCAAAACCTTTTTTTTTTTTTTTTCATGTTTTGTTTGTTTGAGACAGAGTTTTGCTCTTGTCGCCCAGGCTGGAGTGCAGAGGCATGATCTCAGCTCACTGCAACCTCCGCCTTCTGGGTTCACACAATTCTCCTGCCTCAGCCTCCCAAGTAGCTGGGTTTATAGGTGCCCACCACCATGCCTGGCTAATTTTTTGTATTTTTTGTATTTTTTTTTTTTTGAGACGGAGTCTCACGCTGTTGCCCAGGCTGGAGTGCAGTGGCGCGATCTCGGCTCACTGCAAGCTCCGCCTCCTGGGTTCACGCCATTCTCCTGCCTCAGCCTCCTGAGTAGCTAGGACTACAGGCGCCCGCCACCGCGCCCGGCTAATTTTTTGTATTTTTAGTAGAGACGGGGTTTCACTGTGGTCTCGATCTCCTGACCTTGTGATCCGCCCGCCTCGGCCTCCCAAAGTGCTGGGATTACAGGCTTGAGCCACCGTGCCCGGCCTTTTTTTTTTTTTTTTTTTGAGACGGAGTCTTGCTCTGTCGCCCAGGCTGGAGTGCAGTGGCCGGATCTCAGCTCACTGCAAGCTCCGCCTCCCGGGTTCACGCCATTCTCCGGCCTCAGCCTCCCGAGTAGCTGGGACTACAGGCGCCCGCCACCTCGCCCGGCTAGTTTTTTGTATTTCTTAATAGAGACGGGGTTTCACCGTGTTAGCCAGGATGGTTTCGATCTCCTGACCTCGTGATCCGCCCATCTCGGCCTCCCAAAGTGCTGGGATTACAGGCTTGAGCCACCGCGCCCGGCCAATTTTTTGTATTTTTAGTAGAAACAAGGTTTCACCCTGTTGGCCAAGCTGGTCTTGAACTCCTGACATCAGATGATCCACCCACCTCGGCCTCCCAAAGTGCTAGGATTACAGGCATGAGCCACTGCGCCCGGCCTTTGCATGTTTTTGTTTTTGTTTTTGTTTTTGTTTTTGTTTTTGAGACTGACTCTTGCTCTGTCTCCCAGGCTGGAGTACAGTGCCCTGATCTAGGCTCACTGCAAGCTCCGCCTCCTGGGTTCACACCATTCTCCTGTCTCAGCCTCGGGAGTAGCTGGGACTATAGGTGCCTGCCACCACGCCTGGCTAATTTTTTGTATTTTTGGTAGAGATGGGGTTTCACCTTGTTAGCCAGGATGATCTCGATCTCCTCACCTCATGATTCACCCGCCTCGGCCTCCCAAAGTGCTGGGATTACAGGCTTGAGTCACGGCGCCTGGCCCCTTTGCATGTTTTTAATGAGCAGTCCGCCTACTTTCCTCTTGCTGGCTGTGCCCTGCATTCTGTGTCCTGGGGCCACTGTTCCCCAGGCCAGATCATTCCTGGCTGGCCATAACGCCCCTCAGCCACTGTGAGCCACACACTGTGTTTCTGCCCTCCAGGGCCATGTTCACCGGCGGCATGCGGGAGGCAAGCCAGGATGTCATCGAGCTGAAGGGCGTGTCAGCCCGTGGCCTGCGGCACATCATCGACTTCGCCTACAGTGCCGAGGTGACCCTGGACCTGGACTGTGTGCAGGACGTGCTGGGCGCGGCTGTGTTCTTACAGATGCTGCCTGTGGTGGAGCTGTGCGAGGAGTTCCTGAAGGCGGCCATGAGCGTGGAGACCTGCCTCAACATTGGCCAGATGGCCACCACCTTCAGTCTGGCCTCGCTGCGGGAGTCAGTGGATGCCTTCACCTTCCGGCACTTCCTGCAGATCGCCGAGGAGGAGGACTTCCTGCGCCTGCCGCTGGAGCGCCTGGTCTTCTTCCTGCAGAGCAACCGGCTGCAAAGCTGCGCCGAGATCGACCTGTTTCGCGCGGCCGTCCGCTGGCTGCAGCATGACCCGGCCCGTCGGCCGCGCGCTAGCCATGTGCTCTGCCACATCCGCTTCCCGCTCATGCAGTCGTCTGAGCTGGTGGACAGCGTGCAGACGCTGGACATCATGGTGGAGGACGTGCTGTGCCGCCAGTACCTGCTGGAGGCCTTCAACTACCAGGTGCTGCCCTTCCGGCAGCACGAGATGCAGTCTCCACGCACCGCCGTGCGCTCGGATGTGCCCTCGCTGGTCACCTTCGGTGGCACACCCTACACCGACAGCGACCGCTCGGTCAGCAGCAAGGTCTACCAGCTGCCTGAGCCAGGCGCACGCCACTTCCGCGAGCTCACGGAGATGGAGGTAGGCTGCAGCCACACGTGCGTGGCTGTGCTGGACAATTTCGTGTACGTGGCCGGGGGCCAGCACCTGCAGTACCGCAGCGGCGAGGGCGCAGTGGACGCCTGCTACCGCTATGACCCCCACCTGAACCGCTGGCTGCGCCTGCAGGCCATGCAGGAGAGCCGCATCCAGTTCCAGCTGAACGTGCTGTGCGGCATGGTGTACGCCACTGGCGGCCGCAACCGCGCCGGCAGCCTGGCCTCCGTGGAGCGGTACTGCCCCCGGCGCAACGAGTGGGGCTACGCCTGCTCGCTGAAGCGCCGTACCTGGGGCCACGCTGGGGCCGCCTCAGGGGGCCGCCTCTACATCTCGGGTGGCTACGGGATCTCGGTGGAGGACAAGAAGGCCCTGCACTGCTACGACCCCGTGGCTGACCAGTGGGAGTTCAAGGCTCCCATGAGCGAGCCCCGCGTGCTGCACGCCATGGTGGGCGCCGGCGGCCGCATCTATGCCCTTGGGGGCCGCATGGACCACGTGGACCGCTGCTTCGACGTGCTGGCTGTGGAGTACTACGTGCCGGAGACGGACCAGTGGACCAGCGTCAGCCCCATGCGGGCTGGCCAGTCAGAGGCCGGTTGCTGCCTGCTGGAGAGGAAGATCTACATCGTAGGGGGCTACAACTGGCGGCTCAACAACGTCACGGGCATCGTACAGGTGTACAACACGGACACCGACGAGTGGGAGCGGGACCTGCACTTCCCGGAGTCCTTCGCGGGCATAGCCTGTGCCCCTGTCCTGCTGCCCCGGGCCGGGACCAGGAGGTAGCCCCCAAGACCCCTGGGACCCTGGCCTGACCGCATGTTGCCTCCAAGTGGGGCTTGGCGAGTGCACGTCTGCCTGAGAACCCCAGTGCCCCCCCTTCGCCCGGGCTGCCCTTGAGGGGCCTGCTGCGTTGTTAGGCCCCCCTCCCAGGGGTCCCTCCCTCCTTCCCAAAGCAGATCCTGGCTCTAAGTCCACCCGAGGGAGCCTGCCCGCAAAGCGTCAGACGTGGTGGTAGCAAATTTGTCCCCGGGGTGGTTTCCTCGCCTGCCCCCCACCCCTGAGTCCCCGCGGGCTGGCGGGTGGAATCTCAGGTCTCCAGGGGGTCCCTGTGCAGCTCCATCTCACTTCTCTGCCGCCTCCCAGCCCCACAGTTTCAGGCATTCAGATGTGAGCTCATCAACATTGAACCCAAAGTCAGTGGTATGTGACTCATCCTCCTTCCAAGTCTCCTGCGCGCGTGTTTTTAAAATAAACTCACCAGAAACCTCCATAACACACGGACCTCCAGGAGCAGTGAGAGGCAGCTTGGAAGCCCCTGGTTTGGAGAGGGTGGAGGATGAGGGCACGTGTCTGCCTCCCCTGGGGTACCCTCCTTCCCCCATTCCAAGCTGCTGAGGGGAGGCCCTGGTCATGCCTCAGTTTCTGTCTTCATCTGCTTTCCAGAGGAAAAACCATATCAACTCCTAGAAACGATCTTTACGGGCCTTGGACCTTCCATTTGGCACTAGGCATCTTGTGGGGCCTTAACTGGTTGAGACATCCTGGCCCTCTACATTTGCCCTGTTGGCTGGGCGGTCTCCTTCCCACAACTGGAGGGGGACGCTAACTTCAGAATCCCACAGTGTTGCTTCCCGCAGGTCTGGTGGGGTGTCTTTATTCTCCTCCCTCCTTTCCACCCCTTCACACCCCACCACTCCCCAACCTGCCCTGTTTTTGGGTCAACATTGCTACCGAGCCGGCAGTGAGGCCTTTCCCTTCAAGGGCTCTGTGGCATCTCTGGCCACATTTGTTTCAATGTGTGAACCTCTAAACCTTTTCTTTTTGATTGGTTTTACTTTTTTTTTTTTTTTTTTTTTTTTTTTTTTTAAGAAGCCAGCACTGCTGTCTCATAGATGGGATTTGTACTCTCGGGGCAACTTGAAGTGTCTCTCTCGCTGCTAACAGACGATTGATGTCTTGTCTCTGTGACCCACTCACCATGTAGAGAATTAACCTCCTATCTTAGCAGACGTCGTCTCCTAATATTTGCCTTTATTTAATAAAAATGTTATGGTGAAGAGATGGAGCCGGCCCAGCACTGAGCTTGTGCGGCTTGGGTTTGATTGGTCACAGATTCCTCGTGTGTCCTCCGCGTGTCTGGGGGCTCCTCTCCCCCGCCTCAGCCTTTTCCAGCCTTGCAGAGGAGTTGGCAGGGGGCTGGGCTTTGGCTCAGGGGTGCAGAGGCAGCAGGAAGTGTGACCAGGACTTTCACCCTGGCGTTTTTTGTTGTGTTTTTTTTGTTTTTGTTTTTCTTTTTGAGATGGAGCCTCGCTCTGTCACCCAGGCTGGAGTGCGGTGGTACAATCTCGGCTCACTGCAACCTCCACCTCCTGGGTTCAAGCGATTCACCTGCCTCAGCCTCCCAAGTAGCCAGGATTACAGACGCACACCACCACACCCGGCTAATTTTTGTATTTTTAGTGGAGACGGGGTTTCACCATGTTGGCCTGGCTGGCCTTGAACTCCTGACCTCAGGTGATCCGCCTGCCTCTGCCTCCTAAAGTGCTGGGATTACAGGCGTGAGCCACCATACCCAGCCCACCTTGGCACTTTGGAAGAGCCTTCAGCCCCCTATTCTCATCGTGGCCGGCCAAACTATGAACCGGGCTGCCCAGAGCAGGCCACTTACCAGTTGCAGGTTAGCAGAGAAAGCCTGATGTTCCCAGACGGCCTTCCTAGAGGGGAGGCCCTGGGATAGCCCACACACTTGGATGTGCATAAGTCGCTGCGCCCGCGTGCCTGGTGCTCCTGTGTGGCAGCCATCGGGGCTGGGGTAACACTAGAGGCTGAGGGGGTGGGCAGTGCTAAAATAAGAACATGGTTGGGAACCTAAAAGAAGCCCACACTGTCAGGGGCATCAAAATGAAAGCCGAGTTCCTCGGGACTTACCAGAACATTCCAGCCCCACCCCCGACCTGAGCTCCCTCAAAGAGAACCCTTCCCCACTGGAGGCATGGCCCCTTCAGGGGGCAGTGAGAAGCTTTGCCAGCTGCAAGTCCCCCAGATCAGCTCACACCTCAGAACATCTTGTCCCCAACGAGCTGGCAGGGGCGCCGGCCCAGGGCGGGGGTGCTGCTGTATCTAACCGGATCGATTGTGCATAACCATCTAGGCCGGTTCGTGGAATGTTCTTGGGGCCCCCTGCCCCTCCCTCAGCCTCCCCCCGCATCCCCCCAAGAAAGGAAAATTATTTTTCGTATTGTAAACTTTAAACACGAAAAAGCTGTTTTTAATTTAGCAGAAACTGGCTTGGATCTTCACTTTGTGAACGTTTATGTCCTTCAGAGAAAGGCAGAATACGCCTGCGCACACTCACACATACGCACACACCTGCACACGCATGCCGCAGCGCACACATTCACATGGCCGTGCTCGTGCACGCCTGCACATGCATGCTCGCCCATACTCACACACTGCAGCGTGTTCACATGCTCACCCGCACACGGTGAAACGCACACACATGTGCGCACACACACACACATCTGTGCATGCACCCCCGGAGCAGCGTAGCCCACTCTGCCTGGCGGCCCAGAGGGGTCTGGAACCCGGCACCGCCCCGAGCCTGGGGAAAGCCTGTCTACTTCCAGATGCCCTGCCTCCTCGCTGAGGCCTGGACGCCGGCCGCAGGAGCCTCCCTCGCACCTGGGCTCGGGCTGTGGGAAAACGCTGTCTCTCGGGACGGTCAGATGCAGGCCCGCAAGAGGGAGGCCAAGTGTGACTTCTGGGGCCTCTCAACAAGTGAGGGCCAAGGGGGCCTCTGGGGAGCCGTGTGAGGTGGGAATCCGCCCCGGACCTGGCCAGCTTGGAAACCCGCCCCTGGCTCCCTCTCCGAGGAAGCAGCTCCAGCTCGTCCGTTCTCACGGGCCCTGGAGATTCACTTTGCACGGTGCAGCCTCAGGCTCTGCTCTTCCTCGGGGCGCCCAGGCGTGGATCTCAGCAGCCCAGCGCCTAACACAGAGCCTGGCACAGACAGGGCATAGCTCGAATGTTTTCTGCACAAAGGAGAGGTGCTGGGGCGGGAAAGTGAGGGCGGCCTTCTTCACACCAGCGGCCATGGGCACCTTCTGTGTGCACACCCTGGGGGAAGGAGGACACCAAGCGGTGCTCCACCCCCAGCAAGGCCCCTGCTTCGTTCTCGTCTTCCTGTCGCTCTCATTCTGACGGCCAGCCGGGCAGCCATTCCTCCCTCCTCACCATCAGAACCCAGCAGCAATGTGCCCAGCCTCCGGAGTTAAGATTCAGCTGAGCCGTTCTTGGCAATGCCTTTTGCTGGGGTTGTTTGCAATCTGGGCATGTTTCCCAGCTCTGGCCAGCAAGCTTGAAGGGGTCGGGTGTTTCTGGACAAGGGAGAGAGAGGCCTTGTTGCCCCCTTCCCTCCCTTACTGCTTCTTATGAGGACACAATGCCAGGGGCTTCTGCAGCCATCTTGTGGCCAGGAGGAGCAAGTTAAGAGAGCACACTCAGGTTGGGCGCGGTGGCTCATGCCTGTAATCCCAGAGCTTCAGGAAGCCGAGGCAGGAGGATCGCTTGAGTCCAAGAGTTCAAGACCAGCCCTGAGTGACACAGTGAGAACTTATCGCTACAAAAAAAAGAAAAAAAGAAAAGAAAAAGCTGGTCAGGGTGGCACACACCTGTAGTCTCAGCTACTGGGGGAGGCCAAGGTGGGAAGATCACCTGAGCCCAGGAGTTCTAGGCTGCAAGGAGCTGTGATTGCAACACTGCACTCCAGCCTGTTTTTCTGAGCCTAGTTTTCCAGCCTTCTCATCACTTCTGTGAGCTACCAAACAATTTTTTGTGTTTCGTTTTTGAGATGGAGTCTCACTCTGTCGCCCAGCCTGGAGTGCGATGGCGCCATCTCAGTTCACTGCAACCTGTGCCTCCCGGGTTCAAGCGATTCTCCTGCCTCAGCCTCCTCCTGAGTAGCTGGGATTACAGGTGCACTCCACCACTCCCGGCTAATTTTTGTATTTTTGGTACAGATGAGGTTTCGCCATGTTGGCTAGGCTGGTCTTGAACTCCTGACCTCAAGTGATCTGCCTGCCTTGGTCTCTCAAAGTGCTGGGATTACAGGAGTGAGCCACCACGCCTGGCCTTTTTTTTTTTTTTTTTTTTAAATAGAGACAGTCTCACTATGTTGTCCAGGCTGGTTTTGAACTCTTGGGCTCAAGCAGCACTCCTGCCTTGGCCTCCCAAAGTGCTGGGATTATAGACATGAGCCACCGTGCCTAGCCAACCAACCAGTTTTGCAACACACACGTTGGCTATTTAAATTGTCCAGGCTGAATGCAGTGGCTCACACCTATAATCTCAGCGCTTTGGGAGGCTGAGGCGGGCAGATCACTTGAGGTCAGGAGTTCGAGACCAGCCTGGTCAACATGGTGAAACCCTGTCTCTACTAAAAATACAAAAATTAGCCAGGTGTGGTGATTCACGCCTGTAATCCTAGCTACTCGGGAGGCTGAGGCAGGAGAATTGCTTGAACCTGTGAGGTGGAGGTTGCAGTGAGCCAAGATTGAACCACTACACTCTAGCCCGGGCAACAGAGCAAGACTCCAAAATAAATAAATAAATAATATAAAATAAATAAATAGTCTAGAGTCAGTTTCTGTTGCTTACAAGTAAAAACCCTGACATGAGATGGGAAAACTCCAGCATCTGCCACATTTACGTTATAATTTTGGAACTGTTTGGTGACAAGCATATCTGGCCATTAGTGTTTTCTGCAGTGCAGACATTATTTCTCATAACGAGGAGACTGGAGGTCAGAGGTGCTGGGATGTTATGACTGGTGGCCCATGATTTCTGGGAGGGGGCATGACTATGCCTCTCTCTTTTTTTCTTTCTTTCTTTTTCCTTTTTTTGGTTTAGAGACTGTATTCCCAGCACTTTGGGAGGCTGAGGCAGGCAGATCTCTTGAGCCCAGGAGTTGGAGACCAGCAACACAACAAAACCCTGTCTCTACAAAAAAATAGAGAAATTAGCCTGGCATAGTGGCGTACACCTGTAGTCCCAGCTACACAGGAGGGTGAGGTGAGGATCGCTTGAGCCCCAGAGATCAAGCCTGCAATGAGCTGTGATTGTGCCACTGCACTCCAGCCTGGGTAACACAGTGAGACCCTGTCTCAAAACAAGAAAAAGAAAAAGAAAAAGAAATCCCAGCACTTTGGGAGGCCGAGACGGGCGGATCACGAGGTCAGGAGATCGAGACCATCCTGGCTAACACGGTGAAACCCCGTCTCTACTAAAAATACAAAAAACTAGCTGGGCGAGGTGGCGGGCGCCTGTAGTCCCAGCTACTCAGGAGGCTGAGGCAGGAGAATGGCGCAAACCCGGGAGGCGGAGCTTGCAGTGAGCTGAGATCCGGCCACTGCACTCCAGCCCGGGCTACAGAGCAAGACTCCGTCTCAAAAAAAAAAAAAAAAAAAAAATAAATAAATAAATAAATAAATAAAAATAATATTAAAAAAAAAAAAGAAAAAGAAAAAGAAAACAATGGTATCTAAGGGGTGAGGCAGCTAGGCCTTCAGCTGAAATTGTGCCAGAGGACAATCCTGCCACCACTGCAGAATGCAGACACCTCCGTTGGCACTGCCATCTGCCCTGGGCACTCAGCCACAGCTGCCCCTGGAAAACAGATGGCCCTGCCCTGATGCTGTTTCTCTGTAGCACTTGTGCCTGCATGGAAACATCCCGGTGGCCCAGCCAGTATCCCACGCCATTCCCCAGCTGTCCCAGGAATGGTGAAAGTGAGTACATTCATGTGTATTAGTCAGCCACTGCTGTGCAACAAACACCCCCAAGTCTCCATGGCATGCAACAATAAACGTTTGTTTTTCACATGTCTGTGAGTCAGCGGAGGTGGTGTCTGCTTTAGGCTGGCCTTGGCCGGGCAGCTCTGCTTCCAGGTGCAAGGATGCAGAGTGGTCCAGAGGCCCTGCTCCACAGGTTCTTGCCTCCTGCTGGAACAGCAGCTAGCCAGGGCACGTTTTCCTTCTGCAGGTGTCTGAGGACAAGTGGAATCACGTGAGGCCTCGTAGGGTCTCAATTCGGGACTCACACACTATCATATCTGCCCATAAGTCTTTTTTTTTTTTTTTTTTTTTTTTGAGATGGAGTCTTGCTCTGTCACCCAGGCTGGAGTGCAGCGGTGCAATCATGGTTCACTGCAGCCTCAACCCCCTGGGCTCAAGTGATACTCCCACCTTAGCCTCCCGACTACCTAGAACTATAGGCGCATGCCACCAAGAGCAGCTTATTCATTTATTTATTTATTTGAGACTGAGTCTCCCTCTGTCACCCAGGCTGGAGTGCAGTGGCGCAATCTCAGCTCACTGCAACCTCCACCTCCCGGGATCAATCGATTCTCTTGCCTCAGCCTCCCGAGTAGCTGGGATTACAGGTGTGTGCCACCACGCCTGGCTAATTTTTGTATTTTTAGGTTTTGCTTTGCTGGCCAGGCTGGTCTTGAACTCCTGGCCTCAAGTGATCCACCTGCCTCGGCCTCCCAAAGTGCTGGGATTACAGGTGTGAGCCACCGTGCCTGACCTGCCCATAAGTCTTTGGCCAAGCAAATGACACGGCTGAGCCCCACATCAGGAATGGGGAAGTGCCTTCAACCTGGAAGGAAGAACTGTAGAGGGCAGGGACGCAGGAACAGGTGGGAACCGGGGCCAATAGTTCGATGGGTCACCCTTGGCTTGGGGGCCTCTCGTTAGCAGGGCGACCAACTTCCTTCTGCGGGGGGACTCCCCAAACTTGGATGGGGACCCAGATGCTGGCAACCAAAACGAAAAGCCCATTCTGCATCTCCTTAGCAGCCACTGCCCCCTGGAGGTCGAGGGATCCCTCTCTCTCTTTTTTTTTTTGTTTCAGGTGAGTAGGGGCTGTGAGTGCCCCAGGCTCTTGGACAGTAGGATGGGGGTCTGGATGTTGGGAGGTCAGTGGGGCCTTGGCCAAGTTTGAGGGCATGGACACTGTAGGTGTCCCTGGGAGCCTGTCCCAGTCTCCCTATGTTGCCCAGGCTGGTTTCGAACTCCTGAGCTCAAGCAGTCCTCCTGCCTCTGCCTCCCAAAGTGCTGAGAATATAGGCACAAGCCACTGCACTCAGCCAACCAACCAGTTTTCCAACACACACTTCGGCTATCTACCCCTCAGTGCAAGTGGCTGGGTCCCTAGACTTGAGCCCTGGGTCCCCCGCCTGCCCAGTTCCAGCCTCTCACTACCCTCCTTGGCAGCCCACCCTGTCCCACCCGCCACCCACCACTCAAGCCTGGGTGGGAGGATGAGGGGCCTGGGTCCTCCTGTAACCTTATCGTAAGGAGGGGCGTTGCTGGCTTCTCTTGGGTCCTTTCCCTCTCCATGATCAGACCTGGCTTTTGCTTTGCCCTTTAAAAACTCTGTACGATGAGAGCCTCTTTTGGAAGTCAAAGACAGACCAGGGATTGTTTTCCTCTTTGCCTCTCAGCTCCAATGGCCCTAATTCACCTCCACACAATGTGGGTACCCCAAATCGACTAAGATCCCATATAAGGAAGAGCTGAGAAGCAAAGCATGAAAACTAACATTGCGAAGTAGCGTTTTGCTTTCCTAACAGTTGCTAAGTGCTTGGATGAAGCAGGCACTGAGCTAAGTGCTTTCCATGTGTTATCTGTTTGATCTTTCCAAGAGCCTGCTATGAGGAGCACCACATCCACATTTAGCAGAGGAGAGCAGTGAGGCTCAGAGAGGTGAAGACAGTTTTCCATTGTCACACAGCTTGAGCACTGATAAGTGGTGGACCCCACAGAAATGCTCAAGAGTTTCTTGACCTCCCTAGGTCAAGCGATTCTCCTTCCTCAGCCTCCCGAGTAGCTGGGTTTACAGGCCTGTGCCACCACGCCCAGTTAATGTTATTTTGTATTTTTAGTAGAGACAGGGTTTCACCATGTTGGCCAGGCTGGTCTCAAACTCCTGACCTCAGGTGATCCACCCCCCCCTCAGTCCCCCAAAGTGCTGACATTACAGGTGTGGAGGTGGAGGTTTCAGCGAGCTGAGTTCGCACCACTGCACTCCAGTCTGGGTGATAGAGCAAGACTCTGTCTTAAAAACAAACATGCAATGGAGGCGGGCAGATCACGAGGTCGGGAGATCGAGACCGTCCTGGCTAACACAGTGAAACCCCATGTCTACTAAAAATACAAAAAATTAGCCGGGCATGGTGGCGGGTGCCTGTGGTCCCAGCTACTCGGGAGGCTGAGGCAGGAGAATGGTGTGAACCCGGGAGGCGGAGCTTGCAGTGAGCCGAGATTGCGCCACTGCACTGCAGCCTGGGTGACAGAGCGAGACTCCATCTCAAAACAAAACAAAACAAAAAACAAAACCACACAAACGAACGAACAAAAACACATATGAAATCATGTATGTCTGTGCCCTTTCCACATTCCACAGGCACACAGGGAACGCTGGCCTGGCCCTGGCCTCTTTGAGAAAGGTGAATATAATCTCAGCTCAATCTACAAGGGATGAGACCCTAGAAACAGCTGCCTTCAGCGAGTGGGATGTTTCTGGGTCATGGAAAGAGACACTGGAGGGCCACTTCAGCTAGACCCTTCAGGAGGGTCTCTCAGAGCAGAGGCCTGCAAGTCGAGAAGGAGCCAGCCACGAAAGCATCTTGGAGGAGCGCAATCCAGGCAGAGGGAACAGCGAAGAGGCCCATGTGGCTGGAGTGAGAACAGAGCCGGGCATAAGCTTGGGGGGCTGCCAGGAGGAGGGTTTTTTTTTTTTTTTTTGAGATGGAGTCTCACTCTGTCGCCCAGGCTGGAGTGCAATGGTGCGATCTCGGCTCACTGCAACCTCCACCTCACAGGTTCAAGCGATTCTCCTGCCTCAGCCTCCAGAGTAGCTGGGATTACAGGCACCCGCCATCATGCCCAGCTAATTTTTGTATTTTTTTTTTTTTTTTAGAGACGGGGTTTCACCATGTTGGTCAGATTGGTCTTGAACTCCTGACCTCAGGTGATCTACCACCTCTGCCTCCCAATGTGCTGGGATTACAGGCATGAGCCACTGTGCCAAGCCATGGGAGTGTGGTATCTGCCTTGCTTTGCAAAGCCCGCAGGGCTGCTGTGAGGAGCAGTGTTGGACCACACTGGGTGGCAACAAGTTCCTTTGATGAAGGAAGAAAGTGAAAACCTCAGGGTTGGATTCTGCCCGGGTCACTGGACACTGATGCCTCGCCCTTCTCAGGGCTGGGGGGTCAATGGAGCAAGAAGGGGGGCTTGGGCTGCTGTCTGGCCATTGCACAATGAGCGGGCTGGCTGCTTCCTCTGACTCATCACCAGGGTTTAGGATGGATCAAGTTTCACGCCAGGCAGGCGCGGGGTGAATGGGGGTGAGTAGGAAGAGCAGCAGACTTACTTCTGCACATGCCCAGGATGGCTCCTTGCTGTAACCCCTGCTAGCCCCCGAATTCTTTTCTCTTCCATCTTCCTGTGTCTGGAAACTGGCTTAGTGCAGATATATGTAAGTGATCAGGGTAAGTGGCATTTATGGAGCACCTCTTGGGAGCGAGACACATATTAACATGTTAACATACTAACATATTAACATATGTTGACACATATTAATTTCATTTAAAGTCTACAGGGCCAGGAGCGGTGGCTCATGCCTGTAATCCCAGCACTTCGCGAAGCTGAGCCAGGAGGATCACTTGAGGTCAGGAGTTCGAAATCAACCTGGCCAGCATGGCGAAATCCCGTCTCTACTAAAAAAATAAAAATTAGCCAGGTGTGGTGGCCTACACCTGTAGTCACAGCTACTTAGGAGGCTGAGGCAGGAAAATCACTTGAGCCTAGAAGGTGGAGGCTGCAGTAAGCCGAGATCTCGCCACTGCACTCCAGCCTGAGCAACAGAGTGAAACTCCATCTCAAAAAAAAAAAAAAAAAAAAAAAAAAGAAAAAATTAGCTAGGCGTCGTGGTAACACCTGTAATCTCAGCTACTGGGGAGGCTGAAGTAGGAGAATTGCTTGAACCTGGGAGGCGGAGGTTGCAGTGAGCCAAGATTGCAACACTGCACTCCAGCTTGGGTAACAGAGCGAAACTGTGTCTCAAAAAAGAAAAAAAAAAAAGATATATATAATTGATCAGGGTAAGTGGCATCAATTACGGAGCACTTCTTAGGAGTAAGGCAGTTGATGCTTATTAACTTCATTTAAAGCCTACAAAACTCAGTTTGTGGAAGCAGCTGAGGTCGGCTGTGAGGCATGAATTTTGGTGCATAAGTTGCTAGGGCAGCTGCTGTCCCTGCTCTTTGTCTTTGTTTCTTCTCTGACCTCACAGGATGCTGTCAGAACTAGAAGCCAGTCAGGCGTGGTGGCTCACACCTATAATCCCAGCACTTTGGGATGCCAAGGCAGGAGGATCATCTGAGGTCAGGAGTTCGAGACCAGCCTGGCCAACAAGGTGAAACCCCATCTCTACTAAAAATACAAAAATTAGCTGGGCTTGGTGACGCATGCTTGTAGTCCCAGCTATTCTGGAGGCTGATGCAGAAGAATTGCTTCAACCTGGGAGGCAGAGGTTGCAGTGAGCCGAGATCGTACCACTGCACTCCAGCCTGGGAGACCTAGTAAGACTGTTTCAAAAAAAAAAAAACCTTGAAGCCACATATGTAGCAGGCCCAGTCTTGCATCGGACTCACAGAAGCTGCAGTCTCAGTCAGAACCAGGAACAGAAAAAGGACTTGAAATAGATTTCGGCAGGCCAGGCGTGGTGGTGCACACCTGTAATCTCAGCACTTTGGGAGGCTGAGGGGAGTGGATCACTTGAGCCCAGGAGTTTGAGACCAGCCTGGGCAATAGGGTGAATCCCTGTCTCTACAAAAACCACAAGACATTAGCCACGCATGATGGTGCACACCTGTCACAGCTACCTGGAAGGCTGAGGTGGGGGGATCACCTAAGCCTAAGGGTTGGGGCTTCAGTGAGCATGATCATGCCACTGCACTTCAGCCTGGGCGACAAAGTGAGACCCTGTCTGAAAAAACAAGCAAACAAACAAACAAGAAAACAAATAGACAAGCACAAAAGGGAATAAATTTTTGGCTCACATAACTGAAAAGGCAGGTGAGTCTAGCTTCAGGAATGGCTGGATCCAGAAGCTCAGGCTGGAGTACAGTAGTGCGATCTCGGCTCACTGCGACCTCTGCCTCCTGTGTTCCAGCCGTTCTGCCTCAGCCTCCCAAGTAGCTTGGATTACAGGCATGTGCCACCATGCCTGGCTAATTTTGTATTAGAGATGGGGTTTCACTATGTTGGTCAGGCTGGTCTCAAGCTCCTGAGCTCAAGTGATCCACCCACCTTGGCCTCCCAAAGTGCTGGGATTATAGTTGTGAGCCACCATGTCTGGCCTGGCTCTGTTTTCCTTTGTGTGGGTCCACTCTTTTGGCCCAGCTGAACTAATCTTTTGTGTTTATTTTGAGACAGTCTCCCTCTGTTGCCCAGGCTAGAGTGAAATGGCGCTATCTTGGCTCACTGCAACCTCCATTTCCCGGGTTCAAGTGATTTTCCTCCCTCAGCCTCCCCAGTAGCTGGGATTACAGATGTGTGCCACCATACCTGGCTAACTTTTTTTGTATTTTTAGTCGAGACGGGGTTTCACCATGTTGGCCAGGCTGGTCTCAAACTCCTGACCTCAGGTGATCTGCCCGCCTCTGCTTCTGAAACTGTAGGGATTACAGTCATGAGCCAGCACCCAGCATTTTTTTTTTTTTTTTTTTTGAGACAGGGTCTTGCTCTGTCACCCAGGCTGGAGTGCAGTGGCATTATCATAGCTCACTGAAGCCTCCATCTATCAGGCTCAAGCAATCCTCCTGCCTCAGTCTCCTGAGTAGGTAGGATTATAAGCAGGCACCACCACGCCCAGGTAATTTTTAAATTTTTGGTAGAGATTAAATCTCACTATGTTGCCCAGGCTGGTCTCAAGCTCCTAGACTCAAATGATCCTCCTGCCTTGGCCTCCCAAGTGCTGGAATTACAGGCATGAGCCACAACACCCAGCCTGGTCTGAACCAATCTTGATGGCCAGCGCAATGGGCTATGCTGATTGACCAAGACTTCCACCTTAGGGAGGGGTGTTTGTGTAGTGGGAGAGTGGTGAGACCAGGCCATTCACATCTCACAGACTGAAAGTCAGAACCAGTGTTCCCCAAATGCAGGTTGTTGACACTAAAAAGTTGAGGGATTGGCCGGGCGCGGTGGCTCACGCCTGTAATCCCAGCACTTTGGGAGGCCGAGGCGGGCGGATCACAAGGTCAGGAGATCGAGACCACGGTGAAACCCCGTCTCTACTAAAAATACAAAAAATTAGCCGGGCGCGGTTGTGGGCGCCTGTAGTCCCAGCTACTCGGGAGGCTGAGGCAGGAGAATGGCGTGAACCCGGTAGGCGGAGCTTGCAGTGAGCCGAGATCGCGCCACTGCACTCCAGCCTGGGCGACAGAGCGAGACTCCGTCTCAAAAAAAAAAAAAAAAAAAAAAAAAAAAAAAAAAAGTTGAGGGAGTGGGGTGGTGGAAGGAATATGCTTGTTAGGCAAAAAGTATAGGAGGTTACCAAAGTGCGCAAAATCATATCAAGAAGCAAGATGGCTGGGCACGGTGGCTCACGTCTGTAATCCTAGCACTTTGGGAGTCTAAGGCAGGCAGATCACCTGAGGTCAGAAGTTCAAGACCAGCCTGGCCAACATGGTGAAACCCTGTCTCTACTAAAAATACAAAAATTAGCCGGGTGTGGTGGCAGGTGCCTGTAATTCCAGCTACTTGGGAGGCTGAGGCAGGAGAATCACTTGAACCCCGGAGGCAGAGGTTGCAGTGAGCTGAATCCGTGCCACTGTACTCCAGCCTGGGCCACAGAGACTCCGTCTCAAAAAAAAAACAACAAAAAAACAAAAAAACCCTAAAAATTAGCTGGGCATCGTGGTGCATGCCTGTAATCCCAGCTACTCAGGAGGCTGAGGTAGGAGAATCGCTTGAACCTGAGAGGCGGAGATTGCAGTGAGCCAAGGTCGCGCCACTGCACTCCAGCCTGGGCGACAGAGTGAGACTCTGTCTCAAAACAAAGATAAAGTAGGGCAGTGGCAATGTCCAAGGCATTCCAAATGAAAATCGATGTATATATCTATATATCTATCTATATCTATATATTTAACATGGGCATTTTATTACCTGTTGTAAAGCGTGAATCAAATAATGTTTGGAAAATGTCAGCATCCCCTCCAGCCATCCTCAGTCCAATAAAATGTGTGCTTGTTGTGCAGTTAGAGCTACCGTGAATTCCCCCAGCTGACCTTCCTAGCTTCCACCCAGCCCGGAGCTCTGAAATCCCTGCAGCCTCCTGAATATAAACTTTCAATATTGGTGGCTGGGGGTCCCTCTCTTGAGGGAGGGAGGGTCAGAGTCCCTCCTGCTCCCCTGGCTCACCACTCTGCCATCAGGGAGTCTCTGCTCATTCTTTCACTGCTGAGTCTTGACGGGATTTATGGACCCTTCTGTTAGCACCTTTTTGCAAAATAGAGATCCTTGAATAAGAATGGACTGGAGAAGTACGTAGAGGGAAGGCTGAAGCTCTGTAACTCCCGTTCTTTGGGCTCAGGTATCCAGAGAACAGCAAAATGCCCATTGCAAGGGAATGGGAAAAGACCGTCGTTGGCTGGGCGTGGTGGCTCACTCCTGTAATCCCAGCACTTAGGGAGGGCGAGGCGGGTGGATCACCTAAGATCAGGAGTTAAAGACTAGCCTGGCCAACATGGTCGTTAGTCTCTACTAAAAATACAAAAATTCGCTGGGCGTGGTGGCGCATGCCCGTAATCCTAGCTACTGGAGAGGCTGAGGCAGGAGAATGGCTTGAACCTGGGAGGAGGAGGTTGCAGTGAGCCGAGATCGAGCCCCTGCACTCCAGTCTGGGCGACAAGGGCAAAACTCGGTCTCGAGAAAAAAAAAAAAAAAAAGAAAGTCGTTAAGGACAACCGCTAGGTTTATGGACTGAGGGGGCCGATTGCAGGGTTCAGGTCTTAGCTAAGATAACTTCCTGCCTCCCTGTCTGTGGTGGCTGCAGGAGCCCCCCTCCCGAATGTTCTGTGGCTGGCCACTGGTGTTATTTACCGCATCACATTTATCTCCATCTGAAAAGTTCTTGGTTATTTGTGTGCTATGTCTGCCCCCTCTCTGACTGTACACTCCATAAGGGCAGGATCACCTCTGCTTGTTCACGCCTGTACCCCAGTTTGCCCGGCACATAGTAGGTGCTCAGTAAATATTCCTTGAATGAATGAATGCATGAGTGACCAACGCCCTAGTCTGTTTTCAGAGCTCTTAGTCCAAACCCAGGTTCAACCTTGGGGTGCTACCAATCCTTGGGGGGGTGCCTGGCCCCACCCTTGTAAATTGGGAGGATCTGGGTCAGGCCGTCTCCCTTTTGGGGGCTCCAGTGCCCCAGCCGGTTCGCCGTCCTTGTCCAACAGCCAGGCGACCGCTGTCCAGCGGGCCAGGCGGCGGATCACTGCGCCGGCGCTGAAATTTCCACTCGCGCCCCACTGTACTTCCCGCGGGCCCCGAGCGCGCCGCCGGGGCGCGCGCATGCGCCTTCGCCCCCGCGCCGCGCGCCGCTCCCGTGCGCCTGCGCCGCGCTCACGACCGCCGGCGCGCCTGCGCACAGCTCGCCGCCCGTGGGCCCAGCCGGCGCTTGCGCGGTGGCACGGGCGAGTGGGGGGGCGAGGAGGTGGAGGAGGAGGAGGAGGAGGAGGAGGCGGCGGCGAGAAGATGGCGACTTCGAACAATCCGCGGAAATTCAGCGAGAAGATCGCGCTGCACAATCAGAAGCAGGCGGAGGAGACGGCGGCCTTCGAGGAGGTCATGAAGGACCTGAGCCTGACGCGGGCCGCGCGGGTAAGGGGGCTGCCCGCGCCGACCCTTCAGGGCCGGCGGAGGGAGGGAGGGGGCGCGTGTCCGGCGCGTGCACGGGGCGGGGGGGGGCGCGGCGGGGGCGGGGCGCGCGCGACGGGGGCGGGGCTTGGCACGGCCCGAGGGGGACAGGTGTCCCCACGCCCCGGGCGTCGTGGGCGGGACAGGTGACCCCACATCATCCATACCTGATGGGGTACAGGTGCCCCCACATCACTGCTCCCCGGAGGAGATAGAGGCCTCTACATCATTACTACTAGGAGGGAACAGGTGCCAGTACCTTGTCGTTACCTGACAGGGGACAGGTGTCCCTACATCATTGTTACCCGAGGGGGACAGGTGCCCCACATTATTACTACCTGGAAGGGACAGGTGCCCCCGCATCATTGCTACCTGGGGGGCAAGATGACACAGGTGTATGAGCTGGGTGCTGCTTGCAAGCACCATTGGTAGCTGGGGGTGAGGGTGCAAGTGCCCCCGCATCCTTGCTACCTGGGAGGGACAGATGCCCTTCCATCCTTGCTACCTGAGGGGGACCGGTGTCTCTACGTCATTGTTACCTGTGCCTTTACTCCCTGGGTGTTGGAGGAGGAACAAATGTCCCCACTTGCAGAGCTGAGGTGGGACAGGGATCTCTCCCTCTTGGACAGCTGAGGGAATGGTCAGATCCTGTCCCCCAGGGGATCCAGAGGGGGGCCAAGAAAGCAGATTGTGCTCGGTCCTGGAACTTGGAGTAGAGACAGCTGCCCCTTCTCCATGTAGCCCATATGGTGGGGACCAGGTGATGTTCCTCCTAGTGGAACAGGGGACGCCGACCACGGATGGCCCCTGCCCTCTCAGGACCAGGGCAGAGGGCCAGGTCTGCCTCAGGTGGCTGGGTGCATTTGGTGTGCAGGAAAAGGCCAGGTTCTGCCAGGCTGGCAGAGCAGATACCCTGCAAATCTCACCTGGGAAGTTGTTGTGGGCCGGGAGGAGGGGCTTGATTGGGGCTGGTGTCTGAGCACGGCAAGGCACCTGAGTTCCTCAGGCCTCAGTTTCTTCCCTTGTCAGGCATTCTAGCAAGACCTTCCTCCTGGGCCAGGGCGGTGAGCACACTTTGCAAAGGTGATGCTGAATCTCCACTTTGTTCTTGCAGTGTGGTGAGACCTCTCTCCTGCATCCTGGGGCCTTGGGGAGGGTTTGGGTGGGGGCTTTGCAGATGCTCATATCCCTGGTTTCTGGATTCGGCCACTGATGTGACTGGCTCAGGTGGACTTAACCTCAGTCTCCCATTCCTTAGGTAGCACTTTCAGGTTGTGTTACTTTGTAACTAGTTGTTTGTTTCTCTGAGAGATTGTGACCTTATAGACCTTATAGGATTTGTGTCTTCATTTCCGTGTTAGTAATGATTGGGAGCTTGCTGTCAGCCAGGTACTGCTTTAGGCATGCTAGGTGAGCGTGCCACATCTGTCCCTCCAGCTCCAAGCAGCTACATTCTTGCTCAGGATGTAGAGAAAGAGATGGCTGGTGAATGAATGAATGAATGAAAAAAAAAAAAAAAGATGGCCAGGCGCAGTGGTTCACGCCTGGAATCCCAGCACTTTGGAAGGCTGAGGCGGCAGATCACCTGAGGTCAGGAGTTCGAGACCAGCCTGGCCAACGTGGTGAAACCCCATGTCTACTAAAAATATAAAAATTAGCCGGGCGTGGTGGTAGGCACCTGTAATCCCAGCTACTCAGGAGGTTGAGGCAGGAGAATCACTTGAACCTGGGAGGTGGAGGTTTCTGTGAGCTGAGATCACGCCACTGCACTCCAGCTTGGGTGACAAGAGTGAAACTCCATGTCAAAATAAATAAATAAATAAGAAGAAAGTGTGCGACTTGAGCATCCTTCCACATGAGTGTTCCCCACATATCAGGGCTTCTGAGGTAGGAGTGGCCACTTCTTATCTCTAGCACATGGTGTGTGCTGGTATTCAGTTGGTGTCAAATGTTTGCAGTGTGACCAGAAGAAAGGGGTCACAGTAGGTTCATGGGTGTCATTCTGATTAGAAGTCCAGTTTCTGCGTGGGATTGGAAATAGATCATTGTTGTCGAAAACATCTCTTTAAAATAATAGCTTTATTGAGATATGATTCACGCATCATACAATTTACTTGTTTAAAGTGTACAGTTTGGTGGTTTTTAGTATATTCACAGAGTTGTGCAACCACCGCTATTTTGTAATTCCAGAACATTTTTTTATCCACCCAGAAAGAAACCCCATCCCTATTAACAGTCACTCCCCATTCCCCCTCCCCCAGCACCTGGCAAGCACTAAGCTGTCTTCTGTCTCTGTGGGTTTGCCTATTCTGGGCATTTTATATAAACGGAATCACACAACACGTGGCCTTTTGTGACTGGCATCTTTCACTCAGCATCATGTTTTCAAGGTTCATCTCTGTAGTATCATGGATCAGTGCTTTGTTCCTTTTTACGGTCAAGTAATATTCCATTGTATGGATATGTTGTATTTGTTTATCCATTCATTGATCAATGAATTTGGAAAAATTCTGAGGCCGGGTGCAGTGGCTCACACCTGTAATCGCAGCACTTTGAGAGGCTGAGGTGAGTGGATGACCTGAGGTCAGGAGTTTGAGACCAGCCTGACCAACATGGTGGAACCCATCTCTACTAAAAATACAAAAATTAGTTGGACATGGTGGCACGTGCCTGTAATCACAGCTACTCAGGAGGCTGAGGCAGAAGAATCCCTTGAACCTGGGAGGTGGAGATTGCCGTGAGCTGAGATTGTGCCACTGTACTCCAGCCTGGGCAACAGAGTGAGACTCTGTCTCAAAAAAAAAAAAAAGAAAGAAAAGATTCTGAACATATGCAGGTAGCAGTTCTTTCAGCTCTGGAAATCATTTCCCATCTTCTTCACCACGTGGGGTCAGAGGAGTGTGGGGTCTGGGCAGAGGTGAGCTTGTACTAGGTTTTTAAACACAAAGCATTGTTCTCTTTCTGGGACAGGGGATGATTCTGCCCTCCAGGGGACACTTGGTGATGTCTGGAGACATTTTGGGTCATCATGATTAGGGGGTGCTCCTAGCATCTGGTGGGTGGAGGCTGGGGATGCTGCCCAACCCCGTATAGTACACAGGATGGCACCATCGTGTGGTATAATCAGGCCCCAGATGTTAGCAGTGCCAAGGCTGAGAAACTTTTTTTTTTTTTTGAGACAGACTCTTGCTCTGTTGCCCAGGCTGGAGTGCGGTGGTGCAATCTTGGCTCACTGCAACCTCCACCTCCCGGGTTCTAGTGATTCTCCTGCCTCAGCCTCCTGAGTAGCTGGGATTACAGGCACCTGCCACTATGCCCAGCTAATGTTTGTATTTGTAGTAGAGACCATGTTGGCCAGGCTGGTCTTGAACTCCTGATCTTAGGTGATTCGGCCACCTCGGCCTCCCAAATTGCTGGGATTACAGGTGTGATCCACTGCGCCCAGCCAAGACTGAGAAACTTTTGATTAGAGGTGTAACAGTGAGGTGGGCCTGGGTGTGAACTTTGCACCTGGTCAGGTAGAGTTCCATCCTTTGCACCCACCTGTATGGCTGTGCCATCTCTGGCAGGCTGCAACCAGGGTGGGCAAGCTTATTCCCAGATTGACTGGCCACTGCACAGTCCAAGTGGCATGTCCACAGTGCCCGGAGCAGGTGACTGAACCTATATGAGGCGGGCTTCCCTCCTGCAGCCGTGGCGTCCTGCCTCCCATACTGTAGACAGCAGGGGTTTGGCCATACCTGCAGCCAGGTGAGGCATGGTCCAGTCATCACCTGCTTCTCTCCTGTGAATTCCAAAGGACAGCAGTCACTCATGCGTGTCTGTTCACAGTTGCCGGTGGTGATGGCACCTGAGGTGTCTTGCTGCCGTGGAAGGCCAGTCAGCAGATGTTTGGCTGGAAGAAGACAGGGACCTCACCAGGGCACAAGCACCAAAGGGCTGCGTCAGGTGGGGGGACAGGGCGTAAAGTTGGGAGACTGTTTGCAGGTCTTAGGGCGGAGGGGTGGGTGTGCGGGCGTTCCCTCCCATTCTTTTTTTTTTTTTTTTTTGAGACGGAGTCTCGCTCTGTCGCCCAGGCTGGAGTGTAGTGGCCGGATCTCAGCTCACTGCAAGCTCCGCCTCCCGGGTTCGGGCCATTCTCCGGTCTCAGCCTCCTGAGTAGCTGGGACTACAGGCGCCCGCCACCTCGCCCGGCTAGTTTTTTGTATTTTTTAGTAGAGACGGGGTTTCACCGTGTTAGCCAGGATGGTCTCGATCTCCTGACCTAGTGATCCACCCGTCTCGGCCTCCCAAAGTGTTGGGATTACAGGCTTGAGCCACCGCGCCCGGCCTTCCCTCCCATTCTTAGGCTTGGGTCAGCGTGACAGGCAGGGAAAACTATGGCACTCTGCTGTGTGACATTAGGCGGGTTTCTCAACCCCTCTAGGCCATAGAATCCTAACTTGTAAAGTTGGGGCAGCGCGTTCATTCCATCAAGCGACAATTTTCGTTGTCTGGCAGGTCTCAGTAGACCGTGGGGTGCGGGGGATCCTACAATGTACAGGACATACTGGGGCTGTGTTCTTGGGGAGCCAGCATGGTTTTAGGGGGGACAGGAGAGCATCGCTGCACCCAAATGAAGCAGACGCCCTCAGAAGGTGGCACATGCTGGGAGAGAAGTGGCACAGCCATGTGCTAGGAGTGGCTAGGACAGGGGTGACATGGCGTCCCCAGAGAGCAGGGAAGAGCATTTCAGATCAGGGACAGGCACAGTCAGAGCGCTTTGGTGGGAAGGACTTGGCGAGTTTGAGAATGGGCGCAAAGCAGGGAGGAGGGCAGGTGAGGCTGCAGGAGCTTGCATCTCCCTTGAGGCAGGGGCCTGGGAAGCTTCCCTGCTTATTTGTTTGTTTGTTTTTTGAGAAGGAGTCTCGCCCTGTCGCCCAGGCTGGAGTGCAGTGGCGTGATCTTGGCTCACTGCAACCTCCACCTCCTGGGTTCAAGTGATTCTCCTGCCTCAGCCTCCCAAGTAGCTAGGATTACAGACATGCACCACCACACCTGAGTAAATTTGTATTTTTAGTAGAGACGGGGTTTATCCATGTTGGTCAGGCTGGTCTCGAACTCCCGACCTCAGGTGATCCTCCAGCCTCAGCTTACCGGAATGCTGGGATTATAGGCATGAGCCACCACGCCTAGCCCTGCTTGTTTTTGTAACAGCTTTATTGAGATGTCATTTCCATGGCATTCCACCACTCAGTGGCTTTTAGTATATTCACATTTGCACAGCCAACACCAGTCAACTTGAGAACATTTCATACCCCCAGAAGGAGACCCTGCCCTCGTCAGCAGTTACTTCCGACTCCCCCTTGCCCAGCCCCTGGCAGCCACGAATCTGCTTTGCTTTCTTTGTTTCTTTTTCTTTTTTTTTGGAGACAGAGGGCACGAACTCAGCTCACTGCAACCTCTGCCTCCCGGGTTCAAGAGATTCTCCTGCCTCAGCCTCCTGAGTAGCTGGGATTATAGACAGGTGCCACCACACCCAACTAATTTTTATATTTTTTAGTAGAGACAGGGTTTTGCCATGTTGGGCATGCTGGTCTCGAACTCCTGACCTCAAGTGATTCACCTGCCTCGGCCTCCCAAAGTGCTGCGATTGCAGGCACGAGCCACCGCACCTGGTCTACTAATCTGCTCTCTGTCTCTATGGATTTGCTTGTTCTGGACATTTCATATCAATAGAATCCTACACTGTGAGGTGAATCCTACACCACGAAGCCTTTTGTGTCTGTCTTCCTTTACTTAGCATAATATCTTCAAGCCTCCAACTTGGATCAGTGCTTCATTTCTTTCTTTCTTTCTTTTCTTTTTTTTTTTTTTTTTTTGAGACAGAGTCTTGCTGTGTCTCCCAGGCTGGAGCGTAGTAGCACAATGATGGCTCACTGCAACCTCTGCCTCCCGAATTCAAGTGATCTTCTGCCTCGGGCTCCTGAGTAGCTGGGATCAAAGGCACCCACCACCACACCCTGCTAATTTTTGTATTTTTAGTGGAGACGGGGTTTCTCCATGTTGGCCAGGCTGATCTTGAACTCCTGACCTCAGGTGATCTGCCTGCCTCGGCCTGCCAAAATGCTGAGATTACAGGCGTGAACCACTGAACCTGGCCTTCATTTATTTCTTAAAATCGATGGCATGGACAGACGCAGTGGCTCATGCCTATAACCCCAGCACTTTGGAGGCCAAGGAGGTGGGCAAATCACCTGAGGATGGGAGTTCGAGACCATCCTGGCCAACATGGTGAAACCCCGTCTCTACCAAAAATACAAAAATTAGCTGGGCACGGTGGCGCACACCTGTAATCCCAGCTACTTAGGAGGCTGAGACAGGAGAAATGCTTGATCCCAGGAGGCAGAGGTTGCAGTGAGTCAAGATTATGCCACTGCACTCCAGCCTGGGCGACAGAGTGAGACTCTGTCTCAAAAAAAAAAAAAAAACTGATGGCAATATATGTATGTAACATAACATTTACTATTCCGACCTTTTTTAAGCATAAAATTCAGTGTCGTTGAGTTTATTCCTAGTGTTGTGCACCATCACCGGCATGGCTAAGTAATAGTTCATGTCATACACCATGGTGCGGATCTACCCCATTTTGTCCATTCATCCGGCCATGAACACGGGTTTCCACCTTTGGCTGTCGTGAATCATGCTGCTGTGGGCATCTGTGTCCATGTTTTTGGGTGGATGTATGTCTTCATTTCTTTTTCTTTTTTTTTTTTTTTTTTTAAGACGGAGTCTCGCTCTGTCGCCCAGGCTGGAGTGCAGTGGCCGGATCTCAGCTCACTGCAAGCTCCGCCTCCCGGCTTCCCACCATTCTCCTGCCTCAGCCTCCCGAGTAGCTGGGACTACAGGCGCCCGCCACCACGCCCGGCTAATTTTTTGTATTTTTAGTAGAGACGGGGTTTCACCGTGTTAGCCAGGATGGTCTCGATCTCCTGACCTCGTGATCCACCCGTCTCGGCCTCCCAAAGTGCTGGGATTACAGGCTTGAGCCACCGCGCCCGGCCGTATGTCTTCATTTGTCAGAGCATGTGCTGGGGTGGAGTTGCCAGGTCTTCTGGTAACTCTCCATTTATCCATTTGAGAACACCGTGTGGTTTAGGAGGATGGCTGTGGCTGTGAGTGGGCTGGGTGTGGTGTGAGCAGCTGCTGCAGATGTCCAGATCAGGGGGAGTGATGGCTGGAGCAAGGGGGTGACCGGGAGCGGTGGATTTGGTGGCATTTCTGCAGCAGAGCCACCCAGATGTGCTGGAGTATTGGTTGTTGGGGATGAGGGGAAGGGAGGAGGGGCGTGTCGTCTGCTTGTCAGGGGCTCAGGACATTGGGGATTCCTCCTATGACTGATCACTGAGGACCTCAGGCAGAAGCACCTGGGCCAGAAAAAGTAACCAGGCAAAACAGTCATGGTGGCACGGACGGGGCTGAAGGAGGGCACTCTCCTGCTCTTACCTACCCTGTGAAGCTGGTGGCTTTGCAGAGGCTGGAGTAAAACGGGCCCCTGGGCTGCAGGCACAGCGCAGCGGTGGCTCAGTTAGCTGAGTGTGGAGCCCGCCCTCCAGTCCTGGCTTTGGCGCCGTTTGTTTCTGTGCCGGCTGCTTCAGCTGTCTGCTGCCATCCACAGCCTCCGTATACAGGCAGGACTCCCTGAGCTGCTCCCCGAGCAGCAGGTGGGGCGAGCTGCCCTCATCTTCATCACTCCCCTGGCCCCTCCAAAAAGCCCAGCTGTCTCAGTACTCCCCAGGTTGTGAGCTGTATGCCCTGCAGCAGGCTGAATGGTGGCCCCTAAAAAACATCTGCTCACCTCCTAGCCCTGTAACCTGTGAATTGGGCCTTAATTGGAAAAAAACGTCTCTGTAGATATCATTAAGGTAAGGATCTAGAGACGAGATCATCCTGGGGGGTGGCCCTGAATCCAGTGACTCGTGTCCTTATGAAGAGTGGGCCATGGCCGGGCGCAGTGGCTCATGCCTATAATCCCAGCACTTTGGGAGGCTGAGGCGGGCGGATCACGAGGTCAGGAGATCGAGACCATCCTGGCTAACACGGTGAAACCCCGTCTCTACTAAAAATACGAAAAAATTAGCCGGGCATGGTGGCAAGCACCTGTAGTCCCAGCTACTCCGGAGGCTGAGGCAGGAGAATGGCGTGAACCCGGGAGGCAGAGCTTGCAGTGAGCCAAGATCACGCCACTGCACTCGAGCCTGGGTGACAGAGTGAGACTCCGTCTCAAAAAAAAAAAAAAAAAACACTGAAGAGTGGACTGGGAGTGGTGGTGCATGCCTCTAATCCTAGAGTTTTCGGAGGCCGAGGCAGGAGGATTGTTTGATCCCAGGAATTTGAGGTTACAGTAAATTATGATCACATCACTGCACTCCAGCCTGGGTGACAAAGTGAGATCCTGTCTCAAAAAAAAAGAAAAGAAAAAGTTGGAGGGGGACCGGGCACAGCGGCTCACGCCTGTAATCTCAACATTTTGAGAGGCTGAGATGGGATGATAACTTGAAGCCAGGAGTTTGAGACCAGCCTGGGCCACAAAGTGAGAACTCATCTCTATGAAAAAAAATTTTTTTAATTAACGAGGTGTGGTGGCGTGCACCTGTAGTCCCAGCCACTTGGGAGGGTGAAGCGGGAGTATCACTTGAGCCCAAGAGTTAAGGCTGTGGTGAGCCATGATTGTACCACTGCACTCCAGCTGGGGCGAAAGAGTGAGACCCTTTTCTCCAAAAAAAAAAAAAAAAAGAGACAAGAAAGGACACAGAGACACAGGGGAGAGGACCATGTGACAACGGAGGCAAAGATTGGAGCGATGTGGTCACAAGCCAAGAAACGCCCGGAGCCCCCAGAAGCTGGAAAGGATAGGAAGGGTCTTCCCCTAGAGTCTCTGGAGGAAGCATAGCCCTGCCAGTGCCTTTTTTTGTTTGTTTGTTTTTGAGATAGAGTCTTACTCTGTTGCCCAGGTTGGAGTGCAGTGGCGTGATCTCGGCTCACTGCAACCTCCTCCTCCCGTGTTCAGGCGATCCTGCCTCAGCCTCCCGAGTAACTGGGATTATAGGCTCCTGCCACCACACCTGGGTAATTTTTCTTTTTCTTTTTCTTTTTTTTTTTTTTTGAGACGGAGTCTCGCTGTGTGTCCCAGGCTGGAGTGCAGTGGCGTGATCTCGGCTCACTGCAAGCTCCGCCTCCCGGGTTCACGCCATTCTCCCGCCTCAGCCTCCCAAGTAGCTGAGACTACAGGCGCCCGCCACCACGCCCGGCTAGTTTTTTGTATTTTTAGTAGAGACGGGGTTTCACCATGTTAGCCAGGATAGTCTCGATCTCCTGACCTCGTGATCCACCCGCCTCGGCCTCCCAAAGTGCTGGGATTACAGGCTTGAGCCACCGCGCCCGGCCAATTTTTCTATTTTCAGTTGAGATGGGTTTCACCCTGTTGGCCAGGCTGGCCTCAAATGATCCACCTGCCTCGGCCTCCCAATGTGCTGGGATTACAGGTGTGAGCCACTGTGCCCGGCCCATTCCCTTGACTTCTGGCCTGCTGAATGGTGAGGGAATTAATTTCTGTTTTTCATGCCCCCCACTTTGTGGTCATTTGTGACTTCAGCCAGTGGCAAGGACCCCCAGGCCTGACAGAGCCTGCAGCACCAGGTAACCTTGTGGATTTCGCATCAGGACAGGGCTGCGGCCGATTGCAGATGCGTAAGTCCAGCCGGCTCCAGCAGGCTCCACAGGTTCTGTGTGGGGTTTCCACCGAGGCCCAGGGTGACCCCTACATTCAGCCCTTTTTAGGAGCAGGGGCCCTTGCTCTACACTGGATGAGACAGAGGGAGACAGCAGGAGCAGGGCCTGGGGTGGAGGATCAGGACCACAGGGTCGGGGTTGGAGTTCAGGAGCTCAGTGTTTGGTTTTGGATTGTGTCCTAAGAGTGGGGGCGGGGAAGGCTGGGCGTGGTGGCTGCCACCTGTAATCCCAGCACTTTGGGAGGCCGAGGCAGGTGGATCACCTGAGGTCAGGAGTTCGAGACCAGCCTGACCAATATGATGAAACCCCATCTCTACTAAAAATACAAAAATTAGCTGGGCGTGGTGGCATGTGCCTGTAATCCCAGCTACTCGAGAGGCTGAGACAGGAGAATCGCTTGAACTCGGGAGGTGGAGGTTGCCGTGAACCGAGATCGTGCCATTGCATTCCAGCCTGGGCAACAAGAGTGAAACTCTGTCTAAAACAAAAAAAGAAGTGGTTAGGGTGTGCAGCAACCAGGCCCATCTGCTCTGGGGAATCTGGGAAGGCTTCCTCGACCCTCAGGGTGTGTGAAGCCAGGGGCTTCAGGGCTGGGTGAGGGGCAGGTGTCCCTGGCTCAGGGACAGGCATGGCACTTGTGGCTCTGCAGTTAGAAATTCATTTTTCTGGTCTGGGCACAGTGGCTCACGCCTGTAATCCCAGCACTTTGGGAGGCTGACTCTGGCGGATTGCAAAGTCAGGAGATCAAGACCATCCTGGCTGACATGGTGAAATCCTGTCTCTACTAAAAATACAAAAAATTAGCCGGGCATGGTGGCACATGCCTGTAGTCCCAGCTACTCGGGAGGCTGAGAAAAGAGAATCCCTTGAACCTGGGAGGTGGAGGTTTCAGTGAGCCATGATCGTGCTGCTGCACTCCAGCCTGGGCGACTGAGCGAGACTCTGTCTCAAAAAAAAAAAAAAAAAAGAACTTCACTTTTTGGCCGGGCACTGTGGCTCATGCCTGAAATCCTACTACTTTGGGAGGCCGAGGTGGGCAGATCATGAGGTCAAGAGATCGAGACCACCCTGGGCAACATAGTGAAACCCCGTCTTTATTAAAAATACAAAAATTAGCCAGGTGTAGTGGTATGCGCCTGTAGTCCCAGCTACTTGGGAGGCTGAGGCAGGAGAATCGCTTGAACCGGGGTGGCGGAGGTTGTAGTGAGCCGAGATCGTGCCACTGCACTCCAGCCTGGGTGACAGAGTGAGACTCTGTCTTGGAAAAAAAATAAAAAAAAGAAATTCATTTTCATGGCTTGCCAGCACCTACCACCAAATGTGCAATCAAGACAGGTTTTACCAAGGAGGTTAACTCTTACTGTTTGCAGGCACACTGATGTACTCTGTTTTGTTCTAATAAGAGAATTAGCCTGGGCCGGGTGGGCATAGTGGCTCACACCTGTCATCCCAGCGCTTCAGGAGGCCAAGGCAGGCAGACCACCTGAGGTCAGGAGTTCAAGACCAGCCTGGCCAACATGGTAAAACCCCATCTCTACTAAAATACAAAAATTAGCTGGGCATGGTGGTGGGCACCTGTAACCCCAGCTGTTCTGGAGGCTGAGGCAGGAAAATCGCGTGAACCTGAAAAGCGGAGTTTGCAGTGAGGTGAGATTGCACCACTGCACTTCCCAGCCTGGGCTCCGTCTCAGAAAAAAAAAAAAATTAGCCTGGCATGGTGGCTTATGTCTGTGGTCCCAGCTGCTTGGGAGGCTGAGGCGAGAGGTTCTCTTGAGCCTAGGAGCTTGCGGCTGCAGTGAACTATGATCGCACCACTGCACTCCAGCCTGGCCGACGGAGAGACTCCATCTCAAAAAAAAAAAAAAAAAAGTAGAAGAAACAAAGAAGAAAAAAATAAAAAGTGCCAGTTGGGACCCACTGAACTGATAATTTACTAATCCAGAGCTCTGTAAACTACGTCTCTTTATTTTATTAGAGCAGGGGCACAACCATTTATTCGTTTTCTGTGGCTGCTTTTGTGGGACAACAGCATAGTCCCACACAACAGAGATCATGCGGTCCACTGTGGCTTTGACCTCCTGGGCTCTAGTGATCCTCCCACCTCAGCCCCCTGAGTAGCTGGTACCACAGGTGTGAACCCCCATGCCGGGCTAATTTTTTTATTTTTGGTAGAGAGATGGTCTTCTCACTGTGTTGTCCAGGCTGGTCTCAAACTCCTGTGCTCAAGCAGTTCTCCCATCTTGGCCTCCCAGAGTGCCGGGATTACAGGTGTGAGTCGCTGCGCCGGGCGCATCTGGCCCTTCACAGAAGGGATTGGCCGACCTCTGGGACTCCCACACAGTTTAAGGCCCGCTGACCTCAAGTGTTAAGGAACATCAGCTGCAGGGGCTGGGGGTGGTCAGCAAGGAGAGTGAGGTTGGCGGCAGTTCTCCCACTTTCAGGGACTTCTTTTCTTTCTTTTTTTTTTTTTTTTTTTGAGAGAGGGAGTATAGCTCTGTCGCCCAGGCTGGAGTGCAGTGGCAAGATCTTGGCTCACTACAACCTCTGCCTCCTGGGTTCAAGCGATTCTCCTGCCTCAGCCTCCCAAGTAGCTGGGATTATAGGCACCCGCCACCACACCCTGCTAATTTTTGTATTTTTAGTAGAGACGGGGTTTCTCCATGTTGGCCAGGCTGCTCTTCAACTCCTGACATCAAGTGATCCGCCTGCCTCGGCCTCCTAAAGTGCTGGGATCACAGGTATGAGCCATCGCGCCCAGCTAATTTTTGTATTTTTGGTGGAGACGGGGGTTTCACCATGTTTGGCAGACTGGTCTCGAACTCCTGGTCTCGAGATCCGCCCGCCTCGGCCTCCCAAAGTGCTGGGATTACAGATGTGAGCCACTGCGCCCAGCATGGGGATTTCTTTTTTTAAATGGGACTCTGTAAAATGCCATATGGACAGCACGAATGGGGTCTTCCCTGGGGAGCGTAGAGACACTGGCCTGAACCCAGGGTCAGAGAAACATCAAAATCCACAGGTTATTCCGTGCAGAGTGGAGGGCTCACCTGGGTCCGATTCTGCCCCTGGGGGCATTTGGCAACTTTTGGGGACATTTGTGGTTGTCACGACGGGGGATGGGGGTGCTACTGGCATCCAGTGGGCAGAGACTGAGGATAATGCTCAACACTGCAGTACGTAGGACAGCCCCACCGTGGGGAATTATCCAACCCTAAGTGTCAGCAGTGTCACAATCCAGAAGCCCTGGTGTCAGGCCCTGTGTGTGCCGGGAGCGTGCAGGTGCAGAGGGATGGGCAGAGGCTGCTGGCTACATGAGATGCAAACCTGGATCCTGCAGTACATGACTGTCCCAGGCAGCCAGTGGCATCCTCCTGAGTTTACAGAGGGAGAGGCAGGCCTGGAGAGGGAATGTCACAGAGCGCTGGAGTGGAGAGGCTGCCATCTGACCCAGGTCAGACTAACCCCGCAGCCTGTGTGTTTCTGCCGGGTCACGGAGTTCTGGGTATTAGCCGGCTGGTCAGGGTGGGGCAGGGCGGTTCAGGCTGCTGGAAGTCTGTGTGCCGAGGAAGTGGCCCTCAGAGGAGGTATGACAGTGGCTGGAGGGCCCGGAGCCAGGCCCTGCCACGTGGAGCCATGGAAGGTTCTAGTGGGATAGCAATGTGAGTGACAGTGGCAGGAACTGGTCTTGCTAGAATCCATGTATTTGTGCACAGTGGATTGTTGCAGTAACTCATGAGAAAGGGCCTGTTGCCTGCCCCCATGGCACAGATGAGAAATTGAGGCACAGGAGGTCACATGGCTGACGGTGGGAGAAGGAGCTGGGATTGAACCCGTGTCTGACTCCAAGGCCCTTGTGGAGGACCTTGTTGTACGCTGAGCCTCAGTTCATATTCATCTGTTGAGAAGTATAGAGGTCGTCCCTGGTTTTTTTCAACCTAAACATTCCTTGTGTTTGTCCCAGTGCGTGTACTGGGGGAGTGGGGGCCTCTCCAAGGTGCCTGCCTGGGAATGGCCCCACCTGTGTGTCCCTGAGCCCCCTGCAGTAGGGAGGAGGGCGAGCAGCTGGAAGTGTGCCACTCACGGAGGAAGACTTGGCATTTGGGAGGTGATGGTGACAGGGATTATTGGGAGAGTGGGTGGGGGACTCCCAGGCTGCAGTGTGGGAACCAGAATCACAGGGGAGGGGTGGGGGGTAAGAGAGTCCTGCTTCGCCTTTGAGCTCATGGGATGGAACAAACCCCCACTTTATTTCTGGTTGGGGTATGTCTCTGACCTTCAACAGGTCCTGCGTGGCCCCTGGGTGGAGGTGGGTGCCCTGTTCTTCTGAGTGTGGCTGTGGTGCCAGCAACTGGATGGGGGTCCAGGTGTGTAAATAAGGAAGTGCCACATGCGTTGAGGGCCAGGGATGCCTGAGAGCCAATGTTTATTATTTGCCAACTAGAAACGAAGCGTGGCCGGGGCCTCCTCCTTGGGGTTCTTGCACGGAGGGATTCAGAAGCACTTGGCACCGGGGGAAGCAGCCCCATCGGTGCCCAGCCAGGGCCACACAGTCAGCCTCAGCCCCCACCTCACTTCCTTCTGGGCGAGTTTAGACCTGGGAAGCTTTTTTTTTTTTTTTTTTTTTTTTTTTTTTGGAGTGCTGTGGTGCTCACTGCACCCTCTGCCTCTCGTGTTCAAGCAATTCTCCTGCCTCAGCCTCCTGAATAGCTGGGATTGCAAGCGTGCACCACCACACCTGGCTAATTTTTGCATTTTTGATAGAGATGGGGTTTCACCATGTTGGTCAGGCTGGTCTCCAACTCCAGACCTCAAGTAATTTTCCCTCCTTGGCCTCCCAAAATGCTGGGATTATAGGCATGAGCCAATGCACTTAGCCCAACCCGGGAGGCCCTGCTGTCTTTGGTGAAGTAGGGGTCACAGTGGTCTCTGCCTCATTGGATCATGGTGAGACGTGAATGCCTATGTGGTGTATCTGGAATGGGGCCTGGCATAGATACTCACTAGGTGCTCACTGCTGCTGAGATGCTGGAGGTGTGGCCACTGTGGACACATGGTGTACCCAGTTGGCACTAGGCAGGCATTTGGCAGGCATCCAGCAGGTGCTTGACGGGGACACAGCAGGCCTGCAAGAGGCACTTGGTGCCCACACAAGGAAATGTTTAGCAGATGTTCAGTAGGTGCTCACTAGATGCTCAGCAGGCACACGGTGTGTACTCAGCTGGTGTTCAACAGGCTAATGGTATGTATTCAGCTGGTACTCAGCAGGCGCACAGTGTGTGTTCTGCAGGCGCTCAGCAGGCGCAGTGTGTACTCAGCAGACACTCAGCAGGCACACAATGTATACTCAGCAAGTGCTTAGCAGGTGTAGTGTGTACTCATCAGGTGCACAGTGTGTATTCCGCAGGTGCTCATCAGGCACATTGTGTGCTCAGCAGGCAGTGTGTACTCAGCAGGCGCTCAGCAGGTGCAGTGTGTACTCATCAGGTGCTCAGCAGATGCGCAGTGTGTACTCATCAGGTGCTCAGCACATGCACAGTGTGTGCTAAGCAGGTGCTCAGCAGGTGCAGTGTGTACTTAGCAGGCACTTGGCAGGCACACAGTGTGTATTCTGCAGGTGCACAATGTGTATACAGGTGCTCAGCAGGCGCACAGTGTTCAGCAGGTGTGCACAGCGTATATTCAGCAGGTGCACAGTGTGTATTCAGGTGCTCAGCAGGTGCACACTGTGTACTCAGCAGGCGCAGTGTGTGCTCTCTTGGCACTCCGTGGGTACACAGTGTGTATTTAGCAGGCACTCAGCAGGTGCACAGTGTGTATTTAGCAGGTACTCAGCAGGCGTACCATGTGTGCTCTGCAGGCGCTCAGCAGGTGCACAGTGTGTGTTCTGCAGGTGCTCAGCAGGCCCATGGTGTGTTCTGCAGTGTGTACTCAGCAGGTGCTCAGCAGGTGCACGGTTTGTGTTCTGCAGGAGCTCAGCAGGCGCAGTGTGTACTCAGCAGGCACACAGTGTATACTCAGCAAGTGCTTAGCAGGTGCACAGTGTGTACTCATCAGGTGCACAATGTGTACTCAGCAGGTGCTCAGCAGGCACAGTGTGTACTCAGCAGGCGCTCAGCAGGCACAGTGTGTACTCAGCAAGCGCTCAGCAGGTGCAGTGTGTACTCATCAGGTGCTCAGCAGATGCGCAGTGTGTACTCAGGTGCTCAGCAGATGCGCAGTGTGTACTCATCAGGTGCTCAGCAGATGCGCAGTGTGCACTCATCAGGTGCTCAGCACATGCACAGTGTGTGCTAAGCAGGTGCTCAGCAGGTGCAGTGTGTACTTAGCAGGCACTTGGCAGGCACACAGTGTGTATTCTGCAGGTGCACAATGTGTATACAGGTGCTCAGCAGGCGCACAGTGTTCAGCAGGTGTGCACAGCGTATATTCAGCAGGTGCACAGTGTGTATTCAGGTGCTCAGCAGGTGCACACTGTGTACTCAGCAGGCACAGTGTGTGCTCTCTTGGCAGTCCGTGGGTGCACAGTGTGTATTTAGCAGGCGCTCAGCAGGTGCACAGTGTGTATTTAGCAGGCGCTCAGCAGGCGTACCATGTGTGCTCTGCAGGCGCTCAGCAGGTGCACAGTGTGTGTTCTGCAGGTGCTCAGCAGGCCCATGGTGTGTTCTGCAGTGTGTACTCAGCAGGTGCTCAGCAGGTGCACGGTTTGTGTTCTGCAGGAGCTCAGCAGGCGCAGTGTGTACTCAGCAGGCACACAGTGTATACTCAGCAAGTGCTTAGCAGGTGCACAGTGTGTACTCATCAGGTGCACAATGTGTACTCAGCAGGTGCTCAGCAGGCACAGTGTGTACTCAGCAGGCGCTCAGCAGGCACAGTGTGTACTCAGCAAGCGCTCAGCAGGTGCAGTGTGTACTCATCAGGTGCTCAGCAGATGCGCAGTGTGTACTCAGGTGCTCAGCAGATGCGCAGTGTGTACTCATCAGGTGCTCAGCAGATGCGCAGTGTGCACTCATCAGGTGCTCAGCACATGCACAGTGTGTGCTAAGCAGGTGCTCAGCAGGTGCAGTGTGTACTTAGCAGGCACTTGGCAGGCACACAGTGTGTATTCTGCAGGTGCACAATGTGTATACAGGTGCTCAGCAGGCGCACAGTGTTCAGCAGGTGTGCACAGCGTATATTCAGCAGGTGCACAGTGTGTATTCAGGTGCTCAGCAGGTGCACACTGTGTACTCAGCAGGCACAGTGTGTGCTCTCTTGGCAGTCCGTGGGTGCACAGTGTGTATTTAGCAGGCGCTCAGCAGGTGCACAGTGTGTATTTAGCAGGCGCTCAGCAGGCGTACCATGTGTGCTCTGCAGGCGCTCAGCAGGTGCACAGTGTGTATTTAGCAGGCACTCAGCCGGCACACAGTGTGTGTTTAGCAGGCGCTCAGCAGGTGCACAGTGTGTATGTAGCAGGTACTCAGCAGGCGTACCATGTGTGCTCTGCAGGCGCTCAGCAGGTGCACAGTGTGTATGTAGCAGGCACTCAGCCGGCACACAGTGTGTGTTTAGCAGGTGCTCAGCAGGTGCAGTGTGAACTCAGCAGGTGCTCAGCAGGTATCAGCAGGCTCTGGAATCTGACCTCCCTGTGGGCAGGCCTGTCTCCAGTTCATTCTGGAATCTCCTAGAAGCAGGTGCTCTCTAAGAGGGCCAGTACCTCACCACATGGTCCAACGTCCCCCCTTCAGTCCTGGGAGGGCTGTGTGGGGTCTTCTTCTCAATCCCTCCATCCAGGAACACGTACCGGCTGTTGAGGGGCCCTGAAGTGGGAGAGTAGTTTGTGGTCTTCCTGGAGCTCAGATTTTTCTAAGCAAATCCCAAGCCTGTATACCTGTACGGAACACAGTGTGTTCCAGGGTCAAATCCTTGGGGTGCGATGGCCCTGGGGCTGCATGGTGATGCCCACCCAGCCCTCTGAGTGCCTGAATAAGAAGCACCAGGGTGGCCCGGCGAGTTCTCCCCACAGCAGTGCGGGTTTGGACAGGAAAGTCCATTCCTCGAGTCAGTTTGTATTTCCTGAGCATCTCCTGTGAGCTGGCCCTGGGGACGCCTTGGAGAGCAGGTCAGCTGGAGACCCTGCCCTAGGGAGTGACAGGAAGCCACACCTGTGCCAGCTGGCCCTGGCCCTGAGGTTGTGGCTCTGAGCCAAGGCGAAGAGCCTGGCCTGGCCTGGCTCTGGGGGTGATGCCTCGTGGGCCGGGCTGAGGGGTTGAGATCTGGTCCTCGGGTCGGGAGGGTTTTGAGCAAGGATCCCATTGGCTGCCACGTGGGGACAGGCCTGGGAGGAACAAGGAGGGAGCAGCAGGAGGCTTAGGAGGGGCCAGGGCAGCTGTCCCTGGAGATAGTGGGTGCTGGGGCTCCATGATGACCTGGGGCTTGGCAAAGGCGGGCTTGTGGCAGACTTGAACCTCACCTCTGCAGCTCTCACACCTACGGACCCTGAGCCTGATTCCCCAGGAGGGTTGGCGACAGAAGGGTTATGTTAAGTGGCTGTGTCTTCCATCTCAGGGAGCCCCATACTGGAGAAAGTCACCACTATAGCAGCTGAGAGGCTTCAGGTCCTCATTTACTACATAAAATTTTCCCTTCTCTGTACTTGGGTCCTGACACCTCTGCTGGTCCCAGGAGTTTCACCCCGTGGGGTGGGGTTGAAGGTTGGGGTGAGGCCCAGAGGGGCTGAGTCTACTTGGAAGGGTGGGCCTTCTCCCACTGAGTGTGCTAATACCCTGTGCCCATATCCTGGCCACCCCGTCCATTATCCGTACACCCCACTCTGGTATTTGAACAGCCCAGAGACCACCACAATGCTCGGGGGGTCCCGGCAAGGGGGCGAAGCCTCCCTGAGAACTTCTGCAGGCTTCCCTTCTCTTCCCTTTCCTGCCAGGGTTCTTGCTGCCAGATGCTGTCTGCCACACTTTTTTTTTTTGTAATAAAAAAAATGAAAATAAAGAAATCATTTATGTTTCAAAACTTCGATTAAAATTGAAAACAGAAACACCACAGCACTTCCCGTTTCCTCTGCATCTGGCACCACTCACCTGGGTGCAGAGGGTGGGTGGGTGCATGCCAGCTGGTCATTCGCCCGGAAATCTCTGGGAGGAAGTATCAGCACAGCCAGGCAGGGCGCCCGGGACTGGCTCTGTGGGGCTGGCCGTCCCTCTGGCTGGGGACTCGGGGAGGCCGAGCGTGTCCTCAAAGACACGCGAGCTGTCCGCCTCCCTGGGCTGCAGGGACCTGCGGAATCTCGGAACCTCGGAGGGGCTCTGTGTCTGCTTCAGCGTCTCTTTCTCAAGTGACTGAAGGCAGAGGCTCCCTGCTGCGTTACACCATTGAGTCCTTTCGCATCTGTGCGCATCCCGCTTCCGTCGCTGCGGGGATCCCCTCTGTCCTTCCAGGCAGGTGGGATTGGTGGCTGTAGTTAGGACAGGAGTGGCTCATTAAATCATCACGGAATAAATGCACAGACCCCGGGGATGATTTATGGTCCCAACAGCCTATCTTTGCGCCCAGGCGGCCTTGGCCTCTGTTCGGCAAGGAGCCTGCTAATCTCTTCACTGCCGGCTCAGCCAGGGCAGAGGGAGGAGCCTGAAGGTCCACCGTGGGGTGGAGGCTGCCTGCTGGGGGGCTCCCCGGCACTGAGTCCCAGAGCTCATCACGCTGCTCTGTGCACCTCTGTTGGCTCCTGCCAAACAGTCCGTCCCTTCTGTGCCTGAGTTTCCTGGCTATAAAAAGGGGGTGCTCACAGAGCCCCCTTGAGGAGTCGTCACATGGATTTTAGATGATGCATCCACGCAAAGTGCCTGGCCCCGTGCCCGGCAGTGGTGGGTGCACACCTTGAAAGATGCCTGCTTGGCCGAGACCAGCTGTTGAGCTGCTACTCGGGGCAACAGTGAGAGCAGGATTGCACCTTGTTCACCTCCGTGCCTTGGCCCAGAGTGTGACAGCTGCCACTCTGTGGCTTACGGGTCATCTGTTTAGTTTCACCTGGGGGAGTATTCATTGCTGTTAACTGTTTCTTATGAGATAGGATTTTTTGGTTTTTGTTTTTGAGACAGAGTCTCACTCTGTCACCCAGGCTGGAGTGCAATGGCACCATCTTGGCTCACTGCAACCTCTACCTCCTGGGTTCAATCGATTCTCCTGCCTCAGCCTCCTGAGTAGCTGAGATTACAGGTGTGCACCACCACGCCCGGCTAATTTTTTTTTGTTTGTTTTGTATTTTTAGTAGAGATGGGGTTTCACCATTTTGGTCAGGCAGGTCTCCAACTCCTGATCTCAAATCATCCACCCGCCTTGGCCTCCCAAAATGCTGGGATTATAGGCGTAAGCCACCGCGCCCGGCGGTTTTGTTTTTTTGGTTTTTTGTTTTTTTGTTTTTTTTTTTTTGAGACAGAGTTTCACTCTTGTTACCCAGGCTGGAGTACAGTGGCGTGATCTTGCCTCACCACAACCTCCTCCTCCAGGATTCAAGGAATTCTCCTGCCTCAGCCTCCCGAGTAGCTGGGATTACAGGCATGTGCCACCACGCCCAGTTAATTTTGTATTGTTAGTAGAGATGGAGTTTCTGCATGTTGGTCAGGCTGGTCTTGAACTCCCGACCTCAGGTGATCTGCCCGCCTCAGCCTCCCAAGGTGCTGGGATTACAGGCATGAGCCACCCTGCCTGGCCTTTTTTTTTTGAGACAAGATCTGGCTCTGTCGCCCAGGCTGGACTACAGTGGTGCGATCTCGGCTCACTGTAGCCTCAACTTCCTGGGCTCAGGCAGTCCTCTTGCCTCAGCCTCCTGAGTAGCTGAGACCACAGGCATGTACCACCACATCTGGCTAATTTTTAATATTTTTTTTTTGTAGAGATAGGAGTCTCCTTGTGTTGGCCACGCTGGTCTCAAACTCCTGGGCTCAAGTGATCCTCCTCCTGCCTGGGCCTTCCAAAGTGCTGGCTTGAGCCACCATACCCGGCCTCTTAGGAGATAGTCTTTTTTTTTTTTTTAGATGGATTTTCGCTGTTGCTGCTCAGGCTGGAGTGCAATGGTGCAATCTCGCCTCACCACAACCTCCGCCTCCTGGGTTCAAGCGATTCTCCTGCCTCAGCCTCCCGAGTAGCTGGGATTACAGGCATGCACCACCACACTCAGCTAATTTTGTATTTTTAGTAGAGATGGGGTTTCGCCATGTTGACCAGGCTGGTCTTGAACTCCTGACCTCAGGTGATTCGCTTGCCTTGGCCTCCCAAAGTGCTGGGATTACAGGCTTGAGCTACAGTGCCTGGCTAATTTTTGCATTTTTAGTAGAGATGGGGTTTTCCTATGTTGGCCAGGGTGGTCTCGAACTCCTGACCCCAGGTAATCTGCCTACCTCAGCCTCCTGAAATGCTGGGATTGCAGGCGTGAGCCACCGCGCCTGGTGATGTGTTGCGTTTAGTCAAAGCATCTCCTTTGACCCCTCCAATCTGTGACGGTTCCTCAGTGTCTCCTCATCATCCATGACCTTCACCCTCTTGAGGAGAGCTGGTCAGGTGTTTTGTGGAATGTCCTTATTGTGGTCTTGTGGAGATTTTCTGGCAATTGGACTGAGGTTGTGGGATTTTGGTGGGGATCCCACAGAAGCGAAGTGCTCGTTTTCTTTTTGTATTTTTTCTTTTTTTATATTTAAGATAGGGTTCTCCCTCTGTTGCGCAGGTTGGAGTGCAGTGCTCACTGCAGCCAGGAATTCCTGGGCTCAAGCAATCCTTCCACCTCAATCTCCCAAGTAGCTGGGACTACAGGCACACACCATCACGCCTGGCTAAATTTTAAAATTTTTTTGTAGAGACGGGGGTCTTGCGATGTTGCCCGGGCTCCAGTGATCCACCCTCCTCGGTCTCCCAAAGTACTAGGATTATAGGCGTGAGTCACCACGCCCAGCCGTTTTCTTTTTTTGAAATTTAGTAAAATACACATAACACGTGGCCCGATGTGGTAGCTCATGCCTGTAAGCCCAGCACTTTGGGAGGCCGAAGCAGGTGGATCACCTGAGGTGCAAGGAGTTTGAGACCAGCCTGGTCAACATGTTGAAACCCCGTCTCTACTAAAAATACAAAAATAGCCGGGTGTGGTGGTGGGTGCCTGTAATCCCAGCTACTCGGGATGCTGAGGCAGGAGAATTGCTTGAACCCTGGAGGCAGAGGTTGTAGTGAGCCGAGATCGCGCCACTGCACTGCAGCCTGGGCAGCAGAACAAGACGCTGTCTCAAAAACAAACCAAAAACAAAACAAATACATATAACGTGTAAGTTACTATCTTAACCTTGTTAAGTGTGCAGTTTAGTGGCGTTTAGTAAGTACCCTCACATTGTTTTGCAGTCATCACCACCATTTGTGTTCAGAGCTTTTGCATCTTCCCACACTGAAACTCTGTCCCCATTAAACACCCACCCATCCCCCACCCACCACCCACCCTCCATCCCCTCCCAGCTCCTGGCAACCACCATCCTACTTTCCACCTTTATGAGTTTGACAACTCTAGGGACCTCATGTAAGTGGAATCATCCAGGATCTGTCCTTTTGTGTCTGGCTTATTTCACTGAGCATAATATCCTCAAGGTTCATCCACATTGTAACATGTGTCAGAACGTCCTTCTCCTCTAAGGCTGTTATTCCACTGTATGGATGGGACACATTTTGTTTATCCATTTATCTGTTGACGGACACTTGGCTGGTTTCCACCATTTGGCTGTTGTGCATAGTGCTGCTGTGAACATTGGTGTACATCTCTTTGAGTCCCTACTCAGAATTTGTTTGGGTATATTCCCAGACGTGGCATTGCTGGATCATGTGTAATTGTATGTGTAATTTTTTTTTGAGACGGAGTTTTGCTCTACCGCCCATGCTGGAGTGCAGTGGTGCGATCTCGGCTCACTGCATCCTCCGCCTCCCGGGTTCAATCAATTCTGCCTCAGCCTCCTGAGTGGCTGGGATTACAGGCGCGCGCCACCACACTTGGCTAACCTTTGTGTTTTTAGTGAAGATGGGGTTTCACCGTGTTCAGCAGGATGGTCTCGAACTCCTGACCTCAGGTGATCTGCCTGCCTTGGCCTCCCAAAGTGCTGAGATTACAGGCGTGAGCCACCACGCCCAGCCAGCATGTTTAATTTTTTGTGGAACTGCCACACTGTTCTCTGTAGTAGCTATTCCATTTTAGGTTCCTACCAATGGTGCATAAGGATTTTAATTTCTCCGTATCCTCAACAGCACTTGTTATTTTCTGACTTTTCGATAGTAGCCCATCCTAATGTCTACTAATATCTACTAATCCTAATATCATTTTTTTTTCCTGCAAAAAATGATATTTTGATAGGGATTGTGGTTTTGGTTTGCATTTCCCTAATGATTAGTGATGCTGAGCATCTTTTCATGTGCTTCTTGGCCATTTGTCTGTCTTTGGAGGAATGTGTATTCAAATCCTGCGCCCTTTTCCTGCTCCTCTCTCTCTTTTTTTTTTTTTTTTGGTGCTTTTTAGTATATTCATACTTTATCTATTTTTAAATTAGGTTGTTTTTCTTTTTGCACGTGGAGATCTTGTTTTCCCAGAGCTATTTGTTGAAAAGACCATCCTTTCCCCATTGAATAGTTTAACACTCTTCTTGAAAATCACTTGACCATATATGTGACAGTTTATTTCTGGGCTTTCTATTCTATTCCATTGGTGTTTTTTTTTTTTTTTTTTGAGACAGAGTCTTGTTCTGTCTCCCAGGCTGGGGTACAGTAGTGCTGGGATTACAGGTGCCTATCACCACACCCAGCTGATTTTTGTATTTTTAGTAGAGACGGGGTTTCACCATGTTGACCAGGCTGGTCTCGAACTCCTGACCTCAGAGGATCCCCATGCCTTGGCCTCCCAAAGTGCTGGGATTATAGGCATGAGCCACTGTGTCTGGCCCCATTGGTCTTTATGTTTCTCTTTATGCCGGGATCACACTCTTTTGATTACTGTAACTTTGTAGTTAAGTTTTTTTTTTGTTTTTTTTTGTTTTTTTTTTTTTGAGACGGAGTCTCGCTGTGTCGCCCAGGCTGGAGTGCAGTGGCGCGATCTCTGCTCACTTGCAAGCTCCGCCTCCCGGGTTTATGCCATTCTCCTGCCTCAGCCTCCCGAGGAGCTGGGACTACAGGCGCCCGCCACCTCGCCCGGCTAGTTTTTTGTATTTTTAGTAGAGATGGGGTTTCACCATGTTAGCCAGGATGGTCTCGATCTCCTGACCTCGCGATCCGCCCGTCTCGGCCTCCCAAAGTGCTGGGATTACAGGCTTGAGCCACCGCACCCGGCCTGTAGTTAAGTTTTGAAATCAAGAAGTGTGAGTCTTCCAATTTCATTATTCTTTTTCAATATTGTCTTGGCTATTTGAGGTTTTTTGAGATTCCGTATCGATTTTAGGGTGGATTTTTTTCTATTTCTGCAAAAAAGGATATTTTGATAGGGATTGTGGTTTTGGTTTGCATTTCCCTAATGATTAGTGCTGTTGAGCATCTTTTCATGTGCTTATTGGCCATTTGTGTGTCTTTGGAGAAATGTTTATTCAAGTCCTTTGCCCTTGTTTTTTAGGGCTTTTTAGTATATTCACATTTTGACTATTTTTAAATTGGGTCGTTTTTCTTTTTGTTGGTGGATTGTAAGAGTTCTTTATATAGTTTAGATATTGATATCTTATCAACTATATGATTCGCAAATATTTTCTCTCGTTCCGTGGGAATGGGGCCTTTCATTCTGTTGATTACGTCCTTTGATGCACAAGTGTTTTTAATTTTGGCAGCATCCAATTTATGTATTTTTTCTTTTGTTGCTTGTGCTTTTGGTGTCAGATCCAAGAAATTATTGCCAAATCCAGTGTTATGAAGCTTTTCCTCTGTTTTCTTCCAAGAGTTTTATAGTTTTAGCATATATAGTTTTAGCTTTTATGGTTTTAGTTATAGAGTTACAGTTTTAGTTTTTTACTTTTATAGTTTTAGCTTTAGATCTTTGATCCGTCTTAAGTTAATTTTTGTATATGGTGTTAGGTCAGGGCACAGCTTCATTCTTTCGCATGTGGAGATCTTGTTTTCCCAGAGCCGTTTTGTTGAAAAGACCGTCCCTTGCCCGTTGAATGGTTTGGCACCCTTGTTGAAAATCACTTGACCATATATGTAAGGGTTTATTTCTGGGCTTTCTATTCTATTCCATTGGTCTTGATGTCTGTCTTTATGTCAGTACCACACTGTTTTGAATACTGTAGCTTTGTAGTTAAGTTTTGAAGTCATGAAGTATGAGTCCTCCAATTTGGTTCTTTTTCAAGATTGTCTTGTCTTTTTCACATTCCTTGAGATTCCATGTGGATTTTAGGGTGGATTTTTTTCGATTTCTTCAAAAAATGGTATTTTGGTAGGGATTCCATTGAATCTAGACTGCTTTGGGTAGTATTACCACCTCTAAAATATTAAGTTGTGGCCAGGCGCAGTGGTTCATGCCTGTAATCCCACCACTCCTGGGAGGCCAAGGCAGGAGGATCACTTGAGCCCAGGAGTTCAAGACCAGCCCGGGCAACGTAGTCAGATCTGTCTCTATTTAAAACAACAGCAACAAAAAGAAGTCACGCTCTCCTCCTCCCAGCGATGTGACCCCGGGCAAGCCCATAATTGGCCCATGCCTCAGTTTCCCTGTCTGTAAGATGTGCCGTGAAGGGGGTTAACTCTGTCAATGCATGAACAGTCCTCAGGACTGTAGCTCACACAGATAGTGCTCCGTGAAGGGAGCCATGTTTGCTGAGAGGGCTGCCTGGAGGAGGAGAGCTCTGTAGTGGGACATTAGGGGTTTCTGGCTTCTACATCAGCATCAGGAAGATCGTAGCTCTGTCTGCCAGGGCCAGGTGCATTGGGCACATGGGATGGGGGAATTGGGGCCACGACGAGCCTGGCAAGGGGCTGCTGGGCTGGAGGAGTCTCCTGGGGCATCTCAGGGAATATTCTGGAAGCAGGGCTGGGGTGGCACTTGGGAGTTAGTTGACAATAAGGAGTGACGTGAGAAGCACAGAGGCCGAATCCTCTGGGAGCCAAGTTTGAGGGGCAGACAGAGCGTGGGGACTGAAGTCAGGGCTCCTGCGGCGCCGGCCCTTCCTGTCCCACCGCTGTTCGGGACCCTGTGGTATCTTCCATGGATGCTGGCCCTGCCCCCAGCTGAGCGGTGCCCAGAAGCAGGAGAACCCTGGTTTCCCGCCCCTACTTGGCCACCCTGCCCTCATACCAGCGTCCCACACCGTGGCAAGCCCAGAGCTGTGCTCAGTTCAGGCAGCCATGTGGCCACCCTGGCAACTCCTCCCTTCTGCTCCCTGCTGCCCTGTCCTCCATAGGGTGCTGTCTCTAGGCCCGGGAGGAAGGCCGAGGGGAAGGCGTCATGGGTGCAGTGGGTAAATGTCCGCCCAGTACCTCCTTTGAGCCCGCATGGCGCCCGGAGGTGCAGGGTCCTGGGGCTGTTCCTGGAGCAGCAGGTGCCAGGCATGGCATGGGAGGAGCCCCGTGGAGCCCAGAGACACAGGTGCACCTGGCAGTGGGCACAGCAACTGCAGAGGCTTGGTCTTGGCAGGGTGCACATGAGGAGGTGGTAGCCGAGGGGACAGGGCCTCCCCGTCTGGTGCTCACAGCCTCCCTCACACAGGGACCACCTTTCCCCTCACCTGGCCCCTCATCCTCTGTCCTGATGTCCCCTCATGTGCCTTTTTATGCACACCTTGCCCCCACACCTAACCCTCAGGCAGCGGGAGAAGGGCTGCAGCAGTGGGGTGTGGCTCCTGGCGCAAGGAACAGGCCAGGTGGCAGGAGCCAGGACAGCTTCAGTGGGAGAAGCCTCCAGGCCCAAGTTGGGGCCTGAACAGAAAGGAGGGAGACAGCAGGGTAAGAAGGGCAGTATCTGCCTGGGGCTGAGAGGGAGCAGAGAGGGCGTCTGAGGGTGGCTGGGGGCTGTGTCTGAGCAAGGCCTTGGGTGGGAGTTGGGATGAGCCTCTGCACCTGCAGACACCGCTCCTGAGGTCCTCTGGGAAGCTGGCAGTGCACCTAGGACTCCACCTGGGGGAGATGGGTCCCGTCTGCCCTGGGCGGGCTTCCTCATGCTGGGACCCCCAGCCTGGAATGCAGCCAGGATCAGGAGCCCTGAAGTTAGGACCTGAGGGCTCCCAGGGCCGAGGCCTGGGACAGGCCTGGGACAGGCCTGGGACGTCCCCCGCCATGGATGGGCTGCTGCTCCTATGTTGCCTGCCCTGCCCTGGCCCCTTGGTCCTGCCTCCTCCAGCAGCAGTGACTCTGCCGCAGGGAGGGCAGCTCAGGTCACTCCTGGTTAAATCCTTCCGGTGGCTTCTTGTCCCACCCAGGGTGGGGTCCCACAAGGCTCAGCTCTCTTGAGGCTCTGAGCCCGCCAGGCCCCACCCCCAACTTCTTTGCCCACCCTGGCTTCCTTGGCAGGCCCCTGTCATGGTCACTGTGTGACACCAGGGCCTTTGTGCTCACGGGGCCTCCTGCCTGGAGTGCTTTTCCCAGGTCCAGCGTCACCTCCTTGGCCACCTTCCCGCCACTCCATTTCCGGCTTGCTTTCTGCATAGCCCCACTCACTCGGAAATCCCCCACTTCCTTCCTCCATCTACCCACCCAGCTGCCCGGCCCATGCCTATCTGAGCCAGCACAGCTTGTCCTGGACCATCAAGGACTTGTGGCTTCCCCTGCTATGGACTCCCTGTGCCTCGACATCCCTCCCTGGCCTCTCGTCCTACTGCCTGGGGGCACTGCCTGGCCAGCAGATCCTTCTTGAAAGGGACCATCCCTCCGGGTGAGCTGGACTTGCAGGGTTTTCTGGGGCTGCTGGAGGGGGTGGGAGCCAGGAGCCAGTGTGAGTGGGCGGCTGGCTGGGCTCCTGGCCGTGTTTAGCTGTTCGCTCCCATGGGGGCTTTGGGTCAGAGGGTAGCGAGGGTCACACCCTCAAGCACCCTGGACTGTTTATTTTTTGCATTTATTTTTATTTTTTATTTTTATTTTTTTGAGACAGTCTCACTCTGTCGCCCAAGCTGGAGTGTAGTGGCTCGATCTTGGCTCACTGCAAACTCCGCCTTCAGGGTTCAAGTGATTCTCCTACCTCAGCCACCCCAGTAGCTGGGATTACAGGCACCCACCACTGTGCCCAGCTAATTTTTGTATTTTACTAGAGACGGGATTTGAGTTTCGCCGTGTTGCCCAGGCTGGTCTCAAACTCCTGACCTCAGGCGATCCACTGCCTTGGCCTCCCAGAGTGCTGGGATTGCAGGTGTGAGCCACCGTACCTGGCCTCATCCTTGACTGTTTAGAAAGCCCATGCCCAGGCTTGGCCAGTCACCCCTCTTTCTTCTCCCTGTCCCACGCCATAGTGCCCCCTCCCCAGGGCTTTGTAGGCCTCCAGCTGATGGGGAGTCCACTGTGGCCAGGGCTGCTAACAGTTAACTGCTGGATGAGCTGCAGTGAATTTCCTTGGGGTTTTGGCTCAGGGTGAGACCCGCATTCCCAGCTTTGCTTGGCCACATGCGGCATCCTAGCGCTGAACCTTCCCGTCCCAGGTGGCCCACTTCTCAGGGAGGGGCTTGGGAGGACTTCTTGTTCGGGGGCTGGTGGGGGTGTCCTTCCCTCCAGGCCTTGGGTCAGCCCACGCAGCTGCCGACCCGAGTGAGGGGCAGTGGGACGTGTTGGCCTTGGCGGCCCCAGGGCCGCCTTAGAGGGGAGCATGAGGGCACCGATCCTGCGCCTCCATGCCTGGGCTGGGCGGGAGCTGGGGATGCATCCATCGCCTGCCAGGAATCCGGGCCCTGAGTTGTCGGCACTTCCAGCGTTTCAGGAGAAGCCAAGCAATTCTGATGTTTAAGTTAACTTAAAAAAAAAAAGTAACAGTTGGCCACCAGTTTGCATTTTTATAAAAATGCTTCTCAGACCTCAGGAAGGCCACAGCTGCGGCCGGCCACGCTCCTGCTCCTGCCTGCCAGGTTACAGGCTCTGACGTGGGCCCAAGAGCCTCTGGGCTGTAGTGGGTGGGGCAGCCGCGCTGGTCCTGGGGTGGGTGCCGGGCAGTTCCGCCCATTCCCGGCTGCCTTGGGAGGGGGTGAATGATGGCTGAGAAGCTTATGGCCAAGGGTCTTGGATCAGCAGCTGACGTCCTCTTCCTTAAACACATGTGGGGCCGGGGTGGCTTCCTGGTTAGAAGGCACTAGGGTGGTCTACTTTGGGCCCCTCCACCCACCCCCACACTGCCAGAACCTTGGGTATACTTTTTATTTCTCCTTTATACTTTTTTCACTGATATAAAATACATATAACATAAAAATTAGCCTTTATTTAATTTTTTGAGACAGGGTTTTGCTCTGTTGCCCAGGCTGGAGTACAGTAGTTCTATCCCAGCACCCTCGATATCCAGACTGAAGTGATCCTGTCACCTCAGCCTCCCAAGTAGCTGGGATTACAGGTGTGTACCACCATGGCCAGCTAATTTTTAAAAGTTTTTGTGGAGATGGGTCTCACTATATTGCCCAGGCTGGTCTGAAACTCCTTCCTGGGCTCAAGCCCTCCTCCTGCCTCATCCTCCCAAAGTGCTGGAATTACAAGCATGAGCCACTGTGCCTGGCCCCGTTAGACATCTGTTTGGTTGTTTGTTTTTGAGACAGGAGCTCACTCTGTCGCCCAGGCTGGAGTTCAGTGGCGTGATATTGGTTCACTGCAGCCTTTGCCTCCCAGGTTTAAGTGATTCTCCCACCTCAGCCTTCCTGGTAGGGAGATTACAGGCACCCACCACCACACCCAGCTAATTTTTTTGTATTTTTAATAGAGATAGGGTTTCACCGTGTTGGGCAGGCTGATCTAGAACTCCTGACCTCAGGTGATCTGCCTGCCTTGGCCTCCCAAAGTGCTGGGATTGTAGGCATAAGCCACCATGCCCAGCCCTAATTAGCCATGTTAAAGTATGCAATTTAGTGGCATTTAGTACCTTCTCAATATTGTGCAGTGATCACCTCTACCCAGCTCCAGAACATTTCATCCCCCCAAAAAGAGACCCCTCTTAGCTGGGCGCAGTTGCTCATTCCTGTAATCCCAGCACTTTGGGAGGCCAAGGCGAGCAGATCGCTTGAGGTCAGGAGTTTGAGACCAGCCTGGCCAACATGGCAAAACTCTGTCTCTACTAAAAATACAAAAATTAGCCTGGCGTGGTGGCATACGCCTGTAATCCCAGCTACCTGGGAGGCTGAGGCAGGAGAATGGCTTGTACCTGGGAGGTGGAGGCTGCAGTGAGCCGAGATCGTGCCACTGCATTCCAGGCTGCGTGATGGAGCAAGACTCTGTCTCAAAAAAAAAAAAAAAAGACAAAAAAAAAAACACTATCTATCAGCAGTTACTCCCCATTCCCCTCCCCCGCCCCGGCAGCCGGCAGTCTGCTTCCTGTCTCTATGGATTTGCCTGTTCTGGACATTTCAGATCAATGGACTCTGACACTGTGTGGAGTTTTGTGTCTGGCCTCTCTCAGTCAGCATCGTATCTTCAGGCTTCTTCCACGTCGTAGCGTGCATGAGATGAGTGCTTCATTCCTCTCCATGGCGGAATAGCATTCTGCTGTATGGATGGAGCACATCTGGCTGAAGCGCATTCTGCTGTATGGATGGAACGCGTTGTGTTCATCCACTTGTCTGTTGATGGGCATTTGGCCTGTTTCCACATTTTGGCTGTTACGAACAGAGCTGCGTGGACATGTGTGTTGCAGGGTTTGTGTGGACGCTAACTTCAGTTCTCTTGGGTCTATACTGAGGACTGGAATTGCGGGATCATGCAGAGACTCTGGGTTTAACTGTTTGAGTAGTGGCCGGGCTGTCTTCCCGGAGTACACCGGTTTTGTAGGCTCCTCTTCCATGTTCTCTGCTGTGACCCTTCTGTGGGAGCTGAGGCCCTGCACTCTTAGGCATCCTCCTCATGCCCCTCCTCCCTCCAATGTTACTGGGCCTGTTGTTGGGGTTTGTGGTGTTTCTGTACAGCTCTGCAGAGGCCAGGCTCACCGCCGGTTGGCCTTAGCTCAGGGTACGGGTTCGTGTTGGCTGGGATTCCTGCCCAGGTCCATTTGGAATATTCCACTTGTGCGTGAAGCAAAGGCCCAAGGATATTAAGTGGCGTGTCCAGGCACAGAGCCCCTTTCTGCACACCCAGCTGCACATGAGGGGAGGAGCTGACATCCCGAAAGGCCCCGCAGAGGTGGGAGCTTGAGGACACAGCCCTGCAGTGTCTGCTGGGGTGAGCCCTGCACCACCGGCAGCCCTCTCCCCAGCCTGGTGGGTAGAGCTGTGTTGGGAGGGCCTGCAAGTGTGGAAACCTATGCTAAAAATAGCAGCCACATGCCTCCTGTGGGCGGCCCACGCTCACCTCTCCTGGCACCCTAGTTTGCCCGGAAGCAGCAGGGTGGGAGGGCACGCTGGGCCCCACGCAAGCCCATACTGTCCTTTCACGTATGCATGAGGCTGGGTGAGCCACGCACACCCAAGGCCACCCTCCACAGCACTGTATCCCAAGCTAGGGTTTGGGGTGCCCCAGAAATCAGCAGGAATCAGAATAGCTCCGTTTGCAGGAAGACATGATAGTGCACATTGCAGCCGTGACACGGTATCCCCAGTGGGTCCTGGGAGGTGCACTCCATCCTCCTGCTATTCGCTTTGCAACAAAACTAACACTCTTTTTTTTTTTTTTTTAAGACGGAGTCCTGCTCTGTCACCTAGGCTGAAGTACAGTGGCATGATCTTCGCTCACTGCAACCTCTGCCTTCTGGGTTCAAGCAATTCTCCTGCCTCAGCCTCCTGAGTAGCTGGGATTATAGGCATGTGCCACAACGCCCAGCTAGTTTTTGTATTTTTAGTAGAGAGGGGGTTTCACCATGTTGGCCAGACTGGTCTCCAACTCCTGACCTCGTGATCCGCCCGCCTTGGCCTCCCAAAGTGCTGGGATTACAGGTGTGAGCCATCGCACTCGGCCTAAAACTAATGCTCATTAAACAGACAAGAGCAGCTTCCCGTCCACCGGTCAGATGTGGCTACTGGCCAGCTTGTGCTCTGATCGCCAGAACGGTCTCTCCAGAGCGTTCTCATTTCAGCATGGCAGGTTAGGGATTGAGGTGTCATTCTCACCCCCAAATGTTGATGACCCCCAGGGAACCTCCAACCTCCTGGCCACATCCTGCTGTCTGCACCCTGAGTATTGGGGCCTGTATACTCCCTTGCCCTCCCTCAGCCCTTTGAGGGGCCTCTCCTGCCCGCACTGGGCTCTGGGGCCTGCAGCTCCCAGCCTGGGCTTCGGGAAGGGTTTCTGTGCCTGTTCAGGGGCCTTTCAAGCACGGTTTTTGTTGGTGTCCTGGGGTTGCCGCGACAAATGACCACAAAATCTGGTGGCTTAAGAAACAGAAATGTACACTCCCCTAGTTCTGGAGGCCAGAAGTCCAAGATCAAGGTGTGGGCAAGGTTGACTCTATCTGTAGAAGGCTGTAGGGGCGGATCCCTCCTGCCTCTGGGAGCTCCAGGCGCTCCTTGGCTTGTGGCCGCATCACTCCAGTCTCTGACTCTGTCTTCACCTGGCCTGTGTGTCTGTGTCTCTTTCCCCTTCTCCTCTCTCTCTCTCTTTTTTTTTTTTTTCTTTTTTTGAGGCAGAGACTCGCTCTGCCACCCAGGCTGGGGTGCAATGGTGCGATCTTGTCTGACTGCAACCTCCAACTTCCGGGTTCAGGCAGTTCTGCTGCCTTAGTCTCCCGAGTAGCTGGGATTACAGGTGCACGCCACCACGCCCGGCTAATACCCCTTCTCCTTTCTTGTAAAGACCCTTGCCATTGGATTAGGGCCCACCCTACTCCAACATGACCTTAACTCAAGTATAGCTGCGAACACCTTATTTCCAAGTAAGTTCCCATTCCAGGTGCCGGGAGTCAGGACTTGGACATACCTTTCTAGGAGTACGTCCCACAACAGAAAGTAAGTACTGTGGTGCAGGCCCCATGCCCAGCAGGGAGCTGCAGCCTCCCCTCAGCCGCCTGTGGCCCCAGGGACCGGCCTGTCCTCCCCTCTTCCTCTGCTTCTCAGTGTGTGGACATCATGATGCTTTTGCTTTCATCATTTGTGTGATCACGTCTTGGAACCAAGTGCTATTTGCATGTGCAGGTGGGCTCCCAGGCCCGGGGTCTCTCTGAGTTGGCCTGTTTGGAGGTTTGTCCCAGCCAAGGGGCCCGTCTGGCTGAACCTACCCTTCTCAGGGCCGCATCCCGTTTCCCTGTTGACTTTGCTGCAGTCCATGCTCCTTCCTGCCGCTGCTTGCGGTTGGCTGCTGTTTGGAGCTGCCTCCAGCATTCCTGCACCCAAAGCCTGGGACAGGTGTACGTTTATGTGCTGGCAACTGGGGGGTGGAGGGTGTCGCCAAAGAACGGGGGTGCTGAGAATGGGCCCCATGCTGGGCTGCAGGTGGGGAGGGATGCCTCCAGGACTCCCAGAGTCACTGGTGGCATGTACTCCCTGCTGCCCAGTGCCCCGCTGTGGGGACCCCGTAGTGAGTGCAGCAGCCACAGCCCATCCGTGGTGGGGGGTGTGGTCTTAGGATGGGGACATGAGCCTGAGGTTCACTGTTGGAGGTGGGGCAAGAATGTGGCTCCCGCATGACTTCTTTTTTTTGAGATGGAGTCTTGCTCTGTCGCCCAGGCTGGAGTGCAGTGGCACGATCTCAGCTCACTGCAATCTCTGCCTCCCAGGTTCAAGCAGTTCTCTGCCTCAGCCTCCCGAGTAGCTGGGATTACAGGCGTCTGCCACCACGCCTGGCTAATTTTTGGAATTTTAGTAGATACGGGGTTTCACCACGTTGGCCAGGCTGGTCTCAAACTCCTGACCTCATGATCCACCCACCTTGGCCTCCCAAAGTGCTGGGATTACAGGTGTGAGCAACTGCGCCTGGCCGGCTCCCACATGACTCTTAGCCCAGGCGTAGCCCAGCAGGCATTAGTGTGTGGAGAGGGCGCGGCCAGGATAGGGGCCGGCGAGTAGAGTGTGCTGTGGGGTCTTTCCTTTAGAGCTGGAGTGACCTGCTCAGGTGGGAAGTTTGGAGAGACTCCAGCTGAGTGGTTTGGGGGCCACAGGGTTAACTTGAGACCCCAGTAGGAGGCTTCTGTATTTGTCCAGGCAAGAGATGATGTGGCTTGGGCCAGAGTGAGGACAGAAGAGGTGAGAGGGCAGAAGAGGCGCTGGGGCACGGGGGAGCCAGGTGGGGCATGGGGGGTTCCTAAGAAAGGGCCAGGTTTGGGCAGGTGTGAATGTGCTCGTGTGCACGCAAGTGAGTGGGAGGTGGCACACACATTATGTGTGAGCGTGCATGGACGTGTGTATGGTGTGGTGTGCATGCACACATATAAACAGGCATGCAGGCGGGACAGGATCGTGAGCCTGTGTGTGTGCATGTGAGCATGTGTGCATGCACATGCATGAATGTGTTGATAGATACAATGTGACTATGTGTATGGCTGTGAATGTGCACACGTGTGACTGGGTGCATGTGTGTGAACACCTGTGATGTCTGTATAGCCTCCCTCGGAGGGTGACTGGCGCTGGGCTGGAGACATGAGTTCGGGGAGCCTTGAGTGAGGGGTGATGGTGGCACTCCCAGGGTGGGGCTGAGAGGGGGTTGCTGGGCTTGGGAGTGGAGGGCCCAGGAGAAGGCTTTCCCCCAGCCCCCTCTCCCAGGGTCTTCAGGCTGTGTGAGAGCCAGGACTGGGTCTGTCTCCTTGTGGCCTCTGTCCCTGGTGCAGTAATGACCACTGGGTGATGGCCCTTGGGGTCCAGGGCAGCCCTGGAGCCCTTGCCATAGATGCTGAGCTGGAGCGGGGCTGCCACGTCATACTGTTCAGGGGCCAGTCCCTCCCCTCCGGAGCCAATTGCCTCAAACACTGTGCCCGCAGAAGGGTCGTAGTGCTCACAGGAGCCTGTGTTTCTGCCTGTGTGTGGGGCACTGAGGCCCAGAGAGGTGGCCATCAGCTTGGATGCAGGACCCCTGGGCTCAAACACTGCCCTCCAGCCTCAGCCTACAGTAAGTGGGGGCAGGACTGGAGGATGCAGCTCAGAGAGGAGGGTGCAGGGTTCCGGGGTGGGCTGAATGCCGGGCGGGAGCAGAGCAGGGCCTCTCGCAGGACGGTTTCGCTTGCCAGCCCTGGTCAAGGCAGCAGTGGTTTCCAGACACGGGGCTGTGTGTGTGAGGCAGGAACAGCATAGGCAGGGGCCCCCTGGGGAGAGGGCCTTGGACAGCAGGAAGAAGACCTGGCAGTGGGGACAGGAGTGAGGGAGAAGAAAAAGACAGCAGGGCCTGGGCAGCCCTGTCATGGGGCCGGCTTTGAATCTTACTTCTCTATTGTTGAGGTGAACGCCACGTAAGATCCACCATCTGAAAGTGAACAGTTGCGTGGCGTTCAGCGCATTCACAGTATTGTGCAGGCATCACAGCTATCTAGTTCCAGAACATTCTCACCATCAAAAGGAGACCTTGTCCCCATTAGCAGTCCCTCCCCTCCTCTCCTCCCCAGTCCCTGGCAGTTACTAATCTGCTTCCTGTCTCTGTGGATTTGCCTGTTCTGAGCATTTCAGATCAATGGAATCTCATACTCTGTGGCTGTCTGTACTTGGCTTCTCTCACTCAGCGTTGCGTGTTCAGGTTTATCCACGTTGTAGCATGGGTCAGTGCTTCTTTCCTTTTTTGTTGTTCCTCTTGAGACAGGGTCTCACTCTGTCACCCAGGCTGGAGTGCAGTGGTGCGATCACGGCTCATTGCAGCCTCCACCTCCTGGGCTCTATCCAACCTCACACCTCAGCCTCCCGAATAGCTGAGATTATAGGTGTGCACCACCATGTATGCCTGGCTAATTTTTTTTCTTTTTTTTTAGAAATGGGGTTTTGCCATGTTGGCCAGGCCGCTCTCAAACTCCTGGCCTCAAGTGATCTTCCCGCCTCCACCTCCCAAAGCGCTGGGATTACAAGCATGAGCCACTGTGCCCAGCCTTCATTCCTTTTCATGGCTGAATCCTATTGCATTGTATGGACAGACCACAGTCTTATTCATTCATCCCTTGGCACACACTTGGATTTTCCCACCTTTTGGCTATTGTCCATTGTGCTGGTACACACACTCACATATGATTGTCTTCATTTCGTGGGGGCGTCCGCCCAGGAGCGGGATTGCTTGGTCAGACAGCAGCTCAGCATGTCACTTGTTGAGGAGCCGCTACACGGATTGGGGGTTTATTTTAAATAGGATGAAAGCCTACTGGTGTATTTAAAACAGGAGCATGACACGATTTGAACTGAATTAATAAAGAGAAGAAAATGAAGGAGTCTCGGCGGCCACTTGCAGAGGGAGCAGGGAGGCCGGGGAGGAAGTCACACAGGTGTCTGGGTGCGAGATGACACGGGCTATTTCTAGGGAGGGGACTGACGACAGGCCCTGGAGGTCTAGCTGCTGGGAAGTGATCGTGGGAGTGACGAGGCAGGCAGAGGAAAGGGACACCTCCATCGTCTGTCCCTGCTTCCTCTACCCTGGTGGGTGCAGCCCCCAACTAGTAACCCCTCCTCTGGGCCTGGTCCTTCCCTGCATCATTGCACCCTCGGGGCAGTCCCAGTTGATACCTGGCCCCGCTGGCCCAGAATGTGGCCTGAAGATGGTGAGACAGGCAAGGGCCGACCCCACCGGGTCCCTAGGGCCTACAGCAGGTGCCACTTGGGACCCGACTAGGAGTTCGGGGGCCTGGGTGAAGCCTTTGGTACAGGGCCATGAGGGCACTCGAGGGGTACCAGGTGGGCGCTGGCAGGCCCAGGATCTGGCCTCCCAAATCACAAAATGACTTTTGGTGTTATGTAACTCCATAGTCAAGCTATGTCTAAAAAATGGAGCATAAAAACTATTTTGGGCCCATGGTAATGAGGGCATGTCGCCTTTGTCTTAGCCGTCCTGGGGGAGGCAGCGTCGAAAGAGCTGCTCAGAGAGGCGGGTTCAGCCCAGACCCCAAGCAAGCCCTGTGTCAGCAGGCAGACGCCGTTTTCAAAAATCATTTGTTCCGCCTCAACCGGAGGTGGCTCCTGGCAGATCGCCCTGCAGTGCTCAGAATCCCAGAGGCCTGCGGGCGGCTGACCCTGGGCGAGCAGGGCTGGGCCTCCTCCGCCGCATCTGGGATCTGACTTCCCTGAGGTTAGGTCCGGCACCTGTCAGAAACCAGGCCTGACATTTTCAAGACGGGCACAGGCCGACTCCGGGGAGGCCCTAGGCACGTCCATGTGGGCGGCGTCGGCGTCGGGCTTCTTGCCCGGGACTGAGGGGCCGCTCTCGGGGAGGGAGACCCTGTTTCAAGCGGCCAGAATCCCCCGCCAGTGGTTTGTGTTATTCAGTTGGTGATAAGGTTTTAAATTAAACTGCAAAGGATCTGTTCCCCCAGCTACAAATAGAGATGTGTGCTCGCACATTCCAGAAGCCAAGTGTGCACCGAGACGTGTGTTTTGAGTCAAGGTGGAGAAAAAGTGAGTTGGTTTTTTTTGGTTTTGTTTTGTTTTTGAGATGGAGTCTCATTCTGTCTCCCAGGCCAATGTGTAGTGCCGCGATCTCGGCTCACTGCAGCCTCTGCCTCCCGGGTTCAAGCAATTATCCTGCCTCAGCCTCCCGAGTAGCTGGGATTACAGATGTGTGCCACCACCCCTGGCTAACTTTTGTATTTTCAGTAGAGACAGGGTTTCACGATGTTGGCCAGGCTGGTCTCGAACTCCTGACCTCAAGAGATCCACCTACCTTGGCCTCCCAAAGTGCTGGGATTGCAGGTGTGAGCCACCGCGCCCGGCCAAGTTTTGGAATTCCATTTCTCTCTCTGCTCATGTACACTATGTGCACGCATGCATGGGGCGGTCTCTCTCTAATTATATATGCTACATTCACACATGCATGGGGCCCTTTCTCTCTGCCCATGTACACTGCGTACACACATGCATGGGGCCTCAGTCCTTCCTTTCTTGTTGGCTGCTGTGACAAATGACCACAAACTGGGTGTCTTAAAACAATAGAAATGTATTCAGTGCAGGTGTCAGCAGGGTTGGTGCCTGCAGGAGGCTCTAGAGGAGGATCCTTCCTGCCTCCTCCAGCTTCGGTGGCTCCAGGCCCTCTTTACATCACTCCAGTCTCTGCCTTCATTGTCGTGTGGACACCTCCTTCCTCTCCCTGTGCCTGTCTTTGTGGCTTTTCTGAGGATACTAGTCGTTGGATTTAGGGCGTATCCTACTTCAGTTCAACCTCATTTTTTTTTTTTTTTCTTGAGATGGAGTCTTGCACTGTTGCCCAGGCTGGAGTGCAGTGGCGTGATCTCGACTCACTGCAAGCTCTGCCTCCTAGGTTCACGCCATTCTCCTGCCTCAACCTCCTGAGTAGCTGGGACTACAGGTACCCGCCACCATGCCCGGCTAATTTTTTGTGCTTTTAGTAGAGATGGGGTTTCACTGTGTTAGCCAGGATGGTCTCGATCTCCTGACCTTGTGATCTGCCCACCTTGGCCTCCCAAAGTGCTGGGATTACAGGTGTGAGCCACTGCACCCGGCCTTTTTTTTTTCTTTTTAAGACAAGGTCTCACTCTGTTGCCCAGGCTGGAGTGCAGTGGCACAATCAGCTCATTGCAACCTCTGCCTCCTGCAGTCCACCTGCCTTGGACTCCCAAAGTGCTGGGATTACAGGTGTGAGCCACTGCACCTGGCCTCGACCTCATCTTAACTGATGACATCTGCAAAGACCCTCTCTCCAAATATGGTCACATTCACAGATCGGGGGGTTAGGACATGGCTATGTGTTTCCAGGGTACCCAGCAACCACAGCAGACATTCTGCCATGTCCATAGTCACTGGCCCTTACTGAGGTCCCCCAGCCTCTTCTGGTCTGCCCAGGAGGTGCCGTGACGTACTCCACCCCATGATCCAGCACATGGGAGTACCCGGGTCACCGTGCAGCCGGGGTCTCAGCAGTGGCCAGAGTCTGCCGTGATTCGCCAGGGGCTGTGGGTTTTGGGGACATGCACCGGAGACCCCCACACCTATGCATCCGCTGACTAAGTCCCAGACGAGATTCATCCCAGCCCTGCTGCCATCCTACCAGGGAGAGCTTGCAACCCTGAGTGTGAGACGAGAAAACGCGCCAAGCAGTTACCAAGGTGTCCGGGGCCCCTTGGCCGGGGAGAGGACACCTGGGGTGTGGACACAGGCCACAGGCATGCCAGGTGCCTCCCAGCCAGCTTCAGAGATGCTGGTGGAGTGGATTGGAGAGTGTCCCCCAGACATACGCGCCCGTGTCCTAAGTCCTGGAACTTGTGACTGTGGCCTTCTGTGGAAAAAATATCTTTGGGGGTGTGATGAAGTGAAAGACCTTGAGATGAGATCATCTTGGATTTAGGATCGGCCCCGAATCCCATGACCGGTGTCCTTATTTAAAGAGAAGAAGACGGCCGGGCGCGGTGGCTCAAGCCTGTAATCCCAGCACTTTGGGAGGCCGAGACGGGCGGATCACGAGGTCAGGAGATCGAGACCATCCTGGCTAACACGGTGAAACCCCTTCTCTACTAAAAAAATACAAAAAAACTAGCCGGGCGAGGAGGCGGGCGCCTGTAGTCCCAGCTACTGAGGAGGCTGAGGCAGGAGAATGGCGTAAACCCGGGAGGCGGAGCTTGCAGTGAGCTGAGATCTGGCCACTGCACTCCAGCCTGGGCGACAGGGCGAGACTCCATCTCAAAAAAAAAAAAAAAAAAAAAAAAAAAAAAAAGAGAGAAGAAGACACAGGCATACAGCCAGAAGGCCACGTAATGAAGGAGGCAGAGGCCAGAGTGATGCAGCCACAAGCCAAGGAGGCCAAGGACAGCCACCAGTGTTTGAATGGACGTGACGTTCACGTAACATAAAATTAATCATTTTAGAGTATGCTGTGGTGGCATGTAGCACAGTCCCAGTGCTGTGCAGCTTTCACTTCTGTCTGCGCCCAGAACATTTCCATCGCCCTGCAGGCAGTCACTCCCCATTTCCACCCCCAGCCCCTGGCAACCACTAATCTGTCTCTGTGACTTTGCCTGTTCTCGACATTTCGTATCAATGGAAATCTCACACTATGTGGACTTTTGTGTCTGGCCTCTGTCACTCAGCATCATGTCTTCGAGGTTTGTCCACGCTGTAGGATGAATCAATACTACAATCTTTTTTTTTTTTTTTTTTTTTGAGACAGGGTTTTGCTCTGTTGCCCAGGCTGGAATGCAGAGGCGCGATCTCAGCTCACTGCATCCTCTGCCTCCCGGGTTCAAGTGATTCTCCTGCCTCAACCTCCCAAGTAGCTGGGATTACAGGCATGGGGTACCACTCCTGGCTAATTTTTGTATTTTTGGTAGAGATGGGGTTTCACCATGTTGGCCAGGCTGGTCTCGAACTCCTGACCTCAGGTGATCCACCTGCCACAGCCTCCCAAAGTGCTGGGATGACAGGCCTGAGCCACTGTAATTACCCGGCCTACACTCATATTTTGTTGTATGGATGGGCCACATTTTGTTTATCCATTTATTTGGTGGATTTTGTCTTTTGGGTGTTGTTAACCGTCTACCTGCAGTGTGTAAGTCTGTTGACATCTCATCTCCAATCTCCCCATGGGGAGAGACAGAGACCTGTCTTCCCGTCTGCCTTAGCATCCTTGCTTCTGAAGACAGCTCTCAGGAAGTAGCAGGGCGTGAGGAAGGGATGAAGGGTGGGTGTCTGTGTCGCCACGGCCCAGAGGTGCGGAGCCACGTGGCATCTCCATGCCGTGGCTTAAAGCATTGGAAGTTTGTGGCCAAGGCTGGTTCACGGGGGACCCCAGGTCCATGACGGGTTTCCTCATGGTGGGCTTGCATCACATTAGATAAAGGACCTCAGAGAGAACTCTGGAGGGTGAGAGGGCATCTGGTTGGTATTTCTGCCTAGTTGCCATTTGTTTGGGGGCTGGAGAGGGAGCCTTAGCTGTGTGTTTCGATGTGGTCACACGGCCTGTGGACAACAGGGCAGTGGCCCTGCAGGGATACTGGTCCTAGATGGAGTGAGACAGCTCCTGCATCGACCCACCTTGCCCATGCCAGGCCCATAGCAGCCTCATCAGTGTAGGGCACATTGCACACATCACCGTCCTCTCAGTTGTCCCCGTGCTCCAGGAGCCCCCAGGAGGGAGGATGCATGTTGGTGTGTTAATGGCGATGGCATTCCACCATCACCCCAGGCAGAAGCAGACACCGTGTGCTGCACTTATGAGACGTGTGAAACCTCCCTGCACAGAACAGAGCATCCCACGTATGTGGTCATGGGAGTCGAGAGAGCGACACCGTGTCCCGAGGGCATCCCCTGGGCTCCAGGTGGGAACCGGTGGGGCGGATGGGCTCCTTGGCAGCATCGACACGGCTCCCTCGTCCCCTCTGTAGATGGCGAGGTCCCAGGAGGGAGCAGTGACAGCTGATCAGTCTGTGGGGTGGGATGTGTGGGTGCGTGGGGTGTTGTTCTCTGCACTCACTAGGAGTCAATTTCATTTTCATTTTAAAAGAAAGAGAGGTAACGGGTTGTTGCTGTGCGTGGGGGGATTCCGTGATGAGCCGGCTCTAGGATCGAGGGACCTGGGGTTTTCGGGTTCTCAGCCCTGCCCTAGAAGGGGAGACAGCAGCACCTATTGGGACTGGGGGGCCATGTGTGTTTCTGGTGGCTGCTGTAACATATTAAAGTACTACACCTGGGCTGCTTAGAACAAGAATGTCTTCTCTTGTGGTTCTAGAGCCCGGAAGTCTAAAATCCAGGTGTCGGCAGGGCTGAGCTTCCTCTGGAGACTCTGGGGAGGAATCTTTCCTGCCTCTTCCAGCTTTCAGTGGCTCCAGCCGTTCCTTGGCTTGTGGCCGCATCGCCCCAATCCCGGCTGTCCCGCTCTGCATCTGTGTCTCATCTTTTGTCTCTTAAAAGGACAGAGCAGCCACCCGATGTAGGGTCATCCCGGCTAATCCAGGATGATTTCTTCATCCCACGATCCTTCCCTTAATTATGTCTGAAAAGACTCTTTTTTCAAATAAGGTGATACTCTCAGGTTCCAGGGATGAGGAGGTGGATATGACCTTTTGGGGACACCATGAACTCACTCCCCAGTACCTGAACTGACCCGCATCAAGCGCTTGGGATCTGTCTCTCACCCTCTTGCTTGCCTTGGCGGTTCCCTAAGGCCTCTGACCCTGTCACCCCCTTCCCTCCTTCCCTCAGCACACTGGCCCCACCTGGGAGCACTCCTGCTGGTCCGTCCTTTGGACCCGCCTGGAGCTGGGGAGTGTCCCCTTTGTCCTGAGTACGCCCAGGAGAACCCTGTATGCTTCACCCTGGGGAGCTCAGTGTCTTTTCTTCCTAGTGCTCTAGGCCAGTGTCCCTGTGTGAGACCCCCCTTGCTACCTAGTGCCCCCGCCTGTCCCCTCGTGGCAATGCTGAGGGGGAGGCCTCCTGTGACCTCTGACCTCTGCAGGCCTCTGCACCTCTCGCCGCTTCTCTCCCCCAGCTCGGGCCTGAGGCTTAGGCGGCTTGATCCATCTTGGTTGACCCTCCCTGTGGCCTCCAGGGGGCCCCTGTCCAGCTCCCAGAATCCTTGCTCTCCGTCACTGCTGGGTTTCTGGGTTCCTGCCTGTCTCTATCCTGGAGAGGAGGAGCGGGAGTCTTTAGTCCCCACCCAGAGCCTAGGAGGCCTCGGGCACCCTTCTGGAGCAGAGGTCAGGGCAGCCTGGCCAGCCGTCCGCACACACAGGCTCCTGGGTCAGCGTTGGAGAAGACATCAGTGCCAGACCTGTGGCTATGCGTGCTCACAGGGGCACCAGGCTGCCGGATGGACCCATCTTGGCCACTTGCATCCCTGGGGAGGCCTGGCCATCCTTGGCACCAGCCCCTCCTCCCTCTTCCTGAGCCTTCCACCTCTCTGGCCTGGGTCAGGGGCTTCTCCTTGCTCTCCTGGGTCTAATTCTCTCTCTCTCTCACGTGGCTCAGGTGTTCCGCCACCTTCCCCCAACACAGCCTGGCTTACGGGATCTGCCTCTGCCCTCCCGTGTTCTGGAGAATTCCTCTCTCCCCGTGTGTGGAGCTTCCAGGGCTGCTGGTCACCCTGGCCGCTCCTGCTGCCCAGACCCCCTTGGGGACATCCCAGGGACAGGAGCCACCCGGCCTCAGCCCAGGTCTGCCTGTGCCCGTGCAGATCTGCAGTAAAGATGTTCTAGAAAGTACTTCCTCCCGACTCATGTACCACGCCCTCTATCTTCTCTGGAGTTGAGGCTGGGCCCTGGAACAGGCTCCAGCTCCTTGCTCTCCCAGCTGGTGACGCAGGAACATCTTCGCACATAAATCTGCGTTCTGGACGATTTCCCTCAGGAGAGCTTCCCAGAAGTGGGATTACCGGGTCAGAGGGCAGGAACGTTTCTCAGGCACTTGGTGGACGCTGCCAAATGACTCGGCCGGCACTCCCAGCCACCTGCCTCTCAGAGCCCCACGCATTTCCAGCACCGCTGACGTGTGCCGGCCTCGCTTCACCCCTCGGTCCCCGGGGGACAGCAGAGGAGGCCCAGGCCCAGGAGGGGAGCTGGCTGCCCCAGAGGAGCCCTCAGGTGGCCGGCTACAGGGATGAGGTGAGAGCCATGTCATCTGCTTCCCTGGGATGGTTCTTAGTGTGGGCTGGAGGTGACATGGGGTTTAGTGAGTGTAGAGGGTTGAACAGTGTCCCCTCAAAAGTTCACGTTCATCCAGAACCTGTGAGTGAGCTCATTTGGAAATAGGGATTTTACAGATGGAATTAAGTCATGATGAGGTCATTATGGAATAGGGTGGGCCCTAAATCCAGTGACTGGTGTCCTTATAAAGAAGGCAGAGGCCGGGCGCGGTGTCTCACTCCTGTAATCCCTGTACTTTGGGAGATCGAGGCGGGCGGATCGTGAGGTCAGGAGTTTGAGACCAGCCTGGCCAACATGGTAAAACCCCATCTTTACTAAAAATACAAAAATCAACCGGGTGTGGTGGTGGGTGCCTGTAATCCCAGCTTCTTGGGAGGCTAAGGCAGAAGAATTGCTTGAATCCAGGAGGCAGCGTTTGTAGCGAGCCGAGATTGTGCCACTGCATTCCAGCCTAGGTGACAGAGCGAGATTCCGTCTTGGAAAAAGGAAAAAGAGAAAAGAAGGCAAAACAGGCCAGGCACAGTGGCTGAGGCCTGTAATCCCAGCACTTTAGGAGGCCAAGGTGGGAGGAGTCCAGGTGTAGCCTGGACAACATAGCCAGACCCCATCTCTGCAAAAAATTAAAAAATAATTGGCCAGGCCTGGTGGCGTGCGCCTGTAGTCCCAACTACTCAGGAGGCTGAGGCAAGAGAATCGCTTGAGCCCAGGAGTTCGAGGCTATGAGCTATGATTCTGAGCTATGATTCTGCCACTGCACTCCGGTCTGGGTGACAGATTGGGACCCTGTCTCAAACAAACAAACAAGGCAAAACAGAGGCACAGGGACAGAAAGGGAAAAGGACAAGGCCAGGCGCAGTGGCTCACGCCTGTAATCCCCAGCACTCTGGTAGGCTGAGGCAGGCGGGTCATGAGGTCAGGATATCGAGACCATCCTGGCTAACACGGTGAAATTCTGTCTGTACTAAAAATAAAAAAACTTAGTCGAGTGTGGTGGCACGCATCCGTAGTCCCAGCTATGTGGGAGGCTGAGTCAGGAGAATCGCTTGAACCTGGAGGCAGAGGTTGCAGTGAGCTGAGATCATGCAACTGCACTCCAGCCTAAAAAAGAAGACAGGGAAAGGACACAAGCAGACAGAAGCAAAGAGTGAGGCGATCCATCTACAAGCCAAGAGGCGCTGAGGACAGCCAGCAGCCACCACAGCTGGGAGAGAGGCCACCTTGCTTTTATTTTATTTTATTTTTTTTGAGATGGAGTCTCACTCTGTTGCCCAGGCTGAAGTGCAGTGGCGCGATCTCGGCTCGCTGCAACCGCTGTCTCCTGGATTCAAGCAATTCTCCTGTCTCAGCCTCCCAAGTAGCTGGGATTACAGGCGCCTGTCACCATGCCTGGATAATTTTCTTTTGTAATTTTATTTTATTTTATTTTATTTTATTTTATTTTATTTTATTTTATTTTTTTTTTGAGACGGAGTCTCGCTCTGTCGCCCAGGCTGGAGTGCAGTGGCCGGATCTCAGCTCACTGCAAGCTCCGCCTCCCGGGTTTACGCCATTCTCCTGCCTCAGCCTCCCGAGTAGCTGGGACTACAGGCGCCCGCCACCTCGCCCAGCTAGTTTTTTGTATTTTTTAGTAGAGACGGGGTTTCACCGTGTTAGCCAGGATAGTCTCGATCTCCTGACCTCGTGATCCACCCGTCTCGGCCTCCCAAAGTGCTGGGATTACAGGCTTGAGCCACCGCGCCCGGCCTTCTTTTGTAATTTTAGTAGAGATGGGGTTTCACCATGTTGGCGAGGCTGAACTCAAACTCATGACTTCAGGTGATCCACCCACCTCAGCCTTCCAAAGTGTTGGGATTACAGGCATGAGCCACCGTGCCTGGCCTCCACCTTACTTTGAGAGCCTGCAGAGCTGTGTGGGAACACGTCTCTGTTGTGTCAGCCACTTGGTTTGTGCTCATTTCTTACTGCAGCCCCAGGAGACGATCATGCCCAAGAGTTGGGGATGGACCAAGGGGGACTCTGGGGTCAGGACAAGTGCCCCCTCCCCTGGTGTCCTGGCCCTCCCCGTGAGGTTGCCCAGAGGTTGGGGGAGTGTCCCATCCTGGCCCATCTCTGCCTCTCCACCCCCCTTTGTTACTAGGTGAAGAACTGTACATTAGCCTCATTTGAAACTTTATTCCCAGGCCTCTTCGGCTTCAATCGCTGCCCAGGATGCATTGCGGGTAAGCAAAACCAGGACAATGGGCTTGGGCTTAAAAGTATCAGAGATCCCGATTTCATTCATTCCTGACACCAAGTCACTTGAAAAAGCAGTTGTAACATCACAGAGCAGCTCCGGGGAACTTCTCCGTGCCTTATCTTCTTCTTCCTTTTTTTTTTTTTTTTTTTTTTTTCCGAGACGGAGTTTCTCTCTTGTGGCCCAGGCTGGAGTGCAATAGTGTGATCTTGGCTCACTGCAACCTCCGCCTCCTGGTTTCAAGTGATTCTCCCACTTCCGCCTCCTGAGTAGCTGGGATTACAGGCATGTGCCACCACACCTGACTAATTTTGTATTTTTAGTGGAGATGGAGTTTCACTATGTTGGCCAGGCTGGTCTCAAACTCCTGACCTCAAGTGATCTGCCCACCTTGACCTCCCAAAGACCTCCCAAAGTTCTGGGATTACAGGTGTGAGCCACCTCGCCTGGCCTTTTTTTTTTTTTTTTTTTGAGACAGAGTCTTGCTCTGTCACCCAGGCTGGAGTGCAGTAGCACGATCTCAGCTTACTGCAACCTCCGCCTCCTGAGTTCAAGCGATTCTCCTGCCTCAGCCTCCCAAGTACCTGCATTACAGGTGCCTGCCATCATGCCTGGCTAATTTTTGTATTTTTAGTAGAGATGGGGTTCCACCATGTTGGCCAGCTGGTCTCGAACTCCTGACGTCAGATGATCCACCTCCCTTGGCCTCCCAAAGTGCTGGGATTACAGGCGTGAGCCACCGCACCTGCCTGCCTTATTTTCTTTCTTTTTTTTTTTTTTTTTTGAGACGGAGTCTCACGCTGTCGCTGGAGTACAGTGGCTGGATCTCAGCTCACTGCAAGCTCCGCCTCCCGGGTTCACGCCATTCTCCTGCCTCAGCCTCCCGAGTAGCTGGGACTACAGGCGCCCGCCACCTCGCCCGGCTAGTTTTTTGTATTTTTTTAGTAGAGACGGGGTTTCACCGCGTTAGCCAGGATAGTCTCGATCTCCTGGCCTCGTGATCCGCCCGTCTCGGCCTCCCAAAGTGCTGGGATTACAGGCTTGAGCCACTGCGCCCGGCCTATTTTCTTTAGAAGTTGGTTCAGGCTGGGTGTGGTAGCTCACACCTGTAATCCTAGCACTGTGGGAGGCCGAGGCAGAAGGATTGTTGGAGCTCAGGAGTTTGAGACCAGCCTGAGGAGACCACATCTCTACTAAAAATAAACTAGCTAAGCGTGTTGGCCTGCAGCTGTAGTCCCAGCTACTGGGGAGGTTGAGGTGGGAAGATTGCTTGAGCCTGGAAGGTTGAGGCTGCAGTGAGCCATGATTGCACCACTGCACTCCAGCCTGGGTGACAGAGCAAGACCCCATCTTTAAAAGAATAATAATAATAAGAAGAATATGTTGGTTCTGTTTCATTTGCTTGGAAGCCTCTTCAGTTCCCAGCCCTGCAGTCCTGTGGCCTTCCCCAGAGGTGGTATCCACACTCCTTATCCTTCTGCTTGGCCCCGCTGGAGCCTGTGGCAGATTCCTGTGGCTGCAGGTGAAACCAGGTGCTGTGACTCCTACCTGGCCCTCAGTGATTATGATGGGGTCACGTACTGGGTGCCAGGGTCTGCCACACTCCGCCCAGGGGCCACTGCCCAGCAGCAAGTGTGCTTAACCATGCAGCTCCCCACACAGATTGAGGTGGGACGGTGCTCCATCCTGTGCCTATATCCTGTCCGGGGCTGGCCATGGCCTTTGCTGGCTCACTCTGGGAAGGTGGCCTGCATCTCCAGCTGGTCCTGCTGGTGGCGTTGGTGGGGATGGGCTCTCCCGGGGGCCTCAGCAGCCTTTAAACAATGTAAGGGCTTTTTGCCGTGTGTGGACCCAACGAAGCACATTGCCAGCTCCTCACTCGGGGTCCCTCTTGCCTCCCCTGGATCTGCTGGGGCATGTCCCAGTCAGGGGGTGCCTAGTGAACACTGAGCCCGCCTGCTTCACGAGCTACCTGGTACAGCCCCTGGACTTTGGGGTGGAGTCGGGGTCACACCCACAGGGCCTTCCGGGGAGTTGTGTATTCGGGAGGGGCGCTTCTCCCAATGTACTGGGGCCCTCCTACTCCCCACAGGCCTGCCATAGAGTCACTGGCTGGGCATTCGCCACCCCTTGTGCTATCCTGGTTTGAACTTCATCTACACCCTCCCCGTCCCTCTGCAGTGACCACCATGAGTGCTGGCCTGGCCTGATCTCTGCTCCGTGTGTCCAGCCTCCACTCCTACCCCGGCAGTTCCTGCCGCCCGCCCCGCTGCCTACCTCATCCTTCACCCTGGCTGGTTCCTGTAACCACCCCTCCCTACTCCCTAGTCTCAGGATTCCTGCCCCCTCTGGGCCCTTATTGACCCTACTCTGCAGCCAGTGGTGCCCCCCTTGGTCCCCCTACTCTTGGGGACCAGCCCAGAGGCCGCCAGTGGTCCCCGTGGCCGTCTCCTCCTAATGTGCCCCCAGTTGTGGCCTTAGTTGAGTACCGTGTCCAGAGGGAGCTTGGAGAGGAAAGGGTTTGTCCCAGGCCCTCCACAGTTCAGGGGCTGGGTTTGCTTCCTTCTTTCCTCCTTCCTTTCCTCTCTCTCTCCTTCTTTCTTCCTTCCTTTTATTTTGAAGAGACAGTGTCTCGCTCTGTTGCCCAGGTTGGAGTGCAGTGGTACAATCTTGGCTTACGGTAGCCTCCACCTCCTGGACTCAAGCAGTCCTGCCTCTGCCTCCCGTGTTGCTGGGACTGCAGGTGTGTGCCAGTGTGCTCAGCCTGGGCTAATTTTCTTAGGCTGCCGTAGCGAGGCACCATGAATCAGGTGGCTTAAGACAATAGAAATGTATTGTCTCTCATCTCCGGAGGCCAGAAGTCTAAGATCAAGGAGTCAGCACGGTTGGTTCCTCCTGAGGCCATGAGGGAGAGCCAGTCTCAGGCCTCTTTCCAGCTCCTGGTGGCCCCAGCAATCCTCGGCAGGTCCTTGGCTTGTAGACGCAGCACCCCGATCTCTGCCTCTGTTGGTGCTTGGCCCACTTTCCTCAGTGTCTCTGTCCTCCCCTCTCATGGGGGCACCAGTCATTGGATGCAGGGACCTCCTTAATTCCAGGATGATCTCATTTCAAGATCCCACACTAATTACATCTGCAGAAACTCTCTATTTTCAAACAAGGTCACATTCCGAGGTTCTGGTGGACATGAGTTTCACGGGGGCCGTGAGTCCATCTAGCACAGGACCCTATTCATCCCGGGCTGCCTGGCCTTGAACTCTGGGCCGCTCCTGCTACCTTGTGCTGCCTCCAAGTGGTCGGCAGGCCCCCTGCCAGCCCCCATGCGTCCCCAGCCCGTAAACCCCACCGAGTAGGCACATTGCTTATCTTTGGGAGACTCGTTCCCGAAACACCGCCCACAGCTTCCTGCTTGTCACATCTCAGCTGCCTGGCTGCCCTGGGGGGTGGGGGGCAGGCACTGCTGGTCACCCTTGTCTCACAGACACTTGGCCCTTCAGGGCTAGGGCACACTGGAGCCCGGCCCAGAAACCCCCTCTCCTCACCCACCCTGCGCCCCACGGGCTCCTGCAGAGAGAATCCGGGGCTCCCTGGGCTTCGCCTGGGTTTGGCTGCCTGTGGTTGCCCCCTGATGACTTGGGATGTGGGGCGGTTCTGAGCTGCCCAGTTGCAGATACACCTGTTTATGGACAGTGCCTGGGGGTGGTGCCGGGCCCCCGGGGCAGGGCATGTTGGCCTGCGGAAAGACACGGGAGGCTTATTTGTGAGCAGGTGCCGCAGACTGAGTTCTGTCTCCCCCCAAACTCACATGTTGACGCCTTCACCCCCAGCGGGGCTGTCTTTGGAGGTGGGCTGTTAGGAGGTAGTTAAAGTTAAATCAGGCCATAAGGGGGTTCCTGATCTCTAGGATTGGAGGCCTCGTAAGAAGAGGAAGGGAGATCTCTAAGCACACACAGCTGGGAGAGGCCATGCGAGGACTCAGAAGGCGGCCCCCTCCTGGGCCAGGAAAGGCGCTATACCTGGAACCTGGTCTGGGTACTGCTGGGCCCTGATCTTGTACTTCCAGCCTCCAGAAGGAAGGCATTCTGTCCAGAGGAAGACATTTCTGTCATTTAAGCTGCTTGGTCTTTGGTATTTTCTTGTGGCAGCCTGGGCTGCTAAGACAGAGGGTTATTTTGGATGCAGGGGCTAGGGGTCCGGCAGGGCTTGCTGGGGAGGTAGTGCTTGAACTGAGTCCCAGATGATGAATGGGAACCGTTGTGGAAGGTTCCAGACAAGGGCTTGGTGCGTACAGGGCCCAGAGGCAAAAGGCGGCGGGCGGGGGGAAGGCCCTGAGTGCCGCCAGTGGGGAGTTGGGGTTTGCCTCTGGGGGAAGGAAAAGAGAGCTTTAAGCCTGGGGATACTCCAGAGGCCCTTCAGAATAACAACAGGAGGCCGGGTGTGGTGGCTCACGCCTGTAATTCCAGCACTTTGGGAAACCAGGCGGGAGGATCACTTGAGGCCAGGAGTTCAAGACCAGCCTGGGCAACACAGGAAAACCCCATCTCTGAAAATAAAAAGCTTAGCTGAGTGTGGTGGCGTGCACCTATAGTCCCAACTACTTGGGAGGCTGAGGCAGTAGGATCATTTGAACCCAGAAGGTCAAGGCTACAGTGAGTCGTGTTCACTCCACTGCACTCCAGCCTGGGCAATAGGGCAAGACTCTTAAAAAAAACAAACAACAAAAAAATGATGACAAGAGACAGCCCTCCCAGCTGGGGAAAGAGCCTGGATTGTAACTGAGGCCCCTCCTGTAGTCCCTTAGTGCCTCAGTTTACCAGCTTGCAAAATAAGGGTACAGCTGTGTCTCCCCCCTCTTAGGACTGCTGCAAGGCCCACCCAGGGTGGGCGCTTGGCCAGCTGGCAGGGCTGGAGTCTCCTTTGTGGGGAGGGAGGCCCCTGTGAGCCAGCTGTGTGTACTCAGCCCCCAAGGGAACCTTCACACATCCCAGCCACCACCTACAAGAGAAACAAAACGTGCTCACGGCGGACCCTCTGTTCAGCTGGGTCTGGAAATTTGGCAGCAGCAACCATGCCTGATAAAAGGCATTCCGAGGCAGCCCTGGTGTTTGTGTATGTGGTTCTGTATTTACACAATTGGAGGGAGGGAGGAGGCAGCAGGGAAGTGTCTCCAGGGCCCAGGAGACTCGGCCTGGAATCCACGTGCCCGTGATGCTCTCATCATCATTCCTTATCGCTTCCCAAGCTCAGCAGATGTTTACTGAGGAACTCTGGTGGACCAGGCATGCAGCGAGGGGTCAGCTCGGCTCTTCTCACTGGGCCCTCGGTGAACGTGGGTGGGGATCCACAGCGTGGAGGGACTGAGGCAAAAACAAAGTTGACAGCCAGAATGAACTCAGAATGGACCAAAGACCTAAATGCAAGAACTAGAAGTGTAAAACTCCTGTAAGAAAACAGAGGGGCTGGCCAAGCATGGTGGCTCCTGCCTATAATCCCAGCACTTTGGGAGGCCTAGGTGAGCAGATCACTTGAGGTCAGGAGTTCAAGACCAACCTGGCCAACATGGTGAAACCCATCTCTACTAAAAATACAAAAATCCACCAGGCTTGGTGGCGCGCGTCTGTAATCCCAGCTACTCAGGTGGCTGAGGCAGGAGAATCTCTTGACCCCAGGAGGTGGAGGTTACAGTGAGTCAAGATTGCGCCACTGCACTCCAGCCTGGGCAACAAGAGCGAGACTCCATCTCAAAAAAAAAGTCAGGAACAGATAAATCCACAGAGACAGGAAGCGGATTAGTGGCTGCTAGGGGCTGGGGGATGGGGAATGGGGAGTGACTGCTGATGCGTACGGGGTTTCTTTAGGGAGTGATTGAAATATTCTAGAACCAGACAGAGGTGATGGTTGACAGTGTACTAAACGCCTCTGAATCATTCACTTTCAAACAAGATCATGGTAAATTTTTTATGTGGATTTTATTGCAGCTTTTTTGAAAGCATATTTTTCACGTAAAAGATTTTTAAAAAATAAAAAGGAACAGGCCACAAAGAGAAACCAATGGTGGGCCGGGCGCAGTGACTTACACTTGTCATCATCCCAGCACTTTGGGGGCCAACGTGGGAGGATTGCTTGAGGCCAGCCTGGACAACCTAGGGTTTTGTCTCAACAGACAAAAAAAAAAAAGAAAAAAAAAAAATAGCCATGGTGGTGTACACCACTACTCCCAGCTACTTAGGAGGCTGAGGTGGGAGGATTGTTTGAGCCTGGGAGGTTGAGGCTTCAGTGAGCCCTGATCGTGCTGCTGCACTCCGGCCTGGGCCATAGACCAAGACCCTGTCGCAAATAAAAAGAGAGAGAAAGAAAACAGACGCGGGACATCACAGGCTGTGGCCTTGCCGCTGCGAGCTGTGTTCCCACACACACAGTCTCCAGAGGTGGGCAGTGGCAGCTCCCTGGGGAGCATCTGTCAGGGCTGGCAGCTCCTGCTACACAGCTGGGGATCCCCTCAGTCACCAGCCTGTTCGCCTGGGACCCAGCGCCTGGAGGTGGGCAGCAGCTTCCACATTCCCTGTGTACCCGGCAGCCATTACCCAGCCCTGGCCTCTGGGAGAATGAATCGATCAGGGGATGCCGGGCATGCATCCCTTACCCCTACAGCGAGGTGTCCGGGCAGAAGATCCTCCCCCACAACACGCACAGGCGATTGGCGACGGGCATCCGAGCAAAATGCGTGAGATCTGGGGCTCTTTGCTGGGCCCTTGGAGGAGCGCAGGAGGAGGCTTGAGGGTCAGACATGGGAAGTTCTGTGTCCACAAGTCAGAGACAGAAGGCTTTGCTGCAGCCTCCGACATCACTCGGAGCTTTGGGGGTGCCTGTCAGAGACTTGGACGCCCCAGGGCAGGGCAGAGGCCCGAGGGCTTTGTCCTTGTCTCCCTTCTCACACTGGCATTGGCCCCTCCTGGCATTGGGGATGCCGTCCCTGCTAGTGCGTCTGGTTAAAAGCCGGCCCAGAGGGTGTTCACCTCCTTGGTTTTGCTTGATTCAGGGCAGTGACAAGGGGAACCCCTGGGGAGCGGGGGATCCTGAGCGTGGCGCTGGATCAAGGCGCATGCCAGCTCCTGCAGGCCTCATTTTGAAGCCGAGGTCTCAACTGCAGGGAGCAGATGGCATGTCCCCCGGGAGTGCTGGGGCGGGGGCGGTGACAGGGCTGTGGGGCTGGCTCCTTCACCATGAGCCTGGGCAGCAGGCAGGTGAGGCCTCACCGTGGAGGCCTGGAGCCTTTAAGAGAAGAGTCCTGCTCTGTCTGTTGATGCTGAATGGCTTCAGAAGCTTCTGTTCCGTCGGTGACCGTATTTCACCCCTGGTGGCCCATCTCAGACCCTATGAGCTCCCAGTCCTGGGCCTCTGCATCTGCTGTTCCTCCTCCCCTTCAAGACTCCCCCATACTGTGTCTCTGCCAGGCCACCACCGCACAGTGGCTCAGGCTGAAGCTCCAGCATTCACCACTTGCCTGGAGATCTAATGTTTGCTGCCTGCTCTGGGCTACGGGCTTGTGTGAGCAGTGCCCATCTGGCTGGCTGGCAGCCACGTCCACTGAACCTAGAACCATGCCCAGTGCTGGGCAGACTCTCGCCTTGAGTCTGGGAGGGGAGGTGGGGACGCTGCTGTGGTGGGGCGGGAGCCGGACTGGCTGAGCGGGTGGGTGCCTGAGCGGGTGGGTGCCTGAGCCTCAGTTGGTTCTCAGCTATTGGCCCAGCTGGGCTTCGTGCCAGCAGCAGAGGTACCAGCCAGCGTGGACATGGGAGGATGAAGGCTCCTGCCCTGTGGGGGTGTCCTTCAAGTCACCACACATCCCTGCCTGTGGCTGCTGGGACGCTTGGAGAGCCCTCCAAGGCCCAGGCCTCCTTCCCCATTCCAGGGTCCCTCTGCCCTCATCAGCCTTCCCAGAACTCTGTTTTGGAAAGCCCTGAGTTATGGGGCTGCAGGGTCAAGGGGTGCGAATCCCCGGGGTCCTGGTCAGCTCCCAGGATCCAGGATCCAGGTGCGTCCTGTGCATTCACTGGGCTGAAGAAAGTGTTTGCTCCCCCCCTTCCTCTTGTAGGGCCACGCCCTAGGCTGAGGTGCATGCTGCCTCTGCACTCAGGCAGTCCCTGTGCTTTCTTGAGCCTCAGTTTCCCCATCTGGACTGTCAGGGGAGGGGCCATGCAGAGGGTGGCGCCTTGGGGGAGGCTTAGTGCTGGGCAGCGGTGGGCCCAGGGGGAAGAGCCTTCTGGTGCAGGCAGCGCCAGTGCAAAGGCCCAGAGGTAGCGACTGGTGGCTCCGGGAGGAAGCATGTGAGCTGGAGCTTAGTGGTCAGGGAGAGTGGAGACTAGACCTTGAAGCCTAGAGGTGGGGAGGGGGGGAAACTGAGGACTGCTTGGCACAGACAGCGCCTCCCTCTCTGGCCCCCCACAGGGAGGCCCTGGCCTGCCACGGCTTTGCAGGGCCAAGCTCAGCCATCAGCCCGTCTGCTTCCCTCAATCTCATTAGAAGGTTGGCCAGTTGCCATGGCAATTGCTTCTGGGCCTGACCAAGGCTGGCCCCGTCTGCAGAGCGAGCCCCAGGGAGGGCCAGCAGGTTGGGGTGTCTCTGTGTCCCGTGCAGGGTTCCCGGGAGACTGGGTGCTGCCCGAACATCTCTCCACGTCCTGGAGAAGTAGCCACAGCCGTATTACACTGGGGCCACCCCAGGGCCACCCGGCCCCCATTCCCCCACCTCACAGCCCCTGCTCCATCCAGCCCTGTGGATGCCGCCTGGACAGGGCAGGGGATGTAGACTCAGCAGGATCGTGGACGTGGGCACAGACAGAGGCAGAGGTGGGCGTTCTCCAGGGCGAGGGTCCTGTCAGCAAGGGGCGAGGGTCAGCGGAGGCCTGAGAAGCCACCTTTACACAGGGCTCTGTAGAGGGGTCAGGTGCGGAGGTAGGACTTTGTGTGAGGGAGTCCCGGTGCAGGCTGTATCAGGAGCAGGGGTCCCTGCGGTCAGCTTGTAGCATCAGAGCTGGGCCCACATCTGCCTCCCACGTGCCTCCATTGATGCTGGCGAGTTCTCATCTGAGATCAGGTGGCTTCAGTAACACTTGTCCCAGGAGGGGCCATGTGACTTCAGTCATGCTGGTCATGCAGGGGTTAAGTTCCAGGTGTGTGGGGGCCTCAGTTTTCCCATCTGGAGAGTGGCAGGTACTGATAGCCCCTCAAAAGCCCTGTAGAGGGGTGAATCATGTCCCACAAAAAGGTAGTCCACACCCCTACTCCTGGAACCTGGGAAGGTGGCCTTACAGTTGACTCTTGGATCAGTGGTTTTGAGCCACACATATCTACTCATACGTGGATTCTCTCCTGCCTCATGGGTGAGACAGCAAGACCAAGCTGCTGCCCTCCTCCTGCTGCTGCTGTTCCTCCTCCTCCTTTTCCTCCTCTTCCTCCTCAACCAGCTCTGCATGAAGGACAGTGAGGAGTGAGGACAAAGACCTTTGGGATAATCCCCTTCCACTTCACAAATAGCAAACATTTTCTCTTCCTTAATGATTTTCTTTAGCTTTATTGTAATACAGTAATACACAGAACATACCAAATCTGTGTTAATTGACCATATTATCAGTGAGGCTTCTAGTCAACAGTAAGCTATTAGTTAAGTGTTGGAGGAGTCAGAAGTTATACTGGCGTGGGGCACGGTGGCTCATGCCTCTAATCTCAGCACTTTGGGAAGCTGAGGTGGGAGGACTGCTTGAAGCCAGGAGTTGGAGACCACCTGGTCAACATAGTGAGACTCCATCTCTACAAAAAATTAAAAATTAGCCAGGCACGGTGGTTCGTGCCTGTGGCTCCAGATACTCAGGAGGCCAAAGCGGGAGGATCACCTGATCCTGGGAGGCCAAGGCCGCAGTGAGGTGTGACTGTGCCACTGCCCTCCAGCCCGGGCGACAGAGTGAGAGCCTGTCTCAAAAGGAAGAAATGAAGAAATAAATAGAAGTAAAAAGTATAAAAAGAAAAAAAATTATACTTGGATTTTTGACTGCATGAGGGTGGGCTCCCCAATCCCCGTGTTGTCTCAGGGTCAACTGTAGTTGGAAATAGGGGCTCCAGATGAGACCGTCCTGGATTAGGGTGGGCCTTTCTCTTTAATTGTAAGAGAAAGGAGAGCTGAGCCAGGCCCAGTGGCTCACTCCTGTAATCCCAGCGCTTTGGGAGGCTAAGGCAGGCGGATCACCTGAGGTCAGGGGTTTGAGACTAGCCTGGCCAACATGGCAAAACCCCGTCTCTACTAAAACTACAAAAATTGGCCGGGTGTGGTGGTGTGCCTGCAATTCCAGCTACTCAGGAGCCTGAGGCAGGAGAATCGCTTGAACCCAGGAGGCGGAGGTTGCAGTGAGCCGAGATCACTCCATTGCACTCCAGCCTGGGCACCAAGAGCGAGACTCCATCTCAAAACAACAACAACAAAGCCAGAGTCTGGTGCGATTGTGACTTGGGGGGCTGCTTCTTGGGCAGGGGTGTTGGAGATGCCCCTCTAAGTTAAAGCAGGGGCTGTCAGGCCCTGCATGGGGGTCAGCGGGGAAAGGAGAAGCTGGGGGCACTTTGAGGCTTGGGCAGCTGGAGGGAGTGAGGCTGGGGAGGCTGGAGGCAAAGCGTGGTTAGCGGGGCACCCACCCGTCCTCAGCAGGGCCCTCCAAATCGCCAGTGGGGTCTACTATCACAGCTGGGGAGCTGGGACCAGATACCCATCTATCTGGCCCACAGGCCATGAATGAGGGGTGCCCTGGGAGCTGCAGCTTTCCCGACTCCTATGAGATGCCTTCTCCAGGTCTCAGCTGTTTCACCTGTGGCCCCGCTTGTTGACAGCCATGGGGATGGTGTGGAGACAGGACACCTGAGTCCCAGGTCAGCCCCGAGCCTCTATGTAGGGCAGGCTGGAGCTGCTGTGGCATCCTAGCCGCTGGCTCCAAGTGAGGGTTACACCTTGAGGTGGCTTGTGTTGCCTGGGCCAGCTGTGGAAGGGCGTGGCCAAGCTGCCGCCTGAGGCCTCCTGGGTTCTAATCTTAAGTGCTTGTACAGTCTCCAGACGGGCCTGTCACCTGGCTTGTGAAGTCAGCTGTGGAGGGGGCGCAGCAGCGTTTGTTCATTCATTCACCCCCTCACATCTTTGTTTACTTGTGGATTCCGCCGGCAGGCGCTGCTGAGCAGCGGGCCCTGGGCTGGCTGCTGGGTTCATGGAGCTCATCCTCAGGGTCTCAGTGGTTTGGGGAGCACAACGGGAGGGGGAGGGCAGGGGACTGTGATGTGGCAGTGAGAAAAGCTGTGATGTTGCCTGCAGTGCCGTGACATCTGGCAGTTCTTCCATCTGAGGCCAGAGGTCCGTGGGGGCAGAGCCCAGGCTGGCGTCCCACCACCCTGGGACCCCAGAGAAAGGAGGACCCTGCTCCCAGGGGTTCCAGCTAGGCCGGGGAGGACAGTCAGCTCCTGCAGACTCAGGAGTCCCTGTGCCCACCCTCTGGCTAGAAAATTCACTGGAGGGACTCCCCAGAAGCCGTTTTGTTCATGCTTACGGTTTATTTGCAGCGAAAGGACACATTAAAATTACCCAAGGGAGGCTGGGTGTGGTGGCTAACACCTGTAATCCCAGCATTTTGGGAGGCTGAGGTGGGCGAATTTCTTGGGGTCAGGGGTTCAAGACCAGCCTGGCCAACGTGGTGAAACTCCGTCTCTACTAAAAATACAAAAATTAGCTGGGTGTGGTGTTGCACATCTGTAATCCCAGCTACTCAGGAAGCTGAGGTGAGAGAATTGCTTGAACCCTGGAAGCAGAGGTTGCAGTGAGCCGAGTTGGCACCACTGCACTCCAGCCTGGATGACAGAGCTAGACTCCATCTAAAAAAAAAAAAAAAAAATTCATCCAAGGGAAGAGGCAGATGTGAACACTGCACAGTTCTCCCAGCATGGAGCACTGCCAGCTGCAGAAGCTCCCCTGGCCTGCATGTCCAGGGTCTGTACTGGGGGCTGGTCCTATAGATGTGGCTGAGCACCCTCATGGCCAACCTGTCTCTAGTCCCTCCAGATGTCAAGCTGATGTGCCCAAACCCCCACCCTAAAACCACAGTGTGAACAGACTCTGCCATAGCCCAAGGCGTCAGGCACACAATGACACTCTTATCAGGCACGATATTCTCCTGCAGGTCACCTACCAGGAGCTGGGGACAAATGCCAGACCTCTCTTTGGGCCAGGTTAACCCTTTACTCTACAACTCATGCAAAACCAAGAATGAGCATGGGCTTCCCCAAAAGAAGAGCAGAGGCCAGGCATGATGGCTCACTCCTGTAATCCCAATACTTTGGGAGGCCGAGGCGGGTGGATCACTTGAAGTCAGGAGTTCAAGACCAGCCTGAGCAACATGGTGAAAAACCCCGTCTCTATTAGAAAAAAAAAAAATTAGCCAGGCATGGTAACTTGTGCCTGTAATCCCAGCTACTTGGGAGGCTGAGGCAGGAGAATCATTTGAGCCTGGGAGGTGGAGATTGTAGTGAGCCAAGATGGCACCACTGCACTCCAGCCTGGGCAACAGAGTGAAAACTACATCTCAAAACACAAAAACAAACAGCGTCAACAAAAAAAGAAGAGCAGAGTCCCTGCTCAGTGTCCACTCCTGGCCCGGGGGCTATGCTCCGAAGTCTGAGTGCCTACAGCAAAGTGGGCAGGAGCTGGATATTGTGGGCAAGGTTTGGACAGAGATAGAGCTTGGGAACCATGAGAGTTCTGTGCGTCCCCAGTCCTGTAGATTGTCCCTGCATCGCAGGTTTCCTGTGGCCCGGGGACATAGTGCAAATAAAGCTGCTTCAGGGAGTTCTTGCCCCTAATGTCTGGCCTCCTGGGAGCTGGCGGCTCAGCCCGTGTAGAAAACGCATGTGGCATGAGTTCCTGCTGTGTCACACATCATGCGTCCCTCTCACACCCGCCTGTAGCACTCACTCTAGGTGGGGAACACAGGTACAGGAGGGGTCACGCCTCTGGGGCCATGCAGTCAGTGAGAGGTGAACGTAGCACAGGTTTCTGTCATGCTACTTGGACACAGAAGAGGGTGGAGAAGGTCACGGGAGGCCACAGGCGACCTATGCCCAGGTAGGCGTGGGGTGGGAGCTGAGGGACCCCTACCCTGCACCCCATCCCCTTGCTGCAGCCTGGAGCTGGCCTGTTTCATCTGGTGTGACTGCTGGGAAGGACACTTTGGGTGTTGGTCGTGTATGTGTCCGGCCACCGGCCACCAAGGGTTCCCAGCACAGACCTTGGGCCGGACCCCCAGACCCTCGAGAGCCACCCAATAACACACAAGGTTAATCTTACCATCGGCTCCACTGCAGCTCACAGGAAACAGCTGTTTACCTGGGCGAGGTGCTCAGCCGGGCAGGTGGCCAGTTCCCGGGCTTTACTTCCGCCTCCGGTGTCCAGGGCCCCCCAGGAAGTTGGGGCGGTGGGGCGGCCAGCTCTCCACACACTGCCAGGAGCTGTTTGTAAGGAACGAGTCGGCCTTGTTGTGTACACAATATCCACCCTAGCAACCGCCCCTGCTGGGCCAGAGTGGACAACCACCCCTCCCTCCTGCCTACCCAGCCCCCGCCTCTCCTCACGGTGGCTGCCTCCCCTGGTTGCATGGCAGGCATCATGGACCAGCATCCCCAAGGGCCTCGGGTCGTGCCACGTGGGTCAGGGGCCTCTGTTACTGGCAAATCAGCGTCAGCCACATGAGGGGGAGGAGGCCAGATTCCAGCCCTGCTCAGAGTCAGCGTGACCAGTTAGGGAGCTCCTGGCCCCTGGTTCTGTGCCCCGATGCAATCAGGGAGTGGGAAGCAGGGATGCAGCCGAGATGAAGGCACTCAGCAGGGCCCAGTCCCCAAGAGGCTGGGAGGTACCATGAGGAAGGAACATGGAGCTCAGGACCCCCTAGAACTCAAGCTGGGTCTGGGGGACTGACTTGGCTGCCCTGGCCCTGTGCGGGCTGCCATCAGGATCACAAGTCCCACCCTTTGAAGGCCATCACCACACTTCTGAGACAGCTCCCTCTGATTGAGGCCAGTGGAAAGCCGCCTGGCCTGCCAAGTCACAGCCTCTGGCCGTGATAAGAAATGGCTCCCCTGGGCTGGTGAGGGGCCTTCTTGGCAAGCTGCAGGCCCGCCAGTGCCTCTCTTGCTCATTCATTGATTGGCCGAGTCAGCAGCAAGGCAGCCAGCTCCCTAGGTTCGCAGCCATGGGTTTCCGCACGGTGCATTGCCCTGCCTGGGGAGCCGTTCCGGCACCTCGGGTTTCCGATTCTGCCATTTTTGGTGGAGGGACACCTGGTTTCCTTAAGCATCTGGGTCATGAGGTCCTGCAAACTTCTGCACTTATGCTGTCAGTCCTACCACTTGGGTCTTTTTGTGCCTTTGGGGCTGGCACTCCGGGGTGAGCCTGGGAGGTGACGCCTCCTGCAGCTGCTGGCTTCTGTCTCGCAGCTCCAGCTCCAGAAATCCCAGTACCTGCAACTGGGCCCCAGCCGCGGCCAGTACTATGGCGGGTCCCTGCCCAACGTGAACCAGATTGGGAGTGGTACCATGGACCTGCCCTTCCAGGTGAGTGCCCCACCCCCTGGCCCTGCCCCCATGGTGGGGAGCTTCCCCCAGCTTCCCACCAGGGGCCAGACATTGAGGACAGCTGGGGTCACCAGACAGTTGCTGGAGCCCACCCAACCCCTGCCTTCTCCTTGTCTGCCCTGGGAACCGGAGGAAGCAGAGTGGCCCCGCAAGGGTGCACCAGGATCCCCCCCAACCCACTCCCCATCAGCAGACCCCGAGGCGAGCCCTCCATCTGGCTTCCAGCATTTCGGCAGCCGCTACACCTGTTGGCCGGCTGTGCGGCAGCGGGAACCGCTCGGGGCCGCTGGGGCTTGGCTCTGTCCTGCCTCACTAATCCACAAGCCCAGCAATTCTCAGAAGGAGGCCCGGCGGCCTGACCCCACTTGTCTGCAAACGTTTCTTGGCAGAGGCCCACACAGCGCGGCTCCCGCAGGCCGCACAGCCGCCGTGCACAGCCTTATCGTCAACAGGAGATAAGGCCCACAGCGGCCCTCTTCCCTGTCCCTGGTCTGCAGGTGGAAATGGGGATGGGGTGGGGCTGAGGGAGCTGGCCTGTGAATCAGGGCCACCCCTAGGATGGTGTATGGGCTCTGCATGGACAGGTCCCCCTGGGGGTCACACCTACTCTGTGGCTGAGAAAACCACCTCGGACACAGCCATGGCCACTGACAGGCCAGATGGAGCCGGGGCCCCTCCCGAGTCACCCACCAGCTCCACCCCCACCTGCACCGCTGCTGGACAGGGCAGGGATCCTTGGGCTGGCCCCACGGTGCACTTCCCCTGGCACACTGAGTGCGGGCCGTCACTGATGCTGGGCCTGTTCGTTGTCACAGCCCTTCCTGGCTGGGTTTTCTCCCCTCTTGCCCGTCTCTCCCCTTCCTGTTTCTCCTGTCCCCTCTTCCCTGGAAGACAGTCTCTCTCTGGGCACCTCCCAAGCTCAGCCTGAGTGGGGCCGAGGGGCACAGGACCCTGTTGGGTGTTTGTTGCCCGAGGCCCACAGCCTAGGGGGGTCCCACGCATCCCGCCTTCGGGGCCAGGCAAGGCAGCAGCGTCTCAAAGTCTCGGTTCTTTGCATTTTCAGCCCAGCGGATTTCTGGGGGAGGCCCTGGCAGCGGCTCCTGTCTCTCTGGTAAATGAGCCCCCAGGCTGAGGCCGCGGCGTCCCCGGCGCCAGCCTGCAAGACCCCGACCCGTGTGCGGGCGCTGGGGATCCCTGAGCTCCCCAAGCGGCCACCCCCGCGGCTCCCAGGGAGGTGGAGGTGTCCCGTCCGCCAAATGGAAACGGATCCACTCCGCACCCCCATCTCGGGAAGTGCGTATGGTCGCGTCGAGAGGCCCTGGGGACTCTTGGGGTCCATCTGGGGCAGATGCCACAGCCGCGTATCCCCATCTGGGGTCCAGCAGAGCAGAATCCACGCATGTGCCCCAAAGCTGCATGGTCTGTCCGTGTATACATACACAAATACAAACACAAACACACACACACAGACGTGTGCACGCATTTCCCAAACCAGGCCAGCAGGCGGGACGTGGCGAGCCAGGGCGTGGCCAGCCCCCGCTTCATTATGCCTCTGACTCTGCTTCGGCTGCCTCAGTTTCCCCTCTGGGTTTCAAGGCATCTCTGGAAGGAGATGAATGGCCCCTGTCCTCGGGAGCCTGTGCGCTGGACGGCATAGTTCCCACCCTCATCGTCACAGGCCCACGTCTCCCATGTCCATAGCCTTTTGGGGGCAAGAGCCACAGAAAGACCCAAACCAGCAAAGTTTATGCTGGATCAAAGACAAACGTGGGGGTCCCCAGGGCTAGGGACAGCAGTCAGCCCTGAACTCTGGCCGAGACTGGGACAAAGCAGCGATCCCAGCCATGGACAGGCTTCTGGAGGGGAGACTCACTTTAGTATCAGAGTCTCATTTTGCCTGGCTGCCCAGAGAAGGCATAAGGGCTCAGGGGCCAGATGGCCGGACCGGGGGATTGGCTGCATCCAGAGCTGGCAGGGCCTGCTGATCTCACCCCGGTCAGATGGCAAGTGGGGAACACAGGGTCAGGGCGGGCTCCTGGCAGCCCCGGGGGCATGAGGCCGGGCATGTAGCAGGGCCTGGGGAGGGCCGGCCCGGTGCCAGCCCCAGGTGCTGGGAGAAAGCCCCGTCCAGTCAAGCAGTGGGCCATGGCTCCGGAAAGTGCCTGTACTTGGCTCCGGTGGTGCCTGGAGTGCCTGGAGAAGGCTGCAGGGGAGGGCGTGTGGGGGCCGTGTCTCAATCAAGAGCAGCCCTGGGCTCCACAAGGAAGCCTCCCGGGAACTCGCGCTTGGCCAGGTGGGCCCCGAAACAGTGCTGGGCTGGAAGCCCCTGGGCCGTCTCTTGGCAGGCCCCTCCAGGGATGACGTAGGTGGGGGTAGGAGGCCGGCCAGGCCCGGAGAGAGAGGGTGGAGGCCTGTCTGCACCTGGTGAGGCTGGGGAGGAGGGCTGCCCAGGCCGGCTACACCCCTGGCACCCGGCGGGCGCTGGCCCCGAGCTTGTGCCGCTCTGCCTGGCCTGTGCATGCCAGCTGCACTGCACGCCCCTGCCACCCTGGCTCCCGGGACCCCGGCTCACACCCCCTCCCTGCCCCCCAGTGCTTGGAGAGCCAGGGAGCTGGGGCTGAAGGAAGAAGGCCATCCCAGGCTGTGGAGCGCTGGCCGAGGGTGCTCCGGAGTGGGGGGCCCTGCGATCAGACTCTGGGGCCAGCGCTGGGGCCACAGCTGGTAACCATTGTTTGGGTTTCTCTCTCTCTGTTTCCATCTCCTCCCCCAGACCCCCTTCCAATCCTCGGGCCTGGACACCAGCCGGACCACCCGGCACCATGGGCTGGTGGACAGGGTGTACCGGGAGCGCGGCCGGCTCGGCTCCCCGCACCGCCGGCCCCTGTCAGTGGACAAACACGGACGGCAGATATCCTTTTCCCCAGAGGATGAGGGTGGGGGGCCAGGCCCTGTCGGTGCTGGCAGGACCCCAAGTTTACCCAGCAGGTTCTGACAGGGCTGCCTGCTTCCCGCTCTGGCGACAGAATCAGGGCAGCACCAACTGGGAGGCTTGATCTCAGGGCAGCCTGGGGGACTTCCTGGAGGAGGCTGTGCCACAAGCCCTAGAGCCTTTGGCCAGACTTGGGGGCTCAGGGGGCACAGAGAACAGCTCCCAAGGCAGGAGTTGAGGAAGGTGATACCTGACCACAGAGGGCTTAGACACCTGGCGGCGCAGTGGGGCCAGGAAGGCCGTGAGCAGGGAGCCCACAGTCAGAGCTGTGAGCTGATGAGGCCTCTCGCGCGCGCTGCACGGAGGGCAGCCCAGCCAAGGCAGTGGGGCTGAGGGGGTTTGTGTGAGATCTGGACGCATCCAAGGGAGGCTCCATCTCTATAAGACAGGAGTAAAATTTGCCTCTGCACCTCGGTCAAGCAGAGATCAGCCAGAGTCCCCCTCCCCCCACAACTCAGCCGCCCCTTGGTGCTCAGCCAGCTGGGCCCCGCAACACCAGAGTCTGAGCGGCCTCGGGTTGCTCCCGGGATCCCCCGGCTCTCCAGAACAGAGAAGCTTGTTCTCCGGTTCTCATTTCCGTGGGCTGGGGGAGCTCGACCAGCTGGGCCCCAGACCGAGCCCTTGGGCCTCGGGAGCCACTCCGTCAGCCCAGGATGGAGAGTCCAGACTGGGGTCAGCTGAACTCAGACTCCCCAGCGCCCCCACGGGCCCCACTTTCATGGCCCAGAATCCCCTCCCTTGGAAGGGGTGCAGCCCGCACGTGTGCTCACGGAGCAGAGTGCTGAGTGCTAGGTGGACAGGGCCATACCCCTGGGGAGCCCCTGGAACGGGGGCTGCTTGTAGCCAGGCAGGAAAGGCCGCAGGAAACGCCCCCCGCCCCCCTCCCCGCCCTACTGGTCCCAGCTGTTTGCAGGCTCCAGGCTGAGCCCAACCAGCCAGCCCGGGGCAGGAAGCCCTGGCTGAGAGTGTGTTGATGGAGGCGGGGTCTCAGCCAGCGGCATTGCCCCCTTAACTCACGCTCACGCCGACAGCTGCCCCTACGGCACTGTGTACCTCTCGCCACCCGCGGACACCAGCTGGAGAAGGTCAGTGGCTGGAGCCCCCCCCCGCCCCCTTCTCATTGGAAACAAAACCAAACTGTCATCATGGTTACACGTGGAAAAGCAGGACAGTCACTTATAAAAATGACCAAACTAAGATGCATCCAGAAGTTCTAGAAATTAGCCCTCACCCTGAAAGACAGGAGTTCCAGCTTTGGGAGGGTCTTCTAACATTTCCCTTCCCCCCATTTAGACTTTAAAAAATAACAAAAGTAGGACCGGGCGTGGTGGCTCAGGCCTGTAATCCCAGCACTTTGGGAGGCCGAGGCAGGCGGATCACTTGAGGTCAGGAGTTCAAGCCCAGCCTGGCCAACATGGTGAAACCCCATCTCTAATAAAAATACAAAAATTCGCCAGCGTGGTGGCGTGTGCCTATAATCTCAGCCACTCAGGAGGCTGAGGCAGGATAATCGCTTAAACCCGGGAGGTGGAGGTTGTACTGAGCCGAGATCGAGCCACTGCACTCCAGCCTGGGTGACAGAGTGAGACTCCATCGCAAGAAAAAAAGTGGGACGATACCACATATTCAGCACTGTAGCTTGCTCTTTCCTACTTAATGCTGTATTCAGAGAAGGTACCCATGTTACTCAACAGCCGCTGAAAATGTGATGTAAATTTTTTTTTTTTTTTTGAGATAGAGTCTCACTCTGTCCCCCAGGCTGGAGTGCAGTGGCGGGATCTCGGCTCATTGCAAACTCCACCTCCCGGGTTCATGCCATTCTCCCATCTCAGCCTCCTGAGTAGCTGGGACTACAAGCGCCCACCACCACGCCTGGCTAATTTTGTTTTTGTATTTTTAGTAGAGACGAGGTTTTACCGTGTTAGCCAGGATGGTCTCGATCTCCTGACCTCGTGATCCGCCCACCTCGGCCTCCCAAAATGCTGGGATTATAGGCGTAAGCCACCGCGCCAGGCCGATAAAATTATATTAATACATTTAGGATGGAAGATTGGGAAAATACAGGCCAGGCACAGTGGCTGACATGTGCCTGTAATCCCAGCACTTTTGGAGACCAACGCAGGAGTCACTTGAGCCCACAAGTTCAAGACCAGCCTGATTCCATCTCTACGAAAAATGAGAGAATTAGCCAGATGTATGTGTGCCTGTATTCCCAGCTACTTGGGAGGCTGAGGTGGGAGAATCACTTGAGCTCAGGAGGTCAAGGCTGCAGTGAGCTGTGATCATGCCACTGCAGTCCAGCCTGGGCCACAGAGCGAGACCCTGTCTCAAAGGCCTAAAATAACAATAATATAGTTAATATAAAAACATACAATAATATAGATTATGGTTGCACATGAATTTACTTAATGTCACAGAACTGTACACTCAAAAACAGTTAAAACTATACATATATACACACATATACATACGTACACAAACGTGTGTGTGTGTGTATGTATATATAATTTTTTTTTGAGACATAGTCACACTCTATTACTGAGGCTGGAGTGCAATGACGTGATCACAGCTGAGCGCATCCTTGACTTCCCAGACTCAATCATCCCACCGCTGCTTCTAGCTAATTTTTTTTTTTTTTTTTGCAGAGACAAGGTCACGCCACATTACCCTGGCTGGTCTCAAACTCGTGGGCCCAAGTGATCCACCCACCTTGGCCTCCCAAAGTGCTGGGATTACAGGACATGAGCCACTGTGCCTGGCTGTTATATATATTTTACTACAATAGAAAAAATATAGAGCCAGGCACAGTGGCTCATGCCTGTAATGCCAGCACTTTGGGAGGCCGAGGCGGGTGGATCACTAGAGCTCGGGAGGTTGAGGCTGCAGTGAGCCATGATGGTGCCACTGTCCTCCAGCCTGGGGGGCAGAGTGAGACCCTGTCTCAAAAAAAAAAAAACCATATACATACATACACACGCGCGCACACCACACATACACACACATACATACGCAGGTTAAGTAACAGAAGAAAAGTAAGCAAGCTGTTCAAAATATATATGTATATATATACAATATATAATATACAATATTAAATTCTCACCAAGCCCGTATCGTAAGTGAGGCCCTGTTCCCACCATCACATTCATTAACTTCTATAAAACGAATGGAGCTTTATGGAATAGGCACTGTGTTCATCTCCATCTTAGACATGAGGAACTTCAGCACAGAGAGGTCAGAACACTTGCTCAGAGACACACAGCTGCTGGTGGCTGTACCCACATTTTGCTGGGCAGCCAAAGAGGCTTTCTGGGGACCCACTGTTGAGGCACCTGCAGCCAGGAGCAGATTGGGTTGCCTTGTGCCTTCTCCCCATCAGTTCCCAGAGGGAAATGGGGTCCCTGGAGGCAGAGGGAAAAGCATCTCCTGGGCTGGTTGAAGGAAGACCTCCTTCCTGCCTCAGGTTGGCTTCCCAATCACGGGGGCCTCTAAGTGGCTTCATTCCTTCTGGGGCCTTCTCCAAGCCTCTTACACCTGTCACACTGTGTGTGTGTGACACTGAGCATCCCAGAGGGCAGTCACCCGATTGTGTTTGTCACCAAGAGGGGACCTGGTAACAGGTCTCCAGCCCAGCCTCATACCCCAAGGCTGGGCACCTGTGGGGCTCCTTCTTTGGGAGGTTTCAGCAGGAGGGCACCATTCTTTCCCCAAAGCCAAGAAGCCTCGCTTTATTGTCCAGGCTGGTCTTGAACTCCTGGGCTCAAGTGATCCTCTCACCTCCGCCTCCTGAGTCGCTGGGACCACAGGCGTGCGCCACCTCGTCCGACTCCTTTTTGTTTTTCGTGGGCTTTGCAGATGAACACCACAGTCACTCTGGTGCCTCTTTTTAGAATGAGGTCCTGAGAGCTTTGCTCAGGTGCAGCAGCTCACAAAAATGACCCACAGCTGCCGCCCTGTTCATCCAACATGTCCCGGCTGGGATCAGGACTGTCGCATTGTCTGCCTTGGGCTCAGGCTCATTGTCTCTTCCTCCCTCCCTGCCAGGACCAATTCTGACTCCGCCCTGCACCAGAGCACAATGACGCCCACGCAGCCAGAATCCTTTACCAGTGGGTCCCAGGATGTGCACCAGAAAAGAGGTATGGACAGGGGACTTGGGTGTCTCTGCTGGGGTGAAGCAAGTCCAGCAGGTAACCCCTGTTCTCCAGGAGGTCACAAGCTTGTGGGCAGATGGCCCTTCAAAGGAAGACTCAGACCGTGCTGAGGGATCGGGGGAGGGGATCGGAAACTTTCAGAGGTGGTGCTACCTAAGTTGGGTTTTGAAGAGTGCATAGGAGTTTTCTAGGCACAGAAAACAACCCTGCAGGCGAACGTTGGGTCCCATTCCTGGATTGAGGATGTGGCCATGACGTCTGGGTGCTGCACAGCTGCTTCTTTCACATGTAGCGGCAGCAAGCCCATGCAAAAGGAGCATTTGTCTGCTCACGGTAGAGCAGGCCAGGGGTCGACCTTCAGCCGCAGGTTCAGCTCCTTCCATGGCTTCCAGCTGGACTGTTTCCTGGCTCTGCTGCTGAGAACTCTCCTCACCTGCAGCCCCTGGGCCCGTCCTAGCTATAGCGCGTGAGAAAGAGGCCATCTCTTCCCATCTCTTGGCCAGAGTGTCGCCTCCAGCCGAGCCATGCACACCCCTGTGGCGGGGGCAGATCTGTACCCAGGTCCTTGGCTCCGATTTGAAGCCGGGCGTGGAGGCGGCACCCTGGGAACGTTCAAGGAGGGCATATGCTGTCTTCAAAACTGGGGCGGTGCCATCGGGAGGGAGCGTGGAGGCTGTGAGGCCAGCCCCAGGGAACCTGCTGCGGCCCAAGGCGCTGAAGCCAGGGAGTTGCACATGCTTAGGGCTCACATACCTATGCTTGTATCGCTGTGATTCACTGAGTGGGTGGTTAACACGCAAGGGAGATTCTGCTGATAGGAGGAGGAGGAGGAGGAGGACTGTTGGCCAGAACTTCACTCTGGGGTTCCGGCTCAGCGTGCAGCAGAGACGGGAGGGAGAAGAGAATGTCTCCATAATGAAAATGAGGCTTCTGGAATACCCGGGGTACTGAGGACGGAATAGTGCCTGGGGCTTCCCTGCTGTTCCTAATAAGCGGGCTGTTCTGAGGCTGCTGCCTGTCCTACTAGGTCCCCGCAAACACAGGACATCCGAGGGGTGGGCACTAGGATGTCACCATCCCCTGGGACACTGTAACCCGGGAAAGGAGCTGTGACGTGGGACCCCTGGTGGCCTTGGAGTGGGGGCTTGGTGGGGACACATCATCTATCCCCACTCTCCCAGGAGGGCCTGAGGTGGTGACAGGGCTGGGGTTGGCCTGGCTGCCTCCTCGCAGCCTGGCTTTCAACAAGGAAGGGTTGGTCTATCTGGCTGTGCTCATCATTGGTCTCCCAGTTACAAGTAAAAAAAATGAAATGTGCAACAGGCATAAAGAAAATGGGGAAATGGGCTGGGTGGCTCACGCCTGTAATCCCAGCACTTTGGGAGGCCGAGGCGGGTGGATCACGAGGTCAGGAGATCGAGACCATCCTGGCTAACACGGTGAAACCCCGTCTCTACTAAAAATACAAAAAATTAACCAGGCGTGGTGGCGGGTACCTGTAGTCCCAGCTACTCTGGAGGTTGAGGCAGAAGAATGGTGTGAACCCGGAAGGTGAAGCTTGCAGTGAGCTGAGATCGCGCCACCGCACTCCAACCTGGGCAACAGAGCGGGACTCCATCTCAAAACAAAACAAACAAAATTAGCTAGGCGTGGTGGCACACGCCTTTAGTCTGAGGCTGGGGCAGGAGAATCTCTTGAACCCAGTAGGGGCAGGTTGCAGTGAGCCAAGGTGCCACTGCACTCCAGCCTGGGTGGGAGAGCAAGACTGTCTCAAAAAAACAAAAAAAAAAAAGAAAGAAAAATATACACACAAGCGAGGCAGCTGCTCTTGGGAGAGTCTTGGCTGTTCTCTGCAGCCTGAGGCCTCTGAGGCCCATGTTGGTTCAGCGTCCTCTGTGGGAAGCAGAATCCACACATCCTCAGGCTCCAGAGCTGTTGTTTTATATTATTTTATTTTAGAGACAAGGTCTCGCTCTGTCACACAGGCTGGAGCGCCATGGCACGATCACAGCTCACTGCAGCCTCCACCTCTCAGGCTCAAGCAATTTCTCCACCTCAGCCTCTCTCGTAGCTGGGACTACAGGCGCGCACCACCACACCCGGCCAACTTTCTTATTTTTTGTTGAGATGAGGTCTCACCATGTTGCCCAGGGCGGCCTCAAACTCCTGAGTTCAAGTAATCTGCCTGCCTCGGCCTCCCAAAGTACTGTAATTACAGGTGTGAGCCACTGTGTGCCCAGCCTTGTTTCTCTTTGTCTTTCTTTCTTTTTTTTTTTTATTTTGAAATAGAGTTTCACTCTGTCACCCAGGCTGGAGTACAATGGCATGATCTCAGCTCACTGCAACCTCTGTCTCCCTGGTTCGAGCGATTCTCCTGCCTCAGCTTCCCGAGTAGCTGGGATTACGAGTCACCACCACCACGCTCAGCTAATTTTTGTATTTTTAGTAGAGAGGGATTTCGCCAAGTTGGCCAGGCTGGTCTTGAACTCCTGATGCCGGGCGATCTGCCCACCTCAGCCTCCCAAAGTGCTGGGATTACAGGTGTGAGCCACCTCGCCCGATCTATTTTTTCTTAAGTCACAGATTCTCTGACTTATTTAAAGTTGATTGGCCGGGCGCGGTGGCTCACGCCTATAATTGCAGCACTTTGGGAGGCCAAGGCGGGCACATCACGAGGTCAGGAGATCGAGACCATCCTGGCTAATGGATGAAACCCTGGTGAAACCCCATCTCTACAAAAAATACAAAAAAAAAATAGCCCAGCGTGGGAGTGGGCGCCTGTAGTCCCAGCTAGTCGGGAGGCTGAGGCAGGAGAATGGCGTGAACCCAGGAGATGGAGCGTCCAGTGAGCTGAGATTGCGCCACTGCACTCCAGCCTGGGCGACAAAGCGAGACTTTGTCTCAAAAAATAAATAAATTAATTAAATAAATAAATAAAGTTGTTGATGTTTGTCCTGAAGCCCTTTTTTGTGGTTTTAGTACAGTCCACAGAAGTTCCTGTTAGGACAGTTGCAGTCTTACCGTGGCCGTGACTCTGTGTGTCAGGGACGTGTCCTCCTGGTGCCACCATGCGGCTGCAAAGAAATTTCTTCTCTGATTCTCCTTCTCCCCCTCCTACCTCCCCAGTCTTACTGTTAACAGTCCCAGGAATGGAAGAGACCACATCAGAGGCAGACAAAAACCTTTCCAAGCAAGCATGGGACACCAAGAAGGTAAGAGCCTGTGAGCTTTCAAAAACTTTTTTTCTTCTTTCTCTTCTCAAGCATCACCCGGGCAAAGGTGACAAAATGGCAGGTTTGGGTGGCTTCACCTTCCCGAGATAGGGAACCTCACTCCGATTTTTCCGTCTTCAAATTCAGAGAATCTGTTAGATCTGTTGATCACTAACAGCAGGCCTTATCCAACAGGCCGGAACTGCACGAAGAATTACAGCCCAGGCCGGGCGTGGTGGCTCACGCCTGTAATCCCAGTACTTTGGGAGGCCGAGGCAGGAGGATTGCCTGAGGTCAGGAGTTCGAGACCAGCCTGGCCAACGTGGTGAAACCCTGTCTCTACTAAAAATACAAAAAATTATGGCCAGACGTGGTGGCTCATGCCTGTAATCCCAGCATTTTGGGAGGCTGAGGCAGGCGGATCATGAGGTCAGGAGATCGAGACCATCCTAGCAAACATGGTGAAACCCCATCTCTACTAAAAATACAAAAACATTAGCCAAGCGTGGTGGCGGGCGCCTGTAGTCCCAGCTACTCGGGAGGCTGAGGCAGGAGAATGGCTTGAACCCGGGAGGCGGAGCTTGCAGTGAGCTGAGATGGCGCCACTGGACTCCAGCCTGGGCAACAGAGCGAGATTCCGTCTCAAAAAAAAAAAAGAAAAACTTAGCTGGGTGTGGTAGTGCACGCCTGTAATCCCAGCTACTTGGAAGACTGAGGTGGGAGAATCGCTTGAACCCAGGAGGCAGAGGTTGCACTGAGCCGAGATCGTGCCATTGCACTCCAGCCTGGGCAACAGAGTGAGACTCCGTCTCAAAAAAAAAAAAAAAAAGAAAACCCGTTGCTGGTCAAGTTGCAGCGAAAGGGACAGCAATGCAAATTACTCCTCCCCTGTGGGAAAGTGATGGACCAACCTGTGCCAAAATCCTTTCAAAAGGGTTTGCTCTAGGCTGGGCATGGCTCACACCTGTCATCCCAGCACTTTGGGCGGCCGAGGTGGGAGGATTACTTGAGCTCAGGAGTTCGGGAGCAACCTGGTCAACAAAGTGAGACCTTGCCTCTACAAAAAATGAGCCAGGCGTGGTGATGTGCACCTGTACTCTGAGCTACTTGGGAGGCTGAGGTGGGAGTATCGATTGAGCTCAGGAGATCAAGGCTGCAGTAAGCTATGACTGTACCATTGCACTCCACCATGGACAATAGAGCAAGACCCCTTCTGTCCGGGAGAAAAAAAGAAGTATTTGCTCCAACAATTTCTACTTCAGGAATTCAGTAATTGAGAGCTGAGGAACAAGTAAGGAGCGACGTGTTTAAAGGTATTTTCCAGAGCTTTTGCAATAAACTAGAAACAGCCTGCACATTTCAGGAATGAGGGATTTATTGAGGAAATTGTCTTCAGTCCCTCGAGGAGATGGGATTTTGAAGAAATTTTAAAATCATGAGAGACACTCCTGATACTATTGTCATGTGGACAGAATAGGATAAGAATATTGGAAAAGGCATAAAACACGCAGAGATGCAGCTGCACAGATACCGGCAGGCAGACCTGACTGAGGGGCGTCTCACAAGGGTTGTGCGTCCTCTGTCCTGGTGAGTGTGGGTGGTGCTGTCAGCCCTTTATATCCATCTGTGTATTTCTTTTTCTTTTCTTTTTCTTTTTAAATTTTGTTATATTTATTTTAATTAATTATTTTTATTTATTTATTTTTTGAGAAAGAGTCTTGCTCTGTCACCCAGGCTGGAGTGCAATGGTGTGATCTCGGCTCACTGCAACCTCCGCCTCCCGGGTTCAAGCGATTCTCCTGCCTCACCCTCCCAAATAGCTGGGCTCACAGGCGTGCACCACCATGCCTGGCTAATTTTTGTATTTTTGGTAGAGACAGGATTTCACCATGTTGGCCAGACTGGTCTCAAACTCCTGACCTCAAGTGATCTGCCTGCCTCAGCCTCCCAAAGTGCTGGGATGACAGGCTCTTTTTCTTTTTTTAGAAATAGGGTCTCTCTTATACCTAGGCAAGAGTGCAGTGGTGCCAGCCTAGCTCACTGCAGCCTTGGAGTCCTGGGTTCAAACAGTCCTCTGCCTCAGCTTCCAGAGTAGCTGGGACTGCAGGCGCATGCTACCATGCCTGACAAATTTTTGTATTCTTTGTTTTTTTGAGGCAGGATCTTGCTCTGTTGCCCAGGCTGGAGTGCAGTGGTGGGAACATGGCTCACTGCAACCTCAACCTCCTGGGCTCCAACGGTCCTCCTGCCTCAGCCTCCTGTGATGCTGGGACTACCGGAGTGTGCCACCAAACCTAGCTTTTTTTTTTTTTTTTTTAAGATGGAGTTTCACTCTTTCGCCCAGTCTGGAATGCCATGGCACAATCTGGGCTCACTGCAGCCTCCGCCCCCCAGGTTCAAGTGATTCTTCTGCCTCAGCCTTCCGAGTAGCTGGGGTTACAGGTGTGAGCTACCATGCCTGGCCAATTTTTAAATCGTTTATAGAGACGGGCTCACTTCATTGTGTAGGCTGGTCTCGAACTCCTGGGCTCAAGCAGTCGTCTGCCTCAGCCTCTCAAAGTGCTGGAATTACAGGCATGAGCCACCTCGCCTGGCCTATTTTTAAATTTTTGTTAAAGACTGGGGTCTCACTGTGTTGCCCAGGCTAGTCTCAAACTCCTGGGCTCTGTCTCTGTGTTTCAGTTTGGCACAAAGAGTCACTCACTGGGATTTCCACACTTGTGGGAAAAAAACTTTAAAAAAGAACTCTTGGCCGGGTGTGGTGGTCACGCCTGTAATCCCAGCACTTTGGGAGGCCGAGACGGGTGGATCACAAGGTCAGGAGATCGAGACCATCCTGGCTAACATGGTGAAACCCCGTCTCTACTAAAAATACGAAAAAAAATTAGCTGGGTGTGGTGGCGGGCGCCTGTAGACCCAGCTACTTGGGAGGCTGAGGCAGGAGAATGGCATGAACCCGGGAGACAGAGCTTGCATTGAGCTGGGATCTCACCACTGCACTCCAGTCTAGGCGACAGAACGAGACTCGGTCTCAAAAAAAAAAAAAAGAAAAAGAAAAAAAGAATTCTAGGCCAGGCGCAGTGGCTTACACCTGTAATCCCAGCACTTTGGGAGGCCGAGGCGGGTAGATCACCTGAGGTCAGGAGTTTGACACCAGCCTGGACAATGTGGTGAAGTCCCGTCTCCATTAAATACAAAAAATTACCCGGGCGTAGTGGCTACATGCCTGTAATCCCAGCTACTTGGGAGGTTAGGGCAGGAGAATCGCTTGCACCCGAGAGGTGGAGGTTGCAGTGAGCCAAGACTACGCCACTGCACTCCAGCCTGGGTACCAAGAGCAAAAACTCCATCTCAAAAAAAAAAAAAAAAAAAAAAAAGAACTCTAGGCTAGACACCGTGGCTCAATCCTGTAATCCCAGCACTTCGGGAGGCTGAGGTGGGAGGATTGCTTGAGCCCAAGAGTTTGAGACCAGCCAGGGCAACATACTGAGACCTGGTCTCTACAAAACATTTTAAAGCAGTTAGCTAGTATGATATGTGTGTGTGCCTGCTACTTAGAAGGCAGGAGGATCACTTGAGCCCAGGAACCCAGGAGTTCGAGTCCAGGCTGGGCAACAGAGCAAGACCCTGTTTCTAAAAAAAAAAAAAAAATTCTAACAGCAAACAAAACTAGAAAACAAATGTCCAGCAGCAGAGAGGTGGGTAAGTAGGCCACGGTCCATCCACACAGCTGGATGTTCTGCCGTTACTCAGGAGAAGGAAGATGGCGACAGTCACCTTGCAGAGGGGAGACACACCCCTGATGGTGGAGTGGGGTGGTGGGTGAATTTTTGATACTGCTCGGAAACCCATTCATGTCTCCATAATGTTGGTGGAATGCTTTTCAAAGTATTCTTGAGAACGTGATCGCCAGTGTGCTTTGCAGAAATCCGGTAATGAAGCGAATGTTTACTCTCAGAATGAAGGAGGCTCTGGCCAAGTAGAAACCCGTTCAGCCGGCGTTCCCCGCAGAGGCTTAAGGCCTGCCGGTGGCACGCCACCCCTCGGGCGCCCCAGTGGCTGCGGGTTGGGCATTGCCCCCTCACGGTGTGTGCACTTTGAGGCCAGCTCCACCCTCTGCCAGCGCGTTCGCCTTTTTCATCTGATAATCCTGAAAGAACTCAGCCAGAAGTGTTTGCCCCAGGGCCCCAGGGGCGGAAACGTGTCACACTGGGAGGCCTCATCCATGGCCAGGGTTCTGTCTGGTCATGCCTGCCGAGAGCAGAAGACGGTCCTGCCTTTGTCCTTGAACAGGAGTCTCGGGGGCCCCTACCTGGAGCCTGTAGTTCCCCAGGGCCTGCAGTGATCCCATTGTCTTGGCTGGTGTTAGCACCCCCAACTCACACGGGAGGAAACACTGGTTCCCAGAAAGGTTTTCCTGGGCACCCCCTCCACAGGACCCACTCACCGGTTTCTGTCCGTGAGCGGTGGGGGTTCGGAGGCTGCCCTGCTACCCTACTGTGTCCTCACAGCCAGAGCCGGACCCCACCCTGCCTCAGAAGCCCTCGGAGGTACCTGGCAGATCTTTCTGCTGGGATTATGATTTTCTTTCCCGTTGCTGTGGAAGTCCACACCTCAGGCCGGGTGCCATGGCTCATGCCTGTAATCCCAGCACTTTGGGAGGCCAAGGCAGGAGGATCGCTGGAGCCCAGGAGTTTGAGGCCAGCCTGGGCAACAGTGAGACCTCATCTCTAAAAAAAAAATAAAAATTAGTCTGGGCACGGTGGCTCACACCTGTAATTCCAGCACTTTGGGAGACCAAGGCAGGCAGATCATGAGGTCAGGAAACCGAGACCATCCTGGCTAACAGTGAAACCCGTCTCTACTAAAAATGCAAAAAAATTAGCCAGGCGTGGTGGTGCGCATCTGTAGTCCCAGCTACTCGGCAGGCTGAAGCAGGAGAATGGTGTGAACCTGGGAGGTGGAGCTTGCAGTGAGCTGAGATTGTGCCACTGCACTGCAGCCTGGATGACAGAGCATGACCCCGTCTCAAAAAAAAAAAAATTAAAAATTAAAATTAAAATTAAACATTTTTTAAAAAGGCAGAGGAGGCTGGGCACGGTGGCTTATGCCTGTAATCCCAGCATTCCGGGAGGCTGAGGCGGGCAGATCACGAGGTCAGGAGATCAAGACCATCCTGGCTAACACGGTGAAACCCCATCTCTACTAAAAATACAAAAATTAGCCGGGCGTGGTGGCAGGCGCCTGTAGTCCCAGCTACGCGGGAGGCTGAGGCAGGAGAATGGCGTGAACCCGGGAGGCGGAGCTTGCAATGAGCCGAGATCCCGCCACTGCACTCCAGCCTGGGCGACAGAGTCAGATTCCATCTCTGAAAAAAAAAAATGGGGAGGAGCCCTTCCCAAGACTCTGAACTTCAAAGGCTCTGTGGGCCACAGTCCAAGAAGAGCCCATTGTGGGCCCTTTCCATATACCACGTCCCAAAAGTGTCCTGACAGTGCTCCACAGCCAAGCAGAAAAACCAGTGTCGTGCTGAGGACTACCCAAGCCCTAGTCACTGGGGATGAGTGTGACTGCCGGCAGAGCAGAGGGACGTCTCAGGACTCTCAGGAAGTAGCAGACCCTGAGGGTCCCCGGGGAAGTCATGTGTCTAGGTCTCGCTGCAAAGCTGGTCAGCCCCAACACAGGGGCAGTGACCTCTGAACTGAGTTTAGGACATCAGGTCCAAGCCTCCTGGGGCTCCCCTGACTCAGTTCTTCCCTCCTTTGGGCCTTGGGCTTGATTCACTCCCTGGAGACTAGTGGCTGATCATAAACTCGCCCGGTGGGCACTGGACAGAGGGAATTCCTGCCCCCGGCACCCCTGCCACCATGATCTGGGAACGGCATGGATGATTCGGGATGGCTCTAGGGACACTTAGCCTCGGGTACCAGGGCTTATGGCGGCCAGCTCAGCAGAGGCCCCTCTGCTGAGCTGGCCACTGACTGCTGTGGTACAGCCTTGGGAGTGTCAAGAGGCGCTTTACACAAAATTTTAAAAGCAGCCGGGCGTAGTGCAGTGATGTGTGCCTATGGTCCCAGCCACTCGGGAGGCTGAGGCAGGAAGATCACTTGAGCTCGGGAGGTTGAGGCTGCGGTGAGCTGTGATCACACCACTGCACTCTAGCCTGCGTGACAAAGTGAGATCCTGTCTCTATGAAATAAAATAAAGATTAAAAAAGATCCACATACCATGTTCTCCCCCGGCTCCTTCTCTGAAAAGAGACTGCCCACTGAGGGCAGGAGCAGGGGGAGGGAACCCATAGGGAAACCCTGTCTGTGCAACTCTTGGCTTCACCCTGGGCATGTCTGGGGCCCGCCCCTCCACCCTGGGGAGTGCCCCTGTCCTCCATCTGCAGGTCTCTGTGGCCCCAACAAGCCTGGTTCCCATGGTGCATCTCTGGGGTTTGTGGGAATATCAGCCGTTTCAAGGAGGCCCAGTGCCCAAGAGGAGGGCCCCACAGGGCGTGCCCCAGGGCTCAGGCTCTGCTGTCTTCTCTTTCAGACGGGGTCCAGGCCCAAGTCCTGTGAGGTCCCCGGAATCAAGTAAGTCTCCACAGGGCCCCCCACCGCACACCGCAGCTGCTGTGCTGCTCCATCCACCCTGGGGCATTCCGTCCACTCTCTTGAGGTTGCAAGTCCCTGCAAGAGGGACACCATGTGACCGGAGGCCAGTGACAGAGCCCCCACATGCCCACCCCTCAGGCACATCATTTCCAGGGATGATACCCTCTCCTGGGTTCAGGGAAGTTGTTGCCCCCGGGCCCCCACTGTCCCCACCGGGTGATAGGCTGCTTTCCAAGGTCCCAGCCAGGTGCTAGCCGACAGTGGTTTCCCAAGCACACAGCACCTGATGGGGAGTGCCCTTTTGCACTGCTGAGTTTCTCCCGCCAGCCCCCTGCCCCCCGACCAGCCCTGCCGCACGAGCTCATTCCTGCCTCCCTCTGGCCTTTCCCCAGCATCTTCCCATCCGCCGACCAGGAAAACACTACAGCCCTGATCCCCGCCACCCACAACACAGGGGGCTCCCTGCCCGACCTGACCAACATCCACTTCCCTTCCCCGCTCCCGACCCCGCTGGACCCCGAGGAGCCCACCTTCCCCGCACTGAGCAGCTCCAGCAGCACCGGCAACCTCGCAGCCAACCTGACGCACCTGGGCATCGGCGGCACCGGCCAGGGTAAGGCAGGAACACTCTGCCCTCAGACAGAGCACCAGCTCGTGCAGACAACACGGGCATCTGCAGGATGACTTGGCAGGGTCCTGTCCCAAACACCAGGGCATGGGGGAGAGGGCTGGGGGGTGGCCAACAGGCTGACCCAGTGGGCACAGGCATCCCAGGTAGGGGTGGGGCCTGAGTGCAGGCCTGGTAGAAAGGAGCGTGTGGTGCCCCCAGACACCAGACAGTGGGTTTGAGGGTGTGTGATGGTGCTTTGGGGAGTCCAGGAGGGGAGCCCTGGGGGTTTTAACCCAGCTGGGGTGGGCTACGCCTTCCCTCCGCCCCTCCTTGCCCCCAGCCCCTCATTGGGGGGCGGGATCAGGCCTGACCTGCTTCCTCCACCCGACATCTGACAGCGACCACCTGCTTGTCACACCCCAGTCTCCCCACTCCCACTCCTGTCTCCAGCTCCACACTCCTTTCTTCCTCAGCCACATCCACAGGGACGTCGCACAGGCCCCTCGCCCGTCCCAGTAGCTCCTGGCACTGCTGCTGCCCTGCTTCCCCCGGGACCCCCCTTCTGTGGCTACACTGATTGCAGAGGTGTCCCCCCAACTCCTCTGTCCTTTTCCAGACCTGGACCTGGCCCATTGTCAGCGTATCCTGTCGGTTCCGCCCTCAGGACCTGGCCTAACCTGGCCCCTCTCCCCAGGCCCCCAACCCCCTCTCCACCCAGAACAGCCACCAGCCATGGCTTCCTCTGCTTGGGACATTGCACAGCCCCTAGCTCCCTTTCAGTGAAAGCCTGAGGCCTCCAGGGCCTGGGATGTCCACCCTGGCCCACCCTCCACCCTCTGACCTTAGCCCCAGCCCCACCTCAGGGCCTCTCTGCACATGTAGTTCTTCCCCTCCAGGCGGCCGCAGGCCTCCCTCCCTCCCCTGCCCTGCCCCGTTCAGAGCTAGTCCGTTTGGCAAGGCCATTCCAGCCCTGGCCTCTCCTGCCACATTGCTTTCCCGTACCCCTGCCCTGGCCCACGTTGCTGCTCCATCCTTAGCTGTTGCCTGTGTCCCCCGTTGGCTGTGCAGTGTGTGACCTGCATCCCGGGGGTGGCAGGCACCTGGCTTCCAAGGAGGAGAAATGGCGTGGCTCCAACTAGCCCCAGGGGGTGGGACAGGCAGGGGGATGCACTAGGGGTGGGGGTAACACACGCCACCTCGCTGTGCTCTGTCCTGCCCCAGAGCTGCAGAATGAACCGGCCCCGGCCCAGTCCACAGCCCATCCTGCCTCTGCCGCAGGCTGGGAAGGTAGCACCAGGCAGGACTTTCCATGAGACAGTCACATGCTTACATTTGTAACTGGCAAGTCCCCCTGGCTGCCCTGGAAGAAGGAGCTGTTGGGAGGGGTGGCCGCTGGAGCAGGACAGCACCCCAATCGGGGGCTCTGCTGGGAGACTCCAGGGTGAAATTGGCCAGCCTGCGAGCCAGGTTGGTGCAGGGAGTGAAGGGAGAGGGAGGAGCCTGGAGGCACTCTTGGCTTTGGTGCCAGCAGGGCCAGGGCAGGCAAGGGGTGTGGAGGGTGCCGTGAATGTTCCTGGGTATTTTGGAGGAGGGCATGGGGACCAGAACAGTGAAGAGGGGACAGGGCCCCAGCCCGAGCGCATCAAGGCTGTGTTCTGACTCCCACACCTGGGCCCTGGGCCCGAGGGGCTCTGCCACTGGACAGAGGGCACCAGAGAAGGCCCAGAAAACACAGCCGATTCGGAGGAGCCCTGTTCATTGTCTCCAGATAGACAGGGCCAGGCAGGCAGCATCCAAACGCACTTGCGCGGAACCAGAAAGCCAAAGGCCAGCGCTGGGGCTGCAGGTACCTCTGCCCTCCATAGAAGCCGCCATCTCCCAACCCCTGCTTTTCTCCTCACATCTCCTCACGGCCACCAGAGCACATAGCCCCCTTCCCGCTGGAGGGTCCTTGGCAAGTCCCCAGCGCCCGCCCAGGAGCCGCGCATCTCCAGCCGGCGCCCAGTCTAAACAAGTGCAAGGAAACACACAACACATGTGGAAGGCGGAGCCGGTGCTGGCCGGAGCAGCCCGGTAATGCCTGACATGTGTTGGGTTGTTTGTGAACCTGCCGCCCAAGCAGCTCGCCTGGCAGGGGCTTTGCTTTCTGGGCGCCTTTTAAATCAAGCCGAGCTGCCGGCCCCTGGCACACACGAAGGTGGCCCCCTCCCTTCCCCGAAGCCCACCCGCCAGTCGGAACGTGAGCTCCTCGGAAAGGAAGAGGCCTTCGTGGCTGGGGAGACAGTACCCCCCTTGGCTCCATCTACATTTCCCGTATCCCTGGCTGCTTCCCAGAGTGCAGGAGGAGGGCAGGCCCTGGCTTCTCCTTCCTGGCCCAGCTTTGAGTCCAGGCGGGCCCTGCCACCTGGCCCGCCCTCCCCTGGCAGCTCTCCCTGCCCGCCCCAGACTTCCCCTCCAGCTGGCTCTGCGCCTGTTCCCAAAGGTGAGCCAGGTTGCCGACAGGAATTCAACAGCAAGGCGCCCGTCCGCCATCCTGGGCCAACTGGCCTCTCTAGGGGTGGCCGAGAGCTCACTTTGTAGCCAGTGGAAGATTAAAAACCCCCTTGTATTCAGGGCAGACGTTAGAGACTGGCAGCCCAACGGCCCAATCCACCCCATAATATGTTTCTTGTAGGCCCGCAGTTGTGCATCTGTGATATGGCCACAGGCCACATCTCGACGTTTCAGACAACAGCAAACCACATATTCAGCAGTGGCCCCATCAGAGTATAATGCCATGTCTTACTGCTCCTTTTCTAGGCTTAGACACACAAGACACACAAGTCCTTACCATTGTGCTACAGTCGCCTACGGTTGGTTTTTTTTTTTTTTTTTTGGAGACAAAATCTCACTCTGTCACCCAGGCTGGATTGCAGTGATGTGATCTCCGCTCACTGCAGCCTTCGCTTCCCGGGTCCAAGCAGTTCTCCTGCCTCAGCCTCCCGAGTAGCTGGGAGTACAGGTGCCCACCACCATGCCTGGCTAATTTTTGTATTTTTAATAGAGATGGGGTTTCACCACATTGGCCAGGCCGATCTCAAACTCCTGCCCTCAGCCTGCCCCGGCCTCCCAAAGTGTTGGGAATACAGGCATGAGCCACTGCGCCTGGCCAACGGTATTCAGGACACTCACCCTGTACAGGTTTGTAGCCTGGGAACAAGGGCCCTACCATCTGGCTGAGGTGTGCAGAGGCTCTGCCATCCAGGTTTGTGTAAGTTGCTCTGTGATCCTCATGCACAGCCATGAAATCGCCGGACAACGCATTTCTCAGAAGTCACCCCCATTGTTAAGTGATGCGTGACTGTACTTAGAATCAACATTAAAAAACCAGGGGAGTGCCAGTAGAACACCAAATTTCTGGCTGCTCTTGAAGAATCAGAGAGCCCAGTGACCATGGACAATGTCCTGCACCTCAAGATGGGCCACAGTGCTCCAGTTTGCCTCAGGCCCCACCCGCCCCTGTCGTCCCACATCCATACCCTCACACACTCCTGACATCTGCCCGTACTTTTGTACCGAGCCCGACCTCTGCTTCTGACCTGGGCACTGAGCATCTCTTGGCCTGCTGGATGCACGAAGTGGTGGATACTCAGGAGAAGATGAGGGAGTGGCCCAGGGTCATGACTCTGAGTGTGCTCTGAGCAGGCTTCCCCCAGATCCTCTCGCCCAGGCATCTGTTGATGCCTCCCTGGACGCCAGGGTCTGCAAAGGGCGCTTGCTGCCTGGGGAGCAGTCGACAGCACCAGGCTTCCTCCCACACGCGCAGCCAAGCAGAGCTGCCAGGGCGTCCGAGGGGAAGTGCAGGCGTGACCAAGCTCGCCCCGGTGAGCAGCTGCCCTAGGCACGGACAAGGCTGTCTGTCATCTCCCCTCGGCGCTTGTCGGGTGTGTTCCGTGGGCCCACTCACCCGCCGTCTCATCTGCTGGAACAAGGTTAATCTGGTGCCTGGATCTACCGGGGTGAGTCAGGCGGCTTCACCCCCGCCTTGACTGCAGGCCAGACGCTCTTCAGAGCCTGCTCCTGACCTCACCAGGGCCTCACTTTGAACCAGAGAGGGCGGCGGTTATCGTCGCCATCTCACCAGCCAGGAAACCGAGTCTCCAGGATGGATGGGGGTCAGGCCAGGCCCCCAGGGCTCCTCCTGTCATTGAGGGACCTGTTGCCTGTCTGGCATGGTGCCCACGATAACCCAACCAGCCCCAGCTACTGCCACGTTGAACTTGTCCTCACCCAGCTCCATCACTGCAGCAGAATCCAAGGATTGGGTTGCTCAGGGCAAGGGCCTCTGGGGCCGGGGTGAGGGAAGGGGTGATGAGGCAGCCCCTGGCAGGACTTCCAGCAGGAATGAATGTGTCAGACCCTAGGGCAGAGAGGGGGAAGGATGTTGAGGAGTGACATTCTTTAGTTCAGGCAGCCTGACGGGTGGCACTGCAGCTCGGGGAATGCGCCAGGTCGGGGGAGGAGAAGGGATGTGGGACATGGGGGACAGCAGGTGCTCAGGTCTGGGGGCCAAGAGAAGCAGCTACAGGAATGGACACATTCACCAAAGGAGGGCAAGATCCATGAGGCAGTGGACAAAACCACAGCATTGGGCAGGACTTGCTGGCTTGAAGCTAACCACAGCCCAAGCCATTTTCAACCAAAAGAAAAAAAAGACATTTATTGTCTCCTAAAAGTGGGAAGCAAGCTCAGATGCTGCCTCTCCCCCATAGCCCTTCAGCTAGCTCCTCCCCTCGCCACAGGATGCCCCACGCACGGCTTCAGACAGCCCTTCCTGGAATTCCATCCAAAGTCCCTGGGAAGACTCTCATTGGGCCAGCCTGGTCACATGTCCATCTGGGGGCCAATTGTATGCTCCAGAGATGGGGACATGCTGGTTGGCTGGCTGTGAGACACCCGCTTCGTGGAAGGAAGAACAGACTATGCAGGACTGTGGGACCCCTGGGTTAGGGATCAGGGCCTTCAGGGGGTGCCCAGGTTTGGCAGTTGGGACATGCCCACGGGCTTCTGTCTGAGCAGTTAAGCTATTCCCATGCAGTGTGACTGTGGGTGTGTAAGCAGCCCTTTCTCAGTCATCAGTCTCACACCCACTCTCCCTCCCTCCCACTTCCTTTCCAGGGATGAGCACACCTGGCTCCTCTCCACAGCACCGCCCAGCTGGTGTCAGCCCCCTTTCCCTGAGCACAGAGGCGAGGCGTCAGCAGGCATCGCCCACCCTGTCCCCGTTGTCACCCATCACTCAGGTGCGAGGGCAAGGTGGGGGGCAAGTGGGAGGGGGAAAGGGAAAGGTGGACCCCTGGGTCTACCTCTTGGCAGGCCTCCTGCTCCTTCCAGGAGGCCCTGAAACCTTGAGAATGCTCCCAACACTTCTAATTGTTATCATATTTTCAGGCCGGGCGCCATGGCTCACGCCTGTAATCCCAGCACTTTGGGAGGCTGAGGTGGGTGGATCACTTGAGGTCAGGAGTTCAAGCCCAGCCTGGCCAACATGGTGAAACCCTATCTCTACAAAAATACAAAAAATTAGCCGGGCATGGTGGTGTGTGCCTGTGTTCCCAGCTACTAGGGAGGCTAAGATGAGAGGATCACTTGAACCCAGGAGGTGGAGGCTGCAGTGAGCCATGATCACACCACTGCATTCTACCCTGGGAGACAGAGTGAGACCCTATTTCAAAAAAAAAAAAAAGACTCAAGAGCTTAGCTTTTGATTTTTCAATTTGCTGTATTTGCTTATCTACTTTTCTGGGTAGTTTGTATGTGTCTCGGAATTTGTCCATTTCGTCTTTGCTATCCAACTTGATGGCAGAAAATTGTTCATAATACTCTTTTGCAATCCCTTTTTTTTTTTTTTTTGAGACAAAGTCTTGCTCTGTAGCCCAGGCTGGAGTTCTGTGGCACGATCTCAGCTCACTGCAGCCTTGCCTCCTGGGCTCAAACCATTCACCTGCTTCACCCTCCCAGGTAGCTGGGACTACAGGCACCACGCCCGGCTAATTTTTTTTTTTTTTTAATTTTTAGTAGAGATGGGGTTTCACCATGCCAGCCAGGCTGGTCTCGAACTCTTGACCCCAAGTGATCCGCCTGCCTTGGCCTCCAAAAGTGCTGGGATTGCAGATGTAAGCCACTGCACCTGGCTGTAATCCCTTTTTTAAAAAAGTTTTGAGACAGAGTCTTGCTCTGTCACCCAGGGTGGAGTGCAGTGGCGTGATCTTGGTTCATTGCAACCTCCGCCTCCCAAGTTCAAGCAATTCTTGTGCCTCAGCCACCTGTGTAGCTGGGATTACGGGCGCCCATCACCACGCCCAGCTAATTTAAAAAAATAAATAGGCCGGGCGCAGTGGCTCAAGCCTGTAATCCCAGCACTTTGGGAGGCCGAGACGGGCGGATCACGAGGTCGGGAGATCGAGACCATCCTGTCTAACACGGTGAAACCCCATCTCTACTAAAAATACAAAAAACTAGCCGGGTGTAGTGGCGGGCGCCTGTAGTCCCAGCTACTTGGGAGGCTGAGGCAGGAGAATGGCGAGAACCCGGGAGGCGGAGCTTGCAGTGAGCCGAGATCGCGCCACTGCACTCCAGCCTGGGTGACTGAGCAAGACTCCATCTCAAAAATAAATAAATAAATAAATAAATAATAGAGATGGGGTTTGCCATGTTGGCAAGGCTGGTCTCGAACTCTTGGCCTCATGCAATCTGCCCACCTTGGCCTCCCAAAGTGCTGGGACTATAGGCGTGAGCCACCACACCTGGCCTTGTAATCCTTTTTATTCACATAAAATTGGTAGCAAAGTTCCCATTTTCATTTTCTGATTTTAGTAATTTGAGTCTTCCCTCTTTTTTACCTAATCAGTGCAGCTTCATAGAATGAGTTAGGAATGTTCACTTCTCTTCTATTTTTTGGAAGCATTTTTAATTCCTCTTTAAATGTTTGGTAAAATTGGGCTTGTGTAATGGTAAATTCCTGTAGTCCCAGGTACTTGGGAGGCTGAAGTAGGGATTGCTTGAGCCCAGGAGTTTGAGTCCAGCCTGGGGAACATGGTGAGATCCCATGTCTTAAAAAAGAAAAGAAAAAAAAGAGTTTAGTAAAATTCAGCAGTGCAGCCCCCTGTGTCTTAGCTCAAATCTGTTGGGAAGTTTCCAATCTCATCTCCTTGTTATAAGGCTATTCAGGTTTTCTGTTTTTTCTTGAGTAAGTTTTGGTCATTTGTGCATTTCTAGAAATTTATCCATTTTGTCTTTTTAAAAACGAAACAAAAAAACCCTAACAGAACTTTGACATTTAAAAAATTTTTTTTAGTTTTTTATTTTAATTTAATTTTATTTTTTTGAGACAGAGTCTCACTCTGTCACCCAAATTGGAGTGCAGTAGCGTGCTCTTGGCTCTCCTATAGCCTCTGCCTCCCAGGTTCAAGCAATTTTTGTGCCAGCCTCCCAAGTAGCTGGGATTACAGGCATGTGCCTACCACGCCCAGCTAATTTTTGTATTTTCAGTAGAGACAGAGTTTCACCATGTTGACCAGGCTGGTCTCAAACCCCCGACTTCAAGTGATCACCCCACCTCAGCTTCCCGAAGTGCTGGGATTGCAGGTGTGAGCCACCGCACCTACTGCTTGTTTGTTTTTAACGTAACCACAGTGGCATTGTTCACCTACAACCAAGTTAATGGTAGTTCCTTGGTACCTGGCAATGCCCGGCCCGAACTCCATTTCTCCCCGCCCCTCGGCCCTCATGTCTCCTGTCTGCTTACAAAGTTGTCTTATTCAGATCGAGATCCAGACAGAGCTGTGGGCGCTGGCTCCTGGCAGCTGTGTCTTCAGCCACTTTATGAGCTAGGCTGTCTTAATCTGATACCTGCCCCTTCCCTCTATCTGGAAACTCTTTTCCCTTCACAAATGACCCACTGGTCCTCAGAGGCCGGGCATCCTACTAAGCGGTTTTTGTCCCATAGCTCCTGAGCACGCTCAGCCTTTCTTAGAGGGCAGGGACCCTACCTTCCCCAAGGACTGTCAGCTTGGTAGCACCTGGCTGTGAGTTTCCACCCAGACAGCCAGCGTCACACACTTCCCTCTCATTGATTTTCCTCTTTCCAGCTCTGTGAAGGCCTGAGCCAGCCCTTGGTGAGGGGCCATGCTGGTATCTCCAGCAAGCCCATCCTCTCCAGCATCCCCAGGGTGGGCAAGGCTTTGGGAGGCCGAGGCAGGTAGATCACTTGAGGTTCCCCCGCGGCACCCACAGGGGCTGGGAGCTGGCTGCTCACTGAGCCACCAGGGATGGCCATCCTGGGCTTGCCCTGCAGCTGGTGGAGCGGCCTGAGCTGCACGGCATGTAGTATGGGTGCAGGCGCAACAAGCTGGAGGAGGTCAGGTCCTGCACAGCTCCAGCTGACCCCTGGGGCCCTGGGTGAGGCCCACCCTCTCTAGCCTGGGCTTCCTCATCGTGAGGAGCACTGAGCCCAGGGGCTGTCCGTGATCACAGGCACTTCCACCCCACCTGCTGAGCATGCCAGGCTGTGGGGGCCTGAGGGGACCAGGCACTGACAACCAGGACCCGCCCTGCTTGACGCTCTCCTCTCCTGCAGGCCGTAGCCATGGACGCCCTGTCTCTGGAGCAGCAGCTGCCCTACGCCTTCTTCACCCAGGCGGGCTCCCAGCAGCCACCGCCACAGCCCCAGCCCCCGCCGCCTCCTCCGCCCGCGTCCCAGCAGCCACCACCCCCGCCACCCCCACAGGCGCCCGTCCGCCTGCCCCCCGGTGGCCCCCTGTTGCCCAGCGCCAGCCTGACTCGTGGGCCACAGCCGCCCCCACTTGCGGTCACGGTACCGTCCTCTCTCCCCCAGTCCCCCCCAGAGAACCCTGGCCAGCCGTCGATGGGGATCGACATCGCCTCGGTAAGCCCAGGGTGGGGGCCCTCGGGGCCTGGCTGGGGGTCTTGTGAGGACAGCCCGGGGGCTGCAGAACAGTCAGGTTACCTGCTGCATGGGCCAGGGGTCAGGACCCCAGTGAACGCTGCCCGGGCCCAGCCCTCCACGGGGCTACCCTTGGAATCAAACTGAGACTGTCACTCCCTGTAGAGATGGAGAAACTGAGTCATGAGCAGGTGGCTGGCCCCAGACTCCACCCAAGGTGGGCCACCCCATGTTTAACTGCCGAGCACCCCCTCTTGGCCTGTCTGACCTCTCCCATCCAAAGCCAGGCTTCCTTGGAGGCAAGAAGAGTACAGCATTCTCAGGGCCGGGGCACGGGCTGGGGCACAGGCCGGGGGCCAGGGGTGACATAAGCTCATCAGGGAAGGAAAGGCGAGGCCAGTCTGAGAGGCGGCAGCCCACTGGGCACAGAGCCTGGGGCCCAGGGCTGGGGGCTACAGCTCAGACCATTGGACTTTCTGCTCAGGGCCAGCTCAGGCAGACAGGGCTGGGCTTTGACCCCGTACCCACAAATCTTCCTGACTCTGCAGACCACCTGCTTGCTCCAGTGGTGTGGGCTGGGTGGGAAACAGCTGCATGGGGCCACATCCAGAGAAACAGGGACCTGTGTTTGGGGCACAAGTCCTCCCACTTGACCCGGCTGCCAGCCGCAGGCTAAATGTCCTCCAAAAATTTGTGTGCTCTGCAAAGAACAGCCCCCTGAGCGGGGTGGGGCAGGCGGGTGAGCCTACAGGTAGAGACCCACATTCCCAAGCTGCTCTGACCTTCGGAGGGTACCACCCAGGGCCCCCGGATGGGAAAGTGCCCAAGTCTTTCCTTTGGTGGAAACACAGCAGGTCCTGGGGGAGGCTCCCAAGGTGGGGCCTCACCTTGGAGCTGGGTGGTGTTGGAGGCACAGGGTGTCTGGGCCAGGTGCAGGGACGACCCTCTAGGGCTCTTAGGTCAGGTTGTCTATGCCCAGCACCCCCCACAAGAAAGACGGCTTCCTGCCCCCACTTCAAGTCAGTCATCCCTAAGTAACAGTGCTGGCACTTGTCACCTACACAGGAGAGCTCACTGCCACCCCCCGCCCTGCCCCGCCCCACCCCACCTGGACTCAAGCCCTACCCCACACTGCCCAGAAAGTGCCACCAAGGACATGGGGGAGACAGCAGTTATAGGCCCTGGACTGGTCAGGCTGGGCCTCATTCAGTGACCAGCTCAGACAGGTCAGGCAAATTGTCTGCAGGCACACAGCATGGCTGGGCCGTGCCAGGACCAGAGCATGGTCTGAATCCAGGGCCTGGCCTGGCCCAGCCTGCCTCTCTGAAAGGTCTGGGTCATAGCAGTGAGATGCCCGGGCCTTTGGTCCCTCGAGCAGGTGGAGGAAGTGGCTACCCCTTGCAGGTCTCAGACGGCATAACCCAGGTTATGCAGTAGGGCAGGGATAGTGACTTGGCTGCCCCGTGCTGGGAGCCTGGGCTGCTAGCAAGATGGCCTTTACTCAGTCCCCACCCTTAGAGACGGGCCAGACCGATGGGCTGCAGACTTGGGGGCTTAGAGAGGCAGAGGACCTGCCCAGGGCACACAGTGAGGGAGAGCTGGGAATAGGAGGCAGCACCCGCCTGCCCAGCCTTGGATTTTCCCTGCCCGTGAGGCTGTGTGTGTGTGGGTTGTGGGTGTGCACAAGTGGGTGGGTGCAAGTGTATGTGGTGTGCACCTGCATGGGTGTGCATGCATGTGGATGTGTGTGCACGTGTGCATGCGTGGGTATGTACATTTGTGGGTGTGTGGACATTTGTGGATGTATGGACGTTTGTGTGTGGGTATGTGTGCATGTGTGGGTGTGTACATTTGTGCGGATGTGTGCATGTGTGCATTTGTGGGTATGTACATTTGTGTGTGGATGTATGCACGTGTGTGCATTTGTAGGTGTGGGTAGACGTGTGTGCATGTGTGGGTGTGCATGCGTGGGTATGTACATTCATGTGTGGATATGTGTACGTATGTGGGGGTGTCCATATGTGCGTGGATGTGTGTGCATGTGTCTGGGTGTGCATGCGTGGGTATATATATTCTAGTGCGGATATGTGTGCACGTGGGTGTGTCTCTGTGTCGGTGTGCATGCATGAGAGTGCACGCGTTGCTATCTGGGTCTGAGCCTGCTGAGTCAGGGCCAACCCTCTGATCACCCTCCTGTAGCTCTAGGAAGGAGGGCAGTTCTCCACCCTCCACACCGTTCCTTCCTCGGAAGCTGGGTTTGGGGGCGGCTCCCCCTAGGTCTCAGGGACCCACCTTTCCTGCAGGTGCCCAGGCTCCTCTGCCTACCAGTGGGGTGGTGACGTCACCAAGGTGTGAGGGGTGGGGGGACCTGCCTGGGGGCTGATCAGGCTGCTCCCAGGAAGTAGGGACTGGAGCCCGGGCTTGGGGCAGCTGGGCTGCGGTGTGCTGACCTGTCTGTCATCGCAGGCGCCGGCTCTACAGCAGTACCGCACTAGCGCCGGCTCCCCGGCCAACCAGTCTCCCACCTCGCCAGTCTCCAATCAAGGCTTCTCCCCGGGGAGCTCCCCGCAAGTAAGGGGCGTCGCCTCCCCCTTGGCCTGCGGGCACCAACGCTCGTCTTGTTCATGCCCCGTGTGTTCCCTGCCCGCTGTCTGTCCTCATGCATGTCCTCATGCATCTCATCCCGTCCACGCCATCAGACCTGAGCTGTGCACCCACCAGGCTGCACCAGGGCAGGAACCCCACAGGCCCCTTCCCAGGAGCCACCAGGGCCTGCCTCTGCTGAATACTACTAGGTGGGGGTGACAAGGGTGCCTCATGTACATTAGTGACATTAGCGATGGCTGTGGCCCTGCCTGGATGTCCGCATTGAGTGGCCCAGGGGCGATGCCCTCCACACCCAGTGTGCCACCCGGAGAGTGAGCTGGAGCTTTGGGGGCTCCCCCGATTTGGGGGCGCAACTGAGATGGCTGGCCGGCCCGCAGGGAAGGCGCTGACTCTTCGGCCCTGCTTTCCCCTTCACCCCATAGGCAGCTGTGTTTCTCCAGAACCACTGGCCCAGGAGGTTTCTCTGAGCCACTCTGCAGTGTCTCAGGGCCCTTGTCCCCATTCCACAGACGGGAGACTGAGGCCGGCCTCAGACCTCACCCATCAGCCCTGGGTTTTCCTGCTGCGCCCAGCACCATAGGACCGTGGCTCGCGGATGCCCCAGCCCCTCCCAGGTTCAGGTTCCTCGGAATGCCCCTCCGTTCTGCCTGGCCGGTGGGAGCGGCCAGCCTGGTTCCCCACTCAGCCTGCTCGTGTTGTGCTTGGACATCAGGTGTGGCCAGTAGACCCCACATTCCATCTAGAACATGTGTCCAGGAAAAGGGGTACCCACAAGGCCAACATCCAGCCCCCAGCTTTTTTTACCCTGGCAGCAGAGCCTCCCCAGAACTCCACTATCTTGGGACCATCTCATCCCCACAATTTCACCGAGCTGAGAAGCCCCTAGCAGCCACTGCTGTGCCCCGGGTGCTGAAGCCATCCCTGTCCCTGGTAGAGGGGATGCTCTCGTCCTACTTCCCAGCTAGATAGAAGAGTCGCCCCTCCAGGGCTGAGGTTGGGCTCCCTTGTCCCAGGGCAAACTGTGAGTGCCACAGACAAGGACAGCGAAGCCCCTCTGCCCCCATCTCCAGCTCTCACACGTGTGTAGGGACATCTGCCCCATCAGGCAAGGGCTGTCTGGGATCACTGCCTGTAGCCCTGTGTTCTGGAGGCGAAGTGGGGGGCAGCAGTGGTCTCGGGGAGGCATGGGAGTCAGCCTGGTGTCTGCGCACGCTCAGTCTGTCCACACTGGCTCTCTGAGCTCTCGGGCTCTGGCAGCGTGTCTGGTCTCGTCGTGTGGTGCTGTTGGGGATGGCGCTGGGGGCGCTGGAGAAGCGGCAGGTGGGGCCTGTCGCAGGTGGGCAGCCCAACGGGGGCTGGTTCCTGAGTGAGGTCCCTCTTGCGTGTGAGACAGGACAGGAATTAGGGGTGAAGCCAGTTTCTCTCAGGAGAGAGTCACCAGTACGTCTGGTGAATTTTTGGGCCCCAAGCCAAAGCGGGTTAGTTTGCCAGGCAGCGAGCAGGTGGCGGTGTTGTCAAGCCCACGTCTGTGTGTCTGGTGTCCGTCGTGCGCTGGTGCGGGAGGCAGGCGGCTCTTGGAGGTGTGGGGACATCAGGATGGGGCTCTCAGGGGCAGATCGTTCTAGGTGGAGGCCAGACCTGCCTTCCCTCTGCACTGTGTCTCCAAGGACTCACCCATCGTCCCACAGGCCCAGACCACCCCACACCTGCTGTGCCCTGCCTCGAGTAGGCACTGTGTGCACCCCAGCAAGGCCCTGGGCCACAGGCAGCTACCATTTGGTCTGGTTTGTGGCTTTCTCCCAACTTCAAGCTCACCTTTCTGGCAAGCCCTCATGGCAGCCTCACAGGGAAGCCTCAGCCTGTGTTCCCCCGCATATGCCAGGTCTTTTTGAGCCCAAGCCCACAGGGACAGGATCAGGTGCTGTCCTGGAAGCCTGGGCCCACCCTACACCCTGAGCCCCAGGACAGACCCAGCTTTGGACCAGCTCTACAGCAGCCAGGACATTACCTATTGCCTGCCTCCCTCGCCTTGGGCAAACCAAGCCACAAGCTTGCAGTCCTTGTTTCCAAAACCCGAAACCGTTGATTTTTAGGGCCAAGATAGCATTTTTGCCACGTGGGTTGGCCTTCCCTTCCTTGGCTTACCTTTTTACCTCTTCCCTGGCGTTTGAGTGGGATGTCCAACCTCACAAGCCCTCTTGCCCCAGGATGAGCATGTTTGTCTCTGCTGTCTGCCCACTGACCACCAGGAGCAGCCGGTGGGTTTATGGCCGGCCCCTCTCTGGGATTGAGGCCAGAAGCTAAGGCGTTGGGATCTTCCTGGAACAAAGGAGATCGCTCTAGAGCAAAGCTCAGATGGGGAGCTCCAGGGGAGAGGGCCAGGGCCTTGGGTCTATAGAGACATTCACCTGGATGCCTTGAAGGGCACATGCCTTATGCTGTAGCTCTGAGAATGGCTGGGGGACAGTGGCTTCCTGGGGATACCAGCCAGAGCTCCCAGCCCCTGGGATGCTGCCAGGCCTCCTGCAGCCGCAAGGTCACACTGCAGCTGCGGCTCCCGAGGCCTCGTCCACAGCCACCGTCTCCTCGCCTCCACACCCCACCCAGGCCTCATCCCACCATCTCTTGGGCAGGGGCTCCGGGTGCCTCCTTTCTAGCGTCTCCACCACCTGTAAGTTCCGCTAGCCCCCTGCTCCTGTCACAGGGACAGCCCCTGTCCCCCTGCCTCTGAGAGCCCTGCTGGCCTTGGATAGCAGGAGTAGGGCTCCAGGTCCTGCAGGCCGGCAGCCCTGGGCAGGGGCTCTCCCTGTGCCTGTCCTGTGCTCTCTCAGCTGGTGGCTGGCTCTGCACGCCCATCCTGTCCATGTACGTGGCCTGCATCCTGTCCTTTGTCTCCTGTCAGGAGTCACCAAGTGCACTTTCGGTCCTGAATGTAACGTCTGGGTACTTCCTGCCTTGGCCCTGGTGACAGGTTCTCCTCTGGGGCCTGTTGGGTGGGAGTTCCTCATCCCTGTGGCCCCCAACTTCCCTATGATGGAAATGGAGGCTCCCTTAGCCTGGCTTGAGGAGAGGAGATGGGGATGGGGCCTTGGGAAGGGGGTTTCGGGGTGCAGAGGCCTCCCAGGATCAGGTGGTGGAAAAAAGTCATCCAGGATTGGGGGGTACTTCTGGAACCCTAAAATAAGCATCATAGCCTTCTGCCATCCCAGGCACCATCTGGGAGGTTCCAGAGGCCTCTTGTCTTCCAGCTGGGCTTGGGAGGTGCCGACTTCCTGCCTGGCCTTGGGCCGTGACCACAGCAGGCCTCTCTTCTGTCTGCAGCACACTTCCACACTGGGCAGCGTGTTTGGGGACGCGTACTATGAGCAGCAGATGGCAGCCAGGCAGGCCAATGCTCTGTCCCACCAGGTGAGCGGGCGCCCAGGCCGCCAGTCGGCTGGTGCCCAGGACAGATGCTCGCTGGGACCCTTGCTGGGACCTGGGCCTTGCGAGTCAGAGCTGCGCGTGCTCGGGGGGCCCCTGCCTGCCCCACAGCTTTGCCCCTTGGTCCCCACCCTGTCCCATCTGCAGGCTACAGAGGCTGAGTCCCCGGCAGGGGTGGCCTAGCGCTGCCTCCCCTGGCATCTGTGCCTGCCCACAGAGTGGAGGCCAAGGGCAGAGGGTGAGGAGGGGCAGGCAGCGAACGCCGGGCCAGACAGGGATGGGACCGTGGCTATGGACGCGGCGCCTAGGCATGGACTGTGCACGCGGGTTTGCCGGGAGGTTTTGCTGGCTTTTCGTGGAGGCCAGGATCGGGGACATCCAGGGGGCTTGGTGGCAGCCTGGAGCTGCTCACTCACTTGCTCATCCATTCATCCATTCATCCAGCCAGCCTCCAGGGTGGCGGGGAGGCCCCAGGTGGCGGGCGGAGCGGGGCTCGTGCTTGGCAGCCTGGGTGCCGGGCATCCTGCAGGGACATCGTCCCCAGCTGTGGGCAGGCCAGCCACAGCAGCCAGGGGCCTGGGGTGGCCAACCGGGCAGGCCCGTGGTGGCCCTCACAGCCTGGTGTGCCTCCCTTCCCAGCTGGAGCAGTTCAACATGATGGAGAACGCCATCAGCTCCAGCAGCCTGTACAGCCCCGGCTCCACACTCAACTACTCGCAGGCGGCCATGATGGGCCTCACGGGCAGCCACGGGAGCCTGCCGGACTCGCAGCAGCTGGGATACGCCAGCCACAGTGGCATCCCCAACATCATCCTCACAGGTGAGGCCAGGCCGGGGGCAGGTGTGCGGCGCCCTGAGGGGCCTCAGCCCATGCGGAGACAGCCAGAGACTGCTGCCCCGCAGCATGAGGGTTGACAGGACCAGGGCTATGACCCAAGCTTGGTGGGGGCCCGAGGAGGCCACACTCCCTCTCCCCCAAATTTGACTCATTCCTGGGCTTCGGGCCAGGCCAGGGAGACACCCCTGGACCAGATGTCCCGTGCATAGGACAGAGATGGTCACTCTCGCCTCTCGGCAGCCTCCTGTGTGGCCGCGCAGCCCGGGTAAAGGTCGAGCAGTCGGGTACACAATGTCCACTGCCCAGGCCCCGGACCTGAATGTGCACCAGGGTCAGGGACGGCCGTGGGGTGGGCCCTGCCTGGTGAGCCCAGCCCGGGCAGCCAGCTAACAGGTCAGGGCCGTGATGCACCGTGACAACCGCACCCAAGCAATCTGAGCCGGCGCCTGGGCTCCTGGGGACGAGCCAGCCCCATCCTGCATGGCACATGTCAGGAAGACCCGACTCCATCTAGCACAGAACCCAGACCTTCCTATGGCCACCCAGAGCTGGTCTCCCTGCTAAAGAAGGTGATTCCCTTATGAGCCAGGGCTGCTGGATTGAGGGTGATGCCTCCCAACCCCCCGAGCAGTCCTCACTGGCCTCTTCCAAACCGGAAGTGTCTGTATTTAGTGCCACCCACTGTGGCCTGGGCTCTGAGTGCAGAATCCAGCACCTCGTTCCCACCCCGCGGGTGTAGGAAGCAGTTGGCAAGAAATTCAAGGGTGGACGTGCCAGCCTCGGACTCAGGAGAAGAATCTGAGAATCTCACCCCCGCAATGGCCTCAACAGCCCAGAAAGACAGGGCCTTTCAGACCCATTTCTCAGACCTGGAAACTGAGTACAGGTGGAAGCCTAGGTTTGAACCCGGGTCTTTGTGGGGAACCAAGAATTCCCTCCAACCCTAGCAGCAGCTGGGTCCACTCAGTCACCCCAGCCTACTTCTCAGTGACTCATGCCGAGGAGACCTCATGGCAGAGCCAGGGAGGTCCCTGTCCCCACCAGGTCACACTGACGTGTGTCAGTGACACAGCCCTTGGCCCGAGGCTTCTCCTTGGTGCTCCTGACATCTGGGGCCAGACTGGTGTCTGGGGTCCAGGCACTGTAGGGTGCTGAGCAGCATCTCGTGTGCCAGTAGCGTCCCCTTCCCCAGTCATGACAGCCAGAATGTCCCCAGACATTGCCAGCATACCCAGGGGACAGAGTTGCCCAGCAGGCATGCCTGGTCCAACCCATGGATGCGAGCGATGGAGCCAAGGCTAAGCAGTGCCTTTTGTCCCCACCCCACCCCCCAGTGACAGGAGAGTCCCCCCCCAGCCTCTCTAAAGAACTGACCAGCTCTCTGGCCGGGGTCGGCGACGTCAGCTTTGACTCCGACAGCCAGTTTCCCCTGGACGAACTCAAGATCGACCCCCTGACCCTCGACGGACTGCACATGCTCAACGACCCCGACATGGTTCTGGCCGACCCAGCCACCGAGGACACCTTCCGGATGGACCGCCTGTGAGCGGGCACGCCGGCACCCTGCCGCTCAGCCGTCCCGACGGCGCCTCCCCAGCCCGGGGACGGCCACGCTCCGTCCCTCGCCAACGGCCGAGCTTGTGATTCTGAGCTTGCAATGCCGCCAAGCGCCCCCCGCCAGCCCGCCCCCGGTTGTCCACCTCCCGCGAAGCCCAATCGCGAGGCCGCGAGCTGGGCCATCCACCCACCTGCCTGCCCGGGGCTGGGCTGGGATCGGAGGCCGTGAGCCCCCCACCCCTGCAGACCCTCCCTGCACTGGCTCCCTCGCCCCCAGCCCCGGGGCCTGAGCCGTCCCCTGTAAGATGCGGGAAGTGTCAGCTCCCGGCGTGGCAGGCAGGCTCAGGGGAGGGGCACGCATGGTCCACCAGGGCTGTGGGCCGTGGCGCATTTTCCGACTGTTTGTCCAGCTCTCACTGCCTTCCTCAGTTCCTGGTCCCCCCACCCATCCGCCATCCCCAGCCCGTGGTCAGGTAGAGAGTGAGCCCCACGCCGCCCCAGGGAGGAGGCGCCAGAGCGCGGGGCAGACGCAAAGTGAAATAAACACTATTTTGACGGCTGTCTTTTATATTTCTGAGCACACACAGAGCCCTGGTGTCCACCAGGGCAGGCGCAAAGTGGACAGAGCATGCAGGGCGGCGGACCCCGCACGACCCTCCTCGCCCTGTCTCCATCCCCTCCAAGCCCTGCCTCACCCCAGGCAGGCCCACTGGTGGCCACCTTTGCCGGGAAGTGACCGGAAGGCCCCGTGAGGGGTCGCACGCCGAGACAGGGGTTACCTCTTGGGGCTTTACAACCCGTGGCCCTCCTGTCCCGCACTGTGGTCACCGGTCCTGTCATAGATGCTGTTAATTTAAGGTACAGGGAGAGGTGGCCAGGGGAGTTTCATTGTGTGTTTTGTTTTCCTTTTAGTTTCTATTTACATTTTGGTTGTAGATGAGTGGCTTAACTTTTTAAGCCAACACTTGCCTGAGAGCATGTTTTTATTTCAGAAATCCAACTTTACCTATTTTTTAAGCTAACTGGAAATGGAGGCCACGCGCCCCAAAGCAGCCCGTCACCCGCCTGAGTCTAAGCACTGTGTCCAGCTTTTGGGTTTCACCCCAAGTTATCTCAAAACGAAAGGGCTGGTTGGCGGGCAGGGACTTGTCAGGAGCTCATGGTAGGCAGAGGTGCCTCTGCCAGGGCCACATAACAGACTTCCGGGAAGGGGCCTCGCCTTTTATTGATGGTCTCTCGAAGACCCAGCCCTGCTGGCCTCTCCCAGAGGTGCCTGCTAGTCCTTAGAGTGTGTGTGTGAAGATGCCACGACCAGTGGCAGCTGAGACCTCTCTGCTCCAAGAGTGTGGGGGACTGGCAGGGAGCGAGGGTCCGCGAGATGAGGAGTACGGTCCTCCCTGAGAACCTGGGTGGAGCTGGCATTTCATCCCCTCCCCGCCCGACCCTCTGGCTCCCAGCCCATGCCCCCTCTTTTGGGCAGTGTGGTCTGCCGGCCACCCCTTCTTGGCAGCTCAGGGTCATGTCAGGTGGACTTGGAGACACACAGCAGTGTGCGTTTTAGTTTCAGGAGCACCTCCAAGACCAGGGTGACAGGGTCCTTGGGAGCCGTCCTGAACCCTCCATACCACGGGCCCTGTGAAGGAGGCATCGGGGTTAGCTTTGTTTTCTGCTGTTCTCCTTGGAATAGGAACCGCTGTTCTGATCCCCCCAAAACTGCATTGCAGCTCTCGCTCGCTCCTGCCTGCCAGGCCAGCGCCTTCTGCTGAGTCCGTTTATTTGTGGTGTTATGGCCGCCGCTTTCACTGGGGTCCTGGGCACCCTGGCTTCTGTCCTCGAGAGCTGGGTTTGATCCTAGCGACTATCCCTCCCTCTCTTTCCCCGGCAACGCCTTTGGCATGTGTCTGAGCAGCCAAGTGGCCACTCATAGGAGAAGGCTCCCTGGTCATGTTGCTCCTGCTGCCGTCTTGTTCCAAGGTGTGGCGGGGGCAGAGTGTCGGTCTGTCCAGGTCAAGGTCACTTTCTCTTACCATGACGGAGGCTGGGGGCAGACAGCGGGGACTTTTTTTTTTTTTTTTTTTAAGAAAAACTACATGTACATAGGAGAGTTTGATTACCATTAAACTTGTATGTGGGACTTTTTAAAAAATGGCCTTAATAAAATTACAAGCAACCCGCCTGGATGCGGTTTTCAAAACAAGGCCTTGAGGACCACGCTAGGAAACCTCATCAGCCCTCATTCCCCGTCTGTCCAGCCTCCGGTGGGCACCACTACTTGTCCCCTGGTCTTTGGTGTAGACAGATAGGAGAGGAGGGATGCCCACCTCGGAGCATCCCAGGCCCGTGGCCCATTTCCAGCATCCTGAAGCCAGATTCACAGTGACATTGTGTTAACGTGACAACCTTGGTCCGTTATGGAGTTCTTTTTCCAATGAGAACCTGGTGGACCAAGGTCCAAGCTTGCCAGGGAAAGTGGGGCCCATTCAGGTCCCCAGGGCCCAGCCAGGAGCCAGCAGCCAGGCATCCCCGCGTGCCAAAAGGGTTCATGCCCCTCCTGGACCTGGGCGGGCCTCCCATGGCCTTTTGTGTGTGTGTACGTGTGTTTTTTTTTTTTAAATATCACTACTACATATTCTTGAATTGCCAAGACTTTCTGAAAAAAGACAGCTTAAGGAAATCAACCTTTTGCTTTGTGATGTGAAAATACTGTGATTTGATGAGCCACTTCCTGAGGGGCAGGCCCATGTTGGGGGCTGCGGCATGTACATTGACCTGCCGCCTGTGTGCTTGGTCTACGCTGAGTCAGAGGCTGCTCTCCCCACCCACCCGTGTGCTCATGGCTTCCGCAGACCCTCCACTGGGCACACCAGTCCCCTACGGTGAAGTTTGGCCAGGGCTCTCCCTCCTGAGAGCATGGCATCCCCACCTGCCTGTTTCGCTGACGTCACTCCCCAGGGTGGCGAGTCTGGCAGGCAGAGGGTGTAGCCCGAGCTCAGCCTCTCTCTGTGTCCTCCAGAGAAGAGGGTTCTTTGCCCCTGTCAGGGCCCTGCTTGTGCGTTTTTGGCTCTGGGTAGGAGAGTGTTGGCATTGGTGTATTTGGCCTGATTTCTTCAGGGGGCCGAGCTCACAGGAGGACCCTTAGCCAGGAGGGCCTCCCATGTCCATCCATCCCTCCTGCTGGGGCTTGGATGTCAAGCTTGGGGGCTGTGAGCTGGGACCTTGCCTGAGCCCAGTCAGGTGGGACAGGCCCATGGGGGGCAAGGCAGGGTGGCTTCTATTTTATTTTTTTAGAGATGGGGTCTTGCTGTGTTGCCCAGGCTGGTCTTGGACTCCTGGGCTCAAGCAATCCTCCCTCCTCGGCCTCCCAAAGTTCTGGGGCTACAGGTGTGAGCCTCTTCTGCCCAGCATCCCAGGCCTGATCAGGCTCAGCGGGACCTGTCCCTAGAGGGGGCTCTGGTGCCCCTGTTAGGTGGGCCTTGAGCTGTTTTTTAACCAAACATCCTTCCAAACTCAGGCTGCGATCTGCTTCCTGAGTTTTCTGTATTTCCAAGGAGCCCTCCAACCAGGGATAGACTGGCAGAGTGAGGTCCAGCAGTATTCAGGGGTCCTATGTCGCCTCGCCCTGAAAACAGCAGCTCCCGTCACCTTCACTGGGTCCTGATGGAGCCGTCTCAGAGGCCGAGGGGCCCTCCCTGTGGGGGTGGGACGCAAGGGCTCTCAGAACAAGGGCCACAAAGCCGATGGCACAGATGTGCCCCTGGGCCTGGCCCGTCACCTGCGTGTGGTGCTCTGGGTCAGGGTGTGCGGGCGCCAGAGCCTTCCCTACACAGCCTAAGAGCAGGGGCAAGACTCGGCCCCTCACCCTGGGAGGCCTGCCTGGGCTACATGGACACCTGGGTCTCTCTCTATCCCCATTCGCCATGGACCAGGGGCCTCCATTTCCTGGGGGGGTCTTGCGGCGTGTGATTTGGGGGTCCCTGGGATGTTCCGCAGCCAGCTCCACCTGAGTGTCCTGTTCCCTGTGGCCCTTGGCCTTCCAGGGTCCTGACCAGGCAGGGGTCAGGCACCCCATACCCTTCCGTGTGGCACAGGTGTCCACCCACCCCCACTGGCCACAGACACTGTTCTCCCCTGGGGGCAGGAGGTGGAGTAAGTTGTACCCCCAGGCCTGGGTGCTGGGGAGCTCCAAAGGGCATGGGTGGGGCAGGAACGAGTGCCTCGTGACCCGAGCCTCAGTTTCTCTCCTGTCACTTTCTCAGACCTGCAGGTCTCAGGGCCCTGGCTCCTCCTGGGCAGGATGGGGGGCAGGGGCTGGGCCTTGGGGTGCTGGCTTTGATGATTCCAGAGGCTCTGTCCACCTTCTGGGCTCCTGGCCAGCACCCCATCCCCAGAAGCCAGGGACAAGTGGCATGTGTTGGGGTCCAGGGGTGGCCCCCATCTTGAAGTGTTCTGGAATTTGGGGGCAACCCTTGCCCAGCCCAGCCATCAAGCACTTCTGACCTCCTGCCCATCAGGGACAAGGGGACTTAGCCATGGCCTTGGCCAGCAGGCCTGGGGAAGGAGGGCTTTGGCAGCCAAAGTCCACTGGCCCTGCCATGCTCCTGAGTAGGAAACTGCCCCCGAGGGGCTGGGCGGCCCCACTGATATATGCAAACCCGCCAGTCCGAGCCCTGTTCCCGCCTGTGCCCCTCTGTGCCCAGGCTGGCTCTCCCCCAACCCCAGCATGTATACTCTGCCACGGACATCCCGTGGGCCATGATTGTGGGCGGCCACAGCGGGCGGGGGCAGGCGGCTCAGGGCACACTCGGCCGTCCCTGCCCCATCCTCTGGCGTGGCCGCTTTTGTCTTTGTACCTTTGCATCCTTTGTAATGAAACGTAATAAAAATCCAACGTTTTCGTCACTGGCTCTTCCTCTTTTATCTGAGCCCCTCCCTCCTCCCTCAGGGATGACACATGGGCGTGGCAGGTGCACCTGGCAGGTGCCTCGGCCCTTCCGAACACACACACACCCCAGACCAAACAAGGGAAGGGGTCCCCAAAGCTGGGGTGACTGCAAACCTGCCCCCTAGAATCCTGGGGCGGACACCGTATCAGGGGTCTCAGCTCTTCCATGGCTGGCATCCAGGCCTGTGACCATGAGGTGGTGGGTCGTCCCCAAACCCCAAATCACAGTTGGACAGTCCCTGGCAGGCCACTGGCACTCAGCAGCAGCTGCAGCACTGAGGCCTGGGTTTGGGGTCCCCTGGCCTGACCCTCCCTCAGAGGCCCATCCCTATTGTCTCGCCACAGCAAAAACCACAGCCGCCACTCCCCACACGCACACTTTATTTTGTCCTCTCTGAGCCCTTCTCGCTTCCCCCTCAGGACGGCCACCCCTTGGGGATGGGTGCAGAGCCTCCATCCAGCCACAGTGAGGGTTGCTGTCATCCGGCGGTGGGTCCCCACCCTGGTCCCTAGGCTCGCCGCAGCTGATGGGTCTCATAGTCCTCTGGAATGGTGTCTGCAGGGAAAGAGCAAGCGGATGAGGGCTGAGAAGGACAGCAGGGCCAGTGTGCAGACTCCCCGCCTGCGCCCCGCCGGCCCTCGGCTCACCATTGCAGCGGTAACGCAGGTTGGCCCAGATGATGTTCTCCTGGGAGAAACAGAAGACCCCCAGGCGGCCACCCCGCATGGTTGTGTCCAAGACCACGTTGCTGTCGGCCACCAGCTCAGGACCCTCATAGAATCGCACCCTGAGGGTCAGACATGGTGAGGGGTGGGGGACCTGGGCTAGGCCCTTCCCTCTCAGAGCTTCAGTGGCCAGCCCTGGAAGATGGGTACCCCTGACTGGGCTGCACTGGGAGCAGGTGAGGCCTCTGCCCTGGGCCTCAGTTTCCTGGACATAGTTGGTGCTAAACAGAGCCCTGGACATAGTGGTGCTAAACATCATCAAGGGCCCTGGACATAGTTGGTGCTAAACAGAGCACCTGGGCTTGCTAGCAGCATGGAATAGAGACTGAGAAACGGACTGGGTGAGGCCCCATTTCTAGCTGGATACACACCGTGTGCTGTGTCCTTGCCAGGATTTCGCTCTGTCACTCAGGCTGGAGTGCAGTGGTGCAATTACTGCCACCTTAACTCCTAGACTCAAGTGACCTCAGCCTCCCTAGTAGCTGGGGCCATGGGCACGTGCAAGCATACCTGGCTGCTTTTTTTTTTTTTTTTTTTTTTTTTTGAGACAGAGTCTCACTCTTGTCACCCATGCTGGAGTGCAATGGCACGATCTTGGCCCACTGCAACTTCCGCCTCCCAGGTTCAAGCAATTCTCCTGCCTCAGCCTCCTGAGTAGCTGGGATGACAGGCCCCCACCACCACGCCTAGCTAATTTTTGTATTTTTAGTAGAGACGGGGTTTCAACATGTTGGCCAGGCTGGTCTCAAACTCCTGACCTCAGGTGATCCACCCGCCTCGGCCTCCCAAAGTGCTGAGATTACAGGCATGAGCCACTGCACCTGCCCTAAATTTTTTCTTTTTTGTAGGGACAGGTTACCCAGGCTGGCCTCGAACTCCTGGGCTCAAGCAATCCTCCCACCTTGGCTTTCCAAAGTGATGGGGTTACAGGTGTGAGCCACCACGCCTGGACCAGCATAGGTTCATTCTTTTTTTTTTTTTTTTTGAGACGGAGTCTCGCTCTGTCGCCCAGGCTGGAGTGCAGTGGCCGGATCTCAGCTCACTGCAAGCTCCGCTTCCCGGGTTTACGCCATTCTCCTGCCTCAGCCTCCCGAGTAGCTGGGACTACAGGCGCCTGCCACCGCGCCCGGCTAGTTTTTTGTATTTTTTAGTAGAGACGGGGTTTCACCGTTTTAGCCAGGATGGTCTCGATCTCCTGACCTCATGATCCGCCCGTCTCGGCCTCCCAAAGTGCTGGAATTACAGGCTTGAGCCACCGCGCCTGGCCTATAGGTTCATTCTAACTGCACTGTATCTTTCCTATTGTACAGATAAGGGGACCAGGGTTGCACAGGTCCTGCCTGGCCAGGGGACTCCTACCTGGGCCTACGTGTCCCCGGCCCAGCCCACCGCAGGGGGTGGAGTCCCCACCTGATGTAGCCCACTTGGGGCCGGTGCTGCAGGAACCAACGATAGGACTTCTTGTCCTTCCAACCCACGTTTCGCGGGTCCTTCCACAGCAGCCGCACCTGGGAGTCTGTGTCTCCTGTATGCCACAGTGCGTTCCGCAGCTGTTCCCCAGGGCCCGTGGAAGATTTCACAGCCTGCCAGTACCCAGGAAAGGTGGTTAGAGACCTCACGGGCCACCGGAGCCCCCCTAGACACCTTCCTGGAGAGACAGTGGGGAGCAGCAGGTGGTGGGCGGCCAGGAGGGTTCCGGATAAGAGACCCACAAGGAAGCCTTCTTGAGGGGCCAAATGGCAGCTTATGGATAGGTCACAGGGGGCAGCAGTGGCCTGCAGGTTCGTGAGAGGATTTGGGAGTCTGTAGACAGGTTCAGGGTCTGGGAGGACTGGGGGGCTCTGCAGAAGGACTTGGAAACTAAGGAAAAGTTTAGGGCTCTGCGAGAGGGTTTAGGGTCCATAGGAAGACTGGGGGACCTTGAGAATGTTGGAGGGCTTGTGCAAGGAACTGGGAGGATTTGGGGACTGCGGGAGCCCAGAGGAGGACTGGGACAGCTCTGAGGTCCATAGTATGAGGCTGGGAGGCTGGAGGGCTCTAAGGGCTGTAAAGGGTTGTAGAGAGGGGCATGGGAGGGCATGAGAACCACAGAGGTCAGGCACGGACGGCCCTGGCACCTTGAGTTGGATGCCGGGTTCGGCCACAGCACGGAAGGGGTTCGCCTGCCAGTACGTTTGCTCCATCTGCTTCCACATGACCACGTAGAAGCTGGAGCTGTCTTGGTAGCCAAAGATGAAACCCGCATAGTCGTCATCCGTGACCGTGTTCACATGGAACGTGCCCTCGAAGTCTACGCCATTGAAGGCAGTGTAACCTAGGGATGGGGAGAGAGCAGTGGCCTTTCCGAAAGCCAGCCCCAGCCCCCGGAACCTGGCACCCAGAGTTCAAACCTGCCCCCTGGGTCCCTATCTCCCTGCAGACCCGCCCCATCCCCGCTCGCGGAGCCCAGACTCAGCCACGCCCTCATCTACCATTGGCCACGCCCCACCAGAGTCCAGCTCCACTCGGCCCCGCCCTTCCCGAGCCCGCCCCTCCTCTGGCCCCGCCCCTCCTTTGCCCGGACCCGCCCCCATAACCCCGCCCCACCTGGCCCCGCCCTTCCTCAGTCCGGGCCCGCCCCCCTCTGACCCCGCCCATCCTCAGCCCCGGCACCCCCCTTCTCTGGCCCCTCTCCCTGAGCCCGCTCGTGCAGGGTTGCGCTGCTCGCCGCTTCTCACCCACAGCCAGGCCTGGGTCGCTGTTCATTGTCTGCACGATCTCCCTTCCCTGATGGGGTCAAAGAAAGGAGGGCCTCAGGCTGGCCGTGACAGCCCTAGGCACCCCGTCCTCAGCATAGGCCTCACTATGGGGGTTCTAGGGTCCCATCACCTCCCACTTGGATCCCGCTCCCACCTGGTTGAGCACCACCCAGTTGGGGTCAATCTGCGCGTCACCCTCCGGGTCCAGCACGACTGTCTGGAAGGCCCGGAAGTCGGTGAGGGTGACTTCAGCGTTCTCCGGACACACGTCGATCTTGTCTACCACCTTGTCTGCATCAAAGTCGCCCTGGCACACGTCGCCCACGCCGTCCCCTGAGAGGTGGGAGACTCCCTCGGTGGGCTCAGGTCAGGCCCCTCCCACCCTAGATCCCGCCCCAGGAGCCCCACTGGCTCCGCCCCTACCGCAGGCCCCGCCCCCGCCGTACTGTCTGCGTCCTCCTGGCCAGGGTTGGGCACCAGCCGGCAGTTGTCCCGACTGTCAGGGACTCCGTCATTGTCGTCGTCGTTGTCGCAGGCATCACCCTGGCCGTCGTGGTCTGAGTCCTGCTGGGCACTGTTAGGCACCGTGGGACAGTTGTCCCGAGAGTCCTGATGTCCATCTCCGTCCCTAGAGTGGATAGGTGGGATCCAGAGACAATGAGCTCTCCAGAGCGTTTTGTCAAGGGCTACCCGGACACCCACCCCAGGTGGTGGCCTCCTTACTGGTCTTGATCGCTGTCACAAGCATCTCCCACAAAGTCGTGGTCCACATCCCCCTGCGGGGACAGCATACGGGGGTCCACAATCAGACAGAGGAAATCAGAAAGCTTCCCACCCAACCCAGCCGCATAGCCAAAGTCCTCCTGACCCCAAGGAAACCCCCGCCCCAAACTGCTCGGACCGGGAGGTCATTTCTCTGGCAGTGTGAAATGCTCTAAGCTGGGCTGTGGGCTGGGTAATCCAACTTGCAGCTCACCCAGAGGGCTTACCCAGCTGGAGTCTGGCCTGCCCTCACCTGATCCGGGTTGCTCTTCTGGGGACAGTTGTCACAGGCATCCCCTATACCATCGCCATCACTGTCCTTCTGGTCTGAGTTGGGTATCCTGGGGCAGTTGTCGGCCTGGTTGCGGATCCCTGCGGGAATCCACGGGACCAGAGTCCCAAGATTGGGACCAGGCCAGGACGACTTCATTAGGATGAGGCCAGGCCTGAGGCTGGCCTGGAACAGAGCCCCAGCTTCATGGGATCTTTTTTTGTGTGTGTGTGTGTTTGTCACTCAGGTTGGAGTGTGCAGTGGCACGATCTCAGATCAGCGCAACCTCCACCTCGCGGGTTCAAGTGATTCTCCTGCCTCAGTCTCCCTAGTAGCTGGGATTACAGTTGTGCACCACCACGCCCAGCTACTTTTTGTATTTTTAGTAGAGACGGTGTTTCACCATGTTGGTCAGGCTGGTCTCGAACTCCTGACCTCGTGATCCACCCGCCTCAGCCTCCCAAAGTGCTGGTATTACAGGCTTGAGCCACCGCATCCGCCCACGGGAACTTTAAGAATGGATGGTCCCATCCAAGGAAAGGCCAGAGAGGGGGACTGGCTCTCACTCCCGGGGTGACTCAGCTGGGTGCCTGTGTATGCCACCCTGAGCCCCTATGTCCCCATCTGTAAAGTTGTCACCTCCCAGGTCCTAAACCCCAGGCTCGAATCTCTGTACTCTTAATTCCTGCCTGCGGCATTTGATGCAGGGACCACCTTCCCTTCCAAATACTCCTGCCTTTTTCCCAGCCTCCCAGCCCAGCTTGCATTTTTCTGTCGCGCCACCATGGTCTTTGGTCCAGGGCGCCCTAGTCCAGCTCACCCCATCCGGCTTCCAAAACCGACCAAGTCCCGTCCCGAAGCCGAATCCCGCCCTTCGGTGCCCGCCGCCTCTCCTCGCCCCCCAGCCCCCATCGAGCTCACGGTCGCCGTCGATGTCGTCGTCGCACGCATCGCCCCGGCCGTCCTGGTCTGTGTCCTTTTGGTCGTCGTTCTTCTGGGTCCGGCAGTTGTCGCACGCATCGCCCCACTTGTCCTCGTCCGTGTTGCGCTGGTCTGGGTTCCGCACCAGCGGGCAGTTGTCCTGTGTGACAGGGTGGGATCAGGTCGGGAAGGGCAAAGGTCACACTCCTCAGATTCCCAAATCTCCGAGGTCGGGTCTCCTCTGCAGGGAACCTTTCGCCCCTCCTAGACCACGGAGACCACGCCCCTCATCCAAGCCACGCCCCATCCCACTTCCCTAGGCCCCGCTCACAGCTCTGCCTTTTCTTTTTTTCTTTTCTTTCCTTTTTTAAAAGACAGAGTCTCGCTCCGTCACTAGGCTGGAGTGCAGTAGTGCGATCTCGGCTCAGTGTAACCTCTGCCTCCCGGGTTCAAGCGATTCTCCTGCCTCAGCCTCCCGAGTAGCTGGGATTATAGGCGTGCGCCACCACGCCCAGCTAATTTTTGTATTTTTAGTAGAGACGGGGTTTCACCATGTTGGCCAGGCTGGTCTCGATCTCTTGACCTCGTGATCCGCCCGTCTCGGCCTCCCAAAGTGCTGGGATTACAGGCGTGAGCCACCCACCGCGCCAAGCCGTAGATCTACCTTTTCATTGGGGACCCCATCCCCGTCGGCATCCGGGTCGCAGGCGTCTCCGATGCCATCGCGGTCCACATCCTCCTGCCCTGAGTTGGGCACAGTTACGCAGTTGTCCTGGGGGCGGGCACAGCAGGTGTGAGGGGCGTGGTCATGAAGTCCCGCCCTCCCTCCTGCCCGGCCCAGTCCCGCTCCGCCCCTACCCACCTTACGGCACTGGCGCTCTGGGCAACGCAACTTCTCGTCCGGGAAGCCGTCTAGGTCAGTGTCGCGGCCACAGAGGATCCCGTTGCCGGCCCAGCCGACGGCACACTGAGGGAGAGAGTAAGTGGGAGTCCCGGCGTGGCCGCCTCCCAACCCCGCCTCACGCCCAGCCCGCCCGCACTCACCACGCACGACCGCGAGCCATCGCGCTCCAGAACGCAGTCCGCATGCTCGTGGCACTCGCTGGGCGAGCCGTCGGGGCAGAAGCGCTGTGCGCGCCGCTGGCAGCCGGACTCCTGGTCGCCCACGAAGCCGGGCTGACACGGGCCGCACTGGAAGGAACCCTGCGCCCGAGCGGCCGGAGGTCAGCGCAGGCCGCTGGCCGCTCGCCCCACCTCTCGCTATCCTTTCTTCCCAGTGGGCCTTACCCGGGTGTTGATGCACACGGAGTTGGGGACGCAGTTATGTTGCCCGGTCTCACACTCGTTGATGTCCGTGCAAACCTAGGGGAGGGGAACTCAGAGGTCACCACCCCACGCAGACACCCCCGGACCTCCCGCCTCGTCCACGCTTCCTCCGCATCCTGCCTCTCGCCTCCATCCTGCCCCAAACCGATCAGCCCTGGCGCAGAGGACCCCTCCTCTCCCCACCCCTCCCGCTGGAAGGAGGCTGGAAAAAGAGCAAGAGGCTGGAAGAGGAGTTTACTGGTAAACAAAATGGACGCCCCCTTCCCTTCGCTGCAAGAATGGGACCCCCACACCCCTCACCTGCTTGTTGGCCTTGGCGAAAGCCAGCCCCACGCCCTCGTGGGTGGGGCCGCTGTACCCCGGCGGGCAAGCCTCGCAGCGGAACCCCGGGCTGGTGTTGATACAGCGGACTCGCGGGAAGCAGGGGTGGGCGTTGCACTGGGGAAGGAGGGGCCACAGAGGGTCAGAGGGCTTCGAGCTGGGCCCTGGGAGCCGCACCTCGGAGTGTCTCGGATGATGGAAAGTTCAAGGGCCATAAGCCAGTGCTTGGAGCTGTTCGCCACGTGAGATGGAAGCAATTGTCGCAGGGGTCAGACACGACTTTGCCTTGATGACGGCAAGGGCGCAACCGGGAGAGGAGAGGAGAGCGCCTCCAGGGGGCTGTTCCCTCATGGGCGAGGGGAGGAAGGATGAGGACGGGCATCCCCAGCAGAGGGGGGCAGGGGTCGTCGGGGCGTGCGTGCCCGGCGGTGGCGGGGTCGTCCGGACGTGCGTTCCCTGGCTGTGGAAGGGTCGTTGGGACTGGCGATCCCCTGCGGCGAGGAGGGTAGCTGGGGCGGACCACCCCCGGCGGTGAGGGAGTCGTCGGGGCGGGCGTCACTAGCTATGGAGGGGGTTGTGGGAGCGGGCGTCCGGGGTGGTGACGGAGATGGTCCTAGGGGTGGGCGTCCCCCTGCGGTAGGGAGGTGGTCTGGCCGTGCACCCCCGGAGGTGAGAGGCTCGTCGGGGCGAGCACCCCCAGTGGAGGAAGGGGTCTCCGGGGCGGCGAGAGATTGGGGGTCGGTAGAGGGGGTCGTCAGGGCGGTGGAGTGGCGGGGCCGGCGCACCTCGTTGACGTCGGTGCAGTGCGAGCCGTTGCCCGTGAAGCCCGCGGGGCAGGGGCCGCAGCGCGCGCCGCTCTCCGTCTGGATGCAGGCCACGCCAGGGAAGCAGAAGCCGGGCGCGCAGTGGAGCAGGGGCCGCACGCTGGGTAGCCCGGTGCGCACTGACTGCTGCATCCCTGCCGGGGGAGAGGGGGCGGGGGCGGGGCTGACCGGGGGCTCGCCTGGGGGGGCGGAGCCTATCATGGCCACGCCCCAGGTCCGGAGGCTTCCCCTCCCCCCCGACACCCCGCCCCAGGCGGCCCGAAGTCCTGCGCTCTCCGCGATCCCGCCCCAGAGGCTGCGCGCTCTGCCCGCAGCGTCTCCCTGGTCTCTCCCTGAATCTCTGTCCCGCTTTTCTGCCCCGTGGCGTCTCTCACTTCCCCAAAACTCTCGCACCGCCTCTGTCTCTTTTTGTCTCTGTTTCTACCCCCTCATTCCCGTTCGTCTCTCCACCTCTCCGACAGCCTCCATCTCCTTCCATCTCTTTTCCTCCCCAGCTTTCCCTCGCTCTCTGTCTTTGTCTCTGCGTCTCTGTCTCCCGTCTGTTCTCTCTCCCGCCCGCCCCGGCCGCGCTCACCGCACGCGTCACACTCCATCACCGTGTTTTTCAGGAACGTGATCTCCCTGACCTGCAGGGGTGGGGTGGAATCAGCGGGGTCCCAACCTCTCCTCGTCCCTCGAGTCTCCCCTCTCTGTACCCCGGCCTCCCTTTCCACAGCCTCTTTTCGCCGGAGACTCCCTACCTGCCGATCCCCTTCCCTTCCCAGCTCCTCTCCACCTTCTCGGGCACCTCCTCTCTCCTTGCTGGGAACGGAGACCCCCTTCCGCTCCCTGGTACTCCCTGCCCCGCACCCGGGCCCCGCACCTGCTGCCGCAGCAGCTCCCGCACATCCTGCAGCGCCGCATTGGTTTCCTGCAGTTCCCGAAGCATCTGCGGGCCCAAGTCTGAGCCTGCGGCGAAGGGGACCTGGTGAGGGTCATGGGGCGGGGAACCCCACCACCAACTCCCACCGTCGCAGCGAACCCGGACCTCCGAAGCCCCACTGCGCTCCTCTAGTCTCGGTCCCGCCACCTGCTTTCTGCGCCCGGCACGTCCCCTACTAACAGTCCGTGAGCCCCAAACAGCCTGGACCCCGGGCCTCTCACGGGTCCCACAGTCCGTTTTGGCGCCGCGGGCACGGCGCGGGTGGTAATGCGGCTTACCCAACGGGATCTGGCTCTGTCCGGACGCGCCGAGGGCAGCCAGGGTGAGCAAAAGAACGCAGGCGGTGTCGGGGGCCATGGCGGTGGCGGGGAGCTGGGTGTCTGCTCGCTTTCTACCGCCCACGAGACCCGCGGGGCCTATTTATCCCCAAGGCACGGCCGGCCCCAGGGACGGCCCACCACAGCCCTGCCCAGCGTCCAGCCTCAAGGTAAACAGATGGCGCTGGCCCCTGCTTTCAAGTCCCCGCCCGGAATGCCCCACTAAGTCTCCTGCAGCTGAATCCAACATGGAGGGGAAACTGAGTCCCAGGGTCTGTGGAGAGAGCTGGTGAGGCAGGGAGTCAGGGGGTACTGCCTCCACTTTCATTCACTCTGTGTGTGTGTGTGTGTATGTGTATGTGTATGTGTATGTGTATGTGTATGTGTATGTATGTGTGTATGCATGTGTGTGATGGGGTGTGGCTATATCGCATCCTCTTGCTTCTGTCTCCCAAGTAGCTGGGACTACAGGCCTGCACCACCAAGCCCAGCTAATTTATTTTTATTATTTTTTTAATTTTTAGAGACCAGGTCTGGCTATGTAGAGTGGGCTAGTAGTCTCAAACTCCCCGCCTCAAGCGATACTCCCCATATAACTGGGATTACAGGCTCTAGCCATAGCATTCAGCTCATTCATTTATTGATTGATTGAGTGCTTGCTGTATGCCAAACTCAGGTTCCAGTGCCAAACAAGGCAGGCTCCATGCCCTCAGCTCACACTTGGGGAAACAGAGTCACCAGTGTCTGAAAAAATAGCCCACCCACTATGGATCAGACTGGCCCTCCATTCCTTCTGATGTGCTTCAAAACTGGGTAAATTGCCGGGGGCAGTGGCTCACGCCTGTAATCCCAGCACTTTGGGAGGCCAAGGCAGGCAGATCACCTGAGGTCAGGAGTTTGAGACCAGCCTGGCTAACATGGTGAAACCCCATCTCTACTAAAAATACAAAAATTACCCGAGCGTGGTGGCGAGTGCCTATAATCCCAGCTACTTGGGAGGCTAAGACAGAGAATCGCTTGAATCTGGGAGGTGGAGGTTGCAGTGAACAGAGATTGTGCCACTGCACTCCAGCCTGCGTGACAAAGCCAGACTCTGTCTCAAAAAAAAAAAAAAAAACTCAGTAAATTATGCCTGTGCCTCAGTTTCCTCCTTGCACAATAGAGGTAATAAGTTAACAATTATTAATTAATGATTAATAACAATGATGATCATGATGATGAATGGAAAACAGGGGAGGGGCAGGTGAGACCGGGGACTCTCAATTTTCCTGCCTCTGTCCAAGGAGGCCGGCTTCTGGCCCCAACACTGGAGGGCTGCAAATGGCTCCCCCCAACCCAACTCATTGCCCGTGTTCCCTCCCCTCCTCGTGGTCCCTCAGCTGGTGGAGGAGGGGACAGCGTTCAAGATCTTGCCCCGCCTCCTGTCCAAGGGGACAGGCCCACTTGGTTTTCCAATTTGTGCAATGGGGTGTGAGGCTCCTATCTGGAGGGGAGTAAGTTAAAGGGCTCTAGCAAGGGGAGGTCCGAGGGTGGCGGCCGGGGCTTGTGTTTGTCCAGGCTGTGCCATACCTTCCAAACTGTACTCCAGCTGCTGTGGGAACAGCCTGTAATAAAAATAAAAGTGACCGCTAACTGGCCAGCTACAAAACCCCTTGGCCTCCTGGTGTCAGTTAACCCTCTCCACTCCCACCTTCCAGTACTCACAGCCTCTATTCTATAGACAGGGAAATGGAAGCCCAGAGAGGAGAAGCGACTGGCCTAAGGCCACTGCCCGAGGGCAGGGGTGAAGCTAGACTCAGAGCCAGATCTGTTCTCTGGGGAGCCTCCAGAGAAGTCACTGAGGGCTTCCTGGAGGTGGTGGCAAGGAAACAGACATAAAAGAAAAGGAGGACTTGGATCAGCAGAGGGAAAAGATGAGGGCAGTTTTGGTGGAGAGAAGCATGTGAAGCTTGGAGGCGGGGAAATTTCCAGACATATTAATTATTCCACAAACATCAAGCACTATTGTGTGGCATGTCCTGTGCTGGGCAATGGGCACACAGGGTAAAGAAGCCAGACCCAGTCTCTCCTTCAAATGGGGAACCCACGGGGCCCATGGCTGTGACGGGGACACACAGACAATGGTAGAAGCCCCCAGGAGATTGATCTATTTGAAAGGGGATGGGTTAGGGAGGGTTTCTGGAGGAGGAGGGACCACCAAGCTGAGGACTGCAAGATGAGGAGGACACAGCCAGGCAGAGGGAGCAGAAAGGCATTCCGGGTAGAGGAAACAGCATAGGCAAAGGCCCTGAGGCAGGAACAAACCTGGCCCGTTGGACGGACTGACCTCAAGGTGACAAGCTCTTGGGGCTCAGTGAGAAGCAGGAAATGAGGCTGTGAAAGGGCAGTGCTGGTGGTGTGGGGCTCCAGCAGTCTCCTGAGGGTAATGGGGAGCCACAGAGGGTGAGTGAGGAGAGACAGGCCTAGAAGTGGAGGGTGGGTGGGAGCAGCCGGTCGCAGCCAGAACATTTCCAATGAAACCTGTCCCTCAATAGCGCCTGCCCTGCCTGCTGCCTGCGTTGGGGCCATGAGCTCACCTCCTGTTTTCCTTGGCCCTCAGCACACCTGGGGGCCGCTCCCGGCAGTGCTAGAATTCTCAGGAAAACCGCGGCTCCAGCGGGGCCTGTGGGCTGGCATATGCTGCACGCAGCTAGGACAGGAGCACATGGAAGCCAGGCCCCTGCCACAGGCCGGTCTCAGTGCTGGGGCTTGGACGCACGTGGCCTTATCCATGCCTGGGCCATGGGGAGTTGCAGGGAAGGGCATTCCAGGCGGAGGGAATTATAAAGGCGGAGCTCCTGAGGGTGTCCCCAGATCGGACAACAGAGGCCCGGAGAGGGGCTGTCTAGGGTCACACTCCGGCCTCCTGGATCTCGCCAGCCCTGAAATCCCCCTTCTAGGCGGCAGTCCCCTCCTCCTGTGCACACCACACGTGTCTCACATTACAGAATAACTCACTCTAGGTGTTCTTCTGGGCCTTTGTACCTGCTGTTCCCACCACCTCGTACAACCTCCTCCATCCTTCAAGGTCCAGCTATAATGCTCCCTCCTCCAGGAAGCCTTCCCTGCTGATATTCTCTGGATAACCCTCCAGCCCAGCCCTGATCCTGGGGACTGTGAGTGTCTGCGGTTTGCTCTGTCCCTCCGAGCCTGAGGGGCTCCCACCCAGGGGCCTGGACTGGTGTAGAAAGGTTAGGTTGGAGGGTTTGGTGAGCTGGGACAGCATCCCTATGATTGGTGTTCGTTACTATTCTTTTTTTTTTTTTTTTTTGAGACAGAGTCTCACTTTTGTTGCCCAGCTGGAGTGTGATGGTGCAATCTCGGCTCACTGCGACCTCCACCTCCTGAGTTCAAGTGATTCCTCTGCTTCAGCCTCCCGAGTAGCTGGGATTACAGGGGCCTGCCACCACGCCCAGCTAATTTTTTTTGTATTTTCAGTAGAGACAGGTTTCACCATGTTGGCCAGCTGGTCTCGAACTCCTGACCTCAGGTGATCCACCTGCCTTGGCCTCCCAAAGTGCTGGGATTACAGGGGTGAGCCACCGTGCCCGGCCATTACTATTCTTCATAATTAATGTAATGTCATTACTTTTTTTTTCTTTTTTAAAATCGAGATGGGGATCTTACTATGTTGCCCAGGCTGGTCTCGAACTCCTGGGCTCAACGGATCCTCCTTCCTCGGCCTCTCAAAGCCCTGGGATTACAGCCACTGCACCCAGCCAACATTATTATATTAATCCTAGTAACCCCTGCCACCTCTGTACTTGATACGGCAGGGAAGGGGGCCACACAGCCTGGGTTCAAATATTGGTGAGCATGGCCTTACTGTGTGACCTAGGACAAGTCACTTAACCTTTCTGTGCTTCAGTTTTCTCACCCATAAAATGGGGATGATCACCATTGAGAGGATTGAATGGGCTGACCCATGGGAAATCCTTCAGCCCAGCAGCCGGCTCCAGCACTACTAGCGTGCTTATTCCATATGAAATTTACACACCGTGGGCCAGGCTGGTGGATCACACCTATAATCCCAGTACTTTGGGAGGCCAAGGCGGGCAGATCAACTGAGGCAAGCAGTTTGAGAAACCAGCCCGGCCAACCTGGTGAAACCCCATCTCTGCTAAAAATACAAAAATTAGCTGGACGTGGTGGCGCGTGCCTGTAATCCCAGCTAATCGGGAGGCTGAGGCAGGAGAATCGCCTGAACCCGGGAGGCAGAGGTTGCAGTGAGCCGAAATCACGTCACTGCACTCCAGCCTGGGTGACAGAGCGAGACCTTGTCTCAAAAACAAAAAAACTTACACCCTATGCCTGTCGCTTACACCTCGGATCATTCTTATTTCTTTCTTTTTTTTTTTTTTTTGAGACGGAGTCTCGCTCTGTCGCCCAGGCTGGAGTGCAGTGGCCGGATCTCAGCTCACTGCAAGCTCCGCCTCCCGGGTTCACGCCATTCTCCGGCCTCAGCCTCCTGAGTAGCTGGGACTACAGGCGCCCGCCACCTCGCCCGGCTAGTTTTTTGTATTTCTTAATAGAGACGGGGTTTCACCGTGTTAGCCAGGATGGTTTCGATCTCCTGACCTCGTGATCCGCCCGTCTCGGCCTCCCAAAGTGCTGGGATTACAGGCTTGAGCCACCGCGCCCGGCCAAGATCATTCTTATTTCTATGTTACTCAGAGAGGAGAGGAGACAGTCTGAGGTCACACAGCCAGAATTAGAACTGAGGCATGCAAGACCCTCAAGTCATTCACACCCGCCCTCTCTGTCCTTGCCACAGAAACAGAATCCAGCATTCGCTGGCCCGAGCCCCTCATTAGCTGAGATGCCTTCTGAGCCCAGGACCTCCTGGCCAGAGCCTCTGGCCGGCGCCCCAGCCAGCCCCACACCAGGCCCCGTGGTTCCAGGAGCCTGGCCAGGCTGAGGAAGAGGGACGGGTGCCTGCATGATGGGGCCCCGGGGCCCTTCCTGGCAGACGCCTGCTCAGCCAGGAGACGTGTGGGCGCCCCGGCTCCCTGCCTCCCGCCCCCGTTGCCTGCCTTTGTGAATGCAGAAGGAAAGTATGTTGTGAAGGCAGCCGCCCTGCCTTGGGCGTGCCGGGCTGTAGGCCCCCAGTCTGCGGAATTCATCAGGGCAGCAGGGGAGGGCAGCTTGGCCACCTCTGCATCCTCAGCCTGCCTTGAACTGGGAGAGACGTACTGGAGGCATCTCTCTAGAAGGAACAAAAGGCAGGGGTGGGATGGGGGGCTCTGAGCATTGAAGTCCAGGAGACGCCCCCCGACTGGCCGTGTGATCTTTGGCAGGTGCCACCTCCTCTCCCATTCTCCTTTTTTTTTTTTTTTTTTTTTTTTTTGAAACAGGGTCTTGCTCTGTTGCCCAACCTGGAGTACAGTGACAGTTATAGCTCACTCATTGCAGCCTCCAACTTCTGGGCTCAAGTGATCCTCCCACCTCGGCCTCCCAAAGTGCTGGGATCACGGATGTGCACCACTGCACCCAGCCCCATTTTCCTTTTACTCTGTCCATAACCCCATTACATCCCAGGTTCTACTGGATGGCGATAAAGGAAGAAGACAACAATAAATATAGTGGCTACAATTTTCTTGAGCAAGTGCCAAATGCTTGAAACCTTGCCACTCAGCCTTTGTGGGTTTTCTCTTTCTGTCATCCCTGAAGTCCCAGAAGGCAGGAACTTGTCATCATGGGAGACAGTGGGGCACAGTGATGAAGGTCTCAGTCTCTGGCATCAGAGCCTGAGTTTCATATCCCAGCTCTGCTGTGGGACCTGAGGCAAGTTGCTTAACTTCTCTGTGCCTCAGTTTCTTCTTTTTTTCCTTTATTTCTTCTTTTTTTCTGCCACCTTCAAAAGTTTCTTATAATGTAAAATTTTCCTTCTCAGGTTACTATACTGAAGAGTTGCTTCAGGAGAGAAAGAATTTCACTAGAGGCCGGGCGTGATGGGTCACGCCTGTAATCTCAGCACTTTGGGAGGCCGAGGCAGGCAGATCACCTGAGGTCAGGAGTTCAAGACCAACCTGGCCAACATGGTGAAACCCTGTCTCTATAAAAATACAAAAATTAGCCAGGCATGATGGTGGGTGTCTGTAATCCCAGCTACTTACTCAGGAGGTGGAGGTGGGAGAATTGCTTGAACTCAAGAGGCGGAGGTTGCAGTGACCCGAGATCATGCCATTGCACTCCAGCCTGGGCGACAGAGTACAACTCTGTCTAAAAAAAAAAAGAATTTCCTAGGAACAGATAGGAATTTCACAATATTTAATAGATACTGGTTTCTTTCTTTTTTTTCTCCTTCCTTCCTTCCTGCCTCCCTCCCTCCCACCCTCTCTCCCTCCCTCTCATCTTTCCTCCCTTCCTTCTTTCCGCCCTTCCTTCTTTCCTCCCTTCCTTCCTTCCTCCCTTCCTTCCTTCCTCCCTTCCTTCTTCCCTCCTCCCTGTCTCTCTCTCTCCCTCTCTCTCTATTTCTTTCTTGTTTTTGAGATAGGTTCCTACTCTGTCACTCCAGCTGGAGTGCAGTGGCACAAACACAGCTCATTGCAGCTCAAACTCTTGGACTCAAGCTGTCCTCACACCTCAGCCTCCTGATTAGCTGGGGCCAAAGTCATGTGCCACCACACCTGGCTAATTTTTTTTATTTTGTAGAGACAGGGTCTTGCTATGTTGCCCAGGCTGGTCTCTAACTCCTGGGCTCATGCGACCCTTCCATCTTAGCCTCCAGGGTAGCTGGAATTACAGGCATAACACCCATATTTAATGAGGGTTTTGTGCAATCAAATGAACTAGTATCTGTATTCTGAGGGGAGGAGAGTGCCTTCAGGGCTAACTGTAGAAGCTCTGTTCTCTCCTTCAGTCTCTCTGTCTAATGAAGTAAAAAATGGAAATGTGTAAAGTTTTATGCAAGGTAACTCTAGCAGTAAAAACCAAGGTGAGGCCGGGCGCGGTGGCTCAAGCCTGTAATCCCAGCACTTTGGGAGGCCGAGACGGGCGGATCACGAGGTCAGGAGATCGAGACCATCCTGGCTAACACGGTGAAACCCCGTCTCTACTAAAAAAAAAAAAAAAATACAAAAACCTAGCCGGGCGAGGTGGTGGGCGCCTGTAGTCCCAGCTACTCGGGAGGCTGAGGCAGGAGAATGGCGGGAACCCGGGAGGCGGAGCTTGCAGTGAGCTGAGGTCCGGCCACTGCACTCCAGCCTGGGGGACAGAGAAAGACTCCGTCTCAAAAAAAAAAAAAAAAAAAAAAAAAAAAAAAAAAAAAAAAAAAAAAAAACCAAGGTGAAAGTAAGTATGAGAAGAATCCTCACCTCTTAGGGTCAGTGTAAGAACTGAATGAATTAGTGACCAGAAAGTGCACAGCCCTTACTCGGGAGGCAGAAGTGGGAGGATCACTTGAACCTAGGAGTTCAAAACCAGCCTGGGCAATATAGCAAGACCCTGCCTCTAAAAAAAAAAAAAAAAATTTAAAAATTAGCCAGGCATGGTGGTATGTGCCTATAGTCCAGCTACTCAGGAGGCTAAGGTGGGAGGATGGCTTGAACCCAGGAGTTTGAAGCTATAAAGAGCTATGATTCTACCACTGTACGCCAGCCTGGGTAACAGAGTGAGACCCTGTCTCAAAAAAAAGAAAGGCCCGGGTGTGGTGGCTCACGTCTATCATCCCAGCACTTTGGGAGGCCGAGGTGGGTGGATCACTTGAGGTCAGGAGTTAGAGACCAGCCTAAGCCACATGGTGAAACCCCATCTCTACTGAAAATACAAAAATTAGCCAGGCATGGTGTTGCATGCCTATAATCCCAGCTACTTAGGAGGCTGAGGCACGAGAGTTGCCTGAGCCCAGGAGGCAGAGGCTGCACTGAGCTGACGTTGTGCCACTGCACTCCAGCCTGGGGTGACGGAGTGAGACCGTCTCAAAAAAAAAAGAAAAAAAAAAAAAAAAGAAAGCACTGAGCCCTCAATCAATGTCAGCTATTAACATCCCCATTTTACAGGTTGGCAAACTGAGGCTCAGCAAGTCTGTCCTGTCTCCTCAATTTGGTCACTGGATGCTCAGAAAGAGGAGTCACCTCCTACACCTGCCTAAGGCTCCTGGAGAGGGTCTCCCAACCAGGCTTCTGCAGTTTCCGCTGGAGAAGGTGGGGTGGGCTGTCAGCGGAAAAAGCGGAGAGTGCAGGGACCAGAGCGCTGCGTAGTTCCTCAGTACCCCTCGTGCCCCTCCCAGCCCCTACCTGGGCTCATTAACAGGAGGCCCTTGTTCGGGGAGTGATGGATGGCGTGGGAGGCAGAGGGCGGGGTGTGTTTACCCACCGGCGGCTGCAGACAGGAGCCCAGGCCAGGGCCAGGCCAGTGGGGGAGGGAGGCTCCTAGGTAGGGAGGAGCCCAGCCCCAATACTGCTGCACGGAAAGGGGCCAGCTGGGCCCCTTCTGGAAACAGAGGCCAAGGGTCAGGGAGGCCACTCTGCTGGGGGCAAACAGGTGCTGGCAGAGCAAAGCCCCAGGCAGAGGGCACAGCAGGGGCAAAGGCCCAGAGGTGGGTACGGCCTGATGTGTTGGAGGTTCCGCGAGGTGATAGTAGTGGCTGCTGCAGGCGGGGAGGGGAAATGGAGGAAATATGCCAGCTGTGAGCCATGTTTAGGCTCCATGGGCATGTCCATTCCCACATTTTACTGCACTGCACGCCAGGCCCTTACCTGGGCTGTGACTGCTCCCTGGTGCCCTGTCTCCTTTTCACATGGCTCACTCCTCGCCCCAGCTGGGTTAGAGGCTCCTACTGGCCTTCACAGGCCCTTGGTGTGCCCCATCAGAGCTGTGACCATGCTGTATGGGCACTGCCAGGTTACACGGGTTATGGGGCTGCCTCCTCCATCAGACTGAGCTCCACCATCTTGTTCCCCGCTGTGTTCCCTGCGTATACACATGATGGAATACTGCAATGACGGATGGATGGATGGATGGATGGATGATGGATGGATGGATGGATGGATGGATGGATGGATGATGGATGGATGGATGAGTGGATGGATAAATGAATGGATGGATGGATGGATCGAAAGTGGTTTGATGGATGGATGGCTGAGTGGATGGATAGATGGATGGATGGGTAAGTGGATGGATGGATGGATGGATGGATGGGCAAATGGATAAATAACTGAATGGATTGATTAATGAATGGATGATGTATAAGTGGATGGATAGATGGATGGATAAGTGGATAGATGGGTAGAAGGATGGATAGGTGGATGGGTGGATAGATAAGTGAATGAATTGATGAATAGATGGATGAATGGATGGATAAGTGGATGGATGGAAAAATGAATGGATAACGAGATATATTGTATGGATGAATGAATAAGTGGATGAAAATGCATAAATGTATACATTTATACATATGGATGGATAATGTATAAATGGATAGATAAACAGGTGAATGGATGCTTAAGTGGATGGATGGACAAATGAATGAATGAATGGGTGGATGGATAGATAAGTGGGGAGATAGATGAATAAGTGGATGGATGGACGAATAGGTGGATGAATGGATGGATGGATAGGTGGATAGACAGCTGAATGGATAGATGATGTAGAAGTGGGTGGAGGGATGGATGGAGAGATGATGGATTAAAGAAAAGCCACAAGACCACAAAACAAGGATCCACAGGACTAAGGAATGACAGAATCATGACATCACTGGTTAATGGAGCCACTGAACTGTCCTCTATGACCACAGAGTTAGAGATCCACACAGCCCAGTCAACAGAAGCACAGAACCAAAGGGTAGTTGGAAGCTACAGGACCCCAGTGGGGGCAGAGACAAGCCATTGGGGCATCCCACATCCACGGTGCTACCAGGATAGAGTCTCAGAGTTAACCCCAACAGAACCATCCTCTGGCCACACCCTCACCTCTCAGCTCTCCAAGGAGCCTCCCAGGGGCCACGGAAGCCACAGGGTGCTTTTCCCCCCAATCTGTGGAGCAGCCTTGTGGGACAGGACCATGCCGTCACCAATGCCTGCAGCCAGCCAGCCTCCAAACACTCAGTGAGTCCTGGCACCAGGGCCAAGTGAGGCTGTCCAAGTACCAGGAAACACTGCCAGCCTCCGGCCAGGCTCCCCCGGACGCCGAGTGCTCTGCAGCCAGGGGCAAAGGAATCAATGGGTAACGTTTATATCCGTGTCCTTTCCAAAGCCAGCAGCAACATAGCATGGAAGAGAGGCCTTGCCCCAGCTGCGGCCCCTCTGGGCCACGGTGCGCTGACAAGTTGCCCGCTCCATCGCCAGGAGTCACAGCTCGGCTCAAATTTCTTGACACATCCATGTATGAATGAGTTCTCCAGAGACAGCACCCGTTTGCCCAGCAGAACTTGCACCCAATGCCCAGAACGACCAGTCCATTTGAGATGGGGGAAACTGAGGCCCCCATCTCAGAGGTGAGCCCAGGAACACAGTGGGCTGGAGCTGAGTCTCAACCCCAAGCCTGCAGGATGCTAAACCTGAACTTACCATCACCCAGCTGGGTTGCCTCTCAGGCCCCAGCCCCTTGTCCTGGGACCCCCCAGATATTTGCTTCCAAACGTGGTGCATTGCAGAATGCCAAAAGCATGGGCTGCAACAGTTTCTTGCCTTCCATGGGCTCAGAATGCCTAGCTCACAGGACTGTGGTGGGGAAAAACTGCGGTCATAGCACAGAAAGGGGACCTGATTGCTGGCCTGATAGGAGCCTTGCCCACACCGTTTCCCCCTTCCTTCTTCTTCTTTTTTTTTTTTTTCGAGATGGAGTCTCTTTCTGTCACTTAGGCTCCAGTGCAGTGGCATGATCTCTGCTCACTGCAACCTCTGCCTCCTAGGTTCAAGAGATTCTCCTGCAGGCCAGGCGCGGTGGCTCACCCCTGTAATCCCAGCACTTTGGGAGGCCAAGGCGGGCAGATCACGAGGTCAGGAGATCGAGACCATTCTGGCTAACATGGTGAAACTCCATCTCTACTAAAAATACAAAAAAAAATATTAGCCGGGCATGGTGGTGGATGCCTGTAGTCCCAGCTACTCAGGAGGCTGAGGCAGGAGAATGGCATGAACCCAGGAGGCAGAGGTTGCAGTGAGCCAAGATCGCACCATTGCACTCCAGCCTGGGTGACAGAGCGAGACTTTGTCTAAAAAAAAAAAAAAAAAAGAGATTCTCTTGCCTCAGACTCCCAAGTAGCTGGGACTACTGGCATACACCACCACAGCCAACTAATTTGTGTATTTTTAGTAGAGACACGGTTTTGCCATGTTGGCCAGGCTGGTCTCGAACTCCTGGTCTCAGAGAATCCGCCCACCTCAACCTCCCAAAGTGGTGGGATTACAGGCCTGAGCCACCGCCCCAGCACTTTTTTTTTTTTGGCTAGGTTCCGTTTGTTTGATTACCTCATTCCATCTTACATATGAGAAAGCAGAAGGCAAGAGAATGAGGTTCTAATCCTCCCAATACCCACCCTGGCAGCTTCAGGGAGGGTGTCTCTCATCTGCAGTGTAGTAAAAACATGGGCATTGCTGGGCACCGTGGCTCATGCCTGCAATCCCAGCACTTTGGGAGGCTGAGGCGGGAGGATCGCTTGAGCCCAGCAGTTCCAGACTGGCCTGGGCAACATATTGAGACCTCATCTCTACAAAAAAAAAAAGAGGATGGAGTGCAGTGGTACAATCTCAGCTCACTGCAACCTCCACCTCCCGGTTCAAGTGATTCACTTGCCTCAGCCTCCCTTGTAGCTGGGATTACAGGTTCTTGCCACCACAACAGGCTAATTTCTGTATTTTTAGTAGAGATGGGGTTTTACCATGTTGCCCAGGCTGGTCTTGATCTTCCGACCTCAGGTGATCCTCCCGCCTCGGCCTCCCAAAGTGCTCGGATTCCAGGCATGAGCTACCGCGCCCAGTCTGCCTGCCTTTTCTGAATAGCAAGGAGGGACCCCTGAAATGCCAGGCTGAAATTCCTCCAGCTCACTGAGTCAGGAAACACCCTCTCCCTGACTAACTCAGCAAAGATCTCAGGGCTGACTCTCACAGGCTCAGCCCTGAACCAATCACTGTAGTCGGTGGGTGGAGGGCTTTGATTGGCCGGGCCAGGAGCCTGAGTCCCCTCTGGGGGTTGCAGGGGCAGGGGCCAAAGGAGGATGGTGTCAGTAACTCGTGGTGCAGGCGAACTTGATGGAAACTGAATCCCCATCTAGACTCTTGCCTTAGTGGGTCTCTGACACCACAGGCTACTCTGAGTGACTTTTTTTGGGGTTGCGGGGGGCAGGGGGACAGAATCTCACTCTGTCGCCCAGGCTGGAGTGCAGTGGCGCAATCTCAGCTTACTGCAACCTTGACCTCATGGGTTCAGGCATTCTCCTGCCTCAGCCTCCCAAGTAGTTGGGATTACAAGCACCCGCCACCGCACCCTAATTTTTGTATTTTTAGTAGAGACGGGGTTTCAATATGTTGGCCAGACTGGTCTTGTACTCCTGACTTCAGGTGATCCGCCCTCCTTGGCCTCCCAAAGTGCTGGGATTACAGGCATGAGCCACCATGCCCACCCTGGGGAGTCGGAGGTTGCAGTGAGCTATGATCGTGCCACTGTACTCCAGCCTGGGTAGCACAGCGAGATCCTGTCTCCAAAGAAAGAAAAAAAAAAAAAAATTAAGGAAGGGCACTTCAGGCAGAGAGGTGGGTTTGTGCAAAGGCCCTGGAAGTAATTTTCTTTTCTTTTTTTTTTTTTTTGAGACGGAGTCTCGCTCTGTCGCCCAGGCTGAAGTGCAGTGGCCGGATCTCAGCTCACTGCAAGCTCCGCCTCCCGGGTTCACGCCATTCTCCGGCCTCAGCCTCCCGAGTAGCTGGGACTACAGGCACCCGCCACCTCGCCCGGCTAGTTTTTTGTATTTTTTTTAGTAGAGACGGGGTTTCACCGTGTTAGCCAGGATGGTCTAGATCTCCCGACCTCGTGATCCGCCCGTGTCGGCCTCCCAAAGTGCTGGGATTACAGGCTTGAGCCACCGCGCCCAGCCGGAAGTAATTTTCTTGTTGGAGGAGGTGAGGAGGCCGACGTAACTGGAGCAGAGTGAGGGAGGAGCGGGGAGATGGGTTAGAGAGATGGGCCAAGCTGAGATCACATGGGGGACTTGCAAGCTGCTGCAAGGAGGTGGCTTTTATTCTGAGAGCAATAGGGAGCCACGGAGAGTGTGTGAGCAGGGGAGGAACATGATTTACGATTTTGAGACATCTCCTGTGGCTGCAATGGGGAAGAGGCCAGGCAATATCAAGGCAAGAGCTGGTCGGGTCAGGGCCAGGGCAGGGCCACAGGGTGGGGAGGAGAGGTTGGATTTGTTTGTTTTGAAGCCTGAGAGGACTAGAGCTGCCGATGAGCTTGTGGAGGAAGGGAGGGAGGAGTCTCAGACGCTGCCCAGATCTTGAACGCATCACAGGGTGGTTGGTAGAGCTGTTGCCCGACACAGGAAGACTTGAAGAGATGTTGGCGGAAAACCATGAATCCCACCTTGGCCATGTTGTTGCTGAGGTGTCTGGTCTGGGCTGGCCGGGCTCCAGATGGAACCGTGGACCTTGTGGGCAAAGAGTGGCCTGTGACTTCCAGGCCTGGGCTGTGTCCATTGCAAGGAGGTGGGCAGGGGGCTCTGGCTGAGCTCTTGACCCCCGTCCTTTGTGCAAACAAGCGGGGTGGGGTGGGGGGACCCCATGTTTTCCCCATCCCGGGTCCTTTTGTTCCAGTTGGAAACCACGACCAATTTGAAAAGTCCAGATGTGGAGTTGGACCCAGCGCTGGGACCGTGCGGTCTGGGGAGGCCAGTGGCCCAGCATCCAACAGGTCAGGCCTCCATGTGGCCTCGCTGGCTGTGGCCCGGCTGGGGCTGGGGGGCAGAATGGCTTTGGTTTCGAGTGTCTGGCTGAAACTGCAAAGGTTAAAAAAATAATCACCAGCACCAAGGCGTTGTCCCTTCAAGACGTCAATCCCAGCACCAGGCGGAAAAAACAGGCCCTGGGGCCCCTGCCAGCCCACAGGCCTGAGACCTGCGGAGTGGCCGGATCAGAAGTCCACAGAGCAGGGTCCCCGCATCTCTCCGGACACAAGGGGAGACTCAGTTTCCCATCTGGAACACAGGACATTGCTGTACAATCGCATCCACATTCAAGGTCAAGTGCAGCATCTACCTGCATGACAAGCCCTGGCCCAAGCGGTGGGGTCCCATGAGGCGAGTCAAGGTTGGCCCCACTCTGTAGGGCTCCCAGGCCAGAGACGGGGTTTCCCCATGCTGGTTAGGCTGGTCTTGAACTCCTGACCTCAAGCGATCTGCCCACCTCAGCCTCCCAAAGTGCTGGGATTATGGGTGTAAGCCATCGCGCCCAGCGCCTTCCTTCATATTTACATAATACCCTTCTGTGACCCAGGACTTGGCTTAAATGTCAACATCTCAGAAGATCTTTCCCAACCCATGGGCAAAAATACCTACATCCAGGTATTTCTTTCAAAAACTCACTCTCGGAAATTATCTTCTCGGCTACATTTTCAAGAGGTTGGGAACGTAGTTTATCCCCAGTTCATGACATTGTGCCTGGCATATACTAGGTGAGATTGTCTCCTTGGGGACAAAGGAGGATGCTGGCCATCACAACAAAGTTTCACAAACATATACCCTCTGAGAGCTCCAGACCTCCCCCAGCAATGCCCCAGGATTTACAACCAGAACTTTATGTATGTATGTATGTATGTATGTATTTTTGAGACGGAGTCTCGTTCTGTCACGCAGGCTGAAGTGCAGTGGTGCAATCCTGGCTCACTGCAGCCTCAACACCCTGGGCTTGGGTGTTCCTCAGCCTCTCGAGTAGCTGGGACCACATTACCCTGGTAGACATTACCCTGTCCAGCTAATTTTTGTATTTTGGGAGAGACAAGGTCTTGCTATGTTGCCCAGGCTGGTCTCAAACTCCTGGGCTCAAGTGATCCAACCACCTTGGCCTCTCTGTAAGTGCTAGGATTACAGGTGTGAGGCACCACAACCGGCCTACAACCCAGAACTTCGCCCTCAATAAATGGCAGGGTACCGAGCCAGGGTACCGAGAGCCTCCCTCCCAGACCTGGGAACTCCATGGACTCAACATGCGTGGTAGACACATCTCAAAGCAGTTTTATGTGAATTCCTGAGGAGAGCTGTCTCCAGCAGGCCAGGCCACCCGCTGTCCTCACCACCACGGGGCTGGGGAGGTCCATCCGTCCACAGGAGCCTCCCAGACCCAGATAATGTGCTGACAGCTGCCTGGCCCTTCCTGGGCCTCGAGGCCTCCCCACAGCATAGCCTGGTCACAGTGGCACACTGGTCACAGTGGCACACATCTGTAGTCCCAGCACTTTGGGAGGCCATGGTGGGAGGATCTCTTAAGACTAGAAGTTCAAGACCAGCCTGGGCAACATGGTGAAACCCCGTCTCTACTAAAATACAAAAGAAATTAGCCAGGTGTGGCAGCGTGTGCCTGTAGTCCCAGCTACTTGGGAGGCTGAGGCAGGAGAATTGCTTGAACCCGGGAGGCAAAGATTACAGTGAGCTGAGATTGTGCCACTGCATGCCAGCCTGGGTGACAGAGCGAGACTCCTCTAAAAAAAAAAAAAAAAAAAATTAGTCAGGTTGGTCTCGAATTCCTGACCTCGTGATCTGCCTGCCTCGGCCTCCCAAAGTGCTGGGATTACAGGTGTGAGCCATGGCACCTCATCTCTTAAAAAAAAAATTAGGCCAGGTGTGGTAGCTTATGCTTGTAATCCCAGCACTTTGGAAGGCTGAGGTGGGGCTGAGGTCAGGAGTTCGAGACCAGCCTAGCCAATATGGCAAAACCCTTTTTTGGCTGGGCGTGGTGACTCATGCCTGTAATCCCAGCACTTTGGGAGACCAAGGTGGGTGGATCACAAGTTCAGGAGATTGAGACCATCCTGCCCAACATGGTGAAACCCAGTCTCTACTAAAAATGCAAAAATTAGCTGGGTGTGGTGGTGCGTGCCTGTAATCCCAGACACTTGGGAGGTTGAGGCACGAGAATTGCTTGAACCCAGCAGGCGGAGGTTGCAGTGAGCCGAGGTCACACCACTGCACTCCAGCCTTGTGACAGAGCGAGAGTCCGTCTGAAAAAAAAAAGAAACACCATTTCTACTAAGACTACAAAAAGTAGCTGGATATAGTGGCAGGTGCCTGTAATCCCAGCTACTTGGAAGGCTGAGGTAGGAGAATTACTTGAACTCAGGAGGCAGAGGTTGCAGTGAGCTGAGATCACACCGTTGCACTCCAGCCTGGGTGACAGAGCCAGCCTCCGTCTCAAAAATAAATAAACACAATAAAAAACAATAATAAATAAAATAAACAAATGTTAGAATGGTTTGAGTCATGATGGAGGCGCACAGGCAGCTATGGAGGGTCAGCAGGAGGGACTGCTATGCTGCGACTGAAGGAGAGATGAGAATTGGCCTGGTAAGAGGCCTCAGAGGGTGCTCGGGTGGGGGACCAGCGTGTGTAAAAGCTTGGAGGTGACAGAGAACAATGGAGTGTTTCTGGAACTGTGTGTAGAGGGGCCCAACTCACACAGGGTGAGGGGAGAAAGGGCCATACTGCTGGAAAGGCCCACAAGCCCTGGGACAACGGGACTTGGACTCCATCCCTGGGCAATGGGGAGCCATGGGAGGTGTGTGAGCAGAAGGCACATCAGACCTGCACCCCGTCGTCCTGCGCCAGGTACCGAGAGCCTCCCTCCCAGACCTGGGAACTCCATGGACTCAACATGCGTGGTAGACACATCTCAAAGCAGTTTTATGTGAATTCCTGAGGAGAGCTGTCTCCAGCAGGCCAGGCCACCCGCTGTCCTCACCACCACGGGGCTGGGGAGGTCCATCCGTCCACAGGAGCCTCCCAGACCCAGATAATGCGCTGACAGCTGCCTGGCCCTGCCTGGGCCTCGAGGCCTCCCCGCAGCATAGCCGGGTTCCCCCGAGGCCTGGGTCTGACCACCCCTTCCCGGCCTGACCGCCCCTTCCTGGCCCTCGGTGGATGCTGAAGACATTTCTTCTTATTCCGCTGGAATTTTCCTCGTGGGCTCTGCCAGCGCCTCCAGAAACACATGAAAGGAAAATGTTTCCAGTCCGAGCAGGGCTGTTTTATGGCTCTCCGGGCCGGGAGTCTGACCACAGAGTGGAAAGGGTTTGTCATACCCCTGTTCCTCTTGCTGAATGGCTTGGACCCGGCCCGCCCGCCCATGCCCTCCTTGGAGGTCCAGGTTCTGCAGGGTTTTTCTTTTTTCTTTTTTTTTTTTTTTTGAGAGAGGGTCTTGCTCTGTCACCCAGGCTGGACAGGCTGGAGTGCGGTGGTGCGATCTCAGCTCACTGCAGTCTCCACCTCCTGGGCTCAAGTGACCCTCCTGCCTCAGCCTCCTAAGTAGCAGGGACTACAGTCTCTTGCCACCGTGCCCGGCTAACTTTTCAAAACTTGTTATAGAGATGGGATCTCCCTATGTTGCCCAGTTTGGTCTTGGACTCCTGGGCTCATGTGATCCTCCTGCCTCAGCCTCCCAAAGTGCTAGGATGACAGGCATGAGACATTGCTCCCGGCCTCTGCAGGGTTTTTCCAACTAAGGAAAGTTTCCCCTTCCCTCGTCCCCCTGACCAGAGAGCAACTCCCTCAAAAAGTAGAAGTTGGGGGCCGGGTACATTGGCTCATGCCTGTAATCCCAGCACTTTGGGAGGCTGAGGCGAATGGATCACCTAAGGTCAGGAGTTCAAGACCAGGCTGGCCAACATGATGAAACCCCATCTCTACTAAAAACACAAAAATTAGCCTGATGTGCTGGCACCTGCCTATAATCCCAGCTACTCAGGAGGCTGAGGCACAAGAATCTCTTGAACCTGGGAGGCAGAGGTTACAGTGAGCCGAGATCGCACCACAGCACTCTAGCCTGGGTGACACAGTAAGACTCTGCCTCAGAAAAGGAGAGGAGAGGAGAGGGGAGGGGAGAAGAGGGGAGGGGAGGGAAGGGGAGGGAAAAATAGAGGTTGGCAGCTCAACCTTGGAAGTGATGCATTTTTCCATTGTTTATTCATTCAACAATCTACTCTTTTCCCACAATGTGCCCATTTCTGCCTCGGGTGCTGGGGCACAAATGGGAACAAGGAGGATCTGTCACTGTTCTTTGGGAGCTCGTGGAAAGGTGGAAGGGGGGCTTCATGTGACCCCACATCCCAGAGCTGAACATGGAGGCTTGGGGGGCAGCGGTTTGCCTGAGATTGTGCAAAGGAATAAGTGGTAGGGTCAGAACCCAACACACAGAGGGGCTCCAAAACCGGTTTTCTGGTGTGGTGGCCCATGGCTGTAATCCCAGCCACTCAGGAGGCGGAGGCAGGAGAAGTGCTTGAACCCAGGAGCTTGAACCCAGGAGGCTGTACTCTAGCCTGGGCAACAGAGTGAGACTCAGTCTCAAAAAAATAAAATAAAATAAAGTGCAAAATTCCATGGTATTCAGTACACACACCATGTTGTGCAATCACTACCTCGATCTACTTCCAGACTATTTCGTCACCCCGTACAGACGCTCCGTTCCCATCAGCGGTCACTCCCCCTTCCCCTCCCCAGGCCCTGGCAACCACAAATCTGCTTTCCGTCTCTATGGATTTGCCTGTTCTGGCCGTTTCCTACAAATGGAATCACACGCTATGTGACATTTCGTGTCTGGCATCTTTCACTTGGCACATGTTTTTGGGGTTCGTCCACGCTGTAGCAGGGAGCAGTGCATTCTTCCTCTTTTGTTTTGTTTTGTTTTTGTTTTTGTTTTGTGCTTCATTCCTTTTTGTGGCTGAATCACATTCCATTGCATAGATGGACCACATTTTGTTTATCCATTCATCTGTTGAGGACATTTGGATCATTTCTACTTTTTGGTTATTTAATTTCCTTTTATTTATTTTATTTTATTTTTGAGACGGTGTCTCACTCTGTCGCCCAGGCTGGAGTGCAGTGGCGCGATCTCGGCTCACTGCAACCTCCCCCTCCCGGGTTTAAGAGATTCTCCTGCCTCAGCCTCCCAAGTAGCTGGGACTACAGGTGCATGCCAGCACACCCCAGTAATTTTTGTATTGTTTTGTTTTGTTTTGTTTTTCCTTTTTGAGACAGAGTCTCTCTCTGTCGCCCAGGCTGGAGTACAGTGGCACGATCTCGGCTCACTGCAACCTCCACCTCCCAGGTTCCAGTGATTCTCCTGCCTCAGCCTCCCGAGTAGCTGGGACTACAGGTGCATGCCACCACGCCCGGTTAATTTTTGTATTTTTTAATAGAGACAGGGTTTCACCCTATTGGCCAGGCTGGTCTCGAACTCCTGACCTCAAGTGATCTGCCAACCTTGGTCTTCCAAAGTGCTGGGATTACAGGCGTGAGCCACCGAGCCCAGCCTTTTTAGGGGGCAGCTGGGTAACTCTCTGGCACCCAGACTAGAGTGCAGTGGCACGATCATGCCACTGCATGGCAGCTTCGACATCCCGAGCTCAAATGATCCTCCTGCCTCGGCCCCCTGAGTATTTGGGACTACAGGTGCACGCCACTATGCCTGGCTTATTTTTTATTTTTATTTTTATTATTTTTCTATTTTTTTGAGATAGGAGTTTTGCTCTGTCACCCAGGCTGCAACGCAATGGCGCGATCTTGGCTCACCACAACCTCCGCCTCCCAGGTTCAAGTGATTCTCCTGCCTCAGTCTCCCAAGTAGCTGGGATTGCAGGCGTGTGCCACCACGCCCAGCTAATTTTGTATTTTTAGTAGAGACGGGGTTTCTCCATGTTGGTCAGGCTGGTCTCAAACTCCCAACCTCAGGTGATCTGCCTGCCTCAGCCTCCCAAAGTGCTGGGATTACAGGCATGAGCCACCGCGCCTGCTTCCATTTTCAGTATTTTAAACAGTGCCGTTATTGGCCTGGCACTGTGGCTCACGCCTGTAATCTCAGCACTTTGGGAGGCTGAGGTGGGTGGATCTCTTTGAGCTCAGGAGTTTAAGAGCAGCCTGGGCAATATGGTGAAACCCTGTTTCTACAAAACATAACAAACAACAAACAAAATTAGCCCAGCTTGGTGGCTCATGCCTGTAGTACCAGCTACTCAGGAGGCTGAGGCTGGAGAATTGCTTGAGTCCAGGAAGCAGAGATTGCCATGAGCCAAGATCGTGCCACTGCACTCCAGCCTGGGTGACAGAGTCCTTGTCTCAAAACAAACAAACAAACAAACAAACAGTCCTGCTATGTTTTGTTTTTGTTTTTATTTTTGAGATGGAGTCTTGGTCTGTTGCCAAGGTTGGAGTGCAGTGGCACAACCTCGGCTCAGTGTAGCTTCAACCTCCCGGGTTCAAGCGATTCTCCTGCCTCAGCCTCCTGAATAGCTGGGACTATAAGCACCCACCATCCCGCTGGGCTAATTTTTGTGTTTTTAGTAGAGGAGGGGTTTCACCATGTTGGCCAGGCTGGTCTCGAATTCCTGACTTCAAGTGATTCACCTGCTTTGGCCTCCCAAAGTGCTGGGATTACAGGTGGGAGGCACCGTGCCCAGCCTGGAACAAAGCTGGGTTCATTGCAATGAGTTTGGCCAATGGGATACACGGCCCCTCTTTGGACAGCTTGGACAGTAGAAGCTGCGTGGTACCAAGCCCAGGAAATCAGCTGATGTGCTCAGGTGTGTCTGAGGAAATTGCCTTCACCCTGAGCAGAGATTCCTGCCGAAACCGTGGTGGCACAGGCAGGTTTCAGGCTTTGGTGGTCACCAACCTCTCCCACTGACGGGTCTGGGTCCCCCGGGGTCAGTTCAATGTGAGGCCTAGAATAAGACCCCAGCTTGTCTCCCATCTAGACACCTCCAGGGACACCATGGGGATGCCTTCTACATGTGGTTGCTCCTGCAGAGGGCGCTTGGACCTGTGGTTTGCTCATTCGCATCCCCTCCCATGAAGGATTCACTCTTATTTATTTATTTATATTTTTTGAGACAGAGTCTCACTCTGTTGCCCAGGCTGGAGTGTAATGGCACGATCTCGGCTCACTGCAACCTCTGCCTCCCAGATTTAAGCAAATCTCCTGTCCAAGTAGCTGGGACTACAGGCGCCCACCACCACGCACGGCTAATTTTGGTATTTTTAGTAGAGACGGGGTTTCACCATGTTGGGCAGGGTGGTCTGGAACTCCTGACCTCAGATGATCCACCTGCCTCGGCCTCCCAAAGTGCTAGGATTACAGGCATGAGCCACCGCACCAGGCCTCATTGTTGTTCTTCTTGAGACAGAGTCTCACTCTGTCACCCCAGCTGGAGTGTAGTGGCACAATCTCGGCTCACCGCAACTTTCACCTCTCGAATTCAAGCGATTCTCCCGCCTCAGCCACCTGAGTAGCTGAGATTACAGGTACGCACCACCACATCCCACTAACTTTCGCTTTTTTTGTAGAGATGGGTTTTTGCCATGTTGCCTAGGCAGGTCTTGACCTCCTGGGCTCAAGTGATCCTCCTGCTTCAACTTTGTGAAGAGTTGGGATTACAGGTGAGAGCCCGAACATCTCTCGTTTGATCTTATTGCTTTGTAACACGTGACACCAGTTTCGTACGCCTGATGGCTTTGCCTATTGTCCTTCTCTCTACTAGAATGTCGGCTACATGAGGCCACATGGTCGTCTGTGAATTGGGGACAGTGACACCCACCTCGATGTGTATAGAGGGTGGGGGTCCACAGCGCCCACAGGAAAGTGCATTTGGTTTCCCGCCATCACACCTTCCAAAACAGCCTCAGTAGCCAGATGTGGTGGCTCATGCCTGTAATCCCAGCACTTTGGGAGACTGAGGCAGGAGGATTATTTGAGGCCAGAAGTTTGAGACCAGCCTGAACAACATAACAAGACCCCTGTCTCTACAAAAAATTTAAAACATTAGCTCGGTGTGGTGACCCATGCCTGTAGTCCCATCTACTCAGGAGGCTGAGGTGGGACTTCCTTTAGCCTAGGAAGTCGAGGCTGCAGTGAGCTATGATCACATAACTGCACTCCAGCCTGAGTGACAGAGCGAGACCCTGTCTCAAACAAGAAAACCAACAATAAAAAAACAGCCACAGTGAACTTCCATCCAAAATATATCCCAGGCTGGGCACGGTGGCTCATGCCTGTAATCCCAGCACTTTGGGAGGCCAAGGTGGGCAGATCACTTGAGGCCAGGAGTTTGAGGCCAGCCTGGCCAACATGGTAAAACCCCATCTCTACTAAAAATACAAAAAATTAGCTGGGCATAGTGGTGCACGCCTGTAATCCCTGCTACTAGGGAGGCTGGGGCAGAAGAATCGCTTGAACCCTGGATGTGGAGGTTGCAGTGAGCTGAGACCGCGCCACTACACTCCAGACTGGGAGATAAAGCAAAACTCTGTCTCAAAACAAAAACCAAAACAAAAACAAAAACATAAAACAAAATACATCCCAGCCTGAAGCCTGGCTCGGGAATTTCAAGGGGTCCCCAGGGGCTACCTTCCTCCCTAGACACTGTCAGCATCCTTTACCACCCTCAGTAGCAGCCTTGAGTCTCTGCGGAAACCGAAGCATTGAGGCCAAGCCAAAACCCACCTCCCCAACACACTAGCACATCCTCAAAAAAGCAACCTGTGATCGTAGAATCGAGGTGGCTGCCGGCTTGCCCTCCGCCACCTGAGGTTTACACAGACCCACCATCCCCTTCAAAGACACTGTTCAAAGCAAGGAGAGCTCTAACACAGACACACACACACCTATTTTTCTGTTCACTACCAGCATGGCTGGGTGTGCCTGAGGCTTGGCTATGTATCCAGATCCCACAAGGGGCTCCTTTGAAACAGGAATGGGGCCACAGAGGAGGGGCCCACAGGAACTCACAAACGCCCACTGTTCCTGGGGAGGAGTGCCCCACACAGAGGGCCCCGGGTCCACCCGAACTGGCCACACCTCTGCAAGGGCAGTCACCGCAAGGGCCACATCTGTGGAAGCTGGGAGCTCAACAAAAAGGGTTCCTTTTTTTTTTTTTTTTTTCTTTTTTTGAGATGGAGTCTTGCTCTGTCACCCAGCCTGGAGTGCCGTGGCATGATCTCTGCTCACAGCAACCTCCATCTCCCTGGTTCAAGTGATTCTCCTGCCTCAGCCTCCCAAGTAGCTGGGATTACAGGTGCCCACCACCATGCCCGGCTAATTTTTGTATTTTTTAGTAGAGACGGGATTTCACCATGTTGCCCAGACTGGTCTCGAACCCCTGACCTTCAAGTGATCTGCCCACCTCAGCCTCCCAAAGTGCTGGGATTATAGGCATGAACCACTGTGCCCTGCCAACAAAGTGGATTTCAAAGAGACCCGAGCCTGGGCTGGGAGAAGCAGCCGCAAGATCCTAAATATCCTTTTCCCAAAGCTATGGAATTTCTCTGCAGCGGCCAGGGCCAACGCTTACCCTCGAGGGACCTCTCTTGGTACAAAGGAAAAATTCCATTTTCCTGGACCTGGGGAAGCTGATGTGGAACTCAAGGAGGGGCCAGGCTACGTTGAGAGCAGACACAGCGTAGGTTATAAATTTAGGACTCCAGGCTCAGGGGCGTGACCAGGCTGATTTAGGTCTCCAAGCAGACAGTGCTAGGGCTGGCCTCATTCAATTTTTTTTTTCTTTTCTTTTTTTTTTCTGAGTGGAGTCTTGCTCTGTTGCCCAGGCTGGAGTGCAGTGGCGTGATCTTGGCTCCCTGCAACCTCTACCTCCCGGGTTCAAGCGATTATCCTGCCTCAGCCTTCCAAGTAGCTGGGACTACAGGAGAGCACCACCAGGTCTGGCTAATTTTTTGTATTTTTAGTAGAGACAGGGTTTCGCCAGGTTGGCCAGGCTGGTCTTGAACTCCTGACCTCAAGTGATCCACCCACCTGGGCCTCCCAAAATGCTAGGATTACAGGCATGAGCCACAGTGCCCAGACTCTTTTAATTTTTTTTTTTTTTGAGATAGGATCTTGCTATGTTGCCCAGGCTGATCTAGAATTCCTGGGCTCAAGGGATCCTTTTGCCTCAGCCTCCTGAGTAGCTGGGACTATAATTGCATGCCACCATGCCTGGCAAGGTTGGCCTCACTCTATCTGGAACCCGGCCTAGACTGTGAGAGAGAGACGGAGACTTCAGTGTTGTCTGAAACTTTAAAAAAGTTTCAATAATGAGCCAGGTGCAGTGGCTTATGCCTATAATCCCAGCACTTTGGGAGGCCAAGGCAGGAGGATCACTTGAGCCCAGGAGTTTGAGACCAGCCTGGACAACATGATGAGGCTCTGTCTCTACAAAAAAGTAAAAAATTGGCCAGTCATGGTGGCTCATACCTATAATCCCAGCACTTTGGGAGGCTGAGATGGGTGGATTACCTGAGGTTGGAAGTTCGAGACCAGGCTGACCAACATGGAGAAACCCCATCTCTACTAAAAATACAAAATTAGGCTGGATGCGGTGGCTCACGCCTGTAATCCCAGCACTTTGGGAGGCCGAGGTGGGTGGATCACGAGGTCAGGAGATCGAGACCATCCTGGCTAACGTGGTGAAACCCCGTCTCTACAAAAATATAAAAAATAGCCGGGCGGCCGGGCGCGGTGGCTCAAGCCTGTAATCCCAGCACTTTGGGAGGCCGAGGCGGGCGGATCACAAGGTCAGGAGATCGAGACCACAGTGAAACCCCGTCTCTACTAAAAATACAAAAAATTAGCCGGGCGCGGTGGCGGGCGCCTGTAGTCCCAGCTACTCAGGAGGCTGAGGCAGGAGAATGGCGGGAACCCGGGAGGCGGAGCTTGTAGTGAGCCGAGATCGCGCCACTGCACTCCAGCCTGGGCAACAGCGTGAGACTCCGTCTCAAAAAAAAAAAAAAAAAAAAAAAAAAAAAAATAGCCGGGCATGGTGGCTGGCGCCTGTAGTCCCAGCTGCCGAGGCAGGAGAATTGCTTGAACCTGGGAGGCGGAGCTTGCAGTGAGCCGAGATCGCGCCACTGCACTCCAACCTGGGTGACAAAGCGAGACTCTGTCTCAAAACAAAAACAAAAACAAAAACAAAAACAAAAACAAAAGTAAGCCGGGCGCGGTGGCTCAAGCCTGTAATCCCAGCACTTTGGGAGGCCGAGACGGGCGGATCATGAGGTCAGGAGATCGAGACCATCCTGGCTAAAGCGGTGAAACCCCGTCTCTACTAAAAAAATACAAAAGAAACTAGCCAGGCGAGGTTGCGGGCGCCTGTAGTCCCAGCTACTTGGGAGGCTGAGGCAGGAGAATGGCGTAATCCTGGGAGGCGGAGCTTGCAATGAGCCGAGATCCCGCCACTGCACTCCAGCCTGGGTGACAGAGCGAGACTCCATCTCAAAAAAAAAAAAAAAAAAAAAAAAAAACCAAAGGCCGGGCGTGGTGGCTCAAGCCTGTAATCCCAGCACTTTGGGAGGCCGAGACGGGCGGATCACGAGGTCAGGAGATCGAGAGACGATCCCGGCTAACACGGTGAAACCCCGTCTCTACTAAAAAATACAAAAAAATAGCCGGGCGAGGTGGCGGGCGCCTGTAGTCCCAGCTACTCGGGAGGCTGAGGCAGGAGAATGGCGTAAACCCGGGAGGCGGAGCTTGCAGTGAGCTGAGATCCGGCCACTGCACTCTAGCCTGGGTGACAGAGCAAGACTCCGTCTCAAAAAAAAAAAAAAAAAAAAAAAAAGGAAAGTCCTTTTGTTCCTGCTGGGACAAATTCTCTCTTTTTTTGTTTTTTGAGACACAGTCTTGCTCTGTCACCCAGGCTGGAGTGCAGTGGCTAGATCCCGGCTCGCAGCAACCTCCGCCTCCCAGGTTCAAGTGATTCCCCTGCCTCAGCCTCCCGAATACCTGGGACTACAGGCGCCTGCCACCACCCCTGGCTAATTTTTTGTATTTTTTAGTGGAGATGGGGTTTCACCATGTTAACCAGGATGGTCTCAATCTCCTGACCTTGTGATCCGCCCGCCTTGGCCTCCCAAAGTGCTGGGATTACAGGCATAAGCCACCATGCCCGGCCTATATATATATATATATATTTTTTTTTTTTTTTTTTTTTTTTTTTTTTGAGACAGAATCTCGTTCTATCATCACCTAGGCTGAGGTGCAGTGGCGCGATTTCATGCCACATGTGGCATGCGCCACAACACCTGGCTGATTTTTGTAGTTTTAGTAGAGACGGGGTTTCATCACGTTGGCCAGGCTGGTCTCGAGCTCCTGTGGTCAAGCGGTCCTCTCTTCTAGGCCTCCCAAAGTGCTGGGATTATAGGTGTGAGCCACTGTGCCCAGCTGACAATTTCTTTTGGGTGATTTTTTTAGTCTCCAGGTGAATCCCACTTCCCAAGTCACATGCCAGATTTAAAGACAGCCCACGTCTCTGTACAAGTCTCAGTCTCCCCCTCTGGAAAATAGGTTGATACCACCTGCTCTCAGAATTGCTGCGCACTGTTTGTTCACTGATGGTATCCTGTGTTTATTTCACACCAAGGTTTTGCAACCTCAGCATGTTGACGTTTGGGGCAAGATAGTTCATTTTTTGTGGGGGACTGTCCCATGTATCATAGGATGTTTAGCAGCATCCCTGGCCTCTACCCACTAGATGCCAGTAAAGAGTTGCTGGATTCAGGCTGGGCGCGGTGGCTCACGCCTGTAATCCCAGCACTTTGGGAGGCTGAGACGGGCGGATCACAAGGTCAGGAGATCGAGACCATCCTGGCTAACCTGGTGAAACCCCGTCTCTACTAAAAAATACAAAAAACTAGCCGGGCGAGGTGGCGGGCGCCTGTAGTCCCAGCTACTGGGGAGGCTGAGGCAGGAGAATGGCGTGAACCCGGGAGGCGGAGCTTGCAGTGAGCTGAGATCCGGCCACTGCACTCCAGCCTGGGCGACAGAGCGAGACTCCGTCTCAAAAAAAAAAAAAAAAAAAAAACATAAACTGCAGATAAAAAAATACTGCTTCTGCCTAAGTATGTCTCAAATTTTGCATGGCACATACTTATACTTAAAAGACATTTGAGCCAGGTGCGGTGGCTCACGCCTATAATCCCACGACTTTGGGAGGCCAAGGCAGGCGGATCATGAGGTCAGGAGTTCAAGATCAGCCTAATTAACATGGTGAAACCCCTCTCTACTAAAAATATAAAAAATAGCCGGCCGGGCGCGGTGGCTCACGCCTGTAATCCCAGCACTTTGGGAGGCCGAGGCGGGCGGATCACAAGGTCAGGAGATCGAGACCACGGTGAAACCCCGTCTCTACTAAAAATACAAAAAATTAGCCGGGCGTGGTTGTGGGCGCCTGTAGTCCCAGCTACTCGGGAGGCTGAGGCAGGAGAATGGCGTGAACCCGGGAGGCGGAGCTTGCAGTGAGCTGAGATCCGGCCACTGCACTCCAGCCTGGGCGACAGAGCGAGACTCCGTCTCAAAAAAAAAAAAAAAAAAAATAGCCAGGCGTGGTGGCAGGTGCCTATAATCCCAGCTACTCAGGAGCCTGAGGCAGGAGAATCGCTTGAACCCAGGAGGCGGAGGTTACAGTGAGTTGAGATCATGCCACTGCACTTCAGCCTGGGTGACAGAGCAAGACTCCACCTCAAAATAACAAACAAACACAACTCACAGAATGGGAGGAAACAATTTGCAAATCATGTATCTGATAAGAGATTTGTATCCAGAATAGAAAAAGAACTCTTATAAATTAACAATAAAAAGATAAATAACAGAATGTATTTGTTTAGTTATTTACTTTTCAGAGACAAGGTCTCACTGTGTGGCCCAGGCTTGAGTGCAATGGCCCCATTCTAGCTCCTAACTCATTGCAGCCTTGAATTCCTGGGTTCAAGCGATCCTCACACCTCAGCCTTCCAAGCATCTAGGACTACAGGTGTGTGCCACCATGCCTGGCTACATTTTTGTTTTTATTTTTGGTAGGGAGGCATCTTGCTATGTTGCCCAGGCTGATGTCAATCTCTTGGCCTCAAGTAATCCTCCCACCTTGGCCTCTCAAAGCACTGGATGGTGTACTTATAAGGGCAGTGATCCCATCTTGGGGTCCTCCCCTCATGACCTCATCCAGCTGCGATCACCTCCTAGAGTCCCTATCCTTTTTTTTTTTTTTTTTGAGACAGAGTCTCGCTCTGTTGCCCAGGCTGGAGTGTAGTGGCGCGATCTCGGCTCAGTGCAAGCTCTGCCTCCCAGGTTCACGCCATTCTCCTGTCTCAGCCTCCCGAGTAGCTGGGACTACAGGCGTCTGCCACCATGCCCGGTTAATTTTTTGTGTTTTTAGTAGAGACGGGGTTTCACCGTGTCAGCCAGGATGGTCTCAATCTCCTGACCTTGTGATCTGCCCACCTTGGCCTCCCAAAGTGCTGGGATTACAGGCATGAGCCACCATGCCCAGCTGAGGCCCTATCTTCTAATACCATCACACTGGGAGTTTAAAACTTCACAAGATTTTTTTTTTTTTTTTTTGAGACAACACTCTGTTGCCCAGGCTGGAGTGCGATCTTGGCTCACTGTAGCCTCTGCCTCCCAGGTTCAAGCAATTCTTCTGCCTCAGCCTTCCAAGTAGCTGGGATTATAGGCATGTACCACCATACCTGGCTAATTTTTGTATTTGTAGTAGCAATGCGGTTTCACCATGTTGGCCAGGGTGGTCTCGAACTCCCAACCTCAGGTGATCTGCCCGCCTCCTAAGCCTCCTAAAGTGCTGGGATTACAGGTGTGAACCACCGTGCCCAGCCACCATATGCATTTTATGGAGACAAGAACATTCTGTCCTTGACAGGCACCAAGATCATTCAACGGGGGATAGAAGGACACCTTCAGCCAATGGTGCTAGAATGACTTTGCATCCACAGGCAAAGGAATGAAGTTGGATCCCTACCTCCCACCATGCTCAAAAATGAGCTCAAAATGGATCAAAGCCCTAAAGGCAATAGTTAAAACCATAGAACTTTTTTTCTGTTGCCCAGGCTAGAGTGCAGTGCCGCAATCTTGGCTCACTGCAACCTCTGCCTCTGGGGTTCAAGTAATCCTCCTGCCTCAGCCTCCTGAGTAGCTGGGATTACAGGCATGCACCACCACACCTGGCTACTTTATGGGTGTTGTTTTTTTTTTTTTTTTTGAGACGGAGTCTCGCTGTCACCCAGGCTGGAGTGCAGTGGCGCAATCTCCGCTCACTGCAAGCTCTGTCCCCTAGTTTCATGCCATTCTCCCGCCTCAGCCTCCCGAGTAGCTGGGACTACAGGCGCCCGCCACCACGCCCGGCTAATTTTTTGTATTTTTAGTAGAGACGGGGTTTCACCGTGTTAGCCAGGATACTCTCGATCTCCTGACCTAGTGATCCACCCGCCTCGGACTCCCAAAGTGCTGGGATTACAGGCGTGAGCCACCGCACCCGGCCTAATTTATGTATTTTTAGTAGAGATGGGGTTTTGCCATATTGACCAGGCTGATCTCAAACTCCTGACCTCAGGTGATTCGCCCACCTTGGTCTCCCAAAGTGATGGGATTACAGGCATGAAACACAGTGCCTGGTCTTTTTTAACAAAAGGTTTTGAGGCAGGGTCTGGCTCTGTTGCCCAGGCTGGAGTGCAGCGGCATGATCTCAGCTGCCTGCAACCTCCCCCTCCCGGACTCAAGTGATCATCCCCCCTCTGCCTCCCACATAGCTGAGACTACAGGTGCATGCCATTATGCCCGGCTAATTTTCATATTTTTAGTAGAGACAGGGTTTCGCCATGTTGGCCAGGCGGGTCTCAAACTCCTGGGCTCAAGCGATCCTTCCAAGTTGGCCTCCCAAAGTGTTGGGATTGAAGGCATGAGCCACCGTGCCTGGCCCTTGTGATGGCCAATTTTCTGTATCAACTTGACCAAGCTAAGGGATACCCAGATACCTGGTTAAACATGATTTCTGGGTGTGTTTGTGAGGTTGTTTGAGGAAGGGGTTAGCATTTGCACTGATGGGCTGAGCAGGTCCCATGAGGGCCTGAATTGAACAGAAAGGCCCAGGAAAGTTAGATTGACTCACCTTCTGCCCACCCCCGTAAGCTGGGGCTTTGATCTCTTCCTGCCCGTGGTGCTCCTGGTTCTCAGGGCTACACACACACTGGAATCAGCCCTGTCTCTCAGGGCTTCCAACGACACCGCAGGACTTTCCTGGGTCTCCAGCTTGCCAGTGGCAGGCAGATCACGGGACTTCTCCATGACCGGGAAAGTCAGAGTCAGTTCCTTATAGGAAATCTCTTTGTGGCCGGGCGTAGTGTCTCACGCCTGTAATCCCAGCACTTTGGGAGGCCGAGACGGGCGGATCACGAGGTCAGGAGATTGAGACCATCCTGGCTAACACGGTGAACCCCCGTCTCTACTAAAAAATAAAAAAAAATAAAAAAAAAAAAAACTAGCCGGGCGAGGTGGCAGGCGCCTGTAGTCCCAGCTACTTGGGAGGCTGAGGCAGGAGAATGGCGTGAACCCAGGAGGCGGAGCTTGCAGTGAGCCGAGATCCAGCCACTGCACTCCAGACTGGGCGACAGAGCGAGACTCCGTCTCAAAAAAAAAAAAAAAAGAAAAGAAATCTCTTTGTGGCCGGGCGTGGTGTCTCACACCTGTAATCCCAGCACTTTGGGAGGCCCAGGCGGGCAGATCACCTGAGATAGGGAGTTCGAGACCAGCCTGGCCAACATGGCGAAACCCCGTCTTTACTAAAACTACACAAATTTGCTGGGTGTGGTTGTGCACACCTGTAATCCCAGCTGCTCAGGAGGCTGAGGCGGGAGAATCGCTTGAACCTGGGAGGCAGAGGTTGCAGTGAACTGAGATCGTACCACTGTACTCCAGGCTGGGCGACAGAGCAAGATGCTGTCTCAAAAAGAAAAGAAAAGAACTCTTTTTCTAGGCGGGGTAGGTGGTTCACACCTGTAATCCCGGCACTTTGAGAGGCTGAGACAGGAGGATCGTTTGAGCCCAGGAGTTCACGAGCAGCCTGGGCAACATAGTGAGACCCCCGTCTCTATATAAAAAAAAATTTTTTTAAAGAAAAAAAGTTTAAAAACAAGAAACCTCTTTCTAATCTTTCTATATATGCTATTGTTTCTGTTTCTCTGCAGAATCCTAATGTAGTCTCTATATGCTCAAAGAGTACGAAGATGTTGATGGATCTTTAAAAATTTTTATTTATTTTTTCTTTTTTGAGACAGTGTCTCAGTCTGTCACCCAGGGTGCAGTGCAGTGGCACGATCAAGGCTCACTGCAGCCTCAACCTCCTGGGCTCAAGCAATCCTCCCACCTGAGCCTCCTGAGTAGCTGGGACTACAGGCACGTGCCACCATGCCTGGCTAATTTTTTCATTTTCTGCAGCAACAGGCCTTAATATGTTGCCCAGGTTGGTATTGAACTCCTAGGCTCAAGTGATCTTCCTGCCTTGGCCTCCCAAAGTGTTGGGATTGCGGGCATGAGCCAACAAGCCCAGCCTCTCTTGATAGGTCTTGAGTTTGCTTAAAATCTGTGCCAGAAAAGCCTGGGAACAGAAGATTTTGACAACATGTGGCACTTTGTAGCCACTCCTTCAGCCTACAAAGTTAGGGAGTGTGGGGAATAGGACTCCTCCTTTGTTCTCCCCAGGCCATAACATGGAGTCATGAGTTGTCCATTGGAACATTTATTGAGCATCTGCTGTGTGCCCAGCATTGTGGCTGGCTTTGGGCATGCAACAGCAAATGAGATCGACAGGTCCCTCACTCATAGGGCCGACTTCTACCCTGGCATGTGTTGGACTCCCCAGTAGCACAGCCTGAGATGAGGATTCAGGGTCATGCGAGTTTGGGAGGGGACGCTCTTGGGGGAAGCTTCTGAAGAAATGAGGGGAAGCAGGATAAGACAGGGAAAGAGCTATGTAAGGAGGTGGGCTCAGCTGGCCTGGAGCCTCAGCCCATCTCCCGGGCAGCTCTGGAATGTGAATAGCACCAGATATGCTCCCCACTTTTTTATTCATTTGAAACGGACCTCGCTTTGTTCTCCAGGCTCGAGAGCAGTGGTGTGATCATAGCTCACTGCAGCCCTGAACTCCTGGGCTCAAGAGATCCTCCTGTCTCAGCCTCCCAAAGTGCTAGGGTTACAGATGTGAGCCATCGCGCCCAGCCCAAGGGTCAACTTTAATTACGTGTCTGGCTATTTCTTCATAAACAAAATGAACGACCATGTGTACTGCTTAAGTTTCTGCCGGCTGGGGGGGATTTCTTTTCACCACTGCCCTTCAAGGATGTCCCACAAAGGGGCTGCAGTGCTGTGGCTGTCCATTTCCAGGTGAAGTGAGAGTGTCACCTGGAATCATCTGTAAACCAGGCCAAGCAATTTTTTTTTTTTTTTTGAGATGGAGTCTCGCTCTGTTGCCCAGGCTGGAATGCAGTGGCCCGATCTTGGCTCACTGCAAGCTCCACCTCGCAGGTTTACGCCATTCTCCTGCCTCAGCCTCCCCAGTAGCTGGGACTACAGGTGCCCGCCACCACGCCTGGCTAATTTTTTGTATTTTTAGCAGAGACAGGGTTTCACCATGTTAGCCAGGATGGTCTCGATCTCCAGGATGGTCTGGATCTCCTGACCTCGTGATCCGCCCACCTCGGCCTCCCAAAGTGCTGGGATTACAGGCGTGAGCCACCATGCCCAGCTTTTTTTTTTTTTTTTTTTTTTTTTGAGGTGAGGTCTTGCTCTGTTGCCCAGGCTGGCATGCAGTGGTGCGATCTTGGGTCACTGCAACCTCTGCCTCCCAAGTTCAAGCGGTTCTCCTGCCTCACCCTCCTGAGTAGCTGGGATTACAGGCATGCACCACCATTCTCAGCTAATTTTTGTACTTTCAGTAGAGATGGAGCTTCACTGTGTTGGCCAGGCTGGTCTCAAACTCTTGACCTCAAATGATCTGCCCACCTTGGCCTCCCAAAGTGCTGAGATTACAGGCATGAACCACCACACCCAGGCAATACTTTTTATTTTTAAAATTTGTGGCTGGGAATAGTGGCTCACACCAAGGTGTGAGGATTGCTTGAGGCCAGGAGTTCTAGACCAGCCTAGGCAACATAATGAGACACCAACTCTACCAAAAAAAAAAAAAAATATATATATATATATATATATATTTAATATATATATATATATATATATTAGCCAGGTATGGTAACAAGCATCTGTAGTTGTAGCTACTCAGGAGGCTGAGGTGGGAGGATGGCTTGAACCCAGGAGTTGGAGGCTGCAGTGAGCTATGATCACACCACTGCACTCTAGCCTGGGCAACACAGCAAGACCCTGTCTCAAAAAAACAAAAATTTGGTAGAATAAATCAGCAAAACCATCTATTCCTGGGATTCTCTTTGCTGGATTTTTAAATTACTAACTTTACTTGTTGTAGGTCTATGTAGCTTTTGTATTTGTTTTTTTCTGAGATAGGGTCTTGCTCTGTGGCCCAGGCTGGAGTGCAGTGGTGTGATCTCAGCTCACTGCAACCTCCACTTCCCAGGCACCTTCAAGCGATCCTCCTGCCTCAGCCTACTGTGAAGCTGAGACTACAGGTGTGCACCACCACACCCAGCTATTTTGTGTATTTTTTTGTAGAGATGGGGATTCACTATGTTGCCCAGGCTGGTCTCTAACTCCCGAGCTACAGTAATCTGCCCACTTCGGCCTCCCAAAGTGTTGGGATTACAGGCGTGAGCCACCACGCCCAGCAGTTTTGTATGTATTCTTGAGTCAGTTTTAGTAGATTTTGTGTTCTAGAAAATTTTCCATTTCATTTGGCTTATTCAGTATGTGGTCACCCAATTGCTCATACTTTTTATTTTATTTTTATTTTTTTTTGAGATGGAGTCTTGCTCTGTCACCAGGCTGGAGTGCAGAGGCATGATCTCGGCTCCCTGCAACCTCCGCCTCCCGGGTTCAAGAGATTCTCCTGGCTTGGCCTCCGGAGTAGCTGGGAGTACAGGTGGGCGCCACCAGGCCCAGCTATTTTTTTTTTTTTTTTTTTTTTGTATTTTTAGTAGAGACAGGGTTTCACCATGTTGGCCAGGAGAGTCTGGATCACTTGACCTCGTGATCCACCTGCCTTGGCCTCCCAAAGTGCTGGGATTACAGGTGTGAGCCACTGCGCCCGGCCCCAATTGCTCATACTTACACTCTTTTGTGTTTCTGTAAAGCCAGTAGTATTGTCTTCCCTTTCATTCCTGATTTTAGTAATCTGAGTCTCTTTCCTCTTTTCCTTGGTCAATCTAGCTAAAGTTTCATCAATTTTCTTTTCTTTTTTTTTTTTGAGATGGAGTTACGCTCTTGTTGCCCAGGCTAGAGTGCAGTGGTGCAATCTCCACTCACTGCAATCTCCACCTCCTGGGTTCAAGCAATTCTCCTGCCTCAGTCTCCCAAGTAACTGGGATTACAGGCATGCAGCACCACGCCCAGCTACTTTTTTGTATTTTTAGTAGAGATGGGGTTTCTCCATGTTGGTGAGGCTGGTCTTGAAATCCCGACCTCAGGTGATTTGCCCTCCTCGGCCTTCCAGAGTGCTAGGATCACACTCGTGAGCCACCACGCCTGGCCGTCAATTTTCTTAATCTTTTCAGATAACCAACTTTTAGTTTTGTTCATTTTTTCTGTTACTTTTTTTTTTTTTCTGTTTTTCTGTTTTTTCGAGAGAAGGTCTTACTTTGTTGCACAGGCTGAAGTACAGTGGCACAGTCATAGCTCACTGCAGCCTCGACCTCCCAGGCTCAAGGAATCCTCCTATCTGAGCCTCCTGAGTGTCTGGAACCACAGGCGCCCACCACCATGCCTGAACGATTTATTTTTAGTAGAGATGAGATCTTGCTATGTTACCCAGGTTGGTCTTGAACTCCTGAAGTCAAGTGATTCTCCCACTTCAGCCTCCCAAAGTGCCAATGTCAGGCATCAGTCACTGTGCCCAGCCATGCATTTTATTCCCTCTCTTATTTTTCTCTGTTCTAATCTTTAGTATTTCCTTCCCTCTTTGGGTTTATTTGCTCATCTTCTTCTAGTTTCTTAATGTAGGAAGCTTAAGTTATTGATTTGAGATCCTCTGTGTTTTTTTTTTTTTTTTTTTTTTTTTTGAGACGGAGTCTGGCTCTGTCGCCCGGGCTGGAGTGCAGTGGCTGGATCTCTCAGCTCACTGCAAGCTCCGCCTCCTAGGTTTAGGCCATTCTCCTGCCTCAGCCTCCCGAGTAGCTGGGACTACAGGCGCCCGCCACCTCGCCCGGCTAGTTTTTTGTATTTTTTAGTAGAGACGGGGTTTCACCGTGTTAGCCAGGATGGTCTCGATCTCCTGACCTCGTGATCCGCCCGTCTCGGCCTCCCAAAGTGCTGGAATTATAGGCTTGAGCCACTGCGCCCGGCCTGTTTGTTTTTTTTTTTAGACAGAGTCCCATTCTATTGCCCAGGCTGGAGTGCAGTGGCGAGATCTCAGCTCACTGCAACCTCTGCCTCCTGGGTTCAAGTGATTCTCCTGCCTTAGCCTCCCTAATAGGTGGGATTACAGGTGTGTGCCACTACACCCAGCTAATTTTTGTATTTTCTTTTTTGTTTTTTGTTTTTTTTTTTGTTTTTGTTTTTGTTTTTTTTTGAGACGGAGTCTCGCTCTGTCGCCCAGGCTGGAGTGCAGTGGCGTGATCTTGGCTCACTGCAAGCTCCGCCTCCTGGGTTTACGCCATTCTCCTGCCTCAGCCTCCTGAGTAGCTGGGACTACAGGCGCCCGCCACCGCGCCCGGCTAATTTTTTGTATTTTTAGTAGAGACGTGGTTTCACTGTGGTCTCGATCTCCTGACCTTGTGATCCGCCCGCCTCGGCCTCCCAAAGTGCTGGGATTACAGGCGTGAGCCACCGCGCCCGGCCTAATTTTTGTATTTTCAATAGAGATGGGGTTTCACCATGTTGGCCATGCTGGTCTTGAACTCCTGACCTCAAGTGATCCGCCCGCCTTGGCCTTTCAAATTGCTGGGATTATAGGTATTAGCCACTGTGCCCAGCCAAGAGCCTCTGTTTTGATGAAGACATTTATAGCTATGAATTTCCCTCTGAGCACTGCTTTTGCTCCATCCCATAATTTTGGTATTTTATATTTGAATTTTTATTCATTTTAAAGTACTTTCTAATTTCCTTTTTTTTCTTTAACTCCATAATTTAGAAACATATTTTTAATCAATATGAATCACAAATTCATATTTGTTAATTTTCTTTTTTTTTTTTTTTTTTTTTTTGAGACAGAGTCTCACTCTGTTGCCCAGGCTGGAGTGCAGTGGCGCAATCTCAGCTCACTGCAAGCTCCGTCTCCTGGGTTCATGCCATTCTCCTGCCTCAGCCTCCTGAGTAGCTGGAACTACAGGCGCCTGCCACCATGCCCAGCTAATTTTTTTTGTATTTTTAGTAGAGATGGGGTTTCACTGTGTTAGCCAGGATGGCCTCAATCTCCTGACTTCATGATCCGCCGGCCTCGGCCTCCCAAAGTGCTGGGATTACAGGCGTGAGACACTGTGCCCGGACAGTCTTTAAATAGATGTATTCCAATGTACCATCCCAATGTCGCTTTGCGATTGTGAGTGCATATAGGAAATAAGAGGAGATTCTTAGAAATGGAGTAGGTGGGTCAAAGTGGGAGAGGGGCAATTAAAACTCTGAAAGGTGGGCTGGGTGTGGTGGCTGAGGCCTGTAATCCCAGGACTTTGGGAGGCTGAGGAGGGAGGATCGCTTGAGCCCAGAAGATTGAGACCAGCCTGAGCAACATAGTGAGGCCCTGTCTCTACAAACAAACAATTTAAAAGACAGCTGTGTGTGGTGGTGCATGCCTGTAGTCCCTGCTACTCATGAGGCTGAGGTGGGAGGATCCCTTGAGCCCAGAAGGTTGAGACGGCAGTGAGCCAGGTGACACCACTGCACCCCAGTCTGGGTGACAGAGCATGACTTTGTCTAAAAATAAATAAATAAATAAAAACTCTGATAGGTGTTACTAAATTGATCTGAAATTTGTCTACAAATTCATCAGGATGTGTTCCAAAGAGAGCTTTGTATGATATGAAAATTATCTGTTGGTCTGTCAGTATTATCCCTTAAACTGTGCCTTCCTAGACAGGCAGACTACTTTTATTCATTGTCTATATTCCTACAGTTTAGTGCATGCTAGGAGCCCCCCTCCAAATGTTATCTTTATTTTTTATAGAGATGGGGTTTTACTGTTTCCTAGGCTGGTCTTGCACTCCTAACCTCAAGTAATCGTCCCACCTCAATCTTCCAAAGAGCTGTGATTATGGATATGAGCCACTATGCTTTGCCCCTGAAAAAGAGTGAAGAAGGCTCACACCTGTAATCCCAGCACTTTGGGAGGCAGAGGCAGGTGGATCACCTGAGGTCAGGAGTTTGAGACCAGCCTGGCCAACATGGCAAAACCCCATCTCTACTAAAAATACAAAAAAAATTAGCCGGGCGTGCTGGCAGGCACCTGTAATCCCAGCTACTTGGGAGGCTGAGGCAGGAGAATTGAACCCTCCTGCTTGAACCCAGGAGGCGGAGGTTGCAGTGAGCCAAGATTGCGCCACTGTATTCCAGCCTGGGTGACTGAGTGAAACTCCATCTCAGGAAAAAAAAAAAAAATGTGAAGAAGGAAAACAGAACCTCTGTTCCTGTCATGATAAACAGGCAAATTGGAAAATAAGGAACCATGGCAAATCAGGAACTTTTAGCTCAGCTGTGCAAGCTAGGCACTCTTTCAGCTGACTTATTTAAAGAGCAGCAGAATCTTGGGACAGAAAGGGAAATGGGGGATGCTTTCCAAGATACTTTACCAGAGAGGAAGCGGACGCCTGGGGTTAGGAAATTAAGGCCCATAAACCAGTAGCTTACCTGGGATTTAAAGTGTCAGAAGACTTTTCATTGAGTACCTACTATATGAGGCATCATTCTCTCCGTGCGGAAGATCATAATGAAACAGGCCAACCCCCTGTCCTTATGGAACTACATGTTAAGAGAGTGACTGGTAGTTCATTTATTCCTCTCATATATATACATATATATAAAGAGAGTGTATATATATACACACACACACACTCCCTATCTATATATAATAGAGTAACTAGTAGCTCATTTATTCTTATATATATAAATAGTGTGTATATGTATGTATATATACATACTGTCTATCTCTCTATATATATAATAAAGTGACTAGTAGCTCATTTATTCCTCTCATATATACAGTGAGATATATAATATACACCATATATATATCTTTTTTTTTTTTTGAGACGGAGTCTCGCTCTGTCGCCCAGGCTAGAGTGCAGTGGTGCAACATTGGCTCACTGCGGCCTCTGCTTCCTGGGTTCAAGCAATCATCCTGCCTCAGCCTCCCGAGTAGCTGGATTACAGGCACGCACCATGCCCGGCTAATTGTTGTATTTTTAGTAGAGACTGATTTCACCATGTTGGTCAGGCTGGTCTCGAACTCCTGATCTCAAGTGATCCGCCCGCCTCGGCCTCTGAAAGTGCTGAGATTACAGTCGTGAGACACCACGCCGGGCTCCATTATATACATACATATATATATGTGTGTGTGTATATATATATATCAGCAGCAACCATATTTCATATGAGAGGAATAACCAAGCTACTAATCACTTTATTAATATATATTAACATATATAAATATATATTAACATATACACACACATACGATCTCTGTCACCCTGGCTGGAGTGCAGTGTTACAATCATAGCTCACCGCAGCCTCAAACTCCTGGGCTCAAGTGATCCTCTTGCCTCTACCTCCTAAAGTGCTGGGATTTCAGGAAAGAGCCACCTTGCCCAGGCTTCCTATCCTACCTTAATGGCAACAGAAACCCTAGGCTCAGAGAGTTTAAGTCACCTGTATAATTTATTTTTTATTTATTTATTTATTTTTTTGAGATGTGGTCTCGCTCTGTTGCCCAGTCTGGAGTGTAGTGGTGCGATCTCGGCTCACTGAAAGCTCCATCTCCCGAGTTCATGCCATTCTCCTGCTTCAGCCTCCCCAGTAGCTGGGAATACAGGCACCCGCCACCAGCCCAGCTAATTTTTTGTATTTTTAGTAGAGACCGGGTTTCACCGTGTTAGCCAGGATGCTCTCAGTCTCCTGACTTGGTGATCCGCCCGCCTCGGCCTCCCAAAGTGCTGGGATTACAGGCTTGAGAAACCGCGCCTGGCCTACCTCACTTGTATAATTTCACACAGCTGATAAGTGGTTAGCTCTAGATTCCACCACACACCATGTGCTTCCTGTTGTTTTGCTGTATATGTCCACTAAATAATAATCATAGCAAAAATAGTAATTGTATAATGACAGCGGCAGAGGCATCAGGAACAGCAGCAACCATCATTTCCAAGTGTCAGGCCCAGTACCTAAGACTATCCCCATTCATTTATTTTTACTTATTTTTGAGACAGGGTCTCGCTCTGTCACCCAGCCTGGAGTGCAGTGGTGAGAACCACCACACTTAGCTAATTTTTTTTAGCTAATTTTTTTTTTTTATTTTTTGAGACGGAGTCTCACTCTGTCGCCCAGGCTGGAGTGCAGTGGCACAATCTTGGCTCACTGCAAGCTCCGCCTCCTAGGTTCAAGCGATTCTCCTGCCTCAACCTCCCAAGTAGCTGGGACTACAGGCTCGTGCCACCACACCTGGCTAATTTTTTGTATTTTTAGTCGAGACGGGGATTCACCGTGTTAGCCAGGATGGTCTCGAGTTCCTGACCTCGCGATCCGCCCGCCTCGGCCTCCCAAAGTGCTGGGATTACAGGCGTGAGCCACCGCGCCCGGCCTAAGTTTTGTATTTTTTGTAGAGATGGAGTCTCACTCTGTTTCCCAGGCTGGTCTCGAACTCCTGAGTTCAAGCCGTTCTCCCGCCTCAGCCTCCGAGTGTTTGGGATTACAGGTGTGACCACCGCGCCGAGCCCCACCCCCTTATTAAACCAATGCACAGGGAGCATCTACTATGTGCGAGGCACCCCCCATTTTACAGATGGGGAAACTGAGTTCCAAGCAGCTTTTGCCAGGAGTGGGAGCGCGTCGTCCCTGCCCAGCCTCTCCAGTTGGGCATTTCGAGATCACCTACGTAGGCTATTCGGCTAGCGCTTAATTAAACCGAAACACTGTCGCAGCGACCACAGGTGCAGACCACCAGGTCCACACCACCCGCCGCCCGGGAGTCCCCGATTATCAGTTGGGGCGGGACCAAGTCCTCCAGGGGCCGCCGCGACGGCGGTTGAAAGCCTCACCCCCTGCGCGTGCGCGTTGAGCGTCCCGTCGTCCCGCTGGGCACCCGGCGCCGCGAAGAGCGCGCGCGCTTCCGCCGGCGTCGGGCTCGCGCACGCGCACGGCGACGGCGGTGGTGGCGGCAGTTCCTGCCCGGGGCTGCGAGCGGCGGGCGGCTTCGAGGGGAACTGAGGCGCGGAGGGGCTCGGCGGCAGCGGCGGCGGCTCGGCGCTCTTACATCTCGGTTCGGCTGGCGCCGGGGAGGGCGGTTCGGTCCTTTCCAGGCGTACGGGGACGACAGCGGCAGCGAGCCGAGGCCTGCGGCCTAGGCCTCAGCGCGGCGGCGGGCTCGAGTGCGGCGCGGAGCCGGCCCGAGGGCCCTACCCGGCAGCACCATGAGCGTGGAGGCGTACGGGCCCAGCTCTCAGACTCTCACTTTCCTGGACACGGAGGAGGCCGAGCTGCTCGGCGCCGATACACAGGGCTCCGAGTTCGAGTTCACCGACTTTACTCTTCCTAGCCAGACGCAGACGCCCCCCGGCGGCCCCGGCGGCCCGGGCGGTGGCGGCGCGGGAGGCCCAGGCGGCGCGGGCGCGGGCGCCGCGGCGGGACAGCTCGACGCGCAGGTGAGCGGCACATGGCGGCGCCGGAAGCCCGGGCCTTGTCTCGGCGCCTGAGACCTGTCCCTAGCCCGTCTCGGGCCGGGCCTGGGTTTGCCCGGAGTCCCCCGTCGCGGCCGGGCCTGGGGCGACCTGCCCCGGGTCCTCTACTCCGGCTGGGCCTGAGCTTACCTGCCCCAGGTCCTGCACTCTGCCCGGGCCTGGTCTGATCTGCCCCGGGTCTCCCGCTCCGGCTTGGACCTGGCTTAGTTCCTTCGGCCCCCAACTCCTGGGCTGGGCCGACTTGCCTCGAGTCCTCCACTCGGTTCGGGTCCGAGCTAACCTGACCCTCTTGCTTTACTCCGGCTGGGTTTGCTCCTCCGCCTGGGCCCGGGCTGACCTGCCTTGTGTCCCACAACCAGCCTGGCCTGGAGTAACCTGCCCTAGTCTGAGTTCTTCCACTCCATCCGGGCTAGGGTGACCTGCCCTGGTCCCTCTTTCTCAGGTCTCGGTTTTCTGCCCCGAGTTCCCCTACGGCCTGGGCCGGGTCTTGCTCAGGCCGGATCTTGAGTGACTTCCCTCAGTCCCCTTCCGGGAGTATCCAGGGTGACCTGCCCTAACCTGTCTCTGGCCTGGTCCGGGGATTCTGCCCCGTCTCCCCAGTGGGGGGTCCGGCCGCACTGTCCCACCTCCCATCTGTGGTCACAGCCATCTGGGCATCCCCCCTTCCACAGTCACGGAGCCGTAGGTTCGAATTTTCCCAAGCATAAGGGCGCTGGTCAGCGGAAGATTGAGGCAGGGAAGAATTTTTGCCTCCCATAGAGGAGCACACATTGGCTGGCTATTAAGATCATTCAGGAAGCAGTTTGTATTTTATTTTTTCTTGGATCGCCTGTTGCTGAAACCGACCTGTTACATAACTCCACAACTCTTGCCTTGGAAAAGTTGGGTTTGAGTTTTGTTCCTCCAATAAGACAGCAGTAATGGGTTTACATAAATGCGTCTGCCACGTTGGAAACTCATTTTTAATGATGTGGATGTTTAGAGAAGGTTACTTAGGTATTTAAATGGGGGCTTGGGTTGGGAGAAGTGTCAGGCATGCATTTCCTGGTCCTGGGTGCTGCCTGCCTGGGGTGGGAGAGGGGCTGGGGGGGCGCGGGTTGCACCAGGCTCCAGGGGCATGTCCTCATCATCCTCTGGATCTCAGGTTGCTTTCACTTTAGGCTTGCTTTGTGCCTGACCCCTCGCTCAGGTTTATTTTCCTGACAGGGAGTAACTCCGAGGCTCACCTTGGCACAGGTGTCCCTTGGCATGTGCTGGTGTTTCAAAGCTGGGAGAACCACTCCTTGCTCATCCTGAGTGAGCTCAGACCTTGTCCTTGCATGAGGGGGGCTTACGTGGTAGTCGGCTGAGTCATTCCCGTGGGTAGACCACCCACTTGGGCTTCCTTTTAGCCCCTAATGGAAGCAAGAAACATTTGACTCATTCTAACCCCATATTCCTTAAAATATAAAGTTGGGTGTGAGGAGAACAGGTGTGCACGTATGGGTGGTTTTTTCAGTTTTGTTTACATTTTGTGAAGGTGGGGAGGGAGAGAGGAGAGGTCCCTTGAAGAAGGGAGCAGGACCTGCGGAGGCCCCGCCTCCTTGTAGTTTTTATGCCCTGTAGACCTTTCTGCTTCCGCAGCTGTGAAATGGGGGTGGCAGTTGGATTTTTGTTCCTTTTAAACATAAAGGAAACCTAGTTCCATGTGTGAGTCGACTGTATAGGCTGTCTGTAATCTGATGTCCAGCCTGTCGGGGAGACTCAGGGTAAAGATCTCTGTGGAGCAGTGAGCCATGAGCGTGACAGCGCGGATAGAGGGGTTGGCTGGTGTCAAAGGTAATCATTTTCTTGTGAATCCTTTTAACTGTGGCCAGCATAAAACAGCAAACCTGGGGCAGCCTTTAGTTCTACTTTTGTTTCTGGCATTCCGTTTGGGATTAAGTGTGGCGCATGTCCTTCTCTTTCAGTTGAAACAATTGATTTTTTTCCGTGCACCTGAACACACTGGGCTGTACAAAAGGAGAGCATTAAAACGCTCCCCTGGAGGTAAACATTGCAGTTGAGCTCACTAGAGTTCTGATGACATCAGATGGTTTGTCCTGTGCTACTTTTAATTGACCCAGATGCCCCACCCACCTGTTACCTGTAATTTGGATTTGTTAGTGGGGAATGGGAGTGGCATCCCTTTGCATCACAAGGGGAAGACCGGAGTTTGGGGGCAAGGAAGTCTATGTATATAATTCAAGGGAAAGCGGAAGAAAGTTATCACTTGTGTGGATTGATTTGGGAAGACTTTCCCTGTTTGTCCTCAGGAGTTGGCTGTGTAACCAGCTGTTAAGTTGGGGGCTCCTGGAAGGACTCAGAAAGCTTCTCATTCTGTTTTTTAATTTTTATTTTACTGGGCAAGTGGCAATCAGCTGTCAAGTGCCCTGCAGTCACTTTTGCTTAACAGCTTTATTGAAATAGAATTCACTTGCCGCACCATACAGTTTACCCATTTAAAGTGTACAGTTTGGCCGCTTTTATTTAGTATATTCAGAGTTGTGCAGCCATTACCACAGTAAATTTCAGAACATTTATGTCACCCCAGAAATAAACCCTGCACCCCTTAGCCCATCTGTCCTCCCTTCCCCAGCCCCTGGCAACCACTCACCTGCTTTCTGTCTTAAGATGTGCCTGTTCTGGGCATTTCACATGAACGGAATCATATCATATGTGGTGTTTTGTGTCTGGTTCCTTTCACTTTGCATGATGTGTGAGAAGTAGCTACAAAGCTCACCTTGTAGCTACTCCCTGGCCGAGCATTCAGGAAAATGAACCTGATCGAGGTTCATCCACGCTGTGGCATGTGTCAGCATTTCATTCCTTTTTTTTTTTTTTTTTTTTTGAGGCGGAATCTCGCTCTGTTGCCCAGGCTGGAGTGCAGTGGCGCTATCTTGGCTCACTGCAACCTCTGCCTCCCGGGTTCAAGCGATTCTCCTGCTTCAGCCTCCCTAGTAGCTGGGATTACAGGTGCGTGCCACCACGCCTGGCTAATTTTTGTATTTTTAGTAGAGACGGGGTTTCACCATGTTGGCCAGATGGTCTCGATCTCTTGACCTTGTGATCCGCCTGCCTTGGCCTCCCAAAGTGCTGAGATTACAAGCATAAGCCACCACACCCGGCCAGCATTTCATTCCTTTTTAAGGCTTAGTAATATTCCATTGGTGGAATGGTCCAGATGGATGAACCATGTTTTGTTTATCTTGTCTTCTGTTGATGGACATTTGGGTTGTTTCCACCTCTTGGCTCTTGTGAATAGCATTGCTGTGGCCATGCATGTACAGGTTTCTGCATGGATGTGTTTATAGACGTGCTGGGCCGCATAGTAACTCTGGGTTTAATGGTTTCAGCAACTGCGAGACTGTTTTCCAATGTGTAGCCGCTTTCCATACCAACCGCACCTGAACTGATTTTGCACAGTTGGTTTTTCCTTAATGTCTGTTGAAAGACAAGAGTGTGTGTCCCCACCGGGGTGGGAAAGTGGCAGCAGGGGTGACTCCCTATACTCAGGGCTGGCTCAGGTAACACTCCTTTTCTTGTTTATGAAATGAAACTGGTATTTATCAAAGCCCTTGAGATCCTGGGATGAAAAGCACTGACACAGTATTGCCAAGTGTCCTTAAGATAAAGGGACAGTTTTCGAGCATCCGACCCTTTCCTGGGCCCATCTCTGCTGCCACCTCTCCTGCTCCCAGGACAGTGAAGGTAATTTCAGAAGTCCTTTGCATAATAGCTGGTGTTACAAGTCTTTTGGTCTGCCTGGTTGGAATATTTCCTCTTGACTGTAGCTTCTGCCCTGTATCCTCCAAACGGGAATTAAAGTGAAACTCTTAAGAGTTGGGGCCGGGCGTGGTGGCTCAAGCCTGTAATCCCAGCACTTTGGGAGGCCGAGACGGGCGGATCACGAGGTCAGGAGATCGAGACCATCCTGGCTAACACGGTGAAACCCCATCTCTACTAAAAAATACAAAAAAAAAGAAAAACTAGCCGGGCGAAGTGGCGGGCGCCTGTGGTCCCAGCTACTCGGGAGGCTGAGGCAGGAGAATGGCGTAAACCCGGGAGGCGGAGCTTGCAGTGAGCTGAGATCCGGCCACTGCACTCCAGCCTGGGCGACAGAGCCAGACTCAGTCTCAAAAAAAAAAAAAAAAAAAAAAAAAAAAAAGAGTTGGAAATATTGCTCAGTATTAAGAAGGAACAAACTATTGATACCTGCAACAACATGGATGTGTCTCATAATAATTACTTTTTTGAATGTGTGATTCATCGTATAATTTAATTCATACAAAATTCTAGAAAGTGCCAGCTAGCCTGCAGCAATAGAAAACAGACCAGTGGTGGCTGGACAGAAAGGGGAAAGGGGAGGGAAAGGGCTGGCAGGTGACAAAGGGCACAGGAAACTTGGGGGTGATGTATGTTTTTATTATCATGATGTGACAGTTTTATGGGTGTTTAAGTACATTGACATATGTCAGTTTCTAAAATGGCACACTAAACATTTGCAGCTTATGGTATGTCAATTATACCTCAATGAAACTGGAAAGAAAAGTCAGGGAGATATCACTACCCATCCATTCCCATGGCACCCTTTTTTTTTTTTTTTTTTTTTTTTTTTTTTTTTTTTTTTTGAGACGGAGTCTCGCTCTGTCGCCCAGGCTGGAGTGCAGTGGCTGGATCTCAGCTCACTGCAAGCTCCGCCTCCCGGGTTCACGCCATTCCCTGCCTCAGCCTCCCGAGTAGCTGGGACTACAGGCGCCCGCCACCTCGCCCGGCTAGTTTTTTGTATTTTTTAGTAGAGACGGGGTTTCACCGTGTTAGCCAGGATAGTCTCGATCTCCTGACCTCGTGATCCACCCGTCTCGGCCTCCCAAAGTGCTGGGATTACAGGCTTGAGCCACCGCGCCCGGCCTTTTTTTTTTTTTTTTTTTGAGACAGTCTTGCTCTGTGGCCTAGGCTGGAGTGCAGTGGTGCAATCTCGCTCACAGCAACCTCCACCTCCCGGGTTGAAGTGATTCTCCTGCCTTATCCTCCCTAGTAACTGGTACTACAGGTGCGTGCTACCACACCCGGCTAATTTTTTGTATTTTTTATAGAGGCAGGGTTTCACAATGTTAGTCAGGATGATCTTGATCTCCTGAGCTCATGATCTGCCCTCCTCTACCTCCTAAAGTGCTGAGATTACAGGCGTGAGCCACTGCACCTGGCCTGGCACACTTTTTTTTAAAAGGCTGAAAGTGCTACTTGGGTTTTGTGTTTTTGTTTTAAGGCAAAGTCTCACTCTGTCACCAGGTAGTGGCATGATCATGGCTCACTGCAGCCTCGACCTCCTGGGCTCAAGTGATTCTCCCACCTCAGCCTCCCAGGTAGCTGGGACTACAGGTGTGTGCCACCACGTCTGGCTGATTTTTCTGTTTTTTGTAGAGATGGGGTTTTGCCATGTTACCCAATCTGGTCTTGAACTCCTGGGCTCAAGAGATCCTCTCACTCCAGGCCTCCCAAGTGTTGGGATTACAGCGTGAGCCATTGTGCCAACTCTCATGCCATACACCTACCTGTGACCTAGCAGAGTTGAAGGTGTGCGTACGTAGGGCTGCGCCAAATGCTGACAGCAGCTCTGTTCATGAGAAGCCCAAACCGGAAGCAGCCCCAGTGGCCATTAGCAGGTGAATGGCTAAACAAAGCAGCGTGTACATTCAGTGGGAAAAATGCATGCCTATTGGTTTGACTTGCTTTTCTTAGCTCACCTGAAAGTATGAGGTCTGTGGATAGGTGCAGACCTTTTAGGCGGCAACACGCATGTTTTTGTGCAGGTGTTCTGGGTGACCTTGTAGTTGCTGCTTGGTACTGGTCCCACTTTGTTCCTTCATCCTCAGGTCTGCACTGCCTGTTCCCTCTCCACTTGTGGTAGCCTGTGGGAGTCACAGCTGAACAGTCATCTCGTACTGGGATTTTAGTTTGAGTGCATGAGTTGTTTCCCCAGGAAAAACATGCTGTCTTTCTGGATCATAAGGGACAACTAGCCAAAGCTCCTGGCCGACCTGTCATCCAGCCCTCACTCTCCTCCTGCCAGACTTCTCCTGTGTATTGCCTCCACTTCTCTTGAGTGTGTAAACCTGGGCTCACTTCTTTTTCAAGTGGTAAAATTAGGATAGAAAGTTGCTACTGGCCGGGCGCTGTGGCTCACGCCTGTAATCCCAGCACTTTGGGAGGCCGAGGCGGGCAGATCACGAGGTCAGGAGATCGAGACCATCCTGGCTAACATGGTGAAACCCCGTCTCTACTAAAAAATACAAAAAATTAGCTGGGCGTGGTGGCGGGCACCTGTAGTCCCAGCTACTCGGGAGGCTGAGGCAGAAGAATGGCGTGAACCCAGGAGGCGGAGCTTGCAGTGAGCAGAGATCGCGCCACTGCGCTCCAGCCTGGGCGACAGAGTGAGACTCTGTCTCAACAAGAAAAAAAGAAAAAAAAAGTTGCTACTTTGTCTTCAAAGCCATTGTCCTGATGCTGTCAGAGTTCCTGGAAGGATGGCTGTCCTGACTCATCCTTGTCGAGTTGAACATGCCATCTTCTGCTGAGCCCTGAGATTATGACCAAGGCAGGGTGAGTTCCATACAGTCTTGGGTTCCTAAAAGTGGTAAGTTTAAAATTTGCGCGTGTGGCTGGGCACGATGGCCCATGCCTGTAATCCCAGTACTTTGAGAGGCTGAGGAAGGCAGATCATTTGAGCTCAGGAGTTTGAGACAAGCCTGAGCAAAATGGTGAAACCCTATCTGTACAAAAAAAATACAAAAATCAGCTGGGCCTGGTGGCACGTGCCTGTGGCCTCGGCTACTCAGGAGGCTAAGGTGGGAGGATCGCTTGAGCCTGGGAGGCAGAGGTTGCAGTGATCCATGATTGCACCACTACACTCCAGCCTGGGCGACAGAGTGAGATCTTGTCTTAATAAAAAGAAGAAAATACAGGCCGGGCTTGGTGGCTCATGCCTGTAATCTCAACACTTTGAGAGGCCAAGGCAGGCAAATCATCTGAGGTCGGGAGTCGGAGGCCAGCCTGACCAACGTGGAGAAATCTGTCTCTACTAAAAATACAAAATTAGCTGGGTGTGGTGGCACATGCCTGTAATCCCAGCTACTCAGGAGGCTGAATCAGGAGAATCGCTTGAACCTGGGAGGCAGAGGTTGCAGTGAGCCGAGATTGTGCCACTGCACTCCAGCCTGGGTAACAAGAGCAAAACTCCATCTTTAAAAAAAAAAAAAAAAAAAAAAAGCTCATTTTGTTTTTTTGAATCTTCGGGTAGCCCAGGTGTGGTTTTAGGGTGCCAGAACATTGAAGATAAGATGCCATTACCTGGAGGAGTGCTGGCAAGTGTTTGGTCAGTACTTACCCCTTAGTAGACTTACCGGGTGTGTTTTCAAATTGTTAGAAGAGTCCCAGTGATCATGTGAAAGTGTCCTGAGCTGACACTTTACTGTTAGTGGTGAATACACGAAACGACTTCTATTTTTATCCCAATTAATTACCCAGATTCAGGATGACGGGGTGGGGGGTTATAACTAATACTATACCAGGACTAACTAAAAAGAGTTCCCTCTCAGCCCGGCTACCACCACCACAAGAGCTCACCACCATCAGCTGCCACCACATTTCTCTCTTGGTTTGATTGAGGTCTGATGACCTATCGGGGAACCCCCTTCTTTTCTATTTAGACGGAGTCTTGCACTGTTGCTCTGTTGCCCAGGAGTGCAATGGCGCGATCTTGGTTCACTACAACCTCCGCCTCCCGGATTTAAGTGATTTTCCTGCCTCAGCCTGAGTAGCTGGGATTACAGGTGCACACCACCACGCCCAGCTAATTTTTGTATTTTTAGTAGAGACTAGGTTTGACCTTGTTGGCCAGGCTGGTCTGGAGCTCCTGACCTCAGGTGATCTCCCACCTTGGCCTTCCAAGCTGCTGAGATTACAGGCATGAGCCACCACACCTGGCCCCTTTGTTTTTAAGTGTAGAACTTAGTGCTGTTTTAGTAAACTTACAGAATTGGGCAGCCACCACCGCAGTGCCTTGCTGTCTCTGATTTCTTTGATTTCTCTTTCGCTCCTTTCTGCTCCCTCCCCACCACCGCTTGTCAGACCCTGTGCTCACACCCAAGGTCACCTGTTAGGGAGGTGTGTCCACCCCCTTGGGCTGAGCCCTGCCCTGGGGAGGTCAGATACGTGGCCAAGCCCTGGCCCCGTGCTCCCGCCTTTGAGCCCATGTCTGTTATGTTCTTTTGCACCCTCTGTGAGCTGCCGGGGCAACCTCTTCAGCCTGGCCCTGGACTCCAGCCATCCCTGCTGTTTTCTTACTTCCTGGCCTTGCTGTGCTTGTGGGACTGAGGGCAGTGAGGCCAGCAGAGGGAGAGTGAAGCCTTTGACCCCCGCGGTTGCAGTATTAGAAGACAGCACATGCCGCCTGGCCAGGGTGCCGTGGGGGCCCCAGGCGGAGGGGTGGGCTCCCATGCTAAGGGAAAGCCTGCAGGAATGGTGCCTCTGGAGCTGTTCAGAAGCTGTACCTGTCAGGCAGAGGGGTGGGCACAGCACTTTGCTTAGAAGGAGGGAGGGTGGGTGTGGGGCCAGGGCAGGGGCTGGGCTGTGTCCTGGAGCCTTTAGGAGCTGCTGGGGTGCCTTGACCAAGGCTCAGAGGAGGGCTCTGAGATGGCAGTGGTGGGGGTTAGGGGAGGGGCCGTGGTGTTGGAGGTTGGGCGGTGTGGCCCAGGTTGGACCCCGAACGGATGGAGGGGCCACAGGGCAGCGGAGATGGAGGACACCGGGGTCAGGGCTGCGTGTGCACGTGTGTGTATGCATGAGTAAGTGTGTTAGTGTGTGTGCCTGTGGGAACTGCCAGGGTACCGGGTGCCCCCTCCCAGTCCTCACAAGGAGCCACAGACTAAAAAGCAGCACCAGCTCCTGACTGTGGTCTCATCAGGGTCCGTAATTCCCCAGGCTGAGCCAGGGCTCTCTCGCTGGGGAGGCACTGCCCTGAGGGCCTTGCGAGAGGGAGAGGCCTCCCCAGAGCGGCTGCAGGGAAGCTAAAGGGCACATGCTGGGCAGCAGCTCACAACTGAGAGGCAGTTTGTGCTTGTCGTGGTGGGAGTGCTTTCATGGTGGTCGGAATAGTCTAGCTTGGCAGAGAAGGGCCGTGACACCCAGCTATGCTCTGTGGCATTCAGAACCGAGGGGCATGGTGGGAAGGTTGGGTCCAGGCCCTGGCACCAGTGCTGTTCAGGTCTCCGCTGTCACGGAGGGTTCATGGCCTTGAACTCTCCTTGCTGGAGCACGTTCCTTTGAGAGCAAAGTTCTGCTTTCTCTGATACATGGGGGGCTGCTGGGTCCTGGGGTACCACGGCTGGCAGCAGGTCCTCGTGCCTTTTTCTGTGTTGATCAAATAGCAGCTTAAGAGCCCGGTAACCGGCCGGGCGGGGTGGCTCATGCCTGTAATTCCAGCACTTTGGGAGGCTGAGGTGGGTGGATCATGAGGTCAGGAGATCGAGACCATCCTGGCTAACACGGTGAAACCCCGTCTCTACTAAAAATACAAAAAATTAGCCAGGCATGGTGGCGGGTGCCTGTAGTCCCAGCTACTCGGGAGGCTGAGGCAGGAGAATGACATGAACCCGGGAGGCGGACTTGCAGTGAGCTGAGATCTGGCCACTGCACTCTAGCCTGGGCGACAGAGCAAGACTCCGCCTCAAAAAACAAACAAACAAAGAGCCCGGTAACCCACCCGGACTTCTCAGGTCCCATGGGCCTTTGCCAAGGTGGTGTCTAGATGTGCAAGGGTGGCTCATTAGACTCTGGAGAGCCCTTGCGACAGTGAGCATGGCACCTTCCTGAAGCATCAGCTCCTTGCAGAGTGAGTGCAGGCTCCTGGCGGCCCTGAGAGAGGGGGCTGCAGATCCCAGTCAGAGGTGATTGGTCAGAGCCGCGCTGCCTGCACCATCCTCACCTTTTTCAGCACGGGGATCCATAGCGCATAGTTTGCAGCCCCACTGCATCCTCCGTGTAGAAACATCTAGGATGATTTCTCTAACATACAAGAGCTAGTGAGCCCTGTGCCTCTGTCTCCCTGATGTGACAGTTGTGAAGGTTTTCTCTCCGTTTTCTTTGTTTTTTCACTGGTGTGTGTTTTTAAAGCAAGTCTCTTGTGTCATTTCACCTTTGCGTCTGAGGTGGAGCCCTGTGAATTGGTGATACTCAGCCATTTTGACCTGCAGTATGTAGTATGCATTTCTAGAAGCAAAAAAGGGTACCTATTTTGCATAGCTGCAGCGCCATTATCAGACAAGCAGCGTCAACAATGGTTTTTCACGATTGTCTGATATGTAGGGACAGTCGGCCTCTCTCCACAGTCAGATTCTTTCCTGGGATCCTGGAGGTCTGCTCTTGAGATGATGGCTGTCTCTGGGCCCTTCTTTCCGAGCAGCCTCTCCTGCTGCTTTTCATCCGCGAAGCTGCAGTCTGGTCTAGGTTGTTGTCCTGTGAGGTGTGCACCTTCTGGACTGAGCCCTTATCGTCACACTTTGGCTTCTTGCTGCAGGTGTGGAGTGGATTTCATCTCAGGCTGTGGGCTCCTGGGAGAGTGGCTGATCCCTGGGCTGGGAAGGCAGGGGCGGCCTGAGGTGAGCTGGGGATGCCTCGCATTCTAGGCCTGCTGAAATGAACGTCTTGCGGACTTTAGCACACCTGGCTGGAACAAGGGTCTGCCGGTCCACACAGGTGCCATTGGTGAGAGGGGAGGCGAGAGGCACTTCCTCTTTGGGAAGAACAAATGTGAGCCTAGGCAGCGTATTGAAAAATTAAAAAACTTTCCAGGCATCATGCACACCTGTAGTCCCAGCTGCTCGGGACGCTGAGGCAAGAGGATCTCTTAAGTTCAGGAGTTTGAGGCTGCAATGAGCTATGATTCTACCACCACACTCCAGCCTGGGTGGCAGAGCAAGACCCTGTCTCAAAAAAATAAAGGAATGGAGAGCCTGGGGACCGCTGTGTTGGGTGGTGGGACTATGTGAAAGATGGTCATCTCCTAGCAGTTTTACGTGGTTCACACTAATAGATTAAAAGGAGGCTAACGAGACATCACAAATCACGTGCAGTCATTAACTGGAACTTGGATTTTAAAAAACCTATAAAAGACGTTATAAGCATTGGGGTGATGTGTGAATGTGTATTAGCCAACAGTGTGGCAGGCTGGGTGTGCTCATGAGCCAGCTGTTTTGTGGGGATGTGGAGAAAGCTCTCCCCCTGGGGCCTGCCACTCTGAAATAGGTCAGGGAAAGATAAGTGTGTGAGAGCAAGAGGGGGAGCCGAAGTGCGGGGGGATGTGATGGAGGGTGACCAGCAGGAGGGGTGTGGGGGTCTGATTTCTGTAGCTTTGGAATTTTTCAAAATAAGTTAAGAGGAAATATCAGGGCAGAATCCTTCCAGTTTGGGGGCCAGACCTCCTGGCAACCGTCTGCCTTGAGAGGGCTCAGAGACCCTGCAGCTTGGCAGTCATCACTCTGAGGGTGTGGTGACTTCCTATTCCCTCCCCTTTTTTTCTTTTACAATTTTTAAAATTAAATTTGGCAGGGGGCTGGGCACGGTGAACCTGTAATCCCAGCTCACATGAACCTGTAATCCCAGCACTTTGGGAGGCCGAGGCGGGAGGATTACCTGAGGTTGGGAGTTCGAGACCAGCCAGACCAACATGGAGGAACCCTGTTTCTACTAAAAATAGGCGTGGTGGTGCATACCTGTAATCACAGCTACTTGGGAGGCTGAGGCAGGAGAATTGCTTGAACCCGGGAGATGGAGGTTGTGGTGAGCCAACATCACACCGTTGCACTCCAGCCTGGGCAACAAGAGCAAAACTATCTTTTTTTAAAAATAGAGATGAGGCCTCACTGTGTTGCCCATGCTGTTCTCAAACCCTGGGCTCAAGATCCTCCTGCTTTGGCTTCCCAGAGTGCTGGGATTACAGGTATGAGCCACCGCGCCTGGCCTCCTGCCCTCTCTTTTATTTAAGCCTTGGAATTAGAGAATCAGGGATGAGCCGCTTTGCCTTTTGAGCTTGGCCTTTAGCCAACAATGTTGAGGGCCTCCTGGAGTGCAGGCTCCACCCAGGTGGTGGGTTCACGGCAGGGAGCAGGACAGACAGTGCCCCACGGGACCCCGAGGTGGGGTCAAAGGATGCCTGCCTGAGAGGTACCCTGTGGACCTCACCCTGAGGCTGAGGGAACAGCAGGTGCAAGGCCTGGGCGCTGGCAAATGCAGGCAGTGGTGCAAGGGTTGGAGTAGATGTCTGTGGCCTGAGAGTTTATGATGGCACATTTGGTGGGGGAGATTTTTGAGTTTTTGAATTTCTGTGGTTTTTGTCTGCAGGAATGAAGTGACTTTTTCTTTTTTTTTCAGACAAAGTCTTGCTCTGTCACTTAGGCTGGAGTGCAGTGGTGTGATCTCGGCTCACTGCAACCTCCACCTCCTGGGTTTAAGCGATTCTCCTGCGCTAGGGTTACAGGTGCGCATCACCATGCCCGGCTAATTTTTTGTATTTTTAGTAGAGACGGGGTTTTGCCATGTTGGCCAGGCTTTTTGTTGTTGGTGTTAAGAGAGACAGGGTCTTGGTCTGTTGCTCAGGCTGAAGTGCAGTGGTACCATCATAGCTCACAGCAGCCTTGACCTCCTGGGGTCAAGCACTCCTCCGGCCTAAACCTCCTGAGCAGCTGGGACTGCAAGTGCACACCACCACACCTGACTCATTTGCGTATTTTTTTGTGGAGACAGGATCTTGGCTGTGTTGCCCAGGCTGGTCTCAAGAACTGCTGGGCTCAAGCGATCCTCCCAAAGTGTTGGGATAACAGGTGTGAGCCACCATTCCTAGCCTTGAAGTGACCTACTGTTGTGCTGCCCTGATACATGGTCTGAGTTCTGGAGTGTGGCGGGAGCAACTGTCTCTGGGCAGAAAGCCCCTGTACAGCTCTTAGATGGACCTCCAGGGTGTGGTTTTAGTCGTAGCTAGGTTCATATCCAGAACTAAAAGAGTTAGGGACCAGCTCTGGGGCCTCATGTATGGCTAGGAACTGGAAATTCTAGGATATGTCTTTTAAATACTGTTTCTAGAGCAGAGGTGATGGGAGGAGCTGCCTTTTTTTTTTTTTTTTTTTTTTTTTTTTGAGATGGAATTTAGCTCTTGTTGCCCAAGGTGGAGTGCAATGGCACAATCTCAGCTCACTGCAACCTCCGCCTCCCGGGTTCAAGAGATTCTCCTGTCCCAGCTCCCCGAGTAGCTGGGATTACAGGGAAGTGCCACCATGTGCAGCTAATTTTTTGTAGTTTTAGTAGAAACGGGATTTCACCATATTGGCCAGGCTGGTCTCGAACTCCTGACCTCAGGTGATCCGCCCTGCTGAGGAGCTGTTTCTTGGGCTTCCCAGCCCAGTGGTGAATGCCTGGGGTGAGTACAGGGAGGCCCTGCCCCTCCAGAGCCTCCCTGGTGAGTGGATAGGTTGACAGCCTCAAAGGACTTTTTTTTTTTTTGAGACGGAGTCTGGCTGTGTCACCCAGGCTGGACTGCAGTGGCCAGATCTCAGCTCACTGCAAGCTCCGCCTCCCGGGTTTACGCCATTCTCCTGCCTCAGCCTCCCGAGTAGCTGGGACTACATTAGCTGGGACTACAGGCGCCCGCCACCTCGCCCGGCTAGTTTTTTATATTTTTTAGTAGAGACGGGGTTTCACCGTGTGAGCCAGGATGATCTTGATCTCCTGACCTCGTGATCCGCCCGTCTCGGCCTTCCAAAGTGCTGGGACTACAGGCTTGAGCCACCGCGCCCGGCCGCCTCAAAGGACTTTACTTAGTGGAGTGGCAGCTCTCTGCCAGCTGAAGATGATGACCCTTTTCTCCACCCATCGTGTCGCCTGGCGTGGGCCGTGGGACTTCTCTTTGCCAGGCGGCACTGTCCCCTACTCCTGTTCTAGCTCATTTCATGATAGTTTCTAGGGTCAAATGTATTTTTGAAATTAATGTTTAATCTTGAAACTTTTCAGAGACTGGAGGGAGAAATTAACCCAGAAGTCAGCTTGTGTTGTGACCAGATCACTGCAGGGCAGCAGTGGGCCCAGTGTGCATCTGCACGCGTGCAGGTAGAACGTGCCCACGTGCCCCAGCCAGGCGGGCCGGAGGGGTCTCTGTGGGGTGCTGCTCCCCATGAGCACCTGTCCCTAGGCTCGCACAGGTGCTGCATCACACAGCAAGGGCATTAGGCTGAGGGGCTGCCTGGGGTGCTGGGACTGGCAGTGGGGAGATTTGGTGCCGTCCCTCGGGGAGCTCCTGTCACTCCTCCCTGGCCCTTAATTTTGTGCCACCCTGTGTCCCGCCGCCTGACCCGATGGTGGGGTTAGGTGGCCTATGGGGGCCATGCCAGGGACTGTTGACCATGTCATTTGAGGTGCTGGTTCTTGAGGAGCCCCAGTGGCTATGTGGTCTCCTTGCAGGTGTCCTGTGCAGTTTGTGGCCTGATGACTTAGAGCCATGTGCTGTCTGCCTTTGCTGAACATGGAAGAGGTGCCTTTAGTGAGGGTGTGGCCTGGGTTGCCAAGGGTATCTCAGTGTTCAGTTGCTACTTCATCCTCAGGGCTGCCTGAAGCGATGGGGAGGGCGAGGTGGTGGTGGATGTGGTCGGTGACGTTTCCACATCTGCATGGGTGGCAGCCTTGTAGTATTTGATGAGCCTTACACTGTGGTGGGTCTGGCATCATGGAGCTGTCCTCAGGGCACACTGCTGTCAGTCTGTAAAAGTCACCCTGCTCCTTGTGGTCCTCAGTCACAGGAAAGAAGCATCTTCCTAGGCATCCTGGTTGTGGACATGGATGTGGCTCTGTGGCTAGGTGGGGGTTAGACCAGTTGTGTGGGGGACCGGGGGTACAGGAGGCCACCAGTGGCCCTTTTCTGACCAGGTAGGTTTGCTACAGAAGAGTGAAATTCAGTCAGAACAAGGGAAACTGTCTCAAAGCGGAGATGAGGCCAGGGTGTCACACCAGAGCCATCGAGGCTGGTCCTTCTGCACTGAGTCCCAGAAGCTGCAGCCTCGCTCGGGTGACACTGCGTTCTGCTGCAGGTTGGGCCCGAAGGCATCCTGCAGAATGGGGCTGTGGACGACAGTGTAGCCAAGACCAGCCAGTTGTTGGCCGAGTTGAACTTCGAGGAAGATGAAGAAGACACCTATTACACGAAGGATCTCCCCATACACGCCTGCAGGTGAGCTGGGCTCAGCCGCGCCTGGGCATGTGCTGCCAGGTGGGTGCCTCTGGCATGGGCCTGGGACACTCACTTCCCAGGTGCAGGGTGGTGCCTTTGTGCTGTGACTCTGGGTGGTGGTGTCCTCGGGAGTAAGGAAGTTGCTTAGGCCACGTTCACAGCCGAGGCCTGTTATCAGTCAGGAGGTGGGCTCAGCAACCTCCGACACCCTGAATTCACCAGGAGGTGGGAAAAGTTTTCCTTCCTTTGGCCTCCTCAGGCCCTGGGGGCATTGCCTGGTACCTGTGCACTCACTCACTAGAAATAATTTGTCATGGCATTGGGTGAGCATCTGGGGTGGGAGGGTGAGTGGAGCAGCTGAGATGCCCCGCAGAGCGGTTGCTTCAGGGTTCTGGGGCATCCCTGCCTCCCCGTGCCTTGGCTGTGCCTGGAGAACTGGACGTGAAGACAGTAGTTAGTGGACAGACCTGCATGTTGACGAATTTGGAATTCTCATCTCGAGCGGGATCGTCCCTTGATGAGGCTTATTTCTGTATTTTTGTGACACACAAGTGAGGAAATGTAGATTAGAAGAGGAGAGAAGGTTTTGGCCGGGCGCGGTGGCTCACACCTGTAATCCCAGCACTTTGGGAGGCCGAGGCTGGTGGATCACGAGGTCAGGAGATGGAGACCATCCTGGCTAACATGGTGAAACCCCGTCTGTGCTAAAAATACAAAAAATTAGCTGGGCGTGGTGGCGGGTACCTGTAATCCCAGCTGCTTGGGAGGCTGAGGCAGGAGAATGGGGTAAACCCGGGAGGCAGAGGTTGCAATGAGCCAAAATCACACTACTGCACTCCAGCCTGGGCGACAGTCAGGGCAGGTTTGGGTCTGGGCCCTGCCTCTCTCTCTGGGCGCCCGCCTGGGGCCCTCCCTGCTGCTCCTGGCCCACGTGCTGCCCAGCGCTCCAGGACTGAGGCTGCTCTTCCCTAGGCTTGGTGGGCAGGCACTCTTTCCTGCATCTCAGCTCTTCGCTCATTCTCATTTACAGATGTTTTCATGTATGTAATCGTGTTCTCTTAACACACAGAGATGCCCATAAGTCCTGATGTGGCTCTGGGGAGCTAACAGTTTGGGGTTTGGTATGTGGATTTTCAGAAGACCACAGCCAGCGGTCGGGTGAGGCTCTCCTGAGGCTCCTCGCTTGGGCTTTGGGGCCTGAGCTTCAGGGCGCTGCCGCTACAGGGTCTGTGCCCAGCTTCCCGGGAGCACAGTGCCCTCTGCTGGAGCCCGCAGCTCACCATGACCACTGTGACTGAGGCTGGGTTCCTGAATTTCAGGCCAGAGAGCGGGGACTAGAATGTCCCTGGAGGAGTGAGGCCTCCCTCCAGCAGGACTCTCCTTGGAGGTGGCTTTGTTCCTCATCCCCTCGGAGCTTCTGCCACATACTCAACCCCTTCCCTGCATTCTTGGGTTTGGGAAGCCCTGGTTAACTGGTTTGATTTGGTTACTGGGATTGTTGGGGTTGAGTATGTGTTTAATGAAGAACTTAAAAGTGTTGTCAGAGGAAAGAATTTTACATCTTGCCAAATGAAAACCAGAGAGCAAGCTTCCAGCTGTAACTGTTGCTGTTTTGATTTTTTAGTTACTGTGGAATACACGATCCTGCCTGCGTGGTTTACTGTAATACCAGCAAGAAGTGGTTCTGCAATGGACGTGGAAATACTTCTGGCAGGTAGATAATCAAACCATGCATGTGTCTTTAATCAGTGCTGTGCTCAGATTTGTGTGTAAATTATGGAAATGTTGAAGCGAAGTGCAATATAAAATCACGCTAACAAACCTGGTTTTTTTCCTCCTCTGTGACTGGTTTAACTTGAAACAGATGGTGGTGTGTGAATGCCTTAATGTATTTACCCTTGATTTATTCTCTGTGGCTCTTTTTATTATGCAAGTAGGGTTGGCTTAATTCTCCTTCCCAGTTTTTATTTCGATTTTTCTGCAAGATGAGCTCTTGGCACACCGCTGATCTTCATTAACGGAAGGATGTTCCCAAGGCAGTAACGGGCATCCAGGGGCGCTGGTTCCTGAGCAGGCTCGCTCTGGCCTGAGCTCATCGGAGCTGTCCGGAGGCTAATTCAGGCCAGATCCTGAATCATCGGCTTCAATTAAGTTCACTTGACCGTCGGCACTGGGCTTGCTTTCCTGATGTTGATCAGCTGCAGCTGGACTGGGTCGCTTGTTTTGTGTTTGGGACGGGACCACTGTTCTCTCGGTGCCCAGATTCCAGGGGGGAGTTCGGTGGTCTTGCCTCGGTGGTGGGACTCTCGTCCTGGTGGGTCCCATGCCAGCGGCTCCCCTTCCCTCCGCGCTGCTGTGTGCAGGTCACTCCACTGCCGGAGAGGATGGAGCAGAGCCTGGGAGGCGGAGCTCTGAGGTGCCAGCAAGGAAATGGGGTCTTTTTCTGAGGTTCACATTCTGGAGAAAGAAAATGACCAAAGCCCAGAGGCAGGCTTACTTGCGCTGACACCAACCCCCTCCTGTGCCTTTGGCAGCTGTGGGTCTCGGAGGGTTACAGATGGAGCAGTCAGATCTCGTGGCATCTCTGAGTTAGTAACTTGAAATATGGTGTTATGAGCAAGGTGAGAAAGGGGCTGCTGTTTTTAAAAGATTTTTAAAGAAAAGTATCTTCTGGATAACCAGAAGACATTCTTGTCCCATTTTCAGAATCTTCTGGGTAATTTAAGTGTTGCTATGTTTGCATTTAGTTCCTCTTGTGCAGGAAAAGCAACTAAATAAAACTTCTCTTAGCTGGCAACCCCAGCTTCCGGTCAGCATAGCCAAGAACAGGGAAGTGAGCAAAAGGGCCTCTGAGAAACAGCAGGCTCGAGCCAAGCACCACTGAGCATTCTGTGCGAGGCCCAGGGGAAGGTGAGGAAGCAGCCACCGGCCCTCAGGGAGCTTGGCTGTGACAGGGTGAGGATGCGTGGGAAGACACGGAGACGGCTGATTCTGCCCACGTGGCCGGCAGGGCTCCAGAGTGGAGTCGGGCTTTGGGGATGCCCAGAGCGGCCATGGCCGGTTAGAGAATCCTGGGCCTCGTGGCAGGGAGAAAGGTTAGCTGAGCTGAAGCTTTTGGCAGGAATGGTTTTCCAGAGGGGAAGAGAGAGGGCGCAGTGAGGGAGGCTGGGAGGCCCTGCAGGCGTGTTCAGAGCTGCTGGAGACACTGGAAGAGCCCAAAGGCAGAGCAGCTGGGCATCCTTGTTAGATACAGCAGATAGGCGCTGGAAGGTGACTGGCTTGGCGCAGGGCAGGGTTCAGCCCAGATCGCGGTTTAGGCGAACAGTGTCCTGGCCATATCGCAGCAAGGAAGGAGCCGAGCCAGCCAGGGCTTCAGACACAGCCCTGGGCTTTTGCAGAACAGCCCCCGTCTCTGCTCAGCTCTTTTACTGCTTTTTACAGGGTTTCCAGTCGCCTGCTTACCAGATTTCCCGGCCTGCAGCAAAGCAGGAGGGACTGTTGCTCCTAGAAGTAGGCACAGGGCCTCTGAGGAGTGATTTCAGAAGAAGCCACAAAAAGTGGCGGCAGCGGGGGGTGACCTTGGAGAGAAGGGGCCGAGGCTTTGTGGGAAATGTCTCGGACCCCACAGCAGCCCTGGGCCAACAATGGGTTAAATTAGGCCTGATAAGTTGGATTTAAGAAAGCAGGATCTTTACAAAAGGCAGGAACTATGTGAACCATGTTAAGGAAGTTTTCCTTAAAAGTGGTTCAAGTTGGGATTGATTTTTGTGCTCAGTGGGGAGCTAGTTTGGGGGAGGGCTGGTCCCCGGAGATGCCAGATGGATGAGGTGTGACTGCCTCTGCTAATGGACCGTGAACGGTACCGGAACTTTTAACAGGGGCCCGAAAATTGGAAGTGGTGAAAAGCCAAACTCTGGGTGTTAACCGTTTATCATTTCCTGGTTTCAGCCATATTGTAAATCACCTTGTGAGGGCAAAATGCAAAGAGGTGACCCTGCACAAGGACGGGCCCCTGGGGGAGACAGTCCTGGAGTGCTACAACTGCGGCTGTCGCAATGTCTTCCTCCTCGGCTTCATCCCAGCCAAAGCTGACTCGGTGGTGGTGCTGCTGTGCAGGTGAGCGGTCCTCAGATGTCTCCCGGGGGTGACCTTTAAGCTCCAGCCGTCTCCTCACAAGCCTTGGCCCATCCCAGCCCAGCCCAGCCGTGGCTCTGATTCCAGGGAATTGTGCTCCAAAGATGAGAGCGTTTAGGGGCTGAGGCTTGTTAAGGAGTTGGCAGTGCCGTGTAACTCTTTTGGGGCGTTCTGGCTAAATCATGAAAACAATTCTGTAAAAACAAAGTCTGTTCTGAGTTTTAAGAGTTCAGAGCTCAAGTGCACGAGGAGATGTGATTTATTACTAACAGTTTAAAGGTAATGTGATCACATAATAAAACTCAGGGCACGCCCCTTTGGGTGTAAGGTCAGCATGGGAGGGGGCCCTCCCTGCTCCAGGACTTCAGAGGGGAGCTGGTCCTCACGGTCCCCTCCCGCTCCGCAGGCAGCCCTGTGCCAGCCAGAGCAGCCTCAAGGACATCAACTGGGACAGCTCGCAGTGGCAGCCACTGATCCAGGACCGCTGCTTCCTGTCCTGGCTGGTCAAGATCCCCTCCGAGCAGGAGCAGCTGCGGGCGCGCCAGATCACGGCACAGCAGATCAACAAGCTGGAGGAGCTATGGAAGGTGGGGCTGCCCAGCAGGCTGACCCGTGCCTTCGTGTGGTTTCTGGTTGCGGGGAGGGGAGTATCTTCAGAGACGGCTTGACCCAGTGAGACCGCTGGAGATTTTCTGGAAGGAATTCAGGCCTCTGCCACCTCTATGTGGAGTGACCCCAGGGCAGGGCACCTTGGTCACCTTCCATCCAGGCAGCCTTACCTGACCAAGAAGAGCCTGACCTTGGGGAAAGGAAAGCTCTGGCTGCTGGAAGTTTTCTTGTCTGATGGGGGGTGGTAGGGGAAGGATGGGGCTGGTTGTAGGTAGACTTGTCTGGCAGAGCCTGGACCTGCACAGACAGGTGCACTGCGAGAGTGTCCTGGGGAAAGAGGTTGGGGTCGAGGTTGGCACAGTCAGCTGAGCAGAGGGGAGAGGAGAGGGTGCTGGGTCAAGTAGTGGGTGCCTGGCCTCCCTCAACAGACAGCCCTCACTTTTCCCCACGGAAGCCTTTCTCTGGTTCCGGCTGTTTAGGATTTTGTGATAAAGTCATTCTAGTAACTAAACTAGAAGCTTCCATTTGCCTCCCATTCAATCAGAAATCTCACATAGGAACTGAAGTACAAGTTAAAATGTTTTTTAAGCCGGGCGTGGTGGCTCACGCCTGTAATCCCAGCACTTTGGGAGGCTAAGGTGGGTGGATCACGAGGTCAGGAGATCGAGACCATCCTGGCTAACACGGTGAAACCCCGTCTCTACTAAAAATACAAAAAATTAGCCGGGCGAGGTGGCGGGCGCCTGTAGTCCCAGCTACTCGGAGGCTGAGGCAGGAGAATGGCGTGAACCCGGGAGGCGGAGCTTGCAGTGAGCCAAGATCGCGCCACTGCACTCCAGCCTGGGCGACGAAGCAAGACTCCGTCTCAAAAAAAAAAAGTATTTTTTAAGCATTGTTCAGCCGAGTACCTTTCCACTTGGATTTTCAGTTTGCCAGATGATTTTCATGATTCCCGTTTATATCTGAACAGCCCAGATAATGTCCTGTCCCCACCAGCATGGCACTCACTGAGGGAGCTGGCCCCCAGGGGAAGAGCTGCGGGCCCATGTTGGTTCTGGCTTAGGGTTAGCAGACGTGGGAGACGGGCTTCCCGGGCTGTGGACACAGTGAGAGAAACCGGTGGTCTTTGTGGCAGCCTGCGAGGAGGGTTAGCTGCTCTCATTCACAAGCCGGGCGTGCTCGGAGGAAGCAGGCAGCTTTGAAGGTGCCCTCTGCTGTGGACAGTGTGTCAGGCTGGTGCCTGGGGCTCTGTAGGCAGGTTCACCCAAGTACCGGAACCCTGCTGGGGTGAGGAGCAGCAGCTGAGGCCCAAGCACGGGCTAGGCCGGTGTGCAGCTCCCAGTGTGGCATGGAGTTCCTATTCCCAGGGTTTTCCTTGCAGATGCACCAGAACCCCTCCATGCCACCCACTGTGGCCCATTCTCAGAAGCGGCATGTGTGCTCCATCCCTCTGGTGCCTCTGCACCCTCGTTCGTTTGCATGTAGGGAAAAACAGGACGAGTGTTGTTGTCTTCTAGGAAAACCCTTCTGCCACGCTGGAGGACCTGGAGAAGCCGGGGGTGGACGAGGAACCGCAGCACGTCCTCCTGCGGTATGAGGACGCCTACCAGTACCAGAACATATTCGGGCCCCTGGTCAAGCTGGAGGCCGACTACGACAAGAAGCTGAAGGAGTCCCAGGTGATGTGTGCAGGAGGGCTTGGCCTGGGCTGGGCTCTGACTCTCACAGCTCTCTTCCTCAGGCTTCCAAAGGGAGGTTTTCTCTCTAGGCTGTGGGAGCTGACGTGGGCTGCAGCTGCAACGCCTGAGAGTTGGAGCTTGCGGATCCAGGCCTGGCAGCCTGGTGGTCTGGGCCTCCGCCCTCAGAGCTGACATCAGCCTCAGTGTTTTCTATTTAAATCCAACACATCTTTCCCAGTGGGGTCCACAGCTTTGCCCACAGCTGCAGGAGTTAGACTCGGGCGTGATCCCTGTGAAGACCACATTTAGGCAACGGGAGCCCCGGAGTTCTGACCTCCCCTCCCTCCCTCCCCTCCTCTCTCTCTCCCTCCCTCCCGCAGCAGCTGCTCCCTGGCCACGGAGGCCTCTGGTGTGTGGTGAAGCCTCCAGACGGGATCGGCCTGTGTGTGTTCTGGGGACTCCTAATGGCTTCTCTTTCAGATATGCCCTTGGTGGCATTTGGGGCTGTCAGGTGCCGCTCACGGCGCCCGCTCTCACGGCAGAGGCTTGCTGTAGGGCCCGCCTCATGGGGCCTGGGGCATGTGGAGGCCAGGCCCGGGCATGTGCTGGAGGCTAACCGGGGCTCTTGTTTTTCATGTGCTCAGACTCAAGATAACATCACGGTCAGGTGGGACCTGGGCCTTAACAAGAAGAGAATCGCCTACTTCACTTTGCCCAAGACTGACTCTGGTAATGAGGATTTAGTCATAATTTGGTTAAGAGGTGATTTTAAGTTTTAAAATATTTGTGACCATAAGTAGCATAAAATTCCTAGTTCCACCCTTGTAAAGTGCCCCTTAATTTGAACTCTTCCTGGTGGAAGTGACGGCGCAGGTTAAAATGGCCACCTCTCTCACTTTCTTACCGCAAGACATGCGGCTCATGCAGGGGGATGAGATATGCCTGCGGTACAAAGGGGACCTTGCGCCCCTGTGGAAAGGGATCGGCCACGTCATCAAGGTCCCTGATAGTATCCTTCATGTGAAGAGGGTGGGGTTGGCTGGTGGGAGAGGAAAGTGGGGGGGCATCAGATGGAGGCCACCGTGGATTTGATGCTCGTCGCTGGGCCAGCATCTCGTGCTCTGTGGTAGTTGCTGGCTGGCACTGGCCTCCACTGCTCTTAGGAGAATTGCAGGGCCTTCACCTTCTGGGACAGCTGGTTGTATGGTTGCTTCCCCTCTGCCCGAATGGTGGTGATATTGGTGATGCTGCTTGTGTGACGCGTCCCTGGGCTGACTCTGGAGGTTAATGTGGCTGCAGGAGCGCCTTACCTGGATGCTGACTCTGCACACGGAGGTTCCAGAAGCCAGTGGTCACATGCAGACCCTGTGAGCACTCACTTGCTCCCAGGCCACGTTTGGGAATATGCAGTAACCTCATGGTGACGCAGCCTGCCGGCCACAGTGGAGCAGCTGTAAGGCACAGGTGCAATCAGAGGCCTGGGGCGGGGAGGGGTCCTCGGAGAAGACACCACGGGTCCGACTCGGGCCTCTTGGTGACTGGCCAGTGCTCCTGGGGCCTGACCGTTCAGTGGTGGCCTCCACAGGGGTAGAGAGAGTCATGTCCCACACCCACCCTGTGCCTGACAAGCTCATCCTAAACACGTGAGACTGGTTTTGGGGCTCGGGGTTGAGGGAAGGGTGTTGCCTACCGGCCACAGCCTCCTGGAGGGCAGGTTGCTTGTGTATGCTGAGCCCGGTGTTTGGCTGTACTGGGAGGAGTGTTGTTTCCGTGGAACTGTGAGAAGAGCTGCTATGGCCAAAGCTGGGTTCCATGAACTCTGCCTGCCCCTGCTGGCCACATGTGCAGGAGCTCCTGGTGAGGTTCTGGGGCACGGGATGTGGCTGCTCCCTGCTGGTGAGCGCTGGTGGCTTCGCTGCCGCCCTCTGCATCTCTGAAAGGGGCCTAGATGGGTGGCCGGGAGATGGCCCCGGGGGTGGCAAGGAGGAACTTCAGGCTGGCTGGGGGTGGGACACCGGCTCATGGTGAGGTAGATTCTGTCCTCAAGGACGCTGTCCTTCTGGTTTCTGGTCTGGTGTTGGCTGCATGTTTTTAGCGTTTGGTGCAAAACCAGTGGTGTCTTAAGTAACTAAATTTTAAAACGCCATTTAAAGAGTATGTACCAAGGGCGACCCAGAAAGGTCAGCCTGGCTTTTGACAAGGATGCAAACTTAACTCAGCACACAGATTATGGCGATGAGATTGCCATTGAGCTGCGGAGCAGCGTGGGTGCACCCGTGGAGGTGACTCACAACTTCCAGGTGGATTTTGTGTGGAAGTCGACCTCCTTTGACAGGTACGTCCCCTCCCGTCGCGGCCCCCCGATCCCTGGTTGCCACCCGTGGCATCTTTATGAGCCCTCCCCATCACTGTGGAGTGGGGCTCCCCACCCAGGTCTGCAGACTCAGGACGCTGGTGAGGTGGCCATGACTGTGCGTGTAGCCAACCCCACACCTTCCTCACAGGATGCAGAGTGCATTGAAAACGTTTGCTGTGGACGAGACCTCAGTGTCCGGCTACATCTACCACAAGCTGCTGGGCCACGAGGTGGAGGACGTAATCATCAAGTGCCAGCTGCCCAAGCGCTTCACGGCGCAGGGCCTCCCTGACCTCAACCACTCCCAGGTGTGCGCCGTCCTCAGCGCGCGGGGCCTCGCCCATGGGCCGGGACACAAGCGGCGGCTGCCCCTAACGGCCGCTTGTATTGAAGGTTTATGCCGTGAAGACTGTGCTGCAAAGACCGCTGAGCCTGATCCAGGGCCCGCCAGGCACGGGGAAGACAGTGACGTCGGCCACCATCGTCTACCACCTGGCCCGACAAGGCAACGGGTAGGACTGACACGGCCCCTGTGGGCGAGACATGGGAGGTCTTTAGGGTGGCCAGATGGAAGGCCTGCTGCCAGGAGCCTCGGGCTCTGTCATACTGGGGAGAGCACTTGGCAGACAGTGTCGCTGTAGCACCTACTGCTCTCCATGTGACGTTATTCGTGTCAGCTGCAGCCTTGGGATTGCATTTTATTTTATTTTATTTTATTTTTATTTTTTTGAGACGGAGTCTCGGTCTGTCGCCCAGGCTGGAGTGCAGTGGCCGGATCTCAGCTCACTGCAAGCTTCGCCTCCCGGGTTCACGCCATTCTCCTGCCTCAGCCTCCTGAGTAGCTGGGACTACAGGCGCCCGCCGCCTCGCCCGGCTAGTTTTTTGTATTTTTTAGTAGAGACGGGGTTTCACCGTGTTAGCCAGGATGGTCTCGATCTCCTGACCTCGTGATCTGCCGGTCTCGGCCTCCCAAAGTGCTGGGATTACAGGCTTGAGCCACCGCGCCCGGCCGGGATTGCATTTTAGTAACCAGGTCTGCTACTGGTGTAGAAGACTGGGGGCAGGGGGCCGTGGCTGCAGCAGCGTGAGTTCTGTGTGCGTCTCAGAACTGTGAAGGCACTTTATAGCATGGCGGGAGGGTGCAGGTTCCAGCCTTGGCATTGCTTGTGGTTGGTAGAGCTGTGAAGGCTGGGCTGTCTGGATCTGAGCTCCTTCAACATTGTGTCATTACTGCCTGTTAAAAATGATAGGAGTTTAAGGCCAGCCTGAGCAGGGTGAGACGTCTCTACAAAAAAAATTCAGAAATTAATTGGGGGTAGTGGTGTGCACCTGTTGTCCCAGCTACTCAGGAGGCTAAGGTGGGAGGATCGCTTGAGCCCAGGATATTGAGGCTGCAATTAGCTGAAATCACTGCACTCCAGCCTGGGCAACAGAGCAAGACCCTGTCTCAAAAAACAAGAGTCTTGGCTTATTACATTCACCGAGCTTCCTCTGGGTAAGCATTGAGCTGCCTGAATGGTGTTGCAGGCCGGTGCTGGTGTGTGCTCCGAGCAACATCGCCGTGGACCAGCTAACAGAGAAGATCCACCAGACGGGGCTGAAGGTCGTGCGCCTCTGTGCCAAGAGCCGCGAGGCCATCGACTCCCCAGTGTCTTTCCTGGCCCTGCACAACCAGATCAGAAACATGGACAGGTGTGTATCAAGTCCATCCCTCCCAGTTGGTCCCTGAGCTGCTGCAGGTGACATGTACAGAGCTCAGGTGCCCCGCTGACCTGCATGTGCTTCCAGCATGCCTGAGCTGCAGAAGCTGCAACAGCTGAAAGATGAGACTGGGGAGCTGTCGTCTGCCGACGAGAAGCGGTACCGGGCCTTGAAGCGTACCGCGGAGAGAGAGCTGCTGATGGTGAGTGCCCCTCCTGCCTGTAAAAGGGCCTGTGGGCTGGCGGCCTGATGGTTTTTGTTTGGGCCAAGGCACCTGTTTGAATTGTTGCTTTGCTTCTGGAAAGAGAAATTAGATGCTCTCTACCTGGCCTCTCTGCGCTCAGTTGTACAGTAAATTAGGGACATCTTGCTGCCTGGAACACGGTCTTCTAGGGAGTCTCCACTCCCAGCCTCCACTGGGATCTGGCAGTGGATCTAGAACACTCCTGCTCTTTCATAACCCACCAGCCTGAACTGGAATCAGCCTGAGTGCAGCTTTCAGCAGCTCAGCACTGCCCCTTGAAGGCTGTCGTGAGACATAGAGCCTTTGGTGTGGAGAGGTTGCCTTCTGTGAAACGTGACCGTTTAAGGACCTTTAAAGTTGGTAATCACCACAGCCTGGACCGTGTATCTTGTCCGGGAGGGACAGCTTGTTTTTTTATAGTGTCAGGGAGGGTGAGAAACAGGAGAGCTTCTGTGTCCTGTCCCACCTGCCCTCCAGGGTCTGGTGGCGTTTACAGTGCAGGTGCTCTGATGCCTCTGCACCCTTCCCCAGAATGCAGATGTCATCTGCTGCACATGTGTGGGCGCCGGCGACCCAAGACTGGCCAAGATGCAGTTCCGCTCCATTTTAATCGACGAAAGCACCCAGGCCACTGAGCCAGAGTGCATGGTTCCCGTGGTCCTTGGGGCCAAGCAGGTGGGCTCTCTTCCCTACCGTCTCCTGTGTGAAAACTCGTGTGTGTGATTCTTGGTGTTTGTCTTTTAAAACACTCTGTATTGATGTAGGATGCTCAGCAGAATGTGTGCACACGCAGGGCTCCCTGAGGGGTTTATAGAGGGTGGGGTCTGCCAGCTGCACGTCCAGCGTGTGTGGTGAGCAATGCCCCTGTGGCCAGGTGGTGCCCTGTGCACCCCGGGGCCCCTACTTCCTCACTAGTGTGTGTTGAGGCTGATTCACACCTGAACTTCTTGACTTGTGGGGGCCCCTCTCCCTACAGCTGATCCTTGTAGGTGACCACTGCCAACTGGGCCCGGTGGTGATGTGCAAGAAGGCGGCCAAAGCCGGGCTGTCGCAGTCGCTCTTCGAGCGCCTGGTGGTGCTGGGCATCCGGCCCATCCGCCTGCAGGTCCAGTACCGGATGCACCCTGCACTCAGCGCCTTCCCGTCCAACATCTTCTACGAGGGCTCCCTCCAGAATGGTGTCACTGCAGGTAACGGGTTCTGCTTGGGGCAGGGGCTTCTGCGGAGCGGAGAAGTGGCATCAAGGGAATGTGGCCTGGGGAGAAGGAACTGGCCCATCAGTTTCCCCTGAGTGGCTTCACATAGCCACTGCTTGAGTTCAGGGCACTTTGTGCCCAAGGTCTTGGTGGTATGGTCTTAGATCAAGTGGTGTCTCTGGGGCATGTGGGGAGCCTGTGTCCTCTGTAAAACTCAGTCATTGCCTGAGAATTCATCCAAGGCTCATGTGGCAGCATGCACAACAGCAAGGACAGGCGTTAGGGATGCTGAGCCCAGGCCTTAACGTGGGCCGTGTGTTCAGTGCTTCCTGAAGTATAGTCATTCTCGGGGCCTGGGCCCCTGGGGTCTGCAAGACCGTGTCTGGCTTCCCTGTATAACACAGAGGCCTCAGCTGCCCTTTTTCACTCTGCCGATGCTTGCTGGTGACTCACTGTTACTTCTGCAAGAGTTGGCTCGGAGCAGCCGGACTGTGCTGGGATCACAGTAAGAAACACCCCGGATGAGGAAGTGAACAGTACATCTTGCCTTGAGTGTTTTGCTGCAACCAGATAGAATTTCTCATGACACCTTCGGGTGTGCCGGTGCTTGAAGGCAGGCCTTGTGGACACACCCTGGGTATTCACCCCGTGGTGTTGGGCAGACTTTTTCCAAAAATGTTCGATCTCATCGCTTCATAGAGAACAAGTGGCAACATCTGTTACAGTAGTAAAATTCAAGTGAAAACCAGAATTTTGGAAAACGTTAACGTCGCTTGCCATGACCTTGGTGTCTTCCCAACACCTAGAGACTTTTCTAATGAGGTCTGTGGGGGTAACAGATGAACTGTTTCCACCATTGCCGGTGAAATGTGTCAGCCTTTGGAAGACCTACTTGATGGGAGATCCTTCTTCAATGACCAATGCAGAGTGTCACGAAGTCACATGGGGATGGAGTGGCAAAGAGTTGTCACAGGCCTGCGGAAACCCACCTCTGCCCAGCTTGATGTGGCCTCAGGGCTGGAAACTCCCAGCCATGCAGAAAGGCTGTAAAAACAAACCCATCTCCCTTTCCAGTCACAGGCATCCATGAGGCCCGGCTTTCCCGGAGCCCGGGAGGGTGGACTGAGCAGAGGCAGATCCCAGGGCCCAGCTGCCTCCGATTCATCCAGATAGTAAGGAGATTCGCAGAAACGGGAGACAGGACCACTATTCTCACTTAGCTTATTTTTGGAGAAATAACTAATGTGTAATGGGTTATTTTTAAACGAATTAATACATTTTAAAAAAATTTCCAAGTTTAGGGAATACAGTTATCCAATAAACAAAAGCTGTTTGGACTCCCTAACTTTTGAGAGTGTAAAGGGTCCTGAAAGCTGCCAATACAGCATCTCGTGAACTCCAAACCTGTGAGATTGGTATTGTCAGGCCTACTTACAGGAGAAAGTGAGGCTCAGAGCCCACCCCCCGGGTTGGGCTGCACCACTCTTTGCCGAGTGGTAGGTCATGGGAGTTGATGCCACTGTTGACATCGCTGGGACACCGCTGTTCCCAGTGCATGGCAAGGCTGAAAACAGAAGGCTGCAGAGACCTCGCTTGTGCTGGTATGTCTGAGCACTGGCTGGGAAAGGCGTGGCTCAGTGCAGGCTCAGACCCCTCATGGTCCCCAGGGCATCGGCCCAGAGGGCAGACGCTGGTGCACACTGCTCTCTAATTGATGCCCAGCACGTAGTTCACACCCTAAGTATATTTTAGGAAATTCTCTATTGAAGTGTAAACATGTGGCCACATTACGAGTGTCTGGCTCAGTGAGTGGTCACTAAGTGAGCATATTTGGATAGCCAGCATCTGAACCCAGAACCACCTGAGCAGCTGCAAGAAGCCACCTCATCCCTGCAGGTGGCCACCGTCCAGGGGTGCGCATCCACAGCAGCCCCTGGGCTGAGGGACTTCTGAGCTCATCCGGCGGCCCCTGTGCTCGCTGCAACAACAGTGATGCACTTGGCCTCATTTTCAGCTCGATGTGGGATCATACGGTGTGTGCTGGCGTGTCTGGCTTCCTCTGTCCATGTCAGGCTGGTGCTGTGCAAAAACACCAGTTTCCTCACACTGATCGAAGCTCCCAGTAGAGTGAGGGGGTCACGTGTGAATTGAGAAGCTGGTTTTACAGTTTTAAGGAAACGCACAGAGCCCAGAAAAGCCAAGATGAGTGCGAAGAGCCCGAAGAAAGTTGCTGCTCACACAGCAGGACGCTGCGGCCCCCCAGCTACAGTGTTGGGCCCCGGCCCAGGAGGGAGCCCGGAGGCAGAGCCAGCAGTCCACAGGCCCTCAGCAGGAATGGGCAAGGCTGCAGGGCAGGGGGACACAGTTGACTTAGCAGTGTCACATACAAGTCAGTTGTAGGGGCTGTGGAGCCTTTAAGGCAAGCTTCTGGAAGGAAGCAGGTGAATAGCCTGTATCCTGGGGTTGCCAGAGATCCAGGCTGTAGGAAAGCTCTGGCTGAGACCCTGTTTTCTGTTCAGGGGCTGAGCCAACTCTGTGCTGGCCATGGTGCTCTCAGTGGCCTCTGCTCAACCTTGCTCAATCCTGGCCATCTCCAGCCAGGGGACCGGCTCAGGTGACCTCACCAGGGCCTCACAGATGGAGGTCTCTTGCCCCAGGGCCTGCAGCGCTGGTGTGGCATCTACATTGCGCTGTGTCTGAACTCAGTTGAGGCGGGCTAGGGCTTTTGAAGTGTTACCTCTACCTCTTTCCCTCCCCTCACAGCGGATCGTGTGAAGAAGGGATTTGACTTCCAGTGGCCCCAGCCCGATAAACCGATGTTCTTCTACGTGACCCAGGGCCAAGAGGAGATAGCCAGCTCGGGCACCTCCTACCTGAACAGGTGAGCAGGGACAGGCCCACCGGCGTCTGCAGGCCTTGGGGACAGCTTGAGAGGTTGCTGACCCATTGTACTTATTTTTAACATGGGACTGAAACTTTTTTTACTTTCATCTGCTGTTTAGACTCTAAACCGTATTGTTTCTGCCTCCTTTTCCATTGTACTTGTTTTTTATTGGGCAGATACTTGCTAATCCCACATGGCAGCCTTTTCTGCCCCTCAAGACTTCCTTGGTGAAGGCTGGGGAAGCTCAGCCATGCAAACACCAGTGATGGCAGCTGCCTTCCCGCAGGGTGTCGTGTGTCTGCACCCCTCACAGCCTCCAGCCTCAGGGCTCGGGATCCCACAGGTGGAGCCCAGCACTGAGAGCCTGGGTTTCTTAGGACCGAGGCTGCGAACGTGGAGAAGATCACCACGAAGTTGCTGAAGGCGGGCGCCAAGCCGGACCAGATTGGCATCATCACGCCCTACGAGGGCCAGCGCTCCTACCTGGTGCAGTACATGCAGTTCAGCGGCTCCCTGCACACCAAGCTCTACCAGGTGCTCCGAGCCCATGGGCACACTCGGTCTCCGGGGCCATTCAGGGGTATTGACCCTTGACTTTTAAGTTACCCCCCCCAAGAGATGCCCGTCCTGGCTGGAGCTCAGAGTGGCCCAGGAAGCACCAGCTGGTCCACCCTCTGGGGAGGGCACAGACAGCACATCCCCACAGTCCTTGTGAAATTCCACATGGTCAGGACAGAGACTTTGAGAAGTACGTCACAAGGATCAGAAACGGGTTGAGATTGGCACATCAAGGTGTTTTCTTGGGACGGTTGAAACAAGTCCAAGGTGGAACGGGAGTGGTCTGTGCCTGCCACGCAGTAGATGTTGTGCTGTGGAGACTGGTGTTCACACCTTTTTTGACACCCGGATGAAACGCCTACTGCGGGTGTGTGGGGAGGAGGCACAGCTCTGCCTCCACGGGGAAATGAGCCCAAGTGCCGAGTCTGAGTGGCTACATGGCAGTGGTTTCTGTTCTGTTTTTGAGCCCGGCTCAGGTTCTCTGGGATGAGCACTTGTGCTCTTAGTGCTGAGAAACAAATCCCCATGGCTAAAAGAGAACAGGCTGGGTGTCATGGCTCACACCTGGAGTCCCAGCACTTTGGGAGACTGAGGCAGGGGAGTCGCTTGAGCCTGGGAGTTCCAGACCAACCTGTGCAATGTAGGGAGACCCCATCTCCACCAAAAAAAAAAAAGTAACTGGGTGTGGTGGCATGTGCCTATGGTCCCAGCTACTCAGGAGACTGAGGTAGGATCAGCTGAGCCTGGGAGGTCAAGGCTGCAGTGAGCTGAGATCGCACCACTGCACTCTAGCCTGTGACAGAGCAAGATCCTGTCTCTAAAAAAAGAAAACAAAGCAAAATGACAGCAGAGCCAGGACATCCCCTAGGTGCGATGGAGCAGGTGCCAGGCCCCAAGCTCCCGGGTGGGATTTGAGGGTGGGTCTTGGTGTATTTCCTGCATTTTGCGGGGACTGGGAAGGCAGCCTGTTGGCCGATAATGACCATAAAGCTCCCTTTCAGGAGGTGGAGATCGCCAGTGTGGACGCCTTTCAGGGACGCGAGAAGGACTTCATCATCCTGTCCTGTGTGCGGGCCAACGAGCACCAAGGCATTGGGTTTTTAAATGACCCCAGGCGTCTGAACGTGGCCCTGACCAGAGCAAGGTAGGGAGGCTGCCTGCTGTGTGCTGCCCAGCCGCTCTCATCAGTCCTCACTTCCCAGGGAATTTGGGGCTAGGGTTGGGGGTTGCCAGGGCCAGAGGTCAGAGGGCTCTAAGCAGCAGTTGAGAAACAATGTCTCACTGGAGAGATCTTTGTTTCCGTGTCCTGGGGGTTTGCTGTGGCCCCTGTGCCTCAGCCCAGCAGGACGTATCTTTCCAGGCCCTTCTGGTCTGATTCAGATAAATCTGGTGTGTGTCTGTCAAGTTGTTTAATCTGAGAGCCTGTAAATTTTGGTCCTGTCCACTACTTTTGGTTCTAAAATACAACTTTTGTGAATTGATGATAGCAGAAGGGATCCATTCTGTCATCCCACATACAACTAGACATCAGGCCGGGTGCAGTGTCTCATGCCTGCAATCCCAGCATTTTGGGAGGCCGAGTCGGGTGGATCACCTGAGGTCAGGAGTTCTCAACCAGCCTAACCATGGTGAAACCTGTCTGTACTAAATACAAAAAAATTAGCCAGGCGTGGTGGTGCATGCCTGTAATCTGAGCTACTTGGGAGGCTGAAACAGGAGAATCGCTTATACCTGGGAGGCGGAGATTGTGGTGAGCCGAGATCGTGCCATTGCACGCCAGCCTGGGCAACAAGAGCAAAACTCAGACTCCAAAGAAAGTAAGAAAGAAAAAAAACTAGACAGCAAGGACTCATTCACCAGCTGGAAGTCCGGGGGGCCTGGCCCGTGGCTCCACCCAGCATAGGGAGAGAACCTGGCGCTCCTTCCAGCTCACATACGCAGTAGTCCTCCTGTAGGTCACCATGGCTTTGTCATTGGTTACTTCCTCTTTCTAAGGCGCGCTCTTGTTTGGTGGGTGGTATTGGGTGGGTCCCCCCACAGCTGCATGAGGTGGGCTAGAGGAGCTGGGCATCGGGTCAGTGCCCCAGCCTGCCAGGGACCGTGTGGGGCCACCTGTGCCCTGGTGCCTGGAAGGCTGACTCTCTTGACAGCAGGTCTTGTCTTCAAACGTATCCACCTAGCCAGGTGTCTGCCATGGGGCTGCTTAGAGTCGGCCACAAAATCAACCCGTGTGCAGGGTCAGTAGCTTGGCATTGGGCTCTGGGGCCTGTCCCTGTGGCTGGCAGCCTGCCTGCTGCCTTGGCTCGCCGGGTCCACGCCTCTCTTGCCTTGGATTTGGGTTGTGAGTGAATGCAGCCTTGCCTCTTGGACCATCCTGTGAGACGGGCCGCTCTCCACCTGTGTCCTCAGCACTGTGCCCTTGTTGCAGGTACGGCGTCATCATCGTGGGCAACCCGAAGGCGCTGTCGAAGCAGCCACTCTGGAACCACCTGCTGAACTACTACAAGGAGCAGAAGGTGCTGGTGGAAGGGCCGCTTAACAACCTGCGCGAGAGCCTCATGCAGTTCAGCAAGCCGCGCAAGCTGGTCAACACCATCAACCCGGTGAGCGTCTGCGCAGGACAGCAGGGCAGCAAGGAGAAACCCGGGCCTGAAACACTGCTGGGAATGTGCCAGCTTGGCCCATGTGCCTGTGAGCTGAGGGAGGGCTCTCCTAGGGGAGGATGGGCCAGCTCACTTCCTGTCTCCCAAGCCGTGTGTGGCATTTTTGGCTCAGGGCCCCTGAGTCCTGGGTGGCCTCTGGGAATTGGGCTCAGGGCTGCTGTGCCGCATGCAGCAGCCTGGGGCCTGGGACCTGGGACGCCAGGAGTTGGAAGCTTTTCAAGCCCCGGGTTCCCTGGTGGTGAGGGAATATGAAGCTTCCTGAGCTGAGGCCCAAGGGTCAGCATCAGCCCAGGTCTGCCGAGGAGGGCAGGCGAGACCCAGAGGCCGTGAGACACAGCTCTCTCCTGTCTCCAGGGAGAGCCCCTGGCACAGTGTCAACACCCCACAGCTGCATACCTGCTGCCTCCCAGGCCACCGGCCCATGGGAAGTTGTTCCTTCTGTTGAGATGACAAATTCCTCACCTATCTAAACCTTCGCAGGGAGCCCGCTTCATGACCACAGCCATGTATGATGCCAGGGAGGCCATCATCCCAGGCTCCGTCTATGATCGGAGCAGCCAGGGTGAGTTGCTCGGCAGGAGACCGGCCGGCCCCTTGTCCTTACACCAGGATGTTAGCTGTTCCCATGGCTGAAGCTTTAGGTGCCCTACCTTTCCTTCCCCTCAAGGGTGGGGCCTGGCTCCCTTGTCCTCCCCGCCCCCAGGGCATCTCTAGCCCCACAGCACCCCTGGGGCGTTTGTCTTTAGCCAGAGTTTATTTGTGTTTCCTGGTGATCAATCTAGTTAGCTTTTTCTTGCCTTTTGGTAGGGCAGGGACTGCATGTAGTAGAAATAGAACATTTTCATAAAAAGGATTTTTTTTTCCTTTGGTAAATTCAGGGTGATTTTCATTTATTTTTTATGTTTAGAGACAGGGTCTCGCTATGTTGTCCAGGCTGGTCTCAAACTCCTGCCTCAAGCATTCCTCCCGCTCAGCCTCCCAAAGTGCTGGGATTACAGGCTAGAGTCACTGCACGTGGCCAATTTGCATGGGGGGTTTTTTTTGTTTGTTTGTTTTGGTTTTTTTTGAGACAGTCTTGCTCTGTCGCCCAAGCTGGAGTACAGTGGTGCGATCTTGGCTCACTGCAACCTCTGCCTCCCGGATTCAAGCGATTCTCCTGCCTTGGCCTCCCAAGTAGCTGGGATTACAAGCACCCACCACCACGCCCAGCTAATTTTTGTGTTTTTTTTTTTTTTTTTTTGAGATGGAGTCTCGCTCTGTCGCCCAACCCAGGCTGGAGTGCAGTGGCGCGATCTCGGCTCACTGCAAGCTCCGCCTCCCGGGTTCACGCCATTCTCCTGCCTCAGCCTCCCGAGTAGCTGGGACTACAGGCGCCCACAACCGCGCCCGGCTAATTTTTTGTAATTTTTAGTAGAGACGGGGTTTCACCGTGGTCTCGATCTCCTGACCTTGTGATCCGCCCGCCTCGGCCTCCCAAAGTGCTGGGATTACAGGCTTGAGCCAACATGCCCGGCCCTGATTTTCAGATCTGTGTAGGCCAGTGATTCCCAGCAGGCTCTTCTGGGGGAAGGTGCCTGCCCTAGCACCCAGCCCCAGGCTGGCTGCTGTAGTCAACATGGAGTCCGGCGAATCTGCATCTTCAGCCTGGGCAGAGCCAGGACAGATGTGCAGCTCCGACTGACTGGCTGGTGGGGTGGGTGGGGCATCACCGGGGTTTGACCGAGGCAGATGACACCTGCTGTGTTCCACTGTGATTTGCAGGCCGGCCCTCCAGCATGTACTTCCAGACCCATGACCAGATTGGCATGATCAGTGCCGGCCCCAGCCACGTGGCTGCCATGAACATTCCCATCCCCTTCAACCTGGTCATGCCGCCCATGCCACCGCCTGGCTATTTTGGACAAGCCAACGGGCCTGCTGCAGGTAAGCATCCATGGCTGTGGCCGGGTGTGGCCCTCCTGAGAGCTCTCGAGGGTGTGCTTGTTTGCGAGGCCCTGGCCTCCTTGGGATCACCCTGGACTGCTGTCTTTCAGGCCGAGGCACCCCGAAAGGCAAGACTGGCCGTGGGGGACGCCAGAAGAACCGCTTTGGGCTTCCTGGGCCCAGCCAGACCAACCTCCCCAACAGCCAAGCCAGCCAGGATGTGGCGTCACAGCCCTTCTCTCAGGGCGCCCTGACGCAGGGCTACATCTCCATGAGCCAGCCCTCCCAGATGAGCCAGCCCGGCCTCTCCCAGCCGGAGCTGTCCCAGGTGAGCCCGCCCCACGCACAGAGCCCTCTTGCAGCCCTGGGACAGGACTTGCTTGAGTGAGAGTGGGGCTGTGCACCTGGAACATGCCCTCTGAAGAGCCCGAGAGCTGGCCTGGCCCATGTCCACTGTCCAAATTACCTGTCCCTGGGCTAGGGTCATCAGAGTGGATCTCCTGGGTCTTAATCTGGGGACGGATTTTCCATTCTCCTCTCTGGGCTGCTGAGGGCTGGGTGGATGTGAGCACCCTTGGCCTGTGGCTTGCTTACCTCCTGACATTGTCTTTCAGGACAGTTACCTTGGTGATGAGTTTAAATCACAAATCGACGTGGCGCTCTCGCAGGACTCCACGTACCAGGGAGAGAGGGCGTACCAGCATGGCGGGGTGACGGGGCTGTCCCAGTACTAAAAGGCAAGCCCCCCGGGGGCAGGCCTGGCCCCATCCCAGCCTCCAGGGAGCTGCTGGGGAGGGGTGGTATCTGGAAATGCATGCTGTCCCCAGTGGGGTCACAGGCCCGCAGGGCCAGCTTGGCCTGTGCCCTTCACCACCAGTCAGGGTGGCTCCATGTGTTGCCCAGTCACAGCCCCACTTTCCCCTTGAAAGAATTCTAGGGCTCCCCACGGAAAGGGATGTGGAGGCACCCCACCCTACCCCATCCTGGCGGGTAGCCCTCTGCTCACGGGACCTGTTTCCTCCTCAGAGTGGGGGAGAGCAGCTCGAGCTCTCCCTCGCTGTCCCGTGCGCTGGGTACCTGTGGGGCTCTGTGCGCCGCCTCTCACCGCCTCCTGCCCTTCTCCCTCCTGACAGGTGGCGGCGGAAGAGCTAAGCAACGTGGCTTAGTCCATCAGCATCTTATTCTGGGTAATAAAAAATAAAAATAAACGGATACCTGTTTTCCACTGCTAAAACTGAAGCACCACTGTGTGAGCGACAGGAAGGGAGAGCGCACGAGGGAGAGGAGCCGAGGCCGAGCGCCCCCTGCTGGCCCGCGGCGGCGAGGAGCAGAGGGAGCGGAGGAGGGGCCGGCCCGCGGGAGCCGCCGCCACCAGGAGGCCCCGCTCCGTCCCACCGGGGCTGCGGCCAGGGCGGAGGGAGGAAGACCCTCATCTCAGAGTAGCCCTTTCCTCTGTTCTTTTATTTCTTTTTCTCTTTGATTGAAAGGGGACTACGTCTTAGCAGGAAAAAACTTCGCATTTCTGTGCCCGAGCAGGCTCCTTGCAAAAACGGCGGCGCGCGGGGCAGAGCCCCGGGAGGGCGCATCTGTCCACGCCTACCAGACGCGCCGAGGTCGCGCTGCCTGTGTTCTCCGAGGGCCTTCATTTAAAGAAAATAAGGGTGTTTGGGGTTTTTCTGTTTGTTTTTTCAAGATTCTTTTAAAGGAGTACTGAAGAATACTTTCCTAAGTTTGTCTCTAAAATCTTAGCGGTGGACCTGGGAGATGTGAGAAGCTTCCAGAAACAGTTTGAACAAGCCAGCGCCACTGGAGAAGAGGAGCAACACCTGTGCCGCGGCCTGGAGGAGGATTTTTGTTGCTGGTTTTAGCTTCCGGTGGCTTCTTGCTGCGGGGCATCGGGCCTCTGGGGTAGCCGCTAGCCCACCGAGCCTGGAAGCTGCTCGTTCTCCACTGGACTCAGAAGCCAAGCCGCTTCCCTCCCGGACTCGGCGCAGGGCCCTGCACCTGTGAGGAAGGTGCTTTTGGCCCCATTGCGAGGGGCCTTGGCTAGGACTGGCCCTGTGGCCAGGGGGCGAGAAGGTGGCTGTTCCCGGATCAACGGCTTTTTCCCGGGGGCCTTTGGAAGATTTGGTGGAAGGACAAGAGGGCCTGTTCCTGTCCCCAGGAGGCACCGACAGTCCCTGTACTGGTTAGACACACGGAGCGCTGCACACCGAAAGTCCAAATTGGGAGCTCTGCCGGCCAGCAGTTTTGCTGAGGGGGTGATCGCTGCTTCTGGGGGGTAAGGAAACAAGTTACAGGAATTACTGCGTTCTGTGTGAAGGGGCTGGGGGGTGTGGTGTCGTTGGCAGAGGGTCATTTTAGTTAGGAGAGCTGCCTCAGCCCCTCGAACCCCTGGCTTGGGGTGTCATTCCGCCTGGCGGCCAGGCCTCCAGCCTGCCCTGGCCCGGGCCTGGGGCTGTCACTTGCCCTGAGCTGAACACTTCCAGATTCCAGCTTCTACATGGGACAGACGGGGACGCACAGGCCACCTTCCTTCTGGCAGGGACTCTTATTTATTCCCATTGCTCTAGGGCTTTCGGTTTCCCCTTCTTCCGGTAGGCCGCGTAGAGGCATGCACCACGCACCGGGTAGGCTGCTGCGGTGACCCCGCGGCGGCCTAAGAGACGCTGCCTGCCCCATCCCGGCTGTTGGGTTGGGCCGCTTTGCCTCTGCTTCGCCCTGTGCTGTGTTCTCCAGCTTTGTAGCAGCGGCCTTGACAAACCCAGGCGCACCGTACCAAGGCAATGTAACTTTTGATTTTCGGTCAATTTAAGTTCTTTTGTCACCAATAAAATATTAAACAGTTTTGCCTTCACACCAAGGATTGGATAAACTGCAGGGGGCGGAGGGTGTTGGGGGCGGGGGTTCCCTGGCCGAGTGAGGGGTTGGGGTGTAAAGGACGCCAGAGGGAGACAGGCAAAGCCCAGAAAGGGCAGGTCTGCCTTGCAGGACTGAGGAAGGGCGACCCCTGCCCCTGGGCCCCTCCCGTGGGCAGCACCTGGGCCTGTCGGGACGGCTCCCGGGAGTGGCGGGTTAGGCCTCGGGTAAGTGACCTGGAAGTGGAAAGGCCTTTCCGATCGCCAAGGCCGAGGGGCGCTCTCCCCAACCCCAGGCAAAGGAGTCCAAGGAGACCAGCAGAGCAGACCACGCGACGTTTATTGTTGGGCCCGCGTCCTCGCCCGCCCCTCGTTAGCGGCAGCCGCACTCGTCCACCACCATGTCCTCATACTGCCGCAGCACCACGTTGTCACTGTTGTCAAAGAAGAGCACGGAGATGGGCGACAGGCGCGCGGGCACGCAGCAAGGCAAGTCGGCGGCTCCCGGGGCGGTTGCGTGCATGAGCGCGCGCAGCACAGCGTGGTTGAGCGCCGGCGGCCCCCCAGACCCCGACAGCGTGACGGGGAGCGCGCACTGACCCTGGCAGTAGTTGGCCAGGAAGCCACGCGGCGCGATGACCCAGCGGTGCCAGCCCACCTCGCGGAAGCTCACGTACAGCCGCCGCGCGCGACAAGCGCCCCCGGGGCCGCCGCCCAACACGGGTTCGGCGTCGCGCCGCGGCCGGGCCAGGGGGTGGCACAGGCGCGGGTCGAGGGTCACCAGTAGCAGCGAGGCCTCGGCCAGGCGCGCACAGGCGGCAGGGGTCCGGGGGCGCAGCGCCAGCGCCAGGCGGAGGCTGCGTGGCCATGAGGCGTTGCGAGCCCAAGCGGTGCCCAGCAGCTCCGCGCGCACTGGCGGCCCCAGGGCGGGCACCAACTGGCGGAGCAGTACCGGCCCGGGGCCTGCGCCCATTCCCTGGCCCGCCTGCGACACGCTCAGCTCCCAGCCGCCCTCCGGGGCCGCCGCCGCCGCGAAACGCAGCTCCAGGCGGGCCCGGCTCGGGCGCTCAGCAGATTCCACAGCCGACAGGTCGAAGACGACTGTCCACTCAGGGCAATGCCCCACAGCTGAGGCAGGATCCGAGGCCCGGGTGGGCGCACCTGGGGAGGTAGGGACAGGACTTGGCTCGCGCTGCGTCCCCGGCCTGCCCATGGGGCCTCGGTTAGGCACAGGGAGGAGGAAGGTGAACGCTGGGGCTCGGGAGGCACTGTCTGTAGGAAGGGTGTGAAGCGGTGGGGTGGGCTGATGGAGTGGGGGCAGGGCATGAGTCCCAAGGAAGGCGCCCTGCGGCGAGTGGTGGGCTGCCCTCGGTGGGGGACATAGGAGGGAGGGGTGACCGAAGTGGGAGACATGAGCCAGAGCCTGGGCCCCTGGGGAAGCTATGCTAGGGTGTGGGGGTGGCATCTGCAGGAAGGCATTAAATAGTGTCAAGTGGCGGGGGTGGGGGTGGGCTGGGGGCAGGGCTTCAGCATCAAGCAGGGGAACTGGTCTTGGGAACCCCCTGACGTGTCCCCGGCGTGCAGAGGATGAGGAAAGGGTGGGGTGCGGTGGCCGAAGTTGCTAGCAGCCTGTACAGGGCGGCTGGGGACCTTCGGAGTCGCTCGGGCATCCCCGGGCCACTCTCGAGGCTCGCCCTGCAAGGTCTGACCTCCAGGACCAGTGCCCCCAGCGAAAGCCCCACTCACCGCGGTCCGGGATGTGGCGCACGATGTTTCCGGCGACCCCCAGCTCCTCCACGTGGCACGGTTGCAGGGTGACCCCTGGGGACATCCGCCGCGAGCCAGACCTGGTCTCCTGGGGGTCCCGGCGTCGAAACAGGCGCCACATGACCGGGGGAACCGGCCGGAGCCTGGGGGCGCCCTGGGGCGCATCGCGCAGCCCGAGAGCCTGGAGCAGGGCGGCGGCTGGGCCTGGGGGGACTGGGGCGCGGGTCGGGGGTAGCGAGGGCAGCAGGAGGACCAGGAGGAGCAGGAGGTGTTGGCCGCCGGGACCTTGCCGCGGCGGTAGCATCTTCCTCCCAGGTGTTGGCCAGAGAGTGCACAGGGTCCGCCGCGGCCCGGGACCAGTGGGCTGAGGGCGGGGTCGGTGTCCCGGGAGGGGCAGGGGTCCTGGGGGGGCGTGGCCAGGGAATGAAGGCAGGATGAGGGGGCGGGGGCCCAGGGGAGGTGGCCACGGCCCTAGAGGCGTGGAGTTGGAGGGGGTGGAGGGGCGCCAAGGATGGGGGCGTGGCCGGGGTATTCGGGGTGGGGCCGGGTCCACGGGGGCGGGGCCGAGGGATTCAGAAGCGCTTGTCCTTCACCAGGCCGTTCCTCAGTGGCTTCCTGGGGGCCAGAACCAGCGTAGGTTAGCCTGGGAGCCCCACGCGGCCGCCTGGCCCTCTTTCCTGCTTCTTCCCTGGCCGTTTCACACCCCCCAGCTCCTCTTACCCGGCCAGGCCCGGGCCTCGCCTTCACCCTGCCTCTCCTTCACCCTGCCCCGTAGGCATGTATGTCCCTCCTGTCACCCTGGCACTTCCTCCTTGCTTCCCTCTCCCCAGTTAAACCTTCCTCTTCCCCTCCTCCCTGCCTCTCCAGGCCGCTGCAGGGCAAAAGCCACGCACCAGCCTGGGCCTGACCACTCCACCGCCTCCACAGTGGGACCCTGCACAATCCTCCTCTCCTCTGCCACCCACCCCACGAAGGCTCGTCCTTGGCTCCAGTGGCCCTGGCTGGCATCTGCTGTCCGCCTACTTCCCTTTTTTTTTTTTTTTTTTTTTGAGACAGGGTCTTACTCTGTGGTCCAGCTAGAGCTGTAGCACTATCATAGTTGGCTGTAGTTTCAACCTCCAAGGCTCGATGGATCCTCCCACCTCAGCCTCCAGAGTAGCTGGGATTACAGGGGCACGCCACCACTCCCACTTTTTTTTTTTTTTTTTGAGACAGAATCTTGCTCTGTTGCCCAGGCTGGAGTGTGGTGGCACAATCTCAGCTCACTGGAACCTCTGCTTACTGGGTTGAAGCGAGTCTCCTGCCTCAGCCTCCCGAGTAGTGTGGTGGCGCCTGCTAATTTTTTATTTTTAGTAGAGAGGATTTCACTGTATCACCCAGGCTGGTCTTGAACTCCTGACCTCAGGTGATCTGCCCACCTTGGCCTCCCAAAGTGCTGGGATTACAGGCGTGAGCCACAGTGCCTGGCCCCAGGTAACATTTTTATTGTTTGTTGAGATGAGGTCGCTGTGTTGTAGAGGTGAGGTTGTTATGTTGCCCGGGCTGGTCTCAAACTCCTGGGCTCAAGCAGTCAGCCCGCCTCCACCTCCCAAAGGGCTTTTGTCACTTTCATTTGCTCTTCTCTTAGGCTGAAGCTCAGCTTCTCTGCATGCATTTCACAGCCAACTGGCTGTCCCCATCGATGGCTGTTGGTCTTTATCTGAGAGGAGATAAGCCCTGCTTGGACCTCCCATCTGTCACTTGTCTTCTGACTTTGCCTGCAATGCTTGAGACCGTGAGTGGTGTTTCTTCATCCACCCTTGTGGCTTCTCGATTCTTCCCATAAACAAACCTCCATGACACACTCTCTCCTTTTGGCTCTGGGATGACTCCAGGATTCCATTTCTGCATCGACACCTTAGGTACAAGGTGGGGGTTTGCTCTGAGGCTTACGAGAAACAAAGACACGCCCTCACTGTTTTCCAGAGGGTCCCCACGCTTTCCGTTCCTGCTCTCCAGGATGGTCTTTAGTATTTGCCAAAGGTTTTAAGATCTTAGGTCAGTTTCTCCACTCAGTTCCCACAGAGAGTATAGATTCCTCTAATGGTAAAGTTTAGCATCCTTGGTGATGGGTGCCCCCGCCCTGGGCCTTTTTATCAGAGCTTTCCTGCTGTTTCTTGTTTGTTTTTTCTGCACAAGCTTCAAAGTGTTCTTTACCCACTCAGAAACAGCTGTCAGTATTTGCCTTTTGGGGTGTGGGTGGGGGTGTACCCACCTTGGGGGAGATAGCTTTTCTGGTTTTTTTCTTGGCTTTTTTTTTTTTTTTTTGAGATGCAGTCTTGCTCTGTCGCCCAGGCTGGAGTGTAGTGGTGCAATCTCGGCTCACTGCAACCTCTGCCTCCCAGGTTCACACCATTCTCCTGCCTCAGCCTTCCAAGTAGCTGGACTACAGGCATTCACCACCATGCCTGGGGTAATTTTTTTTGTTTTTTGAGACGAAGTCTCGCTCTTGTCCCCCAGGCTGGAGTGCGATGGCGCAATCTCGGCTCACTGCAACCTTTGACTCCTGGGTTCAAGCGATTCTCCTCCCTCAGCCCCCCGAGTAGCTGGGATTACAGGCGCCTGCCACCACGCCTGGCTAATTTTTGTATTTTTAGTAGAGATGGGGTTTTACCATATTGGCCAGGCTGCTCTAGAACTCCTGACCTCAGGTGATCCACCCACCTCGGCCTCCCAAAGTGCCTGGGATTACAGGCATGAGCACCGCACCTGGCCAATTTTTGAATTTTTTTTTTTTTTTTTTTTTTTTGAGACGGAGTCTTGCTCTGTCGCCCGGGCTGGAGTGCAGTGGCCGGATCTCTCAGCTCACTGCAAGCTCCGCCTCCTAGGTTTAGGCCATTCTCCTGCCTCAGCCTCCCGAGTAGCTGGGACTACAGGCGCCTGCCACCTCGCCCAGCTAGTTTTTTGTATTTTTTAGTAGAGACGGGGTTTCACCGTGTTAGCCAGGATGGTCTCGATCTCCTGACCTCGTGATCCGCCCGTCTCGGCCTCCCAAAGTGCTGGGATTACAGGCTTGAGCCACCGCGCCCGGCCAATTTTTGAATTTTTAGTAGAGACGGGATTTCACCTTGTTGGCCAGGCTGGTCTCAAACTCCTGACCTCAGGTGACTCGTCTGCCTCAATCTCTCAAAGTGCTGAGACTTACGGGTGTGAGCCACCATGCCCGGCCGAGATGGCCTTACTTTGATTGACACCTTTCAGCTTCTATCCACCACTGTGGGGAAAAGAGAGTCAGAGGGAGGTTAGAGAGAGAGAAGGATGATGCAGGCACTTTCTAGATGTTTCTTCGTAGATGAGGAGAGGGAGACCGAGGAGACGGGGCCCCCTGAGGTCTTGCAAGTGTTTTTCCCCAAATTGCTGTCAACACTGATATGCTGGTGTTCCAGAGAGGGAGTCTGGGGTGAAACTGGGGGCTGATTTGGGATATTTTAGAAGATGCTGGAAATGTCAAACACGGGAGATGGAGAATGGCACTCGGGAGCTCTGTGGGTAGGAGAGAAATGTGGGAGTCGGTGTGGATGAAGTGTGGGCAGAGAAACGGCCCCAGAAGAGGAGGCCAGCCAGGAGGCCAGAGAGGCAGAGCAGGAGTGTAGGGCAAAGAAAGGGTTTCAAGGGCCAGGCACAGTGGCTCACACCTGTAATCCCAGCACTCTGGGAGGCCAAGCCAGGTGGATCACCTGACCCTAGGAGTTCGAGATCAGCCTGGGCAACACAGTGAGACCCCATCTCTACAAAAATAGTGCAGTGAGTCAAGATCTCACCACTGTACTCCAGCCTGGGTGACAGAGCAAGACTCCGTCTCAAAAAAAAAAAAAGAAGAAGAAGAAGGGGAGGGGACTCTTTGGGGTTAGCACCAAGAGAGCCACAGGGGAGCTGGATAGGAGTGGCCTTGGGATGGGGGGAGGAAGACTGGGTACAGCTGGGTTTGAGGAGCACCCAGGAGGATCTAGGAATTCTGTTACAAGGGAGGGGAACAGGCTGATGAGGCCAGTGGTGAAGAGCAGAGAGAGAGCGCATTCTCTCCTGGGTTGAAATGTCCTTGAATAGGCAAGCTGGGTGGACATCCCTAGCCTCAGAGAGAGGGGGACTGTCGCTCACTGTAGCAGCAGGTGGACGCCCTCACCCGGCCACTCCTGCTTTCTTGGGGACATGTTGGCCAGATTAGCAGTGCAGGAGATGATGATGATGGGGACAGCTGGTGTCCAGGAACCCTCAGGAGGGAAGATTCTCCTACATGGGCCAGACATTGGGGCTGAAGTTCAGTTTTCTATTTTTATTTTTTGAGACAGGGTCTTGCTCTGTTACCGCAGCTGGGGTGCAGTGGTGCAGTTGTGGCTCACTGCAGCCTCAACCTCCTGGGTTCAAGCCATCCTCCAGCCTCAGCCTCCCAAAGTGCTGGGATTACAGGTGTGAGCTGCCATGCCCAGCCCAGTTTTTTAGACACTGCAGGGGGGTGGCAGGTGCAGCAGAGGTGAAAATGGGATTTACAGAGCTTTGGTGCAAGTCACCAGAGTGAGAGAGAGGTGAGAGTCTCTCAATGGATGGCTGGTCCTGGCAGCCCCTGAGAGGGCAATGGGGGCTTTGGACAGAGGGGCTGAGTCGTGACAAGGACGTGGGAGTGACCACAGGAAGGTACGGGTGTCAGTGTAGGAGAGAAGGGTACTGGCTATCCACATCACCAGGGATCCCATGAGGGCCATGAGGAGGACAGGGAATTCAGAGGAGGGAGTACAGATGAGGGGATCCTGGCGGTGAGGCTGCTCAAGAAGCAGTAATGGGGTGAGATGGGGTGAGGAAGAGATCAAGCCAATTAATTGCTCTCTGATTTGCTTCATGCCTCCCGAGTTATCTAAAAGTGGTTCTCAGTCTTGGTTTTCTGGAGTTCCGATCCCAGTTGAATTTTCGGAACCAGGCAAAGTGGCTCATGCCTGTACTGCCAGCACTTCGGGAGGCTGAGGCGGGCGGATTGCTTGAGGCCAGGAGTTTGAGACCAGACTGGGTAACATAGTGAGATCCCATCTCTACAAAAAAATTTAAAAATTAGCTGGATGTGATGTGGGTGCCTGTGGTTCCAGCTACTTGGGAGGCTGAGGCGGGAGGATCACTTGAGCCCAGGAGGTTGAGGCTGCAGTGAACTATGAGCCAGTGCACTCCAGCCTGGGAGCCTGGGCGACAGAGTGGAACCCTGTCTCTAAACAAACAAACAACAACAAAAAAAAACAAAAGAAAAAGAAACAGGCTGGGTGCAGTGGCTCACGCCTGTAATCCAAACACTTTGGAAGGCTGAGGCGGGTGGATCACTTGAGGTCAGCCATCACCACCTTTGGAAGACACCTTGGGGAGACCTTGCTGATCTCTGGAAAATTCCCGACTCAGGCCGGCTGCAGTGGCTCATGCCTGTCATCACAGCAGCTTTGGGAAGCTAAGGCATGTGGATCGCTTGAGCCCAGGTGTTTGAGACCAGCCTGAGCCACATGGCGAAACCCTGTAAAAAATACGAAACTTAGCACAGCGTGGTGGTGCGTGCCTGTGGTCCCAGCTACTTGGGAGGCTGAGGCAGGAGGATCACTTCTTGGGTCGGGGAGGCAGTGGTTGCAGCGAGCCGAGATCGTGCCACTGCACACTCCAGCCTGGACGACAGAGTGAGACTTTATCTCAAAAAAAAAAAAAAAAGAATTCTCGACTCATGCTCAAAGGACAGTAAATCTAACACCCTCCAAAGGAGGCTCCTAATGCCGCATCTGCCAGATCCCATGTGACCCTGCCCCAGTCCCACTCAGTCAACACCAGCTCGAGCCAAAAGTCTTGAAGTCTTGAGTCATCTTTGATTCTTTTATTTCTGTTTCATCTATACCCAAGGCGAATCTGGTGGGTTCTCCCTTCCAAACAGGGTGGGGGGTCTGAGGCTCCTCTGCCTGGCTACAGCCCCGGATGTGTTAAATGTCTGCATCTCGCACCTCCCATTGCAAAAAACGTCACGGAACTCTGAGCCACTGCTTCCCTGAAACCATCGTTCCCAGGTCACTGATGGCCCCCACTGGCCAAATCAGAGGGCCTGGCTGGTCGGCACCTTCCAGAGCCTTCCACAACCTCCTGTCCTGGCCCCTGCTCAAACACTCCTCACATTGCCTATGAGACACTGCACACCCCGACCCTGCTTGTCACCCAATTTGGCCTCCGTTCATCCCTGGCCCAGGCGCCCGCCTGCCCGCCCCAGGCCTGGGGCTGTCTCCTTCCCCAGGACTCCCTCCTGGGTTGGGCTGAGTCCGAGCTCCCAGCCCCAGCTCCTGTTTGGCTGGGCAGTGGGCTCCCCTGCCAGACTCAGAAGCCAGGACGTCTCAGCCCAGATGGAGCCTGGGCTCCCCCTGCGGTCCTGGGCATTCCTTCCTCCCCAGCCCCACTGCCACCGGCTCCAGTGGGGACATGGGTGGGAGGATGTCGTCCAGCCTGGCCAACAGCTACTCCTCACCACCCACAGGGCCCCAGCTCGTCCACTGCAGCCAAACCAGCCACTAGGCCTGGCCCTCAGTGTCCCCACTGCTGAGACCCTGCCTGCCCCTCCCCAGCCTCTCCCTCCCCTTCCTCACTGTCCTATCCTTCAGGGTAGTGGCCACATTGTCCACGTCTTTATTGCAGTCTCTGTTTTGGAGTAGGCTTGGGGGGCAGCATCCGCGTCGGCCTCATCTGCTGCTGGGTCTTGGGGGCCTGCCCATGAGCATGCTCGGACAGGCGACACTAAAGGAGGGAACGCGGGGTGCGGGCCCCTCCACACTCACTCGGCTTTGCTGGGCTTCAGGCTTTGGGCCTCGGCCACGTCGTACTCCCGCAGGTCCTTCAGCTCGCGCACCTGGCCTGTCAACACCTTGGCTGCAAACGCCACGATGTACTGCGAGAGGGGAGGGGAGGTGCTGGTGAGAAGGAAGCCTCCCTCGCCACCGCCCTGCTGACAGCCGTGTGCTCCTGTCCCAGGCCCTCCACACAGGTTGTCTGCCACCTAACGTGCCCCTCTCCGAACCTGCCTGAGGAGGGGACAGGGATGGGGACAAGGACGGGACCGCCACTGTGGAGGAGGGCTGGGGACGACTCACCAGGAACCAGTAGAGGTTCATGAGGGTGAGCAGCAGCAGGAGCGCATTGAAGAAGAAGTAGAAGGGGATGTCAGGCACCGCGCGCAGACTGCAGTGACAAGTAGCGTACAGGACCTTGAGCGGGAACCAGTAGAGGCGGAACCAGAACCTGTGGTGGGAGGAATTGGGAGGCCGTGGGTGGAGGGAGACCACCCAATGCCTGTCCTGTCCCGTCCTGGACCCATCCTTGTCCCCTTTCCCCATCCTTGCCCACCTCTGCCCACCTGTCTCTACTCCTGCTCTGTCCTTCTCCTACCCTGCCATGCCCTGCCCACCTCGCCAAGGCCCCACCTCCTTCCCTGCCCCATCCCTCCCCTTACCTGCCAGGCCCCACCCACCTCACCAAGGCCCCACCTCCTTTCCTGCCCAGTCCCTCCCCTTCTTTGCCAGGCCCAGCCCACTGCACCAAGCCCCTACCTCCTTCCCTGCACAGTGCCCCCATTTCTCTGCCACATCTTGCCCACCACACCAAAGCGCTACCTCTTTCTCTGCCTAGCCCTACCCCAACCCTGCTTGGCCCCACCCCTGGCTTGCTCTGTATTAGTCTAGCTCCTCCCCTTCCATGCCTGGCCCAACCCACCTCACCAGGCCCCTCCCATTCCTGGATCCACCCATCTCACCTGGCTTCATCCCTTTTTCTGCCCAGCCCCACTCCTAGCCCAATTGGCCTCACCCTTGTCCACTCCTTTCCTGTATAGCCCCGCCCCTTCACAGCCCCACCCAAATCACAAGGCCCCTCCCTTGCCATGCCACACCCACCTCACTGGGCCCTGTCTCCTTCCCTGCCTGGTCCCGCCCCCTTTCTGACCACACCCACCTCACCAGGCCACACCTCCCTCCCTTCCCAGGGCTCCCTGCCACTCACCAGCTGAAGCCGAAGCTGAGGCAGCCCAGGTCTGCTGCCAGGGCATGCAGCCGGTGGTAGGAGCCACCGCGGGACTTGAAGTAAATGTTGAGCTTGGTGAACTCAAGCTGCACGTCACTGATATCGTGCAGGAAGAGCACAAGGATGCCCACATTGTGGTACCTGGGGGAGCAGCAGGTAGAGAGGAGAGGGCGGCTCACATTAGGGGACCTCCACTCTGCACTAAGGCCCCCAGCACAGAGTCCCTGGGCTATACCTCAGGCTCCCCATGGGCCTCTCCAAAGCCACCTTTCCTGGCTCGCCTGCCCTGCCCATCTCCCCTTCCCAGGATGCCCTTTCCTCACTGCACCCCACTTAGCTGTGCACCCCCCAACCGGACCCTCATCTTCCCTGCCTCAGTGTCCCCATGTGGCCCAGGGGGCTCCGTGTAAGTTTTTCTTTTGAGACAGGGTCTTGCTCTGTGGCACAGGCTGGGGTGCAGTGGTGTGATCCGGCTCACTGCAGCCTCAAACTCCTAGGCTCAAGTGATCCTCCCACCTCAGCCCCCGGAGGAGCTGGGACTACAGGAGACCAACACCACACCCGGCTAATTTTTTTAATTTTTAGTAGAGACTGGGTCTGGCTATGTTGCCCAGAATGGCCTAAAACTCCTGGGCTCAAGAGATCCTCCCACCTTGGCCTCCCAAAGTGCTGGGATTACAGGCATGAGCCACTGTGCCTGGCCTTGGAAGTTCCTTGCTGGCCCCTCCTCATCTTGGTGACCTTTGACCTTCTGTGACCCCCAACTCTCACAGGCCTGGGCCACTCTGTGTCCAGATCCTCTATGAGCTTGTCCCTCACTTTGGACATCACCACCATAGTGAGACTTCCAGGTCTGGATGTCGATGCAGGAAAGGCCTCTGCCCCAGCCCATTAGGATCCTTTTTTTTTTTTTTTAACTTTTTTTTTTTTTTTGAGACAGAGTCTCGCTCTTGTTACCCAGGCTGGAGTGCAATGGCGCAATCCCAGCTCACTGCAACCTCTGCCTCTCGGGTTCAAGCCATTCTCCTGCCTCAGCCTCCCGAGTAGCTGGAATTATAGGTATGCACCAGCACACCTAGTTAATTTTGTATTTTCAGTAGAGATGAGGTTTCCCCATGTTGGTCAGGCTGGTCTTGAAGTCTTGACCTCATGTGATCTACCCGCCTCGGCCTCCCAAAGTGTGGGATTACAGGCTCGAGCCTAACCGCGCCCAGCCCCATGAGGATCTTAATAAGCCCGAAGGCCATCCCCTGTCCTTCTGCAGAGTCTCCACCTGACAGATGCGCTGCCCGAGGGGACTGGATTCACCCTGGACACGGGGAAGTGTCTCTCACCAAGTCCCTGTTCCTTGCTCTGTCTCCCGACAGCTCCAGGATTCCTGCCACAGGTCCTTTGCACGTGCTGTCCCCAGGACCCAGCATGCCAGTGCCTGACGTTCAGCACCTCCCTTCACTCCTTTCAGTCTCTGCTCATCTGTCACCCCCAGACCAACGCACCTACACCTAACACATCTGCAGCCACAATTTTTTTTTTTGGAGACACAGCCTCGCTCTGTCACCCAGGTTGGAATGCAGTGGTGAGATCTCGGCTCCCTGCCACCTCCGCCTCCCGGGTTGAAGCGATTCTCCCGCCTCAGCCTCTTGAGTAGCTTGGACTACAGGCACCCATCACCATGCCCAGCTAATTTTTTTATTTTTAGCAGAGACAGGGTTTCACCATGTTGGCCAGGTTGGTCTCGAACTCTTGACCTCAGGTGATCTGCCCACCTCAGCCTCCCAAAGTGCTGGGATTATAGGCATGAGCCACTGCACCTGGCCTTTTCTCCATAATTCTTATCACCTTCAAATGAACTGTTCCTTCCTTCCTTTTTTGGTTCTATCATCCGACTCTGCCCTCTAGAGAGCCTTGTCTGATAGAAGTTTCTAGAACTATGGGAATGTTCTAAACCTGTATTGTCCAACATGGGAACCACCAGCCACTTGTAGCCAATGAGCCCTTGAACTGTGGCTTGTATAGCTGAGGAATGGAATGGGGGCTTTTAAAAATTATTTTTTAAACTAACCAGACGTGGTGGCTCACACCTGTAATCCCAGCACTTTGGGAGGCCTAGGCAGGTGGATCACTTGAGGTCAGGAGTTCGAGTCCAGCCTGGCCAACGTGGTGAAACCCCGTCTTTGGCTGGGCGCGGTGGCTCAAGCCTATAATCCCAGCACTTTGGGAGGCCGAGACGGGCGGATCACGAGGTCAGGAGATCGAGACCATCCTGGCTAACACGGTGAAACCCCGTCTCTACTAAAAAAATACAAAAAACTAGCCGGGCGCGGTGGTGGGCGCCTGTAGTCCCAACTACTCGGGAGGCTGAGGCAGGAGAATGGCGTGGACCCGGGAGGCGGAGCTTGCAGTGAGCTGAGATCCGGCCACTGCACTCCAGCCTGGGCGGCAGAGCAAGACTCCATCTCAAAAAAAAAAAAAAAAAAAAAAGAAACCCCGTCTCTACTAAAAATACAATAATTAGCTGGGTGTGATGTCTTACACCTGTAATCCCAGCTGCTTGGGTGGCTGAGGCAGGAAGATTGCTTGAACCTGGGAGCCGGAGGTTGCAGTGAACTAATATCATGCCACTGCACTCCAGCCTGGGTGACAGAGCAAGACCCTATCTCAAAAAAATAGGTAAATAAATAAATAAAATAAAGTAGTTTTAAAAATTTATTTCTTTTTGAGATGGAGTCTTGCTCTGTCACCCCGGCTGGAGTGCAGTGGCACGATCTCGGCTCACTGCAAGCTCTGCCTCCCGGGTTCATGCCATTCTCCTGCCTCAGCCTCCCGAGTAGCTGGGACCACAGGCGCCCGCCACCACGCCCGGCTAATTTTTTGTATTTTTAGTAGAGACGGGGTTTCACTGTGTTAGCCAGGATGGTCTCAATCTCCTGACCTCGTGATCCGCTCGCCTCGGCCTCCCAAAATGCTGAGATTACAGGCATGAGCCACCGCACCCGGCCTAAAAATTGATTTATTAGAGACAGGGTCTCCCTATGTTGCCCAGGTTGAACTCAAACTCCTGGGTTCAAGCGATCCTCCTGCCTCAGCCTCCTAAGTAGCTGGGGGACTGCAAGCATGAGTCCCTGCTCCTGGAGTTTTACGTAAGTTTAATTAAAGTTGAAAGGGCTGCCTCTTTGTTGCTCTATATCTGTGGGCCGTGGCTACTCCATTATCGCAGTTAGGGCGGCTAGTCCCATAGAAATAGTAGATGAGCAGTGTATTTCATTTTAAAGTTTCTATCAGCCACATTTAACAAGAGAGGGAAAAGAACAGGTAATATTAATTTTAATAAAGGATTCCAATTAATTCAACATATCCAAATTATTGTCATTTCAATATGGTGTCAAGATAACAAGGCCAGGCGTGGTGGCGCACGCCTGGAATCCCTGCACTTCAGGAGGCTGAGGTGGGAGGATCACTTGAGCCCAGGAGGTCCAGGCTAAAGTGAGCTATGGTCACGCCACTGCACTCCAGCCCGGGTGACAGAGTGAGACCTTGTCTCAAAAAAAAAAAAAAAAAAGAGAAATAAAAGGGTGGATAAGATACTTTCACTCTTGTTTGTATATGAAGGCTTTGAAGCCGGGGTGGATTTTATGCACACAGCACGGTGAGGTTTGCACAGACTCCATCTGAAAGGCTCAGGGATGGCCATGGTTGGCTCTGGAACACCAGGGTGCGTCAGTTGCGTTCACAGCCGTGCCCCCATTGCTTGGGCATGGTAGGTGCTCAGAAACTCCTGCGTGTGTGACCTGGTTGGTCAAGGGCAGCGTCGGAGGAGCTGGGTGGGTGAGTGGGGTGGAGTGGCTGTGGCTCTCAGGGCCTGTTTCTTTTTTTTTTTTTTTTTTTTGAGACAGAGTCTCGCTCTGTTGCCCAGGCTGGAGTGCAGTGGTCGGATCTCAGCTCACTGCAAGCTCCGCCTCCTGGGTTCACGCCATTCTCCCGCCTCAGCCTCCCGAGTAGCTGGGACCACAGGCGCCCGCCACCTCGCCCGGCTAATTTTTTGTATTTTTTAGTAGAGATGGGGTTTCACCGTGTTAGCCAGCATGGTCTCGATCTCCTGACCTCGTGATCCGCCCATCTCGGCCTCCCAAAGTGCTGGGATTACAGGCTTGAGCCACCGCGCCCGGCCTGAGGGCCTGTTTCACTCCATCCCTGCGGAATCTCCCTCAGGAATCTCCAGGCCCACATTCCCTCCTCGGCCTTCCTCCCTCTGGCCTGTGCCCTCGTCGGACCCCTGAGCACTCCGACCTGATGTGATCCCCTCCATGGCCGCCTCTGTGCCCTGCGGCAACATCATCAGCCTCCGCACTGTGTGGGCTGTGCCTCGGCCCCCTGCCACCCAATCCTGTCCTTACCGGAAGGCGTAAGAGGAGACGATGAGGATGAGAGTGACCACGTGATGGAGCAGCATGACCACCGAGTCCTTGCGCCAGGTGTCCATGTACAGCGTGGCGTAGATGGAGTGGCCATAGAAGCTTCCCTGGAGCAGGTAGGCGGCTGCGATGTCCCGCGGCACCGCCATGCCCGGCGTCCAGTCTGGGGAGAGCCAAATCTCGCAGTCAGCGGCCTGAGAAGCCTCTAGACAACCCCACCATGACCCAGTGACACCCTCCAAGCCACACGTGTCCTCCCAGTACCTGGGTAACCATGCGTGTCTGACTGCTGGCTTTCCATTCCCAATTATTGTTATTTATTTATTTATTTTTTTTTATTTTTTTTTTTTTGAGACGGAGTCTCGCTCTGTCGCCCAGGCTGGAGTGCAGTGGCCGGATCTCAGCTCACTGCAAGCTCCGCCTCCCGGGTTCACGCCATTCTCCTGCCTCAGCCTCCCCAGTAGCTGGGACTACAGGCACCCGCCACCTCGCCCGGCTAGTTTTTTGTATTTTTTAGTAGAGACGGGGTTTCACCGTGTTAGCCAGGATGGTCTCGATCTCCTGACCTCGTGATCCGCCCGTCTCGGCCTCCCAAAGTGCTGGGATTACAGGCTTGAGCCACCGCGCCCGGCTGTTATTTTTTGAGAAGGAGTCTCCCTCTGTCATCCAGGCTGGAGTGCAGTGGAGTGCAGTTGCGCGATCTCAACTCAGCTCCCTGCAACCTCAACGTCCTGGATTCAAATGATTCTCCTGCCTCAGCCTCCTGAGTAGCTGGGACTACAGGCGCATGCCACCAAGCCTGGCTAATTTTTTGTATTTTTACTAGAGGTGGGGTTTCACCGTGTTAGCTAGGATGGTCTCGATCTCCTGACCTCATGATTCACCTGCCTCGGCCTCCCAAAGTGCTGGGATTACAGGTGTGAGCCACCGTGCACGGCCATTTTTTTGTTGTTGTTTTTTGAGACAGAGTCTCGCTCTGTCACTAGGCTGGAGTGCAGTGGCACTATCTCAGCTCACTGCAACTTCCACCTCCCAGGTTCAAGTGATTCTCCTGCCTCAGCCTCCAGAGTAGCTGGGATTACAAGCACCGGACACCACGCCCAGCTAATTTTTTTTTGTATTTTTAGTAGAGACGGGCTTTCGCCATGTTGGACAGACTGAACCCGAACTGCTGACCTCAGGTGATCCACCCGCCTCGGCCTCCCAAAGTGCTGGGATTACAGGCGTGAGCCACTGCGCCCAGCCTGGAGGGATTTTTATTTTAGGAAGAGTTTTGTGTTTCTAGAAAAATTGTGGCCGGGCGTGGTGGCTCAAGCCTGTAATCCCAGCACTTTGGGAGGCCGAGGCGGGCGGATCACAAGGTCAGGAGATCGAGACCACAGTGAAACCCCGTCTCTACTAAAAATACAAAAAATTAGCCGGGCGCGGTGGCGGGCGCCTGTAGTCCCAGCTACTCAGGAGGCTGAGGCAGGAGAATGGCGTGAACCCAGGAGGCGGAGCTTGCAGTGAGCTGAGATCCGGCCACTGCACTCCAGCCTGGGCAACAGCGTGAGACTCCGTCTCAAAAAAAAAAAAAAAAAAAAAAAAGAAAAATTGTGCAGATAGGACAGAAAGTTCCTTTCTCTCTTCTGCCCCAGCATACCCACAGATTTCCATTTCTCTGGCTTTAAGTAGCATATTTGCTACAAATGCTGAACTATTATAGACACATTATTATCATTATATACATTTTAAATTTTTTATATATATATATATATATATTTTTTTTTTGAGACAGAGTCTGGCTCTGTTGCCCAGGCTGGAGTGCAGTGGCCGGATCTCAGCTCACTGCAAGCCCCGCCTCCCAGGTTCACGCCATTCTCCTGCCTCAGCCTCCCGAGTAGCTGGGAGTACAGGCGCCCGCCACCTCGCCCGGCTAATTTTTTTTTGTATTTTAGTAGAGACGGGGTTTCACCGTGTTTGCCAGGATGGTCTCGATCTCCTGACCTCGTGATCCGCCCGTCTCGGCCTCCCAAAGTGCTGGGATTACAGGCTTGAGCCACCGCGCCCGGCCAAATTTTATATATATTTTTAAATAGATGGTCTTGCTCTGTCACCCAGGCTGGAGTACAGTGGTGTGATCATAGCTCACTGCAGCCTCGACCGCCTGGACTCAAGTGATCCTCCCACCTCAGCCTCCTGAGTAGTAGCTCGGACCATAGGCACCCATCACCATGCCTGGATAATTTATTTCTTTTGTAATTTTTGTACAGACAGAATCTTGCCATGTTTCCCAGGCTGGTCTTGAACTTCTGGGCTTAAGCAATCCTCCTGCCTTGGGCTCCCAAAGTGATGGGATTATAGGCACCCACCACCTCGCCCAGCCCAGCACCCCTTCCTGTTTTCCTTTTTTTTTTTTTTTTTTTGGGGGGGTGGAGTCTTGCTCTGTAGCCCAGGCTGGAGTGCAGTGGTAGGGTCTCGGCTCACTCCAACATCCATATCCCCGGTTCAAGTGATTCTCCGGCCTCCAGAGTATCTGGGATGATAGGCACCCACTACCATGCCTGGCTAATTTTTTTTTTTTTTCTGTAGAGACAGGGTTTCACCATGTTGGCCAAGCTGGTCTTGAACTCCTGACCTCAGGTGATCTGCCCGCCTCGGCCTCCCAAAGTGCTGGGATTACAGGCATGAGCCACCGCGCCCCGCCCCCTTCCCATCTTTACCTTAACAGGCCCCTGCCTTGTGGGTGATCTGGGCCCACTCCCTGCAAATGCCCGGCCCTGACAGAGGCGGCTGCCCATGGAGTCTTGCCGTGCCCGGGCGCACCATGCCGCCAAGCGCGGGGTCTCCCACCAAGCAGGTCCTGCCTCACCTTCCCCTCCTCCTGCTTCCTGGTGCACCTGACCCCCACACTCAGGTGATGGGGGACATCCCAGCCCACCCCACCATGTCCCCCTCCTCCTCTCCTCAGCCATATCCCCAGGACTGCCAGACACTAAAGTCAAGGGCTATGCTCTGGACAGGCACGGTGGCTCATGCCTGTAATCCCAGCACTTTGAGAGGCCAAGGCAGGAGAGTTGCTTGAGTCCAGGAGTTCGAGACCAGCCTGGACAACATGGCGAGACGCTGTCTCTGCAAAAAAATATATAAAAATTAGCTGGGTGAGGCGTTGTATGCCTGTAGTCCCAGCTACTTGGGAGGCTGAGGTGGCAGGATCACTTGAGGCCTGGAGGGAGGCAGAGATGGTGGCGAGAGCTGAGATGTTGCCACTGCACTCCAGCCTGGGAGACATAGCCAGACTCTGTCTCAAAAAACAAAAAAACAAACAAACAACAACAATAAAAAAACAGTGGGAAGCCATGCTGTGCTCTGCCCACACCAACCTGGAACTCTCTGGGTTGCTCCCTGTTCTCTGGCCACTCCCTTTCTGCAGACCCCCAAGACGGACCCTCCAGCCTCCATCTGCGGCTTCCTGGCCCCTGCCTTGGTGACCTGCCCTGCAGCCCAGCTGCCTCCAGATGCCCCCATGAACCGCCTCTGCGACAACTTTCATCTCAGCCTCACCCCTTCTGCAGCCGAGTTATGCTAGGACCCCCATCCAGGGTCCCCTCTTTGGTCAGTGCCACCCCCACCCCGGTCCAGGCACTGCTGTCTCCTGCCCACATCTCCCCAGCGATCCCTGGCCCCCCTGACTGTTTGTCCACTATCCTCACTCAGCCCTGATGGCCGTGTACACACAAACGGTCACTAGGACCCAGCAAGTCCACTAGGGTTGAGAATGGAAAACAAGGACTCAAAGAGATACCCTGTCCACAGCAGCACACAACCAAAAGGCAGACACAACCCGAATGTGCATCAATGGATGAATGAAGAATAGATAGGTTACCTCCACACAGTGGAATACTATGCAGCCATGAAAAAGAACGAAGCACTGATCCATGCTACAATGTGGGTGAATCCCAAAAACATGATGCCGAGTAAGAGAAATCAAACACAAAAGGTCACACAGTGTGAGACTCCAGTGATCTGAAATGCCCAGAACAGGCAAAGCTACAGAGACAGGAAGCAGATTGGTGGCTGCCAGGGGCTGGGGTAGAGGACTGGTGAGTGACTGCTAATGGGGATGGGGTTTCCTTTTGTGGGGGATGATAATGTTCCAGAACTAGACAGAGGAGGTGGTTGAACAACACTGTGAATGGACTAAAATCTGATGAACTCTTTGCTTTGAAATCGTTAATTTTTGGCCGGGAGGCGGAGGCAGGTGGATCACCTGAGGTCAGGAGTTGGAGACCAGCCTGGCCAACATGGCAAAACCCAGTCTGTACTAAAAATACAAAAATTAGCTGGGCGTGGTGGCGCATGCCTGTAATCCCAGCTACTCGGGAAGCTGAAGCAGGAGAATCACTTGAACCCAGGAGGTGAAGGTTGCAGTGAGCTGAGATTGTGCCATTGTACTCCAGCTTGGGCAACAGAGCGAGACTCTGTTTCAAAGAAAAATAAACAAATACTTAAAATAAAATGGTTAATTTTTTTTAAAATTGTGGGCCGGGCACAGTGGCTCACGCCTGTAATTCCAGTACTTTGGGAGGACGAGGTGGGCAGATCACCTGAGGTCGTGAGTTCAAGACCAGCCAACGTGGAGAAACCCCATCTCTACTAAAAATACAAAATTAGCTGGGCATGGTGGCGCTTGCCTGTAATCCCAGCTACTCGGGAGGCTGAGGCAGGAGAATCGCTTAAACCCGGAAGGCGGAGGTTGCAGTGAGCCGAGATCGTGCCATTGCACTCCAGCCTGGGCAACAAGAGAGAAACTCCGTCTCAAAAAAAAAAAAAAAAATGTGGCAGATTTATATGGCAAAAATTTATCATCTAAGCCATTTGTTAAGTACACATTGTTGTGCAACCATCACCAGCAGTCATCTCCATAACAATCTCCTCTTCCCCAACAGAAACTCTGTCCCCATTAAACAGTCTCTCCCCATCCCCCTCCCCCAGCCCCTGGCAGGCCCCCAGCCCACTTTCTGTCTCTATGAGTGGGATGACTCTAGGAACCTCATATAAGTGGAATTACATAGTATTTGTCTTTTTGTGATAGGCTAAAATGCCTAATTTCAAGTTATGTAAATTTTACCTCAATAAAAAATGCAGGCCAACTGAGGTGGCTCACGCCTGTAATCCCAGCACTTTGGGAGGCCAAGGTGGGTGGATCACTTGAGGTCAGAAGTTCAAGACCAGCCTGGCCGACATGGTGAAACCCCGTCTCTACTAAAAATACAAAAATTAGCCAGACATGGTGATGCACACCTGTAGTCCCAGCTACTCGGGAGGCTGAGGCAGGAGAATCGCTTGAACCCAGGAGGTGGAGGTTGCAGTGAGCTGAGATGGTGCCACTGCACTCCAGCCTGGGCAACAGAGCGAGACTCCATCTCAAAAAAACAAAACAAAACAAAACAAAACAAAAAACTAGCCGGGCGAGGTGGCAGGTGCCTGTAGTCCCAGCTACTCAGGAGGCTGAGGCAGGAGAATGGCGTGAACCCGGGACGCGGAGCATGCAGCGAGCCGACATGGCGCCGCTGTACTCCAGCCTGGGCGACAGAGCCAGACTCCATCACAAAAAAAAAAGAAAGAAAAAGTAAAAGAAAAATTGGGTGAAACTCTGAAATGCCCTGATCCTCTGCATCCTGACTCTCCAGAAACATCCGAGCCTGAGCTTTCGCCCCGGCCACCTCACTGGATCTGTTGCCCACCTTTCCAACAGAGGCCCCCCACCCCTCCTGTAGACTTACCTCCCCACAGGATAGGGGGGATGTCCTGGCTTAGTTCAGGGGTCTCAAATCTCCTCTCCCTCCTTTTGTTTTTTGAGAAAGGGCCTCACTCTGTCACCCTGGCTGGAATGTAGTAGTGCAATCTTGGCTCACTGCAGCCTCGACCTCCCAGCTTCAAGCAATCCTCCCGCCTCAGCATCCCCAGGAGCTGGGACCACAGGCACGCGCCACCATATCCAGCTAATTTTATTTTTTTATTTTTTGTAGAGATGGCGTCTCACTATATTCCCAAGGCTGGTCTCGAACTCCTGGGCTCAAGTGATCCTCCCACCTTGGCCTCTCAAAGTGCTGGGATTCCAGGAGTGACCACCGCGCCTGGCCTGTCCCACCTCTTCATACTCGTGTCCCACCTACTGTTGGGTCACTCAATGCAATCCCTGCCTTGTCTCCATCCCCGAATCCAGAATCTTGGTTTCCCCAGTCAGCCCCCATCTCACAAGACCCTAGCATCATCCTCACCCTCTTCCCTTCACACCACCTCTAGGGTGGCAGCAAATACTATTAGCTCTGCCTTCTAAACGTTTCTAAAATTGGCCACTTTGCTCCCATCCCCTCCCCTCAGCTCAATCCTGGTGGGAGTCCCTTCGGGCTCCAGCTCCTGCTGTCAGCCCCCTCCTGGACCCCTGGGGTAGATGCCCAACCCGGGGTGACATCCCTCCTCTGCTCCCAGCCCACAGGTAAGTAACAAAACCTGGCGGTGGCATCCGAGGCCTGGAAGGCATGGCCTCCATTCACCTGAACACAAGTCCCTGCCGCTCCTGCCTGCCCCAGGCACCTCCAGGCCCTCACTCAGTCCCCTTCAGTGGGACCACCTCATCCCTGCTAAAAACTGCCCCTCCCCACCTCCCCAACACAGCACACTGCCTCTTCTCTCCACGCAAGTTTTCTCATCCACACTTACTGATGTTGATAGACTGTGTACTTCACTGTCTGTCGTCCCTGCCACACGGCCAGCTTCATGAGGGCACAGGGCTTTCTCTGACCATTCCTAGCTGTGTCTCAGCTCTGGCATATAGTAGGCGCTCAATAAATGAACATGGAAATAATCAGCTAACTTGTGGGTATCACTTCCAAAAAGCAACTAAGGCGGCCGGGCGCGGTGGCTCAAGCCTGTAATCCCAGCACTTTGGGAGGCCGAGACGGGCGGATCACGAGGTCAGGAGATCGAGACCATCCTGGCGAACACGGTGAAACCCCGTCTCTACTAAAAATACAAAAAAACTAGCCGGGCGAGGTGGCGGGTGCCTGTAGTCCCAGCTACTCGGGAGGCTGAGGCAGGAGAATGGCGTGAACCCGGGAGGCGGGGCTTGCAGTGAGCCGAGATCCAGTCACTGCACTCCAGCCTGGGCGACAGAGCAAGACTCCGTCTCAAAAAAAAAAAAAAAAAAAAAAAAAAAGCAACTAAGGCTGGGCGAGGTGGCTCATGCCTGTAATCCCAGCACTTTGGGAAGCTGAGGTGGGTGGACCGCTTGAGGCCAGGAGTTCCAGACCAGCCTGGCCAACTTAGTGAGACCCCATCTCTACCAAAAAATACAAAAAAAATTCACTGGGGGTAGTAGTGCACACCTGTGGTCCCAGCTACTCAGAAGGCTGAGGTGGGAGGATTGCTTGAGCCCAGGAAGTCAAGGCTGCAGTGAGCCGTGATCGCGCCACTGTACTCCAGCCTGAGCAAAAGAATAAGACCGTTTGAATAAAATAAAAAAAAAAGAAGCAGCAGCAGCTAGAGGCAACTCCATGCCCGAAATGTTAAGAGAGGCCGGGCATGGTGGCTCATGCCTATAATCCCGACACTTGTAGAGGCCGAGGTGGGCAGATCACCTGAGGTCAGGAGTTTGAGACCAGCCTGGCCAACGTGGTGAAACCTCGTCTCTACTAAAAATGCAAAAATTAGCCAAGTGTGGTGGTGCACACCTGTAATCCCAGCTATTCAGGAGGCTGAGGTAGGAGAATCCCTTGAACCTGGGAGGTGGAGGATGCAGTGAGACGACACCGTGCCATTGCACTCCAGCCTGGGTGACAGAGTGAGACTGTCTCAGAAAAAAAAGAAGTTAGGAGAGTTCAATCATGGGTCATTCGTCTAAAAGGAAAACTGAGCAACAGCTAACACCTCCCCTCTAGGCGATCAAGGTGTTGCATGGGAAAAGTGGCCCCATAGGTGGCACATCCACTGTACACTCTGGGCTCTGTGCCACCAGGAGCCCTCTAGGCTGTTGCCATCGCATGGCAGGAAACAGCTATCCTGTATGTCCCTGGCCCACAGCCCTGGTGGTCCTCACAGGGCAGAGAAGCTGCAGCCCCCTCTGCCCCCATTACAGATGGGGTTTCCTCCATCAGCCTGCCCAGTGGCGATGCCGACCCTGCCCTGCATTCTCTGCCAGCACAGGTCACAGAAAGCATGCCGCAGTCACCTCCCTGCCCAGCCCACCCAGAACTCAGGCCACATCCATTCCAATCAATTGGACACAGCCACTTCTTGTCATCTTTTTTTTTTTCCCCAGAAAGGGTCTCGCTCTGTTGCCCCGGCTGGAGTGCAGTGGCATGATCTCAGCTCACTGCAACCTCCACCTACTGGGTTCAAGCAATTCTCCCACCTCAGCCTCCCAAGTAGCTGGTACTACAGACGTGTCCCACCACGCCAGGCTAATTTTTTGTAGAGATGGAGGTCTCACCATGTTGCCCCAGCTGCTCTTGAACTCCTGTGCTCAAGTAATCCTCCTACCTCTGCCTCCCAAAGTGTTGGGATTACAGGTGTGAGCCAGTGAGCCCAGCCCACTTCTCATTCTCATCATCTTTTTTTGTTTTTTGGAAATGTCACCCAGGCTGGAGTGCAGTGGCAAGATCTCAGCTCATTGCAACCTCCGCCTCCCGGGTTCAAGCGATTCTCCTGCCTCAGTCTCCCAAGTAGCTGGGATTATAGTCGCCCACCACCACACCCGGATAATTTTTTTTGTATTTTTAGTAGAGATGGAATTTCACTGTGTCAGTCAGGATGGTCTCGATCTCCTGACCTCGTAATCCACCCACTTTGGCCTCCCAAAGTGCTAGGATTACAGGCGTGAGCCACTACGCCCGGCCCTCTTTTTCTCTTTTTTTTTTTTTTTTTTGAGACGGAGTCTCGCTCTGTCGTCCAGGCTGGAGTGCAGTGGCCGGATCTCAGCTCACTGCAAGCTCTGCCTCCCGGGTTTACGCCATTCTCCTCCTGCCTCAGCCTCCCGAGTAGCTGGGACTACAGGCGCCCGCCACCTCGCCCGGCTAGTTTTTTTTGTATTTTTTTTTAGTAGAGATGGGGTTTCACCGTGTTAACCAGGATGGTCTTGATCTCCTGACCTCGTGATCCGCCCATCTCGGCCTCCCAAAGTGCTGGGATTACAGGCTTGAGCCACCGCGCCCGGCCTCTTTTTCTCTTTTGATAAGAGACAGGTCCTCACTCTGTCTCCCATGCTGGAGTGCAGTGGCGTGCTCATAGCTTCCCTTGGCCTCCAACTCCTGGGCTCCAGCGATCCTCCTGCTTCTGCCTCATGAGTAGCTGGAACCACACACACCTGTCACTGCCTCGTGTCTTTGTGTTTTAAGCAGAGCTCTCCCGGCCATCCCCTCAGGGCCCCTACCGTAGAAGACAGATGGTGGGTCGTGGAAGAAGGGGTAGTCGGTGCCAAACAGCAGGTAGGCACTGTAGCTCCAGCTGCCCAGGTAGAAGAGAAACTTCCAAGCACTCTCGGGCATCTTGGCGGCATCTCTGGGCTGGAGGCGGCACCGCTTCGCCAGGGGCTATGGGGGAGAAGACGGGCGGGCAGCCATTGGTGCTGGGGGCCAGAGACGACTCCTCCAGGGTGGGGAAACTGAGGCCCAGGGACTCCCCAGGCCGGGCAGCACTGGGAAGGCCCGTCCCCCATGCCCACAGCCACCTGGAGCATAAACAGAGCCCACAGGCACCTGCCAAGGCTAAACTTAGTGCCCAGCTGTCCGGCTGGGGCGGTGCTGGGAGGGGAGTGAGGGAGGAGGCTCTGAGGGGAGAGGAGGGGAGCAGGAGGGCTCTGAGGGCCGGGAGGGGGACACTTGGGCTTACGGTGAGGGAGACAGATGGATGTGTCAGCCCAAGGGAGTCGGGCTGGTGGGGGTGACCCATGAAGGGAACATGGAAGGGTTATATGGGGGCATCTTGGGAAACACAGGGAGCCCCATGGGACCGACACAGAGGGGAGAGGAAGAACTTGTGAGGAAGTCGCCCCCTCAGTGGGGGAATGTGGAGAGACCGGAGTCTAGAGGGCTGGGGGAGACTTGGGGGAAGGTGTGGTGGGGACATGGGAACTTGGGGACCATGAAAGGGGAGGAGGGGCTGGAAGAAGAAAGAGGGGACAGGACGCGGAAAAGGTGTCACAGGCGAGCTATGACCCTGAGGGGGCAAAGGGAGTGCAGAGGAAGCTGCTGGCTCCAAGGCAGGGGTTAGGGAGTCCGGTGGGTGGGGGGGGGGGTCAAGCTCCCTGGGGGCGGGGCTCCAGAGCTGCCCGGCCAAGCCCCGCCCCTGGACAAGTCCCGCCCCCTTCCCAGAGGCTGAGGGGGCCGGAGCCCAGAGCACCCAGCAGTTGTCATGGAGACAGCTGGAGCCCGCTCCGGTAACCCCTGGCAACCAGGCTGCTGCCAAGAAGATGAGCTTTGGAGCACCCGGCAGCCCCTCCACCCATTCTTGAGGAAGGGCGAACCTCGAAATGGGGCGAGCACCCCACCCAAGCTGGGGAGGGCCCCCGGGCTCCGCCCTGGTAGTCTACCAGCGGCCACATCCTCCTGTCCCATGGGGGTGGGGGGCCGCATGCCCTCTTGGGCCTCGGGTTTCCCAGCTGGAAATGGGGGAGAAGGCAGGGGCAACAAGCAGGATAAAGACCACTGCGGACCCAGGAAGGGGCCCTGGACAGCCCTGTCTCCCTCTTCCACAGCAAGGGGGTGGCTGGGGTCTCTCCCCCATGTGGGTGATATGGGGAAGGGAGTGGGGAGAGTGGCAGTCAGACAACAGCCCATCCTCGACCTCACAAGGGCCAGCCTCTTCCCGGCCAGCAGAGAAAGGCCCCTTTGTTGGCGCTGGGCACACTGTCCCTGAACCCTCCAGCCAGACGGGCGGGGTGACACCAGCTGGTCCACGGGGGTGTCCAGGCCAAGCTAAAGGCCCAGACACCTTCCAACCAGCTCCTGCCACAGCGACCCCTCCCCAGGGAAGGGAGAGGGATCAGGCGCCAATGTCACCACCATGGTCACTCCCCAGCAGGGGTGATGGTCTCAGGAGAAACTGGGGAATTCTGCTGTCGCCTCTTGGAGGCAGCATAGTCCAACCCTGAAGCCCTGGGCTCCAAGGGAGCGACCACTGGAGTGGCCAGATCGCCCAGGCCTTTGCCATCCCTGGTCGGAGGGTGGCGCTGACCTCAGACAGGCACAAGGCAGCGACCGGGCAGCTCCTGCCTCTTCCCGATTGCAGCGGCCAAGCCGTCCCCGCCGCCGCACGGACCCCGCAGAAAACGGGCAGCAGACCTCGCTCAGGGCCAGGGCGCAGCCCGCATGGCAGGGACGCGCATGGCGCAGGCCGCGGTGCGCCGAGCCCTCCCTTTCCCGGTCCTGGTCTTCTCAGTGTCTGGCTCGGCCCTGCCGGAAAGAGCGCTTGGTGGCCGGAGCCATCCACTGCGCGGGGCCCCCTGGTCCCAAACTGACCGGAAAGGGCCGTGCCTCGGTCCCTCACGTCTCAAACATCCCACCTGTCTCGGGCCCCCCATGTCCCAGACTCACCCCAGCCCGGCCACACCCCCGCATCCACCCGGTTCCCCCACGCCGCACTGACTGAAGGGGGCGCGAGGCGGCCCGAGAGACCCTGTCCCGGAGCTTCAACGTCCTGGGCCTCTCCAGCCCGAGGCCCCCACCCACGTTTCGGCGACCCCTTCATCCGCAGCAGCCAGCAATGGAAGAAAGGAACCCGCCGGCGGCCCGAGCTCCCCGGTCCCGGCTTCCCCCAGTACGGGGTCCCCTCGTCCCGGACCCCCGCCACACTGACCCGAAAGAGGCGCGCGGTGGCCGCGGAGCGCAGCGCGGTCCAGCCCAGAGCGCCGAGCGCCAGCAGCAGCAGCTCGGGCGGCGCCAGGTGCGCGTGCTCAGCCAGGCCGCGACGCGCCAGCCCCCAGCCGCAGTCCGTGCAGCCCCGCGCCGCCGCCAGCGCGCTGCCCCAGCCGCGCCGCACTAGCTGCGCGTAGCTTGGCATGGGCTCGGGCCCCGTCGGCCCCGCCACGGGCTCCGCCGCCGCCATGCCGCCCGCTCGCCCGCCGTCCCCCTCGCCTGCGCCCGCCCGCGGTAGCCGCCGGAGCCGCGCGCCCCGCGTCACGCGCCGCAGCTGGGCCGGGGGCGCGCGGGCGGGAGAGCGGAGGGCGGAGGGGCGGGACCGGCGCAAGCTCCGCCCCGCTGGGGGCGCGGCTGGGGGGCGGCCAGCCGGGACGTGGGGCGCCCTGAAGGCGGGCCCGCGCCCCTGCCCGTTTCCCAGCAGAAAAACCGAGGCACGGGGAGGCGGGGGCCGGAGCTGGCTGGGGGCCCGTTTGACCTGGACCCCGAGAGACTCCGCACACCGCCGTGTCGCGCCCCCATGCCTGCCCCACGCCACCCCGGCTCCCCCACCCCACCACGCCGTGCCCGTGACGGAGGGCACGGGGGACACTAGCAGGCAGTCCCCTCGGCCGGCGACTCTTGCTCCTCCCGGCCCTCCAGCACGCCACGCCGCTCCCGCTCCATCGCCGCGGCCCGCTCGGACCTCACCGTTCTCAGAGCCCTCGCTGCTCCTCAAGGACCCGAGGCCTGGCACGCCTTGGCACAGTCTTGGGACCATCCCGTGGCCTTCCTGCATTCAGGAGGCGTAGCCTCAATGAAACATTCTCATTCTTCAAAAGAAAACGGCCCACGCCAGGGCGTTGGGAAGCGCACCTAGTGGAGACGCAGCCCTCTGCCCTACACCAGGAGCTTGACAATGGGGTTCCAGCCTGGACGCGGGGACCCTGGGCACTTCCCAGGCATCTTCTTCTGGAGGTCTGCAGAGCCGGCTACTGAGACAAAGGTGTAATGGGGGTTGCTGAGATTAGGGGGTTCTCTGAGGGTCACTTGCTGCTCTGTGACCCTGGGGAACCCCAGGGGCCTCCCCAACATCAGGTTAATACAGGAGTTGCAGAGAGGCTGCAGGAGTGGGTGCCAATGCGGGAGAGACTCCCAATCTGGATTGACTATGACATCATTGGGACCACCATAAGTGACTTTCCAATGCACCGTTCATTGACAAGGCCCTGTGCCCAAAGCCACTGAAGGCCATCAAGGAAGATATGGGTCACCTCTGTTAGGACCGCCACCTCCCCAGGCACTGATGCACTCACCCCGCAATCCTAGCCCCCAGGATGTCCCCACACCTGGCCTTCAAGGTGCAGGATGCAGGGATGAGTCCTGCAGCAGCCGCGCTGTCTCCCACACACCTGTACCTGACCTTCAGGGGCACAGGTGAACACACCTTCCCTTTGCCCCACACCCAGTCCTCTACAACACATCCAGGTGGCCCTGCATCTGGCTACTTCTCTGCATCTGCACAGCCTTGCCCCCAACCCCGACCACCACTACCCTCCGGGGTTCTGTCAGGTATCCTGGCTTCCTCCTCTCCCCATGGAGGCAAGAAGGAGGCTGTGACAACGCTGGGCCTGTTCCTCCTCTGTTTGCAGCCCTCCGTGACTCCCATCCTGCTCAGGGAAAGCCCAAGTCCTCACTGGCCGCCCTCACAGCGTCCTGTTTCCCTCCATCTGTGGGCTTTCTTGCTGTTCTTCCAACATGCCAAGCTCTGTCCTGCCTCAGGGCCTTTGCACTAGCTGTTCCCCCCCCACCCCCGGAAATGCTGTTCCCCTAGGTACCAGCATGGCTCTTCTGTCGCCTGCTTAGTCTGCCACCGAATCTGAAGTCCCACACACCCCTCATGTCTGCTTGACACTTGTCACCATCTGCCCCTACATACATAGAGCTCCTCCTCATTCTTTTTTTTCTGAGTTGGAGTCTCGCTCTGTTGTCTGGACTGGAATGCAGTGGTGCAATCTCAGCTCACTGCAACCTTCACCTCCCGGGTTCAAGCGATTCTCCTGCCTCAGTCTCCCGAGTAGTTGGGATTACAGGCGCCTGCTACCACACCCAGCTAATTTTTGTATTTTCAGTAGAGACAGGGTTTCGCCATGTTGGCCAGGCTGGACTCGAACTCCTGACCTCAAGTGATTTGCCCATCTTGGCCTCCCAGTGTTGGGATTACAGGCATGAGCCACTGCACATGGCCCCACTCCTTATTCTTGAATGTGGACTCCATATGGACTGGGGGCCTACCGTGTGGGGGGCATGAGGCCTGGCCTGGCCGATAGTTCAGGTCCAGCTGGAGGCCAGAGATGTGACTAACGCCACAACCTGCCTGGCAGGCAGAGGGGGACAAGGGGGATGTGCTCTCATAGGTCCAGCCAGGCCTGCGGGGCAGCCGTGGACAGTCCCAGTCACCTCCCTCCACCCTCTCAGCCAGCATTATCTGGTCACCATGGCGCCCATCGGTCATGGGAGAGGCGCCACCCACCCACCCACTGACCCCAGCTCAGCCTCAAATTTCTTTTTGGCGGGTCCAGCCAGGAGGCTGCCAATGGGTGGGTGCAGGGCAGGAATGGAAGGCGGCTCTGCTGGCAGCTGGGGACCAGGCACCCAAGGCTGGGCGGAGGTCAATCTTGAGGCCAGTGTCCCCGCACCCACCCCAAGGTCTCCTCCCTCCAGGAAGCTCGGCCTGGACCCCTCCTAATGTCCCTGCCCAGGGAGTCCTCTTTTGCCACTTCCCTCCCCTACCAGGCTGGGGGTGGGGTCGCTTGCTGTCCTGCCCTGGCAACGGGAGACAGGGTCCGGTTTCAAATGAATAGGCCTGGGTGGGGCTTGGGGAAACCCTGGGAGATAAGCCCAGGCCAGGTTCAGAGGTCAAAGGGCATGCATCCCCATTCAGCGCCCCTTGACCTCACAGCCCTGTGCCACCAAGGAACCTCTGCGCCAGTCATGCCCACTGCTGGGGTGCATGTCCCCCCAGAACTTAGCCTGGCAGCTCCTTTTTGTTGTTCGGGTAGACACAGCTCAATGGTGACTTCATCTGGGAGGCTCCAGTCAGCCGCGCTGCCACCCACCCACCTCCCTCCCTATGGTGCAGCCGCCTCTCATCGCAGCTGGTTGCTTGGCCCCGGGGCCCCGGCCACAGCAGGGCTCTGCCTTGGAGGAGGGTTTCCTGGGGTTAATGCTGACCCCGCAGGGCCCCTCCGGCTTTGCTGAGCTGAGGCCTGAGTGCTTCCTGCCCTGGCTCCCGCTACCTCCAGACCACTCAGGGGTTCTCATTTTGAATCTTGGTGCCCCTCATGATAGTGGCATGACCGCTCTGTGCCTCAGTTTCCCCTGATGCCAACCTGGGCTGCTCAGTGGCCTCTTGGGGCCAGGGTGAAGTGTGGGGACAGGGCTGTGCTGCCTCTGGCTTGGCAGGAGCAGGTTGTGGCTGTGTGAGGGGCGGGGTGGGGGTCTGCACAGCTGCTGCTCGTCACAGACCCTGGTCTCCGGGAACAGCCCTGGGGGCCAGTGCCCCGGGACTCTCCCTGAGCGTCAGCCCCCACACCCCCCAGCAAAGTGGCCAGAGCACATCCTCAGGTGGGAACACGCTGGCGTTGAGATATTTATTCACAGATGGGAGTGCTGGGGGCGGGCTCCTGCCCCCAGAGGGGATGTGGGGTGTGTGCCAGGCGGGGAGGGCTGCAGGGCTCCTGGCCTCTGTCCTGGCTTCGTGGTCCTGACAGCTCTGGGCCAGCCTCAGGCGCTGGGAGCGTACTGTAGCACCAGCCTGTCAAAGTCGTTCTCCTTCAGCAAGACACATGGCGACACGGGGTGGGGGCGGGGTGTGGGGAGACGGGTGGAGGGAGAGAGAGAGGGCACATGTGAGCCCAGGCTGAGCTCCAGGCGCCCTCTGGCCTGGCTCTCAGGGACAGGCCACCCCTGCCACTCACCTTGGCCTGGTACTCCTTGATGAAGGGATGGGACCTGTGGGCGTCCTTCAGCTGGGACAGGTATCGGTTTGTCACCTGCAGGGGAGGCAGGAAGGCAGGTGAGTCGAACATGGGGACCCCACGGTGGCTCTGACCTGCAGCACGGGGTGGATGGGGGTGAGAGCCACAATACCCCAGGGGGGTCCTCATCCTGCCTTGGGACTGGGCTGATCTCAGAGAACCTTCAGGGTGGGGGTGGAGGGATGGGTCGGCCCCTGACAAGGCGCTGGCACGGAGCTGGCCTCTGTACGTGGTAGGGAATGTACCATGGGTTCAGGGGAGCAGGTTGGGCAGGGCCCCAGGTGAGGATGGGTTGAGGGGGCGCAGGGTTTGTGAGGGAGGCAGGCTGTGGTGGGCACACTGTGTGCAGAGCTTTCCCAGAAGCCTAGGGATTAGGGCCTGGATCCCAGGATGGGGTCCCAGGGTCGGGATATTAGGGTTGGCCTGGAGCCCTGGGGGCCACTTACCTCAGGGGGTTTGCCCAGGTGCTGGGACAGGACAATGAGGTTGACCAGTGTCTCCGGGTAGCCACTGTCCTGGAGACACAGGCAGACACAGGCAGGCAGGGTCAGCCACTCCAGCCCCCATGCCTGCCCGTCACCCCCACCTTGGGCAGGACCACACAAGGTCACCTCCTCAGAAGTGGGGTGGGATCGACACTGCCAGAGTCCCCCTGCCCACTGCTCTGCAAGGTGATCTCGGATGATACGGTGCCAAGGGGCCAGCCACCTCACTGAGCCTCAGTTTCCCCATCTGTGGTCCAGCCTGGGGCGTGACCCCTCGTTTGTAGAGGGAAGGGTATATTTGTCTCATACATCTCAAAGCAATGGGGCCCAGGCCCAGATGGCCTCAACTCCTCCTGCACAATGAACCCTGAGGCCATGGGCGGACCTGCCACGCCTCTGGCTCCCAAGGAGCCTTGAAGGAAACCTCGGCAGGGGACACTGCCTGACCCACTCACTCTAGGCTCCCGGCACACAGGAGCCTACGAAACAGCTAGGCCAGGAGACCCAGCCAGAGCCCCGGTGTCTGCTTGGAGCACAGATGCACCAGCCAGGATGGGCCCAGAGCCCAGCCTGCCCACAGCGGCCGATGGCAGGGCACCTTTTTGGAGAGCGAACTTTTCTGAGCCTCAGTCTCCACCACGAAGGGGGACACCAGCTTGTGCTCACAGGAGCAGCCATGAGTTGGCTCCAAAGGTAAGTGGGGGGACCTGAGTGCCTCCCAAAACTCAGCAAGAATGCAGGGTAACCACAGCCACAGGGAGGCCACCAGGGCCAACGGGCACGGACAGCCAGTCCCAGGTGGTGTTTCAGCAGACAAGGACAGAAGGGAGTCATCTAACTGGTGAGTCACGGAATGCGTCACCTGAGAGGTGTAACAAAAGCCCCCAGAGGATGTGGCCATGAACACAGAACACGCATCCAAGTGTTCTCAGGTGGCAGTGAGGGGCAGGGTGGTGGAGGAAGGCGCCAGTCTCGCCCCTGGGGCAGCGAGGGCCACACAGCCTGTCTGAGATGCTGAGTTCCTGACCAGCCCTGACTGCTCAGAGCTAAAGATGGACGCTGCCCAGGAGGAGCAGCACCCAGCCTGGGATGGGGCCAGCCTGACACCCCTTGGCCTGCCCTGCTCTGCAAACAACTTTCTGATAACTCAGCCCCTGGAAAGTCAGACAGGGAGGAGGGCTTCACCAGTGTTTGTCAGTAGATTAAAACTGTTTCTCAGCCAGGCACAGTGGCACACGTCTATCATCCCAGCACTTTAGGAGGCCAAGGAGGGTAAGAATTGCTTGAGCCCAGGAGTTCAAGATTAACCTGCACAACACAGTGAGACCCCATTTCTAACAAAAAATACAACAATTAGCCATGTGTGGTGGCATACCCTGTTTCAAAAAACAAACAAATAAAACCCAAAATCCGTTTCACCAAAATGGAAAAAGCTTTGATGTCCTTTTTGATTATAAAAATAATAACCCAGGCCGGGCGCGGTGGCTCACGCCTGTAATCCCAGCACTTTGGGAGGCCGAGGTGGGCGGATCATGAGGTCAGGAGATTGACACCATCCTGGTTAACACAGTGAAACCCCGTCTCTACTAAAAACACAAAAAATTAGCTGGGTGTGGTGGCGGGCGCCTGTAGTCCCAGCTACTCAGGAGGCTGAGGCAGGAGAATGGTATCAACCCGGGAGGCAGAGCTTGCAGTGAGCTGAGATTGCGCCACTGCACTCCAGCCGGGGCACAGAACAAGACTCCATCTCAAAAAAAAAAAAAAAAAAAAAAAAAGAAATTAAAAAAAAGAAAAAAATCCGCTGGGCATGGTGGCTCACACCTGTAATTCTAGTGCTTTGGGAGGCCAGGAGTTCAAGAACAACCTGGGCAACACAGCAAGAACAACCCCGTCTTTACAAAAAATAGTATTTTTTTTTAAATTTAAAATAACATAAACTCTTCATAAAGACTGCAGATGGTCAGGCATGGTGGCTCACGCCTATAATTCCAGCACTTTGGGAGGTTGAGGCAGGTGAATCACCTGAGGTCAGGAGTTTGAAACGAGCCTGACCAACATGGCAAAACCCCATCTCTACTAAAAATACAAAAATGAGCTGGGCATGGTGGCAAGCGCCTATAATTCCAGCTACTCGGGAGGCTGAGACAAAAGAATCGCTTGAACCCAGGAGGCAGAGGTTGCAGTGAGCTGAGATCACACTACTGCACTCCAGCCTGGGTGACAAAACGAGACGCCATCTCAAAAAAAGAAAAGAAAAGACTGCAGACATCAGACAGGAGATGACTGCAGCCACCCTGGGCTCCTGGCCACAGCACGCTGTCCCCTAAATAAGGACTGGGAGTGTCTCTCCAATACTGAATATGTACTCAGGTGAGGGGTCCCACATGCAGGGCCAGGCAGCTGAGGTGACAGACCACTGAGGCCCAGGCTGCCCAGATGCCCCATTTCTGTGAGGCCGGAATCTGGGTTTCTTTGCAGGTGCGATCCCTGCTTTGTGGATCTCGCTGCTGACTGGGCCTCAGAAGCCCTGTGGGGCCACACGCACACGCAGGGCATCTCTGCTACACTTGTTTCTGTTTGCCCTGACCCCGCCCTCCGGCCTCCTGGCCTTCCCTCCGTTCCCACTTTGGGACAGCCTTGTGCCTACCTTGTCTAGCGCCTCCTGTAGCAGGCCCTCAGCGGCCTCCCAGCGGCCCTGGGCCATATGGCAGGCCGCCTGCCCATTGAGCAGCAGCAGGGTGGGCGAGCACTTGTCAGCCATCTCCTGGAAGATGTAGTAGGCATCCTGCAGCTTCTCACCGCCCTGCAGGGAGGGTCCCACATCATCATCTGTGCCGCGGCCGCCAGGCCCTTCCACCGTCAGCCCCCTCCCCCAGAGGGGGCTCTGCACTACACAGACACAAATCTGGTATGCCCGGTTCAAGGCACAGCCACTCCACCATGGGGACCACTCATAACCTGTACTCTGCTGACGGGGCCTAAAGACTCGCGGCCGCCTCCTGCCTCACCTCCTACCCGGCTCCCGGTGCGCTGGGTACACAGAGGTGGAATTTAGGGCTTCCAGGGCACGGGGGCACAGGTGGCTGGGCCAGGGTCTGAGTGGGGACCACTGGGTCACCAGGCACATCGGAGGAGGATGAGTCAGCTCTGTGACCAGCAACTCTGACCTGCCCGCTTGCTCAGGACTGTGGGATACTTGCAGGGGGAGCCTGAGGTCAAGGCAGGCTGTGAAAACAGTTCAAACTACCCGAGAGGGCTGCCGAGGCCTGTCCCACCACACTGGATGGCCACTGGAAGTCCATCTGGGTGAGGCTCCAGCCCCGTGGTGGGCAGGGACGGGGAGCACATTTCTTCCCCCCAGAGTTTTGCTCTTGTCACCCAGGCCAGAGTGCAATGGCACAATCTCGGCTCACCGCAACCTCCACCTCCCAGGTTCAAGCGATTCTCCTGCTTCAGCCTCCCAAGTAGCTGGGTTTACAGGTGGGTGCCACCATGCCCGGCTAATTTTGTATTTTTAGTAGAGATGGGGTTTCTCCATGTTGGTCAGGCTGGTCTCGAACCCCTGACCTCACATGATCCACCCACCTCAGCCTCCCAAAGTGCTGGTATTACAGGCGTGAGCCACTGTGCCCAGCCAGGAAGTGTATTTTAACAGGCCTGCACGAGGCCGGGCGCGGTGGCTCAAGCCTGTAATCCCAGCACTTTGGGAGGCCGAGACGGGCGGATCACAAGGTCAGGAGATCGAGACCATCCTGGCTAACCCGGTGAAACCCCGTCTCTACTAAAAAATACAAAAAACTAGCCAGGCGAGGTGGCGGGCGCCTGTAGTCCCAGCTACTCGGGAGGCTGAGGCAGGAGAATGGCGTGAACCCGGGAGGCGGAGCTTGCAGTGAGCTGAGATCCGGCCACTGCACTCCAGCCTGGGCGGCAGAGCGAGACTATGTCTCAAAAAAAAAAAAAAAAAAAAAAAAAAAAAAACAGGCCTGCACAAAAGAATGGCTCAGAAGAGGGCCAAGTCCCAGAAACCAGGAGGGGGGTGTTGCCAGGCAGAGGTGCCCAGGCCTGGGAGCTGAGGACATCTCCACCGCTGCTATGGGAACACTGAACCCTGTCCCTGGCTGGGGACCAGGACCCTGGAGAGCAAAGCTGAGTCGCAGAAAACCCCAGGAAGCCCTGGGGGGAGGGGCTGCCAGGCCAACCCAGACCCTCGAGTCCCCCTGCGCCTCAGGCTCAGGAACCCCTGTCCCCGTCCCCACCATCGCTCTGCCTCTGGCCAAGCCGCTTGGCTGTGAGAAGCCCAGAATGGAGTGAAGGCTGAGAGTTGTGCCAGGCTGGCAGGGGGCCATGGCCTGATCCTGGAGCCCCACTGGAGTGGCCGGCAGCCTGGGCACAGGTGGGGGTGCCCACAGACCCTACTCAGCCAGGTGCCCGCAATGCCCGCCTGCCTCGTGGCCCAGGACTCACCGTGGCCAGGCTGACCCAGGCGGTGGCGAGCTGGGTGAGGGTGGCATCCTCGTCCAGGTCCTGCATTCTCTTCAGTTCCTTCCTGGGGTGGGGACAGAGGACGGAGGGTCTGAGCGGCCGAGAGCCCTGGCCTGGCTATCCCTGCCTTGTTCCCACTTGGGGCCCGCCAGAGCCCGGGGATGGCCCCCACTACGTGCTCCCCTGCGTGCTCATACCCCACGACGAAGTGCCCGAGCTGCCCTGCCCGCCCCACCACGTGAAGGCCCCGGGAAGGCGGGACTGGAGCCAGCTACGGACCCCCGAGGTGGCTGGCACAAGGTAGGGCTCGGGAGAGACTCGCTCCACGGAAGATGGAACCCAGGGAAGGGCGACGGAGCTACAGCATGAACAACTCTGAGGCAAGGGCTTTGGAAACGGCAGCAGGGGAGTCCTGGACCACCAGCCATGGCCTCCGACCTGGTGACACCACGTGCAGGCCCCACCAGCCCCATGGCACAGTTACAAGCTGGCCCAGCGACATGTTCCTCCGGGCACGACCTCCACTCCCTCCATAAAGCCCACTCTCACCCTGTGGGACAGGCCCACCACTACTGCAGAGAGAGAAACTGAGGCACAGACAGCCATGGCCCTCCTCCCTGGCAACATACTGCAAGGAAGGGCTGAGTGACGGCAAGTCACCCCCACGGAAAGGAATAACGAGTAATGACAGCACCACAGACGCTCTGGGCCATGGCTCAGTATGGGTACAGAGGAGTGGGAGGGCTCACCGGGCGAGATCCAGGCGGTCCAGCTTCAGCAGGATCTGCACTGTCATGGCCATGCTGCAGGACAAGGCGGGGGACGGTCAGCGGATGGCCACAGACACGCTGCATGGCCACTGCACACCCAGGGCTCACTCTGTGTGTCTGGGATGTTCTTAAGTCCTGTACTTAGGACCACCAGCCCCACCCAGCAGAGGGGGACACCCTCACTCCCACATTTCACCGCTCAGCTCAATCGGGCCTGGAAAGCTCGGGGGGGGTCCCCACGTTGGGGTTCCAGGCCCCAGCCCACTCACTGCCCATCTGGAGAAGCAGCCTCCATGGGCTGTGCTTGCAAACAAGGGCCCTGCCCGGACTCATCAACACCCTGGAGACGGTCAGTGCTCAGGAACAAGGCCCTAGAGGAGGGCCACACCTGCCCCTGCACCTGTACCTGCAGCAGAGCCCTGGGGCCACCCACTCTCTGCAGGTCCCCTCATCCCTCTGGGCCCCAGGCGGCTGTGACCACCAATGACTTGTGAGACCTCTTGTTCTCGGTGCCAACGGGAGCCAGCACCTGGACCAGCACTGAGTCAGCCGGCTTGCTGGCAGCGTGACATCCCTGTTTCTTTTCTTTTTGTGTGTGTGAGACAGGGTCTGGCTCTGCTGCCCAGGCTGGAGTGCAGTGGCGCCATCACGGCTCACTGCAGCCTCCACCGCCCGGGCTCAAAGGATATTCCCGCTTCCGCCTCCCGAGTAGCTGGAACCACAGGTGCATGTCATCATGCCTGGCTGCCACCCGCAATTCTAAGCCCTCCGTGGACGGAGGTGGGATGGGAGCAGATCCACAGCGACCATGAAATGCCCAGCTTGCAACTCATAGTGGACAGCAGGCACTCCAGCAACAGCTCACGGGGAAGAACTGACACACTTTCTGTGACCAGTACCCTGGACGTGGCCTGGAGTCACATCTTGGGGTGGAGGGGAGCACCGACCTTGCTGTGCAGGGCTCCAGCACCCCAGCCCCAGAGGGCCCTGGAGGAGGGCCGGTGTGGGGGGCCCAGGGAGGCCTGAGAGACTGGGCCCAGGGCCGAGACACAGAAGGCTTCGTGGGGGGTGGGGACGCAGAAACCAAGCACAGACAAAGCCGCTTTCTGCTCTGCCCTTGGGAACAGAGGGTTTGCAGCCTGGGCACCGTGTCCTTGGAGCCGCAGCCTGGCGCACAGATGGGAGTGCCTCCCACACTGGGCAGGGGAGCTGGAGCCTGGACAGCAGGCCAGGACCTCATTTCAGCACCACCGCATTCTCTCCTCCCATGACGGCGGCCAGCGAGGCCGTGCACAGCCTGGAGATGTGGCAGGGGGCACCTGCCTCCCTGGGCCGGCCCCAGAGCAGGGTGGCCACTCACCACTCCAGGCTGTCCCCCTGGTGCAGCGCACGCAGGGCGGCGTCCGGGTTCTGGTCGTGGAGATAGACAGAGGCAGCCATGAGCAGGAAGGTAGTGTTGCTCACGTCCACGCTCCTGCTCATCTCTCGGTCCAGCTCGGCCACGATGCTGTCCCTGGAAGACACAGATGCTCAGGACCCACAGCTGGGGCGGCCCCTGTGGGACCTCAGAGGGTCCCCTTCCTTGGGAGCAGACAGGCTCAGAGAGGGTGAGCCAGGCACTGGGGGTGCAGAGCAGCAGCAGAACCCGAGCATCGAGCTGTCCCAACATGTCCTTCCTCCGTTCCTATGAAGCAGCCCTCATGTTGGGCCAGGCAAGGACCCCGAGGCTGGGAGATGTGGGGTGGGGCACCCCAAGAGGACATGAGGAGGCACCACCAGTCTCACACCAACCTCACCCACCTTCCTGAGGAGGCTGGTGGGCCCAGCTGGGACTCCTGACCCTAACCCATCAGCCCTGTGGGCTTCAAGGCCACATCTTCTAGCAGGAGGTTGGCCTGGGTGCCGAGGGGCCGTGCAGAAGGATGGGAGCCCTGGGGCACCCCCACTGCCAGGGCGGCTGCCCTCAGTCCCTGAGAGCCCAGGGTGCTGGCTACACCCTGAAGATGGCTAGCGTGCTGCGGGCCAGGGCCAGGCTTGAGCCCAGGAGAGGCTGAGGACCAGCTCAGCTATAAGGCCACAGGTCACCCATGCCTCCATGTCCCTAACAGGACCCAGACCCTCCATTCCCCATGGCTACTGAGCAGCTAACAAGAGACGGCAGGGGAGGGAGCCCCCCTAGACCAAAGCTGGTGTTCTTCTGGGTCCACACGCGGCTCTGTGACCCCATAAGCATCCACGCACGTCTGGGGGCTGTCTGCCCAGGGCCTGTGTCTGAGGTGTCACTGAGGGCATGGCATGTCTCATACCAACCAGGCTCCACCGAGGGCTCGCCACGGTGCCATGCCCGATGGACAAGTGACTTCAGGTCTGAGTCTGTTTCCCCGTGCTGAGGGACCATGTTACAGGGATCACGCAGGGGACGAGCAAGGAGCTCCCAAGACCACCTTACAAAGCTTCCTGAAGCTCCAGCACACAAGGGTGCGTAAACGCTGCCAGCTGTTGTGGCGCTGGTACTGTAATGTTGTCATCCTAAGGTGTTACAGTTACCAATGGGGCCAGGCACTGTGGCTCACACCTGTAACCCCAGTGCTTTGGGAGGCCGAGGCAGGAGGATCGCGTAAGCCCAGCAGTTCAAGACCACCCTGGGCAACCTAGTAGGACCCCTTTTTCTACAAAAAAGTAAAAAAGTCAGCTGGGCCTGGTGGCGCCTGTAGTCCCAACTACTTGGGAGGCTGAGGCAGGAGGATGGCTCCAGCCCGGGAGGTTGAAGCTGCAGTGAGCTGTGGTCGCATCTCTGCACTCCAGCCTGGGTGACAGAGGGAGACCATCTCAAAAACAAACAACAGCCACAAAACCAATTACTAGGGGGATCGCTTGAGCCCAGGAGTTTGAGACCAGCCTGGGCAACATGGCAAAACCCCGTCTCTAAATAAAATACATATTAGCCAGGCATGGTGATATGTGCCTACAGTGCCAGGTACTCGGGAGGCTGAGGTGGGAGGATCATGTGAGCCTGGGAGATCACGGCTGCAGTGAGCCAAGATTGTGCCACTGTATGCCAGGCTGAGCGACAGAGCAAGACCCTATCTCGAGAAAAGAAAACAAAATCAAAACCAAAACCAATTACTGATGGATGCTCCTCGTCCCGGGGGAGTCCTGCCGGTGAGGTAGCGGCTGTGCAGCCAGATGGACGCACCACAAGCCCCTGCCTGGACCGCCTGCTCTCCGGGGCAGCTTTTCTGTGATGCTCACAGCGGCTGCTGCTCCTCGGGGACCCAGGGTTCCCCGCCTTCACTCCAGCTGGTGAAGTGTAGGGTGGGAGAAACAGTGGCCCCGGGAGGTCGCCCGTCCGAATGTCCTGGAGCTGCTGTGGCAAAGCACCACAACCCGGGTGGTTAAGGACAACAGGGCTTCATTCCTCACAGCTCTGGAGGCCACAAGTCTGAAGTCAAGGTGGCGGCAGGGCTGGCTCCAACTGGAGGCTGGAGGGCAAGGCTGTCCGGGCCTCTCTCCCAGCTCTGGTGGCTGCCGGCCATTCGTGGCACTCCTTGGCTTAACATGTCACCCTAGTCTGTCTCTGTTGTCACATGGGCTTAACTCAGTGGGGCCTCTGTCTTCTCCTTTTATTTTTTTTTCAGACAGTCTCCCTCTGTCACCCAGGCTGGAGTGCACTGGTGCGATCTCGGCACCACTGCAACCTCCGCCTCCCGGGTTCAAGCGATTCTTCTGCCTCAGCCTCCTAAGTGGCTGGAATCACAGACACCACATCCTGTTAATTCTGTATTTTTAGTAGAAATGGGGTTTCACCACGTTGGCCAGGCTGGTCTCGAAAACTCCTGACCTCAGGTGATCTGCCCACCTCAGCCTCCCAAAGTGCTGGGATTACAAGTGCGAGCCACTGCACCCGGCCCTCCTTTTATCTCTTAAAAGGACACAAGTCCTTGGCTTTGGGGCCCACCCTAAATCCAGCATGTCTTCATCTCCTTATCTCTTAATTTGATCGGGAAAGACCCTTTTCCCAAATATCACATTCACAAGCATGTGGGATAGGATATGGACATACCTTTTGGTGGACACCATTCACCCCACTATGCTGCCTCTGCACTGGAGTCAGCTCCCAGGAACCCCAGGTTTCCTTGGGTGAAGGGAGGTGGTAGTTGGGGCACTGCCTCCGTGGGCCAAGGAAGAGCAGGATCACAGCAGAGTCTCCCCATGCCAGACCCTCACTCCGACCCCACAGCAGGAGGGGGCAAGGTTCCTGGGTCCCCACAGCCCAGCCTCCTCTCCCCTTGGCTGCCGCCCATGGGTGTTTGACAGATGCTGGCCTGTGGCTCAGGGGCAGGACAGGCGTGGCCTCACCCGCCCTCCACTTGAGCTCCAGGGGAGACACTGGCAGGTTGTAGTCCCCGACTAGCTGGGACTAGAAAACTGACTGGATTTGGGAGGCTGATGCAGGAGTTCGAGACCACCCTGGGCAACATGGTGAAACCCAGTCTCTGCTAAAATACAAAAAGTAGTCAGGCATGGTGGCGCGTTCCTGTAGTCCCAGCTACTCAGGAGACTGAGGCACAAGAATCACTTGAACCCGGGAGGTGGAGCTTGCAGTGAGCCGAGATCACGCCACTGCACTCCAGCCTGACAGAGTGAGACTCCGTCTCAATAGATAGATACATAAATAAATAAGAAAACTGATGGCAGGGCCCTGCCCCCGCCGCACCCTGGGCCATCTTGGGGCTCTGGGTGGTGCAGAGGGCTGTTCGGTAATTGGTATTTTTAGTTCTAGGTTGAGAGAGTGCCTTGTGGTCCATGAGGGCATGTGTACACACAGCACTGTCTCTGACCCTCCCCTTTGAAGCAGGATCCATCATCAGCCCCCACTGCTGTGCAGGTGAGGGAAACTGAGGCACAAAGCAGCAGGGTAGCAGAGGGGAGAGGTGCCTAATCTGAGGGATGCTGTGCGCTGCACGCCACGCCCCCGCCCACCCAGGTTCATAACCGACAAGCCCTGCGCCCCAGGCCGACCCATCCTCCGGGGCCTCACCTCCGGCTCTCGTGGGCGAGGTAGTCAGCGAACATGCGCACGGCCTGGAGCTCGGGGGCCGAGGAGGGCTTGATCTCGTCCAGGACCACGCCGAACTTCCTCTGCAATAGGGACGAGGCGTCAGCTGCACCCGTCCGTCCCAGAGGATTTCCACGTCCTCAGCTTGGCAGGCAGAGCCCCAGACAGGAAGCCCCTGCCCCACCAGGGACCCCTCAGCCCAGCAAGGGCCACCCTCACTGCAGTACACTGTGGAGGTGGGCATGGCGTCACCTGTCATGAGCAGCCAGGTGTGCCCTCATCTGCAGGGCCACACTGCCCATGCCTTGAGCTGGGGACCCTGGCAGGTTACTGTCTGTCTCCCAGCAGCTGTCCATCTCTGGTGATGAGGGGAAGGAGGGGACAGGCATGTCACCCAGGAACAGGGCAGCAGCAGTTATGGGGGTTGTGGCATGCACTTCTATAGAGTAGGACATGCCCCCCAGCCAGCCCTGCCCCACCTACTGGCCCTCCCGAGGACACCCAGACTGATACCACTGTCACATCTGCAGCCGGGGACCCATCCTTCACTGTGTTCCCTCCTAGATGGTTCCCCATTCTTATTGTTTTAGAGACAAGATCTTGCTCTGTTGTCCAGGCTGGAGTGCAATGGCGTGATCACGGCTCACTGTAGTCTTGACCTCCTGAGCTCAAGTGATCCTCCTGCCACAGCCTCCTGAGTAGCAGGGACTCCAGGCACATGCCACCATGCCTGGCTTATTTTTAAATTTTTTCTGTAGAGATGGAGGTCTCACCATGTTGCCCAGGCTGGTCTTGAACTCCTGGCTTCAAGCAATCCTCCCACCTCAGCCTCCCAAAGTTCTGGGATTACAGTTGTAAGCCACTGTGCCTGGCTCCTACCAATTATTTTAGGAAAAAAAATTGGCGAGGTGCAGTGGCTCATGCCTGTAATCCCAACACTTTGGGAGGCTGAGGCAGGCGGATCACGAGGTCAGGAGTTCGAGACCACCCTAGCTAATATGGTGAAATTGCGTGTCTATTAAAAATATAAAAATTAGCTAGGCGTGGTGGCTCAAGCCTGTAATCCCAGCACTTTGGGAGGCCGAGACGGGCGGATCACGAGGTCAGGAGATCGAGATCATCCTGGCTAACCCCGTGAAACCCCGTCTCTACTAAAAAAAATACAAAAAACTAGCCAGGCGAGGTGGCGGGCGCCTGCAGTCCCAGCTACTCGGGAGGCTGAGGCAGGAGAATGGCTTAAACCCGGGAGGCGGAGCTTGCAGTGAGCTGAGATCTGGCCACTGCACTCCAGCCTGGGTGACAGAGCGAGATTCCGTCTCAAAAAAAAACAACAACAACAAACAAACAAACAAAAATATACATACATATATATATAAAAAATTGGCCAGGCACGGTGGCTCACGCCTGTAATCCCAGCACTTTGGGAGGCCGAAGCATGTGTATCACAAGGTCAGGAGATCGAGACCATCCTGGCTAACATGGTGAGACACTGTCTCTACTAAAAATACAAAAAATTAGCCAGGCATGGTGGCAGGCGCCTGTGGTCCCAGCTACTCGGGAGGCTGAGGCAGGAGAATGGCGTGAACCCGGGAGGCGGAGCTTGCAGTAAGCTGAGATTGAGCCACTGCACTCCAGCCTGGGCGACAGAGCAAGACTCCATCTCAAAAAAACAAAACAAAACAAAAATACAAAAAAATTAGCCAGGTGTGGTGGCAGGCACCTGTGGTCCCAGCTACTCTGGAGGCTGAGGCAGGAGAATGGTGTGAACCCGGGAGGTGGAGCTTGCAGTGAGCCGAGATCTTGCCGCTGCACTCCAGCCTGGGCAACAGAGCGAGACTCCGTCTCAAAAAAAAAAAAAAAATATATATATATATATATACACACACACACACACACACACACACACCCATACACCCCCCCACACACACACATAAATATAAATTAGCCAGGTGTGGTGGCACGCGCCTATAGTCCCAGCTACTCCGGAAGCTGAGGCAGGAGAATCAGTTGAACCCAGGAGGCGGTTGCAGTGAGCTGAGATCGAGTACGACAGAGCAAGACTCCGTCTCAAAAAACATAAAAATCAAGAAACTGTGACCCAGGCCCCCCGGCCTGGCAGTCTCGGGCCTCCGTGACACAGCCGCCTTCACATGCTGGCTGCGCTGGCTGTTCAGTCACTGGACACTGCAGGCCCGGGTCCCTGCTTTGTTTACTGTCCCCGGCACCCACGCTGTGGTGCCTTCCCGTTCCCAGGTCTACCCTCTACTCTGTTCATCACTCTCGCCCCCCGCCAGGGCCCGCACTCACCTGCGCAAGGTACGCTCTATACAGGAAGACGTCCCTCTCCACGTCTCTCTCCGGGCTTGACAGCTGTGGGAACCAACGTGGGTCAGGACGCACAGTGGGAGGCCCAGCGCAGCCCACACAGGGTGAGCATGACAGACAGGCCCCTGTATGCTGGGGACAGGTGGCTTCTCTGGCAGGGTCGGAGGTCTAAGTCCTAGCCCTGATCCTCCGCAGCCCGAGAGTGGCCTCTGCTGGGGGTACCCTACACGGGCGATGCCTGATCTCATCCCGCGCTGACACCACCCCAGGAAGGAGGATTGCTCCAAGTTCAGCGCCTGCTCCAGCCACACTTAAGAAGCCAGGGTGGTGCCCGCACCTCTAACTTCTCGACATGGGGCCACTGTGGATTGATTCCTGCTTTTGTCTCAAGACATTTTGATCTCAGTGTGGCTACCCCAGTGTGGTGACATCTGTGTCCAGCCCTGGCCAGGGGAGACCCTGGGGATGGCTCTGTACTTGGGCCACACGCCCACAGTCCAGCCACTGCACAGAACTGAGGGGACAAGAGGGAGGTGACCTGTGGCAACATCCATTTAGGGACGATAAGGAAGCTGCCCTTGAGCCCAGGCCAGGCAGGGAGGCTGGAGCCCCTCCTCCAGAACCCAGCTGTGCATGCTGCCCCCGGGCACTGGCTGACTTCCCGGGGTGCCCGTGGCAGGCGGTCACAGTGCAGCTCAGCCCGTGGCCTGAGGGTGCTGGCCCAGGCCCCTGGGGGCTTCAAGAGGAAAGTACAGATGGGAAGGGGCCCAGCCACCTCAGCATCACCACTCCAACAACCTCTCCACAGAGGGGACTGAGAAGGCTCTCAGCAAGAGGGCCTGCCAGCTGTCAAGGCACAGGGTCAAAGGACCCAGTACCCAAACCAGGGGAGTCACTCTGCCCTGTCCTCTGAGGCCGAGAACCACAGATTCCAAGCCACATCTCTTCCTTCTCCCCAGCCTGAGGGAGGAGCGTGAATGTCAAACGTGTCCTCATCCCAGGCCCCCGCAGAACTGGCCCCAGCCTGACTCAGGCTGCCATTGCCAAGAGGCCCCAGCAGCTTCTGCTCAGGCCCTGCTGGCCAGAATGGGTATCTGGCTGTGATTTGGAACAAGATGCCATCTAAATAAATAACTCCTAGAAGAACGTCAAAGGCATGGAGGGTGGAGGCTGCAGAAATCAAGCCCCACCTGCAAATGGGATGGACAGGTGAAAGACGTACCTTCTCGAGCATGTAAAGAAACATATTATAGGCCAGGCACGGTGGCTCATGCCTGTAATCCCAGCACTTTGGGAGGCCGAGGTGGGTGGATCATTTGAGGTCAGGAGTTCCAGACCAGCCTGGCCAACATGGTGAAACCCCGTCTCTACTAAAAATACAAAAATTAGTCGGGTGTGGTGGCGGGCACCTGTAATCCCAGCTACTCAGGAGGCTGAGGTAGGATAATCATTTGAACCCGGGAGGTGGAGGCTGTAGTGAGCCGAGATCACACCATTGCACTCTAGCCTGGGCGACAGAGCAATACTCTGTCTCAATAAAAAATAAGTAACTCTCAGTCAACCTTCTGAGGTGGACATCAGTTAGGTGACCAGCTGAGGGTTGCATGCCACGCTCAGTTAAAAAAGAGACAGGCCAGATGCAGTGGCTCACATCTGTAATCCCAGTGCTTTGGGAGGCCAAAGCAGGAGGACTGCTTGAGCCCAGGAGTTAGAGACCAGCATAGGCAACATAGCGAGACCCTGTGTCTTTTTTTTTTTGAGATGGAGCCTTGCTCTGTCACCCAGGCTGGAGTACAGTGGTGCGGTCTCAGCTCACTGCAACCTCTGCCTCCCGGGTTCAAGATATTCTTCTGCCTCAGCCTCCTGAGTAGCCGGGACTATAGGCACGCACCACCACGCTGGACTAATTTTTGTATTTTTAGTAGAGATGGGGTTTTACCATATTGGCCAGGCCGGTCTTGAACTCCTGACCTTGTGAACCAGCCACCTCGGCCTCCCAAAGTGCTGGGATTACAGGCGTGAGCCACCACGCCCGGTCTGAGACCCTGTGTCTATAAAAAAATGTTAAATATTAGCCAGGTGTGGTAGCGTGCACCTGTAGTCCCAGTGACTTGGGAGGCTCATGAAGGAGGATCGCTTGAACCTAGGAGGTTGAGGCTACAATGGACTATGATCATGCCATTGCACTGCACTCTGGCCTGGTGACAGAGTGAGACCTTGTCTATCTTTAGGGGAAAAAAAAGAGACAGAAGCTGGCTGTTGGGCTTTTCTTTTTTTTTTGAGACAGAGTCTCGCTCTGTCGCCCAGGCTGGAGCACAGTGGCGCAATCTCAGCTCACTGCAACCTGCACCTCCCGGGTTCACACCATTCTTCTGCCTCAGCCTCCTGAGTAGCTGGGATTACAGGCACCTGCCACCACGCCCGGCTAATTTTTTTAGTATTTTTAGTAGAGACGGAATTTCACTGTGTTAGCCAGGATGGTCTCAATCTCCTGACCTCGTGATCTGCCCGCCTCGGCCTCCCAAAGTGCTGGGATTACAGGCGTGAGCCACCACGCTCGGCCAGCTGTTGGGCTTTCAAAGTGAGGACACAGTGGGGCACCATGGGGGGCACCAGGGTGGCCTCAGCCGCCCCTGTGTGAAATGCAATTGCCCAGGAGGCTGTGCGTGCAGAAGTGCTCAGAGGCTGCAGAGTGCACAGGAGAGAGAAGAGTGCCAGGAAGCATAACAACAACAAACGTGCAGACCGTGACCCTCACGTGAGGCTCTGGAACCATTGTGGTTTTCCTTGACTCCCAGGGATGATGCTACCATCAGGTAGCATCGTGTGTCCCCGGGGTGGGAGAGCACTGCTCTTCAACCCCAAGGGCTCACTAGGATCACCTGGGAGCCCAGAAATTAGCAAAGCCAGTAGGCCACCTCCACCAAGGTCACCTGGCTCTAGGATGGTCCCAGCACTGGCCCCAGGTGGCTTAAGATGTGGCCATCGTTGAGGAATCAGAGTACTGTTTGGGAAGGCGGGTGATAGGATGGGGGCCCTGCAGCCAGAAACCCTGGGGGTAGTAACTCCTCCCTTCTGTCCCTGTAGCCAGCGACCTAACCGCACTGGGCCGCCAGCAACTCAAGGCCTATGAGCTGCTTCAATCCCAGCAGCTGGGCAGTGCCTGCCATCTTGTGGGCAACTGGCAAATGTCTGAGAAAGCCAGAAATGTCATGATGGTAGCCTTGTGCTGGGGTCAGTAAAGGGCAAAGACATGCCAGGTGCTCTCCCTGGGGCCACCTCAGGTGGGGCTGAGGTTGCTCGGGCCACTGTCATGAACTACCACAGACCAGATGGCTTAAAAAATGTATTCCTCAAAAATTAGCCAGGTGTAGTGGTGCAAGCCTGTAATCCCACCTACTCGGGAGGCTGAGGCAGGAGAATTGCTTGAACCTGGGAGGCGGAGGTTGTGGTGAGCTGAGATCATGCCACTACACTCCAGCCTGGGCAACAGAGCAAGACTTCATCTCAAAAACAAAAAACAAAAAAGCAAAAAACGAAAATTAGCTGGGCGTGGTAGCGGGCACCTGTAATTCCAGCTACTCAGGAGGCTGAGGCAGGAGAATCGCTTGAACCCGGGAGGCAGAGGATGCAGTGCGCTGAGATTGTGCCACTGCACTCCAGCCTAGGTGACAGAGGGAGTCTCTGTCTCCAAAAAAAAAAAAAAAAAAGGTATTCCTGGCCAGGCACGGTGGCTCACGCCTGTAATCACAGCGCTTTGGGAGGCTGAGGCAGGCGGATCTCAAGGTCAGGAGTTAAGAGACCAGCCTGGCCAACACAGTGAAACCCCATCACTAGTAAAAATACAAAAATTAGCCGGGCATGGTTGCGGGCGCCTGTAGTCCCAGCTACTCTGGAGGCTGAGGCAGGAGAACCGCTTGAACCTGGGAGGCAGAGGTTGTGGTGAGCCAGGATCACGCCACTGCACTTCAGCCTGGGCAACAGAGCAAGACTCCATGTCAAAAACAAAAAACAAAAATTAAACGGGTGTGGTGGTGGGCACCTGTAATCCCAGCTACTTGGGAGAAGAATTGCTTGAACCCAGAAGGAGGAGGATGCAGTGAGCTGTGATTGTGCCACTGCACTCCAGCCTGGGTGACACACAGTGAGATTATGTCGCTTGACCCTGGGAGGCGGAGGTTGCAGTGAGACGAGATCACGCCACTGCACTCCAGCCTGGCGACACGGCTAGACTCCATCTCAAAAAAAATAAAAAAAGAAAGAAGGAAAAAGAACCAAGAAAGACGTATGGGAACAGACACATAACTCTCCCTCCCAGATAAGCACAACAAAGAGACACAGAAGCAATTCAAGCCTCTGATAAACTCTCTTACCCTGAATCCTTAAAAACTCAGTCTGTAAAAGAGTGTGCCTCTGACCCAACTCGGCCAGAAGGCGCCTCTCAGGTTTGTTTTCTCTAAAATAAACCTGTCTTGACTGGCAAGTCACCTTTCGTGTTTCTTTCCTCTTTCTTTAATTCTTACAACTTTGTCACCCAGGCTGGGGTGCCAGTGGCGCGATCTCGGTTCACTGCAACCTCCGCCTCCGGGTTCAAGCAATTCTCCTGTCTCAGCCTCCCGGTAGCTGGGATTACAGGTGCCCGCCACCACGCCCGGCTAATTTTTGTATTTTTGGTACACCCAGGGTTTCTCCATGTTGCCCAAGCTGGTCTCAAACTCCCGGGCGCATGCGATACGGCCGCCTCGGCCTCGCAAAGCGCTGGAATTAAAGGTGTTTGAGCCACTAAGCTGGGAAACTGTGTTATCATTCTGAGTCCAGCGGAATACAGTGCCCGTCCACAAAAGTGCTCAATGAAGGATGAATGAATGAATGGTTAAGCTCTGAGAGAAATAACCAGGATCGGTGGGCAGGGAAACGTCCCTCTCTGAACTCTAGGGTTCTCATCCGTAAAATGAGGATAAACAACAGTCTCCACCTCACGGGAACTGAACGTATGGCTGGACAAAAAACACTTACTGTAACTACAGTGGCATAAACACCTCCCTTACTCAAAACGCCTTCAACGGCGCAGAGCGAGCGCTGTACGAGTGAGCAGTACCGTAAACTGTTACTGCTCTGGGTTCTGTCATGGGACAGTGATTACTCCTCACTGAACTGTGAAGAAGTGCCCAAAAAACGCGAGAAGAAAAGGGAAAGTTTTTAGATGCAGAACACGGCTCGCAGCCACCAGGAAGCGTCCTCCGCCTCCGCCCCCAGCGTCCCCGCGCCCCTGCGCGGCCGCACCTTCACCCGCTGCGCCTCGTTTATGCACTGCTGGTAGCTGCCGATGTAGAAGGCGTTCTTTACGTCGAACAGCTCATCCACCTCCCCGGAGCCGCCGGACGCCGGGCCGGGGGCCGGAGGCGCCATGTCGCTGTCTTCTCACCGGCTCCTCTTCCTGAAAGACACGTCGGCCGGAAGCAAGACACCTTCACGGGCACGCTGGGAAATGTAGTTTACTTTTTCCGAGTGGCGGCGAAATAAGCCAATGGGAAGCTCCACAATGATAAGCAAGGGGGCGGGAGACGTAAGTGCGTCACGCAGGGCATCTCGGGAATGGTAGTGTGTTTCTGCAAGCCAATGGGATCCGGGGAAACATGATAAAGATGCGGTCGAGGCTGGGAATGGGCTGAGGGAGCTGGAGAAGGTGGGACCACGCAGGAGGCAGATCCAATAAACAGGAAGAGTTTTCTCGTGACGTCGTCGGCGCGCGCCGGAAGCGCAGATCACACGGGCCCCCACACGGCTGGTCACAAGGATGTCAGGCTTCGCGGAGCTCGGGCTGTCGTCGTGGCTAGTGGCACAATGTCGGCAGCTGGGTTTGAAGCAGCCCACGCCCGTGCAGCTCGGCTGCATTCCCGCCATCCTGGAGGGTAAGTATGGCTCGGTGCCTTCCCCAAGAGGCGTCTCCGCTCCTCTCGACCCCTTTCCCTTCTCGCAGCCTTTGCTCATTCCGGTTCCACGAGGCGAGGGGTAACCTCCGGCGTTACAGGAGATCCGGGGTTCCGGAGGCCGACTGGACAGTGTTGGCATTTAGCTTGCATGACCGACTCGCTTTATGTCCGTACACAACTGATGTAATCTCTGAAATTTTCATAGTCTCAGCACAGGGAGGGTTTGATGAATGACTAATCGATAGTATCGCAAAATCCTGCAGACCTGGTACTGCTATTTTTATTTTACAAATAGAAGTTGAGGCTGGTCAAAATTGCTGGTAGATCCAGGACTCCTTGGTCCTGTGATTGCTCCTCTAGGAGCAGGTCTTCTCTCTGCTTCTCTAGCCCAACCCAGTTTGGCCATTAAAGAGAGGCCCACAGGAAGCCTAAGATGTGACAAGTCAGGGATTAAATAAACAAATGAAGGGGTCAACAGGGAGCACAAGATGCCTATGAGGGAAGGGAATTCTGGGTTCCCCAAGTTCATGTGCTCCTGGAGGGAGTTAGAATGAGGTGGTGGGAAGCTGTGGGCATCTCAGGTCAAATAGATATGGGTTCCAGTCCAGCCTGCTCCTCACTGGCTGTGTGTCCTGGGCAGGTCTCTGAAACCCAGTTTTCCTTTCTGTTAAATGGAGACGATAATCCCTTCCTAGGATTTGTCCGTTGCCAGTGGAAAGTGGTCAGTATGCCCAGAATGGAAAAGGCTTACTGGCACACAGGACTTGACGCACAGTGATTGCTCACTAAACGCTTTGTAAGCTGTTGTACACTGTGCCCAGTGGAATGGCTGTCCACACATGGAGGGTATTGATGCTGCTTTGTCCTCAACCCAGGTCGAGACTGCTTGGGCTGTGCCAAGACAGGCAGTGGGAAGACAGCAGCGTTTGTCCTTCCCATCTTGCAGAAGCTTTCTGAGGATCCCTATGGCATCTTCTGCCTCGTCCTGACACCCACCAGGTGAGCCCCCAGCAGGCCTCCTGGGTATGGGTTAACCAGCTGTGTTCTCTTGGGCAAGCACCTTTCCCTCTCTGAGCGCCCTTTTCCCACGTGTGAGATGAGGATGAAAATCTTGCTACCCGCTTCTTAGGGGTCCTGCAGAATTAAACCAGATGGCCCGGGTGCAGTGGCTCACACCTGTAATCCCAGCACTTTGGGAGCTCCAGGTGAGCGGATCACTTGAGGCCAGGAGTTCGAGACCAGCCTGACCAACATGGAGAAACCCCATCCTTACTAAAAATACAAAAAAATTAGCTGGGCATAGTAGCGCATGCTTGTAATTCCTGCTACTCGGGAGGCCAAGACAGGAGAATTGCTTGAACCCAGGAGGCGGAGGTTGCGGTGAGCCAAGATCACGCCATTGCACTGTAGCCTGGGCAACAAGAGCAAAACTCCGTCAGAAAGAGAGAAAGAGAGGAAGGGAGGAAGGGGCAGGCAGCAGAAAGGGTATTGGGGCCTGGGCATATTGGAGCCAGTTTGAGAAAGGCCTTGAATGCCAGGCGGAGGGTTAGAATTGATTCTGGGGGTATGTGAGCAGCAAAGGTCATGGGCCAGGGAGAGGCTAGGACAGAGTTGGTTGGGGACGGAGAGGAGGAGAGGAGGCTGATGCTTGAGACCCTCTGGCTGGGGCAACTGGCTGGTGGTGAGGCCACTGCTGAGAGGCAAACTGGGGGAAGGCGCGGGTTTGGGGTAGGAAGAGATGCTGAGGCCAGTTTGGGTTGGGCTGGTGAGGAGGGATGTTCCAGGCTGAGCCTGGCGAGGGGGCCGGGGCCACAACAGCCTCCAAGGCTCAGCATCAGAGCCTTTGTGAACAAGACGGGGCAAGTCAGGAGCCTGGGGGCTCAGGGAGGAACGCTGGGGATGGAGAGGGGAATGGGGGGCAGGCCCAGAACCACTACCTGACCCAGCCTGGCCCCTCCACACCCACAGGGAGCTGGCCTACCAGATCGCAGAGCAGTTCCGGGTCCTGGGGAAGCCTCTAGGGCTGAAAGACTGCATCATCGTCGGTGGCATGGGTACGGGGGCTGGGAGGCGGGGGAAGCCCCAGCATGGGACCTCAGCAGCTTTGGACCACCCGCCCAGCCCTGCCTCTCATACTCTGTCTCCCAGACATGGTGGCCCAGGCACTGGAGCTCTCCCGGAAACCGCATGTGGTCATCGCCACACCAGGGCGCCTGGCAGATCACCTGCGCAGCTCCAACACTTTTAGTATAAAGAAGATCCGCTTCCTGGTGAGTTCGCCCCGCCCCTGCAGACTTCAGGAGCTGGGCTCGGAGCCTCCAGTCCCAGCGTCAGAGTCTGGGGCACCATGTCATCCATTTAGGAAACGTATGTTTCTTAGACTTTCCAGTAAAATGCTAGGAACAGTGACAAGGACCATTCAAGGACCAAAAAGAGGGGACCCATTCCTAGCAGTGTTATTTGGGGGTAGGGCCTTGCTGAGACTTGGGTGAGGGGCAGGCCTCCCTTGGAAGGAGGGTACTCCAGGGCCTAGGGTCCATGTCCACGCCTCTCAAAGAGGCCTGTTTCAGGGATGGCCAAGACCCGGGGTCATGGACGACACCCTCACCCCTGCCCCCACTGGCACGACAGGTGATGGACGAGGCAGACCGGCTGCTGGAACAGGGCTGCACTGACTTCACCGTCGACCTGGAGGCCATCCTGGCGGCTGTGCCGGCCCGCAGGCAGACACTGCTGTTCAGCGCCACGCTGACCGACACACTACGGGAGCTACAGGGCCTGGCCACCAACCAGCCCTTCTTCTGGGAGGCACAGGCCCCGTGAGTCCGCAGCCCAGACAGTGTGGGGAGGGCAGCTCCATCCTACAGGCAGGGACACTGAGGCGTGCGGTCTACCTGTCCATCCCCAGGGTGAGCACCGTGGAGCAGCTGGACCAGCACTACCTGCTGGTGCCCGAGAAGGTCAAGGACGCCTACCTGGTCCACCTGATCCAGCGCTTCCAGGATGAGCATGAGGACTGGTCCATTATCATCTTCACCAACACGTGCAAGTGAGCGGGGCTCGCCTCTCCCCTCCCATCGCCCTTCAAAGGAGGAGGTGGCCCAGTGTCTTGGGTCTGGGACACAGTCTCAGCTCTGCTCAGCCTGTAGGTCATGGGGGCTTTCCTCAAGGAGCCAAGGTCACCCCATCTGAAGGTGCAGCCGGGCTTTGGGGTTCCTCAGACCAGCCCTTGATGGAAGGTCCAGGAAACCCCTGCAAGTGTCTGTTTGAGTAGCTCATTTGCTGTGTTCTGGGGGTGTCACTAAACTTTTCTGGGCCTCTAGTCCCGTCTCAGCTGTGACAACTAACAGGCCTGGTGTGCATCTGCGCAGACAGAGACCCCGGGGGAGGGCAGTTCACATCTTCTCCATTGAGCTGTTTGGGAAGATACTGAGAAGCTGGAGACTCTTCCAGCATGAGCCAGGATAGAAGGGCAGAAGTCAAGGCGCTTTAAATGTGTTACCTCCCAGAAGAGGAAAGTTGGGACTGGGCGCAGTGGCGCCTGCCTGTAATCCCGGCACTCTGGGAGGCTGAGGTAGGCGGATCACCTGAGGTCAGGAGTTCGAGACCAGCCTGCCCAATGTGGTGAAACTTTACCTCAACTGAAAATATAAAAATTAGCCAGGCATGGTGGTGAGCACCTGTAGTCCCAACTACCGTGGAGGGTGAGGTGGGTGAATCACTTGAACCTGGTAGGTAGAGGTTACAGTGAGCCGAGTTGGTGCCACTGCACTCCATCCTGGGGGACAGAGCGAGACTGTCTCAGGAAAAAAAAAAGAGAAAAGTTTGGCTATAGGGTGGCTGTCAGGCACGGCAGGATCCAGCAGCTTATGTGATGGTCCCCATCCTTTCTCCCTGTACCCTTGTTTCTACTCTGTCTTCTTCTGCTGGCTCCTTCTCGGCCTTCTTGGTAACAGTGACCACCCCTAGCAAGTCAGTTTCCAGCCCTGCAGTCCCAGGGCCAACTCCTGTCAGTTCCAGCTCCAGGGAGGGATCAGCAGAGAGTATATCAGGCAGGCAAGGCCTGTGCCAACCCTCATCCTGCCTCTTTTTTTTTTTTTTTGAGAGTTTCATGCTGTCCCCCAGGCTGGAGTGCAATGGCGCACTCTCACCTCACTGCAGCCTTGCCTCCTGGGTTAAATTCTCCTGCCTCAGCCTCCTGAGTAGCTGGGGCTACAGTCATGCACCACCATGCCCGGCTAATTTTTGTATTTTTAGTAGAGACGGGGTTTTGCCATGTTGGGACAGGCTGGTCTTGAACTCCTGGCCTCAAGCAATCCACCCGCCTCAGCCTCCCAAAGTGCTGGGATTACAGGCGTGAGCCACCGTGCTTGGCCTGCTGCCTCTCCTTTGTAAGCTTCATGGGGCCACTGTGCTAGGTGTCTCAGGGGCGGGGGGGGGGGCAGGAACACCTTCCCAGAACCCGAGAGCCGGAGGGATTGACAGGCCCATCCTTCCTGCCAGGACCTGCCAGATCCTGTGCATGATGCTGCGCAAATTCAGCTTCCCCACTGTGGCTCTGCACTCCATGATGAAGCAGGTGAGGCCACCCTGGGACACCTCCCGGCCTCAGACATCGGCCCCGATCCTTCCTTCTGCCGGGCGCCTTCTTCCTGCCGCCTGGTCTCTTCTGGTCCCAAAATATCGCAGCTCACGAGGCCCTCCCTGACCACATCTCTTTTAGCCGTCATTCATTTGTCCCGGTCTGACTTCTCATGGCCACCTTCCTCAATGGACAGCTGGAGGACTGTCCCGGCCTCTACCCTGTCCCCAGGCCTCACACAGAAAACCCTGCCTTCACTCATTCCCAACTTTCTTCCCAACCACGTGCAGAAAGAACGCTTTGCCGCCCTAGCCAAGTTCAAGTCCAGCATCTACCGGATCCTGATCGCAACAGACGTGGCCTCCCGGTGAGCAGCCCCCAGTCCCCTGCCAAGGGCACTCCCTCGTTTACTACAAGGCCCCACGGATGAGAAGGCTGGCCTCAGGCATGTCAGGCAGCCCCAGCCTCCCTGCTGAGTGACCCTGGGTGAGTCCTAGCCTCGGTTTCCCCACATGGACAGTGGAGCTGACAAGCCACATCTCCCTCCAGGGGCCTGGATATCCCTACGGTACAGGTGGTCATCAACCACAACACCCCCGGGCTCCCCAAGATCTACATCCACCGAGTTGGCCGGACGGCCCGTGCAGGTGAGTGGTGGAGGGGGAGGCCGGGCCTTGGGCCCCTGTCCCTCCAGCCTGCCCAGCAAATTCAGGTGGTAGGACGTGGGTAGGGTGCAGCCCACAGATGAGAGCTACTCAGGGCCATGTTTGCAAGTTGGGGAGTTGTCCTTTCTGAAGCAACGGTGAATCCCAGCTACTCAGGAGGCTGAGGCAGGAGAATCACTTGAACCCAGGAGGTTGCAGTGAGCCGAGATCGCACCATTGCACTCCAGCCTGGGCAAAAAGAGCAAAACTCTGTCTCAAAAAAAAGAAAGCGTAGGGTAGGGTAGGGTAGAATGCCAGGCGCGGTGGCTCACGCCTGTAATCTCTGCACTTTTGGAGTCCAAGGCAGGCAGATCACAAGGTCAGGAGTTCGAGCCCAGCCTGGCCAACGTGGTGAAACCCTGTCTCTACTAAAAATACAAAAAAATTAGCCAGGTGTGGTAGAGGGCGCCCGTAATCCCAGCTACTCAGGAGGCTGAGGCAGGAGAATTGCTTGAACCTGGGAAGCGGAGGTTGCAGTGAACAGAGATTGCACGATTGCATTCCAGCCTGGGTGACAGTGCAAAACTCTGTCTGAAAAAATAACTAACTAAATAAATAAGTAAATAAAGGCCGGGCGTGGTGGCTCACGCCTGTAATCCCAGCACTTTGGGAGGCAGATCACGAGGTCAGGAGATCGAAACCATCCTGGCTAACACGGTGAAACCCCATCTCTACTAAAAATACAAAAAATTAGCCAGGCATGGTGGCGGGTGCCTGTAGTCCCAGCTACTCGGGAGGCTGAGGCAGTAGAATGGCATGAACCTGGGAGGCAGGGCTTGCAGTGAGCCGAGATTGTGCCACTACACTCCAGCCTGGGCAATGGAATGAGACTCTGCCTCAAAAAAAAAAAAAAAAAAGTAAATAAAATAAAAATATAAGATAAAGCAAACGCCAGTGAGGTGCTGCCTTCACCCAAGCCAGGTGATGAACTGAGCAGCGTGGGGCTGCCTCCTGGGAGGGTGCACATACAGCCCCAGCCCCTACTACTTGCTGCTGCCCGTCAGGGAGGGCCATGGTGTCCATGAGATGCTCTCACTTCTCGAGACAGGAAAGATGTGGTTGCTGGGGTCAAACTGGGCCTGGACCTTCTATCCTGACCCTGTAGTGCTGGGCAGGTCACTTCCGCTCCCCAGACCTCACATGGCGGATAATGAGAACAGTGACGTCCACGTGGGTCTGCCATGAGGGTCCCGGACCTTGTCCGCCATCAGTGCAGTTTCGGCCCTAGTCACCGTCACAGAAGCAGCAAGCAGAGATCTTGGTCTGAGGCCTGTCGGGGCTAATGGCTGGCATTACTTAGACTGGGTTCCCTGGCAGCCAAGCCAAAAAGGGAAATCGGACAGTAACTGACTGCTGTTTAAGGCCAGACCGGCAGAACTGCGTCTCGCCAGTGACCTGTCCTCCACACAGAGGTCTTGCTTCGGGTCAAGCCCAGATACTCTGGGCTGATCCCTCCCAAGCCCAAGCCCTTGTTCAGCATCTCCAGGAGGACCCCTGAGCTGTGTAGCCATCAGGATCTGCCCTTATTTGCCCCATGTCCTGACCCCCAGCACATAGCAGATAACTGGCACATCCCCACAGGGCGGCAGGGTCAGGCCATCACGCTGGTGACACAGTACGACATCCACCTGGTGCACGCCATTGAGGAGCAGATCAGTGAGTGGGGTGGAGGGGTGGGTGGAGGAGGGGGGGTGGGGTGGGCAGAGGTGGGTGCCTCAGGGTGAGACCCATTTGCCCCTGTCAGACACCAGCCGGCCTGCTCCCATGAGCAGATTTAGGCTGGGCTTCCTTCCCTAGGCACCCCCTAAAGAAGTTCTTTTGCCCATTTATTGAAACAGACTTCCCATAGTTGCTGCCAGCAGCTGAAAGCCACATGAGTCAGGAGGGGACTTGGGTTTCTCAGACTGTGGTGTGTGGAAGGCCCCTGAGATGTCAGAGGCCCCACTGACAGGGCCTGGGCCTGCTAAAAACCTCTAGGAGTAGTTTCATACGCAGCCAAGACAGAGACACTTCCTAAGGTATCTCTGATCACTGCATAGACTGTCCTAAAATTTAGAAACAATTGGACTTGGCCGGGCACAGTGGCTCACGCCTGTAATCCTAGCACTTTTGAGAGGCCGAGGTGGGCGGATCACTTGAGCCCAGGAGTTGGAGACCAATCTGGGCAACATGGCGAAACCCTGTCTCTACTAAAAATACAAAAATTAGCCAGGTGTGGTGGCACACGCGTGTAATGGCAGCTACTTGGGAGGGTGAGGCATGAGAATTGCTTGAACCCGGGAGGCAGAGGTTGCAGTGAGCCGAGATCGCGCCATTGCACTCCAGCCTGGGGGACACTGAGACTCTGTCTCAAAGAAAAAAAAAAAAAAACATCTGGACTTGAAGGCCAGGCGCGGTGGCTCACACCTGTAATCCCAGCACTTTGGGAGGCCGAGGTGGGTGAATCACTTGAGCCCAGGAGTTTGAGATCAGCCTGGGCAACATGGAGAAACCCTGCCTCTCCAAAAAAATACAGAAACTGGCTGGGCATGGTGGCGCACGCCCGTAGTTCTAGCTACTCAAGAGGCTGAGGTTGGAAAATTGCTTGAGCAGAGGCTATAGTGAACTGTGATTGAGCCATCGCACTCCAGCGTGGATGACAGAGTAAGACCCTGTCTTCAAAAAAAGAGAAAGCAAGAAATATCTGGACTTTAAAGGACACTGTTTCCAAGAAATCAATATTCATGGTTAAACTCATAATGCTGCTAACACCAAAAAATAAAAAAAGGGAGGCTGAGGCACGAGAATTGCTTGAACCCGGGAGGTGGAGGTTGCAGTGAGCCGAGATAGTGCCACTGCACTCCAGCTTGGGCGACGGTGAGACTGAAAGACAGCGGTCCATACCTTCCTTAGCTCAGAAATCCCTGATCTTGCCCACCTGGCCCTTACCTGATATGACCCCAGATGGCCTTGCATACCCCACAGCATGGGGAACTCACTACTTGGCTGAACTCCCACTCCATGGCACGTCTCCTCCCCACCCCCACCCCCGGCTTTACTGTCCCCATAGAGAAGAAGCTAGAGGAATTCTCCGTGGAAGAGGCCGAGGTGCTGCAGATCCTCACGCAGGTCAACGTGGTGCGAAGAGAGTGTGAGATCGTGAGTGTCAGAGGCGGGCGGGGACTAAAGTGCTCTCCGGAGCCGGTGGTGCTCCCTTCCAGGTGGGGCCTCCATGACCGGCATCTCCTTACCCCGCTTCCCTCCACCAGAAACTGGAGGCGGCCCACTTTGATGAAAAAAAGGAGATCAACAAACGGAAGCAGCTGATCCTGGAGGGGAAGGTGAGGGCCGAGCCCACAGGTAGGGGTGGGTGGCTAGGTTCCCTGGGTGGGGTCGCCAGCTCAGCCGTCCCCTGGTCCTCTCTGTACCAGGATCCTGACCTGGAGGCCAAGCGCAAGGCCGAGCTGGCCAAGATCAAGCAGAAGAACCGGCGCTTCAAGGAGAAGGTGGAGGAGACGCTGAAGCGACAGAAGGCCGGCAGGGTTGGCCACAAGGGCCATCCACCCAGGGCCCCACCTGGGTCCCACTCAGGCCCAGTCCCCTCCCAGGGCCCTGCCTGAGCCCCACACAGCCATCTGCCCGGTCCTGGACTCTTCTATGGAGCTGAGGGTCGGAGGAAACTTCCTTGGGGCCTACCCAGTGCCCCGCAGTGGAACCCGTGGGCGCTCGTGTTGTGCGGGCCCTGCTCCTCTGCCCCGAAACCACTGGCTGGCCCCCTCCCTGAGCCTTGGCCAAGATTCAGGCTGCAGAGGAAGAAAGAACATGGCGGAGGTTGTGACCCCGACCCAAGGTCACCCCTTAGGGGTGCCGCATACAGGAGGTGCTCAATAAACGGGTCTTTTGACTTAGCCTCACTTTGGAAGAGCAGGGGGACAGGAGAGGTGGGGTGCGGCTGCCGGTGCTTCACGTCCGTTTCCACCAGGCAGGCCCTAAGTTTTGCAGACAAACCACCTGCTCGAATGACCATGGGATTTCGGGTCCTGAAGCCCCTCTCTGGGCTTCCAGTTTCCTCCTCCGGAGAATGGGCATAGCAACTGTCCTGCTCTCCAGAGGCGGCTGTGAGGTTTCAGTGAGGTCAGTCCTGTGCCGAATGGGCGCGGCTATGTGCCTCCCTGACCACCCACCTGGCCACATCTGGGGGTTGTAGCCAGAGTGAAGGGGCCATGAAAGTCCAAACTTGGCCAGACAACATGGGCTAAGCCCAAGGGGACAGGCAGAGAGACACCAGAGCCACGTTCCTGGTTGTGTGACCTGGGCACCCCCCTCGGACTCCAAGTCTCACCCTTCATCTGCAAGTGGCTTACAACTGCCACATGGATGCAGGGGCACCCAAAAAGGCAGGGAAAGGGGCCGGCGATACGTTAGGTGCCCAGATACCCACATACAACACACACACACAGCCACGCTTAGAAATGTAATCTGGGGATCTAGAAATTCTACACAATGAGAAGCTCAAAAACAGCCCCCAAGCTGCCAACAGCCAGAGCCAGCTGGGGCCCACCCCAGCCCAGCCCGGCCCGGCCCACCCAGGGCTAAGTTGGGACCCCCAGTCCCTTTCCAGGACAAATGGGTCCAACTATGCTGCCTGCAGCCTGGCCCACACCCAGGCCGGAATCGTTCATGGAAAACCAGCCCCGGCTCAGGGTGCAGCCTCAGCCAGGCGGGCCAGGCCCTCACGCAGCTCACTCAGCTCAAACAGCCTGACGTCCAGCAGCTGTGCCGCCCGGCCCACCTCGGCCCGCGCCCGCTCCCGCTCCGCCCGTGCCTCCTCCAGGCTGCGCTCCGTCGCCCGCAGCTGGTGTTCCAGTTCCGCATTGCGGGTCTCCAGGTCCTGCCAGGAAAGGGTGGGCAGGGTTGGGGGCCCCAACAAATCACCAGTCCTGCCCGAGGCGTCCAGAGTCTGACCACCTTCATGTCCCTCTTCTGCCCAAAGCCATCCTAGGGCACCCATCACACCAGGAATCAAATGCACACACCCTCACCCCACCCCCAGGGGCCCAGTTTCTGCCTCATTTCTAAGAAACAGGGTTTTGCTCTGTTGCCCAAGCTGGAGTGCAGTGGCACCATCCTAGCTCACTGCAGCCTTCAACTCCTGGGCTCAAGCAACTCTCCCACCCCAGCCTCCCAAGTAGCTAGGAATACAGGCGTAAGGGAAGTAGGTCCTTTAACATCTGAACTTAATTGGACTCACAAGAAGTGCCCCTGAGCTAGGTGGCTCACACCTGTAATCCTAGAACTTTGGGAGGCAGAGGCAGGTGGATACCCAGAGGTCAGGAGTTCAAGACCAGCCTGGCCAACACGGTAAAGCCCCATCTCTACTAAAAATACAAAAATCAGCTGGGCATGGTGGTGCGCACCTGTAGTCCCAGCTACTCTGGAGGCTGAGTCAGGAGAATCACTTGAGCCCAGGAGGCGGAGGTTGCAGTGAGCTGAGATCATGCCACTGCACTCCAGCCTGGGTGACATAGTGAGACTCTCTGTCTCAAAATTAAAAAAAAAAAAGTGCCTCATGAACATTTCTCACATAAAGTCTTTGGCAAAAGCCAAGCCAAGGCCAGGCGCAGTGGCTCACGCCTGTAATCACAGCACTCTGGGAGGCCGAGGCGAGCAAATCATGAGATCAGGAGTTCGAGACCAGCCTGGTCAACATGGTGAAACCCTGTCTCTACTGAAAATACAAAAAATTAGCTGGGTGTAGTGGCAGGTGCCTGTAATCCCAGCTACTCAGGAGGCTGAGGCAGGAGAATCTCTTGAACCCGGGAGGTGGAGGTTGCAGTGAGCTGAGATCGTGCCATTGCACTCCAGCCTGGGCGACAGAGCGAGACTCCATCTAGAAGAATTAAAAAAAAAAAAAAAAGCCAAGCCAAGCCAGACCTGGTTCCAGTGCAGGCTCTGTGACCTCAGGCTGAGAAGAGGAATTGACGGGGTCTGGCATGGCAATGCAGCAGGGACTCAAACATTGCTTGTTGAACCCATAGATGGATATGAAACTGTACCAATAGCCACTGTTCACACGGCACCTGCTGGGCATCAGGCCTTCCACGGGCCTGGGCCTCCCAATACTCTATCGTCTTAGGTAGATATCGTCCTGACTGTTGAGGTGACTGTCACCCACCGTCACCCCACCTCCTGCTGCCCACACACACCTGCACCTTCTGCTGAGTCTCCTCACGCTCGGCAGCCTCCGGGGCCTCACGGGGCCCCCCAGTCTGACTCTTCAGGGTCTGAATCTCCTAGAGGAAAACAGTTCCCAGGGTCTGTTGCGGGGGTCCTGGCTTTCCCGCAGGAGGTGAGGGAAAGTGAGGCCCGGGAAGCATATTTGGCACTCACCTGGTCCTTGGTTTGCACCAGAGCTTCCAGCTGCTCCAGTGACTGGCCCTGGCCCGGCCCCTCCTTCTCGCTGGCCGGGGTCACCTCTGAAGCTGCCTGGGCCTCCAGCTCAGCCACCTGTGGGACAGGAATAGCAGCCCCTGACGCCCCCGTCTGCACTCTCCCTTGCTCCCCCAACCTCTAGGAAATCTGCCTCCTGTCTGGCCACTCCCAGGACCAAGCACCCAACTCCCTTGGTTGGTGCCACCACCCCCTCTGCACAGCTTGGACTTCAGGGTCTGAGCACCCTCTGAGGTTGGCATTGTCTCAGACCCATTTTACAGAACAAGAAACTGAGGCTGGGTCAGTGACCTGCTGAGGTCACACAGCCAGTCCATGAACCCAGGGCAGATGGGAACTGCGGAGGCGCGGCCTTTACAGTTGCCCGGGCCAGGTGGGGGTCTCTCAGACGGAGGGGTACCCTCACCCGCTGCCGTAGCCGCTCGGCCTCTGCACGCTGAGCCTCCAGCTGCTGCCTCCACTGGGCTGCGGCGGCGTTGGCCTCTCGCAGGGCGCCTGCCAACTTGTTGTTGCTGTCCTGCAGCGCGAAAAACTCGGCCTCCCACTGTACCTCGCCTACGGAGCTGCGGGGACACGAGGGTCGGCAGGGGGTGACACCGGGCTTGAGGGTGAAATCAGGGCAATGCTAGGCTGGGACGGGGACAGGGGTGGGATAGCTCTGAGCTTAGGTCAGGGCCAAGGCTGGCGAGGATGCAGAGTTGGGCGCGAGGTTGGACCAGGGGGCGGGGCCAGGGTGGGGTGGCACTGGGTTGGGGGCGGAGTCAGCAGCAATGCTGGGCTGGGGGGGTGGCCATGGGTGGGTGGTGCTAGGCTGGGGCGGAGTCACGGGCAATGCTGGGCTAGGAGGCGGGGCCAGAGGTGGGGTAGCTCTGGGGTGGGGGACTGAGTCAGGGCCACGCAAGGCTGGGGACGTGGCGACACTGAGCGCTGAGCCTGGGGATGGCACAGTCCCGCAGAAGTGGGGTCTTGTAGAGGACCGAGTCAAAGAAGGGGGCACATGGAATCTACCCAGTGACACTGTCGGAATGGCGGGGGAGGGATGGGAGTTTGGGGAGAGTCAGCCGATGGGGGCGTGGTCGGGGTGGGGAGGCGCCCCAGGATTATCCTAAACCCAGAGAGACATAGACTGGGCGAGGTTAGCAGCGAGACAGGGGTGGGGTCAATACGGAGGGGCGTGGCCAACGCAGGGTAGGGGCGGGGTCGGCTCTGGATGGGGCAGCATCCATATCCTCATCCCCTTCCCCAGATCTTGGGTCCACAGTTAGATCCTTGGCACTCCCTTGGCTTCCGAGAACCGCCTCCTCATCCCCCACCCCGACCCCCGCCCATGCCACGCCCCCAAGTCCCGCCCCTCACCCCTCAGACAGCATCTTCTTTAGCCGCTCCCGCTCTGTGGGGCCGGGGGCATCAGCGCTCTGGCTGCGGAACAGTTTTTCCTCGCCGGGGCCGTTGGCACTGACGAGGGGGCTCGGGGGCACCTGTGCATGGGGAAGAGTAGGTCACGACCCCACATCAGCTGGGATCAAGGCTGATGTGACTGGGGTCGTCACATCGGGGGTCCAACTGACCTACGCACCCTAAGCAGGTCCTTCACAGCACAGGATCCAAGTGTGTCCCTCCCCACCTCATGCACCCTCCATGGCTCCCTATGGCCCCTAGGCTGGGAGTTCCATGCCCACGCCCTCAACCTTGCCTTCCTGGGCTTTCACCATCCCCAGGAGCAAGTCTGATGCAGGTTAGTCTAAACCAAGATACTTGGAACCTGTAAAGTAGGGGAGGGGGACAATCGAACAGCTCCCTGCTTTCCCTTCCCTGCGGCCGAACTTCAACATCCCATTTAGGATGTCAGCAGGAAGTCCAGCCCAGGCTGAATCCATATTTCAGGAGCAACCCCACTGCCTGGACCACTGGCTTTGAGGGTAGACAGAGTCCAGCCTGATTTTTTTCATCTCAGCAACCCCTCTGCACAGCCCTGGACCTGGTACCCAGCAGGTGCTCAATAAATAAAGCTGACTAAATTAATAGGGGAAAACACGCAGGGACAGTTAGTTGTTCTGCCTCACACTTAGCCATTTCTTTCTTTCCTTTTTTTCTTTGAGACAGAGTCACACTCTGTCACCCAGGCTGGAGTGCAGTGGCACGATCTCGGCTCACTGCAACCTCCACCTCCTGGGTTCAAGCGATTCTCCGGCCTCAGCCTCAGCCTCCTGGGACTACAGGTGCATGCTACCACGCCTGGCTAATTTTATATTTTTTAGTAGAGACAGGGTATCACCATGTTGGCCAGGCTGGTCTTGAACTCCTGGCCTCAAGTGCTCCTCCCGCCTCAGCCTTCCAAATTGCTGGGATTATAGGCGTGAGTCATTGCGCCCGGCCACACTTAGCATTTCAATTTCTAGTCTTCCATCCTGCCATCTGAGCTGATTTTTTTTTTCCCAAGACAGAGTCTCACTCTGTCACCCAGGCTGGAGTGCAGTGGTGCAATCTCGGCGCACTGCAACCTCCACCTCCTGGGTTTACGCCATTCTCCTGCCTCAGCCTCCTGAGCAGCTGGGACCACAGGCGCCCGCCACCATCCCCGGCTAATTTTTTTTTTAGTAGAGACGGGGTTTCACGATGTTAGCCAGGATGGTCTCGATCTCCTGACCTCGTGATCCGCCCACCTCGGCCTCCCAAAGTGCTAGGATTACAGGCGTGAGCCACCGCGCCCGGCCTGAGCTGGTCTTGCTACTGGGACCTACTGGGTGCACCCCGCCGGCCCCAGGCAAGGTTCAGACCCTCTATGACACACTCCACACCCCTCCTCCGTGGTCCCTGCCATGGGTCTAACTTTAGGTCATCTGGAAGCATTGGGTCTTGAGGACCAGCACAGTGCCCCAGTCTCCCAATATCAAGGTCCCCTAATATCCGTTGAGCACCTGGCTGACTCACAGGTGCCCAGGCAGGCATAGGAGAGTAGGGAGTGCTGACCTGGTGGGAGGCGAGCCCCAGGGCTGGACTGGTGAGCTCCCCGCCATCCTGAGATTTCTCCCTGGCCAGCCTGGCTGCTTCCTTCACCTCCTGGAACTTCTCAGCAAACTAAGGGAGTGGGGAGGAAAAGACAGTAAAACCCCAGTCCATCCTCCCAAACACGTCACCATCACCCAGTGACAGCCCCGTAACTTTTGAACTGTACCCATCCCCTTATCACACACCTTGGAAGAAGGAAAGTTTGAAGAATGATAAACCACGGTGGGTGGGCAGGTGGCATGAGATCACAGAGGTGGCATTTAAATACATTGGGCCACACTGAGAAAGGGAAAGGAATTCCCGTTTCCTCTTTTTCTTTTTAGGAAAGGGTCTCACTTTGTCACCCAGGCTGGAGTGCAGTGGCATGATCTGGGCTCACTGCAGACTTGACCTCCCTGGCTCAAGTGACCCTTCTACCTTATCCCTCCACTAAGGAGCTGGGACTACAGGTGTGTGCCCTCATGCCTGGCTAATTTTTTCTAGAGATGGGGTCTAGCCATGTTCCCCAGAATGGCCCTTTTCCTCTTTTTTTTTTTTTTTTTTTTTTGAGATGGAGTCTCGCTCTGTTGTCCAAGCTGGAGTGCAGTGACATGATCTTGGCTCACTGCAGCCTCTGCCTCAGCCTCCTGAGTAGCTGGGATTACAGGCATGCACCACCATGCCTGGCTAATTTTCATATTTTTAGTAGAGATGGGGTTTCACCATGTTGGCCAGGCTGGTCTTAAATTCCCGACTTGAAGTGATCCTCCTGCCTCAGCCTCCCAAAGTGCTGGGATTACAGGCACAGCACCCAGCATTTTTTTGTTTTGTTTTGTTTTGTTTTGAGATGGAATCTCGCTTTGTCACCCAGGCTGGAGTGCAGTGGCACCACCTCGGCTCACTGCAACCTCTGCCTCCCAGGTTCAAGTGATTCTTCTGCCTCAACCTCCTGAGTAGCTGGGATTACAGGCCCGCACCACCACGCCTGGCTAATTTTTGTATTTTTAGTAGAGACGGGGTTTCACCATATTGGCCATGCTGGTCTCGAACTCCTGACCCCGTGATCCACCTACCTCGGCCTCCCAAAGTGTGAGAACGACAGGTATGAGCCAACACATTGGGCCCCTTTTCATCTTTATCAGGGCTATTTCAACAAAGACAGCCTGAGGTGGGTGCTAATCTGTCTTTAACACCTGTTATTATTCCTTTTTTTAAATTTTATTTTTTTAGGTCTCAGGCTCTGAGAGACATCGGAAGTCAATGAGAAAGTAGTCATCCCATTCTTGTTTTTGTTGTATTAAATGCTTACATGTTTACATTTACCACCTATTTATGACAAGCAATACCAGTTTTCCAGTTAGAATAGGATATGTTTCCCCCCATACCCTGGTTTTAAAATAAATTTCCTTCGTTTAAAAATAATTTTTGGCCGGGCGCGGTGGCTCACACCTGTAATCCCAGCACTTTGGGAGGCCAAGGCGGGCGGATCACGAGGTCAGGAGATCGAGATCATCCTGGCTAACACCATCCTGGCTAACATGGTGAAACCCCGTCTCTACTAAAAGTACAAAAAATTAGCCGGGTGTGGTGGCAGACGCCTGTAGTCCCAGCTACTTGGGAGGCTGAGGCAGGAGAATGAAGTGAACCCAAGAGGCAGAGCTTGCAGTGAGCTGAGATTGGGCCACTGCACTCCAGCCTGGGCAACAGAGCAAGACTCCAACTCAAATAAAATAAAATAAAATAAATAAATAATTTTTTTTTCAGGCTGGGTGCAGTGGCTCAGGTCTGCAATTCCAACACTTTGGGAGGCCGAGGTGGGTGGATCATTTGAAGTCAGGAGTTCGAAACCAGCATGGCCAACATGGTGAAACCCCATCTCTACTAAAAACACAAAAATTAACCGGGCATGGTGGCGGGCACCTGTAATCCTAGTACTTGGGAGGCTGGGGCAGGAGAATTGCTTGAGCCCAGGAGGTGGAGATTGCGGCGAGCCGAGATTGTGCCATTGCACTCCAGCCTGGGGGACAAGAGCAAAACTCCGTCTCAAAAAATAAATAAATAAATATATAAATAATTTTTTAGGCCGGGCACAGTGGCTCACACCTGTATTCCCAGCACTTTGGGAGCCTGAGGCAGGCAGATCACCTGAAGCCATGAGTTTGAGACCAGCCTGGCCAACATAGTAAAACCCTGTCTCTACTAAGAATACAAAAATTAAAAAAACAAAAATTTTGTAAAAATACAAAAATTAGCCAGGTGTGGTATGTCTGTAATCCCAGCTACTTGGGAAGCTGAGGCAGGAGAATTGCTTGAACCTGAGGGGAAGAGGTTGCAGTGAGCCGAGATCAAGCCACTGCACTCCAGCCTGGCAACAGAGTTAGACTCTGTCTCCAAAAAAAAAAAAAAAAAAAAAGACCTAAATTAGAAAGGTAAATTGTCCAGGTGCAGTGGCTCAAGCCTGTAATTCCAGCACTTTGGGAGGCCAGAGTGAGAGGCTCGCTTGAGGCCAGGAGTCAAGAACAGCCTGGACAGCATAGTGAGATCCTGTCTCTACAAAAAATAAAAATAAGAATAAAGAATAAAGATATTAGCTAGGGCCGGGTGCGGTGGCTCACGCCTGTAATCCCAGCACTTTGGGAGGCCGAGGCAGGCGGATCACAAGGTCAGGACATCGAGACCATCCTGGCTAACACAGTGAAACCCCGTCTCTACTAAAGAATACAAAAAAATGGCCGGGCGCGGTGGCTCAAGCCTGTAATCCCAGCACTTTGGGAGGCCGAGACGGGCGGATCACGAGGTCAGGAGATCGAGACCATCCTGGCTAACACGGTGAAACCCCGTCTCTACTAAAAAATACAAAAAACTAGCCGGGCGAGGTGGCAGGTGCCTGTAGTCCCAGCTACTCAGGAGGCTGAGGCAGGAGAATGGCGTAAACCCGGGAGGCGGAGCTTGCAGTGAGCCGAGATCGCGCCACTGCACTCCAGCCTGGGTGACAGAGCCAGACTCCGTCTCAAAAAAAAAAAAAAAAAAAAAAAAAAAAGAATACAAAAAATTAGCCGGGTGTAGTGGCGAGCGCCTATAGTCCCAGCTGCTCGGGAGGCTGAGGCAGGAGAATGGCGTGAACCCAGGAGGTGGAGGTTGCAGTGAGCCGAGATTGTGCCACTGCACCCCAGCCTGGGCGACAGACCAAGACTCCGTCTCAAAAAAAAAAAAAAAAAAAAAAGATATTAGCTAGGCATGGTGGCGTGTGCCTATAGTCTCAGCTACTCAGGAGGCTGAGGTGGGAGGATCCCTTGTGCCCAGGAGTTCGAGGCTTCAGTAAGTCATGATTACACTGCTTCACCCCAGCCTGGACAACAGAGCGAGATCTTGTTTAAAAAAAAAAAGACAACACTTTGGGAGGCCGAGATGGGCGGATCACGAGGTCAGGAGATCGAGACCATCCTGGCTAACCTGGTGAAACCCCGTCTCTACTAAAAAATACAAAAAACTAGCCGGGCTTGGTGGCGGGCGCCTGTAGTCCCAGCTACTCAGGAGGCTGAGGCAGGAGAATGGTGTGAACCCAGGAGGAGGAGCTTGCAGTGAGCGGAGATCCGGCCACTGCACTCCAGCCTGGGCGACAGAGCGACACTCCGTCTCAAAATCAAAAAAAAAAAAAAAAAAAAAGGGAGGAAGGGAGGAAAAAACAATAGAAAAGAAAGGTAAATTCTAAAGCTTCTAGAAGAAAACAAAGAAGGCCTGGTGTGGTAGCTATGCCTGTAATCCCAGCACTTTGGGAGGCCGAGGCGGGTGGATCATCTGAGGTCAGGAGTTCAAGACCAGCCTGGCCAACCAAACTGCATCTCTATGGAAAATACAAAAATTAGCTGGGTGAGGTGGCAGGTGCCTGTAATCCCAGCTACTCTGAGGCTGAGGCAGGAAAATCACTTGAACCCGGGAGGCGGAGGTTGCAGTGAGCCGAGATCGTGCCACTGCACTCCAGCCTGGGGGACGGCAAGGCATCACCTCAAAAAAAAAAAAAGAAGAAGAAGATCTTCGTGAAAGCACTCATCATCAACAAAACCATGGATAAAGATAATAATGGAAGTATAGAGACGGGACAGGGTAGAGGGAGGTGAGGATGAAGGTATTGCTAGGGCATATGGGAAAGTGCCCAGCCCAGGCCAGCCACCCATTTGATGTCCCAAAGAGGAGCAGCGTGTGTCCAAAATTAGAGCTAGAGGAAGTAGAACTAGGACTCAAGAGCGGGTGTGGTGGCTCATGCCTGTAATCCCAGCACTTTGGGAGGCCGAGGCGGGTGGATCATTTGAGGTCAGGAGTTCTAGACCAGCCTGGCCAACATGGTGAAACCCTGTCTCTACTAAAAATACAAACAATTAGCCAGGCGTGGTGGCAGACTCTTGTAGTCCCAGCTACTCGGGAGGCTGAGGCAGGAGAATGGCTTGAACCCGGGAGGCAGAGGTTGCAGTGAGCCGAGATCGCTCCAGCCCGTCTCAAAAAACAAACAAACAGAAAAACGAACTAGGAATCAAACCAGTGAACCTTAAAGGGGCTTCAGTCTCATCTCATCCTACAATCCCATCCTGTAGATCGGAAGATAGAGAACCTGCCCAAGATCCCAAATTGAGCCCAGAAGACTTGGGCCCAGCCTCATCCATTCCCTCCACTTTCCCCCTCACCGGGCCCACCTGTGTCAGATGCTGTTCAGAGGCAAAGCCAAGGCCGTAGACAGTGTTGGCGCGACTGTCCGCCCACTGCCCGAACTTCTGGGAGGTTTTGGTGAAGGTCATGTTGGGAGTGACAGTGCTGTTGATGATGGCCTGGGGTCGGGAAACAAAGTTCAAGGTTGATGGGACAGATAATAACAAACATGAAACCCCCCAGGTATCACCTTGTATTAGGGTCTTGAAGGTCTTTACTCTGAACCATTTCAGGAGACAGAAGGCCCAGGGTTTCCCATCCCTTGGGCACACAGCAAGCCAGCCACTAGACCCAGGTTTGTCACCAGGACTCCTGGTGCCTCTTCCCTACCCAGACCCCACCCGGACCTTGGCGCCCCCGATGCTGATGATGCGGTAGACATTGCGGGTGGCATCGTAGAAATAGGAGACAGTGAGTGCATGCTTGCCCGCCGGGATCCAGTTTCGCTTGGTGGCCGGGTCGATCTGGAACACGTGCGCCCGTGTGCTGAAGATTGGCTGCTCCCTGAATGGGGACCGGGTGTTTGGTGGGGGCCAGGCAACCCCCTTAGACAGCTCAGGGCCTGGGCTGGGGGAGGTGGGAGCTTACCTGGCTGTGGACATTGGTCAGGTCGGGATGGGCAGGCTCTAGGGGGCAGCCAGAGAGGTGGCAGGAGCGCTGCTTTGGCCCCTAGGGAGAGAGCAGGGACTATGAGTGTCCCTCAGGCCAGGCTGAGGCCAAGCAGGTTCTACCTCAGAACCCATCACCAGGTGTGCCGTCATGGAACTTTCAATCAAAAAGGCAGGAAAGGCCCAAAGTACACCCTGTGCTTTGGGAGGCTGAGTCAAGAGAATTCTTTGAGCCCAGGAGTTCGAGACCAGCCTGAGCAACATGGCGAGACCCCATGTCTACCAAAAATTTAAACAATTAGCTGGGTGTGGTGGCATGTGCCTGTGGTCCCAGCTACTCGGGAGGCTGAGGTGGGAGGATTGCTTGAGTCCAGAAGGTCAAGGCTGCAGTGCAGTGAGCTATGGTCACGCCACTGTACTCCAGCCTGGACAAGAGAGCGAGACCCTGTCTCAAAAAAAGAAAGAAATTATAAAAAGAAACAAAAAGGCAAGATAATTGCTATAGATCACTTAGAGCAAGCGGACCCCATCTTTCTTTGTCTGGGGGAAGCCCCCACAACACCCTGTACAGGAGATGGCCCTCTGAGAGGAGCCCGGTGGCCGCTGACATCCAGATGTAAATTTCTCATTGTCCCGGTTATTGCACCCCTGTGGGGTCCCCTCCATCCTGGGCTGAACTGTGGAAGCCAAATCTCTGCTGAATTCTTTCCACCACATTCACCCATGACTGGCCAGAGTGGGGCTCTCCATCAAAAAGTGGGGCATTGAGAGGTGTGTAGTACCAGGAGACCAGTTCCCCACTACATCCTGCAGAGGGACCCCACCCCCCACAGCTCCCACCCTAGGGCAGAGGTACACCTTGAAGTTCAGGGTCCAAATCCCCAGGGAGTCCCCAGCCAAGTTAAAAAGACAAGATGTAGACAAACAGCCAATCCCAGTGCCCACCATGGGGGGCAGAGCAGAATCCACATTGGGAGACCAGGGCTCCCCAACCTCCCCATTGGGCCATTCAGCAACCCCGAATGTGCAGGGGGCCAAGGAGGGGTTTGGAGGAGGGGAAGACAGGTGGGGGAGGGGAGGCCCCGGCCCAGCGGCCCCGGCCCAGCGGCCTCTGTGGTCAAAGGGGGGATGCCCCCCCATCCTGTCCTGGGCAGCTGCTGTCCTGGTCACAGGGTCTGAAACCGGAGCCCCTGAGTGGGGGTGGGGCGGCAGCTCTGGCCTGGAAAGGGGGCGGGTCCTGTGCTGGGTGGGAGTTAGGGAACACAGGGGTCCCCGGAACCCAGGCCCTTCCGGTCCGGCAGCTCCTGCTGCGACTTGCAGCGTTTGGGGAAAGTTACTCACCAACTAGTCATGCGCCTCGGATGCCGCCGGCCACGGGGCTCCCGGAGGGGGGTCCGACACCGCCCGGTGCCCGGGATCCCCAATCTGGCCGGTGGATGAGGCCCCATCCCATGTACCCCAGTCCGGAGAACGGGGGGTTACTATTAATTCAGGATTCCATCCCCACCCGAGGCAGGAGGACACCCAGTGCGCGCCCCAACTCCGGGACATGTGCCCTGCCCCTGGAACTTCCGAGATTCCCGCGACGCCCCCTGTCTCTGGGTCAAGAACTTCGGGGGACACCTCTTCTGCCTCCTCCAACCCCAGGTCGGTAACTCCGGGGACTCTCTCCCTGCCTCCTCTCTAACCAGGTCCGGGACCCGGGTCCCCCGCGTTGTCCCAGACTGCTAAACTTCGAAGACCCCCTGCCATCCCTCCAGTCCCTGGGTCCGGGACGTCCGGACCCCTCCCACGCCAGTACCCCACCCCAGGTCCGCAACTCTGGGGACCCCTTCGCAGCCTCCTCCAACGCCGGGTCCAGAACTTTGGGAACCTCCCGCGCAGTCCCCTCTCCGACCCTGAATCCAGAAGTTCGGAACCCCCGCGCTCCCTCCAGCCCTGGAACTTGGGGACCCCCTGAGCCGCTCCCAGTCCCCGGGTCCGGAACTTCTGGGGACCCCCCGCGACCTCCCCTTGGCCCTGGGACTTCGAGGCCCCCGCGCTCCCGGCGCAGGCTCGGCCGGCCGGGCTCACCCTGCCGGGTCGGCGCCCCGCGAGTGTCCAGGCGCGGGTCGGGTGCGGCCCCCGCGGCGCTGACTCCGCGCTGCCGGGCGCCCCGCTCGCTCCCTGGCTCCCGGGCCCGCGCCCTCCGCGCCGCCCTCCGCGCCGCCCGCGCCTTTGTCTGCGCCGCCGCCGCCGCCGCCCGCGCCGCCTCCGGTCCCATCGCGGCCGGTCCCGACGCGGCCGCCGCCCGCCCCGCCTCCCCGGGCCGCCAAGGCCGCCCCGCTGCGCCCCCTGCTGGCTTTTTGCAGCGGGAGGGGTAGGGGGGAGGGGACACGGGGGAGGAGCGGGGGCCGGGACTGGGGAAGAGAGGGAGGATTGGGGGAGGGGGCTAGGGCAGTGGAGGGGGACTTGGGGGGGGTTGCGGGGGGTCGGAGTTGGGAGCAGAGGGTGAGGACAGAGAGACACACGGAGAGGGACATCTGGGATGATAAAGAGACCCAGAAACAGAGACACGGGGGAGACAGGCGGAGAGATAGGAAGTAGATGGAGGGAGTTGTACGGACTGCGATGTGACCTCTCACCCTCCTGTCACCTTCTCAGGGGACAGCTGCCTCTCTCCCCACTACCTGAAGTCATAACTTTGGGCCTGTGAGGGAGGTCAGGTCCCTCCCGGGCTGACATGGGTGGCCCAGTGAAGTTGGGGAGGGGGCAGTGGGTCCCAGGGTCTGCATACAGTAAGTGCTCAATGGGTGTTGCCAGGAAACGGAAGAGATCAACTTTGGGAGGGAACGGGAAGCAAGACAAAGACAGAAACCTTCCTGTCTGTCCTCCTGACCGCCCCATCCCTGAGCAGGGACGTCTGTCCACCTCTGTCCCTCCCAAGACGATGGTAAAAAAGCCCACAATGGTGGGATTACGGTGATCATTGCTGTTGTTTGAGGTTTCCAGGATCCAAAGGTTGAGGGAATGTCTCCAACGCATGGTTGTATCCCCTCAGCCTCCACTGGCCTGGCTTTGTCACCTCTGGTCACAGGTAGCACCTCCTTCCCACACTCACCAGGAGAGCGTCCTTCCGGAGTTGAGCTGAGATCCACCTCCCCAGCCCCAAGCCCATGGGTCCCACTTGTCAATCCTGGTGCCAGCCCCTCTCTGGCACCTTCTCCAAAATCACACAGTGCTGTTGGTTCATTCATGGGCAGAGGCCCAGAGCTCCCTGGAATCAAGGCCTGTGGCGCCTTACATTTGAGTTTTTCTTTTTTTTCCCTTTCTTTTTTTTTGAGACAAAGTCTCACTCTGTTGCCCAGGCTGGAGTACAGTGGCACAATCTCAGCTTACTGCAGCCTCTGCCTCCCAGATTCAAGTGATTCTCCTGCCTCAGCCTCCCGAGTAGCTGGGACTACAGGTTCATGCCACCACACCTGGCTGATTTTTGTATTTTTAATAAAGATGGGGTTTCGCCATGTTGCCCAGTCTGGTCTCGAACTCCTCACCTCAAGTGATCCGGCCCCCTTCGGCCTCCTAAAGTGCTGGGATTACAGACATGAGCCACTGCACCTGGCTGTTTTTTGACAACTTCAGAGAGGCTTTTGCTTTTCATCTCCAAGACCTCTGCTCCTGTCTCCTTTCCCTGTTCCTTTATTTCTGTTTCCTTCTAAGAAGAATAGTATATCTGAGCTGGTAGTTACATTTGAATTACCTTTAGGTGAATTCCAGGTCAGATTGTCTTTGGAGATTGACTCCTGGACCAAGATCTGAGTCTTTTCCCCCGTCCAGGCCTTTGCCCAAACTCTTCCGTCCACCTGGAATGCCCTCTCTGCAGGCATGTCTTCCACCTTGTCCTTCCAGGCTCAGCGCCACCACCCTGTCTCCTCCTCCAGGAAGCCTCTCTGACTACCCTGGCCTTGGACGGGATCTTTCCCTCCCCTGTCCCAATCCCTGTGACTCTTTCTTTCTTTCTTTTCTTTTTTAAAGTTTATTTATTTATTTATTTATTTTTTTGAGACGGAGTCTCGCTTTGTGGTCCAGGCTGGAGTGCAGTGGCCGGATCTCAGCTCACTGCAAGCTCCGCCTCCCGGGTTTACGCCATTCTCCTGCCTCAGCCTCCCGAGTAGCTGGGACTACAGGCACCCGCCACCTCGCCCGGCTAGTTTTTTGTATTTTTTAGTAGAGACGGGGTTTCACCGTGTTTGCCAGGATGGTCTCGATCTCCTGACCTCGTGATCCGCCCGTCTCGGCCTCCCAAAGTGCTGGGATTACAGGCTTGAGCCACCGCGCCCGGCTTTAAAGTTTATTTTTAGAGACAAGGTCTCACTATGTTGCCCAGGCTGGTCTCAAACTCCTGAGCTCAAGTGATCCTCCCACCTCAGCCTCCCAAAGTGCTGGGATGACAGGGGTGAACCCAAACCCTTTCTGTGACTCTTATGTTACCTGTTTATTACATGACCAGGTCTGGGTGCTCCTCTAGGGCTGGCCCATCCATCCTGAAGCCCCAGTCTGACCCAGCACAAGAGCGACTATTCATCTCACAGGGGAAACTGAGGCACAGACTCGGTTTCCCAGGCTGCTTCTAACTTCATGAGGCATCTGCACAAGGGAAGGATTTGGCTCTGTTCTCAGGCTGGAAGCCACGAAATGCTTGAACATTGTGGGGAGCAAAGAAAATACCGTCTGTTCTGCACAAAAAATGACTTCTCCTTATTACCAACAAAATAATGGAAAAAATAAAAAAGTATCTGGGAAAGGTGCTGGCATGGCCGAGGCTTCTGGAAGCTGTTTAGAGCTTGCCAAGTGCAGAACTGGGGCCATGTGGCTCTTCTACAGGGGCAGCTGGGCGGGGGACCCAGGCAGGCTTTGCCCTTTGTGTGGGCAGAAAGCAACAGTGAAAGAGACAGTGAAGGGTTGAGTTGTTTCCCTGAACGCCCTTTCCGGTCTCTGGGAGGGGCTGGGACAGAGCTGGCCTTGAGCAGCCCCAACCTGAATTTGGATTAGCCAAGTCTACCCTGAGGCAGTGGCTTCCTCAGTGTGGGCCTCAGTTTTCTCACCTGGAAAATGGGCTGATGCTTGCAGGGCTTCTAGTAGAGGGAGGAACATGAAGGATTCAGTCAATATCAGCAGCTGTCCTCTGGGGTGCCTTCCATTAGGTTCGTAGACAGAGGCCCTGCCACTCTTTGCTGCAGCTGGGGAAACTGAGTCAGTGCCTCAGTTTCCCTGCTGGCATGAACAGTCACTCTTGTACTGGGTCAGACTGAGGCTTCAGGATGGATGGGCCAGCCCTAGAAGAGCACCCAGACCTGGTCATATAATAAACAGGTAACATAAGAGTCACAGAAAGGCACTGGGCTCATGAGTGTCATCCCAGCACTTTGGGAGGCTGAGGCAGGCAGATCACCTGAGGTCAGGAGTTTCGGACCAGCCTGGCCAAAACATGGTGAAACCCCGTCTCTATTAAAAATACAAAAATTAGCCGGGCATGGTGGTGCACACCTGTAATCCCAGCTACTCGGGAGGCTGAGGCAGGAGAATTACTTGAACCCAGGAGGCAGAGGTACAATTGAGCTGAGATCAGGTCACTGTACTCCAGCCTGGGTGACAGAGGGAGACTCTGTCTCAAAAAAGAAAAAAAATAGGCCGGGCGTGGTGGCTCAAGCCTGTAATCCCAGCACTTTGGGAGGCCGAGACGGGCGGATCATGAGGTCAGGAGATCGAGACCATCCTGGCTAACACGGTGAAACCCCATCTCTACTAAAAATACAAGAAAATTAGCCGGGCGAGGTGGCGGGCGCCTGTAGTTCCAGCTACTCGGGAGGCTGAGGCAGGAGAATGGCGTGAACCCGGGGGAGCGGAGCTTGCAGTGAGCCGAGATCGCGCCACTGCACTCCAGCCAGGGCGACAGAGCGAGACTCCGCGTCAAAAAAAAAAATAAATAAATAAAATAAAATAAAATAAAATAAAATAAAGGGAAGGAAGGAAGAGGAAGAAAGGGACTTGGGATGTCCTTGCAGGGCAGGCAGAGGCCACCACCCCAAGGTGGCTGACTAGGAAAGTAACTTTCCTTTGGGGCTGAGAAATGGTGTGGAAGAATGAACTTCCTGTCTTAAAGGGGAAACCAAGCGGGAGCCCGAACAGCTCATTCAGCACTAAGAAAACTGCATTTGCAGAATGGCTTTTATGACTCAGGCTCTGGTCTCTGCCCAGTTAGATCTGACCCAGCATTTGGAGTGAGGCTAAACTGTCTCTCCTCTCCAGAGGTTTTCTGTGCCACCAGAGCAGGGACATTCCAGCCTCTCTTCCCCAAAGCTGGGTGCCCACCTCCCAGTGAAGGTCTTGGTGACTACTTCAGGTCTGTTTATGGCATGATTTGGTTACTATTCATCTCTTACATGGATTTGTCCGGCACCTAGAACAAGCCTGACCTGTGACAGCTTTCCTTTTTTTTTTTGAGATGGAGTCTCACTCTGTCGCCAGGCTGGAGTGCAGTGGCACGATCTCGGCTTACTGCAACCTCCAATTCCTGGATTCAAGCTATTCTCCTTCCTCAGCCTCCTGAGTAGCTGGGATTACAGGCACTTGCCACCACGCCCAGCTAATTTTTGTATTTTTTTTTTAGTAGAGACGGGATTTCACCATGTTGGCCAGGATGGTCTCAATCTCCTGACTTCATGATCCGCCAGCCTCAGCCTCCCACAGTGCTGGGATTACAGGCGTGAGCCACTGCGCTTGGCCCCTGTGACAGCTTTCTATGAGCACTTTCAGAAGTAGGAGATCCCCAGGTTCCAGCTTTCGACTTGGTGGCTTTCAGAATCACGTGAGCCAGGGAGTGAATCCCAGAATCCCAGCCCTGCTGCTTACCAGCAGTGCCACCCTGAAGAAGTCACTTTTTCTTCTTTGTGCCTCAGGTTCCCCATCCATAAAATGGGCATATGAATTGTGTTCACTTCTGAGGTTTACTGTAGGGATCTAATGAATTCTTTCTTTTTCTTTTCTTTTTCTTTTTCTTTTTTTTTTTTTTTTTGAGACAGAATCTTGCTCTGTCACCCAGGCTGGAGTGCAGTGCTGCGATCTCAGTTTGCTGCAATCTCTGCCTTCCGGGTTCAAGCGATTCTCCTGCCTCGGCCTCCCTAGTAGCTGGGATTACAGGTGCACGCCACCATACCCAGCTAATTTTTGTATTTTTAGTAGGAACAAGGGTTTCACCATGTTGGCCAGGCTGGTCTTCAACTCCTGGACTCAAGCAATCCACCCGCCTTGGCCTCCCAAACTGTTGGGATTACAGGTGTGATCCACCACGCCCAGCCCCTTTTTTTGAGACAGGGCCTCACTCTGTTCTAGGCTGTAGTACAGTGGCTCAATCATGGCTCACTGCAGCCTCAACTTTCTGGGTTCAAGCAATCCTCCCACCTCAGACTCCTGAGTGGCTGGGACTACAGGTGCACACCACTACACCTGACTAATTTTTGTATTTTTTGTAGAGACGGGGTGTCACTATGCTGCCCAGGCTGGTCTCCAACTCCTGGATTCAAGTGATCTGCCTGCCTCAGCCTCTCAAAGGGCTGGGATAACAGATGTAAGCTACTGCACCTGGCCTCCAATGAGTTGTTATGTGAAGAGAACGTGACTATAGGTGCTTAATAAATGCTTGCTATTATAAACATCCTATTTATTTTTCGTATGTGTTTTTGATCCTGAACCAACTTCTTTTTTTTTTGTCTTTTTTTTGTTGTTGTTGTTTTGAGACGGAGTCTCACGCTGTTGCCCAGGCTGGAGTGCAGTGGCGCGATCTCGGCTCACTGCAAGCTCCGCCTCCTGGGTTCACGCCATTCTCCTGCCTCAGCCTCCTGAGTAGCTAGGACTACAGGCGCCCGCCACCGCGCCCGGCTAATTTTTTGTATTTTTAGTAGAGACGGGATTTCACTGTGGTCTCGATCTCCTGACCTTGTGATCCGCCCGCCTCGGCCTCCCAAAGTGCTGGGATTACAGGCTTGAGCCACCGCGCCCGGCCGAACCAACTTCTTACTCTTTTCTTTTTCAGAAGTTAGAAGACTCCAACCAGGCCTGAACTCTCAAGGACAGAAATGGGTCCAACCTGGCATGACATCCTCTAAATCTTTAGCTCCCGGCCCCTCAGGTGCCCCCTCCAGCTACCTCCCTCTTCCTTCTCCTCATTCCCCAAGCCATAGCTGGTTGGGCCAACCTCCAGACATTAGCCTGTTTGCAAACTCCTATTCATCCCTCAAAGCCTCACCTTCAATGCTCTCCTCCCCAAGAAGCTCTCTCTCCTCTACCTCTAGACCTTCTCCAGCCCTCTTCCCTCTTTCTGGCCCGGCCCTGACCCCTGCAAGTGCCTGTGTGCAGCTTTGACTCCTCCAGCCTGAGTGTTCCTCAAGGGTTGAGACCAGGGCTGATGTTTCGCTAGAGTTTGTCACCTTCCAGCACAGAGTGGACCCATGGGGGTCAGGCAAAGGAGAGTTCAATACTATTGGTGATTTTGCATCACTTGAAGGAGACCCTGCCTTAAATTCAGAACTTGACTTCCGCCCACGGCCAAAGTTAATTCATTCAACAAACAACCCCCCATGAAGTTACGGAGCCAGGCTCCCTCAGGCCCAGGCAAGAAAGGGTCAGGGAGTTGGGGTCGCCAGCACTGGGTTACAGATTTGAGGACCTAGGACCAGAGTGAGTTGGGGATGGGAGGAGGCAGTGCTTGAGGCCCCTCTGAGCACCAAACCTGGACCCGAGGTTCAGTTCCCGCAGACCTAATTACCCTAATTTGCCACATGCACTAATTACCTCCTGGGTGCCAGGTGGCTGGGCGGGGCTGCCCCAATTTCCGGAGGTAGGTCGGGGCCCGATTATTTTTGGCTGTGGCGTCCTTGAAGGCTCCACCACCAGCAGCGCTTGAAGGGCAGAAAGTGGGGCAGAGAAATTGAGGCCACATCAGGGGAGGCACTGCGGGAATTGGGGGTCGGCTTAGCCTTGGAGCTCCCTGACCAGGGGGCCTTGGGCCCAAGGCCTGAGAGTCTTTGGCACCTAGCCAGAGGTGGCAAGATCTGGAGGGGCATGGCCAGGCACGATAGCTCATGCTTGTAGTCCCAGCACTTTGGAAGGCTGAGGCGTGTGGATCACAAGGTCAGGAGTTCAACACCAGCCTGGCCAATATGGTGAAACCCTGTCTCCACTAAAAATATAAAAAAATTAGCCGGACGTGGTGGCGCACACCTATAGTCCCAGCTACGCAGGAGGTTGAGGCAAGAGAATCGCTTGAACTTGGGAGGCAGAGGTTGCAGTGAGTCGAGATCGTGCCACTGCACTCTAGCCTGGGTGGCAGAGCGAGACTCCGTCTCAAAAAAAAAAAAAAAAAAAAAAAAGATCCGGAGGGGCTGAGAATCAGCCAGCTCCATGGTGGATTGCTCTGAAATATTTTTGTTTTGTTTTGTTTTGTTTTGAGACAGAGTCTCACTCAGTCATCCAGGCTGGAGTGCAGTGGCACAATCTCGGCTTACTGCAATCTCCCCCTCCTGGGTTCAAGCAATTCTCCTGCCTCAGCCTCTCGAGTAGCTGGGACTACAGGTGCGTGCCACCACGCCCAGCTAATTTTTTCATTTTTAGTAGAGATGTGGTTTCGCCAGGCTGGTCTGTTGGCCAGTCTGGTCTCAAACTCCTAACTTAAGGTAGGATTACAGGCGTGAGCCACCGCGCCTGGCCCAGGTCTGTTTTGATATGACACCACAGCCACGAAAGGGGCTGCCAGGGGGTGAGGGTGGGGGTAGTCAGATGGGCCTGGGTTCATATCCCAAGTCCCACCAGCTTGCTGTGTGTTCCTGGGCATATAACCTTTCATGAACTCTTTGCACCTTTCCTGAGGGATGAAACAGGCATAATTTAAAAAGAGTGCTTTAGGCATTGGGGGTCAGAGCATGTGCAAAGGCCCTGAGGTGGGGCCAGGCGGGCCATATTGGAGGAACACTATAGAGGTGTCTAGAATGGAGTAAGTGGGAGAAAAGCTTATGGGATTGCTGAGACCTAGGGGGTCACAGGAACTGAACAGAGCCTCGTGGGTCTTGGCGAGTTGTGTGGGTTTCATTCTGAAGGCACTGGGGAGCCATGGGAGAGTTTGGAGCCAAAGAGAGAGGGAGTGGTCACATTGACACTGCAGGCCCTGGGCAGGGTTTCAGCTCTGGTGTCTGTCCACGTGCAGAATAGTTGCAGACCCTACCATTCTCTGAGCCTCAGTTTCCCCACCCTGAGTAGAGTCCTGAGACAATGGCAGCCCCAGAACACAGTGGGCCCTCTGCCAGAGAAGCCCCACCCTACCCCGGAGCTCCCAAATGCTGGCTGTGCAGCCTACACGGCCTCCTCTCCGCCTGTCCCCCCATCCCACGCTCCTTCTGTGGCCTTGAGGGAGCAGCTGTGGGAACAGAGAGCAGGAGCCCGTGGGGAAGGCAGCTCAGAGGGGCTCTGGGGGCCGTGTTCCTGCTTGGTGACAGCCCACATGGGGCTGCCGCGCGCCGATTGTTCTCACAGCAGCCGGGTGACTCACATGCTACAGCCTCTTCCTTGGGTCTGCCAGAGGGAGAGTATTCCTGGTAACCAGGCACAGGCCGGGGTCTCTGGTTTGGCCACCTGTGCCGTGGCTATGCCCTCTAGGATCCCCCCTACCAACACACACCAAGGGACCCCTCTAACCAGCGGTGCTGCCCACCTCCTTGCTCCAGCATCTTCCGTGGCTCTCCTGGACACCTCAGAGAGAGAGGCTCAAGCTCCTCATTGCCCATTGGTCAAGCTGCTCAGCCCCACTTCAGAGCACTTGTACTGGATTCCACTTATAGCCTGAAATGCCAGCTCTGAGGTTGTTTCCTCCAGGAAGCCCTCCAGCCCTCCCCACAACTCTGACAATCCTGACCCCCAGGACAGGGATGCATCTGTGTCTGGCCCTGCCTCCCTCTCAGACTGGGGGCTACCTGGAGTCCAGGCCCAGGGCCCAGGCCTCTCAGACCTGGGAGTGTTATCCACTATAGGAGCGCTCAGCAGGGAATCTGGGGGAGGAAGGCAAGGTCCAAGACTGGACCCCAGGGGCCTGATATGTAACCAAATTATTTATGTATTTATTTATTTTTTATTTTATTTATTTATTTATTTTTTGAGACGTAGTCTCGCTCTGTCACCTGGGCTGGAGTGCAGTGGCACGATCTCGGCTCACTGCAACCTCGGTCTCACAGGTTCAAGCGATTCTCCTGCCTCAGCCTCCTGAGTAGCTGGGACTATAGGCACGTGCCACCACGCCCGGCTAATTTTTTTTTTTTTTTTGTATTTTTGTAGAGACGGGGTTTCACTGTGTTAGCCACAATGGTCTCAATCTCCTGATCTTGTGATCCACCCGCCTCAGCCTCCCAAAGTGCTGGGATTCCAGGCGTGAGCCACCACGCCCGGCATTAATTATTATTTTTTTAGAGACAAGGTCTAACTCTGCTGCCCAGGCTGGAGTGCAGTGGTGCGAGCTCAGCTCACTGCAGGCTCAACCTCCGGGGCTCTAGCGATTCTCCTGCCTCACCCTCCCAAGTCACTGGGATTAGAGGCCTGAGCCACCAAGCCTGGCTAATTTTTTAACATTTTGTAGAGATGGGGTCTTCCTATGTTGTCCAAGCTGGTCCCTAATTCCTGGGCTCAAGCAATCCTCCTGCCTTAGCCTCCCACAGTGTGGAGATTATAGGCATGAGCCACTGCACCTAGCTAACCCCAGTTTCATAGAAAACTGAGGCTCAGCGAGCTTGTCAGTTCCCCAAAGTAAAAGTCAGCAGAAGGCTGGAGGTGGTGGCTCATGCCTGTAATCCCAGCTCTTTGGGAGGCGGAGGCAGGCGGATCACCTGAGGTCAGGAGTTCAAGACCAGCCTCACCAACATGGTGAAACCCCGTCTCTACAAAAATACAAAAAAAAATGGGCCGAGCGCGGTGGCCCCAGCACTTTGGGAGGCTGAGGCAGGCAGATCACGAGGTCAGGAGATCGAGACTATCCTGGCTAACACGGTGAAACTCCATCTCTACCAAAAATACAAAAAATTAGCCAGGCGTGGTGGCGGGCTCCTGTAGTCCCAGCTACTTGGGAGGCTGAGGCAGGAGAATGGTGTGAACCCGGGAGGCGGAGCTTGCAGTGAGCTGAGATCACGCCACTGCACTCCAGCCTGGGTGACAGGGCAAGACTCTGTCTCAAAAAATAAAAAAAAATAAAAAAAATAATAGCCAGGCACAGTAGGTCATGCCTGTAATCCCAGCACTTTGGGAGGCCAAGGTGGGTGAATCACCTGAGATCACCTGACTAACAAGGTGAAACTCTGTCTCTACTAAAAATACAAAAATTAGCTGAGTGTGGTGGCACACACCTGTAGTCCCAGCTACTCAGGAGGCTGAGGCAGGATGATCACCTGAACCTGGGAGGCAGAGGTTGCAGTGAGCCAAGATCATGCCATTGCACTCCAGCCTGGGTGACCGAGTGAGACTTCATCTCAAAAAAAAAAAAAAAAAGAAAGAAAAAAAAAAAGTCACCAGGGAGGCTGAAGGTGGTGGCTCACGCCTGTAATCCCAGCACTTTGGGAGGCCAAATCGGGCAGATCACTTGAGGTCAGGAATTCGAGACTGGCCTGGCCAACATGGCAAAAATCTGCCTCTACTAAAAACACAAAAAATTATCCGGCGTGGTGGTGTGCACCTGTAACCCCAGCTACTCAGGAGGCTGAGGTGGGAGGATCGCTTGAACCTGGGAGTCAGAGGCTGCAGTGAGCCCAGATCGCACCACTTCACTCCATCCTGGGCGACAGAGTGAGAATTTGTCTCAAAACAACAAACGGTAGGGAGTAAAGGCTGGTCCTGGAACCCCAGTCTGAGAGGCCAAATCCGCTCCTTGCAACCTTTGGAGCTTTGCTTACCCAGGGAGCAGGTTGCGGGGTTCGCTCGTCCACCTGCAGGTAGATGTGGTGCAGCCTGGGCTCAAACTCAAGGGGTACAACAGCCCTTCCTCCCTGGACCTCTGTTTCCTCCTCTGTAAAGCAAGGATTATTCATCATTAACTCATGTTTATTAAGCATTTAAGGCATCCAGGTCTGTTAGGACATCCTGCCCTCAGGGACCTCATGTCTGGTAGACAAGGGAACGAAGAAATGACTTCTGACAGGATTTTGCAAAAGAAAGAAAAGCAGGCAAAGCACCAGGCCAAGACTGCAGTGGCTGCTGAAGGCTGCTTTGTGGAGGTGGTGATTCAGGGCAACACCACGCCCAAAGGCCCTGAGGCGGGGACGTGTTCAGCCCCTTGGGACAACATTGAGGAGGCGACTGTGACTGAAGCTAAGTGAGTTGGGGAGAGTGGGGAGGCACCATGTAGGCAGGGAGGGCTACAGGCTGAGCATCAGGGACCTGTGGGCCCCCAGCAAGGAATGTAGACTTTATACTTAGAGCACTGGGGAGCCACTGAAGGCTTTTGAGCAGGAGAGGCCATGATCTTGTTTTTTTTTTTTTTTTTTTTTTTTTTGAGACGGAGTCTCGCTCTGTTGCCCGGGCTGAAGTGCAGTGGCGCCATCTCGGCTCACTGCAAGCTCCGCCTCCCAGGTTCCTGCCATTCTCCTGCCTCAGCCTCCCGAGTAGCTGGGACTACAGGCGCCCGCCACCTCGCCTGGCTAGTTTTTGTATTTTTTAGTAGAGATGGGGTTTCACCGTGTTAGCCAGGATGGTCTCGATCTCCTGACCTAGTAGTGATCCACCTGTCTCGGCCTCCCAAAGTGCTGGGATTACAGGCTTGAGCCACTGCGCCCGGCCTTTTTTTTCTTTTAGACAAGGTCTCATGCTTTCACCCAGGCTCAAGTGCAGTGGCATGATCATGGCTCACTGCAGCTTCAACCTCCTGGTCTCAGATGATCCTCCCACCTCAGCCTCCCAGGTAGCTGGGACTACAGGTGTGCGCCACTATGCCCAGTTGCGAACTGCTTTTGTGTTTAAATATTTGCAGCCAGGTGCAGTGGCTCATGTCTGTAATCCCAGCACTTTGGGAGGCCGAGGCGGGAGGATCCTTGAGTCCAGGAGTTTGAGTCCACTCTGTCCAACGTGGTGAAACCCTATCTCTACTAAAAATACAAAAATTAGCCAGGTGTGATGGTACATGCCTGTGGTCCCAGCTATTCGGGAGGCTCAGGCAGGAAAGTTGCTTGAACCTGGGAGGTGGAGGTTGCAGTGAGCCGAGATCGCACCATTGCACAACAGCCTGGGCCACAGCAAGACTCTGTCTCAAAAAAAAAAAAAAAAGGATTTGCAGCCAGGCACAGTGGCTCATGCCTGTAATCCCAGGGCCTGAGGGAGGAAACTTGTCTTCGTAAGCCCTTTCATGCTCTTTCCCATCTTCCTCTGTCTCTCACGAGGTCCTGGATGCCAGCCTCTGCGTCTTATCGCTGAAATCTCAGGCCTCCAACAGCAGGGAAACATCTGCTTTCCGGAGTGCAAGGATCTTCCAGCCAGGAGGGAGGTCACAGGGAAGGATGATCGCTGAAACAAAGAGAAAGGGTCACACGTTGGGCGCTGACTACATCAACAGGGGAGACACTGGCTGGGTGCGGTGGCTCAGTCCTCTAATCCCAGCACTTTGAGAGGCCGAGGCAGGTGGATCATTTGAGGTCAGGAGTTTGAGACCAGCCTGGGCAACATGGTGAAACCCCATCTCTACTAAAAATACAAAAAAAAATTAGCCAGGCATTGTGGCGTACACCTGTAATCCTAGCTACTCAGGAGGCTGAGTCAGGAGAATCACTTGAACCTGGGAGGCAGAGGTTTCAGTGAGCCAAGATTGTGCCATTGCACTTCCGCCTGGGTGACAGAGTGAGACTGCACCTCGGAAAAAATAAAAACGCACGGCCGGGCACGGTGGCTCACGCCTGTAATCCCAGCACTTTGGGAGGCCGAGGTGGGCGAATCATGAGGTCAGGAGATCGAGACCATCCTGGCTAACATAGTGAAACCCCATCTCTACTAAAAATACAAAAAGAAACTAGCCAGGCGCGGTGGTGGGCGCCTGTAGTCCCAGCTACTGGGGAGGCTGAGGCAGGAGAATGACGTGAACCCAGGAGGCGGAGCTTGCAGTGAGCGGAGATGGCGCCACAGCACTCCAGCATGGGTGACAGAGCGAGACTCCCGTGGCAAATAAATAAATAAATAGAAAATAAAAACACACAAAAATTAGCCAGGCGTGGTGACACACATCTGTAGTCCCAACTACTGGGGAGGCTGAAACAGGACAATTGCTTGAGCCCAGGAGGTCGAGGCTGCAGTGAGCTCAGATTGCACCGCTGCACTCTAGCCTGGGGACAGAGCGAGACCTGTCTTGAAAAACAACAAAGACACATATCCCAAAGTCAATGGGGACCAGAGGGCCAGAGTCTGGGGAAGGGCGTCAGTGCCCCCATATCTTGGGGTCCCCCCTCACACCTTGGGGTCCCTCAGGCTTTGGCATCCCCCCTGGGATCCAGGAGGAGTGTAACTGCTGGTGGCTGGGCCAAGCCCTTGGTGGATAACCCCACTGTTCTGGGGGGTACCAACCAGGGAGGTCATGACCAGGAGCTGAGGGGTTCCCGCAGGACCCATCCAGGTAGCAGGTGCTCAGGAGTTGGCTGTTAACATCGTTGGGGATGTAGGGAGGTGGGGTCTCTCTCAAGGACTTCGGTGTCCAGATATACCCGCGCTTGGCTCAGGCTGCAGGTCAGGAGAGTAAGAAGCAGAAAGAAACACAGACGTACAGACCTTGGAGAGCAGCCGCTTGGGGGCTGGCCTCTCGATTCTAGATGAGACCCTCTCCTGGGGGGCCACTCAGAGTCCGTCTGGGACACCACAGCCATGCCCACATGCAAGACAGACATTGTGTAACTGGCCAGTGACCTCCAAGTCACATCTGCCAGAGCCCTCCACCAACCAGCAGTCACAGTGCCCAGGGTGGGTGTTGAGCAGCATCTGGACCTGGCTGGAGGGCAGGTGTCTGGAGTCATGTGGAAGGAGTGGCGGACCCCTGAAAAGGCACCTGGGGAGACCAGGTTGGAGACAGGGATGCAATGTACAGGGACACTAGAGCCACTCCCAGTGTGACAGTCTACACTGGGCTCTTCGAAGGGTAGGCGGGGTGCTTAATGCTGAGGCTCAAGCTCCACCTTTCCACTTCCTCACATATTCATGCACCCACTCAGTGCCTATCCATCCATCCACCCACCCATCCACCTATCCACTCATTTGCCCATCCATCCATCCATCCATCCATCCATTCATTCATCCATCCACCCACCCACCCATCTGCCCATCCATCCATCCAATCATCCATCCACCCACCCACTCATCCATCCACCCACCCATCCATCCATCCATACACCCATCCATCTTCCCATCCATCCAACCTTCCATCCAACCTTCCATCCATCCATCCATCCATCCATCCATCCATCCATCCATCCATCCATCCAGCTATTCATCTGCCCATCCATCCACCCATCCACTCACCCATCCACCCATCCATCCATACATACACCTATCCATCTGCCCATCCATCCACTCATCCACCCACCCATCCATCCATCCATACACCCATCCGTCTTCCCATCTATCCAACCATCCATCCATCCATCCACCCATCCACTCACCCATCCATCCATACATACACCTATCCATCTTCCCATCCATCCAACCATCCATCCATCTACCCATCCATTCATACATACATCAACCCACACATTCATCCATTCATACACCCACCCACCCACCCATCCATCCATCCATACACCCACCCACCCACCCATCCATCCATCCATACACCCACCCCCCCACCGGTCCATCCATCCATACACCCACCCCCCCACCCATCCATCCATCCATCCATACACCCATCTGCCTTCCCATTCATCCATCCACCCATTCACCCACCCATCCACCCACCCACCCATTCTCTATCCGTACACCCATCCATGTTCCCATCCATCCACCCATCTACCCACCCACCCATCCTCTATCCATACACCCATCCATGTTCCCATCCATCCACCCATCCACCCATCCATCCATCTATCTATCCATCCATCTATTCACCCAGCCATCTTCCCATCCATCCAATTATCCATTCATCCGTTTACTATCCATTCATCCATCTATACACCCATCCATCCAATCATCCAACCATGTGTACATTCATCTTTCCATATATTCATCCATTCATCAATCTACTATTTATCCATACATCCACCCAGTCACCCATCCAGTCATTTATCTTCCATCCCCCATCCATCCCCATCCATCCCCATCCATCCCACCATTCACCAATCCCCCATTCCTATCCTATCCACCCATCCATCCTTCCATTCATCCACCTTCATATGCAGGCATCATCCACGATCCACCCAACTCTACTTCCACTTCTCATACTTCTACTCATTCTTTAAGCACCAACTCCATGTGCCTTCCTCTTTGTAGCCCTCAGTGTGGCCCAGACCCTCCCTGTCCCTTCCTCTGGCCCAGGTCCGACCCCGTAGAGCTAAGAGTGAATGCACCTGACTCAGCTTTCAGACTGGAGGCTGCTTGAGAGCCAGGCCTGGGGCTGAGGCTTCTTGGGAGTCCAGCAGCACCAGTGTGAGAGGACGCTGAGAAGACCAGCAATTTCTGTCTGTGGCCCATTGAGGCATCAGGCCTCCAAGTTGGGGGGATACCTCCCCACCCACCAGTAATAAAGCCCCTGTGATTTAAGCCCAATAAGAAGGCCCAGGGAAGGAAATCAGGTTTGGCTTGAGACCACTCCAGGGGGCAGCAAGAGCTCCGGGGACAGAGATATCTGGGTTTGTGCTCCACTTTGTCACATATGCACTGTGTGACACTGAACAGGTCACTTTACCTCTCTGAGCCTCAGTTTCCCCATTTGGAAATCAATCTATCTCATGTTAATTGCACATTTACAAGGAGTTGAGGCCCACAGCAGGCCCTGCCAGCTGGGATGTATCAGTTCCACTCCAGGGGAGAGGCTAGGAGGAGCTGGGGCGAGGAGAATGGGAAGGGAGGTTGAGAAGGTGGATGGGGCCAGGCGCGGTGGCTTATACCTGTAATCCCAACACTTTTGGAAGCTGAGGCAGAAGGATCACTTGAGGCCAGGAGCTTGAGACCAGCCTGGGCAACATAGCGAGACCCCATATCTACAAAATCTAAAAAGATTAGCTGGGCATGACAGTGTACACCAGTGGTCCCAGCTACTTGGGAGGTTGAGGTGGGAGGTTGGCTTGAGCCTGGGAGGTCAAGGCTGCAGTGAGCCGTGATGGCACCACTGTATTCCAGTCTGGATGACAGAGTGAGATCCTATCTCAAAAAAAAAAAAAAAAGGTGAATGGCACTGGTGGGGGGCTGGGAGGGGTGTGGGACATAGGTGTATGTTTCCTAATGGATTCGGAGTTCCATGTTTTCTTTTCTTTTCTTTCTTTTTTTTTTTTTTTTTTTTGGAGATGGAGTGTCACTGTGTTGCCCAGGCTGGAGTGCAATGGAATGACCTCGGCTCACTGCAACCTCCGCCTCGCAAGTTCAAGCAATTCTCCTGCCTCAGTCTCCCGAGTAGCTGGGATTGCAGGCATGTGCCATCACGCCCACCTAATTTTTTTTTTTTTTTGAGACAGAGTCTTGCTCTGTCACCCAGGCTGGAGTGCAGTGGTGCAATCTCAGCTCACTGCAACCTCTGCTTCCTGGGTTCAAGCGTTTCTCCTGACTCAGCCTCACTAGTAGATGGGATAACAGGCACCTGCCACCATGCCCAGCTATTTTATTTTATTTATTTTTGTAATTTTAGTAGAGATGGATTTTTACCATGTTGCTCAGGCTGGTCTGGAACTCCTGACCTTGTGATCTGCCCGCCTCAGCCTTCCAAAGTGCTGGGATTACAGGCGTGAGCCACCACGCCCCTCCAATTTTTGTACTTTTTAGTAGAGACAGGGTTTCACTATGTTGGCCAGGCTGGTCTCGAACTCCTGACCTCAAGTAATCTGTCCGCCTCAGTCTTCGAAAGTGCTGGGATTACAGGCATGAGCCACCATGCCGGCCTCTTTTCTGATTCTCCAAATAATGTGTGCTCATTGTAAAAACAGTTTTAGAAAGCACAGACATGTGTAACGTAAATAATCTAAATCGGTCCCTTGTCATAGCGTTTAATTTCCTTTATGAATTTTTAATACCTGTTTACTTTATGCCTGGTGCTTATTGGTAAATTTTAAAATGCTGGCACAGAAAACAAACTAAGTAAACAAATTCAGATGCCATCCCTGCCCTTGGCCCTAGCTGACACGGACCAGGGGCTCTGTAAATATCTGTTGAGTGAACGAAATTTTAAAAATAAAATCAATGCCCAGAAATAACTGTTACTAACACGATGGTCTATTTCCATCTAGATTTTTTTCTTTCTTTCTTTCTTTTCTTAGCCCAAATGGAATTATACTATACACATGATTTGTCAGTCAAGGCCAAATTCCAGTGTACATTCTTGAGTTTAGAGACCTCGGCATCACTCACCTTGAAGTTTTTCTATGGTTTGTTAAACAGATCTCCTATGGTTGGACATCTAGGTCACTCTCTGGGGACAGCCTAACAAATAGAATAACACATTTTCTTTTTTTTTCTGAGACAGAGTCTCACTCTGTCGCCCAGGCTGGAGTGCAGGGGCACAATCTCGGCTCACTGCAACCTCCACCTCCCGTGTTCAAGTGATTCTCCTGCCTCAGCCATAGCTGGGACTACAGGTGCCCACCACCACGGTCGGCTAAGTATTTTTTTTTTTTTTTTTTTTTTGAGACGGAGTCTCGCTCTGTCGCCCAGGCTGGAGTGCAGTGGCCGGATCTCAGCTCACTGCAAGCTCTGCCTCCCGGGTTCCCGCCATTCTCCTGCCTCAGCCTCCCGAGTAGCTGGGACTACAGGCGCCGCCACCTCGCCCGGCTAGTTTTTTTTTGTATTTTTTAGTAGAGACGGGGAAGTTTTTTTGTTTTTGTTTTTTTTTTGAGAGGGAGTCTCGCTCTGTCGCCCAGGCTGGAGTGAAGTGGCGTGATGTCCACTCACTGCAAGCCTGTCCCCGGTTCACGCCATTCTCCTGCCTCAGCCTCCCAAGTAGCTGCAACTATAGGTACCTGCCACCATACAGGGTAATTTTTTTTTTTTTTGTATTTTTAGTAGAGACCGGGTTTCACCATGTTAGCCAGGATGGTCTCGATCTCCTGGCCTCGTGATCTGCCCGCCTTAGCCTCCCAAAGCGCTGGGATTACAGGCATGAGCCACCACGCCCGGCCTAAATTTTGTATTTTTAGTAGAGACAGGGTTTTGCCATGTTGGTCAGGCTGGTCTCAAATTCCTGACTTCAAGTAATCACCGGTCTCGGCCTTCCAAAGTGTTGAGATTACAGGCGTGAGCCACTGAGCCCGGCCAAACACACATTTTCAATTCTTCTCCTTCTTCTTTTCTTTTCCTTTTTTTTTTCTGAGACAGGGGTCTCAGTATGTTGCCCGTCTGGAGTGCAGTGGCTATCACAGGTGTGTTCCCACTACTGATCCGCACAAGAGTTTTACCTGCTCAGTTTCCAGCCTGGGCCGGTTCACCTCTCCTTGGGCAACCTGGTGGTGGTATCCCGCTCCCCGGGAGGTCACCATATTGACACCAAACTTACTGTAGTCACCCAATTGGCATAGTGCACTACAGCCCAGAACTCCTGGATTCAAGTGATCCTTCCACCTCGGTCTCCTGAGTAACTGGGACTATAGGCATTCGTCACTGAGCCCAACTTCTCAGCATTTTTGATGAATACTTAAGACCACACCACCTTCCATACAGGGGACCTTACTTGACTCCCAGCAGTGATGGGTGAGTATGTCCATTTCTCTGAATGTTTGACATTTGCAAATAAATGTTAGAGACATTTGCTTGGCAAGATGTAGATTAAAATCAGAAGCCATAAGCCAGGCATGGCGCCTCGTGCTTATAATCCCAGCACTTTGGGAGGCCCAGGACAGAGGATCACTTGAGTCCAGGAGTTCAACTAGCCTGGGCAACACGACAAGATCCTATCTCTACCCCCCAAAAAAATTTTGTTTTTGTTTTTGTATTCTCTCACCTCTGCCTTATGAGTAGCTGGGACTACAGGCACGTGCCATCACGCCTAGGTAATTTTTGTATTTTTAGTAGAGACGGGATTTCACCGTGTTGGCCAGGCTGGTATCGAACTCCTGACCTCAGGTTATCTGCCTGCCTTGGCCTCCCAAAGTGCTGGGATTACAGGCGTGAGCCACCGTGCCCGACCCGCAAAAAAGGTTTAAATTAGCCAGATGTGGTAGTCAGTGCCTGTGGGCCCAGCTACTGGGGAGGCTGAGTAGGGAGGATCACTTGAGCCCAGGAGGTCGAGGCTGCAGTGGAGCTGCGAGTATGTCATTGCACTCCAGGGCAACAGAATGAGAACCTGTCTCAAAAAATAAATAAATAAATAAGAAGAGAAAATGGAAAATGCCAGAAGGTGCATGAGGGATTGAGTGTTGTCATGAAAGGCTTCCTGGAGGAGGTGTCATTTGAGGTGGAAGCCAGAGACCGCAGAATGGAGCTTCTGATTTTTTAAAATTTAGGTAATATTTACATAATAAAAGTTATAATTTTTTAAACTTTTTTTTCTTTTTGAGACAAAGTCTTGCTCTGTCACCCAGGCTGGAGTATGGTGGCTTGATCTCAGCTCACTGAAACTTCCGCCTCTCAGCTTCAAGCCATTCTCCTGCCTCAGCCTCCCAAGTAGCTGGGATTACAGGCATGCGTGACCATGTCTAACTAATTTTTGTATTTTTAGCAGAGATGGGGTTTCACCATGTTGGCCAGGCTGGTCTTGAACTCCCGACCTCATGTGATTCGCCCACTTCCTTGGCCTCCCAAAGTGCTGGGATTGATTACACACGTTTCCAAACAGTGGATCCCACAAGAAATGAAGGTGTCATCAAAGGTGACAGAATGGAGGTCCCCGTCTGAGGGACGGACTGCTGAACCTCGAGTGAGTGGGCTACAAGGCTGGCAGGGAGGTCACCCAGTCCTAAGGCCTAAGATTGTCCCCAGACATAAAGCTTGAACCCTGAGGCCCCTTTGGTTGGTTTACTTGGTCCTTGGCCAGCATTTAAACTCTCTCTTTTTTTTCTTCTTGAGACAGGTTCTTACTCTGTCGCCCAGGCTAGAGTGCAGAGCACAATCTCGGCTCCCTGCAACCTCTGCCTGTTGGGTTCAAGTGATTCTCCTGTCTCAGCCCCCGGGAGTAGCTGGAGCTACAGACGTGTGCCACCATGCCCAGCTAATTTTTGTATTTTTAGTAGTAACAGAGTTTCACGATGTTGATCAGGCTGGTCTTGAACTCCTGACCTCAAGTAATGCTCCTGCCTTGACCTCCCAAAGTGCTGGGATTAAAAGGGTGAGCCACCACTCCTGGCCTACACTCTCTTGACAAAGGTTTTTATAAATCCCAGTTTGGCTGGGTGCCATGGCTCATGCTTGTAATCCCAGTATTTTGGGAGGCTGGGGCCAGGGGATCACTTGAGCCCTGGAGATTGAGACCAGTCTGGGGCAACATGGCAAAACCCATCTCTACAAAAAATAAAATAAAATTAGCCAGGAATGGTGGTGTGTGCCTGTGGTCCCAGCTTCTTGGGAGGCTGATGTGGGAGGATCACTTGAGCCCAGGAATTAGAGGCTGCAGTGAGCCATGATTGTGCCACTGCACTCCAGCCTGGGTGACACAGTGAGACCCTGTCTCGGAAATAAATAAATAAATAAATAAATAAATAAATAAATAAATAAGACAGTCTGGGCCAGGTGCCAAGGCTCACGCCTGTAATCCCAGCACTTTGGGAGGCTGAGGCGGGCAGATTGCTTGAGCCTGGCAGTTTGAGATCAGCTTGGCTATTATAGTGAAATCCCATCTCTACTAAAAAGAAAAAAATTAGTTGGGTGTGGTGGTGCACACCTATAGTCCCAGCTACTTGGGAGACTAAGGTGGGAAAATCACTTGAGCCTGGGATCGAGGCTGTAGTGAGCCGTGATCGCACCACTGCCCTCCAGCCTGTGTGACAGAGTGAGGCTCTGTCTCAAAACACCACCAGCAATAAGAAAACCCATGACCAGCTGGGCACAGTGGCTCATGCCTGTAATCCCAGCACTTTGTGAGGCCGAGGTGGACAGATCGCGAGGTCAGGGGTTGGAGACCAGCCTGGCCAACATAGTGAAACCCCATCACTACTAAAGATACAAAATATTAGCCAGGCGCGGTGGCACTCCCCTGTAATCCCAGCTATGCAGGAGGCTGAGGTAGGAGAATCGCTTGAACCTGGGAGGCGAAGGTTGCAGTGAGCTGAGATCGCGTCACTGCGCTCCAGTCTGGGCGACAGAGGAAGACTCCATCACAAAAAAAAAAAAAAGAAAAAAGAAGATTAAAAAAAAGAAAATCCATGAACACTCAGACCTGCAGCCAGTGAAGGCAAGGTAGAGATGGGACCCCACCCTTCAGCCTGTGTCTTACATTTTTAGGGGTCTAATTTAATTTAGAAGGTCCAGCAGGGAAGTGTGTCTACTTGTCCAGTGAGGGCAGCCTCAAGATATCTTCCCACCTCGGCCTCCCAAATCACTGGGATTACAGGCGTGAGTCACTGTACCTGGCCTGAAGGTCCCTTTTACAGATAAGAAAACTGAGGTTCAGGGCCGGCTTCTGCCCCTGTCCAACCTGCTGGCTTCTTCCTCAGCCAGCCCTCTCCAACTACTGCCTCTTTCTCTCTTTCTCTCTCTCGCTTTCCTTTTTTTTTTTTTTTTATTTGACGGAGTCTCACTCTGTCGCCCAGGCTGGAGTTCAGTGGCGCCATCTCGGCTCACTGCAAGTTCCACCTCCCAGGTTCAGCCATTCTCCCGTCTCAGCCTCCCGAGTAGCTGCGACTACAGGCACCCGCCACCACACCCGGAAATTTTGTTTTTGTATTTTTAGTAGAGCCAGCTAGGCTATTCCTGTTTAGCCAGAATGGCCTCGATCTCCTGACCTCGTGATCCACCCGTCTTGGCCTCCCAAAGTGCTGGGATTACAGGCGTAAGCCACCGCGCCCGGCCTAATTTTTTTTTTTTTTTTTTTTTTTTTTTTTTTTTTTGAGACGGAGTCTCACGCTGTTGCCCAGGCTGGAGTGCAGTGGCGCGATCTCGGCTCACTGCAAGCTCCGCCTCCCGGGTTCCCGCCATTCTCCTGCCTCAGCCTCCTGAGTAGCTGGGACTACAGGCGCCCGCCACCGCGCCCGGCTAATTTTTTTGTATTTTTAGTAGAGACGGGGTTTCACTGTGGTCTCGATCTCCTGACCTTGTGATCCGCCCGCCTCGGCCTCCCAAAGTGCTGGGATTACAGGCTTGAGCCACCGCGCCCGGCCTATTTTTGTATTTTTAATAGAGGCAGGGTTTCACCATGTTGGTCAGATTGATCTCGAACTCCTGACCTCGTGATCCACCTGCCTTGGCCTCCCAAAGGGCTGGGATTACAGGCGTGAGCCACAGGGCTCGGCTTTTTTTTTTTTTTTTTTTTTTTTTTTTGAGACAGAGTCTCACTCTGTTGCCCAGGTTGGAGTGCAGTGGCACCATCTTGGCTCACTGCAATCTCCGCTTCCTGAGTTCAAGCGATTCTCCTGCCTTGGTCTCCCTAGTAGCTGGGATTACAGGCGTGCACAACCACGCCCTGCTAATTTTTATATTTTTAGTAGAGACGGGGGTCACCATGTTGGCCAGGCTGGTCTCGAACTCCTGACCTCAGGTGATCCACCCGCCTCGGCCTCCCAAAGTATTGGTATTACAGACGTGAGCCATCATGGCCAGCCACTACTGCCTATTTCTGCATCTCCTGTTCCAGACAAACAGAAGAAACAAGGCCATTTATTGAGCGCCGGTGGGATGCTGAGGGCTCAACCTGCATCCTCAAAGATCGTCCATCCAGCGTCCTGCTAGGAGTGGATCAACCGAGTCACAGAAAGGGCTCGACCCCCACTCACTGTAGGGAGGGGAAAGCTGAGGTTCAGAGAGGTGAAACGACACTCCCGGGGTCACACAGCAAGGACATGCAGGGGCAGGTTTGCGGGTGAGGCTATTCCTGCATCCACCGTATAGAAAGGGAAGGCGATGCGCAAAGGTCAGCCAGTGCTGGAGACCAGACGGCGGCCCATAGGGAGGCGTGGACTCGGGTCCGGGATACACCTGATGGGGCGGGGCTATCCTCATTGGGTGGGCGGTGCTGGACCGGGCTGCCCCTGTCAGGTGGAATCGGGGTGGAATGCACCTGTGCAGAGGGCTTGGGGGCGTGGCTAGAGGCTGAGATGCGTCGGGTGGGCTGGGGCTGGGCGGAGCGGGCGGTGCAGCACTGCAGCGGAAGAGTTTTCTTGCTACCAGCAGGATGAAAGGGTCCTACTGTGGGTGATCGTGCACATAAAAGGCTGCGAGGTCACGTTGTCCATGCGCTGAGGGAAAGGAGAGGAACCCCGGCCTCAGTTCCTAGGCCAGCAAATGGAGTCGCCATCCTTGACTCCTGTCTGTGCCTGTCTGCGCCTCAGCAAGCCTTAGTCTCCGTATCTGTCGAATGGGCGTGCCATCCCCGAGATAGAAGGGACCTTTTGTGCCCCAGAGCTGGTCCCTTTCCTGTGCCCCCACAGCCTCAGAATAAAGCCAAACACCTCACCTGTCAACCCTCAACTCCCTCCGCCATCCCCCTTATTCACAGTACTCCAGCCACAGGCTTCCTAGTTGGTCTTTGCACAGGGCAACAACATTACCACCCCAGGACTATCTGAGCCGCCTACTCTCAATTCTTCCCTATGACTACTCCTTTAGGTATCGACTAAATACTAACATCCTGGCCAAAATAGCCTTCCCTCTCTGAGGTTTCAAATCCATGGAGGGAGTGGATTTTGGGCTAACTGGATAGTGCCACAAAAAATGTACATATATATGCCGGGTGCAGTGACTCACGCCTGTAATACCAACACTTTGGGAGGCCAAGGCAGGCAAATCACCTGAAGTCAGCAGTTCCAGACCTGCCTGGCCAACATGGTAAAACCCCATCTCTACTAAAAATACAAATAAATTAGCCGGATATGGTGGCTCACGCCTGTAATCCCAGCTACTTGGGAGGCTGAGGCAGGGGAATCGCTTGAACTGGGGAGGCGAAGGTTGCAATGAGCCAAGATTGTGCCACTGCACTCCCTGGGGGATAGAGCAAGACTCTGTCTCCAAAAAAATTAAATAATAATAATTCCAAATGGATCTGAGATGTGAATATGCACCCTGCAAACACTAGAAGAGGCTATGTGCAGCCAGGGCAGTGCCGCACACTCGTCATTCTAGCACTTTGGGAGACTGAGGCAGGTGGATCACCTGAGGTCAGGAGTTCGAGACCAGCCTGGTCAACATGGTGAAACAGTCTCTACTAAAAATACAAAAACTTAGCCAGGCACGGTGGCAGTTGCCTGTAATCCCAGCTACTCCAGAGGCTGACCCAGAAGAATTGCTTGAACCCAGGAGGCAGAGGTTGCAGTGAGCCGAAGTCGTGCCACTGTACCCCAACCCGGGCAACAAGAGCGAAACTCTGTCTCAAAAAAAAATAATAATAATAATACGAGGGTATGTGTATGTTTCTCTAAGGTCTGGGAAGGGAAAGAGCTTTCATAATGATCAGTCAGAGCCCAGGAGCAACAATGCGAAGGATGTGTGCATTCATACATGTATGTGTGTGTGTAAGAGTAAAATAGGCCAGGCGCGGTGGCTCACTCCTGTAATCCCAGCACTTTGGGAGGGCAACGCAGGCAGATCACTTGAGGACAGGAGCTCGAGACCAGCCTGGCCAACATGGTAAACCCTGTCTGTACTAAAAATACAAAAATTTAGCCAGGCATGATGGCACATGCCTGTAATCCCAGCACTCAGGAGGCTGAGGCAGGAGAATCGCTTGAACCCGGAGGTGGAGTTTGCAGTGAGCCAAAATCACGCGTTGCACTCCAGCCTGGGGGTCACGGCAAGACCGTGTCTAAAAAAAAAAAAAGTAAAATAAAACCTTTGGCCAGTCACAGTGGCTCGTGCCTGAAATCCCAAATCCTCCTGAGGCAGGAGGATCACTTGAGGCTAGGAGTTTGAGATGAACCTGGGCAATATAGCAAGACTCTGTCTCTACAAAAAATAAAAAATTAACTGGGCATAGTGGCATGTGCCTGTAGTCTCAGCTATGTGTGAAGCTGAGGTGGGAGGATCACTTGAGCCCAGGAGTTTGAGGTTACAGTGAGCTATGATTGTGCCACTGCAACTGCACTCCAGCCTGGGAGACAGAGTGAGAACCTGTCTCAAAATAGTAATAGTAGGCCAGGCCTGGTGGCTCACAACTGTAATCCCAGCACTTTGGGAGGCTGAGTGGGTGGATCATGAGGTCAGGAGTTTCAAGACCAGCCTGGCCAACATGGTGAAACCCAGTCTCTACTAAAAATAGAAAAATTAGCCGAGTGTGGTGGCGGTTGCCTGTAATCCCAGCTACTGGGGAGGCTGAGGCAGGAGAATCATTTGAACCTGGGAGGTGGAGATTGCAGTGAGATGAGATCACGCCATTGCACTCTAGCCTGGGCGACAAGAGCAAGACTCCGTCTCAAAAAACAAAAATCAAAACCAAAACAAACAAACAAAAAATAATAATAATAACAACAACAATGCATTGAACAATGATCATGAGCTTTAAAAAATGAAAAAAAAACCACAAAACAATGAGCTGGGGGCCAGGTGTCGTGACTTGTACCTATAATCACAGCAATTTGGGAGGTTGTGGTCGTGATACAGGAGATAGAAATTATTTAGGCAGGTAGTGACGGTAAAAGAGTCCTGGGAATTTCCCTTTTAACAAAAAGCAGCCACCAAATCATTTCTTTCTTTTTTTAATTTTTATTTTTTGAGACAGAGTTTTGTTCTTGTCACCCAGGCTACAGTGCAGTGGCGCCATCTTGGCTTACCGCAACCTCTGCCTCCCGGCTTCAAGCAATTCTGTCTCAGCCTCCTGAGTAGCTGGGATTACAGGCGTGTGCCACCAGGCCCAGCTAATTTTTGTATTTTTAGTAGAGATGGGGTTTCACAATGTTGGCCAGGCTGGTCTCAAACTCCTGACTTCAGGCGATCCACCAGCCTTGGCCACCATGCCCAGCCTTCTTTTTTGAGATGGAGTCTCACTCTGTCGCCCAGGCTGGAGTGGAGTGGTGCAGTCTCAGCTCACTGAAACCTCTGCCTTCCGGGTTCACGCTACTCTCCTGCCTCACCCTCCCAAGTAGCTGGGATTACAGGCATGTGCCGCCATGCCCAGCTAATTTTGGTATTTTTAGTAGAGATGTGGTTTCACTATGTTAGCCAGGCTGGTCTTGAATTCCTGACCTTGTGATTCATCCACCTCGGCCTCCCAAAGTGTTGAGATTACAGGCGTGAGCCACCGTGCCCAGCCCCAACTCACTTTTTTTTCTTTCTTTTCTTCTTTTCCTTTTCCTTTTTTTTTTTTTTTTTTTTTTGAGATGGAGTCTTGCTCTGTGCCCCAGGCTGGAGTGCAGTGGCGCGATCTCGGCTCACTGCAAGCTCCGCCCCCCCGGGTTCACGCCATTCTCCTGCCTCAGCCTCCCAAGTAGCTGGGACTACAGGCGCCCGCCACCTCGCCCGGCTAATTTTTTGTATTTTTTTTAGTAGAGACGGGGTTTCACCCTGTTAGCCAGGATGGTCTCAATCTCCTGACCTCGTGATCTGCCCCTCTCGGCCTCCCAAAGTGCTGGGATTACAGGCTTGAGCCACCGCGCCCAGCCCAGAGTTTCACTCTTTTTGCCCAGGCTGGATTGCAATGACGCAACCTCGGATCACTGCAACCTCCGCCTCCTGAGTTCAAGAGATTCTCCTGCCTCAGCCTCCCGAGTAGCTGGGATGACAGGCGCCTGCCACCATGCCCAGCTAATTTTTTGTATTTTTAGTAGAGACAGGGTTTCACCATGTTGGCCAGAATTGTCTCGATCTCTTGACCTCGTGATCTGCCCACCTTGGCCTCCCAAAGTGCTGGGATTACAGGCGTGAGCCACAGTGCCCGGCCAACTCATTTCTTTTCTAACAAAGAGAAGCCTGAAACATCGAGCTGCAGACATGGATAAGCAAGCTGGAAGCTTCCAGGGATGAATGCCAGCAGCTGTGTCAATGGAAAAGGGCTATCTAAGGGCCAGGCATGTTCAACATGGGGGCTCCAGCTTCCCTTTTTTTTGGTCACTACGTGTACAGTAAAGAAACAGGCTTTAGTTTGGCTGGGTAGGGTGGCTCATGCCTGAAATCCCAGCACTTTGGGAGGCCAAGGCAGGTGGGTCACCTGAGGTCAGGAGTTCGAGACCAGCCTGGCCAACATAGCGAAACCCCGTCTCTACTAATAATACAAAAATTAGCCGGGCATGGTGGCGGGCGCCTGTAATCTCAGCTACTCAGGAAGCTGAGGCAGGAGAATTGCTGGAACCCAGGAGGTAGAGATTGTAGTAAACCGAGATTGAGCCACTGTACTCCAAACTGGGCGACAAAGCAAGACTCCGTCTCAAAAAAATAAATAAATAAAATGAACAGGCAACATGGTGCCAGCCAGCTAGATAACTCATCTGCATAATAAAAGATTAAGAAGCCGGGCACAGTGGCTCACGCTTATAATCACAGCACTTTGGGAGGCCAAGGCAGCAGATCATGAGGTCAGAGTTCGAGACCAGCCTGGCCAACATAGTGAAACCCCATCTCTACTAAAAAAATTAGCCGGGCGTGGTGGCAGGCACCTATAATCCAAGCTACTCAGGAGGTTGAGGCAGGAGAATCGCTTGAACCCGGGAGGCAGAGGTTGTAGTGACCTGAGATCGCACCATTGCATTCCACCTGGGAGACAGCGCAAGACTCTAACTCAAAAAAAAGAAAAGAAAAAAAAAGAAAAAAAAGATTAGGGTGGGAAGCCCAGCTTTTCACACCCTATGCAAATTACACACCTAGCTGTAACCAGTTTTTTGCACCCTATGCAAATGAAACACCTGGTCCAACCAATCTTTTGTACCCTATGGAAATCAGACACCACCTCCTTAAGCTCATCCATAAAACTCACTGCTTTTTACTGAGGAAGAGGAAACCCATTCAAGATCCCTCCTTCTGCTGCAAAGAGAGTGCTTCTTTCTTTTGCTGATTAAACTTACACTCTGAATCTCACTCTGTATGTCTGAGTCCTAGTTTTCCATGCCTGTGAGACAACAAATATTGGGTATTTACCCCAGACAACAACACTACTCCAGTGGGAGGAACACTTGAAGCCAGGAGTTTGAGGCTGGCCTGGACAACTTAGTGAGACCCCCATCTCTATAAAACAAAAATAAGCAGGGGACGGGCACTGTGGTTCCGCCTGTAATCCCAGAACTTTGGGAGGCTGTGGCGGGCAGATCACCTGAGGTCAGGAGTTCGAGATCAGCCTGACCAATATAGTGAAACTCCGTCTCCACTAAAAATACAAAAATTAGCCAGGCATTGTGGCAGGTGCCTGTAGTCCCAGCTACTCGGGAGGCTGAGGCAGGAGAATCGCTTGAACTTGGGAGGCGGAGGTTTCAGTGAACTGAGATTTCACCACTGCACTCCAGCCTGGGTGAAGGGTGAGACTCCATCTCAAAAAAAAAAAAAAAAGAAAAAGAAAAAGATGCTGGGCGCGGTGGCTCATACCTGTAATCCCAGCACTTTGCGAGGCTGAGGCAGGTGGATCACCTGAGGTCAGGAGTTTGAGACCAGCCTGGCCAACATGGTGAAACTCTGTTTCTACTAAAAATACAAAAATTAACTGGGAGTGGTGGCACATGCCTGTAATCCCAGCTACTCGGGAGAGTGAGACAGGAGAATCACTTGAACCCAGGAGGCAGAAGTTGCAGTGAGCCAAGATTGTTCCACTGCACTCCAGTCAGCCTGGGTGACAGAGAGAGACTCTGTCTCAAAAAACAAACAAGCAAACAAACAAACAACAACAACAAAAAAAAAATGGTTAGCAGGGACAGGCTCCAGGGAGAGATGTTTTGCTGCCTGGGTTGGGAGGGCCATGGGAAGTTGGCTGAAGGAGGAGCCTAGGGAGACTCCTAGATTTTCTGGGTGCTTAATGGACTCTCTCTCTGATTTGGGGAGGTTTAGGGAGCACTGTGCAACTCTAAGAGTGGCCTGGGAGCCTGGCTGTGCCCCCTGCAAACCTGGTGCTTTGGGGTAGGCAGGGGTTTACCCCACCAGGCCGGAGGGCAGAGCAGTTCCTCTGGAACATCTCCCAATGCACAAAGCCTCTGGATGTGAGTATGACTGTGAACTTCCCCTTGGCAAATACCTCCCCCGCGGAAATGCACACGCAGCCTTCTCCCTTGGAATAAGGCAGGAAAATAAAAAAAATAAAAAATAAATGTATAAGAAGGTGAAGTCACAATGGGCAGTAGACAGCTGGGGACATTGCACCATCCCTGCAGGAAGGAAGCACCTTGGAGCTAACCCAGGCCGCCTCACTCTGCTTCCTTTGGAAACGCTCGTGACTTTTCAAATACTGCATTTTGCTGACAGGGCAAAGCATGTTCAGATGGCCATGACGATAGGCCCTCTGGAGACTTGGAGAATGTTCCAAGTTGACTCAGAGGAATGCGAGTTGGAATCCCTGTTTTGTCTCTCGTTACCTCTGTGAGTTGGGCAAGGATGGGATTTTTATTTTTATTTTATTTATTTTATTATTATTATTATTTTTAAGATGGAGTATTGCTCTGTCACCAGGCAGGAGTGCGGTGGCCCAATCTCGGGTCATTGCACCCTCCACCTCCCGGGTTCAAGTGATTCTCCTGCCTCAGCCTCCTGGGTAGCTGGGATTAAAGGCGCCTGCCACTATGCCTGGCTAACTTTTGTATTTTTAGTAGAAACGGGGTTTTACCATGTTGGTCAGGCTGGTCTTGGACTCCTGACCTCATGATCCGCCTACCTTGGCCTCCCAAAGTGTGAGCCACTGTGCCCAGCCCCGGGCAAAATTTTTAATAAACTCTTCTGGAGTAACTGGGTATCAGTGTGGCATAAAATAAATCTTGATCCCTACCTCACACCCTACACACAAAAATTCAACTTTGGGGAAAGCCCTTTCTCACTCTGAGCCTCCTCTGGGCCATGGTTTTCAACTCACAGAGCTGCTGTGGTACTGGGTCCCAGCAGGCCTGACTGAACACTTGACAAAAAGTAACTATCATTGGAGGTGTGGAGGTGCATTCCTGGAATTCCAGTGCTATGTAAGGCTGAGGCAGGAGGATCGCTTGAGGCCAGGAGTTCTAGACCAGCCTGGGCAACATAGGCAAACCTCATCTTTCATATATATATACACACATATTTTTTTTTTTTTGAGACAGAGTTTTGTTCGGTCCCCCAGGCTGGAGTGCAGTGGTGCAATCTCAGATCACTGCAACCTCTGCCTCCCAGGTTCAAGCAGTTCTCCTGCCTCAGCCTCCTGAGTAGCTGGTGTGTACCACCATGCCCTACTATTTTTTTGTATTTTTAGTAGAGACGGGGTTTTACCATGTTGGCCAGGCTGGTCTCTAACTCTTGACCTCAAGTGAACCACCCACCTTGGCCCCCCAAAGTGCTAGGATTACAGGTGTGAATCACAGCGCCCGGCCCCCACCTCTTCATATTGTCACATGGGTCTTAGGTTTCCAGGATGACACATACATTCGGGCAATAGGAGAGACATATCAGACTCTCAGGAAGGACTGAAGGGGTGGGAGTGGGATTCTCTATTCGATGGGACTCTGCAAATTTGAATTGTTCACACAGTATACAGTGATTTCCTTTTATGTGAGGTTTCATTTTTCTTTCTTTTCTTTTCTTTTTTTCTTTTATTTTCTTTCTCGAGCCTTGCTCTGTCTCCCAGGCTGGCGTGCAGTGCTGCAATCTCAGCTCACTGCAACTTCCACCTCCCAGGTTCAAGTGATTCTCCTGCCTCAGCCTCCGGAGTAGCTGGGATTACAGGCACCTGCCACCTCACCCAGCTAATTTTTGTATTTTTAGTAGAGATGGGGTTTCACCATACTGGTCAGGCTGGTCTCAAACTCCTGACCTCAAGTGATCCACCCACCTCGGCCTCCCAAAATGCTGGGATTACAGGTGTGAGCCACCGTACCTGGCCTGAGGTTTCATTTTCTGTGGTGTTGGCTACCTTCGATCAACCTCAATCCAAACATATCAAGTGGAAAATTCCAGAAATAATTCACAAGTTTTCAATTGCCTGCCGTTCTGAGTAGCGTGATGAAATCATCCCTCACCCCGCCCCCTCCCGCCCCGGATGTGAATCATCCCTTTGTTAAGTGTGCCCACGCCATAGACACTACCAGCCCCCTAGTCACTTAGTAATCTTCTCCGTAGACACTACCAGCCCCCTAGTCACTTAGTAATCTTCTGGGTGATCAGATCAATTGTCTCAGTATTACAGTGCTTATGTTTGAGAAATCCTAATTTTATTAATTTTCTATTTTATTATGTTATTGTTGTTAATCTTTTACTGTGTCTCATTGATAAATTAAACTTTATCATAGGTATGTATGTATGCATAGGAAAAAAACAGTGTATACATGTTGGGTATTTTCTGAAGTTTCAGGAATTTACTGGGAATCTTGGAACATACTCCACACAGGTAAGGGGAAGCTACTGTATTATTTTGGTATTCAAAATAAAAGAGGCTGGGCATGGTGGCTCACGTCTATAATCCCAGCACTTTGGGAAGCCAAGGCAGGAGCGATCCCTTGAGCCCAGGAGTTCGAGACCAGCCTAGGTAACATAGCAAGATCCTGCCCTTACAAAAACTTTAAAAATTAGCCGGGTGTGGTAGCTCACGCCTGTAGTATCAGCTACTCCAGAAGCTGAGGTAGAGTTGCTTGGGCCCAGGAGGCTACAGTGAATTATGATCATGCCACTGCACTCCAGCCTGGGGGCAGCGTGAAAGCCTGTCTCAAAAAAATAAAACAAAATAGCACACAGAAAAAGTTTTTGAAATTAGCCTAAATAACTTGACAGTTTCATCCATGTCAGGGATCAAGCCTGAACTCTGGATGAATCACGTATCTCTCTCTTTTTTTTTTGATGAGAGAGTCTCACTCTGTCGCCCAGGCTGGAGTGCAGTGGCACGATCTTGGCTTGCTGCAACCTGTCTCTTGGCTTCAAGTAATTCTCATGCCTCAGCCTCCCAAGTAGCTGGGATTACAGGCATACGCCACCACGCCTGGCTGATTTTTGTGTTTTTAGTAGAGACGGGGTTTCACCATGTTGGCCAGGCTGTCTTGAGCTCCTGACCTCAGATGATCTGCCCGCCTTGGACTCCCAAAGTGCTGGGATTACAGGTGTGAGCCACCGCCCAGGCCTTGAACTTTAATTTGTCTCCTGTTCTGACCTGCCTCAGGTGGAGCTCTGCTGGGTGGGTGGGGCTAATAGCCTTTCCCATCCTACATGAGCTGTAGCTATGTGTGCATGTGTGCGTGTATATATATATGTGTGTGTGTTTATGTGAGTGTGTATGTGTGTGAGAGAGATGAATGGTTTTTTTTTTGTTGCTTTTTTTTTTTTTTTTGAGATGGAGTATTGCTCTGTCGCCCAGGCTGGAATGCAGTGGCGCAATCTCAGCTCACTGCAAGCTCCGCCTCCCAGGTTCACGCCATTCTCCTGCCTCAGCCTCCCGAGTAGCTGGGACTGCAGGCGCCCACCACCACACCCGGCTACTTTTTTTGTATTTTTAGTAGAGACGGGGTTTCACCATGTTAGCCAGGATGGTCTCAATCTCCTGACCTCATGATCTGCCCACCTCGGCCTCCCAAAGTGCTGGGATTACAGGCGTGAGCCACCGCACCCGGCCTTTTTTTTTTTTTTTTTTTTAGGCGGAGTTTTGCGCTGTCTCCCAGGCTCAAGTGCAATGGAGCAATCTTGCATCACTGAAACCTCTGCCTCCCGGGTTCAAGTGATTCTCTCTCCTCAGCCTCCTGAGTAGCTGGGATTACAGGCACCCGCCACCACGCCCGGTTAATTTTGTATTTTTAGTAGAGATGGGGTTTCACCATGTTGGCCAGGTTGGTCTCGAACTCCTGACCTCAGGTGACCCACCCTCCTCAGCTTCCCAAAGTGCTGGGATTACAGGCGTGAGCCACTGCGCCTGGCCAAGAGATGTATGTTGTATTTTTCTTAAGCAGAGGAAAGAAGTATAAACATTAAATTTAAAAACAAAACTTTTGGCCAAGCGTGTGGTGGCTCAGCCCCGTAATCCCAGCACTTTGGGAGGCTGACGCAGGTGGATTACCCGAGGTGAGGATTCAAGACCAGCCTGCCAACATGGAGAAACCCTGTCTTTACTAAAAATGCAAAAATTAGCTGAGCAAGGTGACACATGCCTGTAATTCTAGGTACACAGGAGGCTGAGGCGGGAGAATCACTTGAACCTGGAAGGTGGAGGTTGCAGTGAGCCAAGGTTGCACCACTGCACTCCAGCCTGGGTGACAAAGGGAGACTCTTATCTCAAAAAAAAATTTTTTTTTTTTAAATTATAGGGGTCTCACTGTGTTGTCCAGGCTGTTCTCAAACTCTTGGGTTCAAGCGATACTCTTGCCTTAGCCTCCCAAGTAGCTGGGATTACAGGCATTTGCCACCACAGCCAGCTAATTTTTTATACTTTTAGTAGAGACAGGGTTTCACCATGTTGGCCAGAGTGGTCTTGAACTCCTGACCTCAAGTGATCCACTTGCCTTGGCCTCCCAAAGTGCTGGGATTACAGGCATGAGCCACCATGCCCGGCTGTTTATTATTATTTATTATTATTTTTTTGAAACATGGTTTCACTCTTGTCACCCAGGCTGGAGTGCAATGGCATGATCTTGGCTCACTGCAACCTTTGCCTCCCAAGTTCAAGCAATTCTCCTTCCTCAGCCTCCCTTGTACCCAGGATTACAGGCACACACCACCACGCCTGGCTAATTTTTTTTCACGCCCGGCTAATTTTTGTATTTTTAGTAGAGACGGGGTTTCACCATGTTGCCCAGGCTGGTTTCAAACTCCTGACCTCAAGTGATCCGCCTGTGTCAGCCTCCCAAAGTGTTGGGATTACAGGCGTGAGCCATGGCGCCCGGCCGAGAGGTATACTTTCTGTTTATTTTTTCTCTCTGCTTATCTTGTTGGCTGTTTCTTCTCCAATACAGTCACATTTCTTGGATAAGAACAAAAATATAATAAGACCGTTTTGAAAATGCAGGCAAAGAAACGCCGGAAGGCGGTCAGGAACATGCCAACGGAGATTATCTCTACGAGCTGAGCGATTAAGGGAGGGGTTGCAGGGTTTTTATTTGTTTTCTTTTCTGCTTCTTTGTTTCTCCATCAGGAAATTGGCCAACATGTTTTTAATTAGGGGAAATGACAATTACCCCGGGTGCGCTTTTTGGCAGGACCTGGCGTTGATCATGGGTCTTGGGGCCCCCTGGGCAGTCTGAGCTCCTGAGGGGCAGTTCCTCTGGTCATCTACAGAGGCCCCGGGTGCAGGCAGGGGAGCCCCAGCTCTTACACTGCATTACCTCAGAGACTCCAGCACCACAATTTTTTTTTTTTTTTTTTTTTTTTTTTGAGACAGGAAATTGCTCTGTCGCCCAGGCTGGAGTGCAATGGCACAAGCATAGCTCACTGCAACCTCGACCCGCAGGGCTCAAGTGATCCCCAGCTACCTCAGCCTCCTGAGTGGCTGGGGCCACAGGATGCACCAACACCCACGGCTAAATTTTGCATTTTTTTTGTAGAGACGGAGATCTCGCCATGTTGCCCCGGCTGGTCTTGGACTCCTGGGCTCAAGCGACTGGCCCACCTTGGCCTCCCAAAGTACTGGGGTTACAGGTGTTAGCCACCACACCCAGCCGTGGGCTTCATTCTCTCTGAGGCTCTGTGAATAGAGTTTAGACTGTCCTCCCCGCAGCACTGGGGTGAGATAATGCAGGAAAGGGCTGGTCCCACTGGCCTAGAAGCAGATAAGAGCACACTCCACCTACAGCCAAAAGTTAAAATCCAAAATCCGGAACCTTCCTGAGCCACCGTTTCTGTCTTTGGTGCTGGCATGGCACTGGCATGCAGTGGGTACCATATTATTGCTCTCCAGAGGCATGGCAGGTCTTACCACTGTGGCATCAGGACCCCAGGTTTCTCTAGCCCGGGTACTGTGGCTCTTGAGTAAGGCATCTTGCAGGATTTTTTTTTTTTTTTTTTTTTTTGAGATGGAGTTTCACTCTTGTTACCCAGGCTGGAGTGCAATGGCACGATCTTGGCTCATTGCAACCTCTGCCTCCCAGGTTCAAGCAATTCTCCTGCCTCAGCCTCCCTAGTAGCTGGGATTACAGGCATGTGCCACCATGCCTGGCTAATTTTGTATTTTTAGTAGGGACGGAGTTTCTCCATGTTGGTCAGGCTGGTCTCAAACTCCCAACCTCAGGTGATCCGCCCGCTTTGGCCTCCCAAAGTGCTGGGATTACAGGCATGAGCCACCGTGCCTGGCCTTTTTTTTTAAACAGAGTCTCTCTGTCACCCAGGCTGGAGTGTAGTGCCATGATCTTGGCTCACTGCAACCTCCACCTCCCAGGTTGAAGAGATTCTTGTGCCTCAGTCTCAAGAGTAGCTGGGTCTATAGGCATGTGCCACCATACCCGGCTAATTTTTTTTTTTTTTTTGAGACAGTCTTGCTCCATCACCAGGCTGGGGTGCAGTGGCACAATCTCGGCTCACTGCAAGCTGCGCCTCCCGGGTTCATGCCATTCTCCTGCCTTAGCCTCCCGAGTAGCGGGGACTACAGGCACCCACCACCACGACTGTCTAATTTTCTTGTATTTTTAGTAGAGATAGGGTTTCACCATGTTAGCCAGGATGGTCTCAATCTCCTGACCTCGTGATCTGCCTGCCTCAGCATCCCAAAGTGTTGGGATTACAGGCGTGAGCCATCGCGCCCAGCCATTTTTTTGTTTTGTTTTGTTTTTTTGAGATGGAGTTTCACTCCTGTTGCCCAGGCTGGAGTACAATGGCATGATCTCGGTTCACTACAACCTCTGCTTCCTGGGTTCAAGCGATTCTCCTGCCTCAGCCTCCTGACTAGCTGGGATTACAGGCGCCTGCCCCCATGCCAGGCTAATTTTCGTATTTTTAGTAGAGACGGGGTTTTACTATGTTGGCCAGGCTAGTTTCGAACTCCTGACCTCAGGTGATCCACCTGCCTCAGCCTCCCGACGTACTGGGATTACAAGCATGAGCCACTGCACCCAGCCAATTTTTGCATTTTTAGTAGAGACAGGAGTTTCACCATGTTGGCCAGGCTGGTCTCAAACTCCTGACCACAAGTGATCCGTCCACTTCGGCCTTCTAAAGTGCTTGGATTATAGGTGTGAGCCACCACACCTGACCTGGAGAATGTATTTTTTTTTTTTTCTTTTTTTTAGATGGAGTCTCGCTCTGTCGCCCAGGCTGGAGTGCTATGGCATGATCTTGGCTCACTGCAACCTCTGACTCCCTGGTTCAAGTGATTCTCCTGCCTCAGCCTCCCGAGTAGCTGGGATTACAGGCGTGTGCCACCACGGCCCAGCTAATTTTTGCATTTTTAGTAGAGATGGGGTTTCACCATGTTGGCCAGGATGGTCTCAATCTCTTGACCTTGTGATCCGCCTGCCTCAGCCTCCTGAAGGGCTGGGATTACAGGCGTGAGCCACCGCGCCCGGCCGAATATTTCTTATACCAGGAAAAGTTGGAAGCAGCAGCCCTCAGATCCAACCTGAGAGGCCTGGTTAAATTAGTGTCTGGGCCGGGTGTGGTAGCTCATGCCTATAATCCCAGCACTTTGGGAGGCCAAGGCGGGAGGATTGCTTGAGCCTAGGAGTTTGAGACCAGCCTGGGTGACATAGGGAGCCCCTATGTCTACAAACAATAAAAATTTAAAAATTAGCCAGGCATGTGGCATGAACCCACATTCATGCTTATGGTCACAGCTACTTGGGAGGCTGAGGTAGGAGGATTGGTTGAACCCTGGAGGTTGAGGTTGCAATGAGCCACGGTTGCACCACTGCACTCCAGCCTGGGTGACAGAGCAAGGTCCTATCTGGAAAAAAAAAAAAAAAAAAAAAAAAAGGCCGGGCGCGGTGGCTCAAGCCTGTAATCCCAGCACTTTGGGAGGCCGAGACGGGCGGATCACGAGGTCAGGAGATCGAGACCATCCTGGCTAACACGGTGAAACCCCGTCTCTACTAAAAAATACAAAAAACTAGCCGGGCGAGGTGGCGGGCGCCTGTAGTCCCAGCTACTCGGGAGGCTGAGACAGGAGAATGGCGTAAACCCGGGAGGCGGAGCTTGCAGTGAGCTGAGATCCGGCCACTGCACTCCAGCCCGGGTGACAGCATGAGACTCCATCTCAAAAAAAAAAAAAAGATTAGTGTCTTCATGACACACCATGATGTGGCCAGGGAAGGGATGTGAAGGAAACTGCATGCAGGTAGGAGACCACATACACGGCAGCAACTCCACTTCTGTGAATGTATCCAACAGAAATGGGACCTTCATTCAGCCAGGCGCAGTGGCTCACACCTGTAATCCCAGCACTGTGGAAGGCCGAGGCGGGCAGATCACTTGAGGTCAGGAGTTCGAGAACAGCCTGGCCAACATGGCCAGACCCTGTCTCTACCAAAAATACAAAAAATTATCCGGGCATGGTGGCACATGCCTGTAATCCCAGATACTCAGGAGGCTGAGGCAGGAGAACTGCTTGAACTTCGGAGGTGGAGGTTGCAATGAGCCAAGATTGTGCTACTGCACTCCAGCCTGGGCAACAGAGCAAGACTCCGTCTCAAAAAAAAAAAAAAAAAAAAAAAAAGCTTGTCGCAGTGGCTCACACCTGTAATTCCAGCACTTTGGGAGGTCGAGGCAGGCAGATCACCTGAGGTTGGGAGTTTGAGACCAGCCTGACCAACATGGAGAAAACCCATCTCTACTAAAAATACAAAATTAGCCATGGTGGCGCATGCCTGTAATCCCAGCTACTTGGGAGGCTGAGGCAGGAGAGTCGCTTGAACCCAGGAGGTGGAGGTTGCAGTGAGCCGAGATCGTGCTACTGCACTCCAGCCTGGTGACAGAGCAAGACTCCATCTCAAAAAAAAAAAAAAAAAAAAAAAAAAAAAAAAAAAGAACGTTCTCAAGAGGAAATAAATTCTCCATGACAGGGCTCAACGGTTCTCCTTCACTGATGTGAGGTTTTAATGCTTTTCCACATGCCTTGGGAGAGAGTTGTCAAGTCTTAACAAATCAGAGAAGAATTATAACTCCTAGAACAATGTCAAAGGCATTTGGAGGGTGGAAGCTGCAGAAATTGAGCCCCATTTGCAAATGGGACGGATGGATGAAAGATGTACATTCTCAAGTCTGTGTAGAAACGTATTATAAGCCAGACACGGTGGCTCATGCCTATAATCCCAGCACTTTGGGAGGCCAAGGTGGGTGGATCACCTGAGGTGAGGAGTTTAAGACCAATCTGGTAGGCCGGGCGTGGTGGCTCAAGCCTGTAATCCCAGCACTTTGGGAGGCCGAGACGGGTGGATCACGAGGTCAGGAGATCGAGACCATCCTGGCTAACACAGTGAAACCCCGTCTCTACTAAAAATACAAAAAACTAGCCGGGCGAGGTGGCGGGCGCCGGTAGTCCCAGCTACTCGGGAGGCTGAGGCAGGAGAATGGCGTAAACCCGGGAGGCAGAGCTTGCAGTGAGCTGAGATCCGGCCACTGTACTCCAGCCTGGGTGACAGAGCGAGACTCTGTCTCAAAAAAAAAAAAAAAAAAAAAAAAAAAAAAAGGACCAATCTGGCCAACATGGTGAAACCCCAACTCTACTGAAAATACAAAAATTAGTGGGTGTGGTGGCTGGTGCCTATAATCTCAGTTACTCGGGAAGGTAAGGCAGGAGAATTGCTTGAACCCAGGAGGCAGAGGTTGCGGTGAGCCAAGATCGCGCCACTGCACTCGAGCCGGGGTGACAGCAGAGCGAGACTACATCTCAAAAGAAATAATGCTGAGGTGTGTACCAATATTAAAATAAATTATGACCGTTATGGTCAGCCCTTCATAGGTGATGCCAGGGCCTCCCAAGAGCCCCCAGCCTTGGGGAGACAGAGCTAGACACGGACACCCCCAGAGGGGACTGAGGACTCTGTCTTAGTCTGGGGTGTCCAATTTTTGACTTCCCTGGGCCACATTGGGAGAAGAAGAATTGACTTGGGCCACACATAAAATTCACTAACACTAATGATAGCTGATGAGCTAAAACAGAAAATATTGCAAAAAAAAAAAAACATAATTTTTTTGTTTTTTGTTTTGAGATGGAGTGTCACTCTGTCGCCCAGGCTGGAGTGCAGTGGCATGATCTCGGCTCACTGAAACCTCTGCCTCCCAGGTTCAAGCAATTCTCCCATCTCAGCCTCCCGAGTAGCTGGGACTACAGGCACCTGCCACCACGCCTGGCTAATTTTTGTATTTTTTAGTAGAGATGGGGTTTTACTTTGTTGATTAGGCTGGTCTCAAACTCCTGACCTCAGGTGATCCACCTGCCTTGGCCTCACAAAGTGCTGGGATTACAGGCGTGAGCCACTGCGCCCAGCCCGTTTTGTTTTGTTGTATTCCTATTTTATTTCTTCATCATTCAGCTTGAAAAAATATCTCATAATATTTAATAAAGTTTACAAATTTGTGTCGGACTGCATTTAAAGCTGTCCTGGGCTGCATGTGGCCCATGGACCATGGGTTGGACAAGCTTGATCTAAGCGATAGGGAGGGGTTTCTGGAGGAGGGGCCATTTGAAGGGGTTTTGAAGGATGAATAGAAGTTCACCAAACACAAAGGTGGGAGAAGAGCAATTCAGGCAAGAGAACAACTTACATTTGGAAAAGAATCAGCAATGAGACATGAGATAAGGCCTGCTCTGAAGGGCTCTGGACAATGGGCAGAGGGGCTGGAATATTCTTGGAGCCATGGAGAGTGTGAGAGCAGGGAAGGCTCATAGCTACAGTTGTGTGTAAAAGGATTCCTGACCAGACCGGGCGTGGTGGCTCACATCTGTAATCCCAGCACTTTGGGAGGCTGAGGCAGGTGGATCATGAGGTCAGGAGTTCAAGACCAGCCTGGCCAAGATGGCGAAACCCTGTATCTACTAAAAAGACAAAAATTAGCTGGGTAAATTAGCTGGGTGTGGTGGTGGGTGCTTGTAATTCCAGCTACTCAGGAGGCTGAGGCAGAGAATTGCTTGAACCTGGGAGGCAGAGGTTACAGTGAACCGAGATCCTGCCACTGCACTCCAGCCTGGGCGACAGAGCGTGACTCCATCTCAAAAAACAAAACAAAACAAAAGGGCCAGGCGTGGTGGCTTCAGCCTGTAATCCCAGCACTTTGGGAGGCTGAGACGGGCGGATCACGAGGTCAGGAGATCGAGACCATCCTGGCTAACATGGTGAAACCCTGTCTCTACTAAAAAATACAAAAAACTAGCTGGGCAAGGTGGCGGGTGCCTGTAGTCCCAGCTACTCGGGAGGCTGAGTTGGGAGAATGACATAGACTCGGGAGGCGGAGCTTGCAGTGAGCTGAGATTCGGCCACTGCACTCCAGCCTGGGAGACAGAGCGAGACTCTGTCTCAAAAAATAAATAAATAAATAAATAAATAAATAAATACAACAATTAGCCAGGTGTGGTGGCGGGTGCCTGTAGTCCCAGTTACTTGGGAGGCTGAGGCAGGGGAATTGCTTGAACCCGGGAGTCGGAGGTTGCAGTGAGCCGAGATCACGCCACTGCACTCCAGCCTGGTGACAGATCAAGACTCTATCTCAAAAAAAAAAAAAAAAAAAAAGATTCCTCTGAGCTTTGGGAGGACAAAGTGGAGGATTGCTTGAGTCCAGGAATTTAAGGCTACAGTGAGCTGTGATGGGGTCAATGCATTTTCAGCCTGGTTGACAGAGTGAGACCCTGTCTCAAAAAAAAAAAAGTTTCAAATCCTGGTTGTTAAAACAGGTGATGTCATATAGACTCAGGAAGGTGGAGAGAACTTCCTGGAGGAAATTGCAGTTAAGCCGAGTCCTGGGGAACAAGGAAGACTGGGTAATGGGGAAAATGGCAGGAAAAGCATTCTAGGGAGAGAGAACCATCAGTGCAAAGGCCCTGGGGTAGGAAGGAACTTGATGTGTTTGGGGAACAGGAATATGGAGCCCCTGTTCCTTGCCACGTTGTCTGCCAGAGAAAGGGGATGGGGTTTCCACTGGGAGCAGGGAGAGGAGGCAACTGTTGCCACTTAGCATCCTTCAGATGGTTGCACAGGTGGCGAGAGACATCGATGCCGAAGACCTACAGGGTCAGCTCATTTGATTTTCGGCAACCTAAGGAGGCTGTTCTGGATTGCGGTTGGGAGAGAACAGAGGTGTGCACATGGCGCTTGTCTCCCTTGGCTCACTGCTTAGTGTTATGGTTTAGGAATTCACACTGCAGGCCGGGCGTGGTGGCTCAAGCCTGTAATCCCAGCACTTTGGGAGGCCGAGACGGGCGGATCACTGGGTCAGGAGATCGAGACTATCCTGGCTAACACGGTGAAACCCCGTCTCTACTAAAAAATACAAAAAACTAGCCGGGCGAGGTGGCGGGTGCCTATAGCCCCAGCTACTCGGGAGGCTGAGGCGGGAGAATGGCGTGAACCTGGGAGGCGGAACTTGCAGTGAGCTGAGATCCGGCCACTGCACTCCAGCCTGGGGGACAGAGCGAGACTCCGTCTCAAAAAAAAAAAAAAAAAGGAATTCACACTGCTACCTCCCAGGCTGACCCACTCTGCCCCTGGAAGCTTTTGAATCCACCCCACCCCCTTCCCTATGCCCTTGGCCCAGGCCTTGCCATTTCTTGCCTGGACAGGTGTCCTGACCCCCACCACCTGCCACCTGATGGACCCACAACAGCCAATGGCAACTCTTGCAAAGGTTCGTGAATGTAACTATACTCCTCTCTTGCTCTAACACCTACTTTGGCTCCCTATTGCCCCGGAACAAAATGAAGCTCCATCTCTGGCCTTGGAGCTCTTGCCCCTGCTGGCGTCTCTACTGTTCTGCCACAAGTACCTGCCGTGTCTGCCCTATTCACCCGCCTTCTGGCTCCCAGACCTTTGTACCTGTTGTTCCCTCTGCTCCAGTGAAACTGATCAACACTTCTCTGTGTTTTCTCACTTGGGGTAGGACACATCACAGGAGGCTTCTCAGAAGAGGCAGCGTTTTAGCAGGTGCGATGGTAGGTGGACAGGGAAGCATACAGTGATGGCTAAAATTTATGCATCAATTTGACCAGCCTATGGGGCCCAGTTGTTTGGTCAAATACTAGTCTAGATGTTGCTGCAAAGGTGTTTTTAAATTTTTTTAGAGATGGCATCTCACTCAAGATGGAGTGCAGTAGTACAATCATAGCTCACTGTAACCTTGACCTCCTGGGCTCAAGTGATCCTCTTGCCTCAGTCTCCCAAGTAGCTGAGACTACAGGAACACACTGCCACACCTGGCTAACTTTATTTATTTATTTATTTATTTAGAAACAGAGCCTCGTTCTGTTGCCCAGGGACATGATCTCTGCTCACTACAACCTCTGCCTCCTAGGTTCAAGCGATTCTCTTGCCTCAGCCCCCTGAATAGCTGGGACTATAGGCATGCACCATCGCACCCGGCTAATTTTTGTATTTTGAATAGAAATGGGTTTTCGCCATGTTGGCCAGGCTGGTCTCGAACTCCTGACCTCAAGTGATCTGCCCACCTCAACCTCCCAAAGTGCTGGTATTATAGGCATGAGCCACCATGCTGAGCCTATGTTTTGTAGAGATGGGGTCTCACTATGTACTCCAGGCTGGTCTCGAATTCCTGGGTTCATATGATCCTTCCATCTCCCAAAGTGTTGGAACTACAGGCATGAACCACCATACTCAGTTAATTTTTTTTTTTTTTTATTTTTTTATTTTGAGACTGAGTCTTACTCTGTTGCCCAGGCTAGAGGGCAGTGGCGTGATCTCAACTCACTGCAACGCCCCCTGGGTTGAAGCCATTCTAGTGCCTCAGCCTCCCAAGTAGCTGGGACTACAGGCACGTGCCACCACACCCGGCTAATTTCTTTTTCTTTTTTTTTTTTTCCTTTTTTTTTTAAGACAGAGTCTCGGGCCGGGTGCGGTGGCTCAAGCCTGTAATCCCAGCACTTTGGGAAGCCGAGACGGGCGGATCACGAGGTCAGGAGATCGAGACCATCCTGGTTAACACGGTGAAACCCCGTCTCTACTAAAAAAGATACAAAAATATAGCCGGGCGAGGTGGCAGGCGCCTGTAGTCCCAGCTACTCGGGAGGCTGAGGCAGGAGAATGGCGTGAACCCGGGAGGCGGAGCTTGCAGTGAGCTGAGATCCGGCCACTGCACCCCAGCCTGGGCGACAGAGCAAGACTCTGTCTCAAAAAAAAAAAAAAAAAAAAAAAAAAAAAAGACAGAGTCTCGCTCTGTAGTCCGGGCTGGAGTGCAGTGGCACAATCTCGGCTCACTGCAAGCTCTGCCTCCCAGGTTCACACCATTCTCCTGCCTCAGCCTCTTGAGCAGCTGGGTCCACAGGCGCCACGCCCAGCTAATTTTTTGTATTTTTAGTAGAGACAGGGTTTCACTGTGTTAGCTAGGATGGTCTTGATCTCCTGACCTTGTGATCTGTCTAGGCCTCCCAAAGTGCTGGGACTAGCCACCACGCCTGACCTCTTTTTTTTTTTTTTTTTTTTTGAGATGGACTCTTACTCTTGTTTCCCAGGCTGGAGTGCGGTGGCATGATCTCGGCTCACTGCAACCTCCGCCTCGTGGGTTCAAGCGATTCTCCTGCCTCAGCCTCCTAAGTAGCTGGGACTACAGGTGCGTGCCACTGTGCCTGGCTAATTTTTTGTATTTTCAGTAGAGATGGGGTTTCACTGTGTTAACCAGGATGGTCTTGATCTCCTGAGCTCCTGATCCTCCCGCCTTGGCCTCCCAAATGTTGGGGTTACAGGCATAAGCCACTGCACCCAGCCGATGCTTCTTATCTAATCAGTTGAAGTCCTTCAGAGAGCAAAAACAGCTTCTAGAGGGAAAAAGGAATTCATAAGCTTGCAACAAAGAAACCCTCCCTATTACCAACCTGCTAGAGTGCCCTATGAATTTTGGGTTTAAAATCCCCCACGATTGCATGAGCCAATTCCTTAAAATACATTTTTTTTTTTTTTTTTTTTTTTGAGGCGGAGTCTCGCTCTGTCGCCCAGGCTGGAGTGCAGTGGCGCGATCTCGGCTCACTGCAAGCTCCGCCTCCCGGGTTCCCGCCATTCTCCTGCCTCAGCCTCCCAAGTAGCTGGGACTACAGGCGCCGCCACCACGCCCGGCTAATTTTTTTTGTATTTTTAGTGGAGACGGGGTTTCACTGTGTTAGCCAGGATGGTCTCGATCTCCTGACCTCGTGATCCGCCCGCCTCGGCCTCCCAAAGTGCTGGGATTACAGGCTTGAGCCACCGCGCCCGGCTTTTTTTTTTTTTTTTTTAAGAGAAAGACAAGATCTCTGCCACCCAGGCTGAAGTGCAGTGGTGGGATCATGGCTCACTGCAGCCTGGACCTCCTGGGCTCAAACAATCCACCCACCTCAGCCTCTGGAGTGGCTGGAGTCACAGGCACACACCACCACGCCCAAGCTTTTTCTAAACTTTTTCATAAACATGGGATCTTAAACTATCCGGCTCAAGGGATCTTTCCATGTCAGCCTCCCAAAGTGCTAGGATTCCAGCCATAAACCACCATGCCCAGACTTAAAATGAATCTTTTTTTTTTTTTTTTTTTTTTGAGACCGAGTCTCGCTCTGTCGCCCAGGCTGGAGTGCAGTGGCCGGATCTCAGCTCACTGCAAGCTCCGCCTCCCGGGTTCACGCCATTCTCCTGCCTCAGCCTCCCGAGTAGCTGGAACTACAGGCGCCCGCCACCTCGCCCGGCTAGTTTTTTGTATTTTTTAGTAGAGACGGTGCTTCACCGTGTTAGCCAGGATGGTCTCGATCTCCTGACCTCGTGATCCGCCCGTCTTGGCCTCCCAAAGTGCTGGGATTACAGGCTTGAGCCACCGCGCCCAGCCAAAAATGAATCTTAAATTTTTTTTTTTTTTTAGAGAAAATCTCTATATATGTAATATGTATATTTCCTGTTGGTTCTGTTTCTCTTGTAAGCCCTTACTGATGCAGGCACCCGGAGACCCGGTGATGGGAAGGAGGCAGGGCTCGCTTTCCAGTATATACTCAGGGAGTTTCTTTTTTTTCTTTTTTTGAGACAGAGTTTTGCTCTGTCGCCCAAGCTGGAGCGCAGTGTATGATCTCGGCTCACTGCAAGCTCCGTCTCCCGGGCTCAAGCGATTCTCCTGCCTCAGTCTCCTGAGTAGCTGGGATTACAGGCGCCTGACACCATGGCTGGCTCATTTTTGTATTTTTAGTAGAGACAGGGTTTTACCATATTGGCCAAGCTGGTCTTGAACTCCCAGTCTCAAGTGATCTGCCCGCCTCGGCCTCCCAGAGTGCTGGGATTACAGGCGTGAGTTGCTGTGCCCAGCCACTCAGGGAATTTCTGAGATAGGGACAGCTTCCAGTGGCAGGACCTCAGCTGATTGCCTTGGCCTTTGTCCGCTGAACCCAGGCCAGCTTCCTAGCCTCGGACGCCGCCCAAGACACCTGCAGACCTAGGACACACATTAGAGGCCTTGGGTTTCATGGTCCTGGGCAGGGCCAGGTCTGCGGTACTGACCAAGCCTGCTACCCTCGACCAAAATAAACTGAGGGCAGGACGCTGCTTGATCAGCCATCCATAGAACCCCACAGCCTGGGCCGGGTCACAGATCTGCTTTGGCTGGCCTGCGGACAGGGACATCCTCAGTCACAAAAAGCCTGAGAGGCAGACACATTGGATTTGAAGACCAAAAATGGCCCCTTCTGGCTGGACGCAGTGGCTCACGCCTGTAATCCCAGCACTTTGGGAGGCCGAGGTGGGCGGATCACGAGGTCAGGAGATCGAGACCAGTCTGACTAACACGGTGAAACCCCATCTCTACTAAAAATACAAAAAAAAAAAAAAAAAAAAAAATTGCTGGACGCAGTGGCTCACGCCTGTAATCCCAGCACTTTGGGAGGCTGAGGCAGGCAGATCACTTGAGGTTGGGAGTTTGAGACCAGCCTGGCCAACATGGTGAAACCTCATCTCTACTAAAAATACAAAAATTAGCTGGGCTTGGTGGCATGTGCCTGTAGTCCCAGTTACTCGGGAGGCTGAGGCCGAAGAGTCACTTGAGGCTGCGGTTGCAGTGAGTCGAGATCGCACCACTGCACTTCAGCTTGGGTGACAGAGCAAGACTATGTCTCAAAAAATAAAAAAAAAAGGCCCCCTTCGGAGATGTGGGAGTTGGGGGAGTTGGGGGTGGGGGCAGATTTCAAAGCCTGGGGGATTCGATCTGTGGTCTGTGCAACCCAGCTGACTATGTGGCTGAAGTTTAACAAGTTCCTCCCTCCCTCCCTCCCTCCCTCCCTCCCTTCCTTCCTCCCTTCCTCCCTTCCTCCCTTCCTTCCGAGACGGAGTCTCGCTCTGTCGCCCAGGCTGGAGTGCAATGGCCGGATCTCAGCTCACTGCAAGCTCCGCCTCCCGGGTTCTCGCCATTCTCCTGCCTCAGCCTCCCGAGTAGCTGGGACTACAGGCGCCCGCCATCTCGCTCGGCTAGTTTTTTGTATTTTTTTTAGTAGAGACGGGGTTTCACCGTGTTAGCCAGGATGGTCTCAATCTCCTGACCTCGTGATCCGCCCGTCTCGGCCTCCCAAAGTGCTGGGATTACAGGCTTGAGCCACCGCGCCCGGCCAGTTTAACAAGTTTCACAATAACCATTAGACATTGACTGACACTGCCAGGGAAGTGCTTCAGAGATGGGGAGAACCACGTCCACACAAACACCTGTCCAAGCGTGTCCACAGCAGCTCTAGTCGCGGTTGGCAGAAAGTGGAAACCTCCCCATGCCCATCAGCTGGTGCATGGATAACAGAGTGTGTTCCAGCTGGTGCATGGATCCACACAGTGGGATATGATTCAACCATGGAAAAGAAGGAAGCAGGCTGGGCACGGTGGCTCAAGTCTGTAATCCCAGCACTTTGGGAGGCCGAAGTGGGCGGATCACGAGGTCAGGAGATCGAGACCAGTCTGACTAACACGGTGAAACCCCATCTCTACTAAAAATACAAAAAAAAAAAAAAAAAAAAAAAATTGCTGGGCATGGTGGCGGGCGCCTGTAGTCCCAGCTACTCAGGAGGCTGAGGCAGGAGAATAGCATGAACCTAGGAGGTGGAGCTTGCAGTGAGCTGAGATCGTGCCACTGCACTCCAGCCTGGGTGACAGAGCAAGACTCTGTCTCAAAAAAAAAAAAAAAAAAAAAAAGAAAGAAGGAAGCACTGATCCATGCTATGGCGTGAATGAACCCCCAAAGCACGATGCTGAGTGAGAGAAGCCAGACACACAAGGCCACACAGTGTGAGATTCCATTGATCTGAAATGCCTAGAACAGGCAAATCCACAGACAGGAAGCAAACTGGTGGTTGCCAGGGGCTGGGGGATGGGAATGGGGAGTGACTGCTGATGGAGACAAGGTTTCTTTTTGTGGTGATACCAATGAGCCTGGGTGGCTGGGTGTGGTGGCTCACACCTGTAATCCCAGCGCTTTGGGAGGCCGAGGGGGACTGATCACTTGAAGTCAGGAGTTCAAGACCAGCCTAGGCAACATGGCAAAACCCCATCTATGCTAAAAATGCAAAAATTGTCTTGGCGTGGTGGCACGCGCACATAGTCCCAGCTACTCGGGAGGCTGAGGCAGGAGGATCACTTGAACCCGGGAGGTGGAGGTTGCAGTGAGCCAAGATGGTGCCACTGCACTCCAGCCTGGGCAACAGAGTAAGACCCTGTCTCAAAAACAAACAAACAAAAACAAACAATTTATCATCATTATTATAATTTAAATGGCATCTCAAGCGACAGAATGAGACTTTATCTCAAAAAAAAAAAAGGCCTGGGCAACATAGCAAGACCCTGTCTCTGCAAAAATATAAATAAAATTAGCCAGGTGTGCTGGATACACCTGTAGTTCTAGCTATTCAGGAGGCTGAGGTGGGATCGTTTGAGCCCAGGAGGTGGAGGCTGCCGTGAGCTATCGTTGCACCACTGCATTCCAGCCTGGGTGATAGAGTGAGATCCCACCTAGACCACATTTATTGAGTATCCACTGTGTGCCAGGCACTGAGCTGGGTGCCAGAACAGAGCCCAGAGTGGGAGAAACAGCTATAAACAGATGATCATAGTGCCAGGGGAATGCTTCTTTTTTTTTTGAGATGGAGTCTCACTCTGTCGCCCAGGCTGGAGTACAGTGACTCGATCTCAGCTCACTGCAAGCTCCGCCTCCCAGGTTCATGCCATTCTCCTGCCTCAGCCTCCATTTTTCCTGGGATTTTTGTTTTTTTTGTTTTTTGTCTTTTGTTTTTTGAGATAGAGTCTTGCTCTGTCACCCAGGCTGGAGTGCAGTGGCATGATCTCGGCTTACTGCAACCTCCGCCTCTCGGGTTCAAGTGTTTCTCCTGCCTCAGCATCCCGAGTAGCTGGGATGACAGGCGCGTGCCACCATGCCTGGCTAATTTTTATGTTTTTAGTACAGATAGGGTTTCACCATGTTGGTCAGGCTAGTCTCAAACTCCTGACCTCGTGATCTGCCCACTTTGGCCTCCCAAAGTGCTGGGATTACAGGCGTGAGCCACCGTGCCCAGCCTGGATGCTTCTCTTATAGCACAGAGAGGGGAGAGAGATGTAGCATTTTATGAACCTTTGAAGAATGGAGGAGGGGGTGTGTGTGTTGGGTTTTGAGGGATGCATATGAGTTTGCCAAGTTGAAGGTGGGGGCTGACCATGAACTGGACTTTACGGAATTTAATCAACATAATAAAATAACTCTAATTTTCAAAATGAAAATGAGCGTATCCTCCTTTGTCAGCATGAACTGCAGGAATGTTTATATATGGACACTTCACAGGCCAGCCTGCACCAGGCCTAGCTCATGCGGGCCAATTCCTTCCTGAAGCTGTTCATGTCTGTTGCAAAGACAGGACTGAAAACAGCATGTCAGCCTCTTCATTCATTAGGAGAGTGGAGAAATGGGAACATTTGAGCTGCTCAAACTCCTCATCATCTACGAGGATAAACAGAAAGTTGAAAGCCAGCCCTGACTGAGGACCTCCCACAAAGACTTGCCTTCTATGTTTTCCTTTTTTCTTTCTTTTTTTTTTTGTTTTTGAGATGGATTCTGGGTCTGTCGCCCGGACTGGAGTACAGCAGCATGATCTTGGCTCACTGCAACCTCCGCCTCCCGGGTTCAAGTGATTCTCCTGCCTCAGCCTCCCAAGTAGCTAGGATTACAAGCTCGTGTCACCATTCCTGGCTAATTTTTGTACTTTTAGTAGAGATAGCCTTTAGCCATGTTGGCCAGGCTGGTCTCAAACTCCTGACCTAAAGGGATCCACCCACCTCGGCCTCCCAAAATGCTGGGATTACAGATGTGACCCACCAAGCCCAGCCTCTTTGTTCTCTGAATCTAGATCTCAATTTCTGTAAATCCAGTGTGACCTTTGGCTGTTTACTGAGTGCAAGATGCTCCTGACGACCCATTTTACAGATGAGGAAATCGAGGCCTAGAGAAGGGGAGAGAGCAGAGACTGGGATTAAGGGATGGAGGGTCCCAGGGGGCCTGATTATTATTATTGAGACGGAGTCTTGCCCTTTTGCTCAGGCTAGAGTGCAGGGGTGCAATGTTGGCTCACTGCAATCTCTGCCTCCCGGGTTCAAGTGATTCTCCTGCTTCAGCCTCCCAAGTAGCTGGGATTACAGGTGTGCACTAGCACGCCCAGTTAATTTTTGAGTAGAGACAGGGTTTCACCATGTTGGCCAGGCTGGTCTTGAACTCCGTACCTCAAATGATCTGCCTACCTCGGCCTCCCAAAGTGCTGGGATTACAGGCATGAGCCACTGCACCCGGCCAGGCCTGAATTTTTTAAAAGACAGGGTCTTGCTATGTTGTGCAGGCTGAAGTGCAGTGGCACAATCACGGCCCACTGCAGCTTTGAGCTCCTGGGCGTAAGTGATCCTCTCACCTCAGCTTCTCGAGTAGTTGGAACTACAAGGCATGGGCTACCACGCCTGGCTAGATTTTTAAATTTTTTATGGAGACCAGATCTCCCTATGTTGCCTAGGCTGTTCTCCAACTCCTGGGCTGAAATGATCCTCCTGCCTTAGCCTCCCAAAATGCTGGGATTACAGGCATGAGCCACTGAGCCTGCTTGATGGTGAGTTTGAAGTGGAAGGTGTTTGAAGGGGTGAAAGTGTCCATCTGAAAGCAGCTGGCCAGGTGTGGTGGCTCATGCCTGTAATGCCAATCCCAGCAATTTGAGAGGCTGAGGCGGGCGGATCACCTGAGGTCAGGAGTTGGAGACGAGACTGACCAACATGGAGAAACCCCATCTCTACTAAAAACACAAAATTAGCCAGGCATGGTGGCGCATGCCTGTAATCCCAGCTACTCAGGAGGCTGAGGCAGGAGAATCGCTTGAACCCGCGATGTGGAGGTTGCGGTGAGCCGAGATCATGCCATTGCACTCCAGCCTGCGCGACAAGAACAAAACTCTGTCTCAAAAGAAGAAAAAAAAAAAAAAAGACGAAGAAAGCAGCTGAGACCAATATAGCTAAGGAGTGAAGATCTGGGTTCCCATCCTGGTTCTGCCCACTGGTAGGGGCTCTTCCTGGTCCTTCTGTGAACAGCATCTTGTTGTGCTTAGGGTCTTCCCCCCTTCTTAGTGAAGGCCAACGAAACCCTGCCTATCGGTGCATTATGGCCCTTTGGCCACTGTGATTGGTTCAGAGACAGGCATATGCCCCAGGCTGGGGTGATAATACACAATCTTGGTGTCTGTGCCACCCCTATCAGACAACAGAGCTCTTGTAATATTGTTTAAATCAGTAAGGGTAGGCTCGGAGTTGCTGACCACCATCTTGCCTGCCTAGAAACAAAGGACAGCAAAGCCAAGAAATAGAGAGAGAAGCTACCCTGGTGGTTTTGGTTGAGTGCCTTGATCCAGCTGATCCTGAAGGTGCCCTTTCCAATTCCATCCACCAATTAATTCCCTTTTTGGCTGTATGCAGCCCAAAGAGTTCCCATGTATTCAGCCCTTAGTGCTGCAGAGACAGCACTATAAACATGTCAGTTGCTTCATTCATTAGAAGAGCAGAGAAACTGGAAAACTGAGGCTGCCCTCCTTGCTGTCTATGAAGATAAACAGAAAGTCAAAGACCAGGCTGGCTGCCGTGGCTCCTGTCTATAATCTTAGCACTTTGGGAGGCTGAAATAAGCAGATCACTTGAGTCCAAGAGTTCGTGACCAGCCTGGGCAACACAGCGAGACTCCGTCTTTACAAAAAAAAAAAAAAAAAAATATATATATATATATATATATATATGAAAGCCAGGCATGGTGGTGCACGCCTGCAGTCCCAGCTACTTGGGAGGCTGAAATGAGAGGATCACCTGAGCTCAGGGAGGTTGAAGCTGCAGTGCCACCGCACTCCAGCCTGGGTGACAGAGAGAGACTCTGTCTCCAAAAAAAAAAAAAAAAAAAAAAAAGCTAAAGGCCAGCCCTGGTTAAGAACTGCCCTTTCTGGAAATGGCTTGGATGCCCCTCCTGCCTGCCCCAGAGAGTTGTTAACCAACGCCTCTGGGCCTCAGTTTTCTCATCTGTAAAGGGAGTTGTGGTTGCCAAAGGTGAAAGGAGCACAGGTGCCAAGTGTCCTTTGCCTGGTGCTATAAAATATCCATTGGTATCTAGGGATGCCCCCCAAGTGCCCATCCTGGACTCCTACTTACTTGGACTTGGATAAAAGAAGGTTTTATGGCCAGGCGCAGTGGCTTATGCCTGTAATCCCAACACTTTGGGAGGCAGAGGAGGATGGATCATCTGAGGTCAGGAGTTCAAGACCAGCCTGACCAACATGGTGAAACCCCATCTCTACTAAAAATACACAAATTAGCCAGGTGTGATGGTGCAAGCCTGTAGTCCTAGCTACTTGGGAGGCTGAGGCAAAATAATTGCTTGAAACTAGGAGGTAGGGGTTTCAGGGGGTTGCAGTGAGCCTAGATCGAGCCGCTGTACTCCACCAGCCTGGGCAACAGAGTGAGACTCCGTCTCAAAAAAAAAAAAAAGGAGGAGGAGGAGGAGGAGGAGAAGGAGGAAGAGAAGGAGGAGGAAGAAGGAGGAGGAAGAAGAAGAAGGAAGAAGAAGGAAGAAGAAAGAAGGAAGGAGAAGGAGAAGGAGAAGGAGAAGGAGAAGAAGAAGAAGAAGGAGAAGAAGAAGAAGAAAGGTTTTCTGAGGGACACAGTTGTGCCCAGACATCTCTGCCTCTTGCAACAACCTGTCAAGAATGTGGAAAGCTGGAAAGGAAAAGGTGAACATCTCTGGACTGAAACAGGAAAACTGTTTCTAGGGTAGGCAGCGGGGATGTCCAGGCCATGTCCAGAAAGGGCAGGTTTGCTCTGGGTTCCTTGTAAGTGACCTCCCTGGGGCTCGGGGCTGAGATGGAGCCTATAACATTGTCTAAGGCCACATTTCAGACAACTACCTGAGAATGGCTGTTTTACCAAATAGCTGGCCAGCACACGGGGTCTATGTCTCTGTGTCTTTTGGCTAAGTTATTCATAACAACCCTCTTCAGCTGTCAGGGTTACCCTGGGGAATGTCAGTTCCAGGCACTCCTGGTTCCAGTGGGCATTCAGGCAAAGGGTGCTCCAGCAGCCCAGGGTAGCCCTGATACCTTGCACAGGTGCCTGCCATTAAATGGGGCTGGAACCGAGGGGTATAGACGGAACAGTTCAGAACCTGCTTTCATTCCTGCCCTTCCAGACTGCTCTTTTAAAAGGTGTAAATCAGGCCAGGCATGGTGATACATGCCTGTAGTCCCAGCTACTCAGAAGGCTAAGGCTGGATGATCATTTGAGCCCAGGAGGTCAAGGCCGCAGAGAGCTATGATCATTCCACTGTACTCCAGCCTGGGCTACAGAGTGAGATGCTGTCTCAAATAATAATGATAATGATGATAAATTTTTTGTTTGTTTTTAAGACAGAGCTTTACTCTCTCACTCAGGCTGGAGTGCAGTGGTCATCTCAACTCACTGCAACCTCCACTTCCCGGGTTCAAGTGATCCTCCCACTTCAGCCTCCCGAGTAGCTGGAACTATGTGTGTGCACCACCATGCCTGGCTAATTTTTGTATTTTTAGTAGAAATGGAGTTTTGCCACGTTGCCCAGGCTGGTCTCAAACTCCTGACCTCAAGTGCTCCATCCGCCTCGGCCTCCCAAAGTGTGCGATTATAAGCATGAGCCACCACACAATGGCGAAAGCCCCGTCTCTACCAAAAAATACAAAAATTAGCTGGGTGTGGTGGCGCGTGTCCATAGTCCCAGCTACTCAGGAGGCTGAGGTGGGAGGATCACGTGAATCCTGGAGGCGGAGGTTGCAGTAAGCCAAGGTGGCACCACTACACTCCAGCCTGGGCGACAGAGTAAGACCCTGTCTCAAAACAAAAACCAACAAATAAAAATGTGTGGTGAATGAATGAATGAATGAACGAGTGAACAGACAGATGTAAGAAGCCGATCAGAGCCTCTGCCAGGGAGATGTCAGAAGGTTTCACAGCAGCCTTTGAACAATGGCCATGGGAGGAAGCCAGGCTTATTTCCCCATTTGACACAGGAAGAAACTGTCTTGGTTCGAATCTGATCCTTTTTTCTCCTAAGACCACAGCTGCCTCTGAAACAAAGGCCGACAGTTGCTGCCAGCACGTTCTTTGCTGTTTTTACTTCCTCTAAACATTCTTCAGTGGATTTTCCTTTCAAACTGGTTGCATTGCAAGGAGGCGCATGGCTGGGTGTTGGTGGGGGGTGGCACCCCTGCCCGGACCCCACGTGGCCTACCACGTGGCCAGTTTGGAGTAGACCCATCTTTGTGCTGAAACACAGCCCAGCATTGCCATATATGGGGGACTTGTCTACATTTTACAAGATTTTTACAAAAATGATGTTACACTTTGCAACTGGATTTTTTTTTTTTTTTTGAGACAAGGTCTCTGTCACCCAGGCTGGAGTGCAGTAGTGCGATCACAGCTCACTGCAGCCTTGACCTCCTGGGCTCAAGTGATCCTTCCTCCTCAGCCTCCCAAGTAGCTGGGACTATAGGCGTGTGCCATCATGCCGGGCTAGTTTTTTTTTTTTTTTTTTTTTTTAATAGATATTAGGTCTTGTTATGTTGCCCAGGCTGGTCTTGAATTCCTGGCCTCAAGCAGTCCTTTTTCCTCTCCCTCCTCAAGTGCTGGGATTACAGGTGTGAGCCACCACACCCAGCCTGGAGCATCTTTATTCTAACATGAGCATGCTAGGGTCCCTAAGGAGCGAAGTGAATTTTCCAGAGTCACTCGTTGTGACCAGGACCTTGGAGTCAAGGCCCTGCCATCATGTCACGGGGTCTAGGTAAGGACTCAGGAAACTTCATTTCATTTCATTTATTTATTTATTTAGAGACAGAGTTTTGCTCTTGTTGCCCAGGCTGGAGTACAGTGATGCGATCTCGGCTCACTGCAATGTCTGCCTCCTGGGTTCACGCGATTCTCCTGCTTCAGCCTACCGAGTAGCTGGGATTACACATGTGCACCACTGCACCCGGCTAATTTTTGTATTTTTCGTAGAGACAGGGTTTCACCATGTTGGCCAGGCTAGTCTCGAACTCCTGACCTCAGGTGATCTGCCCGCCTTGGCCTTCCAAAGTGCTGTGATTACAGGAATGAGCCACCGCGCCTGGCCTTTGTTTTAAGGAGGAGGAGTGAGTCAACGGAATGCCTCAAGGACTGGGTCCAGTGATGCAGAACAATGGAAACAGATCAGCCGACGTCTGAGCTCACAGTGCGCTGGTGCTGCTCTTAAGCATCCTTCTGTAGAAGCTACTCTTCTCCCCATTTGCAAATGAGGAAGCTGACGCTCCGAGAGGTGGATCACCCGCCCCAAGTCACACAGCACAGAGAGGACATGTTAGGACTGAGGATTCAAATTCTTAAGGTTTGCTTTGCTCCTGGAAAAAGCAAGTCATGAAGATGTGGAAGCTGAAATCTCAAGGCTAAGGCTCCTCTTTTCACACCTGGCCACGAGATGCAGGAACTGGGAGATGGTGCTCCCGTGAGTCCAACCTGAGGAATTGCTGGAGAAAAATCCAGCCAAGAAAAGCTCAGCTCGTGGGGTCCCCCTCCTGGGGTGTGAAGGAAGTGGATAGTGCCAGTCATTACAGAGCTGCAATTTCTGAGTGTTAAAGTTCTCAGGGCCATGAGTATGAACTTCGTGGGAAATAGAAGCAGTGTGTAGACCTATGCATGTGTATGTCTGTGTGTGCACACGTGTACATGTGTCTCTGTATGTGCATGTGTGCACACATGCACACATGGTGTTGCACAGGGTGTGTCCATGTGTACGCAAGTGTGTGTATATAGGGAGCTTCTATATCAGATGAAACCAGCTGGAAATCCAGATACTGATGTTTAGAATTCAAGCTCTGGAGTCAGACTGCACCAGGCCTCAGTTTTTCCATTGGGAAATGGGCTGACCCTCCGTGGATGAGAGCACTGGAGTCCAGAGAGGCCAATGACGATCAGATTTATCTCAGTATATGGTCTGTGCTGTGGGCCTTGAGGTTGAAATTTTGTGAGCTCCTTTAATTCTCTTTTTTGTGTGTGTTGGGGGTTGGCAACAGGGTCTTGCTGTGTCGTCCAGGCTGGGGTGCAGTGGTGCATTCATAGCTCATTGCAGCCTCCAACTCCTTGACTCAAGCAATCCTCCAACCTCAGCCTCCCGAGTAGCTGGGACTACAGGTGGGACTATCATGCCCTGCTAATAAAAAAATTTCTTTTTGTAGAGGTGGGGTCTCGCTATGTTGCCTAAGCTGCAGCCCCAGCATTCATTAATCATCCCCAGCTCCTACCTCTGCCCAGCCCTTAATCTCCCAAACATTTGATGGGGATTAATCCCCCCCAAACCCTTGGGGGGATTAATCCCCCAAACATATGGGGGTGGGGGGACTTCATGACAACTTATCCCTCTTTCCCTAGTTAGCTCCTTTGTGGAATGTGGTCGAGTTTGGGGACCCACCCCACCCTCAGACTGGCCAGGGAGGGGTGGGCAGGGGGAGCTGAGAAGGGCTTGGGGATCCTCACGAGGGAAAACTGAGGCCCAAGTGGGTGGGATGTGAAAAGATCAGTCGATGAGAAGACCAGTCCCTCTGAACCCTCTAAGAGAGGTCCTGGGTAACCGTATGTATTTAACCCTGCAAGCTGGTGGCTGCATTTCACTGGAGAAAATGGAGGCGTGGAGGGTCCCACCGCTTGACAACCTAGGGGAGGACTGACTGTGAGCAGAGGGTCAGTGACAGCATCCCTGTTGCTGGCACATCTCTGGCCCTCAAGACACCACCCTCCACTGTGGGTGGGCACTGGGGTAGTATGTGGACATGGGGGAGAGAGGCCTGGCCGGGCCCCTCAGGGAACATGGTGACCCCAAACCACCACAGGTTCCTGGACTGTTAAGGTGGGGACAGTGACAGGGTGTGGGTGACAGGGACAGAGTTGAGGGACCTAGAGGAGGCAGAGAGAGTCAGCAGTCAGGTCCATATCCCAAGGGGTCAGGGGTTGGGGGTAAGGGTGGCAGTGGAGCCCAGCCTAAGGGCCAGTGCCTGCTGGAGACACCTGAAGGAACCGCAGCCCCCACTGTCCCCAAGAGGCAGGGAAACCAGGGAATTGGGGCATCAGCAGGGCCACCCGAGTTAGATGGCATATGAACTGTGTGGAGGCAGCAAGGTGAGGAGACCCCCAGGAGGACCCTTTGTTCTCATATGCTATTTCCTGGACTTTATCCACAAAGAAGCCTATTCTAGGATGTAGGGCCCAAAACCCAAATGGCTAGGGGTGGAGACCCTGTTAGCTAAATGACAAACCATCATATATACACATGTATATGTAAGTTTATTTCAGGTTTGTATTCTTAGATACAGGGTTGCCCAGGCTGGAGTACTGTGATGCAATCTCAACTCACTACAGCCCCTCCAATCCTGGACTCAATTTATCCTCCCACCTCAGCCTCTCCAGTAGCTGGGATTACAAGCAATGGGCTACCACACGCAGCTTCAGATTTTTTTTTTCTTTTTTTTTTTGAGACTGGGTGTCACTCTTGTTGCCCAGGCTGGAGTGCAGTGGCGTGATCTCTGCTGAACAAAACCTCCGCCTCTGGGGTTCAAGCGATTCTCCTGCCTCACCCTCCTGAGTAGCTGGGATTACAGGCATGTGCCACCACACCTGGCTAATTTTTGTATTTTTAGTATAGACGGGGTTTCTCCATGTTGGTCAGACTGGTCTTAAACTCCCAACCTTAGGTGATCTGCCCGCCTCGGCCTCCCGAAGTGCTGGGATTACAGGCGTGAGCCACCGTGCCCAGCCTCAGAATTTTTTTTTTTTTTTTTTGAGACGGAGTCTCGCTCTGTCGCCCAGGCTGGAGTGCAGTGGCCGGATCTCAGCTCACTGCAAGCTCCGCCTCCCGGGTTTACGCCATTCTCCTGCCTCAGCCTCCCGAGTAGCTGGGACCACAGGCGCCCGCCACCTCGCCCGGCTAGTTTTTTGTATTTTTTAGTAGAGACGGGGTTTCACCGTGTTAGCCAGGATGGTCTCGATCTCCTGACCTCGTGATCCGCCCGTCTCGGCCTCCCAAAGTGCTGGGATTACAGGCTTGAGCCACCGTGCCCGGCCCTCAGAAATTTTTTAAGTGAAAAAAAGCAGGAAGCAGAATAGAACTTGAAGTACAATTTGCATTTTAAAGGTTCTATCTAAAACACGATTGTGCCTATGATCGTCTACACGTGGAATATCCTCCGAAGGCAACCCAACACCTGCTCTTTTCCCACGGGCCATGGAGACTGCTGAGACAGCCCGTGGGGAGAGGACGGCAGTCTGCGAGTGGCACCCTTGGTGTGTCCTGTCATTTGACTCATGGGAGGAGAAAGCCTCTGTGCTCCATTCCGCATACATCTGGGTTTGGTTTTTCATCTTTTACAAGGAAAAAGTCCTCACGTGCTGCTTGAACATGCATGCGTGCACGTCTGTATATGGGCATACATGCACTGCAAAGGCTTGGATTGAAGCCACTCCTTGTTTTTGCTACTGGGGCTTCTCCGCAGCGCCCTCTGCCTGTCTTGCCCCAGGGAAGCTCCAGGAAGGAGAAAGGCCATGAGAGGCATCTTGTGGTTCCAGTTAGTCCTAAATTATTAGGTTGGTGGGAAAGTAATTGTGAGTTTTGCCATTACTTTTGCACCAATCTAGTACAAGGCAGCAGGGGAGATTTTACCTTCCAAATGAGATCCTTCCCAGTCTGCAAAGGGGAAACTGAGGCCTGAGATCAAGTGACCTGCCTGGGGTCAATGCCAGGACAGGCATCCTGGGTTGGAGGCCACCCCTTTTCCTGTCTCCTAACACCCTAACCGGCCTCAGGGCGGTATTAAGAGGAGCTAGGGGAAGAGGGGTTCCGCTACGGAAGAGAAATTCCTGGCAGTTGCTCACCCCCTGCAGGTGAGCCCCACATTTTCCCTGCAGGCTCTGGCCTTTCTCGGGGAGTGCCACTGAAGCCAGTGGTTAGACATCGCTAAGATGAAGGCAGGGTGAGGGTGTTGGCTGGAAACAGCTTCCCTGGGGCACAGCAGAAGTGAGGTTGGAGGTCTTGCCTCAGCTTCCTAAGGGCTTTGTCTCAAGGCTCCCGCTAAGCTGCCCACAGGGACCTTCCTACATGAGCATCACCTGCCCTGGGCACAGCGCCTTCCTCCTCTGTGCAGTCTGGCTCCTCCCCTCCTCACCTTGGTCAGGCGGAGGCCCCTGCAGATCCCCTGGGTGCTGGCTTGGTCCCTGCTGTGCCCTCTGCATGCCCCTCCTCACCTGGAGGGCCAAGGGGCTGTTGGCAGAGGAACCATGGGCAGGCTGGTAGCACCCAGGGATAGCAGGGAGTATGAAGATGACAGAGAGGCAGCTCCTCAGTCAGAGGGAGGCCCAGGCAGGCCATGGTTTTACTCTGGTAGCTGGAACTGCCGTCCCATCCAGCCCTGGGATGATGGGGCAAAGCCCTGTGGCCACAGGTGAGTCGTAGGCAGCAGGGGCATGGCTCCCACTTCCCTGATACCCCTCAAAGGCAGCTTCTGTATTTGGCGGTACCAATCACCCTCCCTCCGGTGCTTGGTCACTTCCTGCTCTCTGGCATCTTCCAGGCTTTCCTGGTGACAGTGACACAAGGTCCCTCAGGTGGGGCGAGCCAGTCAGGAGGGGCCTGAGGGAGGAGCACCATGCCGGCGGAGGGCACATACTGGGAGGCAGCCGTCATCTGGTTCTACACTGCACTCCCATCTGCGTGCGCTGGTGACTGATCTGATTTTAAAAACACAGCCATGGAGACCCTGGCACACTGCATTTCCTCTACATTTATTGCAACGGCTAAATGATTAACAACATTCACAACTTCTTAGATCTTAAAAAACAGAAACAAAAGAAAACTTCCATTTTGTAACATCACAAATGTCTTCTAGGCTTTATCAAGGACCAAAAACACTACAATTCTCTAAGTGATTTCCAGTGATGGAAACAAGCCAGAGACAGTAAGCACCCAGAGTGGCGAGAGAGCACTTCCAGATGCCTGTTGTCCTCTCGGGGGTGACCCTGGAACTAGAACGACAGAAAAGACACTGTGACTTTGACACGGCTGTGCCACCACACGTCACGCGCGACATGAGGATCCTGCAGAGTGGCCTCTGCAGAGAGCAAGGGCAGCCTCGATTAAGAGGGAGGGGCTGGGGGCACGGAGGGCCAGTGGCATCTCCTCTATCCCGGCCGGCCGGCAGCTGGCAGCACGCACCATGCTCTGCTGGCTCCCGACACCTTCACTGCCCCAGCGCTGAATCCACAGGAGAGGCGTCCTCTGAGAGTGTAGGGACTTTCTAGGTTCAAGGAGGTGTGCCCTCTGACCCCTGCCAAGGACTCACAGAACCATCTCAGCTCAAACTTGGAGGAGCGGCAGGAGGTGGGGGGTGGTCAGTGGCCACACACCACAAATTCCTAAAGCATTTAACTTTTTAGTAAAATGAAGTGGAGAAAGTCAAGAATTAACATGCTAGGACAAAGCACATGGAATGGTCAGGGCGATGCTGGAGAGAGCGAGCTTGATCCACGCTGTAGGTGTGTGTGCCTCGCTCGGGCCAGCGGGCCGAGCCCCACTCGGAGCTCCATCCATTCACCTGACCCACGGCCAACATGGAAGCTGTCGGAGGAGTCAGGAAAGGAGAAGGAGAAAGGAGAAGATGAACCCCCCGCACCTGTGGTTCCCCAAAACCAGCTCTACTCCAGGCCCCCATAGGCTGGTTCGTTCGAGGGTTGGGTAATAAACCCAAGCCCCATCCTCCATGCTGGCACCTCTACTGCCATAAAGATCTGCCAGTTGCCAAAGCTACAGAAGCCACTGGAAGCAAGCAGAGCCCCTGGGGGTGGTGGCACTGCAAGGTGACAGGGACCAGGCAGACAAGGAGCTCGGACCACAGCCTAGGAAGTCTGTGGCTTAAAGAAAGCCAGGATTTCTTTTCTTTCTTTTTTTTTTTTTTTGAGACAGAGTCTCGCTCTGCTGCCAGGCTGGAGTGAAGTGGCACAATCTCGGCTCACTGCAACCTCTGCCTCCCGGGTTCAAGTGATTCTCTTGCCTCAGCCTCCTGAGTAGCTGGGACTACAGGCACCTGCCACCACACCCAGCTAATTTTTTGCATTTTCAGTAGAGACGGGGTTTCACCATGTAGGCCAGGATGGTCTCGATCTCTTGACCTCGTGATCCACCTGCCTAGGCCTCCCAAAGTGCTGAAATTACAGGCGTGAGCCACCGCGCCCAGCCTTTTTTTTTTTTTTTTGAGATGGAGTCTTGCTCTGTTGCCCAGACTGGAGTGCAGTGGCATGATCTCAGCTCACTGCAACCCCCACCTCCCAGGTTCAAGTGATTCTCTTGCCTCAGCCTCCTGAGTAGCTGGGATTACAGGTGCCTGCTACCATGCCTGGCTAATTTTTTTTTTTTTGTATTTTTAGTAGAGATGGGGTTTTACCATGTTGGCCAGGCTGGTCTCAAACTCCTGACCTCAGGTGATCCACCCACCTCTGCCTCCCAAAGTGCTGGGATTACAGGCTTGAGCCACTATGCCCAGCCCAAAGCCAGGATTTCTTTACAGCCAATACAAGTGGCATTTCCCACTCAGTTCTGGGGCTGATGCCCTAGCCACTGCTGTGTCCCCTAATCCCGGGGTGTGAGGAGGATCCTAAGTTTTCCAGATTTTTGCCCATACTTAAAACTTTAATGCTCCTGCTTTACAGGAAGAATGAGTGGAGAACTGAGTGGAGTTACACACAGCAGACTGCTGGGGAATCTGTAGAGTGGCAGCGATCACACGCCTGGAAATAGAGCAGCTGCAGAGCCCACCCCAGGGGGAGCCTGCCTCTCCTTACAAAGGCTGTAATAAGACAGCACTTGACGATGCTAAACGTGCGAAAAGTGCAGAGTCTCAGAGAGTTTACAACCCCCATCCTTTTGTAACTGTAGTTTGCTTACACTGTGGATTCTAAAGAGACATGTAAATCTGGGGCCGATTTAATCTGTTTAGTGATTACTCCCCACCTGATAGAGCTATTCTGTACTGTTGCAAAAATTTTATTAAGTCTCTCAAGATGCACTGAAGAGATGAGACATCATGAATAACACATTCATCAACTCAAGTATGGCAACTGTTCAGAGAGCTTCAGAGCTTTGGTACCTGAGCGCAGACTTGGTAATTACCGATTTGTCTCCCCCGTATAAATTCTGGAGAACAACGAGAAAACACCATCTGTGATCGTTTCCACATCACGTTTGCTAACAGAGCACTTCTGGAGAGCAATGGCCAGTCCGACTGGAAAACCAGCCAGAGGAGCTGGTTCCTCAGCACTCACAGGCTGAGGTGCCTTTCGGGGGCAGCGCCACCTTCTGAAGGGGAACCAAGACAGATTTGGAGGGGACTTGCTGCTAAAAGCATGTGAACAGAGAGGAGAGGCAAAAGCACATTGAAAATGGTGCATGTTTTTTCTTTGAGAGAAAGAAAAGCCAGCGAAACCTCCGCCCCAGAGACTGCAGAGACGTTTGTTTTCATGTACACACCAAACCGTACTTGGGCACTGGCTCCAGGCCGATCCAGGGCAGGGATGATGTTTTAAGGGCAATTGCTGCTTCAAGGCTTATCTTTCTCATCAGTGGTTTTGATCTATTCAGGAAGAGAACGATTTTGTTCAAAACTGAGTTGGAAATTAGGTGAGAGGGACAACTAAAAAAAAAAAAAGTAGAAAGATGAGGATATTTACAGGCCCAAGGCCCTGCAGAAGGAAAAGGATTTGAAGACCCTCACAAAGGGACAGAGCTAACTGCCATCCTCTGTGGCGGTGGCTGTCACAGCCGGCCTTCCACTTGCATGATGGCAAGGCCCTCTGGACTAAACAATCCGTTTGCTGGTCATGTTATGTGGTAGGTGGCCCTCATCTGTGAGAGAAAACTTGAGCAAGAGAAGAGACAGGCGTGGCCTATTTCCACGCGCACATCCACGGAGCCTGGCCTAGAGGCTTCGAGGGGCTCACAACCAGGGCACCAGGCAGGCCACGTGCAGCTGCCCTTGGCCAACATGAGGTTTGCTCCTTCAGCAAACCTGGAATGTAAGAATGGGGCATATCCGCATCCAGAGACCCTTTTGTTTCCCTCACAGAATTTTGTGATTTTTTTGTGTGTGGCATTTTTGGGGGAACAGGGAATATCAACTTTGTTGGGGGAATTTCTCTGCATACCAGCACGCCGGTGAGGGCGGAGGGCCTTATGCACTGTCCCGTAAACATACCTATTTGTTGGCCCGCTTGTGTCTGTACATCTGCATCATCCTCTGCCGGAACACATCGAATGTGTCTTCTTTGTGCTCCTGCCCGTCAGCACCCAACCCTTCCCCTTCTGAGGGGGTTCCCCTAAGGAGTGAAAAAGAGAGTCAGTTGTGCACCTGAGCCCAGGGCCTGGCATGCCAGGAACTGGGCATGGGCACAAACAGTCCATGAGATGCAGGTGTCTGGGACACACACTGAGACATCAAAGAGTGGGAAAATCAAGACACGACTCACAGTGGAAACAAGTACTCACCCTCGAAGAAGAGCTGGCTTTTGAGGGGGTGCCCAGAGGGCCCTGGTTACCTTGGAATGCCTTACCCAGCAGGCACTAAGCTCAGTATTAAATGAAATGCCTGCTGGATGTTATGATTGGGGTTTAATAAACTTTGGGCCTGTGTTCGGGACCCTGGCTGGCCCGGCTATGGGTTCCCGGGATTGGGAAAGTGGTTCCAGGCCAAAACTACACAGAAGTACCACTTAGCTTTTATGATGATAACAAATGAGGACAAAATGACCAGGGCCAACAAGCTGGTTAAAAAATCTACAGCAAGGGCCGGGCGCGGTGGCTCAAGCCTGTAATCCCAGCACTTTGGGAGGCCGAGACAGGCGGATCACGAGGTCAGGAGATCGAGACCATCCTGGCTAACACAGTGAAACCCCGTCTCTACTAAAAATACAAAAACTTAGCCGGGCGAGGTGGCAGGCGCCTGTAGTCCCAGCTACTCGGGAGGCTGAGGCAGGAGAATGGCGTGAACCCGGGAGGCGGAGCTTGCAGTGAGCTGAGATCCGGCCACTGCACTCCAGCCTGGGTGACAGAGCGAGACTCCGTCTCAAAAAAAAAAAAAAAAAAAATCTACAGCAGGACAGAAAGGAGCCCTGTAAACACCTGCATATGTAAATGATCAGCTTCTCATCTGAAGATGCCTTTTGTTTAAAAAACAAAAATCAATTGCCAGCTGTAAGTCACCTTGGGCGTGAGGGAGCCAAGGTCAGGCTGCAGGTGGAAGGACTGAGGCCCCACCCACTCCCACCCCAGGCTGCCTGCTGCGTACACGCTGACCGGCTCCCGGATGCCCTTTCCGAGGGAGCCCAGGCCATGGCCCTCCTTCCAGCCCATCTTCTGCAGCATCTGGAAGCCCAGGTTCTTATCGGTCAGCTTCTGCTGGGCGAAGTCCAAGTCCTTGGGTTTCTGAGGAGAGAGGAGTCCAGACATGTGGGCCACAGGGAGGTGCCTGGATCAAGGGTCTGTCCTAGGCAGTGCCTGGAGCCCCTCACCCCCAAATGCTCTCCTGACTCTCCAGATGCTCAGGCTCAAGCTCCAGTCACTTTCCCAGTTCTCTGCAACATCCCTGGGTGGGATGGAACTTCTAAGTCAGAGGTTACTGGCCTGAGGTCAGTCCTGCCTCTCAGCCACCCCTGGTGCCAAGACTGTGAGGAAAACTGGGTAAGGGAATGTGCAGTCCCGGGGTCAAGGAGTCAGTAGGATGGCCCTCAGCGGAGCCCTGGATAAAGAAGGGTGGCCCTGTGACGACCACAGGGCGCAGCCCAGGGAAGAGTGGGGGGCACCAGGGCATAGGCCTGGAGGCAGAATGGGGGCCAGACGGTGGGTGAGAACTGGCTGGCAGTACCCTCCCTGAACCACCCCAACATACCCCTCCCTCAGTGCTTCATTCAATCCCTGACTGCCTTGTCTGTCCTAGGGACTGAGTTCTACTTGGACACCGGAGTCTGTGTGAGATCTAGCTCAGAGCAGACCTCACTGAGAGCTAGTACAGCTGTGATTGGTCCTGTGGGTGGTGGGGAAGTGCAGCATTCTCTGGGCCACTAGATGGAGATCTGGGGACAGACAGGGCCCTGGGGCCTCTGGAGGAGGAGCCTGCAGGGATCTAGCAGAAGGAATTTCTATTCACTCATGAATATTCATGACACACTGCTGTGTGAGAGCCTAGCCGGGCAGTCCAAGACCTTGCCATGTATTCCTTGGCTCTTCACAAACTTGTATGGGTGGGCTGGGTGCGGTGGCTCATGCCTTTAATCTCAGCACTTTGGAAGGCCAAGGTGGGTTGGATCACTTGAGGTCAGGAGTTTGAGACCAGCCTGGCCAACCTGGCAAAACCCTGTCTCTACTAAAATATAAAAATTAGCCAGGCGTGGTGGCGGGCATCTGTAATCCCAGCTATTTGGGAGGTGGAGGCACGAGAATCACTTGAACCTGGGAGGCGGAGGTTGCAGTGAGCCGAGATTGCGCCACTGCATTCCAGCCTGGGCAACAGAATAAGACTCTGTCGGCCGGGTGCGGTGGCTCACGCCTGTAATCCCAGCACTTTGGGAGGCCGAGGCGGGCGGATCACAAGGTCAGGAGATCGAGACCACGGTGAAACCCCGTCTCTACTAAAAATACAAAAAAAATTAGCCGGGCGCGGTTGTGGGCGCCTGTAGTCCCAGCTACTCGGGAGGCTGAGGCAGGAGAATGGCGTGAACCTGGGAGGCGGAGCTTGCAGTGAGCCGGGATTGCGCCACTGCACTCCAGCCTGGGCAACAGAGCGAGACTCCGTCTCAAAAAAAAAAAAAAAAAAAAAAAAGACTGTCTAAAAAAAAACAAAAACAAAACTTGTCTGTTTTTTTAAAATATGGAGTCTCGCTATGTTGTCCAGGCTGGTCTTGAATTCCCGGTTTTAAGTGATTCTCCCACCTCAGTCTCCCCATTAACTGGAACTACAGGTATGTGCCACTGCACCCAGCTTTAATTATTATTATTATTCTTTATTTATTTATTTATTTTGAGACGGAGTCTCGCTCTGTCGCCCAGGCTGGAGTGCAGTGGCGCAATCCCGGCTCACTGCAAGCTCCGCCTCCCAGGTTCACACCATTCTCCTGCCTCAGCCTCCTGAGTAGCTGGGACTATACGCACCTGCCACCATGCCCGGCTAATTTTTTTGTATTTTTAGTAGAGACGGGGTTTCACTGTGTTAGCCAGGATGGTCTCAATCTCCTGACCTCATGATCCACCCTCCTCAGCCTCCCAAAGTGGTGGGATTACAGGTGTGAGCCACTGCGCCCTGCCTTTTTTCTTTTTAAAGACGGAGTCTTGCTCTGGTGCCCTGGCTGGAGTGCAGGGATGCAATCTCAACTCACTGTAACCTCCGCCTCCTGGGTTCAAGTGATTCTCCTGCCTCAGCCTCCCGAGTAGCTGAGATTACAGGTGTGTGCCACCACGCCCGACTATTTTTGTACTTTTAGTAGAGATGGGGTTTCGCCATGTTAGCCACACTGGTCTTGATCGAACTCCTGACCTTGGCTGATCTGCCCGCCTCAGCCTCACAAAGTGCTAGGATTATAGGCATGAGCCACTGCGCCTGGCTGATGTATTTCTTTAAGGCATTTACTGAACTACCTGAGAGGCTGCGAGAGTTCATGTACTCTTGAGAGGGAGAGAGGAAGGTGCTGAGGAGGATCATGGAGGCTGGTGCTAGGGGTCTGAGCAGGGGACAGGTGGGAGTGGCTGGGAGAGGGTTAGATGACCCTGGGCATGGGAAGCAGGGTGAGAAGGGCGTGCTGAGTCCTGTGAGCTCAGGTCCTTGGGCAGTCAGCTCTCATCAGCTTAGCAACCTGCCCCATCATGTCATGCAGGCCTCACGAGGTACAATTCAACCAAAATACAAATCCCCCCTTGCCATCTGCATTGAGGTGCCCAGGAATCAGCTTCCCTAACGTTAGGGGTGCATGGGGGAGGCACTTCAGAGACAAAGGAGCTTGGAGACAAGGCAGAAAAGGCTAAGCCTGGGGGAGGCAGGGGTTGGGAGAGGGAAGGGAGAAGGGAGAGTGCAGGGCCTCAGGTCAGGAGGGAGAAGAGAGCAACTGCTCCCATAAGGAAGGCCTGGGCCCCTGGAGCTCCTGGGGCCTCAGTGTTCTCACCCTAGAAAGGGACAAAACAACCTGGAGAGGTGCCGAGAACTCAACAGGCAGCAAGACGCAGGGGATCAGAAACGGATACCCCAAGGCTGGGCGTGGTGGCTCACGCCTGTAGTCCCAGCACTTTGGGAGGCCGAGGTGGGTGGATCACGACGTCAAGACTTTGAGATCAGCCTGACCAATATGGTGAAACCCCATCTCTACTAAAAATACAAAAATTAGCCCGGTGTGGTAGTGCATGCCTGTAATCCCAGCTACTCAGGAGGCTGAGGCAGGAAAATTCCTTGAATCTCGGAGGCAGAGGTTGCAGTGAGCCGAGATTGTGCCATTGCATTTCAGCCTTGGCAACGAAGGGAGACTTCGTCTCAAAAAAAAAAAAAAAAAAAAAAGAAACGTATACCCCAAATTATGGCACTTTGACAGGTGGGACTAAAGCAACAGCCTCAAGGTCCCTCTGACCTCCCTCCTGTCTCCGTCCCTCCCAAAGCACAGGAGGAAGCTGTTCTCTTCAAGTTCCCTATCTACCTAGAAACTGGACCTGCCCAAGAAGAACAGAAGGGCCTTGGATCTCTTCCCTGAAACGTCATTAACCAGAGTTGAAATGATGGAATGTTAAACACCACACCTAGAGCCCAAACCATTGGCTGTTCTCTAGTCCCATTCAATTCTCAGTGAGGATCATTCACAAGATGATGCCTGCCTCCATTCATCTCTCCTAAAATCTTCTGCTTCCCCTCTAAAGTTACCTACAGCCTCCCAACTGCCCTCTCCCCTATGAAAAGGTATTTAGCTTCAACCACCTGGCCCTTCTTTGAGTTTTCATAATGTTTTATATGGCTCCTGTGCTTATGCACGTGAATAAATATGTATAACTTTTTTGTTTTGAGACAGGATCTTGCTCTGTCACCCAGGCTGGAGTGCAGTGGTTCCATCATGGCTCACTGCAGTCCTGAACTTCCGGGCTCAAGCGATCCTCCTGCCTTGGCCTTCCAAAGTCCAGGGATTACAGGTGCACATGGACTGCATACCATTTTTTATCCTGTTAATCTTCCTATTGTCAGTTCATTTCAATAGGTTTAGACTTGGACCTTCAAAGGCGGAGGGAAATTCCCTTTGTTCTCTTCAGATGCATCTCCGAGGGTATTATATGAAGTAGCTGTGTGTGTGTATGCGTGTGTGTGTGCATATGCGTCCACGTGTGTGTGGATGTGTGAGTTACTGGATGCAGGCGGCTCCTCCATAATGGCATGAGGTGGTCTTGGTGAGGTGGTGTGGGAATAAGTTTCTCTGCAGGGCAGTTAAGGAGGGAAGGTATGAAGGGAGGAGCTATGCTGTGGGCTGGGACAGGAAGAGGGGCACTAACAGTGAAGAGACACCTCTGCAAGCCAGGGGACACCACACAGGACCTGCTATACTGGGGGGCCCCTTGCCATGAGAAAGTGGCCTGGAGAAAAGAGGTGACAGAACCCACCGGATGAGATGAGAAACAGGGCATCCGTCAGGCCCTCCTGGGAACTGCGCATGACCTGGGCCCTGGGGTGACGGGTAGGGAAGGAAGGGGAAATGCTGGTCATGGCGGGACACAGGGGTCCCCAAATGGCAGGTCTGCACTCTTTTCCCTTTCAGGATAGCTGCTTGGAGGTGCAGCGCAAGAGGGGTCGGCTCAGCCTGGAAGTTTCTTCGGGAATGTTCAAATCTGTGTTTAACAATCATGATGGCGGTTTCCTGGACAGGTGGAGGAAAGCCAAGCCCTGTGGGCAAGGCGGAGGCGTGCAGAGGAGAGCTGCAGCCACCACGGCCTCCCTTCCATTTGCAGTCACTGGCAGAAAGGAGGACAGGTGCAGAGTCTCAAGGAGAGAGTAGCACGTGCAGGACACCCACCAGGAACCTTGTTCAGTTTAATCCTCACCGTACCTCCTACCTGCTGGGTAGGTGTGGCCGTCCCATTTTACAGACAAACCCGTGGCTCGGGGGTTACATGCCAAGGTTACAAAACTACTCGGTGGCAGGGCTGGGCTAGAGTACAGCTGTGCCTGACACCAAGGCCCTGCTGTGCCCTCATGTGGCCGTGCCCTCATGTGGCCGTGCCCTTACCCAGGCCACACAAACGGACACCAGATGCCAGCTCAGCCTAAAACCTGGCACATCAGTCAGGACCATGAGCTCTGGATTCGGGAAGGTTCCTCCTTCCTGCCATAATTGGGGTCAGACTGACCTAGATCACCCGGAAGGGGTTGGAAGCAACATGGCATTGCCTGACACCAGCAGAGCGACCTCGCCTGGCTCCCCACCCTCCTCCCTGACCATGAAGGACCGGTGCACTCTCTCCACATGTGTCCCAGGTGACCCTGCCTGCCCCCAGCACTGTGTCCCCCAGGCCATCTGGAGTATATCTGCCCCCTTTCTATAACCTGTCTCTAGGTCAGTGAATGGTAGTTCTGTCCCTCTTCTGCCCAAGCTGACTACCCTGGGGTCACCTGGACCCCTGGCTTTTGCACACCCAGCCCACAATCAGGTGTCACCCACTCCATCTTCACCCCTTCTCGTTGCTCCTCATGCCCTGGTCCAACTGTCTTAAGTTTGAGCCTCCTCCTGCTTCCCACCCACAGGCTGCTCTCCACCCTAGTGGCCACATCCGCCACAGGTCCCGGAGGGACCCTCCCTTCCCTGAGAAAGGGCCACAGCGTTAACATCTGTTGAGGTCCTGTGTGACCACCCCCTGATTCCTCTGCTGCCACAAAGGTCTCTTGCTGCCCCAGACTCTCTGCTGAGGCTGTGCCCTTCTCAGATCTCCACACTGTTTCTCCTCAGCTCCTCCAGGCTTGTGCCAACATCATCTGCAAGAGAGACCTCCCTTGGCTTTCCCAATTCAGCGGCATCCCCTAGACCCCACCTTATTCTCCCTCTCCTTGACCTGCTTCTCTTTGCCCACAGCATCCCCAGGACCACCTCATCCATTTCTCTTTCACTGTTGGCCCTGCTCACTGCTGCCTCCAGGTGGACAATCAGGATCTGGCACGTAGGAGGTGCTGACGGCACACACCATGCTGTTTACTAGCAGATTAGTGCACTCTCTTCACCACACTTCCAGTCTACTAAGCTTGAACGTTTTTATGTTTTATTTTTTAAGGAGACCAGGAGGAGACATAGATCTTACTATGTTGCCCAGGCTGGCCTCAAACTCCTGGACTCAAGTGATCCCCCAGTCTTGGCCTCCCAAAGCACTGGGATTACAGGCGTGAATCAGTGTGCTTGGATAACTTGAAGTTTTTTTTTTTTTTTTTTTTGAGACAGGGTCTCACTCTGTTGCCCAAGCTGGGGTGCAATGGTGCAATCAGCTCACTGCAGCCTCGACCTCTCAGGCCCAAATTATCCTTCCACCTCAGCCACCAGAATAGCTGGGACTACAGGCATGCGCCACCATGCCCAACTAATTTTTGTATTTTTTGCAGAGACAGGATTTTGCCTGTTGCCCAGGCTGGTCTTAAACTCTTGGGCTCAAGCGATCTGCCCATATCGGCCTCCTAAACTGCTAGGATCACAGGCGTAAACCACCCAATAGGCCTTAGCGTGAACTTTTTGTTTTTTTTTTTGTTTTTTTGTTTTTTTTTTTGAGATAGAGTCTTGCTTTGTCGCCCAGGCTGGAGTGCAGTGGCACGATCTCGGCTTGCTGCAAGCTCTGCCTCCCAGGTTCACGCCATTCTTCTGCCTCAGCTTCCCGAGTGGCTGGGAGTACAGGCGCCCGCCACCACGCCCAGCTAATTTTTTGTATTTTTAGTACAGATGGGGTTTCACCGTGTTAGCCAAGATGGTCTCGATCTCCTGACCTTGTGATCTGCCCACCCCTGCCACCCAAAGTTCTGGGATTACAGGCATGAGCCACCACACCTGGCCTAGCTTGAACTTCTTACAGGGCCAAGACACTATCTCGTTTATCTCTCAAATCCCACTGCATCCATTACAGGGATCTCAACTATCCATTACACAGATGAATCACTAGTCTATGCTTTGAACAAAGGCAAAACAGTTTTCAAAAGTCCTCCCAAGAGAAAAGTCTCTTGTGTTTTACACGTTAATACCTCAGTTTGAAATGTGAGCATAGCTTAATCACAAGCTGCAGCTTCCATTGGAACTCCAACAAATTCTAACCAACTATACTTTGAGTAAGGACTACAAATGATTAAGCTCACCTTCTTTTTGGACATGGGACGACCCCGAGGCCTGTCATAGGCAATTCGAACTGGTTCATGGACTAGAAGACAAAAGAAAGAGACATGTACACATACGTACACGTGCTTTCCCTACATTACTTAGAGACTGAAGGTCCTGCAGTCTATTTTGGTTAACAGTTCTCTAACGACAGAAGGTGTCTTAGGCCCTGCATGGGCCTAAGCCCCAGCTGTGCCCCAGCTCTTCTCAGGAATGAACATGTATGACCCCTGGAGTGAGCAGAGGCGGGACACACTCAGGGAAGGCAGCTTGGGCCATAGTGAAGGGTTCACTTGAGGGGTGCCTCGCTTTTGGAAAGTCTATTCAAACCTAAGAGTCCCCACATTTATAACAAAGGATCCAATACATGGATTATTTTCCATGACTACAGAAATACTTGTGTACCAACTATTTGTGATACTATGCTCTCCTAGTTTATCTGTAGCTAATTCACTGGGAAATAATTAAAGTCTGGGCCAGCCACAGTGGCTCATGCCTGTAATCCCATCGCTTTGGGAGGCCGAGGCGGGTAGATCACCTGAGGTCAGGAGTTCGAGACCAGCATGGTCAACATGGCGAAACCCCGTCTCTACTAAAAGTATAAAAATTAGCCAGGCATGGTGGCGAGCTCCTGTAATCCCAGCTACTCAGGAGGCTGAAGCAGGAGAATAACTGGAACTTGGGAGGCAGAGGTTTCAGTGAGCCGAGATTGCGCCACTGCACTCCAGCCTGGACGACAAGAGCAAGACTCCATCTCAAAAAAAAAGAATTAAAGTCTGCCTAAAACTTTCTAGTAAAAAACAACCATGCTTCTCATATAGAGGACCAAATCGTATTATTTTATTTTATTTTTTATGAAAGGGAGATTAGCAAGTCTGTTTTTTTTTTTTTTTTTGAGATGGAGTTTCGCTCTTGTTGCCTAGGCTGGAGTGCAGTGGCATGATCTCGGCTCATGCCAACCTTCACCTCCCAGGTTCAAGAGATTCTCCTGCGTCAGCCTCCCGAGTAGCTGGGATTATAAGCATGAACCACCACGCCTGGCTAATTCGGTATTTTAAGTAGAAATGGGGTATCTCCATGTTGGTCAGGCTGGTCTCAAACTCCCGCCTCAGTCTCCCAAATTGCTGGGATTACAGGCGTGAGCCAGTACGCCCGGTGCAGGTCTGGTTTTATCTCATCAACTACCAAAAGAACTGAGAGCTTCTAAAACAGAAATAAAAAACTCCACCAAGAAGAGCATACATAACAAGCACTCTGATACACTACCCACCATCCATGACAAGTTTAATTATTTACTTCATTTTTTTACATTAAATTTTTTTTTTCTTGTAAAGATGAGGTCTGGCCATCTTGCCCAAGCTGGTCTCAAACTCCCAGGCTCAAGCAATACTCCTGCCTCAGCCCCGCTAAGCTGGGATTATAGGCACGAGTCACTGCGCCCGGCCCATGAGAAGTTTTGAAGTTTTGAACGATGGTAAGGGTTATAGTAGAATGGTTAGCATTTCACTGCAACACCAAGGTTTTCAAACACAAAACATGAGGACTATTCCAAAGCAGGCAAAACCATAAGGCCACTGTCCCCTGTAAATATGACTGTCTGAATGATGTAGAACACACCGGTGACTGTTTAACACAGTCCCACAATGGGGCACCATTCACTACAACTTCACACACAGGTTTTGCAGCAGAAGTCCCATGTGAAAGCACGGTCCAGGCCTGACTGTGGGGAGATAGCTTGGAGGGCATGGGGGGCACAGGAGTCATCTGGGCCACGGCCTGCCCACCAAAAGGCCACATGAGATGCAATTCCATGTACCGATAGACTAGGAAAGGTAGAATACCTGGGTCTCGGAAAACAGTCAGTGGTTGCTGGGGCTGAATGGGGCAGGGGACTGAAATGGGACAAGAGACCTGTTCTGGGAACAGGCTTCAGCTCTGCTGTATTAGTGGGGTCTCGCCTCTGCACAGTCAACAAAACTCAAATGGTCCACCAGGAAAGGGTGTGTTTCACTGCTGGTAAATTATACCTCAAGAACCCGGAACCTTCCCACAGGAGAGCAGGAGATGGCCTCCCATGGCCAAGAAAGGTCCCACTGACCACTGCCTGGGACCACCCTTGCTCTGTTCCCATCTCACTGTCATGACATGAAGCAGCTTATCAGCACCCTGGGCCTTCCAGGAGCTCAGAAGGGCCCCCAGCTGACAAAGTCACAGGCAGGAAAACAGCTGAGATGACCCAGGCCCACCCCTCCACAAGTGGGGAAGCCCCGACCTGAATCCGGGCAGTCAGGGAAATGTCCAGTAGCAAGCAGAGTGCCAGAAGCCACAGGGCAGCAAGGAAACATGTCTTTAGAGCAATGCCTTCAGACCACCGGGAAACATGAGTGTCGGTTCACATTTTGGAGTGGTGCACAAAACTCTTTAGGATTAAAATGTCTCCAACTGTCTCTTCTAACTCTCACAGCCCACCAACCAAGAACTGTGCTGGAGGCAGCTGTGCCGACAGGCGGGCACTCACCTTTTGGCTCCTGGATGAGACACACTCTCTTGGGAGCTGGAATCATGCCAACCTTCAACGACTTGCTGCTGATCCTCTTCCGGGGGAAGCAGGTACCTGAGGTGGCCTGTGACAGGGCAGGTGTTCCAGCCAGGTCGTCCTCGGCAGCCTCACTGGGAAGGCCATCGGCAGGGGTGCTGCCCTCAGACTTGCCCGCCCCTCCGGGAGCAGGGGCCTCCTCTCCGCCATCCTCATCGTCCTCCTCCTCCTCCTCAGGTATCACCTCTGGGCTTTCCAGCTCAGCCTCCCGCGGAGGGGGCTCATCTTCAAACTCTCCTTCCCCTTCCATGAGGTCCACGGGGCTCTCCTGAGAACCCGCAGTGTCACCACCACCAGTGTGAAGGTTGTGCGGAGATGATGTGAAACAAATTGATGGACATAGTTCAAACACTTTCTTTCGATAGAATTTGAAAGCAGAACTATTTTGGTCATGTAGAAACCTGGGGCACAGAGGAAATACATTAGGTTACCAGATGGAATCTCTCAACATTTTTATTTGCTGAAACTGCCGGGATTGATCCAAGGAAGGTGGAGGTGGGACAAGGGAAAGAATAACCTGACCGCTCTCTATGCGGCTATAGCTTGATGGTGCAGCCTCTCAATGACAGAAAATTTGAAGAGTACTAGTAACTTAATAAGGAGCTAGAATTCAAGGAGCATAACTACTTTCCAGGAGAGAGAGGCAGATGAACAAGGTATGCAGGGCCTGGGAAAATGCTGGAATAGAAATCTGGCCTGAGACCCATCTCACCCTTTCTGGTTACATCACTGGCCTCTCTGGGCCTCCATGTGCCCATTTTGACTCTGGTTCCTCCCAGATACGAGAAGCATGGAGAGACGCCAGGAGGCGCTGCACAGTTACTGCTGGAACATGTGCACCATGGAGCTGTAAGGTACCCCCAGAGAAGGCTCCTCACCCCTAGCACTTCCCACTTGGGGCCTGCAGTCCAGCTATGTGGGCGTGGAGATGAGGCCTCTCTGTGCCTCAGGGGTCTGGTGGCCACTTTGACTTGTAACCACAGCTATGAAGCTGTGGCTGGTATGACAAACTTAAAACACTCCTGAAAGCACCAAAGTCCACTTGGACCAAAGGAAAAATGGCCCTCATAAGGCAACTCAACCTCATAAATGTGCCAAGTCCTCCCAATTAGCATATTAATATATCCCAATAAAACCCTGTTTTGAATCAGGACAAGATGGTTCTAAAGTTCATAAAGAAAAATAATATATAAAAGTATCTGGGAAAACTCCGAACAAGACTCATAAGGGGTTCCAGCCCCACCAAACACTACAAAATGCCCCAAAGCCTCTAGAGTTAAAACAGCATAGTAGTCCATAAGACAGACCGAAGGAACAGAATAGAAAGACCAGAAACCCAGCATTCGATTAAGGTAGCCTCTCAAACTACTGCGAAAAAGGGGTGGTCTTTCAAAGAATGGTATTGGAAAAACTGGACAGCTTTATAATTATTTATTATTATACATTTTTAGAGATGGAGTCTCACTCTGTTGTCCAGGCTAGAGTGCAGTGGTGTGATAACAGCTCACTGCAGCCTCAAACTCCTGGGTTCAAGAAATCTTCCTACGTCACCCACCCAAGTAGGTGGGACCATAGGCAAATGCCACTATACCATCACACACACACACACACACACACACACACACACACACACACAAACACACACACAACTAAATATTAGCAGAAACAAATGAATCTGGGCCGGGAATGGTGGCTCATGCCTCCCAGCACATTTTGGGAGGCTGAGGCAGGAGGATCACCTGAGGTCAGGAGTTGAAGACTAGCCTGGCCAACATGGTGAAACCCCGTCTCTACTAAAACTACAAAAATTAGCTGGGTGACACCTGTAATCCCAGCTACTTGGGAGTCTGAGGCAGGAGAATCGCTTGAACCCGAGAGGCGGAGGTTACAGTGAGCCGAGATCACGCTACTGCACTCCAGCCTGGGCGACAGAGTAAAATTCCGTCTCAAAAATAAATAAATAAATAAATAAATAAATAAATAAATAAATAAGATTGTATGACAACTTTATAACATAACCACACCCACAAAATGAATTAACTCAATGAGCTTGAGCACATTAGAATTAAAATTTTTCTAAAGGCAAAAGAAACACAAAGTCATCTTGGCCCATTTACAAGCATGGCTGGATAGCGTCCAACACCCTGCCCAGTATCGTGGTCAGGATCCAGGGCTCTCCCTCCAGGGAAGGACAGAACAGAGTACTCTGAAGGACACTGCTCAGAAAAGGCTGTCACAGATGGGGAGGAATCACCCAAAACCCAACAAGTAGTACAGCCCAAGTACCCAGGCTAATGCAAAATTCTCCTTTAAACTGTACTTTTCATTGGAAAAAAAAAGAAAAAGAAAAAAGGACTGATGGGATGCCCCCAGCTGCCCTGCACTGAGCTGTCCTCCTTACCCAACCCTGCCAGGGGAAATCCCACATACACAGTGGACAGGCCCAACTCCGAGGTCTACAGGACCCAGCAGCTCCCCAAGGCCACCACTGTCTGTAAAAGGCAGAACCTGACTGTAAGCCTGGTCAGGCTTCCCATCTGTAGGTGGTTGGTGCCCCACAAGGTGGGTGGTACCTCAGTGCAGGACCCAGTCATAAGCCAAGGCTGCAGAGGGGGAATAGGGCCTGGCTCGTGCAATCAGGTCCCAAACAAGTTGAAAGAGTATGTTCCGTCACCACTGAATTCCATAAATGCGCTGAGAAATGCACGTTTTCAATTGTATTTTTTTTTTTTTTTTTTTTTTTGAGACGGAGTCTTGCTTGTCACCCAGGCTGGAGTGCAGTGGCCGGATCTCAGCTCACTGCAAGCTCCGCCTCCCAGGTTCACGCCATTCTCCTGCCTCAGCCTCCCGAGTAGCTGGGACTACAGGTGCCCGCCACCGCGCCCGGCTAGTTTTTTGTATTTTTTAGTAGAGACGGGGTTTCACCGTGTTAGCCAGGATGGTCTCGATCTCCTGACCTCATGATCCGCCCGTCTCGGCCTCCCAAAGTGCTGGGATTACAGGCTTGAGCCACTGCGCCCGGCCTTCAATTGTATTTTTAATTGGACGAAGGCATGACTGTCCCACAAGCTGGGACCAGCACGAGGAGTTCAGAGCCCCCTCAGTAGGGTCCTGGCTCGTAATGGAAGATGGGTGCCTCCCACTGGTAGCCTTTCTCTGGAGGGTGCGTCTCACATCACCCCAGGGAAAAACCCCAGGGGCTGAGCTGGCTTCTAGCCCAGGTTTTCTTGCCTACGGGCTGTGTGCTTTTGAGCAGAGCTCCACCTATCTGAGGAATGGAGAGGGCAAAGGTACCTGCTCCCAGCATGAGCACGCCACGTTATCCCCATGTAGAAGTGCCTCCTGTCCAGACCTGGGCAAGGGCTATCACTATCATGCAGTGAGCAGTAAATCCTCACCTCTCCCCCCTCCCCTGGCCAACTCCTATTTAGTCTTTGGATGCAGATTAAATGTCACTCTGGGGAGGCTTTTCCTGATGCCCCAGAAGGGCAGGTCCCCTAGAACAGATTTTTTTTTTTTTGAGATGGAGTTTCACTCTTGTTGTCCAAGTTGGAGTGCAATGGTGCGATCTCGGCTCACTGCACCTCTGCCTCCCAGGTTCAAGCAATTCTCCTGCCTCAGCCTCCCGAGTAGCTGGAATTACAGACACACGCCACTACATCTGGCTAATTTTTTTTATTTTTAGTATAGAGACGGGGTTTCACTACGTTGGCAAGGCTGGTCTTGAATGCCTGACCTCATGATCCATCTGCCTCAGTCTCCCGAAGTGCTGGGATTACAAACATGAGACACTGCGCCCGGCCTTTTTTTTTTTTTTTTTTTTTTTGAGACGGAGTCTCGCTCTGTCGCCCAGGCTGGAGTGCAGTGGCCAGATCTCAGCTCACTACAAGCTCCGCCTCCCAGGTTTACGCCATTCTCCTGCCTCAGCCTCCCGAGTAGCTGGGACTACAGGCGCCCGCCACCTCGCCCGGCTGGTTTTTTGTACTTTTTAGTAGAGACGGGGTTTCACCGGGTTAGCCAGGATGGTCTCGATCTCCTGACCTCGTGATCCGCCCGTCTCGGCCTCCCAAAGTGCTGGGATTATAGGCTTGAGCCACCGCGCCCGGCCTTTTTTTTTTTTTTGAGATGAAGTCTCGCTCTGTTGCCCAGGAGGGAGTGCAGTGGCTCAATCTCAGCTCACTGAAACCTCTGCCTCCTGGGTTTAAGCAATTCTCATGCCTCAGCTTCCTGAGCAGCTGGGATTACAGGTGCTTGCCACCATGTCCGGCTGATTTTTGTATTTTAGTAGAGATGGGGTTTTAGCATGTTGGTCAAGCTGCTCTCGAACTCCTGAACTCAGGTGACTAGAAGAGATCTTTCTCCCTCAGGCCCCTGGCTCAGCTGAAGTGAAGTCATGATTTACTCCTGGTGTAACCCCCATGGTAGGAATGCATTGGCCAGGCTGTGGGCTGGCTCAGGACATGTTTGTGGCATGAACACACTCAAATCTAAAGGGTATAATGGCCAGTTGCAGTGGAGCACACCTGTGGTCCCAGCTACTCCGGAGGCTAAAACAGGAGGATCACTTGAGCCCAGGAATTTGAATCCAGCCTAAGCAACATCCTTAGACTTTCTCTCTTTGAAAAAGAAAAAGGTGTGATGAGACCCGGGGGGTACGTACCACAGGTCAGGGTTATCGGTGCTGTTTTCTATGCTGAATTGTTCGATCTCTGGTCCCACCTGAGCAACAAATCTAGCCAGTTTCTCTGCAGTCTCCATTGTCTTCATGTCAACTACAAAACATAAAGCACCTGTCAGGCATGACTCCTGAGCTGCTGCTCCCCGTGTAAACACTGCAGGGTTGTGGAAGCTGATTATAAAGATGGCCTGCGTGTCCCCTCCCTGTAGCCTTGCCCTTCGCCACATGCAGACTCCTTGCCACCAAGTGAACTCTGTGTATCACCCCCTCAAATCAGGGCTGGTCCTGGGACTCAAATCGGCTATAGCATGTGGTGGAAGCCTGTTGCCAGTTCCAAGCCTGGGCCTTGGAGGACTCGAGTACTTCTGCTCTCTCTCCTGGAGCCCCAACCCCAATTGCCAGGTGAACAAACATGGGCTGGCTGCTGGGGGGATGACAGGCGCGTGGCCCAGCCATACCATCATCTCAGCTGACAGCCTGGACACCTGCTGCTGATCGCAGACACGTGTGGGCTAGCTCAGCAGATGACCCAGCCACTGGCAAATTCACAATACCGGATGCCTCCGGGATTTTTTTTTTTTTTTTTGAGACGGAGTCTTGCTCTGTCGCCCAGGCTGGAGTGCAGCGGCGAGATCTTGGCTCACTGCAACCTCCGCCTCCTGGGTTCAAGCGATTCTCCTGCCTCAGCCTCCCGAGTAGCTGGGACTACAGGCACGTGCCACTATGCCTGGCTAATTTTTTGTATTTTTAGTAGAGATGGGGTTTCACCATGTTGCCCAGGCTGGTTGCGAACTCCTGAGCTCAGGCAATCCGCCCGCCTTGGCTTCCCAAAGTGCTGGGATTACAAGTGAGCCACCATGCCCGGCTGATGCCTCCTGTTTTAAGCCACAGTTTGGAATGGCTCATGACATAGCAACACCTAGAGAATGCAGCCATTGTGGACACTTTTTTGCCCTCTCCTTCCCACTTAGTGCTGAGTAGGAAGCACTGGCCAGAGAGCAGGCCTGTGGTACAGAGAGAAGGAAACAGCTAAGGTGACAGAAGAAACAGAAGGGGTGAAGTTAGTCGATTCAGAGGAATCAGTGCAGGTCAGTGAACCCCAAGAACAGGAACTGTGGAGACCCTGGGGATGAGGAGGCAGAATGAGAGAACAAGACAGCCCTGAGGACTATCAAGAGAGGCCAGGATATAGCAGGACACGGGATCCCAAGTTCACGCAACAAACTGCCCACGGCCCCAGCAGCAGAACCCTGTCAGGGAGCACAGAGGCATGGGGCAGCACCTCGTGCCAGCTCCACTCTCAGAAGAGGAGGAGGGAGCTGCAGGACTTGCATGCAGCTCTCTCAAGAAAGTAAGAGAGAAAGCACCAACACATGCACTTGTCTTGGCCAGGTCCCTAGGGCTTTTATCCACTGCCTTGCCTAGATTGCAGTCCCCTCTCCCCAATTCTAGAGAGACCTTGGAGATGGGAGAGTAGGGACTGGGGCCCAGAGGAGGGGGACAGGAGTGAGCACCCACTGTCAGCAGATGGGCAGGGAGAAGAGGTCTGAGGTGCTTCAGAGATGTCCACTCCTGTTGGCTTGGGGGATGGACCTGAGGCTTCTGAGCTGGGGTCCTGAGGAGAGGGTCCAACTGGGTCTGGCGGGCAGTCCTTGTTGGCAGCATCATTTCTGTCTGGCAGGGATGGTTTTGCCTGTGAGAGGCCTGGAGTCTGCCGGCCGTGGTGTTTCAGCCTGGTGCCTGAGGATAGGAGGGTCTGGGTCCCAGTGGTCGCTCTCCTTGCCTTCCAGCCCCGGAGCCCTTGAGCACGGAGGAGCCCCCGCCGCTGCCACGGAAGCAGTTTCTTCTTGAGGTTACGGACAGCCCGGGCATACAGCATGGCCCGCACCGCACACTCTGCTGAGGTCGGCTTCTGGTCGGCTCCTCGCAAGTTCTGGCTCATCCGCTGCATTTCTGCCAACTTCAGCTTGTAATATTTATACTCCAGACTATTTTCATCAGATAAAAACCTACACAACAAAACAGGCATAACAGGACATTTATGAAAACACCACCAGGTCCCAAATTGTTCCTGCAAACACAAATCCTTTCTAAGTGGCCAACTTCCGACTGTCCTCTGCTGTCTCAGAGGCTCTGCCTGGCTCTACCGAGGACCCAGAGCTAAGCCCAAGACAGCTGCCCTGCTAAGAGTGACCGCAGGGCAATCAGGAGTTTGAACCGAGTTCCTCCTTGATTTCCATCAGCACCAGCCATGAGGGAGCTCACAGTTCATTATGGCCTGGAAACACAAACCAGTCACCTTGGAGCCACAGCACCCTGGCAGGCAGAATTGACACCTTTTAAATGGCCCAGCCAGAATGACAGTTCAATGAGCTTTTGACTGTATCAAGGCAAGTGTGATGTGACCCACAAGAGAACATTAACCAAGGAGCCTGTGCCCCAGGTGTGAAGTCTTATGACCCGTCATGATGATAAGAACAGTACAGAAAAGAGAAGGTTGAGTTACACGTACTAACACAGAAAAATATTCAGCTGGGGTGATGGCTCACACCTGTAATCCCAGCACTTCGAGAGGCTGAGGCGGGAGGATCGCTTGAGCCCAGGAGTTCAAGACTAGCCTGGGCAACAAAACAAGATCCCATCTCCACAAAATAAAAAAATTAGCCAGGGTGGTGGTGCACGCCTATAGTCCCAGCTACTCTGGAGGCTAAGATGAGAGGATCACTTGAGCCCAGCAAGTCGAGGCTGTGGTGAGCTATGACTGTGCCACTGCACTCTAGTCTGGGTAACAGAGCAAGACCCTGTCTTTAAAAAAAAAAAAAAAAAATCCTTCTCCTTCTAGTGCCTTTACTTTTTTCATCATGTTCCTTCTAGCTTCATGAGTTGATTACAGCTCACTGCAGCCTCGACCTCCTGGGTTCAGGTGATCCTCCCACCTCAGCCTCCCCAGTACCTGGGACTACAGGCATGCACCACCATGCCTGGCTAATTTTTGTATTTTTGGTTGAGAGGACATTTCACCATGTTGCCTAGGCTGATCTCAAACTCTTGGACTCAAGGTAGCCACATGCCTCAGCCTCCCAAAGTGCTGGGATTATAGGTATGAGCCACTGCACCTGGCCTACTCTTTATTTCTAATAAATTCACCTGAAGTCACTCTTTCTCTTAAGTATTTTTATAACCGCATCTGGTGTAGAGTATTTTTCTTGCCACTTCCTTCTAAATTGCTTCTAATTTCAGTTCTGATTATCCTTCACTCAAAAGTTATTCAGAAACGTGTTTTATTTTGGTTGTTGCTGGTTTCTAGTTTGCTGTATTGGCATAATGTGGCCCATGTGAGTTTCCTGGGTGTGCTGTGATTTTTCTCTGATTTCATACATAACAAACTTTTAAGTTGGGCGTGGTGGCTCACGCCTGTAATCCCAGCACTTTGGAAGGCGGAGGCAGGTGGGTTGCTTGAGCCCAGGAGTTCAAGATCAGTGTGGGCAAAACCCCATCTCTTTAAAAATAAATAAATAAATAACCACCCCACAAAAAACATAACAGACTTTTGTGAATATTTGATTTCAGTTTGTATTAAAGAAGAATATTGCTTAGTAAGTATGGCAGTATTTCAGGTGGCTTTCAGATTGTTTGATATTAAGTAGCGACATATTAGTTATTAGATGAGGTTCCAGATTACCAGTGACAAGCCAGCTAGAAGCAAGGTGTTGGCAGCACTGTGTGATGTGGCATGTCCCTGGCAGACAGCTCCGTACACAAGCTCCTGCTGACACTGTTAGTCAGTTGAGGTCTGTCTGGACCTCAGAAGACAGACTGAGGACCGGCTCCACTGCTGCCCTAGCACTCTGTTGGGCTAACGGTGGCATCTTGCAAGATCATGCCCTAACAAGCAATAGTGCTCAATTAAGAGAATGCTGACCAACATGGGCGCTCTGGTTCTCAAGTCAAACACGGCCCCAGCAAGGTAACTCCTCATCAAGGGCAGAGTGCAGAATCAGGGCCAGGTAACCTGACTGCCCCAGTCACTCATGGCTCTGATGGCTTTCCTTGTTCCTGGATGGTTCTGATGCCAAGTGCAGTCCGAGGACGTCAGTCACAAATGCATCTCCCCAAGTTCCAGTGGAACATAACATCAAGAACACAGAACACTCAACAAGCCAGTCTGCTGGCTTCAAATCTCAGCATAGCCACTCATTAGCTGGGAACCTTTCTGTGCCTCGTTTCTCCATCTGTAAGACAGGGAAGATGATAAGCAGTAGCTACTTCATCATATAGCTGTGAGGCCTGCGTTATAAGCTTTTCACTATGAGGCAAGTGATATGAAAACCGCTCAACAAATATTAGCAGACTGTCTCTGTTTACGCTCATTTGCTGTGTTATAAAATCTTCCACAACCTTATTTGGATTACATTGTCTACCCATTTCACAGAAACATTCATGTCTCCTACCATGGTTTTGGATTCATCCAATTCCTCTTATCATGGTTTTGGACTTAAATTTTTTTTTTTTTTTTTTTTTTTTTTTTTGAGACGGAGTCTCGCTCTGTAGCCCAGGCTGGAGTGCAGTGGCCGGATCTCAGCTCACTGCAAGCTCCGCCTCCCGGGTTCACGCCATTCTCCGGCCTCAGCCTCCCGAGTAGCTGGGACTACAGGCACTGCCACCTCGCCCGGCTATTTTTTGTATTTCTTAGTAGAGACGGGGTTTCACTGTGTTAGCCAGGATGGTCTCGATCTCCTGATCTCGTGATCCGCCCATCTCGGCCTCCCAAAGTGCTGGGATTACAGGCTTGAGCCACCACGCCCGGCCTTAAATTTTTTTTTTTTGAGACAGAGTCTTGCTCTGTCACTCAGGCTGGAGTGCAGTGGCGCAATCTCGGATCACTGCAACCTCTGCCTCCTGGATTCAAGCGATTCTCCAGCCTCAGCCTCCTAAGTAGCTGAGGTTACAGGCACCTGCCACCACACCCAGCTAATTTTGTATTAATTTTAGAGACGGGGTTTCATCATGTTAGCCAGGCTGGTCTTGAACTCCTGATCTAAGGTTATCTGCTCACTTCAGCCTCCCAAAGTGCTGGGATTACAGTCACAAGCCACAGCACCCAGCTCTGGACCTAAATGATTTCTAAAGGTTGTTTATTTACATAGCTCAAAGCTATGTAGTGCAGGCACCGAGATTCACAATCTATATGTTCGTGATGACTTTCCCTTTTATTAGGAACTTCTTTTGCTCCTTCTAGTGCTGTTCTCCTTAAAGTCTTTTTTGCCCAAACAATTCTCTACCTCCGTTCTTTTTGGTAGCATTCACCTGCTATGCAATTTCCCTTCTCTGTTTTCCAATTCCTGTGTTTTTGCTTCTTTCCCTCTATAGTAGTATGAAGTTATAGACCCCACTTCGGTTCCTTTAATGGCTAATCAACACACATACTTAAACTCTTATTTTGTATCAATATGTAGAATTACCCTTTAGCTCTACCCTCATGTCAAAAAAGACAAAGGCCTGCACACCTACCTCCCTCCTTCTCCTTTTGCCTCACATATTTAGATTATTTGGGATTTTAGTTTCTTTTATTTCACCCCAAACATCAATTATTTAGATTTTTTGTTAACTTTGGGGTGCTCGGATAATCCTGCTGAGGCTAGACCAGAGGGATTCTTAGCCACTTGTTTTCCTGAGTGTGTGAACATGTAGGATCTGGTGGGCTCTCCCTGGAGAGCATGGTCAGGGCTGCCCCACTCCCAGGGGACAATTTAGAAGATAAGAGAAAACAAAGTATGACATATTCCTTCAGCTTTATATCCTGCACTGTTGTGATCATTTTCTAGGCTTGATGCTTCGCACTCTCTCATAGGTAAGGATGGAAGCCTGCCCCTTGGTGTTCCAAACAAGGAAGCAAAGCCATAGTGGATGTGTCTGTCTATACTTCTGATTGATTCATTGATTAATTTGAGACGGTGTTTTGCTATTGTTGCCCAGGCTGGAGTGCAGTGGTGTGATCTCATCTTACTGCAACCTCCGCCTCCTGGGTTCAAGTGATTCTCCTGCCTCAGCCTCCTGAGTAGCTGGGATTATAGGCAGCCACCACTATGCCCGGCTAATTTTTGTATTTTTAGTAGAGATAGGGTTTCATCATGTTGGCCAGGCTGGTCTCGAACTCCTGACCTCATGGGGCCCACCTGCCTCAGCTTCCCAAAGTAGTGGGATTACAGGTGTGAGCAGCCGCGCCTGGCTCTTCTGACATCTTTAGTGTACGACATGAGGCAGGTCACCTCAGCGAAGAGGCAATGGCCAGTTCTGTTCACAAGGCTCCAATGGGAACAAATCATGCTTGTAGGGCGTGACGGTGGAAGGTCTCAAATCTCTGCTGGTCCTCAGAGGGTGGAGATAAGAAGCCATTCTTATATCTGCCTCCTAGAGGTCTGACTTTTTCACTTGCTAACTAAAAAAAATAATGTATTAAGGCTGAATGTGATGGCTCATGCCTATAACCCCAGTGCTCTGGGGGATCGCTTGAGCCCAGGAGTTAAACACCAGCCTGGACAACATAGCAAGAACCCATTTCTTTAAAAAAAAAAAAAATACATATATATATATATAAAATAGCTGAATGTGGTGGTGTGCTCCTGTAGTCCCAGCTACTTGGGAGGCTGAGGCAGGGGGATTTTGCGAGCCCAGGTTGAGGCTGCAGTGAGGTATGATCATGCCACTGTGCTCCAGCCCGGGCAATAGAGTGAGATCTCGTCTCTTAAAAACAAATAAACAAAAAACAAACTTAATCCACACATATCTTCATAGAATGTCAACGGTCATGCATAAAACTGTTCAGTAAAGAAAAAGCAGCATAGGCTTATTAAGAGATATAGAGGTGGCCGGGCGCGGTGGCTCAAGCCTGTAATCCCAGCACTCTGGGAGGCCGAGACGGGCGGATCACGAGGTCAGGAGATCGAGACCATCCTGGCTAACACGGTGAAACCCTGTCTCTACTAAAAATACAAAAAACTAGCCGGGCGAGGTGGCGGGCGCCTGTAGTCCCAGGTACTCGGGAGGCTGAGACAGGAGAATGGTGTAAACCCGGGAGGCGGAGCTTGCAGTGAGCTAAGATCCGGCCACTGCACTCCAGCCCGGGCAACAGAGCCAGACTCCGTCTCAAAAAAAAAAAAAAAAAAAAAAAAAAGAGATATAGAGGTGCAGGTGCGGTGGCTCATGCCTGTAATCCCAGCACTTTGGGAGGCCGAGGTGGGCAGATCACGAGGTCAGGAGATCGAGACCATCCTGGCTAACATGATGAAAACCTGTCTCTACTAAAAATACAAAAAAATTAGCCGGGCATGGTGGCAGACACCTGTAGTCCCAACTACTCAGGAGGCTGAGGCAGAAGAATGGTGTGAACCCGGGTGGCAGAGCTTGCATGGAGCCAAGATCACGCCACTGCACTCCAGCCTGGGCTACAGAGACTCCATCTCAAAAAAAAAAAAAAAAAGATACAGAGGTAGCCGTGAGAAGTAGTTTGAAGAACTAAGCAACTGCCTTCAAGGACTGGAACATGGGAACAGGTCACAGCAGAAACATTTGGCTTTTCATTATGCATTGAACTATTTTGTTAAATACAACATACAAGGAGCATTTTGACTTAAGAATTCAAACATGCACACCAGAAACCTAAGTTTAGCAGTTTCTTTACTTATTGCTGTGCTTTTGTATCACACTCTTTCCTTTTATAGTACCTTGGTAATTCCTTCTTTTTTTTTTTGAGACAGAGTCTTGCTCTGTCGTACCCAGGCTGGAGTGCAGTGGTGCGATCTTGGCTCACTGCAACCTCTGACTCCCAGGTTCAAGCGATTCTCGTGCCTCAGTCTCCCAAGTAGCTGGGATTACAGGCGCCTGCCACCATGTCCGGCTAATTTTTTGCATCTTTAGTAGAGACAGGGTTTTACCATGTTGGCCAGGCTGGTCTCAAACTCCCAACCTCAGGTGATCTGCCCCCTCGGTCTCCCAAAGTGTTGGGATTACAGGCGTGAGCCACTGCACCTGGCCAGGTAATTCCTTGTGAAGGAGTTTTTGGATGATAAAGTCTCTGGGAACAACTCCTAAATCTGTCCTTCTTCAGGATCTATTCTATCAGCCAACCGCTGAGATTTTTATTTCAATCTATTTTCCATTTCCAAGATCCTTAACAGGATCTTGGATAGCAACCAGTTTTCTGTTTTCATAGCAACCAGTGTCTGTTTCATGGATACAATATACTCTTATTACCTGAGACTATTCATTACACATACATATTTATAGACTACACCTCCTCTTTCTCATAGTAACTCTTGTCTTCTAGGGTGTCAGAAGTTTGTTGAGTTTGGTGATTCTCTTTCATGATACTGGTTTACCTCAAATATCAGTTCTTACTTTGATGCTTATTTCTATCCAAACACACCCCTGACTCTGGCTGCTGTCTGCCGCACCTGGTTATCAGGGGTCATGAGACCCCTGGGCCATGTGCAGGGGTCATGGGGCAGAGGCACGAGCCCCCAGTTCTCTCAGGGCCTCCTATTCCTCCAGCCTAATAACCTTATCAACCACCTGGAAAGTGCCCCTAGGCCTTTAAGTCTGGATGCCTTCTTATCAAGAGGGTCTGGTATCTGCTTGCATCTGTCAATCTGGGGCTATCTAGCTTCCTTCCTTCAGCATGCACACTGGTTCAGACCACAGACTCTGGATTTCAATCTCAACTTTGCCTCTTACTAGCTGTGAATCCTCAAGCCAAGAAGACTCTTGGAGCCTCTAAGTTTCTTGTCTGTAAAATAAGCATAGCAATAGACCTGCTTCGCAACATTGTTAATGAGGATTCAACTAGCTAGTGCTCAAATCAGTAATGTGCTTAGAACAGTACCAACTGCACAGAAGGCACAAGTGTTTATTAAATAAAAAGTATTCAATAAATGATGCTGCGACAATTAGGTTATTTGGGAATTTTTAACTTTTAAGTTACATGCCTACCTCATTCAATACATGTAAATAATCCAAACTCAAGAATTTTGTAAAAATAAAAACACAACAAGTTCCAACCTTCCCCTGGGTAAATCATGATGGGAAGGACCAAAGACATGGAAATGTATGCCTTTCAAGCATCTTTAGTAATTACAACAGCAAGAATAACAAGTCCAATATGGGTATAATCTGACTACCAAAAAGGGCACACTCAGGAGGTCAAGGTTGCAGCGGGCTGTGACAGCACCCCTGCACTGCAGCCTGAGCAACAGAGTGAGATCCTGTCCCTAACAAAAACAGAAAACAAAAGAGGGCACAGCACACTTACAGAGTAGCAGTGAGGGGGTCAATTAGTACACATAACCTATGGAGAGTAAACTGATGATAAACATCAATGGTCTCCATCAGGGGCAGCTCTGCCTGCCATGGGACACCAGGCAGTGCCTGGATGTATTCTGGGTTGTTACTAGTGAGATAGAAGGTCCTGCTAACATCAAACGATTAGAGACCACAGATGCTGCTAAATAGCCTGCAATGTCCAGGACAGCTCCAACCCTAATACAGAATGATTCAGTCTCAAATGTCAACAGTGCTGCAGCTGAGGCTGGGTGCAGTGGCTCACGCCTGTAATCCCAGCACTTTGGGAGGCCGAGGCGGGCGGATCGCCTGAGTTCAGGAGTTCAAGACCACCCTGGGCAACATGGTGAAACCCCATCTCTACTAGAATACAAAAAATTAGCTGGGTGTGGTGGTGGGCACCTGTAATCCCAGTTACTCGGGAGGCTGAGGCACAAGAATTGCTTGAACCCGGGAAACAGAGGTTGCAGTGAGCCGAGATCGCCCCACTGCACTCCAGCCTGGTGACAGGGCGAGACTCTGTTCCAAAAAAAATTAAATAATAAAAAGTGCTGCAGCTGAGAAACTGACATAAATCAAAAGTCTCTAACATGAGCTTTAACCCAGCAGTTTCACTCCCAGATATCATGATAAACTGCCAGAAAGGTAGGCAGAAATACAAGCAAAGTACTGATCATCACCTCCTTTTTTTAAAAAAAAAAAAAAAGGAAAGAAATGTGTCTCGGCCTGGCGCGGTGGCTCACACCTGTAATCCCAGCACTTTGGGAAGCCAAGGCAGGTGGGTCACCTGAGGTCAGGAGTTCGAGACCAACCTGGCCAACATGGTGAAACCCCGTCTCTACTAAAAATACAAAAATTAGCTGGGTGTGCTGGTGTGCGCCTGTAATCTCAGCTATTTGGGAGGCTGAGGCACGAGAATCGCTTGAACCCAGGAGACGGAGGTTGCAGTAAGCTAAGATTGCGCCAAGGTACTCCAGCCTGGGTGACAGAGCGAGACTCTTTCTCTGGCCTGTTCTTTACTTTCTCTAATAAGAAAGTACTATATTTAGGATGCAAACTGTAATTTTAAAAAGTTGTTCTATTCACATAAAGAGGCAGTTAAGGCCAGGCGCGGTGGCTCAAGCCTGTAATCTCAGCACTTTGGGAGGCCGAGATGGGTGGATCACAAGGTCAGGAGATCGAGACCATCCTGGCTAACACAGTGAAACCCCATCTCTACTAAAAAAAAACAACAAAAAAAAAACTAGCCAGGCGTGGCGGCGGGCGCCTGTAGTCCCAGCTACTCGAGAGGCTGAGGCAGAAGAATGGCATAAACCTGGGAGGCGGAGCTTGCAGTGAGCTGAGATCTGGCCACTGCACTCCAGCCTGGGCGACAGAGCGAGACTCCGTCCCAAAAAAAAAAAAAAGAGACAGTTAAGCAAAACACAGTTTAACAAATATTAGCAATAAACTGCAAACAACTGCAATGATGTATTACTAATCTTACTACCCTTACTCTGTATTCTCTGCATGAACATCTCATTGCATCCTTAAAACAGCAAAGCAGGGAGTTGGAGCTGTATTCACAGGTAAGAGAATGCCACCACCCAGCCAGCCTACCACTGCTCTGCAACAGAGCTAGGACTTGCTGAACCCACATAAATCTGAGCCACCCTCATGCTCTTCTCACTGGAGAACACCACTTACTCAAGTATCTCACCCTCTGCTCTCAACACCATCAGAGTGACCCAAATTTTGCCATGTACTCCATGAGAAGGATTCACAGGCTGGACATTTAAAGACCTACCAGTAAGCAGGGTCCTCTTTGAGAAGAGTTCTCTCTTTGGGAGACAGGCTGCCTTCGATGACACGTTTCACAAGTTGGTCGATGGTGTCCGCTACCTTGTGATCTGCTCGCTGGGGGACAGCTGGAACACACAGAACAGCTTTTCTGAGAAACGTGCTGACTGTGGGCTCTGGGAAGACGAGGACAGTACAGTAGTTGGGGGCTTAGCACTGAACCCAAGCAGGCGTCAACAACCGAAATCCTCATTCACAAGACACCAGAATTGAAAAGAGGAAAACAACACCTTATTCTACAAACCAATACAGAAAATCTCCTCCTAAAAAATGTAACAGCACAACCACTAGGAGAGAAACAGTCACAGCTTTCAATGACTGGACAGAGCAATTTATTTATATACTCTAGAAAAAGAAAGACGTATAGCAATTTGATATCATTTTTCATGTATCACTTAATAATTTGAATGTTCATAACATTAAAGTGGAAAATATAAATATCTAGTTTAAAATACACAAAAAAGGTATCTAGGTTATAGTTCTCAATATAAAGGTGGGAATAAAAAATATATAAATATGGATACATGGGAAAAGACTATAAGGAAATATGTTAACAGATGTTATGGGGGTAGAATTATCACGAATTTCATTTTCCTTATGATTTATCTTTAAAAAAAAAAAACGGCCAGGCGCGGTGGCTCATGCCTGTAATCCTAGCACTTTGGGAGGCTGAGGCGGGCGGATCACGAGGTCAGGAGATCAAGACCATCCTGGCTAACACGGTGAAACCCTGTCTCTACTAAAATACAAAAAAAAAAGAAAATTAGCCAGGCATGGCAGCATGCACCTATAGTCTCAGCTACTCAGGAGGCTGAGGCAGGAGCATTGCTTAAACCCGGGAGGCAGAGGTTGCAGTGAGCCAAGATTGTGCCACTACACTCCAGTCTGGCAACAGAGCGAGACTCTATTTCAAAACAAAAAAAAAAAGGTCAATGGTCCCAAATTACATGTTCACAGAAAATATCTGTTGAATGTGTAAGAAACAAATTTTAACCAGGTACGGTGGCTCACGCCTGTAATCCCAGCACTTTGGGAGGCTGAGGTGGGCGGATCACGAGGTCAAGAGATCAAGACCAGCCTGGCTAACACAGTGAAACTCCCTCTCTACTAAAAAATACAAAAAAATTAGCCAGGCATGGTGGTGGGCGCCTGCAGTACCAGCTACTCAGGAGGCTGAGGCAGGAGAATGGCGTGAACCCAGGAGGTGGAGCTTGCAGTGAGCCGAGATCGCGCCACTGCACTCCAGCCTGGGCGTCAGAGAGAGATTCTATCTCAAAAAAAAAAAAAAAAAGAAACAAATCTTTTATTTTTTATTTTTATTTATTTATTTATTTTTTGAGACGGAGTCTCGCTCTGTCGCCCAGGCTGGAGTGCAGTGGCCGGATCTCAGCTCACTGCAAGCTCCGCCCCCCGGGTTTACGCCATTCTCCTGCCTCAGCCTCCCGAGTAGCTGGGACTACAGGCGCCCGCCACCTCGCCCGGCTAGTTTTTTGTATTTTTAGCAGAGACGGGGTTTCACCGTGTTAGCCAGGATGTTCTCGATCTCCTGACCTCATGATCCGCCCGACTCGGCCTCCCAAAGTGCTGGGATTACAGGCTTGAGCCACCGCGCCCGGCCAAATCTTTTCTTTTTTGAGACGGGGTCTCACTCTGTCGCCCAGGCTGGAGTGCAGTGGTCCCATGATAGTTCACTGTAGCCTCGAACTCCTGGGCTCAAGCAATTCTCAGGCCTCAGCCTCCCAAGTAGCTGGGATGACAGACATGCGCCACTACATCTGGCTAATTTTTAAAAATTTTGTAGAGACGAGTCTTCACCATCTTGCTCAGGCTGGTCTCCAATTCTTGGGCTCAAGAGATCCACCCTCCTCTACCTCCCAAAGTGCTGGGATTATAGGAGTGAGCCACCATGCCCTGCCCAAAATATTTTTTAAAGTGTGAATTTCCTCCAATATGACTTTAAATTTACAATGCTGCCAGCAACACAGAAGAACATGTTTCTTCAAATGGTAAGACTGTTTAATTTCCTAATAATTGGTTAGTTTTAAAAGCACAGAATGATGGCTGGGCGCGGTGGCTTATGCCTGTAATCCCAGCACTTTGGGAGGTCAAGGTGGGCGGATCACCTGAGGTTGGAAGTTCGAGACCAGCCTGACCAACATGGAGAAACCCCATCCCTACTAAAAATACAAAATTAGCTGGGCGTGGTGGCACATGACTACAATCCCAGCTACTAGGGAGGCTGAAGCAGGAGAACTGCTTGAACCTGGGAGGCGGAGGTTGCGGTAAGCCGAGATCACGCCGTTGCACTCCAGCCTGGGCAACAAGAGCGAAACTCCATCCCAAAACCAAAAACAAACAAAAAAGCACAGAATGGTCTATTTGTTCAGCCATTCAGTTAAAATCACTGCTGAACTAGCAAGGTTTTCCAGTTTGTTCTGTAAATGATTGCACAGTCCTGTGCCCACCTGTGTCCATGTTACAGCTTTGAGCTTATTTTAAACACTAGTGTGAGCTCTTCACACATGATGAGTCAATCCTTCAACTGCCACGTTATTCCAAGTATGTCCCCTTTGAAACTGCTTTTTTTCATGGCTCTCTTTTTACAGAACTACTAGTTTTACGTGATTTTATAAAAGATGTTGAGGTTTACAGTCAGCAATGAAATTTGGGGACCCCTGCTAATTTGGTCATCTTTAGCTAGGAAGACCATGAGCAAGAGTCAGAAAGTGGGACACAGCTTTGGTCCAGCAATCCTACTCCTGAGAATGTATCCTTTCAAGAATTAAAAAAAAAAAAAAAGTAATAGTAATAACCAAAGCATTCAATCAAAGATGTCATTCCAGCATTTCTTTTTTTTTTTTTTTTTTTTCCTAGACGGACTTTTGCTTATCACCCAGGCTGGAGTGGAGTAGCACGCTCTAAGCTCACTGCAACCTCCACTTCCCAAGTTTAAGCATCTCTCCTGCCTCAGCCTCCCAAGTAGCTGGGATTATAGGTGTGTGCCACCACGCCAGGATAATTTTTGATTTTTAGTAGAGACAGGGTTTCATCACGTTGGCCAGGCTGGTCTCGAACTCCTGACCTCAGGTGATCCACCTGCCTCAGCCTCCCAAAGTGTTGGGATTACAGGTGTGAGCCACTGCGCCTGGCCCATTCCAGCATTTCTTTTTTCCTTTCCTTTTCTTTTTTTTTTTGGAGACGGAGTCTCGCTCTGTTGCCAGGCTGGAGAGCAGTAGCAAGATCTCGGCTCACTGTAACCTCTGCCTCCTGGGTTCAAGCAATTATCTTGCCTCAGCCTCCCGAGTAGCTGGGACTACAGGCACATGCCACCACGCCTGACTAATTTTTTGTATTTTTAGTAGCAACGGGGTTTCACCGTGTTAGCCAGAATGGTTTCGATCTCCTGACCTCATTATCCCTCCGCCTCGGTCTCCCAAAGTGCTGGGATTACAGGAACGAGCCACTGCACCTGGCCCATTCCAGCATTTCTTTCTTTCCTTTTTTTTTTTTTTAGATGGAGTCTCACCCTGTTGCCCAGGCTGGAATGCAATGGCATGATCTCAGCTCACTGCAACCTCTGCCTCCCGGATTCAAGCGATTCTCCTGCCTCAGCCTCCCAAGTAGCTGGGATTAGTCACGCGCCTCCCCATTCAGCTAATTTTTGTATTTTTAGTACAGATGGGGTTTCATCATGTTGGCCAGGCTGGTCTCGAACTCCTGATCCACCCGCCTCAGCCTCCCAAAGTGTTGGGATTATAGGTGTGAGCCACCATGCCTGGCTCCATTCCAACATTTCTAACAGGAACATGAGCAGCGGTGGGGAAGCCTCATGAGATGTGGGCCCTGCCGCCAGCTATCCCGCTATCCAGACAGGGAACTGAGGCTTGCAGATGCCAACTACATGTGAACCCAGGTCTGTCTGGCTTCAGAAACCTCTAGTAAAAGGCAGCATGAATCCAGCATCAAGGGAAAGGTGAGGTAATTTACATTAGGTCAGTATCACGATGTAGCAAAGGCTGTGGAAACAAAGAGGGCTTTCTGGCAATCACGTAGAAGAGCAGGCGGTAGCATTTTCAGTCCAGCACGCCTGCAGCTGCAGGAAAGCATGGGGAACATCGAAGGCTGTGGGAGGGTAAGTGGGTGGGTTACAACCACTTTAGGTTATGGGTGACTTTTCTTCCTTCAAACAGTATCCCATCACTTTGTGAAGGGTTGGGGAATAGGGTCCCTTCAGCCCTGAGCCTACTTCTGGAAGGATTCCTCTCTGGGGGTAGGATGTGGCCACCTGTATGTGGTGGGACCTATCCAGTGTCTAGTGCCGTTGGGGCTTCATGAGGGTGGTGAAAGAGCAAAGAAAGTCAGGAACAAATGAGACTTCCTCACTGGGCTGGGGGCAATGGAAGGTGAAAACCACGTCAGTGGGAAAAGTGCTTTCTCCCTATCACAAGAGTTAAGACAGCATGGTTACCATGTATGCTTGAGATCTCTGGGATGTCTGGGCTGTGAGAGCCCATTCTGGGAGTTTAGGAGGAAGGAACAGGGAAATCAAACAGCTTATCACTTCTATTTCTCTTCCTTGGCCTTTTCCTCTCCCCAGAAAGCCAATGATAACTGCTAATTAGCAGGTGTACTTAAGTAATTTACCAACTTTAGCCAGTCTAGGAAAGTGAGTACGGCGAAAAGGTGCATCCACTATGTGGAATGACCTGGCTGGTCCCTACACATCCTTCAATACAGCTCAAGCATGACCTCCACAACTCTCCAGGTTGGGCTGGAGCCTCTCCTGTGTCACTTTAATTCTAGCACAGGGGTGACTGTTTTTTTGTTTTGGTTTATTGAGAGACAGGGTGATGCTAGCCCAGGCTGGAGTGCAGTGGCTATTCACAGACGCAATCACAGGTCACTGCAGCCTTGAACTCCTGGTCTCAAGCAATCCTCCCTCCTCAGCCTCCCGAGTAGCTAGGATTACAGACATGTGCTACCACCCCTGGCTCACGAGTGACTGGACTTTGTGATTTTCTTCCCTCAGGAGACTGGGGATTCCTCAGAGACCATGCTCTGTGTTTTTTCTCCCTTCTAGTAATACCTTCTGGGGACATGTTGGAACAAGGGTTCCAAGCCAGGCGCAGTGACTCACGCCTATAATCCCAGCACTTTGGGAGGCTGAGGCGGGTAGATCACTTGGGCTCAGGAGTTTGAGACCAGTCTAGGCAACATGATTCTCTACAAAAAATACAAAAAAAGTTAGCCAGGCACAGTGGTACAAGCCAATAGTCCCAGCTACGCAGGAGGTTGAGGTGGAAGGATCACTTGAGCCCAGGAGGTTGGGGCTGCAGTGAGCCATGATCATGCCACTGCACACCAGCCTGGGTGACAGGGCATGACCATGTCTCAAAAAAACAAAAACAAAGAAAGTCAAGCCTTCTTTCTTTCAAAGATTAAAAAGAAAAAAAAAAAAAGGAATAAGGGTTCTTAACCTTGGCTGCAGAAAGGTATGAACCCCTCAGAAGATATAGGTAAAATTGTGTATGAATAGATGAGCATTTTTTCTGGCAATGGCCACAGCTTTCTACCAAATCCCGAGAGGTATCTGACCTAAAAATGTCCAAAGATTTTTGTTTTTCTGAGACAGAGTCTTGCTGTTGCCCAGGCTGGAGTACAGTGGGGTGATCTCAGCTCACTGAAACTTCCACCTCCCAGGTCCAAGTGGATTCTCCTGCCTCAGCCTCCCGAGTAGCTACGATTTTGGGTGCATGCCACCACACCCGGCTAGTTTTTGTATTTTTAGTAGAGATGGGGTTTCACTATGTTGGCCAGGCTGGTCTTGAACTCCTAGTCTCAAGCAACCCGCCACCTCGGCCTCCCAAAGTGCTTGAATTACAGGCATGTGCCACCACACCCAGCTGTCTAAAGACTTTTATGGTAAACAGCAGATTCCTAAGACACATTCACAGAATGAATGGCAGACATATATTGGCCAATGTGCATTTTCTACTAAAATCTTGATTTGTTTCCAATTGGCTAAAGAGCTTCTGTGTAAAAAAATCTCAAATAAAAGACATTACTGGCCGGGCGCGGTGGCTCAAGCCTGTAATCCCAGCACTTTGGGAGGCCGAGACGGGGGGATCACGAGGTCAGGAGTTCGAGACCATCCTGGCTAACACGGTGAAACCCCGTCTCTACTAAAAAATACAAAAAACTAGCCGGGCGAGGTGGTGGGCGCCTGTAGTCCCAGCTACTCGGGAGGCTGAGGCAGGAGAATGGCGTAAAAACCCGGGAGGCGGAGCTTGCAGTGAGCTGAGATCCGGCCACTGCACTCCACCCTGGGCGACATAGCGAGACTCCGTCTCAAAAAAAAAAAAAAAAAAAAAGACATTACCAAACAAAGACGAAAAACAACAAATAGAAACTTTGGCTGTTTTCCTTACCATCACTCAGACTACTTGGAGCCTTGGCCTGAATTTCGGGTTTGGTAGGAGGAATCATTTTCTCCTCCTCTCGCGTCGGCTCTGGTTCGGCTTTCTTAACCTGGAGGGGACACCCGCTGCTGACTAGCCAGGCCTTCAGGTGGTCTATGTACTCTCTCCCAAACAAAGTGGAGTCTTCGAAGTTTGGAAATGCAGCAGGTGATGGAGCTATATCTTGCAGGCCGACAGCTTCTAAGATTTTCTCTTGCCGGAAAGAAGAGGCCAAGGAGAATGTCTGTCCCAAAAGGGCCAAAGACTTCCGGCAGAGAGAATTGGTGGTTTCTAGGGCAAGAGCCAAGTCCAGGGGGTTACTGAGGGTCTTCATCTTGACACTCAGCTCGTAGGCATTGCAGGCCATAAGCAGAGGTGTGACACTCTTCAGAAGCCGGTCTTGAAGTCTCATTATGTACTTGTCAAAGGGCTTTATGATTTCAAAAAAGCAATTTTTGGTCTTCACAGCACCTTTGTCTAAAAGCATGTTTAAAAACTCATTATCAACTCTGGGTGTTTTCAAAGCAGAGTGCTTTAAAAATTTGATAGTAAAAAAGCAAAAATCTCTGTGCTCTGGTTTTAAGGAACATTTGAATGAGGCAAGCATTTTAGCACAGGTTTCTGTTTCAAGTTCAAAGAGAGTCTGGAAAAGCTGGGAAAATTTAATATCATCTTTTATGGTGTGGAATCCTGCCCATTTGATTATTTCTATCCCAAATCTTGAAAAAACATCAGACTTATCTACGATGTCAAAGCTCATCTTTCTTCTGGGGAGCCGAAGATTCTTCAGATCCAGCCCCAGAGGGATCTTCTGAATGGGGAACTGGATATCTCCTGTCCCTGGGTTTGTCCCCAGGGTCACATCAGGACTTGGAGTGGTTTTCTGGATTTGGTTAGTGCCCTGAGTTTTGGGAGTAATACGATTCATGGTGGGTATTTTTTTTGTGCTCACATTTCTCAATGTGACAAGTTTCCCAACACCCCCCTTAGCTGTGAGCAGGCCCTGAGACTCCCCCTTTCCTAGGAGGGAACCTTCCTGGTCAACGATGTTTAAAGCTCGGCCTCTGGCCTGGACTTGACTGCTGCCCCTGAGCACAGAGTCAGCCTCCCCAGGATGGTCTACGTCATAATCCCGACTCTCCTTCTCCAAACACTCTTTCTCAATCAGCCTGGAAGATCCAAAGTCTCCCAAAACTGCAGAGGGACCAAAACTATACTCCTGTGACCAAGAGGAGGACTCTTGAGAAACTGGATGGCCAAAGTCTTGCTCCCAAGAACCACGGAGCGCAAATTTCCAGTCCTGAGAACGGAAATGTCCCAATTTCCGGTGGCCAATGACCTGGTCCCGAGAATCAGAGTGAGAAAATTCCAGATCCCGGCCACATTCTTTGCGAAAGTAGCTGTCATCACTGATGGAAGGGTTGCTTGATCTGAAGGAAGGCCCTGGAAATACGTCACTTCTCAGGCCTTCTCTTCCGGCGTCTCGCGAGTGAGCTACAGATCCACTGAGGGAGTATCTGCTATCGCTGTGGACATCATCATACATCTCTGCTCTGGATCTTGGGACTGCCCTTAAGAGATCTGAAATAAACCATTCAAAAAAAGAAGAAGCCAAAAGGTACTTTAGACCAGAGGATGCAAACAGTGCAAACAAACAGTCCACGATCACCAGGCAGGAAAAGTGCTTTATACACCTCAGTGCTGTTTGCCAATCCGTATTTGTTGCTAACATTTAAAATGTGTGTGGTGTCATTTAAAAATCTGGATCGACTACTTACTAAAACAGGAGATCTAAAAGCACCAACCCTGAGTTTGCCCTGATGACAATCAACCCAGGATGGGCAGCAGCAGCCCAACGGGCAAGACACAGACTCTCTAAGTTGGCACCAACAGCCCTCGCTCATTCAGATCCCCTACTCTCTAGCCATCTGGGTTGGCAATCCCTCTTTTAGTCTGAGGAAAGGGTGTTTGGTCCCCAAATAACCTGGATATCTTTACTGCAACTGGAACACTTCTGTGTTTCTACTTCTATCTCAGAACAGATAGGTTTTACTGAGGTTACCTGCCTTCACCACTTCCTAGAAGGAAGTCTCAGCCCACGGTGCAACCGTGAGGCTAGATGAACCATAGCTAACACCACACCCACCACAGCTGACCCAAAGTTGGCTGAACCTATCCCTTGGAAAGGTAGGCCAGGCCAATCAACCCTCTCTCTGGAGCTGAAAAACCACAGACTGAGGCAGGCAGGAGGGAGGGCAGAAGCTTAGCAAGATACATCAAGAGAGGCCATGATGGAAACGGAACAGTGTCTACTTCTGTCCTTCTCCATGTAGAAAAGGGGAAATGGGTCAGGCACAGTGGCTCAAACCTATAATCCCTGCACTTTGGGAGGCCGAGGTGGGAGGATCACTTGAGCCCAGGAGTTTGAGACCAGCCTGGGCAATAGAGCAAGACCCTGTCTCTGTCAAAAAGAAAAAAGGGCATAGGGGAAGATATATTTGCATTTGCTTAATCACATGGAGAAACTGTAAGAAGCAAGGAATAGAAGCGATGAACTATGGGCATATGAGAACAGCGGGCCTCAGGGAGAGTTTTCATGGAGCGCCTTTCTTTCTAGCTTTTCAATCAGAATCAATGACCTAGTTTAAAAAAAAAAAATGAATAGGGAAAGAGAGGTGCCAGGAGGTAGTAATGGGTTAAGAGGTCACAGGAAGCCAAAGTGTGTATAAATCCTAGTTCATTTGTTCAACAAGTACAAACTGGGCACCTACTGTGTGCAAGCACAGTACTAGGCACTGAAGTTATGGCAAGAAAATAAGAACTCTCTGAAACGTGTCAGTTGAGAGAGTCAGACAAAAAACAGGAATATATCAGATACAAGTAAGTACCAAGAAGACAAATCAAGCAGGTGGGAACCTGAGAAGGCAATGGCATTTTGAGACAGGCTGGTCAAGGAGAGTAGCTCTTTTTTTTTTTGAGACGGAGTCTCGCTCTGTCACCCAGGGTGGAGTGCAGTGGCTGGATCTCAGCTCACTGCAAGCTCCGCCTCCCGGGTTCACGCCATTCTCCTGCCTCAGCCTCCCAAGTAGCTGGGACTACAGGCGCCCGCCACCTCACCCGGCTAGTTTTTTGTATTTTTTTAGGAGAGACGGGGTTTCACCATGGTAGCCAGGATGGTCTCAATCTCCTGACCTCGTGATCTGCCCGTCTCGGCCTCCCAAAGTGCTGGGATTACAGGCTTGAGCCACCGCGCCCGGCCAAGGAGAGTAGCTCTAACACTTTTTTTTTCTTTTTTTTTAGAGACAGAGTCTCACTCTGTTGCCCAGGCTAGAGTACTGGAGTACTGGAGTGCCGGGGCGCGATCTTGGCTCACTGCAACCTCCACCTCCCGGGTTCAAGCTGTTCTTCTGTTTCAGCCTTCTGGGTAGCTGCGATTACAGGGGCCCGCCACATTTCTGTATTTTTAGTAGAGACGGGGTTTCACGATGTTGGCCAGGCTGGTCTCAAACTCCTGACCTCAGGTGATCTGCCCACCCTGGCCTCCCAAAGTGCTGGGATTACATGTGTAAGCCACTGCACCCAGCCATCTTTTTTTGAGACAGGGACTCACTCTGTGGCCCAGGCTGGAGTACAATGGCACAAACACGGCTTACTGCAGCCTCAATTTCCTGGGCACAAGCCAACTTCCTGCCTCAGCCTCCCAAGTAGCCAGAGCCATAAGTACATGCCACCATGCCCAGATAACTTTTTATTTTTTGTAGAGAGGGAGTCTCACTTTTTTGCCCAGACTAGTCTGTAACTCCAGGGCTCAAATGATCCTCTTGCCTCAGCCTCCCAAAGTGGTGAGATTGCTGGTGTGAGTCACTGTGCCCAGGCCCCTAATCTTTCTGGAGGTAACTAAGATATGTATTGGTGCTTGAGTCTCTAGGTAAAGTTAAAGATTTAAATCTCCATCTAAATAAAACATAAATATTCAGTATTACATACATGCATTACACTAAAACAACTAAAGAATGCACAAATACCATGGATACGGTTATACCTCAGAGGGATAAGCAAGCAGTTAGGAGAACTTTAATTTTAACGTTTACTTCTTATTTGTTCCAATATTTTATAACAGGAATGTTTGTGTGTAGTACGCATGTGATTATTGAAAACTCAAGATCTGAAGACAATCTCTGAGCCTGCTTTGTCCAGGTCCAGAGCATGTTTGTTATTCCTACCCCAAACACTTAGAAGTCACCCAACACAGGAGACCTCCTCCACCCCAAGGCTGGTGTGGCTGGGAGCAGCACTGTCTGTGCTACCCAGAGGAGACAGGCAGAGGAGTGAGTACACGATGTACTTCCCTGGGGCAGGAAAGGGCAACCAAATCAGCCTCAAGGCATGCTAAGGCTTCCCGGGGGAAGGCACCTGTGATCTGTCTTGAGGGAATTTACCAGGCAGTGCTGGGACAGGAGGAATTCAAAGCGTAGGTAGCAGGCAGCACAGCAGCCCTCAGTGTGAGGCCCAAGGCAGGAGGTGAAGGACCCTTCATGTCATCCTGCGATCTGTGCAGGCACTGTTTTTGATTCTGCTGGCATGGTGTGTCAAAACCTTCCAATGGGAATGTTTTCAGACAGGGCCTAAAATCAGCAGCTCTACAGGCCACCCCATGCCCTCCTGTCTTGTTTATATTGTGGCCTGACTGCTCCTGCACTCCTCTGAGGGTGTGTCCTGTAGTGGGGAGGCCCAAGAGGCCAAGGAGAGCAGTGGTTCAGTAAGGCTGTCACTAACAGATCTGTGGATCAACTCTATAAAAGGGAGACATGAGGGGAATGAAGCCAGAAACAGAGAGACGCTGCAGAAGGAGATTGTTCTGATTATCCAGGTAAGAACTGGTAGAGCTGGCCGGGTGTGGTGGCTCACGCCTGTAATCCCAGCACTTTGGGAGGACGAGGCAGGTGGATCACAAGGTCAGGAGTTCAAGACCAGCCTGACCAACATAGTGAAACCCCATCTCTACTAAAAAAAAATACAAAAAAATTAGCCGGGCATGGTAGCAGGCGCCTGTAATCTCAGCTACTCGGGAGGCTGAGGTAGGAGAATTGCTTGAACCCGGGAGGCAGAGGCTGCAGTGAGCCAAGATCACGTCACTGCACTCCAGCCTGGGCGACAGTACAAGACTCTGTCTCAAAAAAAAAAAAAAATTAAGTGGTGATGGGGATGGAGCCAGGAAATGGATCCAAGAACCTTTCTTGGTGCTGTGAGCAGTGGCTCATGCCTGCAATCGCAACACACTGGAGGCAGAGGTGGGAGGGTAGCTTGAGCCCAGGAGTTGCAGACCAGCCTGAACAACATAGCAAGACCCCATATCTATTAAAAGAAAAAAAAAAAAACCACCAAAAAACAAAACTGGGCTGGGCTCGGTGGCTTATGCCTATAATCCCAGCATTTTGGGAGGCCAAGGCAAGCGGATCACCTGAGGTCAGGAGTTTGAGACCAGCCCGGCCAACATGGTAAAACCCCATCTCTACTACAAATACAAAAATTAGCCGGGCGTGGTGGTGCATGCCTGTAATCCCAGCTACTCAGGAGGCTGAGACAGGAAAACCGCTTGAACCCAAGAGGCAGAGGTTGCAGTGAGCCGAGATCCCTCCAATGCCCTCTAGCCTGGGAGACAAGAGTGAAACTCTGTCTCAAAACAAACAAACAAAACTGTCCTGAGCTGGGTCGGGGAGGATATACTGCGAGAGGCTCCAGATATCTGCGTAATGATGACTGACAGATCAAAACATTATCCCCTGGCCAAGTGCAGTGGCTCATGCCTATAATCCCAGCACTCTGGGAGGCAGAGATGGGAGGATGGCTAGAGCCTAGGAGTTCACGGTTGCAGTGAGTTAAAACTGTGCCATTGTACTTCAGCCTGGGGGAGACAGTAAGACTCTGTCTCAAAAACTAAACCAAACCAAAATAAAAAACCATTATCTCCTAAATAGGGAATGTAAGGATCAGAGGACTGGTATTATTTGCCCAAGGTACTGCAATCTTCCTGCCGTGGCCCTAAGATAGACCCCCAACCAAAACAACAACAACAATACTTTATTTTACCTTGAGCTTTAAACTGAAGAGTTTCGCTTACAGCCTCACCGCTGGCATCCATGTGATATCGCTTGGCTTTTTCTTGTAATACAGCATCAAAAGTCTCCTGTGTAATTCGTCTGGCTGCCATGTTATTTTGCCCTATGGTGAGACAGAAAAAACTACACTAAGAGTAACAACTTGGGGCTGGGCATGGTGGCTCATGCCTGTAATCCTGGCACTTTGGGAGGTTGAGGTGGGCCGATCGCCTGAGCTCAGGAGTTCGAGACCAGCCTAGGCAACATGGTGAAACCCCCGTCTCTACTAAAATACAAAAAATTCAGGCTGCGTATGGTGGCTCACACCTGTAATCCCAGCACTTTGGGAAGCTGAGGTGGGCGGATCATTTAAGATCAGGAGTTCGAGACCAGCCTGGCCAACATGGCAAAACCCTGTCTCTACTAAAAACACAAAAATTAGCCGGGCGTGGTGGTGTGCACCTTTAATCCCAGCTACTTGGGAAGCTGAGGCAAGCAAATTGCTTGAACCTGGGAGGTGGAAGTTGCAGTGGGCTGAGATCATGCCACTGCACTCCAGCCTGGGCAACAGAGTGAGACTCCATCTCAAAAAAAAAAAAAAAAAAAAAAAGCACCAGGCATGGTGGCACGTGCCTGTAATCCCAAATACTCAGGAGGCTGAGGCATGGGAATTGCTTGAACTGGGGAGACAGGTTGCAGTGAGCTGAGATCATGCCACTGCACTCCAGACTGGGGGACAGAGCGAGACTCTGTCTCAAGGGGGAAAAAACAACAACAACACACACACACACACACACACACACACACACACACACACACACATAAAACTGTGCTCACAGAACCTGTTCTATTTCACCTAATCCTCAAAGTAAGGAGGCAGTAATCCATAATCCTCGCATGGAACTTCAGAGGCAGGCTGGACCCTTTTTATTTTTTATTTATCTTTAATTTTTTTAGTAGAGATAGGGTTTTGCCAGGTTGGCCTGGTTGGTCTCGAACTCCTGACCTCAAGTAATCTGCCCACCTTGGATGGACTCTTTTAAGGGGGCCTCTGCCCTCACGAAGTTCACAGGTGTGTGCTGGCTGAAAAGGAGCAAAGACAAATCTCTGAGCCCATCTCCTTGGAATCCATTAAAAGCAGCTCTGTGAAAGCAGTTCTATCTGCTGGAGGAAGGTGTCAACCAACACACGCAACTGAGCATAACAGAGTAGGAAGGGTGGGACCACAACCCTCGCAAATCGTGGTTAGGAAAGAAGAGATCAATCTTTTTTTTCTTTCTTTTTTTGAGACTCTCTCTGTTGCCCAGGCTGGAGTGCAGCGGCATGCTCACTGCAACATCCGCCTCCTGGGCTCAAGCAATTCTCCTGCCTCAGCCTCCTGAGTAGCTGGGATTACAGGAGTCCGTCACCGCATCCGTCTAATTTTTACATTTGAGGCAGAGATGGGGTTTCACCATGTTGGCCAGGCTGGTCTTGAATTCCTGACCTCAAGTGATTCGCCCACTTCGGCCTCCCAAAGTGCTGGGATTCCAGGCGTGAGCCACTGCGCCCGGCCCAGGATCGCTCTTTTCCCATTTCACAGACTCAGTAGTGCACAGAGGCTCTGAGAACTTCCTTCCCTTCTAAAAGAAGCCTCTTGACGGTGAGTGGCGGGACCCCCAACCAGTGACAATGAACGAGTGACAGAGTCCATTCTGTGCTGGGTCCTTGCGCGATCTCCCAACCACCCACTGAAGAGGCAGGTCCTGTTACGAATGACATTAGGGTGAGGAGGCAAAGGGAGACAGACTCAACGACCCATTCAAGATCAGACAGCCCAGATTTGAACCTGGCAAAGAGCGTATTCATGCATCCAAAGCCCCGAAGAATGGGTAAAAAAAGAAGCAACATTTTGGGGTCCAGGGGCTGCATCCTTAACCATCAAGATATCCCGCCTCGCAAAATCTCCAACTTTAAGACGCAACCCGTAGGGTCGATTTCCCATCACGATCTCCCCCTCGTCCCATCCTTCAGCCCTTTTCCCTGGGTGCCCCCTTGTTCTCTGCTGGCAAAGGGCAGGGTTCCAGGGTCAGGTGACCCAGGTTCAAATCACACGATCCTAAGCTTTCTGTGCCTCCGTTTCCCTACCTACGGAAAGGGCAGCTAGTAAACGGGCTGGTGTGTGGGCTGAACCGGTTCTAAAGAGGGGAAGGGCCCGATGCAGCGCTGGGCGCCGTTATCTCCTCCCCAGCGGGGGCCGCTCCGAGTTCGGGAGGAATGAATGAACGACTGAACCAATGAGCCTTTGTGGAAGCGGCCCGCCGTCTCCCGGTCTCTGAGGGCGAGGAAATAGGGGCGCCGGGCCCGGGAGGCCGCAGCCGGCCACCCGGGCCAACCTGGTGGGGACGCGGCCGCCGCCGCAGCCAGAGGGCCGAGCCTGCGACGCCATCACGGAGCCCGGGGCGAGACCCCAAGGCCGAGCCCGAGCCTCCCACCCCGGGACCCACCCACCGACGACGCCAGGGCCCGGGCCTCACCCCGAGACCACCGCGCGCGGAGCCGCCCCCGCCGCCGCCTCAGGCTCCTCACCCGCCGCCGCCGCCGCGCGAGGCGGGGACATGCAAATGAACCAACGGTCTCCGCAGCGCCGCGCCGCGCAGGCGCAAGCCGCCGCCGAGTCCTGGTGCGCAGGCGCGGGCCGCCGCTGCCCGGCTCTCTTGCGCAAGCGCGGTGGCCGCTTCTCCTGGGCGGACGCTCCGGAGGCAAAATGTTTCCCTGCTCGGGGCGGCGAGCACCGTGACCGTCCCGGAAAGGGCGGCAAAGACGCCTCCGTCGCGCACGAGGGGGCCTCGTTGTCTTTACCTTGGTTTGCGGTCGTCCTTGGTTATCGTGAGCCGTCCGCAGGGCTCTGGGAGGCCGAGCCTGGGGGCGCCACGGCGCCTGCGCGCGTACGGCGGCCGGAAGGGGCTAGAGGCAGCGCCCTGGGTGACAGCGGTGCGCCCCACCTTTCCCCACGTGGCCGCGAAGACCGGGTGAGACGCGGCGGCTGCCGAAGCCTGTCGCGCGTGGATTGGGGAGTGGGGGCGCCGTAGGGTCGGGCTGGCGCGACCCTCGGGTACGTGGTCTGGGGGGAAAAAATTGAAAGAATTTTACAGAAGCCGCCTGGGGATAAAATCCCCGGCTTCTCTGGCCTTCGCTTTCTTTTCATTCATTTTGTTTATTCATTCATTACCTGTGCACTGAGTGCCTGCTGTGTGTTGGGCCCCGTCCTAGGCAGTGGGGACAAGGAGGCTACAGGGTACAAATAATTGAGTGAACGATGTCGCTCTAGATACGGGTGATGGTGTGCAAATAATAAAAGAGTGGAGAGCAGGGCTGCTGTTTACCTGGAAGTGGCTTTGAAGGGTATCTCTTGAGTGCTGGGAAGGATGAGAAAGGCGGGGAAGAGCAGCTGGGAAGGCTTAGGTAGAGAAAGTGCCCATAAGGAGGCTGGGTTTTCTGAGAGGGTTGGGAAGCCACTACTGGGCTTTGAGCAGGTGAGTGAGGTGGAGTCTAGGCTCTGGGAGTGGCAGGTGAGGCCGCCCTTATGGGAGGCTGGTGTTTGAACCAGAGTAGGTGTGGCTGGTAGAGGGAGATGTGGATGGAGTCTTTTAGGGTCCCCAGCATGTTATGGCACACTTTTCTAATTTTCTTTTGAGACGGAGTCTCTCTCTGTCGCCCAGGCTAGAGTGCAGTGGCATGATCTCGACTCACTGCAACCTCCATCTCTCGGGTTCAAGGCATTCCCCTGCCTCAGCCACCGGAGTAGCTGGGACTACAGGTGCGCAACACTGTACCCGGCTAAATTTTGTAATTTTTAGTAGAGACGGGGTTTCTCCCTGTTGCCCAGGTAGGTCTCAAACTCCTGGCCTCAAGTGATCTGCCCGCATTGGCCCCCCAAAGTACTGGGATTACAGGCATGAGCCACCGCGCCCGGCCCCCCTTATTTTTTCTTTTGAGACAGAGTCTTGCTGTTGCCCAGGCTGGAGTGCAGTGGCGAGATCTCTGCTCACCGCAACCTCCACTCCCCAGGTTCAAGCGATTCTCCTGCCTCAGCCTACTGAGTAGCTGGGATTACAGATGTGCACTATCTTGCCTGGCTAATTTTTTGTATTTTCAGCAGAGACAGGATTTCGCTATGTTGGCCAGGCTGGTCTCAAATTCCTGACCTCAAGTGATCTACCTGCCACAGCCTCCCAAAGCGCTGGGATTATAAGCGTGAGCCACCACACCTGGCCAGCACAGTTTTCTTGAGCAGAATCCTGGCTGAGAGAAGGAAACTGGCTGCCAATAGGGGCCTTACTCACCTTCTGTTTTACCCTCAGCATGCCTGATGGATCACAGGGACTGGTACTGCTGTCTCCCCCCTTTCAGCCTAGGCTATTCTCCAGGTAATTCTTACTTGGCCATCCCTAGGCACCATTTTATGTGTTTCAAATCTGTACTTTCCTCCCCCAACCCAGCCCTGTGCCAGATCTAGGGGACCTTGGAGGACTCAGGTCAGGGGTGGTCACAGAGCCAGACCTCCCCAACTCACCTCAGGAGTGGGTGGAAGGGAGGGGTTGTGGGTTGGGGAGAGGAGGCCAGAGAGCACGGGCTCTGAGTAGCCAGGAAAGGCAGCCACTTGGAAGGGCTGACAGAAGCTCCGCAGAGGACTGAGAATCCGAAGTATATGAGACAGGTGTCAAATCAATTTAGAAAGTTTATTTTGCCACCGGGCGCGGTGGCTCAAGCCTGTAATCCCAGCACTTTGGGAGGCCGAGACGGGCGGATCACAAGGTCAGGAGATTGAGACCACCCTGGCTAACACGGTGAAACCCCATCTCTACTAAAAGATACAAAAAACTAGCCGGGCGAGGTGGTGGGCGCCTGTAGTCCCAGCTACTCGGGAGGCTGAGGCGGGAGAATGGCGTAAACCCGGGAGGTGGAGCTTGCAGTGAGCTGAGATCCGGTCACTGCATTCCAGCCTGGGGGACAGAGCGAAACTCCGTCTCAAAAAAAAAAAAAAAAAAGAAAGTTTATTTTGCCAAGGTTAAGGACATGTCCATGACACAGCCTCAGGAGGTCCTGACAACATGTGCCCAAGGTGGTTGGGGCACAGCTTGCTTTTATACATTTCAGGGAGACATGAGACATAAATGAGTACGTGTAAGATGGTCACAGGTAGATTGTGTTCTTTTGAGTCTTTGGTCAGCCTTTCACTGAATACACGATTTACATGGGGGACAGGGCAGGTAGAGGAATAGTCATTTATGCCTCAGTCCGACTCATGAATCTGCTGTTTTTTGTTTGTTTTTTGTTTTGTTTTTGAGACAGTCTCACTCTGTCGCCCAGGCTGGAGTGCAATGGCGTGATCTCAGCTCACTGCAACCTCCACCTCCTGGGTTCATGCAATTCTCTTGCCTCAGCCTCCTGAGTAGCTGGGATTGCAGGCGCCCACCACCACGCCCAGCTAATTTTTGTATTTTTAGTAGAGACAGGGTTTCACCATGTTGGTCAGGCTGGTCTCAAATTCCTGACCTCAGGTGATTCACCCGCCTCAGCCTCCCAAAATGCTGGGACTACAGGCGTGACCAGTGGCCAAATCTGCATTTTTACGTAAACTTTAGGGTAGAGAGAGCAACCGGATATGTATTTTTGTCTCAGGTGAGCTGAGGGATGACTTTCTGTCCTGCACCTGTGAAGATCACCTATCTATTTACATTGCCAGGGTGAAATTCAACAAAACTGTTTTTGGGTAAAGATCTTGAGGGCCACAAGGAATTTCCTGGCCTGGCCAGGGTGGTGGGAGTAGAGTCCCCCACTCCTTTCTTCCTACTGAGAAACTCTTTATATTACTCTTCCTTCACCTTTGACCTTGGAAATCCATAGCACCACTTAAAGAGCTCCCTTTTCTTCTGGGGCATAAAGGAAAGGGGCCTATCTGCAAAGGAGGGAGATGGGACTCCTGCATAAACTTGCTGAATTGCCTCTTAAGCAACAAAGAAAAAGAACAAATAGCTAACATTTATTGAGCCTGTCCATATCCTTTTCTGAGGAATGTATAGGAGTTGGCTGAATTTTTCACTACTGCCCTATGAGGTATATTCGTGTTTATCTCTGACACAGGAGGGAATTGAAGAAAAGTGCATCTGGCTGGGCACAGTGGCTCACGCCTATAATCCCAGCACGATGGGAGCCTGGCCAATATGGTGAAACCCCGTCTCTACTAAAAATACGAAAATTAGCCGGGCGTGGTGGCGTGGGCCTGTAGTTCCAGCTGCTTGGAGGCTGAGGCACAAGAATCACTTGAACCCAGGAGGCAGAGGTTGTGGTGAGCCAAGATTGTGCCACTGCACTCCAACCTGGGCAACAGAGCAAGACTCCGTCTAAAAAAAAAAGAAAAGAAAAGGGCATTGAAGTGGAGGGCGTGGGAACTGGGTTCTGCAGGCTGGCTGGGAGCCAGTCCTTCTCCCCTCAGGCAGTGTGCAGTGCACAGTGGGCATCTGCAGGAACACAGATGGAATGTGTACATCCCCTGCCACTGCCTGAAAAGAGAAGCATGGGCCAGAGTGACCTGTTTCTTTTTCCTTTTTTTTTTTTTCTTTTTCTTTCTTTTTTTTTTTTTCCTTTTGAGACGGGGTCTTACTTTGTCACTCAGGCTGGAGTGCAGCGATGTGATCTTGGCTCTTCAGCCTTGACCTCCCTGGGCTCCCCCTCAGCCTCCCAAATAGCTGTAACTACAGGTGCATGCTACCACACCTGGCTAATTTTTGTATTTTTTTTATAGAGGTGGAGTTTCACCACATGCCCAGGCTGGTCTCAAACTCCTGGCCTCACGTGATCCTCCCACCTCGGTCTCCCAAAGTGCAGACCACCATGCCTGGCCTGAAGCAGAAACTTGATAATTCCAGAATGGAAACTTGATATTACTGCAATAAGCAAGGTGGATATATTAAAACAATTAAAATTTAAAAAGTTGTTAACCTCTGTTAGGCTCTGGACCTAAGGCCTGTTCCTCCCTTTGTCCTGACGGGATGGTGGCAAATGTTAGGTTCACTTGTGTCCTGTGAAGACCTTGTTAAGATCATCTATAGCAGGGGTCCCCAACTCCTGGGTCATGGACCCATACTGGTCCAGTGGTCCCTGGCCTGTTGGGACCTGGGCCACAAAGCAAGAGGTAAGCGTAGAGTGAGTGAGCAAAGCTTCATGTGTTATTTACAGCAGCTCTCCATCACTTGCATTGTGCCTGAGCGCCACCTCCTGTCAGATCAGCAGCATTAAATTTCCATAGGAGTATGAACCCTACTGTGAACTGCACATGCGAGGGATCTAGTAGGTTGCATGCTCCTTATGAAAATCTAATGCCTGATGATCTGTCACTGTCTCCCATCACCCCCAGATGGGACTGTCTAGTTGCCAGAGAACAAGCTCAGGGCTCCCACTGATCCTACATTACAGTGAGTTGTATAATTATTATATTACAATGTAATAATAATAGAAATAAAGTGCACAATAAATGTAATGAGCTTGAACCATTCCGAAACCATCCCCACCCCAGCCCCACCATATCCATGGAAAAATTGTCTTCCGCAAAACTGGTCCCTTAGGCTAAAAAGGTTGGGACTGCTGAGCTACAGGGTTGAAACAGAATTGCAAAGGGATTTGGTGTTTTTACCAAGAGTTTTATCTTACTTAACTCTATGTCCTGTCCCCAACTGTCAGAGGGGAAGGTACTGCCTGAGGTTAATGGGTCATCTAAGTGTTTATACCTACGCTGGTTTCCAGGGTGTGCCTATACTGGGTTTTACTTGTTTGTTTATTTATTTATTTTTTGAGACGGAGCCTCGCTCATGTTGCCCAGGCTGGAGTGCGGTGGCATGATCTTGGCTCACTGAAACCTCCATCTCCCAAGTTCAAGCCATTCTCCTGCCTCAGCCTCCCGAGTAGCTGGGATTACAGGCACCTCACTAATTTTTGTGTATTTAGTAGAGATGGGATTTTGCCATGTTGGCCAGGCTGGTCTTGAACTCCTGACCTCAGGTGATCTGCCTGCCTCGCCCTCCCAAAGTGCTGGGATTATAGGCGTGAGCCACCACTCCCAGCCTTACTTGCTTATTTTTATTTTATAAGGTGGGTTTGTGTGTATACACACACACACACACACATTTTTTTAAGAGATGTGGTCTCACTATGTTGCCCCAGGCTGGTCTCAAACTCCTGTGCTCAAGTGATCCCCCCACTTTAGCCTCCCAAGTTGCTGAGAGTACAGGCACAAGTCGTTGCTCAGTTCTTTTTGTTTTTAAACAGACTAGCACTTTAAGAAATTGAGCTATAATTTACATACCATAATAGCCACTCATTTGATTTAGTAATTTTTTTTTTCTTCTGGAGACAGGGTCTCTCCCTCTGTCACCCAGACTAGAGTGCAGTGGCCCAATCATAGGTCACTGCAGCCTTGAACTCCTGGGCTCAAATGATCCTCCTGCTTCAGCCTCCCAAGTAACTTCAACCATAGGCAAATGCCACTACACCCGACTGAATTTTTAATTTTTATTTTTGTAGACACAGGGCCCCCCTATGTTGTCCTTGCTGGTCTCAAACTCCAGGCTTCAAACAGTCCTCCCACCTTGGCCTCCTAAAGCACTGGGATCACAGGTGTGAGCCACCATGCCTGGCCTGATATAGTGATTTTACGTTTTCACAGAGTGGTACAACCATCATCACTATCTAATTCAAGAACGTTTTCATCACCCAAAAGGAAACTCTATACCCTTTAGAAGTTATTCCCCATTCCCTCTCCTCCAGTCCCTGGCAACACCCAATCTGCTTTCTGTGTCTGTGTATTTGTCTATTCTGGACATTTCATATCATTGGAATCGTGCAATATGAGGCCTTTTGTGTCTGGCTTCTTTGACAAGACATCATGTTTTTGAGGTCCATCCCCATTGTAACATGCTTCAGCACCTCATTCGTTTTTCTGGCTGAGTAATATTCCATCGTGCACACGGACCATTTTGTTTATCCATTCATCTGTTGGTAGACTCCCTCTCCTTTTCTTTGTTCTTGTGATTTATTTGTTGAAAACTCTGGGTGTTTGTCCTCTAGCTGATGTTCTCTTCCCAAAATCCCAAAAAGTAGGGATTTTGCAGATCATATCCCCATGGTGTTGGTTAAGGTGTCAGAGCTGTGCTGTGCAATACCGTAGTCACTCGTCACACATGGCTATTTACATTAACATAAATTAAAATGAAATAAAATTACACACTCAGTTCCTCAGTCGCACTGCCACACTTCAGCTGTGTGATAACCACAGAGGCCAATGGCATCTGTACTAGGCAGTGCAGATAGAGAACGTTTCATCATAGCAGAAAGTGCCCTGAATGCATGATCAGATTGAGGTTTGAGATTTTGGCACAGTGACTTCACAGGTGCATTTTGTTCTTATTCAGGAGGTAGGTGTTGCTGGTTTCTCTTTTGATGATGTGAGATCAAGCAGTAGATTCAGTTCCTGTCCACCCTTGTTAGGCTCCCTTGTTAATTTTACACCTGATGGTTTTGGATCCTGTGGGATCATTATCTGTTTCTCTCCTGTCTCGGCTGATCAGCTGAAATTGGAAGTGGAACTTTTCCTCATTCTCTTTTTGTAACCCGGGACCCTTTTGTACAAGGGAGGCAGGTTAAGTGCTAGATTCTTTTTTTTTTTTTTTTTTTTTTTTTGAGACAGAGTCTCACTCGGTCACCCGGGCTGGAGTGCAATGGCGTGATCTTGGCTCACCGCAAGCTCCGCCTCCCAGGTTCACGCCATTCTCCTGCCTCAGCCTTCCAAGTAGTTGGGACTACAGGCGCCCGCCACCACACCCGGCTAATTTTTTTTTTCTTTTTGTAGTTTTAGTAGAGATGGGGTTTCACTGTGTTAGCCAGGATGGTCTCGATCTTCTGACTTCATGATCCGCCTGCCTTGGCCTCCCAAAGTGCTGGGATTATAGGCGTGAGCCACCACGCCCAGTCAAGTGCTAGTTTCTTTTTTTAAAAAAATTGTTATCAATGATTGTAGAGACAGTGTCTCGCTACATTGGCCAGGCTGGTCTTGAACTCCTGGATTCAGGTGATCCTCCCATGTCAGCCAGCCTCCTGAGTAGTAGCTGGGAGTACAAGAGCATGCCACCACTCCCCACCAAGAGCTGGATTCTTGGTTGGCCAGTTTTCAGAAGCCTGAGCTGTATTTGTTTTAGTGTTATCTAAAAAATAGTATTATCTAAAAAAAATCAAAAGCACAGATTTTGATTTTTTTTTTTTTTTTTTTTAAGATGTAGTCTGGCTTTGTCAGCCAGGCTGGAGAACAGTGGCGTGATCTCGGCTCACTGCAACCTGCGCCTTCTGGGCTCAAGCAGTTCTTCTACCTCGGCCTCCCCAGTTGCTGGGATTACAGACGTGAGCCACCACACCTGGCCCAGATTTTGATTTTCATATGTACTGGAATTTATTTTTTTTTTTAAATGCTCACTTATCTGTAGCTATCAGGCACCCCTTAGGGTGTGGAAGCTTCCTTGCTTCCTGGTCTCACAGAATGCCCCAGGGTGACCTGCCCCATGACCTGCTGGGACCTGGAATCAGCCATTCCTCCAGAAGCCCCGGCTCCTTGTTTTTAAAGATTTTATATAGAGACAGGGCCTCCCTATGTTGCCCAGGCTGGTGTCGAACTCCTGCCCTCAAGCCATCTTCCCCCCTCAGCCTCCCAAAGTGCTGGGATTACAGGAGTGAGCCATCTAGCCCTGCCCCCAGCTCCTTTTCGTGGGAGATGGTAGAAACCATACATGGTGTTAGAGGTATTCAGTACAACTGTGCTATCATTTCTTCTAGGCATTTTTAGTTGCTATGACTAGAAAATTAGATCTTTGTTTACTTAAGAGAAAACACATGATGGGTTTATATGGATATTTCCATTTCGAATATAAGTTCTGAGATTTTTTTTTTTTTTTTTTTTTTTTTGAGACAGAGTCTCGCTCTGTCGCCCAGGCTGGAGTGCAGTGGCCAGATCTCAGCTCACTGCAAGCTCTGCCTCCCGGGTTCACGCCATTCTCCTGCCTCAGCCTCCCGAGTAGCTGGGACTACAGGCGCCCGCCACCTCGCCCGGCTAGTTTTTTGTATTTTTTTAGTAGAGACGGGGTTTCACCGTGTTAGCCAGGATGGTCTCGATCTCCTGACCTCGTGATCCACCCGTCTCGGCCTCCCAAAGTGCTGGGATTACAGGCTTGAGCCACCGCGCCCGGCCAAGTTCTGAGATTTTTTTCTCAACTTTGTTGAGGTATAATATGTACTTTTTTTTGAGACGGAGTCTTGCTCTGTTGCCCAGGCTGGAGTGCAGTGGTGCAATCTCGGCTCACTGCAACTTCTGCCTCCTGGGTTCAAACAATTCTCCTGCCTCAGCCTCCCGAGTGGCTGGGATCACAGGTGCCTGCCGCCATGCCCAGTTAATTTTTATATTTTTAGTAGAGATGGGATTTCACCATGCTGGCCAGGCTGGTCTTAAACTCCTGATCTCAGGTGATCCACCTGCCTCAGCCTCCCAAAGTGCTGGGATTACAGGCATGCACCTGTGCACCCAGCGAGTATGTATTTAATATAGTGTATATGTTATACTATATATAGTACATAAATGATACCAATATATTGCATATGTTTATATTATACAACTTGACGATTTTATATGCATGCAGATAGTGAAATACTCACCTCAATCAACAGTTACCTTTTTCTTTTTTGTGGTGAGAACACTTAAGATCTACCTTCTTGGCAAATTTCAAGTACACAATACAATATTGTTAATTATAGGGAGTTCCGAGTTTTCACTTGATTTTATGATATTAGAATCTTTTTTTTTTTTCCTTTTTGAGTCAGGGGCTTGCTCTGTTGCCCAGGTTAGAGTGCAGTGGAGCAATCTTGGCCTCCCAGGCTCAAGCGATCCTCCTACCTCAGCCTCCTGAGTAGCTGGGACTATAGGCATGTGCCACCACACTCAACTAATTTTAATTTTTATTTTTATTTTGGTAGAGACAGAATTTCGCCGCATTGTCCAGGCTGGTCTTGAACTCCTGGGCTCAAGCAGTCCTCCTGCCTCAGCCTCCCAAAGTGTTGGGATTATAGGCATTGACCCACCGCGCCCAGCCAGAATCTTTTTTCTTTTATGCTGATTCCTAATAATATAATCATTATTATTTGCTATGTCCATAATAGTTTCAGAATAACATTACTAGTATCATTATATTAAAGAACCACCTTTCTTAGATAAAATATAGTAAACTCTGTGTTCTCTTCTGCATTTTCTTTTTTTGTTTTTTTTTTTTTTTCCTGCAAGTTAGGGTCTCACTCTGTGGCCCAGGCTGGAGTGTAGTAGCATGATCATGACTCACTGCAGCCTTGACCTCCCAGGCTCAAGTGATCCTCCCACCTCAGCCTCTCAGAGTGCTGGGATTACAGGCTAAGTCACCACGCCCGGCCTCTTCTGTATTTGTAGAAGCCCTAGGGAAGTAGGGATATCACCCTTTCCTGTGATCTAGGTGGGAAGAATTTCTCCAGGGTGGTTGTAGGGCTCTGGTCCCTGGTAGATTCTTCCTAAGTGGCGTTTTCATGGTGGCCAGGCCCTGCCATTGCCTGCTCACCCTTGAGGTAGCTCTCTCTTTGCCCTAACTTCTCAGCTCAGGAGCATCTATTGGCTGCACACCAACATCAACGCAGGCGAAGATGGTCTCCAAGCGCATTGCCCAGGAGACCTTTGATGCAGCCGTGCGCGAGAACATCGAGGAGTTTGCGATGGGGCCAGAGGAGGCGGTGAAAGAGGCTGTGGAGCAGTTTGAATCGCAAGGTAGGGCGGTGTGACCGTCACCTGCCATCCGAGGCTCTCAGATGCAAGAGTGATGGGAGGGCCCTGCTGCCCCTCCCCGCTGGGGGTGCCACATGCCTGGCACAGAAACCAGGTGCCCACTGGGCCCTGTCCCCTCCAGCCTCTGCCCGAGGCAGGCTAGTTATCCTGCTCCCACCTCTCACACACCCTTTCTGTCCCTATTTCCACCTCGCCCAGATATTTATGGGCTGGATCCTTCTCATGAGTCTCATTTGATCATTTCCTTGAAGAGGTTTTCCCTGACCCTGGCCTGGGAAACGGGGCCCCTGCCTTCCTGCCCTACTCTGCCCCACCTCGAGCTTACAGAGGCAGAAGCAGCAGCAGCCTGTGGAAACAGGTGGCATGTTCAGACCAGGTGTGGAGGAGTGTGGTTATGAGGGGCTGTTTGCAATGGCGTGGGCGGCGTTAGGAGACCACGCCTAGCACAACTAGCCCCCACAGAGACCCTGACTGCAGGGAGCAGGAGTCCTGGGCAGGGGCCACCTGGCAGGCGCTGGACCCTGGGGCGGAGGCAGGGGGCTGGGAATGAACACCCCAGGCTCCCCTCCTCCTGCCTGCATCTCAAGTTCACTTCCCCATTGAACAAACCCAGGGTCCAGCCTCAGAGGTCAGAGGTCAGCCTTGCAGGCATAGAGTGGGGTATAGACCCCTAGACAGGGGCCAGTGGGACAAGCAAAGGCGTCCAGCACTGTAGGGGCTCCCTGTGGGGGTGCCAGCAGGGGCAAGAATGCAGCCAGAGCCAGGACGGATGGGAGTCCCAAGGGAGAAGGCCGTGGGGTCCCTCCCTCCCCTGTCAAGCCCACCAGGCAGCATGTGGCACCTCACCGCACAGACGTGGCCTGTGATGACAGCCTTGTGTGACAACGGCCTCACTACCACTCTGCTCCCTTTGACTGGCCCGTGGCCCAGTGGCAGAAATACCCAATACCCTCTACACCCCTGTGTTGATGTGGCATGGGCGGAAATAGGGAGGTGGGAGGCTTCTGGAGTGGGGTGGTCCCAGCAGAAGGGTCCTGAGGTGTGATTCCAGCAGGCCCACGGGAATGACAGCTGTCACTTGCTTTGTGACCCCTGTGTGCTTGCTTCCCCCGCCCCCAACAGGGGTTGATCTGAGCAACATTGTAAAGACAGCGCCTAAAGTCTCTGCAGACGGACCCCAGGAGCCCACACATGACATCCTGCAGGTAGGAATGGGCATCCCACACAGCAGGTCCTGCGTCACCTCTGTCTGGGGGCACCTCTTCCCTGTTTCCTGGATGGCAGAATGCAGGCTCTGAAGGTCATGCCCTTCCCAGCATGCATGGGCAAGCTCGAGTTTGCAGCCAGGTCTCCGAGTCCACGTCTGAGGGCGGCATGCCTTCCAATGCAGGGGACACCAAGCTCCTCGGGTGGCATGTATGCTGAAATCAGGTGGATGGCTTGATTGTCCCTGCTGCTAGAAGCCCAGAGTCAGGAACACCATAGAGGGGCCCTTCTGGCTTCCCAGAGACAGATGGACAGGACTCACAGGACGAGAGAGTGGGCTCACAGTAAGGCTGTCACTTACTGAGCACCGACTGTTTACCAGCACTTTCTAGCCAATCTGTTAGCACTGAAGCTCACCAGTGAGGTAGGTGGTGTCACTCCTGTCTTAGTGATGGGGAAACAGGCCAGGAGCTGGCACTTAACCTCTCCAGAGACCCAAACGAGGAAGGTAAAAGAACTTCAATGCTTTCCTTAAGGTCACCCATTGAACTTTGTAATACAGCAGAAGGCTCTGGTGTTTGAGAACCGACCGTGGACCTGGTTCTGTGCAGGTACTTTTTTCCTGCCTTCTCAGTCATTGTCCAAACAACACCTGCAAGGCTGGGATTTCCCCATTATACAGATGGGGACATTGAGATCCAAAGAGAAGAAAAGTCATTGACCTGGGAGCAGGAGGTGCAATGATAGGAGAGGAAGTTGGAAGAGATGGCTCTGGGTGTAAACCCAGCTCACCTAAGGCATGACACTTACTTCTCCCTACCTCAGGATCTTGCCCTCTCCTGCCTTGAGGAGGTCTTGTGAGAATTGCCTCGTTGTTGTTAGTTTGCTTTTTACCTTTCTTGCCTAATAAAGATGAATTTATTTTATTATTATTATTTTTTTTTTTTGAGGTAGAGTCTCGCTCTGTCGCCCAGGCTGGTGTGCAGTGGCGCAATCTCAGCTCACTGCAACTTCCACCTCCCAAGTTCAAGTGATTCTCCTGCCTGACCTCCCCGAGTAGCTGGGATTATAGGCACACACCACCACACCTGGCTAATTTTTTTGTGTTTTTAGTAGAGACGAGGTTTCACCATGTTGGCCAGCCTGGTCTTGAACTCCTGACCTCAGGTTATTTGCCCACCTTGGCCTCCCAAAGTGCCAGGATTACAGGCATGAGCCATGATGCCCAGCCTGGATGAATTTCTTTTAAAATGAGTTTGTCTTCCGGCTATCTTTGCATTTGGTGATTCATGTTTTTCCTACCGATTTGTAGATGAACTTTATATAGAAAGGATCTCAATAACAATATCATCTATATTATCTAGCAGTTACTGCTTAAGTACTTCTTAAGTGCTCAGCGTTATGCTAAATTCTTTTTTTTTTTCTTTTTTTTTTTTTTTTTTGAGACGGAGTCTCACTGTGTCACCCAGGCTGGAGTGCAGTGGCGCGATCTCGGCTCACTGCAAGCTCCGCCTCCCGGGTTCACACCATTCTCCTGCCTCAGCCTCCTGAGTAGCTGGGACTACAGGTGCCTGCCACCATGACCGGCTAATTTTTTTGTATTTTTTAGTAGAGATGGGGTTTCACCGTGTTAGCCAGGATGGTTTCTATCTCCTGACCTCATGATCCACCTGCTTCGGCCTCCCAAAGTGCTGGGATTACAAGTGTCAGCCACCATGCCCGGCCTTTTGTTTTTTGAGACAGAGTCTCACTCTGTTGCCCAGGCTGGAGTACAGTGGCGCAACATGGCTCACTGCAACCTCTGCCTCCTGGGTTCAAGCGATTCTCTTGCCTCAGCCTCACAAGTAGCTGGGATTACAGGTGCACACCACCATGCCCAGCTAATTTTGTTTTGTTTTGTTTTGTTTTTTTGAGACGGAGTCTCGCTCTATCACCCAGGCTGGAGTGCAGTGGCGCGATCTTGGCTCACTGCAAGCTCCGCCTCCCGGGTTCATGCCATTCTCCTGCCTTAGTCTCCCGAGTAGCTGGGACTACAGGTGCCCACCACCACACCCAGCTAATTTTTTGTATTTTTAGTAGAGACAAAGTTTCACCGTGTTAGCCAGAATGGTCTCGATCTCCTGATCTCGTGATCTGCCCACCTTGGCCTCCCAAAGTGCTGGGATTACAGCTGTGAGCCACTATGCCTGGCCTATTATGCTAAATTCTTAAAATATGTTCTCTTAATCTGTGCTCAGCCCATTTTGCTGATGAGATATCTAAGGCTTCCCAAGGATCAATGACCCCCACCCCAAAAGGTCAGAGGCAGAACTGGTACCTGAATCCAGGAAGCCAAGCACTGAAATTCAGGCTGTTCTACCATATGTGTTCAAACAAACACATACCAAAACTATGTGTTTGTTTATGACATTCGCTTCTTTTTTTTTTTTCTTAACTGTTCTTTTATTTATTTTTTGAGACGGAGTCTCACTCTGTTGGCCAGGCTGGAGTGCAGTGGCCCTTCCTCAGCTCACTGCAACTTCCTTCTCCCAGGTTCATTCAGTTCTCCTGCCTCAGCCTCCTGAGTAGCTGGGTTTACAGGCGTGTACCATGCCTTGCAGATTTTTGTATTTTTAGTAGAGATGGGATTTCACCACATTGGCCAGGCTGGTCTCGAACTCCTAACCTAAGTGATCTACCTGCCTCGGCCTCCCAAAGTGTTGGGATTACTGGCATGAGCCACTGTGCCCAGCCTATTTTTTTTTCTTTTGTAGAGACGAGGTCTTGCTATATTGCCAGGATGATCTTGAACACCTGGCCTCAAGTGACCCTCCCACTTTGCCCTGCCAACGTGCGGGGATTACAGGTGTGAGCCAACATGCCCGGCCTTAAATTTTTTTCTTTTTTTTTTTTTGGACACAAAGTCTTGCTCTGTTACCCATGCTAGAGTGCAGTGGCAGGATCTCGGCTCACTGCAACCTCCACCTCCCGGGTTCAAGTGATGCTCCTGTCTCAGCCTCCTGAGTAGCTGGGATTACAGGTACCTGCCACCCCTGGCTAATTTTAAATTTTATTTTTCATTACAGAAGAGTGGAAATACATTCTTAGCATAAAAGATTTGAGCAATACTCAAGCACTTATAGTAAAATCTGAAAGTCCTTGCCCTGTCCCTCCCACCAGACACTGGGGTTTGCATCTCAGCAGTCAGTTCGCAACTGAACCAAGCCCCTTCTCAAATGCCCCGCAGCATAATTGACCTTGTGCATCTTGGCTCAGATGTGTAAAAAATGCTTATCTGTTGAGGGAGAAAACAATTCATTGTGATGGCCGTTGAAATTAATCTATTCATGTCATAAGATGTATTGCAAACAGGCTTATAGAAACAGAAGGAAAATAACATCTGGAGACTGTCCAAGTAGAAACTGAGCCAGCCGGGCCACATTTACATGTGGGAAGTTGCAGAATGAAAAGCATTAGTCACAGAGAGTGAATGACTCCAGGAGTTTCGTGATTAAAGCCCCCCTCCATGAGCAGGGTGGTGAGCACCACACAGACTTGTCATAGGTAGAACACAGCTGGCTCTGCCACCTGCATTTTAGCAACAACCTGTTGATGAAAATACTCTATAAAATATTTCAAGAGATTTATTCTGAACCAAATATGAGTGACCCGTGGCCTGTGACACAGCCTCGGGAACTCCTGAGAACATGTGCCCAAGGTGGTCGGGCTACAGCTTGGTTTTATACATTCTAGGGAGACATGAGACATCAATCAATACATGTGAGATGTACATTGGTGTGGTCTGGAAAAGTAGGGCAGCTGAAAGCTGGGGCTTCCAGGTTATAGGCAAATTTAAAGATTTTTCTGGCCGGTTGCTGTGGCTCACATCTGTAATTTCAGCACTTTGGGAGGCTGAGGTGGTCGGATCGCATTGAGCTGAGGAGTTTGGGACCAGCCTGGCCAACATGCCAAAACCCTGTCTCTACAAAAAACACAAAAATTAGGCCAGGCGCGGTGACTCACGCCTGTAATTCCAGCACTTTGGGAGCCCAGGCAGGTGGATCACCTGAGGTTAGTGTTCGAGACCAGCCTGGCCAACATGGTGAAACCCCATCTCTACTAAAAATACAAAAATTAACCGGGCATGGTGGCAGGCACCTGTAACTCCACCTACTCAGGAGGCTAAGGTAGGAGAATTGCTTGAATCCGGGAGGCAGAGGTTGCAGTGAGCCGAGATTGCGCCATTGCACTCCAGCCTGGGTGACAAGAGCGAAATTGCATCTCAAAAACAAAACAAAAACAAAAATTAGCTGGGCATGGTGGTGGACGCTTATAATCCCAGCTACTTGGGAGGCTAAGGCAGGAGAATCACTTGAACCCAGGAGGTGGAGGTTGCAGTGAGCCAAGATCATGCCACTGCACTCCAGCCTGGGCAACAGAATGAGACTCAGAAAAAAAAAAAAAAAGATTTTCTGATTGAAATAGTTATCTAAAGACCTAGAATCAATAGAAAGTAATATTTTGCTTAAGATGGGTTGTGGAGACTCAGGTTTTATCAAGGAGATGAAGCCTCCAGGTAGCAGGCTTCATTGAAAATAGATTGTAAATGTTTCTTATCAGACTCAAAAAGGCGCCAGACTCTTAGTTAATTCTGTCCTGAATCAGGGAAAAGACCTGGAAAGGGAATCTCTGTAGAATGTAGCTTGTCCCCACAAGAGATAGCTTTCCTGGGCCATTTCAAAATATGTCAAAGAAATATATTTTAGGATAAAATACTTTGATTTCTTTCCATACTGTATTAGTATTAGGCTGGAAGTTGGTGTCTTATTGCTACAAAAAAGTCTTAAGATGGTCAGTTGTGTCTGACTTCCAAAGGCAGGAAGATAAAATGGGACATATTTGACCCCCACTTCCCATCATGACCTGAACTAGTTTTTCAGGTTACCTTTGGAATGCCTTTGGCCAAGAGAAGGGGTCCTTAGAATGGATGGGTACTTAGATTGTTTTCTTTTTTTTCTTTTTTTTTTTTTTTTGAGACAAGGTCTCACCTTGATACCCAGCTAGAGTGCAGTGGTGTAATCTTGGCTCACTGAAACCTCTGCTTCCCGGGCTCAAGCAATTCTTCAGCCTCAGCCTCCCATGTAGCTGGGACTACAGGTGTGAGCCACCAACACCTGGCTAATTTTTGTATTTTTTTTTTTTAGAGGCAGGGTTTTACCGTGTTGCCCAGGCTGGTCTTGAACTCCTGAGCTGAAAGCAATCCACCTGCCTTGGCCTCCCAAAGTGATGGGATTACGAGCATGAGCCACCATGCCCGGCCAAGAATTTTATTTTTAGTTTACACGTCCTTACTAACATAGTAATTCCTTGTGAAAAACTTGGTAGTTCTAACTCCAGTACTGTGCATCCTCAAAGGCATTTCTGTCAGGAGCTTTTCAAGTTTCTTACAGGGTTTCTGCTGAAATGCTACACCACTGTTTGTTATGTAAAATATGCATAAAAACATTTACCATTGTAACCTTTTTTTTTCTTTTTTTTGAGACGGAGTCTTGCTCTGTCGCCCAGGCTGGAGTGCAGTGGCCGGATCTCAGCTCACTGCAAGCTCCGCCTCCCGGGTTTACGCCATTCTCCTGCCTCAGCCTCCCGAGTAGCTGGGACTACAGGCGCCCGCCACCTTGCCTGGCTAGTGTTTTTTTTTTTTTATTTTTTAGTAGAGACGGGGTTTCACTGTGTTAGCCAGGATGGGATTGTAACCATTTTTAAATGTAGAGTTCAGTGTCATGGTACATTAAGTACATTCATAATGTTGTACTTTATGACCATCCATCTCATCTTGCAATACTGAAACAAACTCTGTGTTCCTCTTCCCCTCAGCCCCCAGCAACCATCATTCTGCCTTCTGTTGCTGTAAATTTGACTACTCCAGGGACCTCATATAAATGGAATCAATCACAGGCGGGGCGCCGTGGCTCATGCCTATAATCCCAGCATTTTGGGAGGCCAAGGTGGGCAGATCACTTTGAGGTCAGGAGTTTGAGACCAGCCTGGCCAACATGGTGAAACCCTGTCTCCACTGAAAATAACAAAAATTATCCAGGCATGGTGGCATATGCGTGTAGTTCCAGCTGCTCAGGAGGCTGAAGCGGGAGGATCGCTTGAACCCGGGAGATGGAGGTTGCAGTGAGCCGAGATGGCACCACTCCACTCCAGCCTGGGTGACAGAGGAAGACTCCATCTAAAAAAAAAATTTTTTTTGGCCGGGCGCGGTGGCTCAATCCTGTAATCCCAGCACTTTGGGAGGCCGAGACGGGCGGATCACGAGGTCAGGAGATCGAGACCATCCTGGCTGACATGGTGAAACCCCATCTCTACTTTAAAAATACAAAAAACTAGCCAGGCGAAGTGGCGGGCGCCTGTAGTCCCAGCTACTCGGGAGGCTGAGGCAGGAGAATGGCGTGAACCTGGGAGGCGGAGCTTGCAGTGAGCTGAGATCCGGCCACTGCACTCCAGCCTGGGCGGCAGAGCGAGACTCTGTCTCAACAAAAAAAAAAAAAAAAAAAAAAAAAAAATTTTTTTTTAAACAAATGGAATCACAGGCTGGGTGCGGTGGCTCACACCTGTAATCCCAGCACTTTGGGAGGCCAAGGCAGGCAGATCACCTGATGTCGGGAGTTCGAGACCAGCCTGACTAACATGGAGAAACCCTGTATATACTAAAAATACAAAAAAATTAGCTGGGCATGGTGGCACATTTCTGTAATCCCAGCGACTTGGGAGGCTGAGGCAGGAGAATCACTTGAGCCCACAAGGCGGAGGTTGCGGTGAGCTGAGATTACGCCATTGCACTTCAGCCTGGGCGATAAGAGCAAAAGTCTTCTCAAAAACAAAACAAAACAAAAATAAATAAATGGAATCACAGTATTTGTCTTTTGGTGACTGTCTTATTTCACTTAGCATAATGTCCTCAAGGTACATCCATGGTATACTACGTGCCTGAATTTCTTTGTTGTCGTTGTAGTGTTTTTTTTTTTTTTTCTTTTTGAAGACAGTCTCGCTCTGTCATCCAGGCTGGAGTGCAATGGCACGATCTTAGCTCACTGCAGCCTCCAACCTCTTAGCTCTGATGGATCATGCTGCTCTGAACATGAGTGTACAGGTATCTCTTTGAGACTGTGCTTTCAGTTCTCTTGAATGTATCCCCAGAAGTGGAACTGCTGGATCATACAGTAATTCTATGATTTTCTTTTTTGAGATGAGTGCTCCATATGTTGCCCAGGCTGGTCTTGAACTCCTGGGCTCAAGCGATCCTCCTGCCTTGGCCTCCCAAAGTGCTGGGATTACAGGCACGAGCCACCAAGCCTGGCTCCTCTGTAGGTTTGAATTGCATTTTTCCTAATGATTAGTGATATTGAGCGTCTTTTCATGTGTTAGTGGCCATTTGTATGTATTCTTTGTAGTAATGTCTATTCTAGTCATGCACACTGGTGTTAACTTTTTAATTGTTTTTTGTTTTTCAGTTCTAATCTCATGTTAGCAAAAATTTATCTTTTTAAATATCCTGTTGCATTGTAACATATACTCAGGTCCACAAATCTGAGCTTAGTGAAGACTATCAGATAGGCTTCTTTGTTTTTTGTGTCAGTCAATGCCAAATCAAAGCCCTTTGGGCTGGTGGTTTCTGTAGAACCGCCCTGACTCAGTCTGGGTGCAAATAATCTCCTACACTCCAGGCTCACAGATTCATCTTTGGCTCATGCTATGTCCCAAGGTCATATAGTTGAATGGCAGCTAAACTTGTCTGAGGTGTTTAAAGTTTTTCTCCCCAGTGGCTTAGAGTTGAATTTGGGTAAATCTGCTCTCTGTACAGTATAACCACATTTCGCAGGTGCTCAGTACATGTTTGTGGAGTGAATGAGAGAGATGAAAGGAGACATCAGGATGGGTATATCTGGTGAATGTGGCTTTCTCCTTCCTTGGAGAACTGACCGTTGATGGGTGTGCCAATTTGTTATGGCTGTGTGACAAACAGCCCAAAACAACAGGTGTCTTATTGTTTCTTGTGATTCTGCCTGGTTGGGCTCAGCTGGACGGTTCTTCTGCCGGTATTGCTTGGGTCCTCTAGATGGCAGGTAGGGCTGGAATGTTTAATATGTCTGCATTTATGTGTGCAGCCCCTCGGCAGGGACACTGAGCTGTCTTTCTCCCTGTGTGTGTGTGTGTGTCAGTGTCAGTCTTCCACCCTATGGCCTCTGAAGCTCAAAGCTCCTAGAAGCACAGGTCTGGAAGTTGTCAGAGCTGTAACTGACCCCACATCACTTCCACTGCAGGCCCAGATCCCAGGGGAGGGAACCTTGCAGGGATCCAGACACTGTTGCTGTGGCCATGGGCTCCTCTCGCCTGAGCTGATGCTGAGGTTTCTCCCATGTCTCCCAGACGCTCAGTGACCTCCAGGAGTCTGTGGCCAGCTCTCACACCCAGGAGGTGTCAGCACACCTCACCCGCTTCTGTGACCAGTGCAAGCAGGACAAGGCCTGCCGCTTCCTCGCGGCCCAGAAGGGGGCCTACCCCATCATCTTCACTGCCTGGAAGCTGGCCACTGCAGGTGACCAGGGCCTTCTGCTCCAGTCCCTCAATGCCCTGTCAGTGCTAACTGATGGCCAGCCAGACCTCCTGGACACCCAGGGCCTGCAGCTCCTGGTGGCCACGCTGACCCAGAATGCTGATGAGGCCGACCTGACCTGCTCTGGGATCCGCTGTGTGCGTCACGCTTGCCTGAAACATGAACAGAATCGGCAAGACCTGGTGAAAGCTGGTGTGCTGCCCCTGCTGACTGGCGCCATTGCCCATCATGGCCACCATGCTGACGTGGTCAGGGAGGCCTGCTGGGCCCTGCGTGTCATGACCTTCGATGACGACATCCGTGTGCCCTTTGGCCACGCCCACAACCATGCCAAGATGATTGTGCAGGAGAACAAAGGCTTGAAGGTGCTCATTGAAGCCACCAAAGGTAAGAGCCGGGGGCCAATATGAGCCAGCAAACAAAGGCAGGCAGGTCAGATGTGACCAGAGTGAGGGGGTCAGAGATCAGGACTGCTTCAGGCACGGCGGGCTCAAGGTTCCGCTCGCCCCTCAGCTTAGACCCGCCTGCATGGCAACCCTCGTGAGGAGTCTCCCCATGCTTTCTCATGGCTCCAGGAGAATTCCAGGCCAGCACTCATTGGCTAGGAGCAGGCCACAATCCCATCTCTGGAGCTTCTGGGGAAGGGGCTTGCTGTGTCCGACTCCAGGAACTGAGGAGGGAAAGGGGACCTCCCCAGAGGGAAATAAGAGGACTGGGGGAAGCTGGCTGGCACGCACCGTGGCAGTCTCAGGTGGATGTGTACACGCTTGATCATATTCAGCCACAAATCCTTAGGCATATTCATGTGTCTGGCTCCAGGGTGACCATGATGAGCCGGCCCTGGGACGTCACAGTGCTGACCGTCAGACCCTAAAGCTTCTGTCTTAACCCCTAACCCCATTCCATCCACCGAACCCACTAGAAAAGTCCTGATTGACACACAGAAGGTGTCAGAAGGATGAGTTCCCCTTTCCTGCCTGCCCGTGGCTCTGGCTCTGTGGCCAGGCCTGTGTGGGGGTTCTGGCTCTGTCTGCTGAGGAAGTGAGCCCACCTCAGTCTCCCATACCTCCAGCAAGGCTGAAAATGAGTCCTGACCTTCTGCAAAGTCAGACTGCTTTTCCAGGAGGTAGCTCACACCTTTCCTGTTTTATTTATAGGAGCTCCAAGCAGTTAGGTTTCTGCCAGAGAGACAGGATATGTATATATGAAGCGACTTTTTGGTAAGGAATGGGGTCATGCAATTGTGGCAAGTCTGTACTCCATAGGACAGGCTGGAAACTCCCGGGCAGTCGCCTTCTCAAGAAAACACCTGTTTCCTTCTAAGGACTTCAGCTGATTGAATGAGTCCCATTCACATTGTTCAAGATCATCTCCTCTACTTAAAGGCAACTAGGCCAGGCATGATGGCTCATGCCTGTAATGTCAGCACTTTGGGAGGCTGAAGTAGAAGGATTGTTTGGGCCCAGGAGTTCAAGACCAGCATGGGCAACATGATGATACCCCGTCTCTACTAAAAACACAAAAATTGCTGGGCGTGGTGGCGGGCGCCTGTAATCCCAGTTACTTGAGAGGCTGAGGCAGAAGGATCTCTTGAGCCTAGGAAGCAGAAGTTGCGGTGAGCCAAAATCACGCCACTGCACTCAAGCCTGGGTGACAAAGCGAGACTCTGTCTCAAATTAATAATAATAATAATAATAATAGATAGCTGATTGCAGATGGTAACCGTGTGGACAGAATACCTCCATGGCAACACCTATATTGGCATTGGGTGGAACTGCAGAGGGCTACAGGTGGCCACAGGAACTGACCATCGCAGCCCTGTGTAGGTGCAGGATCTTCGCCCTCTTGGCGTGAGTTCCGGCATCTGCTTCCTGGTGCAGTGCCTCTGGGCTCCATCTGCGCCTTCTGTGTTCAGTTTTGGCCACGTCAGTCTGGTCCATATGTGTCCCTCTATGGTTTTGGAGTTTCCTGTTGCACTTAGAAAAGCCATTCCTACCCCATGATCATAAAAATAGTCTTCAGATGTCTTTTTTTTTTTTTTTTTTTAGCACTAGTATGGTTTTCTTTTTTTAGGTGAGACCATCAGTTGGTATGGAATTTATTTGGGGCATGATGGAAGGAAGCTGGAGGGGCACATTCCTAAGTCTTTCCAGCAGCCAGCAGGGGGCACTGCAGGCCCAGGCAGCCCCTGGTGTTCCCTGGGGCCTTCCTGGTGCCCGTGGCCACTCCAATAGGCAGAAGGGCTGGACTCCTCTAGTGCAGCAGGATCCCCACCCAACCGGAGGGCCCTGCAGCTGGTTCTTCCCGCCCCCACCACCACTGTCTCCCTCTCTCCCCGCAGCGTTCCTAGATAACCCTGGCATCCTGAGCGAGCTCTGCGGAACCCTGTCCCGCCTGGCCATCCGCAACGAGTTCTGCCAGGAGGTCGTCGACCTCGGAGGCCTAAGCATCCTGGTGTCCCTGCTAGCTGACTTCAATGACCACCAGGTGGGGAACCAGAGCAGCGTTCTGGTATGAAGCCCCCCTGGCCCAGTGCATGCTGTCCCTCTGGGTCCCAGTCAGCCGGACGAGCCATAGTCAGAACAAGCCGGCCCTGCCTGCCAATCTCGGAACCAAAGTGCAGTTTTTCTTTTCACTGACCCAAGGGCAGGAACCAAAGGTTGGGGGGGAACAAACCCACCCGCTCTCCCTTACTGTCCTTTTGCACCAGGAAAAGGATGATGGGAAGCACAGGGTGGGGGTGTGTTGGCCAAGGCTGGGATATTTGGGTTAGTTCCCACACCTAAGTATCTAGGAAACTCTGCCTCAGTTTCCCTAGCTGCAGAATAGAGCAGGGTCCCCTACTCATTACTCCATTTAGCAGCTGATTATCGAGCCCTTCTCCATGTGCCCACCCACAGCAGGGAGCCAGTCAACAGGCGCCTCCCTATCCAGCTGCAGCTGCAGGAAAGCCCCCAGGGGTGCCACAGTCCTGCGCCCCCAAGCCTCGCTGGTGACGTCACTCAGCTTCTTTCTGTGCAAGTGGCTGGGAGCTGAATGGGAACCAACTTCAGCTCATAAAGGGATACATTTTGCCATGTATTCTTGGGCAGTCAGGGGTCAGGGTCCTCAGGTTCCCCATTAAGGGGATCAGCAGTCCCAATAGCATCTTATCCACTGTCCTCAGTGCAGGGCAGTTAGCGCCCACCCTGGGTCTGTGGCCATGGCCAGGGGGACCCTGTGCTCTGAAGGCCGGCCTGAGTCACATGCCCCCTCTGCCCCTGTGGGGATAGGGGATCAAGTCACCTGGATGGTACCATTTGGACATAGGCAGCCTGAGCCACAGGCATCTGCCACCCCTTTTCATTAGTCACACTCTGCAGTCACACCGTACTTGCTGGCGAAACAGTAAAACAGCCCCAGATTCTCCCTCAGAGCCCTCTCCCACAATCCAGCGGCCTGGCTGGGGGTGAGCGAGCTTTTCCCTTGTGCAGGAGCTCGTGAAGCAAGTGCTGAGCACCCTGCGAGCCATCGCAGGCAACGACGACGTGAAAGACGCTATTGTCCATGCCGGCGGGACGGAGTCCATCGTGGCTGCCATGACCCAGCACCTGACCTGCCCCCAGGTACCCACCTCTGGGGGCACACAGAGTAGCAGGGTAGTGGCTGGAGTCCCAGTTAAGTTTCTGTGTCTGCATGAAGCTCTATTCCTCTATAGGGCCAGAGCAGGGCAGGTGAGGGTCGCGGGCTCTGGCTCTCAAATGCTGATCTGCCTATGCATGACTCTGGGTGTCCTGGAGTTACTACCAGCACCCTGCAAAGGTCTGACCAGGCCTAGTGCCCTTGTCACCCCTAAGAGCTCGGCTGATACTTTTGTCACCCTGCCATCATGCCGTCATTACACAGGAGCTGCCAGAGACCCACGGAGGGGAGGCCGCAGGGTGTTCACCAGGGGTTGGCAGCCACGGCAGGATGTTGTGGAGGGTCTTTCCGCTACATCTCCGCCTTCCTGTGACTGCCCCCTGCAGGTGTGTGAGCAGAGCTGCGCGGCCCTGTGCTTCCTGGCCCTGCGTAAGCCGGACAACAGCCGCATCATCGTGGAGGGTGGAGGGGCTGTGGCAGCACTGCAGGCCATGAAGGCACACCCGCAGAAGGCCGGCGTGCAGGTGGGCAGGGCATGGGATGGGGGCAGGCAGGCTGGGGTGGGGTGTGCAGGTAGGTGCTGAGAGGGCATGGGAGCAGGTGTGATGTGTGGGTGGGTGATGGGGCAAAGGCTCAGTCCCTATCCCTGTCCCTTTCCCTGCCACAGCCGAGCCCCACAGGGCCAACTTCTTTCTCATCTTCCAAAATGTGCTGAATTCTGCCTGCAGCTGTTTCCTTTTCTGCCTTTGTTTTTTCTACATTTACTCTCCTATTTTGGGGAGGGGGGCATTGGGAGAGCTTTCTGGTGAAACCCCAGAAAGAAACCTATAACACATCATCTCCTTTTTTTTTTGAGACAGTCTCACTCTGTCACCCAGGCTGGAGTGCAGTGGCGCCATCTCGGCTCACTACAACCTCCGCCTCCTGGGTTCAAGTGATTCCCCTGTCTCAGTCTCCAGAGTAGCTGGGTCCTCAGGCATGGGCCACTAAGCCTGGCTAATTTTTGTAATTTTAGCAGAGACGAGGTTTCGCCATGTTAGCCAGGCTGGTCTCAAACTCCTGACTTCAGGTGATCCACCGCCTCCACCTCCCAAAGTGCTGGGATTACAGGTGTGAGCCACCATGCCCTTAATCTCCTTTCTTTTTCTTTCTTTTTTTTTTTTTTTCGAGATGAAGTCTTACTCTTTCGCCCAGGCTGGAGTGCAGTGGTGCTTTCTTGGCTCACTGCAAGCTCCGCCTCCCGGGTTCACGCCATTCTCCTGCCTCAGCCTCCCAAGTAGCTGGGACTACAGGCCTGTAGTTTTTTTGTATACCGCTAATTTTTCGTATTTTAGTAGAGACGGGGTTTCACCATGTTAGCCAGGATGGTCTCAATCTATTGACCTTGTGATCCACCCGCCTCGGCCTCCCAGGGTGCTGGGATTATAGGCATGACCCACCGCGCCCGGCAATCTCCTTTCTTAAAAGTCGCTGTAGAGAGATCTGGGGAGGAAGAAGTTGGGGAAGCATGGATGGTGATCTGCCTGGGGCTTCAGAAAGGTTCCTGCCCCCTCCTTGGGCTGCTGGTCTAAGTTCTGGGTGTGGGACACCCTGTCCACACCTCCCTGGCTGAACCCAGACTCCTCCCTGCAGCCCCTGGGGCCCTCCTCGCCTCCTCACTCCCCGCATAGGGTCCTTGGACATACCAGGCTGGGACCCCTCTGGGACACTGTCCCTTACCTGGTCTGTCCCCTTGTCCACTTCTGGCCACCCTGGCCAGCAGCTCCCCACTCTACATGCGCTTCCCATCTGCTCTCCTGTTGGTGGTGGGAGCCACCCTGGGAAGCTTCCAGGCAGCATCCCGCACCCACCCACAGCAGGTGCACAGGGCACAAATGTCCATCGAATGTGTAGGAATGTAACTGACAGGCGCCTGTGCACAACCACTCTTTTCCTGTGGCCTCACTGCCCCCTTGCCCTAGGGCCCCTTCCTTGGCTCCGTGCCAGCCTCGGGGGACCTCAGACTCACCAACTCTGAGGCTGAGAGTTCCAAAGCCATGGGACAGATCCTGGAGCTTCCCTGAGCCTGTTTCCTTGCCTGGGAGTTGGGGGCATTAGCCTTGCCTTCTGGGGCTGCCAAGAGGGTAAAGTGGAGAGATGGGTCTAACTTGATACACTGTAGGCAGCTGCTAGATGTCAGCTGTGGTTATGATCACCTCCATCTTGTTATGATGAAGACCCAGAGGTCAGAGTGGACCCCACCCCAAAGCCCTATCTGGCAGCTCACAGCTGCTCTCTCCTACAGAAACAGGCTTGCATGCTGATCCGAAACCTGGTGGCCCACAGCCAGGCCTTCTCGAAGCCCATCCTGGACTTGGGGGCTGAGGCACTCATCGTGCAGGCCCGATCGGCCCACCGTGACTGTGAGGACGTGGCCAAGGCTGCCCTACGGGACCTGGGTTGCCATGTCGAATTCCAAGAGCTGTGGACAGGCCAGAGGGGCAACCTGGCGCCATGACCCCAGGCCCAGTCTGGGCCATGATTCTGGGTGAGTCGTGTGACTCAGGAATGGGGGTAGATCCAGGTCCTCCACTGTCCCACATTAGTTCTGTCCCCTTCACAGTGAGAAGTGTTTTTCGGCAGTCCTTGGGTAAAGGGTCGGGGAGGGGGGGGCCTTGTAGGGAGGCATCTACACAGAAGAAAGCAGCCCCCACATCCCAGCCACTCCTGGGTCCCAGCCTCGCCTCCCCGCCAGCAGCATGGACGTTACTGTCCTTCTCCTTCCCCGTAGCCCCATGCCCTACCAGAAGGGGCAAAGGGCACGTCCCATCACTCACGGCCGTATCTGAAATGTGGTGGCCGCTGTGGGCCAGGCTCAGGGCAGGGCAGGCGATTCCAGTGGGGTTGGGCCCCCAGTGCCTGCTGCTTACTGCAGGTTCGTACGGGCCTCTGCTCCTCGTTTTTCTCACCTGTAAAATGGGTCTCAGATGCCTGGCCCCAGCTTGTCTGTCTCTGGTTTTGGGCCAGCCAGGGTACCTGATAATAAAAGATCATTGGGTAAACAATTGGAGGGGTCTCTTCCCTAGCTCAGCTGAACATGGGGGGCTGTAGCCAGTGGCCTCAGAGTATGGGGGAAGGACAAACATTTTGGTGGGGGGGCCATGGAGTCACTGAGGGTAGCAAAGGGGTTTTGGGAATGGCCTGGGATATAGGATCCACTGTCACCCTCAGACAGGCAGGCACTGAGGCCATGGTCAGGATCACTGTTTCTGATATGTACCACCCACAGGGCCGGAGGGCTCCACATTCATCCCCTACTCAGCTCTGCAGCCTTGAGCAAGTGAAAGAACCTCTCCGAGCCTCAATATGCTCCTCCTAAAGTGAGGATTGGGGCAGTGATAGATCCCCCTCTGAGAGGTGTTGGGCCAGGCTGAGCACATGGGGGGTGCCCAGTTGTCTTAGGCTGGGTGTCCTAGATAGCCAACCTTTTGTCTCTGAGCCTCAATTTCCCCATCTATAAGATAGACATCGGCTGGGCACGGTGGCTCACGGCTATAATCCCAGCACTGTGGGAGGCTGAGGTGGGCGGGTCACTTGAGGTCAGGAGTTTGAGACCAACATGGTGAAACCCCATCTCTATTAAGAAAATACAAAAATCAGCCCAGTGTGGGGATGCATGCCTGTAATCCCAGTTACTCAGGAGGCTGAGACAGGAGAAGTGCTTGAACCCGGGTGGCAGTGGTTGCAGTGAGCTGAGATCACACCACTGCACTCCAGCCTGGGCAACAGGGTGAGACTCTGTCTCAAAAAAAAAAAAAAAAAAAAAAAAAGACATCATCCTTGTTGGCCTCAGTGACCACCCCACCCCAAGCATTCTTGGGGGGCCCAGGCAGCCAAGGCCCCGCAGACCCCAGCTCTTCTGCTCTGAAGTCACACTCAGAGGTCACACCATGGTCACTAGGTAGCTTGTGTATCCCTTGTGGCCTGACGGGGGTCCAGGCAGCCTCAGGACCACTTGTTTGTGCCCCAGCCTTTCTGCCCACACCTTGGAGGCCTCTCCCCTCTTGGACCCTCGCCCCTGCTTGTCACGTGCCTCCCCGAGCCCCAGGATGGCCTGGACTCAGTCCTTGACCTCAGTGAAACTCCTTTCCCAGCAGGCCCCCAGCTTCCGCGGAATCCAGCTGATGCAAACAGCTGAGGAGCGTCACCCTGGCTGCACCTCCGTGGTGTCCTCGTCTCCCCTGCCCCCAGCAGGAAAGGGTGCTCTCAGGTCAGCAGGGCTGGCCCAAACCTCTGACCCAGTCACCCCGCCCTGTCCCTTCTCCCTGGAGACTCCCAGGATGTGGGAGAAAGATCTCGAACTTGCCCCAGACTGCCCTGACTTACCTGCTGGGCCAGTGTGACCTTGGGTAGTCTTGTGACCCTGGGCAGTTCTCAAGCATTTGTTCATCTGTCATGTGGTGGGGAGGTGCTCCTGGGCTATTTCTAGGAAGGCCTGCAGTGCTGGCCCTGTCATTCCTGCTCCAACCTTGCTCTCAGTCTGCCCATGGCTCCCCTTTGCCCTCTACATAAAACCTGCCTGTGGTCCCAGCAACTTGGGCTAAGGTGGGAAGATCACTTGAGCCCAGGAGTCCATGGCTGCAGTGAGTTAGGGTGGCACCACTGCACTCCAACCTGGGTGACAGAGCAAGAGCCTGTCTCAAAAAACAAAAAACAAAACAAAACAAAAAATGCTCTTCATGCCCTGCAGACCCAGTGTGACCCAGGCCCTGCCCATCTCCCATTTCCTCTCCACTGCACTCACTCCCTATTCCCCCACCCCAGGGCCTTTGCACAAGCCCCCATGTGACAAGCCATGCCCTCTGCCTAGAAGTGCCCTTCCCTCGGCCCTCCCCGTGGCTGGCTCTTCCTAGCACGTGAGGTTTCAGCTCAGATTGCCTCCTCCAGGAGAGACCCCCATCTCATCACCCCATGTGCTCTGGCTCTGACGCTGGGCCCCATCTGAGGTCACCTCGTTTGTGAACTCTCCTGTTTGTCTTGCCCCCACCATTGGCTGGCTCTCTGCAGGCAGGCCCCTGTCCCCCCTTGCTGCGCCTTCAGCTTCCCATCAATGTTTTTGAATGTTCACCTGAATAAACTGACAAGCACTCGAGGTCCCTGCCAGGTGGCCCCAGTGTCCTCCCCTGGGCCTGGGCCAAGCTGCAGGCTTCTTCAGGAAGGGGTGGTTCTGCCTTATCAGTCCCTCCCACCTTAGCCCAAGGAAGTGGGTGTCTTCAGTAGATGCAGCTAGCATGTTTGGACAGCCTCAGGTTGGGTGGGGGCCCCTCATCAAAGATCTCACATTTCCCTGGGGTTGATGGCCTGGCTTTCCATCCCCCTCAGCCACTTCAGGCATATCACCTCCCCTCTGTGAGCCTCGACTTTCTCATCTGAACTCAGGCTAGGTCTGGTACACTGGAGGGCCACAGCCCCTAGCAAGGCCCGATTCAGGGGATGTCCGGCGCATAACTCCCCCCAGCCCCATCCCCGTCCCCTTCCCTTTTCTGTCGCCCAGGCTGGAGTGCAGTGGCACGATCTCGGCTCACTGCAACCTCTGCCTTCCAGGTTCAAGCCATCCTCCTGCCTCAGGCTCCTGAGGAGCTGGGACTACAGGCATGTGCCACACGCCTGGCTAATTTTTGTATTTTTAGTAGAGACGGGATTTTGCCATGTTGACCAGGCTGGTCTCCAACTCCTGACCTCAGGTGATCCACCTTCCTGAGCCTCTCAGAGTGCTGGGATTACAGGCATGAGCCACTGCACCTGGTCTTCTCTTTTTTTTTTTTGACACGGAGTCTCACTCTGTTGCCCAGGCTGGAGTGCAGTGGCACGATCTCGGCTCACTGCAAACTCCGCCTCCTGGGTTCACGCCATTCTCCTGCCTCGGCCTCCTGAGTAGCTAGGAATACAGGCACCTACCACCACGCCCGGCTAATTTTTTTTTTTTTTTTTTTTTTTTTTTGAGACGGAGTCTCGCTCTGTCGCCCAGGCTGGAGTGCAGTGGCGCGATCTCGGCTCACTGCAAGCTCCGCCTCCTGGGTTTACGCCATTCTCCTGCCTCAGCCTCCTGAGTAGCTGGGACTACAGGCGCCCGCCACCGCGCCCGGCTAATTTTTTGTATTTTTAGTAGAGACGGGGTTTCACCGTGGTCTCGATCTCCTGACCTTGTGATCCGCCCGCCTCGGCCTCCCAAAGTGCTGGGACGGCTAATTTTTTTGTATTTTTTGTAGAGACGGGGTTTCATCGTGTTAGCCAGGATGATCGCGATCTCCTGATCTCGTGATCCACCCACCTCGGCCTCCCCAGAGTGCTGGGATTACAGGTGTGAGCCACCGCGCCTGGCCCCAGCCTTCTCTTAAGTAGCTTTTGCTGCCCTCCTTGATGACATCGAGACCTGGGCTGAGGGGGAGCCTGCTGCAAGGATGGTGCAAGTGTGTTCAAGGCAAGCCTCTGCTGCTGTGGGCTCTTGGTGAAGTGGCCTGACTTCTCTGAGCCTTGGGAGGTGAATGAGGCCACTCTGACCCCAGCCAGGCTTGGTTGTTGTCACTGCTGTGTTCAGGATGTGTCCCTCCAGCCCGGGATGGGCTTGGGTTCCTGGGAAACGAACACAGATTTTTTTCTATTGTGAACATACATCTCGCAAAGGCTGGACTAAACCCCATTTTCCAGATAGGAAATAGACTCATGGGCATTTGAGGGACTGTGGTGCGATGAGACCACAGCTTGGCCTGCCTCCAGGCCCCTCATCTTTTTCCAAAGTTGTTAACCTGACCTTGGGCAAAAGGCCTTCTGGCCTCAGGTGATTAGGCCTGGACGCTGTGCCAGGGCCTGGCTCACAGCTGATTCCTGGGATCCCCAAGAAGTACAGGAGACTGGAGGGTGAAGAGGCAGTATCCTGTCCAGTGGCCAGCCAAAGCAGAAGAGCCGAGATCCTGGGCACCCTAGCTGGGCTCACATGAGTGCCTATGGTGGGGGTGTCCATTGCTATTGCCAGGGTGCTTTGCCTGCCATTGCTGGAAGGTGGTAGGGAGGTTGGCTGGCGCCAGCCTGCTAAAGAACGAGCAGAAGCTAGAGAGGCAGCCCCAGGCTGGGCCAGAGCCTGACCTTTGCCTTAGTTGGCGCTGTCCCTGGAAGTACTGTGGGACCTTCCAGGAGCTTTGTTACCTACCCCTCCCAGGGCCTGGCAGGTGGGCACTGGGAGTGGGGCCTCCTCGGCATAGATATCTTGCTCTTGGTGTGGCAAGCCACACCCATAGTTAGTCTATGTCTCCATGAAGCGCTATTTACAGAGAGGGAAACAGGCCCAGAGAAGAACAATATATCATCATCACCAGACTTCTATGAGTGCTTACCGTGGACTAAGCCATTGTAAGCATTTCGCTTCCATTTCATCAGTGCTCACATCAGCCCTAGGAGATAGCTGGGAAACTGAAGTGGGGAGCTTGTGTTATTTGCTGAAGGTTCTGTGGCTCTTACTGGCCATTGCTTATGTTAAAAAGAGCAGGGGTTCAAACCCAGCCCTGGGTCCTTCCACCAAGGAATATTCTCCACCATAGGCTCAGTTTTCTCATCTGCAAAGTGGGCACTGTCACGTCCACCTGGAAGTGAGGTGGGGAGATGGTATTGGAGAAAGCCCAGCAGGGACCTGGCACCCAGTTGATGTTTAACTGACCTCAGCTTCCTCCTCTTCTCTGGAGGGCACAATGGAGGCCAGGTCCTGGAAGTTGCTGGGGGTAGTAAACCATAGGTGGCAGGTATGGGAGGGGAGGTCCATGTAGGCATATCGTGAGAATATCAGGAGTTTGATGATGGCCTTGGGCTAGTGATTTCCAGTCACATCCTCCCCATTTGAAACTTGTGTATCACGCACTTAGCAGGGGCTTGCACAGCCCTGAAACATGAACCCTTTCTAAGGTTGGTTTCAGCCTTGCTCCCTCCCAGGATTCCCTGGTTCTGAACTTGATCTCCACCAACCCTGGCCAGCACCTAGAGGAAACAAGAGCTGGTATCTGGAAACATTTGTAGGCTTCTTCGTCTTGAAAATGAAGGGTGAGTCAGAGAACAGAGTGGCCTCGGGGCAGGTGCCGATGACACAGCCATGCCTGAGATGGCAGGTGTCTCCCTAAACGGCTGGCATTTTTCTGCAAAGCAACGCCATTAACCACACTTCACAGAGGAGCTGAGGCTCACAGGCCGCACATGACCTGCTGAGGGTCAAATGCTTTCATCAGATAATTAAAATGAGAGCTGGGTTATAAATTTTCCCAGGGAAGCAACCCCAGAGAGGAAAGATCAAGGCATAGGAATCATTATCCCCCTTCTTTTCCAAATGAAACAGCTGAGGCTCACAAGGCCTTTGCCCAAGGTTGTGTGGTGGGCCAGTGATTCGACAAGGATTCAAACCTAGGTCTCTTGAGGCCCCCAGTGGCTCTTCTCTGACACTCCCTTTCCAAAAAGCAGGCTGCTGTAGATTCATTGTCTGGTTTAGCAACCAACGTGCTGTGTAACCTTGGGCATGGAGCTTGACCTCTCTGTGCTCTGGTTTCTGTAAAAGGGGTCAGTGGTCGCTTTGACCTCGTGGGACTGTGGTTAAGATTCAGTTAATTCATAAAAGGCTTAGCAGGGAGGAGGCCCAACAGGGATGTCACCGGATACCTTGGCAGGTACCATGACACAGGTCAGACACACAGAAAACCACACAGCACGTTTCAGTAGGATTCTGCTCCTTATTTCCATGTCTTCACACCACCTCGAGATGCAGAGGGCAGCTCAGAGTGACCTCCAGCGAATCTGCCCTCTCTGTGTCGTCTGCAGGGGATTAGTGGGGAGTAAGGGGATGGAGAATTATCCAGGAGTCCTTCAGCCTTGATGGTCCAAGTTCACAGCCGCTTCTGCGCTGGGTGGCCAGAGGGCGGGCTCTACACGAGAGTCTCAGGGGACCCTGCACCAGGCGTCGGGTTGCCACGCTCTGGGTGAGACTGCACCTTGAACGCTCCAGCCTTCCCTGGGGGCGTACCGCCCACGGCCGCTGCGACTGGCCGCGGGACCTGCCAGTCTGCGGCTTTGCAGCCAATCCCCGTCTCCCCCCAGGCTACGCCCTCTGTTCCTCTCGCCTCTGTGCCACCGGTCGCGCCAGTTTCCTCGTAGCCCCGCCCTTGGTCCCCGGCGATTGGCCGACAGTTCTGCCTGTTTTCTGCCAAGATTCCTCGCCTGCCTCCAGGCCCTCGCCTCCCAGCGCCTAGCACCCTGCGGGACCGCCGAGGCACCCCAGGCCTCTCCCAATAGCCCCACCTCTGCCCGTCAGCGATTGGCTTCGGGGGCTGCCCATACGCTTCATACCCGCCAATCACTGACGTTTCCAGCGCTGACTGGCCAGGGAGCAGCCAATCGGGGCGTGGCGTGGACCCCTCCCGTGGCGCGCTCTGGGGGTGCGCGAGGCGGGGCCGTGGCGGCTGGAGGTGGTGGCGGCGGCGACGTGTCCGGGCCGGTGAGGGGGCGCGGGGGCGCCGGGGGGCGCAAGCGTCAGCGGCCCGCGCTTGTCGGGCTGAACTGAGGTAAGGCACGGGTCCTGTCATGGATCCCGGGGCGAGGGGCGGACGAGGCGGGGCGTGACAGCAGCGTCGCGAGGGCAAGAAGAGGTTAAAGACCCCCCCAACCCCACACTCCACGTCTACTGCCCTCTGGGGGCTACTGCATCCAGGTCTGAGCCCCTCACCCGCAGCCCACGCACGCCTGACACCATGTCCCTTTTCGTTGACATTCCCCATACACCTGAAACTGTCCTTGCTGACATCTCCCACACCCCTGGGGCCTTGTCCCCGGCGCCCCGCACAGCTGGGTCTGACATCCCCCTCACACACCTGACACCGCGCCCCCACTCACGAACACCCACCCCCACTCACGAATACCCCTCATATCACCTGAGACTGTCCCTGTCGATGACACCCCCACATCCACACCTGAGCCTGTGACTTCTAACCCACGGTCCCGCAACTCACACCTGGACCTGGTCCCGTCCCCTACTGCCTTTCCTCATATCCAGGTATCTGCTCGCTACCCTTGTACCCACTCCCCCAGCAACCTGGGTCCCTCTTCTCAGGGACTTTACCCCCGGCAACTGCCCTCTGGTCCTGGCAGCCCCACACCTCTGTCTCTCCCCTTTCTCCTCCCTCCTACCCTCTCCCATCTTGGGCTTTCTTCCACGTGCACCTGTGTTCGCACACCCTCTGTAATAATCCCCCCGAATCCCCCAGGTCCTCGAATAGTCCCCCAAGCCTTGGTATCTCAGTATCGCTGCACCCTCCCCTCCCCAAACAAAAGCTTACCCCAGTGTTCATTTCTAACAGTGCTTGACAGTCTATAAAGTGATTTCCGGACCTTAGAATAATCCCATCGGTCAGACGAAACCGGAATCATCTCCATTTTACCAGCCACAGACCTAAACCACTTGAATGCTAGAGGCAGAGACTGTTGCATCCTGGGCATCGCTGACCCTCTGCTGTGGGGACCCACCGCGTTTGCGCCCATCTGTTATGTTTATCTCAGAGGGATTGGCAGGAGTCGTGACTTTGACTCGGTCCGGAAAGGCTTAGCTGGAAGGGACAGCCCCTCTGCCAAGCATGTGTCTCGGAGTCCTGGGGCGGGCTGGCGGTGGAGACGCTACCGGAGGAGGGGGGGTCATCATCTTGGGTACCTCCTGCAGGATGCCGGAGAGGGAGTTGCCGGGGCCGGGGCTCCCAGCCCTTGCAGACCGAGGACCCCTCTCAGACACTCCTTGGGCCCTTGAAGCCGATAAACAGAGTAAGGAAACACTCTTTAGAGTGCGTCAAACTACTGTTTCAGCTGTTTAAAGCTAACCTGCAAAACGAGCCTGGGAGCCTGGCATGGTGCTAGGAATGATTCTTCTGGAACTTTTTAGTTCTCTTGAGTCTGATGCAAGCATGCAGCATAGAAGGAGGACAGTGGCTTTGTTGTTGAAAAGCAATAACGTGCCATTTCCTGTAAGGCTTGCGGAGCATTTCTTATCCCCTCCCACCTCTCCCTGCAAAGACGGTGCCAGAATGTTCCAGAGGGTCATGTCACCTTCAGCTTCTCCTGTGGAAACTGAAGCCATTTGGGTTTTCTGTCCAACTTCAATATGGGTCATTTAAAACATATATGGATGTGTGTGTATATATGTATGTATATGTGTGTGGGTGTGTGTTGTACACAGTACCTATATGCATATGTTTATATACATAGTTTATATACACATATTTCATGTGTGTTATATATGTACATGTGTATAAACTTTGACAAGATCATTGAGTGTATAGTTTTTGGGTTTTTTTTTTTGAGAAAGAGTCTTGCTCTGTCGCGCAGGCTGGAGTGCAATGGCGTGATCTTGGCTCAAGGCAACCTCTGCCTCCTGGGTTCATGCAGTTCTCCTGCCTCAGCCTCCCGAGTAGCTGGGATTACAGGCGTGTGCCACCACGCCCAGCTCATTTTTTCATTTTTAATAGAAATGGGGTTTCACCATATTGGCTAGGCTGGTCTCGCACTCCTGACCCCAAGTGATCCACTCGCCTCAGCCTCCCAAAGTGCTAGGATTACAGGCGTGAGCCACCACGCCCGGCCTATTATATAGTTAAAAACAAAAAATCAAACAGTACAAAAGGGCACGTAGTAGAAATCAGGCAGTCTACCCCGTTCCTCCTCAGATGCACTTACTGTTGATAATTTCTTGTGTTTTCTTCCAGAGGTAGTCTATGACTGGGGTGGCAGAAACGGGTGGGGGGAGGTATATATCCCCCAGCCCTTTTAAACCATTGGTAAATTTGCATTGAACAGACATAGGCATTCTAAGGCCACTCCCCTACTGATGGCTGTTTAAGCTGCAGCCCATATTTAGCTTTTACAAACAGAGCTGCAATGGATAGACACATGCATTATCATGTACTAAATACACAGTGAACGTATTTGGGCTCCAGCCATGCCCAGACACTTCAGACCCCCCTGTCTTGCCAGCTGTGCCTGTAGTCCACAGTTACTCAGGAGGCTGAGGTGGGAGGATTGCTTGAACCAAGGAGTTCAAGGTTGCAGTGAGCTATAATCTTGCCACTGCATTCCTCTCCAGCCTGGACGACAGAGCTAGATCCTGTCTCAAAAAAAAAAAAAAAAAAAAAAAAAATCGGGGGGTCAAGTCAAAGGGCATATTCATGTAAATAGTTAATGTCCCTCCTTCTCCTCTCAACTGTGAAGTTGGAAAGCCTGATTCCTCTCCTGTGGCCAGCTCAGTTATTATCAAGTTTTGTGGTCTGTCCCATCGATAGGTAAAAAATAGCACAAGAGAACATCACTTCCATGCTTCCTACCCCTCTCTTAGGTGTTCTGGCTTGTGGGGTAGGGATTAAACATTAGACTTGTTTCTCTGCCAGTCAGACTAAAGTTCAAGAAATATTTGGGGCTGGACGCAGTGGTTCACACTACCCAACACTTTGGGTGGATGAGGCAGGAGTATTGCTTGAGCCCAGGAGTTTGAGACCAGCTCGGGCAACATGGTGAAACCCCATCTCTATAAAAAAAAATTTTTAAATTAGCCAGGCATGGTGGCATGCACAAATGGCCCCAGCTAGTTGGGAGGCTAAGGTGGGAGGACTGCTTGAGCCCAGGAGTTCAATGCTGCAGTGGGCTATGATTGTGCCATTGCACTCCAGCCTGGGCAACAGAGCAAGACCCTGTTTTTCTGTTTAAAAAAACAATTTTTTTTTGAGTTACTGCTCTGTGAAGCTTGTCACTGTAGCAGGGAGCAGTGGTGGTGCTGAGATTTTTGGCTTAAGTTACCTCAACAAGAACAATTGCTAGAAGAACCATTTAGGTGTTGCTGATTTTTTTTTTTTTTTTCCACTTGGGTCTAGGAAAAGAAAGATGAGGGCATCATGAGAGATTGAGACGAGTCAGATGTTAAATCTGTCTGTGAAGCTGTTTCGAGACTCTCTCCAGTTGTCCAATTTCTCACCACTGGTGCCAGATGGAGGGTGTCGTCATACTGAAGTCAGGCCTCTGCCCACGTGTCATACATTTTTTTTTGTCTGTCTCTTCTATTTTGGCAGTTAGACATTAAGAGGGGATTATTGAGATGATCAGAATCATTCACTTGTTTGGGTTTTGCAAGACAGGGCTTTTAAAAATGCATTTGCATTTTTTATTTAAAACATGAAATACTTTTTCATAAAGAGTATATTGGCTGGACGTGGTGGCTCACACCTGTAATCCCAGCACTTTGGGAGGCCGAGGCGGGTGGATCATGAGGTCAGGAGTTCAAGACCAGCATGACCAACATGGTGAAACCCTGTCTCTGCTAAAGAATACAAAAATTAGCCAGGCGTAGTGGCACATGCCTGTAATCCTAGCTACTCAGGAGGCTGAGGCAGGAGAATCGCTTCAACCCAGGAGGCGGAGGTTGCAGTGAGCCAAGATCATGCCATTGCACTCTAGCCTGGGCAACAGAGCGAGACTCTGTCTCAAAAAAAAAAAGTATATTATGTCGGGCCAGGCATGGTGGCTCACGCCTTTCATCCTAGCACTTTGGGAGGCCGAGGCACGCGGATCACTTGAGGTCAGGAGTTCGAGATCAGCCTGGCCAACATGGTGATACCCTGGTCTCTACTAAAAATAAAAAATTAGCCGGGCATGTTGGTGGGCGCCTGTATTCCTAGCTACTCTGGAGACTGAGGCAGGGAGAACTGCTTAAACCCGGGAGGCAGAGGTTGCAGTGAGCCAAGATTGTGCCACTGCACTCCAGCCTGGGCGACAGGGCAAGACTCCATCTCAAGAAAAAAATAAAAACAAAAATAGCCAGGTGTGGTGGTGCATGCCCGTAGTCCCAGATACTCAGGAGACTGAGGCAGGAGAATTGCTTGAACTCTGGAGGCGGAGGTTGCAGTGAGCTGAGATGGCACCACTGCACTCCAGCCTAGGTGACAGAGCGAGACTCAGTCTCACATAAATAAATACATAAATTAGCCGGCCTTGGTGGCATGCGCCTATAGTCCTAGCTACTTGGGAGGCTAAGGTGGGAGGATCACTTGAGCCCAGGGGATTGAGGCTGTAGTGAGTCATGACTGTGCCACTGCACTCCAGCCCGGGTGACAGTGAGGCTCTGTCTCTTTAAAAAAAAAAAAAAAGGTATATAACGTGTATGTGAAAAGAAAGAAGATTTAACCAATAATGAAATTAGCATTCAGCTCAGGAAGTAGAACGTCCCCTGGAGGCCCCACCCTGTTCACAGAGCTATTTTTAAAATATGCTTGTCAACATTTGTTTTCTTCACTGAGCACCTTTTGCTACAACCATCTTGGGCTGAATGCTTGGATTCCAGGGGCTCAACAAAGTTCTCTGCTGGCCAGATTTTCTGCTGAGCTCTCTGCCAGCCCAGCAGCCTGTGAAGTTCTGGCAGGCAAATGGCTGAGGACAAGCCACCAGCTGAGGGACAGGCCAACACTTGGAGGCTTGGCCTCAGATCCCTGCATATTCATTTCCTGTGGCTGCCATAATAAATTACCACAAACTGGGGGGCGTCAGACAACAGAAATATATCCTGTCATAGTTGTGGAGGCTTGAAGTCTCAAAATCAAGGTGTCAACAGGGCTGGTTCCTTCTGGAGGCTCTGAGGGAGACCTTCCCAGGCCTTTCTCCAGGCAAACCTTGGAGTTCTTGACTCGTGGCTACATCACTCCAGTCTCTGCCTTTGTATTCACGTGGCTTTCTCCCTGTTGTGTGTCTCTTTGTGTCCTCTTTTTTTTTTTTTTTTTTTAGAGATGGGGTCTTGCTATGTCGTTCACACTGGAATGCAGTGATATGATCATAGTTCACTGCAACCTCTAACTCTTTGGCTTAAGTGATTCTCCTGCCTCAGCCTGCTGAGTAGCTGGGACTATAGGCGCAGGCCACCACTCCTGGATCTCCTCTTCTTTTTTTTTGTTTTTTGAGACAGGATCTTTCTGTGTTGCCCAGGCTGGAGTGCAGTGGTGCGATCTCTGCTCACTGCAACTGCTGCCTCCTGGGTTCAAGCGATTCTCCTGCCTCAGCCTCCCAACTAGTTGGGGTTACAGGCATGCGCCACCATATCCAGCCAATTATTATTGTTATTATTATTATTATTATTTTTTTTTTTGAGACTGAGTCTTGCTCTGTCGCCCAGGCTGGAGTGCAGTGGCGTGTTCTCGGCTCACTGCAAGCTCCACCTCCCAGGTTCACGCCATTCTCCTGCCTCAGCCTCCCCAGTAGCTGGGACTACAGGCGCCCACCACCACACCCAGCTAATTTTTTGTATTATTTTTAGTAGAGACGGGGTTTCACCGTGTTAGTCAGGATGATCTCGATCTCCTGACCTTGTGATCCGCTCGCCTCGGCCTCTCAAAGTGCTGGGATTACAGGCATGAGCCACCGCGCCCAGCCTTTTTTTATTTTTTTAGACAGAGTTTCACTCTTGTTGCCCAGGCTGGAGTACAACAGTGCAATTTCAGCTCACTGCAACCTCCACCTCCCAGGTTCAAGCCATTCTCCTGCTTCAGCCTCCCAAGTAGCTAGGATTATAGGTGTGCACCACCACATACAGCTAGGTTTTGTATTTTCAGTAGAGACAGGGTTTTACCATGTTGGCCAGGCTGGTCTTGAACTCCTGACCTCAAGTGATCCGCCCAACTCGGCCTCCCAAAGTGCTGGGATTACAGACGTGAGCCACTCCCGGCCGATCCCCTCTTCTTTTTTTTTTTTTTTTTTTTTTTTTGAGACGGAGTCTCGCTCTGTCTCCCAGGCTGGAGTTGCAGTGGCCGGATCTCAGCTCACTGCAAGCTCCGCCTCCCGGGTTCACGCCATTCTCCTGCCTCAGCCTCCCGAGTAGCTGGGACTACAGGCGCCGCCACCTCGCCCGGCTAGTTTTTTGTATTTTTTTAGTAGAGACGGGGTTTCACCATGTTCACCAGGATGGTCTCGATCTCCTGACCTCGTGATCCACCCGTCTCGGCCTCCCAAAGTGCTGGGATTACAGGCTTGAGCCACCGCGCCCGGCCTCCTCTTCTTTTTTTTTTTTTTTTTTTTTTTTGAGACGGAGTCTCGCTCTGTCACCCAGGCTGGAGTGCAGTGGCCGGATCTCAGCTCACTGCAAGCTCCGCCTCCCGGGTTTACGCCATTCTCCGGCCTCAGCCTCCCGAGTAGCTGGGACTACAGGCGCCCGCCACCTCGCCCGGCTAGTTTTTTGTATTTCTTAATAGAGACGGGGTTTCACCGTGTTAGCCAGGATGGTCTCGATCTCCTGACCTCGTGATCCGCCCGTCTCGGCCTCCCAAAGTGCTGGGATTACAGGCTTGAGCCACCGCGCCCGGCCAATCCCCTCTTCTTATAAGGACACTAGTCCTTGAGTTTAGGGCCCATCCTAAATCTCAGGGTGAACTCATCTTAAGATCCTTAGCTGATTGCATCTGCAAAGACCCTATTTCCAAAGAAGGCCACGTTCTGAGGTTCCAGTTGGATATGAATTTGGGGGGATGTCATTCAACCCCTATACTTTCTGAGCCAGTATTTCCAACAGGACATTATTAAGGGAAATGCTTGTTCAGGTGCCTCTGTTACTTCAGGAAGAATAGGCCAGTGGGGTCAGACACGTTCCTCAGCCCCTCCAGATGGCTCATGTTGGCAGCTTCGCTTACTAACCTGTCTCCCTTGGAAGGTGGAGGCATCTAGATGGTCTAAGCCAGCAAGGACCTAGACTAGTGAATGCATAACGTCTTTTTTTTTTTAATACAGGGTCTCACTTTGTTGCTCAGGCTGGAGTGCAGTGGCAAGACCACAGCTCACTGCCACCTCGAATTCCTGGGCTCAAGTGATCCTCCTGCCTCAGCCTCCCAATTAGCTGGGACTATAGGCACGCACCACCATGCCCGGCTAACTTTTAATTTTTTTGTAGAGACAGGGTCTCTCCATCCTTCCCAGGCTGGTCTCAAGCCCCTGGGTTCAAGCCATCCTCCCGCCTCAGCCTCCCAAAGTGCTGGGATTAGAGGTGTGAGCCACCGCGCCCAGCTCCACGTGTGTACGTCTTAATTTTGCTTTCTGGGCTGTGAGCTCGGTCCTGTGATTATCTCCTGTTGATACCCAGTCTCAGAAGGATGGCACAGACACACATCAGACCACCACTCAGTGATTGGAGTACCATATTGGTCAGTCTTGAGGAGAGGCTGGGGTGCTACGGTCTGATCTTCAGGGGGCCAGGGAGATTTTCAGGAAGCTCTGGGAGATCTGAAGTTAGTGAGGAATTAACCATATGGCAGAGCCAAGGGCTAGCAGAAAGCAAAATTAGGGCTGGCGCGGTGGCTCACACCTGTAATCCCAGCACTTTGGGAGGCCAAGGTGGGTGGATCACCTGAGGTCAGGAGTTCGAGACCACCCTGGCCAACATGGTGAAACCTGTCTCTACTAAAAATATAAAAATTAGCCAGTTGTGGTGGCAGGCGCCTGTAATCCCAGCTACTCAGGAGGCTGAGGCAGGAGAATCACTTGAACCTGGGAGGCGGAGGTTGCAGTGAGCCGAGATTGCACCACTGCACTCCAGTGTAGGCGACAAAGCGAGAATCTGTCTCAAAAAAAAAAAAAAAAAAAAAAAACTAAAAATACAAAAATAAAGGAATGTTCTTTGACGAGCAGCCGGACAAGTCATCTAAGTTTTGTTTCACATTGTAGGAAGATTAACCTGTGGGGGGATGTTCAGCCTGGCATGGGGCGACCCAGGATGAATAAGGGTCTTCAGGTGGTGAGATGGGGCAAATAGGATCTTGCTGTGTTGCCCAGGCTGATCTCCAATTCCTGGGCTCAGACTGTCCTCCCACCCCAGCCTCCCAAAATGCTGGCTGGGATTACAGGTGTGAGCCACCGTGCCTGGCGAATATGTACTTCAATCACCGATCATGGGGAAGCCAAGTGTCAGTGTCTTGAAAGCATGCTCAGTAGGCCAGGGCCGTGTTAAATGGGATTTGCCCCAGCCCCGTCTGATTCCTTATTAGGGAGAACGATACTTACCAACACTTGTCACCCACTTGAGTGGCACTATCCTGTGAAGATGGTGACAGATGAGGAAATCAAGGAATGGGGAGGTTTATTTTTTACTTTGGATTTGTTGTTTGTTTGTTTTTTCAGAGTCTCACTGTGTTGCCCAGGCTGGAGTGCAGTGGCCTGATCTTGGCTCACTGCAGCCTCCGTCTCCCAGGCTCAAGTGATTCACATGCCTCACCTCCTAAGTAGCTGAGATTACAGGCACCTGCCACCACGCCCAGCTAATTTTTGTATTTAGCCAGGCGTGGAGACAGGGTTTCGCCATGTTGGCCAGGCTGGTCTCAAACTCCTGGCCTCAAGTGATCTGCTGCCTCGGCCTCCCAAAATGCTGGGATTACAGGCATGAGCCACCTCACTCAGCTGAAAATTTTTTTTTTTTTTTTTTTTTTTGAGACGGAGTCTTGCTCTGTCACCCAGGCTGGAGTGCAGTGGCCGGATCTCAGCTCACTGCAAGCTCCGCCTCCCGGGTTCCCGCCATTCTCCTGCCTCAGCCTCCCGAGTAGCTGGGACTACAGGCGCCCGCCACCTCGCCCGGCTATTTTTTTGTATTTTTTAGTAGAGACGGGGTTTCACCGTGTTAGCCGGGATCGTCTCTCGATCTCCTGACCTCGTGATCCGCCCATCTCGGCCTCCCAAAGTGCTGGGATTACAGGCTTGAGCCACCGCGCCCGGCCGAAAATTTATTTTAGAGACAGGATCTTGTTCTGTTGCCCAGGCTGGAGTGCAGTGGTGTGATCACAGTGTATGCAGCCTCAACCTCTTGGGTTCAAGTGATCCTTCCACCTCAACCTCCCGAGTAGCTGAGACTATAAGTGTGCGCCACTATACCTGGCTAATTTGTTTATTTTATAGAGACGGGGCCTCACTGTGTCACCCAGACTGGAGTGCAGTGGTGGGATCATAGCTCACTGTAGCCTTGAACTCCCAGCCTCAAGTGGTCCTCCTGCCTCGGCCTCCTAAAGTGCTGAGATTATAGGTGTGACCCACTGTATGTGGCCTATGTGGAAGTTTAGTGACACATCCAGTGTGTCACATGCTAGACCCCATCTTCCCACAATACAGTGTGGGGTGGCAGGGAGCTTGTGCACGCTGCTGTGTGGCCATGTGGAAGAGAATGGTTGAAGGGGTGTATTCTTGCTGCTGTGGGAGGGATGGCTGAAGAGCAGGAGGATGGTACAGCAACAGGTAAAAGCACCTGTCTGCAGGTGTTATGTTTCTGCTTCCTTGCTGGGCATGGACACTGAGTGTGATGCGGACCCTTGCCTTCCAGGGATCCCCGCCTTCCAGGGACCCCCAGCCTGGTTGCGGGGAAGCAAGTGGAGAGTGGCCCCTCAAGTGCAGTAGAGAACCACAGACTGCTCAGTGCAGGGCACAGCAGTTACTCTGGGGGCAGCGAGGCCACGACATTTAGGAGCTTTGAAGGATGCAGAGAAATTTGCCGGGATCGGAGACTGCGGCCAAAGTAAAACTTGGCATATCCAAGGAATTAATTCACTTGTCCAGCAAATAGTTATTGAAGGCCAACCAAGTGTGGATTGCTGTGTCAGGTTCTGTGTGGTAAGAACATAGGATTTTTTTTTTTTTTTTGAGATGAGGTATTTCACTATCACCCAGGCTGGAGTGCAGTGGCATGATCTCGGCTCACTGCAACCTCTGTCTCCTAGGTTCAAGCAATTCTTCTGCCCTCGCCTCCAGAATAGCTGGAATTACAGGTGTGCATCACCATGCTGGCTAATTTTTGTATTTTTAGTAGAGATGGGGTTTCACCATGTTGGCCAGGATAGTCTTGAACTCCCGACCTTAAATGATCCACCTGCCTTAGCCTCCCAAACTGCTGGGATTATCGGCGTCAGCCACTGCGCCCAGCTAATTTTTGTATTTTTGTAGAGACAGGGTTTTACCCTGTTGCCCAGGCTGGTCTTGAACTCGTGGCCTCAAGTGATCCGCCCACCTTGGCCTCCCAAAGTGCTGGGATTACAGGCATGGGCCACCAGGCCCGACCAAACATAGGGCTTTTGAGGTGAGGTCAGTTACTGAAGTAGACTCTCTTGGTGGAGGGATGTGAGTACCATTCAGTACCTTGGATTGTTTTAGATCACATCTAACGGCCTTTGGTGACAGGTGTGGGTAGCACTGTCTGCAAGGACAGAGGACAGCAATTGATCATAGAATTTCCTGGATCTTTCAGGGTGTTTAACCCACAGAGACCGCAAAAGGGTCGCTGTTACCAAAGATTGTCTGAAAGGCACACAGGAGTGAATGCAGCAGGAAGAAACTCCCCATTTGTGAGGCAGTCTGTGGGGTCAGAGTTAACAGGGAGCAGCCATTATGTAAGATGTGCCCGGATCCCTTAGGCAGAGTTAATGCCTATTAACTAGAAAAGAAAACAGCCTTTATCAAAGACTGGCAGATAGGATGTTAATTGGCTTCCGTTTACTGAGAGATTACAGGATTCATTTCACGGCTGCTTATAATAAACTCCATCCACAGAGAAACTGTCCCCACCCCCCAACATTTGTACAAACATTTCCTGAGTCCCAAGGGGTGGAGCTGGCAGTTGTATGGTGGTCCCCACAAGGTAACAGCATAAATGGTGGGCCTGTCTTATGGCTGGTCGGGAAGCTATGAGACAGGCTTAAGGGAATCAGGCACACGTGCATATGAGTGTGTGTGTAAGAGTGCATGTGAGAGTCTGAGTATGCGCGTGTGTGTGTGTGAGTGTATGTGTGAGCGAGTGTGTGTATGTGTGAATATGTGAGTGCATATGAGAGTGTGAGTATGCATGTATGTGTGTGTGGGTGTATGTGTGAGCAAGTGTGAGTGTATGTGTGAGTGTGTGTGTATTAGGATAACCCATGCACATGGAGCTTATAGGATGCTTTAACGGTGCTGTGGCTCACACCTGTAATCCCAGCACTTTGGGAGGCAGAGGCAGGTCAATTGCTTGAGGCCAGGAGTTTGAGACCAGCCTGGGCAGTATAGCAAGACCCTGTCTCTACTAAAAATAATTTTAAAATTAGCCGGGCATGATAGTGTACACTCATAGTCCTAACTACTCAGAGGCTAAGGTGGGAAGATCACTTGAGCCCAAAAGATGGAGGCTGCAGTGAGCTATGATCTTACCACTGCATGTCAACCTGGGTGACAGAGTGAAACCCTGTCTCTAAAAAACAAGTAGCTTGTCCTCCCCTCTCCCAAGCAACTGCCAGCTTGCTTGGAACCAGTGTTCCCATTGCTCTGGAGGTTCTGTGCCGGAGCTGGTGTGTGATCGTGAGTTATCGAAGATCCCATGCTCCAGGTTTACGTTTCCTGAATAATGCTGTTTAATAAGTCATTTCCCACATCATCCCCCCATGCCCCGCTGAGCTTTGTTTTCTGTTTGATGAACAGAAAGACTTCATGAACAGAAACAGCATGGGAAAAGATACACATATGTTATTTGGGGCTGGCCCCCCTGTGCCTGGCCGCTGGTTGTCACCCTTGTGGGGACACCTGAATCCCAGTTCAGAAAGCTCTGGCGTTCTAGGTACTCACGAAAGGTACCTAGAGTCAATGTGGCAAGGCTGGGTCTCCTAGAGCCACAGAACACTGTCATCTGTGGTTGTAAATACTGTGTGGTGCTGGGGGAGTATGAGGTACCTACCCCAGCACAGCATACGAGTCAGGACTCTGGTAGGTGCAAGTGACAGAAACCCATCTTATGCTGACTAAACCGGAAAGGGTGCTTCCTGGGCTCCATGACAGCAAAGTCTGTGTGCTTTTGGTACCACTGGCTTCCAGATCACCCTAGCCTGCAGGTATCCTCCTCCGCCTCCTGGCCTTGCTCTGCCCCCAACTCTGTGTCAACTCTGCCCAACCTCACACCCTACTGGCTTCCCCTCCCCTGAAGAAAGAGGACTTCTCCGGCCTGATGGTTCCCTTAAAAGTCCCAGGTCTTGGCCGGGCGCGGTGGCTCAAGCCTGTAATCCCAGCACTTTGGGAGGCCGAGACGGGCGGATCACGAGGTCAGGAGATCGAGACCATCCTGGCTGACACAGTGAAACCCCATCTCTACTAAAAAATACAAAAAAACTAGCCGGGCAAGGTGGCGGGCGCCTGTAGTCCCAGCTACTCGGGAGGCTGAGGCAGGAGAATGGCGTGAACCCGGGAGGCGGAGCTTGCAGTGAGCCAAGATCACGCCACTGCACTCCAGCCTGGGCGGCAGAGCGAGACTCTGTCTCAAAAAAAAAAAAGAAAAAAGGCCGGGCGTGGTGGCTCACGCCTGTAATCCCAGCACTTTGGGAGGCCGAGGTGGGCGGATCACAAGGTCAGGAGATCGAGACCATGGTGAAACCCCGTCTCTACTAAAAATAGAAAAAATTAGCCGGGCGCAGGGGCGGGCGCCTGTAGTCCCAGCTACTCGGGAGGCTGAGGCAGGAGAATGGCGTGAACCCGTGAGTCGGAGCTTGCAGTGAGCCGAGATTGCGCCACTGCACTCCAGCCTGGGTGACAGAGCGAGACTCCGTCTCAAAAAAAAAAAAAAAAAAAAAAAAAAAAAAAAGTCCCAGGTCTCGGTCTTTGGGGGCAGCACCCTGAACCTAGGGGAGTATGAAGTCTCATTACCTGACTATGGTCACCTGGGTCATCCTGGTGTCAAGCGGAGGATCAGCCCCAATTCCTCCATAGTGACAGGGAGCAGAGCGAGTGGTTTCCCAGAATGCTGTCCTCACACTGTGAGTGTGGACCAACTATAGAGGCTTTCGTCACTGCTAAGATCATCAACAGGTATTCTCGGCCAGGCGCCATGGCTCACACCTGCAATCCCAGCACTTTGGGAGGCCGAAGCAGGTGGATACCTTGAGGTCAGGAGTTTAAGACCAGCCTGCCCAACATGGCGAAATGCTGTCTCTACTAAAAAAAAATACAAAAATTGGCCAGATGTGGTGGTGTGTGCCTGTAATCCCAGCTACCCGGGAGGCTAAGGCACGAGAATCACTTGAACCCAGGAGGCAGAGGTTGCCGTGAGCCGAGATCATGCCACTGCACTCCAGCCTGGGCGACACAGCGAGACTCCGCCTCAAAAAACAAAACAAAACAGGTGTTCTCCACAGGTGAGAGGAAAGTGGGAAAGAGCAAGCTGAACACGTCCACCCACAAAGCCCATCCATTCCAATCCCCTGGGAATTACAAATTGCTTGCCTGCCCCACTCCTAGACTTGGCAGAAGGGGGTGTGGCAGAGGTGTTTTGTTTGCACTGTTTAAACATTTTAAATTGAGGCATAGCTTATACAGAGTAAAGCACATAAATCCTAAGTGTATATATAGCTCAGTGAATTTTTACATATATATTCATCCTTGGAACCCGATCAAGACAGTTTTCAAGCCCGCAGCTGGCTCCTTCCTGCCCCCTCCCTGATATACCCCCGAGAGGTAACCAGTATTCTAATCTTTATCACCATAGATGTGTTTCATACTTACATTTCTTAAAAATTGTGGTAGTCTGGGCACAATGGCTCATGTCTGTAATTCCAGCACTTTGGGAGGCAGAGGCTGGAGGATGGCTTGAGCTCAGGAGTTCAAGACCAGCCTGGGCAACATAGTAAGACCCCGTCTCTATAAAAAATTTAAAATTTAGGCCGAGCGCGGTGGCTCAAGCCTGTAATCCCAGCACTTTGGGAGGCCGAGACGGGCGGATCATGAGGTCAGGAGATCGAGACCATCCTGGCTAACCCGGTGAAACCCCGTCTCTACTAAAAAATACAAAAAACTAGCTGGGCGTGGTGGCGGGCGCCTGTAGTCCCAGCTACTCGGGAGGCTGAGGCAGGAGAATGGCGTGAACCCGGGAGGCGGAGCTTGCAGTGAGCCGAGATCGCGCCACTGCACTCCAGCCCGGGCGACAGAGCGAGACTCAGTCTCAAAAAAAAAAAATTTAAAATTTAGCTGGGCATGGTGGCCCACACCTGTAGCCCCAGCTACTCAGGAGGCTGAGGTAGGGGGATCATTTGAGCCAGAGAGTTGGAGGCTGCAGTGAGCCACGATCGTGCCACTGCACTCCAGCCTGAGTGGCAGAGCATGACCCTATCTCAAAAATAAATAAATAAATATGTGGTAAAATACACAGTACTTAAAAATGACATTTTTAATTGTTCAGTTCAGTGGCATTAAGTACATTCGCACTGTTGTGCAACCATCATCACCATCCGTCTCCACAACTCTTCCATCTTACAAAACTGAAACTGTCCCTATTAAACAGTAACTCTCTGTTCCCCCGCTCCCAGCCCCTGGCACCTGCCATTCTGCTTTCTGTCTCTATGAATGTGATGACTCTAGGTACCTCGTATAAGTGGATTCGTACAGTATTTGTCCTTTTGTGACTGGCTTATTTCACTCAGCATGACATCCCCAGGGTCCATCCGTGTGGTGGCAGGTATCAACATTTGGATGTGTACAAAACATTTTGTTTACTGAGCTTAACTGTTACACAGACAGAATCATTCAGTATGCAGCTGGGCACAATGGCTCAACCTGTAATCCCAGCACTTTGGGAGGCCGAGGTGGGCAGATCACCTGAGGCCAGGAGTTCGAGACCAGCCTGGCCAACATGGTGAAACCCCATCTTTACTAAATACAAAAAATTAGCTGGGTGTGGTGGTGCACGCCTGTAATCCCAGCTACTCGGGAGGCTGAGACATGAGAATCGCCTGAACCCGGGAGGTGGAGGTTGCAGTGAGCTAAGATCGCACCATTGCACTCCAGCCTGGGCAACAGAGTGAGACTCCGACTCAAAAAAAAGAATCATTCAGTATGCAACCTTTTGTGCCTGGCTTCTGCCTCTTCACTGGTGTGTGTGTGAGATCCATCTGCGTTGTCATGTGTAGCAGCAGTTTGGTGTGTTACATAGTGTCTCATCATGGGATATACCACATCCGTGTTCCCATTCTCCTGTGGGCGGTCTTTGGGGTTGTGTCCATAAAGTGTGCTCATCATTGCCATGATATGCTGCTGGGCAGGTCATCAGAGCTCCCAGGGCTGTATATGGGGAGACTGGAGGGAGAGGCCTCTATGGCTGGTGTGGCTTGTAGGAATCTTGGCTGCACTGGGCAGAAGCAGGGGTCTGAAGGCAGGAGACCCAGCCGGCATTGGGCAGTGGTGGTACTTTTTGTCTTCCTACAAGCACAGCCTGCAAAGGCCCACTTGCATTCAGCATGAACGTGGACGTGCCTGACACAGCCTCAGCCTGTTTGTTTCCCTGGTCAGCCTGAGCTCACTCCAGCCTTGGGTTCTTCCTTCTTGCTGTTCTCCCTCCCTGGTGTACTCCTTCCCTTCCAGATCCCGGGACAGACTCCTTTCCCCCACCCCATGTCCCTCCTCCCACACAGACTGTGCACATGGTCATCCCTGTGTGGGTCATTTGCAGTACCGACTGAGCCCGTGAAGGTGTGCCTCCGCAGAGCATGTACGCAGCAAGCATGCAATGCACGTACACAAAGGGAGTGACATACGAATGTCCAGCAGCTAATCTGATTCCAAGTAACCCAGTAGGAAGGGAAAGATCCGTAAGAAAAGGGAGACCCAAGGTCATGAACATTGCCTGAGTCAGCCCAGGGTGTACCCAGGCTCCTACCACCATCTTATCCTGCCAGAGCAGAGAAGGGCCTCCCAGGGTCGGTGGGAACCTGGGCAGGTTTTTGTATGTGTGTCAAAATGCACATAACTTAAAAGTTACCATTGTGACCTTTTTTTTTTTTTTTTTTTTTTTGAGACGGAGTCTCGCTGTGTCTCCCAGGCTGGAGTGCAGTGGCGTGATCTTGGCTCACTGCAAGCTCCGCCTCCCGGGTTCATGCCATTCTCCTGCCTCAGCCTCCCAAGTAGCCGAGACTACAGGCGCCCGCCACCACGCCCGGCTAGTTTTTTGTATTTTTAGTAGAGACGGGGTTTCACCATGTTAGCCAGGATAGTCTCGATCTCCTGACCTCGTGATCCACCCGCCTCGGCCTCCCAAAGTGCTGTACAGGCTTGAGCCACCGCGCCCGGCCTTTTTTTTTTTTTTTTGATGAAGTCTTGCTCTTGTCCCCCAGGCTGGAGTGCAATAGTGCAATCTCGGCTCATTGTGAGCCTTTTAAAGTGAACAGTTCAGGGGTATATAGTACAATCACAGCGCTGTGCAACCACTGCCTTCATCTGATTTCAGAACTTTTTTTTTATTATTTATTTTTTTTAGACAGAGTCTTGCTGTGTTGCCCAGGCTGGAGTGCAATGGCACGATCTTGGCTCACTGCAACCTCTACCTCCCAGGTTCAAGCGATTCTCCTGCCTCAGCCTCCTGAGTAGCTGGGATTACAGGCACGCGCCATCACACCCAGCTAATTTTTGTATTTTTAGTAGACAGGGTCTCACCATGTTAGCCAGGGTGGTCTTGAACTCATGACTTCAAGTGATCTGCCTGCCTCAGCCTCCCAAATTGCTGGGATTATAGTGTGAGCCACCACACCTGGCCAATTTCAGAACATTTTAATCATCCCCAAAAGGAAATCCCATCCCCATCAGCAGTCACTCCCCATTCCACAGCTCCCATCTCCTAGCAACCACCCATCTGGTTTCTGTCTCCATGGATTTGCCTGTTCTGGGCATTTCGTATCAATGGAACCTCACACTATGTGGCCTTTTGTGTCTGGCTTCTCTACTCAGTATTGTGTTTTTGAGGTTCATCTATGTTGTAGCATGGATCAGTGCTTCATTCCTTTTTATGGCTGACTAGTACTCCGTTGTGTGAACATTTAGTTTGTCCATTCATCTGTTGACGAGCAGTTGGGTCGCTTCCACTTTTTGGCTGTTGTGAATCTTACTGCTAGGAGCATTCATGTACAAGTTTCATTGTTGTTGATATTGTTTCTATTGTGTTGGGGTCTCACTATGTTGCCCAGGCTGGTCTTGAACTCCTAGCCTCAAGCATCCTCCTGCTTTAGCCTCCCAAAGTGCTGGGATTATGGGTGTGAGCCACCATGACCAGCCCCATGCACAAGTTTTGTGTGGACCCTTTGGTTCTGTGCCTGGGAGTTGAATTGCTGGGCCACAGTGCTATCTCCCTATGTAACTTGTGAAGGAACCTCCAGGCTGATTTCCACAATGGCTGCCCCATCTAACATTCCCAGCATACAAGGACACCAGTTTCTCCACTTGCTCACCTGGCAGGTTTTAGCCAGATGCTTGCCAGGATGGGAGTCAGGAGGAGAAGGCGTGTTCCGCATGTGTAGGCTTGCCGGCCAGCGCTGGGGTGGGATGGTGAGACCAGCTCTCAGATGAGGAGGCCGAGGTCCTGGGAGCTGGTACACCTGCCTGAGGTTGCTCATCTGGTGAAGAGCAGAGTGAACTTGAACCTGTGACCCTGCCTTCAAGTTCACAAAGGGAAATGCTTCCTCAGCAGGTGACTGAGGGCGAAGGGTCACTGCTTGTGCCCCAGCAGTGACATTTTAGGGATAAGGACAGCGCCACTCCCCACCCATTGGATCTATGAGTAAGGAGACAGAAAAGAAAGGAAGCAAGGGGAGGGGCCCTCACCCAGAAGGACAGCATCCTGTTCCTTCATTTGGACCAGGGTCAGGGACTCAGGGTTCTGCTGATGAAAGAGGTCCCTCCCAAACCAGGCGCAGTGGCTCACAGCAGTAATCCCAACACTTTGGGAGGCTGAGGTGGGAGGATCACTTGAGGCCAGGAGTTCGAGACTAGCCTGGGCAACATAGCAAGACCTCATCTCTACGAAAAAACTAAGAAATTAAGGCTGGGCGTGGTGGTGCATGCCTGTAATCCCAGCACTTTGGGAGGTCAAGGTGAGCAGATCGCATGAGCTTAGTTTGAGACCACCCTGGGGTACATGGTGAAACCCCGTCTCTATGAAAAATACAAAAATTAGCTGGGCTTGGTGGTAGACATCAGTGGTCCCAGCTACTCGGGAAGCTAAGGCAGGAGGGTCTCTTGAGCCCAGGAGATCAAAGCTGCAGTGACCTGAGATTGCGCTACTGCACTCCAGCCTGGGCAACAGAGAGAGGCCCTATTTAAAAAAAAAAAAAGCGGCTGGGCGCGGTGGCTCAAGCCTGTAATCCCAGCACTTTGGGAGGCCGAGTCGGGCGGATCACGAGGTCAGGAGATCGAGAACATCCTGGCTAACACGGTGAAACCCCGTCTCTACTAAAAATACAAAAAACTAGCCGGGCGAGGTGGCGGGCGCCTGTAGTCCCAGCTACTCGGGAGGCTGAGGCAGGAGAATGGCGTAAACCCGGGGGGTGGAGCTTGCAGTGAGCTGAGATCCGGCCACTGCACTCCAGCCTGGGCGACAGAGCGAGACTCCGTCTCAAAAAAAAAAAAAAAAAAAAAGGCCGGGCGCGGTGGCTCAAGCCTGTAATCCCAGCACTTTGGGAGGCCGAGACGGGCGGATCACGAGGTCAGGAGATCGAGACCATCCTGGCTAACACAGTGAAACCCCGTCTCTACTAAAAATACAAAAACTTAGCCGGGCGAGGTGGCAGGCGCCTGTAGTCCCAGCTACTCGGGAGGCTGAGGCAGGAGAATGGCGTAAACCCGGGAGGCGGAGCTTGCAGTGAGCTGAGATCCGGCCACTGCACTCCAGCCTGGGTGACAGAGCGAGACTCCATCTCAAAAAAAAAAAAAAATTTAAAAATAAAAAAAAAAAAAAAAGGAGGGAGGGAGGGAGGGAAATTGACCAGGCATGGTGGTGCACATGTGTAGTCCCAGCTACTCAGGAAGTTGAGGCAGGAGTTTGAGGAATCCCTTGAGTCCAGGAGTTTGAAGTTACAATGAGCTGATTATGCCATTGCACTCCTACCGGGGTGACAGAGCGAGACCCTGAAAAGAAAAGAGAGAGAGAGAGAGAGAAGAAAGATAAGAAAGGAGGGAGGGAGGGAGGAAGGGAGGAACGGAGGAAGGGAGAAATGCTGTCCCCGCAGACTTGTCATTGGGGCACATTTCTGCCAAGTGGCCCCGGGGGTGACTTTCCAGCACTGGACCTATAAGGAACCACAGGGACAACCAGTATGACCAGTCTGGCAGGGGGTGATGACAAGAGGAAGTGACACCCCAACAACAGAACCTGGAAACAAGCTGTTTCCAGTGCCAGTTGGCCGGTCTGTTTTTAAATAAACGGAAGCATATTTCATGTTTTTTCCTTATAGTGTCCCTGGCAGTGTCATGGGACACTCAGGTGGTACCAGTAATTCTGACAACCTCTTCTCGCTTGGGAAGCCAAGGTGGGGGCTGATGGGTGTAAACCACCTGTCCCTTATAGTGACAAAGAGGAGAATGCCACTGAGGGTGGGGGTCATGGGAACCAGGGCTTCCTCCCACAACCCATCCAAGCCTCCCTGTCCCAGGAAATGACCTCACCACCTCCAGGTCTCAGGCAGAACCTGGATAGGCTCCTGAGGCGTCTGCCACCTCCCTCCACCAAAGCCTACCATCCAGGCCCCATGCTGTCACCTGAGTGGTCCCGTGGTATCCTCTGGCTTCCCTGTCTCACTGTCCTTTTCGCTCCTTTAGCTGAGTGACCTCTGTCCTGGAGACCCACTCCCTCCTTCACTAGCCCCATGGCATTTTGTGGCTGGAATGTGGCTCTGCCATGCCTTGGACACTGCCCCTCAGGGAGGTCGACCTGATCACCTGGTCGCTGGTTGCAAGTCTGGGTACACATTGCCATGGGAGTGATCAGCCTCCTGGGACCACTCCCACCAGGGCTGGCAGCTCTAGTGACTGCTTATTTGACGTCAGCCTGACGTCCACCTCCTGTCACTCCCCTGGCCACTAGGCCAGTTGGTCCTCTTCCCTTGTGACAGCCTGTGTCCACTTCCTGTTGCTGCTGTAACCACCACAGACGTGGAGGCGTAAAGCAACACGTTTGTCATCTTTAGGTTCTGGACATCAGGAGTCTAAACTGGGAGTGCAGGGCTGGTTTTCTTCTGGAGGCTCAAGAAGAGAATCTGTGTCTTTGCCTTTCCCAGCTTCTATCCCCTGGGGCCTCTCCCTCCAACTCTAAAGCCAGCAGTGGAGCACACTCACATCTCCAACTCTCCTGCCTCTATCTTTGTTCTTTCTGGTCCTTTTCCTTTTCCTTTCCTTTCCTGACAGAGTCTTGCTCCATCACCCAGGCTGGAGTGCAGTGGTGCAACCTCCACCTCCCGGGTTCAGGCAATTCTCATGCCTCAGCCACCCAAGTAGCTGGGGCTACAGGAATGTGCCACCACACCCAGCTAATTTTTGTATTTTTTGAAAGAGACAGGGTTTTGCCATGCCGACCAGGCTGGTCTCGATGCCTGACCTCAACTGATCCACCTTCGTTGGCCTCCCAAAATGCTGGAATTATAGGCATGAGCCACTGATCTTGGCCTTTTCTTTTTTTTTTTTTTGAGACAAAGTCTTGCTGCATCGCCCAGGCTGGGGTTCGGTGGTGTGATCACACCTCACTGCAGCCTCCAACTCCTGGGCTCAAGCCATCCTCCCATCTTGGCCTCCTACAGGTATGTGCCACCACGCCCAGCTAATATTTGTTGTTGTTGTTGTTGAGATGGAGTCTCCCTCTGTCACCCAGGCTAGAGGGTAGTGGGGCGATCTCGGCTCACTTGATGCCACCACACCAAGCTAATTTTTTTTTGTATTTTTAGTAGAGGTGAGGTTTCACCAATTGGCCAGGCTGGTCATGAACTCTTGACCTCAGGTGATCCACCTGCCTCAGCCTCCCAAAGTGCTGGTATTATAGGCGTGAGCCACTGCACTTGGCCACACCCAGCTAATTTTTAAATTTCTTGTACAAATGGGGTCTCACTGTGTTACCCAGGCTGGTCTCATCTGGCCCTCAAGCGATCTTCCCACCTCCCAAAGTGCTGAGATTACAAGGTGTGAGCCACTGCACCTGGCCTCTCCTGCATCCCACTCATCGGGACCCTGGTGATTACACTGGGGCCATCCAGATAATCCAGGACAGTCTCCCCCATCTCAAGACCCTTAACTTCATCACATCTAAAAAGTCCCTTTTGTCATGTAAGATCACATATTCTTGGTGTCTAGGGTTTAGGATACAGACATCTTTGAGTGCCATCACTGAGCCCAATGCAGCCCATATGGTGGTCCTTAAGGTTCCCCTTTCCAGGGAAGTCATCCCAAATGTCAGGACAAGAGGGTTTCAGGACCTCCAGCCTCGGCTTTCTGGCCTCCTGCCCCCGCCCTGCCCAGCAGCATCATTCAACCTTTTCTGGGGCTCCTCTTACCTCAAGGGCAAAGGTGTGAATTGGCAAACCCTTGGCACTCACTGCACAGGCACCAAGCCAGGCCAGCACAGTGAACGAGTGTTGTGGAGGGAAGTCACAGGAGCAGTGAGGATGCAGAGCAGAGGTACAACCTGAGCAAGGGGCAGAGAGCCCCAGAAAAAGTGAAAGGGTACCTCACTCCTGCATACTCCACTGCCCCAGCATGCACCTCCCAGTCCCTGCACACACCATCCTGGACCCAACTGCCTCTAAATGCATCTCCAGGCCCTGCACACACCTGCCTGCACCCCACCACCCCAGCATGCCCCTGCAGGCACCTCCAGGGCCCTGCACACACCTGCCCGCACCCTACCACCCCAGCATGCCCCTGCAGGCACCTCCAGGGCCCTGCACACACCTGCCTACACCCCACCACCGCAGCATGCCCGGACTCTGCACATACCTGCCCGCACCCCACCACCACAGCATGCCCCTGCGGGCACCTCTAGGGTGCTGCACACACAATCTCCCACCCCGCATCCACCACAGGCCCCGCCTCCCCTCTACATCTGCATAGTCAGGATTGGGGCCCATAGGTAGAGGTCAGTGTCTCCAGCCACCTGAGTTCGGCGCAACCTCTTCATCCAGTGAAATCTCCACCCACCCTCCCTCCCCAAACCCGCTTCTTTGCCTACGGCGGTGGATGTATAGCATCACATCCCCAGAGGGTAATGGAGCATTTGGGTTTAATGGACAGTGCAAAGTGAATATCCACAAGGCCACACAGACAGGAATCAATGACTGCAGAAATAAATGGGGGAGGAGAGAGAGCCGTCCCTGTGGAATAATTCCAAGTCTATCCATCGGTGCTTCTCCTTCCTGGAGGTGGAGCTTAACCCGTCCCCATCCCATCAGACTGGGCTGCTTCCAAAGAGTAGAGTAAGGAATGGGGAATACCCACTTAACAGAGGCCCTAGCTGAACCCACCTTACCCAAGAGGTCCAGGTGTGGGTCACCTGGGGTAAGTTGCCCTCCTCGCCCCCAGAACTGGCTGTTCCTTTAGGTTAAGCAAAGTCTTGAGTAAGGGCACATGGCAGGGCAAGGTGGTTCACACACATCCCAACTACTGGGGAGGTGAGGTAAGGCAGGAGGATTACTTGAGCCCAGGTGTTCCAGACCAGCCTGGGCAACATAGCAAGACCCCATCTCAAAAAAAAAAAAAAAAGGAGGGGGTACATGGTCCTCTAGAGGGCTTGATGAAATGATGTTGAGACTCACCTTGGTGGCTGTGGGCTGCCTAGGGGCCAGACTCCATGGAGAAGGACCCAGCTGTGGCTTTCGGGTCCTGCACTGGGGCCTGAGTCCCTCTGTCCTTGAAGTTGGCCAAACTTCCCTGAGTTTCATCTGCAGAGAAGGGAAACAGCACCTCACCATGAGGGGTAAAGAGGAACCACGGTGCCCCCAGTCATTAGCGGCAGTGATTGTCACCATTGTCTTCAGCCCAGCTAGGCACCACTAGCTAGGCTGTGGCCTCAGGTAAGCACCCAGACTGCCTCAGCTTCCCCAGCTGTGAAGCTGAACTGAGACTCCTCAGTTAAGGCTGGGAGGATTCCAAAGCACAGGGGCAAAGGGATCTCAGAACAACAGCCACTTTTTTTCTTTTTTTGAGGAGTCTTGTTCTGTTGCCTAGGCTGGAGTGCAGTGCCGCGATCTCAGCTCACTGCAACCTCCGCTTCCCGGGTTCAAGCTCTTCTGCCTCAGCCTCCCAAGTAGCTGGGATTACAGGTGCCCACCACATGCCCACCTAATTTTTGTATTTTTAGTAGAAACGGGCTTTTGCCATTTTGCCCAAGCTGGTCTCGAACTTCAGGTGAGGCCTGCCTCGGCCTCCCAAAGTGTTAGGATTACAGGTATGAGCCACTACACCCGGCCAGTAGCCACTATTGTGTTGTGTGGGTGCCTGTGTCTTCACCCCATTCTCACCCCCACATGCAGAGGTAGAAACAGGCCCTGGAGGAAGGAAAGCCTTTGCCTGAGCATGGCCCCAGAAACCCTGCTCCCAGAAAAGGAGAGGAGAAGGGAGGGAGCCAGCCAAGGTCAATGTACACTCTGCTGAGAAGGACAATGGGTTCCCTGAAAACCGGGGCTGCCAGTGCCCTACGCTGCCCCTCTGCACTGAGCCCCTGGGTGTAGCCACGCTGGATCAGAGGCACCCTCCACAGTGCCCCTTGGGATCATGTGCCCTGAAGGGCCTGGACCAAGAGAAGCCAGATCAACAGGCCAGTCCTTCTATAGCCACAGACACCTAATGTGTTTCCCAGACTTGGCATGCCCTAGAAGCTGCTGGTTTTCTCCAGGCTTTCTTTGTTTTAGCACTTTATTTATTTATTTATGAGGGAGTCTTGCTCTGTCACCCAGGCTGGAGTACAGTGGCACGATTATGGCTCACTGCAACCTCTGCCTCCCGGGTTCAAGTGATTCTCCTGCCTCAGCCTCTTGAGTAGCTGGGACTACAGGTGAGCACCACTACACCTGGCTAATTTTTGTATTTTTAATAGAAACGGGGTTTCACCATGTTGCCCAGGCTGATCTCGAATTCCTGACCTCAGGTGATCCACCTGCCTCGGCATCCCAAAGTGCTGGGATTACAGGCGTGAGCCACTGCACCCAGTCCAGAGAAATGATTAAGTGTCTTGTGGGAAGATGCTCAGAGACCACGCAAACACCGTTTCGCATCCTGTTTTCACCCACTCATTGTAGCATCTGCCCATGGTTTTATTTTCTTTAAGCTGGTCCATTTTTTTTGAAATAACATTTTTAAATTATATATATATATTTTTTTTTTTTCTTTTTTTTTTTTAGATGGAGTCTCGCTCTGTCCCCCTGGCTGGAGTGCAGTGGCGTAATCTCGGCTCACTGCAAGCTCCGCCTCCCGGGATCACGCCATTCTCCTGCCTCAGCCTCCTGAGTAGCTGGGACTACAGGCACCCGCCACCGCGCCCGGCTAATGTTTTGTATTTTTAGTAGAGACGGGGTTTCACCATGGTCTCGATCTCCTGACCTTGTGATCTGCCCGCCTCGGCCTCCCAAAGTGCTGGGATTATAGGCGTGAGCCACTGCGCCCGGCCTAAATTGTTTATATTTAACATGTACAACATGTTGTGTGGTTTTAGGGTTTTTTTTTTTTAATTTTTTTATTTTTTGAGACATGGTCTTGCTCTTTCACCCAGGCTGGACTGCAGTGGTGCGATCTCAGCTCACTGCAGCCTCAACTTGGTTTCAGATGATCCTCCTGCCTCAGGCTCCTGAGTAGCTGGGACTACAGGTACATGCCACCACACCTGGCTAATTTTTGTATTTTTTGTAGAGATGGTGTTTTGCCATGTTGCCCAGGCTGGACAATGTGTTGTTCTAATATATTTACTTTGATATATAGTGAATTGATTACTACAGTCAAACAAACTACAAACTAATATAAAAATCATCTCATATAGTTACCGTGTGTAGGGGGGCAGTGGGTGGGGAGGTTGAGGTTATCAGTAATTGATACAGTGTTATTAACTATAGTCCTCATACTGTCCATTAGATCTCTAGCATACTTGCCTTGCATAACTATAATTCTGTTCTGTTTGACCTACAATCTTCCCATTTCCCCCTGCTCCTGGTAACTGCCATTTTACTCTATTCCTATGTATTTGATTTTTTTTTTTTCTAATTCCACATATAAGTGAGATCATGCAGCATCGTCTTTCTGTGCCTGGCTTATTCGGTTATTCATGTATCTTCTAAATTAATCTGAATTGTCACAGATGTCAGGATCTCTTTTTTGTGTGTGTTTGTGACACAGTCTCGCTCTGTCACCTAGGCTGGAGTGCAGTGGCATGATCTCAGCTCACAGCAACCTGCACCTCCCAGGTTCAAGCAATTCTCCTGCCTCAGCCTCCCGAGTAGCTGGGATTACAGACACACACCACCACACCCAGCTGATTTTTGCATTTTTAGTAGAGACAGGGTTTCACCATGTTGCCCAGGCTGGTCTTGAACTTCTGACCTCAAATGATCCACCCATTTCGGCCTCCCAAAGTGCTGGGATTACAGGTGTGAACCACCGTGCCCGGCTGTCCCCATGGTTCTTGATGGCAATAATTAATACTGGCCTTTGCCTAATGGTGTTTTCTATTTCCGTCATTCCATCTGCATTTGTTAATTGAAATGCAACTGTAAGGAAGTGCTGTCTCTTCTCCCCCCATTTACTGAGCTACTTGGAAGAACAAAGACCATCCAAATGAGAGCAGCACAGGCTGCTTATTCAGAGTTTGCAAGGGAGTCAGCCAAAGCTCTAAGGCAGGCAGGGGAGAGGGAGAGCTGTGGAGTGGAAAAGGGCAGGCTCAAGTGAGCCCACAGGAGGCTGTCGGTCTGGGGAAGCTAGGGGCAGCCAGCTAACAGCGGATGTCCTGTGGGGTTGCTTAGGGAAGCACAGTTGGCTTTCTCTGGTTGGTCCTGAGTTGGAAGTGGGGGCCAATGTTAGAGAAGCTGCAATCATTGACCAGGTCCTGAGCATTGCTGCAGAGGTTGGTAGTTGGTTTCCAGAGCTGGTTACTGCACAGGTTTTGGGCCACAGTTTTGTTGCCATGTATGGACTGGCCATTGTCCTGCACCTCTTCTGCCTCTTACCAGGAGTTTCTAAGGAAAGGTTCCAGACTCCACCCCAGCCCTGCATATAAATCTGATCTTCAAGTTTTTCTTTTGTTTCTTTTTTTTGAGACAAAGTCTCGCTCTGTCACCCAGGCTGAAGTGCAGTGGCACAATCTCGGCTCACCACAACCTCCGCTTCCTGGGTTCAAGCAATCCCTCCTGAGTAGCTGGGATTATAGGCATGTGCCACTACGTCCAACTAATTTTTTTTTTTTTTTTTTTTTGTATTTTTTAGTAGAGACGGGGTTTCACCATGTTAGCCAAGATGGTCTTCATGTCCTCACCTTGTGATCCCCCTGTTTTGGCCTCCCAAAGTGCTCGGATTACAGATGTGAGCCACTGCGTCCGGCCTTTTCTTTTTGTTTTGCTTTTTGAGACAGCGTTTCTTTCTGATGCCCAGGATGGAGTGCAGTGGCACGATCTCGGCTCACTGTAACCTCTGCCTCCCGGGTTCAAGCGATTCTCCTGCCTCGGCCTCCCAAGTAGCTGGGACTAAGGCATGCACCACCACACTTGACTAATTTTTGTATTTTTAGTAGAGACGGGGTTTTGCCATGTTGCCCAAGCTGGTCTCGAACTCCTGGCCTCAAGTGATCTGCCCACCTTGGCCCAAAGTGGTGGGATTATAGGCATGAGCCACCGCACCTGGCCAGTGATCCTCAACTTTGATTCAAACGGGCACCTGTTCTTTCTGTACTTCCTGAAACAAAGCATGGTAACACCCTTTAGAGAGAGCTCAACTTATACTCTGAATTTGACAAATGTGCAGTTGAACTTTAAAACAGATTCCAGGGCTGGGCGTGAGGCCTCAAGCTTATAATCTCAGCACTTTGGGAGGCTGAGGAGGGCGGATCACGAGGTCAGGAGTTTGAGACCAGCCTGACCAATGTGGTAAATCCCCATCTCTAGTAAAAATACAAAAAAGTTAGGCAGGCATGGTAATGCGTGCCTGTAATCCCAGCTACTCAGGAGGCTGAGGCAGGAGAGAATCGCTTGAACCTGGGAGGTGGAGGTTGCAGTGAGCTAAGATCACAGCAGCGCACTCTAGCCTGGGTGACACAGCAAGACTCCATCTCAAAAAAAAATTAATAATAAATTTTATATATATATATATATATATATATATATAATTTAAAAAAAAAAGATTCCAGGCAGTCGGGTGTGGTAGCTCATGCCTGTAATCCCAGCACTTTGAGAGGCTGAGGCAGGTGGATCACCTGAGGTTAGGAGTTCGAGACCAGCCTGCCCAACATGGTGAAACCCCGTCTTTACAAAAAAATGCAAAAATTAGCTGCACATGGCGGCACACGCCTGCAATCCCGGCTACTTGTGAGGCCGAGGCAGGAGAATCACTTGAACCTGGGAGGCAGAGCTTGCAGTGAGCCGAGATCACACCACTGCACTCCAGCCTGGGTGACAGAGCGAGACTATGTCTCAAAAAACAAAACAAAACAAAACAAAACAAAAAACCACTCTAAACTCTTAACAAATGAGCTGAGAAGAATAAGGCATTTCAGCAGGAATGTCTGTTCCACTGGGGGTCCCTGGAGGGAGAGCAAGAGTCTGCCTTCTAAGCTTTCCTTGGGCTCTTTCCAAAGATTGCTTTCTTAGGCACAAACTTTGACAAGTGGCCAATCTAGTGTCCTGTCCCCCCTTGGCCTGCAGATCCTATTTTATATAAATAATCTTTTTTTTTTTTTTTTTTTTTTTTGAGATGGAGTCTTGCTCTGTTGCCCAGGCTGGAGTGCGGTAGCGCAATCTCGGCTCACTGCAAGCTCCGCCTTCCGGGTTCACGCCATTCTCTTGCCTCAGCCTCCCCAGTAGCTGGGATTACAGGCATCCACCAACACACCCGGCTAATTTTTTGTAATTTTAGTAGAGACGGGGTTTCACCATGTTAGCCAGGATGGTCTCAATCTCCGGACCTCGTGATCCGCCCGCCTCGGCCTCCCAAAGTGCTGGGATTACAGGCGTGAGCCACTGCACCTGGCTATAAATAATCTTTGAACTTGTGAGTGACTTACATTTTGAGAAGGCCAAGTTTGGGTTTTGAAGCAAAACCAAGCGTGTCTGTCCCCCAACCGCCCCAAATGATGCCTAGGAAGTCCCGTGTCAGTTTCACCTCTTCTTGAAAGTCATAGCCAGGTGTCTGCTTGCTTATTAAGGGGCAAAGGTGCCACCCCAAGTGGCCGCTCCGTGCAGGGGAGGAAAATATTTTTTTCTCACCCATCTTAGGTTCATGGCTGAGGCCCCTGTAACAAAAGGCAGATTAACAAGATAAAAGCAGACAAATTTATTTAATACAAGTTTTACGTGACTTGGGAGCCTTTATACGGAAACAAAGACCTCCCCCTAAAACAGGTAAACCTGAGTATGTTTATGTTAGATTTGATGAAGATTAGAGTCATGGGCAAGTCTAACTGAAGGGCAAAAGGGTCTGATCTGTCTGGGCACAGTGGCAAACACCTGTAATCCCAGCATTTTGGGAGGCCAAGGCAGGAGGATCACTTGAGCCCAGGAGTTCAAGACCAGCCTGGGTGAGACCCCCCACTTCAAAAAAAAAAAAAAAAAGGCTTCTGATTTAATGGTAATAACCTTGGGGGAACTTAGCAAGACCTGTTTGTTCAGGTTCTTCTTGGCATCTCTGCATCTTCTGCTCCCTCCTCCAGGTATACGGGAGGCACTCTCCACCTGAGAGTCTCATGACCTGCTTCTGGGGAGAAGGGAAAGGGAACAGTGCTTCCTGCTTCTGTTTTCTCAAAGGCCGAGGTCGTATTTTAGGCTATCATGTCTCGAAACCCATCCCTTGTTCTCACTGTGGTCCCCAGGGTCCAGGATGTCACATGGCTTTTCCCTTTGCCTTCCTGAGCTGCAGCAAACACGGCTTACTCCTGACCACAGGCAGCATCCTTCTGCTGTGACGAAAGACAAAAGCGTGACTCTTGGGCCCGTTTCTGCTGAAATCCTCGGGGACCTCTTCCCCCAGATCTGCGGTCTGCCCTACCCAGTTCTAGAATTCACTTAATGGTTGTCTTTTCTAACTTAAATTCATCTAAAGGTAGTTTGGGCCAGGCGCGGTGGCTCACGCCTGTAATCCCAGCACTTTAGGAGGCCAGCACAAGTGGATCACCTCTCGAGGTAAGGAGTCTGAGACCAGCCTGGCCAACATGGTGAAACCCTGTCTCTACTAAAAATACAAAAAAATAACCAGGTGTGGTGGTGCGTGCCTGTGATCCCAGCTAATCGGGAGGCTGAGGTAGGAGAATTGCCTGAACCCAAGAGGTGGAGGTTGCAGTGAGCCAAGATTGCACCACTGCACTCCAGCCTGGGCAACAAGCACGAAACTCTGTCTCAAAAATAAAAATAAAAATAAAAATAAAAATAAAATAAAATAAAAGTTTGTATCACTGCCTTAAAAATAAATTCAATATTACTGCAAAATGGGAGGTGATGGGAAAAAACAAACTAAGTACAGTGGAAACACAAGAATGTTATGGCCAGGTGCGGTGGCTCCCACCTGGACTCCCAGCGCTTTGGGAGGCTGAGGCAGGAGGATCACTTGAGCCCAGGAGTTCAAGACCAGCCTGGGCAACATAAGGAGACCCTGTCTCTACAGAAAATGAAAAACTTAGCCAGGTGTGGTGGCATGAGCCTATAATTCCAGCTATTTAGGAGGCTGAGGTGGGAGGATCGCTTGAGCTCAGGAGGTCGAGGCTACAGTGAGCTATGATTGTGCCACTGCACTCAAGCCTGGGCAACAGAGCAAGACCCTGACTATAAAACAGCAACAACAACAAAGAGAATGTCATGAAAACCTGTGTCTCTGATGGTTGCAGGCATTAGTGCCCTGGGGCCCTCTTCCTGTTGAGACGGGGAGGGTGGTGGGTGCTGGTGGTGCTGCGACTGTCTCCTTGACCTCATCAAGGGATGAGGACGCAGCTGGAACAGAAGCAGGCCGTTCTTGTGCTGTGGGATCATGCACCGGCTGTGGTGGCCTACCGTGCTCCAGGCCTCATCCTCAGCCCTCCCTTCTGTGTCTGTGTCTCCTACTCTGTCTCTTACAAGGACACCAGTCATTGCACTTAGGGCCCACCTTAACCCTCATCTAGAGATCTTGCCTTGTGATTATCACATCTGCACAGACCCTTTTTCGTAAAAGTGTCACATTCACAGGTTCTGGGGGCAGGATGTATCTTTCAGGGGCCATGGTTCCGCCCCCTCCAGGTCCTCCAGGTACGTCCCCCAGGTACGTCCCCCAGCCCCAGCTGCCCTCAGTGTTCTGTCACCTGCAGGGCCCAGCACACTTGTGTAGTTCCGGCCAGGTTGCACAGTGACTTTGTCTATGTCTATGGGTGCCATTCGAGGCTAGCCCTGGCCCTGGGCAGGTGATCCAGCGAAGGATGGTACCAGGGGCACTGTAGGCAGCCCTGGCTGGTGGCTCTTCTTGTTCACAGAGGCTGGGCAGGTGCAGCCAAGGGAGGGTCTGAGGCTGCAATGCCCTCCTGGGGAGACTGTTCCTCACAGGACTGTGACCTCCTGAGGAGCTCAGAGCAAGAGCCCACAGGAGGGTGGGAGGGACCCCCTTCGGCCAGGACCCAGGCCTTGGGCACCTCACCCACTGTTGGGGGATGGCAAATGGCTGAATCCTTTCTGGGGAAGGTGACTTTGCAGAATGTGTCCAGGCTGCCTGACCCAGCACCTCAATTCTAGGAATCGAGGAGTAGAGAGGCTGCGCTGTTCTCACCTGAGCACCCAAGTGCAAGCACAGCCCCCAGGGTCTGTAGCGTCAGGGGCGGTGCTGGGCAGCAGTCAGACATGGCCGATGGTTGCAGAGGAAGGTGAAACAGACGCAGCGCGTCCCACGGGCCGATGATGAAAGATGCCGACCCCCAGCAACCGGCTGGAAAAGGTCTTTAGGACCTGGTTTCTGTCTGTTTGAGAGCAGTTTTATTTATTTTTATTTTTTGAGACCCAGTCCAGTCTTGCTCTGTCACCCAGGCTGGAGTGTACTGAAATCACAGCTCATTGCAGCCTCGACCTCCTGGGCTCAGGCGACCTTCTCACCTCAGCCTCCTGAGTACCTGGGACCACGGGTGCATGCCACCACATCCAGCTAATTTTTTTCTCTAGAGATGGGGTCTCACTATGTTGCCCAGGCTTGTCTCAAACTCCTGGGCTCAAGCGATCCTCCTACCTCAGCCTCCCAAAGTGCTGGGATTCCAGGTGGGAGCCATCACGTCCAGCTAAGAGTAGTTTTAGATTTACAGAAAAATTGCAATGGTTGTACTGAGTTCCCCGACACCCCACACATCCAGCGTCCCTTATGCGTAACCTCTCACAGTGCTGCGGTGCATTTGCCTCACTAATGAACAAGTGCTGAGACAGTATTAATATTAATGGAGCTCCACACTTTATTCACGTTTCCTCCGTTTTTCCTGAATATCCTTTCTCTGTCCAGGGATCCCACCTGACCTTTAGTCCTCACATCTCCTTTTTTTTTTTTCTTTTTGAGATGGAGTCTCGCTCTGTCGCCCAGGCTAGAGTGCAGTGGCCGGATCTCAGCTCACTGCAAGCTCCGCCTCCCGGGTTTACGGCATTCTCCTGCCTCAGCCTCCCAAGTAGCTGGGACTACAGGCGCCCACCACCACGCCCGGCTAATTTTTTCGTATTTTTAGTAGAGACAAGGTTTCACTGTGTTAGCCAGGATGGTCTCGATCTCCTGACCTCGCTCACATCTCCTTAGACTTCTCTTCTCTGGGCTGAGATGGTTTCTCAGGCTGTCCTTGTTTTTGGTGACCGTGACTGTTTGGGGGAGCAGTGGTCAGGGGTGCTGGAGAATGCCCCTCTGTTGGGATGTGTCTGGAGTTTTTTCTTTTTCTTTATTTTGAGACAGAGTCTACTGTGTCACCCAGGCTGGAATGCAGTGGCATGATCTCAGCTCACTGCAACCTCCACCTCCTGGGTTCAAGTGATTCTCCTGACTCAGCCTCCCGAGTAGTTGAGATTACAGGTGCCCGCCACCATGCCCAGCCAATTTTTGTATTTTTAGTAGAGATGGGATTTTGCCAGGTTGGCCAGGCTAGTCTCGAACTCCTGACCTCGTGATCCGCCCACCTCAGCCTCCCAAAGTGCTGGGATTACAGGTGTGAGCTACTGCGCCCAGCCTGATGTTTTTCTCACGGTCAGATGGGGTGATGGATCTGGGGGAGGAAGACCCTGGTCGTCACACTCCATCAGAGGCAAGTGCATCCACCTGACTTATCCCAGCCAGTGTTGCCCTGGATCACCTAGCCCAGCTGGGATCCATCAGGTTTCTGTGCTGCAGTCACTGACAGCCCCCTTTCCAGACTGCACTCTTTGGAAAGAAGCCGCTAAGCGCAGCCACACCTGAGGGTAGGAGGCATGGCCCCTCCTGGAGGTCCAAGCTGCTGAACTATTTGGGAATCCTTTGCCTGGGAGATTTGTCTCTTCTCTACCATATACTTACTTATTCAGTCATTTGTTTATATCATATGGACGCATGGTTATTTATTTTATAGTTTAGGCTTTCATCCATGGCTGCTTTATGTTTTTTTCCATTTCCACTCAAACTGTTCCAGCTTTGGCCATCAGGGGTTCTTTCGGAGGGTGCCCATGACCCCCTAACCACACCCATCTGCTTTGGTTTCTGTTTCTGAGCATGTCCTCCATGACTGGCACCTCCACGTGCTCCAAGCTCATCCTTTCTCTCCAGCCCCATCTTTGAAGCAGGTGTTTCTCCCAGAGCCAGTGCCCATGGGTCCATCTGCACTAGGAAAGAGTCAGCAGTGGAGGCTGGTGTAGCAGAATCCCAAGTGCACTTTGTACAGCGTTACTCACCGGCACTGATGCCTGCTCTGGGGCCTCTGCACCCTTTGCGTCACTTTGTAGTAATGTGTTTTCATTTACTGGATAATTTTAAAGTATGGGAACTAACCAGGCACAGTGGCCATGCCTGGAATCCCAGCATTTTGAGAGGCTGAGGCCAGAGGTTCACTTGAGCCCAGGAGTTCCAGACCAGCCGAGGCAACATAGTCAGTCCCTGTCTTTACAAAATATAAAATGAAAAATAAAAATTAGCCAACCCAGTCAGACGCGGTGGCTCACGCTTGTAATCCCAGCACTTTGGGAGGCCACAGCAGGAGGATCACATGAGGCCAGGAATTCAAAACCGGCCCGGCCAACATGGCAAAACCCTAGCTCTACTTAAAAACAACAACAACAACAACAAAAAACCTGGGCATGGCAGTGACCATCTATAATCCCAGGTACTTGAGAAGCTGAAGCACAAGAATCACTTGAACCTAGAAGGCGGAGGCTGCACTGAGCCGAGGTCATGCCACTGCACTCTAGCCTGGGCTACAGAGGGAGATTCTGTCAAAACAGAAACAAAAAAATCACCCTTAGCTGGCCAAGGTGGGAGGATCACTTGGGCTCAGGAATATGAGGCTGCAGTGAGCTATGATTGTGCTACTACACTCAAGCCTGGGTGGAAAAAAAAAATAGGCCAGGTGCGGTGGCTTATGCCTGTAATCCCAGCACTTTGGGAGTTCAAGGCGGGCAGATAACTTGACGTCAGGAGTTCGAGACTAGCCTGGCCAACATGGTGAAACCCCATCTCTACTAAAAATAAAAAATTAGCTGGGTGTGGTAGCGGGCGCCTGTAGTCCCAGCTACTTGGGAGGCTGAAGCACAAGAATTGCTTAAACCTGGGAGGCAGAGGTTGCAGTGAGCCAAGATCGTGCCACTGCACTCAAGCCTGGGTGACAGAGTGAGACTCCGTCTCAAAAAATAAAATAAATAAATAAATAATAAATAATTTCGGTGGACAGAGACCCTTGGGTCCAAGCTGACACAAGCCCACTGGATGTGTGGCCCGACAGTGGTATTGGCACCAAGCACCTCGGTGTTGGCACGGAGCACTGAGCACCTCGGCCACGCTAGCCCCACAACCTGCTGGTAGCTGTGTGACCTTGGCTGGCTGCTTAACTTCTCTGAGCCTGTTTGCTCCCTAGGCACCAGATTTGGAAAAAGAACAGACTGTTTGTGGGGATTACATTCCAGTGCCAACAAGAAAGGCTTTTGTAAATGATTAAGCAATACACACAGGACCGTGGCCGCAGAATGCAGTTGAGGGCATCCCTCCCCATGCAGGGAGCCAGAAACCGGGATAGGAAAAGGCTGGTGGGAACACCCGCCATCTCTCAGGATCTCGCCGTATCTTACCACCTCCCCTTACCCCCCCAGGACCGAGTCTCCTGCCATTCCGAGCAGGCCTGGTATGGATAATGGTGTGAAGGAAGGCCCGGTGCGATTGCGTGAGGATGCCGAGGCTGTCCTGTCCTCGTCCGTCTCATCAAAGGTAAGTACCCCGGCCTCCCGGGGTGGGTGTTCTCCTGGGGCCCCAGCCTCCCCCCACCCCAGGCTCCCCGCCCCCTCCTCCCAGCTTCTGCGCCCTCTCCAAACAGGTTCAGAGATCCCTCTCCTGTGCTCCATGCACCCCATCACAAATCACCCTGCACCTAGGATGTGCATGTTGGTACCCCTGCCCACCTGGGCTGAGGGTGGAGTGGCGGAGCCTCTCTGCTCCCACAGCCCTAGATACTGTAAGGTCAGGGGATGGAGGACACCAGCCACCCTCTATTCCACCGAAAGCCCTGCTTGTGGTGATGTGAATCCAACCAGCCCAGCCACCTGGTAAGAGGCAAAAACCTCACCCAGCGCCAGCGTGGGGTGAGAAGCCTGAGGTATCAGACGTGTCCTGGAGCCCCCTTTTCTCCCTCAGATTTTGGAACACTAAGGAATTAGCCAAGGCCAGGTGTGGTGGCTCACGCCTATAATCCCAGCACTTTGGGAAGCTGAGGTGGGAGGATCATATGAGACCAGGAGTTTGAGACCATCCTGGGCAACATGGTGAAACTCCGTCTCTACTAAAAATATAAAAATTAGCCAGGCGTGGTGGCACACATCTGTAATCCCAGCTACCTGGGAGGCTGAGGCATTTGAATTGCTTGAACCCAGGAGGCGGAGGTTGCAGTGAGCCGAGATTGTGCCACTGCACCCCAGCCTGAGTGATAGAGTAAAACCCTGTCTCAAAAAAAAAAAAAAGGCAAATGCAGAGAGCCAAAGGGGGTGGGCATGCTTGGGCTTTACTCTGTGTTTCCAAGTTCACCTCTTAAGTCCACAGTTCCACTGAAGAAAAGACATTCTCTCAAAGCAATTGGGTCAGCCCTGTTGTTGTTCACCGTAGAAACCAGAACCCCCACTGGCCCCTAAGTCCTATCAGCTGAACCTGAAACACAGACCAACCCAGCCCCACGCAGAAACCATTGCACTCCCAGGGCCTGACTCAGGCCAACCGCACAGGCAGTTTTCAAAGTCCATGGGGTCAAAGACTGAGGTGGCGTCATTTTCCAGGCCTCCTGACCTTTCCCCGGATTCCAGGTGACACCTCAGAGCAGCAGGTGGGCGGGAGGACTCATTTACTGGGGTTACCACCAGGTGACTGAGGCACAGGGCAGGCACGTGCCTTGAAGTTTAGTGAAGGTCCCAAAAGAGCTGGACGAACACCCGGATACGGCTGTTGCTCTGCATGCCGGAGAGGAGGGGTTCTGCAATGTGGATCCCGCCACGTGGACAAGCTCGAGGCAGCGATGGCTGCCGAACCACATGCAGAAATGCGCCAGTGCTGGTCATTTGCTGGGCATCACACACACATGCCCATTCTCCTCTGTGCTGGCAGACCCTGAAGACATTACTCTTGGTGTGCCTGGCCAGCCCCAAGGTGGGAGGGACTCACTCTGCAAAGTCTCCTTTCTTTGGTTAAGAAGCTGAGCCTTGGCTGGGCATGGTGGCTCATGCCTGTAATCCCTGTACTCTGGGAGGCCCAGGTGGGAGGATTGCTTGAGGTCAGGAGTTCGAGATCAGCCTGGCCAACATGGTGAAACCCCGTCTCTACTAAAAATACAAAAATTGGCCAGGCGTGGTGGCACGCGCCTGTAATCCCAGCTCCTCATGAGGTTGAAGTGGGAGAATTGCTTGAACTCAGGAGGTGGAGGTTGCAGTGAGCTGAGATCACACCACTGCACTCCAGCCTGGGTGACAGAGGGAGACCCTATCTCAGAAAAAAAAAAAAACAAAAAACGAAAAAAAAAAACTGACCCTCTTCCCATGGTGTTTACGGCCAACATGCATCCTATCCGGGATCGTCCACTTTCTCTCTGTCACCTGCCTGGCCAACAAATTCTTCTTTTGTAGGATCTCCCCATATGATGGATCTTGAAACTTTGACCCGTCAGTGATGCCTGCTCCCAGCTCTTTGGATAATAAGGTGTTTGTGTCCATTAGAGAGGAGCTGGAAGTGTTGGCCAAACACACGTCCTCCAGGTGCCACTGGTGGCCGCCTTGAGAGGTGCAGTTTATGGATGTGTGTTCTCGATACTAAGATTTAGCATTGGCCAGGCATGGTGACTCACACTAGAGATCCCAGCACTTTGGCAGGCCAAGGCGGGAGGATTGCTTGAACCCAGGAGTTTGAGAACAGCCTGGGTAACACAGCAAGACCTTGTCTTTGCAAAAAAATAAAATTAGCTGGGTGTGGTGGCACACATCTGTGGTCTCAGCTACTGAGGAGGCTGAGGTGGGAGGATCACCTGAGCCCAAGGGGTCATGGCTGCAGTGAGCTATGATCATGCACTTGCACTCCAGTCTGGTGGCAGAGTGGGATCCTATCTCAAACAAACAACACAGAGTTGGCTTTGTAATGTTAAGAGCCTCTGCTGGGCCTGTAATCCCAGCACTTTGGGAGGCCAAGACAGGCGATCACCTGAGCCTCAGGAATTCGAGACCAGCCTGGGCAACGTGGAGAAACCCCATCTCTGCCAAAAATACAAAAATTAGCCAAGCAGGGTGGTGCACGCCTGTAATCCTAGGTACTGGGAAGGCTGAGGCAGGACAACCACTTGAACCTGGGAGGCAGAGGTTGTGGTGAGCCAAAATTGCGCCACCGTACTCCAGCCTGGTGGACAGAGCGAGACTCTGTCTCAAAAAACAAGCAAACAAGCAAACAAAAGGACAAACTGATAGGAGGTAAACACCGAATGGAGGAGGTGGAAGAACTCTGTCGCCAGCAGGGCACAGGGAGGCACTCTCCATGGAATATTCCATTTGCACACAGAGGCCCATTCCAGAGGGGAACAGCTGGTCCGACTGATTCAGAGAAGAAACTGGCTGGCTGGTAAAGCCTTGGACTGCTGCTGGGACGACCACCAAGCGCCCACATTTCTCAAAGCTCGTGGAACCAGACATCTGCAACCTGGCTGCATGTCCCAGAAAAGGCAGAGGCCCCCAAAGACAGGCCTCCAAGAAGCTAGGAGAAGATCAAACCCCATGGCGAAGTTTGACCTCAGAAACAAAATCGCTGTGCACTCTGTCCCTTTGAGGAAGGGAGGACTGGGCTGGTGGAGGGGACCCTGAGGGCACTGAGGAAAAGAAGGCTGTGTTCTGTGGAACCGGACTGGGGGTGCAAGGCTGCTGGGTAGCCCAGGACATGTGGGAGAGGGTCTGAGAGCTGGCACCTTGCTGTTTCAACGATGAGGACTGGGAGACCAAAGAGGGCACCCTCTGCCTGAGCTCAGTCAGGGCAGAGCTGGGATTCAGGCAGGTGTGTGGACAGACTCAGGCCCAGCCCTTTACCCCAAGCCACCCACTGAGTTGAGCAAACTCTAGAGGTGGGGGCAGCCATGCTCAGTCTGACTCTGGCTGCCTGTAACACCTGAGAAGTGCTCCCACATCCCTTCCCCATCTCCAGCCTCCACCATATCTATCCTGGGTTTCTGCAGGAGCCACTTCTACCCTGGTCACATTGTTATTTTTATTCTTTATTTTTTCAGATGGAGACTCGCTGTGTCACCCTGTCTGGAGAACAGTGGTACAATCACGGCTTACTGCAACCTTGGCATCCCGGGTTCAAGCGATTCTTCTGCCTCAATTTTATGAGTAACTGGGATTACAGGCACCCACCACCATGTCCGGCTAATTTTCATATTTTTAGTAGAGATAGGGTTTCACCATGTTGGGCACGCTGGTCTCGAACTCCTGACCTCAGGTGATCTGCCCATCTCGGCCTCCCAAAGTGCTGAGATTACAGGCATGAGCTACAGTGCCCAGCCCCACTCTGGTCATATTAAAAATGGGCCATTTAGGCCGGGCATGGTGTCTCATGCCTGTAATCCCAGCACTTCAGAAGGCCGAGGCAGGCAGATCACTTGAGGCCAGGAATTCGAGAGCAGCCTGGCCAGCATAGCGAAACCCCATCTCTACTAAAAATACAAAAATTAGCCAGGCGTGGTGGTGCTTGCCTGTAATCCCAGCTACTCAAGAAGCTGAGGGAGCAGAATTGCTTGAACCTGAAAGGCAAAGGTTGCAGTGAGCTGCGATCACACCACTGCATTCCAGCCTGGGCAACAGAGCGAGACTGTGTCTCAAAAAAAAAAAAATTGCCCATTTATTTGGGCAAAGATCAGCCCTCCTTGCCAGGCTTTGTGGGGTCTGGCACCCACCTCTCTTTCCCATCTCCTTTCTATTCTCTGGGCCCCCTCCCTTTCCCTGTGCCAGCAAATCTGCCCTCCTTGTGGTCCCCCAGGGTCCCCTGCTCCTTTTCACCCTAGCCTCTGAGTGTTCATTCCTCCCCACCTAATACTATGACACACACCCCAAAGTGACCTGCACCTCATCCTTCAAGATCAGCCTCTCACCCCCCTACCCAGAGTTCTTGCAGAACCCTGGGCCACCTCCTCGCGGCACCTTCCCAATGGGTGGTTGTATTTGCATTTATCTGATGATTCTGTTGGCATCTGGCTCTCTGTGTGGACCAGCGGCACCATGGGGAAAGGAGGAGTCTTGCACACACCCCTACCCTGCACTGTGGGACTCCAGGCCCTTCGGGAAGCCTGTGCCTAGTGGGACTTCACAGATCCCTGGGAGTTGCTGAACCACCTGCCCATCCACGTTACGTTCAGACAGCAAAGCACTGCAGGGCAAGGAAAGGTCAGAGCACTTCCCATCCAGAACTTTCCAGAATGCTCTCCGCCACTTCTCAATGAGTCCCGTGGCCGAGTCCACTGGGGAAATGGAATCAGAGCACCTCTCATCCAGAACTTTCCAGAATGCTCTCTGCCACTTCTCAGTGAGAGTCCCGTGGCCGAGTCAGCAGGGGAAATGGAAACTCCAGCCTGATGGGCAGGTGGTACCCATGGGATCCCACAGGGCTCGGACACACTCCTGTGCGGTGCGACCTTCCTGGGAAGGAGGGAGGGCTGTGGGGGAGCAGGGGCCTTGGGCAGCTCCAGAGGGACTCCAGAAAGCAATGGCTCTCGGGCTGGCATGGGAGTAGTCAACGCAAGTTGGCAGCCATCATCAATGTCGCTGTCACCCCCTCAACTGGGCTGGATGAAGAGTCATAGATGCCAACCTCCGGAGTCCTGATCGGAAGTTGTGGGAAGGGACACGCCGGCACAGAGTCAAGGTCTGCTTGCCTGATACCCACTGCCAACCCCCTGACCGCATCGGTCCCTAGTGCCTGTTTTCAGTCCCTGTGTACCTAAAATGCCACAGTGCCATAGTCAGGTGCACACAGGCTGTGGAGGGAACAGAAGTTTGCACGTAGGCCAGTCCTATTGTGAGCCTGTCTCTGAGAATGTTAAACCTGCACACCTCACCTCCAACGTGGATGGTCCCTGTTATCCTGGGAGGTTTTCACTGTGGCCTGTGGACCCACCATGGATCACCCAGAACCAAGCAGCGCCAACACACTCCGGGTGGGGTGCATCCCTTGGCCCTGGCCCAGAGGGTGTAAGGAAGGCACTTCTGGGGCACGGCCCTCTGCAGAACAGACCCCCTGCCCTCTGACCTCTGATCACGTGTTCTGTTGCAGCGTGACCACAGGCAAGTGCTCAGCTCCCTGCTGTCTGGGGCCCTGGCTGGCGCCCTTGCCAAAACAGCAGTAGCCCCCCTGGACCGAACCAAAATCATCTTCCAAGGTAAGTGTTGTCCTTCCCCATGTGAAAGAGAAGCTGCCAGGCGGTCACCTCCTCCTTCATGGCCCCTAAACCATGCTTCAAATTGTTTTTTTTTTTTTAGATTTATTTTAGAAATGAGGTTTTTCTCTGTTGCCCAGGCTGGCCTTAAACTCCTGGGCTCAAGTGATCCTTTTGCCTAAGCCTCCCAAGTAGCTGGGACTATGGGTGTGCTCCACTGCACTCAAATTGGGTTTTTTTAATGTCTCTTTAAAATCCACTTAGAGGCCAGGCGCAGTGGCTCTTGCCTGTAATCCCAGCACTTTGGGAGGCCGAGGTGGATGGATCACTTGAGGTCAGGAGTTTGAGAGCAGCCTGGCCAACATGGGGAAACCCCGCCTCTACTAAAATTATAAAAATTAGCTGGACATGGTGGCGGGCACCTGCAATCCCAGTTACTCTGGAGGCTGAGTCAGGAGAATCGCTTGAACCTGGGAGGCGGAGGTTGCAGTGAGCCGAGATCACGGCTTTGCACTCCAGCCTGGGTGACAGAGAGACTCTGTCTCAATAAATGAATGAATGAATAAATAAATAAATAAATAAAATAATAAAATCCACTTCAAATCTGTACGAGTTTCCTGGGGCTACTGTCAGACCACAGACCAGGCGGCCTCAAACAACAGGAATTTCTTCTCTCACAGTCCTGGGGCCAGAAGTCTACAGGTGTGGGCAGGGCTGCGTTCCCTCCAGAGGCTCTAGGGGAGGATCTTCCTTACTTCTTCCAGCTTCTGGGGGCTCCTGGTTCTCCTTGGCTTGTGGCCGCATGGCTCCAATTTCTGCGTCTGTCATCACGTGTGTGTCTGTTTTCTCTCTGTATATTTATTTTGTTGGTTTGTTTTTGAGATAGACTCTCACTCTGTCACCCAGGCTGGAGTTCAGTGGTGTGATCTTGGCTCACTGCAACCTCCATCTCCCCAGTTCAAGCAATTCTCCTGCCTTAGCCTCCTGACTAGCTGGGACCACAGGCACGCACCACCATGCCTGGCTAATTTTTTTGTATTTTTAGTAGAGACAGGTTTCGCCGTGTTGGCCCGGCTGGTCCTGAACTCCTGGCCTCAAGTGATCCACCCACCTTGGCCTCCCAAAGTGCTGGGATTACGGGCATGAGCTATCGCGCCCGGCCTGTTTTCTCTTCTTATAAGGACACCAATTTGCATTTAGGGCCCACCCTAACCCAGTACAACCTTACCTTAACTCTATTACATCTGGAAAGGCCCTGCTTTCAGATAAGGTCATCTTCTTGGGGATTAGGGGTTAGAATTTGGACACAGCTTTTCGGAGGACAGAAATTAAACCCTTAACAGAAACCCTCACCCTCCCTCCCTAGGGTTAAACAGTCGCAGAGTCCTTTGAAGAGGTGGCCTTTGCCCCCCTCAAACAGTTACCAGTTCCTGCCCAGGGCCCAGAAGCAAGATGGTTACGGCCGGGGCCCTCTGCCCCTCAGCTGTTTGGGAAGAATCTGCAGGCTTCAGCCAGGCCCTTCCCACCACCTTGAGCCGATCCCCTACCCTCTCTGTGTCCCAGTTTCCTCCTCCGTAAAGTGGAGGCATGAATATCAGCGTCCTCCTTGGCAGGCATGGGCATCCAGTGAGCTGGCAGGTCTTCAAAAGGGGCAGGCCCTTTTATTTATTTATTTATTTTGAGACAGAGTCTCTCTGTTCCCCAGGCTGGAGTGCAGTGGTGCGATCTCGGCTCACCGCAACCTCCACCTCCCGGATTTCAGCGATTCTCCTGCCTCAGCCTCCCGAGTAGCTGGGATTGCAGGAGTCTGCCACCATGCCCAGCTAATTTTTTTGTATTTTTTTTTAGTAGAGTCAGCGTTTTGCCATGTTGGCCAGGCTGGTCTCGACCTCCTGACCTCAGGTGATCCACCCGCCTCAGCCTCCCAGAGTGCTGGGATTACAGATTTGAGCCACTGCGCCTGGCCAGGGCAGGCCCCTTTAAGTGCGCATGAGCAGGTGCGGGGTGTTGTGTTCTTCAGGGAACTGGGGTTCAACCCTGGAGGCAGCAGGCATGCATGCACGTTGCACACACAAGTGGTGGGGCGCGAGGGCTGAGGGAAGCGGGCTGCCAGGCCGTCAGAGGCTCCTGGTGACCGTTTGTGGCCCGTTTTTCTGGGTCTCTCCCAAGAGTGCTCATGGCCCAACATGGCTCGGGTCCCCCATGCCCAAGGGCAGCACAGAACCAGAGAGGGAACCCGGCAGCCACAGGGGGTGGGAGAGGCAGGATAGCGGTGCCTGTGCTGGGGCCCTGGGAGGGGCATGTCCGGAAAAGAGGACTGACCGCACACATGGAACCCGCAAGCCTTGTTCTGAGAGCCTGGGCTTTCAGCTGAGGCCCAAGTGCCTGGCGGCTGGGACACCTTCACTGCAGGGGTTTGGGTGAATAGTAGTCTAGTCCAGTGACAGGGGGCTGAGTGCCAACCCATCTCAGACACGTTCTCTCACTGGAGACCCTCACTATTCTGGGGGTTGGGTGTCAGCTCAGCTCCCATTCCTGGGACAAGATTGGGGAGAAGAGGAGGGGGACTCTGCTAGGGGGTGCCGGGGGTGGGGCCACGCAGACGCGAGGTTCTCAGTGGCTTTTGTGCTTCTGTTTTTTCCAGTGTCTTCAAAAAGATTTTCTGCCAAGGTGAGCCACTATGTCACCGCCCTGGCCTGGGGACAGTCACCACTACCCTGCTGGGCTGGCAGGAGTTAGGCAGGTGATCTGAGTCTCAGGGGTGGGGACAGGACTACCTGTCTTCCCATCCCCAGCTCTGCCTGGACACAGCCCAGCCTGGGAATTGACAGGACATCCCGAGTGTCTTTCCGGCAGTGGGGTGGGGAGACTCGGCAGCTCTAAAACAACCTTTCATGTTTGATTTATTGTTAGAGAGCAGGTGCTACCTTCTTAATAAAGAAAAAGATAAACTGTAAAAGCTAGAATGCCAAACACCAACAGACATGCCCTCGGGCAGGCTCCGAGCTGCTTTGCAGCCTGGTTCGCTTTGCAGTCCCCAGGGATGGAGAACTTGCTGGGGTGGGAGGCCCAGAAAACATAGGGAGGAGGGACGGGGCTGGGGTTGATAATGTCAGTCTGGACAAATCGGGGTGGGGCCCTCACATGGGGGTGGGGGTGTTTATTGTGCATGGAGATGGAGTCACCCCGGCCCCGCCTCCGCACTTTCAGCGCTCTGCTGGTCACACAGGCGCACAGGGAGGGCAGGCAGAGGCGGAGGGATGTTGACCTCCCCGCTTATCTCCAGGAGGCCTTCCGGGTCCTCTACTACACCTACCTCAACGAGGGCTTTCTCAGCTTGTGGCGCGGGAACTCGGCCACCATGGTGCGCGTGGTGCCCTATGCCGCCATCCAGTTCAGCGCCCACGAAGAGTACAAGCGCATCCTGGGCAGCTACTATGGCTTCCGCGGAGAGTGAGGCCCCGCCCTGCCCTGCCCTGCCCCAGAATCGCCCCGCCCACGCCCGCCCCTCTCTCTCTCTTCTGCACGCCCTGCCCCCTGCCCTCCCTATGCCCCGCCCTCTCCGCGTTTTCTTCTCGGTGCCCTGCCCCTAGCCCCGCACTCCCTCTTCCCCCAATGAAACACCGGGAGATTCCTCACCCAGGCCCTCCTGAGGCGCCCCCTGACTCTGTCACATGCCCTATTCTGTGTTCAGAGCTCCTCTCCTTTGCCCGTTTGTCTCCAGACGTTTCTCCACCCCCACACATAAATCCCAGAGAAACAGGCCACTATGCCCCCTGGGCCGCAGGGAAAATACGTATCATTGATTAATTTATGCCAGCAGCGGGGAAGGGAAGGCAGCCATGTGAACCTCAAAATGAGGCCCACTCCAGAGACCCCATCATCTTGGCCACGAGAAAGCCAAACCCGCCTCGTGTTCCTCGGTCCCCACCCCTGTCCCCGCCCCAGCAGAGACGTGCGTGTGCTCCAGGCTGGGCCTCTGTGCATCTGCAGTCCCCTCACTGGCGTCTCGCCTTCTCCCCCTGCCCTGTTCAGAGCCCTGCCCCCTTGGCCTCGCCTCTTCGCCGGCGCACTGGCTGGAACGACAGCCGCTTCACTGACCTACCCCCTGGACCTGGTCAGAGCGCGGATGGCCGTAACCCCGAAGGAAATGTGAGTCCTTACGTCTGTGATGCGCATCAGCCCCGGGGGCTCTGTGTCTGGGGGCTCCCAGGTCGGAATCCCTCTCTCTATCGGGCCCCTGGGGTTTGCATCTGGGCCTCTGTGTCCACAGGGCAGGCCTCGTGTTTTATTCTGCAGCTGTTCCAGAAAGGCAGCAATTTGTTCTCTTAGCCTGGGGGTCAGTTTCTGCTTAGATCAAAACCAAGAGTCTTCATTTTGAACTGGGCACAGATGCATTAAAAATATGTAAGAATATGGCAGTGGCTCACACCTGTAATCCCAAAACTTTGAGAGGCCGAGGCGGGCGGATCACTTGAGGTCAGGAGTTTGAGAGCAGCCTGGGCAACATGGTGAAACCCCATCTTTACTAAAAATACAAAAATTAGCCGGGCATGGTGACACTCACCTGTATTCCCAGCTACCCGGGAGGCTGAGGCAGGAGAATTGCTTGAACCCGGGAGGCAGAAGTTGCAGTGAGCCGAGATCTAGCCACTGCACTCCAGCATAGGCAATAGAGCCAGACTCTGCCTAAAAAAAAAAAAAAAAAAAAAAATTGTGAGACTAGATTGCTTAATTCAGGGAAGATACCATGATCATGAAAAATGTGTTAAGAATAGACCGGGCGGCCGGGCGCGGTGGCTCAAGCCTGTAATCCCAGCACTTTGGGAGGCCAAGACGGGCGGATCACAAGGTCAGGAGATAGAGACCATCCTGGCTAACCCGGTGAAACCCTCTCTCTACTAAAAAATACAAAAAAGTAGCCGGGCGAAGTGGCGGGCGCCTGTAGTCCCAGCTACTCGGGAGGCTGAGGCAGGAGAATGGCGTAAACCCGGGAGGCAGAGCTTGCAGTGAGCTAAGATCCGGCCACTGCACTCCAGCCTGGGCGACAGAGCAAGACTCCGTCTCAAAAAAAAAAAAAAAAAAGAATAGACCGGGCTTGGGCCTGGGTGCAGTGGCTCATGCCTGTAAACCCAGCACTTTGGGAGGCCAAGGCAGGAGGATCGCTTGGGCCCAGGAGTTTGAGATCAGCCTGGGCGACATAGCAAGACCCTATCTCTACAAAAACTGAAATATTAGCCTGGTGTGGTGGCATACGCCTGTGGTCCCAGTTGCTCCAGAGGCTGAGGGAGGAGGATTGCTTGAGTCTGGCAGCTTGAGGCTGCAGTGAGCCATGATCACACCACTACACTCCAGCCAGGCCGCAGAGTGAGACCCTGTTTCCAAAAAAAAAAAGACAAAAAAAGTGTAAGAATAGAGGCCGGGCATGGTGGCTCATGCCTGTAATTCCAGCACTTTGGGAGACTGAAGTGGGTGGATCACCTGAAGTCAGGAGTTCAAGACCAGTCTAGTCAACATGGTGAAACTCTGTTTCTACTAAAAATACAAAAATTAGCCAGGTCTGCTGGCACGTATCTGTAATCCCAGCTACTTGGGAGGCTGAAGCAGGAGAATCACTTGAACCCAGGAGGCAGAGGTTGCAGTGAGTCGAGATTGTGACACTACACTCCAGCCTGGGCAACAGAGGGAGACTGTCTCAAAACAAAAATAAACAAACAAACAAAAAAAACAAACAAAAAAAGAGACAAGGGCTGAGCATGCCAGAGTGCTTCCTGTGGCAAAGGTGGAGTCTAGGCTTACCCGTGCATTTCCCCTCTAATGCCAAAGCTTGGGCGATGGGGTTATATGTCTTGAAGAAGGAAAACATCAACATCCAAACACACCCAGGCCCAGCCGGCTGTGGGAGGAGCCAAGAGCCTCTGTGGCTCCTCCCTGTGCCTGGGAGGGCCGAGTCCCACCTGCTGGGCTGCTCTGTCCTGGCAGGTACAGCAACATCTTTCATGTCTTCATCCGCATCTCGAGAGAAGAGGGCCTGAAGACCCTCTACCACGGATTTATGCCCACTGTGCTGGGGGTCATTCCCTACGCCGGCCTGAGCTTCTTCACCTATGAGACGCTCAAGAGCCTGCACAGAGGTAAGGAGAGCTGGGGGCATGGGGAGGGGACGTTCAGGAAGCATTCCCTGGGGACCGCAGCTCCACCTGGGTCACATAGACCTGGAGACTGGGCAGAGTGGGGTACGACCCCTGGATGGGGCAGGCTGTAGACCCACATCCAAATCGGGAGAAAACACACTGTGTCCAGCCACCACTGAGGAACCTGGACTCACTGCCTGAAATGCCTATGTGAGAGGAACTCTGGCCAGTGCCATGGCTCATGCCTGTAATCCCAGCACTTTGGGAGACCAAGGTGGGCGGATCACTTGAGGTCAGGAGTTCCAGACCAGCCTGGGCAACATGGTGAAACCCCGTCTCTACCAAAGATACAAAAAAATTAGGCATGCAGTGGAATGATCTCAGCTCACTGCAACCTCTGCTTCCCGGGTTCAAGCCATTCTCCTGCCTCAGCCGCCGGAGTAGCTGGGATTACAGGCTCCCGCCACCACACTTGGCTAATTTTTGTGTGTTTTTAGTAGAGAGGAGGTTTCTCCATGTTGGTCATGGAGAAACCCTGTCTCTACCAAAAATACAACATTAGCCAGGCGTGGTGATGCATGCCTATAATCCCAGCTACTGGGGAGGCTGAGACAGGAGAATGGCTTGAAGTGGCGAGGCAGAGGTTGCAGTGAGCCGAGATTGCGCCATTGCACTCCAGCCTGAGCAACAAGAGTGAAACTCCGTCTCAAAAAAAAAAAAAAAAAAAAATTATTTCTCGAATTTGAGTGAAAGGAGCAACCCCGGGGATGAGGCAGTGGGCGTGTGGGTGCGCATGAGTGCGAACACACGTGGGGGTGCAAGTGCATGTGTGTATGTGCACGCAGGTTGCTCCTAGGGGTGCAAAGGTGCGCGCGCACGGGTGCGGGGTGCACGCCCCCTCGCGGCGCCCTCACGGCCCTCCCGCCCCTTGCCCTGCAGAGTACAGTGGCCGCCGACAGCCCTACCCCTTCGAGCGCATGATCTTCGGCGCCTGCGCTGGCCTCATCGGGCAATCGGCCTCGTACCCGCTGGATGTGGTGCGGCGGCGTATGCAGACGGCCGGCGTCACCGGCTACCCGCGTGCCTCGATCGCCTGCACGCTGCGCACCATCGTGCGGGAGGAGGGCGCCGTGCGCGGCCTCTACAAAGGCTTGAGCATGAACTGGGTCAAGGGTCCTATCGCCGTGGGCATCAGCTTCACCACCTTTGACCTCATGCAGATCCTGCTGCGGCACCTGCAGAGCTAGGGTACCCTGAGCTGCTCTCAGGACGGTGGACCAGTGACCCCTTTGTATTCTGGGCCCACGGAACGGGGGGGCGCGCTTGATTCCACCTCAGGAGCCACATGAGGCGCTTTGTGGAACGAGAAGGTGGACCGGAGGAGCCTGGGCTCAAAGTCCAGGTCCAAACGCAAAGCTGGCGGCCCTGGAAGTGCAGTGTTGGGGCGATGGTGGTGGGGGTGTCCCGCAGCCCCCCTCCTCCTTCCTCTGCAGAGGCTGGCGCTGCCTGCCGGAGGTGTTGCCCAAAAGGCCCTAGTGGGGCGTGGTCGGCTCCACCTCCTGATCCTGTGTGTCCTCCGACATGCTGCTGATTCTAGTGACCCCTGTCCCCACCAGGCTCAGAGCCAGACCGCGCCTGGCCCTTCTTGTTCTGACTCCAGGTGCCTGCCCGGCCTCCGGGGTTGCGGGGGCGCCTTTCCTGCAGGCGGACCCTGCCCTGGATGGGGCCAGCCTCGTGATCAGCTTTGGTCACAAATGCAGCCCCTGGACCACCCCACCCTGCCGGCCCTGCCTTCTTCAGTATTTCCCACGTGGCCACGACTCCTCAGTCACCAGAGCCTCCTGCTGGGAACAGTGTCCCCCAGAGCCTCATGTCTGTCTCTATCCTAGACCCTGCAAGCAGCTGGGTCCTCAAGAGCACATCTCCCCCTAGGGTTGCCTGCCCACCTGCTTTGTAACCTTCCCAGGAGACTCACGCTTGCTCTGCAGCAGGGCTCGAGGCCCAGGCCATGACATGGAACTGCCTCAGGTTTGGGTCAGACCTGCAGCCTGGGGCATCTGCTGAAATGTAAGCGCCCAAGCCCCCCGCTTTGGCCCAGAAGCTCCTGCCCCCTGGGCCCAGCGTCTCAGTGCCCCAACCCTCTGCCCAGCTGTGGTATCCAACGGGTTCCTGGGTCCCCACTTGAGCAGGCATTTGGCTGGGATATGGAGCAATTTAAAGCCCACAGGAGTTGTTCAGTTTCTATGAAATGGAGCACGGGGCACCTGGTAGCCTCGATCTCCCCGAGTGGGAGCCTCATGACAGAGTATAGCCTGGGGGTGGGGAGGTGAGGAAGAGCTGAGGTACCCAGGGGAGGCTAACTGGTCTCTCAGAGAAGTCCCCCAGGGCCCACCGGATATCACAGGGACTCAGAAACACCCTTCTTTTTTTTTTTTTTTTTTTTTTTTTTTTTTGGTTTTGGTTTTCAACTTGGCTGACCCCGGGTCTATGATCTATTGACATTGAACCCCTGACCTGGTGCCAGGGTGAGCGTAACGTGAGTGTTGCTTTCCACGGCTGGCTCAGCACACGCTGTGTGAAGGGATCTGAGCTTGTTCATCTCCAGCTGTGACTTCCATTTCTCCCTTCCTTCTGTCCTCCTCCTGTTCTTGCCTTGGACCTGTGGGTGTGCAGACCACTCTCTCTGCCTTCCTTGCATGTGGCCACCAGCCATCCCTGATCTCATCCCCAGAGGCCCAGGCAGCCTGTGATGGCTGTGAGGGGTTGTCCCACTGGGTGGGTATCCTTTACCCAGCACTCAGACTTGGCAGGAGAGGCAGGGCAACCCTCACAGGGAGATGAGAGGGCACCCAACTCACACAAGCATGTGACAGCAATAGGGATTGGGGGTCTGCCCCAGGTGGGTGAGACCAAATGGGTGGATTTGGGGCCACAGGCTAGGCAGGAGAGACAAGGCGTAGATGGGAGGGTCCCCCAGGCCCTGCTGACCCCAGTGTGTCTCCCCGGAGATGGCTCCCAGCTGAGTGGGACCTGGCAGGAATTGGGACAGTGCTGTCCCCCACCCCTGCACACAGCCAGGCCCTCGAGGCTCTGTGGTCACTCGCCTCCCTGCTAGTCTCTGGTCCTGGTCTGGAGTTATATTTTGATGCCATGAAGACACTGTTTATATCTAATATTTATATATTTTAAAGATTTGTGCCAAGAGAGTATATTTAATAAAAATATAAATGACTTCTTCTGCTCCTGGCTGTTCTTTGGCTCTGACCCCACATCTTCCCCCATGAACCCCCAAACAGGGTTGAAGTGTTTTTGAAACATATTTGTGATAAACGTTCTGAATAAAAGTCTTGAATAAAGTTTTTAAATGCTATTGTTGTTTGAATTAATACATACCACAATTTTCCAAAAACACCAGCTGTCTACAAGGGCTTACAGTGAAAACTAGGTGAACAGTTCCCTCCGCAGGGGGCCTCCTGTGACCATTTTCTCCTGTCTCCTCCCACAGAGATTCTGTGCATACACTTGTCCCTTTCAGGATATATGTGGCCACCCACAAAGGCAGGAGGGGCCGTCTCCAGCTGCATCCAGCGCAGCCCAAAGTCTCATGGACTTGAACACGGCCTTCCTTCCCAAGCGCCCTGCACTCTGGGGCTGGCTGAGGCTTCAGGTCTGAACATCAGTCACCATCTGCAGGGGCAGCCACCGCAGGGTCTCCAATGGCAATCCCGGCTCACTTCGCCTGCAGCCCATTGGCCAGAGCAACTTGCAGGGCCCACCCACCACCAGGCCAGAAGTGGGAGCCTCTGCGTGCCCAGAGAGGAGAGGTGGCTGGGCCAGCACAGGCCTGGTGCTCTTGTTGGGGTGGGAGTAGGAACAAGTTCCACTGTGCTGACCCCCCGCTGCTCTCCAACCTGCTCACGTGCAGCAGGATTTCTTTTGAGTTGGTCTGTGTTGTACATACTGTTTAGCAGCTATGCAGTTTTCTCCTAGAGGATTCCCATGGTAAAATTCACCAAGGTGGGTGCGGTGGCTCACGCCTGTAATCCCAGCACTTTGGGAGACTGAGGCAGGTGGATTGCTTGAGCCCAGGAGTTTGAGACCAGCCTAGGCAACATAGTGAGACCCCCCATCTCTACAGAAAAAAAAAAAAAAAAAAAATTAGGCCAGGTGCAGTGGCTCATGCCTTTACTCCCAGCACTTTGGGAGGCCAGGGGAGGTGGATCGCTTGAGGTCAGGAGTTCGAGACCAGCCTGACCAACATGCTGAAACACCATCTCTACGAAAAGTACAAAAATCCCAGCTACTCAGGAGGCTGAGGCAGGAGAATTGCTTGAACCTGGGAGGCAGAGGTTGCAGTGAGCCACTGCTCTCCAGCCTGAGTGACTGAGCAAGTCTCCATCTCAAAAAAATTTTTTTTAATTAGCCAGTCTTGGAGGTACCAGCTACTCAGAAATTCACGCATCCCTTATGTTACCAAACCAGGCTCGTTCTGCCCATCAGTACAACAGAGATGACAGGTTTTGTAGCGAAGAGTTGATTCACGAGGCAGCCAAGTGAGGAGAAAGGAGAACAGATCTCAAATCTGCCTCCCTGAAGATGGGGTTTTAGGGATATTTAAGGGATAGAGGAGCAAGGTGGTCAGAGACACGGGGAAAAGTGGGGCAGTCGGGGAACCGTGTATGCGTAGTCAAGCTTCATGGGTTTTCCATAGGATGCATTCCATAGGATGCGTGTTCACCAAATGACATTGTTATCATGATCTGAGGGTGTAGTGTTTGGCCTTCTAACGTCAAAAGGTCACCACCTAAATACACACAGGCCGAGGTGAAGGTTTGGCTCTCAGCCCATTTGAACTGGACAAGAACTGATCCTGTTCCTGAAGAACAACTTAAGCAACCATTACCATGGTGGCCCATTCATAGAGATGTTATCTATAAGGGAACTAGTGGGAGTTTTTTTTTTTTTTTTTTTTTGGGGGGGGGGGGGTTTGTTTTGTTTTGTTTTGTTTTTGAGATGGAGTGTTGCTCTTTTTGCCCAGGCTGGAGTACAGTGGCACGATCTCGGCTTACTGCAACCTCCACCTCCCGGGTTCAAGCGATTCTCCTGCCTCAGCCTCCTAAGTAGCTGGGACTACAGGCGCCTGCCACCCAGCTAATTTTTTGTATTTTTAGTAGAGACGGGGTTTCACCATGTTGGCCAGGCTGGTCTCAAACTCCTGACCTCAGGTGATTCACCCGCCTCAGCCTCCCAAAGTACTGGGATTATACGCTTGAGCCACTGTGCCCCTTCCTTCCTTCCTTCCTTCCTTCCTTCCTTCCTTCCTTCCTTCCTTCCTTCCTTCCTTCCTTCCCTCCCTCCCTCCCTCCCTCCCTCCCTCCCTCCCTCCTTCCCTCCCTCCCTCCTTCTTATCCTTTCCTTTCCTTTTTTTTTTTTTTTTGAGACAGGTTCTCTCTCTATTGCCCAGGCTGGAATGCAGTGACACTACCATGGCTCACTGTAGCCTCCAACTCCTGGCCTCAAGCAATCCTCCCACCTCAGCCCCCCTAGGAGCTGGGACTATGGGTACATGCCACCACACCTGGCTATTTTTTGTATTTTTGTTTGTTTTTTTTTTGAGACGGAGTCTCGCTCTGTCGCCCAGGCTGGAGTGCAGTGGCGCGATCTCGGCTCACTGCAAGCTCCGCCTCCTGGGTTTACCATTCTCCTGCCTCAGCCTCCTGAGTAGCTGGGACTACAGGCGCCCGCCACCGCGCCCGGCTAATTTTTTGTATTTTTAGTAGAGACGGGGTTTCACCGTGGTCTCGATCTCCTGACCTTGTGATCCGCCCGCCTCGGCCTCCCAAAGATTTTTTGTATTTTTTTGTAGAGATGGGGGTCTCACCATATTTCTCAGGCTGGTCTCTAACTCCTGGCTCAAGTGATCTATCTGCCTGCCTTGTCCTCCCAAAATGCTGAGATGACAGGCATGAGCCACCACACCTGGCCTGGGAGGTTAGCTATATAGTGTTTAGCTGAGTGTCTTTTAACACTATGAGAGTTTATAATCAACTAAAAACAAGTGAGGTAAGTTAAGATTGGTAGGTCTAATCAGGTGAGCCCTCAGTTCTCCCTTATGGATGGGCAATTATGTTGTTAGGTATTGCCATGACAACGTGATAGCAATTTGGTGGGAGCTGCTGAACTCATCTGCACCCCGCCTCCGACATCCAGCCCAGATTTCTGATCTAAGTTCCATGTTTCACCCCAGTCCCCGAACCTTGGTCAACCCCTCCCCTCTCCCGCCCACCACTGTGGCATCTCCTAATAGTACAGAGGTGAGCCCGTGGACCTGTCTAGACTAGTGACAGTGAAGAAGATGTTTGCTAGCTGCGTCCAAGAAGAGCTTCAGGAGACTCTCGTCCTCTTTTTATTGAGATGGAGTCTTGCTCTGTTGCCCAGGCTGGAGTGCAGTGGTGCAATCTTGACTCACTGCAACCTCTGCCTCCCAGGTTCAAGTGATTCTCCTGCCTCAGCCTCACAAGTAGCTGGGATTACAGGCGCCCGCCACTATGCCCAGCTAATTTTTACATTTTTAGTAGAGAAGGGGGTTTCAGGATGTTGGCCAGGCTGGTCTTGAACTCCTGACCTCAGGTGATCTACCCGCTTCGGCCTCCCAAAGTGCTGGGATTACAGACGTGAGCCACCGCACCCGGCCACCAAATGCTTTTTGCTATAAGCAATTCCACCTAGCCTAGGCATCTCCTAAAGAAACACAGCACAGTACCCCAGGTGCAACCGACTGCTGGATGACTGAAGATAGGTGTGTAAGTAGCTTAACCTGTGCCCAGACGTGGGATCGCCCTGAGATAATTGCTCTACACTGCCCCCATAAGGCCCCCAGCAGGACTGAGCCTGGGTTGCCCACAGTGTGACCTGCTCATTGGTGCCCCCTGCAGGGCACCTTCCCTCCTCGTCTCAGCTCTCACCCGCCATGGGGGCTGCCTGGGGACACCTCCCAGGTAAACCACCAGCTCTGAGTCCTTTTGGGGTCATCTTTGAGGGGAACCTATCCAAAAAGGAATAGGAATGCCAGGTATTCCTGCAAATAGATCATATGGATTTACACCACATACTCTCACCCATCTTTGATCTTCCATAATCTGACAAGTAAAAAACCATATCTTGGCCGGGTGCGATGGCTCATGCCTGTAATCTCAGGCCTTTGGGAGGCTGAGGCAGGCAGATCACTTGAATTCAAGACCAGCCTGGCCAATATGGTGAAACCCAGTCTCTACTAAAAATACAAAAATTAGCCGGGCATGGTGGTGAGCGCCTGTAATCCCAGCTACTCAGGAGGATCGCTTGAATCCGGGAGGTGGGGCTGAGATGGCACCACTGCACTCCAGCCTGGGCGACAGAACACGACTCCGTCTCAAAAAAAAAAAAAAAAAAAAGATATCTTACCTGGTTGGTTGGCTTTTTTTTTTGAGACGGCGTCTTGTTCTGTTGCCCAGGCTGGAGTGCAATGGTGCAATCTCAGCCCACTGCAAGCTCCACCTCCCAGGTTCATGCCATTCGCCTGCCTCAGCCTCCCAAGTAGCTGGGACTACAGGCACCCACCACCACGCCTGGCTAATTTTTTGTACTTTTAGTGGAGATGGGGTTTCACCATGTTAGCCAGGATGGTCTCGATCTCCTGACCTCATGATCCACCCGCCTCGGCCTCCCAAAGTGCTGGGATTACAGGCGTGAGCCACCGTGCCCAGCCTTTTTTTTTTTTTTTTTTTTTTTTTGAGACAGAGTTTTGCTTTTGTTGCCCAGGCTGGAGTGCAATGGTGCGATCTCCGCTTACTGCAACCTCCACCTCCCGGGTTCAAGCGATTCTCCTGCCTCTGCCTCCCGAATAGCTGGGATCACAGGGCATGCACCACTATGCCTGGCTAATTTTGTAATTTTCGTAGAGACAGGTTTCTCCATTTTGGTCAGGCTGGTCTCAAACTCTCGACCTCAGGTGATCCACCCACCTAGGCCTCCCAAAGTGCTGGGATTATAGGTGTGAACCACCACGCCTGGCCTCGTTGATTGTTTTTTCTTCCTCAGGTCTAGCCTAGAGCTCTTTCCTTTTTTTTTTTTTTTTTTTTTTTTTGAGACGGAGTCTCGCTCTGTCGCCCAGGCTGGAGTGCAGTGGCCGGATCTCAGCTCACTGCAAGCTCTGCCTCCCAGATTCATGCCATTCTCCTGCCCCAGCCTCCCGAATAGCTGGGACTACATACAGGCGCCCGCCACCTCGCCCAGCTAGTTTTTTTGTATTTTTTAGTACAGACGGGGTTTCACTGTGTTAGCCAGGATGGTCTCGATCTCCTGACCTCGTGATCCGCCCGTCTCGGCCTCCCAAAGTGCTGGGATTACAGGCTTGAGCTACCGCGCCCGGCCAAGAGCTCTTTCCTTTTAAGAATAGCTCATTTGCAGGCCGAGTGCAGTGGTTCACACATGTTATCCCAGCACTTTGGGAGGCCAAGGCAGTTGGATCATTTGAGCTCACGAGTTCAAGACCAGCCTGTGCAGGATGGTGAAACCCTGTCTCTACAATAAATACTGGGCATGGTGGCACGTGCCTGTAATCCCCACTACTCAGGAGGCTGAGGTGGGAGGATGGCTTGAGTCTGGGAGGTGGAGGTTGCAGTGAGTCGAGATGGCACCACTGCATCCCAGCATGGATGACAGAACCAGACCTCGTCTCAAAAACAAACAAACAAACAAGCAAGCAAACAAACAACAGCTAATTTACGGCCAGGTATGGTGGCTCACACCTGTAATCCCAGCTCTTTGGAAAGCTGAGGCAGGAGGATCACTTGAGACCTGGAGTTTGACACCACCTTGGGCAACGTAGTGAGACCCTGTCTCTACAAATAATCTTTTTTTGATGGGACAGGGTTCTCACTCTGTCACCCAGGCTGGGGTACAGTGGCACAATCACAGCTCACTACAGCCTCAACCTCCCAGGGTCAAGTGATCCTCCCACCTCAGCCTCCCGAGTAGCTGGGACTATAGGCGCAGGCCATTGCGCCTGGCTAATTTTTGATATTTTGTAGAGACGGGGTCTTGCTATATTGCCCAGGCTGATGTTGAACTTCTGGGCTCAAGAGATCTGCCCACCTCGACTTCCCAAAGTGTTGGGATTACAGGCATGAGCCACTGCACCTGGCCCTCTACAAATAATTTTTAAAATTATTTTAATATTTTAAAAGTTGAAGGTTGTATTTGTTTTGTTTTTTTCTATGAGTTTCACTTCCCCTTTTCATTTTGTTTCAGCTTGTCTGGAAATGGTACATGCCATTTCTTCACCCATAGGGCTTCACAACATCAGCACTGCTGACATTTGGCGCTGATCAGCGTCTGGGGTGAGGCCATCCTGGGCACCTCACGGTATTAAGCAGCATCTCTGGCCTCCACTCTTCAGAAGCCAAGAGCAGCACCTCCACCCCTTGTGGTGACAACTAAAAAATGTCTCCAGACATCAACATGTGTTCCCTTGGAGCAGAACCACCGCCTCCGATGAGAGGCATGGATGTGGTGGTTACAAAGGATGCATCAACAAAAATTAAAATGTTTGGCCAGGTGCAGTGGCTCAGGCCTGTAATCCCAGTACTTTGGGAGACTGAGGCAGGTGAATCACTTGAAGCCAGGAGTTCGAGACTAGCCTGGCCAATATGGTGAAACCCATCTCTATTAAAAATACACAAAAAAGGCTCGGCACGATGGCTCACGCATGTAATCCCAGCACTTTGGGAGGCCGAGACGGGCGGATCACGAGGTCAGGAGATCGAGACCATCCTGGCTAACACAGTGAAACCCCATCTCTACTAAAAAATACAAAAAATTAGCCAGGCGTGGTGGCGGGCACGTGTAGTCTCAGCTACTCAGGAGGCTGAGGCAGGAGAATGGCGTGAACCCGGGAGGTAGAGCTTGCAGTGAGCCGAGATGGCGCTACTGCACTCCAGCCTGGGCGAAGAGTGAGACTCTGTCTCAAAAACAAAAACAAAAAACAAAGAAACACACAAAAGGCCGGGCACGGTGGCTCATGCCTGTAATCCCAGCACTTCAGGAGGCCAAGATGGGTGGATCACGAGGTCAGAAGATCAAGACCATCCTGGCTAACACAGTGAAACCGTGTCTCTACTAAAAATACAAAAAATTAGCCAGGCATGGTGGCGGGCATCTGTAGTCCCAGCTACTCAGGAGGCTGAGGCAGGAGAATGGCGTGAACCCGGGAGGCGGAGCTTGCAGTGAGCCGAGATTGTGCCACTGCACTCCAGCCTGGGTGACACAGTGAGATTCCATCTCAAAAAATTAAAAAAAAAATAAAAAATACACGCACAAAATAATTAAAATGTTTATCTTCCCTCTGAACCACACACAAAGACCTCAACCACCCCCTTCCATCTTTCCTATTTCATTATTTTTTTGAGACAGAGTCTTGCTCTGTTGCCCAGGCTGGAGTGCAATGGCACGATCTCGGCTCACTGCAACCTCTGCCTCCCGGGTTCAAGCAATTTTCCTGCTTCAGCCTCCTGAGTAGCTGGGATTACAGGCACCTGCCACCGCACCCGGCTAATTTTTGTATTTTTAACAGAGATGGGGTTTCACCATTTTGGCCAGGCTGGTCTCAAACTCTTGACTTCATGATCCACCACCTCGGCCTCCCAAAGTGCTGGGATTACAGGTGTGAGATACCACACCCGGCCGTATCTTTCCTATTTTTTTCTCATCGTGGTTCCGTCTGATTTTTCTCCTTACACTGCTTTTTGTTTTTATTTTTATTTTCATTTTTTGTTTTGGTTTTATATTTTTGAGACAGGGTCTTGCCCTGTCTCCCAGGCTGGCATGCAGTGGTGCAATCACAGCTCACTGCAGCCTCAACCTATGGGGCTCAATAAATCCTCCTACCCTGACCTCCTGAGTAGCCAGGAGTACAGGTGTGCACCACGACACCCAGCTAATTTTTGGATTTTTTGTAGAGACAGGGTTTCACCATGTTGCCCAGGCTAGTCTCAAACTCCTGAGCTCAAGTGATCCTCCTGCCTCAGCTGTCCAAAGTGCTGGGATTACAGGCGTGTGCCACTGTGTCTGGCCATATTTTCTTTTTCTTTTTCTTTTTCTTTTTTTTTTTCAAGACCAAGTCTCACTCTGTCACCCAGGCTGGAGTGCAGTTGCACGATCTCCACTCACTGCAAGCTCTGCCTCCTGGGTTCACGCCTTTCTCCTGCCTCAGCCTCCCGAGTAACTGGGACTACAGGCGCCCGCCACCACACCTGGCTAATTTTTTGTATTCTTTAGTAGAGACAGATTTTCACCATGTTAGCCAGGATGGTCTCGATCTCCTGACCTCGTGATCTGCCCGCCTTGGCCTCCCAAAGTGCTGGGATTACAGGTGTGAGCCACCACGCCCAGCCTGGCCATAGTTTCATTTTTTTTTTTAAAGACAGGGTCAAGCTCTGTCACCCGGGCTGGAATACAGAGGTGAGATGATAGCTCACTGCAGCCTCAAACTCTCGGGCCCAGTGGATCCTCCAGCCTCAGCCTTCCAAGTAGCTGGAACCACAGGTGCATGCCACCATGCCCAGCTAATTTATTTTTTGGAGAGACAGGGTCTCCCTGTGTCGCCCAGGCTGGTCTTGAACTCCTGGCCTCAAGCCATCCTCCCGCCTCGGCCTCCCAATGTGCTGGGATTACAGGGATAAGCCACCACACCCAGCCTGAATCCTTATTTTTAATATATTTTTCATTTTTATCCACATAACATAAGTACAAATTTCAGAAGTCAAACATCACTCAAAGGGCATCTCCTGATGCCTGTTCTGGGAGCCACTGCATGTCAGCTCTTTCTGTGGCTTTTCTTGAGACAGGGTCTCACTCTGTCATCGAGGCTGGAGTGCAGTGGCGTGATCACGGCTCACTGCAGCTTCAAACTCCCGGGCTCAAGAGATCCTTCTGCCTCAGCCTCCCACGTAGCTGGGACTACAGGTGTACACCACCATGTCTAGCTAATTTTTTTTTAATCTTTAGTAGAGAGGAGGTCATGGTATGTTGCCCAGGCTGGTCTCAAACTTCCTGGGCTCAAGCGATCCTCCTGCCTCGGCCTCTCAAAGTGCTGGGATTACAGGTGTGAGCCAGCATACCCAGCCCGATGAAATTTTTAAAAAAGAAAAATCTTAAACCCTTCTAAGTCAGGGAACTGTCTGTATACATCTTACTTATACAAAAAAGTTACATATGCACCTTACATTGTTTTTGTTTTGAGACGGAGTCTCACTTCGTCACCCAGACTGGAGTGCAGTGGCATGATCTTGGCTCACTGCAACCTCCACTTCCCAGGTTCATGCGATTCTCCTGTCTCAGCCTCTCGAGTAGCTGGGATTACAAAGTGCGTGCCGCCATGCCTGGCTAATTTTTTTGGTATTTTTAGTAGAGACAGGGTTTCACCATGTTGGCCAGGCTGGTCTTGAACTCCTGACCTCAGGTGATTGGCCCGCCTCAGCCTCCCAAAGTGCTGGGTTACAGGCGTGAGCCACGGCACCCAGCCTGCACCTTACATTGTAACACACATGTGCACACACCCCGGAGTCACAGCTACAGGACAACTTCAGAGTCCACGAAGGCCCCACGTCCCTTCCCTGGGTCACAAAGACCTCAATATGCCCCTCCCTGTGTGTGACCTCTATACAAAGTCACCTGCATACCTGTGGCAGATGCTGGCATCACCGTGGGCTCCCCGCCCTCCCATTTATTCAAACAGGTTTTCCCCTGAGGTTTCCCTGCCCGTCTAACCTTCTCCTGGCACTCCCTCATGAGGCATTTCTCTCACCTGCCTGCCCGTCCCAGGCCACCTGCACTCTCAGCTGGGACTCCACCTTCCTCTGATTTCTGGTCTCTTCCATCCTGCTTTTGGACTTTTCCTGGGACACTTGTATTTCTTCTCTTTTTCCTCCTTTTCTTTTTTTTTGAGACAGAGTTTTACTCTGTCACGCAGGCTGGAGTGTGACGCGATCTTGGCTCACTGCAGCTTCCACCTCTCAGGTTCAAGCGACTCTTCAGGATCATTATTCTCAGTAGCTGGAACTATAGGCATGCGCCACCATGCCTACTTTTTGTATTTTTAGTAGAGATGGGGTTTCACCATGCGTTGACCAGGCTGTTCTCGAACTGCTGGCCTCAAGTGATCTGCCCGCTTTGGCCTCCCAAAGTGCTGGGATTTGGGATTGCAGGCGCGAGCTGCCGTGCCTGGCCTCCTCCTTGCTTTCCCTTCTCCTCCCAGACCTTTGCTCCCCTCTCAGTCCTGATCCTTTCTCCCTCCTGCGCAGCCCGCACCCTGCACCCGGGCAGGTGCCACAGGGATGTGCAAGGCAGCTACCACCCTGCACACGCCCAAGTTCCAAACCACTCACACCCTGTTTGTAAAAATCGGCGTGCTCCTTTATTTGTTCAGAAGAGCAGCCAGCATCACCCCCACCACTCAAACCTGACACACACGCTTCGGAGACAATGGCCTCGGGACCCTCATGCTGCTGGGCCCAGGAGAGACAGTTCTGAGGCAGAAACTCAGCGTCCAAGGGGGGCCGTGGCTCAGGCACTGCGGTGAAGGGAACAGCGGGGAGTCCGGCCCCACCTTGCTGCTGGGGACACGAGGGCACACACAGAGGGGGCAGGCTAATGTCCTGCTGACCCAGGACAAGACCTCAGCGCCACAGGAGGATCTGCAGGCAGCTAGGAGCCTGCCAAGTGCTGGTGGAAGTAGAGGCCGAAGAGGCTGCAGAGCAGCTGGCAGGCCGCCGTCCACCAGATGAGGTAGGCCAGGATGCCGCGGAGGAAGAGGGGCGTGAGCAGGCCACCCAGGGCCCCGGCGATCCGCGCTGCAGTCTGCTGGACCTCGTCCTCCCCAAAGCCGATGGAGGCAGCACTGGCTGAGGATGGGTTGGGGGATAGTAGAGGGGCTGGGCCCAGGCCCCAGGAATAGCCTCCTAGGAGAAGAGGATGAAGCGAGGTATGAGTGGAGAAATGGGGGAGGGGGTGAGGGGCAGGGCTGGCATGAGGGGCCGGGCCCATTCCTCCAGACACTCCCACCCCTGTCTCAGACTCCACCTCCTGCCGGGTCTCCACCCCCTCAGGCGCCGCCACCTGTCCAAGGCAAGCCTTATCCTTGGCCCCACCTCCTGCTCAGTTCCTGCCTCACTACATGCCCTTCCCCCTACCCAGGCCCCACCTCCTGCCAAGACCCAACCCCTCCCCAGGCTCCACCTCCTAAGGCACACCCCATCCCAAACTCCACCTCCTGCTCATAACCTGCCCCACCACAGTCCCCGCCCCCTTCCCAGGCCCCACCTCCTGCCAAGAGCCAACCCTCCTCAGGCTCCACCTCCTAAGGCAAACCCCATCCCAAACTCCACCTCCTGCTCAGAACCTGCCTCACCACAGTCCCCACCCCCTGCCCAGGCCCCGCCTCCTCCCCCGGCCTCCCCAAGACTCCAACTTCACTGTGTTTTATCTTCCAGCCCCGCCCTCCTCCACCTCCACACAGCAGCATCTCACCCAGCGTCTTGAGCAGGAGTGTGCAGTTGAGGGTGAGGATGAGCGGCGTCAGGTACTGCAAGCTCACCACGGTCACGTAGCAGTAGACCCGGACCACCTGTGGGCAGGTAACAGGGGTGGCTACAGCAGGAAGCCTTCTGGGTTTGGGAGGACTCCACGCCCAAAGGACTAGGAACCCTGCCCTCAGCCCCAAGTTCCCTCTGGCCTAGGTCATCGGGGCGTCCATACCCTCCGCTGGATTTCACGGGCTTCGATGCGGCCAGCCTCCCTTCGCAGCTGCTCCACGCGGGCCTTGGCCAGGCACAGGTAGGCCTGCAGGTGGGGCCGGGTCACCGCAAGCCGCAGCAGGCACAGCACTACCAGCAGCCAAAGGCGCCCGGAGTCGAAGGCAGAGTCGGACAGCCTGTGCGGAGCGGGGCGGGGTAAGGGGCTAGGAAGGCCGCCCCTCACCCCCCAGGATCTTCCCCAGGTTCCTCCCTGAGTCTCAGAGGTTGGAGCACCCAGGGGAGCCCCACCCGATACGCACAGGGAGAAGGGCCTTTCCCCAAACGGCGGCTGGTGCAGGAAGTCCCGTGCAATGGGCTTTGTCCAGAGCCACAGGATGAACAGGGGAGACAGGAAGCTGGTGTGCAGGAGGAACCTAGGGGGTGACAGCAGGAGAGAGTGAGGCCTGGGCACCCCCTCTTCCCCAGCCCCTCCCTTAGGGCCCCTAATCCCCCCACCCACCAAGCGACCCACGTAACTGCAGCATGGGCCGGTCCTCCGACATGGTCAGCGCGTCCCGGTGGGTCTGGGCCAGCCGTAGGCCTGGGAAGGTGAGGAAGGCACCCAGCACAGAGCCCACCACCGCCAGCCCCACACGGATAGCCAGCTTGGCCACAGGGAGCCTAGGAGAACACCAGGTCACAAGCTTGCCTGGGGGACCCTGGGAGGGTCCCATCCTGCCCTTGCTCCCCTCCCCCATTCCCAGGACTCACACCCAGTCCCAGTCCTGCTTCTTCAGAAGTGGCTCCAAGTTCTGGGTCATGCTGGCCAGGCCTGGGGACGATAAGAAGAGGACCGAATAGAGTGAATTCCTAGGGTCTCTGAGGCCACTCTGTTCCCTAATCCCCCATCCCTCAAGCATCCATTTGCTCCCCAAGTAGGAATGCACCAGGCCCTGTGCCAGGCATAAGGACAACTTTGTGCTCTAGTTACACAGCACTCTTTACAAGAAACAAGGTCAGTGTGTTGGCTCACGCCTTCAGCACTTTGAGAGGCCGAGGCAGGCGGATCACCTGTGATCAGGAGTTTGAGACAAGCCTGGCCAACATAGTGAAAGCCTGTCTCTACTTAAAATACAAAAATTAGCTGGGCGTGGTGGCAGGTGCCTGTAATCCCAGCTACTTGAGGCAGGAGAATCGCTTGAACCTGGGGGGCGGAGGTTGCGGTGAGCCTAGACCGCACCATTGCACTCTAGCCTGGGGGATAAGAGTGAAACTCAGTCTCAAAGAAAAAGAAACAGAATGTACCAGGCAGATACTCCTGATTGGGCTGGGAACATTCAGGGGTATCTGTTGAGCCTGAGCTCCCTAGGTTATAGAAGGAATCTGGAGGGGGATGAAGGACTCCTGCGGGAGAAAACCAAAGTCCTCCTGGAGGAAGGAATCCTCAGTTCAGGACCCAAGATTGTGCAGTGGCTCGCACCTGTAACTCAGCACTTTGGGAGGCCAAGGCGGGTGGATCATTTGAGCTCACAAGTTCGAGACCAGCCTAGGCAACATGGCAAAACCCCCATCTCTACAAAAAATACAAAACCAGGAGTGGTGGTGCATGCCTGTAGTCCCAACTACTCTGAAGGCTGAGGTGGGAGGATGGGTTGGGCCCAGGATGTGGAGGTTGCAGTGAGCTGAGATCATGCCATTGCACTCCAGCACAGAGTGAAACTTTGTCAAAAAAAAAAAAAAAAAAAAAAGGAGAAAATTCATATGAGCTCACAGGCAAAATCAACAAATGCATAAGGAAACAAATCACCATAAAGGAGAGTTAACAGAAAAACAACAGTCAAGTTTAGGCCTCAAAGACTTCAGAACTTGGTGCTGTCAATTATGTGTCAGATGACTAAGGAAATGAAAGCTGTAATCACAGAACAGGTGACATGAGACTACCTTCAGATGACTGGGTAGAATTGCAAAGGAACCAAATTTAACTCTTCTAAAGGGAAAATGTAAGTGTTGAAATAATAGATTGTTAAACAGCACATTAGGAACAGCCAAAGGAGGAACTGATGAACTGGAAGACAGATCTGAAGAAATCACTCAGATTCCAACTCAGAAAAGTAGGTGAGAAATACGAAGAGAGAGGCTAAGAGAATAAGGAAGACAGAACAGAAAGTCCAATGCAAATCAAATCAGAGCCCCAGAGGTAGGGAAGAGAAGGAATGAAGAATAAAAGGAATTACTGGAAGAGAATAGTTGAGAAGTTTGCAGAATGAAAGACACACACAAAGTATATCAAACCATGTAAATAAAAAGAAATCCATACCTAAACACAATGGAGTGAAACTGCAGAACACCAAAAACAAAAAAATCACAAAGCAGCCGGGGAGTTAAGACATTTCACCTATAAAGGAACAACAATTAGGCTGACAGCTAATGTCAACTGCAACAACAGAAAAGGAACAAATAGAAAGCAAAAAAGTAAGATGGTAGAAACAAAGTCAAATGTCAGTTATCACAATAAATGTAAGTAGACTAAACTTTAAAGTTACATGACAAAGACTATCAGACTACATTGAAAATATCCAGCTACATGTTTTTTTAAAGGATGACATACCTTGACATAAAGTCACTGGAAGATTGAAAGTAAAGGGATGTTAAAAAGATACAGCAAATACTAATCAAAAGAAAGCAAGCGGCCGGGCGCGGTGGCTCACGCCTGTAATCCCAGCACTTTGGGAGGCCGAGACGGGCGGATCACGAGGTCAGGAGATCGAGACCATCCTGGCTAGCACGGTGAAACCCCATCTCTACTAAAAAATCCAAAAAACTAGCCGGGCGAGGTGGCGGGCGCCTGTAGTCCCAGCTATTCGGGAGGCTGAGGCAGGAGAATGGCATAAACCTGGGAGGCGGAGCTTGCAGTGAGCTGAGATCCGGCCACTGCACTCCAGCCTGGGCGACAGAGCGAGACTCCGTCTCAAAAAAAAAAAAAAAAAAAAAAGAAAGCAAGCTAGAAAGGCTACACTACTACCAGCCAAACTGGACTAAGAAGTAATATTAGAATAGGCCGGGCGTGGTGGCTCACACCTGTAACTCTAGCACTTTGGGAGGCCGAGGCAGGTGGATCACAAGGTCAGGAGTTCAAGACCAGTTTGGCCAACATGGTGAAACCCTGGCTCTACTAAAAATACAAAAATTAGCTGGGCATAGTGGCAGGTAATACCAGCTACTTGGGAGGCTGAGGCAGGAGAACCACTTGAACCCAGGAGGCAGAGGTTGCGCCATTGCACTCCAGCCTGGGCAACAAGAGCAAAACTCCATCTCGAAAAAAAAAAAAAAAGAAAAAAAAGAAGTAAAAAAGAAGTAGTATTAGAAGATAGAAGGGGTCCATACATCATGATAAAATGGCTGATTCACCAGGAAAATGTAGCAGTTCTAAATCTGTGAACACCTTGTGAATAGGCTGTAAAATATATAAAGAAAACACTGACAGAATTGATAAGGAAATTGAGAGCTCTGTTGTCCCAGAGGGAGACTGACTTCTGCTGACTGATATGTCACAGACAAAAGGTTAGGCAAGATGGAGATTTGAATTTATTAAACTCATAGAGCCAGAGAATATGTCCTTCAATTACAACACGTGAAAAAAGGCAACACAACAACAGAATATGTCAAGAAAACATGGAACGGTCACAAAATCTGATCACGTTCCAGGCCATAGGGCAAACCTTACCAAATTTTAAATAAATTATTTCAAATAGACCATCTGTGCAATTGAGCTAGAAATAAATATGTATTTTTTAAAGGTCTATGTTTGAAAAATTTAAAAATATTTAATAATCCATAGGTCAAAGCATAGCAAGACCCCATCTCTACAGAAATCAGAAGGGAAATGTTAAAACATCCCAAACAGAACAATAAAAAATATCAACCAAAACTTGGGTGAACTGTCGGGCGTGATGGCTCACACCTGTAATCCCAGCACTTTGGGAAGCCAAGGCAGGTGGATCACCTGAGGTCAGGAGTTTGAGACCAGCCTGGCCAACATGGTGAAACCTCTTCTCTACTAAAAATACAAAAATTAGCCAGGCGTGGTGGCGTGCACCTGTAATCCCAGCTACTCAGGAGGCTAAGGCAGGAGAATCACTTGAACCTAGGAGGCAGAGGTTGCAGTGAACTGAGATTGCACAATTGCACTCCAGCCTGAGTGACAAGAGCAAAACTCTATCTCAAAAAAAACCTCCAAAAAGCAAAAAAAAAAAAAAAAATTAGGTGAACAAAAGTGAGAGACCTGATAAAATATGTATAACATTAAATGCTATATATGCTATAAACTTAGAAAAGACTGAAAATTTATGAGCCAAGTAGCTAACTGAGAAATTAGAAACAAGAAAAGGAGGTACATCACTACTGTTCTAAAATCCAGAGGTCCTAGTCACACCAAAAGGGAAAGATCAGACAAGACAAAAGAAAACCAAAAAGAACCTGGAATTCAATAAAAATACAATTCTTTTTTTTTTTTTTTTTTTTTTTTTTTGAGACGGAGTCTTGCTCAGTCGCCCAGGCTGAAGTACAGTGGCGTGATCTCGGCTCACTGCAAGCTCTGCCTCCCGGGTTCACGCCATTCTCCTGCCTCAGCCTCCCAAGTAGCTGGGACTACAGGCGCCCACCACCACGCCTGGCTAATTTTTTGCATTTTTAGTAGAGACGGGGTTTCACCGTGTTAGCTAGGATGGTCTCGATCTCCTGACCTCGTGATCCACCCGCCTCGGCCTCCCAAAGTGCTGGGATTACAGGCGTGAGCCACCACGCCCGGCCTAAAAATATAATTCTTTAGCAAGGTTAGTCCATGGAGACACTCAAATTTGACCCCTACATCATAACACAAAAATTAATATCACTGTCCATCAGCGACAGTGAGGAGTTTAGGAGCTTATATAAAATGTAAAAGTTGAAATATTTTATTTTATTTTGTTTTATTTATTTTTAAGATGGAGTCTTGCTCTTGTCGCCCAGGCTAGAGTGCAATGACGCGATTTTGGCTTACTGCAACTTCCGCCTCCTGGGTTCAAGCGATTCTCCTGCCTCAGCCTCCAGAGTAGCTATTACAGGTGCACGCCACCTCGCCCAGCTGCTTTTTGTATTTTTACTACAGATGGGGTTTCACCATGTTGACCAGGCTAGTCTTGAACTCCAGACCTCAGGCAATCCACCCGCCTCGGCCTCCCAAAGTGTTGGGATTACAGGCATGAGCCACCACGCCTGGCCGAAATATTTTAGAATAAAATATAGAATGACTTTCTGATTTTAGGGAAGGATATTTTTCAAGACAAATATCAACTAAAATAATCAAATAACATTCATCAAGATACTAGAGGTGACGCTTACAACTACGTTCAATGGCTCAGCAAAGAAAGTGTGATGCATGTATGCAGACGGAAAATAATGCAAATAGTGGTCAAGTGAAAAGAAAAAGAAAACAAGTATTGGCAATGAAGTGGAGAAATTGTGCACTTGTGCACTGCTGCTGGGAATATAATATATAAAATAGGCCAGGCACAGTGGTGCATGCCTATAATCCCAGCACTTTGGAAGGCCGAGGCTGGCACACTGCTTGAGTTCAAGAGTTTGAGACCAGCCTGGGCAACATGGCAAAATCCGTCTCTATTAAAAATACAAAAATTATCTGGGTGTGGCTGGGCGCGGTGACTCACACCTGTAATCCCAGCACTTTGGGAGGCCAAGATGGGCAGATCGCCTGAGGTCAAAAGTTCAAGACCAAAAAAAAAAAAAAAAAAAAAAATTTTTAGCTGGGTGTGGTGGTAGGAGCCTATAGTCCCAGCTACTCGGGAGCCTGAGGCATGAGAATCATTTGAATCCAGGAGGCGGAGGTTGCAGTGAGTGGAGATCATGCCACCACTGCACTCCAGCCTGGGCAACAGAATGAGACTCTGTCTCAAAAATAAAATAAAATGGTTCAGCTGCTGTATAAAACGGTATGGCAGTTCCTCAAAAAATTAAAAGTAGAATTATCATATAATCCAGCAGTTCCACTTCTGGATATATCCCCTCCAAAACTGAAAATGGAGTCTCAAAGAGATACTTGTACACTCAGGTTCACAGCAGTATTAGTCAAAAAGCCAAAAGTTGGAAACAACCCAAGCAAATGTTCATCCGTGGACAAATAAACAAAATGTGTTCCATCCAGACAATGAAATACTGTTCAGTCTTAAAAATGGAATTCTGGCTGGGCACAGTGGCTCATGCCTGTTATCCTAGCACTTTGGGAGGCTGAGGTGAGAGGATTGCTCAAGGCCAGGAGTTTGAGACCAGCCTGGGAAGCATAGCAAGACCCCATCTCTACAGACAAAAAAGTAAAAATTAGCCAGGCATGGTGGCACGTGACTGTGGTCCCAGCTACTTGGAAGGCTGAGGTGGGAGATCACTTGAGCCCTGGAGGTCAAGGCTGCAGTGAGTTGTGATTGCACCACTGCACTCCAGCCTAGATGACACAGTGAGATCCTGTCTCAAAAAAAGAAAAAAAATCTAACACCTGCTACAACATGGATATGATTTGAGGACATTGTGCTAACTGAAATGAGCCCATCACAAAAGGACAAATACTGTATGATGCCACCTATATGAGGAACCCAGAGTGGTCACATTCACAGAGACAGGACATAAAATGGTGGGTATCAGGGGCTGCAGAAGGAGGAACAGGGAGTTAGTGTTTAATGGGATGGAGTTTCAGTTTTGCAAGAGGAAAGAGTTGTGGAGATGGATGGTGGTGATGGTTCCACAATAATCTAAATAGACTTTTTTTTTTTTTTTTGAGACAGAGTCTCGCTCTGTCTCCCAAGCTGGAGTGCAGTGGCGTGATCTCATCTCACTGCAAGCTCTGCCTCCTGGGTTCACACCATTCTCCTGCCTCAGCCTCCCAAGTAGCTGGGACTACAGGTGCCCACCACTACGCCCAGCTAATTTTTTGTATTTTTAGTAGAGACGGGGTTTCACCATGTTAGCCAGGATGGTCTTGATCTCCTGACCTTGTGATCTGCCTGCCTCAGCCTCCCAAAGTGCTGGGATTACACACATGAGCCACCACGCCTGGCCTATCTTTTTTTTTTTTTTTTGAGATGGAGTTTTACTCTTGTTGCCCAGGCTGGAGTGCCATGGCTCGATCTTGGCTCACCACAACCTCCGCTTCCCAGGTTCAAGCAATTCTCCTGCCTCAGCCTCCCAAGTAGCTGGGATTACAGGCGTGTGTCACCACATCCGGCTAATTTTGTATTTTTAGTAGAGACAAAATTTAGGGTTTCTCCATGTTGAGCAGGCTGGTCTCGAACTCCCAACCTCAGGTGATCTGCCTGCCTCAGCCTCCCAAAGTGCTGGGATTATAGACATGAGCCACCACGCTCGGCCATCTAAATATACTTAATGCCACTGAGCTGCACATTTAAAAATGGTTAAGATGGTGAATTTTATGTTTTGTCTATTTTACCAAAATGAAAAAAAATTCAAAGAGAAAAAAGATACAAAAATGGGCAACAACGTGAACAGGCATTTCACAGAAATTTCATAGAAGAGACATGAATCATCAATAAACAGGAAAAGGTGCTCAACTTCCCTGGTAATCAGAGAAATGCATGTTAAGGCCACAGAGGGCATCATTCCACATGATGAGGACTAGGTTGGCAAAAATCAAGCCCTATCTATGGATCCTGATTCATTTAAACCTTACTGCCCCCTGGGAGATTGGTGCAGTCACTACCCCACCTACTTCTTATTTGAGGGGTAGGTTTGCAGGTACTCATATTATTATTTTGCTTTATAATTGACATACACATCTTCTTTGTATATATCAAACATATATAATTTTAAAAACTGAAAGGCAGGGAGAATTGGAGAAGGTAAAACTCAAACAGTCAGCAGGGTCATGTGGGCCATGGTGAGGACTATGGTCTTCTAAGACCCAGGGAGTGTGGTGCCAGGCAGAGAAGTGATGAGGTACAAATTCTATGTTAAAAGGATCATTTAAGAGGCCAGGCATGGTGGCTCACACCTGTAATACCAGCACTTTGGGAGGCTGAGGTGGGCAGATCGCTTGAGCTCAGGAGTGTGAGACCAGCCTGGGCAACACAATGAGACCCTGTCTCAATAAAAATAAATAAATAAATAATATTTTTAAAAAATGAAAAAAAGAGCCAGGCGCGGTGGCTCATGCCTGTAATCCCAGCACTTTGGGAGGCTGAGACGGGCGGATCACGAGGTCAGGAGATCGAGACCATCCTGGCTAACACGGTGAAACCCCGTCTCTACTAAAAAATACAAAAAAACTAGCCGGGCGAGGTGGCGGGCGCCTGTGGTCCCAGCTACTGGGGAGGCTGAGGCAGGAGAATGGCGGGAACCCAGGAGGCGGAGCTTGCAGTGAGCTGAGATCCGGCCACTGCACTCCAGCCTGGGCGGCAGAGCGAGACTCCGTCTCAAAAAAAAAAAAAATAAAATAAAATAAAATAAAAAAAGAGAAAAAGAGGCCACACACAGTGGCTCACACCTGTAATCCCAGCACTTGGGGAGGCTGAGGTGGGTGGGTCACCTGAGGTCAGGAGTTTGAGACCAGCCTGGCCAACATGGTGAAACCCCATCTTTACTAAAAATAAAAAAATTAGCCAGGCTTGGTGGTGTGCACCCATAATCCCAGCTTGGGAGGCTGAGGCAGGAGAATCACTTGAATGCAGGAGGCAGAGGTTGCAGTGAGCTGAGATCATGCCACTGAACTCCTGCCTGGGTGACAAAAGTGAGACTCCATCTCAAAAAAAAAAAAAAGAAAAAGAAAGAAGAGCTATAGCCATGAGTATCCATCAGAGACAGTGAGAAAGGGAAGGTCCTCTCTTCCCCAAAGCCCAATGAGGTTCAGGAGTTGAGATAGTCACTAATGGGGGCTGTCTTCACCCCAGGAGCCCACTCCTTTACCTATTCATGCTGGACACCGAGCCAGTGAAACCAGCCTGGTCAGATTACATGAGGGAGTGACAGCTGTGGCGCCCCCACATTGGGGGCTGCACTTACCAGGCTCCAGGCCCAGCTCGAGGGTGTCCTCCCGCACCACCTGTACCAGCATGGCCAGCAGCAGGAAGAGGAAGGCAAAGGTGAGGCAGACAGAGCGCTCACCCCCCTCCTCGGCACTGAAGTACAGCCGTGTCACTGTCAGGAACATCTTGCTGGAGGCTAGAGCTAAGGAGGCCTCAGTTGCCACTGCCCCACTCTGCCCATTTCACCACACCCCACCTGGGAACTCCCGGGAACAAGCACTGCTGCACAAACAGGCCTTGGGGATGACCTAGAGGAGTTCGGGTTTGGGGTGCTGGATCCCAGATCAGGATGTAAACTGGGGGTTCCTGTTGAGTGGGAGATGGCCTCATCAGGCCACCATGTCTGTTCAGCCTCCCGCCCTGGGTGATCCTGCCTCTTTCACCCACCTCACCTACTTCACATCCCTTGGAAAAGCAATCAGATATAGAAGGGCTTCATCTCCAATCTGCCCTCAAAATGCAGCATTGGGGCCAGACACGGTAGTGCATGCCTGTAATCCCAGCTACTTGGGAGGCTGAGGCAGGAAAATCACTTGAACCCGGGAGACGGAGGTTGTAGTGCCTAAATCATGCCACTGCACTCCAGCCTGGGCAACAAGAGCAAAACTCCATCTCAAAAAAAAAAAAAAAAAAAAAAAAAAGCATGGGAATCTGGGGAACCAGTGGATTTTGAGACAGGTTTCCCTCTCCAAGAGTCACAGGGGTGGCATTCTTTCTGTGCTTCCTCAAACTTGCGTCCCTAAAGTCATATGTTTGCTCTCTTTGGAGGCCAAAGCAGGAGAATCACTTGAAGCCAGTCAGGACCAGCCTAGGCAACAAAGCAAGATCCCATCTCAACAACAACAAATATATATACATATACACATATACATACACATACATACATACATACATATGTGTGTGTGTGTGTGTATATATAAAATTTGGGGGGGGGGAAGGAATTCACTCTTGTCACCCAGGCTGGAGTGCAATAGCATGATCTCGGCTAACTGCAACCTCTACCTCCCGGGTTCAAGCGATTCTCCTGCCTCAGGCTCCTAAGTAACTGGGATTACAGGCATGCACCACCATGCCTGGCTAATTTTTGTATTTTTAGTAGAGAAGGGGTTTCTCCATGTTGGTCAGGCTGGTCTTGAACTCCTGACCTCAGGTGATCCACCCACCTTGGCCTCCCAAAGTGCTGGGATTACAGGCATGAGCCACTGTGCCCGGCTAATTTTTGTACTTTTAGTAGAGATGGGGTTTCACCATGTTGGCCAGGCTGGTCTCGAACTCCAGACCTCAGGTGATCCGCCTGCCTCAGCCTCCCAAAGTGCTGGGATTACAAGTGTGAGCCACCATGCCTGGAGTATACATTTTTTAAAATTTTGCCAAGGGGCCATCTCTTTCTTGGCCTTGATTGTGGACTGGCCTGGTGATTTCCTTACACAAGGAGAATGTGGTAGAAAGAAAAGGGATGGGGTGGGTGACTTTGGGCAAGGCATTCCCTCTTGCCTCCTGGCATTTCTACTGCCACTGAATGGCATGATCATGTGGAGTGGAGATTAACCGACTTGCTGAGCCCTGCCCAGTCTGTTCACCCACAGAACCAGAGCACATAAAATGTCTGCTTCATGCCACCAAGCTTGGGGAAGTTTGTGGCACAGCAGGTGAAAACTGCCACCCCAGTTTAGGGGAGCCAGGGAAGCTCGGGTCCTGCTCCCATCTGCCCCTCTGGCAGGGAGCAGAGAGGAAGGATACATGGAGAAGGCCACTGTGAGCAGGCACCAGAACACGGCAATGTTAGTCTCCTTGGCTGGACCCAGCACGTAGTAGTAGGCCTCTGTGAAGAGGTACACGCCACCCGAGTACACAGCAAAGTCCACGAACCACTGGTACTCCAGGAAGAAGTGCAGGACTGCGGGGGGCACTCTGCTCAGCCCTGGGGCCCAGCCCGCTCCCCTCCCAACAGCATACTCCTCCTTCAAATCCTCCCCACCCCCATGAGGGTGTGGGGACCTTCAGGGCTGAGGGTGTGGAGTTTAGGGACGGGACTGGGCTATTACCCAGGGCATCCACAGTTGTGAGGGGGCAGGTCTCCAGCTGGAATGGGGCATCTCGGGGCACAGACAGTGGCTTCTCCTCACTAAGGCCATTGGCCCACCTGGGAGGATGGTGACAAGCAAGGGGGCTGGTAAGCACACATCCCACTGGGGCCAGCCACCCTCAGAGCTCAGAGCAGTTGGCCTGGAGACCATCACTTCCTATAGCCTCGGCTCTTCTGCACACTGGGATGTGAGGACCCCCACCACCACCACCCACAGGACTGGCTAGAGCAAACTGCTAGGAAACAGATGCTAACTTGACAGTGATCATCTCCTTGGACTAGGGTCTCCCAGTTCACCTGTGCCCAGATCAGAGTCCGGAAGTGTGGGTAGGCCAGTCCTGTGTCCCTTAGCCCAGAGCCCCCTGAGCAAGGGTGAGGCCGTCCCTGGGGAGGAGCCACCCACCCAAGGCTGGGGATGGGGCCCAGTTCACTCACCGCTCTTTCCTGCCTCTGGGCCTCGGCTTCCCCGCCAGAGCCCGAAGCTCCTCCTCGGACGGGTGCTTGTATCGGAACAGACTGAGAGCAAGGACGGGCAGTCAGGGAAGCTCAGATATGGGGCTGGCAGGTTGAGGCAGTGAACCTCAAATCCAGGGATTCTAGTTAGAGGGTAGCCTAGTTCAGGGGAACACTGGGAGGTAGGTGAGGGTACAGCATGGGGAAATTCTGGGGAAATCGTGAGGCCAACAGATCTAGGCTGAGTGGGCTCAGGAGGCTTGGATACCCCTGAATCTGCTGGCTAACTCTCCTGGGGAAGCAGGTGTGTGCAACTTTTATCTTCTTTTTCCTTTTCTTTCTGAGACAGAGTCTTGCTCTGTCGCCCAGCCTGGAGTGCAGTGGCACGATCTTGGCTCACTGCAACCTCCACTTCCCGGGTTCAAGTGATTCTCCTGCCTCAACCTCCCGAGGAGCTGGGACTACCGGCATGCACCACGATGCCCAGCTAATTTTTGTATTTTTAGTAGGGACAGGGTTTCACTATGTTGGCCAGGCTGGTCTCAAACTCCTGACCTCAAGTGATACACCCGCCTCAGCCTCCCAAAGGGCTGGGATTACAGGCGTAAGCCACCTCGCCTGGCTTTCTGTTTTTGTTTTTGAGAGAAGGCCTTGGTCGGTCGCCCAGGCTAGAGTACAGTGGCGCCATCTCAGCTCACGGCAGACTCGACCTTCTGGGCTCAAATGATCCTCCCGCCTCAGACTCCTGATTAGCTGGGATCACAGGCGTGAGCCACCATACCCGGCTAATTTTTAAAATTTTTTGTAGAGACGCGGTCTTGCCATGTTGCCCAGGCTGGTCTCAAACTCCTGGGTCAAGTGATCCTCCCACCTTGGCTTCCCCCAGTGTTGGGATTATGGGCCTGAGCCATCATCTCTGACGCGTTTTTTTGCCTTTGTTTTTGTCACATACATTTTTCTCAGGAGAGAATTCAGTTACCACCAGATTCTCAGAAAGCATCAGAGACCCACACAGGGACAAAAACCAGAGCAGGCGAGCTCTAGCAGGTGCAGGGGTGGAAGGAAGGCTGGGTTACAGGGAGGCAGGAAGAGTGGGGGATGTGGGGAGTGTGGCGATGGTTCCACCCATGTGTACATCTGTCAAAACAGGTCCAACTGTATACGTCAAATATATACAGTTTGTGTCAGGCACAGGGGCTCACGCCTGTAATCCTAGCACTTTAGGAGGTCAAAGTGGTAGGATCGCTTGAGCCCAGGAGTTTGAGACCAGCCTGGGCAACTTAGCAAGACCCCATCTCTATTAAAAGTTAAAAAATTGGCCGGGCGCGGTGGCTCAAGCCTGTAATCCCAGCACTTTGGGAGGCCGAGACGGGCGGATCACGAGGTCAGGAGATCGAGACCATACTGGCTAACACCGTGAAACCCCGTCTCTACTAAAAATACAAAAAACTAGCCAGGCGAGGTGGCGGACGCCTGTAGTCCCAGCTACTCCGGAGGCTGAGGCAGGAGAATGGCGTAAACCCGGGAGGCGGATCTTGCAGTGAGCTGAGATCCGGCCACTGCACTCCAGCCCGGGCTACAGAGCAAGACTCCGTCTCAAAAAAAAAAAAAAAAAAAAAAAAAAAAAAAAAAAAAAGTTAAAAAATTGTCTGGGCACGGTGGTGTACACCTGTAGTCCCAGCTACTCAGGAGGTTCAGGCAGGAGAGCCACCTGAGCCCAGAAGGTTGAGGTTGCAGTGAGCTATGATCAGACCACTGCACTACAAGCTGGGTAACAATGAGACCCTGTCTCTAAAAAGAAAAAGAAAAAACAAATATATACAGTTTGTTGTACTTCAATTACACCTCAACAACGTCTTTCCCCCCATCACCCACTAACCAAGATCGAGGCCGTGCAATTTGTGAGGGAGAGCGTAGGGAGCCAGAAGGGGGCGTGGTTCCGCGGGGCCCCTCCCACCGCCGGGACACGACTCACCTGCCGTTGCAGAGCAGCCAGCGCGCGAAGGAGCAGTGCGGCGCCAGCCTGTGCATGAGGGTGGCAGTGAGCAGGGTCACCACCAGCTGCACTCCGAGGACCGCCTGGGGGGAGGGGACGTGACTGGCAGCACCTGCCAGAGGGTCACAAGCTTCCTCCCTCCCTAGGAACCCAGGCTATTTATAGAGAAGCCAGGCCCGATGGGGGAAGGGCGAGCCTCTTAGGCTCTAGCAGCTTCTTAGGGGAGAGTCCTGGGGTGAGCCTGGACTCACCTGGCCTGGCCCTGCCCTCTCACGTCAGAGATCAGCAGCACCCCCCCGCCCCATCACCACCTAGCTGGAGTGTAGGGCAGTGGAGACCATGGGGTTCGCCTCCTGCCTCCACTATGGATTCAGGTATAATATTACTTTCCTGGAGTCTCACTTTTCTCATCTGGAAATGGGTGCTTCCTATGTAGCCTCCTGTATTCCTCACCACCACCTTCCAGCCCCTAACCACGAGGTCGCCACACTCAGTGCAAGCAACTCCCACCGCCTTCTGCGCTCCCACCTTGGGAGCCACTGCGTCCTGGTTGAGCTTCTAGCTTTCTCCTTCCCCCGGGAGCTCCTTCCCCTAAGTGTCTCCCACCTTAAATGATCCCTGATGGTTCCATCACCCTCCTCCCTCTCCTTCCCTTTGTAATTAACCTCCTTGAAAGGGCATCTATGCTCCTGGCCACCTCCTGTTTTGATGTGAAGACCTACATGTCTGAGTGTGGTGAGCTTATTTATTTTTATTTGTGTGTGTGTGTGTGTGTGTGTGTGTGTGTTTTGGCAGGGGAGTGGTGGTGGGGAGAATAGGGTCTTGCTCTGCCACCCAGGCTGGAGTGCAGTGACATGGTGGGGTGCTCACTGCAGCCTCAACCTCCCAGGTTCAAGTGATTCTCCCACATCAGCCTCCCTAGTAGCTGGGATTACAGGCACCCGCCAACACACCCAGCTGATTTTTGACTATTTTGTAGAGATAGGGTTTCTCCATGTCGCCCAGGCTGGTCTTGAACGCCTAGGCTCAAGCAGTCCTCCCGCCTTGGCTTCCCAAACTGTTGGGATTACAGGCATGAGCCACTGTGTCAGGCCTATTTTTATTTTTAGAGATGGGGTCTTGCTATGTTGCCCAGGCTGGTCTCAAACTCCTGGGATCAAGTGATCCTTCCACCTCAACCTACTGAGTAGCTAGGACCACAGTCATGCACTAACACACCCAGCTATGACTTTTTTTTTTTTTTAAATTAGGAATTTTCTCACCCAGTTCTTAATTCAGAACACATTTTCATATACTTATTTTTAAACATTTTAGAAGAATCAGTCTGTGGTGAAGCTGGGTTTTCCTGCTTGAATGCAGTAAATACCCATTTGCTGCCAGTAATTACGTAATTATGTAAAATTATGTGCTCAGGAGAGCTGTCTACTAGTATTCTGGTGTCATAATCAAAATGAAATAAAGTTTAATACTAAAATTAATTATTAAAATAATCCTTTAATCAGGCATAAATAAGCTAAATTTACTCAGAAAAACCCTAATGTGATGGATACCGGGCCTAGCATGATAATTCGAAACGACTGCTGAGGCCAGGCACGGTGGCTCATGCCTGTAATCCCAGCACTTTGGGAGGCTGAGGCGGGCTGATCACTTGAGGTCAGGAGTTTGAGACCAACCTGGTCAACATGGTGAAACCTTGTCTCTACTAAAAATACAAAAATTAGCGGCATGGTGGCACATGCCTGTAATCCCAGCTACTCGGGAGGCTGAGGCAGGAGAATTGCTTGAACCCGGGAGGCAGAGGTTGCAGTGAGTCGAGATTGCGCCATTGCACTCCAGCCTGAGCAACAGAGTGGGACTCTGTCTCAAAACAAAATAATAATCATAAAAAAATAAAAATAAATAAAATAACAGACTAATAGGACATTTTCTCTGTGCCTGTCACTTATAAACTGAGACCAGAAATCTTTTTTCAGTAATGAGGTTGGTGGTGCCATCTTTCTCATCTCTACATCCTCATTGCTCACCCTCCCCCGGACCCTAGTGCACACTGGCTGGTTGGCTGGCTGGCACTTAAGGACCATGAGTGCCAGCCCATGAGCCCCTGCAAGCCAGTGAGCCACCTGCCCTGCCACTCACCAGTCTGTTTTTCTTCTCTCTCTCGGACCTCTCTCCTGTGACCTGCCAGGGTTTTAACCACCCAATCCACCAACCCATCACAACCTTAGCACAGTAACACCTCCAGCCCAGACCTCTCTGCTGAGCTCAACCAGTAGGCTCCTCCAGGCTCTCCTGAGAGACCCCAACACTCACCCATCATCCCATACCCTTCCAGGTGGTTCAGGCCTTTACCAGTCTCACAGTCAGCCCCCAACTCGGTTCTGCACCCTGCAGGCATAGCTACAGACCCCCCCTCCACCTCCCCATGGCTCAGCTCTCTCCTCAGCCCTCACTGCGCCCAACCACTGGAGTCTCAGAGGTCTTCCTGGACCTTTGGGCTCTTCATCAATGACCCCACCACCTCCCAAAACCTCCTAAGGGAAAAGGTGGTGGAGGGGTGTATCTCTTCACCTAAGGCTTCTAGAGGTCTGTCCTGGGATGTTCTGATAGCCCTGCCCTCCAGCCAGCCTCCTATCTCAAGGTCAGGGCTCCGCAGACATCTCCAAGGATTTTCTTGAGTCTTCCATCAGCTCCTTCTTTTCCCTTTACTGGATTTACGATCCTTGAACCCAAGAACCCTGATAAAATCAATGCAACTTCCCTCCATCTCATTCCCGGGAGCCCGCGCCCTCATCTCCTACGGCGTCCTGCACCTGCGCCTGGGACAACGTCCCACTTTCAATAATCCCGGCCATCAGGGCCCTTCCTTCAGGGCCATCTCCAGCACCCCTCATCGGGGATGGTCCCAGGCAGGGACCCTCCAGTTCTCCAGTTCCACGTCCCTCTCTCTGCCCAGGCCAGTCGCGTCAGGGTTGTGGGAGTGCCCCATCTACCCGCACCAGCCTGATCCCCTGGGGCTGGGCTAAGTTTTAAGAACATACTCAGTGGGTTGAACCCAGAGCTGAGTGAGACGTGAAGGTTCCAACTGTCCTGTCTCCCACTCTGAGAACTTTGCCCGCCCTGAGGCCACCCAGACCTCCTGAGTCCACTTCCCACGGCTTCCCCTGCCCGTTGCACACACCCCGATATAGAAGGGACCCCTGCTGGATCCCGTCGGCGCGGCCCCCACGCTCCTGCAGGACCCCCGTCCCCAGAGTGGACCCCAACAGGCCCCCACACCGCCTTAACAAGGTTCCAAATGTGCTGAGGTCCGCAGTCCCCTCTGTGGGACCACGACCCCATAGCAGGACCCCAAACCCCTAAAAGGTCTCCAGAGAGCGGAATCCCCAGAACGCTTAAGGGCTTCTAGTCTCCCTGGGTACGACCCCCGTCGACTCCTTCGGAGGTCCTGCAGCGAGAGCAGGGCCCCCAGACAGGGACACACGGCCTTCAGCGTGCCCCCGAATCCCTCAGAGCCTCCAATCCCCAAGAAGAGACCACATTCCCTCAGTGTCTCCCTGGACCCCCTCGGCTGGACCCCGGCCCTGCAGAGCCCCCTACTTCGCAAGACGCTCGCTCACCATGGCGCTCGCGGGAGCGCGGTGCACGGACCCACCGGCCTGGGGCTCCGGGCCCTCCACGGGAACTTGACCAATTAGAGCCCGACTCTGATCTGACGAGCATCCCGTGCAACCAATCAGCGTGTTTTGAGCCGGCAAGTCACCAAGGACGAGGAGGCCGCTCGCGTTGCATGCCGGAAATTGTAGTTCAGACACGCTGGTTCTGAGCGATCAAAGTCAAGATTGTGTCTGGGAGGCCTGCGTGGCCCACCTCTCTGAAGGCTCAGTCTTCTCTTACCTAAACTTATTTCAAAGGTTTGCAGCGAAATCATTTATTCCCACCTAAGGGACATTTCTGAGAGAACTCCCCCCCATCAAGAACATTCAATGGCTCCTACTTAGTAGACTAAGTACTTAGTATTCCTAAGTACCAAGTAGGCTAAGTACTCAGACTGAATCCAGACCCCTCTGCCTGACTTAAATCTGCTGCTAGCACTGTGGTGCACCTAATAGTACAGCTTGCACCCACCATGCTCTGTCATACCTCCAGGCTTTTGTAAATATCCTACATCTTGCAATGCCTTCAGGAATGCCTCAATCTTAAAATAAAAACAAAACAAAACCAAAAAAGAATGCCTCAATATTTTTCACCTGGCAAGTGCTTTATTCATCTCTATCATCCAGGACTCTGGCTGTGCTCCACAAAATATCAACTAAAATAGGTTCAAGCAAAAAAAAGGAAAGTTTATGGCTCATGTGACAGAAAATACTAGCTGTAGGGTCAGCTTCAGGCATGGCTGGATCAAGGACCAAATGTCAGCTTCAGGGATCTGATGTTCTTTATTTCACCGCTAGAAGGAAAGGGCTTCTGGTGTTCGTGCCTGGATTTTGCCGTTTGTCTTTCTGTGGATGAGTGTGTCTGCCTGAGTGTAGACATATATTGGGTATGACCAAGTGTCTGAGTATCTTTATGGGGGTGGGTTCCTGTGTGGGGGGCCCGTGTAACTACCTTTTCATTTTTACATTTTATTATGTTTTTTTTGTTTTTGTTTTTGTTTTTGTTTCCTTGAGACGGAGTTTCCCTCTTGTTGTCCAGGCTGGAGTATAATGGTGCGATCTTGGCTCACCGCAACTTCCGCCTCCCTGGTTCAAGTGATTCTCCTGCCTCAGCCTCCCGAGTAGCTGGGATTACAGGCATGGGCCACCATGCCTCGCTAATTTTGTATTTTTAGTAGAGACGAGGTTCTCCGTGTTCATCAGGCTGGTCTCGAACTCCCGATTTCAGGTGATCCGCCCGCTTCGGCCTCCCAAAGTGCTGGGTTTACAGGCGTGAGCCCCCGGGCCTAGTTTACATTTTATTTTTTTAACTTTTGGCAAGTGCTGAATCTTAAGCGCACTATCGCACGCCACCTCGTGGTGGAGGGCAAAAGTGCAGTCTCCCTGGGATGGAGAAGCCGAACCAGTCTCACCAGTGGCCCTGGGGGCTCCCAGTCTTAGAAAGCAACCCATAATTTAATGGACCTCACACTGGGTGCTTAGTCTGTGGGCACTGATATCAGGGACTGGCCTGACTTCTTGTCACCGTGAGGGTGAGATCCAAAGGCTGGGAAGGTTCTTTCTGTCTGGCCATGCCTCAGTTTCCTCCAGGGTACCTGCTGCTTTGACTCTTTCCCTCCTGCTCAGTCCCTGGTCCTGGTCCGGATGTGTGGGGTTGGGGTGCCAGTGAGTAGGCGGTTCTTCAGCCCATGTGGGAGGAAGGCCAGAGTCATTGTCGGGGAGGTCCTCAGAACACAAGGGTGGGTAACTGGGTGAAGGGTTTGCATCCTCTATGTGTAACACCGTGCATGTGGCAGTGGCACTGCTGGAGGTGGCAGGGGCTGTATGCTCAGCTGGACCTCCACAGCCATTGATCACTGTCATGGGGACAGTGGCTCACCCCTCCTGAGTGGGGAAGGGACAGAAGGAACCAGGTGGGAAGTGTTGAAGACCTGAGTCCAGCCAGGGATAGTGGCTTGGTGTGTGCCTGTAGTCCCAGCTACGTGGGAGGCTAAGGCTGGAGGACTGCTTGAGCCCAGAATTTTGAGACCAGCCTGGGCAGCACAGCAAGACCCTCATCTCTAAATAAAATAAAATAAATTTTTAAAAAGTTAAATTAGCCCAGTGTGGTGGCTCAAGCCTGTAAGTCCCAGCTACTTAAGAGCCTGAGGTGGGAAGATTGCTTGAGCCCAGGAGTTTGAGGCTGCAGTGAGTCATGATCACGCCACAGCACTCCAGCCCTGGCAACACAGTGAGGAAAAAAAAAAAAAAAAGAGGCTGGGTACAGTGGCTCATGCCTGTAATCCAAGAACTTTGGGAGGCCAAGATGGGACGATCGCTTAATCCCAGGAGTTCCAGACCAGCCTGGGGAACGTGGGGAAACTCAGACTATACAAAAAATATAAAAATTGACTGGGCAGGCTGGGCACAGTGGCTCACGCCTGTAATCCCAGTACTTTGGGAGGCTGAGGCAGGCATATCGAAAGATCAGGAGATCGAGACCATCCTGGCCCATATGGTGAAACCCCATCTCTACTAAAAATACAAAAATTAGCTAGGCGTTGTGGCTCACGCCTGTGAGGTACTGTGGAGGCTGAGTCAGGAGAATCACTTGAACTCGGGAGGCAGACGTTGCAGTGAGCCGAGATCGTGCCACTGCACTCCAGCCTAGCTGGGCAAGGTGGTGCGCACCTGCAGTCCCAGCTACTTGGGAGGCTGAGGTAGGAAGATCGCTTGCACCCAGGAGGTCAAGGCTGCAGTGAGCTATGATTGCACCACTGCACTGCAGCCTGGGCAGTAGAGTGAGACCCTGCCTCAAAAATAAAAAAAATAGGCCAGGCACGGTGACTCATGCCTGTAATCTCAGCATTTTGGGAGGCTGAGGTGGGTGGATCACATGAGCTCAGGAGTTCGAAACCAGCCTGGCCAACATGGTGAAACCCCGTCTCTATTGAAAATACAAAAATTAGCCGCGTGTGGTGGCACTCGCCTGTAATCTGAGCTATTTGGGGAGCACAAGAATCGTTTGAACCCGGGAGGCAGAAGCTGCAGTGAGCCGAGATTCTGCCACTGCACTCCAGCCTGGGCAACAGAGTGAGACTTTTGTCTCAAAAAAAAAAAAAAAAAAAGCAAGAATAATAAAAATAAAAAAAATAGGCCGGGAGCGGTGGCTCACGCCTGTAATCCCAGCACTTTGGGAGACCAAGGTGGGTGGATTACCTGAGGTCAGGAGTTCGAGACCAGCCTTACCAACATAGTGAAACCCCATCTCTACTAAAAATACAAAAAATTAGCTGGGCATGGTGGCACGCACCTGTAGTCCCAGCTACTCGGGAGGCTGAGGCAGGAGAATTGCTTGAACCTGGGAGGCGGAGGCTGCAGCGAGCCAAGATTACACCATTACACTCCAGCCTGCATGACAGAGCGAGACTCCATCTCAGGAAAAAAAAAAAAAAAAAGCAAAACAAAATAAAAATAAACAAATAGGCCGGGCGCAGTGGCTCAAACCTGTAATCCCAGCACTTTGGGAGGCCAAGATGGGCGGATCACGAGGTCAGGAGATCGAGACCATCCTGGCTAACCTGGTGAAACCCCATCTCTACTAAAAAAAATACAAAAAACTAGCCGGGGGAGGTGGCGGGCACCTGTAGTCCCAGCTACTCAGGAAGCTGAGGCAGGAGAATGGTGTAAACCCGGGAGGTGGAGTTTGCAGTGAGCTGAGATCCGGCCACTGCACTCCAGCCTGGGCGACACAGTGAGACTCCATCTCAAAAAATAAAATAAAATAAAATAAAATAAAATAAAATAAAATAAAATAAAATAAAATAAATAAAATAAAAAGAAAGAAAAGAAAAAGAAAAAAGAAAGACCTGAGTCTGGGGTTGGGTGAGCAAAATCTCTAGCCACACTCGGTCAGTCTGCAGAGGCTTCGAGTTCACCCCATTCAAGTCTCATTCCCCACAAGCTTCCACAGCACAGAGGGAGAAATGGGGGCTTCCAGTCGCCCACGGAACCTTCTTCCCTTCACCTCCACCTCCAAGCTGTCCTGGAGTCCTGGTGGTTTCGCCTACACACACACACACACAGAGTGATCATTCCAGGGGATACTGCCTCCCCTCAGCGCCCAGTGTCCCCTGCCATGGGAGCCTGGAGAGGGGCTTTTACACACTTTGATCATGCCATATCCCTGTTCTGGAAACTGGGTCCCCAAAGCCCCCACCTCACTGGGGATGAGGGTGGCGAAGATGACATAGGACAAACTTTAGCTGGGGTCTGGGGTGCAGATGGCACCCTATACTCCACCATATAAATGAGTGCCCTCTCTGGGTTCTGTCACTTATATACTTTGTCCTGTCTCCCTAGCCCTTAAAAGGAGTCCCACCCATCATCTCGTCTAGGACTGTGTGCGCTAAGGGTGGAATGTAAGGCACTAGGTTTTACTGAAGGAACCTCTTCCTGGGGCACTGAGTGATGGAAGGGGATTTTGAAATTGTCAGTCAAGGTATCCTGCCCATTCTGGCTGAGCTGCGCCAATCAGCTTAGCTTTGGATCTTGGCAGAGTGATTGGAAAGCAGGTGAGTTTGTTTGTTTGTGTTTTGAGATGGCGTCTTGCTCTGTTGCCCAGGCTAGAGTACGGTGGTGCGATCTCGGCTCACTGCAACCTCCACTTCCCGGGTTCAAGCGATTCTCCTGCCTCAGCCTCCTGAGTAGCTGGCACTACAGGCGCATGCTACCATGCCCGGCTAATGTTTGTATTTGTATTTTTTTATTTTTTAAATTTAATTTAATTTTTTAAAATTATACTTTAAGTTCTAGGATACATGTGCAGGTTTGTTACATATGTATACATGTGCCATGTTGGTGTGCTGCACCCAATTTTTTTGCATTTTTAATAGAGATGGAGTTTCACCACATTGGTCAGGCTGGTCTCGAACTCCTGACCTCAAGTGATCCACCTGCCTCAGCCTCCCAAAGCGCTGGGATTACAGGTGTGAGTCACCATGCCCGGCCTGTTTTTGTTTTTTCACTCTTTGAGACAGGGTCTTTTGCTCTGTGGGCCAGGCTGGAGTGCAGTGACTCAATCATAGTTCACTGCAGCTTTACTTCTCGGGCTCAGGTGATTCTCCCACCTCAGCCTCCTGAGTAGCTGGGACTACAGGTACACACCGCCCCGCCTGGCTAATTTTTTTTTTTTTTAAAGAGATGGGATTCACCATGTTGCCCAGGCTAGTCTTGAACTCCTGGGCTCAGGCCATCCTCCCACCTCAGCCTCTCAAAGTGTTTGGATTACAGGCGTGAGCCACTGTGCCCGGCCAAGGCGGATCTTGTAAGTCTTGATCTCAACACTCATGTTTTCCATCTTCCTGTCCAAATCTGTGAACTCCAGTCCACAAAGGCATTTCTCAGCTTGGGACAGTGTAGATGGCACCCTGGAGGAAGAGAGGCAGAGCTGGGCCTTGGAGGGTGGGAAGGAGTTTAAAAAGGAGGCAAGTTGGGGGTTGAGGGAGGCGCTCCAGGAAAGACCAGTATGTTGGAATTGCAAATATTTCGAAGGGACTGGAGGGGCTGGGATAGGGATAGGAGACGAGGCCAGAGTGGGGTAGGGCAGCTGAGGAGCCCAGCTTCCTTCTAAGGATGAGGGCAAGCTTCAAAGAGATGAGCAGAACAGGGCAGAGGCACATCTTTTAAATTTTATTACTGTTATTTTTAGAGACAATGTTTTTTTCTGTCACTCAGGCTGGATTGTAGTGGGCTGATAATAGCCCACTGCAGCCTCCAACTCCTGGGCTCAAGGCATCCTTCCTCCTCAGCCTCCCAAAGGGCTGGGATTACAGGCAAGAAGTAATTTTTTTTTCTTTTTTTTTTTTTTTGAGATGGAGTCTTCCTCTGTTCTGCAGGCTGCAGTGCAGTGGTGTGATCTCAGCTGACTGCAACCTCCACCTCTCAAGTTCAAGTGATTCTCGTGCCTCGGCCTCCCAAGTAGCTGGAATTACAGGCATGGGCCAGCAGGCCCAGCTAATTTTTGTATTTTTAGTAGAGACAGTTTCAAACTTCTGGCCTCAAGTGATCTGCCCTCCTTGGCCCCCCGAAGTGCTAGGAATACAGGTGTGAGCCACCGCGCCCGGCTAGAAGTCAGTTTTTTATGTTGTCATTGTTGTTGATGTTTTTAACAGAGGGTCTTGCTCTGTTGTCCAAGGTGGAGTGCAATGGCTCGACCACAGCTCGCTGCAGCCTCGACTTCCCGTGCTCAGGCGATTCTCCCACCTCAGCCTCCTGAATAGCTGAGGAAGGCTATGTGCCAGCCATGCCCAGCTAATTTTTTAAAAAAATTTTTGTAGGGATCGGGGTGTCACTATGTTGCCCAGGCTGGTCTCAAACTCCTGGGCCCAAGCCATCCATCCACTTCAACTTCCCAAAGTGCTAGGATTACAGGCATTCGCCACTGCACCCGGCAAGAAGTCAGATGTTAAGTGTTCTGAAGATCTCACTGAATGCCAGGTATGGCGGCTTGCACCTGTAGTCCCAGCTATTCTGGAGGCCGAGGTGAGAGGATTGCTTGAGCACAGGAGTTTGAGACCAACCTGGGCATCATAATAAGGCCCCAACTGAAAAAAAAAAAAAAAAAAATCCCGGCCGGGCGCGGTGGTTCAAGCCTGTAATCCCAGCACTTTGGGAGGCCGAGACGGGCGGATCACGAGGTCAAGAGATCGAGACCATCCTGGCTAACACGGGAAACCCCGTCTCTACTAAAAAATACAAGAAACTAGCTGGGCAAGGTGGTGGGCGCCTGTAGTCCCAGCTAGTCGGGAGGCTGAGGCAAGAGAATGGGGTAAACCCGGGAGGCGGAGCTTGCAGTGAGCGGAGATCCGGCCACTGCACTCCAGCCTGGGCGACAGAGCGAGAATCCGTCTCAAAAAAAAAAAAAAAAAAAAAAAATCCCACTGAGACCACCTGGGGTGTCACCCTGCTGCAACTCAACTGTTTTCTGGGAGGCACCCCTGACTCCAGGACACCCAAGTCTGCCTTCACACACAGGACAGGCCCGAGTGGGGGGCAGTTTGCAGCCCCAGGAGTGGGTGTGTAAACACCCTGCTCTCTTGTCCTTTGGGTAGAATCAGTTGCTGGGTCAAAGGCTCAAGAGATACACCCATTCAAAAGACGAGCAGTTGGCAGGGCTGGGTGGCTCATGCCTATAATCCCAGCACTTTGAAAGGCCGAGGCAGGCAGACCACCTCAGGTCAGGAATTCGAGACCAGCCTGACCAACATGGCGAAACCTGTCTCTACTAAAAATACAAAAATTAACATGGTAGTAGGCGCTTGTAGTCCCAGTTACTCCAGAGGCTGAGGCGGGAGAATCCCTTGAACCCGGGAGGCGGAGGTTGCAGTGAGCCGAGATCGCACCGCTGCAACCCAGCCTGGGTGATACGGGGAGCCCCTGTCTCAAATAAAATAAAATTAAAATAATAAAATAAAAAATAAGAAGAGGAGCAGTTCAGGGGTGCTCCCAGTGCCCTGGGAGCCCGACATTCAGGATTCCCAGCTGCTGCTTTTGGAGCCATACGACCCAGCCCTAGAGGCTTGCCCCTGAGCCCATGACCCACAGCGCCAGAAGCAGCCCTGGCTGTTGGCCCTGGAGTGGAAATAGCCGGGGCCCTCACCCCTGGAGTGGGACCATTCTAGGTGCACGATCACTCTATGCTGTCCTCAGAAGCCCGCGCGGGCTAAGCACCCGCTGCTGGTGCGCGTCCCCTGCAGGGCTCCTCCCGCCTCGCCTCCCCACCCCTGCACCTGGCAGCCCTCCCGGACACCCCACGGTCTCTTGAGTCCTCATCTCAGGTCGGCTTCTGGAGGGGGCACCCCAAGCCAAGACTAGGCAAGAATGAGGCGAGTTCTGAGCAGCCACAGTCAGTCTGGTCCACGGACGCCACGCGCGTTTTATTTTTAGGTATACACACAAAGAGGAAGAAGGAAAGGAGTCCCCCCAGCATGGATTGAGTCCAAGCCCCCACCGCGGAGGGGGCCGTCACTGTCGAGTCTTCTCTGAAGAGGCCTGGAGGGAGGTGGGGTCCCCACGTGCCCTCGCCGTGCCCGGCGAGAGTCCTGGGCCTGTGCCACCAGGGGTCTCCTACCGGGGCCAGCCGTCGGCCAAGGGCAGCCGGCGCAGGGCGGGCCCGGGCCGCAGAGGCTCTGCCAGGGACCGGGCGAGGAGCAAGGGGTAGGGGAAGGTCTTAGGAAAGTCGCCGGGGCCCCCGGGGGCCGGAGAGAGGCGCTCGGACTTGATGCTGACTGGGGGGGTCGGCGGGGAGGCGCCGCGGGTTGGGGGGCCCTCCTCGCCCAGGCTTCGGCCCCCACTGCAGGGGGAAAGAGAGAGGGAGGCCGTGAGCTCAGCGAGGAAGGGAAGGAAGCCAGGGGATGGCACAGCGTGGGCAAAGGCTTGGCAGGAGGACCTTGGGAAAGGAGGGGGTGGCGGTCCCTCTTGGGGCCTCAAAATAACTGCCCATCCGCACCGGAAGTGTGCGCAGTACCAGGGATGGCCACCAGAGGTCAGCAGCGGCAGGGGCTTTGGAGGAGCGGGACTTGAGCTGGGGCCGTCGTCAGGGCACTTACCTGGGCTGGGAGGGCACGGCGGGGGGCCCATCACCCCTCGAGGGCTGCCAGGGGGCCAGGGTGGGGGGCTGCAACAAGCCAGGGGGCGGTGGAGGGTCTCCCAGGCCATATTCTGGTGGGCAGGAATTGGGGGCTGAGGCCTGGACCTCTCCTTAAGCCTCTTGCAAACCTGACCACCCCCGGTGAGTTTTGAGTTCTGGTGGGTGGGAGAGTGTGGAACTCCCAGAGGGCAGGAGTGCGGACGCTTCCCAGGCGGGGCGGGGCGGGTTAGGGGGTGTACCTGCGGGGCCTGCTGGGAGAAAGGGGAAGCTCCCCAGCGGGGGTCCAGGGGTTGCAGTGGAGCAGGGGCTCTGCAGGCCACTGTAGAGGCTTCTCTGTGCGGAGAGAGGGTGAAGGGGAAACTGAGGCCCACACCCCAGGCTGCCCTGTCTGCCCTCATCAGCCCCACCACACCCTCCCCTCACTCACGGAGGTGTTTAGTGCCCCTCGGGGCCCAGCCAGGCCACCAGGTAGGTCTGGCCTCCGCCCATCCGTCGGCAGGTATAGTGGGGGTGGTGTCTTGCTCGTGAGGTGGCTTGGTGAGAAGACAGGGTGCACCAGGCCTGGGGAAGAGGAGACCCCAGAGAGACCCCAGAGAGAGAGGACAGGTGGGCCATGTCAACTAATGAAGTCTGAGGTTTAGAGGTGATGCACACAGTCCGGCAGTGCCAGAGCCAAGATGCACCCAAACAGCCCCCCAGGACCCCACCCCCACCCCACTGTCCCATGCTCACCTGGGGGCCCGGCTTTGGGGGCTGCTGGTCGGAAGGGAGATGGGCGGCTCTGGGCGGGCAGTGCCTCCCCAAGCCCACTGGGGTCACAGCCTGGTGGTGGCAGGGCCCCGTACACCATGTCTGGGCTGGGCATAGCAGGAGCTGCAGGCTTTGGGTAGAGAGAGGATGGGTCAGAGGACCCCAGGCCAGATGGGGTCCAAGGGAGAAAATCCTGATGAGTTCAGGGGCCCAGCTCTACCTTCAGGAAGCCTTTGCTGCACCTCCCACCAGGCTCCCTACCTGCTTTAATCCCACAGGCTGGGGAGCTTCTGTCTGACTGCCTGTCCTTGACAGGTAGGTTCAGAGCCAAGGCCTCTCACTTAGTGTAGAGTTGGCACTGAGGGGGCTGCACAGAGTGTTTGATGAATCAAAGATGAAATGAAGGCAGGAACTGTTCACCTGTTGAACTCTTATTAATCCTTCAAAGCCCCAGCTATGGTGCCCACTTCTCAAAGAAGCCTTTCCTGCCCAACCAGGTGGAGACCTGCCTCCAAACTCCAGGATCTCTGGCTCTAAGCCCCTCTCTCAGTACCAGCCTCAACAACTTGGGCCTAGGAAGTAGGAGGAATGCCTCATTCACAGAGCCAGGGAGTCACTTACATACAGCCGGGGTCGGGGCAAGGCTGGATCACCCCCTTCGCCTGCCAGCCTCCGAAACTTCTCTCCTGGCTCCTCAGGCCCTTCATCTGGCTCCATTTCTGGCCCATCGAGGCCAATGCCCCTCCGCTTCAGCGTCTATGGGGACAGGAGACAACAGGGTAGACGCTTACCCCTACCCTAGCCAGGGAACCCAGTTCTATGGGAGAGGGGAGAGACTATCCCCATCCAGCTCCATGAGTGGGGAGGAATGCAGGCATGGCCTGCTCTAGCCAAACCCCACTGACCAAACCCCAGTGAGATACCATCTAGCAATTTCCTCCCCTGGGACCAGAGAGCCCAAGGTCCTGCCCAGATCGACATAGCAGGAGCTGAGATTCATGCAGGCCTGTTGGCACTGTCCTAATGCTGCTCCTGACATGACTCCAGGACCTCCATTCTGCCCCCACTTGCAGCCTCATAGCCTGGCATCAAAAGCTGCTTAAGAGGCTGGGCGCGGTGGCTCACGCCTGTAATCCCAGCACTTTGGGAGGCTGAGGCAGGCAGATTCACTTGAGGTCAGGAGTTTGAGACCAGCCTGGCCAACATGGTAAGACCTCCATCTCTACTAAAAATATACAAATTAGCCAGGCATGGTGGCGTATGCCTGTGGTCAGAGCTATTCGGGAGGCTGAGGCAGGAGAATACTTGAATCTGAGAGGCAGAGGTTGTGGTGAGCTGAGATTGTGCCACTACACTGCAGAGTGGGTGACAAAGCGAGACTCAGTCTCAAAAAAAGAAAAAAAAGCTGCTTAAGAAACGCCAGCATATTTCCTGAGCTGCCTTCTCCTGCGGCCACAGAACCACACACTCCTGGACCCCAACCTCTTCTTTGCCACCTTCTGCCCCACACTTCCAAAATACTGAGGACTCCCAGGCCTAGTCCTAGCCCGCTGCTCTCCGCAGCCCTTAGGCTTTAGCTTCCCATCCCAGTGAAGACCCCTCTGTCTTTTTTGTTTATTTATTTATTTGATATTTTATTTACTTATTTTTTTGAGACAGAGTCTTGCTCTGTTGCCCAGGCTGGAGTGAAATGGCGTGATCTGGGCTTACTGCAACCTCCGCCTCCCGGGTTCAAGCAATTCTCCTACTTCAGCCTCCCAAGTAGCTTGGATTAGAGGCATGAGCCACCACGCCCGGCTAATTTTTGTGTTTTTAGTAGAGACTGGGTTATGCCATGTTGGCCAGGCTGGTCTAGAATCCCTGACCTCAAGTGATCCCCCTGCCTCAGTCTCCAAAAGTGCTGGGATTGCAGGTGTGAGCTGCCGCGACCTGCCAGATGTGCTTTATTTCTGCTGTCCCTAGAAAGGTCCCCCGACTCTAGGGACAGCAGAAATAAAGGACATCAGCCCGCAAAGCCAGATGAAGATGCTCATCTTTTGTGCAAAGTCCCTGGGCTCTGAGAAAGCAGTGTGCACAGGGCCTGGTGGGGCTGGGGAGGAGGACCTGGGGTACCTCGAGGATATCAGTGTTGGTGCGGCTCTCGTGGGGCTCGCTGTACTCCGTGTACTTCAGCAGCACGCGGTCCATGTCCGTGCTGGCGTACTGGAAGAGGCGGTTGGCGCTGTTGAAGATGATGAGGGCTATCTCACAGTCGCAGAGCACGCTCAGCTCATAGGCCTTCTTCATCAGCCCGAACTTCCGCTTGGTGAACGTTACCTGGACCCAGGATCCGCAGGGGTAGGGGAGAGAAGAAGAGACAAATGTGGGGTGGTGTGGGGGAAGTGGCAGGGCCTAACTCTTCCTCCAACATACCTCAGGATTCTTTCTGGCTGCGCTGGTAATTCTCATGTCACAACCTAGCAAACTCCTACTGGAACTTAAAAACCCAGCCCAAATGTCTCCTGCCCTTTGAGAAGTGTGCCTTGGGTTTCTAAGCAGAGCCCACATGCTCTCTCTGGGCTTTCCCAGTTCTGGGCCTCCCTCTGTTCTGGCCCTCTGAGTTGGGTGTGGCTGTGTCGAGCTCCATCTCCCCTGTGGCTGGGGTTCCAGCCATCAGGGAGAAAAAATGAATAAGTGATCATGAAAATGAGCAGGCCGGGCGTGGTGGCTCAGCCTGAGGTCCCAGCACTTTGGGAGGCCGAGGCAGGAGGATTGATTGAGGTCAGGAGTTCGAGGCTAGCTTGGGCAACGTGGTGAGACCCCGACTCTACTAAAACTACCAAAATTAGCCTAGCCGGGTGTGGTGGCCGTCGCCTGTAATTCCAGCTATTCGGAAGGCTGAGGCAGGAGAATCACTTGAACTCAGGAGGCGGAGCTTGCAGTGAGCTGAGATCGCTCCACGCACTCCAGCCCGGGTGACAAAGTAAACTCCGTCTCAAAAAAAAAAAAAAAAGGAAGGAAGGACAGAAAGAGAGAGGGAAAGAAGGAGGGAAGGAGGGAGGGAAGGAGGAAGGGAGGGAAGGAAGCAGAGAGGGAAGGAGGGAGTGAGGAAGGGAGGGAGGGGAAACAAGAAACACTGACAAGCCGGGCACAGTGGCTTATGCCTGTAATCCCAGCACTTTGGGAGGACGAGGCCGGCGGATCACGAGGTCAGGAGTTCAAGACTACTGTGGCCCACATGGTGAAACCCCGTCTCTACTAAAATGAAAAATTAGCTAGGCGTGGTGGTGCGTGCCTGTAATCCCAGCTACTCAGGAGGCTGAGGAAGGAGAATCGTTTGAACCTGGGAGGCAGAGGTTGCAGTGAGCTGAGATCGCACCATAGCACTCCAGCCTGGGCAATAGAGTGAGACTTCATCTCAAAAAAAAAAAAAAAGAAAAAGAAAAGAAAATAAAGAAATGCTGACACGGCATCAGGACTCCTCATGCCTCCTCATTCCCCTGCAGTTCAATTGGTCAGGTCAGCCCCTTGCCTAGGCCACGCCCCCTGCTAGGAATGTCTTTCCCAACCACTGTTCTACCCGGTGGAACTCACCTGCCGATTCCTTTGGTCCAGGATGCGGGAGATCTGGATTTTTTTCCTCCCCATCGTCCCAGGCTGAGTGGAGCGATCTCTGTCTAGGAGGAGAAGAGGGAGAGGACAGAGTGAGTGGGTGGAGAGTGGAGAGGGGTACCCCAGCCTCACGCCTCTCCTCTACCTGCCCCTGCCAGTCACTGAGGGGAAGATGATGGGGAAAATCAAGGCAGGCTGGGTCACTGTCGCAGACTCCGCCCCCAGCCAGCCGGAGAATGCAGTAGAGGCTCAATAAACATGTTTAGACCAAATGGGGCATGGTGGCTCACGCCTGTGATCCCTAGCATTTTGGGAGGCCAAGGCGGGAGGATCACTTGAGCCCAGGAGTTTGAGGCCAGCCTGGGCAACATGTTGAAACCCCGGCTCTACAAAAAATGCAAAAATTAGCCAGGCATGGTGGCACACGTCTGTAGTCTCAGCTACTCTGGTGGCTGAAGTAGGAGGATCACTTGAGCTGGGGAGGTTGAGGCTGCTGTAGCAGGAGGATGCAGGCACACACTGGAAAGGCCTCCAGCTCGGACTCCTTGGGCCAGGATGTGGGCCTGGCATCCACTTGGTGACTTGGAAGAACTCCTGTACCCCACTCAAGGAGATGTGAGATTGCCCTGGTAGGAGTCCCAGGAGGAGACTGCTGGACTATGTTGGGGTCCAGGCCTTCCCCAGAGACCCCCATGCGAGGTTCCTGGGAACAATCAAATCACGTGGCCCGTCCTGCAGCCACCGCCCGCTGTACAGACATCCCCTGACACCCAGGGGACGTCCCCGCTCCGCCAACTGTGTGACCACACTCCACCTCCCAGCCTCTACCATGTCAGAGGTGACTGAGGCTTCAGGCAAGGGGCCTCTCCAGGGTCACACGGACCTGCGCTCGGGCCTGGCCTTCCCTCTGACCCTCAGGGCAGCCCTCAGCACAGAAGGCCCTTTCCCCAGGCCTTAGTTTGCTCTTCTGTGAATGGGCTGGTATGAAATGCTGAGCACCCACCACCAGGCTTGGCAACAAGTTACCAAGAAATCCAGATCAGGCCAGGCACGGTGGCTCACGCCTGTAATCCAAGCACTTTCGGAGGCCCAGGCAGGCAGATCACTTGAGATCAGGAGTTCAAGACCAGCCTGGCCAACATGCCAAAACCCCGTCTCTTTTTTTTTGTTTTGTTTTGCTTTTTTGAGATGAGTTTCACTCTTATTGCCCAGGCTGAAATGCAATGGCGCAATCTCGGCTCACTAAAACCTCCGCCTCCCAAGTTCAAGCGATTTTCCTGCCTCAGCCTCCTGAGTAGCTGGGATTACAGGCACCCTCCACTATGCCCAGCTAATTTTTGCATTTTTAGTAGAGATGGGGTTTCACCATGTTAGTCAGGCTGGTCTCAAACTCCTGACCTCATGATCCACCCATCTTGGCCTCCCAAGATGCTGGGATTACCACTGCATCCAACCTACCCTGGCTCTATTAAAAATGCAAAAATTAACCAGGTGTCGTGGTACACGCCTGTAGTCCCAGCCACTTGGGGGGCTGCGGCAGGAGTGCCGCTGCACCCCAGCCTGGGTGACAGAGCAAGACTCTGTCTTAAAAAGAAAAAGAAATCCAGCTGGGCGCGGTGGCTCATGCCACCCAGTATTTTGGGAGGCTGAGGTGGGTGGATCACGAGGTCAGGCATTTGAGACCATCCTGGCCAACATGGCGAAACCCCATCTCTACTAAAAATACAAAAATGAACCAGGCATAGAGGTGGGCGCCTGTAGACCCAGCTACTCGGGATGCTGAGTCAGGAGAATCTCTTGAACCTGGGAGGCAGAGGTTGCAGTGAGCCGAGATCCCGAGACTTTGATAGCCTTGGCAACAAAGTGAGACTCAGTCTCAAAAAAAAAAAAAAAAAAAAAGAAGGAAAGAAAGAAATCCAGATTGTTCTCTGGGAGTGGTCACAGGGGCTTGCCAGACCCCTGCCCAAGCAGTCTGGGAAAGGCCCTCCATTATCCCAGGGCCCGGAAGTGTCAGATACCTCGATTGGCATATATGGCATGCTGTGTGACCCCAGGCACACCCTCTGCCCTCTCTGGGCTGGGTCTCTGAGCCCCCACAACTATGTAGAGCTCAGGCTGTCGGTCCCAGACCCTCAGCTCTGGCTTAACTTGCTAAATTTAACCTCCAGGGCTAATTTTAATCCCCAGCCGGAATCGGGACTGTTCCCACGGCTGGGATGTGTTGCCCCCACCCTGATGGGTCCCTGGGGGGTGGAGGGGGGCCTTGGTCCAGAGGTCCCAGTGCCAAGATGACTCCGGAAATGCCCCTGATGCCCGGGGTCCCATGAGAGCAGTGGCAGGGCTGGGGCTTAGGCCTGAGTCTCTTAAGCATGGAAGACCTGACTCGAGCCCCTTCTCACTCCATCTGTCCCCATTTTAGACATAGACACCACGGCTAGGGCAGAGGTCATGCGATGGGGGAGAACTGGGCAGTCTCTGTCTGCACTGAGACCCTCAGAGCTGAGACAGGAAGTGAGTTCCAGGCAGAAGGAACAGCAGGTGCCAGGGCCCTGAGGGGGGATAAGAAACAGCTATGAGGGGCCGGCGCGGTGGCTCAAGCCTGTAATCCCAGCACTTTGGGAGGCCAAGACGGGCGGATCACGAGGTCAGGAGATCGAGACCATCCTGGCTAACACGGTGAAACCCCGTCTGTACTAAAAAAAAAAATACAAAAAACTAGCCGGGCGAGGTGGCGGGCGCCTGTAGTCTCAGCTACTCGGGAGGCTGAGGCAGGAGAATGGCGTAAACCCGGGAGGCAGAGCTTGCAGTGAGCTGAGATCCAGCCAATGCACTCCAGCCTGGGCGACAGAGCGAGACTCCGTCTCAAAAAAAAAAAAAAAAAAAGTAACAGCTATGATGTTGGAGGGTTCAAGTGATTCTCCCGGGTTCAAGCGATTCTCCTGGGTTCAAGTGATTCTCCCGTTTCAGCCTTCTGAGTAGCTGCGATTACGGGCATGCACCACCACACCCTGCTAATTTTTGTATTTTTAGTAGAGACGAGTTTCACCATGTTGGCCAGGCTGGTCTCGAACTCCTGGCCTCAAGTGATCTGTCTGCCCTGGCCTCCTAAAGTGCTGAGATTACAGGCGTGAGCCACCATGCCTGGCCATATTTATTTATTTTTTGAGTCTTGCTCTGTTGCCCAGACTGGAGTGCGGTGGTGCAATCTCAGCTCACTGCAGACTTGACCTCCCAGGCTCAAGTAATCCTCCCACCTCAGCCTCCTGAATAGCTGGGACTACAGGTGAGTGCCACCACTCCCTGCTAATTTTTATTTTTGCAGGAGTCTGACTATGTTATCTAGGTTGGTCTCAAACTCCTGGCTTGAAGTGATCCTCCTGCCTCAACCTCTCAAAGGGCTGGGATTCCAGGTGTGAGCCACTGTACCTGGCCCACTGTGGGCCTTCTGAGCTGGAGGAGGGCTGTGGATTTTGGTCTAAGAGTGATGTGGAGCTATGAGGGCATATTTTATTTTATTTCCTATTTTATTTTATTTTTTATTTTTAATAGATATATATTTTTGAAATGGAGTCTCGCTCTGTCACCCAGGCTGACGTGCAGTGGTGCGATCTCGACTCACTGCAACCTCCACCTCCCTGGTTCAAACGATTCTTCTGCCTCAGCCTCCCATGTAGCTGGGACTACAGGCATGTGCCACCACGCCCGGAAAATTTTTGTAGTTGTAGTAGAGACGGTGTTTCACCGTATTGGTCAGGCTAGTCTCAAACTCCTGACCTCATAATCCGCCTGCCTCGGCCTCCCAAAGTGCTGGGATTACAGGCATGAGCCACCGCGCCCAGCCTTTTATTTTATTCTTTGAGACAGAGTCTTGCTCTGTTATGCCAGCTGGAGTGCAGTGGCGTGATCTTCACCTCCCAGGTTCAAGCGATTCTCCTGCTTCAGCCTCCCAAGTAGCTGAGATTACAGGCGTGCACCACCACGCCTGGCTAATTTTTTTTTTTTTTTTTTTTTTTTTAATTTGAGACGGAGTCTTGCTCTCACCCAGGCTGGAGTGCAGTGGCGTGATCTCGGCTCACTGCAAGCTCTGCCTCCTAGGCTCACGCCATTCTCCTGCCTCAGCCTCCTGAGTAGCTGGGACCACAGGCACCCGCCACCATGCCCGGCTAATATTTTTTTTGTATTTTTAGTAGAGATGGGGTTTCACCATGTTAGCCAGGATGGTCTCGATCCCCAGACCTCGTGATCCGCCCGCCTCGGCCTCCCAAAGTGCTGGGATTACAGGCGTGAGCCACTGCGCCCGGCATAATTTTTGTATTTTTAGTAGAGACAGAGTTTTGACAAGTTGGCCAGACTGGTCTTGAACTCCTGACCTCAAGGGATCCACTGGCCTCAGCCTCCCAAAGTGCTGGGATTCCAGGCATGAGCCACTATGAGAAGGTTTTTTTTTTTTTTTGAGACGGAGTTTCGCTCTGTCGCCCAGGCTGGAGTGCAGTGGCCCGATCTCAGCTCACTGCAATCTCCGCCTCCTGGGTTTAAGCTATTCTCCTGCCTTAGCCTCCCGAGTAGCTGGGACTATAGGCCCCCGCCACCACACCAGGCTAGTTTTTTGTATTTTTTAGTAGAGACGGGGTTTCCCTGTGTTAGCCAGGATGGTCTCAATCTCCTGACCTCATGATCTGCCCGTCTCGGCCTCCCAAAGTGCTGGGATTACAGGCGTGAGCCACTGCACCCGGCCTATGAGAAGGTTTTAAGCAGAGAAGGGATGGGCTTGGTTTATTATTTTAAGACTCAGCTCATGGCTTCCATGGAGAGCAGGTCTGTTGGAGGCCAGGATGGAGATGATGGGCGGCTGGAGAGGAGGGAAGGGCTGTGTCTGTCTGGACAGAGATTGGGGGTAGGGCCCCCTCTGTGCTGGGCCTGTGCCTTGCACTTTAAGTCACTGTACTCCAGGGTGCTTTAGTCCTCCAGAAGCCAGCAGGCCCTACACCAACTCTGGAGCCAGGCCTGACAGGTGCAGATGAACGCACGCAGGAGTTTCACTCTCCTGAACCCCAGTGACGTGGAACCAAAGCCATCCTCCACTCTAGCCCCTGAGGGAATCTACCCAACACACAGCTCTGAGCATGGTCCTCTCCTGCTCACACACTCTCCATGGCTCCCCACTGCCCTTATGAGAAAGTTCTAGCACTTAGCCTGGCATTCAAGTCCTCTTCCCAAATCAGCTCTTGTCTGCTTCTCTCTCTTCGATAAATATCTCTTGACTAGAAGGAGCCTTTCCCCTTTTTCACCAAGCCAACTCCTATTCAAACGTTAAAACCCAGTTCAAGGCCGGGCGTGGTGGCTCAAGCCTGTAATCCCAGCACTTTGGGAGGCTGAGACGGGCGGATCACGAGGTCAGGAGATCGAGACCACCCTGGCTAACACGGTGAAACGCCGTCTCTACTAAAAATACAAAAAATTAGCCGGGCGTGGTGGCGGGCGCCTGTAGTCCCAGCTACTCGGGAGGCTGAGGCAGGAGAATGGCGTGAACCCAGGAGGCGGAGCTTGCAGTGAGCCGAGATTGCACCACTGCACTCCAGCCTGGGCGACAGACCGAGACTCTGTCTCAAAAAAAAACAAACAAACAAACAAACAAAAAAAAAACCCAGTTCAAAAAACCCATTCCTCTAGGAAGTCCTCCCTGCCATTCTTCTGGTCTCCCACAGTCACCATCCTCCTCCAGTTCAGATTCCATGGCATTGAGGGTATATATATCCAGATTTGTCTCCTCCAGACTAAAAGCCCCTCTGGATAAGGACTAGGAATGGACAGTAAGGTTTGGTGAGCAGAGTAGATCAAGAGAGATGTCACTGACCTCCTCTACAACCCTACAGCTTCCCTCAACAACTTCCTCTCAGACTGCCCCAGCTGATACCCTGCCCAGAAATACACGCGCATGCAAATCCAGCCACTCAGCGTTGACTTGTCTCGGGCCCAGGTGTGAAGAGCCAGGCAAAGAATGCGGAGGCGGCAGGCCAGAGTGTGTATGTATATTTGTAGTTACATGCAAATCCCTGCCCAGAGCCGCAGACAGACCCTGGTGGCCCATTCTCCAGATGTTGGTGTGATCGGAACTGCTGGGGGAGGTGGCGGCACAGGCTGAATGTGCCAGGCACGAGGGGGGAAGCTGAGGTTTGGGGAGGCCTCTTCCGCACACACATACCCTCCCTGCTTTGTCCAGCCAGAAATCAGAGAGCTGTGGCATCTGCCCAGCGCAGAGGCAGAGAGGTGGACCTATTGACCAAGGAATGAAGCATAGAAGAAAGAACAGGAGAAGAAACCCAGGAGAGCTTCCTGGGGGAGGAGGCATGTAGTTGGAGGTAGATGCAGAGGCTGGATGGGATCCTGAGCAGAAGGGGAGGGAGGTGGGCATTTGAAACTAAGAGTCCAGCACCTTCCTAGCCCTTTTGTTGCACCCTCATACTTAGCATTTATTAAGCATCAACCTGTGCAAGTCACTGAGCCAAGAACTGACCTCAGAAGAAGTAGAAAACTTAAGTAGACCCAACAACCATAGAAGATTAGAAAGGTGACTCAGGACCTAGCATTAAAAAAGTAATAAAGTGGGCTGGGCACGATGGTTCACACTTGTAATCCCAGCACTTTGGGAGGCCAAGGTAGGAGGATTGCTTGAGCCCAGCTCAAGCAGTTCAAGACCAGCCTAGGCAACATAGCGAGACCCCTATGTCAAAAAAAAAAAAAATTGTTTTGAAAGGCAATAGAATTCAAGGCTGCAGTGAGCTTTGAGCCACTGCACTCCAGCCAGGGCAACAGAGTGAGACTCTGTCTCTAAAAAATAATAATAATTTCAAAATTAAAACAATAACTAAAAAACATGTTTAAAGGCAACAGGCCCAGGTGGTTTTACAGCTATTTTCTCAAATCTCACACAACAGGAAAGTGCAGTGTTATTTCAATGAACTTAAATCTTTGAAATAGACGGGATCTAGCCAAGTCATTTTTTTTGTTTTTGAGATGGGGTCTTCCTCTGTTGCCCAGGCTGGAGTTCAGTGGTGCAATTATAGCTCACTGTAGCCTTGAACTCCTGGGCTCAAGTGATCCTCCAGCCTCAGCATCCCAAGTAGCTGGGATTACAGCTAAGTGTCACCACACCCAGCAAATTTTTTAAAACTTTTTGTAGAGACAGGGATTTGGTATGCTGCCCAGGCTGGTCTCAAACTCCTGGCTACTCCCAGATACTTCCAGTTACTTGAGAGGCCAAGGTGGGAGGATTGCTTGAGGCCAGAAATTGGAGACCAGCCTGGGCAATATAGCGAGAACCTGTCTACAAAAACAGTGAAAATTAGCTGCACGCCGTGGCACACACCTGGCTACGTGGGAGCCTGAGGCTTGAGGATTCTTCGAGCCCAGGAGTTCAACATTACAGTGAGCAATGATCTTGCAAGCTCTTCCACTTCCAGCTCTCATGCATTGCTGGTGGTAGAGGAAAAAGGGACAAACACTTGGATAATTCTCTGGCATCTACTAAATCTGAACAGATGCCTACCCTGTGTCCCAAGACAAACGGGTCCAAGTTGCACCTGAACATACAGACAAGAATGTTTTCTGCCGCTTCGTACATCATTGCCTCAAACTGGAATCAACGCGGAAGCCCTTAATGGGAGAGTTGGTCAACACGTTCTTGTCGATTCTATGATCAGTTATGGCACAACACAGAAAAGGGGTGCACTCTTGCTACACACAACCACGTGGATGCATCTCAGAGACCATTGGCCAATTCGACGATCCCAGACTCCACCGAGAGGACGCGCTGTGTGATTTTATTTACATGAAGTTTCAGAACAATCAAAACTCACTGATGCAGCTGGACGCAGTGGCTCAAGCCTATAATCCCAGCACTTTAGGAGGCCAAGGCAGGCAGATCACTTGAAGTCAGGAGTTTGAGACCAGCCTGACCAACATGGCAAAACCCCATCTCTACTAAAAATACAAAAAGTAGCCGGGCGTGGTGGCATGTGCCTGTGATCCCAGCTACCTGGGAGGCTGAGGCAGGAGAATCACTTGAACCCAGGAGGCGGAGGTTGCAGTGAGCCAAGATTGTGCCATTAAGGCCGGGCGCGGTGGCTCAAGCCTGTAATCCCAGCACTTTGGGAGGCCGAGACGGGCGGATCATGAGGTCAGGAGATCGAGACCATCCTGGCGAACACGGTGAAACCCCGTCTCTACTAAAAAATACAAAAAACTAGCCGGGCGAGGTGGCGGGCGCCTGTAGTCCCAGCTACTCGGGAGGCTGAGGCAGGAGAATGGCATGAACCCGGGAGGCGGAGCTTGCAGTGAGCTGAGATCCGGCCACTGCACTCCAGCCTGGGCGACAGAGCGAGACTCCGTCTCAAAAAAAAAAAAAAAAAAACCCTCAGTGAGGCTGATGGACATCAGACAGAACATTGGTCACCCTGGGCAGCAGCTGTGATTAGGCAGTGGCCCAAGGGGGAAGTCCCAGGGGCGGGGGAAGTCCTGTTCCTGGATCCCAGGTTTGGGTACACAGATGTGTTCAGTTTGTGCAAATGTGTTGAGCTCAACTCTACTGATTTGTGCATTTTTCTTCATGTGATTTATTTCAAAACGAAGATTTCTCTCTCTCTCTCTCTCTTTTTTTTTTTTTTTTTTTTTTGAGGTGGAGTCTTGCTCTGTCACCCAGACTAGAGTGCACTGGATGATCTCAGCTCACTGAAACCTCCATCTCCTGAGTTCAAGCAATTCTCCTGTCTCAGCCTCCGGAGTAGCTGGGATTACAGGCGCCCGCCACTGTGCCTGGCTAACTTTTGCATTTTTACTAGAGATGGGTTTTCACCATGTTGGCCAGGCTGGTCTTAAACTCCTGGCCTCAGGTGATCTGCCCACCTCGGCCTCCCAAAGTGCTGGGATTACTGGCATGAGCCATGGCACCTGGCCCAAAAGGAAGATTTCTTAAAAAGCTTCCAGCCAGAGCAACATAGTGAGATCCTGCCCCTGCCCCTAAAAAAAAAAAAAAAAAAAATTGGGGCCAGGCGCAGTGGCTCACGCCTGTAATCCCAGTGCTTTGGGAGGCTGAGGTGGGAGGATCGCTAGAGCCCAGGAGTTCAAGACCAGCCCGGGCAACATGGCAAAACCCTGTCTCTAGGAAAAAAAAAAAAAAGTTAGCTGGGTGTGGTGGCATGCCTGTGGTCCCAGCTACTCAGGAGGCTGAGGTGGGAGAATCAGTTGAGCCCAGGAAGCAGAGGCTGCAGTGAGCCAAGATCACACCACTACACTCCAGCCTGGGCAACAGAGCCAGACCCTGTCTCAAAAAATAAATAAACAAAAATAAAAAATTTAGCCAGGTGTGGTGGTGCGCCCCTTAGTCCCAGTTACTCAGGAGTCTGAAGTGGGAGGATCACTTGAGCAGGGGAGGCAGAGGTTGCAGTGAACTGAGATCCTGCCACTGAACTCCAGCCCTGGCAACATTGTGAGACTCTGACTCTAAAAAAAATTTTCTTTTCTTTTTTTTTGAGACAGAGTTTCGCTCTTGTCACCTAGGCTGGAGTGCAGTGGTGCAATCTCAGCTCACTGAAACTTCCCCCTCACCAGTTCAAGCAATTCTCCTGCCTCAGCCTCCTGAGTAGCTGGGATTACAGGCGCCCACCACTACACCCAGCTAATTTCTGTATTTTTAGTAGAGATGGGGTTTCACCATGTTGGCCAGGCTGGTCTCAAACTCCTGACCTCAGGTGATCCACCAGTCTCGGCCTCCCAAAGTTCTGGGATTACAGGTGAGAGCCACAGTGCACAGCCTAAAATAAATAAATAAATAAATAAATAAAAATTTAAATCTCGCCGGGCATGGTGGTGTCTGCCTGTAGTCCCAGCTACTTGGGAAGCTGAGGCGGGAGGATGACTTGAGCCCAGGAGGTGGAGGCTTCAGTGAGCTATGAGGGGGCCACTGCACTCCAGCCTGGGTGACAGAATGAGACTCTGTCTCTAAAAATAAAAGAGCTCCCTGCTGCTTATGGCTGCCTTGGGGCGCAGTGTCTGTTCAGGCTAGAGTGAGGTGACACGAAGAGGCTGAGCCAGTGGGAAATACGGAGTTTGAATGGAGACAGGGGTGGCACCTGGGCAGAAGTGGACTGTTCATTTGGTGACCAAAGGGGCAGGATGTGCTGGTGACCTGGGATAGAAGACGAGCCTGGTGATCCCAGGCCTGAGCAATGTGAGGGTTAGGGGGAATTGAGAGGACAAAAGAAAAGCTCAGGAGTACGGAAGCATCAGAAATTCTCTGGCAGTATCTGTGGTCACTAAGTCAATCAACAAACATTACCCTGAAGCTCTTCAAGCCATAGATGATCATCTCCCCAGACTGGCGAGGCCTCTTAGACCCCCCAGTAATGGAGATGGGGTCCTGGAGGGAATCCCACCCCTCCGCTGACCCTTCCCCTCTGGCCTCTCTGCGTGGTAGGACTCAGTTTTCTCACCTGTTAATTGGGGGTGAGAATCCTTCTCCCACCAGCTGGGGAGAGGGTAGGGAGCAGGGGTCTATTGAACTTTTTGTTTTTTTGAGACTCGCTTTTTTTGAGTCTCACTCTGTCACCCAGGTTGGAGTGCAGTGCCGTGATCTCGGCTCCCTGCAACCACTGGTTCCTGGGTTTAAGCGATTCTCCTGCCACAGACTCCCGAGTAGCTGGGATTACAGGCGCACACTACCACACCTGGCTAATTTTTTATATTTTTGGTAGAGACGAGGTTTCAGCATGTTGGTCAGGCTGGTCTTGAACTCCTGGCCTCAAGTGATCCACCCGCCTCGGCCTCCCAAAGTGCTGGGATTACAGGCGTGAGCCACCGTACAGGGGCCTCTACTGAACTTTTCTTCTGGCTTCTGGGAAGCCAAAAGGAAGAAGGTTGGGGTCTTGGAACTAGGGGTGCTGAGTCAGTGCCGCATCCTGCAAGACCACCTTGAAATACTGTCATCAGTCACCTGCTTCCTCCCCTATAAAATGGGTCACAGGATCCTAACCTCACAGGCTTTGCAGCAGGGGTTTAAGAGAAAAGATTAGGAGCAAGTCAAGTTCCCTTTCTTGGCACCCGTGCGGGACTTTACTGGGGGGCTGAGCTGCAGTCACTTTGCCAGACCCCTGAGCCCGCAGGGAGGCCATGGCTTGGCGGAGGAACCCAGGCCGGGAAAGGAGAAGTGAGAGGCAGGTGGGTTGGGTGGGGGTGGGGGTGAGGGCCCGCGGGAGGCGATGAAGCGGGGAGGGGGCGCTGCTCCTGGGCCCTGCAGCGAATCAGGCCTGTGGCCCCGCCTCACGCAACCCAGGCTGTGGTTTCATCACCTGCTCCCCAAGTACCTCATTATGGGCGACAGGAAGAGCCCCTTGGAAAGCCAGGACCCCTCCTCCCCTCTCCTGGGGGCTCCAGCGGCTCCGACCCCAGCTGCAGGCGACCCTCCTTCCCCAGCCAGAGCCCTGGGCCCGCCTCCTCCCCTGGGGGCCTAGGGAGGTGGTGCCCAGGTCGGGGGGCAGGTAGGTGACTTGGCGGCCTGGCTCAGTTCACAGCGGTCCCTGGAGCCCCGCACCTGCCCTCAGGGACTCAGGGGACAGGGTGGGCTCGGGCAGTGACTCCCCCGTTGCTGAGCTTCTCTGGAACTCAGTTTCCTCCCCCGGAAAGTCAGGGGGCAGCAGGAGCCACCTGGCTGAACTGAGGGGAGGGGCTTCATAGTAAAGTGCTTTATAGATGCGGGGAGCGTTTGTGGCCGCTGGGCCCTGATGCCTCTCAGAAGGCCTTGGGGTCACCTCTCCATCCTGGGGGAACCCAGCTCAGATTGAGGGCCCCAGAAAGCTCCTGGTGGAGTGCTGGGGGACAGGGGCGGATGGGGTTGGGGGTCACTCCATCCTTGTATGGGCACAATGGGAGGTAGGAATATTCCCCACACATGGAGACCCCCAAACAGAGCCGCGGAAAATCCACAGATGCCCAAAACATAACAGATACCCCAAACACACAAGGATTCCTCCTGCGAAAGTCCCCAAAATACATGTAGTTCACAGTACGTCAAACCCCCAACCCACACAGCTCTCCAAACACACGTCCCCAAAACACATTCTGTTCCCTCTGCATAGACAGAACCTGAAGACACTCAGACACACCCAGACGCCCCATCACATGCCAATCCCCCAAATGCACAGACACATACAGATCTCCCTAAACACATGCCAGTCCCCCAAATACACACAGACCCCTTTCCCCCGAACAATGTGGAGACCCCCACCAGACGCATGCAGACTCTTCCAGAAAACATATACAGACTTCCCCCAATCCACACTGGTCCCCCCATTACACAGGTAGGGCCCCCCATCCCTGCAGTGGTATCACCCACACTCTGGCTTTCCTCTGTTTTGTTTTTTTGTGAGACAGAGTCTCGCTTTGTCACCCAGGCTGGAGTGCAGTGGCATGTTCTCCGCTCACTGCAACCTCTGCCTTCCAGGTTCAAGCGATTCTCCTGCCTCAGCCTCCCCAGTAGCTGGGATTACAGCCATGCGCTACCATACCCAGCTAATTTTTGTATTTTTAGTACAGACAGGGTTTCACCATGTTGGCCAGGCTGGTCTTGAACTCCTGGCCCCGTGTGATCTGCTACTACAGTCTCCCAAAGTGCTGGGATTACAGGCTACCATACCTGGCTGGGTTTCTTCTTTTTAATTATTATTATTATTTTTTGAGATGGGGTCTCACTCTGTTGCCCAGGCTGGAGTGCAGTGGTGCCATCATAGCTCACTGCAGCCTCCAATTCCTGGGCTTAAACATTCCTCCCACCTCAGCCTTCCCAGTAGCTGGGGCTACAAGCGCACACCTATCTTTTAAACAGACTATGCCAGGCTAATTTTTAAAATTTTTGTAGAGAAGGGGGTTTCACTTTGTCACACTGGCTGGTCTTGAACTTCCGGCCTCAAGCTATCCTCCTGCCTCAGCCTCCCAAAGTGCTGGGATTACAGGTGTGAGCCACCACACAGGCCTGGCTTCCTTCCCAAGGCAGGGTGGTCTCCACCCACCAGGGGTGAAATGCAGGCTGGGGGCATCTGAGGCTAGATTTGAATGGGTAGTGTTAGAATCCAGGAATCTTAGAATGTTCCAGCTGGGGAAGGCCCCATGGGGGTCCTTTTCTCCATAGGTCCCTCTGGCATCCATGGGGAAAGTGAGGCCCAGTGGGGAGCCCTCAGACCCTCCTTCCCACCTCTCCCTGGGCCTGCTCCTGGGAGGGACAGCTCCTGTTCGAGGGGCAGGAGTCCAGGGTGAGTGGGACCCCCTGTGGGATGCCCCCTCTGCTCTGCTCCGCTCCAGGATCCCATTTTGGCCATGCACAGAGAGGCCAGGGCTGGGGCTGTGGGCTAGTCAGTCCAGGATCCCACCACTTGCCCACTGTGTGATGTTTTCTGAGCCTTGGTTTCCTGTGTCTACAAGGGGTCCATGCAAACTCCCCAGGGACCCACCCACCTCTCCCCTCACTTGAAAAGGTGTCTACCAGCAGACTCCCAGCCTACCTTTTACCTGTTTGGGGGCATCTGCAACAACAGCCCCAAACTGATCCTCTACCTGCCCATCACTCTCCCTTTTCCCGGACTGTGTCCAACCCCTGGACACCCTTCTAGGTTTGCCCAAGTCCAGGAGTGTCTCCATGTCCTCTAAAGACCTTCAGAAAACCCTCTTTCTGGAGGCACCAATTTTTTTTAATGTTTATTTTAATTTTTTCAGGCAGAGTCTCATTCTGTCACCCAGGCTGGAGTGCAGTGGTGTGGTCTCAACTCACTGCAGCCTGGACCTCCCGGACTCAAGCGATCATCCCACCTCAGCCTCTGGAGTGGCTGGGAGTAGTACGGTGCCACATCTAGCTAATTTTTGTATTTTTTGTAGAGCTGGGGGTCTCCCCATGTTGCCCAGGCTGGTCTCGAACTCCTGGCCTCAAGTGATCCTCCTGCCTTGGTCTCCCATAGTGCTGGGATTACAGGTGTAAGCCACCACGCCCGGACAAATTCAACTCTTTCTGCAGCACCCAGCCCTATCAGATTTTTTGGTGTGTGTTTCTTTATTGCTTTCTTTGATGAGCATCTCGTCCTGCCGGGCTCCCCAGAGCCTAGTACATAGAAGGCCCTCAGTCACCCTTCATCAATGAGCAAACAACTGCTTCACAAACAGAAGCAACACTGACAACTTGTTCAGTTTTCTGTTTTTCTTTTTTCTTTTTTTGAGATGGGGTCTTGGTCTGTCACCCAGACTGGTGTTTAATGGCACAATCTGGGCTCACTGCAACCTCCGCCTCCCAGGTTCAAGCCAATCTCCTGCCTCAGCCTCCCAAGTAGCTGGGACTGCAGGCGCCCGCCCCTCCACGTGGCTAATTTTTTGATTTTTTTTTTTTTTTTTTTTTTTTTTGAGATGGAGTCTCGCTCTGTCGCCCAGGCTGGAGTGCAGTGGCTGGATCTCAGCTCACTGCAAGCTCCGCCTCCTGGGTTTACGCCATTCTCCTGCCTCAGCCTCCGAGTAGCTGGGATTACGGGCACCTGCCACCTCGCCCGGCTAGTTTTTTGTATTTTTTAGTAGAGACGGGGTTTCACCAGGTTAGCCAGGATGGTCTCGATCTCCTGACCTTGTGATCCCCCCATCTCGGCCTCCCAAAGTGCTGGGATTACAGGCTTGAGCCACCGTGCCCGGCCAATTTTTTGATTTTTTGACATCTTATTTTTTGTAGAGACAGGGTCTCACTAGGTTGCTCAGGCTGGTTTGAACTCCTGAGCTCAAGCAATCTGCCGGCCTTGGCCTCCCAAAGTTCTGGGATTATAGAAGTGAGCCACCACACCCAGCAACTACTTGTTTTTTTTCTTGAGATGGGTTTCGCTCTTGTTGCCCAGGCTGGAGTGTAATGGCGTGATCTCAGCTCACCGCAACCTCTGCCTCCCAGGTTCAAGCAATTCTCCTGCCTCAGCCTCCCTAATAGCTGGGATTACAGGCACGCCCCCACCATGCCCAGCTAATTTTGTATTTTTAGTAGACGAGGTTTCTCCATGTTGGTCAGAATGGTCTCGAACTCCCGACCTCAGATGATCTGCCCACCTCGGCCTCCCAAAGTGCTGGGATTACAGGTGTGAGCCTGGCCCTACTTATTCACTTCTCTTTGAAACACCTCGTGGTCCACACAACAAATTTAAGGCCCCATCCGGCCCACAGGCTGCCAGTTTGTGGCCCCTCCTCTAAACAACCTTCACAGCAAAACAGTCAATTGGACAGTGCTGATGCTCCTCTCAGGCCAAGGAACTGACCCTCTGAATGTCCCACTGCCCAGCTTGGGAGAAAACCATGTCCAGGTGACCATCCATGGCAAACCTGACCTGGCACAGGCACTCTCACCTGGCCAAGAAGTCCTGTTCTAGGCCGGGTGTGGTGGCTCACGCCTGTAATCCCACTACTTTGGGAGGCCGAGGTGGGTAGATCACTTGAGGTCAGGAGTTTGAGACCAGCCTGGCCAACATAGTGAAATCCCATCTCTACTGAAAATACAAAAATTAGCCGGGCATGATGGTGGGCGCCTGTAGTCCCAGCTACTCAGGAAGCTGAGGCAGGAGAATCACTTGAACCTGGGAGTCAGAGGTCACCCAGCCCATGGAGCCAAGAGAGACCCCACACTCTGAATTTGACCCTGCTGTCCCATGCAGGCTAGAGTCCAAGGCTCTCTCAGGCCCCCAGTGATGTCCCCTGAGCCACAGTAGTGGCCGCAGGGACAGCCCAAGGTTTTCCTCTCTTTGTTCCAGAGAAAGCTCTCCCTGTGGGGCCTTGGAAATTTATCCCCAGATGCCCCAGCCTCCCTGCTTGGGAAATTAGCATATCTGTCAGCACTGGGCAGAAAGGACTCTGCCCACACAGCCCGGCAGCCCCAAGATGCAGCCAGCAGGGACCCTGAGATGGGGCTTTAGGACATTGTCAGCGCCCAATATCTTCCTGCAGAAATGTCTGGGAGCCCATCAGGTGCCGGGGATGCAGAAGCAGGGGGTGGGCAGAGCAAGGTCTCCCCCATCACCCAGTCTGATGGGGGAGGCAACAGTGGCCATAACTGTATCTGGGAAGAAGGACTTCAAGGAAGAAATTCAATAGGGGGAGGCAGTGGAGGGTGGGGCAGGGGGAGAGCTACTTTGGACAGAGGGTCCAGGAGGGCTTCTCTGAAGAGGAGTGGTCTTGACGAGGACAGGACACCAGCCACAGGGTGGTGATGTGTAGGGGCGCCACACCTGCAGTCCCAGTTACTCGGGAGGCGGAGGTATGAAAATTGCTTGAACCCGGGAGGCGGAGATTCAGTGAGCCGAGATCGCACCACTGCACTCCAGCCTGCGTGACAGAGCGAGACCCTGTCTCTGAGGTGTCTCAGGGAGATGGGAGCCAGCCTGCCTGGTGGACACAATGGCAGGTGCAAAGGCCCTGAGGTGGGATTGTGCTAAGCAGGTGGGTTCCAGGAGCAGGCAAATCCCATGCAGCTAGGGTGGAGTGAGCAAGGGGTGGCCGGAGACAGAGAAGGTCAGAGAGGCATTGGGGGACAGAAAGAGGGTGGACGTAGAGCAAGAGGGAGCCATGGAAGGTGTGTGAGGAGGGGAGGACTGCGGTCTGATTCGGAATTTTCAGACGACCCTGTGGCTTCCATGGAGAAAAGGCCTGTTGGAGCAGGAAGCCAGGCCAGCATCCAGCTAGGGATGACAGGGCTTGCACCAGGCACAGGCTGCAGGTTGGAACAGTGGGCAAGGCAGGCTCATGCCCACAGCAGCCATGACTCTTATTACGATCCACCTCCATTTCTCCCTTCCTCACGCCCCACCTTGACCTTGGGTGAACCTGGGCTTGGAGGGAAACAGCACCTGGCAGAGGGAGGAGAGGAAAGGGGCCTGGATGGGCTCACAAACACCTCCGCTTGATCACAGCCCAGATGGGACCTTCTGTTATTGAGCCCTTACTGTCTGCCCGGGCCCACACCCCACCTCATTTACATATAAGACCTGCCTGACCCCCAGACACCCCAGGAAAGCAGAGATAGTTGCCCTGTTTTACACAAGATTCAGCAGGCTTCTTCCAGGGCCACATGGTGAGACCCCCAGATCCCCACCCAATCCTGGGCTGTACCCCGGGGCCATCATGTGACACCTCAGTCTCACCACCCCCACCCAGGCTGGGAAGTGGGCCTGGGCCTGTCCAGCCCAGAATCACCATCACAGTGTCCAGGAAACTCAATCCTGGGCCCCAGGGTATCAGGGTAACCACACAAGTCCCTAGGATGCAGCCCCAGAGAAGCCCTTCGGAGGCTGAGAAACGGGATTTAACTTCCTTGCCCACCCCATGGGGATTCACAGGCCGGGGCTGGGGCGAGTTCCCTGAACCCAAAACTGATCCCAGACACATTCTAAATCTTCTCAGAAAAATGGCATCTGGCTGGGCTCATGCCTGTAATCCCAGCACTTTGGGAGGCCGAGGCGGGAGGACCATTTGAGCCCAGGAGTTTAAGACCAGCCTGGGCAACATAGGGAGACCCCATCTCTACTTAAAAAAAAAAAAAAAAAAGGCCGGGCGCTGTGGCTCAAGCCTGTAATCCCAGCACTTTGGGAGGCCGAGACGGGCGGATCACAAGGTCAGGAGATCGAGACCATCCTGGCTAACACGGTGAAAACCCGTCTCTACTAAAAAATACAAAAACCTAGCCGGGCGAGGTGGTGGGCGTCTGTAGTCCCAGCTACTCGGGAGGCTGAGGCAGGAGAATGGCGTGAACCTGGGAGGCGGAGCTTGCAGTGAGCTGAGATCGGGCCACTGCACTCCAGTCTGGGCGACAAAGCGAGACTCTGTCTCAACAAAAAAAAAAAAAAAAAGAAAAGAAAAGAAAAAAGAGGCCAGGCGTGGTTGCTCACGCCTGTAATCCCAGCACTTTGGGAGACTGAGGCAGGCGGATCATAAGGTCAGGAGATCGAGACCATCCTGGCTAACATGGTGAAACCCTGTCTCTACTAAAAATACAAAAAATTAGCCAGGCGTGGTTGCGGGCGCCTGTAGTCCCAGCTACTCGGGAGGCTGAGGCAGGAGAATGGCGTGAACCCGGGAGGCGGAGTTTGCAGTGAGCCAAGATCACACCACTGCCCTCCAGCCTCAACAGAGCGAAACTCCGTCTCAAAAAAAAAAAAAAAAGCTAGTCATGGTAGCGCTCCCCTACAGTCCCAGCTACTCGGTAGACTGAGGTGACAAGATCACTTGAGCCCAGGAGTTCAAGGTCACAGGGAGCTGTGATTGCAACACTCAAGGAAAGAAAGACAGAAAGACAGTCTGTCTCCAGACCACTCTGTGCCTCGAATCTTCCAGAAGGGGGCAGGGAGTGGTGGCTCATGCCTCTAATCCCAGCACTTTGGGAGGCCGAGTTGGGCTGATTGCTTGAGCCAAGTTCAAGACCAGCCTGGGCAACATAGGGAGAACTTGTCTCTAGAAATAAATAAATAAATAAATAAATAAATAAATAAATAAATAAATAAAAAAAAGTGGGCCAGGTGCCGTGGCTCACGCCTATAATCCCACAACTTTGGGAGGCCGAGGTGTGTGGATTGTTTGAGTACAGGAATTCAAGACCAGCCTGGGCAACATGACAAGACCCCATCTTTATTTATTTATTTTTAATTAGCTGGGCACAGGCCGGGCACGGTGGCTCACTCCTTTAATCCCAGCACTTTGGGAGGCCAAGGCGGGTGGATCACCTGAGACCAGGAGTTTGAGACCAGCTTGGCCAACATGGTGAAACCCTGTCTCTACTAAAAATACAAACATTAGCCGGGAATGGTGGCACGCACCTGTAATTCCAGCTACTCAGGAGGCTAAGGCAGAAGAATCGCCTGAACCTGGGAGGTGGAGGTTGCAGTGAGCTGAGATTGTGTTACTGCACTCCAGCCTGGGCAACAGAGTAAGACTCTGTCTCAAAAAAAAAAAAAAAAAAAAAAATTAGCTGGGTATGCTGGTGTGAGCATGTATTCCTAGCTCCTCAGGAGGCTGAGGCAGGAGGATCACTTGAGCCCAGGAGGTGGAGGTTGCAGTGAGCCAAGATCACACCATTTTACTCTAGCCTGGGCAACAGAGCAAGATGCTGTCTCAAAAACCAAAAGAAAGAAATAAAACAAAAAAACACCTCTTCCAGAAGGCCAAACACCCAGCATGTCTACACTCATTGCACCCAAGTTGCGGTGAACAAATGTTTTTAATTCGTCTTCCCTTCTTCATTTGCATTTTCCAGATGTCCACCTGGTTGGGTCATAGTTTAACCAAATAAATCATTCGTTGGGATGGGAAAGCCAAGACTGGGTTCAACTTGCTCGGTTCACAGGAGCGGCCACAAAGTTCAGAGAGGGGCAGCCACCTGTTGGGGGGTCACACAGAGAAGAGGGAGAGGAAGCTGGGCCCTGCGCCCCCGGCCTCTGTTCTCTTCGGGGGCTGAGGCATGGCCTTGAGCTCCATCCTTTTTCTGAGGGGCCTAGTGTTACTACCTGACCTCAGCCTTCCCTCCTGCAAACCAGCTTCCTGCTCTCTCAGGTGATAGCCCAAGATCCTAAATGTCCTGAAATTCTGTCTGCTGGAGGCCAAGCTTCCCTCTTTACCGCACAACAGGCAGGAGACATGAGGGAACAAGCCTGCCTTTTTAGAAAGCCCCTTTCACCTCTGGAAATCAGTCCTCAGGCACTGGTCCTCCGAAGTCGAAATAGATTTTTGTATCCAGTTTCCTTCACTCCAAGAGTCTGAGAGTTCTTGTCCCTAATGCCCAAGGTCCAGGGGCCCTACCCTTTCCCAGGGATGATTCTTGGCCAGGCTAGTCTGAGGCCTTTATTATTTTTTTGTTTCTTTTTCTTTTTCTTTTTTTGAGACAGAGTTTCGCTCTTGTTGCCCAGGCTGGAGTGCAATGGCATGATCTTGGCTCACTGCAGCCTCCACCTCCCGGGTTGAAGCGATTCTCCTGCCTCAGGCTCCTGAGTAGCTGGGATTACAGGCGTGTACCATCATGGCCGGCTAATTTTGTATTTTTAGTAGAGACGGGGTTTCTCCATGTTGGTCAGGCTGGTCTCAAACTCCTGACCTCAGGTGATCCGCCCCGCTCCCCCCCCCAGCCTCCCAAAGTGCTTGGATTACAGGTGTGAGCCACCGCACCTGGCCATTTTTTTTTTGTTTCTTTTCTTTATTTTTATTTTTATTTTTTTAGAGACAGGATCTTGCTCTGTCACCCAGGCTGGAGTGCCCTAGCTCAGTCATAGCTCACTGCAGACTCGAACTCCTCGGCTCAAGTGATCCTCCTGCCTCAGCCTCCTGAATAGCTGGGACTATACACGTAAGCCACCACACCTGCCTAATTAAAAAAAATTTTTTTTTTGGACGGACACGGTGGCTCACTCCTGTAATCCCAACACTTTGAGAGGCCGAAGCGGGCAGATCACATGAGACCAGCCTGGCCAACATGGTGAAAATTAGCTGATCATGGTGACACATGCTTGTGGTCCCAGCTACTCGGGAGGCTGAGGCAAAGAATCAATCACTTGAACCCGGGAGGCAGAGGTTGCAGTGAGCCGAGATTGAGCCACTGCACTGCAGCCTGGGTGACTGAGTGAGATTCCGTCTCAAAAAAAAAAAAAAAAAAAATTTAAGCCGGGTTCAGGGGCTCATGCCTGTAATCCCAGCACTTTGGGAGGTTGAGGCGGGTGAATCATTTGAGGTCAGGAGTTCAAGACCAGCCTGGTCAACATGGTGAAATCCCATCTCTACTAAAAATACAAAAACTAGCCAGGCAGTGGTGGCACATGCCTGTAATCCCAGCTACTGGGAAGGCTGAGGGAGGAGAATCGTTTGAGTCTGGGAGGTATAGGTTGCAGTGAGCCAAGATCACCACTGTACTCTAGGCTGGACGACAGAATGAGACCCTATCTCAAAAAAGAGGAGAGAGAGAGAGAAAGAAAGAAAGAGAGAAAGAAAGAAAAAAAGAAAAAAAGATGGGGGTCTAGCTATGTCTCCCAGGCTGGTCTCAAACTACTGGGCTCAAGTGATCCTCCTGCCTCAGCCTCCCAAAGTGCTGGGATTACAGGCATAAGCCACGGCACCCGGCCAGCTATTTCTGACTAATTGGGTCTGCAACTAGGGGTTAGGGTGGCCAGGGACCCAGGTCGCCCATATCTGCAGCCCTGGACCCCAAAAGAGACAGGGAGTGAGGACTGTGACCATGAAAGTAATGCTGCCACCACCTTGTCGTGTGCTAACAACCACACGGGGATGTGACTCTTGTTCCTGTACCCAAGTCCTAGGTACAGTCATTGAGGCAGAGGGAGGAGGGTTGGCCCAGGCAGCTGTTGCTCCCCCATTCCAAGGTTTATGCCTACCGTCCTGCTGTGACAAACGAGTGTACACCCACAGAAGGAAGGCATAGGGTTGTGCGCAGGGGACGCGCTAATGCTAAAGGAGTGCACACCAGGAGAGAGGGACATCGCATGCCACATCATAGAGCTCACAGACACATAATAGGGCCTCCCTGCATCACGATTTTGGACACACAGCTAACTCTCCAACTCCCCGACTCACACCAAACCTCAGACGCAGAGCCCTTGGACACACAACTTCCAGATCCACACACCTCAGATACACACCCCTTGGAGACACAACTCCCTCCTACCACAACCTCCGGGACTCACAACCCCACGACACACACCCCTTTAGACACACACCCCACCCTGCGACGCCCAGCAGTACACCCGGACCTCCAAAACCCACCTAGCCCGCAGAAGCCGTTCAGAGGACACCGCAGGAGCCTCAACCCGATATGACACGCACCTGCTCGGCCTGAGCCCTGGGACGCTGGGCGCACGGACCCGCGGCGGCTGCACGAAGATCAGGGGCCCGCTGCTGCAGGTGCCTTGGGAGCGGGCGGCCCTGCCCCCGGGAGCTGATTGGGCGTGACGGGCTTATTTGCATAGAGGGCGTCACCCTGGAGGCGGCGATGGGCGGGCACTTGGGCGTGGCCCCGCCCCGGGAGTTCATGGGCCTGGGACTCAGACGCGAAAGGATGCTGGGGCGCCAGGGGTGGGGGCGCGGATAAGGAAGAAGCAGGACGAAGGGAGGGGTCTGGATCAGACTGGCCAGGCTTTCCCCGCCCTCACTGGGCGCCCTTGACCTTACTGCCGACCCCTGACCCTACTGTGACCCTAACCCTAATTCTAAACCTGTTCCTAACTCGGCCCAACTTGCCTGGATTAATTCCATCCTGAGCGAAATAGAACTCCGATCCCGGACCCCGTCGACCCGAGGAACCAAGCCCTTCTCGCAGGCAACGCTGACCTTCGCGCTCACTAGAATGGAAAGACTGCAAGACGGGGCTCTGGGGTCGCCTGTGTGGCCTCACTCAACTGTGCCTCCCGGGGCCAGATACGTGCCCCCACAGGGAGTGACAGACCCTCCGCAGCTACTGGTCCCTCAACCCCGCTCCGCCTGCCTCTCCACAGTCCAAGACAACCACAATGCTTCCACCAACCACGCCCCTCTCCCTCCCTCTTCCCGCTAGAGGCTGTTTTCTAAACTTCAAAGGTCAGTTGTGAGGAGCCTTCCAGATTGGACCCCAGCCCAGATCTCTAAATCTACCCCTTCCCCTGGGATTCCAGCACAGGCCAGACCCACAGGAAGATCAGAGCGGGGGTTGGTGAATGTATCAATGTGAAAAGAATTACAGGATAAAGATGGCCCTGGGCTGGGCACCACCTCCCCCCACCGCCCCGCCCCGGGTCTGAGGCAGGGAGGGGATCCATGCACTCCCCTAGCCCTGTGGGGTCAGTCTTGGGCCAGAGGGAGGGATGGGAGGCTGGGACAGGCCAGAATTGGGGAAGGGCGGTGCCAGAGGAGTTAGGGAGGGTTTCTCAGAAGAGGGGGCATTTGTGCTGGGCTTTCAAGTATGTGTAGGAGTTTGCCACTAGGAGAAAGGTTTTTCTTGTGTTTTCCTTCAAGGCAGGATCTCACTCTGTTGCCCAGGCTGGAGTGCAGTGGCATGATCATAGCTCACTGCAGCCTCGACCTCCTGGCCTCAAGCAATCCTCCCAAATCAACCTCCCCAGAAGCTGGAACTACAGGCACGCCACCACCAAGCCCAGCTAATTTTTTTTGTAGAGAGGATGTCTTATTATGTTGCCCGGGCTGGTCCCAAACTCCTGGGCTTGAGATCCTTCTTCCTCGGCCTCCCAAAGTGCTGAGATTACAGGTGTGAGCCACTACACCAGACCTGAGAAAGGCTCTTTCAAGAGGGAAAAGCACTTGCAAAAGTGCAGAGGAAGAAGAGCACAGAACATTCTCTGGCCGGGGGAGATGAGGAAGGTGAAGCCAGAACAGGGGGCGGGGGTGAAGAGGAGGGGCAGATACAGGTGGAGAGCAGGGGGGCTGCAAAGCTGCCTGGTGTCCATCTCCTCCAGAGAAGAGAGGGACTGGTCCCCCAAACTCAGGGGGAGGCATGTGGCAGATGCTAGAGTGTGGGGGACACTGAGACAGGGAACAGGGCGCCTGGGAGGCTCGTGTCTCTCCCCACCCCTCAGTTTACCCATCTGTGACATGGGCAGTGTGGGCCTCTAGTCTGAGCACAACTTTTCTTTGGACATAAAAACTATAGAGTTCACACTGTGTTATCACGGGGTCCTTCCTGTCCCCATCCAGTGTCCAGTGCCACACACTCAGGTGTCCTAAGGACACACCAGGGCCTGGGCCAGGCTGGGGGCTTCTGCCTCCACTCCATGGTGCAGAACAAGGCTTGGGGAGTGTGGCGGTGGCTGGGGAGCCCTGGGCCCCCGGAGGGCTGCTCTGTTTACCCGAGGCCGCCCGCCCGCCTCTGATGCAACAGGCAGGCTCTGGTTACGTGAGGCCGGCAGCTGGGCCAGCTCTGGGGGAAGGGCTAGCCCGGCAGAGCGAAGCTGGCTGGGGCTGGCCCTCATGCACCCCGACTTCCCAGCCCCCTTCTTCTGGTGGGCACCATCTTGTTATTCATAGTCTGTCCCCTGTCCTTTTGCCTCTGTTCCTATCCTATACCGTCCCCAACCACTAATTGTGTCCCCTAGCAGGGCCCCCAAGAGTCTTAACCTCATTCTTCTCAGATGAAGGGACACCCTTAGCTGCTAGGGTAAGAGCTGGAGAGTAGAGGGGAAGGTTGTGAGGAGGAAAGGATAGAAGGGGCCAGAGTGGGTGGCGAGGGAGAAGGGTGACCTGGGAAGGGGGTCTGGGAGATGGGGGAGGCGGGGGGTGGGGAATGGAGGAGAAGGCTGGGGTGGGAGGCTTGGGGAGGTGAAGAAGCTGTCCCCACTCTCCCTCCTCCAGATTCTCTCCCCTCTCCCAGGGGAAGGCTTTGAAGGACCTTCCGTGGCAAGGACGTATGGCCCAGTGGGTAGGGAGGGCCCCCGAGGTTAAAGAACACCGAGTCCCCCAACACTGTGCCGCCCACTCACTGTGTGACCTCAGGATGGTCACTGCACCCCTTGGGGCCTCCTTACTCATGTGACAAGTGCGGATAGGCTGGGCGTGGTGGCTCATGCCTATAATCCCAGTATTTTGGGAGGCCAAGGTGGGTGGATCACTTCAGGCCAGGAGTTCGAGATGGACCTGGCCAACATGGCAAAACCGCATCTCTCCTAAAAATACAAAAATTAGCCAGGCATGGTGGCACATGCCTGTAATTCCAGCTACTCAGGAGGCTGAGGCAGGAGAATCGCTAGAACCCGGGAGGTGGAGGTTGCAGTGAGCCAAGAGGAGCCCTCAAGGTCCACCTACTATGTTCCCTCCTCCAAAAGCCTTCCTATCCTCTTACCATTTAGGATCCTTCCACCTCCCCATCCTTGCTTCCAGCTTAGCACTGATCCAGAGGGCGGGGTGGAGTGTGTGGCTGGTTCTGTCTCCCCCAGCCTGGGGGTTCCTTAGGCCCGAGCCCAGTACATGGTGGCACCAAAGGGGTGCCTCCATGGGTTTTTCTGTTTTTTAGAGACAGAGTTGCTCTGCTGCCCAGGCTGGAGTGCAGTGGTGCAATCATGGCTCACTGCAGCCTTGAACTCCTGGGCTCAAGTGATCCTCTCGATTCCACCTCCCAAGTAGCTGGGACCACAGGAACGCACCACCACACCTGGCTGATTTTTTAATATTTTTTGAGGTGCACCGGGTGTCTCACTTGCTGCCCAGGCTGGTCTCGAACTCCTGGGCTCAAGTGATCCTCCTGCCTTGGCCTCCAAAAGCGCTGGGATTACGGGTGTGAGCCATTGCGCACAGTCTCCATGGGTTTCTTGAAGAACTAAAGAATCTCAAAGAAGGTCTAAGCAGTGAAAGGGAGTGGGGGATAAGCCTGGGGCATCCAGAAGCCTTGTTCAGGGATACAATAGGGCTTTAAAAAAAAAAAAAAAAAAAAAAAAAAGGCTTTCCAGGGTCCTGAGTGTGCAGGACTCTCCAGGAACCCAGAGCAGGTCTGAAATAAAAACAAGGACTCAGACCAAGGGCTAAGGACAAAAACCCAGCAGAAGTCTGATTCTTGTCCTGACCACTGTGGATGAAGCAGGGGGCAGGTCGCTGCCCTCTATGGGTCTCCTTTTACCCCATCTGCAGATCAGGGTTGGGATCCTTTCTTGGTGATCTCCAGCCTCGGGAGCGCTACGCTCTTGTTTGGATGCCCCATGGCACAGAGAGCTGTCTCTTCTAGCTGCCCACCCATCTCTGGAGTTCTGCCGGAAGTAAATGCTTTTTTTTTTTTGAGACAGAGTCTTGCTCTGTAGCCAGGCTGGAGTGCAGTGGCACAACCTCCGCCTCCCGGGTTCAAGCCATTCTCCTGCCTCAACCTACCAAGTAGCTAGGATTACAGGTGTGCACCACCACACCCAGCTAATTTTTGTATTTTTAGTAGAGATAGGGTTTCACCATGTTGACCAGAATGGTCTTGATCACCTGACCTCGTGATCCACCCGCCTTGGGCTCCCAAAGTGCTGGGATTACAGGTGTGACCCACTGTGCCCAGCTGGTTGTTTTTGAAATGGAGTCTACCTCTGTCGCCCAGGCTGGAGTGCAGTGGCGTGATCTCGGCTCACTGCAACCTCCGGGGCTCAAGCGATTCTCCTGCCTCAGCCTCCAGAGTAAGTGGGATTACAGGTGGGCACCACACCCAGCTAATTTTTATATTTTCAGTAGAGACGAGGTTTCACCATGTTGGCCAGGCTGGTCTCCAACTCCTGACGTCAAGTGATCCGCCCACCTCGGCTTCCCAAAAGCGCTGGGATTACAGGTGTGAGCCACAGCGCCTGGCCAGTAAATGCTATTGAGGGAGCTCTAGGAGCGCCCTTGCCCTCCACCCTGACAACGGAGGCTGCGAGCTCTTGTTCTCAGAGCCCTCTGGCCTCTCAGAACCTGTTTGCTCTCTGAAAAATGGGAGCGACAGCATATAGAGTGAAAAAGGGTGGAGGGTCACAGTGTGCCCACCGGGGCCAGCCAGGACTGCAGACAATGACCGCTTGGAGGCCGAGCTTCTCGCCAACGCTTTGCCTCTTGCGCCCCCTGGCGGCTAGAGGGGGCGGGGGCGCCCTCCAGGCAAAAAGGACTAGGGAGCATTCAAATGAGATGCGAATTAACCAGCGCCCCCACAAACCCTGGGACTTGGGGTTACGAGGTGTCTGAAAACCCAGAGTCCTGATCAGACCCCTTTTATTTATTTATTATTATTTTTTGAGACAGAGTCTCACTCTGTCACCCAGGCTGGAGTGCAGTGGCTCCATCTCGGTTCCGTTCACTGCAACCTCCGCCTCCCGGGTTCAAGCGATTCTCCTGCCTCAGTTTCCCAAGTAACTGGGATTACAGGTGCGCACCGCCACACCCGGCTAATTTTTTATATTTTTGGTAGAGATAGGGTTTCACCATATTGGTCAGGCTGGTCTTGAACTCCTGACCTCAGGTGATCTGCCCGCCTCGGACTCCCAAAAAGCTGGGATTACAGGCATGAGCCACCATGCTCGGCTTTTTTTTTTTTTTTTTCTTTTTTTTAGAGAGAGAGACAGGGTCTCTCCATGTTGCCCAGGCTGGTCTCTAGCTCCTGAACTCAGGGGTTCCTCCAGTCTTGACTTCCCAAAGTGCTGGGATTACAAGCGAGCGCCACTGCACCCAGCCTAGACTCCTTTTAAGAGAGATGACTGGGCCGGGCGCGGTGGCTCACACCTGTAATCCCAGCACTTTGGAAAACGAGGTCAGGAGTTCAAGACCAGGCTTGCCAAGATGGTGAAACCCCGTCTCTACTAAAACTACAAAAATGAGCCGGGTGCAGTGGCAGGTGCTTATAATCCCAGCTACTTGGGAGGCTGAGGTAGGACAATGGGAGGCTGAGGTAGGAGAATGGCTTGAACCCGGGCGGCAGAGGTTATAGTGAGCTGAGATTGCGCCGCTGCACTCCAGCCTGGGAGACAGAGTGAGACTCCATCTCAAAAAAAAAAAAAAAAAAAAAGAGAGATAACTGTTAGTCGCTGGTTGAGGTCACATCCAGAGGTTGAGTGACTCAGCGCCCTAGAAGGGTCTGGTGGGGTCCCCCACACCTGCCTCCCTTACCCCCAGCTCCTAGTGCCCCAGTCTTCCTAGGCAGGTCCTGGGAGGCAGGCGATAATTCCATTCTGCTGCCAGTTTCTCCTGAAGGTCTGAGCAAGACAGTGCTGGACTGTCTAGCTCACAAATACCCATCAGTGTTTGCTGGATAAATGGTGGCATGGAGGACAGATGGACATTGAGAGATGCCTTCAGAGCAAGTAAGAAGGGAGAAGGACTCTGGAGGCCACACACCAATCAGGGCCCTAAATGGGGTGGCTTTAGGCGGCTCCTCACTCCTAAGCTGAGTGGGACAGTGGAGAGGTGGTATAATGGCAGAGGCCCCCCAGTGTGCCCTAGGAGGAGGAGAGGTAGGGCTGAACCCTCTTTCCAGGCCTTCAGACACCTTGACAGGCCCAATGTCCCAGTAGGATGCCCTCTGTCTTCCCTCGGGGCACCCCTGCTCTTCCCACCCGTCTCCATCAACCACCCCACAGTGCCAAGATGAGGGACCCTCCCAGAGTAGTGGGACTGGAACCTGCCTCAACCCCAAACAACTCTATCTGACCTCCCTAATACATTGTACTGGAACAAGGGATTCTGGGGTAACACAGCTGGCCTTGGAGATGCATAACTTGTGGAGGCCTGGTCACCCAGGCTTGGCATTCACAGAGGTCAGTGCAGGCCCTTCTGCAAACAGCAGCAGAAACGGACTCAAAGCCATTTTGGCAAAAATCATAATTCAGGTGTCCATGAAACCGAAGAAATGAAATTGGCTAATGTCAGGTACAGTTGGATCCACAGCCCCAGGCAATGTTCTCAGGTCCCCCCTGGAACCCCCTCGTCCCTGCCCCGTTCCCATCCACCCAGCTCAACCTTCCTGATGCTCCCGGTAGAACTCCCAGGAAGGCCTCTCATTGGGTCACGTGTCCATCTCGAACCAATCACTGGGAACCTAGGACACAGCAGCTCTGATTGGCCAGGCCGAGGTGCAACATCCACCCCTGGAACTAGGGGTGGCCTCTCCATGTGGCCTGAACCTGGGGTGGGCGTCGCTGCTTGAGGCAGAATGCAGGTTGGGAGGGCAGATATGCGAGTGTCCAGCTTAGCCTGTAGAGAAGGTACAGTCCAGCCTTCCTTATCCAGATGAAGAAAGGGAGAACCAAGGCTGGGTGCGGTGGCTCACGCCTATAATCCCAGCACTTTGAGAGGTTGAGGTGGGAGGATCACGAGCTCAGGAGTTTGAGACCAGCCTAGCCAACATGGTGAAACCCCATCTCTACAAAAACTACGAAAAATTAGCTGGGGGTGATGGTGTGCGCCTGTAGTCCCAGCTACTTGGGAGGTTGAGACAGGAGGATCACTTGAGCCCAGGAGGCAGAGGTTGCAGTGAGCTGAGATCATGCCACTGCACTCCAGCCTGGGTGACAGCCAGATCCTGGAAAAGAAGAAGAGAGGAGGGGAGGGGAGAGCACTCAGAGAGGGCCAGCACCAGGTGAAAGAAAGAAAAGAAAGAAAGGAAGGGAGGGAGGGAGGCCCAGAGAGGGCCAGCGCCAGGCCTATGTCACACAGCACATCAGAGACGGGCAGGGCTGGGACCAAACCAGGCCGCGGTCTGCTCTTCTCTGACTGTGCCTTTTGTGTGTGTGTGTGGTGGTCGGGGGTCGGGGGGTGCAAAGTCTTGCTCTGTCACCCAGTCTGGAGTGCACTGGCGCCATCTTGGCTCACTGGAACCTCTGCCTCCTGGGTTCAAGTGATTCTCATGCCTCAACCTCCTGAGTAGCTGGGATTACAGGTGCCCACCACCATGCCCGGCAGAGCCTCTCTTTGTCCATCTGTATTTGGGGGTGAGACCTGCTTTTGGGGGCTGTCTGAGGATAAAATGAGATGACCCCTGTGAAGACTTTAGCCCAGGGCCAGGGAGTTGGTAGGTGCATAATCAGGATTTTTTTTTTTTTTTTTTTTGAGACAGAGTCTCGCTCTACCGCCCAGGCTGGAGTGCAGTGGCCGGATCTCAGCTCATTGCAAGCTCCGCCTCCCGGGTTCATGCCATTCTCCTGCCTCAGCCTCCTGAGTAGCTGGGACTACAGGCGCCCGCCACCTCGCCCGGCTAGTTTTTTTATTTTTTAGTAGAGACAGGGTTTCACCGTGTCAGCCAGGATGGTCTCAATCTCCTGACCTCGTGATCCGCCTGTCTCGGCTTCCCAAAGTGCTGGGATTACAGGCTTGAGCCACCGTGCCCGGCCAATCAGGATTATTTTGATGGCAGTTATTGGTCCAAGGGTCGATGGGGGGCCAGTAAGAGTCCAGGAGCAGTAAGCCACTTCTGGGAACATTGACGGCTGGGCCTGGAGGCTAGGGGCAGGCGCAGGAGGAGGGTGCTGGCCGCACTCATTCAGTCTTCAGTCTCTGCTTGGCCCAGCTTCGGTCAGGCTGGCGAGCGGGGACGAGGGTCAGGGTGGTCAGAGAGGCAGACTCAAGGCATGAGGCGGCACCTGAGGGATGAACCTGGACCAGGCTAAGGTGGAGCTTGGTGGTCAGAGGTCTGGGTGGGAATCCTGGCATTTCTGGGCATGGGCGATGACCCTGGGCTGGCTGCCTTACCTCTCGGGGCCTTGCTTTCCTCTTCTGTAAAACGGGGCAGTGCTTAAGGTCCTGGGAGTGGAGAGGAGGGGGATAACTTGACCCTGTGAAGGTCACTGATGACCCCAAGGGGTGCAGTTTTGGGGGAAAAGTGGGAATGAAAGGCTCTGAGGCCAGGTGCAGTGGCTCATGCCTGTAATCCTAGGACTTTGGGAGGCCAAGGCGGGCAGATCACCTGAAGTCAGGAGTTCAAGACCTGCCTGACCAACATGGTGAAATTCCGTCTCTACTAAAAATACAAAAACTCGTCGGGTGAGGTGGCAGGAACCTATAGTCCCAGCTACTCGGGAGGCTGAAGTGGGAGAATCGCTTGAACCTGAGAGGCAGAGTTACAGTGAGCCAAGATCGTGCCACTGCCCTCCAGCCTGGGTGACCAGAGCAAGACTCCATCTCAAAGGAAAAAAAAAAAAGAAAGAAAGAAAGAAAAAAGGAAAGACTCTGAGATGGGGCATGGAACTGGTGGTTCTGGGGAGAGGAGAGGGACTCCACAGGGACAAAGGTGGATGAGACACAGAGCAATCCTGCCGGGGAGCAGCAGCGGAGGGGACAGCAGACGCTGGGGAGTGAGGAGGGCAGACGGACAGTGACCTTGAGGCACAAAGTAGGAGTGACCAGGGTGTGGGGGATGGGACTGGGGAGACAGAGGCTAGGTTGGGGGTATGGGTAGGGCTGCTTAGGGCAGTAGGCTGTTGACCCCCTCAGGCAGCCCCTCCTGCTTCAGGCCCCCCAGAAAGCTCCCAGGCCACCCCTCAGCCTGTGGGATTCCTCACCACCCCACACCCAGAGCTAAGCCTGCTATGAACAGGTGCTCAGGAAGTGTGCATCAACTGCCAGAGGTACTCAATAAATGCATGCTGCCTGTGGTGTCCATTAAGTGCTCTCTGATTGACTGCAGTGCCCACTAAGTGCTCTCTGACTGGACACATGAATTCAGCTGCCTCTGGGCTCTGGGGCTACAGCTTGAAAGGTGTACAGAGGCTTTGTCTCCACCTGCCTCCTCTCGACCTCTGAGAGGGCTTCCATGGCACCAAGGACAATCACAGTGCCTGGCCAACAGGCAGAGGCTTGGTAAGTCCCCGGGGCCCCTTCAACCTGCCTGCGTCTGCCCATCACAGATATAGAATGGTGACACATCAGATCTTTCCTGGCACCACACTTTCTAAGAGTGGTCAGCCATGCCTCCCATAGCTCCCGCTGCACTTGTATGGTCCTCTCCCATCTGATCCTGGGCCTGGTCACGTGACTGGCCTCAACAGATGGGCCACCCACAAATGTGAAACCGGCACTCTGCATGGAAGCTACTCTCCTGGCTCCCAGCCACCAGGAGAAACCCAGGCTGGCCCGATGGGGAGGCCACGAGGAAAACCTGATGCCTGCTGCCAGCAGTCCTGGTCAAGGGCCCCCGACTATGCAGCTGCAGCTGAGCTCCCATGAGCACCGCATGGGCGAGCCCCAGAGAGAGCAGCAGAACCGCCTAGCTGAGCCCAGCCCAAAGTGCAGAATAGTGAGTAGATTAATTACTGGGGCTGTAAACCACTAAGTTTTTGGATGCTGTGTTATGTAGCAATAGCTGACTGCTCCAAAGCACATCCGTCACTATGCCCTGCCCCCTCTCAGTCACCTGATGAGCCACCTTTACAGAAAGGAAATGCAGAGACCAGAGAGGGGGATTAATTTGCTCGGTCACACAGCAGTTAGGCAGTGGATTGGTGGGGAGGTCCCAGAGATAGGTGGGTAATTGCCCATGCTGGGCTCTGCCTGAGAGACTGTGCATGGGTAAAGCAGGCTGCTGGCATGTGGTAGGATAGAGGAAATGTGGGCTCCCCTCTCTGTCTTGGGGGGTAGAAATCTCTGGGACTAGCATAGGGCCTATGGCCTGAAAAAGAGAGAGGAAGGTGGCAGAGAGAGAGTGGGAAAGATGGGCTGACATGGTCCCTGAGCAGCAGGGTGGAACATTCTGGACCCGCAGACACCCCTCCACCTGCCACCTCTGAAACCATCCCACAAGCCCAGTGAGAAACCCCAAGTGGTTAGACAAGTAGGTGCCTGGCTGACTGCCAAGCGGGTGGGTTGGTTAGTTCAGAGCAGAGAGAGGCTTGTGGCTACCCTCGGCACTGACCTGGGTTGGCGGAGGCTGGGGTGCCCTGAGTCTCTTCCAGGATCAGGCTGAGGAGGGCGGGGGTGGTTCCTCCGGGCTGGAACAAAACACGTGCAGCATCCATGAGGCCAAGGTCAGAGGCCACAAGGCTTGCTCAGCTAGCTGGAGTGCATGTTTGGGTGACACTCTGGTCTCGGAAGACCTTTGGCTTGAGCTTCTGGGGCATCCTCCTTAAAAGTAGGGCGAGTGGCCCAGGTGCTGTGGCTCATGCCTGTAATTCCAGCGCTTTGGGAGGCTGAGGAGGGTGGATCACCTGAGGTCAGGAGTTCCAGACCAGCCTGGCCAACACGGCGAAACCCCATCTCTAGTAAAAATACAAAAATTAGCCAGGCGTGGTGGCGTGCGCCTGTAATCCCAGCTACTCGGGAGGCTGAGGCAGGAGAACCACTTGGAACCCAGAGCGGGAGGCTGGAGTGAGCTAAGATCTTGCCAGTGCACTCCAGCGTGGGCGACAAAGTGAGATTCTGTCTCCAAAAAAAAGTGACAAATGGCCGGGCCCAGTGGGTCACGCCTGTAATCCCAGCACTTTGGGAGGCTAAGGCGAGAGGATTGCTTGAGCCCAGGAGTTTGAGACCAGCCCGGGGAAGGTATCATGACCACGTTTCTATTTAAAATATATACGTATGTTTTTAAAAGTGGGACGAGGCACTCCAGAGGCCACATCTGGGACTCATTCACATAGGACTGGGCACTTCAAACCCATAGGGCTTACAGAGAGGTGTTAGCAGCAACTCAAGCTGCTACTAATGTCTTTCAGGGGCATGTTGCGTTTTTGAAACAGCAGGCACAAACAGGGCATATAAAAGCATTTTTGGAAACCCTGAGTTGATAGTAAGAGCTATGCCTTTTCAGTGAAGTCTAGTTCCAACTGCCAACACCAACCCATGGCAGAAAAGCCCAATACCGCTCCTCTTCAGATGCAAGAGAGCCCAGATAAACCCTTCATGCTACCCTTTGAGGGAAGATTGCTACACTCCCATTCTTACACATACACTCAAGTGTTCTTTCTGCAATTCTTGTTGTTTTAGTTAAGCAACACAGATGCTTTCTTTTGCATAGCAGGGGACAGGCCTGCCAGAACCCTAATCTGTGGAAGCCAGACACATCCCAAGGCGATGTTCCTGCCCCCGGCACATGAGTGTGTGTTTATAAGCGTATTTATTAAGTTATAATGGGAAGAAAAAACAAAAAGAAGAGCTACTCTTCAAAAACTCTATTTCCAATGTTCAAGCACTGTGAGTGCTTTTTGTTTTCAGACCGCTGGTCCTCGGCTTGAAGCCTCCCTTGGCTCTGGGTCATGGGACAGGGAGAGGCCCCTGCCATCTCCCTGGCCCCATCTCCCCCCAGCTGGCCCGCTCCAGCCATAGAAGCCTTCTTGGTGCTTCTCGAACACTCCCAGGGAACCCAGCCCCAGAGCATCTGCCCTCACCACTGCCCTGCGTGGAACTCCATCTGCCCCCAGATCGTCTCTGTCTGCATGTCACTCATGCCACCTCCCAGGAGGGGCCCCGTGGAGTTCTTCACAGCACATCTGACATGCTCTTGTCTGCCATGTTTACCTGGTTGTCGTATGTCTCCTTGTGAGCCTGTCTGCCTTGGTCACTGCTATGTCCCCAGCACCCAGCCCAGGGCCAGGCACACAGCAGAGCTCAGGACCTGGGTATTAAGTGACTGAACTCAGGTTATAGATGCCACAGGACAAGAGGAGGTCACCAGACACCAGGACAAGAGGAAAGAGAAAGTTTTCTAATAAGCGAGAAGCAGTGGTTCCCAGCGCAGCTGAGACAGTCCTTGCGGCTGAGAGTGGCAGTGGGGGTGGGCGGTCCCAGGAGCTACCTGTGACCCTGCGCACTGGCATTCATATGGTCCCGGATGCTGATGGCCTGTTTGAGCAGACCCTCCACGCTGCGGAAGTAGACGCTGCTGTCCACCAGGTTCTTCACGGCGCTGAAACGGGAGGACAGGCCTGGTCAGTGCCCCAGTCCTGCAGGTAACTGTCTTACGCCCCAGCACTAGAGGTCACCACCAGAGCTCGGTGGGTACCTTGGTGATTCTGTGGGTCTCCCCGAGGACTCACAATGGGCTTACATTTTAGATTCCCCTGCTATGACTAAATGATGTCTATGCAACACAGCATATTCACTTATCTGCCACTGAAACATCTAATGTTTTGAAGGAGGTATCAGTGTATAAAGATGTCATAAAAAGTATCTCAGTCGTTACTACTGATAATCGGGGTGTTAAAAAAAAAAAAAAAAAAAGGAAAGTAAAAACACCTGGCGCAGTGGCTCACACCTGTAATCCCAGCACTTTGGGAAGCCGAGGCGGGTGGATCACGAGGTCAGGAGATCAAAACCATCCTGGCTAACACGGTGAAACCCATATCTCTACTAAAAATGCAAAAAAATTAGACAGGCATGGTGGCGGGCACCTGTAGTCCCAGCTACTTGGGAGACTGAGGCAGGAGAATGGTGTGAACCTGGGAGGTGGAGCTTGCAGTAAGCTGAGATCGCTGCACTCCAACCTGGGCGACAGAGCGAGACTCCATCTCAAAAAAAAGAAAGAAAAGGAAAAGAAAAATCTGATTGGATGTGGTGGCTCAGACCTGTAATCCCAACACTTTGGGAGGCTGAGACAAGAGAATTATTTGAGCCTGGGAGTTTGAGACCAGCTTGGGTAACATAGTGAAGTCCCATCTCTACAAAAAATGTAAAAATTAGCTAGGCATGGTGGCACTCGCCTGTGGTCCCAGCTACTTAGGAGCCTGAGGTAGGAAGAGCACTTGAGCCCAGTAGGTCAAGGCTATAGGGAGCCGTGATTGCGCCACTGCACTACAGCCTGGGTGACAGAACAAGACCCTGTCTCAAAAAAATAATAATACATAAAATTAAATTAAAAAGAAATACACATTTCATTATAGACAAATGCTCGCTGGCCTCCCGCCTAGCCCAGTGATGTCTGGGGCAACATCTGTGGTGATGAAAATGTTCTTCATTCATTGAGATGGCTGAGAAGCACTTGGAATGTGGCTAGTGGGACTTGAGAGCTGAATATTTACTAGTTTTCTTTCTTTCTTTCTTTTTGAGACGGAGTTTTGTTCTTGTTGCCCAGGCTGGAATGCAATGGCACAATCTCAGCTCACTACAACCTTCACCTCCTAGGTTCAAGCGATTCTCCTGCCTCAGCCTCCCGAGTAGCTGGGATTACAGTCATGCACCACCACGCCCCACTAATTTTTGTATTTTTAGTACAGATGGGGTTTCTCCATGTTGGTCAGGCTGGTCTCAAACTCCTGACCTCAGGTGATCCTCCCGCCTCGGCCTCCCAAAGTGCTGGGATTACTGGTGTGAGCCACTGCGCCCAGCCTCATTTTCTAATTTTAAATTTTTTTTTTTTTTTTTGAGACAAAGTCTCACTCTGTTGCTCAGACTGGGCACAATCTTGGCTCACAGCAACCTTCGTCTCCTGGGTTCAAGCGATTCTCCTGCCTCAGCCTCCCAAGTAGCTGGGATTACAGGTGCCCACCACCACACCTGGCTAATTTTGGTATTTTTAGTAGAGATGGGGTTTCACCATGTTGGCCAGGCTGTTCTCAACTCCTGGCCGCAAATGATCTGCCCACTCGGCCTCCCAAAGTGCTGGGATTACTGGCGTGAGCCACTGCGCCTGGCCTGATTTCATTTTCATGAGTTAAAATGAACTGTGCTTAGCCACCCATGGCGTAGATTCCTGGATTAGATGCCACAGCTAGAGGAAGAAAGCACAGGTTTGTTTTTTTTTTCCTTTTTTTTGTTTTTGAGACGGAGTCTCACTCTGTTGCCCAGGCTGGAGTGCAGTGGTGCGATCTCAGTTCAGTGCAAGCCCCGACTCACACGTTCACGCGATTCTCCTGCCTCAGCCTCCTGAGTAGCTGGGACTACAGGCGCCTGCTGCCACACCCAGCTAATTTTTTTGTATTTTTAGTAGAGACAGGGTTTCACCGTGTTAGCCAGGATGGTCTCGATCTCCTGACCTCGTGATCTGCCCGCCTCAGCCTCCCAAAGTGCTGGGGTTACAGGCGTGAGCCACCGCGCCCGGCCTCTTTTTTGTTTTTTTGAGACGGGGTCGTGTTCTGTTGCCCAGGCTGGAGTGCAGCGGTGCAATCTCCACTCACTGCAGCCTCAACCTCCCAGGCTTAAGCGATCCTCCCACCTCAGCATCTCGAGTAGCTGGGACTAGAGGTGTGTGCCACCAGACTCGGCTAGTTTTTGTATTTTTTGTAGAAATGGGGTTTCACCAGGTTGCCCAGACTAGTCTCAAACTACTGGGCTCAAGTGATCCTCCCACCTCAGCCTCCCAAAGTGCTGGGAGTACAGGCGTGAGCCCCTGCGCCCGGCCGTATTTCTTTTTTCTTTAAAGAAGAGGTCTGGCTGTATCACCCAGGCTGACCCTGAACTCCTTTTCAAGGCATCCTCCCACCTCAGCCCCCGGAGTAGCTGGAACTACAGGCGTGCACCACCATGCCCAGCTCTAGAAACTCCTATTTCTTTTCTTTTCCTTGAGCTAAGGAAGATACTGTCTGTCTGGTCACACCTTGTCCCACCAAGGGGGCCAAGGCTGCCAATGGCAGAATGCTGCTCCAACAGCAGGGTTTCTTGTCTAGGCACCTTCGCCCACACAACCAAACAGCAACACACCAGGGGAACTGCCAGGAGCATCGTTCAGCCACCACCAAAATGGCCTACAGCCCATGTCAGGGGCGAACAGCATATCTGTGCAAAGTCGAGGAACTTCCAAGGCCAACTGGGCAACCCAAGCAACCGGAATAAGGCTTGGGAATACAGTCATGAGGAACAGAATCAAAGCGCAGGAGGCAAGGGTTCAGTAACAAAAAGAAACACCAGCCGGGCATGGTGGCTTGCATCTGTAATCTGAGCACTTTGGGAGGCTGACGCAGGTGGATCACCTGAGGTCAGGAGTTCGAGACCAGCCTGGCCAACATGGCGAAACCCCATCTCTGCTAAAAATACAAAAACTAGCCGGGCGAGTTGGCAGGCGCCTGTAGTCCCAGCTACTCGGGAGGCTGAAGCGGGAGAACTGCTTGGACCTGAGAGGCGGACGTTGCAGTGAGCTGAGATCGCACCACTGCACTCCAGCCTAGGTGACAGAGTGAGACTCTTGTCTCAAAAAAAATTTAAAAATAAACAGCCTTATCTGTGCTTTGGGCTTCCCCCTGGCTGCCATCTACCCCACTGGCCCATCTGTGGTCCTGGCTGTGGGACAGAAATGCTGGTCCTTGGAAGCATCTTCCAGAATCCTTATCCCCGTCTTCTGTGGCAGCTGGGGAGGGGCTCAGCACAGGGAAGAGATCCACCTGGGGCCCTGGCCAGGTTAATCGTGGTAGGGTGGGGCTTACTGGGCAGATGGCTGGGATGCCTCTGAACGCCCAGGAGGCCAGAGCAGCAGAAGGTGGCCCTGCAGCGGAGAGGCTGTGGCGCGCTCACCTGCAGGCGTATTCCACAGTGTAGATGGCTCCCTGGCTCTGCTCCTCCCAACGCTGCATGTCTGCCTGTAGGGGGCGCAGGAGATGTTTGGCAAGGGAGGCCACCCCCACCTAGAGGGCCTTCCTCCCAGCTCTCTTGGTTGGGGCTCCCCTGAGCCCGCAGGGTGGATGCAGAGAACTTTCCTCCTGCAATTTCCTTCCCTCACAGGTCTGGGCTTTCTGTGAACACCTGGCCACTATGCCTCAGGGCCTTCGCACAGGCTGTTCTCCCTGCCTGGCACACCCTTCCCTTAGATCATCAGACGGCTGCCTCCTTGCCACGCGGGTCATAACTGTTACAGAATAGTATAGTTTGGCTGTGTCCCCACCCAAATCTCACCTTGAATTGTAGTTCCCATGATCCCCGTGTGTTGTGAGAGGGACCGGGTGGAGATAACTGAATCATATAGGCAGTTCCCCTCATCCTGTTCTCCTGATAAGTGAGTTCTCACGAGATCTTGTGGTTTTAAAAAGGGGCCTCCCCCTTCATGGGGCACTCATACTTCTCCTCCTGCTGCCATGTGAGGTAGTACGTGTTTGCTTCCCCTTTTGCCATGATTGTAAGTTTCCTGAGGCCTCCCCAGCCCTGTTGAACAGTGAGTCAATTAAATCTCTTTATAAATTACCCAGTCTTGGGTATGTCCTTATAGCAGCAAGAGAATGAACTAATAATACACACATCTTACCACCTCCTTCAAAATCTACCCCAGATCTGTCCACCACGCCTCCGACCTGGCTCTGCCACCACATGCCTCCTTACTGGTGTCCCAGCCTTGACTCCTGCCCTGACAGCCCCTGCTCCTCCCAGCAGGCCCCAGCTCACCTTGTGCTGGGCCAGCTCGGGGAGGGAGCGACGCACGTGCTCCTGCAGCCGGTACAGGGCCACGGACGGCTCGTTGGCCAGGACGTAGACGCTCTCAGTGAACTTGTCCGTGACTGGATACAGGGTCCACAGGTGGTAGGGGTCGGGCGGGTATGGGGAGACAAAGCATCAGCCTCCTCATTGCTCAAGTGTTGAGTCCAGCCGGAGCAAAGGGGGCATCTGGTGTATCCCTCAGCAGCTAGGTCACCCCTAGCCCATGACAGGCTGGAGGAAGTGGTCACGGCAGGGCTCACTCAAGAGGACATTAACGAGGCTGGGTGCGGTGGCTCACGCCTGTAATCCTAGCACTTTGGAGGCTGAGGTGGGCAGATCACCTGAGGTCAGGAGTTCAAGACCAGACAGGCCAACATGGTAAAACTCATCTCTACTAAAAATACAAAAATTAGCCAGGCATGGTGACGGGCACCTGTAGTCCCAGCTACTCTGGAGGCTGAGGCAGGAGAATCACTTGAATCTGGGAGGTGGAGGTTGCAGTGAGCTGAGGTCATGCCATTGCACTCCAGCCTGGGCAACAAGAGCAAAACTCCATCTCAAAAAAACATAAAAAAATAAAAAATTTTAAAAAGAGGACATAAATGAGAGGACATAATGAGTGATGAGTTCATAAGGAGTAAACTTTTTTTTTTTGGAGAGTCTTGCTCTGTCATCAGGCTGGAGTACAGTGGTGCAATCTCGGCTTACCACAATCTCCGACTCCCTGGTTCAAGTGATTCTCCTGCCTCAGCCTCCTGAGTAGCTGGGATTACAAGCACGCACCACCACGCACAGCTAATTTTTATATTTTTAGTGGAGACAGGGTTTCACCATGTTGGTCAGGATGGTCTTGATCTCCTGACCTCATGATCTGCTTACCACGGCCTCCCAAAGTGCTGGGATTACAGGCGTGAGCCACCGTGCCTTGCCAGCTTGATTGAACTTTTTTTTTTTAGAGACAGGGTCTCGCTCTATTGCCCAGGCTGCAGTGCAGTGGTGCGATCACAGCTCACTGCAGTCTCGAAACTCCCAGCCTCAAGCCATCATCATACCTCAGCCTCCAGAGGAGCTAGAACTACAGGTGTGAACCACCATGCCTGGCTAGTTTTTTCATTTATTTATTATTATTATTATTATTTTTTTTTTTTTTTTTGAGACGGAGTCTCGCTCTGTCGCCCAGGCTGGAGTGCAGTGGCTGGATCTCGACTCACTGCAGGCTCTGCCTCCCGGGTTTACGCCATTCTCCTGCCTCAGCCTCCCGAGTAGCTGGGACTACAGGCGCCTGCCACCTTGCCCAGCTAGTTTTTTTGTATTTTTTAGTAGAGACGGGGTTTCACCGTGTTAGCCAGGATGGTCTCGATCTCCTGACCTCGTGATCCGCCCACCTTGGCCTCCCAATATTATTATTTTTTGAGACGGAGTCTCACTCTATTGCCCAGGTTGGAGTGCAGTGGCACAATCTTGGCTCACTGCAAGCTCTGCCTCCTGGGTTCACGCCATTCTCCTGCCTCAGCCTCCCGAATAGCTGGGACTACAGGTGCCCGCCACCACGCCCGGCTAACGTTTTATATTTCTTAGTAGAGACGGGGTTTCACTGTGTTAGCCAGGATGGTCTCGATCTCCTGACCTTGTGATCCGCCCACCTTAGCCTCCCAAAGTGCTGGGATTACAGGCGTGAGCTACCGCGCCTGGCTCATTTTTTAAAATAGAGACAAGGTCTTGTTATGTTGCCCAGGCTGGTCCTGAATTCTTGGTCTCAAGTGATCCTCCTGCCTCGGCCTCCCAAAGTGCTGGGATTATAGGCATGAGCCACTGTGCCCGGACCCCGGTGAACTCTTCTCATGTTTCCCTCTCAAACCCACTGGTAGTGGACATTGCTGCCTACTGCACTTCCCGGCATTCTTTTTGCCCCCGTGACCACACCGGGGACTCTTCTTCAAAGCATGCCCACAGGACCCGAAAGTGCCTGGAAGTTCACATCCCAGGAGGCCCTCAGCTGCCACTCACCAGTGAGGGATATGAAAACCTGTGTCCCTCGCTGGGCACTGGAACAACAACCTGGAGCCTAACTTATCCCCCTGGGCTCCTGTGCAGGCCCAGGCTGAGGCCTCCCTCTGCGGATTTTACCTGAGGTGCCCCTCACTCAGCCTCCTCACCAGCCAGCCGTGCCCTGTTTCCCCTTCTCCCCTGCAGATGTCTCCTGATGAAATTTTTTTTTTTTTTTGAGACAGAGTCTTGGAACATGCAGGGCCCTGCATGTTCCGGCTGCTGCTGACCTCCCTGCCTTTCTTGCCCTCCATCCCTGGCTCTTCGTTGGACCTCCCAGCACTGCCCAAAATAACTTTCTCACTGCCCAAGAGGACGAGGTAGGAGGATCACTTGAGGACAAGAATTTGAGACCAACGCCGGGTGTGGTGGCTCACACCTGTAATCCCAGCACTTTGGCAGGAGGATGGGTTCAGCCTAGGAATTCAAGACCAGCCTGGGAGACATGGTGAAATCCCACCTCTACAAAAACGTACAAAAATAAGCTGGTCATGGTGATCTATACCTGTAGTCCCAACTACTCAGGAGGCTGAGGTGGGAGGATTGCTTGGGTCTGACAGGTGGAGGTTGCAGTGAGCCATGATCATACCACTGCACTCCAGTCTGGGCAACAGAACAAGACTCTATCTCAAAAAAATAAAATAAAATAAAATAAATGCCTGTATGTGACCAATCGCTCCTTTATTCATTACAGCAGAGCTCTGAACACTCTGTCACCTCAGAGCCTTTGCACCTGCTATTCCCACCCAGAGACACCATTCCGTCACTGGCTCTCCTTCATCCCTCAGGTCTGCTCAAATGTCGCCTCCTGCGCAAGACCCTCCCTGACTACCAAGCTTAACAGATGTCCCCTCCACCTAATTCAGGAGCTTGGCATTTTGTTCCTTTCTTTTAATACCAATTTCAACTGATTAGGTTACATGATCACAAGAAAAGCTAAAAGCTTGAATTTGGGAGAGCAGGGCTTCTCTGAGCCTCAGCTTCCTCATCCGCAAAAAAAGAATAACAGCACCTGCCTCAAGGTTTGCTACGGAGATGAATCCAATGCCATCACCAGGGTGATTGCTCAGGAGAGAGAACCCAGGCATGTCTGGGAGTCAAAGGAGGCTAACACGAGTCTCTCCATCTCACCACTGTGCCTTGAGTGGCAGAGCCCAACCTGCCACCTCCAAACTGTGTGACCTCTTACCAGATAAGCCTCCTCACTTTGAATGTGAGCATAACAGCCAGGGGTGATGGTCCATGCCTGTAATCCCAGATGTTTGGGAGGCCGAAGCAGGAGGATCACCTGAGATTGGGAGTTTGAGACCAGCCTGACCAACATGGAGAAACCCCGTCTCTACTGAAAATACAAGATTAGCTGGGCATGGTGGTGCATGCCTGTAATCCCAGGTATTCGGGAGGCTGAGGCAGGAGAATCGCTTGAACCCGGGAGGTGGAGGTTGCAGTTAGCCATGATCATACCATTGCACTCCAGCCTTGGCAACAAGGGTGAAACTCCGTCTCAAATAAAAAAAAAAAAAAAAAAGAGGAAAGTGAGCATAACAGACAGGGCATGGTGGCTTATGCCTCCTACTCTTGCCTTCCGTTATCCATGGTTCCCGAATCTGTGGATTCAAACAACTGTGGATGGAAAATACTCAGGAAAAAAAAAAAAATCTACAAAGTTTCAAAAAGCAAAACTTGAATTTGCCCTACACTAAGCACTTCTTTGAATCCATGTGAATGAAGTGATGTGTAGGCCTGTATTATGTACTCTAGATGTGAGTAATCTAGAGGTGATTCAAAGTATAGGGGATTAGCTGGGCGCAGTGATTCACACCTGTAATCCCAGCACTTTGGGAGGCCAAGGTGCGCGGATCACTCGAGGTCAGGAGTTCAAGGCCAGCCTGAGCAACATGGTGAAACCCCGACTCTACTAAAAATACAAAAAAATTAGCCGGGCATGGTGGTGTGTGCCTGTAATCCTAGCTACTCAGGGGGCTGAGGTTGCAGTAAGCCGAGATCCCACCCCGCCGCGACACTCCAGCCTGGGTGACAGAGCGAGACTCTGTCAAAAAAAAAAAAAAAAAAAATTAAAGAATTAGCCTGACGCGGTGTGCGCTTGTAGTCCCAACTACTGGAGAAGCTGAGGCAGGAGGATTGCCTGAGCCAGAGAGATTGAGGCTACAGTGAGCCATGATCGCGCCACTGCACCCCAGCCTAGGCGACTGAGTGATACCTTGTCTCAAAAAAAAAAAAAAAAAAAAAAGGAAACAACACGCACAGCGATTACTTTACCCCGGGGATTCTGTCAATGCATTACAAATATCAGATAGTTGAATTTTGTTTTTTGTTTGTTTTTTTTAGACAGGGTCTCACTTGTCACCCAGGGCGGGGTGCAGTGGCACGATCACAGCTCACTGCAGTGCAGTCTCGACCTCCCGAGCTCAAGCAATCCTCCCACCTCAGCCGCCCAAGTAGCTGGGACCACAGGCGTGTGCCACCACGCCCAGTTAATTTTTTTATTTTTTTAGAAACGAGGTCTCGCTATGTCACCCAGGCTGGTCTCGGGCTCAAGCGATGCTCCCGCCTAGGCCTCCTATAGTGCTGGGATTACAAAGGCGTGAGCCACCACTCCCAGCCTCAGCTACTGAATTATTGAAACAGTCCTGGGGGGACGGGTAATTAAAGCAGATACGGGGCCTTTCTACAGGTTTCAAAACTAGTCAGCGGCCGAGCTCGGGTTGGACGGCAGTTCAATCACTGCTCCTCGCACGGTCCCTCTGCGCCCGGCCTTTGTAAGGCCGCCCCTCCACGAGTTCCCGGCCCCCTCTGTCCCGCCCGGAGGCCCGCACCACCTTTCTTCCCCTTGAGTTGCATCTCTGGTTCCTCCATAGCGACCGCGGCCGAGCGAACCGGGAAACGGGACCGGAAGCCTGGAGGCTGGGACGGCCACCTAAGTCTTCCCTGCTGAAACTGGACGCCGCACGGTTCCAGTTCCGGCGTCAGAGGGCCCGCCCTCCCCGCTCCTCAGTCTTCGCGGACAGGAAAGGGGCTGTGAGACGGAGGGAAGGAGGCACACCCGGGGGTGGGGCAGTGAGGAGGGGGCGCGACGCCCCTGAGGCTGGTAGAGGGACACCCAGGCAGGAGAGGGGGAAGAACTCTCTCCCTTTCTGAACCCTCTTTTCCCTGAGAGACAAGCTGGGGGAGCCCTCCACGCATTACCCACTCGGACCGCATAAACTCCCTTCTTTAGCCTTCTGCCCCCGCCCTTGCTTATAAGCCTTTGAGACCGCAGAAGGGACCTTGTGGAACGGGACGGCAAAGGTACGTTGCCCCTTTAAGTTCCAGACGCCCCGCGTACTTCCCCTACAGCTTCTTCTTGAGATAGCCCCGCCCATCTACCCGAAGCCGGAGTCGATTGGCTCCCTCTGGAAAAATCTGTGGGCGGGGTAAAGGTAAGCGGGCACAGGCGCTGTGAAATTCTCAGAGCCCATTAGGCCCCGCCCATTCCCTCGGAGTCGGTGAGGAGGGGAAAAGAAGGCGCAGGCGCAACTGCCCTCCCAGGGACCCAGCGGAACCCACGCCCTCCCCTAAGTCTTAAAGGGCTAGAGGCAGTACTTACTGCTTGGGCCCTTCCTCACTTTTGGGGGGCGGGGTGCGCACGCGCAGTGGGGGAGCTCTGGGGTGGGGGTAGCGGTCGAGTATCAAGTTGCTTTCTGCCCTGGCAGAGGAAGCCGGAGCGCTGAGGGTCCAGTCTCCAGCTTGCCTCCCGCTATATCCATTGGAAGAGAAAAGTTTGTGACTTGGGCCCCCAAGTTTTGAGAGAACTGGGCTTTAGGCGCGGGGGGACAGAGGAGGCTCGTGGGGAGGTGAGTGGACCTCCTGGATCGATTTGGGAAGCTCGGGTGGGAATGGGACCAATCACACCTTTGTTGAGCCCTCACTCATTCTGGGGAACCCCCCCCCAACAACCATAGCGAATATTTATTGAGCTCCGCCCTTAGCAGACCCCTGGATAAGCTATGTACAGACGTAATTCGTTGTACGGCTCATTTCCACATTTTGTCGTGGAGGAAATTGAGGCTCAAAGATTAAGTCACATGCTCAAGTTCTCACGGCCTATAAATTGAGGGATTCGAACCCAGACAGCTGACCCCAGAGCCCTGGCTTTTTTTTTTTTTTTTTTTTTTTTTTTTTTTTGAGACGGAGTCTTGCTCTGTCCCCCAAGCTAGAGTGCAGTGGTGTGATCTCTGCTCACTGCATCTCCACCTCCCGGGTTCAAGCAATTCTCTGCCTCAGCCTCCCAAGTAGCTGGAATCACAGGCACCCGCCACCGCACCTGGCTAATTTTTGTATTTTTAGTACAGATGGCGTTTCACCATGGTGGCCAGGCTGGTCTCGAGCTCCTGACCTTGTGATCCACCCACCTCAGCCTCCCAAAGTGCTGAGATTACAGCCGTGAGCCACCGAGCCCAGCCAGAGCCCAGGCTTTTAAACATTGCACATTGCAGGTGCTTTGGTGGTGGGGGAGGGTAGACCTCAAAAGCAGTTGGACTCTGGTTTTCATTTCCCTGGCTCTGGTGATTAACCTGGATCTCAGTTTACCCACCCTCACAATGCAAGGCTAGGTATGCAGTCGGTGCCTACTTTATTATAGCTGTTGATAATTATTGTCATCTCTCCCTGTCTGACACCTCCACCAGCGTTCCTCATGGAGCCTACCCAGCCTGCAGAGGACCTCATCCTGACCCAGCTGCCCCCTGCCTCAGAACTTGGGGACCCTGAAGACCCGGGAGAGGAGGCCGCAGATGGCTCAGACACTGTGGTCCTCAGTCTCTTCCCCTGCACCCCCGAGCCTGTGAATCCCGAACCGGATGCCAGTGTTTCCTCGCCACAGGGTAGGATACCTCCTCTGGGATTGGCCCTCTGGGATTCCATCACGATGGATTGTCAGACCCCAGATGGAACCTTTGTCTTGCTTTCGTTTTTTTGTTGTTGTTTTGTTGTTTTTTGAGACGGAGTTTTACTCTTGTTGCCCATGCTGGAGTGCAATGGCACGATCTCAGCTCACTGCAACCTCCGCCTCCTGGGTTCAACTGATTCTCCTGTCTCAGCCTGCTGAGTAGCTGGGATTACAGGCTCCTACCACTATGCCCGGCTAATGTTTTTGGTATTTTTAGTAGAGACGGGGTTTCACCATGTTGTCCAGGCTGATCTTGAACTCCTGACCTCAGGTGATCCACCCACCTCGGCCTCCCAAAGTGCTGGGATTACAGGCGTGAGTCACTGTGCCCAGCCTGTTTTTGCTTTTTTTTTTTTTTTTGAGACGGAGTCTCGCTCTGTCGTCCAGGCTGGAGTGCAGTGGCCGATCTCAGCTCACTGCAAGCTCCGCCTCCCGGGTTTATGCCATTCTCCTGCCTCAGCCTCCCGAGTAGCTGGGACTACAGGCGCCCGCCACCTCGCCTGGCTAGTTTTTTTGTATTTTTTAGTAGAGACGGGGTTTCACCATGTTCGCCAGGATGGTCTCGATCTCCTGACCTCGTGATCCGCCCATCTCGGCCTCCCAAAGTGCTGGGATTACAGGCTTGAGCCACCGCACCCGGCCTGTTTTTGCTTTTTGATACAGGTTCTCGCTCTGTTACCAAGGCTGGAGTGCAGTGACGAGATCATAGTTCACTGCAGCCTCAACTTCCTGGGCTCAAGCTATCCTCCTACGTCACTCAGCTCCCTAGTAGCTGGGAGTATAGGCATGCAACCGCACCTGGCTAATTTTTTTCTTTTTTTGTTTAATTGAGAGGCAGGGTCTCACCATGTTGCCCAGGCTGGTCTTGAACTCCTGGCCTGAAGCGATCCTCCTGCCTCAGCCTCCCAAAGTGCTGGGATTTACAGGTGTGAGCCACCATGCCTGGCCGGGACCTCTGTCTTTATGACCCACTAATAGGATGTGTCTTCCTTCTCCATTCAGGAAGGGTTTGTTTCTTTTTTTTTTTTTTTTTTTTTACAACTTTGTATATATTTTTTTGTTGTGATAAACTATACATAACATAAAAGTTTGCCATTTAAGCCAGGATTGCAGTACCATTCAATATCAGTAAGTACATTCACAGTGTTGCGTAACTACCACCTCTATCTAGAATATTTTCTTTTCTTTTTTTTTTTTTTTTTTTGAGACAGAGTTTCGCTGTTGTTACCCAGGCTGGAGTGCAATGGCACGATCTCGGCTCACCACAACCGCCGCCTCCTGGGTTCAAGCGATTCTCCTGCCTCAGCCTCCTAAGTAGCTGGGATTACAGGTATGCACCACCATGCCTGGCTAATTTTGTATTTTTAGTAGAGACAGGGTTTCTCCATGTTGGTCAGGCTGGTCTTGTACTCCCGACCTTAGGTGATCCACCCCCCTCAGCCTCCCAAAGTGCTGGGATTACAGGTATGAGCCACCGCGCCTAGCCTCTTTGTTTTTTGAGACAGAATCTCGCTCTGTAGCCCAGGCTGGAGTGCAGTGGCTCAATCTTGGCTCACTGCAGCCTCCACCTCCCGGGTCCCAGTTCAAGCAGTTCTCCTGCCTCAGCCTTCCAAGTAGCTGCAATTACAGGAACGCACCACCATGCCCAGCTAATTTTTTGTTTTTTTAGTAGAGATGGGGTTTCACCATATCGGCCATGCTGGTCTTGAACTCCTGACCTCATGATCCGCCTGCCACAGCCTCTCAAACTGCTTGGATTACAGGCGTGAGCCACCACGCCTGGCCTATCTAGAATAGTTTCATCACCCCAAAAGGAAACCCCATACCATAACAGTCCCTCTCCAATCTCCTTCCACCCATCCCTGGCAACCAATCTGCTTTTCTATCTATTTAGATTATCCTGTTCTGGGCGTTTCGTACCAGTGGGATCATAACACTATGTGGCCTTTTGTGTCTGGCCCCTCTCACTCAGCATCACGTTTTCAGAGTTCATCCACATCATAGCATGGATCAGTGCTTCCTTCGTTTTTTTTTTTCCTTTGAGACCGAGTCTCGCTCTGTTGCCAGGCTGGAGTGCAGTGGTGCGATCTCGACTCACTGCAACCTCCGCCTCCCAGGTTCAAGCGATTCTCGTGCCTCACGAGAATCCAGCTACCTCTCAAGTAGCTGGTTTACAGGCGTGTACCACCATGCCCAGCTAATTTTTGTATTTTTTGTAGAGATGGGGTTTTGCCATGTTGTCCAGGCTGGTCTCCAACTCCTGGGCTCAAGTGATCTGCCAGCCTCCACTTCCCGAAGTGCTGGGATTACAGGCGTGAGCCACAGTGCCTGGCCCTTCCACCCTTTTTTTTTTTTTTTTTTTTTTTTTGAGGCGGAGTCTCGCTCTGTCGCCCAGGCTGGAGTGCAGTGGCCGGATCTCAGCTCACTGCAATCTCCGCCTCCTGGGTGCATGCCATTCTCCTGCCTCAGCCTCCTGAGTAGCTGGGACTATAGGCGCCCGCCACCTCGCCCGGCTAGTTTTTTGTGTTTTTCAGTAGAGACTGGGTTTCACCGGGTTAGCCAGGATGGTCTCCATCTCCTGACCTCGTGATCCACCTGTCTCGGCCTCCCAAAGTGCTGGGATTACAGGCTTGAGCCACCGGGCCCAGCCCACACCTGTTTTTAACTCTTTGAGGGTAGATAGCTAGGAGTGAAACTGCTGGATCAGATGGTCATCCTGTTTTACTTACTGAGGAACTGAGGATTTATTTTTGATTAGAGTCCAAGAGTATGCCTAATTTAGTTCCCTCCCACAACCTTTGTTGCTGCCACTCCTGTCTGGAATGCTCTTCCTACACTTCTTCCTATAGCTAACTCCCCTCCCCTCCCCTCCCCTCCCTTCCCGCCTCCGGGTTTTTTTTTTTTTTTTTTTTTTTTGAGATGGAGTGTCGCTCTGTCGCCCAGGCTGGAGTGCAGTGGCGCAATCTCAGCTCACTGAAAGCTCTGCCTCCTGGGTTCATGCCATTCTCCTGCCTCAGCCTCCTGAGTAGCTGGGACTACAGTTCATTTTTGGGTTTTTTGTGTTTTTTTTTTTTTTTTGAGACGGAGTCTCGCTCTGTCACCCAGGCTGGAATGCAGTGGCCGGATCTCAGCTCACTGCAAGCTCCGCCTCTCGGGTTCATGTCATTCTCCTGCCTCAGCCTCCCGAGTAGCTGGGACTACAGGCACCCGCCACCATGCCTGGCTAATTTTTTGTATTTTTAGTAGAGACGGGGTTTCACCGTGTTCGCCAGGATGGTCTCGATCTCCTGACCTTGTGATCCTCCTGTCTCGGCCTCCCAAAGTGCTGGGATTACAGGCTTGAGCCACCGCGCCCGGCCTTTTTGTGTTTTTTAAACGGAGGTTTGCTCTTGTTGCCCAGGCTCCCCTCCCTTCCCTTCCCCTCCCCTCCCCTCCTTTTCCCTCTACCCACTCTTGAGATGCCTCCCGGAGTCCCCTCTCTTGAGACGGAGTCTTGCTCTGTTACCCAGGGTGGAGTGCAATGGCACTATCTTAACTCACTGCAACTCCTTCTCCTGGGTTAAGGCGATTCTCCTGCGTCAGCCTCCCAAGTAGCTGGCATACGCCACCACACCCAGCTAATTTTTGTATTTTTAGCGGAGACGGAGTTTTGCCATGTTACCCAGGCTGGTCTCGAACTCCTGACCTCAGGTGATCGCCTGCCTCGGCCTCCCAAAGTGCCGGGATTACAGGCGTGAGCCACCGTGCCCAGTACCTGTAGCTGATTTCTTTGACTTCCTAAGATCTCGGTGGTGTCACCTTGGGGAGGCCCTCCAGTTACCACATTGCCTAAGAAGGACTTATTCCTTGTGCTCCCTTCTTTCTGTCCTCTTCTACCTGCTTTTAATTTTTTTTTTTTTTTTTAATTTGAGACAGAGTTTCGCTCTTGTTGCCCACGCTGGAGTGCAGTGGCGTGATCTCTCTCACTGCAACTTCTGCCTCCTGGGTTCAAGTGATTCTCCTGCCTCCCGAGTAACTGGGATTACAGGCATCTGCCACCACGCCTGGCTAATTTTGTGTTTTTAGTAGACATGGAATTTCACCATGTTGGTCAGGCTGGTCTCAAACTCCTGACCTCAGGTGATCCACCTACCTCAGCCTCCCAAAGTGCTGGGATTACAGGCGTGAGCCACCGTGCCCAGCCTTAAGTTCTTTTGAACACTTATTTCAACTTGAAGTTTTTTATTATGTCTCTATTTCTGATGCACCTACTTGACCCCAGACTCCCTAGAAGGCAAAAACTGTGTCTTGTTTGCCCAGAACATTGCCAGGAAGGGAGGAGAAAGATGCATCCTAGGTATTCAAGAGAGTAGAGTGAGTGAATGGTGGAGTCCCAGGCACTGCCTTGGGTAGCTCCAAGACCCCAGGGAGATACCAAAGGCAGTGGCATGGTGGTTCGTGCCTGTAATCCCAGCACTTTGGGAGGCCGAGGCAGGAGGATCGCTTGAGCCCAGGAGTTTGAGACCAGCCTGGGCAATATAGCAAGACTCCATCTCTACCAAAATAATTTTTTTTTAATTTGCTGGGTATGGTCGTACCTGTAGTTTCAGCTGCTCAGGAGGCTGAGGTGGGAGGGTGGCTTGAGCCCAGGAGGTTGAGGCTGAAGTGAGCTGTGATCACACCACTGCACTCCAGCCTGGACAACAGAGCAAGACTCTGTCTCAAAAAAAAAGCCCAACAGCCAGGCTTGGTGGCTCAAGCTTATGATCCCAGCACTTTGGGAGGCTGAGGCAGGTGGATGATTTGAGGTCAGGAGTTTGAAACCAGCCTGGCCAACATAGCGAAACCCCGTCTCTACTAAAAATACAAAAATTAGCCAGGCGTGGTGGTGGGCGCCTATAATCCCAGCTACTTGGGAGGCTGAGACACAAGAATCGCTTGAACCCAGGAGGTGGAGGTTGCAGTGAGCTGAGATCACACCATTGCACTCCAGCCTGGGGGACAGATCAAGACTCCATCTCAAACAACAACAACAACAGCAGCAGCAAAAAACCAAATGGGCTTCTGTCCTGAAGCCTCAGAACATCTACCGAGGGGAAACTGAGGCCTATTGTCTCTCTCCCAGCAGGTAACTCCCTGAAGCACTCCACCACTCTCACCAACCGGCAGCGGGGGAACGAGGTGTCGGCTCTGCCGGCCACCCTAGACTGTGAGTGAGCCCACAGTCCCCAACAAGGAGAGGAGTAGGAGGGTGGGAGGGCCTGTGAGGAGCAGTTATGGACAGAGGGTAAACTGAAGCACAGAGAAGCAAGGGGACGACTGAGGACTCTGCCTCTGTCCTGCCCCAGCCCTGTCCATCCACCAGCTCGCAGCGCAGGGGGAGCTCGACCAGCTGAAGGAGCATTTGCGGAAAGGTGCGTGTCCACACACGTGTGCAGGCATGTCCGCGCCTGGGTGGTGTGCATATGGGTGTCCATGCCCACTCATGACGCTGATGTGACCTGTGAGTGTCCACGTGTGTGCTTGTATCTACCTGTCTGTGTGACCTTGTCCATGTATGTCCATCGACGTACACTCCCCTTCATTCCTGTCTAACCCCAGCCCCCCACCTCGTCCCCCTTTGGCAGCACTGGGGATAGGGGGCAGGGGTGCAGCCTGGTGGTATCGCCTGCCCCCTCCTGCCAGGTGACAACCTCGTCAACAAGCCAGACGAGCGCGGCTTCACTCCCCTCATCTGGGCCTCGGCCTTTGGAGAGATTGAGACCGTTCGCTTCCTGCTGGAGTGGGTGCGTCCCAGCCAAGCTGGGCAGCTGGGGGGTTCCCGGGGGTCTTAGGGTGGGCTGGGTTCTTGGCTGTGTTTGCTGGTGCCTTGTCTTTGAGATGCGGCTGCTGGCTGGGTGTGGTGGCTCGTGCCTGTAATCCCAGCACTTTGGGAGGCTGAGGCGGGCAGATCACTTGAGGTCAGGAGTTCAAGACCAGCCCGGCCAACATGGGTGAAACCCTGTCTCTACTAAAAAAATACAAAAATTAGCCAGGCGTCGTGGCGGGCACCTGTAATCCCAGGTACTCTGGAGGCTGAGGTGGGAGAATTGCATGAACCCGGGAGGTGGAGGTTGCAGTGAGCCGAGATCGTGCCACTGCACTCCAGCCTGGGCAACAGAGCGAGACTCCGTCTCCAAAAGCAAAAACAAAAACAAAAAAAAAGATGCAGCTGCTGTGGGTACCCCAGGATTCCTGGGTATGCCCCAACCCATCCCATCACTGCCCCTTCTTCTCCTTGCAGGGTGCCGACCCCCACATCCTGGCCAAAGAGCGAGAGAGCGCCCTGTCGTTGGCCAGCACTGGCGGCTATACAGACATTGTGGGGCTGTTGCTGGAGCGTGACGTGGACATCAACATCTATGACTGGGTGAGGGACTGCCCTCCCCCAGGACCTCTCAGCCTCCGGGCCTTCATTCCTGCCTCAAACATTCACAGAGCACCTGAAAGATGCAGGCCTGCTCTGGGTGCCGAGAACACGAGACAGCCCCATTCCCAGCCTCACAGAGCAGAGCTCCCCATGTGGGGAAGGCAGACATGGAAACAGGCAGCTGAGATGCAGTGAATTGCGCTATGATGACAGATGCACAGGTGGCTGCAAGAGCCCCGTGTGGCCAAGGGAAGTCAGAGAGGGCTTCCTGGAGGAAGGTGTCTAAGCTTAAGACCCCAAAAAGTGAGATGGGCCCAGTGACGAGCAGGAGGAGGAACCACATTCTATTGGAGGCCAGAGAGTACAAGGCATTGTGAGAATGAGGAAGAGGTAAACCTTTGGTTTTTCCTGCCCCTACCCACAACAGAATGGAGGGACGCCACTGCTGTACGCTGTGCGTGGGAACCACGTGAAATGCGTTGAGGCCTTGCTGGGTGAGTGGGAGTCGGGACTGGCCCCAAGGGCCCCAGCGCTCCAGCAGGCCCTGCGGGGATCCTGAGGGTAGGGAGACGCCCGAGCATTGCTTGAAGAGTTATTGGAGCAGGTGGTCACTGCCTGCTCTTCTCGGAGGGTGGATCAGAGGGGAGGAGGTGGTAGGACCACACGGGAGTCAGGGTCTGGGTCTAGGATCTGGCCCAGAGACTGAGCACCTCCATCCTCCATGGCTCAGAGACCCTTCAGCCACGTTCTTCAGTGGAGACCGAGATAGCAGAGGTTAGACTCTTGTCAAAAGGCCACATGGGCAATAGGCAGACCCACGACTGCATTGTGGGGAATGAGGGGTGCCATGGGATCTCCCAGGTCCCCAGACCCCATTCTGGGCTCCCAGGCCCCACCCTCTAGCACCCTCCCCTCTCCCTTGCAGCCCGCGGTGCTGACCTCACCACCGAAGCCGACTCTGGCTACACCCCGATGGACCTTGCCGTGGCCCTGGGATACCGGAAAGGTCGGCCTGAGACACACAGGGCAGGAATGGGGTCCCGCCTGGGCACATCCCAGTCCTGGCTCCTGGGGCTCCGCATGTGCTGGGGTAGGGAGGACAATGGGTGTCAGTGACTGGGGCCATGATGTGGGACACATAGGCATGGAGAGGCCCAAAGAGGGGCTTCTCATCAAAGAGCCCCAAAGTGGCCAATGGAAGTCAGAGGGCTTCCTGGAGGAATGTTTCTTAAGCTTGAGACCCCAAGAAGTGAGATGGGCCCAGCCCTGGGATGGGGAGGTCAGGGAAGGATTCTGGGGGACCTGAAGGGAGGGAGAATGGCATCCAGGTGGGAGGACTGGCCCCTGCGGAGGCCTGGCAGTGAGGACACCAAAGGGTAGGCAGCCAGGCCACAGCGCACAGAGCCATGGAGGCCGCCCCTCTCCATGGCGGGCAGTAGGTTTGAACAGGGACCATGGGCAGACCCGAATTTGACTCCATTTCCTCTGTCACAATGGGACCCCAACTTCCCCATCCATAAAATGGGGAGATCCCAATTGAACCGACCCCCTGGGTTCATGGTAGGGATGGAGGGCTTAGGAAATATCCCCCCACCTTCCTTCGGAGTTTTACTGTGTTTGGGATGGAAATCATTCCTCATCCCTCCTCTCGTTTTCAGGGGGTTTGTTTTTGTTTTGTTTTGTTTTTCGAGGCAAAAAGTCTTGCTCTATCACCCAGGCTGGAATGAAGTGGTGCAGGCAGAGCATGGGGCAGGCAGAGCTTACTGCAGCCTCGACCTCCCAGGCTCCAAGTGATCCTCCCACCGCAGCCTCCTGAGTAGCTGGGACCACAGGCATTCATCACCACGCCTGAGTAATTTTTTGTTGTTGCCTTTTTTTTTTTTTTTAGACGGAGTCTCGCTCTGTCACACAGGCTGGAGTGCAATGGCGCGATTTTGGCTCACTGCAACCTCCAACTCCCAGGTTCAAGCGATTCTCCTGCCTCAGCCTCCTGAGTAGCTGGGATCACAGGCGTGCACCACCATGCCTGACTAATTTTTTTATTTTTAGTAGAGACAGGGGTTTTACCATGTTGGTCAGGCTGGTCTCGAACTCCTGACCTTGTGATCCGCCTGCCTCAGCCTCCCAAAGTGCGGGGATTATAGGCATGAGCCACAATGCCTGGCTGTGGTGTTGTTGTTTTTTTTTTTTTTTTTTAGAAGAGACAGGGTCTTGCTATGTTGCCCAGGCTGGTCTCAAACTCCTGGGCTCAAACCATCCTTCTGCCCCAGCCTCCTAAGTAGCTGGAACTACAGGCATGTACCAGTCTACCCAGCTAATTTGTAAAATCTTTTTAATGTATTTTTTGAGACAGAGTCTCGCTCTGTCACCCAAGCTGGAGTACAATGGCATGATCTCGGCTCACTGCAACCTTTGCCTCCCAGGCAAACAATTCTCCTGCCTCAGCCTCCTAAGTAGCTGGGATGACAAGTACCTGCCACCACACCCGACTAATTTTTTTTTTTTCTTGAGATGGAGTTTCGCTCTTGTCGCCCAGGCTGGAGTGCGATGGTACGATCTCGGCTTGCCACAACCGCTGCCTCCCAGGTTCAAGCAATTTTCCTGCCTCAGCCTCCCAAGTAGCTGGGATTACAGGCATGTGCCACCATGCCCAGCTAATTTTTTGTATTTTTAGTAGAGACAGGGTTTCTCCATGTTGGTCAGGCTGGTCTCGAACTTCCAACCTCAGGTGATCCACCCACCTCAGCCTTCCAAAGTGCTGGTATTACACGCGTGAGCCACCGCGCCTGGCTGCACCTGGCTAATTTTTGTAGTTTTAGTAGAGATGGGGTTTCACCATGTTGGCCAGGCTGGCCTTTCCTGACTTCAAGTGATCCGCCCACCTTGGCCTCCCAAAGTGCTGGGATTACAGGTGTGAGCCCAGCCTGATTTTTAACTTTTTTTGGTAGAGACAGGGTTTTGCTATGTTGCCCAAGCTGGCCTCAAATTCCTGAGCTCAAGCAGTCCTCCCCTCTGGACCTCCCAAAGTGCTGGGATTACAGGTGTAAGCCACCACGCCCAGGCCCATCTTTTCATAAAAGTCACAATTCACACATTTTGCTTGGTAAGAAATATTTTTATATTAATAATTCTGAAAAGCTATAAAAATGCATTTTTACTAACTTAGGGGAAGTTGAGGTTCCTGGGATGGGGCCTAGGTTCTCCCAGCTTTGCTCTGTAATGCAGGTCTCTGTAGGGGTCCTTGTTTGTTCCCTAAGGGGAGAGCGCAGGTTGGCATGCGCCTCCATGCCCCTCCTGATTCAAACTCACAGCCCACCTTTTCCCTGCCCCATCTCAGTGCAACAGGTGATCGAGAACCACATCCTCAAGCTCTTCCAGAGCAACCTGGTGCCCGCTGACCCTGAGTGAAGGCCGCCCGCTGGGGACTCAGACACTCAGGGAACAAAACGGTCGGCCAGAGCTGGGGAAACCTAGAACTGGCTTCAAAGGCAGCTCCTGGACAGGTGGTGGGAGGGGACTCTTCCCAAGAGAAACCAATAAACCTTCTGTGCAGAATTTGAGGGACTTTGCTGTGCTTCCTGGAGGGCTTCCTGGAGGAGACAGCCCCCAGAGGTCTCACACCTTCTCCCCAAGCACCCGCAGGTGGTAGATGACCACACGGCCAAAAAAGTCAGTGGCATCCTCAAATGTCACCTTCAGCCGGTCCACTTCAGCAGCTGGCATGGGGAAAGTGTGATCGTGGGCAGTCAAGGGAAACAGGTGATTTCTGGTTTCCCACCCGCAGGCCCCCACCTCTTTCAGACCCAGCTCAGACTCCACTGATGTGGGCAACCTGGGGAAGCTGCAGGCCCCTCTAAGCCTCTGACACAGAACAGGTGGTCATCAGCCCCATTTTACAGAAAAAGTGATGGAGTCCTAGAGGTCATGTGTTCAAGATCACACATCAGGGTTCCCATTCAGGTTTGGGTGAGTCCAAAGGCACAGACCACCCCACCCCAGAAGCAGGGGCAGGATATCTGAAGTGAGTTGCTGTCCTCAGGGTAGAAATCTGCAATCTTGCGGAGAGCCTGACTGCCCTGTGAACCTTCAGCAGAGAAAGGCAATGAGTGTCTGGGGTGACCCCTGGAACCCCCGCCACCCAGGGCCTCCTAGTACCTTCCAGGCAGCCCCGGCGACTGGAGAAGCCACCCTGAAACTGGATCTGCAGCTGGGAGACACGGATGAGCTGGGGAAACTCCAGTGTCACCCACTGGGAGGGGCCCTGGAAGCAGACAGGAAAACTGAGGCACAAGCTCATTGCAGGCAGGGCCCTGCTATGCCTATCTCATTCACACAGTCCTTGTTGAGGGGGAGAAGAGAGAAATTCGGCACTTGTTCCTTTCCTGGCCACCTATGGGGGCCCCCTGACGTTCTCAAGCCATGAAATCTGAATCTGAATCACCCCAGAGATGAAGGGTCGAGGGAGGAGCCTCACCTGGTCTGAGTTCCAACATGTCTCCTCATCCTGGTCGAAAAGATGTTTTTTTCCAAACTGCCGGGTGTTGCGATTCAGCACCGAACTCACCCTGGAGGCACCAGGATCAGGGCAAAAAGAGGGGCTGAGACCAGCTCTCAGCTCCGCGGAGGGCCTGACCTCCACAGCTCTGTCCACTGAGGGCTCGACCCCAGGCTTAGGGCTTCGCCACTGCCTGTCCCCACAGACTCTTACCTGCTCACTGTCTCTGGACAAACCAAAGAGTGGGTCATGTCGGTTCCACAAGACCTCGCAGGGCTTAGGATTGGGCACAGCCTTGGTTCGAATCCCGGCGCCTCCTCAAGCCACAGGGCGGCGCGATCTCGGCTACGCCTTGGCCTGCACGTCCTCACCTGTAACTTGGGAGGAGACCCGCCACTCCTTCGCCCACCCCAGTCCTAAAAGTCGCCTCGATCAATCCCCTGCCGGAAGATTTGGGAGAGAGGATCAGGGAAACCGCCAATGACCGGAGGCCGGGCCTCTCAAAGAAAACAGATTTCCCGCGGGTTTCGGGGACGGTGGCTTTTTGTGTGAATCTGTTTCTCTGCGAACAGAGCTCTTGGAGCCAAATGTTGGGACCCGGAACCGCGTGGGCTCGGCGCATGCGTGTTGTAAATCCGGAGCCCACAGTAGCCGCTCCTGGGGCAAGTCTTGATTTGACCCCGCCCCTTCATGCTCGCTTCTTAAAGGGCCCGGGTTCAATGATTGAATTTACCTTGGTTTCCTCGAAGCTGTAGGGAAAAGGCTGGCTGCGCGCGCGGGGCGCTGTCCTTCGGCGCGCGAAGGTGTAGAGCACTGGTTTTGACTGATTTTGGAATCCGAGAGACTTCCTTTTTTTTTTTTTTTTTTTTCTTTTTGAGGTAGGGTCTCACTGTCGCCCAGGCTGGAGTACGGTGGTGCGATCGCGGCTCTCTGCGACCTCTGCCTCCCAGTCTCCAGCAGTCCTCCTACCTCGGCTTCCCGAATAGTTGGAACTAGCAGGCGCGCACCACCACGGCCAGCTAATTTTTTTTTTTTTTTTTTGTAGAGATGAGGTTTTGCCATATTGCCCAGATTGGTCTCGAACTCCTGGGCTCAAGCGATACGCCCACTCTCGCCTCCCAAAGTGCTGGGATTACAGGCGTAAACTACCACGCCCGGCCAGGGAGACTTCCTATGACAATGTCTTTCTTCCTCTCTAACCTACTCTACCCTAACCGCTACCGAACGCTAAATGCAGCTTGGGAATCCCTGAACTTCACTGCCTCCCGGAGGCCAAAGGCAGAGTTGTGGAAAAGGCCACGATGTTGGGAGTATCTGAAGTCCTCATCAACCCTTTGTGAGATATATATACAAAAATATATGTATACACACATACATATACACATATATATACACACACACACACATACATATACACATATATATACACACACACACACATATATATATATATATATATATATATATATATATATATTTTTTTTTTTTTTTTTTAGACGGAGTCTCACTCTGTCGCCCAGGCTGGAGTGCAGTGGCTCGCTCTCGGCTCACTGCAAGCTCCGCCTCCCGGGTTCAAGCGATTCTCCTGCCTCAGCCTCCCCAGTAGCTGGGACTACAGGCGCCCGCCACCATGCCCGGCTAATTTTTTGTATTTTTAGTAGAGACGGGGTTTCACCGTGTTAGCCAGGATGGTCTCTATCTCCTGACCTCGTGATCCACCTGCCTCGGCCTCACAAAGTGCTGGGATTACAGGTGTGAGTCACCGTGCCCGGCCCCTTGTGTTCTTGTTTGGACAGAGGAGCCCTGGCCTCCAAGTTTGTCTTTCCCAGAAAATGCTGCTGGGACATCAAGGAAGGCTTCTTGGAGGAGGAAGCATGCGAGGTCGGGTGTTTTTGTTATTTTTGTTTTGTTTTGTTTTGTTTCGAGATGGAGTCTCACTTTGTTGCCCAGGCTGGAGTGCAGTGGTGTGATCTCAGCTCACCACAACCTCCGCCTCCCGGGTTCAAGTGATTCCCCTGCCTCAGCCTCCCAGGTAGCTGTAACTCCAGGTGCGCACCACCATGCCTGGCTAATTTTTGTATTTTTAGTTGAGAAGGGGTTTCACTATGTTGGCCAGGCTGGTCTCGAACTCCTGACCTTGCCATCTGCCCGCCTTGGCCTCCCAAAGTGCTGGGATTACAGGCGTGAGCCACCACACCCAGCCTGCAAGGTGGGTTTTGAAGCATGAACAGGAGTTTGCCAAACACAAAGCCTTAGATTCCAGGCTGAAGATTTGGTTCATTGATTCACTAGACACCTCCTGCAACCTCTACTGTTACACTCTCATGCCCAGTCTTCTGCTGGATGGTGCTGGGGACAGCAAGAGGCCTCAGCTCCAACCCTGTCCCAGAGGAGCCCCCGATCTGGGCAAGACAGAGGTAGACATAGACACTCCTAGCCCCAAGGGAGAGATGGGGCTGAAGGAGCAGGGGCTCTACCTAGAGGAAAGGTTTCCTGGGAGAGGGGATATTATAATTGCACCTTAACAGGGGGTCAGGCGACAAATTCACAAGGGTGAGAAAATCTGGAGTGGGGAGGGTGTTCCAGGCAGGGAACTCAGCATAAGCAAAGGCCTAGTTGGGTGAAAGACCATGAATTTGAATAAAATATGTGGAGCCACATCCTGCTGGGCCCGGAGAAGTCACAGAAGGTGTTGGAGAAAGGGCAGGACACCATCCGTTCTGCACGAATCGAGAGTTCCAAGACAGAGCAGCCACTGGCAAGAGGCTGTTTTTCCTGGCTTTAGCTGAATGGTCTGGCAGTCAGCCCCTTTCTTCAAGGGCTGGAGGAATGGTCCTCCTGGCATCCTACTAGCATCTGCTCAAACCCACCCCAGGCGGCGGGGGGCGGGGGGCTGGCGGGGAAACTGGGTCACCAGCAGAAGGCCTGCCTCTTCAGCCCCTGCCTGCCGGGGCTTTCCGCATTTAGACAGAGTCTGGTGCCATCCAAACCCAACTTCGCTGGTCTCAGGGCTGGGGCTGGAGGTGACAGGAAACCCTGCCCCCAACCTAACCCCCCCGGAGGAAGTTAGGAAGAGCAGGGACCCCGGTGAGCCCAGATCTGGTTCAAGTCCTGGCTGGACCACTCATTAGCTGTGTGACCTTAGAAAAGCACCTTGACCTCTCTGAGCCTCAGTTTTCTCATCTGTGAAATGGGGGAATTCTATTAATGGGACTGTTGGAGGACTCTGGGTTCTTCAGGTTGTCACATAGCAACAGTAGCTGACTTTCACTGAGAGTCCACTGTGTGTCTGACTTGAAGCCACGTTTCGTCACCACCCATTGGCTTGTTAAACCTGCTGTGGCTGCTCCCTGTCATTCCCATTTTACAGCTGAGGACACATCAACTTAGCCAAGGCCCTCCAATGAGGATATGCATGGCTCCAGGGCTCTCCACACCACTCCTGGCTTTGGCATGTGGCCTCCTTGCCCACGGGTATGAGGCCAGCTCCATACCCTCTTCCCGCCTCCTCACCCCACTGGCGCCTAGGCATGAAAGAGCCTCCTGTTTCTCCAGGGAATTAGCAGCTCTGGGCTCCCAGCAGGGCAGCCAAAAGTGGTTCATTCATTCGCTTGAGTGAGGAAAGACTAAGAGCTCCCACCCCCACCCCAGGGAATAGGGCAGGGAGAGCTCTAGAAGGTCCAAAAGCAGCTCCTCTGGTTCACTTGGGGAAACTGAGGCACAGAACAGCAAAGTCATTTGGCCAAGATCACCAAGGGGAACTGGGATGCAAACCCGTCTAACTCTGGAGTTCCCCTAACTGGGTTCAGGTTCAGCATTTTTCTGGGGAGAAACTGGAGGTTTAGAAAGAGTCAGGGACTTGCTGCAGTCACACAGTGAGTCTGGGTCAGTGGGGACTCTCTGCCCTGGTGGTGTCTGGGAAGGCAGCCCGACCTGTGCGGAAGACAGGTCCTTCTGTCCATGATTTCATCATCCTGGAACAAGGCAGGGAATGGCCCTCAGATAGCTTCAAGCCTCAGTTTCCCCACTGGGAGATGAATATAATAGTTTCCCTAAGGTCTTAGCCTGGGGTATCTGCCAGGGAGGGTTTAATGGGATTCCCTGAGCCTGGAGACCCCCATCGGGCAGGTCTGGGTCTGATTTATCTACTGGGGCCCATCCGGACCCCTCTCCAAGGAGACAGATGCTCACACAGTACCAGCTGGGGTTATGAGTCCTGGTGTAATGCAAGCCTGGGTCCCACTGGAGGTGACAGTGGGAGTGGGAGGGGTGTCTGGGTATGAAAAGATTCAGGTGGGCATGTATGGGAGCACCAGGAGCTGCATGTGTGTGACTGGTTGTAACAGTGGCTGGAAAGGCTACAGATCTCCGGGTTGGTGGTATTGGTGGTATTGGTGTGAACATGGTTGTGTGCTCACTACCTGTGGGTGTGTCTGTGACTAGAAACCTGGTTGTGTGTGAGCAACATGGGGCCAATGTCTGCTGCTGGCAGGAAGGCGAAGGTGTTGTGGGTGTGAGCAGCAGTGGGTGTCTTTGCATGTGGAGGGATTCTGGTGCAGCCCAGCTCATAGCTTCGCCTTTGATTGTGCAGCACGTGTGACTTGTGTGTGGCCCAGTCCAGGTATGGTTTTGTGTGGCCTGACCAGGTTGATTGTGCATGTGATTGTGTGTGGCCTGGTGTGGCTGTGCATGACTGGATGTGGTTGTGCATGACTGGGTGTGGTTGTGCATGGCTGAGTGTGGTTGTATATGGTTGGGTGTGGTTGTGCATGACCAAGTGTGATTGTGTGTGGTTGAGTGTGATTGTATATGTCCAGGTTTGACTGTGCATGGTTGGTGAAACCTGTGTGTGGTCTGGTGTGGTTGTGTATGGCTGAGTGTGGTTGTCATTGACTGGGTGTGGTTGTGCACGGCTGGGTGTGGTTGTGTATGGCTGGGTGTGGTTGTCATTGGCTGGGTGTGGTTGTGTATGGCTGGGTGTGGTTGTCATTGGCTGGGTGTGGTTGTGTATGGCTGGGTGTGGTTGTCATTGACTGGGTGTGGTTATCATTGGTTGGGTATGGTGTATGGCTGGGTGTGGTTGTGTATGGCTGGGTGTGGTTGTCATTGGCCGGGTGTGGTTGTGTATGGCTGAGTGTGGTTGTCATTGGCTGGGTGTGGTTGTGTATGGCTGGGTGTGGTTGTCATTGGCTGGGTGTGGTTGTGCGTGATCAGGTGTCATTGTGTATAGTCAGGTTTGGTTGTGTGTGGTGGGACCTGTGTGTGGCCAGGTGAGGTTGCATGTGAGCCACCTATGCTGTTAGTGTGGCTGGGGTGTGGCTGGAGTATGACTGTGTGTGTCAGTGGTCGTTGGTGGCATTGTGTGTGACTTACCCATGTGTCACCTTGGGCATCTTCAGAGGCACTTTGGAGGCACTGTCCACCCCTGAGACCCAGCTGTCTTGGAGGGTCCAGCCTCCCTCCCCACCTCTGCTCTGGTCTGCTAGTCCCATTCCCCACCCCTCCCCCACTGGCAGCAGCCCCTGGCCCAGGGCCCCAGTGGGTTGGGGGGGGCAGAGAAGGCACTCAGGGTTAGGGAGGGGTGCCCAATCCCAGCTCAGGCCTATAAATAGCTCTTTGAGCCCAGTAGATTCCCAGGCAAGGTTGCCTCATTCAAGCCCCCGGCAACAGCCTGCCCCTGGGCCCCAGGCCAGCCCGTCTAAGCTCAGTCCTGGCACCAGCGAGGGGCCGGGGGGTGGGGACAAGGGGTGGGGAGGAGTGGAGAAGCGGGGGAAGCAGAGGGATGAGGATAAATGGGGTTGGGGCTCAGCTCTGTGCCCACAGACCTCGGCTCCCACCTGGTCTCTACTCACTCTGTATATCCTCTGGCAGGTGATCCTAGCTCCCTGAGCCTCAGTTTCCCCAGCACCTGTAAAATAAACAGCAGTCCCCACCTGTGTGTTTACTTCCCATTTCATTCTCTGAGCAACCGGTAATGTGGGGATGTCAATTATCCCCATATTTATTTATTTATTTATTTAATTTTTTCCCGAGATAGAGTCTCACTCAGTCACCCAGGCTGGAATGCAGTGGTGCGATCTCGGCTCACTGCAACCTCCACCTCCTGGGTTAAAGCGATTCTCCTACCTCAGCCTCCTGAGTAGCTGGGATTACAGGCGCGCACCACCCCCACCCAGCTAATTTTGCATTTTTAGTAGAGACAGGGTTTCGCCATGTTGGCCAGGCTGGTCTCATATTCTGACCTCATGATCCACCTGTCTTGGCCTCCCAAAGTGCTGGGATTACAGCCTTGAGCCAGCATGCCTGGCCGCTCCTTTTTATTTTATTTTATTCATTTTTGAAATAGGGTCTCACTCTGTCACCCAGACCAGAGTGTAGTGATGCAATCTTGACTCACTGCAGCTTCAATCTCCTGGGCTCCAGCGATCCTTCCCCCTCAGTTTCCTGAGTAGCTGGGACCACAGATGTGTGCCACCATGTCCTGCTAACTTTTAAATTATTTTTGTAGAGATGGGGGTCTCACTATGTTGCTCAGGCTGGTCTTGAACTCCTGGGTTCAAGTGATCCTCCCGCCTCTGACTCCCAAAGTGCTGGGATTACAGGCGTGAGCCACTGGCACCTAGCCTATCTCTATTTCAGATGGGGAAACTGAGACACAGAAAGACGAGATGGCTCACTCAGAGTCACATGATTACAAGCGGCAGGGAGGGGGTTTGAACCCCAGACTTGTGGAGCCTGAGCTACTTGGTTCTCAACACACGTCACACAGCCGTTCTCAGTGTCTTCCCCAGTGTGAGCCACAGCCATCCCCCGAGCACACTCCAGCTTCACCGACTAGTCATCTCATGCTGTTTGGGTGCTGCTGACACAGCTGTCACCTGCAGAAGCTCGCATCAGCTGGGATCCTTGACCTCCATCACTCCTCTGTGACACAGAGTTGGACAGTCAGTGCAGCTTCCCGCTGTATCATCTTGTACCCCAGGGCTACCCCCCCTTGCTGCCCTGGGGTCCCCCCTTATTCCTCATTCATCATTCATTCCTACCCTTTCTTTGATAATCTTTTTTTTTTTTTTTTTTTTTTTTGAGATGGAATTGTGCTCTAACACCCAGGCTGGAGTGCAGTGGCACAATCTCGGTTCACTGCACCCTCCACCTCCCAGGTTCAAGTGATTCTCCTGCCTCAGCCTCCCGAGTAACTGGGATTATAGGTGCACACCACCACGCCTGGCTAATTTTTGTATTTTTAGTAGAGACAGGGTTTCGCCATGTTGGCTGGGCTGGTCTAGTCTCAAATCCCTGACCTTAGGTGATCTGCCTGCCTCAGCCTCCCAAAGTGTTGGGATTACAGGCATGAGCCACGGTGCTCGGCCTCCTTTCTTCTTCTTTTTTCTTTTTTATTTTTTTGAGATGGAGTCTCACTCTGTTGCCCAGGCTGGAATGCAGTGGCCTGATCTCGGCTCACTGCAACCTCCACCTCCAGGATTCAAGCGATTCTCCTGCCTCAGACTCCCGAGTAGCTGGGATTACAGGCATCCGCCACCACACCCTAATTTTGTATTTTTATTAGAGGTGGGGTTTCACGATGTTGGCCAGGCTGGTCTTGAACTCCTAACCTCAAGTGATCTGTCCATCTTGGCCTCCCAAAGTGCTGGGATTATGGGCGTGAGCCACCGCGCCTGGCCAAGGCCTCCTTTCTTTGATAATCTTGTGGAAGAGCTATCTTGTCCCTCATTTGTCTATCCTTCTGCCAGACGAACACCCACCCTCAGAGATGCTCAAACACACACTCACAGATGTAGGACACTGGGTGGAGTGCTGTGAGCCCATTCTTAGCACAGAGACACCACTACCACAGGAAGAAAGGCAGGGGCAAAGGCTGCCCTCTCTGGGCACATTTCACTCCTCGTGGCCTTTTTTTTTGTGTGTGTGAGACGAAGTCTCACTTTGCCACCCAGGCTGGAGTGCAATGGCATGGTCTCGGCTCACTGCAACCTCTGCCTCCTGGGTTCAAGTGATTCTCCAGCCTCAGTCTCCCAAGTAGCTGGGACTACAGCTGCATGCCACCACGCTCAGCTCATTTTTGTATTTTTAGTAGAGATGGGGTTTCACTATGTTGGCCAGGCTGGTCTCGAACTCCCAACCTTGTGATCCACCCACCTCGGCCTCCCAAAGTGCTGGGATTACAGGCTGAGCCACCACACCCGGCCTTTTTTTAGACAGAGTCTCGCTCTGTTGCCAGGCTGGAGTGCAGTGGTGCGATCTCAGCTCACTGCAACCTCCGCCTCCTGGGTTCAAGTGAGTCTCCTGCCTCAGCCTCCTGAACAGCTGGGATTACAGGTGTCTGCCAACATGCCCAGCTAATTTTTGTATTTTTAATAGAGAAAGGGTTTCACCGTGTCGGCCAGGCTGGTCTGAAACTCCTGACCTCAGGTGATCCAACTGCCTCGGCCTCCCAAAGTGTTGAGATTACAGGTGTGAGCCACCGAGCCCAGCCCTCATTACTATTTTTTAAATGGTGGTCAAATACATGTAACATAAACCTCACCATCTTAAAGTGTAAAATTCAAGGCCAGCACTTTGGGAGGCCAAGGAGGACAGATCATTTGAGGTCAGGCGTTCGAGACCAGCCTGGCCAACATGGTGAAACTCCATCTCCACTAAAAATACAATAATTAATCAGGCGTGGTGGTGGGCGCCTGTCATTCCAGCTACTTGGGAAGCTGAGACAGGAGAAACGCTTGAACCGTGGGGGCAGAGGTTGCAGTGAGCCGAGATTGCACCACTGCACTCCAGCCTGGGCGACAGAGTGAGACACTGTCTCAAAAGAATAAATAAATAAATAAAATAAAGTGTACAATTCAATGGTGTTAAGTACATGCACGTTATTGTGCAACCATCACCTCTGTCTAGATCCAGAATATTTTCATCACCCTAAAAGAAGACCCGGTCCCCATCAGCCGCTCACTCCCCATTTCCCTTCCCCCAGACCCTACATCCACTAATCTGCCTCCTGTCTCTATGGATTTGCCTGATCTGAGCCTTTCTTTTCTTTTCTTTCCTTTTTCTTTTCTTTTCTTTTTTTTTTTTTTAGACAGAGTCTTGTCGCTCAGGCTGGAGTGCAGTAGTGCAAACACGCCTCACGGCAGCCTCGGCCTCCTAGGCTCAAGAGATCTTCCTGCCTCAGCCTCCCGTGTAGCTGGGACTACAGGAACATACCACCATGACTGGAGAATTGTTTTTTTGTTTTGCTTTTTGTTTGTTTGTTTTTTTATAGAGACAAAAGGGTCTCGCTTTGTTGCCCAGGCTAGACTTGAACTCCTGGCCTCAAGGGAGCCTCTCACCATGGCCTCCCAAAGTGCTGGGATTACAGGTGTGAGCCACCACACCCAATGTGACCTGGACATTTCTGTAAATGGAGCCATACACTATTTGGCCTTTTGTGTCTGTCTGCTTTCACTGAGCATCATGTTTTCAAGGTTCATCCATATTGTAGCACTGATCAGTGCTTCATTCCTTTTTATGGCTAACATTCCATTGTATGGATCTAGGCGTTTATTTATTTATTTATTTATTTATTTATTTATTTTAGAGATGGGGTATTGCTTCGTCACCCAGGCTGGAGTGCAGTGGCGCGAGCACAGCTCATTGCAGCCTCGACCTCCTGGGCTCAGGGGATCCTCCTGCTTTGAGCCCCCAAGTAGCTGGGACTACAGGTGCAGGTCACCCTGTTCAGCTAATTTTTGTATTTTTCTTTTGTAGAGAAGGGTTTTCCCCATGTTGCCCAGGCGGGTCTCAAACTCCTGAGCTCAGGGGATCCACCCACCTTGGCCTCCCAAAGTGCTGGAATTACAGGCGTGAGCCACCACGCCCAGCCTTGGATCTAGGCTTTAAAGATTGGGGTCTCCAGGCTGGGTGCTCATGCCTGTAATCCCAGCATTTTGGGACGCTGAGGCAGGCAGATCATTTGAGGTCAGGAGTTCAAGACCAGCCTGGCTGACATGGTGAAACCACATCTCTACTAAAAATACAAAAATTAGCCGGGCGTGGTGGCAGGTGCCTGTAATCCCAGCTATTTGGGAGGCTGAGGCAGGAGAATTGCTTGAACCTGGGAGGTGGAGGTTGCAGTGAGCTAAGATTGTGCCACTGTACTCCAGCCTGGGTGACAGAGCGAGACTCTGTCTCAGAAAAAAAACAAAACAAAAACAAAACTGGGGTCTCATGTCTCATGACAGGGACAAGCCTATGCCTCTGCATAAAGCAAAATTCTGCCTGTGTCAACAGCAGTACCCAGTCCATAGCCAGAGCACCATAAATGCTGATCGGACAAAGGTGAATGAATGAATGATACAATCTGGCTGGAGTTGCTGGAAACAGCTCGGGGGTGTCACACACCTGATCTCTCACCCTGCATGCCTCTTACCAGCTGTGTAAACAAGGAGTCTCCCCGTCTTGTCCGTGCCTCAATTTCCTCTCTGTAAATGGGGTAAACCAGTAATTGTAGCCAAAACTGCTTTGAACGTGAGCCCTAGAGAATCAGGTAGGGCGAGGTTCGAATCCCAGCTCTGCCTCTGTGCGTGACCTTGGGAAGCGACTTTGCCTCCTTGGGGCTCAGTTTCCCCACCTGTAAAATGGGACCGCCTCATTCTGGGGCGTAATGGGGACGTTTAACGCGGTTCCTGGGGCAAAGAGGATGGGAGGAGAGTCAGTGCCGTCTTCTCCTGGGTGCGGTGGGTGTCCAAAAAATGGGCGGGGTGGGGATTTTAGACAGGGGAGCCCCCCTCCCTCGCGCAGCCAGACGCCTCTGGCTGGCGGGGGCGCATGCGCAGAGCGGCATCGCGGCCCCTTTATAAGCACTGAGGCGGCGCTGGGGCGAGCGGAGCGCAGGGCGCAGGGGCTGGACCCGGCGCGGAGCTAGCTGAGCCGCAGCGCAGCGTCCTTTGTGCCGCGCGACCGCCCCGGGATGCGTCCGAGCTAGGAGCCAGGTGGGGGGTCCGTGAGGGGACCGTGTTGGCGGGGAGAAGACTTTGGGATTAGAGACAGAGCTCGGGATTAGGGAGAGGACACGAGACCAGGGAGAAGCCCCCAGAATGGGGAGGGGGCTGAAGCGGGGGAGGGGAGCCCCGGGTTGAGGAAGGAGCGTAAACTGGGAGGGGGCTTGGGAATGTCAGGTGGACACACATTTGGGGAGGAAGGTTGTCCGTGGAATGCGGAGACAACCCCCCGGTGGGGAGGGGGCCGGGCTGGGGGTGGGTCTCAGGGTTGGGGAGGGAGCAATGGGAAACAGGGTTAGGGGAGGGGCCCCCCGAGTTTGGAGAGAAGAAGAGGACACCCAGATGCCGAATGGGGGGACTCTGGAACAGGGCACCCCCGTATCTCAGCCGAGACACCCCAGGATTTTAAGTGGGGATTCCCAATTTGCGGATGAATGGAGGATTCCGGGCCGGACTGCAGTGGGGAGGGGGCCCCCCCCGATCACCCTGTGCCCAGTGGAAAGGTATCTGCGCTGAGAGGAACGGCCATGGGGAAGGGGCGCCCTGCCGTCTCCCTGTCCTTTTGGGTCAGGTCCGTTCTGACTCAGGGAGGAGGTCCTGGGGGACCCCATCCCAACGTGGTTCCCCGTTATTCCCTTAGACCTTGGTTTGAGGTGTTGTCCCTTATCCCAGGGAACACACTGGGTGTCCCAGGTGAATGTTGGGTGGGGGTCCCCTAGACCGCCCAGCTATGGATCCCCAGGACCTGTGAGGGATACCAGCTCAGAGCGGGGGCTGTCCCCCAGCACCTTCACAGCCTCCCACGTCTTTACAGCATGACACAGACCCCTACCCCCATCCCCTTTAGTTCCACCTGTCCATATGGACACGTGTGGAAGCCCTGGCTTGGTTTGGGGGCACAGACGCTGGGAAGTAAGGGGCTGGGACCCCAGGCCCTGTCTGGGCAGGAGCGACCCCCATCCCTACGCGCGGGGCTTTGTTCCTCTCAGGCAGCATCAATGAGAAACAGCCAGGCCAGGGGGAGGGTTGGCTCTGGGCCCCAGCGGGGGACGTGGGGGCGGGGCGGGCAGGGAGGGGTGGGTGCACTGTGGGACCCCACTGGGGGACTGTGGTTGATGGACATTCTGAAATCAAAGTTCCCCCTCAAGGATATGGGGGTTTTGTGTGTGTGTCCGCCCTGGACAGGCGGGGAGGGGGAGTATGCCCAGGGGTTCTAGGGTCCCCTGTGAATCTGATGTGACTGTGGTTGTGTCTTTGTCAGAAAACTTGTGCTGAGGGCCACATCACCATGTGGCAAAATGATGAGTGCCCATCGGTCACTGAGGCCACATTTATCCATCTCAGTTTGTGCCAGGGGCTGGCATCGCCGTGTGAGTGAGTGAGGAGCTATGTCTGAGGCTGTTCCGTTCATCAAGGGGTTTATGTGGGGGGGGCCCGAGACTGTGGGTGTGTGTCTTTGTGCAGAAGACATGCCGCCTGTCTTGTAAGTGCCCATATTGTCTCTCTTTGTTAATGTCACTGTGAATCTGTGTGAGTGTGTGTTTCCCCCCGGGTCTGTGTCTGGGGTGTGTGGCTGTGTGTGTCCCGCTTGTGTATCTGGAGGGGCCAAGGGTTCTTTCCATGCGATTGGCAGTGTGCACCCTGGGCACAGGGGTGTGGAATGCGGTCTGTGTTCAGAGTTGGGGCACTAACAGGGAAAGCTTGAGCACGGGTTGAAGTCCCCAAGGGGCAGCCTGGGGTGATGACTGAGCCGATCTCCCTTTCTCCTTCACGGAGTTCCACATTCACACCCATGCACACTAATACACCCTGACTCTCAGGTCAGAAACACACACATATGCGCACAGCCCCCTGCCGAGGGTCACTCAGACCCACACACAACCACAGATCACACTAGGTCCCATGTGCTCCACCCGGTGCACGGAGCTGCTGCAGGCCCTCACACACAACATGCACACACCACATGGCACAACCGCCTGCACACCCTTGCCAGGACACAACACCCCGGACACACACCCCGTCACGCTCACAAATGCCCATTGGCAAACTCACCCTCATTCAGTGCTAACCGAGACTTGGGATGGGGGTGAAGTGAAGGAGGGGACACACACATACACACACTCACACACACACTCACACACACACACATTCACATGGATCTGAGCTGCCCCTCCTCCAGCACCCCGCAGGCCCCTGCTTGCATATGCATGAGGCTCGTACATTATTCATGAGGGCACGGGCCCCAGACAGCTGTGTAAATGCTCATCTCTGGCCGCCCTGGGGAGGAGGTATTTTAAGAGAAGGGTGTGGGTGTGTGAGGGTGCGAGTGGAAGGGAGTGGGAGGGTGTGTGTGGGGAGTGTGCACCTGAAACTGTGTCTGTCACCATGTTGGGCAACCTCAGTATATTTTTAGTGTATACATGAGGCTTTGTGTCTAAAGAGCTGTTTTTAAATTTAACATTTCTAGGACTTTGCAAGTCTTAGGTCATTTCGTCCTCACAGTAGCTGTAGGCGGTACTTGCTGGGTAATCTCCATTTTACAGGTGGGGAAACTGAGGCACAGAGAGATGGAAGCAGCTAGTCCTGGATTAGAAGCAGGGCTATCTGGATGTAGTCTGACCTCTTAATGGGGGGTGTGTGTGTGTGTGCGCGCGCGTGTACGCGTGTACGTGTATGTGTGTGACAGAGAGAGACAGAGAGAAAGAGAGAATTCTCTGGCCTTGTCCATTCCTAAGGCCCTGCTGGGGGCAGGTGCAACCTGGAGTCCTGTCTCTCTCTAATACCTGGCCAGGCCTAGAACAGCCGTGAGGGGACCGCACACTTGCTTGGAGTTCCAAGGGGAAGAAATGAGAACAGCCTGAGATGAAGGCAGAGGTTACTGAGGTTTACAAGTTGGTAGTTGGGAGCACCGGTCCAGGGTCTGGCCTTGACCTCTACCCTGCTGTGCAGCCTGAGGCAAACCTCTAGCCATCTCTGGTCCCCGAGGCATCCTGTTGGCAGGCGGGAGGCAGGGGTGGACCAGGTGGGCTTTGCCGCCGCGTTGCCGCCTCAGAGTTCAGCACCACGGACAGGTCCCAGGCCGGCCTCCCAGCCGAGAACTCTGGCAGCTGGGAAGGAGAACTGGGGAAGGGGACAGCTGTCCCCTACAACCTCCCCTTCTGGACTCTGTTCACACCCCTTCCTCAAGGATAATTTCTTATAGGGGCAGGGAGCAAGGGTTGGGTTTGCAAATGATGTTCTAATTTTCCATCTGCGCCCACCTCCTGAGCCTGGTGAGGGGGATTGGTAGGGGTGGGAGGTTTCGGGGAGGGACCACCTCCCCAGGATTCCTAGTCTCTGGGAGAATGTGAAGTCAGGAAATGTACTGCTGTGTCCCAACGACTGGCTTTGCTCACAGTAGGCACTTAATAGTTGTCCACTTTATCCCTATGGGTCCTAGCCCCTATAGGGAACTGGACCCACAATTGAAGTTTGTCTGTGGGCCTAAGAAGCATCTTCGTTGGGCTGTGTGAAGTCAGGAGGAGGATGGGTGGGCAGGGGTGAGCCCCTTCCTCCAGCTAGGAGTTGGCGGCTCCTCCAAAATCCCAGAAACCAAGAATAGAATCTTGGTGACAACCAAATCCTGGAATTGAAGCTGCGAATCGTGTCAGCCAGCAAACCCAGATTAAAGGATGGCTTAGAGGCCAGCCTGCTGCCTGGACTGGGGATGCTGGGAGGACTGGGATGGACTGCTGCCCTCTAGGAGACACTAGTCTGATGGAGGAGGCTGACTTGAAAAATGATATTTCAGTCTTGGCTGTGTTAAGGTCAGTAATAATAATAGCAGCAGCTAAAATGTACCCCTTACTGCATGAGGTAGTTCTAAGCATTTTATATATATTGACTCATCCGTTCCTTTCAACCACCTGATGTTATCCCCATCTGATCCACAGAGAAAGTAAGGCACAGAGAAGGTAAGCAACTTGTCCAAGATCACACACAAGAAACAGTGAGTCAATTCCAGATTTGATTCACGATAGTACCCAGGCTTCTGACCACAGACTTCATTGCTTACATTGTTTTTTGTTGTTTTGTTTTATTTTCAGACAGTCTTGTGCTGTCACCCAGGCTGGAGCGTGGTGGTGCGATCATAGCTCCCTGCAGCCTTGAACTCCTGGGCTCAAGCAATCCTCCCACCTCAGCCTCCTGAGTAGCTGGGACCAAAATGTGCACCACCAGACCCAGCTAATTTTTTCATAGAGATGAGATCTCACTATGTTGCCTAGGCTGGTCTCAAGCTCCTGGCCTCAAGCAATCCTCCTGCCTCAACCTCCCAAAGTGCTGGGACTATAGGCGTGAGCCACCGCGTCTGAGGTCAAGTGGCCCTGGGTTTGAATTCTGGCTCAGCCCTTTGCCGGCTCCTTCTGTGACCTAGAATAACACACTGGTCTCTCTGAGCCCTGGTTTCCTGATCTGTAGAGTGGGGGAGTTTGGTCCTGCCATGCTGAATATCTGGGAGGGTTGGGTTATGGCTCACTCTTCCCTCCCTTTCCATTTTGTTCCAGATCCAGGATGGGGGCCACGTTTGTCTGGGCCTTGGGCCTTTTGATGCCGCAGATGCTGCTCTTTGTGGCTGGGGAACAGGGTGAGTTGGTTTGTGGGGAGGGAGAGATTGGGGTCTGGGGGATGGACAATATGGGGCAGCTTTTGAGTTCCAGAGCCTTCCCCTGCTGGTCTCCTGGCATGGGATAGAGAATAAGATGAGAATAGATTTTAAAAGGTCTTTGAACAGTCAAAAGCGAACAAGATACCTAAGAGGTTATTTTTAGTCATTGTCAGCAGAAGCTGGAGATTCCCGCCTCTCATCGTTTTGCTCAGATGAACTGGAGAGAGAGAAAGAAAGAAAGAAATGAGAATAGTGCAGAGATTGATTCGTGATGTCTGCCAAGGGTGGAGCGATGGAAATAAAGGTCTGGGTGCCTCTGCTGGTGGTCAAGAGCCCAGATTTTAGAAATCCCTCACATATTTGGTCTGTGACCTTAGGCAAGCATAATGATCTCTCTGAACTTCAGTTTCCTCAACTTTCCCCAAAGAGAATGAGACATTGCTACTCTGCAGATGGTTATGAAAATCAAATGAGCTGATTGCTATAAAGTGCCTGTTATAAAGACAGTACTCCGCAAACACCATTTCCTTTTCATTAGCTGTCTCTCACTTTACCTTTCGGAAAAACTGGGACTCAGGGAAGGAAAATGCCTCTCCTGGGGCCATACAGTGAGTCAGTGGCACTGGAGTAAAATCCTTGTCCTTATAAAAATAAAGTGAGGGGCGAGGCACAGTGGTTGATGCCTATAATTCTAGCACTTTGGGAGGCAGAGGCAGGCAGATCACTTGAGGTCAGGAGTTCCAGGCTAGCCTGCCCAACATGGTGAAATTCCATCTCTACAGAAAATACAAAAATCAGCAAGGTGTGGTGGCACATGCCTGTAATCCCATCTACTCGGGAGGCTGAGGCATGAGAATCGCTTGAACCTAGGAGGCGAAGGTTGCAGTGAGCCGAGCTCATGCCACTGCACTCCAGACTGGGTGACAGAGTCAGACTCAAAAAAATAATAATAAGGCTCGGTGTGGTGGCTCACGCCTATAATCTCAGAACTGTGGGAGGCCAAGGTAGGCGGATCAGTTGAAGTCAGGAATTGGAGACCAGCCTGGCCAACATGGTGAAACTCGTCTACTAAAAATGCAAAAATTAGCCAGGCATTGTGGCACGCACCTGTAATCCCACCTACTTGGGAGGCTGAGGTGTTGATTGAACTCAGGAGGCAGAGGTTGCAGTGAGCTGAGATCATGCCACTGCACTCCAGCCTGGGAGACAGAGCGAGACTCCATCTCAAAAGTATAAATAAATAAAATAATAATAATAATAATAATAATAAGGGGCTGGGCACAGTGGCTCATACCTATAATCCCAGCACTTTTGGGAGCTGAGATGGGAGGACTGCTTGAGCCTAGGAGCTTGAAGCTGTAATGAATTGTGATCATGTCACTGCATTCCAGCCTGGGCGATAGAGACTCCATCTCTAAAAATAATTTTTTTTTTTTTTTGAGACGGAGTTTTGCTCTTGTTGCCCAGGCTGGAGTGCAATGGCGCGATCTTGGCTCACTGCAACCTCTGCCTCCCAGGTTCAAGCAATTCTCCTGCTTCAGCCTCCCAAGTAGCTGGGATTACAGGCATGAGCCACCACACCCAGCTAATTTTGTATTTTTAGTAAAGACAGGGTTTTCTCCATGTTGGTCAGGCTGGTTTCAAACTCCAAACCTCAGGTGATCTGCCCGCCTTGGTCTCCCAAAGTGCTGGGATTATAGGCATGAGCCATCGCGTCCAGTCACTGCTTGGATTCTGAGGTCAAGTGGCCCTAGGTTTGAATTCTGGTTCAGCCCTTTTTAAAAAAAAATTTAAAAGAGGGAAATAGCAGTTCCTGCTTGGTTCTTGCCTCTGAGTCACGCCCTCTCTCCACCTTCTCCAACCCAGGCACACAGGATATCGCCGATGCCAGCGAAAGGGGGCTCCACATGCAGAAGCTGGGGTCTGGGTCCGTGCGGGCTGCGCTGGCGGAGCTGGTGGCCCTGCCCTGTCTCTTTACCCTGCAGCCACGGCCAAGCGCAGCCCGAGATGCCCCTCGGATAAAGTGGACCAAGGTGCGGACTGCATCGGGCCAGCGACAGGATTTGCCCATCCTGGTGGCCAAGGACAACGTCGTGAGGGTGGCCAAAAGCTGGCAGGGACGAGTGTCACTACCTGCCTACCCCCGGCGCCGAGTCAACGCCACACTACTTCTGGGGCCGCTGAGGGCCAGTGATTCTGGGCTGTACCGCTGCCAGGTGGTGAGGGGCATCGAGGATGAGCAAGACCTGGTGCCCTTGGAGGTGACAGGTCAGCTGGGGGCAAAGGAGGGGCTGGGGAGCTGGGAGAGGGAGGGATGAACCTGGTGCCTACCCACCAAATGTCACCTTAGAAATCGCTCCCTGAGACCTGGCGTGGTGTCTCACACCTGTAATCCCAGCACTTTGGGAGGCCAAGGTGAGTGGATCACTTGAGCACAGGAGTTTGAGACCAGCCTGGGTAACATGGTGAAACCTTGTCTCCACAGAAAACACAAAAATTAGCCGGGCATTGGTGGCACATGCCTGTAGTCCAGCTACTCGGGAGGCTGAGGTGGGAGGATCGTTTGAGCCCGGGAGGTTGAGGCTACTCCACTCTAGCCTGGATGACAGAGGGAGACTCTGTCTCAAAAAAAAAAAAAAAAAAAGGAAAGAAAGAAATCACCCTCTGAACAGGGATTCCCCTTCAATTCTCCTGATAAAGTCATAAAGTCTTTATGGTGCCTGTAATCCCAGCACTTTGGGAGGCCGAGGCGCATGGATCAGTTGAGGTCATGAGTTTGAGACCTGCCTGGCCAACATGGTGAAACCCCGTCTTTAAAAAAAAAAAAAAAATTAGCCAGGCATGGTGATGCATGCCTGTGATCCCAGCTACTTGGGAGGCTGAGGCAGGAGAACTGCTTGAACCCAGGAGGCGGAGGTTGCAGTGAGCTGAGATCAAGCCACTGCACTCCAGCCTGGGCAACACAGTGAGACTGCCTCAAAAGAAAAAAAAAACAACGAAGTCTTTATGGGTATGGGTACTATCTTTAACACCTCTCTTTTTTTTTTTTTTTTTTTTTTTTTTTGAGACGGAGTCTCACTCTGTCCCCCTGGCTGGAGTGCAGTGGCCGGATCTCAGCTCACTGCAAGCTCCGCCTCCCGGGTTCAGGCCATTCTCCTGCCTCAGCCTCCCGAGTAGCTGGGACTACAGGTGCCCGCCACCTCGCCCGGCTAGTTTTTTTGTATTTTTTAGTAGAGACGGGGTTTCACTGTGTTAGCCAGGATGGTCTCGATCTCCTGACCTTGTGATCCACCCGTCTCGGCCTCCCAAAGTGCTGGGATTACAGGCTTGAGCCACCGCGCCCGGCCAACACCTCTCTTTTTTAGCTATGAGGGAGAAGTCTCCAGCTCAGACTTCTGGGGGCCACATTATCTAGGCAGGATTTTTTTTTGTTTCGTTTTGAGATGGAGTCTTGCTCTTGTTGCCCAGGCTGGAGTCCAGTGGTGCTATCTAAGCTCACTGCATCCTCCGTCTGGGCAGGATTTTGCTTGGAGTCAATTTTATGGTTATCTGATTTTATGTAAGACAAAGGATACTGGCTTTCTATTTAAAATAGAAATAAAAAATTCCTTGTAAAATAAACAAGTTTTTTTCTAAGTGAGGCAATTTTTAAAAAGTTAATTAAAAATGTATATTAAATATTAAGCAAGAACAGTTCTCAAATACCTATTTAACCAATTCCTTTATTAAATTCTTGTTGAGCTGCGTGTGGTAGTGCACACCTGTAATTTCAGCACTTTGGGAGGCTGAGGAGGAAGGCTCGCTTGAGCCCAGGAATTCAAGACCAGCCTGGGCAACATAGCAAGACCCTGTCTCTATTAAAAACAAAACAAAACAAAAAAACAGGGATGGGGGCCCAGTGGCTCATGCCTGTAATCCCAGCACTTTGGGAGACCAAGGCAGGAGGATCATTTAAGCTCAGGAGTTCGAGACCAGCCTGGGCAACATAGTGAGACCTTGTCCCTACAAAATTCCAAATTCCAAAACATTAGCCAGGCATGGTGGTATGTGCCTGTAGTCTTAGCTACTCAGGAGGCTGAGGTGGGAGGATTGCTTGAGTCCCGAGAGATCAAGGCTGCAGTGAGCCCTGATCATGCCACTGCACTCCAGTCTGGGAAACAGAGCAAGACCCTGTCTCAAAAATAATAATAATATGGCTGGGCGCAGTGGCTCAAGCCTGTAATCCCAGCATTTTGGGAAGTCGAGGCGGGCGGATCATGAAGTCAGGAGTTCAAGACCAGCCTGGCCAAGATGGTGAAACTCCTTCTCTACTGAAAATACAAAAATTAGCCAGGCATGGTGGCACATGCCTGTAACCCCAGCTACTCGGGAGGTGAGGCGGGAGAATTGCTTGAACCCAGGAGGTGGAGGTTGCAGTGAGCCAAGATCGTGCCATTGCACTCCAGTCTGGGCAACAAGAGTGAAACTCCGTCTTAAAAATAATAGTAATAATAATACAACTAAATAAGCCAGATGTGGTGGCTCATACCTCTAATCTCAGCATTTTGAAAGACTAAGGCAGGAGGATTGCTTGAGCCCAGGAGTTCAAGACCAGCCTGAGCAAGATGGTGAGACCCCATCTCTACAAAAAAATTTTTTTTTAATTAGCAGGGCATGACTGGATCACGCCTATAATCCCAGCACTTTGGGAGGCTGAGGGGGGTGGATCACGAGGTCAGGAGATCAAGACCATCCTGGCTAACACAGTGAAACCCCATCTCTACTAAAAAATACAAAAAAATTAGCCCGGCGTGGTGGCGGGCGCCTGTAGTCCCAGCTACTCAGGGGGCTGAGGCAGGAGAATGGTGTGAACCTGGGAGACGGACTTTGCAGTGCGCCGAGATTGCGCCACTGCACTCCAGCCTGGGCGACAGAGCGAGACTCCATCTCAAAAAAAAAAAAAAAATTAGCAGGGCATGTTAGTGTGCACCTGTAGTCCCAGCTCATCAGGAGGCTGAAGTGGGAGGATCGCTTGAGCCTGGAAGGTTGGAGGCTGCAGTGAGCGAGATCACACCACTGCACTTCATTCAGCCTGGGTGACAGAGGGAGACCCTGACTCAAATAAATAAATAAATAGTCAAAAACTAAAAATAAAGAGCAGGGTTTGGCACACAGTAGATGCTCAATAAATGACTCAGTGAATGGATTGTTGCATGGCAAACATCCTGTGGACTCCTGCTGGGAAATCTGTTTCCCTTAACTTACATTGACCTTGGGCAAGTCCCTGATTCCTGTCTTGGGTCTTAACCTGCATACCCCCAAACGGTGAACTGGGGACACAGTGTCTCACCATATAGTTTATGGGGTCAACAAATCATCCCCTTTCAAAGGTCTTATTTCTGAAAATTGATAAAAGCTAACAACAACAACAACAACAAACTGATTGGGGGTGAGGCAAGTGAATTCCACATCTAGGTGACTTCAATTTCATTCATTCAGCCAAACTCTTTTTGTTGTTGTTTGAGACAGATTTTCACTCTTTCACCCAGGCTGGAGTTCAGTGATACGATCTTGGCTCACTGCAACCTCTGCCTCGTGGGTTCAAGTGATTCTCCTGCTTCAGCCTCTGGAGTAGCTGGGATTACAGGTGCACACAACCACACCTGGCTAATTTTTGTATTTTTAGTAGAGACAGGGTTTCACCATGTTGGCCAGGCTGGTCTCCAACTCCTAGCCTCAAGTGATCTGCCAGCCTCGGTCTTCCAAAGTGCTGGGATTACAGGCATGAGCTGCTGTGCCCAGACATTCAGCCAAACATTTGTTGAGCACCTATTCTGTACTGATCCAATGCTGAGGACACAAGGGCTCTCAGTAGGATAAGACAGAACAAGGTGTTTCATTTCTTTGTCTTGTTCAGCCATTTCTTTCATCCCTAAATCAGAATTTGAATCACAGTGAGCCTGTTACTGGTGCTTCATATCCTGGCTTACATGTCACCTCCTCCAAGAAGCCTTCCAGGACCACATTTCCAGGCCAGGCAAGAACCACATTTGATCTTCCATTGCTGCCTACACTTCCCTATCAGCACATGCACTTAATTCCTAAAAGGCAGAATCTCTCTGTCAGCCTTCTCCACACCTCCTGCCACCTCCAGGGCCTAACCCTGGGCATGAAGAGTGCTATCTTTGGAGTCAGATCTCTCTGAATTTGAATTCTGGTTCTGCTTCTTATTTGCTGCGTGGCCCTGGACCTGTCCCTCAACCTTTCTGACCCTTAGTTTCCTCTTCTGGAAGCAATCAGATTTGTTGTAAGAGTTCAATAAGATAATGCTTACAAATGCTTTTCTTTTTAAAAATGTTTTATTTATTTATTTATTTGAGACGAAGTCTTGTTCTGTCTCCCAGGCTGGAGTGCAGTGGCTCAATCCCGGCTCACTGCAATGTCCGCCTCCTGGGTTCAAGCGATTCTCCTGCCTCAGCCTCCTGAGTAGCTGGGATTACAGGCGTGTGCCACCACGCCCAGCTATTTTTGTATTTTCAGTAGAGACGGGGTTTCACCATGTTAGCCAGGCTAGTCTCGAACTCCTGACCTGAAGTGATCCGCCCACCTTGGCCTCCCAAAGTGCTGGGATTACAGAAGTGAGCCACCACACCCGGCTGTAAATGCTTTTCACATTGTAAATATTTGCTAACTTGTAACCCTTTATGGCCATTGTTATCAGTTTCCTCATCTGTAAAATGGGGGCATATGGATCTTGCTTCCCACCCTCGACCCACACTGTATGTGGGTCTATTATTATCAGACAGGAGTGGGGAGTCATTCTGCAAGAGGTAGGTCTGTTCTTGAAGATTCCAGCATAAGTCGACTGCCCCCCCATCCTGGATGTTCCCCCACAGGTGTTGTGTTCCACTACCGGGCAGCCCAGGACCGCTATGCACTGACCTTCGCTGAGGCCCAGGAGGCCTGCCATCTCAGCTCAGCCATCATTGCAGCCCCTCGGCATCTACAGGCTGCCTTCGAGGATGGCTTTGACAACTGTGATGCTGGCTGGCTCTCTGACCGCACTGTTCGGTGAGGGGGATACACAGGGCAGGGAGATGAAGACTAGCCCATGGGGAAGGAGGTTCCTTGGGGGCTCCAGGAGTACACATCTGAGAGGGACCCTCCCCTTGTATTGTCAGGTATCCTATCACCCAGTCCCGTCCTGGTTGCTATGGTGACCGTAGCAGCCTTCCAGGGGTTCGGAGCTATGGGAGACGCAACCCACAGGAACTCTACGATGTGTATTGCTTTGCCCGGGAGCTAGGGGGTAAGTCTGGGACTGGCAGGACCCGGCCCCTTCGCCTCTCTTTGAGCCTCTATCGTTCTCCCCAATTCCCATCCTCCCGGGTCCTTATGCAAGTCTCCTGTCTTTTACCTCTCTAAACCTGCAACCAAGACATGATCCCACCCATTTTCTGAGCTTTCCATGCTTCCCTGAGTCCCCCTCCCTCCCTTTGCCCCCTTCCTCTCTCTGATCCTCTTTCCCTCTCTGATCTCCTGTCCCCTGCCTGCCTCCCTGTCCCTACCCGCTTCCTCCTCTGTGAGCCCCCTTCACCGAGCCCCTCCCTCTCCTGAAGCCCGACTTGCCCATGTGCCTGAGTTACTCCATTTGTAAAAAGAGACTTAGCTCTGCATGAGAGGTAAGGACAACGATGGTCCCGGAGCTGGACGCAGAGCTGCGGTTGTCACCGTCTCTTTTAAACACCACCCTAACGTCCAGGTCGGGACTATTTGGAGTTGGACCCACTTCCTGGGCTCCAGGGGAGGGTTCCCCAGCCCCCCTGACCTCCACCCGCCCTTCCCGCAGGAGAGGTCTTCTACGTGGGCCCGGCCCGCCGCCTGACACTGGCTGGCGCGCGTGCACAGTGCCGCCGCCAGGGTGCCGCGCTGGCCTCGGTGGGACAGCTGCACCTGGCCTGGCATGAGGGCCTGGACCAGTGCGACCCAGGCTGGCTGGCCGACGGCAGCGTGCGCTACCCGATCCAGACGCCACGCCGGCGCTGCGGGGGCCCAGCCCCGGGCGTGCGCACCGTCTACCGCTTCGCTAACCGGACTGGCTTTCCTTCGCCCGCCGCGCGCTTCGACGCCTACTGCTTCCGAGGTGCGTGCGTCCCCTGGTGGCCGCTCCCCCAGGGCTTTCGCTTTGGCGAAGGCCACGCCCCTGAAAGCCTCGCCAAGCCAAGGCAGAGAGACACGTGGAAGCTCACTTTGTGATAAGCCACGTCCCTGGGTGAGGGCCAAGTCTCTGGGTGAGGGCCACGCCCCCGGGCGAAGGCCACACCCCTTACGACAAATCTTTCCCTAGAAGCCCGGTCCTAGGGAAAGAACAGGGCTCCAGAGGAGGCCACTGTGGTGGGGAATCATCTTTGCTGGGTGGGCTGTATCTCCTGAGGTCCGGAGGCCCCATAACCCTGAAAGACAAGCCCTTGGGTGGGGCATATTCTACGTAGAGACACGCCCATACACATACACACCCCCGTGGAAGAGATTATGCCTCAATTGGCCACCTCTGGGCTCCACACCGGGGGTGGGAGCAGGGATGACACTTGCCCTTGTTGGGGGACAGTGGGGACAGCTTTGGAAGCTGCAAGCATCACCCCAAAGGAGTCAAGTCCTCTAAGTAAGCTGCCCCAATCTTGGCACGGGCATACCATGCCCACTGGGCACCACTTGTACCAGGAGAGGATCCATCATCAAAGTTGAGTTGAACCCCTCAACAGGCCGACTCAAGTTCATGAGAGTTGGACGCTGCCTGAGCTTTGCCCATGAGCCAAATTGTTTTGTTTTTTTTTTTTTCCTTTTGAGATGGAGGCTCACTCTGTCACCCAGGCTGGAGTGCAGTGGTGCGATCTCGGCTCACTGCAACCTCCGCCTCCCGTGTTCAAGCGATTCTCCTGCCTCCGCCTCCCGAGTAGCTGGGACAGGAATGCGCCCACGCCAAACTAATTTTTGTATTTTTAGTAGAGACGGGGTTTCACCATGTTGGCCAGGCTGGTCTTGAACTCCTGACCTCAAGTTATCCACCCGCCTTGGCCTCCCAAAGTGCTGGGATTATGGACGTGAGCCACCGCGCCTGGCCCAAATTCTTATAGCCCTCACTGCAGCCAGTTGACTCTGACCCTGACCGTGGCTCAGGTGGTCCCCAGCCTCAACAGTGGAGGTGAAGACTGCACTTCCCTCTCTCAGGCTGGGGGAATCTCAGAAACCACTTAGGAGAGACAGAGGTGCACAGGAGGCTTGTGCTGCAGCATGCCGGAAAGTGGGTAGACTTCAAGCAGAACTTCCCAGGCCACCCCTGGGCCTAACACAATCTCTTCTGCTTTCTCCCACAGCTCATCACCCCACATCACAACATGGAGACCTAGAGACCCCATCCTCTGGGGATGAGGGGGAGATTCTGTCAGCAGAGGGGCCCCCAGTTAGAGAACTGGAGCCCACCCTGGAGGAGGAAGAGGTGGTCACCCCTGACTTCCAGGAGCCTCTGGTGTCCAGTGGGGAAGAAGAACCCCTGATCTTGGCGGAGAAGCAGGAATCTCAACAGACACTCAGCCCTACCCCTGGCGACCCCATGCTGGCCTCATGGCCCACTGGGGAAGTGTGGCTAAGCACGGTGGCCCCCAGCCCTAGTGACACGGGGGCAGGCACTACAGCAAGTTCACACACGGAGGTGGCCCCGACTGACCCTACAGCTAGGAGGAGGGGGCGCTTCAAAGGGTTGAATGGGCGCTACTTCCAGCAGCAGGACCCAGAGCCGGGGCTGCAGGAGGGGATGGAGGCCAGCGCCCAGCCCCCAACCTCAGAGGCCGTGGGGAACCAAGTGGAGCCTCCGCTGGCCATGGCAGTCACAGAGATGTGGGGCAGTGGCCACAGCCGGAGCCCCTGGGCTGATCTGACCAATGAGGTGGATATGCCTAGAGCTGGTGAGTTGCTCTGGGGGAGGCGGGACCTACCTGGGGATCTGGAGGTGAGGGTGGAGAAGTAGCCATGGCTACACTCAGGATGAGGGAGGAAGCTGTGAATCCCAGCTGGGTACTCTGGCCCCAGAAGCCCCCTCTCCATTGGGCCTGGAGTCCCACCAAAGGGGCTGCTGAGAGATCATTGTAATGACTGCCTTGATGTTGTTGCAGGTTCTGCTGGTGGCAAGAGCTCCCCAGAGCCCTGGCTGTGGCCCCCGACCATGGTCCCACCCAGCATCTCAGGCCACAGCAGGGCCCCTGTCCCGGAGTTAGAGAAAGCCGAGGGCCCCAGTGCCAGGCCAGCCACCCCAGACCTGTTTTGGTCCCCCTTGGAGGCCACTGTCTCAGCTCCCAGCCCTGCCCCCTGGGAGGCATCCCCCTTGGCCACCTCCCCAGATCTCCCTATGATGGCCATGCTGCGTGGTCCCAAACAGTGGATGCTACCACACCCTACCTCCGTCTCCACTGAGGCCAGTAGAGTTGAGGGACATGGTGAGGCCACGGCCACGGCTCCACCTTCCCCTGCTGCAGAGACCGAGGTGTATTCCCTGCCTCCCTTTTCGACCCCGACAGGACAGGGTGGAGAGGCCATGCCCACAACACCTGAGTCCCCCAGGGCAGACGTCAGAGAAATTGGGGAGACCGGCCTTGCTCAGGTCCACAAAGCTGAGCACCCCAGCTCCAGCCCATGGCCTTCTGTAAACAGGAATGTGGCTGTAGGTTTTGTCCCCACTGAGACTGCCACGGAGCTAACGGGCCTCAGGGGCATCTCGGGGTCTGAGTCTGGGGTCTTCGACACAGCAGAAAGCCCCACTTCTGGCTTGCAGGCCACTGTAGATGAGGTACAGGACCCCTGGCCCTCAGTGTACAGCAAAGGGCCGGGTGCAAGCTCCCCATCTGCCCCCTCGGGAACCCCTGGAGTCTTCTTGGTACCCAAAGTCACCCCGAGTTTGGAGCCTTGGGTTGCTACAGATGAAGGACCCACTGTGAATCCCAAGGATTCCACAGTCACGCCGGCCCCCAGTGATGCTAGTGGAATTTGGGAACCTGGATCCCAGTCGTTTGAAGAAGCTGAAAGCACCACCTTGAGCCCTCAGGTGGCCCTGGATACAAGCGTTGTGACGTCCCTCACGACCGAGCAGGGGGACAAGGTTGGAGTTCCAGCCGTGTCTACACTGGCCTCCTCAAGCTCCCAACCCCACCCAGAGCCAGAGGATCAGGTGGAGACCCAGGGAACATCAGGAACTTCAGCGCCTCCTCATCAGAGCAGCCCCCTGGGGAAACCGGCTGTTCCTCCTGGGACACCGACTGCAACCAGTGTGGGCGAGTCTGCCTTAGTTTCCTCAGGGGAGCCTACGGTACCGTGGGACCCCTCCAGCACCCTGCTGCCTGTCACCCTGGGCATAGAGGACTTCAAACTGGAGGTCCTGGCAGGGAGTCCAGGCGTAGAGAGCTTCTGGGAGGAGGTGGCAAGTGGAGAGGAGCCAGCCCTGTCAGGGACCCCTACGAATGAGGGTGCGGAGGAGGGTGAGTACAGAGTCCCAGGACTCTGAATGGTCAGGGCTTGGGGGGCAGGGGCTGGGGGAGCCCAGAGCAGAGAGGAATGGTTGTCCCTGAGGATCTGGAAGCTTTCTAGTGGGGCATGACGCTGGAGGTAGGAGCTTTTCGGGTGGAGTTGAATTTCAGAAATGACATTCCTGGCAGAGGAACGAGTACTGGCAAAGGCCAGGAGATGAAGTAGCACTTGAACAATTTTGGACACAGAGCATACATCCCAAGGAACAAAATTTGAGAGTGGTGAGTGGCCAGGTGCGGTGCCTCACACCTGTAATCCCAGCACTTTGGGAAGCCGAGATGGGCAGATCACTTGAGGTCAGGAGTTCAAGACCAGCCTGGCCAACATGGCGAAACTCTGTCTCTACTAAAAATATAAAAATTAGCCAGGTGTGTTGGCACACACCTGTAATCCCAGTTACTGGGGAAGCTGAGGCATGAGAATCGCTTGAATCCGGGAGGCGGAGGTTGCGGTGAGCCCAGATCGCACCACTGTACTCCAGCCTGGGTGACAGAGTGAGACTCCATCTCAAACAGAATAAAAACAAAAACAAAACATGGGAGTGGCGAGGCATTGAGTAGAGTCTGATTTAGGGAATGAGTTCAGTTACAAGCCATGTCTACATCTGCTTTGTGCTGGACGGTGGTGTGACGCCCAGGGGCTGGCTTTCCAGGATTCCCCGAGTCTGGGGAAGACAGAGCAGGACACAGACGCCTCCCAGGCGAGGCCAGAGGGAGGAGGCGTGGCAGGGACGGTTTCCTGGACAAATGTGAATGGGAACTGGAATTCAGTGATTTGACTCATGGGGGGCCTCAAGCCACAGGGAAAGTGGGTGCTGGGAAGGCACGCAAGGGGCAAGGATCACCCCCATTCTACAGATAGCAAACCGAGGCTCAGGGAGGTACAACTCCACTTGGCTAATCAGTGGTCAAACCTCAACTGGAGCCCAAGTCAGCCTGAGTCTTAACTACTCTGTGGCCAGCAGCGTCCAGAGAAATCAGCTGCCCTGTTCTCCCTGGGGCCAGGTCGGCCTCAGCTCAGTCTGCAAATTCCAGCCCTTCTTAGGTCCTGCCAAATGAAGCTGAGTTTTTTGGCCAGATGAAGTTTAAAAACAAACAAACGAAAAAGTGGCTGCATGCAATGGCTCATGCCTGTCATCCTAGCCCTTTGGGAGGCTGAGGTGGGAGAATCACTTGAGCTCAAGAGTTTAAGACCAGGCTGGGCAACATAGCAAGACACCATCTCTACTAAAAATAAAAAGAAATTAGCCAAGCTGCAGTGAGCTATGATAGCTCCACCACGAGACCCTGCCTCAAATCAAACTAACAAAACAAAACAAGCAGCTAATTAATAAGTCTTTTTTTCTGAGTTGCACACTTTTTTGTTGTTGTTTGTTTTTTCAGACTGAGTCTCACTCTGTCATCCAGCCTGGAGTGCAGTGGTGTGATCTCGGCGCACTGCAACCTCCACCTCCCAGGTTCAAGTGATTCTCCTGCCTCAGCCTTCTGATTAGATGGTATTACAGGCTCCCACCACCATGCCTGGCTAATTTTTGTATTTTTAATAGAGACGGGGGGTTTCATCATGTTGGCCAGGCTGGTCTCAAACTCCTGACCTCAGGTGATCCACCTACCTCGGCCTCCCAAAGTGCTGGGATTACAGGCGTGAGCCATGGCACCCGGTCGACTTGCGCACTTTTATTAACACCATTGGCGTTTAACTACTGCAACCCCCTGCTCCTGCCTTTTTTTTTGAAAGGGTCTCACTCTGTCACCTAGGCTTGAGTGCAATGGCAGGATCATGGCTCAGTGCAGCCTTGACCTCCCTAGGCTCAGGTGATCTTCCTGCCTCAGGCTCCCAAGTAGCTGGGACCAGGTGTGCACCACTAGGCCTGGCTAATTTTTGTATTTTTTGTAGAGACAGACTTTTGCCATGTTGCCCAAGTTGGTGCCCCTTTTTTTGAAGGCAAAGTGTCATGATGATGGAAATAGCTGATGCAGGTTTCATCATCCAGCCTGTCACCTCTGGGCTGTGTTGGGGTGGGATCTATTTTATTTTGGTGTTTTTCCTTTTTATTTTTTCCAGACAGGGTCTTGGTCTGTTGCTCAGGCTGGAGTGCAGTGGGGCAACCATAGCTCACTACACCCAGGCTCAAGTGATCCTCCCACATCAGCCTCCGCAGTAGCTTGGACTACAGGCATGCAACCACCACACCCAGCTCTGTGTGTGTGTGTGTGTGTGTGTGTGTGTGTGTGTGTGGTTGTGTGTGAAGAGATGGGGTCTCCCTATGTTATCCAGGCTGGTCTCAAACTCCCGGGCTCAAGCGATCCTCTCGCCTTGGCCTCCCAAAGTGTTGGGATTACAGACGTGAGCCATAGCACCTGGCAGATCTTTTTTTCTTAGATGTCCCAGAGGCAGGCTGACCCAGGGGCAGGGCCGCTTGTATCCATAAAGGCTGACATTTATGGGTTTCTGCCAGTGTGCTTGGTTTATTCAAAGCACTTTACTGGAGTTATCTTGGTTAATCCTTTTAATGTCCTTATGGGAAAAGCTCCAGTGTGATCCTCACTTTGCAGATAGGGAGACAGACACAGAGAGGTCAAGTACCTTGTGCAGCCATGCAACTAAGGGAGTGTCAAGCCTGGGGTTTGAATCCAGGTTGTCTGAACACAGAGCTTCTTTTGTTTTTTTTGAGATAGTGTCCTGCTCTGTCTCCCAGGCTAGAGTACAGTAGTGATCTCAGGTCACTGCAACCTCCGCCTCCCAGGTTCCACTGATTTTCATGCCTCAACCTCCTGAGTAGCTGGGATGCTGGGATTGTAGGCATGCATCACCATGCCTGTCTAATTTTTCTTTCTTTCTTTCTTTTCTTCTTTGAAACGGAGTCTCGCTGTGTCACCCAGGCTGGAGTGCAGTGGCGCGATCTTGGCTCACTGCAAGCGCCGCTTCCCCGGTTCATGCCATTCTCCTGCCTCAGCTTCCTGAGTAGCTGGGACTACAGGCGCCCACCACCATGCCCAGCTGATTTTCTGTATTTTTATTTTTTGTTATTTTATTTATTTATTTATTTATTTGAGACAGAGTCTTGCTCTGTCACCCAGGCTGGAGTGCAGTGGTGAGATCTCGGCTCACTGCAAGCTCTGCCTCCCGGGTTCACGCCATTCTCCTGCCTCAGCCTCCCGAGTAGCTGGGACTACAGGTGCCCGCCACCGTGCCCGGCTAATTTTTTTTTTTTTTTGGTGTTTTTAGTAGAGATGGAGTTTCACCATGGTCTCGATCTCCTGATCTCGTGATCTGCCCACCTCCGCCTCCCAAAGTGCTGGGATTACAGGCGTGAGCAACCACGCCTGGCCCCCTGGCTAATTTTTGTACTTTTAGTAGAGATGGGGTTTCACCATGTTGACCAGATTGGTCTTGAGCTCCTGACTCAAGTGATCCGCCCGCCTCAGCCTCCTGAAGTGCTGGGATTACAGGCGAGAGCCACCGCACCTGGCTGGAAAACAGGGCTTCTGTCTCAGTCACTAGGTTGTGAAATGCTTAGTTCATTGGCATAAAAAAGTACATGAGGCTGGGCGTGATGGCTCATGCCTGTAATTCCAGCACTTTGGGAGGCTGAGGCGGGAGGATCACTTGAGCCCTCAGCAGAGCTCTGAGTTGGAGACCAGCCTCGGCAACATAGTGAGACCCCGTCTCTACAAAACAAATTTTAAAATTAGCATGGTGCATACCTGTGGTCCCAGCTACTCAGGGGTGCTGAGGTGGGAGAACCGCTTGACCCTGGGAGGTTGTGGCTGCAGTGAGCTATGATCATGCAACTGCACTTCAGCCTGGGGGACACAGCAAGACTCCGTCTCAAAAACAAAATAGTAATAATCTTAGGGTGGTGGTGAGAGAAGAGAGGGACTATGTGGGGATCAACCCTGGAAAGACGATCAGAAGGGAAGAAGTTCAATGCCCAAATAAATAGAGAAGGGGCAGTCAGAGAGGTGGGAGGGCGACCACACAGGAACACTAAGTAAACGGGGGTTGGAGCTGCACCTGGGCTGAGGCTGGGTCTGTCTTATACTTTTCTGGATCCTGGGGTCCACAATGAAGCCAGAGGCAGCAGGACGGAGATTGGCGGGCAGTGCTGGGGAGACCCAGGCGCCTACCCACCCGCCGCTTGCAGAAGAAATGCTAATGAAGCCAAAAATAAATGCAGTACCAGCGAGTGACTGAGTCACCGCCAGTCCGTGGGCAGGTGTCAGCAGCGCAGGGCACCTGGCGGGGCTCATGCGTCCCGCCGCCTGGCAGCCCTGTGCGTGTGCACACACGTGCAGGGCCATCGTCCAGCCACAGGCCCTGCCATCCACAAGCCCCTTTGCCATCCATGGGGTCACCCCAGGGACAGGCCTCAGCTACCTCAGGAGGGCCAGCTGCCACCTTCATTCCTTTAGCAAGCAATTACTGAGTGCCTGCTCTGTCCAGGACCCTGTGTTCAAACCAAATCCCCTGTCCTCTGAAAACTGATGTCCTAGAGCAACAGTCTAGAACTTTCCCAGGGATGGAAATGTTCTCTATCGACGCTAACTTGAAAAGTGGCTAGGACAACTGAGGGATGACGTTTTTACTTTTATTTCACTTTAATTGATTTAAGCGTGAATATCTATATGTGGCTGCCATATGGAACACCAGTGCTCTAGGGAGAGATACAGACAAGAAACGATTGTTCTAATAAAAAAAGTAAAGTAGTGTTCGCTTCAGCAGCACATATGCTAAAATTAGAACAATACAGAGAAGATTAGCACAGCCCCTGTGCAAAAAATGAAGCATTTCATTCTTTTTTTTTTTTTTTTTTTTTGAGATGGAGTCTCACTCTGTCACCCAGGCTGGAGTGCAGTGGCGCGATCTCAGCTCACTGCAACCTCCGCCTTCGGCGTTCAAAGGATTCTCCTGCCTCAGCCTCCCAAGTAGCTGGGATTACAGGCTCCTGCCACCACGCCCAGCTAATTTTTTGTATTTTTAGTAGAGATGGGTTTCCCCATATTGGCCAGGCTGGTCTCGAACTCCTGACCTCAGGTGATCCATCTGCCTTGGTCTCTCAAAGTACTAGGATTACAGGCGTGAGCCACGGTGCCTGGCCTCTTTTTTGTTTTTTAATTTAATTTTTTAAAAATTTAATTCCACTGTGCAGTGGAATGGTCAGATGCTGCCCTGACAGGATCTGTGTTGGCTGGGGCAGGATGAGGATTTTTTTTTTTTTTTTCCACTATGTCGCCCAGGCTAGAACCTATGTCTACTCCTGTGTCCCAATTTGTGAGAAGCACAGTGATGAGCAGAGTGTGCCCAAAGGAGGGGAAGGACACTTAAGTCAGGGAGGACACAGAAGCCTGTGTTCTGGGAGAAACATTCTACGAGGTCCTTCAGGCAGCCCTGGTCTCTGGGAGCCCCATTCCAGTTCAGGCTGAGGAAGGACTTTGCTACAGGCAGGGAAGTCCACAGATGCTTTGGGGCAGTTTCTGGAAGGAGTAAACTCCTCGTAACAGGGGGCATATGAGAGGGAGTTGGTGACCACTGGTTGGGAAAGTTATAAAGAGGACTCCATAGGGAGGGTTTGATTAAAGCAGTTTGGGGGCCTGGAGTCTTGATTCCAGGAAGGCAAAAGATCTGTGGTTTGACTCTTCCCCATACTACCCATCCATCCTGCAGCACACTCAGATCCCTGTGAGAACAACCCTTGTCTTCATGGAGGGACATGTAATGCCAATGGCACCATGTATGGCTGTAGCTGTGATCAGGGCTTCGCCGGAGAGAACTGTGAGATTGGTGAGTACCCCAGACTCAGGATCTGAATCTGAATTTGTTTGACTCCAGAGCCTCCAGCAACCATGCCCTCAGAATTCAGAGATCACAAAAAGCTGGTTTCAGATGCTCCATTCCCAAACCCCAGTCCTTACATCCAGCTAAATCAGCCCAGTTAGTGGATCCAGAATCAAACAGCTGAGCTTTCATCTCTGGTGTGCTGTCTCCCATTACTACCAGTCAGAGGTGGGAAGGGAAAGACAAAGGAATGATATGTCCGAGACTCCTCCCTGCAAAGGCCCTTTGGGGATCCTGCCCTTTCCTGGGTGGGTGGGAGGTATAAGCACTGCCACCAGAACTGTTGGGTGCTAGCTTCAAAGCCCAACACAAGAAATACTACCAATTATGAAATTACAACAACAAGTATAAGTGACATAATTTCTTGAGCTCTGTGCATCATCTTGACTTCACAACCTTCACAATCACAAGACTGATTACAGAATTATAACAATAAATATAAATGATATAATTTATTGAGCTCTTCTATTGCTTCCCTACTCACAATCACCTTGAGTAGGAGCCCATTATTATTACCATTTTCCAAAAAATAAGCTGAGTTTCAAGGAGGGAAAGTGACTTGCCCAGTACCATACGTGCCTCAAGCACTGTCTACACATGGACCGGTAGAAGAAGAACTCAATGAATATCTAGCTTTACCCACAAACAGCTTTGTGACTCTGTGCAAGTCTTTGCAAATGCCTAAAAGAGACTCCAACTTCAGCTTTCTATGAGCCTGTTTTTGAGAGTATAATCTTCACTTCTCTAGAGTCAGGGAGAATAGTCTGCACATCCTGGCTCTCAGCTGCCCCAGTGGCATCTGCTCTCATTAATGCTAATTTATGTTAATTGTATGAGGTTCCACCCCCTTGCCTGCAGAGTCACTGGGCCATCTGTGCAGACTGTGACTGCTGCACTGAGGTCCAGGATGGATGGTAGGACTATGACCCCATCTTCTGCTTAGTTTCCTGCAGAGGCTCAGAGCCAAGGGGAAGCTGACCTCTGACTCAATCTCTTCTCCTCTCTGTCAGACATTGATGACTGCCTCTGCAGCCCCTGTGAGAATGGAGGCACCTGTATCGATGAGGTCAACGGCTTTGTCTGCCTTTGCCTCCCCAGCTATGGGGGCAGCCTTTGCGAGAAAGGTGAGTTTCTGTTGCAACCCCAGAAACAGTTCCAAGAGTGGGGTTGGGTGCCCAGCCACAGGCTTCCCCATATACTCCAGGTCCCTGCCTCCAGTTCCATGGCTGTGAGCCTGACACAAGATAAATTATTTTTTTAGACAAACAGTGCGTAACATAGAATTAACCATTTTATTTTATTTTATTTTTTATTATTATTATTATTATTATTATTTTTTTTTTTTTTTTTTTTTTTTTTTTTTTTTTTGAGACGGAGTCTCGCTCTGTCACCCAGGCTGGAGTGCAGTGGCCGGATCTCAGCTCACTGCAAGCTCCGCCTCCCAGGTTCACGCCATTCTCCTGCCTCAGCCTCCCGAGTAGCTGGGACTACAGGCGCCTGCCACCTCGCCCGGCTAAGTTTTTGTATTTTTAGTAGAGACGGGGTTTCACTGTGTTACCCAGGATGGTCTCGATCTCCTGACCTCGTGATCCGCCCGTCTCGGCCTCCCAAAGTGCTGGGATTACAGGCTTGAGCCACCGCGCCCGGCTATTTTATTATTATTTAGGTGGAATTTCACTCTGTCACCCAGGCTGGAGTGCAATGATGCCGTCTTGGCTCACTGCAACCCCCACCTCCCAGATTCAAGCAATTCTCCCTGCCTCAGCCTCCCAAGTAGCTGGGATTACAGACGCCTGCCACCATGCCTGGCTAATTTTTGTATTTTTCAGTAGAGACGGGGTTTTGCCATGTTGGCCAGGCTGGTCTTGAACTCCTGACCTCAGGTGATCCACCCACCTTGGCCTCCCAAAGTGCTGGAATTACAGGCATGTGCCCCTGTGCCTGCCCTATTTTATTTTATTTCATTTTATTTTATTTTACTTTATTTTTTTGAGATAGAGTCTCACTCTGTCACCAGGCTGGAGTGCAGTGGCGTGATCTCAGCTCACTGCGACCTCCGCCTCCCTGGTTCAAGTGATTCTCCTACCTCAGCCTCCCGAGTAGCTGGGATTACAGGCACGCGCCACCACACCTAGCTAAATTTATTATTTTTTGAGACAGGGTCTCACCTTGGCACCCTGGCTGGAGTACAGTGGTGCGATCTTGGCTCATTGTAGTTTTGACCTCCCAGGCTCAAGTGATCCTCCCACCTCAGCCTCCCCAGTAGGCTGGGACTACAGGCACATGCCACCATGCCTGGCTAATTTTTGTATATTTTGTAGAGACAAGGTTTCACCATGTTGCCCAGACTGGTCTTGAAGTCCTGAGCTCAAGCAATCTGTCCACATCAGCCTCACAATCTACTGGGATTACAGCCACTGAGCCCAGCCAAATTGACCATTTTAAAGTGTACATTTCAGTGGCATTCTGTACAATCACAATGTTGTATAGCCATCACCTCTCTCTAGTTCCAGAACTTTTTCAGCACCCCAGAAAGAAACTCTGTGCCCACTAGGCGGTCACTCCCTATTCCCATTCCCCAGACCCTGGCAACCGCTAATCTGCTTTCTGTCTCTGTGGATTTGCCTGTTCTAGACATTTCATATGAGTGGAATCTCAAAATATGTGTCTTTTGTGTCTGGCTTCTTTCACCTGGCATGTTTTCAAGGTTCATCTGTGTTGTAATATGAATCAGTGTTTCATTCCTTTTCATGGCTGAGTAGTATTCCGTTGTATGGCTATATCACATTTTGTTTATCTATTCATGGTTTGATGGATGAGTGGAATTGCTGGGTCATATGGTAACTCTAGGTTTAATTTTTATTTATTTATTTTTTATTTTTTTAAAGATGGGGTTTTGCCATGTTGCCCAGGCTGCTCTCAAACTACTGGGTTCATGTGATCTTTCTGCCTCAGCCTCCCAAAGTGTTGGGATTACAAATATGAGCCACTGTGCTTGGTCTTTTTTTTTTTTTTTTGAAACAGTTTCTCATGCTGTGTTCAGGCTGGAAAGTACAGTGGTAGAGTCATAGCTCACTGTCATCTTGAACTCCCAGGCTCAAGCAGTCCTCTTGCTTCAGCCTACCCAGTAGCTGGAACTACAGGTTCGTGCCACCATGCCTGGCTAATTTTTATTTTTTTAATTTCTTTTTCTTTTTATTTTTTGAGAGAGTCTCACTCTGTCACCCAGGCTGGAGTGCAGTGGTGTGATCTCAGCTCACTACAACCTCCACCTCCCGGTTCAAGTGATTCTCATGCCTCAACCTCCCCAGTATCTGGGACTATAGGCACCCACCACCACACCTGACTCAATTTTTTTTTTTTTTAATTTTTCGTAGAGATGGGGCTAAGCTGGTCTTGAACTCCTGGCCTCAAGTGATCCACCAGCCTCGATCTCCCAAAATGCTGGGATTACAGGCCTGAGCCACCATCCTCAGCCTACTTTTCCTTTAAAAAAAATTATATGTAATCCCAGCACTTTGGGAGGCCAAGGCGGGCGGATCATGAGGTCAGGAGATCAAGACCATCCTGGCCAGCATGGAGAAACCCTGTCTCTACTAAAATTACAAAAATTAGCCAGGCGTGGTGACACGCGCCTGTAATCCCAGCTACTCAGGAGGCTGAGGCAGGAGAATTGCTTGAACCTGGGAGGTGGAGGCTGCAGTGAGCCAAGATCGAGACATCGCACTCCAGCCTGGGCGACAGAGTGAGACTCCATCTCAAAAAAATATATATATATATATCTCCATCCTAGTGGGTGTGAAGTATCTCATGGTGGTTTTGACATTGACAATGAGCATCTTTTCATGTGCTTGTTGGTCATTTGTATGTCTTCTGTGGAGAAATGTCTGAGCTCCCATGTCCATACAAAGGATGCCCTGACATCAGAGAAGGAGATTTCAGCACTGGAATGAGAGGGGGTGTCAGAGACTGATCTCCCACTTAAATCTCTTCCAGAAACAAAGAAAAGACGTTAAGATTTGCCCAGTGTGGTAGCTCACGGCTGTAATCCCAACATTTTGGGAGGCTGAGGTGGGCAGATCACTTGAGGCCAGGAGTTTGAGATCAACCTGACCAACATGGTGAAACCCCATCTCTATTAAAAGTACAAAAATTAGCTGAGCACGATGGTACATGCCTGTAATCCCAGCTACTCCGGAGGCTGAGGTGGGAGGATTGCTTGAGTGTGGTAGGCGGAGGTAGCAGTGAGCCGAGATTGTGCCATTGCACTCCAGCCTGGGCAACAGAGTGAGACCCTGTCCAAAAAAAAAGAAGTCAATATGGGAGGTGAAAGGGTCAGGAGAGCAGAGCCTCAGGAGGAGGGGCCAGGCATGGGGAGAGGGGTGATCTCGCCCCACAGTGACCTTGGATTGGGCCCTCTCTCTGGTGGGCTGGCTGTGCTCACGCTGGTAGGCCTTGGGCCAAGGCCAGCCCCCCCTCACGCTCCTATCCCATCTCCCAGACACCGAGGGCTGTGACCGCGGCTGGCACAAGTTCCAGGGCCACTGTTACCGCTATTTTGCCCACCGGAGGGCATGGGAAGATGCCGAGAGGGACTGCCGCCGCCGCTCCGGCCACCTGACCAGCGTCCACTCACCAGAGGAGCACAGCTTCATTAATAGTAGGGGCTCTGGGGGAGGGGGCCACCTGCCTGGAGGGTGGGCAGGGGTGGCACTTGTAGTCCTTTTGCCAGGGCATCCCTTCCCTGGTTTTCAAGACGTCACCTTTCCAAAGCTGTGTTGATTAATGCAAGCCCTGACTGCTTCTTAATGCATGAAATCTGTCAATTCACTTGTTAATTCATACATTCACTTCATTCATTCATTCATTCATTCATTCACCAAATATTTACTGAGCACCTGCTGTGTGCCAGGCACCATTCCAGGAACACTGACACAGCATAGCAGTGATCAATGCTGACTTTGCTCTGTCCTCAGGGAGTGACCGTTTCTTGGGGAGGATATAGACAAACAAGTAAATATCTAAGTGAATAAGTCTATACTGTAATTCAACGGATCCTATGTGTGCTGATAACAAAACAGGGCCAAGAGATGGAGGGTGATGGGGGAAGTACCTGGGATGTGTTGGATGAAATAAGGAATGAGCCTTGCAAAGACCTAGGAGAGAGACAAGTGTTGCATTCATGTAATCTGGGACTTATTGATTTATTCATTATCCCTCTGCCTTTTGCTCATCCATCCATTTATTCTGTTTATTCTGTTTGCCGCCATCCCATCCCTTGTTGACTCCTTCGTTTCTTCCTTCCCTGGTTCGCTTGTTTCTTTTTCCTTGACGTATCCCACCGGGCCACTCCCTCCTGAGTGACTGGCTCGCGCCTTCTCATCTGTCTGCCCATCCAGCGCCCACTGGTGTCTCCTGTCCCCTACTTCTCATTTCTGCAAAGATGTGACAGTGCCTGGGTTTATTCCTGCTTCTCCTGGCCACAAACCCTGGCATAGCCTGGGCCTAATTCCGGTTCTTCCCATGCCTCACCCCTCTAAAAGAGGGTAGCCAGAGTCCTTGCTTTCGGAGGGTGGAGTGAGGACGCACCTGCAGCCTACACTGAAGCTGGGAGAGGGGTTCATGCCTGCCCCCCGACCCTCCTCCTCCTTGCTCTCCCTCCTACCTCCCCATCTTCCCTACCACTTCTTCCCCTCCTCCTTCCACTCCTCTTCCTCCCTCCTCCTCCCATCCTTTCTCCTCCTCCCTCTTAGTCCTCCCCTTCTCCCTCCCCCTCCTCCTCCTTCCACTCATCTTCCACCTCCTTTCGCCTCTTCATCCTCCCTACCCTTCTCCCTCTCCTCCTCCCATTCCTCCTCCTCCTCTCTCCTCTCCTCCCCCTTCCCTCCCCTCCTCCTTCCACTCATCTTCTTCCTTCTTTCTCTTCCTCATCCTGCCTCCTCCTCCTCCCATTCGTCTCCTCCTCCCTTATGCTCCTCCCCAGGCCTCCTCCCTTCTACTCCTCCTCCTTCCCTTTCCTCCCCCTTCCCTCTTGCTCTTCCTCTTCCCTTCCACTCCTCCTCCTTTCTCCTCCCCATTCTCCCTCCCACTCCTCTCCCTCCTCCCTCCAACTCTTCCCCTCCTCCTTCCATTCATCTTTCTCCTCCTTTCTTCTTCCTTTCTTCCTCCCTCTTCTCTCCCTCCTCCCTCCCATTCCTCTGCCTCCTCTTTCCACTCATATTCCTCCTCCTTTCTCTTCCCCATCCTTCCTCTCACTCCTCCCCTCCCTCTTCCACTGATCTTTCTCCTTTCTCTTCCCCCTCCTCCTTTCATTCCTCCCCCTCCTCCCTCCTGCTCCTCCTCCTCCCTTCCATTCCTCCTCCCTCCTCCCCATCCTTCTTCCTACTCCTGCCCCTCCTCCCTTTCACTCCTCCTCCTTTCTCCTCTCCCTCCTCCCCCTCTTCTCTCTCCTTCTCCCTCCCCCCACTTCCCTTCTCCAGCTCTTACAGAGGCTGGGGGAGGGCACCTGTGTCCTCCTTAACCTCTGTAAACTTCACTTCTATCTCCTTCGCTCTCCACCTCAACCTCCAGCCCACCTCCAGGCTGAGGAAGGGACTGGGTCTTCCCCTCCCATACATACCTCACCCGGCCCCCCGCCCATAGAGAGGCTGAGGAAGGGGCTCTGGATCCTCCTCCATCCCTGTACCCGCCTCTTCCCCTTTGATTTCCACCTTCTAGATCTTTCCCCCCACCCAGCCCACCTCCAGGCTGGGGAAGGTGAGGAATTCTTTCCTCCCACACCCTACCCCATCTCACCTGCGCCTCCGCCCTGGGCTGGAAGAGGCATGGGTGAACACCCAGACCCACAACCCCTGACCCTGCAGGCTTTGGGCACGAAAACACGTGGATCGGCCTGAACGACAGGATCGTGGAGAGGGATTTCCAGTGGACGGACAACACCGGGCTGGTGAGTGGCGGGGGCTGCAGGCCTAGGCTGCTGAGCTGCATCAGGCCTGCCATCTGGCCTCAGTTTACCCTTTTGTGCAAAGTTATCTCAATTGGGTGTCAAAGGTCTCTAGTGGCTCTAAGATGCTGGAGTTGGCAAAGGAGCTTCAAGTAAAGGCCTTCTCCCCTGACTTCCCCAGCCCAGGTAAACAGACCGTGCCCACCTAGCTGCAGAGGTTACAAACCTGAGACTAGGGTCTGACGCCTCCCCTACTCACTCTGCCTGGCCCCCAGCCATAGTCTCTCAAATATTCTCATTTCTAGGCTGGGCATGGAGGCTCACGCCTGTAATCCCAGCACTTTGGGAGGCCAAGGTGGGCAAATCACTTGAGACCAGCCTGGCCAACATGGTGAAATCCCGTCTCTACTAAAAATATAAAAATTAGGCGGGCGTGGCGGCGTATGCCTCTAATCCCAGCTACTCGGGAGGCTGAGGTGCGAGAATCGCTTGAACTTGTGGGGTGGAGGTTGCAGTGAGCCAAAATAACGCCACTGCACTTCAGCCTAGGTGATGATAGAACGAGATTCTGTCTCAAAACAAAACAAAACAAAACAAATATATATATATATATAGGCCGGGCGTGATGGCTCATGCCTGTACTCCCAGCACTTTGGGAGGCCAAGGCAGGCGAATCACGAGGTCAGGAGATTGAGACTATCCTGGTTAACATGGTGAAACCCCATCTCTACTAAAAAATACAACAAAATAGCCAGGCGTGGTGGCAGGCGCCTGTAGTCCCAGCTGCTCGGGAGGCTGAGGCAGGAGAATGGCATGAACCCGGGAGGCGGAGCTTGCAGTGAGCTGAGATCACGCCACTGCACTCCAGCCTGGGCGACAGAGCAAGACTCCGTCTCAAAAAAAAAAAGAAAAAAAAATATATATATATATATAAAAATATATAAAATTTCTAGGCCAGGCTGGTGGCTCATGCTTGTAATCCCAAGCACTTTGGGAGACTGAGGAGGATCACTTGAGTCCAGGAGTTCAAGGCTGCAGTGACCTGCACTCCAGCCTGGGTGACAGAGCGAGACCCTGTCTCTAAAAACATATTAGGTCAGCATCCTCCCTGCTTCAAGCCCTTCCAGACTCTCCATTGTTCTCAAGATAAAAATTCCCCTTCTCCCGCTATGTAAAAATCTGGCTGTTCCTCATACAGTTAAACATAGAAGCTGGGTACAGTGGTACGCGCCTGTAGTCTCAGCTACTCGGGAAGCTGAGGCGGGATGATCACTTAAGCCTAGGAATTGGAATCCAGCCTGGGCAACACAGTGAGACCCCCCGTCTCTAAAAATATAAAAATAAAAATAAAAAGTTAAACATAGAGTTACCATATGACCCAGCAATTCTACTCCTAGATACATACTCAGAAGAATTGAAAACAGAGGTTCAAACCGGTACAAAAATGTACATTATTCGGGTCACGGATACACTAAAAGCTAAGACTTTGCTAGTAGACAATATATATTTTATTATATGCATATGCATGTAATAAAATTGCACTTGTACCCTTTAAATTTATACAAACAGGCCGGGCACAGTGGCTCACGCCTGTAATCCCAGCACTTTGGAAGACTGAGGCAGGCGGATCACTTGAGGTCAGGAGTTCCAGAACAGCCTGACCAATGTGGTGAAACCCCATCTCTACTAAAAATACAAAAATTAGCTGGGCATGGTGGCGCGCACCCGTAATCCCAGCTACTTGGGAGTCTGAGGCAGGAGAATCACTTGAACCCGGGAGGCAGAAGTTGCAGTGAGACGAGATCACATCACTGCACTCCAGCCTAGGCAACAGAGCAGGACTCCATCTCTAAAAAACAAAACAAAACAAAAAAATTTTATACTAAGAAAGAAAAAGAGGCTGGGTGTGGTGGCTCACACCTGTAATCCTAGCACTTTGGGGAAGCCAAAGTAGGAGGATCGCTGCAGCCCAGGAGTTCGAGGCTCCAGTGACCTATGATTGCACCACTGTACTCCAGCCTGGGTGACAGAGCAAGACGCTGTCTCAAACAAAACAAAACAAAACAAAACAAAACAAAACAAAACAGGCCGGGTGCGGTGGGTGGCTCATGCCTGTAATCCCAGCACTTTGGGAGGCCAAGGCAAGTGGATCACCTAAAGTTGGGAGTTCGAGGCCAGCCTGAGCTACATGGCGAAACTCCATCTCTACAAAAAATTCAAAAATTGAGACAGAGTGAGACTCGGGCTCCAAAATAAAATAAAATAAAATAATAAACAAAACATGGAATGAGCCAAGCATAAAAGGCCAGCTGTTGTATGATTTTTTTTTTTTCATGAAGCATTCAGAGTAGGCAAATTTAGAGACAGGAAGTAGATTAGTGTTTGCCAGGGGACAGGGGTCGGGAGAAGGGGAAGTCACTAGTGCTCAATGGAGACAGAATTTTGGTGTGTCATGAGGAAAAAGTTCTGGAAATAGGCCACGCAGGGTGGCTCACGCCTGTAATCCCAACACTTTGGGAGGCCGAGGTAGGTGGATCACGAGGTCGGGAGTTCAAGACCAGCCTGACCTATTGGTCAGGTGAAACCCTGTGTCTACTAAAAATACAAAAATTAGCTGGGCGTGGTGGAGCGCATGTGTAATCCCAGCTACTCAGAGGCTGGGGCAGGAGAATCGCTTGAACCCGGAAACTGGAGGTTGCGGTGAGCCAAGATCACACCACTGCACTCCAGCCTGAGCGACAGAAAGAGACTCCATCTCAAAAAAAAAGTTCTGGAAATAATGGTGATGGTTATGCAACATTGTGAATGTAATTAATGTATTAAACTGCACACCGCCTCTTGAACCTGGGAGGCAGAAATTGCAGTGAGCCAAGGTCGCACCACTGTACTCCATCCTGAGTAATACAGACTCTGTCTCAAAAAAATAAAAATAAAAATAAACTGCACACGTAAAAATGGTTAAAATTGGCTGGGTGTGGTAGCTCAAGCCTGTAATTTCGGCAGTTTGGGAGGCCGAGGTGGGTGGATCGCGAGGTCAGGAGTTCAAGACCAGCCTGGCCAACATGGGGAAACCCCGTCTCTACTAAAAATACAAAAATTACAGGCGCATGCCTGTAATCCCAGCTACTCAGGAGGCTGGGGCAGGAGAATTGCTTGAACCAGGACCCGGGAGGTGGAGGTAGCAGTGAGCAAGATCGCGCCACTGCACTCCCACCTGGGCTCTGTCTCAAAACAAAACAAAACAAAAATGGTTAAAATTAGGAATTTTGTGCTATATATATTTTGCCACCGTTTCTAAAAATTCACCTCCTTTCCTCTAATGCAAGATCTGGTCCCTCTCCACTCTCTGAGCATACCCCAGCCCCATCACACAGCTCCAGCCTCACTAGGCTTTGTCTGTTCCTCAAGCAGAACAAGTTCAAGTTCAGTCCTGCCTCTGAGCCTTCACACTGGTGGTTCCCTTTGCTAGGAATGCTGTTCCCTGTCTGAACCCTTACTACTTTTTTTTTTTTTTTTTTTGAGACAGAGTCTCACTCTGTCACCCAGGCTGGAGTTCAGTGGTGCAACCCAGCTCACTCTGCCTCCCAGGCTCAAGCGATTCTCCTGCTTCAGCCTCCTGAGTAGCTTGGGACTACAGGTGCGCACCATCGTGCCCGACTAATTTTTGTATTTTTATTAGATACAGGGTTTCACCTTGTTGTCCAAGGTGGTCCTGAACTCCTGACCTCAAGTGATCTGCCCCCCTTGGCCTCTCAACATGCTGGGATTACAGATGTGAGCCACCGTGCCCGGCCTTGAATCCTTACCATCTTTGATTCTTTAACTCTCACATTGCCTCCTTAGGGAAGTCCTCCTGGACTTCAGGCTGAGATCACCATTTGTCCCACCATTTATCTTTTTTTGTGTGTGTGACGGAGTCTCGGTCTTGTCGCCCAGGCTGGAGTGCCATAGTGCAATCTTGGCTCACTGCAACCTCTGCCTCTCAGGTTCAAGAAATTGTCCTGCTGGGATTACAGAAGCACACCACCACACCTGGCTAATTTTTTTTTTTTTTTTTAGTGGCGACGGTGTTTCACCATATTGACCAGGCAGGTCTCGAACTCCCGACCTCCGGTGATCTGCCCACCGTGGCCTCCCAAAGTGCTAGGATTACAGGCATGAGCCACCAGGCCCGGCCTTGTCCCACCATTTATCTAACACTGATTCATGTTGAAAATGAACTGGGTGCGGCCAGGCACCCAGGGAGGCAGGAGGACCAGGGAGGGGGATGATGCAGCTTCCAAGCCACAGGAATGGTGGCTTGGATGACAGTGGTGGCCCCCCTCAGGATGGGCAGGACAGTGGCCATTGTAGAGATGGGAACACTGAATCCCTGTGAGTTTGAGGGTTCTGGCCAGGGGAGTCCCACAGCAGGAAGTGCCAGAACCTGGGCTGCAACAGAGGTCCCCTGAACAACTCCCCGCCCCCTATTCCTGCAGCAATTCGAGAACTGGCGAGAGAACCAGCCGGACAATTTCTTTGCGGGTGGCGAGGACTGTGTGGTGATGGTGGCGCATGAAAGCGGGCGCTGGAACGATGTCCCCTGCAACTACAACCTACCCTATGTCTGCAAGAAGGGCACAGGTATGCGGTGCCCCCTGCTCCTTTTCCTCTCTGTCACTTTTGCTCACTGGTTCTCTGTTGCCCAGGCTGGAATGCAGTGGCATAATCATGGCTCATCACAGCCTCCACCTCCTGGGCTCAAGCGATCCTCCTGCCTCAGCCTCCCGTGTAGCTGGGACTATAGGCATGCATCAAACTGCCCAGATAATTTTTGTATTTTTTTGTAGAGATGGGGTTTTGCCATGTTGCCCAGGCTGGTCTTAAACTCCTGGGCTCAAGTAATCTGCCTGCCTCAGCCTCTCAAAGTGCTGAGATCATATGCATAAGCCATTGTGCCCAGGCTTGATTCGTTTTTTTTTTTCATGAAGCATTCAGAGTAGGCAAATTTAGATAGAGGAAGTAGATTAGTGTTTGCTAGGGGACAGGGGTCGGGAGAAGAGGGAGTCACTAGTGCCCAATGGATACAGAATTTTGGTGTGTCGTGATGAAAAAGTTCTGGAAATAGGCCATGCGGGGTGGCTAACATCTATAATCCCAACACTTTGGGAGGCCGAGGTGGGTGGCATTATATATATATTTTTTAATTTATTCTTATTTTATTTTTATTTATTTATTTACGTTTTTGGAGACAGTGTTACTCTTGTTGCCCAGGCTAGAGTGCGGTGGCGTGATCTCAGCTCACTTTAACCTCCACCTCCCAGGTTCAAGTGATTCTCCTGCCTCAGCCTCCTGAGAAGCTGGTATTACAGGCGTATGCCATCACGCCCAGCTGATTTTTATATTATTAGTAGAGACGGGGGTTTTGCCATGTTGGGCAGGGTGGTCTCGAACTCCTGACCTCAGGTGATCCACCCACCTCGGCCTCCCAAAGGGCAGGGATTACAAGTGTGAGCCACCATACCCGGCTTTCATCTTTTTAAGTTGGTAAATGTCAGCCCAGCCAGTTCTCACTTTCCATCAGCGTGTGAGAGTGCTTGTTTCCTCCCACCCTTGCCAACTCTGCACATTCTCAAACTTTTGTTCTTTGTTCATCTAAGTGAGGAAGATAGTATCTCATTGTTATCTTAGTTTGCATGCCTTTAAGGATGAGAATAACCAATTGTTTTTTGTTTGTTTGAGATGGAGTCACTCTGTCATCCAAGCTGGAGTGCAGTGTTACAGTCTCAGCTCACTGCAACCTCTGCCTCCCAGGTTCAAGCGATTCTCCTGCCTCAGCCTCCCGAGTAGCTGGGATTATGGGCACACACCATACCTGGTTAATTTTTTTTTTTTTTATTTTTAGTGGAGATGGGCTTTCACCATGTTGACCAGGCTGGTCTCAAACTTCTGACCTTAAGTAGTCTGCCCACCTCAGCCTCCCAAAGTTCTGGGGTTACAGGTGTGAGCCACCATGCCTGGCCTAACCAACTGTTTATATGTTGACAGGCTATTGGCATGTATGTCTTTCCCTATGAACTGACTTGATCTTGCTGATTTTTAAGAGATCTTTATATATGAAAGAAATCATTTGTATACATTTGTATGTCCACCTTTCTCTTATACTTTTGTTCGTGTTTGCTTCCATTTCTTTGTCAGTTTTCACATCCTCCCCCCTCCCCATTTATTCATGTATTTAGTTTTGTAACAGGGTCTTGCGATGTTGCCCAGGCTGGAGTACAGTGGCATTATCACGGCTCACTGCAGATCACTTGAACTCCAGGGCTCAAGTAACCCTCCTACCTCAGTCTTACCAGTAGCTGGGACTGTGGGTGCACACCACCATGCCTGGCTTGTTTATTTATTTATTTATTTATGAGATGGAGTCTTGCTCTGTCGCCCAGGCTGGAGTGCAGTGGTGCGATCTTGGCTCACTGCAAGCTCTGCCTCCCAAGTTCACGCTATTCTCCTGCCTTAGCCTCCCAGCAGTTGGGACTACAGGCGCCCACCACCACACCTGGCTAATTTTTTGTATTTTGGGGTTTCACCGTATTAGCCAGGATGGTCTCGATCTCCTGACCTTGTGATCTGCCCACCTCAGCCTCCCAAAGTGCTGGGATTACAGGCATGAGCCACCACACCCAGAACTTATTTTTAAATTTTTTTGTAGAGACAGGAGTTTTGCTGTGTTGCCCAGGCTGGTCTCAAACTCCCGGACTGAAGCAATCCTTCCGCCTCAGCCTCCCAAAGTGCTGGCATTACAGGTGTGAGCTGCCGCACCCAGCCTTTTATTTGCTTAGATAATTATTCTTGCCTTCTGTCTTCTTCACTCCCATTGTGCACTACCTAAGAAGTAGATAGTGAGGTGTGCCAGGAGGTTGCTGTCCCTAAGGAGCTGCTGATTTGGGTAGAAGAGACAGACAGACACAATCACTTCCAGCCCTATGAGATCAGAACTGGGCAAAGACCTGTTGACGTGCTGAGGCAGGTATCATTTCCAATAAAACTCAAAACAAGTTTACGGCCACCAGGCATGGTGGCTCATGCCTGTCATCCCAGCACTTTGGGAGGCCGAGGAGGGAGGATCGCTTGAGCCCATGGGTTCAAAATCAGCCCGGGCAACATAGTGGTACCCCATCGTTACAAAAAATCAAAAAATTAACTAGGCTTGGTGGTGCGCACCTGTAGTCTCAACTACTTGAGAGGCTGAGTTGGGAGGATCCCTTGAGCCTGGGAGGTTGAGGCTGCAGTGAGCTGTGATTGTGCCACTGCACTCCAGCCTGGGCGACAGAGGAAGACCCTCTTTTAAAAACAACAAGAACCAGGCACAGTGGCTCACACCTGTTATCCCAGCACTTTGGGAGGCCAAGCCAGGCAGATCATCTGAGGTCAGGAGTTCAAGACCAGCCTGGCCAACATGACGAAACCAGGTCTCTACTAAAAATACAAAAATTAACCAGGCATGGTGGTGCATGTCTGTAATCCCAGCTCCTTGGGAGGCTGAGGCAGGAGAATCACTTGAGTATGGGAGGCAGGGGTTGCAGTGAGCCAAGATCATGCCACTGCACTCCAGTCTGGGAGAGAGAGTGAGACCCTGTCTGAAAACAAGAAAAAATATATACAAAAATTAGCCAGGTGTGGATTACAGGCTGGTGCCCATAATCCCAGCTACTTGGAAGGCTGAGGCAGGAGAATCGCTTGAACCAGAGAGGCGGAGGTTGCAGTGAGGCAAGAGTGCGTCACTGCACTCCAGCCTAGGTGACAGAGCAAAACTCTGTCTCATACAACAACAACTAGTTTAGCCCAGATGTGAGCACTTCTCTCACCGGAGATTCCTCTGTCCCAGTGCTCTGTGGTCCCCCTCCAGCAGTGGAGAATGCCTCACTCATCGGTACCCGCAAGGCCAAGTACAATGTCCATGCCACTGTAAGGTACCAGTGCAATGAAGGATTTGCCCAGCACCATGTGGCCACCATTCGATGCCGGAGCAATGGCAAGTGGGACAGGCCCCAAATTGTCTGCACCAAACGTAAGTAGCTTCTCCCAGAGACTTCAACATAGGTTTTTGGTATTTCTAGTTTCCAATTAAGACATCCTATTACTCCACGCATTGATCTGGCTTAATGTCTGCCTGATAATACAGCCTTGCAGATAAGTAAGAACTTACCAGCCTGTCTGATGTTTCCTTCATTTGTATATGTGTGTGTGTGTGTGTGTGTGTGTGTGTGTGTGTGTGTGTGTGTGTTTGAGATGGAGTCTTGCTCTGTTGCCCAGGCTGGAGTGCAGTGGCACAATCTCAGCTCACTGAAACCTCCCGGGTTCAAGCGATCCTTGTGTTTCAGCCTCCTGAGTAGCTGGGATCACAGGTGTTCACTGCCATGCCCATCTAATTTTTGTATTTTTAGTAGAGACAGGGTTTCGCTATGTTGGCCAGGCTGGTCTTGAACTCCTAACTTCAGGTGATCTGCCCACCTCAGCCTCCCAAAGTTCTGGGATTACAGGCGTGAGCCATCACACCCGGCCTGGTTTTTTTTTGTTTTGTTTTGTTTTGTTTTGTTTTTGGAACAGAGTCTCACTCTGTTGCCCAGGCTGGAGTGCGAGGCTCAACCACAGCTCACTGTAGCCTCATCCTCCCAGGCTCAAGGGATCCTCCCAACTCAGCCTCCCAAATAGCTGGGACTACAGGCATGTGCCACCATGCCTGGCTAATTTTTTGATTTTTGTAGAGACAGGGTCTTGCTATGTTGCCCAGGCTGGTCTCAAACTCCTGGCTTCAAGAGATCCTCCCATTTTGGCCTCCCAAAGTGCTGGGATGACAGGGATGAGCCCTCATGTCTGGCCGCTTTCCTCTACTTTCTCTCCTGAGGAGACCCACTGCATCAGGCCACCTGCTTCTCACCACCTTTTGTCCCTTCCCTGTCCTCCCTCACTTCCCTGCAGCCAGACGTTCACATCGGATGCGGCGACACCACCACCACCACCAACACCACCACCAGCATCACCACCACAAATCCCACAAGGAGCGCAGAAAACACAAGAAACACCCAATGGAGGACTGGGAGAAGGATGAAGGAAATTTCTGCTGAAGAACCAGAAAAAAAGAAAGCACAACACCTTTCCCACGCCTCCTCTGGAGCCTTCCCCTGGGGAGACAGAACCCAGAGAAACAAGAGAGTCCAGAAGTCCCCGAACCCCAAACCACATCCCCCCACACATAATCCTTTGTACAAAGCTCCTCTTCCCTTTTTTTACATACGCAAGATCCTCTTGGCAGGTGGAGCCAGGTGTCTGAAAAGTCCATTCTCGTCTGGCTGAACTCTGGGAGCGTCTCCCAGCTGAGGGAAGCACAAGTAGCAAAGCTCATTGGTCTGGTCTCTTGTTTGCCAGGCTGATTGAAGCAGGCCTTGATGAGGGTGCATGAGTGTATGTTTGCATTCACATGAAGGAATTGCTTTTCACACCAGAAATTCAGACTTAGTCAATGTAGGCTGAATTCCTAAATCCAGGAAGAAGCCTGGACGTAGGGTCATTAGCTTTGGGAACAGAAGGCTACACAGAAGCACACTTTTTTTGAACCTGACAACAGCTCTCCCTTTACCCTGGGCTTCAGCCCAAGTTCCGTCTTTGGTCTTGGTGGATAAACACATACAGTGTGGAAATCCGATGTACTGCATTTTAGGGATGTTTTTAGGACAACCTCCCTCCATGCCATCAGAGTTAGGAGTGAGAATAATCAAAGCAATATGTAGGTGATGGAGGGAGAGTGTATTGCTAACCCTTCCAGGTCTAGTCCAGTGCTGAGATTTGGTGGTTCTGCATGTGTGATTAATCTCTTTCACACAAATAGACGAGAGGATATTTAGGGCTAGATGAGCCCAGATTTCTTCCCCCTCCATCTCTCAGGGAGACAAAGAACCTCCTTCCTGGACCAAGGAGGTGCTGCCAAGTTTTCTAGCCCAGTGCCCGTACCCAGTCCTCAAGCAGACATTGGTAGTGCCCCTGCCCTGGGTCCCACCCCTGCCCCACCCCACCCTTTTCCCTGGCCATTGCCTGGTGGTCTAGAAACACTTAAAACTTGAAGTAGTGACACCTACCTGCGGTCATATTGTAGAGAGATGCTCAGTGTTAAAACTGAAACATACACACACACACACACACACATACACATTTTTCTCTTGTAGATTTTAATTTTTTAAGTGGAAAAGAACTCACCTTGTCTTCCTCCCCCAAATGTGCAACCTGTGGAAGGTCTCTCCACACCAGAGGCCAGGAGCCAGTTCCCTCATCTCTGGCAGGAAAGATCCACAGCTTTTCCTCCATGTCTGTTACCCACTTTCAGCAGTCTGGGTAAAATCTGTGGATTAGGGTTAAAAACACTGTGGAAAATGGCCCTCTTCAGGAAAGAAAAATAAGAAAATGCATGGACCTCCTAGGGGTTCAGTAAAGAAAGAAATGTGTTAATTGAGCCTGAATCCCTTCTGGGAAGTAATAATGACCATTGACAACTAAGAAGTAGACACCATGCTAAGGATTTACATACAATCTCCTTGAATTTTCTCAATAGCCCATTGACTTAGAAACTGTTACTTTCCCATTTTACACACAGTGAAACTGAGGCTCAGATATAAAGGAAAGGTACTGGCTTGAAGTCACAACCACGACAGGAGTAAGGATTTGGAGTAAGGAACTGTGGCTCTCCTTATACTTGATCTTCATCACCAGATCCTTACTCCAAATCCAGGAGTCAGAGCCAACTCCTATCTTGGCTCTGACCCAAATCCTGCTCTGGACTCTGGAGAGGAGACTGAAACATAATTGCACCCTCATACACATTTAGGAGATGGTTAAGAAGTGTAAACTGAACCCTGATCTTTGTCTTCAATCTTCCTCCCTATAGACATCTATCTTATTATGGTTATTATTCAGAAAACCCAGGGATACAGGTTTGTCTTCTTACTTTGATAACTCTTCTTAGTTTAAAATAATAATAATAACACATCTTTGGTCATCCATGTCACACAAAAATTTTCCTTTGTTTGTGGGGGGCCGGGGATGCAGGGGTCTGGGGATGCAATGTTTTTTGGGGGGTCTTGGTTTATGCTGCCTGCCCTTGCGCCCCTCAGCCATTTGCCCTGCCCCCACCTCGGCTCCACGGTGGGAGGGGGCTCTGGTCTTTTCTAAAGTGGGTGGTTTGTCTTTTGATCTTTCCCTTTGGGATGTGCGTGTGTGTCTGCGTGTGCCATGTGCGTGGCACGCATGAGTGTGTGTGCGTGTGAACGGCTTTGAGTCCTGCTGGTTTTGCTGTGAGCTGCAGTGTTCTGTGAGTCTGTGGTATCTGACACTGTGGATATTAATGTACTTCTTGGACATTTTAATAAATTTTTTAACAGTTCAACCTGCCTGTCACCACCTGATGCCTTCATTCATTCATTCATTCATTCATTCAGCAAGTATTTACTGAGCAGCTATTGTGATCCAGGGTGATCTAGTACTGGGTGCTGGGGAGATAGTGGTGAACAGAGAAGATTTGGTCTTTAGTGGGTGGTCAGAGAAGCCTTCCCAGAGGAGGGGAATAGAATCTAAAGGAGAAGTCGCATTAACTAGATGAGGAGAGAAAGAAAGGAAAGGCATTCCACTCAGAGGAAAGAGCAAAAGCGAAAGTCCTCTTGCAGAAGGGAGCGGGCGCGGTGGCTCATGCGCCCAGTACCTTGGGAGGCCAAGCTGGGCGGATCACAGGGTCAAGAGATCGAGACCATCTTGGCCAACATGGTGAAACCCCATCTCTATTAAAAATACAAAAATTAGGCCAGGCGCGGTGGCTCATGCCTGTAATCCCAGCACTTTGGGAGGCCGAGGTGGGCGGATCACGAGGTCAGGAGATCAAGACCATCCTGGCTAACACGGTGAAACCCCATCTCTGCTAAAAATACAAAAAATTAGCTGGGCATAGTGGTGGGCGCCTGTGGTCCCAGCAACTCGGGAGGCTGAGGCAGGAGAATGGCGTGAGCCCGGGAGGCGGAGCTTGCAGTGAGCCAAGATCGCGCCGCTGCACTCCAGCCTAGGTGACAGAGCAAAACTCCGTCTCAAAAAAAAAAACAAACAAACAAAAAAAAAAAATTAGCTGGCCATGGTGGCATGCGCCTGTAGCCCCAGCTACTCAGGAGGCTGAGTTAGGAGAATCACTTGAACCAAGGAGGCAGAAGTTGCAGTGAGCTGAGATCGTGCCACTGTACTTTAGCCTGGCAACAGAGAAAGACTTTGTCTCAAAAAAAAAAAAAGAAAAAAGAAAAAGAAAAAAAGGAAGGGCTCACACAAATCAATAGGAAAAAGACAAATCCAGTAGCCAAGCAGGCAAAAGATATAAAGAAAATGTTTACAAAAAAGGAAATAGCAGCTCTAAAACTACAACATAGACTCAATAAAATAATACACATTTTGCAAGAACATCTAGATTCACAAGAAAGGGCATAAAAATATAAGAGAATAAACAAATGTAACAAAAGATGGCTGGGCCTGGTGGCTCACGCCTGTAATCCCAGCAATTTGGGAGGCTAAGTTGAGCAGATCACATGGGGCCAGGAGTTCAAGACCAGCCTGGCCAACATGGTGAAACCCTGTCTCTACTAAACATACAAAAATTAGCCATGCGTGGTGATGCACACGTGTAATCCCAGCTACTCAGGAGGCTGATGCAGGAGAATCACTTGAACCCAGGAGGTGGAGGTTGCAGTGAGCCAAGGTCACGACATTGCACTCCAACCTGGGTGATGGAGTGATCTCCGTCTCAAAAGAAAAAAAAAAAGAGAGAGAGAGAGATCCTTGCATACATCAAAGATGATAATGTGCTTGAACTATGAATGATTTACAATTTGCTCGACCACCTGCACCTAAGGTCAAAGTTGGTGGTGATGGTTGGAGATGTTCAACCTCACAAATAGAATCGCAAGCAACAATCACAGTGAGATACTATTTTTCACCTATCAGATTGACAAAAATAAAAAGTGACAAGACATGAGGCTGATGAGGATGTGTGGAACAGGTGAGTACTTTTTTTTTTTGAGGAGTCTCACTCTATCGCCCAGGCTGGAGTACAGTGGCGTGATCTCAGCTCACTGTAACCTCCGCCTCCTTGGTTCAAGTGATTCTCCTGCCTCAATCTCCTGAGTAGTTGGGATTACAGGTGCCTGCCACCATGCTGGGCTAATTTTTGTATTTTTGGTAGAGATGGGGTTTTACCATGTTGGCCAGGCTAATCTTGAACTCCTGACCTCAGGTGATCCACCCGTCTCGGCCTCCCAAAGTGTTGGGATTACAGCCGTGAGCCACCATGCCCAGCCAGGTGAGTATATCTATTACTTGTGAAGTATAAATTGCCCCATCTCTAAGAAAACGTGGAAATCACTATGAAAATGGCAAGTTTTAGGCTGGGTGCAGTGGCTCATGCCTGTTACCAGCACTGTAGGAGGCTGAGGCAGGTGGATCACCTGAGGTCAGGAGTTCGAGACTAACCTGACCAACATGGTAAAACCCCATCTCTACTAAAAATACAAAGATTAGTTGGGCGTAGTGGCAGGTGCCTGTAATCCCAGCTACTTCGGAGGCTGAGGAAGGAGAATCACTTGAACCTGGGAAGCAGAGGTTGAGGTGAGCCAAGATTGTGCCATTGCACTCCAGCCTGGGCAACAAGAGCGAAACTCTATTTTAAAAAAAAAAAGAGGCCGGGCGCGGTGGCTCAAGCCTGTAATCCCAGCACTTTGGGAGGCCGAGACGGGCGGATCACGAGGTCAGGAGATCGAGACCATCCTGGCTAACACGGTGAAACCCCGTCTCTACTAAAAAATACAAAAAACTAGCCGGGCGAGGTGGCGGGCGCCTGTAGTCCCAGCTACTCGGGAGGCTGAGGCAGGAGAATGGCGTAAACCCGGGAGGTGGGGCTTGCAGTGAGCTGAGATCCGGCCACTATACTCCAGCCTGGGCGACACAGCGAGACTCCGTCTCAAAAAAAAAAAAGAAAGTAAATGGGGAGTTTTGAACCTTTGAACAAACAACTTCTGATATCACCCTCCAGTTATACTTGAACTTGTGAGTGATGATGTGGATACTGAACTTCAAACAGAAAAATGTTGAAAACAATATAAATGTCCACCATTAGGAACCTGACTACAAAATTATGGTGCACTCAATCCAAACCATCGATCCTCTTCAGACTATCAAAAGAGTGGGGAAGGGGAGATTTGCTTTTTATTTCTTGAGACAGGGTCTCACTCTGTTGCCCAAGCTGGAGTGCAGTGGTGCAATCATGGCTCACTGCAGCTTCGACCTCCTGGGCTCAAGCAATCCTCCCACCTCAGTCTCTTAAAGTGCTGGGATTATAGGCATGAGCCCCTGTGCACGGTCAGGACCTTACGCTATTTCTTCTCTTCATGCTTTGTTTGTATCCTAGAAACTTCCAGTGCTTCCTCAGTCCCCACCCTGAGCCCACATATTTATGTCAGGGAAAGTATGCAACATCTCTCCCTTCCTGATACAGGAACTCCCCATCCAGTTTCCCGAATTTCATGCCCTGGATCTTGTCAATGGCCCAGTCAGGACAGAGTTGACAAGGAGCAGACCCATGGTAGGTGGCTCAAGGGAGAGAGTGGACACAGGATGGAGGAAGAAAGAGGAGTGAGAGATTGGGGAGGTGGGGGATGAATGAAGGACACCACTTTTCAAGGGAATAAAAACCAAGCCTGGCCAGGCGCCTGTAATCCCAACACTTTGGGAGGCTGAGGTGGGTGGATCACCTGAGGTCAGGAGTTCAAGACCAGCCTGGCCAACATGGTGAAACACTCTCTCTACTAAAAATACAAAAATTAGCTGGGTGTGGTGGCAGGCACCTGTAATCCCAGCTACTCGGGAGGCTGAGGCAGGAGAATCACTTGAACCCGGGAGGTGGAGGTTGCAGTGAGTCAAGATTGCACCACTGCACTCCAGCCTGGGCGACAGAGCGGGACTCCATCTCAAAAAAACAAAACGGAAAAAAAAACCCAAGCCCCCCAAGCTTGTAACATCTTATCTACCAAAGTGCATTTATAAAGGAATTACCCACTGGCTGCCTCATTTTCTCATTCATCAAAAGAAACAAGGATTTATTGAGCCCCTCCTGTATGCTTGGCACTCACGGGGACCAAACAGCCCTGGTACAGTGGGAGAACACAGGTTCAGAAGGATTTTGTCACTTGGTCACACAGTGAGCAAGAAGAGGCAGGATTCAAACCCAAACCGACCTGGTCCCAAAACTCAGAGATAGGTTTCCTAGAGATGACGTGACAGTAAAGAGGGCTCCAGGGGGGACCCCAGTACTCCTGCAGGCAAGACCTCGGGACTGGGGTCTCCCATGGCCGGGATGGCCTTGTCCATGGATCGTGTCCCCCCAGCTGCCTGTCAACGCCGAGGACTTTGGCTGGACCACTTAGAGCCTGGTGGGTGTTGAAGTTTAAAAACGTTCCATCCCTCCTGGATCTCTAAGGAGGGAAATGTGGGTGGAGGTCAGGGAAGGAGAGGGCAACTCAGTGAGAATGGAGATGGGGTCTCAGAGGACAAAAGAGGAGCTCAGTGCTCGCATATCTAAAAAGGCCAGGGCATGCCATAGCCTCGGTTTCCTCATTTGTAGGACGACGACAAACATGCCCGGGTGTTGCAAGATTGTCTCGTGCAAGAAGTCCAGCCCTGTCTGGGGAAGGGGCAGCCATCAGGCCCCTGAAGGAGTGCAGTAGGGTAGCCCCAGTAGGAGGCACTCAGGACTTCTGACCTGCAATGAGAAGTTCCTGAGAGCTGGAAGTTTGGTTGTCATGAGGACATTGACAGTCTCTATGGTGACAGCTTGGTGAACAGGGCCCCGTTGTTCACAAGGGAAAGCCTAGGGGGACAGGTGTTCTGTTACCTTGGACACCAGAGTTTGATCACCATGGCAACAGTGGTGGGGTCCAAGCCGCCTGGGGGTGGAGCTTGGAGGGTGGCCTGGAACTGGAGTGGGCCTGGGGACAGGGACAGTTTGTTTCCATGGTGAGAGCCAGAGAACTGGATGTTGTGTCACCCTGGGGACAGCTTCGGGGAGGGTGATCTCCATGGCGGTGGGTCAGGGTAGCGACAGTCAGAAGTTGAGTTGGAGGTCTCTGGGGCGGGGGCCAGTGAGATGAGAAATGTGTGGTATCCGTGGTTACAGCTGGAGGAGGGAGGCACCCTCTTCATGGGTACACCTGATGAGGGAAGGGGTGTGTGACTCTAGGTGACAGGTAGCAGCAGGACTGGTTGCCTTGGTGACAGTGGGACCCAGGGCAGCTGCTCTCCATAATGAGTGACATGGATCTTACAGGTCCCCAGGGCTGGGAAGATGGTCTCTTTGGTGACAGTTGGGAAAAGGATGTCAGAGGACAGGGTGGGTTTGCTCTGCCTTCAAAGAAATATCTGAGGGGTGGGATGTGGCCCCCAGTAAGTGAGCCAGCAGGCTGTGTGTCAGTCTGAGGTGGCAGATAGAGGTGCTTGCCTGTGAAACTAGAGGGGTGGGCCCTGTTACCCAGAAACTTCAGGGGACTCTCAGGGAGAGGGGGAGAATGGGAGTCTCCAGTGCTCAGGTCACCATAAGGGAAAACAAGCTCCTCGGCCCACAACCTCCATGTGACCATGGGGAGTGACCCTGAAGTTCCTGTAGTCTCTCCAGGTGAGGAGGAGGAGGAGGAGGAGGCCCAGTGTCCACGGCACCGCAAGGGACGAGTGTTCAGTCTCCAGTGAGATGCAGAAGATGTACGGCCAGTCTCTCGTCAATCCCGGGGGTCCAGCCACCAGGCGACCACGGTGGCGGTTGGTCTGTTTCCAAGTGGTCTCAGGAGGCGTGGCCAGTCTTCAGGAGCCTGCTGGGTCTGCTGGCCTCCTGAGGTCCTCAGGGGGCGTGGCCCTCATGGAGAAAGTTGGGGAGTTGGGGGAATCCTCTGTCCAGAAGAGGTGAGGGCTGGCCAGGCTCCAGGGAACTCCAAAGTACTGTTCTGCCAGGACTAGCCAAATCTTCAGGGACCCCAGGGGCACAGTTAGTTTGTAAGGGACCACAGGGAATGTGGCCAGTGTCCAGGGCTTCAGAGGCGTGGCCAGCCTCCAGGGGACCGCAGGGTTCTAGACCAGTGGTCAAGCGCCCTGGCTGTCCGCCTGCTGCCAGCCTAGACGCGCAGCGGGGTCCAGGCAGCAGGATCGCGCGCTCCCCCTGCCCAGCCGCCGCCGCCCGCCCAGCCCCAGCCCCAGCCGCCGGGTGCCGGGTCCGGTGCTCCCGGAGCGCGGTAGCAGTAGACACCGAAGAGCCGTCGGGTGGCGTCCGGGAAGCCGAGGCTGCGCACACCAGGCCGGCGGCCTCCGCAGCGCATGCGCGGATTCACGATGGGGTAGCGCGCGCTGCCATCCGCCAGCCAACCCGCGGTGCAGCGGTCCAGCAGCTGCAGCTTCCACGCGGCGAACAGCTGCCCCACCTTGGCCACGGCCGCGCCACGCGCAGCACACGCGCGCGCAGCTCCAGAGAAGGGTACAGGCCGCAGCGGCTTCAGGAAGAACACCCGCCCTGCGGGGATGGGGTGGGGGGGTGGGTTATTAGTGCGGCTCCTGGGACCCAGCCTCGGGATTCAGGACTGCCCCTCGCATGCAGCCCAGGACTCTGGCCCTCGGCTCCAGGATCCAGGAACAGTTCCTCCTTTGCGGCCTGGGACCCCAGCCTCGGCCCAACCAGTGTTGGTGCCAGGCGGTGTGTGTTTCACCTAAGCACTCTTGGGAGAGGGGTCTCCTGTTTCTGATCGCTAAGAGCTGGGTGGGGAAGAAGGCCCCAGGGTTGGGGTAGTGTTGTGGCAGAGGCCCGTCTGGGGATGAAGCCTACGCACCTGGCAGGTTGGACGTGAAGCAGAAGGCGTCGTAGCGTTCCTCGGCGTTATGGCGATACCCGTAGTTGCGCACGCCCCCGTTGGCATCACCGCCGTCCCCTGTGCTCCCGGTCCCTCCTAGGCCGCCGCAGGGCTCCCGGGGTCGGTTCACGGGGTATTGCACAGAGCCGTCGCGCAACCAGCCTGCATTGCACCAGTCCAGGCCGTCGCGCCAGGCCGCGTGCAGCTGTTCTGCAGATGCCAGGATACCGTCCTGCTCGGCGCATGCGCGCTGCGCCTCCGCGAAGGTCAGCTTGTATCGGCCTCCACGGGGGTGGTAGGGAAAGACCACGCCTGGCAGGGGGCGCACGGGATCAGCCGGTTCACCTCAGCCCACCCTCATGCACCTGACGTCTGGGGTGCTATATGACTCTTCAACCGGGACCTTCCAGTCTACTCCTCACTCTGGCCTCAGACCTGACCATGACCCTCCCCAGCTCACACCCCACATAACTGGCTCTCTTCGCTTTAAGCTTGGGATTCACTTGACCCTCCCCCTTAACATACTATTGTGTCCATCCCCTTCTACCGCTGGAGGCCTTTGCTCATGCTCTTTCCACCTTATTCTACCTGTTGGACTCCTATTTATCCTTCAAAACCCAACTCCCAAACCCTCTTCCATTCAGTCCTGTGTGCCTCTGACATTCCCCCAGTACTGGGTCCCTCCCTGTGGTCCAGCCCTGAGCCCAAGGAGCCTGCGTTCAGTGCTGACTTTCCTAGACTAGGATCCCCTGGAAGATTGGCCCTAGGTGAAGACCCCTTTGATTCCCCCAGCATTGTCCAAGGCAGGACCCACTGGGTTCCCTTCTACCTTCAGTTCTGATGACTTTGGAACTTGTCCCTCATTGGACTCACAGTCCGTTCAGCTCAAGTATTTTATGCGTCTGTGTTTGAGGGATGGGAGTTGGGGGTGAGTGGGGCACCCAGGAAAGAGGCAGACAGGGGCCAGGGAGAAGACCTGGAGCTGACAGACTGGGGATTGAATCCTGGCTCTGCCACCAACTAGCACTGTCCTGGGCAAGGCTGTAACCTCTCTGAGCCTGTTGTCGGTCTGCTGGTAATAGCTGTCTCCCTTGGGGTTTTTAGGAAATTAAATTAGAGACTCCTGAGAACTCTTCAGCTAAGCACCTGTCACATAGAAAATGTCCAGTAAAGGTGAGCTGCTGCTCTTATTGTTATTTGCTATTGTTAGGGAGGTCAGCAAGCAAGGGCCCTGAAATCTCACCTAGAATCTTCTAAAGTGAACTGAAAAAGGCCAACCAAATGGGAGGGAATTCTTCAAATAGAAACCCCACCTCCCAGCTCCAGGGTCAGCCAATCAGAGCATCCCACCTTCCAGCTACAGTGATTGGCTCACAGTTGGGCACATGACTCAAGCTGAGCCAGTGAGGGACAACTCTGGGACTCTAGCTGCTGCTCCTAGGAAATCAGTCGCTAAAGCCTAGGCACTGTGGTCTGGTTCCAGAAAGAGAAACCCGTCAGAAGAAAGCCTACTTGGGAAGCAGAGCAGAAGGATGGTTCCTGACATGGTGTGAGTGCCTGGATCTCACTGTGCCTGAATCCTATCCCAGGACTTCTCAGTGTCCTCATTGTGGACATTTTGGACTGGATCACTTTTTTTTTTTTTTTTTTTGAGATGGAGTCTGGCTCTGTCGCCCAGGCTAGAGTGCAGTGGCACGATCTCAGCTCACTGCAACCTCCGCCTCCAGGGTTCAAGAGATTTTCCTGCCTCAGCCTCCCAAGTAGCTGGAATTACAGGCATGCACCATCATGCCTGGCTAATTTTTGTATTTTTACTAGAGATGGGGTTTCAGCATGTTGGTCAGGCTGGTCTTGAACTCCTGACCTCAGGTGATCCGCCTGCCTCAACCTCCCAAAGTGCTGGGATTACAGTCGTGAGTCACCATGCCCAGCCTGGATCACTCTTTGTGGGGGACTATCCTGCGCCTGGTAGGATGTTTAACTGCATCCCTGGCCTCTACCCACTAGAGGCCAGTAGCAACTGACTTCTCCAGATGTGGCAACCTAACCTATCTCCAGACATCGCCAATGTCCATGGGGAGGAAAATCACCCAGAATTAGATATGGGGGCTCTACCCCACCAACCCTCTAAATGCCTGCAGGCCAACTTGATTTGATTTATGTCCCTTGCCATCCCTGTCCCCCTCCTTCCTCAGAAGCAAGGTTTATCCTCCCCACCGGCTGATCACCTTCCAGGTCCAGCTTGACCATGCCAGCGTCGTCTTCCAACTCATTGGTGACTTCGCACTCATAGCGCCCGTAGTCTTGCAGCGTGACATTGCGGAGGACCAGGGAAGCATCCCCAGGCCCGTCGCCCTGCAGCTCAGCCCGCCCACGGTAGCTGCCGAATGCCCGGTGCTGGGGGCCTAGTGCCACGAAGACGTCGGTGAAGGCCAGCGGGTCCACCACCTTTGTCCACTTGAGCCGGACGCCGTCGTGACCGTGGGCGGCTGCCTCATAGTGGTACCGGCAGGGCAAGACGATGGTGCCACCCCGGTGGCTTACCACCTGCCCGGGCGCTGTCTGTACCACTACCGAGCCCGACTCACCCTCTGCGGACAACCAAGCAGGGTTCAGAGAAGGGGCCTAGGGGCAGAAGGGGGGCCCTGGGGAAGGGGTCTCTGGGGAGGGGAAGGTGGGAAGACTCCGGCGGGGGTCGGGGAATCAGAAGGGTCCAGGGGCTCAGGGAGAGGGCGAGGGGCTTAGATGGGGAGTGGTTGGGGGAACCGTGGACGTCAGGAACGCCCTACCCCCTACACCTCTCCGCACTTGGCCTCTTCTGCTTTTCGCGGAGAAGACCACTTTTAGCGGCCCGGACTCACCCAGCACGTGCACGACCTTCTTCCGGCCACGCTGCGCCCCCGCGGGGGCTGTGAGCAGCAGGACGCCCCAGGCCGCTGCCCAGAGCGCTCCGGGACCGAGGGCCGCCCGAGCGCACACCTGGGGGACGGGCACAGGGCTCAGTCCAGCCCCCAGCCTTGGCCTTTCGGAGGCCTGGCTCCCTCCCGGGCCTGCCTTCCCCACAGCGAGGACCTCGCACACGCCCATGCCCCCACCCTTTCCGGGGTCCCGCATAACTCCCGCTCCTCCTCCTGGGACCTCACATCCTCGCTCCTGCAAGAACCCACGCCCCTAGACTCCCCCCTCCCTTGGCCCCAGATCCCCAGATCCCGCCTCATCACCCCCGCCCCAAAACCCGAGGCTCGCTGCCCCCGCCCCCTTCTGGCCCTGGCCCGGGCCGGGGATGGGGGGGTGGGGAAGAGCTGGAGGAGCGGCGGCAGCAAGGTTATCCGTGCGCCAGGAGACTGCAGCAAACCCGGCCGGGGCGGGCAGGGAGGGGGGAGAGCTGGAGAGACACAGGGAGAGACGCGGGGAGAGAACAGGGACAGAGAGAAAGGCAGGGAGAGGCAGAGAAGAGAGTGCGCGACACAGAAAAAGGGTAAGGGAAGACGGAGAGGCAGAGATGGAGAGGGAGAGACAGAGATGGAGAGGGAGAGACAGAGAGGCAGAGGGAGAGACAGAGAGACAGAGGGAGAGACAGAGAGGCAGAGGGAGAGACAGAGAGGCAGAGGGAGAGACAGGGAGAGGGAGAGACAGAGACGCAGAGGGAGAGGGAGAGACAGGAGAGTGCCAGAGGCCGAGAGAATTAGAGAAGAGGAGGAAGAGATAGGGGCAGGTAAAGAGAGAAACGGAGAGAAGAGGAAAAAGAGGGTGACAGAGATGGAGAGAAGCAGGGAGAGATGGAGACGGAGAGAACCGAGAGTGCCAAAAAGAGAGATCAAAGAGGGTGAGAGACGGAGAAAAGGAGGAGACAGAAGAAACTCGGAGAGAGATAGATTCAGAGACAGAGACATACAGAATCCCAGACTGGGGAGACGGGGCACGCGCCATCCGCGCCCACAGCCGCACTTACCATCTTGCCCGCGCGGCCCTCGCCGAGCGGCCCCTACGCACCCGGACTGCGCTCACAGCACACCCGGTTAGGACTGGGCAGGTCCCTGCAGGCGGCGCAATCCCGGCGTCTGCCTGCAAGGGGAGGAGGAAGGCGAGCAAGGCGGGGTGTGTTAAAGGGGCCGCGGCAGCCCACGCTCCCCTGGAGAGGTGGCTGGAGCGCGGGCGGAGAAAGAAGCGCTCTGGGCTTGGAGTGCAGAGCTGGTTCCCTCGCCCTGCTAGCTGAACTTAGGCCAGGGAAAAATCTCTCTGAGCCTCAGTTTAACCGTCTTTGAAATGGAGGAGGGGGCTGAGTCTTCTATCATGGTTACTGTGCTTTGGCAGGGGACCTGGGGGATCTGGTGAAAGAGATCACTTGACCTGCAGCCCTCAGTTTACCCATCTGTCCATTGGGTAGTCATAGTGGAGTCCTGGTCTCCAGTACCCCAAAGGTGCTCACTGTGCAGGGTGGGGGCCTCACGATAATCACACTCTGCTGTGACCTGGAGCCACAGGCCCCAATCCAAGTCTGCCCCTCACTGGCTGTGGGACCTTGATGGAGACAGTTGGCCTCTCTGAGCCTGTTGCCGACTCTTTGGTGAAGATCCAATAGCCAGACATACCGTAGATCTCCGGTAGGGGTTGGGAGGGGCAAGAAAAGGGACATCTAGGCCGGGCATGGTGGCTCATGCCTGTAATCCCAGCACTTTGGGAGGTCAAGGCAGGAGGATCACCTGAGGTCAGGAGTTCAAGGCCAACCTGACCAACATGGAGAAACTATGTCTCTACTAAAAATATAAAATTAGCCAGGCGTGGTGACACATGCCTGTAATCCCAGCTACTCAGAGGGCTGAGGCAGGAGAATTGCTTGAACCCGGGAGGTGGAGGTTGCAGTGAGCCGAGATCGTGCCATTGCATATCAGCCTGGGTAACAAGAGCGAAAACTCCAACTCAAAAAAAAAAAAAAAAAAGAAAAGAAAAGAAAATGGGACATCTAGTCAAGTCCCTGATTTACTCCAGGCCCAAGTCACCCCTAAACATGGCCTTTCACCCAACTTCAAAAATCAAACACTAGGAAACATTGAGTCTTTCTCCCAACACCTTGGCTTCCTTCCAGGACTCAGTTTCCCCTAAAATGAGCCCAACTCGACCAGATAGCGGAGGCTGGGTTGAGGTTTCTGTGGTCCAACACGCTGGGGCTCCGTCTCAGCTCAACCATGCCTTGGGGACTGAGGAGGGTAATGGTCTCAGACCAGGACCTTCACCTGCAGCCTTGGTTTCCCCATCTGGAATAAGGAGTGAGATCCAGCATGTAGCAGTCAAGGTATACAGTAGGTGCTTAATAAACATATCATGCTATTGGTTATGATTTATTGGTAGAGCAGGAACTTTTCTCTCTGGCTGTGACCTTGGGCAGGTCTCTTGTCCATACTGAGCCTCGGTTTTCCCATCTGGAAGATGGAGCCATGCATACCAACCAGAGGCCACCTTCTGCCATCCCAGCACCTCTTGCTCCTGGCAACCACGATGGCAGTGATGGATGGGCCCTCATGGGGGCCAAGAAGAGGGTCCCTCGTCCCTGCACCCTGAAACACTTAGGCAGTGATATTTTGGAAATTGAAAGGGTTTTTACTAAAAGGATCCACGGGGGGATGATGGGTAAATTCTGGAAGGGGTGGAAGCGTTGTGTGGGGGTTGAAGCATGGTGACAGCTGTGAGAGGCGCTCCTTGCAGGAACACTTGGTTGTTGGTCTCCATCCCACCCACTGGACTGAAACCACCATAGCCAGGACTAACAACACCTGGAGATGTCCCTCCTGTCTCTAAAACACCCGACCCCCGCTTCCCCAGGTAGGGCTGGCTGGGCACGTAAACAGAGTCCTGGGTCCTAAGTCCATAGCCCTCTCATTGCTGCTTCTTGTGGAGGGCTATGGGGCTGGAGGGTGGCGGCTGGTGGAAGAATGCAGGCCACTGAAGGCAACGGTAGGCCAGCAGGTGGGGGCCCAGTGCATACAGCAGATTGCACACGAAGAAGCAGCCCCAGGTGTCCTCAGGCACACGGTAGGTGAAGGGTGTGCGCAGGTGCATGGAAGCCCCCATGTGCGAGAACTGTGCCTGGTAGCCAAACAGGAAAGATGGATGTCAGGGGCCAGGAAGGAACCGAAATCCCAGCATCACCGACGGCCCACCAGGTAGGTCAGGCAGAACCCAGGGGTTTGCCCATCCTCAACTCTTGGGCTCTGCTCATCTACCTGTTTCCCATCTCCAGTCCATCTATCTGTCTTTCTCTATTTTTTTTTTTTTTTTTTTTGGAGACACAGTCTCACTCTCTTGCCCATGCTGGAGTGCACTGGTGCAATCTCCATTCACTGCAACCTCTGCTGCCTCCTGGGTTCAAGCGATTCTCATGCTTCAACCTCCTCTGAGTAGCTGGTACTACAGGCGTGCACCTCTACGCCCAGTTAATTTTTTGTATTTTTTTTTTTTTTTTTTTTTTGAGACAGAGTCTCGCTCTGTCGCCCAGGCTGGAGTGCAGTGGCGCGATCTCGGCTCACTGCAAGCTCCGCCTCCCGGGTTCACGCCATTCTCCTGCCTCAGCCTCCCGAGTAGCTGGGACTACAGGCGCCCACAATCGCGCCCGGCTAATTTTTTGTATTTTTAGTAGAGATGGGGTTTCACCGTGGTCTCGATCTCCTGACCTTGTGATCCGCCCGCCTCGGCCTCCCAAAGTGCTGGGATTACAGGCGTGAGCCACCGCGCCCGGCAATTTTTTGTATTTTTTAATAGAGATAGGGTTTCGCCATGTTGCCCAAGCTGGTCTCAAACTCCTGAGGTCAGGCGATCCATCCACCTTGGCCTCCCAAAGTGCCAGCTAGGATTACAGGCGTGAGCCACCATGCCTGGCTTATTTTTAAAATTTCTATCTAATTATCTATCTATCTATCTATCTATCTATCTATCTATCTATCTATCTAGAGATAGGGTCTTGCTGTGTTGGCCAGGCTGGAGTGCAGTGGCACGACCATGACTCACTGCAGCCTCAACCTCCTGGGCTCAAGCAATCCTCCCATCCCAGCCTCCCGAGTAGCTAAGACAGCAGGCACGTGCTACCATGCCCAGCTAATTTTTGTACTTTTTGTAAAGACAGGTTTTGCTATGTTGCCTAGGCTGGTCTCAGACTCCTGGGCTCAAGTAGCCCTCCCACCTCGGCCTCCCAAAGTGCTGGGATTACACGTGTGAGCCAACTCGCCCGGCCTTCTGTCTGTAAAGATTCCTACCCTTATGTGTCCTCTCTGTCCCCCCCTCCCCCATGCTCGTCCACTTGTCTGTGAGTCCCTCCCCACTTGCCTAACCCCATCTCCTGGGCCCTGCACCCCATCTCTCTCTGACCTGGTTCCAGATCCTCCTCCCAGTCTTCCCCATCCCAGAGGTCTTGGCACAAATCCTGTGGATTCTAGACGTTTTCCTGGTCCCTACTTCCCTGGCCGGGGCCCAGGCTTTAGCACTTTTCATCAGGAACCCAGAAAAAGGCTCCTAGCTCTGACTGGGTCCCCACTGCTCAAACACCTCCTCAAATTCCCCATCACCCTCAGTACAAGCCCCCAGTCCCAGAGTTCAAAGCCTTCAGCATCTAGCTGCCAATTTCTCTTATCTCTGCCTTTACCCATGTTACGGCCCTGCTAAATCACTGTCTCCCTCTGTGCTTCTCCTTATGCTGTTCCCATTCCTGGTATGCCCTTCCCTGCCTGGAGAACTCATCCCCGTACATCAAAGCCCAGCTCCTATGACCCCTGCTTCTAGATAACCTTTCCCTTCTGGAATCCTTCACAGCCCCTGTCCCTCTTTTCATGGGGCTTGGAGTGTCTGTATCTGGCTTTGTCTCCCGTAGACTAGGGAATCCTGGGATACCGGGCCTGGGGCTGGGGTCTCTTGGGGGCCCATCATTACAGTGCCCAGGGAAGACACCAAAGTCGTTGATGAGTAGACAGAAATTCCCTTCCACAAGTCTGCTCAACCACCCACCTGCCACCTCACCTGGCCGATGGCTCCAGCAAACACCAAGGCCCAGTCTGGCAGCCAGGAACAACCAGGGAAGGTGAGAGCATAGGCAGCCAGGCCGCAGAAAGGCAGGACATAAAACATGTACATCAGCATCTGCAGGGGAGGGAGGAGAGGGGCACCAGCCTGTGAGATGAGCAGCTACCCCAGGTGGGTCTCCTGAGACCCCCGAGGTGGAGGCTCTGAGGAAGGATCTGGATGGCCTCAGACCCCATCCAGGCTCTCTGCAAAGTGCTCCCCTATTTCCCTTTCAGATCCTTGCCACCACCCGCCAAACACATACACCAAACCTACCAACCTCTCTCTGGAAGCAGCATGCGACTCTGGCCTGGCCAGTCGGAGCATTCCAGCCCCCTGTCCATGATGCTCAGTAAGGGATGGGCAAGTGATTCAGGCTGGGTCAATCTGAGCCTGCCTAAGACTTGTGCTTAAGCTCAGGGGTAATAAGGGCTCACAATGCTCTGGGGTGGCTGAGTGGGGTGCATGGAAGCCTGGAGCTGCCACAGGCTTTCTCTGCTACCCCATGAAAGGACTGCCTGAGAGCAGAGCCATGCAAAGAAAGCAGAGCCCAGAGGCCGGGCACGGTGGCTCACGCCTGTAATCTCAGCACTTTGGGAGGCCGAGGTGGGTGGATCACTTGAGGTCAGGAGTTCGAGACCAGCCTGACCAACATGGTGAAACCCCGTATCTACTAAAAATACAAAATTAGCCGAGTGTGGTGGCGCACGCCTGTAATCCCAGCTACTTAGGAGGCTGAGGCAGGAGAATCACTTGAGCCCAGGAGGTGGAGGTTGCAGTGATCTGAGATCACGCCATTGCAATCCAGCCTAGGTGACAAGAGCAAAACTCTGTCTCAAAAACAAAACAAAACAAAACAACACAAACAAAAAACAAAACAAAAAAAAAAAAAAAAGAAAAGAAAAAAGAAAAGAAAAGAAGAGCCCAGAATCTGCACCTCGAGCACCTGGATCCAGTCATACCTGAAGACCACATCTGTCCTTTTTTTGGTAGGACAGTAAATTCCATATGACCTTCTGCCTGCTTGAGTTGTGCTTCTGGCACCTGCTTCAAAGAGGCCCAGAGGACCCCTACCCAAGGCAGGGGTATGGTCTTCTCCCCACTCCCCTCTCACCTGCACCTTAGGATAGGCCACAGGGTCCCGCAGGTATGGCTCATACTGGTAGATATAGACAAAGCAGGAATCTGTGGGGCAGTCAAGCACCACCTGGAGCAGACAGACATACCAAGAACCCTCAGACATCCCTCCCACAGGAAACTTCCCCCACCCTTCCAGGTCCACACCCCTTGCTCTGGCCTCTCCCAGCCCAGCTCAAATTGGGCTGGGAGAAATGGGGCTTTGTCATGGAACACTCAGGTTAGACTTGATGAAGAACTTCCTTGGATGATCAAACAGGAAGAAGGGCAGCGTGGGAGAGGTGGGTCAGGGAAGGGAGACCGGAGGCAGGGGATGGAGAGACTAACTAGTGTGGACTCACCAGGCCCCGGAACAGAGTGAAGAAGCCAGCAAGGATGAGGTATATGACAAGGGCCAGGTCAGCCGGACGCTGCAGGAGTCCCTTTCTTTGTTCCTCCTGCACCTGCCCCAGGGGAGAGAAACAGAGCATGAGAGGTAGTCAATGAGAGGTATTCAGTAGGTATTCAAAAGGTATATAAAGGCTCCTAAGGCTCCTCTCTTTCTTTTCTTTCTTTCTTTCCTTCCTTCCTTCCTTCTTTTTTTTTTTTTTTTTTTTTTTCTGAGACGACAGGGTCTCTTTCTGTTGCCCAGGCTTGAGTGAAGTGGCACAATCTCAGCTCACTGCAGCCTCAATCTCCCGGGCTCAAGTGATCCTCCTACCTCAGCCTCCCAAGTAGCTAGGACCACAGGCATGCACCACCACATCTGGCTAATTTTTTAACTTTTTGAACAGTCAGGGTCTGGCTGTGTTGCCCAGGCTGGTCTCCAACTCTTGGGCTCAAGTGATCCTCAAGCCTTGGCCTCCCAAAATGTTGGGATTACAGGCATGAGCCATCACACCCAGCCCTTGCTTCTTCCTTATGACAAAGGAGATCCTTCCACGGAAACTAAGTCTTTGACCAAAAGCAACTCACACGGGGAAAGTTCAGGCATGCTGGGACAAAGCCTAAGAGGGGCAAGGCACTCACCGTGTTGGCGGTGCAGCAGGTTGGCGCCCGGGGCTGGCTGAAGACCCTCACGCCAGCCCAGCATGGCACCAGCAGGTAGGGGATGGTGAGGAAGAAGGCAGGCCTGATCTCGGAGCTGTATTTGCCTGCCATGGTGCAGGAGAGAGGGCGTCAGCCATGCCAGAACCCTGCTGGATGTCTGTTTGTTTGTTTGTTCTGAGACAGAGTCTTGCTCTGTCACCCAGGCTGGAGTGCAGTGGCGCAATCTTGGCTCATTGCAACCTCCGCCTCCCAGGTTCAAGCAATTCTCCTGTCTCAGCCTCCTAAGTAGCTGGGATTACAGGCACACACCATTATGCCTGGCTAATTTTTGTATTTTTAGTATAGGCAGGGTTTCACCATGCTGCCCAGGCTGGTCTTGATCTCCTTGGCTTAAGTGATTAATGAGTCAGGCGGATCGCTTGAGCCAAGGAGTTTGAGACCAGCCTGAGCAACATAAGGATTACAGGTGTGAGCCAGCGCACCCGGTCTCTCTGGCTGGACATCTCGATTCAGAAATACCACCTCGGCTGGGCGCGGTGGCTCACGCCTGTAATCCCAGCACTTTGGGAGGCTGAGGCGGGCGGATCACGAGGTCAGGAGATCGAGACTATCCTGGCTAACACAGTGAAACCCCGTCTCTACTAAAAATGCAAAACAAAAATTAGCCGGGCGAGGAGAATGGCGTGAACCCAGGAGGCGGAGCTTGCAGTGAGCCGAGATCGCGCCACTGCACTCCAGCCTGGGTGACTGAGCAAGACTCCGTCTCAAAAAAAAAAAAAAAAAAAAAAAAAAGAAATACCATCCTCATTCAAGCTCCACCACCCTCCATGGCTCCCTAGTGCCCACAGGATGATGTCCATGCTCCTCAGCCTAGCCTGCCTCAATTTACCTTCTGAATATGGATCCTACCTTCCAGTGGGTTCTCTGCTTTCTATGAATACACCTTGGGTGTTCCCTCTGCTGAGGTTTTGCCATGCCAGCCTCCCGGATTGCCTTCACTGCTCTACCTCCCAAGCCCTACTCCTGAAGCTTTCACCCTGTCCCCAGGATTCATCCTAAAATTCCCTTCCTGTGTCAAGAGCATTCTGGGTCAAACCCCCGGTGCTGGGAACCATTGCCTGGGGAGGAAGCAGAGTTTGGGTTCCCCCACCTTTCAAGAGGAAATGGGGACCAGAAAGGGGTGGGCTGCTGACTGAGGCTGCGGACACGCAAAGAGGGAGGTGGGGCCTCTGCAGACATCAGGGAAGGGGTGGAGGATCCAATGGGGTTGCTTCTAGATGCAGGGCAGGGACCTAGCCCAAGAGAGACCAGATTTCCCGAAGCCTTGTCCTTACCAAGAATGTTTCCTGTAAGGAACACCAGGATGCTCATGGTGAAGGAACCCAGCCAGTACAGTCCAAAGTTCCGGTATCTCTTCCTGGGCAGGGGATGGAGGGGTGACCAGCAGGTAGTCACTCCATAATCTCAGAGCCCCAGCCAGGGCCCAGAGACCACCGTGGGCTTCCCAGCTCTGGGTGCCTTTCAGTTTTGCCCAGGATGGAAGGGACAACAGGGAGTTGAACAGGGGAATGAAGAGTGAGACCCTCTGTCCAAGAAAAGAAGTGACCGCCCAGACACAGGGTGGATATAAGCAATGCCACGCCACCATCTACACCTGAAACGTTTCCTGGAACCTTCTCCCGGCCACCCCTGGCTGGAGTCCTAGAGGAGCATCCTGATTTCTCCTACAGACACTTCTGGCTCCACCCTGCCCTGGGGCCCCATCTGAGGATGAAACTTCTCTCCCAGGGTCAGGGGCCACCCTCTCCCTGGCTCCTGCACCTTCTGCAGATGGCGCTGGCCATGGCCAGGTAGAGGAGGTAGTGAACGGTGCCATCCCAGTAGCAAATGAAGACTCCGTGTGCTGTGCGCAGGTATGGCTCTCCCTGTGGGGGCAGGAGGGAGGCTCAGACGGGCAGTGGGGCAGGGGGATCCCTGGCTGTCCCCCAAGTACCTCCTTGGTGTAGAAATCCATGAAGCCCACCACATAGCCGTCTTCCTGAAGAGCGATGATGAGGTCCACAACCGAGGTGAAGGCGAAGACGGCGAAGACTGCAGTGAGTAGGCGGCTGGGTCAGGTGTGGGAGGGGACACACTATGGGTGGGGCTAGGGCTCAGTGTGGGCAGGGCTTGAAGTTAAGGTCAGGGATGAGATTATTTCAGGCAAGGACTCCAGGCCCAGTCCCTGTCCCAACCCCAAAGGTTGCATGACCACTGTCCCGCCTCATTCTGCATGTCTGATGGAGGAGACCCAGCCTGGCCCTCAGAAGTCCCTGGTTTGATTGGGAGGCCCAGTGCCTGCCTTTGGGAGTCCCCGCCCTCAGGAGATCTCAAAGTGATGAGGCAGTACACTCTTTTTCAGGAGCTTCCAATCTGATGGGGGAGACGCAGTCCCTATTCTCAGGAGCCCCAGGTCTCAAGGGGGAGGCTCTTTGAAGTTCCCCAGTTTAATGGGAGTGTTCAGATCTCTTTGAGGTCTCCAGTCTGATGGGAGCTCTTAAAGGGCCCCCAGTCTGATGGAGGAGGACCTTCGATGGCCCCTAAGTCTGAGGGTGGAGGCCCTTGCCTGGACAGTCTTCTTCCCCACAGCTTCCCACTGACTCACCAGCATAGAGTGGGTCATAGGAGATTTCGCCATGGGACAAGCTGTAGACTGCCACGAAGAGCAGACCCAGGATTAGGGCGCTCATCAATGCCACCCACAGGGGGCTGTGGAGAGGGAGACCAAGTCAGGGACGCCAGGCCCAGTGCTGAGGCATTGCCCCACTCTCCCTGGTAGGGGAAGAGGCAGACTCCTGGAAGCCCCAGGGGAAGAGGCTAAAGTATCTGTTCATCCATCAATGCTGTTCCCTGAAACTGCTCTCATCCTGTGCCAGGCCCTTGCCCAGGCTGTTTCTTCCTTCTGGAAACTGCTTCCAGAAGCCTTTTCCACTTGGCCAACTCCTACTCATCCTTCACGGCCCATCCACATTGTTCTTCCTCCATGAAGCCCTCCCTGACTCCCCAGAAAGGATCACTGTTTAACTTGAGCCAGCTACAGAGGGGACATTCATCAGCCCCTTCTTTTCTTTCTTTCTTTTTTTTTTTTTTTTGAGATGGAGCTCTGACACGCAGGCTGGAGTGAAGTGGTGTGATCTCAGCTCACTGCAACCTCTGCCTCCCGGGTTCAAGTGATTCTCCTGCCTCAGCCTCCCAAGTAGCTGGGATTACTGGTGTGCACTACCATGCCCTGCTAATTTTTATATTTTTAGTAGAGACAGGGTTTTACCATGTTGGCCAGGCTGGTCTCGAACTCCTGACGTCAGGTGATTTGCCCATCTCAGCCTCCCAAAATGCTAGGATTACAGGCGTGAGCCACCACGCCTGGTCTGCCGCTACTGACTTTACCATTTATCCCATCATTTGTTATGTGTTTAACTCAGTCTGTTCAGTCATTCGGCAACATCAAGTCCCTCTGTGGCCAGGCCCAGCTCCCAAGCCACAGGGTCTCGAGTGCTCAGTTCTGTAGACTTCACTGTCTGACACTCCCAGCTCCTCCCAGCTAAAGTCCAAATGCCTCTATTAACTCCACCTTACCCCTGCCCTGATCTGCCCCCCCAACCTGATAAGACAGGTCGACCAGTTGCATAGATAACAGAAGCCAGGTCTCTGGGCAGTGCTCAACCCAGGTGGGCAAATCCAGGCCTAGAGAGGATGGGATTACTGTCCAGTTGTCCAGGGTCACACAGCAAGACTCTGTCCATCACTCTCCAGGCCCCTGTTTTCTCACGATCCCCTCAGAACCCAAGATCTCCATCCTGACCCCATCTAACGATGACATTATAGTACTCAGATGAGACCAGGACAAATCTTTGTACACAGTTTGTAATCCTGAACCGTAACTATGAGATGAGATCTAGGATTGTGCCCATGACACTAATCAGGGAACTGAGGCTTACCCAGGATCCCAGGAGATGGAGATGGGTATTCCCACCCAGGGAGCAGGCCCATGGTTAAGACTCTCTCCACCCTATGGCTTGGGTTGAGCTGGGTTTAGAAGTGCGAGGGGCTTGCAGATGCCCGCTATCCGGTGGCTGGACCCACAGGGCTAGGATCTAGGGTTAGGAGACAGGGACCAGGAACAGGAACCAGTAGGGGAAACTGAGTCTAGGCACAGGGTTAGCCAGTCCTGAACAAGGGGAAAGTCACAGGCCTGAGACAGGCAATGGAGCAGGGTGTGTGTGTGTGTGTGTGTGTGTGTGTGTGTCAACAGGAGCCAGGTACCCGGGGCCTTATCTGGGACAATACTTTCACCCTTGGCGACTTTGGAGCCTGCGCAGGGCCCATCCCTGGGAAAACCCCAGAAACCCTCGAAAGCTCTGGCTTGTGGGGACTCTCCTCATCATTCCTTCTCCCCAGGCCCCAAACATCCCAGGAGCGGCCACACCCCAGCCTCCAGCACGGCGGAAAGGGGACTTCCGGTTAGACGGGGGCGTTCTTCTGGCCCAGGCCCAATCCTGCCGGGTCGGAGCTGAGCTGGGGCGCAGGGCTCGCAGGAGCCAGGTCCGCGGACCGCGCATCCTCCCTCCAGCCCACCTCCGGTCCTCCCAGCCCCTGCCCGCCCCCACTGTCCCCTAAGGCCGCCCCAGCCCCTCCCCGCACGCACTGCGAGAGCGCCGAGACGTGGTTGAGCGCGTAGGACACCGGGAGGGCGCTCAGCGACAGCGCCGCGATCTTGCCGGCCAGCGGCGGGATGTCCATAGCGGCGGCGGCTGGACCCCGGCTCAGCCCCGGGCGTTCTCCAGGGCGCTCGGCTCCTTGTTGGCGGCGCGTCCCGGCCGGGGCTGCCAGGGACCCGCCCCGCACAAAGGTCGCCCCCCGCTGCGCCCTGGGCAGGCGGCCGTGACCCGCCCTGCGTGTTCCCAGGGAGCCTCCAAGGCCCCTCCCCGGTCCTCCCCCTGGCAGCTGCCCCGCCCCTTCGCCCCTCACCATCGACACCCGTCCCGCTGCTCAGCCTCAGTTTCCCTCTCTGTCAAAGGCTGGGACACAACACCTCGGGATGTTTCTGCTCTTAGGCCAAGGGGTACGCCCTGGAGGTCCTGGCATGCCCGCTCTTTCCCCTGCCCCACAACTTCGTTCTAAGGAAATTCGTTCTCCTGGACTCTGCCCTTCTAAACCCCTGCATTCCCCACCCAAAGATCAAGTGGGCATTGCCTGTGCGCGCTGATAGAGCAACATCCAGCTCTTGGGCGCAAAATGCCTTTCAGTGGGCTTAGATTTGAGTTTTCACACAGTGGCCACCACAAATGTAAACGTGTTTCCAGGCAGGTGTGAATTTTTTTTTTTTGAGAGGAGGTCTCACTCTGTCGCCCAGACTGGAGTGCAGTGGCCTGCCTTGAACTCCCAGCCTCAAGTGGTCCTCCCACCTCAGCTTCCCAAGTAGCTGGGACTACAGGTATGCACCACCACGTGCAGCTAATTATTTTTTTGTAAAGACAGGGGTCTCGCTTTGTTGCCTAGGCTGGTTTCAAACTCCTGTGCTCAAGAGATCCTCCCACCTCAGCCTCCCAAAGAGCTGCGATTATAGGCGTGAGCCACCACGAGGGGTCTTTTAGTGTGAGGCTTTGACTCCGGGGCTGTCCCTTTGCAGGCTAGTCCCGGGTTGAGGGTTCTTCATGTGGGGGAGAGGGTAGAAGGAAGGGGTTCTAGGGGGTGGGGGCTGAAGTTAGAATATCGAGATGGAGCCAGTTTGGTGAAGAGTTTGGGAAGGGTGTTCCTGGCAGGGAGGAAAATGGCTTAGGCTTGGAAATGAGCAGCGGAAAGGAGGTCGGTTCTGCTGGGGTGTGATGAGAAGCGAGACAGCTGTGAGAGGCTGTGGGAGGTTTTGAACAGCTGGGAGGGGGCCGCAGTGTTGTCGGGGAGAATAAGGAGGAGACCATCTGTCTTTGTCACCCCTCCAACCACCCTCTGGCCCATGTGGAGTACTTGTGGATGCTGCAGACAGCAAGATGAACCATGCCCACCTGACACCTGCCCCACGGGAGCCCAGTCTGCTGCTGGCACAAATTCTAACCCCTACCCCTACCTCATGCTCCTTCTGCATGCAGCCCCTTAGCGTGATGCCAACTGGGTCACAGGTCTTTCTCAACTGGGCAACAAGAGAGTCTTCTGGCCACAAGTCTGACTCAGCCTCCTTCCCCAGGTGCCCACTGCCCATGGGTGAAGTTCAGGTTCCCCTGGACTTTCCCCAACTTTAGCACAGTCAACACCCCCCAGGCCTGCTTTCTGTCTGCAAAATGAGCCTTCTTGTAAGCGTGTCCCAGCATCCCCTCCTCCAGGCAGCCCTGCCTGCCACCCCCACCCCATCTTCTCCACACAGGGCCAGGGTGTCTGTGCCTGGCTCAGCCTAGGGGCCTGGCCTTGTCCTGTGTACAGGATGCACCTGCACACGCACATAGCATTTGGAGGCCTCATCCCCTGCCAGGGGGTAAAGTCCATGTCCTGAGCCTGGTGAGCCTCCATGTCGCTGAGAACTGAGAAGTGACTTGGACAGCTGAATGCCTGGGACCAAGCCCCAGGATTCCCCGTCTCCTGAACCACTGGCTGCAGAGAGCTACCCTGCTGTGCTCAGGGTCCTGGCCCACTGCCTTCTGGGCAGCCCCCATGTATGGGCACCCAGGCCAAGCCCACCAATGTTACTCCTTGCTCTGCCTCAGCCACAGCGTCAGGAGGGGACAAAGGGTGGCATGTCACCCCAGCCTTGGTTCTGCCACTGCCCCTGGCACCTCCCTGGTCTCAGACCCCACTGAGACACTCTGCAGGCCGCCCCACCACAGCTCCCTGGTTCCTCTCAGTAGCAGCCTCAGACCTCGTCCCCAGCAGCCTGGCTGACTGGGGCAGATCTTGTCCACCTGGTCCCCACACAAACACAGCAAAAACCCAGTGTTTGCTGAATGGCTGTGTGAACACAGGCTGGCCCAGGAGCCCGACTCCACACCAAGCATGTGAATAGGGAGCCCCTGGTGCCTGCAGAGGCTGGGCAGCACCCACTGGGTGTGTGTGGGGAGATGGGGGGGAGGCAGATGGAAATGCAGATTCTCAGGGCCCTGCCCAACCAGCTGACTCAGCAGCTGCAGCTTAACAAGATCCCAGGGTGACTCAGGCACAAATGTGGGGCTCTGGCCCTGGGGCAGATGTGGGGGTCTTGGCACACACGGTGGCCCAGGGGACTACCCTCCTGCCTCCAAAACTCTGGCTGAGGCCCTTCCTTTCAGGAGCTGTCTGACATGTTGGCATGGCACATCCATCCACATGGCTGTCCTCTAAAGACACAAGCCCCAGGGACTCGTGTGCCTACAACACTGGTGGGACCTGAAGGGCCACAGCCATCACCTGTGTGCTGGGCCCTGCCAGCACCATCTGCCAGGAGAGCACACAGATGTGCCCAGAAGCCACCTGCCCCTGCAGGTCTGAGGGAAGGGGGGGCCCTGCCTGGAGACCCCTCCCCAACCTCCCCTTGCAGCACAGTGCTAGGCTGGGAAGTTCCTGACATTCCTTTAGCCCAGGAGTGGCCAGGTCTCCAGCTTTATTATTATTATTATTATTATTAGAGACAGTCTTGCTCTCTCGCCCAGGCTGGAGTGCAGTGGTGCAATCTCGGCTCACTGCAACTGCCTCCCAGGTTCAAGCAATTCTCCTGCCTCAGCTTCCCGAGTAGCTGAGACTACAGGTGTGCACCACCATGCCCAGCTAATTTTGTATTTTTAGTAGAGACAGGGTTTCACCATGTTGACCAGGTGGGTCTCGAACTCCTGACCTCCGGTGATCCGCCCGCCTTGGCCTCCCAAAGTGCTGGGATTACAGGCGTGTGACACGGCACCTGGCCTTCCAACTTTATTATGCTGAGAACAGCTTTCTTCCTTCCTTTCAGTGCAACCCAAGCTGAGCAGGGATGGAGACTCCACAGGCCAAGAAGGAAAGCCCCGAGACAGCATCTTGTACTCTGTGCCCAGCCTTGTCCCGCTGCTAACAGGAGGTGCTTCCTGCAACAGGACCAGGCATCTGCAGTGGATGAGCACTGGGACTTTATTACACGGCACGGCACTCGTGACAACGGGAGGGGTGGGCAGAAATGCAGGCCGGAACATTCCACAGTCCAGGGACGGTTGGTCATTCAGAAAGTACGTATTTCCAGAACACTCAGTAGTAAGGCCGTCTAGGGTTGTTCTGCAGAAGGCAAAACAGGAGGAGGGGATTAGCGCTAAAGACAGCAATTCCAGCCGGGCGCGGTGGCTCAAGCCTGTAATCCCAGCACTTTGGGAGGCCGAGACGGGCGGATCACGAGGTCAGGAGATCGAGACCATCCTGGCTAACACGGTGAAACCCCCTCTCTACTAAAAAATACAAAAAATTAGCCGGGCGAGGTGGCGGGCGCCTGTAGTCCCAGTTACTCGGGAGGCTGAGGCAGGAGAATGGCGTAAACCCGGGAGGCGGAGCTTGCATTGAGCTGAGATCTGGCCACTGCACTCCAGCCTGGGCGACAGAGCCAGACTCCGTCTCAAAAAAAAAAAAAAAAAAAAAAAAAAAAGACAGCAATTCCTCCTGTCCGGAACCTTCCGGGGGCAGCTGAGCTCGCACCCTTGAGGTGGCAGGGCAGGCTTGGGGGATAGGTGGGGGCTTGAATGCAGGGGTTGGTAGGGGGCTTGCTGGTGAGACCCAGCTTGGCTGGACTGGGGAAGGAAGGGAACCTTCTGTTCCTACCACCACCCTCTCCTGTCAACTGAGCAAAGGCAGCCCGGCCAGGCATGCGCACCAGGGGGTTGGGCCGGAAGCGGTAGGCCAGCATCATCCTCTTGCGGAAGGCCTCGTACTCATCGTCCTCCTTGGAAAGCTCGGCCGGGCGGTCAATGCCGAAGCCGGCACCGTCCACTGTGGTGGTGCCCCTACAGGGAGGAGATGATGTGAGCAGGGGGCTGGGCCAGTGTCAGTTAGAAGGGGCCTGGGGCCGGAACTCTGGGCAGGGGGGCCGAGCACAGCTGGGCTCTCGGCAGCCTCCCAGGGCACAGGGCTGGGCTGGGACGTATCTGCACAGAGAGAAGCCTGAACCTGAATGGTGAAGGAGGGAGAGACCCGGCAGGGGGCCCAGGCCCCAGGGTCCAACACAGGAAGGAGGAGCAGTGGAGGCTGTCGTAGCTCTTGGGATATTAGGATGGTTACTCAAGAACAGCCTCGAAGGGGGCACTCGGGGCCAGGGTCACACCTGGGAAAGCTCCTGCCCATCTCTGGGACTGGTTTCGCACTCATGGGGAATTCAAACGAGGCCCTTCACAAGGCAGACAGGGCCTGACCCATCTGTACTCACACCCACCCCACCTGGCCTGGAGATACCCAAGAGGGAACAGAAGGAGGCCCTGGGACTGGGGAGGACCCGGCCCATACAGCCTACTGCACTGCAGGTTTGTGCCTGACAAAGGGTGTGCAGTGGGGTGCTGTGATCATTTTGCCACAAGGGAAAAGTGATGACATAAAGGGGTGGGAATGGGGAGGTGGTGGGGGAGCCATGGACCCCGAGTTCATGGCCATGCCCTCCAACAGGGCCACACTCACTTGTTCACCGGGTTCTTGATGCCCTGGCCTTCCGAACCCAGCCCCTCGCCCTCTTTCCAGCCCATCTTCATCAGCATCTGGTAGCCAATGTTCTCCACAGTCAGCTTGAACTCCTTGTACTCCGAGTAGTCAGGCTCGCGGCCCTCCTACAAGGTGAAGAGGCAGCTGTCACCTAACAGGGCTGGAGCTGTGGTGGCCCCCAAATCCAACCTTCTGCCTTTGGTTTCAATCAGTGCTGGGACCAGTGGCCCATCTGCCTCCCTCTCACCAGATCAGACTTGTTGATAACAGACCAAGCTCCTCCTGCTTCTCAGGGTCCCCTGGGCCTTAGTGCCACACTGTGCACCAAGCTCCCTGGTGGCCAAGTCAAAAGGGCAAGAGAAAGATTTACACAGGCCTTATCCACCTAAGATAAAGCAATGGTTCATTGGCAAAGAGAAGCCCTGTGTTCATGTCCTGAGAGCAATTTGTTGTACAAGGTCCTAATAAAAGATGGACAGCGAGGTTACCACCTCGCTGATGAGGCTATCAGGCCCTGAACAGTTTTATAAAAAACCTCAAAAAGATAATGGGGGACGTGCCGTGTCAGCCCTCTCCCATCAGGAGCCCAACAGCAGCAGAGGCAGAATGTTAAGCTCTGGTTCTGAAGAGGCCAGTCCGTGGGGACTTTTGCCGGAGAAACACTTTGCCTGTAAACTGCACTTAATTGGCTCCACTGGAAGCAGAATTTACCCCACAGCCCCAGGAAATGTTTCTGAGGCGGCAGCTGAGCTGCTGTTTGCTAATTCCCTACACAGACGGCGCCTGTCATTAACAGATGCCTCCCGCAGCGAGAGAGCCTGGCTCCCGCTGTGATCGAGGGTAGCTAGGCTACTTTGGGCGCCTGCAGGGTGAAGCGGCTATAGGAGGGACTCGCACGTAGCAGAGGCTGGAGCCGGGGGCCCCTCCTGGCTCACCTTCAGGGCCTTGAAGGTCTCCATAAACTTCTCCAGCTCGTCTGGAGGCAGGAAGTCTCCGATGAAGTGCTTGCCCCGGCCCATCTTTGTCAGTTGCTCGGCCCATTCTGCTCAGAGAAGCAGAAAGGTGAGAAGAGGGAGAAGCAGGAAGGAGGGGAGTGGGCCTGGTGGCTTCCAGGCAAAGGTATGAGACTCAGTGGGAGCCGGGGAAGGGGGCGGCTGGGCCATGACCCCAGCCCGAGCCTCGGCCAGGCAGCCCAGCATTCAGTGAATCCTGTGCGGCTCTCCACCCTAACGATGACAGGATCACTCCTTTCACCACGGAGAAAACTAGGACCCAGAAAGACTGAGCCTCTCACTCCAGGCCTCATAGCCACAGGGTGCAGGCTGGGGGCTGAACCAGGACGGCAGCTCAAGACCACGTGGGACACCTCCAGGTAACCTTCCAGGGCAGGTGAGGGGGGCCACATCCAGCCCAGCCCGCCCCGCTGCGCCACGCACCCCTGGTCTTGTCCATCTCCATGCGCCGCAGCTGGTGCTCCCAGGTGCCCAGCTCGCTGTCCACCTCCTCATCGCTGTCGTAGCCGTGCTGGTGCTGCTGCACTGCCTTTTCCCACAGCAGCTGCATGTCCTGCATGGCCCGCTTGTGCTGCATGATCATGTCGTACATCTGCTGCATCTGCAGGGCACACTCACCAGTGAGCCAGGGCACTGTGCAGTGGCCTGCCGGAGCCCCGCCCCTGCTCCCCACCTCCAGTGCAGGGCGTGCCCCCACCGGAACCTGGCTCATCTGGACCCCCTGGGCAGGGCTGGAGCGAGGATTCAGGCAAGTACTGAGTACTGCCCTGGGTTCTCTAAATCCCGGTGTGGAGCACGGAGGACCTCTTGGCCACTGAATGAGGGTGACCCAAGGCCCTGACCCCTGGAAGAGTCAAGGGTGATGTGACGGGGCTGTGGGCCTGGAGAAGGGGTCAGAGTGAGCTGACCCCAGGCACTGACAGGCAGGTGCCTGCAGCTCCTCAGGAGAGCCAACGTCGACACTGCCAATGCCAACCGGGCGGCCTCAAGTCCCTCAGGGTGCCCTGTGCTGACCAGGACAGTCTTGCGCTAGACACAAGAGGACTGTGGACAGAGAACATCAATGGAGACTATCCCGTAGGGACCAGTCCTGGAGCGCAGCAAGAAGCAGTCACAAAGCTGAGGCCAGGGATCACAGACCACTGGGGCTGCCCCAAGGGTCAACAGTCTCCCAGGCAGCCTGAGAGGCCATTCAAATGCAGTGGGGGTGGCATGCCACCTACTGGGGCAGGGGGACGTGCCTGCCTGGCAGCCTCCCCACTGGCTATGGGTTCCACCTAAACGCAGGAGCTTGGCAAGCACATGAACCCCTGTGACCACTGCACCTGAGGGTAGAGGATGACACTCTTTGGGGACCGACCATGCCTGTCCCCTTGTCCCCACAGTCAGTCTTACCTCCTGCTGCTCCTTCAGCTGCTTCTTCTGGGCATCCGACAGCTCTGTGACACCCACTAGACCCACAGGCTTCCCCTTCTCATAGCCAAGCCCCTTGAGGTCCTGAACTGGAAACCAAAGACACAGGGCAGTCAGTGTCTGACAGGTGTACCCCGATCTCACTCTCACACTGGAGTGTGCTGTGAGTCTCACGCCTTCAGGACACTCCAGGCACACAGGGCCCTCACATCACGACTGTCAGTGCCACACAGTACGTGAGAGCCTTGGGGCCGTGCTGTGCGCTGCTATGTGCACCCCCGCATCTTATGTCCTTGTGACCTCTCCAGCCAGGCTCTACGCATCACCGCATTACAGATGTGGACACCAGGAATCAGAGGTTCGGGGACTCACACAGCTAATGAGTGACAGGGCAGGAATCTGCAGAGCTGGAGACAAGAGAGCTGAGACAGAGTGTGGGCAGCATGCATGGACGCACTCACAAGCCAGCTCTCAGAAGGCAGCCCCATTGCTAACAGACACCAGGTGTAAGCGCGCACAGATTCAGAGTCTGGCGTAAGACTCAGCTGTGCGACTCCCTTAGCTCCTTCAGGGGAGGCAGCCAACCATCCTCAGAGCAGCTGACATTTAATTTGGCATTAGCTGTGGAACCTGGCAAGCGCCAGTAACACTGACACATAGAAAGATGCTGCAACGGCCCCATCCGGGCGACAGAAACCACCATCCCTCGGGCGGTACGGTGCTTCCGGGGGGAGAAGGTGAACAGAGGCCCTCTGGTGTAGCAGGTCCTCTGGGAAGGGAAAAGACTTGGGTCCTTCCAGCTCATCAACACTCGGGCTTTGTCACTAAGAATAGCCCACATTTGCACTCTTAGTCCTTCCTCGGTTTACGAGGCACTGAGGGACGTGGGGGAGCCCTGTGGGGGAAATGCAGGAGCTGAAGTCTGAGCATCTGGTTGAGTGCCTTAGAGCAGGCCCGAAGTCCCTTTCCCCCAGGTCCACTCCACCACTTGAGTGGGTGGGTGAGGTCTACCACACTCCCTGAGGACATGGATCAGTGGGACTTGAACCTGGGCCTCAGACTTTGGAGCCTGTTCTGTCTAGCTAGGCCACAGGGCAGCTTCTTCACCCGCTGGGTGTCTCAGAGCTGGGGTGTGTGCGCATTGAAGCACCTGGATCTAAGCACTAGGGTTTGGCACTTGAGTGACAAACCAATCCTAGGTACCCTCCACCCTGGCTGGAGTTGCTGGCTATAGCCCTGGTAAGCATAAGAATCTTCATTCAGTAGCTTTTCTCCTTGACCTAGAATCTCTGAGGCCCTTGGGGCCAGGGAGGCACTGAGCAAGCAACCATCCCTGAGTTGGACAAGCAGGTCCAAGAGGCTGGCCACCTGACCTGGGAAGGCTGCCTTCCCTCTTGGGGTCCTGTCCTCATCTTGCAAACACAGGTGATGGTGCCACACAACAGGGCACGTCAGACTCCTCCATGCACCTGTGTGTCGAGCGCTGGTGAAGCTGGAGTGAGGGGGTGTTTCTGCTCACAGTGCAGGCTGCACAGCTGCACAGTGGGGCGCCATACGACATGAGATAGTGGCTGTCAGTCACTGTAATCTGCAAAATGCAATGACAAGAGACCACCCCCCAATCCTTGTAGGTTTGGTAAGAAAATGAGAGACCAGGCCATACGCTGGCCCTCCCTGAAATTACGAAATTGCTGCTAAGAAGGGAGAGGTGAAAAGGTGAGTGTGCAAAACTGTGGAAATTATTGTGCTTACCATTATCCATCTCTTGAACTTTTCTTTTTCCCCCCGAGATGGAGTCTTGCTCTGTTGCCCAGGCTAGAGTGCAGTGGCGTGATCTTGGTTCACTGCAACCTCCGCCTCCCAGGATCAAGCATTTCTCCTGCCTCAGCCTCCCGAGTAGCTGGGACAACAGGCATGTGGCGCCATACCCAGCTAATTTTTGTATTTTTAGTAGAGACGGAGTTTCACAACATTAGTCAGGCTAGTCTCGAACTCCTGACCTCAGGTGATCCGCCCGCTTCGGCCTCCCAAAGTCCTGGGATTACAGGCGTGAGCCGCCATATCTGGCCTCCTGAACTTTCTATGACAAGAAAGAATCCAAGTACTAGCTGGGAGTGGTGACTCATGCCGGTAATCCCAGCACTTTTGGAGACTGAGGTGGGAGGATGGCTTGAACCCAGGAGTTTGAGACCAGCCTAGGCAACATAGCAAGACCATCTCTATTTATGTATTTAAAAAAAAAAAAAAAAGCTCACTTCAGACCCAAAAACACAAATTCAGTCAGGAATCACTTCATGAAGGGGACCATTCTGGAAATGCATCATTAGGCGCTGTTGCCAATGTGTGAGCATCATAGATTGTACCTCCACAAACCTAGATGCTACCGCCTACTGCACACCTACACTAGATATTACAGTTGACCTTGAATTATATGGGTTTGAACTACACAGGTCCACTTAATATGCTGATTTTTTTCAATGAATATATTGAAGAAATTTTTGGAGATTTGCAACAATTTGAAAAAAGTCAGATGAACCACATAGCCTAGAAATACTGAAAAAAAATCAAGAAAAAGTTAGGTGTTTCATGAATGTATAAGATATATGTAGATGCTAGTCTGTTTTATCACTTAGTACCATAAAACATATACACATTGCAGAAAGTTAAACTTTATCAAAACTTATGCACACAGACTGTACGTAGTGTGTTTTGCAGTCCAGAGAAATGTAAACAAACGTAAAGTAGCAGTTTAAATCTTTTTTTTTTTTTTTTTTTTTCCTGAGACGGAGTCTTGCTTTGTCGCCCAGGCTGGAGTGTAGTGGCACAATCTCAGCTCACTGCAACCTCCACCTCCCAGGTTCAAGCAATTCTCCTGCCTCAGCCTACCAAGTAGCTGGGACTACAGGTGCCTGCCACCATGCCCAGCTAGTTTTTTTTTTTTTTGAGACAGAGTCTCACTCTGTCATCCAGGCTGGAGTGCAGTGGTACGATCTCGGCTCACTGCAACCTCTACCTCCTGGGTTCAAGAGATTCTCCTGCCTCAGCCTGTCAAGTAGCTGGGACTATAGGCGCACGCCACCACACCCAGCTGATTTTTGTATTTTTAGTAGAGACAGGTTTTCACGATACTGGCCAGGCTGGTCTCGAACTCCTGACCTCGTGATCCGCCTGCCTCAGCCTCCCAAAGTACTGGGATTACAGGCGTGAGCCACCATGCCCAGCCAACTTTTTTATTTTTAGTAGAGGTGGGGTTTCACCATATTGGCCAGGCTGGTCTCGAACTCCAACCTTATGATCTGCCCGCCTCGGCCTCCCAAAGTGCTGGGATTACAGGCGTAAGCCACCGCACCCAGCAGATTAAATCTTAACTGCATAACATTAGCTGTAGTGCACACTGTACTACTGTAATCATTTTGTAATCTCCTGTTGCTATTGTAATGAGCTCAAGTGTTGAGAATATCTGCTTAAAACACCATGTGATGCTAATCATCTCTGCGTGAGCTGTTTGTCCTTTTAGTAAATTGCATATTGCAGTACAGACATCTCTCAGGGTTCTCAAGTATTTTTTGGGTTTAGTGCAATATAGTAAACCTTGAATAACATCATGGGTCCCATAAAAAGTGCCACTAGTCAAGCACCTGTAGTCCCAGCTTCTTGGGAGGCTGAGGGAGAATTGCTTGAACCCGGGAGGAGGTTGCAGTGAGCCTAGAGTATGCCATTGCACTCCAGCCTGGGTGACAGAGCAAGACTCCATCTCCAAAAAAGTGCCACTAGTGATGGCGGAAGTGCTCCCAAGAAGCAGAGAAAACTCAAAACATTACCAGAAACAGTTGAATTATTTGATATGTGCCATAGATTGAGGTCTACAACTGCAGTTGCCCACCATTTCAAGATAAATGAATCCAGCATAAGGACCATTGTAAAAAACAAAACAAAACAAAACAAAAAACAAAAAAACAGAAAAGGAAATTGGTGAAGCTGTTGTTGTAGCTATGTCAGCTTTGTACTTTCTGTGAAGTAACTTTTTATTGCATTTTCAAAATGCAGTTTTGGCCGGGCGCGGTGGCTCACGCCTGTAATCCCAGCACTTTGGGAGGCCGAGACGGGCAGATCACGAGGTCAGGAGATCGAGACCATCCTGGCTAACACGGTGAAACCCCGTCTCTACTAAAAAATACAAAAAACTAGCCGGGCGAGGTGGCGGGTGCCTGTAGTCCCAGCTACTCGGGAGGCTGAGGCAGGAGAATGGCGTAAACCCGGGAGGCGGAGCTTGCAGTGAGCTGAGATCCGGCCACCGCACTCCAGCCTGGGTGACAGAGCGAGACTCCGTCTCAAAAAAAAAAAAAAAAAAAGAAAATGCAGTTTTTATGTGTATAGGACTGATATCAGAATGACACACCTACAGAATGACACACCTACAGGGTGTGTCATACGATTTAAGAAAAAAGTAGGCCAGGCACGGTGGCTCAAGCCTGTAATCCCAGCACTTTGGGAGGCCGAGGCGGGCGGATCACGAGGCCAGGAGATCGAGACCATCCTGGCTAACACGGTGAAACCCCGTCTCTACTAAAAAATACAAAAAAACTAGCCGGGCGAGGTGGCGGGCGCCTGTAGTCCCAGCTACTCGGGAGGCTGAAGCAGGAGAATGGCGTGAACCCGGGGGGTCGGAGCTTGCAGTGAGCGGAGATCGCGCCACTGCACTCCAGCCTGGGTGACAGAGCAAGACTCCGTCTCAAAAAAAAAAAAAAAAAAAAAAAAAGAAAAGAAAAAAGTAAAGTCACTATGTGACAATTCAGAACAAAAGGAAGGCGAAGGATTGAAAGCTGGAGAATGTAATGGCAGCAAAGGATGGTTTGATAAGTTTAGAAAGAGGTTTGGCTTTAAAAAGATGTCAAGATAACATGAGCAACAGCCTCTGCTCAGCTAGAGGTGGCAGATGAGTTCCCAGATGCCATTAAGAAAATCATTGAGAAGGAAAGATATGTATATGCTCAAACAGGTTTTTCTTTGAGAGGTAGTCTCACCCAGGCTGGAGTGCAGTGGAGTGATCCTGGCTCACTGCAACCTCTGCCTTCTGGGTTCAAGCGATTCTCCTGCCTCAGCCTCCCGAGTATCTGGGATTACAGGAGCCTGCCACTAAGCACAGCTAATTTTTTGTATTTTTAGTAGAGATGAAGTTTCACCATGTTGGCCAGGCTGGTTTCAAACTCCTGACCTCAAGTTATCTACCTACATTGGCCTCCCAAAGTGCTAGGATCACAGGCATGAGCCACTGTGCCCAGCCTCAAACACGTTCTTTAATGCAGACATAAGTGCCCTATTTGGGGTGGGGGAGTGGGGGAGCCAAAAAAGACATTTATTAGTAAGGAAGAGGAGCAAACATCGGAATTTGTTGTCCAGGTTGGAGTGCAATGGCGTGAACATGGCTCACTGCAGCTTCAATCTTCCAGGCTCAAGCAAACCTCTCACCTCAGCCTTCCGAATAGTTGCGACTACAAGTGCACACTGCCACACACCTAGCTAATTTTTGTGTTTTTCTGTAGAGATGGGGTTTTCTCATGTTGCCCAGGCTGATCTCAATTCTGGCCTCAAGCGATCTGCCCGCCTCGGCCTCCCAAAGTGCTGGGATTACAGGCATGAACCACCATGCCTGGCCAAGCACCAGAACTTAAGGCAGGATAATGCTACTGTTTTGTGCAATTGCAGTTGGGTTTATGATCAGGGCTGCCCTTACCTATGAAGCTGCTAACCCCTGAGCCTTGAAGGGAAAAGATAAACACCAGCTGCCAGTCTTCTGGTTACACAAGAAAGCCAGGGCAGGACAGCCATGGTGGCTCACACCTATAATCCAACACTTTGAGAGGCCAAGGCAGGAGGTAAAAAGGCCTGGACAACAAAAATTATTTTTCTAGATTGGTTTGCCCCTGAAATCAGGAAGTACCTTGCTAGTGACTGCTTGTTTTGTTTTTGTTTTTGTTTTTTTTTTTTTGAGACGGAGTCTCGCTCTGTCGCCCAGGCTGGAGTGCAGTGGCCGGATCTCGGCTCACTGCAAACTCCGCCTCCCGGGTTTACGCCATTCTCCTGCCTCAGCCTCCCGAGTAGCTGGGACTACAGGCGCCCGCCACCTCGCCCGGCTCGTTTTTTGTATTTTTTAGTAGAGACGGGGTTTCACCGTGTTAGCCAGGATGGTCTCGATCTCCTGACCTCATGATCCGCCGGTCTCGGCCTCCCAAAGTGCTGGGATTACAGGCTTGAGCCACTGCGCCCGGCCACTAGTGACTGCTTGTTAAAGTTATTTTGATATTGGACAATACCCCTGGCCACCCAGAACTTCATGAGTTTAACACTGAAGGCATCAAAGTGGTCTACTGCCTCCAAACAAGGTCTCTACTTCAGCCTCTAGATTGGGGGGTCGTAAAAACCCTCAAGGCTCATTACACACGTACTCTATGGAAAAGGATTATCAAAGCTGCAGAAGAGAACTTCAGCAGAGCGAACATTATGAAAGTCTGGAAGGGTTACACCACTGAAAAGGCCATCAAGCCTGAAACAATAAATTCCTGCTGGAGAAAACGGTCTTCAGATGTGCATGACTTCATGGGATTTATAATAGAGCCCATGAAGGAAATCACGAAAGAGATTGTAGAGACAGCAATAAAGGGTAGATGGTGAGGGATTTCAAGAGATAGATCTTGGAGAAATTTAAGAACTAACAATCTGGAAGTGGGTGGCTCATGTCTGTGGTCCCAAATGCTTGGGAGGCTGAGGCGGGGAGATCACTTGAACCCAGGAGTTTGAGTCCAGCCTGGGCAACATAGCAAGACTGTCTCTATAAAAAATTAAAAATAAAAATTTTAAAAAGTAGGTCTGGCCGGACACGGTGGGTCACGCCTATAATCCCAGCACTTCGGAAGCCCAAGGCAGGTGGATCACCTGAGGTCAGGAGTTCGAGAGCAGCCTGGCTAACATGGCGAAACCGCATGTCCACTAAAAATACAAAACTAGCTGGCTGTGGTGGCACATGTCTGGGCGACAGTGCGAGACTCCATCTCCAAAAAAAAAAAAGCCAAAAACAAAAAAAACAAAAATAGGCCGGGCGAAGTGGCTCACACCTGTAATCTCAGCACTTTGGAAGGCTGAGGCAGGTGGATCATTTGAGGTCAGGAGTAAGAGACCAGCCTGGGAAACACGGTGAAACCCTGTATGATGGCACACACTTGTAATCCAAGCTGCTTGGGAGACTGAGATGGGAGCGCAGAGGCTGCAGTGAGCCGAGATCATCCCACTTCACTCCAGCCAGGGTGACAGAGTGATACTGGTCTCAAAACATAGGCGAGGCGAGGTGGCTCACACCTGTAATCCTAGCACGTTGGGAAGCTGAGGTGGGCGGATCACTTGAAGTCAGGAGTTCGAGATCAGCCTGGGCAACATGGTGAAACCCCATCTTTACAAAAAACACAACTTAACCAGGCATGATGGTGCACGCCTGTAATCCCAGCTACTCAGGAGGCTGAGGCATGAGAATCGTTTGAAACAGAGGGGCAGAGGCTGCAGTGAGCTGAGATCGCGCCACTGCACTCCAGCCTGGGCAACAGAGCAAATCAAAAAATAATTAATTAAAAATAGAAAAGCTAACATATACCACACTGAAGAAATTAACAGAAGACAGCTGATGGAAAGGAGTGCTTCTGAACTAGTGCCAGATGATGAGGAAGAAGCCAGAGAAGCAGCAGCAGTACCAGAATGACAATCTGGTAGGAGGATTCTCATTATTCGAGACTGTTTTTGAGTTCTTTGATGACACAGACCCAAGACATGGGCACTGAAACTAAGTGTAAATGGTAGAAGAAGGAACAATACTGTATATAAACATTTTTAGGGAAATGAAAAAGAAAGTCAGGCAGAAATCATGAGATATTCCCATAAAGTCACACAGACTGCCTGTCTCTCCTTCTACCTCTTCCACCTCTGAGGCAGCAAGACCAACCCCTACTCTTCCTCCTCCTTAGCTGTTCAACGTGACGTTGACGAAGATGACCTTTGTGGTTATCCATGTCCACTTCATAAAGTCAATATATTTTCTCTTCCTTCCTTCTTTTCTTTTTTTAAAAGAGTCAGGGTCTCGGGAAGTGGAGGTTACAGTGAGCCGAGATCATGCCACTGCACTACAGCCTGGGCAATAGAGTGAAACTCTGTCTCAAAAATAAACAAACAAATAAATAAAGAGGCAGGGTCTGTCTGGATGCTCTGTTTGGACCCTCTGTCATCCAGGCTGGAGTGCAATGGCACTATCGTAACTCAATGCAGATTTAAATTCCTGGACTCAAGTGTTCCTCCTGCCTCAGCCTCCTGAGTATCTAGAGCTATAGGTGCACACCACCCAGCCTGGCTAATTTTTTCCTATGATTTTCTTAGTAATATTTTCTTTCTTCTAGCTTACTTTATTATAAGAATACAGTACATAATACATATAACATATAAAAAGCATGTTAACTGTTTATGTTACCAACAAGGCTTCTGGTCAACAGTAGGCTATTAGTAGTTAAGTTTTTGAGGAGTCAAAAGTTACATGCTGCCGGGCGCGGTGGCTCACGCCTGTAATCCCAGCACTTTGGGAGGCCGAGGCGGGTGGATCACAAGGTCAGGAGATCGAGACCATGGTGAAACCCCGTCTCTACTAAAAATAGAAAAAATTAGCCGGGCGCGGTGGCGGGCGCCTGTAGTCCCAGCTACTCAGGAGGCTGAGGCAGGAGAATGGCATGAACCCGGGAGGCGGAGCTTGCAGTGAGCCGAGATTGCGCCACTGCACTCCAGCCTGGGCGACAGACCGAGACTCTGTCTCAAAAAAAAAAAAAAAAAAAAAAAAAAAGTTACATGCAGAGGCTGAGGTGGGCAGATCACTTGAGCTCAGGAGTTTTGAAACAAACCTGGGCAATGTGGTGAAACCCTGTCTCTATAAAAAATTAAAGAATTAGCCAGGCATGCTGGTACGGGGCTATAGTCTCAGCTACTTGGGTGGCTAAAGTGAAAGAATAAGCTTGAGCTCAAGAGGTTGAGGCTGCAGTGAGCTGTGATTACACCACTGCACTCCAGCCTGGGAAACAGAGTGAGACTCTGCCTCAAAATTAACAAGTTTATATTCAGATTTTCTTTTTTCTTTTTTTTTTTTTTGAGATGGAGTCTCGCTCTGTTACCTAGGCTGGAGTGCAAAGGCGCGATCTCGGCTCACTGCAACCTCCACCTCCCGGGTTCAAGTGATTCTCCTGCCTCAGCCTCCTGAGTAGCTGGGATTACAGGCGTGTGCCACCAAGCCCGGCTATTTTGTTTTGTTTTGGTTGTTTTTTTTTTTTTTTTTTTTTGAGACAGAGTCTCGCTCTGTCACCCAGGCTGGAGTGCAGTGGTGCGATCTTGGCTCACTGCAAGCTCTGCCTCCCGGGTTCATACCATTCTCCTGTCTCAGCCTCCTGAGCAGCTGGGACTACAGGCGCCCACCACCAAGCCTGGCTAATTTCTTTTTGTATTTTTAGTAGTGACGGAGTTTCACCGTGTTAGCCAGAATGGTCTCCACCTCCTGACCTCATGATCTGCCCACCTCGGCCTCCCAAAGTGCTGGGATTACAGGCGTGAGCCACCGCGCCCAGCCTAATTTTTGTATTTTTAGTAAAGACAGGGTTTCGCCATGTTGGTAAGGCTGGTACTGGACTCCTAACCTTTCGATCCACCTGCCTCGGCCTCCCAAAGTGCTGGGATTACAGGCATGAGCCACCGTACCCGGCCTATATTCAGATTTTCAACCGCACAGGGCTTGGGGTCCCAACCCCCATGTTGTTCAAGGGACAACTGTATAGCCCGTTGCTCCCAAGCTACAAACCTGTAAAGTAACACAGTAAGTATTTATGTATCTAAATATAAAAAAGGTACAGTAAAAATACTGTACTATAATCTTATGATTATAACAATTTTTAAAATGACCACTGTCATAAACGCAGTCCAGCACTGACCAAAATGTTGTCATACAGGGCCGGGTGTGGTGTCTCACACCTGTAATCCCAGCACTTTGGGAGGCCGAGGCGGGAAGATTACTTGAGGTCAGGACTTTGAGACCAGCCTAGCTAGCATTGTGAAATCCCGTCTCCACTAAAAATACAAAAATTATCTGGGCGTGGGTTGGGCATGGTGGCTCATGCCTATAATCCTAGCACTTTGGGAGGCTGAGGCAGGCGGATCATCTGAGGTCAGGAGTTCAAGAACAGCCTGACCAACTTGGTGAAACCTCGTTTTCCACTAAAACTACAAAAATTAGCTGGGCGTGGTGGTGGGCGCCTGTAGTCCCAGTTACTCGGGAGACTGAGGCAGGAGAATCGCTTGAACCCGGGAGGTAGAGGTTGCAATGAGCTGAAATAGTGCCACAGTACTCCAGCCTGGGAAACAGAGGGAGACTCTGCCTCAAAAAAAAAAAAAAAAAAAAAGGAGGTTCTAGACAGTGGAACTCATGGAGGTTCCTGGAGCGGGCATGCCCAGGGAGGGCATGGAAGCTCCGTGCCCCTTCCCCCATACCTCACCCTATTCAACTCTTCATATGAAAAAATCCTTCAAGTCAAGAAGAATACAAGGAACTGAGAGGAGTTAGGAAAAATATAAGGGCCATGTACTCGACCCCCAACCCCTGCTCTTGGTGGGTGTGGGTGATAGGAACTTTATATCTGGAAATCTAAGAGTAGCATGAACTTCTGCTCTGCTTCTCTTCTAGAATTTTAAGAAGGTGGTAGACTGGCAGATGTGACCTGCCATCACACAAGAAAAATGGAAGAGATGGTAGCGCACTGAGATTTGTTGGAGACCCCTAGGAAATTACCCTTCAGTTTCCTGTGACTCCTAAGTGATGGAGAAGGGCTAAAAGTTCTTGTGGGCAAGGAGAGAGGGAAGGAGCAGAAACTGGTTATGGTACATAAATCTATACAAGGAGAACTGGATGTGCTTGCGTTATTATTTTTAATGTTTAGATAATCAATGTACATTCTTGCTAAGTTGAGCATGGTGGCTCATACCTGTAATCCCAGCACTTTGGGAGGCAGAAGCAAGAGGATCATTTGAGGTCAGGAGTGCAAGACCAGCCTGGCCAACATGGTGAAACCCCATCTCCACTAAAAATATAAAAATTAGCCGGGCATGGTGGTGGACACCTATAATCCTAGCTACCTGGAGGCTGAGGCAGGAAAATCGCTTGAAGGCAGAGGTTGTAGTAAGCCCAGATTGTGCCACTGCACTCCAGCCTGGACAAAATAGCAAGACTCTGTCTCAAAGGCAAAAAACAAAAAACAAAAAAACTCTTTGCTATACATAGTTTTGTTATTTTTATTTTTAAGGAAACTGTATTTATGAAAGTAGTATTTGAAGAGAAGTTTATTATAGGTTACTGACAAAGTTAATCTATCAGTTAATATATATCACAATCATTTTTTTTTTTTTTAAAGAAAGAAAAAGGCCGGGCCTGGTGGCTCATGCCTGTAATCCCAGCACTTTAGGAGGCTGAGGCGGGCAGATCACAAGGTCAGGAGCTCAAGACTACCCTGACCAACATGGTGAAACCCTGTCTCTACTAAAAATACAAAAATTAGCCAGGCGTGGGGGCGCCCACCTGTAATCCCAGCTACTCAGGAGGCTGGGGCAGGAGAATCGCTTGAACCCACGAAGTGGAGGTTGCAGTGAGCCAAGAAGATCTAAAACCAATAACCTAAGTGTACAGCTTAGTGAGCTAGAAAAAGATCAAACTAAATCCAAAGCTAACAGAAAGAAGAAAATAGTAAAGTTTAGAGTGGAGATAAGAAAATGAGGACTAAAAATACAATGGAAAAAAATCTATGAAACCAAAAGTTGGTTCTTTGAAAAGATCAACAAGGGCCGGGCGTGGTGGCTCACGCCTGTAATCCCAGCACTTTGGGAGGCTGAGACTGGCGGATCACGAGGTCAGATCGAGACCATCCTGACTAACACAGTGATAACCCTGTCTCTACTAAAAATACAAAAAAATAGCCGGGTGCAGTGGCAGGCGCCTGTAGTCCCAGCTACTCAGGAGGCTGAGGCAGAAGAATGGCGTGAACCCGGGAGGTGGAGCTTGCAGTAAGCCGAGATCGCACCACCACTGCACTCCAGCCTAGGCGACAAAGCAGGACTCCGTCTCAAAAAAAAAAAAGAAGAAGATCAACAAAAGTGACAAACCTTTTAGTTAAACTACGAAAAAAATGAGAGAAGACTCAATTACTAAAACCAGAAATGAAGGAGGGGCTGTAACTAATGACTAAAAATAAGACATAAGTTAAAAGGACCATAAGAAAATACAATAAATTGTGCCCCAACAAATTAGATAACTTAGACGAAGTGAACAAATTTCTAGAAACACAAACCATCAAACACAAGAAGAAATAGAAAATCTGAATAGATAAGTAAGGAGATCAAATCAGGATTTGAAAAAACCTTCCAACAAAAAAAGGCCAAGAATCAGATAGCTTCACTAGTAAAGCAAACATTTAAAAGAAGAAATAAGCCGGGTGCAGTGGTTCATGCCTGTAATCCCAGCACTTTGGGAGGCTGAGGCGGGTGGATCACTTGAGGTCAAGCGTTCAAGACCAGCCTGACCAACATGGCAAAACCCCATCTCTACTAATAATACAAAAATTAGCCTGGCATATTGGCGGGTGCCTGTAATCCCAGCTACTCGGGAGGCTGAGGCAGGAGAACTGATTGAACCTAGGAGATGGAGGCTGCAGGGAGCTGACATTGCACCACTGCACTCCAGCCAGGGTGACAGAGTAAGACTCCTGTTTCAAAAAAAAAAAGAAGAAATAATACCAATTCTCCTCAAACTCTTCCAAAAAAACAAAAGAGAGAACATTTCCAAACTTACTCTATGGGGCTAGGATTAGCCTGATACCCGAGGCAGACAAAGATACTACAAAGAAAGAAAAATAGACCGGGCGTGGTGGCTCACGCCTGTAATCCCAGCACTTTGGGAGGCCAGCGTGGAGTCTGAGACCAGCCTGGTCAGCATGGTGAAACCCTGTCTCTACAAAAATTACAAAAATTAGCCGGGTGTGGTGGTGGGTGCCTGTAATTCCAGCTACTCAGGAGGCTGAGACAGGAGAATCGCTTGAACCCAGGAGGTGGAGGCTGCAGTGAGCTGAGATCTCGCTACTGCACTCCAGCCTGGGCAACAAAGAGCAAAATTCCATCTCAAAAAAGAAAGAAAAAATACAATTGAACATTCCCATGAAAATAGATGCAGAAATCCTCAATAAAATACTAGGAAACCAAATTCAGCAGCATATGAAAGGATTATACACCATGACCAAGTGGGATTTATCCCCATAATGCAAGGATGGCTCAACATTTGAAAATCAATCCATGTAATACGCCAAATTAACAGAATGAAGGAAAGTAACCATATGATGATTTTATGTATTTATTTACTTTTTTTTGGAGATTCAGTCTCACTCTGTCACCCAGGCTGGAGTGCAGTTGTGCAATCTTGGCTCACTGCAACCTCTGCCTCCCAGGTTCAAGAGATTCTCCTGCCTCAGCCTCCCAAGTAACTGGGATTACAGGCGTGTGCCACCACACTCGGCCAATTTTTTTTTTTTTTTCTTTTGGGAGAGATGGGGTTTCACCGTGTTGGCCAGGCTGGTCTTGAACTCCTGGTCTCAAGTGATCTGCCCACCTCAGTCTCCCAAAGTGCTGGGATCACAGGCGTGAGCCACCGTGACCGGCCTATTTTAATTGACGTAGAAAAAGCATCTGACAAAAACTAAAACATTTTCATGATAAAAACACTCAATAAACTAGGAACAGAACTGAACTTCCAGCCAGGTCTGGTGGCTCACACCATAATCCCAGCACTTTGGGAGGCCAAGGCAGGCAGATCACCTGAGGTCAGGAGTTCGAGATCAGCCTGGCCAATATAGTGAAACCCTGTCTGTACCAAAAACACAAAAATTGGCTAGTCGTGGTGGCGGACGCCTGTAGTCCCAGGTACTAGGGAGGCTGAGGCAGGAGAATTGCTTGAACACAGGAGGCAGAGGTTGCAGTGAGCTGAGATCACATCACTCCAGCCTGGGCATCACAGAAAGACTCTGTTTCAAAAAAAAAAAAAAAAAAAGACCAAAAAGAAGTGAAGTTCCTCAACACAATAAAGTCCATATATAAAAAACACACAGCTAACATCATACACCCACACATCATACATTTCACAGACTTGTAAAAGGCTGAAAGCTTTCTCCCTAAGATCAGGAACAAGACAAGGATGCACACTTCGACCATTTCCATTCAATACAGTACTAGAAGTCCTAGCCAGAGAAATTAGACAGAAAAAGAAATAAGAAGTATCCAAGTTGGAAAAGAACCTGTAAGACTATTTCTGTTTGCAGATAACACAAACTTAAATATAGAAAACCCTAAAGAATCCAAACAGACCACGTGCAGTAGCTCACGCCTGTAATCCCAGCACTTTGGGAGGCCAAGGTGGCAAGATTGTTTGAGGCAAGGAGTTTGAGACCAGCCTGGGCAACTTAGTGGAACCCTGTATCAACACAAAAAACGCAAAAATTAGCCAGGCATGGAAGAGCATGTCTGTAGTCCCAGCTACTTGGGAGACTGTGGCAGGAGAATCAATTGAGCCCGGGAGGTCAAGGCTGCAGTAAGCTGTGATCATGCCACTGCACTCCAGCCTGTGTGACAGAGACCCTGTCTCAAAAGAAAAGAATGAAATTGGAAAAATTAACTCAAAATGAACCAAAGACCCTGGGTGCAGTGGCTCATGCCTATAATTCCAACACTTTGGGAGGCCAAGGCAGGAGGACTGCTTGAACTCACGAGTTCAAGACCAGCCTGGGCAACATGGTGAAATTCCATCTCTACAAAAACTACAAAAATTAGCCAGGTGTGCTGGTATGCATTTATAGTCCCACCTACTTGGGAGGCTGAGATGGGAAGATCACTTGAGCTTGGGGAGGTCGAGGCTGCAGTGAGTAGCCATTAAACTCCAGCCTGGGTGACAGAGTGAGACCCTGTCTCAAACAAAACAAAACAAAACAAAACAAAAAAAAAACCCAATAGGCTAAAGACCTAAATTTAAGAGCTAAAGGTACGAAACTCTCGGTAGGAAACACAGGGGCAAATTTTCATGCACGGATTTGGCAATGGTTCCTTAAAAATGATACCAAAAACATAAACTACAGAAGAAAAAATAGATAAATTTGACTTCATTAAAATTCCATTTCTAGAGAGGGCTGGATTACAGCAGGCACTGGGAAACTACACAACCACTTGCCCCCTCCCTGGCACTGCTGCCCCCGGAAGGTCTGCCTTCAGTTCAAAAAACAAACAAACAAACAAAAAAACCAATGATCTTTCTGGCCACATTAAAAAAAAGAAAGAAAAGTTTTAAATTGTATGCATCAAAAGACACTAATTACTAAAGTGAAAAGAAAACCCATAAAATGAGAGAAAGTATTTATAAATCACATAGCCAATGAGGGGGTTAATATCCAGAATCTATAAAAAAACTCGTACAACTCAACAACACAAACAACCCAACTTTAAAATGGGCAAAGGAGGCTGGGTGCAGTGGCTCACGCCTGGAAACTCAGGACTCTGAGAGGCTGAGGCAGGAAGATGGCTTGAGTCCAGGAGTTCAAGACCAGCCTGGGTAACATACTGAGATCTTGTTTCTATAATAACTTGGCAAAGCCGGGCCTGGTGGCTCACTTCAGGTCAGGAGTTCAAGACCAGCCTGGTCGACATGGTGAAATCCTGCCTCTACTAAAGAAAAGATACAAAAATTAGCTGAGCATAACGGTGTGCGCCTGTAGTCCCAGCTACTCTAGGGGCTGAAGTAGGAGAATCGCTTGAATCCGGAAGGTGGGCCGGGAGCAGTGGCTCACACCTGTAATCCCAGCACTTTGGGAGGCCGAGGCAGGCGGATCACAAGGTCAGGAGATCGAGACCATCCTGGCTAACATGGTGAAACCCCGTCTCTACTAAAAAATACAAAAATTAGGTGGGCGTGGTGGCAGGCACCTGTAGTCCCAGCTACTCGGGAGGCTGAGGCAGGAGAATGGCGTGAACCCCAGAGATGGAGCTTGCAGTGAGCCGAGATTGTGCCACTGCACCAGCCTGGGCAACAGAGCAAGACTCCATCTCAAAAAAAAAAAAAAAAAAAAAAAAGAAAAAAGAAAAAAAAAAGGCAGAAGTACAATAGGCCCAGCAATTCCACACCTAGGTATACCGATAAGAGAACTGAAAATGGATTCACAGCAGTATTATTCACAATAGCCAAGTGGTGTGAACAACCTAAGAGTTCATTCACAGATGAGTGGATAAGCCAAATATGGTATGTACACACAGTGGAAGATGTGGCCAAAGAAGGAATGAAATTCTGACACAATCTACAACGTGGATGAACCTTGAAGACATTATGCTCAGTGAAGAAACCAGAGGCTTCCAACAGAGGGAGGGGGAGGGGGTCTGCCCACCTGACAGAGGTGAGGGAGAGGCGTCCACATCCCTCTGCACCAGCTCAGCAGGTGGGAGCTCTACTTTATCCTCTTCAGGCCCCCACCGGCTCTTCCGCTTCCTCTTCACGGTAGCTGCGGAGGCTGGCTTCCCAGGGGCAGCTGGAGCAGGGATGACGGTGGGCACAGGCGTGGATGAGGCGGGGCAGGTGGTGGCTGGGGGTAAGGACCCTGACAGGGCTTCAGGCGGGGACTTGCGCTTCAGGCCAGGGTCGGGTGCTGTGAGGCTGCCTGTGGAGCTGGCCTTGGCTTTCCGGAACTCCTCCAGCTTCTGTCGGTAGTACTTGTACCCTTGGCTGTTGGGCTCGTACAGAAAGCTGCAAAGGAGAGTTGGGGGGTGCATTGTCAGCTGGGCCCGAGGCCCTGTCCCTGATTCTGGGCAGGAGCAGTTCTGGCCTTGTGTGCCCACGTTGGCCAGGGTCATGTCATGATCACGGTCTCCACCACAACCTCCTGCCCTGCCAGGCCTCCTGGCAGTGGCTGCTGGTTCTGGTGGCCTGATGCCCTTCCTTTGAACTGTGGGTCACTCCAATCCTCACCCTGTATTTATCAGGCACCCATCACACTGTCATTTTTTACCCTGCTACAAAGGGAAAGGGCAGGGACCCTCACACCCTTCCCCAGGGCCTGGGAAAGGCGAGACATTCACACCAAGAAATCTCAGATTGTGGGGAGACACCAGACATGAGAAAGGGCAGAGGAACTTGTCTTGATCCCAATGGCTTCTCAAATGCATCTCTAAGACATTGAACATCAGAACAGAACAAGTAGCTGATTTCCACTTCCTATGGGGGCAGGCAGCCTCAGGGCAATGTGGCTTCCAGTAAGGCCAGGAGCACAGGTCTTCTCAGTCCCTACCCAGCCTGAGGAACAGAGCAGGTGGCGCTGGTTCACAGCTGGGTTCCACACCTACTGGCGCCTCTCAGACTGTACATGTCCCCAGTCCACAGGACTGTCTTTTTTTTTTTCTTTTTTGAGACAGAGTGTCGCTCCGTCGCCCAGGCTGGAGTGCAGTGGCGTGATCTCGGCTCACTGCAAGCTCTGCCTCCTGGGTTCACGCCATTCTCCTGCCTCAGCCTCCCAAGTAGCTGGGACTACAGGCGCCTGCCACCATGTCCAGCTAATTTTTTGTATTTTTAGTAGAGACAGGATTTCACCGTGTTAGCCAGGATGGTCTCGATCTCCTGACCTCATGATCTGTCCGCCTTGGCCTCCCAAAGTGCTGGGATTACAGGCTTGAGCCACCGCGCCCAGCCACAGGACTGTCTTTGAGGTCTATGCTAAAAGGAAGAGTCGTGGCCAAGCTCCACATGGCAGAACACTGGGAGAGAACTGAACACGTGTACAGCCTTGAACGCATGTTACAGTGCTGAACAACATGGGGCTGGACCTGCACTTGTGAATCTGGAGGGATGGTCATTGCACCAAGGCATGCTACTAACGTGAACTAAAGGGTCAAGCATGCTGTGAAGTCCTTTTGTGTAAGACAGAGACCAGGTGCAGCGGCTCATGTCTGTAATCCCAACTCTTTGGGAAGCCGAGGTGGGCAGATCATCTGAGGTCAGGAGTTCGTGACCAGCCTGGCCAACATGGTGAAACCCCATCTGTACTACAAATACAAAAATCAGCTGGGCCTGGTGGCACGAGCCTGTAGTCCCAACTGCTCGGGAGGCTGAGGCAGGAGAATTGCTCGAACCTGGGAGGCGGAGGTTGCAGTGAGCCAAGATTGGGTCACTGCACTCCAGCCTGGACAACAGAGTGAGACTCCATCTCAAAAAAATAAGATAAATAGGCCGGGCGCGGTGGCTCAAGCCTGTAATCCCAGCACTTTGGGAGGCCGAGATGGGCGGATCACGAGGTCAGGAGATCGAGACCATCCTGGCTAACACGGTGAAACCCTGTCTCTACTAAAAAATACAAAAAAAAACTAGCCGGGCGAGGTGGCGGGCGCCTGTAGTCCCAGCTACTCGGGAGGCTGAGGCAGGAGAATGGCGTAAACCCGGGAGGCGGAGCTTGCAGTGAGCTGAGATCCGGCCACTGCACTCCAGCCTGGGCAACAGAGCGAGACTCCGTCTCAAAAAAAAAAAAAAAAAAAAAAAGATAAATAAATAAATAGTGAACGAGCAGCAAGAGACCCCTTCGACAATTTCTACATGAGCCTGTGTGTCTACGGCCCTGCTAACATCCGGTACCTCAGGAGGGTGGGACAGAAAGACAGGAGACGGCAGCATCTTCTCTGTGATCCTGGGTCATGGTACAAGTGTGACTCAGTGAGGGACATTTGTACAAATTAAGAGGTAAAAGCCACAACTGTTCAGGAGGGAAGGGAACAGTTGGTCAGATTTGGAAAAGACACTTGACAGCCGGGTGAGTTCAGACACAGATTTGAGGCCAAGCTGGGGAGGCTCACTTGCCAAGGCTAAGCGGGCATGGGGATGTGGGGGCATCTTCCTGGCCTCAGCTGGTGCTTCACCCTGAATGTCCTCCAGGATGGCCCAAGGATGCATTACAGTCCCCTGGAGGGTCTGCCCATCTTGGGGAGGAGGTTACAATGGCACCTAATGGTGGACCCCCATGAGGGGGAGAAAGTGGAGCCCCCACAACCCCATCTAGAACAGGGCTGAGTGCACCACCAAGGCTCCCCTCCGGTGGAACTAATCCCACCCTGAGCCCAGTGATAACCACTGTTAAGGTGTTTCCTGTCAGTTTCAACAAAGATTTACCTTAATAGAGCCGTGATTCTATTTTACATATCCCAGTTTTAAAAAAAATTTCTGGGCCGGGCGCGGTGGCTCAAGCCTGTAATCCCAGCACTTTGGGAGGCCGAGGCGGGTGGATCACGAGGTCAGGAGATCGAGACTATCCTGGCTAACATGGTGAAACCCCGTCTCTACTAAAAATACAAAAAACTAGCCGGGCGTGGTGGCGGGCGCCTGTAGTCCCAGCTACTCGGGAGGCTGAGGCGGGAGAATGGCGTGAACCCGGGAGGCGGAGCTTGCAGTGAGCTGAGATCCGGCCACTGCACTCCAGCCTGGGCGACAGAGTGAGACTCCGTCTCAAAAAAAAAAAAAAAAAAAAAAAAAAATTTCTGGGCCGGGCGCGGTGGCTCAAGCCTGTAATCCCAGCACTTTGGGAGGCCGAGGCGGGTGGATCACGAGGTCAGGAGATCGAGACTATCCTGGCTAACATGGTGAAACCCCGTCTCTACTAAAAATACAAAAAACTAGCCGGGCGTGGTGGCGGGCGCCTGTAGTCTCAGCTACTTGGGAGGCTGAGGCGGGAGAATGGCGTGAACCCGGGAGGCGGAGCTTGCAGTGAGCTGAGATCATGCCACTGCACTCCAACCTGGGAGACACAGCGAGACTCCGTCTCAAAAAAAAAAAAAAAAAAAAAAAAAAAAATTTCTGCCTGAAGCTGATGACATAAGCCTTTCCTGTTAGAACGGTGGAAGCATGTTCACTGACTAGCCTTGCCTCAGTTTCCTCATGCTGGGCTGCCGGCTCACATGGGTGCCTTCTGAAGGTGGCATACTCCACTGGGGAGATGCGCTGATGATTTAGCCCACAGAGGCTGGACACTGTGTCACTGACTTTTCTTTCCTTTTTTTTTTTTTTTTTTGAGATGGAGTCTCGCTGTTGCCCAGGCTGGTGTGCAGTGGCGTGATCTCGGCTCACTGCAAGCTCTGCCTCCCGGATTCAGACCATTCTCCTGCCTCAACCTCCCGACTAGCTGGGACTACAGGTGCCCACCACCCACGCCCGGCTTTTTTTTTTTTTTTTTGTATTTTTTAGTAGAGACGGGGTTTCACCATATGTTAGCCAGGATAGTCTTGATCTCCTGACCTCATGATCTGCCTGCCTCAGCCTCCCAAAGTGCTGGGATTACAGGAGTGAGCCACCACGCCCAGCCTACTGACTTTACTATAGCTGATGCTCTATTGACATGATTTCCAGGATGTATCTCAGAAATGGGAGAATGACTACTCCAAGGGATGGGCGTTTCCAGCTTTTCATTTTTATTTGTTTGTCTGTTTTTCAAGACGGAGTCTTGCTCTTGTTGCCCAGGCTGCAGTGTTGTGGCGCGATCTTGGCTCACCGCAACCTCCACCTCCCGGGTTCAAGCCATTCTCCTGCCTCAGCCTCCTGAGTAGCTGGGATTACAGGCATGTGCCACCACACCTGGCTAATCTTGTATTTTTAGTAGAGATGGGGTTTTTCCACGTTGGTGAGGCTGGTCTTGAACTCTCGACCTCAGGTGATCCACCTGCCTCAGCCTCCCAACGTGCTGGGATTACATGTGTGAACCACCACGCCCGGCCTCATTTTTTATTTTTTGAGATGGGTCTTGCTCTGTCACCCAGGCTGGAGTGCTATGGCACGATCTCGGCTGCCTCTGCCTCCTGGGTTCCAGCGATTTTCCTGCCTCAGCCTCCCAAGTAGCTGGGATTATAGGTGCACGCCACCATGCCCAATACATTTTTATATTTTTAGTAGAGACGGGGTTTCGCCATGTTGGCCAGGCTGTTCTCAAACTCCTGACATCAGGTGATCCACCTGCCTCGGGCTCCCAAAGTGCTGGGATTATAGGCGTGAGCCACCACACCAGGCCTCCAGCTTCTTTATAGCCATGCAGTTGGTTAAGAATTGTTTCCCGGCCGGGCGCGGTGGCTCAAGCCTGTAATCCCAGCACTTTGGGAGGCCGAGGCAGGTGGATCACGAGGTCAGGAGATCGAGACTATCCTGGCTAACATGGTGAAACCCCGTCTCTACTAAAAATACAAAAAACTAGCTGAGCGTGGTGGTGGGTGCCTGTAGTCTTAGCTACTTGGGAGGCTGAGGCCGGAGAATGGCGTGAACCCGGGAGGCGGAGCTTGCAGTGAGCCGAGATCACGCCACTGCACTCCAGCCTGGGAGACAGCGAGACTCCGTCTCAAAAAAAAAAAAAAAAAAAAAAAAAAAAAAGAATTGTTTCCCAAAATGGCTGGGGTGTGCCTGGCCCACAGGCGTGACAGGGAAGGGCCAGGAGTGGCCACATGAGGTGGCTGTTAGATTTGGGGGTGAGGGGAGGTCTGCCAACCACGTGGGTCCAACCAGCATTTCTGTGCTTTGGGGCTGCCTCATATCTGACCCTGCATGGAGATTAAACACAGGCGCAAATCTGCATGCCCTGCAGGGGCCTGAATACCTGGTCGTCCCCCCTGACCCATCCAGTTCTTTCCTGGTCTGGCTATAGTTCTGCAGTGAGTGTGGGGATGAGTTCCCTTCAGTCTCAACTCCTTTGGCTGCCCAGGGTACCCACCCCAGGCGACCTCAACCAGCCTGGCCTCCCCCACAGCCACACCTGACAAGCTGGGCACCTGCCAGCAATACCCCAGAACAGAAAGGACACACAGGATGGCCGGGGCCACCTGCACCAATAGTATCTCTCAGTTCTGACATCTGGGGAGAGGCTAGGCTGCAGCGACTGGTCCCTGGACCCCTCTGACCGGGCAGAGCCACCAGGCTCTGGGCCTTGGACAGAATTCCAAATCCTTGCCTGCTTCTCCCTTTGAAAAGGTTTCACAGTCAGTGTCTACCTACAATGACAGCAAACTAGGTTTCCTATTTATATAGCCTTAATCAGGCAAATGAAGGAAAGACACAATGACTTGGAGGAGACTAGTGACCTAACCCTGAGGTGTGGCCAACAACTCAATGGTCCCCAGGGCAAGTCCCAGATTCAGGACACCTGGGGGGCGCTCCAGTCCCAGGCAGATCCCTCTCCTGAATTCCAGGCCCAAACAATCCACGACCCCAACACAGGCTCCCGGACACAGAGGTACCAGACTGGGTACACAGAGGTACCAGCCCCTCTCCCTGTCCCCATCCACTAGGTCAGCTGAGCCTTGACCCTCCCTGTTCCCAGCCCCCACGTTCCCTCAGTCCCACCTCCCAAGGGTGGCCCACTGCCCTCGTCTGCCTGGACCTGGCCTGGCCATGTCTGCCCACCCTCCACGACCTTGGTCAGTGACCACAAAAAGCACAGTTGCCCCATCTGCGATGAAGTCTGCTGAATCAACCAGCCCAGAGAGCTGCTGCTCCAGGACTTTGTCATGTGCTGTCACACCTCCTCAATGACTGAGTCGGGGCTTGTGTAACCTCATGGGCACGTTACCCCCACATCCCCCAGGCACCCACTTGCCTCCCCGGGCACAGAGCAAGTCCCAAACCCACCCAATGAATTGATGAGCCAGTGAACACAGACCTAGCCACTGGGGCTAGGGTGCGACCGCATGGTGGGGGATGGCAGGGAGGCTAGGCTGCTTGTCATGCACCCACCCTTCTGTGGAACTCACATACAGGCTGGATGTTCCCCCTCCATAGATCCTAAAGTTCTCCATTCTCTGCCACTTCCCTCGTCATAAAGGGGAGACCCTGAGAACGTACACAATATAAACTAAACACTACTGTGAATTTCCACTTGAGAGCCTGACCTGACCCCGGTCAAGGGCTGCCATGTGTCCCAAAGACAACTGGGCAAGTGCTAGAGACTTTCTCCATGAGGCACCTAAAAGACACAAAGGCCCCAAAGGCCCCGTGCACCTGCCTCAGAGACCACCCAGGGTGCTGGTGTGCGTGTGGGACATGCCTGCAGGGAGGCAGAGCCGGGCTCTGGGGTCAGAGACTCTTAGACCTGCCAGCATCTCACAGTGGGACCCCAGCAAGTGGCTGGACTCTGCCGATCCAGTGTCCTCCCCTGCAGGGGGGCTGTGGCCAAGGTGACGGTCACCTCCCTGGCAGGGCCCCCCTTACCTGAATGCCTGGTTCTCACGGTTGTTCTGGAGGGCAATGGTTTCCACCTCGGGACCCCCGTCCGCTATGAACCTGGCCAACTTTTCTGCAAGGTTCTTGACCTCTTCGTCCTCTGGGGGTGAAACTTTAAGCAGGCTGTCAGTACTGGGCTCAACTCACCACACCCAACAGCCTAATTTCTGCTAAGAACCCCAAGGGCAACAAGTGGGGTTTGTTTTAGGAATGATGCAAAGAGAAACAGGCAAATGGGAATCAGATTACTGCACTGGGACCAGACGCCAGAGTTCATAACACACCTCCAGCCCCCACCCCCTGCCCCCCTACCCTGTCCAACAAGGGAGGTCAAGAGGGCCTGGGACACGAGCCGGGACAAACGATCCAAACGTGACAGCAGGTCTGGGTGGGGTAGGAGGGGAGATGGGAGCATCCCAGGTCACATGGCTGGGGGGTGCTGTTGGGCCTCCTTTCCTTGGGAGAGGCTCAGGGCACAGGGCCACAGGGAACACAAGGAACAAACCTCTGCAGCCCGCGCTTGGCCTGAACATCAATCCCGCCCACCCACCAACACTTGGCTGGGATTTTATGTCATCGCAGTCGAAGACCAGCTCACCAGCTCGTATTTCCCCTTCCCCTTCCCCTGAAATTCATCCCATCCGAATTGCACCAGCTGACAGTGTCTGTCCCCCAGGTCCTCAGCCGTACACTACACTTGCCTTGCCCTGTCCTCAGTGCCCAGGAGGAAGCTGGGGCTCATTAACACTTGTTAACGTAACAAAGAACCAACAAGCAAAAGCCCCCTCTACCCAGGGTACTGCCCTGAACTGATCTCCCAGGAGTGACCTCGATCGCCAAGAGCACCCGTGTACCCCACACATGTGGCTTGACACTCAGGCTTCACCAGGTCCTTGGAGCACTGAGGGGGAAGGTGGTGTCAGACCCATTCCCAGAGTGACCCCAGATGCCTGGGAGAATACTGACCTCAACCACCAGTGCCACACAGTGCCACTCCAGCGCCTCCAGGAACCCCGATTCCACACTGGGGCACGGTATGTCCACAGGCCTCCCCAGAACCTCCCGCCCACTCTGTCCACCTACCTTTCTGAGAGGCTGCCTGCGACTTCTGTGCTTCCTTTCTTATCTCAGCCACCTTCTTCCTGTAGTAGAGGAATTCCCTGCTATTCTTATCGTGCAAAAATCTGGAGAGGAGGAAGTTTGCAGAAGAGAGGGAAAAATGAGTATCTGTGACAGGCGTATCCCTGTAGCTTCTATCGCACAAAAAAAGGCAGGCTGGCGAGCAGGGACCCAAAAGCAAGTCTCCGTGCCACATGGGAGCCACTCGTCACTTCTAGTGAGAATCAGAAAACGCTCGGAACAGCATCCGGCCCACGCTAGCAAGCAACCAGCCCCGCACGTGCGACTGTGCAGCAAATTCATTCAATAGCACGGCCTTCCCTTCCCCGGAGATACTCACGCAAATGCTGGGTTATCCTTGTAGTCCTCCATAGCTACTTTTTCTAACTCGGGGCCTCCTTCTGCCACAAAGCGGGCCAATTTCTCTATCACTTTCCGAGTCTCGGCTCCCTCTGGGGGTGAAACTTTAAGGAGGCTGTCAGTACTGGGGTTCAACTCACACACCCCACAGTCAATAGGCACACTCTCTCTACGGACCACAACGACAGAGGGGTGGGGGGAGAAGAGTGTGAGATGCAGGAGGCTGTCGGGCGTCCCGAGTCCAGGCACAAAACACCATGATGAGGGGGGAGTTGGTCTCACTGTCTTGGTGAGACACACTGGGTGGGAGAGAAGTGTGTGAGGCTGTGGTGAGCTCCAGGCTGGAAGCTAGCAGAAAATATATCCAGCTTCCCCTGGTTGTGGGGGGGGAAACGCTTAATTCTTTTCTTTCTTTACCAGTTTTCAGCATAACACATCGGTTCCCTTTCATCCTTCAAAGATGACACATTCTTTTTTTAAAAATACCATTATGAGCTCTGATTTAAACACACTGGGTGGGTTTCGATCCATGGCAATTAGTGTCATAGAAGCTCTGCAGCCGGTGGAGCCTCTTCAAGCTGGCTCCTGAGGGCTCTGGACATGGCCCCAGGAGTCTCTGATGGCCTCCTTGCCATCTGCCGGGACAGGGCGCTCCAAGATCATCTCATACACTTCCTGCCCAGACCCAGAGCCAGCCACTTCTCCAAGAAGTCGGTTTCCATGAGAAACTGCGTCTCCAGACCAGCATCTGGGCGCTAGGGATGCTCAATGCCACGGGCTTAATCATTATCTCGGGGCCTTTTCAGTGAACAGAGCTATAAAGATATATTTTTATATATGGATTAGCCTCCCCACTGAGCCATGTGGAACGTGCTTTTGCATTTTTTCCCTGGCCTGTTTCTGAGGCTGAGTTTGTCAGCTACTACACAGATCGCAGCCCTTGTAGAAGACGCACAGGAGGAATTTCTCACTGCCAGCAAGTACCTGGCAACTGGGTAACATGCCAGATCTGTGGCTAATCTTATTCCCCTTGTTGCTTGGGCTACTGGGAATCGGGGAGAGGTGGGGAGTGTGTGGCCCAGCAAGCGCCGCTGTGAGGTCCCAAGGGCATTCCATGACCATCTTTCACCCTAGGTCGCCCTCCTGCCACAGGCCCAGCAACAATCCTGAACTGGTCGCTGTTTACAGGAACAGGTGGGTTTCTGAGGCCACGCAGACAGTGGGCCATAATGAGCTTCAATTCAAGGGCCTCGAGACACTCGATACCCCTTGTAATGCAGCAGTTCCCAACAGGGTACCCTTGGAGCTGCAGGGGAACCTCTCTAAGGAAAGGACACACACCAGCTCCATTCTGACTAATGGCCCAGGGGCCAGGCTGGCCTCTGATCCGCTCGGACACACAGCCAGAAGCAAGGGGTCTCAAAGCTGTCATGGCACAACTCCACGGTCGCTTCAGTCTGTGCTGTCAGGGTGACGTGACCTCACCAGCCAGCCCTCCACGCAGTTCAGGTGTCACGGGGCCTCATTCTGAATGTGGACAGGGCTAGACTTGCTAGCAATGCTGTCACCACAGCCACCCCCTTTGCCCTTCTACGGTGGGGGATCTGGACAAGCTCACCCATGACCAGTGACCGTCCTTTCCTAGGAATAGGAGAGAACACCCTCCAACCTGCGGCTCATACCTCTGGCCTAAACGCAGGGGACAGTAACCCATGGTTGGGGCAGTGCTTCGGGGCCTCCAGGGCTCAGCTGAAGAGCCTTAGAAGCTCCTCCAAGAAGGGATATGAGGATGCCCTTTTGGAGCAAATGCGAGAAGGGCGTGCGCCCCTGCCCTGGCTGGGTGAGCCGCTGTGTGAGTGGAAGATGGATCCCGCTGCTCCCAAGATGAAGCCCACGCGCTGATGCCCAGCAACACCCCAGCCCTGCCCCTCACCCTCCTTTGCTCTCCTCACCCCAGAGGGCCCAAGGCTCAGCTCAGAGACCTGGTGGCTGCAACTCAGCCCAAAGCACCCACGCCCCTGGCAGCACTTGCCCTGCCCACCACAGATCCCACCTGCTAGAGCACGGGCACTGGTGGTGGGGGAGCAGCAGCTCCCACAACTTACCTTTGATCTCCAGCCACTGCTCATAGTCCTCCTCTTCGTCCTCATCGGGGGACTGGAAGACACTTGGGCGGTGTGCCACGGGCAGCTGCTTGGCGTGGGAGTAGCTCTTCATGGGGCCTGGCAGGCTAGTCAGCCCCAGGCCTGTCCGCCTGCTGATGAGCAGGGACCTCTTCCCGGCACTGGGGGTGGGTGTGCTGGGAGGGGCGCTGGGAGCACTGGGCGGGGCATCTGGTATAGAAGGAAGGATATGCGCACTCAGGGTGCTGGGTACCTCTCCCGAGTCCCCAAATCCTAGTTTACAACCATTCCCTTGGAGGTCTGTGGCCAGGCTAACTGACCGGGGCCAGACTACTGGGTGTTCTCACCCTGAGACCTGATGGGGAAGGGACTCAAACCAGCCTTCCTCATTCTAGGATGAATTTGGCCTCGGGTTAACATTTCTTAGCTGTTCCCTAGGAAACCTGACAAAGGTCGAGGACCAGCTGTTTCACCATTAACAATGGGCTCTGGTCAGTAAATCCCAAAATCAAGAGACATGGGCAGAAGCTCCGTGGGTGACGATTTACCCACCTGGCCTGTTACACTGCACACCTGTAGGCAACCAACCTAGAGACAGGGGTCCCATTCTTTGCACAGGCATTGCTACCGCTGGGGAAGGCTGGGAATCCCCTGGGGCACTGACAAGGGGTCCAGGTGCAGACCTGAAGACCAGCCATTCTAGCCCATACCTTGCTGTCCAGAGGACCTACAGTGCAGAAGCACCCACAGCAAAGCAGGGGATGGGGCAGGGCTGGTGTGTGACAGCTTCAGGAAGAGCCCTGAGTCTGGGGGGGAGCAGCATCATGAAACTGGCCAGCTCACCACCCTGAGAACAGGACTAGGGCTCCCAGACCATTAGATAGAGGCTGGCTCTGCACTTGTGGGCCTCATCTTTTTTTTAGTGACAGGGTCTCGCTCAGTCACCCAGGCTGAAGTGCAGTGGTGCAATCATGGTTCACTGCAGCCTCAACCTCCTGAACTCCTGGGCTCAAGCAATCCTCCCAGCTCAGCCTCCAGAGTAGCTGGGGCTACAGGTGCTCACCATCATGACTGGCTAATTTTATTTTTATTTTTTTGCAGAGATGGGTTCTTGCTAGGTTGTCCAGGCTGGTCTCACACTCTTGGATTCAAGCTATCCTCCCACCCCAGCCTCCCAAAGGGATTACAGACATGAGCCACCAAGCCTGGCAGGGGCTTCATCTGGTTTTTTTTTGTTTTGTTTTGTTTTGTTTGAGACAGAGTCTCGCTCTGTCACCCAGGCTGGAGTGCAGTGGCTGGATCTCAGCTCACTGCAAGCTCCGCCTCCTGGGTTCACACCATTCTCCTGCCTCAGCCTCCTTAGTAGCTGGGACTACAGGTGCCCGCCACCTCGCCCAGCTAGTTTTTTGTATTTTTTAGTAGAGACGGGGTTTCACCGTGTTAGCCAGGATGGTCTTGATCTCCTGACCTCGTGATCCACTCGTCTCGGCCTCCCAAAGTGCTGGGATTATAGGCTTGAGCCACCACGCCCAGCCGGCTTCATCTTTTTAAGCCTTAGCTTCCTAAATGGAAAGTGTGGAAATGGAGGCAACTAGCTGCTTACAGAACCCAGTAAGATTTAGATGTACCATCTAGACCTAAAAAAAAATCATGTCAAGTAAGAGAAAAAAGCTTAGAACAAAATGCACACTATGTCGTCATCTGGGTAAACGGTCAAACATCTGAAACTATGGCACATACTGCTTGAGTGAGAGGACAACAGCAGTTGTCAGACACACAATTTCTCGACAGTTATTTCCTGTAAGAAAGGGGGATGGGAGGACTTCAACCTCTGGTATTCTTATTTTTCCCTTTTTGAAACTGACTCTTGCTCTGTTGCCCAGGCTGAAGTGCAGTGGCGCGAACTCGGCTCATGGCAATCTCCGCCTCCCAGGTTCATGCGATTCTCCCGTCTCAGCCTCCCAAGCAGCTGGGATTACAGGGGTGTGCCACCATGCCCGGCTAATTTTTGTATTTTTAGTAGACACAGGGTTTTACCACATTGGCCAGGCTGGTCTCGAACTCCTGACTTCAGGAGATGCACTTGCCTCGGCCTTCCAAAGTGCTAGAATTACAGGTGTGAGCCACTGTGCCCAGTGAGTATTTTTCATTATTAAAAAAGATCAGGAGTATCAAAGGCAAAATGTTACATCTATGAATTCTTTTTTTTTTTCTTTTTTTGAGACAGAGTCTTGCTCTGTTGCTCAGGCTAGAGTACAGAGATGCGATCTCCACTCACTGCTACCTCCACCTCACAGGCCCAAAAGCGATCCACCCATCTCAGCCTCCCAAGTACTTGGGGCTAAAAGCATGCACCGCCATGCCTGGCTAATTGTATTTTTTTTGTAGACAGATTTAGCCATGTTGCCCAGGCTGGTCTTGAATTCCCAAGCTCAAGCAATCCTGTCCCCTGCAGCCTCCCAAAGTGCTAGGATTACAGGCATGAGCCACCGCACCCAGCCGACATCTATGAATTCTGAGAGAAGAAAACACGACATGTGTTATCAGATGTCTACCAAAGGGAAACAGAGGTAGAAAGAGGTGTCCCTTCAGAGGATTGAGAGCACAGGCGTCGTCTGCTTGTACGGAGCAAGGGACATGGCAGGCACTAAGTCCACATTCCCTGGCACACAGGGTGTTACCCAATAAACACCAGTGCCCCGGTGGTCACTGTTGGGTGCCCCCAGCTGCCTGCCCACCCGACACCTCAGCAGTAGCAGTCCCCAGAATCTGCTGTTCTCTGATGTAGCTCAGGTGTCTCAGGTCAGCCCAGTGTCCCTGCAAACCCTGTCTGCAGAAGACCTGCTCACTCCTGCTGGTGGGTTCAAGCTGACCCAGCTTAGGGATGCCTCCAACTCCCAAAGTGGTCCCGCAAGTGTGGGGAGGGCTTCATCATGGCTCCACCTGCCCCCGACTGAAATCTGACTTATCTGTCTCTGCTCCTACAGGGTAAGCACACTGAGGGCAGGGTCTATATTTGCCACCTTGGTAATTTTTTTTTTTTTTTGAGACAAAGTATCGCTCTTGTCCCCCAGGCTGGAGCACAATGGCGCCATCTCGGCTCACCGCAACCTCCAACTCCTGGGTTCAAGAGATTCTCCTGCCTCAGCCTCCTGAGTAGCTGGGATTACAGGCGCCTGCCACCACGCCCGGCTAATTTTTGTGGAGACAAGGTTTCACCAGGTTGGCCAGGCTGGTCTCGAACTCCTGTCCTCAGGTGATCCACCCGTCTCACCTCCCAAAGTGCTGGGATTACAGGCGTGAGCCACTGCACCCAGCCTGCCCCTTTTGGTATTAATTTATGTATTTATTACTTGGTCCGGGTACAACAGCTCCAGCCTGTAATCTCAACACTTTGGGAGGCTGAGGCAGGTGGACTGCTTGAGCTTAGGAGTCCAAGACCAGAGTGACCAACATGGCGAAATCCCAACTCTACAAAAAATACAAAAATTAGCCAGGTGTGGTGGCATGCCCCTGTAGCCCCAGCCGCGGGAGGCTGAGGCAGAAGGTTTGCTTGAGCCCCAGAGGTTGAGGCTGCAGTGCACTATGATTGCACTACTGCATTCTAACCTGAGCAAGAGTGAGGCCCTGTCTCAAAAAAACAAAAATTATTGGCCGGGCGGGGTGGCTCACACCTGTAATCCCAGCACTCTGGGAGGCTGAGGTGGGTGGATAACGAGGTCAGGAGATGGAGACTATCCTGGCTAACATGGTGAAAGCCTGTCTCTACTAAAAATATTTAATTAGCTGGGCATGGTGGCGGGCGCCTGTAGTTCCAGCTACTCAGGAGGCTGAGGCAGGAGAATGGCGTGAAACCGGGAGGCGGAGCTTGCAATGAGCTGAGATGGTGCCACTGCACTCCAGCCTGGGCGACAGAGCAAGACTCCGTCTCAAAAAAAAAAAAAAGAAAAATTTATGTATTATTTATTTATTTATGCCTTTGGTGCACGTATGCGTGGAACGAGGGCAATCTATGATTATGGGTGAGCAGAAGGAGTCTGAGGTGGGACCCGTCACTTCCCACATGCCCGGCAACCCCAGGGGGAGATGCAAGGACAGCACCAGGAAAGGGGAGGCCTACACTCACCTGTGCTGGTCTGTGCCTTCTGCAACTTCAGAAACTGCTGCAAGAAGCTACCATCGTTGGCAAACTTGTTGGAAACGCAGGAAGAGTTGTGTGCATTTGTGATTCTAGAACCAAGACAGAGGACAGAGAGGGTGAGCTGGCTAGAGAAGCAGTGAGGGCACCAGAGGACGAGGATGAGGATGAGGATGAGGCCATCACCTCGCCCATCACGGTCCCTAACACACCCCAGCACTCTCACCTACAGGGACCCCAAACTAGCCCCCAGAGATTTCAGGAGACTACTGCGAAGTGTGCACAGCAGGCTTCGGTATGGTAAACTGGGAACAATCTTGTTCTGATAAGAGCAATACTTCATGTATTATCTCTGCCTGAATATTAACCCTCCAGGTTCAAATGGCCCTCCAACAAGATGGTTCCTGCTCTCTCCGCACAGCACCTGTCCTCCCTTGCTAGTTAATTATCTGGGTTGTTACTGACTCACATCTGCCCTCCTGCTAGACCTTAGAGTTCTCTAAGGCAGGGCCTACACGTCTCTCTCTCTCTCTCTCTCTCTCTCCTCTCTCTCTCTTTCTTTCTCTCTCTCTCTCTCTCTCTCTCAGGCTGGAATGCAGTGGCGCAATCTTGGCTCACTGCATGCCTCAGCCTCCCAAGCAGCTGGGATTACAAGCATGTGCCACCCCACCTGGCTAATTTTTGTATTTTTAGTAGAGATGGGGTTTCGTTATGTTGGCCAGGCTGGTCTCAAACTTCTAACCTCAAGCGATCCTCCCACCTCATCCTCCCAAAGTGTTGGGATTACAAGTGTGAGCCACTGCGCCCGACCTATTTATTTTTAAGAGACAAGGCCTTGCTCCGTTGCCCTGGCTAAAGTGCAGAGTGTAATGGTGTGATAACAGGGACTACAAGCTTGTGCCACCATGCTTGGCTAATTTTTTAAATTTTTTTTTTTGGTAGAGGTAAGATCTCGCTATGTTGCCCAGGCTGGTCTTGAACTCCTGGCCTCCAGCAATGGTCCCACCTCAGCCTCCCAAGTTGCTAGGACTAAAGGCATGTGACACTGTTCCTGGCCAATGCCATTTTTTGACAGGCATGAAGGGCAGCTCTGACAACAGTGTATCAGCTGTCCCCAGCTTTGATTAATATTTAATCAAATTAAATACATTTGATTTAAATATATTTAGGCCCCTGGGTTTGCCTTTGTGTTAAACTTGTTAAAAACAGATTCTTTAAAAAGTAAAACGTGGCCGGGCGCGGTGGCTCAAGCCTGTAATCCCAGCACTTTGGGAGGCCGAGACGGGCAGATCACGAGGTCAGGAGATCGAGACCATCCTGGCTAACACGGTGAAACCCTGTCTCTACTAAAAATACAAAAAACTAGCCGGGCGAGGTGGCGGCGCCTGTAGTCCCAGCTACTCGGGAGGCTGAGGCAGGAGAATGGCGTAAACCCGGGAGGCGGAGCTTGCAATGAGCTGAGATCTGGCCACTGCACACCAGCTCAGGCGACAGAGCCAGACTCCGTCTCAAAAAAAAAAAAAAAAAAAAAAAAAAAAAAGTAAAACGTATACTTTGCACAAAAAAAAAAAAAAAGAGGGAGAGGGAGAGGGTGAAGATAAAATATAAAATGCCCTGTGATTCTTCTAGCAAGATTGTTTTGGCTGTTTTCTTAGAAATGTGTGATGCCCGAAGAAATGCTTGCAGACCCCAGCTCTGAGCTGCAGGCCCACATGGGTAAAGAAACACAGGCGGCCGGGCGCGGTGGCTCAAGCCTGTAATCCCAGCACTTTGGGAGGCCGAGATGGGCGGATCACGAGGTCAGGAGATTGAGACCTTCCTGGCTAACACAGTGAAACCCCGTCTCTACTAAAAATAATACAAAAAACTAGCCGGGCGAGGTGGCGGGTGCCTGTAGTCCCAGCTACTCGGGAGGCTGAGGCAGGAGAATGGCGTGAACCCGGGAGGCGGAGCTTGCAGTGAGCCCAGAACACGCCACTGCACTCCAGCCTGGGCGACGGAGCGAGACTCCGTCTCAAAAAAAAAAAAAAAAAGAAACACAGGCTTTGGCTAAGCACAGTGGCTCATCCCTGTAATCCCAGCCACTCAGGAGACTGAGGCAGGAGAATCATTTGAGCCCAGGAGTTTGAGGCTGCCATGACATATGATCATACCACTGCACTTCAGCCTGGGCAACAGAGTGAGATCGTGTTTCTTAAAAAAAAAAAAAAAAAAAGTAAGAGAGGCTCATTATGGAAAAAATGGAAATGTAGAAAAACTGAAATAAGGCTGGGCGCGGTGGCTCACGCCTGTAATCCCAGCACTTTGGGAGGCCGAGAGAGGCGGATCACGAGGTCAGGAGATCGAGACCATCCTGGCTAACACGGTGAAACCCCGTCTCTACTAAAAAATACAAAAAACTAGCCGGGTGAGGTGGCGGGCGCCTATAGTCCCAGCTACTCGGGAGGCTGAGGCAGGAGAATGGTGTCAACCCGGGAGGCGGAGCTTGCAGTGAGCTGAGATCCGGCCACTGCACTCCAGCCTGGGTGACAGAGCGAGACTCCGTCTCAAAAAAAAAAAAGGAAAACTGAAATAAGTCTGGGCAATATGGAGAAAACCCCATCTCTACAAACAATACAAAAAATTAGCTGGGTGTGGTGGTGTATGCCTATAGTCCCAGCACTCCAGAGGATCACCAGAGCCCAGGAGGTCAAGGCTGAAGTGGGCTGCAATCATGCCACTGCACTCCAGCCTGGGTGACGGAGTAAGACCATTTCAAAAAAACTAAAAAGAAAGGAAAAACTGAAACATAGAAAGGAATGGGAAAATCCAACAAAGTCTACCTACTTTGCAACAGCCACCATTAACACTGGTATATATCTTCATTTTGCTCTCTAAATTAGAAGTCAGAGGAAATAAGGCTGTGATCACAGCACACACTCCACTTCTTCCATTTCCTACTATAGCACACCATCCTGCTCCAATCTCAAATTCCTCACATACGCTGCTTTTTAAATCCACATGACTTTGGATGTACCAATGGTGCTAAAAGCTCATGGAGTCCACAGGGCTAGCCTTTTTCCTTTAAAAACGAAAAAGGAATAATGTGTAGTTCATTAGAACTAAAATAACCTAAATAAAGCAACAAGGGGCACTGGTTAAATAAATGACAGGCCATCCACAAGGAAGATGGGGCAGCCCTGAAAAGCTGAAATTTTAGACAAGCAATCATATACAATGTTAAAGGAAAAACAAAAGGGCAGGATATAAAACTATATCTACAGTGTGGTTCTACTTACATCGAAATACATTTGAATTAAAAATTGTTAGAAAGGCCGGGTGCGGTACCTCACACCTGTAATCCCAGCACTTCGGGAGGCCAAGGCAAGCGGATCACCTGAGGTCAGGAGTTCAAGACCAGCCTGGCCAACATGACGAAAACCCATCTCTACTAAAAATACAAAAAATTAGCCGGGCATGGTAGCGGGCACCTGTAATCCCAGTCAGTCACTTGGGAAGCTGAGACAGGAGAATCGCTTGAACCCAGGAAGCGAATGTTGCAGTGGGCCAAGATCGTGCCACTGTACTCCAGCCTGGACGACAGAGTTAGACTTCATCTCAAATAATAAAAAAAAAAATTGTGGCCATGCGCGGTGGCTGAAGCCTGTAATCCCAGCACTTTGGGAGGCCGAGACGGGCGGATCACAAGGTCAGGAGATCGAGACCATCCTGCCTAACACGGCGAAACCCCGTCTCTACTAAAAAAAAAAAAAGAACACAAAAAATTAGCCGGGCGAGGTGGCGGCGCCTGTGGTCCCAGCTACTCGGGAGGCTGAGGCAGGAGAATGGCGGGAACCCGGGAGGCGGAGCTTGCAGTGAGCTGAGATCCGGCCACTGCACTCCAGCCTGGGCGACAGAGCGAGACTCCGTCTCAAAAAAAAAAATTGTTAGACAAACATATCGGGCCAGGAGCAGCGGCTCACACCTGTAATCCTAATGCTTTGGGAGGCCAAGGTAGGAAGATCACTTGAACCCAGAAGTTTGAAACCAGCCTGGGCAACATAGTGAGACCCCATCTCTACACAAAATTTAAAAATTAGCTGGGCATGGCAGTGGACATCTGTAGTCCCAGTTACTCAAGGGGCTGAGGTGGGAGGATAGCTTGAGTCCGGGAATTCAAGGCTGCAGTGAGCTATGATGGTGCTACCGCACTGCAGCCTGGGTGACAGAGTGAGATCCTGCCTCTGAAATAAAATAGGCCCAGCGCGGTGGCTCATGGTTGTAATCCCAGCACTTTGGGAGGCAGAGGCGCGTAGATCACCTGAGGCCAGCAGTTTAAGACCAGCCTGGTCAACATGGTGAAACCCTGCCTCTATTAAAATACAAAAAAATGGCCAGGTTCAGTGGCTTATGCCTGTAATCCTAGCACTCTGTGAGTCCGAGGTGGGAGGATCAACCTGAGGCCAGGAGTTCAAGACCAGCCTGGTCCAACATGGTGAAACCCCATCTCTACTTAAATACAAAAAATAGCCGGGCATGATGGTGGGTTCCTGTAATCCCAGCTACTTGGGAGGCTAGGCAGAAGAATCGCTTGAGCCCAAGAGGCGGAGGTCACAGTGAGCCGAGATCACAGCACTGCACTCAAGCCTGGGCAGCTAAGTGAGACTCTGTCTCAAAACAAACAAACAAACAAAAAAATAGCCGGGCATGGTGGCGCACACTGGTAATCCCAGCTACTCCAGAGGTTGAGCAGGAGAATCACTTGAACCCAACAGGTGGAGGTTGTAGTGAGCTGAGATGGTGCCACGACACTCCAGTCTTTGTGACAGAGCAAGACTCATCTCAAAAATAAATAAATTAAATTAAATAGAAAAACACCTCAACACTCAACCAGCGCTTATCTCTGGGTTGCAGAGTTACGAGTGACTTTGGTTTTTTGTTTACCTCTCCTCTACTTCCTGGATTTCCTACCATGTACGTGAATTACCTTTAAAGTTTAAAAAAAGGAGTAGAAGTAATTTTATATGAAAGAGGAGGTTCAATGTTGACACTAAACAACCAGGACATTCTGGGCACCCCTCAGAGAACTTCACTCAGGAGGGACCAGGAAGAGGTGGGGACAATGAAAGACAAGAAATCACATTCAGGCTGTAGAGTACAGTGAAAGGCTCCTACCTGAAAACCACTGGTAACAAATACTGGGAGATGAAAATGCTGGTTCTTGGCCAGGCGCAGTGGCTCACACCTGTAATCCCAGCACTTTGGGAGGCCAAGACGGGTGGATCACCTGAGGTCGGGAGTTTGAGACCAGCCTGACCAACATAGAGAAACCCAGTCTCTACTAAAAATACTAAAATAGCCAGGCATGGCGGCGCATGCCTGTAATCCCAGTTACCTGGGAGGCTGAGGCAGGAGAATCGCTTGAACCTGGGAGGCAGAGGTTGTGGTGAGCTGAGATTGCGCCACTGCACTCCAGCCTGGGCAACAAAAAGAAAAGAAAAAAGAAAAGGCAAGAGCTGCTGGGTGCAGTGGGCACACCTGTAATCCCTTTGGGAGGCCAAGGTGGGAGGATCACTTGAGTCTAAGAGATCGGGACCAACCTGGGCAACATAACAATACCTCATCTCTACAAAAAATAGAAAAAATTAGCCAGGCATGGTGGCATGTGCCTGTGGTCCCAGCTACTTGGGAGGCTGAGGCAGGAGAACTGCTAAAGCCCAAAAGTTCAAGGCTTCAGTGAGCCATGATCCCACCACTGCACTCCGGTCTGGGTGACAGAACAAAACCCCGTCTCAAAGAAAAAAAAAAAAAGAAAAGGAAAGGCTAGAACTGGGACAAGGCCTTGGGGAAGGTTGACACACACTATATTCCAGACCACAGAGGAAGGGGCCTGCATCTCAGATTGTCAACCTCCAGCCAAAAAATCTTGGATCTGATCATCCTCATCATAACACCAACCCTTGATCAAAACCCTTGGTGCCATCAGTGTTTCTCAGGACAGGCAAGAGGAAACCCTTGCTGAGCTACCATCCACCTCCCATCCACTAAGGGACAGCCCCTTTGGTACAGCAGCTCAGGCTGGCCCTCCACATATGGGCTGTCTCCCCTTTCTGCTCTCTGCTGGGCAGGCCTTTCTCTGCTTCCTCAGTGGCCGGCTCCACCTGGGCTTTCAGGATGCAAAGCTTCTCTGTGGCCTTACTGTGGCCACGGGGCCTGGGAACACACTGCCTTGTGTTATCTTCCAGGAGCTCTGGGGTGGCACCCACATCCCTTTGCTAGTAGTTTGTGACTCCATAAGGGCAGAGTTTTTTTTTTTTTTTTTTTTTTTTGAGACAGTCTCACTCTGTGGCCCAGGGTAGTGTGCAGTGGCACGATCTCAACTCACTGTAACTTCTGCCTCCCAGATCTCAGAGATTCTCGTGCCTCAGCCTCCTGAGCAGCTGGGACCACAGGCAAGTACCACAATGCCCAGCTAATTTTTTGTATTTTTTAGTAGAGGTGGGGTTTCACTATGTTGGCAAATATGGTCTCAAACTCCTGGCCTCTAGTGATCCTCTGCCTCAGCCTCCCCAAGGCTAGGATTACAGGTGTGAGGCAGCACATCTGGACTCAACGCAGAGATCTTTACACTGTTATACCCCTGCCCTCTGCACCACACCACAGCTGGCTGACAGTAAGTAACTGCTGAGTGGATGAGCTGGCAGGCTGTCCTCTGGGCTCCCACGTATTCCTCATTTCTCTCTTGCCACAGTGAGCCTCCCAAGGGCATCTGGGTCATTCCTTGGATCATCAGGCTATGGCTGGGTGCAAGCACACGCTGACTGCCCTCACAAGCCAAACCCTGTGATGGTGACCCTCAAAGACTCCCATTCAGGCCCCATCCAGGCCCCAGGAGGCACTTACTCGCCAGGATGTGGGGGCTGAGGGGTGGCCACCTGATTCTGCTTGGCTTTCTGTTCCATTTTGGCTTCAATTTCCCGTTTCTTCTGAGCAATGAGTTCTTCCTGGTGAAGGATGTTCATGTTCATTTTTCCAGATTTAGGGGGAGCAACCCCAAACCACCGGTTAGCCTTTCCTGGGAAGGGAAAAGGAGTACGTCAGAAATCACCTTCACTCCATAAACACCCCAAGAAGCTGTGACAGGCCAGAGAGCAACTGATGTTCAGATTAATTTATACATTTATTGGTTCATTGATTCAGCAAACACGTAACAGAGAGAGCGTGCAGGTCTCTGCCCACGTGGGACCTGCTTCGGGCTGGGAAGACAATAGACCCAAAACAAAAGAGTAACTTTCGGGCCAGCGTGGAGGCTCATGCCTGTAATCCCAGCACTTTGGGAGGCAAGGGCAGGTGGATCACCTGAGGTCAGGAGATCGAGAACAGCCTGGCCAACATGGTGAAACCCTGTCTCCACTAAAAATACAAAAATTAGCTGGGCATGGTGACCTGTGCCCATAACCCCAGCTACTAGGTAGGCCGAGGCAGGAGAATTGCTTGAACCAGGGAGGCAAAGGTTGCAGTGAGCTGAGATGGTGCCACTGCACTCTAGCCTGGCAACAGAGCAAGACTTCGTCTCAAAAAAAAAAAAAAAAAAGTAACTGCACAATATTGTAAGAGCTCTGCTGGAAACCAAAAAATGGTGAAAAATAGTAACAGGAGAGTACATATGCAGGTAGGGCACCCAGAAAATAAAAACGAGAGGAAGAGGTATTTAAACCAGAAAAAACAAATAAGAAGCCAGCATCATGAAAAGCCAAAAGGGAGATATCTGGGCACAAGGAGCATATGCGAAAGCTCAGGGCAGGAAGAAGGCTGGTACATCCAAGGAGCAGCATGGTTAGAGGAGCCTGCTCCAAGGACAGAGAGAGGCAGGGCATGTCAGAGCATCGGTGACTTTATTTTTTTATTTTTTATTTTTTTGAGATGGAGTCTCGCTCTGTCGCCCAGGCTGGAGTGCAGTTGCGCGATCTCTGCTCACTGCAAGCTCTGCCTCCCGGGTTCACGCCATTCTCCTGACTCAGCCTCCCGAGTAGCTGGGACTATAGGCGCCCGCCACCATGTCTGGCTAATTTTTTGTTTGTTTGTTTGTTTTTTAGTAGAGATGGGGTTTCATCGTGTTAGTCAGGATGGTCTCGATCTCCTGAACTCGTGATCTGCCCACCTCGGCCTCCCAAAGTGTTGGGATTACAGACATGCGCCCAGCCCTGTGCTTTATTATAAGGGCTTTGGGGAGTGATGGAGAAGCACTAAGATGAAGAATGACAAGATTCATTGGGTCTTTTTTTTGAAACAGAGTCCGGCTCTGTTTCCCAGGCTGGAGTGCAGTGGTGTGATCTCAGCTCACTGCAGCCTCCGCCTCCCTGGCTCAAGCAATCCTCCCACCTCAGTCTCCTGAATAGCTGGGATTACAGGCATGCACCACCTCACTTAGCTAATTTTTAAATTTTTTCATAGAGATGAGGTCTTCCTATAGTGCCCAGGCTGGTCTCAAACATTCTTTCCACCTTGGCCTCCCAAAGTGATGGGATTTACAGGCATGAGCCACTGTGCCCCAGTGGCTTTTTTTTTTTTTTGAGGTAGAGTCTTACTCTGTCAGCCAATATGGAGTGCAGTGGCCCTATCGCGGCTCACTGCAACCTCCACCTCCCAGGTTCAAGTGATTCTCCTGCCTCAGCCTCCTGAGTAGCTGGGATTACAGGTGCTCACCACCACGCCTGGCAAATTTTTATATTTTCAGTAGAGTTAGGGTTTCTCCATGTTGTCCAGGCTTGTCTCGAACTCCTGTCCTCAAGGGAGCCTCCCATTTAAGTCTCTCAAAGATCTGGGATTACAGGCGTGAGCCACCGAACCCAGCCTTTTTTTTTTTTTTTTTTTTTTTTTTGAGACGGAGTCTCGCTCTGCCGCCCAGGCTGGAGTGCAGTGGCCGGATCTCAGCTCACTGCAAGCTCCGCCTCCCGGTTTACGCCATTCTCCGGCCTCAGCCTCCCGAGTATCTGGGACTACAGGCACCCGCCACCACGCCCGGCTAGTTTTTTTTGTATTTTTAGTAAAGACGGGGTTTCACTGTGTTAGCCAGGATGGTCTCGATCTCCTGACCTCGTGATCCGCCCGTCTCGGCCTCCCAAAGTGCTGGGATTACAGGCTTGAGCCACCGCGCCCGGCCGCCTTCTTTTTTTTTTTGAGATGAACTCTTGCTCTTTTCCCCCAGGCTAGAGTGCCATGGCACAATCTCGGCTCACTGCAACCTCCACCTTTCAAGTTCCAGCGATTCTCCTGCCTCAGCCTCCCGAGTAGCTGGGATTACAGGCATCTGCCACCACGCTTGTCTAATTTTTTTGTATTTTTAGTAAAGATGGGATTTCACCGTGTTGGCCAGGCTGGTCTCAAACTTCTGACCTCAAGTGATCCACCCACCTCGGCCTCCCAAAGTGCTGGGATTACAGGCATGAGCCACAGCACCCGGCCGCCTTTTTTTGTTTGTTTGTTTTTTGTTTTTTGAGATGGGGTCTCACTGAGTTGCCCAGGCCAGAGGGCAGTTGCATGATCATAGCTCACTGTATCCTCAAACTCCTGGGCTCTAGAGATTCTCCCACCTCAGCACCTGAGTACCTAGGACTACAGGCACACTCCACCAGGCCTAGCTATTTATTTTAGTTTTTGTAGAGACAGGTTTTTGCTATGTTGCCCAGGCTAGTCTTGAACTCCTGTCCTCAAGGGAGCCTCCCATTTAAGCCTCCCAAAGTGCTGAGATTTTAGGTGTGGATCACCACACCTGGCCAATATCCACAGGGTCTTTTTATTTTCATCCTGGCTACTAGGTAATCATTTCGGCCAGAGAATCCATAGGCAACAAGACCAGGGAGGCTCACTGGCTCCAAGCAACAGACAATGACGTCTTCAGACGAGGGTGATAGCATTGAGACAGGGAAGACACCTCAGAGGTTCCCCATGGGACTCAGAATAAAATCCAAATTTTAGAAGTCTGAGCTGGGCATGGTGATTCACATCTGTAATTCCAGCACTTTGGGAGGCTGAAGCAGGCAAATCACTTGAAGTCAGGAGTTCGAGACCAGCCTAGCCAACAGGGTGAAACCCCGTCTCTACTAAAAATACAAAAAAAAAGAAAAAAAAATTGGCCAGGTGCGGTGGCGGGCACCTGTAATCCCAGCTACTCAGGAGGCTGAGGCAGGAGAATGGCTTGTACCCGGCAGGTAGAAGTTGCAGAGAGCCGACATCGTGCCACTGCACTTCAGCCTGCGAGACAGAGCGAAACTCCGCTTCAGAAAAAAAGAATTCTAAAAGGCCATTTTCAAGGCGCTGCCAGATGGTTCCCCTCCCTTCTGCTTCATCCTTGACATTCTTCAAAAGGACAAGCCCATCCTACCAGGGCCTCTGCATTTACTGGCCCCCCTCTGTGTGGAAAGCTCCACCCTCCAGGGATTCCCAGAGCTGGCATTCACTGTCTCAACTGAAATGTCTTCTACTTAAAAGCGCCCTTCCTTGGGCCAGGTGTGGTGGCTCACACCTTGACGTAATCCCAGCACTTTAAGAGGCTGAGGTGGGAGGATCGCTTGAGCCTAGGAGTTCCAGACCTGCATGGGAAACGTGGCAACACAAAAAAAATACACAAATTCGCTGTGTGTGGTGGCACGCACCTGTGGTCCCAGCTACTTGGGAGGCTGAGGTGGGAGGATCACCTGAACCCAGGGAGCCACAGTGAGCCGTGATTGTGCTACTGCGCTACAGCCTGGGCAACAAAGTGAGACCCTGTCTCAAAAAAAAAAGAAAGAAAGAAACAAAAGGTCTTTCCTGACTACCCTGTATCAGGAGCCTCCACTCTCCACCTCACATCATACGTAAGTCTTTGTAAATATTTTCTTATTAATGCACTGACTCCCCAGTAGAAAGCAACCTCCAGAAAAGTAGGGCCCTGCTTCGGTCACCGCTGCAGGCGTAGCGCCTAGCACAGTGCCTGGCACACAGTGAGCACGCCCTAAGTATTTGCTGATGGATAAATGCATTCTATTCTGGGAAAGTAGAAAAGCCAAGGTTTGCAGCAAAGTGAGGGTCAAAAGACGCGGGAAAGTGTGTCAAGGGAGCCTCAAAGCACTTCGGAAAAGCAGCTTTTTCAGAAAGCGGGACACAAACCAGAGGGCAGCTGCCACGAAAAGTGGGGTGCAGGGACAGCCCAAGGTTGCCGCTGTATTGGGGAACGGAGGTTGGAGCAGCCCTGAAGGCGGTTGTTTTGGAAACGGGAGGCAGGGCTGAGCCGGGTGGCGGCCTCTACGGAGATCCGTGCGTCCTCAGCAAACCAGGCGGGGGCGGCCAGCAACCTGGGTCTGGGGTCTCGAGAAACCAAGAGGTGCAGAAGCCGAAGCTTTGGGCTGCCCCGGGCTGAAGCGAGGGATCCACGGGTCGCAATAAGACAGACCCGAGGAGTAAGGGGAGACACCTAGCCCCAGGGACCCAGGCAGGCGCCTGAGGGGAGGCGGGGGCTGTTACCTGCAACATCCCGGTTGTCCATCTTGAGACTCATCCAATCCCACAATGCTCCGGCACCACTTAAGGGGCCCTGTTATAGTGTGCATCGCCTGATGGGAGATGTAGTCCGCCTCGGTCAGACTCTCCCTATTCCTGCGTGGACGACTGGGTTTTTTTACCTCCAGAAACGAAAGCCTCATCCTATCGGCGATGCCTAAGTCCCAGTCATGATAACCAGACGGCGTCGCCCTTTTTACACCTTCCCGGAGCGGCGGTCATCCCAAATACAAACTACATGTTCCAGGATGCTTTGGGCGGCAGATCTCGCGGAAGCCGCGAGAGAGCCCGGCCCCGCCTCGCGCGCCTGCTTCCGCCTCCCTGTGGCGGCGGCTTGTTGTTGTGGAGGCCAAAATGGCGGCTCAGGCGGCGGCGGCGGCGCAGGCGGCGGCGGCCCAGGCTGCGCAGGCCGAGGCGGCCGACTCTTGGTACCTGGCGCTTCTGGGCTTCGCTGAGCACTTCCGCACTTCCAGCCCGCCCAAAATCCGCCTGTGCGTGCACTGCTTGCAGGCCGTGTTCCCCTTCAAGCCGCCCCAGCGCATCGAGGCCCGTACACACCTGCAACTGGGCTCCGTTCTCTATCACCACACCAAGAACAGCGAGCAGGCGCGCAGCCACCTGGAGAAGGCGGTGAGCGCGGGCCGGGCCGCGAGGGAGGAGTCGCGGGCTCCTTGCAAGACCTGGGCTGACGGGTCGCGACCGCGACGGGCGGGGGCCGCTCCTCGGCGACCTGGGGGCGCGACCTCCGTCAAAGCCACAGGACCCCCGCCCGCCTCTGCCGGACCCCAAAGCCACCAGCCTCTCAGGGGACACGAAGGCCTCGCCCCCCACGCCTTATTTCCCGTCTCTGATGACAGGGCTCCAGGAGCCCCGTCACTTTAGTCTAAAAGTTGCTTGTTCTTGGGAGCAACAGGATCCGCAAATCGTCTGGTTTTCAGGAGGATCCCACCTGTTGGTGGCGATGGGGACATCACAGGGTCCTGAAGCTACTAGCTCCTCCTGGTTCAGCTTCGGGAGCATCAAGCCCCAAACGCTTCCACCTAAAGTGACTTGGGGTAGGGGTTGGCGGAGGCGAGACCCCTGGCATTCCCCCGGGAATCGGAAGTCTGGTCTCTCAGGAACCTGGAAGGGCATCCTCCTCCTTGGACGTGGAAGTTTGGTACTCGTGGTTTCTGGAGGGTCTCGTGCACCCATCAATAATGCCTGGTGTCATACGAGGGAAGCTGAGACCCAGAGTCTGGAGTTGGTCATTTGAGGTCTATGAGGAGGAGAAACAGGGATTCTGGATTCCAGGACCCGCTTTTCAGTTTCAGTATTAGGGGATTTCGCAGCTCCTACTTTTTCTGTATCCACTGGGTCTACCATCTACTAGTCCATCCTCTTCCGAGTGAGTCCCTCCCCTGACCCAACCTGACTTGTGTCATCTTGGTGCCTCAAAGAATGCGGGAGAGTGGCCCTTTTTTTTTTTTTTTTTTTTTTTTGAGACGGAGTCTTGCTCTGTCGCTCAGGCTGGAGTGCAGTGGCACGATCTCGGCTCACTCCAACCTCCGCCTCCCGAAGTCACGCCATTCTCCCGCCTCAGCCTCCAGAGTAACTGGGACTCACCCTCAGCTAGTAACAAGTTGCCTTGAGGAACAGATCAAATCTTTGTTTCGCAGACTGAAAAGTTGGAAGGAGACTTTATTTTATTTATTTGTTTATTTTGAGAGGGAATTTCGCTCTTGTTGCCCAGGCTGTAGCGCAATGGCAGGATCTCAGCTCACTGCAACCTCCGTCTCCCGGGTTCAGGTGATTCTCCTGCTTCAGGTTCCAGAGTAGCTGAGATTACAGGCTCCTGCCACCACACCCAACTAATTTTTTTTTTTTTTTTTTTTTGAGACGGAGTCTTGCTCTGTCACCCAGGCTGAAGTGCAGTGGCGCGACCTCGGCCCACTGCAACCTCTGCCTCCTGGGTTCGAGTGACTCTTCTGCCTCAGCCTCCCAAGTAGCTGGGACTACAGGTGTGCGCCACCACGCCTGGCTAATTTTTGTATTTTTGGTAGAGATAGGGTTTCACAATATTGGCCAGGCTGGTCTTGAACTCCTGACCTTGTGATCCACTTGCCTCGGCCTCCCAAAGTGCTAAGATTGCAGACATGAGCGGTCGCGCCCAGCCCTAGATGATTTTTTTTCTTTTTTTTTTTTTTTTTGAGACGGCGTCCCGCTCTGTCACCAGGCTGGAGTGTAGTGGCGCAGTCTTGGCTCACTACAACTTCTGTCTCACGGGTTCAAGCGATTCTGCTGCCTCAGCCTCCCAAGTAGCTGGGATTACAGGCATATGCCACCTCATCTCACTAATTTTTGTATTTTTAGTAGAGATGGGGTTTCACCATTTAGTCAGGCTGGTTTCGAACTCCTGACCTCAAGTGATCCGCCCATCTTGTCCTCCCAAAGTGCTAGGATTATAGGTGTAAGCCGCCACATCTGGCCAGGTTTGTTTGTTTGTTTATTTTGAGACAGGGTCTCGCTCCATCACCCAGGCTGGGGTGCACTGGCATGATCTCGGCTCACTGCAGCCTTGACCTCCTGGGCTCAAGCAGTCCTCCCATCTCAGCCCCCTGAGTAGCTGGGACCACAGGTACGCACCACCACAGCCAGCTAATTTTTGTGTTTTTTGTAAAGACAAGGTCTTGAACTCCTGAGCTCAAGCCATCCACCTGCTTCAGCCTCCCAAAGTGCTGGAACCGCAGGCTTGAGCCATTGTGCCCAGCCTGGAAGGTGACTTTAGTCCTCACTTGATCAACTGCCTTGTTTCAGAAAGGAGGCATTATACGCCCAGAGAGATAAAGTGATTTGCCCAAGGCTGCACAACAAGTTATTGATAAAACTGAGCCCAAACTCCAGCTCAGTGATAACCAGGTTACATGCCAAGATCATTATTGTTTTGGTGAAGTTTTTTTTTCTTTGATTCATTCAACAGATATTTGTTCAGCTCATGCAGGCTGCCAAGCCCTATTTTTGGTGCTGGGGGATCAGCAATGGCTGTAATAGTTTCTGCCCATGTAAGCCTGGGTTTTCGTGAGGAAGACAAATGATAAGCATATGGTAAGAGGTTAGGCAGTGATGGAAGAACCATGAGAAGTGGACCAGGGAGAAGGGATGGAGTTGACGTGGAGCTATTTTTGGCAGAGGTGGTGAGAGAGTCTCTATTTGTGGGAGTGACATTTGAGCAGAGGCCTGAATGGGTGGGGCAGGGAGCCTGGAGAACCACTCAGGGGATCAGGTTGATTTCAAGGAGTGCCCAAGCTGTCAGGGACTGGCAGATGGTATCAGGGTCTCTCCAGGGTCATGATGAGGCTGAGATCAAATGAGACACCAGGCTTTATTGACTGGGAGGGGTCTGGTGGCCCAGCATCTCCAGTGGATGTTTGGTTCCGAAACTCTCCTTTCTCTCCATGAACAACTCCCACCGCCTGCCTTACCTTGTCTCCCAGGGCTGTTCAGCCTGTTTCTGGCAGTGGCTAATAGTCACTGTGTGTACCGTTGTATTTCGCCCACTCAGCCCTGTCTAGGAGAAGCAGTCATGCTGCAGATTGCTCGCTTTACCACTTGGGTTTTGGACCCATAATTTAAACCCTTCTTGTGAAGTGCCTTTGCTCTGTTTAATGGAACTTTGAATCTTGAAGGGTCTTCTGCTGAGCCACATGGTGCCCTCTGTAGCTCACACCAACTTTATGCCTGGGAATCCCGTTCTTTTTGTCAGTTGCATCCAAACTGAGAATTTTTGCAGCTTTTAGTTAAAGTGATGTTTTCTATACGGTTTTCCTTCCACCAACATTTGCGAATTCTTTTTGTGTTACAACTTAATTGTGCTTTCTTTCATCTTCATTCTTTATTAATTGCTCATTTTTTCCCAATCAGGGAGCTATCAACTTTTATTCTTTCCTTCCCCTGAGCTACTTAATAAAGAATCATGATATGTTATCTGCTTCAAAGTGGTTTGCTGGGCCGGACGCAGTGGCTCACGCCTGTAATCCCAGCACTTTGGGAGGCTGAGGCAGGCATATCATGAGGTCAGGAGATTGAGACCATCCTGGCTAACATGGTGAAACCCCATCTCTACTAAAAATGCAAAAAATTAGCCGGGTGTGGTGGTGGGCACCTGTAGTCCCAGCTGCTAGGGAGGCTGAGGCAGGAGAATGGCGTGAACCCGGGAGGCAGAGCTTGCAGTGAGCCGAGATTGTGCCACTGCACTCCAGCCTGGGCAACAGAGCGAGACTCCACATCAAAAAAAAAAGAAGTGGTTTGCTGGTTTCTAGTTCTGAAAAGCAAATGGCTGAAGAGATTCCAGTATCTTCTCGGAGAGACAACCCAGTGTAACAGTATTTTGCAGTATTTTGTGACTTTTCTCCTTGCTCATTCTTTCTGCTGTTCTTTTTATTTTTATTGTTACTTTTATTTTATTTTATTTATTTATTTTTTGAGATGGAGTCTTGCTCTGTCACCCAGGCTCTGGAGTGCAATGGCGCAGTCTTGGCTCACTGCAACCTCCGCCTCCTGGGTTCAAGCGAGTCTCCTGCCTCAGCCTTCCGAGCAACGGGGATTACAGGTGCCCACCACCACGCCCAGCTAATTTTTGTACTTTTAGTGAAGATGGGGTTTCACCATGTTGGTCAGGCTGGCCTCGAACTCCTAATGTCAGGTGATCCACCTGCCTTGGCCTCCCAAAGTGCTGGGATTACAGGCATGAGCCACCACGCCCAGCCTGTTTTATTTTTTATTTTTTTGAGAATGTGTTTCGCTCCTATTACCCAGGCTGGAGTACAGTGGCGTGATTTCAGCTCACTGCAAACTCTACCTCCTGGGTTCAAACGATTCTCCTACCACAGCCTCCTGAGTAGCTAGGATTACAGGCATGTGCCACCACGCCCGGCTAATTTTGTATTTTTAGTAGAGATGAGGTTTCATCATGTTGCTCAGGCTGGTCTCGAAATCCTGACCTCAGGTGATCTACCCGCCTCAGCCTCCCAAAGTGCTGGGATTACAGGCTTGAGCCACTGCGCCCAGCCTTATTTTTATTTTTTTGAGACAGACTCTCGCTCTGTCACCCAGGCTAGAGTGCAGTTGGTGCAGCCTCAGTTCACTGTAACCTCCACCTCCCAGGTTCAAGTGATTCTTGTGCCTCAGCCTCCTGAGTAGCTGGGATTACAGGCATGAGCCACCATGCCCAGCTAATTTTTGTATTTTTGGTAGAGACAGGGTTTCACCACGTTGGCCAGGCTGGTCTCAAAGTGACCTGAAGGGATCCACCCGCCTTGGCCTCCCAAAGTGCTGGGATTACAGGCGTGCCACCACACCCGGCGTCTCTCTGCTCTTCTTTACTGAAGTAATTTTCTCTAACATAAGTGCTTAGGTAAAACCTATTATTGGGTCGGGTGCGGTGGCTCACACCTGTAATCCCAGCACTTTGGGAGGCCGAGGCGGGCAGATCACAAGGTCAGGAGATCAAAACCATCCTGGCCAACATGGAGAAACCCCGTCTCTACTAAAATACAAAAAATTAGCCAGGTGTGATGGTGCACGCCTGTAATCCCAGCCACTTGGGAGGCTGAGGCAGGGGAATTCCTTGAACCCGGGAGGTGGGGGTTGCAGTGAGCTGAGATCGCGCCACTGCACTCCAGCCTGGCAACAGAGCAAGACTCTGTCCCCCCAAAAAAAAAAAAAAAAAAAAAAAAACTATCATTGGCCACCGAACTCAGTGCTACATCCAGCTTTCCTATTGTTTACACCGTCTTTTGCTTTCTCTCAGAGACCCCAGCCTCCTTGGTCATCGCATTTTTATTTAAGGTTATTTTTCTTGTATCTGCTTCTGTCAATTTCTAATGGTCTCCTCAACTGCATTTTTTTTTTTTTTTTTTTTTTGAGACAGAGTCTCACTCTGTTGCCCAGGCTGGAGTGCAATGGCACGATCTCAAATCTTTGTAACCTCCGCCCTGTGAGTTCAAATGATCCTCCCACCTCAGCCTCCTGAGTAGCTGGGACTATAGGTGTGTGTCACCACACCTGGCCCTCAACTGCATTTTAAGTCATCTAGAAAGATATATAATATACTTACTCGTCTGTTTCATCAAGTCAACTAACTTTGAAAGAATCATCCATTAATTGTCCCCATCAGGCCGAGTGTGGTGGCTCACACCTGCAATCCCAAGACTTTGTGAGGCCAAAGTGGGCAGATTGCTTAAGCCCAGGAGTTCAAGATCAGCCTGGGCAACATAGCAAAACCCTATCTCTACCAAATATATATATATATATACACACACATATATATACACATACACACACACACACACGCACAAATTATCCAGGCCTGGTGGCACATGACTGTGGTCCCAGCTACTGAGGACGCTAAGGCAAGACGATTACTTGATCCCAGGAAGTTGAGGCTACAGTGAGCTGTGATCGTGCCACTGCATTCCACCCTGGACAGCAGACCAAGAAGACCCTGTCTCAAAACTTTAAGAAAAAATCCCCATCAGAGTCAAAGAGGGTGTGTCTTCCTTTCCTCAGCAGCTTTTTAAAAATTTAATTGTATTTATTTTTATATTTTCTATAGAGCTAGGGTCTCAATATGTTGCCCAGGCTAGCCTTAAACTCTGGGCCTCAAGCAATCACCTGCCTCGGCCTCCTGAAGTGCTGGAATTACAGGTGTGAGCCACCACACACAGCCTCCCCAGCAACTTTTTTTTTTGAGACGGAGTCTTGCTCTTTGGCCCAGGCTGTACTGCAGTGGTGCTATCTCAGCTCATTGCAAGCTCCGCCTCCCGGGTTCACACCGTTCTTCTGCCTCAGCCTCTCTAGTAACTGGGACTACAGGCACCCGCTACCGCGCCCAGCTAATTTTTTGTGTTTTTAGTAGAGATGGGGTTTCACCGTGTTAGTCAGGATGGTCTCCATCTCCTGACCTCGTGATCTGCCCGCCTCAGCCTCCCAAAGTGTTGGAATTACAGGTGTGAGCCACTGCGCCCAGCCATTTTTTTTTTTTTTTTTTTTTTTTCCAGATGGACTCTCACTCTGTTGCCCAGGCTGGAGTGCAGTGGTGCAGTCTCAGCTCATTAAAATCTCTGCCTCTCAGGTTCAGGCTATTCTCCTGCTTCAGCCTCCAAAACAACTGGGATTACAGGTGCCCACCACCATGCCAGGCTAATTTTTTCTGCTTTTATTAGAGATGGGTTTTCACTATGTTGGCCACGCTAGTCTGGAACTCCTCAGCAGCGTTTTGGGGGTCACAGTAGTTGGTGTCTCAGTGACTCTTGCCTCTGTGGGGCCTCAGAACACCTGCCGGCCACCTTGTTCCCTGGGTCTGCTCAGCACATCCTGGAGCTGTTACAGTGCATGGCAGGACACTTTGCCTGAAAGCCTTCCTTCTCTGAGTATGGTTTTGGCAGAGATGTGGTGTGTTTTGGCTACTCTGGGACTCCCCTAAGTAAATGGTTGATGACTCTAAGCGTTGTCCCTTTACTTAGAAATTTCTTGGCTAGAGAATTCACAGTGACCATCCTGGGCACTACCCTGCCTCTACAAAAAATTTGAAAATTAGTGGGCCCGTGGTGGCTCACACCTGTAGTCCTAGCTACTTGGGAAGCTGAGGCGTGAGGATGACTTGAGCCCAGAAGGTTGAGGCATCAGTGAGCCGTGTTCCTGCCACTGCAATCCAGTCTGGGTGACAGAGAGAGACCCTGTCTCAAAAAAAAAAAAAAAAAGATTTTTGCAATGCCATTTGCACAGATTCTGCCGGGTTGTATTCTTCTGTATTTTGCTTTCCTCTTAATCTCTCTCTTACTGTACACCCATCCCTGTGAGTTTTCAGTCTTCTCCTCTCTTCCAGGTCCTACGGCTTTTGTCTTATTTTCCTGCCTGTCTTTTAAGCAGACAGATCCCTCTTGATCATTTGGACTTCTGCTGTTGAATCAAGAGAATGTACCTGCATATCCATTTCCCCCTTAACTTTCTTACTTTTGATCTCAGTCCCCTTTATCCGTTGGCCTGGGAAGTGCATCATCATTCTTAGGTTTTCCTGATTTGAAAGCCACCCAGGACTAAATGCTGCCTCTCTGGAAGAACTTAATATTTTCTGTAATCCAGGCAGTCATTCTTTGAACAGTGGTGTTTTCTGACTACGTGTGCCATGCATGCTTTCTCTGTGTCAATGCCATGCATGCTTTATCTGTGGTTGGACCAGGGCTGCTTTTTAATGGTGATTTTGCTCATCTGACTTAGAAAGCAGCTCCAGACTGTGCTGGTCAGATACTTAATTCTGCATCCAGGTTTAGCCTGAGCATCTATGGTTCACCTTCTCAGCAAGTGATTAAATGCTTCCTTTTGTTTTAAGACCCAGTAGGGCTCGGTCTGAGCCTGTCCTCATCAGGCCCAGCGTGAGCAGTTCTTTCATTCTTCAGGATCACAACTATGTCCTGCTAAATTCCATATCCCATCTGCAGGGAGCAGAGACTTGTACAGAGCTGGCCGTTAAGCAGTTTCATGAAGTGATCTGTGTTTCCTCCTGTTTTTGTTTCTATTTCCTTCCCTCTCATTCTGAGTCACCTCTGACTTCAGGATGTGAAATCTGTTTAGGAACCATCACCTCATGGTTCTACCAGCTGGTCCCTTCCTCTCCCACCCCAGTTCTTCTACTTAGTGATTGCCAGTTACTGTAGTATCATTGGCACCTTCTACATGCCAGGCCCTGCATTGGTGCTTCACAGAGCAAGGTCTCCCTGGATCCTCAACAAATTAACAGGGTAAGGCCCACCTCAGACTCACCTGTGGTGACACCCAGCCACTGCAGGAAAATGTGCTTAGGCACAGTCACACAGCAGCAAGAGGCCAGGGAAGCTGCTAAATGCTGTGCTTCCATCCCAGAGGAGTTGCAAGCAACAGGGTAGTTAAAAAAAAAAACAACTGAATTTGGGCCAGGCATGGTGGCTCATGCCTCTTATCCCAGCACTTCGGGAGCGAAGGCGGGAGGATCACTTGATCCCAGGAGTTTGAGACCAGCCTGGGCAGCATAGCAAGACCCTGTCTCTACAAAAAAAGAAAAAAAAAAATTAGCCACACATGCCTATAGTCCCAGCTACTTGGGAGGCTGAAGCAGGAGGAGCGCTTGAGCCTAGGAGTTCAAGGTTACAGTGACCCATGATTGCACCACTGCATTCCAGCCTGGGTGACAAAAACCCTGTCTTTTTAATTTTTTAATTTTTTTTTTTTTTATTTTTTGAGATAAAGTCTCACTCTGTCACCCAGGCTGGAGTGCAGTGGCATGATGTCAGCTCCCTGCAACCTCTGCTTCCTGGGCTTATGTGGTTCTTTTGCCTCAGCCTCCGGAGTAGCTGATGTGACAGGCACACACCACCATGCCCAGCTAATTTTTGCATATTTTGTAGATATGGGGTTTTGCCATGTTGCCTAGGTTGGTCTCAAACTCCTGAGCTCAAGCAGTCCACCTGTCTTGGCCTCCCGAAGTGCTGGGATTAAGGCGTGAGCCACTGCTCCCAGCCAGCCCTGTCTCTTATAAAAACAAAACAACAGGCCAGGCGTAGTAGCTCATGCCTGTAATCCCAGCACTTTGGGAGGCTGAGGCGGTAGTATCTCCTGAGACCATGCTGGTCTCAAACTCATTTAGATTTCTAAATCTCATTTAGATTTTGTAGAGATAGCAAGACCCCCATCTCTACAAAAAAGTTAAAAAATTAGTTGGGCCTGCCAGGCGCCGTGGCTCATGCCTGTGATCCCAGCACTTTGGGAAACCAAGGCGGGTGCATCACCAGAGGTCAGGAGTTCGAGACCAGCCTGACCAACATAGAGAAACCCCGTCTCTACCAAAAATACAAAATTAGCCGGGCATGGTGGCGCATGCCCTGTAATCCCAGCTACTCGGGAGGCTGAGGCAGGAGAATTGCTTAAACCGGGAGCCGGAGGTTGCCATGAGCCAAGATTGCGCCATTGCACTTCAGCCTGGGCAATAAGAGCGAAAGTCTGTCTCAAAAAAAAAAAAAATTAGAGGCCAGTCGCGGTGGCTCACGCCTGTAATTCCAGCACTTTGGAAGGCCAAGGCCAAGGCCAGTGGATCACGAGGTCAGGAGATCGAGACCATCCTGGCTAACACGGTGAAACCCCATTTCTACTAAAAAATACAAAACATTAGCTGGGCGAGGTGGCGGGCGCCTGTAGTCCCAGCTACTCGGGAGGCTGAGGCAGGAGAATGGCGTGAACCTGGGAGATGAAGCTTGCAGTGAGCCAAAATTGTCTCGCTGCACTCCAGCGTGGGCAACAGAGCAAGGCTCTGTCTCAAAAAAAGAAAAAAAATCACGTAGATGAGGTAGCAAACTTGGGTAAGGCATTCTACATCCTTAATTTGTGAGTTGGATGTATTTTTCCGATTTCCAAATATATGCTAAAAGTCATCCAGAGGGCTGGTTGAGGTGGCTCACAACTGTAATCCCAGTGCTTTGGAAAGCTGAGATGGGAGATGGGAGGATCACTTGAACCCGGAAGTTCAAGACCAGCCTGTGCATCATAGCAAGACCTTCCCTGTCTCTGCAAAAAAAAAAAAAAAAAAAGTCTAACAAAGATACAAAAGTGAAGTCATTTAGTAGGTGTCAGATTAATGGCCCTGGGGAAGTGACTGGTTCACCCTGACACCAGGCCCGTCCTGCCCCTCAGGAATGTGTATCCTCATGCAGAGAGATCCAGGTGTCACCAATGTCGCAATGAAGAAGTAGTGGCATTTAAAGACAGGGAGAAATCCCATGCCATTTAGGGCTTTGTGTCTGAAAGGCATACCGTTCTATGGCCATTTGCACTTATACAGAAGCCCTCACTTTCCTCTAATGAACTCTAGTCATTATCCAAGTGGATAAAGCCATTGTTCGTTCAGCACATGTTTCCCGAGCACCTACTGGATGTCAGCCTGCTGCAGGCATTGCAGCCACAACTTTAAGGTCAATCATCATGGGACTTTTTTTCCTAAGAGTCAGGTTCTTTCCTTGTTGCCCAGGCTGGAGTGTAGCAGTGCGATCATAGCTCACTGTAGCCCCAAACTCCTGGGCTCAAGTGATCCTCCCACCTCAGCCTCCCAAGTAACTGGCACTACAGCATGCATCACCAAGCCTGGCTGATTTTTTTTTTTTTTAAAGAGACAGGATCGGCCGGGCGCGGTGGCTCACGCCTGTAATCCCAGCACTTTGGGAGGCCGAGGCGGGCGGATCACAAGGTCAGGAGATCGAGACCACGGTGAAACCCCGTCTCTACTAAAAATACAAAAAATTAGCCGGGCGCAGTTGTGGGCGCCTGTAGTCCCAGCTACTCGGGAGGCTGAGGCAGGAGAATGGCGTGAACCCGGGAGGCGGAGCTTGCAGTGAGCCGAGATCGCACCACTGCACTCCAGCCTGGGCGACAGAGTGAGACTCCGTCTCAAAAAAAAAAAAAAAAAAAAAAGAGACAGGATCTTAGGCCGGGCGCGGTGGCTCAAGCCTGTAATCCCAGCACTTTGGGAGGCCGAGACGGGCAGATCACGAGGTCAGGAGATCGAGACCATCCTGGTTAACACGGTGAAACCCCGTCTCTACTAAAAAAATACAAAAAACTAGCCGGGTGAGGTGGCGGGCGCCTGTAGTCCCAGCTACTCGGGAGGCTGAGGCAGGAGAATGGCGGGAACCCGGGAGGCGGAGCTTGCAGTGAGCTGAGATCCGGCCACTGCACTCCAGCCTGGGCGACAGAGCGAGACTCCGTCTCAAAAAAAAAAAAAAAAAAAAAGAGACAGGATCTTGCTATGTTGCCCAGGCTGGTCACAAAAAGAGGGGCTTTATCTAATGTCCTCTGTATGTATTTAAAGTGGGCAATAAAGATACCTGGGAAACGGATGTTAAAAACCCTGGGATGTAATTTCCCAAGTGCCTTAGAGCATTGCTAACTCACAGTGGACCCACACCTTGAACCCAGTCCTCTGGCTCCCAGTCAGCGCTCCTGACACCCACTGACGCTAGTGGACAAGGCCTTCCACAAGAGAAGGCTTGTGTTTGGAGCCTTTGGGCATGTTACTTCCCAGTTCACCAGGGTTCACTGAGAGCCTCACCTTCCTCAGGGGAAATGGGATCCTCTCTGTCTAGCCCTCGCATGGACGGACGGAGCTGGCAGAGAGGCGAGCCCGTTAGCAGCAGGCATATCTGGCTTGCAAAGAAGAGATGTCTCGGCCAGCCACGGTGGCTCACGCCTGTAATCCCAGCACTTTGGGAGGCCAAGGCAAGCGGATCACCTGAGGTTGGGAGTTTGAGACCAGCCTGACCAACATAGAGAAACCCCGTCTCTACTGAAAATACAAAAATTAGCCGGGCATGGTGGCACATGCCTGTAATCCCAGCTACTCGGGAGGCTGAGGCAGGAGAATCACTTGAACCTGGGAAGCGGAGGTTGCGGTGAGCCGAGATCATCCCATTGCACTCCAGCATGGGCAACAAGAGCAAAACTCCATCTCAAAAAAAAAAAAAAGAAGAAGAGATGTCCATGGGGTCAGGAGAAATGAGGTCCAGTCCAACTGTGTGCTGAATAGATTGAGGTTAGCCATATAATGGCCCCAAACGGGGAAGGGACACAAAGCTGTTGCTGGCCAAGCGTGGTGTCCAACGCCTATAATCCCAGCACCTTTCAAGGCCAAGATAGGAGAATCACTCAAGCCTAGGAAATCGAGGCCAGCCTGGGCAGCATAGCCAGACCCCATCTCTACAAAAAATTTAAAATATTAACCAGATATGGTGGTGCGCACCAGTAGTCCCAGCTACTCAGGAGGCTGAGGTGGGAGGATCACTTGAGCCCAGGAGGTCAAGGCTGCAGTGAACTATGATCATGCTGCTGCACTCCAACCTGGACAACACAGTGAGACTGTGTCAAAAAAAAAAAAAGAAAAGCTGTTGCTATACGGAGACATTGTTGGACCCACACAGGCCTGAGCTCGGTGACATAGGCCAAAGTTTTGTAGAAGGGGGTGCAGTGTTCTGAGGCATGAAGTGACTGGACATATCCTCTTGAAGTCTACCCGCCACGGACGTGCCTGTGTGGGCTGTCGTCAGCTCTGGGGAGAGCATCCCATGGCCACAGACTGGAAAGGAAAGCTTCTCCGCCCGAAGGGAGGTGAGGGAATTCACCTGTTGACTGGTCATCTTGCTTACCTCTGCTGGGATGCAGTGACACACAGAAATGAGGCCAGCTTTGTCACAGGTGCCAGGCTCAGCTGCAGATGCCAGGTTTGCACCTTACTCAGCCAGGCTGGGGCTGCTGTTTATGACTGGCAGTGCTCTCTGTCCTCCCTGGACTGTGTCTGAAGAGCTTCCCTTTGCTAGCCCCATGGTGCCCGAACCACAGAACCACCAAATCTCAGGGTTCGGGGAGACCTCAGCCCGGCTCTAGTACAGCTCCTTTGTCACGGCCCCGTCTCTCATATGTGATTGGCCATCCCTTCCAGTTGGTGGCCTTCCAGAGCTTCTCGTGTTGGACCCGGCTTCTCAGCAGCTTCTGTGGAAAAAAAGCCCCCAACTTCTGCTCCTCTCTCACATCACACACGTTCCCACTGTCCCCCCACACAGCCTCTGGCTGAGGCGCCTCGCCTCTGGGGCCGCACTTTTGATGGCAGGTGCTGGCCCCACCACTCTGAGGACCCTGAGCCCCTCCTATCCCTGCCACAAGAGGGGACCACAGGAAGCAGACGCTTGGGCTGGAAGAGGGCCTGTAATCTGAGCTCCTGCGTGTGGTTGCGTGTGTGTCAGGAGCCCGGGGCTTGGGCTCTCTCCCACAGCTGTCCTCCTGGCCCCCCTGTGTCTTGGCAGTAGCTGCTCTCGATGCAGCTCTGTGCTTTCCCAGCACCTGTGACATTCCCAGCTGCTATTCATCCTTGCCCTAGAGATCTCCAGCCCCAAGGCTGCCCCCAGCCGTGGATCTCCGGGCCTGACTGGCTCCTCCACACTCCCTTCGTGAATTTTCTGCTGCATACAGGATGGTCTGAAATGCCCATCTGGTCAGGTGCTTTCATTTCCCAGCCCTGACTGAGTCAGCCTCCAGGGGTGACACCAGGGCATTCTGACCCTCAGCCAGGAGTGGCCGCTGTTGCCACATGAGTGGCAGAGACCTTCGGGCTTCAGCCTCACCTTCCTGGCCCTCTGTGCCTTTTTCATGTGCTCTTCAGTGCCTGGAGCACCTCCTGCTCCCCCTTTGCCTAGAGAACTGGCCCCTCACTTCCCATACTTTGCCACACATGCTGCCCTGCCCCGTGTGGTCCTCCCACAGAGCGTGATGAGTTAGGGTCTTCTGCTCTGCTCCAGATCCACCTTCCAGCAACCACCAAGGCTCTTGTCAGGCGCAGGTTGCTCTGAATGTGTGTGGCACATGTGGGTCACTGGGCACAGCGTTAGGCTCTTGTGCTTGGGAGCCTGGGTGATCTGATGGGCTGTGGTCAGTGGCCTGGACTAGCCCGGGAACCTGTTGGAACATGGAAGTTTAGGGCACAGCGGTCCCTGAGTTGGAGCCTGTTGTCTGAACTGCATTCCTGGTGTGTGTCTTCAGTGCTATCCCATAGTTGTGCCTGTGTCGGTCCTTCCTGGAGCCCCCCTCCCTCTCCTCTGAGAGGCTGACTTTGCTCACAGCCAAGCATCTTTCAAATGCCTCTTGCTCAGAAGGACTGACCTTGCCCCCCAAGACCCATTCTCCAGTTGAAACTGACTTCTCATGTTATGCTTTGCTGAATATCCTTCCTCTCTGCCTGACCTCTGACTGCCAGCCCTACTTCCGTGTGACATGAGGGGTCCTTGATGGGGCCAGGTCACCTCTGAGCTCTGTTCCTTTCTGAAGCAGCTCCCACCCAAGGGCCTGTGGGGTCTGACTCCAAGTGCCAGCCCCTCCTCTGATGTCAGAAGGGCATGTCCCCTCCTCCCCAGGCACCCTCTGGGGCTCTATAGCTTCCATTCCCCTGGCTGGATTGGAGGGGAGTAAGCCCACCCTCTCAGGCCAAGCAGGCCACCTTCTTGTTACCTGGATACCTGGCAGCCTCTGTTCTCAGGACAACCTGTGGAAACCCCAAAGCCAGTAACCAGGTGCCAGGTGTTTGCCTGAGAATTAATCTTTCTTTTCTTTCTCTTTCAGTGGTTGATATCACAGCAAGTATCCTTTCCGTGTTGGTATGGTTCCTTTTAAGGAATTCTCCACTTAAATAAAAAGAATGTATCAAAGCTTGAATCCCACCTCCCAACATGCCCTGCGAGTTGAGGCTCTGCCCACAGAGTACCTGGAACATCCCCCATCTGGCCCTTTGCTGCCCCTGGGCGCTGTGCTCCTCTTTGTGCTTCTCTTCATACCTCGCATCCAGCTCCAAGCCCTGCCCTACAGCAAGCTCAAGGTTCACTGGGGGAACAGGAAAACTTGGAATTTCAGGGCAGGCAGGGATGTGCGTGCCCGGCAGACCTCGGCAGGGTAGGAGCCCCAAGCTGTGGCCCTTTCAAACTGACCTTTTTTGCAGTGTCCTACTTCCTTAACTGGACGTCACTAGATCCCGCAGTTCGAAGATGTTAAATTTGAAGCAGCAAGTCTGTTGTCTGAATTGTACTGTCAAGAGGTAAGAACATATTAAGGTTTCTGAAAGCAAAGTGTCTCTCCCTGTTGCTAAGACATGACAGCACATTGGTAAATTGGGGCTCCGGGAGTTGGAATCCCTCCAGCTTTTTTATTTTGAGGCTGGAGTGCATGACACAATCACAGCTCATTGCAGCCTTGAACTCCTGAGCTCAAGTGATCCTCCCACCTCAGCCTCCCAAGTAGCTGGGACTATAGGCGTGCACCACCCATGCCTGGCTAATTTTTTTATTTGTTGTAGAGATGGTCTTGCCCAGGCTGGGCTCAAGCTCCTGGCCTCAAGCAATCCTGCCTCGACTTCCCAAAGTGCCAAAATTATACACAGGAACCACCGTGCCCAGCCCGGTGGCTTTTAACAATCAGATTACTTTCCTACCTCTTATGCCCAAGCCCCAGGGCTTTGGTGGGTAGCCACCTGCTAAGGAGTGCCGGCAGCTTCCTTTTCTACATACTACTGTTGGAGAGATCAGCCTATTCCTCACCTGACAAGTCTGTACAGTTTCCCTTCTTCATCTGGTTCCTAATTTCAATTATAGCTGAAATTTGCCTTCCTCCCACCTCAGAAGGTTGACGAGTAAGGTGGCTTTGGCGGCAGGGAATGTGTGTACTTCACACCCCGATGCCTCTCTCTGGTCTGAGAACATAAAAGATGGGAACTGGCATCTGATTTGACAGTTTAGAATTTTGAACTGAAAGTACTTTCAGTCCAGTTGAATGAGAAGTTATTTTAAGAGTGATGCAGAAACTTCCCAGCCAGTGAGTCCAATAAAATATCTTTTTTTGCTTTTAATAAAGTAAATTGGCAACCCAAAAAAATCCTTTGGTAAGCATGAACAGGAACTGCCTTCTGGCACCACAGCTGCTGCTAAGGAATCCAGCTTGATTGCCGCCTTCTTACGTTCCCAAACGTAACTATTTCCTTTCAGAATTCCGTCGATGCAGCAAAGCCGCTGCTGCGGAAGGCGATACAGATCTCACAGCAGACCCCGTATTGGCACTGCCGCCTGCTCTTCCAGCTCGCTGTGAGTACTGTGGCCCAGGCACAAGGGTGCCTGGCAGGGACCATGACCCTGGGGCACACCTGCCCCATGTGCAAAGAACAGCAGGGTCCACGATGCGCAGACCCCCTCGGGCTGGCACACGGAGTGGGTGGGGACATAGGAACATTTACTTAACCTGCTCACAAGCCCCCTCCAGCCTCCATCCTTGACAGCATCCCCAGCTTGAGCCTGGCTCTCAACAACGCCCGGGGGTGAGTGGTGGGAGTGCGGGGCTTCCCCGGAGCTGACACTGACAGGGGGCCTGCTGCTTGTTGGGTGTCTTTGGGTTTCTCTCCCTCCCAGCCATTCTCATCTCATCTTTGGCCTGCGCTCATTGAAATCCCAGGAACGTTTCCTGCCAGAGACCCACTGTGGGGTTTTTTTAGGAGCTAGGCTGAGACTCCAGGGGGCTGCCTATCAGGCCACAAATGTCCACGTCAAGCATTGTTTCCCACATGGACCCCTCACTTTTGGGGGCTGCTGGGGTACACCCTCATCCTGGGATCCACACAATTCCTCCTCATGCTCCCTTCGGCACCCCAGATACAGGTGGTGCCCTGGTCTCTGAGCTCCACAGTGCTCGGTTGTTGGGGGACTCTGAATTCGGCCTTCCCAGCTACAGTGGAGAGACCAGCAGGCTCCACCGTGTGGGGCACCACTCCTGTCCTGGGCTCCACCTACACTTCTGCACTGGGGACCCTCAGGCGGGTGCCTGGCCCCCAGCCTCTCTCTTCCATGACCTAGCCTGCCCTCTGGGCCACCACTTAGCCACCTCCCATGACACCCACCTAGGCACGCAGTGTGTTGACCCTGGGTTGGGAGTTCCTCCAGCTGAGTCCCTCACTCCAGGAGGGTCTGGCTGAGAAAAGTACCCACAGGGAAGAGCTCACCCAGCAGCCAGGAGTTCCCAAGGCCCTCCTCCCCCAGGCCTGATGAGAAGCCGAATGCACACACAGTCTCCTTCCATCTCCCCACGCACACTTGTGCACATTAGCAGACAAAGGAGCAGGCCAAACTGTGAGTCACCACCCCCAGGCCACAGAGTTGGCAGGCGCCATGTGCACGCACACCCAAGGGCCGAGCTCTCCACCATGGCCCCGCAGGTGTCGCCTTGCAGGGTCAAGCCAGGCATGTGCCTCCCTTTCAGCCTGTTCAGGCTTTGACACTTGCCTCTGAGGGAGTCCCTCCTTGTTGTCCCTGGAACACACTGGGGACACCCCACTAAAGACAGACCCCACAGGCACCCACGAAGCACTCAGAACAGCCCTAGGTGCTCTCACAGCCTTGGGGGCTGCGCCATGAGCCTTGACTGCTGGTTCTATGCTCCATTAAGTTTAGACGGTGTCTACTGCAGGCACCATTCAGTTAGATGACATATATACCACAGGCCAACTGGAGCTCTGTACCCAAAGCAATTAGCGTTGATGAGATAATTTGGTTAATTTAGCTCACAACTGACACAGGCAGTTTCATTGACGTGGGGAGGTTTGGTTGTTGGTTAACAAAGCACAAAGGCCAGGTACCGTAAAACTGATGGGTTTGGCAGCAAAGGTCACTGCTGTCTCTCTCCGTTTTAGCAACTGCACACGCTTGAGAAGGACCTGGTGTCGGCCTGTGACCTCCTGGGTGTGGGGGCCGAGTACGCCCGGGTAGTGGGATCTGAGTACACACGGTAGGCACCCACTCCCCTCCTTCCCTCCCGCTCTCTTAACATAGAAGGGGCTTGGCCACCTTGGTCCAGGACAAAGAACAGAAATGGCATTTCAGGCCAAGCACAGTGGCTCACAGTATATTCCCAGCACTTTGGGAGGCCAAGGTGGGAGGATCACTTGATCCCGGGAGTTCAAGACCAACCTGAGGAACATAGTGAAACTCCATCTCCACAAAAAATACAAAAGTTGGGGCCAGGCTTGGTGGCTCACGCCTGTAATCCCAGCACTTTGAGAGGCTGAGGTGGGAGGATCATGAGGTCAAGAGATTGAGACCATCCTGGTCAACATGGTGAAACCCCATCTCTACTAAAAATACAAAAATTAGCTGGGCATGGTGGCGAGTGCCTGTAATCCCAGGTACTCAGGAGGCTGAGGCAGGAGAATCGCTTGAACCTGGGAGGCAGAGGTTGCAGTGAGCCAAGATCGTGCCACCGTACTCCAGCCTGGTGACAGAGCGAGACTCCGTCTCAAAAAAAAAAAAAAAGGGCCGGGCGCGGTGGCTCAAGCCTGTAATCCCAGCACTTTGGGAGGCCGAGACGGGCGGATCACGAGGTCAGGAGATCGAGACCATCCTGGCGAACACGGTGAAACCCCGTCTCTACTAAAAAATACAAAAAACTAGCCGGGCGAGGTGGCGGGCGCCTGTAGTCCCAGCTACTCGGGAGGCTGAGGCAGGAGAATGGCGTGAACCCGGGAGGCGGAGCTTGCAGTGAGCTGAGATCCGGCCACTGCACTCCAGCCTGGGCGGCAGAGCGAGACTCCGTCTCAAAAAAAAAAAAAAAATTGGTCACCATTAGGCACAGGTTTGAGCCTGAAGTTCAGGCACCCAAACTTGCCCGCTGGCCCTCACACTGTGTGTCCACCGCCGCATATTTTTTGTAGAGATAGGGTCTCACCATGTTGCCTAGGCTGATCTCGAATTGCTGACCTCAAGTGATCTGCCCACCTTGGCCTCCCAAAGTGTTGGGATTACAGGCGTGAGCCATTGCACCCAGCCCCCTTCTGGGCTTTTCACATGAGTGTGTCTAAGCCACGTAAGAAAAATAAATACAGGCTGGGCGCGGTGGCTCACACCTGTAATCCCAGCACTTTGGGAGGCCGAGGCAGGGGGATCACTTGAGGTCAGGAGTTCGAGAGCAGCCTGGCCAACGTGGTGAAACCCCATCTTTACTAAAAACACAAAAATTAACCAGGCATGGTGCCAGGCTCCTGGGGTCCCAGCTGCTCAGGAGGCTGAGGCAGAAGAATCGCTTGAACCCGGAAAGCAGAGGTTGCAGTGAATTGAGATCGCACCACTACACTCCAGCCTGGGCAACAGAACGAGACTCTAAGAAAAAAATAATAAAAATAAATAAAAATAAACACAGGCACAATAGGATAAAACAGAGCAGTCTTGTACGGGGACTATTTACTGTTGTCCACTGAACTGTCCCCCGAGGTGGCATATTAGGTCCTGTGAGCCTTGGGGTAGTCACAGTCATCTCAGGAGGCTCCTGGGCCTTCTGGGACCTGACCCCGGCCTCTTGTTTTGCAGGGCGCTGTTCCTCCTCAGCAAGGGGATGGTAAGTTGAGGCTGGGCATGGCTGGATGCAGCCGGTGTCATGGAGGTGAGGCAGGACTCCCTGCTCAGACCCCGTCCGCTCTCCATGGCATGGCCCCTCACACGCCCAGACCCTTAGGCATAGTGAGCAGCCTGGAGTGTGAGGCCCGGGCCCTGCTGGGTTCAGGAGGGAAACTCAGGCTCCTGCCTATGGGATTCATGCTGAGGCAGGAGCCTGGTTAGGAGCTGCCTGGGCCGGGGTTTCAGGCTGGCCTTGCCCTCTGGGTTGGAGGCAGTAGTCCCAAGGCAGGTGGGCAGGTGAGCCTGTGCTCCCAGTCCCAGGAGGGCCCCTGCAAGCCCTGTACCCTACACCTGTGCCTCTCCCTCCCCAGCTGCTGCTGATGGAGCGCAAGCTGCAGGAGGTGCACCCGCTGCTGACCCTCTGTGGGCAGATCGTGGAGAACTGGCAGGGGAACCCCATCCAGAAGGAGTCGCTGCGTGTCTTCTTCCTGGTGCTCCAGGTCACTCACTATTTGGATGCCGGGCAGGTGTGTGGCGCCTCTTGGGCGGGCTGCTGGTTGTGACCAGTGGGTGTGGGTGGCACCCAGGCCAATGGGTCTTGGGCTGTGAGGTCACCTGTGTCATTGCCTTACCTTGCCACACAGCAGGGCTGTCTTTCCAGCCCCAGACACACACACTTCTGTCCTGCTCTGCTGCGAGTGCTGGCACCATCGTGCCTGCCTGGTGTGCTGGTGCCTGGGAGCAGGGTCTGTCCTGGCCACCCTGCCTCCCTTTGGGAGTACTATGTGTGACATTGTATACACTCGCTCAGTGTGTGGTTGCTCAGAGATTGCAATGACGGTTCAGGGAATCATGAGAATAAACCACAGAGGTGCTGGGGCGGTGCCTGCACACAGCAGATGCCCAACTGGTGTCTGTCTGGCCCCCCTGCTGTGGGATTGAGTAGGGACTGATGTGCCCAGCTGTGTCCGAGACTGGACTCCATGACCCCGCCGTGGGTGGGAAACGGCTGTGTTTGAGCTCCTTGTCTGTGCTTGTGTGACCGTCTCGGCCCTTCAGGGGCTGGGGGCTGCCCTGTGCCCCTCAGACCCACCTGTCATGGTGGGCCACAGGCGAGTCTCTCCACAGGGCTTGGTAAGGGGGTTGTCCAGTTCCTCCATCCATACCCATCGTTGCCCATTGGGTGAAGCACTGCACTCGGCGCATAGGGACACAGAGCAGACTGCAGCCGCGCTTCCCTCGGGGTGCTAGGGCCGCAGAGACATCCCTCGGGGCCTCAGGGCGAGATGGACCACAGCGCTTGCCCGACTCCTGGGCCAGGAAGCCACCTCCCACCCCCGCGGAGCACAGCCTCCCCTTGCTGTCTCAGGTCTGGCTGCAGGAAGACCAAGTGCAGCTCCAGCAGGGTCTGGACAGGCCTCTCCTGGGCCTTGGTGTTGGACCCAACACTGGGCAGTGGACAAGCCTCAGTCCCACAGCTGCCCGCCTGGCCGTGCCCCGTGCCCTGAAAGCCTGGCTGATTCATGGGAGTGCGGCAGGGGCGGGTCCATCTTGCAGGAGGTGGCCCTGGCAGAAGGGGAAGGCAGGTGCTCCCTGAAGGAAGGGGCAGGGGTGGCTGGGCTGGGCCCGGCTTCCTGAGAGGCCAGGCTCAGGTGGGTGCTCGGGTGTGGGTGCTGCACAGGTGAAGAGCGTGAAGCCGTGTCTGAAGCAGCTGCAGCAGTGCATCCAGACCATCTCCACGCTGCACGATGATGAGATCCTGCCCAGCAACCCCGCTGACCTCTTCCACTGGCTGCCCAAGGAGCACATGTGTGTGCTTGTCTACCTGGTGCGTCCCCACCAGGGCCCGAGCCAGGGCTGGGGGCGGGGGCAGGGAGAGGGAGAGGGAGAGGGCCCTGGTAACCCCTGCTGTCTGGTCTTGTTGACAGGTGACTGTGATGCACTCCATGCAGGCCGGCTACCTGGAGAAGGCGCAGAAGTACACGGACAAGGCCCTCATGCAGCTGGAGAAGCTCAAGAGTAAGTCAGGTGCTCGACTGGCCACGTGGCCACAGCGCCCCCTGGCGGACAGCCTGGCCAGTCACTGGCTGTTCTGGGGCACAGTGACCGTGTGACCGCAGCACCCAGCCGCCCTACCTAGTGGGTCTCGTCACCCCTAGTTGGTAAATGCTGGTGACCCACGTCGGAGCAGAGCAGACAGGACTGGGGTCAGGGGTACCTCCCTGACTGGTCAGGGCCGTTGTGCCCAATGGTGCTCAGTTGAAACAGGTGGTGGCTGCCTTTCCCAATTATTATCAGTGTTTTGATGGGGACACTCAGGATGACGCCAGGATCAGAACTCAGCCCTCACTGACCACCAGCATGTCCTTTGGAAGTCATGAGTTCTTTCCAGATGTTCAACTGTCTAATCTATCTAGGGACCTTTGACTAGCACAAACCCAGAGCAGATGTCCCTGGCTGGTGCAGTGTGCCCATTAGTCTGTCTGTTTGCTCCCTCGTGAGTGCTGCTGGGGGCAAAGGCATCAGAGCCAAGGCAGCTCAAAGCCTGAGAGGCCTGTGCTTCTCTTTTTCCCATGTGAGGATGGCTGCTTGGGGCTGTCAGGAGGTGGGGCCTGGCCCAGGTCCCCCTACCCCACTGCCTGAGGCTCTGCTGCATGGTCTCATGATCCAGGGTGGTTTCCACATTTCCACATTTCTAGAACCTGCCATGTCCACAAGCTCTTGAGCACGTAGGGTGAGGGTGAGGGTCAGAGCCGACCCCTCTTGGAGCCCTGTGGGAACCAACCTCTGGCTCCAGCTCCGTCTCTTCACCTGGACAGCAAGACACACTCCCTCACTCGGAGGGCGCAGTGGGGACTAGGGGAGATGACAGGGTGGGTGCCTGGCCAGTGTGACTGGAGACAGGAATGAGGTAGGGGAGGCGCCTCCTCTGGCCTCCCCTGCATGCTCACCCCTGACTCTCGCCCATAGTGCTGGACTGCAGCCCCATCCTGTCATCCTTCCAAGTGATCCTGCTGGAGCACATCATCATGTGCCGCCTCGTCACGGGTCACAAGGCCACGGCGCTGCAGGAGGTAAGGCTGGACGCAGGAGGGGTGGGAAGGCCCAGGAGTTTGTTGGGTCTCAGCAGTGTCAGACAAGAGACTGAATTCGCCAAGTACGGTACTGGCAGGCCAGCCCATCCTGCTGTCTTGCTGTCAGTCAGCGTTTTACAGCCCCACGTGGGCACCACTGATAAGAGAATCTCATACAAAAACCAGTGGAGGCTGGGCACAGTGGCTCACGCCTGTCATCCCAGCGCTTTGGGAGGCTGAGGCGGGTGGATCACTTGAGGCCAGGAGTTTGAGTCCAGCCTGGCCAACATGGCAAAACCCCGTCTCTACTGAAAATACAAAACTTAGCCAGTTGTGGTGGCAAGCACCTGTAATCCCAGTTACTTGAGAGGCTGAGGCAGGAAAATCGCTTGAACCTGGCAGGCGGAGTTTGCAGTGAGCCGAGATCGCACCACTGCACTCCAACCTGGGCAACAGAGCGAGACTCCATCTCAAAACAAAAACAAAAACAAAAAAACAACAGACCATGGCCCAAAAGCTTGCACACTGAGGGGATCGCACACATGGTCTCTGGGGATTTGGGGGTCCCTTGACAGTGATTCTTATACCCCACCCTGCCGTTAGGAACACTCTCTACCCCCAGTGCCCACCCTCCTGAGAGGGCATGGGGGCCTTCAGTAGGCTGGAGGTCCTTTACGGCCCAGACACCTGTTGGACAGGGTGGAAGAGGCGAGTAACAGACAAGGGTCCCTGTCCACAATGGGATCCGGGCTGCCCTTTACCCCCATGGTGGACATGTCTGCTGGGGCTTTGTACCCCAGTTTGGGCAGAGGGGACATGGGCTCACCCACCAGCTATGGGGTCTCTCCATTGCTGCTCAGACGCCAGGTCCCAGGTTGCAGTCCTGTGATGGCGGTACACTCTCTCCCGGCAGATCTCCCAGGTCTGCCAGCTGTGCCAGCAGTCCCCCCGGCTCTTCTCCAACCACGCAGCACAGCTGCACACACTGCTGGTGAGTAACTCCTTGACAGCACCCCAGGAGAATCCAGAATGTTCCCAGTAAGTAAGTACCTAACCAGATCCAGAACATTCCCAGTGAAGAACCCCCTGACAGCACCCTAATCAGAATCCAGAATGTTGCCATAGGTAATCATATAACCTCCTCAGGCAGGATCCGGAATGTTTCCAGTGAGCATCTTGTCCCACCCCACACTGGCTTGGGTCTGAAAGGTGGGGACAGTGAGCATATTACCTGCATCGCAGCTGGCTCAGCAGTGAGCCATTATCATACTCCTCCAGGGCAGCCGTGTAGGCCCCGTTTGCACTGCATGTGTCTCTGATCTGAGCCCCCTCCCCAGGGGCCAGCCCTGATGACAACACGTCTTCTTCCAGGGCCTGTACTGTGTCTCCGTCAACTGCATGGACAACGCGGAAGCCCAGTTCACCACAGCCCTGCGGGTAAGGTGCCGGCCCTCCTTGCTGCTCGGGGCGGGCCACACTTCTGAGTAAGGAGTCGGGCGTGGTCTGTGATGAGGACAGCAGTCGCACTAGGTCAGCTATGCAAAGCCGCAGCCCCAGAGGCGATGCACAGTAGTCAGCCCATGCCAGCCTTGGCAGTGACGCACTGTTTATCTGGATAAGGGACAACTATGGGGCCAGGGTCTTCCTGAGCTGACCCCAGGGCAGACGTGAGGGAGAGGTGCGACGTGTCCGTGGACACCACTTCCAGGCCTGAGTGGGAGCTTTTGTGGCAGCCACCCCTAAGGCTGGATTGGCTCAAGTGTCAGCTGACGACTTAGAGCCACCCTGGGTTCAGGGCTCCCATGGGGAGTGGTGGAGCTGGGCCATCTCACAGGTGCTTTTTGGGCAGAGGAGGACTCCTGGTCCTGCTGGGCTGGGGAGGGTGAAGCAGCTCCCCAGGCTTCTGGCCACAGATGGGGAAGAAGGCTAGTGCCACATCCTCACGGAGCGCCCCAGCCCAGGACTGGACCATCATGTCCCCACCTCAGCCTCAATCTCCTCACAGGAAATGGAGGCTGTGGACGCTTTTTTCCCGATGGTTCTAGGAAGGGCCCTGAGGAGAGGTGTCAGGGAGCAGGGGCTGCTCTGTCTGCCACTCGGGCAAGGTCACCGGGGAGTCCTGCGTGCACCCTGACTGTTGGACAGAGTTCCCCTCCTCGGCACCCCACAGGCCTGTGGGTGCTGCCACCCCTGCCACTGGCCTCAGAGGTACACAGGAGCCCTGACGTGCAGACAGCATGCTTGGGAGGGAAGGGCCGACTTGGCACCCACTCCTCCCTCCACCTCTTTGCCTCACTCTCCGGACTCTGGCTCACTCTGACTACAGCAGGGCCAGGACCCTCCTTGTGGCCCTGCCATCCTGCCATCTCCGTCTCCGTCTCACTCCCCACAAGTGGTTGCTGTTGCTGGTTTGGTTCCACGTCAGAGTTCCCAAGGCCACATACCCTAAGGAGTCCTCACCCCGGGGCCAAAAGAGAGCCTCTTTTTCATGGCCCACCCAGGAGTGATGGAGCCAGGATGCAACCCCAGCCCCACTAACCCCAAACACACATGCCTCCTGTGGGCCCTCAACAAACATCCCCAACCTTGCTGAGTCTCAGAGCATCTGTGCTTGATTCAGAAGATCCTCTGGGCCTCCTGGGTGTGTGCTAGGAGGGCATCTGTGCAGGTGGGGTCTGTGCTTCCCTGGTTCACTCCACCTCTTGCCCAGCCCCACTAAGAACCAGGGTCTAGGCAGGGCTTGAGCCACATAGATTGGTCCCTCTCTTGACGATCTCCTTTCCCAAGTAGAGCCAGGGACCGTGACCCATCTACCACCTGTCATCAGCAGCATTTCTGGCCTCTGACAGCATCACCTACCTCTGGAGCGGGGCCTGTGCTGGCCCCCTCTGGGACAACAGCTCCCCTCCTCCCCACTTCCCCCCATGAAGAGTGACCCCTGCCCAGGACCAGCATGTGCCTTGATAGCAGTGGACACCTGGGTCCCCCAGGTTGCTGGCTGTGGCCTGGAGGAAGGGTCCACCAGGTCTTAGTCCTGACAGACAGCGGAAAATGGGCCAAAACCCAACATGTTCTGAGGGTGGGATCAGGGTGGCTGGTTTTCCTCTTCTGTGTTCTCTAACTGCCCCGTGACACAGACGATGATTTTATAATGAGAAGAATTAATAGCTGTGTTACCCTTGAGTTTAGGAGGCAAGGGAAGTGTGTTTGAAATGAAAAAAACAAGTCTTTTCCAAAGTAGTCTCCATGGAGATTGTGGGTAGCTCTCACACTGCCACATGGATCACAGCGCCCGACCCAGCTCCCTAATGTCCCCACTTCCCATTCCAGCTCACCAACCACCAGGAGCTGTGGGCCTTCATTGTCACCAACCTGGCGAGTGTGTATATACGGGAAGGAAATAGACACCAAGAGGTAGTAGGTGACATGCTTCATGTTCGGTATCCTTTCTCTCTGTTCTCTTCTTTTTGGGGAACCAGGGGGTTGTCCTGGGCACCAGCACATCTCAGCAGACCCCAGGGTGTTCACCTTTTGAGGGATGGGCAGCACCCGACACAGAGGCACACAGGGCATCCCAGAGGTGAATCAGGGGCTATGGCCGGGAGAGGCCAGGTCTGAGACAAAAACATTCCCATAGCTAGGCCAGGCGCAGTGGCTCACGCCTGTAATCCCAGCACTTTGGGAGGCTGAGGCGGGCGGATCACAAGGTCAGGAGATCGAGACCATCCTGGCTAACACGGTGAAACCCGTCTCTACTAAAAATACAAAAAAATTAGCCGGGCATGGTGGCGGGCACCTGTAACCCCGGGATCCCCACTCAGCCCTGGGATCCCCCTGAGCCCTAGGATCTTCCATCAGCCCCAGGATTCCCTCCTCAGCCCCGGGATCCCCTCCTCAACCCCGGGATCCCCTCCTCAACCCCGGGATCCCCTCCTCAACCCCAGGATCCCCTCAGCCCCAGGATCCCCTCCTCAGCCCCGGGATCCCCTCCTCAGCCCCAGGATCCCCTCCTCAGCCCCGGGATCCCCTCCTCAGCCCTAAGATCTTCCATCAGTCCTGGGATCCTCTGTCAGCCCCAGGATTCCCTCCTCAGCCCTGGGATCCTCTGTCAGCCCCGGGATTCCCTCCTCAGCCCTGGGATCCCCTCCTCAGTCCCGGGATCCCCTCCTCAGCCCTAAGATCTTCCATCAGTCCTGGGATCCTCTGTCAGCCCCAGGATTCCCTCCTCAGCCCTGGGATCCTCTGTCAGCCCCGGGATTCCCTCCTCAGCCCTGGGATCCCCTCCTCAGTCCCGGGATCCCCTCCTCAGCCCTAAGATCTTCCATCAGTCCTGGGATCCTCTATCAGCCCCAGGATTCCCTCCTCAGCCCTGGGATCCTCTACCAGCCCCGGGATTCCCTCTTCAGCCCTGGGATCCTCTGTCAGCCCTGGGATCCTCTGTCAGCCCCGGGATTCCCTCCTCAGCCCTGGGATTCCCACTCAGCCCCAGGATCCCACTCAGCCCTGGGATCCCCCTCAGCCCTAGGATATCCCTCAGTTCTAGTGTCTCTTTCACCCCTGGGGGTCTAGCTCCAAAGTGTCTCAGGCCAGGTGCTGTGGCTCACGCCTGTAATCCCAACACTTTGGGAAGCCAAGGCAGGAGGATCACTTGAGGTCAGGAGTTCAAGACCATCTTGGGCAACATAGGGAGACCCCTATTTCTACAAAAAGTTTTTTAAAAACCTGGTGTGGGGTTGCCGGCCTGTGGTCCCAACTACTCGGGAGGCTGAGGCAGGAGGATTGCTTGAGCTAGGGAGATTGAGGCTGCAGTGAGCTATGATTGGGCCACTGCACTCCAGCCTGGGCGACAGAGCAAGAACCTGTCTCAAAAGAAAAAGCCCAGCCCTGGCTGGGTCGTCTGATGCCAGATGTGGGCTCGCATTGTTGAGGAGGAGTTTGGCTCCCCTGTGCCTCTGCAGCCAGAGGACATCTAAATTATCAGGTCACGCCCCCATCCAAGCCTCCTGGGGTCCCTGCACCTCCAGAGAAATCCCACCCACTCACCCCCAGCAGCCCACAGGGCTCACGGGCCCCAGCCTGCCAATCTACACACTGCCAGGCCAGCCCTTCAGCGCCACTCTGACCATACAAAGGCTTTCTGGACGCCCAGGCCCCTGTCATCTACCACAGGACAGGGTGGCACAGGCAGGGCTGGCTGAGGGCATGAGAGTCTTGCCCCTGGCCCTTCTCACCAGAGGCCGCTCTTGCTGGTCAGTCACCAGGCTCGACCTGGGGGCCATAGTCCCTATGGGGGTGTAGAGAAATCCCCATGCACTGCAGTGTGTCTTGGGGACCTTTCTCCTGTGAAGATGCAGAATGATGCTGACTGGCTCTTCTCCGCCTCCTCCCCTCCTCAGCTCTACAGTCTACTGGAGAGGATCAACCCAGACCACAGCTTCCCTGTCAGGTGAGCCACTCCGGGCACCACTCCACGCATGGCCTAGGCTCCCCATGCTCTTGGGATGGGGCCCCCAACTGCCCCTTGCACCCTGACACCCCACACCCCTCCTCGCAGATAGTCTGCAGCAGGGGTCTCTCAGAAATCCCCTCCAGCTGCCCACCGCTGTTTTGTAAACCACCTTTCTCAAAATCCCCACCCCACATGACCCTGCACTCTCCCTCCAGCTCACACTGCCTCCGAGCGGCTGCCTTCTACGTGCGTGGGCTCTTCTCCTTCTTCCAGGGACGCTACAACGAGGCCAAGTGAGTGTGGGGCAGGGGGCAGCATGTGGGCCGTGCTCAGGTTAGCCCAGGCCCCGTCCTGCAGGCGTCAGCGTCCTCATTCTCCTTGTCAGGCGATTTCTGCGGGAAACTCTGAAGATGTCCAATGCTGAGGACCTGAACCGGCTCACAGCCTGCTCCCTTGTGCTCCTGGGCCACATCTTCTATGTGCTGGGAAACCACAGGGTGAGTGCCCTGGCCTGGGCCGCTCACTTGGGTGCCTGTGGGGCTTGGCTGAGGGACAGGAGCTGGCCAGCAGCCTAGGGGTGGCATGGCACTGTTCATCCTATGCCCCTCGAAGAGCACTTCTAGGTGGACACCCTGACTCCCACAGCCTGGGCAGGCAGGGCCAGGGGAGCTGGGCACCCACAGAGGGTGTGGGGGCAGGCAGGAGGCCTGATGGGTGTGGCCTCAGACATCAGGCAGGCAGAGCCCCTGGGCTCGGGGAGCTGAAGCCAGAACCAAAGGAGCTGCCCTGAGCTAGTGGGGATGACGCAGGCACCTCATCCTATGTGTTGACACCCAAGGGGCAGAGAGGTGCCTCTTCTCAGTCAGACTCCCAAACATTTCATTCTTGCCCAGCATGCATAGTGTCCTCTCAGGGTACAAGTGGCCCTTGGAGTTGGTCCCCACCCAAGGTCAGCTGGTCTCTGGTGGGACTGGCCACCTCAGTCCTTCTTGTCAATTCCTTGCTTGCTCTCACCTTCCTGATCTCACGAGGTCTTGAAGTTTTTTTTTTCTCAGACGGAGTCTCTCTCTGTTGCCCAGGCTGGAGTGCAGTGGTGCAATCCTGGCTAACGGCAAGCCCCACCTCCCGGGTTCACGCCATTCTCCTGCCTCAGCCTCCCGAGTAGCTGGGACTACAGGCACCTGCCACCACGCCCGGCTAATGTTTTTATATTTTTAGTAGAGAGACGGGATTTCACTGTGTTAGCCAGGATGGTCTCGAACTCCTGACCTTGTGATCCACCTGCCTCGGCCTCCCAAAGTGCTGGGATTACAGGCGTTAGCCACCACGCCCAGCCTGTTTGTTTGTTTGTTTGTTTGTTTTAAGAAGATATTTTGGGCAGGCACAGTGGCTCACGCCTGTAATTCCAGCATTTTGGGAGGCCAAGGCGGGCAGATCACCTGAGGTCAGGAGTTTCAAGACCAGCCTAGCCAACGTAGTGAAACCCCGTCTCTTACTAAAAATACAAAAATTAGTGGGGCGTGGTGGTAGGAGCCTGTAATCCAAGCTACTCGGGAGGCTGAGGCATGAGAATCACTTGAACCCAGGAGAGAGAGGTTGCATTGAACCAAGATCATGCCACTGCACTCCAGCCTGGGCAGCAGAGTGAGACTCTGTCTCAGAAAAAAAAAAAAAGGTATTTTTGTGCCAGGCATGGTGGCTCATGCCTGTAATCCCAGCACTTTGGGAGACCGGGACAGGTAGATCACCTGAGGTCAAGAATTCAACACCAGCTTGGCCAACATGGTGAAACCCCATTTCTACTAAAAATACAAAAATTAGCCAGGCCCGGTGGTGCACATCTGTACTCTCAGCTATTCCAGAGGCTGAGACAGGAGAATTGCTTGAACTCAGGAGGTGGAGAGGTTGCAATGAGCTGAGGTCGTGTCATTGTACTCCATCCAGCCTAGGTGAGAGCAAGACTCCATCTCAAAAAAAAAAAATTTTGGCCAGGCACAGTGGCTCATTGCTTGGATCACTTTGGGAGGCGGATGGGGGAGAATCCCTTGATCCCAGGAGTTCAAGACCACCAGCCTGGGTAACCTAGCTAGACCCTCTTTTTTTTGAGGCCGAGTCTCACTCTGTCACCCAAGTTGGAGTGCAGTGGCATGGTCTCAGCTCAGCTTATGGCAACCTTCGCCCCTTGCAGGGTCAAATGATCCTCCCACCTCAGCCTCCCAAGTAGCTGGGGCCACAGGTGTGTGCCACCACGCTCAGCCATTTTGGTAGAGACCAGGTCTCCATGTTACCCAGACTGGTCTTGAACTCCTGAGCTCAAGTGATCTACCCACTTAAGCCTCCCAAAATGCCAGATTACAGCATGACCCACTGTGCCTGGCCCTAGAGATGGTATCTCTTAAAAAAATAATAATAAGATATTTTCCAGCCAGGCACAGTGACTTGAGCGGCCTGTAATCCCAACACTTTGGGAGGCAGAGGTGGAAGGATCATTTGAACTCAGGAATTCAATATCAGCCTGACCAACATAGTGAGATCCCATCTCTACAAAAACCATACAAAAAAATTAGCCAGTGTGGGAACTCATGCCTGTGGTCCCAGCTAATTGGGAGGCTGAGGTGGGAGGATCACTTGAGTCCAGGAGGTTGAGGCTACAGTGAGCTGTGATCATGTTACTGTACTCCAGCCTGGACAACACAGTGGGATCCTGTCTCCAAAAAAAAAAAAAGTTGTTATTTTTCTAGATTATAAAATATGACATGTTCATAATTAAAAGGTTGAGAAGTAAAACAAAAAAATAGCATGTCTCTGTCATCCATCCCTTCCTGCTGCCCACCCCTCCCACCTGGAGGTTTTGCTTGTCAGCCTGTTTGGTAATTTTTTTTTTTTTTTTTTTTTGAGATGGAGTCTTGCTGTGTTGCCCAGGCTAGAGTATAGTGGTATAATCTTGGCTCACTGCAACCTCTACCTCCCAGGTTCCATGGATTCTCCTGCCTCAGCCTCCCAAGTAGCTGGGATTATAGTCACACGCCACCACACCTGGCTAATTTTTGTATTTTTAGTAGAGATGGGGTTTCACCACGTTGGCCAGGCTTGTCTCAAACTCCTGACCTCAGGTGATCTGCCCACCTCGGCCTTCCAAAGTGCTGGGATTACAGACGTGAGCCACTAGGTAATTTTATATTTGCCTTTCTCCACACCACTGTATTGGAAGCTTTTTTTTTTTTTTTTTTCCCTTAATGGCAGTGAGTGTTTTGAAGCACCATCTACTCTGTAGTTTAACCATTCTCACTGTAGCCATTTCCACAGGATAGATAATGCAGGATGTGTGTCTTGGCTTGTAAAGTTTCACGGGGTCTGAGGGCTCCCTCAGCATGGATGCTGTTAACAAACCTGGTGCCTGCCCCTGCCCACCGCAACACACACACACAACTGTGTGGTAAGCCTTTGCAGAGGCCAACAAATGGGCCCTACAGCTCAGGCCCTGGTGGGCCTTGGCCTCAGTACTGGGGATGCCACCACCCCGTCAAAACCTGTAGCTGGCTCCTTCTAGAATGTGCTGCCACCCTGCCCTCAGCCTCTGAGCACAGTGAGGGCTGTATGTCCCCATTGGACAGTGCAGGTGGCCTTGGGGTATGTCAGATGGGCTCAGGTGAGGGCCCAGGGGCCCAGAAGAGCTTAGGATGAGGCTAGAGTGTCCACACGAGTGGGACACCCCCCAGGATCACTCAAGTCTTCAAAACCAGATTCTGTGGGGTACCCTAAGCTGGCATTGGGAGAACCTACCCAAGAGCGCTGAAGGAGTCTCCTTCCCCAGGCCTTTCAGACAGAGGCCCTTGGCTTTCTGCACAGAGGCCAGCCCGGCTCACAATAAGCCAGGCCTAGCGGAAGAGAGCAGTTTTTCTTGCTGTGAGGTGTCAGAAGGGCTTGGTGAATTTTAAAAAGCTCCAAGACCCACCTGGAGCCCACTTTCAAGGTGCGGCTCCCGGGCAGCATGGAGTTGTTGGGCTTTGTGTCTCGGGAGGAGCATCTCTGCACTCTGGATAAGTATTTGGTGGCATCAAAGCCAGTTCTCAGGAGTCGGTTTTGGGGATGTGTCCATCTTGACTTCCCAAGGGCTCCCTGGGCTGCCAGGAGCTATCATCTAGGGAATTCTCCAGGCCTTACCTGAACCCCACATCCAGGCTGACAGGGCTTTGAGTCCTCGGCCCAGACAGGGTCAGCCCAGCACTGCTGGTCGCCATGTAGCCTGTGTAGCACAGGCTCCTGTCCAGTGGCTCCAGGCCCTTGCCATAGTGACAGGGATGGGCATTTATGGGCCCTGATGGCTCTTACTGAGCTCTTCCTGCCACATCCTGAGGACGCTACGGCTGCAACTGGGGTGGCCCTGTGCAGTCAACCAAGCGGGGATTCAGGATTGGAGGATTCCTGCATGCTGGTGCCCCCAAAGCCCCTACGTGTCTGCCGGGGCCTCCCACGAGAGGCAACTCAGTTGTGGAAGACAAACCGGAGGGGCTGCTGCCCCTCTCAGAACCTGGAACCCGGAACCCTAAACAAATCTTCATTTCTGATCAGCCCCCATTGTGGGTCCAGGGCTAACTGCCATCAGTGCTTTTTCTCCGCTTGAAAAGGTAGAAGCCCCCAGAGTTGTCCATTGGCCATGCCCCTGTGAGTAGGTACCTGCAGAGCCAGAAGTGAGGGCAGTTTGTTTTTCAGTGATACTTCAGAGAGGGCCATTTGAGATGGGCTCTGAGGTAAGCATAGGAGTTCACCAGATGCAGAAGGAGGTCACAGCCTGGGCTGGGTTCAGTAGGTTATCCCCACCCCAGCCTGGGCTGGGTTTGGCAAGTGGGGTCCAGGCTCCTCACTCCCTCTTGCTGCTCTTGGTTGACAGGAGAGTAACAACATGGTGGTACCTGCCATGCAGCTCGCCAGCAAGATCCCGGACATGTCGGTACAGCTGTGGTCGTCAGCACTGCTGCGAGGTGAGTGCAATGGCCACCCCTCTTCCCCAGCCCCAGCCTGGCCCTCCCGAGAGATCTAAGGCTGCTGGGCACGTCCTGCTCAGCCTTAGCTCGGACTAGGCCTCCGTGGGCCACAGCCCCAGTTCTAGCATGGGTAGGGGGTGCTCCTCAGGAGACCCTGGTTGAGGGCAGTGGGTGCATTTGTGGCATCCACTTGACTCGGGGTCTGGTTCAGTCTCTACAGGACCCAGAGGGTGAGACTTGGTATCTGGTAGACTTGGGCTGTGAGCCTCGCTTCTTCCCAGAAAGGCAGACAGCAGCCATGCCTATTGGGCAGGGCTGGCCAGCTTGCTCTGGGAGCAGTGCGGGCACTCAGCGAGTATCAGTGCTGTTACTGCAGCTCCCCCATTTCCAGATTACGAAACTGAGGTCCAGAGACTCCCCCAGGGCCCTGGGGAGGGGACAGGAGACGGGGTGCTCCGTGTGCAGTGGGCTGCCTGGGGCTGCTGCCTCAGGATGGGCGTCAGACGTCTGTTTGCCTGAGGGCTAGCCATAGGCTCCCTGGAGTGCTGGCGAGAAGCCTGGCATTGGGCTTTCACTGCCCAAGCAGCCCTGTTCTGCCCTGTGAGAGCAGCTGGCGCATGGGCTTTGTGATCCCAAGACAGGGCTCAGGGCCAGTGACGTGCCAGGCTCCCAGAGATCCACCGGTTCAGCTGGGACTTGACCTTGGGGCTCCATCTGCACCAAGTGGGAGGGCCTGGGCAGCGACAGGGCAAGGTGGGTCCCCATGTTCATGTCCCACTCTCAGACCTGAATAAAGCCTGTGGGAACGCCATGGACGCCCATGAAGCCGCCCAGATGCACCAGAACTTCTCGCAGCAGCTGCTCCAGGACCACATTGAGGCCTGCAGCCTCCCCGAACACAACCTCATCACGGTACGGGTGTGGGTGTGAGAGGATGGGATCGGGGACCAGCGGGCTCCCCACCTGCAAGAGGAAGGGGGCACCTTGGCTGTATTTCTCTTTGTCCAACAAACCCTAACTCAGCCTCGGAAGTGCCCTCTGATGGGGGAGATGGCCACGGGCACCCCCACCCTAGCAAGGGACACAGGTGCCTCCTCGGGGCCCATTGGACTGGGGTGTGGAGAACAGAGTCCTGGTTGGGTGAGCAGCCCAAGGAGGGCAACATTCCCACCTCCTCTTCCCTGAGAACAGCCCACGGTGCCTGACTCTCATGTCCTCTCTTTCCCACAGTGGACAGACGGTCCACCCCCTGTGCAGTTCCAAGCTCAGAATGGACCCAACACCAGCCTGGCCAGCCTCCTGTGAGGCCTTGATGGGGCCATCCAGCTCCACAGGGCCTGCGCGTCTCCGGCTTCCACCCAGACGGCACTCAAGCCTGCCCCTGAGGCGTGCTTCCTTCCTGACTGTCTCTAGAGCTTCCAAGTTCTGGGAATGTGCGCGGCCAGTCCCTGCCCTCCCAGGAGGGGTGGCAGCCGTTCCCATCTCGCACCAGGACCCCCACTGCAGAGGCTCACAGGTGGCACACAGGCGCTGTCTCTCCAGAGCCATCCTTCAGAGTGGACCTCAGTGCCAGTCGTGCCTCTGCAACTGGGTCACGTCGGCCCAGAGTAGGGTACAGGCCTCCAGCAGGTCCTAATCCTGTGTGCCAGGGCAGGCGGTGCCCCAGGGGCACCATGCCTGACTCTCCATCGCCCAGGCCTTGATGCCGAGCAGGAGTAGAGCGTTTCCTCTGCTCAAGGCAATTTCCAGAGCCCAGACACCCGTTTCTGGCCTGAATTTGGAGGAAAGAAGTAATGGCCCACGTGTGGGACGAAGCACAGATCCCAGCACTTTTCCCAGCTTTCTCTCCAGCGTCGGTCCCTGCAGCAGCCGGGGCCTCTGGTCAGGAACCCTCAGGGACCCAGGAACTCAGCTTCCAAACATCTGCACCTTGACCGGACTCGCCATCCCGCTGTAGGGGTGCAGGTGATTGTAAACACGGGTGTGCATGTGCGTGCACACGGGTGTGCGGTGAAGATCTGTGGAGCTGGAGCTGGGAGCTGAGGCTCCTGTTGCACCAGCCACCTTGCCCCATCTTGTGGCTACTGAGGGGCAGGAAGTGGGGGAGTGGGTTTCTCTCCCAAATTTAAGATCACCTCCTCAGCTAGCTTAGAGTGCATGGCACGGGCCCCCCGCCCCCCAGATCTGGAGCCCAGGGACCTTCTTCCTGGCAGATCTGTGGCCTTCCCTGCAAAGGACGTCTGTAGGCTCAGCCTCTTGGTCCCCCACCCTGCCGCCTTGCTTTCCCTGCTGGGTCTCTGGGGCATAGTGTGAAACCCCCACCCTAGCGAGGCCCCAGGGAGTCTCTGCTGGGCCCAGACAGCAGCATTTGGTTGTATCCACTTTTCTTGATAATCAGGAGGTGCCCCAGTGGTCACAGTGTGGCATTGTGAGTTGGGGGGTCAGGGGTCAAGATATCAGCAGCAGGTGTCAGGACTCAGGACACCATCCCCTCCAGCTTCTGGGGCCCAGGAGCCTCTCCCTGCTGCAGGGGGTGGGGGTCCTGCTCGGCAGGGTAGGTGGTGGTTTCAGGTCTTGTCACCCTTGCTTGGTGGAGCTGCCTCTGGGAGCTTCGGCGTCTGTGACTGAAGGGATGCTGGATTGCTCAGGTCAGCTGCTCAGGGCTCCCAGGCTAGGTGTGCGTTAGCCACAGGCAGGGCTGTCAATAACCCCCTTCCTCACTGGCCAGTACCTGACATCAGCACCAGTGACAGGCTGGTCAGAGGGCAGGGCTGGTGAGGGTTTGTCCTAAGAGGACCACCACCATCTCTGGGTCTCCAGGGGGAGAGCCTGGCCCTGTCCTGTGCTACCCGGGGCTGCCCCCAGACCCGTGAGGCCAATAGGAGAGCGTGTGGCACTGAGCCACAAGCTGTCCCTGTCCCGTCTTCCTCCTGAGCCATGGCCTCTGCTAGCTCCACCTTGAAGGAGCCCCTCAGATCCTCCCCTACATCACTGAGATGCCACCACTTGTGTCTCCACAATGTGCTCCTGCCCACCTGGGTCCCGCACTGTCTGACCCCTGCACACCACACTCATGTCACCACGGCGTGCATCATGTTCATCCCCATCTATTTATTTAAGCCTTTCTTTGCTTTTAGGGCATTTTGTATGTAGAGCAGTTGAAAACAGAACCTCAGAACTTAACATCTGTCCTGATGTTAAAGTGCTTTTCATGACCACCCCGTTATCTATGTATATGTAAAGTTAAGGATGAGATCTTAAGTTTACAATTAAAAACTCAGTACTCGATATTTAATATTCTACTCGAGCTTTATGGAAGCCAAATCATGTGCGTGTGTGTGTGTGCGCGTGTGTGCAAGCTTTGAACCTCCTTCCACGGCCGCATCTTCTGATGACACAAAGCTTTTGACAAGGACCTTCTTGTGAGTCACTCAGCGCCTCATAGTGTCTCATTCAATTGCAAGAATAGAGGCCAGACACGGGGGCGCATGCCTGCAGTCCCAGCTAACTGGGAGACTGAGGCAGGAGGATCACTTGAGCCCAGGAGATTGAGGCTGCAGTGAGCATGTTCACGCCTCTGCACTCCCGCCTGGGTGATGGTGAGACTTTGTGTCAAAATAAATAAATAAATAAAACGAGTCCCTGAGGACACATCACACAGTCTCCTATAGCTAAGTGTCTAGGAAGAAATAAAAACTCCAGACCCTTCAGTGGATGAGGACAAGGAGGTCGCCGAAAGGCATTCTGTTGACAGATGAACAGCTGAAAGCTGGCCAGACCCTCCTGTATGCCTCTGCCCTTGTCCTGTGGCCTGTGGGTTGTGAGGTCTGACGAGGAAGCCACCTACAGCAGGAAGCGAGGCTGCCGTGTGTCCTTCAGACAGCTGTCTTTCCCCAGCTCTGTCCCTATAGTTGCCTGCCGGTGGGCGAGGGTCCTCTCCCCGGGAGAAGCACTCCCAGCCCCGTTTATCAGAAGCAGGCAGGGAAATTGGAACTGCCACCCAACCAGCATGGTGGCTCAATTTGTTGGTTGCGTTGTCAGTTGTCTATTCTGTTAAGGTTTTTAATAAGTACGTTTGGCATAATGTATTTTAATGGGTTTGTAATATCGTAATGGTTTTAGCAGCCTAAAACTTTTCAGCTGGTGCTTTTACTTAGGGAAAAAAAGACAATTTGTAAATACAGAACATTGTTTAAAAGACGTAACCATAGAACATAGCTTCCTGTTTGTGGATTTCGTTTCCTATATATTCAAAGTAAAATGACTTACAGGAGCCATGTGCTGTGTCTTTGTTGTTTCCTCTGTCCCCTTTGTGAGCCATCCCGAAGATGGCTGCCACCCTCCCTGCCATGCCCACAGGGGCCCCCTCTGTGGCAGGGTCTTCAGCATGAGGATGCAGTCCCCAAATCCTGAGCCAGATGACGTGATGGAAGCCTGAGTCCCCATCCCCTCCACTGATCATTTTCCTCCAGCCTGGCCTTTCCTAGAAAGGAAGGAACCACATGCTCCATCAGCATATGAGGCCTTCAGCAGCCTGCTCCTTGAATCCTCCCAGCCCTCCCAGGGGCAGACTTCCCCACGCACCCAGGTGTCCTGGTCCCTGTGTTTTTTTATTTTTATTTTTATTTTTATTTTATTTTTATTTTATTTTATTTTTTTTTTTTATTTTTATTTTTTTTTTTTTTTTGAGACGGAGTCTCACGCTGTTGCCCAGGCTGGAGTGCAGTGGCGCGATCTCGGCTCACTGCAAGCTCCGCCTCCCGGGTTCCCGCCATTCTCCTGCCTCAGCCTCCTGAGTAGCTGGGACTACAGGCGCCCGCCACCACGCCCGGCTAATTTTTTGTATTTTTAGTAGAGACGGGATTTCACTGTGGTCTCGATCTCCTGACCTTGTGATCCGCCCGCCTCGGCCTCCCAAAGTGCTGGGATTACAGGCTTGAGCCACCGCGCCCGGCCTTATTTTATTTTTGAGACAGAGTCTTGCACTTTCGCCCAGGCTGGAGTGCAGTGGTGCAATCTCTGCTCACTGCAACCTCCACCTCCCAGGTTCAAGCAATTCTCCTACCTCAGCCTCCCAAGTAACTGGGATTACAGGCGCCCGCCACCAAGCCCAGCTAATTTTTTGTATTTTTAGTAGAGACAGGGTTTCACTGTGTGAGCCAGGCTGGTCTCGAACTCTTGACCTTGTGATCCACCCACCTCAGCCTCCCAAAGTGCTGGGATTCCAGGCCTGAGCCACTGCGCCCGGCTGGTCCCTGCGTTCTTAGAGGGGAGCAGCCTCCGTGCTCCTGGGAGTAGAGGAGTTATTTGCCCAGATTTTTTTGTTTTGAGGTGACATTAACTTAACATTTAACTGTTTTTGCAGGTTGTGCTGGCTTACGGCACAAGGCAGGAGAATGCCTTGAGCCCAGGAGTTCAAGAACAGCCTGGGCTATATAGAGAGACCCAGTCTCTACAAAAAAACATGTTAAAATTAGCCAGGCAACCAGGTGCAGTGGCTCAAGCCAGTAATCCAAGCATTTTGGGAGGCCGAGGTGGGCGGATCACTTAAGGCCAAGAGTTGAGACCAGCCTGGCCAACATAGTGAAACCCTGTCTACTAAAAAGTACAAAAGCTAGCTGGGTATGGTGGTGTGCACTTGTAGTCCCGGCTACTTGGGAGGCTGAGGCAGGAGAATTGCTTGCACCAGGGGGTGGAGGTTTCAGTGACCCAAGATCCCAATACTGCGCTCCAGCCTGGGTGACAGAGTGAGACTGTCTCTCAAACAATAAATAAATAAAAATACAAAAGATAAAAATCAGCCAGTGTGGTGGTGTACATCTATAATCCCAGCTACTCGGGAGGCTGAAGCAAGAGAATTGCTTAAACCTGGAGGCAGAAGTTAACAATGAACCTTGGCCGGGCGCGGTGGCTCACGCCTGTAATCCCAGCACTTTGGGAGGCCGAGGCGGGCGGATCACAAGGTCAGGAGATCGAGACCACGGTGAAACCCCGTCTCTACTAAAAATACAAAAAATTAGCCGGGCGCGGTTGTGGGCGCCTGTAGTCCCAGCTACTCGGGAGGCTGAGGCAGGAGAATGGCGGGAACCCGGGAGGCGGAGCTTGCAGTGAGCCGAGATCGCGCCACTGCACTCCAGCCTGGGCGACAGAGCGAGACTCCGTCTCAAAAAAAAAAAAAAAAAAAAAAAAAAAACAATGAACCAGGATCACACCACTGTACTCCAGCCTGGGCGACAGAGTGAGACTCTTTATCCCCCCCACAAAAAAAAAAAAAAATTAGCCAGGCATGGTAGTGTGTTCCTGTAGTCCCAGCTATTCAGGAGGCTGAGACGGGAGGATTGCTTGAACCCGGCAGGATATAGTAGAGACAGAGTCTTCCTCTATTTTATATGTATATATAATATTACTGTATGTAAAGTGGACTGCTCAGTAGTATTCAGTACATTCACGGTGTTGCACAATCATCATCTCTATCTGGTTCCAGAACATTTTCATTTTCCCAAAAGGAGATTCATCCCCATCAGCAGTCTCTCCTCATTCCTCCTCCCTCCCCAAGCCCCTGGCAACCACTAATCTGCTTCCTGTCTGTGGATTTGCCTGTTCTGGACATTTTTTATCAATGAAATATCATACCCTGTGACCTCTTGTAGTCTGGGGTCTGTCACTCAGCATCATGTTTTTGAGGTTCCTCTGCACTGTAGCATGGATCATTTCTTCATTCCTTTTATGACTGAATAATATCCCATTATATGGATGGACCAAACTCTGTTTTTTTTTTATCTTTTTTTTTTTTTTTTTTTTTGAGACGGAGCCTTGCTCCGTCACCCAGGCTGGAGTGCAGCGGCTTGATCTCGGCTCACTGCAACCTCCGCTTCCTGGGTTCAAGCGATTCTCCTGCCTCAGTCTCCTGAATCGCTGGGACTACAGGCGCCCGCCACCATGCCCAGACAATTTTTGTATTTTTAGTAGAGACGAGGTTTCACCATATTGGCCAGGCTGGTCCCAAACTCCTGACCTTGTGATCCACCTGCCTTGGCCTCCCAAAGTGCTGGGATTACAGGCGTAAGCCACCACGCCTGGCCTTTTTTTTTTTTTTTTCTTTTCTTGAGACAGGATCTCGCTGTATAGCCCAGTGCAGTGGTATGATCTCAGCTCACTGCAACCTCCACTTCCCAGGCTCAAGGGATCCTCCCACCTCAACCCCTCAAGTAGCTAGAATGACAGGCACGCACCATCAGGCCAGTCTAATTTTTCTGTATTATTTTAGACATGGGGTTTCACCTTGTTGCCCAGGCTGGTCTTGAACTCCTGGACTCAAGCGATCTGCCCGCCTTGGCCTCCCAAAGTGCTGGGATTACCAGCGTGAACCACGGTGCCCAGCCTTATCCATCGTTTTATGGACATTCAGGTTGCTTCCCCCTTGTGGCGACTGTGAATAGTGCTGCTCTGTGAGTTTTGTCTGGAGCACGTGTTTTCAATTCACCTGGGCTTTCCCTGTGTCTTTACTGTGGACAGAAGAGGCTGCTCAGCACACACACACAGTGTGAAGGCCCTCATGTCACTCTCTTTTTTTTTTTTTTTTTTGGTGGCGGAGTCTCACTCTGTCGCCCAGGCTGGAGTGCAGTGGCCGGATTTCAGCTCACTGCAAGCTCCGCCTCCCGGGTTTACGCCATTCTCCTGCCTCAGCCTCCCAAGTAGCTGGGACTACAGGCGCCCGCCACCTCGCCCGGCTAGTTTTTTGTATTTCTTAGTAGAGACGGGGTTTCACCGGGTTAGCCAGGATGGTCTCAATCTCATGACCTTGTGATCCCCCGGACTCGGCCTCCCAAAGTGCTGGGATTACAGGCTTGAGCCACCGTGCCCAGCCCCTCATGTCACTCTCAGGTTAGTTCCCCATGAGAGATACACAAGCCATCTTAGCCTCGAGCCCCAAGGGGCTCTGATGGATGTACGACGTTTTTGTATTTTGTTTTGCTATGTGCCGTTGTAGACAGAGTCTCACTCTGTTGCCCGGGCGGGAGTGCAGTGGTGCAATCACTTGAGCCTCACTACTGCAGTCTCAAACACCCTGGCCCAAGCGACCCTCCTGCCTCATCCTCCTGAGTAGCTGGGACTATAGGTATGTGCCACCACACCCAGTTAATTTTTTTTTTTTTTTTTTTTTGGAGATGGAGTCTCACACTGTTGCCCGGGCTGGAGTGCAGTGGCGTGACCTCAGCTCACTGCAACCTCTGCCTCCCAGATTCAAGAGATTCTCCTGCCTCAGCCTCCCGAGTAGCTGGGATTACAGGCACCTGCCTCCATGCCCAGCTAATTTTTTTGCGTTTTTTTAATAGAGATGGGGTTTCACCCTGTTGGCCAGGCTGGTCTCCAACTCCTGAGCTCAAGCAATCCTCCCACCTTGGACTCCCAAAGTGCTGGGATTTCGGGCTTGAGACACCGCACTGGCCCTGTGCGAGTGTTTGAGTCCCAACACGGTGATCACAGCACCCCATCCCCTCTGCCCCATCCCCACCAGTTCAGCACCAGGCCGCCTTTTCACTCAAGGTAGACTGCTTATTCTTCATCATCAGCTAGGACATCATCTCCTCCAGACAGACAGTCAGGGGCCTATCTGGCCCACCTCACACCTCACCAGTCCCTGCATGGGATTCGCATCTTGAACCTGAGCTGGACCAGAGCACAGCATGAGGAGCCTGCCATGGGACCAGCCACCTTTCCAGCAGGTATGCAACCCCCAGCTGGGAGATGTGAACCTGCGTGTGGACAGCAGGCCTATCCTGGGTTGACCAATGTTTCACACAGAGCCTACACCCAGGCAGTCACCTTGGCCTGGGCTCCCGGCAGACCAGGGTCACACAGCTCCTCCTGTTGAGTCATTTCCAAGTAGGCTATGCCCTGTGCAGCATCCATGGGACCCTGACTCAGGAAGTGAGTGACCTTCCTTTTCCCATAAGCCATGTCCTCATCCATCTCATCTCTCATCCACTTAGAGGATGAGGCAGGAGGGCGGCTGAGGCAGGAGGATCGCTTGAGCCCAGGAGGTTGAGGCTGCAGCAAGCTATGATCATGCCACTGCACTCCAGCCAGGGTGACAGAGTGAGACCCTGTCTCTAAACAAAACATAACAAAAAACAAATGACAGGAGCCAGGTGTGGTGGAGCATACCTGTAGTCCCAGCTTCTTAGGAGGCTGCAATGGGATGATGACTCAGGTCCAAAAGTTCGAGACTAGCCTGAGTAACATAGCAAGACCCCGTCTCTATAAAAAAAAAAAATCTGCCTGTAATCCCAGTACTTTGGGAGGCTGAGGCAGGTGTATTGCTTGAGGTTAGGAATTCGAGACCAACCTGGGCAATGTAGCAAGACCTTGTCTCTATAAAAAATTTAAGGCCAGGCGTGGTGGCTCACGCCTGTAATCCCAGCACTTTGGGAGGCCGAAGCGGGCGGATCACGAGGTCAGGAGATCAAGATCCTGGCTAACACAATGAAACCCTGTCTCTACTAAAAACACAAAAAATTAGCCAGGCGTGGTGGTGGGCACCTGTAGTCCCACCTCCTTGGGAGGCTGAGGCAGGAGAATGGCGTGAACTCAGGAGGCGGAGCTTGCAGTGAGCCAAGATTGCGCCACTGCACTCCAGCCTGGGTGACAGAGCGAGACTCCGTCTCAAAAAAAAAAAAAATTTTAAATCAGCCAGATGCGGCCAGGCGCGGTGACTCATGCCTGTAATCCCAGCACGTTGGGAGGCCGAGACGGGCGGATCACAAGGTCAGGAGATCGAGACCATCCTGGCTAACACGGTGAAACCCTGTCTCTACTAAAAATACAAAAAAACTAGCCGGGCGTAGGGGCGGGTGCCTGTAGTCCCAGCTACTCGGGAGGCTGAGGCAGGAGAATGGCGTGAACCCAGGAGGCAGAGCTTGCAGTGAGCCGAGATCGTGCCACTGCACTCCAGCCTGGGTGACTGAGCAAGACTCCGTCTCAAAAAAACAAAAAATCAGCCAGACGCAGTGGCTCATGTCTGTAATCCTAGCATGTTGGGAGGCCGAGGCAGGTGGATCACCTGAGGTCAGGAATACAAGACCAGCATGGCCAACATGGCGAAACGCAGTCTCTACTAAAAATATAAAAATTAGCTAGGTGTGGTGCCATGCGCCTCTAATCCCAGCTACTCTGGAGGCTGAGGCAGAAGACAGTGAACCCAGGAGGCAGAGGTGGCAGTGAGCCAAGATGGCGCCACTGCACTGCAGTGCCACTGCACTGCAGCCTGGGCGACAGAGCAAGACTCTGTCTCAAAAAAAAAAAAAAAAAAATTGCCAGCCTATAGTCCCAGCTACTCAGGAGTCTGAGGTGAAAGGATTGCTTGAGCCTGGGAGGTTGAGGCGTCAGTGAGCCACGATTGCATCTCTGCAATCCAGTCTGAGCAACAGAGTGGGACCCGGTCTCTAAAAATAATAATAAAAAGAAAAAGAAAATGGACAACTTTCGTTTGAACACAGCTTCTAGAACCCAGCACCTGAGGAAATATATGCAGGCAGAAATCCTCCCAGCGGCCACCTCACATCCTGTCTCTTCCTATTCCAGCTGCTTTAACAAATTACCATAGACTGAGGGGTTTACAAACAACAAATATTTACTTCTTACTGATATGGAGGCTGGGAAATTCAAAATCAAGGTGCCAGCAGATTCGGGGTCTTGCGAGGGCCTGCTTCCTGGTTTGCTTCCTGTCCTCTCGCTGCGTCCTCGTTGGTAGGAGGAAGGGATGAAGGAGCTCTCTAGCTCCATCCTCATGACATAATCATCTCCCAGAGGCCCCACCTCTAAAATACAATCACAGGCTGAGTGCAGTGGCTCAGGACTGTAATCCCAAAACTTTGGGAGGCCAAGACAGGAGAATCACTTGAGCTCAGGAGTTCAAGACCAGCCTGGGCAACACGGCGAAACCCTGTCTGTACAAAAAATATTTTAAAATTAGAGGCCGGGCGCGGTGGCTCAAGCCTGTAATCCCAGCACTTTGGGAGGCCGAGACGGACGGATCACGAGGTCAGGAGATCGAGACCAGCCTGGCTAACACGGTGAAACCCCGTCTCTACCAAAAAAATACAAAAAACTAGCCGGGCGAGGTGGCGGGCGCCTGTAGTCCCAGCTACTCGGGAGGCTGAGGCAGGAGAATGGCGTAAACCCGGGAGGCGGAGCTTGCAGTGAGCTGAGATCCGGCCACTGCACTCCAGCCTGGGCGACAGAGCAAGACTCCATCTCAAAAAAAATAAAAATAAAAATAAATAAAAATAAAAATTAGCCGGGCATGGTGGTGCGCACCTGTAGTCCCACCTACTGGGGAAGTTGAGGTGGAGGATTGCTTGAGCCCAGGAGTTCAAGGCTGCAGTGAGCCATGATCGCACCACGGCACTCCAGCCTGAGCAACAGATCAAGACCCCGTCTCAAAAATAAATAAATAAAAAACAGAGGACGGGGCACGGTGGTTCACTCCTGTAATCCCAGCACTTTGGGAGGCCAAGGCGGGCAGATCATGATGTCAGGAGATCGAGACCATCCTGGCTAACACGGTGAAACCCCATCTCTACTAAAAATACAAAAAATTACCCAGCCCTGGTGGTGGGTGCCTGTAGTCCCAGCTACTCAGGAGGCTGAGGCAGGAAAATCACTCACTTGAACCTGGGAGGCAGAACTTGCAGTGAGCTGAGATCGCACCACTGCACTCCAGCCTGGGTGACAGAGCGAGACTCCGACTAAAAAAAAAAAAAAAGGGCCGGGCGCGGTGGCTCACGCCTGTAATCCCAGCGCTTTGGGAGGCCGAGGCGGGCGGATCACGAGGTCAGGAGATCGAGACCATCCTGGCTAACACGGTGAAACCCCATCTCTACTAAAAATACAAAAAATTAGCCGGGCGCGGTTGTGGGCGCCTGTAGTCCCAGCTACTCGGGAGGCTGAGGCAGGAGAATGGCGTGAACCCGGGAGGCGGAGCTTGCAGTGAGCCGAGATCGCGCCACTGCACTCCAGCCTGGGCGACAGAGCGAGACTCCGTCTCAAAAAAAAAAAAAAAAAAAAAAAAAAAGGCCGTGCGCAATGACTCACGCCTGTAATCCCAGCACTTTGGGAGGCCGAGGCGGGTGGATCATGAGGTCAGGCATTCGAGACCAGCCTGGCCACCATAGTGAAACACCGTCTCTACTAAAAATACAAACAATTAGCCAGGCATGGTAGTGTGCACCTGTAATCCCAGCTACTTGGGAGGCTGAGGCAGGAGAATCACTTGAACCTGGAAGGTGGAGGTTGCAGTGAGCCAAGATTGTGCCACTGCACTCCAGCCCAGGCAACAGTGCAAGACTCCACCTCAAAAAAAAAAAAAAAAAAAAAAATCACAGGCGCTGGTGCTGTGGCTCACGCCTGAGCTGAGAGTGTGCTGTTGCATTCCAGCCCGGGTGACAACAGCGAGACTCCGTCTCAAAAAAAAAAAAAAAAAAATATATATATATATATACACACACACACATATATATATACAATCACATTTCAACATATGAATATTGAAAGAGGAGGGGCACGGTAGCTCATGCCTGTAATCCCAGCACTTTGGGATTCAAGGTGGGCAGACCACTTGAGGTCAGGAGTTCGAGACCAGCATGGCCAACATGGTAAAACTCCATCTCTACTAAAAATACAAAAATTAGCCAGGCGCGGTGGCTAACGCCTGTAATCCCAGCACTTTGGGAGGCCGAGGTGGGCGGATTACGAGGTCAGAAGATCGATACCATCCTGGTTAACACGGTGAAACTCCGTCTCTACTAAAAATACAAAAAAAATAGCCGGGCATGGTGGCAGGCACCTGTAGTCCCAGCTACTTGGGAGGCTGAGGCAGGAAAATCTCTTGAACCCCGGAGGCGGAGCTTGCAGTGAGCCGAGATCGTGCCACTGCACTCCAGCCTGGGCAACAGAGCGAGACTCCGTCTCAAAAAAAAAAAAAAAACAAAAATTAGCCAGGCGTAGTGACAGGAGCCTGCAATCCCAGCAACTCGGGGGGCTAAGGCAGGAGAATTACTGGAACCCGTGAGGTAGAGGCTGCAGTGAGCCAAGATCACACCACTGCACTTCATCCTGGGCAACAGAGCAGGACTGTCTCAAAAATAAAAATTAAAATTAAATAAAAACACAAAAATCATCCAGTAGCATGATTGTAATCCCAGCTACTCAGAAGGCTGAGGCAGGAGAATCACTTGAACCTGGGAGGCGGAGGTTGCAGTGAGCTGAGATCACGCCACTGCACTCCAGCCTGGGCAACAGAGCCTGAGTCGAGATCTCACCATTGCACTCTAACCTGGGCAACAAGAGAGAAATTCCACCTCAAAATAAATAAATAAATAAATAAATAAATAAATAAATAAGTTGAAGTTTCTTATTTCATCCCAAATTTATGCTCACATGGTGAGATTACAATGAAATGGGCTGGGAAAGGAAAGGAAAAGGTTAATTTCCACATGAATTTTATTTTCTTAGTACTCTTTTTTTTTTTTTTTTTTTTTTGAGATGGAGTTTCGCTGGTCATCCAGGCTGGAGTGCAATGGTGAGATCTTGGCTCACTGCAACCTCCACTTCCCAGGTTCAAGCGATTCTCCTGCCTCAGCCTCCCAAGTAGCTGGGATTACAGGGGCGCACACCACCATGCCCGGCTAATTATTTTGTACTTTTAGTGGAGATGGGGTTTCACCATGTTGGCCAGGCTGCTCTGGAACTCCTGACCTCAGGTGATCTGCCTGCCTCAGCCTCCCAAAGTGCTGTGATTACAGGTGTGAGCCACGTGCCCGGTAAGCGATGGTCCACTTTGTCAGTGTGTGTTTGTTGTGAATGTCGTCTCTAACCACAGTTCCTTACATTCAGTGTTTCTGCAGCGCAGGGTTCGGGCTCCATCTGCAGTTAGGCATGCTCTGTCCAGAGGGAGTCTCTGTGTGGCCCTGGCACTGTCCTGCTCCAGGGTTCTGAGCACAAATGCTCCCCTAAAGGGTTAAGCACAAACTGCTCAGAAGTGCTGTTGTGAACCGGAAGTGTATCTCCCACTCTGTCTTCATCTGCATGTGTCCCCAGTTGCTACTGGCGGCCCCTGGCCCACTCCCGCCTTGGCCACCAGGGGGCATGGCAGCCCAGAACCTGGAAGGGCTGCCCAGGCAGTGTCCCCACCAGGTGGGGCGGGTGGGAACCTCCAATCAGGCTAGGATGGTTGGGCTGGATTTCGCCAGACCCCAGTCTGGCCAGGCTTTGTGCTCATCTCCAGGGATGTGGGGTGACCTTCACACCACTCCCGTAACTGGCAAGTTGGAGAAGACAATGGCCAGGGTTCTCCGGGTGTCAGGGTGACACCATTCCCTCCTTTACTTGCCAAACATGTATTAAGCACCTACTGTGTGCTGAACGCTGGGAACACAGCAAAGACCACATCAGACAATGTCTGACGCCCTCAGAGGGTGGACATAGTTCCCCGATGACGGGTCTCAGAAGGCAGGGAGTGTTGACCATCTGTGAGAAGGGAGCATCCCACAGTAGGTGGGGGACAACCACAGGGGAGGAGGTGGGGGACACTGTGACAAGACCAAAAGGAGGGCTGGGAGCAATGGTTCACGACTGTAATTCCAGCACTTTGGGAGGCTGAGGCGAGTGAATCACCTCATGTCAGGAGTTTGAGACCAGCCTGTCCAACATGGTGAAACCCCATGATGACCAGGCACGGTGGCTCACACCTGTAATCCTAGCACTTTGGAAGGCCAAGGCGGGCGGATCACGAGGTCAGGAGATCAAGACCATCCTGGCTAACACAGTGAAACCCCGTCTCTGCTAAAAATACAAAAAAAATAGCCGAGCGTGGTGGCGGGCGCCTGTAGTCCCAGCTACTCAGGAGGCTGAGGCAGGAGAATGGTGTGAACCCGGGAGGCAGAACTTGCAGTGAGCCGAGATCGCGCCACTGCACTCCAGCCTGGGCAACAGAGTGAGACTCCATCTCAAAAAAAAAAAAAAAAAAAAGTATTTGCCAATTAAAAATAAAAATAAATAAAAGAAAATAAAAGAAACCCCATGTCTACTAAAAATACAAAAAATTAGCCGCGCGTGGTAGTGGGCGCCTGTAATCCCAGCTACTCAGGAGGCTGGGGCAGGAGAATTGCTTGAACCTGGGAGGTGGAGGTTGCAGTGAGCCAAGGTCACACCATTGCACACCAGCCTGGGCAACAAGAGCAAAACTCCATCTCAAAACAAAAAGGAGCTCCCCCGCCCTTGGGCCAGCTAATCAGAGCTGGACAACATTCCAGCTTTGGCGATGTGGCCACCAAGACCCAGGCGTCTGGGGAATTGTGTCCCCTACTGGCACAGTTGAGTGACTCGGGTGGGGACTGCAGGCTCTGGCCCTGGTCCCCTCCTGTCTGGCCACTCCTCAAAGGACACTGGGAGGGTATTGGGGCTGCCAGGCTGCCTGTCGCACTTATGGAGGGCCAGTCCACCACCACCTTGCACTCAACTGACATCTGGAAGCACATCCCGGAGGACACTGAGGGCTCAGAAAGTGCCTGGGCCCCTGTGTTCAGGGGAGGAATCAAATCTCTGAGGCCCCAGAGCAGAGCCATCGTCCCTCTGCCCCCACTGGATTGAGACTCACATGCCCAGAACTGCACTCGTGGGTGACGGTGGTACATCCAGGGCAGAATACACAGCAGATGGGTCAGCTGATGACAGTGCCTGCCGGCCAGGGTCAGTCCCTGACTCTCTTGTATAATGTGTAACGCAACAGCTTGTGCCCAGGGGTCCAGGGCACTCCGGATACCGGCCCAGGCCCTAGCTTGACTCAGGCCTAACCCTTAGGAACCCGAGCAAATGTCTCGGAGCCAGGTCCTGGATCCAAATGCCCCTAATACTTTGGCCACCGGCCACCATGCTGCTTCCTGAGCCATCCACTTCCCAGGAAAAGTGACCGAATCACTCCAGGTTGTTGTCCGGAGCATCCTCTGGTACACACCAAAGGAAGTGACCCCTGGGTCCCACTCAGCTCCTCCACTCACAGGATTTTTTTTTTTTTTTTGGCAACTAGTTCTCCTTATACCCAAAATCGATATGACAAGAGGATCATTTTTATTAAAAAAAAAACGTGTTGCCCGTAATCCCAGCACTTTGGGAGGCCGAGGTGGGTGGATCATGAGGTCAAGAGAGCGAGACCATCCTGGCCAACATGGTGAAACCCCATCTCTACTAAAATACAAAATTTAGCTGGGCGTGGTGGCGCTCACCTGTAGTCCCAGCTACTCGGGAGGCTGAGGCAGGAGAATTGCTTGCACCGGGGAGGTGGAGGTTGCAGTGAGCTGAGATCACGCCATTGCACTTCAGCCTGGCGACAGAGGGAGACTCCGTCTCAAAAAAAAAAAAAAAAAAAAAAAATTTGTTGCCGGGTGTGGCAAAAACTCCCAGCACTTCAGGAGTCTGTAATCCCAGCACTTTGGGAGGCCAAGGCAGGAGGATCACCTGTAGTCAGGAGTTTGAGACCAGCATAGCCAACATGGTGAAACTTCGTCTCTACTAAAAATACAAAAATTAACTGAGCACGGTGGCTCACACCTATAATCCCAGCAATTTGCGAGGCCGAGGCGGGCGGATCACCCAAGGTCAGGAGTTCCAGACCAGCCTGGACAACATGGTGAAACACCATCTCTACAAAAAATACAAAAATTAGCCGGGCATTGGTGGTTTGTGCCTGCAGTCCCAGCTACCTGGGAGACTGAGACTGGAGAATCACTTAAACCTAGGAGGCAGAGGTTGCAGCGAGCCAAGATTGTACCACTGCACTCCAGCCTAGGCAACAGAGTGAGAATCTGTCTCAAAAAAAAAAAAAAAAAAAAAAAAAGGCCAGGCACGGTGGCTCAAGCCTGTAATCCCAGCACTTTGGGAGGCCGAGACGGGCGGATCATGAGGTCAGGAGATCGAGATCATGCTGGCTAACATGGTGAAATACCGTCTCTACTAAAGAATACAAAAAACTAGCTGGGCGAGGTGGCGGGCGCTTGTAGTCCCAGCTACTCGGGAGGCTGAGGCAGGAGAATGGTGTAAACCCAGGAGGCGGAGCTTGCAGTGAGCTGAGATCCGGCCACTGCACTCCAGCCTGGGTGACAGAGCCAGACTTCGTCTCAAAAACAAAAACAAAAACAAAAAATTATTTGGTCAGGTGCGGTGGCTCATGCCTGTAATCCCAGTACTTTGGGAGGCCAAGGTGGGTGGATCACTTGAGGTCAGGAGTTCCAGACCAGCCTGGCCAGCATGGTGAAACTCCCGTCTCTACTAAAAATACAAAAATTAGCTGGCTGTGATGGCAGGCACCTGTAATCCCAGCTACTCGGGAGGCTGAGGCATGAAAATAGCTTGAATCTGGGAGGCAGAGGTTGCAGTGAGCTAGGATCATGCCCCTGCACTCCAGCCTGGGCAACAGAAAGAAATTCTGTCTTAAAAAAAAAAAAAAAAAGGGGGTGGCAGGCAAGGTGGCTCATGCCTGTAATCCCAGCCCTTTCGGAGGCTGAGGCGGGTTGGATCACATGGGGTCAGGAGTTCGAGACCAGCCTGGCCAACATGGTGAAAGCCCGTCTCTACTAAAAATACAAAAAATTAGCCAGGCATGATGGTGGGTGCCTGTAATTCCAGCTACTCAGAAGGCTGAGGCAGGAGAATTGCTTGAACCCGGGAGGTGAAGGTTGTGGTGAGCCAAGATCACGCCATTGCACTCCAGCCTGGGCAACAAGAGTGAAACTCTGTCAAAAACAAAAAAAAAAATTTTTGGCCGACATCAGTAGCTCATACCTGTAAATCTCACCACTTTGGGAGGCCAAGGCAGGATGATCACTTGAGCCCAGGAGTTTCAGACCAGCCTGGCAACATGATGGGACCCTGTCTCTACATGAAATTTAAAAATTTGCCAGGTGCAATTAGGCCTGGTCCCCTCCTCTCTGGCCACTCCAATCTAAATTCAAATTGAAAAAAAATTGGGGGCCGGGTACGGTGGCTCACATCTGTAATCCCAGCACTGTGGGAGGCCGAGGCAGGTGGATCACTTGAGGTTAGGAGTTCGAGACCAGCCTGGTCAACATGGCAAAACCCCATCTCTTCTAAAAATGCAAAAATCATCAGGTGTGGTGGCGGGCACCTGTAGTACCAGGTACTCAGGAGGCTGAGACACAAGGATCTCTTGAACCTGGAAGGTGGAGGTTGCAGTGAGCCAAGATTGTGCCACTGCACTCCAGCCTGAGTGACAGGGTAAGACTCTGTCTCAAAATAAATGAATAAATAAATAAATAATAAAATAAAATATTATTTTGTGTGTGTGGAGACAGGGTCTTACTCTATTTCCCAGGCTGAAGTGCAGTGGCATGAGGTAGCCTTGAACTGGAGCCTCAGACTCCCAGGCCCAAGCAATCCTCCCTCCTAAGCCTCCCAAATAGCTGGGACCATAGGCGGGTGCCATTACTCCCGGCTAATTTTTTAATTAATTTATTTATTTTTGTTGTTGTTGTTTATTTGTTTGTTTTGAGATGGAGTCTCACTCTGTCACCCAGGCTGGAGGGCAGCGGTGCAATCTCGGCTCACTGCAACCTCTGCCTCCCCGGTTCAAGTGATTCTCCTGACTCAGCCTCCCAAGTAGCTGGGACTACAGGAGTGCACGGGACTACAGGCACTCACCGCCACACCCGGCTAATTTTTTTTGTATTTTTACTACTAAAAATACTAAAAGACGGAGTTTCACCATGTTGGCCAGGATGGTCTAGAACTCTTGATCTCATGATCTGCCTGTCTCAGCCTCCCAAAGTACGAGATTACAGGTGTGAGCCACCGCGCCCAATCTTATTTTAATTTTTTTGTAGAGACAGGGTCTCACTATGTTACCCACGCTGGTCCTGAGCTCCTGGCTTCAAGCAATCCTCCTGCCTCAGCCTCCCAAAGTGCTGGGATTCCAGCCCTGAGCCACTGTTCCTCGCTGAAGACAAGGGGATTCTTTTTCCGGGCATTCTTTGTGACACGCTCCTTCCCTGGGTGTGTCCTGGAATGTCAGCTGGCCACACCCAGGCCTGGTCTGGCTGTGGGGACACCCACGTGCATTGTCTGCTGGGTAGGAGACCAGGGTGGGCTTTGCATATAGACAGATCCCGTGACTGTATACACTCAGTCCTGTGACAGGAACTGTAGCCCAAGGCCACAGCATCTCTTGCTAGAAACTTTTTCAAGAAACTTACCTCAGTACTCAAGGCCACTGGGGCCAGCGAGTGCTGAACATGCCCCGATCCCTAACCTCAGAAAAGGACACTTTTTCTTTTTTTTTTTTTTTTTTGAGACAGAGTCTCGCTCTGTTGCCCAGGCTGGAGTGCAGTGGCGCCATCTTGGCTCACTGCAAGCTCCGCCTCCCGGGTTCACGCCATTCTCCTGCCCCAGCCTCCCGAGTAGCTGGGACTACAGGTGCCACCACGCCCGGCTAATTTTTTGTATTTTTAGTAGAGATGGGGTTTCACTGTGTTAGCCAGGATGGTCTCGATCTCCTGACCTCGTGATCCGCCTGCCTTGGCCTCCCAAAGTGCTGGGATTACAGGCATGAGCCACCGCGACTGGCCACTTTCTCTTAACTCCTGTGTAAAGGATTAGAACTGGTGTCTGGTCGCCAAAGAAACCAAACATCTAGTTTCATTTTCCCAGGTGACATTTGCTGTATAATCTGTGATGCAGGATATGGCAATGGCATTATTATTATTATTATTATTATTATTATCATTATTATTTTTGGAAATGGGGTCTCGCACTGTTGCGCTGTTGCCCAGGCTGGAGTGCAGAGGTGTGATCTTGGCTCACTACAACCTCCGCCTCCTGGGCTGAAGTGATTCTCCTGCTTCAGACTCCCAAGTAGCTGGGACTACAGGCGTCCAGCACTATACCCAGCTAATTTTTGCATTTTTGGTAGAGACAGGATTTCACCATGTTGGCCAGGCTGGCCTCGAACTCCTGACTTCAAGTGATCCTCCTGCCTTGGCCTCCCAAAACGCTGGGATTACAGGCGTGAGCCACTGTGCCTGTCCGGCAATGGCATTTTGATCAATACAACATGGGCATCCAACTAGAATTGGGGGCACCCACGCGGGTCACAATTTGGGGTCAAATTAGGTGGTTTTTTTTTTTTTTTTTTTTTTTTTTTGAGACGGAGTCTCGCTCTGTAGCCCAGGCTGGAGTGCAGTGGCCGGATCTCAGCTCACTGCAAGCTCCGCCTCCCGGGTTTACTCCATTCTCCTGCCTCAGCCTCCCAAGTAGCTGGGACTACAGGCGCCCGCCACCTCGCCCGGCTAGTTTTTTATGTATTTTTAGTAGAGACGGGGTTTCACTGTGTTCGCCAGGATGGTCTCGATCTCCTGACCTTGTGATCCGCCCGTCTCGGCCTCCCAAAGTGCTGGGATTACAGGCTTGAGCCAATTAGGTGTTTTTTTTTTTTTTTTTTTTGGTAGCAATAAGGTCTCATTATGCTGCCCAGGCAGGTCTCAAACTCTTGGGCTCAAGCAATCCTCCCACCTCAGCCTCTCAAAAGGCTGGGATTACAGGCATGAGTCACTGTGCCCAGCAACATTTTTATTCTTTTTCTTAGAGAAAGGATTTTGCTCTGTCACCCAGGCTGGAGTTTAGTGGCGCAAGCATAGCCTACTGCAGCCTTGGCTTCCTGGGCCCAAGGGATCCTCCTGTCTCAGCCTCTAGAGTAGTTAGGACTGCAAATGAACACCACCACATTTGGCCAGTTTTTAATTTATTATTAATTAATTTATTTATTTATTTTGAGACAGAGTCTCACTCCGTTACCCAGGCTGAAGTGTAGTGGTGCGATTTCTGCTCATTGCAACTCCCCATCCCAGATTCAAGTGATTTTCCTGCCTCAGCCTCCAGAGTATCTGGGACTGCAGACACATGCCACCACACCTGGCTAATTTTTGTATTAATATTTTTAGTACAAATGGAGTTTTGCCATGTTGGCCAGGTTGGTCTTGAACTCCTGGCCTCAAATGATCCACCCGCCTTAGCCTCCCAAAGGGCTGGGATTATAAGGGTGAGCCACCACGTCCAGCCAATTTTTAAATTATTTTTTGTACAGATGGAGTCTTGCTTTGTTGCCCAGGCTGGTCTCAAACTCCTGGCCTCAAGTGATCCTCCTGCCTCAGCCTCCCAAATTGTTGTGGGGTTACAGGCATGAGCTACTGTGCCTGACCTGTAAGTGGATTCTGAAGTGGATTTTGAAGCCTGTTTGTGTCTCCCAAGTCACAAAAGCCACAAAAGACTCTGACCTTCATGTTTGACCAGTTCCTTGGAAGGTACTAGGCTGTGTATTAAGTGGATTATCCAAACCCTGACTGACTCCTGGCACGTGGAAGATACTTTGGGATATACTTATACTAAAAGGGTATTAATTCATGATTGATCTAAAATCCAAATCTAATGGGGCATCCTATATTTTCACTTGCTAAATATGGCCACCCTAGATGCTCAATGACATCCTTGAATAAAGGAAGCTGATGAAGTTCGAACAAATAATTTTACCAGTGAGGTAAAAAAAACCTCAAAGCTCACTGCACTTTGCAATACAGTCATTTCCTCTTCTGGTCAGAATAAACTCTTGACTCCTCCCAGGCCCGAGTGATCAGCCACTCCCTCCTACCAGCTGACTGGGCCACTGTGCTCAGTCCCACCTCAGGAAAGACAAGAGTAGCTCCTGTGACCATAATGCCTGTCCACAAGCTGAGGCCCGACCCCACCCCGCCTCCTTTTTTTTTTTTCTTTGAAATGGAGTCTCGGTCTTTTTGCCCAGGCTAGAGTGCAGTGGCGTGATCTCGGCTCACTGCAACCTCCGCCTCCCAGGTTCAAGACATTCTCCTGCCTCAGCTGCCCGAGTAGCTGGGATTACAGGCATGCGCCACCACGCCCGGCTAATTTTTGTGTTTTTAGTAGAGACAGGGGTTTCACCATGTTGGTGAGGCTGGTCTCAAACTCCTGACCTCGTAATCCATCTGCCTTGGTCTCCCAAAGTGCTGGAATTACAGGCGTGAGCCACCGCGCCTGGCCACCTCCTTTCTTTTGAGACACAAGGTCTTGCTCTGTCACCCAGCCTGGAGTGCAGTGGCATAATCATGGCTCACTGCAGTCTCAAAACTCCTGGGCTCAGGTGATCCTTCTGTCTCAGCCTCCCAAGTAGTTAGGAATATAGGCGTGTGCCACAAACGTGCCTGGCACTGAGACCTGGATTTTTTTTTTTTTGAGACAGAGTCTTGCTGTGTCATGCAGGCTGGAGTGCAGTGGCGCAATCTCGGCTCACTGCAACCTCTGCTTCCCAGGTTCAAGCGATTCTCCTGCCTCAGCCTCCCAAGTAGCTGGGACTACAGGTGCCCACCGCCATGCCCAGCTAATTTTTGTATTTTTAGTAGAGACAGGGTTTCACTATGTTGGCCAGGGTGATCTTGAACTCCTGACCTCGTGATCTGCCCACCTCAGCCTCCCAAAGTGCTGGGATTACAGGCCACCACTCTTGGTCTGGTCTGAGACCTGAATCTTTTTTTTTTTTTTTTTTTTTTTTTTTTGAGACGGAGTCTCGCTCTGTAGCCCAGGCTGGAGTGCAGTGGCCGGATCTCAGCTCACTGCAAGCTCCGCCTCCCGGGTTCACGCCATTCTCCTGCCTCCGCCTCCCGAGTAGCTGGGACTACAGGCGCTGCCACCTCGCCCGGCTATTTTTTGTATTTCTTAGTAGAGACGGGGTTTCACCGTGTTAGCCAGGATGGTCTCGATCTCCTGACCTCGTGATCCGCCCATCTCGGCCTCCCAAAGTGCTGGGATTACAGGCTTGAGCCACCGCGCCCGGCCGAGACCTGAATCTTAAAAAGGGCTCAGCTGGGTATAGTCACACACCTGTAGTCCCAGTGACTTGGGAGACTGATATGGGAGGCTCGCTTAAGCCCAGGAGTTCGAAACAAGCCTAGCAACATAATGAGAATTCATCTCTTTAAAAAATAGTAATAACGGCCGGGCGCGGTGGCTCAAGCCTGTAATCCCAGCACTTTGGGAGGCCGAGACGGGCGGATCACAAGGTCAGGAGATCGACACCATCCTGGCTAACCCGGTGAAACCCCATCTCTACTAAAAAGTACAAAAAACTATCTGGGCGAGGTGGCGGGCGCCTGTAGTCCCAGCTACTCGGGAGGCTGAGGCAGGAGAACGGCGTAAACCCAGGAGGCGGAGCTTGCAGTGAGCTGAGATCTGGCCACTGCACTCCAGCCTGGGCGACAGAGTGAGACTCCGTCTCAAAAAAAAAAAAAAAAAAAAAAATAGTAATAACAAAGTTGGCCGGCTGTCGTGGCTCACGCCTGTAATGCCAGCATTTTGGGAAGCTGAGGTGGGAGGATCGCTGGGCCCAGGAGTTCAAGAGCAGCCTGGCCAACGTAAGACTCCCATCTCTACCAAAAAACTTAAAAATTAGCTGGGCATGGTGGCCTGCACCTGCAGTCCCAGGTATTCGGGAGGCTGAGGTGGGAGGATTGCTTGAGCTGGGGAGATTGAGGCTGCAGTGAGCTGTGATCATGCCACTGCACTCCAGCCTGGGCAGCAGAGCAAGACCCTGTCTCTAAAATCAGAAAGAAAGGAAGAAAAGGCAAAAAGGGGGGAAAAAAAGCCAAGAGAAAGGTTTGAAATGCATCCGGATGAAAGCCCTGATCTGTATTTTAGGCTCAGTTACACTCAGATGCAACTGTGTGTCTGGAATGCAAAAGAGCTCAGATCCTACAGAATCTCAAGATAATTCTTCTCCCTGGATAGCATAAGGCATCTTTTTCCCATCTAACACTGGGTTGGGCTCCTCCCTTCTTTATGCAAAGTGGCCACAGGTGTCCAAAATGAACTCCCTCCAGTTCAGAAATCCATTCCTTCCTGGTTAGGGAAGTCACTGTTTTGACTTAGAAGTCTTCTATACTTTAGGCGTCTAGTGTCTACCTAATACTTTTTGCCTCAGAAAAGAGTCTAATCCCACTTAATTACGGGAATATTTGCTATTAGATTTTTGACCTAGAGACCTAAAAAGGCCTGACTGAAAGAGTTCCTGAGCTCCATCTGGACTTATTTCCAGATTTTCTAGCCAACCAACACTAATAAAGCTATACTCTGCTCCCCACCCCTGTATAATTCAGGTGCTACCTGACTTTCTCTGGTGAAGCAGCAGGAGTATTTAGGTCAACCTGTTGGTTTGGCTATGTCTGTTTCTCTCTGGGAATATACATTTTTTTAAATTTCTTTTTTCTTTTTTTTTTTTAGACAGAGCCTCACTCTATCGCCCAGGCTGGAGTGTAATGCACAATCTTGGCTCACTACAACCTCCACCTCCCCGGTTCAAATGATTCTCCTGCCTCAACCTCCTGAATAGCTGAGATTACAGTCACCTGCCACCGCACCTGTCTAATGTTTATATTTTTAGTAGAGACAGGGTTTTGCTGTGTTGGCCAGGGGCTGGTCTCAAAATCCTGACCTCAGGTGATCTACCCGCTTTGGCCTCCCAAAGTGGAGGGATTACTGGTGTGAGCCACCACATCTGCCCGACATTGACTTTTTTTTTTTTTTTAGTATTAAAAATTATTACATCTTGGCCAGACGTGATGGCTCATGCCTGTAATCCTAGCATTTTGAGAGGCCGAGGCGGGCGGTTCATGAGATCAGGAGATCGAGACCATCCTGGCTAACACGGTGAAACCCTGTCTGTACTAAAAATACAAAAAAAAAATTTAGCCAGGTGTGGTGGCAGGCGCCTATAGTCCCAGCTACTCGGGAGGCTGAGGCAGGAGAATGGCTTGAACCTGGGAGGTGGAGCTTGCAGTGAGCTGAGATCATGCCACTGCACTCCAGCCTGGACGACAGACTGACACTCCGTCTCAAAAAAAAAAAAAAAAAAATTACATCTTTACATTTCTGAGTATTAAATGAAAGTAATGTTAGTTAAACCAAAGGCACCTAATAAATGTTTGTTGATTATCAAAGTGAATGACTTTGCCAAATAAAATAACAAATGGGGCTGGGCGTGGCAGCCCACACCTGTAATCCCAGCACTTTGGGAGGCCGAGGTAGGTGGATCACCTGAGGTCACAAGTTTGAGACCAGCCTGGCCAACATAGTGAAACCTGTCTCTACTAAAAATACAACAATTAGCCAGGTGTGGTGGTGGGCACCTGTAATCCCAGCTACTCGGGAGGCTGAGACAGGAGAATCACTTGAACTTGGGAGGCAGACGTTGCAGTGAGCTGAGATCGTGCCACTGCACTCCAGCCTGGGTAACAAAGTGAGAAACTCCGTCTCAAAATAAATAAATAAATAAATAAATGAAATAAAATAAAATAAAATGACAAATGTATTTGCATGTAATAAGTGTAAATGATTTCACAGATCCTTTTAATGAATATTATTTTATTATTATTATTGTCTTTTTTTTTGAGATGGAGTTTCACTCTCGTTGCCCATGCTGGAGTGCAATGGTGCAATCTTGGCTTACTGCAACCTCTATCTCCTAGGCTCAAGCGATTCTCCTGCCTCAGCCTCCCAAGTAGCTGGGATTACAGACATGTGCCACCATGCCCGGCTAATGTTGTATTTTTAGTAGAGACATGGTTTCTCCATATTGGTCAGGAGAGTCTCGAATTCCCAACCTCAGGTGATCCGCCTACCTCGGCCTCCCAAACTGCTGGGATTACAGGCGTGAGCCACTGCACCCAACCAGTATTTCATTCTTAACAGTTCTTTAACTGTTATCAAAAGATTTGTCTCAAAGTACTGTAAGGAATTGAAATAGATGCACACGTAACATATTATCAACACGCTGAAATGTCATGAAAAAATTATACTGAGAGAAGTATATAAAATAAGATTTTTTTTTTTTTAAGATGGAGTTTTGGCCGGGCGCGGTGGCTCAAGCCTGTAATCCCAGCACTTTGGGAGGCCGAGACGGGCGGATCACGAGGTCAGGAGATCGAGACCATCCTGGCTAACACAACGAAACCCCGTCTCTACTAAAAATACAAAAAAATTAGCCGGGCGTGGTGGTGGCGCCTGTAGTCCCAGCTACTCGGGAGGCTGAGGCAGGAGAATGGCGGGAACCCGGGAGGCGGAGCTTGCAGTGAGCCGAGATCGCCCCACTGCACTCCAGCCTGGGTGACAGAGCGAGACTCCGCCTCAAAAAAAAAAAAAAAAAAAAAAAAAAGATGGAGTTTTGTTCTTGTCACCCAGGCTGGAGTGCAGTGGTGCGATCTCAGCTCACTGCAAGCTCCACCTCCCGGGTTCACACCATTCTCCTGCCTCAGCCTCCCGAGCAGCTGGGACTACAGGCGCCTGCCACCACGCCCAGCTAATTTTTTGTATTTTTAGTGGAGACGGGGTTTCACGGTGTTAGCCAGGATGGTCTTGATCTCCTGAGCTCATGATCCGCCCACCTCGGCCTCCCAAAGTGCTGGGATTACAGGCATGAGCCACCATTGTCCTGCCTAGACACTGACTTTTTCAACACTTTTTCCCTGGAAGAACCAGATGGGCTTCCCAAAGGATGCAGGTTGTAATGGATTAACAGTTCACATATGTGAACCTGAAAGTGCTTTGGCAAATCCAAATAAGTAATTATGTTTTCTTTTTTGGGGTATGGAGAGACAGGGTTTCACTCTGGCCCAGGCTGGAGTGTAGTGGCACTATCATAGCTCACTGCAGCCTCAAATTCCTGGACTCAAGTGATCTTCCTGCCTCAGCCTCCTGAGTAGCTGAGACTATAGGCATGCACCACCAAGCCCAGCTAAATTTTTTATTATTTGTGGAGACAAAGTCTCACCATGTTGCCCAGGCTGGTCTCGAACTCCCCGGCTCAAGCAATTTAAAAGTGCTAGGATTACAGGTGTGAACCACTGCACCCCGCCCTGAATGAATAATCTTAGGGGACAATGATGGAGGGCACCTTGCTGTGTGCACCTGAACCGCCACTGTCATTGACACTAGAGTGCTTTAGCTCTTCTGGTTATCACCCTTCCCATTGGTATTAATTAGCTGTCATTTCTCATTGCCAGTGGGCACTACTTCCTTTGTCCAAGGGTACAGCATCCACAGGAGGTCTCACAGGCTAGCACCAGGGAACCCTCGCTTTTCTAGCTACCACTGAGGCCCCGCCTCCCTTGTCGCTTGTGGAGTGGCCTGGCTCCATTCCCATTTCCCTATTTGGATGTGAATGTCACTTAGCCAGTTTGCCCACATGATTTCCCAGAGCCAGGAAGGGAAACGCCTTGGTGCAGAGATGCAATTGTGGCTACCACCAAGGAAAGGAAGGCACATCTTGGTGATTCTGTTACATGGGGTCTCTTTCTTTTTTCTTTCTTTTTTTTTTGTTGTTGGTTGGTTGGTTGTTTTTGAGATGGAGTTTTGCTCTTGTAGCCCAGGCTGGAGTGCAATGGCATGATTTCGGCTCACTGCAACCTCCTTGTCCCGGGTTCCAGTGAGTCTCCTGCCTCAACCTCCCAAGTAGCTGGGATTATAGGTGCCCACCACCATGCCCAGCTAATATGTGTATTTTTAGTAGAGACGGGGTTTCATCATGTCGTCCAGGCTGGTCTTGAACTCCTGACCTCAGGTGATCCATCCACCTCGGCCTCTCGAAGTGCTGGGATTACAGGCATGAGCCACCGTGCCCAGCCACTTACAGCCGAATCCTAAACTTGCATTGTCTGAATCTAAAATTGGGCCCATGTGCAGGAATGGTGACATGAAGGGGGAAGAGGCCTATGCCCTGTTGAGTCCTTGTGCAAAGCGGAACCATATTAAGAACCTAAAACTTGGCCGGGCGCGGTGGCTCAAGCCTGTAATCCCAGCACTTTGGGAGGCCGAGACGGGTGGATCACGAAGTCAGGAGGTCGAGACCATCCTGACTAACACGGTGAAACCCCGTCTCTACTAAAAAATACAAAAAACTAGCCAGGCGCGGTGGCGGGCGCCTGTAGTCCCAACTACTCGGGAGGCTGAGGCAGGAGAATGGCGTGAACCCGGGAGGCGGAGCTTGCAGTGAGCTGAGATCCGGCCACTGCACTCCAGCCTGGGCGGCAGAGCGAGACTCCGTCTCAAAAAAAAAAAAAAAAAAACACACACACACACAGAACATTTCAGTTTCATTCCAGTCTCTGGGATTCTTTCTGAGAGCAGGAATTTACCTTATTCATTTAAGTAATCCCTCAGTGCTCTGCACATGACTTCTTTATAGCTGTTGAATTGAACCGGGATCAAAGAGCAGCTCATTGTCCAGCCTTTTCATTTTATACATGAGAAACTGAGCAACACAGAGGGCAACTGTAACTCATCCACATCCCACTTGTTTGTTTTTTTGAGATGGAATCTCGCTCTGTCGCCCAGGCTGGAGTGTAGTGGCCCGATCTCGGCTCACTGCAAGCTCCACCTCCCGGGTTTGCGCCATTCTGCTGGCTCAGCCTCTCAAGTAGCTGGGGCTACAGACGCCCGCCACTACGCCCGGCTAATTTTTTGTATTTTTAGTAGAGACGGGGTTTCACTGTGGTCTTCATCTCCTGACCTCGTGATCCGCCCGCCTCGGCCTCCCAAAGTGTTAGGATTACAGGCGTGAGCCACCGCGCCCGGCTTTTTTTTTTTTTTTTTTTTTTTTGAGACGGAGTCTCTCTCTGTCACCCAGGCTGGAGTGCAGGGGCGTGGTCTCGGCTCACTGCAAGCTCCGCCTCCCAGGTTCAAGCCATTCTCCTGCCTCAGCCTCCCGAGTAGCTGGGACTACAGGCACGTGCCAGGACTCCTGGCTAAATTTTTTGTATTTTTAGTAGAGACGGGGTTTCACCGTGTTAACCAGGATGGTCTCGATTTACTGACCTCGTGATCCGCCCGCCTCAGCTTCCCAAAGTGCTGGGACTACAGACGTGAAACACCATGCCCGGCCATCCCACTTGTATTTTATGGCTGGATCTTTTTTTTTTTTTTTTTTTTTGAGATGGAGTTTCACTCTTGTTGCCCATGCTGGAGTGCAATGGCACGATCTCGGCTCACTAAAACCTCCAGGGTAGTTGGGATTCTCAACCTCCCGAGTAGCTGGGATTACAGGCATATGCCACCACACTCAGCTAATTTTGTATTTTTAGCAGAGATGGGGTTTCTCCATGTTAGTCAGCCTGATCTCGAATTCCCAACCTTAGGTGATACTGCCTGCCTCCTCCCGAGTAGCTGGGATTATAGCCATCCCTGACTAATTTTTGTATTTTTAGTAGAGACGGGGGTTTCACCTTGTTGGTCAGGCTGGTCTCGATCTGACCTCAGGTGATCCACCCACCTCTGCCTCCAAAGTGTCAGGATTACAGGTGTGAACCACCGTGCCTGGCGGCTAATTTTTTTTTTTTTTTTTGTAGAGAAGGGGTCTTGATATGTTGCCCAGGTGAGTCTCAAATTCCTGTGCTCAATTCTTCCACCCTGGCCTCCCAAAGTGGTACAACTGCAAGTATGAGCCCTGATTTCTGTTTTGTTTTGTTTTGTTTTGTTTTTTTTGAGATGGAGTCTCGCTCTGTCGCCCAGACTGGAGTGCAGCGGTGCGATCTCGACTCACTGCAACCTCCGCCTCCCGGGTTCACTCCATTCTCCTGCCGAGTAGCTGGGACTACAGGCACCTGCCACAATGCCCAGCTAATTTTTTGTGTTTTTGGTAGACGGGGTTTCACCATGTTAGCCAGGATGGTCTCGATCTCCTGACCTCATGATCCGCCCGCCTCAGCCTCCCAAAGTGCTGGGATTACAGGCGTGAGCCACTGGGCCCGGCCTAGCCCTGATTTCTTATATGGTGAAGAAAGTAACTGGCCTCTGTAGGGATTGGCAGGTATGGGTTCGACCCCAGCTGGGCCAACCATCAAAGTCCAAGTGTTTATTGTCCACCTGGACTGCCTCAGATACTTGCAGGATGTGGTAAGTACTATGACAGAGGTGCACAGGAGGTGTTCTGGGAACAGCTTGTCTTCATGTTTACAATGGCTTCTTTCCCTAGCCAAGGACTCTATCAGCCTTGCCACTTGGGGACAGGTTGAGCTTGCTCAGGGAGTCAGGCCCCACAGGGCTCCCTGCCAACCTCCCATCATTGTGACTGAATTTATTCTTTACTTTTCTTCCAGGAACATCAGCGCACTTGTAACAATAATAATCATCTTTTCTACTGGGTATACTGTTTCATGGTTTACAAAGCACTTTCACATCCATTATCTCATTTAATCACTTCCTCCTCTGCATTCCTACAACAGTTTCTTGGTACCTCTTCGGTATAACATTCTGCTTGGTATAACAAGCCTATTTCCCTTTATTGCATTTATTTTTACTCACAAGTTCCAGCGTATAATTCAGACATCTTTGCACCTTGGACACTTATGTGTACAAAATAAGGGCAATAAAAGTTTGACATGCCAGTCACAGTAGCCTTCGACCACAGTACCAGCTACTTGGGAGGCTGAGGCCCGAGGATTGCTTGAGCTCAGGAGTTTGAGTCCAACCTGGGCAACACAGCAAGACCCTGTCTCTTAAAAAAAGTTTGCCATATTGAATCATCAGTGCTGCAGGTCTTTCTCATTCATTACAGCCTTCTTCAATCCTTTCATTCAATGGGATTGCCTACTAAGGACAAAGCTGGGTTCTTTGGAGGGGAAATGAGGCAAGAAGTTCAGAATCAAGTGGGGGAAGACAGAAGTGAAGGCCCTGACCCCTGGTAGGCCACAGTACATGCTTCATGCTTCAGCAGAGGTGCAAACACTGTTGGGGCTGGGCACGGTGACTCACACCTGTAATTCTAGCACATTGGAAGGTAATTCTGCCACATTGGGAGGACAAGGCAGGAGAATTGCTTGAGGTCAGGAGTTTGAGACCAGCCCGGGCAACAGAAGGAGACCTTCTGTTTTAAAATGTTTTAAAAATGCAAAAACTTAGGTTGCCAGGTGCGGTGGCTCACACCTGTAATTCCAGCACTTTAGGAGGCTGAGGCGGGCAGATCACGAGGTCAGGAGTTTGAGACCAGCCTGGCCAACATGGCGGAAACCCATCTCTACTGAAAATACAAAAATTACCCAGACGTGGTGGCGCGTGCCTGTAATCCCAGCTACTCAGGAGGCTGAGGCAGGAGAATCACTTGAACCTGGGAGGCGGAGGTTGCAGTGAGCCAAGATCACCCCATTGCACTCCAGTCTGGAGGACACAGCAAGACTCCATCTCACAAAAACAAAACAAAACAAAACAAAACTTCGGTCTTGTGGCATGCACTTGTGGTACCAGGTACTCAAGGGCTGAGTCAGGAGGATCACCTAAGCCCAAGGAGTGGAGGTTCCATCATGATCTTGCCACTATACTGCAGCCTGGGCAAAATCCTGTCTCAAAAATCAAACAAACAAAAAGGAAAAAAATACGACACTCTTGCTTCTCAGAGTTTGAGGTGACTTTTTTTTTTTTAAAGACAGGGTCTCTGTGTCACCTAGGCTGGAGTGCAGTGGTGCCATCATGGCTCACTGCAGCCTTGACTTCCCAGGCTGAGGTGATTCTTCAAGAGTTTGGGTTGACTGATTTTATCTGGGGGTGATTGTGAAGCAGGAACGCTTATTAGAAGAATCTTACCTAGCAGAGAAGGAAACTGCAGGGCTGAAGAGGCAAACGGGCCAGATTTGGGAAGGGCCACAAATGTGTTCCTTGGGAAAGAGTGGAGAACTGCATGGAAAAAATTCTCCTCAAAAAGACGGGAGGCTGGGTGCGGTGGCTCACACCTGTAATCTCAGCACTTTGAGAGGCCAAGGCGGGTGGATCACTTGAGGTCAGGAGTTTGAGACCAGCGTGGCCAACATGGTGAAACCCCATCTCGGCCGGGCGCGGTGGCTCAAGCCTGTAATCCCAGCACTTTGGGAGGCCAAGACAGGCGGATCACGAGGTCAGGAGATCGAGACCATCCTGGCTAACACGGTGAAACCCCGTCTCTACTAAAAAATACAAAAAAACTAGCCGGGCGAGGTGGTGGGCGCCTGTAGTCCCAGCTACTCGGGAGGCTGAGGCAGGAGAATGGTGTAAACCCGGGAGGCGGAGCTTGCAGTGAGCTAAGATCCGGCCACTGCACTCCAGCCTGGGCAACAGAGTGAGACTCTGTCTCAAAAAAAAAAAAAAAAAAAAAGAAACCCCATCTCTACTAAAAATACAAAAATTAGCTGGGTGTGGTGGCGGGCGCCTGTAATCCCAGCTACTCCAGAGGCTGAGGCAGGAGAATGGCTTGAACCCGGGAGGTGGAGACTGCAAGATAGTGCCACTGCACAACAGAGTGAGACTCTGTGTCAAAGAAAAAAAACCAAAAAAACAAAAACAAAAAACAAAAACGGAAAGGGGGGCAAAATGGGTTGCTTTTCTTTCTTTTTGTTTTTGAAAGGGAGTCTGGCTCTGTCACCCAGGCTGGAGTGCAGTGGCGCGATCTCGGCTCACTGCAAGCTCCGCCTCCCGAGTTCAGGCCATTCTCCTGTCTCAGCCTCCCCAGGAGCTGGGACTACCGGCGCCCGCCACCACACCTGGCTAATTTTTTGTATTTTTAGTAGATATGGGGTTTCACTGTGTTAGCCAGGATGGTCTCGATCTCTTGGCCTCGTGATCCGCCTGACTCAGCCTCCCAAAGTGCTGGGATTACAGGCGTGAGCCACCGCGCCCGGCCTGGGTTGCTTTTCTAAAAAGGTCTGACTCCCTGCAATGTCCTAGGGCGGAGGTGTCAGAAAGTCGAAGTTTCAGGAAAAGGGGAACCTTTCTTTCCACACTCAGATTCTGCTTAGAAAAGCACATGGAGCACAGCTCCCTGGCATTTCTTTTCTTTTTCTTTCTTTCTTTCTTTTTGAGACGGAGTCTCACTGTCATCCAGGCTGGAGTGCAGTGGTGGATCTTGGCTCACTGCAATCTCTGTCTCCCAGGTTCAAGGGATTCTGCTACCTCAGCCTCCCGAATAGCTGTGACTACAGGCGCCCACTACCACGCTCGGCTAATTTTTGTATTTTTAGTAGAGACAGGGTTTCACCATCTTAGCCAGGCTGGTCTCGAACTCATGACCTCAGGTGATCTGCCCACCTTGGCTTCTCAAAGTGCTGAGATACAAGCGTCAGCCACCGTGCCCGGTAACTTTCTTTCCTTTTTCTTTTTTTTGAGACAGGGTCTCGCTCTGTCGCCCAGCCTCGACCTCCTGGCTCAAGCGATCCTCCCACCTCAGCCTCCGGAGTAGCTGGGACTACAGGTGTGCGCCACCACCCCTGCTAATTTTTTAATTTGGATTTTAATTTTTGTAGAGACGGGGTTTTGCCACGTTGCCCAGGCTGGTCTGAAACTCCTGGGCTCAATCGATCCTCCAGCCTTGACCTTCCAAAGTGCTGGGATTCCAGGCGTGAGCCACCGGGCCCGGCCTTATTTCCTTAGTAAAGGGGTGAGGGGCGCCCATCTGCTGCAATCCTTCTCTGGAGAGAGGCGGGGTGCTTGAAGTCTCAAATTCCTCGTGGAGTGAGAGGACAGGGGAGGCAGAAAATCCCCAAGTTATCTTCAGAAACGAAGGTGGAGGGGGGCGCCCAGTCCCCACTTTCCTCAGATAAAGGAGGAACAGGGAGAGCGGCCCCCAAGAGTACTTAGAAAAGGAGTGGATGTGCCCCAAATACTCCTCGGAAAAGGCGGTGGACCCTGGATTCCCCAAATGCTCCTAAGGGATCCCGAACTCCCATGTTTTCTTAGGGAACAGAGCTAGGGGCCCGAATCTACAACATAATCGTGATCCCGGCAATTGTCCTCAGAAAAGCGGGCAGGGCAAGGAACCCCCCAAACTCTCTCAGAAGAGGGGTCGGGGCAGATTCCCGAAGATCCTCCTCAGAACGGGGGCCAGGGAAAAGAATCCCGAAGCAGAGTCTTCTCAGAATCTCCAAGATTCTCCAGAATATAGAGGGTCGAAGCACAAGACGAGGCAGAAAGAGCGCGGGGCCACCGGAGCCCCTTAGAAACATTGCCAGGCCACGACGCGCCCGGGCTCCTCAGAGGCGCCGCCCGCAGCCCTGCGTAGCCGCCCCACGCCCGCCAGGCCCAGGCCGCCTCCGGTGCATTATGGGTGGGGCGCCCCTGCAGAGCACTGCGGGGAACCCCCTGCCCAGCCAGTTGCCGGCCGCCGGGTGGCCCAGGCGATCCGCCCTCCGGGGTCCCAGCGAGCCGGCCACGAATTAACGCGTCCCCCTAGGCCCCGCCCCTCGCGGGGTTCCCGCCCCGAAGTTTAAGTCCCGCCCTTGCATGGCCTTCAGTGGCTCTGCGGCCCGCTCCCATCTACCATTGGCAGGATGCCTGTCAGTCATTCCGTCCCGCCTCTTCGGACCCGCCCCGGCCGGCGGCGCGATCCCGAGAACCAGCCGGCCCGCGCGCTCATTGGTCGTCATGCGCTGTCTGTCATGAGGCTGGCCACACCTTCTATGGGGTGCGGGTCCTGAGAGTCCTGTCTGGACCTCATTGGCTTGTGGCGCCTTCACTCGGAGAGACGCGCCTCAACCCGGAAGTATGCGAGGCGAAATCTGCCTAGCAACCGGGGAAGCCGGGCTGTGAAGCGGGCAATTTCAGTGTGAGTCTGAGCCGCGAGACCGAGCGGCGGCTCTGAGCGCGGCGCGGCGGCTCCTCCCGCCCGGGGTCAGCGCCCCGGCGCGCGCACGCGCACCCCCGCCGCCCGAGCGCGCCCCGCGCCGCCCGCGCAGTCGGTCGGTCGGTCGTCTGTCCTGTCGCCGCTGCCGCCGCCGCCGCAGCCGCCGCGGGCGCCACCTGAGGGAGTCGCCTCCGCGGGACGCCACAGGACCTGACCGGACTGCGCCGCCCGAGGCCGTCCCGTGTCCCGGCCGCCGTCGGCGAGGGCGCCGAGCAACTTCGGTGAGTAAGGGGCAGGCGCCGCTGGCTGGTCCCCGGCTTCCGGTGCCCCGGGCTCTCTGGGGCTTCCGCTTCTCCCGCACTACCTTCGCCGAGCAGACTCCCTTCTCCACAGGACCTCCCTCTCAGGGGAGCCTCCTGCTCTGGGGCCCCCCGCCTCTCTAGGAGACCCCGTCTCTTTAGGGGACCCTCGCCTCTCTTGGGGACCCCATCTCTTCAGGCAGGGGACCCCGCTTCTCTAGGGGAATCCTGCCTCTCTAGAGGCTCCTTGCCTCTCTAGAGGATCCCCGCCTCTCTAGAGGATCCCCGCCTCTCTAGGGGACCCCGTGTCTCTAGGGGACCCCCGCCTCTCTAGAGGATCCCCGCCTCTCTAGGGGACCCCGTGTCTCTAGGGGACCCCCGCCTCTCTAGAGGATCACCGCCTCTCTAGGGGACCTCATCTCTAGGGAACCCCCGTCTCTCCGAGGGGAGCCCTGTCTCTCTAGGCGACCCTGCTTCTCTAAGGGAGTCCCCCTTATCAGGGGCTCCCCCGCCTCTCTGAGGACCCCTGCCGGAGGGAACCCCCACCTCTCTAAGGAATCCTGCCTTTGAGAGGAACTAACTCCCTTCTTTGGGGATCCCCAACTCTTTGAGGATTCCCGCTTATCTGAGGGGACTCCCTTCTTCTCTGAGGGTCCCTCTACTTTTCTCAGGAACCCACCCCTTTGAGGGGCCCCCTCCTATCTGAAGACCCCTGCCTCTGAGGGGAGTCCCTTTCTCTGAGGGACCCCTGCCTCTTTGAGGGGAATCCCCATCTGAGCGACCCTCTGCCTCTCTGAGGGTCCCCCCCTTTCTCTGAGGGGCCCTGGCCTCTCTAAGACCCTATCCTCACTCCTCTAAGGAGACCCCTGCTTCTATTAGGCTATACTTTCTCTGAGGAATCCCCCACCTTTTGTGGATTCCTGGGGAATCCCTTCTTCCCTGGGGGACCCCTCTTTTAAGAAGACATTCCAGCTTCTTGGAGGAAGCCCTACCTCTCTGTAGGAAGCTCCCCACCCCTGCTTCTCTGAGCTGTGGTCCTGCTTTTCTGACTTGTTCCCCTTTATTTTATTTTTTTTGAGACAGAAAATCTCACTCTGTCGCCTAGGCTGCAGTGCAGTGGTACGACCTGGGCTTACTGCAACCTCTGCCTCCCGGGTTCAAGCGACTCTCCTGCCTCAGCCTCCCGAGTAGCTGGGACGATAGGTACCCACCACCAAGCCCGGCTAATTTTTGTATTTTTGTGGGGAGGGGATTTCATCATGTTGGCCAGGCTGGTCTCGAACTCCTGACCTCAGGTGATCGATCCACCCACCTTGGCCTCCCAAAGTGTTGGGGTTACAGGTGTGAGCCACCGCGCCTGGCCCCCCTACTTTTTGATGAGTGCCTTCACTTTCCTGAGGGGGTCCCCCACTTCTTTGAAATGCCCATCTGACCGGATCATTAGTTATCTGAGGTATACTCCTACTTTACCAGTATCCTACTTTTCTATTTCTTCTATACTCTATGTATACTGCAATTTTCTGAGGGGTCCCCAGTATCTCCCCTTAACTTGAAATATCCCACTCCTGTAGACTCCTCACATCTCTGAAGTGTGTCTCCCCTTTTCCAAGATATCCCTTCTCCTGATGGGAGACACTGGATCTCTTCACTTCTCTGAAGGGTCTGTCTGAATTCCATGGGGTTCCCTCCCACTTGCCTGAGAGTATTCCCTCTTACTAGAGGCTTTCCTCCTGATTTTCTAAGGGAGAAACTCTTTATTTATCCTTGGAGCACTCATATGAAGCTTCTCCTCTTTCTGTCTGTGGCACCCACTTCCCCCAACTGTGGAGGAAGAGAGCAGAAATGTACCCCTTCTTCAGTCTTTGTTGCCACTCTAGGGGTATTCTCTGGACTTTTATTTCGGTTTCCAGGGGCCTGGAGGATTTTGTGGCTGGAGGGGAAAGTCGGGGACAGAGAGGCAAAAAGCATGATTTCCTCATGTGCCTCTAAGATCTGCTAGATTTGGGGGAGCAGGAGCTGCTACTAGATGACCACCTTAGTTACTCAATTTTCCAGTCGTGGGGCCATCACAGTGTTGTCACGCCTTTGTGACGACAAATGGGACAAGGGAGAAACATTGTATCCCCATTATCACACTGTCAAGCTGTGGGAGTGACCCACTTCCTGTCCCATCCCGCAGTCCTCCCTCTGCATACTATAACTTAACTTTCCCTCCCCCCGCTGAAAAAAATCAAAATAAAAAGGAGAAGAAAACTCTCCTTTATTTCTTCCTGTTGCATTTTCTCTCCCGAGATCCCCTGATTCAACCCTCGATCAAATAGGATCCCTAGTTCATAGGCCACTTTGGTTTGAAAGACAGAGCAAGAAGCAGGAAGTGGGTCACCTTAGATCCAGAAACAGGGGAAGGGAGGCAAGGGACAGGATTTCTGTAAGTTTTAGGTGATTTTGGCCTGGCCCAAAAGGAACTTTTTACGTGGCATTTACACATCTCATGTACTTTTTTTAATGGCCCACCCTGGATTCCAAGTTCAGTAGCTAATTTTATCTGCTTTGCCAAACGCAGAGCTCTGTGGAGCCCAAGTAGATGAATGCTGGCATTGAGAGATGGTCCAAAGGACAGGAATGAACTCGGTTTGAAACCTGAGTAACTTGTAACCACTTCGTGTCCACGCACAAGTCTCAAGCTAAAAACGTGGGGAGCGTTTGACTGAAGTGGAGTTCTGAAGTATGGGCTGCACTAGTGTTTGCTTTAGCATTTCAACAAGTTCTTCCCTCTGACTCCACTGGAACTGCAGTTCACTTTACAGTTTGACTGAGGGCAGTCTCTCTCCTGTTCGTTTCCATCTGGGTCTTGCTTAATTTGAGTCCTTTGTGAAGACTCCTGCCGAGGCTATAATTTGAGTTCTAAATCTGTCGGTGGACCATGTGGACACAAGTTTCAACTCGAGCTATTTTCTTCTGGGGAGAAGTGCTTGGAGACTTTCCTGGGCCCTCTGCTGCTGGGCTAAGTCAAGTCCAGGCAGGAGGCTGCTGCAGACTTGGTTGCTCTTCTCCTGCCTCTTCCTGGTCAGCTGTAGGCACTGCCCTCAGGGGAAGGGAAAGATGGTGGGGAGCTTGGGACTGAGATGAGGGTAGAGAAGTGCCTGAGGGTAGGGAAGTGCCTGCACGTATTTACTATTTTATTTTATGTTTTTGAGACAGGGTCTCATTTTGTTACTCAGGTTGGAGTGCAGTGGCGCGATCTCGGCTTACTGCAACCTCTGCCCCACTGGCTCACGTGATCCTCCTACCTCAGCCTCTGAAGTAGCTGGGACCACAGGCGCATGCCACCACGCCCGGCTGTATTTTTGTATTTTTGGTAGAGACGGGGGTCTCACCATGTTGCCCAGGCTGGTCTTGAACTCCTGAGCTCAAGTGATCCACCCACCTCAGCCTCCCAAGGTGTTGGGATTATAGGCGTGAGCCACTGCGACTGACCTATTATTTTTAATAAAACCTATAGGACCAGCAGATGGGATGTTAAAAAGGAAATGGACAACTTTGAAGTCAGAAGGACCCAGTTCAGATTCTGGTGCTGCCCTTCTTAGTTATGTGACCTTGGACAAGTGATGGCACAAAATTGGCATGTTATTAAATATTTGAGGGAACACATTGCTGTGAATGTGTGTCAAGGTGCTTACTGATGATGGGAGGTGCTTCCTAGATGGATGAATGAATGAATCTGAGATAATAAACTGGAGGTGGACAGCACAGCTCCCGGCACATGGTTGGTGTGCAGTAAAGGCTGCTTGTTGTGCTCATGAGATTAGGGTCCTGGCCTGGACTCCCAGACCAGAAAGCGCTTGATATTCTGCCAAGGCTAAAAATGCCCAAAGAGAAAGAAACTTGGTATGTCTCTTGGAAAACCCACTCCCCCACTGAGTCTCTTAGCAAGAGTTTTCTGTGTTCTGATACCGGATGTGAGATGGATTTGCTGTGTGGCAGGGCGTTTGTGTTTCTCTTGGCCTTGGCGTCTCCCCCTGTAAAATGGGGTAATTTGTGAATTAAGGGCAAGTAGGGAGATGTATTACTCTAATTAGACCACAGGCAAGGTAGAAGATTATAATGAACTTGAAGAATTGTGGGAAGAAAAAAATAGATGAACTATGTATGCCTAAGGGATCATATGCATATGATGAGACTGCTTGAGTGAGTGAGTCCAGCAGTTACCTGGTGAGTGATCTGTTCTTACACTTTAGAACCTTGAAAGAAGAGCCGTTCTTTCATTGTAATAGATCAGATTTGGGGACAAAAGACTGGGAAAGTGATGTACAAAGGCATTTGACGCCACACAATAATAGTACTTTGAGAGGGCCAGTGTGTGGCTTAGTGCCCACAAGGAGATCAGAATTCACCTCAAGCTCCCAAGGCCCAGAGGGCTGTGGAGATGCTAACTCAGCTTAGAGGCTGGGGCAGGGGTCGGGGGGCAGTGGAATAGAGGGGAGTGGACAGGACATTAAAAAAAAAATTTTTTTTTAGAGGATTTTTTTCTTAACAATTAGTGAAAGCCGTAGAATCATGGCTGGTAAATTAGGCCCAGCCTTCTTCACTTACTAGTATGGGAACAGATGGCATTCTGCCCCTGACGGCTAAAACCCAGGAGGAAATAATGGGTGAAAATCTGAGCTAGGCCCCTGGTGGGCTGCTCCTACGTTTGAAGAAAGGGTTTTGGGTTTTTTTTGTTTGTTTGTTTTCTTCCTGGAAATAAACTCTCTCTCTTCCTCCTTCTCTCCTTCTTTCTTTCTCTCTTTCATACACACATGTACAGACATACACTGACTTTGGTATTGAAGCAAATAAATATCCATCAATCTTAAATTTCTTTCAATTCTTTTAAGGACAGTTATTCCATTACATGGGAAAGGAGCAAAATTTATAATATTTAAAATATAAGAACTAAGGTAAACAACTTCAAAGGGATCACTCTCCCCTTCAAAATTATGCTATGTCTCTTATGTGCCACAGACTTCACTCTGGTGGATGGTGGCGCCACCACCACGTCTCTATCTAACAGGAAGTTTTTTAAACTTATTTTTTTTACTTGAAGAATCCTTACAGCAATAAAAAACCTTGGATAGTTAGAAATGATATTGATCTAGGTACATTTATTAGATGTAATGTAATGTGGTCGTCTGTTGGTGGGCAGGTCTAAAAGGCATGTGGGTCCAAACACTGCCCAGCTTCTAACTCTGGACGGTAAAAACTGTTGATTTATGGAACTGAAATAGCTAGGGAAGTCAGGGTTTCCTTCCTGTTGGAGACAGCACTGGGGGCATTAAATCCCTGTGGGATCTTGATGATAAGAAAGAAACTGACCTCTTTTGGAATTGGGAAATAACTACCGTGTCAAGTGATTCCATCCAAATGAATGGATGGTGTTATTTTTGATTTCTAGTATTAAGTTTGACTTCATCCTCTCTGCAACTTGACTGCCTTTGTTTATGCTGTTGTGTCTTTTGAATAAGAGTTTTTCCTTTTCTTTCTTTTTCTTTTTTGTTTTTTTGAGACAGAGTCTTGTGCTCTGTCACCCAGGCTGGAGTGCAGTGGTGCAATCACAGCTCACTGTAGCCTTGACTTCCGGGCTCAAGTGATCCTCCCACCTCAGCCTCTTGAGTAGCTGGGACCACAGGCACGCACCACCATGCCCGGCTAATTTTGTATTTTTTGTAGAGACCGGGTCTTGCTATGTTTCCCAGGCTGGTCTTGAACTCCTGAGTTTGAGTGATTCTCTCACTTTGGCCTCCCAAAGTGTTGGGATTATAGGTGTGAGCCACAGTGCCCAGCCCAAGTTTATTGTGTTTTTTTTTTTCAGACGGAGTCTCACTCTGTCACACAGGCTTGAGTGCAGTGGTGCGATCTTGGCTCACTGCAATCTCTGCCTCCTGGCTTCAAGCAGTTCTCTGTCTCAGCCACCCAAGTAGCTGGCATTACAGGCACCCACCAACATGCCTGGCTAATTTTTGTATTTTTAGTAGAGACAGGGTTTCACCATCTTGGCCAGGCTGGTCTCGAACTCCTGACCTCGTGATCCACCTGCCTCAGCCTCCCAAAGTGCTGGGATTACAGGCATGAGCCACTGCTCCTGGCTAAGTTTTTTTTATTTTATTTATTTTTTTATTTTTATTGAGACAGAATCTTGCTCTGTCATCCAGGCTGGAGTGCAGTGGCACGATCTTGGCTCACTGCAACCTCTACCTCCTGGGTTTAAGCCATTCTCCTGCCTCAGCCTCCCCAGTAGCTGGGATTACAAGCGTGCACCACTGTGCTCAGCTAATTTTTGTGTTTTTAGTAGAGACAGGGTTTCACCATGTTGGCCAGGCTGGTCTTGAACTCCTGACCTCAGGTGATCCACCTGCCTCAGCCTCCCAAAGTGCTGGGGTTATAGGCGTGAGCCACTGCGCCTGGCCAAGTTTATTCTTTTAAATTGGCTTATAAGGGGCCAGGCGCAGTGGCTCACACCTGTAACCCTAGCACTTTGGGAGGCTGAGGCAGGGGATCACTTGAGGTCAGGAGTTTGAGACCAGCCTGGCCAAAATGGCGAAAGCCTGTCTACTAAAAATCCAAAAATTAGCTGGGCGTGGTGGCGCAGGCCTGTAATCCCAGCTACTCGGGAGGCTGAGGCACAAGAATGGCTTGAACCTGAGAGACAGAGGTTGCAGTGAGCTGAGATCAGGCCACTGCACTCCAGCCTGAGTGACAGAGTAAGATTCTGTGTCAAAAAAAAAAAAAATTTTTTTTTTGACTTATAAGGGACAAGTGAACACTCAAATAAGAGCTTTACTTGTGTGGCCATAAGGTATGGTGTGTGTTTGTTTTCTAGTGCAATTTACATTACATTAAAAATTAGAAAGTGTTAAATCTTTTGGCCCATATAACTTCCTATGCCAACAAATAATTCAGGAGCAAACATTTTCATGCCTAAGATAAAACGTTTTCATGCTTGGTTAAGGGGGTCTGGCAGTAAGCAGGACTGACACAGTTGGCCTTCCAGGAGCATACATCTTAGTTGCAGACAAATAAACAAGCAAATGAATGAAAGAATATTGTGAGGTTTCTTGAGAATATCCCTAAGTGCTGCAGCTACCCTCATTGGGAGCTTCAGGTGGAGTTTCTTGGAGGTGTAGAAGTGAAACCTCACTACCTCTTTAATTTCCTCACTGGGCTCCTGTTTCCTGTCTCTAAAAGGAGACAGAAATTATGGCATTTTCCTACTTGATTGTTGGCGATAGTTGATTCATGACCACTGTGATTGTAATCTTGGAGAAACGAGAGAAACTAGAATGGTCATGGTAGGGGGTATTTTCAGGTCTTTCTTTCTTTCTTTCTTTCTTTCTTTCTTTCTTTCTTTCTTTCTTTCTTTCTTTCTTTCTTTTCTTTCTTTCTTTCTTTCTTTTTTTTTTTTTTTTTTTTTGAGACAGAGTCTTCCTCTGTCGCCCAGGCTGGAATGCAGTGGCTGGATCTCGGCTCACTGCAACCTCCACCTCCTGGGTTCAAGTGATTCTCCTACTTCAGCCTCCCTAGTAGCTGGGGTTACAGGCAACTGCCACCATGGCTGGCTAATTTTTTGTATTTTAGTAGAGATGGGTGTTTCACCATGTTGCCCAGGGTGGTCTGGAACTCCTGAGCTCCAGCAATCCTCCCGCCTTGGCCTCCCAAAGTGCTGGGATTACAGGCGGGAGCCACCATGCCTGGCTGAGTTTGCCTTTCTTGAAGTCAGTGGTGGTGTGTTTTTGGAATCCTGGGGCATTTCTTCATGGCAATGCATATTACACAAAGTGATAAACCGCTCTGAAAGCTCTTCCCTTGTTGAAATCTTAAAAACATTCAGAGGCCGGGCGCGGTGGCTCAAGCCTGTAATCCCAGCACTTTGGGAGGCCGAGACGGGCGGATCACGAGGTCAGGAGATCGAGACCATCCTGGCTAACATGGTGAAACCCCGTCTCTACTAAAAATACAAAAAACTAGCCGGGCGAGGTGGCGGGCGCCTGTAGTCCCAGCTACTCTGGAGGCTGAGGCAGGAGAATGGCGTGAACCCGGGAGGCGGAGCTTGCAGTGAGCTGAGACCCGGCCACTGCACTCCAGCCTGGGCGACAGAGCGAGACTCCGTCTCAAAAAAAGCAAACAAACAAACAAAAACAAAACAAAACAAAAAAAACATTCAGATAAGCTGGGGCTGCCTGGGTGTTGGTGGTGGTTTAAGAATAATGAGATTTCCAGTAGATGACTGCTTTGTTGTGTATTGGTAGACTCTTGGTGCATGGATTTCCCTCTGCTTAGGTTTTCCTCTTCTTTTTTTTTTGAGGTGGAGTCTCGCTCTGTCGTCCAGGCTGGAGTGCAGTGGCGCGATCTAAAACCTCTGCCTCCCAGGTTCAAGCGATTCTCCTGTCTCAGCCTCCCGAGTAGCTGGTATTACAGGCGACACACTGCCATGCTTGGCTAATTTTTTGTATTTTAGTAGAGATGGGGTTTCATCATGTTGCCCAGGCTGGTCTCGAACTCCTAAGCTAAGGAAATTCACCTGCCTCGGTCTCCCAAAGTACTGGGATTACAGGCGTGAGCCACTGCTCCCGGCCTAGGCTTTCCTCTTACACTGGGACTGGGAAGATGCTGTTTACACTTTTTTATGTTGGGCAAGGCTGGAAGTCTTAGATTTGACAGGTGCTTTTCTTAACTAAGTGTATCTGCGAGAGGTGGGATTGGAGAGCAAGGCGGGATATTCATTTTGGGCACAGCCTTGAGGGCAAGAGGGAGGCTGTTAGAAGGAGAGTTTCTGGTTGTCTTTTTTTTCCTTCCACCCAAGTTCTGACTCCGGAGGTGGAGAGGCAGGCCCATGCCGGAAGTGGGCGTGGAAAAGTAATGCAACTGTGCATGTGACCAGGCTCCCACCTCTGGGCTCTGCTGCCCTTGGGAAGTGGATGCTTGCTCCCTCCTGACTTCCTGTTCTCCCTTCTTACAGGCAGAGTTCTTGGGCTCCAAGTTGAGCACAGAAAATATGTTCAAGGCCAGGCGTGGTGGCTCACACCTGTAATTCTAGCACTTTGGGAGGCCGAGGCAGGCGGATCATTTGAGCCCAGGAGTTTGAGACCTGCCTGGCCAACATGGCAAAACCCCGTCTCTACTAAAAATGTAAAAACTACCTGGGTGTGGTGGTACACGCCTGTAATGCCAGGTACTCTGGAGGCTGAGGCAGGAGAATCACTTGAACCCAGGAGGCGGAGTTTGCAGTGAGCTGAGATCATGCCACTGCACTCCAGCCTGAGCGACAGAGTGAGATTCTGTCTCAAAAAAAAAAAGGAAGAAAACAGGTTCAAGTTCCCCCTTTTTCCTTAGTAAGCCGTTTTGTCAGAGCTGGGAGCCACCAGTGGACCTGTACTTGCCAGTTTTGGGGTCTCAACTAATACACCCACAGACTCAGAGGTTTATCTGGCAGGGTGGCGAAAAAGATGGTTTCTTGTTATATTATCACAGTGTTCCCCTCGGGAACTCTTCTGCACCAAGAGCTGCCTGGAGATGTGTATGGAACTTAAAGAAGCTGACAGTAGATAGGTCCTTCAGGAAGAGTGTGCTTTGGAAGAATGGTTTGTAGTTACTTACAGCTTTTTGCTTTATAAAAGTACTGTGGGAGGCCCTATGCCATAGAAACTTTATAGCCAAAAAACTTTGGGCTTGATCCTGATCCTACCACTTGCTGGCATGTGACCTTAGAAAAATAGCCTAACTTCAAATGGCCTACTCTTTCTGAGCCTCGGTTTCCTCAAAATTAAACTCAAATCCTCATTTGTGGGCTGGTTTGTTTGTAAGCATACAGCAAACGGCCAGACTGTTGTAGATGCCTAGTAAAGGTAGTTGTTAAAGAATCATATTTAGGAGCCAGGCACGGTGGCTCATGCTTGTAAACCCAGCAGTTTGGGAGGCTGAAGTGGGTGGATCACCTGAGGTCAGGAGTTTGAGACCAGCCCGGCCAACATAGTGAAACCCTGTCTCTACTAAAAGTACAAAAAATTAGCTGGGCGTGGTGGTGGGTGCCTGTAATCCCAGTTACTAGGGAGGCTGAGGCAGGAGAATCGCTTGAACCCGGGAGGCGGAGGTTGTAGTGAGCTGAGATCGTGCCACTGCACTCCAGCCTGGGCAACAAAAGCGAAACTGTCTGAAAAAAAAAAAAAAATAGCCAGGCGCGGTGGCTCAAGCCTGTAATCCCAGCACTTTGGGAGGCCGAGACGGGCGGATCACGAGGTCAGGAGATCGAGACCATCCTGGCTAATCCGGTGAAACCCCGTCTCTACTAAAAAATACAAAAAACTAGCCGGGCGAGGTGGCGGGCGCCTGTAGCCCCAGCAACTCTGGAGGCTGAGGCAGGAGAATGGCGTGAACCTGGGAGGCGGAGCTTGCGGTGAGCCGAGATCGCGCCACTGCACTCCAGCCTGGGCGACAGAGCGAGACTCCGTCTCAAAAAAAAAATAAAAAATAAAAAAAATAAAGAATCATATTTAGAGTGACTGTTTCTCTTGAGGTTGGCACCTGAGTCTGGACAACAATCTGTGGGTGTTAATACTGCCCAAGAAGAAACCAGTTGACACTGGGCCAATAGGCTGGGCATGTCTGAAGGCCAGTGATCTGGAAGTTCCTGGAGTGGTTGATTTTTCCCAGTGAGATCCCTTAGTTCATTGTAGCTTTAACCCCCACAGCCTCACCTTACTGTACTCTCCATATGGACTTGCAGTGCCTCAGGAAATGTGATGGGGTAATTGGGAAAAAGGCTCAAACCTTGAGCTCAGGCGATCCGCCTTCCTCGGCCTCTCAAAGTGCTGGGATTTCAGGCATGAGCCACTGTGCGCAACCTATTTGTTAGGTTTCTTTCTTTCTTTTCTTTCTTTCCTTTCTTTTTTTCTTTCTTTCTTTCTTCTTCTTCTTTTTTTTTTTTTTTATAGTCTCGCTCTGTCACCCAGGCTGGAGTGCAGTGGCGCGGTCTCAGCTCACTACAACCTCCGCCTCATGGCTTCAAGCCATTCTTCTGCGTCAGCCTCCCGAGTAGCTGGGATTACAGGCCACCATGCAGGGCTGATTTTTGTATTTTTGGTAGAGACGAGGTTTTACCATGTTGGCCAGGCTGGTCTCGAATTCCAGACCTCATAATCCACCCGCCTCAGCTTCCCAAAGTGTGGGATTACAAGCGTGAGCCACTGCCCCCGGCTGTTAGGTTTCTTAAGTCACTAGGCATTCTGAGAAGAGGCATAGCATGGGCACAGGCAGGGACCTGGAGGTGAAAACAGCCAAGTGAGTTCCCTTGACCTGAGGAGGTTATGCTGTTCTAAAAGTCAGAGTTTGAACTGATCACTTTGGCAAGAAAAGTCCAAAATTTCTTCCAAAGGTAGAAAGTTAAAATGTGCTATAGTAGGATCCAAGATTAAACTCAAAATAGTATTTAAATTGAACTTTTTTTTTTTTGGAGACGGAGTTTCACTCTTGTTGCCCAGGCTGGAGTGCAATGGCGCGATCTCAGCTCACTGCAACCTCCGCCTTCTGGGTTCAAGTGATTCTCCTGCCTCAGCAGGAGAATGAGTAATGTGTAATGAGGCTAATTTTGTATTTTTAGTAGAGATGGGGTTTCTGCATGTTGGTCAGGCTGGTCTCGAACTCCCGACCTCAGGCGATCCGCCTGCCTTAGCCTCCCAAAGTGTTGAGATTACAGGTGTGAGCCTCTGCGCCGGGCCTTAAATTGAGCTTTCAGTAAACATTTTCAATCAGGAAGCAATGATGGCCAGTGAAATCAGCCATCTAGACTCTGTAATGGTATACTGTATATGTAGACGTTAACCTCCAAAGAAGCTTCAAGAAAACAGACTTCAGGTCTGCTTCTGACTTTTTCCTTTGAGAATTGTTATCATTTAAGCCGGTCTAGAATTCTTAATACTTCAGAACAGTTTTTTGTTTTTTTTGAGACAGAGTCTTGCTCTGTTGCCCAGGCTGGAGTACACTGGCATGATCACTGCATCTTTGAACTCTTAGGCCCAAGCCATCCCCTTGCCTCAGCACCTAGATAACTAGGACTACAGGCACATGCTATCATGCCAGGCTAATTTTATTTATTTATTTATTTAGTTAAGCAGAGTTTTGCTCTTGTTGCCCAGGCTGGAGTGCAATGGCGCAATCTTGGCTCACCACAACCTCTGCCTCCCAGGTTCAAGTGATTCTTCTGCCTCAGCCTCCTGAATAGCTGGGATTACAGGCATGCACCACCATGCCTGGCTAATTTTGTATTTTTAGTAGAGATGGGGTTTCTCCATGTTGGTCAGTCTGGTCTTGAACTCCCAACCTCAGGTGATCTGCCTGCCTCATGCCTCCCAAACTGCAGGGATTACAGGCATGACCCACCACACCCTACCTTATTTATTTATTTATTTGAGATGAAGTCTCTCTCTTGTTGCCCAGGTTGGAGTGCAGTGGGCAACTGCCCAGGCTGGAGTGGGAGTGCGATCTTGGGTCACCGCAACCTCCACTTCCTGGGTTCAAGCAATTCCCCTGCCTCAGCCTCCTGAGTAGCTGGGATTACAGGCATGTGCTACCACGCCCAGCTAATTTTTGCATTTTTAGTAGAGATGGGGTTTCATATTGGCCAGACTGGTCTCCAACTCCTGACCTCAGGTGATCTGCCAGCCTCGGCCTCCCAAAGTGCTGGGATTACAGGCGTGAGCTACCACTCCCGGCCAGCTAATGTTATTTTTTAACTTTGTCTTAGAGACAGTGTCTCACTGTGCTGCCCAGGCTGGTCTCGAACTTCTGGGCTCAAGGACTCCTCCCACCTTGGCCTCCCTAAGTGCTGGGATTACAGGCATGAGACACTGCCCAGCCTAGAACAATTTAAACTAACTTTCGGCTGGGTGTGGCGGCTCACGCCTGCAATCCCAACATTGTGGGAGGCCGAGGTGGGCGGATGACCTGAGGTCAGGAGTTCACCAACATGGTGAAACCCCGTCTCTACTAAAATACAAAAATTAGGCCGGGCATGGTGGCTCACGCCTATAATCCCAGCACTTTGGGAGGCCGAGGCAGGTGGATAACGAGGTCAGGAGTTTAAGACCAGCCTGGCCAAGATGGTGAAACCCTGTCTCTACTAAAACTATAAAAATTAGCTGGGCGCGATGGCGGGTGCCTGTAATCCCAGCTACTTGGGAGGCTGAGGCAGGAGAATTGCTTGAACCTGTGCATCAGGGGTTGCAGTGAGCTGAGATCACGCCACTGCCCTCCAGCCTGGGCAACAGAGTGAGACTCCGTTTCAAAAAAAAAAAGCAAAAATTAGCCAGGCATGGTGGTGCATGCCTGATGCCTGTAATCCCAGCTACTTGGGAGGCTCAGGCATGAGAATTGCTTGAACCTGGGAGGTGGAGGTTGCAGTGAGCTGAGATCATGCCACTGCATTCCAGCCTGGATGACAGAGTGAGGCTCCATCTCAAAAAAACAAACAAAAACCTACTTTTTTTTTTTTTTTTTTTTTGAGACAGGGTCTCATTTGGTCACCCACGCTGGAGTGCAGCAGCGGTAGTGACACAGCTCACTACAGCCTCGACCTCCCGAGCTCAAGCCTGCTAAATTTTGCATTCGTTTTTGCAGGGATGGGGTTTTGCCATGTTGCCCAGGCTGGTCTGGAACTCCTGGGCTCAAGTGTTCCGCCCGCCTGGGTCTCCCAAAGTGTTGAGATTACAGGTGTGAGCCACCTCGCCCAGCCAATTTCTAAACTTTCACTGCATTTTCAAACTTTAGCCTTTATCTTTAACTTCTCAAATTGTCTCTATTCAAGGTTAACTTTTTGACCTAAATTTGAAATAAATATCTTAGTCTTCCCAAAACAGGAATTGGTTAGATAGAGACCTGATTACATGGGCATGTAAGAGGGCATGGTTGTTATTATCAAGCTGTGAAAGAGAAAACAAAGTAGAAAGGCATTCCACCTGTGTTTTTTTTTTTAATAAATTACGGGCATTTCACTATAAATGGGGGGTTTGGGGTGTATGCATCCTGTTAGGAAAACATTGGGGAGGAATGTTTTCCTAAATTGGCAGATCTGCCAATTAACAAATGGGGAGTAGGGTGTGAAATAGATGCCAAGTTTTAAAAATACGTTTTTCTGCACGTCCAACTAAGGATATTTATTAGACTGATCATGTGACTAACAATACTCTTTCCCTGCTTGGGGGGTTTGAATAGGCTGATCTCTAGACTCAAGGCTGTCATATAGCCTTTTTGTTTTTCCTGGTATTTTTCTGAATTTTTTTTTTTAATCTTTAATTCATAGAAAACAGTTTACTTCCTGATTATTCAAGCCTTAAAATTGATCCAAATTAGGTGGGAATGTTTTTAAACCATATGTAGACACAAAAGAGATATTCCTTGCCAACTAGTGACACATGGCAGATGAAGACAGAGTGGGAGATACACTTCCGGTTCACGACAGCACTTCTGAGCAGTTTGTGCTTAACCCTTTAGGGGAGCATTTGTGCTCAGAACCCTGGAGCAGGACAGTGCCAGGGCCACACAGAGACTCCCTCTGGACAGAGCCTAACTGCAGATGGAGCCTGAACCCTGTGCTGCAGAAACACTGAGCGTAACGAATTGTGGTTAGAGACGACATTCAAAACAAACACAGTTGACAAAGTGGACCATCCCTAGAGAGCTGTGTTTCAGGGAGCTTTTCAGCATAAACGATGGTGATGGGGACAATGGGGGCTGCTGACCCATGTCCCACGAACTCCTGATCTAGTGTGAGAATGTTGTGAATGCAAAGATGACTCTTGTAGCAGTGGTGATGCATTGGAAGTATTGTGTTTTTCATAAAGCATCACTGTAAGAGTCCCTATAGCTATTTTCTGGTCCCTCCCTGAAGAATCAAGAGTATCAAAGTATTAAGGAAATCAAAATCACTTAATAATTAATCTTTTCTTTTCCTTTCCTTTCCCAGTCAATTTCATTGTAATCTCACCATGTAAACATGAATTTGGGGTGAAATAAGAAACTTTAAAATGATCCTGCCTTAGAGATTGTTGTTATATTGTCCCTAAACTTATAGTTTTAAACTTTAGAGTACTAAGAATGCAAAGTACAAAAGCAGGGCTGGGTGTGGTGGCTCCTGCCTATAATCCCAGCACTTTGGGAGGCAGAGGATTGCTTGAGGCTGGGAGTTCAAGACCAGCCTGGCCAACATGGCGAAACCCTGTCTCTTCTAAAAATACAAAAATTAGCTGGTGTGGTAGCACACGCCTGTCGTGTCAGCTAGTCCAGAGGCTGCGGCACAAGAATCGCTTGACGCTAGGAGGTGGAGGTTGGAGTGAGCCAAGATGACGCCATTGCACTCCAGCCTGGGGCAACAGAGTGAGACTCTGTCTCAAAAAAAAAAAAGTAGTCAGTGCTAATTTTTCATAAAGGTGATTAAAAGAAAAAAACTTGGCGTGTTTTTTTGTTTTTTTTTTTTTTTTTTGAGACGGAGTCTCCCTCTGTTGCACAGGCTGGAGTGCAGTGGCATGTTCTTGGCTCACTGCAACCTCTGCCTCCCGGGTTTAAGCGATTCTCCTGCCTCAGCCTCCCGAGTAGCTGGGATTACAGGCGCGTGCCACCATGCACAGCTAATTTTTTGTATTTTTAGTAGAGACAGGGTTTCACAGTGTTAGCCAGGATGGTCTCGATCTCCTGACCTCGTGATCCACCCTCCTTGGCCTCCCAAAGTGCTGAGATTACAGGTGTGAGCCACCGTGCTTGGCTAATTCTTCAGTCTTTCTTATGAATACATTTTCTGCATTGAAATCATTTTGTGTCTTTCAGTGGCACCAGCCTGTCAGCTTCTGGCGTCTTGGGCTGCAAAACCCTTGGGAGGAGTGATCTCTCAGTTGTCGATCAGCATTTATCACATAAGTCTTCTTGTATGTTGTCCACCAAGAACTTCGAATAAATTTTCTGATTGAAAAAGTACCAAAAAAAAAAAAAAAAAGAAAAAGTACAGTACCTTGAACATTCAGTAGGTGATGCTACTCTTTTTCGGTAGTTCCATACTAGTTTGGAGCCTTTGGCCAATTTCTGCCATAAAAGCAGACGTGAACATGGAATTTGGCCCCAATTTCTTTTCCTCAGTCCCTCGGTTGTATAGAGACAGGCTCAGGTGGTGTTTAGAAGTTTAAGAGTACACTTGAAAGATCATTAGTCTATTTTTGTTGTAGTTAAGGTAGAAGGAGGCCTAGCTATTATTAGTGGGGTTTGGTCTATGAAAGACAATAATGTTTAAAATGAATTTGGAAATTTTTTTTTGTTGTTTTGAGATAGGGTCTCACTCTGTCACCTAGGCTAGAGTACAGTGGCACAATCATGGCTCACTGCAGGCTAAAACTCCTGGACTTGAGTGATCCTTCTGCCCCAGCCTCCTGAGTATCAGGGGCTACAGGCATGTGCCACCATGCTGGGCTAATTTTTTCTTTTTTATGGAGATGGGGGTCTCACCATGTTGACCCAGCTGGTTTCAAACTCCTGGCTTTAAGCAATCCTCTCACCTTGGCTTCGCAAAGTGCTGGGATTACAGGTGTGAGCCACTGTACCCGGCCTGGAAGAAAATTTTAACTAAATAACAGGTGTTTTGAAAGTGCAGTATTGGGCCGGGTGCGGTAGCTCACGCCTGTAATCCCAGCACTTTGGGAGGCTGAGGCAGGCGGATCACAAGGTCAGGAGATTGAGACCATCCTGGCCAACATGGTGAAACCCTATCTCTACTAAAAATACAAAAAAATTAGCTGGGCATGGTGGCGCATGCCTGTAGTCCCAGCTACTCGGGAGGCTGAGGCAGAATTTCTTGAACCTGGGAGTTGGAGGTTGCAGTGAGCCAAGATCGCACCACTGCACTCCAGCCTGGTGACAGAGTGAGACTCTGTCTCATTAAAAAAAAAAAAAAAAAAAAAAAAAAGAAATACACTATTAACAACTGCTATCGCTAAGGTTTTTTGTTTTTTGTTTTTTTTTTTTTTGAGACGGAGTCTGGCTCTGTCACCCAGGCTGGAGTGCAGTAGCGCGATCTTGGCTCACTGCAACCTCTGCCTCTTGGGTTCAGTGATTTTCCTGCCTCAGTCTCCTGAGTAGCTGGGATTACAGACGCACATCACCACGCCTGGCTAATTTTTGTATTTTTAGTAGAGACAGGGTTTCACCGTGTTGACTAGGCTGGTCTCGAACTCCTGACCTCAGGTGATCCACATGCCTCGGCCTCCCAAAGTTCTGGGATTACAGATGTGAGCCACTGTGTCCTGCCAGCACTAAGTATTGACTATCTTGTTTTCAGAGCAAGGAGAAAACTTTTAGAAAACATGGTTCTAGCCCTAGTTGTTTCTTAATTAGTTTCTTCAGCTTTAGTATGGCATCTGAAGGCAATTGCATATTTCATAATCACCCGGCTGAACTATTTGCTGTTTAGTCCAGCATTGGGCACTGAGGCTAAAAGGTCTTTAATCCAAACAGCCTCAGCATTCACCCAACCTGAGCCTATGGGACCCCAAGCAGATCTGGATTCACTGTCACTTGCCATCTACCCGCCTGGCCCTCTCTTCCTATGACAGAAATAAACGCTGTAGCCCTGTAGCTATTTCACCCCACCTACATACCCTGCACCCCTCATACCCCCCATCTGACTTCCCTGGCTGAGAAGTTGGTACTGCCCTCTAGAGCAGGCCCTGTCACCAGTGCACCCCTCAGTCCACAGGGGTGTGTCGTTAATATGTTGCAGTTGATGCCTGTCTCTTAAAAAAAAAAAAAAAAAAAAAAAGGTGGTTGTCACCTTGGTGACTCACACAGGGCTTGCCAGCTCAAACTCTGGAATCTGTATATCTGTCTCAAGTCTCAGGTCTCCCACCTGACCACACTTTGCTCTGTTTGTAGTTAATTAAATTGACATTAATCAAGACCCAGGTGAGGGGCAGTGAGGTAATAGTTTGCTTGTATTGCTTTAATATCATCTGATTAATCATCGTAGCATGAAGGAGTTCCCAAAATATACAGCCACCATGTTAGGGTGAAAAACCTGGATATTTGCCCTAAACTATCCTTGCACTTGGGATCAGGGAGCTCTCTGAATTCCTATACCTAGTCACCTGTTTGAGAATAAGACTTTTGTTTGTTTGGTTTCTGAATTTGAACATTTGAATTTCTTTGTAGCAAAGCAAAGCAAATTAGTGACATAACTGGGTCAGGGAAAGTGATTGGGAGTCAACAGTTTGTATTTTGTATCATTTTTAGGTTAAATTCTCTTTTGGCCTAGGGGAGGTTGTGCCAGATGTTGCATTAAGTAGTGGGAAGATTTTGGGGGGCAGGGCGGTGTGTGTGTGTGGGGGTGGGAGGTGGCAGGGTGGAATCAACTACAAAAAGTTGACAACTGTATGTAGAACTGAACATAGGATTAGAAAGGAGCTTTTTTGACTCTCTGTTTAAGGGGACATACAGGAGAAAAACAATTTTGTTTTCTTTTTAGAAAAACAATTTATAAAACTTGTTCTACATGAAGCGTTTTTCAGGTTTGCAGTTGAGACCCAGTCATTGTTGGGCATTACATTGATTTTCTTTTCAAATGAAGTAGAATAGAAAATAACAGTACAGGCCAGGCGCGGTGGCTCAAGCCTGTAATCCCAGCACTTTGGGAGGCCAAGACAGGTGGATCATGAGGTCAGGAGATCGAGACCATCCTGGCTAACACAGTGAAACCCCGTCTCTACTAAAAAATATAAAAAACTAGCCCTGGGCGAGGTGGCGGGTGCCTGTACTCCGAGCTACTTGGGAGGCTGAGGCAGGAGAATGGCATAAACCCAGGAGGCAGAGCTTGCAGTGAGCTGAGATTCAGCCACTGCACTCCAGCCTGGGCAACAGAGCAAGACTCCGTCTCAAAAAAAAAAAACAAAAAAGAAAGAAAATAATAGTACAGCCTGGGCGCAGTGGCTCACGCCTGTAATCCCAGCACTTTGGGAGGCCGATGCTGACGGATCTCACGAGGCCAGGAGATGGAGACCATCCTGGCCAACATGGTAAAACCCCGTCTCTACTAAAATACAAAAAAATTTGCCGGGCGTGATGGAACGCGCCTGTAAATCTCACTACTAGGGAGGCTGAGGCAGGGGAATCCTTGAACCTGGGAGGTGGAGGTTGCAGTGAGCCGAGATAGTGCCACTACACTACTCCAGCCTGGCGACAGAGCAAGACTCCGTCTTAAAAAAAAAAAAAAAAAAAAAAAAAAAAACAGTACATTGCATGTGGTAAATTTATGTTTGGTGAAACTTTTGTTTCAGTTGTACATATAGATGTATTAGGGTATGCGATAAAGCATGTCACCACCACTCTTCAGGAGTGGTCTAGGTGTCTCATCAGGAATTGTTTTAAAACACTATGAAAAGAGGCGGTTTTGGGGATTCCTCAGAACCTGATTTTGGCATTGAGAGCCTTCTTTTTTTTTTTTTTTTTTTTTTTTTTTGAGACGGAGTCTCGCTCTGTCGCCCAGGCTGGAGTGCAGTGGCCGGATCTCAGCTCACTGCAAGCTCCGCCTTCCGGGTTCCTGCCATTCTCCTGCCTCAGCCTCCCGAGTAGCTGGGACTACAGTCGCCCGCCACCTCGCCCGGCTAGTTTTTTGTATTTTTTTAGTAGAGACGGGGTTTCACCGTGTTAGCCAGGATGGTCTCGATCTCCTGACCTCGTGATCCGCCCGTCTCAGCCTCCCAAAGTGCTGGGATTACAGGCTTGAGCCACCGCGCCCGGCTGAGAGCCTTCTTGTGGTAGTAGATTTTCCATGAACTTGATATTTTCCCTATTGAAATTGTATTCCGCTTTATGTAGTTTAACATCTCCAAAGTCCATTCTCTTTCAGGCTTTCATTCTGTCTCCTGTGTTTCCTCCTCGTCACTGGAGAGGAAAGGGTGCAGATTTGCTTTCTTGAGGGGGTTTCACCTCCCAGAGGCACGAGGGCAGATTGGGAGGTAACTAGAGAGGGAGAGCAGTCGTCCCCAAGTGTCTTGAGGTGCGTGGGTCTGGAGCTTTCTTTGTAGAACTCTGTTCACTGCGCTGGAGAAGTGATCGTTCAGCCGACCCACACCCGCCCTCCCCACAGACACCGGGGCCGAAGTTCCCAAACAGCTTCCGCGTGACGACCCCGCGGGAGTGACATTCTAACCCGCGTTTCAGAGGCAACCCTGAGTTGCTTGAGGTCGCCCAGCTCAGCTGGCGCGAGGTCAGCGGTGAGCGCGTCGTGAGTCAGCCTTGGGTGCGGCCCGCCCGGCTCTGCCGCCGGTGAGTTGGCCACGACCCCCCTCGGCCTGCGGAAGGCGCTGGGACTCGGCGGGGAGGGAGCCAGCCGGAGCCCGCGTGGGAAACCAGCGCGCCCAGCGAGGTGTCGCGTGGGAGCGCGCCGGAGAGGGGCGGTGCTTCCGGGGCGGTACCGGCAGGCCCCGCCCCCTAACTCGGGGGCCCGCCTTCTACGCCCGGAGCCCCGCCTCCGAGCTCCTCCCTTCTCGTCAGGCCCCGCCCCTCGGTCGCCGGGCCCCGCCCAGCCGGGCGCGGGCGGGCGGCGTCGCCTTTAAGAGCTCCCCGGTGTTTTGGGGGCCGCGGGCCGGGCGCGCTGACCTGGTGCGCATGTCCCGGGCGGTGACGCCGGCGCCGGGCTCCATGTGTGCGGCCGAGGGGCGCATTATCTGGCCGGCGGCGCGGGCGGGCGGGCGGACCGGCGGAGCGAGCGCCGCGGGCCCGGGCGGCCCCACAGGCGGAACGAGCGCGCGCGGTCCGGCGCCCCCGGCCCCTCCGCCGCCCGGCCCCGCGGGCGACCCCGGACCCGCAGCCCCACTAACCTGCGCGCTGCCCTAGGGCCCGGCCGACCCGCGGCCCGGTAAGTTCTGGACCAAACTTGGCGGGGGGCGGGGGCCGGGGACGCGCGGCTGAGACTGGAGCGGCGCGGGCGGCGCAGGGTCGGGGCCTCGGGGGGCTGTGAGGGACCCCCGCTTGAGCGTGGAAAAGTGAGAGCGAGCCGAGTTCTACTCCTTGTATTCTGGGAGTGTCTTCTTGCGCTGCCCTGGAAAGTTCCTCGCCCCGAGGCGGCCCGGGCACGTGGGGGCCGGGCGGGGCGGGGGTCCCGGAAAGTCGCGGCGTCGCCCCGCTTCCGTCCTGCGCTTCCTGCGGGGTCGGGGGAAGGGCTGGGCCGCGGGGTGCCTCTTCGGAGCGGTCGGGACGGGTGGAGGCGGCGGGAAGACGGCACGTGGGCGCGCGGGGCGGGGGTCCCGCTCAAGGGCGGGGGTCCCGGGGCGGGCTGGGCAGCGACGCTGAACCCCGCGGCGGCGGCGGCGGCGGCCGATCCCGTGTCAGAATAAGAGTCCCCGCGCGCCCACGCCTGGAGGGCCGGCCCTCCCCCAGCTCGCGCCCTTCCTGCCTGACCCCCGGGAGCCGCGGGACCCTTCCCCCTCTCTGTTCTCCGGCCTTTCTCAAGGCCCGACACTTTAAATTTGCCTCCCCATCTGGGCGGTGGCTCCATTGATTTCTTTTTTCCCACCTGGAGTGGGTCGGCATCAGTGACTAGACAGCGGCAGCTGGCCTTTTAAAAGGATTATTGCCAAGAATCGGAATTGATCACTTCAACAAGGAAAGGCTTATGGGCAGGGCCCAGGCTGAGAGCCTGACGGACACTTGGAGTGTGCGCACACTGAGACCCAGAAATGAATGGTGACCCCTCCCTTAGGAAGTGATTGACAACCCTTAGGTGCGTGTTTTTGCCCTGAGAATTTTGCACAGGGCAAAATTTTGTAGGTCTGACTTCACGTCTTTAGGTGTATAGTTCATCCTTATCTAAAGAGCTTTGGATTCTTTGGATCAAAGTCCGAGTGAGTCACTTGTGCCTTTAATTTTCTCTCTTCCTACCGGTTTACTTCTTTCAGTTTTCTTGGAGTACATAGTGCTGGTAACATCTCTGGTTCTGTGTGCCCATTCACACAGTGACACCTCCTGGCTGTGGCAGCACAGAAACTGAGAGACAGCCCTCTGTGCGGGTTGGACTACAGTATCGGACTGTAGTCCTATTGACTTACTTAGTTTTCTGGTAATCTTTACAAGTTTTCTTTTAAACTAGATTACATGAAATAATGTTTGCTGGCACCAGTTTGTTAACATATGCTAAGCAGAAGTTTGTCAGACCTGACCACAAGCTGTGGAGGGCTGATAGCTCATACTAACCCTCGGGTTTGAGTGCCTACTGTGTGCTAAGCTCCCCTGCACAGACATATTCAGTGCTCATAACAATCCCTTCGGGAGTAGGGGAGTATTATCTGCGCTTTACAGGTGAGGAATTTGGGGCTTCTGGAGGCCAGGCGGCTTGCTCAAGGCCTCTTAGTAGAGCGGCCGAGCCAGGCAGCCCGTACTTGGTGCTCTAGAGCCCACAAATGCTGCAGTTTGCGAACCCCACTGAGCATTTCTCTGGCGCTTCTAAAACACAAGGCCATTTTCTTGTCCAGGCTCCAGGGCACCTCTGTTCGTGGAGGTAGGGGATAATCTGGTGACATGGGGACACCATGCTAGCCCTGCTTTGTTCTAGTGGAGCAGCGTTACCAGCTGGATTTTAAGGAGCTGAACCACAGAGTTAGTTGTTATTTTGCATTCTCTTCTTCAGCTTTGAACTCAGAAGAGTTGGCCCTTTTCTAGAGGAAACAGTTAATAGAGTGTGGGAAATTTGCAAGGGATTTTCTGTATCCTCTGTCTTCACTTACTCTCTCCTCTTCTTCATCTTTCATTTCTAATTTGTCTCCTAAAATTCTGAAGCCGGTTTTTATGAAGATTGCTTCTCATCTTGGAAGGGCTGTAGAGAATGGGAAGACTTGTGATTTAGTGATTTGGATGCAGTGTGTTTTTTGTTTGTTTATTTGTTTATTTTGAGACAGAGTCCCACTCTGTCACCCAGTCTGGAGAGGCGTGATCTCGGCTCACTGTAACTTCCACCTCTCGGGTTCAAGCAATTCTCCTGCCTCAAGCCTCCTGAGTAGTTGGGACTACCGGTGTGCGCCACCATGCCCTGCTAATTTTTGTATTTTTAGTAGAGATGGGATTTCACCATGCTGGCCAGGCTGGTCTCGAACTCCTGACCTCGTAATCCACCCACCTCAGCCTCCCAAAGTGATGGGATTACAGACGTGAGCCACCGCGCCTGGCGGATGCTTTGTTGTTTCCACTCAGATGACATCATTTTTTAAAATGTCAAGTCATCTCTATTAATGCAGTATCATTTGGCAAATCCTATAATCTTATATTTTGATAGTGAGGGAGAAATAAATGCTACTTTCAGTAGGAAAAAATCCTGGAAGGATTTGTACCAAAATGTCAATAAAGGTCTACACATTAGGATTAGCAATGGTTTTTTTTAGAAAACTTTTTAGTGTCTCTGTATTTTGCATGTGTGTATGTTTTTAATGAGGAAACGTATTTTAAATGCTCTAATTTTCAGCTCTTCAGTAGCTCCTCTGACTTGTTTTGCATCATTTATTCTCTGAATTTTTGGCATTGCAAGTAGTAATTTCTAGATTGATTTATTCAACAAATATCAGAGTGCATACTGTGCTTCTGACACTGCTAGGAATCCCTGCTCAGTGGAGTTTATAGTGAGATTAGTGGGCCAGGAGTCGTAATTAATCTCATAAACGTGGGGAAACTTACCGGGATCAAGGAGAGAAGGACACTGTGACCTGGTGAGCCCGAAAGGGCCTTTCTCCTACTCGGGTCAGAGAACAAGTAGGGGGACCCTCTTGAAGGGGATAAGGCAAGGGCTGGTGCAGTGAGGCTCACAGCTGGGACCTCTTTGGGTCTTAAGACAGCAGATGACTAAGGATGCCTCTGAAGAATGTGGCTGGGAAAGTTGTAAAGCCATTCTTGAAATGTTGGCGGCTTTTTTGGTGTTTGTTCTCTTGGAAGAAAATTAAGAATGACCAGCAGAGTCTTGGCTATGTCATTTCCCAACAGAGACAAAAATGTAATGGCCTTTACCACGAATTTTGTTAAGGACCATCATTAGCACGTACTGACACTTCAAAGCCTGGGCAGCTCAGATGCTTGTCTGAAGAACTATCTGCTTGGACTCAGGGTGTTTCTGTGCCATCAAATGGAACAGGCAGGGCTATTTTCTCTAGACCTTTCCCCCCCTGTAATTGAGTTAATTTATGCTGGTTGTAGAAAACTAGGAAGATTATGAAATAGGTGAGTGGGTGAAGTGTTCCCGAGCAGCTGTCCTGGGGTAATAGTGCATCCCTGGGATTTCCTCCTAACCCTTGTCTGGTTGGGAAGTGCAGCAGAACCAGAAGAACGAGTTGGCAGTGTTATAGTTTGAGGCTGACAGAACTATGCTGCCTGCTAAGTGTGGTCGTTTGTTAGAATGGATGCTTTTGAGTTATCTGAGCTGCTTTGGGAGGTGACTTTCCACATTCTGGCCTCAGACTGTGGGTCTTTCAGGTTAACAGGACTTAAGTGCTAACTGTGCAAAGGTATGTTTTTGAATGGAATTAGGAAGGCAGTGTATTAAGAAGGTTGAGATAAAAAAAGACAGATCTTGAAGTGGTTGGTGGTTGCGGCGAGGTGGAAGTAGTGAGACCCGTGCTGTCAGAAACAAAGGTACCACTGGGGACAGATCCCGCTCGAGCATGGGTTCCCCAGCATCCCCTCAAACAGGTTCTGGGACTTTTTTGTCAAGGGAGTGTCGGACCGTGGGCCTCTTTCCCTTCCCCCACCTTGTGCTTTCCAGACTATATTTGTGACCTCTTTTTGTCTGATGGAAATGTAGGTTAGTCTTTTAGAAGACAAAGGAATTTACCCTAATAGAATATCTTCAGGTAGCCTCAGGAAGTGATTGGGAATCCAGGAAACCCTCTAGGTGTGGGAGAGAGGAGCCCTCAGTCAGAATGTTGCACGTTTGCACTGGTTTGCACAGTTGCCAGGGCCCCTTGCAGCTCCTCTGTACACTGTACCCCCTTTGTCTATCCTGAGCCTCCAGAGGCACCCGTGTTTCACAGGTGAGTTTGTCAGGGAACTTGCCTTTCTGCCTGATTCCTGATTTTAGGGTTCCTTATATGCAAGGACTGAAGACCTGCAATTTCTGAGGATGCTGGAGGCTGGCTTCTGAGATAGGATTTGCTGGCAGGAGATGAGCAGTACTTTAAAGGGGGGCTCCCAGCAAGTCAAAGTGGGCGTTTTGGGGGCAGGGGGTGGGGGATGGGGAGTGGTGGGTGGGGTGGTTGAGGCTTCAGGGCTTTCCTGCCGCTTGGCCTCAAAGATAGTAGCTGTGCCTGTGGGGAGGGGTGTGGCCACGTGGTACAGGATTGGGGAGAAATTCCACTTGTTTGAAGGATTTGTTGAAGAATCCCTCAGCTATTCTTCCTGCAGTTCCGTCTCAGGATCTGGTGCTGCCTGGCCTGCCTTGCTGGTTAGATATTCTGGTTTCAACCTTGAAACATAGCCTAAATAAGGTGGTGCCTTCGAGCACACACTTTAAAAATACTGCTGTATTATGGTGGCACAGTAGCTCCTCCTGTGCCAAGGAGGCCACTTTGAGTCTAGGGGGCGCCTGCTTTTTGCCAAGTATGACCATGTGCCTATTGCTGAGCAGCCTGTCTCTAGTGGCATCCAGTACAGCCCTGGCTTTGCCTCAGACAGCCTGGTGTGAGCTCTGCCTGGCCACTTCCTGGCAAAGGACCTTGTTGAACTTCACCGGTTTCCCGTTTCTGTCAGGGGGTGTTTGCTATCTCGGGGGTGCTTGCTATCTCTCATGGAAGCTGTGCTAGGAGTGAGATGGCGAGTGCAAATGGCTGACCCCAGTGCCCGTGTGTTCCACACATTGGAGTTCAGTGAGTACTGTTAGGACTGTAACAGGTGAGCCAGAGTTAACAAGCTTTAGCTACCTCACCTCTTCTGTGGGGGATGACACCACGCTCATGGGAGACTGTCACTGTCTGCATGCACCCTTTGGAGCCACACTGGGGTGCATGCCTCAGCTTTGTGCCCCAGCCTGTTCCCCTCTCTCCACGTTCCTAAGAAGGCAAAGTCCCCTACAGTGGGTGATATTTGCCAGTCACCTTGCTCATTATTCTGCGGCTGGGACCCACCTCAGCCTTTCTGATTTCTGATTTTTCCACAGCCTTGGGGCCTTCTTGATGATACTGAATGCCTGGGTTGGTTGTGCCCCAAGCCAGGAGGCAGCCTCTTTCCTGGCCCAGGGCTTGCGGAAGCCAGCATCCTGACTTGCATCTGTGAGGTAGGAAGCTGTTGGCCAGGCAGATCTGTCATGGGAACCTTCCTTAGAGAACTGAGAGGGGTCCCTGTCACTGAGTGGACTCAGGGCTGGGGCTGGAAGTAGGCGGTTTGATGGTACTTGCAGTGGCGTCTGGGAGTGCCAGGGTAAATCTCATCCTCCTGGACTTGCCTTCCAGACTGACTGCTCTCCAACCAGCTTGGCGTTGGTCAGCCCTGGCTTTGTCACTGACGACATGCAATTTACCACTCTTCAGCCTCGGGTGGGTCACCTGATCACCTGGCCTCAGCTTTCTCTTCTGTTGGCCGAGACAGCATCTTTGACCTAACAGGACGCTGTGAGGACAAGTGGAAAGTGTCTACAAGCAGTCAGGGGTATTCCAGCCTTTGCCTGTCCATTTACCTGAGAGCCAAAAAGCTTTCTCCCCCGCCAGATGTCAACTACACAGTGATTCTTGAACACCTCACATCTCAGTTATCATTTATAATGTAACACTCAGATTGAGGAGCTTGGTTTTCTTTATAATAGAATCTCGCTGCAAGCTAACAATTTGGAAGTCTAAGAGTCAGATCAAAGCTGGGCACGGCAGCTCACGTCTGTGATCCTAGCACTTTGGGATCCTAAGGCAGGCTGATTCCTTGAGCCCAGGAGTTCGAGACCAGCCCGGGCAACATAGCAATCCCCCATCTCTTAAAAAAAAAAAAATTAGCCAGGTGTGGTGGCACGCACCTGTAGGCCCTGCTACTCGTGAGGCTAAGATGGGAGGATCGCCTGAGCCCAGGAGGTTGAAGCTGCAGTGAGGGGAGATCATGCCATTGCACTCCAGGCTGTGCAGCAGAGTGAGACTCTTGTCTTTGGGGGGATAAAAAAGGTCTGATCAGATTATCTGGAAGGGATGTGAAAAACCCTATGGCCCTAACTCTGCAAATAATACCAACTTAACATTTTCTCCAGTCACAGCCATTTTGTGCAGTTAACCTTTGAGTCAGTGGCTGTGAATTTATACTTAACACATCCTTACCTTAGAGGCCACTGCTTGCCCTGACCTTGGAGGTGGGCAGATTTTAGGCCAGTAAAGTAGGCCTCCAATTTACGATGGTTTGACTTAAAAATTTTCAACTTTGGCCGGGCGCGGTGGCTCAAGCCTGTAATCCCAGCACTTTGGGAGGCCGAGACGGGCGGATCACGAAGTCAGAAGATCGAGACCATCCTGGCTAACACGGTGAAACCCCGTCTCTACTGAAAAAATACAAAAAAGGCCGGGCGCGGTGGCTCAAGCCTGTAATCCCAGCACTTTGGGAGGCCGAGACGGGCAGATCACGAGGTCAGGAGATCGAGACCATCCTGGCTAACACGGTGAAACCCCGTCTCTACTAAAAAATACAAAAAACTAGCCGGGCGTGGTGGCGGCGCCTGTAGTCCCAGCTACTCGGGAGGCTGAGGCAGGAGAATGGCAGGAACCCGGGAGGTGGAGCTTGCAGTGAGCTGAGATCCGGCCACCACACTGCAGCCTGGGCGGCAGAGCAAGACTCCGTCTCAAAAAAAAAAAAAAAAAAATAGCCGGGCGTGGTGGCGGGCGCCTGTAGTTCCAGCTACTCGGGAGGCTGAGACAGGAGAATGGCGTAAACCCGGGAGGCGGAGCTTGCAGTGAGCTGAGATCCGGCCACTGCACTCCAGCCTGGGCCCCAGAGCGAGACTCTGTCTCAAAAAAAAAAAAAAATTTTTTTCAACTTTATGTTGGGTTTATCAGAGGTAACCCCATTGTAAGTCGAGGAGCTTGCTTTGGTTTATAACAGTTTCTCCTGAACGCGGATCCCTTCCATACCATGGTAAAGTTGAGAAATTGTAAGTCAAATCGTTGTAAAGTGGGACCAGTGGCTGTGTTAAATGCGTTTGATATTTTCTACTCCCAGGGCAGCTACATTCTAATAAACTCATCATAAATCGAGGAGCATCTGTCTTCTTGTTGCTGGGGTTTCAAGTTGGTGGATTTTGGTGGTAGTGACAGCAGATTTTTAGTTCTTTTGTGTGTTTAGCAGAGACTCACTCTGCCAGCAAGTTTTGAAAACTGCTACTGCCACCTTCGTTCACATCCACAGAGGAACATTTTTCCCTGTTGCTCAGTGTGGCTGGAGAAAGTAGGAGAGTGCTGAACTGAATTCTTGGTTTGAAGGCATCGATTGAATTGGTTCAGTCATGAAACCTGTGCTGTTCTCAGGACTTGCTTATCATTGATGGAACACCTAAACTTCATTTTCGGTCGTCTCATGTAGTGTCCCTGGGTTTGCCGAGGGTTCATGCCCTCCCCCTTCAGTGGTGGTTCTTTCAGAGGATTCTATAGTCAACTCCTTTCCTAGGATTCTCTTAGAGCCACTCTAACCCAGGGAGAGTTTGCTGGTGTGTTTGGTGTTTTTGGTTTTTTTGAGATGGAGTCTTACTCTGTCGCCCAGGCTGGAGTGCAATGGCGCGATCTCAGCTCACTGCAACCTCCGCCTCCTGGGTTCAAGCGATTCTCCTGCCTCAGCCTCCCGAGTAGTTGGGATTACAGGCGCCCACCACCATGCCTAGCTAATTTTTGTATTTTTAGTGGAGATGGGGTTTTATCATGTTGGTCAGGCTGGTCTCGAACTCCTGATCTCAGATGGTCCACCCATCTCAGCCTCCCAAAGTATTAGGATTACAAGTGTGAGCCACCATGCTGGCCATGTTTGGTGTTTTTTGTTAACACATTTGTTTGATGAACTGACCTTCTCGGTAGTTGGTATGTGGGTCATCTGTCTCCTGCCTCCCTTCCCCAAACTTTTTGGTCAAGTTTTTAATGTTGAGTCTTTTTGTTGTCTCTTTTCCAACTGTACAAGCAACATTTCCTGATGCTGAAGTCTGGGGAGAGGGTGGGAGCCTCAGATGTCGGTGGTAGGAGTTGCCTGGTCTGCTATTGAAGTTTTCTTGGGAAAGTATATTAACATATACTGAGTGTGGGTTGAAATGTAATTGCAGTCTTACTGTCAGTTTGTATCTGTCAGGTTATAGGATTAGAAATGTAACTGTTTTTGGTAGTTGGGTAGCAGACAAACTTAGGATTCTACTTAGGACTTTCTTCTGTGTCCTGTGTTCTGCTGAACCCAACACTGGGCACAAACAGGAAACTGAGGCTCAAGCGGAGGAGGAGTGGCCTGCCCAAGGGTGACTTGCAGAAGGAATGAGGATATATCCCTGTTTTCTCCTGGAATTAGACTTTCTGATCTCTGTTGTTCTTACTGATGTCTTTGTGGCTTGGTGAATTTTGTTTTAACTTCCTTCTTACTTTATTTATGTAGGTCCATTGGCCAGTTTCCTTCCTCAGGGCCTTGTCTTTTTTTTTTTTTTGAAACAGAGTCTCGCTCTGTTGTCCAGTCTGGAGTGCAGTGGCGCAGTCTCAGCTCACTGCAACCTCTGCATCAGGGTTCAAGGATTCTCGTGCCTCAGCCTCCCAAGTAGCTGGGATTACAGGCCCACGCCACCACGCCCAGCTCATTTTTGTATTTTTTTGTAGAGATGGGGTTTTACCATGTTGGCCAAGCTGGTCTTGAACTCCTGGTCTCAAGTGATCTATCCACCTTGGCCTCCCAAAGTGCTGGGATTACAGGTGTGAGCCACCACGCCCTGCCTTTTTTTGAGCCCTGAGGTCATTTTGGGTGTCTGTAGGGTGAGAATGGGACAGGACATGGGGAGGGAAAACTTAGGGCTGCCTCTGGTTTCTCAGGACTGCCTTAAAAAAAATTGTAGTGGCCAAGTGCAGTGGCTCAGGTAACCTTAGCTCTTTGGGAGGCTGAGGTGGGAGGATTGCTTGAGGCCAGGAGTTTGAGATTGGCCTGGACAACATAGCGAGCCCCTCCCACCAAAAAAAAAAAAAAAAAAAAAAAAAAACCTAAAAAACTGTAATAGTGTTGAGTAGGTGATGGCTTTATCTTTTTTTTTTTTAAGATGGAGTTTTTCACTTGGACACAGGAAGGGGAACATCACACACCGGGTCCTATTGTGGGGAGGGAGAAGGGGGGAGGGATAGCATTAGGAGATATACCTAATGTAAATGACGAGTTAATGGGTGCAGCACACTAACATGGCACATGTATACATATGTAACAAACCTGCACATTGTGCACATGTACCCTAGATCTTAAAGTATTTAAAAAAAAAAAAAAAAAAAAGATGGAGTTTTGCTCTTGTTGCCCAGGCTAGAGTGCAATGGCGCAATCTCAACTTACTGCAACCTCCGCCTCCTGAGTTCAAACGAATTCTTCTGCTTCAGCCTCCCGAGTAGCTGGGATTACAGGCATGTGCCACCACACCTGGCTAATTTTGTGTTTTTAGTAGAGACAGGGTTTCTCCATGTTGGTCAGACTGGTCTCGAACTCCTGACTTCAGGTGATCTGCCTGCCTCGGCCTCCCAAAGTGCTGGGATTACAGGTGTGAGCCACCATACCTGGCCTTTTTGTTTTTTGTTTTTTTGGAGATGAAGTCTCACTCTGTTGCCCAGGCTATAGTGCAGTGACACAATCTTGGCTCACTGTAACCTCCTCCTCTTAGGTTCAAGTGATTCTCCTGCCCCAGCCTCCCAAGTAGCTGTGTTTACAGGCGTGCACCACCATGCCCAGCCGGGTACTTTTTTTTTTTTTTTTTTGAGACAGAGTCTCGCTCTTTCGCCAGACTGGAGTGCAGTGGCATGTTCTTGACTCACTGCAGCCTCTGCCTCTCCGGTTCAAGCAATTCTCCTGCCTCAGCCTCCCAAGTAGCTGGGACTGCAGGCATACGCCACCACGCCCAACTGGTTTTTGTATTTTTGGTAGAGACGGGGTTTCACCACGTTGGCCAGGATGGGCTCGATCTCTTGACCTCGTGATCCACCCGCCTTGACCTCCCAAAATGTTGAGATTACAGGTGTGAGCCACCACGCCCGGCTGACTTTACTTTTTAAGAGCATAAAACTACTTTTCCCTGTGTGTTGTTTTTTTTTTTTCCCCCCGAAGAGACATGGTCTTGCTCTGTCACCCAGGCTAGAGTGCAGAGGCTCGTGATCACAATCACTATAGCCTCGACCTCCTGGACTTAAGCCATCCTCCTACCTTAGTCTCCCAAAGCACTGGGATTACAGGTCCCCATCTATTATAAGATGTAATCGCTCCTAATTTATAGACATCCTTTAATTGATATATAGGTGAGCATTTAAAGATACGAAAAAGGAGCCCATGGAAATGGGAGGAGCCGACTAAATGTTAGGTCCTGCACAGGGCTCCGATGGTCGACTGTGTTAGTCCCAGGTGAGAGTGAGGGCCTTAACACTCTGCCAGGGATGCTGGATGTGACCTGATTAAGGGAACTGAACATGTTTTGTTCAGATGAGAGATTATTTGGGGTGGGGATGGTGGCAGGTTCCAGAAGGCCGCAGGATCTTGGCTCAGGACTGGACTGAAGGCCTTTCCTGTTGCTGGCACCGATCTGGTAGGCTTGCTCACCCCCTTGGGAAATACAGAGGGGGTTCCTCTTACTTTCCAGAGATAAGATCAGGTGACGCTATTGCAAAAGACAGCAGAAATGGACAGTGGCTACCTGGGGAAGGAGCTCAGCATTGAGTGAGCAGCTCAGAATCTTCCATCTACCTTCTATGAAGTTTAAGATGAGGGGAGCTTCTCTACTCCGTTGCCTTGGTTTCTTGCATTAAGGAAAAGGATACTTAAATTGCTTGGAAAAATTGGAGTAGTTTTGAGCTGTTTAATCAGTCTTCTGAGTTTGTGAACTACTCTTGGTTGTTTTTTTTTTTTTTTTAAAAAAAACGTTTGTTTTGAGGCAGAGTTTTGCCCTTATTGCCCAAGCCAGAGTGCAATAACTTGATCTCGGCTCACTGCAACCTTGTCTCCAGGGTTCAAGCAGTTCTCCTGTCTCAGCCTTCCAAGTAGCTGGGATTACGGTCATGCACCACCATGCCTGGCTAATTTTTGTATTTTTAGTAGAGACGGGGTTTCACCATATTGGCTTACGCTGGCCTCGAACTCCTGACCTCGGGTGATCTGCCTGCTTTGGCTTCCCAAAGTGCTGGGATTACAGGTGTGAGCCACCACGCCCGGCCTGAAACTTAGTCAATCCATTGACATTTTAGAGCTTAAGCTGCTCCAGCAGGTACCCTGTGGAGTGAAATGCAGCTGGACTTTGCATCACCACACAGTGAAGTGACTGGTGCAGGAGATGTGTTGTTGGCTATGGGATTCTCTGAGCAGAGCTTCTTAGTTGGTGGGCTGGGATGAGTGACGGGTGCAAACATCCTCGTGGGTAAGTGGCCCCTGCCCTTGACCAGCTCCTTAGGCTGAGAGTAGCCTCATCTTACTCCAGTGCCCTCCACACTTAGAATTCTTACTATATGGCAGAAGCTGAAGAAGATGGGGCATCTGATTACCTCCCACCCACTATTCTGAGAAGAGAGATGATTTTTCTTGGCTCTCTCAGTCTCAGGGTATCCACAGCTCCTGTGGAGAAGGGGTTCCTCTGCACACTGCATTGGAGGAGTGTTGGGCGCGGCGGGTGGAGTTGACCATTCACCCTCCTGGACCTCAGGATTTATGGAAAGTCATACTGGGAACTAAAGTGGAAAGCGCAGGTTGTTGTGATTATTGTTCATGTCCTTAAACAGGAGACTGTTTATACTTCACTCTCAAAGCGTGGAGAGCCCTCAGGGGTTTCTGAGCATGACAATCTTGACTTGAATTGGGCAGAAGAAAGGCCATTGATAAAAGGCAGGCATGAGCTAATATGGCCTTGGATTTGCCTGACGGGATAAAAAGCAGGGACAGGTGCCAGAGACACTGCAGGAAGATTGGGTGGGGATTAACTGGATACTAAGGGCTGAGGACAGTTCATCTGTTTGACAACTGTTGAAGTGCCTTCCTTGCTTGGCCAGTGCTGAGCCCCAGGGGTGTCTGGTTGTGAGGGAGATTCCCACCCTCTAGGGTCTTAGAGCCTCATGGGGGAAACAGGGCAGGATGTCATGATGCAAACCTCTGGGGCACTCAGAGAAAGGGTGGGCAGGAGAGGTGTCGGAGTGGTGGCAGCTGAACGAGAACTGGAGGGTGACATAGATCCTTAGATTGTGTGTCTTTGGTTTTAGGGGTGCTGAGCTAGGTCCTGGAGGATGCTCTGGGACAGCATGGTGTTGGCCCTGGGCAGTCATTGTCTGCTTTCATGGCAGAGGATGCAGTGAGTGAGGTGTGGAAGCCCCGTGTGACCATCAGTACCCTCATGAATGAAGACAGCGTGGCTCTCTGACCCCATCTGACTGGCCAGCTCCAGGGGCAGGTGTAGAATTTGATCCGTCCTTGTGTGTCCCCCTCTCCAAACTGTAGTGCTTTGTGTTAGGTGAAAGTGTGACAAGTAATCATTAAAAGAATGAAATATCCGAGGGACCATCTCCATATGTTGGAGAAGTTTGTTCTGCTCTGTTCCTATGAATGAAATAGCAGCAGATGGATGGAAGTTCGAGGAACACAGACTTAGCCTGAGAGATCTTTCTAGCAGTTGGAGGTATCGGGAAGAGGCTCAGTGTGAACCCAGAACCCTGGGAGCTGGTTGGGGACCCAAATTTTCTAGATTCTGAGGATTTTCCAGCTTGAGGTTTTGGACGCTTTTCCAGAAGGACCCAGAGCGATTAAGACACATCTCTGAAACAACCACATGAATTATTCTAACAGCTGCTGCTTGCTGGTTTTAGGAAGTTTCCTTGTTTCATGCATTGCTCAAATGTTTTCAGATTCTAGCTCTTTTGGCAGAGTTCGGGGGAGAAGACAGGTGGGTGTCCCGCCATGACACTGGTTTTGAGAATGGGGAGGGGTTGTGGTCGCCAGAAGGAAAAGAGCCTTGGGGATTTGCCACTTGGATAAAAATGACTTGGTATCTATCTAGTGATCACCAAGACCCCAACAGGGTCATTTTGGGGTGGGAGTGAGGTATCAGATGAGTTAGGTGGGAGTGGGCTGGGATGTGGGCTGCCCACTCCAGAAGGCCTCCTAACTGGGCCTGGGCTGTCTCTCAAGGCCTGTACCCTCCACCATCCTTGAATTCAGTGGCCAGGAACCTGTCTCCTCCCCCTGGTCTGTGCCTGCTCTGCTCATTGCCTCACATGTGTGAGCACTCAGTGCTGTTTGAGTGGAAGGAGGAAGGGATGTCTGCACACACTCCCTGTCGAGGGACCGTGGCTTGCTCCTATGGTGCCCTAAGCTTGTGGTTGGCATGCACGTGTGTCTCACTGGAAATGAAGATGTGAATTGGTCCTGGTTTATGACCCAGGCCGGGTAATATTTGTCTATCCTTCCAGCCCCTTCCTGCATCTTGTCCACTGGCAGAGAGGGACTCAGAGGCCAGGTGGCTGTTCATGCCCATGGAACTTTGAGGGTTTCCATGCCTTTATATCTGGGCTCAGTCCTGGGGAGTTTCTAGCAATTCAGTAGAGGGTTAAGTTAACATGCACTTAGAGGAATAGAGGAATCCCGGGTCTGTACTGGTCTCTACATCTTTTTTTTTTTTTTTTTTTTAAGATGGAGTCTTGTTCTGTCACCCAGGCTGGAGTGCAGTGGTGCGATCTCAGTTCTCTGCAACCTCCGCCTCCCAGATTCAGGTGATTATTGTGCCTCAGCTGCCCGGATAGCTGGGATTACAGGCACAAGCCACCATGCCCAGCTACTTTTTGTATTTTAGTAGAGATGGGGTTTTGCCATGTTGGCCAAGCTGGTCTCGAATTCCTGACCTCAAGTGATCTGCCTTCCTTGGGCTCCCAAAGTGCTGAGACAGGTGTAAGTCACCGCCCTGGATGATGCCTACCTACATCTTTGGTAGAGGAAGTTTTCCCAGAGCCTTGGGAAGGATCTAATCCTAGGACTGTCTCAGTCAGATTGTTCTCAGTGGTACAGTGGTTCAGGTTTGAGCCTGAGCCTAGGAGGTAGCTGACCTAGGTGTAGATTCCCATCTGTCTTATTAACTGTGTGACCTTGGGAAACCATCTTGACTTTTTTTTTTGAGACGGAGTCTCTGTCACCCAAGCTGGAGTACAGTGGCGCGATCTCAGCTCACTGCAACCTCCGCTTCCCAGGTTCAAGCGATTCTCCTGCCTCAGCTGGGGCAGCTACCCTGAGTAGCTGGGGTTATAGGCGTGCACGACCACACCCAGCAGGTTTTTGTATTTTTTTTTTTTTTTTTTTTAAGTAGAGACGGAGTTTCACCATGTTGGCCAGGCTGGTCTCGAATTTCTGACCTCACGTGATCTGCCTGCCTCGGCCTCCCAAAGTGCTGGGATTACAGGCGTGAGCCGTTGCGCCTAGCCCATCTTGACTTTTTTTTTTTGAGACGGGGTCTTGCTCTGTCGCCCAGGCTGGAGTGCAGTGGTGCAATGTTGGCTCACTGCAAGCTCTGCCTCCCGAGTTCCCGCCATTCTCCTGCCTCAGCCTCCCGAGTAGCTGGGACTACAGGTGCCCGCCACCTTGCCTGGTTAATGTGTATATATATATATATTTTGGTATTTTTAGTAGAGATGGGGTTTCACCGTGTTAGCCAGAATGGTCTTGATCTCCTGACCTTGTGATCCCCCCGCCTCGGCCTCCCAAAGTGCTGGGATTACAGACGTGAGCCACCGCGCCCAGACCCATCTTGACTTTTTTTAACCTTGGTTTTCTCCTCTGTCAGGTGTGGATATCTGCGGTAGTGCCTTGTGTGAAGTGCTGGTAACGGTATGGGTTCCGTCGTGTGAAGGGTGGGTACGATGACAGTCCGTCGTGTGAAGGGTGGGTACGATGACAGTCCCTCGTGTGAGTGTAGGTATGATGACAGTACCTCGTTCTGTGGTTATGAGGATTAAATGAAATCAGGCATGTAACGTGTTGGCACATTGCCTGGCACCAAATAAAGAATTCAGTAATTGTTAGCCACCGTTTCCTCTTTCAGTAACAAAACCTCTTGTCAACATATTAGAGATGATTCTCTTGGTGTCCCCAAAGTTTTCAGAAGTGCACTTTTCTCTAGCAGTTTGAATCCAGGTGCCTGGCGGGCGGTAACTTTCTCAGTTGAGGGTCAGGCCCTCCCCTTCTTGCCACAGCACTGCCTGATGGACACTGGGGGATGCCTGGACTGTGAGGATGCACAAGCAGCCCCATCCTGGGGACAGAGACATCCAGGGCCTGGCTCTCAGGCTGCATGTTAGTGCTGGCATAGGGGTTAGGTAGGGCCTGGATCTGTTTGAGGTGGCTTGAGATAGAGGAAGGGAGGGCCAGGGAGGTAAGGGCAGCAGGTCTCTTTGGAGGAAGAGAAGGTGGGAGGGTTCTCCGTAAGCCTGGCCCAGTGAAAGCCAGTTGAATGGATGAGTGAACTAACATCCCTGCCCCTATGGCCCTGCCCTCCTCGCCCCTTCTGGCTTGTACTGTCCCTTAGCCTGTCCGTACGAGTTTCCCAAGGGATATCTTGCATGTAGGTTGGGTTGTCTAGGCAGCGCTGTGCTTCAGTGACACTTTGTGGTTGACTTGGGACCCTGACCACACTGAGAGCAGTGTGCTTCTCTGGGATGGGTGGCCGGGTTCTCAAGGACCAACAGCTTAGAACTGTGGAGGGTGGAGTGTGTGCCGGCCCTGTGTTTGCTGGCCTGCCCGCTGACATGAAGCCTGATGTTTGCAGCCACTCTACTGTGTGCGAGGGAAGAAAGACATCCTAGTCCGTGTTGGACACAGGCTCTGTGTGGCAGAGTTCAGTCTCTTGTGGGGTCCCTTCTTACTCTGGGAGTGACGCAGGCGAAGTCTGCTGAGGGCCTAGCCTAAGGTTGCGTGGTCTGACATATTTCTTCAGACTTTCTCTTTTTTTTTCTTTTTGAGACAGTCTCACTCCATTGCCCAGGCTGGAAGTGTGCAGTGTTGCAATCTCAGCTCACTGCAACCTCCCCATCCTGGGTTCAAGCAATTCTCCACCCCAGCCTCCCGAGTAGCTGGGATTACAGGTGCCCGCCATCATGCCCAGCTAATTTTTGTATTTTTAGTACAGATGGGGTTTCACCATGCTGGCTTAGCTGGTGTTGAACTCCTGACTTCGGGTGATCTGCCCGCCTTGGCCTCCCAAAGTGCTGGGATTACAGGCGTGAGCCACTGCACCCAGCCAGACCTTATTTTAAGGCAGCGATTGTAGTGAAATTTACATTGTTCCTTATAACACATCAGCATTTTCATACTAAAGCTTCTTTCCAGCAAGGAAAACGCTGCTTGAGGCAGAAACAGCAAGCATATTTCAAGGCTCTGGGATTGCTTGCTTCCCACCGCAGGAAGCAGGCGTTTTGGCCTTTGCTGTCTGACTCCTCTTGGAGCAGGGTTCCCGAAGTGCCAGCCCCCACCAGCACCGTTTTTCTCCCTGCTTCCTCCCTGGAAGCTAGCTGTTGGGCCACACAAGCAGAACTCCTCCTAGCTGGCAGGGCCCCATGTCCACCTGGCACCTCCTTTCCCCAAGCCTCAGTGTCTCTTCTGTGACATCTAAGACTTCAGGAAGGCGTTGCTTCCTCCATCTTGGCCTCAGTTTATCTTGTAAGGGCTGGGGGTGGTGGTAAGGACAGTTGACAGTTCTGTGAAACACTCTGAGGAGCCCTTGCTGTTCTGGCATCTTCCAATCATACTTTTATTGTCTGATACTATACATTGTCAAGGAGCTGTGGAGTATGTGTACAGCCTTGCATTTCTCTATTCCTTTTTTTTTTTTTTTTTTTTGAGATGGAGTCTGGCTCTGTCACCCAGGCAGGAGTGCAGTGGCACGATCTCAGCTCACTGCAAGCTCCGCCTCCCGGGTTCACGCCACTCTCCTGCCTCAGCCTCCCAAGTAGCTGGGACTACAGGTGCCCACCACCACGCCCGGCTAATTTTTTGTATTTTTGGTAGAGATGGGGTTTCACTGTGTTAGCCAGGATGGTCTTGATCTCCTGAACTCGTGATCTGTCCGCCTTGGTCTCCCAAAGTGTTGGGATTATAGGCGTGAGCCACCGCGCCTGGCCTTTTGTTTTTGAGAAAGGATTTTGCTGTCACCCAGGCTGACGTGCAGTGGCAGAAAAATAGCTCACTGAAGCCTTGACTTCCTGGGCTCAAATGATCTTCCCACCTCACCCTCCCGAGTGGCTGGGATTGCAGGTGCACACCACCACGCCCAACTAATTTTAAAATATTTTGTAGAGATAGGGTCCCACTGTGTTGCCTAGGCTGGTCTCAAACGCCTGGGCTCAAAGCCATCCTCCTGTCTTTGTCTCCCAAAGTGCTGGGATTACAGGCATGAGCCACCACACTTGGCCCATTTCTCTCTTAATTGGCGTATGCGGTGGTGACTGAGATTTGCTGATAGATGTTGCCATTGTTAACAGTTTCTTCGTTCATACTTTGCAACATTTCACTTATCACATGATTCTTGTGATGGCTGTGGTACATCATCAGTTTGCAGCAGTGATGAAGCTTCTGGGACTAAGAACATGCTTGTTGGCCTGGTCCTTGGACAAGGCCCTGAGAGTCCTGGGCTGAATGCCCCCCTGCGCTGACCATGTGGCCTTAGCCAGGGCCATTGGTGCCATGGCATGGTTGGTGGTTGGCTTCAGTCAAGTCTGAGAATTTACCGAATTGACTGTTTGATTTGGCAGCTGATGGTCAGAGAAATTCAATTCTGCCTCTTAGCAAAGGAAGCTTGGTGGATTTCTAGAATCTGTGTTGTAGAGGGGGTGGGGGATGGCGTGAGCAGAATGAATGTGAAATGTGGGGGCTTGAGGTCTGCCAGGCCCTCCCACTTGCCCTAAACTGGACTTGGAGGTGTCTGGAAGGTTGTGGGTGGACAGCACTGACCTTGCTGCTTGGCCGGTTGTTCCCCAGCCACTCTGGATTTGGATCTAGGTGGACCCTATGGTATCCTAGAAACTACCTTTATATACTTTTCTTTGAAGAAACAGTGTCTCGCTCTGTCATCCTGGCCAGAGTGTAGTGGCATGATCATGGGTCACTGTAACCTTAAACTCCAGGGCTCAAGTGATCCTTCCACCTCAGCCTCCCGAGTAACTTGGGACTACAGGCATGTACCACCGCAGCCAGCTAGTTTTAAAATTTTTTATAGAAACAGGGTCTCACTAGTTTGCTAGGGCTGGTCTTAAACTCTTGGGCTCAAGTGATCCTCCCACCTCAGCCTCCCAAAGGGTTGGGATTACAGGCATGAGCCACTGCACGTGGCTTAGTACGTTTTTGTTGTTGTTGTTTTTGATACAGGGTCTTGCTCTGTCGTCCAGGCTGGAGTGGGTCTTGCTCTGTGGTCCAGGCTGGAGTGCAGTGGTGTGATCTTGGCTCACTGCACCCTCCACCTCCCAGGCTCAAGTGAATCTCCCACCTCAGTGTCCTGAGTAGCTATGACCATAGGCATGAGTCAGCCTGCCCAGCTAATTTTGTATTTTTTTGTAGAGACTGAATTTTGCTCTTTTGCCCAGGCTGGTCTTGAACTCCTGAGATCAAGAGGTCCGCCCCCCTTCAGTCTCTCAAAGTGCTGGGATTACAGGTGTGAGACCCTGGCCTCCACTGAGTTTTTAAATTTTTTGTAGAGATGGGGGTCTCTCTATGTTGCTCAGGCTGGTCTCAAACTCCTGGCCTCAAGTGATCCTCCTGCCTCGGCCTCCCAAAGTGCTGGGATTACAGGCATGGGCTATCATGCCTGGCCTGGGGCTTTACTTTTGACCCTGTGACACACCTGTGGTTGGGGTCTGGGGCCTCAGAGGCAGTGACTGTGCTGTGCATTGGTGAAGGAAGCATCCTCACCTTTCCAGGAGGTTGCCCATATGACAGGTTAGGTGTTGTTCCTGCTTGAAAACCAAACTTGAGCTGGGTGTGGTGGCTTGTGCCTGTAATCCCAGCACTTTGGGAGGCTGAGGCAGGAGGATTACTTGAAGCTAGCAGTTTGAGACCATCCTGAGCAACATAGTGAGAGCCCATCTCTACAAAAAATAAAAAAGGTGCAGTCAGTGACACCTATAATCCCATCCCTTTTGGAGGCCAAAGTGGGAGGATTGCTTGAGGCCAGGAGTTCGAGACTAGCCTGGGCAACAATTAAAAAAACAAAACAAAACAAAAAAACCCAAACTTGAGAAAACTTGCCATAAGAATAGAGTAACTGGAGGTTTTATTTCTTGGCATGAAGTGAACAAAACTCAGCCACTGACTGTAAAGCTAATACAATTGGTCGAAACATTGCAGTGTGGGAAGGCTACTTGGGTGGCAATTTGTTGGGGACAAGGCTGGCTGTCATCAGAACCTTCTGTGGGCATTCTCCTACGATGGAGGCAGTGTCTTCTGCCAGATGGAGCCTTTTGGGATCTTCCCAAATTTTTCTGTTTTGACTGGTCCTGGTCATTCAGCTGTTCCCCCCACCTCCCCTTTATTAGAGTCATCCCAAGAGGACTCTGTGCTTTGTGGTCACAGGTCACATAGGTGCATGTGCAAAGGAGACGGCCTGTTTAGAGGTAAACGACGTGGGAGCCCTAGATTGTTGTTTACCCCCTTTCCCCTTACTCTATTCAGGAGCACTTGACCAAGCCATAATTAGCGTGCTTTGCACATTTCCAATCTGAAATGATTGGCAAAGAAATGCCTGCTCTCTTGTTCCAGTTGGGTACCTCAGGCAGGGTCACTGGGCATTTTGTTTTTCACCCAGCATCTGTGGACTCAGCCACACACCGGCCTGGCAGACAGCTCCCCAGTGCAACAACTCCCATGGACCTGGCTCAGTCTACAGGGTAGGCAGGCTTGGAGCTCAGAACTTGACGGGGGACATAGTGGTTGGTTTTCTTTTTCTTTCTTTTTTTTTTTTTTTTTTTTTTGAGACGGAGTGTCGCTCTGTCGCCCAGGCTGGAGTGCAGTGGCCGGATCTCAGCTCATTGCAAGCTCCACCTCCCGGGTTCATGCCATTCTCCTGCCTCAGCCTCCTGAGCAGCTGGGACTACAGGCGCCCGCCACCTCGCCCGGCTAGTTTTTTGTATTTTTAGTAGAGACGGGGTTTCACCGTGTTAGCCAGGATGGTCTCGATCACCTGACCTCGCGATCTGCCCGTCTCGGCCTCCCAAAGTGCTGGGATTACAGGCTTGAGCCACCGCGCCCAGCCTTCTTTTTCTTTCTTTCTTTCTTTTTTTTTTTTTTGCGACAAAGTCTGGCTCTGTCGCCCAGGCTGGACGGCAGTGGCTCAATGTCTTCTCACTGCATCCTTCACTTCCTGGGCTTAAGGTATCTTCTCATCTCAGCCTCTAACGTAGCTGGGACTACAGGTGCTCTGCCACGCCTGGCTAATTTTTGTATTTTTTGTAGGGATGGGGTTTTGCTATGTTGCCCAAGCTGGTCTCAAACTTGTGAGCTCAAGCAATCCATCCACCTTGGCCTCCCAAAGTACTGGGATTGCAGGCGTGAGCCAGTGCACCTGGACCCTGCAGACATAGTGGTTTTCTTTTTAATGACTTTAATTAGTAGGGGGCACTGTCGGTGGGTTGTCTGGAGTCTCCCTTGTCTAGAGTTAGATGTGATGGGAGCTCAGGGCTCATACCCAGCTGTGGGTCCATATAAGGCTCCCTGTGTCTAGCTTGGGTGCTCCAAGGAGTGGATTTGGGATGTCTCTGGCTTCTCTTACACAAACTTAGAGGAGAAGTTTATGCCCTCGAGCTAGTCCATCTCCATTTACACAACAAGCATTCCTTGGCTTATGGCTGAGAGACAAGGCTAGAGTCCCTGGGAGGTAGAGTTCTTCTGCAGCTAAGAGCTGGGATCAGGCTGGCAGACTTCTCCATCTGTGGCATAATGTGTGGATGCTGCTGTTATCTCACCATTCCTTGTGTTTACAGTGCTTTTTATTTTTTATTTTTTTGAGACAGAATCTTGCTCTGTTGTCCAGGCTGGAATACAGAGATGCAATCTTAGCTCACTGCAACCTGCACCTCCTGGGTTCCAGTGATTCTTGTGCCTCAGCCTCCCGAGTAGCTAAGACTACAGGCACCACCACCACCCCCGGCAAATTTTTTTTTTTTTTTGTATTTTTAATGGAGATGGGGTTTCACTATGTTGCACAGGCAGGTCTCGAACTTCTGGCCTCAAGCGATCCACCTGCCTCAGCCTCCCAAAGTGCTGGGATTACAGGTGTGAGCCACTGTGCCGGCCTCCAATGCTTTCTTTATGCAGCTTTTTTGGGAAGCTGAGGGAAGGACTAGTTGGTAGTGAAGCACGTCGGGGGCATGGCTGAGCTGGGGAGCAGAATTTCAGAACCATGCTTTGTTTGGCGCCATGGGTATACCAGGCTCACGGCTTTTTTTTCTGTACACGCTTTGGCCCCAAAGGGTGAGTGATGTGTGTGGCTCTGCCTTGAGGACATTATGCTGAGTAAGAGAAGTCAGGCTCAAAAAGACACACTTATGATTGCACCTATATGAGGTTACTAGACTCTCAAATTCTTAAAAGACAGAAGGAGGAAGGGGGGTTGCCAGGGGTTGGGGGCAGGGAGATGAGAGTGAGTATTTAATGGGGATAGAGTTTCAGCTGGGGAAGATGGAAAAGTTCTGGAGATGGATGGATGATGGTTGCACCACAGTGTGACTTGCACCTAATGCCACTGAACTGTGCACTTAAAATGGTTTAGATGTAAATTTTGTGTACGTTTTACCACAATAAAAAAAAATTGAACCTTTCTGAATTCAGAAATATTCTATACCTTTATGACAGCTTGTATTCTGTCCTCTCAGAATTAGCTTGGAGACAAAGGGACAAAGGCACACACACTCATTGCCTACCTTGTGCTAAGTACGGGGGGGGGTGGTTAAAAAATTGCAAGCGGTTCTAGAAGTCTCTTAATGACATCATCTTGGGATCACAATGTTGGAATGTGGATATTCTATAGGTTTTCTTCAGTTCCTGGACAGGTGGAGTGATCCTAGGACCCCTGAAATCTTTAGGGGATTTAGGGAGAAACAGTGTCCAGGAATATCTGAGGTCTCTGTTCCCGTGCATTGCTTGGGGATTGAAGGTATTTCTTTCTTTTCTTTTTCTTTTTCTTTTTTGAGATGGAGTCTCATTCTGTTGCCAGGCTGGAGTGCAGTGGTGTGATCTTGGCTCACTGCAGTCTTTGCCTCCCGGGTTCAAGCGATTCTCTTGCCTTAGCCTGCTGAGTAGCTGCGACTACAGGCGTGTGTCACGACACCCAGCTAATTTTTGTATTTTTGTAGAGACATTTTTAGTATTTTTAGTATTTTTAGGGTTTCACCATGTTGGCCAGGATGGACTCGATCTCCTGACCTCGTGATCCACCTGCCTCGGCCTCTCAAAGTGCTGGGATTATAGGTGTGAGCCACTGTGCCCAGCCTTGAAGATATTTCTTGTTTTCCTGTATCTGTTTGTCAGTGAGTTTCCTTTAATACAGTAGTGTGTTGGTATTTTTATTTTTATTTATATTTTGAGATCAGTTTCTAGATCTTCAGTATTAGCGGAGAAATCATTTCCTCTTTTGTTCTTGTGACATTTTCTTCTAGTGTCCTTTAATACTGCAACACATCAGGCATCTGAAATACTAAACACTTAAATATTTCAGACACTTCATAAGGCCTCAGCATCATCTACACGTAGACATTTGGTCTCTGGGCATTTAAGATCTGGGGTCAATAGGTAGTTTAGGACTGCTGTGTGCACTGCCCCGGCGGCTGCTGGGAGCCTGGGTGGAAACAGTAAGAGGAGCATCCAGATAGAGGTGGCAATATTTTGAGGAATGACATTAATCATAGTAATGAAAGAAGTAGTTGCTTCTGTTTGAGAAGCTGTCTGGTGCCAGGGCCTGTCGCTGGGTTCTCAGGATGGTCTGGAGACCTGAGGGGGGTTCCAGGCAGCCAGGCAGGCTCCCCGGGAGGGCATTGGGCCCACTGTTGAACTGCCAGAGAGCCAGACTGGGCAGAATGTGCTAGGAGGAAGCTCGTGAGCATTTGGGATGGTTTGGAGAGAGACCTGGAGTGCCAAGGAGGGAGGCGGATGTGGTGGTGGAGTCTGAACTTTCCAGAGGGCAGGACTCTGGACCTGCATGAGAACTGTGAGTGGGGGGTTTTAGGGTGGGACCCAGCCTCTGCCATAAGAAAGGAGATGGGGAGTACAGAGTGTGGGCGCCACTGACACTGGGGCGGCTCTCAATTCTCAGTGGTGGCCCGAGGGAAGCCCTTCAGACACAGGGCCCCCAAAGCTCCCCAAATAGCATGCCAGGGGTGGGGCAGGAGGGGGTGTTGGTCCTGCCCCGAAGCCCTGGACTCACCCCAGGGGCTGTGCACGTGGCCGTGGTCTTGCCTATCTCCATGTGGCTTCTTCCTGGCACTGATTCACTATTTTAGTTAAAGACAGCATTTGTATTTTTTTTTTTTTTTTTTTTTTTTGCCTCCCGCCAGTGGTAGAAACTTCTTGGTTGGGTCCTGACAACTTGCGGAGGTCCGCATTTTGTAGTCTCCTCCTCCGTGCCCATTTGGGTGTTGGATGTGGTGATGCACAAGCGCCCTGTGTCCATGGAGCGTGGAGACTTTGGGAAGTGGGATGCTTGATTTCAAGTAGCAAGTTTCAGCAAAAAGTTCCAGCATAGTGGTCCATGGTGAGGGGCTGGTGGGGAGAGCTTGCCTGAGTAACAGGTGTTTGAACTCAAAGGATGGGTGGGAGCTAGGAGGGGCTCTCCTGGCCGTGGGAACGGTGTGTGCAAAGGCCTGGCATAGGGAGTAGGCAGGCGTGCTGGGTCTGAGGAATCGAGAAGAGGCCAGGTGGTTGGAGCGGGAGCATGGAACGTGTATTCTTCTTCATGTGCATGTAGCTCACTTGCAGCTGAAGTGGGCCGGGCCTTGAAGGACGTGGTGAGATGCTGTGATGCTGGGGGGACCTGGGAAACTAAGAAGGGCTGTGCTGGTTCATTATGGGCAGAAGATGGTGGAAGTGGAAGACAGCCAGTACATACCTTAGGCTACTGGTCTGCCCCTGCCTGTCTCCTCCCTCGAGGAGGCTGTAGTTCCCATAGCTGAGGGAGGAGACAGGCAGGGGCAGACCAGGGGCCTAGGTACTGGCTGTCACCCTAATGGGAATCTCAATTTGAGAGCAGAGGTGGGAACTCCAGCCTCCAGTGCCAGCTCTGGTTGCCAGGGATGGGCTTGTGTGACCAACCTCACGATTGGCTCTTGGTTCTCCTGGGGCTGATTCTCCACATCTCTAGTCTGCCAAGCCATACTCTTCCCCACAGAGGGTTGATGGGGCCCTGTGCCTTGGGGAGAGCAGGGACTGCTCAGGGACCTACCTGAACACCTCAGTGTGCCTCTCCCCTGACTTCTTGGCGGCAGCTTGCTGCTGTGGCTAGGGCTACCTCTCTCTTTTTACTGAGTAGCTCATCAGGCACAGTTTCCTCCTGATCTGCCTTCAGATCTCAGTATTGGGATTTGGGCCTTACTGTCTCTGTTGTTGTAGGTGGAAACAGCCATAGACAAGTGTGTTCTCAAGTACTGACATGGCTGTTTCCCAGAAATACTTTATTTACTAGGACAGGTGGCAGGCAGTAGTATGCTGACCCCAGACTGGAAAACTGGATCTGTGGCCCCTGCTAATTCTTCTCCAGCCAGCCAGTATGTAGTATAACAGCCTGACTTCTGGGCTTCCTCAGGATGATGTGCTGTTGCCTTGCTTCAGTTTTTTCTTTTCTGATTGAGTTGGGGACTTCCGCACATTGGCAGTTTGGTGGGACCATTAGCAGAGAGGGTCTGGGTGATGTTGTGAAGGGGACATTCAGTTTGTGCAGGACCTAGGAGGGGGCGGGAGAAGGTGAATGATGGTGTTGGGTTTCACCTTGGATGTTGTTGGTCATGTCATGTTCCCGGGATTGGACTGGAGCCAAGCTGTAAGTCTTTGGGTGCAGAACTAGTTGAAAAATTCTAGAGACAGCACAAGTGTTTGATGACTACAGATGGTGATAGGTCAGTGGGTCTGGGCCGAGGGAAGGGACAACAGGGCTTCCTGGGGGTACCTGGTAGAGCCCAGGCTTCCCGATCAGGCGCTGACAGCCCTGTACTGACAACCTCTGTAACCATGGCTGGTACAGAGACACCATCAGTGTACCAGCCATGGGTGCCGCAACCCCAGCATCCCCATAGTTCCCTGGGTAGTGGCCAGTGTCAGGCCATGTGTCCTTCCCTCAAATTAAAAGGACCTCGCTTGCCTGAGCTTGAGAGGATAAAATGGCAAGAAAGGACTTCTGTTGCCCAAAGTGCAGTGACTTGATTTCATGTAAATTGCCATAGCTACCTTTTCACCAAGCCTGATCTTCCCTCAGTTTGAGAAGTCCTTGCCTTTGGGTGGGTTGTAGGGTAGGGTTGTGTGTGTGTAGTACCCAGGTGCAAGGTCAAAGCCAAACCATAATGATTTATCAAGGGAGTGGAAGAGTCTCTTATGAGCTGGTAATTGTGCACTTAAGGGTTACTTGATACTGCTTTAAATGTATGGGTTGGAAATAAAAACAGTAAAAGCTCTCTGAACCCAGCCAGTGCAGGATGGATGGCAAAACAGTCCAAATGATAGATTAGTGGAAAGTGATTACAGTGTACTTTCAAGAAATGCCGCTAGTTGTGATCATGCTGAGTGGTCTTCTGCTTAGTCTCCTCCTTTGTGAATCTTGCACTGATTGTATTGCGGGGCTGCTGCAGTGGGCTCCTGAGCTCGGCCCCTTCTCCTTCAGGATTAAACTATCCCTGCTTGTCCATTCAATAAATATTTATTAAGTGGCCTGGTGCGGTGGCTCACACCTGTAATCCCAGCACTTTGGGAGGCTGAGGCGGGTGGATCACACGGTCAGGAGTTCGAGACCAGTGTGGCCAATATGGTGAAACCCTGTCTTTACTAAAAATACAAAAATTAGCTGGGCGTGGTAGTGCGTGCCTGTAGTCCCAGCTGCTTAGGAGGCTGAGGCAGGAGAACTGATTGAACCCAGGAGGCAGAGGTTGCAGTGAACTGTGATCGTGCCACTACACTCTAGCCTGGGCAACAGAGCCAATATGGGCTCAGGTGATCCTCCCACCTCAACTTCGAAAGTAGCTGGGACCACAGGTGCATGCCACCACACCCAGCTAATTTTTAAAATTTCTTTGTAGAGATGGGGTTTTGCCATATTGGCCAGACTGGTCTTGAACCCCTGAGCTCAATTGGTCTGCCCGTCTTGACCTCCCAAAGTGCTGGAATTATAGGTGTGAGCCACTGTGCCTGGCCTTCTTTCATTTTTCTCGTTGTTTCATTGTAGTTTCTTTATCCTTAAGTAGTTACCTTTTTTGTGCTAATGTAAATGACTTTTTTCAGGTTTTGAGTTCTGATTGATTGGTGCCCGTGTGTAGAAACACAGCTGATTTTATATATATAGACCTTGATCCTGCAACAGATCCTCCAACAGCACAGGACACCTGCTTCTGAGGCTTTCCACCCTTGGGGCAGAGAGGCCTCGGATTGGCAGATACAAAATAATTAGGACTAACGCTGCCCATTGGGTTTCTCAGCCTGAGTGGGGCTAAAAAGAGTGGCAGAAAGGGTTCTTCCTGAGGAGCTAGCCCTGTGCCTCATTTAGGAGGTGCCCAGAGGTCTTTCCATAGAGTTCACTGGTGGTGTCCCCTGTCATTTTTGCAAGTTCTCCTGTGGGGGTGTTTCTCGCCATCCATCAGCTGTGAATTGCTGTGAACCCAGTTTAAAAATAAAGGTTTCATATCAGAGCAAGCTCCTGATAGTCATGTGGGTGCAAAGAATGACAATAGAAGTGATGTTGACACTATTTGGCAAGCTACAACTGACAGAACTGCTTGGGAGTCTGGGATTCGGCTGGTTCCTAAGGTTCAGCCTCTGGCCCACAGCCCTGGACGTCTGACGTCACAAAACGGAAGTGGAAGTCCGAGGTATTCTCTCTGTGACCTTGGAAGAGAAGTTCCTGAACATTGTTGAGCCTTAGTTTTCCTGTCTGTAAGATAGGCAGCCTCTTCCTCTCTGGACAGCATCCCATGGGGATGACCATGACCTTTGGTTTTGGAGGTGAAGCCCTCTCAGTCTGGAGGGTGAAGTCTGCCCATTCCCAGGCACATCATGCCCTCATCTTGAGGGTAAACCTAGTAGTGCCTCCACCAGGAATGGTGGCTGGTTTCCCTGGGGTCCATGACAGAGAACATGATGGTGGGGAGGTTACATTTGGAGAATGAGACCTGGGTGAACCCTGGATGCTGCCTGTGTGCTCTGTGACCCTGGGCAAGTTCCTGAAGATCAAACACATCAGATCCCTTATCTGTAAAATGGGCATGATCCAGGAACCTGCCTCTATGGTTGCCTTGGAGATTCAGAGATGCTATGTGAGCACAGTACCTGGAAATAAGTACCTATTAAATGCTAGATGTTACTGTTTCTGGGTGGTTTTTTGAGACAGGGTCTCACTTTGTCGCCCAGGTTGGAGTGCAGTGGTGGGATCATGGCTCACTGCAGCCTCAACCTCCCGGGCTTAGGTGATTCTCCCACCTCAGCCTCCCAAGTAGCTGGGACCACAGGCGCACACCACCACACCTGGCTAAGTTTTGTATTTTTTTGTAGAGACAGAGTTTCACTATGTTGCCTGGGCTGATCTCAAACTGCTAGGCTCAAGCAATCCTGCCTTGGCCTCTCAAAGTGTTGGGACTACAGGCGTGAGCCATCGTACCTGGCCTATTTCTGTTTTTAATGTCATTACTATTATAATAAAACCTTGGGCTGGGCACGATGGTTCGTGCCTGTAATCCTAGCACTTTGGGAGGCCGAGGTGGGTGCATCGCCTGAAGTCAGGGGTTTGAGACCAGCCTGGCCAACATGGCGAAACCCCATCTCTACTAAAAATACAAAAATTAGCCGGGCATAGTGGTGGGCACCTGTAGACCCAGCTACTCTAGAGGCTGAGGCAGGAGAATCGTGTGAATGCAGGGGGCAGAGGTTGCAGTGAGCCGAAATTGTGCAACTTCATTCCAGCCTGGGCATAAGAGTGAAACTCCGTCTGGGTGGGGCAGGGGCGGGAAACTTGAGCCATTTATCTGTATTCAGTAGATGAAAGACAAAAATAATTGTATTTCATCATGTGGTTGCTTTTTATGTCACCATCTGTATTGGTGAAGACAGTGTCTGGGATGTTGGTGTTTATTGGTTAGCGCTGTATTGTTTCATACCTCAGAGATCAGTAGAAATTTGTTTCCTCCGACTGTCCCCGTTGTGGAAGGTAGCTGAGGCAAAACTCTGGAAATCTGAAATTTTGCTATGTAGTTCCAGGGGTTAGAGACATTTTAGAAATGCCAGTATGTTCCAGAAACCTTCCTTGGAAACACAGTATTTCTTTCTCTGTCCTTCGCTTTAGGTTGGTCAGCTCAAGTAGCCTTTTGACGTCGCTGTGGCCATGGCCAACTGGTAGGACCAGCACCCCATACCCCGAAGCCAGGTGAGTGCTTGGGGTGTAGTGTCTGTGGAGTGAAGGTTCCACACATCCAGCAGGCTTCAGTCAGCTTCTTGGACACTTTAAACTGAGTGCTGCTTCAGCCACCTGCTAGAGAAGATGGAGGGAGGCAGGCCCTCTGGGATCGCACACTGCACCATCTGTATGGGGCTGCCTGGCCCTTCCCTTCAGGTCTCAGGGAAAAAGAAACCATTCTAATTGGTCATTCATTTGAAAACCCTAGGTCTAAATAAGATGAGCCTGTCCTCTCTGAGGGGCAGGGGCAGAGGATAATCCTGGCTAGTGGCCTTTGCCCTCTGGCCATTCCCATGATTTCCCAACACTGATAGATGCCATTAGATTTTTTCCTTAATCACTGCGAAGCCCAGGGCCCTGTACTGGTTCTTGGAACTGGTTGCCCTTACCTTGCCTCATGCCTCATGGCAAAGCTGAGCTTTTCCTGCTGTGTGGAGCTCTTACACGGAGACTGTCAAGAGCTGTCCAGACTTACCAGGGCATTGCTGGGTACCTTGGATTTTCTCTGTTACCATCAAGCCTGGTCAGTGATGTTTTGGCCCAGGGCTACCTACCTGGAGAAGAACGCAAAACTGAAAGATGTCTTAGAACTTGGAGGCAGTCCCTGGGTCAGCTGCTCCATTTGATAGACAGGGACACACATGGGCCAGAGTTGACAGGTGACTTGCCTAGGGGTTCATGCCCCATCGAACAGGATCTTGCTGGCCACGCAGTGTGAGATGTGGCCGCTGTGCTGACCATGGCACAGAACAAGTGTTGCAATCAGTTTTGTGAGGTTTCAGCTCTTATCTTCATATGGCAAGAAAATCTGGGCATGGGCAAGTGATTCGATTGTCAGGAAAACATTTCCAGAACGTCCTCCAAACAAAACGAAACTTTCCTGGTGCTTACATTTTTATTTTTTATGTTTTGAGACAGGGTCTCACTCTGTCACCCAGGCTGGAGTGTAATGGCATAATCATAGCTCACTGCAGCCTCGAACTCCTGGGCTCAAGCTATCCTCCCTGCCTCAGGCTCCTGAATAGCTGGGAATACAGGCGTGTGCAACCACAACCAGCTAATTTTTGTATTTTTTGTAGAGACGGAGTTTGCTGTGTTGACCAAGCTGGTCTTGAACTCCTGGCCTCAAGCGAGTCTCCCACTTTGGCTTCCCAAAGTATTGGGCGTACAGGCAAATTATACCCCCAACATTTTTTTGGGGGTGTAATTTGCATACCATATGATTCACTCATTTAAAGTGTGCAATTCAGTTTTTTTTTTTTTTTTTTTGAGACGGAGTCTCACGCTGTTGCCCAGGCTGGAGTGCAGTGGCCGGATCTCAGCTCACTGCAAGCTCCGCCTCCCGGGTTCCCGCCATTCTCCTGCCTCAGCCTCCGGAGTAGCTGGGACTACAGGCGCCCGCCACCGCGCCCGGGTAATTTTTTTTTTGTATTTTTAGTAGAGACGGGGTTTCACTGTGGTCTCGATCTCCTGACCTTGTGATCCGCCCGCCTCAGCCTCCCAAAGTGCTGGGATTACAGGCTTGAGCCACCGCGCCCGGCCTTTTTTTTTTTTTTTTTGAGACGGAGTCTCGCTCTGCCGCCCAGGCTGGAGTGCAGTGGCCGGATCTCAGCTCACTGCAGGCTCCGCCTCCCGGGTTCACGCAATTCTCCTGCCTCAGCCTCCCCAGTAGCTGGGACTACAGGCGCCCGCCACCTCGCCCGGCTAGTTTTTTTTTGTATTTTTTAGTAGAGACGGGGTTTCACCGTGTCAGCCAGGATGGTCTCGATCTCCTGACCTCGTGATCCGCCCGCCTCGGCCTCCCAAAGTGCTGGGATTACAGGCTTGAGCCACCGCGCCCGGCCGTTTTTTTTTTTTTTTATATATATTCAAGAGTTCTACAACTACCACATTTATTTAATTCCAGAACATTTTCTTTACCTCAAAAGGAAACAGCCTGGTCATTTGCGGTCACTCCTCATCTCCCCCCTCCCCTTTCTCCTGATGACCTCTAATCCACTTTCTGTCTTTGTTGATTTGCCTGTTGTGGACATTTATTGTAAGTGGACTCTTACGCTTGTGTAAGTGGCCTTTTGGGTCTGCCTTCTGTTAGTCAGCGTGTTTTTGAGGTTCATCCACATTGTAAGCATGAATCAGTGCTTCCTTCTTTTTTATGGCTGAATGATACTCCATTATATGGATGAACCACATTTTGTTTATCCATTCATTGATTGATGGACATTTGACTTGTTTCTACTTTTTTAGTTATTGTGAATAGTGCTGCTTTTAACATTCGTGTACAAGCTTTTGTTTGAATACCTGTGTTGCGTTCTTCTTAGCATATACCTAGGGGTGCAGTTACTGGATCATATAGTAACTTTCTGTTTTTCAGGAATTAGTAGACTGTTATCCATGGTGTCTGCACTATTTTATGTTCCCTCACACTTACACAAGGCTCTCAGCTCTTTGGAGACAAGTTCGGACTCTGAGTCTGTGCCAATTTCCTACAGAGAGTTGAGACTTGTCAGAGCCTATTACTTGGTGCTGTTACGCTGTAACTACTATTTGGTAGATGTCAGGCATTAACAGAGACAGAGAGGAGGATTAGGGACTCAGAGTCGCAAAGCCACATAACTGTCATCATGTTTGCTCACCTCCTTTTTGGAGAAAGGGTCTTGCTCTGTCACCCAGACTGGAGTGCAGTGGTGTTATCATGGCTCACTGAAGCCTCAACATCCTGGGCTCAAGCGATCTTCCCACCTCAGCCTCCCAAGTAGCTGGGACTGCCGGGTGCGGGCCACTGTGCCCAGCTTGAGCTCATCTCCTTTGTTGAGGGGTAAGCACCCACAGCTAGCCCAGGGAAGTGAGCGACTGCCTCTTGTCCTGCAGCCCAGGGCATTGTCTGAGGGCAGCAGGGCTGACTTTGGTTTCTCCCAGACCCCAGGCGGGGTACCCACCCCTCTGCCTGGCCCTTTCTTAACTCAGAATCACATGGTCTGAGCAATAGGTACTTGTTTAGTGAATAAATGAATGGAGGAGACCTCCCTCTTCTCTGTTGCCAGCCAGCAGGGAATACCTAGCCATAGCATTCAGGCGGTCAGTTTGGGAGTTCACAAGGGAATTTCCAGAGGTCGCCCCAGGTTTTCCTTTGACCTGTGCTTGAAGGGACTTGACAGAAGATAGAAAAGCACAGTCTATAAACAGTCGTGGCACACAATGCTTAGTGGTCAAACAGGCAGAAGCCACCCTTGAGTAATTATTTCTTCAGGATTTATAAATATGTCAGCTTGTATGCACTCTTTGTTGTGGATGTGTAAGACAGCCCAGCATATTGATTGATTTTAGGTTTTCTCCACAAATTGCAAGTTTCACCTACTCTTGGGTGTGTCTCACTCAGCACCAGCCCACACTTGCTTTCAGTGGAAATTATGGACTGTGATCGGCTGGAGTGTCCCCATTCCTGTCACCCAGGACCACATGGGCATGGTGGAGGGAGCAGGGCTGGAGGAGGGCTGGCCCTCGGTGTGCCCAGCAGCTCCTTCCCGTGCCTATGGCACGCACTCTACACATAACACCCACTTGTGTGTACATTTATTCTTGCGGGCACAGGGGCAGTCTTGCCTGCTCATGGACTTGGTGTCTGCCCTTGAATTTGGCCTGTCAGGTCCTCTTTGTTAAGCAGGCACACACTGCCTAGTGCTGGGTGTTAAGGATCAAAAATGAGTGTGACTATGGAAAATCAGATTGCATCACAGGACAGGTAATGCATGTGGGCCTTGACCAAGATGTGAATGATGCGCAATCTTTCTGATATAAGAATCCTGCACGTTGGAGCACCAACAAGACATTTCTGACCTTTCGGTTGGCAAGCACCTGGAGTAGACACTGTTCTAGTGGTGTGAGTCAGGTAGTGCCATGGTAGTTGCTTCTGGAATTCACACCTCCTCTCGGGTATTTGCAACATCTAGCAAAAGGACAAGTGGCCAGGCGCAGTGGCTCACACCTGTAATCCCAGCACTTTGGGAGGCTGAGGCAGGTGGATCATTTGAGGTTAGGAGTTCGAGACCAGCCTGGCCAACATGGTGAAACACCCCATCTTTACTAAAAGTACAAAATTAGCTGGGTGTGGTGGTGCACGCTTGTAATCCCAGTTACCCGGGAGGCTGAGGCAGGAGAATCGCTTGAGCCTGGGAGGCGGAGGTTGTGGTGAGCCAAGATCATGCCACTGCACTCCAGCATAGGTGACAAAGTGAGACCCTATCTCAAAAAAAAAAAAAAAAAAAAAAAAACAAAGACATGTGTTTACTCTTTGCTCCAGCAAATCCACTTCTGGAAATGTGTCCCAAACATGGTTAGACATAAGGAAGGATTGTGACAAGGATTGCGTTCATTACAACACTCCAGAAACAAACAAAGCTGGGAATGACTTAGATGTGTCAGTGGCTGGACTGGGCATCTCATGGTGTTGTCTCTGCCTACAGGGTAGTGCCTGAGCCCCTGAGTGAAGGGAGGAGTAGGTGATGTCTTCATTTGTGGTGGTGACAGGATTTCTAGTTGAAATGACAAGCAGAAAAAAGAACAATGTAAAGGAAGAAGAGATGGAGTGTGCTTGTCACTTACCTAAGGAAAGGTGGGGGGATTTGCTCATCTTTTATTTTTACAAACCATAAAGGAACCGCATGGTCACCTTCAGGAGAAGGGATGGAGAGGGCACTGGAGCACTGGGAGACTTCTTCACGTGTCCTTTCTTTGTAGCATCATGTACGGGCTTTATGTAATTACAAAACAAAAGCCAAGTGGTAGCAGTGGAGGGGGAAGCAATCCCTTAAGAACCAAAGACAAAAATGAATGAATCTAGGTGCATGTCAGTTGTGACACACATTGGTGACTTAACCTCTCAGGACTTATTTCTGATAACTTTAAAACATAGTAGTTTGATTGTAAATGTTTTAGCGAGATATCCAATAGGGGCAAACAAATTTCTTTCTTTCTTTTTTTGAGACAGAGTCTTGCTCTGTCACCCAGGCTGGAGTGCAGTGGCGCGGTCTCGGCTCACCGCAAGCTCTGCCTCCTGGGTTCACACCATTCTCCTGCCTTAGCCTCCTGAGTAGCTGGGACTACAGGCATCCGCCACCACGCCCGGCTAATTTTTTTGTATTTTTAGTAGAGATGAGGTTTCACCATGTTAGCCAGGATGGTCTCAGCCTCCTCACCTCGTGATCTGCCCACCTCGGCCTCCCAAAGTGCTGGGATTAACAGTGTGAACCACTGCACCCGGCCAAATTTCTTCCCTTCCTTCCCTTCCTTCCCTTCCTTCCCTTCCTTCCCTTCCTTCCCTCCCCTCCCTCCCCTCCCTCCCCTCCATCCCCTCCCTCCCCTCGCTCTGTCACCCAGGCTGGAGTGCAGTGGTGCAATCTCGGCTCACTGCACCCTCCGCCTTCAGGTTTCAAGTGGTTCTCTTGCCTCAGCCTCCCAAGTGGTTGGGATCACAGGCACCTGCCACCATGCCCGGCTAAAAACAACTTTCTTAAAATCTTCAGCTGTTTTTTGGAATCCTGGTTTTGGTTTCAGGGTAACAATATTAGCATTATTCCTGTTATATATTGTAGGAAAAAACAGGTAATTAATGTCATTAAGAACCAAATTTACCACACGAAAGAAAAATGCAAATATAAAACCCAAAGCACTAGCTTTTTTTTTTTTTGGCAGGGTCTTGCTCTGTCACTTAGGCTGGAATGCAGTGGTGTGATCATAACTCACTGCGCCCTCCGGCAGTCCTTCCACCTCAGCCTCCCAAGTGGTTGGGACAACAGGGCACCACTATGTCCAGCTAATTTTTAAATTTGGGGTTGTTTGTTTGTTTTTTGTTTTTTGAGACAGAGTTTCACTCTTGTTGCCCATGCTGAAGTGCAGTGGCACGATCCAGGCTCACTGCAACCTTCGCCTCCTGGTTTCAAGTGATTCTCCTCCCTCAGCCTCCTGAGTAGCTGGGATTACAGGCATGCACCACCACACCTGGCTAATTTTGTATTTTTAGTAGAGACAGGGTTTCTCCATGTTGGTCAGGCTGGTCTCGAACTCCGACCTCAGGTGATCCACCTGCCTCAGCTCCCAAAGTGCTGGGATTACAGGTGTGAACCACTGCACCTGGCCAAGACCTGAAGTACTTTAAATAAAATGCTTAATTCTAATTCTGCCTGGGGAATGTGGTAATTGTGTAAGACACTTCTGGGGTTGTATCAAAAGGACCCACAGAGCCCCCACTGGCACGGATGGGACAAGCAAGAGTAAACAAGAACAAGGAGCCCCTGAGTTAGATGTGTTAAAAATCCAAGGCTGGCTGGATGCCGTGGCTCACACCTGTAATCCCAGCACTTTGGGAGGCTGAGGCAGGTGGATCATTTGAGGTCAGGAGTTCAAGACCAGCCTGGCCAATATGGTGAAACCCTGTCTCTATTGAAAATATAAAAATTAACTGGGCGATAGTAATGCCAGCTATTCGAGAGGCTGAGGCAGGAGAATTGCTTGAGCCTGGGAGGTCGAGGTTGCAGTGAGCCGAGATTGCGCCACTGCACTCCAGTCTGGGTGACAGAGTAAGACTGTCTCAAAAAAAGAAAAAAAAAAAGAGGAACCCAAGTGTTTTAAGCTGGCTGTGTTTATACGCATCTGCCATCCAAGCTGTTCTGGAGGCCGAGGCCATAGGATCGCCTGAGCTCAGGAGTTTGAGTCTAGCCTGGGCAATGTAGCGGGACCCCCTCAGCTTTAAAAAGAAAAAAAAAAAAGACCCACAGTTTCTTATTGATGAAGAAACTCACTGGTCTCCTTTGGTAGGAGTTAGGGAGCTAGCTCGTTTTGAAAATTGGTAGAAGGAAAGCAACAGGCATTTTTCCTGCATCTTCTCTGTGGGCTGCACACTGTAAGAACGAGACTGTGGGTGAGGGCAAGGTTCCCTCGCGGGGCAGTGCTGGCCCACAGAACTGCCTAGGGTGACAGGGATGCTCTACACCGTCTGCCCTACATGGCACTTAACATAGCATGACTGAGGACGCCGAGTTTAATTTTGTCTATTTAAATAGCCACATGTGGCTAATGGGCAGCACAGCTATTGATGTATTTTAGCAAATTAATATGAAATGACAGAATTTTAAGTTTATTGCAGGTACCTAGTGAATTGGGGGGTCCAGACTGTGAGGTCCAGACAGTAATTCTCCCTAGCCACTGGCCCCCAAGGAGGGTGTCCTGTGCTTCCACAGGGATGTGCACTCACCACGCCTCAAGGTCTAGTTTATGAGAAATTGGGGGCATGTGGACTTATGCCACAGGGACGCCATTTGCCAAACCAACAGTGGGAAACAGAACAAGCATCCTAACTGTCTAAACATATGATTTTGTCAGTAAGGGGACCTAGGGATTTCAACCAGATGTGACTCCAACAAAGACAGAAGGTTGATTGTGAAATTTTCAAAGGTGGGATCACAGTATTGTGGTCATGCTTGTTGTGTAAAGATAAATACTGAACCCTTTAGCACAAATGCATGTTTCATAGGATTTGCCTCCTGGAAGCTAGTAGGGGAGAGAGGGAGAAAGGAGTGGCATGTGGAAGACACGAGGGTGGTCCCCGATGGGCGTGGACCTGGGTGGTAAGCACCTACAGTTAATCACACCATTCTCTACTCTGTGGATGGATTTGAAATTTTCCTTAATGAAAAGTGTGAAAATTGGATTTGGCCCAGGTCTTCCCTCAGGGAGCTTCATGACTGGATCATGTAGAAGAGGGGAAATGGCCATTTATAAAAGCTGAGGTGGAGGCCAGTTGAGGGTAGTTTAGGAGGCCACCTGGGGGTAGTTTAAATTCAAGCAGAAAACCATGAGCAGAGACTGGATGGAATTACCAGAAGGAACTGTGGCCTGTCAGCCCACCAGACAGCCTCTCTTACACACTCTTATTTTCTGTAATAACAACACTCACTGCTACCCTTCGTGGAGCCCTCAGGAAATGTTAGCAATAAAGTGGATGCTGTTCCCATTTTACAGGTGAGGAAGCTGAGGCCCTTGGGGGTGAATCAGGCTTTCTGGCTTTGTCGGGACAGCTGAGGGCAGCTTCCGCACCATGAGCTTCTGGGCCTCCTTCCTGTCCCCTTCCTGCTCAGTACCTGGGGCACATCTGACCACCACTCCAGTACCCTGACTCTGTGATAAAAACCATTCTCCCCTCCCCATTGGTATTGTCCATCCACAGCAGTGGTAGCCCATCACGAGTGGATAAAGTAGGTGGTTAGCTGGACTTGCACATGAGTGTTTCATGAACAGTAGTGCTTAGCGTTGTGATCTAGGGATCCAGCGAACAGTGTGTGAGGGTCTTCAGCTCTGCCTCTCTCAGGTCTGTGCTGTGCCTGCTGTGCCCCCCACTCCAGTGTTCTCCTTGGGGCTCCTGAGGCAGCTCCCAGTAGGTGGCCTATCGTTGGCACCCCAAGGGTGTCCCTGATCCCTAAGTAGAAACTTAAGCAGGTGTTCGGACGAATAAACGAGTGAAACACCTTGTGACGTTGAGGCCTGTGGCACTTCTCCAATAGTGTGTTAGTGTAAAACCACTGTGTCACGCCTTTTGGTCCCGGCACTTTGGGAGGCCAAGGCGGGTGGATCTCTTGAGCCTAGGAGTTTGAGACCACCCTGGGCAACGTGGTGAGACCAAGTCTCTACAAAAATACAAAAATTAGCCAGGTGTGGTGGTACGTGCCTTTATTCCCAGCTACTCAGGAAGTTGAGGTGGGAGGATTGCTCGAGCCCTGGAGGTCGGGGCTGCAGTGAGCCATGATCATGGCTCTGCATTCCAGCCTGGACAACAGAGTGAGACCTCATCTTTTTTTTTTAAAAAAAAAAAGAGCCACCACGGCGGTTTTGTTTTATTTGGATTTTAAGCAGTGTGGGGCCTGTGATAAGGCCTGGCGGAGGTGGGGCTCTGTTGGTAGTAGCTCTTGTGATTCCAGCCCTCTGAGGCCACTTCCTCTTTCTGCCTTGGCTCCTCCTTGGTGAGTTCTCCCTTACGTGTCCCACATTCTCATACTCCCAGGCATTGGATCTTTCGCTGGGAGATGGTCCTGAATTCCCATATGTACAGTGGGCTTGCTGCAGCCTCCTGCAGTTTTTCTGTGGGGCTCATGGTTGGTGGTGACATAGAGGCTGCTTGCCCTGATGGCTGACGGCTGTGTGGTTGTTTGGGGTCTTGTTGTACAAAAGGAGTGTGTTTACTGGAGGACCCAGTTCTGTGCTGTTGGGGTCACAGCAAACCTGCTTTTGCTTGTTAGTATTTTAGTAGCTCTAGAGGGGTTCATAGCTATTGGAATTAGTATTTTTGTTTTTGTTTTCTTTTCTCACCTCTTTAAAAAAGCATGTAAAATTCACATGGTAGAAAATTCACCAGTTTTGACATTTTAAAGTGTGTGTTGTTTAGTGGCATTTAACCCATTCACAGTATTGTGCAACCATCACCTGTAATTCTAGAACTTTTTTTTTTTTTTTTTTTTTGAGACGGAGTCTCGCTCTGTCCCCCAGGCTGGAGTGCAGTGGCCGGATCTGAGCTCACTGCAAGCTCCGCCTCCCAGGTTTACGCCATTCTCCTGCCTCAGCCTCCCGAGTAGCTGGGACTACAGGCACCCGCCACTTCGCCTGGCTAGTTTTTTTTTTTTTTTTTTTTTTTTTTTGAGACGGAGTCTAGCTCTGTTGCCCAGGCTGGAGTGCAGTGGCCGGATCTCAGCTCACTGCAAGCCCCGCCTCCCGGGTTCACGCCATTCTCCTGCCTCAGCCTCCCGAGTAGCTGGGAGTACAGGCGCCCGCCACCTCGCCCGGCTAATTTTTTTTGTATTTTTAGTAGAGACGGGGTTTCACCGTGTTAGCCAGGATGGTCTCGATCTCCTGAACTCGTGATCCGCCCGTCTCGGCCTCCCAAAGTGCTGGGATTACAGGCTTGAGCCACCGCGCCCGGCCAGTTTTTTGTATTTTTTAGTAGAGACGGGGTTTCACCGGGTTAGGCAGGATGATCTCGATCTCCTGACCTCGTGATCCGCCCGTCTCGGCCTCCCAAAGTGCTGGGATTACAGGCTTGAGCCACCGCCCCCGGCCTTCTAGAACATTTTCATTACCTTTCCCCCTCCTGTGAAAATAAACCTTGTCCCCATTAGCAGTAACTCCTTTTTCCTTGACTCTGCTCTCCACCCTCCCAGCAGCCACTGATTCTACTTTTTGTCTCTGGGTTTGCCTCTTCTGGCATTTCATATAAACGGGATCATGCAATATGTGACATTTTTGTCTGACTTTTTTTTCACTTAGCATGATGTTCAGTCACATTGTATCAGAGCTTCATTCCTTTTTATGGCCAAATAATATTCCATTGTCTAGATGGACCACATTTTGTTTATCCATTCATCCATTGATGGACATTTGGGTTGTTTTCTAGTTTTTGGCTGTTGTAGATAATGCTGCTTTTAACATTCACCTGCACATTTTTGTTTGACTACCTATATTCACCTCTCTTGGATATACCTAGAAGTGGACTTGCAGGACACCCAGTAGCATGGTGACTCTGTGGGCTGGAGGCCCTGCCCAGGCTTATGTGGGAACTCTGCATTTAACTTTTTGAGGAACTGGCAGACTGTTTTCCACATCACTCTACTGTTTTACTTTCCACTGTTTTCCACGCCGCTCTACCATTTTACTTTCCACCATGCAGTGTATGAGGGTCCCAATTTCTCCACATCCTTACCAGTACTTATTTGGCTTTTTTGATTGTAGCCATCCTAGTGGGTGTGAAGCGGTTTCTCATGGTGGGTTTGATTTGCATTTCCCTTATGACTAATGACACTGAGACAGAGCCTTTTTCACATGCTTATTAGTGATTTGTCTCTCTTTTTTGGAGAAATGTCTTTTCAAGTCTTTTCACCATTTTAAAATTGGATTGCTTGTCTTTTTGTTGCTGAGTTGTAAGGATACTTCATATGTTCTGGACACTAGACCCTTATCAGGTGTATGATTTGCTATAATTTTTTCCCATTCTATGGGTTTTTTCCCCCACTCTATAATGCCCTTTGCACAAAAGATTTTAATTTTGATGCAGTCCAAATTATATTTTTTCTTTTTTTGATATTGTGCTTTGGTGTCATATGTAAGACTGTTTGCCAAACACAAAGTCATGACATTTTTCTCCTGTGTTTTCTTCTAAGAGTTTTATAGATTTAGCTCCTAATACTTGGATCTTTCATCCATTTTGAGTTAATTTTCATATATGGGGTGAAATAAAGATTTTGTTTTGTTTTTATTTTTTTTGTAAAGATAGTCTCACTATGTTGCCCAGGCCAGTCTCAAACTCTTGGCCTTAAGTGATCCTCTCGCCTCAGCCTTCCAAAGTGTTGGGATTACAGGCGTGAGCCACTGCACGGTGCCTGGCCAGGTTTTGTTTGGTTTTGATCATTATCTTTTCTGTCGGCATGAAGACATTTTGGCTTACTAACCAGGAAGGAGGTTGAAGGGCAGTGGTAGTTGGGAGTTCTGAAAGTACTTTTTCAAATCTGTTTAATAAATGTGTATCCATTGCCTCTTCCTTGCAAAGCATTGTGCCTGCATGGGCCCTTGGATGGTAGTGCTAGAGAAATAGGTGTCCCTTGATATCCTGGGGGTTGAAGCCCACAAACAGAGAGGTGAGTAAATAGCATGTCAAGTGGTGATGAGGCAGGAAAGGGGATAGAGACCCCCTGGGGAGCATCTGTGGAGGGGAGGCATTTCTCACTTTGCATTATCAGCTGAGACCTGGGGGAGTGGAGATGCAAAGGCCCTGAGGTGGGAGTGAGTCCAGCTGAGAGAACAGGAGAGGGGTTGGTTATACTTGGGGGATGGGCACAGGGGTGGCTGGATATGGTCAGAGAGGCCAGCAGGACCTTCTGGCCAGGGCTTTGCTTCTGTGTTGTTATCATGTTTTACTAAAGAAGCACTGATACAGACAGACCCTCCACTCCCCCATCATGTATATACTTCATGGCTTAGCTGTTGCCCAGAGGTTGGTGTAGGTGTCTATACCCAGACTCCTCCCACCCCTGAGGGGAAGAGTTCCATTTGCAAGGTAGAGTTCCATTTGCAAAGTAGGATTTCTATCCCAGCCCTTATAGCTGTGCAGGAACGTGCTGCAAGGATTGTTTGTGGGTAGACCCACGGGCTGGGGCTGCTTTGAGAGCAAAAAGTTTGTTTCATCATAGAAGTAGGTTTTCCCGCTGGCTGTGATCCTCCCTGTGGCTCTGTGATGCTGCAGGATGCTTGTAGGGAGGAGCTTGAGGAAGGGCGCGTGGGCAGGGCCTCCAGCCCACAGCGTCACCACGTTGCTGGGTGCCCTGATGAAAATGGCAAGAGATGAATCTTTGGTTCCCTCACTTTCCACTTGACATTTCCTTCCAGGAACTGAGAAGGCTTCTCTGGCCCTTGGAATTTTCTGTGCCAGATCTCCCTGCCATTTCCAGTCTCAGGCCTTGATGGAGCTGGTGGTCAGGGCCACAGCTTAGCCTGGCTCAGCCCTGAGAGACTGCAGCCCTGGAAGGGTTAAGGCCTCCCATTTTGTGATGTGACGCCCGATGGCCACGTAGCAGATGGCATGGAAATGGCAGGTGTAACCCTTCGTAGGCCACGTAGGCTCACAGCCCAGGAGGCATCTGGGAGGGGACAGAGAGCTAGGCCCTTCCCACAGAAGGGGAGCATAGCCAGCCCTCACAGTGACGTTCTGCAGCTGGGACTCTGGTCCCTGCTTACCTGTAGAGGTTTCTAAGACTGCTCGGATTCCCCATCACAGGCGGCACCTTGTTTCTATGTCGTGTGTTCCTTGGGCAGCATCTGTTTCTCTGGGGCCGCAGGGTTGGGCTTGGGCACAGGCCCTGGCCAACAGCGGCGCAGGTGTGGGGCCACTTGAAGCACGGCCTCAAGTGAGGGCAGTGTTGGGCACTGAGCAGTTTTGAGATGTCACACACAGAAACCAAGTCCTAATCTTCAGTGTGAGCACAGGGAGCTATTGGTGGTTGTGTTGTGTTGTGTTGTATTGTTTTTGAGACGGAGTCTCTCTGTCTCTCAGGCTGGAGTGCAGTGGCACAATCTCGGCTCACTGCAACCTCCACCTCCCGGGTTCAAGCAATTCTCCTGCTTCAGCTTTCTGGGTAGCTGGGATTAAAGGCGCCGACCACCGTGCTAGCTAATTTTTAAATTTTTTCGTAGAGATGGGGTTTCACCATGTTGGCCAGGCTGGTCTCGAAGTCCTGATCTCAAATGATCTGCCAGCCTCAGGATCCCAAAGTGCTGGGATTACAAGTGTGAGCCACCGCTCCCAGCCTAGCAGTAATTTTAAAGATGCTTATTTGCTACCTGTCTTTTTCCTCATAAAACCTGTGATCAGTTTAGGTGTGCTTTTTCCTATTGTCTGGTACAACTTGGGGGTGAAGACAGGCTTTCATCTCATGTTACCCGGAAGGGCCCCCAAGCTGAGACACAGGGCCAATGTACAGAAGCAGCTAATTGTGATCCTTGTGGGGCTCTTTCGTGGCCCATGTGTGGACACTATTGTCCCTGGTTTTGGGAGTTTTCAGGCAATCATCTGTGTCTCTGGAAGATGGCATAATCTCTACACCATCTTCCCTGGTTAAGAACTATGCTTCTTCAGTTTATTTTTTTCCCCAGATGACACCAGAGAGGGAGGTTGGGGTCTGGGGACCTGTCTGTCCCAGGCTGGCCCTGCACAATTCTGTGGTGAGTCTGAGCGGTGGGGCACACCATGGGAGGGCTGTTGGTTATTGGGAACAGTGATCTATTTTCTAGAGACAACTTAGGCCCAAAACAGCTTTGCTCTGCACAAGAGTGCTGGAGTGAGAGGCTACCAGAGCGGCTCTCCACTGTGCAGGCTTAGTGTGAGTTACATTTAGGAATTTGCAGACCATCTAGATGTTACTTATTTTTAGAGACAGGGTCCAGGCGGTTTCAAACTCCTGGGCTCAAGCATTCCACCTGCTTTGGCCTCCGTAGTAGCTGGAACTACATGCACACGTGCCACCAGACTTGAAAGGTTTTATTTTTAAAACATTGATGGTCACTTGAGTGTATATATAATATACCTGGGTATGTTTCTGTGATGTTTTGCTCTCTAGGTTTACTTTGTTAAATGTATCCAAAAAAAAAAAAAAAAAATCCAGCCTGGGCAACATGGTTGAAACTCTGTCTCTACAAAAATTAGCCCAGTATGGTGGTGCCCACCTGTGATCTCGGGAGGCTAAGGTGGGAGGATCGCTCCAGCACGGGAGGTTGAAGCTACAGTAAGCTGTAGTCACGCCACTGCACTCCATCCTGAGCAAGAGAGTGAGATCCTGTCTAAAAAACTTAATAAATTGATTTAAAAAAATATTTTGGAGGCATCATTTACAAGTCCTCTACCTGAAACACATGAGATTTTAAGTGTGCATTTATTTGTAAGTGGGAAAGCCGGAGGTGCCTTTTCTTTTTTTTTTTTTTTTTTTTTTTTTTTTTTTTTGAGACGGGGTCTTGCTCTGTCCTCCAGGCTGGAGTGCAGTGGCCGGATCTCAGCTCACTGCAAGCTCCGCCTCCCGGGTTCACGCCATTCTCCTGCCTCAGCCTCCTGAGTAGCTGGGACTACAGGCGCCCGCCACCGCGCCCGGCTAATTTTTTGTATTTTTAGTAGAGACGGGGTTTCACTGTGGTCTTGATCTCCTGACCTTGTGATCCGCCCGCCTCGGCCTCCCAAAGTGCTGGGATTACAGGCTTGAGCCACCGCGCCCGGCCTGGTGCCTTTTCTTTTTACTTCCTTCATTCTTTTATTTATCTTATATTAAAATTTTTTTTTTTTTTTTAATAGAGACAGGGTCTTGCCATGTTGCCCAGGCTGATCTTGAGCTCCTGTCCTCAAGGGATCCTCTTGCCTTGACCTTCCAAAGTGCTGGGATTAACAGGCATGAGCCACTGCACCTGGCCCCTTTCATTCTTAATTACCTGCATTTCTGAGTAGCTCTAGAACCAAGGACTAGAGATGATGGGATGTATGTCCTGGTTGTTGCCTCAGACCCTGCCCACTGTTTGGTGATGGGAACCAGCTTATATTCATGGGTCTTAACATTTCAGATGAAATGCTAGGAAGGGACCCTGCCATTCAGCAGCACAGCACTAGACACACCTCGGTTGTCACATGTGCCCTGTTAGGAGGAGGCAGTAGATGCCCCTCTCCCTCTGTCAGAGCTGAGCATGGCACTTATAAACAGCGCCTTCCTGGAAGTCCTGGGTAAGGAACACCTGTGGGGGCTGTTGCTCACCCCCCTCCAGGGAACGCTCGTGCTCAGATTTATGTATTTGGTGGCCTGAGGGGAGGTACTTCACTTGAATTGGATGTGTGCTGCTCATGTCTTTTTGGAGTGTGTTCCGTGCCTTTTCACAGCTTTCAGGTTTCTCTTCTTCAGGACCTGTTAAAGGTTTCAGGCCTCCTCTCACAGGTTAGGGGGCAGTCGAGATCCCCCCACCACAAAGGTGCTGGGGGTTATGTAGGGGCTTTTTGTTCATCGTATTCAGCTGAATACAAGTGTGGCCTCTGTACCAGGCTGCTTTCTTTCACCAAGCAACCTCATTACATTTAAAAAAACACTTCTTTTTTTTGTTCGTTTTGTTTGAGACGGAGTTTCGCTCTTGTCTCCCAGGCTGGAGTACAGTGGCATGATCTCAGCTCACTGCAATCTCCGCCTCCTGGTTTCAAACAATTCCCCTGCCTCAGCCTCCCGAGTAGCTGGGATTACAGGGGCCCGCCACTACGCCCAGCTAATTTTTTGTATTTTTAGTAGAGATGGGGTTTCACCATGTTGGCCAGGCTGGTCTTGAACTCCTGACCTTGTCATCCGCCTGCCTCAGCCTCCCAAAATGCTGATATTACAGGAGTGAGCCACCGCACCCGGCTGAGATTCAGACTTTTAAAAAGTGGGGTGGGCGTGGTGGCTTCCTCCTGTAATCCCAGCACCTTGGGATTACAGCCGGATCATGAGGTCAGGAGATCAAGACCATCCTGGCCAACACGGTGAAACCCCGTCTGTACTAAAATACAAAAAAAAATAAAATTAGCTGTGTGTGGTGGTGCGTGCCTGTAATCGCAGCTACTTGGGAGGCTGAGGCAGGGGAATCGCTTGAACTAGGGAGGTGGAGATTGCAGTGAGCCAAGATCACGCCACTGCACTCCAGCCTGACGACAGAACGAGACTCTGTCTCAAAAAGAAAAAGAAGTTTGAATCTCTTCTACCTTCTCTGGATATAAGAAAAAAGAAAATAAAACCAAAAGAGTTTGAATCTCCTTTTATTTTGGCTTCATCTGCTTTTCTTGGAGACTAATTTTCACAGTGCTGTATATTTCTGTCACGTCACCATTTCTGCTACTGTTTCCTCTTTCTTCCATCTCTACAAATCTAGACTCTACCCTTTGGGGCCCAGCTCAAATGAAGTATTTCTAGATTCTTCTCTCTTCCTTTGGGCCAGCATGCTCGATACCTTTTCCAGTGTTGCCTTGTAACAAAATAGTGATTTGCACACATCTCCCAGGCCTTGCTGGGTCTGTGCTCCTGTGAGGGCTGAGACCTGAGCTGCTCCTCTGCCTGTCCTCCACTGAGGATGTGCCTCGGGGAGGTCAGTGTCTGGCGCAGGGTGAATCTTTGTCGTCAGGCATGGTCGAGTTGAGGAGCCCATCACTGGTCCCTGTCCCATGGGGCCAGGTGGGCTGTGAATTAGAAGGGGTGTCCCAGGCACTGATCAGGCTCCTCATGCTGCAGAAGTTTCCTTCTGAGTTCACGCATCATCCAGATGTGCAACAGCCAACAAGTCAGTTCTTGTGGCTTCTCTGGAAGCTGACATTACCATGTTTTCGGCATGAAGTAGAACCAACGAGCAAGGTTGCCATGCCAGTGAGTTGAGGACGTTCTGTAGCTCTATCCAGCTTGATGAGAAATTGCGGGGCCAACAAAGTAGTGTGGATTGAAGTGAAGTAGGCGGGTGGGAATGTGTGTGAGACTCAGCAGGGCTCAGGGCTCCTTCACATGCTGTACAACTTGGTGATTCCGGCCCTTGTGTCTGAAAACCATACTTTGTGGTTTTCCATATTCTTGAGACAAGTAGATCAGTAGCTGTGTGGATGCTGATTGCTCTTGAGAACTACTGTTCTTTTGCTCAGAATTAAACGCAGAAGACTTTTCTTCTTCTTTTTTTTAGAGACAGGGTCTTGCTCTGTTGCCCAGGCTGCAAGTGCAATGGTGCGATCATTGCAGCCTTGAACCCCTGGACTCAAGCGAGCCTCCCTTCTTGGCCTCCCAAAGTGCTGGGATTATAGACATGAGCCACTGCTCCTGGCCAGAAAGATGTTTTCTGAGACAATTGAGCAAGACTTAGAAGTGGGAGGAGGGGATGAAAAACTGTGCATGTGTATGAGTATACACGCGTGTGTTGTGCAAGATTGCTCTGTGTGTAACTAGTGTATGCTTTGCAGGGCAGGGAGGTGTCTGTCTGTTGTCCCACTGTTTCCTCTGTCTGTCATCTGCCTTTTCCTACAGGGTCAGATGCTCTTACTTCTTGGGCACCATGTGTTCCTTGTCCCCTTCCCTGTCTTCTTGTTGCCCTTGGCTTCCCTGGAGCCCACAGTCCTGGTGGGGCCAAGGAGTCCCTGCTCAGGCACTGTGAGCCTTGCTGTGGCTGTCAGAGGCTAATGGGGAGACTGCCCATCTTGTGGGAAGCCTTTGTAACAGTGACTTGGCACCTTCAACAGGACAGAAGAATGTGTTAGTTCCATCTCCTGTTTTTGTAAAGTGGTTGTCTACCTGTTGAACTGCATCAGCCTCTCAACCAGGCAGAAGATTTAGAGAATCCATGTCAGACCCCAAGTCCAGGGAGCCCCAGTGTGAGCTGGACAGGACATAGATCGCCCCCAGGCTGGGGGGTGAAGTGACGTGCAGAATTGAAGGACTAAGGCAGGGCGTGGCAGTGGGCAGGACAGGTCCTGGTGGTTCTACTCAACCCCTGGGCTGGGGCTGGGCTGAGGAGCTGAAGCCACAGGCAAAATGTACCACACGAAGACCTTTAGCCACCCACAGTAACTTTGTTTTGGGATCTTGATTCATTCTGTGGGACAGGACATGATGTAGGTTACCTGCCTGTCCAGATCCTGCCTCGGAGTGGGACAGTCATGTGTAGGGCAGAGCATTAGTTGGGAGAGGTCACACTGGCTGGGTGTGGACCTTGTCCTCCTGTGCGTCCCCCCAAAACCAGGTAATGCGTCCTCAGGGTTTCCCTGGCACAAATGACCTCGCTTTCCCTCAGTCCTCAAAGGTGATGGTCAGTCCTGGTTACCTGGGGAGCCCGTGCCCTGTGACTCCCTTCCTGCCACTGGGCATCCCTGAGCCCCCATTCCTCCAGCAATCAGCCTCAGTGGTGTGTTTGGTTCACACCTTGCGCTTGCACTGTGACTGAAACCTCCCCTCCTCAGTGAGGCTTCTCCTGGGCCCCCAGGCTGGGCTTGTACCCCTCAGGTCATTCTCAGCCCCGTGCTTTTCCTTAGGGCTTTGGTGTGATTCTCAGGCACCTGTGCTTAGGGAGTGCTTGTTTCTGTAACTGGGTTAAAGTTTCATCCACTGCAGCAATTGAGTTTATAGCACATAATTTCCTTCTACCGGGGACCTATTTATCTTGAGTGTTCTAAGTGTGGGCTTTTAGGACACTATAAAATTGACCCTGTAGCAAGCTGTCTTGTCTACACATAGCACTTTTTGAAACTAAATTTCCTTCTGACTTGTCAAAAGAGTTAACCTTGAGTCCTTGCCCTGGATTGAATTTACACATTCGAGTCCGTCTGCTGTCTCCCCCACATAGAAGGTCTTGCTCTATTGCCCAGGATGGAGTGCAGTGGCACAGTCACAGCTCACTGCAGCCTTGACCTTCTGGACTCAAGCAGTCCTTCCACCTCAGCCTCCTGCGTAGCTGAGACCACAGGCATGCACCACCACAACTGGCTATTTTTAAATTTTTTAAATTTATTTTTTGAGATGGAGTCTCACTCTGTCGCCCAGGCTGGAAGGCAGTGGTGCGATCTCAGCTCACTGCAACCTCTGCCTCCTGGGTTCAAGCAGTTCTCTGCCTCAGCCTCCCGAGTAGCTGGGCTTACAGGTGCCTGCCACCACGCCTGGCTCATTTTTGTGTTTTTAGTAGAGATGGGGTTTCACCATCTTGGCCAGGCTGGTCTCAAACTCCTGGCCTCGTGATCCACCCACCTTGGCCTCCCAAAGTGCTAGGACTACAGGCATGAACCACCACGCCTGGTCAAATTTTGTGTGTGTGTGGGTTTTTTTTTTTTTTTTTTTTTTTTTGAGACAGTCTTGCTCTGTCACCCAGGCTGGAATGCAGTGGCACGATCTTGGCTCACTGCAAGCACCGCCTTCCGGGTTCATGCCATTCTCCTGGCTCAGCCTCCCAAGTAGCTGGGACTACAGGTGCCCGCCACCACCACACCCGGCCAAGTCTTTGTGTTTTGTTTAGTAGAGATGGGGTTTCACTGTGTTAGCCAGGATGGTCTTGATCTCCTGACCTTGTAATCCTCTCGCCTTGGCCTCCCAAAGTGCTGGGATTACAGGCATGAGCCACCACGCCCGGCCTATGTTTTGTTTTTGTGTTTGTTTTTTGTTTTTGTTTTGCTTTTGAGACAGAGTTTCGTTCTTGTTGCCCAGGCTGGAGTGCAGTGGTGCAATCTTGGCTCACCGCAACTTCCACCTCCTGGGTTAAGCGATTCTCCTGCCTCAGCCCCTGGAGTAGCTGGGAGTACAGGTATGCACCACCACACCTGGCTAACTTTGTATTTTTAGTAGAGATGGGGTTTCTCCATGTTGGTCAGGCTGGTCTTGAACTCCCAACCTCAGGTGATCCACCCACCTCAGCCTCCCAAAGTGCTGGGATTACAGGCATGAGCCACTGCACCCAGCTTAAAACAGTTTTATCAGGAGGCCAGGTGCAGTGGCTTACGCCTGTAATCCCAGCACTTTGGGAGGCTGAGGTGGGTGGATCACCTGAGCTCAGGAGTGTGCGACTAGCCTGGGCAACATGGTAAAATCCCATCTGTTCCAAAAATACAGAAAATTAGCTGGGTGTGTTGGCACCCACCAGTGGTCCCAGCTAGGGGAAGATCGCTTGAACCTGGGAGGTGGAGGTTGCAGTGAGCTGAGATCAAGACATTGCCCCCATCCTGGGTGAGAGTGAGACCTTGTCTCAAAAAATAAAGAAAAAAGAAAAAACATTTATTGGAGATGAAGTCTCCCTTTGTTGCCCAGGCTTACCTTGAATTCCTAGGCTCTAGTGATCCTCCCTCCTCAGCCTCCCAAAGAGTTGGGATTACAGGTGTGAGCCACTGCACCTGCCCCCCCACCCTCTTAGAGTTCTGGTTTTGAAACCTACTTTTGTCTGTAGTCCATTCTACTCTAAGGCTGATTTTGGAAAAGTAGATTTGTTCCAACACGATTGATGTGTTAAGAGGACCGTTGAGGTGTAACACAAATGTTGCAATGGTTGCATCTGGTTTTGTTCAGATTCTTCTGAACACTAGGCTAGGGATTGGAAAACTGCGGCCCACCAAGTGGTGGCCTGTTTTGGTAAATAAAGTTTAATTCACAGACACGCCCATTCAGGTATGTACAGTTGGGCCTCCATATCCTTGTGTTTTGCGTCTTTGAGTTCTATCCACTGTGGATTGAAAATATTTGGGGTAAGCAGGCATGGTGGTATGTGCTTGTAATTCTAGCTACTTGGGAGGCTGAGGCAGGGGGATCTCTTGAGTCCAGGAGCTTGAGACCAGCCTGGGCAACGCAGTGGGACCCCATCTCTTAAAGAAATTATTTTTGGGGGCCGGGCATGGTAACTCACAACTGTAATCCTAGCACTTTGGGAGGCCGAGGCTGGTGGATTGCCTGAGTTCAGGAGTTTGAGACCAGCCTGGGCAACACAGTGAAACCCCGTCTCTACTAAAATACAAAATATTAGCCAGGCATGGTGGCGTGTGCCTGTAGTCCCAGCTACTCAGGAGGCTGAGGCAGGAGAATTGCTTGAACCCGGGAGACGGAGGTTGCAGTGAGCCGAGATCACGCCACTCCACTCCAGCCTGGGTGACAGAGCAAGACTCTGGCTCTTAAAAAAAAAATTTTTTTGGAAGAAAAAAATGGAAAAAACAGTACAACATAAAATAATACAAATAAAACTGTAGTATAACAGCTGTTTACATAGCATTTACATTTTATGGAGTATTATAAGTAATCTAGAGGTGACTTACTAAAGCATATGGAAGGATGTACATAGGTTGTATGCTAATACTACACCATTGTATATCTGGGATTGAGCATCTGGGAATTTTGGCATCCAAGAGGTTCCTGGAAATAATCCTCCAAGGGTCTCGAGGGAGAGCCGTCCTGTCAGAACCACAGAGCTGAGGACTCCTGACAGAGACTAAATGGCCCGCAGAGCCAGAATTATTTACTGTGTAGCATTTTAAGAAAAAGTTTGCCAACTCTTGCATTAGGTGAATCTAGAAAACTGTTCCCAGTTTAATAGAGCACCTGTGAGTACATGAAATAAAACTGCCCACACCTCAGACATGCACCAAGCCCCCGCGAGGTCCCACACTTTGCAGGCCACACCCCATCCCTTTCTGGAGTCAGACAGCCTCCCTCCAGCAGAAATGGCAACCCACCCATGCCCACAGCAAGCAGCAAGTCTTCCCCGAGGTGAGGGTCAGACATGCAATGTTTGTGTATTTCTCAGCCACTGAGCGTGTATGCAGCTGTGCTGCCCGTATATCCACATCCACATGTGTCATTGCTTGGGCTCCTATTGTATGTCATAGGTGAAGTTTTGAAGTACTGTGTCCCTAACCCCCTTATGTCCATAAGCCCTGTGTTTTTATCACATGGGTTTGCATCCTGCAGTGGTTTTTAGGAGTGCTGCCTCTGTTGTGCTACAGCAAAACTTAACCATACTTTGAAGGTAAAGGCAAACACCAGAAGGTTCGCTGTCATTCATGACAATAAAGTCGTAATCACTTAATATCTCATCTGGACCCCTTGGTGTGAGAGGCAAAGGTGAAGCCCAAATTGCCACAGGTGCAGTGTTCCCCTTGTCCTTTGGAGTCTTCAGGTCTGACTTTGAGTGGTTGATGGGGCCTTCTGATGGCTGACCAGATACTTTCGTGCCTCGGTTTCCCCACCTGCAAAAAGGCAGCTGATGAGAGCATTTACCTTACAGGTGGTTGTGGGGTAAATGCTCAATCATTGTTAGGTGTTTTGCCTTTAAAAATTAGAAGATCCCCATGCTTCTATTAATTACAAAGGAGCAATAGATTTGGATCAGACCCTGAGGATCCTCGTGCTGAAAGTGAGTTTGAAGTGTCCGATCCAGTCCCCCAACTCAGAGCACTCCTATCTGTGATACCTCTGTTCACGCACCCAGTATATACAGCACACCTACTCTGTGACTGACACTCTTCCAGAAGTGGGGCCACCCCAGGGACATGGACAAGATGTTGTACCTGCTGTCACAGATTCTGTTATCTGGTGAGTGGTTGGGATATTCTGAGGGCTCATACCTTCTGGCTGCAGGTTCTTCCCAGGGGCCTCCCATTGCCCCAGGCAGGGCAAGTCTAGATTCAGTCTTGCCTGGAGACATCTGAGATTGGCTGTTCCATCCTCCTCCTCACATGTATGCAGCTCTCCTTTGAGCCCCACCTGTGCCTTTCACTCCAGGTGAATGCAGTTTAAACATGATTAACAAGGGCAGGCGCGGTGGCTCACGCCTGTAATCCCAGCACTTTGGGAGGCTGAGACGGGCGGATCACGAGGTCAGGAGATTGAGACCATCCTGGCTAACATGGTGAAACCCTGTCTCTACTAAAAAATACAAAAAATTAGCCAGGCGTGGTGGCGGGCATCTGTAGTCCCAGCTGCTGGGAGGCTGAGGCAGAAGAATGGCATGAACCCGGGAGGCGGAGCTTGCAGTGAGCCGAGATGATGCCACTGCACTCCAGCCTAGGCGACAGAGCTAGACTCCTTGTCAAAAAAAAAAAAAGGTAAGAATAACAAAAGGCCCTTTGTAGCATACCGTGGAAGACTCATCAGAGTGGCCACCTAGACAGAGGTGTGGTGGCCTGAGTTCAGACCTATCCTGGACCTTCACCCAGCCAGACTTCAGTTGCCTGTACCTTGTGGGGTGACACATGCCTGTCTCCATCTCATGCAGGCTCTCAGTGAGAGGCACTTGGCTCCAGCCAGTGTGCACCTCCCCACTGCTGGTCTTGTCCTAGGACCACAGCAGGGAGACGATCTCTGAGTCTGGGGTCTTTGAAGGCTCAGGGGGCTCCTAGCCAGCTGGCTGGGCTGGGGTCCATCCTGATAACATGTGAGAGAGAAGATGCCTATCTCTGGTGTGTCTTTATTTTCAGGCCACCAAGGGTTATGAACCCAGCTTCAGCCAGTGAGTAGTAGTAGACATCTGTTCTCCTTTTGAGAAAGCCTTTAGTTCAGGACTCACCACGGCTTTCCGTTTCTTGCCTTGAGACCCTCCTGGCTCAGCTGCTTGGCGCATGCGGTTCCCCTGCCTGGAACGTCTCACCTGATTCCTTTTACTGCCCTGGCCTCAGTCTGGGAGACGCCATCTCAGTCCCCATGTCTTGGAGTTTTTAATGAAAGCACTTTACTTGTTTGCTCCTCTTTGCCCTGTAGGGCAACCCCGGGAATCACATGCTTCATGAGGCTAATTTACAGAAACGTAGGCGTAACTCAGCAGTGCATACCAAGCCTATACTCTTTGCTGTACACTGAAAGTGAAGATGAATGGGGGAAGAAAGTTTATTCTATTAAAGAGCTCAACATTGAGTTGCGGGGAGAGAATGAAACTCCTGAGTGGCACGGAGATTGTTGCCAGGGCCCTCCTCATAGTCCTGGTGAGGTATGCTGTGGCCTGGTGGTCACTGTGGTAGCCACTCAGGGAGGCTTGTGGCCCATGTAGAAGGCGAGCTGTGGGGATGAGCTGAGGGGTTTAGGTTGCCTGTTTAGATTTTGAGAGTCTCTAGCACGTGGCACAGAAGATAGATGATTTAAGCTGTGTGAACATCTTCAATAAACACTGTGGAAGAAGGGGCAGTGGCGTCCTCTCTCGGCCCACCGAAGCTTCTGTGTCCATCTTGTGTCCTTGGTCCTGTGTGTTGGAGTGTTGGAGGAGCTGGCCTCTTCCGCCATCTCTCCAGAGCTGCTCACCCTGGGGAGCCTCCTTCCTCCTCGCCTGGATGCGGTACTGTCTTTCTTTGTTAGTTTCTTTCTGTCCTTTTTTCTTTAAGAAACAAGGTGTCACTATGTTGCCCAGGCTGGACTCATACACCTAGGCTCAAGTGATGCTCCTGCCTTGGTCTCCTGAGTAGCTGGGACTACAGGCATGTGCCACTGTGCCTGGCTTCACACTCATGCTTTTGATTCTTATCCTTAGCAGGTGGGGCTGTTGTTTTATCTGGTTTTCTTTTTTAATCCTTGCTTTCTTTGAGTACAGGACTGATTCATAGTCACTGTTAACAGAAAGAATTCAAGCAATACAGAAATGTTTACTATAGTAAGTGAAAGTTTCTTAATAATCTACTCTTCAGAGATTACTACTACTGATTTTGGTCCAGTTCCTTTCAGTTTTGATCTTAGTGAAGTTGCTTTCATTTTTTCCCCTGTATACACCTTTTTAAAAAAAACCATGCAGATGGTACTATGCTATTCTGCAACTTTTCTCTCACAGTTCTTTCCATTTTTCTTCACATAGTATTGGCTGTGAAGTAGGGATGGGGAAACTGAGACTCAGACCTTGTTTCTTAAAGAGAAAAGTTTGGGTTGACTGTTTAGAATTTGAGAGTCTCTAGCATGTGGCACAGAAGGTAGGTGATTTAAGCTGCGTGGACATCTTCGATAAACACTGTGGAAGAAGGGGCAGTGGCGTCCTCTCTCGACCCACCGAAGCTTCTGTGTCCATCTTGTGTCCTTGGTCCTGTGATTGATTGACAGGCCTCTCCCCTGGTCCCTGGCCAGCCAGCAGGTGTGTGATGGAGCTGAGACCAAGTCTTTGTTCCCTGCTGTGTCTAGTTGTAGAAGCTGACTGCTTGGAACACCTGTCTCCCAAGTTAAGTTGTATCTTTTGTACTTGGTCTTAACAAAGTTTGATGTTGAGAAGTCCAGAGCTGCTGTTTCTGGTGTGTCTTCCTTCCGGAATGAGTCCCAGTCACTGTTACTCAGAGATGTGCATCAGGAAGTGGCTCGGGCCACAGTTCTGAGCAGATGGAGGTGTCTGTTCTGCATAGGAAGATGTATGCTTGTCAGGCAGGCGCTGCCAATGCCAAAACTTGGCCCACCTATTCTCTCCTTACCCCCTCCACAGGTCCTTCTGGGCCACGACGAGGTACCTTGGTTTGACTCTTAGGAAGTGGGGGAACCACTGAAGGGGGTGCAGATCCAGGATGTGGCTTTGGGAGCTTCATCGGGCTATGTTGCCGGGAGGAGAGTAGACAGGGGTTCTGGGTCCAGAGGGCCATCTGTGCTGTGCATCTATCTCTGTGAAGGGCAGGGCCACAGGGGCGCTCTGGAGGTGGGCACCTGGGCGCAGGCTTGCTGCAGCTGCGTGCCTGTAGGGCCCTTGTATTTGAGTGTTGGGCACAGCTCACAGCTAGCGAGGATAGCACCTCAACCCCGTTGTCGTCGTCTGACTCAGCACTGGTTGCTTCATGGGCCCTTCTTCCTTCCTGATAGGAGAAGGTGCCTCAAGGTGCCCTGTGCCTCCTGAGGACAGTGGCTGCCCCCAGGTTCAGGGCTCTGCTCCTCAACATCTCCATGGGACTCATCATGGGCCTTGCACTCAGCACATCCAAATTGTAGCCCAACCTTCTTTCCTCAAATCTGCTCCTCCCCATCTCAGATAAAGCCAGCCCCACTGGTCCAGTTGCTCAGGCAAAAACAAGTGAAAGAAAGCAACCCCCTCTGGATTGCCCGTGTCTCCTGGAACTCTGCTCTGTCCCCTTCCCCAGTCTAGCTGTACCATAGGAACCGCTCCCCTGCCCCGTGGTCCTCCAGCCAGGTGATCCTTTAGAGCAAGCCAGATTCTTCCCCTCCGGTCTGGGCCAGTGCTTCCCCCAGTTCACGTCTCAGCTCGGGCCCTGTCTCCTTCAGGGCTGACTTCCGGAGCCGCCCGTTTTGCCCAGCTGCCCCGTGCTCTGCCTCGTGTCCCCACAGCACCGTCACCAACACCCTCTGTCATTTCGCTCCTTTTCCAGCATGGGGGGCGGATGGTGTTCCCTCTGTCTTGTTCATCACTGAGTCCCCAGCCCGCAGTGGAGGCTTGGTGAGCTGCTGTCGGGTGAGGAGGCAGGAAGACGCCTTAAATCCACTGTTCAGAGCATCAGCCCTGCCGCTCCCGCCAGTGCTTTAACCCACTTACTGCGAAGCCTCACTTTCTTCCTGTCTGAAATAAGAGTGTTACTATGGGTATGTTAGTGATGGGTGCCATAGATGGCATTTTATGGTAGAGTTAGTATTAGCAGTGCGACCTCAGGGGTTTGGCTTTATGATTTGTGTCTATGTACTGAATTTCTCTTTTAATTATCAAGAGATGCTTACTGGCCTGGTGTGCCAGAAGTGTGCTGGGTGCCTTCTCGTTGTCCCCCGAGTCCTCTTTAAGAGTTCCGGTTCCTCCCACAGCATCAGTCAGCCTTTTGGAATGGTTCTAGAACATGTTTTCTGCCTGAGGCTCTCAGGCCAGTTGGATGGTGGCATTTTACGAAAATAAAGCAGCATTTGTATCTGCCCTAAAGCCCATGGAGGTGCTCCCTGTCAGAGCTGCGCTGTGTCTGTGTGGGGTCTCTAGTGTGGCTGAAACCTGCCCTTTTGGCCCCTAGTTTAGGGGGAGCTGGGCTATGCCCCCACCACCTGCCAGCCCAGTGTGTGGGGATGAGGAGACTGATACCCACTCAGCCTTGCTGATGCTGCTCATCTGTGCTGGCCTGCAGCCCGGCCTGGGGTGTTTGGAGAGAATGAGGCGGAGGGTGAGGCTGACTTTCAACCTTGTGTCTCAGGCAGCCCTGGCAGCCTCAGTGCTCTCCTCTTTCTTTTTTTTCTTTTTTTTTTTGAGACGGAGTCTCGCTCTGTCGCCCAGGCTGGAGTGCAGTGGTGCGATCTCGGCTCACTGCAAGCTCCGCCTCCCGGGTTCACGCCATTCTCCTGCCTCAGCCTCCTGAGTAGCTGGGACTACAGGCGTCCACAACCGCGCCCGGCTAATTTTTTGTATTTTTAGTAGAGACGGGGTTTCACCGTGGTCTCGATCTCCTGACCTTGTGATCCGCCCGCCTCGGCCTCCCAAAGTGCTGGGATTACAGGCGTGAGCCACCGCGCCCGGCCTTTTTTATTTATTTATTTATTTATTTATTTATTTATTTATGTATTTATGTATTTATTTTTTTTTTGAGACGGAGTCTCGCTCTGTCGCCCGGGCTGGAGTGCAGTGGCCAGATCTCAGCTCACTGCAAGCTCCGCCTCCCGGGTTTATGCCATTCTCCTGCCTCAGCCTCCCGAGTAGCTGGGACTACAGGCGCCCGCCACCTCGCCCGGGTAATTTTTTTTTTTGTATTTTTTAGTAGAGACGGGGTTTCACCATGTTAGCCAGGATGGTCTGGATCTCCTGACCTCGTGATCCGCCTGTCTTGGCCTCCCAAAGTGCTGGGATTACAGGCTTGAGCCACCGCGCCCGGCCGTGCTCTCCTCTTTCAAATGGGCACACTGCTGTTGGGATCCATCTGTGTGGGCAGTAGCCGGCAGAGGATCTCGGCGTCCAGGACGGGGATGCTCTCTGTGCACTGGCGGCTCCCGCACAGGCCTGCCCTGGAACTTCTGCCACCGGAGCTGCCTTCCCCTCACTCTCCCCTCTCACTGGGAATTTTGAAATGAATCCTCATTTGCCAGTCAGGGTGACCTAGCCTCTTCACCTACTTTTAGGAAGTGTTCTAATGCACCCCCCACTGCTGCTCTTTGCAGGAGTCATCTGTCGCTCTTTTTTCTTCCTGACAAGTTTGCTCCTGGGTCTGTGTGGTGGCTGCCAGCCCTGTTGTACTGGGGGCACTGGTCTCACTTGCTTCGAGGAGGGAGGAGCCACTCCTTACCGGCACCTGCCCTCCCCAGGAGCAAGTGTCCTGTGGTGGCCGAGGATTGGCCAGTAGCAGGTTCTGTGTCATTGGTCTTGGCAGTGGAGGAGCCTCCTGCCAAAGGAGCCCCCCTGTACTCGCGGGGCTGGCCCCGCCCCCTCCAGCTGTGCCTGTCCTTCCTGAGGTGGGGGAGGGGTGCCGCAGGGCCCAGCCCCGCAGTGGCCTGCCTCTGGGAGGCACAGGCACAGGGCAGGCGGGCACTGTGAGGCTAGCCATCAGTGCTGGGCCTGGGATTGGCAGAGTTCCAGGCCTTAGGCTTCATAGTGAGCGGCTGTGCACCCTGAGTACACACTGGCCAGCCCTATGCTGAGGACTCTGACCCGCTATCACAATGGGGGGCCCAAGAGGAGAAGTCTCTGGGACTGGAGGGAGCAGCCCTGCTGGGCATCTGAGGCCCTGCTCCGCCCTGCATCTCTCAGAACCTTTGGGTGGCCTCTGGTCCTATACCAGTGACCACAAAGTGAGGCTCTACAGGCACAGCCCCCCTGATATGGCTATCAGTTCCACCTTGTCCATGTGGGCCGGAGCAGCCGTGAGAACTCATTCAGGGTCTTGAGTTCAGATGGGCTTCATGGAACTGAGCCCAGGGCTTACAGGGCAGGAGGCTGTGCTGGGAGGGTCCCCGCCTGGCTGGAACAGGGGCAGAGTGGGGAGCATGTGGGTTTCTTTGAGTCACAGGGAAGGGTGCTATGTCCTGGAGATGGAAGTGCATTCTGTCTGTCCACCTGGGGACGTCATCCCCAACAGTACTTATCAGGCCAGACTGGGAAGCTTCACCCATAGGGTGGGGGCCCTACTTGTCCGAGGTCCTGGTCTCCCCTCAGTCTCTCACCTAGACAGGCTCCTCCCTGCCCTGGGCCTGGGAGTGCACATACCTGCTGTCTAAGGCAGTGCTTGAAGGAGAAATGTCCCACCCTCCCACAGTGAGGAAAATGAAAGGAGAAGAGGGGACCTACACTCTGAGGGCAGTGACTTATCTGCGGTCTCACAGGAGGTGGGACAGGCAACCTGTTAATGAGTGAGCAGTTCAGATGGGGTTTGTGGGCAAGGCACATCGGAGGAAGGAAGGACAGAGACCATAGAACTTGAGAGAGAGGGACACCGCAGCATTCCTCACCTCCCCCAGAGAAGTGATGCCTTGACCTCCACATTCAACCATAGTCTGCCTGGGCTCCATTCCGTGGAGAAGCTGAGGGGCAGCTGAGCAGGAGCGGGGGCGGGGGTGTACAGGCTGGCCGGCGGGGAGCAGCGGAGGCTGCACAGTTGGTGTGGGGTAGGTGGTAGGTGCAGGCTGGGATGCCGGAGGGGCTGGAGACAGGTGGGGGCGAGTCTGAAAGCCTGTGCCCTTGAGATTTCGGATCTCTCTGCCTCAGCCTGGTCATGTTAGGGGTCAACCATGGCACCTGGGTGGTGGTGAGAGAGAGACGGGGTAGGGAGGGAGCACAGAGCTGCTCTGGGCTTGTGCAAAGCACACCAGTGGTTTCCTGGCCTTGAGGAGACCCCAGTGTTTTGAGCCGGTGCCCGGGTGCCCTGGCTGGACCACACTGGCATGACACACGTGTAGATGGCCTGCTTTCCCTCTGGCTCCAGGAGCATGAAGCAGCTGTCTCTTTCCTTTCAGTCTGAGTGCATAAGGGGGCACATTTGGGCAGGGCCTTGTGCTATTGCTCATTTGTGAAATCGGCTCCTTTAAGGAAGCTGCAGATGAGTCAGCTCTGGAGCATGTCCCATGGATGGTGACAGGACCCCTGTGTTGCCTTGTGCTGTCCCCAGCCTCCAGACTGGGTCTGCCTGGCTCTACCTGGGAAGGCCTCCCCAGGGTGTTTGCCAGTGAGGAAACAAAGACTCTGGCAAGATGAGTGCCCTGCCTGTGAGGACACAGATAGGACCAGAGGGCTTCAGCATGAAGCATGCCACAGGTGTGTGTGAATCAGGGCTCTCTGTGGGGTCCAAGTGGGCGCCAACCATCCCATGGAAAACTGTGACACTTCGGGAATTCTACTAGAGCTCAGCTGCTAAATTTCTCTTTTGTTCCCTGGTAAACATTGGGATGCTTTTTTAAGAACCTGACTCTCCCTGTCTCAATTCCTGTGACCTGTCCTGTTGGGACGTCGAGGCCAGGGATTGGAGCGGCCCCTTTAAGAGTGCCAGTGTCCCAGCCCCTGCTATGGAATGCCAGCCGCCTCCCTGCAGACAGACATCGCTGTGCTGTCGTCCTGTCTCCGTGAGGGTTAACAACACTTCAGCCTGTTGTCTGGAACCGGCTCAGACTGGTTTTCTGGAAAGTGCTTTGTCTCTCCTACTGAATCCTGGGAAGGGTCATGTGGAGCCCAGTGATGTCATGGGATCAAAAACTGACTCAGCTGTTTTTTTCTTCTTTTTCTTTCTTCTTTAAATCAAGATATGTGTGTGCTGCAGGTACAGGGCGGTGGCGTGTTGATGGGCCAGGCCTCACCCTACTCAAAGTGTACCTTGCCGGCAACCAAAGGGTTAAATGTGACCCCCAGTCCCCACTCCCCAGAGGTGAGCAGGGAGTGAGGAGACCTCCCTTCACTGAAGGGGAGAAGCTGGGGTTAACTCGAGTCACCACAGTGTAGGGCTAGTCCCAGGCCCTGACCCTGTTCCTGGAACAGTGCAGTCACCGCCCTCCTGGATTCCAGACATTGCAGGTGCTCAAAATCCCAAAGGCAGGTAGTTCAGATCTAGAACAACTTTTCCTCTGTTTGCTGTTGAGCCTTTCCTTGCTGATAAGCAGCTGCCTTCCACTGCTCCCGTCCAGCTCCCTGCTGCTTCTCGCCCCCAACTGGGCAGGGTGTAGCTTGGCTCCACCAGTGTTCAGCCACACGGTGGAGGCTGGGGACACCCCCATCCTGCCTCGCCTTCCTCAAGGCAGTGATGAAATGTCTTGGGGATGCTTTTCTGGGCCCTGCGTTTGTTGTACATTCTTTTGCCATCCTCCCATAGGGAGGAAAACACTGAAAGCAACACTGAAAAGTTTCCAAGAAGGTGGCATCTTCGTTGCACCCAGTTAAAATGTTGTGTCTTCTCCTCCCTCACAAGTTCAGAATGACCGAAGAAGCATGCCGAACACGGAGTCAGAAACGAGCGCTTGAACGGGACCCAACAGAGGACGATGTGGAGAGCAAGAAAATAAAAATGGAGAGAGGATTGTTGGCTTCAGATTTAAACACTGACGGAGACATGAGGGTGACACCTGAGCCGGGAGCGGGTCCAGCCCAAGGATTGCTGAGGGCAACAGAGGTCACGGCCGTGGCAATGGGCAGAGGCGAAGGGCTGGTGGGTGATGGACCCGTGGACATGCGCACCTCACACAGGTGAGTGGGAGGAGCCAGCGGGAGGGGTTGGAACCTGGAGACAGGCCCAGTGTGCCCAGATTGGGGCCAGCCACACTCCAGGCCTCTTGGTAATAGCTTGGCGGGGTTGTGGAGATGGCTGTAGGCTCAGCTCGGGCATCACCCCCCCGGCAGCTGTGCTGTTGTGGCCATTCCAGGGCCCCAGGTCCCAGCTGCAAGTAACACAGGGTGTGGGTCTCACAGGAGGAGGAGTGGCACATTCCATCAGCTCCCCTGCCATCAGTAGGCCTTTGCCACCCATGCGCCTGCTGTCTGTCTAACTCGGTGCTTTTGATTTGTAGGGACACTTGAAGTTTTCATTTGGTTATGCTTCCCTGCTTTTCAGATCTGGGGATCAGAGGGCCAGGGATGCTACACCTACCTTGGTCACTTGGCTAGGGATAGAGTCGGGAGCCCAGCCCAGGGCACCCTCCTCAGAGCGGGTACGGGGTGCTCATTCGACTCCACATTCACTTGCTTCTGGTCTTCAGCTTGCTCTGTTGGTTTGTCCTTAGTCAACACTGATTACTTCTAGAGTGACTTTCCTCATATTCATCTTTTGTGAGTCTCTTAAGGTAAAAACTTGAAATAAAAATAAGACCCAATCTACCACCCATTTCTTGACTTCAAAACCTTCCTTTCTCTCTGTAAAGAGAAATTCAGACCCAGCACCTGCTCTTGCATCACCCTCCTTGGAGCTCTGCAGAATGTTCACGCCCAGACACCCGCTGAGGGCTGTGGTGTGGCCACAGCTCCCCGGCTGGCCCTGTGACAGACTCCTCTGTGGCCCATTGCTCTCTCTCTCTCTCACCACCCACTAGAGTCTTCTCCCTGTGGAGGGTCTGTCTCTCCATGCCTGTTCGTAAGGGACAGCTGGTGGCTCCTAACCTTTCCGTGTCAACCAACCCCACAGGGAGACCCCAGCCTCCAGTCTTATGTCAGATTCGTTTTTGGAACCCAAACTGTTGGGATCCTGAGGACTTCAGAGATCATCCGGTGTTCACAGCGTTTAAAATGGGAAGATAAATGGGAAAACCCAAGCCCGCTCCTGTTGACAAAGGCTCCTAGTGTGAGGAAACACACTTTGTGGTCCTGCTGTCCAAATAGGGCTTTTCTGTCTGACTCTGCTGTCTACAGTCCCCATTCTAAAACCAAGGTCCTCTTCTAAAGTTCCAGAAATAAAACTATAGGTCCAAGTCTCCTTTCCCTTTCTCTATGTTTTCAGCCGGAGACCAGTCCATGACAGCTCAGCAGGGATGAGCAGTGAGGGGCTGGTGTGGAGTCAGGGCAGGAAGAGGAGGAGTCCATGTTCATGGGGATCTGCAGTCCATGTGCATGGGGTTCCTCATGCATTCCTGGGCCCCTGGCATGCATTTTCTCCTGTAATCACCATGTTCCCCTGCAGGGTAGGCCAGTGGATTGTGAGGGAGAGGTTAAGTGCTAAAGAAACTCAGAGTTGGCTGGGCACGGGTGGCTTACGCCTGTAATCCCAGCACTTTGGGAGGCTCAGGCAGGTGGATCACGAGGTCAGGAGGTTGAGACCATCCTGGCTAACATGGTGAAACCTCGTCTGTACTAAAAATACAAAAAATTAGCCGGGCGTGGTGGTGGCGGGCGCCTGTAGTCCCAGCTACTCGAGAGACTGAGGCAGAATGGCGTGAACCTGGGAGGCGGAGCTTGCAGTGAGCCAAGATGGCGCCACTGCACTCCAGCCTGGGCGACAGAGCAAGACTCCATCTCAAAAAAAAAAAGGAAAGAAAGAAACTCAGAGTTGGCCAGGCGCGGTGGCTCACACCTGTAATCCCAGCACTTTGTGGGGCTAAGGCGGGTGGATCACGAGGTCAGAAGATAGAGACCATCCTGACTAACATGATGAAACCCCGTCTCTACTAAACAAAATACAAGAAATCAGCTGGGCATGGTGGCAGGCACTTGTACACTTGTAGTCCCAGCTACTCGGGAGGCTAAGGCAAGAGAATGGCGTGAGCCCAGGAGGCAGAGCTTGCAGTGAGCTGAGATCACGCCACTGCACTCCAGCCTGGGCGACGCAGCGAGACTCCATCTCAAAAAAAAGAAACTCAGAGTTCAGGCCCAAACCCAGATATTTTCTGTTGTCAAAGCCGGGGGCTACCCTGGGCCTCTTGGTGTCTTTCCTCACTGGGTCATTGCCTTCCAAACTGAGAAGATGCAACATTGTTTCCTGCAGTTGATTGTGTTGCTTTCCTTATGACAGTAAAGGAAGGGAGCAGGGGACAGAGATGAACGCAGGTGCTGGTGGTGCTGGTGTCAGGGCCCTCCTGGAGCACTGAGACACCCAGGGCATTTGTGAAGCAGTGTGGGAATGAGCAAAGAACCCAGCTCACAGGCCAGCAGGCAGAGTTGGGGTCATATCACTCACACTGCCTGATCCTGAGCTGAGATCTTAGCCTGTGTTTCTTCATTTGTAAGATGAGCAATCATCTCTGCCTTGCAGGTTGATTGTATGCCAGGTAACGTGTACCAAGAATCAGCCTCCATGTTTGGTGTCTAGTGAGGAAGGCGACTGACTCTGTGTTGGTGACAGCTTCCCTTCAGTCTTTAGCTTTACTCAAAAAGAGATGTCACGTGTATGCCTAGTGTCTCCCCAAATTCTTACGCTGTTTTGTTTCGTTCTTTGGAAAAGTACAGATGGGAGTTTTGACAGAATCACAGCATCATGTCCAGCCCAGAGCCATTCTAAAACTAATCCATTCTGGAGCACATGGCTCTGATTTCTTCTAATACCTTCAAATGAAGGTATTAAAGAAGTCTTTGGATTCTTCTTGGGAGTGTCCAGCTTGGAGCACCCCTTGGAAGCCTCCTTTTAGTGCACAGTGTGGTGGTTTTCTCAATTCCCAGGTTGGTTTTCAGTCCTTCATAGGGCAGAGCTGTATCAATCCACAGTTTAAGTCAGCTGAAGCTCTTTGGCTTCAGATTCAGTGTCTTATAAGACTGACATGCCAATTTTAAACTGTTATGCCAATAGAATTTAATTTTCGTTGTTTAACTTCTCAATTGAAGTATAGCATATGTAATGAAGAGTGCACATGTGAGCCACTAGATACACTTTGACAAACTGAACGCAACCTCATAACCCTAATCAAGGAACAAAATGTTATAGGCCGGGCACAGTGGCTCATGCCTATAATCTCAGCACTTTGGGAGGCTGAAGTAGGCAGATTGCTTGAGGACAGGAGTTCAAGACCAGCCTGGCCAACATAGCAAAACGCCGTCTGTACTAAAAATACAAAAATTAGCTAGGCATAGGGGACTGCCCTTGTAATCCCAGCTACTCGGGAAGCTGAGGCATGAGAATCGCTTGAACCCAGGAGACAGAGGTTGCAGTGAGCCAAGATTGTACCACTGCACTCCAGCCTGGGCGACAGAGTGAGACTCCCTCTCACTGGAAGGAAGGAAGGAAGGAAGGGAGGGAGGGAGGGAGGGAGGGAGGCTGGCTGGGTGCAGTGGCCCATGCCTGTAATCCCAGCACTTTGAAAGGCCGAGGCAGGTAGATCACGAGGTCAGGAGATCGAGACCATCCTGGCTAACTTGGTGAAACCCTGTCTCTACTAAAAATACAAAAAAATTAGCCGAGCCTGGTGGCGGGTACCTGTAGTCCCGGTTACTTGGGAGGCTGAGGCAGGAGAATGGTGTGAACCTGGGAGGCGGAGCTTGCAGTGAGCTGAGATCACGCCACTGCACTCCAGCCCGGGGACAGAGTGAGACTCCATCTCAAAAAAAAAAAAAAAAAAAAAAAAAATGTTATTAGCACTTCTAAAGCTCCCTCATGCTCGCTTGCTGTCACTGTCCTCCAAGGGTAATCACGTTCTTGACAATGCCAGTTAGATTTTCTTGTTTGGTACTTTAAATAAGTGGGATTATATATTGTGTACCTTTTATCTTCCTGCTTTCACTCAACATTGTGAGATTTACCCATATTGTTGAGCATACCAGTAGTTAATCCATTTTCACTGCTGTATAGTATTCTGTTTATAGGGTTTCTATTTGGGTGTTTTTCAAAACTACCGTTTTTTTCTTTCATGCTATCTTACTACCGTCTTATGACCCAATTTGGGCATATTGGAAGCTACAGGCAGTTTCTAATGGCTTATAGGAGAATTTCCTTTTTCTTTAGTGGCTGGTGAATTGGAATCATCAAAAAATATATATGTGTGCGTGTGTGTGTAGTATACATATTACTATGGTGGGATGATTTGGAGCATGCAGAGGCAGATACAGTGGTAGAATCAGCTTTCTCCCTCCCTCTTTTACTCCCCTCCCTCTCTCTCTTTAACTCAGCAGTTTTTCTATCTTAGTTTCCCAACTTGTGTGGGTATTTTATATTCCACATAAATTGAGGGTGGAGGGCAGCTTCTGGTTGTGTTGAGAGATTGGCAGAATTGACAAAAGCAAAACGAAACAATCTCAGCATTCTGGAAAAATTGAGCAGGAGCATACAACAATCTGAGAAGTATTTATGCCTATAACTGCTGAACTTCAGGTGAGAACAGTGAGACTCTATGGCATTTGTCCTGGAGCTATTCCCATGCCATCTCCCATCTGTTTGGTAAAGAGGTTCTGTCCAGTCACTGTCAGCTGTGAGGACCAACAGCTTCTCTGTATGGGCGAAAAGGGGGAAGACTGTTCATTTTAGAGTGGTAACAACCCTGCCTGTGGTCTTGCAGAGAGGCAGGTGAAGATGGACAGCGGCTCTGTTTTAGCCCAAGATTGGGGTAAGATAGAAAAACTATTTGAAGAAATAATGGACAAAAACATACTTGAGGATAACCTCATCCAGGAAGCCCAACAAACCCTAAATAGCGTAAGTACAAAGAGATCTTGACCTAGATACATCATAGTCAAAGTGTAGTAAGCCAAAGAAAAAAAGAAAATCTTGAAAGTAACGAGAAAAACAGCTCAGCACGTCTGGGAAGCATTAATAAGATGAACAGCTGACTTCTGACTTGAGACAGTGGAAACAAGGAATTGAATGATGTTAAAAGTATCCAAAGAAGAAAACTGCCAACCCAAAATTCTATAGCCAGAAAAAACAGTCCTTCAAAAATGAAAGAAAAAAAGACATTGTCAGGTAAACAAGACGGAAGGAATCTATTGCTGGTAGACCTGCCAGTCCTTCAGCATGAAAGGAAATGACACATTGGCAACTTGAGTCTATGAGAAGAAATAAAGGACACTGGAAATGGTAAATGCATGGGTTAACTGGAAAGACTTAGCTAGTTCTGCAGTCTGGAAGCCAACCAAAGGCTTAGAATGATCTGTTGGGTTTATAATATCCACAGATAAAATATATGTGATATTAGTACAAAAGATGGGGAATGAAATGGAGCAATATCGGAGCAAAATTTCTGTATCTTACTGGAATCAAGTTAGCATCAATCTTACATAGATTGTGGTTAAGATGCTTACTGTAATGCCTAGAGCAGCTATGAACAAAATATCTTTAAAATATAGTTTTTAAAAAGACAGATCATCAGAAGAATTAAAGTTGTACACTAAAAAATATTTAGGCCGGGCGCGGTGGCTCAAGCCTGTAATCCCAGCACTCTGGGAGGCCGAGGCGGGCGGATCACGAGGTCAGGAGATCGAGACCATCCTGGCTAACACGGTGAAACCCCGTCTCTACTAAAAAAAATACAAAAAACTAGCCGGGCGAGGTGGCGGGCGCCTGTAGTCCCAGCTATTCAGGAGGCTGAGGCAGGAGAATGGCGTAAACCCGGGAGGCGGAGCTTGCAGCGAGCTGAGATCCGGCCACTGCACTCCAGCCCGGGCGACAGAGCGAGACTCCGTCTCAAAAAAAAATAGATAAATAAAAAATATTTAACATGAAAGGTAGTTTCTTTATTCACTGAGGAATAAACAAAAAAGAGGACACGTGGAAAACAGCAAAATGGCAAATGTCAATCCAGCCATGTCAATAATGCAGTAACTGTAAAGGATCTAAATACCCCATTCAAAAGGCAGACTCAGATAGTGTAAAGAAGCAAGATTAAGGCCAGGCGCAGTGGCTCACACCTGTAATGCCAGCACTTTGGGAGGCCAAAGTGGACAGGTCACAAGGTCAGGAGTTTGATAGCAGCCTGGCCAATATGGTGAAACCTTGTCTCTACTAAAAATACAAAAATTAGCCGGGCATGGTGGTACGCACTTGTAGTCCCAGCTATTTGGTTGGGAGGCTAAGGCAGGAGACTCACTTGAACCCGCGAAGCGGAGGTTGCAGTGAACTGAGATCATGCCACTGTACTCCAGCCTGGGCGACAGAGTGAGACTCTGTCTCAAAAATAAAAAAGAAGATTCAGCTTAATTATATGTTGTTTATGAGTGACACCCCTTAGATTCAAGGAATAATGCAAAAGAATGGGAAAAGAGATACCATAAGTGACAGTTTGAGAGCTGGAGTAACTGTATTAATGAGAGATAAAAGACACTTTAAGACAAACAATATTACTAGAGCCAAACTGCAACCTTTTTTTTTTGTTGTTGAGACAGAGTCTCACTGTCACCCAGGCTAGAGTGCGGTGGCACGATCTCAGCTCACTGCATCTTCCGCCTCCTGGGTTTCAGTGATTCTCCCGCCTTAGCCTCTTGAGTAGCTGGGACTACAGGTGCCTGCCACAACGCCCGGCTAATTTTTTGTATTTTTAGTAGAGACAGGGTTTCACCATGTTGGCCAAGCTGATCTCAAACTCCTGACCTCGTGATCTGCCTGCCTCAGCCTCCCAAATTCCTGGGATTATAGGCGAGAGCCACCATGCCCAGCTGCGACATTTCATATAATATTTCAGGAAGACATAACAGTCAGCAGAGCCCCAAAATACCTGAAACATAAACTTGATAGGATTGATGGAAATTAATCAGTTACAGTTAAGAGATTTCAATATCCCACTGTCGATAATTGGTAGAACATCTAGACAAAATCGGCAAGGTATGGAGGACTTGAAGAACATTATTAACTCACTTAGCCTGACTGACATATATAGAGTACCTGGTGAATGCAGAATACATCCTCTCAAATGTGGGTGAACGTTCTCCATTGATCATACACTGGACCATAAAACAAGGCTCTACTATAGCTGTTTTTAAAAAAAAAAAAAAAAAAAAAAGGAAGTAACAAGTGTTGACAAGGATGTGTAGAAACTGGAATTCCTCATACATTGCTGGTAGGAATGTAAAATAGCCCAGATAGTTTCTTACAGAGTTAGATGTAAACTTACCATATGACTTAGCAATTTATCCAAGAGAAATGAAAATGTGCCCACACAGACAGGTACATCTGCAGCAGCATGATTCATACTGGTCGAAAAGTGGAAGCAGGGCCAGGCGCAGTGGCTCACGCCTGTAATCCCAGCACGTTGGGAGACTGAGGCAGGCAGATCACCTGAGGTCAAGAGTTTGAGACCAGCCTGGCCAACATGGTGAAACCCCATCTTTACTAAAAATACAGAAATTAGCCGGGTGTGGTGGTGTGCAACTGTAGTCCCAGCTACATGGGAGGCTGAGGCAGGAGAATTGCTTGAACCTGGGAGGTGGAGCTTGCATTGCGCCGAGATCGTGCCGCTGCACTCCAGCCTGGCGACAGAACAGGACTCCATCCCCCCAAAAAAAAAACAAAAAACATGGAAGCAACCCAGTGTCCCATGGATAAAACAAACCTGCTACCTCTATACACCAGATTACTGTTCAGCTTTATAAGAAATAAACTACTCATGTGTGCCATAACATGGCTGAATCTCAGACTTACCACGCTAAGGGGAAACAGCAGACCCAGGAACTACTCAGTGTATAATTTCACTTACAGGGCATGTCCCCCCAAAAAACAAATTTATTTGAGAGATGGAAAGTGACCCGTGGTTGACTAGGACAGGGCTGGGGGTGGGTGGTAGCAATGATTAACACCACATGGGCACATTTTGGGAAGATGGAAATGTTTTAAAATTGTATTGTGGTGATGATTGCACGAATTTACTGAAATCATTGAATTGTACTCTTATGGTGGCTGAATTTTGCGGTATGTAAAGTATACCTCAATATGGATGTTAAAAATAAATAATTAAATGAAGGTTAAAATAGTTTGGTTTCTGTTCTGGCATCCATAAATGTGCACACAGAAAAACAAAACCCTCAGAGGTAGAAGTTGTGAGTCTGTTGGTTTTGTGAGGCCAATCCAAAGGTCATGGGCATGTGCTGCCCCCATGCTGAGTCCAGACTGTCAGATGAGGCTGGAGCTGGCAGGCAGAGGAAGCTGCTTTTGGTTCTCTGTTTTTTGGAGTTAGTCTTGCGGCGTTGGCCAGACAGGAGTGCAGTGGTGCGGTCATAGCTCACTGCAGTCTTGAACTCCTCGGCTCGAGCCATCCAAGTAGCTGGGACCATAGATGCATGCTACCACACCCGGATGGGTTTTTTTTTGTTGTTGTTCTTTAAAAAAAATTTTTTTCTGTAGAGATGGGGTTTATTATGTTCCCCAGACTGGTCCTGAACTCCTGATCTCAAGTGATCCTCCTGCCTCAGCCTCCCAAAGTGCTGGGATTATAGGTGTGTCACGGCACCTGGCTGGTTCTGCCTGTTTTGTTTCTGTGATAAGTAGCAGATCCAGTCCTGCACTTTGCTATAGAGGAGAGGCTCTTTCTGTCAAATGATTGATCTTCAGAAATAACTGGCCACACCCAGACGTAAATAGCTTGATTTGTTTTCTTTTCTTTTTCTTTTTTTGAGATGGAGTTTCATTCTTGTTGCCCAGAGTGGAGTACAGTGGCGTGGTCTCACCTCACTGCAACCTCTGCCTCTCAGGGTCAAGCATTTCTCCTGCCTCAGCCTCTCCAGTGGCTGGGATTACAGGCACCTGCCACCATGCCTGGCTAATTTTTGTATTTTTAGTAGAGACAGGGTTTCACCATGTAGTCCAGGCTGGTCTCAAACTCCTGACCTCAGGTGATCCGCCTGCCTCAGCCTCCCAAAGTGCTGGGATTACAGGTGTGAGCCACTGCACCTGGCCTTGATTTTTTTTTTTTTTTTTTTTTGGATGGAAGAGCATATTGCTCGGTAAAAGTGCGGCTCTTCTCCAGGGGTCCTGCAACTGAAAGATAACTCGGGCCTGCATGGGGTGAGGGAATGAGAACTCTGTGAATGGCCACACCTCACTGAGGATGTGTTCGTGTGTGCCTTTTCTGAGGTGTCAACTCTTTCTGGATTGTCAGTGGTCCAGGATGAGACCTGCTGTGTGTCAGGTACTGTGCTGGAGTGGTGGAGAGGTAATCAAGACAGGATCTGATTTTGCAACTATTTTTTGGAAGACCATGTCGTGAAGGAAAGTACAGAGGTCTTGGAAAGAAGGACTTGCCATTGGCGGTGTGGCTCACCGTCTCCATTTCCTTATTTCACCTGGGAGGAGACTGGGCTGTGGCTTCCGTGGTCCATGGATTGGGCAGACTTTAACACAGCCTAGGTGGATGTCTGGCAAGTGTCCTCCTGTTAGTGGCATGTGGCGTTCAGGCAGCTCTTGTGTCTTCCTCTTTGCTCCCCACCTCCTCTTGTACCATGAGTCTGCTGTGGGAGGAGGCAGCACTTGTACCAAAGGCCTGGCCCATGGTGTGGACAGGACAGTCTGGGATGTGTGTTCCTTGGCCACTTTGGGGCTCAAAGTAGCATCTGTGCTGTTAGATCTGATCTTGGCTTTAGTTTTTTTTGGCCTTCAGCTCCCTGGTCAAGCACTTGTGGCCAGTGACCGTAAAACGCACTGGAAATGCAGTCTGTTTACTAGGCCTGCAAAGCCAGTCGCAGTTGTTGACACTGGTGTCGTTGATGACAATTAGAATCATTGCTGTCGTCTTTCTTTTTAGAATTTGGCAGTCACCAAGGGGGCGGTGGGGTGGCGCATCGGTGTCACTTCCCTGCCCAGAGAATGCACTGGCTGATCATTTGATGTGAAGGCAGGTCAGGCCGCCCACCATGGTGAGCATGCGTGCCCATCATTAAAATGCATGTTAGGCTGGGTGCGGTGGCTCACGCCTGTAATCCCAGCACTTTGGGAGGCTGAGGCGGGCAGATCATGAGGTCAGGAGATCGAGACCATCCTGGCTAACACAGTGAAACCCTGTCTCTACTTAAAACACACACACAAAAATTAACTGGGCACAGTGGCGAGCCCCTGTAGTCCCAGCTACTTGGGAGGCTGAGGCAGGAGAATGGCGAGAACTCGGGAGGCGGAGCTTGCAGTGAGCCTAAATCACGCTACTGCACTCCAGCCTGGGCGACAGAGCAAGACTCCATCTCAAAAAAAAAAAAAAAAAAAACACACAAAACTTAACACATCAGGCCTTCCAAAAGCAAAAACAAAAAAACAAATCAGAAAGTAATGTGATAATGCTTCCTCCTATACATCCAGCCACCCAGTTGTCCAGAACGTGGGAGTGTGGACAGCTTTGTTTTGTTCTGTGCCAAAATGGGGCCAGCTGCAAAAGTGTGCATTGGTTGCCTAATTTTTCCAAGATGACTCTGAGGATCATGGATAGAGTCCTTGCTGTTTGGGCAGATACTTTTTACAGGGAAGGGAGAGGAGGGTGAAGTCAACACCAGAATTGCTTCCCCTCCCCCCGCCACATGAGCATGGGACTCCCCTGGTGTGCCCGAGTCAGTGAGTTCTGACTCACGCGTGCACCTGTGAGTAAAACCCTGATTTAGGTCACAAACTGTATCACTGCCCAGAAACCTTACCATCCCACTCCAGAGGGGCCCTCACGCACCCCCAGCCCTTCCTGTTTTGGTGCTTCCCCTCATGAGACTGGTCTCGCCTCTTTTCCGGTTTTCTGGGGATGCACTCACAGAGTCAGTGCTCTTTGGGGTCTGGCTTTCTTCTGAGTGTTTTGGGATTTGCCTCTGGTGTGTATTGGTGTGCCTCTGAGTGGTGTGCACAGGGCACTTCTCATCTGTCAGTAGATACCTGTGCAGCCTCCAGTTTGGGGCTGGTGTGAGCACCCGCTGCTGTGCAGGTCCCTGCAGATGTCTCTTTGTAGGCACGGGTCACATTTCTCTTCGTAAACACTTGGGTTGAACTGCAGGGTTACAGATTGTGTGTGTGGTTAGTCGTTTTAAAGAAATGACTAGGCTTTTCCCCCAAAACAGTCTGTGCTCTTCACACTCACAGGCGTGGCAGTCCAGCACAGCATCTTCACTTGTTCTCAGTCTTTATAGTTTTAGCCACTGGGTCTACAGAGAGGTCGGGGTCCAGACTCTGGCATACATGTGTGGCTGTGTCTTAAGCCCGTCACCCTTGCCCCTCTGAGGGAAGCACGAGGCCAGGCAGAAGATCCCACTGCCCCTTGTGCTAGTCAGTCACATAGTGGATGCTTGGACAGTCACTGGTGCCACAGAACCCCTATCATCATTGTGTTGGCTGCCTGTGTACGGGTGGAGGGGGTGTCTTCACAGCGATGTGCAGAGCTGAGCTTCCACCCCCTGCTCTCAGGACTATGCCTCCCCGCAGCTGCGCCCGGCCCGCCCGCCGGCCGGCTGTCTGCAGGAATGCACGTCCTTGAATGAGATGGACGATGGACTAATGTGGCACAGCTGTTGACGTGAGGGCTCAGGAAAGGGCTGGGTTCTCACAGCCCAGGGCCATGGTTTGTGGGCCTCACACTGACTGCCTCTTGCAGCCCTCTTGGCAGGGATTGAACCCCTAAATCCCTCATCAGGGTGCCAGAGCTCTGGAAGTCCCTCAGCAAGAAGCCTTTTTCCCTTCGTGTGACCACCGGCCTGTCCCAGAGTCACGATCCAGACAAGGGGCTCCAGCGTGGGTTACTCTGTGGGCGGCTTTCTGGAGCCCCCTCCTCCGCTGCTCCAGCCCCTCCCCAGCACCTGTTGAGGGCTGGCTGCTGCCTTTCACTTGCTAATTCTCTGTCTGCTGCTGGGCAACTTCCAGGAGAGGCTGGGTGGCCTCAGGGAGCGCCTTCACCAGCTCCGACTAGAAACCCACAGCCTACGGGCATTTCTTAGCTCTTGGGAACTGAGAGGTATGTTCCCTTGGAATCTGTGTGCTCCCTTCCCTGCCTTAGCTGCTGCCCCTCCAAACCTCAGTGGCCACCATGTGTCTCCTCCTTGTTCTTTATGTCACCCCTTTCCTGCAGGTTCCTCGTCCCATTTCCCTTTATCTGGGACTCTTATCTAATCCCAGAAATCGCTGAAATGTGAGGGGTCCACCTGTACTTCTAAGAATTGTTAGATTATTTAGGGGCACCAGGATAATAGACTGCACTGTTTCTAACTCCCCAAGTCCTCAGCTCACATGAGGGCCGTAGCATGAGGCAGCCTGGTGCCAGGTAAAAGAGCATCGCTCCTGGTCTTCCTGAACTTCCCGCTTCTCCAAGGTGTTGCCAGCTCTTTGTTGCCTTTAGACGCCCTCCTCTGGTCATGGAGGGGACCTCGGGATCCCTGACTTTGAAATGGGGCTTCTCTGTTGGACAGTGCAGGCTCTCTGGGGATATTATCCTTTGGTGGCTCTGACAGAAAACCAGAGGCCACACTTTATATGGACATCGAGGTAATCACCAGTAAATGCTTGACCTGCTCTGTCCGAACTCCTCTCACACATCTGTAAGTTGAGCAGATTTGCAGATTAAGCAGACCTCTTCCTTCTTTTTAAATGACTTGCTTTCTGTTTTGCTGCTGCGGCTTCTGATATCTCCTCCTAGCATGTATTCCTGCTGTTGTCCTATTTGTCACTTACTGACAGGCTGCTCTTCCTGTAACTGATGCCCCAGCTGCTGTAGCGGGTTATTTGAATGTCCCATCCACAGGGACAAGACAGGGAGGGTGTCTGACCAGCACTCCACTGTGCCCACTGAAACTGGGTTTAGCTTTGTTGCTTTTCAGTCTGCAGCCAGTTTCCCTGCCATGCTGTGAGCAGTTGCACTGAAACCAACCTGGAGGCTATGGGGCGGCTTCTGAGTGCTCCTTAGGCTGAGAGCCAGTCCTGTCCCTCATGGTCCCCTAACCTGGTGAAGGAGTGGAGCGAAGGGCAGTGGGCGCCGGGCCTTGGGGGTCTCTGTGCAGAACAAGTAGAAACAGAGGAATGGGGCCGGGCGCAGTGGCTCAAGCCTGTAATCCCAGCACTTTGGGAGGCCGAGATGGGTGGATCACGAGGTCACGAGATCGAGACCATGCTGGCTAACATGGTGAAACCCCGTCTCTACTAAAAAATACAAAAAATTGGCCGGGCGTGGTGGCTCAAGCCTGTAATCCCAGCACTTTGGGAGGCCGAGACGGGCGGATCACAAGGTCAGGAGATCGAGACCATCCTGGCTAACACGGTGAAACCCCGTCTCTACTAAAAAATACAAAAAACTAGCCGGGCGAGGTGGCGGGCGCCTGTAGTCCCAGCTACTCGGGAGGCTGAGGCAGGAGAATGGCGTAAACCCGGGAGGCGGAGCTTGCAGTGAACCGAGATCGCGCCATTGCACTCCAGCCTGGGTGACAGAGCCAGACTCTGTCTCAAAAAAAAAAAAAAAAAAAAAATACAAAAAACTAGCCGGGCGAGGTGGCGGGCGCCTGTAGTCCCAGCTACTCTGGAGGCTGAGGCAGGAGAATGGCGTGAACCCAGGAGGCGGAGCTTGCAGTGAGCTGAGATCTGGCCACTGCACTCTAGCCTGGGCGACAGAGCGAGACTCCGTCTCAAAAAAAAAAAAAAAAAAAAGAAACAGAGGAATGGATACCTGAGAACCTACAGGGGTGTGTGTGATCCCGGGTGGGACAGGCAGACATCACACCCAGGGGGGTGGTGGTTTCCTGGTTAGCAGAATGTGCCCCTGGAAGAAAAGAAAAGGCTACCTGGTTAGAGAGATCTTTTTGAGGTTTTTCTTCTCTCTCTCAAGATGAGCATGTGAATTATAATTTGTGAGCCTGAGGGGGCAGCTGGTGGTAGAAAAAAAGAACGTCGGTGTCTGACAGCTTGGATCGTCCATGTACTGAATCTCTGTGTGGCCTGGGACAGTCTGCCCCCACTTTGTGAATGCCTCTGGTCTCCTCTGTGAATTGAGGCTCCACCATAGTGTAAAGTCACAGTGCTGATGGGAAGAACCCTCAAGAGAGGAAGGCAGGGTAACGCCTGAAGCCAGGCTGAATCAGCTGTCTTTGGAAACGCTGAGTTCCCTGTGACTGAGGCTCGGGCGGATGCCACCGTTTTCCCTGGAGGGTGGGAGACGAGGGAGGGGACATCTGATGGATGGAAAGATGGGAGACATACCGGATGTTGCCATGTGCCCCCTTTGGACCCATGCCATAGGACTGCAGATTTTTAGAGCTTATATCTTTAAAATTGTTGTGATGTAATCAAATTGAAAAGCTTTGGGGGTTCACGGGGCTGAGACTTGATGCCACGCAGAATTCCTCAAGGCAGGGCCCTGATAGCTTTCGTACAAAGAGCATTCTAAAGAGAGCCATCAGTCCAGGCCTCCAGGAGACTTGGCGTATCTGCAGGCAGTATGGGAAGAATGGTCTGAGGGCACTCTCTCGGGGACTGCGACCCAGAAATCACGGTGCACTGGGCACAGGGGTCAGAGTCTGAAGGTACACGGTGGTAGGAGCAGAGGCCGGAAAGGTGGGCTGGGATAGATTGATGGGTGCAGGAAGGGTAGAACATAGAGTTGGGACTGGGCCTTGGGTTCAGGACCCCCTTCTGGAAAAGGGAGAGTTGATACTCTGAGCCTGGGTGGAGCCCAGGATCTCTCAGGCACTCAGACGGGAGAGGCGGCCCACTTGTTAGAGAAGGAAGGAGATTCCTAGTCCCGGAGACGAGCAGTCTAGGGGCAGTGGGGCACAAGATTCAGGATAGTGTCCTCACACTGAGGTCCTGGGTGACCTGGCCAGCCATGTTCCTGTGTTTGCTCCATAGCCGTAGGGCGACGCCTGCTTTCTGTGACTTAGGTAAACATAGAGACTGTACAGTTGCCACATAAGGCCGTCAGAACCTTAAGGTGACCAAATTTTGTTGGCTGATGATTAAATATCTGTGGGGTGAATCCTATTAAATGTTTAGTACTTCTCAGTTTTCAAAATACAACTTTGGCAGCAAAAAGAAAGTTACATGGGCCATGATATATCAGCAGGACAGGACCCAAAAGTTATATGGGCCATGATATATCAGCAGGACAGGACCCAGGATCCCAGCCTCTGCACTACTATCGGGGCTGCCAGAGAAGGGAAATCCTTTTCCCGAAGCACTGGCACCTCCCCTTTTCCACCTCTGGGCCCCAGACAGCGGTTGGTTTTGTGGGATATGTCTGTTGACATTTACTGTGTTAGAAAATTTGAAAATTTTGGCCAGGCGCAGTGACTCACACCTGTAATCCCAGCACTTTAGGAGGCCAAGGTGGGCAGATCACATGAGGCCAGGAGTTCGAGTCCAGCCTGAGCAACAATGGCAAAACCCCGTTGCTACAAAAAAATACAAAAAAGTAGCTGGCTGTGGTGGCGCACTTCTGTAATCCCAGCTACTCGGGAAGCTGAGGCGCAGGCATCACTTGAACCCAGGAGACAGAGGTTGCAGTGAGCTGAGATCACCCCAGATCGTGCCACTGCACTGCAGCCTGGGCGACAGAGCAAGACTCTGTCTCAGAATAAAGAAAAAAAATTTCAGCCTGGGCAACAGAGCAAAACTGTCTCTACTAAAAATCCAAAAAAATTGCAGAGAGTGATGGCGCACACTTGTAGTCCCAGCTATTCGGGAGGCTAAGGTGGGAGAATCACCTGGGCCTGGGAGGCAGAGGCTGCAGTCAGCTGAGATGGCACCACTATACTCCAGGCTGAACAACCTGAGTTGAGACCCTGTCTGAAAAAAAAAGAAAAAAACCTATTTATTTATTTATTTTTTTTTTTTTAAATTTTTTATTTATTTATTTTTTTTGAGACAGAGTCTCGCTCTGTCACCCAGGCTGGAGTGCTGTGGCCGGATCTCAGCTCACTGCAAGCTCCGCCTCCCGGGTTCCCGCCATTCTCCTGCCTCAGCCTCCCGAGTAGCTGGGACTACAGGCGCCCGCCACCTCGCCCAGCTAGTTTTTTGTATTTTTTAGTAGAGACGGGGTTTCACCGTGTTAGCCAGGATGGTCTGGATCTCCTGACCTCCTGATCCGCCCGTCTCGGCCTCCCAAAGTGCTGGGATTACAGGCTTGAGCCACCGCGCCCGGCCAAAAAACCTATTTATTAACTCATTTAAAGATGACTATAATAGACCTGTGACATATTAATATAAATAACTTTTTATTAAAAATGTATTTTGCAAATCTCTTTAACACTCAGCTTACTAAGAAGGCAGCTGCTAGGTTCCCGTGCTGTGTCTGTGTCCATCCTCATGCATTCGTTGTGAGGGTTTGAAGCATGGTGAAGAAAACATAACTAGCATGGAGAAGAGGTTAGAGAGTGGAGGGGTGTTTCCATAGGCTTTTCGGATCATTGTGCATTTCCTCCTGTAATGAGAAACCAAAATCCAGAGTGGCGAGTCGCTACCGGTGAGTTGGCCCTTAGACTCTGAAACCTCGTCATTGAGCTTTTTGTACGTGGTTACGTTAAAATCCATGGGACTCTTGCACTTTGAACAGAAAAACCTATTTTTACAATTAACTTTTAATTTTAGAATAGTCTTAGATTCACAGAGAAGACTTTGCAAGATCAGTCCTGCAAACCCCACCCCGGTCTCCACATTGTTAACAGACTACAGAACATGTGTCACAAGTAGTGAGCCAGGGTCCACCAAGTTCATACTTTATTCTGATTTCCTCAGTTTTTTCCAGTTGTCCTTTTTCCCTTAGGTTATATTTAGTCCTTGTGTCTCCTTAGATTCCTGGACTATGACAGTTTCTCGGACTTTCTTTGTTTTGGGTGACCTTGTCAGTTTTGAGGAGCAGAGGTCAAGTGTTCTGTAGAACGTCCCTGCATTGGGATTTGTCAGATGATTTTCTCACAGGCAGGTGATTGATTTGGGGGAGGAAGACCACAGAGGGTGAAGTGCTCTTCTCGTCACATTGTATCAAAGGTACTGCTGGGCTTGACTGAACGGTCATCTGGGTGAGGTGCCATTTGTCAGGTTTTCCTACTGTAAAGTTATTCTCCCCGCCCTCCCCCCCTCCACCCTTTCCATACTGTCCTCTTTGGAAGGAAGTTACTATGTATGGCCCACTCTTCTTTTTTGAGATGGAGTCTCAGTGTGTCACCTAGGCTGGAGTGCAATGGCATGATCTCGGCTCACTGCAACCTCTGCCTCCCAGGTTCTAGTGATTCTCCTGCCTCAGCCTTGTGAGTAGCTGGGACTACAGGAACTTTAGAGACAGGGTTGTTCACCAAGTTGGCGAGATTCTGGTCTCAAACTCCTGGCCTCCCATGATCCACCCGCCTCAGCTCCCAAAGTGCTGGGATTCCAGGTGTGAGCCACCATGCCTGGCCACACAGCCCACTCTTGAGGGATGGGGACTCATGCTCACCTCTTCAAAGGTGAACTGTCTGCATAAATTCTTTGGGATTCTTCTGCCTGACAGTATTATCTTTTTCCCTGAACGACATTTTACTCACCTATGAGTTTGTAATACCATTGAACGTTGGAAAATAGTAGTTTACTGAGTTATAGAAACATTTCAGATACACGTATCATCATTTAGTGTCACAAAATCAGATTTGTCAATGTCACCACCTATCCGTTGGGAAGTTATTGAGCTCACAGCAGGTAGCAAATATAAGTTTTCCAAAGTTCAGAGTTTTGATTATTGGAAGCTCGTACTTTATCACTGGTACCAGATACCCTCGGGTGTTTTTCATGAAGCACCAGGCTTTGCATGAACGCTCTTGTGTGTGCTTCTCTTCATGGCGCCATTCCACTGCAGTATGCAGCAGCAGGGCTTCATCCTGTTGTACTTTGTCATGGGATACCACAGAGGCGCTGGTCAGAGGTGAGGTTTAATCGCATTTCATGACTGCCCCCTGAGGTGAGTGGTGTCCCCTTCTGCAGATGAAGAAACTTGGCCTCATTGAGGTTTGGTGAATGGGCCAGTCCCCCCAGTACCTGCAGAAGTGTACCCAGCCCCTCAGTGGTCCTCGTGGGTCACCCGCGGCCACTCTGCGCAGAGCAACTGGAGCAGGTCTGATTGGGGTGTGGGTGTACCTAGCTGGCTAGGAAGACAGGTGCAAGTGATGGTGATCTAGCCACTTGTGATGCAGATGTTTGAAAGAGGGGCAGGAGGTTTCCAGACACAGCCAGCACTTTCCATTCATTGAGAAAGTTTGTGGTCGTTTCAGAAGCAGTGTGTGTTTCATCTTTGTGGCTTTCATGCACACAGGTGACTTCTCTCTCCCTGTGTGTTGGTGGGGAAGCTGGCATCTCTCCCAGGAGATGCCTTTCAGTTCATTTGCTGTAGGGAGTCCTTCCTCCACCCTGCTTGAGGAGTTCTCACCATGTTTCCTCCCTGGAGGAAGGTGGGCCTGGCATGGTGCAGGGACCAGTGTCAGGAGGGGTGCTGTGGTCAGTGGCCAGGGTTTCCCCTCCTCTTTGTCCTTTACTCTCCCCACACCAGGCCCTGGGGAGCCTGGATTCCTGAGCACCACAACCCCATCCCACCCCTTCCAGCAGGCGTTGGCCCACTTACAGTGCGAGTGTCCACCACCACTGAGTTTTGTTTCTTTTCTTTTTTAAAAGACAGGGTCTTGCTCTGTCTCCCAGTCTGGAACGCAGTGGTACAATCATAACTCACTGTAGCCTCCGGCTCCTGGGCTCGAGTGATCCTCCTGCCTCAGTCTCTTGAGTAGCTGGGACTACAGGTGCTTGCCATCATGCCCAGCTTTTTTATTTTTTAGAGACAGGGTCTCACTGTGTTGCCCAGGCTACTCTTGAACTCCAAGGCTCAGGTCATCCTCTCACTCAGCCTCCCAAAGCACTGGGATTGTAGGCATGAACCATTGCACCTGGCCATGTTTTGTTTCTGACCATCCCCTGACTCGTCTTGTAATTTGGGTACGTTATCATTTCTTGATAGAGTCTGAGGGCCACATCTGTGTCCTCACACTGCCCCCTCCTTCGCACCTCAGGGACTTAGCTTGTGGATGCTACTGGCTGTCCAGGATCCTTCAGCCATAAATAAAAGTTCACTATTCCAAAAATGACATAGTGGGGCTCAGTGGCTCACACCTGTAGTTACAGCACTTTGGGAGGCTGAGGTGGAAGGATCACCTGATCCCAAAAGTTCAAGACCAAGCCTGGGCAATACATAGTGGTTCCCATGTCTACCAATAAACAAACAGATTAATTCGCTTGGTGTGGGGACTCATGCATATAGTCCCAGCAACTCAGGAGGCTGAGGTGGGAGGATCACTTGAGCCCAGGAGGTCAAGGCTATAGTGAGCCGTGATTGTACCACTGCACTCCAGCCTGGGTTATAGAGTGAGACCCTGTCTCAAAAAAAATAAAATATGACCGAGCACGGTGGCTCATGCCTGTATCTGAGCACTTTGGGAGGCCGAGGTGGGCAGATCCCTTGAGCCCAGTAGTTTGAGACCAGCCTGGCCAACATGGTGAAACCCTGTCGCTACTAAAAATACAAAAATTAGCCAGGTGTGGTGGTGGGCACCTGTAGTCCCATTTACTTGGGAGGCTGAGGCAGGAGAATCACTTGAACCCGGGAGGCAGAGTTTGCAGTGAGCCAAGATCACGTCACTGCACTCCAGCCTGGGCAATAGAGGGAGACTCTTGTCTCAAAATAAAGATATTTGATGACCTGAATTAGGAGCTGCCAGTCACATGGGGCCCATACTCTCCAACCCCACATCTCCTCTTTTGGGTTCCCCCGAGATCCTGGCACAGTGAGGGGTCCACACAGGAGCTCAGGTGCCGTAGGAGCCCAGGTTGTCTGCAGGTCCTGCTGTGTGACCTTAGGAAGTCATGTGGCCCTCCCTTGAGATTGTCCCCTAGACTGGGAACTGGGGGTGATGATGGAGCTGTGGAGAGGATTATGTGGAAGGGTGAATTTTCGTGGTTGGCCTAGGAGTGGCCATCATAAAGGCCCAGCAGATGTTTGCTTGGTTTTCCAAACCTGAAAAGTTAGCCTTTCAGTTATTCGATTGTAGTCATTTCCAATGCATGTGTCTTCCTGTATTTCTAAGCAGAGCATGCTGAATTTGATGTGGCCTCCCTGGTGGTGTCAGCTGCTGGCAAGGTCGGGCTGCAGTGGCCTTCGTGGGCGGGTGGAGGCTGCTGGCCCACATGAGCATGGTATTAGGGTCTCCTGGGCTTGTCTCTACCACCCTCAGCCAAGCCATTCTGCACGCCCCCAAGACTGGCCCCTGTCGCACTGAGGTCCTCTGGGCCTCCCTGGCTGGGCCCTTTGACTTTAGGGGCTGTTGCATTCCTAGAAGGCGTTCTGGCAGTGTGGGCTGGCCGCCTCCTGGCTGTGCTGATGCTGGGGGCGGGCACTGCATGGGGCTCCTCTGCTCTGACTGGGGACCTGGGACTGCTCCCTTCTGTACTGAGGAAAGGAGAGTGGGCAGGGATGGGCTCACAGGTCTTGGCCAGCCACACAGACACTCTCTCTCTTTTTCCTGAGCTCTTTAGCCAGCGCTGTGGCAGGGCTCACCATAATGGAGTCCCAGAGCGGTCGTTGGACCTAAAGTCTCCAGGAAGAATGATGGCTGGGTTTCAAAAATCCCATCTTAGCCGCTCACCTCCACGGCCTCTGTGGCAGAGAAGCAGAATGTGTTCTGTCTTCCTGGGCCCCACAAAGCAGGCCCCAGGCTTTTCTCTAACATCCCAGCCAAGAGTAGCTCAAGTTACGGGGCGGGAGGAGTGTGATGGATGCTAAGAAAGGAGTTGAGGGATCTGCAGAGGGGCTGCGGCTGGCAAGAAGCGGGTGGGGGTGGGGTGGCTCGGAAGGACACCAGACAACCCCCAGGAGTTCTTCAGTTTTTTTTGTTTGTTTGTTTTTGTTTGTTTGTTTGTTTGAGACGGAGGAGATAGGTCGCCCAGCATGGAGTGCAGTAGTGTGATCTCAGCTCACTGCAAGCTCCTCCTCCCAGGTTCATGCCATTCTCCTGCCTCAGCCTCCCGAGCAGCTGGGACTGCAGGTGCCCGCCACCATGCCTAGCTATTTTTTTTTTTTTTTTTTGTATTTTTAGTAGAGACAGGGTTTCACCGTGTTAGCCAGGATGGTCTCGATCTCCTGACCTCGTGATCCGCCTGTCTTGGCTTCCCAAAGTGCTGGGATTACAGGCGTGAGCCACCGCACCCTGGCCTAGTTCTTCAGTTTTGGGGCACTGCCTGTGTCTGGACAACAGAGCTCCCTTTCTATCAATTGAGTGAGTGAACACCACCCCTTGTGAAAGGAAGGAGAACTGTGTGGGGTCCCAGTGAGCAGCGCCCACCCCCAGGTTGCAGTGAATGCTACCAGAATTGTATGTCAGCACACCCACTACACAGGGGCCTGCCACACAAGATATTGCCGGGACTGGCCTGGGCAACATAGCGAGATTCCACCTGTACAAAAACTTTAAAAACGCAGCGAGCCACAATCATACCACCGTGCTCCAGCCTAGGCAACAGAGTGAGAGACCCTGTTTCAATACCAAAAATTGAAAACTGAAAAAAGTTAGCCAGGTGTGGTGGTGTGTGCCTATGGTCCCGGCAGCTTGGGAGGCTGAGGTGGGAGGATCACTGGAGTCCAGGAGTTCCAGGCAACAGTGAACTATGATTGCACCACTGCACTCCGGCCTGACAGAGTGAGACCCTGTCTCTAAAAAAAAAAAGTTGCTCAGTGGTAGGACTAACTTGGGGAACTGATGATAACACTGTCCTTTTTCTCTGTCATAGGATTTTTCTGGGAGTGTTTCTTGAAGGCAGGTAGAGAGACTGAATGAAGCATGAGGAATTGCTTTCTGGCTTGACTCACTTCACTCCAGGTGCTGCCTGAAGCTGAGGTGCCTCCCGGCCTGCAGACTTTCTCCTCCTTTTCCATGGGACCCTCTTCACCCCCTTCCCTTGTTGGGCGGCTCTGGTCTCCCACCTGACCTTCCTAGAGCTGTTCTCATCTTGAGTCTGCAGCTGTCCGGGGGGCCTCTGTGTAGGCTGCTGCTGGTCCCTCTTGTCGGGGGGAGCTTTAAGGCTCCGTGGGTAGTTACTTGGGTAAACCCTTTCTTTCCCCCTTCTCTTTCCCTGCTTTGTCCCAGGGTAGCATCTGAGGGAGGAAGTGGAGTTACAGTGATATGGGTTAGCTCCCCAGGGGACAGGCTGGGCCATAGGCTCCATTAGCTTAGTGGTTTAAAGCAGTGAGATATTGACGTTTTTCAGTCTGTCGGTTCTGCTGGTTGGCTGGTCCCGCCCAGCTGGGCACTGCTGGTGGGGCTCTCTGGTCTTTGCAGTTGCATGTCAGCTGAGCTGGGTGTCCCCAGTGGTTTCACCGCTCACATGTGATGGCCAAAACAGCTGGGACTGGCTGGACCAGTCTCTGTGCCTGTCTCCATCTTCCCCGTGTAGCGGAGGCTAGCGTGGGCCTCTGACCCCATGGTGGTTTGGGGCAGTCAGACCTCAGCTCTCCTAGAGCAAGCATTCCGAGGGCTTAGGCAGAAGCTGCAAGGCTTCTGTGACTTCACCTCAAAAGGCTGCCACGTCACTTCCTCTGCATTCTGTAGTTTGGGAATTGAGCCATAAAACCAGCCCAGGTCCAGTACTACGGGGCCTATGAATAGATGCAGCCAGAGCCTGCAGCCTCCTCAGGACTACGGAGATGGGTCGGGGGGTCTTGCAGAGTCTGGTCCGGTGTCCAGGGTTTGTCAGCCATAAGTATTAGGGCTCCTTTTTCATATCCACAAAAGCACTTGGATTCAAAGAATAGGAGTTTGGCTTCCAGGGTCTGTTACTTTACAAAGACACATGAAGACACACAATTCAGAAATCCTTGTGAGTGGGTTTCCCTTTCCTCCAGCAGCACAACATCTGTGTGCACGAGGGAGGCAGCTGCCCACCGTGCAAGGGGGTCCATCAGTCCGCAGCATGGCTCCTCCTGAACTCACAGCCCCCACCCTGGAACCTCCACCAAGGCAAGAGGAGGAGGTGGGCGCTCCCCAGCCTTGCCAGTCCCCCAGCAGACCCAGTCTGCCCTTGGGGAGTTTGTGAATGTTCAGGTGTCACATTTCAGGACCTGTTTACTGAGATTGTCTGCTCTGTACCGGGCTCCCACTCTCTCCTCAGAAAGCGATCAGGTCAGGCACATGTTTCAAGTTTACTCGTTGCTGTCGCTCCCATCTGGGAGCTGCAAGGCCGAGGCAAGGCGGCCTATTTGCTGCCCTTATCTTCCCAGTGTTGGGGACCCCAAGAAGTACTTTCCTCTAAGGCCCTACAATCCGAAAGAAAATCACTCCTGCGCGCTCCTAGCCCCTTCAAGGTTGCATCCTGTCAGAGCATCCGTCGGGCTTCGGGAGTCCGTGGTGCTGCTGCCATCTGGGTTTTTGGGGCTGCTGCATGTGGGCGGCTGGCTCTGAAGAGGCAGCATGTGATCTGACAGCGGGATGCTTCCACCTCACCAAATGACAGCCCTGGGGGCAGCTCCCGGCAAACAACTCCATTTCTTTCTCCGAGGTGGGGATGGACCTGATGCAGGGAACCCAGGCTGTTGGGACAGACGTCTCTCTCCATCCTAGGGGCATGCAGGGTGGCTATGAGTGCTCTCAGGAAGGTCACTGTTCCCGAGGCCTGAGCTCTCAGAGCATTTTCAGATTAGCAGGGCTGCCTGATCCCCCTGCACCCAGCCGGCTGTCTAAGGTGCCCGAGCCTCCTCAGCACTGAGGTCTCACCTCACCAGGCAGCCCTGAGAGTCTGCGGGACAGGGATTCCTCTGCCCTGCCATGCAGGAGCCATGGAGAGGGAAGTGTCACTTGCAAGAGGCAGAACCAGGTGAGACCCAGGTGTCTTCTGACTCACTGGGTGAGGGCTCTCTCCACAGCCTGACTTGCCTGCTGCTGTTTGAAGTCCAAGGCTGGGCAGGGGTGGCCAGTGAGCTCCAGGCCGCAGCTTGCTAAAGGAGCTACTCCACAGGGAGTGTGCGGGTTCAGGGCTCAGCACCCTCACACGATGGGCTCAGCCAGCCTCTTCCCCCATCCCCAGCCATCATGGACTTGGGAGGAGATTCCTGGCTCTGAGGACATGGGGGCTTGCCCCCTTCTCTGGGGCTGTGGTATCACCCCAGGGCTGGATACCCCCTTGCCCTTTGTTCATCTGGTCACCCTGGGGGCACCCTGTCCCTCGTTGGGAGCTGAGGCTGTGCCACAGAATGAGGCCATAGGTCCCTGGGTGCTGTGCCGGTGCCACACCCACCTGAAGGAGGTCATGATGGCCCCCAGCTCAGGGTGCAGGAACCTGCTTGTCAGACAGGTGCTGACATGTCACCCTGCAAGGCAGGGGGAGGGAGGGCTCATCTTCACAGGGGTGGGGTGGGGTGCGGTGCAGGGAACCAAAGGCACTTAGACAAGCTTGCTGGGCCGAGGGTGGGTGGGCCAGTCACTGGGCTGTTGGGGGGCTAAGGAACAGAAACCCACCAGCCAGCCCCTCTTGGGAAGCTGGGGGTTTCTGCTTAGACCTGCAGTCCCCCAAGTAGAACCCCAAGTTCTGCTATGACCTTCACCTCGGGGCAGGGGGACAGGGCCGGGCAGGCTTCCTGAGGCATGTTGAAGAGGGATGTTCTGTAGACAGAACACGGCCATGCCGGGCCATGTCTGTGGGCCAGGCCCCAGGAGGGCGGGGGATGTTAACAGCTTGGTTCATGGCGGGTAGGGCCTGGTGAGCCCAAGAGTGTTTGCACAAGGGACAAGTGGGCTGGCAGGACTGGTGTTGGCTCTAGCAAAGCCCTCATCCCACCTTTACACACAGCCAGCAGTCCACTCTGCTAGGCCTGAAAGAGTTGAGGAGGAAAGCTTCTAGCGGGAAATGGTTATGTGGCTGGAGAAGGCATTGCTGGGCCCTGCCTGTCTTCCCCAAGCCAGCCTGGAGGAGGATTTCTTATCCTGAGGCCTCATTGGGCCACAGGTCATGGTCATCCCCAGCTTCCCTAGTGTGTGCAAGACTTGGGGGATCTTGCTGAAATACAGACTTTGATCAAGCAGGTCTGGGGCAAGGAGGACATGCTGCATTTATACAAGTTCCGGAGAAGCTGCCCTGCTGCTGTGGCTGTGACAGCGGTGGTCAGACATTCACGGGGCCAGCCCCAAGCCCACCTACAGCCTCGCCCCCACCTGCCCCTTCCCTTTTGTGTCTGTCCTACCTGGTATACTGAACCCTAAGGATAGAGCCTCCTTTTATCCAGGGGTTCCTCCCCACTGCCTGCTGCAGCACCTACTTTTTAAATGAGCTCTCAGCAGATGTGAGTGAGGAATGAATGAATGAATGAATGAATGAATGAATGAATGAATGAATGAGGGAGAGGGGGATGAAGTGTGCCTTCCCTGCATACCAGGCAGGCCCATTCAGAGAACCACAAAGGTCCCAGCCTCCAAGGACGGCTCCTTCCCGGCGCTGGCTGAGGGAACACTAAATATTAACCACGTACTGGCTGCTGGTTGCTGGGCAGCTGAAAGCCGTAACCTTGTGCTGTGGAAGTGGGATCGTGTCTCGATTTAAGTTTATAATCCCGGCCTCTCCTCCAGGAAGTTCTATGGAAGTTCCTGGCAGGTAACAGAATTTCTGTGCTTGTGAGGTCAGGGCTGGTGCCAGCGGGTGGGGGAGTATGGGTGGTGCGTGGCAGGGAGCGGGTGAGACCATTTACGCTGATAACAGCCTGGCCTGCTTCCAGGGATTTTTGTAGGTCACATAAAATCTCTTGATCAGTGTGTTTTACATTAAGGCTTCTCAAGATGGGCAGGACGGGCTTATGGGATTTGTCCTGAAATACCACATCACTTCCAAATAAACTTGGTGCCTGGGACAGCCGCTGTAGAGTGAATGGCAGACGCTGTCCCTGGGCCACGATGCCATCCCTCCCAGCATGCTGGGCTAGGTTTCCACTGCTTTTATTTACTTCAGACAGTTTTCCTAATTAAATTTTTCCCTGAAATAATGCCTACGATCATTTTGAGCCACATGCTTTTTTTCTGAATTAACTATTTTAAAAAGTCCTGAGACTCTTAAAGCCCCTCTCCTTTAAAAAGTGAGCTTAACAAAGTTTTTCATTTTAGAAACTTAAGAGGGGCCCGTGTGCGGTGTGTGTAGAGGTGACTGGAGCCTGTGGTGCAGCAACAGTCCCCTGTGGGCCGGCGCCACACAGGAAGTGCCTGCAGCTCCACAGCCCTGGGGTGAGCCTGGCGACTCCATTTTCTGACAGCACCTGAACCCTTACCTCCCTTCTCAAAATGAAGGCTGCGTGTCACAAACCGGTTGGAACTGGCCGTTGCCATGGTTTTCACGTTGGAAGGCACAGTTAAAGGGTCATGTGACCAAGGAGGGAAATGCCTTTGTCACATGACTTTTTGGTGGCCTGATTAGCATACAGGAAGTTCACTCCCTGCTGGCTGCTGGGATGCTGAGTGATCATTGATGGGTGGTGACATCATCTCTTGGATGAGTTATTGATTAGTCGCAAGCCAAGATGGGGCCAGGAAGCACTGTGGTCAGAGCAGCCCACTCAGGCAGCTTCAGCTACTAGGTGGTCTGGACCCTTCGCCTGCCCTCTTCCCTCAGGCAGATTTGAATTTTATTAGACGTCTCACCTCTGGAAGAACCTCACGCCCTCAATAAGATGATAAGTGTTAAGTCCCTTAGAGCTTGGCTGTCATTTCATTTCAGCTCGTGCTGGCTCAGGAAGTGTGTCTGTAACTATACGGGATGCTGCCTTGGGTCCCCGCTACCCTGTTCACTTTGGAGCCCACCTGGGTAGAGGCCAGCCGCTGCAGCTCTGTGCTGGAGCTTTGGGACCACCTGCGTCTGAGGTGCTCAGTGTGTGTACACATCCAGGGAGCCTGGAATTAGAGCCCTGAGGTCACCTTGAAAGTCGATCTTGGGCGGCATGGGGCCGGCAGCAAGGAGAGACATGCTGGCGGTTTGCTAAGACCTGAGTGAGGTGTCCTGGGTTACTTTAGAAACAAGCTACCCAGTTCTGGGCTTCAGAATGTGGGCTGATAACCCCTTGCCTGGGGGATTGTATACTTCGAAATTGTACCTTTCTGTCCATGCCCAGGTCTCTGGTGAGAACCTAGTTGATCAGGGCTAGGACCAGCATTCAGGTACAGCCGCCACGTAGCTCTGGTGGGTGGAATTAGGAGGGACAAGAGGAGAGCAAGTAAAGTGGTTCCTGAGTCCGGCATCTGGTGAGTCCAGGGTAGCCTTGGTGAAGCCTTAGCCTCTGGTGCTCTGTGTCCACCATTCCCTGAGGATGCAGCTCCTGGGCTTGGAGAGGACCTCAGAGGTCCCGAGGGCTGCTAGAGCAGAGCCAGGTCCTTCATCCTAGCGACGCTCCTCAACCCTGCCGGGGTCTAATTATGAACTGGACCCAGGCAGAGCGAGAGCCCGGACAACTTTGAGCTGCAGCTCCCAGTTAACTTTGTCCGAGTTTGTTCCCTGGGTCACAGTGCCACCTAGAGGATGCGTTCTGTCCTTGGCTGGTTTTCCTGCTGACAAAAAACCGGACCTGATTCACTTGGATCAAAGTACAATGAGGCTGAGGTGGGCGGATCACCTGAGGTCAGGAGTTCAAGACCACCCTGGCCAACATGGTGAACCCTGTGTCTCTACAAAAATACAAAAAAAAAAAAAAAAAAAAAAAAAATTAGCCGGGCGTGATGATGCATGCCTGTAATCCCAGCTACTCAGGTGACTGAGGCAGGAGAATCACCTGAACCAGGGAGGTGGAGGTTGTAGTGAGCCAAGATTGCACCACGGCACTCCAGCCTGGGCAACAGAGCGAGACTGCATCTCAAAAAAAAAAAAAAAGTACAATGAACCCAGATCTTCAGGGACAGTTTGCCTTGTGCCGTCAGCAAATGGAGCTGCTTGGTTGGGAACGAGTGCTGTCTCTGGGACTTGCGTTGGGTCAGCAACACCACAGCAGGTGTTCAGCCTTGCACCTTCAGTAGTGTCAGCTGTACACATACATCCTACAGGATCGTTCACAGGAAGGGGAAAATCAGACTGATGTGTTCCTGCCTGGGTCAAATGACGTGGGTGCCATGCGCACTTATCTTGGAGCCTGGCCCGCCGTTAGCACAGAATGAATATTTACTGTTTCCTGGTTCTGATGAATAACAGCAGCTCATCAGCCACACTCTTAGATGTTTGTGACTGTATTTTGACAAAATAACAAAAAAGGAAAGCCTGCAAGTACTTCCCCGATTGTCCCCTGGTGCTTCTCAGCTGGTAGTGAGATGCTGTGGGCCGACAGTGAGAAGGGGAGGAACAGGCCTCAGGTCAAGTTCACAGGTAGAAGTGAGTTCCCCAGACCATGGCAAATTCATTAGAAAGAAAAAGGTGTGAGGGCTGGAATCATGATGAACTGTCTCATGATGCAATTTTGAGCTGGAACTTATGGAGTGGGCAGCAGGGTAACAGGCAGAATGATGTTGGCATCCACGTGGAGCTGGAGGCAGCCAGCCAGAAACCAGTCCATGAGTAGATCAGGCCGGTAGAGAGTCTCTGGTCTTTGAGAGAACTTGTGTCCTAGTCAGTTTCAAAACAGATAGTTGCTGCTGCCACGTGGGGCCCAAGAAGGGCCATCTAGCACTTGGTGCCACCTTGTGAGCAAGCTGGCAGCCTGTGGATACACCTCTTGGTCTTCTGGGGACAGGTTGGTTGCCAGGTGTGAGGGCTGTTGGCCTGCCTGGGTGGAGAGAGAAGAAAGTGGTTCACACAGGGATCTGGGCTTCTCTTCAAGGGGTTTCCACCATGGGCACGGACTGCCGCTTGGGACGAGGCACACACATGCCATCAGACCCAGCATGCTCAAGCCCCCACAGTGGCTAACACTGAGCAGGACCCCAGGATCCAGAGCCGAGTGTTTACACAATCCGAGGCACACGGTAGAGGGAGCGGCATGTTTTCCAGAGTCACCATGTCACTCTCAGGGGCATATACACCCTCAGCCCTGGCAACATGGCGGCAGGCACTAAGAAGTCCCTACCATCAAGGTGCCCACCTGGGCACTGGGATTGGGTGCCCTATGACGTGTGGGTGAGAAGAAGGAGACAGCCCAGGTGCCGTGGGGTGGGGCTGGGGATGTGGAAGATGCAGGGCAGACAGCAGCCAGGGAGGTCTCACCTCCCTGCCATGTGTCCACAGGGGTGGGCACAGCTGTCAAGGGCACTCTGGTTACTACTGTCTCCACCCCACAGTGACATGAAATCCGAGAGGAGACCTCCCTCACCCGATGTGATTGTGCTGTCTGACAACGAGCAGCCCTCGAGCCCGAGAGTGAATGGGCTGACCACGGTGGCCTTGAAGGAGACTAGCACCGAGGCCCTCATGGTGAGCCATGTGGTGGCACTGCCGCCAGAGCCCCACTGTGTCCTTCCCACTCATGGCGCCCTTGGGTGGAGCTAGTGACGGCAGGGCCTCTGCTTCCCACCAAGGACGCTCTCCCTCAACCCTGTTCCTCTCGCCCCTGCAGAAAAGCAGTCCTGAAGAACGAGAAAGGATGATCAAACAGCTGAAAGAAGAGTTGAGGTTAGAAGAAGCAAAACTCGTTTTGTTGAAAAAGTTGCGGCAGAGTCAGATACAAAAGGAAGCCACCGCCCAGAAGGTGCGTGCCTGTCTCCCCTCCTCGCTGGGCCAGCAGGAGCCTCTGGCCTTGCCTTGATCCCATCATCAATGTCAGGGGCCAGAAAGGTGAAAGGGCTTCCTTGAGGGAGTATAGGGCAAGGTCCCGCTCCCCCATTTGTGGACTCCAGTGTGCATTTTGGATTTAGCTTAGAAGATGTTAAAGTGAATTTCAGTCTAGAGTAATCTGGATCTGAGGGTCTAAAGCTCACTTTTTTTTTTTTTTTTTTTTTGGAGATAGAATCTTGCTCTTTCGCCAGGCTGGAGTGCGGTGACACAAATCCTTGGCTTACTGCAACCTCTTGTCTCCTGGGTTCAGGTGATTGGCCTGCCTTAGCCTCCTGAGTAGCTGGGACTACAGGCACATGCCACCACAGCCAGCTAATTTTTGTATTTTTAGTGGAGACGGGGTTTCACCATGTTGGCCAGGATGGTCTTGATCTCTTGACCTTGTGGTCCACCCTCATGGGCCTCCCAAAGTGCTGGGATTACAGGCATGAGCCACTGCGCCCGCCCTAAACCTCACTTGGACAACAGGTGTCAGGGAAGTGGAGCACAGATGTCTGGTGCCACTGGAAGCATGTTTCTGGGTGAAGGGCTCTGTGCAGAAAGGCCGCCCGCACTGTGGGCGCAGGGGATGCCCCAGTCTCTACTGTCCTCCCTCCTGCTGTGTGCATCTCAGTCCCCTCCCAGCTGGACGTGTGCTGAGCTGCCATGGATCTCAGCCCCAACTCTCAGGAGGGTCCTGCTTCTGTTCCTTCTTCCCTGGAGCCTGAAGCTCACTGTTGCTCTGCTTCTAGATGCAGGTTAATGGGCAGCGAGGTTAAGTTTATTTTGTTGGGCTTTTTGAGTGCTCTGTTCTGGGAAACTCCTACCTTCCGAGTACTTTAGTAATTGCCTCAGTGAACCAGAAAGTAAGTGTGTCCTGGGGGCAGCAGGAGCTGAAGGAAGGACAGGACTCTCCCTGCTCTGGCTTGGGGGTTTGTTTTTTGAAACCCAGCCCCCCCACCCCCGCACACCTCACAGCTACCCAATTAGCAAGTGGGTTGGAAAGAGCCCTGCCTGTTTCTTTTTTCTATTTCTTTGTCACTTGCCAAAAACTCATTGAGGGACACCAAGTCTGTCACTGACCCTTCTTTAGTGGAACATGCAGCTTTAAAAAGTGCCCAGAGTCACTGTTTTCTCACTGAGATTGATATCTCCCTGCCTGGGCCATGGGTCCTTTGCCTCAGCGGCACTGCCGCCATCAGCCATTCTGTCCCCTGGGAGGCACAAGTGGGTGCCAGGACACTGCATGAGTGTCAGGGAGTGGCCAAGAAGTGATGCCGAGAGTAGTGGGTGGGGCTGCTGGAAAATCTCTTCTAAGCCCATGTAGAAATTGTCACCTCCTGCCGCAGACAGGGTCACTTTCAGCCTTCAAGCAGAACTTCTGAGAGCCTGATGCCGTAGGGGAGGAAGACAGTCAGTCCTCGGTGGCAGCATTAAATCTTGGCGCCTCCATGTGGGGAGAGGGCCAGGTGGCCCCTCACCTCCTGGTGTCCTGCTCTCTTGCAGCCCACAGGTTCTGTCGGGAGTGCCGTGACCACCCCTCCCCCGCTTGTTCGGGGCACCCAGAACATTCCTGCTGGCAAGCCATCGCTCCAGGTCAGTGTCCCTGCTGTGTCTCAGTGGGTGCCCTGCCGGCACTGCTGCTGTCAAGAATAGGCTCCTTGGGCTCCCAAACAGCCCTGGTCCAGGTTCTGCAAGAGGTTGCCCTTTCCTTCGGAGTAGGCTGGAGTGAGGCCCTCCAGTCCACAGCCCAGGGGAAAAAGCATATATGCACTCTCCAAGCCCCACGGCCCAAAGTAGGCCGCTGTTGATGTCACAGACAGAATTCATGGCCAGCACTGGAAGGGGGCCTTCCAGTGAGTGCCTCTAGCAAGTCTGATCTCCCTTCATGTTGACTCTTCTGGCCAAGAGAGCCTTCTTCCAGGGCCTCCAGGTGAGGGGCAGAGTCTTTCTCCCAGCCATATGGCTGAGGTCGGAAGAGGCCCTCCTGCCCCTCCCTCTCAAACAGGCCTGAGCCCCCAACTTGCTCTAGGGGGTGACCATGCCCATCCTGCCATGGACCGGCCAGTGTCATGTGAGAATGAACTGCCATGCTGGTGGGACTCACTCAGGAGTGAGCCCAGGTTCGCACGGCTGTGGTTGGAGTCCTGGTCCTTGTTCCAGTGTTTAGAATCAGTAGTCATCTTTACTAATTTTGTGTTACACATTCGCCTTGTTAGTTTGTTTGAGACAGGGTCTTGCTCTGTAACCCAGGCTGGAGTGCAATGGCACGACCTCAGCTCACTGTTGCCTCTGCCTCCTAGACTTAAGCCATCCTTCTGCCTCAGCCTCCCAAGTAGCCAAGATTACAGGCGCACACCACCATGCCTGGGTAATTTTTGTTTTTTGTAGAGATGGGGTTTCACTGTTACTCAGGCTGTTCTCAAATCTCTGGGCTCAAGAGATCCACCCGCCTTGGCCTCCCAATGTGTTGGAATTACAGGCGTGAGTCACCACCCCCAGCCAGCTAGCTAGCTAAATCTTTTTTTTTTTGGTTCCGAGATGGAATCTTGCTCTGTCACCCAGGTTGGAGTGCAGTGGCGCGATCTCAGGTCGCTGCAACCTCCGCCTCCCAGGTTCAAGCAATTCTCCTGCCTCAGCCTCCTGAGTAGCTGGGACTACAGGCATGTGCCACCACGCCCAGCTAATTGTTGTATTTTTAGTAGAGATGGAGTTTCACCATGTTGGCCAGGCTGGTCTCAAACTCCTGACCTTGTGATCTGCCTACCTCGGCCTCACAGAGTGCTGGGATTACAGGCATGAGCCACTGCACCCATCCATAATTTTATTTTTTAACTTTTCTGCTACTTAAAAAAAACCAAACCAAAAAAACTTGTATGTACTTTCATAAAAGCAGTAAAACTGCTGGCTTTAAAAAAAAAAAAAGGGCGGGAGGGGTCCATGTAAATCTGGGTCTTGGTGTCGTTGGCAGACCTCTTCAGCTCGGATGCCCGGCAGTGTCATACCCCCGCCCCTGGTCCGAGGTGGGCAGCAGGCATCCTCGAAGCTGGGGCCACAGGCGAGCTCGCAGGTCGTCATGCCCCCACTCGTCAGGGGGGCCCAGGTAAGCAGAGCTGTGCACACTGGGGAGACCTGGCAGCCTCAGCAGTTGTCTACCTTGAAAGTAGGGCCCTTCCCAGTCCTTGGGGCCAAGGTGCCTGTGCCTTCCGGTCCCCCTCCATTGTTGATCTCAGTCAGATTTCTTGTTCTTCCCACCCTACCCCAACAGCAAATCCACAGCATTAGGCAACATTCCAGCACAGGGCCACCGCCCCTCCTCCTGGCCCCCCGGGCGTCGGTGCCCAGTGTGCAGATTCAGGGACAGAGGATCATCCAGCAGGGCCTCATCCGCGTCGCCAATGTTCCCAACACCAGCCTGCTCGTCAACATCCCACAGGTGAGGGCTGCGCCGCACCGGGTGAGGGAGAGTGTGTGTTCCACCTGTGACTGCTCCCCTTGGACCCAGGTTCTGGGGCACAGTAGTGTCTCCCCGGGCTGTGTGGCATGACCTGCCTTGCTCCCTCAGAGCCAGGCAGGGGCTTGGACTTGAGCTCCTAGGGGCAATAGGGCTGTGTGGGTCGTGGGCAGACTTGCTGTCCAGCACAGGTGGGCAGCTGCCGAGAGGGGCAGTGCACCGACCTGAGCTGAAGGTGGGGTCTGCTCATCAGCCCCATGGCCGAGGAAACAGCACGTGGCACACAGCAGGTTTAGGGGGATAGTCGAGGCCCAGGAGAGGCCGGTGATGGGCCCGGAGATGCCTTGGGGTGCCCTGGAGCCCATGCCACCCTCCCAGCAGTGGCTTCTTTCGATCGCCTCCTCAGCAAATGTTCTCATGTCACCAGGCGCGCCTATTCTTAGCCACACGTCCCTTCACCTCTGTACAGAGCCTCTGAGATGGGGAGGGTCTGTCTCCACCCCCTGGAAGTAGGATGGGAAGAGCAGGACCAAGGGGCGGGCAGGCTGGAAACAGGCGCCTTGGCTGACAGATAAAATTACCGGGTCCGCAGGGGCTTTTGCTGCTGGGCGTGTTTGCTCTTTCTTCCTTCTTTGGCACGGTTTGTTCTTGCCTGCCTGCCCTCAGACAAGAGCGAGACTCTGAGCAGTGTCCCTGCCTGCTTTTGAAGGTCAGGTTCGAGTGTAGAGAAGATGGCTAGTCCTGGACTGACCCAGGCAGGTAGTTTCATACACCTGTGAACTTTTTTTTTTTTTTGGACACAGAGTCTTGCTCTGTTGCCCAGGCTGGATGGAGTACAGTGGTGTGATCAAATATCTTTATTTTGAAACAAGTGTCTTCCTCTTGCTCAGGCTGGAGTGCAGTGGTGCGATCTTGGCTCACTGCAGCCTCTACCTCCCAGGAGATACTCCTGCGTCAGCCTCCCGAGTAGCTGGGACTACAGGCGCCTGCCACCACGCGCGGCTAATTTTTTTGTATTTTTGTTACAGACAGGGTTTCACCGTGTTAGCCAGGATGGTCTCGATCTCCTGACCTCGTGATCCGTCTGCCTGGGCCTCCCAAAATGCTGGGATTACAGGCGTGAGCCACCACGCCCGGCCCCACCCGTGAACTTTTATCCAGTCCTTTCTGTTGTCTTTGTGCCCTGAGGGTTGGCACAGGCAGTCAGTGGCAGAGAAGGTGGTCTGCTCCTAGCAGGGCTTGGGGAGGCTGTGAGGGGAAGGAGTAGGGGAACTGGCTGGTCAGGGGTGACGGAGGCCTGGGTTTGGTCTCAGTTGCTGAGGGGACAAAAAACTGGCAGGCTGGTCTCTGGGAGCCTTCGTTGTAGGGTGGGACCCTGGGAAGGCATCCTGTACACCCTGCGCCCCACAGTGTGGCATTTGCAAGTCACTGGGTGTGTCCATTTTCTGGGGGTGGGGTGCACAGCTTTCCTCATATTTCCAGAGGGGTCCTCAGCCCCCAAAAGCTAAGAACATTGGCATGTGGTCAGTTCTGGGTTTCGGGGAGAGCCCCATCCAGCAGTTGTGGGGTTGGTGGAGATAGTCAAGGGTCTGCTTCTGGGATCCAGGCAGGACTGTGAAGTGGCACTGCAGCAGCGAGGACTAGGTGGAGGGGAAGGGGAAGAGGTTGGCCTAGGAGCTGCTTCCCCCATCACCCCATAAGAACTCAGGGACTACCTCAGACATTAGCATCCCAGGGGAGCACGTGCAGAGAGGCTCATGGGGGTGCTGCGGTGAGCACTCTCATACCCTGTGAGAAGGCAGTAGGCCAGGCCGTAGCCAGAGGACAGTGGCCCTGCTGGGCAGGGTGGTGACCACCAGAAGCTGGTGACAGCCACGTGGGTGCCCTCACAATCACATGACGGAGCGCGGCAAATTATAGATTTTAAGTGTGTGCGGTGTATCTGGTAAACCTTTGCGTGTGTGTGCAGATGAGCAGTTGCCTCCTAGGGTGGCGTGTTTCTCGCAGCTCTCCCTGCTGCCCTGGCTTCTAAGAGCCTGTTACCATGGCTGGGTTCACTTTCGTAAGGATGCCATCATCAAGGGGACTGGTTAGTCAGTGCAGTTGAAGGGACCTCGGGCATGGGGGCGCTGGGGAACATTCCTCTGGGCAGGCACACAGAGCGCCCTAACTGAGTTCTTGTCTCCCAAAGCCCACCCCAGCATCACTGAAGGGGACGACAGCCACCTCCGCTCAGGCCAACTCCACCCCCACTAGCGTGGCCTCTGTGGTCACCTCTGCTGAGTCTCCAGCAAGCCGACAGGCAGCCGCCAAGCTGGCGCTGCGCAAACAGCTGGAGAAGACGCTACTCGAGATCCCCCCACCCAAGCCCCCAGCCCCAGAGATGAATTTCCTGCCCAGTGCCGCCAACAACGAGTTCATCTACCTGGTCGGCCTGGAGGAGGTGGTGCAGAACCTACTGGAGACACAAGGTGCGTGGCCTGGACCCAGTGAGGTTGCTTCTGCCTCTGGCCTCCAAGGGTGCCCCCTGGGTTCTTTCCAACACACAGCAGAGGCTGGGGCAGGGCTGCCTAGCCAGGAGGGTCTTGGGTAGGCTTGGCAGGAACACCATCAGTGCCACTGTGGAGTCTGGACACTGTCCTCTGGTTGGGGCCTCTGAGAGCCAGGCCCTGAGAGGCTCAGGGCCCAGGGGGACGGGCAGTAGTGGCCTCCATGATGTTGGCGTGTGGTGGAGTACAGGTGAGGGTGCACATCTGTGGGAGACTGACGGGGTTGGCCTCCACAAAGGGCTCTCAAACCAGTGTGGGGTTGTGACACACAGGCAGAACCTTCCAGAGCTTCGAGTGCTCCCAGCTTCTGAGGAGGGAGAGGGACAGCCCACCCCATTGCCCCCGCCTGGGCAGGCTCGCACAATCACCCTCTTCAGGGGCAGTGTGGAGTGCACCTTGTCCTGGGGGATTTAAGAATAAAAGGGCATCTGCAGGGTGATCAACACAGCATTGGAGATAGCCAGGTGGGTGGATCTGGGTGGGCGAATCGGCCCCCAGGGAGCCCCTGCTTCCTGGATGTGGAGACCAAGGATGTTTCTGCCCACAGGTTGAGGTAGGGGTGACACGAGTAGGCCAGGAGGCTGAGTCCTCTTCTGGTGACTGCATCAGACCCTCAGAGCAGAGGAGTGGGCAGGACTGTGAGGGGCCCAGGGCAGGGGCAGTTTCCTCCTCAGGACATGGGGCATTTGGGGGTACCCCCTCCTAAGAATGAACTGAGCACCTCAGCAGCCACAAAGCACTGGCTGGATGACTTGCCTGTCACCCTTATTAACTCGTACATAACCTAGGGTGCCCACCACATCGAGGCAGGGCCTGGCATGGTCCTTGCTGGTTCTCAGTGGTGTCATGTCCAGCGGTGGGTGGGACAGGAGGCCGACGTTTTCTGAAGCTGTTTGGCCTTGGCTGGCCCTATGTCCACATGTCATTGGTGCCCAGTAGGCAGTTGCAGAACGAACAGACTGCGGCAACTGAGGCTCCAGCATCCCGGGCTGGGGGCGGCCAGGACCCTGACTGTCATCCTGTCTCTCTGACTTGAGCCACGTGCTGTCTGCTTGCAGCGGGCAGGATGTCAGCTGCCACTGTGCTGTCCCGGGAGCCCTACATGTGTGCACAGTGCAAGACGGACTTCACGTGCCGCTGGCGGGAGGAGAAGAGCGGCGCCATCATGTGTGAGAACTGCATGACGACCAACCAGAAGAAGGCGCTCAAGGTGGAGCACACCAGCCGGCTGAAGGCCGCCTTCGTGAAGGCGCTGCAGCAGGAGCAGGAGATTGAGCAGCGGCTCCTGCAGCAGGGTGCGGCCCCTGCACAGGCCAAGGCGGAGCCCGCCGCCGCCCCACACCCCGCGCTGAAGCAGGTGAGCCTGGCCTGCTGCCGGCAGCCCCAACCCTGGGAGGCAGAGGCCGTTCCACGATCCGCCCCACACCCTCACTGCGCCGCCTGATTGTTAACTGCGCGTCTAAATTGCAGTTAATGGTGGCGTTGGGCGGCGAAAACACTAATTTGCAGTGTCTTTAGATTTTGTAGCTCTCACTCGCAGGCTGCCGGCTGACAAGTACTGCTTGTCTCCAAGGACTTTTCTGAAAGCCACGCTGAGATACCAAAGGGGCGTTTGGAAGAAATGTTCTTGCTAAATTTGGAGAGGAACAAGTTTGAAATCAAGTTTTTTGTTCTCGTGTTGTTTTATTTTAATGTTTCTCCTTCCCACCCTCTGTAGACCCGAAGCTCCCTTTTGGCAATTTTTGTCTTCTTGGAAGTTCTTTGCAATTCACTAAACACATTTCCTCAAGATCCCCATGTGGCGCCTAAAGTCCCCGGGGGACGGGCCTGTCCTGTGGGTCTCCCCCTCGGTCACTCTGGGCCAGCCAGCGGACGGCACTGACTTCGCTTTTAACCCCCATTTGTGTAGGTCATAAAACCCCGGCGTAAGTTGGCGTTCCGCTCAGGAGAGGCCCGCGACTGGAGTAACGGGGCTGTGCTACAGGTCAGAACCGCGCCGGGCGCCGGGAGCCCCGCGCCCCCACCGCAGCTCGTGACCACGTCAGTCGCCGACTGTCACGCTGCCTCTTCTATCTGTCTCTCCCTCTGTTTCTGTTTCTCTCTCTCCCCTCCCCCACCCCTCTGTGTAACTTACCTGGTCTCCTGATTTTGGACTTTAGGGACCCCGTGTGGGTGGGAAGAGGTCAGCCAGAGCAAGGAGAGGCTGCGCTGAGTGTCTCGCCCGCTGCTGTCTTTTTCCCTGTGTGAGCCGTCGCCCCCCTCTCTCCACTGCAGGCCTCCAGCCAGCTTTCCCGGGGTTCGGCCACAACTCCCCGAGGTGTCCTGCACACCTTCAGTCCGTCACCAAAACTGCAGAACTCAGCCTCGGCCACAGCCCTGGTCAGCAGGACCGGCAGACATTCCGAGAGAACCGTGAGCTCCGGCAAGGGCAGCGCCACCTCCAACTGGAAGAAGACGCCCCTCAGCACAGGTGGGTGGCCTTTGCAGGACTCCCCAGGGGACCTACCCATTGCAGGGTCCACCCTTCCTTATCGTAAACAGAGGCACATGTGCACCCGGTAAACACAGGAAAGCCTGCTTCCCAGACCCGCTTCCCAAGCTCGACCTCCTCGGACTCTGGCTTTCTCTCCCGCCCCTAAGCAGGACACCCTGAAGAAGTGACAGCCACAAGCAGATAGGAAATAGTAACTACCCTCACTCTCTGCACCCAGGCTCAGCCTTTGACCCGCAAAATGTGGGCCAGGCCTGGTTCAGAGGGTGCCCCCACAGCCATCCACATGGACTCTTGTCAGCACACACCCCTGTCTTGCCCGCTCAGGGTTCCCCATTTCTCTTTGTGCTGCAGTGAACATCCTTTTTTCTGTCATTGTGCCATCCATGCTGCGGTTGCACCGAGTGGTGCAGAGTAGAACAGTAATGCGGGGCAGGGGGTGCGCCCAGGGCAGGGGCCAGGCTCACCTAGGGCAGGTCGTGGAGGCCTTGCCGGAGACGGTGTTTGAAGAACAACCAGTGGGGGTGAAGGCCCTCGAGTGGGCTCTCCTGAGTCAGCTGCGGCCCCACCGTCCCTGGCATGGTCCCGATGGCCTGTTTATTTTCTCACGTATGTGCTAACATTAGAACAAAAGTTTAATATTTATTGTGTCCACCAAAAATGGGGAAATAAAAGGTGGTCAGGAAGGGCCAAGTTATGGAGACGGGCACCCTCTGGGAGAGGAACCAAAGTGTCCCACATGCACCCTGAAGCCTGTGACCCTGCAGGTAGGAGAGGACAGTCATGAGACAGATCCTAGGCAGAGTGGGGGAGCCTGAGAGTCTGCTGAGCCTGCCGCTGTCCTAAGTGAGGGGCGTGCCCAGGTACCAGGCTCTGCAGGAGCAGTTCAGGAGAGGGCAGATGTTCAGCTGCAGAGGAATGCAGGCAGCCTGGACAGTTGAGTACACTGTCATCAAAGGAGCCAGCCAGACGTTCTGCTCAGCAGGTTTAAGACAGCTAAGGACTCACGGGCTGGTCAGAAATTACTCTTGTGGGAAGTTTGAAAGTATAAGAAAGAAAGTAGGAGAAGTCTAGCCGGGCGCGGTGGCTCACACCTGTAATCCCAGCACTTTGGGAGGCCGAGGCAGGTGGATCACGAGGTCAGGAGATCGAGACCATCCTGGCTAACACAGTGAAACCCCGTCTCTATAAAAATACAAAAAATTAGCCGGGCGTGGTGGCAGACGTCTAGTCCCAGCTACTCGGGAGACCGAGGCAGGAGAATGGTGTGAACGGGAGGCGGAGCTTGCAGTGAGCCGAGATCGTGCCACAGCACTCCAGCCTGGGCAACGACCAAGACTCCGTCTCAAAAAAAAAAAAAAAGGAGGCCGGGCGCGGTGGCTCAAGCCTGTAATCCCAGCACTTTGGGAGGCCGAGATGGGCGGATCACGAGGTCAGGAGATCGAGACCATCCTGGCTAACACGGTGAAACCCCGTCTCTACTAAGAAATACAAAAAATAGCCGGGCGAGGTGGCAGCGCCTGTAGTCCCAGCTACTCGGGAGGCTGAGGCAGGAGAATGGCGTGAACCCGGGAGGCGGAGCTTGCAGTGAGCTGAGATCCGGCCACTGCACTCCAGCCTGGGCTACAGAGCGAGACTCCGTCTCAAAAAAAAAAAAAAAAAAAGGAGAGGTCGATAAGTGTGTGCATGTGGGCACGGTGGTGGAAGTCATCTGGAAGCCGTGTGTGTGAGTATGTGTTTGAAGTTTGAAAGAAATAGTTGAAAGCACGGTTTCCTAAAAGAGTTACCCCGAGGGTTTCGAGAGAGTGCCTGGCAGCACCCAGTTGCCAGGTTTCTGGAGTGCTGCCCTTGCACATAGGGGTGGTTCCTAAGAATATTTGACCTGGGAACACTTTTTCCACAAGATGTATTAGCCACCACTAAAAATACTCTTAGGGCCAGACGTGCTGGCTCTCACCTGTAATCCCAGCACTTTGTGAGGTTGAAATGGGAGGATTGCTTGAGCCTAGGAGTTTGAGACCAGCCTGGGCAACATGGTGAGACCTTGTCTCTACAAAAAAATAATTAGCCAAGCATATGGCATGTGTCTGTGGTCCCAGCTACTCAGGAGGCTGAGGGAGGAGGATCGCTTGAGCATGGGAGGTTAAGGCTGCAGTGAGCACTGATTGTGCCACTGCAGTCCAGCCTGGGCAAGAGTGAGACCCCATTTCAAGGGGTCTGGGGCAGCCCTTACCCTCTGGCCAAAAATCCTACGTGTGCTGGGGGCATTTATTTATTTTCCAATCATAAAAGTGATATTTGTCCATCATGGAAATTTGGAAAATACAGAGAGAAAAGACTGTGGCAATGGGTTTGCCCCAGTGTCTCCTCTTCCCTTGAGGGTCCTTTGTGGAAATGTGTGCCTTGCGTTGGCTACTTTGTGTGTTAATGAGAGACCCTTTCTGTAAGCATTAAAATTTGAGCTGGGCACAGTGGCTCGTGCCTATAATCCCAGTGCTTTGACAGGCCAAGGCAGGAGGATTGCTTGAGGCCTGGAGTTTGAGACCAGTCTAGATCATGCAAACCACAAGACTTCATCTCTACAAATTAAAAACAACCACCACCAAGAAAAAAAAACACTTGAGGGTAGCAGATAGGTTTTTTCCTTTTTTTGTTGTTTTTGTTTTTGTTTTTGTTTTTTGTTTTCTTCTTTTGGAGACAACTTCTTGCTATGTTGCCCAGGCTGGAGTGCAGTAGCACGATCATAGCTCACTTGCAGCCTGGATCTCCTAGACCCAAGCAATCCTCCCACTTCAGCCTCTGGAGTAGCTGGGACTGCAGGGATGTGCCACCATGTCCAGCTGATATTTTTTTAGAGATGGGGCCTCGCTGTGTTGCCCAGGCTGGTCTCCTGGCCTCAAGCGATCTTCCCACCCCAGCCTCTCAAAGTGCTGGGATTCCAGGCTGAGCCTCTGCGCCCGGCTAAGATAGTTTTTCATGGCTGCATAGTATTCCATCCTGTATTATTATCCTGTTGCACAAATTTGTTTATGGTTTTCCACTGTTCTAAGCAGCACTGCGGTCAGTGCCTTCATTTCTGTAAACACAGGTGGCTGCTGACCCTCTGATGATTGCCCTGCACTTGGGATTACTTTGGCAGAACCTGGAAATGTCAGGGCCATTGAGTTGCTGCCTAAATACTCTTTAGCTCTGGGGCCTGGGATTTGAAACGTTGATTGAGTTAGTAGTGTGGGCAGCTTGGCAAGGGCTCCTGGGTCCTTAGTGTGTTTTGGGGCTGGGGTCTAGGCACCCGTGACTGGGTTCCTCCCAGGAGTCCTCCTGACGAGGGCCTTCTCGGCTGGTTGCTCTGTTCTGTTGCAGGCGGGACCCTTGCGTTTGTCAGCCCAAGCCTAGCGGTGCACAAGAGCTCCTCGGCCGTGGACCGCCAGCGAGAGTACCTCCTGGACATGATCCCACCCCGCTCCATCCCCCAGTCAGCCACGTGGAAATAGTGTGAGCCAGGCCCCGTGGAAGACGGGCTTCCTCCTCCCCCACCTGGCCCCCAGTCTAGAAGGACCCACTGTACCACCCTCCGCTGGCTCGGGAAGACACCGTGCCCGTCCCAAGAGCAAGCACCGGCCGTGCTGCAGAGGCGAGACCTCAATTCTTGGCTACAAAGTTTCATCAGGGCTGGGGGGCTGGTGTCGCCTCATAGGCGGACAAGGATCATCGCTGGGGAACCTTTTCCGTGGGCTTTCTTCCTTTCTCTCTTTGCCTTTAGTTTGCCCGACACCAGCAGAAAAGTGGACCTTGGGGGTTGGTTCTGCTCCCGGCCCCCTTGTTCGGCCCCTGCCGGCACACGGGCGGCTCACCCTGGACACTGTGACGCGCATGGGCAAGGCCAGCGCCCGGGGCTTCTGAACCGAGCGGGGCATTTCGTTTTGTTTTTGCTTTTCCCCGTCTTAGGCTCCCGATCTTTGACTGCCTTCCCATGGCGATCTATAAGTTGAAAGATTTTTTTTTAATCACCTCATAATGATGGAGTTAAAAGTAAACCGTGCAGACCCTGGGGTCCCTGTTGTGCGCTGCGTCGTCCCACTGGCCCTGTGCCCTGGAGGGTGGGCGGCTTATGGTGCCACAGCCCCTGGCAGGGACGGCCGGCCCGCCCCGGTAACTGATGGACAGATGCAGGATGACAGAGGCAGCCCTCGCTTCAGCTGAACGCCTCCACTGCTGCTTGTTCTGGAGACCCCCGCCCCCGGACCTCCCAGACTTAGCAGAAGAACAAACCGAGGAACAGACCCAGCCAGAGAAGCAGGGATTCCAGAAGCTGCCGGTGAAGGGAGGAGGAGAGGATCCGGTCGGCAGCAGCCCCGAGCAGGAAGCTGGAGTGGGGACTGTTGCGGGGTTTTTCTGTTGTGGTTTATTTTATTAAATTCTTTCCTTTTTTCTATTCATTTCGATGGACGCAATCTTAAGCCACCCTGGCCTTGTTCCTAGCAGGTGAACGTGCACAGGTGTGTGGAGGTCGGGAGGCGCCGTCCAGGTGTGCGGCCAGCCGCTGCGCACAGACTTCAGGTTTTCCGTTTGGGTCTAGTTTAGAACCTGTCCTTAAACCTCGGGGTTGCTGTCAGGATTTGCTTTCAGACTTTTTTTTTTTTTTTTTTTTTCTTTTTGTAACTCCCTTTAGAGTCTACAAAAATGTTTTAAAAGGATCAGGTCTGCTTTTAGTTTCATTTTTGTTTCTTTCCCGTCCCACTCTTTAAAAACTGGTTCCATGAGGAAAGGCAGAAGCCGTTCTGTGTCTCCTTCACACTGGGCCGGCTTCTTGCTGTTGCGAGGGCGTCCTGTGCCCACTTACATGCGTGTGTCTCCGTGAGGACTGGGTTCCACCGGTCTCAATTGAGCTCCAGCCCTGGTTTTTCTACCCATGCAGTTAGGGGATTTAATTTAAATTTTTTTTTGTAGGGCCGCCGCCTTCAAACACAACTGCTACAACGTTCTAATAAAGGCTCATTTAACCCCCAGGCTCCTGTCGTGTGAATATCCTCAGTCTGTAGGAAACTTTTTTGATACACCATAGAAGACCTAGTTTTGGAAAATATTACCTAGTTTTTTGTTGTGCAAACCCCCAAATTTCTCACTGATTTTTGTTTTTTTGTGCGTAACTTGGATGGGCTGAAGAAGGTGAGGGCAGGGTGGGGAAGGGTGGCTTTCATTCCAAGATCCAGGGATTTGGGGAAAAGGAAGGAATTTGATGTTTTTTGGGGTGGGAGGGGAGGGTGTGTTTTTTACACCAAAAAAAAAAAAAAAAAAATCAAGAGTATGCAAGCATTTCTATTCCTCGCATTTTTCTGTGTGCCTGGCAAATAAATACCTGTCTCCTACGACCCTGAGCTGTTAGCCCTCTCTGTTCCATGACGGGGGCCAGATCTTCCAGCTCCTCCCGGAAGGAGCACCCAGGCTGGCTTCTTCCCACTGAAAGCCCTGCCCGGCGAACCAACCTCAGTTCTATGCAGTGGCTGGGGATCAGGCATCCAGGCCAAAGTCACCTCTGCGTGCTGCAGCGTGGGTCAGCTGGGTCTGACCAGGGGGCCAGATCCGAGCCGCACCCGCCGGCCCCCAGCCCCAGCTCCAGCTCCTGACCTCTCCCAACCTGGCCCAGCTGTCCTTTCAGGGCTGATGACTGTCAACCCGTCCTTATGGACTGCTGCCCCTTGAAAGGGAGAGGGTCAGCCCCAGGTCCCCAGGGAGTATTCCATCAGGGACAACGTACATACTGTGATATAGTTTTTTTTTTTTTAATAATTTCAGGGGGCAAAAGTGTGAGATGCCTTAATCTTTGCTTCATTTCTGCTGTCTCGAGCACTCTAGCCCATTATTTCCTTTCAGTTCCTTGCAGCATAACCTCTATGATAAGCCCCAAGCGGGTTGTTGTATGATGACGTTTATGATGTTCCAGGTGAAGGCATTATTAAGTACCTCTCTGGGTGTGGGGTTTGGATTCATCAGGATAGCTATTGATTGATGTTTAGGGTGTTCTACCTGCAGCAAAGCACACCCTCAAAACCGGCCAGTGCCTGGTCCTGGTCTCTCTTGAGAGCCCTACCAGGATCAGGTTCCTGCAAGCCGTCAGAATGTGGGAGCCCCCAGCCCAACTGATTGTAACTATCCCCTGTTATCTGTGACATGAACCTCCAACAGCACCTGGAAACTTCCTTCTGTCGGCTGCCCTGTAGACAGGGCTGGGGAGATCTCAGAGTTCACACCTCGCCTGTTGTAGTGGAGGTGGGGGGTAGGGTTTGGAATGGCCAAGTGCCCTTGGAGCCTCCCACAGCTATGGCCGTCTTGACCTCATCCCAGGAACTCTACGGTGACATCAAGAACCATCTCTCTGATGAGGTCTGTAGGAGCCCTTCTCAGGGTGGAACAGCCCACAGTGCTAGTGGCTCCTGGTCTTTCCTGTACTCCGCGGACCTTGGTGAAGCAAAAGCTTCAGGGCAGAGGGAATGGGGCGACCCAGTGGCAGCCCCACTGGGCCCCGTGGCTCCCACTCTCCTATTGGATGTAGAGGCAGGGGAAAGACTTCTCTATACAAATATTCTCATCGCAGGGGTCGCCATCACAGAAGGGATGATCCTTGCTGCTCTGCCATAGGGTTTTTGATGCCGAGCTATGCTGCAGATGACGTTAACCTAAAGAACTTGGACTGAGCTTTTAAAAAAGGACAGCAAACAATTTTATAATCCTTAAAGTGTAATAGACGGTTACACTAGTGCAGGGTATTGGGGGGGGCTCTTCGGGGGTGGAGGCTGTCACTTGTATTTATTGTGACTCTAAATCTTTGATAGTAAAACAAATGTAAAAAGAAATGTTTGCCACCAGATGGGAATAGAAGTTCCAGTAAGCAGGCTGGAATGGGTGGCTATACGTTGTATCACGAGGAAGTTTTAGACTCTGAAGGATAATAAATGGATGATGTGTCAACTGAACTTTTCTTTTGTCCCTTCTGCCCTGGCTTCTCTGTATCGTTTCGTCCTAGCTTCCAAGGCAGGTTAGAGGGAGATGGAGGATGACCCTTTGTTAATAAGAGAAGCAAAGGGCGGGGTGCACCTGCTGCTGGGGCCTGATGGAGTCCCCACAGCCCCTCTCCTCTGGAGCTTTGTGGCCAACTTACCCCATGGGCTGGGAAAGAGGAATGAGAATCAGTGGGGACTGGGGAGGCTGAGGTGAGTGGATCACCTGTGGTCGGGAGTTCGATACCAGCCTGGCCAACATGGTGAAACCCCCATCTCTACTAAAAATACAGAAATTGGCCAGATGTGGTGGTGGGTGCCTGTAATCCCAGCTACTTGGGAGGCTGAGGCAGGAGAATCACATGAACCCAGGAAGCAGAGGTTGCAGTGAGCCAAGATTGCACCACTGCAGTATAGCCTGGGTAACAGACCATGACTCCGTCTCAAAAAAAAAAAAATATCAGTGGGATTTGCTCGTCTTTGCCTCATCAGCAGGGTCTCATTGTTGCCCAGGCTGCAGTGCAGTGGTTTGATCTCAACTCACTGCAGCCTCAACCTTCCTAGGCTCAGGTGATCCTCACATCTCAGCCTCCTCAGTACCTGGGACTATGGGCATGCACCACCACGCCCAGCTAATTTTCATATTTTTTGTAAAGACACAATTTTGCCATGTTGCCCGTGGCTGGTCTTGAAGTCCTGGACTCAAGCAGTCCTCTCACCTTGGCCTCCCAAAGTGCTGGGATTACAGGTGTGCGTCACCACACCTGGCCCCGTTTCTTGTCGTTGAAGCATCCCTGCCTCCGGCCTGGGAGCTGATACCTTCCCCACAGCTCCCAAGTGCCTGGTCTTATGGGCACAGAGCTGGCAGAGGACATGGTAGAAACTGAACCCCAGCCTGTCCCACTCCACCTGTGACACGACTAGTGTCCCAGACCCCAGTACTGACCATGATAGATTTTTTTGAGACAGGTTTGTTCTGTCCCCCAGGCTGGAGTACGGTAGCATGATCTTGGTTCATTGCAACCTCCGCCTCCCAGGTTCTCAGTCTCCTGAGTAGCTGGGATTACAGGTGCCGCCACCACCATGCCCAGCTAATTTTTGTATTTTTAGTGGAGATGGGGTTTCACCATGTTGGCCAGGCTGGTCTCAAACTCCTGAAGTGATCCACCAGCCTTGGCCTCCCAAAGTGCTGGCATTACAGGCGTGAGCCACCGCACCTGGCTTATAAAAATTATTTTTTATTTTTGAGATAGGCTCTCACTCACTTGCCCAGGCTAGAGTGCAAAGCACAATCATAGCTCACTGCAGCCTCAAACTGGGGCTCAGGTGATCCTCCCACCTCAGCCTACTGTGTAGCTGGAGCCACAGGCTTGCTACAGGCATTTCTCACTTGGCCTGAGAAACATTCCTATGGGGTGCTGTCTCCTGGGCTTGGCTCTTGGTCCCTCGTGAGGCTCTGCTTCCCTGGATTGGGCACAGGCTCCTCAGTGCAGTTGGGGCAGATCCAAGGAGCAATCCTGGGTCATGGTCTCAAATAGCTTCTCCAGCTGAGAAAATGGGACACTCCCCTCATCCCTGATGCCTCATCCCTAACATCTCGTCCTCTCTGAATTGAGCCTTGGGTCTATAGCCACATGGCAGGCAGAGACCCTGGCCCCTGCTCCCACAGATTCATTGGTAGAGGGCATGCACTATGCCCTGGGCCCTGGAGATGTGGCAGGAACTATCCAGACAGAAACATATTGTAGCACCTTGAGAAGAGGGCATGGGGTGACATTTTAGGCAAGTCTTGAAGAGGGGAAAAGTGCCAGGAGTGTGCAAAGCCTCAGAGACAGGAGCCAGCATGGCAGATCAAGAACAAAAAAGGCAGTGTGGTGGGACTGGGTGGGAAGACAGGGGCAAGGGCATGGGTTTTAGCTAAATGCAGTGGGAGCCTAGGGAAGGCCCTGGGCTCAGTCCTCCAGCCACGCCCACTCCCAAGCCATGCCCACTACCCCAAGGATGGAGTTTTGCCCCCATTTTCCAGGTGGGGAGTCTGAGGCATGGCCCCAATCAGGAGCGGCACCCTTCGACTAAACCAGAGGGGCTGGGGGCTAGGTTTTCTTTCTTTTTCTTTTCTTTCTTTCCTTTCTTTTCTTTCCTTTCTTTCCTTTCCTTTCCTTTCTTTCCTTTCCTTTCTTTCCTTTCCTTTCTTTCCTTTCTTTCCTTTCCTTTCTTTCCTTTCTCTTTTCTTTTCTTTTTCTTTTTCTTTTTCTTTTCCTTTTTCTTTTTTGAGGCAGAGTCTTGCTCTGTTGCCCAGGCTGGAGTGCATTGGTGGGATCTTGGCTCACTGCAACCTCCACTTCCCAGGTTCAAGTGATTCTCCTGACTCAGCCTCCCGAGTAGCTAGGATTACAGGTGCAAGCCACCCATGCCCAGCTAAATTTTGTATTTTTAGTAGAGATAGGGTTTTACTATGTTAGCCAGTCTGGACTCGAACTCCTGACCTCAAGTGATCCGCCTTCCAAAGTGCTGGGATTACAGGCATGAGCCACCATGCCCGGCCTCAGGAGCTAGGTTTTATACCTCCACTCTGATGTGGTCCAGCCAAAACTGGAGGCTAGGCACTGCCCCTCTTTTAGCCTCGGTTTCCTCATCTGCAAAACTGAAGGGGACAGGACCATACCCTATTTGGAGGGATGAAGATAGAGCTGGCACTGCATCCCTAGGGCACCAGAAAGCCATTGACACTGAGTGAGCAGGGGCTGGGCATGGGGAGACCCACCAGAGGAGCAGCTATGTGGGGCTCATATGCAGGTAGGCAGGATTAGGATTTCCTAATAGACCTAATACATTTCCCCATATACCCTAAATGGGAGCCACTCCCAGGCTCTGTGGGGTCCTCTTTCGATTTCCTCCTTACCTCTCCATCTCCTCTCCCTCTCTCCCTCCCAGACAAATAAGCTTACTGGCCTTACTCAAACACACCAGCTCTCCTCTTCCTGGGGAACACCTGGACTGTTTCCCTTAGCTTCCGAGTCCCTTTACTTTTTTTTTTTTTTCCTGAGACAGGGTCTCACTCTGTGGTCCAGGCTGGAGTGCAGTGGCATGATCATAGCTCACTGCAGCCTTGAACTCCCAGGCCCAAGCGATCCTCTCACCTCACCCAAGTAGCTGAGACACGCCACCATGCCCGGCTAATTTTTAAATTTTTTGTACAGATGGCCATCTTGCTGTGTCGCCCAGATTGGTCTTTAACTCCTGGGCTCAAGCGATTCGCCCACCTCAGCTTCCCAAAGTTCTGGAATTACAGGAGTGAGCCACCACACCCCACCCAGAGTCCCTCCTTGAACACCTCCCAGCTCTACCTGGCATTTAGCACAACTTACAAGTATTTTATTTCCACGTCATTCTTTTCTTTTACTTGACTTTTCAATTGTCTTGTTTCCGACAGGGATGGGCCCAAGTCTCTTCGCCATGAGCTCTGGGGCCTGGCAGACAGTAGGTGCTCAAGAAATGCATGATTACATGAATTAACAGAGAAGGGAATGAGCTAGTGAGTCCAGCTGAATCCTGCCCAGCCCTGCCCTGACTCCCCCCCTCACCCCCTCTTCCTGAGAGGAAAAGGACCCACAGCAGGGGAGATCTTCCCCTACCCCCGCAACCTCACTATTGCTAGATCTGGGTTCAAATCACAGCTGTGAGCCGGGTGCACTGGCTCATGCCTGTAATTCCAGCACTTTGGGGAGGTCGAGGCAGGTGGATCACTTGAGGTCAGGAGTTTGAGACCAGCCTGGCCAACATGGTGAAACCCTGTCTCTACTAAAAATACAAAAAACTAGCCAGGCGTGGTGGCCTGCGCCTGTAGTCTCAGCTACTCAGGAGGCAGAGGCACGAGAATTGTTTGAACCGGGTAGAGGCTGCAGTGAGCCAAGATTGTGCCACTCCAGCCTGGGCAACAAAGAGAGACCCTGTTTAAAAAAAAAAAAAATCACAGCTGTGTCTTTTTTGTTTGTTGTTTGAGACGGAGTTTTGCTCTTGTTGCCCAGGGTGGAGTGCAGTGGCATGATCTCGGCTCACTGCAACCTCCACCTCCCGGGTTCAAGCGATTCTTCTGCCTTAGCCTCTGAGTAGCTGAGATTACAGGTGCCTGCCCCATGCCCAGCTATTTTTTTTTTTTTTTGTAGTTTTAGTAGAGATGAGGTTTCACTATGTTGGCCAGGCTGGTCTGGAACTCCTGCCCTCAGGTGATCCACCCGCCTTGGATTACAAGCGTTAGCCACCACGCCGGACTTTTTCTTTTTCTTTTTCTTTAGAGACAGGGTCGGGGGCGCAGTGGCTCAGACCTGTAATCCCAACACTTTGAGAGGCCGAGGCAGGTGGATCAGGAGGTCAGGAGTTCAAGACTAGTCTGGCCAAGATGGTGAAACCTCATCTCTACTAAAAATACAAAAATTAGCCGGGTGTTTGGGCACGTGCCTGTAGTCCCAGCTACTTGGGAGGCTAAGGTAAGAGAATCGCTTGAACCCGGGAGGAGGAGGTTGCAGTGAGCCAAGATCGTGCCACTGTACTCCAGCCTGGGCGACAGAGCGAGACTGTCTCAAAAAACAAAACAAAACAAAACAAAAAAACAAGAGATAAGGTATCAGCTGTGATGCCCAGGCTGTTTTCGAATTCCTGAACTCAAGTGATCTGCCTGCCTCGGACTCGCAAAGTGTTGGGGTCACAGGCGTAAGCCACCGTGCCCAGCCCTTGGCTGTGTCTTTTGGCAAGTGACATCCATGTGGGCCTCAGTTTCCTTTTCTATAAACTCCTACTTTACGTGGAGACAGGTGACCCTCGCCCCACCCCTGGCTGTTCCATCCTTAAAAGATGTGGACGGGGAGGCGCTGGGGTCCACTTGCTTCCCCACCCATCATCACAGCACCATCACGACCCACGAACAACAGAGCTCCTTCGAGCTGGCCCATACTGGGGAGCCCAAAAGGTCCAGGTTCGAATCCTCCCGACTCCCTTTTGGGTCTTGGAGCAATAACCTCAACAAGCCTGACTAAAATAGGGTACCCGCGCCCGCCTTCCCCGGACGGAGCGATCCCTTCTCCACTGGTCTGCAAATGGGGCCACCGTTAGAGCCAGGTGCGAGGAACAGCGAGTTTATTGCAGGTTCCAACCGGGAACCCGGCACCCATCGTTGGTTGGGAAGGTACGCCCTCCGCGCAGAGGCTGAGCTTGTTCCGCGCAGGCGCAATGCTTCCGTCCCCTCTGGTCTCGCCTCTTTCGGGGCCTGGTCTGGGAAATCACGGATGCGCATGCGCCTCCAGCTCTCGGGATGGCGGAGGACGTGGATTCCGAACAGGGGCAACTGCCGACTTCCACGTGGGAAGGAAGGGAGGGAAGCGGCAGGGAGAAGGCGCATGCGCAGTAGCACGCGGCAGCTTCGCATGTTCCCGCTAAGCTCGCCTCTTGCGCGTGCGCCGCGCTGGCCCAGTGCCCTCGGGGGCAGGAATGGCTGGAACCCCGGGTTCTAGCCAGAGTCCCCGGTGCGCAGCCAGCAGTTGCGCGCTACCTGGCCCGCCGAGGGCCTGGCGGACGGGCTGAACTGCAGCAGCTCGGCGATCAGGGCCTTGCAGCGCTCGGAGAGCTCGAGGCCTTCGGGGTAGAGCACGCCGCGCTTCTGGCGCCGGGGCAGGCCGGCAATGTCCGAGTCGTCGAAGGGCATGCACCCGGTGACCATGACGTAGAGCACGACGCCCATGCTCCACACATCATACTTCTTGGGGTCGTAGGGGATGCCCAGGAGCACCTCGGGTGACGCGTAGGCGGCTGAGCCGCAGTAGGTGGTGCTCAGGTCTGGGTAGCCATGGGCCTGGCGGCCGAACCCGAAGTCGGTGAGCTTGACGCGGCGCTCGTCCGGGCTCAGCAGCACGTTTTCGCACTTGAGGTCGCGGTGCACCAGGTGGTGATCGTGCAGGTAGCGCACGGCGCCGGCGATCTGCGCGAAGAGGTCGCGCGCCTGCACTCCGGGGATGCGCCCGTTGCGCTGCACGGCTTGCAGCAGGTCGGTGGCAGCCGCTTCCATCACGATGTACAGTTTCCCGTTGCACACCTCGATGAACTCGAAGACGTGCACGATGTGCGGGTGTCGCACGCCCCGCAGGATGGACAGCTCTCGCGGCAGGAACTTGTTGACGAAGTCCGGGGGCGCTCGCCGCCGGTCCACCACCTTGATGGCCACGGTACCCTTGTACTTCTTGGATGTGGCCACCTTCACCTTGGAGTAGCTGCCCTCTCCAATTGTGCGGCCCAGCTTATAACCGAGTTCGCTCAGAAGTTTGTCTCCCGACATGGTGGCGCCTGGGGCGCACGGGGAGCAGGAGGCGGCTGCTGTCGGGGGGCGGCCGGACTCCAATCTCGGGTCTAAGCCATGGCGCTTGGCACCTACACCCCCGCACCCCCATGTGCCCACTGCCAGGCATTGGCCGCTGTTGCGCCTTTTACTGCCCCGTAACAATTTTTGCCTTGTGAAGTGACCACGGGCGTCACTCCGCCTTAGGGTGGGGGTCCAGGACCCCGCCCCGGGGCCACCCTAGCCTCCCTGCTTTGTGACTCATAATCACCTTGAATGGTCAGTTTCCGATGAGAGGCCACTAGCAAGGGATACCCACCACCACCAGGGAGCAGCATCCGTTCCGGGGATTGGGGTGAGTCCGAATTCGAGCAGCAGCTGCTCCCCAACATCACGTACCCAGCCCGTGACTACGTGGAGCCCTGGGCTTCCCGTAGAGTCCCTAGACGGAGCGAAAACGGGAAAAGGGGCCTTAACTGGGGCCCCTGGCTCCCTCGGGCGCTCGGAGTTTCTGACTGGCCTGCGCAACACCCCAGAGGCAAGGCGAACGCGAGGGCCTTTAATGCAAGAACCAAGGCAATTCACACCCTGTCTGGGAGAAAGAGGGAATAAAGACTCCTCAGCTACAGCCTGGCAGCGTATTCCGACCCAGGGTCCGCCGCCGGAGCTTTCCTGCGCTGTCGCGTAGTTACACTAGTGTCCGAGGCTTTCCAGGGCTGCGGCGGGCCAACTCGAGTGCTTCCGCCACACTCATCATGGCGGTGGCAGTATGTCACTTCCGCCTGGGACCGGAAGTGTGGAATACTGCCAGCATGGAGATGCCGAAGGTGAAGCAGGACATGCCCCCGCCGGGGGGCTATGGGCCCATCGACTACAAACGAAACTTGCCGCGTCGAGGACTGTCGGGTCAGTATCACTCTGGGCCGGGGTCTCAGAGTGGGTACTCGGGGCTCGGGGGCGGGGTTCCGGGGACACAAGCGGGCCTCAGTTTCCCTGGCGGTGAGACCGGAGGCTGAGCTCGAGAATCCTCCATAGCTTCTGTAATAACGTCAAGTGCTGCAGTTTGTTGAGCGCTTTCCCAGCTCCGCTTCCTTCTCGTAACAGCCCAGGAAATCGGTCCCTCTAATTATTTACATTTTACAGTGGGTTAAACTGAGGCATAGTCTGCGCTCTGGCCCTCAGCCACCCTTGGATTTCTCAGATGGGGAAACTGAGGCCCAAAAGAGGCCACGGCTCCCCAAGGCAAGGCTGAGGCCGCAACCTGGAACTTGGAGGGAATTTACAAGATGTTCTATAAAGTGGTTCCCTGCAGGCAGCCCCCGCCTCCATGGTGTCCCAGGAATCCGTATTCTTAAAGTTTTCAAATTGTTTTCATTTATGTATTTTTTTTTTGAGACGGAGTTTTGGTCTTGTTGCCCAGACCGTTGGTCAGGGTGGTCTCCAACTCCCAACCTCAGATGATCGGCCCACCTCGGCCTCCCAAAGTGGTAGGATTACAGGCGTGAGCCACCATGCCCGTCGTAAAGTTTTCAAATGTTTTAAGTAACACGTTAAATTTTGTTATGGGGCTCAACACAGAAAAATGAAAAAGACTTGAAAGGCACCCATACTCAGTCCCCAGGGTTAACGGACAAATACAAACTTTTAAACGTAATTTAAGGGTGAATACATACATTCCTTTTTTTTTTTTTTTTTTTTTTTTTTTTAAAGACAGGGTATGGTTCTGTTGCCCAGGCTGGAGTGATCTCTTGGCAACCTCTGCCTCCTGGGCTCAAGCCATCCTCCCACCTCAGCCTCCCAAGCAGCTGGGATTATAAGCCTGCACCCAGCTTTCTGTATTTTCAGTAGAGATGGGGTCTTGCCATCTTGCGCAGGCTGGTCTTGAACTCCTGGGCTCAAGTGATCCACCCACCTCAGCTTTCCAAAGTTTTCATGCCTATGGGACTATAGGCATGAGCCACCGGGCTCAGCAGAATGCATGTCTCTTAACAAATTAAACTTTACATTTAAATTACATGTTATGCACATTATGGCTCAATTTTAACACATACAAAAAATGAACATAGTAATTAAAAATGTAATAATTCAGATAGTAGAAAAGTCAATGTGAGGTGAAAAGCCCTCCCCAGCTGCTTCTTGTTTTTTTGTCTTTTTTTGTTTTTGTTTTTTTTATAAGATGGAGTCTCGGTCTGTTGCCCAGGCTGGAGTGCAGTGGCGTGATCTCGGTTCACTGCAAGCTCCGCCCCCCGGGTTCATGCCTCAGCCTCCCAAGTAACTGGGACTACAGGTGCCCGCCACCACGCCTGGCTAATTTTTTGTATTTTTAGTAGAGATGGGGTTTCATCGTGTGAGCCAGGATGGTCTCAATCTCCTGACCTGGTGATCCGCCCGCCTTGGCCTCCCAAAGTGCTGGGATTACAGGCGTGAGCCATGGCTCCCGGCAGTTTTTAATTTTTTATTTCTACTTTTTGTAGAGACAAGGGTGCAGCTATGTTGACCAGGCTGGTCTCAAACTCCTGTGCTCAAGTGATCCTCCAGCTTCAGCCTCCCAAAGTGCTGGAATTACAGGCTTGAGCCACCGTGGCCAGCCTCCTCTTGTTTTTCTTGTATCCAAGAACTGAGATTGGCAGACTTTTTCTTTTTTTTTTTTTGAGATGGAGTCTCGCTCTGTTGCCCAGGCTGGAGTGCAGTGGCCGGATCTCAGCTCACTGCAAGCTCCGCCTCCCGGGTTCGGGCCATTCTCCTGTCTCAGCCTCCTGAGTAGCTGGGACTACAGGCGCCCGCCACCTCGCCCGGCTATTTTTTTGTATTTTTTAGTAGAGACGGGGTTTCACCGTGTTAGCCAGGATGGTCTCGATCTCCTGACCTAGTGATCCGCCCGTCTCGGCCTCCCAAAGTGCTGGGATTACAGGCGTGAGCCACAGCGCCTGGCCGGCAGACTTTTTCTATAAAAGGGACAGATGACAAGTATTCTGGATTTGGCTGGCCAGAAAGTTTCAGTTACTGAGACAACCATTTACAAACGGAAAGTGTTCTTAGCCTGGGGGCTATACAAAAACAGACGGCCTCTGAGCCAGGTGTCTCATGCCTATAATCCCCACACTTTGGGAGGTTGAGGCCAGAGGATGACTTGAGCCCAGGAGTTTGCGACCAGCCGGGGCAACATAGTGAGACCCCCACCTCTACCAAAAATTTAAAAAAAACAAAAATAGGCTTCAGGCTAGATCCGGCCCATTAGTTCTGTCCCAGAACACATTGGAGGAATATAATGCATTCTGGGTTTCCTCATTTTTCTTTTTTCTTTTCTCTTCTTTTTTTATTTTTATTTTTTTGAGACAGTCTCATTCTGTCCCCCAGGCTAGAGTGCAGTGGCCTGATCTTGGCTCACTGCAACCTCCACCTCCTGGGTTCAAGCAATTCTCCTTTCTCAGCCTCCTGAGTAGCTGGGACTACAGTTGGACGCTACTACACCCGACTAATTTTTGTATTTTTAGTAGAAACGGGGTTTCACCATATTGGTCAGGCTGGTCTCGAACTCCTGACCTCAGGTGATCCACCCACCTTGGCCTCCCAAAGTGCTCATTTTGCAGGCATGACCCACCACGCCTGGTGTTTTTTGTTTTTTGTTTGTTTGTTTGTTTTGTGTGTTTTTTTTTTAGACCAAGTCTTGCTCTGTTGCTCAGGCTGGAGTGCAGTGGCACGATCTCAGCTCACTGCAACCTCTGCCTCCCAGGTTCAAGCGATTCTCCTCCCTCGGCCTCCCTAGTAGCTGGGATTACAGGTGTACGCCACCACGCCTGGCTACTTTTTTTTTTTTTTTTTTTTTTTGAGATGGAGTTTTGCTCTTATTGCCCAGGCTAGAGTGCAGTTGTGCAATCTCGGCTTACCACAGCCTCCGCCTTTTGGGTTTAAGCGATTCTTCTGTCTCAGCCTCCCGAGTAACTGGGATTACAGGCATGTGCCACCATGCCCGGCTAATTTTTTGTATTTTTAGTAGAGATGGGGTTTCTCCATGTTGGTCAGGCTGGCCTCGAACTCCAGATCTCAGGTGATCTGCCTGCCTTGGTCTCCTGAAGTGCTGAGATTACAGGTGTGAGCCACTGGGCCTGGCCTAATTTTTTTTTTTTTTTTTTTTTGTATTTTTAGTAGAGACAGGGTTTCGCCATGTAGGCCAGGCTGGTCTCAAACTCTTTTTTTTTTTTTTGAGACGGAGTCTCGCTCTGTCGCCCAGGCTGGAGTGCAGTGGCCGGATCTCAGCTCACTGCAAGCTCCGCCTCCCGGGTTTACGCCATTCTCCCGCCTCAGCCTCCCGAATAGCTGGGACTACAGGCGCCCGCCACCTCGCCCGGCTAGTTTTTTGTATTTTTTTTTTTTTTTTAGTAGAGACGGGGTTTCACTGTGTTAGCCAGGATGGTCTTGATCTCCTGACCTCGTGATCCGCCCGTCTCGGCCTCCCAAAGTGCTGGGATTACAGGCGTGAGCCACCGCGCCCAGCCTGGTCTCAAACTCTTGACCTCAGGTGCTCCCCCTGCCTCAGCCCCCCAAAGTGCTGGTATTACAGGCATGAGCCATTGCGCCTGGCTGAGTCTCCTTCTTCTCAGGTGTAACCCTGGCTACCCCACCCCTTCAGGTGTGCAGCACAAGATTTCTTTCCAAATGTGCACCTGTGTGACCTGCAGCCAGACCAGGCCACAGAAAGACCCCAGCCCTGGAGGCTCCCTGAGTTCCCCACTTCCAGCATCTCATTTTTGTATAAATACCCTGGTCCTCTCCCAGTTCACCACAGAGCAGTGACCCCCCTGTGCCAGACACTGCCCTGAATACCACTGCCTGGGGTTGTGTCTCCTCATGGTGTGGACTTTTGTTACAGCACATACACCCCCACCCCAGCCTTTCCCATCAGAGGAGTGAGGAGGATCCCCTGTGCTGGTGTGCTCTTTGTTTATGGCCCTGCTTTCATTGTTGAGTGAGCACATCGTGCAGGGCCCTGCCCCAAGCCCTCACAGCTGAGCTGAAGAGATGCAACACATCATGCCAGGATTTCTAGTTGTTGGTGAGACCTGGGATAACCTGGGCCCACTTAAGCCAGGATGTGCCAGGAGGACCTCTCTGAGAAGAAGTCTGCTCTGCAGAAAAAGAGCTAGTACGCAGGCCCCTCCTCGTCTCCCTCCTCTGTCCTCCTCCCCTGCCTCTCCTGAGCTATGTTCCACAGTGGCCCTCCCACCAGACCTACCTTCTCTGCTCCTGTCCAAGGCCTGGTGACCCCAAGCCTGGCACCCACTCCCCTCTGTCTGCCTGGGTCAGCCATTCACTCACTGCCAGCATCCCAGGACATGATGGGCTGGCTCAGGCCGCTTTTTGTTACTTATTATTATTATTTTTGAGACAGAGTCTGTCTCTGTCACCCAGGCTGGAGTGCAGTGGCACGATCTCGGCTCACTGCAAGCTCCGCCTCCTGGGTTTACGCCATTCTCCTGCCTCAGCCTCCCGAGTAGCTGGGACTATAGGTGCCCGCCACTACGCCCGGCTCATTTTTTGTATGTTTTAGTAGAGACGGGTTTTCACAGTGTTAGCCAGGATGGTCTCAATTTCCTGACCTCATGATCCGCCTGCCTCAGCCTCCCAAAGTGCTGGGATTACAGGCGTGAGCCACAGCGCCCGGCTGGTTCAGTCCCCTTTTAATCCATGTCGCTCCTGAAATGTCTTCCATCCCACCTCCTCCACTATCTCCCACACCCAGTTCTCCTGTCCCCACTCCCTCCTGAGCCTAGCAGGCAGCCCTTTCCTTTTCATCTTGTGTCTTTAATATATTTATTGAGGTTCCCATACCATACCATACAACTCACCCATTTAAAGTCTGTCCAATGTAATGGCTGGGAGTGGTGGCTCACGCCTGTAATCTCAGCCCTTTGAGGACCTGAGCTCAGGAGTTGGAGACCAACCTGGCCAACATGGCAAAACCCTGTCTCTACTAAAAATACAAAAGTTAGTCGGGCGTGGTGGTGCACACCTGTAATCCCAGCTACTTGGGAGGGTGAGGCAGGAAAATTGCTTGAATCTGGGAGGTGGAGGTTGCAGTGAGCCAAGATCTTGCCTCTGCACTCCAGCCTGGGCAACAGAGCGAGACTTCATCTCAATGATAATAATAATAATAATGAAGTGTGCCCAGTATATTGATTTTTTAGTATATTCACAGAGTTGTGTGGCCATTGCCATGATCAGAATTTAGACCACTTTCATCACCCAAAAGAAACCCTGTCTTCCCTATTAGCAATCATCCCACCCCTGGCAAACACTAATCTGCTTCCTTTCTCTCTGGATTTGCCTGTTCTGGGCATTTCATATCAATGGAGCCATAGACTGTGTGGCCTTTTGTCTCTGGCTAATTAATACCCATTGTGTGGATGCACCAGGTGTTGTGTTTTCATTTGTTTTTTGATGGGCACTTGGGTCGTCTGCCTACTCTTCAGCTGCTGTGAATAATGTGAGTACTGCTGCCATGAGGATTTACGCTGTACAGGTGTTTATATGGCTATAGATTTTCATTTCTCCCATGTGAACTTTCCCTTAAGAGACAAACCACTGGATCTTATGGTAACTTCGTGTTTAACATTTTGAGGAACTGCCGAATTGTTTTCCAAATTGACTACACCATTTTGTGTTTCCACCTGCAATGTATGAGAGTCCCAATTTCTCCACATCTCAACAACACTGATTATTTTCCATTTTTTTGATCATAGCCACCGTCCTAGTGCATGTGAAACTGTATTTCATTATGGTGGAGTTTTTTAGAAATTCTTTTTGGGGGCCGGGCGCGGTGGCTCAAGCCTGTAATCCCAGCACTTTGGGAGGCCGAGGCGGGTAGATCACGAGGTCAGGAGATCGAGACTATCCTGGCTAACATGGTGAAACCCCGTCTCTACTAAAAATACAAAAAACTAGCCGGGCGTGGTGGCGGGCGCCTGTAGTCTCAGCTACTTGGGAGGCTGAGGTGGGAGAATGGCGTGAACCCGGGAGGCGGAGCTTGCAGTGAGCCGAGATCACGCCACTGCACTCCAGCCTGGGAGACACAGCGAGACTCCGTCTCAAAAAAAAAAAAAAAAAAAAGAAATTCTTTTTGGGGTTTTTTTGCTCAGTTTTCTGGGCATTGATCGTTGATTTGCATTTCACTGCTGGCTGATGATGTCGAACATCTTTTCATGTGTTTTATTATTTTTATTTTTTATTATTTTTTTCAAGAGATGGGGTCTCAATGTTGCCCAGGCTGGTGTCAAACTCCTGGGCTCAAGCTGTCCTCCCGCCTCGGCCTCCAAAGTGCTGAGATTCTAGGAGTGAACCACCACCTTTGCATGTGTTTATTGGCCATTTGTATGTCTGTCTTGGAGAAATGTCTTTTCAAATCCTTTATATATTTTTAATAGGGTTTGTTTTGTTTTGTTTTGTTTTCTACAGGCACCTGCCACCGTGCCTGGCTAACGCCCGGCTTAGTAGGGTTTTTTAAATTATGGAATTATTGAGTTGTAAGAGTATGTGTCTATATGTTGTCTTCTCAGCTAATTGACAGTTTCATTTACAGCACAAAAGTTTTTAATTTCATTGAAGTCTGGGCCGGGCACGGTGGCTCACGCCGGTAATCCCAGCACTTTGGGAGGCTGAGGCAGGCAGATCACTTGAGGTCAGGAGTTTGAGACCAGCCTGGCCAATGTGGCAAAACCCCGTCTCTACTAAAAATACAAAAATTAGCCGGGGGTGGTGGCTTGCGCCTGTAGTCCCAGCTACTTGGGAGGCTGAGGCAGAACAATCATTTGAACCCAGGAGGCAGAGGTTGCAGGGAGCTGAGATCACGCCACTGCACTCCAGCCTGGACAACAGAGTGAGACTCCGTCTCAAAAATATATGTATAATAATAATTTCAGGCCGGGCGCAGTGGCTCAAGCCTGTAATCCCAGCACTTTGGGAGGCCGAGACGGGCGGATCACGAGGTCAGGAGATCGAGACCATCCTGGCTAACACAGTGAAACCCTGTCTCTACTAAAAAAATACAAAAAAATAGCCCGGCGAGGTGGCGGGCGCCTGTAGGGAGGCTGAGGCAGGAGAATGGCGTGAACCCAGGAGGCGGAGCTTGCAGTGAACTGAGATCCGGCCACTGCACTCCAGCCTGGGCGATAGCGCGAGACTCCCTCTCAAAAAAAAATAAATAATAAATAATAATAATAATAATTTCAATGAAGTCCAATTTATGTATTTTTCCTTTTGTCACTTGTGCTTCTGGTGTCATGTCTAAGAAACCTAGTTTGAGGCCGGGCACGGTGGCTCACGCCTGTAATTCCAGCACTTTGGGAGGCCGAGGCGGGCGGATCACAAGGTCAGGAGATTGAGACCACGGTGAAACCCCATCTCTACTAAAAATACAAAAAATTAGCCAGGCGCGGTGGCAGGTGCCTGTAGTCCCAGCTACTTGGGAGGCTGAGGCAGGAGAATGGCAGGAACCCGGGAGGCGGAGCTTGCAGTGAGCCGAGATCACACCACTGCACTCCAGCCAGGGGGACAGAGCAAGACTCTGTCTCAAAAAAAAAAAAAAAAAAAAAGAAACCTAGTTTGAGGTCACAGAGACTGACTTTTACATTTTCTTCTAAGAGTATATAGTTTTAGCTCTTACGCTTAGTTCTTTGATCCTTTTGAGTTAATTTTTGTGGATGGGATAAGGAAGGAGTGCATCCTCATTCTTTAGCATGTGGCCGTCTGGTTATCCCATTTGTTGAAAAGACTGTTTTCTCCCCCATTGAATTATCTTGGCACCTTTGTCCAAAATCAATTGACCATAAATGTGAGGGTTTATTTCTGGACTCTCAGTTCTGTTCCATTGATGAACATCTCTGTCCTATGCCAGTGCCACACTGTCTTGTACACACAGCTGTGGGATAAGTTTTGAAATAGTATATAGTGTGAGTCTTCCAACTTTGTTCTTTTTCAAAATTGTTTTGGCTATTCTGGTCCCTTGCATTTCCATATGAATTTCCCAACCTGCTTGTCAGTTTCTGCAACAGGAAAAGAAATGGTTGGCATTCTGATGGGGATTGCATTTCGAATCTGTATCAGTTTGGACAGCGTTGCCATCTGCACAGTGCTAAGTGCTCCGATTCTTGAACACAGGATGTGTTTTTATTTATTTTGGTCTTCTCTAAGAATGGCCAAGGCCGGGTGCAGTGGCTCATACTGGTAGTTCCAACACTCTGGGAGGCTGAGATGGGAGGATTGCTTGAGGCCAGGAGTTCAAGACCAGCCTGGGCAACATAGCAAGACCCTGTTTCTATGAAAAAATATATGTTTTTCCTTTTTTCTTTTTTTGTTTTTTGAGACAGAGTTTTCTCTGTCACCTAGGCTGGAGTACAGTGGTGCCATCTCAGCCTACTGCAGCCTTGACTTCTTGGGCTTAAGTGATACTCCCGCCTCAGCTACCAAAGTAGGTGGGACCACAGATATGTGCCACCACATCTAGCTAATTTAAAAATATGTATTTTGGGCCAGACATGGTGGCTCAAACCTGTAATCCTAGCACTTTGGGAGGCCAAGGCAGGTGGATTACGTGAGGTCGGGAGTTCAAGACCAGCCTGGCCAACATGGTAAAACCCCGTCTCTACTAAAAAATATAAAAATTTAGCTGGGCACGGTGGTGCGCATCTGTAATTCCAGCTGTTCAGGAGGCTGAGGCAGGAGAATCACTTGAACTTGGGAGGCGGAGGTTGCAGAGAGCTGAGATCGCACCACTGCACTCTAGCCTGGGCTACAGAGCGAGACTTTGTCTCAAAAAATAAAATAAAATATGTATTTTATAAATGTTTCACTATGTTTCACAGGCTAGTCGCAAACTCCTAGTCAAGCAGTCCTCTCGCCTCAGCCTCCCAAAATGCTGGGATTACAAGCGTGAGCTGCTGCACCCAGGTGAAAAAATTTGATCCCACCACTGCACTCCAGCCTGGACAACAGAGAGAGGCCCGGTCTCCAAAACCAAAAAGAAAAAGAATGGTCTGCACACCCTTTTGTGCATGCCCTTCACCATGTTCCCCACCAGACTAGCAGTTCCTGAGACATAGACTCTGAGGCCTGGGGCCTTGACCCCTCTGTGGTCAGTGAGGAGGAAGAGCCCTGCACAGGCTGCATGCAAATACAAGAGGCCCTGCATTGTTTCTGTCATCTCATACATCTCTGTGCTATGCCAGTGCCACACTGTCTTGTACACACAGCTGCGGGATAAGTTTTGGAATTTATTTCTTTTTTGGAATTTATCTTGCAGATGGACCTGCATTTGAGTGCGCAGGTGTGAGGGTGCAGGTTCTCCCCAAGGGTCCATTTTCTGCACCAGAAGGCTTAGGGCAGCCCAGGTCTGTCCCCTGGGTTCTCTGTAGCCGTTGAAAAGAACGAGATGGCCGGGCGCGGCGGCTCACGCCTGTAATCCCAGCACTTTGGGAGGCCAAGGCTGGCGGATCATGAGGTCAGGAGATCGAGACCATCCTGGCTAACACGGTGAAACCCCTTCTCTACTAAATATACAAAAAATTAGCCGGGCGAGGTGGCGGGCGCCTGTAGTCCCAGCTACTCGGGAGGCTGAGGCAGGAGAATGATGTGAACCCGGGAGGCGGAGGTTGCAGTGAGCCGAGACTGCGCCACTGCACTCCAGCCTGGGCGACAGAGCGAGACTCCATCTCAAAAAAAAAAAAAAAAAAAAAAAGAAAAGAACAAGATATGCCCAGTACAGTGGCTCACGCCTGTAATCACAGCACTTGGGGAGGCCAAGGCAGATGGATCACGAGAGGTCAGGAGTTCGAGACCAGCCTGGCCAATATGGTGAAACCCCGTCTCTACTAAAAATACAAAAATTAGCCAGGCATAGTGGCGGGCGCCTGTAGTCCCAGCTATTCAGGAGGCTGAGGCGGAAGAATCGCTTGAACCCAAGAGGCAGAGGTTGCAGTGAGCCAAGATCATGCCACTGCACTCCAGCCTGGGTGACAGAGTGAGACTCCATCTCAAAAATAAATAAATTTTTAAAAAAGAAAAGAACGAGATATTGCCAGCCTAGGCAACATAGCGAGACCCCATCTCTAAAAAAATTAGTTAGCTGAACATGGTGGCACACACCTGGGGTCCCAGTTACTCGGGAGGGTACTCCAACTCACTTGAGCCCAGGAGTTGGAGGCCGCATTGAGCCATGATCGCGCCCCTGCACTCCAGCCTGGGTGACAGAGTGAGACCTTGTCTCAAAACTAAAAACCAAAACAAAGAAAACAAAAAAGAACAAGGCAGCTGATGAAACCTCCCATGTGCTGGACAGGAGACTGAGAGCTGGGAGCTGGCCCTGAGCATCCCGGGCCTCTCGAGAGACGTGCCTCTGAGCCCGGACCCAGCACACCCTCATTACCTGTAGCATGGAAATGTCTTACCCCTGACTTAGGCTTCTAACAGGTTAAATAACCAGGTGCAAACTTGAGCCAGTTTCTCACTTGTCTCTGGGTCTAGCAGAGGTAGCTCACAAGCTCCATGCTGGAGCAGAGCTGAAAGCAGAAGTACAGGACAGGCGCAGAGTAGCCCGAGCAGGCGTAGAGCAGGGCCCGGTGTCCTGGAGGCGTGGAGATGGCCTTGCCTTCCACCTGCTGGTTGTTTCCTGAGTGTTGACTGGAGCCCGGCCTGCCTGATCTTGTCATTCGTCCCCGCAAGCGTGAAGCCTCTCCAGAGAAGAGACTGGGGCTGGAAGGATCTGGAGGGTGCAGGGTGAGCCTGGGAGCCAGACCCCAGGCAACCCAGGCCTCCCTGAAGACCCCAGTGGGCCCCCAGCCTGTCAGTCAGGATTAGAGCAAGGCCGCACTGGTGCTCAGTAAATATTCATGATAGCCTCTGTCCTCCCTGGGGTGCAGGGCAGGGGGCTTGACCCTGCAGAGCCAAGAGGTAGCACGGCCACCCCTAGGGCCCAGGGGGTGGCTGGGCAGCCCCCGCAAGGCACTGCCTGTCCCTGGCAGCTGTGTGCAGCCCCCCCTGCAGGGCAGCACGCGGAACTGTGGCCCAGGTGGCCGGGAGCCACCATGGACACTGTCAGAGTCACCCTCCTACTTGGGGGCCAGCCTGCTGCCCACGGTCCAAACAGCCTTCTAGAAGATGATGGAGCCGGAGCCCCCCAGCAACCACCATCTAGATCTTCAGGCCTCCTGAGGTCGATGCCCAGCGTGTACCTTTCAGAAAACCCCTGGCACGGGGGCAGAGGTGTCACAGTCCAGGCAGCCTCACTCCTGAGAAAAAAAGCTGCCGTTGTCCCTTGACTGCAGAGTGGGCAGCGCCTGGAACAGCCACAACAGCCGCTGGGAGCTGTGGAGGAGGGTGTCTGAGTGGGGGCTGGCCCGCTGAGCAGCGCCTCTCTCCACAGGCTACAGCATGCTGGCCATAGGCATTGGAACCCTGCTGTACGGGCACTGGAGCATAATGAAGTGGAACCGTGAGCGCAGGTAAGGCCCCCGGTGGGCGTTGTCTGAAAGTCGTCCTGGCCAGTTGTCAGGATCCTGTAGCATTCTGCTGTTGCCTGTGCTGGCAAGGGGTGAACTGGCCCCTTGAACTTGGGCGTGCAGTCTCAGGCCCCAAAAAGTGCAGATCCAGCACTTCCATTTCTAGGCTCTGTCCTCCAGATGTCTCCATGCCTGTAATCCCAGCACTTTGGGAGGCCAAGGTTGGAGCATTGCTTGAGCCCAGGAGTTCAAGACCAGCCTGGGGAATAGAGCGAAACCCTGTCCCCCCGCCCCGTGCAAAAACATGTGTCTAGTGAGGAGGGCTGGGACCCACGGATCCAGGTTAGCGACAGGATATGAGTGGGGGGCCTGCCTTGGGCCTTCTAAGCAGAATTTTGTCAGAGGTGACCAGGCTCAAACCAGACCACACCAGGCAGTGGCCACACAGGGCCAGATGAACTAGGGCCAGGCGCCCCCCTCTCCCTGTGTCACAGGCTGGGCGCTGCTTCCCCACACCCCCCTCCACCCGACACAGGCCAGGCAGGGCTGGAAGATGGGGGTCATTGCAGGGAACTTGGAAGCTGCCAGAAAGCAGGGAGAAGAAAGGATTGTGGCCCCGCCTGCCCCAACCTCACACACTGTGATTATTTTGAGAGACAGGGTACGTGGTTTTGTGAGGCCCAGAACCCTGTGATGAAGTCACCCCCTCCTTCATCGCGATCATCAGGCAGAGTTATTTTTAGGATAAAAAAGTTTTTAATTGCAAAGAAAGTAGAAAGCCAGCAGTCTTGTGGGCAGTCACTCGTGCAGCTACCTGCACACGCCCTCCTCTCAGGCTCCTGGTGGGCTCTGCCCACGACCCTCACCCTGCTCGCTGCCTGCCTCCCGCCCCGCCCCCCCCAGCTATTCCCCCAGCTCCCCATTCCCTGCCTCTTCCCCCAGCAGCACTCTGACCCCTGAGGCTGGTGCTGCCTATGCTCCCCTGACCCAGCCTGGTCTGACCTGAGTGTGGGTTTCGGGCTTTCACAGGCGCCTACAGATCGAGGACTTCGAGGCCCGCATCGCGCTGATGCCACTGTTCCAGGCAGAAACTGACCGGAGGTAGCACTGCTGGGGCCAAGATCGGGAGGTCACTGGCCTGAAGGCCCCAGGCTGCAGGGCCTGACCTGCATCCCCGAAGGTGGCCAGAATGCCCATGGGGGCCATTGCCATGTGCCGTCAGCTGCATCCTCAGAGAGGCGTGGAGACTTAGTGGAGACCCAAGGGGGTGAACCGGAAGGCTTCCTGGAGGAGGAGGCAGCACTGGGGCTGGGGCAGGAGAAAAGCTAGGAGTTTGCCGGGGGAAAGGGAGACAGGGTCGGAGGGAGGCTTGAAGGGGTGCCACCAGGGGCCCTAGGCAGGGGCCTCTCAGGGCACTGAGGCCCCACCCCCACCATCGGCCCCATCCCCACAGGACCTTGCAGATTCTTCGGGAGAACCTGGAGGAGGAGGCCATCATCATGAAGGACGTGCCCGACTGGAAGGTGGGTCCCCGGCTAGGAGGGCAGGGGTGCCAGCCACGGCAGAGACAGGGCCTGGGGTTGGGGAGCTCTCACAGCTTTCTATAGAAACCCCAGGACCAAGGCGGTGGTGGGTGCTGGGTCCCAGGAGGGAAGGCTGTAGCGCCTGGCCATGCATAGGGGCCACTGGTCCTGGGGGATGGGTCCCAGCAGGCTGTATGTGGGTGGCTGTGCCTCTACCCATACCCCACTGTCCCCACAGGTGGGAGAGTCTGTGTTCCACACAACCCGCTGGGTGCCCCCCTTGATCAGGGAGCTGTATGGGCTGCGCACCACGGAGGAGGCTATCCATGCCAACTACGGCTTCATGTGGTATACCTAGGCCCTGTGCCCTCCGGCCACCTGGATCCCTGCCCCTCCCCCACTGGGATGGAATAAATGCTCTGCAGACCTGGCCTGCCTGTTTTCCTGGGGACTGGGGGAGAGAAGGAGGAGAGGGCCCAGCTAGGCACCACCAGCTCACATGTAGCATGGGGACGGAACAGATGCGATACAGGGTGGCCTCAAAACACACCTAGGGGCTGCCCCTGGATCCACCACCAGCCTCCTCTCTGCCTCGGATATGCCCGGACTCTCCTGCCTCCCTGTTGAAACCCTGCCTGTCAGCAGCCCGCTCACCCCTCCAGGCTGGGGGCCCCTGGGTCAGCTTTGGGTCAGACCTTCTCCACGGAGGTCTGGGGAATGGGAGGAGCCTTGACCTCCCGGATGCAAGTGATCCTCCCGCTTCAGCCTCCGGAGTCACTGCAATTACAGGCGTGAACCACCATACCCTGTGCGGCCCCGCCAGTTGTAGGCATGGCGAGGGTATTTGGCTGCGGAGGGGCTCCTCGCTCCCTGAGAGGGAAGCTCAGAGACACAGGGATATCTTCAGGGAAACCAAGTTGGGTGAGGCAACCAAGATTGGCCAGGTGACTCTGCTATGGGATCCTGGCAGTTCCGCTCCTGGCACGAAAGGGTTAAGTCCGTCTGAGTCCACCGACCAATGGTGACGCGCAGCGCCTTCGAGGCGCCTCCTGAGTGGCGGGCACGCAGGGTGGGCGGGAGGGAGGAGAATAGCGGGCACCCTCTCCCCCCCGGGAGTGTGCTTAAAAGGCGGTGGTGGTGGCTGCAGCGCCCGGTGCCCCGGGTGACCTCGGCCATGAGCAGCGCAGCCGGCCCAGACCCGTCGGAGGCGCCCGAGGAGCGGCGTTTCCTCAGGTCAGCGGGGGAGAGGGACTCTGGAGACGGGCTTGGCTCTCATGGGGCCAGGAGCAGCCAGTAGGACCGGAGGCAGAGGCATAGCTGGGACAGAATGGGGTCCGGGGACTGGAGACGGGCACAGCCAGGATGGAGGTTCAGCGGCAGAGGCATGACCACGGTGGGGAATCGCAGGCAGGGATATGGCAAAGAGGAGCCTGGGAATCCCGGGAATCCGAGACCCGCCTGGTATCTTGCTGGAGACACTGAACTGCGTTGCTGGGGAAACTGCCTCCAGGGGCAACCCCGCCCCTCATGAATGATTCATCAACAGCGCTGGTCACTCCCACACAGAACCCCAACCGTGACCCAACCCCACACTCCATCTCTCCCAGGGACCTTGGAGCTGCAGCCCCAACTTCCCGACATGGGAAGAGCTGAGCTGAGCTCAAATGCTACCACCTCCTTTGTCCAGAGGAGGAAACTGAGGCCTGGGGAAGGCAGTCATGGCTAGAGCAGATTTGGAACACACTGGCTGTTTGCCAGAGGTTGGTGAGTTTGGGATCTGAAACTAGCGCCGTAGCTGTGACTCCCACCTCATCCTCCTCAGCCTTTGTGACATGGGATCCCAGGCAAGGCTGTGGACCTCACTGTGAACCAGATGCGTCCAGCAGCTCCTGCCCACTGCCCACCTAGCAGGGCACATGTCCCCTCAGCCAGTGTCCAGACTCAGTCTAGGGAATAGTGTTCTAGGAGCTGGAGCCGGGACTTCAACTGGTGTGGGGGGCCTCAAATGCTAAGTGAAGGGAGCGATGGGGCTCTCAGGGGTGGGTAGGAGCGAGAACCTAGTGGAGAACCGGCTGACAAGGCTGGAGACACAGAAGGGCCTCTTAGGCATGGTGAGGAGTTTGGAGCTTGAATGTTCCCAGAGCCCTCGGGAGCCATCAGCAGGTTTGGGATCCTGTGATGCAATCTGGTGTTCAAGTTTTCAAAGCACCCTAGGCTCGTGTTGAGTTTTGGAGGCAGGAGACTGCTGTGTGTGGCCCTGTGGTGGTCTGGTGGGCAGAGGTGTGAGGAGGAGAGAAGCAGGTAGGACTGAGGCAGGGTGAGTGTGGCATGGGCACCCTGGCCTGAGGTTTCACCTCCCAGAGAGCCCCCTCCTGGAGGCATTTGGGGAGTGTCAGGCCCAGTTCCCTTTGGACCCAGGCCACCTCAGGCTTCCTGGGTCTGACAGGGAAATCCTTGGGGCCTTGAAGCTTCTCTCATCTGGAGGCTGAGATTGGGGGGAGCAAAAGGCACCTCTGAACACCCCCAGAATCCCACAACAGCAGAATGGACCTGTCCTGCCTGCCACCCTCCTCCACCAGGCTCCAATTCCCACGAAGCTTCCTCCCCCACCCCACAGCTGCTGCTGCGCCCCACCCCCAGGTTCCTAACCTGGATGACCCTCTGCCCACAGAGCCCCCATTATCATTTTAATGACCAGTTAGGCAGGAAGAGAATGTTCCAAGTGGCTTCCAGAGACCAAAGCTTTGGGACAGAAGAAGAGAAATGCATCACCATCCCGCTCTCCACTTCCTCCCCACACCCTCCTGCAGGGGCAGCAGTCAGAGCTGTCACAAGATGGAGGTGGAGGAATGAGCCATGTTCCCAGCCTGCCAGATTCCTCACCCGGAATGCAAATGCACCTTCTCCTATGTGCTTTCCTGGGAGCTGTGCTGGCCTTCCCGGGGAGACTCTTTGTCTGACTTCACCATGAGCTCCTTTTCCCCACCCCGTCCTTCAACTTCATCCTGTGTCAGCTGCAGACAGGCTGAGGTTTGAATTTGGCTCTAGTTACTGGGGTGTCCTGGGTTCACACTGGGTGTGATTTTTCTGCCCTGAGCCTCCATCTCCCCATATGTGTGGACCCCCGAAGTGTCCTTCTTACCGTGTTCCTCAGTCTGGCATTTGAGGCCCTGCCTGCCCTGTCCCCTTGATCACTCTGCTTCAGCCTCCCTTCTGCCCCTCAAACATACTAGGCTCCTTCCCACCCGAGGGCCTTGGCTTTTGCTGTTCTTGCCCCTGCATTACCTCCCACGATGTGCCAGGCCGCCTCCTCCAGGAAGCCCTCACTGACTCCCATCCCATAGCAGTCCTTTCTCCTGCAATCTACCTACCCGGCCTTATCATGCTGCAAAATTGGCCAGAGGGCAGTCATCTCCCATTCAAAGAATTGAAGTAAAGAACCTCAGGATTCATCACCCCAAACCTCCACCGTCTGTAGGTCTGGCTCTATGTCTTTGTTCATGTCCTGTGGCTCTGGAGACACCAAGGGGGAAAGACCCGGTTTCCTGACTTGCTTCCTGCATGACCCTGGGCAAGCCACTCGGCTTCTCTGAATCATTAGTTGTTTTTCCAACTTTTCTAGGCCTGGCTCTTTTTATTGTTTATGTTTGTGTTTTTTATTATTTTAGAGACAAGGTCTTGTTCTGTCGCCTAGGCTAGAGCGCAGTGGCGTGATCATAGCTCACTGCAGCCTCCACCTCCCAGATTCAAGTGATCCTCCTGCCTCAGCCTCCTGGGTCACTGGGATTACAGGTGTCCATCACCACGCCCTGCCTAGCCCCACCAATTGTGTAGGTCACCCCAATATTCAGTTTTGCTCCAAGAGGTGGAGATGGACCCCAATTACTCAATGAAGTGGATGACAGAGCTTCGCCTCAAGCTAAGTGGCCCCATTTCTCTGGCAACAAATAACCTTTTTTTTTTTTTTTGGAGACAGTCTCACTCAGTCGCCTGGGCTAGAGTGCAGTGGCACGATCTCGGCTCACTGCAACCTCCGCCTCTCAGGTTCAAGCGATTCTCCTGCCTCAGCCTCCCGAGTAGCTGGGACTACAGGCGCCCGCCACCACGCCCGGCTAATTTTTGTATTTTTAGTAGAGACAGGGTTTCACCACCTTGGGCTGGAATTCCTGACCTCAAGTGATCCACCTGCCTCATCCTCCTGTAGTGCTGGGATTACAGATGTGAGGCACCGCGCCCGGCCTGACCACAGATAATCTAATTATGTCACTGCCCCTGAAAATCGGTCACCAAAGGGCCTCCTAGCCCCAGGCCCCAAGGCCACCCCGCTGATTGTGCCATCAAACTCTGCAGCCTTAAAAACCCGTGGACGCCCCCCGTCCTGTCCGCCCCTTCCAGCGTCCTGAAGCTTGTTCAGTGGCTCCCACTGCCTGAAATCAGCCCATCGCCCCCATCGAAGTCCTTCATGTTCCATTCCCCTTGGTTCCTTCCGCCTTGGGAGCTGGGGACGTCTAGATCCGGTTCCGTGTCCCACGGTTTGGAGCAGTAGAACCAACGCGCGCGGCCAGCGCATCTTCTGCCACCAGAGGGCGCCCGCGCCTAGGGCTTTGGCTCCCACACCGCAGCCCGCCAGGCCTCGATTCAACCCGCGTGTCGTACTGTGAAACTGAGGGCATCCCCAGCTCAAGGCTGCAGACGCTACTCGGGGGTACAGGTTGGGAGGGTGGCTTTGGGACCGGGTTTAGAAGCTTGGCGGAACATTTCTGGCTCCACCTGAGGCTCTGTGTGTGTCTCTGAGTGTCCCATCCCACTCTGTCCCCAGCACCGCGGAGGCAGCCGCCCTGGAGCGGGAGCTGCTGGAGGATTATCGCTTTGGGCGGCAGCAGCTCGTGGAGCTGTGCGGTCATGCTAGTGCTGTGGCTGTGACCAAGGTACCTGACCCCTGACCCCCAACCCTGACCCCAACCAGGCGGCCAACTCTCCTGAGCTGCATGACTCCAGTGACCAGAGTGGTCCAGCCCTCAAGAACCCCCTTTTTGCTTGGGCCTACTCCAGTCTGATGGGTAAACTGAGGCCCAGAGAGGCTCATGGCTGGTACAGGCCAGACGGGGATCTGAGACCCCTGGTATCAGAGAAGGCCAGAGCAGAGGTTATTGCAGGGACAGTGCCGCGACCCTGGAAGTGCAGACCCCTCCTGCACATGTGGCCCGCCTGCTTCTCCCACCTCCTGGGTCTTGGGCACCAGGGACATCTGCTCCTGCAATCTGAACACCCCTAAACAACCCCGTTCTGCAGGTGGGGAAACTGAAGCTCAGGTGGTGAGGGGCCTGCCCTGGGTCACAGGGGGATGGAAGCAGAGCTGCAACCCGGGTGTGTCTGGCTCTGGAGTAAACCCTCACACCTCGAGGGGCCAGGAGGATGACACAAGGGTGATAGCAACAATCATACTATGGAGTGCTTCACCGTGCAGCCAGCCGTGCTGGGCCTCAGTTTCCTCCTCTGCAACAGGATAATAAATGGTACTGATGAGTCAGTCCCGAAACGAGAATGCCTCAGAAAACACACACACAGAAGGCTCTAGCCTGACTGCCTCCTCTTCCTCCCCCTCCATCCTCATCCCCCTCGCCTTTCTCCTCCTTCCTCCTCCTCCTGCCGCCTCCTCTCGCCCTCCTCCTCCTCCTCCTTTCTCTCTCCCTCCTCCTCCCCTTCCACCCCTTTCTCCTCTCCTTTCTCCTTCCTCTCCCTCCTCCTCCCCTCCTGTTCTGCTTCCTCCTTCCCACTTTCCCTACCTACTACCCCTCCTCCTCCTTCTCCTCCTCCCCATTCTCCCCCTCCTCCCTCCTCCTCCTCTTTTTCTTCTTATTGCCACGGTATACTTTTTAAAAACTCAGGGTTTTTCTTCATGTAGACTTAAATGTTTGTATTTCCAAATGAAATAGATCCCAGGTGAGGCGCCCAAAGAAGGAAAATCAAAATCCCAGAAAGAAACCCAGGTAGTCACCACTCCCCCGGCGCTCAGTGGCCAGCCATCGGGTTTTTGCACTGAAAGCCCCTTGTCTGTCCAGGAGCCCCTCAGTCCCAGTCTTGGGTCTTGGGCTGTGGGCCTGGCGTGACTGGGGTCACAGGCATGTTCATGGCAGGTCAGGACCGTGCTAAGCCCTTGGGGAGGAGACTTGAACGGGGAATAATCTGCCGTCTGTGTTGGAGCTTAAAGGACAGCTGGGCTCAGGAGACACCCAGTGTGCCTGTCAGCCGGTGGCACTGTCATCGCATTTGATAAAGGCCAAACTGAGGCTGGGAGAGGAGAAGGGGCCGGGGCCACGCAGAGTCAGGGCAGGGCTGGGGCTGAAATGCCTGTGTTAGAGATGCATACATGCCACAGAGACAACCAGAGACATGGAGCCCCAGAGATGGAGACAGAGACACAGAGACAGGGAGACTTGTTGGTGAGAGATACAGAGAGAAAGATAGGCAGACAGAGACAGAGTCTGAGAGACACAGAGAGACACAGAGATGGCCAGAGACAGACGGAGAGAGACAGAGATACAGAGACAGAGACAGAGACAGAGAGATACAGAGACAGCCAGAGACAAATGGAGAGAGACAGAGACAGAGAGAGAGTCAGAGACATACACATAGACACAGAGTCTGAGAGATGCAGACACAGAGATGGCTAGAGACAGATGGAGAGAGACAGAGACAGACAGAGACACAGAGAGTCTGAGAGAGACAGAAACAGCCAGACAGGTGGGGAGAGAGACATGAAGAGAGCCAGAGACATACAGGGAGACAGAGACACGGAGAGTCTGAGAGATACCCAGAGACACAGAAACAGCCAGAGAGAGACAGGCCCCAGGGCATCATGGGTAAGGTTGGGCTCCCCTACTCTGGGGCCTCCGGGAGGGGCTGAGGTCTGGAAACATGGGCGGGGGCAGGCCCGCGGTGAGAAAGGTGGAAGAATGTCTGCAGCTCAGGCGGAGAATAAACAAACCACACTCCCGGTGACGGGCAGTGGCCGGACGCACGTTTTTCCTGCACCGACCTGGCAGAGCCTGAGACCAACCGGGCGTCTGCATCTCCGACGGGGAAACTGAGGCCCCAAGAGGCCCAGCCCCTTATCCAGAGCACCTCACCTCCTATCCTATCCCACTGCCTCCAGGCCCAAGCCCCATCCCTTCCTCTACTCTGGGCCTCAGTTTCCTCTCCAGGCAAGGAGGAATCTGGACTGTGCCTGTGCCTTTGCTGTGCCCCCCCCTCCACCAGGCGTTCCCGTTGCCCGCTCTCTCCCGGAAGCAGAGGACGGTGCTGGTCGTGTGTGGCCCGGAACAGAACGGGGCAGTGGGGCTGGTCTGTGCCCGTCACCTGCGGGTGTTTGTAAGTAGCCAGGACCCCTTCGACCTCCCAGAGTCCCTGCCCCTGCAGAAATCACTGCCTTCTTTTGATAGCGTCCCAGCGGGACATCGACGCAGGGCTAGGTTGTAGAATATGCCCAGGGCTTGTCCCAGGTAGGGTCTGGTGCTGGTGACCAGGTCAGGGAAGCCTGGGAGGGCCTCCAGCCCGGACTCCCTCTTCCTCCACCCCCAGGAGTATGAACCCACCATCTTCTACCCCATGCGCTCGCTGGACCTGCTGCATCGGGACCTGACCACCCAGTGTGAGAAGATGGACATCCCCTTCCTAAGCTACCTGCCCACTGAGGTCAGCGCTGGGTGGCAAGTGAGGGGGACATGGTGTGCCGTGGCCCCGAGCCGCCCTGACCCTGCCTGCCATCCCCAGGTGCAGCTCATTAACGAAGCCTACGGGCTGGTGGTGGACGCCGTGCTGGGCCCCGGCGTGGAGCCGGGCGAGGTCGGGGGCCCCTGCACTCGCGCGCTGGCCACGCTCAAGCTGCTGTCTATCCCCCTCGTGAGCCTGGACATCCCCTCAGGCATGCCGGGCAGAGGGGGGCACAATGGGGCTTGGAGGGCTTGGGTGGAGTCCCCCGTGCCCCAGCTCCTGGCGGACCCTGCCTGTCTGAACCTGTCTCCCCAGCTTGGATGGACCCACACTTGGCTGAGGCTAAGGGTCACACCCATCCCTCAGATGGGGAAGATCGAGGCTGCCACCCCAGGTGACCCCAGGTCTCCTCCTTCCCCCACCCCAGTGCCCAGCCCACATGCCCTCTGCCCACCCCTGGCCCAGTCTCCTGGGCAGACGTGAGCTCACTCGGCAAAGGCCGCGCCCGCCCTGGCCGCCGCCCCATGCCTGTTGGAACCATTAGGCGACAGGCAGACGGAACAAACAGCCGCTGGCCAGCCGGACCCTCCGTGGGGGTGGCTGGACTCCGGGGGATGTCCCCTGGCTCTCGGGATCCCAGGGACATCCCAGCAGGGTGCCGCAGAGCAGGGGCAGCAAGGGAGGAGGTGTGCTGTCTGATCTGAGCGGCGAGGCTGCAGGCTCAGCCCAGGACAGAGAGGGTGGCTCTGTCAGGTCAGAGGGGATGGTTAGGAATCTCTAGTCTGAGGGTGGTGGCTATGGTCAGAGAAGGATTAAAGTCTGAGGGAGAATCCAGTGGCTTCTGGTGAGTGGCCCCAGAATCAAGTCAGAGATAGGAGAGAAGGCAAGGCTCCTAGGCTGAAAGTGGAGGCTCATTCAAGAGGTGATGGAGGCTGGGCACAGGGCTCAGGCCTGTAATCCTAGCACTTTGGGAGGTCGAGGTGGGCAGGTCACCTGAGGTCAGGAGATCCAGACCAGCCTGGCCAACATGGCGAAACCCAGTCTCTACAAAATATAAACATTTGCTGGGTGTAGTGGTGCACGCCTGGCGTCCTAGCTACTTGGGAGGCTGAGGCAGGAGAATGGCTTGAACCCGGGAGGCAGAGGTTGCAGTGAGCTGAGATCGTGCCACTGCACTCCAGCCTGAGCAACAGAGTGAGACTGTATCTTAAAAACAAACAGGCTGGGCGTGGTGGCTCACTCCTGTAATCCTAACACTGTGGGAGGCCGAGGTGGGCAGATCATAAGTCCAGGAGTTCGAGACCATCCAGGCCAATATGGTGAAACTCCATCTCTACTAAAAATATAAAAATTACCCAGGTGTGGGGGCATGCGCCTGTAGTCCCAGCTACTTGGGAGGCTGAGATGGGAGAATTGCTTGAACCCGGGAGGCGGGGGTTGCAGTGAGCTGAGATCATGCCACTGTACTCCAGCCTGGACAACAGAGTGAGACTCCCTCTCAAAAAAAAAAAAAGAAAAAAAGAAAGAAAGCCGGGCGCGGTGGCTCAAGCCTGTAATCCCAGCACTTTGGGAGGCCGAGATGGGTGGATCATGAGGTCAGGAGATCGAGACCATCCTGGCTAACACGGTGAAACCCCGTCTCTACTAAAAAATACAAAAAACTAGCCGGGCGAGGTGGCAGGCGTCCATAATCCCAGCTACTCGGGAGGCTGAGGCAGGAGAATGGCGAGAACCCGGGAGGCGGAGCTTGCCGTGAGCTGAGATCCGGCCACTGCACTCCAGCCTGGGCGACAGAGTGAGACTCTGTCTCAAAAAAAAAAATAAATAAATAAATAAATAAATAAATAAATAAATAAAGGTAATGTCTAATCTGCTGGTGAGGGTACCAATCTGGGAGTGAGGGTAGGGACCTTCGGTCAGATGGAGGAGTTTCTAATCAAGTGAGCTCAAGTCAGGTGGGGAGGAGGACATGTCCTGTTAGAGGCAAGAACTTGGGGCAAGGAGACAAGTCCGACGTCAGAGGCTTGCCTGAGGCTGGAGGCCAGTTTGTGGTCTGAGTAGAGGATGGATATCTAGTCACGGGTGGAGGCTGGGGTCTGGCTGGGAGGTCTGGGAGGAAAGAAGCTCTAAAGTGGAGAGGCTGCAAGTTGATGCCGAGAGAGTTGTGGGGACAGGTACCAGGGCAGAAGGCAGAGGCATGGTTCTCATGGGAAAGGGCAGCAGGTGGAAATGGTGTCTGAAGACAGAGGCTGGGTCAGATGGAGGAGGGCGATTGAATGGTAGGATGGGAGCAGAAGCAGAAAAGTCTGAGTGCAGAAGCTCTGGTCCGATTTGGAGGGAAACGCCTCCAAAGACTGGGAGAGACTTGTCTGAGGGCGGAGGCAGAGTTCTAGGGGGAGACAAGTCTCACCAGGACCCACGTGTCAGAGAGAAGAGGCTGGGTCTGATGGGGGAGGGGAAGTGGGGGGTGGGGCAGCAGGACTCTGGTCTGAGAGCAGAGGCTCAGTGTTGGAGGGGAGAGGAGGAGAGGCAGGGCCAGGATGGACTCTAGGCTGAGGGCGGGCCACCCTCCCAGTTCCCAATCCCCCCGGACCCTCCTCCCTCAGGCTGGGACGCAGAGACCGGCAGCGATGCGGAGGACGGGCTGCGGCCTGATGTGCTGGTGTCTCTCGCCGCGCCCAAGCGCTGCGCCGGCCGCTTCTCTGGGCGCCACCACTTCGTGGCCGGCAGGTTCGTGCCCGACGACGTGCGCCGCAAGTTCGCCCTGCGCCTGCCAGGATACACGGGCACCGACTGCGTCGCGGCACTGTGACCGCCACCCGCGCCCACACCGCTGGGACCCGCGCCAATAAACAGCCCTCCCACCACCACCGCCTCGCCTCCGCCTCCTTTGTGCACCGGCCCGCCGCGGGGGGTGGGCACACTCGAAGAGGGACTTCACGCGATCCCTGGGTGATCCAAGGCGGGGAGCATGGAGAAGGGCGGTGGAGTGGGACTTCCCGCTGGCCTCCTAGAAAACTTGAGCTAGGGCTGGGGGCGGTGGCCTGTAATCCCAGCACTTTGGGAGGCTGAGGCTGGAGGATCGCTTAAGGACAGGAGTTTGAGACCAGCCTGGGCAACATAGCGAGACCCTGACTCTACAAATTAAAAGAAAACGAAGAAAACTCGAGCCAGAAGAATGGAGGGTAGATTCAGGGTGGGACTCCCAGAATGCCTGGGGTGGCCTAAATCCTATAGGATCGAAGTCAGACGCGAGGGAGGACTTCCAGCCGCCTAAAGCGTGTCCGAGCAGCTTGAGGCTGGATTCCAAGTGGCACTTCCCTCAGGCAGCTTAGGATGCAGCTTGGAGGACGGAGTGGGCTCGGGGAGGGAGTTCCAGCGGACCAGGGGGAACCCAGGCCAGCCTGAGGGCGGAGGCACAGCCGGACGCACCGAGGGGGGCGACCCAGAGGGGTTGCTGGAGCGTTGGTCACCCAGGGCCAGGGGGCGTGGCCTGAATAGGGCGTGGCCTGGGCGGGATCTGCGGTCGCCTCCCGCCCCCATCCTCAGTCCCAGCGGCCGCCAGACCCGCCGGAGTTGGACCCGAGCACGCCGCGGAGCCCGGACCCTCCCTCGGACGCTCTGCTCCGGCCATGGCGTCGCTGCTGCCACTACTCTGTCTCTGTGTCGTCGCCGCGCACCTGGCTGGGGCCCGAGGTGAGGCGCCTCCAGCCCCCGCGCCCAGCCCCTGAAGCTCCCGAAGGCCTGGCAGCCGGCCTTGCGTGAAGCCGCACTCGGGGAGAGAATCCAGGGACCCACGCGCTTCCCCGGGGACTGGGTCCCCTTCACCAGTCGGATCCCCGCGACCACCTGGGGCGCGGAGCGGGCCTCATCCATTCTCTTCCTTGGCTAAGCCGGGAGTGTGGATAAGAACCTAGAGTTCCTCCCGGGGTCTGGACTCTCCCACCCTGGACCGAAGGGGTCGGAACCGGCCCCTCCTACCTAACTCCCACACACCCACTCACTCCAACCGCTGGAGAAAGAAATGCCCATCCCTGGAACACTCAGTGGGGCGGGGGACGGGCCGACTTCTCAAGTGAGGAGACTGAGGCGCCCAGAAGGAAGGGGCTTGTCTGACCTCATCACTCTGCCGGGAGTATCTTAGATAGCTCCTATCTTGGAGAAGCCAGTCTAGATTCCAAGGACTTCTGACCAGCAGCTTGGACTCTAGTACAGGGATGGAAGATAGACTAAGGGAGGGACTTCCAGCAGTCTATCTTGATGAGGGGGAGCCCAGCCTGAGGGCAGAGGCACAGCCGGCTGAACTCGGGGCAGCTGAACACAGTGGGAGGGAGACTCTGGCCTAGGGGAACTGGATGGTACTTGGACTTCCCCAGCCGGGGGGTTGGGGCTAGGTCAGAGAGAGGTACTTGGCTTTGGGAGCCTGGTGGTGGTCGTGGGCAACGTAGTGGAGGAGAGTGGCAGCCCTCGGGGGTTCTGGCCTTTCAGAGGCTCAGTTTTCCCTCCTGTTAAAATGGGGATCATGGGCCGGGTGCGGTGGCTCACGCCTGTAATCCCAGCACTTTGGGAGGCCGAGGCAGGCGGATTACCTGAGGTCAGGAGTTCAAGACCAACCCGGCCAACATGGTGAAACCCCATCTCTACTAAAAATATAAAAATTAGCAGGGCGTGGTGGCGAGTGCCTGTAATCCCAGCTACTCAGGAGGCTGAGGCATGAGAATCACTTGAACCCAGGAGGCAGAGGCTGCAGTGAGCCGAGATTGTGCCACTGCACTCCAGCCTGGTTGAGAGAGGGAGATTCTGTCTCAAAAAAAAAAGAAAGAAAAGAAAAAAGAAAAAAAAAGGGGATGATCATGGCTGCACCTTGCCCAAAAGGAGGCTCCCAGCGGTCCCCATCAGTAGCAGCATGCTTCCTTCTCCCCATTCCTCACCCACAGACACCAACCCCACCGAGGAGCCCACGGCGACTGCATTGGGCCTGGAAAGACGGTCCGTGTACCCCGGCCAGCCCTCACCAGCCCTGGAGGACTGGGAAGGTGAGTCAGCTTGCCTCAGAGCCCCGTCTCTGCTGCGGGCTTGTTGGGGGGCTTGGGCTACTGGGGTCGTGTGAGGAGAGGGCACACACTGGGCGAAGGGACCAGTGCCGTCCTGGTCCCTGGACATGACAGCCCCTGGAGGTGATGCCCCAAGTTCAAGATCTAAGTGAGAGGCCGGTCAGACAGAGGCAAGAGCTCAGCGCACCGGGATGGACCAGGTCAGGCCCTGGGCGGCAGAACTGGGGGCGCGGGGAACCCAGTCTGCCCTGCACCTGTTTCAGGCAGCTGGCTCGGGTCGTGGGCGCGCTCGACTAGCCCGTGCCCACCGGGGGAGGGGGCTGAGACAGCAGGTAAGGCCTTTGCACGCACGCATGGGGGCCTACAGGCCGCCGCCCCGGTCCCAGCGCGTGCGGTGCCCGCAGAGGCCAGCGAGTGGACGTCCTGGTTCAACGTGGACCACCCCGGAGGCGACGGCGACTTCGAGAGCCTGGCCGCCATCCGCTTCTACTACGGGCCAGCGCGTGTGTGCCCGCGGCCGCTGGCGCTGGAAGCGCGCACCACGGACTGGGCCCTGCCATCCACCGTCGGCGAGCGCGTGCACTTGAACCCCACGCGGGGCTTCTGGTGCCTCAACCGCGAGCAACCGCGTGGCCGCCGCTGCTCTAACTACCACGTGCGCTTCCGCTGCCCACTAGGTGAGGGCGGGGCTGGATGATGGGGGCGGGGCTTGGAATGGGCGGGGCTGCGTTGTGGGTGGGTGGGGCTGGGAGGGGCAGGACCGTGGGGGTATGGGCGTGGCTAGGAAGAGCCGGGGGACCCTTGGGTGTAGAGCCACGTGAGGGGGCGGAGCCAGGGAGGGCGGGGCTTTTGAAGAGAGGTGCTGGGAACAGCGCGGGGCTCAGGTGCACCGTCAGGAGGCCCAGCGGGTCAGGACCCATGTGCAGCCCCCTGGAACGCATCTCCCTCCCGCTGCCCTCGTTTGCGCATCTGTAAGAGCTTAGTTCTGTGGCGTGCCCTGAGCCCAAATGTGTGCAGGATGCAGGGAGAAGAGCAGGACTGACCCCCGGGACCTTATGCCGGGGTGGGGAGGTGGGTCGGCATCTAAACTATGTTTTCGACAGGCGCGCTTAGGGGAGCATGGGTGGGGGCGATGGCAGATCTGCCATGGGGAAGAAGGGTCCTTTAGTCCCAGGTTACCCGGAGGCGCGGTTCCTGGGGAGTGCGGCCGCCTGATCTCTGTCCCTGCCTTCCGCAGAGGCCTCGTGGGGCGCGTGGGGCCCGTGGGGTCCCTGCTCGGGGAGCTGTGGGCCAAGCCGTCGCTTGCGCCGCCGCCACTGCCCAAGCCCCGCTGGGGATGCGTGTCCCGGGCGTCCTCTGGAGGCGCAGAGGTGCGTGCGGCCTCGATGTCCAGGTAGGAGGGGCGGGGTCTGGAGGCAGGGGCCCCGTACAAAGGGGAGGGAGGGGAGGTTAGCGGCTGAGCCTGGGGGAGAGGGTGGAGTTAGAGGCGGGGCCTGGATGTAGAGAGGCAGTGCCTCTCATGATCGATGCCTAGAGGGGAGGAGCTAGTTGGGGGCGGGGCCTCATGGGACGGGGCTGTGAAGGGCGGGGCCTGGTGCAGGGGCGGAGCCTAGTGGACCCAAACTCTGGAGCCAGGTGGAGACCCGCCCTTCCTTCCTTCCTGGGCCCAAAGAGCACTGGTAACTATGCACATCTGGACAGGTGGATGCCAGGGGGCTCTTGTGCAGGCAGACATGGGCAGATAGGGGGTGCTTCCCCTGTGTGCATTCCAGACTGTACGGATGTCTCCGTGGGGGAACAGAAGTCAGTTCATACACTCAGGGTGCACACGTGCGTGGCATTTGCAGCCCCTCCTGGTTCCCCACGCCCACACAGACACCCGCTCACAGCCTGGCAGACATGATGCCTAGGCCCTCACAGGGCCAGACACCGGGCAAGCCAGGAGGAGACTGGAAATTCCACTAGCGCCTGGGCTCCACAAACACGGCCTGGAGGCTGCTCCGGGGAGCCCGTCACAGGGTGGGGGCACATGGTGGCCAATGGGGCGTTGGGGTCCCCACCCCATCGCGCCTGGCTCTGCCCTCCCGGCTCCTGTGCCCTGAAGTTTCCAGTGGAATTTTCCATTTTATGGAGAAACCGCAGGATTGGGAAGGGGGGCAGTTGTTCTCAGCCCAAGATCCAGCCCCTTGCTGGGCCCCCAGCCCCTGTCCAGACATTTTCTCTTCTGCTGGAAAGGTCTGTGCCATATTTTGAGACTCACCTCTCCTGTCCCCTCCTATAGGACCTCTTCCCTACCTCTCTGGGTCCCAGTTCCTACCCCCTGGCCCAGCCCTGACCACTCAGCCCATCACCCCCTCACACCAGGGACTGCTCCAAGCAGGGCCATGCTGAGGCCTCTGAGAGGCACCTTATAGGAGGGCCCCAGACATATTTGTTGAGTGACTGAGTGGAAAGCCCTCCTCAGGAGGGATTATGGAGGCTTCTCTGCCCTGCTGCCTCTCCATATCCCCCCAGGGTGCGGCCTTGACACCTGTGAGTGCCCGGACCACATCCTCCTGGGCTCGGTGGTCACCCGATCTGGGCAACCACTGCCAGGAGCCAGGATCTCCCTGCGAGACCAGCCTGGCACCGTGGCCACCAGTGATGCTCATGGAACCTTCCGGGTGCTTGGTGTCTGTGCTGACAGTCATGCCAATATCAGGGCCCAGATGGATGGCTTCTCTGCAGGGGAGGCCCAGGCCCAGGCTAACGGATCCATCTCTGTGGTTACCATCATCCTTGATAAGTTAGGTAAGCACCCTTACTTACAGCATGGGGCATGAAGGGGCTGAGGATCTGGGGAGGAAGTTCTAGCACTCAAAGTCAAGGGAGGAAGAAATAAGATGTGACACAGTCATTGGTGAAGGCACAGAGTGAGTCCGGGCATTTCTGGGAGAAAGAAGAGGATGGGGACCTTGTGCCTGGGAAGGGTCGGTGGGAGAAGCTCTGATCTTTGCCACCTTTGACCCCAGAGAAGCCATACCTGGTGAAACACCCTGAGTCCCGAGTGCGAGAGGCTGGCCAGAATGTGACCTTCTGTTGCAAAGCCTCCGGGACCCCAATGCCCAAGAAATACTCCTGGTGAGCACCCCCCCTGGGCTCAGGGGCATCTTCTCCGGCTTTGGAGTTGGATTCAATTTCATGATGTTATGTGGTTTCCCATCTGGAGAGTGGGGAAAGCGTTAACAGGGAATGAATTGGTTGGGAGAGGGACTACCAAGGAGGTTGAATGGGGCCAGTCTCGCTGGGGAGGAGGCTGACTTTGGCAAAGCCTCTCTGGAGATCCCCAGCCGCGCCTGCAGACTGGGGGCCAACACAGCCTCTCCCACTAAGCCCTATGGTGTCACTCACCTGCCACCCAGGTTCCACAATGGGACCCTGCTGGACAGGCGAGCGCACAGGTACGGGGCCCACCTGGAGCTCCAGGGGCTGCATCCAGACCAGGCTGGCATCTACCACTGCAAGGCATGGAACGAGGCGGGTGCTGTGCGCTCGGGCACTGCCTGGCTCACTGTACTTGGTGAGTGTCCTTGGCCACATCCCTGAGCAAGCCTTCCCCCAAACAGAGCCCGGACTATAGCTAAGCTCAACCCCAAATGGAGTCCCCACTTCAGACCGATCCAATCCTAGGCCTCCACTGAGCCCCCATACCACTCTGAGCACCAACCTTCCATCTTTACCCTGGGCAGACCCATATCCCTTAGGTTGAGTCCTTGACCACAGACAGAGCCCCCAGCCTTGGCCTCCATGAAGTCCTCCTCCCTGCCCTGACCTGTATGTTTTCTTGGTCCCCAGCCCCAGGCCAGCCATCCTGCGACCCCCAGCCCCAAGAGTACCTGATCAAGCTCCCTGAGGACTGTGGTCAGCCAGGCAGTGGCCCTGCCTACCTGGATGTGGGCCTCTGCCCCAACACCCACTGCCCCAGCCTGGCAGGCTCCAGCCCCCGATGCGGGGACACCAGCTCCCGCTGCTGCTCTGTGCGCCGTCTGGAGAGAAGGGAGATCCACTGCCCTGGCTATGTCCTCCCGGTGAAGGTGGTGGCAGAGTGTGGCTGCCAGAAGTGTCTGCCCCCTCGGGGGCTGGTCCGGGGCCGTGTTGTGGCTGCTGACTCCGGGGAGCCGCTGCGCTTCGCCAGGATTCTGCTGGGCCAGGAGCCCATCGGCTTCACTGCCTACCAGGGAGACTTTACCATTGAGGTGCCACCCTCTACCCAGCGGCTGGTGGTGACTTTTGTGGACCCCAGCGGTGAGTTCATGGACGCTGTCCGGGTCTTGCCTTTTGACCCTCGAGGTGCCGGCGTATACCACGAGGTCAAGGCCATGCGGAAGAAAGCACCGGTCATTTTAGATGCCAGCCAGAGCAACACGATCCCCCTGGGCGAGCTGGAAGATGAGGCGCCCCTGGGCGAGCTGGTCCTGCCTTCTGGAGCCTTCCACAGAGCCGACGGCAAACCCTACTCAGGGCCTGTGGAGGCTAGGGTGACGTTCGTGGACCCCCGAGACCTCACCTCGGCAGCATCCGCCCCCAGTGACCTGCGCTTCATGGACAGTGACGGCGAGCTGGCTCCGCTGCGCACCTACGGCATGTTCTCCGTGGACCTCCGTGCGCCCGGCTCCGCGGAGCAGCTGCAGGTGGGGCCAGTGACCGTGCGGGTGGCTGCCAGCCAGATGCACATGCCGGGCCACGTAGAGGCCCTCAAGCTGTGGTCGCTGAACCCCGAGACCGGCTTGTGGGAGGAGGAGAGCGGCTTCCGGCGCGAGGGGTCCTCGGGTACCCGGGTGCGCCGCGAGGAGCGCATCTTCCTGGTCGGCAACGTGGAGATCCGGGAGAGGCGCCTGTTCAACCTGGATGTGCCTGAGCGCCGCCGCTGCTTTGTGAAGGTACGCGCCTATGCCAACGACAAGTTCAACCCCAGCGAGCAGGTGGAGGGAGTGGTGGTCACGCTGGTCAACCTGGAGCCCGCCCCTGGCTTCTCCGCCAACCCCCGCGCCTGGGGCCGCTTCGACAGCGCGGTCACCGGCCCCAATGGTGCCTGCCTCCCCGCCTTCTGCGACGCCGACCGGCCCGACGCTTACACGGCCCTGGTCACCGCCACCCTGGGCGGCGAGGAGCTGGAGCCAGCACCTTCCCTGCCCCGCCCACTCCCGGCCACCGTGGGCGTCACCCAGCCCTACCTGGACAGGCTGGGGTACCATCGGACGGACCACGACGATCCCGCTTTCAAGCGCAATGGCTTCCGAATCAACCTTGCCAAGCCCAGGCCAGGTGACCCCACCGAGGCCAATGGGCCTGTGTACCCATGGCGCAGCCTGCGGGAATGCCAGGGGGCCCCGGTGACCGCCAGCCACTTCCGCTTCGCCAGGGTGGAGGCGGACAAGTATGAGTACAACGTGGTGCCCTTCAGAGAGGGCACGCCTGCCTCCTGGACTGGCGATCTCCTGGCCTGGTGGCCCAACCCGCAGGAGTTCCGGGCCTGCTTCCTCAAGGTGAAGATCCAGGGTCCCCAGGAGTACATGGTCCGCTCCCACAACTCGGGGGGCAGCCACCCACGCACCCGGGGCCAGCTCTATGGGCTTCGGGATGCCCGGAGCGTGCGAGACCCCGAGCGACCGGGCACCTCGGCAGCCTGCGTGGAGTTCAAGTGCAGTGGGATGCTGTTCGACCAGCGGCAGGTGGACAGGACGCTGGTGACCATTATGCCCCAGGGCAGCTGCCGGCGCGTGGCGGTCAATGGGCTCCTTCGGGATTACCTGGCCCGGCACCCCCCCCCAGTGCCCGCAGAGGACCCAGCTGCCTTCTCCATGCTGGCCCCCCTAGACCCTCTGGGCCACAACTATGGCGTCTACACGGTCACTGACCAGAGCCCACGACTGGCCAAGGAGATCGCCATTGGCCGCTGCTTTGATGGTTCCTCTGACGGCTTCTCCAGAGAGATGAAGGCTGACGCTGGCACAGCCGTCACCTTCCAGTGCCGGGAGCCACCGGCTGGACGACCCAGCCTCTTCCAGAGGCTGCTGGAGTCCCCGGCGACAGCACTTGGTGACATCCGCAGGGAGATGAGCGAGGTGGCGCAGGCACGGGCCCGGGCCTCAGGTCCCCTCCGCACCCGCCGGGGCAGGGTCCGGCAGTGACCTGGGCCTGGGGCCTTGCTTTCCCGCCTCCCTCCGGACTCCTCTGACCCAGGAAGTTTTGCCCCTCTTTCTTCTCCAGACAGCCCCCTCCCCAGGTGTCTGGGCCTCCTTTCTCCTCCCCTGTCCAGAACTCAGAGTCAGACAAGAACCCGGAGCATCTGATGGTAGAAACACCAAGGAGGCAATTGTTGCTGTGTGGTATGGAATGAAGTTTGCTGTGACTCTCGGGCCAGCACCCCGGGGACAACGTTCAACCCTAGCCTGAAGGGACCGGCTCCCCCAGCTCAGAAGCCGTCCCTGACTTTTCGTGTGTATTTTGACCCTGATTTCAATCTTCTACCTTTGGGAGTTCTGACATTTGGCACAAAGTTCCCTCTGCCTATTTGGAGCTCAGCGCTAGACCAGGTCCCCTGCCCCGAGTTTTGTTTTTGGGGTTATTTATTGAAACAAAGCGTGGGGAGCTGGTTGTGGGTGTGAGTGGGGGTGCGGGGTCCAGGCTAGGCCCAGTGAAAAGGAGGAAGGAGCTTCTTGGGGTTCCCATGTGGGGTAGGCTCTGGGGCTGAGGGGAACAATTCTCACATGTTTGGTGCTTAGAGACCTGCCCGGGGCGTTGGGGTGGATATTCCCGCCCTCCGGGGGCTCAATTAAAAATGCTTTATTTCCAACTCATGGTGTCAGGCTCCAGGGAGGAAGGATGGAGGCTGGGGCTGCCCGGCCCAGATATACCTTTGCAGGCAGAAACACGCGGAGGCACACGCGGGTACCAGGGGCAAGAAGCCCAGGTGGCCGTGACCGCTGAACACAGTAGCAGCCGCTGCTCTGGCCTGGCCTCCTTGGCTGTGCCTGGCCATGTGCCCCGGAGCTACAGCGGGCAGGGAAGGGCCCTGGCAGGGGAGTCTCTGGGGCAGGCAACAGCGATCGAGGCCACCCTGGACCTCCTCAGTCGAGTCCACAGCAGCCCCGCCCTGGGCCCCACCCACCTGAACCCCGGCCACACATCGGTCATGTGGCGATGGGGCTGCCTGAGGCCAGGGCTTTCTGACCTTGCCAGGACCCTGGTTCCGGAGGCGGCAGAATCACAGCTGGCTGGCGGTCTGTGTGCACGTGTGTCCTCCTGGAGCTCCACGGGGCCGGTGCTGTTCTGACCACACCCCCACTGTCCAGATAGAAAAACTGAAGTCTGGCATGAATCTCAGCAGCTTTGAGCCCCCTGTAGCTCTAGGTGTGTGAGTCCCCAGGGCCTGGGGACCAAGGCATCAATGTGACAAGACTGGAGTGGCCTCCGGGGCATCTGAGATGGGAGACTTGTCCCTGGCTGACACCCCCCAGGGAGTGGGTATGTGGCGCATCCCTTAGCTTAGGGGGCAACCACCCACTTCCTCTTCAATCTCCCACCCATCCACTGGCCCCCCCTCCCCAGACCCCCTGATCCCATCGTGCAGCCGTCTAGCATTTAGAGGCGTGAGCTCTGCTGCGCTGGCAACCTCAGGGGCCCTGAGACAGCCTCTTTCTCTAGGAGGAGATAGGCTCACCTGTGCAGACCCCAATATGCCCTGGGGCCAGTGCTCCACCCAGAGGGGTCCCTGGCTCTTGTCCACTGGCCACATCCCCCCTTTGACTGAGGTCTTGGCAAATCCGAACCTCCGCACCTCTCACCCTTTCACTCAGGAAAACATTCCTTTTGCCCTAGGGTGGACTTGGGGGCCTGGAGGCACGGGGAGAAGCTCAAAATGCGAGGCATCACCCCGGTCTCTGAAGGTGGACCCCAGGGCTCTGCTGGAGTTTGGGTTTGGGCAGCCCCAGACATCGGCACCCCAGCCTCACCCTCGATAGGCTGTGATAGGCAAGAGAGGGGAGATGGTTTGAGGTCCCTGAGGGAGCTGGCAGGGGTTGGAAGTACATACATTTATCCAGAATTTACTGTCTCTACACCCCCAGCTGACAGGCTCAGAGGTGCAGGCCCCCCGCCCAAGGCAAACTAGGTTCCCAACCTGCCGGCCCGCAGAGCCCTGCTCAGGGCTGCCTGGTGGGGTCCCGGGGAGGGGCAGGAATGGGGGTGCTCCCATTTGCCACGGGCAAAGCTGGCTGCAGCTTCCAGGCAGAGGGTGATGAGGTGTCAGGCTCCACAGCCAAATACCTTTCATTGAGAAAGTGTTGGGGCCTCTGACGCTGCCAGGCTAGGGTGGCCAGCCAAGTGTGGGGCAGGCAGCTGGCCCAGACCTGTCCCCTTCCCTAGGGTGGGGCAGGGGTGGGTGGGCATCCTCCTGAAGTCCCCTCCCCAGCCACCATGGCTGGGCCAGGAGGGGCATTTCAGGAGGAGGACATGGCTGAAGCAAAAACTGGGCAGGGCATGGGGGCTACAGTCCAGCTCTTTCCCATCCCTGCTGATAACTCTGCAAGAAGGCAGCGTTTGGCCACAATTTCCAGATGAGGAAACTGAGGCTCCAAGAGAAGGAAGCCATCGCCCTGAGTCAACAGCCATGTGCCTCTTGACACTGCCTATCTCCCCCAGCTGCAGCCCTCGAGCCAGGAATCCCACCCCCTCCCTCTTGGAACCTGGGCTACCGTTCGCCTCCTGGTAAATCCATTGTCCACCCCCCTCAACCGAACTGGGGTTGCCAGATCACACCCCCTCAGTCTGGGGGCAGTGGGGGGCAGGGGACCCCCCCAAAGAGACCCCCAGCTTCAGCCAACCTGGGTCAGCTCAGGGCACAAAGAGGCCCTTGGTCCCGCCCACGGCATTTTAGACTTTTATAATTTTAGAACCAGGGGTTCTTAAAATTCCTAGCACCATGATGGGGAAAAAATCTTGGAACAGTAAAATGTTTAAAACAAGAGTCTTAAAACCACAGAATCCAAGAGGAGGGAGATAAAAATGAACACATACTGAGCACTGACTGAATGTAAGCCCTCCTAGCCAGCCCCTGCAAAGCCTAATTCACTTTAAGGGCATTTAGTGTAAATCTGTTGCCTTGGGATCCCCAAAATACGCTTTTAGAGAGGATGATACCCCTATTCCACAGCTGAAGGAATCTTCTCAGGGTCACACAGCAAATGGGGACACTGTGGGCTGGACGAAGGGCAATGTTGCCTGGAAAAGGGGACATAAGCACTGGGTCTTGAAGGATGTGTAGGAGTTTGCTGGGTGGCCAAGGCAAGAAGGGCATTCCAGGGTGCTGGAAAGGTGAATGTGAAGGCTGGAGGAGGGAGACCCATGGAGGGCAGCAGTAGAAGGGAGACACAAAGGGAAGGTGAGGAGGTGCTCGAATGCTGAGTGAGGAGCCTGAGTTCTCTGGTGAGCAATAGGGAGCTATGGGAGGTGCTGAAGCAAGAGAGGGTTACACAATATCTCGTGACAAAGACTCCCCTGGAGCTGGTGCAGGACTCAGCTTCTTAAAACATGCTTCTTTCATGGAACTGGGATCTGCTCCCTCCCACTTGGGGGCCCCTCCAGGGTCCAAACCCTGCAGCCCAGCGCCCTCTCTCCCCCAGCTGCCTCCCATCCTGGCTGAACATCCCTGGCTCCTCCACTGGGGCCTCGTGGACCTGGCGTGGCAACCCACCACTTCCCCGGCCCCGTCTGTCTCTCTCATCAGCCCTTGGAGTTGGGTCTGACCCAGCCTCAGACCCCAAAGACTGGAGCCAGCCTGGCGGGGAGACCTGGCTTTGGTCAGGTGGGGGAAGCGCTTGTGCTTCAATGGTGGAAACGAAGGCAGGATGCCACAGGGTGAGAGCAGACCAGGCGAATGCCATGTCCCGATGCCTCAGCACAGTAGCTGAGGCTAGACCCCTGGGCCTAGGATGGAGGGGGTCAGGGCAGGCAGGAGGGAGGAGTCCCCAGCCGTCAGGGAATCAGCAGACCCTGATGTTTGGAAACAAACACTACCCGAGGCAGGGCGAGTGTCACACAGAACCAGACACGCCTGTCATCAGTCTCGAGGTCACACTGCCCTCATCACGCCCCATCCCTGTCCCCTGTAGTCAGGGGCATGACTCCCTCCTTCTCATACTTCCTAGCCATCTTCTTGTCACCTGATTGGTGACACTGTCACCCTCAGGACAGCAACATAGGCAGTTGCACTCGAAAAGAGCACGAGGCCAGACACACCACACCCATGGGACACGCTGGACACTGTCCCCCCTCATCACCGCCACACGGGCAGACAGATGCACCTTCAACACAGAGAAAGGCCCACCCTTCAGGGTCAGGTAGCGGTGCCTGCAGCTGCACCTGTGCGTACCTGTGCCCAGCGCCCCCTTGACCCACCCATCATCACCCCACACATCGGGACGCACCTGACCCCCAGACTCCCGGCTGGCCCGAGTCAGGGCCAATCTCAACCACCCACGACCCTCCACAGTTCAGCCCCACCGGGCACACGAAGCCATGCCGAGCGCAGGCAGCACCTCCCACTCTCTCGGGGCCCTGGGGAGCCGCTCGGCCCTGGGGCTGGGGACTTGGCGGGAGGCCTCAAGGTCCCAGCCACTTCTCCAGGGAAGTCCTGAATCCCTTCCTGCTGACTCAGCCCAGGGGGCTGGCTAGGCCAGGGGCTGCCAAACCTCAGGTATGTCCTTGACGGCTGCCTGGCGGGGCCGCTGAGGCGGGGGCGGGGGCTCCCACTCGGGACTCAGTCCTTCCCCGGGCCCCAGCCTCCCCCCTTGCCCCAGATGGAACTGCAGCTTTAACTGTGGTGTTCAGGGCATGGGGCCAGCACGATGGAGCCTGAGGCCGGCTGCTCCCACCCCAGTTCCTCCCGGCTGAGGGTTGGTGGAAGCATAAGCTCCCAGCCGAGCCAGAGTATCCCAGCCTGACTGTGGCCTCATAAAGACAGCACTGTCTGGTGGGAGGTGGCCCTGGCTGCCCATCCTGGGGCCCGGCACAGGGACCCATGCACACACAGTGGGCACACACATGCACCTATGTGATGGCTACATGCAGACCTGTGGATACAGATGTGCGTCATCAGACACAAACTCAGCCCCAGGACTGACCCCCACAGAGCCCCAGTCAGAATGGGGAGGCAGCACTGGTCACAGATACCCCAGCCTGCAGGGTCAAGTTTGGCCCAGCCCAAAGGCCGGGCTGGGAAAATCCTAAGGAAGGCTTTCAGGAAGAGAGGGCATTTTGACTTGGGCTTTGAAGGGTGAATAGGAGTTTACCAAACCAAGCTCAGATGTCCAAAAGTCTTGAATGCTGGTTTTGGAGTTTACCTTTTGTCTGTGAGGATGTTGAGCAGAGGAGGGAGACAGACAAACCCCAATTCACTACCTCCTTTTAAGGACCCAGCCTCTGCCCTCAGGGAGCTTCCAGTCAGATGGGGGAGGCAGCACTGACTCAGCCAGGAGGGATAGAAGATACCTCAGCTTTGTGAAGCACCTGTCATGTGTTGGGTTGGATCCTGTCAAAAACCCATAGGGCAAATTATATTATGATCCCCATTTTACAGCTGAGAAAACTGAGGGTGAGAGAGGGACACTTGCTCAGGGCCCACAGGGAAGCAGAGCTGTTCACACACAGCCCTGGTCACTGACGTGCAACTGTGGCTGCTGACCTGGTCCCAAACTGACTCGAAAGTTTGCAGACCAGGATGGTGCAGCTCAAAGAAGTCTGCCTTGGCAAAAGTTGCATCTTTGCACCTGGAGTCCTGGCCAGGCCGGGAGGCCCCTCCTTCCGGGACTACAAGATCCCCCTGGGATTTTTCAGCAAGATCATCCCCTGTCCTTTGTTATCTGGCTGCTGAGTGGCTTTCATGGGGCGGGGGCTTCTAGGCAGAGGAATGCTGGAGTGAGCGCCTGGGGGTGCTTCGCCAGGCCTTCTGGGAGGCCTGGGTCCCCGGCCTCAGCCCCGCCTGCCATCTGGCCCAGCTGAACAAAAACACTTGGAAATGGCCGACCCAACGGAATCTGGGTTGTGGTCAGGCCGTGGCTGAAGAAGCCACTGGAAAAACACGCAGCCCACGGGGCCAGGCCCAGCTTACGTTTCACCAGGCAGGAGTGGCCTGCTGGGCGCCCAGAGCCGAGGAATGTCCGTTCTCTAACGCTTTGGAACATGTTGTCTGACTGGGGAATCCAGCAGCTGGGCGGTGCCATCCTCAGTGCCCTCTGGTCAGGCTGTGACTTACCTCCTGCTGAGTCCTTGGAGAATCAGGCCTCTTGGCGTGGCCCCCTGGCCCAGCCCCTGGCCAGCCGCTGCTGAAGACCCCTTGTCGACTTGCACACCCCTGAAGATGTAGGGCTCGCTCCCTTCCAGCTGTCATGCCAGGCAGCCGGAAGCCTGTAACTAGGCTGATTTTTTTTTTTTTTTTGAGACGGAGTCTCGCTCTGCCGCCCAGGCTGGAGTGCAGTGGCCGGATCTCAGCTCACTGCAAGCTCCGCCTCCCGGGTTCACGCCATTCTCCTGCCTCAGCCTCCTGAGTAGTTGGGACTACAGGCGCCTGCCACCGCGCCCGGCTAGTTTTTTGTATTTTTTAGTAGAGACGGGGTTTCACCGTGTTAGCCAGGATGGTCTCGATCTCCTGGCCTCGTGATCCGCCCGTCTCGGCCTCCCAAAGTGCTTGGATTACAGGCTTGAGCCACTGCGCCCGGCCACTAGGCTGATTTTTTATGGGAAGTTCTGGCTTCCTTGGCCACACAGAGGGGAGGTCAGTGCAGCCTGGGCGCTCCCTCCTTTCCCCCGGGGTCCCACCTCCTTCTGGATCTCCGGATGTCCCCTCAGTCCCCTAGGATTCAGCATGTCCCAAATGGACCCGAGTATCTCACCCCAAAATGTGTTCCTCACCTTGTAGCCATGTCTCAGGGTTATCCATCTGTCCGTCTGCCCTGCGCCGCAGGCAGGGCTGGTGGCCCACACATCCACTGAGCGCCTGCTGGGTGCAGAGCACCTCACTTGCATCTCTTCACTGACCTCTTCCGGTGAGGCTGATCCCCTTAATGCCCCACTTTGCAGGGGGTGGGGAACAGAAGCTCAGGGGGTTTCTTTCACGTCCTGAAGATGTGGTGGCAGATTCTGGAAGTAGGAGCCAGTTCCCCACTGGCTTCAGGACAAGGGCCTGGGAAACCTCGTTTGTCAGGCGGGGACGACGCCTGGTGGCCACAGGGAGAGCTGCAGCCTGGGCCATGGTGGGTCCTGCTGCAGTGTCCCTAGCTTAAGGCTGGCTTTGGTTACTTCCCTGCTCACACACCCTCCATGGCTCCTCGGAGGGCACAGGGATGCTAGATGAGGCCCTCCTGTGTCATTACAGAGACTCCTGACTGCAAAACCTAGCCTCTTGCATCAGACCTAAGCCCTGTCCTCACTCAACCTCACAGCCTGTTTCCCAGCTGGGGAATAAACCAACAATGGCCTCTTCAGGGATTGGCGACTGCAAGACTGGCATGGATTAGATGCTCTGTAACTGCAGTCATCACCCTCAGTAACACACAGGAGAGGGGCAGGGACTTGAGCTGGGGTGTCCCAGGCAGCCTCAACTCCCCTCCCTCAGTAATCACTACCCGCCCCACCCAGGACAAGGCATCCGAATCAGGGCCTCAATTTCCTCCCCAGAGTGTGGGCGCCTCCAAACTTTATCAAAGGGCCTAGTCTGTGGGGTCTTGAAACGCCCCCCCGGAGTCCTAGGGGAACAGAAACGTTCACGAGGGAGTGGGTATAGGGCTTTGCCAAGCACTGATGAAGGGACCCTAGAAACTTCCATCTTTTTTTTTTTTTTTTTTTTTTTTTGAGACAGACTCTAGCTCTGGTGCAATCTCGGCTCACTGCAACCTCCACCTCCTGGGTTCAAGTGATTCTTCTGCCTCAGCCTCTTGAGTAGCTGGGATTACAGGCAGGCACCACTATGTCCAGCTATTTTTTGTATTTTTAGTAGGGACAGGGCTTCACCATGATGGCCAGGCTGGTCTTGAACTCCTGACCTCAATTGATCTGCCCGCCTCGGCCTCCCAAAGTGCTGGGATTACAGGTGTGAGACACTGCACTCTGCCAAAACTTTCATCTTGAAACTATATGAGGGAGACCTTGAAACTGTATGTGGGGGACATTGAAACTGCATATGGGGGCCTTGAAGCGGCCACTGCACACCTCACTTGGCCTGAGCATACCTCCGTGACCTGGGTTTGGGGCCCTCTACATCTTCCCAATGCATGGTCCAGGGGATCTGGAAATGTCTACTAGGGTTCGGGTATGGAAAGTCTTTGAATGTCCATGTGAGGGGCCTCAGAACTCCTATTTTCTTTTTCCTTTTTTTCTCTTTTCTTTCTTCTTTCTTTTCTTTCTTTTTTTTTTTTTCCTTCTTTTTTTTTTTTTTTTTTTGAGACACAGTCTTGCTCTGTCACCTAGACTGTAGAGCAATGGCACAATCTTGGCTCACTGCAACCTCCACCTCCCGGGTTCAAGCTATTCTCCTGCCTCAGCCTCCCAATTAGCTGGGATTACAGGTGCCTGACACCATGCCTGGCTAATTTTCGTATTTTTAGTAGAGGTGGGGTTTCACCGTGTTGCCCAAGCTGGTCTCGAACTCCTGACCTCAAGTGATCCACCTGCCTGGGTCTCCCAAAGTGCTGGGGCTACAGGGGTGAGCCACCACGCCCAGCCCTGAACTCCTATTTTCAAGGTCCTACGCTTCTTGGCGGCCCTGGGAGTGTGTGTGGTTGTGCCCATTCTTTGAGGTTGGAGGGGAACCTGAAAGGGTTTTGGAACTAAGCCCCACTGGCCCAGGGCCTGGGGAGGCGGTCTAGGGATTGGGGATAGCAGCCAATCCTCCCCCCAGGACCAGAACCCCAGTTTCTGACCCGCCCTCTGTCCCAGGTAACCCTGATGGCTTCCCTTGAGGTGGAGAAGGCTCAGAGCCAGAGCAGGGGGCTAGAGTGGAGGAGCGGGGCAGGGGAGGGGCCGCGGCGGGGGGGTGGGGGGATGAGGGGGCAGGGCCAGGATACGTTGGGGCCAGAGCGCCAGTGGGATGTAGCCATATGCAGGGCAGGGCCAGAGTCAGGATCTAGAATCAAAGGCAGAGGTCCCAGAGAAGGCGGGGACAGGTGAGGGGCGGAGTCCTGGTGGACCAAGGCCACTTGCCCGCCCAGTCGTCTGATTCTTCCCCTCTTCCAGGAGAGATCGGAAAGTAAACCGAACGCTGCAGGTTACTTCGACCTGTGACCCACGTGGGGTGACTGATGCCAGAGACCTCCTCCCCACACACCATGCCTCTCCTCATCCCTCAACCGTCTTTGGGATCCGCTTCTGTCCAAAAATCCCCATGGGCCAGGCAGGCGCAAGGTTGCGGCCCAGGGAGGGGCAGCACCGTCCCTAGGGTCACACGGCCCAGCCCCTTACCCTGTTACTTGGGGCAGGGGGCGATTCCGGGCCGAGGGTCGGGGCGACGGACCGAGAGTGACTGGAGCTACGCCCGCGGCTGCCTGAGTTGCCCACCTCTATCCCAGGAGAGGGAACCAGCGCCAGGAGGAAGACAAGCGCCCGCCCCTGCGGACGCCCCTAGCCCTTTGGCTGAGGTCGCAGGACGCCGGCTGGCGGTGAGGAGGGGCGGCTCAGGGAAAAGAAAGCTAGGGAGGGCTGGGAGGGTTCGGGGGCTCTGAGGGGTCTTAGGGAGGGGTACAGCAGTTAGCCAGGAGGAGGGAATGCCAGTGCAGAGGCCCTCCCTGCGGTGGGAATGGGCTTATTCAGGGGCAGTGAGGGGTCAGCGAAGAGGGAGATGCCCAGATCCTGTTCCGTTGTAAGATCGCCCCCTGGCGGCCTACTAGAGAAGGGGCGGGGAGATGGGGCCGGTCCACCCTCCCGTCTACCCTCCAGCTCTCCCAGCCTGGCAGATGAGCGGCCCCCTTCTCCCAGCCTGGGTGTCCCCACAGACAAGAAGGAACAACAGAATCCCAGACCTTTCGAGAGTACCCCTGCATGGACACAGCCATCAGCACCTTTCTGTGCTCATGGGATTGCCACCAAGCCCTTTGGGCAGGAACTCCCGCTGTGCCCATTTTACAGAGGGGCAAATGGGCTCAGGGAGACAGGGCAGCACGCAGGGTGCAGAGGCAGGACTCCAACCCAGGACTCCTGCCCTGTCTGGGGCTCTGGCAGGTTGGGCTGGACGAGGTTGAGGGTGTCCGGTGGAAGCTGGAGGAGCCACTATGGGCCCGTGAGGGTCCCAGGTAGGTGGGCAAGGTGGGAGGCTGCGGAATCTACAATGCGGGGGCAGGGGACTGCACACATCACCAGGGTTCCCTCTCTGTGGCTCGGTTTCCCTAGCACTTAGTTGAGGAAGGTGAGGACATCACTGACTCCCTCCTCAAATGGTCCCCCACTGGTTTTGGGATCTGCTGGGGATTCTTGCTTGAATCCACATGCCCACGGGCCACTGGGAGTCCCTACAATGCTGCCAGTGGCCCCATTTAACATGCAGGTCCCAGGTCAGGCGTGGTGGCTCACACCTGTAATCCTAGCACTTTGGGAGGCTGAGGCAGGTACACCACCTGAGGTCAGGAGTTCAAGACCAGCCTGGCCAACATGGCAAAACCCCATCTCTACAAAAATACAAAAATTAGCTGGGCATGAGGGCGGGCGCCTGTAATCCCAGCTACTTGGGAGGCTGAGGTAGGAGAATCGCTTGAACCCAGGAGGGGGAGGTTGCGGTGCGTGTCTATAGTCCCAGATACTCAGGAGGCTGAGGTGAGAGGATCGCTTGAGCTCAGGAGTTCAAGGCTGCAGTGAGGTATGTCACTGTACTCCTGCCTGGGTGACAGAGCAAGATCCTATGTCTAAATAAATAAGTAGGCCGGCATGGCGACTCAGTCCTGTAATCCTAGCACTTTGGGAGGCCGAGGCAGGCGGATCACTTGAGGTCAGGAGTTCAAGACCAGCCTGGCCAACATGGCAAAACTCCATCTCTACTAAACACATAAAAATTAGCTGGCCCTGGTGGTGGGTGCCTGTATTCCCAGCTACTCAGGAGGCTGAGGCAGGATAATTGCTTGAACCTGGGAGGTGGAGGTTGCAGTGATCTGAGATTCACGCCACTGCACTCCAGACTGGGTGACAGAGCAAGACTCCGTCTCAAAAAATAATAATAAAAATAAATAGGCTGGGTGCGGTGGCTCATGCCTGTAATCCCAGTACTTTGGGAGGCTGAGGCGGGCAGATCACCTGAGGTCAGGAGTTTGAGACCAGCCTAGCCAACATGGAAACCCTGTCTGTACCAAAAATACAAAAATTAGCCAGGCATGGTGGTACATGCCTGTAATCCCAGCTGCTCAGGAGGCTGAGGCAGGAGAATCACTTGAACCTGGGAGGCAGAGGTTGCAGTGAGCTGAGATCGTAGCACTGTACTTCAGCCTGGGCAACAGAGCAAGAGTCTGTCTCAAAATAAATAAATTAATTAAAATAAAATAAAAAGAAACACAAAAATTAGCCAAACTATATGCTTATAGTTCCAGCTACTCAGGAGGCTGAGGTGGAAGGATTGCTTGAGCCAAGGAGGTCAAGGCTGCAGTAAGCCATGATTACACCAATGCACTCCAGCCTGGGTGACAGAGCGAGACCTCATCTCAAAAAAAAAAAAAAAAAAAAAAAGCCGGGTGCAGTGTCTCATTCCTGTAATCCCAGCAGTTTGAGAGGCCGAGGCGGGCGGATCACTTGAGGTCAGAAGCTCAAGACCAGCCTGGCCAACATGGCAAAACCTCATCTCTACTAAAAGTACAAAAATTAGCCAGGTGTGGTGCATGCCTGTAATCCCACCTACTTGGGAGGCTGAGGCACAAGAATCGCTTGAACCCAGGAAATGGAGGCTGCAGTGAGCCGAGATCGTGCCACTGCACTCCAGCCTGGGTGACAGAGCGAGACTCTGTCTTAAAAAAAATTGCATTCCAGCCTGGGTGACAGAGCGAGACTCTCTGCGCCCAGCTGGTTTCTGTTTTCAGTTGAAATGTCATTAAAGATGAGAAACTTCCCGAGCGCTTTTCCTGCACGCTGTGCCTGATGTCCTGTTGGCCCACTGCTGTGCACGGCTTGGAGCTTGGCATCCCCCAATTCCTGTTTGGGTGCTGGGTGGCGCCAAGAACCAGGGCCCTGGGTTCTATGCAGCCTGGGGTGTTGTGGGGCCCAAGGCATGACTGGGTGGGAAAGAGCACCCAGGGACTAGAGGTCTGGAGTCGGGGTGCCTCTGCCCACACCCTGCTCATAACCAAGTTAGCCCTGACATGGGATTCCCTCCCCACAGTGGTGTGGCTGGGCTTTCTACCATTTGCAGTCGGGAGATGAAAGCAACTCCCGTCCCCGCCCTAAGTTCCTGTTGTCACATGCAGTCTGCCTGCCTCATGGCCCCCTGCAGCCCAAGACTCACAGACAGAAGGCGTGCCCCTGCTCTTGTGAGCTACGTTCCGGACAGAAGTTATCAGAAACACACGCAAAAGTTGTGGGGGGTGGGTTCAGGGCCAGTTTCCAAGAGAAGGTCTTTTTATCTTTTATCCTTTTTTTTTTTTTTTAATCTTTTTTCTTTTAAATTGTGGTAAAATATACATAACATAAAGCTTACCCTTTAAAAAATTTTTTTTGGCCGGGCGTGGTGGCTCACGCCTGTAATCCCAGCACTTTAGAAGGCTGAGACGGGCGGATCACGAGGTCAGGAGATTGAGACCATCCTGGCTAACATGGTGAAACCCCGTCTCTACTAAAAAATAGAAAAAATTAGCCGGGCATGGTGGTGGGCGCCTGTAGTCCCAGCTATTCCAGAGGCTGAGGCAGGAGAATGGCGTGAACCCGGGAGGCGGAGCTTGCAGTGAGCCGAGATTGTGCCACTGCACTCCAGCCTGGGCGACAGAGCAAAACTCTGTCTCAAAAAAACAAAACAAAACAAAACAAAACAAAAACCCCCAGCAAAACAGCAAATAGAACAAAACCCGAAAAAAGTGCAAAACTAATTCCCTGTAAAATTCTGAGTTCTGAACATATAAATAAATATGTATAATTGAGACAGGGTCTCATTCTGTTACCCAGGCTGGAGTGCAGTGGCATGATCTCAGCTCACTGCAGCCTCAACATTCTGAGCTCAAGTGATTCTCCTGCCTCAGCCTCTCGAGTAGCAGGGACTACAGGCATGTGCCACCATGCTAATTAAAAAAATTTGGGGGCGGGGGTCGGGCGCGGTGGCTCACGCCTATAATCCCAGCACTTTGGGAGGCTGGGGCAGGCGGATCACTTGAGCTCAGGAGTTCGAGACCAGCCTGGCTAACATTGTGAAACCCTGTCTCTACCAAAAACACAAAAAATTAGCTGGGCATAGTGGCAGGCGCCTGTAATCCCAGCTACTTGGGAGGCTGAGGCGGGAGAATTGCTTGAACCTGGGAGGCAGAGGTTGTGGTGAGCCAAGATGACACCACTGCACTCCAGCATGGGTGACAGTGAGAATCTGTCTCAAAAAAAAAAAAAAAAAAAAAAAAAATTCTGAAAGCAGAATTTTTTTTTGTAGAGACGAGGTCTTACTACGTTGCCCAGACCGGTCTCAAACTCCTGTGCCCAAGCATTCCTCCTACCTCGACCTCTCAAAGTGCTGGGATTACAGGCATGAGCCACTGCGCCCAGTCAGGACATTTTAAAATCAGAACAGAATGATACGATTCCACAGAAGATAGTGTTGGGAGTTGGTGTCTGAGCGGCGCAGATGAGTGACAGAATCACAGCACACATGACACTGCAGCTGTGACCGGTGTCAACTACCACCCAAAACAAATCTGGTGAACAGACATCGGAATTAAAATAAGTCAAAAATTTTAATGGGAAAATCTGTGCCAAGTCCTAGAACAGACAATTCATAGCGTTACCATAAAATTACTATCAAAAAAACAAACTGAGGTGGGAGAATGAGTAGCGTTTCAGGCCATCTCGAGTCCCAGCAGACACATGAGCCAGCGCCATGGGCCCGGCTGAGGAGGGGCTCATGGGCACCACTACCCATCTGGGTTTTCTGAGGTCATTGGCGGCACGTTCAATAACAACGCAGGGGCTGGCTACACATGGCAGCTCACGCGGTGCTCTTTCCTGCTTATCCCCAAAACTTAATTAGACACACTGGAGTTGATGCTGCCAGGGTCTCCAGCAGGTGACGCAGTTGCAGGTCGGGGGGTGGCACCCTGCCAGCTACCCTGGGTCTGAAACGACAGAGATCGAGCATCAGAGGGGTGGCCGTGAGGCTGGTGACTACCCAGCTCTCGTGCCGCAGGTGGAGCCTCCAGGGGTCCCTGGGGAAGCTTGGAAAAGATCCACAGATGACCTCCAACCCAGTGGAGGAGGGAAGGGATGGAGGGGTCAGCCCTGGGTCACAGCTGGCCTTGCCACCTGATATGGGACATGGACGAGCTTCCGTGGCAGGAAAACTGGCCTCTAGTGGCTTCCCTGGGGCTTGGGCAAAGGACTGACTGGCATCAGGTATAGCAAGGGCTCCTGCCCGGCGAGGGGCAGGGAGACAAGGTCAGGCCTGGAGCCCACGGCGACACCTGGAGTGTCATGGTGAGACTTGGTGGGAAAAAGGGGCTCTGAAACCTGGCCCAACACTGGTCTGACTGGGCAGCAAGGAGGACGGGAGGCATCCACTTGTCATGAGGGGTGGGGGCTCTGTCTGCAGTGCAGAGATGGCGTCAGGTCCAAGGGTGCTAAGACGTTTGTCCACAGGACCCACCCCCACTACAGTGGGCACCGTACAGGCTAAGGAAGTGGCTGGGACTGCTCTGCCCGTGAGTGTGGGAGCACCACCCGGGGGGCACTCTGCACTGGAGTAGACACTCTACACTCTGCTGGCGTGTAGTCAGGTCCCAGGGGTGCAAAGGGCAAGGTGAGGCCCCTCGTGTGTGTCCCTGGCTGGGGGCTGCATGGTGATGGGGGGCAGCTGCCACAGCAGGGCAGTGTGGGACATGAGCTTCCCAGGACCAGGCGGGACCCCACAGATGGCACAAGGGGCATCCATTCTCTGAGCCCCTGGGAGAGAGTGGTGAGTTGGGAGGGGCACCTGGCTCTGCAGGGCCCTGGCACACGCCGCACAGCCTTGCGCCTGTGCTGGGCATGTCACACCCGGGCCTCCGCAGTGTCTTCAAGACAGTCCCCACTTATGGCCTCCCCTGCCGCTGGGGTCAGGCCCCTGTGGCCACCAAGGGGGAGTGGGAGGCCATGGGGCCTGGGTGGGGTGGGTGTGTCAGCTGCCTCAGACCCCTGGCTCCTTTTCTTCACGGTCGCCAAAACAAATCCTCACTGTGGTCAAGCAGGGCGCCCTCAGTTCCCCATCAGAGCAGCAGGAGAGGAGGTGCTGGCACAAGACCTGCCTTCCCGGCCAAGCTGCGGCACTGAGGGCGCCAGGTCTGAGCCCAAGGGAAGGTCCTGTCTCTCCTCTGCTTGCTGCCTGCCCCTCCCTCTCGAGGGAAGGACACCATGTCCTTCCACACTCCTTTAGGAGGCGCCCTTCCCCTCCACAGCCACAGCCCTCATCTTGGGGCTCATTCCCACTGACTGTTCCCAGCGGCTGCAGTGGTGACAGGTGGCGGTGGCGGAGGGCGCAGTCATTACAGAGTGGGGCCCTGCAGAGCTGTGCCCCGGTGGTGGCCACACAGCATGGCCTGTGTGACTGCTGGGACCTTTGGGGGAGCTGCCCCAAGGCTGAGGGCTGACTGACAAGACGGCCTTTCTGAGGACCTGCCACCCACCTGGGCGCTGTGGGATGGTGCCTGAGACTCACCTGGGACTGCAGGCAGCCTCCCCCAGGAGGAGGCTGGAGAGAGGTCAGCGTCCGCAGGGTGAGGAAGGCCTCCCCAGCACTGGGCAGCGGGAAGGGTCCAGAGGAGCCTGGAAGAGGTGGGAGCTGGGGTGGGCACAGTTGTGGCACCTCCTCGGGTGGGACCTACCCAGCCCCTCAGCCGACAGGAGGCCTCGAATGTGGCTCCTGCTCCTCCTCAGCATCTGGCCTCTGCTCCTCAGCCCCCCATCCCAGGGAGGCCAGCAGGGTCCTCCCCACCACACTACTAATGTCCTTTCATGTCTTGTTTTTTTTTTTTTTTTTTTTTTTTGGAGACAGTCTTGCTCTATCACCCAGACTGGAGTGCAGTGGCATGATCTCGGCCCACTGCAACCTCTGCCTCCTGGGTTCAAGTGATTCTCCTGCCTCAGCCTCCCGAGCAGTTGGGACCACAGGCACTCGCCACCATGTCCTGCTAATTTTTTTTTTTTTTTTTGAGACGGAGTCTTGCTCTGTCACCCAGGCTTGAGTGCAGTGGCACAATCTTGGCTCACTGCAAGCTCTGCGTCCCAGGTTCACGTCATTCTCCTGCTTCAGCCTCCCAAGTAGCCGGGACTATAGGTGCCCGCCACCACCATGCCCAGATAATTTTTTGTATTTTTATTGGGGATGGGGTTTCACCATGTTAGCCAGGATGTCTCGATCTCCTGACCTCGTGATCCGCCCGCCTCAGCCTCCCAAAGTGCTGGGATTACAGGCGTGAACCACTGCACCCAGCCCATGCCTGGCTAATTTTTTTTTGTATTTTCAGTAGAGACAGGGTTTCACCATGTTGGCCAGGCTGGTCTTAAACTCCTGACCTCAGGTGATCCACTCACCTTGGCCTCCCAAAGTGCTGGGATTACAGGCGTGAGCCACCGTGCCCAGCCCTTTCATGTCTTTTCTTATCAGTATCACCATTCTGTCCCCAAAGCACAGGTATCTGTTAGTTGGGATCATGGCCAAGAGGAACAGAACTCTCACAGTTGAAACAGAGCAAAGAGTTACACAGAGTTGACCACTGGGGGAAGGGCGATATGGTCCCACTGCAGCCTCCCCAGATGCAGCTCAGTGGCCGTCCATGTGGGTACAGATGACTGTCCCTGGGCCAGCCTCACTCACCGGAGCTGGGTGTTGACAGGCAGCTGGCATGGTTCCCTGGGACCCCAACTTCGGTGGTATCTGCAGCTGTTTTACCCATGTAAATGGTAGCTTCTTCTTGAAACTTCCCCATGTTCTTTTTATACCGGATTCTTTTGTTGCCAAACCAGTTGGAGACCTGTGGACACACAGGAGTCACTGGAGGAGCTGACCTGGCAACTTCTGAGACACGACGCAGTCTGTGGGTTCCCTGCGGTGCCCATTGCTCCCACTGCCTTACAAAACAACACTGCACCCTGGGGCTGTGAAGAGACCCGGACTGAGAAGGTGGCGCCCGCTGGACCACGGACCCAGGGAGATGTCCACGTGGGTTGAGGACACCCTGGAGCTGGCATGTCTTAGAACTCTGCTGCCTAAAACCTGGTGTTGCTGGAACTTGGACCTGGGATGGGGCTGGAAGGAAAACAACACTGAGATGGACGGGGAGGGACAGCGCCTCTGGCTGCCATTGCAGCAAGGCAGCAGGTTACTTTCCGTGTTCGCTTCAGGAAAAGTGAGAGCCAGGGAGACCTGGGGATCCAGTAACTGTGATCGAATCCCAAACTTATCAAATGAAAACAAGGTGAACTCTGAAGGGGTAGTTGGAATGTACCAGGTGCTAGGCTAAGCACTCCTCATATATTCATATATTTTTCTTAATTTTAATTAAAAAATTGTTTCTTGGCCAGGTGTGGTGGCTCACGCCTATAATCCCAGCACTTTGGGAGGCTGAGGTGGGGGGATCATCTGAGGTCAGGAGTTTGAGACCAGCCTGGACAACATGGAGAAACTCCGTCTCTACTAATAATACAAATATTAGCTGGACCTGGTGGCGCACACCTGTAATCCCAGCTACTCAGGAGTCTGAGGCAGGAGAATCCCTTGAACCTGGGAGGCAGAGGTTGTAGTGAGCCAAGATCGCACCACTGCAATCTAACCTGGGCAACAGAGCGAGACTGTCTCAAAAAAAAAAAAAAAAAAGAATTTTTTTTTTAGAGATAGGGTCTCACTCTGTTGCCCAGGCTGGTCTCAAACTCCTGGGCTCTAGAGCTCCTCCCGCCCTGGCCTCCCAAAGTGCTGGGATTCCAGGCCCAGCCTCATATATCGTTCTGCCTCATCCTCATGAGGACCTGGGAGGCAGCTGTTATCGTCCCTGTTGTATGAAAGCAGAGGCAGGAGAAAAAGGAGCTGGTCCACCACCAAGGTGGAATCAGCCCAACTCTGACTGCAAACTGGCACTGGAGTCCCCCAGGGAGGGGCTTGTCACCTTTGGAGGCACTGCTGATGTTTGGGGTCTATCTGCTCTGTGGGGGCCGTCCTGGGCACTGCAGCGTGCTGAGCGGCATCCCTGGCCTCCACCCACTGGGTGCCAGGAGCACTTCCCTCCTCCAGTCGTGACAATAAAAATGTCCCCTGGGCAGATTCACATGGGTGAGCACCCCAAGGCTAGCGCCTTCCTACAGGCATGGAGACGTCCTCAGATGCCCACCCAGGGCCACATTTCAGTATCCTAAAGCAAGTAAAATAAACACATAGTGTAATAACAAGCAGAAATGAAACAGCCAAGGGACAGAGGAGGATTGTGGATAACCTTTGCTACTTCAAACATTTTTTTTTTTTTTTTTTGAGACGGAGTCTCGCTCTTTCGCTCAGGCTGGAGTGCAGCGGCACGATTCCAGCTCACTGCAACCTCTGCCTCCCAGGTTCAAGTTTTGCCTCAGCCTCCCCAGTAGCTGGGACTACAGGCACGCGCTACCAAGCCTGGCTAATTTTTGTACTTTTTTTTTTTTTTTTTTGGAGACAGAGTCTCACTCTGTTACCCAGGCTGGAGTGTGGAGTGCAGTGGCATGACCTTAACTCACTGCAACCTCTGCCTCCCAGGTTCAAGTGATTCTCCTGCCTCAGCCTCCTCAGTAGCTGGGATTACAGGCGTGTGCCACCAAGCCTGGCTAATTTTTGTATTTCCAGTAGGCACGGGGTTTCACCATGTTGGCCAGGCTGGTCTCGAACTCCTGACCTCAGGTGATTCGTCTGCCTTGGCCTCCAAAGTGCTGGGATTTCAGGCATGAGCCACCATGCCTGGCCAACATTTTTTTCTTTGGTGTACTTACATTATCCTTGCAATGTTAACTGTAAAAAGAAGGATCCCTGTCTGTGTGCTCTCTGTTCTAAAAATAGTGTCTGCCTACCCCTGGGGTGTGAGCAGCCTTCTCTGGATCCATATGGGAGGCCCCAGAGGCTCCATCCTGGTTGAAGCGGCCCTGGTTGTCCTCCAGACAATTGTTCCTTGGGGGCCAAATGTCTCACGCTTCTCCAAGGGCCTTGAAGACCCAGAGGTGTGGCCCCTTGTTCCAGCTCTGGCCTTTTTTCTGACACCACAGCAGATCCCAATGAGCAGAGTGAAATGTGGCTATGACCTCAGGATGTTTTGCTGCCTGCGTGACCCCGAGGGGTTCCAATTGCTCTCTGTCACAGAGACTTGACTGGACTTAGCCTGAATTGGGGCACAGCGTGATGGTGAAGAACTAGAAACTCAGCCCCTCCAGCTACAAAGTAGGGAGGGCTGTGGTGACATGCAGCAAGCCATGCTGTGGGTCAGCACCTGCCATTACTGCTGCCACAGAGGCTGTGGGGGTGTGCCTGTCCGGGTGGGAGGGCGGCACCCAGGCCCTGTTCCACACACTCATGCTGCCGCGGGGGTATGGCCTGGACCTGGCTTGCTGCTGTAGGCTGCCTGGACTTACTGTTCCCATGCTAAAACCTTCAGAAATGTTTCTTAGCCTCTTGGTCTTAGTGTCTCCCTCCTTCATCCCCAGTTCCACAGAGGACACTGGTGGCTGCCTACCAGGCTATAGAGTCAGGGAGTGTGAGCTTAGGGAGTTCATACTCCCTACCACATCACCTTAGGGACCTCACACTCCACAGCATCCCCCAGGGAACTCACACTCCACCTCAATTACCTCAGGGAGCTCACACTCCATCTGGATCCCTCAGGGAGCTCACACCCCCCTGTATCCCTCAGGGAGTTCACACTTCACCTCAATCCCCTCAGAGAGCTCACACTCCATCTGTAATCCCCAGGGAGCTCACACTCCATCTGTATCGCTCAGGGAGCTCACACCCCATCTGTATCCCTTAGGGAACTCATACCCTGTCTGTATCCCTCAGAGAGCTCACCTTCCATCTGTCTCCCTCAGGGAGCTCACACTCCATCTGTAACCCCCAGGGAGCTCACACTCCATCTGTATCCCTCAGGGAGCTCACACTCCATCTGTATCCCTCAAGGAGCTCACACTCCATCTGTAACCCCCAGGGAGCTCACACTCCATCTGTATCCCTCAGGGAGCTCACACCCCATCTATCCCTTAGGGAGCTCACACCCCATCTGTATCCCCCAGGCAGCTCACACTCCATCTGTATCCCTCAGGGAGTTCACACTCTGTAACCCTCAGGGAGCTCACACTCCACAGCATCACCTCTGGGACCTCGCATTCCATCTGCATCCCTCAAGAAGTTCCCAGGTCTCTCTGTGGGTGCACTTGCACCCCTGCCTCACAGATGAAGGGGGAGAGTGCTAGAGTCCCACATTTGTAATGCAGAGCCTGAATCTGAGCCAGTCTGGCTGACTCACAGTAGGGAGACTTGGCTCCTGTTCCACACTTTTTTTGTTTTTCAGAGATAGGGTCTTACTCTGTCATCCAGGGTAGAATGTAGTGACGCCATCATAGCTCACTGCAGCCTCACCCTCCTGGGCTCAAGTGATCCCCTTACCTCAGCATCCCAAGTTGCTGAGACCATAGGTACACATCACCAAGCCCAGCTAATTTTTTAAATTTTTTGTAGAGACAGTGTCTCACTATGTTGCCTAGGCTGGTCTTGAACTCCTGGACTCAAGCAACCCTCCTACCTCATCTTCCCAAAGCACTGGGATTCCAGCAGCCGTGCCTGGCCTCTGCACACATTTAGCGAACTTCCCTGGGTGTCCCCATGGGACCTAACCATCCACTCCTCCCAGGCGTGGGGAGGCATGGCAGGAGAGAACGTCACCTGGGAGACAGTGATGCCGCCCTTCCTGGCCAGCTCTTCTTTGGCTTCTTCACTGGGGTAAGGGTTGTTCAAATGCGAGTAAAAATACTCATTCAGCACTTCCGTCGCCTGCTTGCTGAAATTCCGCCGCTTGCGCCTGCAAAAACAGCCAGCCTTTGTCGGCGTTAATATGCTAGGACTCTAGTACCACCCCCACCTCTAGTTCTGAGTATGATTTTCCAGTAGTTCTGAAAACAGCAATCACTTGAGGTTAGGAGTTCGAGACCAGTCTGGTCAATATAGTGAAACCCCGTCTCTACTAAAAACACAAAAATTAGCTGGGCGTGGTGGCGGGTGCCTGTAATCCCAGCTACTCGGGAGGCTGAAGCAGGAGAATCGCTTGAACCCAAGAAGCGGAGCTTACAGTGAGCCGAGATCGTGCCACTGCACTCCAGCCTGGGCACCAGCGTGAGACTCAGTCTCAAATAAATAAATAAATAAAACCAAAACAAAATAAAAATAAATAAAAATGAAAACAGCAATACTTCGGGCCTTCCTCCCAAGACGCTGTGTGAGGCCTCCAACCGTGACTGCGGACACAGCCTCCAGGGCTGTCTTCAACCCAAGCCAGCACTACTTCCCTCCAGTCCCTCAGAGCCAGCGCTTGAGGTCTCGGGTGCATGCGGCCCTGACCTGGCATCAAGCAGCCGCGAGCGCAGGGTCATCACCGCCTCACAGGTGCTCTGCTTCAATTGCATCTGGATGGCGCTGAACTTGCCGTGAATGGCGCCGACCATGCGCTCAATCTCCTTAGGGGAGACGGGCCTCATCCTGCTCTGCTCCTGGAGGAGGTTGGTGACGTGTGTGGTGAACTCACGGCATGCCTGGGGTGGGAGCACAGACACGCCGGCCTGTGACTAGGCAGCAGGGTGGCACGGGGCAGCAGGTTCCACAGCGGAGCGGCCGCCTGCCACCCCCTGTGGCTCACACACCGGCGGGTGACTGTTAAGTAAATGGAAAGGGCTTTCAGTAAAAATCGGCCACCTCTGCAGTGACCAACTGCATGGACTCCCTGTTCTGCACCACGAAAGAAAGGTGGTTAGCGTTCCGTGTTTCGCTTTGACAAATGCGCATTCACATGACAGAAACTCTTCCATGCAGAAAGATCACCTGTTCATATTTCTCTAGCTCAGAGTGGTAAATCTGTCGGATCTGGGACAGCTTGGCCCTGTAGTCAGAGTGCTCAATGCTATTGTCATTTGGACAGCCACCTGGTGTTGCTGTGCTGGCCCCGGCCACCGCTCCTCCTCTTCCTCTCTTCTCGGGCCTGCACACGCCCTCGGCCAGCAGCATGTTATCCAGCCTCAGGAGCTGGGCGCCAGGGGGATCTTCGTCCTGAATGCCACGGATGCTCACCACTAGATAAGAGAGACGGGGACAAATCACAGTTCATTTTCTGGAGAGAAAACAAACCATGAGAACATGTGAGCACTGGCATTATGTCTGAAGATTTTTGCATAGAACCCTTCGGGAGAAAGGAATACTCCACTTTATCACCAAATTAGATGCTGGACACTGAGCACCCCGCTAAGACATGGGTTCAAGTGCCATCCTCAGAGTGCATTCTGGGGAGGAATGGGGAGAGACAGGTCGCAGTTTGGCGTGGCCCATGAGGGCAAACCTTGGCCACAGCTGTGTGCACGCAGCAGGGCCAGGCAGGCGCCTGTTGCTGGGGACACCTGAACCCCTGAACCGAGTCTCCAGAAGTGCTGGGGAAGAGGGGGCGCCCGAGATGCTGCACACTGATAAAGGTAAGTGGCAGGCTGGCACCGGCAGCGTGGCTGGCCTGGGCCCAGGACTGTGCAGTTGTAGGCCTCTTGTGGCTGGTGGGTGGGGGAGTGTGTGTTGGGCGGGGGTGCTGCTATAAAGCTAGAGAGGAAAAGCCTGATGAAGAAAGTGCCAGAAAAGATGAAATAACCCACTGAAAGATTTTAAGCAGAGAAACAAGATAATTACTGGACTCTACAATTTGGAAAAGCCATTCCAGCTCTGCAGAGAGGGGACCTGCACAGGAGCAGGGCTGGACTGCAGGGGAAGCAGTCAAGGGGCAGCCACCATCAAGGTATACACAGCTATGGGGTCTGCAGGTCAGCTACGGGGCAGTCAGAGAACCCCCAGGATTCAAGCCCTGAGACACAGGTGTCAGAGAAGAGTCCAGGGTCATTCCCAGATTCTGCCGTGGGCAGCACAGCCAATGGCGCCCCATTCTCCCAAGTAAAAAGCCTGGAGCTGCAGCTTTCGCAGGTGGGGCTGGGTGAAAAGGTGGCTTCAAGGCCAGGCACAGCGGCTCATGCCTGTAATCCTAGCACTTTGGGAACTGAGGTGGGCGGATCACTTGAGGTCAGGAGTTTGAGACCAGCGTGGCCAACATGGTGAAACCCTGTCTCTACTAAAAATACAAAAATTAGCCAAGCGTGGTGGTGCCTACCTGTAATATCAGCTACTTGGGAGGCTGAGGCAGGAGAATTGCTTGAACCCGGGAGGCAGAGGATGCAGTGAGCTGAGATCTTGCCACTGCACTCCGGCCTCGAGGACAGAGAGACCCGGTCCCAGGAAAAAAAAAAAAAAAAAAGTGCTATCTTAGAATCAGGCTTTTTTTTTTTTTTTTTTTTTTTTTTTTGACATGGAATCTCACTCTGTCACCCAGGCTGGAGTGCAATGGTGTGATCTCCACTCACTGCAACCTCCGCCTCCCAGGTTCAAGCGATTCTTCTGCCTCAGCCTCCCGAGTAGCTGGGACTACAGGTGTATGCCACCACGCCCAGCTAATTTTTGTATTTTTAGTAGAGACAAGGTTTCACTATGTTGGCCAGGCTGGTCTCGAACTCCTGACCTCATGATCCGCCTGCCTCGGCCTCCCAAAGTGCTGGGATTACAAGCGTGAGCCACTGCACCTGGCCTGTTTCTAAAATTTCTATCACCACGTCTATGAAAAATCATTACCAGGAATGAGGGCATCAGGATACATCCCCTTGGGAGGCTGAACTGTATCGGAGTGGATATTCCTCAAACTGCTTTTGTGAATATCACTCAAGCTTGGCTCTCTCTCTTCATAGACACCCTCCTCTGCTTCCATGTACTTATTTAAGCAGACACTTCAGGCTATACTTGGTGCTGGCTCCCTGCAGCCTGTGGCCACTGTGGCCCTTGGCCTCAGAGCTTCAGAAAATACCCCCTTCTCCCCGAGTGCCAGGCTGAACTGCAGGTTCCCGCCACCTCATACTCAAGGCCCCTCACCACCAGCTCACTCAGTCTCTTTGGGCTACACCGAGGCTCTTTCTGAAATGGCTAAAGGAAAAGTGTCCCTTTTATCGGCTGGCAGTCAGCCTTCCAGTTTGGAGGCCCAATTTCCGTCCCCCCCGCCTTTTTTTTTTTTTTTTTTTTTTTTAAGACAGAGTCGGCCGGGCGCGATGGCTCAAGCCTGTAATCCCAGCACTTTGGGAGGCCGAGACGGGCGGATCACGAGGTCAGGAGATCGAGACCATCCTGGCTAACACGGTGAAACCCCGTCTCTACTAAAACATACAAAAAAACTAGCCAGGCGAGGTGGTGGGCGCCTGTAGTCCCAGCTACTCGGGAGGCTGAGGCAGGAGAATGGCGTCAACCCGGGAGGCGGAGCTTGCAGTGAGCCGAGATCCGGCCACTGCACTCCAGCCTGGGCGACAAAGCGAGACTCCATCTCAAAAAAAAAAAGACAGAGTCGCTCTCTGTTGCCCAGGCTCGGGGGCAGTGGTGCGATCTCAGCTCACTGCAGTCTCCACCTCCTGGGCTCAAGCAATTCTCCTACCTCAGCCTCCCAAGTAGCTGGGATTACAAGCATGCACCACCACACCTGGCTAATTTTTGGGTTTTTTTGTTTTTTCTTTCAAGAGAATTAAATCGTTTATTGATTACAACTTTTATATTTTTAGTAGAGATGGGATTTCACCATGTTGAACAGGCTGGTCTCGAACTCTTGACTTCAGGTGATCTGCCCACCTCGGCCTCCCAAAGTGCTGGGATTACAGGCGTGAGCCCCCACGCCCAGCCTGGAGACCCAGTTTTCTAACAATCTTACTTCATCTTCAAGAAGCTCCACCATCTTGGCTAACACGGTGAAACCCCATCTCTACTAAAAATACAAAAAAAAATTAGCCAGGCGTGGTGGCGGGCACCTGTAGTCCCAGCTACTTGGGAAGCTGAGGCAGGAGAATGGCGTGAACCCGGAAGCGGAGCTTACAGTGAGCCAAGATTGCGTCACTGCACTCCAGCCTGGGCGACAGAGCGAGACTGTCTCAAAAAAAAAAAAAAAAAGCTCCAGCTGTCTGTTTTAGTTCCTCCCACCGCCAGCACCCATGAGCAAGGACAGCCCACTTGGAATGATGCTCATGGGGTGCTCTGCCCACAATCTGGGTCTTACAGATATGGGTGACAGTCACAGTAAGTGGACACCCTTGGAGAGCCAGGTAAAGGCTGCTCCCAGAATTAGCCTGTGTTTGCCTATACCTCGTAATGACGCTCCCCTCTCCTCCTAATCTCTCCTGGCTCAAAACAGACAATGGCTGTCCTCTCGGTGGTCCCTCTGTTTTCAAATCCTATTGATTCCGCCTCAACAATCAACTTTCCACTTACCCCTCCCTAGGCCCCTACTGTGCTAACCCTCTCCTGCCCTTTGTGACCTGCGGAGGAAAGTCTCTCCCCTCCCATCCCTCATGCACACCTGCAGGCCGACCCTCTTCAAACACACCATGCCGCTCTTTTGTTCAAAAGAAACCCAGTCTCTAACATTCTTCTGGACCTGCCTTTGGAACTGTTCCCTCGCGGAGCCTTGCATGGCCTCTGACAAGCACAGATGTCCCACATGCCCCTGAATCTTGTTCAGCAGCTCCCTCCTGAGCACCCGTGGAGGTCCCAGCCAGGCGTCATTCGTGGGCGGAGGATACACAGGACCCAGTCCCTGCACACAGGAACCCCGGCATGCTCTGACAGCCGGGGCGAGAAAAGCCACCTCCACACCTTCCATTACAGGCCCAGTTGAAATAGGGAAAGGAGCACAGTCAATGTTGGCACATGCAGCTTAATGAGAGTGTGTGTTCATGTGGGTGTGAAATGCAGGGCTGCCGCAGAATACGTGGCATTCTTTTATTCATTCATTTATGTATTTAGGGGCCGGGCCAGGGGGCTTATGTCTATAATCCCAGCACTTTGGGAGGCTGAGGTGGTAGGATTGCTTGACCTCTGGAGTTTGAGACCAGCCTGGGCAACATGGTGAGATCCTGTCTCTAAAAAAAAATTTTTTTTTTCTTGAGACGAAGTCTCGCTCTGTTGCCAGGCTGGATGCAGTGGCACGATCTTGGCTCACTGCAACCTCCGACTCCCTGGTTCAAGTGATTCTCCTGCCTCAGCCTCCCAAGTAGCTGGGATTACAGGCACACGCCACCATGCCCAGCTAATTTTTGTATATTTAGTAGAGATGGGTTTTCACCACGTTGGCCAGGATGGTCTCGATCTCCTGACCTCGTGATCTGCGCACCTTGGCCTCCCAAAGTGCAGGCACCACACTAAATGTTGAGGATTTTTATTGTATTTATTATTTTGGGGGTCTGTCTTGGGTGGAATATAGTAGCATCATCATAGCTTTCTGTAACCTCGACCTCCTGGGGTCAAGCAATCCCCTTGCCTCAGCTTCCTGAGTAGTTGGAACTATACACATGCCACCACACCTGGCTAATTTTTTATTTTTGTAGAGATGGGGTCTCACTATGTTGCCCAGGCTGGTCTCAAACTCCTGGCCTCAAGCGAGCCTCCACCTTGGTCTCCCAAAGTGCTGGGATTATAGATGTGAGCCACCACAGCTGGCCTGAGGATTTTTAAAAAATATAACAAAACCCACAGGACTTACTGTCCTCCAATTAAAACTCTCAAATTATAGTGAGAGGCTGAGGCGGGCGAATCACCTGAGGTCAAAAGTTCAAGACCAGCCTGGCCAACATGGTGAAACCCCATCTCTACTAAAAATACAAAAATTAGCTGAGCATAGTGATACACGCCTGTAATCCCAGCTGCTCCGGAGACTGAGGTTGTAGTGGGCCAAGATCGCGCCACTGCACTCCAACCTGGGCAACAGAGCGAGACTCTATGTTAAAGAACAAAAACAAGAACAAAAAAGCTCTCAAATTAAAGTGAGAACACCTGTGCCTTTCCAGTTACTCTTCAAGGGGTATGCATTGTACAGCATTTCTGGAGAAGAGTTTTGAGATACTGGTTAACCTTGAAAAACTGCATAATCTTTAATCTCCAAATTCCCATTCTGTACCTAGAATTTATCCTATGGGGTACTGACACCTACAAACAAAGATGTATTTACAGGAGGCACAGTGTTTGTAATCGTGGGGAACCAGAAGGGTGCAGATGTGCATGACTTTGGGCACAGACAGCATACCTGTCACCCTTGGGCCCTGTGATGTCACCTGTGAGTCTTTTGAGGGTGCCTTTATGAGGCAATCAGATGTGATAAGCCTTTTTTTTTTTTTTTTTTTGAGACAGAGTCTCACTCTGTCACCCAGGCTGGAGTGCAGTGGTGCAATCTCGGCTCACTGCAAGCTCCGCCTTCTGGGTTCATGCCATTCTCCTGCCTCAGCCTCCTGAGTAGCTGGGACTACAGGTACCTGCTACCACACCCGGCAAAAACAAACAAACAAACAAAAAGATTATGCATTTTTGAGGCCAGGTGCGGTAGCTCACGCCTATAATTCCAGCACTTTGGGAGGCTGAGGCAGGCGGATCATTTGAGGCCAGGAGTTCGAGACTAGCCTGGCCAACACGGTGAAAACCCATCTCTACTAAAAAAAAAAAAAAAAAAAAAAAAAAAAAAAATTAGGTGGGTGTGATGGCGCATGCCTGTAATCTCAGCTACTTGGGAGGCTGAGGCAGGAGCACTGCCTGAACCCAGGAGGTGGAGGTTGCAGTGAGCTGAGATCTCCAGCCTGGGCAACAGAGTGAGACTCCGTCTCAAAAAAAAAAAAAAAAAGTATGCATTTTTGCTATATACGTATTATGAGCAGAAGCAAAACTTAAAAAGCTAAGTTACCAAGGAGAACCGCCGTGCCTTAGTCGCCACCATCAGTCTATGCTGGGGACATCTGCCCTGCCAGCTGCCACTTGGGTGGCGCCTACAACAGCTCCCTCAGCACCGTGCCTTTGTGCTCCCCGTACACTGCTGCTAGCCTAATTATGGTCATTAGACATGCGTTACCATCAATTACAGCAAGCTCAGTTCCGGTGACTGTTCCAGAGCTTCTCAGCTGTGCTCCTCAGCTCCCCCAGGGCCCTTGACTGGCAGGCAGGGAGGCTGGAGGTACCAGAAGCTCGGTTCAGGGATACCATCTGTTAGAGGCATTCACATGGGGAAACAGACCTGAAACAAAGGCACCCCCCTCCTCAAACTGCCAGGTTTCCTTCTGTTCCCAACTTACTGTGTGTGACAGAAACCCCAGTAAATCAAACAATGACATAAAATAAAATCAGGATTATGTTTTTCTAAGAAACAATATGGCAATGCTGTGAGCCGAATGTTTGTGTTACCTCCAAATTCACATGTTGAAGCCCTAAGTCTCAACATGACTATTTGGAGGTGGGGCTTTTAGGAGGTGATTAAGGTTAAATGAGGTCATACGGATATAGCCCTGATCTGACAGGATTAATGTCCTGATGGGCAGAGACCCCAGAGAGCTCGCTTTCCCTCAGAGGTCATGTGAGCTCACAGCAAGATGGCGGCCGCTTACAAGCCAAGAGAAAAGGCCTCATAATGAACTTTACCTGGCCAGCACCTTTGTCTGGGACTTTCTAGGTCCCAGAACTGTGAGAAATAAGTTTCTACTTTGTAAACCACCCAGTCTGTGGCATTTTGTTAGGGTGGCCTGAGTAGATTAAGAAAGGAACATAACCCCACGTTGCTTTAATTTTTCTCCTCAGGAACAAAGATGTGAGGAAAAGCAGAAGGCTCAGAGGGGACCCTCCCTTGTCCTGACTTCCCCAAGCTGCTCACCTGCCCCCTCACCCACTCAGCAGTGCTCTCACTTGGCAGTGGGCTGTGCTCCTGCCTCCTTGCCACAGCAAGTGAGAACCATCTCTGGGACCCCAGCCCCCCAGGGAGAAGACTAACCCATGGATTAAATCAGGTGCCCTGACTGACCCCTTGGGTCTGCCACTTTCCAATCATGTGGCTGTCAATGGTCACTGCTGGATGCAGGCCCCAGTTGTGAATGGAGCTGCTGCAGGCACCTGACTGGATGGAATTACATAGAACCACAGGCCCGGCACGGAGCGCATCAGGGTGTGGGACTAAGCAAAACACTCACCTCACACCCTCCCTGCTGTCTCCAATCAGCAAGAAGCTGGCCCCTCAAAAGCAGAGGCAGGGCCTCCTGTGCCAATCAATCGATCGTGGAGGCTGAGCCTCCTCCCCATCTCCCCCTACCATCCACAACCGGAATGAGCACTGGAGACGGATTAAACTGTGGAATCTGAAACAGAGGGTTGACGCCTGGTGAGAGGCAGCCAAACCTCTCTCTGAGGAGTCCTTTGGTGACAGAGAACCCAAGCCTAGTGTGCGACCTGAGTCACAGTGGGCACCCATAGTCATAGCTTGCTCCGATCACACAGGCGCAGGCGCAGACACGCACATCCACCTGCCCTTGGGTCCACCCACCAAGTCTGGAACTGACAGTGCCGGTGACTCTGCACAGGTGAAAACTGACATTAAGGAGAAAACATGGGGACTTCCTGCTTTCTAGAAACCTTTCGAGGCTTTTTCAGTCACTTCCTGAGCACCTACTGAGTGCTGGGCCTGAGCTTTGAGGATGACAAGTGGCTGCTGCTTGCCCTGGGGGGATAAGAACCAGGGTCTTGCTGCTGCTACCAGGATCTCCTACGCTACCGGCCTCCTGAGCAGTGGCCCTTGGAAAGAACGGGGCCACTGGCCACAGCTCTGCCGGTGGGACCCAGCGCGGTAACTGGGACCTGGGCTGAGGTTAACTTTCCTGTCCCGATTTTCAGAATGAGAGCTCAACTTCCATCAGCTCCAGCTTATCTTGTAGTCAAAGAGCCAAAGGTAATAAGGAAATAAGTTCTACAAGGAATTCTGGCAAGGAGTCACTCTCATGTTGTGAGGGTGCTTCCTCCCTAAACAAGGCCTCTGATATTGGAGGACAGGGATAGGGGAGGCAGGTGATAAATAACCTTCTGTACTTAGACCCCAACTGCTTAAAAGAGAAAACACCAGCTATTGGGAAGGTCACTCAGGCAGGAGTGCAGTGGCACAATCTCAGCTCACTGCAGCCTTGACTTCCTGGGCTCAAGTGATCCTCCCGGCTCAGCCTCCTGAGTAGCTGGGGCTACAGGCATGCGCCACCCTGCCCAGTTAATTTTTATATTTTTTTGTGGAGATGAGGTTTTGCCATGTTGCCCAGGCTGGTCTTGAACTCCTGAATTCAAATGATCCTCCGGCCTTGGCCTCCCAAAGTGCTAGGATTACAGGCATGGACCACTACACCCAGCCGGATTTTACCTTGTTTAGGACTCCTAGAAAGGTGATCTGTCCTCTGGGCCAGCCCACACCGGTCACCTGTCTACAGCGAGGCCAGCATAGACACCAGCATCTGCACGTGGAAATGTATTGCAATTTGACAGAGTAATTTGACGTCTACTGAATTTAACACAACTTTTGGCCTTACTGACTTGTATGTCTGTTTTATTTTTCCTTTCTTTTCCCCAGTAGTTCATCTTGCTTCTGTTTTACATGGCCACCATGCTGGGGTGGCCAAAACCCTGCCTGAGGCTGGAGGGCCCTGAAGGCTGAGCCTGAGCAGCTGCTTGAAACTCCGATGAGCCTCTGAACCACCCCAGTCCCAGATCCAAACTCTCAGGGCCCATAAGAGCTGGGGTGGAACAGTCCAGAATTGAGAGTAAACCTATTTCCTCGCACACATCTGTAGGATGCCTGCTTCCCCTCTGCGTCATTACTGTCTTTCGGGTGGCAGTGGCATTGCCACCTAGAAAGAGCCAGAGTTCCGCGTTCCTGCGTCCAGGTGATGACACAGGGCAGAGCGCCTGCTCCAGCGCTTCCAGTGGAGAAAACGTCAGGACACCAAACAAGGAAGGGGAGACAAAGACCACGCTGCAGCAGGAGCGACCTACTCGCTTTGAGAGACCTGTTTGGTGGGAAGCAGGCCTGTCTAACCCCAAGAATGCCAGCCCAGGGGTGTCAGGAAGGCTGCGGCAACCCAGGCCATGCAGTGCTGCCATTGGTTTTGGGAGCTGAGGGACTAGATGAGGTTATTGGCCAAGGAGAGTGTTCCTTGGCCCAGGAGAGTGCCCTGGGATGTGAAGAACATCATGGGGTAGCCCCAGCAGGAGGCTGGGGAGCCCAACACTGTGAAGGCAGAAGGCCAGCAGGACTCTTCCATGAGAACCCAAGGCCCCTTACCTTTGGGATCTGGCCTCATTTCCTCCTGGCACCTCCTCCCACCCCCCAAACCCTGCTGGCACCTCTCACCTCTAAGTTCCAATCTAGCTTCCCAGTGATATGGGAGTGGGGCAGGGAAGTGCTGGGTAGAGAAGGGCGGGGTCCCTAGCAAGGGCTCCACCCTTGGACCTAAGTGAGAACAAGCATTTCTGTTTTCGTGGCCAAAAAGTTGCCTTTTGGCCTGCCACGCCCCCCATCTTGTGCCCAAATAAGCCTGAGACCTTAAGCAGACACACACAAGCAGCTGGACGTCGAGAGGAACACACTAGCAGAACACACCAATAGACGCTGGCGGGCCATTGAAGGCGGAACGATGTGGACACCGAGGGAAGTCCAGGAGAGCCCAGTCGCTGAGCAGCCCAACTCCAGGGCAAGACCACCTTCCCAATCCAACCCCCTTTGGGCTCCCCATCCATCTGCTGAGAGCTACCTACACCACTCAATAAAACCTTGTACTCATTCTCCAAGCCCACATGTGATCCGATTTTTCCAGTACACTAAGACAAGAACCCCAGAATACAGAAAGCCCTTTATCCTTGAGATAGGGCAGAGGGTCTAACTGAGCTGATTAACACAAGCCACCTGCGGACAGGGACAGCTAAGCTGAAAGAGCACACTGTAACGCACGCCCACTGGGGCTTTGGGAGCTGGAAACACAACCCTAGACACTGAGCTGCTGCTATGGGGTTGGAGCCCACGCTTCCCCCACCTGCTCCCCCGCATGCTCCCCACTAGGGCTTTGAGTGAGCCACACCCCTGTCGCACGCCCTACAAGGGGGAGAAGGAACACTCCTGTTTCACCAGGGCTCCAGGAACACCAAGCTCAGGCCTGAGTCATGAGCTCTTTCCCAGCAAGAAAGCGGAGGTGGGCTGGGCACAGTAGCTCATGGCTGCAATCCCAGCACTTTGGGAGGCTGAAGCAGGTGGATCATGAGGTCAGGAGTTTGAGACCAGCCTGACCAACATGGTGAAACCCCTTCTCTACAAAAAATTAAAAAAAAAAAAAAAGGTAGCCGGGCATGGTGGGGGGCACCTGTAGTCCCAGATACTCAGGAGGCTGAGGCAGGAGAATCGCTTGAACCCAGGAGGCAGAGATTGCAGTAAGCCGAGATCGTGCCATTGCATTCCAGGCTGGGTGAGAGTGAGACTCCGTCTCAAAACAAAAGAAAGCGGATGTGTCCCATCAGTCAGGTCCTGGCTCACACATGTCCCCAGAAGGTGTCCCTCCCTTCTGCTGGCCCCATCTCTCTACTCTATGGCCCTGAGGGTGCATGGCTGTCTCTCCTACCTGAGTCTGGAACTGCCCTGATCACCTGGAAACATCCCATGCCTGGCCTCACAGAATAATGCTCAGAAAACGGGAGCTTGCGCTAAGAAACCCTTCCCTGCCCACATATGAAGGACACTGGGCCATTTTATAGACAGTGCTACCAGGCTCTCAAAGAAGGAAGAATCCCTTTCTCCAACAAACTGCCTCAGAGAACAGAACTAGGAAAAGCCACCCAATCATTGTTTGGAGAACTTTGCTGCGAACTTAAGACAGAGTTGAGGGAGAAAATCATAGTCCAGTCTCATTCATGTAATAGGACTGAAATGGCTAAATAGACAATCAAACTGAAGTCGGCCGCATCTGTGTATGTATAAATAAATCATAACCAAGAGGAATTATCTCTGCACACAGGTGCTTTCAAAGTCTACCAGTGTATATCATCAATGTAAATGAAAATGAATGTAAAGAAATGTACATGAAAATCAATGTAAATCACTGCCATAACTGAAAGGAGAAAAGCCATAGCTTCAAAGATACAGAAGGCCAGGCGTGGTGGCTCACGCCTTTAATCCCAGCACTTTGGGAGGCGGGTGGATCACGAAGTCAGGAGTTGAAGACCAGCCTGGCCAACATGGTGAAACCCCGTCTCTACTAAAAATACAAAAATTAGCCAGGCATGGTGGTGGGCATCTGTAATGCCAGCTACTTGGGAGGGTTAGGCAGGAGAATTGCTTGAACCTGGGAGGCAGAGTTTGCAGTAAGCTGAGATCACGCTCCTGCACTCTCGCCTGGGCGACTGGGAGAGACTCTGTCTCAAAAAAAAAAAAAAAAGGCCACGGGCGATGGCTCACGCCTGTAATCCCAACACTTTGGGAGGCTGAGGCAGGTGGATCACCTGAGGTCAGGAGTTGGAGACCAACCTGACCAACATGGTGAAACCCCATCTTTACTAAAAACAGAAAAATTAGCTGGGCGTGGTGGCGGGCGCCTGTGATCCCAGCTACTCGGGAGGCTGAGACATGAGAATAGCTTGAATCCGGGAGGTGGAGCTTGCAGTGAGCCGAGATCGCACCATTGCACTCCAGCCTGGGCAACAGAGCGAGACTCCATCTCAACAAAACAAAACAAAACAAAACAAAGATGCAGAAAGGCCAGGTGCAGTGGCTCACACCTGTAATCCCAGCATTTTGGGAGGCTGAGGTGGGAAGATCACTTCAGTTCAGGAGTTTGAGACCAACCTGGGCAACACAGCAAAACCCCATCTCTACAAAAAGTTTTTAAAAATGAGTCAGGTGTGGTGGCACACACCTGTAATCCCAGCTACTCAGGAAGCTGAGACAGGAAGATTGCTTGAGCCCTGGAGGTTGAAGCTGCAGTGGGCTGTGACTATGCCACTGTACTCCAGTCAGATCCACAAAGCAAGACCCCCTTCCCGGCCAATAAAAAGATACAGAAAATTAACAAAATCAATTAAAACCCTTGGGCAAACCTGGCCAGGCATGGTGGTTCATGCCCTAATCCCAGCACTTTAGGAGGCTGGGGTTGGGAGGGATCACCTGAGGTCAGGAGTTCCAGACCAGCCTGGCCAACATAGTGAAACCCCATCTCTAGTAAAAATAGAAAAATTACCTGGGCGTGGTGGCTCACGCCTGTAAACCCACTACTTTGGAAGGTCGAGGCGGGCGGATCACCTCAGGTCAGGAGTTGGAGACCAGCCTGACCAACATGGAGAAACCCCATCTCTACTAAAAATACAAAATTAGCTGGGCGTGGTGGCACACGCCTATAATCCCAGCTACTCGGGGGGCTGAGGCAGGAGAATCGCTTGAACCCAGGAGGTGGAGGTTGTGAGCCAAGATCATGGCATTGCACTACAACCTGGGCAACAAGAGTGAAACTTTGTCTCAAAAAAAAAAAAAAGAAAGAAAAATTAGCTGGGTGTGGTGGCGCGCACCTGTAATCCCAGCTCCTCAGGAGGTAGAGGCTCGAGAATTGCTTGCACCCAAGAGGCGGAGGTTGCAGTGAGCCAAGATTGTGCCACTGCACTCCAGCCTGGGTGACAGAACGAGACTCTGATTCAAAAAAATAAAACCCTTAGGCAAATCAAAGAATAGAAAGAACCTTCCTTAACCTGATAATGGGCATGTCCTCAAACCCCACAGCAAACCCCAGTCTTCCTGGAGATATTTTAGAGCCACTGCTTCAAATCAGACACAGGTAGGCAGGGAGGTCCCTCCTCGGCTCAGACCAGCAGGGTCCAGTCAAGGAGACCAGAAACTCGGGAGTGGGACAGACCAGCAGGCAGCACGGCACGACGAAGAAGATGTGACCCATTCATAGGCTGAAGGGTGTCCCTACAGCTGGAGCCACCCAGAGAGTCATGGATGTAACGGACAACTCCTCCTAACCTCCACACTGCCCCCAACAGACCTCAAGGTGTGGTCTGACACAACCAAGGGCTTTTTACTTTTTTTATTTTTGTTTTTTGGGTTTTTTTTTGAGATGAAGTCTCACTCTGTTGCTCAAGCTGGAGTGCAGTGGCATAATCTCGGCTCACTGCAACCTCCACCTCCAGGGTTCAAGCAATTTTCCTGCCTCAGCCTCCCGAGTAGATGGGACTACAGGCATGCCCCACCATACCTGGCTAATTTTTGTATTTTTAGTAGAGTTGGGGTTTTACCATGTTGGCCAGGCTGGTCTCAAGCTCCTAACCTCGCGAACCGCCCCCCTTGGCCTCCCAAAGGGCTGGGATTACAGGCGTGAGCCACCTTCGGGCCCAAGGGCTGTTTTATCTTATGGTTTCCTGGGCATCATGGGCACTGAGGTTACTCCTTAACTCTAAACAAAGAGACTTCTAGAACCCAGACTGTTTGTATTGAGAACTGCCTGGCTTTACCTTTTAGGCCACATCCCACAGGTTAGTTCATTTAAGTAACATTCTAGGACAGGCGCTAGAACAGGCTTTGTTCTGTTCTCTGAGACAGACCAGTCCGGCCAACATGGCGAAACCCCATCTCTACTAAAAATATAAAATTAGGCCGGGCGCGGTGGCTCAAGCCTGTAATCCCAGCACTTTGGGAGGCCGAGACGGGTGGATCACGAGGTCAGGAGATCGAGACCATCCTGGCTAACACGGTGAAACCCCATCTCTACTAAAAAATACAAAAAACTAGCCGGGCGAGATGGCGGGCGCCTGTAGTCCCAGCTACTCGGGAGGATGAGGCAGGAGAATGGCGTAAACCCCGGAGGCAGAGTTTGCAGTGAGCTGAGATCCGGCCACTGCACTCCAGCCCGGGCGACACAGCGAGACTCCGTCTCAAAAAAAAAAAAAAATAAAAAATAAAATTAGCTGGGCGTGGTAGTGCACACCTGTAATCCCAGCTACTTGGGAGGCTAAGGCAGGAGAATCTCTTGAACCTGGGAGGCAGAGATTGAGGTGAGTCAAGATACTCCAGCCTGGGTGACAGAGCGAGACTCCATCTCAAAAAAAAAAAAAAAAAGTAACATTCTAGATAAATTCTTAAGTCATGGAAGTTTCTCAGATCCACAGGACTTTAAAAAGAATAACCCTTAACAAACACTCATCAGTTTCTGAAATAGTGACTGCCACACACTAGATATTCATCCAACTGAGGGATTATCACACTAGGCAAATCTCCATCATCTCTAATTAAAACATATCACAACCAGTCATAACTGAAGTGTCAGGCCTCTGAGCCCAAGCTAAGCCATCATATCCCTTGTGATCTGCACGTAAACATCCAGATGGCCTGAAGCCACTGAAGATCCACAAAAGAAAGGAAAATAGCCTTAACTGATGACATTCCACCATTGTCATTTGTTTCTTCTCCAACCTAACTGATCAATGTACTTTGTAATCTCCTCCACCCTTAAGAAGGTTCTTTGTAATTCTCCCCACCCTTGAGAATGTACTTTGTGAGATCCACCCGCAGCCCATAAAACATTGCTCCTAACTCCACTGCGTATCCCAAAACCTGTAAGAACTAATGATAATGCCATCACCCTTTGCTGACTCCTTTTTCGGACTCAGCCCACTTGCACCCAGGTGAAATAAACAGCCATGTTGCTCACACGAAGCCTGTTTGGTGATCTTTTCACACGGACATGTGAGAAATGAAGATGCTGGAACCACAACCAAATATGCAAATTAATTTCATTTCCATATGTTTACATGCTTGTTAATTAAAACCCTGCAGTTCTGAAATAAACTATTAGGTGATTTTTAAAAAAAGTTCCTACTGTTTTGTACATTTAAAAAATAAATAGGCCGAGCATGTGGTGGTTCATGCCTGTAATCCTAGCACTTTGAGGGACTGAGATGGGAGGATCACTTAAGCCCAGGAGTTCAAGACCAGCCTGGGCAACGTAGCAAGACCCCCATCTATAAGAAATACAAAAATTTGCCAGACAAGGTGGCTTGTATCTGTAGTCTCAGCTATTTGAGAGGCTGAGGTGGGAGGATCACCTGAACCTGGGAAGTCAAGAATGCATTGAGCCATGATCACGCCACTGTACTCCAGCCTGGGTGACAGAGCAAGACCCTATCTCACAAAATAAACAAACAAACAATTATATGAACTGCTGATGCTGAATAAAAATGACATGCGGTTTAGGCTTGTTTTTCTGTGCTACTGTCCCTGCACGTGGTAACAGGGCAAAAGGAAGACAGTAAAACATTGTAATATGTATTTTTTCAGATGTGCCAGGCAGCACATCTGGAAAAACAAGGCCCCTGTGAGGAATTGCAAACATTTAAGGGCCACAGCTAAGAAAAACAGCACTTGGCCGGGCACAATGGCTCATGCCTGTAATCCCAGCACTTTGGGAGGCCGAAGTGGACGGATCACGAAGTCAGGAGATTGGGACCATCATGGTTAAAACATTAAAACCCCGTCTCTACTAAAAATACAAAAAATTAGCTGGGCATGGTGGCACGCACCTGTAGTCCCATCTACTCAGGAGGCTGAGGCAGGAGAATCGCTTGAACCCAGGAGGTGGAGGTTACAGTGAGCCGAGATGGCGCCACTGCACTCCAGCCTGAGTGAGAGAGTGAGACTCCACTAAAAAAAAAAAAAAAAAGAAAAGAAAAACAGGCACCTGCCACCCTGCCCAGCTAAATTTTGTTTTTTGACTACCAGAAAATAAACACCAACTTTATTACTATAATAGCAACAGAAAGAGTTTCCAGTTTCTCAGAATGAAAATAACATGACACCAGCACAAGTGTTAAAACAGTAGGCCGGGAGCGGTGGCTCATGCCTGTAATACCAGCACTTTGGGAGGCTGAGGTAGGTGGATCACCTGAGGTCAGGATTTCGAGACCACCCTGGCCAACGTGGTGAAGCCCCATCTCTACTAAAAATACAAAAATTAGCCGGGTGTGGTGGTGGGTGCCTATAATCCCAGCTACTTGGGCAACTGAGGCAGGAGAATTGCTTGACCCCGGCAGGTGGAATTTTTGATGAGTCGAGATCAAGCCATTGTACTCCAGCCTTGGTGACAGAGCAAGACTCCGTCTCAAATTAAAAAAAAAAAAAAAAAAAAGAGTAAATGCCTACATTTCTTGTTCTGATAGCTTCCCACCACACACTGAAGGTTCCTCAAGGACAGCTGCCACCAGAGTTGCTGCAAGAACATGTTTTTCACTGGGCGTAGTTTCACAGTCAACTACTCAAGCAGAAGGCTAAAATATTATTTCTTTTTAGAAGATCCTGGTTGAGGGAGAACATATCAATATGGAGAACAGATCTTTGCTTCTTGAATTCAGTAAAAACCATTAATTAATCTATCAATTTTTCTCTGATACGGTGTGCCAAAGTGCTCTGTGAAGAATCCTTTTCCATCCCTACTACATGTCTGGGTGAAGGGAGAGGAGGGGGTGGCAAGCCGCCAGTACACCAGCAGGCACTCCTGGTGATGCTCTGGGCTCCGCTCCCTTTCTGCTGGTAATAGTAGGCATCTTTTCTGGCAGCTGCAGCAGCTTGATGTGGGGTGGCGGGGAGGAGGAGGCCACCCACCAATCACCCTGTTCTTGAAGCCATATTTTTTGTGTTCATAGAAGAGGTCTTAGAGCTCCCCAAATAGACAATCTTTGGGCTGCCATCCCTATTCTTCTCCTGGATGGTGCACTCCTTACAATAATAGGCATCAGAGACCCCAGGGCCTCCACAGATCACACAACGCCCCTGGTAAGATCCATAATTACACTCATCACATAGGCGCACCAGAGTGCAGGGACGCACATAGGAGTCACAAATCACACACTTGCCATCACATTTTTCACACAGTCTTCTGATAGCAACACCAGCCTGCTTGCGGCAAAAGATCAAATCAGGACAATGTTTAGCCATAGTTCCCAACTAAGGTGGCCACCATACAATTCTTGTATTTTTAGTAGAGACGGGGTTTCACCATGTTGGCCAGGCTGGTCTCGAACTCCTGACCTTGTGATCTACCCGCCTCAGCCTCCAAAAGTGCTGGGATTACAGGTGTGAGCCACCGTGTGACCCAATTTTTTCATCTGAAGAAATGCTCTAATTTCAAACAACAACTAATGAGATCCATGGGGGAAAGGTCTAGAAGCTTCAGGAGCTGGGCTACAATCACCATGAGGTATGGTGCCTCTTTGGCTGAGTCTCATACAGGGAGGTAACCAGCCTAGCAACATGCACACTAAACATGACCAACCAATTCCCAACCTGAAAGTCAAAGAGTTTTAGGCCATCCAGTGCCCTGACTACTCTAAAAGGAATTTCCCAAGGAACTGATCTATCAGTAAGTTCACTGGGGCTGGACCGGTTGGCTCATCCCTGTAATCCCAGCACTTTTAGAGGCTGAGAAGGGAGGACTGCTTGAGGACAAGAGTTTAAGATCAGCCTGGGCAACACAGCAAGATCCCATCTCCACAAAAAAATATCCAGGCATGGTGGTGCCCACTTATAGTCCAGCTACTCCAGAGGCTGAAGCGGGAGGATCGCTTGAGCTCGAGAATTCAAAGGAGCAGTGAGCTTTGACCACTCCAGTGCCTCCAGCCTGGGTGACAGAGCGAGATCTTGACTCAAAAAAAAAAAATAAATAAATAAAATGAAAAGAGGCTGGGCGTGGTGGCTCACACCTGTAATCCCAGCACTTTGGGAGGCTGAGGTGGGCAGATCATGAGGTCAGGAGATCCAGACCATCCTGGCTAACACCGTGAAATGCCATCTCTACTAAAAATACCAAAAATTAGTGGTGTGTGATGGCGGGCGCCTGTAGTCCCAGCTACTCGGGAGGCAGAGGCAGGAGAATGGCATGAACCCAGGAGGCAGAGTTTGCAGTGAGCCGAGATCACACCACTGCACTCCAGCCTGGGCGACCAAGTGAGACTCCGTCAAAGAAAAAAAAAAAAAAAAGACAAAGAAAAAGAAAGAAAGAAAAAAAAAATTCTGGTCGGGCACAGTGGCTCATGCTTGCTCCTGCCTGTAATCCCAGCACTTTGGGAGGCTGAGGCAGGTGGATCACCTGAGGTCAGGAGTTTGAGACCAGCCTGGCCAACATGGTGAAATCCCGTCTCTACTAAAAATACAAAAATTAGCTGGGCGTGGTGGTGGGCACCTGTAATCCTAGCTACTTGGGAGGCTGAGGCAGGAGACTTGCTTGAACCCGGGAAGTGGAGGTTGCAGTGAACTGAGACTGTGCCATTGCACTCCAGCCTGGGCGACAGAGCGAGACTCCATCTCAAAAGAAAAAAAGAAAAAAGGAAAAAAGGAGTTCCCCGGTATCTCAGTATCTACGGTGTGCCAAGCCCACAACAGGGCAGAGATGAACCACAGATCTGCCCTGCGCTTTCTTGATGCTGTTCTTCCAGGAGAGGAGTCAGAGGTCAGAAGACAAACCAGAAAACTGCAAGCACACGAGACAGTTTCCGTCAATGGTGAAGCTCTAAAAGGCAGCAAAAAAGTGCTAATTCATAAGAATGTGCATGTGCACTAAGGCCTTAAGCTACAGGCACACTGTTTTAGATACTGCCCCTAGCAAAGACCCTCAGTCCTTGAGGTGAGCTTTATTGAGATATAATTAACATGCCATAACATTCACCTGCTTCAAGTGAATAATTCAGTGGTTTTTAGTTTATTCCCAAGGTTGTGTGACCACCACCACTAGCTAACATTCTCATCCTCCCTAAAGATACCCTGTCTCTATGAGCAGTCACTCTCTACTCCCTCTCCCTAGCCCCGGGACAACCACGAGTCTTCCTGTCTCTATGGATTTGCCTGATCTGGACTCTTCATATGGATGGAATCACACAGCACGTGATGTGACATTTCGCATCTGGCGTCACCTACCCAGCATCATGTTTTCGAGGTGCATCCACGTTGTAGCCTGTGCCAATACTTCATTCCTCTCTACGGCTGAATAATACTCCATTGGATGGATGGACCACGTTTTGTTTTCTTTCTTTTTCTTTGAGACAGAGTCTTGCTCTGTAGCCCAGGCTAGAGAGAATTGGCTCAATCTCAGCTCACTGCAACCTCTGCCTCCCAGGTGCAAGTGATTCTCATGCCTCAGCCTCCTGAATAGCTGGGATTACGGGTATATGCCACCACGCCTGGCTAATCTTTATATTTTTAGTAGAGACGGGGTTTCACCATGTTGGCCAGGCTGGTCTTGAACCCCTGACCTCAAGTGATCCACCCACCTCGGCCTCCCAAAGTACTGGAATTACAGGTATGAGCCACGGCACCGGGACACACGTTTTGTTTTTCTAGTTATCATGGACATCAGGTTGTTTTCAGATTCCTTAATCTATATATTTATATATACTGATCCATTTTTCTGTCCAACAGACAGATACTTTGGCAATGATGGAATGTTCTAGATCTGTCTATTATAGGCGGCACCAGCCCTGTGTGGCTGCTGAGACTTGAAATGTCACTGGTGTGGCTGAGGAATGCACTGGTTAATTGCATTTGGTTTTAATTAATTCAAATGTAAACAGCCCTGCGGTGAGTGTCTGGAGCCACCTGGCTGATCAGACTCAGGGGCTCGATTCGTGAGTTACCCTGAGACTGAGGGGAGGAAAGGACACTCCAATCAACCTGGAGAATAAGTCCCCCAGCTCCTGGGGGTCTACTCCCAGAAGAACCCTAAAGAAATGTACATGGGACTCAGCCCCAGGGTACAGCTAATTAGAAAAAGGATCTCAGTTCCAGATAGGTGACTCGTGGGCCTTAGGGTGACTGCTGGGACCAAGGAACCCCCATGAGCACCATGACACCCCAGCTTCCTGGCTGAACCTACAGAACCCCATTCTGTAATTGCAACAGACCTGAGAATGGCTTATGCCTGCCAACTACTAGCAAGGCCAATCATCAGTCAGGAAGACAAAAAGGCATTCCCTGATGTTATGCATTATTTACATTTGCTCCTCTGAACGGGGCTCTGTGCACTCCTATGGCACAGCAAGAGTTCCTGCAGCACAACAGGCCTGGCTGAGAAACTTCTCGTTTCCCAGAGACACAGTCACAGGGTAGAGAAGGCAAAACAGGCCCCTTTTTGAGAACCGCCCAGGATGGGATGGCCGGGTGGGTCTGCAAGGGGCCTCTGGGGCTCAGTACGCCGTCTTGAAGCTGCCTGCCCACTCAAGATCTAAGATCCGAAGCTTTTCACACAAGCTGTCACTCATGCTCACGTGGAGGTAAAGCCTGAGCCATTCCAATGTGCCAGGCTGTCCCCGCCCTGGTGCCAAACACCACTGTGTGAATTCAGGCCACACCTGAGTCCTCACTGGGAACATCGATGTGACAAACTTTATTTTTTATTTTTATTTTTTTTAGAGGCAGAGTCTCACTCTGTCACCCAGGCGGGGGTACAGTGGTGTGATCTCAGCTCACTGTAACCCTCACATCCTGGGTTCAAGTGATTCTTCTGCCTCAGCCTCCCATGTAGCTAGGATTACAGGCACCTGCCACCATGCCCGACTAGTTTTTGTATTTTCAGTAGAGATGGGTGGGTGAGGGAGGGGTAGGGGTGGTTCACCATATTGGCCAGGCTGGTCTCGAACTCCTGACCTCAGATGATCCGCCTGCCTCAGCCTCCCAAAGTGCTGGGATTACAGGCGTGAGCTACTGTACCTGGCCAACGTGACAAATCTTAAATCCAATGCTTTTGAATTCTGCAAGATACCTAGTCCCAGGGTCTCAGCAAAGGGACTGTGGCCAGTATCTGGTCCTCCCAGCTAAATTCAAAGCTCTGCAACTAATAAGGGTTTATTTTGTTCTCCTCAGAACAGCTCCTCCAGACACCGAGGAAGACATCTGTTTCTGGGAAGGAGGGTTTGGGAGGAAATGCATACGCTGAGGATATCCTTGGCCTTCAGAGACCACCTCAGGGCAGGAGCGCCCAGGCACTGTGGTGTGATGAAGCTGACCCGAGGAGATAAGCTTTGAGGCACTTGCCGGCAAACCTCCGACAGGCCATTCCTCGGGTTCGCCAGGGAGTGCGGGCAGTGCATCTGGTGATGCCAGGTTTACATTGAGGACCACTTTCTTTTCAGGCTGCTGTGAGTGATAAGCCCTGTGTTCGAAGTCAGGCCCCCAGACACTGAATCTTCTGAACCTCATAAGGGGAACTGGATGAAAGGGATTTCAGTTAATATGTATCAGTCACCAACAACAGTTCTTCATTCAACAAAAACAAAGGCACCAGGACAGACCCTGAGAACATAGCGCATCCTAGACCCTGCGCTGCCCAGGAATGGTCATTGTTCAGATGACACAGGTGGGTGTGTGGGGCCCATGAGCGCAGGCCATGAGAGACAGGCCCTGGGTCCCTTTCACAAGTGAGGACAGTGTAAGGGGGGGCAGCATGCAACCTGGCTGCGGGTGACTGGTGTGCCCTGGGGAGGCCCCTGTCTCTTAGAGCTTCCCACTGCCCATCTGTAAAATAGGAGAAACAGGGTCTGCCCCAGGCTGTGCAGGGCTCTGGGGAACATTTTGAGGAAAGCCCAAGCTGCCTGCCCAGGCTCCATCAATACCCACCAGACTTAATCTTTTTGTTGTTGTTGTCGTAGAGATGGGGTCTTACTGTGTTGCCCAGGCTGGTCTCATACTCCTGGGCTCCAGCGATCCTCCCACCTTGGCCTTCCAAAGTACTGGGATTATAGGTGTGAGCCACCATGTCCTGCCCCACCAGGCTTTAAATGCTCTGTGGAAGTTTGGTCTTTACTACAAGGCCTGCTGCAGACTTCAGCCAGAGGGCAATGTGAGAACTGTGGGTTACATCCAGAAGCACGCCAAGACCTCGGCTCATGGGATTGCCCTTCGATAGGTGGCCCGTGGGTACCACAGGGTGCAGGATCAGGACCATGAACGGTTTCCTCTGGGCTAAGACTTGGCCATTCCTGGTCACGGGATGGGGACAGATGGAGCAGATTTGAGATCCTGTTTACTTTCCTGCCCCTGGCTGTCTTGTCTCTGAGACTAGAAGGCTGAGGTGTTCCTTACATCAAGACCGGTGGCCCACAGGGGGGACCTACAGCACTCACTGACTGCACTTCTGATGTAAAAAGACATCTGAAAACACTCCAGGTGATACTCAGGAACAGGAAGCCCCCAGCTCCGGCCTTGTGCATTTTGGGGAGGAGCAGTTGCTGTCTCATCCCTGTCCTACTGCACCCCCCCCAAAACATACCCCGTTCCCAGCCATTTGAGCCAGTCAGCGGGAAGAAACCATTAGTTTCCAAGGAAATGCCCAGGTGGCCTATGCTCTGAGCCCTGCAGTGGCCTTGGGACTCAGGTTAGAGGAATCAAAAGTCCTGAGTGGCCAGGTGCAGTGGCGCATGCCTGTAACCCCACACCTTGGGAGGCTGAGGCAGGAGGATCACTTGAGCTCAGGAGTTCAAGGCCAACCTGGGCAACATACTAAGACCTCATCCCCCGAAAAAAAAGTCCTCAGCGACCCCTGGACATGGCTGTGTGTGCCTGTGATCCCAGCCACTCGGGAAGCTGAGGTGGGAGGATCACTTAAGCCCAGGAGTTTGAGGCCAGTCTGGGCAACACAGTGAGGCTCTGTATCTTAATTTAAATAAATAAATTAATTAATTAAAAATTAAAAATGTCACTGGGCGTGATGGCACATGGCTGTAATCCCAGCGCTTTGGGAAGTTGAGGTGGGCGGATCACCTGAGGTTGGGAGTTCGAGACCAGCCTGACCAACATGGTGAAACCCTCTCTCTACTACATACAAACAGTTACCTGGGTATGGTGGCAGATGCCTGTAATCCCAGCTACTCGGGAGGCTGAGGTAGGAGAATTGCTTGAACCTGGGAGGCGGAGGTTGCAGTGAGCCGAGATCACGCCATTGCACTCCAGCCTGGGCAACAAGAGCGAAACTCTGTCTAAAAACATAAAATGTCCTCAGCATGGCCCTCAAAGCCTAGGAGGATGGGGGGGCAGGGCCACGCCAGGGGTTGAAATGTACAGACATCTCGGCTGCACTTGTTGGCAACAGTTGTCATCAACTCTTGTTTTCCCTCCTGAAACTGCTGCATTTGAGACTAACAGACTCACGCAGTAACATCCACACAGGGGCAGCTGGAATCATGAAGAGGCGTGCCCAGGTTGAACACCCACACTCTCAAAAACCAGTTTCTCTTTCAGCCCCAGCAGCTCACTGGTAGGAAGAAGGTCAAGAATGACAGCTTCCCGACACTACAGTTGATTAAAGTACTTCTTTTTTATTTTGGACAGGGTCTTACTCTGTTGCCCAGGCTGGAGTGCAGTGGCGCATGTTGTCTCACTGCAATCTTCGCCTCCTGGATTCAAGCAACTCTCCTGCCTCAGCCTCCTGAGTAACTGGGATTACAGGCACATGCCACCACGCCTAGCTAATGTTTGCATTTTTAATAGAGACGGGGTTTCGCTATGTTGGTCAGGCTGGTCTCGAACTCCCGATCTCAGGTGGTCCACCTGTCTTGGCCTCCCAAAGTGCTGGGATTATAGGCGTGAGTCATGGCACCCAGCCTTAAAAGTACTTTTTAAAATAGCTTTTTATTATTACTAAATTCCAGATGTTGCATTGCTGAACACCTGCTGTGGGCAATGGGGAGTCCCCAAAGGCTGCTTCCTGGGGTCAGGGTCAGGGGTGAGCAGGGGACAATTTGGGCTGCCTGTGCCTAGTGGTACACATGCCTCTGCAGGTGGTCCTGACACTGACTTATTTTTATTAGGTGAAAAGTGAAATGGGCCAACATTACACAATTCCACAATACTAAGGAACACGTGACCACAGCCAGTGTCTCCAGGGGGTGGATACACACTGGCTGTGTCCTCTCTGGGCAGTTTCCCTCAGCCCACAGGACTTGGGGCTTGTTCGGGTGCAGGGTCCCCGCTTGTCCAGCTCACCATACGAATGCTGAAGCACCAGCAGGGAGTGCTGCCAGGGAGTTGAGGGCAAATTTGCTTAAAACCAGTTCCCTGCTAACAAGAAACTTGTGTGTCTGGTTCCCCAGGAAAGCCTAACCATTGTGTTTCAATTTCCATAGCACCTGCTCCCCACAATTTAAATAAGGAACAGATAAGATAGGTCATCAAATATTCACACACCCCTGAGAGGCATCTGAGGTGGGCAGGAAGCCAGGGGCATCACAGCCCAGCAACTGGCCCCGGCGGGGAGGATGACCTGGCACTGGGTGTTGGAGACCAACAGGGGGCGGATCACGTAGAGGCTGTCAGCAGCATCAGTCTGCTGGGGGGTGGGGACAAAGAGGGGTCTGCTTAGCTGGGGGATTAAGTATACTTGGGGGTGAAGGAGGTGGGAGATGGATTACACAAGCAAAAGTACTGAGGACAACAGGAGCAGGCTCTCACTGTTGGAGAAAGGAGTCACAAACCTGGAAAGAGAGAAAAATAGTGGGAACCCTGTGGTGAACTAGAATTAAAGATATTGGAATGGGCCAGGTATAGTGGCTCACGCATGTAATCCCGGCCCTTTGGGAGGCCAAGGTGGGAGGATTGCTTGAGCCCAGAAGGTTGAGGCTGCAATGAGCTGTGACTTCACCATTGCATTCCAGCCTGGTGACAGCATGAGACCCTGTCTCAAAAATAAAAATAAGCTGGGCACGGTGGCTCACATCTGTAATCCCAGCACTTTGGGAGGCTGAGGCGGGCACGTCACTTGAGGTCAGGAGTTTGAGACGAGTCTGGCCAACATGATGAAACCCTGTCTCTACTAAAAATACAAAATTAGCCAGGCGTGGTAGTGCACACCATAATCCCAGCTACTCGGAGGCTGAGGCAGGAGAAATGCTTAAACCTGGGAGGCTGAGATTGCACCACTGCACTCCAGGCTGGGCAAGAGAGTGAGAATGAATGAATGAATGAATAAACAAAAATAAAGATATTGTAATGAACGCATGGTTTTTAACATATACAGACATACAAGAACAGATGTGAATGTGTGTGCACCTGTGTGTGTGTACACACACGTCTGTAATAACCCACAAATATTCCTTAGCTCTGTGTCCTAAGAGTGTCCAAGAGCAGCAACACCCCAACAGCAATGAGCACATCAAGGGCCAAGATTTACTCTGAAAGGAATCAGGGCTCCTTAGAGGATTGGGTGAAGCAGGCAGAGGCAGAACAGAATACAAGGCTGGTTGGGCACAGTGGCTCATGCACGTAATCCCGGCATTTTGGGAGGCCAGGAGTTTGAGACCAACCTGGGCAACATGACAAAATCCTCTCTCTACAAAAAATACAAAAATTAGCTTTTGGCTCGCACCTGTAGTCCCAGCTACTTGGGAGGATGGAGTGGGAGGATCACCCACCCAAGAGGCTGAAGTGGGCTGAGATTATGTCACTGCCCTCCAGCCTGGGTGACAGAGTGAGACCCTGTCTCCAAAAAAAAAAAAAAAAAAAAAAAGCCCAGGTGTGGTGGCTCACGCCTGTAATCCCAGCACTTTGAGAGGCAGAGGCAGGCGGATCACCTGAGGTCAGGAGTTCAAGACCAGCCTGCTAACATGGTGAAACCCCATCTCTAATAAAAAATACAAAAAATTAGCTGGGTGTGGTGGCGGGCACCTGTAATCCCAGCTACTCGGGAGGCTGAGGCAGGAGAATCGCTTGAACCCAGGAGGCGGAGTTTGCAGTGAACCAAGATCGCGCCATTGCACTCCAGCCTGGGCAACAAGAGTGAAACTCCATCTCAAAAAAATAAAAATAGAAATAAATTCACACTGGTGAGGGTTAGGGACATCATGTCCTCGTAGCATTTAGGTGAAACTTAAATGTAGATTTAAACTTGAATTTCTTCTTTAGTTACCACATCCCTTCTGACAGCTGGGCAGGAGACATGCTTACATATATGAATTCACACAGTCCTCAACAGTCCTCAGTAACCACGAGCTAAGTATTATTATTGCCCCCAAATCAGAGGAGGGCCAGGAACAGAGAAAGGTTCAGCCAAGGACCAGGGTCATGCAGCCAGAGGTGGAGGCAGGATCCAGACCCTCTTGCTGTTCTCTATCACTGTATATGTCAAGTACACATCAATCTTGCACCAAAACAGTGTTCAGAAAGAAACACACTTTTGTACAACATATACACTTTCCAGAAGCCTCTGTATGTATGAAGTGCTACGCTCCGAAGTGACACACAAAATTCAAATAATTGACCTCAAGAGACCAACTCACTCGAAGAAATCAAGTGACCCTTTGTGCAGACCACCACTGATTTAAATACCTTATTTGGTGGCCCCACTTGTAAGCTATTTTCAAATTGTTATTAACCTTGACCAAGTGATCAAGGTCAATGGTAGCAGTGACAGGACATATTGACAGCATGTTTTTCCTGACACAAGGTGCCGAGGACACACACATCACCTCTGTGGAACTCTGGCCACAAACTCACAACTTTGGTCCAATCTAGAGGAAACGTCAGACAAACCGCACTGACAGATGTTCTGCAAAATGACTGAGCGCTTCTCCTTAAAATGGTCAACATCGTTCATGGATGACAAGGTCACAGATCACAGGAGACCAAAGAGACATGATGACTCAATACAATGTGGGATTCAGGGCAGAAAAGGGCCTTAGGGCAAAAACTGGGGAACTCCAAATGAGGTCTGTAGTTCAGTTAAAGAGCTCTGTACTCAACGTAATTTCCTGGTTTCCATATTTGTACTATGGCTCTGAAGGCGTTGACGAGATAGGAAGCCCAAAGAAGGAGATATGAGAACTCTGTGCTATTTTTTCAACTTTTCTTTTCTTTCTTTTTTTTTTTTTTTGAGACAGAGTCTTACTCTTGTTGCCCAGGCTGGAGTGCAATGGCGCGATCTCGGCTCACTGCAACCTCTGCCTCCTGGGTTCAGGATTCTCCTGAGGCGATTCTCCTGCCTCAGCCACCCAAGTAGCTGGGATTACAGGCATGTACCACCACACTCCGCTAATTCTGTATTTTTAGTAGAGACGGGGTTTCACCATCTTGGCCAGGCTCGTCTTGAACACCTGACTTCGTGATCCACCTGCCTCGGCCTCCCAAAGTGCTGGGATTACAGGTGTGAGCCATCGTGCCCAGCTGACAAAATTGTTCTTATTCAACTTCCCTAAGTCTGTCATTTTTACTTTTTCTATATAACTGAATGCTAAGCACCTCTTAGATCTTCAACCTAGAATGCAGCTGCTTGTTACTGATTTGCAACAGTATTTCTCAGTTATAAACTACAAAATAAATCAGTGCGCATACCAGAAACCAGGGCAAGGATAAGGCAGAAAGAAAACATCCTAGAGGTCTTCTGCAAGACAGAAGGGACAAGCAAAATTGCCCACCATGCACATCAGGGCTGAGACAAGACCAGAGGTATGTGTGGCTGCCGCAGCTCTAAACACACATAGGAAGTGTTTTTTTTTTTTTGTAACAGAGTTTCACTGTTATTGCCCAGGCTGGAGTGCAGTGGCGTCATCTCGGCTCACCGTAACCTCCGCCTCCCAGGTTCAAGCGATTCTCCTGCCTTAGCCCCCCAAGTAGCTGGGATTACAGGCATGTGTCACCACGCTTGGCTAATTTTTGTATTTTTAATAGAGACAGGGTTTCTCCATGTTGGTTAGGCTGGTCTCGAATCCGACCTCAGGTGATCTGCCCGCCTCGGCCTCCGAAAGTGCTGGGATTACAGGCATGAGCCACCGTGCTCGGCCCGGAAGTGTCTTCTAAACAGCCTACCTGTCTTTTCCTTGATCTCACAGAGCACGCTGAACAGAGCAGGCTTCATCCGATGGCAATTCAGAGCATGCTTTCTGAAAGGGAGGTGACAGAGGAGGGTGTGAGAAAAGAACAGTCATCATTTTATCCCCAAGAGTAAAGATCTTCCACATTGAGAAATCAAACCAAACGAGGTCTACCATTCTGACTATAGATAAGCTGCCTTACGAAAATGCAGTACAGTCACATTTCATGAATTTGATTTGCACAAAATCAATATAAAGGCCAGGCGTGGTGGCTCATGCCTGTAATCCCAGCACTTTGGGAGGCTGAGGCAGGCAGATCACTTGAGGTCAGGAGTTTGAGACCAGTCTGGGCAACATGGTAAAATGCTGTCTCTATTAAAAATACAAAACTTGGTTGGGCACGGTGGCTCACGCCTATAATCCCAGAACTTTGGGAGGCCAAGGTGGGCGGATTGCCTGAGGTCAGGAGTTCGAGACCAGGCTGGCCATCATGGTGAAACCCTGTCTCTACTAAAAATACAAAAATTAGTCAGGCATGGTGGTGCACACCTGTAATTCCAGTTACTCAGGAGGCTGAGGCAGGAGAACTGCTTGAACCCGGGAGGCAGAGGTTGCAGTGAGCCGAGATCATGCCATTGTACTCTAGCCTGAGTGACAGAGTGAGACTCCATCTCAAAAAAAAAAAAAAAAGAAAAGAAAATTAGCTGGGCATGGTGTCATGTACCTATAATCCCAGCTACTCAGGTGGGTGAGGAGAACTGCTTAAACCTGGGAGGCAGAGGTTGTAGTGAGCCAAGATTGTGCCACTGCACTCCAGCCTAGGCAATAGAGTAAGACTCTGTCTCAACAATAATAATAATAATACTAATAATATAAAATTATACACAAATATTCAAAACATTTCCCATTATATGTTAAAGATTAAGCAATGCAAATAACTCATCAAAAACTATTGCAAGGCATTAGTGGCTCATGTCTGTAATCCCAACAGTTTGGGAGGCCAAGGCAGGAGGATCACTTGAGCCCAGAAACTTAAGATCGGCCTGGGCAACATGGTGAGACCCACTCTCTTCAAAAATTTGAAAATTAGCTGGGCATGGTGGTATACCTGTAGTCCCAGTCCCTCGGGAGGCTGAGACAGTAGGATGGCTTGAGCCCATGAGTTAGCGGCTGTAGTGAGCTATGAACACGCCACTGTACTCCAGCCAGCGTAAGAGACCTTGTCATTAAGACGAAAGGAAAAAAAAAAAAAAAAAAAAAAGGCTGGAGGCAGTGGCTCATGCCTGTAATCCCAGCACTTTGGGAGGCCGACGCAGACGGATTGCCTGAGGTCAGGAGTTTGAGACTAGCCTGGCCAACATGATGAAACTCCATCTCTACTAAAAATACAAAAAAGCTGGGCGTGTTGGTGCACCCCTGTAATCCCAGCTACTCGGGAGGTTGAGACAGGAGAATTGCTTGAACCAGGGAAGCAGAGGTTGCAGTGAGCTGAGATCGCGCCACTGATCTCCAGCCTGGGCGACAGAGTGAGCCTCCGTCTCAAAAAAAAAAAGCAAAGAAAAAGAAAAGAACTATGAAATGTCCAGGTCCAATGACTTGAAATCTGTGTTCACGCTATGGTCCTGCAGTGGCCTATCCTGGTGCATAAGCAAAAGCACCAATCATCTTCTTCCAGTGTCACTTGGCAGGTGTTTACTGAGTACCTACTATGTGCCACACACCATTCTGACATCAGAGACACAGACAGTTGAGGTTTTTACACATGGGGCGGTTAAGATGGAGGGAGTGAGACACCAAAAATACACACCAGGCCGGGCGCGGTGGCTCAAGCCTGTAATCCCAGCACTTTGGGAGGCCGAGGCGGGCGGATCACGAGGTCAGGAGATCGAGACCATCCTGGCTAACACGGTGAAACCCCGTCTCTACTAAAAATACAAAAAACTAGCCGGGCGCGGTGGCGGGCGCCTGTAGTCCCAGCTACTCGGGAGGCTGAGGCAGGAGAATGGCGTAAACCCGGGAGGCGGAGCTTGCAGTGAGCTGAGATCTGGCCACTGCACTCCAGCCTGGGTGACAGAGCAAGACTCCGTCTCAAAAAACAAACAAACAAACAAAAAAAACACACCAACAAGAAACCCATCAGCCGTGGCAGTTGCTTTGGGGCGACTGGGGTCACATGACAGTGATGGTTAGAAGGCTTTTTGGAATTTCCATGTCTCTGAGGTGACATCAAAGCTGAGATCAGAATGAGAAGGAGAAATCAACCAAGAAAAGGGCTGGAGAGAGGTATGGTTTAGGCAGAAGGAACAGCCAAGCACAAAGGCCCTGTGGGGACACACTGGGTTCAGTACTGGCTATTTGAGACCAGGGTGCTGAGCGTTAGGAGTGAGGGAGAGAGCCAGAGTGGCAAGTGGAGATTGACTCTAAGGGCCTTGAAAGTCATGGGGACAACTCTGGTTTTTGCTCGCTTGGGATGGGAACTGTGGTTGGCAGGATAATGGCTCCCAAAAGGGTCCACATGCTAATCCTCAGAACCCTAAATATGGTACTTTACAAAACATGGGAAAAATAATTCTGCCAATGTAATTAAGGTTAAGGACCCTGAGATGGAGAGATTAACCTGGATTATCTGGGTGGGCCTACTGTCATCACATGACCCTTAAAAGTAGAGAACCCCTGTAATCCCAGCACTTTGGGAGGCCGAGGCGGGCGGATCACGAGGTCAGGAGATCGAGACCATCCTGGCTAACATGGTGAAACCCTGTCTCTACTAAAAAATACAAAAAACTATCCGGGCGAGGTGGCGGGCACCTGTAGTCCCAGCTACTCGGGAGGCTGAGGCAGGAGAATGGCGTAAATCCGGCAGGCGGAACTTGCAGTGAGCCGAGATCCGGCCACTGCACTCCAGCCTAGGCAACAGAGCGAGACTCCGTCTCAAGAAAAAAAAAAAAAAAGTAGGCCGGGCGCGGTGGCTCAAGCCTGTAATCCCAGCACTTTGGGAGGCTGAGGCGGGCGGATCACGAGGTCAGGAGATCGAGACCATCCTGGCTGACACGGTGAAACCCCGTCTCTACTAAAAAATACAAAAAACTAGCCAGGCGAGGTGGCGGGCACCTGTAGTCCCAGCTACTGGGGAGGCTGAGGCAGGAGAATGGCATGAACCCGGGAGGCGGAGCTTGCAGTGAGCTGAGATCCGGCCACTGCACTCCAGCCTGGGCGGCAGAGTGAGACTCCGTCTCAAAAAAAAAAAAAAAAAAAAGTAGAGAACCTTTCCCAGATGTGGGCGGAGAAAGTCTTGATGATGTAAGGGTCGGAGAGATGCTATGTTGCTGGCCTTTATCATGGAGGAGGGGACCATGAGCAAAGAATGCAGGTGGCCTCAACGGGCTGGAAAAGGCAAGGAACCAGTCCACGGGTTCAATGGGCAACACCTTGATTTTAGCCCAGAGTGCCCATGTTGGCTTTCTGACCTGCAGAAACGTAAAATCGGTGGCTCATGCCTATAATTGCAGCACTTTGGGAGGCCGAGGCAGGCAGATGGCTGAGGTCAGGAGTTTGAGACCAGCCTGGGCAACATGGCAAGACAATGAGCTGGGACAAGAGGCACACACCAACACGCCTGGCTACATTTTGTATTTGTTGTAAAGACGGGGTCTCGTTATGTTGCCCAGACTGCGCTCGGCCAAGAGAAGAATTTCATGGAGAGAAGAGTAACCTGTGAGAAATGCTGCTGAGAGATCAAGCAGAATAAGAACGCAGAAGAGAATCTGAGGCTGGGCGCGGTAGCTCATGCCTGTAAACCCAGCACTATGGGAGGCTGAGATGGGAGGATCGCCCGAGCTCAGGAGTACAAGACCAGTCTGGGCAACATAGCAAGAACCTGTCTCTAAAAAATAAATATATAAATGAATAAAGAGAATTCGGATTTAGTAACACGAAGGTCATAGGGAGCTCAGCAGCGGGGAAACAAGGTTGGAAGAGAATGTGGAGGTGAAGAGGAAGCGGAAGCAGCAATCACAAAGTCTTTGATGTTTATCATAAGGGAGATCAAGCAAACATAACAGGTGCCAAAAGACAGGGTGTGTGTTAATCATGCTTTCTTCTTTTTCTTTTTGAGACAGGGTCTCGCTCTGTTGCCCAGGCTGAACTGCAGTGGCCATGTTGTGCCCGAACACAAGCAATCCTCCCGCCTCAGCCTTCTGAGTAGCTAGGACTACAAGTGGTGCTACCACGCCTGGCTAATTTTTAAGAAATGTTTTTGCAGAGCTGAAGTCTCACTATATTGCCCAGGCTGTTCTTAAATTCCTAGACTCAAGACATCTTCCAGCCTTGGCCCCTCAAAGCTTTGACATTCTGGGGCTTGGAAAGACTGTCTTTCCCAGGACTAGCTTATTACTACAGACAGCAAACAACTTGCCAAAGAACATGCCATTCATATGCAAATCAACCAATCAAAAGCCCACATTCCCAATCATCTTCTTCATTTAATGCTGACACACAAAGCCAATAATTTCCCAGCCCTAAATCACCCCAGGGCCAGGTACTGACCAACTAGAGACCACTCTAGCGCAGAGCCTGCCAAAATTATTTCAACTATCTAACCTAAGCTTGCTCAAACTTGCCTGCCATGCCATGCCCGTTCCTTCCTGAGGAAATCACTATAAAAGTTCTGGGCCGTGTTTTCCCTCCCTCCACTGTCGCCCACTGACCCAGGTGCTTCCCCATGTGGGGTGTGCCCACGGTGTGCCCCCTCCTCTGGAGCTGTAAGTAATAAACTTCCCTTTCAACAGAGCAGTTGTCTCCATGCTTGTCATCTTACCATACCTCATTAAAACAAATCCCGGGTACAAAGCAAGGCCAAGCGGTAAGTCAAAGGAGGTTTTTTTCCTTTTTTCTTTTCTTTTTTTTTTTTTAAGACAGACTTTACTCTATCGCTCAGGCTGGAGTGCAGTGGTGCAATCATGGCTCACTGCAACCTCCACCTCGTGGCTTCAGGTGATTCCCCCGCCTCGACCTCCAGAGCAGCTGGGATTACAGGTGCCTGCTACCACACACAACTAATTTTTGTATTTTTAGTACAGACGGGGTTTTGGCATGTTGGCCAGGCTGGTCTTGAATTCCTGGCTTCAAATGATACACCGGCCTCAGCCTCCCAAAGTGCCGGGATTATAGATGTAAGCCACTATGCCCAGCCTGTTGTCTTTGACTGTTCTTAAAGATAGGAGGTACTAGCACATGCTTATATGCCAAAAAGCCAGTCTAGAGAGAGAATTTGATAATGCAAGGATAGGGTAAGTGGCCAGGCACAGTGGCTCATGCCTGTAATCCCAGCACTTTGAGAGACTGATGTGGGCAGATCACTTGAAGTCAGGAGTTCAAGACCAGCCTGGCCAACATAGTGAGACAATGTCTCTGCTAAAAATACAAAAATTAGCCGGGTGTGATGGAGTGTGCCTGTAATCCCAGCTACTCAGGAGGATGAGGCAGGATAATTTGCTTGAACCCAGGGGGTGGAGGTTGCAGAGAGCTGAGATCACGCCACGGCATCCCAGCGAGTGAGACTCAGTCTCAAGAGAAAAAAAAAAAAAAAGAATAGGGTAACTGGTATGTGCGTGTAGCAGAACTTCTGTGAACAACTTTGATGAGTACTATGCTATTAACATTTACTATTATGATGATTTTAAATCCTGTAACTCTGTCATTCAAGCATCCATTATTAAAAGATCCATGGCCGGGCGCGGTGGCTCAAGCCTGTAATCCCAGCACTTTGGGAGGCCGAGACGGGCGGATCACTAAGTCAGGAGATCGAGACCATCCTGGCTAACACGGTGAAACCCCGTCTCTACTAAAAAATACAAAAAACTAGCCGGGCGAGGTGGCGGGCGCCTGTAGTCCCAGCTACTCAGGAGGCTGAGACAGGAGAATGGCCCGAACCCGGGAGGCGGAGCTTGCAGTGAGCTGAGATCCGGCCACTGCACTCCAGCCTGGGCGACAGAGCGAGACTCCGTCTCAAAAAAAAAAAAAAAAAAAAAAAAAAAAAAAAAAAAAAAAGATCCATTATTAAAAGCCACAGCTGAATAATGTATCTGAAAATCAATAACTTCACAACAGAAATCAGATTTGATTAACACCATGAGAGGCCAGCATGATGGCTCATGCCTGTAATCTCAGCACTTTAGGAGGCCGAGATGGATGGATCACTTGAGCTCAGGAGTTTGAGACCAGGCTGGCCAACATGGCAAAATCCTGTCTCTCCTAAAAATGCAAAAACTTAGATGGGCAAGGTGGTGTACACCTGTAATCCTAGCTACTTGCTGAGGCACAAGAATCGCTTAAACCCAGGAGGTGGAGGCTGCAGTGAGCCAAGATCACATCACTGCACTCCAGCCTGGGCAACAGAGCAAGATTCCATCTCAAAAAAAAAAAAAAAAAAAAAAAAAAGGAATACAACTGGGGTTCAAAACTAAAATCTTTGTCTCTGAACTTCAAATATAAAATGATTATGGGGGATGAGATGAGATATGAACTTCCGAAAATCTTAAACCTGAACGTTAGTCTTTCTTATTTATTTTTATTTTTTGAGACGGAGTCTCGCTCTGTGGCCCAGGCTGGAGCACAGTAGCACAATCTTGGCTCATTGCAACCTTCGCCTCCTAGGTTCAAGTGATTCTCCTGTCTCAGCCTCCTGAGTAGCTGGAACAACAGGTGCGTGCCACCACACCCGGCTACCTTTTTGTATTTTTAGTAGAGACGGGGTTTCACTGTGTTAGCCAGGATGGTCTCGATCTCCTGACCTTGTGATCCACCTGCCTCGGCCTCCCAAAGTGCTAGGATTACAGGTGTGAGCCACCATGCCCGGCCATGTTAGTCTTTCTTATAAGGTATACAGTCATTGATCACATGAGATATTCAGCTTAAAATATTAAACATTTTCTTTCCACAGTAGTGGTATTAACATTAATTAAAATGGACTCTGGTTATAGCTCATCTTCTGGAAATTTAACTTTTTCTCTTTAAAAAAATATTTTAATATAAAAATAGAAGAAACCTGGGGAACATGGTGAAACCCCATCTCTATAAGAAACACAAAAAATTGTCGGGCACAGTGGCTCACGACTGTAATCCCAGCACTTTGGGAGGCCGAGGCGGGCGGATCATGAGGCCAAAAGATTGAGACCATCCTGGCCAACGTGGTGAAACCTCGTCTCTACTAAAAATACAAAATTCAGCTGGGCATGGTGGCGCACACCTGTAGTCCCAGCTACTCAGGAGGCTGATGCAGGAGACTCACTTGAGCCTGGGAGGAGGAGGTTGCAGTGAGCTGAGATCGCGTCACTACACTCCAGCCTGGTGACAGAACAAGCCTCTGTTTCAAATAATAATAATAATACAAAAAATAAATTATCTGGGTGTGGTGGCATGTGCCTGTAGTCCCAGCTGCTAGGAAGGCTGAGGTGGGAGGATCGCTTGAACTCAGGAGGTCAAGGCTACAGTGAGCTGTGATCACACCACTATATTCCAGCCTGGGTGACAGAGTGAGACCCTGTCTCATAAATAAATAAATAAATAAATAAATAAATAAAACAGAGATGGGTTCTCCCTATGTTGTCCAGACTGGTCTCAAACTCTTGGGCTCAAGTAATCCTCCCACTGTGGCCTCACAAAGTGTTAGGATTAAAGGCATGAGCCCCTGTTTCTGGCCTGGAAACTTAATTTTATTTTATTTTTATTTTTATTTTTATTTTTTTTGAGACGGAGTCTCGCTCTGTCGCCCAGGCTGGAGTGCAGTGGCCGGATCTCAGCTCACTGCAAGCTCCACCTCCTGGGTTTACGTCATTCTCCTGCCTCAGCCTCCCAAGTAGCTGGGACTACAGGCATCCGCCACCTCGCCCGGCTAGTTTTTTTTTTTTTTTTTTTGTATTTTTTAGTAGAGACGGGGTTTCACTGTGTTAGCCAGGATGGTCTTGATCTTCTGACCTCGTGATCCGCCCGTCTCGGCCTCCCAAAGTGCTGGGATTATAGGCTTGAGCCACCGCGCCCGGCCTGGAAACTTAATTTTAACAATAAGAGGAAAGAAAATGAAGTTGGCTCTTCTGCTTCTGCAAAGGCTCTAAGTTTTTTGTTTTTGTTTTTGTTTTACCAGTTTTCTCCTTATAAAATATTTTACTTTAGATACAGTAGAAAGCACTTTTTAACGCATACAAAGTAATTTCATAGTTTCTGTGGCTTATTAGGAAAAGAAAACAAGTTCCCAAGCTTTGAGCATGTGCTTGAGCTAGCAGCGATAAAGCAGCTGCTGCAAATCAATGAGGTAAAGAGGACTGACTAGTGAGAACTTCCCCAAGGGGATGAAATCACTTACTTGGTAGACATACCCTAAGGAAACCCCCAATGAGTCATGTCCTTATATAATCCTTTTTCCTTGAGTTCAGGAAGTACCTGTGACTTGCAATGTGCCAAAGGTGATGGTATCATCTCTGCCATGGTTAAGTTGTTATCTAAGACTCCACCTTAGACGACTAGGGAGTCACCCACTGGCACCAGCTGCCATATCATGAGAGCTGGTGGCAGCAACCGCAGGCAGCCTCTAGAGCTGAGAGTAGCCTCAACTGACAGCCAGGAAGAAAGCAGGGACCTTTGTACTTCAACTGCAGGAAGTGAATTCTTCCATCAACCATGCCACACTGGGAGAGAATCCCACGCTCTGGATAGGAACGTAGCCCAGCCAACACCTTGACTGCAGCCCTATGAGACCCTGAGCAGAGGACCTAGCTAAGCTGTGCCCAGAATCCTGACCCAAGGAAACTGTGAGATAATAAATATCTGCTGTTTTAAGCTGCCAGGCTTGCGGTGATTTGTTATAAAGCAATAGAGAGCTGATAATGAGATAGACTGGAAGCCAGAGAATGGGGACTGTGGGGAGAAAAATGGGGTTGGTGCTGGTATGTCTAACAAGTATATGACACGTTATGGCCGGGTGCAGGGGCTCATGCCTGTAATCCCACACTTAGGGAGGCTGAAGCAGGTAGATCACCTGAGGTCAGGAGTTCAAAACCAGCCTGGCCACCAGCCTGGACATCATGGTGAAACCCCGTCTCTACTAAAAATACAAAAATTAGCCAGGCATGGTGGCACACGCTTGTAATCCCACCTGGGAGGCTGAGGCATGACAATCGCTTGAAATCGGGAGGTGGAGGTTTCAGTGAGCCAAGATCATGCCACTAAACTCCAGCCTGGGCGACATAGCAAGACTCTGTCTCAAAATAAATGAACAAACAAACAAACAAAAACACAAAAAACACAAGTATATGACATATTCTACCAAATCCACATATCTGAATTTTTTTGTCTGTTTTTGAGAGAGTCTTGCTCTGTTGCTCAGGCTGGAGTGCAGTGGTATGATCACAGTTCACTGCAACCTCTGTCTCCCAGCTTCAAGTGATTCTCGTGCCTCAGCCTCCCGAGTAGCGGTGATTACAGGTATACGCCACCACTCGTGGCTAATTTTTCTATTTTTAGTAGAGGCGGGGTTTCATCATGTTTGGCCTGACTTCAAGCGATCCACCCACCTCAGCCTCCCAAAGTACTGGGATTATAGGCGTCAGCCACTGCGCCCGGCCACATATCTGAGTTTTTAAAAATGCTAATATTTATGAGATAAAATTCCAAAAAAAGGAAGAACAGTAAATCTTTTCAGTTGACTTCCAAGGAGTCTTCTAACCTAAACAAAAACCAGAAAAGCCCAAAACCAAAATTCTGAATATCATTTTTAAACCAATATTCAAAATCTGTAGCAAACATGAAAATGAATAAAAACATAATCCACATTCTGGTATCTACTAACAGGATGTTTTAGCTGATAATTATAGCTGTAATTTACTTTCCCAAATTATGGAACAGTCTGCTTTCCTCAGCAAGGTATCATTTTAAATTACTTGGGAATTTGATTTAAAGATATATTCAGAGATTTCAGTCCCCATGGAATAGAATACTACTTGAAAAAGCCTTCCCGAAAGCAACAATGACTCTAACACCTTAACCAAAGATAGACTAGATTATCCTTGATTATTCTCAGTTCTAGAAGGATTATTTTAGCTGACAAAAGCAGTCAGCAATATTATACATCTCCTGGAGACAGATCTAGGTACAAACAAAAATCTAGAAGATATGTTTCCTGCTCTCAAGAAATAAAACTGCGGGCCGGGCTCAGTGACTCATGCCTGTAATCCCAGCACTTTGGGAGGCCGACGTGGGCGGATCACTTGAGGTCAGGAGATTGAGACCAGCCTGACCAATATGGTGAAACCTCGTCTCTACTAAAAATACAAAAATGAGCCAGGCTGTGGTGGCGAGTGCCTGTAATCCCAGCTACTCAGGAAGATGAGGCAGGAGAATCGCTTGAGCCTGGGAGGCAGAGGTTGCGGTGAGCTAAGATCGTGCCACTGTACTCCTGTCTGGGCAAGTGAGACCCTGCCTCAAAAAAAAAAAAAAAAAAGAGAGAAAGAAAACTGAACTCCAGCCTGGGCAACAGAGTGAGACTCTGTCTCAAAAACAAAACAAAACAAACCAGTAGAAATACCTTAGAAAGGTCAGAATACTTTGCAAAGCACAAAGTACTTACGCTGTACAAGTCTGGAACAAACCGCACTCTTACTCCTCACCTGGCAAGGAGTTCAAAGCCATGCTTGGTAGGACAGCATCTGAGGCAGGCAGTCACCCCCGAGTCTCCCTTCCAAGGTCACACCCACCACTCATGCCTGATGGAACCGCAATACATGCCTTCATGCTCCACGCCTGCCTTGCATACATGCTTGCACCAAGCCTACAATGCCACACCCACTTTCTTTGCCTAGGCAAAGCCTCAAGTCCAGATCTTGGCCGTCTCCTCAAGGCTCCTTGTCTCCCGCCTGACTTCAGTTAGACTCCGGAGTCATGCACTCTGATTGCCCATGCTCTACAAGCTCTAGTCTTGCTGAAGGGCTAACTCCTCATTGCCCTCTCTGGTCCCCTTGTCACCGCACTCTCCGATGTCTGCCTCTCCAAAAAATGAATCTCTTTTCAGGACTCACTGCTGCATTCCCATGCCCAGCACCAGACCTGGCACAAAATATCTGTTTATTGAATAGATGATATTTAATTTGTGATAATGTACTTTTAAAAGTGTCCTGTAAAGCCCGAGTCTGACTGTCTGATCTCCCACGGCACCCAATCAGCTGGGCTCTTCTGAGCAGGAAGCAAGTCAGATTTCAGTGAGTTTTGTAGGATGCCTGGGAAAAGCAGAGGCAGGTGGCAGGCAGAATAGCTCCAGAGTTCAACAGAGCATGCCCAAATCTCCATCCAACTATGCTCCAGTTATCTGGCCACTGGATTGCTTATCGAGAAACACAGTGAAGAGCCAGGTGTGGTAGCTCACACCTGTAATCCCAACACTTTGGGAGGCTGAGGTGGGCGGATCACCTGAGGTTGGGGGTTCGACACTAGCCTGAACAACATGAAGAAACCCTGTCTCTACTAAAAATACAAAATTAGCCGGGCGTGGTGGCGCGTGCCTGGATTCCCAGGTACTCGGGAGGCTGAGGCAGAATTGCTTGAACCTGGGAGGCGGAGGTGCAGGGTGAGCAGAGATTGTGCCATTGCACTCCAGCCTGGGTAACAAGAGAGAAACTCCGTCTCAAAATAAATAAATAAATAAATAAATAAATAAAATAAAAAAAATAAAACCAACACAATTCAAGCCAGGCAAAGTGGCTCACACTTGTAATCTCAGCACTTTGGGGAACCCAAGGCGGGATGATCATTTGAGGTCAGGAGTTCGAGACCAGCCTGCCCAACATGGTGAAACCTCGTCTCAACTAAAAATACGAAAATTAGCCAGGTGTGGTGGCACACGCTTGTAATCCTAGCTAATCGGGAGGCTGAGGCATGAGAATCACTTGAACTTGGGAGGTGGAGGTTGCAGTGAGCCAAGATTACACCACTGCACTCCAGCCTGGGTGACAGAGCAAGACTCCGTGTCAAACAACAACAAAAGCCAACACAATTGAACTCTTAGGAAAAGTACACCAAAGACAGCAAGACTCCTCTGGCACTAGACCAAGTCAAGCTAAGCATGTTAACCTAAGAGCATAACTAAAGCCTGCAAACAAGATAAGAAGAAAGCCTACAAGGCACGAAGTCAACTGGCATCTAATTAATCTCCTTAGGGATAGTGAAAAAGAAAATTTCAAATATGAAATCCTGCTTCCCAGGTTTGGACTGATAGATCCTCTCATGCTAACGCTATCTGGCTCTGGGAAATTCCACATCATAAATTCCCTCTAGAGCCTTTGCATTCTTTGAGTGGGTGTGCAGAAGGCTGAATGCTCACTGACATGCTTTATAACTATGTATGAATATAAGGTTAGAACATACATAAGTATACATACTTTATAAGTATATATGTTCTGACCTTATATTCCTTATTACAAAAGTACCAAGCCTAGGGGAACACATTTCAGGTATCAGTTCATGCCTTGCCTCTTCCTTCAGTAAGTTTAAAGGATAGTCAAAATCACTTCATTATCTTCCCTTCATAATAGGAATTTAATCCATATCTCAGCAGTCAATCTGCAGAAATATTGGAGGGACTAGGAAAGTTATGCAAATCTCTACTAGTCGAGGTCATATTAGTAAAAATCAAATCAAAAAGAGAAGGCCGGTCATGGTGGCTTGCACCTGTAATCCCAGCACTTTGGGAGGCTGAGGCAGGTAGATCATGAGGTCAGGAGTTGAAGACCAGCCTGGCCAACATGGTGAAACCCCGTCTCTACTAAAAATACAAAAAATAGCCAGGTGTAGTGGCAGGCGCCTATAATCCCACCTACTCGGGAGGCCAAAGCAGGAGAATCACTTGAACCCAGGGGGCGGAGGCTGCAGTGAGCCGAGATCACGCCATTGCATTCCGGCTCGGGTGACAGAGATTCTGTCTCAAAAAAAAAAAGAAAGAAAAGTTCAGAGATATGTTTTCTTCCTAAGAAAAGCTATGCAGGCGCTGTTGGGTTGCCTAAAACCAACTTCTAAATACATTTTTGGTTTTAGCTATGCCATCTCACACACCACACTGCTTGCTCCTAAAACATGTATAACAGTAAGCATTCAGAATGGGTGGGATGGCTCATGACTGTAGTCCCAGCATTTTGGGAAGCTGAGGCGGGAGGATAGCTTGAGCCCAGGAGTTTAAGACCAGCCTGGGCAACATAGTGAGACTCTGCATCTACAAAAAAATTTTAAGGCCGGGCACAGTGGCTCATGTCTGTAATCCCTGCACTTTGGGAGGCTGAGGCGCAGGCAGATTACCTGAGGCCAGGAGTTTTAGACCAGCCTGGCCAACATGGCGAAACCATGTCTCTACTAAAAATACAAAAATTAGCCGGGCATGGTGGTGCATACCTGTACACGCCTGTAATCCCAACTACTCGGGAGGCGAGGGTTGCAGTGAGCTGAGATTGCACCACTGTACCCCAGCGAGGGCGACAGAGCAAGACTGTCTCAAGAAAAAAGCAAAACAAAACAAAACAAAACAAAACGCCCAGGTTTGAAGAGACAGCTATATTTTCCTTCTGTAAATAAACGTACGGCAACAAAACATGTTGAGAGGGCCTCATGTCTGAGATGAAAAATTCCTTCTTGCTAAACAGTTGAGTTCAACTGACTGCTGGGGTGATGAAAGGGGTGACTGGCACATTGAGAGTGGGGAGGATCAGAAAGATTTGCAAAAGCCTCACAGGATCAGTTGATCAGAAGAGACAATCTGCTTCCCAACCCAGGCTGGTAATCTACCAGGCTGCAGGGTTTACTGTGAGGAGCCGTATTTCCTCCAGAGCGGGGGAAGTGGCCCATGTGAGGATGGAAGATTGTTGTCTGGACTTGAGTGAACTTTAAGGCTTTGAGTTCATCTAAAGGCTAGGTCCAAAGAAATGAGGGAGATTTGAAGCTTCCAAAGTCTCAAAATAAAAGCCCCAGGGGTCATTCTAACACAGAAAGAGGCCAGAAACCAGGAACCAGTTACCTAACACCTGTGTTATCAAGCATGAATAATGCCCCCCACCACACTATTTAGTTTCTTTTTTTTTCTCTATCGTTCAGGCTGGAGTGCAGTGGCACGATCTCGGCTCACTGCAACCTCCGTCTCTCGGGTTCAAGTGATTCTCCTGCCTCAGCCTCCCCAGTAGTTGGCACATACTACAGGTGGGTATCACCACACCCAGCTAATTTTTGTATTTTTAGTAGAGACAGGGTTTCTCCATGTTGCCCAAGCTGGTCTCGAACTCCTGAGCTCAGGTGATCCTCCTGCCTCAGCCTCCCAAAGTGCTGGGATTATAGGTGTGAGCCACTGCACCCAGCCTAATTTCTTAGCCTTAAATCAAAAAGAGCTGTCTTTGAAAATGGTAAAGAAGTAACTGGCTGGCCAGGCGTGGTGGCTCATGCCTGTAATCCCAGCACTTTGGGAGGCCGAGGCAGGTGGATCACCTGAGGTCAGGAGTTTGAGACCAGCCTGGCCAACATGGGGAAACCCCGTCTCTACTAAAAAAAATACAAAAATTAGCCAGGTGGGCCGGGCGCGGTGGCTCAAGCCTGTAATCCCAGCACTTTGGGAGGCCGAGACGGGCGGATCACGAGGTCAGGAGATCGAGACCATCCTGGCTAACACGGTGAAACCCCGTCTCTACTAAAAAATACAAAAAACTAGCCAGGCGCGGTGGCGGGCGCCTGTAGTCCCAGCTACTCAGGAGGCTGAGACAGGAGAATGGCCCGAACCCGGGAGGCGGAGCTTGCAGTGAGCTGAGATCCGGCCACTGCACTCCAGCCTGGGCGACAGAGCGAGACTCCGTCTCAAAAAAAAAAAAAAAAATTAGCCGGGTGAAACCCCGTGTCTACTAAAAAAAATACAAAAAGTAGCCAGGTGTGGTGGTGGGCGCCTGTAATCTTAGCTACTCAGGAGGCTGAGGCAGGAGAATCTCTCGAACCCAGGAGGCGGAAGTTGTAGTGAGCTGAGATCGCGCCACTGCACTCCAGCCTGGGCGACAGAGGGAGCTTCATCTGAAAAAAAAAAAAAAAAAAAAAAAAAAGGAAGTAACTGGCTGCATTCCATTCTAAATCTAAAGCCTATCTAGGGAAACTAGAATCTCAGGAGATTGCTACAAGGAAAATACAGCAGCCTTGAGGCTGTGCTGGGCCTGAGGAAGGCCACATCTGAGCAGAGTTCACCCCTTAAGCAGTAATATCCCAGTCTGGAAAGTACAAAAGTAGCTTCCAGGACACACCCAAAGCTCTGCCTCTGTGGTGACATTCCTGGGTGTGTCAAATTCATCTTCCCCCTTTCCCATCTCCTACTAATCCCTCTAGAATCTCCTCAGTGTCATGAAACTGTCCTGAATGCAAGGTGCTAGGCATTGATCCTGGCTCTGGGAACACAAAGTATAATGAAGCCACTGCTCTCCGACTAGCCTAACAGACAGGGCACCACGGAAGGCACCCTCTCCAGGCACAGCTCTTCTGTGCTAGCAATTACCTCTACACAGCACATTCCTGTTATAACAATTATTTACAAATTGGTCTCCCACACACCCTACTTCTCAATGAGCGCCAAGAAGGCAGAGAACATCTTAGCCATCTTGTTTCTCTAGCACCTGGTACAATGCTCCAAAAAGAATAAAAATACTGGTTCACGTCTGTCATTCCAGCACTTTGGGAGGCCGAGGTGGGTGGATCACTTGAGCTCAGGAGTTCAAGACCAGCCTGGACAACATGGTGAAACCCCATCTCTACAAAAAATACAAAAATTAGCCAGCCATTGGTGGTTTGAGGCTATAGTCCCAGCAACTTGGGAGACTGAGGCTGGAGAATCACCTGAACCTGGGAAGCAGAGGTTTCAGCGAGCTAAGATCGCACCGCAGCACTCCAGCCTAGGTGACAGAGTAAGACCCTGTCTCAAAAGAAAAAAAAAAAAAAAAAAAACCACGGCTGGGTGCAGTGGCTCATGCCTGTAATCCCAGCACTTTGAGAGGCCAAAGCAGGCAGATCATCTGAGGTAGGGAGTTCGACACCAGCCTGGCCAATACGGTGAAACCCCATCTCTACTTAAAATACGAAAAATTAGCCGGGTGTGGCGGTACACACCTATAATCCCAGCTACTCGGGAAACTCAGACGGGAGAATCACTTGAACCCAGGAGGCAGAGGTTGCTCACTAGCCAAGATCGTGCCACTGCACTCCAGCCTGGACAACAGAGTGTGAGACTCTGTTTCAAAAAAAAAAACCAAAACACACACACAAAAACAGCCAAACAAACAAAAACAAACAAACAAAAAACCACAATGAAAACAGTTGGAGGGGCCAGGCGCAGTGACTCACGTCTGAAATCCTCGACCTTTGGGAGGTTGAGGTGGGAGGATTTCTTGAACTCAGGGGTTTGAGACCAGCCTGGCCAACATAGGGAGACCTAAAAAAATAGAAAGATTAGTCCAGGCATGGTGGCTCATGACTGTAATCCCAGCACTTTGGGAGGCCGAGGTTGGTGGATCATTTGAGGTCAGGAATTCAAGACCAGCCTGGCCAACATGGTGAAACTCCGTCTCTACTAAAAATACAAAAAAAAATTAGCTGGGCGGTAGTGGCACATGCCTGTAATCCCAGCTACTCAGGAGGCTGAGGCAGGAGAATTGCTTGAGCCTGGGAGGCAGAGGTTGCAGTGAGCTGAGATTGCACCACTGCACTCCAGTCTGGGTGACAGAGTGAGATCCCGTATCAAAAAAAAAAAAGAAAAATTAGCCAGGCGTGGTGGCACAGGCCTGTGGTCGCAGCTACTCAAGAAGCTGAGGTGTGAAGATTGCTTGGGCCCAGAAGGTTGAGGCTGCAGTGAGCCATGATCGCACTATTGCACTCTAGCCTGGGTGACAGAGCGCGACCTTGTATCACACACACACACACACACACACACACACACACACACACACACACAAAGAAAGCCAAATAGTTGTATGGTGATAAGGACTCTAACTTCTCAAATAGAGCATCCGAAACTACAAAAAGAGTCAACATTCCCCGAGAAGCAAAGGAAAGAAAGTTTGAAGAACAAATTTACTTTCTATCCCCAAACCATGAACTTGAGAGCAGGGAGAACTTGAGAGCTCTGTCAGAACCAAGTTCAATACCCAGATATTGTTTTTTTTTTTGTTTTTTTGAGACCGAGTCTTGCTCTGTTGCCCAGGCTGGAGTGCAGTGGCCGGATCTCAGCTCACTGCAAGCCCGACCTCCCGGGTTCACGCCATTCTCCTGCCTCAGCCTCCCGAGTAGCTGGGACTACAGGCGCCCGCCACCTCGCCTGGCTAGTTTTTTGTATTTTTTTTAATAGAGACAGGGTTTCACCATGTTAGCCAGGATGGTCTCAATCTCCTGACCTCATGATCCGCCCGTCTCGGCCTCCCAAAGTGCTGGGATTACAGGCTTGAGCCACCGTGCCCGGCTCAGTACCCAGATATTGTAAAGGTCCGATAAATATTGGCCAAATTTGTTAAAAATTCACTGAAGAGCAGGCCAGGCACAGTAGTTCACGCCTGTAATCCCAGCACTTTGGGAAGCTGAGACGGGCAGATCACCTAAGGTAGGAATTTGTGACCAGCCTGGCCAACTTGGTGATACCCCGTCTCTACAAAAATACAAAATTAGTGGGGCGCGGTGGTTCACGCCTGTAATCTCAGCACTTTGGGAGGCCGAGGCGAGCGGATCAAGAGGTCAGGAGATTGAGACCATCCTGGCTGACACAGTGAAACCCCGTCTCTAAAAAAAAAAAAAAAAAAAAAAATACAAAAAATTAGCCGGGCGTGATGGCAGGCACCTGTAGTCCCAGCTACTCAGGAGGCTGAGGCAGGAGAATGGCGTGAACCTGGAAGGCGGAGCTTGCAGTGAGCAGAGACAGCACCACCGCACTCCAGCCTGGGCTACAAAGCGAGACTCCGTCTCAAAAAAAAAAGAAAAAAACAAAATTAGCCAGGCATGGGGGCACGTGCCTGTAATCCCAGCTACTCAGGAAGCTGAGGGAGGAGAATTGCTTGAACCCGGGAGGCAGAGGTTGCAGTGAGCCAAGATCGCGCCACTGCACTCCAGCCTGGGCAACAATGTGAGAGTCTGTCACACACACACACAAAATTCATTGAAGAACAAATGCAAGCATTATCCACCTTTTACTCTACCTCTTCCTTCCTAGTACTGCTCTTTACCTGGCTTTGTAACCCCTCCCCACTACAGGGCTCTAGTGGGTACACAGTCCACACCACCAGACCCTAGTCCCATACTCAGAGACCGTCCTTCACCTTACAACAGTCCCCATTCAACAAGGCCTCATCCTCCAAAAGGACTTCAGTCCTTTCCTTTCTTTTTCTCTAATAATCACTGCAGGACCCAGACACGGTGGGCTGCCCTGTGAAGCAGATTCTACAGATTCTGGCTGGCTGACAAGTGGTGAGTGGAGGTAAACGGGATGGGAGGTCTTAAAACGCCATTATTTTTCCCCATTGCAACTGGAATAAATAGTCCAAACTCTCTACTGATTGTTACCCAGATGACAAAAACAAAACTCTTTTTTTATTGAGACAGAGTCTTACTCTGTCGCCCAGGTTGGAGTGCAGGGGCACTTGAACCCAGGCGCCTCCTGGGTTCAAATGATTCTCCTGCCTCAGCTTCCCAAGTAGCTGGGACCATAGACATGCACCATCACGTCCGGCAAATTTTCATATTTTTAGTAGAGATGGGGTTTTGCCATGTTGGCCAGGCTGGTCTCGAACTCTTGACCTCAGGTGATCTGCCTACCTTGGCCTCCAAAAGTGCAAGGATTACAGGCATCAGTCACTGTGCCTGGCTGAAAAAACAAAACTCTTTACTGAGACTCGTAGGCCCCATGTAATTGGGTTCTAGCCTCCCTTTATTATCACTATTTTTTTGTTGTTGTTCAGATAGAATCTTGTTCTGTCACCCAGGCTGGAGTGCAGTGGTGTGATCTCGGCTCACTGCAGCCTCCGCCTCCCAGGTTCCAGTGATTCTCCTGCCTCAGCCTCCCAGGTAGTTGGGATTATAGGCGTGCACCACTATACCTGGCTAATTTTTGTATTTTTAGTAGAGACTGGGTTTCACCATGTTGGCCAGGTTGGTCTTGAACCCCTGACCTCGTGTTCCACCCGCCTCGGCCTCTCAAAGTGTTGGGATTACAGGCGTGAGCCACCGTACCTGGCCTCCCTTTAAACTCAACTCTTCCCCTCCCTGGCTAGGAACTTTCTCTTCCAAGCCAGGCTCCGCTTTTTATATCCTCTTTCCCACCTCAGGGCCTCTGAAGCTGCTGTCCTCTCCACAGATGTTCTTCTCCACCTGGCTTCCTATAGCATGCAACCCCTATCCCTACAGCTTTTATTGCCATTTATTTTATTTTTTTCTTTTCTCAGATTGGTGCAGGGAGGTCTCACTATGTTGCCCAGGCTGGTCTCAAACTCCTGGACTCAAGTGATCCTCCCACTGGTAGGCAGCTGGGATTACCTACCCATGCCTGGCTTATACTTTTTTGCTTTTGTTTGAGATATTGTCTAGCTCTGTCACCCAGGCTGGAGTGCAATGGCTTGATTCGGCTCACTGCTGCCTCAGCCTCCTAAGTAGCTGGGACTACAGGCTTGTGTCACACCTAACTAATTTTTTAGTTTTATTTTTGGTAGAGACGAGGTCTTACTACATGGTTCAGGTTGGTCTCGAACTCCTGAGCTCAAGCAATCCTCCTGCCTCAGCCTCCTAAAGTGCTGTGATTACAGATGTGAGCCAATCCACCCAGTCCGTATTTTTTGCTATTTACTTTCCCTCCCCTAAATCATGAACTCGAGAGCAGGGACTGTCAACACCCGGTTCCCTATGCAGTTACTGTAGGGATTCAATAAAAATTTGCTGAATTCATTAAAAAGAAAATAGGTCTTCCATCTCCACCCACTCCACTAACCCTTTTCCCAAAAGTTCTGGATTGTTCCCACACCAAGTTACCCCAATTCAATTCTTCAATCTCCTGCAGAGACATTCCTGAGTCCCATTCCCCACCACTCACTCTCCATCATCTGTCCTGGAAACTTCCCACCCACAAGCCGGGCTCGGTGGCTGGGGCCTGTAATCCCAGCACTTTGGGAGGCCGAGGCGGAATAACTGCTTGAGCCCAGGAGTTCAAGCAACTATAGTGAGACTCCCTGTCTCTACAAAATATACAAAAAAATTAGTCAGGCGTGGTGGCACGTGCACCTGTGGTCCCAGCTACTCAGGAGGCTGAGGCAGGAGGATCAACTGAGCCGGGGAGGTGGAGGCTGCAGTGAGCCATGATCACGCCACTGCACTCTAGCCTGGGCGACAGAGCGAGACGGTGTCAAACAACAACAAAAAACTTCTCACCTGCAGAAGTCCCATTAACGTACCCATTTAGTCATTCAATCGTCAAAAGTACCCTACGTGCCCATTTCTCAGCCCTACTCCCTAAACTCAACATTCTCACCCCAAGATGAACTGTTGAAAATCCTTCACGCCACTGCTCAGCCCCATAAGGCCCGTCCAGCCCGTTCCCTTTGAACCCCATATATCCCCTCGCCCTCGGGACCCCCCTCCAGCCCTCCTCAAGCGTCTCTCGTCAGTCTGCCCTCCCCGCCCTGTCCCCTCTGTCCGCCACCCTCACTGCCACGACCCTGCGTGGCCCCGCCGAGCCCGCGGGCAGCACCTGGCCTGCGCCTCGTCCAGGCTTTGGTCGGTGACGGCCATGATCTGCTGCAGGACGTCGCTCGTGTCGGGCCGCCGCGGGCGGCGCGGGGCGGGGGGCGATGGCGCGGGGCGCTGCGTGGCGGCCATGAGCGGCAGGGCCAGACGGGCGCTGTGAAGGAGCCGTCGAGCCTGGAGCACTAGCACTCGAGCCGCAGCCAACCGCCGCTGCCTGAGCTCCACGCCAGCCAGCGCTCGCGCCTAAGCCACGCCCACCACCGCTGCCGCCAGCCAACCCGTGTATTGCACTGCCTACAGACACGCCCCTTCATCGCCGTCAGCCAACCGGCGCCACGCACCGCCCCGGGAGACGCCCCGAACTTCCCTCACCCCGGGCTTGGACTCGGTTAGCGGTTGCCGAGGCAACGGCACTTCTCACAAGCGCCCTCCTCCAGCCTGAGACAGGGCAGCGCTGGCTCCGCTCCAGCCAGAGGCCCCCATCCCTCACAACTCCCGCGGTGCACGCCTCCTTCAGCCCCACTCATCTCCTCAGAGTTCCTGCTCCTCCTCAGAGCCCCCTGCTCCTCCTCAAAGCCCTCGGTCCTCAGAGACCCTAACTCCCCGGAGCACCCCAACTCTTCCTTCAAGCCACCCTCTCCTCCTCAGAACCCCACACCTCTTATAGCTTGATCGACAGCCCCCATTCATTTCCAGAAGCCCCAAGCCCCAGACCCCTGCTCAGTCCCTCTAATGCTCCCTGCAGCCTCAGACCCATCAGGTGGGCCACTGGGGCCCCTGGCTCTTCCTCTAGAGCTTTCCACGCCCCCTTCACCCGGCCAAGGGGGAGCACAGGTGTGCGTGGTTGATGGCAACAAGAAGGTCAGAACGCAGCGCTTTTCTCCACTGAAGAAATCAATTCCAGTCACCTTTCAAGGTCCAGCTAAAGAGTGACCTCGCTTGTTTACGCAGTCTACAGTTCTGGGCATAGAAAATGCTACCACGTGGTTACCGAATGAAGGAAGGAGGTTTACTGAGAGCCTCCCCTGCAGTGCGCCCCAAATCAGAGCGAATCCTCACATCTTTGTTTCTAGCCCTTAAGACACAGCATCAGAGGTTCCTACTGCACAAGAAAAGGAACTGGGCGGTGGCTCACGCCTGTAATCTAGCACTTTGGATGGCGGAGGCGGGAGGATCACTTGAGCATGGGAGTTTGAGATCAGTTTGGGCAACATAGTGAGACCCTGTGGTGGTGCACGCCTGTGGTCCCAGCTACTTGGGACTTGAGAGGCTGCAGTGAAAGGATCACTTGGGCCCGCGAATTTGAGGCTGCAGTGAGCCATGATTGTACCACTGCACTCCAGCCTGGTTGACAGAGACCAGGTCTCAAAAAAAAAAAAAAAAAAAAAAAAGCCGGGCGCGGTGGCTCACGCCTGTAATCCCAGCACTTTGGGAGGCCGAGGCGGGCGGATCACAAGGTCAGGAGATCGAGACCACAGTGAAACCCCGTCTCTACTTAAGATACAAAAAATTAGCCGGGCGCGGTTGTGGGCGCCTGTAGTCCCAGCTACTCGGGAGGCTGAGGCAGGAGAATGGCGTGAACCCGGGAGGTGGAGCTTGCAGTGAGCTGAGATCGCGCCACTGCACTACAGCCTGGGCGACAGAGCAAGACTCCGTCTCAAAAAAAAAAAAAAAAAAAAAAAAAAAGGAATGGACTGGACATGAATCGCTTCTCCAAAGTCACAGAACCTCCTGGAGCCTATTTGCTATGAGGACAGGCTCCAGATGTGGGCTCAGTAAAAGGTCCTTAGCCTGCTGGCTGGGAACCCTTCCAGGGCTGGGCCCATGTTCTCTCCATTGCTGCTGGGGAGGAAATTCAAACACCATCTGGAATGGCTGGATTGGAGAGCGTCCGGAGACTCCAAAGGGGACGGTAGGGAGTGAAAATGAAAGACATGGACTGAGTGTCTGGACAATAGGGAAAGCTCTGTGATGAAGGAAACCACCGACACTTGGCTGCAATGACAGGAAGTAATAGATTGCATGGGAGCCACGGAGACCAGTGCCTGTTCAAAAGGTCACCCGCAAGCACAGCACTGCCCAGGAGGCCTGAACAGTAGTGGCCTTCAGGCTGGGTGCAGTGGCTGACACCCGTGACCCCAACACTTTGGGAGTCTGAGGTGGGAGATTACTTGAGCCCAGGAGTTCGAGACCAGTCTGGGGAACATAGTGAGATCCCATCTCTACAAAAATAAAAATTAAAAAATTAGCTAAATTAGCTGGTCATGGTCTCAGCTACTTGGGAGGCTGAGGCGGGAGGATAAGTTGGGCCCAGGAGGTTAAGGCTACAGTGAGCTATGTTTATGCCACTGCACTCCAGCCTGGATGAGAGAGCAAAACCCTGCCCCCAACCCCAACGAAGTAGTACCTTCAGAGAACTTGGAGGGCTGTGGGCACTGGAAGCTTCAGGAATCAGCAGAGGCACAAATTTGAAGCCGGCCAGGTGCTGTGGCTCAAGCCTGTAATCCCAGCACTTTGGGAGGTTGAGACGGGCGGATCACGAGGCCAGGAGATCGAGACCATCCTGGCTAACACGGTGAAACCCCGTCTCTACTAAAAAAACACAAAAAACTAGCCGGGCGAGGGGGCGGGCGCCTGTAGTCCCAGCTACTTGGGAGGCTGAGGCAGGAGAATGGCGTGAACCCGGGAGGCGGAGCTTGCAGTGAGCTGAGATCCGGCCACTGCACTCCAGTCTGGGCGACAGAGCGAGACTCCGTCTCCAAAAAAAAAAAAAAAACAAAAACAAAAAGAAAATTTGAAGCCACTTGGTAGAGAGGAGAGATCGACAAGAGGAAATGGGACAAGGTCTTGAAGGAGACCCACGGGGTGCAGGTTAAAACCTGGAGGAGCTGATGTGAACAGCCAGCTCAGAGAGCCTGAGATAGAGTTGCCTTTTTTTTCTTTTTTTTTTTTTTTTGTTGAGACAGAAGTCTTACTCTGTCGCCTAGGCTGGAGTGCAGTGGTGCGACCTTGGCTCACTGCAACCTCCGCCTCCCGGGTTCAAGCAATTCTCCTGCCTCAGCCTCCTGAGTAGCTTACAGGCACCCGCCACCACGCCTGGCTAATTTTTGTATTTTTAGTAGAAATGAGGTTTCACCATGTTGGCCAGGCTAGTTTCAAACTTCTGACCTCAGGTGATCAGCCTGCCGCGGCTTCCCAAAGTGCTGGGATTACAGGCATGAGCCACCTCGCCCGTCCCATAGTTGCCTTTTGGAGGTCATCGGGGGTTTCTACTGCATAGAAATTAGTTGGCAGCCTTGGTACTCAAAGTGCCCGGCCAGGCCCAGTTAATAGAGAAGGACCTGGGAGTTTTGGGTTCTTTGACAATGCGTATTTTAGTGGTTTAAGAATTTGGCACAGGTGGCTGGGTGCGGTGGCTCATGTGTGAGTGACCTGGGTTCAAATTCTAGCTGTTATTCAGCATGGGACTCAAAAGTAGGGACATAACCCCACCTCCTCACTGGTGAGGTGGGAGCAGAGAATGAGATCCTGGCACACACTGTGCCTTGGAGGGGGCTTCCCTGAGCATCTCAGAGGGGGATGCATCACGGGTCTGGCACTCATGGGTTGGGTGCTATGGGGTGAGGTAGGGAAAGCCCAGCTGAGCTTGGGACCAACTCTGGGCTTTGTGGGAATCTGAAGTCCCTTTCCCAGGGGCCTCTCTGGTCCCTTGGGGAATGTATATGCCCTCTTCAAGCTGTGTTAATCATGGGCCAGAACACAACATGTCTGAGTCAGTGTTCTCACATAAAAATCAATAAGACTGGCCAGGCATGGTGACTCACACCTGTAATCCCAGCACTTTGGGAGGCCAAAGCGGGCAGATCACGAGGTCAGGGGTTCAAGAGCAGCCTGGCCAATATGGTGAAATCCCATCTCTACTAAAATACAAAAAATTAGCCAGGCATGGTGGTGCATGCCTGTAGTCCCAGGTATTTGGGAGGCTGAGGCAGGAGAATCGCTCGAACCTCGGGTGGGCGGAGGTTGCAGTGAGCTGAAATCATGCAAGACTCTGTCTCAAAAAAAAAAAAAAAAAAGGCCAGGCACAGTGGCTCATGCCTATAATCCCAGCACTTTGGGAGGCTGAGGTGGGCGAACCACCTGAGGTCAGGAGTTTGAGACTAGCCTGGCCAACATGGTGAAACCCCATCTCTACAAAAGTACAAAAAATTAGCCAGGCATGATGGTGGGTGCCTGTAATCCCGGCTACTTGGGAGGCTAAGGTGGAAGAATCACTTGAACCTGGGAGGTGGAGGTTGCAGTGAGCCAGGATTGTGTCATTGCACTCCAGCTTGGGCGAGGGAGAACAAGACTCTGTTCTGGCTAAGGCCAGTGGATCACGAGGTCAGGAGGCCTGGCCAATATGGTGAAACCCCGTCTCTACTAAAAAAAAATACAAAAAACTAGCCGGGCGAGGTGGCGGGCACCTGTAGTCCCAGCTACTCGGGAGGCTGAGGCAGGAGAATGGCGTAAACCCGGGAGGCGAAGCTTGCAGTGAGCTGAGATCCGGCCACCGCACTCCAGCCTGGGCGGCAGAGCGAGACTCCGTCTCAAAAAAAAAAAAAAAATTAGCCCGGGGCATGGTGGTGCACACCTGTAGTCCCAGCTACTCTGGAGGCTGAGGCAGAAGAATTGCTTGAACCCAGGAGGTGGAGGTTGCAGTGGGCCAAGATAGGGCCATAAGATGCAGGTGATTAAATAATAAGGAATCTAAGGCTGGGCATGGTGGCTCACAGCTGTAATCCCAGCACTTTGGGAGGCTGAGGTGGCAGATTACCTGAGGTCAGGAGTTCAAGACCAGCCTGGCCAACATGGTGAAACCGTGAAACCCCATCTCTACTAAAAATAAAAATTAGCTGGGTGTGGTGGCCGCCTGTAATCCCAGCTACTCGGGAGGCTGATGCAGGAGAATCACTTGAACCTGGAAGGCAGAGGTTGCAGTGAGCCGAGATTGCGCCATTGCACTCCATCCTGGGCAACAGAGCAAGACTCTGCCTTAAAAAAAAAAAAAAAAAAAAAAAAAAAATGCCCAGCACAGTGGCTCATGCTTGTAATCCCAGCACTTTGAGAGGCCGAGGAGGGTGGATCACGAGGTCGGGAGTTCAAGACCAGCCTGGCCAAGACGGTGAAACCCCGTCTCTACCAAAAATACAAAAATTAGCCAGGCACAGTGGCAGGCACCTGTAATCCCAGCTACTCAGGAGGCTGAGGCAGGAGAATCGCTTGAACCTGGGGGGCAGAGGTTGCAGTGAGCCAAGATCGCACACTGCACTCCAGCCTGGAGGACAGAGTCACACTCCGTCTCAAAAAAAAAATTTTTAAATAAAGCACCTAAAGTGCTTACCAGTGTGCCAGGCACATCAGAGGAGCTTGAGAAATGGTAATGCTCAAATCCTGCATCCCACTACCTGAACCCCACAACCTGTGGCTGGAAGTGTGAATGCAGGTCATGGGCAATGGGATAGAAATGGCTGGGCACATGACCTTGAACCATCAGGGCTCAAACAAAAGGGCAGTGGAGAGGGAGGGGGCTCATAGGGTCCAGACACTACCCTGAGCTGCAGAGAAAGACAGGTAGACAGGCAGTGAGATGGAGGCAGAGCAACAGACAGGGGAAACAAAGAACAGAGGTAGAGGGGAACAGATGCAAGACCCCAATAAGAGAGAGGGGCTGGGCGGGGTGGCTCATGCCTATAATCCCAGCACTTTGGGCGGCCAAGGTGAATGGGTGGATCTCTTGAGATCAAGAGTTTGAGACCAGCCTGACCAACATGGTGGGACCCCACCTCTATTAAAAATATAAACATTAGCCAGGCATGCGGTGGCTCACACCTGTAATCCCAGCACTTTGGGAGGCTGAGGTGGGTGGATCATTCAAGGTCAGGAGTTCAAGACCAGCCTGGCCAACATGGTGAAACACCATCTCTACTATAATACAAAAATTAGCCGAGTGTGGTGGCAGATGCCTGTAACCCAGCTACTTGGGAAGCTGAGGCAGGAGAATCGCTTGAACCCAGGAGGCAGAAGTTGCAGTGAGCCGAGATCAAGCCACTGCACTCCAGCCTGGGCGACAGAGTGAGGCTCCCTCTCAAAAACAAACAAACAAACAAATAAATAATAATAAAAATACAAATACAGAGATTAGCTGGACGTGGTGGCATGTACCTGTAATCCCAGCTTCCCCTGAAGCACGAGAATCTGGAACCTGGGAGGTGGAGGTTGCAGTGAGCTGAGATTGTGCTATTTTTCTCCAGCCTGGGCTACAAAGTGAGACTCTGTCTAAAAAAAAAAAAAAGAGAGATGGAATAACAGCCAGCCAGACTGAAGAAGAGGGAGCACAGGGCCAAGGAGATACCATGTTGAAGGATCCTTGCTGGACCTGGGCCAAGGTAGACAATTCCGGGACACATGGAGAGATACACTGTCTGAACTGATAACAACAAATGTTTTGGAGACCTCAGAGTGAAAAGAAAGGTTTACTCCTTGTATCATCCCCTCCCAGTGGACTGCTTCAGTTCTAACAGAGACAGGCCAGCCCCTGGAGGCTGCAAGGAGCCACAAACCTTTCCCAGCTCACACTCTGCATCCCTTAGTCTCTGCTGCTAAAGAATCAGCCTCAGGTGGATGGGACGTCCATAAGTCTGTCCTCATTACCCAGTCACACTGGGTAGCATGGCCCAAGAGAGCCCTCATCTCTCCCCACCTTAAAACCCTCAGCATCACACAGCAGGAACAGTCCACAGGGCTTACCAAGGATACACAGTGAAAACAGAAAAATGTCTGTTACAAACCCCCTAAACCTGAGATGGCTGAAGAGCCAGATTCCTGTGCCCCATCTGACTCCTCCAGGCAGTGGGAGATGACCCCAAGCCCCCATTCCCTGGGCAGAGTGGTGTGCCTGGGGAGGGCTGGCAGTGGTGCTGTGCCGTGCCAGACCCTGGCCTGACAGTCAGTCAGTCCCGCTGGTTGGGTTGAGCCAGGAGCACCCACAAGTCATCAGGGGCTGTGGATTTGTTGCTTGCTGCATACCGCTGAAGTTCAAGGTAGCTAAAGGGTGGAGTCCATCAGTGGGTGGCCGTTCTCGGGAAGCATGATGCGAGTGCTGGCACCTCCCTGGGCAGAGGATGTATAGTGGGCAGACTCGCGGGTGGACCGGCGGAGGCACGCACAGCAGAGGAGGCGGCGGAAAGTGCGGCGCATCTCAGCATCTCGGCAAGAGTACACGGCAGCATTGACCAGTGAGTTGGCCTCGGCCAATAGTAGGAAGTACTTTTCTACAGCCAGGACATTGCAGGACTTGCAGCCCAAACCATCTAGGAGCAGTACCACCTGGCCTGGTGTCCAGCAGACCACGAAAGCCCCTGTGGGACAGAGGCGGAAGTGAGCTGGGCAAGCTGTCAGAGGCGGCACCTACAGCTCTCAGTTTGGGGTTGGAGAGGTATCCAGAGCTCAAACAATAACGGTGCAGTTTGCAGTGCAACAGTTGCCTGTTTTGCTGATTCTGCAGTGTGACAGGAAGGCCCGCTAAGATGGGCCATCTTTGCTAATTGGTACACAGTGGCCAAGGCACTGGACATTTTGTGTGTGTGTGTGTGCGCGCGCGCGTGTGTGTGTGTGTGTTTGAGATGGAGTCTTGCTCTGTCGCCAGGCTAGAGTGCAGTGGTGCAATCTTGGCTCACTGCAAACTCTGCCTCCCAGGTTCAAGAGATTCCCCTGCCTCAGCCTCCAGAGTAGCTGGGACTACAGGTGCCCGCCACCACGCCCAGCTGCTTTTTAAAAAAAAAATTTTAGTAGAGATGGGGTTTCACCACATTGGCCAGGATGGTCTCGATCTCCTGACCTCATGATCCGCCTGCCTCGGCCTCCCAAAGTGTTGGGATTACAGGCGTGAGCCACTGCACCTGGCCTGTGTGTGTTTTTTTGAGACAGGGTCTCCTTCTATCACCTAGGCTGGAGTACAGTGGCATGATCATACCTCACTGAAGCATTTGACAGGCTGAGGCAGGATAATCGCTTGAGGCCAGGAGTTTCAGACCAGCCTGGGCAATATAGTGAGACCTCATCTCTACAAAAAATAAAAAATTAGCCAGGTGTGGTGGCACATGCCTGTAGTCCCAGTTACTCAGGAAGCTGAGGCGGGAGGATTGCCTGAGCCCTGAAGGTCGAGGCTGCAGTGAGCTACAATGGAGCCACTATAGTCCAGCCTGGGCAAGAGTAAGACCCTGTCTCTAAAAAAAAAAAAAAAATTTCGAAATTTAAAAGTATGGGCCGGGTGCGGTGGCTCATGCTTGTAATACCAGCACTTTGGGAGGCCAAGGCGGGTGGATCACAAGGTCAAGAGATCGAGACCATCCTGGCCAACATGGTGAAACCCCATCTCTACCAAAAATACAAAAATTAGCCAGGCGGGCCGGGCGCGGTGGCTCAAGCCTGTAATCCCAGCACTTTGGGAGGTCGAGGCGGGTGGATCACGAGGTCAGGAGATCGAGACTATCCTGGCTAACATGGTGAAACCCCGTCTCTACTAAAAACACAAAAAAACTAGCCGGGCGTGGTGGCGGGCGCCTGTAGTCTCAGCTACTTGGGAGGCTGAGGCGGGAGAATGGCGTGAACCCGGGAGGCGGAGCTTGCAGTGAGCCGAGATCACGCCACTGCACTCCAGCCTGGGAGACACAGCGAGACTCCGTCTCAAAAAAAAAAAAAAAAAAAAATTAGCCAGGCGTAGTGGCATGCACCTGTAGTCCCAGCTACTCAGGAGGCTGAAGCAGGAGAATCACTTGAACCTGGGAGGCAGAGGTTGCAGTGAGCCGAGATTGCGCCACTGCACTCCAGCCTGGGTGACAGAGCGAGACTCAGTCTCAAAATAATAATAATAATAATAATAATTTAAAAATACATATAGATTAAAAAATAATTTAAAGGCTTTTTGTTAAACCAGGCTTAGCACTGCTAAAAACTTTTTTTTTTTTGAGATGGAGTTTCAAAAAACTCCACCTCACCTGGCTAATTTTGTATTTTTAGTAGAGACGGGGTTTCTCCATGTTGGTCAAGCTGGTTGCCAACTCCCAACCTCAGTTGATCCGCCCGCCTCAGCCTCCCAAAGTGCTGGGATTACAGGCGTGAGCCACTGCACCCGGCCAGCACTGCTAAAAACTCTCAAGGGCTTCCCACGAAACTCAAAATATGACTCCTGTCTGTGCCCCTTAAGGCCTTGCCGAACTCTCCTCCTCACAAGCCCGCTTTCCTCTTTAGAGGCTCTGGCCTGGTACTGCCTTTAGGTTTTTACTTTGTTTCCTCTGCCTGGAACTCTCTCTGTTCCTATCCTCAGCATTCAGGCCTCTGCTCATATATGACCTCCCTGGAGAACATTCCCCACCTAAGTCTTCCCCCTATCACCCTCTATCAGGTAGCTTGTTTTGTTAATTGCTTCCAAGCGTCTTGTGGGAAACAGGGGGAAGCAGGGTGCCTGTTGCCCCCTGAGGGCCCCACTCACCCAGGATGATGACGACAGTCTTGACCAGGCTGAGCGTGGTCTCTCGGTAGCGGGGGTGGCAACTGACGTGCTCTGCCATGCGCTGCACTCGCCGCCGCACGTAGAAGAAAATGCGGGTGTAGACAGCCACCATGAGAAGAAAGACAAGCAGGCTCGACAGAGCCCAGACAGCCAAATAGGAGCGGCTGAGCAGGGGTGCCATGCGCGAGCAGCGGTCCAGGGCACAGAGGCAGTGCCAGGAGTGGGCGGGCAGCAGCCCCAGGCCCAGGGCAGCCACCCACACGCCCACAATGAGCATGACCACGCGGCCACGGGGCAGGCGGCTGTGCAGCTGGACCGCCATCACACTGCGGTGCCGCTCCACAGCGATGGCCAGCAGTGTGGCCACCGACGCAGTGAGGCTTGTGTCCAGCAAGCCCTGCCGCAGGAACCAGCCCTCAAGTGAAAGTCGGGCTGTGCGGGGACCAGTGTGGAACATGAGGAAGAGGTAGGCCACGCCCGCGAAGAGGTCAGCTGCGGCCAGGTTGCCTAGCAGGTAGTAGATGGGCTGGTGGAAGCGGCGGTTGGAGGCGATGGCTGCTATGACCAGGAGATTGGTGAGCAGCACCAGTACGCTGACGGTCAGCCCCAGTGCCACCACGACCACATCCTTGGGCCGCCAGTGAGAGCTGAGCTCCTTGCCACTGTTGTTATAGAAGAAGCCAATGGTCTCGTTGTAGTAGCAATGGCCCATGGTGACCATCTGGGGACACAAGAGATCATTGCATGTGGCGCTTCTTGGAAGGACACAGGGAGGGGCGGCAGCTACAGAGGACAAGGAAGGACAAGGGTCTTGAATTCAGATGCCTCAGAGCAAAGTGGCAGTGGTGAGGACCACGGTAGCCTGGAAAAAGCAAGCTCCATGGGGCTGGGGTGGGGGTGGAGGAGCTGCTGTTTCTTACCTACTAATAAGACCTGTGTCAAGACATAACCCAAGTCAACAGGGTTTTGAACCAGAAGAAGTGAAACAAAACCCATGTATGGTCGAATCCCAGCCCACCTGCCGCCAATGTGTGACCCGGTTTGGGCTGTAGGGAGAGGCAAGACAAAGGGGTGTGAGCTGCGGGACGAGATGAGGGAGGGTCACTTAGGTGCTGGAGTCAGTGTGGGGAGCAGAGACCCGGGAGCATGTGCCCACAAGAGTGAGGTCACTTGCTAGGACCCTGCGAGGGAGCGGTGCCGAGGCGTGGAGGTGATCGGAGTGGACAGAGAGTCGGTCCCAGAAGTTGGTCTGCCGGATTTGGGCGCGAGTGCTTCCCAAGCGGGCGGGGCAATAGGCTGTTCCGGGTGGGACGGAGGACACTGGCGGTCTCCGGGACAAAGACAGCGGTTGGGGAAGGGACAGCTGGCCGGGCCTCCAGGCGTCTCCAGACTGGGGAAGGGGTAGGGGGTTCAGGGATCAGGGGGCGGCGTCCTGGCCCCGCAGGCACGTGCCGCGCCCTTCCCCCGGGCCCAGGCCCGCACCCGCCCGCCTCCCGTCCGTGCCGGCCTCACCTGGGCCTCCCGTCACGCCGCAGATAAGGCGGGCTCGCGGGGGTTCGGGGCGGGCTCGAGGCCCATGGCCCGGCGACCGCGGCGGGAGCGGTGGAGCGTCCGGGTGCGCCCTGCGTGGGCTGCTGAGAGGGCGCGGGAGGCGGGGTCTCCCCGGCGCCCCGCCCCTGCCACCTGGGGGAGTCCCGCCCCGCCACCTGGGGGAGCCCCGCCTCCGCGGCCGCGTCGGGGGCGGTGTCGCCCGGAACCGCAGCCCCCCTATTTCCTCCCCGCCTCGCGGCCCCTCGGTCGCCTCTATTTCCGGCGCGGGACCCCCACCCCGGCCCCTGCACACCTCACGCGCCCGCAGTTTCGAGCCTGCGGGGCTGAGTCACCCGGCGACCCCAAAATTCCCGCCGCGACTCCGCGCAGCCCGGGCGGAGCTCCAGGTGGTCTTGGGTCCGCGCCCCTTCTCCGGACCCCCAACCCTCCCAGCCCCACCCCACTCTCTTCTTCGTGTCCAATGGGCCGCCGAGTTACAAGCCACTCCCTGATCCGACTTGGCTCCCACCGCCCGGACCCCCGCCCATCCTCGGCTTTCCCAGCTCGCAGCTACAGCGCGCCGCGGCCTCCTGTGCGAGGCCCACGCCTGCGGCCCCAGCTGATCATCGGGCGCAAGCTAGGGTTTTGCAATCCCGCCCCCGTACCCCTCACCCTGGGACAGCGCTGCCCCCTGCAAAGCCCGGCCCTGCCCTGCCCTGTGGCTTCCTCCCTCCGCCTCCCTGCGGCGGCCCCGGGCTCCCACGGTCCGGAGCACACAGCCCCATTGTCCCGGTTATCTGCACTTTGTTATACTGTATTTGATTATGCAGGACCAGATCGGGGACGCAGAGCTCCGGGAGGGCCGGGCTGGCGTGACTCAGCCGGGTGCTGCGGCCCAGCCCCAACTGCCTTTAGGTAGATGCTGCAGGGTGTTTGATGATGCAAGAAGGAGGCCTTGAGGCCGGGCGCAGTGGCTCACACCTGTAATCCCAGCATTTTGGGAGGCCGATGCGGGCGGATCACGAGATCAGGAGATCGAAACCATCCTGGCCAACATGGTGAAATCCCGTCTCTACTAAAAATACAAAAAAATTAGCTGGGCGTGGTGGCGTGCGCCTGTAGTCCCAGCTACTCGGGAGGCTGAGGCAAGAGAATCGCTTGAACGCGGGAGGCAGAGGTTGCAGTGAGCCGAGATTGCACCACTGTACTCCAGCCTGGGCGACAGAGAAAGACTCTGTCTCAAAAAAAAAAAAAGAGGTCTTGATTCCCGTGATCGGTAAAACGGGGGAAAGGAGTGCTGCCCGTGCTGGCCTCTCCCCTAGCAGAGATGCACCCAAGGGCATACAGGACAGAGTTTATTAGAGGCCATCAGGCCCCAGGCACCACCAGGATGTGGAGTCTGCACTGCCCACCTCCTCCAGGAAGGTCACTTCGAGTCCACGAAGGGGGCAGGCAGGTGTGGGGGAGTGACCACAACCAAAGTAGCAAAAGCACCCCTGTCCCAGGGGTGGGAGACTAGGGTGAACCCCCAGGATCTCATAACCTGTATTGACCCTGAGTATTGACCCTGAGTGACCTCTGAGCCTGAGTGGCCCTGATGCTTGGCAGTGACCTGTGTCCAGTTGGGGGATTCCAGGACATTGCCCCCGAAAGGGTTTTAGGCCTCCCATAGGCCATGTATTAAATAGTTTTTCCTTATAGGAACCCTCTGGACCTCTCCCAGTATTGAACTCCTGGCAGGCTGTTTGGCCACCAGGTGGTGGGAGGTAGGGAGATTGCGTCCGTCTTCACAATCTGGGCTTCTTCCTTATTTAGTGTGCCAGGGTGGTCAGAGATGGTCCTCGGCTTCCTCAGGCTGGACGTCCGGGCAGCAGGTGGCCCTGGGCACAGCCTCACTGTCCAGTTTGGAGAGTAGCCGGGCTGTCTCCTGGGTGATCTCAAAATGCTTGGGCAGCGGGGTGCGGCGCAGGGGGCTGCCCTCAGAGGAGGCAGCTGCAGGGCTAGGCCCCCGCCCCCGCAAACTCCCTCTGGGCACTGATGTGATGGGGCTCTCCTCGCACAGCTTGGAAGCCACCAGGGCCAGACTGGACAGCTGGTGGGTTACAGGCCTCACACCGCCCCGGGGATACTTCACCGGCTGGCGGCTGAAGTGGCCACGAGACTGTGTCCCCAGGAGTGAGTCCTCTGGGCCTTGGCTGGACACTGTGTGTGGGGTGGGTGGTCAGTGCAGAGTACCCCCAAGTTCTCTGGATATCCCCCCCAGGAATCATCTTTTAGCCAAGTCACCCTGGGGCCAAGGCACCCCCAGAACTCCTGAGCCTCTCCCTAACATACTCACCTTCCCCTCCCCCATCTTTGGTGTCTTCAGCCACGTCCTCTCTCTGGTCACTCTGTGGAGTTGGGATCTGCAGGGAGAAACCGACCCCAACACTAAAATCTCAGTTCTTTGAGATTCCTAGAGAGCTGAGGGCTTGTTCCTACACATGCAAAGGGAATAGCCAGTGCAAAGGCCCTGAGGTAGGAGCGTGCCTGGTGTGTTCGGACGCAGCCCCACCCTGTAATGAATGAGGGAAGGGTGGTAGGAAGTAAGACCAAAGAGGAGTGGGCTCAGGTGGCTCTGCCAGCCACCCCTGACTTCGCACCTACTATGCACTGGGTATGGACCACCACTGAACTCCTCCTATGCACAGGGCATGGACCAGCACTGAATGTGCACCTGTCATCCTTTGCAGTTTTGGTGTTTGGGGATAGACGATGCCCTTATAAGTGTACTGCTTGGCCAGGCATAGTGGTGCATGCCTGTAATCCCAGCACTGGTGGATTATCTGAGGTCAGGAGTTCGATATCAGCCTGGCCAACATGGTGAAACCCCGTCTCTACTAGAAATACAAAATTTAGCCGGGTGTGGTGGTGCATGCCTGTAATCCCAGCTACTAGGGAGGCCGAGGCAGGAGAATCACTTGGACCTGGGAGGTGGAGATTGCAGTGAGCTCAGATCATGCCCCTGCACTCCAGTCTGGGCAACAGAATGAGACTCCGTCTCAAAAATAATAATAAGTGTACTGCTTGCCCTTCCAGCACAGAGCAGTGTCCTTCACTGAGTCTGGACCGTGGGTTCCATGAGGGTGGGAAAATTGTTTTTTTTTTTTTTTTTTTTTGAGACGGAGTCTCGCTCTGTCACCCAGGCTGGAGTGCAGTGGCCGGATCTCAGCTCACTGCAAGCTCCGCCTCCCGGGTTTATGCCATTCTCCTGCCTCAGCCTCCCGAGTAGCTGGGACTACAGGCGCCTGCCACCTCGCCCGGCTAAGTTTTTGTATTTTTAGTAGAGACGGGGTTTCACTGTGTTAGCCAGGATGGTCTCGATATCCTGACCTCGTGATCCGCCCGTCTCGGCCTCCCAAAGTGCTGGGATTACAGGCTTGAGCCACCGCGCCCGGCCAGAAAATCGTTTTTTAGCAAACAGCCAGCCCAGGGAGTGGCTCAGCCCTCTCCACATTAGGACCAGATAGCACCTCTGAACTACCATCCTGGGCTGCTCTCTGCAACCTTACCAACCTTACTGTTCCATCCTTAGCTAAATGGTTGGCAGTGTCTACACATCAGACACTGTCCCGAGCACTTCATGAGCCATTCCAGCTCTCAGACACCCACAGTTCACCAGCAGCTGCTTCCCAGCTCCGGGCTGCTGCAGGATAGATCCTTGCTCTCAGGAATGGCAGATGCAGCAAGATACCAGCAGCACAGGCCTTGGGCATGGACTGTTCTAGCAATCCAGAGCAGCGGGTGCTGCTGTCTTCCTGGTTCACAACTGAGCTCTGGATCCAGACTGGTGACCTTTATTAAAGATTCCAGGCCGGGCACGGTGGCTCATGCCTGCAATCCCAGCACTTTGGGAGGCCGAGGTGGGCGGATCACCTGAGGTCAGGAGTTTGAGACCAGCCTGACCAACATGGAAAAACCTCGTCTCTACTAAAAATACAAGGCGGGCGCGGTGGCTCAAGCCTGTAATCCCAGCACTTTGGGAGGCCGAGATGGGCGGATCACGAGGTCAGGAGATCAAGACCATCCTGGCTAACATGGTGAAACCCCGTCTCTACTAAAAAAAGAAAAATACAAAAAACTAGCTGGGCGTGGTGGCGGGTGCCTGTAGTCCCAGCTACTCGGGAGGCTGAAGCAGGAGAATGGCGTAAACTCGAGAGGCGGAGCTTGCAGTGAGCCGAGATTGCGCCACTGCACTCCAGCCTGGGCGACAGAGCGAGATGCCGTCTCAAAAAATAAATAAATAAATAAAATAAAAATACAAAAAAAATTAGCCGGGTGTAGTGGTGCATGCCTGTAATCCCAGCTACTCAGGAGGCTAAGGCAAGAGAATCGCTTGAACCCAGGAGGCGGAGGTGCCATTGCACTCCAACTTGGGCAACAAGAATGAAACTCTGTCTAAAAAAATAAAGGATTCCAACTGCGGCCGGGTGCGGTGGCTCATGCCTATAATCGCAGCACTTTAGGAGGCTGAGGTGGGTGGATTACTTGAGGTCAGGCGTTTGAGACCAGCCTGGCTAACGTGGCAAAACCTTGTCTCTGAGGCATGAGAATCGCTCGAACCCAGGAGGCGGAGGTTGTGGTGAGCCGAGATCGCACCACCGCACTCCAGTTGGGCGACACAGTGAGATTCTGTCTCCAAAAAACAAACAAAAAAAAAGATTCCAACTGCTTACAGTCCCCTTTTAGGGTCATTAACTGCTCAGAGCCTTCGTTGTTTCATCTGTAAAGGATTTTCACTAATACTATCTACCTCTCAGGACTGTGGGGAGGACAACAGGAAGTCTCTACAGTGTCCCCTGCATAGCAGGTGCGCATTCAGTGGTGGTCTGTGCCCTATGCATAGGAGGTGCTCTGTGGTGGTCCACATCCTGTGAATAGCAGATGCAAGGTCGGGGTAGCTGGCAGAGCCACCTGGGCCCACTCCTCTTTGGTATCACTTCATACCACCTTCCCCTCATTCATTACAGGGTGGGGCTGAGCCCTAAGACACCAGGCACGCTCCTACCTCGGGGCCTTTGCACTGGCTGTTCCCTTTGCCTGGAACACCCTTCATCTGAGCTCCATGTGGCCAGCTCACTCCTTCACATCCTTCCAGTCTTTGCTCAAGTCCATCTGCTCTCTAAGACCTGCCCCCACCATCCTACTTAGTGCTACAAACTGCCCTCCACCTCCCACTGTGCTGCTCCCTGGTGTCATGTGTCTTACCCCACTTTTTTTTTTTCTTTTTTTGAGGCAGTCTTGCTCTGTTGCCCAGGCCAGAGTGCAGTGGCGTGGTCTCGGCTCACTACAACCTCTGCTTCATGGGCTCAAGCGATTCTCCTGCCTCAGCCTCCTATTACAGGTACACACCACCACACCTGGCTAATTTTTGTATTTTTAGTAGAGACAGATTTCTCTTTGTTGGTCGGGCTAGTCTCGAATTCCTGACCTCAGGTGATCCGCCTGCCTCAGCCTCCCAAAGTGCTGGGATTACAGGTGTGAGCCACCGCGCCCGGCCATTACTCCACCTTTGCATGATCCATTACCCTTATCATCATCACCTCATCACATTTCAGATAACTGACTGTGTCATGTTTATGGTTTGCCTTTCCCCACTGAAACACAGGCACTGAGAGGGCAGGGTCTTTGGATATTTAGCTCATGGATGTATCTGCAGTGCCTATGACAATGCTTGGCCCATAGTATGTGTTCAATAAATATTCTGGGGCTGGGCACGGTGGCTCACTCCTGTAATCCCAGCACTTTGGGAGGCCGAGGCGGGCAGATCATGAGGTCAGGAGATCGAGACCATCCTGGCTAACACGGTGAAACCCCATCTCTACTAAAAATACAAAAAAATTAGCTGGGTGCGGTGGCAGGCACCTGTAGTCTCAGCTACTTGGGAGGGTGAGGCAGGAGAATGGCGTGAACCTGGGAGGCAGAGCTTGCGGTGAGCTGAAATCGTGCCACTGCACTCCAGCCTGGGTGACAGAGCGAGACTCCATCTCAAAAAAATAAATTAATTAAAAAAATAATAAATAAATAAATAAATATTCTGTTGGAGGAATGAATGATCACCCATGTTAGTACCTGTGCAGGGCTGTTCCCTCTTGTTACATCATCACTGCCCACTGCTCATTCCTCACTATTCCTTCCAGAATGAACACAAGTTAAATGAGCAAGGGAGGAAGAGAATGAAGGAAATTTTTAAAGGAAAGGAAGGAAGATGAAAGAGAAGGTGGCCGGGCGCGGTGGCTCAAGCCTGTAATCCCAGCACTTTGGGAGGCCGAGGCGGGCGTATCACAAGGTCAGGAGATCGAGACCACAGTGAAACCCCGTCTCTACTAAAAAAATACAAAAAATTAGCCGGGCGCGGTGGCGGGCGCCTGTAGTCCCAGCTACTCAGGAGGCTGAGGCAGGAGAATGGCGGGAACCCGGGAGGCGGAGCTTGCAGTGAGCCGAGATCGCGCCACTGCACTCCAGCCTGGGCAACAGCGTGAGACTCCGTCTCAAAAAAAAAAAAAAAAAAAAAAAAAAAAAAAAAAAGAAAGAGAAGGTAAGAGAATTGAACAGAGATAAGGCCCTCTCCATGGCTGTGGGCCCAGTGGGTTCCTACCTCGGTGGGTGTGGCTGTGGGATGCTGCTCCAGGGCACTGTGGGGCTGGGGGTCTGGGCTGGGGTCCAGGCCGGGGTCCGAGGCTAGGACTGGGGACTGGGAGTCCGGGTCAAGGTCCAGGGGTGGCGGTTGGGAGCTGGCTGTGAGGGGCCCAGGGGCTGGGCTGGAGTCTTGGGGCGGGGGCTCAGTGGCCTGGGGGAGCTCATCCATCCCAAAGATCTGCTCGTAGTGCACAATGAGGAACTCCACAAGCTGGGCCTGATGCCCAGAGTCCAGCAGGCAGGTGACAGGGATGGCACCGGCTGCCCGTGGGCTGTCCGGCGGCCGCAGCAGTGTTGGCCCAAACACAATGCCCAGGTTGTTGGCAGACATCTTGTTTTCCATAAACCGTGCAGCCACCCTGGGGATGGTGTGAAGAGAAAGGTCAGGGTACAGGGTGCAAGGTCATTGGTCTGAGGGTAAGGGTGGGACCCACAGGCCAGCCTAGTGGTGACTTGCCCATGTCACAGGTGTAAGTCATCTGAGACCAGCAACCACATATCCAGAGCTGGAGGTCAGGGATTAGTACCCAAGGTTATGAATCATGGATTATGGTTCAGAGTTCAGAAAACACAGGTCAAAGGCCAGAGGTCAGTGTCAGGGGTCAGCCAAGGTAGTCAGTAGTCGCATGTCCAGGGACGAGGGTCGTGTTTCAAGGCTCAGGGACCCATGCACACCTGAACAGATGGGCCACCAGGTGCCGCAGGGTGTTGTAGTTAGAGTCAGGCAGCTGTACCAAGAGGGTCTTCAGCGAGCAGATAACCTCAGGGCTGGGGCTGGGGGTCCCAGGGTCGTCCCCAGGGTCTGCATGCAAGGTCTTAGCCAGAGAGATGAAGGCGTCGTAGAGGTGGAAGGGGATCACGGGGTCGGTGAGCTGGGGGTGGAACGGAGGGCGCAACACGAGTGTGGGTGGGCTGTGGAGGGCCCCTGCCCACGTTCCCCTCAGTGTCCTGAGCACCCACCTCCTGAAGAAATCGCTTGAGGACACTCGAGACATCATGAGGCGAGTTCCCTGACAGCTCCACCAACGCTCGGCCATTCTCAAAAGCCTGGCACAGCCGCTCCACGCGGACCCGGGACCCGCTGACCCGGTAAATGCCCTGCAGGGTGAGGGTGAGAAACAGACGCCCGGTTCGTGATCAGGCCATTGATTCGGTCACACTTCTGGGGATGATAAAGGGTCAGGGCAGCACCTGCACATCCAGGGCGCGGTGTTCTATCTCAGCCGTGCACTTCGTGACCACGAAGGGTACCTCCTCTGGGAAGTCCCTGGGTAGCTGCAGGAAGTCGACCCCAAAGAGGGGTGTCCGTGCTGGTAGCCGCCTGTGTCCACAGAGGATCAGGAGAGTCTCCAGGCAGCGCTTGTGGCAGGTCAGAAAGCACTGCAGGGAAGGTCACAGGGACAGGGAGGTCATTAGGGACCAGTAGGGGAAGAGAAGGTTACAGGGATCCTCAAGGAATGGGGGCTCATGGGAGACATCAGGTTAGGGTCCCGGGGGCAGAAAGGCTGTAGGAAGCTCAGGTCAGGGAGATGATCAGGGATCAGCAAAGGTCATTTGGTCATTAGCCCGGGCCACACCTCCTCACACTCCGTCCCGCTGACCATGAAGGCTTCGCATTCGCGGCACTTGGCCGGGCCCCGCAGTCGCCGCAGCCGGTGGGTCTGAGCCGCGCTGGACAGCGTCCACTTCCTGAAGGGGCTGCCCAGCCCATTCTCCAGCCCATCTCCCAGGTCTGCAGGGAGACAGGGTCAGGGGTGCCTGGTCCACCTCCTGCCCTGCCCTGTCCCATCCTGCCCTACCCTGCTTCAGCCTCACCAGGGTCTCGCTCCTCAAAGTCATCTGAGGACTCAGTGCCTGTGGACGAAGCCTTCACCAGCCGCCTCGTGCCAGCGCCTGGGGTCAGAGGAATCATGGGAGATTCCTGGGCTGTGGAGGCACTCTTAGTTTTTAGGGCTTCTAGAACTACCCACTAATTCCTAAGGGGTCAGAGGTCAGGAGGGGGATTGGACAGGTCAGTGGTTAAGGGTTGGAGAATTGGGTCAGCAGCCTGGGGTGTGGTTCATAAGCTGGATCAAGAGGTTGAGGAAATAGGCCGGACACGGTGGCTCACGCCTGTAATCCCAGCACTTTGGGAAGCCGAGGCAGGAGGATCACATGAGGCAAGGAGTTTGAGACCAGCCTGGCCAACATGGCAAAACCTTGTCTCTACTAAAAATACAAAAATTAACCAGGCATGGGGGCAGGCACCTGTAGTCCCAGCTACTCAGGAGGCTGAGGCACAAGAATCGCTTGAACCTGGGAGGCGGAGGTTGCAGTGAGCCAAGATTGTACCACTGCACTCCAGCCTGGGCAAGACTCTGTCTCAAAAAAAAAAAAAAAAAGAAAGAAAGAAAAGGCCGGGCGCAGTGGCACACACCTGTAATCCCTGCACTTTGGAAGACCAAGGCAGGTGGATCACCTGAGGTCAGGAGTTCGAGATCAGCCTGGCCAACATGGTGAAACCCTATCTCTACTAAAAAATACAAAAATTAGCCAGTGTGGTGGTACACACCTATAATCCCAGCTACTCCAGAGGCTGAGACAGGAGAATTGCTTGAATCTGGGAGGTGGAGGTTGCAGTGAGATCATGCCACTGCACTCCAGGCTGGGCAACAGAATGAGACTCTGTCTCAAATAAACAAATAAATAATTTTTAAAAAGATAAAAAAAGAGGTTGAGGAAATAGGTCAGGGGTGTCAGGTAGGTCAGAGGTGAAATGATAAAGATTGAGGGTCAGAACTTGACCAGGGGCTGGAGGATGGTCACAGGTGGAGTGTGGGTCAGGACCAGGTCCTATCCCTACCTGGGCTGGAAGTGGGAGAGTCCAGGGACCGAGACTCGCTGCCGCCACCCACGCTGTCCACATCACTGCCCGGAGTGGGGCCTGGAGTCCCTAGGTGGGACAGGTCAATAAGGATGGTCCCTTGCTCCCAAACCCCACTCCTGTAGCCCACCTATATGTGGGTGGAATGAACTCCTGGCACCACTCCCACCCGGCCCTCATTGCACTCACCTTGCCAGCGCCAGCCTGTGCCCGGATCCTCCCAAGGGCCTGGCTCAGCTGAATTCTCATCCAGCCTTGGAGGTAGAGGCCCAGAGAGCTTCTTTCTGATGTCCAGAGGGGAGCTGAGAAAACAGAGGTTTGAAGGTTTGAATCCCAGGAAACTGGCCTGTGGTGATGGCACCCAGGCATCATGTCTAGGTACCAACTCCAAGCACTTGGGGCTGCAGGCCCTGACACCCATGGGTATTGTGGCCCCTGCAGTACAGTAGCCCCAAATTCCTGCCCCTGCCCCTAGGACTGGGACAACCCATTCAGCCTCCTAAGACCCCCGAGAGCCTGGAGTACTAAATTCCACTAAGGCTTTGCGTTCTCTGACCTCGAGTACCCAGCCTGCGGTGCCAACAGCCTGGCATCGCGATTCCAGGGCTCGTTCCCAACTCCCTGCTCCAGTGACCCACCTGTTCACGGAGGGAACGAACTCCTGGAAAGAGAAGGCGGGCGGAGGGGGCGGCGGGGCCTCGGGCCGCAGCGCCCGTACGAACTCCTGGTAGCGCTGGCCCGGCTCAAAGGGCACACAGCACTCGGCCAGGGCCGCGAAGGCACTGGGGCCATACTCCGCCTGCGCACCGCGCAGCCCAAAAAGACCCAGGGTCACCTGCCGGGTGGAGACACCAGGTTGCGGAGGGGCGGGGCCTGGGAGCCTGGGGGCAGGGCCAGAGCTGGGGCGGGGTCAGGGTTTGGGACGCACCTGGGCGGCTTAGGAACTAGGGCAGTCGGCCAGGGGACCCAGGCGTGGTCAGAGCAGGGGCTGGTCATCCAGGGGACAGGATCTCATGGGGTGGAGCGGAGACAATGGGTCTGGGGGCGGGAACTGGCTGTCGAGGGAAATGGCCTAGTCCTGGTGTTCCCAGGGTGGCTTAGGGGCGAGGAGCGGGGCACTCAGTCGGGGCCCCAACGGGGTGAGGGGGGGATGGCCTTGGAGATGGGCCTCACCCGCCTCAGCACTTCATCCCCCTGAAACACCAGCTTGCGCACGTGCGACACGATTCGCTGCTTGGCGATCTCCAGGTCCTGCTGCCGCGCGTTGGCCTCGCGGACACAGGCCTGGTACAGCGTCTCGGCCTCCAGCGCCTGGGGAAACCGGAGGCCAGGGGCGGGGTGGGGCGCGTGTGGGCGAGAGCAGAGGGCAGGGGGAGCCAAAGCGCTGCACAGGCTCGGGGCCGGGTGCCCACCTTGGCCTGGGCCTCCTCCCGCGAGCGCCGCCGCCGCTCCTGCTGCTTGCTAGGTCCCGGCGAGGCCTGGGGGGACGGGTCCTCAGGGGACCCCTGGGAGCGCGCCCGCAGGTCCTCGCTGCGTTGCACATACTGCAGCTGGGCGCGCCGCAGTGCCTGCACCGCCTCATTCTGGGGGATCATCGATGAGGAGAACGTCAGCGTCCAGGCCTCTCTCTTAGCCTACCCCTCCACCCATTCCAAGCCTCACCATCCGCTTCTGCTCCTTCATCCACTGCTCCTTGAACTCCTTCCGCCACTTCTCAATCTCAGTCCGTTTGGCGGCGAGGGGCTGGCAAGGGTTGGGGATGGGGATGGAGACGCTGCCTTAGGGCGACCCCAGAAGCAGCCACCCAGTCCTTCCATTCCTGCGCCATGTGCTTTGCCGCCTCTGGAGTCTTTTTTTTTTTTTTTTTTTTTTGAGACAGAGTTTTGCTCTTGTTGCCCAGGCTGGAGTGCAAGTGGGCAATCACGGCTCACTGCAGCATTGAACTTGAACTCTTGAGTTCAAGCAATCCTCCTGCCTCAGCCTCTCAGTTAGTTAGGACTACAGGCATGTGCACTAGGCCTAGTTAATTCAAAAAACAATTTCTTTTTTTTTTTTTTTTTGGTTAGCCAGGTGTGTTCATTCATGCCTTTAATCCCAGCATTTAGGAGGCCAAAATGGGCAGATCACCTGAGGTCAGGAGTTGAGTTCGAGACCAGTCTGACCAACATGGTGAAACCCTGTCTCTACAAAAACACAAAAATTATACAGATGTGATGGCACACTCCTGTGGTCCCAGCTACTTGGGAGGCTGAGGCAGGAGAATCGCTTGAACCCGGGAGGTGGAGGTTGCAGTGAGCTGAGATCATGCCACTGCACTCTAGCCTGGATGATAAAGTGAGACTCTGTCTCAAAAAATAAAATAAAATAAAATAAAATAAAATAAAATAAATAAATAAAATTTTTTTGGTCGATAAAGACAGGGATCTCACTGTGTTGCCCAGGTTAGTCGAACTCCTGGCCTCAAGAAATCCTCCAGCCTCAGCCTCCTAGTAGCTAGCACTACAGACATGTGTACCAGGCCCAGCTAATTAAAAAAAATTTTTTTTTTTTTTTTTTTTTGTAGAGACGGGAGTGGGGGGTCTCACTGTGTTGCCCAGGTTGGTCTCAAACTCCTGGGCTCAAGCAATCCTCCCTCCTTGGCCTCTAGAAGTGCTGGGATTACAGGCGTGAGCCACTGTGCCTGGCTGGACCCTTTTCTGAGTCAGTATTCTCCTCCTGGGGTCTCCTCCAGACCTGCTCTCCCCAACCCCTGTGTCCAGAAGTCTCAAGTCACCCCATCCCTTCTGCTTGGAAGCAAAGACACCAAGGCTTTCCTCCTGAGAACACTCAGCACCTCGTGCCCCTCCCCACAAACAAAAATGAAGTTTTTGGCTGGGCGTGGTGGCTCACACCCATAATCCCACCACTTTGGGAGGCCAAGGTAGGTGGATTACCTGAGGTCAGGAGTTGGAGACCAGCCTGACCAACATGGTGAAACCCCATCTCTGCTAAAAATACAAAAATTAGCTGGGTGTGATGGCAGGCGCCTGTAATCCCAGCTACTCAGGAGGCTGAGGCAGGTGAATTGCTTGAATCCAGGAAGCGGAGGTTGCAGTGAGCTGAGATCGCACCATTGCACCCCAGCCTGGGCAAAAGAGCAAGAGACTGTGTCTCAAGAAAAAAAGTAAAGTGAAGTTTTGCAATTACACAGGAAGCCCAGCTTGAATCTTTGCTGGGTAACCTTGGGCAAGTTCCCGAGCATCCCTGGGCCTCAGCTTCCTCATCAGTGACATGGCGATGTTGGTAGTGGTGCCTTCCTCCCAGCTTGCTGGGAGGAAGGACAGCAGGGTACCCTCTGTAACATTCCGTCCCGCTCCTTCACCTGGTAGTAGTCTCTTTTCTGCTGGGCCACTGTCTCCATGGCCAGGGTTCCCAGGCGGAGATCATGCTCCAGAAACAGGGTGTAGATGTACTGCAGAGGCATGTGGCTCTGGGGGAGACAGAGTGGTGTAGGAGGATACTGAAGATCTGTGGGGGGCAAGGGTGAGGTTCTAGTGGGGGTTGGGCTCTCTGGGGGGTCTAGTGATGACTACCTGCTGTTGAATGGACACCTTGCCAGCTTCAGCGATCTTCATAGTGCTCTTAGCAAACTCCAGCTCTGGGGGAAGAGAGAGCAGGGCTCTGGGTCTAGCTGGGGTCTGGGGACTGCCTGGTGCCTGGGGCTGGGTGGAAGGGGTCCTCACCATAGCTGGCTCTCTTTTCAGTCCAGGCAAGCAGTTCCTTGGCATAGCGGCTCCAGGTCTTGGCATATTCCAGGGCTGCGTCCACACCCCCTTTGGTCCGAATGAGCCGCAAGTCCAGTTCCTCCCCTGGGGAAAATGGATGGACCTCTGACCTTTGCACCCTAGTCTGCTATGGATGTCTTCCCTAAGCCCCCAGACCAGACCAGTGGCCCCTGTCCTACAGCCTCACAGCTCCCCAAATGCTGCTTTGGGATCACTTGTCCTGGTTGCAATTTTACAGATTCACTGTTTTTTGGTTTTGATTTTTGATTTTATTTATTTTTTTGAGACAGTGTTTTGCTCTTGTTGCCCAGGCTAGAGTGCAATGGCGTGATTTCAGCTCACCACAACCTCCGCCTCCCAGGTTCAAGCGATTCTCCTGCCTCAGCCTCCTGAATAGCTGGGATTACAGGCATGCACCACTACGCCTGGCTAATTTTCTGTAATTTTAGTAGAGACGAGCTCTCTCCATGTTGGTCAGTGTGGTCTCGAACTCCCAATCTCAGGTGATCTGCCCGCCTCAGCCTCCCAAAGTGTGGGGATTACAGGCGTGAGCCACTGTACCCAGCCTGTGTTTGATTTTTTTGGACAGGGTCTTGCTCTGTCATCCAGGCTGCAGTGCAGTGGCACGATCATATTTCACTGCAGCCTCAAAGTCCTAGGCTTCATCAGTCCTCCAGCCTCAGCTTCCAAAGTAGCTGGGACTACAGGCACACACTACCACATCCAGCTAATTAAAACATTTTTTTTTTCTTTTGGTAGGGATGGTGTCTCACTGTTGCCCAGCATGGTCACGAATTCCTGGCTTCAAGTGAACCTCCTACCTCAGCCTCCACCCTGCCTGGGGTCTCCCTGAGGGCTGGGACTGAGATCTGTTGTGTGTACTACCATGTTCCCAAAACCTAAACGATGCCTCGCATGGAAGAGGGGGTCAGTGGTGATTTGTTGAAGGAAAGACTGCTTTCTGTCCCCACTGTCCTGGCCTCCAGACCCCCCTACCTGTGAGGGGTACGGGACCCTCTGGGGAGGGGCCGCTCCAACAGCTGGCTTCGTTGGTCTGTGGGGGAGGGAGACAGTATTCAGAAGCAAACAGGGCAGGGACCTGGCCTTCCTAAGGCCCCCTCTGCCTGAGGCCTTCCTCCCTATTCCCCTACTCCCCACTCACAGCAGTGGCTGTGGCGGTCTTGTCAGGTTCTGGGTCTTCTGAGAGTGGAGGGTCTCCAGCCAGCATCTCAAGGGTCCTGGGGGATAAAGATGTGTCAGGATGCCACCTTACACCCAGTCTGTCCTGCCAAGGGGTGCTGGGGACCTTAGGGTTGTTTGTGGCAAACATCACCTCTGTGGCATCTCTTGTATCTAGGAGGTCTGAAGAATGGTGTTTTGGGGGAATCAGGTGAGTTTTTTTAAAATGGGACTTGAAAAAGGGTCTGAAGGGCCCCTGGTAACTTTGGGGTTCATAGAGTGGGATTATAGGGATCGCAAATGTATTAAGGGGTTACAAGAATATGTAGGGTTCTAGGACCACTTTGGGGATTTCCAGTCTATTTAGGGGGACACTTTTGGGATACCCAGGCATTTTGGAGGCTCCCATCCTAGATTTCTCTGGTTATTAGGTATGTAGGTCCAGATGTTACAGGTTCCAAATGGGACTTCAGGGCACCTAAATGGTTAGGGGCTTGGGGCATCTTGGCAGGATTTGGGGGCGATCCAGGCTCAGACTCACACGTTCCCCAGTGAGATTTCGAGGTTGTCCAGGCTCCGGAAGATGTCACTGTACCTCTTCCTGCCCTCAGGAGCCGGGGGGAGCCCTGGGGGAGGGGAGTGTAATACATGGGCTAACCACTGCCTCCCTCCACCCACGGCACCTCAACCAGTCTCATTTGGAGGGGGTGGAAGAGAAAGGGAAAGAGAGAAAGAGACGAGTAGGAGGGCTTGGTTGGGGCCAACTTGAGGCAGGCAGATGGACTCACACACCACCAGAGACCAGAGACAGCTGCTCGGGGAACAGAGACACCCACACCCTGGGTCTGCCTGCACCCAGAAGCAAACCAACAAAACAGATGCCCCAGATGCAACCAGGCTGTTCGGAGAAGAGAGCCGGCCTCACAATGGAACCACATGGACCCAGGCTAGACAGATGGAAATACACAAGGGACAGCCAGGCAGAGCCTGAGGCAGAAACACACATGGAGAGACTGAAGCCATGAGGGACATAAAGACCGAATGACACTCCACATACACAACACAGACACAAAGACGGCCGGAAACACCAAGTCGGACCCTGCCACATTTCTGCTGCTGCCCCCCTGCCCCCTCTCCTAGGGGGCCCAGACCAGCACTGCCGGCTCCCCAGGGCTATAGAGGAGCTCTGTGGGGATCCTACCGCGTTGCCCTCTCCCTCAGCACCCTGCCCCCATCACAAAAATCAGAAGCAGAAGCAGCCACTTCCCCTTCCTGGGCCCCCTCCCCCAGGCGTCTGGGGTGAGGGATCAAAAGCGGGAGGGGGAATCAAGGGCTGGCGTCCCGAACCCCTCCAGGCATAGGGCTCCCCACAATGGAGGATCCCTGGGTCCTTCCCATTCAGGAACTCCTCTCCTGGCTTTCGGGACGGAGCGGGACAAGCGTGTCCCCTCAATGTAGGAAGCAGGGGATGGTTGGGGGAGACCCCTCCCGGATCCCCAACCCCCTACCCGGCTCTGCTGCGTCCATGTCTGGGCCCGGGGATCGCTCTGCGGGGACCGGGATGGGGATGGGGTCGCGCGCCGGCGGGGCCGAGCCCCGATTTCCTGCCGCCGCAGCTGCCGCCACCCGGGTTCCGCGTCGCCCCGCCCAGCAGAGACCACGCCCCCATACCGGACCACGCCCCCGTAGCCCGGAAGCCTTGATAGTGACCTCCTCTACCTGAGCCGCCTGAAACTGGGTCGGGCCAGGGCCCCCTAAGCGACCACTGGAGGCTGCAGTGCCCCTGAACTGGGCATCCTAAGACTTCATCTAGGCCATAGTTTCCCTCCCAGATATTTGTGCTACCCCGAATCCCACGGAGCCCCAGCCCCCTCCTCCCTGAATGGTTGCAGAATCCACCCGTCCCGGAGAGCCCCTCTCAGGAACTCCCACAACCCGCGACCCCGCTGATTCCCTTGCCCAGATTGTCTCTCAGAGCCCTGAAACCACCTGGGCCCCGCTGGAGCCATGGCGCCCCCTAGTGGAGGCCTGATATTCTGTCCGATTCCAACCAAAATTCTAATACTCTGGGGCTGGCGAACCAGAGGCCAGGGGCCTGGGGGATGCTCCCTCCGTGACCCTCAAAGCTGGATCAGGCTCAAGGCCCCAATTCCAGCACACCAGGGAGCAGCCCTTTTAGGTAGGGGGTGGAGGTTTGTCCAGAAGCACCAGCTCTGGGGTTGCCACAAGCCGCTTGTCAGTTATAAAAATGTTCCCACGCCCAGCACAGTGGAATTTTGGGGCTGGAAAGAGACTTTAAAGTATGTTTATAACTTTGCGTCCTAAAGGCTTTGGCTGTTAAGGAGGCAAGGATTCTCTGACTGGCTGCGCGCTGCCTACTCTGCAATTCTTGAGTTGTGATGAGTGAGTCCATCGAAAGGAACAACACTATCAACCTAAGAGCCAAGCCAGGTTTCCAGGTCACATCCTGGCTGATGCTCAGCCAGCGCTCCCTGACTGTGACAGGAGATGGTAGAGCAGCGCACGACCCCAAAGAGCGTGACAGAGTCAGGACTTGTAATGATGCACATCATATTCCTCAAGTCTCAGACACCACCCGAGAGGAAGGCATGCTGTTATGTATCGCGGGAAAAAAAAAATAACCACACATCCTAAGGCTTCTCTCAGCACCTGAGTTGTTAAAATGTGAAACAGACCACAGAAATGTGGGGGTTCTTGTTAAACTAGAAAATATGCACTGAATTCTCTGGGCAGGGACTAGTCCATGTTCAAGTGCTGAAAGTGCTTGAGGGATTCACCAACAACATCACAAGGCCTGTGGGGAGGGTGACCTTCCTCAGTGACCCTCTGTCCCCGAGCCCCCAGCAAACAGTGTGGCACAGACGAAGTGGAGGCAGCGCTTTTTAAAATCTCAGATGCTGCTTTATTTACCAAAGGTGCTGGCTCGGGGCTGGTTCTGCTGGCCAAGCCAGCCGATGGCTCTGGGGGTCCCAGCTCAGTCTTCCAAGGGCAAGACTGTACAGCCTTGCTGTGGGGGGTTGGGGGCAGGGTTCCCTCCCGGGGCCCTGGTGGGGTTCCCGCCCAGCGGCAGCCAGGGTGGGCAGTGGGTACCAGCACTGCCGTTTCAGGAAGGCACTTTCAGCTTCGGGGTCCCCAGGAAGAACTGCAGGACACGGTCGGCCAGGAGCGCCAGGCAGAAGTCCAGGAGCAGGACCTGGGCGATGACCAGCTTGAACTGTCGGGGCAGGGAGGGATGGTGAACTGGAGACCTGAAGCCCAGCCCAGGGTCACTGCCACAGGAGGGACCCATCAAGCTGAGCCCCAGGGTCACCTCCACAGGGCCACTGACCTCCACAGGGATGTCCACGAGGCCAAACTGGCTGTTGAAGTCGGGTGAGGAGCCGAGGAGCAGGCCGACGATGGCCAGGAGTGAAACTGCCAGACTCCACACCAGGGGCTTGTTCTCCGGCAGGCTCTCCATGAAGGGCGGGCCCTGTGGGGATGAGGGACAGATGGCTTCATGGGGTGGGGCTGGGTGGGCACACAGGGAGTGTTTGGGTGGGGCCCAGGCCTTACTTTGTAGTTGATGGCGAAGGTGGCCATCTGCATGGCCATGGCCATGATGTAGACAGTGCTGTTGACCAGGCTCGGCTCAAACTCCTTGTACAAGTCCACGAACTGCTCCTGCCTACAAGGATACACGGGAGTCAGGGCCCCCTCTCCTGCTCCGGCTCACACACCCTCTGTGGCTTCCTGCTACTCAGAGCTAGTGACCTGCCTGGCCTAGTGCCCCTCCCTGGACTCCCTGGACAACCCCCAGGCTCTCCTGCTGATGTCCGTAGAGTCATCCTCCTGCTACTCTCAGCTGCAGGGACATCACCTCCTCCAAGGCAGCACTTACTTCTCGGGGCTCCGGGCCTGGGCCTCACGGTACAGGTAGACGAGGCTCAGGAAGTGCACAAAGAACTGGAGCATGACGGTGAGGATGGTGTACAGGTTGAAGATGTTAGGCAGGGGCCGTTCTCGGGAGAGGGTCTTGAGGGGCTGCAGCAGCAAGGCAGGTGGGGGAGTCAGGACCTGGCTCACTCAGGGCCACCCGGCCCACTCAGCAGGCAATAACCTCCCGGGAGAGCTTGTGTAGAGCCGCCACCAAATCCTGGGGGATTCCATGGGTCGGCACCAGTCCCCGGAGCCCTGCCTGCCTCTCACCCGAGCCCAGGGCTGCCTCCCTAGCCCTGGCTCCGCCATCCAGGCTCCCCTGGATGGCAGCCACAGGGGCCTGAGAATCATGAAGCAGATCCTGCCCTCCCTGGAGCCCACGGGACAGGCACAGTCCCGCCCAGCCAATCTCCTACCCCCTCCAGCCACCGGCGTCAGCTCATGCCTGTTTGGAGCCTATATGTCCAGTTCCCGGCGGCTGACCCCCCTGGTTCTTTACACCTCAGCCTGAGTGCCGGCGCCACACAGGCCTCCCCAGCTGTCCACCAGCCTGTCCTGTGTAGCCTGTGACCCGCTTTGTTGTTTTTTTACCCTCTTGATGATTGTTCATTGCTGGTGGGGCTCTGTGGGGCCCACCCCTGGGACCCCTGCCTGTGGACAGGTGTGGGACCCCAAGCTGTGCCACCTGGAGGGGTCTGGGTGCCTCAGTCCGCACCTGCCCTGCTGGCATTTCCTGAGCCATCCGAGGTATAGCCCCCACCTCTGGGGCCCCGAGTCCTGTAACTTGGGGATGACAATTCCCGTGCCTATAACAGCCTGGCCCTGGCTGGCCCATGCATCCCTGGCCTTCCAGCACCTCTGGGGCCCACCTTGGAACGGGAGATGAAGAGGAAGCAGCCGGCCAGCAGCAGCCCCTGTAGAGTGGCCTGGAAGTCACTGAACTTGACCCCTTCCAGGTAGAGGACGCTCTGGCTGTAGGCCAGGATGAGGGCATTGAGCGCCAGGATCTTGAACATCTGTAGCGTGGTCACCAGCGTGCAGCGGCCCTGCTTGATCACATGGCAGACTGCAGGGTGGTAGGGAGGCAGGTGTGGGTGTGGGTATGGGTATCAAGGGGGGAACGAAGGGAGGGGCAGCGGGGGCAAGCAACTCACTGCACTGGATGGATGAGAGCTTGGAGGTGAAGGGTGCTGCGATGCTGGCATCCCCCAGTTTCACAATGGGCGTGCTCTCGTCCTCGAGGTCTCGCAGCACCTGGCTCAGGCGGTCCTGTAGGGTAGGCAGTAGTCTGTCAGCCCTGGCCAGGATGGGGTGCAGCGCCTCCCGTCTTGGGACTCACCCTCTGGGAGGTTGGCTGCTCCTCGGAGGGAGGGAGCCCCGACCGCTGCTTGGCTGTCCTGGAGGTCGCTCTGATGCCACTGTTGCTCAGGGTTGGGCTGTCCCGGGGCCGCCGTCGCCGCTCGACAACCCGCTCAGGGGCGTTGGCCAAGAGCGCCACACCTGGGGGCAGGAGGGCGTCAGACGCGGAAGAGCGGGCTCCACGGAGGAGCAGATTGGTGGCTTCAGAGCCACTGCTCCTGAAGCCCCCCCAGCTGGCTCCCATGAGGACAGTTCCCAGACTTCCCATTTCACCTGACACCCTAAGAAGACCTCAGAGAGCGCCCATGTTGCTGTCTACAAACTACTTTAAGAAAACAAACCACCACCAACAAACGCCCACAAAATATGCAATGAAAGTACACACAACACTAGATGGCGCATCACCTGAGGTCAGGAGTCCGAGACCAGCCTGGCCAACATGGTGAAATCCCGTCTCTACTAAAAATACAAAAGTTAGATGGGCATGGTGGCTGGCGCCTGTAATCCTAGCTACTTGGGAGGCTGAGGCAGGAGAATTGCTTGAACCTGGGAAGTAGAGGTTGCAGTGAGCTGAGACTGTACTATTGTACTCCAGCCTGGGCAACAAGCAAGAAACTGTCTCCAAAAAAAAAAAAAAAAAAAAAAAAAAAGGGTTGGGTGGGATGCAGTGGTTCACACCTGTAATTCTAGTGCTTTGGGAGGCCAAGGTGGGTGGATCACTTGAGGTCAGGAGTTGGAGACCAACCTGACCGACATGGTGAAACTCCATCTCTACTAAAAATACAAAAATTAACCGGGCGTGGTGGCACGTGCCTGTAATCCCAGCTACTTGGGAGGCTGAGGCAACAGAATTGCTTGCCTGAACCCAGGAGGTGGAGGTTGCAGTGAGCCGAGATCGTGCCATTGTACTCCAGCCTGGGTGACAGAGCAAGGCTCCGTCCAACAAAAAAAAAAAAAAAAAAAAAAGGACAGGGTCTTGCACTGTCACTTAGGTTAGAGTGGATCACACCACTGCCTTGAACTCCCAGACTCAAGTGATCCTCTCACCTCAGCCTCCCAAAGCACTGTGATTCCAGGCAGGAGCCACAGTACTCAGCCACGTGTGTGCTTTTGACAGACATCTGGGGCTATGAACCATCTTTACGGCTTCAGCTCTGGGTTTTCTGAGTCACTCTCCCAACTTGTTGCCTCTCTCCTGGCCTCTGGCCTCCACCCTGCTCTGTTCCTGGGATACTCAAATCCCTTCCTGCCCTCAAAGCCCCTGACCTTGCCACCCCCTTCCATCCCCTGCACTGCTTCCTCATAGGAATTAGCGCCCCCATGGCTGTCACCAAGGGACGGGTCTGTTTTTCTAGCTCAGTGACATGTCCTCAACACCTGGCCCACAAAGGAAGGAACCACCCAAGCCCACAGCACTCACCCACATCAGCGTGCTTCAGAGCGCCCACATCGTTGGTGCCATCCCCACACATGAGGGTCACGTAGCCCAGCTCCTTCAGGCTGGTGATGACAAACTCCTGTGTCGGCGGAAACAGGCTGAGCAGGGGCTGCGTGCCTACCTCTGTGCCCCGACCCCTAGGGCTGTGCACATACCTTCTGCTTGGGGGCCACGCGGGCGAACACCTGCACGTGGGGGATGAGGCGGAGCAGCTGCTGGGGGTCGGTGGCCTGCAGGTGGGCCAAGCCGTCGCCTGTGAGGCACAGTGCGTGCTCCAGGGCCAGTGCCCTTGGGGAGCCCCGGGCCAGGGGCAGGACGATGCTGCCGTCAATGGAGCGCCACTCGCACTGCCGGCCTGCAGGCAGCACCTAGGGTTAGGGCTGGGGGCTTGGCTTCCCTGGGCTCAGAAGCGCCCTCCCTCCACTCGGACCCCAGCACTAGCTAGTCTCTCTTCTCCGGAGCCCCCACCCCCCTAACCACGCAGGTGACCCCCAGCCCTGCTCTGGGCACTCCACAAAGAACGTCCCTCAGGTGTGCAGGGTAGAACTAAGAGCCTGGGGCCTGAGCTACTTGCCTGAGAGCATGGGACAGAGCCAGATTAGAACCCAGGCAGTCTGACCCCAGCTAAGCCATGCGCCCACCTCATGCAAGGCCCCCCAACCTGAAACACACAGAACGGGGCTATGGCGCTCTCCTTGGGAAACCCCACACCAGGCCCTCACCTATCCCTGCGCCCGTGGCCTCTCTGAAATCCTGTTTTCTTGGGGCTGGGCCCCCTCCCCACTCTGACAGGGCCCCCGAGTTCTCAACGTCCTCTTGCTCCACTTCCCCTTTCTTGACGGCTGGCCCTGGCTTGGATGCTGGGCGCTGCGATGGCCGAGGGCGGCCCACCAGCCCTCCTGGCACTGGCCTGCTCACCCTGGACCGTCTCACCCTGAAGGGCAGCACACCTCCACCGGGGGGGCTGGTGCTGCAGCTGTTGCTAGACCAGCTTCACTTTTCAATCAACAATCCTGCTCATCTGCTCCAGGCCACCTGCCCACAATCCCCAGGCCCTGGAAGACCCCGGTAGCTGGGGCTGGGGCAGGGGGAGGCCTGGGACCAACAGAACAGGAGGGCAGGGACCGAGTCCTCTGAGAAGTGGCCTGGAGGTTCTGGAAGCCGCTCTGGCCCAGCCCTGTGGCAACCCCGCGCCATGTGGTTCTCCTTAGGGCCCTCTGTCAACACTCATGCAGGCCCTGGACTGTGTGCGCCCAGGGGGCTTCACCTCTAGCCCTGGGGCAGGTATCTGGTAAGCCCCACACCTCTAGCTGGGAGGGGCTGGATCTGTATGTCTGCCTCTTCATCAGTCTGAATCCAGGGCATTGCTCAAAGAGGTCACCAGGGACAGGTTGGAGCCATGAGCTCTGGAGTCAGGCTGTCTGGGTTCCAATCCTTAGCCATGGGGACATCAAGTGACCTGGGCAAGTGGGTTCACTTCTGAGCTTCTGTCCCTTCTCTACAAAGCAGGGGCCCTGAGAGCTGACCCAGCCAGCTTCCTCCTCTGTGGCGTGGGGAAGGCAAGCCACCCCGTGTGGTGCAGGGTGGGGTGGAGGGACCAATGTAGTAACACGCACAGAGTGCTCTGCCTGGGGTCTGGTGAGGCTGAACACTGAGCAAACTGTGCCATCAACTGCGGCTGAGGATGCCAGCAGTCCCTGTGCTTGGGAAGGGAGCGCTCGGTACATGGGCAGCTTGCTGGGCCAAAAAGGGTGTGAGATGAGGATGATGCTGAGGATAGGGAGTAAGCGTAGTAGGAGCAGTATCTGCCCATGAGTGCACAGGAAACCTGAGCTGGCAGTCAGACTGTCGCCTCATTATGGTAAATAAACACCTACACTCCACACTTCTCGGGACCTGTGATCCAGTGAACACTCGCATGCTGTCCGAGGTGCCCAGTGGGTCAGGGCTGTGATTAGTGGTGCCACTGTGGTGCCAGGCATTTGAAGACACTGTGCTGCTGAGGCCTGGCACACAGGTGGGCTGTTGCGATGGGCGCTGTTCTTGGACTCAGGGTCCCCCTTCCCCACTGTGGGCCAGGCTAGGGCCTCACCTTTCTCAGAGGGAGGCTGCAGGATCAGCGTGTGATCCTTTTCAATGAAGTGCAGCTCCTGGGCCACATGGCATGCAGTGAGCGGGTTGTCTCCTGTGATCATGACCACCTTGGGGAGAGAGGGGCAGAAGCTCAGCAGGGCAGCCTAGGGCCAAGCTCTAGACCAGAGACAAGGCTGCCAAGTCTCCTTCTAAGGCAGGCCACAGTGAGAGATCCTGGGCCTCTAACCGAGACCCTGAATGGGCTTCCAAGGGCCACAATCCACCCCCACCCAGGTCATTTTACACAAATGATACGTGTATGTGTCCTTCTGAAGACACCCTTAGCTTGGATTTGCAATACAAATGAACAACCTGCCCTTGAGGTGGGCCCTCTTTGCTTGGTAGCTGCCTATGGGGGTAATATTTCAATGAACAGGAGGATGGGACCATGACCTCTGGGCCTGGTGGGGACTAACCACATCACCCATCTGACCCAGAGTCATCATCCTTTGAGACAGCTCACTCGCCCCTTGTCTTTTAGCAAAAGACACCCTAAGTCCCAAAATAGAAAACACAAGCCACCAGAAGCCACCAGGACAGGCAGACACTGCCCCCTACCCCTCAACTCCCCAGCCTCAGCTGCCTTCTCTCCAGGATGGCGGTGGATCAGGGAAGTGGAGAGAAGTGCCCCCAGCTTTCCATGATGTGGGGGATGAGGGGAGTGGTCTGTGGAGGTAAGAGGAGCCAGCATAGGCTGGTCCCAGAGTGTCCTTGGGCCAGGAGCAACGTTAGCACCTGAGCTATCATCTTGCTCAGCCAAAATGTGCAGCCTGTGAGACCTGGGTGCCCACCCCCACCATGAAGCTGTAATTGTCATCTCCTCGCCTCTATTTCCCATGCAGAGGGTGGAGCCAACCCATCCCCATACCCGGTGGGACGCATTCTGGATCTCCCGGATCACGGCCTTGGAGTCAGCCTTGAGCGGGCAGGAGACCACGATGAAGCCGACGAACTTGAGGCTGCACTCCAGGGCCTCCCGCTTGACTTCCCGGGCCTGTGGACAGACGGGGTACCCTCACCATCTGTCCCTCCCTCTACCCACAGTCTGCATTTCCTGAGCTCTGACCATGCGCTAGGAACCAGGGGGATGATGGAAGGCCCTGTTCCCGTAGCGGGGACATGCGAGGGTTGGGAGGGGAGAAATGCCAGGAGGGTACCAGGCACGCTTGGGGGGTGGGATCTGGCAGTGACTGGGAAGTCTGGGTCCCCCGAATGTGGCTCTATGTCCTGGTTGTGGACATGGGCACACCACAGAGTCCCTTGTGCCTCAGCTTCCAAGTCAATGAAGTAGGGACTCTCCCAATAATGTTGGAGTTTAGCCATGAACTCTTACTCCCCGGGGCTCCACCACATACCAGTGACTGGGCAGAGACCCCCTGGCCTTAGGGAGATCACACTGCACCAGGGGAGATGCATGATCAAGAAGGTCACAGAAATCAGAGTACTGAGTGCCACGAGAGAGGAGGTGGGAATGGAATCCAGAGGGGTGTGGAAAGGCCTCAGAAGTGCCCACTCTGAAGGCGATGACGACCTGGGCCACTGGGAAGGGGGCTCCAGGTGCAGGAACGGGGCAGAGCATGCAGGCTGTGAGCCGTGGCCTGGGCTCTGCACACAGCACTGCAACCTAAGGCTAAATTCTGGAAGGATCTACAACTGTAGGATGCAAGCAGAACAAACAGGAGCCAGGAAGAAGCCACGCTGCAGATGTGCCGGTGGTGGAGGCACAGGGTGGGATGTGTGGAGGATGGATGGTGAGAGGACTGATGCCACCAAGCCCTGCCCAAGACCAGGGCAGAAGAGTAGAGCCAGGGACACACCAGGACTGGGGCAGGTGAGGCCTGCATGTGCTCTGCATGAGCCAGGACTGGGTGGTTCCCCACAGCAGGAGACAGACTGAGTGCCATTTGGGGTCTCCAAAGGTAGAAGCTAGAAGTGGGGCAAGGAGGACAAAATCGCGACCATTCAACTTGGCACTGTAGGGCACAGGAAGTGACTCAGGGAGGAGCTGACGGGCCAGGCACATGGTGAAGGCGGGTGGGGGAGCCTGGGCCCGTACCTGCTGGTGAGTGAGGTGTCCCAGCTCCTTGTACCCCAGCGCCAGGACGCGGGCTCCTTCCCGGGAGATCTCGGTGTGGATGTAGTGGTAGTCAGGCGGGCACTGGGAGAACTGCAGGGAACGCAGGGGGATGTCACGGGCTGCCCCGCGCCCCACCCCTTGCCCCAGGCTGAGGCCAGCTCACCATGGAGTGCAGGGTTTCGGGGGCCCCCTTCACGGCCGCGATGTAGCAGAGGTCAGTGGAGCCCAGCTTCTCATACGAGGCAAGCACGGACATTCGCTTCAGGGCACTGGCAAAATGAAAGCGCTGGTGAATTTTCAGCCCCTGAGTTTTAATACTTCGGGGGAATACTTTCTCATCTGGAAACAAATAAGTACGAGTCCTGAGGGGCTTTGCTCCAAAGAGGCAGCCAAGCCCCTATCTCTCCCCCCGGCCTTCCCCACCTCCCTCCTGCCACCCCCAGGGCCTGATCGGGGGCTGCGGGCTAGAGCAGGGGTTGGTCCAGAGCTGGGAGACCTGGGCTCGGAGGACCCTGGTACTGTGGCTTCCGCCAGGACAGGGCAGATTACAACCCAGAGGAACACCCAAGGATGTGGCTTGTCCTGGGTCTAAGGTGAACCTCTGGCCATCCACCTCGGGGAGCATCAGAACTGTAGGTCTGTCTGTCCCCAAGATCCTCTGAAGGGTGCAGCCCACCTGCCTAGGGCTGTGAGAGCCAGTGGCTCCCCCTTTCTGGGCCTGAGGCCCCAGCCCCTCACCTTTGGTCAGCGTCCAGTCCACGGCCGTCAGCATGGCCTTCTCTAGGGGGTCACCCACGAGGGTGCCGTCGTCCAGCTGCATGAGCGAGTGGCACGAGGCCAGGGCCCGGTGTGTTTCTACAGGGATGTTGGACACAGGAGTCACCTCCTTCCCGTCTCTGCAAGGACAGGGAACAGCTGGTTACAGGGTGCAGGCGGGTAGGGCGAAGCTACATCTCCATCAGCAGAAGAACCCATTGACATTCATTCTGTGCCAGTCACTGGGGGCCTTGGGCGCCAACTGTGTCTTTGAGACCCGCACCTGCTTCACAGATGCCCCCAGAAGCCAGGCATCGTGCATGCGGGTACTGGGGTCGCATGGCTGGCGTGGGATGTTCCAGGCCTGAGCTAAGCCCCCATGCCGCTGCCACGGCTCACGCCCAGGACTTTGTGGGGAGCCCCTGGAAATGAACCCCTGAGGCAGGGCCTCTGACGGGCCCTCACTGCAACAGCTTGGGGTGGATGGGCCACCTGTCTCTCGACTTCCCAGAAACCCCATCTGGGTGACCTTTGGCCCAGGCCCCCGACACTCACCTCAGCCCGGCAACACCGCGCACCACCAGGCTGTCACTGGTCAAGGTCCCCGTCTTGTCAAAGCAGCACACCTCGACCTTGCCAGCAAAGGGGATCCGGAAGGGCTCTGTGCAGTACATGTCTAGGGGTGGGAGTGAGGTCAGGGGTCCTGCTTGGCCCCAGCCCACTCGGCCCCACCCCATTTGACACACTCACAGAGCTTGGCCAGGGCGATGAGGGAGGTGTTCACGGCCAGGGACAGCTCGATGGGCAGCTCAGGAGGCACAACCGAGGTGAGGATCAGGGTGCACTCCAGAAACAGCTTGTAGCGGTTCCGGCTGGGGTCCTTGGTACCTGTGGAGACAGGGCCTGCCAGCCTGGGGCCTCGGAGGGCGGGAGTAGGGGACCGCAGAGGCCGTGGCGCTTACCTTCAATCCATACGTAGGCGGCTGCAGCAATGGCAAACACCAGGAGGAAGAGGATGAAGATGAAGGTCTCCAGGTTGTTCGCAGTCACCCTCTTGACCCCGAAGAGGATGGTGCGCAGCAGTTTGCCCTGGAGGGATGGAGGGACAGTCTTTCTGCTGTCTGGGCTCCCTCCAGCACCTCAGGCCGGGGAGAGGGGGCCTGGTCTCGGGGTGGCCTCTGTACCCTGGCCCAGGTCCAGGGCTGTGCTGCCAGAGTCAGCCCATGGGGTAGATATTCTGAGGTCTGAAAGGGTTGATGCCTTGGCTGTCCAACTGCCCTGGGGTCCACCCTCCCCAGACCTGGCCCTGCACCTGGGATGTGTTGAATCCGGTTCGCAAGACGTAGGCCACACACCCGTTGTCTACCGCTGGGGAGAGAAGCAGAGTCACTGTCATGCCTGTCTCCTCGTCCTGACTCTCTCATGATCAAGCAAACAGGCAAAGTGGGTGGGAGCCCAGATACCCCTAGATGCTCGTGAGGCACCTACGCTTCAGGCCCGTGGTGGCTTTCTGTGGGGGAATGTGCTGCACCACCTTGGTGCCCCCGAAGATGACATGCAGCCGGGAGTCGGCCTGGAGGTCCAGCACCCTGTCTGGGCTGAGGTCTTCGATGGGTTCCTGGGGAGGAAGATCATGAATCTGGATGACCAGGCCCACCTTGGTTCCTTTTCCATCTGAGTTCCTGGACAGCTGGACCTTGAGGCTGGAATGAGCCAGGGGGCTCCCCACCCAACCAGCACATTCCACCCAGCTCCCGGGTCCTCACCCTCACCCCATCCTGTCTTTCCCCACTGCACTCACAGTACCCGTTCCCTGGGGCCTACACCTAGCCTCGTCCGGGACTCACCCGCTCCAGGCTGCTCCCAGCCCACCTTGGTCTGACATCCCAGGGCACCAATGTACCCTGGATGCCCTTGGCTCTCTCATCTCCTTCCTCGCCCCCACCACCCAGCTCTCCAGTACACAGAGCTCATCCATGCTCACCCTGCCTCCTCCGCCTGTGCCTGGGGGGATCCCTGCCACCCCCTGGGCCTCCACCTCCTGGCCTGTTTCCTCCTGAGTAGTTTGAGGATACCCATCCCCCACTAAGCACCTTCATCTGTGGCACGGACTCCCCCGTGAGCATGGCCTCGTCCACGATGCAGCGGCCTCGCAGCAGAAGCACGTCACACGGCACCAGGTTCTCCTGTGGGGAGCGGCCTGCAGGGCAGAGGTAGGAGGGTTGGCCAGAGGCCCTGAGGCTGGGGGTCCCACTGGGACTGAGCAGAACCCGGCCTCACCGATGGAGACGATGTCCCCTGGTACGATCTCATCACTGGCAATGGGCCTCCACTTGCGGCTCCGGTAGACCTGGGTGGGACACACGTGTGTCAGCACAGAAGCCGCATCTGTGCCACGCCCCCTACCTGGGTCTCCCCAGCAGCTGCACCTGGATCATGTGGGGCTTGTTGCCCATCTTCCGGATCTCCGACATGTTCCGCATCTGCTGCTGCACCAGCGAGGCCTCGAACGCCACCAGCATGGATAGCGTGAAAACGCTGTAGTACCAGTACTCATCCAGGCACCAGAGCCCCACACAGAACACCTGTGGGACGCCAGCCCGTCTGTTCTTGCTCTACCTGCCCTGTTCCCATGAGCCCCTTCTTTCTGCCCACCGGCTCTGACATGTGAGGATGGGGAGAAGCTTCCAGGTTTGGAAGTGGTGGGCAGGCTTGCTCCGGCTAGGAAAGCCCCAAGGGAGGAAATGGGGAGATGGGCCAGAGCTGCTGCCTTACCTGAAATACAAAGAAGGGGGCTGTGGCTCTCTCCTTGAAAAGCTCCGAGAAGTCAGGCACCACCATCTCAGCCCTGCAAGAGACCAGGCCCCATCCTGTTCCCAGGGCAAGGCCTCTGGGGTGTGGAGCCTCCACCCTGACCCCTCCAACCTGAGCATGGCAGGCCCCTCTCAAGAAACCAGAGCCACATGTGGGTGTCAGGAGCCCTGGCGAGCTTCCAGATGGGAGGATCCATTTGACTGTGGCTCTCCCTCATCCTGGCTGCGCCTGGGGTAGACACGCTGCCCGCCCACAGCCCTCGGCTCTGCATAAACCAGATGAAGCTCCTGAATCTGCAATATGCTCTTCCCGGCAGCCTGGGGCTGGTGTCAGACGAGAGCCCATCATCTGGTCGAATGACGCAGCAAGTAGAGAAGGAACCTCTGATTGAAGGATGGAGGCCCTGAAGCTACAGACAGCAGAAGACACTGAGACCCAGCCCCACCAAAGCTGAGATTTTCTACGATTCCTGAATTAAAGCCCCAGAATGGGTCAAGTAGGGTGGTTCATGCCTGTAATCCCAGCACTTTGGGAGGCTGAGGCAGGAGGAGTGCTTGAGCCCAGGAGTTGGAGACTAGCCTGGGCAACACCATGAGACCTTCTCTTTACAAAAATTTAAAAATTAGCTGGGGGTGGTGGTGCGTGCCTGTGGTCCCAGCTGTTTGGGAGGCTGAGGCAGGACGAATGCTTGAGCCCAGGAGTTCAAGGCTGCAGTGAGCCATGATCACACCACTGCACTCCAGCCTGGGTAACAGAGTTAGACCCTGTCTCCAAAAAAAAAAAAAAAAAAAAAAAAAACAAAACCACAAAACAAACAAAAACAAAACGCTCAAGAATGCAACAACTCGGGCCTAAGGGTGTGTTCTGCAGCACTCTGTGCTAGGGCCCAATCTGATCAGGGCGCCAGTCATGTCAACGAGGGTCATTCTCGCTCTGCCCTTTAACTGGATGGACGTCTTATGTATGGGATGTGAAAAGAGGAAACCAAAGAGCAACCCCGTTGCTATGAAACAATAAGCCCTTCCCTTGTATCTTGCTGGGTACCTTTGCGTGAGTAAGAAGAGCATGAAAGGGAACGTAGTTACCACAGGTCATTAATGTGACTGGCCAACCTTGGGGTAGGGGAAGTCGCTAAATGTTTCTTATAAATCCTTGTATTAGACTGATAGTTGTAGTCAACATATCTGTAATCTCTGAACAGTGATTAAGTCAGGAAAGAGCTCCCTAGGTGTTCTGTGGGTTTCCAGGTTGAGGACCATTGTCACAAGGCCATGATGGGGTCTGGAGCCCAGTTCTCAGCTCCCAGCCACGTGTCAGCATTTGCAGTTTTGGTGAAGATGAAGGGATAGGGTGTGCATCACACATTGGCCATTGTATTCAGTACAAAAGACCAGACCTGGTCACTGTCTTCATCACCATTCCTGAAGTGCTGAGATGCGCAGACACGAAACAGTGAGGATTAAAATGTTCAGGTTGGGTGCAGTGACTCACGCCTGTAATCCCAGCACTTTGGGAGGCTGACTTAAGAGGATCGCTTGAGGCCAGGAGTTTGAGACAAGCCTGGGCAACATGGCGAGACCCCATCTTTACAGAAATAAACAAACATTTTTAAAGAATTTAAAATGAAGCAGTTGCTGAGGAGGGGCCACAGGCCAGACTCCTGTGGAGAACCTTATACTCAGGGTCTCACACCTCAGAGCACGGGCTTCCAGCTGCAGGCCCTCTGGGGTTCCTGCCAACAGGCAAGTTCAGGGGAGACTGGACTTAGAGCATGTTGCTCAAACGGCGTCACATTCACCTGGGATGTTTGGCTAAAAGGGCAGATTTGGCCAGGTGCAGTGGCTCACGCCTGTAATCCCAGCACTTTGGGAGGCCACCATGGGAGGATCACCTGAGGTCAGGAGTTCGAGACCAGCCTGGCCAACATGGTGAAACCCCTGTCCCTACTAAAAATACAAAAATTAGCCAGGGGTGGTGGTGGGGGGCCTGTATTCCCAGCTACTTGGCAGGCTGAAGCAGGAGAATTGCTTGAACTAGGAAGGCGGAGGTTGCGGTGAGCTGAGATTGCGTCACTGCACTCCAGCCTAGGTGACAGAGCGAGACTCAGTCTCAAAAAAAAAATATTAATAATAAATAAATAAAAGGGCAGATGCCTCTGTCCCGTTTCCTAGGCACCCTGAATCAGGAGAGGAGCAGGACAGAAAGGCAAAGGTGCTACAAGCAAATCAAGGACTCACTTGTTGCTCCCAAATTTCTTCTCAGCTGCTCGGATCTCTGAGTCTTCCTGGAAGCCTCTGTTGCTCTGATAGTATGAGAAGGCGTTTCCCACAGGAAAGGCCACGGGGACAAACTGCTTCTTCTCCAGGGCATCGTAGGAATACTTGATCTTCTGGAATTCGAAGGACAGCACCTCGAGCCCGTCTTCGCCCTGTGGCAGAAGATGTGTTCGCCACAGAGGCCCCTGACCTTGGGGTGTCAGCGCCTGAGAATCCCACTCAAGCCCCTCCTCCAGGAGCCCAGCAGTCCCTACCTCATTGCGGTGCAGGGCCACAAGCTCTGTGGAGCCATTGTTGGGGGTTGGCACCACCTTCACGAACGTCGCTTTGCTGGGGTCATACTCCTGACAGAGACAAAGAAAGCACTGCGGCTTAGCTCTTCTCAACCTACAGTTCCAAGACCTCCCCTGGGGAGGTTTTGGATGCAGCAGCTCTATTTTTCTATATTCTGAAACATGCCACTGGGCTCTGGTGCTGCCTCTGTCACTCCTTCGTCTATCATCAGGACAAAGGAGACCACCTTGCTGTGCCTCTGGTGCCATACTTAAAGCTGAGAGCCCAAGGCTGTACGCGGTGACTCACACCTGTAATCCCAGCACTTTGGGAGGCCAAGGTGGGCGGATCACTTGAGGTCAGGAGTTCGAGATCACCCTGGCCAAAGTGGCGAAACCCTGTCTCAACTAAAAATACAAAAATGAGACGGACATGGTGGTGCACACCTATAATCTCAGCTACTTCAACCTGGGAGGCGGAGGTTGCAGTGAACCAAGATTGCATCACTACACTCCAGGCTGGGTGATAGAGTGAGACCCCATCTCAATTAAAAAAAAAAAAAAAACAACAGCCAGGCACAGTGGCTCACGCCTGTAATCCCAGCACTTCGGGAGGCCAAGGCAGGCAGATCACGACGTCAGGAGATTGAGACCATCATGGCTAACACGGTGAAACTCCATCTCTACTAAAAATACAAAAAATTAGCCGGGTGTGGTGGCAGGTGCCTGCAGTCCCAGCTACTTGGCAGGTTGAGGCAGGAGAATGGCGTGAACCTGGGAGGCAGAGCTTGCAGTAAGCCAAGATCGCGCCACCACACTCCAGCCTGGGTGACAGAGCGAAACTCCGTCTCAAAATAAAAAGGTCGGGCGCAGTGGCTCACGCCTGTAATCCCAGCACTTCGGGAGGCTGAGGCAGTGGGGCGGGGGTGGGGGCAAATCACGAGGTCAGGAGTTCGAGACCAGCCTGGCCAATATGGTGAAACCCCGTCTCTACTAAAAATACAAAAAAAAAAAAAAAAAAAAGTTGGGCATGGTGGCAGTCACCTCTAGTCTCAGCTACTTGGGAGGCTGAGGCAGAAGAATCACTTGAACCCGGGAGGCGGAGGTTGCAGTAAGCCGGGGTTGTGCCACTGCACTCCAGCCTGGGCTACAAAGCCAGACTCCGTCTCACAAACAAACAAAAACCTCCAAAAAACAAAACAAAAACAAAAACAACAAAAACAAAAAAGCTGGGAAGCTGGGTGCACAGACAGCACCGAATGTCCAGGACTCTGCTCTGCTGATGGTGACATGAACTCAAATAGGAAGAAGGCTGCCGGGCACCCACCCAGTATGCCCTCAATTCACATGAGCCAAGCCCCCGCCCCCATCACAGGCCCCCTGGCCTTCTGCTCAGCGCTGCCTCTTCCACCAACCCTGCTCACTACACTCCACAGCTCCACATGCACATGGGGCTCCACCTCGCTTCAGCCTCAGCAAAGGGCCTTCGCACGTGTTTTCTCCGCCCGGAATACACATTAACACAGCTCCTTTGCTGCCTTAGGCTTTTGCTGAAACATCACCTTCCCAGGAGCCCCTCCCTGGCTGCCCCATCTAAAGTTCCCGGCAATGTTCCATCCTGTCCTGATGTTAGATGTCATCTCTCTTTAGCATCAACTGCTGACTATGAGTTCTCCCTCCCAGTAACACCACAAAGGCAGGGGGATTTATCTGTTTTGTTCACTGCTGTTTCCCCAGCACCAAGGACACAGAAATGTTGAATGGAGCTCGTTCAGTGCTCCCTGGATCCTGTGAACCGCATCCATCCCTCTGCGGCTCTGCTAGACGGAGCCGCATGGAGACCCGGGAGCACAATGACGACCCGCAGAAACAAAGCACCATCCCACGGGTGGTTCATGGGCCTCCAAACCAGGCAGCAAATAATAACAATCACATAACTACAAATGTGACGTCATGGAAGAAAGGTACAAGAGGCTATACGCCATGCTGGCCCCAGGGATGGCACTTTGCAGATATCATCTCCGTTCTCATGATGGCACCCAGAGGTAGGTGTTACGGTTCTCGGTTTACAGAACGGGGAAACTGAAACTCAGAAGGCAGAAGCGGCCCTTTCTGAGATCTGAATCAAACCCAGACCCGCCTCTCCTGGCTGATGGCTGATCAGCTCCTCCCACTTCTCCAGCCCTGGAGAGGAAGTTAAGAGCTAAGCTGTTTAGCTGCAGGTCAAAAGGCAGCTGAAGTTTGAGCGGTGCCACAGTCCCCTTAACCTCTATTTTGTCCCTCATTGGCATCTTTCACTGTACTACCTCAAAAGCCACCAAGTTGAGCTCCTCCCCTGGGATAAATCTCTTTGAAGGACAGAACAGGTTCAGTCTCTCAGGAGAGAAGAATGAGGATTCTACCCACATTCAGAGCCAGAGAGGATAGGGGGCTTCTGTCTTTCTGTAGCCCTTGATGCTGTTCCCTTTTCCTCTTCTTGAGGCAAACACACTCCTGGGATCAGAGGGGAAGCGTCCTGATATACCTCAGTGTCCATGGCTGCAAACCTGCTGGTGTCACCTGAGGCAGGCCCAGAGAGATGGCACAGTCACTGCTTCAGGCCCAGGGCAGCTCACATTCACCAACTCCTCCGACGACACTTGGTCATTCAGAACTATAGGTCAGGAGCGCGACCTTGCTTGCTGTTGTATCCTGAGCAGAACTATCACCACCCTCATTTTGCGAAAAGACATCGTGTTAGTGACTCGCTCATAAACACTTCTGCCTCTCTTCAACATTGTGATTAACTGCATTTCATGCTCCCTTCCATCACAGTATGGAAGACCACTGAGCACTGGACAGCAAGACTTGGTTCAGTCTACGAACAAATTAAGCTTCATAGATGGGGGAAACCTATCCGAGTGGTCTCACCTTACACTTTGAAAACCAAGGTAAGAGACAAACGAGAAGGAAGATAGGCCCGTTTCCAAAACAACAAGAGTAGTCGCTAATATGGGAACTAGCATTAAGAAGTCCTACCTGACCTGGGCGACGTACGCTGGGCCCTGCGCTAAGCCTTTTACAAGTATTACATTATTGAATCTAAATGACCATACCAGGGAGGACTTCAGAGAAAGGAAATAACCCGCACCAGGGTTGCACAGCAAGTCAGCAGCGGGGTCATGATTAAGCCTGCGCCGAAGTGTAGAGGGTGTCCCTGGGGACCCAGGCCCAGCAGATGGGTGGCCCAGGTCGGGATGGTGACCGACAGGAAGGCCGCAGCTGGGACCTACCGCGAGGCCCGACCCTGCTGGGGGTCGGGCTCGCGCGTACACACTTACCGGGGTGCAGGTGAGCGCGCAATGCGCGTGCACAGACCAATGCCCCGAGAGGACAGTGAGCGCGTGCGCGAGGCAGATGGTGGCAAGCACGAGCAGCGCGGCTTCGGGGATCTGCACCCAACTGCTGCCCCAGCCCCAGCAGCCAGCGGCTGCGGCACCCAACCAGGCCGGATAGAGCAGCCCGGCGAATGGCAGCACCGTGAGGCGCCGCAGCAGCGCCAACCGCCGGTACGGCCACACGGCAGCGACCAGCTCGTCACCGTTCGCTATGAGCGCCGGCCCGGCGGCAAGGAGCGCGCGCGGCTGCGGCGCGGGCTTGGGCTGCCCGTCAGGCCGGGCCCCGCAAGGGCGGGCCGCGCAAGGCCGGACCCCGCAGGGCACCGCGTTGCCCACCGCCGCCGCTGCCGCCATCTTTCCTAGCGCCCGCGCTAACTTCCGGGCAGAGGAACGCCTCACTTCCGAAGTTTTACTTCCGGTAAGCCCTGAGCGCCGCCATGGCGGCCTGGACTAGGAAGAGCCGGGGCAACAAAGCAGGCGGGCCCCGGCAGGGACTACTGCGGATGCCGCCATGGCAGGCTGTGGCCGGAAGAAGAAGCACGGCGTCGCCATGACAGAGAGGGACTGAAAGACCTAACGCTGCCTGCCTCCGCTGCCACGCCGGACCGAGACCGGAAAAGAAAAGGCCGGCAAGGCGGGCTGGGCGCCACCATGACAGCCTGAATCAAAAAAAGCGAGCCCTCCTCCGTGGCTACACCAGCACCATCTGTCACGAGGGGCGGAGCCTGCACCCTGCAGAGGCGGGGTCGGGAGCTCCGGCGTTCCAGAGGCGGGGCCTGTTGCGAGGGCGGGGCTTGTGAGGGGCGGGGTCGGGGACCGCCCCGGAACACCACCACACCGGACCAGATAGGAATTATAAAAACTAGCCGATCGCGGTGGCTCACCCCTGTAATCCCAACACTTTGGGAGGCCGAAGCGGGCGGATTACTTGAGGTCAAGAGTTGAAGACCAGCCTGGCCAACATGATGAAACCACGTCTCTACTAAACATACAAAAATTAGCTGGGCGTGATGGCACATACGTGTAATCCCAGCTATTCAGGAGGATGAGGGAGGAGAACTGCTTGAATTCGGGAGACGGAGGTTGCAGTGAGCCAAGATTGCTCCACTGCACTCCAGCCTGGCCAACAGAACAAAACTGTCTCAAAAAAAATGAAACCACATCTCTACTAAAAATACAAAAATTAGCCGGGCGTGGTGGCACATGCCTGTAATCCTAGCTACTCGAGAGAATGAGGCAAGAGAATTGCTTGAGCCTGGGAGACGGAGGTTGCAGTGAGCCAAGATTGCTCAGCCTGGCCAACAGAGCAAGACTGTCTCCGAAAAAAAAAAAAAAAAATGAATTACAAAAAGTTACTACTTTAACATAAAAAATGAAAATTTGGTGTTTACTTGAAATTACATAGTTCTATATTATTAACTGTACTGTTGCATAAACGCAATTTGAACAAAACCACAATAGGACTACTTACCAGTACCAATTAGTAGGATTAAACAATTAGTATGTGTGACAAATAGTAACAATATTTTGTTTCTTTTTGTCCTCTGATACAGCAAATTTATTTAAACTTAAAATTTATTGGCTATTTAAATTTTGTAGCTTATATTGTTGCATATTCTTTTTTTAATTTTTTTTTTTTTTTTGAGATGGAGTCTCGCTCTGTCACCCGGGCTGGAGTGCAGTGGCCGGATCTCAGCTCACTACAAGCTCCGCCTCCGGGGTTTACGCCATTCTCCTGCCTCAGCCTCCCGAGTAGCTGGGACTACAGGCGCCCGCCAACTCACCCGGCTAGTTTTTTGTATTTTTTAGTAGAGACGGGGTTTCACTGTGTTAGCCAGGATGGTCTCGATCTCCTGACCTCGTGATCCACCCGTCTCGGCCTCCCAAAGTGCTGGGATTACAGGCTTGAGCCACCGCGCCCGGCCTTTTTAATTTTTTTGAGATGAAGTCTCACTCCGTGGCCCAGGCTGGAGTGCAGTGGCGCGATCTCGGCTCACTGCAAACTCCGCCTTCCCAGTTCAATCCATTATCCCATTTCAGCCTCCCAAGTAACTGGGATTACAGGCGCATGCCACTGCACCAGCTAATTTTTGTACTTTTTTTTTTTAGATGGAGTCTCACTCTCGCCCAGGCTGGAGTGCAGTGGCACCATCTCAGCTCACTGCTACCTAAGCCTCCCGGGTTCCAGCGATTCTCCTGCCTCAGGCTCCCAAGTAGTTGGCTACAGGCGTGGGCCACTACGCCCAGTTAATTTTTTGTATTTTCAGTAGAGACAGGGTTTCACTATGTTGGCCAGGTTGGTCTCGAACTCCTGACCTCGTGATCCACCCACCTCGGCCTCCCAAAGTGCTAGGATTACAGGCCTGAGCCAGCGTTCCCGGCCTAATGTTTTGTATTTTTAGTAGAGACTGGTTTCGCTATGTTGGCCAGGCTGGTCTTGAACTCCTGGCTTCTAATAATCTCGCCGCCTCAGCCTCCCAAAGTGCTAGGATTACAGGTGTGAGCCACGGTGCCCGGTCCTTGTCTTTTGTTTTGTTTTCTTGGGACGGAGTCTCACTCTCGCCCAAGCTGGAGAATATGCCTGGCTGCATATTCTTAAGATACATGACTTTGTAAAAGGAGAAAGGAAATGTAATAGGACTTAATAATCAGATAGTATTGAATAAGATAATCTTCAGTAAAAATAGGAATGACATGTTTCTGTCCCATTATACAGTTCGGTATACTTACTTTTTCAGTTTTTTCTCCAGTATTAATTCTTTCCCATGCAAGGTCCAACCTTCTGCTCTTGGAGTCTGGGACTGGACCCCTTTCTGGTAGAAATACCTTTATAGAATGTTTACTCCAGGCCAGGCAAGGGTGGCTCACACCTGTAATCCCAGCACTTTGGGAGGCCAAGGCAGGCGGATCACGAGGTCAGGAGATCGAGACCATCCTGGCTAACACGGTGAAACCCCGTCTCTACTAAAAATACAAAAAAATACAAAAAATAAAAATTAGCAGGGCACGGGGAAATGTGCCTGTAGTTCCAGCTACTCGGGAGGCTGAGGCAAGAGAATCGCTTGAACCTGGGAAGCAGAGGTTGCAGTGAGCCGAGATCGTGCCACTGCACTCCAGCCTGGGCGACAGAGCCAGACTCCGTCTCAAAAAAAAAAAAAAAAAAAAAAAGTGGTTTACTCCAGTTTCTCCCTGCATTTAATAATTTTGTTCCCTTTAAGGCGTGTTTTTATTTTATTGACTGAAAATGAGTAGCCTGAGAAGTAAAGTGTAGGAAGCCTTGGCCATAGGACTAATAGCCTCATCTTAAATTCCTGATCTCTGGAGGACATGAGGGCCTCCTACCTGTTCCAGTGACCTGGGAGTCTCCCCAGCTCCAAGGCATGGGGATGGCTTCGTTGAACACAGAGTCTGGAATTCCATGCACACTCGTGTGACCAGTGTTCTGGAAAAAGAAGCAGGAAGGGGCTGGACGCAGTGGCTCACACCTGTAATCCCAACACTTTGAGAGGCCGAGGCGGGCGAATCACGAGATCAGGAGTTGGAGACCAGCCTGGCCAACATGGTGAAACCCCATTTCTACTAAAAATACAAAAATTAGCCGGGAGTGGTGGCAGGCGCCTGAAATCCCGGTTACTCGGGAGGCTGAGGCAAGAGAATCGCTTGAAACTGGAAGGCGGAGGCTGCAGTGAGCTGAGATCGTGCCACTGCATTCCAGCCTGGGCGACAAGAGTGAAACTCCGTCTCAAAAAAAAAAAAAAAAAAAAAAAAAAAAAAAAAAAAAAAGGCAGCAGCAGCAGCAGGAAGGACCCACTGAGTACAGGAAGCCGACAGGGCCTGCTCTGGAAAACCAGGAGCTGTAAGGTCAGCCGAGAGAAAGGACAAAGAGACCTGAAGTCAATCATGTAAGTTTTATTAACCTGCTGGGCTGCCCTACCACAGTCAGAGGAGGCAGCCCCGCTTACAGACTACAGCAGGACTTTATAGGGCAAGGAACTGGGTCGAGGTGTGAGAACTGAGTCGGAGGTGCAGGTGTCCTGACCGCATCCTGGAGATGTTTTTGCCAGCTTTGTTATGCAAGGTGGACAGGTGTTCTGACCGCATCCTGCAACTGTCTGCCATTTCAGCTGAAGTCTTTTGAACAGTTACTGGAAGGGTCAGTGGGGAGGGGTTCTACTTCTAGCCCGGGGTGGAGTTGTGTGGAGGTCACAAAGGACTGTATTGTAAGACTTATGGGGTAAGGAGGGGAACAGTCTGGTTGGGTTGACCCTAACAGGAGCAAGTTCTGCTTCCATGCAAGCCCAAGTCTAAGGTCCCAGAGATAGTCCCGCCCTGCGAGGGGCTGCAGGTAGTACCTGTCTGTCACACCCCACACAGCTAGGATTCCGATCACTTCTCCTAGCCGCTCAAGCCCCAGGGGCGGGGCCTGGGGCGCCATCCAGTCGGAGGCGCTGTGGGGCAAACTGTCCAATCAGGTGCGCCGAGAGGAGGGGCAACTTCCAAAGCCGGAAGCGGTCAGTTTTCGCGCGGGTCCGGGTTTTAGTTTCTCGGTGAGGCCCCTGGTGCCCCGGGTACCGCAGATTCTGTCCTGTGGGACCTGCTCTGGCTGCTCCAGCCCCAGGGAGGACCCAGGAAACCCGGAAGCCGGAAATGGTGAGCGTGCGGAGTCGGGCGTCCAGAGACCTGAGGAAGAGCTGGTCGGAACCGGCAGTGGCGGGACCCGGGGCTCCCCGCGGCGACTGTGGGGTCTGGGACCCGAGTCCCCCAGGCACAGCTCGACCCTTGGTCCCCTCGGTCGCAGGGTGGAGCTTGACCAGCCGCCGGGACCCCGGGTGTCATGTCCCGGCCCCGGAGCCCTCTCAGGGCAGCTCCGCGCCCGCAGCGCCGCGTCTCCCCAGGTTGTGCTGGGGCCACAGGAGGGTCTTGGGGGGATCCTGCCTCGGGTGTGGGGTTCGTGCGGGAGGAGCCGTGGCCTGTGGGGTCCCCAGTTCCGCCTCCTTTAGGCGGCCCCCGTTTCCTTCGGAGTCTTCCAAAGGTATGGGAAACTGGGTTTCAAACCCACGACCCGGTCCCCCAGCCTCACTCCTCCCAGGACTGCAATAAATCCCTAAATTTCCCCGCATTCCTCAACCCTAAGTTCTCCCTCCACTACATTCGCTTCACATTATTATTATTTTCATTATTTCTATTATTTTTGAGACGAGGCTCGCTCTGTCGCCCAGGCTAGAGTGCAGTGGCACAATCTCGACTCACTGCAACCTCCCCCTCCCACGTTCAAGTAGCTGGAATTACAGGTGCCCGCCAACACGTCCAGCTAACTTTTGTATTTTTAGTAGAGACAGGTTCACCACGTTGGCCATGCTGAAGTCCTGATCTCAGGTGGTCCGCCTGCCTCGGTCTTCCAAAGTGCTGGGATTACAGGCTTGAGCCACTGCGCCTAGCGTTTTAATTGTCATCTTTTCCAAGGAGCCCTAGATGGCACTTCTTAAAAGGTTCGTTTTCCGTTTGTGAACATTTCACATGCGAGCAAAGCAGAAAATAACCCCCAGACACTCCGATATTTAAAAAATCACTGTGCCTGCCCTCTTTTTACCTTCCCTAGGCGCGGACACCTTGTCAAGACTGTCTTTGGGTGGAGGCTCCTCTTGGGAACTTCAGAGGGTATTGGGTCCTCAGCCCACCCTCCTATCTTACTGGTCCTGGGTTTCAGGACCGTACAGGGATTTGTTCCAGCTGCCCTGGGAAGAACGGGTGAAAAGTCTGTCCTGGTGTGGTTAATCTTTCCTGATTGTTTGATGAGCCTCCTAGGGAGGAGTTCTTTCTTTTGAAAATAAATTTCCTTAGGAAATTCCAGAGGGAGTCCCTGCTGGCCCTTGGGGGTGGGGTGGGGCCAGAAACAGTAGAAAGAAACTTCCTTCTGAGGCAGCTCAGGCTGGAATGCAGTGGCACAGTCATGGCTTACTACAGCCTCAACCTCTGGGGCCCAAGCAATCCTCCTGCCTCAGGCTCCCAAGAAGCTGGGACCACAGGCATGCGCCATGCCTGGCTAATTTTTATTTTTTTTTGTAGAGACAAGGTCTCACTATGTTGTCCAGTCTGCTTTGGAAGTCAAAAGAGATTCTCCTGCCCAGGTGGCTCACGCCTGTAATTCCAGCACTTTGGGAGGCTGGGGCGGGAAGATCTCTTGAGCCCAGAAGTTTGAGACCAGCCTGGGTAACGTGGCGAGACCCCATTTCTACAACAAATACAAAAATTAGCTGGGTATGGTGGCGCATGCCTGTAGTCTCAGCTACTCAGGAGACTGAGGTGGGAGAGTCACCTGAGCCTGGGAGGTTGAAACTGCCCTTAGCCCTGATTGTGCCACTGCACTCCAGCTTGTACTACACAGTGAGACCGTTTTTTAAAAAAAGGAAATCTTCCATTATGTCTGCAGAATATGAATACATTCCCACAAAAAAAAAGGCATGGTAGGCCGGGTGAGGTGGCTCACGCCTGTACTCCCAGCACTTTGGGAGGCAGAGGCGGGCGGATCACGAGGTCAGGAGATAGACACCATCCTGGCTAACACGGGGAAACTCCGTCTCTACTAAAAATACAAAAAAACTAGCCGGGCGTGGTGGCGAGCGCCTGTAGTCCCAGCTACTCGGGAGGCTGAGGCAGGAGAATGGCGTGAACCTGGGAGGCGGGGCTTGTAGTGAGCCAGAGATGGTGCCACTGCACTGCAGCCTGGGCGACAGAGTGAGACTCTGTCTCAAAACAAAAACAAAAAAGGTATGGTAGATACACAGAAATTACTGATTTACAAAGATTCACCAGCACATCAGCTCGTCTCCTTTGCAGGCTGGGGAATTTGTGATGGTGGATAACTGTTCTGTTTTGTGTTATCTGGATTTGACAGATTAATGCTGAGTCCTTTGGGATAAGTTTGGCAACATCTAGAAGTAGTCAGATATGATCTTTTGTTTACTGAATGGTTTATTACGGAAAAAATACTGAATGACATCTGAAAGTGATAGATACTCGTCTCTTTTCCTAAGGATACTATTCCTACTCACAGGGCTCTCTCATGTTCTCATGTAATCACAGTTATTTCCCAGAGTTGCTGCCCCCTAATATTAATACCATCACCTTGGGTGTTAGGATTTTTTTCGTTTTTTTTTTTTTGCGACGGAGTCTTGCTCAGTCGCCCAGGCTGGAGTGCAGTGGCGCGATTTTGGCTCACTGCAAGCTCCGCCTCCTGGATTCACGCCACTCTCCTGCCTCAGCCTCCCGAGTAGCTGGGACTACAGGCGCCTGTCACCACGCCTGGCTAAATTTTTTTGTATTTTTAGTAGAGACGGGATTTCACCATGTTAGCCAGGATGGTCTCTGTCTCCTGACCTCGTGATCCACCTGCCTCAGCCTCCCAAAGTGCTGGGATTACAGGCGTGAGCCACCGCGCCCGGCTGGGTGTTAGGATTTCAATGTGAATTTGGGGTTGCTGGAGTGCAGTGGCTCCATCTCAGCTCATTGCAAACTCCGCCTGTCAGGTTCAAGTGATTCTCCTGCTTCAGCCTCCTGAGTAGCTGGGATTACAGGCACCAGTCATCACGCCCGTCTAATTTTTGTATTTTTTTTAGTAGAGATGGGGTTTCACCATGTTGGCCAGGCTGGTCTTGAACTCCTGACCTCAGATGATCCGCCTGCCTTGGCCTCCCAAAGTGCTGGGATTACAGGTGTGAGCCACTGTCCCTGGCCTTTTTTTCTTTTTTTTTTTGAGACAGTCTTGCTCTGTCATCCAGGCTGGAGTGCAGTGGTGCAATCTCAGCTCACTGCAACCTCTGCCTCCCTGGTTCAAGTGATTCTCGTGCCTCAGCAACAAAGTAGCTGGGACTACAAGTACCTGCCACTATCCCTGGCTAATTTTTTTTTTTTTTTTTTTTGAGATGGAGTTTTGCTCTGCCGCCCAGGCGGAGTGCAGTGGCGCAGTCTCGGCCCACTGCAACCTCCGACTCCCAGGCTCAAGCGATTCTCTTGCCTCAGCCTCCCGAGTAGCTGGGATTACAGGCACGCACCACAGCGCCCAGCTACTTTTTGTATTTTTAGTAGAGACGGAGTTTCACCATGTTGACCATGCTGGTCTTGAACTCCTGACCTCAGGTGATCCATCCGCCTCGGTCTCTTAAAGTGCTGGGATTACAGTTGTGAGCCACCGTGCCCAGCCTAATTTTTGTATTTTTAGTAGAGACAGGGTTTCGCCATGTTGGCCAGACTGGTCTTGAACTCCTGACCTCAGGTGATCCACCTGCCTCAGCCTTCCAAAGTGCTGTGATTACAGGTGTGAACCACTGTGCCTGGCCTGATATTTTTCAGTATATACTTTTTTCATCATAATCATTTTATTCATGAGACATTTTAAGACTTCAAGAAAAATTTCAGTAGGCTTTATTTTCTAAAAATTTACTTCAGCGGCTTGTAACTAGCAATTCAAGATGAACTGAGGGCAGGAACACTGGCAAACACCTGTAATTCTAGGTACTTGAGAGGCTGAGGCAGGAGGATCAATTGAGCCCAGGAGTTCAAGTCCAGCCTGGGCAACATAGTGAGATGCCCATCTCTTAAAAAAAAGTGTGTTTGTGTGTACATATGAAAATTATATATATGATTTTATATATGTATTTATAAATTATATGTATGATTATATATTTATAAATTTATTTTTTTACTTTCGTGACAGAGTCTCGCCCTGTTGCCCAGGCTGGAGTGCAATGGTACAATCTCGGCTCACTGCAACCTCCGCCTCGCAGGTTCAAGCAATTCTCCTGCCTCAGCCTCCTAAGTAGCTGGGATTACAGGCGTCCTCTACCACACCCAGCTAATTTTTTGTAGCTTTAGTAGAGATGGGGTTTCACAATGTCGGTCAGGCTGGTCTCGAACTCCTGACCTCATGATCCACCTGCCTCAGCCTCCCAAAGTGTTGGGATTACAGGTGTGAGCCACCATGCCTGGCCCTATTGTTTTTGCTATTTTGGGTTTTTTGAGATTCTATGTACATTTTATTTAATTAATTATTTTTTTTTGAGACAGTCTCACTCTGTTGCCCAGACTGGAGTGCAGTGGCGTGATCTTGGCTCTCTACAACCTCTGCTCCCCGGGTTCAGGCGATTCTCCTGCCTCAGCCTCCCAAGTACCTGGGATTACAGGCACCTGCCACCACGCCCAACTAATTTTTTGTATTTTTAGTAGACACGGGGTTTCAACATGTTGGCTAGGCCAGTCTGAAACTCCTGAGCTCAGGCGGTCCTCCCACTTCGACCTCTCAAAGTGTTGGGATTACAGGCGTGAGCCACTGTGACTGGCTGGTATTTTTATTTCGGAAAAAAAAACAAAAAACAAAAAACAGACACGAGATTTTGATAGGGATTGTATTGAATTTGCAGATAATTTTGGGTAGTATTACCTTCCAAATAATGTAGAGTCTCTTTTTTCTTTGACACAGAGTCTCGCTCTATTGCCTAGACTGGAATGCAGTGGCACAGTCTTGGCTCACTATAGCCTCCTGGGTTCTGCCTCCTGGGTTCAAGCGATTCTCCTGCCTCAGCCTCCCGAGTAGCTGGGACTACAAGTGCATGCCACCACACCTAATTTTTTTGTGTATTTTTATTAGAGATGGGATTTTACCATGTTGGCCAGGCTGGTCTCAAACTCCTGACCTTAGGTGATTTGCCTGTGCCTGGCGTTTTTTGTTTTCTGTTTTGTTTTGTTTTGTTTGAGATGGAGTCTTGCTCTGTCCCCTAGGCTGGGGTTCAGTGCCATGATCTTGGCTCACTGCAACCTCCACCTCCTGGGTTCAAGCAATTCTCCTGTCTTAGTCTCCGGAGCAGCTGGGATTATAGGCACACGCCACCACACCTGGCTAATTTTTGTATTTTCAGTAGAGACGGGGTTTCACCATGTTAACCAGACTGGTCTCGACCTCCTGACTTTGTAATCCTCCCACATCGGCCTCCCGAAGTGCTAGGATTGCAGACATGAGCCACCACACCCAGCCAAATAATGTAAAGTCTTTGAACACATGAACACAAGATATTTTTCAATTCATGTCTTTAATTTCATTTAGCAACATTTTGTTATTTTCAGTGTACAAACAGTCTTTTGACTTCTTGGTTTGTAATTCCTAAGTGTTCAATTCTTTTTTTTTTTTTTTTTTTTGAGACGGAGTCTGTCACCCAGGCTGGAATGCAATGGTGTGATCTCAACTCACTGCAACCTCTGCTGCCCGAATTCAAGTGATTCTCCTGCCTCAGCCTCCCAAGTAGTTGGGATTTCAGGTGCCTGCCACCGCGCCCGACTGATTTTTGTATTTTTAGTAGAGATGGGGTTTCACCATCTTGGCCAGGCTGGTCTTGAACTCCTAACCTTGTGATCCACCCGTCTTGGCCTCCCAAAGTGCTGGGATTACAGATGGGAGTCACTGCGCCCGGCCTATTCAATTCTTTTTGGTGCTATTATTTGTGGTATTGTTTTCTTAATTTCTTTTTCTCATTATTCATTTATGGTGCGTATAAATGCAACTGACTTTTTTGGTCTTGAGACAGTCTCCCTCTGTTGCCCAGACTGGAGTACAATGGTGTGATCTCCGCTCACTGCAACCTCTGCCTCCTGGGTTCAAGTGATTCTCCTGCCTCAGCCTCTCGAGTAGCTGGGACTACAGGCATGGGTTACCACACCTGGCTAATTTTGTATTTTTAGTAGAGATGGGGTTTCACCATGCTGGTCAGGCTGGTCTTGAACTTCTGACCTCAAGTGATCTACCCGCCTCGACCTCCCAAAGTGCTGGGATTACAGGCGTGAGCCACTGCACCTGGCCCCATTGTTTTTCATACATTGAACCATCCTTGCATTTTCTGGATAAATCTCTCTTGATCATGTCATATAATCCTTTAAATATGGCAGGTATGATTTGCTAGCATTTATTGAGGATTTTTTGCATTTATATTCGTAAAGGACATTTGTGGTTTTCTTTTTTGTAGTGTCAGCATAATTTTGACTTCATAGAGGGAGTTTGGAAATGTTTCCTCTTCAGTTTTGGAAGAATTTGAGGAGGATTGATAGCAATTCTTTTTTAAATATTTGGTGGATTTCAGCAGTGAAACTCTTTGGTGTTCTGGGTTTTGTATTTGTTGAGGTTTTTAAAATTATTATTATTTTTGAGATGGAGTCTTGCTCTTTTGCCCAGGCTGGAGTATAGGTGGTATGATCTTGGCTGACTGCAACCTCTGCCTCCTGGGTTCAAGCGATTCTCCTGCCTCAGCCTCCTGAGTAGCTGGGATTACAGGCATGCACCACCATACCCAGCTAATTTTTGTATTTTTAGTAGAGACAGGGTTTCACCATGTTGGTCAGGCTGGTCCTGAACTCCTGACCTCGTGATCCGCCTGCCTCAGCCTCCCAAAGTGCTGGGATTATAGGTGTGAGCCATCACGCCTAGCCTATTATTATTATTTTTTTGAGACAGAGTCTCGCTCTGTCACCCATGCAGGAGTGCAGTGGCGTGATCTCGGCTCACTGCAACCTCCGCCTCCCAGGTTCATGCCATTCTCCTGCCTCAGCCTCCCGAGTAGCTGGGACTACAGGCGCCTGCCGCCATGCCTGGCTAATTTTTTGTATTTTTAGTAGAGACGGGGTTTCACTGTGTTAGCCAGGGTGGTCTCGAACTCCTGACCTCATGATCTGCCCGCCTCTGCCTCCCAAAGTGCTGGGATTACAGGCGTGAGCCACTGCGCCCAGCCAATTTATTAATTTTCTTTTTTTTTTTTTTTTTTTTTTTTTGAGACGGAGTCTCGCTCTGTCTCCCAGGCTGGAGTGCAGTGGCCGGATCTCAGCTCACTGCAAGCTCCGCCTCCCAGGTTCAGGCCATTCTCCTGCCTCAGCCTCCCGAGTAGCTGGGACTACAGGCGCCCGCCACCTCGCCCGGCTAGTTTTGTGTATTTTTTTAGTAGAGACGGGGTTTCACCGTGTTAGCCAGGATGGTCTCGATCTCCCGACCTCGTGATCCGCCCGTCTCGGCCTCCCAAAGTGCTGGGATTACAGGCTTGAGCCACCGCGCCCGGCCAGCCACCGCGCCCGGCCTAATTTTCTTAATTTATGCTATTTTTTTGAGACGGAGTTTCACTCTTGTTGCCCAGGCTGGAGTGTAATGGCGTAATCTTGGCTCACTACAAGCTGCGCCTCCCAGGTTCATGTGATTCTCTTGCCTCTGCCTCCCAAGTAGCTAGGATTACACGCGCCAGCCACCACGCCCAGGTACTTTTTTGTATTTTTAGTAGAGACGGAGTTTCACCATGTTGGCCAGGCTGGCCTCGAACTCTTGACTTAAGGGGATCCACCTGCCTTGGCCTCCCAAAGTGCTGGAATTACAGGCATGAGCCCCCGTGCCCGGCTGTTTTTTTTTTGTTTTTTGTTTTTTTAATTTATTACTATGTCAATCTCCTATTACTACAGCTCTATTCAGACTTTTTGTTTTTTCATGACTCAGTCTTGGTATATTGTGTATGTGTAGACATTTGTCCACGTAATCAATTATCTAATTTGCTGAAGTATTCTGAAGGACTTCTGAAACTAAGCCTGAGTTGTACGGTTGTATAGTTTTTTGTGCTCTGCTGTATGTATGTATTCTGCTGCTGCTGTTGTGACTGTAAGGGTTGAGGTGAGGGGAAGCATTCTATTGACCTATGACTTAGCCTCATTTAAAGATAATAGGCCGGGCACAGTGGCTTATGTGTGTAGTCCCAGCACTTTCAGAGGCAAAGGTGGGCAGATTGCTTTAGCCTAGGAGTTTGAGAGGAGCCTGGGCAACACAGGGAGATCCTATCTCTACAAAAAATACAAAAATTAGCTGGGTGTGGTGGTAGTAGGGGACAAAGTGGGAGGATCGCTTGAGCCTGGAAGGTTAAGACTGCAGGGGCCATGATTGTACCACTGCACTCTAGTCTGGACAACAGAGTGAGATCCTATCTCAAAAAAAAATATTATATCAATATTTATTTATTTATTTATTTGGAGACAAAGTCTCACTCTTGTCACCCAGGCTGGAGTGCAGCAACAGAATCCTAGCTCACTGCAGCCTTGAATTCCTGGGCTCAAGCAATCCTCCTGCCTTAGCTTCCCAAGTAGCTAGGACCACAGGCACCTGCTAACATACCCTGCTAATGTTTTAAAAATGTTTTTTCTGGAGATGGCCATAACTTTTACTTTTTTTGTTTTTTGAGGTGGAGTCTTGCTCTTTTGCCCAGGCCCACCACACCTGGCTAATTTTTGTATTTTTAATAGAGACTGGTTTTCACCATGTAGGCCGGGCTGGCCTTTAACTCCTGACCTCAAGTGTTCTGCCCCACTACTCTACAATGTCTGCTCTATTATTAACTAAGTTTTCATATGAATACTGGCCCATTGAAGACTCTCTTCTTTTCCTTTGATCTATTTGTTTATCTCCCTGCTAATAGTATGCTGTCCTGAATGTGATGGTTTGGAAATCCTTGGTGTGTGTTAGGCAAGCCATCCACCAGCTATTCAGGAGGCTTTGGCAATTATTAGATGTTAATTCCTGCACACCAGGTAGTGGGAGGTTTGGAAAAGTAGCTTTTGTTGACCTAAAATGTCTGTTTTGAGGATTTTTTTTTTTTTTTTTTTTTGAGACAGAGTCTCGCTCTGTTGCCCAGGCTGGAGTGCAGTAGCATGATCTCGGCTCACTGCAATCTCCACTTCCTGGGTTCAAGTGATTCTTCTGCCTCAGCCTCCCAAGTAGCTGGGACTACAGGCATGTGCCATCAGGTCTGGCTAATTTTTTGTATTTTTAGTAGAGATGGGGTTTCACCATGTTGGCCAGGCTGGTCTCAAACTCCTGTCCTCAAGTAATCCACCCGCCTCGGCCTCCCAAAGTGCTGGGATTACAGGTGTGAGTCACCATGCCCAGCTGTGTTGGGTATTTATGAAATTTTATAAGGATATCATTTGGAAAAAGGGACATCTTATTGAGGTTTTTCTAGGAACACGTGTCATCTTTCCACTTACTCCATTCTGCTTTGATAGAAATTTAAAAATTCTTCCATGAGGACGATTAAATATTGATTATGAGTCTTATTTACTACTTGATTAAATTTGGTCTAGAGTAAACTGCTTGCAACCTTCAGAATATTCTCTCTTGGTATAACCACATGGGATGAGCTCAATTCCCCAGTGGACAAGTTGTGACAACAAGTGTGACATATGTCTACTAGGAAAGCTCATTCAAGACTCAGTGCCCAGGGTGTTTTTTGGGGGCTAGTCTCCTAGGCACCGCTGCTAGTTTGGAGCAAAAGAGTAGGCTTTCAGAAGGAAAACAGTTCAGTCAGTACCATCCTGTTTGTCAATAGTAAACCGTTTAGCCACAGTGAGCCACTTTGTCACTTAGGTTGATGGGATCCCTCTTGTAGTCTAAGTTCCCCCTGATAGTAGCAAAGGTCGAACTTGGTGAACAGGCCTTTCTAAGGAGACCCAGACTCAGGACTGCTGAAAGGAGTGCTGTCTGCGCACCAGGTGGCGGCAGTTTGTTGTGACGGAGAGATCCTCTCTGCAAAGAGCATTCGGGGCAACGCAGCAGCACAACTGACTCCCTGGACCCACCGCGGAGAGGGTGTTCCTCCTCTGCGGCTGGCTCTCTGAGTAGGTCAGTTCTCACACCGGAACTGCTGTGAGGGAGGAAGCGCATGTAGATAGAGAGGAGGAGGCTGATGACTCAGTCATGGAGTGAGTGAGTGGAGAACCCGGTGTCATGGGATCACTCACGTATTGGGTAGAGATCCCCAGTGCTGAGTCTCACCCCTCCTCCTCCACCCCTGTGGGATGTTTCAGGACTCAGTGGCCTTTGAGGATGTGGCTGTGAACTTCACCCAGGAGGAGTGGGCTTTGCTGAGTCCTTCCCAGAAGAATCTCTACAGAGATGTGATGCTGGAAACCTTCAGGAACCTGGCCTCTGTCGGTAAGGAGGACAACATTTCCTTCCTTAGTCAATTAGAAGACAAGTGTGCTTTGGTCACCAGTGTGGTTGCACAATTTGGAATGTGGAAAGAGAATATGTTGGTGAATAAATCGGGCATCGTGGGCCAGGTACAGTGGCTTACCCCTGTAATCCTAGTGTTTTGGGAAGCCACGGTGGGAGGATTGCTTGAGTCCAGGAGTTTGAGACCCTCTTGGGCAACATGATGAGACCCTGTCTCTTTAAAAAAAAAAAAAAAAAAAAATACACAATGGTGGGGGGTGGGCAATTGTGGTGGCTCATGCCTATAATCCCAGCACTTTGGGAGGCTGAGACAGGTGGATCACCTGAGGTCAGGAGTTTGAGACCAGCCTGGTCAACGTGGCGAAACCTCATCTCTACTAAAAATACAAAAGTAGCTGCGTGTGGCAGTGCATAGCTGTAATCCCAGCTACTCGGGAGGCTGAGGAAGGAGAATCACTAGCACTCAGGAGGTGGAGGCTGCAGTGAGCAAAGATTGTGTCACTGCACTCCAGCCTGGGTGGCAGAGTGAGACTTTGTTTCAAAAAAAAAAAAAAATCAGGTATTGTGGCAGTGTTTAATGAACTTAGAACCTAGTGATTTTTCTGTAGTTTTAAGTAATTCATGATGATTTCTCTGGGTCTACATTTTAGGAATCCAATGGAAAGACCAGGACACTGAGAATCTGTACCAAAATCTGGGGATTAAGCTAAGGTAATCTGTACTCACAAGAGGAAGAATGTAATAAAGATTCTCTTGAGGGAATCTTAGCACGTCAGGAAAATAAAAAAAAATACGAGACAAATAAGTACAATGTTAGATTTTTAACTGATTATTAGAAGATTGCCACCAAAAATCTATCCTTCAATGTAATATAGATATTGAGTGTCTGGACAGGGTACTAAGAATCTGTGACATGGATGTCGCTGTTTGGATAATAGCTATGGGGAGCTGGGTAGCAGAATCATCAATACACTTCCTTTCTAATAATTCTGACCTGGCAGAAAACCTCCACTGTTCCTGATTTTGGTAGCAGCATAAGTCTTAAGACATGTCCATTAATAGAAAAGCGTGAATAAACCATGCGCTTGTCATTTGTCATAGAAGTCTGGTGGAGAGACTCTGTGGACGTAAAGAAGGGAGTGAACACAGAGAAACCTTCAGGCAGATTCCTGATTGTCACCTGAACAAGAAAAGTCATACCGGAGTGAAACCATGCAAATGCAGCGTGTGTGGGAAAGTCTTCCTCCGTCATTCATTCCTGGACAGGCACATGAGAGCTCATGCTGGACACACAAGATCCGAGTGTGGTGGGGAATGGGGAGAGAAGCCCCGTAAACAGAAACAACGTGGGAAAGCCTCCGTCTCTCCCAGTAGTGGTGCACAGCGCACAGTAACACCAACTCAAAAGAGACCTTATGAATGCAGGGTGTGCGGGAAAGCCTTTAATTCTCCTGATTTATTTCAAATCCATCAAAGAACTCACACTGGAAAGAGGTCCTATAAATGCAGGGAAATAGTGAGAGCCTTCACCGTTTCCAGTTTCTTTCGAAAACATGGCAAAATGCATACTGGAGCAAAACGCTATGAATGTAAATACTGTGGAAAACCTATCGATTATCCCAGTTTATTTCAAATTCACGTTAGAACTCACACTGGAGAAAAACCTTACAAATGTAAACAATGTGGTAAAGCCTTCATTTCCGCAGGTTACCTTCGGACACATGAAATCAGATCGCACGCGCTGGAGAAACCCCACCAATGTCAGGAATGTGGGAAAAAATTCAGTTGCTCCAGTTCCCTTCACAGACATAAAAGAACCCATGGTGGAGGGAAACTCTACAAATGTCAGAAATGTGCCAAAGTCTTTAGATGCCCCACATCCCTTCGACAACATGAAAGGGCGCACACTGGAGAAAGACCTTATGAATGTAATAAATGTGGTAAAACCTTCAATTATCCCAGTTGTTTTCGAAGACATAAAAAAACTCATAGTGGAGAAAAGCCATATGAATGTAAAAGGTGTGGTAAAGCCTTTGGGTCGTGCAGTTCCCTACGAAGACATGAAATGATTCACACTGGAGAAAAGCCCTTTGACTGTAAACAGTGTGGTAAAGTCTTTACTTTTTCAAATTACCTTAGGCTTCATGAAAGAACTCATTTGGCTGGGCACAGGCCGTGCTTTGGCAGGAGGTAGGTGGATCACCTGAGCCCAGGAGTTTGAGACCTCAGATATCCCAGTTCTATTCAGAGCCTCAGATATCCCAGTTCTATTCAGATATCCCAGTTCTATTCAGAGCCATAAAAGGACTAATACTGGAGAAAAATTGTAGAAATATACAGAATATGGGGAAACTCTCATCGCTATCATCTCCATTCAAAGACACATGTCAGTGCACAGTGGAGATGGATGATACGAATCGAAGAATACACACTGGATGGAAATGTTAGGAGTTTGGAAAATACAGGAAACTTCAATTTTAACAATTATTAAAATTCACATGGGCTGTGCACAGTGGCTCTCGCCTGTAATCCCAGCACTTTGGGAGGTTAGGGTGGGTGGATTGCTTGACGCCAGGTATTCAAGACCAGCCTGGCAACATGGAGAAACCCCATGTATACAAAAAAATACAAAAGTTAGCCAGGGATGATGGTGTTTGCCTGTAGTCCCAGCTACTTAGGAAGCTGAGGTGGGAGAATTGCTTGAGCTTGGAAGGTCGAGGTTGCAGTGAGTGGAGACTGCACCACTGGACTCCAGCCTGGGCGACAGCAAGACCCTGTCTAAAAAATTGTGAGAACACCCACTTGAAAGAAATCCTATAAATGTAAGTAGTTTTGAAAGCCTGATGCAAATTAATAATTATATAATGCTCAAAAACTTAATCATGAATGAGTTATTATACAAAGTCATATAGCATTTATCGGTGGCTCATTCTTTTTCCTTTTATTTTTTATTTTTCGAGATGGAGTCTTGCTCTGTTGCCCAGGCTGGAGTGTAGCGGCACAATCTTGGCTCACTGCAACCTCTGCCTCCTGGGTTCAAGCAGTTCTGCCTCAGTCTCTGAGTAGTTGGGATTACAAGTGCATGCCACCACGCCTGGCTAATTTTTTTGTATTTTTAGTAGAGATGGGGTTTTGCCATGTTGTTCAGGCTGGTCTCGGACTCCTGACCTCGTGATCCGCCGTCCTCGGCCTCCCAAAGTGTTGAGATTACAGGTGTGAACCACCGCGCCCAGCCTTTTTTTTTTTTCCCCCCCGAGACACAGTCTCGCTCTGTTGCCTAGGCTAGAGTGCAGTGGCACGATCTTGGCTCACTGTAGCCTCTGACTTCTGGGTTCAAGCAATTCTGCTTCAGTCTCCGAAGCATCTGGGATTACAGGCGCACGCCATCATGCCCAGCCAATTTTTTGGTATTTTTGTAGAGACAGGGTTTTTCCACGCTGGCCAGGCTGGTCTTGAACTCCTGACCTCAAGTAATCCACCCTCTTCGGCCTCCCAAAGTACTGAGATTATAGGCATGAGACACCGTACCCGTCCCCTGTGGCTCATTCTTTGGATTATGGGTTTCCACTTTTGCAAGGTAACCTGAGAATTCCACAGATACTCTTTAAGCAGTGGTACCTGAGGTTTAATAGGAAGTGTTTTTATCTTAAGTCAATTAATAAAATTTTTTTCTATCCATTTTAGTTTTCGTTTTCTTTTTCTATCCATTTTAAAGAGTGTTGGATCTGTGGGTGAATTGAAATTTATTTCTAATATGTAAGCAGATTTAATTTTTATGTAGTGTTTAATTGTTCTGTGATTCATGAGCCACTACAAAATGAGTCTTTTATTTGTTTGTTTGTTTGTTTTCGAGACGGAGTCTTGCTCTGTTGCCAGGCTGAAGTGTACTGGCGTAATCTTGGCTCACTGCAACCTCCACCTCCTGGGTTCAAGTAATTCCCATGCCTCAGACTCCCGAGTAGCTGGGATTACAGGCGCACGCCGACATACCTGGCTAATTTTTTGTATTTTAGTAGAGACAGGGTTTCATTGTATTGGCCAGGATGGTGTTGATTTCCTGACCTTGTGATGCACCCTGCCTTGGCCTCCCAAAGTGCTAGGATTACAGGAGTGAGCCACTGCGCCTGGCCCATGAGTCTTTATTAATAGAGATTTCTTACTGGTGTTATGAGGCAGGTTCTGCATATTCCTCACCCATCATATGTATTCCACTTGCCTTTCTTCTGGGGAAAAACGCCTCTTTTTTATGGGGAAAACTATTCTTTTTGGCATGATTCAATGTTTACTCCATTTTCTTTGCTAATAAGGACTTGGTATCAATTTATAAGTATGTAAAGTTTACCGTAGAGTGTTGTCTCATGTGACTCATTCTCATTTTTTGCCCTTTAGTCTTTGTTGTTATTTCTGAGTATTATTTGGATGATTCCTTTTGACTTAAGGACAGCCCTGTGATACGACAATATTTTTATCTAATCTGATGGAGAAAGCATTCAGTCTCCTGATCAAGTATGATGTTAGCTGCAGGTTTTTAATAAATGCCTTAATTCAGTTTGAAGGAGTTCCCTTCTGTTCATTATTTATTGAGTGTTTCATCAAGTGGTATTGAACTTTTTCAAATGATTTTTTGCATCTATTGGGATGATCCTGGTTTTTTTTTTTTTTTTTTTTTTTTTTTTGACACAAAGTTTTGCGCTTCTTGCCCAGGCTGGAGTGCAGTGGTGTGATCTCGGCTGACTGCCACCTCTGCCTCCCGAGTTCAAGCGATTCTTCTGCCCCAGCCTCCTGAGTAGCTGGGATCTCCACACCTGGTTTTTTTTTTTTTTTTTTTTTTTTGAGACGGAGTCTTGCTCTGTCACCCAAGCTGGAGTGCAGTGGCTGGATCTCAGCTCACTGCAAGCTCCACCTCCCGGGTTCACGCCATTCTCCTGCCTCAGCCTCCCGAGTAGCTGGGACTACAGGCGTCCACCACCTCGCCCGGCTAGTTTTTTGTGTTTTTTTAGTAGAGACGGGGTTTCACCATGTTAGCCAGGATGGTCTCGATCTCCTGACCTTGTGATCCGCCCGTCTCGGCCTCCCAAAGTGCTGGGATTACAGGCTTGAGCCACCGCGCCCGGCCCTGTTTTTTTTTTTTTTTAATATTTTTAGTAGAGACGGGGTTTCACCATGTTGGCCAGGTTGGTCTTGAACTCCAGACTTCAAGTGGTCCACCCACCTCAGCCTCGTAAAGTGCTGGGGTGAGCCACCGTGCCCAGCATATCCCACAATTTTTTTTTTTTTTTTTGAGACAAAGTCTTGCTTAAAGTTCAAAATCAGTAAATTGGACACACTTCATTACTATTATTATTTTTGAGATGGAGTATCGCTGCTCTGTTGCCCAGGCTGTAGTACAGTGGCTCAATCTCTGCTCACTGCAACCTCTGACCCCCAAGTTCAAGTGATTCTTGTGCCACAGCCTCCTGAAATCTCAGCTGTGATTATAGGCATGTGCCACCACGCCCAGCTAATTTTTGTATTTTTAGTAGAGACAGGGTTTCACCATGTTGCCCAGGCTGGTCTCGAACTCCTGGCCTCATGTGATCCGCCTGCCTCGGCCTCCCAAAGTGCCTCCCAGGTGTGAACCTGTGTGCCTGGCCTCATTCAAGCCATTGAATGTGGGGGGAGAGGTGGAGAAAATCATTTGTGCTGAGTCTGTGGATGTTATATGCCAAGGAAGAGGCTCAGTTGATAAGAGGGCTCAGGAGAGCCTTGTGAGAGCTTGGTCAAGGACTGAATCTTTTGCCAGTATGTAACGTTATATACAGCACGTGACATATACAGGTACCTATGTATATTGGAGACTGCATTAAGGGGATTCTGCACAGCTGAAGCCCTGACGTGTGGACACCGAGTTGGGGTGGTCACACTTGAGAGTTTGGGATGTTGTTGATACTAGGAGACCCAGGGACAGCTCTGGCCTCTGAAAGGACCATTGAATTCAACCCCTGGAATCCACCCAGACCTTGAGCGTATTTTCTCCTTGCATAGCATCACTCCCCCATGACCTGTCGGGGCAGCTGTGTTCACTCCTCTGCGTCCTCTACCTCACGTCCTCCTGAGCACTTGGTATTTCTACTCTGGTGATAAAAGGTCCCAGTCTCAAGTCTCCTCTCAGGTGACACTGTGACTCGTGCCTGTAATCCCAGCACTTTGGGAAGCTGAGGCAGGCAGATTGCTTGAGGTCAGGAGTTTGAGACCAGTCTGGGCAACATAGTGAAACCCCATCGCTATAAAAAATACAAAAATTAGCCAGTTGTGGTGGTGCACACCTGTAGGCCCAGCTACTTGGGGGGGCTGAGGCAGGAGGATCGCTTGAGCCAAGGAGGTCAAGGCTGCAGTGATCCATAATCACACCACTGCACTCCAGCCTGGGTGATAGAACCCTGTCTCAAAAAAAAAAAAAAAAAAGAAGGCCAGGCAGAGTGGCTCACACCTGTATCCCAGCACTTTGGGAGACCTAGGTGGGCAGATCACCTGAGGTCAGGAGTTCAAGACCAGCCTGACCAACACAGTGAAACCCCCATCTTTACTAAAAATACAAAAAAATTAGCGGTGGCTCAAGCCTGTAATCCCAGCACTTTGGGAGGCCGAGATGGGCGGATCATGAGGTCAGGAGATCGAGACCATCCTGGCTAAAATGGTGAAACCCCGTCTCTACTGAAAAATACAAAAAACTAGCCGGGCGAGGTGGCGGGCGCCTGTAGTCCCAGCTACTCGGGAGGCTGAGGCAGGAGAATGGCGTGAACCCGGGAGGCAGAGCTTGCAGTGAGCTGAGATCCGGCCACTGCACTCCAGCCTGGGCGACAGAGCGAGACTCTGTCTCAAAAAAAAAAAAAAAAAATAGCCAGCCATGGTGGCACACACCTGTAACTTCAGCTCCTCGGGAGGCTGAGGCAGGAGAATCTCTTGAACCTGGGAGGCAGAAGTTGCAGTGAGCCGAGATTGAGCCACTACATTCCATCCTGGGCAACACAGTGAGACTCCGTCCCCCCAAAAAAAAGAAAAAAAGTCCAGTGGTGGCCAGACACATGGTGGGCTTGGGAACGGAAATGCTGGGTGCCCTCCATGGTGTCCTGCTAAGATAAGTAAACAACAAAAAGGAAGGGGCCCCAGGTGGGGGAAGACGCAACAATTGTTCTGAGAAACAGCTAATCACAAAACAACTCAGGGGCACAATGACCTCCCCCATGACCCTATAAAGTTTCCGTCCAGCCCCCACCTCTTGGCAGACAGCTCCTTCTCTGCTGTGCTGCCCGTTGCACTTGCAGTGTATTTTCCTACTTTCTCTATTAAACTTGCCTTTCTTTACCCACAACTGTCTTGGTAAATTCCTTTACTGCCCCTGAAACTGGCTCTAGCTAAGTGCACCCAAGACATACTCCAGCCTGGGCAACAGAGTGGGACCCTGTAAAACAAAACAAAACAAAAACCCAAAAGATTAGCCTCTTTAGGCTCTCAAGGACAGCATTTTTTTTTTTTTCATTGCTAATGAAAGAGAATCCAAACTTTCTGTGAAGCAAAAGTCCCTCATTTCTTGGTGTGTTCCAGGAAGTCCACTTTTTAGATTTGGAGGATTCAGTCATGAAAGAGCTGACTGCTGTATTTGGTGGAGGTGAAGGGACTCCAGCCCAGGGAGAAGTGCCTCCCCGATCTGGGATCTGGGATCTGCTGGCCTCAATGACCCTCAGATGCAGTCGAAGTGGGTGAACACAGCCTGGAAGCTCAGGAGGCCTGAATGGAGGGGAGGGAATAGCACTGCTCTAAGCTCAGGCCTGCTGATGGGGACGGGACCAGCAAGGCTCAGCTCTTTGCCTCTGGGCAGGTTTGGAAAAGGTCCTTGGGATGGAGTGACTCTTATGACCTCTTTCAGGGACTCCAGCATTTTTAGCATCTCCTCCATTGCCTCTTCTTGTTTAGAGTTTTTGAACCTCTCCTCTTGCAGTTCTTGACAGGGAAGTTAAGTCTTCCATCAGCATCGAGTTGATCCTCCTCATCTTTCTGTAAGCATCTGTAAGGCTGGTTTGTTTGTTTGTTTGTTTGTTTTTGAGACAGTCTCACTCTGTCGCCCAGGCTGGAGTGCGGTGGTGTGATCTCAGCTCAGCTCACTGCAACCTCTGCCTCCCGGGTTCAAGCAATTCTCTGCCTCAGCCTCCTGAGTAGCTAGGATTACAGGCACCCGCCACCATGCCTGGCTAATTTTTGTATTTTTAGTAGAAACAGGGTTTCTACTATCTTGGCCAGGCTGGTCTTGAACTCCTGACCTCCTGATCCACCTGCCTCAGCCTCCCAAAGGGCTGGGATTACAGGTGTGAGCCACTGCGCCCAGCCAAGGCTGGGTATTTTTTTTTTTTTTTTTTTTTTTTTTTTTGAGACGGAGTCTCGCTCTGTCGCCCAGGCTGGAGTGCAGTGGCCGGATCTCAGCTCACTGCAAGCTCCGCCTCCCGGGTTTACGCCATTCTCCTGCCTCAGCCTCCTCAGTAGCTGGGACTACAGGCGCCCGCCACCTCGCCCGGCTAGTTTTTTTGTATTTTTTTAGTAGAGAAGGGGTTTCACCGTGTTAGCCAGGATGGTCTCGATCTCCTGACCTCGTGATCCGCCCGTCTCGGCCTCCCAAAGTGCTGGGATTACAGGCTTGAGCCACCGTGCCCGGCACTTTTTTTTTTTTTTTGAGACGGAATTTGGCTCTGTCGCCCAGGCTGGAGTGCAGTGGCCGCATCTCAGCTCACTGCAAGCTCCGCCTCCCGGGTTCACGCCATTCTCCTGCCTCAGCCTCCCGAGTAGCTGGGACTACAGGCGCCCGCCACTTCGCCCGGCTAGTTTTTTGTATTTTTTAGTAGAGACGGGGTTTCACCTTATTAGCCAGGCTGGTCTCGATCTCCTGACCTTGTGATCCGCCCGTCTCGGCCTCCCAAAGTGCTGGGATTACAGGCTTGAGCCACCGCGCCCGGCCAAGGCTGGGTATTTTTAAAGATGCCTTCTCTAGCCTGGCATTCTCCAAAGATGCCTCCCTCTCTGCATACTCTTTTTTGGCAGCACTTGAGCTTGGCGAGAGTTGGCATTTCTCCTCAATCTGAGCAGCCACGGCTTCCGCAAGCTGCTTTTCATGTCTTCCATAAAGTTGACTCCTAACAGACTGAACAAGTCTCAATAAAAACAGGAGACATGACCAGACATGGTGACTCACGTCTGTAATTCAGCACTTTGGGAGGCCGAGGTGGGCGGATCACAAGGTTAGGAGATCAAGACCATCCTGGCTATCAAGGTGAAACCCCGTCTCTACTGAAAATACAAAACATTAGCCTGGCGTGGTGGTGCATGTCTGTAGTCCCAACTACTTGGGAGGCTGAGGCAGGAGAATCACTTGAACCCAGGAGACAGAGGTGGCAGTGAGCCAAGATCGCACCACTGCACTCCAGCCTGGGCGACAGAGCGAGACTCCATCTCAAAAAAAAAAAACAAAAAACCAGGAGACTCACCAGTAAGCTGATGAGATGTGGACGCACCAGTGTCGCCCCCTTGAGGCTGTGGAAAGTGAGCTGCGGACTCAGGTCACAGGGCAGCAGCTCCACCACCACCTTGCCCAGGTTCCCAAGGGTCAGCCCAGAGCCCAGCTCCACAGAGGATCACAGCCCCTCCGTGGCACTGCAGCCACCACAGGACTGTACCCAGTAACCATGGATCCCAGTATCACGACAAATTCCAGATAACCCTCAACACTCTGCCTGGAACCCAGCCAGCAACAGACATCCCGGATTGGTCCATTATACAGCTTGTACTGGGCAGTGGGATTTGTAAATGAAATGGGCCTGCCTCCATTGCTGTGTAATCATTCTCTCCCCCTCTTTCTTGTTCTTATATAAAATTAAAAGATAGTGAAATGAGGCTGGGTTGCGGTGGCTCACACCTGTAATCCCAGCACTTTGGGAGGCTGAGGTGGGTGGATCACTTGAGACCAGGAGTTCGAGACCAGCCTGGCCAACATAATGAAACCCCGTCTCTACTAAAAATACAAAAAATTAGCCCGGTGTGGTGGCAGGCGACTGTAATTCCAGCTACTTGGGAGGCTGAGGCAGGAGAATTGCTTCAACCCAGGAAGTAGAAGTTGCAATGAGCCGAGATTGTGCCATTGCACTCCAGCCTGGGGGACACAGTGAGACTCTGTCTCAAAAATTAAAAAATAAAAATAAGAAAAGTGAAATGTGTCCATCAACTGCAGGGCTTTACAGCTTTTTAAAACTTTATATACCCTGCAGCATATAACAGCACTATCAAACTATCAGTTATATCCATTAACTCAGGAATCAGCCCCTTGGTAACTTGTCAATTAACACTCACCTGCCCCACCAAAGGCTGTGTCTGTTTCAATTTGTATTAACAAATCAATGTATCAGTTTGTCCAGGTCTTCAACTTCACAAAAAGTCTTTTTTTCCTTACTATTTTTTTGAGAGGAAGTCTCACTCTGTTGCCCAAGCTGGAGTGCTGTGGCAAGATCTCAGCTCACTACAACCTCCACTTCCCAGGTTCAAGCGATTCTGCTGCTTCAGCCTCCTGAGTAGCGGGGACAACAGGCATGCGCCACCAAGCCTGGCCTTTTTTTTTTTTTTTTGTATAGTAAAGACAGGGTTTCACTATGTTGGCCAGGCTGGTCTCAAACTCCTGACCTTGTGATCCACCTGCCTTGGCCTCCCAAAATGCTGGGATTACAGGCGTGAGAGCCACCGCACCTGGCCTCTTTTTCTTATTTTTTTGAGACAGGGTCTCACCCAGGCTGAGAGCAGTGGCAGGATCACTGCTTACTGCAGCCTCGACCTTCGGAGCTCAAATGATCCTCCTGCCTCAACATGCCGAGTATCTGGGACTATGGGTGTGCACCCAGCTAATTTTTTTTTTTTTTTTGAGATGGAGTCTCACTCTGTTGTCTAGGCTAGAGTGCAGTGGTATGATCTTGGCTCACCGCAACCTCTGCCTCCTGGGTTCAAGTGATTCTCCTGCCTCAGCCTCCTGAGTAGCAGGGACTACAGGCGTTCGCCACCATACATGGCTACTTTTTGTATTTTTAGTCAAGATGGGGTTTTACTATGTGGGCCAGCCTGGTCTCGAACTCCTGACCTTGTGATCCGCCTACCTTGACCTTCCAAAGTGCTGGGATTACAGGCATGAGCCTCTGGGCCTGGCCTTTTTTTATTTTTTATTTTTTTTGAGATGGAGTTTCACTCCTGTCGCCTAGGCTGGAGTGCAATGGCACAATCTCGGTTCACTGCAACCTCTGCCTCCTGGGTTTAAGTGATTCTCCTTTCTCAGCCTCCGGAGTAGCTGGGATTATAGGTCCTGCCACCACACCCAGCTAATTTTTGTATTTTTAGTAGAGACAGGGTTTCACCATGTTGGCCAGGCCAGTCTCGTACTCCTGACCTCAGGTGATCCACCCGCCTCGGCCACCCAAAGTGCTGGGATTACAGGCATGACCCACCGCACCCGGCCCAGCTAAATTTTGTTTGTTTGTTTGTTTATTTTTTGTAGAGATGATCTCCTTTGCCCAGGCTGGTCTCCAACTCCTGGATGCAGTCTATCTTCCCGCCTTGACCTCGCAAAGTGCTGGGATTACAGGTGTGCAGCTGGCATGGTTATGGTTTAACATTATGAATATAATTAATGCCACAGAATGGTGAACTTAAAATGGATAAAATAAAATTTTGTATGAAAACTTTAAAGATCATAAAAAAAACCCTTTAGCTCTATGAAACACCTGGTTAGGCTGGGCGCAGTGGCTCATGCCTGTAATCTCACTTTGGGAGGCCGAGGTGGGAGGATCATTTGAAGTCAGGAGTTTGAGACCAGCCTGGCCAACAGGGTGAAACCGCATCTCTACTAAAAATACAAAAATTAGCCGGGTGTGGTGGTGGGCGACTGTAATCCCAGCTACTTGGGAGGCTGAGGCAGGAGAATTGCTTCAACCCAGGAGGTGGAGGTTGCAATGAGCTGAGATTGCGCCACTGCACTCCAGCCGGGGAAACAGAGTGAGACTCTGTCTCGAAAAAAAAAAAAGAGAAAGAAAAAAAGAAACACCCAGGTAAGATGATGAAATAAGCTCCTGAGTGGGAAACTATTTTCAAACTGTACATACAGCAAAGAACTAGTATCTACTGTGTATATATATATATATATATATATATATATATATATATATATATATGTAAAACTGTCACCCTTATTTGGAAACACAGACATCTAACAGTGATGTCACCATATGTAATAAAGGGATTCTAGGAATGAGCCACCACTCCTGACTCTTAGAGAATTTTGAAATATAAAAAGCCATGATATCTCCAAGGCAATCAAATTCCTATTCTCACTGGTATATTAAGAAAAACAGACCACACGCATTTGCTCACACCTGTGATCCCAGCACTTTGGGAGGCCGATCACTTGAGCCCAGGAGTTCAAGACCAGCCTGGGAAACATAGTGAAATCCCATCTCTATTAAAAATTTAAAAATTAGCAAGGCGTGGTCACCTGCTTCTGTAGTCTCAGCTACTCAGGAGACTAAGGTGAGAGGATTGCTTGAGCCAGGAGGTGAAGGCTGCAATGGGCTATGATTGAGCCACTGCACTCTAGCCTTGGTGACAGTGAGACTGTCTCAAAAAAAAAAAAAAAAAAAGAGGCTAGGCGTGGTGGCTCATGCCTGTAATCCCAGTACTTTGGGAGGCTGAGGTGGGCAGATCACTGGAGATCAGGAGTTTGAGACTAGCCTGTTCAAGATATTTGGTGAAACTCCGCCTCTACTAAAAATACAAAAATTAGCCGGGCATGTGACGCGCACCTGTAATCCCAGCTACTCAGGAGGCTGAGGCAGGAGAATCGCTTGAACCCAGGAGGTGGAGATTGCAGTGAGCCTAGATTGTGCCACTGCACTCCAGCCTGGGTGACACAGCGAGACTCTGTCTCAAAAAAGAAAAAGAAAAAGAAAAGAGGAAAAAGAAAAAAGGGGTACGTAAATTTGGCATAAACCTGGAAACTCAATACTGTCAACAAATTGGACTAAAACCCCTAATGAATTTACTTATTTCAACCATTTTATTCAAATATGCATATCCTACACAATACACCCAGTTAAAGTGTACAATTCATTGGTATAGTATATTCACAGATATGTGCAATCATCACCACAGTGGATTTGCATCACCTGAAAGAGAAACCCTGTACCCTTTAGGTATCCACTCGCCCCTCATCCTCTCCCATCTTTCTTCCTCAATACCCAGCCCAAGGCAGTCAGCAATTGACTTTCTTTCTCTGCAGATTTCTCTGCTCTGGACTTTCATATGAACGAAATCATACCATATGGGGAATTTTTAACTGGGTTTCATTTACCATCGTTTTTTGAAGGGATATCCATGTTGTAGTTTGGTCCTGTACATCATTTAGATTTATGATGGAATTATTAATATTTTTCATTGTATGGCTATTACATATTTTATCCGTGCATTCAATAATGGATTGGTTTCTACCTTTTGGCTGTCACGAATAACACTGCTATAAACATTCATGCTCAAGGTCTTGTGTGGACATATGTTTCTATTTATTTCTACCTACAACAGAAACTGATGTCATATGGAAATTCTGTTTAGTAGTTTCTTTTAAATTTAAAAGGCTTGAAGATTTATTATTTTTTTCTTGTGGCAAAAACTCTTAAGATTAAATATACCGGCTGGGCATGGTGGCTAACATCTGTTATCCCAGCACTTTGGGAGGCCGAGGCAGGTGGATCACCTAAGGTCAGGAGTTCGAGACCAGTCTGGTCAACATGGTGAAACCCCATCTCTACTAAAAATACAAAAATTAGTTGGGCGTGGTGCTCTGTGCTTGTAATCCCAGCTACTCAGGAGGCTGAGGCATGAGAATTGCTTGAATCTGGGAGGCAGAGGTTGTAGTGAGCCCAGATCGTGCCACTGCACTCCAGCCTGAGCAACAAGAGCAAACTGTCTCAAAAAAAAAAAAAAAAAAAAAAAAAAGATTAAATATACCATGTTAACCCCAAGTGTATAGGTCGGCAGTGTTGTCTATTCACACTGTTGGAAAACAGATCTTCAGACTTTTTCAATCTTGCAAAACCCAAAATCTATACCCATTAAACCAACTGCCTACCACCCCAGCCCCATTCTACAGCCCCCATTCTCAGCAACGACCTTGCTGCACTGTTTCTGCATTTTGACTACTTCGGCTAGTCCATATGGGCGAAATCCTACAGCATTTATTGTTTGATGACTGCCTCATTTCACTCAGCCTAATGTCCTCAGGGCTGGATGCAGTGACTCACGCTTGTAATCCCAGCACTTCAGGAGGCCAAGGCAGGTGGATCACTTGAGGCCAGTTTGAGACTAGCCTGGCCAACATGGCAAAACCCTGTCTCTATTAAAAATACAAAAATTAGCCAGATGTGGTGGTGTGTGCCTGTAATCCCAACTACTCAGGAGGCTGAGGCAGGAGAATCACTTGAACCCAGGAGGTGGAGGTTGCAGTGAGCCGAGATGGAGCCATTGCACTCCAGCCTGGGAGACACAGCGAGACTCTTTCTCAAAAAACAAAAAACCAATATTAAGTCATCCGATCTATGAGCTTGGAATTCTCTGAGAATACAGAAAAACACAATAGTTATTTTTCTTACTATCAAACAGTAACATGCAACACTTCTGCGACCAGATGTGGGGGATTTTTCCACACACACCAAGCAAGCAGTTCTGCAGAGCATTCCTCTCCAGCAGACACCAGGAGGCTGCCGCCTAACTGAACTAAATTTGGATGCTACTTGGAGATAGCATCAGATTCCACAGGTTCAGGTCCCAGTGCCACAAGACTGCCCTCACCTCACATGCCAGTTTTTTTTTTTTTTAATTAATTAATTTTTTTGAGATGGAGTCTCTGTCGCCAGGCTGGAGTGCAGTGGTGCGATCTTGGCTCACTGCAACCTCCACCTCCTGCATTCAAGCCATTCTCCTGCCTCAGCCTCCCAAGTAGCTGGGACTACACACGCCTGCCATCACGCCTGGCTAATTTTTGTATTTTTAGTAGAGTCGGGGTTTCACCATGTTGGCCAGGATGGTCTCGATTTCTTGACCTTGTGATCCGCCTGCCTCGGCTTCACAAAGTGCTGGGATTACAGGCATGAGCCACCATGCCTGGCCTGGAATTCTTAACAGGACCATTAGGATTAAACAGATTTTACCGGGGGTCTGAAGAAATGATGTCATCAAGCACCTGGCTTGACTACATCATTGGATATTGGTGATAAACTTAAACTTCAGCCCCTCTCTCCTCCAGGTGAGGCAGGGAACTTAAGGCCAATTCGTGCTGACTTCCTAAAGCTGGATCAAAGGAAAACACCAAGGTCTGGGGGCAGGGAATCTAAGGCCAATTAACGCCAACTGCCTAAAGCTAAACCAAATGGAAAAACCCCATCTCCCCAAGCCTGGAGTAGCAAAGCATCAAAGGCTACTTTCCCTCCAGCCCTCCCACTTCCGCCACATCTCAGATGGAAGGGAAAGTGCCCTGGATTGGCTGCGGGCCAAGCACCGGCCATCCCTTCATCTTCAGAGGGCACCAATTCACCTCAGCCTTTAATTAGCCACCAGCTAAATCCTTCATCCAGATAAGGGGTAACTGATGGGGACCTCGAAAGGAGTACTTAAAACCCAGAAAACTTTGCAACTGACCCCTTGAGCTGCTTGCTTGGGCCCACTTCCACCCTGTAATGTGCTTTCTCCCTTTAATAAATCCTTGCTTTTGCGGCTTCGTTCCTGGGTTTCGTTCCTTTGTGTGTTTTGTTCAGTTCTTTGTTCAAAGACTCCAAGGACCTGGACAACTCACACTCATGGCCTTCCTTCCAGTCACACAGGGAGGTCAGGGGTGAAGCGGAGTATCCCAGCCATCTAATCACACGGTTGCTTCCCCTGGCAACCACCCCATCCTGAGGCTATCGGGGCCCCCAGTCACTAGTCACCTCATCATCACTTTGGTGATTCCAAGACTTTTAGGAGCTGTAGGCCAAGGAAACAAATCAAAATCAATATTTCACAATATAACAGATGTCTTTCTAGGTATTTGTATTTTTTTTTTTTTTTTGAGATGGAGTCTCTTGTTGCCCAGGCTGCAGTGCAGTGGTGTGATCTCGGCTCACTGAAACCTCCTCCTCCCGGGTTCAAGTGATTCTCCTGCCTCAGCCTTCCAAGTAGCTGGGACTACATGCGTGCACCACCACGCCCGGCTGATTTTTGTATTTTTAGTAGAGACAGGGTATCACCATATTGGCCAGGCTGGTCTCAAACTCCTGACCTCAGGTGATCCGCCTGCCTTAGGCCTCCCAAAGCGCTGGGATTACAGGTGTGAGCCACTGCGCCCGGTGTCTTTAGTTTCTTTTAGCATTGCTTTGTAGCTTTCAGTTTAAAAGTCTTTTATCTTATTGGTTACATTTATTCTCAAGTATTTGTTTGTTTTTGTGCCATTGTAAATGGGATTGTTTTCTTAATTTTCTTTTCTGCCTGGTCACCGCTAGTGTGTAGAAACACAATGTATTATTTTTTTCGCTGATTTTGTTTCTTTCAACTTTGCTGAAATCTCATACAGTCAGCCCTCCATATTCCTGGGTTCTGCATCCATGGATTGATTCAACCAGCTATGAATTGAAAATATTCAGAAAAAAATTGGTTGGCTGTGTCTGTAATGAATATGTGCTTTCCCCCCCCTCATTATCTCCTAAATGACTTATTATAACAACTATTTACACAACAGTTGCATTGTATTAGGTATTATAAATAACCTAGAGATGATTTAAAGTATATAGGAAGATGAGTGTAGGTTATGAGAAAAGAACGTTTATCTGAAGAATGTGAGACTGTGGCAGGCCAGGTCTCAGTAACGCAGACCTCCGTAACAACTGTTTCAGTACTGAGTGGTTAAGTTAAATATTAAAAGCCAGAGCCCTTACATAAAGGTTGGGATGTAACAAAAGCCCACCAAAAAGTTTTTCCTAGGCCTTTCCTGGGCTTTAATGCATGACAAAAATAATGAAGGAAATCTTTTTTTTTTTTTTTTTTTTTTTTTTTTTTGAGATGGAGTCTCACTCTGTTGCCCAGCCACGATCTCGGCTCACTGCAACCTCCGCCTCCCAGGTTCAAGCGATTCTCCTGCCTCAGCCTCCCAAGTAGCTGAGACTACAGGTGCGTGCCACCATGCCCAGCTAATTTTTTGTACTTTTAGTAGAGACAGGGTTTCACCGTGTTAGCCGGGATGGTCTCGATCTCCTGATCTCGTGATCTGCCCACCTCGGTCTCCCAAAGTGCTCGGATTACAGGCGTGAGCCACCGAGCAGGGCCACGAAGGAATTCTTAAAAGAACCATTAAGCGTTAAACGAGTTTTACTGGGGGTCTGAAGAAACTCCCCAGGCCTCCACAAACAAGTTTATTAGGGTCTGAAGGAACTCCCCAAACCTCCGTGATTTAGCTGGAGACAAGAGAAGGGTAATCACTCCAGCACCTGGACCCATTTAGAATTAAGTAAATTTACTGAGCTCCAGAAGAAGGTCTTCAGGACTCAGACCTTAGTTAAGTCAATTAAAATAAGATTAAAATAAGTCAATCGCTTATATCTTTTTTTTTTTTTTAACTAAGTGGCTTTTTTTTTTTTTTGAGACGGAGTCTCGCTCTGTCGCCCAGCCCAGGCTGGAGTGCAGTGGCGCGATCTCGGCTCACTGCAAGCTCCGCCTCCCGGGTTCACGCCATTCTCCTGCCTCAGCCTCCCGAGTAGCTGGGACTACAGGCGCCCACAACCGCGCCCGGCTAATTTTTTGTATTTTTTTAGTAGAGACGGGGTTTCACCGTGGTCTCGATCTCCTGACCTTGTGATCCTCCCGCCTCGGCCTCCCAAAGTGCTGGGATTACAGGCGTGAGCCACCGCGCCCGGCCCTAAGTGGCTTTTTTATTAGAGAAAGCCAGAATTACAAAGGACTTAAGAGTTGGCACTGGGTGGGGGGGCCGGGCATAGTGGCTCACACCTGTAATCCCAGCACTTTGGGAGGCTGAGGCGGGTGGATCACGAGGTCAGGCGATCAAGACCATCCTGGCTAACATGGTGAAACCTGGTCTCTACTAAAAATAAAAAACAAAAAACAAAAAAAATAAATAAATTAGCCAGGCGTGGTGGCAGGTGCCTGTAGTCCCAGCTACTGGGGAGGCTGAGACAGGAGAATGGCATGAACCCGGGATGCGAAGCTTGCAGTGAGCCGAGATTGCACCACTGCACTCCAGCCTGGGTGACAGAGTGAGACCCCATCTCAAAAAGAAAAAAAAGTTGGCATTGGGACCCTTCTTCTTACCAAAGGTGGGCACAATGTTGACAAAGTGCCGGTTGTACTGCATCTGCCACTTAGCCTGGCTTGTCATCTTCTTTCTTCCTCCTCCCTCCTCCCCCCTTCCCCTCCTCCTCCCCCCTTCCCCTCCTCCTCCCCCTCTTCCTCCTCCTCCTCCTGTTTGGCCACCTTAAGAGTCTGACCTTTCACTTTCCCAGCATGGGTCAGGGAACCATGGACTTTACCTCCAAGCATACAGCTTGCTACTTGGCTAATCAGGGCCTCCACCCCACACTGGCCCATGGTGGCCTCATCCTCCAGGGGCGTGCCTGCCAGGAGCACAACTTGATCTCCTGGGGCAATGCCCTCCAGGGAGGCTACATGAGCCTTGATCTGGGCGACCGTCTCCTGGCCGGTCACTTCAAGGGTGTGTAGCTCCTGGGCGCAGACAAAGAGCTGCATGTTGGTGACTGAACTGTGGTCCCATCTGCTGCTACCACAAAGCTAGGGGTCGAGGAAGGAGCGACTGCGCACACGTACAGACCGCAGGCTGCATGTCACATCACTCAATCACATGTCTTTAGAAGAGTGCACACTTACACGTAGACAGATAGCTTAGAAGGTATATAAGCTCTGGAAGACTTTGTAATTTTGAGTTGGTCTGGTGATAATTTCCAGGCCTTCTCCCTGTAACCAGGTGCAGAAATAAAAACTCTCTTCCTCCCCAGTTCATCTGTGTCTTGTTATTGGGCCATGAGAAATCGCAGCCCAACCCTCAGTTTGGTCCGAAACGAGATCTTTTAAATTATTAGGCTGAGGGCTGGGCGCGGTGGCTCACGCCTGTAATCTCAGCACTTTGGGAGGCCGAGGCAGGCAGATCACGAGGTCAGGAGATCGAGACCATCCTGGCTAACAAGGCAAAACCCCGTCTCTACTAAAAACAAAAAAATTAGCCGGGCGTGGTGGCGGGCGCCTGTAGTCCCAGCTACTCAGGAAGCTGAGGCAGGAGAATGGTGTGAACCCAGAAGGCGGAGCTTGCAGTGAGCCAAGAATGCACCACTGCACTCCAGCCTGGGCGACAGAGCAGGACTCCATCTAAAAAAAAAAAAAAAATTATTAGGCTGAGACAGCATGAAAATGAGACAGTAATCACATCCTCCCCCTACTTTAAGCGATGCACTCACCTGTTAAAACTGCTTGCTACTGTCACAGCAGCTGTAAATTAACCTACTAATGCTGCACCAGACACTATAACTCATGTCCTATAGCTTAACAATGGATAGCCAATTACTAATCAATGTCATTTCTGTAAGCCAATGAGAATTCTTGCCAAACAACTTTATACCAGCCCCTCCCTGTACCCCATTTTGCCTTTAAAAACCTGCTTCTGGCCAGGTGTGGTGGCTCACGCCTGTAATCCCAGCACTTTGGGAGGCCAAGGCAGGCAGATCATCTGAGGTCAGGAGTTTGAGACCAGCCTGGCCAACATGGTGAAACCCTCTCTTTACTAAAAATACAAAAATTACCCAGGTGTGGTGGCAGGTGCCTGTAATCCCACCTACTCGGGAGGCCGAGGTGGGGGAATCGCTTGAACCCAGGAGGTGGAGGTTGCAGTGAGCCATGATTACACCACTGTACTCCAGCCTGGGTGACAGAGTAAAACTCTGTCTCAAACAAAAACAGAAACAAAAACAAAAAGAAACAAACCAGAAAACAACAACCAAAAAAACACCTGCTTGTAACAAAGGTGGAACGGAGTTCATATCCAAGGTCACTCGGGTCTGAGTTTCCCAGGAAGTTGTTCTCACTTTGGCTCAAGTAAACTTGTTAAATTATACTTGTGCGTCAGCCTCTTTCTTTGACGTTGGCATTTCTTTCTTTCTTTATTTTTTCTTTTTTGAGACCGAGTCTTGCTCTGTCGCCCAGGCTGGAGAGCAGTGGCATGATCTTGGCTCACTGCAACCTCTGCCTCCTGGGTTCAAACGATTCTCCTGCCTTAGCCTCCTGAGTAGCTGGGATTATAGGCATGTGCCACCACGCCCAGCTAACTTTTGTATTTTTAGTAGAGATGGGGTTTCACCATGTTGATCATGCTGGTCTTGAACTCCAGACCTCATGATCTGCCTGCCTCGGTCTCCCAAAGTGCTGGGATTACAGGCGTGAGCCATCGCGCTACGCCTGGCCTTAGGTTGATATTTCTGTAAAAATACTGGGCCATTTTATATAAGGGCCTTGAGTTTCCATAAATTTTGGTACCAAGGGTCATGCTGGAGCCAATTCCCCAGGGATACTGAAGAACTACATTAATTTTAAGTTTTAAAAATGGAATCTTTCTTTTTTCTTTAGACAGGGTCTCGCTCTGTCATCCAGGCTAGAGTGCAGTGGAGCAATCTTGGCTCACTGCAACCTCTGCCTCCTGGGCTCAAGCGATCGTCCTGCCTTAGCCCCTCAAGCAGATGGGACTACAGGCGTGAGCCATGACACTTGGCTGATTTTTGTATGTGTGTGTGTGTATGTGTGTGTATATATATATATATATATATATATATATATTTTTGTAACTGTCTCTGTCGGCCAGGCTGGAGTACAGTGGTGCGATCTCAGCTCACTGCAACCTCTGCCTCCGGGTTCAAACAATTCTTTTTTTTTTTTTTTTTTTTGAGATGGAGTCTTGCTCTGTCGCCCAGGCTGGAGTGCAGTTGCGCGATCTCGGCTCACTGCAAGCTCCGCCCCCCCGGGTTCACGCCATTCTCCTGCCTCAGCCTCCTGAGTAGCTGGGACTACAGGCGCCCGCCACCTCGCCCGGCTAATTTTCTTGTATTTTTAGTAGAGACGGGGTTTCACCGTGTTAGCCAGGATGGTCTTGATCTCCTGACCTCGTGATCCGCCCGTCTCGGCCTCCCAAAGTGCTGGGATTACAGGCTTGAGCCACCGCGCCCGGCTCAAACAATTCTTATGTCTCAGCTTCCTGAGTAGCTGGGACTATAGGTGCATGCCACCACGCCCAGCTAAGTTTTGTATTATTAGTGGAGGCAGGGTTTCAGCATGTGGGCCAGGCTAATCTCAAACTCCTGACCTCAAGTTATCTACCCACTTCGGCCTCCCAAAGTGCTGGGATTACAGGTGTGAGCCACCATGCCTGGCCAAATTTTTTTTTTTTTTTTTTTTTTTTTTTGTAGACATAGGGTTTCACCATGTTGCCCAGGCTTGTCTCGAACTTCTAAACTCAAGCAATTTGTCCTCCTCGGCCTCCCAAAGTGCTGGGATTATAGGCGTGAGCCACCATGACTGGCCTAAAAGTGGCATCTTGAGGGATTTCTTCACAGGGATCTTGCCATTGATGAAAAGAGATAATTTTATGTATTCCTGTCCAATGTGGATGCCTTCTATTTTTTTTTTTTTTTTTGAGATGGAGTCTGGCTCTGTCGCCCGGGCTAGAGTGCAGTGGCCGGATCTCAGCTCACTGCAAGCTCCGCCCCCCGGGTTTACGCCATTCTCCTGCCTCAGCCTCCCGAGTAGCTAGGACTACAGGCGCCCGCCGCCTCGCCCGGCTAGTTTTTTATATTTTTTAGTAGAGACGGGGTTTCACCGTGTTCGCCAGGATAGTCTCGATCTCCTGACCTCGTGATCCGCCCGTCTCGGCCTCCCAAAGTGCTGGGATTACAGGCTTGAGCCACCGCGCCCGGCCTATTTTTTTTTTTTTTAATTGTCTAATTGGTCTGCGAGGGCTGGCAGTATGTCAAACAGAAGCAATGTCCTTTATCCGGATCTTAGAGGAACAGCTTTGTCTTTTACTGCTGAATATGGTATTAGCTGTGTTTTCAAATATGGCTTTTATTATGCTGGGTATTTTTCTTTCTTCTCTTTTTTTTTTTTTTTTTTGAGATGGAGTTTCTCTCTTTGTTGCCCAGGCTGGAGTGCAATGGCGTGATCTCAGCTCACGGCAACCTCTGCCTCCCAGGTTCAAGTGATTCTCCTGCCTCAGCCTCCCAAGTAGCTGGGATTACAGGCATGCGCCACTACACCCGGCTAATTTTGTATTTTTAGTGGAGATGGGGTTTCTCCATGTTGGTCAGGCTGGTCTCGAACTCCCGACCTCAGGTGATCTGCCCGCCTTGGCCTCCCAAAGTGCTGGGATTACAGGCGTGAGCCACCACGTCCAGCCTGGGTATTTTTCTTCTATTCCTAGTTTGTTAGGTTGTTCTTTTTTTAATCAAGAAAGGGGTGTTGAATTTTGTCAGATGCTTTTAGTATATATTCAATTTCCAAATGGCTCAAATTATGGACTTTTGTTTCAGGTTTTGTTGTTGGAATAAAGAAAACAACAAAAATCTATTTTCCTTCTTTCACTTTTTTTTTTTTTTTTTTTTTTTTTTTGAGACGGAGTTTCGCTCTTGTTGCCCAGGTTGGAGTGCAATGGTGCGATCTTGGCTCACTGCAACCTCTGCCTCCCGGGTTCAAGCAATTCTCCTGGCTCAGCCTCCCTAGTAGCTGGGATTATAGGCACTCGCCACCAGGCCCAGCTAATTTTTTTTTTGTATTTTTAGTAGAGACGTTGTTTCGGTATGTTGGCCAGGCTGATCTCCAACTCCTGACCTCAGACGATCCACCTGCCTCAGCCTCCCAAAGTGCTGGGATTACAGGCGTGTGCCACCGTGCCCAGCTCTCCTTCACTGTTTTGTTTTCTGCTCATTGGAAATACTTTGGGGAGGGGAGGGCCCTCTCTACTACAGCACATGTACTTTTTTTCCTCCAGAGATCTTCAAATAACTACTATCAGTTAGGGGCCTCCTGCATGGTGAGAGATGCTTTGTGTGGTTGAAGGACACAGGGCTTTATTTAGGTCTGAACTAACATCTTTGCTGAGCTACAAGGATGTCATGAGGGTTATTTCTGACAACCTTGGAGATCTGGGTCTTTGTTGCATTAGAGGCATGAGCAGCAGCAGCAACAGCAGAGGTATTTAAGGTTCCTGGAGAGTGTGGACCTCAAGACACCATCTAATAGCAGCTTTCCAGTCCCCACTCTTTTTGTTCTGTTTTTCTGATGACTACTTTTTCGGGAATGACTACCTGATGGATCCACAACTTGCACAGAAAAAAAAAATCTTCCCACCAGCCTGCACCCTAGATGAAGGCCAATACCCAGCATTAGTCACAGCTTCATTCTAAAATACACAGTCACAGCTAGGCCGGGTGCAGTGGCTCATACCTATAATCCCAGAATTTGGCTGGGCGCGGTGGCTCAAGCCTGTAATCCCAGCACTTTGGGAGGCCGAGATGGGCGGATCACGAGGTCAGGAGATCAAGACCATCCTGGCTAACACGGTGAAACCCCGTCTCTACTAAAAATACAAAAAACTAGCCGGGCGAGGTGGCGGGCGCCTGTAGTCCCAGCTACTCAGGAGGCTGAGGCAGGAGAATGGCGTAAACCCGGGAGGCGGAGCTTGCAGTGAGCTGAGATCCGGCCACTGCACTCCAGCCTGGGCGACAGAGCGAGACTCCATCTCAAAAGAAAAAAAAAAAAAATCCCAGAATTCTGGGAGGCCGAGGCAGATGGATCACTGAAGGTCAGAAGTTCGAGACCAGCCTGGCCAACATCATGAAACCCCATCTCTACTAAAAATACAAAAATTAGCTGGGTGTGGTGGCACGCCCCTGTAATCCCTGCTATTCAGAAGTCTGAGGCAGGAGAACTGCTTAAACCTGGGAGGCAGAGGTTGCAGTGAGCCAAGATCACACCACTGCACTCCAGCCTGGGTAACACAGCGAGACTCTATCTAAAAAACACAAACTAGGCCGGGCGCGGTGGCTCAAGCCTGTAATCCCAGCACTTTGGGAGGCCGAGACGGGCGGATCACGAGGTCAGGAGTTCGAGACCATCCTGGCTAACACGGTGAAACCCCGTCTCTACTAAAAAATACAAAAAACTAGCCGGGCGAGGTGGCGGGCGCCTGTAGTCCCGGCTACTCGGGAGGCTGAGGCAGGAGAATGGCATAAAAACCCGGGAGGCAGAGCTTGCAGTGAGCTGAGATCTGGCCACTGCACTCCAGCCTGGGCGACACAGCGAGACTCCGTCTCAAAAAAAAAAAAAAAAAAAAAACACAAACTAAAACAAAAACAAAAAAACCACAGCTAGGTCCCAGTCAAAACATATGACCCAGGACTGTGTAAGAGGGGCTGCAATTGGCCGGGCGCAGTGGCTCACGCCTGTAAGACCAGCACTTTAGGAGGCTGAGGCGGGCAGATCACCTGAGGTTGGGAGTTCGAGATCAGCCAGACCAACATGGAAAAAACCCATCTCTACTAAAAATACAAAAAATCAGCCAGATGTGGTGGCACATGCCTGTAATTCCAGCTACTTGAGAGGCTGAGGCAGGAGAATCACCTGAACCTGGGAGGCAGAGGTTGCAGTGAGCCGAGATCGTGCCATTGCATTCCAGCCTGGGCAATAAGAGCGAAACTCTGTCTAACAAAAAAAAAAAAAAAAAATTGGGGCTGCAATCCCATACTTCTGCTCCTTAATGTAAAGGAATTATGCAAACTGCTGACTTAGCTCAGCTGAATCTGGAACTGAGGCCAGCTAGGCCTCAGCAATGCAACACAGGGCAGAAGCAGCAGCTTAAAGTACACGCTGGCTGCTGGGCAGCAGAGCAGGTTAGCAACCCAGAGGAGAGAACAGACCCGTGGCGTAGTGACCAGCATCTAGACATCTTGTTCATGGTGCCAACTGCCAGTGTCGCCTGAAAACGTGTGGTTCTGATGTTGACCTGCATGGCTGTGTGGCAGACACACAGTGAGTATAAAAAGGCTTTATTACATAATTGAGATCTCAGGGCAGGGCTCACAAGCAGGTGTGAGATGGCTTGACAGCAAGGAAGATTGCATTAATTCCTATTGTGAATGGTGATGCAGGAATCCTCAAATAAATACCACGAAAGCATAGGAAGCAACATATTAAAAGCATTACATAACCACAAGTGAGATTTATTCTTGGAACGTAAAAATGGTTCAAAATATGAAAACTGATAATTGTCATATACCACATTAGCAAAATGATGGAAAATGACAATCATCTCAATTGATGCCATATATGAAAAACCTACATCATTTTGATGGTGAAACACTGGATCAGGAAAAAGAGGATGTATGCTCTAACAGGTTTTTTTTTGTTGTTTTTTTTTTTCCTGAGACGGAGTTCTCACTGTTGTCCAGGCTGGAGTGCAGTGGCACGATCTCGGCTCAGGGCAGCCTCCACCTCCCAGAGGTTCAAGTGATTCTCCTGTCTCAGCCTCCTGAGTAGCTGGGACTATAGGCAGATGCCACCGCACCCAGCTAATTTTTGTATTTTTAGTAGAGACGGGGTTTCACCATGTTGGTCAGGCTGGTCTCAAACTCCTGGACTCAAGTGATCTGCCCGCTTGGCTGCCCAAAGTGCTGAGATTACAGGCGTGAGCTACCGTGCCCGACCCTAACTAGGTTTACTCAGTGTGTTAAAGGAGAAGCTGTCAGGGAAATCAGGCAAGAAAATGAAATGAAAGCATTCTAGATTAAAAAATATACACACACAGCCCCCACAGCCTCCCAGACCAATATACAAGAGATATAACCATTTTCACTGTACACACAGGTGGACACACCCAGACACAGACACATAATCTCACAAACTCACAGATATAATGGCCCAGAGATACCAACAGATGCTTGCAGAGACACACAGACCCCAGGCCTGCCCCCTCTACTCCAGGTTTCTCTCCTTCCTGAGGAATAACCACTGTGATCTGTATAGTTTTGCTTATTTTCTTGTTTCTTCTCTTTTAGAATGTCAGGTTGGAGGAGACAGGGATATTAGTATAGCTTTGTTCATTACACCAACTAGAGAACCTGTTATATCAAGGAGATTAATACTTATTGAATCGACCAGGTGTGGTGGCTCACGCCTGTAATCCCAGCACTTTGGGAGGCAGAGGCGGGCGGATCATCTTAGGTCAGGAGTTCGAGACCAGCCTGGCCAACATGGTGAAACCCTATCTCTACTAAAAATATAAAAATTAACTGGGTGTGGTGGTGCACTCCTGTAATCCCAGCTATTCCAGAGACTGAGGCAGGAGAATTGCTTGAACCCGGGAGGCGGAGGTTGCAGTGAGCCAAGACCGCGCCATTGCACTCCAGCCTGGGCAACAAGAGCGAAACTCTGTCTCAAAAAACAAAACACAGAGACACTTATTGAATTGTAGGACTCAAACAGACACACAAACAGGTTTTACACAAACCTCACCATAAGCTCACATACACTTAATCTTCAAAGAGTGAATTGTTCTCACCCACATCCCATGTGGCAGAGAGGTGCCTTCCAGCCCCCAAGCCTCTCACAAAAAGTGGCTCTTTAGCCCATCCTGATGGGGAAGACATATTACACTACTTGAGCATATAGACTCTAAAAAGTGCTTTTCTGTAAAAGTAGAAAATGGGAGTTCAAGGATGCAAAAGGGCTGGAAGTGGATTTGATACTGCTGCTTCAATCCTTCAACTGTTATAAATTGTAGATGATTCCAGGAACATCCCTCATGACTTGACCCTGTGTCCGTTTGCTTTTCCACTGAGAGCACAGTGAGGGCAGCAAAGGTGTGGATCTCATGGCTCAGCCGCACGCCCTCCTCTGAGCTCTTCCTGGTAGCGCTCACCTCCACTAAGGGCACATCTGCCAGCAGACCTCGCTCCAGATGGCCCCACGGGACCCCACCATGCTCAAGCCTTGCAAGGCTGCCCCCTGACCCACATCTGCTGTTGGGGTAGGACGGAGGCCTACAAAACTCAGACTAAACATCTTGAAGTGACAGAAATATCACTTCTGGTATCCAGGGAAAGACAGGAAGTTGTTGTGAGGTTGGATGGTGAGCTGGTTTCCCTCATTCCTGCCACATCCCTGGCAGGACACTCTGACTTGCTATCCAGGTAACAGCGGGCACTGCCTCCACCAAAGGAAGGGCCTGACACCTACCATGGCTGCACAGCTCAGCAAAGAAGGAACTCTTCGGTGCTGTCAGGACACAGTTTCTTGCGAGTTCAGTACACTTTGCATTCTGGGAGTGACATGAAGTGAGTGGGCTCCATGGCCAGTGGCACCTCTCTGACATGGCGGCCTCCCGTATACCACAAGGCTGGAGTTCTGCAGGGTGGGTTCTGTTCCACAAAGCAGTAAGTGCTGGCCTTTGGAGGCCAGGCTATGAAACCAGCCCTGCAGCAGCACACGTGACACGCACAGAGGCGAGAAGACCTCGTCACTGTCAGTGCCCGAGCCAGGTGGAATGTGCCAGAAAATCTGTGGTGGGCAAGTTAGGGAAGGTAAGAAGTTTGATTGTGTCCTGCAGTCTATGGCCATACCACCCTGAACGTGCCTGATCTCGTCTGACTGTGTCCTGTAGCTGGGACATGGTAGGGCTACGTCTCTGTGATGCCACTGTTGGTTTTGAGGCTTCTGTGGTGGTTGGTGCAGAGCTGGTGGTTATGGGACAGTGGATCTTGTATGGTCAAGGGGCATGTGTCCCATGACACACATTCTGCCACGGCTTCTTCCACCCTGTCACTTTAGAGCTACCTGGGTTGTCACAGAGAAACGTTCTAGTGTGAACTTTTATTTATTTATTGAGGCAGAGTCTCTGTCACCCAGGCTGGAGTGCAGTGGTGTGATCTTGGCTCACTGCAACCTCTGCCTCCCAAATTCAAGCGATTCTTCTGCCTCAGCCTCCTGAGTAGCTGGGATAACAGGCACGTGCCATCACACCTGGCTAATTTTTTGTATTTAGTAGAGACGGGGTTTCACCACGTTAGCCAGGATGGTCTCAATCTCCTGACCTCACGATCTGCCCGCCTTGACCTCCCAAAGTGCTGGGATTACAGGTATGAGCCACCGTGCCCAGCCTTAGTGTGAACTTTTAAGCACATTGACCAGCAAGAATCTACAGTGTGGGTTTGGATGGGAAACAGAGCTGGACGTGACCTCCTGACAGCCTTGGAATAACATGATGCTGACAACCATGAATTAGGGTGTCCGCAGGCAGATCCCATTGGAGAACTGTGGGATGCACCTTTGTTTTCAGAACCACAGCATCCCCAAAGATCTGAACCAAGGACATTGATGAAAGGTTAAAGGCAGATTGTGGGAGCCCTCTCAATTCTGTGCAGTCACATATGTGAGCTAAGGGCTGGGAGTGTTTCTTAACTTCAGACTAGGTTCCAAGAAAGGCCTGTTGGGACCCAAGTCCTCCCTCCTCAGTCCTTCAATTCATCCTAAGGTGGTGGAAAGGGTTGCATATGTAATTGAAGACATTTCCATATTGCTTACAATCAAGAAGCTGCTCTTAAATGTGTGCATGGTTTCATGGTTTCAAAATGAACTAGGATGCATAAGAAAGCAATGACAGAAAAGAAGTTAAATGAATATGAAACTGAAGAGTTTAGTTTCCATGGATATTTAAAAATCAGTCAACTTGAAATGAATATTCAGATTAAAAAGATATAAGATTGATAATCTTACAGCAGAACTGGAAGGTGCATCTTCAAAATGTCTATATCTGGCTGAAAACAATCAAGTTCTTCAACAGGAACTATTACCTACAAAAACGATACATCAGAAATGTAAAGAATTTGAGAAGAATAAAAAGGTGTTAGAACAAGAAGTGAGAGGAGTTAGCTAGCTTGCCTTAGGTAAACAGCAAGGGAAGGGATTTTGGAGAGCCCCTGACCCACTGGTTAGTGCCTTCTTCCCATATATCACAAGTTCTCTGATTGGATTAAAAAATAATAATAATTAGCACAGGGAGTCGTGCCTAGAGATATGCCCACAGCTGCACAGATAGAACTTTTAGCCCACTCAGATGAGGAAACTTGCACAAACCTTTAGCTCACTTAAAGAAAGGAACAAGGCCCAACATACAAATGCCTTCATCCTTTGTGTAACTAGTGGGCTTCCAGGAAATAGCCTGTACTCCTTTTATGGGCATATACCTGGTGGGCTCTGGTGGGTTCTGGTGGGCACTTTCTTTTTTTAGACATTCTTTAGCCTCTATGAATCATCACTTCAGCCTCTGATTGATCCCAGGCCAAGGTCCTGGGCCAGGCTGAATTATGCTTTGCCAAGACAGCCTTCAGACTAGTCAGCACATTTCTTCCCCTTTCCAGTCTATAAAAATCCCAGACCCAGCCTCATAGTGGGCAATCCATTTGGGCTCCACTCTCTGCTGCGGAGAGCTTTCTTTCTTTGCTTATTAAACTTTTGCTCCAATCTCACCCTTGTGTCTGCATTCCTTAATATTCTTGGAAGTAAGACAAAGAACTCCACATACTACCTCAGAAAACAAAAAACTGCTATACTGTGGTGCATTGGCAAGACTGTAACAGAAGTAGTAAATCTGAAAAGTCATATGGAAATGAACATGATATAGAATATGTAGAGAAGTTTAAATGGGAGACTGAAGAAAGAGCAAGACAAGAGAGACAAAAATTAGAAGTCCATCTACAGAACAAATGAGATATTAGCAGAAGTCTGCACCAAGCTTCTACAGACAAAGTGGGTCAAATGTTTACTCTCCATTTTTACAAGGCCAGTCCAAGAGTTATCTTGTGTTGAAAATCTTAACAGTGTAGGTCTCAACAGAGGACATATTATGAGAGAAAACTTAAGGATCCCTACCTCACACCCAGGGACTTCAAATAGCAGCATGAACTACTCAACCAAGACTCAGCCAGATTGGATAGAAAAAAATAACTGCAGAAGTAAAAAATGCTGTTGCTGAATTGGAAATTAGCTCTCATATGATTTCTTCTGTAGAATCCACTGAAGAATGAGTCACATCTAAATCAATATGTCCTTTGGAAAGCATAATAAGAATATGTTCCAATTTTAAAGAAAAATAGGCCGGGCGTGGTGGCTCAAGCCTGTAATCCCAGCACTTTGGGAGGCCGAGACGGGTGGATCATGAGGTCAGGAGATCGAGACCATCCTGGCTAACACGGTGAAACCCCGTCTCTACTAAAAAAATACAAAAAACTAGCCGGGCGAGGTGGTGGGCGCCTGTAGTCCCAGCTACTCGGGAGGCTGAGGCAGGAGAATGGCGTGAACCTGGGAGGCGGAGCTTGCAGTGAGCTGCGATCCGGCCACTGCACTCCAGCCTGGGCGAGAGAGCCAGACTCCGTCTCAAAAAAAAAAAAAAAAAAAAAAAAAGGAAAAATAAAATAATTTATAAGAATAAAATTTTATTACTGGGCTGTTTACGTGATACTTTCTCATTAAATATAACCTGACAATCTTTATTAAATGAAAATATTTTTGTATCATCAACAACAACAAAAGAACTAGGATGAAGAATTTCCCACATTCTTAATATATATAGGGTTTCTCTCCAGTATACATTCTCATGTGTGCTCAAAAGGCTGTGTGAAGGCTTTCCCAAATTTCTTACATTTATAGACTTTTACCCTACTCTGAGTCTTTTCATATATTCACACTCCAGAGGACAGTTGAAGATTTTCCCACTTTTTTTTTTCTTGAGACAGTGTCTCATTCTGTTGCCCAAGCTGGGGTGCAGTGGCGTGATCTCAGCTCCCTGCAACTTCTGCCTCCATGTTCAAGCAATTTCTCCTGCCTTAGCCTCCTGAGCAGCTGAGATTAGAGGTATGTGCTACCATGCCTGGCTAATTTTTTTGTAATTTTTAGTAGACATGGGGTTTCACCATGCTGACCAAGCTGGTCTCAAACTTCTGATCTCAAATGATCTGCCTGCCTTGGCCTCCCAATGTGCTGGGACTGCAGGCATGGGCCACCAAGCTTGGCCTTTTAAAAAAAAAACAGATTTCACTGCAGCAGGAGTCCTGTCTTTGAAATGAATTAGGTCGGCGGCCGGGTGCGGTGGCTCAAGCCTGTAATCCCAGCACTTTGGGAGGCCAAGACGGGCGGATCACGAGGTCAGGAGATCGAGACCATCCTGGCTAACACGGTGAAACCCCGTCTCTACTAAAAAAATACAAAAAACTAGCCGGGCAAGGTGGCGGGCGCCTGTAGTCCCAGCTACTCGGGAGGCTGAGGCAGGAGAATGGCGTGAACCCGGGAGGCGGAGCTTGCAGTGAGCTGAGATCCGGCCACTGCACTCCAGCCTGGGCAACAGAGCGAGACTCTGTCTCAAAAAAAAAAAAAAAAAGAAATGAATTAGGTCAACTGAAGGATTAATCACAATGTTTACATTCATATGGTTTCTCACCAGTGGGACTTCTTTCATGTGTTCAAAAGAAACTGGAACAATCCAGGGCTTTAAAACAATGTTTGTATTCACACAGCTTTTGTCCAGTATGAACTCTTTCGTGTATTCAGAAGGAGCTGGAAAAACTGAAGGCTTCAGAATGTTGCTTATATTCTTAGGCTTTCTCTCCCATATGAGTCCTTTCATGCAGTCGAAAGTGACTGGAAGAAATGAAGGCTTTTCCACATTGTTTGCATTCATAAGGTTTCTCTCCAGTGTGAGACCTTTCATGAATTCGAACAGAACTTGAAAATCTGAAGGCTTTCCCACATTGTTTACATCGATAGGGTTTCTCTCCTGTGTGAGTTCTCTCATGCATTCGAAATTTACTGGAAGAAATGAAGGCTTTTCCACATTGTTTACACTGATACGGTTTCTCTCCAGTGTGAGTCCTTTCATGCAATCGAATTTGACTGGAACGAAGGAAGGCCTTACCACACCGCTTACATTCAAACGGTTTATTCCCAGTGTGAATTTTTTCATGTTCTCGAAGGGAACTTGAAAAACTGAAGGCTTTCCCACATAGTTTACATTCATAGGGTTTCTCTCCAGTGTGTGTCCTTTCATGCAGTCGAAAGGAACTGGAACGAATGAAAACTTTTCCACACTGTTTACATTCATAGGGTTTCTCTCCAGTGTGCGACCTTTCATGAATTCGAAAATAACTTGAACACCTGAAGGCTTTCCCACACTGTTTACATTCATAGGGTTTTTCTGCACTGTGAGTCCTTTCATGTCTTTGAAGGGAACTTGAAAAACGGAAGGCTTTCCCACATTGTTTACATTCATAGGGTTTCTCTCCAGTGTGAGTTGTTTCGTGTTCTCGAAGGGAGCTTGAAAAACTGAAGGTTTTATGACACTGTTTACATTCATAGGGTTTCTCTCCAGTATGAGTTCTTTCATGCATTCGAAGAGAAATGGACCAACTGAATGATTTGCCACACCGTTTACATTCATATGGTTTTTCTCCAATATGAGTTCTTTCATGCACTCGACAGGAATTAGAAGAGTTGAAGGCTTTCCCACATTCTTTACATTTATAAGGTCGAGCCCCAGTGTGTGTTATTACATGTGCTTGAAAGCTTGCAGAATAAAAGAAGGCTTTTCCACATTCTTTACATTCATAGGGTTTCTCTCCACTGTGAGTCCTTTTATGCCTTCGAAAAGAACTGAGAAAACTGAAAGCTTTACCACATTCTTTACACTTGTAGGGTTTTTCTCCAGTATGGGTTCTTTCATGAGTTCGAAAGTATGTGGGACAACTGAAGGCCTTACCACATTGCTTACATTCATAGGGTTTCTCTCCAGTGTGAGTCCTTTCATGTCTTTGAAAAGATTGGTAACATATAAAGGCTTTCCCACACTGTTTACATTCATAGGGTTTCTTTCCAGTGTGAGCATGTTTTTGAAAAGACTGGTAATATATAAAGGTTTTTCCACATTGCTTACATTCATAGGGTTTCTCTCCAGCATGAATCCTTTCATGTCTTTGAAAAGGCTGGTAATATATAAAGGCTTTCCCACATTGTTTACATTCATAGGGCTTCCCTCCAGTGTGAGTTCTTTCATGTTTGCTAACGCAGTGGCGATAACTGAAGGTTTTCCCAACCGCTTTACGTTTACATGGTTGCTTTTCATATTCCTGATACTCATTTGGTTTCTGTCCAATGTGAGATCTCATGTGCCTATTAAGGGATGAATGATGCATGAAGTCTTTCCCACAAAAGCTGCATTCATGTGGTTTTGCTCCAGTAGAAGTTTCCTTGTTGATATTAACATTTGGCATCTGGCTTGTGGTTTCTCCACATTTGCTACCTTTTCTACTTTCACAGAGTCTCTCAACCATATGACATCTGTAAAAAATGAGCAGTACATTATCAGTGGCTTTTAAATTATTTTGTATTTATTAGTAGGTATGAGAATTACATTTTAACCATTTTCGGAGGAAGTGTAGGATATCTGCACTGTCTGAATTGTTTGAAAGTTAATATATTCAATGCTCTGGAAGAAGACTCAACTGTAGTTATGATCAAAACAGTCAATTTTTTTGTTTGTTTTGTTTAAATAAGAGATGGAGTCTCATTCTCTCACCCAGGCTGGAGTGCAGTGGCACGATCACAGCTCAATGAAGCCTTGAATTCCTGGGCTCAACCAATCCTCCCATCTCAGCCTCCTGAGCAGCTGGGACTATAGATGCGCTATAGATGCGTGCCAGCATGCCTGGCTAATGCTTTTTTTTCTTTTTTTTTTTTTTTTTTTTTTTGAGACAGAGTCTTGCTCTGTCACTCAGGCTGGAGCGCAGTGGTGTGATCTAGGCTCACTGCAGCCTCTGCCTCCCGGGTTCCAGCGATTTTCCTGCCTCAGCCTCCTGAGTAGCTGGGATTATAGGAGCACACTACCACGGCCGGCTAATTTTTGTATTTTTAGTGGAGATGGGGTTTTGCCATGTTGGCCAGGCTGGTCTTGAACTCCTGACCTCAGGTAATCCGCCTGCCTTGGCCTCCCAAAGTGCTAGGATTACAGGTATGAGCCACCGTGCCAGGCCTTTTTTTTTTTTTTTTTTGAGATGGAGTCTCGCTCTGTCACCCAGGCTGGAGTGCAACGGCACGATCTCGGCTCACTGCAATCTCCGCCTCCCAGGTTCACGCCATTCTACTACCTCAGCCTCCTGAGTAGCTGGGACTACAGGCGCCTGCCACCATGCCTGGCTAATTTTTTTTTTTTTTGTATTTTTAGTAGAGATGGGTTTCACTATGTTAGTCAGGATGGTCTCGATCTCCTGACCTCGTAATCCGCCCCCTTGGCCTCCCAAAGTGCTGGGAATACAGGTGTGAGCCACCACGCCCAGCCTTTTTTTTTTTTTTTCTCAGATGAGGTCTTGTTATGTTACCCAGGCTGGTCTTGAATTCCTGGCCTCAAGTGATCCTCCCACCTCAGCCTCCCAAATCGCTGGGATTACCTGCACGAACTACTGTGCCTGGCCAAAAGAATCATATTTATAGAAGGATTTTCTAAATGCTATTTCAACGTGATTTATTTTTCACATCCTGAACATCTATGATGTTTTTAAGAAAACATTTTCAGTGAAAGTTTTCTAGGAATAACTAAATTTGAAGCTGTGCTTAATTGTTTTGCCTGCTTTCTTCTGAAATTCCCCCACGGGCCGCTATTCTTCTGTGGATGCAACTCACCTTCGATTTCTCCCCTGGTTTCTGTGGTCATCTTCAATGTCCTGGTCTTCCCACTTTTTTCCTAAAATGCACACCCAGAAACACCGTTATAAATTATTACAAATTACAGAAAATCATTACAGTCTAGTTTCATGATTAGCTGTGACTCTGTCTGATTCAATCACCGAAAGATTCCCTTTCCACATTTCAAATCTTGGAACACAGGTGTCAAGCAAGAAACACTTGTTCTGTGTTCTATATTTAACTGAGGAGAGAAATGTTGATATCCTTACCTAGACAGACCAGGTTTTTGAAGGTCTCCTGCATCACATCTTCGTAGAGCTTTTTCTGTGAAGAATCCAGCAAAGCCCACTCCTCCAGGGTGAAGTTCACAGCCACATCCTCAAAGGAGACTGAGTTCTGAAACATTCCACATATGTTTACAGGAGGATGGGTAAGACTGGTGGTACTGGGGATCTATACTCGATTTATAAGAAGTTCCCATACAATTCTGTGTTCTCCAAACATCTGGTGTATGACTCGGCTGTCAGAACTACAACTGTCCACACTGACTTCCTCATAAAATTCATGCGATCGTGAACACACAGAAATTACTTCTATTTTTTTCTTTTTTCTTTTTCGTTTTTTGAAACAGAGTCTTGCTTTATTGCCCAGGCTGGAGTTCAGTGGTCTGATCTTGGCTCACTGCAACCTCCGCCTCTGGAGGTCAAATGATTCTTGTGCCTCAGCCTCCTGAGTAGCTGGGACTACAGGTGTGTGCCACCACACCCAGCTAATTTTTTGCATTTTTAGTAGAGACAGGGTTTTGCCATGTTGGCCAGGCTGGTCTCGAACTCCTGAGCGCAGGCAATTTGCCCCACCCCCCGGCCTCCCAAAGTGCTAGGATTACAGGCGTGAGCCACTGTGCCTGATCAATTACTTCTATATTTTTACTGTGATTATTTGGAACTTTATTGTTCTCTAAAGGTGGACTCAAGCTCACATTGGAAAAGTAAGAGAAATGCTATACAAATGAAACAAATTTTAAGACCTCTAATCCCTTGTGAGAAACTCATTTCCTACCTTATGAAGCATCTTACTCAGCATTTCATTAAACATGGAATCAATCTGGATAAGGTTTTAATAAATAAATACACCTTCAAGAACGGTAGGCTTTTCTTTTATTCCCATCAACAAACGAGAGGCCAGGAGGCCTGTGGAAAGCTAAATTGTCATGAGGAGCTGCTGGCCAAGTCCTGAAGGACTCAGGCCACGACTGCAGTGGGATTATTAAGGAATCAGAGAGATTGACACGTTGAGGAGGAATTATTTAATTACTTAGGTGCACTGACCCAGTTGGATTAACATCTAAAGGACTGAGCCTCGAGCAAAGAGTCAAGCTACCTTTTCAGTATTTCGTGGGGTGGGGGGAGATTTGTGCAGGGGGACAGAAGTGAGAAACAAAGACAGTTATTCAATTAAGACATGCATTACATTATTTCTTACTTTTCAAGGAACAACACGTTTTACGACTTGAGATTATCTGTTTAGTGACCTTGCAGCTGCACAGCTAGAGAAACAGAGTCTTCACAATGCCTGGGAAAGGGAGAGATAAGGCTCACTAGCCACAGAAAAACAGGCAGTCAATTTTTAAAGGACTTCAGCTCTTTCTCTTCCTCAGGGGGAACTGGTTTTTCTTACATACAACTGAGGTTTTGCTCACACATCTTTAAAATTTCTTTTAATTTCTGTTCTACTATGAGTACTCAAATCTAGCTGGCTGAATGAAAATATTCCTTTGCAGAAGTATTAATTTCAACTTGTTTGTGTAATATTTATCACAGGCTCAGTTCTTCCTTTTGTCTCTCTCATATTTCATGGATCTAGCAGGTTACTGGGAAGTTAGAGCTCAGGCCTGAGGAGGAACGTATGGCAACTTAGGCCCCTACAAAATCCCTACACCAGGAGAAGGTTTATTACGTGTATACTTGAGATCTTGGGAAGAGCGGTTAGGCTGGCTTGGGGTTTTCACTGAGGTTAGGGAGTGGGCTAGTGTGGGAGTTCATGCATACAGGCAGGGGCTAATGTGGATTGGATGTCTCACCAGCACCAAATGAGGGTGACCCAGGCTTTCTTCCTATCATATCTGGATGTGGGGTATATAGTGGAAAAGGAGGAATGAGATTTTATTTTATTTCATTTTTTTTGAGACCGAGTTTCGCTGTTGCCCAGGTTGGAGTGCTGTAGCGTGATCTCGGCTCACTGCAACCTTCGCCTCCTGGGTTCAAGCGATTCTTGTGCCTCAGCCTCCTGAGTAGCTGGGATTACAGGTGTGCACCACCACACCTGTCTAATTTTTGTGTTTTTAGTAGAGACAGGGTTTCACAATGTTGGCCAGGTTGGTCTTGAACTCCTGGGCTCAAGCAATCTGCCTGCCTCTGCTTCCCAAAGTGCTGGGATTATAGGCATGAGTCGCCATGCCTGGCAAGAATGAGATTTTAAAGTGATCATCCATCAAACATCACAAAAAAATGAAGTCAGAGACTTCCAATTTCGGGTCTTACAAGTAAGGAATGTAGAAATTGTCATTCCCAGTCGCGCAAGTAAAAAATAAACAAATATCAAATCAATTACTCTTCTTAGATCCATTAAAGAATTGAGAGTCATAAGGCAAAGTTTTCTCTCTAAAATTTGAGAGACAAATAGGAAAAGTAACAATTTTATAATAGTCCCAGATCATCATGTTTTTCTTAAGAAGGCCTGTTCTCAAAAAAATCCATTTCAACAAAAGCCTAACCTACTAGGATTTTGCCAAAGCCTATGTGACCTGGGGGCAGGGACACAGAAGCATGTGTGAAAATGAACCGTTTTTTGTCTTCCCAACACCAATACAAGGTGTCTTTTCCAACACCATTCTCCAACTCTCTGACATCGACTGTGCCCTAAAATATAATTCAATTTTAAGTACCCAGAATTAGTCAGACTCCATAGGTTAAGGACTCAGTCCCATAAGACTGCCCCCATGTCAGATGCAAGTCACACAGTGGGGTGCCCAGGCCACCCATGCTTCTATATGCCAACTACAAATCTGGAGTTCTCACAACACCCTTTATAGTTCAATAATTCACTAGGGCCTCCCTCAGAAGTCAGGAGAGTAACTTCCTTAGCATCACCGGTTTAATTACAAAACATACAACTCACGAACAGCCAAGTGGAAGAGGCCCATTGGTCGGTATGGGGAGGAGGTGGGAAGTTTCCATGCATTCCCTGGGTGTGCCATCCTCACGGCACCTCAATATGTTCACCAACATGGAAGTTCTCAGAGCCCCAATATTTATGAAGGTCCCATCAGATAGATATGATTGATTAAATCATTACACACTAATGATTAATTCAATCGCCACTCCTCTTTTCTTTTGTGAGGCTGGGGGCTAGGGCTGAAAGTTCAAGGGTGGGTCTTTGTGGTCACCAATCCTAATCCTAAAGTCATCTAGGATCTCCTAAGAGTGCTACTTTGCAAATAAGGAGGATCCTTTCACCCTTCTCACTTGTGAAATTCAAGAGATTCAGGAGCTCTGTGCTAGGAATCACATACAAAGACCAATCATATCATATTACAAAACATTGCAGCTCAGGGGCACAGGCTCACTAAAAGACTGAGATCAAATCATAGGACTATAACATGTTTCCCTTCCACCTACAGCTTACCAGTATTGTCATTAGGGTTTCTGTTTAAAAACAAGTGGCTGCAATGAAAGAATATTGCAGTTTCCTTCTGCATGTTTCAGACTTTATTTAGCAAGTGTCTAGAGAACCCCAAAGATGACAGGAGAGAGAAAAGCAAGGACACCAAAGGAAATTTTAACCTCTGACATCTACAGCTACTGAAAACAGTAAACAGAGACAAAACTCAGTAGGATAAACCTAGAACTCACACTCAAGGCCTATTTACCTCAGTTTCTTTTTCCCAGTACATCTTGTCCAGTTTTTTTTTTTTTTTTTTTTTTTTTTTTTTTTTTTGTTGAGACAGAGTCTCGCTTTGTCGCCCAGACTGGAGTGCAGTGGCCGGATCTCAGCTCACTGCAAGCTCTGCCTCCCGGGTTCACGCCATTCTCCTGCCTCAGCCTCCCGAGTAGCTGGGACTACAGACGCCCGCCACCTCGCCCGGCTAGGTTTTTGTATTTTTTAGTAGAGACGGGGTTTCACCGTGTTAGCCAGGATGGTCTCGATCTCCTGACCTTGTGATCCGCCCATCTCGGCCTCCCAAAGTGCTGGGATTACAGGCGTGAGCCACCGCGCCCGGCCTCTTGTCCAGTTTTCAACAAAAAAAATATGAAATACGAAAAGGTTTTAAGAACAGAATTAGAAGACAGAGGTCAAGCGCCAGAACCAGATTAGGTATAGAAGAGATGTTGGAATTGTCACATAAGAAATTTAAACCAAATATGATTAATATACTAAGGGTTCTCAAGGAAATGTTGAACAATATGAAAAAAAAATAGACAATTTAAGCAGAGACATAGAAATTCTAACGAAGAATCAAAAGGTAACGAAGGACATAAAATACACCACAACAGAAATGAAGAACAACCTTAGAGGTTCATCAATACAGTGGAAATGTCTGAAGAGATGATCAGTGATCTTGAAGAACTGTCAGTATAACCCGCCAAACTGAAAAGGAGAAAAAAGACATCAGAAGATCCAAAAACTGTCAGAAAATTACAAAAAGTGGAACATACACATAATAGTACTAACTAAAGAAGAAAGAGAAAGAAACAGAAGAAATAATTGAAGCAATAACGACTGATAATTTCCCAAAATTAACGATATACATGAAAGGACATATCCAGGAATGCCAAGCAACATATATACCCCCAAATCCACATCTGGGTGTATCATATTCAAAGAGAAAATTAAAAGACAAAGAAAAACCTTGAAAGAAGTTACAGGAGGAACAAACAACATCTTTGTTATAAAAATGTATATGAATTAAGTCAGACTCTTTTTTTTTTTTCTTTTTTTGAGAAATTGTCACACTCTATTGCCCAGGCTGGAGTGCAGTGACACGATCTCGGCTCACTGCAACCTCCACTTCCTGGGTTCAAGCGATTCTCCTGCCTCAGCCTCTGAGTAGCTGAGATTACAGGTATGCACCACCATGCCCAGTTAATTTTTTGTATTTTCAGTAGAGATGGGGTTTTGCCATGTTGGCCAGGTGAGTGTCAAACTCCTGGCCTGACCAACATGGTGAAACCCTGTCTCTACTGAAAAATACAAAAATTAGCCGGGTATGGTGGCAGGCACCTGTAATCCCAGCTATCAGGGAGGCTGAGGCAGGAGAATCGCTTGAACCCAGGAGGCGGAGGCTGCAATGAGCAGAGGCTGCAGTGAGCCCTTGCACTCCAGCCTAGGCAACAGAGCAAGACTCAATCTCAAAAAAAAAAAAAAAAAAGAACAACAACCTGGCTACAAATTTGTGTAGCTTCTCGGCTGGTCTTACTGCCTTTCTCATTCACCTCTACTAGTCATCAGAGTGACTTTACTATCTTATTATTACTTAAATTCCAACCAGATAAACCAGGGTAACACAAAGCATACACATCACTGCAGACAAACGACAAATTGCACCATCTGCTTGCCAACCACAGTATCTGATTAATAGTTTGCAGACTGACAGCAACAGTGCACTCTCAGCATGGAGACTTAGTTTCTCCAAGATCACCTTTAGCCTCTCTAAGTTCTCCTATGCCTCACCTAATTCACCTTCCTTTTCATCTTGAGACTTGTCTTTGCCACCTAGAGACTTTGGAACCATTGCATCAGATTTACTTGATTAACTTAGTTGAAGCAGACTGGCCGATCAGGCTCAGAATGGATGTCAGACCAGACCTGGTAGAACCTAGGTGCCACAGCCAGGTTTCTATTCCTTAAATTTGTGAACTAAATGCAGCATTAGGAACCATTGGAGGCTTAGGTGAACCTGCAGACTCCAAGGGCTGCGGTGGTCTGGCTTGGCTACTAACCTGTTATATAAGTTGTATTGCTTAACTGCTTAATGAGAGAGGAGAAAACACATATTTCTCTTGACACATACTGCTGCTAGTAACAGCTCTCTACTATGCTGCTTAAGGAAGAGTTTAGGATGAAACTTACCCATTGAGCACTGTTATTATCTTTTTTTTATTATACTTTAAGTTCTAGGGTACATGTGCACAACGTGCAGGTTTGTTACATATGTATACATGTATCATGTTGGTGTGCTGCACCCGTTAATTCATCATTTACATTAGGTATATTTCCTAATGCTATCCCTGCCGCCTCCCTCCACCCCCATGACAGGCCCTGGTGTGGGATGTTTCCCACCCTATGTCCAAGTGTTCGCATTGTTCAATTCCCACCTGTGAGTGAGAACATGCGGAGTCTGTTTTTTTGTCCTTGCGATAGTTTGCTCAGAATGATGGTTTCCAGCTTCATCCATGTCACTGAAAAGGACATGAACTCATCCTTTTTTTTTTTTTTTTTCTGAGATGGAGTCTTGCTCTGTCGCCCAGGCTGGAGTGCAGTGGCCGGATCTCAGCTTACTGCAAGCTCCGCCTCCCGAGTTTACGCCATTCTCCTGCCTCAGACTCCGAAGTAGCTGGGACTACAGGCGCCCGCCACCTCACCCGGCTAGTTTTTTGTATTTTTTTAGTAGAGATGGGGTTTCACCGGGTTAGCCAGGATGGTCTCGATCTCCTGACCTCATGATCCACCCGTCTCGGCCTCCCAAAGTGCTGGGATTACAAAACTCATCCTTTTTTATGACTGCACAGTATTCCATGGTATATATGTGCCACATTTGCTTAATCCAGTCTGTCACTGATGGACATCTGGGTTGGTTCCAAGTCTTTGCTATTGTGAATAGTGCCGCAATAAACATACATGTGCATGTGTCTTTATAACAGCATGATTTATAATCCTTTGGGTATATACCCAGTAATGGGATGGCTGGGTCAAATGGTATTTCTAGTTCTAGATCCTTAAGGAATCGCCACACTGTCTTCCACAATGGTTGAACTAGTTTACACTGCCACCAACAGTGTAAAAGTGTTCCTATTTCTCCACATCCTCTCCAGTATCTGTTGTTTCCTGACTTATTAATGATTGCCATTCTAACTGGTGTGAGATGGCATCTCACTGTGGTTTTGATTTGCATTTCTCTGATGACCAGTGATGATGAACATTTTTTCATGTGTTGGTTGGTTGCATAAATGTCTTCTTTTGAGAAGTGTCTGTTCATATTCTTTGCCCACTTTTTGATGGGGTTGTTTTTTTCTTGTAAATTTGTTTTAAGTTCTTTGTAGATCTGGATATTAGCCCTTTGCCAGATGGGTAGATTGCAAAAATTTTCTCCCATTCTGTAGGTTGCCTGTTCACTCTGATGGTAGTTTCTTTTGCATGTCCTCTGCAATAACATCAATGAAGCCCATTAAAAAAAAATCAGCTGGGCCGGGCGAGGTGGCTGAAGCCTGTAATCCCAGCACTTTGGGAGGCTGAGACGGGCGGATCACGAGGTCAGGAGATCGAGACCATCCTGGCTAACACGGTGAAACCCCGTCTCTACTAAAAAATACAGGCCGGGCGCGGTGGCTAGGGCCGGGTGCGGTGGCTCAAGCCTGTAATCCCAGCACTTTGGGAGGCTGAGACGGGCGGATCACGAGGTCAGGAGATCGAGACCATCCTGGCTAACACGGTGAAACCCTGTCTCTACTAAAAAATACAAAAAAACTAGCCGGGTGAGGTGGTGGGCGCCTGTAGTCCCAGCTACTCAGGAGGCTGAGGCAGGAGAATGGCGTGAACCCGGGAGGCGGAGCTTGCAGTGAGCTGAGATCCGGCCACAGCATTCCAGCCTGGGCGACACAGTGAGATTCCGTCTCAAAAAAAAAAAAAAAAAAAAAAAAAAAATTCAGCTCTGATCTTAGTTATTTCTTGCCTTTTGCTAGCTTTTGAATGTGTTTGCTCTTGCTTCTCTAGTTCTTTTAATTGTGGTGTTAGGGTGTCAATTTTAGATCTTTCCTGCTTTCTCTTGTGAGCATTTAGTGCCATAAATTTCCCTCTACACAGTGCTTTAAATGTGTCCCAGAGATTCTGGTATGTTGTGTCTTTGTTCTCATTGGTTTCAAAGAACATCTTTATTTCTGCCTTCATTTCATTATGTACCCATAGTCGTTCAGGAGCAGGTTGTTCAGTTTCCATGTAGTTGAGCGGTTTTGAATGAGTTTCTTAATCCTGACTTCTAGTTTGATTGCACTGTGGTCTGAGAGACAGTTTGTTATAATTTCTGTTCTTTTACATTTGCTGAGGAGTGCTTTACTTCCAACTATGTGGTCAATTTTGGAATAAGTGTGATGTGGTGCTAAGAAGAATGTCTATTCTGTTGATTTGGGGTGGAGAGTTCTGTAGATGTCTATTAGGTCTGCTTGGTGCAGAGCTGAGTTCAATTCCTGGATATCCTTCTTAACTTTCTGTCTCGTTGATCTGTCTAATGCTGACAGTGGGGTGTTAAAGTCTCCCATTATTATTGTGTGGGAGTCTAAGTCTCTTTGTAGGTCTCTAAGGGCTTGCTTTATGAATCTGGGTGTTCCTATATTGGGTGCATATATACTTAGGATAGTTAACTCTTCTTGTTGAATTGATCCTTTTACCATTATATAATGGCCTTCTTTGTCTCTTTTGATCTTGTTAGTTTAAAGTCTGTTTTATCAGAGACTAGGATTGTAACCCCTGCTTTTGTTTGCTTTCCATTTGCTTGGCAGATCTTCCTCCATCCCTTTATTTTGAGCCTATGTGTGTCTCTGCACATGAGATGGGTCTCCTGAATACAGCACACTGATGGGTCTTGACTCTTTATCCAATTTGCCAGTCTGTCTTTTAATTGCAGCAATTAGCCCATTTACATTTAAGGTTAATATTGTTATGTGTGAATTTGACCCTGTCATTATGATGTTAGCTGGTTATTTTGCTCGTTAGTTGATGCAGTTTCTTCCTAGCATCAACGGTCTTTACAATTTGGCATGTGTTTGCAGTGACTGGTACCGTTTGTTCCTTTCCATGTTTAGTGCTTCCTTCAGGAGCTCTTGTAAGGCGGCCTGGTGGTGATAAAATCTCTCAGCATTTGTTTATCTGTAAAGGATTTTATTTCTCCTTCACTTATGAAGCTCAGTTTGGCTGGATATGAAATTCTGGGTTGAAAATTCTTTTTTTAAAGAATGTTGAAGATCGGCCCCCATTCTCTTCTGGCTAGGAGAGTTTCTGCCAAGAGATCTACTGTTAGTCTGACGGGCTTCCCTTTGTGGGTAACCTGACATTTCTCCCTGGCTGCCCTTAACATTTTTTCCTTCATTTTAACTTTGGTGAATCTGACAGTTATGTGTCTTGAGGTTGCTCTTCTTGAGGAGTATCTTTGTGGTGTTCTCTGTATTTCCTGAATTTGAATGTTGACCTGCCTTGCTAGGTTGGGGAAGTTCTCCTGGATAATATTCTGAAGAGTATTTTCCAACTTGGTTCCATTCTCCCTGTCACTTTCAGGTACACCAATCAGATGTAGATTTGGTCTTTTCACATAGTCCCATATTTCTTGGAGGCTTTGTTCATTTCTTTTTACTCTTTTTTCTCTAAACTTCTCTTCTCACTTCATTTCATTCATTTGATCTTCAATCACTGATATGCTTTCTTCCACTTGATCAAATCAGCTACTGAAGCTTGTGCATGCATCACGTGGTTCTCATGCCATGATTTTCAGCTCCATCAGGTCATTTAAGGTCTTCTCTACACTGTTCATTCTAGTTAGCCATTTGTCTAATCTTTTTTCAAGGTTTTTAGCTTCCTTGCGATGGGTTTGAACATCCTCCTTTATCTCAGAGAAGTCTGTTATTACTGATCGTCTGAAGCCTTCTTCTTTCAACTCGTCAAAGTCATTCTCCGTCCAGCTTTGTTCCGTTGCTGGCGAGGAGCCGCATTCCTTTGGAGAAGAAGAGGTGCTCTGATTTTTAGAATTTTCAGCTTTTCTGCTCTAGTTTCTCCCCATCTTCGTGGTTTTATCTACCTTTGGTCTTTGATGATGGTGCCATACAGATGGGGTTTTGGTGTGGATGTCCTTTCTGTTTGTTAGTTTTCCTTCTAACAGTCAGGATCCTCAGCTGCAGGTCTGTTGGAGTTTGCTGCAGGTCTGTTGGAGGATGCTCAGCTGCAGGTCTGTTGGAGACCCGGTTTGCCTGCCTATCACCAGCAGAGGCTGCAGAACAGCAAATATTGAAGAATGGCAAATGTTGTTGCCTGATCCTTCCTCTGGAAGCTTCATCTCAGAGGGACACCTGGCTGTATGAGGTGTCAGTCAGCCCCTACTGGGAGGTCTCTCCCAGTTAGGCTACTTGGGGGTCCAGGACCCACTTGAGGAGGCACTCTGTCCATTCTCAGATCTCAAACTCTGTGTTGAGAGAACCACTACTCTCTTCAAAGCTGTCAGACAGGGAAGTTTCTGCTGCCTTTTGTTCAGCTATGCCCTGCCCCCAGAGGTGGAGTCTACAGAGGCAGGCAGGCCTCCTTGAGCTGCAGTGGGCTCCACCCAGTTCCAGCTTCCCAGCCGCTTTGTTTACTTACTCAAGCCTCAGGAATGGTGGACGCCCCTCCCCCAGCCTCGCTGCCACCTTGCAGTTCAATCTCAGACTTCTGTGCTAGCAGTGAGTGAGGCTCTGTGGGCATGGGACCCTCCGAGCCAGGTGCAGGATATAATCTCCTGGTGTGCCATTTGCTAAGACTGTTGGAAAAGTGCAGTATTAGGGTGGGAGAGTCCTGATTTTTCAGATACCGTCTGTCATGGCTTCCCTTGGCTAGGAAAGGGAATATCCCGACCCCTTGTGCTTCCTGGGTGAGGCGACGCCCCGCCCTGCTCTGTGGGTGGCACCCACTGTCTAACAAACCCCAGTGAGATGAACCCAGTACCTCAGTTGGAAATGCAGAAATCACCTCAGTTGGAAACACAGAAATCTTCTGTGTTGCTCACGCTGGGAGCTGTAGACTGGAGCTGTTCCTATTCGGCCTAATCTTGGAACCTCAAGACCGAGTACTGTTATATCTTAGTTGTTACAGTGTTATGTTTAATCAGATACATATTACATATCCAATAATTAATTTAAAACATAGGATTGACACAAATGTACTAAAATAGTTAATTTTTTTTTTTTTTTTTTTTTTAGTAGCGATGGAGTCTCCCTATGTTGCTGGTCTCAAGCCATCCTCCTGCCTCAACTTCCCAAAGTGCTGGGATTATAAGTGGGAGGCAATGCATGCAGCCTAAAATATTTTAGAATATAAAAGGGATATAACAGATACAACAACAACTACTACTACTACTTCTGTTCCTACCACTCCTTCTAAAGCCACCATAAAAATTCCTGAGCCTCAAATACATAGATATCCAACAATACCAACTCATACCTAAAATCACAGGATTACCAGAACACACTCTACAACATGTACTTGATGAAAATATATTATTTTTTGAACAACTGCTAGAAAAATCAAGAGACTAATAATATGTAGTCTCAGACCATTTGAAACGAATGCCTAAAGAGTTTCTACACACACATCCAATCAATGTATTTTTATAGATGCTTGGCATGTATTCCCAAATACCCCTTAGAAGACCACATAAATGCAACTCAGCCAATGTATGTAGCTACAATCAAGCATTCAATAACATCTCAAACTAATGGACAGCACCCATAATACATAGAAAAATGCCACAGAAACAGACATGCCAATCAAAACAGACCATTACCCAGCCTGGCCATCATGGTGAAACTCCGTCTCTACTAAAAATACAAAAATTAGCCGGCATGGTGGCTCATGCCTATAATCCCAGCTACTTGGAAGGCTGAGGCAGGAGAATCGCCTGAACCCAGGAGGTGGAGGTTGCAGTGATCCGAGATCACGCCACTGCACTCCAGCCTGGGCAACACAGTGAGACTGCGTCTCAAAAAAAAACACAAACAAAACAAAACAGATCATTAGATAAAAGCCATCTGTCGGACCCAACACCAATCCAAGTACCACAGTCAAACCATATACTGAGGCCGGGCATGGTGGCTCTTGCCTGTAATCCCAGCACTTTGAGAGGCTGTAGTGGGTGGATCACAAGGTCAGGAGTTTGAGACCAGCCTGGCCAACATGGTGAAATCCCAACTCTACTAAAAATACAAAAGTTAGCTGGGTGTGGTGGCAGGCACCTGTAATCCCAACTGCTCAGGAGGCAGGAGAATTGCTTGAAACTGGAAGGCGAGGTTGCAGTGAGCTGAGATCGAGCCACTGCACTCCAGACTGCGAAAGAGCAAAACTCCATCTCAAAAAAAAAAAAAAACCAAACAACAACAACAACAACAACAAAAGTATACTAGAAGAACTAACATGACAAGCATAAATATGATATATACTCCAAGTCATTTGTTGATACTTGGTATGAATTCTGGTACCAACCCAGACTTGAAGGAAGTAAAGATTATGATTACAAAGCAGATCTAAAAGATGGTACAACACCAGACACAGCTATCACACCAACCATTCATATTACATATACCCAACTTTCAGACCTCCATGGGAAAAAATACCAATGCCACTGGGATACCCATTGGACTGTGATATATAATAGAAGAGGATAAGACATACTAAAATGATTCTCTAACTTTCCACTTTTGGGAAATTTTGCCTTCCCCAACCTTGCTATAATCATGCCAAAAGTCAAACTTATTTGACAGAACCATAATTTTTTGACAGAACTAAAAAAATCCTCACTAGTAGAATTAGACTGGAAACAGATTACACCCAATAATCTTTCTATCCCCCCAACGAGGCAGAGTCTTGCTCTGTCGCCCAGGCTGGAGTACAGTGGCGTGATCTCCGCTTGCTGCAACCTCCGCCTCCTGGGTTCAAGTGATTCTCCTGCCTCAGCCTCCCGAGTAGCTAGGATTACAGGCACCTGCCACCACACCCAGCTAATTTTTGTATTTTTTAGTAGAGACAGGGTTTTACCATGTTAGCCAGGCTGGTCTGGAACTCCTGACCTCAAGATCCACCTGCCTCGACCTCCCAAAGTGCTGGGATTACAGGTGTGAGCCATTGTGCCTGGCCCACCCAATAACCTTAACTGATCCTGATCACTTTACACACACAATTTTTTTTTTTTTTTTTTGAGACGGAGTCTCGCTCTGTCGCCCAGGCTGGAGTGCAGTGGCGGGATCTCGGCTCACTGCAAGCTCCGCCTCCCGGGTTCACGCCATTCTCCTGCCTCAGCCTCCCGAGTAGCTGGGACTACAGGCGCCCACAACCGCGCCCGGCTAATTTTTTGTATTTTTAGTAGAGACGGGGTTTCACCGTGGTCTCGATCTCCTGACCTTGTGATCCGCCCGCCTCGGCCTCCCAAAGTGCTGGGATTACAGGCGTGAGCCACCGCGCCCGGCCTTTTTTTTTTTTTTTTTTTTGAGACAGAGTCTTGCTCTGTCATCCAGGCTAGAGTGCAATGATGCAATCTCGGCTGGCTGCAACCTCCACCTCCCGGGTTGAAGCAATTCTCCTGCCTCAGCCTCCTGAGCAGCTGGAATTACAGGCGCCTGCCACCACATCCAGCTAATTTTTTGTATTTTCTTTTTTTTTTTTTTTTTTTTTTTTTTTTTGAGACAGAGTCTCGCTTAGTCGCCCAGGCTGGAGTGCAGTGGCGCGATCTCGGCTCACTGCAAGCTCCGCCTCCCGGGTTCACGCCATTCTCCTGCCTCAGCCTCCCGAGTAGCTGGGACTACAGGCGCCCGCCGCCTCGCCCGGCTAATTTTTTGCATTTTTAGTAGAGACGGGGTTTCACAGTGTTAGCCAGGATGGTCTCGATCTCCTGACCTTGTGATCCGCCCGCCTCGGCCTCCCAAAGTGCTGGGATTACAGGCGTGAGCCACCGCGCCCGGCCATTTTTTGTATTTTCAATAGAGACGGAGTTTCGCCATGTTGGCCAGGCTGGTCTCGAACTCCTGACACAGGTGATTCACTCACCTTGGTTTCTCAAAGTGCTGGGATTATAGGCATGAGCCACCATGCCTGGCCTACACACACGACTTCTGAAACACATGCTAAAACAACAAAAGATTATGTAGACAGAGTTGTCTTAAATATACTTGTTTTCAAGGGTACCAGTTAAACACCGTAACTGAGAAACTTACCAAAAAAAATGTACAGAGTCAACACCACTCAATGAGACATGTATTTTAAGGGGCAACCAACATTAATATGCTTCCACCTTAACATATATTAGAACTATATTTCATCATCCTACAGGTGAAAAAACCTTACCCTCACCCATTTTTCAATATAATTTACTAAAATGGCTACACATACCTAGACCAACAAGCTTTACAAATCAAACTGAATGAACAGACACAGCACCATTCAGAATTTGACATAATACAACACATGCTAAATTCACATTGGATGGCAAAGTTGGCTACAATATATGCAAATTACCTTTATTTATTTATTTAATTTTTTTTTCGAGACAGTCTCAAGGGTGGAGTACAGTGATGTTATCTCAGCTCATTGCAACCTCTGCCTCCTGGGTTCAAGCGATTCTAATTCTCCTGCCTCAACCTCCCGAGTAGCTGAGATTACAGGTGTGCGGCACCACGCCCAGCTAATGTTTTTTTTTTTGTATTTTTAGTAGAGATGGATTTGCTATGTTGGTCAGGGTGGTCTTGAACTCCTGACCTCAGGTGATCCGCCCGCCTCGGCTTCCTAAAAGTACTGGGATTACAGGCGTGACCCACTGTGCCCAGCCCACAGTTTTATTTCTTAAGAGCAGGGTTTGATTTTAAACACAAACTTAACTCCCACATGTCAACAACCACTTCCATACTCTCCTCTATCTCACAGACACTTAATGAAATACAATCAATGATGACTCATATAAATTACCTCACAGAATATCAAAAGGTGTTTAATTACAATATTGATTACAAGGTAGGCATCTTAAAAACCAATCTATTTATATTAAGAAACTTGATGGTGAAAGACTGCAAACCCAATGTACTAAGCGAAGTACTTTACTAACTCAGACTTGGAATAACATAAGAAACCCAATACAATCAGGAAAACTATTTACAAAACACTGGCAGATCATAAAGCAGCTATAGCTCAACTGGATACATCCAAACCATCAGGATGTGAAGATTCAAGGTAATGTATATTAAGCCTACTTGAATTAAGATGAGGAGACTCACTACTAGCTTTTGACCCAAGTACACTGACAGATAAAAGATATGATCTACAAATAACCACCTTAGGAAAACCATTACTTACTGATGATTATTTTATACAAAAATAATTAGTATTCCAATTCTGAAAAACTATATATTACACCTTTCAGGGTATGGTACCCAAACTAGATTACTGACATATCAGCATCAAAAACATGCCCACAATCAGCCGGGTGCAGTGGCTCATGCCTGTAATCCCAGCACTTTGGGAGGCTGAGGCAGGAAGATCACCTGAGGTCAGGAGTTCAAGACCAGCCTGGCCAACATGGTGAAACCCCATCTCTGCTTAAAAAATACAAGAATTAGCCAGGCGTGGTGGCAGGCGCCTGTAATCCCAGCTATTCGGGAGGCTGAAGCAGGAGAATTGCTTGAACCAGGGAGGCAGAGGTTGCAGTGAACCATGATCACGCCATTGCACTCCAGCCTGGGCGACAGAGTGAGATTCCATCTCAAAAAAACAAAAACAGGCTGGGTGCGATGGCTCACGCCTGTAATCCCAGCACTTTGGGAGGCCGAGGCGGGCAGATCACGAGGTCAGGAGATAGAGACCATCCTGGCTAACATGGTGAAACCCCATCTCTACTAAAAATATTTTTTAAAAAATTAGCCGGGCGTGGTGGTGCGCACCTGTAGTCCCAGCTACTCAGAGGCCGAGGCAGGAGAATGGCGGGAACCCGGGAGGCGGAGCTTGCAGTGAGCGGAGATCGCGCCACTGCACTCCAGCCTGGGCGACAAAGCGAGACTCCGTCTCAAAAAAAACAAAAACAAAAACAAAAACAAACAAAAAAATTCTCACAATGACTCTAGACTTAGGAACCTTCCACTGGATAATTGCTCAGAGAAAAACACACTGACCTATTAAAACCACACGAGGAAAGAAAAATCACAACGTACACTTACAATCGGAATGTATCAAAGTGGTGTATGTCATAAACATCACTCTCACAAATCTCAAAGCTTACCACTTAGCCGGCCGCAGTGGCTCACGCCTGTAATCCCAGCACTTTGGGAGGCTGAGGCGGGCGGATCACAAGCCAGGATCGAGATCATCCTGGCTAACAGGGTGAAATCTTGTCTCTACTAAAAATACAAAAAATTAGCCGGGCGTGGTGGCGGGCACCTGTAGTCCCAGCTACTCGGGAGGCTGAGGCAGGAGAATGGCGTGAACCCGGGAGGCAGAGCTTGCAGTGAGCCGAGATCGCGCCACTGCACTCCAGCCTGGGCGACAGAGCGGGACTCCGTCTCAAAAAAAAAAAAAAAAAAGGCCTACCACTTATATGGAAGAAATGACAGAGAGAGATTTTCCATCATCATGGCACTCCAACATAGGAGAAATCTCTTGGGTAGAAACCACGCGGATAAAGAAACACAAACAAGAAAATTTTAAAAACCTGAACAAGCTCAAGATAAATTCCATCCAGAAACCAAAGAAAATTAAAATCGCACACATTCACGCAAGGGAACAAAATTACCCAGAGCGAAGGGAAACTAGAATGAAGGGTGGCTAGAATTAATGTTTGATCAAGGAGTCCAAAGGCAAGAAACACAAACTTTCTGATCAGTTATGATAAGGAGTCCCCTTCCTCGCAGTTCGAAAAGAAAGCCCACATTCAGAAGGTCAAAAACACCCCCAGGCTTGAATGCTGGGAGCACTAGAGGGGGGTCAGTCCCTGGTGATGAGAGCAGGGGCGTTTGAGCAGTCAGTCACAGGAACCTCTGGGAGCTCCTCTGGTCCTCCTGATCCCGGCAGCAAGGACCTCCCCAGGCTTCGGTTATCACAAGTGAGGAAACGCACCCGTGGATTCTTCGTAAGGTTTCCAGCCAAGTGGATTCTTAAACGCACAAACCCCACAGACCGAGATGGGATCTCCCCAGGACCCTCCCGCAGTCACCGAACAATCTGGGGAGATGCGGGGTTGCGGGTGCGGAGCTGCCCACAGAGGGGCTCCAGGGCCGGGGGCCGAGGTCGCCCCGCGGGGATGGGATAGGACGCTGGGGCTCCCGGCTGCCGGTCCAGCCCCCACGGAGAAGACCAAGGACCTAACTGCGCCCGTGGTGGCCCCCGGGTCTGCAGACCCCGGAGTTGACTGCAAGGAGGTCCCCGGCCTCGGCCACGGACGGTTCCAACCAGAAACCTCCCCTCGGACACTGGCCCCGCACACTCACCATTTCCCAGAGTCCGGGAAGTCCCGGTGTCCTCCCTATGGATCTGTCAGTAGCTGCAGGTCACGGCGCGACAAAGGATGCCCCGGAGCCACCTTCGCCCTCAGAAGCAGGTGAAACGCAATCTTGCCAGGGGCCAGGAATGGCGACGTCCGCACTGCGCATGCGCAGCGTGCCCCTCCATCTTTTCAGCTGAGGTCCTGATTGGACAGATCCAATGGCCCCGCCTCTTTGTCACTGAGTGACAAGGGAGCAGGAAGGGGCGTGGTTGAACTGGCCTGGCTTCAGTCCGGTTTGTCCCTGCCAGGACGTTTGCATTTAAGCCGAATGTATTATTTGCCTCCCATCCATTTTAAGTGTTCTCTTCAGTACTGTTAAAATACATTCAGATTGTGAAGCCAATTTCCAGAATTGTTTTCATCTTGCAACCCTGATACCTGTCTCGTTGCACAACTCCCCGTGCACCCCTTCCCTCAAGGTCTTTTGCAACCTCCATTCTACTGTCTGAATTCGTGAATTTGACTGGGGGTATCTCATGTAAATGGCATCATAAAGTATTTGTCCTTTTCTGACGTGTTTATTTCACTTAGCATAATGTCCTCGAGCTTCACCTTGTAGTATGTGTTAGAATTTACCTCTTCTTTTTTTCTTAAAAGACAGGCTTTTGCTCTGTGGCCCAGGCTGAAGTGCAGTGGTGTGATCATTGCTCACTGCAGTCTTCAACTCCTGGACTCAAGCAAGCCTCCAACCTGAGCCTCCTAAGTATCTGGGACCACAGGCACACACCACCAAGCCTGGCTAATTACTTTTTTAAATTTTTTTATTTTTTGTAGAGATGTGCATCTCCTTATGTTGCCCAGGCTGGTCTCGAACTCCTAGGTTCAAGCGATCCTCCTGCCTCAACCTCTAAAAGTGCTGGGATTACAGGTGTGAGCCACTGCCACTGGCCAATTTACTTTTTGTTTTCTTTGGAGATGGAGTTTCGCTCTTGTTGCCCAGGCTGGAGTGCAGTGGTGCTCAGCCACGGCAACCTCTGCCTCCCAGGTTCAAGCGATTCTCCTACCTCAGCTTTCTGAGTAGCTGGAATTACAGGTGCCCGCCACTACTCCGGCTAATTTTTGTATTTTAGTAGAGATGGAGTTTCACCATGTTGGCCAGGCTGGTCTGGAACTCCTGACCTCAGGTGATCCGCCTTCTTTGGCTTCTCAAAGTGCTGGGAGCATAAGCCACTGCACATGTCCCCAATTTATTTCTTTTTAATGTCGAATTATATCCTATTGTACGTAGATATCACATATCTGGATCTATTTATCCATTTATTTATTTATTTATTTATTTATTTATTTATTTATTTATTTTTGAGACAGAGTCTTGCTCTGTCGCTTCACTGGAGTGCAATGGCGCGATCTCGGCTCACTGCACTCCACCTCCTGGGCTCAAGCGATCCTCACGGCTCAGCCTCCCAAGTAGCTGGGGTTACAGGCGTGTGCCACTATGCCCAGCTAATTTTTGTAATTTTAGCAGAGGTGGGGTTTCACCATGTTGCCCAGGCTGGTCTCAAACTCCTAGGGTCAAGAGATCTGCCCACCTTGGTCCCCCAAAGCGCTGGGGTTACAGGCATGAGCCACCTCCCCCGGCCTTATTTATCCTTTCATGGACACTTAGGTTGCTTCCACCTTTGGCTGTGGTAAATCATATTCCTGTGAACATGGGTGAACAAATATGTGAGTTGCTGCTTTCAGTTTTTTTAAGGTATGCTCAGAAGCAGACTTCCTGGATCATATGATTACTTTGTATTTATTATTTATATAAGGAATGGCCATACTCTTTTTTCCTAGCAGCCATAGCATTTTTCATTCCCACCAACAGTGCACAAGGATCCTCACTTTTTTGATGGTGTCCTTTGAAACACAAAAGTTATCAATTTTGCTGGGCATGGTGGTTCACGTTTGTAATCCCAGTACTTTGGGAGGCTGCGGCAGGAGGATCGCTTGAGGTCAGGAGTTTGAGACCAGCCCAGGCCAACATTCTGAGACCCTGTCTCTACAAAAAAATTAAAAAATCAGTTGAGTGTGGTGGCGCACACCTGTAGTCCCAGATATGCAGGAGGCGGAGGCAGGAGGATCACTTGAGGCTGGGAGGTTGAGGCTGCAGTGAGCCATGATCGTGCCACTGCACTCCAGCCTGGGTGACGGATCAAGACCCTGTCTCACACACACACACAAATATTCATCCTATACTAGGCATTGATATTTTATTTATTTTTGTTATTTTTTGAGACAGGGTCACGCTCTGAGATCACGCCTGAGCTGAGACTTAGAGTGAGGTTAGCCAGCTCTTAGAGTGAGGTAAGGTTAGCTCTCCAACTTTAGCCCTTTTCCCTGTCTGTTTTTTTCTCTGCCATTACTGAACTGCTGGTCATGCCCTCCTCACCAATTTATCTCTCTCTCTCTCTCTCTCTCTCTTTTTAGACAGAGTTTCACTTTGTTGCCTAGGCTGGAGTACAGTGGCACGATCTCGGCTCACTGCAACCTCCACCTCCCACGTTTAAGCAATTCTGCTGCCTCAGCTTCCCGAGTAGCTGGGATCACAGGCATGCGCCACCATGCCTGGCTTATTTTTGTATTTTTAGTAGAGACGGGGTTTCCTTATGTTAGCCAGGTTGGTCTCGAACTCCTGACCTCAAGTAATCTTCCCACCAAGGCCTCCCAAAGTGCTGGGATTACAGGCATGAGCCATCGTGCCTGGCCGATTTAGGAACTCTTTAAAAATTTTTTAAATAAAGCTTTTTTTTTTTTTTTTTTTTTTTTGAGGCAGTGTCTTGCTCTGTTGCCCAGGCAGGAGTGCAGTGGTGCAATCTCGGCTCACTGCAACCTTGAGTTCAAGCGATTCTCCTGCCTCAGCCTCCCCAGTAGCTGGGATTATAGGCATGCACCGCCACGTCTGGCTAATTTTTGTATTTTTAGTAGAGATGGGGTTTCACCATGTTGCCCAAGCTGGTCTTGAACTCCTGGCCTCAAGTGATCCACGTGCCTTGGCCTCCCAGCGTGCTGGGATACAGGTGTGAGCCACCATGCCTGGCCAATTTAGGGACTCTGTCTAAATGTGGTAATACAGATACCTCAAAGCTAAAATAATATTCCTAAGCCTTTAACTTTTTATGTGATGGAACATTGTGTCTCAGCAGAATATTGAGTTGCCTTTCTTGTTTTTTTTGAGACGGAGTCTCACTCTGTCGCCCAGGCTGGAGTGCAGTGCTGCAATCTCGGCTCACTGCAACCTCCACCTCCCCAGTTCAAGTGATTCTCGTGCCTCAGCCTCCCTAATAGCTGGGATTACAGCCACGCACCACCATGCCCAGCTAATTTTTGTATTTTTAGTAGAGATGGGGTTTCACTATGTTGGCCAGGGGCCAGGCTGGTCTTGAACCCCTGACCTCAGATAGTCCACCTGCTTCGGCCTCTCAAAGTGTTGGGATTACAGGTGTGAGCCACCGCGCCCAGCTGAATTGCCTTTCTTCTTAACTAAAAATAAGCCTGTTTGTATCACCATGGCCATGCTTATCTACTCTGTATTTTAATTCAGGTCAAACTATCATAATAGTTATGCTAATAACACATAAGGAAAAGACAGAGTTTAATAAATTTGTTTATTATATCAGTTATGTGATCTGTATACTTTATCTTGTCTCTACTTCATTTTATATTCTCAGCCAAATGCCCAGTAGTGGTTTTACCCTTTTAAAGTATGAGATAATCTCCCCACTTCGTCCAATTCTTCTTTCCTCTTTCACTCTTTTTTTTGTTTTGTTGTTTCTTTTTTATGAGAGGGGGTCTCCCTCTGTCACCCAGGCTGGAGCGCAGCCGTGTGATCGTAGCTCACTGCAACCTCGCCTCAAGCGGTCCTCCCACCTCAGCCTCCTGAGTAGCTGGGGCCACAGGCCTGTGCTCCCACGCCTGGCTAATTTTTTCATTTTTGTAGAGATGGGGTCTTACTATGTTGCTCAGGCTGGTCTCAAACTCCTGGCCTCAAGTGATCCCCCACCTCTGCCTCCCAAAGTTCTGGGATTACAGGCATGAGCCACTTCACCTGGCCCCAAATGATGGCTTTCTTATTTGTTCATTCCTTCAACGTGGATAAAGAACTAAAACAAAATAAAACTAACGAAGAGGGGAGAAGGGAAGGAAAGCATGTTATTTTGCTGCTCAAATGCCCCCTGATGTGGTAGTCATGTCAGCCTGACTTAATGTGTTTTTGCTCTGTCACTGGTTTCCTTTGAGCACTTCCCTACTTTCTGGCCTAACATAAGATGATGAACATAAGATGTTTCAAGCTTATCTTGTATTTTCTCTGCTCCAGCCCTGGAACCAGCCATTTTTCTTAGAAGCAGGGGTGGAAAGCTCCCTCCCTGCGCTTCACTAGGGCCCCAGTGGGAAGAACAGCTGCCCATCTGCTCAGGTGTGGTGAAACTAGCAAAGGGTCTCCGGGCTGCCTGGGGAGAGTCTCTGTATGTGGTCCTCAGCCCAGCCTGGGGGGTCCTGGGCTGGCTACCACGCTGCCGCTACTGTGTCTCTAGATCCAGGCTCTGCTGGAAGGGCCCTGGGAGGCCCAGCAGAAGGGGGAGCCTGGTCTGACAAACATCTCTCTGTTCCTCTGGCTCCAAGGCTCAGGAACAGGGCCGGGTGACATGTCCAGCTGGTGCCAGGACCCCTCATTATCCCCTTGGAGACGGACCCAGAGAGTCTTGTGGGGACACCTGGAGCCTGAGGCTGACTGTCCTGGATGAGGAGCCCTGTCCTGAGAAGACCCCCAGGGGCTGGCCTGCGGGTGCAGCCACAGGAAGAGGGTCTGTGGGCTGAGTCAGGGGGCACTGGTAGAGGACTTTGGGCACTGCGTGTCAGGGGTCTGATCAGCGGGGGCCTTGTCATTAGGAACCTGGTCAGGGGCTGGGAGTGGTGACTCATCTCTGTAATCACAGCACTTTGGGAGGCCCAAGCGGGAGGATCGCTTGAGTTCAGGAGTTCTAGACCAGCCTTGGCAATATGGCAAAACCCCCTCTCTACTAAAAATACAAAAAGTAGCCGGGTGTGGTGATGTGCACCTATAGTCCCAGCTACTCAGGAGGCTGTGGTGGGAGAATCATTTGAGCCCAGGAGGTCAACTCTGCAGTAAGCCAAGATCGTGCCACTGCACTCCAGCCTGGGCGACAGAGTGAGACCCTGTCTCAAAAAAAAAGAAAAAAAAAAAAAGTTAAAAAAAGATGTCCAAAAAAAAAAAAAGGAAGCTGGTCAGGGAGGATTGGTTAACGGGGACTTGGTCATCCAAGGCCTGGTTCAGTGGGGGCCTTGTCATTGGGGAACTTACCAGTGGTACCTGGTCAGCGGGGACTGGGTCAGTGGGGTCTGGTCAGTTGGCTGCTGGGTGACCTCAGGTAGGCAGTTTGTCCCTGATGCCTCCTTGCCGCCATCCCTGAGTCACAGCCCCCCGGAGGTCTACTGGGAGGAGGAGGTGAGAAGGTGAGTTGAATCCAGGCCTGCCCCTCAGACCTAGCACTTTACATACTACCTGAGTCCCCCAAGGGAGGGGCCAGCTCTCTGTCCTCTGCCCCCACTCTGTCTACATCCCCAGGACAGACCCATGTGGAGACAGCAGAGACTGAGCAGCACCCATGGATGCTCTGATGCTGACCATGGGCCCTGGGGTGACAGTGATGAGGACGTGGGTGTGCACGTGAGTGGGGCAGCCAGGCCTGGCCTGAGGAGTGACACATGCACTCACACATGTGTTCACCCACATGTGATGCTCACATGCACAGACACATCACACAGACTCAGGTGGACAGTTCAGGGGGCAAAGGACGCTGACTCTGGGACCTTTGTGGGTGCTGTGACCCCAAAATATTACCGTGCCAAACGCCTACCCGCCTGCCTGTGTGTCATGCAGCAGTCAGAGACACGTCGGTGTCTGTGTGTTGTACATGTAGGGCTCTTTTCTAGGCGAGAGGCACATCTCAGAACAGCTTTCAGATCTGACTCGGGAGCATGACCTGCTGTCTTCCTTCCCTGCTGACTTGGGGACAGTCACTACCTGGTGGGTGATGCTGGTCTCTGGGCAGCTGCCAAAGAGGGTCATTCCTGGGCACTCACCAGCGCTCGTTCTGTGTTGACCATGTACACGGCTGTCTTGTTCATCCTCGTGGTGACTCCAGGGGGTGGGTGCTGTCCCCAAGCGTAGCCATTCGACAGGTGAGACGTCTGAGGTTATAGGGGTGGTCACTGGTCCAGGGACCCAGACGTGACCCTGGGCCATGCTCTCACCCCTGCCCGGTGCTGTGTGGGACTCACTGCCTTACGCGGTGCCCCTTATGCCCTAGATCCCGAATCTTTCCAAAAGTTTTTTTTTTTTTTTTTTTTTTTTTTTTGAGACGGAGTCTCGCGCTGTTGCCCGGGCTGGAGTGCAGTGGCCGGATCTCAGCTCACTGCAAGCTCCGCCTCCCGGGTTTACGCCATTCTCCTGCCTCAGCCTCCCGAGTAACTGGGATTACAGGCGCCCGCCAACTCACCCGGCTAGTTTTTTGTATTTTTTTTAGTAGAGACGGGGTTTCACCGTGTTTGCCAGGATGGTCTCGATCTCCTGACCTCGTGATCCACCCGTCTCGGCCTCCCAAAGTGCTGGGATTACAGGCTTGAGCCACCGCGCCCGGCCTTTCCAAAAGTTTTGACAGCAATAGGACAGAGCCTGGCGTCGGAAGAGCCCCTGTGGGTGGGGGTGGGGGGTGGTCTTTCATCCAGGTCTGTGCCCTAAGGTGGGTCCCTGCAAGAGAAGATCTCATCAACCCTGACTTCAGGTGCAGTCAGTGGGGGTCGCTGTGGGACCCACTGGACATACGGGGTCTTTTGTCTGGGAGTGGGGTGGGAGCCCTCTGTCCTCAAGCAGTTGTGGATAATGAAGGTGCCCTGGAGGGTTGGCTGGAGACTGATGATCGTTGCTCCTCTTCACCGGGCACTAGGGCTCTTCCCCACGAGGCCCTCTCTCTGTCTGTTCCTCTACAGACCTCGCCCTTTCTTTGTTCTGAATGTTCGTGGGAAGGGACCCTCTGGGGTTCTCCAGGACCAAGTCCTCAGAGTTCTTTCTCAGTGACCCCAGAACACGAGGCTCCTTCCTCTGTTGACAGCTCAGAAGTTGGGATCCACTGTCTCTCCACCTGAGACATCTTCATGAGCCGAGAGGCTGCGTTGACCCCAAACCAAGCACCCTCCCGTTTGGTTGGTGTTATTCTTAAAGTGGCTTCGCTGGCCAGAGGGAGTGGAGATGGGGGTGAAATGGAGCAGTCACGAGGTGTCTTGTTCCCTGTAAGAATCTGGGCATCTTCATGGTCCCTGTGTGACCCTGGGAGGCTGAGCATATGGAGCTCTCTGGTCCCTGACCCCGGTCTGCCTGCAGGTGTCTGAAATAGCGCACCACGGGCCCCTCACCCTCGGCAAATGGACACCGTTCCTCCCGTGTGTGCCTGATTCAGGGCATTTGGGGACAATGGGCCTCTGTGTTTAGGTCCCCCGTTCTCAAATCCTCAGGAAGAAGCCCACCTCTGGCTGGGGCAGGGACTCCAGAGACCCCAGCAGGCATGGGGACCCTAGGTCTGGCCCCTTTTCACCCGGAGTGGTGGTGGCATGGGGTTCACCTGGCCAGCGGTGTGTCAGAGTTGGGTGGAAGCGGTTTGGGTGTTCTCTGAAGCGCCCGGGTGCAGCATGGCCTTTGGACAATGTTGTCTCGCAGGATGAACGTGGAAGAGGATTACAGCTGCCCTGCCCGTGCAGGAGCAGTCATCACTGACAAATGTGAGCAAGTCCGGGTCGGGCTGTTCCCTCGAGGGAGGTGGGGCCGCCCGCCTCCAGCTGTGTCCTGGTTGGAGTGTCCTGGGCTCCCTTCGGATGCAGGGCCAGGACCAGCTGCTGGGAACTTCGTGCCTCCATACCCCTTACCTCTGTCCCCTCACCCTGAATCCCCTCTGGGTCACAGGGACGCTGAGCGGAGGCTCCTGCAGACATGGGGCCTGAGGATATTGACAGCTACAAAGTCACCGATCACTTCGGGATTCTGCAGTGAGTCCTTTGTTCCCACCCTTACCACCAATCTCACCCCAGGGATGGGTTTTGTTTTTAGAAAGGCCTTACTGAGGCAGGACACATCTCCCCAACTCGTGCCAACCTCCTTTCTAGCGTAGAAACTCCTCCCCTGTTAAAGTCCTTTAAATGCTTGTACTGCCTGCTTTGGATTCCTATTGAATTTACACTCCCCCCTGTGGTACGGGGACTAATATGGGCTTTTATGACTTCAGCCCAGGTTCGATTCCTGGTCAGGGAACTAGTGCCACTTGTCTTAATTTGCATGACTCTTTACCCTTTGAGGGGTGAACCCAGAAAATCTGCGACAGGTCTCAGTTAATTTAGAAGGTTTATTTTGCCAAGGTTGAGGATGTGCCTGTGACAGTCTCAGGAAGTCCTGACGACACGTGCCTAAGGTGGTCGGGACACATCTTGGTTTTTTTTTTTTTTTTTTTTTGAGACGGAGTCTCGCACCGTCATCTAGGCTGGAGTACAGCGGTGCAATCTCAGCTCACTGCAACCTCTGCCTCCCGGGTCCAAGTAATACTCCTGCCTCAGCCTCCTGAGAAGCTGGGATTACAGGCGCCTGCCACCACTCCCAGATAATCAAATAATTTTTTGTATTTTTTTTTTTTTTTTGAGACGGAGTCTTGCTCTGTCGCCCAGGCTGGAGTGCAGTGGTGCGATCTCGGCTCACTGCAAGCTCCACCTCCCGGGTTCACGCCATTCTCCTGCCTCAGCCTCCTGGGTAGCTGGGACTACAAGCGCCCGCCACCACACCAGGCTAATTTTTTGTATTTTTTAGTAGAGATGGGGTTTCACTGTGTTAGCTAAGATGGTCTTGATCTCCTGACCTCATGATCCGCCTGCCTCGGCCTCCCAGAGTGCTGTGATTACATGCGTGAGCCACCGCACATGGCCGATTTTTTGTACTTTTAGTAGAGATGGGGTTTCACTATGTTGGCCAGGCTGGTCTCGAACGCCTGACCTCATGATCCACCTGCCTTGGCCTCCCAAAGCGCTGGGATTACAGGTGTGAGCCACCATGCCCAGCCCACAGCTTTCTTTTATACATTTTAAGGAGACATGAGACATCAGTCAATACATGTAAGAAGTACATTAGTTCCATTTAGAAAGGTGCGGACAACTCAAAGCAAGCCCCCACCCCCCGGGGGAGGTAGATGGAGGCTGGGAGATCAGACCCTGTGGGGCACTTGGGGACATCAGGTGGGACAGGCCCCAGGTGCACCCTCAGTGCACTGGGCAGGTCTCGGGATCCTGGCCTGGTAATGTGGTCACTCCCTCGGGGACTGCTGTTGGGACCCAGTCACCCACCCTGGGCCGTACATGTCCTTTCTCAGGCCTGGACATTCTCAGTTCCTGCAGAGAGCACTGCCTCCAGCCCAGGAGGGGCAGCCCCGTTGTGTAGTCCAAGCCCATGCTCTACAGGACCCTAGTGGTCCCTGCCCGCCACACACCCCTCTTCTCCCAGTTCCTGTCCCTTCACAGGCATCAGCCCACAGGGAGACTCTCTTCCTACCTTCCCTGTGTGTCTCCTGGGCTGAGACCAGGGGTGTGGCGGGGAGAGACATGGTTGGTCCTTCCCTAGGACCACTAGGGGAGAAGGAGGACAGCTCCCAGCCCAGCGCAGGTCTTCGGCTCTGCCTGGGTTGCCTTACGGTGAGACTAAGCTGCCATCCATCAGTGCCCTGGAGGCAAAGGTAAGACCTGCTACCTGAGAGGCTGGTCCAGGGACAGGAGGACTGGGCGGGTGGTCAGCAGCCCACGTGCACCGGCGGTGGTGAGTGGGAAAGACAGGCTGTCCCTAGGAGGGGCGGCAGTTCCTGCTGGACCCGACCGCAAGACTCTGTCCCCATGGTGGTTTGACCAAACTCCAAATTGAGAACTGCAGTCACAGCTCGGGGGTTGCTGCCTGCTTGCACTAGGAGCCCACCTGGAGGCTGGTACTTGACCAAAGTCCGGTGTCTGTGGCCTGAGGATGGCATGTCCCAGGTCATGAGGCCAGGTCACGGATGCCTGTTCAGTCAGAAGGTCTCAGTCCCTGGAGCCTGCCCTTTCCTGGTTCTTTTTGTGGTTCAGTCCTGTCAGGGCCTCGGAGCCCAGGATACAGCGTCCAAAGGCTGCTCCAGGAAGCCTTGGCAGCTCCGCTAACTTCTTGTCATCATAGTTGACAGCAAAGACGTCGGGAGATGAGAGACACAGAGAAATGACTCAAGATGCTTCAAGACGGGCAGGGATACAGGAGTGGCAAGGAGATGACATGGGGAGGGAGGGCCCCATGACCGCTCTCTACAGAGTCAGGGGGACGGGCTCCCATGGCTGGGTCCTGGCACTGCCTGCCTCTCAGAGGGTGGGTGACACACTGTCCTCACTCGGGACAGCAGGTCTGGTCACCAGCTCTCCTGTTTGTCCCTGCAAACCTCAACTTGCTGGAGACAGTGTGATGCCAGGGCATGGGCCTGCACTATCTCAGGGATAGGGACACTCCCTGGCAAACCGAAGGAAGGAATAGGTCAAGATCAGAATTCATAACTCTGAATCGCGGGAGGGAGGTCTGGTCCTAGGTAGACTGCACCTCTCCTGAAAAACCAACAAGTCAAAGGCTGGAGACTTTCAGAATCCTCAGGCTCTGATCCTCCCTGGGGCTGCCCCAGAGCCTGTTTCTCCAGAGCGTTCTGTCCCAAGTTGATTGACAGAGTGTATAAAGGAATTCTCCAGAGGCGTGGGGCCAAGTGTGGTCACACTTCCTGGACATCCAGAAGGTGAAGGCCGAGAACTGGTGGAAATATGAGGTATAACCCTTCCGAAGTCAGCCAGAGCAGGACAAACAGGCCAGGCTGTGATAGGAGCCCAAGCCTCCAGCTGGAGGAAACGCAGAGCCTGGGTTGAAGGTGGAGGGGTCGTGGTCAGACGAACGTCCTGGGCAGAGACGGTGACGCCAGCACCAAAGGTGAGCTAAGCTCCAGGACTAGTTGGATTGTAAGGAACCAAGCCAGAGGAGGAGCTTTCTGCAGAAGGAAACCTACCTTCCTTCCTTCCTTCCTTCCCTCCTTCCTTCCTTCCTTTGTTCCTTCCTTCTTTCCTTCCTTCCTGAAGGACTGCCTGTGGATGACTGCCGTGTGGGGCAGCGAGTCTACTGTCTGTTCAGAGGCTGCTTCCTCTTCTTGCCCCTGCCCTGGAGGTCATGAAGATGAAGGGAAAGAGGTCCCCCTGGGAACTTCCACCAGATCAACCTGGATGTCAGCCGTACACTAAGAAATCACATGATGTTCCAGCCACAATACAGTGAGGCTTGCGGGGCTGGAGATTCCCTGGGGAGATGGGGTGAACCAGAGGGATGGGGGCTTCACCAGAGGAGAGGCAGGGGTCACCCAGGAGGGGTGACAGAGCCACCAAAAGCTCTCCAGGCCCAGGGGGAAGCTAGCACCATGAACCGAGTGCCTTCCTGGCTCCAAGCCCTGGGCCTGGCTGGGATATGTGGGGCCACAGCCCAAGTGGCTCCCAAGGAGACAGAGAGCAATGAACAAAATCATGAGAAATGGTGGAAAGTGCGGTGACCCATGGGAGGGTGGCAGGATGAGGGGCTCGGGAGCCCTCCCAAGCAACACTGAGGACACCAAATGCCAGGAGGATGTGGGGCCCCGGGGACCCTTGTCCCTGCCAGGTGGGAATGCGACAGGGCACAGCCCCTTTGGAAACCCGTTGGATGGCTCTTCACCAAACTCAGTGGACCTCGCGCCACATGTCCCAGAAGAGTCTCAGAGACTGACCCCACTGATTTGAAAACTGATGGCCACGTAAAGCCTGCATGCCATGTCCACGGCTTGATTCACCGTCACCCACAGTTGAAGGCTACCAAGACAACCTTCAACACGGGAATAGTAAAATCCGCTTTTACCAAAACATTTCATAAAACTCAGTGACCCTGAAGAGCTCACTGCTTATTCCGCGCATCATCTGGACCTGGAATTGGATTCCTTGTTGGAACACGACAGAGAGAACACAACAGCATCCGTGTGAACCCAAACCCTCTTTTCTCTCTTTCCTAGGCTGCAGCATGTCTTTCTTGTCCTGGTGGCGTATTCTGCATCTAACCCCGTGAGTATTCCCGGGCAACAATATTCCCGGGTCACATTCCCATATCCACAGGTGTGGGTGTCTTGGGTCGGGGTGTCATTGCTTCTTTAAAATTCAGTATCTGATAACTACCAAGACGCAGCGGGTAGGACTCAAGCTCGCTGCTGGCTTGAACATTCAAGCAAGGCTGGGAGGGAGGGTCTCAGAGGGGTCATGCTGAGATGGAGGGGGCTCAGGCACGGATTCCTGGTCTGACCTGAGCCTGACCCCCAATCTCAGAACAAGAAATGACGCCTTCCTCCTGGGCTTGCCCCAAGGCCCAGGAGCTGGTCAGTGTCCCAGAATGGTCCTCCCAGGAGGCATTTTTGACAAATTGCCACAGTGCCTGATGGGCGTGGCTCTTGTCACGAAATGAGTGTGGATCCCGCGGAAGCTGTTTCTTCAGTGGAAAACTGGCAGGGATCCAATGTCCCCTCTGCCCGAACCCCACTGGAGCGCAGCAGACAGGGAGGGGGTTCCCAAAGTGCCTGCTCCCCATGTGCCCCCCAGTTTCCAGATCACTCCTGGAGGGACAGCCACTGAGCTGGCTCCATGCGCCGCACACACAGGGTCTGGACCCAGCCTCCCTCTCGTACCTGGCAGGCAGCCCCTGGGTCTTCCCCAGCCCGCCCTGTTGGCCAGCCTAGCTCACAGATGCTGTCCCAAGCCTGGCACGGTGGCCTCCCTGGTCTGGCATCTGAACGGGAGGGACATCCATGGTCCTCTCCTATGTCCTCTTGGGCCACATGGGCTTGGACGCTCGCTATAGGGGTCTCTTTGGACTCCTTGTCAACTGGGACGTGCATGACCTGCTCAGTCCTGACACCCAGTGTCAGGAGAGGGGTGAAGAGGCTGCACCCCAAATTCCCCAGGGCCCGTGGCAAGCCTCCCCAATGACGTCAGTACTCTCAGGTGACCTCATCCCTCCCAGGTGACATCCTTCCATGGTGACTCTGGCTCTTGCAGGAGTTGGGCTACTGTAGGGTCATGAGCCGTATTGCTGCCACTCTCCTCTATCTGCCTGGAAAAAGACACCTTCTGAGTGCAGGCTCAGCTGCTGGCCAGTGAGAGCCACTCCCTGCAGGGTAGGTGGACAGCTGCCCCCAGGGACTCACGCAGCCAGGCCCGGGGACGGTCACCCTGGCTAGATGATCCCAGCTTCCAGGCAAGGCGCCTTCCTTGTGTCCCCGGCTCATTTGGAGCCCCTGGGATGTTGCCTGCTGTGGGTCATGTAGGAGCCTGGGACTGGATAGGGACCCCCACACCCTGACTTAGACGCCTCTCATCCCCATCAGCAGAGGGCATTGCAGCCTCCCTGTGGCTGCCTTCTGTATCCTGGAGCCTCAGTCTTCCAGCCTCGACTGCGCAGGCAACGCTCGCCTCCCTGAGGGTCCTCCTGCCTCCTGGTGGCTGACTGTGCTCCTAGCTGCCCTCGCCACCCTCAGACAGGCAGATGAAACCCAGACCGTAATGCTTCCTCATCGCATGTCCCCCCGCTTGACCCCACGAACTTCCAGAAGACGGTAATGCACCCCCAGCACCCACCCCGCTCACCCTGCTGGCCCCTGCCTGCCATGTTCCTCCCTCTCGGCCTCCATGGCAGGCCTCTCCTCCTAATACCTCAGCTCAGGGCCCCACTGGGCAGCTCCTCCTGCCAGGATCCAGGGGATGTTCCTGCCCCTCCTCTCCTGGGTCAAGGCTGCATGCTGGAGTGGCCAAATGGGAGGGTGGGAGGTCTGGGGGTTTGAGGACCCCTGCCAGTGCCTAGCTCTTCCAGCTGACCGCTCCACATCTAGGGAGCAGGCTTTGATTTTGTGAAAAGTTGCAGGCTCTCAGGATTCTACAGTTCAAATTGTGCCAGGCCCCGGAGACTCTAAGCCCAGCCGGGACACGTGTTACGCACATCATCCCCGAAGCTCATGAGGACTTGGTGAGGAGACGGTCCCCTCGGCTCTTCCCCAGAGGCTTGGGGATCAGGGGGAGAGGGAGGTTCTGGCTCCTCCTCATGGGGGCTGAGGGGTCGAGTCCCAGCAGGGGTCAGACTTGGGATGTGGAGGTCTCCATGGGATTGTCGTTTGGTTTCCTTTTTCTGCTCTGGAGCAGGCAGAGGCTCTGGGAGGGGGGCTATGCTCTGGCTGAACTAGGCTAAGGGAAATGTGTCCACCGAAAGTCCATGCGGGGGGCAGGTGTGGCGGGGCCCCCTGGGGACTGCCCAGTGTTCTGCCCCTTAGGGAACGGCTGCAGAGGGGCCTGAAATAGGGATGTTTTGGGGGCAGCCCAAGGGGCCCTGAGCACCTCTGCTCCTCCCATCAGGACAAGGATGAGCTGCGTGCCCAGAATTCCATGTTTACACTGGCTTCTCTGGTGCTTTAAATGGGGGTAATGAAGCACTGGAAGCTCCCAGCCCAGGGATCCTCCTGCCCTGCACTGCCTGGCTCCCCCAGCCTGGAGGTCCAGCTCCCCCAGGAGGACCTGGCTCACCCCCATCCAGCAGGAGGCACAGGTGGGTCCCCATAGGGCACACAAGGTAGGCGACACTTGAGAAGGGGCATCCCACAGCAGAGGCCAGGGCAGAATGGGCCAGGTCTCCACTTGGGAGAGCCCAGGGAAGTCCAAGGCCCTGGGGAGCCCCTCGTTCCAGGAGCCACATCCCTGCTGAGATGAGTCCCCTCCATGAGGAGCTGCAAGACCTCTTCTGACCCAGCCTCACAGTGGCAGCTCATCCCATGGGGAGGGGTCCTTGGCACTCCAGGGGACTGAAACCACAGTGGGCCCTGCTTGGGCCACCAGATTCCAGCCTGGAAGGGCCAGGTCCTTTCACACCTGCTGTCCCCACAGATCCCCTTGGGGTTCAGCCTGAAGATGAAGCATGCAATAATGGCAATGGCACCCACAGCCTTCAAGGTTCACAGAAGCAAGTACCCCTGTGCCTGAGGTTTCCTGGGGAACTCACGGGACAGACAGACAGCTGTCCCCATGACCCTCTGCTCTGGTCAGAAGGGATGGCCAGGGATGACCAGGCCTGGCCTGTAGGGCTGGGCAGGGCAGAGCGAGTTCTCCCAGACCCTGAGCCCACCCTTGAAATGAATGATCCATGCGAAAGGTGGGAGTGTGGTGGGCACTTCCCTGCCTGGGCGTCCCCCCGGCCATGGCCTCCTGTGCATAGCTGGACCCCAGGGGTGGCCACAGAACGACCCAGTGCTGCCCAGTGGGAGGTGGCAGTGTTGGAAACGGGGTGTGGGCACCAACCCCTCCCAGGAACGCCCCCTGGCCTGATGCCCTCCCTGTCCCTTGAGCGACCATGAACCTGTCCCAGTCCAGCCTGTGGGAGGGAGTTCTTTCAGGACCAGTTCTCCCAGGCATGGGTCCTGGAGGATGCCACCGTGCTCAGGCACTTTGAGGCCTTTGTGGGGGAACTGATGAGCCAGTGCTGGAACCTGCCACCCCCTGGTGGGCTCCAGCACCAGGTCCCCTCCTGTCACCCTCTGGAGCGTTCGATAGTGGAGAGGGCCCCGGCCCCACCAGCCCTACGACCTGGCCCTTCCTTCTGCACCTCTTTTTCTGCCTTTTCCTCCTCTACACTAAGCAGCTTCTGGGCAGGTGCTGAGCGCATATGTAATGGACATGCTGCTCAGACAGGCGGGGGCTGGGGAAAGACCCCTCAACGCCTCCTGTGGTTTTTACATCCTTTCCCCTCTGTGCGAGCTCCCTGAACCACCATCCCAACATCAACAGATGCCGGGAGGAGCAGGGGCCGCTTGCTCCAGAGCACCCCTCCAAGGATGTCAGGGCAATAAGCCTTGAGCCAGGGGAACAAGAGAATCAGTGTCACTGACCCAGAGGATTCGTGGAGAGGACACGGGTAGGAGCCCTGGCCAGAGCCAGATCCAAGAGTTCAGCCAGGTGTGGGAATGGTCTAGTCCAGGCGTGGAGTGGACGGTCCCGGAGGGCAAAGGGGGCCCCATGCCTGGGACCATCTCACCCACTGTGGAGACAGTATCTCATGTGAGGTGGCAAGGGGGCTAGGTGACAGCCAAGGCCTCTCCCACCTGGTTCTGAATCAGGGCTGCTACCCAGGCCACACAGCCCTGGGATGAAGAGGTGAAGGAGGAAGTCTGGAGCCAGCCCGAATCCTAAGCCACTGCCCCAGGAGTGACATGAGGCGCCCCAATAACTCCCTACGCCCTGAAGGATCCACGCACCCCTTGCTCTGTGATCAGCAGCCTGCTGGGGTGTCCTCAGAGTCAGACTCAAGAAGCCACACAGGGATGCTGAGGACACCAGAGACCCAGGTCCGTGGGGCCCAGCTTTGTGGGGACTTAATGGACTTGGTGGAGAAGCTGACCACTCACGTCTGCTATTTTTTCAGCCAAACCTGATTGAGGGTCCTTGGCACCTAGGCCTCTGTGAGCATTATGCCCCTCTGCAAGGGAGACAGGCTGGCCCACCCCTGCCTACCAGCTTAGCTCTACAGGCCCATGCAGCCAGCCCCCTACCCCGGAATGCAACCCTGGTCCTCTCCCACCCCGGCCTGGCTGGCAGTCTCCAAGACTGAGGCCCAGGGGCACGAAGGAGCTTCCAGAAAACTCAGGGCAGCAGGTTGCTCTCTGGGGATCCTGAGGGTTCAGAATGGACCCATGCATTTTCTGAACTCCCTCCGGAAGCTGCCCAGAGACTTGGCTGTCAGAGGCCCGTGGTTCCCATTGTAAAATTTGAACAGGGATGCTGTGCTCCGTCCCTTCCACATCTACCCTACCCAGCCCCAGGACCATTAATGGGGCCCAGCCCTGCAACCCCATCTTGGCTACAACACCAGGCCCTGCTGGGCCCCGTGAGAACGGAGAGGCAGGTCCAGAGGTAAGTCCCTTGCATGAGGGCACTTGCATCGCAACCCTCTTGGTGGGCAATGACTAGCACGGTGTGGAAGGAACCAGGGCAGCTCCCAGCCAGTTGCTCTGCAACCCCAGATGGCTCCTGGGCCTTATGAAGTCCTTCTCAACAGGGAAGCTGGTCCCTTTCAGGCCACCAGAGGGAGGGGTGAACATGGTGTCCTCCCAGCCCTGGCCAGCCAGGAGCATGCCTTGTGGCCTCTGATTTGGCTTGTTGGACAGAGTCCCCTCCTGGGGCACACGTCCTAGGTCCAGAGGGGCCCGGCCTCAACTCCAGCCCTGGTTGGTAGGGGAGGGCACCAGGGGTGCCACGGGCCTTTAGTTGCAGCACACATGACCATGCAGGGGACATGGCACACCTCACCCGGTTGTTGTACCATTTCAGGTCAGAGAACCCCAGCAAGAACTTGCTGCAGGAACATGAGGTTCTGAGCCTGTGCGGGAGCAGGACATCAAGGGCTGCTCAAGGGCGTCCATGGCTACAGTGACTGTGGCCTCTTCCCAGCCTCGTCTGTGCAGTGCAGGTGATCCATGACTCCAAGCTGGGACTGGCAGGTGATGGTGGCCCCAGCATCTCGGCCACACTGCCAACATGCTGCTGGGAGGCTTTGAGACCATGCCCGGTATCCTGCCCACCTCCTTGAGACCCCTTCCTGACACTTTCTAGCCAGTGCTACAGCTGCAGCATGTGTCACCACTGAATACCTTCCAGCAGCCGGTGCAGGCTTCAGACGGCAGGGGTGCTCAGCAGCCATGGCCTCAGTAGCTCTTTCGTGGCAACCAGGACAGTCAGGGCAGTGATGATGCCCAGGACAAGTGGGATGGCAGTTCCATGATGGTGGATGAGCCTAGTGGCAGTTCACACCTGGTGCTCAGTGGCTCCCTGGGCTCCTGTGGTGGTAACAGCTTGGCCACCATGAGGCGCAGTCTCAACCGCTTCCCCACCTGTCAAGTCAGGCGGGGAGGCCTTGTGCTTGGTGAGGTGTTGGGCTCTGTGAAGGACGGGGACAAGTTGTGCATGGCTCTGTGGCTCTATGGCCTCAAGTGGCAGGAGAACCCCTACTCCTTCCAGTGCACTACCGGCGACACCACTCAGTAGAACAAGTTCAAGGGCATGAATAGCGTCCTCTCTTGCAAGCTGGTGACCATGCACAGGCAGGTCCCAGTGCACGGCGCAACAAGCACTTGCACTGACTGGATGCTTGTCTGGTGACATTCCCGGCCATCTCTGTGCCCCACCCACCTGAGAAGTGGGCCACGGGTTGCTTCCAGGAGGACTTCATCTCCAAGCACAGGAAGAGCCTGATCTGTGGGAGGAGCCACACGGCTGGCTGCCCAGTACTGGCAGTGCCACGTCCTCCAGCACTTCCTGATGTGCCCCAGCAGCACCGAAAGAAGGCCTGGAAACAAGGCAAGAGGAAGGCCTTCTGTATGGCATGACACCTCTTGAGGAAAGAAAATAAGAAAACTGCCTCCGATCCAAGCAGAGCAGATCAGCGAGAAGGTGGGCATCACTTGGAGAAGTGGATGTGGGTATCGAAGATGAACACTGGATATGTGTCCTGGTCATGGGAGGTGGGTGGTGCGAGAAAGGTGACATGGTGGGTGCCAGCTCGTTCCTGACCCTGAGCACTCCACCACCACCGCCCTCGACCTGCAGGAGGTGGAGAGCATGATTGACAGCTCCATATGCTTTCTCAAGAAGGTGGACGACAGTGCTGCTGCTCAGCCACAGGGCATGGAGCTCACGACAAGCAGGTGAGGGGCTTTGAGAAGGAACATCAGCAGGGGGCCAGCCCTCCCGCAGCCTCAGCCAGGCTTTGGAGTGGGCCCAGCAGGGCTTCTGGGTGGGCCTGAAGCAGCCCGTCACCTTCACCGGAGGTGCCTACGATGCCATCGTCAAGCTCTTCCCAGACTGGCCCAGGCAGGACCTGGATTCTGTCTCGGACCTGTTACTGCCGTCCAAGTGGCAACGCATCAAATTTCCAGACGTCCTCCATGTTCACAGAGGAGCTCTTACCAAAGTCACGGGGAGCAGGAGACTTGTAGGAGGAGGAACGATGGAGGTGCGGGGGCTGATGGTGTTCAGGAGCGTGGGACACGAGTTCTTTGGCCACTTTGGCTGAAATTCACCATCTCCATCCAATTAGAGGGAGAGATTTGAGATCACAGATGCAGCACTTTTTACCAGAAGAAAATATTTTTTTTTTCCAAAAATCGATCTAGAATTTGGAAGCAGCTCTTTTTAAAGATGAGAGTGTTGAGTGACTGGATGTTGGGTTGGGGACTTTTTCCAGTTCAAGGATAATTTCTACAGCAGAATAAAAACTTCTATCAAAGAGCCATGGCCAACTATCTGTGGTAGTACAAGGATGGTTTTGTGCTCAACTGAGGCCAGTTTAGAATAGAGAATTATGTGGGAAATAAACAGAGAACATGGCGATGGAACCACGTGTTGTATCTTCGTAGGCGTCCATGCTATGGAAGTTCCTTCCTTCTCTCCTTCCTGCTGTGTGTGCCTCCTCCCAGCATCGGGCATCCCCACGTCCTGGGCCTGTGCTGGGAGAGATATAAAGGACACCATTGGCTATAGGCTGGGGGACTGGCATGGTCAGGGGATCCTGTGAAGTCAGAGTAGCCCCTGAGGACCAGTCCTGGGATGGCTGTGTCCAACTGACCAGGCCCCTGCTGACCAGGGCCCCATGGACTGGGGCCTCTGCCATGACCTGGCCTTCACTGAATGGGCCCTGAAAACCAGGACCCCACTGAAGAGTCCCCCCTGATGAAGCCCCACTCACCAGGCCTTACTGACTGGACTCCCCCTGACTAGGCCCCGGCTGACCAGGTTGTTACTGACCAGGCCCCACTGGCAGCTGCTCCTCCCCCTAGCCAAGCCAGGCCCCCATTGATTGGGTCCAGTGATCAGTCAGCCAGTGGCCAGAGCTGCACTGACCAGGTCCCCGCTGACTAGTTAACTTACTAACCAAGCTCCTGGAAACTAGGTTCACACTGACCGGGCACAAGGCCCCACTGACTAGGTCTTCGTGAAAAGGCCCTCACTGCCTGGACTCCACTAACTAGGCCTCATGAATGAGACTTTCACTGATAATGTCTTTGCTGGTCATGCCTCCACTACCCAGGCTTCTAGTGATCATGCCCCCTTGGGTCACGTCCCTCCTGACTGAACAGGCCCACACTTGAACAGGCCCCCAATGTCTATCCCCCGCACTGACTAGGCCCTCACATCCAAGTCCCACTGACCAGATATTCCGGCCAGGTTTTCACCGACTATGTCCCACTGCCAGACTCTAAGAACTAGGCCCCACTGGCCAGGCCCTCTCTGACCAGGTTTCTCCTGATAAGAACCTGCTGAAAGGTGTTTGCTGACTAGGTCAATCCTAACCAGATCATCCATGACCAAGGTCCCCACTGATCATGTTTCCACTGACCAGGCCCAAAAGTACTAGGCCCCAATGACCAGGTCCACCACTGAGCAGGTACTGCTGACAAGGTCCCCATGGAACAGGCCCCCACTGTCAGGCCCCCGTTGACTAAGCCACAATGACTACGTCACAGCGGACCAGGCCCTGGTTATTAGGTTTAAGGGACAAAACCCTCGTTGACCACCAGGTCCCACTGGTCAAGTCCCCACCCACCAGGTCCCCATAGATGACCCTGAGTTACCAGGACCCCACTAACCAGACCTCTACAGACTAGGCCCCAATAACCAAGACCCACAGACAAGGCCCTCACTCACTGGGCTTCAACTGATGAGATTCTGACTGACCAGGTCCTTAATGACCAGACTAGGTCATTTATTGACTAGGCCCCACTACCCAGGACCCCAGTGACCAGGCCCCCACTAATCAGGTCCCAAGTTACCAGACCCCCACTGACTGTCCCAACTGACAAGGCCCCCACTGCCTAGGCTTCCACTGACCAGGTCCACACTGACCAGGCCTCAAGAGATGAGGCCCCAACTTACCAGGAACCCACTGACCAGAGAGACCTCCACTGACTGGGCCCAACTGACAAGGTTCCAACTGACCATGTTTTTACTGACCTGACTTTACTGAACAGGCCCCACAGCTCAGTATCCAGTGACCAGACTCTCACTGACTAGGTCTCACTGTCAGACCTCAAGTGACCAGGCCTCACTATCCAGGACACACTCATGAGGCTTCCACTGCCAGGCCCCCACTGACTGGGCCCAACTGACGAGGCCCTCAATGACCAGGTCCCTAACTGATGAGGTTCCAACTGACCAGGTCCTTAGTGACCAGACCTTTACTGACCAGCCCCCACTAATCAGGACCCCACTAAACAGGTGCCCACTGACAAGATCCCAGTTGATTATGTCCCCAGTGTCCAGGTTTCACTGACTAGGCCCCACCAACCTGGTCCCACTGACAAGCCTCCAGCTGACCAGGTCCCCACTGACTGGGACCCAACTTACAAGGCCCATTAGCCAGGCCTCACTGACCAGGACTCCACTGACTGGGCCCCATCTGATAAGGTTCTGATTGACCAGGTCCTTAATGACCAGGCCTTTACTGACCAGGCCCCACTCCCCATGACCCCAGTGACCAGACCCTCACTGACCAGGTTCCACGGCCAGGCCTCCAGTGACCAGGCCTCACTATCCAGAACCCACGGATGAGGCTTCCACTGCCAGGATGACTGGGGCCCAACTGACGAGATTCCAACTGACCACTTCCTTCACTGATGAGGTCCTAACTGACCATGTCCTTAACTGACAAGGTTCCACCTGCCCAAGTCCTTAACTGATGAGGTCCCAACTGACCAGGTCCTTAACTGATGAGGTTCTGACTGGCCAGGTCTTTAATAACCAGACCTTTACGGATTAGGCCCCATTAACCAGGAACCCAATGACCCAGAACTTTACCAACCAGGCCCCACTAGCCAGGACCCCAACGATCAGGCCCCACTGACCAGGCCTCAGTTGATGAGGCCTCAACTTACCAGGACCCGAGACCACCACTGACTAGACCCCACTAGCTAGGACCCCCTGATGAGGCCTCCACTCCTAGGCTGCCGCTGATTGGGCCATACTGACAAAACCCCCAATCAGACCGTCAGTGACCAGGCCTCACTGTCCAGGACCCACGGATGAGGCTTCCACTGCCAGGCCTCCACTGAGTGGGCCCAACTGACAAGGCCCCCTCTGTCAAGGTCTCCACTGACTGGGCCTCAAATGACGAGGTTCTGACTGACCAGGTCCTTACTGAACAGACCTTTACTGACCAGGCCCCACTAATGAAGACTCCAAAGACCAGGCCCCCACTGACAAGACCACAGTTGATTATGCCCCCAGTGGCCACGTTTCACTGACTAGGCCCCACTGACATGTCCCTCACTCACCAGGTCCCCATTGACCAGGCCCCAACTGATGAAGCCTCAACTTACCAGGACCCCACTGACCAGACCTCCACTGAGTAGGCCCCACTAGCCAGGCCCCACTGATAGGCCCCCCAGTTCCAGACCCCACTGCCAAGCTCCCCACTGACCAGGTCTCTCCACTGATGAGGTTCCCACTGACCAGGTCCTTAATTACCAGACCTTACCTGGCTAGGCCCCACTACCCAGGACCCCAATAGTCAAGTCCCCACTGACCAGGTTCCTACTGAACAGACCCCCACTGACTGGGCCCCCACTGCCAGATATCCACTAACTAGGGCTCAATGACCAGGCTTCCACTGACCAGGACTCCAATAACCAGGTCACACTCACCAGGCCCCCACTGACCAGATTTCAGCTGACCAGGCTCATGCTGACCAGGACACACTGATGTAGTCCCAAGTGACCAGGCCCTCTGACCAGTACCCTCTGACCAGGCTCCCTCAGACCAGGTCCTCACTGACCAGGTGCCTGCTCACCAGGCTTCCTCTGACTAGGTCTCCAATGATTGTGTCCCCATTGACCATGCCCCCACTGACCAGGTACTATTGACTAGGCTGCTGCTGACCAGGTCAGCACCAACCCGACCCCCACTCACAAGGACCTATTCACCAGGCCCTGCTGACCAGGTCCCACATGACCAGGTCCCACATGACTCCACTGAATAGGTTCCACTGATGTGGCCCCAATAACTCACCTATATTAGTGTGTTCTTGCATCGCCATAAAAAAAACCTGAGACTGGGAAATTTATAAAGAAAAGAGGTTTAATTGACTCACAGTTCTAAAGGCTGTACAGGAAGCATGATGCTGGCATCTATTCGGCTTCTGGAGAGGCCTTAGGAAACTTTCAATCATGGTGGAAGGCAAAAGGGTAGCAGGCACGTCTTACATGGCTGGAGCAGGAGGAAGTGTGGGGAGGAAGTGCTACACACTTTTAAACAACCAGATGTCATGCAAACTCTATCACAAGAACAGCACTAAGGGGATGGTGCTAAACCATTAATGAGAAACCACCCCCACGATCCAATCACTTTCCACCAGGCCCTACCTCCAACATTGGGGATTCCAATTCAACATGAGATTTGGGCAGGGACAGATTCAAACCATATTGTTCCACCTCTGGCCTCTCCCAAATCTCATGTCCTTCTCATATTTCAAAATACTACTGGCTGGATACGGTGGTTCATGCCTGTAATCCCAGCACTTTGGGTGGCCGAGGCAGGTGGATCACAAGGTCAGGAGATCGAGACCATCCTGGCCAACATGGTGAAACCTCGTCTCTACTAAAAATCCAAAAAATTAGCCAGGCATGGTGATGGAGGCCTGTAGTCCCAGCTACTGGGGAGGCTGAGGCAGGGGAACCCGGGAGGTGGAGATTGCAGTGAGCTGCGATCACGCCACTGCACTCCAGCCTGGTGACAGAGGGAGACTCTGTCTCCAAAAAAGAAAATACTACCATGACTTCCCAACATTCCTGCAAAGATTTAACTCATTCCAGCATTAACTCAAGTCTATAGTCCAAAGTCTTATCTGAGACAAGGCCAGTCCCTTCTGCCTATGACCCTGTAAAATAAGAAACAAATTTGTTACTTCCAAGATAAAATGGGAGTATAGGCATTGGATCAACATTCCCATTCTAAAAGGAAGAAATTGGCCAAAAGAAAGGAGTTACAAGCATACACAAGTCCAAAACCCAGCAGAATAGTCATTCAATTTTAAAGCTCCAAAATAACTTCCTTTGATTTCATATCCCACATCAAGGGTATGCTGGTACAAGGGGTGGGCTCCCAAAGCCTTGGGCAGCACCACACTTGTGGCTTTCCAGGATTCAGCACCTGTAGATGCTCTCAAGGACTGCCCTTGAGTACTTGTAGCTTTTTCAGGCTGAGGGTGCAAGCTGCCAGTGGATCTACCATTTTGATGTCAGGAGGACAGTGGTTCTCTTCTCATAGCTCCACTAGGCAGTGCTCCAGTGGGACTCTGTGTAGGGGCTCCAACCCCACATTTCCCCTCCACACTGCCCTAGAAGAGCCCTTCATGAGGGCTCCACTCGTGCAGCAGGCTTCTGCATGGACATCCAGACTTTTCCATGAATCTTCCTAAATCTAGGTGAAGGTTTCCCAGCTTCAACTCTTGCACTCTGCACTGCAATGGTAGTGCAGGTCCAGTGAACCATCAAAGACCAGGTACATGCCTCTGCCTGGTGTTCTCGACTCATCCACCAGTGTGGAGCTGTCATCCCACTCTTAATTACAGTCATCATCACTGCCCTAGCTGGCCTGGCTACCACCAGAGTTGCTGAGGTGATGACTGCAGGTTCCCCAACCCCTGGCTCTGGAAAGCCTGAACTGGCAGCTGGAAGGCCCCTGGTGGTGGTACCTGTTGCTGCTGCAGCAGCAGCTAGAGGGCTTCAGGAGGCAGCTTTGAGGAGGTGGGTACCATGGTGAGGAGAGCCTTGAAGCCTCTGGGTGACACGTTGGCCTAGCAGGCTCGGGCACCAGGGCTGCTGTCACTCAACAGGCCCGGCCTAGGGGCAATGGAGTGAGGCCTTGTCTCTAAGAAGAAGCATCTGCATGACAGAAAACATTTGTATACTATACATCTGATAATGCATTAATATCACAAATGTATAAAAACTCAAACAATCCAACAGCAAAAAAACAAATACTATTAAATATTAGCAAAGGACTTGATTATGAGCAAAGGACATTTCTCAAAGAAGGCATGCATATGAGCAACAAGTACATGAACAAAAGCCCAAGTTCAATAATCATCAGGGAAATGCAAATTAAAACCAGAATGAGATGTCACCTCACATTTGCTAGAATAGCTATTTCAAAAAGTTTGAAATGCACTGAGTCTGGATCTTTAATATCTTTATTATTTCACTACTTCTTCCAATGTAAGGATTTGGTTTGTTAGTCTTCGATGTGTCTTTTTTTTTTTTTTTTGAGATGGAGTGTCACTCTGTTGCCCAGGCTGGAGTGTGCGCGATCATGGCTCACTGCAACCTCTGCCTCCCAGGTTCAAGCGATTCTCCTGCCTCAGTCTCCTGAGTAGTTGCGACTACAGGCGTGCACCACCATGCCAAGCTAATTTTTGTATTTTTACTAGAGACGGGGTTTCACCATGTTGGCCAGGATGGTCTGGATCTCTTGACCTCATGATCCACCCACCTTGGCCTCCCAAAGTGTTGGGATTACATGTGTAAGCCTCCGCGCCCAGCCTCAAGGTGTCTTTTTGTGGTTTTCAGTAAAGTTTTATGGTTTTACACAGGCCTAGGAATGTCTTCTAATCGATTTCATGGCAGTTTGCTAATGTGGACAGAGGCTGATTCTCTCTTTGTTATTGTTACTATGTGTTTATTATTAGTACGAAAGATTCAAGATTTATCGTATGTACAACGTGTATTTGTTCAATTTCCTGAATATTGTTAAACAGTTTTTGTTCTGAAATTTGAAATCGATTCCCCTGCTTTTCTATTTGCACTCATGGCCTCTGTAGATAACTGCAGTTCAAATTCTTTGACTTACATTCTTTCCTGTTTCCTCCTCTTCTCTCTTCTGGTCCAGGCTCAGGCATCCCCCAGAGTGATAAATGGGAGAGGCCTGGCTGGCCCTTGTCTTAGACTTTTCTTCATTGAAACGCTTCTGATGTTTGCTGTTGATTATGATGTTTGCACAAATATCTTTGCTTAATATGAATTTTATTTCCTTCCTTCCTTCCTTCCTTCCTTCCTTCCTTCCTTCCTTCCTTCCTTCCTTCCTTCCTTCCTTCCTCCCTCCCTCCCTCCCTCCCTCCCTCCCTCCCTTCCATCCATCCTTCCTTCCTTTTGAAACATGATGTCTGATGTTTCTCAGGCTGGAGTGCAGTGGCTAATCACAGGTGAAATCATAGCTCACTGCAGCCTCAAACTCCTGGGCTCAAGCGATTCTCTCACCTCCGCCTCCTGAGTAGCTGGAACTGTAGTCATGTGCCACCATGCCCAGCCAGAAGTTTCTGTTATCCTATTTGGTATTCTTAATCATTACATATTTTATTTAAGGATATACTAAAGTGATTACATATTTTTTCTATGTTAATCTTTTAATCAAATAAATAAACTAAATAATTTTTTTTTGAGACACGGTCTTGCTGTTACCCAGGCTGCAGTGCAGTGGTGCCATCACAGCTCACTGTAACCTCTGCCTCCTGGGTTCAAGCAATTATCCTGCTTTAGCCTCCTGAGTAGTTGGGACTACAGGCGTGTGCCACCACACCTGGCTAATTTTTGTCTTTTTAGTAGAGACAGGGTTTCACCATGTTGGTCAGGTTGGTCTCGAACTCCCGACCTCAGTTGATCTGCCCGCCTGAGCCTCCCAAAGTGCTGGAATTACAGGTGTGAGCCACCGTGCCCAGCCTCGATTTTATTTTTAATAGTAAAATGTACATGAATAGTTTTTCACGTAATCTGGTAGTAGAAATACACAAGATATCACCATTAGATACTGCTAATCAAACACTTAACAGGTGCAAGTATGTGGGTGATTTTGTATACAGTACTTCCAAACCTTTTTGTCAGACTAATGAGTATAATGAGATTTGATATTTGCTTCTGATGTTGCTGGATAAACTGGGTAAAGAAAAGGATTAAGTCAGGGATTCAAAGTTTTTAATACAAGTACTGCATTAATATCCTAAAAATTTATATGGAGCCCTGAAGAAGATCCTTATCTCCCGCAGCTTCCGGGCTCAAAATGCCGAAAATAAATCACAGCATCTCACCCCGTAACTGGATGAATTACAACAAAAATTAAATTCCCAGGCTGGCAGGTTGCCTACTATTAAAGTGGGTGTATTCATTCGGAAAACATTGGATATTAAAAAATTAGGGCCGGGCGCGGTGGCTCACGCCTGTAATCCCAGCACTTTGGGAGGCCGAGGCGGGCGGATCACAAGGTCAGGAGATCGAGACCACGGTGAAACCCCGTCTCTACCAAAAATATAAAAAATTAGCCGGGCGCGGTTGTGGGCGCCTGTAGTCCCAGCTACTCGGGAGGCTGAGGCAGGAGAATGGCGTGAACCCGGGAGGCGGAGCTTGCAGTGAGCCGAGATCGCCCCACTGCACTCCAGCCTGGGCTGGGCGACAGAGCGAGACTCCGTCTCAAAAAAAAAAAAAAAAAAAAAAAAAAAAAAATTAGAATGAGGACCTGGCGCGGTGGCTCACGCCTGTAATCCCAGCATTTTGGGAGGCCGAGGTGGGTGGATCACCTGAGGTCGGGAGTTTGAGACCAGCCTGGCCAACGTGGAGAAACCCCTTCTCTATTAAAAATACAAAATTAGCTGGGCGTGGTGGTGCATGCCTGTAATCTCAGCTACTCGGGAGGATGAGGCAGGAGAATGGCTTGAACCCGGGAGGTGGAGGTTGTGGTGAGCTGATATCTCACTACTGCACTCCAGCCTGGGCAACGAGAGAAATTTCATCCAAAAAAAATAAAAAAAGTATAGGCCAATGCTGGAACACAAAGTTGAATCAGGTAAGATTTATCAATGTGGGCCTTCCAAGCAGATTCTACATTTAATGTTGCAGCTTAAGGAATCAAAAAAAGTTCTCCTAGTTTGCTTCATTGACCAAAACATAAGCCAAAATGTGGTCAGTAGTAACTGAGTTAGAAATGCTGGATCTTAGGCCGGGTGGCTCACGCCTGTAATCCCAGCACTTTGGGAGGCCGAAGCACGTGGATCACCTGAGGTCAGGAGTTTGAGACCGGCCTGACCAACATGGAGAAACTCCGTCTCTATTAAAAATACGAAATTAGCTAGAAAAGGATTAAGTCAAGGATTCAAAGTTTTTAATACAAGTACTGCATTAATATCCTAAAAATTTATATGGAGCCCTGAAGAAGACCCTTATCTCCTACAGTTTCAGGGCTCAAATGCTGAAAATAATCACAGCATCTGGATGAATTACAACAAACTATAACTGGATGTAACTGGATGAATTACAACAAAAGTTAAATTCCCAGGCTTGCAGGATGCCTACTTTTAAAGTGGGTGTATTCATTCGGAAAACATTGGATATTAAAAAGTTAAAATGAGGGCCAGGCGTGGTGGCTCACGCCTGTAATCCCAGCACTTTGGGAGGCTGAGGTAGGAGGATCACCTGAGGTTGGGAGTTCTAGACCAGCCTGGCCAACATGGAGAAACTCTTTCTCTACTAAAAATAGAAAATTAGCTGGGCATAGTGGCGCATGCCTGTAATTCCCAGCTACACAGGAGGCTGAGGCAGGAGAACCTCTTGAACCCGGGAGGCGGAGGTTGCAGTGAGCTGAGATTGCACCATTGCACTCCAGCCTGGGCAACAAGAGCAAAACTCCACCTCAAAAAAAAAGAAAAGAAAAGAAACGAAAAGAAAAGAAAGAAAGAAAGAAATGCTGGATCTTCATTGGTTTGCTATAAAGTGATTCAAAAGCTTTGAAAGATTTGAATGATAAAGTGTCTTTTTCATTTAAAACATACTCAACTGAGGAGGATCCAGGAGATACCATTCATTATAACTGTGAGACATATATTTGTGAGAGGAGTCCCAGTATCTCTGAAGAGCTTGATCAACACACTTCTCTGTAAGACAGAACTTACAATGAAGATTGTTGCCACCAAAATGAAAAATCTAAATGCATTGGTTATAACTGGGTCTTGGGACTGCAGGATTTAAGTGGCAGCACTCAAATGCAGCTGTGAAAAAAATGGTGGGAATGGTTATTTAATAGACTGCAAAGTCAAAGCAAGCAATAAGAACAGTTTGACTCATGGGCTTCCTAGAATTAGAATAGATGGCACAGTGACTCATGCCTGTAATCCCAGCACTTTGGGAGGCTGAGGTGGGTGGATCACCTGAGGTCGGGAGTTTGAGACCAGTATGACCAACATGGAGAAACCCCATCTCTACTAAAAATACAAAATTAGCTGGGCGTAGCGGCACATGCCTGTAATCCCAGCTGTTAAGCAGGAGAATTGCTTGAACCCGGGAGGCGGAGGTTGCAGTGAGCTAAGATTGCGCTGAGCCGAGATCACACCATTGCACTCCAGCCTGGGCAACAAGAGCGAAACTCCGTCCCCCGCCCCCTGCCAAAAAAAAAAAAAAAAAGAATTAGAATAGATAGGAAGACTACTAAGTTCTTACTTGATCTGTAAAAGTTCAAGTCAAACAAACAAAGTCAAACCTGAAGTATGAAACAAAAAACAAAACCAAGGATTTATGGCTTCTCAATTTTTTTTTTTTTTTTTTTTTTTTTGAGATGGAGTCTTACTCTGTCACCCAGGCTGGAGTGCAGTGGCCAGATCTCAGCTCACTGCAAGCTCCTCCTCTCGGGTTCATGCCATTCTCCTGCCTCAGCCTCCCGAGTAGCTGGGACTACAGGCACCCGCCACCTTGCCCGGCTAGTTTTTTTTTTTTTTTTTTTGTATTTTTTAGTAGAGACGGGGTTTCACCGTGTTAGCCAGGATGGTCTGGATCTCCTGACCTCGTGATCCGCCCGTCTCGGCCTCCCAAAGTGCTGGGATTACAGGCTTGAGTCACCGCGCCCGGCCTTTTTTTTTTTTTTTTTAAATGGAGTCTCACTCTGTAACCCAGGCTGGAGTACAGTGGCGCGACTTCGGCTCACCGCAACCTCCACTTCCTGGGTTCAAGCCTTCCGGGTACCTGGGATTACAGTCATGTGCCACCACGCCGGCTAATTTTTGTATTTGTTTAGTAGAGACTGGGTTTCATCATGTTGGTCAGGCTAGTCTCGAACTCCTGACCTCAGGTGATCCACCCACCTCAGCCTCCCAAAGTGCTGGGATTACAGGCATGAGCCACTGCACCCAGCCTGAAATCATAATTTTAAAACTAAAAAAAATAAATAAATTCAAGCCTGAATGGTTTTCTCAGTCCAGTGTTTAAAAAAGAATTAACACCATTTCTACTCAATATTGTTCAGAAAGTAGAAGAGGAAGGAACATTTCCCAATATATTTTAGGAACCTAGTACTACCCTCCAACAGAATCAGAGAAAGGCAATACAAGTTCAGGTGCGGTGGCTCAATGCCTGTAATCCCAGCACTTTGAGAAGCCAAAGCAGATGAATCATTTGAGGTCAGGAGTTCTAGACCAGTCTGCTCAACATGGCAAAACCCTGTCTTTATTAAAACTATAAAAATTTGTCGGGTGTGGTGGTGGGTGCTTGTAATCCTAGCTACTTGGGAGGCTGAGGGAGGAGAATCGCTTGAACCCAGGAAGCAGAGGTTGCAGTGAGCCAAGGTTGCGCCACTGTACTCCAGTCTGGGCAACAGGGCGCAACTGTCTCAAAAAAAAAAAAAAAAAAAAAAATTCACTAGTATTTAAATGTGCCTGTTGCTGCAGGTTCACATTATCAGTAAAATAGCATCAGATATCGAAATATGCAAAAAGAATAACACCCATGAACCCAAAGACAAGATTCCCAGCTTCATAAACGGCCCAGCAGCATCAGAATTAGAAGATTTCTAAGTAACTAGAATTCTTTGCTCCACTGGAGAGGATGAACATGGGGGCTCCAGCAAGATAAGGACAGGGCCAGTGGACAGTGACTGGTCTAGTGAGCGTAGAATCCCAAAGACCTTGGGAAATAGTTACACAACAAGCTTTCAGGAAACAACTGGAACAAACCAGGCAACCCCACAGATACTACCAGGAATGGATAAGCAGAAGAGGGTCAGAGCCACAAAATCTAAGCAAAAGACACCAAACCACAAGAAGCACCCAGCCCTGTGAACACCAGCTATGGCTACATCAGGACCAATCTTTTCAGACAGCTGCTGTGGACTGATGAGAGCAGCCACACGCCAAACAGCAGTGCATCTGAACACAAGTCCCAAGACTCTCTTCTCTATTAATCCTCGTTTTGAGAGGATGGATATGGTTACATTACAACATCCCCAAGCAACACTTGTGGGCGAGGGTGATCAGACACCCTCACCTAAAGAGGGCACAGAAAGGAGTAGGATGAAAACAGAGGGATAGGGAAGGGATGTGTGCACTGGATCACATGGACTTTCCCCACAGGCACTATTTAAAACAAAAGAAGAGCCCTAGAAATGTGCTGTGGTCTCCCTATACTTCCTCATCTTGCCAGGTGCATAGGTGCCACATGGTTTTGTTTTGTTGGTTTTTGAGATGGAGTTTCGCTCTTTTGCCCACGCTGGAATGAAGTGGCTTGATCTAGACTGACTGCAACCTCCATCCCCTGGGTTCAAGCGATTCTCCTGCCTCAGCCTCCAGAATAGGTGGGATTACAGTGCCTGCCACCACGCCTGGCTAATTTTTGTATTTTAGTAGAGATGGTGTTTCGCCATGTTGGCCTGGTCTCAAACTCCTAGTCTCAAACTCCTGACTTCAGGTGATCCACCCGTCTCGGTCTCCCAAAGTGCTGGGATTACAGGCGTGAGCCACCATGCCTGGCAGATGCCATAATTTTTTTTCTTTCTTTACACAGGTGCTGATGAACTCAGGTGTAATTAACCCTAAGGGGTAAATTATTCACTAAGTACAGTAATAGGGTCCAATTTTTATGGCCAGGTTTTCAGTTCTTTGAAAACCTACATTCAGACATCACAAATGGGCCCGGCGCGGTGGCTCAAGCCTGTAATCCCAGCACTTTGGGAGGCCGAGACGGGCGGATCACAAGGTCAGGAGATCGAGACCATCCTGGCTAACACGGCGAAACCCCGTCTCTACTAAAAACACAAAAAAAATTAGCCGGGCGAGGTGGCGGCGCCTGTGGTCCCAGCTACTCGGGAGGCTGAGGCAGGAGAATGGCGGGAACCCGGGAGGCGGAGCTTGCAGTGAGCTGAGATCTGGCCACTGCACTCCAGCCTGGGCGACAGAGCGAGACTCCGTCTCAAAAAAAAAAAAAAAAAAAAAAAAAGACATCACAAATGAAACATACTGGAATGTGTGACGCGAACAATGTCTTGGAGATTAACATCCAGGTTTTTACATATTAGATATAACAACATGAAAGCTGGTACCATCTGGGAACCAAAGGAACTGTCCCTGAGAACATAGAATTTTAGGAACATCAATTATTAAGAGGTTACATGGAAGCAGAAGTGCTCCTAGATGTTTCCATTATCTAGATAGAAAAATTCAACAGATGAGTCCCAGTGAGTTAAGGAACATCCCTGACAGCTGTGGGTGATGGGCTTTCCATCCAAAGCAGAGATGTGAAACCTGATGGCTTTCAAATGACCCCCCAGTGCTCCACATCTCAAAAGTCAATCCCACAAAGCTGAAACGCTATCTGTTCCTGAGGGATCAGGTCCGACCTGTGTCTCTGAGACACTGATTTGAGATGAGGCCAATGATTTCAAACGTAAATTGCCTAAATCATCATCAGTTTCATGTTGTGTGTTTTGGAGCTTGTCCACTTGAGAGGGTTGACAAAAAATGGCTCACAAGACACATGCCTGGGAAATGGGGTTTTCTCCTTTGCTCTTGGCAGATCCTGGGCAACCCAATAATTAAGCTTCTTGATGTCTCAACTTTCACATTCGCGAAAAAGGCGCCAGTGTGCGGGATATTTCCCCGAAGCCACGGCCCTTGTCACCCCCGACAAAGCTCTGAAGTTGTGCACAGGTGGGCCAGGTGGTAGATTTTTCTCAAAAGCAGCTGAGCTCGCACTCTAGCTAGAGAAGGTACAGGGCTGCGGCACAACGTACATTGTCTTAGACATCAGGACAGTTTCCAAAGCAGTTTGGGAAAGAAGGCAGCTCCCTGGGCTGGAGACGACGCCATGCTCTGGGAAGACCCCTGGGTGCGGGTGAGAGGAATCCAAGCTGCACAGGGCCAATGACGGGAGGACGATCCGCCCGATTTAGACAAAGGTAAGGTATATTTCCTAGCTTAATACCCTCCTCAATGCCCAGCCCAGACCTGCCTTTCACGTCCCTAGCTGTATTCACTCTCCCTGGCAAGGGGGCGGCGTGAAATCGGCGGCCAGCAGTGCTTTCCACACCGGTAAATCCACACAGCTATGCCCCTCCCTCCAGGGCTACGCACCGCCCCGATGCATACTGGGATTGTAGTTCTGAAGCTACCTACCCATGGGCCTAGAGCAATGAAGAGACTATAATTCCCAGCATACAAGGCGCGGCGCGCACCGCCCGGCCCCTTCCTCTAAGGCTGCGAACCGCCCCTGAGCCTGGTACAGCTGGGATTGTAGTCCTGCAGCCTTGTGGCCGAAGGGCTGGGAGTTGGCTATGAGATTACATCTCCCAGCAAGCTCAGCGAAGCGCGCGCAGCTCCGCCCCTTCCTCCAGTGATGCGCACAGTCCCTGATCCCTGTGCACGCTGGGATTGTAGTCCTGCAGCCCTGTGATCACTGGCTGGTAACAAAAAATTTCAGCTCACGGAATGGTAGGCGAAGGCCCCCAACCTCAGCCTCGCTCCTCCATGCCTTCACAGCAGTTCTGCCATGCGGAGGGGGAGCCTGCCTGTTCTTTAACCTCACCTACCTGATGGGAGAGGGCAAGCTACCAGGGCAGCTTGTCTCACCAAGTAATTGTGATCCCGTATCCCCCAACGTGCTGGCTTCTTGACTTCCAAAGTTGCGGTAAGTTTGATTTCTCACAGAACTGCAAGAGTCCGGGATCGTTTCCCAGCCTGCCCAAAGTTGCCATGGTTCTCACCCTCTGGGAGGTTGGCACACCCAGTGACACCTTGTGTCCCTTGAAACTAATCTGTGTCACCTTTTAGGGTTTTGAGACCGCTTGAACTCTGACTTTGTGGCGTTTATTACCAAATCTACTAAAATGGGTCAACTGTCTGATTTTACCTCCTTTTCCACACATGTTGGTTAGGTCATCTGTTGATTAGACATGGTTTTCTCCAAAAGGGGATTATCTCTTCTTGATTACCTCCAAGAGAAGGATGAAACGATTGGGCGCTCTAAGGATCTATTTCCCAAATTTGGGATTCCACACTGATCATTCCTGGGCAAAATGTGTCTTTCTGTTCCATAACCACAATCTTAGGCCAGCCTGAGTGCCATCCCAGCCCAATGGGGGTTATGGAACTCCAACTTAGTTCTGGTTAAGTTTTATGTAAATATCCTTGTCTCTGTTTCGCCTGGCTCTGTTAGATAAAATGTCTGGGAGAAAGTAGGAGGTGACAAGAATACAGGTGAAATCATAGGTACTGGAATGGGACACACTGATTCTGTGGAGGTAGAGGGAGAACAACAACCTAAAACCCAGGGAATGAACAACTTAGACCTCAGAAGCTGTGGGGAATGGAGGGGCATTAATAACTTTTTGTCTTTCTGAATTACCTCTGGTGCAACCCAGAAAAGAGTATGGGAATCCTGTTGGGCCAGGACAAGAGTAGGGTTAGACCAGAAGGTAACGCAGAGGCTGTGAATTCATCTTCTCCTTTTGGCTCCCCATATTAACCTTAAGAATCCTTTGAGACTGTTCTCTCTGTGATGTAGGTGTGGAATTCTAGGGGGCAGCATGCACTCTCGGTGCCCAGCTGTCTGAGACCACGGTTCCTTCAGATGATGAATGATATGATTTGGCTGTGTCCCCACCCAAATCTCATCTTGAATTGTAGCTCCCATAATTCCCATGTGTTGTTGGAGGGACCTAGTGGGAGGTAATTGAATCATAGGGGTGAGTCTTTCCCATGCTGTTCTCGTGATAGTGATTATGTCTCAGGAGATCTGATGGTTTTATAAAGGGCAGTTTCCCTGCACATGCTCTCTTGCCTGCCACCATGTAAGACGTGACTTTGCTCTTCCTCGCCTTCCTCCATGATTGTGAACCCCGCTGCCCTGACCTATAGGTCACATGTGGAATTGTGAGTCAATTAAACCTCTTTCCTTTATAAATTACCCTGTCTTGGATATGTCTTTATTAGCAGCATGAGAACAGACTAATACAATGGAGAACCATGGCTTTTTTCTGAAGAGACTCAGTCCCCCGTGGGTAAGCTTAAGCTGGGTGCTATGCAGCATTGATTACATTTTCTCCTTCTTCTGTGAACTGGGGCTCCTCCTTCCGTTTTCCTACCACCATTAATCTTTTTGGTCAATATTTGGGTAAATTAGAGACATAGGTAAGGGAATCTTAGACAGCCCCAGCATAGCTAGACTCTTGCCTATTTCTTTTCCCAGTTTATGAAATCAATTATATTGGCAAAGAGAGATACCCTTAGGTGGGGTCACTCAGGAGCAATTAGAGCAGCGTACTTCTAGAGAAGCTGATAGGACAGGGCAGATGTGCCAGTGAGGATCAAAGCTTCTGTCTAAATTTTTGAGTCTATCTGTGTGTGGCAGATGAATTCAGGAAAGATCCCAGATCCCTGGAAGGTACCATTAAGAGAGGATTCATGTAGATCAGAACACTAGGGCGTGTGTTCATCAGTGACCTTCTAAGTCAGATTCTCAGGGTTAAGTCTGTGGTAGGGCTGCAGAGCAATGCTTGCCTGTGAAAGCCTCTGATCATGTGTAAAATATGTGGCTCTGCCACAGGGAGACATCTTTATCTGACAGAACATTGTACTTCTGTGGATGTGAGACTCTTTGCTCTTCCTTAGCAGAGCACCGCTGACTGATTGTTTGAGAATCATGCATACATAGGCCTGTTTATTTTGAATTTCTTAAATATTAGAACAGGTAAAAACTTTTTTTTTTTTTTTTGAGATGGAGTCTTGCTCTGTCGCCCAGGCTGGAGTGCAGTGGCCGGATCTCAGCTCACTGCAAGCTCTGCCTCCCGGGTCTACACCATTCTCCTGCCTCAGCCTCCCGAGTAGCTGGGACTACAGGCGCCTGCCACCTCGCCCGGCTAGTTTTTTGTATTTTTTTAGTAGAGACGGGGTTTCACCGTGTTAGCCAGGTTGGTCTTGATCTCCTGACCTTGTGATCCGCCCGTCTCGGCCTCCCAAAGTGCTGGGATTACAGGCTTGAGCCACCGCGCCCAGCCAGGAAAAAACATCTTTATCCACTTTCTTTTTTTTTTTTTGAGACGAAGTCTTAGTTTGTCTCCCAGGCTGGAGTCCGGTGGTGCGATCTCGGCTCACTACAACCTCCCTTTCCCAGATTGAAGCAACTCTCCTGCCTCAGCCTCCCGAGTAGCTGGGATTACAGATGCGTATCACTATGCCTAGCTAATTTTTGTGTTTTTTGTGGAGACGGGGTTTCACAATGTTGTCCAGGTTGGTCTTGAACTCCTGACCTCGTGATCTGCCCGCCTCGGCCTCCCAAAGTGTTGAGATTATAGGCGTGAGCCACCACGCCTGGCCTTTATCCACTTTCAAGTTGAATAAGAGCATGAGCATCTTCAGGGAGAATGTCACAGGAGGAAATTCTGGGGCCTTGCCCATTCCCAAAAACCTCAGAAATCCTGATACAATTTGTAGAATTCACCTTATCAACACTGATTCGTTTTTTTGTATAGATTTATTTTTCATTGGACCTTTATTTTGTTCTATATTCTGAAGAACATGAAGAGTAAATCATTTCTTTCCTTTGTGATAGGAACATCAATTTTTCACATGTAAAAGTATTAATGATGCCATCCTCCACATAGCTTTTCCTGCTTATTAAATTTTTGCTGTGGTCTAAATATTTGTGTCCCCCTCCAAATTCATATGTGGATAGTATTAGGCATGCGACCTTTGGGGAAGTGACTAAGCCAAGAGAGTGCCATCTTCCTGAATGGACTAAGTGCCCCTTTGAATGAGGTTGAAGGGAGTGTCCTTGTCTTTCACCATGTGAGGACACACCAAGAAGGTATCATCTATGAGGATCAGGGCTGTCACCAAACACCAAATTTGTTGGTGCCTTGATCTAGCACTTTCCAGCCTCCAGAATTGTGAGCAATAAATTTCTGTTGTTTTTACATTACCCAGCCTAAGGTATTTTGTTACAGCAGCCTGGATGGACTAAGACACTTTCTTAGGTACTTTAGTCTATTTCTGAATTTTTAGTTCCAATGATCTATTAGCTTTTATTTATTTTATTTTACTTATTTATTTATTTTTAGACAGAGTCTTGCTCTGTCACCCAGGCAGGAGTGCAGTGGCGCAATCTCAGCTCACTGCAAGCTCCGCCTCCTAGGTTCACGTCATTCTCCTGCCTCAGCCTCCCAAGTAGCTGGGAATACAGGTGCCTGCCACCACGCCCTGCTAATTTTTTTTGTATTTTTAGTAGAGACGGGGTTTCACCATATTAGCCAGGATGGTCTCGATCTCCTGACCTCGTGATCCACTCACCTCGGCCTCCCAAAGTGCTGGGATTACAGGCGTGAGCCACCACGCCCAGCCGATCTGTTAGCTTTTTTAATCAAGATTTTTCACAGGGCTGGCCAATATTATCTGTGTTATTTTTTGTTTCCCCAGAGTTTTCTTGGCTCTTCTTATCTTTTCATCTATATGCTGTTTTATTTTATGTATGTATGTATGTATATGTGTATGTATGTATGTATTTATTTTTGAGACAGAGTCTTGCTCTGTCACCAGGCTGGAGTGCAGTGGCACCATCTTGGCTCACTGAAACCTCTACCTCCCAGGTTCAAGCAGTTCTCCTGCCTCAGCCTCCCAAGTAGCTGGGATTACAGGCACCTGCCGTCTTGTCTGGCTAATTTTTGTATTTTCATAGAGATGGGTTTCACCATGTTGGCCAGCTGGGGCTCAAACTCCTGACCTCAGGTGATTCACCCACCTCGGCCTCCCAAAGTGCTAGGATTACAGGTGTGAGCCACCACACCTGGCTTATATACTACTTTATAGTAAAATGCCTACCTCCAATATTTAATGGTATCTATATTAGAACAAAATTTAATGTATGAACTACCTTAAGGACAATTTATATTGATAGTATATTTTCTGTCTAAGAACATGTAATTTTTCTATTTGCTTATGTCTACATTCATATATTTCATGAACATCGTGTGTCTTTTCTCATATTCTGTAAACCTTTTTGTAATATGGATTCCTAGATGGTTTATTTTATTCTACTAAAAAGTAATCTGAGACACAATAAATTGTAAAGAGTTTATTTGAGTGAGAACAATTGATTAATTATAGGACACCAGTCTAAAAGAGGTTTAGGTTTTATTAACAGTGTAAGAGGCAACTATTTATTGGAAAAATGTAGAAACAAATTATTTGATTAATGGTAGTTACAAACTTGTTTCTTCTTGGTTTTTTGTTTATCTTGTTGAAAAGTCCCTAGTTATATAAGGTTGTTGGCTACTTCTGATTGGTTTAGCTTCCTTTCTATTTTCTTTAAAATAGGCAGCTACGAGAAATAATTCAAGTTAAGTTTAGCTGGGCATGGTGGCTCATGCCTGAAATCCTGGCACCTTGGGAGGCCACGGCGGGTAGGTCACCTGAGGTCAGGAGTTCGAGACTAGCCTGGCCAACATGGTGAAACCCCCATCTCTACTAAAAATACAAAAAAATTAGCTGAGCATGGTGGCGGGCGCCTGTAATCCCAGCTACTCAGGAGGCTGAGGCAGGAGAATCACGTGAACCCCTGAGGCAGAGGTTGTAGTGAGCCGAGACCGTGCCATTGCACTCTAGCCTGGGCAACAAGAACGAAACTCCAACTCAAAAAAACCAAAAACAAAAACCAATACCCAAATCCAAAATACTCTTCCAACATTAACTTTTGAAAACTGCCTGTGATTCATGCTGACTCATACACCTCCCTCCTCCTCAATTCATGGAGAACGTGCAGGAACTATCAAGTTGTAGGACAGATGGCCAGAACCAGACACGATGACATGCTGGGGTGGGGCCTATTTCACAGACCTTCGAACCCATAAGAAGGAAAAGTAGAACCTGGAACTGAGGATGCTCCAGCAACTCCAGATTTCATAACCCCTTAACAGGACTGACAGGAAGACCAAAGGCAAGGTTGAGACATCTGGAGGGTGAAAACCACCCTTGAACATCGGAATCCTTGGACATTGGAACTCCCCATGTCCACAGCCCTCTCCAAGCATGGATAGAGAAACTCAACAAAAATACACAAAAAGCTCAGTATACTCCAGAGTTTCTCACTCAGGAGCTCATTTTAATCCTGGAGGGTCATTGTGGGCAGGTGTAGGAGAATATCTTGAAATTGCATATGGCAGGCCCAATAGCAATAGAGCCATATTAAAGTGGATCTTGATTGTACATTAAGAAACTATGGGCCGGGCACGGTGGCTCAAGCCTGTAATCCCAGCACTTTGGGAGGCCGAGACGGGCGGATCACGAGGTCAGGAGATCGAGACCATCCTGGCTAACACGGTGAAACCCCGTCTCTACTAAAAAAATACAAAAAAAAAAAAAAAAAAAAAAACTAGCCGGGCGAGGTGGCGGGCGCCTGTAGTCCCAGCTACTCGGGAGGCTGAGGCAGGAGAATGGCGTGAACCCGGGAGGCGGAGCTTGCAGTGAGCTGAGATCCGGCCACTGCACTCCACCCTGGGCGGCAGAGCGAGACTCCGTCTCAAAAAAAAAAAAAAAAAAAAAAAAAAAAAAAGAAGCTATGGCTGGGCACGGTGGCTTACGCCTGTAATCCCAGCACTTTGGGAGGCTGAGGTGGGTGGATCATCTGAGGTCGGGAGTTAGAGACCAGCCTGACCAACGTGGATAAACCCTGCCTCTACCAAAAAACACAAAAATTAGCCGGGTGTGGTGGTATAGCAGGACGAGCCACAGACAAAACCCCTCAGACACCAATTTAAAGAAGGAAAGGCTTTATTGGGCCAGGAGCATTGGCAAGACTCACATCTCAAAAACTGAGCTCCCGGAGTGAGCAATTCATGTCCCCCTTAAGGGCTTACAATTCTAAGGGGGTCTGCGTGAGAGGGTCGTGATTTATTGAGCAAGCAGGAGGTACGTGACCGAGGGCTGCAAGCCCTGGTAATTAGTACGGAACAGAACAGGACAGGGATTTTCACAGTGCTTTTCTATACAATGTCTGTAATCTATAGATAACATAAACCAATTAGGTCAGGAGTCGATCTTTAACTACCAGGCCCAGGGTGTGGCGCCGGGCTGTCTGCCTGTGGATTTCATTTCTGCCTTTTAGTTTTTACTTCTTCTTTCTTTGGAGGCTGAAATTGGGCATAAGACAATATAAGGGGTGATCTCCTCCCTTATTCCCCGCTTTTGAGAACTTCACTCATTAGTGGGAGTTCTCACTTTCATTTTCACTACCCATGTCTTCTTGCAAAACAGATCAATAGTGATTTATATAGTATACTTCTGCTAAAGCATTTTGGTGAACTAAGGTAGCAATGAAGCTTTTTATCATTCGAAGAAGTACAGGTAGCAAACAAGGGAGCAGTAAGCAGGTTCCTATTACTATTATGACTCTTATTATAAGAGTTTTATTTTTTTTAATTTTTTTTATTTTTATTTTATTTTTTTTGAGACGGAGTCTTGCTCTGTGCCCCAGGCTGGAGTGCAGTGGCGCGATCTCGGCTCACTGCAAGCTCCGCCTCCTGGGTTCACGCCATTCTCCTGCCTCAGCCTCCCGAGTAGCTGGGACTACAGGCGCCCGCCACCTCGCCCGGCTAATTTTCTTGTATTTTTAGTAGAGACGGGGTTTCACCGTGTTAGCCAGGATGATCTCGATCTCCTGACCTCGTGATCCGCCCGTCTCGGCCTCCCAAAGTGCTGGGATTACAGGCTTGAGCCACCGCGCCCGGCCGAATTATAAGAGTTTTAAATCCTCTTAGCTCTGGGAACCATTTTTTAAACATGGCCCCAGGATCAAATCCATGCCACACTTGCATGGGCACATGTGCCAGTTTTGTCATAACTCTATGTCTTCAACTACTTGCCCTTGATCAACTATGTGTAGACAGCAATTAGTAAGGTTATATTTCCTACATACCCCTCTTTCAGCTGCTAGCAAGTAGTCGAGAGCCAATCTGTTTTGATAGATAGCATTTCTCATCTGAGTTTCTTGCTGGGCCAGAATAGTCAAGGCTCTGCTGGTCTTATTAGTGATTATTTCTAAGACAGCTTGTAACTGTATGATTTGGTTGAGCATGTAAATGGGGATACGGTATCCCTGCGAGCCATCTTGTGCCCAAGTACAGGCCCATGATATTGTATGATTCTCTCAGGGGGACATTTATCATCTTTCTAATTTCCTATAGCTGTGCTTCTCTTTTCACGGGAAGCATAGACAGGGAAGCCCAGGAGTTTGCCTGTCTTTATGGCAGTAGGAAGAAAGATGGTTTAATAGTGCCAGTAACACAACTACCTGCCCACTGGTGGGTAATTTGGTGTAAGCTCTATGCCCACATATCCAGTATAATCCAGTGGGGGCTGGCCAGTCCCGGTGGAACTCTGGGTGGGTCCTCAGTTTGCAACTTTGTGAATTTACTAAATGGATTTTTCTTAGTGTGGTTTTAACTCCTCTAGGTGACTGTTTTTGTAGTACTATTATACAGTTTTTGCCCAAGGCAGCTGAGTCTTCTCACAGGAAGGGTGAAGTCCTTCCCCACTCTTGCTATATGGTATTGTCTAATGATTGAGGCTTTTAGGACCCAGAAGTTATCAGGGTGATTCTTTTGAGCCAGGAATTCATCAGGAACTGGGTCTGCAGGTACTAATTCTCAGGCTTCCCATGGCCATTGATCTCCCATTACAGTTCCTCCACATACATAACATGAAGTGACACTGAGAGACTGGGCTACATGCTCAGCTAATTGGAAAAACAAATTTCTTGTTTTTCCTGGAATTTCTGGTACTGGCACATTCAGTTCATCATAGAAGGTTTGAAATACCGCCTCAGGTGAGTGTTTATAAACTTCTTTTCAAACCACGATATTTACTCAAGGATCTAGTCCAGCCCCATCAATTCCTAGGATTACACGCTCCCCTTTTTTCCAGTGAGGATCAAGGAGGTTGGTTATTACTAGTTCTAAGGGGTTCCACTGACCACTGGTACAGAAAGGGCTACTTTTCCCTTTCCGAAGGTGGACAGGATCCTTTTTATTTTTTACCCAAGTAGCCTAAATGATACATGACCAGTATCCACATTCATTTTCACACAGTCTTAATTCATGACAAATGTACTTATTTTCTGCCACATAGCCTCTTTCTTAATTAAGAGAACCACATCTTATTCCTAACTTATTACTATTAATGACAGCACAGGCATCAAACTTCAAGGTGACTTGTTTGGGGACCCCCCCCCCCTTTATTTTTGTTTTGGCTAAGACTTTACTCATATCATTCATGAGTCCCCACCAGTCCTCAGTCCTTAATCTTATTTTAAAAATTGTGGTCGTGGGAGGCTCAGATGGGTCATAACACACATCAGGTTGGTCATTCCCTGGGCTATATACCTTGTATAGTATAGCATTACACAAACAAGTTCTTTTTAGAGTCCCGGTACACTTATAATAACCATAAAATATAGGACTGTAGCAACTTTTTGTCCTATCTCAGTGACTTGATATATACACTGGGAACAGCCCTCAGTCTGAGGAAGGTCAGTTGAAGTCCTTACTTTACAAGTCCAAATTTTAAGGAAAATGAGTCCCACAATGAGTTTTCTCATGCTTTGGCCATGCATGGACCAGTCAGCTTCCGGGTGTGACTGGATCAGGGCTTGTCATCTTCTTCAGAGTCACTTTGCAGGGGTTGGCGAAGCTGCTCCTGCCCACTACAGCTAACAGTCTACTGATGTTCAAGGATGGTCTTAGAGGTTGGGCCCACTAGAATAAACTGAGTCCAATACCTCTACACAGTTATGTTTAACTGGGCTCTCTGATACCGGAAGCAAGGTGGCAGGGTTTAGGGTGTTGCAAACTTCAATGGTTATGCGGGGATTTTCACATAGCAAGCTTTGGCACTTGGTTAATCTAGCATTTGTTAGCCAATGATGTCCTGTGGTATTCATCAAAGTCACCACAGCATGGGGGGGCCTTTATATTCAGGTTTTGCCCAGGGGTTAGTTTATCTGCTTCTTGTGCTAACAGGGCCGTTGCTGCCAGGGCCCGTAGACATGGGGGCCAGGCTTTGGAAACCCCATCTAGTTGTTTTGAGAGATAGGCCACTGGCCTTGGCCAGGGCCCCACAATCTGGGTTAAAACTGCAACTGCCATTTTTTCTGTTTCTGGCACATAGAGTGTGAAGGGTTTTGTCAGGTCAGGTGGCCCCAGGGCTGGGGCTGACATGAGTTTTTCTTTTAACTCATGAAAAGCTTATTGCTGTTGGTTGTAATAGATGTAGTTTATCCAATTTACATTTTTATTAACTGTCACCCACCAAAATATTGACTCAAATCCTGCAGTTATTTGATTTCAAGCTTTAAATTGATCTGGTATTCCCTGTGGGACTCCAATTGCATCTAAATAAACGTGAGAGTCGAAAGACCCATAAGGGGCTTCTCTTGCTTTATGATATCTTATTTTTCCTCCCTCTGGTTGATGAAATGCCAGGGTGAAAGGGATAGCCAATTGGACTAAAGTACAAGTGCCACTCCAGTTATTCGGCAGAGTGCCCAGTAAAGGTCTACTGCAATACCACCACACATCTGCATGGGGGTGAACAAGGGCTGACTGATTGATAAGCTCTTGAAAATTCTGAAGCTCACTGCATCCTTTCAGGTCTCCAAGGAACGCTAAGTATCCTCCCTGTTGTGAAAAAACATGAAGTGAACTTAGTGTTGGGAGATGGAGGCTGGATGGCCCTCGGGGGCTGACCCATAGGGTGCCAGACTTCGAGATATAGCAGAGAGGGCTTGGCACAACTTATTACTCCAGGCTGTAGAATCCTGAAAAAGAGCTACCATGCAGCACATGCCTGGTCAACTGGAGGACCACCTTAGTGGAAAGGGGACAGTCTGGGCCTCTGGCCTGCCATATGCACAAGCAAAACAATTGCTTTTGTTTAACATGCGGATGCAATACTCGATCCATTCCAACCAGGCATTTGCGTCTTGGTATCCTGTTTTAATTGCCAAAGTTTGTTTTAAGTCTTTAACTTCTGTGATCCTCTAATAAAATTAATATATGATTTTAGGAAATTACAACAACTGGTTGGGGCAGTCCATCCTTTCTCTTTAGTGGTCCACAGAATGTTGGACCAACTACAGCATAAAAGCTCTACATTGGGGAGCAAGACTCCTGGTTGACACTGGAGTCTTTATCAAAATTTCCCCAGATTAAATGGTCCTAATTTACTGATGCCCAGTCTGAGGAGAGTCAGAAGGGACGGAGGTACTTTTCTGAAGTAGAGAACTGTCTTTGACTTGGCAAGTCCCCACAGGGTATAACAAGGGAAGCATTAAATGCAATAGTTTGAGACAAAATTGACTTGGTTATGTTAATAACTAGATGGTCAGCAATAGAGTGAGGAAAGAAGAAAGAGTAATAGAATGGATGAAAGAGTTAAAAGAGATGAATGGATGAAAGAGTTAAAAGAAATGAAAGAGTTAAAAGTTTTCTTAGCTTTAGTTTGGTAGGGTTTTCCCCTGGGACTATTGCCCATGACTCTGGAGGGGGTGGTGCTTTCTTGACTTGGTTGTGACGAGTCCATCCTTTTTCAGCAGTCTTGGTGGTTAGCAACACAAAGTAGGGTCCTTCCTAGGCTAGCTCGAGTTTCCTTTCTTTTCATCTTTTGATGAAAATGTGATCTTTAGGCTGGTGCTGGTTTACTGGAAATTCTAGGGGTGGTACATGTGCTAAAAGACTTTTAGTTTTGAGGGAAAGGAAAGTGGAAGATAAAGTATACAATTTCTAAGGAAATGACCTCTTGTTTTAATGTGGGGACATCAGCAGTGGACTTTATAGTCCTTGGTGCCTTTCTACTGAGAAATTTCTTTTAGCACCTATTTTTATTAGTTTTTAAACCAAAGAAAGCCAAACACCATTTTATATTTAATAATGCTTCTTGTATGATTTTCATACCAGATAAGCTAAATTTCACCTTTATATTAGTGTGTTATTAATGTTAAACTTAATTTTAATAAAACCTTGTAGACATATTTATCCAATTTTTAATGTTGGACCATAAGGTAAGATTTTTACAGACTCTTTTTAATCTTTTATAATTTTTGTTAAAGGGTAGATTAGTGCTTTAAGAAAAACCTGTTGTGTTTTTACTTTAATGTCCAGTTCACAGAAAAACTGGATGACCCCTTTGACTTTAATATGTTTATACACAGAATTTTCTTTACAATTAACATTTTTAAACTTGCTTAAACCTTCAAAACAATAATTTTTTAACCTTTTAATGTAGGTAAAAATTTACATTCTTATGCCTCCTTATAATCCTTTTACCAAAGGTATATTTTACTTTCCTTATACAACTTTCACATAAACTGTTTTTTTTTAATAGTTTTACATTCAGGAGGCCTACTTATTTATTTATTTATTTTTTGAGACGGAGTCCCGCTCTGTCGCCCAGGCTGGAGTGCAGTGGCACGATCTCGGCTCACTGCAAGCTCTGCCTCCTGGGTTCACGCCATTCTCCTTCCTCAGCCTCCCGAATAGCTGGGACTACAGGTGCCCGCACCACACTCGGCTAATTTTTTGTATTTTTTTTTTTAGTAGAGGCGGGTTTCACTGTGTTAGCCAGGATGGTCTCAATCTCCTGACCTCGTGATCTGCCTGCCTCAGCCTCCCAAAGTGCTGGGATTACAGGCATGAGCCACTGCGCCCAGCCAATTACTTTTAAATTATACAATATTTCTTGAATAAATTCTTTTTTTATAACATTTTGCTCTTTCACAACTTTCGCAGACAATTCTTTGACATGCCTCAACTTTCTGACTTATTACAAACATTTCTTTCTTTAAACAACCAGTTAATTTATTTCAGGACAAGAATTTACCATATAACACTCTTTTTACATAAATTCTGCCCCCCTTTTTCCCTTTTTTCCGAAGATAACCATTCTTTTTTTGTTGTTGTTGTTGAGGCAGAGTCTCGCTTTGTGGCCTAGACTAGAGTGCAGTGGCCAGATCTCAGCTCACTGCAAGCTCCGCCTCCCGGGTTCACGCCATTCTCCTGCCTCAGCCTCCCGAGTAGCTGGGACTACAGGCAACCGCCACCTCGCCTGGCTAGGTTTTTGTATTTTTTAGTAGAGACGGGGTTTCACCGTGTTAGCCAGAAGATGGTCTCGATCTTCTGACCTTGTGATCCGCCCGTCTCGGCCTCCCAAAGTGCTGGGATTACAGGCTTGAGCCACTGCGCCCAGCCAACCATTCTTTTCCAAAGCGAACTTCCTTTATGTCTGTGTGCTAGACTGTCTAAGGCCACAAGATTAGAAGTTACTGTAATACATGTTACACTGTTAACTTTTAGCAAACTTTACTTTTGTTGAAAACCTTGTAAGTTTGGGATTTTAATTATCCTTTGCTATTAATAAGACCTTGTTTTGTCCAAATTAATTTAGAATCATATAGATGGCTTTTTTTTTTTCCTTCAATTACCTGGGAGGAACCATCCATCCTCCTGTCCTGAAGGGGGTTCCTCCTAGGTCTGGTTGGACCTTTATATGGTAATTAAGATTTAGATGCCCTGTTAGGAAAACTGGGTTAAGGGAATTTTCAGTGGTTAATGTTAAATCACGCTTTTTTTTTTTTTTTTCTCTTAGGATACTTCTGAACTGGTGAGGTGTGCTCACAATGATGTTTTCTCTAAAAGTTATTTTTTTACTTTCTTCTGTTAGCAAAGCAGTTGCTGCTACAGATTGAATGCATCTGGGCTATCTGGGGGTTACTGGGTTAAGGATTTTTGATAGGAAGGCTACGGGTTTTTAGTGGCCTCAGTGCTTTTGGAATACGCCCTTGTTTACACTGACAACAAAGTGGTATTGGAGTGTTATAGGGTTATGGAGAATACCTTCAATTATCAATTATAAGTTTTTAATTTACCCTGGCTTTTAAAGGAATAGGGTACACTGTTGTTTTTTTTTTCTTTCTTTCTTTTTTTTGAGACGGAGTCTTGCTCTGTCTCCCAGGCTGGAATGCAGTGGCGTGATCTTGGCTCACTGCAACCTCCACCTCCCGGGTTCATGCAATTCTCCTGCCTCCGCCTCCCGAGTAGCTGAGATTACAGGCGTGTGCCACCACGCCTGGCTAATTTTTGTATTTTTAGTAGAGATGGGTTCACCATGTTGATCAGGCTGGTCTCGAACTCCTGACCTTGTGATCTGCCTGCCTCAGTCTCCCAAAGTGCTGGGATTACAGGCATGAGCCACCATGCCCAGCCTTTTTGTTTTGTTTCTTAACTACTTGTATAGTTCTTTCTTTCTCTCTTTGATTTTCTGTCTCTTTTTCTTTTTGACTTTACTTCTGTCTCTCTTTCTCTCTTTCTTTGACTCCCTCTTTGTCTCTCTGTCTCTTCCTCTTTCTCTCTCTGCTGGTCTTTCCTTGCCTGTGCCAGCCGCTTATGCTGCTGTTCTCTCCACCACTATGGGGTGAGGGTCTAAAACCTGCTGTAACCAAGTGTCTATGTACAGGAACTGATCTGGGTGCCCTGGCTTACAGGTTATCTTGTGCCATACCTTTGAAACAAGGGATCTGTCCAGGCTTCCTTCTGATGGCCAACCCACCTCTAATGCTGGCCAGTCTATTTCACACAAAAGTTCTAAGTTTTCCTGGTGTCATAATAACACCGTAATCTCCCTTAAATTCTTTCTTGAAAAATTTCAACATAGTTCATACTGGGGTGGGCTTACTTTGTGCCTGACCCATGCTTCTTCGAGACATAACACCATGCTCACACCACCCGCACACCACAAAACAAAGAATGGGTAAAAAGGGCACACACACACTTTTACAGTTTACACCAAACCAGAATCAATACCAAAATCAGAGTATCCAGAAATCCAAGCAAGGTCAAAACCAAAACCAAAGTATCAAGCAATCCAAGTCAAGTCAAAAACAAAAACCAAAGTGCCAGTACAGGCACGCCGTGGGTGATCAGGCCACACTTCCACTCAAATGGAGTGGGCAAGTTCCAAAGACTAGTCTTCCCAAGTTTCAGATGTCCAGATTTCAAGTGCCAGTTCCCTCCTGGTGTTCAGCCACTGTGTTGATCCTCTGCAAGGGCCTGCCATCCTGCTCTGGCAAGGTGTTCCATTGGGGAAATTGCCTACCTTAGAGTGCTGTCAGGATCTGCGTCACTCAAGCTGGCCAGAGTCCCCAGCAGGAATGCTCCACAGGGCAGGCCGAAGCCGCCTAAGGGGCTGCCTCAACTGCCCATTAATCACCTCGCTTCCTGGTCAGGGAACCAAGAAATGTAGTAGGACAAGCCACAGACAAAACCCTCAGACACCGAGTTAAAGAAGGAAAGGCTTTATTCGGCCAGAAGCATTGGTAAGACTCACGTCTCAAAAACCGAGCTCCCCAAGTGAGCAATTCCTGTCCCTCTTAAGAGCTTACACCTCTAAGGGAGTCTGCGTGAGAGGGTCATGATCGATTGAGCAAGCAGGGGGTATGTGACAGGGCTGCATGCACCAGTAATTAGTACAGAACAGAACAGGACAGAGATTTTCACAGTGCTTTTCTATACAATGTCTGTAATCTATAGATAACATAAGGCCCAGGGTGTGGTGCCGGGCTGTCTGCCTGTGGATTTCATTTCTGCCTTTTAGTTTTTCTTTCTTCCGAGGCAGAAATTGGGCATAAGACAATATGAGGGGTGGTCTCCTCCCTTAGTGGCGCATGACTGTAATCTCTGTTACTCAAGAGACTGAGGCAGAACAATCACTTGAACCTGGGAGGTGGAGGTTGCAGTGAGCTGAGATTGTGCCATTGCACTCCTGCCTGGGCAACAAGTGCGAAACCCCATCACAAAAAAAAAGGACGCTATGGTGGGCTGCTTGGAGTTAGGAGCTGTATCTGACATGAGGCCAGGAGAAGCCTCAGCAAAGCTCACATGACCTTCAATGTTCCTTTCACTCCAAAACATGAGCAAGGACTGTGCCCTTGCTTTCCATTCCTCAGGTGGGGACAAGAAGTGGAAAAACATGCAGACACTAAAGATAGTTTGTTTTGCAGGCAAGGTAAGAAGAACTACAGAGGAAGAACCTACTGCAGACATTTCCCAGGAGACTTTAACTGAAGCATCAGCAAAACTGAAAGGTAATGGGAGAATCTTGTGCCTCTGAGGATGTCTTTCCCATGGATCCCTGCTCAGTTGCCTTTTACAGGTCCCCTGATTTGCCTGAACTCCTGACCTCAGGTGATCCATCTGCCTTGGCCTCCCAAAGTGCTGGAATTACAGGCATGAGCCACCATGCCTGGCCTGTTCCGTGCATTAAAAAAAAAAAAAAAATTGGCCGGGCGCGGTGGCTCACGCCTGTAATCCCAGCACTTTGGGAGGCCGAGACGGGTGGATCACGAGGTCAGGAGATCGAAACCATCCTGGCTAACACGGTGAAACCCCGTCTCTACTAAAAAAAAAAAAAAAAAAAAAAAAAAAAAACTAGCCGGGCGAGGTGGCGGGCGCCTGTAGTCCCAGCTACTCGGGAGGCTGAGGCAGGAGAATGGCGTAAACCCGGGAGGCAGAGCTTGCAGTGAGCTGAGATCCGGCCACTGCACTCCAGCCTGGGCGACAGAGCAAGACTCCGTCTCAAAAAAAAAAAAAAAAAAAAAAAAAAAAAAAAAAAAAAATCAGTGAGAACAAGAAGAAATGTAAATGCTAGGCTTTTCCTGTAAATCCAGGGAATTATGAGACAGTTAGTACCCACCTCCCAGGGTGTTATGAGGATAAATTCACATTATGTCATCTTTCCAGCACAGTGCTCTGTAGCGTGCTTCTGACCACATAGTACATGCTCCATAAACGTCGCATTAATGCATGTGCACGTTTTCTAAATGCAGACTTACTCAGACATTAGCTACCTTCTTCAGCCTCTGTGAAGTTTTTAAGGACCAGCAGGGAATGCCATGTTTAGGATAGTGATTGGTAGTTTTTATTTTGGACCAAAAGCATTTGTGTTGTGAGAAGAGTATGGGTTTAAGGAACTGTGTGCTGTGGCACTTTGTCTAGTTGAGTGCTGCTATAAGTGAAGCTTTGTTGATGTTTAAACATAACATTGTATGGCTGTATTCCATTCTGAGATGGTATGAATCCATATAGGTGAGAGTAAGTTTATATCTACATCCTCAGTGTAGGCTGGGAAATTTAAAATGTTTGTTGATTAATATCTTTTGTATACATAAATAACTACATAGGCAAACTCATATAATTATGTATGTGTTTTTATTATTTTATTTTGAGACGGAGTCTCGCTCTGTCGCCCAGGCTGGAGTGCAGTGGCGAGATCTTGGCTCACTACAAGCTCCACCTCCCGGGTTCACACCATTTTCCTGCCTCAGCCCCCTGAGTAGCTGGGACTACAGGCTCCCGCCACAACGCTCGGCTAATTTTTTAGTATTTTTAGTAGCGACGGGGTTTCACTGTGTTAGCCAGGATGATCTCTATCTCCTGACCTCGTGATCCACCCGCCTCGGCCTCCCAAAGTGCTGGGATTACAGGCATGAGCCACTGTGCCCGGCCTATGTGCGTGTTTATCTATCTGCCCATACCATCTCAGAATGAGAGTAAGTTTATATCTACATCATCAGTGTAGGCTGGGGAATTTAAAATGTCTACCCATTGTATTTGCTTTCAGTATCACAGTCTATCTTCTAATAAGAAACCTAGGCTTCTGGCTGGGTGTGGTGGCTCACGCCTGTAATCCTACCACTTTGAGGCGCTGAGGTGGGTGGATCACTTGAGGTCAGGAGTTCGAGACCACCCTGGCCAACATGGTGAAACGCCATCTCTACTAAAAACATTAAAATTAGCTGGGCATGGTGGCGTGTGCCTGTAATCCCAGGTCTAGGGAGGCTGAGGCAGGAGAATTGCTTAAACCCGGGAGGCGGAGGTTGCAGTGAGCTGAGATGATGCCACTGCACTCCAGCCTGGGCGACAGGAGTGAAATTCCATCTCAAAAAAAAAAAAAAAAGTATTATTATTATTTTTTTTTTCCTGTGCTGGGTTATTTTACTTAGCATAATACCTTTCAGATTCACATTGTTGCAAATAACAAGACTTTATTATTTTTAAGGGCTGAATAGCATTTTATTGTATACACATACCACATTTTCTTTCTCCATTCACCTATTGATGGACACTCAGGTTGATTCCATACCTTAGCTATTGTCAGTAATTCACTTCCTTCCCTTTCATTTGTGTTTTTTTTGTTTGAGATGGAGTCTCGTTCTGTTGCCCAAGCTGGAGTGCAGTGGCATGGTCTCGGCTCACAGCAACCTCCACCTCGCAGGTTCAAGTGATTCTCATGTCTCAGCCTCCCGGGTTCAAGCAATTCTCCTGCCTCAGCCTCCCGAGTAGCTGGGATTACAGGCACGCACCACCACGCCCAGGTAATTTTGTATTTTTAGTAGACATGGGGTTTCTCCATGTTGGTAAGGCTGATCTCCAACTCCTGACCTCAGGTGATCCACCTGCCTCGGCCTCTCAAAGTGCTGAATTACAGGCTTAAGCTACCATGCCTGGCCAAAAGCCTAGGTTTCTTTCTATGTAAAATGTAAAAAAAAATTTAAACTCATAGAAGCAGCGTGCAATAATGAAAAAAAAAAAAAGAATTCCCTATGGGGTTTTTTGTCTGATTAAGAGAGCTTCTTCAAGATCTTTCAGGGATTATATTTTCTTCCATATTCTGCATCATCCTGTTTTTCAGCCAATGGATGAAAAAAGATACAGAGAAAACACTTGCTTTTATCCCCTTCACTTCCACTCAATATTAGTCAATGTGGATACAGCTGAGAATAGCAGTTTTCTGGCAGGACAGCCACGTCTCAGTAATAAACAACACACTGAAAATAAAGTACCCATCTGTCATAAAAAGCTAATGGATTTTAAGAAAAATAAGTATATGCATCAGTAATTCTTGTGGTAAAGATTCATCTTGTTGATTTCTATTGAGCTCCCATAATATTTGACCAAAAGCTTGCAAATATACAGCAGAAAAGGAATATTATTCTGTCAGAATATTGTTATGGTTATTTTGTCAATATAAGTCAATATCCAATATATAGAATAGTTTTGTCAATATAAGTAAAAATATGACCTCACACTAATAGTCTCACCTATAGTTGTAATCAAATGCTATTTATTTATTTATTATTTATATTTTTTGAGAGTCTGGCTCTGTCGCCCAGGCTGGAGTGCAGTGGCGCGATCTCGGCTCACTGCAAGCTCCGCCTCCTGGGTTCACGCCATTCTCCTGCCTCAGCCTCCCGAGTAGCTGGGACTACAGGCGCCCGCCACCGCACCCGGCTCATTTTTTGTATTTTTAGTAGAGACAGGGTTTCACCGTGGTCTCGATCTCCTGACCTTGTGATCTGCCCGCCTCGGCCTCCCAAAGTGCTGGGATTACAGGCGTGAGCCACCATGCCCGGCTTTCAAATGCTATTTTTAAAAATTTTATTTAAGTAATCCCGGCACTTTGGGAAGCCGAGGTGGGCGGATCACGAGGTCAAGAGATCGAGACCATCCTTGCCAACATGGTGAAAGCCCGTCTCTACTAAAAATATAAAAATTAGCTGAGCATGGTGGCGTCCCAGCTACTAAGGAGGCTGAGGTCGGAGAATGACTTGATCCAGGGAGCTGAGATCACGCCACTGCACTCCAGCCTCAGGACAGAGCAAGACTCCATCTCAAAAAAAAAAAAAAAGGTCTATATGTTTGCAGACAGACCAGATGTTCAAATAAAACTATATAATAAAAATTTACTAATAAGTTTTCAGGACTCAGAAATGTATGGATTCTATTTATAGTTTTGTTTTTTTTTTAATAGTCTCGCTCTCTTGCCCAGGTTGGAGTGCAGCAGCATGGTATCAGCTCACTGCACCCTCCACCTCTGGGGTTCAAGTGATTCTCTCCTGCCTCAGCCTCCAGGTGTGCGCCACCATGTCTGGCTAATTTTCGTATTTTTAGCAGAGATGGGTGTTGGGGTTCAATCAGGCTGGTGGGAAAAATATTAAAAAATAGAGTAATAGTCAAAAGCTGTCTTAAAGGCCTGAGTTTGTATAGCTTCAGATTGCTTGGCTGAAGGCAGCCAGGGTGCAGGAGCCAGAAAGATTAGGGTGCAAGTACAAAGGAATGTGGGAATTTTATTTTACTAATCTGTTAGTTATGTGGGCTTAAGACTAAGTTTTGTGCTGCCACGGGTACTTTACTGCCTCCTACTCGGGGTTTGGCAGAAGCTTAATACCTGCAAATGGTGTTTGCTTTAGGCCTGGGAAACTGGCCTTTAATCTTTACCCGCTAGTGGTGTTTACGCACAACTTTTGTTAATTAGTCTTACTGAATAAATGCGAACCTCACTATCTGATCAGAGGCAAGTTGCAACTGTTTACAGAACTCACCTTGGAGCCTGTAAGCGGCTCGGATCCTCAGCTGGACTGGCAGAGTGGAATATGAAAGCGCTGCCTCAAGATGGGGTTTCACCATGTTGGCCAGGCTGGTCTTGAACTCCTGACCTCAGGCAATCCACCTGCCTTGGCCTCCCAAAGTGCTGGGATTACAGGTGTGAGCCACTGCACCTGGCCGTATTTTATTTTTCTGTATAATTTTTATTATGACCATAAAAATAAACCTGTAGTCAATAACAATTTGTACATTTAAAAATAATTAAAAATGTATAATTACACTGTAATTCAAAGGATAAATGCTAGAGGTGATGGATACCTTATTTACCCTAATGTAATTACTACATATTGTATGCCTGAATCAAAATATGCCATATAAGGCATAAATATATACACATACTATATACCCACAAATACTAATAATAAATTTCAATAAGAAAAAATAAAAATTTAAACTATGGGAACAATATTCTTCAACTCATTTGCAGTTGAAAGCCACTGGCAAAGTGACGACTAGAGATGTTATTCCACTATGCACCAAATAGTATATTGTTACCATCTTTTAAGTACACCCTTGATTAAGGTGGGATAGGTTAAAGTTAGTGGCATAATATTGCTTCATTAAACACACAATAGTCTTAACAAGGCAAAAAAAAAAAAATAAAGTTCACACATAATTTAACAATTTTTATATGTACTGCATTCTATTACATAAAAGTACAATAAAATAATATTCTTTTAATACTTTTAACTATAATTTTTCTCACTATAATGTAGAAAACTATTACTCTGAACCCCCACCTTATCTTTATTAATAAAGTGATTCATTATAATTTTTGAAAAAGTTTTAAAATGGTCTGCCAACATGTTAATGTAGGTTAGGCCATCCAAAAGACAAAGCAAAGCGTCAACATTAAGTCATAGGCTAGGATTATACAAATAGGAACCCCCACCTTATACATTACTTAATATAAGTTAACTACAAAGAGCCTCTCCACTGACATTTTCATCAGGCACCTTACATTTTAATGTCCTTACTCTTCTATAGAAAAAGTCATAATACCCAATAAAAAAAGAATCTGTAGTATCTCTAATGCAGCAATAATCACGTTTTCACATGTGAATACAATAGGAATAAAATAACAGCATAAAGAAATTTGAAAGCTGTATTACATCATTATTCACTTTTCAATTTTTTTTTTTGAGGAAACAAGTATACTTTCAATGTAATTACAATGCTTCAGAAAATCTCCTTTTAGAGTTATATACAAAAACAGTTTTAGTTGTGGATTCGTTTTTATATTCAACACTGATTTAGAGTAATGTCTGAAGTGTCAGTGCCTTAGTTATTCTAGTGTAAATTATTTGATATTTACATAGAATCAATTTTGAATTAAATATTTTTTCATATTTACTGCATCTGCAAAATTTTTTTTTTTTTTTTTTTTTTGAGACGGAGTCTCACGCTGTTGCCCAGGCTGGAGTGCAGTGGCGCGATCTCGGCTCACTGCAAGCTCCGCCTCCCGGGTTCCCGCCATTCTCCTGCCTCAGCCTCCTGAGTAGCTGGGACTACAGGCGCCCGCCACCGCGCCCGGCTAATTTTTTGTATTTTTAGTAGAGACGGGGTTTCACTGTGGTCTTGATCTCCTGACCTTGTGATCCGCCCGCCTCGGCCTCCCAAAGTGCTGGGATTACAGGCTTGAGCCACCGCGCCCGGCCACCACAAAAATATTTTAGTATAAACTCTGTGGTGTTTTCTAAGCTATAGATTTTGAAAAAAAGTCTTTACAAATTCATTATATTTGCAGGACTCTTCTCCAATATAAATTCCATGATGTTGAACAAAACTGGAGCAACTGCTTCAGGGTTTTCCTCTAGTACAAATGTGTGCAATAAGATCTGTGATACAAGTAAAGGTACTACAACCCCCTTTATATTTGTAATGGATGATTTCAGAATATTCTTCTTTAAAGGCTTATATTTTCTGAAAGATTTTTTTTTTTTTTTTTTTTTTTTTTTGAGACGGAGTCTTGCTCTGTCACCCAAGCTGGAGTACAGTGGCCGGATCTCAGCTCACTGCAAGCTCCACCTCCCGGATTCACGCCATTCTCCTGCCTCAGCCTCCCTAGTAGCTGGGACTACAGGCGCCCGCCACCTCACCCGGCTAGTTTTTTGTATTTTTTTAGTAGAGACGGGGTTTCACCATGTTAGCCAGGATGGTCTCAATCTCCTGACCTTGTGATCCGCCCGTCTCGGCCTCCCAAAATGCTTTGAGCCACCGCACCTGGCCTGAAAGATTTTTTGACAGTAATTGCACTTTTAATGCCTTTATTAACTGTGAACCTTCTTCTCTTGAATAAGATGTAAGTAGGCATTAATGGCTTTTCGATATTCTTTATATCTGTACAATTTTTCTCAAGGATAAAAGCTTTCCTGTGAAATAAAGTGTAAACACTCATTAAAAGTTTTGCCATATTCTTCACACTTCTAGGAGTTTTGGTAGCATTAATTCTCACATTTCATACATTTCTAAGGTTTCACACTAATTTATTTTTCTGTATACAAAAGTTGGAGGTGGTAAGCACTGTCGCATCTTTCAGGTTTGTAGAGTTCCTCTTCAGCATGAATTATCACCATGTCTCTTAAGAATTGAGAACTTGTGGCCTGGCATGGTGGCTCATGCCTGTAATCCCAGCACTTTAGGAGGCCGAGGTGGGTGGACCACCTGAGGTCAGGAGTTCGAGACCAGTCTGGCAAACACGGCAAAACCCCATCTCTACTAAAAATACAAACATGAGCTGGGCGTGGTGCTGGGCACCTGTAATCCCAGCTACTCGGCAGGCTGAGGCAGGAGAATGGCTTGAACCCAGGAGGCAGAAGTTGCCATGAGCTGAGATCATGTCATTGCACTCCAGCCTGGGTGACAAGAGTGAAACTCAAACTTGTAGGGTTTCTGTCCAGTATAAATTATGTGTAATAAAAAGCTTTGTCACATTCTTTGTATTTGTAAGGTTTATGTTCCATATAAATTCTCATAGAGTCGAGGGCTGGTTAAAGGCTTTCCCACATTCATCAGGTTTCTCTCCAGTATGAATTATCTTATGCTTATTAAGGGTTGAGGAACATTTAAAAGATTTTCCACATTCTTTGCTATGTAGGGTTTCTGTCTAATATGAATTTTCTTATGTTTATTAAGGGCTGAGGACCAGTTAAAAGCTTTGCCACATTCTTCACATTTGTAAGGTTTCTCTCCAGTATGAATTATCTTATGTTCAGTTAGAGTTGAGAATGCAGTAAAGGCTTTGCCACATTCTTCACACTTGTAGGGTTTCTCTCCAGTATGAGCTCTCTTATGTTTAGAGAGGCTTGAGTACCAAGTAAAGGTTTTGCCACATTCATCACATTTGTAGGGTACATCTCCAGTATGAATTCTCTTATGTTTAGTAAGGTTTGAGGAACGGTTAAAAGCTTTGCCACATTCCTCACATTTGTAGGGTTTCTCCCCAGTATGAATTATCTCATGTTTAGTAAGGGTTGAGGATGAAATAAAGGCTTTGCCACATTTATCACACTTGTATGGTTTCTCTCCAGTATGAATTTTCTTATGTGAAAAAAGGGTTGCGGGGTGGTTAAAAGATTTGCCACATTCTCTACATCTGTAGGGTTTCTCTCCAGTATGAATTATCTTATGTGTAGTAAGGTTACAGGACTGCTTATAGGCTTTGCCACATTCTTCACATTTGTAGGGTTTCTCTCCAGTATGAATTTTCTTATGTGTAGTAAGGTGCGAGGACTGCTTATAGGCTTTACCACATTCTTCACATTTGTAGCGTTTCTCTCCAGTATCAATTTTCTTATATGTAGTACGGGTTGAAGACTGGTTAAAAGCTTTCCCATATTCTATACATTTAAAAGGTTTTTTTCCAGTATCTCTTATCCTTATCTTATGTCTGTTTGAATTTGAAAATTTAGGCAAGAATTTCACATATTCATCACAATGAAATATTTTTCTCTGGGTAGGTGTCAAACATTGTTTAAGTCCATTATAACCTCTTTTGTGTACTGGACACTCATCTACACTTTCACAGACTTTTTTTAACTGTAAATTGTCATGTCCACATTTTTCATACCTTCTTAGTATCACTTTTTGGAAAGAATCTTTTATGCTCTGCTCTGACCAAACGTCTTGGGCAAAATGAGAACATATAACTGAAAGAAAAAAATAAACACACATTACTTCAATTGCTAGACTCAGATAAATACAAATCTAATCTATAAAATTATACAAACTACATAAGCAAGATGACATAGCAAAATACCACAAGCTGTAATTTCTTCCTGGACATATAAGTGTAACAAAAACATACTGACCAAAATACATTTGTAAAAAATTTATAAATGAGTTAAGTGTGTGAAGGACCCCACAATGCAAAGAGCCACATGGAAGAAAAGGAAAAGTCTATTACTTATACCCAACACAGCTCTTCCTGCTCTCCAGTATAACATTGTGCCTTTAAAAGTAAATTGTGGGCTGGGCACAGTAGCTCACATATGTGATGCCAGCACTTCGGGAGGCCTGAGGCAGGTGGATCATGAGGTCAACAGTTCAAGACTAACCTGGCCAAGATGGTGAAACCCCATCTCTACAAAAATACAAAAAATTAGCCAGGCATGGTAACAGGTACCTGTAATCAGTTTCTTTGGAGGCTGAGGGAGAATTGCTTGAACTGGAGGCAGAGATTGTAGTGAGCCAGGATCATGACGTTGTACTCTAGCCTAGGTAACAGAGTAAGACTCTGTCTCACACATGCACACAAAAATGTAAATTGCCAACTCCTGGTTCCTTTTTTAAAAAACAAGAAAAATATTGGCACATACATCTTTATTTCTGGCTTCTAGGGGCTTTTTTAGATACTGGTTAATGTCTCCCACGACATGAATATACGTTGGAATGACACTTTGAGTCTAAAGGTAAATGTTACAGAAGCAAAGAAACTGCTGTATCCCAAACACGGAATGGGTGAAGCAAGTGATTACTGATTATTAAGAAGAAATATGAATAAGCCGATTTAACAACACAAAATTTTAGACAAGACACATCTTAAAAACATGTTTGAGAAATTCCCAGAATCTCGAGCCAAGACAACTGATTTCAGACTATGCCAGAACAGTTACATTATAAAGATCGTAACAGGTAGCTTTTTGTTAATGTCCAAATCTCAAAGATTACAATGTATACAAAATATTAGGGCGACATGGCCCCATCAAAAAAATTATAAAATTTTCAAACACAACAATAAAAAGTGTATAATTTTTAAAATTCCAAATAAATTGAACAGGCCAGGATTAGTGGTCTTGGCATTTGCCTGTAATCCCAGTTACTTGGGAGGCTGACAAACGAGAATTGTTTGAACCCAGGAAGGGAAGCAGTGAGCAGAGATTGTGCCACTGCCAGCCTGGGCAACACAGAAAGACTCTGTCTCAAAAATAAAATAAAAAAGGCCAGGCATGGTGGCTCACACCTGTAATCCCAGCACTTTGAGAGGCAGAGGTACGCAGATCATTTGAGGTCAGGAGTTCAAGATTAGCCTGGCCAATGTGGTGAAACCCTGTCTCTACTAAAAATATAAAAAATTAGCTAGGCGTGCTGGCAGGCGTGTGTAATCCCAGCTACTCAGGCGACTGAGGCAGGAGAATCGCTTGAGCCTGGGAGGCAGAGGTTGCAGTGAGCTGAGATCACAGCTCTGCACTCCTGGGCGAGACTCTGTCTCAGGAAAAATAAAATAAATGAAATAAATTGAACAATATTCACGAAGTGAAATAGGAACACAGACAATTACTGAAGATCAGAAAAATGAGGATAACACCAAAAAATATTAAAATAGAAAACAAAAATTGTGGAAGTAAAAAATACAAAAACTAAGTGAAAAATTTCTTAAAAGAAAGAAAAAATGGTGTATATGAAAAAGCTGAAAAGGTGAACAAACTAGGATACACCCAAACATATATTTATAACAAACACATATATAAACAAAATTTCAAAAATCACAGATCAGAAAAGAATTTTGGGAGCTGCAAGATAAAAATGATGGCCATTTATAAGCACAGTCTTATGAGATAATAAATTTATCAAAAAAATGTTTGCAGGTCAAAAAGAAACTGTGATATTGTTATTAAAGTTATAATAATAAAAAAAAGCTGTTAAGTGGGAATAGGCCGGGCGCGGTGGCTCAAGCCTGTAATCCCAGCACTTTGGGAGGCCGAAACAGGCGGATCACGAGGTCAGGAGTTCGAGACCATCCTGGCTAACACGGTGAAACCCCGTCTCTACTAAAAAATACAAAAAACTAGCCGGGCGAGGTGGCGGGCGCCTGTAGTCCCGGCTACTCGGGAGGCTGAGGCAGGAGAATGGCGTAAAAACCCGGGAGGCAGAGCTTGCAGTGAGCTGAGATCCGGCCACTGCACTCCAGCCTGGGCGACACAGCGAGACTCCGTCTCAAAAAAAAAAAAAAAAAAAAAAAAGTGGGAATAGTACCATCAGCAAAATTGTACCACCAAATAAAAAGAAGTCCTTCCAAAATAACCAAATGCTGAGAAAGTATATTGGCACTGCATATGCCCTATATATTAAGGATGCTGAAAGGAGTTTTTTTCCACAGAAAATAACATAATGCAAGAAAACAACACATAATCATATGAAAATATGTAAATTTCTGGAAAAGATATGCACATACATAAAAATGGAATTTCTTAACATCATAATGGTACAGAAAACATTTTTAATTCTCTAAAATTTAAAAGATAAAAGTAAGAAATTATTAACATCTGTTAATGAATAGACAACATAAAGATATAATTAGTAAAATAAATAACAAAGTTGAAGGCAGATGTAATAATGAGGAATTTTTGTATGCAACCGGAGTTAATTTTTTACCACATTAAAATATATTGTTGGATCTTTTAGAGGTTTTAGGTAATCCCCCAAGGTACTAAGAAAACATCTATATAGATACACAAAAGAAAGCAAGAAAAAAACTCAAAGCATGTCAATACAAAAATCAAAAAAGTTTAAAAAAGAGAAAATGAGACACAAAGATACAAGAATCAAAACAATTATTTTATTAACAGTAAGTTTTTCTCTTTCAGAAAACTATTTAAATATGTATAATTATCTTTCCAATCGAGAGACATACTTTTAATAAAGAGGTTCATTAAAAAACTTTAAAAATCAAGATTCAACTTGCCTTTTTACAAGAGTCACTTGAGATCTAATGACAAGAAAAGACTGAAAGTGGCAAGAGAGAAGTAGAAATTTCATGTAAATATTAACAAAATGAGAGCAGAAGAGGTCAAAATAATATTACACAAGCTACATGTTAAGTCAAAAACTGTCATATTTTATAAAATGTACTTTAAGTCAAAACTTCAAAAGATAAAGAAGGACATTAAACAATATATAGATTAATTCACTGGGAACCTATGACAGATTTTTTTTTTTTTTTTGAGATGGAGTCTCACTCTGTCACCCAGGCTGGAGTGCAGTGGCGCGATCTTGGCTCACTGCAAACTCCGCCTCCTGGGTTCATGCTGTTCTCCTGCCTCAGCCTCCCAAGTAGCTGGGACTACAGGCACCTGCCACCACGCCCAGCTAATTTTTTGTATTTTTTAGTAGAGATGGAATTTCACCGTGTTAGTCAGGATGGTCTTGATCTCCTGACCTTGTGATCTGCCTGCCTCGGCCTCCCAAAGTGCTGGGATTACAGGCGTGAGCTACCGCGCTGGGCTGAAACAAATTTGTTTATCCATGTGTGTATTTTTTTGTGTGTGTGTTTCAAACTGGGGTTTCAAATATATGAAGCAAATACTAACAAAGCTGAATAAACAGAGAGAGCAATAGAATTATAGTAGGATATTTCAATACCCCACTTTCTGTAATAATAATAAAACAAGACAGTATATTAGTAAGGGAACAGATGACTAGAAGGCAGTAAAAAACAATTATTTCTATTGAAGGTATAGAGAATACTCCTCAACAATATCAGGATACACAGCCTTCTCAATAGCTCATACAACATTCCTTTTTATAGACCACCTGTTAGGTCAAAAACAAAGTCTTAACACATTTTTAAAACTGAAATTTCATAGTGACTTTCTATGACAAAAATGAATTAGCGTATAAGACAATAATATAAATAATTGATAAATTTACGAATGTATAGAAATGATTCAACACACTCTTGAGCATGCACTTGTTCAAATAACTGGGCTGGATGCCGTGGGGCTCACTCCTTTAGGAGGCTGAGGCGGGTTAATTTAACTCCATTTCAAAAACAATCAAAAAGGAAATAATATTGTGAGGATGTCTATACCGCTCAATTTAATCTATAGATTTAATGCAATTTTTTCAAATTTCTCATTGCATTTTTGAAGAAATAAAAACAGCAAATCCAAAAGAACATGGAGTCTAAAGAGGCAATAAAGTACCCAACAATCTTCAAAAAAAAAAAAAAAAAAAAAAAAAAAAAAAAAAAAAATGTTGGAGGCATTACAATTTCTGATTTCAAAACACATCAAAAAGCTACAGAATTAAAACAATTTGGTATGAGTATAAAAGTGAAAAAGTAGACTAACAAAACAGAATGCAGCACATATATCATCTTTCACATAATTATAGCAGCACTGCTACTGAAAGCCAACAGATAAAAGCAATGCAAATTTCTGTCACCAAATCAGTAGATATAAAAATACTGGCATATCACTCAATTTTCAAAAAGCAGAAAATACTCTAACAACTATTATGAGAAATATTGATGACATTATGCAAAGTAAAATGAGCCGCCACAAAAAGACAGATTGTATGAGATGTATAAAGCAGTTACACTCTTAGAAACCGGAAAAGGTGGTGCTTTAAAAGTGCTATCAAATGGGAAGAATTGGTAGTTGTTTAATGTATATTGAGATTTAGCTCTGCAAGATAAAAATATTCTAGTGATATGATGCATAACAATGTCAACATAATATGACTAAACAGTATACATATATATACTTACTATTTTTTGAGATGGAGTTTCACTCTGTCTCTGAGGCTGGAGTACAGTGGCAAGATCTCAGCTCACTGCAACCTCTGCCTCCTGGGTTCAAGCAATTCCCCTGCCTCACCCTCCTGAGTAGCTGGGACTACAGGCATGCGCCACCATGCCCGGTTTTTTGCCTTTCAGTAGAGACAGGGTTTCCCCATGTTGGCCAGGATAGTCTCGATCTCCTGACCTCATGATCCGCCTGCCTTGGCCTCCCAAAGTGCTGGGATTACAGGTATGAGCCACTGCGCCCGGCCTAGAAATATTTTATTATAAATTTTGTTATGTGTTTTTGACAGATAAAACATTTTGTTATGTGTTTCTCCCACACAAAATAAAATAAATAGATGTTGAAATTAGGAGAATTTTTATGACTACTCACGTAGATAGGATTAAAAAACTGTTTCAGGCCAGGAGTGGTGGCTCACACCTGTAATCCCAACACTTTGGGAGGCGGAGGCAGGTGGATCACCTGACGTCAGGAGTTTGAGACCAGCCTGACCAACATGGTAACATCTCTACTAAAAATACAAAATGAGCTGGGTATGGTGGCACGTGCCTGTACTCCCAGCTACTCAGGAGACTGAGGTAGGAGAATCACTTGAAACCGGAAGGTGGAGGTTGCAGTAAGCTAAGATTATGCCACTGTACTCCAGCCTGGGCAACAAGAGCAAAACTCCCTTCAAAAAAAAAAAAAAAACAAAAAACAAAAAATGGCTGGGTGTGGTGGCTCACACCCATAATCCCAGCACTTTGGGAGGCCAAGGCGGGTGGACTGCTTCAGGTCAGGAGTTCGAGATCAGCCTGACAAACAAACATGGTGAAACCTCATCTCTACTAAAAATGCAAAAATTAGCAGGGCATGGCACACCTGTAGTTCCAGCAGTACTCACAAGGCTGAGGCAGGAGAATCGCTTGAATCCAGGAGGTGGAGGTTGCAGTGAGCCAAAATCATGCCATAGAACTCCAGCCTGGGTGACAGTACGAGAATCCATCTCAAAAAAAAAAAAAAGGATGGGGACGGAGGCTCGAGCCTGTAATCCTAGCACTTTGGGAGGCTGAGGCGGGTAGATCACCTGAGGCCAAGAGTTTGAGATCAGCATGGCCAACATGGTGAAGCCCCATCTCGACTAAAAATACAAAAATTAGTCGGGTATGGTGGCATACGCCTGTAGTCCCAGCTACTCGGGAGGCTGTGGCAGAAGAATCGCTTGAACCTGGGAGGTGGAGGTTGTAGTGAGCCGAGATCGCGCCATTGCACTCCAGCCTGGGTGATAGAGTGAGACTCTGTCTTTTAAAAAAAAAAAAAAAAAAAAAAAGAAACCTACTCTGAAAAAACACAGTAACATGGAACTTCAAAACAATAATAAGAGAAATGTTCACTCATAAAATCTGGTATGCAACATTGATGTATCATTTTAAAAAACATTGTTAGGCCAGGTGCAGTGGCTTACATCTGTAATGTCAGCACTATGGGAGGCCGAGGCGGGCAGATCACCTGAGGTCAGGAGTTTAAGACCAGCCTGACCAACATGGTGAAACCCCATCTCTACAAAAAATACAAAAATTAGCTGGGCATGGTGGCACATGCCTGTAATTGCAGCTACTTGGGAGGCTGAGGCATGAGAAACGCTTGAAGCCAGGAGGTGGAGGTTGAGGTGAGCCAAAATCACACGCACCACTGCACTCCAGCCTGGGTGACAGAGCGTGACTCTATCTCAAAAAAAAAAAAAAAAAGGTCTACAGGTGTACTCATTAAATGCGGGTATTTTGAATCACTGGCATGCACTGTGTGGCAGTACAATTTCAGAGACTATGCAGTATCATTATACATAGAAGATTCTAATGAGAAATTTTTAATAAATAATGATTTAAAAGAAACTAGTGTTACTTTTTATGTTTTAAATATTCTTACACAAAATGAAACTGCTGTAATCAACTTTAGAAGAAAAGAATAGACTTATATTGTTAAATAAAGAAAAATATATATATTTTGCAGAGTGGGGTTAGACCCTCCGATATGTTAAACAAATATTAGGAAATAAACTATGTTATTATTTAAATATAAGCTGAAGAAAGTAGATGAAAATTCTGTAATTCCTTTTTGCCTGCAGCAAACTTAAATTTATAAGTAACTATTTTAGTAAATATGGAGTGTCTACTAATTATCTAATTTACTTCCGGCCATGCAAATTCTAGCGTATTGTCCTAAACATCTGAATCTAAAATTACAGACAAATTTGAAACAGAAAACAGAAAGTAAAAATGTATAGGGACAGTGACCTCACCAAGATGAAAAGATTAAAAGTCCCCTATTTTCATATCCCTTTACAGCAAAAAAATGTCAGCCATCCCTGACCAGAATGCCTTTATGAGAGAACCAGGCTACTGCCTGGTTACAGGCATTACCAGCTTACACCTGTAATGACAGCTCCATGATACATTAAGGTTGGAGAAATGCTTCAGGCCAGGATGTTGAGACCAGTCTGCGTTATGTAGCAAGACCCCATCTCCAAAATAAGTGCCTGTAAGATTTCAGATCCAGAGAGGGAGTTCTGAAACGCTGTTAAAGCTTAAGATTGAGAAGTGTTCTATTCAGAAGGCAGGCCCTCATTCAGGTGGGAAACTACAGGACCCCTGTTCTTGGCTACAGACCAAGATAGGGTTCACTCAACTTGGTCTGACTGAGAATTCTGAACTTACTCTGAAACTATGCGAAACTCCTCCCAGCCACAGTCTGGGAGAGGTCCTGCCATTCCAGAGACCTGGAGGAAGGCACCCATTTACAGCCATGTAGGCAGGCCTGCAGACCTTGGCCTTTACTGTGGTCCCTGAAACAGTTCAGTGACTCAGTTTCAGTTACCTGAGCCACAGTTTATGGCCAGTTCTGCCTATATAGAAACCCATACAGTTACCTGAGGAAATATTCTCTGGTACTCACTGAAAACCGTACTCATCCATATCCTGATACAAGGCCCACCATATGCAGACCCGACTGCAAAAACATGCCCTAGTGTCTGCCCTACAGAGCAAAGTCCTGAAGGGTATTCAGTCTGTCCAAAAATAAAATGGGAATTACAACTACCCAAGTCCCTGTATCAAGCCAACTAAAGGTGGACCATAGTGCAGACCCAGCAGCCTTGTGACCAATCTACAATCCCTCTTCACTACAAATTCAGAGGGCATCTCATCACGTTAAGGGCCCAATAAAATAAGATTTTTTACCTTCTAAAAAATCAGTTTAGGAAAACTTGAAGAGGTGTTTTTCTCCATCAAATTCAGACACCGATACAAAACTATATTGTGCCCATTGTCAATGCTTCTATTTTAATCTAGCACTGGATGTGGCAGAATAATTAGTCAAATAAATAAAAAAATCCACTGAAACAGAAAAATACGTAAAATGCTGTTGGTAGATCATACAATCTTATATTTAAAAAACCATACACAGTACTTTTACATTGGCTGAGGAATGGTTTACCAACTATACGGTCAATTTTGTCAATTTTGTCTATTCAGGACGTAGGCATGAGCAAGGACTTCATGACTGCAACACCAAAAGCAATGGCAACAAAAGCCAAAATAGACAAATGAGATCTAATTAAACTAAAGAGCTTCTGCACAGCAAAAGAAACCACCATCAGAGTGAACAGGCAACCTACAGAATGGGAGAAAATTTTTGCCATCTACCCATCTGACAAAGGGCTAATATCCAGAATCTACAAATAACTTAAACAAATTTACAAGAAAAAAAAAAAAAACATCAAAAAGTGGGCAAAGAATATGAACAGACACTTCTCAAAAGAAGACATTTATGCAGCCAACAGACACATGAAAAAATGTTCATCATCACTGGTCATCAGAGAAATGCAAATCAAAACCACAATGAGATACCATCTCACACCAGTTAGAATGGCAATCATTAAAAAGTCAGGAAACAACAGATGCTGGAGAGGATGTGAAGAAATAGGAATGCTTTTACACTGTTGGTGGCAGTGTAAACTAGTTCAACCATTGTGGAAGACAGTGTGGTGATTCCTCAAGGATCCAGAACTAGAAATACCATTTGACCCAGCCATCCCATTACTGGGTATATACCCAAAGGATTATAAGTCATGCTACTATAAAGACACATGCACATGTATGTTTATGGTGGCACTATTCACAACAGCAAAGACTTGGAACCAACCCAAATGTCCATCGATGACAGACTGGATTAAGAAAATGTGGCACATATACACCATGGAATACTATGCAGCCATAAAAAAGGATGAGTTCATGTCCTTTGCAGTGACATGTATGAAGCTGGAAACCATCATTCTGAGCAAACTATCACAAGGACAGAAAACCAAACACCGCATGTTCTCACTCATAAGTGGGAACTGAACAATGAGAACACTTGGACATGGGCGGGGAACACCACACACTGGGCCCGGCCTGTCGTGGGGTGGCGGGTTGTGGGAGGGATAGCATTAGGGGAAATACCTAACATAAATGATGAGTTAATGGGTGCAGCAAACCAATATGGCACATGTATACCTATGTAACAAACCTGCATGTTGTGCACATGCACCCTAGAACTTAAAGTATAATACAAAAACAAAAACACACATAGTACATTAAAACCTGTCTAAACTAATAATACACTAATTAAATTAGCAAAATATTAACATAAAAGTATATCTATGGTTTCATAGTTTAACTATCTGATAAAATAAAGAACAAATCTTATTTACTATAGCATTAAATAATAAATTTCTGAAGAAAAAATTAACCAAGGAGTTAATACAAAAAAAAAAAAAAAATCAGAGAAGATCCAAGTAAATTTTAAAATAGTTTATGTCTATGGATTGAAAGATTAAATATTATTGAAGTGCCATATTATCCAAAGTAATCTATAGATTCAATAAACTTCCTATTAAAATTGCAGTGGTATTTTTTTCACAGTAATGGAGAATACAATTCTAAAATTTACATGAAACTAAAATAAACTTTGAATAGCCAAAGCAATCATGAGGAAAAAGAACAAAGCAGGATATCATACTTAAAATTTCAAGCTATATATTTCAAGACTATATAGTAATAAAAACAAAAATGGACAAAAAAGTGGAACAGAAGCTAATATACATTTAAGACCTGATGCAAAACGAGAACTTAAAAAGGTCTTAGTTTCTCAAAATCATGCAGATACTTGTGTGTCCCCAAAACAATGGAAAAGCAGCCAGATTGTGCAGTCTGTTAGCTGTCATGAAGAGGACTTTGGCTCTCACTGTGAACTTGAAGGAAGCTCACTGAAAGAAAAGTAGAATCCCTAGAGAATTTAAAAACATAAGACAGATGCCTCTTTGTAAGAGCAAAATTAAAAAAAAAAAAAAAAAAAGCTGCCCAGGAACTATTTCCTTGGGAACACAGCTTCCCATATAACATTTTAAGGACTCGCTTTCTCTTTGACCTTGGGACCTCTTATCTGTGTCGTCTGTTGTGTTCATTTTCACTCACACCTACCTGGGGGTTTGGCAATCATCTCATGTCTCTTCATAGTTAAAGGTTTTTTTCCTTGCTCCAGACAGGTGATCAGGTCTGGTTTAGAGACAACAATACCTGTTTTATTAAGAATAAATAACATGAATCTTGCTCATATTCTCCAATTACAAGCTAGTAATGTGCTCAGCAGAGAGGATGTGATAAAATATTCTAGTAAATAAATACTAAAATACTAAGTTATAACAGAAATTTCTTTCTTTTTTTTTTGAGATGGAGTTTCGCTCTTGTTGCCTAGGCTGGAGTGCAATGGCTCGATCTTGGCTCACCACAACCTCCACTCCCGGGTTCAAGCTGTTCTCCTGCCTCAGCCTCCCGAGTAGCTGGGATTACAGGCATGCGCCACCATGCCCGGCTAATTTTTGCATTTTTAGTACAGGCAGGGTTTCACCATGTTAGTCAGGCTGGTCTCGAACTCCTGACCTCAGGTGATCCACCTGCCCAGCCTCCCAAAGTGCTGGGATTATAGGCGTGAGCCACCACGCCTGGCCTATAACAGAAATTTCTAAATATTTAGAAAATACTTTCAATTTGTAGGTTTCTTAATTTTACTACCTGGTACTACTAAAATCAAAAATTGGTGGTGGCAATTAGATTTTTAGGTGGGGGTAACAATATTTTATGCCACTAAATTTCTGGAATTACCACTAATTTGGAGTGAAGAATAAAGCTCAACTCAGGAATGTGGAAAGTTTGGATTAAGATGAAACATCTTGAAAAAATTCTTTTCTAAATGAACAAACTCTAAAGATTTTTCTGGAAAAAGGGTATCTGAAACTCTTGTATGCAAAGAATAAATTACTAAAAAACATTCTACAAAAAAGAGAAATAAAACCTTTAGGGTATATTATTAATTAGGTACTCAAGTTATCCTCACCAAGGAAGACCAGGTTTCTGTAGTTCTCTAACATCACATCCCTATATAAATTCCGCTGTGCAATGTCCAGGCAATGCCACTCCTCCAGAGAGAATTCTATGGCCACATCTCTAAATTGTAATGGTCCCTGAAAAACACACACACACATATTTTTACCAAGTGGCCATGGGCGGAATTTTTAATTTGACTTAAGGTGAAATTAGAGAGTAAAGAGAAGTGGTTCTGACTTATAGGATTAGAATTATCCAATAAAATGTTTTCAACACAGAAATATTCTCTAACTCTGAGAAAAAAGAGCAGCACAAGATCCACATCAGTTCATATATTTTTCTAAAGTATAAAATTAAGGCCATGAACACGAACATGTACATTTTTGAGTACTATATTTACATCATACGGAATGAGTTGTGAATATTTTTCAGACAGAAATGCTGAGTTAGAAGGCACCTCTCAAATTTTAATATGTACAATAAGCTGAAGACCTTGTTATGCAGATGCAGGGTTTTTTTTTTTTTTTTCCCCAGAAGATCTTATTTACTTATTTATAGATTTATTTATAGATGGAGTTTCACTCTTGTTGCCCAGGCTGGAGTGCGATGGCGCCATCTTAGCTCACCAGACTCCACCTCCCGGGTTCAAGCAATTCTCCTGCCTGAACCTCCCGAGTAGCTGGGATTACAGTCATGCACCACCACGCCCGGCTAATTTTTTGTTTCGTATTTTTAGTAGAGATGGGGTTTCTCCATGTTGGTTAGGCTGCTCTTGAACCCCCGACCTCAGGTGATCCGCTGCTTCAGCCTCCCAAAGTGCTGGGATTACAGGCATGAGCCACCGCGGCCCGCCAATTTTTTGAATTTCTAACACACCAGTAATGCAAATGTTTTTGGCCCAAGAGGGATATTTTTTCAAACATTTACTAAGTGGAAGAGCCTGTGTTTTTCCCATATTTTCTAGCCTATAAACAAAGAGCCCTCATTTATCAAAGAAAAATATGCAGGGAAAAAATAAGAAAGGACAGCTGCCAGATTAAATATGATGGTTTATGCACATCAGCTGCATAAAGATACTTAATAATAAAGAGAAAAATAACTCTATAGTGAAAAAAATCTATCAGACAGCTGCTTAACCAAGTGAATTATTAACCATTAACTGCACTACGGCAGATTTTTATGTTGTGCTAATGCTCACAGAAGAACACAGCATCACTGTTGAACTATTCCCCCCAAAAAAGAAAATTATAGTCTGAATTTAACCATAAAGAAACATTAGTTTTAGGCCGGGTGCGATGGCTCACACTTGTAATCCCAACACTTTGGGAGGCACGAGGTGGGCGGATCATGAGGTCATGAGTTTGAGACCAGCCTGACTAACAGGGTGAAACCCTGTCTCTACTAAAAATACAAAAATTAGCTGGCTGTGGTGGCAGGCACCTATAATCCCAGCTACTCGGAAGGCTAAGGCAGGAGAATTGCTTGACCCTGGGAGGCGAAGTTTGCAGTGAGCCGAGATCGCGCCACTATACCCCTGCCTGGGTGACAGAGTGAGACTCTGTCTCAAAAGCAAAAAAAAAGGAAAAAGAAAGAAACATCAGTTTTATGGAGACTTTCACTTAGCACCCTAGAGAGCAGGTATCTCCTAATAATTGTTTTCAGAACTTTCTGCGTAATAAATGCCATCCCATTTTAATACGTATTTTCTTAATCCCGTTGTGCACAGAGCTAATGGAACACACAGATGGAGCCTCAACATTACATGTTCTACATCTTTACTAAGGACCAGAGTTTTCCCCCAATAGAAATCTTGAGTATCCACATCTTTCTATGTTCAACCGCCACAAAGGACACATTTTTAATATTGCAGATCATAAATTATTGCTGAGAATCCTGCATGGCATATAAGAAGCTATGATGCAGCAAATAAAGAGAAGTCTCTGAGATATAGGAAAGAAATATTTTTCAGAGACCCTTGACTATCATAAGAATTTTAACAAGTAGTTAAACCAAACTCATTAGGGAGGAAAAACACAAGTAGAGAAGTAAAGGTGTGTGAGTACTAAATGCATGGCAGTCCAGGAGGAAGAGTGGACACAGCTCTTCATCTGACACGTTTACCTGAAGAAAAGCCTTTTTTTTCTTCCTCCTCCTCCTCTGGAATTCATTCTCAGATGAGACTCTCTGGATAAATTACACCTGCATCTTGACAATATGCCTTTAAAGGTGTCAGTATTACATGTTTACCTGCTAGGATGACATCAACTGGCAGAAAAAGAAAAAGTCAACCCATTTCTGTCCTTTAAAACAGAAGAGATTCTGGCACCATGAGCTGCTCCATGAAGATAAAAACATGTTTCTCCTTTCCTGTCCTCAGGTGCCCTCCCCTGCCACAGACACCAGTAATTTCTGTTACAGTAATGCAAATATGTGCCACACTGACCTGTCCCTATCAAACCCAAATAGAACAGGCCCTGTGACCACCCTAGAGTACAAAGGTGGAACTTAACTCTCATGAATGTATTTTGAAGCCCTCATACCTGATTCTGGCCTCACCTTAGAGTCATATGAGGCCCTTCATTAAAACAACATGGATGCTTCCACCCACAACAATAAACAGAAGCTGTGGGGAGGGCACAAGAGGTTTCTGCAAATTGACCATGTGATCCTAAGGAGAAGCCTGGGCTGATAACCACTAAGCTAAGCATTGCTTCTCAGGCTCTAACGAGTTTATGAATCACTTGGTAATTTTGGCCTCACTTTAGCCCCCTTGTCACAACCAAATACTTCTGGTACAAATAAGGACAACCCATCTCCATCCTAAAGTTTTATATTCTTTGCTGGCTATTTAAAGTTTACAGACGGCCGGGCGCGGTGGCTCAAGCCTGTAATCCCAGCACTTTGGGAGGCCGAGACGGGCAGATCACGAGGTCACGAGATCAAGACCATCCTGGTGAACATGGTGAAACCCCGTCTCTACTAAAAAATACAAAAAACTAGCTGGGTGTGGTGGCGGGCGCTTGTAGTCCCAGCCACTCGGGAGGCTGAGGCAGGAGAATGGCGTGAACTCGGGAGGCGGAGCTTGCAGTGAGCTGAGATCTGACCACTGCACTCCAGCCTGGGCGACAGAGCGAGACTCCGTCTCAAAAAAAAAAAAAATTAAAATAAAGTTTACAGACAAAACAGAAGGCAGCAATGTCTGAATAAGTCTGTATTTAAAAAGGAACATGTGTACACATGTACTAATGCAATGTTTATTAAACAGGCACTATGTGCTTAAGGGTATGATGCAGAGCACTGTGCTGGGCATAACACATTATGTGATTTAATTCTCATAACACCCTGGGAGCTGGTACTAAGGATTTCATAATTTCCAGGATTTAGATAAAGGTCCCAGCATTTTTATTTCTTCTTCTATTTCTCAGTCATCAAATTTTTTTTTAATTGTGTAGAATAAAAGCCAAATATAGACAGATGAAAGAGATATAGAAGGAAGAGTTTAATGTAGTATACAGAAAATTTTATTCTATTCATATTTACTTTTTTGTGACTTATGGAACAACTACTGGATCTTCAGGAATAGAAAACAAGTTGCTAATCAGAATGTCTCTGCCAGCACTGGTTTTAATACAACAGTTAAAAACTAAGACTCTAAAATACATACTTTATTTTTCCCATTTATTTGCTTTTGGGTTTCAGGAAATTGTGAGCACCAGCTCTAGAAACTTACTAGGATTTATCAGCCAAAACTCTGATCTCTTTTAATCAGTTCTGTGAGGCAAGACTCCAAGGTAGGGTCAGAACTCAATAAAGGCTCCAAAAAGGGTGTCTCTGCGACTGGTCGCAGTGGCTCACGCCTGTAATCCCAGCACTTTGGGAGGCCAAGGCAGGCAGATCATGAGGTCAGGAGATCGAGACCATCCTGGCTAACACGGTGAAACCCTGTCTCTACTAAAAATACAAAAAAATTATCTGGGCATGGTGGTGGACGCCTGTAGTCCCAGCTACTCGGGAGGCTGAGGCAGGAGAATGGCGTGAATCCAGGAGGCAGAGCTTGCAGTGAGCCGAGATCGCTCTACTGCACTCCAGCCTGGGTGACATACTCCGTCTCAAAAAAAAAAAAAAAAAAAAAAGGGGGGGGAATCTGAACAGATCTGGGGCAGGGTGAGGACGCTATATAGAATTCTGTTCTCTATGCCACTGGGGTACTTCCAGTTTTGTTTTTTCTAAGCTTACCTAAAAGAAACTTAAATCCAGAGCTTCTGCAATTTTAATCCTTTCTAGCCACTGCCCTGTCAACTTTATACTATATACTAATATGCAATTTAAACAAAACAAATCCCTTCACGTCTTCTAGGGTAATTTTGTTTTTTGTTTTGTTTTGAGATGCAGTCTCACTCTGTCGTCTAGGCTGGAGTGCACTGGTGCGATCTCGGCTCACTGCAACCTCTGCCTCCCAGGTTCCAGTGATTCTTCTGCCTCAGCCTCCCAATTAGCTAGAACTACAGGTGCATGCCACCATGCCTGGCTAATTTTTGTATTATTAGTAGAGATGGCGTTTCACCATATTGGCCAGGCTGGTCTCAAACTCCTGACCTCATGATTCGCCTGCCTCGGCCTCTCATGTGCTGGGATTACAGGCATGAGCCACCGTGCTCGGCCCTTCTAGAGCAATTTTATTAGAAAATAAATACGTATACTTAACAAGGAAAAATAAATAGAAATTCTACTGCTGGGTGTGGTGGCTAACGCACGTAATCCCAGCACTTTGGGAGGCCAAGGCAGGTGGATCGCAAGATCCGGAGTTCAAGACCAGCCTGACCAAGATGGTGAAATCCCATCTCTACTAAAAATACAAAAATTAGCCAGATGTGATGGCAGGCACCTGTAATCCCAGCTACTCAGGAGGCAGAGGCAGTAGGATCACTTGAACCAGGGTGGCAGAGGTTGCAGTGAGCTGAGATCACGCTACTGTACTCCCGCTCAAAAATAAAAAGAAAAGAAATTATAGTAACAGTTCTTCTGTTCATAAATATGCCCTCAGATGTAGACCTCAGAAGTCACAACGATATAAAAAAAGTGACCTAAATACAGGAGTTCGAGACCATCGTGGCTAACACGGTGAAACCCCGTCTCTACTAAAAAATACAAAAAACTAGCCGGGCGAGGTGGCGGGCGCCTGTAGTCCCGGCTACTCGGGAGGCTGAGGCAGGAGAATGGCGTAAAAACCCGGGAGGCAGAGCTTGCAGTGAGCTGAGATCCGGCCACTGCACTCCAGCCTGGGCGACACAGCGAGACTCCGTCTCAAAAACAAAACAAAACAAAACAAAACAAAACAAAACAAAACAAAAAGTGACCTAAATAAAGCCCAAGATTTTGGACACATGTATTTGTTGTACCAACCATATGATGCACAATTCAATTATTTATCCAGTTGCTAGTCTAAACTAAAAGTTTCTGGATTGTAGGAACCATGACTGCTTTATGTTTTTTTTTTTTAATGGCCATATGAAATGGAAGCTACTAGTTTATCTATTTGGGTCTCCAGATCTCATCCTTGTTTATTATCCAAGTACCAGGAAATTGGAGAAACTCTCATCTAGGTATCAACCAAAGACACCTCTTGTATGAGGGGATGAACAAACACAGATGACTCATTTCTCTTACACTGAGACAGAAGCAGAATTAACCATTCTTGTCAGCCTGACATAATTCTGTACAGGACATCTCAAATGCCTCAAAAATGCCTCAAAGACACCTAAGTGATTTTGAGGGAATTCCCAGTGACCCTGGGCCAATGGTCCAATGATAAGCCAGGCTGGAGAGACTCAGACTGATTCTAAATAGAAAATGGAACAACCCTGGTGGAGCTCCAGAACCTGGATCACCCGTTCTGATTTACTAGCTCTTGGGTAAGAGAAATAACAAAAATACTCTACTCCAGTATCACATTTTACAGGTAAATTTAGTTGCGGTTGTGGTCATGGCTCTGGATACTTTGTGGCTTTGATCTCTCACTACACATTCTGCCATCAGATTCTATTTCCTCCTGGAGCCTCTCACATAACTGTAGCAGGTCAATGAAGAAGATGTGAAAAATCTCAAATAGCCACACTCCCAAATGGGGGCTATAAGATGTCTATGTTGACATCTCACAATGCAGAAAAAGCCTTTTGTTAGTTGTCTGTACATTCTCTATCCAAAGTCTGGCCCTTTTTTTGTAAATCCCAGGCAGAGGTCAGACCTTATCTGCAGATTCTAGGTAGGAGCAACTTGGCTCTGTATCCTTTGGTGTTACAGCAAGTGGAGTACAATTAAAGGAGAGATGTTAAGAAAAAGCTCAGATTAGATATGAGATTGATCAAGTCAGCCAGAAAATATTCCCTTAAAAGCAATTTCTCTCTAAACACCCAAAGTACACAGCTACTCTCAGCATGAAAAACATGAGCATTATGAAGAAAGGGGGCAGATTTTCAGAAGAATTTTTATAACGTTTCTTTTCCATCTCTGCTGCTCTCTCATCTCCTAGCCATTGAATGGGGGTTCTATATTTAAATACATCTGACAACTTCCAACAACACTTTTTGATGAAGAAATAGGATCTGACTGTGTTCATATAATGGAATATATTAGAGCTTGCAACATAGCTAACTGAAGAGCTATGTTGGTCGTGTTTGGGTGGCCACATCACCTGTCTTTATTTGTCCTGTAATAGCAGAATTCCAATTTAGTGAAATAAAAGATACTAACATTGTGTTTACTCATAATTATCCCTATTGAATAAAGTAATAAACATGTCAGACTAATATCTACTACAACAATTTGGTAAATTTTCTTTGGATATTAGATATAAATAATTATCAATAATTTTAATGAAGTAGTCATAATGTACGTAGCATTTTTAAAAATTGCAACTATACTTCAGTTAAAACGCTTTAAATAACAATATTAAAATAACCATTTAAGTGATTCATTCAAAGTAATTATTGTGGCTTTATATTCATACTATTGTAGAAAATACTGTTTATGGCTCAGCCCTATAATCCCAGCACTTTGGGAGGCTGAGGTGGGTAGATCACCTGAGGTCAGGAGTTCAAGATCAAGGTGGGCAACATGGTGAGACCCCATTCCTACTAAAAAATACAAAAACTTACCCAGGCATGGTGGTGCACGCTTGTAATCCCAGTCACTCGGGATTCTGAGGCAGGAGAATTGCTTGAACTCGGGAGGCAGCGGTTGCAGTGAGCTGAGATCATATCGCTGCACTCCAGCCTGGGCAACAGAGAGAGACTCTGTCTCAAAAGAAAATGAAAATACTGTTTAATTTATATGAATGCAGGTTGTCTACAAACACTACACATAACTATGCTAACTGTTCTGAAGTAGTAAATAGAACGCAAGGTACAACTACAGACTCCACTGTTCAGTTTATACACTGAACTGTTCTTGCTTTTGCAGTATAAGTACTTTAGCCTGCAAATATTGGATAATTTCCTTGGCTAATCAGGTTTCTGTCAAAGAAACTTAGTATCTTTTAGTCTTTATCATTATGTATTGCTAAATTTAATTTTATCTTTGTGCTAAGCTTCTGTGTGCTCTTAAAATAAGCTTTTATCTAAAGAAATCTGTGTATACTTCTAAGGACTAAAAATGCAAAAAATAAACTTTTCAGAAGCAAAAAGAAAGCAAAAAATCTGAAGTACTAGCTAAAGATAATCTGGAGTCAGAAAAAATGACAAAAGGTTTATTTAGCTGTTAATATGATTTACATATATTTCCAAAAAAAGCAGAGAAAAATATTTACATATAATCTAAGTCCCTTAAGAGAGAATAGCAAAAAATTTTTTGGAACTTTTTAAAGAGTTTTTGAACCCTTGGACATCTGAATTTTGCACACTGTATGCACTTGAAAGAATGTTTATGGGAGAAAAAGCAGAAGAAAGATGTTATAAAAAATGAATGAGTGCACAAGACCAATGCAACAGAATAGAGAGCCCAAAATAGACACTCTCTATAACCGTCAGATTTTTGACAAATCTGACAATAAGAATGTGGGAAGAATTCTCTGTTTAATAAATGCTGCTGGAATAACTATCTAGCACTATGTAGAAGACAGAAACTGGACCCCTTTATTACACCATATACAAAAATCAAGATAAAGACTTAAGTGTAAAACTTAAAATTACGAGAAGTCCTGCAAGATAACCTAAAAGATACCATTCTTGACACAGAAACTGGCCAAGACTTCATGAGGAAGCTACCAAAAGCAATTGCAACAAAAGCAAAAATTGACAAATGGACCTATTTAAACTAAAGAGCTTCTTCACAGCAAAGGAAACTATCAACAGAGTAAACAGACAACCTACAGAAGAAAAGAAAATATTTGCAAACTTTGCCTCTGACAGAGGTCTAATATTCAGAATTTATTAGAAACTTTAAAAAGTTTACAAGAAAAAAACTTCATTAAAAAGTAGGCAAAAAACATGAACAGATACTTTTCAAAAGAAGATATACATGTGGCTAACAAGCATATAAAAAAAACTGCTCATCACTAATCATTAGATAAATTAAAAGAGAAACCACAATGAGATCTCACATTACACCAGTCAGAATGGCTATTTTTAAAAAGTCAAAAAATAACAGATGCTGGCAAGGTTGCAGAGAAAAGGGAATGCTTATACTCTGCTGTTGGAAGTGTAAATTAGTTTAACAACTGTAAAAAGCAGTGTGGCAATTCTTCACAGAACTAGAAACAATTATCATTTGACCCAGGAACCTCATAATTGGGTATATACCCAAAGAAATATAAATTATATTATAAAGACACATCCACATGCATGTTCATTGCAGCACTATTCACATAACAAAGACATGCACAGGCCACAAATGCCTATCAATGGTAGACTGGATAAAGAAAATATGGTATGGTCAGATGCGGTGGCTCATGCCTGTAATCCCAGCACTTTGGGAGGATGAGGCAAGTACACTGCCTGAGCTTAGAAGTTTGAGATGTGCCTGGACAACATGGCAAAATCTTGTCTCCACAGAAAATACAAACAGAAAAATTGGCCAGGTGTGGTAATGCCCGCGTGTAGTCCCAGTTACTTGGGAGGATGAGGTAGGAGAGAATTGCTTGAGCCTGGGAAGTTGAGGCTAAAGTAAGCCAATATCACACCACAGCACTCTAGCCTGGGCAATAAGTGAGACCCTGTCTCCAAAAATAAAATAAAATAAAAGATTTAGTAAAAACAAAATATGGTACATCATGGAGTACTCTGTGACCATTAAAAAAAAAGATCATGTCCTTTGCAATAACACTGATGAAGCTGGAGACCATTATTCTTAGAAAACAAATGCAGAGGCTGGGTGTGATGGCTCATGCCTGTAATCCCAGCACTTTGGAGGCCAAGGGGGATGGATCACCTGAGGTGCGGAGTTTGAGATCAGCCTGACCAACATGGAGAAACCCCGTCTCTACTAAAAATACAAAATTAGCCAGGGGTGGTGGCACACGCCTGTAATCCCAGCTACTCAGGAGGCTGAGGCAGGAGAACTGCTTGAACCTGGGAGGCGGAGGTTGTGGTGAGCCAAGATCACACCATTGCACTCTAGCCTGGGCAACAAGAGCAAAACTCCGTCTCAAAATAATCACAATGCAGAAACAGAAAACCAAATGCATGTTATCATTTATAAGTAAGAGCTAAATAACAACAACACATGAACACAAAGAGGAGAACAACAGACACTGAGGCCTAGTTGAAGGTGGAGGGTGAGAGGACTAAGAGGATCAGAAAACAGACCTGTTTGGTACTATGGGTAGTATCTCAGTGACCAAATCTGCACGCCAAACCCCCATGACATAATCTTAGCTTTTTAACAAACACACGTGTACCCCAAACCAAAAATAAAAGCTAAAAGAAAAAAAAAAAAATCCCTGGGTGGGAGAGAGTGCAATGTAGGTGAAAGGACTGATTTTTGGTACAGACAGTGGTTCCAGTGGGGCTGTACTCTGACTTCTGTGTGCATGCAGGCAGGTGAGATTATGAATAGTTGGTCCAAAATGCTAGGATAGTGGAGAAAACAGGTTGCTGCTGCAGATTCAGTGTCTGTCAGTGGGAATATGCTAGGAGACTTGTAGAGCCTTGTGGATTCTTGGCAAGAAACACTAGGATCAAAAATGCCATTGTGAAGTTCCTGAGAGTGGTGCCAAGTCTTGGCAGGGGTGTGGACACGTCAATGTCTAGTGTGTGTGTGTGTGTGTGTGTGTGTGTGTGTGAGTGGGTGGGAATACTGTGGGTGGCAGCTGTGGGAAAAGGGAGTCTGTCACAGAGCTCCTTTCCTCTATATTTTCAATCATTTGTCACCCTGAGAGAAGACCTGGAATCACAGGACAATGGGCAGTGTGACAGCCTGCATACAACAGAGCATAGCCTCCCATTCCCAATCTCCCAAAGTTTTATTCCAGGTCAGGCCTCTGTTATATGTTTTTTCTGGCACCACATCTGTAGAGTTTGCTGAACATCAAACAATTCTCCAAGACTAATTTATTGTCTCACATTTGAATTCTGACACCACCCACAGTCAGCACAGACCCTGATTCAGGGCTCCGTCCCACAACATTGTCCTCATGGCAGATGCCAGTCACAAACCCCAAGGGCCCATCTATGCTTCTGAGCTACTGTGTAAAACCTGGGGACTCCCATAACCTCCCTGCAGTTCAATAATTTGGTACAGTAAGCTACTCACAGAACTCATCAAAACACTGTAGTTACCTTTACTGGTTTAATATATAAGATGCAGCCATGGAAAAGCCAAATGGAAGAAATGCATAAACAAAGAAAAAGAGATGGGGAAAGATGAAACACATAGATAATCCTGGAAAATATTTGTGATTAATAAAATTCTTCATCCTTTATGTGCTCCAGGAACAGTTTATGGAAAGAAACACCCTTCCCATTATGAGTTAGATGGTGCTCTCTTTTCTTACCTGTCACACAGCCAGACACACACTCTGCACATTTTTTTCTCATTAAAAAAATCAGCTGAATTTGTTTTCAGTGGTCATAATGAAATATTTCTTTTCTTTGCTTTTTTTTTTTTTTTTTCCAAGCTGGATTCTCACTCTGTTGCCTAGGCTGGAGTGCAGTGGCGCTATCCTGGCTCACTGCAACCGCTGCCTCCCAGGTTCAAGCAATTCTCCTCCCTCAGCTTCCCGAGTCACTGGGATTACAGGTGCCTACCACCACACCTGGCTCAATTTTTGTTTTTCTTGGTGGTTTTTTTGAGATGGAGTTTCGTTCCTGTTGCCCAGGCTGTAGTACAATGGCGTGATGTTGGCTCACCACAATCTCCACTTCCCGGGTTAAAGCAATTCTCCTGCCTCAGCCTCCCGAGTAGCTGGGATTACAGGCATATGCCACCACACCTGGCTAATTTTTGTATTTTTAGTGGAGACAGGGTTTCACCATGTTGAGCAGGCTGGTCTCGAACTCCTGACCTCAAGTGATCAATCCCCCTCAGCTTCCCAAAGTGCTGGGGTTACAGGCATGAGCCACTGCACCTGGCTAAGGTGCTTGCATTTTACACCTCCATAAGAAAAGCAAATATGTCTACTTCTTTCAGACAATATATTATTATTTATATTTTATTATATTAAAAATAATGTAGTAAAAAATTAGTCATATGGGAACACTTCTAGAAGTACCACGTTTCATCACATATAATTTAGCATTAAACTCAGAAATCAAGACAACAGGATATAGAACTGAGATATTCACTGTCACAAATTTACCCAGCAAAAGGAGGTACTGTGGTTTGACGAATCTATATAACTCATCAATTATCTACCAGATTTTCCTGTGGAAACATTTTCATTGTCTACAGCCAAAATGGAAGAGAGATTTTCCCTACTTTTTCCCTTGGTAGCTAGCATTCTTAAAGCTACGGCTTAGAATTCTGTTTGAAATCACAGCTATAAAAAACACACCTGAGAAAATTCCTAAACTCACTCTGGGAAAGAAAAAGATAAATGAGAATTATTAACAAATATATGATTAAATACTAATATTTTGAAACTCATCTCTTTTATGTCCTTCGTAAATATTTTGTTACCTTTCAAGCCCTACTAATAAAATGCAAATTACAGTTAAAAAATTGATGCAGCTGGGTGCAGTGGCTCACGCCTGTAATCCCAGCACTTTGGGAAGCCAAGGCAGGTGGATCGCTTAAGATCAGAAGTTTGAAATCCGCGGTTCAGGCGCAGTGGTGGGCACCTGTAGTCCTAGCTACTCGGGAGGCCGAGGCATGAGGATCACCTGAACCCAGGAGCCAGAGGTTGCAGTGAGCTGAGATCGAGCCACTGCATTCCAGCCTGTGCAACAGAGACTGTTTCAAAACAAAACCAACAACAAAAACACTTGAAGTTAAAATAAGTGAACAAATCTTTTCAAGCTAGAGATCCTATCACCCACCCCATCCTGTTCAGTTACATGCTCAATAACTACCCTCCCAGGAGACACTGCGCTATGCCCCAGTGAGTGCCCCATGTGCATTTTACTTTCTTTTTTACGCCATCTCACTGGGGTCAGTTTTTTTGTCTTTTGAAGTGTTTTTTCACAAATTTTTCACTACTTTTCTGCTGCCCAAGCAAGAGAATCCAGGGGGCAGAAATTATTTGTTTTCCCCTCAATACCAGCATCTGATTGGCTGACCAGCAATGTTGTCTCCAAGAAATGGAAGCTAGGTTGAGTGAAGACAATCTTCATGTCGCAAGGGGTTAGCTTTTCAAAAAAAAAAAAAGTGCACCAGGATCTGTCTTTCAACCCCAAGGCTGCCACCTGCTCCCTTCAGAGGCTACACTCTATACTTCAGGTGGTCCTATGGCATAAAATGACCCAAGAGCTAATATTCACTAGACACTCTAGCAGACATAGCCATGGTGGGTATCTTGGTTTATCCCCAGAAAGTTCTAAAACCCAAGACCACTGAAGGTTGGCTGAGGACACATCATCCTATTAAGTTTCCAGAGGGTAATCTTGACCAAAAAACATTCGGTAAGTTCTCTGGAAAAATAAAAGACAAAGAGGCACAGATAGTTTTTACAATACAGTATCAGGGAATTATTCTTTGCTTTCTTCTCATGGGAAATATTTACAAACAAAAAACATATTTTCAATAGCGTTATGCAATGCTTTTTAAAAAATGACTATTGGCCAGGCGCGGTGGCTCACGCCTGTAATCCCAGCACTTTGGGAGGCTGAGATGGGCGGATCACGAGGTCAAGAGATAGAGACCATCCTGACAAACAAAGTGAAACCCTATCTCTTCTAAAAATACAAAAATTATCTGGGCGTGGTGGCACGCGCATATACTCCCAGCTACTCAGGAGGCTGAGGCAGAGGAATTGCTTGAACCCAAGAGGCAGAGGTTGCAGGGAGATCGCCCCACTGCACTCCAGCACGGCGACAGAGCAAGACTCCGTCTCAAAAAAAAAAAAAAAAAAAAAGATTAATTGAGGAACCTGAGGTACACTTGAGGCCCTGCTTGGGACACATGTGAAAAATGCCAGAGAAAATCAGTCCCCTGTGGGGTGTGAAAATAATTAAGTGGCAGGCAATTAGAATGAGGAAGCTCTAGTACCCAGATTCCTACCTCTAAGAAAAAAAATCAAAACTCAAGTGCATTTTTTGGTAAATTACTACATTCGGGGAAAAAAAATTCAGGCTTAAGCAACTATAAACTGCCAATTAAACTCTGATTACATAACCAAGAAATTTCCACCTCGATTGTACAAATTTAAAAACTACCTAACTAGGCTGGACACGGTGGCTCACACCGGTAATCCCTGCACTTTGGGAGGCCGAAGCGGGTGGCTCACCAGGTTAGGAGATCGAGACCATCCTGGCTAACACGGTGAAACACGTCTCAACTAAAAATACAAAAAATTAGCCTGGCGGTGGCAGGCGCCTGTAGTCCCAGCTACTTGGGAGGCTGAGGCTGGAGAATGGCGTGAACCCAGGAGGCAGAGCTTGCAGTAAGCTGAGATCCAGCGACTGCACTCAAACCTGGGCGACAGAGCGAGATTCAAAAAAAAAATAAATAATAAACATAAAAAAGTAAAAACTACGTAAGTATACCTAACCAATTATTGAATTTGGTTTTCTTCATCATGCACCTTATAAATGTCTTTCCTTCAAGCCCCTCCCATGGACCACAAACCACAAACTGTAGCTGGGTGCTCTACAATTCTTGAATCACTCTTTTTTTTTTTTTTTTTTTTTTTTTTGAGACGGAGTCTCGCTCTAGCCCAGGCTGGAGTGCAGTGGCCGGATCTCAGCTCACTGCAAGCTCCGCCTCCCGGGTTCACGCCATTCTCCGGCCTCAGCCTCCCGAGTAGCTGGGACTACAGGCGCTGCCACCTCGCCCGGCTATTTTTTGTATTTCTTAGTAGAGACGGGGTTTCACCGTGTTAGCCAGGATGGTCTCGATCTCCTGACCTCGTGATCCGCCCATCTCGGCCTCCCAAAGTGCTGGGATTACAGGCTTGAGCCACCGCGCCCGGCCTTGAATCACTCTTTGATTAAATTATTTGATATTTTTGCGATGACTCCTCGCTTTTTTTTTTTTTTTTTTTTTAAGGCAGAAACTAGCTCTATCGCCCAGGCTGGAGTGCAGCGGCCGATCTCAGCTCATGGCAACCTCCGCCTCCTGGGTTCAACTGATTTTCCCACCTCCCTCTCCAAAGTAGCTGGGACTACAGGCGTTTGCCATCACACCCAGCTAACTTTTGTATTTTTAGTAGACATGGGGTTTCCCCATTTTGGCCATGCTTGTCTTGAACTCCTTACCTCAACTGATCCGCTCGCCTCGGCCTCCCAACGTGCTGGGATCACAGGCGTGACCCACTGAAAGGAATAAGGCACATTCCTCATGTATCTCCCAACTCCCTGAGCCCAGCACCAGCCCAGCACAAACACATTCCTCATATATCTCCCAACTCCCTGAGCCCAGCACGAGCCCAGCACAAACACATTCCTCATATATCTCCCAACTCCCTGAGCCCCGCAGGAGCCCAGCACAAACACATTCCTCATATATCTCCCAACTCCCTGAGCCCAGCACAAACACAACCCACCATATATCTCTCAACTTCCTGAGCCCAGCACAAACACATTCCTCCATATTTCTTTCAAACTTCAGAAAAACACCACCTGGGAAATCTCCGATAAAGACACAGCGGGAACCAATAAAAAAAAATGCTAAATGTAGGCCGGGCGCGGTGGCTCAAGCCTGTAATCCCAGCACTTTGGGAGGCCGAGACGGGCGGATCACGAGGTCAGGAGATCGAGACCATCCTGGCTAACACGGTGAAACCCCGTCTTTACTAAAAAAATACAAAAAACTAGCCGGGCGAGGTGGCGGGCGCCTGTAGTCCCAGCTACTCGGGAGGCTGAGGCAGGAGAATGGCGTGAACCCAGGAGGCGGAGCTTGCAGTGAGCTGAGATCCGGCCACTGCACTCCAGCCTGGGCGGCAGAGCGAGACTCCGTCTCAAAAAACAACAACAACAACAACAACAAAAAATGCTAAATGTATAATACTAACCAATTGTAATGCTATAACTGAGAGAATTACCTTGTTCCCCTGTAACTTTACATATCCTGTTTACATCGGGCTATAAAAAGCAAGCACTGGCATTGTTCCCGGCCCTCTTGTACGCTGTGGAATGGAGGGACCAAGTTCGAACTTGTAGTAAAAGATCCTTGCCGCTTGGCTTTGACTCTGGACTCTGGTGGTCTTCTTTGGGGAACAAACGGTCTGGGTATACCACCACCACTCCCGGCCCCATAAATTTTTAATAGGAGAAAAGAGAAACTGTGAACCCCACGAACCAAAGCTCTTCCCATTCATGAACCCGTACCCCGAGTCAGGATTCTCCCCTGACGACCCTCCCGTGGTCCCTAAACAATCTGGGAAAGACCTGTTGGTGCAGAGCTGCCCGGAGAGGGCTCCAGGCCAGGGCACAGTCACTGAGCAAGGAAAAGACAGGACGCCCCGGGGCCCCGCTGTCAACGCAGCCGCCATCTTACGGCTCAGGCGCAACTGGGCAACCAGAACTTGGAGCGCAGACTGCGGAGCTAACTGCCGGGAGGCCTAAATTCTGCCACAGCCACTTCCTCCCCAGTTCCAACCAGTCCCTCCCTGTCTCTCGGGATGTCGAACCGGCACTCACCATTTCTACGCTTCCAGGGGGTCCCAGCGTCTTAGCGGTGGCTCTCCCAATACCTGCAGGTCACAGGGCCACAGAGGCTGGGCCTCTAAGAGCAGACGCCACAGAGCAAGACCACACCTGAAGCTCTGACGGCCGAGAGACAATGGGCACGCCAAGGCCGGAAGCCGGAAGCAGTCTTGTTCGCTCCAGCTGCCTACCTGACTGGACGATTTGCAGCCCAGCGTCCCTGATTGGATAATGCTTAAGGCCCCGCCCCTCAGGTCCTAAGTGACAGAAGACGTGATCAGATGCTGGACTGAGTGAAGAGTAACAGTGTAAGCCTGCAGCCTTTTCTTTTTTTCCTTTCATTTATTTATTTTTTTGAGACGGAGTTTCACTCTTGTTTCCCAGGCTGGATTGCAATGGCGTGATCTTGACTCAATGCAACCTCCACCTCCTGGGTTGAGCGAATTCTCCTGCCTCAGCCTCCCGCCTATCTGAGATTACAGACGCCCCCTACCATGCCCGGCTAATTTTTTTTCTAGTTTTAATAGAGACGGGGTTTCACCATATTGGCCAGGCTGGTCTCAAACTTCTGTCCTCAAGTTATCCGCCTGCCAAGGCCTCCCAAAGTGCTCGGTTTACAAACGTGAGCCGCCGCACCCGGCCGGCTGCAGCCTTTTCAAACAGGACTTCCTCCCTAAGCTGAGCCAGACCCACCCAGAGCATGGGAAAATTCTCTTTTTTACTCTCTCTCTTTTTGAATGTATTCAAAAGGTGAACAGAAGTATTCTGCTGTCGTATTAATAATACATAAAATTTTTGTTCAAGAGAAAATCAACTTTTACTTTGGTAACAGTGTGTAGCTAATTTTAATAAAACTTTACAAATAAATCAAATTTGTCATTTTTGAACACCACATTTACATATATATTTTGTAATTTCTTGTAATTTTTCTTAACTTTTTATATTTTATTTTTATCCACATTCTTTTTATTTTTCCATTTGAAACAACCTTTACTTTCAAACTGCTATAGGAAGTAGAAAGAAATCATTTAGGGCCAGGTGCAGTGGCTCACACCTGTAATCCCAACACTTTGGGAGGCCAAGGTGGGCAGATCACTTAAGGTCAGGAGTTCAAGACTAGCCTGGCCAACATGGTGAAACCCCATCTCTATTAAAAATACAAAAAATTGGCCAGGCGCGGTGGCTTAAGCCTGTAATCCCAGCACTTTGGGAGGCCGAGACGGGCGGATCACGAGGTCAGGAGATCGAGACCATCCTGGGTAACACAGTGAAACCCCGTCTCTACTAAAAATACAAAAACTTAGCCGGGCGAGGTGGCGGGCGCCTGTAGTCCCAGCTACTCGGGAGGCTGAGGCAGGAGAATGGCGTGAACCCGGGAGGCGGAGCTTGCAGTGAGCTGAGATCCGGCCACTGCACTCCAGCCTGGTTCACGCCATTCTCCCGCCTCAGCCTCCCAAGTAGCTGAGACTACAGGCGCCCGCCACCACGCCCGGCTAGTTTTTTGTATTTTTAGTAGAGACGGGGTTTCACCATGTTAGCCAGGATAGTCTCCATCTCCTGACCTCGTGATCCACCCGCCTCGGCCTCCCAAAGTGCTGGGATTACAGGCTTGAGCCACCGCGCCCGGCCAGTTTGTTTACTCTTAAAGGTATTCTGTATGTGTCTTTTCTTCTCCCCTCACGCCTTTCCCTCACCGAACATTTTTGGCATTACAAACAGGATTCGAAACCAAAAGTGTGCCTCTTTTTGGCCACAAAGACAGGGCTGGAGGCTCGGGAACTTCCCATACCTTGGTATGGGAACTCCCCCAGTTCTCCCCCTTGGCGATTGAATGGTCCAGGGAAACTGGCCTTTGTGAGAATTGAGAATCTAAATTAGTGCAATTTAAATCTCTGTGCATGAAGTGCTGCAGGGGATTCTAGTCAGCAAAAAAGATGCTGAGGGAATCTCTCAGAGTGGATGGTGTTTGCTTACTGCTTATAAGTTAATATGTCAAATTAGGGGCTGGTTGCAAAAAGAGAAATGTAAGTTGGAAAAAGAAAATGCTAATCTGACGTCCAGACTGGCCCTGGCCCAATGCCAGGCCTATGTCTTGACTGATCAGGCTCAAAGCTATCAGCCTATTGTTGAAAAAAGCAGCTGTCCAAGTGGCCCAGTCAGGGTGAAACTGAGGCACTAGTCAGCTGGGGCTTGGAACAAGTAAAAACCCAGCTCCTATCTCAAAAATGGGAAATTAGCCTAGTAAAATTCAAGGAACTGCACAAACTGTAAAATTCCTTGGTGTCTTGTGGAATGCAGGGAAATAGTCCATTTTACCAAAGACTAAGGCTAAAATACTAGAATTTGCAACCCCTACCACTAAAAAGGAGGCTCAGAAATTTATTGGCTTGTTTGGATTCTGGAGACATCATATTCCCCACTTGGGTTGTTATGCCCAGTCCGTTTATTCCCCGAAGAAGACCACCAGAGTCCAGAGTCAAAGCTAAGCAGCAAGGATCTTTATTACAGGTTCGAACCCGGAACTCTCACTCACTCTCGGCATGAGAGGGTCGAGAGAGAGAGAGTTCCCCCACAGAGCATTCAACAGTGTTATATAGTCTAAGAAGAGTGGTCATAGAATCATTATACAGATCAGATGTATGATTGGCTGGTGTTTGAACAAGGCAATTTGGCTAACTATGATTGCTTCCCGCCATTTCTGGTATCTCAGTTCAACCCTTGAGACGGAAGAGCAGTTTCTGCACAAAGGCAGTTAATTATATTGCGTCAGGTTGCACAACCGGTTTATGGCAGCATGAGTTTATCTTACTTAAACATGTCTTGTGACCTAGCCCCAGGAAGAGAAACAGGTACTTACAGAACTTTCGAAACCTCTGGTACGTGCAGAGATAAGAAAGCAGAAGCAGAACAAAGGGTGTAGCAATAGGGAGCAAGGGGGGTGGGGGTGTCTTTGTGTTTTTGTGTCCTTTCAGGGTAACATTTTACAACCTCTGCATGCAGCCACTAGAAAATGCTATGACTTTCATTGGGGAGAGACAGCATGACTTCTGAACAAGCTAAACAAGTGGTGCAACTGGCCCTGGATCTGTGGCCCATATGGCATGGGCCAGCAGAACTGCAAGTGACTGTCCTAGATCAACATGCTAATTGGAGCCTTAGGCAGAAACAAGATGGGAAGAGGGTACCTTTCAGGTTTTGGACCCAGAAACTGTCAAAGGCGGGAAAAGCTTATACCCCTTTTGAGAAGCAATTGTTAGCTTGCTATTGGGCTTTGCTGAAAATGGAACACCTCTGCTTCAACCATGATGTCTTTATGAGGCCTGAAATTCCTAGTATTACTTGGTCTTGAGTTCCCCCAAAACCCACCAGACAGGGCATGCCCAAGAATGTAGCATCATAAAATGGAAATGGTACATACAAGACCAGGCTAAGCCAAAACCAAAGGGGGTATCAGTTTTTTTTTGTTTTTTTTTTTTTTTTTTTGAGACGGAGTCTTGCTCTGTCGCCCAAGCTGGAGTGCAGTGGTGCGATCCTGGCTCACTGCAAGCTCCGCCTCCTGGGTTCACGCCATTCTCCTGCCCCAGCCTCCCGAGTAGCTGGGACTACAGGCGCCCGCCACTGCGCCCGGCTCATTTTTTGTATTTTTAGTAGAGACGGGGTTTCACCGTGGTCTCGATCTCCTGACCTTGTGATCCGCCCGCCTCGGCCTCCCAAAGTGCTGGGATTACAGGCGTGAGCCACCGTGCCCGGCTTGCTAAAGTTCTTAATATTTTAGCCTAATATTTTTATCATCAACTTTTCTTTAAAAGTGTTCCTTTCATCACATAGTTATCGATTTTCTGGGGTTTGACATGTTAAGTATTCTATGAGATGATATATATGCTTTTTTTGAAAGCTGATTCTCATGAATTCAAGTAGCTGAGGTCTTTTATGTTTCTGTTATTCCCTAAAATAGCTGGCACAAAACACACCAAAACCCAGAGCAGTAGTTTTATGTAAATGCTCATGAGTTTGTATCAATAATATAATTGTTGATCCACTTATAATTTGTGCAATACTGTATGTATCTAGAGATTGAGTTGTCAAAAAAAAAAATGAGGCCTCAGGCCGGGTGCAGTAGCTCATGCTTGTAATCCCAGCACTTTGGGAGGTCAAGGTGGGTGGATCACCTGAGGTCAGAAGTTCGAAACTAGCCTTGCCAACATGGTGAAACCCCATCTCTACTAATAATACAAAAAAATTAGCTGGGCGTGGTAGCAGGTGCCTATAATCCCAGCTACTTGGGAGGCTGAGGCAGGAGAACTGCTTGAACCTGGGAGGTGGAGATAGCAGTGAGCTGAGATCGTGCCATTGCACTCCAACCTGGGCAACAAAGTGAGACTCTATCAAAAGAAAAAAATGTGGCCTCTTTGTGATAAAAAAAATAATAATTCTTTGAACTGAACAATAATAATGACACAAGTTATCAAAATATCTGGGATACAGCAAAAGCGGTACTAAAAGGAATGTTCATAACATTAAGTGCCTATATCAAAAAGTCTGAAAGACCATAAGTAGACAATGTAAGATAACACCTCAAGGAACTAGAGAAACAAGAACAAGCCAAACCCAAACCCAGTAGAAGAAAAGAAATAACAAAGATCAGAGCAGAACTAAATGAAACTGAAACAACAACAACAACAACAACAAAAAAAAAAACAGAAGATAAACGAAATGAAAAGCTGGCTCTTAGAAAAGATAAACAAAATTGATAGATCATTAACAGCATTGACCAAAAAGAGAGAAGATCCAAATAAACTCAGTTAGAAATGAAACAGAAGATATTGTAACTGATGCCACAGAAATACAAAAGATCATTGAGGACTACTGTGAACACCTTTACATGCACAAATTAGAAAACCTACAGGAGATGAATGAATTCATGGAAATGTACAACCCTCCTAGATTAAGAAACAACAACAACTCTGAACAGACAAATAACAACCAGTGAGATTGAAACAATAATTTTTAAAAATTGCCAACCAAAAAAAAGTTCAGAACCAGGTGGATTCACAGCTGAATTCTATCAGACATTCAAAGAAAAATTGGTGGGGGTGGGCTCAAGATGGCTGACTAGAAGCAGCATCCCATAGAAAAGAATCATAATAGCATGTGAATCCTGCACTGACACCTGAGGTATCCAGGTTCTCTCATCAGAACTGTCTAGGTGGCTGGCATGAACCATGGAGAAGAAGGAAGAGCAGTGTGGTGCAGCAGCCTACCTGACACCCACCTGGGGCTGGGGAGCCCCCACCCCCAACCCAGCCTGGGAAACTGTGCTTTTTCCATGGAACAGTGCAACCCATCGGTCAGAAGATTCCACTCATGAACCCATGCCACCAGAGCCTAAGGTCCCAACTGTTGGAAACAAGAGCTCAGAGTCACAAAGAAAACAAGCACTCAAGGAATTTCTCAGCAAGGCAAATTTGCTTCTGCAGAGGGTGCTCCTCACATCTCTTGTTGTTGCGAGAACATGCTGTGCTAGAGAGGGAAGGAGTTATTATTGCTAACATAGTCCCTACTTCTCTGTTCTGTCCCCATTGGCTACAGTCGGACCGCATAATCTAAGCTAACTCGATTGGCTATTTTAAATCAAGACTGGCAGGAAGCTTGTTTACAGAGCACATAACTAGGAGTGAGGAGGACTTATTCCAAATAAAGAAGAGATGTGGGTTACAGATGGGACTGGTGGGAAGAGTTGTTTACAGAGCAGGTAGCTAGAAGCGGGAACGTACAAGGAAGTTGATTTCAAGAACAAAAAACAAGGAAGTTACCATTTGAAGAGAAACTTATTATGCCTGATGTAAGTCTGGAGCTGAGCAGATTCTTAATAGCCTCTCAGCTAGAATCTGCTTAAGCCTGCCGAGTTCCTAGGGGAGGGGTGGCCAGTAGCACAGCTGTGGCTGGCTGCTGTCTAAGCCCTTTGAGCTCCTTGGGGGAGGGACAGCAGCCAGCACTGGGACTCTCAACTGCCTGACAGGCTAAGCTCCCTGGGCTCAGGAAGGTCAGCAGTCATCTCTATAGCTCCCGGGCACACTTTTCCCCTGCTAGAGCCAGGGAGACTGGACAGCTTGGTCTCAAGAGGTGTCGCCTACAACCCAACACTCTGGCTGTGGCAGACTGTGGCCAGAGTGTCTCTTCAGGCCTGACCCTGACCCATCCCTCCTCACTGGGCAGGGCCTCCCTGCAGGAACTACAGCAACTCCAGCCGGCACTCAGGGACAGAACTCTGATCTCTCTGGGCCTGAGCCCCTAGGGGGAGGGGTGGCTGCAGTCTCTGTGGACCAGCAGACTTAGCCTTTCCTCCTGCTAGTTCTGAGGAATTCAGGCAGCCCAGATGAGTGGGTTTCCCCTCAGGAAACACCCCCCCTTCCACCAAAGGACAGTCAAAATGCTTCATTAAATGGGTTTGGCTCCCTGTGCCACCCAACTGGGTGACACCCTTCAACAGAGGTTGTCAGACACCCTATACAGGAACGATCCTATGGGCATCAGGTTGGTGACTCTTGAGGTCAGAGATCCTAGAGGAAAGAGCAGGAACCTACCTGTCTTTGCTGTTCTCCAACCTCCTTGAGTGACATCTCCAGGCACAGGAGTGAACCAGATCAATAGCGCCTGAAGTGACCCCCCAGCAAGCTGCAGCAGCCCTACAGAAGAGGGACCTGACCACTGAAAGAAAAACAAACAGAAAGCAACAACAACAGCATCAACAACAAAAAAGTACCCACAAAAACCCTATCCAAGGCCAGGCATGGTGGCTCACACCTGTAATCCCAATACTTTGGGAGGCCGAGGTGGGCAGATCGCTTGAGGTCAGGAGTTCGACACTAGCCTGGCCAACATGGCGAAACCCTGTCTCTACTGAAAAATACAAAAATTAGCCAGGTGTGGTGGTGCATGACTGTAGTGCCAGTTACTCGGGAGTCTGAGACATGAGAATCACTTGAACCCGGGAGGAGGAGTTGCAGTGAGTCGAGATCATGCCACTGCACTCTAGCCTGGGTAACAGAGCAAGACTCAGTCTAAAAAAACAAAAACAAAAACAAAACAAAACAAAAAAATCATCCAAGGGTCAGCAGCCTCAAAGATAGAAACTAAACTCATGAAGATGAGAAAGAATCAACCAAAAAATGCTGAAAGGCCACAGTGCCTCTTCTCCTCCAAATGATCAAAATGTCTCTTCAGCAAGGTGCAGAACTGGGCAGAGGATGAGATGCATGAATTGACAGAAGCAGGCTTCAGAAGATGGGAAAAAACGAACTCTGCTGAGCTAAAGGAACATGTTCTAACCCAATTGAAAGAAGCTAAGAACCTTGATAAAAGGTTAGAGGAACTGCTAACTAGAATAACCAGTTTGGAGAAGAATGTAAATGACCTGATGGAGCTGAAAAACACAGCACGAGAACTTCCTGAAGCATACAAAAGTATCAATAGCCGAACTGACCAAGCAGAAGAAAGGATATCAGAGTTTGAAGACTTTTTTATTATGGCGTCCTGTGTGGGAAATGCACAAGGGGAGAAGAAAAGACACACACACGATACCTTTAAGGGTAAACAAGCTTTATCCCACGTAAATGGCAATGCAGATATAATAAGCAAATTGATATCATAAGCAAATTGCAATGGGAGAAGGGAAAACAGATATGTATGTGTAAATATATATATATTTATATATATATATATCAGACACCACACTCACCAGACTATGGAGGATTAACGCCACGCTGGGAAGCAGCAGCCTGGGCTCTAGAGTCAGCCACCCATTCATGCACACACGAGCAGAGGAATCTTAAAGCTTTGGGGTCCAGGACCCTAGCTCTTTTTGTAATAAGTTGTTTGGCATGAAACCCAGTCATGAGGGCCCTTCGCGACTGGGCTCAAGGAACACAAAAATGTCAACTTGTTTTTGCGATTGTCTATTATTTTTCTTTTTTTTTTTTTTTTGAGACGGAGTCTAGCTCTGTTGCCCAGGCTGGAGTGCAGTGGCCGGATCTCAGCTCACTGCAAGCCCCGCTTCCTGGGTTCACGCCATTCTCCTGCCTCAACCTCCCGAGTAGCTGGGAGTACAGGCGCCCGCCACCTCGCCCGGCTAATTTTTTTTGTATTTTTAGTAGAGACGGGGTTTCACCGTGTTAGCCAGGATGGTCTCGATCTCCTGAACTCGTGATCCGCCCGTCTCGGCCTCCCAAAGTGCTGGGATTACAGGCTTGAGCCACCGCGCCCGGCCTGTCTATTATTTTTCAATAACTAACGTATAGAATACATCGAAATAGAGATTTCTCTGAAACAGCGCTGGATGAACACTTCAAGGGGCTCATACAACCTGTTCTGGGACTTTGTGGGGAAAAGAAAGAGAGATCAGCCTGTTACTGTGTCTATATAGAAAGAAGTAGACATAAGAGACTCCATTTTGTCCTGTATTTGAGATGCTGTTAATCTGTGACCCTACCCCCAACCTTGTCCTTGCAAGAGACATGTGCTGCGGTGACTCAAGGTTTAATGGATTTTGGGCTGTGCAGGATGTGTCTTTGTTAAACAAGTGCCTGAAGGCAGCTTGCTGGTTAAAAGTCATCACCATTCTCTTAATTTCAACTACCCAGGGACACATACACGGCCAAAGGTTGCAGGGACCTCTGCCTAGGAAAGCTAGGAATTGTCTAAGGTTTCTCCCCATGTGATAGGCTGAAACAATGCTGCTAAAAGGTTTATGGAGATGTTTGCATATGCATCTCAAGGCACAGCATTTTCCTTTAAACTTATTCATGTCACAGAGGTTTTTGTTCATATGTCTTACTGCCGATTTCTTCCCTACAATGATCCTATTGTCCTGCCACTCCCTTATCTTTAAGATGGTAAAGATAATTATCAATAAATACTAAGGGAACTCAGAGACCGGTGCCGGTGTGGGTCCTCTGTAAGCTGAGCGCCGGTCCCCTGGGCCCCCACTTTTCTTTCTCTATACTTTGTCTCTGTGTCTTATTTCTTTTTTTTTTTTTTTTTTGAGACGGAGTCTTGCTCTGTCACCCAGGCTGGAGTGCAGTGGCCGGATCTCAGCTCACTGCAAGCTCCGCCTCCCGGGTTTACGCCATTCTCCTGCCTCAGCCTCCCAAGTAGCTGGGACTACAGGCGCCCACCACCTCGCCCGGCTATTTTTTTGTATTTTTTAGTAGAGACGGGGTTTCACCGTGTTAGCCGGGATCGTCTCTCGATCTCCTGACCTCGTGATCCGCCCGTCTCGGCCTCCCAAAGTGCTGGAATTACAGGCTTGAGCCACTGCGCCCGGCCTCTGTGTCTTATTTCTTTTCTCAAGTCTCTCATTCCACCTAACGAGAAACACCCACAGGTGTGGAGGGGCAGGCCACCCCTTCATCTGGTGCCCAACGTGGAAGCTTTTCTCTAAGGTGAAGGTACGCTGGAGCGTGGTCATTGAGGACAAGTCGACGAGAGACTCCCGAGTACGTCTACAGTCAGTCTTGCGGTAAGCTTGTGCGCTTGGAAGAACCTAGGGTAACAATGGGGCAAACTAAAAGTAAACATGCCTCTTATCGCAGCTTTATTAAAATTCTCTTAAAAAGAGGGGGAGTTGGCTGGGCGCAGTGGCTCACGCCTGTAATCCCAGTGCTTTGGGAGGCCGAGGCGGGCGGATCACAAGGTCAGGAGAGCGAGACCACGGTGAAACCCCGTCTCTACTAAAAATACAAAAAATTAGCCGGGCGTGGTTGTGGGCGCCTGTAGTCCCAGCTACTCGGGAGGCTGAGGCAGGAGAATGGCGTGAACCCGGGAGGCGGAGCTTGCAGTGAGCCGAGATCGCGCCACTGCACTCCAGCCTGGGCGACAGAGCGAGACTCCATCTCAAAAAAAAAAAAAAAAAAAAAAGAGGGGGAGTTAAAGTCGCTACCAAAAATCTAATTACGCTATTTCAAACAATAGAGCAGTTTTGTCCATGGTTTCCGGAACAGGGAACTTTAGATCTAAAAGACTGGGAAAAAATTGGCAAAGAATTAAAACAAGCAAGCAGGGAAGGTAAAATCATTCCGCTCACAGTATGGAATGATTGGGTCATTATTAAAGTAGCTTTAGAACCGTTGCAAACAGAAGAAGATAGCGTTCCAATTTCTGATATCCCTAAAAGCTGTGCAGTAGATTGTGAGAAAGAGGCAGGGATAGAACCCCGGAAAGGAAAGTTCACACTGTAAATGTGTATCAGAGCCGGTAATGGCTCGGTCAACGCAAAATGTTGACAATAATCAATTACAGGAGGTAGTATATCCTGAAACGTTAAAATTAGAAGGAAAAAATCCAGAATTAGCAGAGCCATCAGAGTCTAAACCACGATGGCCAACTGCTCTTCCAAGCAGCTCAGATGCCTGTAACCTTACAACCTCAAATGCAGGTTAAACAAGTACAAACTCCAAAAGAAGATCAAATAGAAAAAGATAGAGTCTCTTTCATGGCAATGCCAATCCAAATGCAGTGTCCACAATATCAGCCGGTAGAAGATGAGACCCAGCCACCAGTAGCCTATCAATACTGGCCGCCAGCCGAACTGCAGTATCGGCTGCCCCCAGAAAATCCGTATGGACAGCCAGGAACATTTCCAGCACCACAGGGCAGGGTGCCATATCCTCAGCCACCCACCATGAGACTTAATCCTACAGCACCGCCTAGTACACAGGGTAGTGTGTTACATAAAATTATTGATGAGGCAAGAAAACAAGGAGATATTGAGGCGTGGCAATTCCCAGTAATATTAGAAGCAAGACCACCTGGAGAAGGGGCCCAAGAGGGAGAGCTTCCCGTAGCTGAAGCCAGATATAAGTCCTTTTCTATAAAAATGCTAAAAGAAATGAAAGAAGGAGTAAAACAGTATGGACCCAACTCTCCTTACATGAGAACATTATTAGATTCCATTGCTCGTGGACATAGATTCATTCCTTATGATTGGGAGATTCTGGCAAAATCCTCACTCTCACCCTCTCAATTTTTACAATTTAAGACTTGGTAGATTGATGGGGCACAAGTACAGGTCCGAAAAAATAGGACTGCCAATCCTCCAATTAACATAGATGCAGATCAACTATTAGGAATAGGTCAAAATTGGAGCACTGTTGACCAACAAGTAATAATGCCAAATGAAGCCATTGAGCAAATCAGGGCTATCTGCCTTAGGGCCTGGGAGAAAATCCAAGACCCAGGAACCGCCTGCCCCTCCTTTAATACAATAAGACAAGGCTCTAAAGATCCCTACCCTGATTTTGTAGCAAGACTTCAAGATGCTGCTCAAAAGTCAATTACCGATGAAAATGCCCGTAAGGTCATAGTGGAGTTGATGGCATATGAAAACGCCAATCCTGATTGTCAATCAGCCATTAAGCCATTAAAAGGAAGGGTTCCCGCAGGATCAGATGTAATCTCAGAGTATGTTAAAGCCTGCGATGGAATTGGAGGAGCTATGCATAAAGCTATGCTTATGGCTCAAGCAATCACAGGAGTTGCTTTAGGAGGACAAGTTAGAACATTTGGGGAAAAATGTTATAATTGTGGTCAAATTGGTCATCTAAAAAAGAATTGCCTGGTCTCAAATAAACAAAATGTAACTACTCAAGCTACTACAACAACAGATAAAGAGCCACCTGGCCTATGTCCAAGATGTAAAAAGGGAAAACATTGGGGTGATCAATGTCGTTCTAAATTTGATAAAAATGGGCAACCACTGTTGGGAAACGAGAGGAGGGGCCAGCCTCAGGCCCCGCAACAAACTGGGGCATTCCAAATTCAGCCCTTTGTTCCTCAGGGTTTTCAGGAACAACAACCCCCACTGTCACAAGTGTCTCAGGGAATAAGCCAGTTATCACAATACAGCAGTTATCCCCCGCCACAAGTGGCAGTGCAGCAGTAGATTTATGCACCATACAAACAGTCTCTCTGCTTCCAGGGGAGCCCCCACAAAAAATCCCCACAGGGGTATACGGCCCATTGCCTGAGGGGAGGGGACTGTAGGACTAATCTTAGGAAGATCAAGTTTAAATCTAAAAGGAGTTCAAATTCATACTGGTGTGATTGATTCAGACTATAAAGGCGAAATTCAATTGGTTATTAGTTCCTCAATTCCTTGGAGTGCCAGTCCAGGAGACAGGATTGCTCAATTATTACTCCTACCTTATATTAAAGTTGGAAACAGTGAGATAAAAAGAACAGGAGGGTTCGGAAGCACTGATCAGACAGGAAAGGCTGCATATTGGGCAAGTCAGGTCTCTGAGAGCAGACCTGTGTGTAAGGCCATTATTCAAGGAAAACAGTTTGAAGGGTTGGTAGACACTGGAGCAGATATCTCTGTCATTGCTTTAAATCAATGGCCAAAAAATTGGCCTAAACAAAAGGCTGTTACAAGACTTGTCGGCGTAGGCACAGCTTCAGAAGTGTATGAAAGTACAATGATTTTACATTGTTTTGAAAGGACACAAAGATAGATGTGTACCCGCCCCCCACCCGCTACACCCTTGTTCTGCTCTCTAATCTTTGCACATACCAGAGGTTTCGTAAGTTCTGTAAGTACATGTTTTTCTTTCTGAGGCCAGGTCACAAGGAATGTTTAAGTAAGATAGCCAGGTCACAAGGTGTGTTTAAGCAAGATAGCCATAAACTGGTTGTGCAACCTGACGCAATATAATTAACTGCCTTTGTGTAAAACTACTCTTCCGCCTCAAGGGTTGTACTGAAATATCAGAAATGGCGGGAACCAATCATAGTTTGCCAAATTGCTTTGTTCAAACTCCAGCCAATCATACCTCTAATTTGTATAATGATTCTATGCCTACTTTCCTTAGACTATATAACATTGTTCGGAGCTCAGTAGGGGAGCTCTCCTGCCCGTCTCGTTTCACAAGCGAGGGAGAGTTCCAGGTTCGAACCTGTAATAAAGATCCTTGCTGCTTAGCTTTGACTCTGGACTCTGGTGGTCTTCTTCGGGGAATAAACGGTCTGGGCATAACAGTTTAGGACCAGATAATCAAGAAAGTACTGTTCAGCCAATGATTACTTCAATTCCTGTTAATCTATGGGGTCGAGATTTATTACAACAATGGGGTGCGGAAATCATTATGCCAGCTCCATTATACAGCCCCACGAGTCAAAAAATCATGACTAAGATGGGATATATACCAGGAAAGGGATTAGGAAAAAATGAAAATGGCATTAAAGTCCCAATTGAGACTGAGAAAAATCAAGAAAGAAAAGGAATAGGGTATCCTTTTTAGGGGTGGCCGCTATAGCACCTCCTAAACCCATTCCATTAACTTGGAAAACAGAAAAACCGGTATGGGTAAATCAGTGGCCGCTACCGAAGCAAAAACTGGAGGCTTTACATTTATTAGCAAAGGAACAATTAAAAAAAGGACACATTGAGCCTTCATTCTCACCCTGGAATTCTCCTGTATTTGTAATTCAGAAAAAATCAGGCAAATGGCGTATGTTAATGGACTTAAGAGCCATAAATGCTGTAATTCAACCCATGGGGCCTCTTCAACCCGGATTGCCCTCTCCGGCCATGATCCCAAAAGACTGGCCTTTAATTATAATTGATCTTAAGGATTGCTTTTTTTTACCATTCCTCTGGCAGAGCAAGATTGTGAAAAATTTGCCTTTACTATACCAGCCATAAATAATAAAGAACCAGCCACCAGGTTTCAGTGGAAAGTATTACCTCAGGGAATGCTTAATAGTCCAACTATTTGTCAAACTTTCGTAAGTCAAGTCCTTCAACCAGTTAGAGACAAATTTTCAGATTGTTATATCATTCACTATATTGATGATATTTTATGGGCTGCAGAAACAAGAGAAACATTAATTGACTGTTACACATTTCTGCAAGCAGAGGTTGCCAACGCAGGACTAACAATAGCATCTGATAAGATCCAAACCTCTGCTCCTTTTCATTATTTAGGGATGCAGATAGAAAATAGAAAAATTAAGCCACAAAAAAATAGAAATAAGAAAAGATACATTAAAAACATTAAATGACTTTCAAAAATTGCTAGGCGATATTAACTGGATTCGGCCAACTCTAGGCATTCCTACTTATGCCATGTCAAATTTGTTCTCTATCCTAAGAGGAGATCCAGACTTAAATAGTAAAAGAATATTAACCCCAGAGGCAACAAAAGAAATTAAATTAGTGGAAGAAAAAATTCAGTCAGCGCAAATAAGTAGAATAGATCCTTTAGCCCCACTCCAACTTTTGATTTTTGCTACTGCACATTCTCCAACAGGCATCATTATTCAAAACACTGATCTTCTGGAGTGGTCATTCCTTCCTCACAGTACAATTGTTATGCCCAGACCGTTTATTCCCCGAAGAAGACCATCAGAGTCCAGAGTCAAAGCTAAGCAGCAAGGATCTTTATTACAGGTTCGAACCTGGAGCTCTCACTTGCTCGTGAAACGAGACGGGCAGGAGAGCTCCCCTACTGAGCTCCGAACAATGTTATATAGTCTAAGGAAAGTAGGCATAGAATCATTATACAAATTAGAGGTATGATTGGCTGGAGTTTGAACAAAGCGATTTGGCAAACTATGATTGGTTCCCGCCATTTCTGATATTTCAGTACAACCCTTGAGGCGGAAGAGCAGTTTTACACAAAGGCAGTTAATTATATTGCATCAGGTTGCACGACCAGTTTATGGCTATCTTGCTTAAACACACCTTGTGACCTGGCTATCTTACTTAAACATTCCTTGTGACCTGGCCTCAGAAAGAAAAACATGTACTTACAGAACTTACGAAACCTCTGGTACGTGCAAAGATTAGAGAGCAGAACAAGGGTGTAGCGGGTGGGGGGCGGGTACACATCTATCTTTGTGTCCTTTCACAATTAAGACTTTTACATTGTACTTGGATCAAATAGCTACATTAATTGGTCAGGCAAGATTACGAATAATAAAATTGTGTGGTAATGACCCAGACAAAATAGTTGTTCCTTTAACCAAGGAACAAGTTAGACAAGCCTTTATCAATTCTGGTGCATGGCAGATTGGTCTTGCTGATTTTGTGGGAGTCATTGATAATCATTACCCAAAAACAAAAATCTTCCAGTTTTTAAAATTGACTACTTGGATTTTACCTAAAATTACCAGACATGAACCTTTAGAAAATGCTCTGACAGTATTTACTGATGGTTCCAGCAATGGAAAAGCGGCTTACACAGGATCAAAAGAGCAAGTAATCAAAACTCAATATCAATCAGCTCAAAGGGCAGAGTTGGTTGTGGTCATTACAGTGTTACAAGATTTTAATCAACCTGTTAATATTATATCAGATTCTGCATATGTAGTACAGACTACAAGGGATGTTGAGACAGCTCTAATTAAATATAGCATGGATGATCAGTTAAACCAGTTGTTCAATTTATTACAACAAACTGTAAGAAAAAGGAATTTCCCATTTTATATTACTCATATTAGAGCACACACACACTAATTTACCAGGACCTTTAACTATAGCAAATGAACAAGCTGACTTACTAGTATCCTCTGCATTCTTTTTTTTTTTTTTTTTTTTGAGACGGAGTCTCGCTGTGTCACCCAGGCTGGAGTGCAGTGGCCGGATCTCAGCTCATTGCAAGCTCCGCCTCCCGGGTTCACGCCATTCTCCTGCCTCAGCCTCCCGAGTAGCTGGGACTACAGGCGCCTGCCACCTCGCCCGGCTAAGTTTTTGTATTTTTAGTAGAGACGGGGTTTCACTGTGTTACCCAGGATGGTCTCGATCTCCTGACCTCGTGATCCGCCCGTCTCGGCCTCCCAAAGTGCTGGGATTACAGGCTTGAGCCACCGCGCCTGGCCTATCCTCTGCATTCTTAAAAGCACAAGAACTTCATGCTTTGACTCATGTAAATGCAGCAGGGTTAAAAAACAAATTTGATGTCACATGGAAACAGGCAAAAGATATTGTACAACATTGCACCCAGCGTCAAGTATTACACCTGCCCACTCAAGAGGCAGGAGTGAATCCCAGAGGTCTGTGTCCTAATGCATTATGGCAAATGGATGTTACCCATGTACCTTCATTTGGAAAATTATCATATGTTCATGTAACAGTTGATACTTATTCACATTTCATATGGGCAACATGCCAGACAGGAGAAAGTACTTCCCATGTTAAAAAACATTTATTATCTTGTTTTGCTGTAATGGGAGTTCCAGAAAAAATTAAAACTGACAATGGGCCAGGTTATTGTAGTAAAGCTTTCCAAAAATTCTTAAATCAGTGGAATATTACACATACAACAGAAATTCCTTATAATTCCCAAGGACAGGCCATAGTTGAAAGAACTAATAGAACACTCAAAACTCAGTTAGTTAAACAAAAAAAAGGGGGAGACAGTAAGGAGTGTACCACTCCTCAGATGCAGCTTAATCTAGCACTCTATACTTTAAATTTTTTAAACATTTATAGAAATCAGACTACTACTTCTGCAGAACAACATCTTACTGGTAAAAAGAACAGTCCACATGAAGGAAAACTGATTTGGTGGAAAGACAACAAAAATAAGACATGGGAAATAGGAAAGGTGATAACCTGGGGAAGAGGTTTTGCTTGTGTTTCACCAGGAGAAAATCAGCTTCCTGTTTGGATACCCACTAAACATTTGAAGTTCTACAATGAACCCATCGGAGATGCAAAGAAAAGCACCTCCACGGAGACGGAAACACTGCAATCGAGCACCATTGACTCGCATGATGAACCAAGTGATGATATCAGAAGAACAGATGAAGTCACCACGCACCAAGAAGGCAGAGCTGCCGACCTGGGCACAGTTAAAGAAGCTGACACCGTTAGCTGGAAAAAGCCTAGCTAGCACAAAGGTGACACAAACCCCAGAAAAAATGCTGCTTACAGCTTTAATGATTGTATCAACGGTGGTAAGTCTCCCCATGCCTGCAGGAGCAGCTGCAGCTAATTATACCTACTGGGCCTATGTGCCTTTCCTGCCCTTAATTCGGGCAGTTACATGGATGGATAATCCTATTGAAGTATATGTTAATAATAGTGTGTGGGTACCTGGTCCCACAGATGATCGTTGCCCTGCCAAACCGGAGGAAGAAGGAATGATGATAAATATTTCCATTGGGTATCGTTATCCTCCTATTTGCCTAGGGAGAGCACCAGGATGTTTAATGCCTGCTATTCAAAATTGGTAGGTAGAAGTACCTACTGTCAGTCCCACCAGTAGATTTACTTATCACATGGTAAGCGGAATGTCACTCAAACCACAGGTAAACTATTTACAAGACTTTTCTTATCAAAGATCATTAAAATTTAGGCCAAAAGGGAAACCTTGCCCCAAGGAGATTTCCAAAGAATCAAAAGATTTAGTTTGGGAAGAATGTGTGGCCGATAGTGCGGTTATATTGCAAAACAATACATTCGGAACTGTTATAGATTGGGCACCTCGAGGTCAATTCTACCACAATTGCACAGGACAAACTCAATTCTGTCCCAGTGCACTAGTGAGTCCAACTGTTGATAGTGACTTAACAGAAAATTTAGACAAACATAAGCACAAAAAATTACAGTCTTTCTACCCTTGGATATGGGGAGAAAAGGGAATCTCTACTCCAAGACCAAAAATGATAAGTCCTGTTTTTGGTCCTGAACATCCAGAATTATGGAGGCTTACTGTGGCTTCATACCGCCTTAGAATTTGGTCTGGAAGGCCGGGCGCGGTGGCTCAAGCCTGTAATCCCAGCACTTTGGGAGGCCGAGACGGGCGGATCACGAGGTCAGGAGTTCGAGACCATCCTGGCTAACACGGTGAAACCCCGTCTCTACTAAAAAAAAAAAATACAAAAAACTAGCCGGGCGAGGTGGCGGGCACCTGTAGTCCCGGCTACTCAGGAGGCTGAGGCAGGAGAATGGCGTAAAAACCCGGGAGGCAGAGCTTGCAGTGAGCTGAGATCTGGCCACTGCACTCCAGCCTGGGCGACACAGCGAGACTCCGTCTCAAAAAAAAAAAAAAAAAAAAGAATTTGGTCTGGAAATCAAACTATAGAAACAAGAGATTATAAGCTATTTTACTCTATCAACCTAAATTCCAGTCTAACAGTTCCTTTACAAAGTTGTGTAAAGCCCCCTTATATGTTAGTCATAGGAAATATAGTTATTAAACCAGACTCCCAAACTATAACTTGTGAAAATTGCAGATTGTTGCTGGGCACGGTGGCTCACACCTGTAATCCCAGCACTTTGGGAGGCTGAGGCGGGAGGATCACAAGGTCAGGAGATCGAGACCACGGTGAAACCCCGTCTCTACTAAAAATACAAAAAATTAGCCGGGCGCGGTTGTGGGCGCCTGTAGTCCCAGCTACTCGGGAGGCTGAGGCAGGAGAATGGCGTGAACCCGGGAGGCGGAGCTTGCAGTGAGCCGAGATCGCGCCACTGCACTCCAGCCTGGGCGACAGAGCGAGACTCCGTCTCAAAAAAAAAAAAAAAAAAAAAAAAAAGAAAATTGCAGATTGTTTACTTGCATTGATTCGACTTTTGATTGGCAGCACCGTATTCTGCTGGTGAGAGCAAGAGAAGGCGTGTGGATCCCTGTGTCCATGGACCGACCATGGGAGGCCTCACCATCCATCCATATTTTGACTGAAGTATTAAAAGGCATTTTAAATAGATCCAAAAGATTCATTTTTACTTTAATTGCAGTGATTATGGGATTAATTGCAGTCACAGCTACAGCCACTGTGGCAGGAGTTGCATTGCACTCTTCTGTTCAGACAGTAAGCTTTGTTGACAATTGGCAAAAGAATTCCACAAGGTTGTGGAATTCACAATCTGGTATCGATCAAAAATTGGCAAATCAAATTAATGATCTTAGACAAACTGTCATTTGGATGGGAGATAGACTCATGAGCTTGGAACATTGTTTCCAGTTACAGTGTGACTGGAATACGTCAGATTTTTGTATTACACCCCAAGTTTATAATGAGTCTAAACATCACTGGGACAATGGTTAGACGCCATCTACAGGGAAGAGAAGATAATCTCACTTTAGACATTTCTAAATTAAAAGAACAAATTTTTGAAGCCTCTCAAAGTCACTTAAATATTGTGCCTGGAGCTGAGGCATTAGATCAAGTGGCAAAAAATCTTTATGGATTAAACCCCATGACTTGGATTAAGTCTATTGGGAACTCTACTGCAGTAAATTTTGGAATTATGTGTCTCTGTTTAATCGGCTTGTTTTTAGTGTGCCGGACCAGTCGAAGAATCCTGCGTCAAAATCGAGAGAACGAACAGCCTTCGTCGCCATGGCACATTTATATAGAGGAAAAGGGAGGGAAAACTTTGCGGGAAGTCAGGGACCTTGAACGCGGGGACTGGCTGAAGCCACGGCAGAAAAACATAAAATGTGAAGATTTCATGGACATTTATTAGTTCTCCAAAATTAATACTTTTGTAATTTCTTATGTCTGTCTTTAATCTCTTAATTCCATCAGCTTCTTTGTAAACTGAGGAGGATATATGTCACCTCAGGACCCTGTGATGATTGCCTTAACTGCACAAATTTTTTGTGGAGCATGTGTGTTTGAACAATATGAAATCTGGGCATCTTGAAGAAAGAATAAGATAACAGCAATGTTCAGGGAACAGGGAGGCAATCTTGAACTGGCCACCAGTGAGCCGGACGGAACAGAGCCATATTTCTTCTCTTTTCTTATGCAAATAGGAGAAATATCGCTGAATTCTTTTTCTCAGCAAGGAACATCCCTGAGAAAGAGAATGCGCTCTGAGGGTAGGCCTATAAACCACCCCCTTGGAGACGTGCCGCCTTTTATGGTTGAAGCCGAAGGGATGAAATAAGCCCCGGCCTCCTGTAGCGCTCCCAGGCTTATTAGGACAAGGAAATTCCCACCTAATAAATTTTGGTCAGACAGGTTGTCTACTCTCAAACCCTGTTTTCTGACAAGATGTTATCAATGACTATGCATGCCCCAAAATTTTAATTTTAACACCATCCTGTGATCTCATCTTGCCTCCACTTGCTTTGTGATATTCTATTACTTTGTGAAGTATGTAATCTCGGTGTCATGATGACATTGGTGGTTTTGTTGAAAAGAAAAGGGGGAAATGTGGGGAAAAGAAAGAGAGATCAGCCTGTTACTGTGTCTATATAGAAAGAAGTAGACATAAGAGACTCCATTTTGTCCTGTATTTGAGATGCTGTTAATCTGTGACCCTACCCCCAACCTTGTCCTTGCAAGAGACATGTGCTGCGGTGACTCAAGGTTTAATGGATTCTGGGCTGTGCAGGATGTGTCTTTGTTAAACAAGTGCCTGAAGGCAGCTTGCTGGTTAAAAGTCATCACCATTCTCTTAATTTCAACTACCCAGGGACACGTACACGGCCAAAGGTCACAGGGACCTCTGCCTAGGAAAGCTAGATATTGTCCAAGGTTTCTCCCCATGTGATAGGCTGAAGTAATGCTAAAAGGTTTATGGAGATGTTTGCATATGCATCTCAAGGCACAGCATTTTCCTTTAAACTTATTCATGTCACAGAGGTTTTTGTTCATATGTCTTACTGCCGATTTCCTCCCTACAATGATCCTATTGTCCTGCCACTCCCTTATCTTTAAGATGGTAAAGATAATTATCAATAAATACTAAGGGAACTCTGTAAGCTGAGCGCCGGTCCCCTGGGCCCCCTCTTTTCTTTCTCTATACTTTGTCTCTGTGTCTCATTTCTTTTCTCAAGTCTCTCGATCCACCTAACGAGAAACACCCACAGGTGTGGAGGGGCAGGCCACCCCTTCATCTCGTTATTTACCCAATAGTCATTCAGGAGCAGGTTGTTCAGTTTCCATGTAGTTTTGTGGTTTTGAATGAATTTCTTAATCGTGAATTTTTTTTTTTTTTAGATGGAGTCTTTCTCTGTCACCCAGGCTGGAGTGCAGTGGTGCGATCTTGGCTCACTGCAAGCTCCACCTCCTGGGTTCATGCCATTCTCCTGCCTCAGCCTCCCAAGTAGCTGGGACTACAGGTGTCTGCCACCACGCCTGGCTAATTTTTTGTATTTTTTTAAGTAGAGACTCAGTTTCACCGTGTTAGCCAGGGTGGTCTTGATCTCCTGACCTCGTGATCCGCCCACCTCGGCCTCCCAAAGCATTGGGATTACAAGCTTGAGCCACCGCGCCTGCTTTCTTAATCCTGAATTCTAATTTGATTGCTCTGTGGTCTGAGAGACAGTTTGTTGTGATTTCTGTTCTTTTACATTTGCTGAGGAGTGCTTTACTTCCAGTTATGTGGTCAATTTTAGAATAAGTGTGATGTGGTGCTGAGGAGAATGTATATTCTGTTGATATGGGATGGAGAGTTCTGTAGATGTTTATTGGGTCCACTTGGTGCAGAGTTGAGATCCAGTCCTGGATATCCTTGTTAACCTTATGTCTCATTGATCTGTCTAATATTGACAGTGGGGTGTTAAAGTCTCCCATTATTATTGTGTGGGAGTCTAAGTCTCTTCATAGGTCTCGAAGGGCTTGCTTTATGAATCTGGATGTTCCTGTATTGGGTGCATATATATTTAGGATACTTAGCTCGGCCGGGCGCGGTGGCTCACGCCTGTAATCCCAGCACTTTGGGAGGCCGAGGCGGGCGGATCACAAGGTCAGGAGATCGAGACCACGGTGAAACCCCGTCTCTACTAAAAATACAAAAAATTAGCCGGGCGCAGTTGTGGGCGCCTGTAGTCCCAGCTACTCGGGAGGCTGAGGCAGGAGAATGGCATGAACCCGGGAGGCGGAGCTTGCAGTGAGCCGAGATCACGCCACTGCACTCCAGCCTGGGTGACAGAGCGAGACTCCGTCTCAAAAAAAAAAAAAAAAAAAAAGGATACTTAGCTCTTCTCGTTGAATTGATCCCTTTACCATTATGTAATGGCCTTCTTTGTCTCTTTTGATCTTTGTTGGTTTAAAGTCTGTTTTATCAGAGACTAGGATTGCAACCCCTGCTTTTGTTTGCTTTCCATTTGCTTGGTAGATCTTCCCCCATTCCTTTATTTTGAGCCTATGTGTGTCTCTGCATATGAGATGGGTCTCCTGAATACAGCACACTGATGGGTCTTGACTCGTTATCCAATTTGCCAGTCTGTGTCTTTCAATTGGAGCATTTAGCCCATTTACATTTAAAGTTAATATTGTTATGTGTGAATTTGATCCTGTCATTATCATGTTAGCTGGTTATTTTGTCCGTTAATTGATGCAGTTCCTTCATAGCATTGATGATCTTCATGATTTGGCATGTGGTTTTTTTTTGTTGTTGTTGTTGTTGTTTTGTTTGTTTGTTTGCAGTGACTGGTACGGTTGTTCCTTTCCATGTTTAGCGCTTCCTTCACGAGCTTTTGTAAAGCAGGCCTGGTGGTGAAGAAATCTCTCAGCATTCGCTTGTCTGTAAAGGATTTTATTTCTCCTTCATTTATGAAGCTTAGTTTGACTGGATATTAAATTCTGGGTTGAAAATTCTTTTCTTTAAGGATGTTTAGTATTGGCCCCCAGTCTCTTCTGGCTTGTGAGGTTTCTACTGAGAGATCTGCTGATAGTCTGATGGGCTTCCCTTTGTGGGTAACCTGACCTTTCTCTCTGGCTGCCCTTAACATTTTTTCCTTCATTTTAACCTTGGTGAATCTGACAATTATATGTCTTGTGTTTGCTCTTCTCAAGGAGTATCTTTGTGGTGTTCTCTGTATTTCCTGAATTTGAACTGGCTTGCTTTGCTAGGTTGGGGATATTCTCCTGGATAATATCCTGAAGAGTGTTTTCCAACTTGGTTCCATTCTCCCCACCACTTCCAGGTGCACCAATCAAATGTAGATTTGGTCTTTTCACATAGTCCCATATTTCTTGCGGCTTTGTTCATTTCTTTTTACTCTTTTGTTTAAATTTGTCTTCTTGCTTTATTTCATTAATTTGATCTTCAATCACTGATATCCTTTCTTCCACTTGATTGAATTGGCTACTGAAGCTTGTGCATGTGTCATCAAGTTCTTGTGCCATGGTTTTGAGCTCCATCAGGTCATTTAAGGTCTTCTCTACGCTGTTTATTCTAGTCGTCTAACTTTTTTAAAGGTGTTTAGCTTCCTTGTGATGGGTTAGAACATGCTCCTTTAGCTCGAAGAAGTTTGTTATTACCGACCTTCTGAAGCCTACTTCTGTCAACTCATTAAAGTCATTCTCTGTCCAGCTTTGTTACATTGCTGGCGAGGAGCTGCAATCCTTTGGAGGAGAAGAGGTGCTCTGGCTTTTAGAATTTTCAGCTTTTCTACTCTGGTTTCTCCCCATCTTTGTGGTTTTATCTGCCTTTGGTCTTTGATGTTGGTGACCTACAGATGGGGTTTTGGTGTGGATGTCCTTTTTGTTGATGTTGATGCTCTTCTTTTCTGTTAGTTTTCCTTCTAACAGTCAGGTCCCTCAGCTGCAGGTCTGTTGGAGTTTTCTGGAGGTCCACTCCAGACCCTCTTTGCCTGGGTATCACCAGCGGATACTGCAGAACAGCAAATATTGCAGAACAGTAAATATTGCTGCCTGATCCTTCCTCAGGAAGCTTCATCCCAGAGGGGCACCCACCTGTATGAAGTGTCTGTCAGCCCCTACTGGGATGTGTTTCCTAGTTAGACTACACAGGGGTCAGGGATCCACTTGAGGAGGCAGTCTGTCCATTCTCAGAGCTCAAACACCATGCTAGGAGAACAACTGCTCTTTTCAGAGCTGTCAGACAGGGACATTTAAGTCTGCAGAAGTTTCTGCTACCTTTTGTTCAGGTATACACTGCCCACAGAGGTGGAGACTATCGAGGCAGTAGGCCTTGCTGAGCTGTGGTGGCCTCCTCCCAGTTTGAGCTTCTCGGCTGCTTTGTTTACCTACTCAAGCCTCAGCAATGGCAGATGCCCCTCCCCCTACCAGGCTGCTGCCTTGCAGGTCAATCTCAGTCTGCTGCGCTAGCAGTGAGCAAGGCTCCGTGGGTGTGGGACCCACCAAGCCAGGCACGGGAGAGAATCTCCTGGTCTGCTGGTTGCTAAGACCATGGGAAAAGCACAGTATTTGGGTGGGAGTGTCCTGTTTTTCCAGGTACAGTCTATCATGGCTTCCCTTAGCTAGGAAAAGGAAATCCCCTGACTCCTTGCACTTCCTGGGTGAGGCGACAACCCATCCTGCTTTGGCTCACCATCTGTGGGCTGCACCCACTGTCCTACCAGTCCCAATGAGATGAACCAGGTACCTCGGTTGGAAATGCAGAAATCACTTGTCTTCCACATTGATCACATTGGGAGCTACAGACCAGAGCTGTTCCTATTCGGCTATCTTGGAATGTATCAGCATCTTCCTTTTATTTCTCATATTCCATGACAGCATTTTCTCTTCCCTGGCTCTGCTCTCATTTGGTAGAATGAGGTTGTGGGTTGCATCTGTGGTTTCTAACCCAGTGTGGCTGGGCTGCAGGATGGTAGTGGGGTCCCTGAGAAGTGCATGGCTTCATGTTAATATGATCTCCTCTGTTCTTGCAGAGACCTATGTATGTCAGCCTTCATCATCCTGTCCTTGCTGGAGATAGGTCAACTCTGGAAATCAAATATTAGCACCCCCGCTTTTTCTTTTTCTGAGATGGAGTTTCCCTCTTGTCACCCAAGCTGGAGTGCAATGGCACCATATTGGCTCACGGCAACCTCCACCTCCCAGGTTCAAGTGATTCTCCTGCCTCAGCCTTTCCAGTATCTGGGATTCCAGGCATGCCCCACCATGCCCAGCTAATTTTTTTTTTTTTTTTGAGACGGAGTCTTGCTCTGTCACCCAGGCTGGAGTGCAGTGGCGAGATCTCAGCTCACTGCAAGCTCCGCCTCCCAGGTTCATGCCATTCTCCTGCCTCAGCCTCCCGAGTAGCTGGGACTACAGAGGCCCGCCACCTCGCCCGGCTAGTTTTTTTGTATTTTTTAGTAGAGACGGGGTTTCACCGTGTTAGCCAGGATGGTCTCGATCTCCTGACCTCGTGATCCACCCGTCTCGGCCTCCCAAAGTGCTGGGATTACAGGCTTGAGCCACCGCGCCCGGCGAATTTTTATAGTTTTAGTAGCAATGGGGTTTCACCATGTTTGCCAGGCTGGTCTCAAACTCCTGACCTCAAGTGATCCACCCACCTCAGCCTCTCAAAGTGCTAGGATTACCGGCATGAGCTACCACACCTGGCCAAAAGGCTAGGTTTCTTATTAGAAGATAGACTGTGATACTAAAAGCAAATATAATGGTACATATTACCTGGCTGCATTTCAAACAGGTGATAGTGACACCGCACTGAAGCACCAAAGGGGGTTCTTATTGGCTAGGCCAGAGCTCCTTGTGAAAAAAGTTAGGCCCATTGGCATGTCTAAAGGGTCCAGCTGGATGGACAGAACCCCATGAGCTGTTTTGATTAGACTCTGAATTTAAAACACCTTGGTGCCCAGTAAAGAGGACATTTTCACATTTAGCAAAATGTGATATAGCGTGTGGCTTGAATTTTATAAATCTTCACTGAGGTAATTGCTGATTGGATTTACCTGGCCCGAATGGAAAATAAAATAAAAATCATCTCTGGCCTACTGTTCTTTGGCAATCTTTTTTTTTTTTTCTTTTTCTTTTTTTTTTTTTTTTGAGACGGGGTCTCGCTCTGTCACCCAGGCTGGAGTGCAGCGGCCGGATCTCAGCTCACTGCAAGCTCCGCCTCCCGGGTTCACGCCATTCTCCTGCCTCAGCCTCCCGAGTAGCTGGGACTACAGGCGCCCGCCACCTCGCCCGGCTAGTTTTTTGTATTTTTTAGTAGAGACAGGGTTTCACCGGGTTAGCCAGGATGGTCTCGATCTCCTGACCTCGTGATCCGCCCATCTTGGCCTCCCAAAGTGCTGGGATTACAGGCTTGAGCCACCGCGCCCGGCCGATTTTTTTTTCTTTTGAGATGAAGTTTTGCTCTTGTTGCCCAGGCTGGAGTGCAATGGCTCGATCTTGGCTCGCCGCAATCTCCACCTCCAGGGTTCAAGTGATTCTCCAGCTTCAGCCTCCCGAGTAGCTGGAATTACAGGTGCCTGCCATCAGGCCCAGCTAATTTTTTTTGTATTTTTAGTAGAGATAGGGTTTCCACCATGTTGGGCAGGCTTGGTCCTGAACTCCCAACTTCAGGTGATAAACCTGCCTTGGCCTCCCAAAGTGCTGGGATTACAGGCCTGAGCCACCATGCCCAGCCTCGCAGTCTTTTTATACATATAGACATATATATAAGATAGGTGGTTAGATAAACATATACATGGAAAATGGGTAACGTAAGTATGTCAATGTAGTTTCCCTTATTGTATATGTCCTGTGGAGAAGCCTCAGAATAAGTAGGTCGGAGGTCATTTTCCTTCCCAACTTCTGCAGCCCAGATGAGTTTAATGAGCCACTTAGACCATCTTAGATGGATATAAGTCAATTAGCTAAACTGGGAAAGTGAAGGCATCCAGGCAGGACCCAAATGGCAAATGTGAATCACATAGGCATACAGTGAGAAGGGAAGCAGGGCCCTGAAATGCTAATCTGGAACTACAGTCTTACATGGCTTTACCAAAAACATACTTACCAGGCCATGCACCTAAACGTGAAGCTTTCTTGATATTTAAACATAGCATTGTATGGTTGTGTTCCAATCTGAGATGGTATGGATCCATATAGGTGAGAGTAAGTTTATATCTGCATCCTCAGTGTAGGCTGGGAAATTTAAAATGTTTGTTGATTAATATCTTTTGTATGCATAAATATCTACTTAGGCAAAGTCATATAATTCTATATGTATGCATTTATCTACCTATGTATATCTACATACAGATCTAGCTACCATTTTTTCCATATGCGTACAGAATAAAGATACAGGAGGTCAAAGGATATACAGGTATTTTTCTACTTACAGCAATGTAAAGAAAAACGTCAATAAATGCAAAAATCTTATTTGCCCTTTAAATTTTATCTATAAGAATACAAAAATGGAGGTATGCTCTGATCTGCATCTTGCTGCATTTAATGTTTTCAGAGAAAGAATTGGCTTTTATTGCTCACATCTGTTAGCAAAAATGCATTAAGGCCATGAGAGTCATTTATTGCCAAGTCAAAAATGGCCTTTTTTATTCTGGTGAACATGAAAACATGGATAAACTAGCCTCAGCTGGAAGGCCTTAACACAAATTTGCAAATGAGAAATAATTCTTTTTAAAGCTTCCCTCAATTTTAGAGCTCTTATTTTCAAACACGTGACATAGAAATAGAATCTTTTTTTTCCTTTTTTTTTTTCTTTTTTTTGAGACAGAGTTTCATTCTTGTTGCCCTGGCTGGAGTGCAACGGCATGATCTTGGCTCACTGCAAACTCTGCCTCCTGGGTTCAAGTGATTCTCCTGCCTCAGCCTCCTGAGTAGCTGGGATTACAGGCACATGCAACCATGCCCAGTTAATTTTGTATTTTTAGTAGAGTCAGGGTTTCTCCATATTGGTCAGGCTGGTCTGGAACTACTGACCTCAGGTGATCTGCCCACCTTGGCCTCACAAAGTGCTGGGATTACAGGCGTGAGCTAACATATCTGGCAGAAATAGAATCTTATCTTATTGTTTTGTTTGCTCAAGTAGTGACATTTTGGGTAAGAAAATTAAACACGAGGTATCTGACTTGAAGATAAACTGCTATACTGAAAGTGAATTTCTGGGTGTTTTCAGATGCTTTTTTCTGTAGATTTAGATACAGATATAAGATGTGTAGATAAACATATACAGCCAGGTGTGGTGGCTCATGCCTGTAATTCCAGCATTTTGGTAGGTGGAGGCAGGTCAATCCCTTGAGGCCAGGAGTTCAAGACCAGTCACATCAACATGGCAAAACCCCGTGTCTACTAAAAATACAAACATTAGCTGGGCATGGTGGTGCACACCTGCAACCTCAGCTATTAGGAAGGCTGAGGCACAAGAATTGCTTGAACTTGGGAGGTGGAGGTTTCAGTGAACCATGATCATACCACTGCACTCTGGCCTGGGTGACAGAGTGAGACTGTCTCAAAAAACAAAAAGCAAAAAACAAAACTATATGCAAAGACACAAGAGCGAGACAGAGTCTCACTCTGTTGTCCAGGCTGGAGTGCAATGGTGCAATCTTGGCTCACTGCAACCTCCACCTCCCGGGTTCAAGCAATTCTCCTACCTCAGCCTCCCCAGTAGCTGGGATTACAGGCACCTGCCATCATGCCCAGCTAATTTTTGTGTTTTCATAGAGACAGGGTTTCACCATGTTGGCCAGGCTGGTCTCGAACTCCTTACCTCAGGTGATCCACCCACCTCGGCCTCCCAAAGTGCTAGGATTACAGGTGTGAGCCACCGCACCCCATCTAAAGTAGGGTCTTTATAGTAATGGGAAGAAAGTCTAGGTCTCTTTTTAGAAGACAGATTGTGATACTGAAAGCAAATATAACAGTACATGGTGTCTGGCCACATTTCTTTTCTTTCCTTTTTTTTTTCTTTTTGAGATTCTCTGTAGCCAGGCTGGAGTGCAGTGGTGCAACATTGGCTCACTGCAACCTCTGCCTCCCGCATTCAAGCAATTCTCTAGCTTAGCCTCCCAAGTAGGTGGGATTACAGGTGCCTGCCACCACACCTGGCTAATTTTTTTTTTTTTTTTTTGTATTTTTAGTAGATGCAGGGTTTCACCATTTTGGCCAGGATGGTATTGATCTCCTGACCTTGTGATCCACCTGCCTCGGCCTCCCAAAGTGCTGGGATTACAGGTGTGAGCCACTGCACCTGGCCTAATTTTTGAATTTTTAGTAAAGATGGGGTTTCACCATCTTGGCCAGGCTGGTCTTGAACTCCTGACCTTGGTGATCCACCTGCCTCGGCCTCCCAAAGTGCTGGAATTACAGGCATGAGCCACCGCACCTGGCCAAATTGGGCATTTAATCCTAACTAGAATGTGATAAGCTGAGATCTACTGAGCTAAGAACTGCCTCTTTTTTTTTTTTTTTTTTTGAGACGGAGTCTCGCTCTGTCGCCCAGGCTGGAGTGCAGTGGCGCGATCTCGGCTCACTGCAAGCTCCGCCTCCTGGGTTCACGCCATTCTCCTGCCTCAGCCTCCCGAGTAGCTGGGACTACAGGCGCCCACAACCGCGCCCGGCTAATTTTTTGTATTTTTAGTAGAGACGGGGTTTCACCGTGGTCTCGATCTCCTGACCTTGTGATCCGCCCGCCTCGGCCTCCCAAAGTGCTGGGATTACAGGCGTGAGCCACCGCGCCCGGCCAAGAACTGCCTCTTAAACTTTAATGTGCAGAGAAATCATCTGGTAATTCAGGCCCCACTCTAATTTGATTCTACAGGTGTTTTTTTTGTTTGTTTTGTTTTGAGACATAGTCTTTCTCTGTCACCCAGGCTGGAGTGCAGTGGTGCAATCTCAGTCCAACTTCTGCCTCCCAGTTTACAGGCATCCGCCTCCACACCCAGCTGGCTAATTTTTGTATTTTTAGTAGAGATGGGATTTCACAATATTGGTCAGGCTGATCTTGAACTCTTGACCTCAGGTGATCCGCCTGCCTCGGCTTCCCAAAGTGCTGGGATGACTGGCATGAGCCACTATACCCGGCTGATTCTGCAGGTTTGAAAGGGGTCCATTGTTTTGCTTCATTCACAGCTAATGCTGAGCTTGCTTGCCCTAGATCACTTATAGCAGCACTCACCTAGACAAAGCGCCACAGTACACAGTCTGAAAGGCCGAGGCGGGTGGATCACCTGGTCTAGAACTCCTGACCTCAAGTGTGATTCATCTGCCTTGGCCTCACAAAGTGCTGGGATTACAGGCGTGAGCCACCACACAAGAGAAAAGCCTTGTATTGCCTTTCTCTGATTCTGTTTGAGGGTAATACTAGGTTCCTAAAATATACTGGGAAGTGTTCCTTCCTCTTATATTTTCTGAACAACATTGAGTAGAAATAGTGTTAATTCCTTTTTAAACACTGGAAAACTCAGTAAAACTATTTGGGTCTGAATTTACTTATTTATTTATTTTTAATTTAAAAATTATTATTACTTCAGTTTCTTTCTAGTGTAGGGCAATTCAAAAATACCAGTTTTTTAATTGAGTAATTGTGGTAGTCAGGAGTTTGAGACCAGCCTGGCCAACATGGAGAAACCCCGTCTCTACTGAAAATACAAAAATTAGCCGGGCATGGTGGCGGGAACGATAATCTCAGCTACTCGCCTGGCTGAGGCAGGAGAATCGCTTGAATCCGGGTGGCGGAGGTTGCAGTGAGCCAAGATCACTCCACTTCACTCCAGCCTGGGTGAAAGGGTGAAACTCCTTCTCAAAGTACAAAACAAAACCAAACCATGTGGCACCTATGCACGTGGCAAGATGAGGAAGTATAGGGAGACCACAGCACATTTCTAGGGCTCTTCTTTTGTTTTAAATAGTGCCTGTGGGGAAAGTCCGTGTGATCCAGTGCACACATCCCTTCCCTATCCATCTGTTTTCATCCTACTCCTTTCTGTGCCCTCTTTAGGTGAAGGTGTCTGATTACCCTCGCCTACAAGTGTTGCTTGGGGATGTTGTAATGTAACCATATCCATCCTCTCAAAATGAGGATTAATAGAGAAGAGAGTCTTGGGACTTGTGTTCAGATGCACTGCTGTTTGGCGTGTGGCTGCTCTCATCAGTCCATAGCAGCTGTCTGAAAAGATTGGTCCTGATGTAGCCACAGCTGGTGTTCACAGGGCTGGGTGCTTCTTGTGGTTTGGTGTCTTTTGCTTAGATTTTGTGGCTCTGACTCTCTTCTGCTTATTCATTCCTGGCAGTATCTGCGGGGTTGCCTGGTTTGTTCCAGTTGTTTCCTGGAAGCTTGTTGTGTAACTGTATTTCCCAGGATCTTTGGGATTCTATTCTCACTAGACCAGTCACTGTCCACTGGCCCTGTCCTTATCTTGCTGGAGCCCCTATGTTCATCCTCTCCAGTGGAGCTGGGAAGAATTCTAGTTACTTAGAAATCTTCTAATTCTGATGCTGCTGGGTCATTTATGAAGCTGGAAATCTTGTCTTCAGGTTCATGGACGTTATTCTTTTTGCTTATTTTGATGTCTGATGCTATTTTATTAATAATGTGAACATGCAGTTGCAGGCACATTTAAATATTAGTGATTTTTTTTTTTTTTTCAGACAGATCTCCTTCTGTCACCCAGGCTGGAGTACAGTGGTGTGATCTTGGCTCACTGCAACCTCCCCCTCCTGACTTCAAATGATTCTCCCACCTCAGCTGGGATTACAGGCACCCACCACCACACTTGGCAAAGTTTTGTAATTTTTTTTTTTTTTTTTGATACGGAGTATTGCTCTGACACCCAAACTGGGCGATCTTGGCTCACTGGGCGATCTTGGCTCACTGCAACCCATGCCTGCTACGTTCAAGCAATTTTCCTGCCTCAGCCTCCCGAGTAACTGGGATTACAGGCATGCACCATCATAATCAGCTAATGTTTGTATTTTTGTAGAGATGGGGTTTTACCGTGTTGGCCAGGCTGGTCTGGAACTCCTGAACTCAGGTGATCCGCCCACCTCGGCCTCCCAAAGTGCTGGAATTACAGGCATGAGCCACCACACCTGGCAAATTTTTGCATTTTTCATAAAGATAGGTTTCCGCTATGTTGACCAGGCTGGTCTAGAACTGCTGACCCCAAGTGATTCATCTGCCTTGGCCTCCCAAAGTGCTGGGATTATAGGCGTGATCCACTGCACAAGAGAAAGGCCTTGTATTGCCTTTCTCTGATCCTGTTTGAGGGTAATACTAGGTTCCTAAAATGTTTTGGGAAGTGTTCCTTCCTCTCATATTTTCTGAACAATATTGAGTAGAAATGGTGTTAATTCCTTTTTAAATACTGGAAAACTCAGTAAAACTATTCGGGTCTGAATTTATTTGTTTATTTATTTATTTATTTATTTTTTTTTTTTTTTTGAGACGGAGTCTCGCTCTGTCCCCCAGGCTGGAGTGCAGTGGCCGGATCTCAGCTCACTGCAAGCTCCACCTCCTGGGTTCACGCCATTCTCCTGCCTCAGCCTCCCCAGTAGCTGGGACTACAGGCGCCCGCCACTGCTCCCGGCTAATTTTTGTATTTTTTTAGTAGAGACGGGGTTTCACGTGTTAGCCAGGATGGTCTCGATCTCCTGAACTCGTGATCCGCCCGTCTCGGCCTCCCAAAGTGCTGGGATTACAGGCTTGAGCCACCGCGCCCGGCCTATTTATTTATTTTTAATTTAAAAATTATTATTTCAGGCTGGGCGTGGTGGCTCACGCCTATAATCCCAGCACTTTGGGAGACCGAGGCAGGTGGATCACGAGGTCAGCAGATCGAGACCATCCTGGCTAACACAGTGAAACCCCGTCTCTGCTAAAAATTCAAAAAATTAGCTGGGCGTGGTGGCAGGCGCCTGTGGTCCCAGCTGCTCGGGAGGCTGAGGCAGGAGAATGGCGTGAACCCGGGAGGCGGAGTTTGCAGTTAGATGAGATAGCGCCACTGCACTGCAGCCTGGGCAACAGAGCGAGACTCAGTCTCAAAGAAAAAAAAAAAAATTATTATTTCAGTTTCTAGTGTAGGGCAATTCAAAAATATCAGTTTTTTAATTGGATAATTGTGGTAGTTTATGTTTTGAGGGATTAAATCACTTCATCTAAGCTGTTAAATTTTATGTGTATGGAGTTGTTCCTATTGAAGTTCCAACCCTCATTGGGACTGGGTGTGGAAATAGAGCTTTCTAAGAGGCAATTAAAGTTAAATAAGGTCATGAGAGTAAGGCCATAATCCAGTATGACTATCCTCATAAGAAGAGATAGAGGCTGGGCACTGTGGCTCACGCCTGTAATCCCAGCACTTTGGGAGGCCAAGGGAGGTGGATCACTTGAGGCCAGAAGTTTGAGACCAGCCTGGCCAACATGGTGAAAGCTTGACTCTACTAAGAAAAAAAAAATTAGCTGGGGTTGGTGGTGCACACCTGTAATCCCACACCTGTACTCAGGTCACTGAGGCAAGAGAATCACTTGCACCTGGGAGGCGGAGGTTGCAGTGATCCAAGTTTGCACCACTGCACTCAAACCTGGGTGACAGAGCAAGACTCTGTCTCAAGAAGAAAAAAAGAGAAGGGACAAAGAGACATTAATTATAATATATTATTATATATAATAATGTATATTTATATAATTATATATTTAACACTGAAGATTATAAATGTAGTCTCAATTTAGAATAAATTAACAAAAGATTTGTTTTTGAAAAAAGCAAATGTATAAAATTAATGGGTAACAGATGCCATTAGCTGCTAAAAAATAGTATGACTAAATTCAGTAAATATCTAGCCATGCAAATAACAGCCCAATTAAATGAAGACCCGAATAGGTGCATGTGGAAAGCATTGCTGTGCAGTGTTTTCTCAGCATTTTCTTCTGCCTTTTTACAGAGATACCAATTTCCCCTGGGTGACTCAGGGTGCATACTGGGAACTGAGAATGCTGTGTTCTGAGTGATTACTGAAAACATGGTTAATAGGCCGGGCGCGGTGGCTCAAGCCTGTAATCCCAGCACTTTGGGAGGCCGAGCCGGGTGGATCACGAGGTCAGGAGATCGCGACCATCCTGGCTAACACGGTGAAACCCCGTCTCTACTAAAAATACAAAAAAAAAAAAACTAGCCGGGCGAGGTGGCGGGCGCCTGTAGTCCCAGCTACTCAGGAGGCTGAGGCAGGAGAATGGCGTGAACCCGGGAGGCAGAGCTTGCAGTGAGCTGAGATCCGGCCACTACACTCCAGCCTGGGCGACAGAGCGAGACTCCGTCTCAAAAAAAAAAAAAAAAAAAGAAAACATGGTTAATAACTTCTTCCATATCATAATAAAATGTTAAAAATCTTACTCTGCCTCAGAAAAGCTTTCAGTAAAAGATTATCTATAGTACTCAATTTGGGTTCATGGAAAATTTCAATATTCCAGAAAATTCAGGCACTTAAATGTCAATGAAATCCCACAAAACATATTTGAATAAGATAAAGTCTTCTTAGCTAATAATTTTATATTACCCATAAATTTAGAAAAAAATAGAAAACCAGGGCTTTAAGCCAAATAACAGCGTTGACACATGAGTAGCACCCAAACAAGTACTCTTCATGATGGTTGTTAAAGTAGCAATAGCACCACGTGCTTTCCTGGGACTTGCTGACCTGTTTTCCACTGATATAAAGTGGAGAAGCCATTAAAATAGCAAAGGAGAGTGATATAAATTAAATACTTATATGAAATAAAATGTTAAATAAAACATAGCATTTGATGTTGTACAACTATAGGTGAGACTATTAGTGTGAGGTCATATTTTTACTTATATTGACAAAATAACAATTCGCAATATTCTTATTTAGAATAATTTTTTATTTTATTTTATTTTATTTTATTTTTTTTTTTTGAGACGGAGTCTCGGTCTGTCGCCCGCGCTGGAGTGCAGTGGCCGGATCTCAGCTCACTGCAAACTCCGCCTCCCGGGTTTACGCCATTCTCCTGCCTCAGCCTCCCGAGTAGCTGGGACTACAGACGCCCGCCACCTCGCCCGGCTAGTTTTTTGTATTTTTTAGTAGAGACGGGGTTTCACTGTGTTAGCCAGGATGGTCTCGATCTCCTGACCTCGTGATCAGCCCGTCTCGGCCTCCCAAAGTGCTGGGATTACAGGCTTGAGCCACCACGCCCGGCCTATTTTATTTTTTTTTAAGACGGAGTCTCGCTCTGTCGCCCAGGCTGGGGTGCAGTGGCCGGATCTCAGCTCACTGCAAGCTCCACCTCCCGGGTTTATGCCATTCTCCTGCCTCAGCCTCCCGAGTAGCTGGGACTACAGGCGCCCACCACCTCGCCCGGCTAGTTTTTTGTATTTTTTAGTAGAGACGGGGTTTCACCGTGTTAGCCAGGATGGTCTCGATCTCCTGACCTCGTGATCCGCCGTCTCGGCCTCCCAAAGTGCTGGGATTACAGGCTTGAGCCACCGCGCCCGGCCTAATTTTTTTTTTTTTTAGACAGAGTCTTGCTCTTGTTGCCCAGGCTGGTGAGCAGTGGCATGATCTCAGCTCACTGCAACCTCCGCCTCCTGGGTTCAAGTGATTCTCCTGCCTCAGCCTCCTGAGTAGCTGGGATTACAGGTGCCCACCACCACGCCTGGCTAATTTTTGTATTTTTAGTAAAGACGGGGTTTTGCCATGTTGGCCAGGCTAGCCTTGAACTCCTGACCTTGTGATCTACCCGCCCTGGCCTCCTAAAGTGCTGGGATTACAGGCGTGAGGCACCACACCCAGCCAGAATAAGATTTCTTTTCTGCTGTATATTTGCTACCCTTTGATCAAACATTATGGGAGCCCAATAGAAATCAACAAAATGAATATTTGACCACAAGCATTATTGATGCATATGCTTGTTTTTCTTAAAATCTATTAGTTTTTTATGAAAGATTTATCCTTTTTTTCCAGTTTATTGTTTATTGCTGAGAAGTAGCTGTCCTTCCAGAAAACTGCTATCCTCAGCTGTACACATTGACTAATAGTCGATGGAAGTGAAGTGGATAAAAAGCAAATGTGTCCTCTCTGTATCTTTTTTCATCCATTGCCTGAAGAACAGGAGGATGCAGACAATGAAAGAAAATATAATCCCTGAAAGATCATGAAGAAGCTCTCTTAATCAGACAGAAAAACCTCATAGGGGATTCTTTTTTTCCATTATTGTACTCTCTGCTTCTATGAGTTTAAATTTTTTTTACACTTTACATAGAAATCAGATTATGTGGGCCAAATATGGTGGCTCACGCTTGTAATCCCAGCACTTTGAGAGACCGAGGTGGGTGTATCACTTGAGGTAAGGAGTTTGAGACCAGCCTGGCCAACATGGCTAAAACTTGTCTCCACTAAAAATATAAAAATTAGCGGGGTGTGGTGGCACGTGCCCATAATCCCAGGTACTGGGAAGGCTGAGGCAGGAGAATCACTTGAACTCTGGAGCGGAGGTTGCAGTGAGCCGAGATGATGCCACTGCACTCCAGCCTGGTCAACAAGAGCGAAACCCCATCTCAAAAAAACAAAACAAAACAAAAAAGGATGATTTTTTAAATTTTTTTCTGTGCTGGGTTATTTTACTTAGCATAATATCTTTCAGGTTCATTAATGTTCTTGCAAATAACAAGACTTTCTTATTTTTAGGGGCTGAAAAGCAGTTCATTGTGTACATATACCACATCTTCTTTCTCCATTCACCTATTGATGGACACTGAGGTTGATTCCATACTTTAGCTATTGTGAGTAATCCACTTCCTTCCTTCTATTTGTGTTTTTTTGTTTTGTTTTGTTTTTATTTTGTTTTGTTTGAGATGGAGTCTCATTCTGTCACCCAAGCTGGAGTATAGTGGCACTATCTTGGCTCACTGCAACCTTTGCCTCCCAGGTTCAAGAAATTCTCATGCCTCAGCCTCCAAGTAGCTGAGATTACAGGTGTGTACCACCGCACCAGGCTAATTGTTGTATTTTTAGTAGAGGCAGGGTTTCACATGTTGGCCAGGCTGTCTTTCATTTGTTTGTATATTTCTTTCTTCCTTTCCTTCCTTATTTCTAGAAGAATTTTAATTTTGAAATACAAGTTATGACTGTTAAAATCCTTCATTTCTCTGTCTTTTTTTGAGATGGAGTCTTGCTCTGTAACCCAGGCTGGAGTGCAGTAATGTGATGTTGGCTTACTGCAACCTCCACCTCCTGCATCCCAGTTCAAGAAATCCTCCTGCCTCAGCCTCCCAAGTAGCTGGGATTACAGGCACATGCCACCATGCCCAGCTAATTTTTTAGTAGACGTGGGGTTTCACCATGTTGGCCAGGCTGGTCTTGAACTCCTGACCTCGTGATCTGCCTGCCTTGGACTCACAAAGTGCTGGGATTATAGGCATGAGCCTATAATGTTTTTTAAAAAATTTGTAGTGGCCATTATAATGGGCATTAGGTTATTTGGTTTGTCATTGTGTTTTTTTTCTTTCTCCACAAATTAGTAATTTTGTGTGTCCTTTCAAATGCATTTTCCCATTTGTTTTTTTGATGAAAACTTTATCCATTTCTAAATTGAGTTGATTCAACTTTACTGTTTAAAGAGTTGTTTATATATTTTGAATATTAACTCCTTTAACATATAATATACAAATGTTTTCACCTATTTTCTAAGGGATGTTGTCACTCTTGAATTTTTTTTGATGTGCAGAAATTTTGAAGTCTCGTGTAGTTAAACTTTTATTTGTTGCTCATGCATTTAATGTCATATCTAAGAAAATAATGCCAAGACCGATGTCATGCCTTTTTCTTGTATTTTTCCTAAACAATGTGTTAGTTTTTTTATGTCTTTGTATTTTATTTAAAATATGTTTTGTATCATTCAAGGAAATAATGCAACTTTATTTTATCGGTGTTGATACTGTAGCTTTTAACTGTTGGTTGTATTCACATCTTTGAACAATGAAATTTTTTACCCCTGAGCAAGAATATGATGAAGAGTGTATTTTATATTAACATATTTTTGAATTTGCCAGTTTGACTTTTGCTTTTAATTCCTAGTTTTATTCAGTTTTTGTTAGAAAACACACAGCATATAATTTTAGTCTTTTAAAATGATTTGTTGTTGTTTTGAGACAAGATCTTACCATCACCCAGGCTGGAGTGCAGTAGCATAATTTGGCTCACTGTAGCCTTGGCCTCCTGGGCTCAAGTGATCCTTTCACGTCAGTTTCCTGAGTAGCTAGAACTACAGACATGCACTACCATACAGCCTCCGCATCCTGGGTTCAAGCGATTCTCCTGCCTCAGCCTCCGGAGTAGCTGGGACTACAGGTGTGCACCAGCACGTCCGGCTAATTTTTTGTATTTTTAGTAGAGATGGGGTTTCACCGTGCTGGCCAGGCTGGTCTTTAACTCCCGACCTCAAGTAGTCTGCCCACTTTGGCCTCCCAAAGTGCTGGGATTACAGGCGTAAGCCAACACACCTGTCCCTAAATGATTTCTTTCTATCTCCTATAACAGTTTGAAATTACTTAAAGGTTGTTTCAAATTGAAAAATTAAGAAGAATATAGATATAAATAAAATATAAATAGTTTAAAAATTACAGGAGATTACAAATTAAAAATGTAAATCTCGAGAGGTCAGAAATGACAAATTTTGTTTATTTACAAGGTTTTATTTATTCATTTTTGGAGACTGCAGTCTCACTTCGTCTCCCAGGCTTGAGTGCAGTGGTGCCATCTCGGCTCACGGCAACCTCTGACTCCCGGGTTCAAGCGATTCTCCTGCCTCAGCCTCCTGAGTAGCTGGGACCACAGGTGCATGTCACCACGCCCGGCTAATTTTTTGTATTTTTAGTAGAGACAGGGTTTGACGGTGTTAGCCAGGATGGTCTCGATCTCCTGACCCAGTGATCTGCCCCCCTCAGCCTCCCAAAGTACTGGGTTTACAGGCCTCAGTCACCGCACCCGGCTTTACAAGGTCTTATTAAAATTAGCTTTAGTATTGATAATACACTATTACCAAAGTAAAAGTTGATTTTCTCTTGAACAAACATTTCATGTATTATTAATATGACAGCAAAGTACTTCTATTCACCTTTTGAATACATTCAAAAAGAGAGAGAATACGAGATAGAATTTTCCCATGCTCTGGTATAGGATGCTCAGCTCAGGGAGGAAGCCCTGTTTGAAAAGGCTGCAGCTAGGCCGGGCTCGGTGGCTCACGCCTGTAATCCCAGCCCTTTGGGAGGCCGAGGCTGGCGGATCACCCGAGATCGGGAGCTCAAGACCAGCCCGACCAACATGGAGAAACCCCGTCTCTACCAAAAGTACAAAACATTAGACAGAGGTGGTGGCACATGCCTGTAATCCCAGCTACATGGGAGGCTGAGGAAGAATTGCTTGAACCCGGGAGGTGGAGGTTGCGGTGAGCCAACATCGTGCCATTGCACTCTAGCCTGGGCAATAAGAGCTAAACTCCGTCTCAGGGGGGAAAAGAAAGAACGAAAGAAAGAAAAGGCTGCAGCCTAGGCTGCCACTCTTTCTTCACTCAGCCCAGTATGTGATCACATCTTCTGTCACTCAGCGACTGAGGGGGCGGGGCCTTAAGCATTATCCAATCAGGGACGCTGGGCTGGAAACCGTCCAATCAGGAACGCAGCTGGAATGAACAGAATGGTTTATGGGGGCCTTTGTTTCTCGCTGCAGCGGGAGCTCCAGGTTTATCTTGGGATGTGTGTCCTGTACTTATAGGACCCAGCCTCTGTGGCCGTGTAACCTGCAAGTATTGAGAGAGCCACAGCTAAACCCCGGGACCCCCTGGAAGCCTAGAAATGGTGAGTGCCGGGTCCAACCTCCGGAGAGAGGGGAGGGGCTGGTTGAAACCCGTGGGAAGTGGCTCTGGCTGGACTCTGCTTCCTCACAGTCAGCTCCACAATCTCCCGCCCGAGTTCTCCCTGCCCAGCTCGGCCTCAGTCTCCTTCAGCCATAAGATGGCGGCTGCGGTAACAGCCGGGGCCCTGTCTCTTCCCTGCACAGTGACTGCGTCCTGGCCTGGAGCCCTCTTTCAGCAGCTCTGCACCCGCAGCACCGCGTCTCTCCCAGATCGTGCAAGCACCACGGGAGGGTTGTCAGGGGAGAATCCTGACTCGGGGTGCGGGTTCATGAATGGGAAGAGTTTTGGTCCGTGGGGTTGTTAGAAACAAGCGCTCGGTGCCGCAAAACAAAACAAAACAAAAAACCACCCAGCACTTAGAAAATTTCACAAGAAGGCATATTTACTTCTGAAGAAGGGTGCTGCTCGCGTCTATCTTGATCGCAAGAGCACACCGAAGAAAGGAAGGTTTTTTTGTTTTTTGGTTTTCTTTTTTGAAACGGAGATTTGCTCTTGTTGCCCAGGCTGAAGTGCAATGGGGCGCAATCTCGGCTCACTGCAACCTCTGTCTCCCGGGTTCAAGTGAATCTCCTGCCTCAGCCTCCCGAGTTGCTGGGGTTACAGGCATGCGTCACCACGCCCGGCTGATTTTGTATTTTTAGTAGAGATGGGGTTTCACCATGTTGGTCAGGCTGGTTTTGAACTCCCGAACTCAGTTGATCCGCCCGCCTCGGCCTCCTAGTTAGAAAGGGGTTTTTAACCCTAACGCCGTTATTGTCTTTGTGTCTTTCCCCCGGTGGCCGGGGTCTGACCTCACAATCTAGGCTGACCCGATAGGCTACTTTCCAAATAAGGAAGGGGTGCGGGTCGCAGATTGGAACTGGCGGTTTGGGTTGCTTACAGAGCGGGTGTCTAGGTACAAGGAGGTACAAAAAAGTTGGTCCTAAGAACAAGGAACAAGAAAGGCCTTTGGAGAGGAGTCTATTATATCTGTCAGGGTTCACAGTTTCTCTTTTCTCCTATTAAAAATTGATGGGGCCGGGCGTGGTAGCTCACGCCTGTAATCACAGCACTTCAGGAGGTCGAGGCGGATGGATCACGTGGGGTCAGGAGTTGAAGACCAGCGTGGCCAAAATGGGGAAACCCCATCTCTACTAAAAGTACAAAAATTAGCTGGGTGTGATGGCGAATGTCTGTCGTCCCAGCTACTCGAAAGGCAGAGATGATGGAATCGCTTGAACCCGGGAGGCGGAGGTTGCAGTGAGCTCACATCACGCCACTGCACTCCAGCCTGGGCGACAGAGCAATTATGTCTGGAAAAAAAAAAAGTGTGAGAGTCACTGCAAAAATATGAAATAATTTAGTCAAAGAGTGATTCAAGAATTGTAGAGCACCCAGCTATAGTTTGTAGTTTGTGGTCCATGGAGGGGCTTGAAGAAAAGACATTTATAAAATGCCTGATGGCCGGGTGCAGTGGCTGGCCTTCCCAGCACTTTGGGAGGCTGAGGCGGGAGGATCACGAGGTCAGGAGTTCAAGACCAGCCTGACCAACATGGTGAAACCCTGTCTCTACTAAATATACAAAAATCAGCCGGTCGTGGTGACAACGCGCCTGTAATCCCAGCTACTGGCAAGGCTGAAGCAGGAGAATGGCTTGAACCTGGGAGGCGGAGGTTGCAGTGAGCCGAGATGGCGCCACTGCACTCCAGCCTGGGCAACAGAGACTCTGTCTCAGACAAAAAATAAAATAAAACAAAATGCATGATGAAGAAAACAAATTCAATAATTGGTTAGGTATAGTTACATAGTTCCTTAATTTGTACAATCAAGGTGGAAATTTCCTGGTTATGTAATAAGAGCTTAATTGGCAGTTTATAGTTGTTTAAGCCTGAAGTTTTTTCCCCTAATGTAGTAATTTACCAAAAAATGCACGTGAGTTTAGATTTTTGTTTTAGAAGTAGGAATCTGGGGACTAGAGCCTCCTCAGTCTAATTGCTTGCCACTTAGTTATTTTCACACCCCACAGGGGACTGATTGTCCCTGGCATTTTTCACATGTGTCCCAAGCAGGGCCTCAAGTGTACCCCATGTTCCTCAATTAATCATTTTTTTAAAAAGCATTGCCTAACAATATTGAAAAGATTTTCTGTTAGTAAATATTTCCAATGTGAAGAGGGCACAGACTAATCCCCTGACACTGTATTGTAAAAAATATCTGTGCCTCTTTTTCTTTTATTTTTCCAGAGAACTTACCAGAATGTTTTTGGGTCAAGATTTCCCTTTTGAAGCCGGGCGCAGTGGCTCACGCCTGTAATCCCAGCACTTTGGGAGGCTGAGGTGGGCGGATCACGAGGTTAGAAGATGGAGACCACCTTGGATAACACAGTGTAATCTCGTCTCTAGTAAAAATACAAATACTTAACTGGGCGTGGTGGCACGCGCCTGTAGTCCCAGCTACTCAAGAGGTTAGAGTAGGAGAATCGCTTGAACCCGTGAGGTGGAGGAGGTTGCAGTGAGCCGAGATCGTGCCACTCCACTTAGGCTGTTTTAGTACTTTCTGGGGATAAACCAAGATACCCACCATGGCTATGTCTGCTAGAGTGTCTAGTGACTATTAGCTCTTTGGTCATTTTCTCCCATAGGACCACCTTAAGTATGGAGTGTAACCTCTCAAGGGAGCAGGTGGCAGCTTTGGGGCTGAAAGGCATCTCCCTGGATTCTCTTGGCGGGGACAGAAAAATAGTGAAAAAAAAAATAGTGAAGAGTTCGTGAAAAAACACTCCAAAAGACAAAAAAATTGACCGCAGTGAGATGGTGTAAAAACTTACAAAGTAAAATGCACCTGGTGCACTCACTGGGGCATAGCGCAGTGTCTCCTGGGAGGGTGGTTATTCAGCATGTAACGGAGCAGGATGGGGTGGGTGATTGGATCTGTACCTTGAAAAGATTTCAATCCGTCCAATGAGGTACGCAGCTGGAGCGAACAGAATGCTGTCTGGGGGCCTTTGTTTCTCGCTGCAGCGGGAGCTCCAGGTTTATCTTCTGTGTTTTGTGTCCTTTGCTTATAGAGACCCAGCCTCTGTGGCCGTGTGACCTGCAAGTATTTTTTTTTTTTTTTTTTTTTTTTGAGACGGAGTCTTGCTCTGTCACCCAGGCTGGAGTGCAGTGGCCGGATCTCAGCTCACTGCAAGCTCCTCCTCTCGGGTTCACGCCATTCTCCTGCCTCAGCCTCCGGAGTAGCTGGGACTACAGGTACCCGCCACTTCGCCCGGCTAGTTTTTTGTATTTTTTAGTAGAGACGGGGTTTCACGGTATTAGCCAGGATGGTCTCGATCTCCTGACCTCATGATCCGCCCGTCTCGGCCTCCCAAAGTGCTGGGATTACAGGCTTGAGCCACCGCGCCCGGCCGACCTGCAAGTATTGAGAGAGCCACAGCTAAACCTTATTTTGACCTCACTATTTTTATTTTATTTTATTTTATTTTATTTTATTTTATTTTATTTTATTTTATTTTATTTTATTTTATTTTTTTTGAGACAGTCTCACTGTGTTGCACAGGCTGGAATGCAGTGGCTTGATCCCAGCTCACTACAGCCTCCACCTCCTGGGTTCAGGTGATTCTCATGCCTCAGCCTCCCGAGTAGCTAGGACTACAGGTGCGCACCACTGCACCCGGCTAGTTTTTGTATTGTTAGTAAAGATGGACTAGACTGGTCTCCAACTTCTGGTCTTAAGTGATCTGCTGGCCTTGGCCTCCCAAAATGCTGGGATTACAGGTGTGAGCCACTGCACCCAGCTGACATCAGTTTTTAAGTGTAATTTGCATTTTATTATTAGGGCTTGGAAAGTAAGAAAATATTTATAAAGAACATAAAAGAGATGAGTTTCAAAAAATAAATATCTAATCACATATTCCATTTGTTAATAATTCTCATTTACCTTTTTATTTCTCAGAGTGAGTTTAGGAATTTTCTCAGGTGTATTTTTTTTTTTTTTTTTTTTTTTGAGACTGAGTCTTGCTCTGTTGCCCAGGCTGGAGTGCAGTGGCCGGATCTCAGCTCACTGCAAGCTCCGCCTCCCGGGTTCACGCCATTCTCCTGCCTCAGCCTCCCGAGTAGTTGGGACTACAGGCGCCCGCCACCTCGCCCGGCTAGTTTTTTGTATTTTTAGTAGAGACGGGGTTTCACCGTGTTAGCCAGGATGGTCTCGATCTCCTGACCTCATGATCCGCCCGTCTTGGCCTCCCAAAGTGCTGGGATTACAGGCTTGAGCCACCGCGCCCGGCCCTCAGGTGTATTTTTTATGGCTGAGTGACTTCAAACAGAATTCCACACCTTAGCTTTAAGAATGCTAGCTACCAAGGAAAGAAATAGGGAAAATCTCTCTTCCATTTTGGCTGTAGACAATATATTTCCACAGGAAAATCTGGTAGATAATTGATGAGTTACATAGATTCATCAAAATATCAGTTTCTCCTTTTGCAGGGTAAATTTGTGACAGTGAATATCTCTGTTCTATATCCTGTTGTCTTGATTTCTGAGTTTAATGCTAAATTATATGTGATGAAATGTGGTACCTTTTTTTTTTTTTTTTTTAAATGGACTCTTGCTCTGTCACCCACGATGGAGGGCAATGGTGCAATCTTGGCTCACTGCAACCTCTGCCTCCTGGGTTCAAGCCATTGTCCTGCCTCTGCCTCCCAAATAGCTGGTATTACAGGTTCATGCCCCCACACCTGGCTACTTTTTGTATTTTTAGTAGAGACGGGGTTTCACCATGTTGCCCAGACTGGTCTCGAGCTCCTGACCTCAGGTGATCTGCCTGAGTCAGCCTCCCAAAGTGCTGGGATTACAGGCGTAAGCCACCACGCCCGGCCGAAATGTGGTACCTTCTACAAGTGTTCCCATATGACTAATTTTTAATTACATTATTTTTTAATGGAAATAAAGAAGTAGATATATTTGCTTTTCTTATGAAAGTATAAAATGCAAGCACCTTAGGTGCAATGGCTCACGCCTATAATCCCAGCACTTTGGGGAGCTGAAGCGGCTGGATCAGTTGAGGTCAGGAGTTTGAGACCAGCCTGCCCAACATGGTGAAACCCCATCTCTACTAAAAATACAAAAATTAGCCCGTTTGGTGGCACATGCCAGCAGTCCCAGCTACTTGGGAGGCTGAGGCAGGAGAATCGCTTGAACTGGGGAGGTGGAGGTTGCAGTGAGCTGAGATCATGCCATAGCACTGCAGCCTGGGAGATAGAGCAAGACTCCATCTCAAAAAAAAAAAAAAAAAAAAAAAAAAAGCACCTTAAAATTTCCTTCCTTTATGTAAACACTGTGAATGAGTAATTTCACTGGGTTTTTCAAACACTTAATTTTTGCAAGCCATTTTTCCAAGTGAATAACTCTGACATGGAAATTAAAGCTTGAACCTGGTGACTCCTAGGTTATAATTAGACTGCGACTGGCCTAATTATAAGATCTTTGTGGCTTGCAAAAACCATATGGTACGCAGAAAAGGGCTTTCTTTCCTAGGGAGAAGCAAATAAGATTAGAAAGGAGGTGGGAGGGGAATGAGAGGGTGAAAAAGTCAAATTATAGAAAAGAGAAGGCCTTACCCTGAAATCAGCATGTTCTGAGGAGGGACATAAAATGCTTTTGTATGTTGACTCAGACTGAGGGTCAGGAGCCTAAGGGAGGGAGATAAACTTAAGTAAAGTTTGATTAAGAAATATTTTATTTTAAGCTGGGTGCGGTGGCTCACGCCTGTAATCCCAACATTTTGAGAGGCCGAAGCAGGCAGATCACCCGAGGTCAGGAGCTCGAGACCAGCTTGGCCAACATGGTCAAAGTCTGTCTGCACTGAAAATACAAAAAGTATTGGGAGGATGAGGTGGGCGAATCACCTGAGGTTGGGAGTTCAAGACTAGCCTCACCAACATGGATAAACTCTGTCTCTACTTAAAATCCAAAAAATTAGCCAGGCGTGGTAGGGCATGCCTGTAATCCCAGCTATGGGACGGTGAGGCAGGAGAATTGTTTGAACCTAGGAGGCAGAGGTTGCAGTGAGCCAAGTTCGTGTCATTGCACTTCAGCCTCGGCAACAAGAGCAAAACTCCGTCTCAAAAAAAACCCCAAAATAACAAAAATTAGCCTGGCATGGTGGTGGGCACCTGTAATCCTAGCTACTTAGGAGACTGAGGCAGGAGAATTGCTTGAACCCAGGAGGTGGAGGTTGCAGTAAGCCGAGATTGTACCACTGCACTCCAGCCTGGGCAACAGAGCGAGACTCTGGCTAAAATGAAAAAAAAAAAGAAAAAGATTTTATTTTAACCACTGAAGACAAATTCAGCTGATTTTTTTTTTAATGGGAAAAAGGAGAAAATGTGCAGAGTGTGTGTCTGGCTGTGTGATAGGAAAGAAAAGACAGCACCATCTAAGTCATAATGGGAAGGGTGTTTCTTTCCATAAACTGTTCCTGGAGTACACAAAACTTGGAGAATTTTATTAATCATAAATGTTTTTCAGTATTATCTATGTGTTTTATCTTTCCCCATCTCTTTTCTTTGTTCTATGCATTTCTTCCATTTGGCTTTTCCTGGTCTGTATCTTATAGATGAAGCCAGTAAACATAACCACAGTGTTTTGCTGAGTTCTGTGAGTAGCTCTACCAAATTACTGAACTTCAGGGAGGTTATGGGAGTTCCCAGTTTTTAAATAGTAGCTCAGAAGCATAAATGGGCCCATGGGGTTTGTGACTGGCATCTGCAGTGAGGACAATGTTGTGGGACCCAGCCCTGAATCAGGGTCTGTGCTGACTCTGGGTGGTGTCAGAATTCAAATGTTAGACAATTGTTGTTGTTGGAGAATTGTTTGATGTTCAGCAAACTACAGATTTGGTGCCAGAAAAAATGTATCACTGAGGCCTGGCCTGGAATAAAACTCTGGGTGTCTGGGAAAGGGAGCCTCTGTACACAGGCTATCACACTGCCCATTGTCCTGTGATTCTAATTCTTCTCCCAGGGTGACAGAAGACTGCAAACTTAGAGGAAAGGAGCTCTGATGACAGACCCACTTTTCCTGCAGCTGCCACCACAGGATTCCCACCCACTCACAAACACACACACTAGACATTGACATGTCCACAGTCCTCCCAGGACTAGGCACCACCCTCAGGAACTTCACCACGGCATTTTTGATCCTGGTGTTTCTTGCCAAGAACCCACAGTGTCTACAATTCTCCTGGTATTTCCCCACCCCCAGACACTGAATCTGCAGCAGCAACCGTTTTTCTCCACCAACCTAGGATTTGGACCACCTATTCATAATCTCATCTGTCTGTATGCACACAGAAATAAATCAGAGTACAGCCCCACCTGGGTCACTATCTGTAGCAAAGATCAGTCCTTTCACCTACATTGCACTGTCTCCCCCCCAGAGATTTTCTTTTTCTTTTAGCTTTTATTTTTGGTTCAGGATACACATGTGGGTTTGTTATACAGCAAAAATTATGTCATGGGGGTTTGGTGTGCAGATTATTTTGTCACTCAGATACTAAGCATAGCATCAAAGAGGTATGTTCTCTGATCCTCTTGGTCCTCCCACTGTCCACCCTCAACTAGGCCTTAGTGTCTGTTGTTCCCTTTTTTGTGTTTGTGTATTCATATTATTTAGCTCTTACTTGTAAATAATATGCATTTGGTTTTCTGTTTCTGCATTAGTTTTCTGAAATAATGGTCTGCAGCTTTATTGATGTTATTGCAAAGGACATGATCATTTATTTTTTAATGGCCACAGACTATTCCATGATGTTTATGTACCATATTTTGCTTTTACTAAATCTTTTATTTTATTTTATTTTATTTTAATTTTTGGAGACAGGGTGTCACTGATTGCCCAGGCTAGAGTGCTGTCATGTGATATGGCCCTATTTAGTCTGAACCTCCCAGGCTCAAGCAATTCTTTCCTACCTCATCCTTTCAAGTAGCTGGATCTACACGCCTGCATTACCACGCCTGGCCAATTTTTCTCTTTGTATTTTCTGTGGAGAGGGGATTTTGCCATGTTGCCCAGGTTGGTCTTAAACTTCTAAGATCAGGCAAGCCACCTGTCTCATCCTCCCAAAGTGCTGGGATTACAGGCATGAGCCACCACATCTGACCAAAGCGTATTTTCTTTATCCAGTCTCCCATTGATAGGGCCTGTCCATGTCTTTGCTATTGTGAATAGTGCTGCAATGAACATACATATGAATGTATCTTTATACTACAGTAATTTATATTTCTTTGGGTATATACCCAGTTACGAAGTAGAGTATAAGCATTCCCTTTTCTCTGCAACCTTGCCAGCATCTGTTATTTTTTGACTTTTTAAAAATAGCCATTCTGACTGGTGTGAGGTGGTATCTCATTGTGGTTTCTCTTTTTAATTTCTCTAATCATTAGTGATGAGCATTTTTTTCCCATATGCTTGCTAGCCACATGTATATGTTCTTTTGAAAAGCATCTGTTCATGTTTTTTTTGGCCTACTTTTTAATGAGTTTTTTTTTTCTTGTAAACTTGTCTAAGTTCTTAATAAATTCTGGATATTAGATCTCTGTCAGAGGCAAAGTTTGCAGATTTTTTTTTTCTATTCTGTAGGTTGTCTGTTTACTCTGTTGATAGTTTCCTTTGCTGTGAAGAAGCTCTTTAGTTTAAATAGGTCCCGTTTGTCAATTTTTGCTTTCAGTACAATTGCTTTCGGTAGCTTCATTATGAAGTTTTTGCCAGTTTCTATGTCTAGACTGGTATTTCCTAGGTTATCTTGCAAGGTTTCTTACAATTTCAAGTTTTTCATTTAAGTCTTTAATTTATCTTGAGTTGATTTTTGTATATGGTGTAATGAAGGGGTCCAGTTTCAGTCTTCTACATAGTGCTAGAGAGTTATTCCAGCACCATTTATTAAATGGAGAAATCCTCCCACATTCTCTTGTCAGCTTTGGCAAAAATCTGATGATGGTAGGAGGGTGGCATTATTTCTGGGCTCTCTAGTCTGTTGCACTGGTCTTGTGCACTCATGGATTTTTTAGAACATCTTTCTCTCTTCTGCTTTTTCCCCCATAAACATTTTTTCAAGTACATACAGTGTGCAAAATTCTGATGTCCAAGAGTTCAAAAACTCTTTAAAAAGTTCCAAAAAGGGCCGGGCGCGGTGGCTCAAGCCTGTAATCCCAGCACTTTGGGAGGCCGAGACGGGCGGATCACGAGGTCAGGAGATCGAGACCATCCTGGCTAACACGGTGAAACCCCGTCTCTACTACAAAATACAAAAAAAAACTAGCCGGGCGAGGTGGCGGGCGCCTGTAGTCCCAGCTACTCGGGAGGCTGAGGCAGGAGAATGGCGTGAACCCGGGAGGCGGAGCTTGCAGTGAGCTGAGATCCGGCCACTGCACTCCAGCCTGGGCGACAGAGCGAGACTCTGTCTCAAAAAAAAAAAAAAAAAAAAAAAAGTTCCAAAAAGGGAGTTGGGGGGCTAGGGAAGGGACAGCATTAGGAGAAATACCTAGTGTAAATGATGGGTTGATGGGTGCAGCAAATCTCCATGGTGCATATATACCCATGTAATAAACCTGTACGTTATGCATATGTACCCCAGAAATTAAAGTATAATAAATAATAAAGAGCTTCAAAAATATTTTGATATTCTTTCTTTTCTTAAGGAATTTAGGTTATATATAGATTTTTCTCTGCTTTTTTGAAATATATGTAAATCATATTAACATTTAAATAAACCTTTAGTCATTTTTTCAGGTCCAGATTATCTTTATGTAGTACTTCAGAATTATTGCTTTGTTTTTGTTTCTGAAGTTTATGTTTTTCATTTTTAGTCCTTTAAATTAGACACAGATTTATTTAGATAAAAGTCCATTTTAAGAGAACACAGAAGCTTAGCACAAAGATAGGATTAAATTTAGCAATACAGAATGATAAAGACTAAAAGATACTAAGTTTCTTTGACAGAAACCTGATTATCCAAGGTAATTATCTGATATTTGCAGGCTGAAGTACTTATACTGCACAAGCAAGAACAGTTCAGTGCATAAACTAAACAGAGGAGTCTGTAGTTGTATCTTGCTTTCTATTTATTACTTCAGAACAATTAGCATAGTTATGTATAGGGTTTGTAGGCAATATACATTACACTTTTTTTGTTTGTTTGTTTTTTGAGGCGGAGTTTTACTCTTGTTGTCCAGGATGGAGTGCAATGGTGTGATCTTGGCTCAGGCAAACTGCCTCCCAGGTCCAAGCAATTTTCCTGTCTCAGCCTCCCAAGTGGCTGGGATTACAGGGATGCGCCACCAGGCCCAGCTCATTTTGTATACAGACATGAGCCACTATGCCTGGCCTTTTTTTTTTTTTTTTTTTTTTAAAAAACAGAGTCTCACTCTGTTGCCCAGGCTGGAGTGCAGTGGTGTAATCTCGGCTCACTGCAATCACTGCCTTCTGGGTTCAAGTAATTCTCTTGCCTCAGCCTCCTGAGTGACTGGGGTTACAGGCGTGCACCACTATGCCCAGCTACTTTTCTGTATTTTTAGTAGAGGCAGGATTTCGCCATGTTGGTCAGACTGGTCTCAAACTCCTGACCTCAGGTGATCCACCCACCTCAGCCTCCCAAAGTGCTGGTATTGCTGGCGTGACCCAAAAACAATATTTTCTACAATAGTAAGAATATAAAGCCACAATGCTTACTTTGAATGGTTCACTTAAATGGTTATTTTAATATTGTTATTTATACTTTTGAAATATAAAGTGTTTTAACTGAAGTATAGTTGCAGTTTTTTTGTTTGTTTGTTTGTTTGTTTTTTTTGAGAGGGAGTCTGGCTCTGTCGCCCAGGCTGGAGTGCAGTGGCCGGATCTCAGCTCACTGCAAGCTCCGCCTCCCGGGTTTACGCCATTCTCCTGCCTCAGCCTCCCGAGTAGCTGGGACTACAGGCGCCCGCCACCTCGCCCGGCTAGTTTTTTTTTGTATTTTTTAGTAGAGATGGGGTTTCACCGTGTTAGCCAGGATGGTCTTGATCTCCTGACCTCGTGATCTGCCCGTCTCGGCCTCCCAAAGTGCTGGGATTACAGGCTTGAGCCACCACGCCCGGCCAGTTGCAGTTTTTAAAAATGCTACATAACTTGACAGGTGCAATGGCTCACGCCTGTAATTCCAGCACTTTGAGATGAGAGGCTGAGGCAGGTTAATTACCTGAGGTCAGGAGTTTGACACCAGCCTGGCCAACATGGTGTAACCCCATCTCTACTAAAAATAAAAAAATTAGCTGGGTATGGTGGCATGCGCCTGTAATCCCAGCTACTCGGCAGGCCGAGGCAGGAGAATCACTCATTCCTGGGAGGTGGAGGTTGCAGTGAGCTGGGATCGCACCATTTCACTCCAGCCTGGGTAACGGAATGAGACTGTGTCTCCAAAAACAAAACAAAACAATACCAAACAAAACAAAAAAGCTACATATATTATGTCTAGTTCATTAAAATTATTCATACTTAGATATTTATATCTAATATCCACAGAAAATTTACTACCAAATTGTTAAGAGTAGATAACAGTCTGATATGTTTATTACTTTACAGGAATAATTATGAGTAAACACAATTTTCTTATCTTTTATTTCACTAAATTGGAATGCTGCTATTACAGGAAAAATAAAGACAGGTGATATGGCCACCAAAAACCATAATAGCTCTTCAGTTAGCTATGTTGCAAGTTGCAATATATTCCACTATATGAACACAGTCAGATTCTATTTCTTCATCTTTAAGTGTTGTTTGAAGTTGTCAGATGTATTTCAATGTAGAACCCCCATTCAATGGCTAGGAGATGAGAGAGCAGCAGAGATGGAAAAAAACTTAATAAAATTCTTCTGAAACTCTGCCCCCTTTCTTCATAATGCTCATGTTTCTCATGCTGGGAGTACCTGTGCACTTTGGGTGTTTATAGAGAAATTGCTTTTAGGGGAACATTTTCTGGCTCATTTGATCAATCTTAACCTGAGCTTTTTTTTTTAAAGATCTTTTTAACATTTTTCTCTCAAAATAATCTTGCTCAGATGGAGATCTGTTTTTCTCTCCAATACTTTGGGTGTCTGTTTCAGAAGTCCTATTAGCATCCCATGGTGTCTGAATGAGGTGGGCTGTCACAGTGAGAACTTTTGGAGCTATTTCTATCTGGGCTCATGCTGGAAATTCAGCAGTATTTTCTTCATGTCACCATTACAAGTAGAAACTGTGGCTGAAACACTGCTCACATTCTCATGATTGTGAAGGTGCAATTCTACCCACGCGGCCTGCAGGCTCTCCTCCTGCAGCTCAGGCCTCACTCTGTGATGTGACACTAGAGTTCTGGTTTGGCAAATGGGGTTCACATAAACTGTGAACTGTGCTCTGATCTGTGTCTCAGTGGCAGCTGGTAGAGGTCAAGAGAGGACACTAGCAACCAGGAGAATGCAAGCAGGAGTGTCGTAGCCCAGTGCCAGGGAGCACTGAGCCACTACTCTAAAACGTAAATAGCCAAAAAGATAGAATGCTAGCAGAGTGAAATCCTGCCTTCAGCAGGCACCTGGCTTCAAGCTGCTAAATACATCCTGTTGTGAAGATGGGAAAAGTTTATTTGTCATTGAATATAAGCAATTAGCATACACAGATGACCTCTTCAATCTCCAGGTGAATTTCCAGCACTATGTATGACATGGTGCTGGAAATTCTTCTACTTGTGGACTAATTGTGGTGATCATCTTTCTGTCTTTGCAGCCTCTTAAGCAGATTGACAATGATGCATGTCACATTCACATTTAATTGTGTAATAAAAACGTTTTCTTTCTTTTGTCTTATTGTGAAGATTTTCTGGGGCTAGATAAAATTTTTCTTTTAATTATTGTTTGCAAACACTGTCTAGAATTACCAGACATGATACAAACACATAAAGTGCCAACCAGAATTTACTCTAGAGGGGACTTTCCCTCTCAGGCTTCCAGTCAACTCACAGTTGTGCAGCAAAGTGCATGCTGTCCCCCAAATAGGCAGAAAAAATTGTGTCTCTTCCTATTTGGCATCTATAGTCCTCTACAGTCACTTCAAGAGAGGCTAGACTACATTTCTATGAACTCTACTGGGCTGTGATCAATTGTTTTCTCTCTCTCAGAATGACTCTTGTATCTTCAGACCTGAAACTGATTCAGAGACCATGGAGCTCACAGACCAAATCAGAGTAACATGTGTGCATTGAGTAGACATGTAGACATGAGAATGTCCACTTTCCCCTTTCTCTTCTTGCTAAAATGCTTACAGATGTGCAGGTAACACCTGCTGCTACTGCAGCCATTCAGGTCCTACATCTGCAGCTCCACATTTTGAATCCAAGTTTTCGAGATTTGGGAAATAAAAAACTTTTATCTGACAAATGCAAGTTCTTTTGGTTATCAAACTCAGATGTTAAAAAGAAAGTGCGGTTATGTCTTTCTCCCCCTTTGAACTATGTATTCATCTCTTGAAACTGTTCACTATTGTCACAAGTAGCTATAAATTAAGCTAACAGTGCCACGTTGGACACTATATCCCATAGCTTAAACCATAATGACATATAGGTAAATATATATAATCAGTGTTATTTCTGTAAATAAATAAAAATTTCTGACAACTTTGTATCACCCCACTGTGTCCCTGTTTTCTTGTCTTTACCAATCCTCTTGTAACTGCTACTAATCAAAGTGTAGATTCCAGGCAACTTGAATCTTTGCTCCCAGGTTATAATCCTTAAGCTCGATGCAAATAAACTGTCTACTTATATTCATGTTGTATCAGCTTTTTTTTCTTTGATGGAGACTTATCATTTAGAATGTGCTAGAGCAGCCTCTATGAGGAGATCTCTCCTTTGATTGTACTCCACTTGCTGTAATACCAGAAGATGCAGAGCCAGGTGGATCCTACCCAGCATCTGCAGATAAGGTCTGGCCTCTCCCTGGGATTTACAAAAAAAGGGCCGGACTTTTGATTGAGAATATACAGAAAACAAACAAAAGACATTTTCTGCATTGTGAGATGTCAACATAGACAGCTTACAGCCTCCATTTGGGAGTGTGGCTCTGTGAGATTTTTCACATCTTGTTCATTGACCTGCTACAGTGATGTGAGAGGCCCCAGGAGGAAATGATGGCAGAATCTGTAAGTGTAAATAAGCATCTTAGGAGTGAGAGATCAAGGCCACAAAGTATCCAGAGCCATGACTGCAACTACATTTACCTGTAAAATGTGATACTGGAGCAGAGTATTTTTGTTCTTTCTCTTACCCAAGAGCTAGCAAATCAGAATGGGTGATCCAGGTTCTGGAGCTCCACCAGTGCAGTTCTATTTTTTATTTAGAGTCAGTCTGAGTCTCTCCAGCCTGGCTTATCATTGGGCCATCAATCCAGGGTCACTGGGAGTTCTCTCACAATGATCTAGGTGTCTTTGAGGTATTTGAGGATGTCCAGAGCAGAATTGTGTCAGGCTGAGAAGTGTGGTTAATTGTGCTTCTGTCTCAGTGTAAGATAAATGAGTCATCCTGTGTTTGTTCATCCCCTCATACAAGAGGTGTCTTTGGTTGGTACCCAGATGAGAGTTTCTCCAGTTTCCGGTGCTTGAATGGTAAACAAGGATGAGATCTGGAGACCTAAATAGATAACGTACTTCCTTACATTTCATATAACCGTAAAAAAAGGAATGAAGCAGTCATGGTTCCTACAATCCAGAAACTTTTAGTGTAGCTTAGCCACTGGATAAATAATGGCATTATGCATCATATGGTTGGTACAATAAATAGATATGTCCAAAATCTTGGGCTTCATTTAGGCCACTTTTTTTATATTGCTGTGACTTCTGATGTTTACACCTGTAAGGATATTCATGAACAGAAGAATTGTTATTATAATTAATTTTTGTTTTTTGAGATGGAGTCTTGCTCTGTTGCCCAGGATGGAGTGGAATGGTGCGAGCTCAGCTAACTGAAAGTTCTGCCTCCTGGGTTCAAGCGATATTCCTGCCTCAGCCTCTAGAGTGTCTGGGATTAACAGGCGCCCACCACCACACCCGGCTAGTTTTTTGTATTTTTAGTAGAGACAGGGTTTCAACATGATGGCCAGGCTGGTCTTTAACTCCTAACCTGAGGGGGTCTGCCTGCCTTGGCCTCCCAAAGTGCTGGGATTACAGGTGTGAGCCACTGTGCCCAGCCACATATTTATTTTCGAATAAAATTACCCTAGAAAGGCCTGATGAAGTGCCTCACACCTGTAATTTTAGCACTTTGGGAGGCTGACGCAGGCGGATCACAAGGTCAGGCATTCCAAACCAGCCTGGCCATTACAGTGAAACCCTGTCTCTACTAAAAATACAAAAATTAGCTAGGCATGGTGGCACGCACCTGTAGTTTCAGCTACTCGGGAGGATGAGTCAAAAGAACAGCTTGAACCCGGGAGGCGGAGGTTGCAGTGAGCTGAGATCATGCCAGGGCACTCCAGCCTGGGCGACAGAGCAAGACTCTGTCTCCAAAAAAAGAAAATAAAAATTACCCTGGAAAACTTCGGGAATTTGTTTAAATTCCATAGTAGTATATAGTATAAAGTTGACAGGGCGGTGGCTAGAAAAAATAAAAATTACAGAAACTCTGGGATTCAAGTTTCTTTTAGATAAGGTTAGAAAAAACAAAACTGGAAGTACCCTAGTGGCATAGAGAACTGAATTCCACATAGGGTTCTTACCCGATCCCAGACCTGTTAAGATTCACCCTTTTTTTTTTTTTTTTTTTTTGAGACGGAGTCTCGCTCTGTCGCCCAGGCTGGAGTGTAGTGGCGCGATCTCGGCTCACTGCAAGCTCCGCCTCCCGGGTTCACGCCATTCTCCTGCCTCAGCCTCCCGAGTAGCTGGGACTACAGGCGCCCACAACCGCGCCCGGCTAATTTTTTGTATTTTTAGTAGAGACGGGGTTTCACCGTGGTCTCGATCTCCTGACCTTGTGATCCGCCCGCCTCGGCCTCCCAAAGTGCTGGGATTACAGGCGTGAGCCACCGCGCCCGGCCAAGATTCACCCTTTTTAGAGGCCTTATTTAGGTCTGACTCTACGCTGGAGTCTTGCCTCGCAGAAATGATTAGAAGAGATCAGAGTTTTGGCTGTTGAATCCTGCTGCCTTTCTAGAGCTGGTGCTTAGAATTTACTGAAACTCAAAAGCAGATAAATCAGAAAAACGAAGTATGTATTAGAGGGTGTTAATTTTTAAATTTTCTATGAATCCGGTACTCACAGAGACATTCTATTTAGCAACTTGTTTTCTATTTCTGAAGATCCAGTAGTTGCTCCACAAGTGACAAAAAAAGAAGTAAATATAAACAGAATAAAATTTTCTCTAAACTACATTAAACTCTTTCTTTCTATAGCTTGAAATCTGTCTATATTTAGCTTTTTTTTTTTTTTTTTGAGACAGAGTCTCGCTCTGTCGCCCAGGCTGGAGTGCAGTGGCCGGATCTCAGCTCACTGCAAGCTCCGCCTCCCGGGTTCACGCCATTCTCCTGCCTCAGCCTCCCGAGTAGTTGGGACTACAGGCGCCCGCCACCGCGCCCAGCTAGTTTTTTGTATTTTTTAGTAGAGACGGGGTTTCACCGTGTTAGCCAGGGTGGTCTCGATCTCCTGACCTCGTGATCTGCCCATCTCGGCCTCCTAAAGTGCTAGGATTACAGGCTTGAGCCACCGCGCCCGGCCTATATTTAGCATTTATTCCATACAATTTTTTTAAAAAGTTGGTGACAGAGAAACAGAAGAAGAAATAAAAATGCTGGGCCCTTTATCTAAATCTTGGAAATTATTAAACCCTTAGTACCAGCTCCCAGGGTGTTATGAGAATTAAATCACATAATTTGTTATGCCCAGTACAGTGCTCTGTATCATACTCTCGAGCACATAGTATCTGCTTAATAAACATTGCATTAGTACATGTGTACATGTTCTTTTTTAAATACAGATTTATTCAGACATTGCTGCTTTCTGTTTCTTCTGTAAACTTTAAAGAGCCAGCAAAGAATATAAAACTTTAGGATGGAGACGGGTTGTCTTTATTTCTACCAGAAGTATTTGGTTGTGACAAGAATGCTGAGTGTAAGGGACCCTGTGCTGTGCCTGCTTCTCTAACTAATGCTAATAATGAGCCAAGGGGAAGCAACATCAGCATTGATAGGAAACTTGTTTAAAACACCCATTCATGGACCCTTTTCAAACTTGCAGAATCACATTCCACAAAGTGGGGTCAAAATTACCAAGTGATTTATAAGCTCATTAAAACTTTAGAGGCAATGCTCTCATTCATAAGAGTTAAGTTCCACCTTTGCACTAAAGGGTGGTCACAGGGCCTGTTCTGTTTGGGTTTAGTAGGGAGCGGTCAGTGTGGTGCATATTTCCATTACTGTAGCAGAAATTGCTGGTGCCTCTGGCAGGGGAGGGCACCTGAGGACAGGAAAGGAGAAACTTATATTTTTATCTTCATGAAGCAGCTTATTGTTCCTGAATCTCTTCTGTTTTAAAGGACAGAAATGGGTGGACTTTTTCTGTTTTTTTTTTTTTTTTCCTGCCATTTGATGTCATGCTACCAGGTAAACAGGTGGTGCTGACACTTTTAAGGACATACTCTCAAGATACAGGTATAATTTGTCCAGAGAATCTCATCTGAGAAGGAATTCCAGAGAAGCAGGAGAAAGAAAAAAAGTGGCTTTTCTGTCTCAGATCAAGACCTGTATTCACTCTGCCTCCTCAAATGCTATGCATTTAGTATTTACAAACATTTATTTCTCTACTTTTGGTTTTTTTTTCTAATGAGTTTGGTTTAAATACTTCTTAAAATTCTTATGATAGTCAAGGGTCTCTGTAAAATATTTCTTTTCTATAGCTTAGAGCCTCCTCTACATTTGCTACATCATAGCTTCTTATATGCCATGCAGGATTCTCAGCAATAATTTATGATCTGCAATATTAAAAGTGCTCCCTTTGTGGCTGTTGAACATGGAAAGATGTGGATACTCAAGATTTCTATTGGGGGAAACTGTGGTCCCTAGTAAAGATGGAAAACGTAATGTTGCGGCTCCATCTATGTGTTCCATTAGCTCTATGCCGAACAGGATTAAGGAAAAGCTTATTTAAATGGGATGGCAGTTATTAACCAGAAAGTTCTGGGAAAAAAAATTAAGATACCTGCTCTCTAGGGTGCTAAATGAAGCCTACTTAAAATTTCTACTAAAAATTATAGAACATAGGAGTTATCTGTATTTTGAAGTTAGCATAAAACATGTTTCTTTATGGTTAAAATCAGAATTTTTTTTTTTTTTTTGAGACGGAGTCTCGCTCTGTCGCCCAGGCTGGAGTGCAGTGGCCGGATCTCAGCTCACTGCAAGCTCCGCCTCCCGGCTTTATGCCATTCTCCTGCCTCAGCCTCCCGAGTAGCTGGGACTACAGGCGCCCGCCACCTCGCCCGGCTAGTTTTTTGTATTTTTTAGTAGAGACGGGGTTTCACTGTGTTAGCCAGAATGGTCTCGATCTCCTGACCTCGTGATCCACCCGCCTCGGCCTCCCAAAGTGCTGGGATTACAGGCTTGAGCCACCGCGCCGGGCCTAAATTCAGAATTTTATTTACTTTCTTTGGGAGGAATATTTCAGCCGTGATGCTGTGATGTGCATTAGTACATCATAAAAATTTGTCCTAGTGCAGTTAATGGTTAATGATTCACTTGGTGACATGGCTCTCTGATAGATTTTTTTACAATAGAGTTAATTATTTTTCTCTTCATTATTAAGTATTTTTTTTTATGCAGCTGATGTGCATAAAGCATCACATTTAATCTGGCAGCTGTCCTTTTTTCTCTTTTTTGCTACATACTTTTCTTTGGAAAATGAAGGTTCTTATCTTTGTTTACAGGCCAGAAAAACTGGGAAAAACACAGGCTCTTCCATTTATTGGATGTTTGACAAAATACCGTTCTTGGGCCAAAAACATTTGCATTAGAGATGAGCTCTTTAGAAATTCAAAAAGTCAGACTTTATGCCAGATCTTCTGGAATTTAAAAAAAAAACCCCTGCACAACAGTTTTCAGCTTATTGTGTAGATTAAAATTTGAGAGGTACCTTCTAACTGAAGATGTCTTTTGCATCTGAAAAATATTCACAACTCATTCCATATGATGCAAATATAGCACTCAAAAATGTACATGTTCATGGCCTTAATTTTATACTCTATTATTTAGAAAAATATCATATATAAACTGATGTTGTGGATCTTGTGCTGCTCTTTTTTCTCAGAGTTAGAGAATAGAGAATATTTTTGTGTTTAAAAATATTTTATTGGATAATTTTAGGCAGTCCTATGAGTCAGAACCAGTTCTCTTTACTCTCTAATTTCACCTTAAGTCAAATTAAAAATTCCACTCATGGCTATTTAGTAAATATGTGTGTGTGTGTTTTTCAGGGACCATTGCAATTTAGAGATGTGGCCATAGAATTCTCTCTGGAGGAGTGGCATTGCCTGGACACTGCACAGCGGAATTTATATAGGGATGTGATGTTAGAGAACTACAGAAACCTGGTCTTCCTTGGTGAGGATAACTTGAGTACATAATTAATAATATACCCTAAAGATTTTATTTCTCTTTTTTGTAGAATGTTTTTTAGTCATTTATTCTTTGCATAAAAGAGTTTCAGATCCCCTTTTTCCAGAAAATCTTCTGAATTTGTTTATTTAGAAAATGATTTCTTCAACATGTTTAATCTTAATCCAAACTTTCCACATTCCTGAGTTGAGCTGTATTCTTCACTCCAAATTAGTGGTAATTCCAGAAATTCAGTGGCATAAAATATTGTTGCCCCACCTAAAAATCTAATTGCCACCACCAATTTTTGATTCAGTAGTACCAGATAGTAAAATTAAGAAACCTATAAATTGAAAGTATTTTCTAAATATTTAGAAATTCCTGTTATAAATATTATTTTGGTATTAATTTACTAGAATGTTTTGTGACATCTCTGCTGAGCACATTACTAGCTTGTAATTGGAGTATGTGAGCAAGATTCATGTTATTTATTTTTAATAAAACAGGTATTGTTGTCTCTAAGCCAGACCTGGTTACCTGTCTGGAGCAAGGAAAAAAACCTATGGAGAGACATGAGATGATTGCCAAACCCCCAGGTAGGTGTGAGTGAAAATGAATACAACAGATGACACAGATAAGACGTCCCAATGTTAAAGAGAAAGCCAGTCTTTAAAATGTGATTCGGGAAGCTGTGTTCCAAAGGAAATAGTTCCTGGGCAGCTGTATTTTAATTTGGCTCCCACAAAAAGGCATCTTCTGTCTTATGCTTTTAAATTCTCTAAGAATTCTACTTCTCCTTTGGTGAGCTTCCTTCAAGTTCACAGTGAGAGCCAAAGTCCTCTTCATGGCATGTAAGAGACTGCGCAGGCAGCTTATGCCTGTACTCCCAGAACATTGGGAGGCGAAGGCAGGTGGATCAGATGAGGTCAGAAGTTTGCGCTTAGCCTGACCAACATGGTGATACTCCATCTCTGCTAAAAATACAAAAATTAGCTGGGCGTGGTGGCGGGTGCCTGTAATCCCAGCTACTTGGGAGGCTGAGTCAGGAGAATCACTTGAACCTGGGAGGTGGAGGTTGCAGTGAGCTGAGATCATGCCATTCCTCTCCAGCCTGGGCAACAGAGCAAGACTCCATCTCACCAAAAAATAAAATAAAGAAGAAGAAAGAGACTTCACAATCTGGCTGCTTTTCCATTGTTTTGGGGACACACAAATATCTGCATAATATTGAGAAACTAAAACTTTTTTTTAAGTCCTCTTTTTACATCAGGTCTGAAATGTGTGAGAGTAGTAGTTTCTGTTGCATTTTTTTTTGTTTATTTTTCTGCACAGTCCATTCTGTTTTTATTACTATAAAGTCTTCAAATATAGTTTGAAATTATAAGTATGATATTCTTCTGCTTTTTTCCTTTTCCTCAAGATTGCTTTGGCTATTCAAAGTTTATTTTAGTTTCATGTAAATTTTACAATTGAATTTTCCATTACTGTGAAAAAAATACTACTGCAATTTTGATAGGAAATGTATTGAATCTATAGATCACTTTGGCTAATATGGCACTTTATTATAATTTGTTCTTTCAATCCAAAGACATAAAATTTTTAAAAATTTATTTTGATCTTCCCTTTTTTCATTGATTTTTTTTAATTGTAAAGGTTTTTTACATCCTTGGTTAATTTTTTTCTCAGAAATGTATTATTTAATGCTATAGTAAATAAGATTTTTTTCTCTATTTTATCAGATAGTTTAAGTGTATGAAACTGTAGCTGGGCGCAGTTTAAGTGTATTGAACCATAGCCGGGGGCGGTCTCCCAAAGTACTAGATCACACCTGTAATCCCAGCACTTTGGGAGACTGAAGCGCGCTGATCACCTGAGGTCGGGAGTTTGAGACCAGCCTGACCAACATAGAGAAACCCTGTCTGTATTAAAAATAAAACAATTAACCGGGCATGGTGGTACATGCCTATAATCCCAGCAACTCATGAGGCTGAGACAGGAGAATCGCTTGAACCTAGAAGGCTGAGGTTGCAGTGAGCTGAGATCACACCATTGCACTTCACGCTGGACAAAAGAGCTAGACTCCTTCTCCAAAAAAAAAAAAAAGGTGTTCGAAACCATACATATACTTGTATGTTAATTTTATATTTTGCTAATTTACTGACTGTATTTATTAGATAGGGTTTAATGTACCATTTATGATTTTTTAAATATATGATTGTATGATGTACAAACAGCAACTTTTTACTTTTTTTTTTTCAATTTCAATGGTTTTTTTTTTTTATTTCTTTGACTAATTCTTCTGCTACATACTTCCAGTGCTACATTAAAATAGAAGCATTGGCCAGGCTCCCTGGCTCACACCTGTAATCCAAGCACGTTGAGAGGCCAAGGCAGGTGGATCACCTGAGGTCAGGAGTTCGAGACAAGCCTGACCAATATGATGAAACCCCGTGTCTACTAAAAATACAAAAATTAGCTGAGTGTGGTGACATGCACCTGTAACCCCACCTCCTTGGGAGGCTAAGACAGGAGAATCACTTGAATCTGGGAGGCAGAGGTTGCAGTGAGCTGGAACCATTGCATTCCAGCCTGGGCAACAAGAGCGAAACTCCATCTCAATTAAAAAAAAAAAAAAAAAAAAAGACGCATCGACAATGGGCACAATATAGTTTTGTATTGGTATGTAAATTTGATGGAGCAAACACCTCTTCAAGTTTTCATAAACTGATTTTAGAAGGTAAAGATCTTCTTTTGGGCCGGGCGCGGTGGCTCAAGCCTGTAATCCCAGCACTTTGGGAGACCGAGACGGGCGGATCACGAGGTCAGGAGATCGAGACCATCCTGGTTAACACGGTGAAACCCCGTCTCTACTAAAAAATACAAAAAACTAGCCGGCCGAGGTGGCGGATGCCTGTAGTCCCAGCTACTCGGGAGGCGGAGGCAGGAGAATGGCGTGAACCCGGGAGGCGGAGCTTGCAGTGAGCTGAGATCCGGCCACTGCACTCCAGCCTGGGTGACAGCGCGAGACTCCGTCTCAAAAAAAAAAAAAAAGATCTTCTTTTATTGGGCCCTTAGGGTGATGAGATACACTGTGAATTTTTAGTGAAAAGGGGTTGTAGCTTGGTCACAAGACTGCTGGGTCTGCACTAGGGCCCACCTTTAGTTGGCTTGGTACAGGGGCTTGGGTAGTTGTGATTCCCATTTTATTTTTGGATAGACTGAATATCCTTTCAGGTTCAAGCAATTCTCATGTCTCAGCTTTGCAAGGAGCTGGGATTACAGGAGTGAGTCACTGTGCCTGGCCTTAGTGTAGGTTTCTTAACATCAGTTTATTGTGTCTTGGTTTTACTTTTATATTATAATTTTAGAAAATTTGCAATTCTGTTTGTATATTTAAGTCAAGTTGAGGTTTAATTAAGAGATAAAATGCTGGGCCCAGTGGCTCACGCCTGTAATCCCAACACTTTGAGAGGCTGAGGCAGGTGGATCATGAGGTCAGGAGTTTGAGACTGGCCTGGCCAACATAGTGAAACCCCATCTCTACTAAAAATACAAAAAAATTAGCCAGGTGTGGTGGTGGGTGCCTGTAATCCCAGCTACTTGGGAGGCTGAGGCAGGAGAATCACTTGAACTCAGGAGGCGGAGGTTGCAGTGAGCCGAGATCACACCATTGCACTCCAGCCTGGGCAACAGTGCGAGACTCTGTCTCAAAATAAATAAATAAATAAATAAATAAATAAATAAAATAAATTATGCATGTTTATTACAATCAGATTACATATGTATGCGTGTTTATCTATAAATATGACACCAATTTTAGTTGTGGCTTCTCTTATATTCTTTCTTAGCTGATTTTCGATGGTAGTTTTAAGTGAGCAGTCATTGAGATAGTTTTATTTTTTCCATGTGTTTAATGATGAATATATACTTCCTTTTGTGAGAAAAACACTTTTGTGATTTGAAGGTAATTTTCAACAGGATTTATAATTCTGTATTTGTTTCAGTTTTTCTTTACAAAATTGTTTTAAAAACACATAACATAAAATTTACTGTCTTAAATCTATTGAAGTGTACATTTCAGGGCCAGGTGTGGTTGTGGCTCTCATCTGTAATCTCAGGATTTTGTGATGCCAAGGCAGGAGGATCCTTGGAGCCCAAAAGTTTGAGAGCAGCCTGGGGAACATATGGAGACCCCTCTCTATAAAAAAAATTAATAAATAGCCAAGCATGGTGGTATGCAGCCGTGGTCCCGGGTACTTGGGAGATTGAGAGGGAGTCAAATTTGTGCCACTACACTGCAGAGTAAGATCCTGTTTCAAAAAAAATGTTGTTCATTTCAGGCATGTTAAGTATATTCACATTGTTATGCAAAAGACTTCTAGAAACTTTACATCTTATAAAACTAAAACTTAATTCCATTAAGTAACAGCTGCTCATTTTACCCTCTCCCCAGCCCTTGACAGACAAACCTTCAACTTTCTGTTTTTATGATTTTTGACTACTTATGCTACCTCATATAGCTGGGCGCAGTGGCTTATGCCTGTAATCCTGGCACTTTGGGAGGCCGAAGCAGTCGGATCACCTGAGATCAGGAGTTTGAGACCAGCCTGATCAACATGGAGAAACCCTGTCTCTACCAAAAATACAAAAATATTAGCCGGGCATATGGCACATGCCTATAATCCCAGCTCCTTGGGAGGCTGAGACAGGAGAATCACTTGAACCTGGGAGGTGGAGGTTGTGGTGAGCCGAGATTGTGCCATTGCACTCCAGTCTGGTCAACAAGAGTGAAACTCCATCTCAAAAAAAAAAAAAAAACCAACATAAAGATACCTCATATAAGTGGAATCATAATTTTGTTACTGGTTTAATTCAGGTGACATATTTTCAATGTTCATCTTAAAATGTGACAAGATTGTTCTTTTTAAAGTGGAATAATATTCCATCATATGTATATGTTACATTTTTTGGTATGTTTATAAATCGAGAGACATCTGGGTTGCTTCAGCCTTTTGACTTTTGTGCATCCTGGTACAATAAACATGGATTTTCGAATGTGTCTTCCAGGTCCTGTGTTACACATTTTGTTTCTTTTGTTGTTTGTTATTTTTATTTTTATTTTTTTGAGATGGAGTCTCATGCTGTCACCCAGGCTGGAGTGTAGTCATGTGATCTCGGCTCACTGCAACCTCTGCCTTTTGAGTTCAAGCAATTCTCCTACCTCAGCCTCCCAAGTTCCTGGGATTACGTGCACGTGACATCACCCATCTAGTTTTTGCATTTTTAGTAGACACAGTGTTTCACTATGTTGGCCAGGCTGATTTTGAACTTCTGACCTCATTTGATCTGCCCACCTAGGTCTCCCAATGTGCTATGATTACAGGCTTGAGCCACTGTGCCTGGCCTGTGTTACGTATTTTGGATATAGATTTATAAATGAGGAACATTTATAACATTTTAAAATAATGGCTGCAAAGTTATTTTCCACCAGCAGTCAATGTGGGTTTCATTTTTATTGCATCATCAACAGATTTGGTGTATTTAAAAAAAATTAGGCCGGGCGTGGTGGCTCAAGCCTGTAATCCCAGCACTTTGGGAGGCTGAGACGTGCAGATCACGAGGTCAGGAGATCAAGACCATCCTGGCTAACATGGTGAAACCCTGTCTCTACTAAAAAAATAAAAAAACTAGCCGGGCCAGGTAGCGGATGCCTGTAGTCCCGCTACTCTGGAGGCTGAGGCAGGAGAATGGCACAAACCCAGGAGGCGGAGCTTGCAGTGAGCTGAGATCTGGCCACTGCACCCCAGCCTGGGCGACAGAGCAAGACTCCGTCTCAAAAAAAAAAAAAAATTATAGTGGCCATTCTAATGGGTGTGAGGTGATTTTATATGTTATCATGTTTCTTTTTTTCATTTCTCTACAAATTAGTAATTTTGTGTGTCATTTCAAGTGCATTTTTCCATTTGTGTATTTTTTTGAGAAAAGTTTTGTTTGTCCATTTCTAAATCAAGTTATTCAACTTTACTGTTTAAAGAGTCATTTATATATATATATATATATATATATATATATATATATATTTTTTTTTTTTTTTTTTTTTTTTTTTTTTTTGAGACGGAGTCTAGCTCTGCCGCCCAGGCTGGAGTGCAATGGCACGAACTCGGCTCACTGCAAGCTCCGCCTCCCGGGTTTACACCATTCTGCCTCAGCCTCCCGATTTATATATTTTGAATACTAACTCCTCTAACAAGTAATATGCAAATATTTTCAGCCACTTTCTAAGGAACGTTGTCACTCTTGAAATCTTTTCTTTCAGAAATTTTGAAGTATAGTGTAAACTTTTCTGTTCTTTTATTTGTTGCTCATACATTTAATGTTGTATCTAAGAAAATGGTGCCAAGACCAATGTCATGTCTTTTTTGTGTGTTTTTTCTTTTCTTTTTTTTGAGACAGAGTCTCGCTCTGTCCCCCTGGCTGGAGTGCAATGGCGCGATCTCGGCTCACCGCAAGCTCCGCCTCCCGAGTTCACGCCATTCTCCTGCCTCAGCCTCCCGAGTAGCTGGGACTACAGGCGCCCGCCACTTCGCCCGGCTAATTTTTTTCTCTTTTTAGTAGAGACAGGGTTTCACCGTGTGAGCCAGGATGGTCTCGATTTCCTGACCTCATGATTCGCCCACTTCGGCCTCCCAAAGTGCTGGGATTACAGGCGTGAGCCAGGGCGCCCGGCTTTTTTTTAAGTATTTTTTCTAAAAGATTTGTTAGTTCATTTTGTCTAAGTATTTTATTTAAAAAATATTTTTGTATCATTCAAGGAAATAATCCAACTTTATTTTATCAGTGTTGATACTGTAGCTTTTAACCATTGGTTGTATTGACAAATTTGAACAATGAAATTTTTTGACCCCTGAGCAAGAATATGTTTAAGAGTGTGTTTTATATTCACATCTTTTTGAATTTGCCATCTGACTTTTTCTTCTAATTCCTAGTTTCGTTCAGTTTTTGTTAGAAAGCACAGTGTGAGGCCCCGCCCAGCTGGGCGCAGGCGGGTGGCATCGCCTGTAAGAGCTCCCAGGTGTTTTGGGGACTGTGGGCCGAGCGCACTGACCTGGTGCGCATGTCCCGGGCGGTGACGCCGGCGCCCGGCTCCATGTGTGCAGCCCCGGGGCGCATTATCTGGCCGGTGTTGCTGGCGGGCCAGCAGACAGGCTGAGCGAGTACAGATGAGCGAGCTTGGCGGACCTGGGCGGCCCCACAGGCGGAACAAGCACGCGTGGCCCAGCGCCCCCGGCTCCAACACTGCCCGGCCCCGCGGGCGACCCCGGACCCGCAGCCCCACTAACCCGCGCGCTGCCCAGGGCCTGGCCGACCCACGGCCCGGTTGGTCAGCACGTTGTCTGAAGTAGGTAGCCTTTTGACGTCACTGTGGCCATGACCAACTGGTAGGACCAGCACCCCATACCGCGAAGCCAGTTCAGAATGACCGAAGAAGCATGCCAAAAACGGAGTCAGAAACGAGCGCTTGAACTGGACCCAACAGAGGACGATGTGGAGAGCAAGAAAATAAAAATTGAGAGAAGATTGTTGGCTTCAGATTTAAACACTGACAGAGACATAAGGGTGACACCTGAGCCGGGAGCGGGTCCAGCCCAAGGATTGCTGAGGGCAACAGGGGCCACGACGGTGGCCATGGGCAGAGGCGAAGGTCTGGTGGGCGATGGACCCGTGGACATGCCCTCCTCACACAGTGACATGAAATCTGAGAGAAGACCCCCCTTACCCGATGTGATTGTACTCTCCCACAACGAGCAGCCCTCCAGCCCGAGAGAGAATGGGCTGATCACGGTGGCCTTGAAGGAGACTAGCACCGAGGCTCTCATGAAAAGCAACCCGAAATAACGAGAAAGGATGTTCAAGCAGCTGAAAGAAGAGTTGAGGTTAGAAGAAGCAAAACTCGTTTTGTTGAAAAAGTTGCGGACGAGTCAAATACGAAAGGAAGCCACCGCCCAGAAGCCCGCAGGTTGTGTCTGGAGCGCCGTGACCACCCCTCCGCTGCTTGTTCGGGGCACCCAGAACATTCCTGCTGGCAAGCCGTCACTCCAGATCTCTTCAGCTTGGATGCCTGGCAGTGTCATACCCCCGTTCCTGGTCGGAGGTGGGCAGCAGGCGTCCTTGAAGCTGGGGCCGCAGGCGAACTCGCAGGTCATCATACCCCCGCTCGTCAGGGGAGCCCAGCAAATCCATAGCATTATGCAACATTCCAGCACAGGCCCACTGCCCCTCCTGGCCCCCCAGGCATCGGTGCCCAGTGTGCAGATTCAGGGACAGAGGATCGTCCAGCAGGGCCTCATCCGCGTTGCCAGTGTTCCCAACACCAGCCTGCTCCTCAACATCCCACAGCACACCCCAGCATCACTGAAGGGGACGACAGCTTCCTACGCTCAGGCCAACTCCACCCCCACTAGCGTGGCCTCTGTGGTCACCTCCGCCGAGTCTCCAGCAAGCCGACAGGCGGTCGCCAAGCTGGCGCTGCGCAAACAGCTGGAGAAGACGCTACTCGAGATCCCCCAACCCGAGCCCCCAGCCCCGGAGATGAACTTTCTGCCCAGCGCCCCCAACAGTGAGTTCATCTACCTGGTCAGCCTGGAGGAGGTGGTGCAGAACCTACTGGAGACACAAGCGGGCAGGATGTTGGCCGCCACTGTGCTGTCCCAGGAGCCCTACATATGTGCACACTGCAAGATGGACTTCACGTGCCACTGGCGGGAGGAGAAGAGCGGCGCCATCATGTGTGAGAACTGCATGACGACCAACCAGAAGAAGGCGCTCAAGGTGGAGCACACCAGCTGGCTGAAGGCCGCCTTCGTGAAGGCGCTGCAGCAGGAGCAGGAGATTGAGCAGCAGCTCCTGCAGCAGGGCGCAGCCTCTGCTGCACAGGCCAAGGCCGAGGCCGCGCCGCCCCACATCCCACGCTGAAGCAGGTCATAAAACTCTGGCGTAGGTTGGCGTTCCGCTCAGGAGAGGCCTGCGACTAGAGTAACGGGGCTGTGCTACAGGCCTTTAGCCTGCTGTCCCAGGGTTCGGCCATGACGCCCCGAGGTGTCCTGCACACGTTCAGTCAGTCACCCAAACTGCAGAACTCAGCCTTGGCCACAGCCCTGGTCAGCAGGACCGGCAGACATTCCGAATGAACCTGTCAAGGGCAGCAGCACCTCCAACTGGAAGACGCTCCTCAGCACAGGCGAGACCCTTGCGTTTGTCAGCCCAAGCCTGGCGGTGCACAAGAGCTCCTCGGCCGTGGACCGCCAGCGAGAGTACCTCCTGGACATGATCCCACCCCGCTCCATCCCCCAGTCAGCCACGTGGAAATAGTGTGAGCCAGGCCCCGTGGAAGACGGGCTCCCTCCTTCCCCACCTGGCCCCCAGTCTAGAAGGACCCACTGTACCACCCTCCGCTGGCTCGGGAAGACACCGTGCCCGTCCCAAGAGCAAGCACCGGCCGTGCTGCAGAGGCGAGACCTCAATTCTTGGCTGCAAAGTTTCATCAGGGCTGGGGGGCTGGTGTCGCCTCATAGGCGGACAAGGATCATCGCTGGGGAACCTTTTCCGTGGGCTTTCTTCCTTTCTCTCTTTGCCTTTAGTTTGCCCGACACCAGCAGAAAAGTGGACCTTGGGGGTTGGTTCTGCTCCCGGCCCCCTTGTTCGGCCCCTGCCGGCACACGGGCGGCTCACCCTGGACACTGTGACGCGCATGGGCAAGGCCAGCGCCCGGGGCTTCTGAACCGAGCGGGGCATTTCGTTTTGTTTTTGCTTTTCCCCGTCTTAGGCTCCCGATCTTTGACTGCCTTCCCATGGCGATCTGTAAGTTGAAAGATTTTTTCTTTTTTTTAATCACCTCATAATGATGGAGTTAAAAGTAAACCATGCAGACCCTGGGGTCTTTGTTGTGCGCTGCGCCGTCCCGCTGGCCTTGTGCCCCGGAGGGTGGACGGCTTATGGTGCCATAGCCCCTGGCAGGGATGGCCAGTCAGCCCCAGTGACTGACGGACAGATGCAGGATGACAGAGGCAGCCCTCGCTTCAGCTGAACGCTTCCATTGCTGCTGGTTCTGGAGACCCCCGCCCCGGACCTCCCAGACTTAGAAGAACAAACTGAGGAACAGACCCAGCCAGAGAAGCAGGGATTCCAGAAGCTGCCCGTGAAGGCCAGAAGCTGCCCGTGAAGGGAGGAGGAGAGGATCCGGTCGGCAGCAGCCCCGAGCAGGAAGCTGGAGTGGGGACTGTTGCGGGGTTTTTCTGTTGTGGTTTATTTTATTAAATTCTTTCCTTTTTTCTATTCATTTCGATGGACGCAATCTTAAGCCACCCTGGCCTTGTTCCTAGCAGGTGAACGTGCACAGGTGTGTGGAGGTCGGGAGGCGCCGTCCAGGTGTGCGGCCAGCCGCTGCGCACAGACTTCAGGTTTTCCGTTTGGGTCTAGTTTAGAACCTGTCCTTAAACCTCGGGGTTGCTGTCAGGATTTGCTTTCAGACTTTTTTTTTTTTTTTTTTTTGTAACTCCCTTTAGAGTCTACAAAAATGTTTTAAAAGGATCAGGTCTGGTCTGCTTTTAGTTTCATTTTTGCTTCTTTCCTGTCCCACTCTTTAAAAATTGGTTCTATGAGAGGAAAGGCAGAAGCCGTTCTGTGTTTCCTGCACGCTGAGCTGGCTTCATGACAGTGCAAGGGCGTCCCGGTGCCCACTTACATGCGTGTGTCTCCGTGAGGACTGGGTTCCACCGGCCCCAGTTGAGCTTCAGCCCTGCTTTTCCTGCTCATGCAATTAGGGATTTAAATTAAAAATTTTTTTTTTTGTAGGGCAGCCGCCTTCAAACACAACTGCTACAACGTTCTTATAAAGGCTCATTTAATCACCCACCCCCCAAAAAAGAAAACAGTGTATAATTTTAGTCTTTTTAAATTGTTTTGTTATTGTTGTTTTGAGACAAGATCTTACCGTCACCCAGGCTGGAATGCTAAGGCTGGAATGCAATAGCATAATTTTGGCTCACTGTAGCCTCAGCCTGCTGGGCTCAAGTGATCCTTTCACGTCAGTTTCCTGAGTAGCTAGGACTACAGACATGCACTACCACGTCTGGCTAATTGTTTGCTTGTTTGTAGTGTTAGGATCTCACTATGTTGCCCAGGCTGGTCTCAAACTTTTGGCCCCAAGGGATCCTCTTACCTCAGCCTCCCAAAATGAACCTGGGTCCTTCACCTCACACTTGCTCTGTCTCTTACCATATAATATGTCCAGTTACTCTTTACCTTCCACCATGATTTTAAGCTTCCTGAAATCCTCACCAGAAGCAGATGCTGGCACACACTTCTTATACAGTCTGACAAACTTTGAGCCAAATAAAACTTTTTTCTTTATAAATTATGCACTCAAGTATTCTTCTATGTGCAAAATAATTAATATAGTATATAATGTTATCTAAGTTTTCTCTTTCTTATTTTTTATCTGAATTTTATATTTATTATTGCAAACTGGGTCTTGATGTCTGCAATTATTGTGTTGCCATGTATGTCTTGCTTCACTTTTTTTTTTTTTTGAGATGGAGTCTCGCTCTGTCATCCAGGCTGGAGTGCAGTGGCCAGATCTCAGCTCACTGCAAGCTCTGCCTCCCTGGTCTAGGCCATTCTCCTGCCTCAGCCTCCCAAGTAGCTGGGACTACAGGCGCCCGCCACCTCGCCCGGCTAGTTTTTTGTTTTTTTTTTTTTTAGTAGAGATGGGGTTTCACCGTGTTAGCCAGGCTGGTCTCAATCTCCTGACCTCGTGACCCACCTGTCTCGGCCTCCCAAAGTGCTGGGATTACAGGCTTGAGCCACCACGCCCGGCCTCTTGCTTCACTTTTGTCAATAGTTGCTTTATATATTTTGGAGCCCTGATGTTATATACACACATATATATAGATAGATAAATATTACAGTTATAGATTCCTGCTAAATCAACTCACTTTACTATAATATCAGTGTATGTCACTTAAGGCATATTATGTCTAATATAATTATGACCACATCACTCAATTGTGGTTACTATTCTCATGGAATATACATTTTTTTTCATTCTTTTATTTTCAGCCTATTTGACTCAAGGCTAAAATGAGTCTCTTGTAGGCAGCATACGGAATGCTTTTTAAAAAACCACTCAGGTTGGCCGGGCGCGGTGGCTCACGCCTGTAATCCCAGCACTTTGGGAGGCCGAGGCGGGCGGATCACAAGGTCAGGAGATCGAGACCACGGTGAAACTCCGTCTCTACTAAAAATACAAAAAATCAGCCGGGCGTGGTGGCGGGCGCCTGTAGTCCCAGCTACTCAGGAGGCTGAGGCAGGAGAAGGGCGTAAACCCAGGAGGCGGAGCTTGCAGTGAGCCGAGATCGCGCCACTGCACTCCAGCCTGGGCGACAAAGCGAGACTCCGTCTCAAAAACAAAACAAAACAAAACAAAACAAAAAAACCACTCAGGCATTCTATTTTTTATATATATATAATTTTATTTATGTATTTATTTTCTTTTGTGACAGATTTTCACTCTTGTTGCTCAGGCTGAAGTGCAATGGTGTGATCTCAGCTCACTGCAACCTATGCTTCCCAAGTTCAAGCGATTTTCCTGTCTCAGCCTTCTGAGTAGCTGGGATTAAAGGCACCTGTTACCACACCCGGCTAATTTTTTTGTATTTTTAGTAGTGACGGGGTTTCACCGTGATGGCCAGGCTGGTCTTGAATGCCTGACCTCAGGTGATCTATATATTGTTTAATGTCCTTTGTCTTTTTGAAGTTTTGACTTAAAGTACATTTGATAAAATATGACAGTTTTTGACTTAAGATGTAGCTTGTGTAATATTATTTTGACCTCTTCTGCTGTCATTTGGTTAATATTTACATGAAATTTCTACTTCCGCCGGGCGCGGTGGCTCAAGCCTGTAATCCCAGCACTTTGGGAGGCCGAGGCGGGCGGATCACAAGGTCAGGAGATCAAGACCACAGTGAAACCCCGTCTCTACTAAAAATACAAAAAATTAGCCGGGCGCGGTGGCGGGCGCCTGTAGTCCTAGCTACTCAGGAGGCTGAGGCAGGAGAATGGCGTGAACCCAGGAGGCGGAGGTTGCAGTGAGCCGAGATCGCGCCACTGCACTCCAGCCTGGGCAACAGCGTGAGACTCCGTCTCAAAAAAAAAAAAAAAAAAAAAAGAAATTTCTACTTCCATCTTGCCACTTTCAGTCTTTGTCATTAGATCTTCGGTGACTCTTGTAGAAAAGTAAGTTGGATCTTGATTTTTAATTTTTTTTTTTAGACGAAGTTTCACTCTGTCACTCAGGCTGCAGTGCAGTTGTTCAAGTGATTCTCCTGCCTCAGCCTCCTGAGTAGCTGGGATTACAGGCATGCACCACCACTCCTGGCTAATTTTTGTATTTTCAGTAGAGATGGGGTTTCACCACGTTGGTCAGGCTGATAAAATTTTTTAATAAACCTTCTTATTGAAAGTATGTTTCTTGACTGGAAAGATAATTTGTGTGTGTGTGTGTGTGTGTGTGTGTGTATATATATATATATAGTTTTCTGAAAGAGAAAACCTTGCTAATATTATTTATTTATTTATTTTGAGACAGAGTCTCGCTCTGTCACTCAGGCTGGAGTGAAATGGCACAATCTTGGCTCACTGCAACCTCTGCCTCCAGGGTTCAAGTAATTCTCCTGTCTCAGCCTCCTGAGTAGCTGGGATTACAGGCACCCACCACCACGCCTGGCTAATTTTTGGTATTTTTAGTAGAGATGGAGTTATGCCATCTTGGCCAGGCTGGTCTTGAACTCCTGACCTCCAGTGAATCACCCACCTTGGCCTTGCGGGGATGTGCTGGGATTACAGATGTGAGCGACTGCGCCTAGCCAATGTTATTTTATTAATTGTTTTATTTGATTCTTTTATCTTTGTTTTTCTCTTTCTATCTTGTGTGGTTTTTTTTTTATTTTTGTATTGATATGCTTTCAATTATTTTTCTTATTTTCTTTTGTGTATCTAGACAGATATTTTCTTAGTGGTATCTAGGGGATTACATAAAACCTCTAACAGATCCAATTTATTTATTTATTTTCTGAGACAGAGTCTCAGTCTGTTGCTCAGGCTGGAGTGCAGTGGCATGATCCTGGTTCACTGCAATCTCCCCCTCCCAGGTTCAAGTGACTCTCCTGCCTCAGCCTCCCAGTAGCTGGGATTACAGGTGTATGCTGCCGCACATGGCTGATTTTTGTATTTTTAGTAGAGACAGGCTTTCACTCTGTTGACCAGGCTGATCTTGAACTCCTGACCCCAAATGATTCACCCACTCCAGCCTCCCAAAAGTGCTGGGATTACAGGCCTGAGCCACTGTTCCTGTCCTTTTTTTTTTTTTTTTGGATACAGTCTTGCTCTGTTGCCCAGCCTGGCCAGCAGTGGTACAGTCTTCACTCACTACAACCTTCCTGTCTTGGGTTCAAGTAATTCTTGTGTGTCAGTTTCTCAAGTAGCTGGGAATACAGGCACATGCCACCACACCCAGCTAATTTCTGTATTTTTAGTAGTTACAGGGTTTCATCATGTTGGCTAGGCTGGTCTCAAACTCCTGACCTCATGTGATTTTCCCACCTTGGCTTCCCAGTGTGTTAGAATCACAGGAATGAGCCTCAAAGCCTGGCCCGTTCAATTTATTCTGAATTTTAAAAATTACTTTATACACTTTTTATAGTCGCTTTTGAAAATTGTATAACTTTTTTGATGGGCCGTGTTGCCCGAATATTTTGTATACATTGTAATCTTTGATTGAGATTCAGATATCAACAAAAAGCTAACTGAGATTGTAGTGAGCTAAGATTATGCCCCTGCACTCCAGCCAAGGTAAGAGAGTAAGACTCTGTCTCTCACACACACACACAAATGTAAATTGCCAACTCCTGGTTTCTTTTTTTAAAATAAGAAAAATATTGGCACATACATCTTTATTTCTGGTTTCTATGAACTCTTTTAGACACCAGATAATGTCTCCCATAACATAAAATGCTGAAAGAAATACTGATATGCGTTAGAATGACAGTTTGAGTCTGCTGAGTCTAAAGGTAAATGTTACAGAAGCAGAGAAACTTCAGTAACCCAAACAGGGAATGGCTGTAACAAGTGATTACTGATTATTAAGAAGAAATATGAATAAGCCGATTTAACTAAACAATAAACACAACATTTTAGATAAGACACATCCTAAAAACATGTTTGAGAAATTCCCAGAATCTCTAGGATGTGTCTTATCTAAAATGTTGTGTTTATTGTTTAGTTAAATCGGCTTATTCATATTTCTTCTTAATAATCAGTAATCACTTGTTACAGCCATTCCCTGTTTGGGTTACTGAAGTTTCTCTGCTTCTGTAACATTTACCTTTAGACTCAGCAGACTCAAACTGTCATTCTAACGCATATCAGTATTTCTTTCAGCATTTTATGTTATGGGAGACATTATCTGGTGTCTAAAAGAGTTCATAGAAACCAGAAATAAAGATGTATGTGCCAATATTTTTCTTATTTTAAAAAAAGAAACCAGGAGTTGGCAATTTACATTTGTGTGTGTGTGTGAGAGACAGAGTCTTACTCTCTTACCTTGGCTGGAGTGCAGGGGCATAATCTTAGCTCACTACAATCTCTGCCTCCACAGCTGAAGCAATTCTCCTGCTTCAGCCTTCAGGTGCTAGGATTACAGGTACTTGTTACCATGCCTGGCTAATTTTCTGTATTTTTAGTTGAGATGGGGTTTCACCATGTTGGTCAGGCTGATCTCAATCTCCTGACCTCAGGTGATCCACCTGCCTTGCCTTACCAAATGTCTGGGGTTACAGGCATGAGCCATCTTGCCTGGCCAACAATTTACTTTTTTTTTTTTGAGGTGGAGTCTCACTGTATTGCCAGGCTGGAGTGCAGTGGTGCATTCTTGGCTCACTGCAATCTTTGCCTCCCTGGTTGAAGCCATTCTCTCCCACAGCCTACCGAGTAGCTGGGATTCAAGGTGCCTGCTGCCATGCCCGCTAATTTTTTTGTATTTTTAGTAAAGACAAGGTTTCACCATCTTGACCATGCTGGTTTTGAACTCCTGACCTCATGATCCACCCACCTTAGCCTCCCAAAGTGCTGTGATTACAGGTGTGAGTCACCATGCCCAACCAGCAATTTACTTTTAAAAGCACAATGTTACAATGGGCAGCAGGAAGAGCTGTGTTGGGTGTAACTAACAGAGCTTTCTTTTTCTTCTATGTGGCTATTTGCATTCTGCTCACCTGGGGCCCTTCACACACTTAACTCATTTATAAATTTTTTACAATTTTATTTTTGTCAGCATGTTTTTATTACATTTATATGTCCAGGAAGAAGTTAGAGTTGGTGGTATTTTGCTATGTCATCTTGCTTATGTAGTTTGTATAATTTTATAGGTTAGATTTGTAAAGTATATTAATCTGAGTCTAGCAATTGAAGTAATGTGTTTTTGTTGTTTCTTTTAGTTATGAGTTCTCATTTTGCCCAAGACTTTTGGCCAGAGAAGAGCATACAAGATTCTTTCCAAAAAGTGATACTGAGAAGATATGAAAAATGCAGACATGACAATTTACAGTTTAAAAAAGGCTGTAAAAGCATGGGTGAGCATAAGGTGCACAAAAGAGGTTATAATGGACTTAACCAATGTTTGACAACTACCCAGAAAAAAATATTTCAATGTGATAAATATGGAAAAGTCTTTCCTAAGTTTTCAAATTCAAACACATATAAGATAAGACATACTGGAATAAATCTTTTCAAATGTATAATATGTGGCAAAGCTTTTAACCGGTCCTCAACCCTTACTACACATGAGAAAATTCATACTGGAGAGAAACCCTACAGATGTGAAGAATGTGGCAAAGCTTTTAACCAATCTGCAAACCTTACGACACATAAGAGAATTCACACCGGAGAGAAACCCTACAAATGTGAAGAATGTGGCAAAGCCTTTAAGCAGTCCTCAAACCTTACTACACATAAGAAAATCCATAGTGGAGAGAAACCCTACAAATGTGAAGAATGTGGCAAAGCCTTCAACCGATCCACAGACCTTACTACACATAAGATAGTTCATACTGGAGAGAAACCTTACAAATGTGAAGAATGTGGCAAAGCCTTTAAGCACCCCTCACATGTTACTACACACAAGAAAATTCATACTAGAGGGAAACCCTACAAATGTGAAGAATGTGGCAAATCCTTTAAGCACTGCTCTAACCTTACTATACATAAGAGAATTCATACAGGAGAGAAACCCTACAAATGTGAAGATTGTGGCAAAGCCTTTCACCTATCCTCACACCTTACTACACATAAGATACATCATACTGGAGAGAAACCCTACAGATGTAGAGAATGTGGCAAAGCCTTTAACCATTCCACAACCCTTTTTTCACATGAGAAAATTCATACTGGAGAGAAACCCTACAAATGCGATGAATGTGGGAAAACTTTTACTTGGCCCTCAATCCTCTCTAAACATAAAAGAACTCATACTGGAGAGAAACCCTACAAATGTGAAGAATGTGGCAAATCCTTTACTGCATCCTCAACTCTAACTACACATAAAAGAATTCATACTGGAGAGAAACCTTACAAATGTGAAGAATGTGGCAAAGCTTTTAATTGGTCCTCAGACCTTAATAAACATAAGAAAATTCATATTGAACGAAAACCCTACATAGTGAAGAATGTGACAGATCTTTTCAATGTTCCTCCACTTTTAATTAGCATACGATAATTTATACTGGAGGGAAACCCTATGAATGTGTTGAATGTGGGAAAGCCTTTAACCAGTCCTCGACTCTGACTAAATATGAAAGTTTATATCGAACATAAACCCTACAAATATAAAGAATGTGACAAAGCTTTTTAAGGAAGTTCTCAACCCTTATTACACATAATTCATACCAAACAGAAACCCTACAAGTGTGAAGAATGTGGCAAAGCCTATAACAATTTCTCAATTCCTTGTTTTTTTTTTTTGAGATGGAGTTTCACTCTTGTCACCGAGGCTGGAGTGCAATGGCATGATCTCGGCTCACTGCAACTTTTGCCTCCTGGGTTTAAGCCATTCTTCTGCCTCAGCCTCACAAGTAGCTGGGATTACAGGTGCCCAACACCACGCCTGGCTAATTTTTTATATTTTTGGTAGAGATGGGGTTTCACAATGTTGGCCAGGCTGCTCTCGAACTCCTGACCTCAGGTAATCCACCTGCCTTGGCCTTCCAAAGTGCTGGGGTTACAGGCGTGAGTCACCATGCCTGGCTACAAGTTCTTAATTCTTAAGAGACATGGTGATAATTCATGCTGAAGAGGAACTCTACAAACCTGAAAGATGCGACAGTGCTTTTACCAACACCTCCAAATTCCCTATACGTAAAAATAAATTATACTAGTGTGAGACCCTAGAAATGTATAAAACATGACAAAGCGTTTATATGGTTGTCAACACATGATTGTAGGTAATATAATTCATATATCCAAAACTGTAAGTGTGAAGAATGTGGCAAAATATTTTATTAGTGCTTATACCATATTTCACAGGAAAGCTCTTATCCTTGAGAAAAATTGTACAAAGGATATGGAAAAACCGTTAATGCCTACTCACATCTTACTCAACAGAAGAAGGTTCATAGTTAATAAAGCATTAAGTGCAATTACTGTCAAAAAATGTTTCAGAAAATAGAAGCCTTTAAAGTGAACAAGAATATTTATTCTGAAGACAGCCATTACGAATATAAAGGGGGTAGTAGTGCCTTTACTTGTGTCACAGATCTTATTGCCCACATTTTGTACTAGAGGAAAACCCTGAAGCAGTTGCTCAAGCTTTGTTTGAGGGAATCAAGGAAATTTATATTGAGAATAGTCCTGCAAATGTAATGAATTTGGAAAGACTTTTTTTTCCCAAAACTACAGCTTAGAAAACACCAGAGGGTTTATACTAAAATATATTTTTGCAGATGCAGCAAATATGAAAAACTAATTCAAAATTGATTCTATGTAAATATCAGAGAATTTTCCATAGAATAATTAAGGTTCTGACAGTTCAGACATTACACTAAATCAGAATTTTGAGTATAAAAACGAATCCACAGCTGCAGCTGTTAGATAAATTATTTCTACATAACTTTTAAAAAAGTGGATTTTTGAAGCACTGTAATTACATTGAACGTATACTTGTTTCCTTGAAAAAATTTTTTGAAAAGTGAATAATGATGTAATAAAGCTTTCACATTGCTTTATGCTGTGATTTTATTCCTATTGTATTCACATGTGAAAGCATATGATCAATTGATGCTGCATTAGAGATATTGTTTTTTATTAGTTGGGCATTATGTATGATATTTTCTATAAAAGAATAAGGACGGCCGGGCGCAGTGGCTCACGTCTGTAATCCCAGCACTTTGGGAGGCTGAGGCGGGTGGATCACAAGGTCAGGAGATCGAGACCATCCTGGCTAAAACGGTGAAACCCCGTCTCTACTAAAAATACAAAAAATTAGCCGGGCGCGGAGGCGGGCGCCTGTGGTCCCAGCTACTCGGGAGGCTGAGGCAGGAGAATGGCGTCGGCCCGGGAGGCGGAGCTTGCAGTGAGCCGAGATCGCGCCACTGAACTCCAGCCTGGGCGACAGATCGAGACTCCGTCTCAAAAAAAAAAAAAAAAAAAAAAAAGAATAAGGACATTAAAATGTAAGATGCATGATGAAAACATATATGGAGAGGCTTTTTGTAGTTAAGTAATGTATAAGGTGGGGGTTCATGTTCTCATTTGTATGATTCTAGCCTATTACTTAATGTTGATGCTTTGAATGTCTTTTGAATGGCCTAACCTACGTTAACATGTATGCAGAACATCTGAAAACTTTTTTTCCAAAAATCATAATGAATTAATAAATAAAGATAAAAAATAAGGTGGGGTTTCAGAGTAATGCTTTTCTACATTATGTGAGAGAAAGAAATTATTAATTATAGTTAAAATTATTAAAATATGGCCAGGTGTATTTATTAGTTTAGACAGGTTTTAATATAATGTTTATGGTTTTTTAAATATACAGTTTTATGGGCTGGGCGTAGTGGCTCATGCCTGTAATCCTAGCACTTTGGGAGGCTGAGGCAGGTGAATCACTTGAGGTCAGGAGATCGAGACCAGCCTGACCAACATGGAGAAACCCCATCTCTACTAAAAATACAAAAATTAGCTGGGCATGGTGGCACATGCCTGTAATCCCAGTTATTTAGGAGCCTGAGGAAGAATTGCTTGAACCTGGGAGTTCTTGGATTACAGGTGTGCGCCACCATGCCTGGCTAATTTTCGTATTTTTAGTAGAGATGAGTTTCACCATGTTGGCCAGGATGGTCACGTACTCCTGACCTCAGGTGATCTGCCCACCTTGGCCTCCCAAACTGCTGGGATTACAGGCATGAGCCGCTAAACCCTCCCTATTTTTTTCTTATTGAAATTTATTATTAGTATTTGTGGGTATATAGTATGTGTATATATTTATGCCTTATATGGCATATTTTGATTCAGGCATACAATATGTAGAAATTTCATTAGGGTAAATAAGATATCCATCACCTCTAGCGTTTATCATTTGTATTACAAACAGTGTAATTATACACTTTTAGTGCATAATTTAGTGAAGCAGGTGGAATGCCTGAGGTCAACAGCTGAACATCAGCCTGGCGAACATGGTGAAACCCCATCTCTACTAAAAATACAAAAATTAACTGGACATGGTCGTGCACGCCTGGAGGCTGAGGCAGGAGAATCGCTTGAACCCCGGAGGGAAGGTTGCAGTGAGCTGAGATCACGCCACTGCGCTCTAGCCTGGGTGACAGAGACTCCATCTCAAAAAAAGAGAAAGAAATATAAAAAAATTCTTACATTTCTGAGTTCTGAAAAATTAGTAAATGTTTGTTATATAGTTTTCTTTGAACATGTGGTCTCTCTGCCTGCAAACATACAGACTTTTAGTGTTAATTTACATAGAGTTAACTATACACAAATTACTCTGAAGATAAACCTTAGGTGGAAGAAAATTATGACATCTGTTTGCTTATTGCTTATCAGAAAAGCAATTATTCAAACAAAAATTATTTTAATAGCATGACTAATAGAAAACTAAACATCTCAAAAATGCTGAAAGCAAATCTATACTTTGTCTTGAATTTATTAATGTAAAATTTTATGGCTTATGGTTTGGATTCTTCCCAGAAAATGCCTATTAAAGCACAGACAACTTTGTCTCCAGAAATAGCACTCTTGAGTACAACAATAAAAGCCCTTTTCAAATGGAAAAAAAAAATCATTTTTAACGTTTATATTAATAAAAACAACTAAAATTGAATAATTGGATATGTTTTTATTTTTCTATGTGTGTGTGAATGTATAAAACGGTACAAAAAATAATTTAAGCCAGGAAAAAGATGTTAGTTAATATTTGTAATGAATAAAACTGGAAAGTAGTTAATTATTATTTTTTAGTCTGTTACTTGGGATTATTTTATTATTATTACACTTTAAATTCTAGGGTACATGTGCACAAAGAGTAGGTTTGATACATAAGTATACATGTGCTATGTTGGTTTGCTGCACGCATCAACTCATTTACATTAGGTATTTCTCCTAATGCTATCACTCCCTCAGCCCCCCACCCCCTGACAGGCCCCAGTGTGTGATGTTCCCCACCCTGTGTCCAAGTGCCAAGTGTTCAGTTCCCACCTATGAATGAGAACATGCAGTGTTTGGTTTTCTGTCCTTGTGATAGTTTGCTGAGAATGATGGTTTCCAGCTTCATCCATGTCCATGCAGAAGACATGAACTCATCCTTTTTTATGGTTGCATAGTATTCCATGGTGTATATGTGCCACATTTTCTTAATCCAGTCTATCATTGATGGACATTTGGGTTGGTTCCAAGTCTCTGCTATTGTGAATAGTGCCACAATAAACATAGTGTGCATGTGTCTTTATAGTAGCATGATTTATTTTAATTAGATGTCATTTGTCTATTTTGGCTTTTGTTGCTATTGCTTTTGGTGTTTTAGTCATGAAGTCCTTTCGCATGCCTGTGTCCTGAATGGTATTGCGTAGGTTTTCTTCTAGGATTTTTATGGTTTTAGGTCTAACACTTAAGTCTTTAATCCATCTTGAGTTAATTTTTGTATAAGGTGTAAGGAAGGGGTCCAATTTTAGCTTTCTACATGGGGCTAGCCAGTTTTCCCAGCACTATTTATTAAATAGGGAATCCTTTCCCTATTTCTTGTTTTTGTCAAGTTTGTCAAAGATCAGATGGTTGTAGATGTGTTATTTCTGAGGACTCTGTTCTGTTCCATTGGTCTACATATCTGTTTTGATACCAGTACCCTGCTTTTTTGGTTACTGTAGCCTTGTAGTATAGTTTGAAGTCAGGTAGTGTAATGCCTCTAGCTTTGTTCTTTCTGCTTAGGATTGTCTTGGCCATACGAGCTCTTTTTTAGTTCCCTATGAACTTTAAATTAGTTTTTTCCAATTCTGTGAAGAAAGCCATTGGTAGCTTCATGGGGATGGCGTTGAATCTATAAATTACCTTGCGCAGTATGGCCATTTTCACGATATTCTTCCTATACATGAGCATGGAATGTTCTTCCATTTATTTGTGTCCTCTTTTATTTCGTTGAGCAGTGGTTTGTAGTTCTCCTTGAAGGGTCCTTCACATCCTTTGTAAGTTGGATTTCTAGGTATTTTATTCTCTTTGTACCAGTTGTGAATGGGAGTTCACTCAAGATTTGGCTCTCTGTCTGTTATTGGTGTATAGGAATGCTTGTGATTTTTGCACATTGATTTTGTATCCTGAGACTTTGCTGAAGTTGGTTATCAGCTTAAGGAGATTTTGGGCTGAGATGATGGGGTTTTCTAAGTATACGATCATGTCATCTGCAAACAGGGACAATTTGACTTCCTCTTTTCCTGATTGAATACCCTTTATTTCTTTCTCTTACCTGATTACCCTGGCCAGAACTTCCAACACTATGTTGAATAGGAGTGGTGAGAGAGGGCATCCTTGTCTTGTGCCGGTTTTCAAAGTGAATGCTTCTAGTTTTTGCCCATTCAATATGATATTGCTGTGGGATTGTCATAAATAGCTCTTATTATTTTCAGATACATTCCATCAATCCCTAGTTTATTTAGAGTTTTTAGCAAGAAGGGCTGTTGAATTTTGTTGAAGGTCTTTTCAGCATCTATTGACATTATCATGTGGTTTTTGTTGTTGGTTCTGTTTATGTTTATGTGATGGATTACGTTTATTGATTTGCATATGTTGAACCAGCCTTACATCCCAGGGATGAATCCGACTTGATCACGGTGGATGAGCTTTTTGATGTGCTGCTGGATTCGGTTTTTTTTTAATCCAAAAAAAATTGAGGATTTTTGCATTGATGTTCATCAGGGATATTGGTCTAAAATTCTCTCTCTCTCTCTCTTTTTTTTTTTTTTTGTAGTGTCTCTGCCAGGCTTTGGTATCAGGATGATGGTGGCCTCATAAAATGAGTTAGGGAGGATTCCCTGTTTTTCTATTGATTGGAATAGTTTCTGAAGGAATGGTACCAGCTCCTCTTTGTACCTCTGGTAGAATTCAGCTGTGAATCTGTCTGGTCCTGGACTTTTTTGGTTGGTAGGCTATTAGTTATTGCCTTGGCCAAGCGCGGTGGCTCATGCCTGTAATCCGAGCACTTTGGGAGGTCAAGGCAGGCAGATAATGAGCTCAGGAGATTGAGACCATCCTGGCTAATATGGTGAAACCCCATCTCTACTAAAAATACAAGAAATTAGCTGGGCGTGGTGGCATGCACCTGTAATCCCAGCTACTCGGGAGGCTGAGGCAGGAGAATCACTTGAACCTGGGAAGCAGAGGTTGTTGTGATAATACCCTGGATTCCCAGTCTGTTGCACACCTGCTGTGTAATACATTCCTATTGAGTGTAAAAAAAAAGTGTGACTGTGGTGGGAAATCACTCACAAAATTAGGTCACTCATGAGTTGACTTTGTGTTTATCAAAATAGAGATTATCCTGATTGTGCCAAACTTAATTAGAGGTGCTTTTAAGAGAAAGAGACACATAGAAAAATACCTCTGCTGGCCTGAAAGTCTAAGTGATTTCTAGGCGGAACATACTGTAAGCTGCTTATAGTGGCCACATGGCAGGAAACATGTTTGTGTATTGTCATCATTCCTGCCTCCTGCACATTGCTTCCAGTAGGGAGAATAAGCGGATCCTATGGCAGAGGGAAAAAAGGGAATCTCATTTATGCAAGAAATAATCACCTCTCATCTGGGATAGCTTAAGAGAAACAGGAGACCACAACAGGGCCACATTAATGGGAGGAAAAGGGTAACCTGGGTAAAAGTGCTCACTGGTATTACAGAACAACATTTAGCAAGCTGTAGTGAATGATCAGCCTCTGGGATACCGATAGTCTACCAACAAGGCTGAACTCATTCTAATTCAATCAGCATGTCTGCACCATTCTGGTGACCCAGGTTTACACTATTCATTACAGAAATACCATGAAGACCAGTGGGTAATGTCCTAGAATTGAACTGATTTCCAAAGGCATACCTAATTTTTTTTCACATTTGAAAAACCTTAAAAAGAATAAATTTATAAATAACTTCTAATTATAGAGGATTCTACTATACTGTAATAAACTATAAACATCTTAATATGAATATTTCTTGAATACATAGTTATGTAGGCAGTTTCTTTTAGATTAACATGAAAAAATTAACAGAAAACATTTGAAATGAAATAAAATTAATCAAAACCACATCTTTTCAATGGCTTGGCATAATTACCATGCTTTTAGAAATGGCCAGATGATTAACAAAAGAAACAAAGACAAGATTTGGGTTTTGCTCACTTGACCTTTTGAAATCTAAAATCCTGGCTAAAGTATTCAAAGGGAGTATTTTCCAGGGGGCTTCCCAGGGTTTCCAAGGCAATGAAAGAAAAATTTTGACAGGCAGAAACATGCATGCTATACAAACACATTGCTCTTCTCCGATTTGTCTTAACAGTGAAAAATTGAAGATTGTAAATTTAGTCTTAATTTAGAGTAAAATTAACAAAAGATTTGTTTTTCAAAAAAGCAAATGCATAAAATTAATGGGTAACAGATGCCATTAGTTGCTAAAATATAGTACGACTAAATTTATAAAGTTCCTAGCCATGCAAATAACAGCCCAATTAATTGAAGACCCTAATAGGTGCATGTGGAAAGCATTGATGTGCAGTGTGGTGCACCTCCACTCAGCATTTTCTTCTGCCTCTTCACAGAGATACCAGTTTCCCCTGAGTGGACTCAGGGTGCATAGTGGGGACAGAAAATGCTGTGTTCAGAGTGATTACTGAAAACATTAATACACGTCTTCCATATGATAATGTCATAAATCTTACTCTGCCTTGGAAAAGCTTTTAGACAAAGATTATCTAGAGTACTCAATTTGGGTTCATGGAAAATTTCAGTATTCCAGATAATTCAGACACTTAAATGTCAATGAAATCTCATAAAACATATTTGAATAAGATAAAGCATGCTTAGCTAAGAATTTTATATTACAGTAAACTTAGAAAAACACAGAGAACCACTACTTCAAGCCAAATAAGAGTGTTTGACATGTGAGAAACACCCAAACAAGTGCTCTTCATGATCACTCTTAAAGTAGTAATAGCACCACGTGCTTTCCTGGGACCTGCTGGCCTGTTTTCCACTGATACAAAGTGGAGAAGGCATTGAAATGGCAAAGGAGGGTAATATAAATTGAATACTTATAGGAAATACAATTTTAAATAAAAAATAGCATTTGATGTTGTACAACTATAGGTGAGACTATTAGTGTGAGGTCATATTTTTACTTATATTGACAAAATACCCATTCACAATATTACTTAAAATAATACTCCTTTTCTGCTGTATATTTGCTAGCTTTTGATCAAATATTATAGGAGCTCAATACAAATCAACAAAATAAATCTTTATTTTACCACAAGCATTATTGATGCATATGCTTATACTTGTTTTTTTTTTCAGTGTGTTATTTATCGCTGTGAAGTGGCTGTCCTGCCAGAAAACTGCTATTCTTAGCCGTACTTACATTGACTAATAGTGAGGAGAAGTGAAGTGGATAAAAGGCAAATGTGTCTCCTCTGTATCTTTTTTCATCCATTGGCTGAAGAACAGGAGGATGCAGAAGATGAAAGAAAATAGAATTCCTGAATGATTATGAAGAATGTCTCTTAACCAGACAAAAAACCCAGAGGGGATTTTTTTTTTCCATGATTGTACGTACTCTCTGCTTCTATGAGTTTAATTTTTTTTTACACTTTACATAGAAACAGGATTATGTGGCCAGGCTCAGTGGCTCACATCTGTAATCCCAGCACTTTATTATGGTCGAAATAAAAATTATACAAAAATATTAATAAAATATGGCTGGGAGTGGTGGCTCAGGCCTGTAATCCCAGCACTTTGGGAGGCCGAGGTGGGTGGATCACAAGGTCAGGAGATCAAGACCATCCTGGCTAACATGGTGAAACCCCATCTCCACTAAAAATACACAAAAATTAGCCACGCATGGTGGCAGGCGCCTGTAGTCCCAGTGACTGGGAGGCTGAGGCAAAAGAATGGTGGAGACCTGGGAGGCGCAGCTTGCAGTGAGCCCAGATTGCGCCACTGCACTCCAGCCTGGGTGACAGAGCGAGACTCCATCTCAAAAAAGAAAAGAAAAGAAAAAAAAAAAACTAGTAGTAGTGGGGGTCCACCATTGCTGAGGCTTGAGTAGGCGATTTTTTCCTCCAGTGTAAACAAAGCCGTTGGAAACTTCCAACTGGGCGGCTTCCACCACAGTTCAGCAAGGCCACTGTGGCCAGACTGCCAGATTTCTCCTCTCTGGGCCTGGCATCGCTGAAGAAAAAGGGAGCAGCCCCAGTAAGGGACTTTATATAGATAAAACCCCATCTCCCTGGAATGGAGCACCTTCAGCCGACTTCAACGTCCCTGCCTGACAGATCTGAAGAGTACAGCAGACCTCCCAGCTCAGAGTTCGAGCTCTGCTATGAGTCCGACTGCCTCCTCAAGTGGGTCTCTGACCCACATGTATCCTTACTGGGAGAAACCTCCCAATAGGGGCCGACGGACACCTCATACAGGAGAGCTCTGGCTGGCATCTGCAGGTGCCCCTCTGGGACTAAGCTTCCAGAGGAAAGAACAGGCTGCAAAATTTGCTCTTCTGCAGGCTCCGCTGGTGATACCCGGGCAAACAAGGTCTGGAGTTGACCTCCAGCGAATTCTAGCAGACCTGCAGCAGACCGGCCTGTTAGAAGGAAAACTAACAAACAGAAAAGAATAGCACTTCCACTCAGAGACCCCATCCGAAGGTCACCAACATCAAAGACCAAAGGTAGATAAATCCACAAAGATGGGGAGAAACCAGCGGAAAAAGGCTAAAAATTCCAAAAACCACAGCATCTTTTCTCCTCCAAAGGATCACAACTCCTTTTCAGCAAGGGAACAAAACTGGATGGAGAATGAGTTTGATGAATTGACAGAAGTAGGCTTCATAAGGTGGGTAATAACAAACTCCTCTGACCTGAAGAAGCATATTCTAACCCAATGCAAGGAAGCTAAGAACCTTGAAAAAAAGCTAGACAAATTCCTTACTAGAATAACAAATTTAGAGAAGAACATAAATGACCTAATGGAGCTGAAAAACACAGCAGAAGAACTTTGTGAAGTATATACAAGTATCAATAGCCAAATTGATCAAGCAGAAGAAAGGATATCAGGGATTGAAGATAAACTTAATGAAATAAAGCAAGAAAAGATTAGAGAAAAAAGAATAGAAAGGAATGAATAAGGCCTCCAAGAAATATGGGACTATGTCAAAAGGCCATATCTATGTTTGACTGGTACCTGAAAGTAATGGAGACAATGGAGGTAAGTTGGAAAACACTCTTCAGGAGACTATCCAGGAGAACTTCCCAAACCTAGCAAGACAGGCCAACATTGAAATTCAGGAAATACAGAGAACACCACAAAGATACTCCTCAAGAAGAGCAACCCCAAGACACATAATCATCAGATTCGCCAAGGTTGAAATGAAGGAAACATTGTTAAGGGCAGCCAGAGAGAAAGAGGGAAGCCCAACAGACTAACAGTGGATCTCTCTGTAGAAACCTTACAAGCTAGAAGAGAATGGGGTCCAATATTCAAGATTCTTAAAGAATTTTCAACCCAGAATTTTGTATCCAGTAAAACTAAGTTTCATAAGAGAAGGAGAAATAAAATACTTTACAGACAAGCAAATTCTGAGAGATTTTGTCACCACCAGGCCTGCCTTAAAAGAGATCCTGAAGGAAGCACTAAACATGGAAAGGAACAACTGGTACCAGCCACTGCAAAAACATACCAAATTGTAAAGAATATCAACACTATGAAGAAACTGCGTCAACTAATGGGCAAAATAACCAGCTAGCATCATAATGACAGGATCAAATTTACACATAACAATATTAACCTTAAAGGTAAATGGGCTAAATACCCCAATTAAAAGACACAGACTGACAAATTAGATAGTCAAGACCCATCAGTGTGCGGTATTAAGGAGATTCTTTTCACATGCAAAAACACACATAGGCTCAAAATAAAGGGATGGAGGAATACTTACCAAGCAAATGGAAAGTGAAAAAAAAAAAAAAAAAAAGCAGGAGTGCACCCTAATCTCTGATAAAACAGACTTTAAACCAACAAAGATTAAAAGAGACAAAGAAGGACATTACATAATGGTAACGGGATTGAGGCATCAAGAAGAGCTAATAATCCTAAATATATATGGACCCAATACAGGAGCACCCAGATTCATAAAGCAAGTTCTTAGAGACCTACAAAGAGACTTAGACTCCTACACAATAACAGTGGGAGACTTTAACACCCCACTGTCAATATTACACAGAACAATGAAACAGAAAATTAACAAGGATATTCAGGATTTGAACTCAGCTCTGGATCAAGTGGATCTAAAAGACATCTACAGAACTCTCCACCCTAAATCAACAGAATATACATTCTTCTCAGCACCACATCACACTTATTCTAAAATTGACCACATAATTGGAAGTAAAACACTGCTCAGCAAATGGGAAAGAATGGAAAGCATAACAGTCTCTCAGGTCACAGTGCAATCAAATTAGAGCTCAAGATTAAGAAGCTCATTCAAAACCGCACAACTACATGGAAACTGAACAACCTACCCCTGGACGACTACTGGGTACATAATGAAATGAAGGCAGAAATAAAGATGTTCTTTGAAACCAATGAGAACAAAGACGCAACGTACCAGAATCTCTGGGGCACATTTAAAGCAGTGTGTAGAGGAAAATTTACAGCACTAAATATCCACAAGAGAAAGCAGGAAAGATCTAAAATCACAACCCAACATCAAAATTAAAAGAACTAGAGAAGCAAGAGGAAACAAATTCAAAAGCTAGCAGAAGACAAGAAATAACTAAGATCAGAGCAGAACTGAAGGAGATAGAGACACGAAAACTCTTCAAAAAATCAGTGAATCCAGGAGCTGGTTTTTTTGAAAAGATAAACGAAATAGATAGACTGCTAGCCAGATTAATACAGAAGAAAAGAGAGAAGAATGAAATAGACACAATAAAAAATGATAAAGGGGATATCACCACTGATTCCACAGAAATACAAACCACCATCAGAGAATACTATAAACACCTCTATGCAAATAAACTAGAAAATCTAGAAGAAATGGATAAATTCCTGGACACATACACTCTCCCAAGACTAAACCAAGAAGAAGTCAAATCCCTGAATAGACCAATAACAAGTTCAGAAATTGAGGCAGTAATTAATAGCCTACCAACCAAAAAAAGTCCAGGACCAGACGGATTCACAGTCGAATTTTACCAGAGGTAAAAAGAGGAGTTGGTACCATTTCTCATTAAAATATTCCAAACAATAGAAAAAAAGGGAATCCTCCCTAACTCATTATATGAGGCCAGCATCATCCTGATACCAAAACCTGGCAGAGACACAACAAAAAAACCCACAAAATTTCAGGCCAATATCCCTGATGAACATCGATGCAAAAATCCTCAATAAAATACTGGCAAAGCGAATCCAGCAGCACATCAAAAAGTTTATCCAGCAAGATCAAGTCGGCTTGATCCCTCAGATGCAAGGCTGGTTCAACATATACAAATCAATAAATGTAATTCATCACATAAGCAGAACCAATGACAAAAACCACATGATATTCTCAACAGATGCAGAAAAGGCCTTTGACAAAATTCAACACCCTTTCCTGCTAAAAGCTCTCAATAAACTATGTATCGATGGAATGTATCTCAAAATAATAATAGCTATTTATGACAAATGCACAGCCAATATCATACTGAATAAGCAAAAACTGGAAGCATTCCCTTTGAAAACCGGCACAAGACAAGGATGCCCTCTCTCACCACTCCTATTCAACATAGTATTGGAAGTTCTGACCAGGACAATCAGGCAAGAGAAAGAAATAAAGGGTATTCAATTAGGAAAAGAGGAAGTCAAATTGTCTCTATTTCATGACTGTATATTTAGAAAACCCCATCGTCTCAGCCCAAAATCTCCTTAAGCTGATAAGCAACTTCAGCGAAGTCTCAAGATACAAAATCAATGTGCAAAAATCACAAGCATTCCTATATACCAATAACAAACAAAGACAGCCAAATCATGAGTGAACTCCCATTCACAACTGCTACAAAGGGAATAAAATACCTAGGAATACACCTTACAAGGGATGTGAAGGACCTCTTCAAGAAGAACTACAAACCACTGCTCAAGAAAATAAGACAGGACACAAACAATTGAAAAACATTCCATGCTCATGGACAGGAAGAATCAATATCATGAAAATGGCCATACCACCCAAAGTAATTTATAGATTTAATGCTATCACCATCAAGTTACCAATGACTTTCTTCACAGAACTGGAAAAACTACTTTAAACTTCCTATGGAACCAGGAAAGAGCCCGCATAGCCAAGACAATCCTAATCAAAAAGAACAAAGCTGGAGGCATCATGCTACCTGACTTCAAACTATACTAAAAGTCTACAGTAATCAAAACAGCATGGTACTGGTACCAAAACAGATATATAGACCAATGGAACAGAACAGAGGCCTCAGAAATAACACCACACAACTACAACCATCTGATCTTTGACAAACCTGACACAAACAACCAATGTGGAAAGGACTCCCTATTTAATAAATGGCGTTGGGAAAACTGGCTAGCCATATACAGAATACTGAAACTGGACCCCTTCCTTACACTTTATACAAAAATTAACTCGGCCGGGTGCGGTGGCTCAAGCCTGTAATCCCAGCACTTTGGGAGGCCAAGACGGGCGGATCACGAGCTCAGGAGATCGAGACCATCCTGGCTAACACAGTGAAACCCCGTCTCTACTAAAAAATACAAAAAACTAGCCGGGCGAGGTGGCGGGCGCCTGTAGTCCCAGCTACTCGGGAGGCTGAGGCAGGAGAATGGCGTAAATCCGGGAGGTGGAGCTTGCAGTGAGCCGAGATCCGGCCACTGCACTCCAGCCTGGGCGACAGAGCGAGACTCTGCCTCAAAAAAAAAAAAAAAAAAATTAACTCAAGATGGATTAAAGACTTAAATGTAAGACCTAAGACCATAAAAACCCTAGAAGAAAGCCTAGGTAATACCATTCAGGACATAGGCATGTGCAAAGACTTCATGTCTAAAACACCAAAAGCAACAAAACAAAAGCCAAAATTGACAAATGGGATCTAATTAAACTAAAGAGCTTCTGCAGAGCAAAAGAAAGTATCATCAGAGTGAACAGGAAACCTACAGAATAGGAGAAAATTTTTGCATTTATTCTTCTGACAAAGGGTTAATATCCAGAATCTACAAAGAACTTAAACAAATTTACAAGGAAAAAACGAACAACCCCATCAAAAAGTGGGCAAAGAATATGAACAGACACTTCTCAAAAGAAGACATTTATGTGGCCAACAAACACATGAAAAAATGTTCATCATCACTGGTCATTAGAGAAAATGCAAATCAAAACCACAATGAGTTACCATCTCACACCAGTGAGAATGGCAGTCATTAAAAAATCAGGAAACAGATGCTGGAGAGGATGTGGAGAAATAGGAATGCTTTTACACTGTTGGTGGTTGCGTAAATTAGTTCAACCATTGTGAAAGACAGTGTGACAATTCCTCAAGGATCTAGAACTAGAAATACCATTTGACCCAGTAATCCCATTACTGGATATATACCCAAAGGATTATAAATCATTTGACTATAAAGACACATGCACACTTTTTTTTTTTTTTTTGATATGGAGTCTCGCTCTGATGCCCAGGCTGGAGTGCAGTGGCATGGTCTCAGCTCACTGCAAACTCCACATCCCAGGTTCACGCCATTCTCCTTCCTCAGCCTCCCAGTAGCTGGCACTACAGGTGCCCACCACCATGCCCAGCTAATTTTTGTATTTTTAGTAGAGATGGAGTTTAACCATGTTAGTCAAGATGGTCTTGATCTCCTGACTTCGTGATCCACATGCCTTGGCCTCCCAAAGTGCTGGGATTACAGGCATGAGCCACCGCACCCGGCCCATGCACACATATTTTTATTGCAGCACTATTCACAATATCAAAGACTTAGGACCAACCCAAATGTCCATCAATGATAGACTGGATAAAGAAAATGATGCATACATACACTGTGGAATACCATGCAGCCATAAAAAAGGATGAGTTCATGTCCTTTGCAGAGACATGGATGAAGCTGGAAACCATCATTCTCAGCAAACCAACACAAGAACAGAAAACCAAACACCACATGTTCTCACTCATAAATGGGAGTTGTACAATGAGAACACACGGACACAGGGTGGGGAACATCACACCCTGGGGCCTGTCGAGGGGTGGGGGACTAGGGAAGGGATAGCATTAGGAGAAATACCTAATGTAGATGACAGGTTGATAGGTGCAGCAAACCACTATGGCATGTGTATAACTGTAACAGAACTGCATATTCTGCACATGTACCCCAGAACTTAAAGCATAATAATAAAAAAAAAGTTGAAAAAAAAAGATGGGGGGTAATTAAAGGAAGATAAGGTAGATAGATTAAGTTTTTCTTAGCTTTAATATGGTAGGGCTTCACCTGGAACAATGGCCCATGATTTTGAACATGATGATGCTTTTTTGACTGGGGTGTGACGTGTCCATCCTTTTTCTGCTGTGCAAACGGCAGTCTCGGTGGGTAGCAGCATGAGGTAGGGGCCTTCCTAGGCTGTCTCAAGTTTTCCTTTTTTCTATCATTTGATGAGGACGTGGTCTCCAGGCTGATGTTGGTGTGCTGGACACTCTAGGGGTGGTGCCTGTGCTAAAAGACTTTTAGTTCTGAGAAAAGGGAACATGGAAGATCCTGCTATAGGGTCCTACAGGGCCTGTGGGTTTTTCTTTTCATGTGCGGAGACAAGAGATCTTGTAAATAAAGACACAAGACAAAGAAGAAAAGACAGCTGGACCCCGGGGGACCACGACCACCAAGTCGCGGAGACGAGTAGTGGCCCCGAATGCCTGACTGCCCTGTTATTTATTGGATACAAGACAAGGGGACAGGGTAAGGAGTGTGAGCCATCTCCAGTGATAGGTAAGGTCACGCGAGTCATGTGTACACCGGACAGGGGGCCCTTCCCTGTATGGTAGCCGAGGTGGAGAGAGAGAACAGCTTACGTCATTATTTCTTCCCTGCATTTCAAAGACTTTAGTGCTTTCACTAATTCTGCTACTGCTATCTAGAAGGCGGAGCCAGGTGTGCAGGGCGGAACATGAAAGCAGACCAGGAGCATGACCGCTGAAGCACAGCATCACGGGGAGATGGTTAGGTCTCCGGATGGTTGCGGGCGGGCCTGACTGATGTCAGGCCTTCCACAAGAGGCAGTGGCGCAGACTCTTCTCTAACTCCCTGGGGCGGGGGGAAGGGAGACTCCCTCTCCCCGTAGGCTAAGTAATGGGTGCCTTCCCAGGCACTGGCGTTACCGCTAGACCAAGGAGCCCTCTAGTGGCCCTGTTCGGGCATGACAGAGCGCTCACACTCTTCTTCCTAGGTTACAATAGTAGAACAAAGATTATTATAATATTGGAATAAAGAGTAATGCTATAAACTAATGATTAGTAATATTCATGTATAATCATATCTATATTCTATGTCTAACATAACTATTCTTATTTTAAGTATTTTATTATACTGGAACAGCTTGTGCCTTCGGTCTCTTGCCTCCGCACCTTGGTGGCTTGCCGTCCACACTCGCTTAGCGCCACCCGGGAGACATGGCGTCCTTGCACCCTCTCAGGGTTTCAGACTCACTGTGGCCCTCACCATTCCTGTGCATCCCCGCCTTGGGAATGAGGGCCTCTGGAACTGGCCCAGTTGTCCCTGGAGGTTGCTCCTGCCTGAGCCCCCACCATCTGGCCCCTGGCCTCTGGCTAGTTTGCGCTGTCCAGTGGTTGCCCAGCGCCCTCCCCAGCACAGGAAGTGTCTGTCCACAGCTAGGTCCCCCTGCCGCCTCATGCCGCGGCCTCTCTAGGAGCCGCTGGAGGTGGAAATTTGTTGGCATTAACTTTGGGCTGGCCTGGGTTCCTTGATGCAGTTGGAACAAGATTTCTTTTATAAGGGATTTGGATAACATTTCTCATTGCTTTAGTATTATTCATTTTTCCTTCTGAATTTTCTTTACCACCTTTCTTATCCTTTTCCTAAAAGTATATTTTAATTTCCTTACATACCTTGCATATAAACTGTTCCTTTAATAGTTTTATATTCAGGAGGGCTAATTACTTTTAAATTATACAATATTTCCTGTATACATTCTTGTTAAATAATTTTTTTATGACTTTCACAGACAATCTTTGACATGCCTCAACTTTCTGACTTCCTTTTACAGTATTTCTCTCCCTGGTCTCACCCTCTGTGTCTTTCTCTGATCTCTGTCTCTTCCAGTCTCTCTCTCACTCTTTCTCCCTCTCCGTTTCTCTCTCTCATTTGCACTTTGTCTTTCTCTCTCTGTCATCCCCTCTTGCTTCTCTCCCCACGTAGTCTCTTGGGCTGGGTGGGATCCAGGTGGCTGCAGTCCAGGCCCTGGGGCGCCGCCGGCCAAGAGACTCAGCAGATGCCCGCAGCAAGTTGCACGAGTCATGGAACTTCTCCTCCTCTGCTCTCTTCCCAGCGCCAGTCCCTGCGCTCTTCTTCTATGCAGAGCCAGGCTGGGGAGAGCAATCCACACGTCCCCCCACCCCCCCCCCGTCCCGGGCAACTGGCTGCCTGGCTGGGTGGCACAGGCTCCTGGCCCTGACGCCCTCACACTCTTCTGCTCAGCTCCAACTTACAGGTGTCCATGGCCTGCCGTCCTCCGAGGGTGGCAAGACACGCCCGAGTGGCATGGAAGGTTTGGAGCTTGGCGGCCGGTGGCCTGAGTGGCTCTGGCTGCATGGCCACATTCGAGGAGAGCGTTCCAGCCGCCACTCTGCTGGGTGCCAGCGATCTGCAACAATGTGGAGCTGTGCTTGCTGCTCTCTCTTTCTCTCTGACTTTTCTCAGTTTCTCTTTCCTCTCTGCTGGTCTTTCCCTGCCTCTGCCAGCCACCTACACTGCTGTTCTCCCCTCTCCTCCTGCCCCTAGGGAGCGGCCAGTAGGAGTGGAGCTTAGCTTCTTTCTTCCGCTGAGAAGAGGGGAAAGGGAAGTTCTGACTATTTTTCCTACTGCCAGAGGAGTGTGTGAGGTTCAGTCTCCCCCTAATGGGAATTTTTCACCTTTTTGTAACCTCTAAGACATCCCGACTAAGGAATACTTCATCACTCCCAGTGGCTTTTCTTCCCTTACTCCTAACTAAGGAATGCCTTACTGCCCCTGTGGCTCCTCTTTCCTTGGTATGTCCTAACCAAGGAATGCTTCACCGCCCCGCTGCTTTTCTTTTCTTAGTCCTGACCACCAAGGAAATACTTTACCGGCTCCTCTGGCATTTCCTTCCTTGGTTCATGCATGAGGTTGCCTGGTCCATGTGGTATATGAGGGTCTTTACTCCAGGTCACTGGCTGGTTTCTTCCTGCATTGCTGAGAGTCGGGTTTATTTGTCACACTGAGTAGATCTTGATTCCTTACCCCCGAGGCTCCTGCAAGGAGGCAGTGGGGTGCCTCCTCATGAGAGAGGACTGGAGACCCCCCAGAGGAGAATGGCTCTCCATATGGGCCACCATTTTGTTATAAGTAAAATGTTTAAGGCCGGGCGCGGTGGCTCAAGCCTGTAATCCCAGCACTTTGGGAGGCCGAGACGGGCGGATCACGAGGTCAGGAGTTCGAGACCATCCTGGCTAACACGGTGAAACCCCGTCTCTACTAAAAAATACAAAAAACTAGCCGGGCGAGGTGGCGGGCGCCTGTAGTCCCGGCTACTCGGGAGGCTGAGGCAGGAGAATGGCGTAAAAACCCGGGAGGCAGAGCTTGCAGTGAGCTGAGATCCGGCCACTGCACTCCAGCCTGGGCAACACAGCGAGACTCCGTCTCAAAAAAAAAAAAAAAAAAAAAAAAAGTAAAATGTTTATTCAGAAATAGAATGCTTGTTCCTCAGTACCACAAGGAAAAATCAGGATTCAGACAAAAGTTTTCTAAGCAAGGCAAATTTACATTCTGCACAAGGCTGCTCCTTGCAGATGGGATAGTGGCAAGAGCACAGCTGAATAAAGGAGGAAAGTAATTTTTATCCCTTAAGCAGCTTGTCCCTGCTACTTGTCTCCATTGCCTGGAGCCAGACCTCACAATTTAAACTGAACCTGATTGGCTTACAACTTAAAACTTTTCTAAATAGGTAAAAGCAATGGAGAACAAAGGAAAAGAGGAAGTTCCTTATGAAAAGACTTAGAAAAGTAATAATATTCCCAAATAAGGAAGGGGCATAGCCTGTGAGCTGGGACATGACTGTAAGCACGTGCAGCACAGATATCCTGATTAAAGTACAAGGATATAGGGTGTACTATGTGCCTGTGAGCATGTGTAGCACAAATATGTTGGTCTCGAACTGCTGACCTCACGTGATCCACCCACCTCTGCCTTCCAAAGTGTTGGGAATTACAGGCGTGAGCCACCACACCTGGCCAGGCACTTTATTCTGTAGATTTAGAAACATATAAGACATGTATATACAGAAACATATACAAACACAAAGGCTTATACACATGTCTAATTAATGTCCATTTGTGAGTATGTATTGAAAAAAAGGCCCCAAAGAAAAGTATGTAAGAGGTCATTACCTTACTCATTCGCCTCAAGACACAGAAATTCAATGAACTCAGCCCATGTGATTCTAGTCAGCCAGTTAGCTCAGCCCAAGTGATTCCAATCAGCCAATTAAATTAGCCCAAGTGATACCAATTAGGCAATTATATCACCATAGGTGAATTGAATTAGCCAATTAGATTAGCCCAAGGTGATTCCAATCAGCCAATTTTCTTAGCCTAGGTACATTCAATCAGCCAATTATCTAAGTAGTGACTACAGATTTAACAAAGCAGGCCCAAACTAGTGGATGTGAAGAGCACATACATACATCAAGAAGGAATGCAGGATGCTGAAATGCACACCTGAACAGCATGTATAATGTGGCTTTGCTGTCAGCTCATTTCTGAGGCCTATGCTACTGAAGGTGAAGGTTATTTTGTTTATACAAACAATATTGTACAAATATGTTTCATTCTGAAATGCTATTGAGTAAAAGAGATTGGAAGTAATTACATACCTGCATAATGTGTATATGCCAAGTGATTGAAAATGGTCTTTTGGGGAATATTTCTTGTATACATATTTACATAGACATACTCATCCTGTATGTAAGTTTAAAAAAAATCTATTTACCTGGCCAGGTGCAGTGGCTCATGCCTGTAATCCCAGCAATTTGGGAGGCCAAGGTGGGTGGATCACCTGAGGCGGGGAGTTCAAGACCAGCCTGACCAATATGGAGAAACCCTGTCTCTACTGAAAATATGAAAATTAGTCAGGTATGGTTGCACAGACCTGTGATCCCAGTTACTTGGGAGGCTGAGGCAGGAGAAGTGCTTGAACCCAGTAGGCGGAGGTTACACTGACCCAAACTGCACCATTGCACTCCAGCCTGGGCAACAAGAGTGAAACTCCATCTCAAAAAAAAAAAAAAAAAAAAAAATTATATTTACCTATGTGTGTATATATACACCAATATATCAATATTTTTATTTATATTTATAGAGAATAAAGATGTAGAATGAATATGGAAGTATTGATAAATATTGGTACTAATAGTAATATAGAAAGAAACTTTCATACATGTATAAACTTAATTGCCTTATAAACTATATCCAGAATAGTACACAAATAGAGGTATGCTCTGACATCCACTCTGCTGCATTTAACATAAAAGAAGAAAGCACTGGACTTTGTTGTTGATTTCTGTAAGATGTCAATGCACTAAGGCCATGGGAGTCATGAACTGTCATGTCAAGGTTGACCCCTACTCTATGTTGTATATATGGCCAGAGATAAAGCAGCCCAAGTCCAAAGGCACACACCTACATTTGACAATGCTTATTCTTCTTCATTAGAACTTCCATCAGGACAAGGGTCCTTGTTTTTGTCTTTGTGGCTAAAGAAGGGGCCTTTTTTTTTTTTTTTTTTTTTTTTTTGAGATGGAGTCTTGCTCTGTTGCCCAGGCTGGAGTGCAATGGCATGATCTTGGCTCACTGCAACCTCCACCTCCAAGGCTCAAGCAATTCTCCCACCTCAGCCTCCCCAGTAGCTGGGATTACAGGCATGCATCACCATGCATAAATTTTCTTTGGCCCCTATTTTTATTAATTTCTCCTTTTCAGCAGAAGAAAAGATAGGAACTGCAGTTGGGGGAGGAAGGCAAGGGGTTAAGAGAAAAACAGGCATTTGAGAAGAAACAGCAGCCTGTTTGGCTATTTGATCTGCAAGGTTATTCCCTGAGCTTTCAAAGGAGGTCTTTTTTTGGTGTCCTGGAACATGGACAATAGCGATTTCTTCTGGCAGCTGGAGATTATCTAATACTTTGATGATTATACCTTTGTGGACCAGGTCTTGGCCTTTACTATTAATAAGACCTTGTTCAGTCGGAAATTTTCCTAAAGGTATGAGCTACTCCAAAGGCATATTTGGAATCAGCATAAATTGTCCCTTCTGGATTTTGCAAGTGCTTTACAGCTTGATTTAGTGCAAACAATTCACATGTTTGAGCGGACCAATTGTTAGGCAATCTTCCTGACTCTATCTCTGCGAGAGCTTCGCCATCAATTACTGAATGTCCGTTATGCCTTTTTCCTTCAATCACTCGAGAAGAGCCATCTAGGATTAGGTCTTGTCCCGTTTTGAAAGGGGCCTTAAATCAGGCCTGACTTGTGTGTGAGAATTAATTAGATCTAAACACTTATGTTCTGGCCCTTTTTGATTTGGGTTCCCTGTTGGGAAACCTGCTGGGTTAAGTGAATTGTCACTGGTTAATGTTAAGTCATCTCTTTTTAATAAGATAGCTAGATACTTAAAAATTCTTGAGTCGGTGAGCCATCTCCCTGCTTTTTGGTTCTAGATAGTTGTAACTTGATGGGGTGTGCTCACAATTAAGTTTCCTCCAAAGGTTACTTCCTACTTTCTTCAGTTAACATGGTGGTAGCTGCAATGTATTGAACACATTCGGGCCATCCAAAGGTTAGTGGATCTAAAACTTTTGATAGGAAGGCTACAGGTTGCCGATGCCCCCAGTGTTCCTGGGTAAGTGCTCCTAGAGCTACCCCTCGTTCACATTAACGACAAAGTGAAATGCTTTCTCTAGGGAAAGTAAGGCTAGAACAGGGCAAGTTACAAGTTGATGTTTAAGTTCCTCAACCTGGTGTATCTCTTCAGAATTCTGCAGAAGGTTAGGCTTTTCTTGGGTAAGCTTTAGGTAGAAAGGCTTTATCCTTAGGGTGTATAAGTCAATTCATAAGCAACAATACCCAACTAATCCTAGAAATTTTCTTAGGCAAAGGCAATGACACGATTCCTTCAACTTGTTCAGGCCCTATCCTTCATTTGCCTTTACTTATTAAGTATCCCAAGTACTTCACTTCTGGATCTACAAATTGAAGCTTTCCCTTTGAAACTCATAACCCTCCTCCTTGCAAACAGTTAAGGACATGGATGGAAAAATCAGTCACTCGTTCTACAGCCTCACCAGTCATAAGAAGATCATTTACATAATACCTCACCAGTCATAAGAAGATCGTTTACATAATAGAGCAAACATATGTGTTTGGGGGTAGAAATCCATTCTAGAACCTGTTCTAAAATTTGGCCAAAGAGGTTAGGGGAATCTGTGAACTCTTGGGACAAAACTGTCCATGGGTACTATTGCTTCCATCCAGAATGAGGATCTTCCCATTCGAAAGCAATTATGTCCTGGCTGTTTTCAGCCAAGGGGCATGCCCAGAAGGTATCTTTTAAGTCTATTACTGTAAACCATTGATGGTCACATGGGATTTTGCTGAGGATGGTGCAACGATTAGGACAATGGGATGAGTAGTTTGGACTATTTGGCTGATAGCTCTGAGGTCAGGTACTAGTTGATATGACCCATCTGATTTCTTTACAGGCAGTATTGGGGTGTTATAAGGGGACAAACAGGGTTCAAAGAGCCCGTCCTGAATGAGACCTTCAATTATGGGCTTCAAGCCTATTCTGCCTGCTAGGGGAATGGGATAGTGCTTTCTTCTTACTATTTTCCTAGGGGTTTTAAACTTTATGTGTATCGAAGGGACTTGAAGTCTTCCCCAATTTCTTTCTCTTGACCAGACATCAGGATGAATGTATTTTTCATCCACGGTGATAAGTAGGTTTAATGAGGTGAGGAATCCCTCTGTGCCAACATGTAAGCCTATAACTAGTTTAGCATTAAGTCCCTTCCTAATTGATTAATTCCTGACTCAGGTAAGGGATTAATAAAAATATGAGTTGTTCGGTTTTCGTATCTGACTTCTGCTTCCTCTGGGATTTTGGCTTTAAATCCTTCTCCCTTTACCCCTGAAACAAAAAGTTCTTCCAAGGAGCAGGTGATATCAGATGGAGGGAAACAAACAGAGGAGCGGGCTGCTTCTGAATCTACTAAAAAGGTTATGAGCTCATATTTTTGCCCTACCTCTAAATTTACCAAGAGCTTTTGGTGGGATTCGAGAGAAAAAAAGTCATAGCCCCTGACCCCCCATTCTTCCTCAAAAGTCATGAGTGGAATAACTTCTTTCCTTCTCCCAGTCGGAACATTCCCTCTTGAAGTGACCTTCTCTACCACATTTAAAACACTCATCCTGTCCTTCCTCTTTTCCTACTCTAGGATTCTTTGGTTTTGCTTCCCTACGCCCTTTATAGGGTGTGACAGATGAAGGCTTGGATCCTTCACAGGTTTTGGCCCCCTGGAAGCTTTGTTTAGAAGTGTGTGGGTTTGGAGCCCCCTGCTGGAAGGTGGATAACATCATTTTTGCCTTCTGGTTTTGCTTCTCCTTCATCCCTCCTCACATATACTCTCTGAGCTTCTCTGAGAAGATCACTCATAGGATGGTCTTTCCAATTCTCTATCTTTTGTAATATTTTTGAGATATCTGGCCAACCATTGGTGACAAAATGAAGCTTTAGCATTTTGCGCCCTAGTGGGTCTTCTAAATCTAAGTCTGCATATGTTCTCATTACTCGTTCAGTCTATCTACGAATTCCATAGGCCCTTCATCGTTCCCTTGTTGAATGTTGAATGCTCGGGAAAGATTGCATTTTTTGGGGGAGTACTGACTCCCGAATTTATTATCATTTCCCTGAGGTCTTGCATATTTTCCCAGTGAGCTGCATTGTTATTATCCCACTGGGGGTCTTGGGTGGGGAATTTTTGGTCCACAGCTGGAACGTTTTGACCAAGAGGATGTTCATGTTCCCAGACTATCATAGCAGCCCTATGGATCATGCTCCTTTCTTCCCCTGAAAAGAGGATGTCCAGGATGGACATTAACTCAGCCCAAGTGTACAACTGAGGTCCTAACAATTTGCCAATTTGATCTGCCACCCCTTAAGTGTCATCTAACAGTGGCTTGAGTTCTTGTTTTAAATTTTGAACTTCTGAGCTAGTTAAGGGAGCATTCATGAAGCCAATGGCCCCCCTCCTTGGGATACCTCCCTTAAGGGGAAGAGAGTTGGGGCTGACTCCTTAGAGGCAAGAGGAAAAGGGAAATTCTGAATATCCTTTTTACATTGTTCTACCTCACATTGGAGTCCTTTTAGGGAATGGTACTTAGACTGGTAAGGAGCAGGCTCATGGGATGACAATTCTCAAGAATCAGGCTTGTAAGGAGGAGAGGATTTGGAGCCGGGTCTGGGGCAGCTTTGAGGAAGAATAGGGGGGTCAGGGGCTTTGTCTTTTTTCTTTCAAATCCCATCAAGAGCTCTTGGTAAATTTAGAGGATTCAGAAGCAGCCCACTCCTCTGTTTGTTTCCCTCCATCTGATATCACCTGCTCCTTGGAAGAACTTTCTGTTTCAGGGGTAAAGGGAGCCCCAGGAGGTCCCTGAGGAGAGGGATTGGGGGGTACTGAGCAGAAGAAGATGGTCTAGGGGATCCCATGCATTGGAGTCTTTAGGCATTGGAACTAGCTTTCAGAGGTGCTAGATCAGGGTTTCCCCCGGTTGTCTTTAAAGGACAAAGGAGGACAGGTCCTTGTCTCCAATAAAGAGTATAGTCCAGCTCTTCTTGAGTGACCGGACTTTTATCATTCACATATTGAATTAAAAGCCAACACATCACATCCTCATTTGACCCAAACTTTGGCCAGAAGACTAAGGTTTGAGGATGGGTTCTTGGGTCCAAATAAAACAGCAACATTTTATCATTTGTTTCTTTTCCCTATGTCCTTTTTTTTTTTTTTTTTCTTTTTTTTTGAGACGGAGTCTAGCTCTGTCGCCCAGGCTGGAGTGCAGTGGCCGGATCTCAGCTCACTGCAAGCTCCGCCTCCCGGGTTCACGCCATTCTCCTGCCTCAGCCTCCCGAGTAGCTGGGACTACAGGCGCCCGCCACCTCGCCCGGCTAGTTTTTTGTATTTTTTTAGTAGAGACGGGGTTTCACCGTGTTAGCCAGGATGGTCTCGATCTCCCGACCTCGTGATCCGCCCGTCTCGGCCTCCCAAAGTGCTGGGATTACAGGCTTGAGCCACCGCGCCCGGCCGATTCTTACTTCTCTTATAGTTGTAATAGTTTTACTAATTCTTGTTGGGTGTTGTGTTGTACCCTGCATCTGTGGGCTAGTACAAAGACTTATAAAAACAACGCTTACTAAAATCTCCCTTAGTTCTCCTCCACCTTATTCAGAAAAACTTTTCCTTTTAAAAGATCAAGTCAAACAACAAAGCAAAGGTATGTTTAAAAAGTTTTAAAAAGGCCGGGCGCGGTGGCTCAAGCCTGTAATCCCAGCACTTTGGGAGGCCGAGGTGGGCGGATCATGACGTCAGAAGATCGAGACCATCCTGGCTAACATGGTGAAACCCCGTCTCTACTAAAAAAATACAAAAAACTAGCGGGGCGAGGTGGCGGGCGCCTGTAGTTTCAGCTACTGGGGAGGCTGAGGCAGGAGAATGGCGTGAACCTGGGAGACGGAGCTTGCAGTGAACCGAGATAGCGCCACTGCACTCCAGCCTGAGCAACAGAGCGAGACTCGGTCTCAAAAAAAAAAAAAAAAAAAAAAAAAAAAAAAAAAAGTTTTAAAAAGCGTGCGGTTGCGGTGGCTCACGCCTGTAATCCCAGCACTTTGGGAGGCTGATGCGGGCGGATCACCTGAAGTCAGAAGTTAGAGACCAGCCTGACAAATATGAAGAAACCCCGTCTATACTAAAAATACAAAATTAGCTGGGCGTGGTGACACATGCCTGTACTCCCAGCTACTCCGGAGGCTGAGGCAGGAGAATTGCTTGAACCTGGGAGGCATATGTTGTAGTGAGCCGCGATCGTGCCACTGCACTCCAGCCTGGGCAACAAGAGCAAAACTCCATCTCGAAAAAAAAGGTTTTTTTTTTTTTTTTTTTTTGAGACGGAGTCTCGCTCTGCCGCCCAGGCTGGAGTGCAGTGGCCGGATCTCAGCTCACTGCAAGCTCCGCCTCCCGGGTTCACGCCATTCTCCTGCCTCAGCCTCCCGAGTAGTTGGGACTACAGGCGCCCACCACCTCGCCCGGCTAGTTTTTTGTATTTTTAGTAGAGACGGGGTTTCACCGGGTTAGCCAGGATGGTCTCGATCCCCTGACTTCGTGATCCGCCCGTCTCGGCCTCCCAAAGTGCTGGGATTACAGGCTTGAGCCACCGCGCCCGGCCTGTTTTTTTTTTTTTTTAATTATAAAAATTAAAAGGGGGAAATTGTAAAATACAATAAAATTCCTCTTCAAAGGTTTAGTCTGTTAACTTCCTTGTTCTTTGTTCTCAGACTCAACTTTCTTGTTCTCCATGCCTCCTTACCCCTAGTTACTGTAACAACCTTGCTTCCCATCAGCTCTAATCAATAACTCACATCTGTTCCCTTGATTACTCACTCTGCACCCCTTTCCACCCTTCAGAACCAAAAGTCCTAGCACTGTGACTTATACATGCCCCTTCCCTTCCTTATTTGGAAAAACATTTACAAATAGCCAATTGGGTCAGTTTAGATTGTGCGGTCCAACCCCAGCCCATGGGGCAGTAACACAGAGGTAGAGACTTTACGTTAAAAAAATAAACCCTTTCCCTCCTTTGTTCAGGGTGCTCTTGCGAATCGTGATTAACGCAAATAAAAATCTTCTGCAGAAGTAAATTGCCTTACTAAAAAAACTTTTGCCTGAGTACTGGTTTCACTTTGCGCCACCGTATATTTTACTTCCAACAGTATTATTAATATGACAACAAAATACTTCTGTTCACCGTCTCAATAACATTCAAAAAGAGAGAGTAAAAAAGAGAGAATTTTCCCATGCTCTGAGGTGGACGTGGCTCAGCTCAGGGAGGAAGCCCTGTTGAAAAGGCTGCAACTTATGCTGTTACTTTTCTTCACTCAGCCCAGCATCTGATCACATCTTCTGTCACTCAGGGCCTGAGGGGGGCGGAGCCTTAAGCATTATCCAATCAGGGACGCTGGGCTGGAAACGTCCAATCAGGCACGCAGCCTGAGCGAACAGCCCCGCATCTGATCACGTCTTCTGTCACTCAGGGCCTGAGGGGTCGGGGCCTTAAGCATTGGATCCAATCAGGGACGCTGGGCTAGAAACGTCCAATCAGGCACGCAGCCGGAGCGAACAGGGCGGCTTCTGGTTTGGCGGGTCCTTTGTCTCTGGGCGCAGCCGGAGCTCCTCGTCTCCTGTTTACTGCTCTGTGTCCTGTACTCCTAGAGGCCCAGCCTCTGTGGCCCTGTGATCTGCAGGTATTGTGAGATCCACAGCTGAGACACCAGGACCCCTGGAAGCCTAGAAATGGTGAGAGTGCCGGTCGGACATCCCAAGCGAAGGGCAGGGGCTGGTTGGAACTGGTGGAAAGTGACGGTGGCGGGACTCAGGTATCCCCTTAGTCAGCTCCACAATTTGCGCCCCGAGTTCTTCTTGCCCAGCTGGGCCTCTGTTCCCTTCAGCCAAAAGATGGCGGCTGCGCTGACAGCCCAGCCCCCAGGCGTCCTGTCTCTTCACTGCGCGGTGACTGTGCCCTGGCCTCGAGCCCTCTCTGGGCAGCTCTGCCCCCGCAGCGCCGCTTCTGTCCCAGATTGTGCAGGGAACACGGGAAGAGTCGTCAGGGGAGAATCCTGACTCGGAGTGCGGGTTCACGAATGGGAAGAGCTTTAGTGCCTTGGGTTCACAGTTTCTCTTTTCTATTAAAAATTTATGGGGCTGGGCGCGGTGGCTCATTCCGGTAATCCCAGCACTTTGGGAGGCCGAGGCAGGCGGATCACTTGAGGTAAGGAGTTGTTAGGACAAACTAAGCTCCTCCTCAAAGACTTAACTTCCTGGTCATAAGTTGTAAAAATTGTAAATCAACCCTACCTCTTCTTCCGCCTTCTCCTTTTCTCAAAACATCGCGCGTTTATCCTATTTGGAAAAAGTTTGTATCTAGCCCAACCGGGATCAGCTTAGATTGTGCAGTCCGACCCCAGCCTATATGGGAAGGACACAAAAATAGGAACAGCGTTAGGGTTAAATACCCCTTCCTGGCCCAGCGCGGTGGCTCATGCCTGTAATCCTAGCACTTTGTGAGGCCGTGGCGGGTGGATCACAAAGTCAGGCGTTGTAGGCCAGCCTGGCCAACATGGTGAAACGCCGTCTCTACTAAAAATACAAAAATTAGCCGGAGTTGGTGGCAGGCGCCTTTAGTAATCCCAGCTACTTGGGAGGCTGAGGCACTAGACTGGCTTGAACCTGGGAGGCGGGGTGCAGTGAGCTTATATCTTGCCATTGTACTCCAGCCTTGGTGACAGAGTGAGACTCCGTCTAAAAAAAAAAAAAAGACATCTTAAAATGGCCTTCCCTTATGTAAAACTGTATTTAAGTAATTTCACGGATTTTTCAAACACTGAGTTTCAAAAACCAACTGAATAACTCTGACATGACAATTAAAGCTTGAACCTGGTGACTCCAAGCTAAGGCTAATATTAAGCCTGAAACAGGAGGGTTTTTTTTTTTTTTGGACAGAGTTTTGCGTTTTGCTCTTGTCGCCCAGGTGGAGTGCAATGGCGTGACCATGGCTCACTGAAACCTCCGCCTCCTGGGTTCAAGCGATTCTCCTGCCTCAGCCTCTCAAGTAGCTGGGATTACAGGCACGTACCATCATGCCTGGCTAATTTTGTATTTTTAGTAGAGACGGGTTTTCTCCATGTTGGTCAGGTTGGTCTCGAGCTCCCGACCTCAGGTGATCTGCCCGCCTTGGCCTCCTGAAGTGCTGGGATTACAGACGTGTTATTCTGAGAGAAGCTACAGAGCCTAAAAAGCTGGGGCCCCACAAGCAGATGCAGTTAAGGTTAAGATGAAAGGAAACTGGAAGGCTCTTTTTTTTTTTTTTTTTTTTTTTTTTTTTTTTTTTGAGACGTCCCCTGTCGCCCAGGCTGGAGTAAGCTCACTGCAAGCTCCGCCTCCCGGGTTCACGCCATTCTCCTACCTCAGCCTCCCGAGTAGCTGGAACTACAGGCACCCACCACCACGCCCAGCTAATTTTTAAAAATATTTTTTTAGTAGAGACGGGGTTTCACTGTGTTAGCCAGGATGATCAATCCTGACCTCGTGATCCACTCGCCTCGGGCTCCCAAAGTGCTCGGATTACAGCCATGAGCCACCATGCCTGGCCTTTGGGAGGATCTTACTGATGATGAAGTTGTTATTGTTTTGAGGAACATTTTAGACTTTGTAAAATAAAAACGTTAAATTTATGTTAAAAATGAATTTCAAAAAAGTATTACAGCAGGAGGAAGTACCAACTAACTATAAGATCTTTATGGCTTGCAAAAATGTAGGCAGAAAAGGGCTTTTCTCCCTAGGGAGGAGCAAATAAGATTAGAAAGGAGGTGGGAGGAGAATAGCACATGGAGGGTGAAAAAGTCAGATTTTACATCAGAGAATGTCTTACCCTGAAATCACGTTCTTAGGAGAGATGTAAAATGGGATGTATGTTGACTCAGAGTGAGGGTAGCTCAAAGTTCAGGAGCCTGAGGGAGAGAGATAAACTTAAGTAAAGTTTGATTAAGAAATATTTTATTTTATGCCTGGCCCAGTGGTTTATGCCGTAATCCCAGCACTTTGGGAGGCCAAGACGGGCAGGTCACTAGGTCAGGAGATTGATACCATCCTGGCCAACGTGGTGAAACTCTGTCGCTACTAAAAATACAAAAGTTAACTCGGTGTGGTGGCCCGCACCTGTATTCCCAGGTACTCAGGAGGCTGAGGCAGGAGAATTGCTAGAACCCGAGAAGCAGAGGTTGCGGTGAGCGAGATCAAGCCAGGGCACTCCATCCTGGAGACAGAGCGAGACTCTGTCTCAAAACAAACAAACAAGAAAACAAAAAAAATTTTACTTCAGACCAGGCACAGGCCGTGGTTCACACCTGTAATCTAGGCACTTTGGGAGGCAGAGGCAGGTGGATCATCTGAGGTCAGGAGTTCGAGACCAGCCTGGCCAACATGGTAGAACCCTGTGTCTACTACAAATACAAAAACTAGCCGAGTATGGTGGCGGGTGCCTGTAATCCTAGAAACTTGGGAGGCAGAGGCAGGAGAATTGCTTGAACCCTGCAGACAGAGGTTGCAGTGAGCAGAGATTGCGCCCCTGCACTCCAGCCTGGGCAACAGAGCGAGATTCTGGCTCAAAAAAAAAAAAAAAGAAATATTTTATTTTGACCACTGAAGACAAATTCAGCTGATATTTTAAAATGAGAAATAGGAGGAAATGTGCAGAGTGTGTGTCTGGCTGTGTGATAGGTAAGAAAAGAGCAATATCTAAGTCATAAGGGGAAGAGTATTTCTTTCTATAAACTATTTCTGGAGCACACAAACGATGGAGAATTTTATTTTTATTTTTATTATTTTTTTTTTTGAGGCGGATTTTTGCTCTGTCTCCCAGGCTGGAGTGCAGTGGCACGATCTTGGCTCACTGCAACCTCCGCCTCCCGGGTTCAAGCGATTCTCCTGCCTCAGTCTCCTAAGTAGCTGGGATTACAGGAGCCCGCCACCACGCCCGGCTAATTTTTGTATTTTTAGTAGAGATGGGGTTTCACAGTGTTGGCCAGGCTGGTCTAGAACTCCTGACCTTATGATCCACCCACCTCGGCCTCCCTAAGTGCTGGGATTACAGGCATGAGCCACCGTGCCCGGCCAGAGAATTTTATTAATCACAAATATTTTCCAGGATTATCTATGTGTTTCATCTTTCCCCATCTCTTTTCTTTGTTCTATGCATTTCTTCCTTTTGGCTTTTCCTGGGCTGCATCTTATATATGAAACCAGTAAACATAACTACAGTGTTTTGCTGAGTTCTGTGAGTAGCTCTACCAAATTACTGAATTTCACTGAGGTGATAGACCCCAATTTTTAAACAGTAGCTCAGAAGCGTAGATGGGCCCAGGGGGTTTGTTGCTGGCGTCTGCAGTGAGGACAGTGTTGTGGAACCAAGCCCTGAATCAGGGTCTGTGCTGACTCTGGGTAGTGTCAGAATTCCAATGTTAGACAATGAGTTGGTGTTGGAGAATTGTTTGATGTTCATCAAACTACAGATTTGGTGCCAGAAAAAAGATATAACGGAGGTCTGGCGTGGAAAAAAACTCTGGGTGTTTGGGAATGGGAGGCTCTGCTCTCCTGTACACAGGCCATCACACTGCCCATTGTCCTGCAATTCCATGTCTTCTCCCAGGGTGACAGATGACTGAAAACTTAGAGAAAAGGAGCTTCACTGTGGCATTTTTGATCTGTGTTTTGTGAAGAACCCACAAGTGTCTACAAGTCCCCTGGCATATCCCAACCCCCAGACACTGAATCTGCAGCAGCAACCTGTTTTCTCCACCAACCTAGGATCTGGACCACCTGTTCATAATCTCATCTTCCTGTATTCACACAGAAATAAATCAGTACAGCCCTACCTGGGTCACTCTCTGTAGCAAAAATCAGTCCTTTCACCTACATTGTGCTCTCTCCCACTCAGGGATTTATTTTTTTTCTTTTAGCTTTTATTTTTGGTTTGGGGTGCACATGTGGGTTTGTTATACAGCTAAAATTACATTACTGGGATTTGGCGTGCAGATTATTTTTTCACTGAGGTACTAAACATAGCACCAAACAGGTATCTTTTCTGATCCTCTTACTCCTCCCACCCTCCACCCTCAACTAGGCCTCAGTGTCTGTTGTTTTCTCTTTGTGTTTATGTGTTCTTATTATTTAGTTCTTACTTGTAAATAACAACATGCATTTGGTTTTCTGTTTCTGCATTAGTTTTCTAAGAATAATGGCCTCCAGCTTCATCAATGTTATTGCAAAGAACATGATCTTTTTTTAATGGCCACAGAGTATTCCATGATATTTATGTACCATATTTTGTTTTTACTGAATCTTTTACTTTATTTTTGGAGACAAGGTCTCACTTATGGCCCAGGCTCGAGTGCCATGGCATAATATTGGCTTACTTTAGCCTCAACCTCCCAGGCTCAAGGAATTCTCTCCTACCTCATCCTCCCAAGTAGCTGAAACTACATGTATGCATAACCACACCTGGCCAATTTTTCTTTTCTTTCTTTCTTTTTTTTTTTATTTTTATTTTTTGTGGAGACAGAATTTTGCCGTGTTGCCAGGCTGGTCTCAAACTTCTAAGCTCAGGCGATCCACCAACCTCAGTCTCTGCCTCCCAAAGTGCTGGGTTTACAGGTATGAGCCACCGCATCTGACCATACCATATTTTCTTTATCCATTCTACCATTGATAGGCATATATGGCCTGTCCATGTCTTTGCTGTTTTGAATAGTGCTGCAGTGAACATGCATGTGGATGTGTCTTTATAATAATTTATATTTGTTTGGGTATATACCCAATTATAAGGTTCCTAAGTCAAATGATAATTCTGTTTTTAGTTCTGTGAGGAATCGCCACACTGCTTTTTATAGTTGTTGAACTAATTTACACTCCCACCAGGAGAGTATAAGCATCTCCTTTCTCTGCAACCTTGCCAGCATCTGTTATTTTTTGACTTTTTAAAAATAGCCATTCTGACTGGTGTGAGGTGGTATCTCATTGTGGTTTTTCTTTAATTTCTCTAATGATTAGTGATGAACTTTTTTTCATATGCTTGTTAGTCACATGTATGCCTGCTTTTGAAAAGCATTTGTTTGTGGTTTTTTGTTTACTTTTTAATGGGGTTGTTTGGTTTTTTCTTGTAAAATTGTTTAAGTTCTTAATAAATTCTGGATATTAGACCTTTGTCAGAGGCAAAGTTTGTAAAGATTTTCTTTTATTCGGTAGATTTTCTGTTTACTCAGTTTCCTTTGCTGTGAAAACTTCTTTAGTTTAAATAGGTCCCATTTGTCAATTTTTGCTTTTGTTGCAGTTGCTTTTCGTAGCTTCCTCATGAAGTCTTTGCCAATTTCTGTGTCTAGAATGGTATTTCCTAGTTATCTTGCGGGGTTTCTTATAATTTTAAGTTTTTCATTTAAGTGTTTAATTTGTTTTGAATTGATTTTTGTATATAGTGTAATGAAGGGGTCCAGTTTCAGTCTTCTACATAGTGCTAAGTAGTTACTTCAGCACCATTTATGAAATAAATAACTCTTCCCACATTTCTCTTGTTAGCTTTGGCAAAAATCTGATGGTTGTAGGACGGCGGCATTATTTCTGGGCTCTCTATTCTGTTGCACTGGTCTTGTGCACTCATGGATTTTTTATAACACCTTCTCTCTTCTGCTTTTTCCCCCATAAACATTCTTTCAAGTGCATCTGTTGTGCAAAATTCAGGTGTCTAAGAGTTCAAAAATTCTTTAAAAAGTTCCAAAAGAATATTTTACTATTCTCTCTTTTCTTCAGGGTTTCAGATTATATGTAGATGTTTTCCTCTGCTTTTAAGAAAATATATGTAAATCATATTAACAGCTAAATGAACTTTTTGTAATTTTTTCTGACCCCAGATTGTCTTTATCTAGTACTTCAGATTTATTGCTTTGTTTTGGCTTCTGAAAAGTTTATTTTTTCCAGTTTTAGTCCTTTAAAGTAGACACAGATTTGTTTAGATAAAAGCTCATTTTAAGAGCACACAGAAGCTTAGCACAAGAATAGGATTAAATATAGCAATACCGAATGATAAAGACTAAAAGATACTAAGTTCCATTGACAGAAACCTGATTATTCAAGTTAATTATCCAATATTTGCAGACTGAAGTGCTTTGTATACTGCAAAAGCAAGAACAATTCAGTGCGTAAACTGAACAGTGGAGTCTGTAGTTGTAGCTTGCTTTCTATTTATTACTTCAGAACAATTAGCATAGTATGTGTAGTGTTTGCAGACAACCTGCATTCATGTAAATTAAACAGTATTTTCTTTTTTTTTTGAGACGGACTCTCACTCTGTTGCCCAGGCTGGAGTGTAGTGGCATGATCTCAGCTCACTGCAACTGCTCCCTCCCGGGTTCAAGTGATTCTCCTGCTTCAGCCTCCCAAATAACTGGGATTACATGCATCACCACATCTGGCTAAGCTTTCGTATTTTTAGCAGAGATGGGGTCTTACCATGTTCACCAGCTTGATCTTGAACTCCTGACCTCAGGTGATCACCTGCCACAGCCTTCCAACGTGCTGGAATTACAGGCGTGAGCCATAAACAGTAAACAATAGTATGAATATAAAGCCGCAATACTTACTTTGAATAAATCACTTAAATGGTTATTTTAATATTGTTATTTATACTTTTGAAATAGAAAGTGTTTTAACTGGTTTAGTTGCAATTTTTTAAAATGCTACATACATTACTACTAGTACATTAAAATATTCATACTTATTTATATCTAATATCCAAAGAAAATTTACTACCAAACTTTTAGAGCAGATATTAGTTTGACATGTTTATTACTTTATTCAATAGGGATAATTATGAGTAAACACAATTTTAGTATCTTTTATTTCACTAAATTGGAATGCTGCTCTTATAGGACAAATAAAGACGTGTGATGTGGCCACTAAAAACCATAATAGTTCTTCAGTTAACTATGTTGCAAGATCTAATATATTCCACTATATGAACACGGTCAGATTCTATTTCTTCATCAGAAAGTGTTGGAAGTTGACAGATGATTTCCATATGGAACCCCCATTCAATGGCTAGAAAATGAGACAGCAGCAGAGATGGAAAAGAAACTTTATAAAATTTTTTTGAAAATATGCCCTCTTTCTTCATAATGCTCATGTTTCTCATACTGAGAGTAGCTGTGCACTTTGGGTGTTTAGAAAGAAATTGCTTTTAGGGGAATATTTTCTGGCTGATGATCAATCTTATATCTAACCTGAGCTTTTTCTTAAGATCTTTTTAACTTTTTTCTCTCAAAATCTTGCTCAGATGGAGATCTGGTTTTCTCTCTAATGCTTTGGGTGTCTGTTTCAGAAACCTATTAGTATCCCACGGTGTCTGAATGACATGGGCTGTCACAGTGAGAACTTTTGGAGCTGTCTCTATCTGGACTCATGCTGAAAATTCAGAAGTATTTTTGCCTGCGCCATTCAGAAGTATTTTTTCATGTCGCCATTATAAGTAGAAACTGGGGCTGAAACACTGCTCACATTCTGATTATTGTTAAGGTGAAATTCTATCCACGACACCTGCAGGCTCTCCTGCAGCTCAGACATCACTCTCTGATGTGACACTAGAATGCTGTTGTGGCAAATGGGGTTCACATAAAATGAGAGCTGTGCTCTGGGCTGTCCCTCAGTGGCAGATGGTAGTGGTAAAGAGAGGACAGTAGCACTCAGGAGAAAGCAAGCAGGAGTGCTGTAGCCCAGTGCCAGGGAGTACAGAGCCACTGGTCTAAAATGGAAATAGCCAAAAAGATAGAACACTATTCAGCCATTTTTGTAGCAGAGTGAAAGGCTAGCTTCAGCAGGCACCTGGCTTCAAGCTACTAAACTACCCGCTTTCATGAATATGTGAAAAGTTTATTTGTCATTGAATATAAGCAACTAGCATACACAGATGACCTCTTCAATCTCCAGGTGAATTTATGATGAACTATGTATGACATGGTGCTGGAAATTCTTCTACTTGTGGACTAATTATGATGACCATCTTTCTGACTTTGCAGTCTTTTATAAGCAGATTGACGATGATGTGTGTCACATTCAAGATTAATTGTGTAATAAAACCATTTTCTTTCTGCTCTATTATTGTGGAGTTTCTCTGAAAATAGAGAAAATTTTTCTTTTAACTATTGTTTCCACACAGTGTCTAGAATTACCAGACATGATATAAACACATTTCCCTCTCAGACTTTGAGTCAATTCACACTTGTGCAGCAAAGTGAATGCTGTCCCTTAAATATGCACGTGGAATTTTGTCTCTGCCTATTTGGTATTGATAGTCCTCTACTGTCACTTCTAGAGAGGCTAGACCCAATTTCTACAAACTTCACAGAGCAGCAATTAATCATTTTACATTTTTCAGTGACTCTTGTATCTTCAGATTTGAAACTGATTCAGAAACTGCAGAGCCCAGAAACCCAATCAGAGTAACATGTGTGCACTGAATAGACATGTAGACATGAGAATCTCCACTTTCCCCTTCCTCCTCTTGCTAAATGCTCACAAATCTACAGGAAAACAGCTGTGGCTACTCCAGCCATTCAGGCCCTAAACTTGAAGCTCCAGAGTTTGAATCCAGGTCTTGAGATTTGAGGAAAAAAAAGTTTATCTAAAAAATGCAAGTCCTTTTGGTTATCAAACTCAGAGAGACATTAAAATGAAAGTACTGGCCGGGCGCGGTGGCTCACACCTGTAATTCCAACACTTTGGGAGGCCGAGGCATGTGGATCATGAGGTCAGGAGATTGAGACTATCCTGGCTAACACAGTGAAACCCCATCTCTACTAAAAATACAAAAAATTAACCGGGCGTGATGGTGGGCATCTGTCATCCCAGCTACTCGGGAGGCTGAGGCAGGAGAATGGCATGAACCCGGCAGGCGGAGCTTGCAGTGAGCTGAGATTGCACCATTGCACTCCAGTCTGGGCAACAGAGCGAGACTCAGTCTCAAAAAAAAAAAAAAAAAAAAAGGTACCGTTATGTCTTTCTCCCCCCCCTTTGAACTATGTATTCATCTCTTGAAACTGTTCACGATTGCCACAGGTAACTATAAATTAAACTAATAATGCCACATTAGACACTATATCCCATACCCTAAACCATAATGATATATATGTAATCAATAATCGATGTTCTGTAAATAAATAAAAATTCCTGACAATCGACTCTGTATCAGCCCACTCTCTGTCCCTGTCTTGTTGTCCTTACAAATCATCTTGTAACTGATGGTAATCAAAATGTAGATTCCAGGCAACTTGAATCTTTGCTCCCAGGTTATAATCCTTAAGCTTGACCCAAGTAAACTGTATACTTATATTCATGTTCTATCAGCTTTTTAAAAAAATGTAGACTTATCATTTAGAATGTGCGAGAGTAGCCTCTATGAGGGGGATCTCTTCTTTGATTGTACTCCACTTGCTGTAACACCAAAAGATGCAGAGCCAGGTGGATCCTACCTGGAATCTGCAGATAAGGTCTGGCTTCTGCCTGGGATTTATGGGAAAGGACCGGAATTTGGATTGAGAATGTACAGAAAATGAACAAAAGTCATTTTCTGCATTGTGAAATGTAAACATAGGCATCTTTTTTTTTTTTTTTTTTTTTTGAGACGGAGTCTCGCTCTGTCGCCCAGGCTGGAGTGCGGTGGCCTGATCTCAGCTCACTGCAAGCTCCGCCTCCCGGGTTCACGCCATTCTCCTGCCTCAGCCTGCTGAGTAGCTGGGACTACAGGCGCCCGCCACCTCGCCCGGCTAATTTTTTGTATTTTTTTAGTAGAGACGGGGTTTCACCGTGTTAGCCAGGATGGTCTCGATCTCCTGACCTCGTGATCCGCCCGTCTCGGCCTCCCAAAGTGCTGGGATTACAGGCTTGAGCCACCGCGCCCGGCCAAAACATAGGCATCTTACAGCCCGCATGTGGGAGTGTGGCTCTTTGAGATTTTTCACATCTTGTTCGTTGGTCTACTACAGTTTTATGAGGGGCTCCAGGAGAAAATAGAATCTGATGGCAGAATCTGTAAGTGTAAATAAGCATCTTAGGAGGGAGAGAGCGAGGCCACAAAGTATCCAAAGTCATGACCACAATTATATTTAGCTGTAAAATGTAATACTAGAGTAGAGTATTTTTGCTCTTTCTCTTACCCAAGAGCTAGCAAATCAGAATGGGTGGTCCATGTTCTGGAGCTCTACCAGGGCAGTTCTATTTTCTATTTAGAGTCAGCCTGAGTCTCTCCAGCCTGGATTATCATTGGGCCATGAGGCCCAGGCCACTGGGAATTCTCTCACAATCATCTAGTTGTCTTTGAGACATTTGAGGATGTCCAGAGCAGAATTGTGTCCGGCTGACAAGAGTGGTTAATTCTGCTTCTGTCTCAGTGTAAGAGAAATGAGTCATTCTGTGTTTGTTCATTCCCTTATACAAGAGATATCTTTTGTTGGTATCCAGATGAGTTTCTCCAGTTTCCTGGTACTTGGATAATAAGGAGAAGATCTGGAGACCCAGATAGATAAACTAGTTACTTCCACTTCATATGGGCATTAAAAAAATACATGAAGCAGTCATATTTCCTACAGTCCAGAAACTTTTAGTCTAGACTAGCAACTGGATAAATAATTGAATTATGCATCATATGGTTGGTATAATAAATAGATGTGTCAAAAAATCTTGGGCTTTATTTAGACCACTTTCTTTATATTGTTGTGACTTCTGATGTCTACACCTGAAGGGAGATTTATGAATAAAAGAATTGTTATAAATTATTATTATTTTTTTTTGAGATGGTGTTTCACTCTGTCACCCAGTCTGGAGTGCAGTGGCACGATCTCGGCTCACTGCAAACTCTGCCGCCCAGGTTCAAGTGACTTTCCCTCCTCAGCCTCCCGAGTAGCTGGGATTACAGGTGCCTGCCACTGCGCCCAGCTAATTTTTGTATTTTTACTAGAGGCTGGGTTTCATCATCTTGATCAGGCTGGTCTTTAATTGCTGACCTCGTTCCGCACCCGCCTCAGCCTCCCAAAGTCTTGAGATTACAAGCGTGAGCCATTGCTCTCGGCCATATATTTTCTATTTCTTTTACCTTGCTAACTGTAGATAGTTTTATTTTCTAATAGAATTACCCTAGAAAACCTTAAGGGATTTGTTTAAATTGCATATTAGTATATAGTATACAGTTGTCAGGGCAGTGACTAGAAAAGATAAACACTACAGAAACTCTGGGATTTAAGTTTCTTTTAGGTAAGCTTAGAAACAAGACAAAACTGGAAGTACCCTAGTTGCATAGAGAACAGAATTATACATACAAAGGGTTCCCACCCTGCCCCAGACATGTTCAGATTCATCCTTTTTGGAGGCCTTAGTTAGGTCTGAACCTACCCTGGAGTATTGCCTCACAGAACTAATTAGAGGAGATCAGAGTTTTGGCTGCTGAATCCTGCTCCCTTTCTAGAGCTGGTGCTCACAATTTCCTGAAATTCAAAAGCAGATAAATGGGAAAAATAAAGTATGTATTGTATGGTCTTTGTTTTTAAATTTTTATTAAAACTAGTGCAGAGACATTCTATTTAGCAACTTGTTTTCTATTCCTGCAGATCCAGTAGTTGCTCCACAAGTCAAAAAAAGTAAATATAAACAGAATGAAATTTTCTCTATATTACATTAAACTCTTCCTTTCTATATCTCTCTCATCTGTCTATATTTAGCTTTTATTCTATACAATTTTTTAAAAAATTTGATGACAGAGAAACAGAAGAAAAAATAAAAATGCTGGGCCCTTTATCTAAATCCTGAAAATTTTGAAACCCTTAGTACCAGTTCCCAGAATGTTAAGAGAATTAAATAACATAATGTGTTATGCCCAGCACAGTGCTCTGATTCATACTGTTGAGCACATAGTGCCTACTTAATAAACATTGCATTAGTACATGTGTATATGTTGTTTTTTAAATACAGACTTATTTAGATATTGCTGCCTTCTGTTTCCTCTGTAAATTTTTTTTTTTTTTTTTTTTTTTTTTTGAGACGGAGTCTCGCTCTGGAGTGCAGTGGCCGGATCTCAGCTCACTGCAAGCTCCGCCTTTCGGGTTCACGCCATTCTCCTGCCTCAGCCTCCCGAGTAGCTGGGACTATAGGCGCTCGCCACCTTGCCCGGCTAGTTTTTTTTTGTATTTTTTAGTAGAGACGTGTTAGCCAGGATGGTCTCGATCTCCTGACCTTGTGATCCACCCGTCTCGGCCTCCCAAAGTGCTGGGATTATAGGCTTGAGCCACCGCGCCCGGCCTCCTCTGTGAATTTTAAAGAGCCAGGAAAAAATATAAAACTTTTAAATGGAAATGGGCTGTCCTTATTTGTACTAGAAGTGTTTGGTTACGGCAAGAGTGCTAAGTGTAAGGGACCCTGTGCTGTTCATGCTTTCTCTAACCAATGCTAATAATGAGCCAAGGGGAAGCAACATCAGCATTGACAGGGGACTTGTTTAAAACACTCATTCATAAACCCTTTTCAAACCTGCAGAATCACATTACAGAATGTGCGGCCACAATTATCAAGTGATTTATAAGCTCGTTAAAGCTTTAGAGGCAATGCTTAGCTTAGTGTTTATCAGCCCAGGTTTCTCATTAGGATCACATGGCTGATATGCAGAAATCTCTTGTGCCCAGGCTTCAAAATACATTCATGAGAGTTAAGTTCCACCTTTGCACTAGAGGGTGGTCACAGGGCCTATTCTATTTGGGTTTGGTAGGGACAGGTCATTGTGGTGCATGTTTCCATTACTGTAGCAAAAATTGCTGGTGTCTATGGCATGGGAGGGCACCTGAGGACAGGAAAGGAGAAACTTATATTTGCATCTTCATGGAGCAGCTCATTGTTCCTGAATTTCTTCTGTTTTAAAGGACACAAATGGGTGGCCTTTTCTGTCTTTTTCTGCTAGATGATGTCATGCTAGCAGGTAAACATGTGGTACACTTTTAAAGACATATTCTCGAGATGCGGGTGTAATTTGTACAGAGAATCTCATCTGAGAAGAAACTCCAGAGAAGGAGAAGAAAGAAAAAAAATGGCTTTTCTTCAGGTAAACGTGTCAGATGAAGAGCTGTGTCCACTCTTCCTCCTGGACTGCCATGTGTTTCGTACTCACAAACCTTTACTTCTCTACTTGTGTTTTTCCTCCCTGAGTTTGATTTAATTACTTCTTAAAATTCCTATGATAGTCAAGGGTCTTTGAAAAATATTTCTTTTATATATCCCACAGACTTCTGTACATTCTGTATGTAATAGCTTCTTATATGCCATGCAGAATTATCAGCAAGAATTTATGATCCACAATATTAAAAATATTCCCTTTGTGGTTGTTGAACATGGAAAGATGTGGATACTCAAGATTTATATTGGGGAAAATTGTGGTCCTTGGTAAAGATGGTAAAGTAAAAGCCTCCATTTATGTGTTCCATTAGCTCTATGCAGAACAGGATTCAGAAAATGCTTATTTAAATAGGGTGGAATTTATTACCCAGAAAGTTCTGAAAAAAAAGGAGATAACTGCTCTCTAGGGTGCTAAATGAAGCCTACTTAAAATTACTACTAAAAATTACAGAACGTAGGAGTTAACAGTATTTTGAAGTTTGCATAAAACTGATGTTTCTTTATGGTTAAATTCAGATTATAATTTGTTATTTGGGAGGAATATTTCAATAGTGATGCTGTGTTCTTCTGTGAGCATTAACACATCATAAAAATTTGTCCTAGTGCAGTTAATGGTTAATGAGTCACTTGGTGAAGTAGCTCTCTCACAGATTTTTTCCACTATAGTTAATTATTTTTTCTCTTCATTGTTAAGCATCCTTATGCAGCAGATTTGCATTAACCATCACATTTAATCTGGCAGTTGTCCTTTTTTCTTTTTTTCCTACATAATTTTCTATGGAAAATGAAGGCTGTTATCTTTGTTTACAGGCCAGAAAAACTTGGAAAAACACAGGCTCTTCCACTTACTGGATGTTTGACAAAATATCCTTCTTGAGCCAAAAACATTGACATTATTGGTGAGCTTGTTACAAATTCAAAAAATCAGACTTCATTCCAGGTCTTCTGGGGAAAAAACCCTGCATAACAAGGTCTTCAGCTTATTGTACATATTAAAATTTGAGCGGTGCCTTCTAACTCAACATGTCTTCTCCATATGAAAAATATTCACATCTCATTCTGTGTGATGTAAATATAGCACTCAAAAATGTACATGTTCATGCCCTTAATTTTATACTTTATTATCTAGAAAAATATCATATATGAACTGATGTTATGGATCTTATGCTGCCCTTTTTTTCTCAGAGAGTACATTAGAGAATATTTCTGTGTTGAAAATTATTTTATTGGATAATTTTAGTCCTGTAAGTCAGAACCACTTCTCTTTGCTCTCTAATTTCACCTTAGGTCAAAATAAAAATTCTGCCCATGGCCACTTGGTAAAAATGTGTGTCTGTGTTTGTGTTTCAGGGACCATTGCAATTTAGAGACGTGGCCATAGAATTTTCTCTGGAGGAGTGGCATTGCCTGGACACTGCACAGCGAAATCTATATAAGAATGTGATGTTAGAGAACTACAGTAACCTGGTCTTCCTTGGTGAGGATAACTTTAATACATAATTCATAAAATACCCGAAAGGTTTTCTCTTTTTTTGTAGAATGTTTTTTTAGCAATTTATTCTTTACGTAAAGGAGTTTCAGATCCATTTTTTCCAGAAAATCTTCAGAATTTGTTCATTTAGAAAAGAGTATCTTCAGTGCTTCTGGCCTGTAATCCCAGCACTTTGGGAGGCTTGGGTGGGGGGATTGCCTGAGGCCAGGAGTTTGAGACCAGCCTGGCCAACATGGTCAAACCCCATCTCTACTAAAAATACAAAAAATTAGCCATGCATGGTGGCACGCGGCTGTAATCCCAGCTACTTCGGAGGGTGAGGCAGGAGAATTGCTGGAACCCAGGATGCGGAGGTTGCTGTGAGCCGAGATTGCGCCATTGCACTCCGCCTGGACGACAGAGCAAGATTATGTCTCGAGAAAAAAAATTTTTTCTTCAAGGTGTTTCATCTTAATCCAATCTTTCCACATTCCTGAGTTGAGTTGAGAGGTTTCCACATTCCTGAAACCTCTTCAAGTTTCCATAAACTGATGTTTCATCTTAATCCAATCTTTCCACATTCCTGAGTTGAGCTGTATTTTTCACTCTAAATTAGTGGTAATTACAAAAATTTACTGACATAAAATATTGCAGCCCCCATCTGAAAATCTAAATGCCACCACCAATTTTTGATTCCGTAGTACCAGGTACTAAAATTAAGAAACCTACAAATTGGAAGTATTTTCTTTTTCCTTTTTTTATTTATATTTTTGAGATGGAGTCTTGCTCTGTTGCCCAGGCTGGAGTGCAGTGGCGTGATCTTGGCTTACTGCAACCTCCAACTCCTGGGTTCAAGCAATTCTCCTGCCTCAGTCTCCCGAGTAGCTGGGACTACAGGCATGCGTTACCATGCTTGGCTGAGTTTTGTATTTTTAGTAGAGATGGGGTTTCACCATGTTTCCCAGGCTGGTCTCCAACTCCTGACTTCGTGATCCGCCCGCCTTGGCCTCCCCCTGACCTTGTGTTCCACCCGCTTTGGCCTCCCAAAGTGCTAGGATTACAGGCATGAGCCACTGCACCCTGTAAATAGGAAGTATTGTTTAAATATCTATAAATTTCTGTTATACATTTGTATTTTGGTATTAATTTACTAGAATATTTTATCACGTCATCTTTGCTGAGCACATTACTAGCTTGTAATTGAAGAATATCAGCAAGATTCATGTTATTTATTCTTAATAAAACAGGTATTGTTGTCTCTAAGCCAGACTTGATCACCCGTCTGGAGCAAGGAAAAAAACCTTTGACTATGAAGAGACATGAGATGGTAGCCAAGCCCCCAGGTAGGTGCGAGTGAAAATGAATACAACAGACAACACAGTAAGAGGTCCCAAGGTCAAAGAGAAAGCCAGTCCTTAAAATGTGATTCGGGAAGCTGTGTTCCAAAGGAAATAGTTCCTGGGCAGTTGTTTTTTGTTTTTGTTTTGTTTTTTAATTTTGGTGTCACAAAGGAACATCTTCTGTCTTATGCTTTTAAATTCTCTAAGGATTCTACTTTTCATTTGGTGAGCTTTCTTCAAGTTCACAGTGAGAGCCAAAGTCCTCTTCATGGCATATAAGAGATTGCACAAGCTGGCTGCTTTTCCATTGTTTTGGGGACACAAAAATATCTGCATGATTTTGAGAAACTAAAACTACTTTTTAGTTCTATTTTTGCATCGGGTCTGAAATGTGTGAGAGTAGTAGTTTCTGTTGCATTTTTTTGTTCATTTTTCTTTATAGTCCATTACATTTTTATTACTATATAGTTTTAAAATATAATTTGCAATTATACATATGATATGTTTCTGCTTTGTTCTTTTTCCTCAAGATTGCTTTGGCTATTCACACTTTATTGTAGTTTCATGTAAGGTTTAGAATTGTATTTTCCATTACTGTGAAAAAAATACCACTGCAATTTTGATAGGAAGTTTACTGAATCTGTAGATTACTTTGGATGACACTTTAATAATACTTATTCTTTCAAGCTACAGACAGAAAATATTTTAAAATTATTTGTATATCAATTTTTTTATTATAAAGATTTTTGATCTCCTTAATTTTTTTCTCAGAAATTTTTTTAATGATACATTAAATAAGATTTTTCTTCCTCTATTTTATCAAATAGTTTCTTTTAAGTGCATGAAACCATTCATGTACTTGATGTTAATTTTCTATTTTGGTAATTTACTCTTTAATGAGTGTATTTATTAGCTGTTTTTTTTTTTTTTTTTTTTTGACAGTTTCGCTCTTGTCGCCCAGGCTGGGGTGCAGTGGCACAATCTTGGCTCACCACCACCACGCCTGGCTAATTTTGGGTTTTTAGTAGAGACGGGGTTTCACCATGTTGGTTAGACTGGTCTCAAACTCCCGACCTCAGGTGCTCCACCCACCTTGGCCTTTCAATGTGTTGGGATTACAGGAGTAAGCCACCACACCTGGCTAGACAGTTTTTAATGTACTGTTTATGGTTTTTAAAATATGAGATTGTATGATCTACAAACAGCAACTATTTTACTTATTTTTCTTCATTTTCACTTTCCTCCCTCCCGCCCTCCTGCGCTCTCTCCCTTTCCTTTTCCTTTTCCTTTTTCCTTTCCTTTCCTTTCATGGGGTTTCACTCTTGTTTCCCAGGCTGGAGTGCAATGGTGTGATTTTGGCTCACTGCAACCTTTGCTTCCTGGGTTCAAGCGATTGTCCTGCCTCAGCCTCCAGAGTAGCTTGGATTACAGGTGCTCGCTACAATGCCTGGCTAATTTTTTGTAATTTTTTGGTATAGACGAAGTTTCACTCTGTTGGTAAGGCTGGTCTGAAACTCTTGACCTCAGATGATCCACCCGCCTCTGCCTCCCAAAGTGCTGGGATTACAGCCGTGAGCCACCGCACCCGGCTGGATTTTTTTTATTTCTGTGAATAATTCTTCTGTCACATACTTCTAGTGCTACATTCAAATAGATGTATTGCCAATGGGCACAATATAGTTTTGTATTGGTGTCTGAATGTGATGGAGCAAACACCTCTTCAAGTTTTCATAAACTGATTTTAGAAGCATTTCCTCAGGTAACCGTGTGGGTTTATTTTTTTCTTTCTTTATTTTTTTTTCTTTTTTTGAGATGGAGTTTCACTCCTGTTGCCCAGGCTGAAGTGCGACGGTGCGATCTAGGCTTGCTGCAACCTCCACCTCCTGGGTTCAAGAGATTCTCCTGCCTCAGCCTCCCAAGTAGCTGGAATTACAGGCATGTGCCACCACGCCCCAGTGATTTTGTATTTTTAGTAGAGAAGGGGTTTCTCTATATTGGTCAGGCTGGTCTCCAACTCTCGACCTCAGGCGATCCGCCAGCCTCTGCCTCCCAAAATGCTGGAATTAGAGGCCTGAGGCACCCAGCCTGGCCCAACTGTGTGGATTTCTATGTAGGCAGAACTGACCTTAAACTGTGGTTCAGGTAACTGAAATTGAGTCATTGATCAGCTTCAGGGACCACAGTAAAAGCGAAGGTCTGTAGCCCTGCCTACATGGCTGTAAATGGATGCCTTCATTTAGGTCTCTGGAATTGCAGGACGTCTCCCAGACTGTGGCTGGAATGAGTTTGGGATGGTTACAGATTAAGTTCAGAATTCTCAGTGAGACCAAGTTGGCTGAATCCTATCCTGGTCTGTAGCCAAGAACAGGGGCTAACCCTGTAGTTTCCCACCTGAATGAGGGCCTGTCTTCTGAATAGAACACTTCTCAATCTTCTGCTTTAACAGCGTTTCACAACTCCCTCCCCAGATCTCAAATATCTTTTAGAGGCACTTATTTTGGAAAAGTCATCTTGCTACATAACCCAGGCTGGTCTCAAAATCCTGGCCTGAAGAAGTTCTCCAACCTTAATGTACCATGTAGCTGTCATTACAGTTGTGAACCATAATGCCTGGTTTTCTCATAAAGGCATTTTTGTCAGGGATGGTTGAGATTTTTTTTGCTGTAAGGGGATATGAAAATAGGGCACTTTTAATCTTACTGATATCACTCTCCCTATATGTTTTTACTTTCTATTTTCTATTTCAAATTTGTCTGTAATTTTAGATTCAGATATTTAGGACAATATGCTAGAATTTGCATGGTATGCCTAAAGTAAATTAGGTAATTAGTAGGCACTCCATATTTACTAAAATAGTTACTTATAAATTTCAGTTTGCTGTAGGCAAAAAGGAATTAAAGGATTTTCATCTACTTACTTCAGCTTATATCTAAATAATAATAAGCTATATTTTCTAATATTTGTTTTATATATCAGAGGGTCTAACCTATTCTGCAAAATACATGTTTTCTTTATTTAACAATGTAAGACTAGTCTTTGCTTCTAAAATTGGATGACAGCAGTTTCATTTTGTGTAATAATAGCATATATTTAAAACATTAAAAGTAACTCTAGATTCTTTTAAGTGCTAATTTACTGTTTCTTTATTAGAATCTTCTATTTATACTGCATATTCTCTGAAATTTTACTCCCGCACAGTACATGCCAATGATTCAAAATACCTACATTTAATGAGTACAAACTAACAGTTAAATATTGCAGCTACCTAGAATTTTTTTGTTTGTTTGTTTTTGTAAGATGGAGTCACACTCGTTGTCACCCAGTCTACAGTGCAGTGGTGCGATCTTGGCTCACTGCAACCTCCACCTCCCGGGTTCAAGCCATTCTCATGCCTCAGTCTCCCAAGTAGCTGGGATTACAGGCATGTGTCCCCACCTGGCTAAATTTTGTATTATTTGTAGAGACGGGGCTTCACTATGTTGGCCAGGCAGGTCTTGAATTCCTGACCTCAGGTGATCCACTTGCTTTGGCCTCCCAAAGTGCTGCGATAACAGGTGTGAGCCACTGCGCCCAGCCTGACAGTTATTTTTTTGTGATACATCAATGTTGCATACTAGATTTTATGAGTAAACATTTCTATTATTGTTTCAAAGTTCCATATGAGTGTGTTTTCTCAGTGTAGGTTTTTTTTTTTTTTTGAGACGGAGTCTCACTCTGTCGCACAGGCTGGAGTGCAGTGGCGTGATCTTGCCTTACTGCAACCTCTGCCTCCAGGGTTCAGGTGATTGTGGTTCATGCCTCAGCCTCTCAAAGTGCTAAGATTACACGTGTGAGCCACTGTACCCAGCCTCATTTTAAGTTTCTTAACATTAGTTTATTGTGTTTTTTGGTTTTATTTATGTATTATAATTTTAGACAATTTGCAATTCTGTTTGTACACTTTAAGTCAATTTGAGTTTTAATTAAGAGATAAATTATGTCTATCATAATCAGATTACATATGTATATGTGTATATCTGTAAATATGACTCCAATTTTAGTTATGGCTCATATTCTTTCTTAGCTGATTTTCCATGGTAGTTTTTTTTTTTTTTTTTTTTTGAGACGGAGTCTCACTCTGTCGCCCAGGCTGGAGTGCAGTGGCCGGATCTCAGCTCACTGCAAGCTCCGCCTCCCGGGTTCACGCCATTCTCCTGCCTCAGCCTCCGTAGTAGCTGGGACTACAGGCGCCCGCCACCTCGCCCGGCTAGTTTTTTGTATTTTTAGTAGAGACGGGGTTTCACCGTGTTAGCCAGGATGGTCTCGATCTCCTGACCTCGTGATCCGCCCGTCTCGGCCTCCCAAAGTGCTGGGATTACAGGCATGAGCCACCGCGCCCAGCGATTATTCTCTTTAAGGTGGAATAATATTCCATTGTATGTATATGTTACATTTTTTAATATGTTTATAAATCAAGAGATATCTAGGGTGCTTCAGCCTGTTGGCTTTTGTGAATACTGGTTACAATAAACATGGGTTTGCTTTGCTACCCAGGCTAAAGTGCAGTGGTGCAATCTCAGCTCTCTGCAACCTCTGCCTTCTGGTTTAAGCAATTCTCCTACCTCAGCCTCCCAAGTAGCTGGGATTACAAGTGCATACCACATCGCCAAGTTAATTTTTGTGTTTTTAGTAGAGATGGTGTTTTACATGTTGGCCAGGCTGGTCTCGAACTTCTGACCTCATGTATCTGCCCACCTTACCCTCCCAAAGTGCTAGGATGACAGGTGTAAGAAACTGCACCTGGCCTGTGTTACCTATTTTGGATATAGATTTATAAATACTTTTTTCCATTTATGTATTTTTATGTCTAAGTAGTTTATTTATTTATTTATTTATTTATTTATTTATTTAATTTTTTTTTTTTTTTTTTTTTTTTTGAGACGGAGTCTTGCTCTGTCACCCAGGCTGGAGTGCTGTGGCCGGATCTCAGCTCACTGCAAGCTCCGCCTCCCGGGTTCCCGCCATTCTCCTGCCTCAGCCTCCCGAGTAGCTGGGACTACAGGCGGCCGCCACCTCGCCCGGCTAGTTTTTTTTTGTATTTTTTAGTAGAGACGGGGTTTCACCGTGTTCACCAGGATGGTCTCGATCTCCTGACCTCGTGATCCGCCCGTCTCGGCCTCCCAAAGTGCTGGGATTACAGGCTTGAGCCACCGCGCCCGGCCTAAGTAGTTTATTTAAAATATGTTTTTGTACCATTCAAGAAAATAAGCCAACTTTATCAGTGTTGATAATCAGTTTTTGACCTCGTTTTTTAAAGAGATTATTTTTCTCTATTTTGTAAACATGGCAACTTTGTGGAAAATCATTTGATCATATACAAAATGGTTCATTTCTGAGCTCTGTTCTTTCATCTGTTTATCTTTGTCTCAGTATCATATTGTTTATGTTACTGTAGCTTATAACTGAAGGTTGTATTGATATCTTTGAAAAATGAATTTTTTTGCCCCCTGAGCAAGAATATGTTGAAGAGGGTGTGTTTCATATTCACATATTGTTGAATTTGCCAGTTTGACTTTTGCTTTTAATTCCTAGTTTTATTCAGGTTTTATTAGTAAATACCCAGTGCATAATTTTGGTGTTTTTAAATTGATTTGTTGTTGGTTTGAGACAAGATCTTACCGTCACCCAGGCTGCAGTGCAGTGGCAGAATTTTAGCTTACTGTAGCCTCAGCCTCCTGGGCTCAAGTGATTATTCTTTCACCTCAGTTTTTTGAGTAGGTAGGACTGTAGACACGCACTACCATGTCTGGCTAATTGTTTGCTTGTTTGTAGTGTTAGGATCTCACTGTGTTGCCCAGGCTGATCTCAAACTTTTGACACCAATGGATCTCCCAAAGTGTTAGGAATATGGGCAAGAGCCTTGGCACCCAGCCAGTATTTTTAAATTAAATAAAACTTGTTATATGTCCTAACAGAATATGCCAGATGCAAATAAGAATATTGTGTATTATCTTGGTTTTCACTGGAGAGTTTTGTGTGTTTCTGTGAAGCCTAGTTGGTCTATAATATGGTTTGGATGTCCATGTTGTCCAAACCTCATGCTGCAATATAAATCCTCAGTGTTGGCTGTGGGACCTGGTGGGACATGTTTAGGTCACGGGGGCAAATTTCTCATGAATGGCTTGGTACATCCTCTCTGTAACCAAAAAGTTTACACTCTATGAATTCAAATAAGAGCTGGTTCATTAAAATAACGTGGCTCCTTCACCTCACACTTGCGCTGTCTCTTACTACATAATATGTCCAGTTACTCTTTACCTTCTACCTTCATTTTAAGCTTTCTGAAATCCTCACCAGAAGCAGATGCTGGCACACACTTATATACTCTGCCAAGCTGTGAGCCAAATAAACCATTTTTTTTTAAATAAATTATGCACTGTTAAGTATTTCTCTATATGCAAAATAATCAATATAGTCTATAATGTTGTCTAAGTTTTCTGGTTGTTATTTTTTATCTGAATTTTCTATTATTGCAAACTGGGTCTTGATGTCTACAATTATTATGTTGCTATGTATACCTTGCTTCACTTTTATCAATATTTGCTTTATATATTTTGGAGCCCTGATGTTATATACACATATACATATAGATAGATAAATACTATAATTATAGATTTCTGCTAAATCAACTCACTTTAACATCATATAATATCAATTTTTGTCTTGTAGAAGTACTTGACTGAAAGCATATTGTGTCTGATATAATTATGACCACCTTACTCAATTGTGGTTACTATTTTCATGGAATATACATTTTTTTCATTCTGTTACTTTCAGCCTATTTGACTCAATGCTAAAGTAAGTCTCTTGTAGGCAGCATACTGTATGCTTTTTTAAAAAAAATTTCAGGCATTCTATATCTTTTTCTTTATATAATTTACATATATATTTATATTTGTATTTATTTATTTTATTTGGTTTGTTTTTGAGATGGAGTTTCACTCTTGTTGCCCAGGCTGGAGTGCAATGGCATGATGTCAGCTCACTGCAACCTTCACCTCCCAGTTTCGTGATTCTCCTGCCTCAGCTTTCAAAAAGCAGGCATGTAATCCTGAGTAGCTGGGATTACAGGTGCATGCCACCATGCCCAGCTGATTTTTTGTATTTTCAGTAGAGATGGGGTTTCACCATGATGACCAGGCTCGTCTTGAACTCCTGAATTCAGGTGATCTGCCTGCCTCAGCCTCCGAAAGTGTTAGGATTAAGCATGAGCCACCACGCCCAGCCTCATTTATTTTTTAGATAGTGTCTCACTCTGTCAGCCAGCTTGTTTGTATTTTTTTGTAGAGACAGAGGTTTGCCACTTTGCCCAGGATGATCTTGAACTTTTGGGATCAAGTGATCAGCCCACCTTGACCTTCCAAAGTCCTGTGATTACATTTCATTTTATTAAGTAATCTATATTTAAAATGATTGGTTAAAGAAATGAAGTTGTTATTACCACTAATATTGTTATTGTTTTGTGTGTTTCTAGTAGTTATATTTTTCTCATTTCCTATTTTACTTACCTAATTTCCATTTAATTCTGTACCGGCATGCTTTGATTATATTTTACTTTCTTTTGCATACTTTCTACAAATAGTATCTTTGTAATTATCTCAAAAACTGGAGATTACATACATCTTAAAGTTAAAACAATACATTTTAATCTCATAACAACTTCAATTGAATAAAAAAACTATGCCTCTATATTTTCCAGTTTGTTATTGATATTAAAATTATTTTACATAGTGTATCTACAGGCTCACGCCTGTTATCCCAGCACTTTGGGAGGCTGAGGTGGGTGGATCCCGAGGTCAGGAGATCAAGACCATCTGGCCAACATGGTGAAATCCCGTCTCTACTAAAATACAAAAAATTAGCCAGGCATGGTGGCCCATGCCTGTAGTACCAGCTACTCAGTAGGCTGAGGCGGGGGAATCACTAGAACCCAGGAGGCACTCCAGCCTGGGAGACAGAGTGAGACTCCATCTCAAAATATATATATATGTATTTCCAAATACTCAGTTTGGTCTTATTAATTATATTGACATTGTTATGCAACATATCACTAGAGTGTTTTTATCTTGCAAAACTAAATCTCAGTACACATGAAACAACTACCAATTCTTTGTATTTTGTGGTTCTTTTCAAACACCACTCTGTTTTCTGTTTCTGAGAGTATAATTGCTTTATATATCTCATCCAATCTCTTTTTGTGACGGTCATTTTATTTTGCATAGTGTCATCAATATTTATCTTAATAGTTGTTACAATATTTTCTACTTTTTGAAAACTGAGTGATATTCCTGTATTTTTGTGTCTACTGAATAATTTGGTGACACAAATTTGGATTACTTTTACCTATTGGCTTTCAGTAACAAAGCTGTAATAATTATGTGAAAGTTAATATATGTGCTGCATTCTGTTTTATTAGTCTACTTTTTCAGCTTTAAACTCACCAAATTATTTTAATTCTGTAGCTTTTGATGTGTTTTGAAATCAGAAATGGTAATGCCTCTAACATTGTTCCTGTTTTTGAAGATTGCTGGGTACTTTATTGTAGGTTTGGATTCCATATACTTTTAAATTTGCTGTTTTTATTTCTTTGAAAATGCAATTAGCCATTTGAAAAACATTGCATTAAATCTGTAAATTGAGCAGTAAAGACATCTTCAAAATATTAGTTATTTCTTTTTCAATTGTTTTTGAGATGGAGTTTAATTTACCTCCTTTACCAGTTACCTTGTGCCATTTTGGTTAGTATGTTTTTGTTACATTTATATGTGCAGGAAGAAATTACAGCTTGAGGTATTTTGCAATGTCATCTTACTTATGTAGTTTGTATCATTTTATAGGTTAGGTTTGTAAAGTATATTTATCTGAGTCTAGCAATTGAAGCAATGTGTTTTTATTGTTTCTTTCAGTTATGTGTTCTCATTTTGCCCAAGACCTTTGGCCAGAGCAGAACATGAAAGATTCTTTCCAAAAAATGATACCGAGAAGATATGAAAAACGTGGACATGGAAATGTACAGTTAATAAAATGGCGTGAAAGTATGGATGAGTGTAAGGTGCACACAGGAGGTTATAATGGACCTAACCAATGTTGTACAACTACCCAGAGCAAAATGTTTCAATGTGATAAATATGGGAAAGTCTTTCATAAATTTTCAAATTCAAACAGACATAAGATAAGACATACTGAAAAAAAACCTTTCAAATGCATAGAATGTGGCAAAGCTTTTAACCTGTTCTCAACCCTTACTAGACATAAGAGAATTCATACTGGAGAGAAACCCTACATTTGTGAAGAATGTGGCAAAGCCTTTAAGTACTCCTCTACCCTTACTACACATAAGAGAATTCATACTGGAGAGAAACCATACAAGTGTGATAAATGTGACAAAGCCTTTATTGCATCCTCAACCCTTAGTAAACATGAGATCATTCATACAGGAAAGAAACCCTACAAATGTGAAGAATGTGGCAAAGCCTTTAACCGATCCTCAATCCTTACTACACATAAGAGAATTCATACTGGAGAGAAACCATACAAGTGTGATAAATGTGGCAAAGCCTTTATTACATCCTCAACCCTTAGTAAACATGAGATCATTCATACGGGAAAGAAACCCTACAAATGTGAAGAATGTGGCAAAGCCTTCTTCCAGTCCTCAATCCTTACTAGACATAAGATAATTCATAGTGGAGAGAAACCCTACAAATGTGAAGAATGTGGCAAAGCCTTTAAGTACTCCTCTGTCCTTGCTACACATAAGAAAAGTCATACTGAAGAGAAACGCTACAAATGTGAAGAATGTGGCAAAACCTTCAAGCAGTCCTCATACCTTAGTACACATAAGATTATTCATACTGGAGAGAAACCCTACAAATGTGAAGAATGTGGCAAAGCTTTTAACCAGTCCTCAACACTTACTAAACATAAGAAAATTCATACTGGAGAGAAGCCCTATGTTTGTGAAGAATGTGGCAAAGCCTTTAAGTACTCCTGTACCCTTACTACACATAAGAGAATTCATACTGGAGAGAAACCATACAAGTGTAATAAATGTGGCAAAGCCTTTATTGCATCCTCAACCCTTAGTAAACATGAGATAATTCATATGGGAAAGAAACACTACAAATGTGAAGAATGTGGCAAAGCCTTCGTTTGGTCCTCAGTCCTAACTAGACATAAGATAATTCATACTGGAGAGAAGCCCTACAAATGTGAAGAATGTGGCAAAGCCTTTAAGTACTCCTCTGTCCTTAGTTCACATAAGAGAAGTCATACTGGAGAGAAACCCTACAAATGTGAAGAATGTGGCAAAGCCTTCAAGTACTCCTCAGCACTTAGTACACATAAGATAATTCATACTGGAGAGAAACCCTACAAATGTGAAGAATGTGGCAGAGTCTTCAGGCGCTCCTCAGTCCTTAGTAAACATAAGAAAATTCATACTGCAGAGAAAACCTACAAATGTGAAGAATGTGGCAAAGCTTTTAACCAGTCTTCAACCCTTACTACACATAAGAAAATTCATACTGGAAAGAAACCTTACACATGTGAAGAATGTGGCAAAGCTTTTCACCTATCTGCACACCTTACTACACATAAGATACTTCATACTGGAGAGAAACCGTATAGATGTAGAGAATGTGGTGAAGCTTTTAACCGTTCTGCAACCCTTTTTTCACATAAGAAAATTCATTCTGGAGAGAACAAACCATACAAGTGTGATAAATGTGGCAAAATCTTTATTTCACCCTCAAGCTTTAGTAGACATGAGATAATTCATACTGGGGAAAAATCCTAGAAATATGAAGAATGTGGCAAAGCCTTCAAGTGGTCCTCACACCTTACTATACGCTGAGAGTTCTGAACTTACTCTGTAATCATGCCAAACTCCTCCCAGCCACAGTCTGGCAGAGGTCCTGCCATTCCAGAGACCTGGAGGAAGGGGCCCATTTACAGCCATGTAGGCAGGCCTGCAGACCTTGGCCTTTACTATGGTCCCTGAAGTGGTTCAGTGACTCAGTTTTAGTTACGTGAGCCACAGCTTAAGGTCAGTTCTGCCTATATAGAAACCCACACAGTTACCACACAGAGGAAATGCTCTCTGGTACTCACTGAAAGCCATACTCATCCGCATCTTGATACAAGGCCCACCATATGCAGACCTGACTGCAAAAACATGCCCTAGTGTCTGCCCTACAGAGCAAAGTCCTGAAGGATATTTAGTCTGTCCAAAACTAAAATGAAAATTAAAACTCCCCAACCCCCTCTAACAAGCCAGCTAAAGGTGAACCCTAGTGCAGACCCAGCAACCTTGTGACCAAGCTACAACCCCTCTTCACTACTAGTTCAGAGGGTATCTCATCACCCTGAGGGCCAAACAAAAGATCTTTACCTTGTAAAATCAGTGTATGAAAAATTGAAAAGGTGTTTGCTCCATCAAATTCAGACGCCAATACAAAACTATATTGTGCCCATTGTCAGTGGTTCTATTTTAATGTAGCACTGGAAGTACGTGGCAGAAGAATTAGTCAAAGAAATAAAAATAGCCATTGAAATTGAAGAAAAATAAAAAGTTGCTGTTTGTAGATCATACAATCTTATATTTGAAAAACCTTACGCAGTACATTAAAACCTGTCTAAACCAATAAATACACTCAGTAAATTAGCAAAATATAAAATCAACATACATTATATATATGGTTTTATACACTTAAACTCTCTGATTAAACAGAGGAACACACTGGGCACTTTGGGAGACCGAGGCGGGTGAATGATCTGAGGTCAGGAGTTTGAGACCAGCCTGGCCAGCATGTTGAAACCTCATTTTTACTAAAAATACAAAAATTAGCTGGGTGTGGTGGCTAGCACCTGCAATCCAAGCTCGTTGGGAGGCTGAGGGAGGAGAATCCTTGAATTTGGGAGGTGGAGGTTGTGGTGAGCAGAGATCATGGCATTGCACTCCAGGCTGGGCAACAGTGCCAGACTCCATCTGAAAAAGAAAAAGAGAAAGAAAAAAATCTTATTTACTATACCATTAAATAATAAATTTCTGGCCAGATCTGGTGGCTCATGCCTGTAATGTCAGCACTTTTGGAGGCTGAGGTGGGTCATGAGGTCGGGAGATCAAGACAATCTTGGCCATGGTGAAACCCCATCTCTGCTAGAATACAAAAAATTAGCTGGGCATGGTGGTGCACGTCTGTAGTTTCAGCTAATTAGGACTGAGGCGGGGGAATCGCTAGAACCTGAGAGGTGGAGGTTCCAGTGAGCTGAGATCATGCCACTGCACTCCAGCCTGGAGAAGAAGCAAGTCACTGTCTCAATAAATAAATTTCTGAGAAAAGCTAAAAAGTCTTTACAATAAAATGTCAATAAAAAATTAGAGAAAATCCAAATAAATATAAAACTTTATGGGTTGAAAGAATAAATATCATTAAAGTGCCATATTATCCAAAGTTATCTACAGATTCAATAAACTTCCTATCAAAATTTGCAGTGGTATTTCTTTCAGAATACTGGAAAATACTATTTTAAAATTTATATGAAACTAAAATAAACTTTGAATAGCCAAAGCAATCTTGAGGAAAAAAAAAAGTAGAAGGATATCATACTTACAATGTCAAGCTGTATTTTAAGACTGTATAGTAATAAAAACAGAATGGATTGTGCAATAAAGTGAACAAAAATGCACCAGAAACTACTATCACATTTTTCAGACATGATGAAAAAAGAGAACTTAAAAAATAGTTTCTCAAAATCATGTCGATATTTGTGTGTCCGCAAAACAATAGAAAAGCAGCCAGATTGTGCAGTCTCTTATATGCCATGAAGAGGACTTTGGCTGTCACTGTGAACTTTAAGGAAGTTCACTGAAAGAAAAGTAGAATCCTCAGAGAATTTAAAAGTATAAGACTGAAGATGCCCCTTTGTGAGAGCAGAATTAAAAAACAGAAACAAACAAACAAAAAAAACAGCTGCCCAGGAAATACTTCTTTGGAACACAGCTTCCCGAATCAGATTTTAAGGATTGGCTTTCTCTTTGAGCTTGAGACCTCTTACCTGTGTTGTCTGTTGTGTTCATTTTCACTCATACCTGGGGGGTTGGCAATCATCTAATGTCTCTTCAGAGTCAAAGCTTTTTTTCCTTGCTCCAGATGGGTGATTAGGTCAGGCTTAGGGACAACAATACTGTTGTATTAAGAATAAATAACATGAATCTTGCTCATGTTCTCCAATTATAAGCTAGTAATGTGCTCGGCAGAGCAGATGTAATAAAATATTCTAGTAAATTAGTACCAAAATACTAATTTGTAACAAATTTCTAAATATTTAGAAAATGCTTTCAATTTGTAGATTTCTGAATTTTACTATCTGGTACTACTGAATCAAAAATTGGTGGTGGCAATTAGATTTTCAGGTGGGGGCAAGAATACTTTGTCACTAAATTTTTGGAATTACCACTAATTTAGAGTGAATTATACAGCTCAAATCAGGAATGTGGAAAGTTTGGATTAAGATGAAACGTCTTCAAGAGATACTTTTCTACATGAGCAATTTTGGAGATTTTCTGTAAAAAGGGGATCTGAGGCCGGGCGCGGTGGCTCACGCCTGTAATCCCAGCACTTTGGGAGGCCGAGACGGGCGGATCACGAGGTCAGGAGATCGAGACCATCCTGGCTAACACGGTGAAACCCCGTCTCTACTAAAAATACAAAAAAACTAGCTGGGCGAGGTGGCGGGTGCCTGTAGTCCCAGCTACTCGGGAGGCTGAGGCAGGAGAATGGCATAAACCTGGGAGACAGAGCTTGCAGTGAGCTGAGATCCGGCCACTGTACTCCAGCCTGGGTGACAGAGCGAGACTCCGTCTCAAAAAAAAAAAAAAAAGGGATCTGAAACTTTTCTGCAAAGAATAAATTACTAAAAAAATTCTACATAAAAGAGAAAACCTTTAGGGTATGTTATGAATAATGTCTTAAAGTTATCCTCAACAAGGAAGACCATATTTCCGTAGTTCTCTAACATCACATTCATATACAATTTCCACTGTACAGTGTCCAGGCAATGCCACTCCTCCAGAGAGAATTCTATGGCCACATCTCTAAATAGTAATGATCCTTGAAAAACACACACACACATTTTTACCAAGTGGCCATGGGTGGAATTTTTAATTTGACTTAAAGTGAAATTAGAGAGTAAACAGAAGTGGTTCTGAGTTATAGCACTAAAATTATCCAATAAAATGATTTTCAACACAAATATTTTCTAACGTGTTCTCTATGATAAAAAAGAGCACCATAAGATCGAGAACTCTGTTCATGTGTTGTATTTTTCTAGATGTTAAAGTATAAAATTAAGGGCATGAACACAAACGTACATTTTTGAGTGCTGTATTTACATCATACGGAATGAGTTGTGAATATTTTTCAGATGGAAAAAACATTCAGAAGGAACCTCTCAAATTTACTATGTACCATAAGGTGAAGATTTTCTTATGTAGGTTTTTTTTAATTTTATTTCCAAGAAGATCTGGAGTAAAGTCTGATTTACGTATTTATTTCCTTTTTTAAATTTGAGATGGAGTTTCATGCTTATTGCCCAGGCTTGAGTGCAGTGGCATGATCTTGGCTCACGGCAGTGTCCCCCTCCTGGGTTCAAGCAATTCTGCCTCAGCCTCCTGAGTAGCTGAGGTGACAGGCATGTGCCACCACGCCCAGCTATTTTTGTATTTTTAGTAGCGATGGGTTATTCTCCATGTTGGTCAGGCTGGTCTCAAACTCCCAACCTCAGGTGATCTACCCGCCTCGGCCTCCCAAAGTGCTGCAATTACAGGCATGAGCCAGGGCTCCCTGCTGATTTTTTTGAATTTCTAACAAGCTCAGCAGTAATCATATTTTCAGAGGAAGGAGCAGGCACCTTTTTTTGCTGTTCTCCAACCTCCTTGAGTGACATCTCCTGACACAGGAGTGAACCAGATGAATAGGGCCTGAAGTGACTCCCCAGCAAACTGCAGCAGCCCTACAGAATAGGAACCTGACAATTTAAAGAACAACAAGCAAACAGAAAGCAACAACAACAGCATCAACAACAAAAAGTACCCACAAAAACCCCATCCAAGGCCAGGCATGGTGGCTCACATCTGTAATCCCAACACTTTGGGAGGCCAAGGTGGGCAGATTGCTTGAGGCCAGGAGCTCGAGACCAGCCTGGCCAACGTAATGAAACCCAGTCTCTCCTAAAAACTACAAAACAGACAGGCATTGTGGTGCCTGCCTGTAGTCCTAGCTACTCAGGAGTCTGAGACATGAGAATCACTTGAATCTGGAAGGCAGAGGTTGCATTGACCCGAGATTTTGCCACTGCACTCCATACTGGGTGACAGAGTGAGTCTCTATCTCAAAACAAAACAAAAAAACCTCATCCAAGGGTTAGCAGCCTCAAAGATTGAAATTAGACAAACTCATGAAGATGAGAAAGAATCAGCAAAATCCCCTGAAAGGCCTCATCTCCTAGAGATGATCAAAATGTCTCTTCACCAAATTCACAGAACTGGACAGAGGATGAGATGGATGGAGTGACAGAAGTGGGCTTCAGAAGATGTGTAATAACACACTCCACTGATCTAAAGGAACATGTTCTAACCCAAGGCAAAGAAGCTAAGGAACTTGATACAAGGTTAGAGGAGTTGCTAACTAGAATAACCAGTTTAGAGAGGAACATAAATGACCTGATGGAGCTGAAAAACACAGCACAAGAACTTCATGGAGCACACAAAAGTATAAATAGCCTAATTGACCACGCAGAAGAAAGGATATCAGAGTTTGAAGACCACCTTGCCAAAATGAGGCATGCAGACATGATTAAAGAAGAAAGAATAAAAAAGAATAAACAAGGCCTCTGAGAAATATGGTGTTCTGTGCAGGAAATGCATGAGGGGAGAAGAAAAGATACACACAATACCGTTAAGTGTAAACAAGCTTTATCCCACGTAAATGGCAATGCAGATATAATAAGCAAATTGATATCATAAGCAAATTGCAATGGGAAAGGGACAAGGGAAAATATATAAGTAAATGTACAAAACCAAACTATGTGGTCCATAGTTCACTCTATTTAAAAATATGTAGTCCTCATAATATTCTATTTAACAGCCTGTCGTAGCTCTTTGGTGTTCAGCCCAAGCACATCTAATATATGCTGGTGCCACTACCAGGAACATGTGTCCCATCACACCACAATCAGTGGTGTCTCTCTGATGGGAAGAGACAGTGCCAAGGACATTTTCGCTGGAGGTAGGAGGTGGGGTCATAAAGCAATAGCAAAGAACCTTGTTCAAAAGGGTCAGATATATTTACACTCATCAGACTAGGGAGGATTCGTCACCACACCAGGAAGCAACAACCTGGGCTCCCAGCCAAGTCCGTACACAAATAAGCAGAGGTTTCTTGAAGCCTTGGTGTGGTCTTGGAATCTCTTTTTGTAACAAGTTGTTTGGCATGAGGCCCTGTCCTGAGGGCCATTTGCGACTGGGCTCAAGGAACACAAAAATGTTAACTTGTTTTTGTGACTATTGTTTTTCAATAACTAACGTATAGGAATAGATTGGAATAGAGATTTTTTTCTGAAACAGCACTGGATGAATGCCTCAAGGGGCTCACACAACCTGTGCCGGGACTTGGTGACCATTGTTTGTGTCCACGTTTAATTTAGTTCAAATTTGATATTTAACATTTCCTCCACATTTGACCTCGCTTGGATACTCAAATGTAGGAAAATACCCTCACAGATTCATGGGGAATGCATAATTGATATAGATTACAGATCAAGGGTAAGCACGTGAGAATTAAAAGCACAATTAATAAAAACCACACCCAGCATGGCTTTGCAAGGAGAGTCATATTGTGAGAACTGCCAGGGATATACACACAACATTCAGTATGCGGTAAGGTGCAAATGCCTCCTTGGGCTGCCGTAAGTATATTTAATGCCATTTGATTTTGCAACACAATAGTACTCAGCTGAGAAAATTCATCTGATAACAACATAAGTCCAGTGCTACTATCATTAAGAGCTTTTTCTACATGTAAGGTAAATATTTTAATCTGTTGCTGAAGCAGGATTGTACCAGCAGCAGGGGAGAATACTGTGATAGGGTACCACCACCAGGGAGGCCAGCGCATTTGTAACCAGCAGTGTTTGTAAGCATCAAGATTACTGGGGAGGGGAATATTAACCTGGGTGGTAAATGTAATAAATGGCCAACCCCAAGTGTATCTCCCCATCCAATGCAGGGACTGGTATCACCATCCACAGGATCTGCATACTCAGAGGGCCCGCCAGGGGACAGTAATGGAGCTACTGTAATAATAATGTACTAATGTCTTACTAAAATAGGAAAGAGATTGTGATTCACTGGGGGCAATGTTGTTGATTGGGAGTATGTGTTGACAAATGTCTGGAGAAACCCCAGAGAAACATTAGAGGAGCCATTTAACGCCTCCAGACAAAGCAAGGGCTGTATGGAATCCAGCCACCAGCATAGCAGGTTTTCAGTAGATACCATTCCAGGAATATTGGGCAGGATACCAAGGCTTTCGACGCAAGGTGAGGGTGGAGTTCATCTTTTGTCTGACTTGGCAGAGATAGATTGCTTAATGTGGTCAAAGGAAGTCCAGATTGGATTGCGAGTGTTGTTGTTGTGGCCCTATTGGTAACTACATAGCCATTCAGAAATGTTGTCAGGGACAATTCTGCAAGGTAACACATTCCAGGCGGCCTCCGGCAACTCAACATACAGCCATCATTGATTGTGGTTGACTTCAGTTGCAGCAGTGGCTACCAAGGTGATGAATTTATTCTTGGCCTCAGACACAAAGACACAGGTGCTGACCATTAATAGATAGGTTATTCCTTGTAAAAACAAAAACAGAGGGGAACATGACATTATTTTTCATCTTTAGGAAATGGTACTATGCCTTCATTTTCTGCTTTCATAGCTACAAGGTCACCAGCCTTAGGGTTGGGATCTGATGGGCTCTGTACCCATAGTTTGGCTCCAGGATTTAACCTACCTGTACCAGGGGATCTGAATCCCCCAGTTCTATATGTAGACTCTGTTGGCGCAGAGATTTCCTCAGGGGTTAATTTTGACAGGGTACTACTAGCAATTGAGCAGCCCGCATCTGTGGTTTTATAGCAAAAGAATCTGGAGTGGTATCGTATAAAATGACCTTTAACTCTCCCTAGTAATCACTATCAATTATACCACCATACACTATAATGCCTCTCATTGCAAAGCTTGAACACGTTGTAATCCATTCATCTGCATTCAAGTTTACCTTTATGGTGGAAATTTTGGCCTATTTTTCTTCCTTCTCATTAAATAGTCTGTCAAGAGAAAGCAGAGACTCATTTGCATCAATATGGAAAACAGGGCAGGGTGCAGTAGCTCATGCCTGTAATCCCAGCACTTTGGGAGGCCCATGTGGGCAGATCACGAGGTCAGGAGATTGAGACCATCCTGGCCAACATGGTGAAACTCTGTCTCTACTAAAAATATAAAAATTAGGTGGGCGTGGTGGTGCATGCCTGTAATCCCAGCTACTCAGGTGACTGAGGCAGGAGAACCGCTTGAACCTCAGAGGTGGAGGTTGCAGTGAGTGAGACTGTGCCACTGCACTCCAGTATGCTGACAGAGCTAGACTCCATCTCACACACACACACAAAAATAAAATAGAGAAAAGAAAAGAAAAAGAAAAGAAAACAGTGATAATGATAGTGTGGGCCAGGATTGAGATATCTTCCCAGTATTGGTTTCCCTAAACCTCTTTATTCCCAATTAAACATTTGTTTTCTTGCCATTGGGGCATCCAGGTAGTAAGACCATTTGGTACTGACCAAGAGTTGGTATAGAAGTGACAAATCCCTCCGGTCTCCTCCTGAATAGCTGAGAGGAACGGCTACTAGTTCAGCTAACTGGCTGCTCCCACCCCTTCCTTCATCAGAAATGCTGATGTTTTTAATAGGATTATAAGCCAGGGCCTTCCAGCATCGGTTTCCACCGATATATTTGGTGGATGCATCAGTAAACCAACATGTTTCTGATCCTCTGGGCTTAGTTCTTTAAAGGATTTGCCCCACTGGGTGAGGGAGGTTTCCTTCCCTATCTGCAGGACTTGCTCGGTGGTTTTCTGAGCTGGCAGGTTTTGTACATCCTCATGTAAAAGTGATACCCACTTTGGTTTTGGCTTAGCCTGGTCTTGTATATACCATGTCCATTTTATGATGCTACCATCTTGGGTATGTCCTATCTGGTGGGTTTTGGGGGAACTCATGTCCCAAGTCATAACAGGAATTTCAGGCCTCATAAAAACATCATGGTTGAAGCAGAGGTGTTCCATTTCCAGCAAAGCCCAATAGCAAGCTAACAATTGCTTCTCGAAAGGGGTGTAAGTTTTTCCGACCTCTGGCAGTTTCTGGGTCCAAAAACATGAAAAGTACCCTCTTTCCATCTTGTTTCTGCCGAAGGCTCCAATTAGCATGTTGATCTAGGACAGTTACTTGCAGTTCTCCTGGCCCATCCTGTATGGACCATAGATCCAGGGCCAGTTGCGCTGCTTGTTTAGCTTGTTCAAAAGCCATGCTCTCTTTCTCTCCCCAGTGAGAGTCATAGCGTTTTCTAGTGGCTGTATGCAGAGGTTGTAAAATGTTACTCAAGTGGGGAATATGATGTCTCCAGAATCCAAAGATGCCAGTAAATGTCTGGGCCTCCTTTTTAGTCATAAGGGTTGCAAATTCCAGTATTTTAGCCTTACCTTTGGTAAAATGGATTATATCTCTGCATTCCATAGGATGCCAAGGAATTTTACAGTTTGTGCAGGTCTTTGAATTTTGCTAAGGTTAATTTCCCATCCTTGAGATAGGAGCTGGGTTTTTACCTGCTCCAAGCCCCAGCAAACTAGTTCTTCAGTTTTAACCTGACTGAGCCATTCGGACAGCTGCCTTCTTCAACAACGGGCTGATAGCTTTGAGCCTGATCAGTCCAGATATAGGCCTGGCATTGGGCCAGGGTCAGTCTGGAAATCACACTAGCATTTTCCTTTTCCAACTTACATTTCTCTTGTAGCAACCAGCCCGTATCTTGACACATTAACTTATAAGCGGTAAACGAACACCATCCTTCCGGGAGATCCCTCAGCATCTCCTTTGGGGACTGGAATCCCCTGCAGCACTTCACGCACAGTCAAAAGTTTAAATCGCACTAATTTAGATTCTCAATTCTCATAAAGTCCAGTTTCCCTTGACCATTCAATTGCCAAGGGGGAGAACTGGGGGAGTCCCCATCCCAAGATATCGGAAGTCTCTGAGCCTCCAGCCCAGACCTTCTGGCCAAAAAGCAGCACGCTTTTGTTTTCAAATCCTGTTTGTGACGCCAAAAATGTTCTGTGCGGGAAATGCGCGAGGGGAGAAGAAAAGACACACACACAATACTTTTAACGGTAACAAGCTTTATACCACATAAATGGCAATGCAGATATAATAAATAACATAATAAGCTAGTGCTATAATAAGCAAATCAATATAAGCAGATTGCAGATATAATAAGCAAATTGCAATGGGAAGAGGAGAATGGAAAATGTTTACACTCACCAGACTGTATATATTTACACCGCCAGACTGGGAAGAAACAACCTGGGCTCCAGAGTCGGCCACTCGTCCATGCAGATGAGGAGAGGTCTCACGAAGCTTTGGTGCAATCTGGGACCCTAGCTCTTTTGTAATGAGTTTTTAGGCATGGGGCTTAGTCACAAGGGCCTTTCACTACTGGGCTCAAGGAACACAAAAAGGTCAACTTGTTTTTGTGCTTCTCTATTGTTTTACAATAACGAATGTATAGGAATAGATTGAAATAGAGATTTCTCTGAAACAGCTCTGGATGAATGCCTCAAGGGGCTCATACAAGCTGTTCCAGGACTTGGTGACCATTGTTTGTGTCCAGGTTCAATTAAGTTCAAATTTAATATTTAACTTTTCCTCCACACTAGACTATGGAGGATTCACCACCAGACTGGGAAGCGACAGGCTGGGCTCCAGAGTCGGCCACCCATCTGTGCACAGATGAGGAGGAAAAAAGAAAAAAAAAGTGAAAGACATTATCCCACAGTTTGCAAAAAATATTATATTTAAATTGCTGTAAATACATGAACATATCATCTCAGTCATAATCAAAATTAAATACCTGACAACACACTTGAAAGTTTGGGAGAAACAGAGAAGTGTTTTTGTCTTCCCCAGGCCCACAGGTCCAGTGCCTTGTGCCCCCTCACTGTCATGCGGGTTGCCATGGGCCCCACAGGATATAGGAGGCACACAGCAGATGGTGGCTGAAGGTGGGGTGTCTGGCGGGACCAGCTTCAAGATCAGAGACCTTGGTTCATTGTATTGAAATCAGCCAGCTCAGGAAAAGAGACCTGGCTGCCTCAAGCTCTATGTCCATCTGCATTAGCCATGTAAGGAGGCTTGAGCACCCATGGGCACACAAACCCATCCCACCCCAATATTTCATCAACTATTGAGGAATCTGAAGCCATGTTCTCGATGAGCATATGCTTCTGCAGTTACAACCACTATGGAAAACAGTATGGAGATTCCTTAAAGAACTAAAGGTTATCTACCATTTGATCCAGCAATCTCAGTACTGGCTATCTACCCAGAGGAAAAGAAGTCACTATATGAAAAAGACACTTGCACATGCAAGTTTATAGCAGCACTATTTGCAATTGCAAAAATATGGAACTAGACAAAATGCTCATCAATATTGAGTGGATAAAGAAAATGTGGTACATGTATATTATGGAATACTACTCAGTCATAAAATGGAACAAAATAATGGCGTTCTCAGCAGCCTGGACGGAGCTGGAGACCTTATTCTAAGTGAAGTAATTCAGAAATGATAAAACAAACATCATATGTTCTCATTTATAAGTGGGAATTAAGCTATGAGGATGCAAAGGCATAAGAATGATACATGAATTTTGGGGACTCAGGGAGGAAAAATGGGAGTGAGTAAGGGATAAAAGGCTACACTTTGGGTACAGTGTTTACTGCTCAGATGATGGGTGTGCCAAAATCTCAGAAACCACCACTAAAGAATTTAGCCATGTAACAAAACAACACCTGTACCCCTAAAACCTATTGAAATTTTAAAAAAGAAAAACCATCCCAATTTCTCATTTTAAAGTTGGGAAACTGAGGCCCCAAAAGAGGCAGACCCCAGGAGGAAGGCAGGGTCTGGAGTATTAGGGAGAGCTCCAGCTTCCTCGGCCTTGGCTCTACTGCACCCATCAGGTTTGCTCTGGAAATTAGAGCCCCTAAATACTAGAAAGCCCTGTGCTCTCCTTCTCCACATGGGCTATTTTTGTCTCCATATTCTCAGGTAAGTACCCACAGACACACACACACAAACACTTCTCAGGGAAAGATCACAGAGGTGAGGACAGAGAAGAGGTAGACAGAAACCAGGCATAAGACAAACACACACACACACACACACACACACACACACACACACACACACAAAAAAAAAAAAAAAAAAAACAGAATAGGGGCAGCGCTGCTATAAGCCAGGGGCATGCCCTCCTCTAGCTACATGTCCAGGGGCACAGAGAATGAGCAGGAGGATCCTCCGGGTTCCAGGGTTCTCCATCAGCTGGGGTCCTCTCCAGGTCAGTTTCAAGAGGACAGGACTGGGGTCCTGCTATCCACATCTGTAGGTACCAGAAATGGAAATGAGCTATGTCCCCATCTCAGCCTAGTATAGACAATGGTTACAGCAAAACCTTTTCGTACCTCACAAACAAGAGTACTTGAAGTGGGTGACCTCAATGGTTGCACAAACCCGTAAGTGTCTGCTGGCCTTGGTTCTTCATTGGTGAACCAAGACTCTTTGCTCTGAGACTGCAAAAATGCTTCCACTCCCTAGAAGTCCTTCAGAGTGAGGCATGGTCACTCCAGAGGCATCTTGGGGAGATAAAGGTGGGATAGAGCAAAATGTGCCATGTAACTGGACTCTGAGTCTGAAGTTCAGGGAAAATACTAGTTCCTGTTGTGTTCTTTAGATGATCATTTAGAAGTAGTAGAAAATAATTTCCCTGGATGAGGGGTTGTCCCTCGTGAGTAAAGAGCACAACCCAAAAGGTGGAGGCAAAGAAAGGACAATGGAGGCTTCCAAGGTTATTCTTATTGCACTTGGAGTCTTCAGATGCTGCTCCTTTGTCCCCTGGGACCCTGGAGAGTCAGTGTCTTGAGGACCCAAACATAAAAGTAGCTTTGTTCTGTGATGCTCCTGCATGGGGCTGCAGTGCCAGTGATGGCCTCTAGGTGGTGACAGCCTTCTGGGTTTCTGGTGCCTACTGAGCTTTGCTGGAGAAGCTGGAGCAAGGAAGAGTCACACTGAGGTCATGCACCTTGTGTTATTATTAACGATCCCCACATTATCAAGTGGTCAAAAGCAGGAAGGAGAATTTGAGATTCCCCGACGCATTCACTTAGCCAGTCTTTTCCTTGCACTAACCCTTTGCCAGTTACCCTGGTGGACCCAACATGTGGTACAGAAAATGACTGAATCCTGCCTGCACCCTACCCTGAGGACCAGTCTGAGGACAGATGACCAAAAACACTAAAGCAAATATATGAAAAAAAAGAGCAACTGCTATAATATCAAGTAGAATGTTGACAGAAGAGCTGGGAAATCATTACATGGAGTGACCCAAATGCCTCCCTGAGATGACACTTATGCCATGATGACAATAACAATAGGGAGCCATACCTGCACAAGAATGTGCCAAGACCAGCTTGATCAGGGAGACCTTAACCTAGTGGTGCTAGAGGAATTAAAGACACACACAGAAATATAGAGGTGTGATGTGGGAAATCAGGGGTCTCACAGCCTTCAGAGCTGAGAGCCTCAAACGGAGATTTATCTACATATTTATTAACAGCAAACTAGTCATTATGATTGTTTCTATAGATATTAAATTAACTAAAAGTATCCCTTATGGAAAATGAAAGGACGGACCAAATTAAAGGGATAGGTTGGGTTAGTTAACTGCAGCAGGAACATGCCCTTAAGACACAGATCGCTCATGCTATTATTTGTGGCTTAAGAATGCCTTTAAGCGGTTTTCTGCCCTGGGTGGGCCAGGTGTTCCTTGCCCTCATTCCTATAAACCTACAACCTTCCAGCTTGGGCTTTAGGGACATTATGAACATGTTACAGTGCTGCAGAGATTTTATTTATGGCCAGTTTTGGAACCAGTTTGTGGCCAGATTTTGGGGGTCTTGCTCCCAACATGTCTCCTTTCTTCGATTTGCAAAGAGATAAAAGCAAGGGCAGCTTTGTCACAGTGAGCTACTTCTCGCAGGAGTTGGGATCCACATCTGCAGACTATACAAAGACAAATAACATAGATTAAAAGCACAGTCATCATTGAAATCACAGAGCTTCTAAGTGTTTTTATCTATTTTAATGGATTACTGGCTAATTTGTCTGCAGCTCCTTTAAGTGCTCCAGTTCCTGGCATTAAGGTCAGTTGTGCCTAGGATGCTTAAATTTTTGTCCTTTTAATTTTGCTATATCTAAAAACAAGTTTGTAGAATGTCCTTCTAGATGCATTTCTATTCTTTCCTAAATTTTGACATTATTAAGAGCATTTAATAGTTTCCACAAATCTTTATGTTTAGCTCCTAGAGCGGGCCATATCATTTGAGGTTGAGGTGCAACTATACCACCATGGTTCCAGGTAATAGGAACTTTTGCTGTACTTCTTATCATTTCTACTATCTGACCATTTTGTCCAGATCATCTGAACATAGTGTGGCCATGGCACACAGACTGAGAGGTGCAATTCGAGCTAAACATCCCTTTAGGTGACCAATTAATAATGATTCCATAGGAATCGTTGTGCAGCACCTTTGCCTGTTCTGCAAAACAAGCTTCTTGAACAAGTACGTTCATTTTTTCTAACTGGGTCCAGTCCTGTTTACAAATAGGTTTTTGAGGGTGGTATGCCTCAATTATAGGAGCAGATTTATTATGATAAATACTGAGATCAGAAAGCATGTGTAACTGTCAGAGTTATTGCATCTAGGCATTATTACCAGCCTTTATTGAAGGAATACTCACAGCGGTGGTGATAACTGCTATCATAGCTACCATTAAATCATTCAGTGTGACTGGTTGTCCCACTTTCCTCAGGTTTTCTTCCGCCATCTGTGACAGCTTCTTGATCTGTCCCCAGGTGGGTGGCTGTGGATCCTCCTGGAGTCTCTTCCTTGGCATCTGGCTCATGATAAGGTTTCAGATGTCTTGATGGTATCGAAATTGGCTGTTAATTTTGGACTGGAGAAATACAAGCATAACCTCTACCCTAAGTTATTATTTTACTTATTTCCTTTTGGTTATTGGATCTTTCCACTAAATCAGGTGTTTTGCTTCTGTCTTTGCAACTGGTTTCTGCAGATGCTGTTCAGCTGCTGATAACATCTGACCTTTGGGCAGGCTCAAAAAGTTTAAAGTTAATAATGCTAGGTTCAGTTGCATTTGTGGGGTTCCATATTCTCTGTCTCTTCTTTTCTGCTTTTGCAACTGCTGTTTTAGGGAGAGATTCTTTCTTTCTATTATGGCTTGTCCTTGAGAATTGTATGGGATACCAGTAACGTGTTTAATATTCCACATAGAGAAAAATGTAGCTAGAGTTTGGCTAGTAGAGCCTGGGGCATTATCTGTTTTAATAGGAGCTGGAATGCCCATCACCAAAAACACTGCAAAAGACGATGTTTAACACAGGCAGCAGACTCTCCTGTTTGGTATGTAGCCTAGACAAAGTGAGAAAAGGTGTCCACACATACATGTACATAAGCTAGTCTCCTAAACGAGGGAACATGTGTGACATCCATTTGCCAAATAGAGTTAGGTTCCAGTCCTTGAGGATTAACTCCTCCTGTAAAAGATGAGGAATACACCATTTGGCAAGTTGGGCATTGCTGGATAATAGCTTTAGCTTCTTTCCAGGTAATGTTGTATCTGTGCTTGAGACCAGAGGCATTGACATAGGTTAAATTGTGAAAGTGTCTAGCATTAGATATTGCAGTAGCAACTAGGTGATCAGCCATTTGATTCCTTTTAGTTAAAGGTCCTAGAAGAGGTGTATGAGCTCTAATGTGAGTGATGTAAAAAGGGTGCATTCTACTCCTAACTGCTGTTTGCAATTGGGTAAATAAAGTCATCAATTGTTTATCTGTATGAAATCATAACTGAGCATTTTCAATTAACTGTGTGGAGTGAACCACGTATGAAGAATCAGAAATCACATTAATAGGCATATCAAAAGCAGTCAATACCTCAATTACAGCTACAAGCTCTGCTTTTTGAGCTGAAGTATAGGGCATCTGAAAAACTTTACTTTTTGAGCCAGAATAAGAAGCTTTACTATTATTAGACCTATCTGTAAAAACATTCTTGGCACCTTCAATTGGTTTCAATTTAGTTATTTTAGGGAGAATCCAATTAGTTAATTTCAAAAACTGGAACAGCTTCATTTTAGGAAAATGATTATCGAGAATACTTACACAGTCAGCTAAATGGGCTTGCCAAGTAAGACTATTTATAAAAGCTTCCTGTATTTGTGCCTTCGTGAGAGGGACAATAATTTTTCCAGGATCATATCTATGTAATTTAACAGTCCTAGTTCTCCTAATCCTTATCAAAGTAGCGATTTGATATAAATAAGGAGTTAGAGTCCGTGAATTAGTATGTGGAAGAAAAGCCACTCTACTAAGTCCTGTTCTTGGACAATAACACCAGTAGGTGAATGCTGAGTTGACAAAATTAACAAATCTTGTCTTCTCTGGATCTATTCTATTTATCTGAGCTTTATGGACCTGCTTCTCAATCAGTTGTAACTCTGCCTCAGCCTCTTTCGTTAATTGCTGAGGGCTAGCGAGACTAGGATTTCCTCTAAGGATAGAAAACAGATTACTCATGGCATAGGTAGGAATGCCTAGAGCAGGTCGTATCCAATTAATATCCCCTAGTAATTTTTGAAAGTCATTTAATGTTTTTAGTTGATCCTTACATAAGGCAACTTTCTGTGCCACAAAGGTAGTGTCATTTACTCAGGTACTCAAGTAGGAGTAAGGAGTAGTAGTCTGAATTTTGTCAGGAGCTATAATTAAACCAGTGCGAGAAACAGAATTTTGCAAGTGATCATAACATTGGGGTAATATTTCTCAAGTGGGGGCAGCACAAAGTATATCAGCCATATAGTGAATAATGTAACACTGTGAAAATTTTGTACTAGTAGGTTCAATTGCTTGCCCCACATATATCTGGCAAATTGTTGGGCTCTTTGACATGCCTTGTGGCAACACTTTCCAATGAAAACGCTTAGCAGGCTGCAGGTTGTTTACTGCAGTAATTGTAAATGCAAACCGTTCATAGTCTTGCTAAGCTAAAGGGATAGTAAACAGTCTTTTAAATCTATGACTATTAGAGGCCAATTTTTTGGAATTGTAGCAGGAGAAGGCAATCCTGGCTGTGATGCTCCCATAGGTTGTATAACTTAATTGATGGCTCTTGAGTCAGTTAATATTTTCCATTTACCTGATTTTTTCTTAATTACAAAAGCTGGAGAATTCCAAGGAGAAAATGTTGGATCTATGTGCCCATTTTCTAATTGTTCAGCAACTAATTTCTCTAAAGCCTCCAGTTTCTCTTTATTTAGCAGTCATTGTTCTATCCAAATTGGCTTATCTGTTAACCATTTTAAAGGTATAGGTTCTGGAGGCTTAACAACAGCTGCCATCAAAAATTATTTCCTAATCTTTGGCAGGAACTTTGTTTTTCTGCTTGAAGTGGTTCTTTCAAACCTTGCAAATTTTTTTCTAGTCCCATACCAGGTACACACCCTATTTCATGCATTGTATGTTGACTTTGAGGGCTACATAATTCTTCTGGAATTAGAACTTGTGCTCCCCATCGTTGTACTAAATCTCTTCCCCATAAATTTATAGGTACAGAAGTTATAATTGGCTGAATAGTCCCAGGTTGTCCATCGGGTCTCTCACAATACAAAATATAGCTACTTTGATATACTTCAGCGGCTTTACCAACTCTAACTATGTTAAATTGAGTGGGTTGAATTGGCCACATGGACCGCCAGTGCTGTAGACAAATGATTGAAATGTCTGCTCTTCTATCTACCAAACCTTTAACTTTCTTTCCTTGAATAGTTATTTCACAGGCAGGATGTATATCAGTAATTTGATTTACCTAATAAGTTGCTTTGCCTTGTTTATTTGTGCTTCCAAATCCTCCTGTTCATTTAATTTTACTTTTTCCTATTCCTACATATAGCACAGTCAGGAGCTGTGCTATGTGCTCTCCTGGCTCTGCTTTCCAGTGAACAGAAGTAGATATGACAATTTGAATTTCCTCATTATAATCTGAATCAATGACTCCTGTATGTATTTGTACACCTTTTAAACTTACACTAGACCTTCCTAAAAGTAATCCTATTGCACCTGCTGGCAAGGGTCCACAGACTCCTGTTGGGACCTTTTGTGGGGATGCCCCAGGCAGAAGGCTCACAGCTTTTGTGCAGCATAAATCTACTGTGGCACTACTGGCTGTGGCGGGGGACAGACATTGTACAGGGGTGAGGGAATGGCCTGAGCTGGAAATGCCCCAGTTTAGAACGGGGCCTGGGATGGGCCCCTCATGGCGTTTCCTGAAATTGGGTTCCTTTCTTTATCAAATTTAAGAGTGACACTGACTTGTCCAGTGTTTTCCTTTTTTACATTTTGGACATATTTCAGGCTCAACAGATTTCTTTTTTCCTCTATCTGGCAGCCTGACTTGCTGTTTTTTTTACATTCTTTTTTATATGAATAGCTTGTTTAAATTCTTTGAGTAATTTGAAAGGAAAAGGCTCAAATGTAGCTGTAATATTTCCCTGTTGATCTGGGGGTTGTATTCTAACAGTGAACTGCCAAGCCTCTAAATCACCTTCTCATCTAGCTTGCTGAAGTCCTACCTGAATAGAACTAAGAACCATTGCTTGAGGTGCTGCTTGAACAGTCACTGGGGCAACTACTTTTTGCCTAGTGTCCTCCAGAAAGGAAAGATCTGGGGGGTCATTTTCTTCAAAATAATAATGAGGGGGTGCAGAAGGGTAGGGATGAACCTCTCCTTCCTTTGCCGCTTTGGCTTTAGCTGGCAAATAAACATTATCTGTAACTTTTCTGTTACTTCACTATACTCTTGTTCCTCCTTATTATCAGTGTGAAAAAGTTCCAAGGTGAAATGAACCAGATCCTATACTTGTCCCATTGCTACCTTGACACTTCCGAGCTCCTCTCCTTACTCACCAAGGGGATTACTTTTAAGAGTACTTGGGTGTCCTCCAGCTAGTTTTCCATTCCAACCGTCACTCCAGCGACCCTTGGACCGGGATTCGAGCCCCACATTTGGCGCCACTTGCCGAGACCAGCTCAGTCGGGGAGACCTTAACTTAGTGGTGCTAGAGGAATTAAAGGCATACACATAGAAATATAGAGCTGTGAAGTGGGAAATCAGGGGTCTGACAGCCTTCAGAGCTGACAGTCCCGAACAGAGATTTACCTACATATTTATTAACAGCAAACTAGTCATTAGCATTGTTTCTATAGATATTAAATTAACCAAAAGTTTCCCTTATGGGAAATGAAGGGATGGGCCGAATTGAAGGGATAGGTTGGGCTAGTAACATGCCCTTAAGACACAGATCACTCATGCTATTGTTTGTGGCTTAAGAAATGTCTTTAAGTGGTTTTCCACCCTGGGTGGGCCAGGTATTCCTTGCCTTCATTCCTGTAAACCTACAACCTTCCAGCTTGGGCGTTAGGGCTATTATGAACATGTTACAGTGCTGCAGATATTTTATTTATGGCCAGTTTTGGGGCAAGTTTATGGCCAGATTTTAGGCGATCGGCTCCCAACAAGAATGTGTCAAGAGAAGCCACTGTTAGTAAAGAGACTCACAGGTGTGAGTTGGGCAGAAGTTAGAAAGGGACCACTGTGGCTGCAGAGAGCCTGAGAGAGAAGAAGGATGGAGAATCTTGGGGCCTGGGAGATGAGACTAGTTATCTGCTTCTTTCTTACAACATTGCCCTGAAACTTAGCACCTTTCAACAACAAATACTATCTCACAATTTGTGGGACCAGAAACTGGACACAGTTTAGTTAGGAGCCTCTTCCTCAAGGTCGTTAGGAGGCTTAGGCCTCATAAGAAACTGGACTTCTCAACAGAAGCTGGAGTAGGGAAGGATCAGCTTTAAACTCACTCATGTGGAAACTGGCAAGATTTCATGTGGCCGGAAAGCCCAAGTTTCTTCCATCTATTGGCATGAGCACTCCCTCAGTTCTTTTTATGTGGGTCTGTCATAGAGCATCTTCTACATTGGAATTTGCTGTCAGTTTGAGGAATACAATACAGAAACAGAGAATTAAACAGAAACACAAAAAAAGAGAGACTGAGGGAGCAAACAGGACAGAGCAAGTAGGAAGAAAATGACAGTTTTTAGAAATCTATATATAATCTTGAGAGTTACGATTTCTCCCCCTATATTTGTGTGAAAGTTCTAACCCTCAGAATAATGGTACTATGAGGCAGGGCATAATTAAGTCCTGAAGGTGGGGTCCTCGTGATTGGGATTACTGGCTTTAAAAAAGATACCCCAGAGGGCTATCTCCCTCCTTCTGCCAAATGATAAAATCCTAAGTACACAGTCTGCAGTTCAGGAGAGTCATCACCAGAGTTCAACCATGCTGACACTTTGATCCCACATTTCCAACCCCTACAAGTGTGAGAAATTAAGTTCTGTTCCTTATAAGCTTCCTAGTCCATGGTTCTTTGGTATGGCAGCCTGAACTGCAACAAAAAATCATACCCTATCATTTCGCACTCCATTGGACAGAAGCGGAATTTTTGTCCCCAAAGTGTTAAAACAAAACAAAACAAAACCTACAACTAAAATGTTGGGTTATCCGAATGACAAATAAGAAACAACTTGTTGAAACACTGAAATTTCCTTTGCTTAAGAGATTTTTTTAAAATGGGCTGAAGTTGATTGGAACCAATATGGTCAACTGAAGCCTGTGAAGAATAAGCTTGGTGATGTCAGGGCCCAAATTGTCATTGCATGTTTCTTTTTCTTTTCTTTTTTTTATTTTTGAGACGGAGTCTCACTCTGTTGCCCAGGCTGGGGTGCAATGGCATGATCTTGGCTCACTGCAACCTCTGTCTCCTGGGCTCCAGTGATTCTCCTTCCTCAGCTTCCTGAGTAGCTGAAATTACAAGTACACACCAACATGCCCGGTTATTGTATTTTTAGTAGAGAGGGGGTTTCACCATGTTGGACAACTGGTCTCGAACTCCTGGCTTCAAGTGACCTACCCACCTAGGCCTCCCAATTGCTGGGATTACAGGCTTGAGCCACTGCACCCAGCCTACACCATGATTTTTATAAGTTTTGTCTCATATACACTTGAAAAATTCCCTAGGAGGTAGATGCTAGCATAATCCCCACTGTGCATGGCAGGAGGCTGGGGAAGCCCCAAAATAGACAACGGCTTTTACTGGGTCACAGAAATGGTAAGATAAACAAGGTTCTGACCCAGCTGTCTCTTCTATTCTAAAGCCCAGGCTGCATTTAGGTCTTCCCAGGAAATTAAGGGGGAGGTGTGATTTCACAATTACATACAAATAGAGGCCTGACATGGGAGAGGAGGCTGAGTAATCAGTGGGGCCTTTGGGTAGGTCTTATAGAAAGAAGGGGCCAGTGGATGGAACCTTGAAGAGACTAACATACTTCCTTGGTGATGGAACCCAACAGAACTTAGAAAACCAGGACCCCACCTCCTAGAGACAACTCTGTATCCAGCTCCTTTGGTGAGAGATGCTCAAGAGAGTAACATGCTCTTCCATGGTATCCTTACATTTCTGAGTTTTAGCCTTACAAAGGCTCAAACTAAAAGCCTTCTCTGAAAATGCAGATGTTCACTCAGCCCTCATTTCTAATGAGGCGCACCCGCAGATAACAGGGCAACCCAGAACACATCCAGGCCAGTCCTCTCTTGTCATTTCATCTAGACAGCCCCACATTGTCCCCCATTGCCATGTCTTGCAGGGGGATGAAGAGGTGAGGGCATTCTTCCTGGACAGAACCAGGTTGTCAAAAGTTGAAACTCTTGTAGGTCTGTCATATTCACATCCAGGTCATGGCTGGCAAAATGGGGACCAAGTTTGTCTACTCACATGTGAATCCCAAGACTTTAAGCTGTCCTCTCGTTTCCTTCCTGGCTGAAGATCTATGCAGATGTTCCTATGTGCCTGATCTGAACAGCAAAATTTCAATAGAGGTGTCATCTATGGTAAAAAAAAAGGCAGGCAATTCATCTCTTTCACCTTGGCTGCTGGGCAATCTTTACAGAGTCACATTCAGATTAATGAGGAGCTGTTTGATGAGTCTAACTCCTCCATCTCTTTGGAAAAAGACCGGGTGCCCTACACCACCAACCTTAGTCAGCACTGGGCTGTGGCGACAGCAGGCATCTAGGGGTCTCTAGAGATCGGAACCTGAGAAGACCAGGACAGGCCCAGGTCCCAGATTGAAATATGGAAACTCTCTGATCTCTGTCCTAGGGCCTTCCCAGGAGTGACCCATAGTCCTGTTTCAATATAGTCTGGCCTTCATTCGTCCCAGTGGCAACTTGATTAGGTGGGAAGTCTCTGTTCACACACTTGTAGAAATATTAGAGAAAAGGGCCGGGCGCGGTGGCTCACGCCTGTAATCCCTGCACTTTGGGAGGCCGAGGCGGGCGGATCACGAGGTCAGGAGATCGAGACCATCCTGGCTAACACGGTGAAACCCCGTCTCTACTAAAATACAAAAAATTAGCCGGGCGCGGTGGCGGGCGCCTGTAGTCCCAGCTACTCGGGAGGCTGAGGCAGGAGAATGGCGCGAACCCGGGAGGCGGAGCTTGCAGTGAGCCGAGATGGTGCCACTGCACTCCAGCCTGGGCGACAGAGTGAAGACTCCGCCTCAAAAAAAAAAAAAAAAAAAAAGAAATATTAGAGAAAAGGCTTTCATCTTGTTTTCACTTTACATTAGGCCATGAGCATTTTTGCATGTTGCTATCGTTTGTATTGTTTTAACTCCCCCCTCCAGGCATCTCCTGTGGCATGCAGCTTCAGTCCTACAGACCACCTCCAAAACTTAAAAGCCAACACCATTACTAGGGAAGTTTTTACGCAAAAGTGGGGGAATGTGTTGTACAAAAAAAGGAGGCGAGACTACCTTATGCATGTTCCTGTAATGTGTCATCTCAAGAACTCATCCCCATATCCCATCAGGGAAGGAGGTGTGCACACACGTCTTCATAATATGCCATAAGGGAGGCTCTTCCCCACAGTGGTTTAGTCTTTCAATGCTGATGCAGCATGGTATACCATCCTGTTTCCATGTCAGTCATGCTGCAGGGAATATTGTGTGTGTGTACTAATAGGCTGTAATAGTTTGCTAGGACTGCCATAACACAGCATCACAGAATGGAAGGGCCTTAAAAACAGCAATTTAGTTTCTTGCAGTTCTGGAAATTAGAAATCTAACAGATGTTGGTGGAATAACTTCTCCAAGGCTCTCTCCTTGGCTTGTAGATGGCTGTCTTCTAACTCTGTGTTAACAGAATCTTCTCTTGTACTTCTGTCTTTACTACCTCTTCTTCTAAGAACCCGCTATATTTAATTAGGTCCCACGTCAGTGAACTCACAATCTTAATTACCTCTTTAATGACCCTATGTCCAAAAACAGTCACAATCTGAAGCAATGCTTTTTGCCATTGTAAAGGAAGTTTGTTTGTGGCAAATGAATAAATGGCAGAATTTTACATCATGGGGTCAGTACAAAAAAGGGAGTTGTGCAGGGGATTTAGGGCCACTTTCCTTATGTTGGGAACTCTAATGTCACCATCTGAAGGGCCACTCATGAACAGAAGAGTTTTTTTTTGGTTTGTTTTTTGTTTTTGTTTTTTTATTGAGACGGAGTCTTGCTCTGTCGCCCAGGCTGGAGTGCAGTGGCCGGAACTCAGCTCACTGCAAGCTCCGCCTCCCAGGTTTATGCCATTCTCCTGCCTCAGCCTCCCGAGTAGCTGGGACTACAGGCGCCCGCCACCTCGCCCAGCTGGTTTTTTGTATTTTTTTTAGTAGAGACGGGGTTTCACCGTGTTAGCCAGGATGGTCTTGATCCCCTGACCTCATGATCTGCCTGTCTCGGCCTCCCAAAGTGCTGGGATTACAGGCTTGAGCCACCGCGCCCGGCCGAAGAGTTGTTATTATTATAGTTAGTATTTCTTTTTTATTTTTTGAGGTGGAGTCTCTGTTGCCCAGCTGCAGTGCAGTGGTGTGATCCTGGCTCACTGCAACTTCTGACTCCCAGGTTCAAGCGATTCCCCTGCCTCAGCCTCCCGAGTAGCTGGGACTACAGGCATGTGACAACACCCTGAGTAATTTTTTTTTGTATTTTAGTAGAGACGGTGTTTTACCATGTTGACCAGGATGGTCTTGATCTCCTGACCTCATGATCCGCCTGCCTCGGTCTCCCAAGGCAATTCTTTTAGCTGGTCTTTGTCCTTCACACAGACATAACAGAGGTCCCTGGGTGCTGAGAGATGGGCCTCAGGCCCACTTAGACATTTTGGAAGGCTGTGGTTAGGCTCCATTCACTAATTACACGCATATTAAGCACTTAACTTGTGCAGTCCCTTTTGTGGCTGCTTGGCATAATTCAATGAAGAAAGCAGGTAATCACAGGGCCTCAATTCTATCTGCAGAGTTAAACACAGTAAATATCATCAGGATGTCCACTCAATATTAAATGGTGATGTCCTCATGGCCTGCTCTCCTGGATCTTAGGCTTTTAAAAAAATCCAGAGTAGTCATTCTATTATTGTTCAACACTTAGCACACACACTCATAAACAGAAGATTCTGCATGGAAATATAAGTTGTGCTATAAGTATTTCATAAAAAGTTAAATTAAACATTCAACTACTATTGACACTTCTTAAGAATTTATTTCTAAGATATATTTTCTCTTAAGAGATTTCCAATTCTGATGTCTTTTTTTTTTTTTTTTTTTTTTTTGAGACGGAGTCTCGCTGTGTCTCCCAGGCTGGAGTGCAGTGGCGCGATCTCGGCTCACTGCAAGCTCCGCCTCCTGGGTTCACGCCATTCTCCTGCCTCAGCCTCCCGAGTAGCTGGGACTACAGGTGCCCACAACCGCGCCCGGCTAATTTTTTGTATTTTTAGTAGAGACGGGGTTTCACCGTGGTCTCAATCTCCTGACCTTGTGATCCGCCCGCCTCGGCCTCCCAAAGTGCTGGGATTACAGGCATGAGCCACCGCGCCCGGCCTCTGATGTGTTTCTTTATAGGGTGCTTACAATATATGGCACAATGCTATTAATGATTTACCTGTTATACCTAATTGTATATTGTACACACTCTGTGATAGAATAGAGTAACATTTTTCTTTTACAAAGGTGAACAATGCTAACTGACTGATTAAATCCAGTGACCTGTAGAGAGTGAATCCAATTTACTTCAGTTAAGTAATCCAAAGACTGCATTTAGGCCTGGTGTGACCTGAGGTCAAGAGTTGGAGACCAGCCTTGCCAACATGGTGAAACTCTGTCTCTACTAAAACTACAAAAAAAATTAGTCAGGTGTGGTGTTGGGCACCTGTAATCCCAGCTACTTGGGAAGCTGAGGCAGTATAATCGTTTGAACCTGGGAGATGGAGGTTGCAGTGAGCCAAGGTTGTGCCACTGCACTCCAGCCCGGGCAACAAAAGCAAAACTCTGTCTCAAAAAATATCAAAAAATTCAAAACCAAAGACTGCATTTACAACCTGTAAATGACTACAAATTTTAAGTTTAAAAGGTTTTTTTTTTGTTTTTTTTTGTTTTTGTTTTTGTTTTACCACAATAAGCACTCCAAACTTCTCATGAGAGCTTACAAAGTAGTGTGTAAAATAACATGGGGTGGGGAGAACAGTGAGAAAGCTGCAACCGTGACTCAGGTAAAAAGGTGAAGGGAGGGCGAGCACAGTGGCTCACGCCTGCAATCCCAGCACTTTGGGAGGCCAATGCGGGCAGATCATGAGGTCAGATCGAGACCATACTGGCTAACACAGTGAAACCCCGTGTCTACTAAAAATACAAAAAATTAGCCAGTCATGGTGGTGGTGGGCACCTGTAGTCCCAGCTACTTGTGAGGCTGAGGCAGAAGAATGGCATGAACCTGGGAGGCAGAGCTTGCAGTGAGCTGAGATCGCGCCACTGCACTCCAGCCTGGGCGACGGAGTGAGACTCCATCTCACGAAACCAAACCAAACCAAACCAAACCAAACCAAAAAAAAAAAAACGGTGAAGGACTCTGATGCATACATAACTGGGGATGGACATAAATGAAACCTGAAGATATTAGAAAATGAAAGCAGCACAATTCCTCTAAATTTAGAGTCAGTTGTGTAGCCTGGGTACAGACGCCCTCTCCAGACATGAAGAATCAATGCCATGTTTTCATCTGAATAATTTTCATCTCCTGGAGCCACCAACTCACTCCAACTGGAACACTAATTATGGAGTGTGTATAACACATGGTAGTGCTTTCATACATGTAGTCGTTTTCTGTGTTTGTTCACTTCATTTATGTCTAAACAACACCACGTCTGATGTAGAGACATAGGAGTTGGTAAAAAAAGAAATAAACACTACCATGACTGATGGCATCTCCCTAGTGTTCACCTAAAGAAATTAACACAATAAGATCAATAAACTCAATGATGTTAATTATAAAAATTAAAAGAACAACAAAGGAAAAATTGACATAGAGTTCTCCAACTGAAAAAAAATGTACTAAATAAAATGTTACAATACACTTACTATGGAATTACATGTTTACATTGTTTTGCAAGCACCATTAATTTCCAATTTCCAATAATTCTGGAGCAGATTATATAAAGAATACTTTATAAATTTTGATGCATTAGGTCTACTATCAATATCAGGTAAGTAAAACCTGGACTTACATAAGGATATTCTGAACTAGGAACCATAAGGTTTTAGAAAAATGAATTCAATACATATGGGAAAAACATTTGCTTTGAAATTCTTTAAGGTTTTTAGTTTGGTAGTAACTTATCAACACTTTAAAAATTACCAATTTGTTCTAACACATTTTCTTTCTTCTCAAAATAGGTACACATCCACATTCAAATACAATTACTTGCTTCATAATTCTCTTACATTTTATCTTTAGAGTAACACGTTTATATATTAAACTTTCATGTAAGTGAAAACTTAGAGTCTATGTGTGTTGGGAAGGCCATAGAGGTTGCATGTTCAAAGAAAAATGTAAGATAACATCTTCTACATACTCATTTAAGATTCAGAAATATATGGCTTTTGATTATATGCCTGTGTAATTTTCATAATAACCATCTTAATGACTCTATAGTTCGAAGAAAAATAATAAAAATGTAACCTATGGAAACAGTATTCTCCAACGTATTTGAAGTTTAAAGTCACTAAGGACAAGAATCACTAGAGACGCCATGCCACCATATTACTGAACAGTATGTTGTTACTGTCTGTTACCTAAAAACTTTAGTAAGGTAAAATAGGCTAATGTTGGTGGCAGGATAACACCTAATTCAATGCACAATTGTCTTAACACATTAAAACAATTTTGTTTTATTAAAACAAATGAAGTTCACACAGTCTAAGAAAAGCATTACAAAATCCACTATATTAATGTACAATCGGTAAAACAATTTACTAAAATTTGAATAATGCACAAGACTATTACTCTGAACATCTATCTCATGCAGCACTTACAACAGTTTTATAAGTCAACCACAAAAGCTTCTCCGTGTAGACTTTCTTCACACACCTCACATTTCAGTGTCCTCAATCTTCTGTTGAAAAGCATATAAATGATATCCTAATATGGAACCTCTCAAAGCTCCAAGCAGCAGAAATTGACCACATGCTTTTACACAGACACTAGGAATAAAGACACAGCATCAAGTAATTTGAGAGTTGAATTACATCAAAATTTGCCTTTGTAAAAATCTAAAACTCTTTCAATGCAAAAAACAGTGTACTTTGAATACAGTTTTAAGTTCTAAAATATTAGTCTCTTATTCCTGTTTAGCCTAACTAAATTATGTTAACTTTGAATTATTCTTTGTAATCAATACCCTGATTTAGAATAACATTGAAAGTGTTAGCATCTTAGTGGTTTCTACTGTGAATCTTCTGATATTCATTCAGACTTGATTTTTGATTAATTTTTTATATTTATTGCATCTGTTAAATGCTTTCATATAAACTCTCTAGCGTTTTCTAAGGTGTACTTTTAAAACATTTTTTTCATATTCATTACAGTTGTAGGGTTTCTTTCCAATATAAATTCTCTAAAATTGAATAAAATTTGAGCAACTGTTAGAGGGTTACCCTTCAGCATAAATTCTCCCATGTACAACAAAATCTGTAACATAAGTAAAAGTATTGCACCAATCTTTGTATTTGTAATGTTTTTCTTCAGGATAAAAACTCTTATGTTACTCTAAGGCTTATATTTTTGAAGCCTTTCCACGTACAAATGTATCACTAACATTACACCTTGTGCACTCGAAGGCTTTTATTTGGTGACATCTTTCCACAGATAAATGTAATGTGTATCATTATACTTTTATTGCTTTTATCTAGCATAAAACCTCTCATGAGTAAGCTCATAGCAGTTATTAAACACTTTGCCACATTCTTTAAAATCAGAATTTTTCTCAGTATGAATTTTCTTATGTGCAATAAAGTGTGAGCAGTGGTTGAAGACGTTCCCATATTCTTCACATTTGTAGTGTTTCTCTTCAGTATGAATTATCTTGTGACTTCAATGGCTTGAGCAAGATTTAAGGACTTTGCCACATTCCTTATATTTGTAGGATTTCTCGATAGTAAAAATTCTTACGTAGTAAGGTTTGAGCAGTGAGTAAAAGCTTCCCCACATTTTTTATACTTGCAGGATTTCTCTCTTCTTTGAACTCTCTTATGTTCATTAAGATGTGAGCATCGTTTAAAAGCTTTGCCACATTCTTCACATTTATAGTGTTTGATGGCAGTATGAATTTTCTTATGTCTAGTAAGGTGTGAGCACCGATTAAAGGCTTTGCCACATTCTTCACAGTTGTAGGGTTTCTCTCCAGTATGAATTCTCTTATGTTCAGTAAGGATTGAGGACCAGTTAAAAGCTTTGCCACATTCTTCACATTTGTAGGGTTTCTCTCCAGTGTGAATTCTCTTGTGTTTAGTAAGGTATGAGAACCTCTTAAAGACTTTGTCGCATTTTTCACATTTGTAGGGTTTCTCTCTGCTATGAATTACCTTATGTTCAGTAAGAATTGATGATGAGTTAAAAGCTTTGCCACATTCTTCACATTTATAGGGTTTCTCTCCCGTGTGGGTTCTCTCATGCACAGTAAGTAGGGAGCAGTGGTTGAAGGCTTTCCCACATTCTTTACATTTGTAGGGTTTCTTTCCAGTGTGAATCGTCTTATGTTTGGTGAGATGTGAGTGCCGGTTAAACGCTCTGCCACATTCTTCACATGTATAGGGTTTTTCTCCAGTATGAATTTTCTTATGTCTAACAAAGGGCGAACACCAGTGAAAGGCTTTTCCACATTCTTCACATTTGTAGGGTTTCTCACCAGTATGGATTCTCTTATGTTTAGTAAGGGTCGAGCACCAGTTAAAAGCTTTGCCACATTCTTCACATTTGTATGGTTTCTCTCCAGTGTGAATCCTCTTATGTTTAGTAAGGTATGAGAACCATTTAAAGGTTTTACCACATTCCTCACATATGTAGAGTTTCTCTTCAGTATGAATTATCTTATGATAAGAAAGGCCTGAGTGAGATTTAAAGACTTTGCCACATTGTACACATTTGAAAAGTTTCTCTGTAGTATGTCTTATGCTTTGTCTCTTTAGACTTGATGATTTACTAAAGACTTTCACACATTTATTATATGGGAAAATTTTGCTAGGTAGAGTTGACAAACACTGGTTAAGTCCATTATAAATTTCTTTTTGATCCTTACACTCACCCACATTTTCCCCATCTTTCCTTAAGTGTAAATCCTCAAGTCCACAGCTTCCATATCTTCTCAGTATCACCTTTTGGAATGAATCTTTCATGCCCTGTTCTGGCAAAAAGTCTTCAGTGCAATGAGAAGACACAGCTGGAATATAAAATTAACAAAATATCCCACTTGTTATTTTCAGTCAGATACATATACTTTACAAAGCTAACATAGAAAATTAAGAAAAGGACAGAATGACTTACTAGATGCAGCTGGGAAACACTCACTCCAAGGAGAGAAAACAAAATGTTGAGTAAAACATCACACTCTAAACAGATCTTTTGAGAGAAAGCTTAATTCAGAAGAAATGCAGACACTGTGGCTGAAGAGGAAGATGGAAAGCTTGCTCAAAGTCACTGGGCACCAGGACTGCCTCCTAGATCCAGACCAGACTTAAGGAAGGGATATGTGAAGAAACCCCATGGCAACACAGTCTAGCCATGGACCTCTGAGATTCTCACTTTGGTTCCTTCTCCTTGAAAGGCATTTCCCAGCTAAATCTAGCCTGAGCTCCTGATTATAGGATCTCATGTGATCCCTATACGTCTGTGAACTGGCAGGGGGAGCCACCTGGAGAATAGGCAGAGGCGCAGCTTAAACTCTTGTGGAGATCTGAAGCTTTCACTGTGCTGTGCAGCTGTAGCTGACCATAGGTGCCCATCCTCCGAGGCTCTGCATCTTGCACTGAGGGGATCCATCTCCTGCTGTCTGCCAGGCTGAGAGGGAGCAGGATTGTAGCTGTCATGGGACTGAGGTGAATCTGATCCATGCACCATGAATCTGGCTGGTCCTGCAGAAGGGTGCCCACAGCACAGCATCCACTTACATCACAGATGGTGCTTGACCCCAAAGGGCCAGAGGACAAATCCATGGGCCCAGTGCCAGCCGCCCAGGTCTTCCGCACACTGACTAATAATATTCAGCTGATATATGTGGTCTGAGCTTCAGTGGGGTAGAAGCCCACAGTGTCAGCACACAGAGAAGAGTGTGACATGGGAACATGAGCCAGCTTGGGAGCTGGCTTCCCCTTCATTCACATGAATAAACTGGGAAGGGTGTGGCCAGATGACCAGCCATGGTTTATATCCCAGGAAGCCTAGCAGCCTAGAACATCTGGAAGAGCTCAGCCATTTCAATGCAGATGGCTTGGAACAAGCCTCGCCAATTCAGCCTGCTCCCAGGGAAGACACTGGAGACAGACCTGCTGAGTTGAGGGACCACAGACTGGGTGGGCCCCACAGCCATCCGCTGGACTAAAAATCCTGGGCTGCAGGTGCAATACTGGTTACAAACCCATGGTGCAATTGCCCTGCCTGGTGATTTTCCATCCTCGAGCCGCTGCATCACCAAAGGACTCACAGAAACATTCCAAAACCCACCCTTACTTTTGCAAACAAAGGAGAACGGCAGGACCCCTGATATAAATACGGGTCTCCGGCCGGGCGCGGTGGCTCAAGCCTGTAATCCCAGCACTTTGGGAGGCCGAGACGGGCGGATCACGAGGTCAGGAGATCGAGACCATCCTGGCTAACACAATGAAACCCCGTCTCTACTAAAAATACAAAAAAAAAAAATTAGCCGGGCGTGGTGGCGGCGCCTGTAGTCCCAGCTACTCGGGAGGCTGAGGCAGGAGAATGGCGGGAACCCGGGAGGCGGAGCTTGCAGTGAGACGAGATCGCGCCACTGCACTCCAGCCTGGGCGACAGAGGGAGACTCCGCCTCAAAAAAAAAAAAACAAAAACAAAAAACGGGTCTCCTGGTGACCTAAAAGTGTGAACTGTCCCTAAGGGAGGGGGGAGCACAGACCACCAAAGCCCTCCTTGAAGCAAAGGAAATGGGTGCAGTGCCAGCAGTTGAAGGGAATATCACCAAGGCCCCAAAATAAATTTGGAGAGAAAATAATTTCTCACACACGATCTTCCCTCCCCAGAAATCTCTTAAGCGCCATGTACTTGGACTGAAGCCTGAATTCCACCACAAACAAGAATCCATTGCTTCAACACGAAGCACTCTATGAAATCCACTGCAGGAACTTATCTACAACCCAGGGACCTAGACAGAGCCTCTGCCTCTGAAAACAACCTTAAATGACACCAGCTGATTACACACAACATACACCACAGCCAAAACCTCAAGGAAAAAAAAGAATTAAAAAACATTTTCAAGCCCCATCCAAATCACAGAAAATTCAAAAGCAAAAGAAGCACCAGCTCCCTCAGATGAGACAGCAAAAGAACGCTGGCAATATAGAACGCCAGAGTGTTTCATACCTCAAAAGGATCTCATTAGCTCCTTTGAAAGAACCAAACACAACTTTATTTTTTTTTTTTATTTTATTTATTTATTTATTTTTGAGACGGAGTCTCGCTGTGTCGCCCAGGCTGGAGTGCAGTGGCCGGATCTCAGCTCACTGCAAGCTCTGCCTCCCGGGTTTTTACGCCATTCTCCTGCCTCAGCCTCCCGAGTAGCCGGGACTACAGGCGCCCGCCACCTCGCCCGGCTAGTTTTTTGTATTTTTTAGTAGAGACGGGGTTTCACCGTGTTAGCCAGGATGGTCTCGAACTCCTGACCTCGTGATCCGCCCGTCTCGGCCTCCCAAAGTGCTGGGATTACAGGCTTGAGCCACCGCGCCCGGCCAAACACAACTTTAAAAATTGTAAATTTTACTACGGGACTTTCAAAATACAATGCAAAGCCTTAAAAACAGAATAGACGAAGCAGACGAAAGTATTTCAGAGCTCAGAGACTGCTCCTTTATATCAACCCAGTCAGAAGACAGTAAAGAAAAAAGAATTCACTACAAACAAACACAGCTTCTGAGAGATACGGAATTATGTAAAGGGGTCAAACTTATGACTCATTAGTATTCCTGAGAGAGAAGGAAAAAAAACTAACCAACTTGGAAAACATACTTAAGGATATAATCTCCGAAATATTTTCCCATCTTGCTAGACAGGTTGACATAAAGATACAAGAAATTCAAGGAACTCCTTTGAGATACTATACAAGACAATCATCCCTAAGTATAAGTATAGTATCTGAATACTATACACATAGTATTCAGACTTTCCAAGGTCAACATGAAATAAAAAAAAAAAAAAGGCAACCAGAGAAAAGGGTCATATTACCTAAAAAATGAATTCTATCAAACAGTGGACTTCCTCACAGAAACCTTACAATCTGGAAGATATTGGGGGGTCTGTTTTTAACATTTTTAAAGAAAGAGGGCAGGTGCAGTGCTCATGCTTGTAATCCCAGCACTTTGGGAGGCCAAGGTGGGTAGATAACCTGAGCTCAGGAGTTCGAGACCACTCTGGGGAACATGGTGAAAGCCGGCCTCTATTAAACACAAAAAGTTAGCTGCCTGCCTCTATTAAATATAAAAAATTAGCCGGGTATGGTAGCGCTCACCCGTAGTCCCAGCTACTGGGGAGGCTGAGGCATGAGAATTGCTTGAGCCCCAGAGGTGGAGGTTGTAGTGAGCTGAGATTGCACCACTGCACTCCAGGCTGGGCCACAGAGTGAAACTCCATTTCAACAACAACAACAACAACAACAACAAAAAGATTAAAAAAAAGAAAGAAATTCCAGTCGGGAATTTTATGTTCCAGCAAACTAAGTTTCATAAGCAAAGAATTCACAAGCAATCACTAAGTGAATTAACTACCACTCAACTGGCATCACAAGCTGCTTAAGAGTGTTCTAAACATGGAAATGGAAGAATGATACCTACTATCACAAAAACACACATACGTACATAGCCCACAGACCCTACAAAGCAACTGCACAATCAAGACTACAGAGCACATGAAGCGAACAAAAACTAAGATATCAATATTAACCTTGAACACAGCAGTCTAAATGCTCCACTTAAAAGACATGAAGTGGTGGCCAGGCATGGTGGCTTGTGCCTGTAATCCCAGCACTTTGGGAGGCTGACACAGGTGAATCACCTGAGGTCAGGAGTTTGAGACCAGCCTGGCCAACATGGTGAAACCGCGTCTCTACTAAAAATACAAAAATTAGCCCGTAGTGGTGGCACGTGCCTGTAATCCCAGCTACTCGGGAGGCTGAGGCAAGGGAATCACTTGAAACCGGGAGGCAGAGGTTTCAGGAAGCTGAGATCATGCCTGCACGCCACCCTGGGTGACAGAGTGAGACTCTGTCTCAAAAAAAAAATAAAAAAATTCTAAAAATTAAAACGAAAATGACACAAAGTGGCAAATCAGATTAAAAAAAATAAGACTTAACCTTCTGCTGGCTTTAAAAAACTCATCTCACGTATAATGACACCCATAAACTCAAAGTAAAGGGAAAAAGTAACATCTATCACACAAATGGGAAAAAAACCAACAAACAAAAAAATGCAGTGGTCACTATTCTTATATTAATAAAATAGATTTTAAACCAACAATAGTAAAAAAGACAAACACATTACATACTAATAAAGGATTCAATAAATAAATAGATAAATCAATAATATTTAACTATCCTAAATATGTATGCACCCAACATTGGCACACCCAGGTTTATAAAGCAATTATTACTGGACCTAAAAAAAAGACTTAGCCAGCCATAGTGGAAGACAACACCTTACAGATAGCATTACAGATCATCAAGGCAGAAAACTAACAAAGAAATTCTGGACTTAAACTCAGCACTTGACCAACTGGACCTCATAGACATCTACAGAATAATTCATCTAATGAACACATACATACATTCTCATCTGTGCACAGAACATACTTTAAGACTGACCACATGCTCAGTCATAAAACAAATTTCAAAAATCCAGAAAAATTGAAATCATCTTCTTGAAACAGAGTGAAATAAACTCAAAACTCAATAGCAAGAGGAACCCTCAAAACTACACAAATACAGAAAACAAAACAACTTGTTCTGGAATGACTTTTGGGGAAACAATGAAATTAAGGCAGAAATCAGAAACTTACTTGAAACAAATAAAAATGGTGACGAGGCTGGGTGCGGTGGCTCACACCTGTAATCCCAGCACTTTGGGAGGCCGAGGTGGGCAGATCACGAGATCAGGGGTTCAAGACCAGCCTGGCCAACATAGTGAAACCCCATCTCTACTAAAAATACAAGAAATTAGCTGGGCGTGGTAGCAGGTGCCTGTAATCCCAGCTACCTGGGAGAGTGAGGCAGGAGAATCACTTGAACCCAGGAGGCAGAGGTTGCAGTGAGTGGGAAATAGCGCCACTACACTCCAGCCTGGGTGACAGAGTGAGACTCCGTCTCAAAAAAAAAAAAAAAAAAAAAAAAAAAGTGACAAAATGTAACAAAACCTTGGAATGTGGCAAAAGCAGTGTTAGGAGGGTTTATAGTGCTAAACTTTTATACCAAGAAGATAGAAAGATCTCAAGTTAACAACCTGATACCTTGCCTAAAGAAATCAGAAAAACAACAAAGCAAATCCAAAGCTAGAAGAAGAAAAGAAATAATTCAAATCAGAGCAGAACAAAAAAATATTGAAACCAAGAAAACCATTCAAATAATCAATAAAATAAGTTTTTCTAAAAGATAAACAAGATCACTAGATCTCTAGCTAAGTTAACAAAGAAAAAAAAAAGATCCAAATAAGCACAATCAAAAATGACAAACTATCAATAGACTAACAGACAACCTACTGGGAGAAAGTATTTGTAGACTACGCATCTGACAAGGGACTAATGTTCACGATCTATAAGAAATTTAAATCTACAAGAAAAACAGAAATAATCTCATTAAAAAGTGGTCAAAGGACATGGTCATTTCTCAAAAGACATAAAAGCAGCCAAGAAACGTGAAAAAATGAGACAAAAAGGGAGAAAAAGAAGGACAAAACAGCAACAAAAATCAAAACAATCAATAAAATGGCAATGGTAACCCTTCTCTATCAGAAAATTAAATATTCATGGAATAAACTTCCCAATCAAAAGACATAAACTGGTATAAAAACAAGATTCAACTACATTCTTTGTACAAGATACTCACTTTCAATCTGAAGAAGACAATAGACTAAAAGAAGGATGGTACAAGTCATTCTATTAGAATGTTAACCAAATCAGAAGAAACTAGGTCAAAATTACATAAGGCAAAATACATTTTAGGTCAAACACTGTTATAAAATATACTTTGGTCAAAATTCTCACAAGAGACAAAGAAGGACATTAAATAATAGTAAAAAGATTAATTTACTAGAAAACGATAACATATATATAATCATCAGGTTCCCAAATATATAAAGTAAACATTAACAAAATTGAAGAAATATACAGCAATATAATAATAGTAAGATATTTCAATATCCCACTTTTAGTAATAAGTTATAAAGCAAGGTAGAATATTAAATATAAGAACAGAGGACTTCAAAGCACTCTAAAAATTACACCTAACGGACACATAGCAAACACTCCACACAACAGCAGAATACACAATCTTCTCCATAGCTCACAACACATTCTCTTGGATATATCACTTGTTAGGGCACAAAGCAATTCTTAGCAAACTTTTTTTTTAAATTTTGAGACTGAGTTTCGCTCTTGTTGCCCAGGCTGGAGTGCAATGGCACGATCTTGGCTCACCATAACCTCCGTCTATTAGGTTCAAGCGATTCTCCTGCCTCAGCCTCCGGAGTAGCTGGGATTACAGGCATGTGCCACCACATCTGGCTAATTTTGTATTTTTGGTAGAGATGGGGTTTCTCCATGTTGGTCAGGCTGGTCTCGAACTCCCGACCTCAGGTGATCTGCCTGCATCGGCCTCCCAAAGTGCTGGGATTACAGGTGTGAGCCACCATGCCTGGCCTAGCAAACTTTTAAAAATGGAAATCTTATAGACTATTATTATGACCAAATGGAATGAAACTAAAAATTAGTAATAGAAAAAAATCCACAAATATATGGAAATTAAACACAGTCTTAAGCATGCTCATGTTCAAGGACTGGAAGAATTAATACTGTACAACATCTTTACAGCACCCAAAGTAATGTTCAGATTCAATGTGATCCCCTTCAAATTCCCAATTTCATTTTTTGCAGGAATAAAAAACAATGCCCAAATCAAATAAAATCTCAAGAGACCATGAAGAGCTAAATAATCTTTAAAATGAGGAAAGGTGTTGGAAGCATCACACTTCCTGATTTCAAAACACATGACAAAACTACAGTAATAAATGCAGTTTAGTACTAGCATAAAGGCAGACAATTAGACCAATGAAAAAGAATGTAGCACAGATATTATCTTTCATGTATATGGTCAAATAGTTACTTGCACACCCATATTAATTGTAGCATTATTCACAAAAATCAATAGGTGAAAGAAACCTAAACTTCTCTCACCACATGAATGGAAAAATACAATTTATAATATACAAATAATGGAATAATACTCAGCTTTTAAAAAGGAGAAAATCGGGTCAGGTGTGTAGGCTCACGCCTGTAATCCCAGCATTTTGGGAGGCTCAGGTGGGCGGATCACGAAGTTATGAGCTCGATATCATCCTGGCCAACATGGTAAAACCTCGTCTCTACTAAAATACAAAAAAAAAAAAAAAAAAAAAAATTAGCTGGGCATGGTGGCACATGCCTGTAGTCCCAGCTACTCGGGAGGCTGAGACAGGGGAATTGCTTGAACCCGGGAGGCAGAGGTTGCAGGGAGCCGAGATTGCACCACTGCACTCCAGCCTGGCAACAGAGCGAGACTCCATCCAAAAAAAAAAAGGAAGAAATCTTCTAACATTGACAATAAAGATAAATCTGATGGCATGATGCTAAGTAAAATAAGCCAGCCATAAAAAGACAGATATTGTATAAATCCATTTATATGAGACATCTAAAGTAGTTACACTCAGCAACAAAATAGAGAGGTGTTTGTAAAGGGTCAATGAGGAAAATGAGTAGTTTCATGTATGTTGAGTTCGAGTTTCCCAAGATAAAAACATGTGGAGATATACTGCATGACAGTGTCAATATACCCAACATAACAGAACTGTATAACTTAAAAATATTTAAGATTCTAAATTTTATGTTATCTATTTTGGACAATTAAAAATAAACAATTACACCTAAAAGAAATACAGAGTTATAAAGCTTTTTAAAAATTACCTTCAAATCACAAGTGTTTCTCTCACAAAAAGAAAATATACATTCACCAATGAATAGATGTTGAAATTACAACAATTTTCATGACTCCTCACCTAAACAGAATAAAACCACCATTGATGACCAACAAAAATATAAATATAAGAGTCATAAACAAAATGGGGTGATACTTATTCAGTCAAACACAGAGATAATTAAATTGGCAATAAACATACGGCTGATTCATATTTGACTTTTGCCTCACACTGCCTTAAAATGTACAGAGCTGAATACTGTCATACAAAATTATATGAATAAAAACTAAAAAATACTATGAATGTGAAATGGCCTATTATAAAAATTGTAACAAATAAATACAAAATTGCAAAGCAAAATTAAAAGAAACTATAATCCATAAAATTCTGAATAAACATAGTGGACTACTGATGAAGAATCCTTCTAGATAGCTATAATTTTCAACCATGACTGGCTATCCATAAAAAGTACACATTTTTGAATCAGGAGTATACAGTTAGAGCACTGTTTCACAGAAACCCCATTATAATTATTGATAAAAAGCTTTGAGAAAATAATTTTTAAGAAACAAGCACTTACATAATACTAGAGAAACTTATTAATATGTTGCTCTTCTTTTTACACAAAATGGTAAGGTGGTAATCTAGCCTGTAGAAGCAGAGAAAAGACTTACATTTTTTACTGGAGGAACAATATAAATATTGCAAAATATGGTATAAAATACTGATTATGAATTAGGAATAAATTATGCTATCATTCAGATAAAGGTAGAAGAATATAGATGAAAATGCAAAGAAAGCTTTTTAAATGCCGGCAACTTAATTATACAAACTAGGCCGGGCATGGTGGCTCACGCCTGTAACCCTAGCACTTTGGGAAGTTGAGGCGGGTGGATCACTTGAGCTCAGGAGTTCAAGACCAGCCTGGACAACATGGTGAAACTCCGTCTCTAGAAAGAATACAAAAATTAGCCGGGCATGGTGACACGCACCTGTACTCTCAGCTACTTGGGGGGCTGAGGCAGTCTATAGAGTCAGTCTATTTCCAAATGTCATCAAAAGATCACAAGGCATAGAGAGAAGACAGGAAATAATATTCATTTAAAGGAAGAAAATGACTCTTTGGAAATCAGTTTTTAAGAAATTAAGATCTTTGTACTATCTGACAAGGAATTCAAAATAATCATTTTAAACATGTTCAATGAGCAAAAATAGAATGTAGACAACTAAACAGAATCAAGAAAACAGTGCATGAAGAAATGAATATATCAACAGAGATTTTAAAAACTATTAAAAGTATTTTTTAAAAAAACAAAAATTGTGGAGCTGAATACAATAATTAAGTTAAAAAAATTATTACAGAGCCACAGCAAATAATGAGGAAATAGAAGTTATCAGCAAATTAAAGACATTTCACTTAACAAATACTGAGTTATAAAAGCAAAAAAAATACTGCCAACAAAGAAAATTTTATCTGGAAAAATTTACCTCTAGAATAAGGGAAAAAAAAAAGATGTTACAAGATAAACAAAAGCTGTCAGTCTTTGTCACCATGTGTATAGTTCTATAAGAAATGGTAAAGTAAATATATACATAGATCTACAATTCTCTACTATAATAATGGTGCGTAACACTGAAAATCCTGCCATAGAATTTAATAAACCAAAACACAAATTTGCGTAAATCTCTTAATAGATACACAATACGAAATGATATAATATGTGACATTAATAACAAAGGATGTAAAAAGGTATAGTTTTATATTCAATTGAAGTAAAGATGTCATGGGATTTAAGCATATGTTTCATAAACTCTCATTTTTCAAGGTGATCACAAAAATACCTATAAAAGATATGCAAAAGAAAATGAAAAAGGAATCAAAGTATGCCACTACAAAATTAACAAAACAAAAACAAAGGCAGTAAGAGAGGAAATGAGGGAAAACGTATTTATGACAAGCACAGAAAGTAATCAAAAACAAAACACTACTAGTAATTTTATTTCTTTCTGGTATTATTTTAAATATGAACAGATTGAACCCCTTAAAAAAGTAAAATAGCTGAATAAGTTAAAAACAAAATCTTACAATGTGCGTCTTTAGGGGACTCACTTTAGTTTTAAGGAGACAAACAGACTGAAAGTGACAGGATACAAAAATATATTCCATTCAAACAGTAAGCACAAGTGGGTGGGGTGGCCATAGTTAGACAAAATCCACTTTAAGTAAAAAACTTACAAAAGATAAAGATTGGTATTATATAATGGCAAAATGGATCCATTTACCAGGAATCTATAACACATATAACTGTTATATAAGTATAACATTAGCACTCTCAAACATATAAAACAAATATTGACAGAAGTTAAGAAACAAATACACAGCAGCACAATAATTATAGACTTCAAGGCCTCATTCTCAATCATAAATATAAAAAACTCAGATAAATTAGTAAGAAAATAAAAAACTTAAACGTTACACACCAATTAGACCTAAGAGACATATACAGAACGTTCCAGTTAAACGCAGCAGAATACATAATATTCTCAATCACACACAGAGCATTCTGTTTGGACGCATAACAAGTCTTAATAAATTTAAGGAGACTGAAATCATACAGTGTATATTTTCTGACCAAAATGGAATGAAACTAGAAATCAGAAGCAGAAGTAAAACTGTAAATCCAAAAAATGTGGACATTAAACCCACTCAAACATATTCTTGCTCAAGGATCAGATAATTTCATTTTGTTAAGATGTCAACATGCACAGCCACATACAAATTCAATGTAATATCAGAATCTTCATGGTACTTTTTTTTTGCAGAAATATATTTAAGTTTCTCAAATTCTTTTAGGAGCTATAACTAGCAAAACACCCTTTAAAAAGAATAACAAAGAAGTATTGCACTTCCTGGTTTTATAACACATTACCCAAAGCTATAAAGATACAAATAATGTGGTATTAGCACAAAGAAAAATAAATGGATGATAAAACAAAATAGAGAGCTCAAAATTAAGCACGTGTGTTCGTAATCAATGACCTTATATAAGATTGCTATGGCCACACAATGGGGAAGAAAATAGTTTTTTTAACAGATGATGTTGAAAACTGAGTATTTACATGAAAAAAATAAGTTGAGCCCTTCCGTTACCTGCACCATATAAAAACAGTATTTAAAATGGATGAAATACTTGAACATAAAAATATAACAAACTTCCTAGATAAATATATGGGGGAAAATATGACATTGGACTTGGCATTAATTTCTCGTTACAAAAGACAAAGAATTTGATGTCATTTTCTTAGATATGAAATCAAATGCATAAGGAAAAAATAATAGAGAAATGGGACTACATCAAACTTCAAAATTTCTGCACATCAAAGGAAAAATTTAGTGGGGTGAAAATGCTGCCTAAGAAATGGGTGAAATATTTGAAAATCACATATTTGATAGGAGTTAATTTTCACAATATATAAACAATGTCTAAAACTCAACAATAAAAAGTGAGTAGCTTAAGAAATGGACAAATAATTGAACTGGCATCTCTCCAAAGAAGATACATAAATGGCTTATAAGCATTTGAAAGGATGCTCAGGATTACTAACTTTTAGACCAATGCAAAGTACAAATCACAGTAAAATATTACCTCAAACCCATTAGGAGAGCCATTAAGAAATGTAACCACCCCCCCAAAAAAAATTGTTATGGATATGGAAAATTGAGAGGCCTTTTGAGCCACTGGTAGGCAAAAATGATGCAGCTACTGTAAAAAACATACTATGAAGGTTTCTCAAAAAATTAAAAATAGAGTTACTATATAATCCAGCAAACATGGAAAATCCTATTTGATACTGTTCTTGGCAGTTATTTTTTGGGGTATGACACCCAAAGCACAGAAACAAAAGCAAACATAAATAAGTGGGACTGCATCAAACTGAAATTTTTCTGCACAGCAAAGAAAATAAAACAAGGAAACTTACAGGATGAAAAAAAATATTTGCAAGCCATGCATCTGATAAGAAGTTAATATCCAGAATATATAAGGAATTCACACAAATCAAAGGCAAAGACAATAAGAAGAATGATAATAAGAACTAAATTGAAAAACAGACTGAATGGATAGGTATTTTTCCAGTGAAGACAAAGAGCGAACAGGTATGAGAAAAGGACCTCAACATCACCAGTCATCAGGCAGGTGCAAACCAAAATGATGATAAAATATCACTTCACATTTGTTAGGATGGCTATTATCAAGTGACATGTATATTTTTTGGGTGATGGATACCCTAAAAGCACTGACTTCACCACCATGCAATCTATCTGTGTAACAAGGTTGCACTCATATCCCACAAATTTATACAAAAAGAATAGGGCTGGGTATGGTGGCTCATGCCTGTAATCCCAGCATTTTGGGAATCTGAGGTAAGAGGACTGCTTGAGCAAAGGAGTTCAAGGCCAGCCCTGGCAACACAGTGAGACCCCTTCTCTGTCAAAAAAAAAAAAAAAAAAAAAAAAGAAATTTTAAGCATAAAAACATTTTTAAAAAGAGATAACAAGTGTTGACAAGTGTGTGATGAAAACAATCTTGTACATTGTTGGTGTGTTGTAAATTGGTAGAGTCATTATGAGAACCAGTATGGACATTCTTTAAAAAATAAAATTAGGCCAAGCACGGTGGCTCACACCTGTAATACTAGCACTTTGGGAGGCTGAGGTGGGTGGATCACGAGGTCAGGAGTTTGAGACCAGCCTGGCCAACATGGTGAAACCCTGTCTCTACTAAAAATACAAAAATTAGCTGGGCGTGGTGACAGGCGCCTGTAATCCAAGCTACTCAGGAAGCTGAGGCAGCAGAATCGTTTGAACCCGGGAGGCGGAGGTTGCAATGAGCTGAGATCGTGCCACTGCACTCCAGCCTGGGTGACAGGGTGAGACTCGATCTCAAAAATAAATAATATTTTTATATTTATATTATATTTATATTATTTATAAATTGTATATATTAATAAATAACTTATTTATATTATTTATAAAATAAATAAATTAAATTAAAAAAAATTCCACATAATCCAGCAATCCCACTTCTGTGTATGTAACCAAAGGAAATAAAATCACTATTTCTAATATTTGCATCTCCATGTTCATTTCACAATTGCCAAGACATGAAAACAAGAAAACATGAAGACATGTTTGTGGACACTGACTGGATAAAGAAAATATGGCATATATACACAATACAGTATTATTCAGCCATAAAAAATCATGAAATGCTGCCAACATTTCAACGACATGGATGGACCTGGAAGACATTATACTAAGTGAAATAAGCCAGACACAGAAAGAAAAATAATGCACGGTCTCACCTCTATGTGTAATCTACAAAGGATGAACCCATAGACACAGAGAGTACAAAGCTGGCTGACCCAGTCTAGAAGTAGGGAAAATGGGAAGATGTTCAATGAGTGCATGCTGCCAGTCATGAAATGAGTAAGTTTTGAGGATCTAATGCATAGCATCATGGCTATAGCTAAATCGTAATGCTCTATATTAGGGTACCCAGTCTTTTGGCTTCCCTGGGCCACACTGGAAGAAGAATTGTCCTGGGCCACGCATAAAATACACTAACGCTAATCATAGCTGATTAGCTTTCAAAAATCTCATGTTTTAAGAAAAATTTGTGTTTGGCCACATTCAAAGCCATCCTGGGCTGCATGCAGCCAGCAGGACACAAGTTGGACGAACGTGCTCCATATGCTTACATTTTAATAAGACAGCAAACCTTCAGTGTTCTCACTACAAAAGAAAACGCTGCATGGTGGCTCATGCCTGTAATTCCAGCACTTTGGGAGGCCAAGGAGGGTGGGTCACATGAGGCCAGGAGTTTGAGACCAGCCTGTAATTCCAGCTACTTGGGAGGCTGAGGCACAAGAATCACTTGAACCTGGGAGGCAGAGGTTGCAGTGAGCCGAGATCCCGCCACTGCACTCCAGTCTGTGTGACAGAGTGAGACTTGTCTCAAAAAAGAAAAAAAAAACAAAAAACCAAATAACTCTGTGAGGTAACAGATGCATTCATTAACTGTATTAATCATTTCACAATGTTTACACATACAATATCATTACATTTTACATAATAAATAGTTATATACTTTTAATTTGTGGAAAGTAACCACACGGTCCACACACGTATATGTGTGGGTATATTTGTGTGTATATGTGTACACATCTCAACTAGTACAATTGAAGACGCTGGGAAAATAAAGTTTAAATTACCAATTTTAGTTCACACTGAAAATATAAAATGTAGAAATAAAATAATATTAGATTTTCTTATATTTAGGGAGATGCTTAGCATTATAAAAAAATTACTGAATAGGAATTTCTGTAGAATCACATGTGAAAATTCTGTAAGGGGCTGGGCACGGTGGCTCACGCCTGTAATTCCAGCACTTTGGGAGACCGAGGCGGGTGGATCACCTGAGGTCAGGAGTTCTAGACCAACCTGGCCAACATGGTGAAACCCTGTCTCTACTAAAATACGAAGGTAGCTGGGCGTGGTGGTGCACACCTGTAATCCCAGCTACTTGGGTGGCTTAGGTGGGAGAGTCGCTTGAACCCAGACGGCAGAGGTTGCAGTGAGCCAAGATGGCGCCATGCACTCCAGCCTGGGTGACACAGTGAACCTCCGTCGCAAAACCAAACAAACAAAAAAATTTATTTAAAAAAAAAAAGAAAGAAACTTCCATAAGAAATCATAAAGCAGAAAACATACCACATCTGTTTGTGGTGTTACTGGGATTTTGGAACCAAATATGGTTAACACTAATACTCTCACACATTTCAGACATAATGCAAACAATAACAACAACAAAAACCCAAACCAAACCAAACCAAAACAAAACAAAAACCTTAAAAAAAAAGTTTAAAGGCCGGGCGTGGTGGCTCATGCCCGTAATCCCACCACTTTGGGAGGCCGAGGTGGGTGGATCACCTGAAGTCGGGAGTTCAAGACCAGCCTCAACAACTTGGAGAAACCCCATCTCTACTAAAAACACAAAATTAGCTGGGCCTGGTGGCACATGTAATCCCAGCTACTTGGGAGGCTGAGGCAGGAGAATCACTTGAACCCAGGAGGCGGAGGTCATGGTGAGCCAAGATTGTGCCATTGCACTCCAGCCTGGGAAACAAGAGCGAAAATCTCTCTCTCAAAAGAAAAGAAAAAAATAGTTTAACATAGAGTTCCTCAAAAGTACACATATATTCCTGTGGCCCCTGAGACAATGAAAGGGCAGTCAGATAATAAAGTCTGTTATAAGCCATGAAGAGGACTTTGGCTCTCACTGTAACCTCAAAGGAAGGTTACTTTTTAGAGAATTTAGGAGCATTAGACAGAAGATGCCTCCATGTGAGAGCAAGAAAAAATAACCATGCCCCTCAAAATCATCTCCATTGAAGCAGAGCTTCTCAAATAACTTTTGAAGCCCGTCTTCCCCCTTGGCCTTTGGAGCTTTCACCTGTGGCATGTGTTTCATTCATCCAACCTACCTGAGGGTTTAGCTATGGTCTCATGTCTCTTCACATTCCAGGGCTCCTGTCTTTGCTCCAGACAGCTAATCAGTTCTGGCTTAGAAACAGTCAGACCTGTTTTATTAGAAAAAAGTAATGTGATGCTTGTTGGGATTCTCCAATTACCAAGCTAGTGTTGTGCTCTGTAGAGAAGACAGAATATTATAGATGATTCTAGAAAATTAATAATAAGGCCGGGCGCATTGGCTCACGCCTGTAATCCCAACATTTTGGCAGGCCGAAGCGGGCAGATCATGAGGTCAGGAGATCGAGACCATCCTGGCCAACATGGTGAAAACCCATCTCTATAAAAATACAAAAACTAGCAAAGTGTGGTGGCACGTGCCTGTAATCCCAGCTACTTGGGAGGTGTAGGGAGGAGAACCGCTTGAAGGACGCAGAGATTGCAGTGAGCTGAGATCGCGCCACTGCACTCCAGCCTGGCAACAGAGTGAGACTCTATCTCAAAAAAAAAAAAAAAAAGAAAATTAATAACAAAATAATATTTCTAAACAGAAAGTTTAGAATATTTTATATTTTTGGGTGTTTAGCTTCCCTACCCAATACTACTTAATCAAAAATTGGTGGTAGAAGTTGGATTTTAAGGTCTGGTCAATAATATTCTATAAAGGAATTTTTATAATGGAATTCCAAGAATTACCACTAAAGGCTGGGTATGGTAGTTCACACTAGTAATCCCAACACTTTGGGAGGCCAACGAGGGTGGATCACTTGAGGTCAGGAGTTTGAGATCAGTCTGGCCAACATAGTGAAACCTCCTCTTTACTAAAAATACAAAAATTAGCTGGGTGTGGTGGTGGGTACCTGTAGTCCCAGATACTCAGGAGGCTAAAACAGGAGAATCACTTGAACCCAGGACGTGGAGGTTGCAGTGAGCTGGACTGTACCACTGCACTCAAGCCTGGGCAACAGAGCTAGACTCTGTCTCAAAAAAAAAAAATAAAAACAAACAAAAAGAATTACCACTAGAGTGAAAAATGCCCATCACCTCAAGGCAGAAGAAAGTTAATGTAAACATAAAACTTCTTGAAAATTTTCTTCTCTATCCCAACAAATCCCCAAGTTTTCCTTGAAAGCAGAGATCTAAAACTCATTTACACAAAGCAGAAATCCCCACCAAACATTCTACAGAGGAAGAAAGTAAAATCTTTAGTGTGAAATAGGAATTGTGTATTGAAATTCTTCTCACCCAGAGAGACCAGGTTTCTGTAGTTCTCTAGCATCACTTTCCTATACAAATTCTGCTGAGCAGGTTTCAGAAACTCCCACTCCTCCAAAGAGAATTCTATGGTCACATCCCTGAATGTCAACAGCTCCTGAAAAACAAAACAAAACAAAACATAGTGACCAACTGTGAATGGGCAGTTTTTGACTCCATGTGAAAAGAGAATTGCTGTGACTTATATCAGTTACTGGAATTATTCAAACCAGTTAAAAATACTGGTATTTTTAACAAAAATATTCTCTGATGTATTCTCTAACACTGAGGAAAGAAAATAGAATCCACGTGGCCAGGTTCGGTGGCTCACGCCTGTAATCCCATCGCTTTGGGAGGCCGAGGCAGGCAGATCACCTGAGGTCAGGAATTCCAGACCAGCCTGGCCAGCATGGTGAAATGCTGTCTCTACTAGAAATACAAAAATTAGCTGGGTGTGGTGGTGCATGCCTGTAATCCCAGTTACTCAGGAGGCTGAGGGAGGAGAATCGCTTGAACTTGGGAGGCAAAGGTTACAGTGAGCCGAGATCATGACACTGCACTCCTGCCTGGGCTACAAACCAAAAGGAAAATAGAATCCACAAAACCAATGTAGATACTTTTTTAAATAATCAGTATAAAATTAAGGGCATCAACACAGGCATATACAGTTTGAGTTTTATGTCTGCGATTACAGAGTAAGTTGTAAATATTACTCATACAGAGAAGTCACGATGGGTTAGAAGGTATCTGTCAAATTTTGATGTACACAACAACGAACTACAGATCTAGTTAAAATGCAGTCTGATTCGGTGATCTCAGGTGAAGCCTGAGTTTCTGAATTTCTAACAAGCTAGCCAGTGATACCAATGCGTCCGAATCAAGAATATTTTGTCAAACAGAACAAGTGGTTGAGCCCGTTTATCTGACTAGTAAACAAAGATAAGCCTTCATTTTCCAAAGCAAGCTTTAAGCAAAGAGAATCTAAAAAGAAAGGGGGAGTTTGCAGATTAAATGTGATGGTTTATGTACATCAGTCAGTAAATCTCCCAAAGTACTTATGAAAAATAAAGATAAAAATAATTAACTTTATAGTTTAAAAAAACCTGTCACAGACAGCCTTAACTTAGTGATTGAAATTAACATGAACCGGGCTGGGCATGGTGGCTCACGCCTGTAATCCCAGCACTTTGGGAGGCTGAGGTGGGCAGATCACGAGGTCAAGAGATCGAGGCCATCCTGGCTAACACGGTGAAACCCCATCTCTACTAAAAATACAAAAAATTAGCTGGGCATGGTGGCACGCACCTGTAATCCCAGCTACTTGGGAGGCAGAGGCAGGAGAATTGCTTGAACGTGGGAGGCGGAGGTTGCAGTGAGCTGAGATTGCGCCACTGCACTCAAACCTGGGCGACAAAGTGAGACTCCGTCTCAAAAAAAAAAAGAAGAAATTAACATGAACTACAACAGAACAAATTGATGTACAGTATCAACACACATGGGTGGACACATCATCAGAGCTATGATATTATTGGCAACAAAAAGTAAATTATAACCTTAATCTAAGCATAAAGAACACCTTTATGCAAAGTTCAAGCTACAGATATCTCCCAGGTTTTCTAACCTCTAATAATGTATTTGAATAGTCTTTCCTCAGCATTTTAGAGAGCAAGTCTTATCTAACTATTCTCTTTTCCAGAACCTTCTGAGTTATTCTGGGCAATTAGTGCCATCCCCTTTAAATGTGCATTTTAAAAATCCTGTTTCTGCATAGAGTTGATGGAATATCCAGATGGAACCTAAACAATACACATTCCCCCTTCACTAATATCTGAGGACCCTACACGATCCCTAAAAGAGATCTTAGGTATCTACACCTTTCCACATTGATGAGACACAAAGAGAACTTTATTTATTTATTTATTTATTTTTGAGACAGAGTCACTCTGTCGCCCAGGTTGGAGTCCAGTGAGTGGTGTGATCCCGGCTCACTGCAACCTTGCCTCCTGGGTTCAGGCGATTCTGCCTTAGCCTTACAAGTAGCTGGGACCACAGGCACGTGCCACCACAGCTGGTTAATTTTTTGGATTTTTAGTAGATACAGGGTTTCGCCATGTTACCCCAGCTATTCTCAAACTCCTGGCCTCAAGCGATCCTCCCGCCTCAGCCTCCCAAAGTCCTGGGATTACAGGCATGAGCCTGTAATTCTTATTACAAAGAACATTTTTATTCTTGCAGGTCATACACTTCATGGTGAGAACTGGTCATGGTATGTAAGAAGCCTAGATAGAAAGAATAAAGGAGAAGGCTCCGTTATATAAAACAGAAGAAGCGTCTCACACAACTGCAGCAGGTCAGAGGACAACATCTGGAAATTTTCAAGGACCACACTTTGAAGGGTGGGGCTCTAAGATGTTGATGCTGACCTGCCATGATGCAGAAAATGTTTCCTATGGGCTTTCTGTACATTCTCAATCCGAAGTCAGGCCCTGTCTCATGAGTCCCAGAAGCCAGTGCTTATATGTAGTTTCTAGTGACATCAACCTGGCTGTACATTATCGGGTGTTATAGCATGCTGTGCAAAACCAGAGGAGAGATCCTGTCATGGAGATTCCTTTAACGCATTAGAAATGATATGTCAACCCCAAAAAAAAAAAATGAGGTCAAATTAATATAAGTAGAGAGTTCATACGTGCCACATTTGAGAACAGCAAGAACAGCAACCCGGAAGCATAGATTCAAGTTGGCTTGAATATACACTTTGAATAGCAGCAGTGAGAAGCGGATTTTTTTTTTTTTTTGGAGACAGTCTCACTTTGTCACCCATGCTGGAGTGCAGTGGCATGATCTCGGCTCACTGCAAACTGAATCCTTGGTTCAAGCAATTCTCCTGCCTCAGTCTCCTGAGTGGCTGGGATTACGGGCATGCCCGGCTAATTTTTTTTGTATTTTTAGTAGAGGCGGGGTTTCGCCATGTTGGCCAGGCTGGTCTCGAACTCCTGACCTCAAGTGATCCACCCACCTCAGCCTCCCAAAGTGCTTGGATTACAGGCGTGAGCCACCGTGCCCAGCCGAGAGGTAGATTTTTAAAGGTAAAAAAGGGGAACAGAAAGTGGGCTGATACAAAGTTCTTTATCAAGGATTCTCATTAGTTTACAGGAATAACATTGATTAGTGATTGGCTATATAGGGTTAAGCTAGAAGGTGTGGGCTATAGTGTCCTGTGTGACATTATTAGATTAATTTATAGCTATGTGTGGCAGTAACAAGCAGTTTCAAGAGATGAATACATTGCTCAAAGGAGAAGTAGGACATAATTCTGGATTCATTTTAATGTCTCTCTGGGCCCGATAACTAACAGAACTTGCATCCCTCAGATAAAAGCTTTTTTACTTTCTCAAATCCCAGGGTCTGGATTCAAATTTGGGGTTTCCGATTTAGGTTTCAGAGGTGTGGGAAAGCAGCAGGTGCCCTCTGCACATTCGCAGGCATTTGTGCAGGAGCAGGAAAAGAACATTGTAAATTCTTAGGTCTATTCAATGCATATGTGTAACCCTGACAGGGTTTCTAGGCCCTAATTGTCTCTGAATTCATTTCAGATCTGAAGATGCCAGGGACATTGAAAGAGGTGGAATGGCTGTTGCTGCCCTGTAAAGTTATTTTTGTAGAAATCTGACCTGACTGCTCTACAAGGGACTATAGAACACAAATAGGCAGAGAGACCATTTTGCCTGCAAATTTGGGGTTTGCACAATTATGGGTTGTGACTGGAAGCCCAAGAGGGAAAGACCCTCTAGGGTGAAGTCTGATGGGTACCTTCTATGTTTATATCATACCTGGTCTTTTCAGACAGTGTTTTGAAAATGTAATTAAAAGCACAATCATCTCCAACCCTAGAAAAACTCTCCACAGTGGCAGAACAGAAAGCAAAAACTGTATGATTACACAATTAAGCCAGAGCGTGACATTAATTGCAGGCAATTTGCTAAGAGATCACAAAGACAGAAAGAACGTTGTCAGAATTAGACCTCAAGAAGAAGACGTGACAGCACTCACTTGTCGTAGTTTATCCTAAATCCACCTGGGAATTGGAGAGGTCAGTTGATTATATTCTATAAAAGATAAACTTCCCACATCTTCATGACAGGAGGTGGTTTTGCAACTTGGAGTGAAATTCAGGTACCTGGTGAAGGTAGGATTTTACTCCTCTATAGAAACTGTGGTGCCAGGTGCGGTGGCTCAATACTGTAATTCCAGCACTTTGGGAGGCCGAGGTGGGCAGATCACCTGAGATCAGGAGTTCGAGACAAGCCTGGCCAACGTGATGAAACCCCATCTCCACTAAAAATACAAAAAATTAGCCAGACGTTGTGGCGGGCGCCTGTAGTCCCACCTACTTGGGAGGCTGAGGCAGGACAATCGCTTGAACCTGGGAGGTGGAGGTTGCGGTGAGCCGAGATCACGCCATTGCACTCCGGCCTGGGTGACAGAGGGAGACTCCGTCTCAAAAAAAGAAAAAAGAAACTGTGGAAGAGGGATCTATGTTCTTGGCTATTTATATATTAAATCAATGGTTCCTGACTCAGAGTGCTGGGCCATGGTGCTCCTGCCCGTGAAGCTTAGGCTACAGCCTGCAGCCCACACACACCCTCACTGCTACATCTGCGCTCCAGCACCATGCCACAGAGCAGAGCCCTGGGCTGCAGGAGGAGGCACTCCTGGTTAGAATTATATTTTCACGATAATGGAAATGAAAGTGGTGTTCCAGCCTAAGTTTCTGGTTTTTTTTTTTTTTTTTTTTTTGAGACAGAGTCTCGCTCTGTTGCCCAGGCTAAAGTGCAGTGACGCGATCTCGGCTCACTACAACCTCCACCTGCCGGGTTCAAGCGATTCTCCTCCCTCAGCCCCTCGAGTAGCTGGGACTACAGGTGCCTGCCACCACGCCTGGCTAATTATTTGTATTTTTAGTAGAGACAGGGTTTTGTCATGTTGGTCAGACTAGTTTCAAACTCCTGACCTCAAGTGATCCTCCTGCCTTGGCCTCCCAAAGTGCTGGGATTACAGGCATGAGCCACCACGCCCAGCCTCCCGCTTCAGTTTCTACTGATAACGATGACATGGAAAAAGTACTACTGGATGCCCAGCACGAAGTCTGGATGGAGTTGCTCCACGAGTTGTCATCGTGACAGCTCACCTCACTCACAGACACAAGGCACCAACAGAGATTGTGAAACATCTAAGGCATTGGAGAGAAAAACAGTTATTAGTCTGTGGAAGATTATATTGAGAGAAAGAAAGAAGTTGAAAGCATATTGAAGGAATACTCAGATTCGATATGGGATTGGTTAAGTGAGCAAGAAAAAATTCCCCCCAATGTGTTTCTCTTTAAAGAACCAAAGAGCATAGCTTCTCTCAGCATGAAAAACACACGCATTCTGAAGAACAGATACAAATTCTATGTAGAATTTCTAGAGGTTTTTCTTCCATTTTTGCTGCTGTCTCATCTGTTGGCCACTGGACTGGGGATTTATATTGGAAGCCATCTAACAACATCCACCGGCATCTTTTGATGAGGAATAGGAAACAACATTGTTCACATACTGGAATTATATCTGAGCTTGTGGCACAGCTAAATGAAGAGCTATTATCATCCATGGGTGGGTGACTGCATCCATTGCATTTATTAGTTCTGTAAATGCTGCATGCCTAAGTTAGTAAAATGAAAAAATAGGGCCAGGTGTGGTGACTCACGCTTGTAATCCCAACACTTTAGGAGGCCGAGGCGGACGGATCACCTGAAGTTGGGAGTTCGAGACCAGCCTGACCAACATGGTGAAACCCCATCTCTACTAAAACTACAAAATTAGCTGGGCATGGTGGCACATGCCTGTAATCCTAGCTACTTGGGAAGCTGAGGCAGGAGAATCACTTGAACCTGGGAGGCAGAGGTTGTGGTGAGCCAAGATCAGGCCATTGCACTCCAGTCTGGGGCAACAAGAGCAAAACTCCATCTCCAAAAAAAAAGAAAAGAAAAAATAAGGTCAGTCCCGGTGGCTCATGCCCGTAATTCAAGCCCTTTGGGAGGCTGAGGCGGGCAGATCGCCTCAGGTCAAAAGTTTGAGACCAGCCTGGCCAGCATGGCGAAACCCTGTCTCTACTAAAAAATCCAAAAACTAGCCGGGCATATTGGTGAGTACCTGTAATCCCAGCTACTTGGGAGGCTGAGGCATGAGAATTGCTTGAACCTGGGAGGTAGAGGTTGCAATGAGCCGAGATCGTGCCACTGCACTCCACCCTAATCAACAGACTGAAATTCTTTCTCAAATATATATATGTATATATAGACACTAAAATCATGCTGACCTCTAATCATACCTATTGGATTAATTAGTAAGCATATTAATTGATGTGACAGAGGTGGGGTTAATATTTATTGTAACAATTTGTTACTATATTTTTTCTTTTTTTTTGAGATGGAGTTTTGCTCTTGTTGCCAAGGCTGGAGTACAGTAGCATGATCTTGGCTCACTGCAACCTCTGCCTACCTGTTTCAAGCAATTCTCCTGCCTCAGGCTCCCAAGTAGCTGAGATTACAGGTGCCCACCACCACACCCTGCAAATTTTTGTATTTTTAGTAAAGACATTGCTTCACCATGTTGGCCAGGCAGGTCTCGAACTCCTGACCTCATGATCCACCTGCCTCAGCTTCCTAAATTGCTGTGATTACAGGCATGAGCCACCATGTCCGGCCTATTTTCTTTTGATATAAAAAATAAATATCTTAGGATAAATAATTTTAATATATTAGTCATAATGTATGAGTATTCAAAAATTATCTGTAATATTAACTCAGTTAAAATAATTTATATTTCAAAAGAATGCATAATATTAAAATCATTATTTTAAAGGGGTTTGTCCAAAATAAATATTGTGCTGTTATATTCACACTATTATACAAAATACTGTTTATTTTATTTTTATATTTTTGAGACGGAGTCTCGTTCTGTTGCACAGGCTGGAGTGTGATCCCAGCTCACCGCAACCTCTGCCTCCCAGGTTCAGGCAATTATCCTGCCTCAGCCTCCCAAGTAGCTGGGATTACAGGCGCTTGCCACCACACCCAACTAATTTTTGTATTTTTAGTAGAGATGGAGTCTCACTATGTTGGCCAGGCTGGTCTTGATCTCTTGACCTCAGGTGATCCTCCCACCTCAGATTCCCAAAGTGCTGGGATTACAGGCGTGAGCCACTGCACCCGGAAAATACTGTTTAATTTAAATGGATGTAATTTGCCTACACAAGAGTACATATAACTATGCCAACTGTTCTTAAAAAACAAATAGAAACCAGGGTACAGGGTGTACTCTAAGCTGGTCTTGCTACTGCAGCATAAGCACTTCGACCTCCACATATTAGTAATTACCTTGGATCGTCAGTTTTCTACCGAAAACACCTATTGTTTTTCTCTCTCCAGATACTGAGGCGATACCCTTCAGTATCTGTGACCCTTTAGCTTTCTGGATTGCTGAATTAAATCCTATCCTTTGTGTTCACTTTTTGTATTTTTTAAGACAAAGTTTCACCCCTGTTGCCCAGGCTGGAGTGAAGTGGGCAAATGACCTGAGGTGAGGAGTTCAGAACCAGAATGGCCAACATGATGAAACCTTGTCTCTACTAAATATACAAAAAATTACCCAGGTGTGGTGATGGGCGCCTGTAATCCCAGCTACTCAGGAGGCTGAGGCAGGAGAATCGCTTGAACTCGGGAGGCAGAGGTCACAGTGAGCTGAGACTGTGCCATTGCACTCCAGCGTGGGCAACAAGAGTGAAACGCCATATTAAAAAAAAAAAAAAAAAAAAGAATTTACATATATTTTGAAGAAGCAGAGAAAAATGGTACATATAAAAGTCGTCTAGGCCAGGCACGGTGGCTCATGCCTGTAATCCCAGCATTTTGGGAGGCCAAGGCAGGAGGATCTCTTGAGGCCAGGTGTTCGACACCAGTTCGGGGAACATGGTGAGCTGCTGTCTCTACAAAAAAAAATTAGGCAGGTGAGTTGGTGCATGCCTATAGTCCTAGGCAATTGGGAGGCTGAGGCAGCAAGACTGCTTAAGCTCAAGAGTTCAAGGTTACAGTGAGCTATGATCACGCCGCTGTACTCTGGCCTAAGTACAAGAGTGAGATTCTGTCTCAAAAAAAAAAATTAATCAATCAATAACAGTACTTGTCTAAATTATATCCTTTAAGAAAAGGCAAAAGAACAAAATGTCTTCCCACATTTTCAAGTGGGGGAATGAAGCCTCTTATTTCTAATTTGCATTTGCTTCTGCAAAAGGTAGGTCTAGGCCCATGGTCTTGAACTACTGGACATCTGAATTCCAGTAGGTGCTGGATTCAGACAACTGAGGGGTGGCGTTGGGCACACTGTGTGCACATAAAAAAAAGGGTTTGTGGGTGGAACTAAAAGGCAAACGAGGGAAAGTTGCTATCAAGAAACCATGGGTGGGACAGTGCAGGCTTAGGGAAGGACTGGTTCATGCTATAGATCGTGTCCCAGGAGAGGCTATGCTCTGACTTCTTCCTGTGTCCATGTAGGCAGATGAGACTATGATTAGGTGACACAGAAGCCTGGGTTGGTGAATAAAACAGGTTGCCAGTACAGATTGCCTTTCAAGCTCTACTGATAAAATGTGTAAATACACTTAATTAAAAACTGAAGTTAAAATAAGTAATCTTTCCAAGGTGACAAACTCAGGAAGCGGCAATGCTGATTGGAACACAGACATATCTGACTCAGATGTCAAGTCAAGCCGTTCTATCACTTGGGACATTTTCCCACCCCCATCCTGCTCACTGAAGGGGACAATAACCGTACTACCAAGAGCCATTGTGCTGTGCCCCACTGTGTCCCTTAGATGCATTTTGCTTTGCAGGTTTGTGCACTGCCTCACCAGGTTGGGTGTTCCTCGTTCTTGGGGATATTTTTTCTCTCTTCACCAATCTGAGAAAATTTTCTCCTCAATACCAGCATCCAATTGCCTGGCCAGCACTGTATCTCTAAGAAACGGAAACTGGGAGCTGGGGAAGAAAATCTCAATGTCCTAATGGATTTGCTTTTAGAGGAAAGGTATACCTGATTTCTCCCAGGCACAATGCCCAATCACTCCACAGACAGGCGGCATTCCCATACCTCAGGCTGCCCCTGAGAGGAAATGACCCAGGGGCTGATATTCACTAGACACCGCAGGAGACACAGCCACCGTTCTGAAACTCAAAACCAGGAAAATAACACAGGGTGGCTGAGGATGCATTGCCCTGTGAAGTTTCCAAAGTGGAACCTCAACCTAAAAACATTCCCATAAGGTGTCTGTGCCTAGGAAATATTAAAGGGAGACTAGCACAAAGGTTTTGTTTTTTGGTCTTTTTTTTTTTTTTTTCCCCACAGTGGAGTGTTGGGATTATTCTCTGCTTTCATCTCCTGTAAAATGTTTGCAAATGAAAAACATTTATTTTTCTAAAAAGTGCCATCCGCTGCTCTTTGAAATAATGATTAATCAAAATACTGTATCTGAAATGTACAAAAAAGGACTAAGAGTTGATAATGTTGTGAATTAGAGAGGCGAAGTTGGTGTTGAAGACTGTCAGGAAAGAACTGAAAATTTAAAATTCGACTGCAAGCCACAGTTAGGCTGGGGCAACAGAGTGGTGGATTTGAGACTCTGCTTGTCACACATTTGGAAAATACAAGAGAAAATCACTTCTCCTGTGGAGTGTTAATTAAATAGCAGGCAGTTGAGGTGGCTCTAGTGCCCTGAGTTCCTACATTAAAACACACACACACACACACACACACACACACACACACACACACACACACGCAAATACATTTCTTGTAAATTGCTACCTTAGGGGGAAACAAAATTCAGATTTAAGCAACCACAAACCTTAAATTAACTTCTGATTACATAACCAGGCAATGACAACCTGAATAGTCTAAATAAGATGATCACATAACTGGAACGAGTCAGTTACTGAATTCGGTTTGCTTCTTCCTTCACCTATGAAAAAACTTTCCTTCAAGCCCTTCGGTTGGACCCCAAACCACAAACCGTGGCTGGGTGCTCTCCGATCATGAATCACTGTTAACTTCAGTAAGTTTTTAACATTTTAAAGGTGACTCCCATTGTTTTTTAACAGGAGAAGGAAAAGACTGAGGACCCCCAGGATCACAGCACTTCCCACGCACAAACTACACACGGGGTCTGGACTCTGCCCTGAGGACCCTTCCATTGTCCCCGCAATCGGGGCAGACGCGAGAACGCGCGCGGTGCTTCCCAGGGTGGGCTCCGGGCGGGATGCGGAAGAACGGAACGAGATGCCCGCCCGGATTCCCGGTTGCTGGCCCACCTCGCACCCTGTGCCCGAAGGGGACCGAGGGCCGAGCTGTGCCTGCAGGGACTCCAGTCCGCAGACCCCGCAGCTGACAGCTGGGAGGCCCCGGTCCCGTCACAGCCGGTTCCGGCCGCTTTCAACCAGCCCTGCCCCCACCTCGGGACGCGCGGCCTGGCACACTCACCATTTTTCGGCTTCCGGGATGTCCCGGAGTCTTAGCTCTGGATCTCACAGCATCTGCAGGTCAGAGGGTGACAGAGGCTGCGACAGAGTCACCGAGACCTCCTAGCGCAAAGGATACTAAGCAATGAAGATGGACCCTGAGCTCTGGCTGGAGCGAGACAAAGGCCCCGCCAGCTCCAGGACACCGCCCCCTCTACCTTGGCTGCGCACCTGATTGGACAGTTCCCACTCCAACGCCCATGATTGGATACAGTTCCACGCCCCGTCCCCTCAGGTCATGAGTGATAGTAGACGTGATCTGAGAATGGGTTGAAAAAGGCAGGAGTTACAGGTTTTTCCTGAACCCTTTTCTGGCGCCCTTCCTTCCTTAACTGGAAACTGGCCCCGCCTGGGGAACATTTGCATTTAACTTTGTATATAAGGTTATCTTTATTTGTGAATAATAGACATATGCTATTCACAAATGGAAACAATATGACAATTATTTTAAAATTTCAGATTTCATCACTTTCCTAGCCTCCAGTCTTTTGAGCAGGCAGCCTGAGATGTCACAAGGGAGGCAATTCTCTAAGAAATAAACTGTGAGGCACATATGAATTTTAAATTTTCTAGTAGCCACATTTTAAAAAACAAACCAGGCATGGTAGCCTGTGCCTGTAGTTCGAGCTACTAGGGAGGCTGAGGCGGGAGCATCACTTGAGGCTAGGTGTATAAGACCAGCTCTGGCAACATAGCGAGACCCCATCTCTGCAAAAAATAATTAAAAATTTCGCCAAGCCTGGTAGTGCACGCCTGTAATCCTGGCTACTCAGGAAGGCTGAGAGGCAGGAGGATCACTTGAGCCTGGGAGGTCAAAACTGCAGTGAGCCACGATCGCACCACTGCATTACAGCCTGGGTGACAGAGTGAAACCCTGTTTAAAAAAAAAAGATCTCTGAAGAAGGCATTTTCTCTTTCTGCAATTTAGCCAAGCAGTTAAGTACGTCTTGAAGTCATCTTCGAGTTTTTTTTTTTTTTTTTTTTTTTGAGACGGAGTCTCGCTGTGTCTCCCAGGCTGGAGTGCAGTGGCGTGATCTCGGCTCACTGCAAGCTCCGCCTCCCGGGTTCATGCCATTCTCCCGCCTCAGCCTCCCGAGTAGCTGAGACTACAGGCGCCCGCCACCACGCCCGGCTAGTTTTTTGTATTTTTTAGTAGAGACGGGGTTTCACCGTGTTAGCCAGGATAGTCTCGATCTCCTGACCTCGTAATCCACCCGCCTCGGCCTCCCAAAGTGCTGGGATTACAGGCTTGAGCCACCGCGCCCGGCCATCTTCGAGTTTTTAACAGGGCAAGGATGTTTTCTAAAACCCCAATCTCCAGAGTTGCCATGAGGCAAATCCCCCCAGCATACATGAAAATCACTCACAGCTAATGCATTCCTCATCAGATCCAGCGCTTCTTACCCCTGGCAAATAAAAATCACCTGCGGGGCAGGGAGCGGTGGTTCACGCCTGTAATCTCAGCATTTTGGGAGGCCGAGGTGGGCGGATCACCTGAGGTCAGGGGTTCGAGACCAGCCTGGCCAACATGGTGAAACCCTCGTCTCTATTAAAAATACAAAAATTAGCCGACCATGATGGCACACGCCTGTAATCCCAGCTACGCGGGAGGCTGAGGCAGGAGAATGGCTTGAACCTGGGAGGCGGAGGTTGCAGTAAGTTGAGATCGCGCCATTGCAGAGTGAGACTTCGTGGCGGGGAGGGGGGTTCGGGAGATGGTGGAGAATGGCAGGGCGGGGCAGGATGGAAACTTAAAATCCCTTAAGCCCAAGTTGCAACAGACCAATTAAATTAGAATCCCTGGAGTTGGATCTGGGCAACAATATGGTTTAAAGCTCTCAGGGTGATTACAGTGTGTAGCCAAGCCCCCAAACCACTGCTTTTCACCAACAGTTTGATGAATTAGTTACAAATGGTTTTTCAAATGCATGTAAAAACGTTTGCTGCTGAGTTGTGACCTTGCAATCTTAACTCATTTCCTACTTACTATACTTTGCAGAACCAACCTCTGCTACTCGCTTTGTTCCTGATTCTACCTGGCTCCATATGTGCTTAGTGCATACTATGCACGGGGCACTGTGCTGTGTGCCCTGGTCCCGGTGAGCATCATTCTCGGGGGAGAATCTTGCTGAAAACAAAATCACATCCCAAAAAGTTAAAATCATCCTACTGGCTGGGCACGGTGGCTCACACCTGTAATTGCAGCACTTTGGGAGGCCGAGGCTGGTGGAACACAAGGTCATGCGTTCGAGACCAGCCTGGCTAACACAGTGAAACCCCATCTCTACCAAATATACAAAAAATTAGCCAGGCATGGGGGCAGGCGCCTCTAATCCCAACTACTTGGAGGCTAAGGCAGGAGACTCTTGTAGTGGGCCAAGATTGCACCAATGCACTCCAGCCCAGGGGACAGTGCGAGACTCCATCTCAAAACGAACAAACAAACAAACGAAAAAACCATGCTACTTACAGAATTGAGGTGAAAATTAAAAGACCTAGGGGGTCACCCAAAGTTAGAACCTGAATCAATAACTTGGAATATTAATATATATCTGATGGTGCCCTGAGCACACATGTCCATTTTATTTTATTTTACCTTATATTATTTTATTTTTATTTTTTGAGACAGAGTCTTGCTCTGTCGCCCAGGCTGGAGTACAGTGGCACGGATCTCGGCTTACTGCAACCTCCGCCTCCCAGGTTCAAGTTATACTCCTGCCTCAGCCTCCTCAGCAGTTGGGATTACAGGCACGCACCAACACGCCCAGCTAATTTTTTGTATTTTTAGTACAGACGAGGTTTCACCATGTTAGCCAGACCTTGGGTGATCTGCCCGCCTCGGCCTCCCAAAGTGCTGGGATTGCAGGCGTGAGCCACTGCACCCTGCCACATGTCCGCCTTTAAAATAAAACAAAATAAAGCATTACTATTATTCTCAAATATTAATCTATAACTACTATGCAAACATGTAATATTTAAATTTTGATTGATGTATAACATGCATACAGAAATATATGTGCAAAACATTTATGGAAAGCTTGATGAATTATTACAAACCGAACTTGGGTAACCAAGAAATAGAATCAGACGTACTCATGCCCGACAGTCACTTTCTCCTTCTCTTCCCAAAAGTAAGAGCTTAAGAGTTAAGTGTAGATCGACTTTGTCATTTTGTAGAAGTGTTTTATTACAGAGCATTAAAAACATATACAAGATACAAAGAAGGTGTATAATAGACCTGTTACCCAGCTTTAACAGCAACCTGACACGTGCCATTTTTGTTTCATTGACATATCAACCAATTTCCCAACCCTTTATTAATTTTTTAGTTTTTTTTAGATAAAATGTATATACATTAAAAGGTGCGATCTTAACTGTACTTTTTGGACAAATCAACTCGCTCATATAAACATCTCCTCTTTTAAGAACAGAATTACTCCACTTAACAATCATAAATGTGCCCTCAAGTTACCTCAAAGTATTATTTAAAATCTAGATTTTTATAAAGTAGGTCTGAGTTTGGACTCAGAATTCATATTTCGGATCCATAGAGCACACGGCAAGTACAATGTCTCTTTTACCTAAAGTAAATACCATTGGATGAATAAAATTAAGAAAAATTGACTTAAGGTGAAAGGACAATCAAAACATCTGTGCAATATGCTATCTGTAGGAGCATTTGGTTAAGAAAAACAAGTTCACCAAAATTTTTTATTATTTTAATAACCAAAATTGGCAAAATTCCTACTCTTGTTTTCATAGAAATGCTCCCTCACAATAACAAATTTTCATATAGGAATGGGCGCGGTGGCTCACGCATGTAATCCCAGCACTTTGGGAGGCCGAGGCAGGTGGATCACGAAGTCAGGAGTTCAAGACCGGCCTGGCCAAGATGGTGAAACCCCGTCTCTACTAAAACTACAAAAATTAGCCAGGCGCAGTGGCAGGCGCCTGTAATCCCAGCTGCTCAGGAGGCTGAGCCAGGAGAATCGCTTGGACCTGGGAGGTGGAGGTTGCAGTGAGCTGAGATCAGGCCACTGCACTCCAGCCTGGGTGACAGAGTGAGACTCCGTTGCAGGAAAAAAAAAAAAAAAAAAGGAAAGAAAATTTGTATCATGAGAAGGCATTGGTTAAAAACAGCAAATATTTGAAAGTAAATGTCTTATAACATTAAGTAGCAGATACCTTTTGAAGCCCATAGATGGCCTTTACATAGTCACCCAAACTTCAGTTGTTAACACAGTAAGTGCAGATAATTTTTATAGCTTCCTATTAAAATTGTGTTAATGCCTTTACAAATTTTAACTCAAGTTTTCTTCTAAAATTCACTAACTTAAATTTTGTATATGGCATATAAGTTCCCTTTACATTCAACTTAAATTTCCTTATTAGGCAGTACCTGTGTGTCTACCACCCAATATTATTTGGGGTTCCTTCATTCGCACAGACATCACGGCTGGAGAAACAGGCTGTTCCTGCTTCTTCTTCCTCTTCAGTGCATCAGTTCATCAGTCAACCAAGTCGTGTGGGAGTGGAGGTCATATATCCCCTAGCATAGAGGGTGTCATTCCTGCGCACCCTGCTCAGCATAGAAAAAGATCAGAAGGTCCTCTTAGGGGACACTTACTCAGGGAGGGCTAAGCCCCTTAAGTTGTGAGAGCTCTAATCAGCAGGTATAGACTGTTCAGGAGGGAGGGATGAGGCAGCCATTCTGAACCTGGAGCTCCGCCACCTCTTGTCCCATCTCCAGACAATTCTGGAGGGCTGTTCTGGCACATGTCTGAAAGGTGCACGTGGAGGAACAGTGTGGGCTTTGATCTGGTTCAGATGATGTCTGTCCTGGAGAGGCAGGAGGTCAGTGCTCAGTATCTGGGCTGGTGTCTTCGAGGTCACTAGGTTACGTTTTTGTATCCAAGTCCATTTTCACTAGGGAAGAGGCCAGACAGTCTAAATGGCTTCCAGAGCCCCTCTCTGCTTCTCTTTGGGAGATAGGGTCTGAAACAGGCCAAGTCAGTATTTTGGGGAAATTCTACAAAGTCTGGTTGGAAACTGGGGAGCCCTCTTGCCTGGTGCTTAGTATTTGCAGTCCTAGCCACATAGATGTTTGTTAGTCCTAGCCACACAGAGCTAGGTTTGCATTTACATCAGCACAACCTTAAGTCAGAGTTGAAGAAGTGGCCAGGATAAATGTCTGGGTTGCAGGCTGGAGAACATCATAAAAGCAAACTGCTAGTTTGCTGATTTTCGTCTTGGCAATGAGCATTGAGTCCTGGCCAAAGTGCTTGAGTGCAGCATGAGGCTGATTCAAAAATCCACCTCCATGCATCGGCTGTCCATAAGATAAGAGGAAGCTCAGTTCATGTGTTGATGAGAGGCTCTGCCAGGTGAAAGAATCACAACTCAGGTGTCTTGACAGCTGGCTGACTTGTGAGAAAAGATCCAGGACAGATCTATTTTTGGATGCATGGACAGGTTTCAGCCTTCTAGAATAATGTGGGAGAAATGGTATGCAAATAAAATATGGTAGGAACTCCTGATAATGAAGAGTAAAAACATGAACTTAATAAAAAGAAGACAGAGAACCTATAAAAACATTCCATGGTAAAAGAAATACAAATGGACTTTTCTAGCATAAAGAGGCATTCAACCATAATGGTGATCAGGGGAAAATAAATTACAAAATAAATGTGTTTGGTTGGTGTGTAATCAGGGATACTAATCTGTATCTTTGTTTGGGTTTCATTTTGAGATTGAGGATGGGAAATGGCTTATAGCCCTCAGGGGCCTTTGAGAAATGTGGCAATCATCCCCAAGAGCTATGTTCTTCCTGTTCATTCTTGACACTGGCTGAAGAGCCTCAGCTGAGAGAACGACCCACAAATACAGGTTAGGGATAGACTGTGGGGCTCTGTGCCTAGAGAGAGGAGAGTCACCTAAACTCCTCTTTACCGCAGCCCAATTCAAATGAGGATAATTCCAAGGAAACTAAACTCAAAGTCAGAAACAGCACTGCTAGGTTAGGCAAGAATTTGACTCTTCCAAGGTGAGAAGAAACAGAGGATGGATTAACACAGCCTTCCCTGGGAAAGAAACTGGGAGCTTTTTTAGCAGCTAGGGCCTTATAGATCCTGGACTCTGTGTAAAAAGTAAAGTAGAGGTTCCTCTTCAAAGACTTTCCTCCCCATTTGATTATGAATAAATAGTAACTTCTCTTAGAAGCAAAATTTATTCAAAGACCGGTGCTCCTAAATATTTGCCCTGGCATGCTTATAGTGGTCCAAGCAAGCATTAGGTCACAGCATGTTACTCTTCCTTATTTGAAGGTGCTTTTACCTTTCTCAGCATTCCACAAGTTACTTCCTCCTTCCTTCGTTCTCCTCTACCTTTGTCTCTTTTAAAAAGTTCTAAGTTGCTAAACAATCGGGGACAAATACAGAATGTGAGGTCCTGTTCCAGCAGTAGGGTGGATGTGTCGGCTTATAAATAACCCTGTCTCTTGTTGGGTGTACTCTCGTGGCAAAACTGCTGGCGAGTGTACCCTTTCTGCGGGAAGTAAAAATGGCCTCACTAAATAAATTAAATTGATGCTCAAGTGCTATTTCTTTACGGCACTGAAAAACAAACATCTCAAAACACTCTGGAAACAGAAAATGTGGCTCCTGCAGGAAAAGGTCTGCTACTTGTCAGACACTTTTACACTCATTGTGGTAGTAAATGACAGAACCTGTGGTGGTCCTAGGAAAGAAACTTGAACAGTGTACTCAGAATGGTGAACTCTGGGTTTTCTTGAGGGTCAAGATTACTGACATTTCATGTATTATATTTCATGTAAGACATTTGATGTCTTTTGGATATCTTATGACAGTTATGCATTTCTTTATAATCAGAAAAAAATTAGCATATAATCATGCATATATGTTTGTATATTGTACAGTGTACCAAAATGAATATGTATTTATATTCTCCTCCTTCTTTTTTTTTTTTTTTTTTTTTGAGACGGAGTCTTGCTCTGTCTCCTGGGCTGGAGTTGCAGTGGCCGGATCTCAGCTCACTGCAAGCTCCGCCTCCCGGGTTCACGCCATTCTCCTGCCTCAGCCTCCCGAGTAGCTGGGACTACAGGCGCCCGTCACCTCGCCCGGCTAGTTTATTTTTTGTATTTTTTTTTTTTTTTTTTTTTTTTGAGACGGAGTCTCGCTCTGTCGCCCAGGCTGGAGTGCAGTGGCGCGATCTCGGCTCACTGCAAGCTCCGCCTCCTGGGTTTACGCCATTCTCCTGCCTCAGCCTCCTGAGTAGCTGGGACTACAGGCGCCCGCCACCGCGCCCGGCTAATTTTTTGTATTTTTAGTAGAGACGGGGTTTCACCGTGGTCTCGATCTCCTGACCTTGTGATCCGCCCGCCTCGGCCTCCCAAAGTGCTGGGATTACAGGCGTGAGCCACTGCGCCCGGCCCTATTTTTTAGTAGAGATGAGGTTTCACCATGTTAGCCAGGATGGTCTTGATCTCCTGACCTTGTGATCCACCCGTCTCGGCTTCCCAAAGTGCTGGGATTACAGGCTTGAGCCACCGCGCCCGGCCTATTCTCCCCCCCCCTTCAATTCAGAAAAAGCTGAAGCTCTTTACTCTCTCAGCCTGAGTCCAGGGAGGACTGATATCCACAAATTAGTGGATAGAAACTAATCAGCATTCTCTAATGGAGAAGTGTTTCTATTGTTTGCAGGTTGATAAAATCATGGTGAAATTACCATGCTACTTTTTTTAGTTTTTATTGTTTAATATAAAATCTAAAACAAAACACATTAAATGCTTATTGACACATGTATTTATTCCTCACCTGGTTCATAATATCTGCCTAATTTTAAATTTTCTTCCATTTCATAGGTTTCAATTGATCTTATTTTATTGTAGGATATTAAATCTTATACAGGCATTGTTATTTTATATATTATGTTCTTTTATTTTGTATATTTTCTATTGGCATTTTACACTGAAACAAAGCAGTGTTTCATCATATAAATGACTTTATCTGTATTTTAAAAATAAGTCTGGCCAGGTGCGGTGGCTCACACCTGTAATCCCAGCACTTTGGGAGGCCGAGGTGGGTAGATCACGAGGTCAGGAGATCGAGACCAACCTGGCTAACACTGTGAAATCCCATCTCCACTAAAAATAAAAAAACAAATTAGCCCAGCATGGTGGCGGGCGCCTGTAGTCCTAGATACTCGGGAGGCTGAGGCAGGAGAATGGCATGAACCCGGGAGGCAGAGCTTGCAGTGAGCCGAGATCGCGCCACTGCTCTCCAGTCTGAGTGATAGAACAAGACTCCGTCTCAAAAAATCCCTAATACTATCCACATACGAATTTGGAGAAGGACACAAATATTTAAACCAAAGCAAAAATTTATGAGGAGAAAAAACTATGTGGAGGATGACATCACTAATACTTGATGTGTCAAAAATTGGTGTTCCTATGACAAAGGAAAGAAATGACTTATTCTTCATGACATAGAACAAAATAAAGGTCCAATGAAAGATAAATCTATACGGAAAAATAAATTGGTGTTGACAAGGTGAATTCTACAGGCTGTATCAGCATTTTGGAGGCTTCTGGGGATGGGCAAGGCCCCAGAGTTTCCTCCTGTGACATTCTCCCTGAAGTTGCTCATGCTCTTATTCAGTTTGAAAGTGTATAAAACTGTTTTTTTCTGTTCCAATATTGAAGAAATTCAAAACAAAAAGGCATATGTATGCATGATTCTCAATCAATCAGTCAGTGGTGCCCGGCTAAGGAAGGGCAAAGAATCTCACATCCACAGAAGTACGATGTTCTGTCAGATAAAGATGACTCCCTATGCCAGAGCCACATATTTTACATTTGATCAGAATCTTTCACAGGAAGCATTGCCCTGCAGCCCTACCACAGACTTAACCCTGAGAATCCGACTTAAACACTGATGAACACGCGTGCAAGTGTTCTGATCTACATGGATCCTCTCTTAATGGTTCCTTCCAGGGATCTGGGATCTTTCCCAAAGTCATCTGCCACACACAGACCAACTCAAAAATGTGGACAAAAGCTTTGATCCTCACTGGCACACCTGCCCTGTCCTATCAGCTTCTCTAGAAGTACGCTGCTCTAATTGCTCCTGAGAGACCCCATCTTAAGGTATCTCTCTGTGCCAACATAATAGATTTCATAAAGTGGGAAGACAATAGGCAAGAGTCAAGTTATGCTGGGGGCTAAGATTCCCTTTACCTATGTCTCTAATTTACGCAAATATTGACTAACACAAATTCATCTCTAAGTGGTAGGAAACGTGAAGGAGGAGCCTCAGTTCACAGAAGAAGGAGAAAATGTAATCAATGCTGCCTAGCGTCCAGCTTAAGCTTACCCATGGGGGACTGAGTCTCTTCTGAAAAAAAGCAATGGTTCTCCATAGTATTAGTCTGTTCTCATGCTACTAATAAAGACATACCCAAGACTGGATAATTTATAAAGGAAGGAAGTTTAATTGACTCACAGTTCCACATGGCTGGAGGTGGGCGGTCGGTTCAAAATCATGGAGGAAGGCAAGGAGAGGCAAAGTCACATCTTACATTGTGGCAGGCAAGAGAGCATGTGCAGGAGAACTGCCCTCTGTAAAACCATCAGATCTCGTGACATATATTCATTATCACAAGAACAGCTTGGGAAAGATGCACCCCTGTGATTCAATTACCTCCCACAAGGTCCCTCTCACAACACATGGGAGTTATGGGAGCTACAATTCAAGATGAGATGTGGGTGGGGACACAGCCAAACCATATCATTCATCACCTGAAGGAACTGTGGTCTCAGACAGCTGGGCATTGAGAATGCGTGCTGCCCCCTAGAATTCCACACCTACATCATAGAGAGATAGAACAGTCTCAAAGGATTCTAAAGGGTAATGTGGGGAGTCAAAAGGAGGAGATGAATTCACAGTCCCTGCCTTACCTTCTGGTCTAACAAATACTACTCCTGTCCTGGCCCAACAGGATTCCCATACTCTTTTCTGGGTTGCATGAGGAGTAATTCAGAAAGACAAAAACTTATTAATGCCCCTCCATTCCCCACAGCTTCTGAGGTTTAAGTTGTTCATTCCCTGGGTTTTAGGTTGTTGTTCTCCCTCTACCTCCACAGAATCAGTGTGTCCCATTCCAATACCTGTAATTTCACCTGTATTCTTGTCACCTCCTACTTTCTCCTAGACATTTTATGTAGTAGAGCCAGGCGAAACAGAGACAAGCATATTTACATAAAACTTAACCAGAACTAAGTTGGAGTTCCGTAAGCCCCATTGCGCTGGGATGGCACTCAGGCTGGCCTAAGATTGTGGTTATGGAAAAGAATGTCACATTTTGCCCAGGAATGATCAGTGTGGAATCTCAAATTTGGGAAATGGATCCTTAGAGCTCCCAACCGTTTCATCCTTCTCTTGGAGGTAATCTGGAAGAGATGATGCCCTTTTGGAGGAAACCATGTCTAATCAACTAATTACCTAACCAGCATGTGTGGAAAGAAGGTAAAATCAGACAGTTGACCCATTTCGGTAGATTTGGTAATAAATGCCACAAAGTCAGAGTTCAAGTGGTCTCAAAAGCCTAAAAGGTGACACAGATTAGTTTCAAGGAACACATGGTGTCACTGAGTGTTCCAGCTTCCCAGAGGGTGAGAACCACGGCAACTCTGAGCAGGCTGGGAAACGATCCCGGATCCTTGCAGTTCTGTGAGAAATCAAACTTCCGGCACTTTGGAAGTCAAGAAGCCAGAACGTTGGGGGATGCGGGATCACAATTACTTGGTGAGATACGCTGCCCTGGCTACGTTCACTCTCATCAGGTAGGAGAGGTTAAAGAACAGCCAGGTTCCCCCTCCGCATGGCGGAAGTGCTCTGAAGGCATGGAGGAGCTAGGCTGCAGGTGGAGCCTTCGTCCACCATGCCGGGAGCTGAAATTTCTTAACCAAAGCCGGCCAGTGATGGCCGGGCTGCAGGACTACAATCCCAGCGTGCACAGGGATCAGGGACTGTGCGCATCACTGGAGGAAGGGGCAGAACGGCGCGCGCCTCGCTGATCTTTCTGGGAGATGTAGTCTCTTGGCAACTCCCAGCCCTTTGGCTAGAAGGCTACAGGACTACAATCCCTGCCTGTACCAGGCTCGGGGGCAGTTCGCAGCCCAGAAGAAGGGGCAGGGCGTTGCGCGCCGCGCCTGGTATGCTGGGAGCTGTAGTCTCTTCACCATTCTTAGCCAATGGGTAGGTAGCTTCAGAACTACAATCCCAGTATGCGTCGGGGCCGTGCGTAGCCCTGGAGGTAGGGGCAGAGCGGTGTAGACTTACTGGTGTCCAAAGCGTTGCTGGCAGGCAATTCCGTGCCGCTCCCTTGCCAGGGAGCGTGAATACAGCTAGGGACATGAAGAGTAGGTCTGGGCTGGGCATTGAGGAGGGTATTAGGCTAGGAAGTATACTTTACCTTTGTCCAAATCGGGCGGTTCGGCCTCCCCTCACTGACCCTGTGCAGCTGGGTTTCCTCTCTCACCCGCACCTGAGGGTCTTTCCAGAGCATTGCATCGTCTCCAGCCCAGGGAGCTGCCTTCTTTCCTAAACTGCTATGGAAACTGTCCTGATGTGTGAGACAATGTCCATTGTGCCTCAGCCCTCTGTCTTTTCCAGCCAGAGCGCGAGCTCAGCTGCTTTTGAGAGAAATCTGCCACCTGGCCCACCTGCGCACAACTTAAGAACTTTGTAGGGGGTGACAAGGGCTGTGTCTTCGGGGAAATGTCACGGGCACTGGCGACTTTTTCGCAAATGTGAAAGTTGAGAAATCAAGAAGGTTAATTACTGGGTTGCCCAGGATCTGCTGAGAGCAAAGGAGAAAACCCCATTTCCCAGGCATGTGTCTTGTGAGCCATTTTTTATCAACCCTCTTAAGTGGACAAGCTCCAAAACACAACCTGAAGCTGATGATGATTTAGGCCATTTACGCTTGAACTAATTGGCCTCATCTCAAGTCAGTGTCTCAGAGACACAGTGGGACCTGATCCGTCAGGAACAGATAGCATTCCAGATTTGTGGGAGCAACTTTTGAGATGTGGAGCACTGGGGGGTCCTTTGAAACCTGTCAGGTTTCACATCTCTGCTTTGGATGGAAAGACCATCACCCACAGCAGTTAAGGATGTTCCTTAACTCACTGGGGCTCATCTGTTGAATTTTTCTATCTAGATAACGGAAACATCTAGGAGCACTTCTGCTTCCATGTAACCTCTTAATAATTGACGTCCTTAAAATTCTATGTTCTCAGGGACAGTTCCTTTGGTTCCCATATGGTACCAGCTTTCATGTTGTTCTATGTAATATGTAAAAACCTGGATGTTAATCTCCAAGACATTGTTCACATCACACATTCCAGTATGTTTCATTTGTGATTTCTGAATGTAGGACAATATCAAAGAACTGAAAACCTGTTCATAAAAATTGGACTCTATTACTGTAGTTAGTGAATAATTTACCCCTGAGGGTTAATTATACCTGAGTTCATTAGCACCTGTGTAAAGAAAAGAAAAAAAACAAAAGCAAAAATATGTGGCATCGGCCAGTCGTGGTGACTCAATGCCTGTAATCCCAGCACTTTGGGAGGCCAAGGTGAGTGGATCACCTGAGGTCAGGAGTTTGAGACCAGCCTGGCCTACATGGTAAAACCCCATCTCTACTAAAAATTCAAAAATTAGTTGTGGGTGGTGGCGTGTGTTGTAATCTCAGCTACTTGGGAGGCTGAGGCAGGAGAATTGCTTGAACCCGGGGGATGGAGGTTGTAGTGAGCCGAGATCATGCCACTTCACTCCACCCTGGGCGACATGCCTTGTACTGTAATGGACAGTCTCTCCCTTCCTGCCTAATAAGCCCTATTCAATTTTAAATAGTAGCCAATCAGGTCAGTTAGATCGTGCAGTACGACTCTAGCCAATGGGGAAAGGACACAGCTACAGGATCTGCTGCGTTAGGGATAAAAACCCGTGCCCTGCCTTGCTCAGTGTGCTCTTGCAGCCACGCCAGGCACAAGTGGCACTCTTCTGCAGAAGTAAATTGCCTTGCTGAGAAAGCTTTCTGCCAGAGTGCTTATTCTTCTTTGTGGCACCAAGCATTTATTTCCAACGATCTTGGGGGCTCGTCTGGGATTCACTTTCTCCTCTGGGGAGAGGTCCCCCATCATCTCTCATGAGGAGATGTATCCGACTGCCTTGTTGCCATGGCCTCAGAGGCAAGGGGATTGAGACTTCCCCTGGAGTGATGAATAAACACGGACTGTCAACAGTGAGGGTGGAAGGATCCTCACACACTTCCGTGACCAGGTAACTCTGTGCACAGACCAAGGTAAGAAACGTGGCAGGTGCAAGAAAGTATTTCCTTGGTGGTCAGGATATCTTGGAGGTTGAAAGTGCATGAATGAGATCCAAGGACATTGAGTGTGGAGTGAGGGAGTCCAGTCTGAGTTCCATGGTCACCTCATATGGCTTATTGCGGCCCTCCTGTAAAGGAGTCCAGGTCAGGAGCTTATAGTGAACCCACCAATGCTAAGAGGGACCTAAATTCCCTCTGAGGAAGTGGCCAGAGAGGATGAAGCAAAAGGAGAAGAGTGCAAGAGACCTCCAATAGGTGGGGTTAAGCCTCTCAGGAGAGGGAAGGCAAGAGATCTCTAATATAATGGGTTCAGCCTCACCCCAAACTTCCAAGGTAGGAAAGGCAAGAAATCTCTAGTATGACGGATTGAGCTGACTAGCACCCAAATGGGAAATACTCCAAGTAAGACAGGTAGTAAAAAGGATAAAGCTAACAGCAATGATATTCCCCTTGATAGTCCCCTAGGTTTCATGTTAAAATATTGGAAAGATAATGAAAGGACTAAGCATAAGGAAAAGCAACAAATGATAAAATGTTGCTGTTTTATTTGGACTCAAGAACTCATCCTCAAACCCTCAGTCTTCAGGCCAAAGTTTGGGTCAAATGAGGATGTGATGTGTCCGCTTTTAATTCAATATGTGAATGATAAAAGTCCAGTCAAGAAGAGCTGGACTATGCTCTTTGTTGGAGACAAGGACCTGTCCTCCTTTTTCCTTTAAAGAGAACCGGGGGAAACCCCGATCTAGCACCTCTGAAAAATAAGCTTGTTCCAATGCCTAAAGACTCCAATGCATGGGATCCCCTGGACCATCTTCCTCTGCTTAGTACCCCCGATCCCCCTCCTCAGGAAGCCACTGCTGCCCCAGACCCCACTCCAAATCCCCTCCTCCGTACAAGCCTTGTTCTTGGGAATTATCATCCCATCAGCCTGCTCCTTAGCAGCCTAAGTACCATTCCCTAAAAGGACTGTAGTGTGAGGTAGAACAATGTAAAAAGGATTTTTTCCTCTTGCGTCTAAGGAGTCAGCCCCAACCCTCTTCCCCTTAAGGGAGGTGTCCCAAGGAAGGGGGCCATTGGCTTCATGAATGCTCCCTCAACTAGCTCAGAAGTTCAAAATTTAAAAAAAGAATTCAAGCAGCTGTTAGATGACCCTTGGAGTGGCAGATCAAATTGACCAATTTTTAGGACCTCAGTTACACACTTGGGCCGAGTTAATGTCCATACTGGACATCCTCTTTTCAGGAAGAAAGGAACATGATCTGTAGGGCTGCTATGGTAGTCTGGGAACATGAACATCCTCTTGGTCAAAACGTTCCAGCTGTGGACCAAAAATGCCCCATCCAAGACCCCCAAAGGGATAATAACAATGCAGCTCACCGGGAAAATATGCAAGACCTCAGGGAAATGATAATAAATTCGGGAGTCAGTACCGCCCCACAAAAATAAAATCTTTCCTGAGCATTCAACATTCAACAAGGGAAGGATGAAGGGCCTATGGAATTCATAGATAGACTGAAAGAGTAATGAGAACATATGCAGACTTAGATTTAGAAGACCCACTAGGGCACAAAATGCTAAAGCTTCATTTTGTCACCAATGGTTGGCCAGATATCTCGAAAAAATTACAAAAGATAGAGAATTGGAAAGACCATCCTATGAGTGAGCTTCTCAGAGAAGCTCAGAGAGTATATGTGAGGAGGGATGAAGAGAGGCAAAACCAGAAGGCAAAAATGATGTTATCCACCTTCCAGCAGGGGGCTCCAAACCCACACACTTCTAAACAAAGCTTCCAGGGGGCCAAAACCTGTGAAGGATCCAAGCCTTCATCTGTCAGGCCCTATAAAGGGCATAGGGAAGCAAAACCAAAGAATCCTAGAGTAGGAAAAGAGGAAGGACAGGATAAGTGTTTTAAATGTGGTAGAGAAGGTCACTTCAAGAGGGAATGTTCTGACTGGGAGAAGGAAAAGAAGTTATTCCACTCGTGACTTTTGAGGAAGAATGGGGGGTCAGGGGCTATGTATTTTTTCTCTCGAATCCCACCAAAAGCTCTTGATAAATTTAGAGGTGGGGCAAAAATATGAGCTCATAACACTTTTAGTAGATTCAAAAGCAGCCCGCTCCTCTGTTTGTTTCCCTCCATCTGAGATCACCTGCTCCTTGGAAGAACTTTCTGTTTCAGGGGTAAAGGGAGAAGGATTTAAAGCCAAAATCCTAGAGGAAGCAGAAGTCAGATACAAAAACCAATCAACTCATATTAAGTTTTTATTAATCCTTGACCTGAGTCAGGAATTAACCAATTAGGAAGGGACTTAATGCTAAACTAGTTATAGGCTTACATGTTGGCACAGAGGGATTCCTCACCTCATTAAACCTACTTATCATCATGGATGAAAAATACATTCATCCTGCTGTCTGGTCAAGAGAAAGAAATCGGGGAAGACTTTATGTGTATCAAGTCCCTTCGATACACATAAAGTTCAAAACGCCTGGGAAAATAGTAAGAAGAAAGCACTATCCCATTCCCCTAGCAGGCAGAATAGGCTTGAAGCCCATAATTGAAGGTCTCATTCAGGACAGGCTCTTTGAACCCTGTTTGTCCCCTTATAACACCCCAATACTGCCTGTAAAGAAATCAGATGGGTCATATCAACTAGTACCTGACCTCAGAGCTATCAACCAGATAGTCCTGGCTACTCATCCCGATGTCCCTAATCCTTACACCATCCTCAGCAAAATCCCATATGACCATCAATGGTTTACAGTAATAGACTTAAAAAACACCTTCTGGGCATGCCCCTTGGCTGAAAACAGCCGGGACATATTTGCTTTCGAATGGGAAGATGCTCATTCTGAATGGAAGCAACAGTACCCATGGGGATTTTTGCCCCAAGGGTTCACAGATTCCCCTAACCTCTTTGGCCAAATTTTAGAACAGGTTCTGGAACAGATTTCTACCCCCAAACACATATGTTTGCTCCAATATGTAAATGTTCTTCTTATAACTGGTGAGGGTGTAGAACAAGTGACTGATTTTTCCATCCATGTCCTTAACTGTTTGCAAGGAGGAAGGTTATGAGTTTCAAAGGGAAAGCTTCAATTCGTAGATCCAGAAGTGAAGTACTTGGCATACTTAATAAGTAAATGCAAATGAGGGATAGAGCCTGAACGAGTTGAAGGAATCGTGTCATTGCCTTTGCCTGACTAAGCAAGAACTCAGAAAATTTCTAGGATTAGTTGGGTATTGTCACTTATGAATTGACTCATAGGCCCTAAGGACAAAACCTTTATATCTAAAGCTTACCCAAGAAAAGCCTAACCTTCTCCCGTGGACTTCTGAAGAAATCCACCAGGTTGAAGAACTTAAACATCAACTTGTAATTGCCCCTGCCCTAGCCTTACTTTCCCTAGAGAAAGCATTTCACCTTGTCGTTAATGTGAACGAGGGGGTAGCTCTAGGAGCACTTACCCAGGAACACTGGGGGCATTGGCAACCTGTAGCCTTCCTATCAAAAGTTTTAGATCCACTAACCTATGGGTGGCACGAATGTGTTCAGTACATTGCAGCTACCACCCTGTTAACTGAAGAAAGTAGGAAAGTAACCTTCAGAGGAAACTTAGTTGTGAGCACACCCCATCAAGTTACAACTATCTAGAACCAAAAAGCAGGGAGATGGCTCACCGACTCAAGAATTTTTAAGTATCTAGCTATCTTATTAAAAAGAGATGACTTAACATTAACCAGTGACAATTCACTTAACCCAGCAGGTTTCCCAACAGGGAGCCCAAATCAAAAAGGGTTAGAAAATAAGCGTTTAGATCTTATTAATTATCACACAAAAGTCAGGCCTGATTAAAGGCCCCTTTCAAAATGGGACAACACCTAATCCTAGGTGGTTCTTCTCGAGTGATTGAAGGAAAAGGCATAACGGACATTCAGTAATTGATGGTGAAGCTCTCCCAGAGATAGAGTCGGGAAGATTGCCTAATAATTGGTCCGCTCAAACATGTGAATTGTTTGCACTAAATCAAGCCGTAAAGCACTTGCAAAATCCAGAAGGGACAATTTATGCTGATTCCAAATATGCCTTTGGAGTAGCTCATACCTTTAGGAAAATTTCCGACTGAACAAGGTCTTATTAATAGTAAAGGCCAAGACCTGGTCCACAAAGGTATAATGATAATTATATTAGATAATTAGATTATTAGTATTAGATAATCTCCAGCTGCCAGAAGAAATCGCTATTGTCCATGTTCCAGGACACCAAAAAAATACCTCCTTTGGAAGCTGAGGGAATAACCTTGCAGATTAAATAGGCAAACAGGTTGTCATTTCCTCTGAAATGCCTTTTTTTCACTCAACCCCTTGCCTTCCTCCCCCAACTGCAGTTCCTATCTTTTCTTCTGCTGAAAAAGATAAATTAATAAAAATAGGGGCCAAAGAAAATTTATGCATGGTGGTGCATGCCTGTAATCCCAGCTACTGGGGAGGCTGAGGTGGGAGAATCGCTTGAGTGCGGGAGGTGGAGGTTGCAGTGGGCCAAGATCATGCCATTGCACTCCAGCCTGGGCAATAGAGTGAGACTCCCTCTCAAAAAAAAAAAAAAAAAAAAAAAAAAGACCCTACTTTAGCCACAAAGACAAAAAGACAAGATTGTACTTTTACAGCACACACTCATGGGATAAAACAAGGACCTTTGTCCCGATGGAAGTTCTAATGAAGAAGAATAAGCATTGTCAAATGTAGGTGTGTGCCTTTGGACTTGGGCTGGTTTATCTCTGGCCATATATACAACATAGAGTAGGGGTCAACCTTGACATGACAGTTAATGACTCCCATGGCCTTAGTGCATTTACATCTTACAGAAATCAACAACAAAGTCCAGTGCTTTCTTCTTTTATGTTAAATGCAGCAGAGTGGATGTCAGAGCATATTTGTGTACTATTCTGGATATAGTTTATAAGGCAATTAAGTTTATACATGTATGAAAGTTTCTTTCTATATTACTATTAGTACCAATATTTATCAATACTTCCATATTCATTCTACATCTTTATTCTCTATAAATATAAATAAAAATATTGATACATTCGGGTATATATACACACATAGGTAAATAGATTTTTATTTTTATTTTTTTTTGAGATGGAGTTTCACTCTTGTGGCCCAGGCTGGAGTGCAATGATGCTATCTTGTGTCACTTTAACCTCTGCCTCCCGGGTTCAAGCACTTCTCCTGCCTCAGCCTCCCAAGTAACAGGGATCACAGGTCTATGCAACTATGCCTGACTAATTTTCATATTTTCAGTAGACACAGGGTTTCTCCATGTTGGTCAGGCTGGTCTTGAACTCCCCACCTCAGGTGATCCACCCACCTTGGCCTCCCAAATTGCTGGGATTACAGGCATGAGCCACTGCACCTGGCCAGGTAAATAGATTTTTTAAACTTATACACAGGATGAGTATGTCTATGTAAATATGTATACAAGAAATATTCCCCAAAAGACCATTTTCAATCACTTGGCATATACACATTATGCAGGTATGTAATTACTTCCAATCTCTTTTACTCAATAGCATTTCAGAATGAAACATATTTGTACAATATTGTTTGTATAAACAAAATAACCTTCACCTTCAATAGCATAGGCCTCAGAAATGAGCTGACAGCAAAGCCACATTATACATGCTGTTCAGGTGTGCATTTCAGCATCCTGCATTCCTTCTCAATGTATGTATGTGTTCTTCACATCAACTAGTTTGGCCCTGCTTTGATAAATCTGTAGTCATTCCTTAGATACTTAGATAATTGGCTGATTGAATCTACCTAGGCTAAGAAAATTGGCTGATTGGAATCATCTTGGGCTAATCTAGTTGGCTAATTCGATTCACCTATAGTGATATAATTGCCTAATTGGTATCACTTGGGCTAATTTAATTGGCTGATTGGAATCACTTGGGCTGAGCTAACTGGCTGACTAGAATCACATGGGCTGAGTTCATTGACTGAATTTCTGTGTCTTGAGGCGAATGAGTAAGGTAATGACCTCTTACATACTTTTCTTTGGGGCCTTTTTTTCAATACATACTCACAAATGGACATTAATTAGATGTGTATATAAGCCTTTGTGTTTGTATATGTTTTTGTATAACATGTCTTTTTTTTTTTTTTTTTTTTTTTTTTTTTTTTGAGACGGAGTCTTGCTCTGCTGCCCAGGCTGGAGTGCAGTGGCCGGATCTCAGCTCACTGCAAGCTCCGCCTCCTGGGTTCACGCCATTCTCCTGCCTCAGCCTCCCGAGTAGCTGGGACTACAGGCGCCCGCCACCGCGCCCGGCTAGTTTTTTGTATTTTTTTAGTAGAGACGGGGTTTCACCGTGTTAGCCAGGATGGTCTCGATCTCCCGACCTCGTGATCCGCCCGTCTCGGCCTCCCAAAGTGCTGGGATTACAGGCTTGAGCCACCGCGCCCGGCCTGTATAACATGTCTTATATCTGTTTCTAAATCTACAGAAGTGCCTGGCCGGCTGCAGTGGCTCATGCCTGTAATTCCCAACACTTTGGAAGGCAGAGGTGGGTGGATCACCTGAGGTCAGGAGTTCGAGACCAACATATTTGTGCTACACATGCTCACAGGCACGTAGTACACCCTATATCCTTGTACTTTAATCAGGATATCTGTGCTGCACGTGCTTACGGTCATGTCCCAGCTCACAGCCTATGCCCCTTTCTTATTTGGGAATATTATTACTTTTCTAAGTCTTTTCATAAGTAACTTCCTCTTTTCCTTTGTTCTCCATTGCTTTTACCTATTTAGGAAAGTTTTAAGTTGTTAGCCAATCAGGTTCAGTTTAAATTGTGAAGTCTGGCTCCAGGCAATGGAGACAAGACACAGTAGCAGGGACAAGCTGCGTAAGGGATAAAAATTGCTTCCTTCCTTTATTCAGGTGTTCTCTTACCATTATCCCATCTGCAAGGAGCACCCTTTGCAGAATGTAAATTTGCCTTGCTGAGAAAACTTTTTGTCTGAATCCTGATTTTTCCTTGTGGTACCAAGGAACAAGCATTCTATTTCTGAATGAATATTTTACTTATAACAAAATGGTGGCCCATATGGGGAACCATTCTCCTCCAGGGGGGTCTCCAGTCCTCTCTCATGAGGAGGCACCCCACTGCCTCTTGAGGCAGCCTCAGGGGTAAGGAATCAAGATCTACTTGGTATCACAAATAAACCTGGACTCTCAGCAATGCAGGAAGAAACCAGCCAGTGACCTGGAGTAAAGGACCCTCATATACCACGTGGACCAGGCAACCTCATGCATGAACCAAGGAAGGAAATGCCAGAGGAGCCGGTAAAGTATTTCCTTGGTGGTCAGGACTAAGAAAAGAAAAGCAGCGGGGCAGTGAAGCATTCCTTGGTTAGGACATACCAAGGAAAGAGGAGCCACAGGGGCAGTAAGGCATTCCTTAGTTAGGAGTAAGGGAAGAAAAGCCACTGGGAGTGATGAAGTATTCCTTAGTGGGGATGTCTTACAGGTTACAAAAAGGTGAAAAATTCCCATTAGTGGGAGACTGAACCTCACACACTCCTCTGGCAGTAGGAAAAATAGAACTTCCCTTTCCTCTCTTCTCAGGGGAAGAAAGAGGCTAAGCTCCGTTCCTACTGGCCGCTCCCTAGGGACAGGAGAAGGAGAGGGGAGAACAGCAGTGTAGGTGGCTGGCAGAGGCAGGGAAAGACCAGCAGAGAGGAGAGAGAAACTGAGAGAAGAAGTCAGAGAGAAAGAGAGAGAGATTGAGCAGCAAGCACAGCTCCACATTGTTGCAGATCGCTGGCACCCAGCAGAGTGGCGGCTGGAACGCTCTCCTCGCACCTGGCCATGCAGCCAGAGCCACTCAGGCCACCGGCCACCAATCTCCAAACCTTCCATGCCACTCGGGAGTGTCTTGCCACCCTCGGAGGACGGCAGGCCATGGACACCTGTAAGTTGGAGCTGAGCAGAAGAGTGTGAGTGCGTCAGGGCCAGGAGCCTGTGCCACCCAGCCAGGCAGCCAGTTACACCAGGAAGGGTGTGGATCCCTCTGCCCAGCCTGGCTCTGCATGGAAGAAGAGGGCGGGCACTGGCGCTGGGAAGAGAGCAGAGGAGGAGAAGTTCTATGACTCATGCAACTTGCCTCGGGTATCTGCTAAGTCTCTTGGCTGGCGGCTGTCCAGGACCTGGACTGCAGCCACGCGGATCCCATCCAGCCCAAGAGACTAAGTGGAGAGAGAAGAAAGAGGGGTTGACAGAGAGAGAAAGAGAGAAAGTGCAAATGAGAGAGAAATAGATGGGGAGAATCAGTGAGAGACTGGAAGAGACAGAGATCAGAGAAAGACACAGAGGGTGAGAACAGGGAGAGAAATACTGTAAAAGGAAGTCGGAAAGTTGAGGCATGTCAAAGTTTGTGAAAGTCATATAAGAATGTATACAGGAAATATTGTATAATTTAAAAGTAATTAGACCTCCTGAATATAAAACTATTCAAGAAACAGTTTATATGCAAGGTATGTAAGGAAATTAAAATGTATTTTTAGTAAAAGGATTTTAAAAAGGTGCTAAAGAAAATTCAGAAGAAAAAATATTACTAAACCAAAGACAAATGTTATCTAAACCCCTTATAAAAGAAATCTTGTTCCAACTGCATCGAGGAACCCAGGCCAGCCCAAAGTTAATGCCAACAAATTTCCACCTCCAGCGGCTCCTAGAGAGGCCGCGGCATCAGCCAGCAGGGGGACCTAGCTGTGGACAGACACTTCCCGTGCTGGGGAGGGCGCTGGGCAACCACTGGACAGCGCAAACCAGCCAGAGGCCAGGGGCCAGATGGTGGGGGCTCAGGCAGGAGCAATGTCCAGGGACAACCGGGCGAAATCACAAAGACCCTCATCCCCAAGGCCGCAATGCACAAGAGTGGTGAGAGCCACAGCAAGTCTGAAACATTGAGAGGGTGCGAGGCCGCCATGTCTCCCGGGTGGCGCTAAGCGAGTGTGGACGGTAAGCCACCCAGGTGCGGAGGCAAGAGACTGAAGGCACAAGCTGTTCTAGTATAACAAAGAAAATACTTAAAATAAGAATAGTTATGTTAGACATAGACTATAGATTGATTATGTATGGATATTACTAATCATTAGTTTATAGCATTACTCTTTATTCCAATGTGATAATAATCTTTGTTCTACTATTGTAACCTAGGAAGAAGAGTGTGAACCCTCTGTCATGCCCGGACAGGGCCACTAGAGGGCTCCTTGGTCTAGCGGTAACGCCAGTGCCTGGGAAGGCACCCATTACTTAGCTGACCAGGAAAGGTAGTCCCTCTAGCCGGGCGCGGTGGCTCAAGCCTGTAATCCCAGCACTTTGGGAGGCCGAGGCGGGCGGATCACAAGGTCAGGAGATCGAGACCACAGTGAAACCCCGTCTCTACTAAAAATACAAAAAATTAGCCGGGCGCGGTGGCGGGCGCCTGTAGTCCTAGCTACTCAGGAAGCTGAGGCAGGAGAATGGCGTGAACCCAGGAGGCGGAGCTTGCAGTGAGCCGAAATCGCGCCACTGCACTCCAGCCTGGGCAACAGCGTGAGACTCCGTCTCAAAAAAAAAAAAAAAAAAAAAAGGTAGTCCCTCTTTCCCGGGGGGAAGTTAGAGCGAAGAGTCCGCTCCACTGCCTCTTGTGGAAGGCCTGACTGATGTCAGGCCCGCCAGCAGCCATCTGGAGGCCTAACCATCTCCCTGTGATGCTGTGCTTCAAGCGGTCACGCTCCTGGTCTGCTTTTATGTTCCGCCCTGTACACCTGGCTCCGCCTTCTAGATAGCAGTAGCAGAATTAGTGAAAGTAGGAAAGTCTTTGAAATGCAGGGAAGAAATAATGACTCAAGGTGTCTGTCTCCACCTCCGCTACCAAACAGGGAAGGGCCCCTTGTCTGGTGGACACATGACTCGCGTGACCTTACCTATCACTGGAAATGGCTCATACTCCTTACCCTGTTCCCTTGCCTTGTATCCAATAAATAACAGCACAGCCAGGCATTCCAGGCCACTACAGGTCTCCGCGTCTTGGTGGTCGTGGTCCCCTGGGCCCAGTTGTCTTTTCTTCTATCTCTTTGTCTTGGGTCTTTATTTCTATGATCTCTCGTCTCCGCACATGAAAAGAAAAAATCACAGGCCCTGTAGGGCTGGACCCTATGGCGAGGATCTTCCACTTTCTGTTTTCTCAGAACTAAAAGTCTTTTAGCACAGGCACCACCCCTAGAGTGTCCAGCACACCAACATCAGCCTGGAGACCACGTCCTCATCAAAGGATAGAAGAAAGGAAAACTTGAGACAGCCTAGGAAGGCCCCTACCTCATGCTGCTACCCACCGAGACTGCCGTTTGCACAGCAGAAAAAGGATGGACACGTCACACCCCAGTCAAAAAAGCATCATTACCTTCAAAATCATGGGCCATTGTTCCAAGGTGAAGGCCTACCAAATTAAAGCTAAGAAAAACTCTATCTACCTTTTCTTTTTCTTTTCTTCCTTTAACTGCTCGCCATCATTTTTTTTTTTTTTTCAGCTTTCTTTAAAAAATTTTTTTATTATGCTTTAAATTCTGGGGTACATGTGCAGAATATGCAGTTTTGCTACAGTTATACATGTGCCATAGTGGTTTGCTGCACCCATCAACCTGTCATCTACATTAGGTATTTCTCCTAATGCTATCCCTCCCCTAGTCCCCCACCCCTCGACAGGCCCCAGTGTGTGATGTTCCCCACCCTGTGTCCATGTGTTCTCATCATACAACTCCCATTTATGAATGAGAACATGTGGTGTTTGGTTTTCTGCTCTTGTGTTGGTTTGCTAAAAATGATGGTTTCCAGCTTCATCCATGTCCCTGCAAAGGACATGAAATCATTTTTTACGGCTGCATAGTATTCCATAGTGTATGTGTGCCACATTTTCTTTATCCAGTCTATCATTGATGGACATTTGGGTTGGTTCTAAGTCTTTGCTATTGTGAATAGTGCCACAATAAAAATATGTGTGCATGGGCCGGGCACAGTGGCTCATGGCTGTAATCCCAGCATTTTGGGAGGCTGAGGCGGGCGGATCACAAGGTCAAGAGATTGAGACCATCCTGGCTAACACAGTGAAACCCCATCTCTCCTAAAAATACAAAAGTTAGCTGGGAGCCAAGATCACGCCACTGCACTCCAGCCTGGTGACAGAGCAAGACTCTGTCTCAAAAAAAAAAAAAAAGCAAAACAGATAATGAGAAAAATATGACTGCTAGACACACATAAAACAATAACAATGTAACTGGTAATAACAACTCCATTTCTTTAATCAATTATTTAAAATATAAATTAATTAAACTACTTAATAAAATGAAATGTGGTCTTGGGACTTTGGAAGGCCAAGATGGGTTGATCACTTGATCCGAAGGGTTCACTACCAGCTTGGGCAACATGGGAAAACTGTCTCTACAAAAAATACAAAAAGCTAGCCAGGTGTGATGGCAAATAGTTGTAAACCAGCCACTTGAGAGGCTGAAACAAGAGGATCATCTGAATTTGGGAGGTTCTGGCAGCAGCGAGCCCTGCAAATCAGCCTGGTTGGCCAAATGAGACCATATTTGAAATATAAATGAGGACTGGCACGTTGGCTCATGCCTGTAATCCCAGAACTTTGAGAAGCTGAGGCAGGCAGATCACGAGGTCAGGAGTTTGAGACCAGCCTGGCCAATAAGGTAAAACCCCGTCTCAGCTAAAAATACAAAAATCAGCCAGGTGTTATGGCATGTGCCTATAGTCCCAGTGACTCGAGAGGCTGTGGCAGAAGAATCTCTTGAACCCGGGAGAAAGAGGTTGCAGTGAGCTGAGATCGCTCCACTTCACTCCAGCCTGGGTGACAGAATGAGACTCCATCTCAAAAAAAAAAAAAGAAAGAAAGAAAGAAAGAAACCTACACTGAAAAAACACACTAATATGAAACTTCAAAATAAGAATAAGAGAAATGTTTACTCATAAAACCTGGTATGCAACATTGATGTATCATTTAAAAACATTTGTCAGGCTGGGTACAGTGGCTCACACCTGTAATCTCAGCACTATAGGAGGCTGAGGTGGGCGGATCACCTGAGGTCAGTAATTTAAGACCAGCCTGGCCAATGTGGGTGAAAGCCCATCTCATACAAAAATACAAAAATTAGCTGGGCATGGTGACACATGCCTGTAATTCCAGCTACTTGGGAGGCCGAGGCGTAAGAACTGTTTGAATCCAGGAGGTGGAGGTTGCAGTGAGTCAAGACTGCACCACTGCACTCCAGCTTGGGTGATAGGGCGTGACTCCATTTCAAAAAAATAATTTAAAAATATTTGTCTAGGTAACTGCAATATTTAGCTGTTACTGTGTCTCATTAAATGCAGGTATTTTGAATCATTGGCATGTACTGTGTGGCAGTGAAATTTCAGAGAATATGCAGTATAATTATAAATAGAAGATTCTAATGAGAAACTTTTAATAAATAAGCATTAAAAAATTAGAGTTAGTTTTTATATTCTAAATATATGTTATTCTTACACAAAATGAAACTGCTGTAATCTAACTTTTGAAGCAAACAATAGCCTTACATTGTTAAACATAGAAAATATATCAGAATAGGGTTAGACCCTCTGATATGTAAAACATATATTAGGAAATAAACTATGTTATTATTTAGATATAGGCTGAAAAAAAGTAGATAAAAATCTTATAATTCTGTACTGCCTGCAGCAAACTTAAATTTATAAGTAATTATTTTAGTAAATATGGAGTGCCTACTAATTATCTCATTTGCTTTAGGCATACCACGCAAATTCCAGCATATTGTCCTAAATATCTGAATCTAAAATTACAGACAAATTTGAAATAGAAAACAGAAATTAAAAATGTATAGAGAGTGACATCAGTAAGATGAAAAGATTAAAAGTCCCCTACATTCATATCCTCTTACAGCAAAATAATGTCACCCAACCCTGACAAAAATGCCTTTATGAGAGAACCAGGCATTATGGCTCACACCTGTAATGACAGTTACATGGTACATTAAGGTTGGAGAACTGCTTCAGGCCAGGATTTCGAGACCAGTTGGGTTATGTAGCCAGAGCCCATCTCCAAAATAAGTGCCCGTAAGAGAGATTTGAGATCCATGGAGGGAGTTGTGAAATGCTGTTAAAGCTGAAGATTGAGAAGTGTTCTATTCAGAAGGCAGGCCCTCATTGAGATGGGAAAGTGCAGGGTCCCTGTTCTTGGCTACAGACCAGGATAGGGTTCACCCAACTTGGTCCCACTGAGGATTGTGAACTTACTCTGTAACTATCCCAAACTCCTCCCAGCCACAGTCTGGGAGAGGTCCTGCCATTCCAGAGACCTGGAGGAAGGCACCCATTTACAGCCACAAAGGCAGACCTGCAGACATTGACCTTTACTGTTTCTGAAGTGGCTCAATGACTCAGTTTCAGTTACCTAAGCCATAGTTTATGGTCAGTTCTGCCTATAGAGAATCCACACAGTTACCTGAGAAAATGCTGATACTCAGTGAAAGCCATACTCGTCCGCTTCCTGATATAAAGCCCACTATATTCAGAACCCACTGCAAAAACCTGCCCTAATGTCTGCCCTAAGGAGCAAAGTCCTGAAGGATATTCAGTCTGTCCAAAAATAAAATGGGAATTACAACCCCCCAAGCCCCTGTAACAAGCCAACTAAAGGTGGACCCTAGTGGAGATCCAGCAGCCTTGTGACCAAGCTACAATCCCTCTTCACTACAAACTCAGAGGGCATCTCATCACCCTAAGGACCCAACAAAAGAAGATCTTTACCTTCTAAAATCAGTTTATGAAAACATGAAGAAGTGTTTGCTCCATCAAATTCAGACACCAATACAAAACTATACTGTGCCCATTGTCAATGCTTCTATTTTATTCTAGCACTGGAAATATATGGCAGAAGAACAAGTCAAAGAAATAAAAGAAGCCATTGAAATTGAAAAACAGTAAAAAGCTGCTGTTTGTGGATCACACAATCTTATATTTAGAAAACCATAAAGAGTACATTGCAACCTATCTAAACTAACAGATACACTCGGTAAATTAGCAAAATGTAAAATTAGCATAGAAGTATATGTATGGTTTCATCCACTTAAACCATCTGATAAAATAGAGGAAGAAAAAAATCTTATTTACTATAGCATTAATTAATAAATTTCTGAGGAAAAAATTAACCAAGGAGGTAAAAAGTCTTTACAATCAGCACTTTGGGAGGCCGAGGCGGGCGGATCACGAGGTCAGGAGATTGAGACCATCCTGGCTAACACGGTGAAATCCCGTCTCTACTAAAAATACAAAAAATTAGCCGGGTGTGGTGGCAGACGCCTGTGGTCCCAGCTACTCCGGAGGCTGAGACAAGAATGGAGTGAACCCTGGAGGTGGAGCTTGCAGTGAGCCGAGATCGTGCCACCGCACTCCAACCTGGGGGACAGAGCAAGACTCCGTCTCAAAATAAATAAATAAATAAATAAATAAATAAATAAATAAATAAATAACTCTCCTAATTTCAACATCTATTTCCTTTTGAATCTATCTTATTTTTGTGTCTGAGAAACACTTTTGGATTTGAGGATAATTTAAAAACAATAATAACTCTATCGCTTTTAGGTATTATTGCTTATTTCTACTTATGTGTTATGTGTCAAAAAAAAAAAAAAAAACCACAAAATTTACAATAAAACATTTCTAGGCCTTTCGGGATGGCTTACGCCTATAATCCCGTCACTTTCAGAGGCTGAGGCAGGCAGATCACAAGGTGGTTAGATCGAGACCATCCTGGCCACCATGGGAAAACATAGTCTCTACTACAATACAAAAAATTAGCCAGGTATGGTGGCACGCACCTGTAATACCAGCTACCAAGGAGGCTTAGGCAGGGGAATCACTTAAACCCGGAAGGCGGAGGCTGCAGCCAGCCGAGATCGTGCCACTGCACTCCAGCCTGAGAGAGAGAGTGAGAAGTACATCTTTCTAAATATTGTTTGTTCATATTAATTATATTGACATTATTATGCAACATATGATTAGAATGTTTTTATCTTGCAAAGCTAAATCTCACTACACATGAAACAACTACCAATTCTTCCCATTTCATGGCACTTTTCAAACACTACATTGTTTTCTGTTTCAAAGAGCATAACGGTTTTTTTTTGTTTTTTTGTTTTTTTTTTTGAGACGGAGTCTCGCTCTTTCGCCCAGGCCGGACTGCAGTGGCGCTATCTCGGTTCACTGCAAGCTCCGCCTCCCGGATTCACGCTATTCTCCTGCCTCAGCCTCCCGAGTGGCTGGTACTACAGACGCCCGCCACCGTGGCCGGTTAATTTTTTATATTTTTAGTAGTGACGGGGTTTCACCGTGTTATCCAGGATAGTCTCGATGTCCTGACCTCGTGATCCGCCCGCCTCGGCCTCCCAAAGTGCTGGGATTACAGGCGTGAGCCACCGCGCCCAGCCTGCTTTATATATCTTATACAATATCTGTCTGTTTGTGGCTGGCTCATTTTATTTTGCATAATGTCATCAATATTTATCTTAGTGGTTGTTAGATACGTGTTGTGTATCATTTCTAAATATTTGTAAATTTATTATTTGTATTATTGTTTTATACTCTAATTCCATTTTTGTCATAGAAAGGAATCTATTAATTTTCAGCTTTAAAAAATGAGTTAAGACTTTGTTTTTGGCCTAACAGGTGGTCCATAAAGAAGAAAGTTGTAGAGCTACTGAGAAGGCTGTGTATCCTGATGTTTTTGAGGAGTATTGTGTATACCTTCATTGGAAATAATTGTTTTTTTACTGCCTTCTACTCCTCTGTTCCCTTACTAGTATTCTGTCTTGTTTTATTATTAAAACAGAAAATGGGTTACTGAAACAGCCTATTATAATTATATTTCTCTCTATGTGTTTATTCAGTTTTCTTAGTATTTGCTTTATATATTTGAAACCCTAATTTGAGACACACACACACACACAAATACAAGCATGTATAAACAAATTTGTCATAGTTCCCAGTGAATGAATCTACATATTGTTTAACGTGTTTTTGTCTTTTTAAGTTTTGACTTAATGTACATTTTATAAAATATGGGTTTTTGACTTAAGATGTAGCTTGTATATTACTATTGTGACCTCTTCTGCTCTCATTTGGTTAACATTTACATGAAATTTCTACTTCCATCTTGCCACTTTCAGTCTTTTTTTGTTATTAGATCTCAACTGAGTTTTGTAGAAAGGCAAGTTAAATCTTGATTTCACAAAATTTTTAATAAACCCTTTTATTGAATTTCTCTTGATTGGAAAGATAATCATATATATAATTTTAAATAGTTTTCTGAAAGAGAAAAACTTATGAATGTTATTTTATTATTTGTTTTATTTGATTCTTGTATCTTTGTCTCTCATTTTCCTTTCTTTTATTTATTTATTTTTTGTATTGCTTTCAGGTTTTTAAAATTTTTCAGTTGTGTATCTATACAGGTATTTTTTTTTTTTTTTTTTTTTTTTTTTTTTTTTTTTTGAGACGGAGTCTCGCTCTGTCGCCCAGGCTGGAGTGCAGTGGTGCGATCTCGGCTCACTGCAAGCTCCGCCTCCCGGGTTCACGCCATTCTCCTGCCTCAGCCTCCCGAGTAGCTGGGACTACAGGCGCCCACAACCGCGCCCGGCTAATTTTTTGTAATTTTTAGTAGAGACGGGGTTTCACCGTGGTCTCGATCTCCTGACCTTGTGATCCGCCCGCCTCGGCCTCCCAAAGTGCTGGACAGGCGTGAGCCACCGCGCCCGGCCTACAGGTATTTTCTTAGTGGTACCTTCGGGGATTATATGAAACCTCTAAAAGATCCAACAATATATTTAAATGTGGTTAAAAATTAACTTAAGGTACATACAAAAATTCTTCATCATTACATCTGCCTACATTGCTGCTCTGAAAATTCTCTTATTTGTGAATTTTGAAATTTTACTTATATATGTGTTTGTTATAAATATCTTTGTGTATATCCTAGTTTTTTTGTTCAGCTTTTTCATGTTTACATCATTTTTTCTTTTTTTTTTTTTTTTTTTTGAGACGGAGTCTCGCTCTGTCGCCCAGGCTGGAGTGCAGTGGCGCGATCTCGGCTCACTGCAAGCTCCGCCTCCCGGGTTCCCGCCATTCTCCTGCCTCAGCCTCCTGAGTAGCTGGGACTACAGGCGCCCGCCACCGCGCCCGGCTAATTTTTTGTATTTTTAGTAGAGACGGGGTTTCACTGTGGTCTCGATCTCCTGACCTTGTGATCCGCCCGCCTCGGCCTCCCAAAGTGCTGGGATTACAGGCTTGAGCCACCGCGCCCGGCCATCATTTTTTCTTTTAAGAAATTTTTCAGTTACTTTTTGTAATTTTTATATCCAAAATTTTTATTTTTGGCTATTTTAATATTTCTTGTTGTTATCCTCATTTTTCTGATCTTCAGTAGTTTTCTGCATTTCTATTTCACTTACTGAATATTATTATATTTTATTTATTTATTTATTTTATCTGAGATGGAGTCATTATCTGTCGCGCAGGCTGGAAGCAGTGGCACAATCTCAGCTCACTGCAACCTCCGCCTTCCAGGTTCAAGCGATTCTCCTGCTTCAGTCTCCTGAGTAGCTGGGGTTACAGGTGCTTGCCACCATGACTGGCTAAGTTTTTGTATTTTTAGTTGAGACAGGGTTTCACCATGTTGGCTAGGCTGACCTTGAACTCCTGACCTCAAATGATTTACACACCTTGGGCTCCTAAATTGCTGGGATTACAGGCATAAGCCACTGTGCCCAGCCTATTTTATTTTATTTTTGAGACAGTCTTGCTCTGTTGCCCAGGCTGCAGTGCAGTGATACAATCTCCAGTCACTGCAACCATCCCTTCCCGGGTTCAAGCAATTCTTGTGTATCAGCCTCCCAAGCAGCTGGGATTACAGGCTCATGCCACCATGTCCAGTAAATTTTTGTGTTTTTAGTAGACACAGGGTTTCACCACGTTCTCTAGGCTGGTCTCAAACTCCTGACCTCATGTGATTTTCCCACCTTGGCCTCTCAGTGTGTTGGGATTATAGGAATGACCACCAACCCTGGCCTGTTCAATTTATTTAGAATTTTAAAAATTACTTTATATGCTGTTTATATTGCTTTTGAAATTTTTTTTCATGGGGCCATGTTTCTCTAATATTTTGTGTACATTATAATCTTTGATTGAGATTTGGACATTGACAGAAAGCTACCTGTTCCAATCTTTATAATATAGTTTGTCCTGGCATAGTCTGAAATCAATTGTCTTGGCTGCAGATTCTGGGAAATTCTCAAACATGTTCTTAGGATGTGTCTTGTCTAAATTTTGTGTTTATTGTTTAGTTAAATTGGCTTATTAATTGTTTTTAATAATTAGTAATCACTTGCTGCAGCCATTCCCTGTTTGGGGTACTACAGTTTCTCTGCTTCTATAACATTTACCTTTAGACTCGGTGGACTCAAACTGTCATTCCAACGTATATCACCACTTCTTTCAGCCTTTTATGTCATGGGAGACATTAATCAGTGTCTAAAAAGCATGTGGAAGCCAGAAATAAAGATGTATGTGCCAATGTTTTCCTTTTTTCTTTTCTTTTTTCTTAGTTGGCAATTTATATTTGTGTGTGTGTGTGAGACAGAGTGTCACTCTGTTCCCTATGCTGGAGTGCAGTGGCATGATCTTGTCTCACGATATTCTCTACCCCCACAGTTCAAGCAATTCTCCTGCTTAAGCCTCCCAAGTAGCTAGGATTAGAAGTACCTGTTTCCATGTCTGGCTAATATTTTGAATTTTTAATAGAGATGGGGTTTCACCATGTTAGTCAGGCTGGTCTCAATCTCCTGACCTCAGGTGATCCACCTGCCCTGGCCTCCCAAAGTGCTGGGATTAAAGGCATGAGCCATCACATCTGGCTGGAAATTTCTTTTCTTTTTCTTTTTTTCTTTTCTTTTTTTTAATGAGACGGAGTCTTGCTCTGTTACCCAGGGTGGAGTGCAATGGTGTGATCTCAGCTCACTGCAATCTCTGCATCCTGGGCTCAAACAATTCTCTGCCTCAGCTTCCCAAGTGGCTGGCATTTGCCCACCACCATGCCTGGCTAATTTTGTTTGTAAATGTATCCCATATTTATCAGAATCTTGCAGTTGAAGTAATGTGTTTTTGTTGTTTCTTTCACTTATGTGTTTTCATTTTGCCCGAGACCATTGTCCAGAGCAGAGCCTACAAGATTCTTTCCAAATTGTGATACTGAGAAGATATGAAAAATGTGAATATGGCAATTTAGAGTTTAAAAAAGGCTGTGAAGGTGTGGATGAGTGTAAGGTGCACAAAAGAGGTTATAATGGACTTAACCAATGTTTAACAACTACCCAGAGAAAAATATTTCCATGTGATAAATATGGGAAAGTCTGTCATCAATTTTCAAATTCAAACAGACATGAGATAGGACATACTGGAAAAAAACCTTTCAAATGCGTAGAATGTGGCAAAGCTTTTAACCAGTTCTCAACCCTTACTAGACATAAGAAAATTCATCCTAGCGAGAAACCCAACAAATGTGAAGAATGTGGCAAAGCCTTTAAGTACTCCTCTACCCTCACTACATATAAGAGAATTTATACTGGAGAGAAACCATACAAGTGTGATAAATGTGGCAAATCTTTTATTGCATCCTCAACCCTTAGTAAACATGAGATCATTCATACAGGAAAGAGACCCTACAAATGTGAAGAATGTGGCAAAGCCTTCAATTGATCCTCAATCCTTACTACACATAAGAAAATTCATACTGGAGGCCGGGCGCGGTGGCTCAAGCCTGTAATCCCAGCACTTTGGGAGGCCGAGGCGGGCGGATCACGAGGTCAGGAGATCGAGACCATCCTGGCTGACACGGTGAAACCCCGTCTCTACTAAAAAATACAAAAAACTAGCCGGGCGAGGTGGCGGGCGCCTGTAGTCCCAGCTACTGGGGAGGCTGAGGCAGGAGAATTGCGTGAACCCGGGAGGCGGAGCCTGCAGTGAGCTGAGATCCGGCCACTGCACTCCAGCCTGGGCGGCAGAGCGAGACTCCGTCTCAAAAAAATTCATACAGGAGACAAACCCTACACATGTGAAGAATGTGGCAAAGGTTTTCACCTATCCTCACACCTTACTACACATAAGATACTTTATACTGAAGAGCAACCCTATAGATGTAGAGAATGTGGCAAAGCTTTTAACCATTCCACAACCCTTTTTTCACATAAGAAAATTTGTTCTGGAGAGAAACCACACAAGTGTGATAAATGTGGCAAAACCTTTATTTCATCCTCAAACCTTAGTAGACATAAAATAATTCATACTGGAGAGAAACCCTACAAATGTGAAGAATGTGGCAAAGCCTTCAACCGATCCTCACACCTTAGTAGACATAAGATAATTCACACTGGAGAGAAACTCTACAAGTGTGAAGAATGTGGTAAAACCTTTACCTGGTCCTTAAGCCTTAGTAAACATAAGAAAACTCATATTGGAGAGAAACCCTACAAATGTGAAGAACGTGGCAAAGCTTTTAACTGGTCCTCAGACCTTAATAAACATAAGAGAATTCATATTGGACAGAAAATCTACGTAGTGAAGAATGTGGCAAAGCTTTTAGATGTTTCTCATACCTTAATAAGCATAAGTTAATTCATACTGGAGAGAAACCCTATGAATGTGATGAATGTGGGAAAGCCTTTGACTACCCCTCAACTCTTACTAAATATGAGAATTTATATGGAACATAAACCTTACAAGTACAAAGAATGTGACAAAGCTTTTTAAGAAAGTTCTCAATGCATATTAAAACAATGAATTTATAAGTAATTAACTTCTAACTATAGAGGATTCTACTATACTGTAATTCAAGATTAAACTGTAAACACTTTAACATGAATATTTCTTGAATGTATGATTGGTTATGTAGATAGTTTCTTTTAGATTCATGTGACCAATGTAATAATTAGAGAAAACATTTGAAATGGGATAAAATGAATCAAAATCACATCTTTTCAATGGCTTGGCATAATTGCCATGCGTTTGGAAATGGCCAGATGACTAACAAGAAACAAAGACAAGATTTTGGCTTTGCTCTATCATTGTTTTTGACCTCTTAAAATCTGAAATCCTGGCTAAAGTATTCAAAGGGAGTATTTTATAGGTGAATTCCTAGGGTTTCAAAGGCAATGAGGGAAGAATTTTGATAGGCAGGAAAATTCACACTATATATACACATTGCTCTTCTCTGATTCGCTTTAACACTGAAAAAGTGAAGATTGTAAATGTAGACTCAGAGTAAATTAACAAAAGATTTGTTTTTCAAAAAACCGAATGTATAAAATAATAGGTAACAGATGCCATTAGCTGCTAAAAAATAGTATGACTAAATTCAGTAAGTATCTAGCCATGCAAATAACAGTCTAATTAAATGAAGACCCTAATAGGTGCATGTGGAAAGCATTGTTGTGCAGTGTTTTCTCAGCATTTTCTTCTGCCTTTTTACAGAGGTACCAATTTCCCCTGAGTGACTCAGGGTGCATACTGGGAACTGAGAATGCTGTGTTCAGAGTGATTACTGAAAACATGGTTAATACACTTCTTCCATACTACAATAAAATGTTATAAATCTAACTCTGCCTCAGAAAAGCTTTTAGTAAAAAATTATCTATAGTTTACTCAATTTGGGCTCGTGGAAAATTTCAATATTCCAGATAATTCAGATACTTAAATGTCAAGGAAATCCCATAAAACATATTTGAATAAGATACAGTCATCTTAGCTAAGAATTTTATATTACCAGTAAATTTAGAAAAAAATAGAAAAATAGTACTTTAGGTACTGGTGCCCAGTAATGAGAACATTTTCACATTTAGCACAACGTGATTTGGTGTGTGGCTTGGATATCATAAATCTTCACTGAGCTAATGGCTGATTGGATTTACCTGGCCTGAATGGAAAATAAAAATCACCTCTGGCCTACTCTTCAGCTTTTTTTTAAAAAATACATATAGATTTAAGATAAGTGTCTAAATAAACATATACACGGAAAACGGGTAACATAGGTATGTCAGCGTAGTTTCCATTATTGCATATGTCCTGTGGAGAAGCCTCAGAATAAATAGGTCAGAGGTCGTTTTCCTTCCCAACTTCTGCCGCCCAGATGAGTTTAATGATCAGCTTAGATGGATATAAGTCAATTAGCTAAACTGGGAAAGTGAAGGCATCCAGGCAGGACCCAAATGGCAAATGTGAATCACATAGGCATACAGTGAGAAAGGAAGCAGGGCCCTGAAATGCTAAGCTGGAACTAGAGTCTTACATGGCTTTACCAAAAACTTACTTCCCAGGCCATGCACCTAAACGTGAAGCTTTGTTGATGTTTAAACACAACATTGTATGGCTGTGTTCCATTCTGAGATGATATGGATCCATATAGGTGAGAGTAAGTTTATATCTGCATCCTCAGTGTAGGCTGGGAAATTTAAAATGTTTGTTGATTAATATCTTTTGTATACATAAATAGCTACATAGGCAAACTCATATAATTCTTTATGTATGTGTTTTTATTATTTTATTTTATCTTGAGATGGAGTCTCACTCTGTCGCCCAGGCTGGAGTGCAGTGGTGAGATCTTGGCTCACTACAAGCTCCACCTCCCGGGTTCACACCATTTTCCTGCCTCAGCCTCCTGAGTAGCTGGGACTACAGGCTCCCACCACAACGCTCGGCTAATTTTTTAGTATTTTTAGTAGAGACGGGGTTTCACTGTGTTAGCCAGGATGGTCTCTATCTCCTGACCTCGTGATCCACCCACTTCAGCCTCCCAAAGTGTTGGGATTACAGGCATGAGCCACTGTGCCCGGCCTATGTATGTGTTTATTTGTCTACCCATCTATATCTACATACAGATCTAGCTATCATTTTTTCCATATGCCTACAGAATAAAGATATAGGACTTCAAAGGATAAATAGGTATTTTTGTACTCATAGAAATGTAAACAAAAACTTCAATAAATGCAAAATCTTATTTGCCCTTTAAATTTTATTCATAAGAGTACACAAATGGAGGTATCCTCTGACCTGCATCTTGCTGCATGTAATGTTTTCAAAGAAAGAATTGGTTTTTGTTGCTCACATCTGTTAGCAAAAATGCACTAAGGCCATGAGAGTCATATCACCAAGTCAAAAATGGCCTTTCTTATTCTGGTGAATGTGAAAACATAGATAAACTAGCCTCCGCTTGAAGGCCTTAACACAAATTTGCAAATGAGAAATAATTCTTTTTTTTTTTTTTTTTTTTTGAGACGGAGTCTGGCTCTGTCGCCCAGGCTGGAGTGCAGTGGCGCAATCTCGGCTCACTGCAAGCTCCGCCTCCCGGGTTCACGCCATTCTCCTGCCTCAGCCTCCCGAGTAGCTGGGACTACAGGTACCCGCCACCGTGCCCGGCTAATTTTTTCTATTTTTAGTAGAGACGGGGTTTCACCATGGTCTCGATCTCCTGACCTTGTGATCCGCCCGCCTCGGCCTCCCAAAGTGCTGGGATTACAGGCGTGAGCCACCGCGCCCAGCGAGAAATAATTCTTTTTAAAGCTTCTCTCAGTTTTAGAGCTCTTATTTTCAAACACATGATACAAGAAATAGTATTTTTTTCTGTCTTTTTTTTTTTTTTTGAGACAGAGTTTCACTCTTGTTGCCCTGGCTGGAGTGCAACAGCGTGATCTTGGCTCACTGCAAACTCTGCCTCCTGGGTTCAAGTGATTCTCCTGCCTCAGCCTTCTGAGTAGCTGGGATTACAGGCACATGCCACCATACCCAGCTTATTTTGCTGTTTTAGTAGAGACGGTGTTTCTCCATGTTGGTCAGGCTGGTCTGGGATTCCTGACCTCAGGTGATTCGCCCACCTCGGCCTCCAAAAGTGCCAGGATTAAAGGCATGAGCCACCGCACCTGGCAGAAATAGAATCTTATTGTTTTGTTTGCTCAAGTAGTGACATTTTGGGTAAGAAAATTAAACACCAGGTATCTGACTTGAAGATAAACTGCTATACTGAAAGCAAATTTCAAGGTGTTTTCAGATGCTTTTTTCTCTAGATTTAGATAAAGATGTAAGATATGTAGATAAACATACAGACAGGTGCGGTGGCTCATGCCTGTAATTCCAGCACTTTGGGAGGCCAAGGCAGGTCGATCACTTGAAGCCAGGAGTTCAAGACCAGCCACACTAACATGACAAAACCCTGTCTCTACTAAAAATACAACCATTATTTGAGCATGGTGGTGTACATCTGCAATCCCTGCTACTAGGAAGGCTGAAGCATGTGAATTACTTGAACCTAAGAGGTGGAGGTTGCAGTGAACCATGATCACACTGCTGCACTCTGGCCTGGGTGACAGAGTGAGACTGTCTCAAAAAATATATATATAGATATATCTATCTATCTATACATATATATACACACAAAGACACAAGAGCGAGACAGAGTCTCACTCTGTTGTCCAAGCTGGAGTGCAATGGTGAGATCTCAGCTCACTGCAACCTCTACCTCCCGGGTTCAAGCAATTCTCCTGCCTCAGCCTATCCAGTAGCTGGGATTACAGGCACTCGCCATCATGCCCAGCTAATTTTTGTATTTTTGTAGAGACGGGGTTTTTCATGCCCAGCTAATTTTTGTATTTTTGTAGAGACGGGGTTTCACCATGCTGGTCTTGAACTCCTGACCTCAGGTGATCCGCCCACCTCGGCCTCCCAAAGTGCTAGGATTGCAGGCATGATCCACCACACCCAGCCTAAAGTAGACTCTTTATGGTAATGGGAAGAAAGTCTAGGTCTCTCTTTAGAAGATAGACTGTGATACTGAAAGCAAATATAATGGTACATGGTGTCTGGCCACATTTCTTTTCTTTTTTTGAAATGCACTCTGTCTCCAGGCTGGTGTGCAGTGGTGCAATATTGGCTCACTGCAACCTCTGCCTCCCAAGTTCAAGCAATTCTCTGCCTCAGCCTCTCGAGTGGCTGGGATTACAGGTGCCCGCCACCACGCCTGGCTAATTTTTGTATTTTTAGTAGAGATGGGGTTTTACTGTGTTGGAGAGGCTGGTCTTGAATGCCTGACCTTGTGATCCACCTGCCTCAGCCTCCCAAACTGCTGGGATTATAGGAGTGAGCCACTACATGTAGCCAACCTGGCCATTTAATCCTAACTAGAATGTGATTAGCTGAGATCCACTGAGCTTAGAATTGCCTCTTAAATTTAATGTGTAGAGAACTAATTTGGTATTTCAAGCCCCAGTCTAATTTGATTCTACAGGGTTTTTTTTTGTTTTATTTTTTTAGACGAAGTCTTACTCTGTCACCCTGGAGTGCAGTGGCTCAATCTCACGCCAACTTCTGACTCCCAGTTTCAAGTGATTTTCCTGCCTCAGCATCCTGAGTAGCTGGGATTACAGGCATCCACCTCCATCACCCGGGTGGCTAATTTTTGTATTTTTAGTAGAGATGGGGTTTCACGATATTGGCCAGGCTGGTCTTGAACTCCTGACCTCAGGTAATTTGTCCACCTCGGCTTCCCAAAGTGCTGGGATTACAGGCATGAGCCACCATGCCCGGCCGATTCTGCAGGTTTGAAAGGGGTCCATGGATTGGCTTCATTCACAGCTAATGCTGACCCTACTTGCCCTAGATCACTTACAACAGCACTCAACTGGACAAAGCGCCACAGCACACAGTTCCTTAAACCCATACTCTTCTCACAACACAAATGCTTTCGGTCCAAAATAACAACCACCAATCACTATCCTAAAACATAGCATTCTCTGCTGGTTCTTTAAACTTTACAGAGGCTGGAGAAGGCAGCTCATGTCTGAGTAAGTCTGCATTTGGAAAATAACATGCGCACATGCATGAATGCAATGTTTATGGAGCATGCGCTGTGTGCTCAGAAGCACACTACAGAGCACTGTGCTGGAAAGACAACATAATGTGAATTTATCCTCATAACACCCTGGCAGGTGGTTACGAACTGTCCCATAATTCCCTGGATTTATATGAAATGCCTAGCACAACAGTGGCTCATGCCTGTAATTCCAGCACTTTGCGAGGCCAAGGCAGGTGGATCACTTGGGGTCAGGAGAGAGGGCAAATTAGGGGACCTGTGAAAGGCAACTGAGCAGGGATCCATGGGAAAGACCCTCCGAGGCACAAGATTCTCCCATTACCTTGCAGTTTTGCTGATGCTTCTCCTGGGAAACATCTGCAGTAGGTTCTTCCTCTGTAGTTCTTCTTACCGTGCCTGCAAAACAAACTATCTTTAGTGTCTGCATGGGTTTCCACTTCCTGTCCCCACCTGAGGAATGGAAAGCAAGGGCACAGTCCTTGCTCATGTTTTGGAGTGAAAGGAGCATGAAGGTCATGTGAGCTTTGCCGAGGCTTCTCCTGGCCTCACGTCAGATCTAGCCCCTAACTCCAAACAGCCCAACATAGTTTCTTAATGTACAAATAAGATCTACTTTAATATGGTCTATTGCTATTGGACCTGCCATATGCAATTTCAAGATATTCCCCTACACCTGCCCACAATGATCCTCCAGGAATAAAATGAGCTCCTGAGTGAGAAACTCTGGTGTCTACTGAACTTTTTGTGTATTTTTGTTGAGTTTCTCTATCCATGCTTTGAGAGGGCTGTGGACATGGAATTCCAATGATTCCGATGTTCAAGGGTGGTTTTTACCCTCCAGATGTCTCAACTTTGCCTTTGGTCTTCCTGTCAGTCCTGTTAAAGGGTTGTGAAGTCTGGAGTTGCTGGGGCTTCCTCAGTTCCAGATTCTACTATTCCTTCTTATGGGTTCTGAGGTCTGTGAATCAGGCCCCACCCCAGCATGTCACCATGTCTGGTTCTGGCCATGTGTCCTAAGACTGGATAGTTCTTGCACATTCTCTGTGGGTTGAGGAGGAGGGAGGTGTGTGAGTCAGCATGAATCACAGGCAGTTTTCAAAGGTTAATGTTGGAACTTTTTTTTGGATTTGGATATTAGTTTTTGTTTTTGTTTTGTTTTGCTTTTTTTTTGAGTCAGAGCTTCATTCTTGTTGCCCAGGCTGGAGTGCAATGGCGTGACCTTGGCTCACTGCAACCTCTGCCTCCTGGGTTCAAGCAATTCTCCTGCCTCAGCCTCCTGAGTAGCTGGGATTACAGGTGCCCACCACCATGACCAATTAAGTTTTTTGTATTTTTAGTAGAGACTGGGTTTCACCATATTGGCCAGTCTGGTCTTGAACTCCTGAACTCAGGTGGTCCACCCACCTCGGCCTCCTAAAGTGCTGGAATTACAGGCGTGAGCCCCCCACCCAGCCTGGGTATTGGCTTTTTAGGACAGGACACAAACAAGTGGTCCATTAGGTGTCTGGCAGTCCACAGCAACAGTCATGTTCACAACCCATTTTCAACAGGGAGAAGAGACCAAAATGTGTAACATGATAATCACCTAGTTAAACTTATCAGCTCAGATTTCAAATGCTGTGCAAATTCTACAGAATACAGTGAGGCTTTCAGTGACCAAGGGAAACGTGGGAAGGGTGAGGTCTCTCCAGTTGGACTTTTTGCTGCCTCAGAAATCATGAGTTGCTAAGGTGAGTATCAGCTCTAACCTAGTCAATCCAATGAAGGCACATTGAATCTAATCATTTCCTTCACTTTCAATGTAGGAAGGGATGCTTTATTTAGTGCTTACTTTTTCTCTCCACTTTTGTGCTTTCACATATGTGTGTATCTAACATAATCAAGTATAATTGTCAGTTGAGATCTAATGACAAAAGAAAGACTGAAAGTGGCAAAATGGAAGTAGAAATTTCATGTAAATATTAACAAAATGAGAGCAAAAGAGGTCAAAATAATATTACACAAGCTACATCTTAAGTAAAAAACTGTCATTTTATAAAATGTACTTTAAGTCAAAACTTCAGAAAGACAAAGAAAGACATTAAACAATATATAGATTCATTCACTGGGAACCTATGACAAATTTGTTTATACACGTGTATTTGTGTGTGTGGAAAGTATATAAAGAAATTACCAACAAAATTGAATCACACAGAGCAAGCAATATAATTACAGTAGGATATTTCAATACCCCACTTTCTATAACAATAATGAAACAAGACAGAATATTAGTAAGGGAACAGAGGACTAGAAGGCAGTAAAACGCAATAATTTCTAATAAAGGTAGAGAGAACACTCCTTAACAACATCAGGATACACAGCCTTCTCAATGTCTCATACAACATTCCCCTTCATAGACCACCTGTTAGGTCAAAAACAGAGTCTTAATACACTTTTTTTTTTTTTTTTTTTTGAGATGGAGTCTCCCTCTGTCGCCCAGCCTGGAGTGCAGTGGCATGATCTCAGCTCACTGCAAGCTCTGCCTCCCGGGTTCACACCATTCTCCTGCCTCAGCCTCCCAAGTAACTGGGACTACAGGCGCCTGCCACCTCGCCCGGCTAGTTTTTTGTATTTTTTAGTAGAGAGGGGGTTTCACCGTGTTAGCCAGGATGGTCTCAATCTCCTGACCTTGTGATCTGCCCGTCTTGGCCTCCCAAAGTGCTGGGATTACAGGCTGGGATTACAGGATGAGCCACCGTGCCCAGCCAACACATTTTTTAAAACTGAAATTTTATAGGTTACTTTCTATGACAAAAATCTAATTAGAGTATAAAACAATATATAAATGATTGATAAATTTACAAATATATAGAAATTATGCAACGCACTCTTGAGCATGTACGTGCTGAAATAACTGGGCTAGGTGTGGTGGCTCATGCCAGTAATCCCAGCACTTTTGGAGGCCAAGGCGGGTCAATTTAACTCCATCTCAAAAAAAAAAAAATCAAAAATTAAATAATATTGTGAAGATAGCTATACCATTAAATGTAATCTACAGATTTAATGCACTGTTTTTCAAATGTATCATTGCATTTTTGAAGAAATAAAAACACCAAATCCAAAAGTATATGGAATCTAAAGAGAAAATAAAGTACTCAATGATCTTCAAATATATATATGTATATGTATAAATGTACATAAATACATATATGTATGTTTATTGTGTGTATATATATATTTTTTGAGATGGAGTTTCACTCTGTCTCCCAGGCTGGAGTGCAGTGGCATGATGTAGGCTCACTGCAACCTCCACCTCCTGGGTTCAAGCAATTCCCCTGCCTCACCCTCCCGGGTAGCTGAGACTACTGAAACGTGCCACCATGTCCAGCTAATTTTTTGCATTTTAGTAGACATGAGGTTTCACCATGTTGGCCAGGATAGTCTCGATCTCCTGACCTCATGATCCGCCCACCTTGGCCTCCCAAAGTGTTTGGATTATAGGTGTGAGCCACCACACCTGGCATAGAAATATTTTATTGTAAATTTTGTTATGTGTTTTTGACACATAACACACATAAAAATAAACAATAATATCTAAAGGAGATACAGAGTTATTACAGTTTTTAAATTATCTTCAAATCCAAAAGTGTTTTTCCCACACAAAAATAATATAGATTCACAAATAAATAGATGTTGAAATTAGGAGAATTTTTATGATGACTCACTTAGAATCATAAAACTGTTACAGGCCGGGTACGCTGGCTCATGCCTGTAATCCTGGCACTTTGGGAGGTCAAGACCGGTAGATTTCCTGAGGTCAGGAGTTTGAGATCAGCCTGACCAACATAGTGAAACCCCATCTCTACTAAAATTGCAAAAATTAGCCTGGTGTTGTGGCGCACACCTGTAGTCCCAGCTACTCAGAAGGCTGAGGCAGGAGAATTGCTTGAACCCAGGAGGTGGAGGTTACAATAAGCCAAAATCATGCCATTGCACTCCAGCCTGGATGACAGAGCAAGATGCCATATGGAAAAAAAAAAAAAAAAAGGATGGGTGCAGTGGCTCAAGCCTGTAATTCCAGCATTTTGAGAGGCCGAGGCGGGTAGATCACCTGAGGTCAGGAGTTCAAGATAAGTATGGCCAACATGGTGAAACCCCATGTCTACTAAAACTACAAAACAAAATTAGCCGGGCCTGGTGGCCTGCACCTATAACCCCAACTACTCGGGAGAGAGGTTGAGGCAAGAGAATCGTTTGAACCTGGGAGGCAAAGGTTGCAGTCAGCCAAGATTGTGCCACTGCACTCCAGCCTGGGCTACAAGAGCAAGACTGTCTCAAAAAAAAAAAAAAAGTATTAAAAAAATAAATAAATAAAAATACTACACGGGCTCAGGCACAGTGGCTTATACCTGTAATTATACATCTTTAGGAAGCCAAAAGCAGCCACATCACTTGAGAACAGTTAGAGATCAGCCTGAGCAACATAATGAGACTCTACGTATAAAAATACAGAAATGTTAAAATGTGTCCATTATGTTGAAGCATAAAATGATGCTGGACAGCATCATAAAAACATATATAAATATAAAGCTCTCCATCTAGAATTCTTTACTATCAAAATGATGGCACAGGCTGGGTGTGGTGGCTCATGCCTGCAATCCCAGGACTTTGGGAAGCTAAGGTGGACACATCACTTGAGGTCAAGAAGTTCCAGACCAGCCTGGCCAACATGGTGAAACTCCGTCTCTACTAAAAATTTTTAAGAAATTTAGCAGGGCATGTGGTGGGCACCTATAATCCCAGCTATTTGGGAGACTGAGGAAAATTGCTTGAACCCGGGATGCAGAGTTTGCAGTGACCTGAGATAAGGCCACTGCACTCCAGACTGGGCAACGGAGAGGGACTCCATCTCAAAATAGTAATAAATAATAATTATTACTATAATAATTATTATTTTAATATCAATAACAAACTGGAAAATATAGAGGCATAGTTTTTGTATTCATTTGAAGTTGTTGTGAGATTAAAATATATGTTTTAACTTTAAGATGTATGTAATCTCCAGTTTTCAAGATGATTACAAAGATGTAGGCCGGGCGCGGTGGCTCAAGCCTGTAATCCCAGCACTTTGGGAGGCTGAGACGGGCGGATCACGAGGTCAGGAGATCGAGACCATCCTGGGTAACACAGTGAAACCCCGTCTCTACTAAAAATACAAAAACTTAGCCGGGCGAGGTGGCAGGCGCCTGTAGTCCCAGCTACTCGGGAGGCTGAGGCAGGAGAATGGCGTGAACCCGGGAGGCGGAGCTTGCAGTGAGCTGAGATCCGGCCACTGCACTCCAGCCCGGGCGACAGAGCGAGACTCCGTCTCAAAAAAAACAAAACAAAACAAAACAAAAAAAAACAAAAAACAAAGATGTACAGAAAGTATGCAAGGGAAAATAAAATATAATCAAAGCATGGCAGTACAAAATTAAATGAAAATTAAGAAAGTCAAACAGGAAATGAGAAAAATATAACTACTAGAAACACAGAAAACAATAACAATATAACTGGTAATAACAACTTCATTCCTTTAAGCAATTATTTTAAATATGAATTAATTAAACTACTTAATAAAATGAAATGTAATCTTAGGAGTTTGCAAGGCCAAGGTAGGCTGATCACTTGATCCCAACAGTTCAAGACTAGACCAGGCAACATGACAAAACTCTGTCTCCAGAAAAAAATACAAAAAAGCTAGCTGGGTGTGATGGCACATACTTTTAACCAAGACACCTAAGAGGCTGAAATGGGAGGATCACCTGAGTTTGGGAGGTTCAAGCAGCAGTGAGCCGTGCAAATCAGCCTGGTTGACAGAGTAAGACCCTATCTCAAAAACAAATGAGGTCGGGCACGGTGGCTCACGCTTGTAATCCCAGCACTTTGGAAGGCTAGGCGGGCAGATCATGAGGTCAGGAGTTTGAGACCAGCTGGCCCAACATGCTGAAACCCTGTCTCTACTAAAAATGCAAAAAATTAGCTGGGCATAGTGGCATGCACCTGTAGTCCCAGCTACTCAGGAGGTTGAGGCAGGAGAATCGCTTGAACCCAGGAGGCAGAGGTTACAATGAGCCAAGATGGCATCACTGCACTCCAGCCTGGGTGACAGAGCAAGACTCCATCTCAAAAATAAATAAATAAATAAATAGATAAATAAATAAATAAATAAAATTTTAAAAAATAAAAAAAAAAATTGAAATAGAAAATAGAGAGTAAAGTCTGGGCATGGTGGCTCACGCCTATAATCCCAGCACTTTGGGAGGCTGAGGTGGGCAGATCAAGAGGTCAGGAGATCAAGACCATCCTGGCTAACATGGTGAAACCCCGACTCTACTAAAAATACAAAAACAAAATTAGCCAGGCGTGGTGGTGGGAGCCTGTAGTCCCAGCTACTTGGGAGGCTAACGCAGGAGAATGGCGTGAACCCGGGAGGCAGAGCTTGCAGTGAGCCGAGATCGCGCCACTGCACTCCAGCCTGGGTGACATAGCGAGACTCCGTCTCAAAAAAAAAAAAAAAAAAAAAGCTAAATATAGTCAGATGAAAGAGATATAGAAATAAAGAGTTTAATGTAGTTTAGTGTAAATGTTATTGTTCATATTTACATTTTTGTGACTTGCAGAGCAACTACTGGATCTGCAGGAAAAGAAACAAGTTGCGAAATAGAATGCTCTGCAAGCACTGGTTTCGATAGAACATTTAAAAACTAAGACCCGGCCGGGCGCGGTGGCTCAAGCCTGTAATCCCAGCACTTTGGGAGGCCGAGGCGGGTGGATCACGAGGTCAGGAGATCGAGACCATCCTGGCTAACATGGTGAAACCCCGTCTCTACTAAAAAAATACAAAAAACTAGCCGGGCGTGGTGGCGGGCGCCTGTAGTCCCAGCTACTCGGAGGCTGAGGAGGGAGAATGGCGAACCCGGGAGGTGGAGCTTGCAGTGAGCCGAGATCGGGCCACTGCACTCTAGCCTGGGCCACACAGCGAGACTCCGTCTCAAAAAAAAAAAAAAAAATATATATATATATATATATAAACTAAGACCCTACAATACACACTTTATTTTTCCCATTTTTCTGCTTTTGGGTTTCAGGAACTTGTGAGCACCAGCTCTAAAAAGGCAGCAGGATTCACCAGCCAAAACTCTGATCTCTTCTAATCAGTTCTGTGAGACAAGAGTCCAGGGTAGGGTCAGACCTAAATAAGGCCTCCAAAAAGGGTGAATCAGATCTTAAATCCCAGAGTTTCTGTAATTTTAATCTTTTCTAACTACTGCCCTATCAACTTTATACTATATATTAATACGCAATGTAAGCAAATCCCTGAAGGTTTTCTAGGGCATTTTTTTTTTTTTTTGAAACAGAGTCTCACTTTGTCACCCAGGCTGGAGTGCAGTAACATGATTTCAGCTCACTGCAACATCTGCTTCCAGGATGCAATTGATTCTTCTGTCTGAGACTCCCTAGTAACTGGAACTAGAGGTGTACACCACCATGCCCGCCTATTTTTGCATTATTAGTAGAGATGGGGTTTCACCATAGTGGGAGGCTGGTATTGAACCTCTGACCTCGTGATCTACCTGCCTCAGCCTCCCAAAGTGCTGGGATTACAGATGTGAGCCACTGTGCCCCGCCTTTCTATGGTAGTCTTATTAGAAAATAAATATGTACACTTAGCAACGTAAAAGGAATAGAAATTATACAGCCAGGCATGGTGGCACACGCATGTAACCCCCGGCACTTTGGGAGGCTGAGGTGGGTGGATCATGAGGTCAAGAGTTTGAGACAAGCCTGACCAATATGGTGAAACCCCCTCTGTACTAAAAATACAAAAATCAGCCATGCGTTGTGACAGACACCTGTAATCCCAGCTACTCAGGAGGCTGAGGCAGGACAATTGCTTGAACCAGGGCGGCAGAGGTCATAGTGCACTGAGATCATGCCATTTCACTCCAGCCTGGGGGACAGAGACTCTATCTTAAAAAAAATATATATATATATATAAAAAACAATTTTTCCATTTGTAAATATCCCTTTAGGTGCAGACATCAGAAGTCACAACAATCTAAAGTGGCCTAAATAAAGCCCAAGGTTTTGGACACATCTATATATTATACCAATCGTATGATGCATAATTCAACTATTTATCCAGTTCCTAGTCTAGACTAAAAATTTCTGAATTATAGGAACCATGACTGCTTCATGTATTTTTATAATGGCCATAAGAAATGGAAGCAACTAGTTTATCTGTTTGGGTCTCCAGATCTCCTCCTTGTTTATCATCCAAGTACCAGGAAACTGGAGGAACTCTCATCTGGGTACCAACCAAAGACACCGCTTGTATGAGGAGATGAACAAACACAGGACGACTCATTTCTCTTACACTGAGACAGAAGCAGAATTAGCCACTCTTGTCAGCCTAACACAATTCTGCTCTGGATATCCTCAAATGCCTCAAAGACACCTAGATGATTATTTATTTATTTATTTATTTTTGAGACAGAGTCTCGCTCTGTTGCCCAGGCTGGCTACACGCGCCCGCCACCATGCCCGGCTAATTTTTTTTTTTTTTTTTTTTGTAGTTTTAGTAGAGATGGCGTTTCACCATGTTAGCCAGGATGGTCTTGATCTCCTGACTTCCTGATCTGCTCGCCTCGGCCTCCCAAAGTGCTGGGATTACAGGTGTGAGCCACCGCGCCCGGCTGTTTCTCCTTTTTGTCATTAAAAAAAAAAAATCAGCTGAATTTGTCTTCAGTGGTTGAAGTGAAATATATCCTTTTTTTTTTTTTTTTTTTTTTTTTTAAATAATGGAGTCTCACTCTGCCTCCTAGGCTGGAGTGCAGTGGTGTAATCTCGGCTTACTGCAACTTCCGCCTCCCAGGTACAAGTAATTCTACTGCCTCAGCCTCCAGAATAGCTAGGATTACAGGAGACCAAAACCATAACCAGCTTTTTGTTTTCTGGGTTTTTTCTGAGACAGAGTTTTGCTCTTGTTGCCCAGGCTGGAGTGCAATGGTGCAATCTCAGGTCACCGCAACCTCCACCTCCCAGGTTCAAACAATTCTCCTGCCTCAGTCTCCTGAGTACCTGGGATTACAGGTATGCACCACCACGCTTGGCTAATTTTTTTTTTTTCAGTAGAGATGGGGCTTCTCCATGTTGGCCAGGCTGGTCTCGAACTCCTGACCTCAGCCTCCCAATAATTTTTGTACTTTTAATAGATACAGGGTTTCACCATGTTGACCAGGCTGGTCTCAAACTTCTGTCGTCAGATGATCTGCCTGCCTTGGCCTCTCAAAGTGCTGAGATTACAGGCGTGAGCCACCAACCTGGCTTAAAATTAAATATTTTTAAATTAAACTTTACTTAAGAGTATCTCCCTCCTACAAGCTCTTGAACTTTGAGCCACCCTCAGTCTGAGTCAACATACAAAACCATGTTATGTCCCCCCTAAGAACATGCTGATTACAGGGTAAGGCATCCTCTAATCTAAAATCTGATTTTCAACCCTCCATTTGCCATTCCCCTCCCACCTCATTTCTAGCCTTGTTTGCTCCTTTCTGGGAAATTTTTGGAATTCTGTTTTTTTTTTTTTTTACATAAATCTAATGTTTTTATTTTACAAAGTTTAGAAATAGTCTCAAAACAATAACAACTTCATCATCAGTAAGACTTTCCCAGTTTCCTTTCATCTTAACCTTAACTGTACCTGCCTGTGGGACCCCAGCTTTCTAGGGCTCTGTAGCTTCTCTCCGGATAAAGGCTTCTTCTATGGCTGGGTGAGCAGGCTGGGACATCTGCATGGGCGGCTCCTCAGAAAGAAGTAACTGGGACTTTTTTTTTTTTTTTTTTTTTTGAGACAGAGTCTTGCTCTGTCACCCAGGCTGGAGTGCAGTGGCCGGATCTCAGCTCACTGCAGCCTCCGCCTCCCGGGTTCACGCCATTCTCCTGCCTCAGCCTCCCGAGTAGCTGGGACTACAGGCGCCCGCCACCTCGCGCGGCTAGTTTTTTTTTTTGTATTTTTTAGTAGAGACGGGGTTTCACCGTGTTAGCCAGGATGGTCTCGATCTCCTGACCTTGTGATCCGCCCGCCTCGGCCTCCCAAAGTGCTGGGATTACAGGCTTGAGCCACCGCGCCCGGCCCAGAGGGTAATCTTAACCTAAAAACATTCTGGTAAGTTCTCTGGAAAAATAAAAGAAAAAGAGGCACAAATATTTTTTACAATACAGTGTCAGGGGATTATTCTTTGCTTTCTTCTCATGGGACATATTTAAAAACAGAAAACATATCTCTTCAATAGTGCTGTGCAATGCTTTAAGAAATGATTGAGGAACATGGGGTACACTTGAGGCCCTGCTGGGGACAAATGTGAAAAATGCCAGGGAAAATCAGTCCCTTGTGGGTTGTGAAAATAATTAAGTGGCAGGCAATTAGACTGAGAAGGCTCTACTCTTCGGATTCCGACTTGTAAAAAAAATGTAAACTCAAGTGGATTTGTTAATAAATTACTACATTTGGGGAAATAAATTGCACGCTTAAACAATTATACACTGCCAATTAAGCTCTGATTGCATAACCAGGAAATTTCCACCTTGATTGTACAAATTAAGAAGCTGCTGGGCGTGGTGGCTCACGCCTGTACACCCAGCACTTTGGGAGGCCAAGGCGGGAGGATCATGAGGTCAGGAGATCGAGACCATCCTGGCTAACACGGTGAATCCTCCATAGTCTGGTGAGAGAATTTTAAAATTCTCTGCCTCCAATACCCCCAGTTCTCCTCTTTGGTGATTGAATGGTCCAGGTAAGTGGGTCCTGCTCCCTGTGCCACCCAATTGGATGAGACCCCTCCACAGGGATCGTCAGACACCCTATACAAGAGCAATTCTACTGCCGTCAGTTTGGTGCCTCTTGAGGTCAGAGATTCCATATACATATACATATACACCAGTATATGTATCTCTTTTCCTTTCTCCTCTTCCCATTGCAATTTGCTTATTATATCAACATGCTTATTATATCAATCCAGTTATTACATTGATTTGCTTATCATATTACTTGCTAATTATATCTGCATTTCCATTTATGAGGCATAAAGCTTATTTACCCTTAAAGGTATTGTGTGTGTGTCTTTTCTTCTCACCTTGAACGTTTCCCACACAGAATATTTTTGTCGTCACAAACAGGATTCGAAAGCCAAACTGTGCTGCTTTTTGGCAGCAAGGACAGGGCTGGAAACTCGAAGAATTCCCATACCCATGGATGGGAACTCCCCAATGTCGCTGTCAGTTTCTACAGGATTGAATAAAGGGGGACAAACACAGAAATGAAGACAAAGACAAAAGATCTGTTTTAAAAGAAGGGGTTAGGTGGGGTGCGGTGGCTCACACCTGTAATCCCAGCACTTTGGGAGGCCGAGACGGGCGGATCATGAGGTCAGGAGATCGAAACCATCCTGGTTAACACGGTGAAACCCCGTCACTAATAAAAATACCAAAAAAAATTTAGCCAGGATGCTGATGGACGCCTGTAGTTCCAGCTACTCAGGAGGCTGAGGCAGGAGAATGGCATGAACGCAGGAGGCGGAGCTTGCAGTGAACCGAGATCACACCACTGCACTCCAGCCTGGGTGATAGAGCGAGATGCGGTCTCAGAAAAAAAAAAAAAAAAAAAAAAGAAGGGGCCGGAGGCTCCTCGCTTGTAGTGAGCAGAAGGCAGCCCTGAGTTTCCACAGGCCTTAGTATTTATTAGGTAGAATCAATAGGGAGGGAGAGGTAATGGTTGGTCAGCTGCTTGATTTATCACAGGTACATGTAATTGCTTCCTTCATGCAACAGGCTTCAGATGTTCCTATAGATAACCACAAGGAACACTGCGCCTGGGGCGTGACTGCCCTCAGCACCCCTTCTGGCAGCAGATGCAGTTTGTCAGTTTTCTTGACTGAGTTGGTCAGGACCCTCATTTTCTCTACCTCCAATACCCCCAGTTCTCCTCTTTGGCGATTGAATGGTCCAGGGAATCTAGCCTTTGTGAGAATTGAGAATCTAAATTAGTGCAATTTAAACCATTGACTGTGCGTGAAGTGCTGCAGAAGATTCCAGTAGGCAAAGGAGATGCTGAAGGGATCTCCCGGAGTGAATGGTGTTTGCTTACTGCTTATGAGTTAATGTATCAAGATAGGGGATAGTTGCTATAAGAGAAATGTGAGCTGGAAAAGGAAAATGCTAATCTGATTTTCAGACTGGCCCTGGCCCAATGCCAGGCCTATGTCTTGACTGATCAGGCTCAAAGCTATCAGCCTGTTGCTGAAGGTAGCAACTGTCCAAATCACAACGTGTCCGGATTACAACGTGTCTGGATTACAACGTGTTCAAGCCTTGCAATGACAGGCATTATAATGTATGGTGGTATAATTGATAGTGATTAGTGGCCTAAATGCTCCACTTAAAAGATACAGAATGGTAAGAATAGATAAGAGTTTACCAACCAAATATCTGCTGTCTTTAAGAGACTCACCCAACACATAAAAACTCACATGAAGTTAAGGTAAAGGGTTGGGAAAAAATAGTACAGGCAAATGTACCCCAAAAGCAAGCAGTAGTAGCCATTGTTACATCAGACAAAATAGACATTAAAGCAAAAACAGTTAAAAAAAAAAAAAAGACAACGAGGGACATTCTATAATGATAAGAGGACTAGCCCAACAGGAAAATATCACAATTCTAAATATATATGCACCTAACACTGGAACTCCCAATTTATTAAACAATTACTACTAGACCTAAGAACTGAGATAAATGGCAACACAATGGGGAGCTTCAATACTCTGCTGACAGCACTAGACAAGTCATCAAGACAGAAAGTCAACAACGACAACAAAAAAATGGACTTAAATTATACCCTAGAACAAATGGACTTGACAAATATTTACAGAACATTCCACCCAACGACTGCAGAATATACATTTTATTCATCAGCACATGGAACAGTCTCCAAGATAGACATATGATAGGCCATAAAACTAGTCTCAATAAATTTAAGACAATCAAATTTATATCAACTGCTCTCTCAGTCTACAGTGGAATAAAAGTGAAAGTTAACTCCAAATGAACCATGAAAATCATGCAAATATATGGAAATTAAATAAATACATGGAAATTCAATAAAAATAAAATTTAGGATCAACCTGTTTCTGAATGATTGTTGTATGAAATCAAGATGGAAATTTAAAAATTCTTTGAGTTGAACGATAATAATGACACAATCTATCAAAATGTCTGGGATATAGCAATAGTGGTGCTAAAAGGAAAGTTCACAGCATCAAGTGCCCATATCAAAAAGTTTGAAAGACCATAAGTAAACAATCTAAGATAATACCTCAAAGAACTAGAGAAACAAGAACAAGCCAAACCAAAACCCAGCAGAAGAAAAGAAATAACAAAGATCAGAGAAGAGCCCCATGGGGAGGGATGGCTCTAGTCTCTGTGGACCACCAGACTTAGCCTATCTTCCTGCTAGTTCTGAGGACATCCAGCAGCTCAGTTGAGTGGATTTCCCCCCAGCAAAACATCCCCCCCCCATCAAAGGACAGTCAAAGTGCTTCAGTAAGTGGGTTCTGCTCCCTGTGCCACCCAACTGGATGAGACCCCTCAACAGGGGTCATCAGACACCCTATACACGAGCTATTCTACCGGCATCAGTTTGGTGCCTCTTGAGGTCAGGGATTCCACAGGAAGGAGCCAGCGCTCCTCTTTGCTATTCTCCAACCTCCTTGAGTGACAGCTCCAGGCACAGGACTGAACCAGATGAATAGGGTCTGAAGTGAACCCCTAGCAAACTGCGGCAGCCCTACAGAAGAGGGACCTGACCATTGAAGGAAAAACAAACAGAAAGCAACAACAGCATCAACAAGAAAAAAATGTACCTACAAAAACCTCATCCAAGGCTGCACGTGGTGGCTCACACATGTAACCCAATACTTTGGGAGGCCCAGGGGAGCAGAGCACTTGAGGTCAGGAGTTTGAGACTAGCCTGGCCAACATGGTGAAACCTCATCTCTACTAGAAAATACAAAATTAGCCAGGCGTGGTGGTGCATGACTGTAGTTCCAGCTACTAGGTAGTCTGAGACATGAGAATCATGAACCTGGGAGGCAGAATTTGCAGTGAGCCATGATCATGCCACTGCACTCCAGCCTGAGCGACAGAGAGACTGTCAAAAAAAAAAAAATCTAAGGGTCAAGCAGCCTCAAAGATGGAAACTAGACAAATTCACGAAGATGAGAAAGAATCAACAAAAAACCGTTGAAAGGCCACAGTGCCTCTTCTCTTCCAAATGATCAAAATGTCTGTTCAGCAAGGTGCAGAACTGGACAGAGGATGAGATGCATGAATTGACAGATGTAGGCTTCGGGAGATGGTTAAGAACAAACTCTGCTGAGCTAAAGACACACGTTCCAACCCAATTCGAAGAAGTTAAGAACCTTGATAAAAGGTTAGAGGAACTGCTAACTAGAATAACCAGTTTGGAGAGGAACATAAATGACCTGATGGAGCTGAAATGTTTGGTATGAGACCCAGTCATGAGGGCCCTTTGCCAATGGGTTCAAGGAATACAAAAAGGTTAACTTGTTCTTCAATAACTAACATATAGGAATAGATTGAAAGCCAGATTTCTCTGAAACAATACTGGATGAATGCCTCGAGGGGGTCACACAACCCGTTCTGAGACTTGGTGACCATTCATTGTTTGTGTCCATGTTCAATTGGGTTCAAAATTAATATTTAACTTTTCCTCCACAAATTCCCCCCGCTTTTTTTTTTGAGACGGAGTCTTGCTCTGTCGCCCAGGCTGGAGTGCAGTGGCACGATCTCAGCTCACTGCAAGCTCCGCCTCCCGGGTTCACGCCATTCTCCTGCCTCAGCCTCCCCGCTAGCTGGGACTACAGGCGCCTGCCGCCATGCCCGGCTAATTTTTTTCGGTATTTTTTTTAGTAGAGACGGGGTTTCACCGTGTTAGCCAGGATGGTCTCAATCTCTTGACCTCGTGATCCTCCCGCCTCGGCCTCCCATAGTGCTGGGATTACAGGCGTGAGCCACCGCTCCCGGCCAAATTCCCCTGTCTTGATGAACGGGCTCTGTCTAGACCAAAGGCAAGGTAAATTCCTTAGGCTGTTACACAATCTCCGCCTCCTGGGTTCAAGAGATTCCCCTGCCTCAGCCTCCGGAGTAGCTGGGACTACAGGTGTGTGCACCAGCACACCCAGCTAATTTTTTGTATTTTTAGTAGAAATGGGCTTTCACCATGTTGGCTAGGCTGGTCTTGAACTCCTGACCTCAAGTTATCCGCCCACCTTGGACTTCCAAAGTCCTGGAATTACAGGTGTGAGCCACCGCGCCTGGTATTAAATGATTTCTATTTCCTGTAACAATTTGAAATTACTTAAAGGTTGTTTCAAATTGAGAAAAATAAAAAGAATGTAGATAAAAATATAAAAAGTTACAAAATTACAAGAGATTATGAAATATATGTGTAAATCTCGAGCTGTCAAAAGTGACAAATTTGATTTATGTATAAGGTTTTATTAAAATTAGCTTTAGTATTGGGAATACATTATTATCAAAGTAAAAGTTGATTTTCTCTTGAACCAAAATTTTATGTATTATTAATATGACAGAAAAATACTTCTGTTCACCTTTTGAACACATTGAAAAAGAGAGTAAAAAAGATATAGAATTTTCCCATACTCGGGCCGGGCGCAGTGGCTCACACCTGTAATCCCAGCACTTTGGGAGGCCGAGACGGGCGGATCACGAGGTCAGGAGATCGAGACCATCCTGGCTAACACGGTGAAACCCCGTCTCTACTAAAAATACAAAAAACTAGCCGGGTGCCGTGGCGGGCGCCGGTAGTTCCAGCTACACTGGAGGCTGAGGCAGGAGAATGGCGTGAACCCGGGAGGCGGAGCTTGCAGTGAGCCGAGATTGCGCCACTGCACTCCAGCCTGGGCGATAGAGAGAGACTCCGTCTAAATAAATAAATAAATAAATAAATAAATAAATAAATAAAAATAAAAAGAACTTTCCCATACTCTAGGGTGGGCCTGGCTCAGCTCAGGGAGGAAGCCCTGCCTGAAAAGGCTGCAGCTTTCATCCCTCAGCCCAGCATCTGATCACATCTTCTGTCACTCAGCGGCTGAGTGGGCGGGGCCTTAAGCATTATCCAATCAGGGACGCTGGGCTGGAAACCGTCCAATCAGGCAGGCAGCTGGAACAAAGAGGACGGCTTCCGGGTTTGGCGCGGCCTTTGTCTCTCGATGCATCGGGAGCTCTAGGTTTCTTCTTCGCTACTGTGTGTCCTCTGCTCCTAGAGGCGCAGCCTCTGTGGCCCTGTGTCCTGCAGGTATTGGGAAATCCACAGCCAAGATGACGGGACTCCCTGGGAGCCTAGGAATGGTGAGCGTGCCGGTTTGACATCCTGAGAGAGGGGAGGGACTGGTTGATGGGAAGTGGCTGTGACGGCACTCAGGCCTCCCCGAAGTCAGCTCCACAGTCTGCGCCCTGAGTTCTCCTGGCCCAGCTCGGCCTCAGTCCCCTCCAGTCATAAGATGGCTGCGGCGCTGTCAGCCAGTCCGGGGCTCCTGTCTCTTCCCTGCGCAGTGACTGTGCCCTGGCCTGGCACCCTCTGGGCAGCAGCTCTGCACCCGCAGCTCCGGGTCTCTCCCAGATTGTCAGGAACCACGAGAAGGTCATCAGGGGAGATCTTGACTCGGGGTGCGCGTTCACGAATGGGAAGAGCTTTGGTCCTTGGGGTTCACAGTTTCTCTTTTCTCCTGTTAAAAATTTATGGGGCCGGGCGCGGTGGCTCACGCCTGTAATCCCAGCATTTTGGGAGGCGAAGGCGGAGGGATCACTTGAGGCAAAGGATTGTCAGGCAAACTAAGTTCCTCTTCAAAGACTCAACTTCCTGGTCAGAAGTTGTAAAAGTTGGAAATCAACCCTACCCCTTCTCCCCGCTTTTCCGTTTCTCGCAAATCGCGCGTTTATCCTATTTGGAAAAAGTTTGGGTCTAGCCAACCGGGATCAGTTTAGATTGTGCGGTCTCACCCCAGCCAATAGGGGAAGGACACAAAACCAAAAACTACGTTGGGGTTAAAAACCCATTCCTGGTCGGGCGCGGTGGCTCAGACCTGTAATCCCAGCACTTTGAGAGGCCTAGGCGGACGGATCACGTGGCCAGGAGTTCTAGACCATCCTGGCCAGCATAGTGAAACCCCGTCTCTACTAAAAATACAAAAATTAGCCAGGTGTGGTGGCGGGCGCCTGTAATCCCAGTTACTTGGGAGAGTGAGGCATGAGAATTGGTTGAACCCAGGAGGAAGAGGTTGAAGTGAGCTGAGATCGCGCCATCGCACTTCAGCGTGCGGGACAGAGCAAGACTCCTCAAAAAAAAAAAAAAAAGTAAGAATCTTAAAATTTTCTTCCTTTATGTAAACACTGTGTTTAAGTAATTTCACTGGATTTTTCAAACAGTTTCAAGAACGAAGTGAATAACACTGACACGGAAATTAAAGCTTGAACCTGGTAATCCAAGCTAAGGCTAATATGAAGCCTGCAAAAGGAGGGGTTTAAAAAAATTTTTTTTTTGTTTTGACACGGAGTTTAGCTCTTATTGCCCAGGCTGGAGTGCAATGGTGTGATCTCGGCTCACCACAACCTCTGCCTCCCTAGTTCAAGGGATTCTCCTACCACAGCCTCTGGAGTAACTGGGATTACAGGCATGCGCCTTCACCCCCGCCTAATTATGTGTGTTTACTAGAGATGGGGTTTCTCCATGTTGGTCAGGCTGGCCTCCAATTCCCAACCTCAGGTGATCCACCCGCATTGGCCTCCCAAAGTGCTGGGATTACAGGCTTGCGCCACCGCGCCCGGCCAACAGGAGGTTATTAAAGGCCCAGTTAGTTTTTTCTGGGGAGCCTCCCTTGCAATTGTCCCAGCCTGCTCACCCCAGCTATGGAAGGAGACTTTATCTTGAGAGAAGCTACAAAGCCCTGGAATGCTAGGGCCCCACAGGCAAATGCCGTTAAGATTAAGGCGGAAGGAAACTGGGAGGGTCTTACTGATAATAAAGCTATTGTTTTGAGGCACTTTTTAGACTTTTTAAGATAAAAAAGTTAGATTTACATTAAAAAATGAATTAGTATTGGAACAGGAGAAAGTACCAACTAATTATAAGTTCTCTGTGGCTTACAAAAATGTAGGCAGAAAAGGGCTTGCTTTCCTAGAGAGGAGCAAACAAGATTAGATAAAAGGTGGGAGGGGAATGGCAAATGGAGGGTGAAAAAGTCGTATTTTAGCTGAGAGAATGTCTTACCCTGAAATCAGCATTTTTTTAGGAGGGTCGTAAAATGGGGTTGTATGTTGACTTAGACTGACAGAAGCTCAAAGTTCGGGAGCCTGAGGGAGGGAGATAAATAAAGTTTGATTAATAAATATTTTATTTTAGGCCAGGCACAGGGGCTTATGCTTGTAATCCCAGCACCTTGGGAGGCCTAGGCAGGCCGATCACCTGAGGTCAGGAGTTCGAGAACAGCCTGGGCCGCATGGTGAAACACGGTATCTACTAAAAATACAAAAATTAGCCGAGTGTCATGGTGGGCGCCTATAATGCCAGCTGCTCAGGAGGCTGAGGCAGGAGTATTGCTTGAACCTGGGAGGTGAAGGTTGCAGTGAGCAGTGAGTCGAGATGGCGCCACTGCACTCCAGCCTGGGCAGCAGAGTGAGACTTAATCACAAAAAGAAAAAAAAGAAAAGAAAAAAAAAAGAAATTTGACCACTGAAGACAAATTCAGCTGATTTTTCTAATGAGAAAAAGGAGAAAATGTGCAGAGTGTGTGTCTGGCTGTGTGATAGGTGAGAAAAGACAGCACCATCTAAGTCATAATGGGAAGGGTGTTTCTTTCCATGAACTGTTTCTGGAGTACACAACAAATGGAGAATTTTATTAATCACAAATATTTTCCATGATTATCTATGTATTTCATCTTTCCCCATCTCTTTCTTTGTTGTATGCATTTCTTCCATTTGGCTTTTCCTGGGCTGCATCTTATATATGAAACCGGTAAACGTAACTACAGTGTTTCATTGAGTTCTGTGAATAGCTCTACCAAACTATTGAACTTCAGGGACATTTCAGGAGTCCCCAGTTTTCAAACATTAATTCAAAAGAATAGATGGGCCCCTAGGGTTTGTGACTGGCATCTGCAGTGAGGACAATGTTGTGGGACCAAGGGTCTGTGATGACTCTGGGTGGTGTTAGAATTCAAATGTTAGACAATGAGTTGGTGTTGGAGAATTGTTTGATGTTCAGCAAACTCTACAGATATGGTGCTAGAAAAAAGTTATCATGGAGGCCCGGCCTGGAACAAAGCTCTGGGTGTTTGGGATTGTGAATCTCTGCTCTCCTGTACACAGGCTGCCACACTGCCCATTGTTCTGTGATTCCTGGTCTTCTCCCAGGGTGACAGAGGACTGAAAACTTAGAGAAAAGGAGTTCCGATTTAAGACCCCCTTTTATTGCAGCTATCACCACAGTATTCTCACCCACTCACAGACACACACACAAGACATTGACGTGTCCACGCTCCTCCCAGGACTAGGCATCACCCTCTCAGAAACTTCACCACAGCATTTTTGGTCCTAGCGTTTCTTGTGTTTCTTGTCAAGAACCCACAAGTCTCTGTAAGTCTCCTGGCATATCTCCACCCCCAGACACCAAATCTGCAGCAGCAACCTGTTTTCTCCACCAACTTAGGATCTGGGCTGCCTGTTTATAGTCTCATCTGCCTGCATGCACACAGAAATCAATCAGAGTATAGCCCCACCTGGGCCACTACCTGTAGTGAAAATCAGTCCATTCACCTACCTTGCACTCTCTTCCACCCAGGAATTATTTTTTGTCTTTTAGATTTTATTTTTATTTTTGGTTTGGTGTACACATGTGGATTTTTTTTTTTTTTTTTTTTGAGACGGAGTCTGGCTCTGTCACCCAGGCTTGAGTGTAGTGGCGTGATCTGGGGTCACTGCAAGCTCCGCCTCCCGGGTTCATGCCATTCTCCTGCCTCAGCCTCCTGAGTAGCTGGGACTACAGGCGCCCACCACCACGCCGGGCTAATTTTTTGTATTTTTAGTAGAGATTTCACTGTGTTAGCCAGGATGATCTTGATCTCCTGACCTCGTGATCCGCTTTCCTCGGCCTCCCAAAGTGCTGGGATTACAGGCATGAGCCACCGCACCTGTCCTGAAGTCTACTTCTTAAGGGATATTTGTGAACAGAATAATTGCTATTGTAATTTTTTATTTATTTATTTTTATTTTTATATATTTTTAGCAGAATCTTACTCTGTTACCCAGGCATGAGTGCAGTGACATGATCTCGGCTGACTGCAATTCCTGCCACTCAGGTTCAAGTGATTCTCCTGCCTCAGCCTCCCGAGTAGCTGAGATTACTGGCCCCGGCCACTGTGCCCAGCTAATTTTTGTATTTTTAGTAGAGGCGAGGTTTCACCATCTTAGTCAGGCTGGTCTTAAACTCCTGACCTCGTGATCCACCCTCCTTGGCTTCACAAAGTGTTGGGATTACAGATGTAAGGCACTGCACCCAGCTGTATAATTTAAATTTTTTTTAACCTTCTTTAGTGTACATATTGATTATCTAATAAAACTACCCTAGAAAACCTTAAGGGATTTGTTTAAATTGTGGATTAGTATACAGTATAAAGTTGACAGGGCAGTAGCTAGAAAAGATTAAAAGTATAGGAACTCTGGGATTTAAGTTTCTTTTAGGTGAGCTTAGAAAAAACAAAACTGGAAGTACCCCAGTTGCATAGAGAACAGAATTCTACATAAGGTCCTCACACTGCCTGAGACCTGATCAGATTCACACTTTTTGGAGGCTTTCTTTAGGTCTGACCCTACCCTGGAGTCTTGCCTCACAGAACTGATTAGAAGAGATCAGAGTTTTGGCTGCTGAATCCTCCTGCCTTTCTAGAGCTGGTGCTCACAATTTCCTGAATTCCAAAAGCAGATGAATGGGAAAAATAAAGTGTGTATTTTAGGGTCTTAGTTCTTTAAATTTTCTGTTAAAACCAGTGCTTGCAGAGACATTCTGTTAGGCAACTTTTTTTTCTATTCCTGCAGATCCAGTAGCTGCTCCACAAGTCACAGAAAAGTAAATGTAAACAATAAAATTTTCTCTAAATTACCTTAAACTCTTCCTTTCTCTTTCATCTTTCTATATTTTGCTTTTATTCTTTACAGTGTTTAAAAAAAAAGTTGATGACAGAGAAACAGAAGTAGAGATAAAAATGCTGGGCCCTTTACCTAAATCCTAAAATGTATTAAATCCTTAGTACCAGCTTTCAGGGTGTTATGAAAATTAAATCACATAATGTGTTATGCCCAGCAAAGTGCTCTGTATCATTCTCTTGAGCACAAAGTACCTGCTTAATAAACATAGCATTAGTACATGTGCACATGTTGTTTTTTAAATAGACTTATTCTGACATTGCTGCCTTCAGTTCCTCTGTAAACTGTAAAGAGCCAGCAAAGAATATAAAACTTTAGGATGGAGATGGGTTGTCCGTATTTGTATCAGAAGTATTTGGTTGTGACAAGAGTGCTGAGTGTAAGGGACCCTGTGCTGTGCCTGCTTCACTAATTAATGCTAATAATGAGCCAAGGGGAAGCAACATCAGCATTGACAGGAAACTTGTTTAAAACACCCATTCATGGACCCTTTTCAAACCTGCAGAATCACATTACATATAGTGGAGCCAAAATTACCAAGTGATTCATAAGCTCGTTAGAGCTTGAGAGGCAGTGCTTATCTTGGTGGTTATCAGCCCAGGCTTCTCATTAGGATCACATGGCCAATTTGCAGAAATCTCTTGTTCCCTCCCCACAGCTTCTGTTTATTCTGCGTGGAAGCATCCATGTTATTTTAGTGAAGGGCCTCATGTGACTCTTAAGGTGAGACCAGAATCAGGTATGAGGGCTTCAAAATACATTCATGAGAGTTAAGTTCTACCTTTGCACTAAAGGGTGGTCACAGGGGCAGTTCTGTTTGGGTTTGGTACAGACAGGTCAGTGTGGCCCATAATTCCATTACTGGAAATTGCTGGTGTCTGTGGCAGGGAGAGCACCTGAGGACAGGAAAGGAGAAACTTATATTTCTGTCTTCGTGGAGCAGTTCATTGTTTCCTGAATCTCTTCTGTTTCAAAGGATGGAAATAGGTGGGCTTTTTCTGTCTTTTTCTGCCAGTTGATGTCATGCCAGCAGGTAATCATGTGGTACTAACACCTTTTGCCGAGACCAGCTTGGTCGGGGAGACCCTAACCCAGGGGCACTAGAGGAATTAAAGACACACAGAAATATAGAGGTGTGAAGTGGGAAATCAGGGGTCTCACAGCCTTCAGAGCTGAGAGCCCAAAACAGAGATTTACCCACATATTTATTAACAGCAAACCAGTCATTAGCATTGTTTCTATAGATATTAAATTAACTAAAAGTATCCCTTAAGGGAAACAAAGGGATGGGCTGAATTAATTGCAGCAGAAACACGCCCTTAAGACACAGATGGCTCAGGCTTCTGTTTGTGGCTTAAGAATGCCTTTAAGCAGTTTTCCGCCCTGGGTAGTCCAGGTGTTCCTTGCCTTCATTCCTGTAAACCCACAACCTTCCAGCTTGGGCGTTACGGCCATTATGGACATGTTACAGTGCTGCAGAGATTTTGTTTATGGCCACATTTTGTTTATGACTTGGCTCCCAACACCTTTAAAGGCATGTTCTCAAGATGCAGGTTAATTTTTCTAGAGAATCTCATCTGAGAAGGAATTCTATTTGATTTCAAGTTTTAAATTGATCTGGTATTCATTGCAGGGCTCCAATTGCATCTAAATAGATGTGAGAGTTGAAAGACCTATAAGGGGCTTCTCTCGCTTTACAATGTCTTATTATTTATTTATTTATTTATCCTCTGGTTGATGAAATGCCAAGGTGAAAGGGATAGCCAAATGGACTAAAGCACAAGTGCCACTCTAGTTATTCGGCAGAGTGCCCATTAAAGGTCCACTACAATACCACCACACATCGCTCAGGGATGAACAAGGGCTGACTGATTGATAAGCTCTTGAAAATTCTTAAGCTCACTGCATCCCTTCAGGTCTCCAAGGAATGCTAAGTTTCCTCCCTGCGGTGAGAGACAGGAAGTGAATTTAGTGTCTGGAAGCTGGATGGCCCTCGGGGGCTGACCACAGGGACCTCGAGATACAGCAGAGAGAACCTGGCATGACGTATTACTCCAGACTGTAGAATCCTGGAAAAGAGCTACCATGTAGCTCATGCCTGGTTGACTGGAGGACCACCTTAGTGGAAGGGGGACAATCAGGGCCTCTGGCCTGCCATGTGCACAAGCATAACAATTGCTTTCGTTTAATGTGCAGATGGAATATTTGATCCATTTCAACCAGGCATTTGCATCTTGGTATGTTGTCATAATTGTCAAAGTTTGTTTTAAGTCTTTAACTTCCATGATCCTCTAGTAAAATGAATGTTTTATCACCTATTTTTATTAGTTTTTAGCCCAAAAAAGCTAAACACCATTTTATATTTAATAATGCTTTTTGTATGATTTTTATACCAGATAAGCTAAATTTTACCTTTATATTAATGTGTTATTAATGTTAAATTTAATTTTAATAAAACCTTATAGATATATTTATCCAATTTTTATGTTTGACCACAAGGTAAGATTTTATAGACTCTTTTTAACCTTTTATAATTTTTGTCAGAGCAGGTTGATGCTTTAAGAAAAACCTGTTGCATTTTTACTTTAATGTCCATCCAGTTCACAGAAAAATTGGATGATACCTTTTTAACTTTAGCTAATATGTTTATACACAGAATTTTCTTTACAATTAACGTTTTAAAACTTGCTTAAACTTTTAAAGCAATAATTTTTTTTACCTTTTAATGTAGGTAAAAATCCACATTTTTATGCCTACTTATAATCTTTTTACCACAGGTATATTTTACTTTTTTTATACACCTTGCACATAAACTGTTTTTTCAGTAGTACTCAGGAGGCCTTATTACTTTTAAATTATACAAATTTTTTGCATAAATTTTTTTTTATAACTCTTTTCTTTTTTTTTTTTTTTTTTTTGAGACGGAGTCTCGCTCTGTCGCCCAGGCTGGAGTGCAGTGGCTGGATCTCAGCTCACTGCAAGCTCCGCCTCCCGGGTTCACGCCATTCTCCTGCCTCAGCCTCCCGAGTAGCTGGGACTACAGGCGCCCGCCACCTTGCCCAGCTAGTTTTTTGTATTTTTTAGTAGAGACGGGGTTTCACCGTGTCAGCCAGGATGGTCTCGATCTCCTAACCTCGTGATCCGCCCGTCTCGGCCTCCCAAAGTGCTGGGATTACAGGCTTGAGCCACCGTGCCCGGCCTTATAACTCTTTTCTTTTACGACTTTTGCAGACAATTTTTTTTTCTTCTGTCGCCCAGGCTGGAGCGCGGTGGCTCACTGCAAGCTCCGCATCCTGGGTTCACACCATTCTCTTGCGTCAGCCTCCCGGGTAGCTGGGACTACAGGCGCCTGCCACCACGCGTGGCTAATTTTTTGTATTTTTAGTAGAGATGGGGTTTCACTGTGTTAACCAGGATGGTCTCGATCTCCTGACTTCGTGATCCGCCCGCCTCGGCCTCCCAAAGTGCTGGGATTACAGGCGTGAGCCACCGCGCCCGGCCGTAGACCATTTTTTGACATGTCTCAACTTTCTGACTTATTACAAACATTTTTTTCTTTCTTTTTTTTTTAAATTAATTTATTATTATTATTATACTTTAAGTTCTAGGGTACATGTGCATAACGTGCAGGTTTGTTACATATGTATACTTGTGCCTTTTTTTCTTTAAACAACCAGTAATTCATTTCAGGACAAGAATTTACCATATAAAATTCTTTTATATAAACCCTGCCCTCCCCCCTTTTTTCCCTTTCTTGGAATTTTTTTTTAACATAGTTCCTAGTGGGGTGGGCTTATTTGTGCCTGACCCATGCTTCTTCGAGACAATACACCACACTCACACCACACGCACACCAGAAAACAAAAAACAGGTAAAAAGGGCACATACACATTTCTGCAGTTTACACCAAACCAAAATCAAAACCAAAATCAGAGTATCCAGAAACCCAAGCCAGGTCAAAACCAAAATGAAAGTATCAAGCAATCCAAGTCAAGTCAAAAACAAAAACCAAAGTGCCGGTCCAGGCCCACCGTGGATGATCAGGCTAAGCTTCTACTCAAATGGAGAAGGCACCAAAGTGCCAATAAAGGCACACCGTGGGTGATCAGGCCACGCTTCCACTCAAATGAAGTGGGCAAGTTCCAAAGACTAGTCTTACCAAGTTTCAGATGTCCGGACTCCAAGTGCCAGTTCCTTCCCAGTGTTCAGCCACTGTGTTAATCCTCTGCTCTGGCGAGGCATTCCACTGTGGCAATTGCCTACCTGGGAGCGCGCTTTGGATGGCCTCACTCAGTCTGGCCAGAGTCCCCCACAGGGATGCTCCAAGGGCAGGCCTAAGCCTCCTAAGGGGCTGCCTCGGCCAGTGATTGATTTGAGCGACCGGGGGTACATGACAGGGGCTGCATGCACCGGTGATCAGAGTGAAACAGAACAGGGCAGGAATTTTCACAATGTTCTGCTATACAATGTCTGGAATCTATGAATAACATCAGTTTCTAAGTTATGAGTTGATTTTTTAACTATTGGGTTTAGGCCAGGCAGGCCCAGGCCTGGTTTCAGGCCTGGTGCCAGGCTGTCTGCCTTTGGTTTTACTTCTTTGCTTTTTCTTAAAACAGGTACTGAGTATAAAACAATATAAAACAATATGAGAGGGTCTCTCTCTTTGCTCAAGTGTACATATTAAAGTTTGAGAGGTGCCTTCTAACTCAACATGTCTTTTCCATCTGAAAAATATTCATAGCTGGTTCTGTATGATGTAAATATAGCACTCAAAAATGTACATGTTCATGTTCATGCCCTTAATTTTATACTTTATTATCTAGAAAAAATATATATGAACTAATGTTGTCGATCTTAGGCTGCCCTTTTTTCTCAGAGTTGGAGAATATAATAGAGAATATTTTTGTGTTGAAAATTATTTTATTGGAGAATTTTAGTCAGTTCTATAAGTAAGAACCAGTTCTTTTTACTCTCCCATTTCACCTTAAATCAAATTAAAAATTCCACCAATGGTGACATGGTAAAAACGTGTGTGTTTGTGTGTTTTTCAGGAACCATTGCAATTCAGAGATGTGGCCATAGAATTCTCTCTGGAGGAGTGGCATTGCCTGGACACTGCACAGCAAAATTTATATAGGGATGTGATGTTAGAGAACTACAGAAACCTGGTCTTCCTTGGTGAGGATAACTTAAATACATAATTCATTAAAAAAAACCCAAAGAGTTTTATTTCTCTTTTTTTTTTTTTTTTTTTTTTTGAGATGGAGTCTCGCTTTGTCGCCCAGGCTGGAGTGCAGTGGCCGGATCTCAGCTCACTGCAAGCTCCACCTCCCGGGTTCACGCCATTCTCCTGCCTCAGCCTCCCGAGTAGCTGGGACTACAGGCGCCCACCACCTCGCCCGGCTAGTTTTTTGTATTTTTAGTAGAGACGGGGTTTCACCATATTAGCCAGGATGGTCTCGATCTCCTGACCTCGTGATCCGCCCGTCTCGGCCTCCCAAAGTGCTGGGATTACAGGCTTGAGCCACCGCGCCCGGCCTATTTCTCTTTTTTGTGGAATGAATTTAGTACTTTATTCCTTGCATAAAAGAGTTTCAGATGCCCTTTTTCCAGAAAATCTTCAGAATTTTTTTATTTAGGAAAGAATTTCTTCAAGATGTTTCATCTTAATCCAAACTTTCCACATTGCTGAGCTGAGCTTTATTCTTCACTCTAAATTAGTGGTAATTTCAGAATTTTAGTGGCTTAAAACATTGTTGCCCCCACCTGAAAATCTCATTGCCACCACCAATTTTTGATTCAGTAGTACCAGCTAGTAAATTTAAAAAGCCTACATGCAGGGCCGGGCGCAGTGGCTTATGCTTGTAATTCTAACACTTTGGGAGGCTGAGGCGGGCAGATCACCTGAGGTCGGGAATTTGTGACCAGCCTGACCAACATGTAGAAACTCCATCTCTACTAAAAACACAAAATTAGTCGGTCATGGTGGCATAATCCTGTAATCCCAGCTACTCTGGAGGCTGAGGCAGGAGATTCCCCTGAACGCAGGAGGCAGAGATTTTGGTCAGTCGAGTTTGAGACATTGCACTCTAGCCTGGGCAACAAGGGCAAATACCACTGTAATTTTGATAGGAAGTTTATTGAATCTATAGATCACTTTGGATAATATGGCAATTTAAAAATCTATTTGGATCTTCTCTAATTTTCTGTTTTGTTTTTAAAGGTTTTTTACCTTAGTAATTTTTTTCTAAGAAATTTATTATTTAATGCTATAGTAAATAAGACTTTTTCCTTTCTCTATTTTATCAGATAATTTAAGTGTTTGAGACCATATACTTGTATGTTAATTTTATGTTTTGCTAATTTACTGAGTGTATTTGTCAGTTTAGAAAGGTTTTAAAGTACTGTTTATGGTTTTTAAAGTACTGTTTATGGTTTTTAAAATGTAAGACTATGATCTACAAACAGAAACTTTTTACTTATTTTACTCCATCTCCAGAAGAAAAAGAAACCTACAAGTTGAAAGTATTTCCTAAATATTTAGAAATTTGTTATAAATTAGTATTTTGGTATGAATTTACTAGAATATTTTATTACATGCTTTCTGCTGAGCACATTACTAGCTTGTAATTGGAAAATATAAGCAAGATTCATGCTATTTGTTTTTAATGAAACAGGTATTGTTGTCTCCAAGCCAGACCTGATCACCCGTCTGGAGCAAGGAGAAAACCCTTTGACTGTGAAGAGACATAAGATGACTGCCAACCCCTCAGGTAGGTGCGAGTGAAAATGAATACAACAGATGATACAGATAAGGGTCCCAAGGTCAAAGAGAGAGCTGGCCCTTAAAATGTGATCTGGAAAGCTGTGTTCCAAAGGAAATAGTTCCTGGGCAGCTGTATTGATTGATTGATTGATTTTATTTAATTTTTCGCCCACAAAGGGACATCTTCTGTCTCATGCTTTTAAATTCTCTAAGAATTCTACTATTCTTTCCGTGAGCTTCCTTCAAGTTCACAGTGAGAGCTAAATTCTTCTTTATGGTACCTAAGAAAAGCAGCTGCTTTTCCATTGTTTTGGAGACACACAAATATCTGTGATTTCGAGAAACTAAAACTTTTTTAAGTTGTCTTTTTGCATCAGATCTGAAATGTGTGAGAGTATTAGTTTTTGTTGCCTTTTTGTTCATTTTTTCTGCACATCTGTTTTTATTACCAGATAGTCTTGAAATATAGTTCGAAATTGTAAGTATGATATCCTTCTGCTTTGATCTTTTTCCTCAAGATTGCTTTGGCTATCAAAGTTATTTTAGTTTCATTTAACTTTTAGAAATGTATTAGGATTATTACTATGAATAAAATACCACTGCAATTTTGATAAGAAGTTTATTGAATCTATAGATCACTCAGAATAATGTGGCAATTTTAAAATTTATTTGAATCTTCTCTAATTTTTCATAGTTCTTTTTTTTTGAGACGGAGTCTTGCTCAGTTGCCAGGCTGGAGTGCAGTTGCGCAATCTCTGCTCACTGCAACCTCTGCCTCCTGGGTTCAAGCTATTCTCTGCCTCAGCCTCCCAAATAGCTGAGATTACAGGTGCCCGCCACCTTGCTCAGCTAATTTTTTTTTTGTATTTTTTGTAGAGATGGGATTTCACCATGTTGGCCAGGCTGATCTTGAACTCCTGACCTCATGATCCACCCACCGCAGCCTCCCAAAGTGGTGGGATTACAGGCGTGAGCCACACTCCTGGCCCGTAGTTTTTTTATTGTAAAGATTTTTTACTTCCTTGGTTAATCTTTTTCTGAGAAAGTTACTACTTAATGCTATAGTAAATAAGAATTTTTTCTTCCTCTATTTTATCAGATAGTTTAAGTGTATGAGACCATACATATGCTTGTATGTTAATTTTATATTTTGCTAATTTACTGAGTGTATTTATCACTTTAGACAGGTTTTAATGTACTATTTATTGATATTTAAATATAAGATTGTATGATCTACAAACAGCAACTTTTTACTTATTTTTCTTTAATTTCAATGGATTTTTTTCTTTGATTAATTCTTCTTTCACATGCTTCCAGTGCTACATTAAAAGAGAAACATTGACAATGGACACAACATAGTTTTGTATTGGTGCCTAAATTTGATGGCGCAAACACCTCTTCAAGTTTTTATAAACTGATTTTAGAAGGTAAAGATCTTTTGTTGGGCCCTTAGGGTGATGAGACACCCTCTGAATTTGTAGTGAGGAGGGGTTGTAGATTGGTCACAAGGCTGCTGGGTCTGCACTAGGGTCCACCTTTAGTTAGCTTGTTGCAGGGTCTTGGGACTACCCAAGAAAACTACCCAATAATATTCTCATTTTATTTTTGGACAGACTGCATGCATATCCTTCAGGGCTTTGCTCCATAGGGAAGACACTAGCGCATGTTTTTGTAGTCAGGTCTGCATATGGTGGGCCTTATGTCTGGATATCGATGAGTATGGCTTTTATTGAGTACCAGAGAGCATTCCCTCAGATAACTGGGTGGGTTTCTTTTTTTTTTTTTTTTTTGAGATAGAGTCTTGCACTGTTGCCCAGGCTGGAATGCAGTGGCACAATCTCAGCTCACTGCAAGCTTCGCCTCCTGGGTTCACGCCATTCTCCTGCCTCAGCCTCCCAAGTAGCTAGGACTACAGGCGCCCGCCACCATGCCCGGCTAATTTTTTTGTACTTTTAGTGCAGACGGGGTTTCACCATGTTAGCCAGGATGGTCTCGATCTCCTGACCTCGTGATCCGCCTACCTCGGCCTCCCAAAGTGCTGGGATTACAGGTGTGAGCCCCCGCGGCCGGCAACTGTGTAGGTTTCTATATAGGCAGAACTGACCATAAACGTTATCTTGTCTAAGTGAGTAGTCATGGAGATAGTCTTTTTTTCACCACGTGTTTAATGATGAACATATATTTCCTTTTGTGAGAGAAACGCTTCTTTTATTTGAAGGTCATTTTCAAAAAGATTTGTAATTCTGGTTTTTTTTTTTTTTTTTTCAGTTTTCTTTAAAAAAAATTGTTTTAAAAACACATAACAAGGCCGGGCGCGGTGGCTCAAGCCTGTAATCCCAGCACTTTGGGAGGCCGAGAGGGGCGGATCACGAGGTCAGGAGATCGAGACCATCCTGGCTAACATGGTGAAACCCCGTCTCTACTAAAAATACAAAAAAACTAGCTGTGCGAGGTGGCGGGCGCCTGTAGTCCCAGCTACTCGGGAGGCTGAGGCAGGAGAATGGCGTAAACCCGGGAGGCGGAGCTTGCAGTGAGCTGAGATCCGGCCACTGCACTCCAGCCTGGGCGACAGAGCGAGACTCCGTCTCAAAAAAAAAAAAAAAAAAAAAAACAAACACATAACATAAAATTTACCGTCTTAATTCAATCGTACATTTTCAGGGCCAGGCATGGTTGTGGCTCCCATCTGTAATCCCAGGATTTTGGGAGGCCAACACAGGAGGATCTCTGAAGCCCAACAGTTTGAGACTGGCCTGGGAAAGATATGGAGACCCCTCTCTATAAAAATAATTTAATAATTGCCAGGCATGGTGGTGTGCAGCTGTGGTACCTGCTACTTGGGAGATTGAGGGGGAGTCAAAGTTGTGCCACTACATTTCAGTTTGAATGACAGAGTGAGACCCTGCCTCAAAAAAAAAAAAAAAGCTATTCATTTCAGGCATGTTAAGTATATTCTCATTGTTATGTAAAAGACTTCTAGACACTTTACATCTTGTAAAACTAAAGCTCAATACCCATTAAGTAACAACTGCTCATTTTACCCTCTCTCTAGCCCTTGACAGACAAACTTTCTACTTCCTGTTTTTATGATTTGACTACTTAAGATATCTCATATAAGTGGTATCATATGGTATCGATAATTTTGTTACTGGATTAATTCAAATGACATAATATTTTTAGTGTTCATCTTAAAATGTGACAAGATTGTTCTTTTCAAGGTGGAATAATATTCCATTGTATGTATATATTACATATTTTGATATGTTTATAAATCAAGAGACATCTGAGTTGCTTCAGTCTTTTGGCTTTTGTGAATACTGGTGCAATAAACATGGATATTCAAATATGTCTTCCAGGTCCTGTGTTGCTTTTTTTTTTTTTCTTTCTTTCCTTCTTTTTTTTTTCTTGAGAAGGAGTCTTGCTCTATTGCCCAGGCTGAAGTGCAGTGGTGTGATCTCAGCTCACTGAGACCTCTGCCTCCTGGGTTCAAGCAGTTCTCCTGCTTCAGCCTCCCAAGTAGCTGGGATTATAGGCGCCCAGCTAATTTTTTATATTTTTAGTAGAATGGGGTTTATTATGTTGGCCAGGAAGGTCTCGAACTCCTGACCTCAGATCATCTGCCCACCTTGGCCTCCCAAAGTGCTAGGATTACAGGCTTGAGCCACTGGGCCTGGCCTGTGTTACATATTTTGTATATAGATATAATAAGTGAGCAACATTTATAACATTTTAAAATAATGGCTGCATGTTTGTTTTCCAGCAGCAAGCAACATGGGTTTCATTTTTATTGCAACATCAACAAATTAGGAGTTTTTAAAAAAATTTACAGTGGCCATTCTAATGGATATGAGGTGATTTTGTTTGTCATGTGTGTTTTTTTTTTTTATTTCTCTACAAATCAGTATTTTTGTGCATTCTTTCAAATGCTTTTTCCCATTTGTGTAGTTTTTTGATGATTTTTTTTTTTTTTTTTTTTGAGACGGAGTCTCCCTATGTCGCCCAGGGTGGAGTGCAGTGGCCGGATCTCAGCTCACTGCAAGCTCCGCCTCCCGGGTTTTTACGCCATTCTCCTGCCTCAGCCTCCGGAGTAGCCGGGACTACAGGCGCCCACCACCTCGCCCGGCTAGTTTTTTGTATTTTTTAGTAGAGAAGGGGTTTCACCGTGTTAGCCAGGATGGTCTCGAACTCCTGACCTCGTGATCCGCCGGTCTCGGCCTCCCAAAGTGCTGGGATTACAGGCTTGAGCCACCGCGCCCGGCCTTGATGAATTTTTTTTGTTCATTTCTATTTTTTTTTTTTTTTTTTTTTTTGAGACCGAGTCTCGCTCTGTCGCCCAGGCTGGAGTGCAGTGGCACGATCTCGGCTCGCTGCAAGCTCCGCTTCTCGGGTTCACGCCATTCTCCTGCCTCAGCCTCCTGAGCAGCTGGGACTACAGGCACCCGCCACCGTGCCCGGCTAATTTTTTGTATTTTTAATAGAGACGGGGTTTCACTGTGGTCTCGATCTCCTGACCTTGTGATCCGCCCGCCTCGGCCTCCCAAAGTGCTGGGATTACAGGCGTGAGCCACCGCGCCCGGCTGTTCATTTCTAAATCAAGTTATTCAACTTTATTGTTTAAAGAGTTGTTTATTTATTGTGATTATTAACTTCCTTCACATGAAATTTGCAAATGTTTTCATCCATTTTCTAAGGGAAGTTGCCACTTTGGAATTTTCTTTTGATGTATAGAAATTTTGATGTCTAGTGTAGTCAGACTTTTCTGTTCTTGTATTTGTTGCTCATGCATTTAATGTCGTATCTAAGAAAATGGTGCCAAGACCAATGTCGTGTCTTTTTCCTGCATTTTTTCTTTCTTTCTTTTTTTTTTTCTTTTCGGTGAGACGCAGATTTACTCTTTTTTCCCAGGCTGGAGTGCAATGGCACAATCTCGGCTCACTGCATCCTCCGCCTCCGAGGTTCAAGCGATTCTCCTGCCTCAGCCTCCCGAGTAGTTGGGATTACAGGCATGTGCCACCATGCCGGGCTAATTTTGTATTTTTAGTAGAAACGGAGTTTCACCGTGTTGCCCAGGCTGATCTTGAACTCCTGACCTCAGGTTATCTGCCCGCCTCTGCCTCTCAAAGTGCTGGGATTACAGGTGTGAGCCACTGCGCCCGGCTTTCCTGTATGTTTTCTAATAGACTTGTTAGTTATGTCTAAGTATTTTGTTTAAAATATATTTTTGGGCCAGGAGCAGTGGCTCACGCCTGTAATCCCAGCACTTTGGGAGGCAGAGGTGGGAGGATCACGAGGTCAGGAGATCGAAACCATCCTGGCTAACATGGCGAAACCCTGTCTCTACCAAAAATACAAAAAAAATTAGGCAGGCATGGTGGCGGGCACCTGTAGTCCCAGCTACTCGGGATGCTGAGGCTGGAGAATGGTGAACCCGGGAGGCGGAGCTTGCAGGGAGCCAAGATCGCGCCACTGCACTGGAGCCTGGGCGACAAGGCAGGACTCCGTCTCAGAAAATGTATATATATATATTTGTATCATTCAAGAAAATAATCCAACTGTATTTTATCAGTGTTGATATTCAGTTTTCAGCATCATTTTTTTGAAGAGATTACTTTTCTCTATTTTGTACTCATGGTAACTTTTTGAAAGATCATTTTATCATATGCAGAAGGGTTCATTTCTGAGCTCTCTAGTCTGGTCTTTCATCTGTTTATCTTTGTGTCAGTATCACATTGTTTATGTTACTGTAGCTTTTAACTGTAGGTTGTATTGACATCTGTGAAGAATAAAATTTTTTGACCCCTGAGCAAGAATATGTTGAAGAGTGTGTTTTATATTCACATATTTTTGAATTTGCCAGTTTGCCTTTTGCTTTTAATTCCTAGTGTCATTCAATGTTTGTTAGAAAACACACAATGTATAATTTTAGTGTTTTAAAATTGATTTATTGTTATTTTAAGATAAGATCTTACCAACACCGAGGCTGGAGTGCTGTGCCATATTTTTGGCTCACTATAGCCTCAGCTTCCTGGGCTCAAGTGATCCTTTCACCTTTGTTTTGTGAGTAGCTTGGACTACAGTCGTGCACTACCATGTCTGGTTAATTGTTTGCTTGTTTGTAGTGTTGGGATCTCACTATGTTGTCCAGGCTGGTCTCAAACTTTTGTCCCTAATGGATTCTCTTACCTAGGTCTCCCAAAGTGTTAGGATTATAGGCAAGATCCACTGCACCCACACCCAGTCAGTACTTTTAAATTTAATAAAACTTGGTATGTGTCCTAACAGAATATACCAGATGCAAACAAGAATATTGTGTATTATCTTGGTTTTGACTGGAGAGTTTTGCATGTGTCTGTGAAGCCTAGTTGGTCTATAATATTATTTGCATGTCCATGTTCTCCAGACCTCATGCTGCAAAATGAATCCTCAATGTTGGATGTGGGATCTGGTGGGACATGTTTGTGTCATGGAGGCAAATTGCTCATGAATGGCATGGTACATTCTCTTTGTAACCAAAACTTTACACTCTATTAATTCAGTGACAGCTGGTTCATTAAAAGAACCTGACTCCTTCACCTCACACTTCCTGTGTCTCTTACCATATAGTATGTCCAGTTACTCTTTACCTTCCATCATGATTGTAAGTTTCCTGAGACCCTCACCAGAAGCAGATGCTGGCACACACTTCTTATAGTCTGCCAAACCGTGAGCCACATAAATTATTTTTCTTTAAAAATTATGCACTCTCAAGTATTCCTCTGTATGCAAAATAATATGGTCTATAATGTTTCCTAAGTTTTCTGTTTCTCATTTTTTCTCTGAATTTTCTATTTATTATTGCAAATGGGGTCTTGATGTCTACAATTATTATGTTGCTATGTATATCTTGCTTCACTTTTGTCAGTATTTGCTTTTTATATTTTGGAGCCCTGATGCTATGTACACATATACATATAGATAGATAAATAATATAGTTACAGATTCCTGGTAAATTAACTCACTTTGCCATAATATAATATCATTCTTTGTCTAATGGTAGTACTTGACCCATAGCATATTATGTCTAATACAATCATGACCACTTCACTCAATTGTGGTTACTATTTTTATGAAATACACATTTTTTTCCTTCTGTTACTTTCAGCCTATTTGACTCAATGCTACAATGAATCTCTTGTATGCAGCATACTATATGCTTTTAAAGAAACCACCGAGGCATTCTATAGCTTTTTTTTTTAATGTATTTATTTATTTTGAGATGGAGTTTCACTCTTGTTGCCCAGGCTGGAGTGCGATGGCGTGAGCTCACTGCAACCTCCGCCTCCCGAGTTTAAGCAATTCTCCTGCCTCAGCCTCCCGAGTAGCTGGGATTACAGGCACCTGTCACCACACCCGGCTAATTTTTTTGTATTTTCAGTAGAGATGGGGTTCCACCATGATGGCCAAGCTCGTCTTAAACTCCTGACCTCAGGTGATCTACCCACCTCTGCCTCCCAAAGTGCTAGGATTACAGGCATGAGCCACCACGCCCGGCCTCATTTAATTTTGAGATAGGGTCTCACTCTGTCAACCAGGCTGATTTGCATGATTCACTGCTGCCCAAACCTCCAAAACTCAGATCATCCTTTCATTTTAGCCTCTCAAACAGCTGGGTTACAAGGATGTGCCATCACAGTCAGCTAGGTTTTTTGTATTTTTTGTAGAGACAGAGTTTTGCCCTGTTGCCCAGGCTGGCCTTAAACTCACGGGATCAATTGATCAGCCTACCTTGGCCTTCCAAAGTCCTAAGATTACATTTGATTTTATTAAGTAGTTTAATTAATTCATATTTACAATGATTAAAGAAATGAAGTTATTACCAGTTAGATTGTTATTTTACGTGTTTCTAGTAGTTATATTCTTCTCATCTCCTGTTTTACTTTCTTAATTTTCATTTAATTTTGTACTGTCATGCTTTCATTATTTTTTAATCTCCTTTTGCATACTTTCTATAAATATTACCTTTGTGATCATCTTGAAAACTGGAGATTATATACATCATAAAATTAAAACTATATTTCAATCTCATAACTTCAATTGAATACAAAAACTATGCCTCTATGTTTTACAGTTTGTTATTCATATAAAAATTATTTTATATGGTATATCTATTAGATTTATGCAGATTTACATATTGTTTCTTATATTTTATAAAATCACTTTAAAAGTTTTTATGGCCGGGCGCGGTGGCTCAAGCCTGTAATCCCAGCACTTTGGGAGGCCGAGGCGGGCGGATCACGAGGTCAGGAGATCGAGACCATCCTGGCTAACACGGTGAAACCCCGTCTCTACTAAAAAATACAAAAAACTAGCCGGGCGAAGTGGCGGGCGCCTGTAGTCCCAGCTACTTGGGAGGCTGAGGCAGGAGAATGGCGTGAACCCGGGAGGCGGAGCTTGCAGTGAGCTGAGATCCGGCCACTGCACTCCAGCCTGGGCGACAGAGCAAGACTCCGTCTCAAAAAAAAAAAAAAAAAGTTTTTATGTACCATCTTTTTTTTTTTTTTTTTTTTGAAACTGAGTCTCTATTGCCCAGGTAGTACAATTTTGCTGATGGCATTATTCCCATTTGACAGCCTTTTTTTTTTTTAAATAACTTTAGCAATATCACAGTTTTTTTCTGAGGTACAAAAATGTTTTAAATAAATTCACTGGTGTTGGGCGCAGTGGCTCATGCCTGTAATCCCAGCATTTTGGGAGCCCGAGGCGGGCAGACCACCTGAGGTCAGAAGTTCGAGACAAGCCTGGCTAACATGGTGAAACCCTGTTTCTACTAAAAAAGAAAAAATTAGCCAGGCATGGTGGCGCATGCCTGTAATTCCAGCTACTCGTGAGGCTGATACAGGAGAATCACTTGAACCCTGGAGGCGGAGGTTGCAGTGAGCTGAGGTTACATCATTGCACTCCAGCTTGGGCAACAAGAGTGAAACTCTGTCTAAAAAAAAAAATTCACTGGTTATCTTATGTGACTATGCTTATAAATGGAACATCATTATGTGATTTTTGAAATTTTGTTTATATGTGTGTTTGTTATAAATACACTTGTGTGTATCTAAGTTTGTTTATACAGTTTTTCATGTTTACATCATATTTTCTTTTAATAAATTTTTCAGTTATTTTTTGTATTTTTTATATCCACAATTTTTGGTTTTTGGTATTTTAGTATTTCTTTTTATTCTCATTTTTCTGATTTTCAGTAGTTGTCTGGGTTTCTCTTTTTTTTTTTTCTTATACCGAGTCTTTTTCTGTCACCAAGGCTGGAGTGCAGTGGTGTGATCTCAGCCAGGCTGATCTTGAACTGCTGACCTCAAATGATCCACCCACCTCAGCCTCCTAAAGTGCTGGGTTTACAGGCATCAGCCACCGTGCCTGGCCTTTTTAATTTTATTTTTGAGACAGTGTTGCTCTGTTGCCCAGGCTGCAGTGCAGTGGTACAGTCTCCACTCACTACAACCTTCCCCGCCCAGGTTCAAGCAATTCTACTGTGTCAGCCTTTCAAGTAGCTGGGATTACAGGCACATACCACCATGCCCAGCTAATTTTTGTATTTTTAGTAGATACAGGGTTTCACCATGTTGGCCAGGCTGGTCTCAAACTCCTGACCTCATGTGATTTTTCTCACCTTGATCTCCCAGTGTGTTGGGATTACAGGAATGAGCCACCAACACTGGGCTGTTCAATTCATTTGGAATTTTAAAAATTACTTTATATACTTTTTGTGGATGCTTTTGAAAATTTTATAATTTTTTTGATGGGGCCATGTTGTTTTACTATTTGGTATACATTACAATCTTTGATAGAGATTTGGAAATTAACAAAAAGCTACCTGTTACAATCTTTATAATATAGCTTTGTCCTGGTGTAGTCTGAAATCAATTGTCTTGGCTAGAGATTCTGGGAATTTCTCAAACATGTTTTTAGGATGAATCTTGTCTAAAATTTTGTGTTTATTGTTTAGTTAAATCAGCTTATTTGTATTTCCTCTTAATAGTCAGTAATCACTTGCTATCACTTGCTACACCCATTCCCTGTTTGGGGTACTGCAGTTTCTCTGCTTCTCTATAATTTACCTTTAGACGCAGCAAACTGTCATTCCAATGTATATCACCATTGTTTTCAGCATTTTATGTCATGGGACACATTATCTGGTGTCTAAAAAAGCCCCTAGAAGACAGAAATAAAGATGTATGTACCAATGTACATACACTGTTTTTTAAAAAGGAAACCAGGAGTTGGCACAATTTACATTTTTGTGTGTGTGTGTGAGACAGAGTCTCACTCTTACCCAGTCTGGAGTGCAGTGGCATGATCTTTGCTCGCTACATTCTCTACCTTCACAGTTTGAAACAATTCTCCTGCCTCAGCCTCCAAAGTAGCTAGGATTACAGGTACCTGTTACCACGCGTGGCTAATTTTTTTTGTATTTTAGTAGAAATGGGGTTTTATCGTGTTGTTCAGGCTGGTCTCAAACTCCTGACCTCAGGTGATCCTCCTGCTTTGCCCTCCCAAATTGCTGGAATTACAGGCATGAGGCATGAGCCATTATGCCTTGTTGGCAATTTATTCTATTATTATTATTATTATTATTATTTTGAAACAGAGTCTCGCTCTGTCGCCCAGGCCAGAGTGCAGTGGTACAATCTTGGCTTACTGCAACCTCCGCCTCCTGGATTCAAGAAATTCTCATGCCTTGGCCTCCTGAGTAGTTGGGATTACAGCTGCCGATGACCATGACTGGCTAACTTTTTGTAATTTTAATAGAGATAGGTTTCACCATCTTGGTCAGGCTGGCCTTGAACTCCTGACCTCAAGTGATTCACATCAGCCTCCCATAGCACTGGTATTACAGACGTGAGGCACTGCACCAGGTTGGCAATTTACTTTTTTTTTTTTTTTTTTTTTTTTTTTTTTTGAGACGGAGTCTCGCTGTGTCACCCAGGCTGGAGTGCAGTGGCGCGATCTCGGCTCACTGCAAGCTCCGCCTCCCGGGTTTACGCCATTCTCCTGCCTCAGCCTCCGAGTAGCTGGGACTACATGCGCCCGCCACCACGCCCAGCTAGTTTTTTGTATTTTTAGTAGAGACGGGGTTTCACCATGTTAGCCAGGATGGTCTCGATCTCCTGACTTCGTGATCCACCCGCCTCGGCCTCCCAAAGTACTGGGATTACAGGCTTGAGCCACCGCGCCCAGCCGGCAATTTACTTTTAAAGGCACAGTGTTATGCTGGGGAGCAAGAAGAGCTGTTGCATATAAGTAACAGACTTTTCTTTATCTTGTTTGTGACTGTTTGCTTTATGCTCACCCGGGGCCTTTCACACACTTAACTCATTTATAAATTTTTCACAAATGTATTTTGGGCAGTATGCTTTTGTTACATTTATATGTCCAGGAAGAAATTACAGCTTGAGGTATTTTGCTATGTCATCTTGCTTATGTAGTTTTTATAACTTTATAAGTTAGATTTGTAAAGTGTATTTATCTGAGTCTACCAATTGCAGTAATGTGTTTTTGTTGTTTCTTTCAGTTATGTGTTCTCATTTTGCCCAAGACCTTCAGCCAGAGCAGAGCATAAAAGATTCTTTCCAAAAAGTGATACTTAGAAAATTTGAAAAATGTGGACATGGCAATTTACAGTTTAAAAAAGGCTGTGAAAGCGTGGATGAGTGTGAGGTACACAAAAGAGGTCACAATGGGCTTAACCAATGTTTGACAACTACCCAGAGCAAAATGTTTCAATGTGGTAAATATGGGAAAGTCTTTCATCAATTTTCAAATTCAAAGAGACATAAGAGAAGACATACTGAAAAAAAAACTTTGAAATATGTAGAATGTGACAAAAATTTTAACCGGTCCTCAACCCATACTACACATAAAAAAATTGATACTGGAGAGAAACCCTACAAATGCGAAGAATGTGACAAAGCCTTTAAGTACTTCTGTACCCTTACTACACATAAAAAAATTCATACTGTAGAGAAACCATACAAATGCGAAGAATGTGGCAAAGCCTTTAAGTACTCCCATACCCTTACTACACATAAGATAATCCATACTGGAGAACAACCCTACAAATGTAAAGAATGTGGCAAAGCTTTTAACCATCCTGCAACTCTTTCTTCACATAAGAAAATTCATACTGGAGAGAAACCATACAAGTGTGATAAATGTGGCAAAGCCTTTATTTCATCCTCAATCCTTCGTAAACACGAGAAGATTCATACGGGAGAGAAACCCTACAAATGTGAAGAATGTGACAAAGCCTTCACCCGTTCCTCACACCTTACTATGCATAGGATCATTCATACTGGAGAGAAGCCATACAAATGTGAAGAATGTGGCAAAGCTTTTACATGGTCTGCAGGCCTCCATAAACATAGGAGAACTCATACTGGAGAGAAACCCTACAAATGTGAAGAATGTGGCAAAGCCTATACTACATCCTCAAATCTAACGGAACATAAGGCAGCTCATACTGGAGAGCAACCTTACAAATGTAAAGAATGTGGCAAAGCTTTTAACTGGTCCTCAGACCTTAATAAACATAAGAGAATTCATATTGGACAGAAACCAAGAATGTGACAAAGCTTTATTTTATTATTATTATTCATTTATTTTTGTTTGAGAGCGAGTTTCGCTCTTGTTGCCCAGGCTGGAGTGCAATGGTGCAACTTTGGCACACCACAGCCTCCGCCTCCTGGGTTCAAGCGACTCTCCTGCCTCAGCCTTCCTGAGTAGCTAGGATTATAGGCATGCGCCACCACACCTGGCTAATTTTGTATTTTTAGTAGAGACGGGGTTTCTCCATGTTGGTCAGGCTGGTCTCAGACTCCTAACCTCAGGTGGTCTGCCTGCTTTGGCCTCCCAAAGTGTTGGGATTACAGGCATGAGCCACTGTGCCTGGCCGACGAAAGTTTTTAAGGAAGTTCTTAACCCTTATTACGCGTAATTCATACTGGACAGAAACCCTACAAATGTGAAGAATGTGGCAAAGCCTGTAACAAGTTCTCAGTTCTTTTATTTTTATTCATTTATTTATTTTTTGAGATGCAGTTTCACTCTTGTGACCCAGGCTCGAGTGCAATGGTATGATCTCAGTTTACTGCGACCTCTGCCTCCTGGGTTAAAGCCATTCTCCTTCCTCAGCCTCCTGAGTAGCTAGGATTATAGGTGCCCACCACCACGCCCAGCTCGTTTTTGTATTTTCAGTAGAGACAGGCTTTTGCCATATTTGCCAGACTGGTCTTGAACTCCTGACCTCAGGTGATCCACTCACCTCGGCTTCTAAAGTTCTGGGATGACAGGCATGAGCCTCAATTCCCAGCCACAAGTTCTCAATTCTTAAGAGACATGGCGATAATTCATGCTGAAGAGGAACTCTACAAACCTGAAAGATGTGACAGTGCTTTTCCCAACACCTCCAACTTTTCTACGCATTAAAAAAAATTATACTCTGTGAAACCATAGAAATGTATGAAATGTGACAGAGCCTTTATATGGTTGCCACACTTTATTGTAGGTAAGGTAATTCATACTTCCAAAACATGCACAAGTATGAAGAATGTGGCAAAACTTTTAATCAGTGCTTACACGTTATTTCATAGGAAAGCTATTATCCTTGAGAAAAATTGTACAAATATAAAGAATATGGAAAAGCCATTAATGCCCATCACATCTTAGTCAATGTAAGATAGTTCATAGTTATTAAAAATAAAAGAGAAATTACTGTGGAAAAAAATCTTTCAGAAAATATAAGCCTTTAAGGTGAAGAAGAGTATTGATTCTGAAGACAAGCATTACAAATATAAAGGGGTCTGTAGTACCTTTGCTTGTATTACAGATCTTTTTTTTTTTTTTTTGAGACAGAGTCTCGCTCTGTCTCCCAGGCTGGAGTGCAGTGGTGGGATCTCGGCTCACTGCAAGCTCCGCCTCCCGGGTTCACGCCATTCTCCTGCCTCAGCCTCCCCAGTAGCTGGGACTACAGGCGCCCGCCACCTCGCCCGGCTAGTTTTTTGTATTTTTTAGTAGAGACGGGGTTTCACTGTGTTAGCCAGGATGATCTCGATCTCCTGACCTCGTGATCCACCCGTCTTGGCCTCCCAAAGTGCTGGGATTACAGGCTTGAGCCACCGCGCCCGGCACTGTATTACAGATCTTGTTGCACGCATTTTGTATGAGAAGGAAACCCTAAAGCGGTTGCCAAGCTTTGTTCAACATCGGGGAATGTATATTGAAGAAGATTCCTGCAAATGTAATGAATTTGGAAACACTTTTTAGATAATTATTTGTGACCGGGCACGGTGGCTAATGCTTGTAATCCCAGCACTTTGGGAGGCCGAGGTGGGAGGATCACCTGAGGTCGGGAGTTTGAGATCAGCCTGACCAACACAGAGAAACCCCATCTCTACTAAAAATATAAAATTAGTCATGCGTGGTGGCACATGCCTGTAATCCCAGCTACTCAGGAGGCTTGAACCTGGGAGGCAGAGGTTGAGAGTCGAGATCATTGCACTCCAGCCTGGGCAACAAGAGTGAAACTCCGTCTCCTAACAAACAAACAAAAACTATTTGTGTATAACTAAAAGTAGATTTTTAGAAGCATTGTAATTACATTAAAAGTATACTTGTTCCAGCCGGGCACGGTGGCTCACACCTGTAATCCCAACACTTTGGGAGGCCGAGGCAGGTGGATCATGAGGTCAGGAGTTCAAGACCTGCCTGGCCAAGATGGTGAAATCCTGTCTCTGCTAAAAATACAAAAATTAGCTGGGCATGGTGATGGGCGCCTATAATCCCAGCTACTTGGGAGGCTGAGGCAGAGAACTGGAATTGCTTGAACTTGGGAGGCGGAGATTGCAGTGAGCTGAGGTCACACCATTGTCCAGCCTGGGTGACAGAGCAAGACTCCATCTCAAAAAAAAAAATAAAGTATACTTGCTTCCTTAAAAAATTTTTTCTGAAAAGTGAATAATGATGTAATCCAGCTTTCAAATTACTTTATGCTATTATTTTGTTCTTACTGTATTCACATGTGAAAGCATATGTTCAATTTTTGCTGCATCAGATATATTAGCGATACTTTTTTATTAGTTGGGCGTTTATGACCTTTTCTATACAAGTAAGGACATTAAAATGTAAGATGTATGATGAAAATATAAGTGGAGAGGCTCTTTGTAGTTAACCTATATTAAGTAATGTATAAGGTAGGTGTTCAGAGTAATCCTTTTCTACATTATAGTGAGAAATAATTATAGAGAAAAGTATATTAAACTAAATTAGTATATTGTACTTGTACTTTTATGTAACAAAATGCAGTACATTTAAAAATTGTTAGATTATGAGTGAACTTAATTTAATTTGATGTTCTTTTACTATGTTAAGACTATTGTGCATTTAATGAAGCATTATTATGCCACTAACTAACCTATCCCACCTTACTCAAAGGTGTAGGTAAAAGATGGTAGCAATATACTATTTGGTACATAATAAAGTAATATCTTTACTAATCACTTTGCCAGTGGCTTTAAACAGCAAATGAATGTAAGAATATTGTTCCTATAGGTTAAATTTTTATTTTCAGGAGAAAAGAACAATTATTGGAACAAAACAAATTATTTTAATAAGGTGGTTAATAAAAAACTAAGCACCTCCAGAATGCTGAAAGCAAATCTATGCTTTCTGCTTTGTCTTTTATTTATTAATGTAAAATTTTATGGCTTATGTGTCAAATTTTTTTCAGAATCTGCCTATTAAATTATAGGCAGCTTTGTCTCCAGAAACAACACTCTTAAGTATAACAATAAAAGCCCTCTTCAAACAGAAAACAAATAATCATTGTTAACACTTATTTTAATGAAAATTCAACCAAAATCAAGTAATTGGATATATTTTTATTATCCTATGTGTGTGAATGTATAAAATGATGCATAAAGGAAAAATAATTTAAGCCAGAAAAAAAGATGTTAAATAAAAATATTTGTAATGAATAAAACTCTAAATTAGTTAATTATTATTTGCAGGTGATATCTTTGTTTATGTAGATAACAAAAGCAGCAGAAAATTTTCACGGAGTCTCTATCGCCCAGGCTGGAGTGCAGTGATGCGATCTCAGCTAACTGCAAGTTCCGCCTCCTGGGTTCACTCCGTTCTCCTGCCTCAGTGTCCCCAGTAGCTGGGACTACAGTCGTCTGCCACCACGCCCAGCTAAATTTTTTTTTGTTTTTTGTAGAGACGGGGTTTCACTGTGTTAGCCAGGATGGTCTCGATCTCCTGACCTCGTGATCCGCTTGCCTCAGTCTCCCAAACTGTTGGGATTACAGTCGTGAGCCGCGACACCCAGCCGTGAGAAGCTTTTAATAAGCATTTAAAAGAAACTAGGGTTACTTGTTATGTTTAAAATATATGCTATTCTCACACAAAATGAAACTGCTGCAATCCAACTTGAGAAGCCAAGTTTTACATTGTTAAACACAGAAAATATAAATGTATACTTTGCAGAATAGGGTTAGGCACTCTGATATGTGAAAGAAAATATTAGGAAATAAACTATGTTATTCTTTAGATATAGGCTGAAGAAAGTAGATGAAAATCCTGTAATTCCTTCTTGCCTGCAGCAAACTTAAATTTATAAGTAACTATTTGGGTAAATATAGAGTGCCTATTAATTATGTAATTTACTTCAGGCATAACATGCAAATTCTAACATATTGTCCTAAATATGTAAATCTAAAATTACAGACAAATTTGAAATAGAAAACAGAAGGTATAGGGAGAGTGACATCAGTAAGATGAAAAGATTAAAAATGCCCTATTTTGATATCCCCTTACAGCAAAAAAATAATCAGCCATCCCTGACAAAAATGCCTTTATTGGCTGGGCACGGTGGCTGATGCCCTTAATCCCAGCACTTTGGGAGGCTGAGATGGGCAGATCACGAGGTCAGCAGTTTGAGAAACAGCAGCATGGCAAACATGGTGAAACCCTGTCTCTACTAAAAATAAAAAAATAAAAAAAAAATAGGCGGTTGTGGTGGCACACGACTGTAATCCTAGCTCCTCAGGAGGCTGAGGCAGGAGAATTGCTTAAACCCAGGAGGCAGAGGTTGCAGTGAGGTGAGATGGCGCCATTGCACTCCAGCCTGAAGGAGAGAGTGAGTCTCAGAGAAATAAATAAATGCCTTTATTAGAGAACCAGGCATTATGGCTCACACTTGTAATGACAGCTACATGGTACATCAATGATGGAGAACAGCTTCAGGCCAGGATTTCGAGACCAGCCTGTGTTATGTAGCAAGATGTCATCTCTAAAATAAGTGCCTCTATGAGAGATTTGAGATCCAGGGATGGAGTTGTGAAACTCTGTTAAAGCTTAAGGTTGAGAAGTGTTCTATTCAGAAGGCAGGCCCTCATTCAGATGGAAAACTACCTGACCACTGTTCTTGGCTACAGACCAGGAAAGGGTTCACCCAACTTGGTCCCACTAAGAATTCTGAACTTACTCTGTAATCATCCGAAACTCCTCCCAGCCACAGTCTGGCAGACGTCTTCCCATTCCAAAGACCTGGAGGAAGGCACATATTTATAGCCATGCAGGCAGGCCTGCAGACCTTGGCCTGTACAGGGGTCCCTGAAGTGGTTCAATTACTCAGTTTCCGCAGACCCAGCAGCCTTGTGACCAAGCTACAACCCCTCTTCACTACAAATTCAGAGGGCATCTCATCACCCTAAGGGCCCAACAAAAGACGATCTTTATCTTCTAAAATCAGTGTGTGAAAACTTGAAGAGGTGTTTGCTCCATCAACTTCAGACACCAATACAAAGCTATATTATGCCCATTGTCAATGCTTCTATTTTAATGTAGCACTGGAAGTATGTGGCAGAAGAATTAGTCAAAAAATGTTTTTAAATCCATTGAAATGAAAGAAAAATGAGTAAAAAGTTGCTGTTTGCAGATTATACAATTTTATATTTAGAAAACCATAAATAGTATATTAAAACCTGTCTAATAAATACACTCAGTAAATTAGCAAAATACAAAATTAACATACAAGTATAAGTATGGTTTCATTTACTTAAACTATCTGATAAAATAGAGAAACAGGCTGGGTGTGGTGGCTCATGGCTGGAATCCCAGCAGTTTGGGAGGTCGAGGCGGGTGGATCATCTGAAGTCAGGAGTTTGAGACCCCAGCGTGGCCAATAAGGTGAAACTCTGTTTCTACTAAAAATATAAAAATTAGCTGGACAAGGGGCCAGAGATTATAAGGGGCCTAGAACGGTCTTAAGAGGACCCAAGCCTCCATCTGGAGGGCCAAGGCCCTCAACTAATAAGCCCCCTAAGGAGTACAGGGGGGCAAGGGCAGAGAATGCTAAGATTGAGAAGGGAGGACAAGATGTTACCAATGTGGAAAAAACACACCACTTCAAGAGGGAGTGTCCTGAACTAGAGAGAGAGAAACTCTCACACTCAGGACTTTTGAGGAACAATAGGGGAGTCAGGGGCCCCACCTTTTTTATTTTGAGTCCCACCAGGAGCCCTTGATAAATTTGGAGGTGGGACCTAAATGTGAATTTATCACCTTTCTTGTCGATTCAGGGGCTTCACCCTCCTCTGTTTGTTTCCCTTCACCTGGTCTCACCTGCTCTTCCAAAGAACTTTTAATCTCTGGGGTAAAAGGAGAAGGATTTACGCAAAAAAATTTTAGAAAGCACAGAAGTCAGATATCAAGATTGATTTACCCATATTCAATTTTTATTAATTCCTGAAGCAGGAACTAATCTACTAGGAAGGGATTTAATGTTAAGGCTAGGCATAGACCTTCCAGTGGGCCCTAAAGGAATCCTCACTTTCACTACACTTAACTGCTGTGGATGAGAAATATATTCATCCTGATGTCTGGTCAAAGGAAGAAAATAGAGGGATGCTCTAAATCCCTCCAATACATATCAAACTAAAAACCCCTGGGGAAATAGTAGGAGAAAGCAATACCCCATTCCTTTAGAGGGCAGAGTAAGGCTGAAGCCTGTAATTGAGGGTCTCGTTAAAGATGGGCTTCTTGAACCCTGTATGTCTCCTTACAATAACACCAATCCTGCCTGTCAAGAAATCAGATGAATCATATCAATTGGTGCAAGAACTTAGAGCTATTAATCAAATAGTCCAGACCACTCACCCCGTTGTTCCCAACCCTTACACTATTCTTAGCAAAATTCCATATGATCATCGATGGTTTACAATGACAGATTTGAAGTATGCCTTCTGGGCATGCCCATTGGCTTAGGATAGCTGAGATATATTTGCTTTTGAGTGGGAAGACCCCCTATTCGGGGCAGAGACAACAATATTGATGGACGGTCTTGCCCCAGGGTTTCGCAGACTCCCCCAACCTGTTTGTTCAGATCCTAGAACAAGTACTAGAAAAAGCCACAGTCCCTAAACAAATATGTCTGCTTCAGTATGTGGATGATCTTCTTATATCTGGTCAAGTCGTAAAAGAAGTAGGTGACTACACATATTCTCAATCACTTGCAGTGTGAGGGGTTGCGGGTTTCAAAAGGGAAACTTCAGTATGTAGAACCTGAAGTTAAATGCTTAGGCTACCTAATCAGTGCAGGTAAATGAAAAATAGGACCTGAAAGAGAATTGTTTCCCTATCCTTGCCTCAAACTAAACAAGAACTCAGGACATTTTTAGGACTAATTGGATATTGTCATTTATGGATTTGACTCATATGCATGAAACAGTAAAGGTTTTTTTTTGTTTTGTTTTGTTTTGAGACGGAGTCTCGCTCTGTCGCCCAGGCTTGAGTGCAGTGAGGCGATCTCGGCTCACTGTAAGCTCTGCCTCCTGGGTTCAGGCCATTCTCCTGCCTCAGCCTCCCGAGTAGCTGGGACTACAGATGCCTGCCACCACACCCAGCTAATTTTTTGTATTTTTAGTAGAGACAGGGTTTCACTGTGTTAGCCAGGATGGTCTCGATCACCTGACCTCGTGATCCACCCACCTCGGCCTCCCAAAGTGCTGGGATTACAGGCATGAGCCACCGCGCCCGGCCGAAACAGTAAACTTCTATGAGAAACTTGCCCAGTGGAAGCCTGATAATTTCATCTTTCCATGTTCAACAGCCACAAAAGGAACATTTTTAATATTGCACATCATAAATCCTTGCTGGGAATCCTGCATGATATATAAGAGCTATGACATAGAGAATGCAGAGATGGCTCTGGAATACAGGAAATAATATTTTTCAGAGACACTTGACTATCATAAGAATTTTAACAAGTAGTTAAATCAAACTTATTAGGGAGGAAAAAATATATGTAGAAAGGTAAAGGTTTGCGAGTACTAAAAGCAAGGCAGTCCAGGAGGCAGAGTGGACACAGCTCTTCATCTGAGACATATTTACCTGAAGAAAAGCCTTTTTTTTTCTATCTCCTACTTCTCTGGAATTCCTTCTCAGATGAGATTTTCTGGGCAAATTACACCTGCATCTGAAGGATACGCCTTTAAAGGTGTCAGTACCACATGTCCACCTGCTAGCATGACATCAACTGGCAGAAAAAGACAGAAAAAGTCCACCCATTCCTGTTCTTTTTTTTTTTTTTTTTTTTTTTTTTTTGAGACGGAGTCTCCTCTGTGGCCCAGGCTGGAGTGCAGTGGCGCGATCTCGGCTCACTGCAAGCTCCGCCTCCCGGGTTCACGCCATTCTCCTGCCTCAGCCTCCCGAGTAGCTGGGACTACAGGCGCCCACAACCGCGCCCGGCTAATTTTTTGTATTTTTAGTAGCGACGGGGTTTCACCGTGGTCTCGATCTCCTGACCTTGTGATCCGCCCGCCTCGGCCTCCCAAAGTGCTGGGATTACAGGCGTGAGCCACCGCGCCCGGCATCCCATTCCTGTTCTTTAAAACAGAAGAGGTTCAGGCACAATGACATGCTACATGAAGATGAAAATATAAGTTTCTCCTTTCCTGTCCTCAGGTGCCCTCCCCTGCCAGACACCAGCAATTTCTGCTACAGTAAAGGAAATATGTGCCACACTGACCTGTCCCTACCGAACCCAAATAGAACCAGCCCTCTGACCATCCTTTAGTCCAAAGGTGGAACTTAACTCTCATGAATGTATTTTGAAGCCCTCATACCTGATTCTGGCCTCACCTTAGAGTAACATGAGGCCCTTCATTAAAACATGATAGATGCTTCCATCGAGAATGATAAACAGAAGCTGTGGGGAGGGCACAAGAGATTTCTGCAAAATTGGCCACGTGATCCTAATGAGAAGCCTGGGCTGATCACCACTAACCTAAGCATTGCCTCTCTAGCTTTAACGAGCTTATAAGTCACTGGTAATTTTGGCTCCACTTTATGTATGTGATTCTGCAGGTTTGAAAAGGGTCCATGAATGGGTGTTTTAAACAAGTCCCCTGTCAATGCTGATGTTGCTTCCCTTTGGTGCATTAACAACATTAGAGAAAGCAGTCACAGCACAGGGTCCCTTACACTTAGCACTCTTGTCACAACCAAATACGTCTGCTACAAATAAGGACAACTCATCTCCATCCTGAAGTTTTATATTCTTTGCTGGCTCTTTAAAGTTTACAGAGGAAACAAAAGGCAGCAATGTCTGAATAAGTTTGTATTTAAAAAACAACATGTAAACATGTACTAATGCAATGTTTATTAAGCAGGTACTATGGGCTGAAGAGTAAGATACAAAGCACTGTGCTGGCCATCCCACATTATGCAATTTAATTCTCATAACACCCTGGGAGCTGGTACTAAGGGTTTAATAATTTTTAGGATTTAGATAAAGGGCCCAGCATTTTTATTTCTTCTGTTTGTCTGTCATGAAAGGTAAATAATAAGGCTAAATATAGAGAGATGAAAGAGATATAGAGTTTACCGTAGCTTAGAGAAAATTTTATTCTGTTTATATTTACTTTTTTGTGACTTATGGAGCAACTACTGGACCTGCAGGAATAGAAAACAAGTTGCTAAAGAGAATGTCTCTGCAACCACTGGTTTTAATAGAAAATTTAAAAACTAAGACTCTACAATACATATTTTATTTTTCCCATTTATCTGCTTTTGGGTTTTAGGAAATTGTGAGCACCAGCTCTAGAAAAAGGCAGCAGGATTCACCCGCCAAAACTCTGATATCTTCTAATTAGTTCTGTGAGGCAAGACTCCAGGGTAGGGTCAGACGTAAATAAGGCCTCCAAAAAGGGTACATCTGAACGGGTCTGGGACGAGGTGAGGACCCTATAGAATTCTGTTCTCTATGTCACTGGGGTACTAACAGTTTTGTTTTTTGTAAGCTTACCTGAAAGAAACTTAAATCACAGAGTTTCTGTAATTTTAATCTCTTCTAGCTACTGCCCTGTCAAATTTATACTATATACTAATATGCAATTTAAACAAATCCCTTCAGGTTTTGTAGTGTAATTTTATTAGAAAATAAATACCACGCACTTAACAACATAAAAGAAATACATTTTATTTGGCCTGATGCGGTGGCTCATTCCTGTAATCCCAGCACTTTGGGTGGCTGAGGCAGGTGGAACACAAGGTCAGGAGTTTGAGACCAGCCTGACAAAGATGGTGAAACCTCGCCTCCACTAAAAATACAAAAATTAGCCAGGTGCAGTAGCAGGTGCCTGTAATACTAGCTACTCGAGGGGCTGAGGCAGGAGAATTGCTTGAACCTGGGTGGCAAAGGTTGCAATGAGCCAAGATTGCACCACTGCACTCCAGACTTGGTGACAGAGTAAGACTCCATCTCAAAAATAAAAAAGAAATTATAATAACAATTTTTCTATTCATGAATATCCCTTCAGGTGTAGACATGAGAAGTCAGAACAATGTAAAGAAATAGCCTAAATAAAGCCTAAGATTTTGGGCATATCTATTTATTGTACCAACCATATGATGCATAATTCAATTATTTACCCAGTTGCTAGTCTAGACTAAAAGTTTCTGGATTGTAAGAACCATGACTACTTCATGGCTTTTTTTTTTTTTTTTTTTTTAATGGCCATATGAAATGGAAGCAACTAGTTTATCTGAGTCTCCAGATCTTCTCCTCGTTTATCATCCAAGTACCAGAAAACTGGAGAAACTCTCATCTGCGTACCAACCAAAGAAACCTCTTGTATGAGAGGATGAACAAACACATGATGAATCATTTCTCTTACAATGAGACAGAAGGAAAATTAACCATTCTTGTCAACCTGACATAATTCTGCTTGGGACATCCTCAAATGCCTCAAAGGCACCTAGATGATCATGAGAGAATTCCCAGTGACCAGGGGCTGATGGCCCAATGATAAGCCAGGCTAGAGAGACTCAGGCTGATTCTAAGTAGAAAATGGAACGTCCTGGTGGAGCTCCAGAAACTAGATCACCTGTTCCAATTTGCCAGCTCCATGGTATAAAACCTTTTTTTGGAACTTTTTAAATTTTTTGAACTCTTGGACATCTGAATTTTGCATACTGTATGCACTTGAAAGCATGTTTATGGGTGAAAATGCAGAGGAGGGAAATATGTTATAAAAAATCCATGAATGAACAAGACCTATGCAACAGAACAGAGAGCCCAGAAATAATACCACCCTCTTGCAACCATCAGATTTTTGCCAAAGCTGACAAGAGGAATGTGGGAAGAATTCTCTGTTTCATAAATGGTGCTGGAATAACTACCCAGCACTATGTAGAAGACTGAAATGGGACCTCCTCATTACACCATATACAAAAATCAACTCAAAATAAATTAAAGACTTAAATGTAAAACTTAAAATTATAAGAAACCCTGCAAGATGGCCAGGCGCGGTGGCTCAAGCCTGTAATCCCAGCACTTTGGGAGGCCGAGACGGGCGGATCACGAGGTCAGGAGATCGAGACCATCCTGGCTAACACGGTGAAACCCCGTTTCTACTAAAAAATACAAAAAAAAACTAGCCGGGCAAGGTGGCGGGCGCCTGTAGTCCCAGCTACTTGGGAGGCTGAGGCAGGAGAATGGTCTAAACCCGGGAGGCGGAGCTTGCAGTGAGCTGAGATCTGGCCACTGCACCCCAGCCTGGGCGACAGAGCAAGACTCTGTCTCAAAAAAAAAAAAAAAAAAAAAAAAAAAAAAGGAAACCCTGCAAGATAACCTAGGAAATACCATTCTAGACATACAAACTGGCAAAGACTTCATGATGAATCTATCAAAAGCAATTGCCACAAAAGCAAAAATTGACAAATGGGACCTATTTAAACTACCGAGCTTCTTCACAGCAAATAAACTATCAACAGAGTAAACAGACAACATACAGAACAAGGAAAATATTGGCAAACTCTGCCTCTGACAAAGGACTAACATCCAGAATTTATTAAGAGCTCAAACAAGTTTACAAGAAAAAAACCAAACAACCCCATTAAAAAGTAGAAAAAAAATGAACATATTCTTTTCAAAAGACAAATGTGCAGTTAACAAGCATGTGAAAAAAATGCTCATTGCTAATTATTAGAGAAATTAAAAGAAAAACCACAATGAGGTACCACATCACACCCATCAGAATGGCTATTTTTTAAATGTCAAAAAATAACAGATGCTGGTAAGGTTGCAGAGAAAAGGGAATGCATATAGTCTGCTGGTGGCAGTGTAAATTAGTTCAACAACTGTAAAAAGCAGTGTGGCGATTCCTCACACAACTAAAAACAGAATTATCATTTGACCCAGCAACCTCATAATTGGGTATATATCCAAAGAAAATATAGTATGGTTAGATGTTGTGGTTCATGCCTGTAATCCCACCACTTTGGGAGGCCATGGCAGGTGGGTTGCCTGAGCTTAGAAGTTTGAGACCAGCCTGGACAACATGGCAAAATCTTATCTCCACGGAAAATATATACATATAAAAAAAATTGGCCAGGCGTGGTAATGCACGCATGTGGTCCCAGCTACAAGGGAGGATGAGGTAGGAAAGAATCACTTGAGCCTGGGAGATTGTGGCTAAAGTAAGCCAATATCATGCCCTGGCACTCTAGCCTAGGCAATAAGCCTGTCTCCAAAAATAAAATAAAATAAAAGATTTAGTAAAAACAAAATACGGTACGGAAACATTACAAAATACTGGATAGCTATTTTTAAAAATCATGTCCTTTGCAATAACACAGATGAATCTGGAAACCATTATTCTTAGAAAACGAATGCAGAGGCCGGAAGTGGTGGCTCACGCCTGTAATCCCAGCACTTTGGGAGGTTGAGGCGGGTGAATCACCTGAGGTCAGGAATTTGAGACTAGCCTGACCAACATGGATTAACCCCGTGGTGGCTCACGCCTGTAAACCCAGCACTTTGGGAGGTTGAGGCAGGTGAATCACCTGAGGTCGGGAGTTTGAGACTAGCCTGACCAACATGGATTAACCCCGTCTCTGCTAAAAATACAAAGTGGGCTAGGCATGGTGGCGCCTACCTGTAACCCCAGCTACTCGAGAGGCTGAGGCAGAAGAATCACTTGAACCTGGGTAACAAATGTTGTGATGAGCCAAGATGGTACCATGGCTCTCCAGCCTGGACAACAAGAGCAAAACTCCTTCTCAAAAAAACAAAACAAGACAAAACAAAAAACAACAACAAGAAAGAAAACTAATGCAGAAACACAAAAACAAATGCATGTTATTATTTTTAAGTAAGAGCTAAGCAATAAGAGCACAGAACACAAAAAGGAGAACAACAGACACTGAGGCCTAGCTGAGGCTGGAGGGTGGGAGGACTCAGAGGATCAGAAAACATAATTGTTTGGTGTTATGGGTAGTACCTCAGTGACAAAATAATCTGCACACCAAACCCCCATGACATGATTTTAGCTGTAAAACAAACCCACATGTGTACACTGAACCAAAAATAAAAGCTAAAAGAAAAAAAAAAAAAATCCCCTGGTGGGAGAGAGTGCAATGTAAGTGAATGGACAGATTTTTGCTACAGATAGTGGCCTAGGTGGGGCTGTACTCTGATTTATTTCTGTGTGCATGTAGGCAGATGAGATTGTGAAAAGGAGGGCCAGAACCCTAGGTTGGTGGAGAAAACTGATTGCTGCTGCAGATTCGGTGTCTGGGGATGGGGATATGCAAGGAAACTTATAGATACTTTTGACTTTTTGTCTAGAAACGCTTGGATCAAAAATGTCATGGTGAAGTCCCTGAGGGTGGTGCCTAGTCCTGGGAGGTGTGTGGACACATCAATATCTAGTGTGTGTGTTTGGGAGTGGGTGGGAATCCAGTGGTGGCAGCTGCAAGAAAAGGGGGTGCATCATCAGAGCTCCTTTCCTCTAAGTTTTCAGTCCTCTGTCATCCTGGGAGAAGACCTGGAATCACAGGACAATGGGTGGTGTGACAACCTGGGTACAGGAGAGCAGAGTCTCCCATTCCCAGACACCCAGAGTTTTATTCCAGGCCAGGCCTCCATGGTATCTTTTTTCTGGCATCGAATCTGTAGAGTTTGCTGAACATCAAACAATTCTCCAACACCAACTCGTTGTCTAACATTTGAATTCTAACACTACCCAGGGTCAGCACAGACCCTGATTCAGGGCTCGGTCCCACAATATTGTTCTCACTGCAGATGCCAGTCACAAACCCTATGGGCCCATCTATGGTTCTGAGCTACCGTTTAAAAATTGGGGACTCCTAGGCCGGGCGCGGTGGCTCAAGCCTGTAATCCCAGCACTCTGGGAGGCCGAGGCGGGCGGATCACGAGGTCAGGAGATCGAGACCATCCTGGCTAACACGGTGAAACCCCGTCTCTACTAAAAAAAATACAAAAAAAAACTAGCCGGGCGAGGTGGCGGGCGCCTGTAGTCCCAGCTATTCGGGAGGCTGAGGCAGGAGAATGGCGTAAACCCGGGAGGCGGAGCTTGCAGTGAGCTGAGATCCGGCCACTGCACTCCAGCCCGGGCGACAGAGCGAGACTCCGTCTCAAAAAAAAAAAAAAAAAAAAAAAATTGGGGACTCCCATAACCTCCCTGAAGCTCAATAATTTGGTAGAGCGCCTCACAGAACTGAGCAAAACACTGTAGTTATGTTTACTGGTTTCATACATAAGATGTGGCCCAGGAAAAGTCAAATGGAAGAAATGCATAGAACAAAGAAAAGAGATGAGGAAAGATGAAACACAGAATTATGAAAAATATTTGCGATTAATACAATTCTCCTTCCTTTGTGTGCTTCAGGAAGAGTTTATGGAAAGAAACACTCTTCCCATTATGATTAAGATGATGCTCCCTTTTCTTACCTATCACACAGCCAGACACACACTCTGCACATTTTCTCCTTTTTCTCATTTAAAAAAAAAAAAAAAAAAGCTGAATTTGCCATCAGTGGTCAAAATCAATCTTTTTTTTTTTTTTTTTTTTTTTAGATGGAGTCTCGCTCTGTCACCCAGGCTGGAGTATAGTTGGGCCATCTCGGCTCACCGCAACCTTCACCTCCCAGGTTCAAGCAATTCTCCTGCCTCAGCCTCCCAAGTATGTGGGATTACAGGCACCTGCCACAATGCCCGGCTAATTTTTGTATTTTTAGTAGACACAGGGTTTCACCATGTTGGCCAGGCTGGTCTTGAACTCCTGACCTCTGGTGATATGCCTGCCTCAGCCTCACAAAGTGCTGGGATTGCAGGCTCGAGCCACCGCAACCGGCCTAAAATAAAATATTTCTTAATCAAACTTAAGTTTATCTTCTCTCAGGCTCCTGAACTTTGAGCTACCCTCATTCTGGGTCAACATACAATCCCATTTTATGTCCCTCCTAAGAACATGCTGATAGCCGGGCGCGGTGGCTCAAGCCTGTAATCCCAGCACTTTGGGAGGCCGAGACGGGCGGATCACAAGGTCAGGAGATCGAGACCATCCTGGCTAACACGGTGAAACCCCGTCTGTACTAAAAAATACAAAAAAACTAGCTGGGCGAGGTGGCGGGCGCCTGTATTTAGTCCCAGCTATTCGGGAGGCTGGGGCAGGAGAATGGCATGAATCTGGGAGGCAGAGCTTGCAGTGAGCTGAGATCCGGCCACTGCACTCCAGCCTGGGTGACAGAGCGAGACTCCGTCTCAAAAAAAAAAAAAAAAAAAAAAAAAAAAAAAAAAAAAAGAACATGCTGATTTCAGGGTAAGAAATTCTGTGATCTAAAATCTGACTTTTTCACTCTCCATTTGCCGTTCCCCTCCCACCTCCTTTCTAATCTTGTTTGCCCTTCCTTAGAAAAGAAAGCCCTTTTCTGCCTATATTTTTTGCAAGCAATAAATTATATTATAGTTATTTGGTGCTTTCTTTCGTTGCAATACATTTTTGGAATTTTTTTTTTTTTTTTTACCTGCATCTTGAGAACATACATGCCTTTAAGGGTGTCAGTACCACATGTTTACCTGCTAGCATGACATCAACTGGCAGAAAAGACAGAAAAAGTCGACCCATTTCTGTCCCTTAAAGCAGAAGAGATTTAGAAAAATGTGCTGCTCCATGAAGATAAAAAAGTAAGTTTCTCCTTTCCTGTCCTCAGGTGCCCTCTCCTGCCACAGACAGCAGCAATTTCTGCTACAGAACCTGCAGAGATAAACAGAAGAAATTAAAATGCTGGACACTTTTTTTAAATTCTGGAAATTATTAAATCCTTAGTACCAGCTCCCAGGGTGTTATGAGAATTAAATCACATAATGTGTTATGCCCAGCACAGTGCTCTGTATCACAATCTTGAGCACATAGTACCTGCTTCATACAGTAATACAAATATGCACCACTCTGACCTGTCCATACCAAGCCAAAACAGAAAAGGTCCTGTGGCCATGCTTTAGTGCAAAGGTGGAACTTAATTCTCATGAATGTATTTTGAAGGCCTCATACCTGATTCTAGCCTCACCTTAGAGTCACATGAGGCCCTTCATTAAAACACCATGGATGCTTCCACCCAGAACAATAAACAGAAGCTGTGGGGAGGGGACAAGAGATTTCTGTGTATTGGCCATGTGATCCTAATAAGTCTGGGCTGATAACCACTGAAGCTAAGCATTGCCTCTCAAGCTTTAAAGAGCTTATAAATCACTTGGTAATTTTGGCCCCACTTTAGGTAATGTGATTGTGCAGGTTTGAAAAGGGTCCATGAATCAGTGTTTTAAACAAGTTCCCTGTCAATGCTGATGTTACTCCTCCTTGGCTCATTATTAGCATTAGTTAAAAAAGCAGGCAAAGGCGTTTAGCACTGTTGTCACAGCCAGCTACTTCTGGTACAAATAAGGACAACTCATCTCCATCCTAAAGTTTTATATTTTTTGCTGACTCTTTAAAGTTTGCAGAAGAAACAGAAGGCAGCAGTGTCTGAATAAGTCTGGATTTAAAAAACATGTACTCATGTACTAGTGCAATGTTTATTAAGCCGTTACTATGTGCTCAAGTATGATACAGAGCACTGTGCTGGGCATAACACATTATGTAATTTAATTCTCATAACACCCTGGAGCTGGTACTAAGGATTTGATAATTACCAGGATTTAGAAAACAGGCCCAGCATTTTAATTTCTTCCGTTTTTCTGTCATCAACTTTTTTAAAAAATTGTATAGAATAAAAGCTAAGTATAGACAGATGAATGAGATATAAAAAGAAAAATTATTTTATTTTATTTTTTTTTATTTTTATTTTTTTTTTTTTGAGACGGAGTCTCGCTCTGTCACCCAGGCTGGAGTGCAGTGGCCGGACCTCAGCTCACTGCAAGCTCCGCCTCCCGGGTTCACACCATTCTCCTGCCTCAGCCTCCCGAGTAGCTGGGACTACAGGCGCCCGCCACCTCGCCCGGCTAGTTTTTTGTATTTTTTAGTAGAGACGGGGTTTCACCGGGTTAGCCAGGATGGTCTCGATCTCCTGACCTTGTGATCCGCCCGTCTCGGCCTCCCAAAGTGCTGGGATTACAGGCTTGAGCCACCGTGCCCGGCCTAGAAAAATTATTTTAGAGAAAATTTTATTCTGTTTATATTTACTTTTTTTGTGACTTATGGAGCAACTACTGGATCTGCAGGAATAAAAAACAAGTTGCTAAATAGAATGTCTCTGCATCCACTCGTTTTCATAGAAAATTTAAAAATGAAGACCCTCAAATATATACTTTATTTTTTGTACTTATCTGCTTTCGGATTTCAGGAAATTGTGAGCAGCAGCTCTAGAAATGCTGCAGGATTCACCAGCTAAAGCTCTTATCCCTGCCAATCAGTTCTGTGAGGCAAGACTCCAGGGTAGGTCTGGACCTACATAAGACCTCCAAAAAACGTGAATCTGAACAGGTCTGGGGCAGGGTGAGGATCGTTTGTAGAATTATGTTCTCTATGCCACTGGGATACTTCGTTTTGTTTTTCTAAGCTTACCTAAAAGAAACTTAAATCCCAGAGTTTCTGTAATTTTAATATTTTCTAGCTACTGCCCTGTTAACTTTATACTATATGCTAATATGTAATTTAAACAAATCCCTTAAGGTTTCCTAGGATAATTTTAGTAGAAAATAAATATGTAAAATTAGCAAGGTAAAAGAAACTGTACGGCTGGGCGCAGTGGCATTCCAGCATTTTGAAAGGCCAAGGTGGGTGGATCATGAGGGCAGGAGTTTAAGACCAGCTTGACCAAGATGGTGAAACCTCGCCTCTACTAAAAATACAAAAATTAGCTGGGCACCATGGCTGTGGCCAGTAATCTTAGCTACTTGGGAGGCTGAGGCAGGAGAATCACTTGAACCCAAGTGGCAGAAATTGCAGTGAGCCAAGACCGTGCCACTGCACTCCAGCCTGGGCAACTGAGTAAGATTCTGTGTGTGTGTGTGTATATATATATATACACACACACATATACACAAACAAAACAAAAAACAAAAAACTGTAACAATTATTCTGTTCATAAATATCACTTCAGGTGTAGACATCAGAAGTCAAAACAGTATAAAGTGGTGTAAATAAAGCCCAAGATTTTGGACACATCTATATATTGTAGCAACCATATAATGCTTAATTCAACTATTTATCCAGTTGCTAGACTAAAAGTTTCTGGATTGTAGGAACCATGACTGATTCATGTTTTTTTTTTTTTTATCATTATGATTATTTAATGATAAATTGTACCTGTAAGGGATTTTTTTTAAGAGGTTCATTTTAAAATTTTATTTATATATATATGTGTGTATATATATATTTTATTATACTTTAAGTTCTAGGGTACATGTGCACAATGTGCAGGTTTGTTACATATGTATACTTGTGCCCTGTTGGTGTGCTGCACCCATCAATTCATCAGCACCCATCAACTCGTCATTTACATCAGGTATAACTCCCAAAGCCATCCCTCCCCCCCATGTATTTTTTTAATGGCCATATGAAATGGAAGTAACGAGTTTATCTACTTGGGTCTCCAGGTCTCCTTTTTTATCATCCAAGTACCAGAAAACTGGATAAATTCTCATCTGAGTACCAACCAAAGATACCTCTTGTAGGATGGGATGAACAAACAAAGGATGACTGATTTCTCTTACACTGAGACAGAAGCAGAATTCATCACTCTTATCAACCTGACACAATTCTGCTCTGGATATTCCCAAATGCCTCAAAGACATCTAGGTGATTGTGAGAGAATTCCAAGTGACCATGGGCTGATGTCTCAATGATAAGCCAGGCTGGAGAGACTCAGGCTGATTTTAAGTAGAAAATGCTCCAGAAACTGATCACCCATTCTGATTTGCTAGCTCTTGGGTAAGAGAAAGAACAAAAATACTCTACTCCAGTAACACATTTTACAGGTAAACATAGTTGTGGTCATGGCTCTGGATATTTTGTGGCCTTGATCTCTCAATCCTAAGATGCTTATTTACACTTACAGATTCTGCCATCAGATTCTATTTCCTCCTGGACACTCTCACATAACTATAGCAGGTCAATGAACAAGATGAGAAAAATCTGAGCCACACTCCCAAATGGGGGCTGTAAGATGTTTATGTTGACATCTCACAATGCAGAAAATACCTTTTTTAGTTTTCTGTACATTTTTTTTTTTTTTTTTTTGAGACGGAGTCTCGCTCTGTCACCCAGGCTGCAAGCTCCGCCTCCCGGGTTCACGCCATTCTCCCGCCTCAGCCTCCGAGTAGCTGGGACTACAGGCGCCCACCACCACGCCCGGCTAGTTTTTTTGTATTTTTAGTAGAGACGGGGTTTCACCATGTTAGCCAGGATGGTCTCGATCTCCTGACCTCGTGATCCACCCGCCTCGGCCTCCCAAAGTGCTGGGATTACAGGCTTGAGCCACCGCGCCCGACCTCTGTACATTCTCTATCCAAAGTCCGATGCTTTTTTGTAAAGCCCAGGCTTATCTGCAGATTCTAGGTAGGATCCACCTGGCTCTGCATCCTTTGGTGTTACAGCAAGTGGAGTGCAATCAGAGAAGAGATTCCCTAATAGCACATTCTAAGTAATAAGTCTCTATGGAGAAAAAAAAAAAAAGCTGACACAACATGAATATAAGTAGACAGTTTTTTTGGGTCAAGTTTAAGGATTATAACATGGGAGCAAAGACTCAAGTTGCCTGGAATCTAACTTTGATTAGCAGCAGTTGCAAGAGGAGTTGTAAAGACAAAAACAAAGGGACAGAGAGTGGACTGATAGTTGTTTGTCAGAAATTTTTATTTATTTTTTATTTAAAGAAATAACATTGGTTATTGATTAGATATATACCATTATGGTTTAGGGTACGAGATAGTGTCCAATGTGGTATTGTTAGTTTTATATATATCTACCTGTGGCAATAGTGAACAGTTTCAAGAGATGAATACATAATTCAAAGGGGGAGAATGACATAACAGCACTTTCAATGTCTGAGTTTTATAACCAAAAGTACTTGCATGTTTTAGATAAAAATTTTCCATTTCCCAAATCTCGAGACCTGGATACAAAATGTAGAGCTGCAGATTTAGGGCCTGAATGGCTGGAGTAGCAGCAGGTCTTACCTGCACATTTGTGATCATTTTACCAAGAGAAAAAAGGGGAAAGTGGAGATTCTCATGTCTACATGTGTACTCAATGAATACATGTTACTCTGATTAGGTTTCTGGGCCCTATGGTCTCTGAATCAGTTTCAGGTCTGAAGATAACAAGAATCATTGAGGGAGATAAAATGATTGTTGCCCGGTGAAGTTGGTAGAAATTTGGTCCAGCCTCTGTAGAATTGACTGTAGAGGACTATAGATAACAAACAGGCAGAAACACAATTCTGCCTGCATATTTAGGGGACAGCATGCACTTTGTTGCACAAGTGTGAGTTGACCAGAAGTCTGAGGGAAAGTCCCCCCTATAGTAAATTCTGGTTGGCACCTTATATGTTTATATCACATCTGGTAATTACAGACAGTGTTTGGAAAAAATAATTAAATGAAAAATTTTCTCCAGCCCCAGAAAAATTCTACAATAATAAACAGAAAGAAAACTGTTTTGTTACACAATCAAACTTGAATGTGACATGCATTATAGTCAATCTGCTTAAAAGACTGCAGAGACAGAAAGATGGTCACCAAAATTAGTCCACAAATATAAGAATTTCCAGCACCATGTCATAGTTCATCCTAAATTCACCTGGAGATTGAAGAGGCTATCTGTGTATGCTAATTGTTTATATTCAATGACAAATAAACTTTTCACATCTTCATAACAGGAGGTAGTTTAGCAGTTTGAAACCAGGTACTTGCTGAAGGTAGGCTTTCACTCTGCTACAAAAATAGTTGAAAAGAGTTCTATCCTTTTGGCTACTTACATTTTAGAGCAGTGGCTCTGCGCTCTATGGCATTGGCTACAGCACTCTTGCTTGCTTTTTCCTGGTTGCCAGTGTCCTCTCTTGACCTCTATCATCTGCCACTGAGGCACAGCCTTGAGCACAGCTCATAGTTTATGTGAACCACAATTCCCACAGCAGCACTCTAGTGTCACATCAGAGAGGAAAGCCTGAGCTGCAGGAGGAGACCCTGGAGGCCTCTTGAGTGGAATTGCACCTTCACAATAATGGGAATGTGACCAGTGTTTCAGCCCCAGTTTCTAATTATGACGACATGGAAAAAATTTAGATGCATTTCCAGCATGAGTCCAGATAGAGATAGCTCCAAAAGTTCTCACGGTGACAGCCTACCTCATTCAGACACCATGGGATACTAATAGGGCTCTGAAACAGACACCCAAATTATTGGAGAGAAAAACAGATCTCCACCTGAGCAAGATAATTTTGAGAGAAAAAAGTTAAAAAGATCTTAAGAAAAAGCTCAGTTTTGATATAAGATTGATTAAGTCAACCAGAAAATATTCCCCTAAAAGCATTTTCTCTCTAAACACCCAAAGTGCACAATTACTCTCAGCATGTGAAACATGAGCATTATGAAGAAAGGGGGCAGAATTTCATAAGAATTTTATAAAGCTTTTTTTCCCATCTCTGCTGCTCTCTCATTTCCTAGCCATTGAAGGGGTGTTCTATATTGAAATACATCTGACAACTTCCAACACTTTTTGATGAAGAAATAGAATCTAACTGTGTTCACATTGTGGAATATATTAAACTTCCAACATAGTTAACTGAAGAGCTATCATGGTTTTTGGGTGACCACATCACCTGTCTTTATTTCATTTGTAATAGCAGCATTCCAATTTAGTGAAATAAAAGATACTAAAATTGTGTTTACTTATAATTATCCCTATTGAATAAAGTAATAAACATGTCAGACTAATATCTACTGTAATAATTTGTAGTACATTTTTTGGGGTATTAGATACAAATATCTAAGTATGAATAATTTTAATAAACTAGTAGTAATGCATGTAGCATTTAAAAAAATTTTAACTATACTTCAAAGTTTATATTTCAAAAGTGTAAATAACAATATTAAAATAACCATATAAGGGATTCATTCAAAGTAAGTATTGTGGCTTTATATTCATAGTATTATAAAAAATACTGTTTATGGCTCACACCTGTAATCCCAGCACTTTGGGAAACTGAGGTGTGTGGATCACCTGAGGTCAAGAGTTCACAATCAAGCTGGCCAACATGGTGATACCCTATCTCTACTAAAAATACAAAAACTTAGCCAGGCATGGTGGCATGTGCCTATAATCCCAGCTACTCAGGAGGCTGAGGCAGGAGAATTGCTTGAACCCAGGTCCCAGTGGTTGCAGTGAGCAGAGAGCAAGCCCTTACACTCCAGCCTGGGCAAGAGTGAGACTCTGTCTCAAAAAAAAAAAAAGAAAATACTGTTTAATGTATATGAATGTATTGTTATGTGTAGTGTCTGCAAACGCTACACATAACTATGCTAATTATTCTGAAGTAATTAGTAGAAATCTAGGTACAACTACAGACTCTACTGTTCAGTTTATGCCCTGAACTGTTTTTGCTTTGCTGTGTAAGTACTTCAGCCTGCAAATTTTGGATAATTACCTTGGCTAATCAGGTTTCTTTCAAAGAAACCATCTTTTAGTGTTTATCACTCTGTATAGCTAAATTTAATTTTATGTTTCTGCTAAGCTTCCGTGTGCTCTTAAAATGAGCTTTTATCTAAACACATTTGTGTTTACTTTAAAAGACTAAAAATGGGCCAGGCATGGTGGCTCACACCTGTAATCCCAGCACTTTCGGAGGCTGAGGCAGGTGGATCACTTGAGTTTGGGAGTTCGAGACCAGCCTATCTAGTAAAAATACAAAATTAGTTGAGTGTGGTGACACGCGACTGTAACCCCAACTACTTGGGAGGCTGAGGCGGGAGAATCCCTTGAACCTGGGGGGCAGAGGTTACGTGAGCCAAGATCATGCCATTGCACTGCAGCCTGGGCAACAAAAGTGAAACTCCATGTCAAAAAAAAAAAAAAAAAAAAAGTCCTAAAAAGGAGAAAAATAAACTTTTTAAAATTAGAAACAAAACAATAAATCAGAAGTACCAGATAAGATAATCGAAAGTAAAAAAAAAATCACAGAAAGTTTATTTGTTAATATTGTTTACAGATATTTCAAGAAAGCAGACAAAAATATCTAGACATAATCTAAATCCTTTAAGGAAAAAGAATAAGAAAAAAATTTTGTGGAACTTTTTAAAGAGTTTTTGAACTCTTGGTGACCTAAGTTTTGCAAATTGGATGCACTTGAAAGAATGTTAGCCTGGGCACGGTGGCTCACACCGGGAATCCCAGCACTTTGGGAGGTTGAGGTGAGCAGATAACCGAGGTCAGGAGTTGGAGATCAGCCTGACCAACAAGGAGAAACCCTGTCTCTACTAAAAAATGCAAAATTGGCTGGCGTGATGGCGCATGCCTGTAATCCCAACTACTCGGGAGGCTGAGGCTTGAACAAAGGAGGTGGAGGTTGTGGTGAGTCGAGATCGTGCCACTGCACTCCAGCCTGGGCAACAATAGCCAAAGTCCGTCTCCAAAAAAAAAAAAAAGAAAAAAAAGAAAAAAAAAGAATGTTTATGGGGGGGGAAGCAGAAGAGAGAAAGATGTTATAAAAAATTCATGAGTGTTCATGAGTGCACAAGACCAATGCAAAAGAATAAAGAGCACAGAAATAATGCTACCCTCGGCCGGGCGCGGTGGCTCACGCCTGTAATCCCAGCACTTTGGGAGGCCGAGGCGGGCGGATCACAAGGTCAGGAGATGGAGACCATGGTGAAACCCCGTCTCTACTAAAAATACAAAAAATGAGCCGGGCGCGGTGGCGGGCGCCTGTAGTTCCAGCTACTCGGGAGGCTGAGGCAGGAGAATGGCGTGAACCCGGGAGGCGGAGCTTGCAGTGAGCCAGGATAGCGCCACTGCACTCCAGCTTGGGCGACAGAGCGAGACTCCGTCTCAAAAAAAAAAAAAAAAAAAAAAAAAAAAGAAATAATGCTACCCTCTTGCAACCATCAGATTTTTGACAAAGCTGACAAAAGAAATGTGGGAAAAATTCTCTATTTAATAAATGGTGCTGGAATAACTAACTTGTACTATGTAGAATACTTAAACTGAACCCCTTAATTACACCATATACAATAATCAACTCAACATAAAGACTTAAATGTAAAACATTATAAGAAACCCTGCAAGATAACCTAAAAGCTACTGTTCTAGACATAGAAACCTGCAAACACTTGAGGATGAAGCTACCAAAAGCAATTGCAACAAAAGCAAAAGTTGACAAATGGGACCTATTTAAAATAAAGAGCTTCTTCACAGCAAAGGAAACTATCAACAGAATAAACAGACAACCTACAGAAGAAAAGAAAATATTTGCAAACTTTGCCTCTGACAAAGGTCTAATATCCAGAATTAATAAGAACTTAAACAAGTTTATAAGAAAAAAAACAAACCTCATTAAAAAGCAGGCAAAAAACATGAACAGATGCTTTTCAAAGGAAGACATACATGTGGCTAACAAGCATATGAAAAACAAAGCTCATAGGTGATCATTAAAGAAATTAAAAAGAAGCTGGCACGGTGTCTCATACCTGTAGTCCCAGCACATTGGGAGGCTTAAGCAGGCAGATCACAAGGTCAGGAATTTGAGACCAGCCTGTCCAATATGGTGAAACCTTGTCTCTAATAAAAATACAAAAATTAGCCTGGCATGGTGGTGGGCACCTGTAGTCCCAGCTACTCAGGAGGCTGAGACAGGAGAATCGCTTAAACCTGGGAGGCGGAGGTTGCAGTGAGCCGAGATCGTGCCACTGCACTCCAGCCTGGGTGACAGAGTCAGAGTCAGTCTCCAACTCAAAAAAAAAAAAAAAAAAGAAAGAAATTAAAAGAAAAACCACAATGAGATACCACCTCATATCAGTCAGAATGGCTATTTTAAAAATGTCAAAAAATAACAGATGCTACCAAGGTTTCACAGAAAAAGGAATGCTTATACTCACTGGTGGGAGTGTAAATTAGTTCAACAACAGTAAAAATCAGTGTGGCAATTCCTCACAGAACTAAAAAGAGAATTATCATTTGACTCAGGAACCTGATAATTGGGTATATACCCAAAGAAATATAAATTATTATAAAGACACATCCGCATGCATGTTCATTGCAGCACTATTCACAATAGCAAAGACATGGACAGGCCCTATATGCCTATCAATGGTAGACTGGATAAAGAAAATATGGTATGGTCAGAAGCGGTGGCTCATGCCTGCAATCCCAGAGCTCTGGAAGGCCGAGGAAGGTGGATTGCCTGAGCTTAGAAGTTTGAGACTGGCCTGAAAAAAATAGCAAAATCTTGTCTACATGGAAAATACAAAAAGAAAAAGTGGCCAGGCATGGTAATCCACACTGTAGTCCCAGCTACTTGAGAGGATGAGGTAAGGGAGAATTGCTTGAGCCTGGGAAGCTGAGACTAAAGTAAGCCAAAATCACATCATGGCAATCTAGCCTGGGCAATAAGCGAGACCCAGTGTCCAAAGATAAAATAAAAGATTTAGTAAAAAAAACAAAATATGGCACATAAACATCATGGAATACTCTGTGGCCATTAAAAAAAAAAAAAATCATGTCCTCTGCAATAACATCAATGAAGCCCATTAAAAAAAATCAGCTCTGATCTTAGTTATTTCTTGCCTTTTGCTAGCTTTTCAGTGTGTTTGCTATTGCTTCTCTAATTCTTTAAATTGTGATGTTAGGGTGTCAATTTTAGATCTTTCCTGCTTTCTCTTGTGGGCATTTAGTGCTATAAATTTCCCTCTACACACTGCTTTAAATGTGTCCCAGAGATTCTGGTATGTTGTGTCTTTGTTCTCATTGGTTTCAAAGAACATCTTTATTTCTGCCTTCATTTCATTATGTACCCAGTAGTCGTTCAGGAGCACGTTGTTCAGTTTCCATGTAGTTGAGCAGTTTTGAATGAGTTTCTTAATCCTGATTTCTAGTTTGACTGCACTGTGGTCTGAGAGACAGTTTGTTATACTTTTTGTTCTTTTACATTTGCTGAGGAGTGCTTTACTTCCAACTATGTGGTCAATTTTGGAATAAGTGTGATGTGGTGCTGAGAAGAATGTACATTCAAGATTTGAGGTGGAAAGTTCTGTAGATGTCTATTGGGTCCACTTGGTGCAGAGCTGAGTTCAATTCCTGAATATCCTTGTTAACTTTCTGTCTCATTGATCTGTTTAATGTTGACAGTGGGATATTAAAATCTCCCATTATTATTGTGTGGGAGTCTAAGTCTCTTTGTAGGTCTCTAAGGGCTTTATGAATCTGGGCGCTTCTGTATTGCATGCATATCTATTTAGGATAGTTAGCTCTGCTTGTTGAACTGATCCCTTAACCATTATGTAATGGCCTTCTTTGTCTTTTTTGATCTTTGTTGGTTTAAAGTCTGTGTTTTCAGAGACCAGGATTGCAACCCCAGCTTTTTTTTTTTGTTTTCTATTTGCTTGGGATATCTTCCTCCATCCTTGTATTTTGAGCCTATGTGTGTTTCTGCACATGAGATGGGTCTCCTGAATACAGCACACTGGTGGGTCTTGACTCTTTATCCGATTTCCCAGTCTGTGTCTTTTAATTGGGGCATGTAGCCCATTTACATTTAAGGTTAATATAGTTATGTATGAATTTGGTCCTGTCATTATGATGTTAGCTGGTTATTTTGCCTGTTAGTTGATGCAGTTTCTTCCTAGCATTGATGGTCTTTACAATTTGGCATGTTTTTGCAGTGCCTGGTACCGGTTGTTCCTCTCCATGTTTAGTGCTTCCTTCAGGAGTTCTTGTAAGGCAGGCCTGGTGGTGACAAAATCGATCAGCATTTGTTTGTCTGTAAAGGATTTTATTTCTCCTTCGTTTATGAAGCTTAGTTTGGCTGGATATGAAATTCTGGGTTGAAAATTCCTTTCTTTAAGAATGTTGAATATTGGTCCCCACTCTCTTCTGGCTTGTAGAGTTTCCGCTGAGAGATCTGCTGTTAGTCTGATGGGTTTCCCTTTGTGGGTAACCCGACCTTTCTCTCTGGCTGCCCTTAACATTTTTTCCTTCATTTCAACTTTGGTGAATCTGACAATTATGTGTCTTGGAGTCGCTCTTCTCGAGGAGTATCTTTGTGGTGTTCTCTGTATTTCCTGAATTTGAATGTTGACCTGCCTTGCTAGGTTGGGGAAGTTCTCCTGGATAATATCCTGAAGAGTGTTTTCCAACTTGGTTCCATTCTCCCTGTCACTTTCAGGTACACCAATCAGACGTAGATTTGGTCTTTTCACATAGTCCCATATTTCTTGGAGGCTTTGTTCATTTCTTTTTAGTTGTTTTTCTCTAAACTTCTCCTCTTGCTTCATTTCATTCATTTGATCTTCAATCACTGATACCCTTTCTTCCACTTGATCAGATTTGCTACTGAAGCTTATATATGCATCACGTATTTCTCGTGTCATGGTTTTCAGCTCCATCAGGTCACTGAAGCTCTTCTCTACACGGTCTATTACAGTTAGGCATTTGTTGAACATTTCTTCAATGTTTTTAGCTTCTTTGTGACGGGTTCGAACATCCTCCTTTAGCTTGGAGGAGTTTGTTATTACCGATTGTCTGAAGACCTGAAGGAGACAGAGACACAAAAAAAAAACTTAAAAAAAAAAAATCAATGAATCCAGGAGCTGCTTTTTTGAAAAGATCAACAAAACTGATATACCACAAGCAAGGTTAATAAAGAAGAAAAGAGAGAAGAATCAAATAGGTGCAATAAAAAAAGATACAGGGGATATCACCACGAATCCCAGAGAAACAAAAAATAGCAACAGAGAATACCATAAAAACCTCTACACAAATAAACAGGCTCTGAAATTTAGGCAATAATTAATAGCCTATCAACCCAAAAAAAGTCCAGGACTAGACAGGTTCACAGCTGAATTCTACCAGAGGTTCAAAGAGGAGCTGGTACCATTCCTTCTGAAACTACTTCAATCAACAGAAAAAGAGGGAATCCTCCCTAACTCATTTTATGAGGCCAGCATCATCCTGCTACCAGGATGGTAGCTTGGCAGAGACACAACAAAAAAAGAGAATTTTAGACCAATATCCTTGAAGAACATGGATGCAAAAATCCTCAATAAAATACTGGCAAACTGAATCCGGCAGCACATTAAAAAGCTCATCCACCACAATCAAGTTGGCTTTATCCTTGGGATGCAAGACTGGCTCAACATATGCAAATCAATAAACGTAATCCATCATGTAAACAGATCCAAAGACAAAAATCACATGATTATCTCAATAGATGCAGAAAAGGCCTTCAACAGAATTCAACAGCCCTTCATGGTAAAAACTCTCAATAAACTAGGTATTGATAGGACGTATCTCAAAATAATAAGAGCTATTTATGACAAACCCACAGCCAATATCATATTGAATGGGCAAAAACTGGAAGCATTCCCTTTGAAAACTGGCACAAGACAGGAATGCTCTCTCTCACCACTCGTATGCAAAATAGTGTTGGAAGTTCTGGCCAGGGCAATCAGGCAGGAGAAAGAAATAAAGGGTATTCAATTAGTAAAAGAGGAAGTCAAATTGTCCCTGTTTGCAGATGACATGATTATCTATTTAGAAAACCCGGTTGTCGGCCGGGCGCGGTGGCTCAAGCCTGTAATCCCAGCACTTTGGGAGGCCGAGACGGGCGAATCACGAGGTCAGGAGATCGAGACCATCCTGGCTAACATGGTGAAACCCCGTCTCTACTAAAAAAATACAAAAAACTAGCCAGGTGAGGTGGCGGGCGCGTGTAGTTCCAGCTACTCGGGAGGCTGAGGCAGGAGAATGGCGTAAACCCGGGAGGCGGAGCTTGCAGTGAGCTGAGATCCGGCCACTGCATTCCCGCCTGGATGACAGAGCCAGACTCCGTCTCAAAAAAAAAAAAAAAAAAAAAAAAAAAAGAAAAGAAAACCCGGTTGTCTCAGTCCTAAATCTCCTTAAGCTTATAAGAAACTTCAGCAAAGTCGCCGGGCACGGTGGCTCACGCCTGTAATCCCAGCACTTTGGGAGGCTGAGATGGGCGGATCACGAGGTCAGGATATCAAGACCATCCTGGCTAACACGGTGAAACCCCGTCTCTACTAAAAAATACAAAAAACTAGCCGGGCGTGGTGGCGGGCGCCTGTAGTCCCAGCTACTTGGGAGGCTGAGGCCGGAGAATGGCCTAAACCTGGGAGGCGGAGCTTGCAGTGAGCTGAGATCGGCCACTGCACTCCAGCCTGGGCGACAGAGCGAGACTCCGTCACAAAAAAAAAAAAAAAAAAAAAGAAACTTCAGCAAAGTCTCAGGATGCAAAATCAATGTGCAAAAATCACAACCATTCTTATACACCAATAACAGACAAATAGAGAGCCAAATCATGAGTGAACTCCCATTCACAATTGCTTCAAAGAGAATAAAATACCTAGGAATCCAACTTACAAGAGATGTGAAAGACCAAGGAGAACTACAAACACTGCTCAATGAAATAAAAGAGGACACAAACAAATGGAAGAACATTCCATGCTCATGGATAGGAAGAATCAATATTGTGAAAATGGCCATACTGCCCAAAGTAATTTATAGATTCAATGCCTTCCCGATCAAGCTACCAATGACTTTCTTCACATAATTGGAAAAAATACTTTAAAGTTCATATAGAACCAAAAAAGAACCCGCATTGCCAGGACAATCCTAAGCAAAAAGGACAAAGCTGGAGGCATCACACTACCTGACTTCAAACTATACTACAAGGCTACAGTAACCAAAACAGCATGATACTGGTACCAAAACAGAGATATAGACCAATGGAACAGAACAGAGCCCTCAGAAATAATACCACACATCTACAACCATCTGATCTTTGACAAACCTGACAAAAACAAGAAATGGGGAAAGGATTCCCTATTTAATAAATGGTGCTGAGAAAACTGGCTAGCCATATGTAGAAAGCTGAAAGTGGATCCCTTCCTTCCACCTTAAACAAAAATTAACTCAAGATGGATTAAAGACTGAAGTGTTAGACCTAAAGTCATAAACAACCTAGAAGAAAATCTAGGCAGTACCATTCAGGACATAGGCATGGACATGGACTTCATGACTAAAACACCAAAAGCAATGGCAACAAGAACCAAAATTGACAAATGGGATCTAATTAAACTAAAGAGCTTCTGCACAGCAAAAGAAACTACCATCAGAGTGAACAGGCATCCTACAGAATGGGAGGAAATTTTTACAATCTACCCATCTGACAAAGGGCTAATATCCAGAATCTACAAAGAACTTAAACAGATTTACAAGAAAAAAAATCAAACAACCCCAACGAAAAGTGGGCAAAGGATATGAACAGACACTCCTCAAAAGAAGACATTTATGCAGCCATCAGACACATGAAAAAATACTCATCATCACTGGCCATCAGAGAAATGCAAATCAAAACCACCATGAGATACCATCTCACACCAATTAGAATGGCGATCATTAAAAGTCAGGAAACAACAGGTGTTGGAGAGGATGTGGAGAAATACGAACACTTTTACACTGTTGGCGGGACTCTAAACTAGTTCCACCATTGTGGAAGACAGTGTGGCAATTCCTCAAGGATCTAGAACTAGAAATTCCATTTGACCCAGCCATCGCATCACTGGGTATATACCCAAAGGATTACAAATCATGCTGCTATAAAGACACATGCACATGTATGTTTATTGTGGGACTATTCACAATAGCAAAGATTTGGAACCAACCCAAATGTCCATCAATGATAGACTGGATTAAGAAAATGTAGGCCAGGCGCAGTGGCTGACGCCTGTAATCCCAGCACTTTGGAAGGCCGAGGCGGGCGGATCACAAGGTCAGAAGATCAAGAACATCCTGGCTAACTCCGTCTCTACTAAAAAATAGAAAAAATTAGCTGGGTGTGGTGGCAGGCGCCTGTAGTCCCAGCTACTCGGGAGGCTGAGGCAGGAGAATGGCATGAACCCGGGAGGCGGAGGTTGCAGTGAGCCGAGATCGTGCCACTGCACTCCAGCCTGGGTGACAGAGCGAGACTCTGTCTCAAAAAAAAAAAAAAAGAAAAAGAAAATGTGGCACATACACACCATGGAATACTATGTAGCCATAAAAAAGGATGAGTTAATGTCCCTTGTAGGGACATGGATGAAGCTGGAAACCATCATTCTGAGCAAACTATTGCAAGGATAGAAAACCAAACACCGCATGTTCTCACTCATAGGTGGGAACTGAACAGTAACAACAGTTGGACACAGGGTGGAGAACGTAAAAAGCCAGGGCCTGTCGTGGGGTGAGGAGAGGAGAGAGGGATAGAATTTGGAGATATACCTAAAATAAATGACGAGTTAATGGGTGCAGCACACCAACAATGGCACATGTATACTTATGTAACAAACCTGCACGTTGTGCACACGTACCCTAGAATTTAAAGTATAATAATAAAAAAATTAATAATAAAAAAAAATCAGGTATTTGCAATAACATCAAGGCACGATGACTCACGCCTCTAATCCCAGCACTTTGAAAGCCGAGACGGGTGGATCACCTAAGGCTGAGAGTTTGAGACCAGCCTGACCAACATGGAGAAACCAAGTCTCTACTAAAAATACAAAATTAGCCAGTTGTTGTGGTGCATGCCTGTAATCCCAGCTACTCAGAAGGCTGAGGCAGGAGAATCGCTTGAACCCACGACGTGGAGGTTGTGGTTAGTGGAGATCAAACTGTTGCACTCAAGCCTGGGCAACAAGAGTGAAACTCTGTCTCAAAAACCAAAACAGTAACAAAAAACAAACCAAACCAAAAAGAAAACTAATGTAGAAAAAGAAAACCAAATACATGTTATTATTTATAAGAGCTAAATAATAAGAACACATGAACACAAAGAGAAGAACAACAGACACTGAGGTCTAGTTGAGGGTGGAGGGTGCAAGGATTCAGAGGATCAGAAAACATACCTGTTTGGTGCTATGGGTAGTATCTCAGGGACAAAATAATCTGCACACCAAACCCCTGTGTGCAGTTTTTTTTGGCAAAAAACACTTGGATCAAAAACGCTGTGGTGAAGTTCCTGATGGTGGTGCCTACTCCTGGGAGGAGTGTGGACACGTCAATATCTAATGTGTGTGTTTTGGAGTGGGTGGGAATCTTGTGGTGGTAGCTGTGTGAAAAGGGGGGTCTGTCATCAAAGCTCCTTTCCTCTAAGTTTTCAGTCCTCTGTCACCCTGGGAGAAGACCTGGAATCACAGGACAATGGGCAGTGTGACAGCCTGTGTACAGGAGAGCAGAGTCTCTCATTCCCAAACACCCAGAGTTTTATTCCAGGCAAGGACTCTGTCATATCTTATTTTTGGCACCAAATCTGTAGAGTTTGCTGAACATCAAAAAATTATCCAGCAACTTATTGTCTAACATTTGAATTCTGACACCACCGACAGTCAGAACAGACTCTGATTCAGGGCTTGGGTTCCAACATTGTCCTCACTGCAGATGCCAATCACAAACCCCATGGGCCCATGTATGCTTCTGAGCTAATGTTTAATATTTGGGGACTGCCATGACCTCCCTTAAGTTTAATAATTTTGTAGAGCTACTCACAGAACTCAGCAAAACACTGGTAACCACAGTTTACCAGTTTCATATATAAGATGCAGACCAGGAAAAGTCAAATGGAAGAAATGCATAGAACAATGAAAAGTGATAGGGAAAGATGAAACGCATAGATAATGCTGGAAAATATTTGCGATTAATACAATTCTCCATCCTTTATGTGCTCCAGGAACAGTTTATGGAAAGAAACACTCTTCCCATTATGACTTAGACGGTGCTCCGTTTTTTTACCTATCACAGAGCCAGACACATACTCTGCACATTTTCTCCTTTTTCTCATTAAAAAAAATCAGCTGATCAAGCCTGTAATCCCAGCACTTTGGGAGGCCGAGATGGGCGGATCACGAGGTCAGGAGATCAAGACCATCCTGGCTAACACGGTGAAACCCCGTCTCTACTAAAAAATACAAAAAACTAGCCGGGCGAGGTGGCAGGCGCCTGTAGTCCCAGCTACACGGGAGGCTAAGGCAGGAGAATGGCGTGAACCCGGGAGGCGGAGCTTGCAGTGAGCCGAGATCCCGCCACTGCACTCCAGCCTGGGCGACAGAGCGAGACTCCGTCTCAAAAAACAAAACAAAACAAAACAAAACAAAATCAGCTGAATTTGTCTTCAGTGGTAAAAATAAAACATTTCTGTCTTTTTCTTCAGCCGGAGTCTCACTCTGTCACCCAGGCATAAGTACAATGGCGTGATCTTGGCTCACTGCAACATCTGCATCCCGAGTTCAAGAAATTCTCCTGCCTCAGCCTCCAGAGTAGCTGGGATTATAGGCACCCGCCACCATGCCCAGCTAATTTTTGTATTTTAAGTAGAAACAGGGTTTCACCATGTTGCATAAACTGGTCTCAAACTTGTGACCTCAAGTGATCTGCATTGCCTTGGTCTCCCAAACTGCTGGGATTACAGGTGTGAGCCACCATGCCAGGCCTAAAATAAAATATTTCCTTTTTTTTTTGAGTTGGAGTCTCGTTCTGTTGAATAGGTCGGAGTGCAATGGCGCGATCTCGGCTCACTGCAACCTCTGCCTCCCAGGTTCAAGCTATTCTCCTGCCTTAGCCTCCTGAGTAGCTGGCATTACAGGCATGCACCCCCACACTCGGCTAATTTTTGTAGTTTTAGTAGAGAAAAGGTTTCACCATCTCAGGCTGGTCTGGCACTCCTGACCTTGTGATCTGCCCGCCTCAGACTCCTCAGACTCCCAAAGTGCTGGAATTACAGACGTGAGCCATCGCACCCAGCCTAAAAGTAAATATTTCTTAAACTTTACTTAAGCTTATCTCCCTCCCTCAGGCTCCTGAACTTTGAGCTACCCTCCGTCTGAGTCAACATATAACCCCATTTTATGTCCCTCCTAAGAACATGCTGATTTCAGGGTAAGACATTCTCTTTTCTATAATCTTTTTCACTCTCCATTTGCCATTGCCCTCCCACCTCCTTTCTGATCTTTTTTTTTTTTTTTTTTGAGACGGAGTCTCGCTCTGTCGCCCAGGCTGGAGTGCAGTGGCGCGATCTCGGCTCACTGCAAGCTCCGCCTCCCGGGTTCACGCCATTCTCCTGCCTCAGCCTCCCGAGTAGCTGGGACTACAGGCGCCCACAACCGCGCCCGGCTAATTTTTTGTATTTTTAGTAGAGACGGGGTTTCACCGTGGTCTCGATCTCCTGACCTTGTGATCCGCCCGCCTCAGCCTCCCAAAGTGCTGGGATTACAGGCTTGAGCCACCGCGCCCGGCCAAGCCATAAAGATCTTATAGTTAGTTGGTACTTCCTCCTGTTGCAATACGTTTTTGGATTTTTTTTTTTACATAAATCTAACATTTGTATTATACAAAGTGTAGAAGGTGCCTCAAAACAAGAACAACTTCATCATCATTAGTAAGACCCTCCCAGTTTCCTTTCATCTTAACCTTAACTGCATCTGCCTGTGGGGCCCCAGCTTTCCAGGGTTCTGCAGCTTCTCTGAGGATAAAGGCTCCTCCTTCCATGGCTGGGGTGAGCAGACTGAAACATCTGCAGGAAAAGTTCCCCAGAAATAACTAACCGGGCCTTTAATAACCTCCTGTTGCAGGCTTAATATTAGCCTTAGCTTGGAGTCACCAGGTTCAAGCTTTAATTTCCATGTGAGAGTTATTCACTTGGTTTTTGAAACTGTGTGAAAAATCCAATGAAATTTCTCAAACACAGTGTTTACATAAGGGATGGAAATTTTAAGGTGCTGACACTTTTTTTTTTTTTTTGAGATGGAGTCTCATCCTGTCACCCAGGCTGGAGTGCCATGGTATGATCTCAGCTCACGGCAACCTCTGCCTCCCGGATTCAAGTCATTCTCCTGCCTCAGCCTCCCAAGCAGCTGAAACTACAAAGTATGTGCCAGCATACCCTACTAATTTTTGTATTTTTAGTAGAGATGGAATTTCACTATGTTGGGAAGGCTGGTGTGGAACTCCTGACCTCAAGTTATCTACCCGCCTCAGCCTCCCAAAGTGCTGGGATTACAGGTGTTGAGTCACTGCACCTGGCTAAAGTGCTTGTATTTTATGCCTTTATAAGAAAAATGAATATACCTACTTCTTTCAGATAATATGTGTATTATCTTATTACTTCTATTAAAAATAATGTAGTAAAAAATTAGTCTAATGGGAACACTTATAGAAGGTACCATATTTCATCACATATAACTTAGCATTAAACTCAGAAATCAAGACAATAGGATATAGAACTGAGATATTCACTTTCACTAATTTACCCAGCAAAAGGAGGTACTGATGTTTTGATGAATCTATGTAACTCATCAATTATCTACCACATTTTCCTGTGGAAATATATTGTCTACAGCCAAAGTGAAAGAGATTTTTCTTATTTTTTCCTTTGGTAGCTAGTATTCTTAAAGCTAAGGCTTGGAATTCTGTTTGAAATCACTCAGCCATAAAAAACACACCTGAGAAAATTCCTAAACTCACTCTAGGAAAGAAAAAGATAAATAAGAATTATTAACAAATGGAATATATGGTTAGATATTGTTTTAAACTCATCTCTTTTCTTTGTAAATATTTTCTTACCTTTCAAGCCCTACTAATAAAATGCAAATCGCAGTTAAAAAAAACTGATGTCAGCTGTGTGCAGTGGCTTATGCCTGTAATCCCAGCACTCTGGGAGGCCAAGGCAGGTTGATCACTTAAGACTAGAAGTTTGGGACCAACCTAGTCCATCTCTACTAAAAATACAAAAGCTAGCCGGGCCTAGTGGTGCGTACCTGTAGTCCTAGATACTTGGGAGGCTGAGGCATGAGAATCAATTGAACCCAGGAGGTGGAGGTTGCAGTGAGCCGAGATTTAGCCATTGCATTCCAGCCTGTGCAACGAGTGAGACTGTCTTTAAAAAAAAAAAAAAGTGAGCTCAAAATAAGTGAACACATCTTTTGAAGGTACAGATTCAATCACCCACCCCATCCTGTTCACTTACATGCTCAATAACCACACCCCCAGAAGACACTGTGCTATGCGCCAGTGAGTACCCCAGGTGCATTTTACTTCGTAAACTTTTACGCCATCTCACTGGGGTCAGTTTTTTGTTTTTGTTTTTTTTTTGGCTTTTGGAGTGTTTTTTTAAACAAAATTTTCACTATTTTTCTTTCATTATTTTTCTACCCCTGACCCCCCACAAGAGAATCCAGGGGGCAGAAAGTATTTGTTTTCAATACCAGCATCTGATTGGCTGACAAGCAATGTGTCTCCAAGAATTGGAAACTTGGTTGGGTGAAGACAATCTTCATGCTGGGATTACAGGCGTGAGCCACTGCGCCCAGCCTCAAGGGGTTAGCTTTTCAAAAAAAAAAAAAGTGCACCAGGAGATGCCTTTCAGCTGCAAGGCTACCACCTGCTCCCTTGAGAGGCTACACTCCATACTTCAGTCGGTTCTATGGGAGAAAATGACCCAAGAGCTAATGTTCACTAGACACTCTAGCAGACATAGTCATGGTGGGTATCTTGGTTTATTCCCAGAAAGTGCTATAACCCAGGATTAGAAAAAAACTGAAGGTTGGCTGAGGACAAATCATCCTACAAAGTTTCCAAAGGGTAATCTTGACCCAAAAACATTTTGTTAAGTTCTCTGGGAAAAGTAAAAGAAAAAGAGGAGCCGGGCGCAGTGGCTCGCCTGTAATTCCAGCACTTTGGAAGGCCCAGGCGAGTGGATAACGAGGTCAAGAGATAGAGACCATCCTGGCCAATACGGTGAAACCCCGTCTCTGCTTAAAACACAAAAAATTAGCTGGGCGTGGTGGCACGCGCCTGTAGTCCCAGCTACTCGAAAAGCTGAGGCAGGAGGATCCCTTGAACCCAGGAGACAGAGGTTGCAGTAAATCGACATCCCCTGACTGCACTCCAGCCTGGCAACAGAGCCAGATTCCGTCTCAAAAAACAAAAACAACAAAAGAAAAACAGGCACAGATATTTTTTACAATACAGTGTCAGGGGATTATTGTTTGCTTTCTTCTTCTGGGAAACATTTACAAAGAGAAAACAAGTCTTTTCAATAATGTTATGCAATGCTTTTAAAAAAAAGATTGAGGAACATGGGGTACATTTGAGGCCCTGCTTGGGACACATGTGAAAAATGCCAGGGAAAATCACTCCCCTGTGGGGTGTGAAAATAATTAAGGGGCAGGCAATTAGACTGAGGAGCCTCTAGTGCTCCGATTCCTACTTCTAAAATAAAAATCAAAACTCAAGTGCAGTTTTTGCTAAATTACTACATTCGGGAAACAAAACTCAGGCTTAAAAAACTGTAAACTGCCAATTAAGCTCTGATTACAAAACCGGGAAATTTCCACCTTAATTGTACAAATTAAGAAACTACGTAACTATACCTGATCAATTATTGAATTTGGTTTTCATCATCATGCACCTTATAAATGTGTTTCCTTCAAGCCCCTCCCATGGACCACAAACTACAAACTATAGCTGGATGCTCTTGAATGACTGTTTGATTAAATTATTTGATATTTTTGCGGTGACTCCCATAATTTTTTTTTTTTTAGACGAAGTCTTGCTCTGTCTCCCAGGCTGGAGTGCAGTGGCGCGATCTCAGCTCACTGCAACCTCTGCGTCCTGGGTGCAAGCGATTCTCTCCCTTCTGCCTCCCGAGTAGCTGGGACTAGAGACATTCGCCATCAAAGCCAGCTAATTTTTGTATTTTTTGTAGAGACGGGGTTTCCGCATTTTGCCCAGGCTGGTCTTCAACTCCTGACCTCAAGTGATCGGCCCTTCTCAGTCTCCCAAAGTGTTGGGATTACTGGAGGCAGCCACAGCGCCTGGCACCATACATTTTTAATAACAGAAAAGAGAAACTGTGAACCCCAGGGACCAAAGCTCTTCTCATTCATGAACCCACATCCCGAGTCAGGATTCTCCCCACGACCCTCCGATGGTCCCTGCACAATCTGGGAGAAACGCGGCGCTGCCGCTGCAGAACTGCCCAGGGAGGGCTCCAGGCCAGGGCACAGTCACTGCCAGAGGAAGAGAAACGAGGCCCAGGGCCCGGCTGTCAGCGCAGTCGCCATCTTACGGCTGAAGGGGACTGAGGCCAACTTGGGCAAGGAGAACTTGGGGCGCACATTGTGGAGCTGACTGCCCGGAGGCCTGAGTCCCGCCACAGTCACTTCCCACCGGTTCCACTCTACCCCTCTTTCTCTCTCGGGATGTAGGCCCCCGCACGCTCACCATTTCTAGGCTTCCAGGGGGTCCTGGCGTTTTAGCTGTGGATCTCCCAATACCTGCAGGTCACAGCGCCACAGAGACTGGGCCTCCAGGAGAATAGGGCAGAGAGCGGTGAAGAGGAGACCTGAAGGTCGGGCTGCAGCCAGAGACAAAGGCCGCGCCAAACCCGGAAAGCCGTCCTCTTCCCTCCGGCTGCATGCCTGATTGGGGGTTTCCAGCCCAGCGCCTCTGATTGGATAATGTTTTAGGTCCCACCCCTCAGGTCCTGAGTGACAGAGGATGTGATCAGATGCTGGGCTAAGTGAAGAGAGACAGCCTAAGCTGCAGCCTTTAGAGGCAGGTCTTCCTCCCTGAGCTGAGCCAGGCCCACCCCGGAGCATGAGAAAATTCTCTCTTGTACTCACTCTCTTTTTGAATGTCATGCGCATCTGTGTGAAGAGACCCCCAAACAGGCTTTGTGTGAGCAATAAAGCTTTTAAATCATCTGGGTGCGGTCGGGCTGAGTCCGAAAAGAGAGTCAGCGAAGGGAGATAAGGGTGGGGCTGTTTTATAGGATTTGGGTAGATAAAGGAAAACTACAGTCAAAGGGGGGTTGTTCTCTGGCGGGCAGGAGTGGGGGTCACAAGGTGCTCAGTGGGGGAGATTTTGAGCCAGGATGAGCCAGGAAAAGGAATTTCACAAGATAATGTCATCGCTTAAGGCAAGGACCGCCCATTTTCACTTCTTTTGTGGTGGAATGTCATCAGTTAAGGCAGGGGCAGGGCATTTTCACTGATTTTGTGATTCTTCAGTTACTTCAGGCCATCTGAGAGTATAGGTGCAAGTCACAGGGGATGCAATGGCTTGGCTTGGGCTCAGAGGCCTGATAGTGAACAGAGTATTTTGCTGTCATATTAATAATACATACAATATTTGCTCAAGAGAAAATCAATGTTTACTTTGTTAGTAGTGTATTATCAATACTAAAGCTATTTTTTTTTTTTTTTTTTTTTGAGACGAAGTCTCGCTTTGTCACCCAGGCTGGAGTGCAGTGGTGCGGTCTTGCTCACTGCAACCTCCGCCTTCCGGGTTCAAGCGACTTTCCTGCCTCAGCCCCCTGAGTAGCTGGGATTACAGCTACTATTATTGAAAAACAATTAACAATCGCAAAAACAAGTTGACCTTTTTGTGTTCCCTGAGCCTAGTCCTGAAGAGCCCTGGTGACTGGGCCTTATGCCAAACAACTCATTACTAAAGAGCTGTGGTCCCAGACTGCACCGCAGTTTCATGAGACCTCTCCTTATCTGTGCAGGGACGAGTGGCTGAGTCTGGAACCCAAGCTGTTGCTTCCCTGTCTGGTGGTGAATCCTCCACAGTCTGATGAGTGTGGTGTCCGACTCTGGAGGTCAGGCTGTCGCTTCCTGGTCTGGTGGTGAATCTTCCAGTCTGGAGAGTGCGGTGTCTGACTCTTGGAGCCCAGGGCTGGAAACTTGGGGGTATCCCGAATTCCGGAATGGAAACTCCTCCAGTTCTCCCCCTTGGCGTGCCCTATCTGGTGAGTTTCGGTGGAACTCATGACCCAAGTCATAATAGGAATTTCAAGCCTCATAAAGACGTCATGGTTGAAGCAGAGGTGTTTGTTTCCAGCAAAGCCCAATAGCAAGCTAACAACTGCTTCTCAAAAGGGGTATAAGCCTTGCCGGCCTCTGGCAGTTTCTGGGTCCAAAACCAGAAATGTACCTCTTCCCATCTTGTTTCTGCCTAAGGCCCCAATTAGCATGTTGACCTAGGACAGTTACTTGCAGTTCTACTGGCCCTTCCCGAATGAATCATAGATCCAGGACCCGTTGCACTGCTTGTTTATCTTGTTCAGAAGCCATGATCTCTTTCTCTCCCCAATCAAAGTCATAGCGTTTTCCAGTGACAGCATGCAGAGGTTGTAAAATGTCACCCAAGTGGGGAATATGATGTCTCCACCATCCAAACAAGCCAGTAAATTTCTGCACCTCATTTTTAGTGGTAGGGGTTGCAAATTCTAGTATTTTAGCCTTAACTTTTGGTAAAATGAATTATTTCCCTGCATTCCATAGGATGCAACCAGCCCCTATCTTGACACATTATCTCATAATCAGTAAGCAAACACCATCCACTCTGGGAGATCCCCCAGCATCTCCTTTGCTGACTGGAATTTCCTGCAGCACTTCACACACAAAGGTCTAAATTGCACTAATTTGGTTTCCCAATTCTCACAAAGGCCAGTTCCCCTTGACCATTCAATCGCCAAGGGGGAGTACTGGGGGAGTTTCCGTCCAGGGATATGGGAAGTCGCCGAGCCTCCTGACGTGTCCTTGTGGCCAAAAAGTGGCACACTTTTGTTTTTGAATCCTGTTTGTGACACCAAAAATGTTCTGTGCGGGGAACGCACGAGGGGAGAAGGAAAGACACACACACAATACCTTTAAGGGTAAACAAGCTTCATTCCACATAAATGGCAACGCAGATATAATAAACAAATTATGTAATAAGCAAATCAATATAATAAGCAGATTGATATAATAAGTAGTGGATATAATAAGCAAATTGCAATGGGAAGAGGAGAAAGGAAAAAAGATATATATATTTACACTCACCAGACTATGGAGGATTCACCACCAGAGTGGGAAGCAACAACCTGGGCTCCAGCATTGGACATTGCACTCACCAGACAATGGAGGCGTCACCACCAGCCTGGGAAGCAACAGCTTGGGCTGCAGAGCTGGCCACTCATTCCTGCACAGATGAGGAGAGGTCTCATGAAGCTTCAGTGCAGTCTGGTACCCTAGCTCTTTTGTAATGAATTGTTTGGCATGAGGCCCAGTCAGGAAGGCCCTTCATGACTGGGTACAAGGAACACAAAAAGGTCAACTTGTTTCTGTGATTGCCTATTGTTTTTCAATAACTAATGTATACGAATAGATTGAAATAGAGATTTCTCCAAAACAGCGCTGAATGAATGCTTAAAGGGGTTCACACAACCTGTTCTGGGACTTGGTGACTGTCATGCGCGTCCGTGTGAAGAGACCCCCAAACAGGCTTTGTGTGAGCAACATGGCTGTTTATTTCACCTGGGTGCAGGCGGGCTGAGTCCGAAAAGAGAGTCAGCAAAGGGAGATAAGGGTGGGGCCGTTTTATAGGATTTGGGTAGGTAAAGGAAAATTACAGACAAAGGGGGGTTTTTCTCTGGCTGGAGTGGGGGTCACAAGGTGCTCAGTGGGGGAGGTTTCTGAGCCAGGATGAGCCAGGAAAAAGAATTTCACAAGATAATGTCATCGCTTAAGGCAAGGACCGGCCATTTTAACTTCTTTTGTGGTGGAATGTCATCAGTTAAGGCGGGGCATTTTCACTTCTTTTGTGATTCTTCAGTTACTTCAGGCCAGCTGGGCGTATATATGTGCAAGTCACAGGGGATGCGATGGCTTGGCTTGGGCTCAGAGGCCTGACGGTGACCATTGTTTGTGTCCACATTCAATTGAGTTCAAATTTATTATTTAACTTTTCCTCCATCCTGGCTAACACAGTGAAACCCCGTCTCTACTAAAAAATACAAAAAACTAGCCGGGCGAGGTGGCAGGCGCCTGTAGTCCCAGCTACTCGGGAGGCTGAGGCAGGAGAATGGCGTCAACCCGGGAGGCAGAGCTTGCAGTGAGCTGAGATCCGGCCACTGCACTCCAGCCCGGGCGGCAGAGACTCCGTCTCAAAAAAAAAAAAAAACAAAAAACAAACTTTTCCTCCACAAATTCCCCTGCCTTGATGAATCAGCTCTGTCTAGGCAAAGGGCAAGGGGAACCGCTTGGGTCTTACACAACCTCTGCCTCCTGGGTTCAAGCGATTCTTCTGCTTTGGCCTCCAGAGTAGCTGGGACTACAAAAGTGCACCACCATACCCTGCTAATTTTTTGTATTTTTAATAGAGATGGAGTTTCATCATGTTGGCCAGATTGGTCTTGAACTCCTGACCTCAAGTGATCCGCCCACCTTGGCCTCCCAAAGTGCTGGGATTACAGGCGTGAACCACCGAGGTTGTCTCTAAATGATTTCTTTTTTTTTTTTTTTTTTTTTGAAACAGAGTCTCGTTCAGTCGCTCAGTCGCTCAGTCGCCCAGACTGGAGTGCAGTGGCACGATCTCTGCTCACTCTAAGCTCCGCCTCCTGGGTTCACGTCATTCTCCTGCCTCAGTCTCCCGAGTAGCTGGGAGTGGGAAGCAACAGCCTGGGCTCCATCGGAACTCCTGAGTTGACTCACAGGTTCAAAAGGCAGCATCCACCCCTTACCAGGCAGGCGTCAATCACTGCGCCCCTGCTCCCTTAAGCACCTGAACTTGTACCTACTTATTGTAAAGAAGAAAAAAACTTTCTCCAAGTGGAAAGGGTACAGGTAATAAAAGAAGGATGAATCTGGTTACCGGATGGGAGAATAGATGTGCCACAGGCTACTTGGAGCAGTGGTTGTACTGGCTGTGCATGAAACTACCCATCTAGGTCAGGAGTCACTTGAAAAGTTGTTAGGCCGGTATTTTTACATCTCCCATTTATCAGCTCTTGCCAAAACAGTAGCACAGCTATGTGTTATCTGCCAACAGCACAATGCAAGACAGGGTCCAGCCATTCTGCCAGGTATAAAGACATATGGAGCAGCCCTCTTTGAAGATCTCCAGGTAAACTTCACAGAAATGCCAAAGTGTGGAGGTAGTAAGTATTTACTAGTTCTTGTGTGTACCTACTCTGGGTGGGTAGAGGCTTATCCAACCTGAAAAGTTGGTGAGGCAACCTGTGTGCTTCTTCGAGATCTCATCCCTAGGTTTGGACTGCCCTTACAGATTGGCTTGGACAATGGGCCAGCGTGTGTGGCTGACTTGGTACAGTAAACATCAAAGGTATTGGGGATCACATGGAAACTGCATGCCGCCTACCAACTGCAGAGTTCCAGAAAGGTGGAGTGGATGAATCAGACAATCAAAAACAGTTTAGGGAAAGTTGTCAGGAAACAGGATTAAAGTGATACCTTTAACCCTGGTACTGTTCAAGATTAGAGGCAACCCTTCAAAGAGAACAGGATATTCTTCCTATGAAATATTATATCATAGGCCCCTTCCTATATTATTGGAACTCCCAGGCCACAAGGTATCCAGAGCCATGACCACAACTATATTTACCTGTAAAATGTGATACTGGAGTAGAGTATTTTCATTCTTTCCTTTATCCAAGAGCTAGCAAATCAGAACAATTGATCCAGGTTCTGGAGTTCCACCTGGGTAGTTCTATTTTCTGTTTAGAATCAGCCTGAGTCTCTCCAGCCTGGCTTATCATTGGGCCATCAATCCAGGGTCACTGGGAATTCTCTCACAATCATCCAGGTGTCTTTGAGGCATTTGAGAATGTCCATAGCAGAATTGTGCCAGACTCAGAAGAATGGTTAATTCTGTTTCTCTCTTAGTGTAAGAGAAATTTAGTCATCCTGTGTTTGTTCCTCTCCTCATACAAGAAATGTCTTTGGTTGGTACCCAGATGAGAGTTTCTCCAGTTTCCAGGTACTTGGATGATAAACAGGGAGGAGAAATCTGGAGACCCAAATAGATAATGGAGTTGCTTACATTTCATATCACCATTAAAACAATACATGAAGCAGTCATGGTTCCTACAACCCAGAAACTTTTTGTCTAGACTAGCAACTGGATAAATAATTGAATTATGCATCATATCGTTGGTAAAATAAATGGATGTGTCCAAAATCTTGGGCTTTATTTAGGCCGCTTTCTTTATATTGTTGTGACTTCTGATGTCTATACCTGAAGGGATATTCATGAACAGAAGAATTGTTATTATAATTAATTTCTTTTTTTTTCTTTTCTTTACTTTTTTTTTTTTTTTTTTTTTTTTGAGACGGAATCTCACTCTGTCCCCCAGGCTGGAGTGCAATGGTGCTATCTCGGCTAACTGGAACCCCCACCTTCCGGGTTCATGGAATTCTCCTGCCTCAGCCTCCCAAGTAGGTGGAACTGCGGGTGCCTGCCACCAGGCCCAACTAATTTTTGTATTTTTAGTAGAGACTTGGTTTCACCGTGTTAGCCAGGATGGTCTCAATCTCCTTACCTCATTATCTGCCCACATCGGTCTGCCAAAGTGGCGGGATTACAGGCGTGAGACGCGACGCCCGGCCACATATTTATTTTCTAACATAATTACCTTAGAAAGTCTGGGTGTGGTGGCTCATGCCTGTAATCCTAGCACTTTGGGAGGCCAAGGCGGGCAGATCACAAGGTCAGGAGTTCGTGACCAGCCTGGTCAGTATGGTGAAACCCCATCTCTACTAAAAATACAAAAATTAGCAGGGCATGGTGGTGCGTGCCTGTAATTTCAGCTACTTGGGAGGTTGAGGCAGAAGAACCGCTTGAACCTGGAAGGCGGAGGTTGCAGTGAGCCGAGATCATGCCACTGCACTCCAGCCTGGGTGACAGAGTTAATGATTCACTTGGTGGAATAGCTCTCTGAAAGAATTTTTTTCACTATAGAGTTAATTATTTTTCTCTTCATTATTAAGTATCTTTATGCCGTTTATGTGCATAAAACATCACATTTAATCTGGCAGCTGTCCTTTTTTCTTATTTTTTTTTACTACATATTTTAATTTGAAATATGAAGGCTCTTATCTTTGTTTACAGGCCAGAAAAACTGGGAAAAACACAGGCTCTTCCAATTACCAGTTGTTTGACAAAATATCATTCTTGGGCCAAAAACATTGGCATTATTGATGAGCTAGTTAGAAATTCAAAAAATCAGATTTTATGTCAGATCTTATGGAAAAAAAGCCTGCATAACAAGGTCTTCAGCTTATTATGTATATTAAAATTTGAGAGGTGCCTTCTAACTCAACCTTTTTCGTCTGAAAAATATTCACAACTCATTCTGTATGATGTAAATATAGCACTCAAAACTGTACATGTTCATGTTCATGCCCTTAATTTTATACTTTATTATCTAGGAAAATATATATGAACTAATGTTGTAGATCTTAAGCTGCTCTTTTTTCTCAGAGTTAGAGAATACAGTAGAGAATATTTCTGTGTTGAAAATTATTTTATTGGATAATTTTAGTCCGTCCTGTAAGTCAGAACCAGTTCTCTTTACTCTCACATTTCACCTTAAGTCAAATTAAAAATTCTGCTCATGGCCATTTAGTAAAAGTGTGTGTGTGTGTGTGTGTGTGTGTGTGTGTGTGTGTTTCAGGGACCATTGCAACTTATGGATGTGGCCATAGAATTCTCTCTGGAGGAGTGGCATTGCCTGGACACTGCACAGCGGAATTTATATAGGGATGTGATGTTAGAGAACTACAGAAACCTGGTCTTCCTTGGTGAGGATAACCTGAATACATAATTCATAATATACCCTAAAGATTTTATTTCTCTTTTTTTGTAGAATGTTTTTTAGTAATTTATTCTTTTCATAAAAGAGTTTTAGATTCCTTTTTCCAGAAAATCTTCAGAGTTTGTTCATTTAGAATAGAATTTCTTCAAGATGTTTCATCTTAATCCAAACTTTCCACATTCCTGAGTTGAGCTGTATTCTTCACTCTAAATTAGTGGTAATTCCAGAAATTTAGTGGTATAAAATATTGTTGCCCCCATCTGAAAATCTAATTGTCACCACCAATTTTTGATTCCGTAGTACCAGATAGTAAAATTAAGAAACCTGCATATTGAAAGTATTTTCTTTCTTTCTTTCTTTCTTTCTTTCTTTCTTTCTTTCTTTCTTTCTTTCTTTCTCTTTCTTTTCTTTCTTTCTCTTTCTTTCTTTTTCTTTCTCTTTCTTTCTTTTTCCTTCCTTCCTTCCTTCCTTCCTTTCTTTCTTTTTCCTTCCTTCCTTCCTTTCTTCCTTCCTTTCCTTTCCTTTCCTTTCCTTTCCTTTCCTTTCCTTTCCTTTCCTTTCCTTTCCTTTCCTTTCCTTTCCTTTCCTTTCCTTTCCTTTCCTTTCCTTTCCTTTCCTTTTCGACAGAGTTTCGTTCTTGTTGTTCAGGCTGGAGTGCAATGGCATGATCTCCGCTCACCACAACTTCCACTTCCTGGGTTCAAGCAATTCTCTTGTGTCAACCTCCTGAGTAGCTGGGATTACAAGCATGTGCCACCATGCCCAGCTAATTTTTTGTATTTTTAGTAGAGATGGGGTTTCTCTATCATGGTCAGGCTGGTCTTGAACTCCTGACCTCAGGTTATCTGCCCACCTCAGCCTCCCGAAGTGCTAGGATTACAGGTGTGAGCCATCATACTCAGCTGAAAGTACTTTCTAAATATTTAGAAATTTCTGTCATAAATTAGTATTTTGGTATTAATTTACAAGAATATTTTATTACATCTGCTCTGCTGAGCACATTACTAGCTTGTAATTGGAGAATATGAGCAAGACTCATGTTATTTATTTTTAATAAAACAGGTATTGTTGTCTCTAAGCCAGACCTGATCACCTATCTGGAGCAAGGAAAAAAAACCTTTAACTATAAAGAGATATGAGATGATTGCCAAACCCCCAGGTAGGTGTGAGTGAAATTGAATACCACAGACTACACGGATAACAGGTCCCAAGGTCAATGAGAAAGCCAGTTTTTAAAATGTGATTCAGAAAACTGTGTTCCAGAGAAAATAGTTCCTGGGCAGCTGTGTTGTTTGTTTATTCATTTATTTAATTTTGCTCCCACAAATGGGCATCTTCTGTCTTGTCATTTTAAATTCTCGAAGGATTCTACTTTTCTTTTGGTGAGCTTCCTTCAAGTTCACAGTGAGAGCCAAAGACATCTTCATGCCATGTAAGAGACTGCAGAGGCTGGGCACATTGGCTCATGTCTGTAATCTCAGAATTTTGGGAGGCCAAGGCAGGTGGACCATCGGAGGTCAGAAATTCAAGACTAGCCTGACCAGCATGGTGAAACCTCGTCTTTACTAAAAATACAGAAATTAGCCAGGTGGGTTGTTCGGCGCCTGTAATCACAGCTACTTGGGAGGCTGAGGCCAAAGAATCACTTGAGCCCAGGAGATGGAGCTTGCCATGAGCTGAGATTGTGCCATTGCACCCCAGCCTGGGCAACAGAGTGAAACTCTGTCACAAAACAAAACAAAACAAAATAAAACAAAACAAAACAAACAAAAAGAGACTGCACAGTCTGGCTGCTTTTCCATTGTTTTGCAGATACGCAAATATCTATCTGCATGATTTAGAGAAACTAAAACTGTTTTTCATGTTCTCTTTTTGCATCAAGTCTGATATGTGTGAGAGTAATAGTTTCTGTTGCATTTTTTTGTTCATTTTTCTGCACAGTCTATCTGTTTTTATTACTATAAAGTCTTGAAATATAGTTTGAAATTATAAGTATGATATTTTTCTGCTTTGTTCTTTTTCCTCAAGGTTGCTTTGGCTATTCAAAGTTTATTTTAGTTTCATGTAAATTTTAGAATTGCATTTTCCAGTACTGTGAAAAAAATGCCTGTGCAATTTTGATAGGAAGTTTATTGAATCTACAGATCACTTTGGATAATATGGCACTTTATTAATATTTATTCTTTCAATCCATAGACATAAAATATTTTAAAATTTATTTGGATCTTCTCTAATTTTTTCATTTTTTATTGTAAAGATTTTCACCTCCATGGTCAATTTTTTTCTCAGAAATTTATTACTTAACGCTATAGTAAATAAAATGTTTTTTCCCTCTAGTTTGTCAGATAGTCTGTTTTAAGTGTATGAAACCATAGCCAGGCACGGTGGCCAATGCCTGTAATTCCAGCACTTAGGGAGACTGAGGCAGGTGTATCAACTGAGGTGGGGAGTTCAAGACCAACCTAACTAACATGGAGAAACCCTGTCCCTACTGAAAATACAAAAATTAGCTGGGTGTGGTGGTGCATGCCTATAATCCCATCTACTCGGGAGGCTGAGGCAGGAGAATCGCTTGAACCTGGGAGGTGGAGGTTGCAGTTAGCCAAGATCGCACCATTGCACTCCAGGCTGGTCAACAAGAGCAAGACTCTTTCAAAAAAAAAAAAAAAGTGTATAAAAACCATATATATACTTCTACGTTAATTTTGTATTTTGCTAATTTACTGAGTGTGTTTATTAGTTTAGACAGATTTTTATGTACTGTTTATGGTTTTTTATATATACAATTGTATGATCTACAAGCAGCAACTTTTTACTTATTTTTTTTATTTCAATAGATTTATTTTTATTTTTATTTTTTATTTTTTTTGAGACGGGGTCTCACTCTGTCGCCCAAGCTGGAGTGCAGTGGCCGGATCTCAGCTCACTGCAAGCTCCGCCTCCCAGATTTAGGCCATTCTCCTGCCTCAGCCTCCCGAGTAGCCGGGACTACAGGCGCCCACTACCTCACCCGGCTAGTTTTTTGTATTTTTTAGTAGAGACGGGGTTTCACCTGTTAGCCAGGATGGTCTTGATCTCCTGACCTTGTGATCCACCCATCTCGGCCTCCCAAAGTGCTGGGATTACAGACTTGAGCCACCGCGCCTGGCCGATTTTTTTTTATTTCTATGACTAATTCTTCTGCCACATACTTCCAGTGCTACATTAAAATAGAAGCATTGGCCAGACTCCGTGGCTCACACCTGTAATCCCAGCACTTTGGGAGGCCAAAGTGTGTGGATCACCTGAGGTCAGGAGTTTGAGACCAGTCTGACCAATATGATGAAACCCCGTCTCTACTAAAAATACAAAAATTAGCCGAGTGTGGTGACATGAGTCTGTAATCCCAGCAACTCAGGAGGCTGAGACAGGAGAATCGCTTGAACACGGGAGGCAGAGGTTGCAGTGAGCCAAGATCACACCAATGCACTTCAGCCTGGGCAACAAGAGCAAAACGGCATCTCACAAAAAAAAAAAAAAAAAAAAGAAAAAAAGAAGCATTGGCAATGGGCACAATATGGTTTTGTATTGGTGTCTGAATTCAATGGAGCAAGTACCTCTTCAAGTTTTCACAAACTGATTTTCGAAGGTAAAGATCTTCTTTTGTTGGCCCTTAGGGTGATGAGATCTTCTCTGAATTTGTACTGAAGAGGGGTTGTAGCTTGGTCACAAAGCTGCTGGGTCTGCACTAGGGTCCACCTTTAGTTGGCTTGGTATAGGGGCTTGGGTAGTTGTAATTTCCATTTTATTTTTAGACTGAATATCCTTCAGGACTTTGCTCCACAGGGCAGACACTAGGGCATGTTTTTGCAGTCAGGACTGCTTATGGTAAGCCTTATATCAGGATGTGGATGAGTATGGCTTTCAGTGAGTATCAGAGAGCATTTCCTCAAGTAACCCTGTGAGGGTTTCTATATAGGCAGAACGGACCACATACTTGGCTCAGTTAAATGAAACTGAGTCATTGAACTGCTTCAGGGACCACAGTAAAGGCCAAGGTCTGCAGGCCTGCCTACATGGCTGTAAATGGGTGCCTTCCTCCAGGTTTCTGGAATGGCTGGACCTCTCCCAGACTCTGTCTGGGAGGAGTTTGGGATGGTTACAAAGTAAGTTCAGAAATGTCAGTGGGACCAAGTTGGGTAAACCCTAGCCTTGTCTGTAGCCAAGAACAGGGTTCCTTTAGTTTCCCACCTATATGAGGGCCTACCTTCTGAATAGAACAATTCTCAATCTTAAGCTTTAACAGCATTTCACAACTCCCTCCATGGATCTCAAATCTCTCTTACAGGCACTTATTTTGGAGATGGCATCTTGCTACATAACCCAGGCTGGTCTCGAAATCCTGTCCTGAAGCAGTTTCATAACCTTAATGTACCATGTAGCTGTCATTACAGGTGTGAGCCACAATACCTGATTCTCTCATAAAGGCATTTTTGTCAGGTATGGCTGATTTTTTTTTTTTTTTTTTCCTGTAAGAGGATATGAAAATAGGGCACTTTAGTCTTTTCTTTTCTTTTTTTTTTTTTTTGCAATTTGTTTTCTTTTTCTTTTTTTTTTTTTGAGATGGAGTTTTGCTCCTTTTGCCCAGGCTATAGTGCAATGGTGTGGTCTTGGCTCACTGCAACCTCCATCTCCCTGGTTCAAGCAATTCTCCTGCCTCAGCCTCCCAAGTAGCTAGGATTACAGGCGCCTGCCACCATGCCTGGCTAATTTTTTATTTTTAGTAGAGACGGGGTTTCACCATGTTGGCCAGGATGGTCTCAATCTCTTGACCTGCATGCCTCAGCCTACCAAAGTGCTGGGATTACAGGCTGAGGCACTGCGCCCAGGTAGTCTTTTTATCTTACTAATGTCACTCTCCTTATACATTTTTACTTTCTATTTTCTACTGCAAATTTTTCTGTAATTTTAGATTCAGATATTTAAAACAATATGCTAGAATTTGCATATTATGCCTGCAGTAAATTAGATAATTAGTAGGTAATCTGTATTTACTCAAGTATTTACTTATAAATTTAATTTTGCTGCTGGCAAAAAGGAATTATAGGATTTTCCTCTACTTTCTTCAGCCTCTATCTGAATAATAACATAGTTTATTTCCTAATATTTGTTTTACATATCAGAAGGTCTAACCCTGTTCTGCAAAGTAAATACATATATTTTCTGTATTTAACAATGTAAGGCTATTCTTTGCTTCTAAAGTTGAATTACAGCAGTTTCATTTTGTGTAAGAATAGCATATATTTAAAACATAAATATAACTCTAGTTTCTTTTAAATGCTTATTTATTAAAAGTTTCTCATTAGAATCTTCTATTTATAATTATACCGCATATTCTCTGAAATTTTACTGCCACACAGTGCATGCCAATGATTCAAAATACCCGCATTTGATGAGTACACAGTAATAGTTAAATATTCCAGTTACCTAGACAATCTTTTTGTTTTTGTGAGACAGAGTCACATTCTGTAGCCCAGGCTGGAGTGCAGTGGTGTGGGCTTGGCTTACTGCAACCTCCACCTCCTGAGTTCAAACCAATTCTCGTGCCTCAGCTTTCCAAGGAGCTAAGATTACAGATATGAGCCACTGCACCTGGCCTCAGTGTAGGTTTCTTAACATCAGTTTTTTGTGTCTGTTGGTTTTACTTTCGTATTACAATTTTAGACAATTTGAAATTCTGTTTGTACAGTTTAAGTCAATTTGAGGTTTAATTAAGAGATAAATTATGCATGTTCATCACAATCAGATTACATATGTATGTATGTTTATTTATAAATATGATCCCAATTTTAGTTATATCTTTTTTTTTTATTTTTTTTTATTTTTTGTTTTTGAGATGGAGTCTCACTCTGTAGCCCAGGCTGGAGTGCAGTGGCCGGATCTCAGCTCACTGCAAGCTCCGCCTCCCGTTCACGTCATTCTCCGGCCTCAGCCTCCCAGGTAGCTGGGACTACAGGCGCCCGCCACCTCGCCTGGCTAGTTTTTTGTATTTCTTAGTAGAGACGGGGTTTCACTGTGTTAGCCAGGATGGTCTCGATCTCCTGACCTCGTGATCCACCCGTCTATCCTATATTCTTTCTTAGCTGATTTTCAATGGTAGTTTTATCTTATCTAAGTGAGTTGTCATGGATATAGTCTTATTTTTACTGTGTGTTTAATAATGAATATATATTTCCTTTTGTGAGAAGAAAACTTTAGTGATTTGAAGGTAATTTTCAAAAAGATTTATAATTCTGTATTTTTTTCAGGTTTTCTTTAAAAGAAATGTTTTAAAAACACATAACATAAAATGTACCGCCTTAAATCTATTGAAGTGTATATTTCACGGCCAGGCATGGTTGTGGCTCTCATCTGTAATCCAAGGATTTTGGGAGGCCAAGACAGAAGGATCCCTGGAGCCCAAAAGCTTGAGACCAGCTTGGGCAACATATGGAGACCTTTCTCTATTAAAAAAAAAAATTGATAATTGCCAGGCGTAGTGGTGTGCACCTGTGGTCCCATCTACGTTGGAGATTGAGGGAGAGTCAAAATTGTGCCTCTACATTCCATCTTGGTTGAAAGAGTGAGACCCTGTCTCAAAAAAAAGCTGTTCATTTCAGGGATGTTAAATATATTCGCATTGTTATGCAAAAGACTTCTAGAAACTTTACGTCTTGTAAAACTTAAACTCAATACCCATTAAGTAACAACTGCTAATTTTACCCTCGTTCCAGCCCTAGATAGACAAACCTTCCACTTTCTCTTTTTATGATTTTGACTTCTTATTTATTTATTTATTTTTTTTTTTTTGACGGAGTCTCGCGCTGTCTCCCAGGCTGGAGTGATGTGGCGCAATCTCGGCTCACTGCAAGTTCCGCCTCCCGGGTTCACGCCATTCTCCTGCCTCAGCCTCCCCAGTAGCTGGGACTAGAGGCGCCTGACATCGTGCTTGGCTAATTTTTTGTATTTTTAGTAGAGATGGGATTCCAGTGTATTAGCCAGGATGGTCTCGATCTCCTGACCTCGTGATCCGCCCGCCTTGGCCTCCCAAAGTGCTGGGATTACAGGCGTGAAACACCGTGCCCGGCATGATTTTGACTTCTTAAGATACCTCATATAAGTGGAATCATAGAGTATCCGTAATTTTGTTACTGGATTAATTCAGGTGACATAATATTCTCCAGGTCATCTTAAAATGTGACAAGATTGTTCTTTTTAAGGTGGAATAATATTTCATCGTATGTATATGTTACATTTTTTGATATGTTTATAAATCAAGAGACATCTGAGTTGCTTCAGCCTTTTGTCTTTTGTGAATAGTGGTACAATAAACATGGATTTTCAAATATGTCATTATTATTATAGCAAGTGGGGTATTGAAATATCCTGCTATAATTATATTTCTCTCTATATGTTTATTCAGTTTTGTTAGTATTTGCTTTATATATTTGAAACCCTAATTTGAAACACACACACACACACACACAAATACACACATGTACAAACAAATTTTTGATAGGTTCCCAGTGAATGAATCTATATATTGTTTAATGTCCTTCTGTGTCTTTTTGAAGTTTTGACTTAAAGTACATTTTATAAAATATGACAGTTTTTGACTTAAGATGTAGCTTGTGTAATATTATTTTGACCTCTTCTGCTCTCATTTGATTAATATTTACATGAAATTTCTCCTTCCATCTTACCACTTTCAGTCATTATCATTAGATCTGAGGTGACTCTTGTAGAAAGGCCAGTTGGATCTTGATTTTTAATTTTTTTTTTTTTTTTTTTTTGAGATGGAGTTTCACTCTGTCACCCAGGCTAGAGTGCAAGTGGCGCAAACTTGGCTCACTGCAACCTCCACCTTCTGGGTTCAAGCGATTATCCTGCCTCAGCCTCCCGAGTAGGTGGGATTACAGGTGCACACAACCACACTTGGCTAATTTTTGCTCTTTTTGTAGAGACAGGGTTTTGCCATGTTGGTCAAGCTGGTAAAATTGTTTAATAATGCTTTTTATTGAAAGTATGTCTCTTGATTGGAAAGATAATTGTGTATATATATATATTTAAATAGTTTTCTGAAAGAGAAAAACTTATCTTTTTTTGTGTGTGTGATGGAGTCTCATTCTTTCATCCAGGTTAGAGTGCAATGGTGCAATCTCAGATCACTGCAACCTCCACCTCCTGGGTCCAAGCGATTCTCCTGTCTCAGCCACCTGAGCAGCTGGGATTACAGGCACCTGCTACCACACTGGGCTAATTTTTGGTATTTTTAGTAGAGATGGGTTTATGCCATGTTGGCCAGGCTGGGCTTGAATTCCTGACCTTAAGTGGTCCGCCTTCCTTGGCTTCCCACAGTGCTGGGATTACAGGCATGAGCCACCACACCTGGCCAATATTACTTTATTAGTTCTTTTATTTGATTCTTGTATCTTTGTCTCTCATTCTTTTTCTGCCTTTTTGTATATTTTTTTAATTTTTGTATTGATATGCTTTCAATTTTCTTCTTATTTTCTTTTGTGTATCTATACAGATATTTTCTTAGTAGTATCTTGGGGATTACATAAAACCTGTAAAAGATCCAACCATATATTTAAGTGTAGTAAAAAATTAACTTCAGTTGAATGCAAAAAATCTTCATGATTACACCTGCCTTCAACTTTGTTATTGATTTTGCTAATTATATTTTTTATGTTTTATATATTCATTAACAATGTTTGTACAAGCCTGTAATCCCAGCACTTTGGGAGGCCGAGACAGGCGGATCTCGAGGTCAGGAGATAGAGACCATCCTGGCTAACACGGTGAAACCCCGTCTCTACTAAAAAGTACAAAAAACTAGCCGGGCGAGGTGGCGAGCGCCTGTGGTCCCAGCTACTCGGGAGGCTGAGCCAGGAGAATGGCGTAAACCCGGGAGGCGGAGCTTGCAGTGAGCCGAGATCGTGCCACTGCACTCCAGCCTGGGAGACAGAGCGAGACTCCGTCTCAAAAAAAAAAAAAAAAAAAAAAAAAAAAAAAAAAAAATCACCTTTAACCTACTCTTCTTTGGCAGTCTTTTATATACATATAGATACAGATATAAGATAGGTGGCTAGAGAAACATATACAGGGAAAATGGGTAACATAGGTATGCCAATGTAATTTCCATTGTTGCTAAAAAACAATGTTTGTAATAATTTCTCTACTTTATCTTTTAAGTTTTAAATAGCTGAAAGTGTTTTCTGCACCCTTATGATAATGATAAGTAAGCAATTCCATTTTTGTGTATGTGCATATCTTTCCCAGAAAGTTATGTATTTTCATCTGATTATGTGTTGTTTTCTTGCATTATGTTATTTTCAGTGGAAGAAACTCCTTTCAGCATCTTTGATATGTAGGGCATATGCAGTGCCAATATGCTTTCTCAGGATTTGGTTATTGTGGAAGGACCTCTTTTTATTTGGTGGTACGATTCTGCTGATGGTATTATTCTCACGTGACTTTTTAAAATTATAACTTTTTGGGCCGGGCGCGGTGGCTCAAGCCTGTAATCCCAGCACTTTGGGAGGCCGAGGCGGGTGGATCACGAGGTCAGGAGATCGACACCATCCTGGCTAACATGGTGAAACCCCGTCTCTACTAAAAATACAAAAAACTAGCCGGGCGTGGTGGCGGGCGCCTGTAGTCCCAGCTACTCGGAGGCTGAGGCGGGAGAATGGCGTGAACCCGGGAGGCGGAGCTTGCAGTGAGCCGAGATCGCGCCACTGCACTCCAGCCTGGGCGACACAGCGAGACTCCGTCTCAAAAAAAAAAAAAAAAAATAAAATAAAATAAAATAAAATTATAACTTTAACAATATCACAGTTTCCTTCTGACCTGTAAAACTTTTTTTTTGATAAATTCGCTGGTTATCTCATGAGACTATGCTTACAGATGACACATTTTTTAATCTTGCAGCTCCCAAAATTCTCTTCTTATCTGTGATTTTTGAAATTTTGCTTATAGTTGTGTTTGTTATAAATATCTTTGTGTGTGTCCTAGTTTGTTCAGCTTTTTCATGTTTACATTATTTTTTCTCTTAAGAAATTTTTCAGTGTTTTTTTTTGTATTTTTTATATCCACAATTTTTGGTTTTTGCTATTTTAAGATTTTTTCTTGTCATCCTCATTTTTCTGATCTTCATTAGTTGTCTGTGTTCCTATTTCACTTACTGAATATTATTCAATTTTATTTATTTATTTTTCTGAGACAGAGTCTCGCTCTGTCTCCCAGGCTGGAGTGCCATGGCACAATAGTGGCTCACTGCAATGATACTGGCTCACTGCAACCTCTGCCTCCTAGGTTCAAGCGAGTCTCCTGCCTCAGCCTCCCAGTAGCTGGGATTACAGGTGCCTGCCTCCACACTCGGCTGATTTTTGTATTTTTGCTGGAGACTAGGTTTCACCATGTTGGCCAGGCTGATCCTAAACTCCTGAACTCAAATGATCCACCCACCTCGGCCTCCCAAAGTACTGGGATTACAGGCGTGAGCCACCGTGCCAGGCCTACTTCATTTTATTTTATTTTATTTTTGAGACAGTCTTGCTCTGTTGCCCAGCCTGGAGTGCAGTGGTACAATCTTCACTTACTGCAACCTTCCGCTCCTGGGTTCAAGCAATTCTCATGGTGTCAGTCTCCCAAGTACCTGGGATTACAGGCACAGGCCACCATGCCCAGCTAATTTTTGTATTTTTAGTAGATACAGGGTTTCACCATGTTGGCCTGGCTGGTCTCAAACTCCTGACCTCATGTAATTTTCCCACTTGGCCTCCCAGTGTATAAGGATTACAGGAGTGAGCCACCAAGTGTGGCCTGTTCAATGTATTCTGAATTTTTAAAATTACTTTATACAGTTTTTATAGTTGCTTTTAAAATTTTTTATTTTATTTTATTTATTTATTTATTTTTTTGAGACGGAGTCTCGCTCTGTCGCCCGGGCTGGAGTGCAGTGGCCGGATCTCAGCTCACTGCAAGCTCCGCCCCCCGGGTTTACGCCATTCTCCTGCCTCAGCCTCCCAAGTAGCTGGGACTACAGGCGCCCGCCGCCTCGCCCGGCTAGTTTTTTTTTGTATTTTTTAGTAGAGACGGGGTTTCACCGTGTTCGCCAGGATGGTCTCGATCTCCTGACCTAGTGATCCGCCCGTCTCGGCCTCCCAAAGTGCTGGGATTACAGGCTTGAGCCACCGCGCCCGGCCCTTTTAAAAATTTTATAATTTTTTTTAATGGGGTCATGTTGCCCAAATATTTTGTATACATTGTAATCTTTGAGATTCCGACATAACAAAAAGCTACCTGTTCCAATCTTTATAATACAGCTTTGTCCTGGTGTCGTCTGAAATCAATTGTCTTGGCTAGAGATTCTGAGAATTTCTCAAACATGTTTTTAGGATGAGTCTTGTCTAAAATTTTGTGTTTATTGATTAATTAAATCAGCTTATTCATATTTCTTCTTAGTAGTCATTTGCTACACCCCTTTCCTGTTTGGGTTCCTGCAGTTTCTCTGCTTCTGTAACATTTACCTTTAGACTCAGCAGACTCAAACTGTCATTCCAATGTATATCACCATTTCTTTCAGCATTTTATGTCATGGGAGACATTAACCAGTGTCTAAAAAAGTTCCTAGAAGCCGGAAATAAAGATGTATGTGCCAATATTTTTCTTATTTGTTTTTTTTTTTTAAATAAACCAGGAGTTGGCAATTTACATTTGTGTGTGTCTATGTGTGTGAGAGACAGTCTTTCTCTGTTACCTAGGCTGGAGTGCAGGGGCATAATCTTGACTCCCTACAATCTCTGCCTCTACAGTTGAAGCAATTCTCCTGCCTCAGCCTCCAGGTACCTAGGATTAAAGGTGCCTGTTACCATGCCTGACTAATTTTTGTTTTAATTTTTAGTAGCGTTGGGGATTCACCATGTTGGTCAGGCTGGTCTCAAACTTTTGACTTCAGTTGATCCACCCGCCTTGCCTTCCCAAAGTGCTAGGAATACAGGCATAAGCCATTATGCCTGGCCAGCAATTTACTTTTTTTTTTTTTTTTTTTGAGACGGAGTCTCCCTTTGTTGCCCAGACTGGAGTGCAGTGGTGCAATCTTGGCTCACTGCAACCTCCGCCTCCCTGGTTCAAGCAATTCTCTACCTTTGCCAAATAGCTGGGATTAAAGGTATCCTCCACCACATCAGGCTAATTTTTTTGTGTTTTTAGTAGAGACGGGGTTTCATCATCTTGGCCTGGCTGGTCTTGAAGTCTTGACCTCGTGATTCACCCACCTCTGCCTTCCAAAGTACTTGGATTACAGGCATGAGCCATCATGCCCAGCTGGCAATTTACTTTTGAAAGCACAATGTTATACTGGACAGCAGGAAGAGCTGTGTTGAGTATAAGTGACACAGCTTTCTTTTTCTTCTATATGGCTCCTTTGCATTGTGCTAACCTGTGGCCCTTCACACACTTAACTCATGTATAAATTTTTTACAAATGTATTTTGGTCAGTATGTTTTTGTTAAATTTATATGTCCAGGAAGAAATTGCAGTTGGTAGTATTTTGCTATGTCATCTTGCTTATGTAGTTTGTATAATTTTATTGGTTAGATTTGCAAAGTATATTTATCTGAGTCTAGCAATTGAAGTAGTGTGTTTTCATTGTTTCTTTCAGTTATGTGTTCTCATTTTGCCCAAGAACTTTGGTCAGAGCAGAGCATAAAAGATTCTTTCCAAAACGTGCTACTGAGAAGATATGAAAAATGCAGACATGACAATTTACAGTAAAAAAAAAAAAAAAAAGGCTGTAAAAGTGTGGGTGAGCATAAGTTGCACAAAAGAGATTATAATGGACTTAACCAATGTTTGACAAACACCCAGAAAAAAATATTTCAATGTGATAAATATGGAAAAGTCTTTCCTAAGTTTTCAAATTCAAACAGACATAAGATAAGACTTACTGGAAAAAGTCCTTTCAAATGCATAGTATTTGGCAAAGCTCTTAACTGGTCCTCAACCCTTACTACCTGTAAGAAAATTCATATAGGAGAGAAACCTTACAGATGTAAAGAATGTGGCAGAGATTTTAATCAATCTGCAAACCTCACTACACATCAGAGAATTTATACTGGAAAGAAACCCTACAAATGTAAAGAATATGGCAAAGCCTTTAAGCACTCCTCAAACCTCACTACACATAAGAAAATTCATACTGGAGAGAAATCCTACAAATGTGAAGAATGTGGCAAAGCCTTCAATGGGTCCTCAGACTTTACTACACATAAGTTAGTTCATACTGGAGGGAAACCTTAAAAATGTGAAGAATGTGGCAAAGCTTTTAACTGGTCCTCAGACCTTAATAAACATGAGAGAATTAATATTGAACAGAAAACCTACATAGTGAAGAATGTGGCAAATATTTTAAATGTTCCTCCACTTTTAATAAACATAAGATAATTCATACTGGAGAGAAACTCTATGAATGTGATGAATATGGGAAAGCCTTTAACCAGCCCTCAGCTCCTACTACATAAGAGAATTTATATGGAACATAAACCCTACAAATATGAAGAATGTGATAAAGCTTTTTTAACAAAGTTTTCAACCCTTGTTACACATAATTCATACTGGTCAGAAACCCTAGAAGTGTGAAGAATGTGACAAAGCCTATAACAAGTTCTCAATTCTTTTTTTTTTTTTTTTAATTGAGATGGATTTTCACTCTTGTCACCTAGGCTAGAGTGCCATGGCAAGATCTCAGCTCACTGCAACTTCCACCTCCTGGGTTAAAGCCATTCTCCTGCCCCAGCCTCCCAAGTAGCTGGGATTACAGGTGCATGCCCACCACTACACTTAGCTAATTTTTGTATTTTTAGGAGAGATGGGGTTTTGCCATGTTTGCCAGGCTGGTCTCCAACTCCTAACCTCACGTGATCCACCTGCCTTATCCTTATAAAGTGCTGGGATTACAGGCATGAGCCACAACACCTGGCTATAAGTTCTGAACTCTTAAGAGACATGGCGCTAATTCATGCTGAAGAGGAAATCTACAAACCTGAAAGACGTGACAGTGCTTTTACCAACACCCCCAAAGTTCCTATACATAAAAATAAATTATACTAGTGTGATGCCCTAGAAATGTATAAAATGTGACAAAGCCTTTATATGGTTGCCACACTGGATTCTATGGCAGTATGCTTGTTTGGCAGTATGATTGCCATACTGTCAATACTGTCAAAACTCCTGTAAGTGTGAAGAATGTGGCAAAACTTTTAATCAGTGCTTACACCTTATTTCACAGGAAAGCTATTATCCTTGAGAAAAATTGTACAAATATAAAAATGTGGAAGAACCATTAATGCCTACTCACTGGAACAAAACAAATAAATAAAATTGGAGCATTTATGGGAACAAAACAAATAAATAAGGTGACTAATAGAAAACTAAACACCTCAAAAATGCTGAAAGCAAATGTATACTTTCTGCTTTGTCTTGAATTTATTTATTTATTTTATTATTATTATTTTTTTGAGACAGAGTTTCACTCTTGTTGCCCGGGACCGAGTGCAATGGCACGATCTCAGGTCACCTCAACCTCCACCTTCTGGGTTCAAGCGATTCTCCTGCCTCAGTTTCCCCAGTAGCTGGAACTGTAGGCATGTGCCACCATGCCCAGCTAATTTTTTTGTGTGTTTTTAGTGCAGAGAAGATTTCACCTTTTTGGCCAGTCTAGTCTTGCACTCCTGACCTCAAATGATCCGTCCACCTCGGCCTCCCAAAGTGCTGGGATTACAGGTGTGAGCCACCACTCCCAGCCTGTCTTGAATTTATTAATGTAAAATGTTATGGCTTATGGGCCGTGCGCGGTGGCTCATGCCTGTAATCCCAGCACTTTGGGAGGCCGAGGAGGGCGGATCACGAGGTCAGGAGATCAAGACCATCCTAGTTAAAACGGTGAAACCCCATCTCTCCTAAAAATGCAAAAACAAAATTAGCCGGGCGTGGGGGTGGGCGCCTGTAGTCCCAGCTATTCCGGAGGCTGAGGCGGGAGAATGACGTGAACCCGGGAGGCAGAGCTTGCAGAGAACCAAGATCACGCCACTGCACTCCAACCTGGGAGACACAGCGAGACTCCGTCTCAAAAAAAAAAAGTTATGGCCTATGGTTTGGTTCGGATTCTCCCCATTATCTGCCCATTAAAGGACAGGCAACTTTATCTCCAGAAATAATACTCTTGCCGGGTGCAGTGGCTCACGCCTGTAATCCCAGCACTTTGGGAGGCCGAGGCGGGCGGATCACGAGGTCAGGAGATCGAGACCGTCCTGGCTAACACGGTTTAAATTAGCCCGGCGTAGGCCGGGCGCGGTGGCTCACGCCTGTAATCCCAGCACTTTGGGAGGCCGAGGCGGGCGGATCACAAGGTCAGGAGATCGAGACTATCCTGGCTAACACGGCGAAACCCCGTCTCTACTAAAAAATACAAAAAACTAGCCGAGCGAGGTGGCGGGCGCCTGTAGTCCCAGCTACTCGGGAGGCTGAGGCAGGAGAATGGCGGGAACCCGGGAGGTGGAGTTTGCAGTGAGCTGAGATCCGGCCACTGCACTCCAGCCTGGGCGACAGAGCGAGACTCTGTTTCAAAAAAAAAAAAAAAAAAAGAAACAGGAGACGACAACAGGACCACATTAATGGGAGGAAAAGGGTAACCTGGGTAAAAGTGCTCACTGGCATTATGGAAGAACACTTAGCAAGTTGTAGTGAATGATCAGCCTCTGGGATACCCATAGTCTACCAAAAAGGCTGAACTCATTCTAATTCAATCAGCATGTCTGCACCATTCTGGTGACCCAGGTTTACACTGTTCCTTACAGAAATACCGTGAAGCCCAGTGGGTAATATCCTAGAGTTGAACTTATTTCAAAAAGCATACCTAATTACTTGTTTTCACATTTGAAAAACCTTAAAAACAATGAATTTATAAATAATTAACTTCTAATTATAGATGATTCTATTATACTGTAATACAAGATTAAACTGTAAACACCTTAATATGAGTATTTCTTGAATTCATGATTAGTTATGTAGATAGTGTCTTTCAAATTAACATGACAAAAGTAACAATTAGAGAAAACATTTGAAATGAGATAAAATGAATCAAAACCACATCTCAATGGCTTGGTGTAATTGCCATGCTTTTGGAAATGGCCAGATGACTAACAAGAAACAAAGATTTTGGTTTTGCTCAATGATTGTTTTTGACCTTAGAAATCTAAAATCCTGACTAAAGTATTCAAAGGGAATATTTTATAGGTGGCTTCTCACGGTTGCCAAGGCAACGAAAGAAAAATTCTGATAGGTAGGAAAATGCACACTATATACACACATTGCTCTTCTCTGATTTACTTTAACATTGAAAAATTGAGGATTGTAAAGGCAGTCTCAATTTAGAGTACAATTAAAAGATTTGTTTTTCAAAAAAAGCAAATGTATAAAATTAATGGGTAACAGATGCCATTAGTTGTTAAAAAATAGTATGACTAAATTTAGTAAGTATCTAGTCAGGCAAATAACAGCCCAATTAAATGAAGACCCTAATAGGTGCATGTGGAAAGCACTGCTGTGCAGTGTGGAGCACCTCCACTCAGCATTTTCTTCTGCCTCTTTACAGACATACCAATTTCCCCTGAGTGACTCACGGTGCATACTGGGAACTGAGAATGCTGTGTTCAGAGTGATTACTGAAGACATGATTAATACACTTCTTCCATATGATAACAAAATGTTATAAATCTTACTCTGCCTCAGAAAAGCTTGTAGGAAAAGATTATAGTACTCAATTTGGGTTCATGAAAAATTTCAATATTCCAGATAATTCAGACTCTTAAATGTCAATGAAATCTCATAAAACATATTTGAATAAGATGAAATCGTCTTAGCTAAGAATTTTATATTACCAGTAAGTTTACAAAACCAGTACTTTAAGCCAAATAACAATGTCTGACACGTGAATAGCACCCAGGCAAGTGCTCTTCATGATCGTTGTTAAAGTAACAATAGCACCATGTACTTTCCTGGGACCTGCTGGCCTATTTTCCACTGACATAAAGTGGAAAAGGTGGCCGGGCACGGTGGCTCATGCCTGTAATCCCAGCACTTTGGGAGGCCGAGGCAGGAGGATCATGAGGTCAGGAGTTCAAGACCAACCTGGCCAAGATGGTGAAACCCCGTCTCTACTAAAAAATACAAAACTTAGCTGGGCGTAGCGGCAGGCACCTGTAATCCCAGCTACTGGGGAGGCTGAGGCAGGAGAATTGCTTGAACCCGGGAGGTGGAGTTTGCAGTGAGCTGAGATCGTGCCACTGCACTCCAGCCTGGGCGACAGAGCAAGACTCTGCCTCAAAAAAAAAAAAAAAAAAAAAAGTGGAAAAGGCATCAAAATGGCAAAGGAAAGTGATATAAATTGAATGCTTATATGTAATAAAATTTTAAATAAAAAATAACTTTTGATGTTGTGCAACTATAGGTGAGACTATTAGTGAGGTCATATTTTTACTTATATTGACTAAATAACCATTCACAATATTCTTATTTAGAATAATATTCCTTTTCTGCTGTATATTTGCTAGCTTTGATCAAATGTTATGGGAGCTCAATAGAAATCAACAAAATGAATCTTTATTTTACCACAAGCATTGACGCATATGCTTGTTTTTCTTAAAATGCATTAGCTTTTTACAAAATATTTATACATTTTTTTCAGTTTATTGTTTATTGCTGAAAAGTGGCCATCCTGCCAGAAAACTGCTATTCTCAGTTGTAACCACACTGACTAACAGTGAGTGGAAATGAAGTGGATAAAAAGCAAATGTGTCTTCTCTGTGTATTTTTTTTGTCCATGGTCTGAAGAACAGAAGGATGCAGAAGATGAAAGGAAATATAATCCCTGAAAGATCACGAAGAAGCTCTCTTAAACAGCCAAAAAAAACCCACACAGAGGAAGTTTTTTTTTTTTTTTTTTTTTTGACTTTCTACTTCTATGAGTTTAATTTTTTTTTCTTTTTCTTTTTGAGACAGAGTCTCAATCTTTTGCCCAGGCTGAAGGGAAATGGCACAATCTTGGCTCACTGCAACCTCCAGCTCTTGTACTCAAGCGATTCTCCTTCCTCAGCCTCCTTAGTAGCTGTGATTACAGGCACACGCCACCACGCCCACGCTACTTTCTGTTTTTTTAGTAGAGATGGGGTTTCACCATGTTGGTCAGGCTGGTCTCAAACTCCTCACCTTGTGATTTCCCTGCCTTGTTCTCCAAAGTGCTGAGATTACAGGCGTGAGCCACTGCGCCTGATGAGTTTACTTTTTTTTTTTTTTACACTTTACATGCAAATAGAATTATGTGGGCTGGGTGCGGTGACTTATGCCTGTAATCCCACCAATTTGGGAGGCCCAGGTGGGTGGATCGTTTGAGGTCAGCAGTTCGAGAACAGCCTGGATAACATGGCTAAACCCTGTCTCTACTAAAAATATAAAAATTAGCCAGGTGTGGTGGTGGGTGTCCGTAATCACACGTACTGGGGAGGCTGAGGTAGGAGAATTGCTTAAATCCAGGAGACGGAGTTTGCAGTGAGCCAAAATGGTGTTACTGCATCATTGCCTGGGCAACAAGAGCTAAACACTATCTCAGAAAAAAAAAAAAAAAAAGAATTTTTTTGCATGTGTTTTTCTGTGCTGGCTTACTTTACTTAGCATAATATTTTTCAGGTTCATGAATATTGTTGCAAATAACAAGACTTTCTTATTTTTAAGGGGTGGCTGAATAGCATTTCATTGTGTACATATACCACATTTTTTTTCTCCATTCCCTATCGATGGACACTTAGGTTGATTCCATACCTTAGCTATTGTGAGTAATCCACTCGCTTCCTTCTCTTTTGTTTTGTTTTGTTTTCATTTTTGATTTGTTTTGTTTGAGATGGAGTCTCATTCTGTCAGCCAAGCTGGAGTGCAGTGACGCAATCTTGGCTCACTGCAACCTCCACCTTCCAGGTTCAAGGAATTCTAGTGCCTCAGCCTCCTGAGTAGCTGAGATTACAGGTGTGCATCACCACACTTGGCTAATTTTTTTATTTTTAGTAGAGGCAGACTTTCACCATGTTGACCAGGCTACTCTTTCATTTGTTTGTGTATTTTTTTCTTCCTTTCCTTCTTTACTTCTAGAAGCATGTTAGTTTTAAAATATAAATTGTGAATATTAAAGGCCTTCATTTCTCTGTCTTGGATTACTATTATGACTGATTTAAAAATAAGTTTTTTTGAAATTTTCTGCATAAAGGTTATTACTTCATTATTCACATGGCTTGAGACAATATAGAAATTAAAATGAACATTTGTTAGTAAAACAGCAATTATCTAGCTCCTGGGAGTGATTTAATCTCTCACCTAGTCTTTAGAAATTCCATCAAGACAAGAACTCTATTTTTTTTTTTTTTTTTTTTTTTGAGACGGAGTCTCGCTCTGTCGCCCAGGCTGGAGTGCAGTGGCCAGATCTCAGCTCACTGCAAGCTCCGCCTCCCGGGTTCCCGCCATTCTCCTGCCTCAGCCTCCCAAGTAGCTGGGACTACAGGCGCCCACCACCTCGCCCGGCTAGTTTTTTTGTAGTTTTAGTAGAGACGGGGTTTCACTGTGTTCGCCAGGATGGTCTCGATCTCCTGACCTCGTGATCCACCCGTCTCGGCCTCCCAAAGTGCTGGGATCACAGGCTTGAGCCACCGCGCCCGGCCAAGAACTCTTTTTTTTTCCAGGAGTGTGTAATGTAAAATCACACTCTTGTCTTTTTGTCTTTGTGGCAGAAGTCGAGTAGTTATGGTAATGAAAAAGAAGTCTAGGTCTCTTTTCAGAAGTAAGATGGTGATGGTGGAAGCAAATATAATGGTACTTGGTACTTAGCCACATTTCAAAACATGCCAGTACAAATTTAAATGAAAATTAAGGAAGTCAAACAGGAAATGAGAAAAAGTAACTACTAGAAACACATAAAATGATAACAATATAACAACTTCACTTTTTTTTTTTTTTTTTGGTTTTGGACAGAGATTCCCTCTTGTTGCCCAGGCTGGAGTGCAATGGCACAATCTTGGCTCACTGCAACCTCCGCCTCCTGGGTTCAAGCGATTCTTTTGTCTCAGGCTCCCCAGTAGCTTGGACTACAGGCACATGCCACCACACCCGGCTAATTTTTGTATTTTTAGTAGAGAGAGGGTTTCATCATATTGATTAGGCTGATCTCAAACTCCTGACCTCAGGTGATCCACCCGCCTCGGCTTCCCAATATGCTGGCGGATACAGGCATAAGCCACAGCTCCTGGACAACAACTTTATTTCTTGAAGCAATTATTTTAAATATAAATTAATTAGACTACTTAAAAAAATGAAATATAATCTTAGGACTTTGGAAGGCCAAGGTAGGCTGATCAGTTGATCCCAGGAGTTCACGAGAGGCCTAGGCAACATGGCAAACTCCGTCTCTACGAAAAAAAAAAAAACAAATAAGCTAGCTGGGTATGATGGCACATACTTGTAACACAGCTACCTGAGAGACTGAAATGAGGATCATCTGAGTTTGGGAAGTTCAGGCAGCAGCAAAATGTGCAAATCAGCCTGGTTGACACAGTGAGGTCCATTCTGAAAAATAAATGAGACTAGGCACAGTGGTTCATGCCTGTAATCCCAGCCTTTTGGGAGACCAAGGCAGGCAGATCACCTGATGTCAGGACTTAAAGACCAGTCTGGCCGTGATGGTGAAAACCCGTCTCTAGCCGGGCGCGGTGGCTCACGCCTGTAATCCCAGCACTTTGGGAGGCCGAGGCGGGCGGATCACAAGGTCAGGAGATCGAGACCACGGTGAAACCCCGTCTCTACTAAAAATACAAAAAATTAGCCGGGCGCGGTTGTGGGCGCCTGTAGTCCCAGCTACTCGGGAGGCTGAGGCAGGAGAATGGCGTGAACCCGGGAGGCGGAGCTTGCAGTGAGCCGAGATCGCGCCACTGCACTCCAGCCTGGGCGACAGAGCGAGACTCCGTCTCAAAAAAAAAAAAAAAAAAAAAAAAAAGAAAACACGTCTCTACTAAAAATACAAAAAATTAGCCGAGTGTGGTGGCAGGCACCTATAATCCCAGCTACATGGGAGGCTAAGCCAGGAGAATCACTTGAACCCAGGAGGCGGAGCCTGGGCCAGAAGAGCAAAACTCCATCGCAAAATAAATAAATAAATAAATAAATAAATAGGTTGGGCACTGTGGCTCACACCTGTAATCCCAGCACTTTGGGAGGCTGAGGTGGGTGGATCACGAGATCAAGAGATCAAGACCAACATGGTGAAACCGTGTTTCTACTAAAAATACAAAAATTGGCTGGGCATGGTGGCGTGTGCCTGTAATCCTAGCTACTCAGGAGGCTGAGGCAGGAGAATCACTTGAACCTGGAAGGTGGAGGTTGCAGTGAACTGAGATTGCACCGATGCACTCCAGTCTTGGTGACAGAGTGACACACCACCTCAAAAATAAATAAATACATACATAAAAATAAATATGTAAATAAATAAAAGTATATAACGAAAAAGAAATAGAATACCTGAGTGGTTTTTTAAAAAGTATACAGCATGCTACCTACAAGAGATTCATTTAAGCATTGAGTCAAATAGGCTGAAAGTAACAGAATGAAAAAAAATGCATATTCCATGAAAATAGTAACCACAATTGAATAAGGTGGTCATAATTATATTAGACACAATATACAATTTTGACATTATATTACGGTAAAGTGAGTTGATTTACCAGGAATCTATAACTATAATATTTATTTATCTATATATATGTGTGTATATAACATCAGGACTCCAAAATATATAAAGCAAATATTGACAAAAGTGAAGCAAGACATACATAGCAACATAATAATTGTAGACATCAAAACCCCATTTGCAATAATAAATAGAAAATTTAGGGGAAAAATAAGAAACAGAAAACTTAGACAACATTACAGACTATATTAATTATTTTGCATATAGAGGAATACTTGAGAGTGCATAATTTATATAGAAAAAAAGATTTATATGGCTCACAGTTTGTCAGACTGTATAAGTGTGTGCCAGCATCTGCTTCTGGTGAGGATTTCAGGAAGCTTAAAATCATGGTGGAAGGTAAAGAGTAACTGGACATATTATATGGTAAGAGACAGAGCAAGTGTGAGGTGAAGGAGCCAGTTTCTTTTAATGAACCAGCTCTCATTTGAATTAATAGAGTGTTAACTTTTTGGTTACCAGGAGGATGTACCAAGCCATTCATGAAAAATTTGCCCCCATGACCCAAACGTGTCCCACCAGGTCCCACATTCAACACTGAGGATTTATATTGCAGCATGAGGTTTGGAAAACATGGACATCCAAACCATATTCTAGACCAACTAGGCTTCACAGACACATAAAAAACTCTCTAGTCAAAACCAAGATAATACACAATGTTCTTATTTGCATCTGGTGTATTTTGTTAGGGCACATAGCAGGTTTTATTAAATTTTAAAATACTGACTGGGTGCAGTGGCTGTTGCTTATAATCCTAACGCTTTGGGAGGCTGAGGTAAGAGGATCCACTGGGGCCAAAAGTTCAAGACCAACCTGGGCAACACAGTGAGATCCTAACACTACAAGCAAGCAAACAATTAGCCAGACACAGTAGTGCATATCTGTAGTCCTAGCTACTCAGGAAACTGACATGAAAGGATCACTTGAGCCCAGGAGGCTGAGGCTACAGTGAGCCAGAATTATACTACTACACTCCAGCCTGGTTGATGGTAAGATCTTGTCTCGAAACAACAACAAATCAATTTGAAAGACTAAAATTATACACTGTGTGTTTTCTAACAAACACTGAATTAAACTAGGAATTAAAAGCAAAAGTCAAACTGGCAAATTCAAAAATATGTATATATAAAATACTCTTCAATATATTTTTGCTCCGGGGTCAAAAAATTTTATTTTTCAAAGATATCAATACAACCTACCATTAAAAGATGATACAAAGTTGTTTGTCAGAAATATTTATTTATTTACAGAAATAGCACTGATTATTGATTAGATATATACTGTTATGGTTTAGGATATGGGATATAGTGTCCAATGTGGCATTATTAGTTTATACCTACTTGTGGCAATAGTGAACAGTTTCAAGAGATGAATACATAGTTCAAAGGGAGGAGAAGTAACTGCACTTTTATTTTAATGTCTCTCTGAGGTTGATAACCAAAGGGACTTGCATTTTTTAGATAAAAGTTTTTTATTTCCCAAATCTCATGATCTAAATTCAAAATTTGGAGCTGCACATTTAGTGCCTGAATGGCTAGAGTAGCAACAGGTGTTAACTGCACATTTGTGAGCACTTTGGCAAGAGGAGTGAGGGGAAAGTGGGGATTCTGATGTCTAAATGTCTACTCAATGCACACATGTTATTCTGATTGGGTTTCTGGGCTACACAGTTTCTGTTATCAGTTTCATTCTGAAGATACAAGAGTCATTGAAAGAGGCAAAATGATTGATTGCTGCCCGGTGAAGTTTGTAGCGATGTGGTCTAGCCTTTCTAGAAGTGACTGTAGAGGACTATAGCTACCAAATAGACAGAGACACAATTCTGCCTGCATATTTAGGCACTTTGCTGCACAACTTTGAGTTGACCGGAAGCCTGAGAGGGAAAGTCTCTAGAGCAAATTCTGGTTGGTACCTTATGTGTTTATATCATGTGTGGTAATTCTAGATAGTGTTTGGAAACAATAATTAAAAGAAAAATTTTCTCCACCCCAGAGAAACCCCACAATAATAGAATAGAAAGAAAACGATTTTATTACACAATAGAACTTGAATGTGACATGGATCTTCGTCAATCTGCTTAAGAGACTGCATAGACAGAAAGATGGTCACTATAATTGGACCATAAGTAGAAGAATTTAAAGCACCATGTCATACATAGTTCATCCTAAATTCACCTGGAGATTGAGGAGGCCATCTGTGTATGCTAATTGCTTATTTTCAATGACAAATAAACTTTTCACATCTTCATAACAGGATGTAGTTTAGCAGCTTGAAGCCAGGTGCCTGCTGAAGGTAGGCTTTCACTCTGCTACAAAAATGGTTGAATAGGGTTCTATCTTTTTGGCTATTTACATTTTAGAGCAGTGGTTCTGTACTCCCTGGCACTGGGTTACAGCACTCCTGCTTGCTTTCTCCTGGTTGCTAGTGTCCTCTCTTGATCTCTATCATCTGCCACTGAGGCACAACCCACAGCACAGCTCACATTTTATGTGACCTCCATTTGCCACAGCAGCACTCTAGTGTCACATCAGAGAGTGAAGCCTGAGCTGCAGGAGGAGAATCTGCAGGCCTCCTCAGTAGAATTACACCTTCACAATAATGGGAATGTGAGCAGTGTTTCAGCCTCAGTTTCTACGTATAGAGGTGACAAGGAAAAAATATCGCTGAATTTTCAGCATGAGTCCAAATAGCAATAGCTGCAAAAATTGTCACTGTGACAGCCCACCGCGTTAAGACACCATAGTATACTAATAGGCCTTCTGAAAGCATTGGAGAGAAAAAAGAGATCTTGATCTGAGCAAGATTATTTTCGTAGAAAAAAGTTAAAAAGATCTTAAGAAAAAGCTCAGATTAGATATGATCGATCAAGTCAGTAAAAGAATATTCCCCTAAAAGCAATTCCTCTCTAAACACCCAAAGTGCACAGCTACTCTCAGCTGAGAAACATGAGCTTTAGGAAGAAAGAGGGCAGATTTTCAGAAGAATTTTATAAAGTTTTTTTTCTACCTTTGCTGCCCTCTCATTTCCTAGCCATTGAATGGAGGTTCTGTATTGAAACACATCTGACAACTTCCAACAACACTTAAAGATGAAGAAATAGAATCTGACTGTTTCTATAGAGTGGAATACATTAGAACTTGTAACATAGCTAACTGAAGAGTTATTATTGTTTTTGCGTGGCCACATTACCTGTCTTTATTTGTCCTGTAATAGCAGCGTTCCAATTTAGTGCAATAAAAGATACTAAAGATGTGTTTACTCATAATTATCCCTATTGAATAAAGTAATAAACGTGTCACACTAATATCTACTATAACAATTTGGTAGTAAATTTTCTTTGGATATTAGGTATAAGTATCTAAGTATGAATAATTTTAATGAACTAGTCATAATGTATGTAGCATTTTAAAAAATTACAACTATAGCTGGGTGCGGTGTCTCACGTCTATAATCCCAACACTTTGGGAGACCGAAGTGTGCAGATCATGAGGTCAGGAGTCTGAGACCAGCTTGGCCTGTATGGTGAAACCCCATCTCTCCTAAAAATACAAAAAAAAATTTAGCCAGGCGTGGTGGAGTCCGCCTGTCATCCCAGCTACCCGGGAGGCTAAGGCAGAAGAATCGCTTGAACCCAGGAGGTAGAGGTTGCAGTGACATGAGATTGCAGCACTGTGGTCCAGTCAGGGCAAAAAAGCGAGACTCCATCTAAAAAAAAAAAAAAAAAAAAAAAAAAAAAAAAAATCAACTATACTTCAGTTAAAACACTATATTTCAAAAGTACAAATAACAATATTAAAATAACAATTTAAGTGATTCATTCAAAGTAAGTATTGTGACTTTATATTCATATGATGTAGAAAATACTGCTTATGGCCCATGCCTGTAATCCCAGCACTTTGGAAGAATGAGGCGGGTGGATCACCTGAGGTTAGGAGTTCAAGACCAGACTGGCCAACATGATGAGATCCCATCTATACTAGAAATACAAAAACTTAGCCAGGCATGATGGCATGTGCTGTAATGCCAGCTACTTGGGAAGCTAAGGCAGGAGAATCACTTGAACTTGAGAGGCAGCTGTTTCAGTGATCCAAGATCATGCCACTGCACTCCAACCTGGGTGACATAGTGAGACTCTATCTCAAAAAAAAGATAATACTGTTTAATGTATATGAATGCAGTTTATCTGCAAACCCTGCACATAACTACGTTAATTGTTCTGAAGTAATAAATAGAAAGTAAGATATAACTACAGACTCCACTGTTCAGTTTGTGCACTGAACTGTTTCTGCTTTTGCAGTATAAGTACTTTAGCCTGCAAATAGTGGATAATTACCTTGGATAATCAGATTTCTTTCAAAGAAACTTAGTATCTTTCAGTCTTTATCATTCTGTGTTGCAAAATTTAATCCTATCTTTGTGCTAAGCATCTGTGTGCTCTTAAAATGAGCGCTTATGTAAACAAATTTGTGTCTACTTTGAAGGACTAAAAATGAAAAAAATGAACTTTTTAGAAGAAAAAAGAAAGCAAAAAATCTGAAGTACTAGATAATCTGGAGTCTGAAAAAATGACATAAGATTTATTTAACTGTTAATATAATTTACGTATATTTCAAAAAAGCACAGAAAAATATCTACATATAATCAAAATGCCTTAAGAAAAGAGAGAATAGGCCAGGCGCGGTGGCTCGAGCCTGTAATCTCAGCACTTTGGGAGGCCGAGATGGGTGGATCACGAAGTCAGGAGATCGAGAACATCCTGGCTAACACGGTGAAACTTTGTCTCTACTAAAAAATACAAAAACTAGCCAGGCGAGGTGGCGGGCGCCTATAGTTCCAGCTACTCGGGAGGCTGAGGCAGGAGAATGGCGTAAACCCGGGAGGCGGAGCTTGCAGTGAGCTGAGATCCGGCCACTTCACTCCAGCCTGGGCGACAGAGTGAGACTCCGTCTCAAAAAAAATAAATTAAAAAAAAAAAAAAAAGAAAAGAGAGAATAGTAAAATAGTTTTTTGATTTTTTTTAAAGAGTTTTTGAACTCGTGGACAACTGAATTTTGCACACAGTATGCACTTAAGATAATGCTTATGGGAGAAAAAGCACAAGAGAGAACGATGTTATAAAAAAATCCATGTGTGCACAAGACCTTTGCAACAGAACAGAGGGACCAGAAATAATGCCACCCTCCTACAACCATCAGTTTTTTTTTGTTTTTTTTGTTTTTTTTTTTTTGAGACGGAGTCTCGCTCTGTCACCCAGGCTGGAGTGCAGTGGCCGGATCTCAGCTCACTGCAAGCTCCGCCTCCCGGGTTCACGCCATTCTCCTGCCTCAGCCTCCCGAGTAGCTGGGACCACAGGCGCCCGCCACCTCGCCCGGCTAGTTATTTTTTGTATATTTTTTAGTAGAGACGGGGTTTCACCGGGTTAGCCAGGATGGTCTCGATCTCCTGGCCTCGTGATCCGCCCGCCTCGGCCTCCCAAAGTGCTGGGATTACAGGCTTGAGCCACCGCGCCCAGCCAACCGTCAGATTTTTGACAAACCTGACAAAAGAAAAGAGGGAAGAATTCTCTCTTTAATAAATGGTGTTGTAATAACTACCTAGCACTATGTAGAAGACAGAAACGGGACCCCTTCATTATACCATATACAAAAATAAGTTCAAGATAAATTAAAGACTTAAATGTAAGACTTAAAGTTATAAGAAACCCTGCAAGATAACCTAAAAATTACTATTCTAGACATAGCAACTGGCAAACACTTCATGACAAAGTTACAAAAAGCAATTGCCACAAAAGCAAAAATTGACAAATGGGACCTATTTAAACTAAAGAGCGTCTTCACAGCAAATAAACTATCAACAGAGTAAACAAACATACAGAATAAAAGAAAATATTTGCAAACTTTGCCTCTGACAAAGGTCTAATATCCAGAATTTATTAAGAACTTAAACAAGTTAACAAGAAAAGAAAAAAAAAACCTCATTACAAAGTAGGTAAAAAATATGAACAGATGTTTTTCAAAAGAAGACATACATGTGGCTAAGAAGCATATGAAAAAAATGCTCATCATTGATCGTTAGAGAAATTAAAAGAAAAACCACAATGAGATACCACATCATACAGGAACCAGGAGAACAGTTCACACCATTCTCCTGCCACAGCCTCCTGAGTAGTTGGGACTACAGGCGCCCGCCACCACGCCCGGCTAATTTTTTTTTTTTTTTGTATTTTTAGTAGAGACAGGGTTTCACCGTGTTAGTCAGAATGGTCTCAATCTCCTGACCTCGTGATCTGCCCACCTCGGCCTCCCAAAGTGCTGGGATTACAGGCGTTAGCCACCACGCCCGGCCTCAAACAAAGTGTTTACACAAGGGAAGGAAATTTTAAGGTATTCACTTTAAAAAAATTTTTTTTTTGAGATAGAGTCTCGCTCTATCACCCAGGCTGGAGTGCAATGGCACAATCTTGGCTCACTGCAGCCTCCGCCTCCTGGGTTCAAGCCATTCTCCTGCCTCAGCCTCACAAGTAGCTGGGACCACAGCCATGCGCCACCACACCTGGATAATTTTTGTAATTTCAGTAGAGATGGGATTTCACCATGTTGGGCAGGCTGGTCTCAAACTCCTAACCTTAAGTGATCGACCCACCTAGGCTTCCCAAAGTGTTGGGATTACAGTTGTTAGCCACTGTACCTGGCTAAGATGCTTGCATTTTATACCTCCAAAAGAAAAGCAAATATATCTACTTCTTTCGGACAATATATGTATTATTTTATTATTTCTATTAAAAACAATGTACTACAAAATTAGTCATATGGGAAAACTTGTAGAAGATACCACGTTTCATCACATATAATTTAGCATTTAACTCAGAAATCAAGACATGATATAGAACTGAGATATTCACTGTTACAAATTTACTCTGCAAAAAGAGGAACTGATGTTTTGACGAGTCTATGTAACTCATCAATTATCTACCACATTATCCTGTGGAAATATGTTTATCGTCTACAGTCAAAATGGAAGAGAGATTTTCTTTTTTTTCTTTTTTTTTTTTGGAGTCTATCTCTGTTGCCCAGGCTGGAGCGCAGTGGTGCGATCTTGGCTCGCGGCAAACTCCACCTCCCAGGTTCAAGCAATTCTCTGCCTCAGACTCCCAAGTAGCTGGGATTACAGGTGCCTGCTATCATGCCTGTATGATTTTTGTAGTTTTAGAGACAGGGTTTCACCATCTTGGAAAGGCTGGTCTTGAAATCCTGACCTCGTGAGGCACCCACCTCATCCTCCCAAAGTGCTAGGATTACAGGCGTGAGCCACCGCGCTTGGCCGATAGCTAGCATTCTTAAAGCTAAGGCTTGGAATTCTGTTTGAAATCACTCAGCCATAAAAAATACACCTGGCCGGGCATGGTGACTCATGCCTGTAATCCCAGCACTTTGGGAGGCTGAGGCAGGTGGATCACGAGGTCAGGAGTTCAAGACCAGCATGACCAACATGGTGAAACCTGTCTCTACTAAAAGTAAGAAAATTAGCCGGGCACGATGGCATGGTGCCTGTAATTTCAGCTACTCAAAAGGCTGAGGCAGGAGATTCGCTTGAACCTGGGTGACAGAGGTTCCAGTGAGCTGAGATCATGCCACTTGTTGGGATGATCAGACCCAACACCAGGCCATGGGGGCTATGAAGTCCGCTTTCAGCCCCTACTAATAAAATGGAAATTACAGTAAAAAAAACCTGATGCAGCTCGGTGCAGTGACTCACTCCTGTAATCCCAACACTTGGGGGGCCAAGGCAGGCAGATCACTTAACACCAGAAGTTTTGGAGCAGTCTGGTCCATCTCTACTAAAAATACAAAAACTACCCAGGCAAAGTGTTGTGCACCTATAATCCTAGCTACTCGGGAGGCTGAGGAATGAGAATCACTTGAACCTAGGAGGCGGAGGTTGCAGTGAGCTAAGATCAAGCCACTGCATTGCAGCCTGTGTAACAGAGTGAAACCGTCAAAGAAAAAAAAAAAAGAAAAACAGAAAAACCTGAAGTCAAAATAAGTAAAGAAATCTTTTCAATGTACAGATCCAATCACCCAGCCCATCTGTTCACTTACACGCTCAATAACCACCCTCCCAGAAGACACTGCACTATGCCCCAGTGAGTGCCCCAGGTGCATTTTACTTTGTAAGTTTTTATGCCATCTCACTGGGGTCAGTTTTTGTGTTTTCTGTAGTTTTTTTTTTTTTTTCTAATTGCAAAATTTTCACTATTTTTATTTCAATGTTTCTCTGCCCCACCCAAGACAATCCAGGGGGCAGAAATTATTTGTTTTCCCCTCAAACCAGCATCTGATTGGCTGACCAGCAATGTGTATCGAATAAAAGGAAGCTAGGTTGGGTGAAGACAATCTTCATGTCTCGAGGGGTTAGCTTTAAAAAAAAAAAAAAAAAAAAAAAAAAAAAAAACTTGCACCAGGAGATGCCTTTCAGCCCCAAGGCTGCCACCTTCTCCCTTGAGAGGCTACGCTGCATACTTCAGGTGGTTCTATGGGAGAAAATGACGCAAGAGCTAATGTTCACTAGACACTCTAGCAGACATAGCCATGGTGGGTATCTTGGTTTATCCCCAGAAAGTACTAAAACCCATGACCAGAAAATAAAACTGGAGGATAGCTGAGGACACATCACCCTATAAAGTTTCCAAAGGGTAATCTTAACCTAAAAACATTCTGGTAATTCCTCTGGAAAAATAAAAGAAAAAAAGGGACAGATATTTTTACAATACAGTGTCAGGGGATTATTCTTTGCTTTCTTCTCAGGGAAAAGATTTACAAACAGAAAATAAATCTTTTCAATACTGTTATGCCATGCTTTTAAAAAATGATTAACTGGCCGGGCGCGGTGGCTCAAGCCTGTAATCCCAGCACTTTGGGAGGCCGAGACGGGCGGATCACGAGGTCAGGAGATCGAGACCATCCTGGCGAACACCGTGAAACCCCGTCTCTACTAAAAAATACAAAAAACTAGCCAGGCGAGGTGGCGGGCGCCTGTAGTCCCAGCTACTTGGGAGGCTGAGGCAGGAGAATGGCGTAAACCTGGGAGGCGGAGCTTGCAGTGAGCTGAGATCCGGCCACTGCACTCCAGCCCGGGCTACAGAGCGAGACTCCGTCTCAAAAAAAAAAAAAAAAAAAAAAAAAGATTAACTGAGGAACATGGGGTATGATAGAGGCCCTGCTTGGGACACTTGTGAAAAATGCCAGGGAAAATCAGTCCCCTGTGGGGTGTGAAAATAATTAAGTGGCAAGCAATTAGACTGAGGACGTGCTAGTCCCCAGATTCCTACTTCTAAGAAAAAACTCTAAACTCAAGTGCATTTTTTGGGTAAATTACTACATTAGGGGCAACAAAATTCAAGTTTAAACAACTATAAACTACCACTTAAGTTCTGATTAAATAACCAGGAAATTTCCACCTTTATTGTACAAATTAAGAAACTACGTAACTATACCCAACCAATTATTGAATTTGGTTTTCTTCATCATGCACCTTATAAATGTCTTTTCTTCAAGCCCCTCCCATGGAGAACAAACCTCAAACTATAGTTGCCTGGTCTACAATTCTTGAATCTCTCTTTGATTAAATTATTTGATATTTTTTACAGTGCCTCCCATAATTTTTTTTTTTTCTTTAGATAGACTCTTGCTCTGTCGCCCATGCTGGAGTGCAGTGGCAAGATCTCAGATGACCACAACCTCCGCCTCCCTGAGTTCAAGCCATTCTCTTTTCTCTGCCTCCAGAGTAGCTGGGACTACAGGCATTCGCCATCACACCCAGCTAATTTTTGTATTTTTAGTAGAGATGGGGTTTCCCCATTTCGGCCAGGCTGGTCTTCAACTCCTGACCTCAAGTCATTCGCCCGCCTCAGCCTCTACTGGTCCCTGCGCAATCTGGGAGAGACGGGGCACTGCGGGTGCAGAGCTGCCTGGAGAGGGCGCCAGGCCGGGTCGCAGTCACCGATGCAGGGAAGAGAAAGGACGGCTGGGGGCCTGGCAGTCAGCACAGCCGCCATCTTATGGCTGAAGGGGACCGAGGCAGAGGTCGGCAAGGAGAACTCGGGGCGCAGATTGTGGAGCTGACTGCAGGGAGGCCTGAGTCCTGCCACAGCCATTTTCCCGCCAAGGGAGGCGGTGACTGAGCGGGCTACCCAGCCTGGGAAACTGTGCTTTTTCCTTGGAACTGTGCAACCCACAAATCAGAAGAAGCCAAGGACCTTCATAAAAGGTTAGAGCAACTGCTAACTAGAATAACCAGCTTAGAGAGGAACATAAGTGACCTGATAGAGCTGAAAAACACAGCAGGGAAACTTCAGGAATCATACAAATGTATCCATAGCCGAACTGACCAAGCAGAAGAAAGGATATCAGAGTTTGAAGACCACCTTGCCGAAATAAGGCATGCAGACACGATTAAAGAAAAAAAAAATAATAAAAAACAAAGCCTCTGAGAAATATAATGTTCTGTGCAGGAAATGCATGAGGGGAGAAGAAAAGACACACACATGCAGTACCTTTAAGGGTGAACAAGCTTATCCCATGTAAATGGGAATGCAGATATAATAAGCAAATTGATACAATAAGAAAATTGCAATGAGAAGAGGAGAAAGGAAAAGATATATATATGTATGTATATATATATGTATATACATACATATATATATGTATGTATATATGTATGTATGTATGTGTGTGTGTGTGTATACACATATATATATGTACACTCACCAGACTATGAAGGATTTATCACCAGACCAGGAAGCCACAGCCTGGGCTCCAGAGTTGGCCACCCATCCGTGCACAGACAAGGAAAGGTCTCTTGAAGCTTTGGTGCACTCTGGGACCCTCGCTCTTCTGTAACAAGTTGTTTGGCGTGAGGCCCAGTCACGAAAGCCCTTTGGGACTGGGCTCAAGGAACACAAAAAGGTCAACTTGTATTTTTGCAGTCGTCTATTGTTTTTCAATAACTAAAGTATGGGAATAGATTGAAATAGAGATTTTTCCAAAACATCGCTGGATGAACGCGTCAAGGGGCTCACATAACCTGTTCCAGAACTTTGTGACCATTGTTTATGTCCACTTTCAATTGAGTTCAAATGTAATATTTAACTTTTCCTCCACCAGCTCCCCTGTCTTGATGAATCAGCTCTGTTTAGGCAAAGAGCAAAGTGAATCCTTTTGGCCATTAAACAACCTCCGCCTCCTGGGTTCAAGTGATTCTCCTGCCTCAGCCTCTCTATTAGCTGGGACTACAAATGTGTGCCACCATGCCTGGCTAATTTTTTGTATTTTTAGTAGAGATGGAGTTTTACTATGTTGACCAGGCTGGTCTTGAACTCCTAACCTCAAGTGATCCACCCATTTTGGCCTCCCAAAGTCCTGGGATTACAGGCTTGAGCCACGCCCCTGGCCCTAAATGATTTCTATCTCCTATAACAGTTTGAAATTAAAGATTGTTTCAAATTGAAAAAAAAAAGACTGTAAGTAAAATATAAAAAGTAAAATTACATTAGATTGCAAATATATATGTAAATCTCGAGAGGTCAAAAATAACAAATTTGATTTATTTATAAAGTTTTATTAACATTAGCCTTAGTATTGATAATAAACTATTACAAAAGTAAAAGTTGATTTTCTCTTGAACAATAATTTTATTTATTTATTATTATGACCGCCAAATACTTCTGTTCACCTTTTGAATACATTCAAAAAGAGAGAGAGTAAAAAAGAGAGTATTTTCCCATGCTCGGGGGTGTGCCTGGCTCAGCTCAGGCAGGAAGCCCTGCCTGAAAAGGCCACAGGTGGCCGGGCGCGGTGGCTCACGTCTGTAATCCCGGCACTTTGGGAGGCCGAGGCGGGTGGATCACCTGAGGTCGGAAGTTCGAGACCAGCCTGACCAACATGAAGAAACCCTGTCTAAACTAAAAATACAAAATTAACCAGGCGTGGTGGCTCATGCCTGTAATCCCAGCTACCAGGGAGGCTGAGGCAGGAGAATCGCTTGAACTCGGGAGGCGGAGGTTGTGGTGAGCCGAGATTGCGCCATTGCACTCCAGCCTGGGGCAAGGAGAGCGAAACTCCGTCTCAAAAAAAAAAAAAAAAAAAAAAAAAAGAAGGCCACAACTTAAGCTGTCACTCTTTCTTCACTGAGCGCCAAGTCGCAGGGCCTGAGGAGCAGGGCCTTAAGCATTATCCAATCAGGGACGCTGGGCTGGAAACTCGTCCAATCAGGCACGCAGCTGGAGCGAAGAGGCCGGCTTCTGGGTTTGGCGCGGCATTTGTTTCTCGCTGCAGCTGGAGCTTCGGGTCTTGTCTCCACTGCTCTGTGTCCTCAGCTCCTAGAGGCCCAGCCTCTGTGGCCCTGTTACCTTCATGTATTGGAAGATCCACAGTTAAGACGCCAGGACCCCCTGGAAACCAAAAATGGTGAGAGTGCCGGTCCGATATCCCGAGAGAGGGGAGGGACTGGTTGGAATCGGTGGGAAGTGGCTGTGGCGGTACTCAGGCCTCACTGTAGTGAGCTCCACAATCTGCGCCCCGAGTTATCCTTGCCCAGCTCGGCCTCAGCCCCTTTCAGCCATAGAATGGTGACTGCGCTGACAGCCGGGCCCGGGGTGTCCTGTCTCTTCCCTGCGGAGTGACTGGGTCCTGGCCTGGATCTCTCTGGTCCATTCTGCACCTGCAGCGCGGCGTCTCTCCCAGATTGTGCAGTGACCAGGGGAGGGTCATCAGGGGAGAATCCTGACTCGGGTGCGGGTTCATGAATGAGGAGAGCCTTGGTTCGTGGGGTTCACAGTTTCTGTTTTCTCTTATTAAAATTTATGGGGCCTGGGCCGGGCGCGGTGGCTCACGCCTGTAATCCCAGCACTTTGGGAGGCCGAGGCGGGCGGATCACGAGGTCAGGAGATCGAGACCATCCTGGCTAACACGGTGAAACCCCGTCTCTACTAAAAAAAAAAATACAAAAAATTAGCCGGAGGTGGTGGCGGGCGTCTGTAGTCCCAGCTACTCGGGAGGCTGAGGCAGGAGAATGGCGTGAACCCGGGAGGCGGAGCTTGCAGTGAGCTGAGATTGCGCCACTGCACTCCAGCCTGGGCGACAGAGACTCCGTCTCAAAAAAATAAATAAATAAATAAAAATAAATAAATAAATAAATAAATTTATGGGGCCTGGTGCGGTGGTTTACACCTGTAATCCCAGCATTTTGGGAGGCCAAGGTGGGTGGATCACTTGAGGTAAAGAAGTGTTAGGATAACTAACTTACCCTTCCAAGATTCAACTTCCTGGTCATAAGTTGTAAAAGTTGTAAATCAACGCTACCCCCTTCGTCCCCTTCTCCTTTTTCCCGCAAATCGCGCATTTACCTTACTTGGAAAAAGTTTGGGTCTAAGCCAAAGGGGTCAGCTTAGATTGTGCCTTCTGACCCCAGCCAATAGGGGACGGACACAAAACCAGGAATTGCATTAGTGTTAAAAACCGCTTCGTGGCCGGGCGCGGTGGCTAAGGCCTGTAATCCCAGCACTTTGGGAGGCCGAAGCGGGCGCATCACGTGGTCAGGAATTCTAGACCAGCCTGGCCGACATGGTGAAACCCCATCTCTACCGAAAATACAAAAATTAGCCGGGCATGGTGGCGGGCACCTGTAATCCCAGCTACTTGGGAGGCTGGGGCACGAGAGAATTGCTTGAACCCGGGAGATGGAAGTTGCAGTGAACTGAAATCGAGTCATTGCACTTTAGCCTATGTGACAGAGCGAGACTCCTGCTAAAAAAAAAAAAAAAAAAAAAAGTAAGTATCTTAAAATCTCCTTTGTTTATATACACTATGTTCGAGTAATTTCACTGGATTTTTCAAACAGCTTCAAAAATCAAGTGAATAACACTGACATGGAAATTAAAGCTTGAACCTACTAATTCCAAGCTAATGCTAATATTAAGCCTGCAAAAAGAGGCTTTTTTTTTTTTAAACTTTTTTTTTTTTTTTTTTTGAGATGGAGTTTCACTCTTGTTGCAATGGCGTGATCTCGGCTCACCATGACACTACCTCCTGGGTTCAAGGGATTTTCCTACCTCAGCCTCTGGAGTAACTGAGATTGCAGGCATAGCCATCATGCCTGGTCAACAGGAGGTTATTAAGGCCCAGTTAGTTTTTTTCTGGAGACCCTCCCTTGCAGATTTCTCAGCCTGCTCACTTCAGCCATGGAAGGAGTCTTTATTCTGAGAAAAGCTACAGAGCACTGGAAAGCTGGGGTTTAAAAAGTTCAAAAACAAATTTTGCTATTCTCTTTGCTCTTAAGGGATTTAGATTATATGTAGATATTTTCTCTGCTTTTTAAAAATATATGTAAATCATATTAACAGCTAAATAAACCTTTTGTTATTTTTTATGACTCCAGATTTTCTTTTTCTAGTACTTCAGATTCATTGCTTTGTTTTTGCTTCTGAAAAGTTTATTTTTTCATTTTTAGTCCTTTAAAGTGGGCACAGATTTTTTTAGATAAAAGCTAATTTTAAGAGCACACGGAAACTTAGCACAAAGATAAAATTAAATTTAGCAATACAGAATGATAAACACTAAAAGATACTCAGTTTCTTTGTCAGAAACCTGATTATCCAAGGAAATTATCCAATATTTGCAGGCTGAAGTGCTTATACTGCAAAAACAAGAACAGTTCAGTGCATAAACTGAACAGTAGAGTCTGTAATTGTACCTTTCTTTCTATTTATTACTTCAGAACAATTAGCATCATTATGTGTAGTGTTTGTAGGCAACCTGCATTCATATAAATAAAGCAGTATTTTCTTTTTTTTGAGACAGAGTCTCACTCTCTTACCCAGACTGGAGTGTAGTGGCATGATTCAGCTCACTGCAACTGATGCCTCCCAGATTCAAGTGATTCTCTTGCCTCATCCTCCCTAGTAGCTGGGATTACAAGTGTGCACCACCACACCTGGGTAAGATTTTGTACTTTTCGTAAAGATGGGTTCCCACTGTGTTGTCCAGCTTGATCTTGAACTCCTGACTTCAGGTGATCTACCCACCTCAGCCTCCCAAAGTGCTAGGATTATTAGTCTGACATGTTTGTTACTTTATTCAATAGGAATAACTATGAATAAACACATTTTTAGTATCTTTTATTTCACTAAATTGGTATGCTGCTATTACAAGACAAATAAAGACAGGTGATGTGGCCACCCTGACACCATAATACCTCTTCAGTTAGCTATGTTGCAAGTTCTAATATATTCCACTATATGAACATAGATTTTATTTCTTTATCAAAAAGTACTGTTTGAAGTTGTCAGATGTATTTCAGTATAGAACACCCATTCAGTGGCTAGAAGATGAGAGAGCAGCAGAGAAGGAAAAGAAACTTTATAAAATTATTCTGAAAATATACCCCCTTTCTTCATAATGCTGATGAGAGCAGCTGTGCACTTTGAGTGTTTAGAGAGAAATTGCTTTTAGAGGAATATTTTCTGGCTAACTTGAACAATCTTATATCTAATCTGAACTTTTTCTTTTTTCTTTTTTTTTTTTTTTTGAGACAGAGTCTCGCTCTGTGGCCCAGGCTGGAGTGCAGTGGCCAGATCTCAGCTCACTGCAAGCTCCGCCTCCCGGGTTCACGCCATTCTCCTGCCTCAGCCTCCCGAGTAGCTGGGACTACAGGCGCCCGCCACCTCGCCCGGCTAGTTTTTTTTTGTATTTTTTAGTAGAGACGGGGTTTCACCGTGTCAGCCAGGGTGGTCTCGATCTCCTGACCTCGTGATCCGCCTGTCTCGGCCTCCCAAAGTGCTGGGATTACAGGCTTGAGCCACCGCGCCCGGCCTGAACTTTTTCTTAAGATCTTTTTAACTTTCTTCTCAAAATAATCTTGCTCAGAAGGAGATCTGTTTTTCTCTCCAATGCTTTGTCTGTTTCAGAAGCCTTATTAGTATCCCTCGGTGTCTGAATGAGGTGGGCTGTCACAGTGAGAACTTTTGGAGTTATCTCTATCTGGACTCATGTTGGAAATTCAGCAACATTTTTTCCATGTCACCATTATAAGCACAAACTGAGACGGAAACACTGCTCTCAGTTTCATTATTGTGAAGGTGTAATTCTACCCAGGAGGCCTGCAGGCTCTCCTCCTGCAGCTCAGGCTTCACTCTGATGTGACACTAGAGTGCTGCTGTGGCAAATGTAGTTCACATAAAATGTGAGCTGTGCTCTGGGCTGTGCCAGACGGAAGAAGTCGAGAGGACACCAGCAACCAGGAGAAAGCAAGCAGGAGTGCTGGAGCCCAGTGCCAGTGAGTACAGAGCCACTGCTCTAAAATGTAAATAATCAAAAGATCCAACCCTTTGCAACCATTTTTGTAGCAGAGTGAAAGCCTAGCTTCAGCAGACACCTGGTTTGAAGCTGCTGAACTACCTCCTGTTATGAAGATGTGAAGTTTATTTGTCATTGAATATAAGGAATTCGCATACACAGATGGCCTCTTCAATCTCCAGGTGATTTTAGGATGAACTATGTATGACATGGTGCTGGAAATTCTACTTACGGATTAATTATGGTGACCATCTTTCCGCCTTTGTTATCTGTTAAGCAGATTGAGTATGATGCATGTCACATTCAAGTTTAATTTTGTAATAAAACCATTTTCTTTTTCTGGGGCTGGAGAAAATTTTGTTTGTCTGGGGCTGATGAAACTGTTTTCTTTCTCTGGGGCTAGAGCTTCTCTAGGGGCTGCAGAATTTTTTTTTTTTCTTTTCTTCTTTTTTTTTTTTTGAGCTAGAGGTTGCTCTCTGTCACCCAGGCTGGAGTGTGGTGGCACAATCTCAGCTCACTGCAACCTCCGGCTCCTGGGTTCAAGTGACTGTCCTGCCTCTGCCTCCCGTGTACCTGGGATTACAGGCACCTGCCACCGTGCCGGGCTAATTTTCATGTTTTTAGTAAAGATAGGGTTTCACTGTGTTGGCCAAGCTGGTCTCAAACTCCTGACCTCAGTTGATCCACCCACCTTGGCCTCCCAAAGTCCTGGGATTACAGGCGTCAATCACCACTTCCGGCCTGATTTTTCTTTTAATTATTGTTTCCAAACACTGTCTGGAATTACCAGACATTATATAAACACATAAGGTGCCAATTAGAATTTACTATAGAAGGGACTTTCCCTTTCAGGCTTCCAGTCAACTTGTGCAGCAAAGTGCAAGCTGTCCCATAAATATGCAGACAGAATTGTGTCTCTGCCTATTTGGTATCTATAGCCCTCTACAGGCACTTGTAGAGAGACTAGACCAGACCAAATGTCTACAAACTTGACAGAGAAGCAATCAATCATTTTACCTCTTTCACTGACTCTTGTATCTTCAGACCTGAAACTGATTCAGAAAATATGGAGCCCAGAAACCCAATCAGAGTAACATGCATGCATTGAGTAGATATAGAGACATGAGAATCTCCACTTTCTTCTTCCTCCTCTTGCCAAAATGCCCACAAATATGCAGGTAACACCTGCTGCTATTCTAGCCATTCAGCTTGTAAATCTGCAGCTCCAAATTTTGAATTCAGGTCTTGAGATTTGAGAAATAAAAATCTTTTATCTGAAAAATGCAAGTCCTTTTGATTCTCAAACTCAGAGAGATGTTAAAAGTGCAGCTATATCTTTCTCCCCCTATTAACTATGTATTCATCTCTTGAAACTGTTCACTATTGCCACAAGTAGCTATAAATGACACTAATAATGCCACATTGGACACTATATTCCTTTTTGTGTGTTTTGGAGATGGAGTTTCAATCTTGTTGCCCAGGCTGGAGTGCAATGGTACAATCTCAGCTCACTGCAACCTCTGCCTCCCGGGTTCAAGCAGTTCTCCTGTCTCAGCTTCCCCAGTAACTGGGATTACAGGCATGTGCCACCATGCCCTGCTAATTTTGTATTTTTAGTAGAGATGGGGTTTCTCCATGTTGGTCAGCCTGGTCTCAAACTCCTGACCTCAGGTGATCCGCCCACTTCAGCCTCCCAAAGTGCTGGGATTACAGGCGTGAGCCACTGAGCCCAGCCTGGACACTATATTTTATACCCTAAACCATTAATATATATCTAATCACTAATCAATGTTATTTCTGTAAAGAAAAATTTCTGAAAAACAACTTTGATCCAGCCCACTCTGTTCCTCTGTTATTGTCTTTACAAATCCTTTTGTAACTGCTGCTAATTAAAGTGTAGATTCTAGGCAACTTGAATCTTTGCTCCCAGGTTATAATCCTTAAGCTTGACCCAAATAAACTGTGTACTTTTATTCATGTTGTATCAGCTTTTTTTTTTTTTTATGTAGAGTTATCATTTAGAATGTTCTAGAGCAGCCTCCATGAGGCAATCTTTACTTTGATTGCACTCTGCTTGCTGTAACACCAAAAGATGCACAGCCAGGTTGACGCTACCTAGAATCTGCAAATGAGGTCTGGCCTCTGCCTGGGATTTACAAAAAAGACCGGACTTTGGATAGAGAATGTACAGAAAACTAACAAAAGGCATTTTCTGTGTTGTGAGACATCAACCTAAACATCTTACAGCCTCCATTTGGGACCGCGTCTCTTTGAGATTTTTCACATCTTGTTCATTGACCTGCTACAGTTATGTGAGAGGATCCAGGAGAAAAATGAATCTGATGGCAGAATCTGTAAGTGTAAATAAGCATCTTAGGCATGAGAGATCAAGGCCACAAAATATCCAGAGCCATGATCACAACTATATTTACCTGTAAAATGTGATACTGGAGAAGAATATTTTTGTTCTTTTTCTTACCCAAGAGCTAGCAAATTAGAACGGGTAATCCAGGTTCTGGAGCTCCACCAGGGCAGTTCCATTTTCTTTTTTTTTTTTTTTTTTTTTTTTTTGAGACGGAGTCTCACGCTGTTGCCCAGGCTGGAGTGCAGTGGCGCGATCTCGGCTCACTGCAAGCTCCGCCTCCCGGGTTCACGCCATTCTCCTGCCTCAGCCTCCTGAGTAGCTGGGACTACAGGCGCCCGCCACCGCGCCCGGCTAATTTTTTGTATTTTTAGTAGAGACGGGGTTTCACTGTGGTCTCGATCTCCTGACCTTGTGATCCGCCCGCCTCGGCCTCCCAAAGTGCTGGGATTACAGGCTTGAGCCACCGCGCCCGGCCCATGCCTGGCTAATTTTTGTATTTTTAGTAGAGACAAGATTTCACCACGTTGGCCAGGCTGGTCTTGAATTCCTACCCTCAAGCATTCCACCTGCCTCGTCCTCCCAAAGCACTGGAATTACAGATGTGAGCCACTGCACCTGGCTGTATTTTATTTATACTTTTGTATAATTATTATGACCATAAAAATAATCCTGTAGTCAATAACAATTGTACATTTTAAAATGAAAAAGCATATAATTACACTATTGGTAATACAAAAGATAAATGCTAGAGGTGATGGACACCTTATTTACCATGATGTAATTATTACATATTGTAGGCCTGAGTCAAAAGATGCCATATAAGGCATAAATATATACACATACTACATATCCACGAATACAAATAAAAAATTTCAATAAGAAAAAAGAGTAAACATGTAATCTATGGGAATACACTTTAACTCATTTGCAGTTTAAAGCCACTAACAAAGTGACTAATAGAGATGTTATTTTACTATGTGCCAAATAGTATATTATATTCCTACCATCTTGTACCTACACCCTTGAGTAAGGTGAGATAAAGTTAGTGGCACAATAATGGTTCATCAGATGCACAATAGTGTTAATATGGTAAAAATAAAATAAAATTAAGTTCACAACCTATTTTTTGACAGTTTTGTTCTTGTTGTCCAGACTGGAGTGCAATGGCACAATCTCGGCTCCCTGCAACCTCTGTCTCCCGGGTTCAAGCGTTTCTCCTGCCTCAGCCTCCTGAGTAGCTGGGATGACAGGAATGTACCACCATGCCTGGCTAATTTTTTTGTATTTTTAGTAAAGACTGGGTTTCTCCAGTAGTTCAAGACCAGTCTGTTGGTCAGGCTGGTCTTGAACTACTGACCTCAGGTGATCCACCCGCCTCGGCCTCCCAAAGTGCTGAAATTACAGGTGTGAGCCATCAAGCCCAGCCCTAACAGTTTTAAAATGTACTGCATTTTATTACATAAAAGTACAAGTAGTAAAGTAATATACTCATTTATTTTAATAACGTTCTAAACATAATTGTCACTATAATAAAGTTATTGCTCTGAACATTTACCTTATACATTACTTAATAGAATTTTACTACAAAGAGCCTCTCCACTTGTATTTTCATTATGGAGCTTACATTTTAATGTTCTTATTATTTTATAGAAAAGGTCATAATGTCCAAATAATTTTTTAAAATCTCTGATATCTCTGATGCAGAAGCAATTGATCACATGCTTTCTCACATGTGAGTAGAAAATAACAGCATAATTTGAAATCTGTATTACATCATTATTCAGCTTTCAAAACATTTTATTCAAGGAAACAAATACACTTTCAATGGAATTACAATGCTTCCAAAAATCTACTCCTTTTAAAGTTACATAGAAATCATTTACCTAAAAACTGCTGCTGTGGATTAGTTTTTATACCCAATGCTCTGATTTAGTATAATGTCTGAAATATCAGGGCCTTAGTTATTCTACTGTAACTTCTCTGATATTTATATACAATCTATTTTGAATTAAATATTTTTTCATATTTACTGCATCTGCAAAATTATATTTTAGTATAAACTCTCTGCTGTTTTCTAAGCTGTAGTTTCTGAAAAAAAAAAAAAAAAGTGTTTCTAAACTTAATACATTTGTAGGACTCATCTCCAGTATAAATTCCCTGATGTTGAACAAAGCTTGAGCAACTGCGTTAGGGTTTCCTTCAGTACAAAATGTGTGCAATAAAATCTGTGATAAAAGTAAATGTACTATATAACCCTCTCTATATTTGTAATGCTTTTTACAAAAAATACTCATTTTAAAGACTTATACTTTCTGAAAGTTTTTTTTGACAGTAATTGCAATTTTAATGCTTTTATTAAAAGGAATCTTTTTTTTTTTTTTTTTGGAGACAGAGTCTCGCTCTGTTGCCCAGGCTGGAGTGCAGTGGCCAGATCTCAGCTCACTGCAAGCTCCACCTCCCGGGTTCACACCATTCTTAAAAGGAATCTTTTTATGTTGAGTTAGATGTGAGTAGGAATTAATGGGTTTTCCATATTCCTTCTATTTGTACAGTTTTTCTCAAGGATACTAGCTTTTCTGTGAAATAAGGTTTAAGAACTGATTAAAAGTTTTGCCACATTCTTCACACTTGTAGTTTTGCCAGTATGAATTATCTTACCTACAATCAAGTGTGGCAACCATATAAAGGCTTTGACACATTTTATATATTTCTAGGATTTCACACTAGTATAATCATTGTTACGTATAGAGAAGTTGGAGGTGTTGGTAAAAGCACTGTCATATTTTTTAGCTGTATAGATTTCCTCTTCAGTATGAATTATCACCATGTCTCTTAAGAATTGAGAACTTGTGGCTGGGCATCATGACTCACGCCGGTAATCCCAGTACTTCAGGAGGCCAAGGCAGGTGCATCTCCTGAGGACAGGAGTTCGAGACCAGCCTGGCAAACATGGCGAAATCACATCTCTACTAAAAATACAAAAGTGAGCTGGGCATGTTGGAGGACACCTGTAATCCCAGTTACTCAGGAAGCTGAGGCAGGAGAATGGCTTAAATCCAGGAGGCAGAGGTTGCAGTGAGCCGAGATCATAGCATTGTACTCCAGCATGGGTGATGAGCATGAAACTTCATCTCAAAAAAAAAAAAAAAAAAAAAATTGAAAACTTGTTATAGGCTTTGCCACATTCCTCAAACTTGTAGGATTTTTGTCCAGTATGAATTATGTGTAAGAAGGGTTCAGAACTTCCTAAAAGCTTTGTCACATTCTTTGTATTTATAGGGTTTATGTTTCATATAAATTCTCATATTTAGTAAAAGTTGATAGCTGACTAAAGGCTTTCCCACATTCATCAAACTCACAGGGTTTCTCTCCAGTATGAATTATCATATGTCTAGGAAGGGCAGAGGTGTCCTTAAAGGCTTTGTCGCATTTTCTTATTTATTGGCTTTCTCTTCCGCATGAATTATCTCATGTCTACTAAGGTGTGAGGATGAAATAAAGGCTTTGCCACATTTATCACGCTTTACAGTTTCCCTCCAATATGAATTTTCTTATGTGTAAAAAGGATAGTGGGTTAAAAGCTTTGCCACATTCTTCACATTTATAGTTTCTCTCCAGTATGAATTACCTTATGTGTAGTAAGGGTAGAGGAGCACTTAAAGCCTTTGCCACATTCTTCACATTTGTAGGGTTTCTCTCCAGTATGAATTCTCTTATGTCTAGTAAGGATAAAGGAGCGCTTAAAAGCCTTACCACATCGTTCACATTTGTAGGGTTTCTCTCCAGTATGAATTCTCTTATGTGCAGTAAGGTGTGAGGACGAGTTGAAGGCTTTGCCACATTCTTCACATTTATAGGGTTTCTCTCCAGTATGAATTCTCCTATGTGTAGTAAGGATAGAGAAGCACTTAAAGGCCTTGCCACATTCTTCACATTTGAAGGGTTGCTCTCCAGTATGAATTATCTTATGTGTAGTAAGGCAAGAGGAGTACTTAAAGGCTTCGCCACATTCTTCACATTTGTAGGGTTTTTCTCCAGTATGAATTCTCTTATGTGTAGTAAGGTGTGAGGACCAGTTGAAGGCTTTGCCACATTCTTCACATTTGTAGGGTTTCTCTCCAGTATGAATTATCTTATGTGTAGTAAGGGATGAGAAGTACTTAAAGGCTTTGCCACATTCTTCACACTTGTAGGGTTTCTCTCCAGTATGAATTCTTTTATGTGTAGTAAGGACAGAGGAGTGCTTAAAGGCCTTGCCACATTCTTCACATTTGTAGGGTTTCTCTCCACTATGAATTATCTTATGTGTAGTAAGGATAGAGGAGCGCTTAAAGGCCTTGCCACATTCTTCACATTTGTAGGGTTTCTCTTCAGTATGAATTATCTTATGTGTAGTAAGGTTAGAGGAGCGCTTAAAGGCCTTTCCACATTCTTCACATTTGTAGGGTTTCTCTCCACTATGAATTATCTTATGTGCAGTAAGGTATGAAAACCGGCTAAAGGCTTTGCCACAGTCTTCACATTTGTACCGTCTCTCTCCACTATGAATTATCTTATGTGTAGTAAGGTGTGAGGACCAGTTGAAGGCTTTGCCACATTCTTCACATTTGTAGGGTTTCTCTCCAGTATGAATTTTCTTATGTGTAGTAAGGGTTGAGGACTCGTTAAAAGCTTTGCCACATTCTATACATTTGAAAGGTTTTTTTCCAGTATGTCTTATCTTATGTCTGTTTGAATCTGAAAATTTACGAACGACTTTCACATATTTATCACACTGAAATATTTTCCTTTGGGTACTTGTCAAATATTGGTTAAGTTCATTATAACCTCTTTTGTGCACCTTACACTCATCCACACTTTCACAGCCTTTTTTAAACTGTAAATTGTCATGTCCACATTTTTCATATCTTCTCAGTATCCCTTTATGGAAATAATCTTTTATGTTCTGCTCTGGCCAAAGGTCTTGGGTAAAATGAGAACACAAAACTGAAAGAAACAATAAAAACACATTACTTCGATTGCTAGACTCAGATAAATATAATTTACAAATCTAACCTATAAAGTTATACAAACTACCTAAGCAAGATGACACAGCAAAATATCGCGAGCTGTAATTTCTTCCTGGACACGTAAATGTAACAAAAACATACTGCCCAAAATACATCTGTAAAAAATTTATAAGTCAGTTAAGTGTATGAAGGGCCCCAGGCGAGCACAATGCAAAGAGTCACATAGAAGATAAAGAAAAGCCTGTTACTTATACCCAACACAGCTCTTCCTGCTCTCCAGTATAACATTATGCCTTTAAAAGTAAATTCCCCATCAGATGCAGTGGCTCATGCCCGTAATCCCAGCACTTTGGGAGGCTGACATGGGTGGATCATGAAAAATTCGCCCCCATGACCCAAACATGTCCCACCAGGTCCCACATCCAACACTGAGAATTTCTATTGCAGCATGAGGTTTGGATAACATGGACATCCAAACCATATTATAGACCAACTAGGCTTCACAGAAACACACAAAACTCTCCAGTCAAAACCAAGATAATACACAATATTCCTATTTGCATCTGGTGTATTCTGTTAGGACACATACCAAGTTTTGTTAAATTAAAAATACTGACTGTGTGCCATGGCTCTTGGCTATAATCCTAACACTTTGGGAGATTGATTGGGGCCAAAAGTTTGAGACCAGCCTGGGCAACATAGTGAGATCCTAACACTACAAACAAGCAATTAGCCAGACATGGTAGTGCATATCTACAGTCCTAGCTACTCAAAATATTGAGGTGAAGGGGATCACTTGAGCCCCGGAGGCTGAGGCTACAGTGAGCCACAATTCTGCCACTGCACTGCAGCCTGGGTGACAGTAAGCTTTGTCTCAAAACAACAACCACCAATTATTTTAAAAACACTACATACACTGTGTTTTCTAACAAAAACTGAATGAAACTAGGAATTAAAAGCAAAAGTCAAACTGGAAATTTCAAAACTACGTGACAATGAAACACACTCTACATATTCTTGCTCAGGGGGCAAAAAATTTCATTTTTCAAAGATGTCAATACAACCTACAGTTAAAACCTACAGTAACATGGCCAGGCGTGGTGACTAATGCCTGTAATCCCAGCACTTTGGGAGGCTGGGGTGGTGGATCACGAGGTCAGGAGATTGAGACCATCTGGCTAACACGGTGAAACCCCATCTTTACTAAAAATACAAAAAATTAGCCGGGCATGGTGGTGAGTGCCTGTAGTCCCAGCTACTTGGGAGGCTGAGGCAGGAGAATGGCATGAACCTAGGAGGCAGAGCTTGCAGTGAGCCAAGATTGCATCACTGCACTCCAGCCTGGGTGACAGAGTGAGACTCTGACTCAAAAAAAAAAAAAAAAAAACCTACAGTAACATAAACGATGTAACACTGACACAAAGATAAACAGATGAAAGAACAGAATAGAGAGCTCAGAAATGAACCCTTCTGTTCATTTGATCTTTGATCTTTGTGATCAGAAGATCTTTGTGATCAGAAGATCATCTGATCTTCCACAAAGTTGCCATGCATACAAAATAGAAAGAAATAATCTCTTTTAAAAATGTTGAAAGCTGAATATCAACACTGATAAAATAAAGTTGTTTATTTCCTTGAATGATACAATAATATATTTTATTATTTTTTTTTTGAGACAGAGTCTTGCTCTGTCACCCAGGCTGGAATGCAATGGGGCAATCTCAGCTCACTGCAAGCTCCACCTCCCGGGATCACGCCATTCTCCTGTCTCAGCCTCCCGAGTAGCTGGGACTACAGGTGCCCACCACCATGCCCAGTTAATTTTTTGTATTTTTTGTAGAGACGGGGTTTCACCGTGTTAGCCAGGATGGTCTCGATCTCCTGACCTCATGACCCCCTGCCTCAGCCTCCCAAAGTGCTGAGATTACAGGCATGAGCCACCATACCCGGCCAATTACATATTTTAAATAAAATGCTTAAACATAAAAATACACAAATGGGGCCGGGCGTGGTGGCTCAAGCCTGTAATCCCAGCACTTTGGGAGGCCGAGACGGGTGGATCACAAGGTCAGGAGATCGAGACCAGCCTGGCTAATATGGTGAAACCCCGTCTCTACTAAAAAAATACAAAAAACTAGCCGGGTGAGGTGGCGGGCGCCTGTAGTCCCAGCTACTCGGGAGGCTGAGGCAGGAGAATGGCGTAGACCCGGGAGGTGGAGCTTGCAGTGAGCTGAGATGCGGCCACTGCACTCCAGCCTGGGCGACAGAGCGAGACTCTGTCTCAAAAAAAAAAAAAAAACAAAAAAAAATACACAAATGGGAAAAAGCATTTGAAAGAACATACAAAATTACTAATTTGTAGAGAAATTTTTTAAAAAACACCATGACAAAATCAACTTACACCCATTAGGTGCAATGAAAATAAAACCGATGTTGATTGCTGGTGGAAAACAAAGACACAGCCATTATTTTAAAATGTTATAAATGTTCCTCATGTATAAATCTATATCCAAAATGTGTAACACAGGCCATATGCAATGTCTCAAGCCTGTAATCCTAGCAGTTTGGGAGGCTGAGGTGGGCAGATAACCTGAAGTCAGGAGTTTGAGACCAGCCTGGCCAACATGGTGAAATACCATTTCTACTAAAAATAAAAGATTAGCTTGGCGATGTGACATCCACCTGTAATCCCAGCTACTTGGGAGGCTGAGGTAGGAGAATCACTTGAACCCAGAAGGCAGAGGTTGCAGTGAGCCGAGATTGCACTACTGTACTTTAGCCTGGGCAACAGAGTGAGACTCCATCTCAAAAAAAGGAAAACAACAAAAAAACAAAATATGCAACACAAGACCTGGAAGATATAATTGAAAATCCATGTTTATTGTACCAGTATTCACAAAAGCAATCCAGATGTCTCTTGATTTATAAATAAAAATGTAACATATACATATGATGAAGTATTATTCCACCTTAGAAAAAACAATATTCTCAATTTTAAGATGAACTTTGAGAATATTATGTCACCTGAATTAATCCGGTGACAGAATTATAGATACTGTATGATTCCATGTATATGAGATATGTTAAGTAGTCAAAACCATAAAATCAGAAAGTAGAAGGTATGTCTATTAAGGCCTAGAAAGAGGGTAAAATGAGCAGTTGGTACTTAATGGTCAATGACTTTTAGTTTTACAAGGTGTAAAGTTTCTAGAAGTCTTTTGCATACAATGTGAACATATTTAACATGCCTGAAATGAACAGCTGTTTTTTTGAGACAGGGTCTCACTCTGTTACCGAAGCTGGAGTGTAGTGGTACAATTTTGACTTCCCCTCAATCTCCCAAGTAGCTGGGACCACAGCTGCACACCACCATACCTAGCTATTAATTTTTTTTTTTTTTATAGAGAGGGGTCACCATATGTTGCCCTGGCTGATCTCAAACTGTTGGGCTCCAGGGATCCTCCAGTCTTGGCCTCCCAAAATCCTGGGATTACAAATAAGAGCCTCCACCTAGCCTGGCCCTGAAATGCACACTTCAATAGATTTAAGATGGTAAATTTTATGTTATGTGTTTTTAAGACAATTTTTTAAAAGAAAAACTGAAAAAAAACCCAAAACAGAATTATATATCTTTTTGAAAATTACTTTCAAATCGTAGAAGTACTTCTCTCACAAAAGCAAATATATAGTCATCATTAAACACATGGTGAAAATAAGACTATCTTGATGACTAGTCACTTAGACAAGATAAAACTACCATCAAAAATCAGCTAAGAAAGAATATAGGATAAGCCATAACTAAAATTGGGGTCATATTTATAGATAAATACACATACATATGTAATCTGATTGTGATAGACATGCATAACTTATATCTTAAATTGACTTAAAATGTACAAAAAGAATTGCAAATTGTCTAAAATTGTAATACATAAGTAAACCCAAAACACCCAATAAACTAATGTTAAGAAACCTACACTGAGGCCAGGTGCAGTGGGTCACATCTGTAATTCCAGCACTTTGGGAGACCAAAGCATGCAAATCCCGAGGTCAGCAGTTCCAGACCAGATTGGCCAATATGGTGAAACCCTATCTTTGCTAAAAATACAAAAATTAGCTGAGCGTGGTGGCACATGCCTGTAGTCCCAGCGTCTCAGGAGGTCAAGGCAGAAGAATCACTTGAACCCCAGAGGGGTTCAAAACTTCAAAACAACAATAAGAGAAATGTTTACTCGTAAAATCTTGTATGCAACATTGATGTATAATTTAAAAAAATTGTCAGGCCGGGCGCAGTGGCTCACGACTGTTATCTCAACACTTTGGGAGGCCAAGATGAGCAGATCACCTGAGGTCAGGAGTTCAAGACCAGCCTGGCCAACGTGGTGAAGCCCCATGTCTACTAGAAATACAAAAATTAGCTGGGGATGGTGACACATGTCTGTAATCCCAGCTACCTGGGAGACTGAGGTATGAGAATAGTTTGAACCCAGGAAGTGGAGTTCGCAGTGAGCTAAGATCACACCACTGCACTCCAGCCTGGGTAACAAAGCGTGACTCCATCTCAAAAAAAAAAAAAAAAATTTTCTAGATAATTGCAATATTTAACTATTAGTATGTACTCACTAAATGCAAGTATTCTGAATCATTGGCATGCACTGTGTGGCAGTAAAATTTCAGAGAATATACAGTATAATTATGAATAGAAGATTCTAATGAGAAAATAAATTAGCATTTAAAAGAAACTAGTTACTTTTAATGTTTTCCATATATGGTATTCTTACACAAATTGAAACTGCTGTAATCCAACTTTAGAAACAAAGAGTAGCTTACATTGTTAAATAAAAAAATATATATTTTCCAGAATAGTGTTAGACCCTCTGATATGAACAACAAGTATTAGGAAATAAACTATTTTATTATGGAGATATAGGCTGAAAAAAGTAGATGAACATCCTATAATTCCTTTTTGCCTGCAGAAAACTTAAATTTATAAATAACTATTTTAGTAACTATGGGTGCCTACTAATTATACAATTTACTTCAGGCATACCATGCAAATTCTAGCATATTGCCTTAAATATCTGAATCTAAAATTACAAACAAATCTGAAAGAGAAAATAGAAAGTAAAAACTTATAGGGAGAGTGACATCAGTGAGATGAAAAGATTAAAAGTGCCATATTTTCATATTCCCTTACGGCAAAACAATGTCAGCCATCTCTGACAAAAATACTTTTATGAGAGAACCAGGATTATGACTCACACCTGTAATGACAGCTCCATGGTACATTAAGGTTGGAGAACTGCTTCAGGCCAGGATTTTGAGACCAGCCTGGGTCTCAAAGACCAGATCAAAGATGTAGCAAGATGCCATCTCCAAAATAAGTGCCGCTAAGGGAGATTTGAGAGCCAGGGAGGGAGTTGTGAAACGCTGTTAAAGCTTAAGATTGAGAAGTGTTCTATTCAGAAGGCAGGCTCTCATTCAGGTGGGAAACTACAGGACCCTTGTTCTTGGCTACAGACCAGAATAGGGTTCACCCAACTTAGTCCCACTGAGAATTCTGAACTTACTCTATAACCACCCCAAACTCCCAGCCACAGTCTGGCAGAGGTCCTTCCATTCCAGAGACCTAGAAGAAGACATCCATTTACAGTAATGTAGGCAGGCCTGCAGACCTTGGCCTTTACTGGGGTTCCTGAAGTGGTTCCTGACTCAGTTTCAGTTACTTGAGCCACAGTTTATGGTCAGTTCTGCCTACATAGAAACCCACGCAACTGGGCTAGAAGGCGTGCCTCATGCCTGTAATTCCAGTACTTTCAGAGGCCAAGGCCGGCAGATCATCTGAGGTCAGGAGTTTGAGACCAGCCTTGCCAACATGGTGAAACCCGGTCTCTACCAAAAAAATACAAAAAATTAGCTGGGTGTTGTGGCGAGTACCAGTAATCCCAGCTACACAGCAGGCTGAGGCAGGAGAACCGCTTGAACCTGGGAAGCAAAGGTTGCAGTGAGCCGAAATCATGCCATTGGACTTTAGCCTGGGCAACAAGAGTGAAACCCAACCCCATCTTGGGGGAGAAAAAAAAAAAAGAAAGAAAAGAAAAGAAAAGAATCCATTGCAATTGAAGAAAAATAAGTAAAAGTTGCTGTTTGTGGATCATACCTCTTATATTTAAAAAACCATAAACAGTACATTAAAACCTATCTAAACTAACAAATACACTGAGTAAATTAGCAAAATATAAAATTAACACACAAGTGTATGTATGGTTTCATATGCTTAAAACAAACTATCTGATAAAATAGAGGAAGAAAAAATCTTATTTAATATAGCATTAAATAATAAATTTCTGAGAAAAAAATTAACCAAGGTAAGAAAATGTTTACAACAAAAAAAAAATGAGAAGGTCCAAATACATTTTAAAATATTTTATGTCTAGAGATTGAAAGAATAAATCTTATTAAAGTGTCATATTATCCAAAGTGATCTATAGATTTTATAAACGTCCTGTCAAAATTGCAGTGGTTTTTTTTTTACAGTAATGGAAAACACAATTCTAAAATTTACATCAAACTAAAATAAACTCTGAATAACCAAAACAATCTTGAAAAAAAAGAACAAAGCAGAAGAATATCATCTTATAATTTCAAACTATATTTTAAAACTATGTAGTAATAAAAATAGAAAGGACTAAGCAGGAAAAAAAAAATTTTTTTTTCAACAGAAATGACTACTTTCACACATTTCAGACCTGATGCAAAAAGAGAAATAATTCTCAAAATCATGCAGATATGTATATGTCCCCAAAACAATGAAAAAGCAGTCAGATTGTGCAGTTTTTTACATGCCATGAAGAGGACTTTGGCTCTCACTGTGAACCTGAAGGGAGCTCACTGAAAGAAAAGTAGAATTTTTACAGAATTTAAAAGCATAAGCAGAAGATGCCCCTTTATAAGAGCAAAATTTTAAAAAAGAATAAAAAAAAAACAAAAAAAACAAAAACAAAAAGAAAAAAAACCCAGCTGACCAGGAACTATTTCCTTTGGAACACAGCTTCCCAAATCACACTTTAAGGACTGGCCTTCTCTTTGACCTGGGGACCTCTTATCTGTGTCTGTTGTATTCATTTTCACTCACACCTACCTGAGGGGTTGGCTACCATCTCATGCTTCTTCATAGTCAAAGGTTTTTCTCCTTGCTCCAGACAGGTGATGAGGTCTGGCTTAGAGACCACAATACCTGTTTTATTAAAAACAAATAACATGAATCTTGCTCATATTCTCCACTTGCAAGCTAGTAATGTGCTCAGCAAAGACAATGTAATAAAATATTCTAGTAAATTAATACCAAAATACAAATTATAACAGAAATTTCTAAATATTTAGAAAATACTTTCAATTTGCCGGGTGCAGTGGCTCACGCCTGTAATCCCAGCACTTTGGGAGGCTGAGGCGGGTGAATCACGAGGTCAGGAGTTCGAGACCAGCCTGGCCAGCATGGTGAAACCCCATCTCTACTAAAACTACAAAAATTAGCTGAGCATGGTGATGTGCATCTGTAGTCCCAGATACTCGGGAGGCTGAGGCAGAACTGCTTGAACTTGGGAGGTGGATGTTGCAGTAACCTGAGATCACACCACTGCACTCCAGCCTGGGTGACAGAGCAAGACTCTGTCTCAAAAAAAAAAAAAAAAAAAGAAAGAAAGAAAGAAAATAACTTTCAATTTGTAGGTTTCTTAATTGTCCTGCCTGGCACTACTGAATCAAAAATTGGTGGTGGTAATTAGGTTTTCAGGTGGAAGCTACAATATTTTATGCCACTAAATTTCTGGAATTACCACCAATTTGGAGTGAAGATTACAGCTCACCTCAGAAATAGGGAAAGGTTGGATTAAGATGAAACATCTTGAAGAAATTTTTTTTCTTTTTTTTCCTCAAGACGAAATCTTGCTCTGTTGCCCAGGCTGGAGTGCAATGGCATGATTTCAACTCACTGCAACCTCTGCCTTCTGGGTTCAAGCTATTCTCCTGCCTCACCCTCCTGAGTAGCTGGGATTATAGCCGCGTGCCACCATGCCTGGCTAATTTCTTCTACTTTGAGTAGAGATGGGGTTTCACCATGTTGGCCAGGCTGATCTTGAACTCCTGGCCTCAGGTAATCACCTCACCTCAGCCTCCCAAAGTGCTGGGATTACAGGCAAGAGGCACCGAAGAGTTTCTCTTTTCTAAATGACCGAATTCTGAAGATTTTCTTGAAAAAGTGGATCTGAAACTCTTCTATAAAAGAATAAATTACTAAAAAAATTCTACAAAAAAGAGAAATAAAACCTTTTGTGTATATTATGAATAATGTATTAAAGTTTTTCTCACCAAGGAAGACCAGGTTTCTGTAGTTCTCTAACATCACATTCCTATATAAATTCCGCTGTGCAGTGTCCAGGCAATGCCACTCCTCCAGAGAGAATTCTATGGCCACGTCTCTAAACTGCAATGGCCCCTGAAACACACATACATACATTTTTACCAAGTGGTCATGTGTGGAATTTTTAATTTGACTTAAGGTGAAATGAGAGAGTAAACACAAATGGTTCTGACTTATAGGACTAAAATTATCCAATAAAATAACTTTCAAAACAGAAATATTATCTAATGTATTCTCTGAGAAAAAGAACAGCATGAGATCCACAACATCAGTTCATATATTTTTCTAGATAGTAAAGTGTAAAATTAAGGAACACAAACATGTACATTTTTGAGTGCTATGTTTACACCATACGGAATGAGCTGTGAATATTCAGATGAAAAAGATGCCGGGCGCGGTGGCTCAAGCCTGTAATCCCAGCACTTTGGGAGGCCGAGACGGGCGGATCACGAGGTCAGGAGATCGAGACCATCCTGGCTAACATGGTGAAACCCCGTCTCTACTAAAAAATACAAAAAAACTAGTCGGGCGAGGTGGCGGGCGCCTGTAGTCCCAGCTACTCGGGAGGCTGAGGCAGGAGAATGGCGTAAACCCGGGAGGCGGAGCTTGCAGTGAGCTGAGATCCGGCCACTGCACTCCAGCCTGGGCGACAGAGCCAGACTCCATCTCAAAAAAAAAAAAAAAAAAAAAAGATATGTTGAGTTAGAAGGCACCTTTCAAATTTAAATATATACAATACGTTGAAGACCTTATTGTGCAGGGGTTTTTTCCCAGAAGATCTGGAATGAAGTCTGATTTTTCGAATTTCTAACAAGCTCACCAATAATGTCAATGTTTTTGGCCCAAGAAGGATATTTTGTCAAACATCCAGTCAGTGGAATAGCCTGTGTTTTTCTCAGTTTTTCTGGCCCGTAAACAAAGATAAGAGCCTGCATTTTCTTTTTTTTTTTTTTTTTTTGAGACGGAGTCTTGCTTTGTCACCCAGGCTAGAGTGCAGTGGCCGGATCTCAGCTCACTGCAAGCTCCGCCTCCCAGGTTCACGCCATTCTCCTGCCTCAGCCTCCCGCGTAGCTGGGACTACAGGCGCCTGCCACCTCGCCCGGCTAGTTTTTTGTATGTTTTAGTAGAGACGGCGTTTCACCATGTTAGCCAGGATGGTCTCGATCTCCCGACCTCGTGATCCGCCCGTCTCGGCCTCCCAAAGTGCTGGGATTACAGGCTTGAGCCACCGCGCCCGGCCTAAGAGCCTGCATTTTCCAAAGAAAAATATATAGACAAAATTAAGAAGAAAGGACAACTGCCAGATTAAATGTGATGGTTTACTCACATGAGCTGCATAAAGATACTTAATAATGAAGAGAAAAATAATCAGCTATATAGTGAAAACAATCTGTCAGAGCCATTTAAGCAAGTGAATCATTAATCATTAACTGCACTAGGAGAAATTTTTATGATGTGCTAATGCACATAGAAGAACACAGCATCACTGTTGAAATATTCGTCTTTCAAAAAAGTAAATAAAATCTGATTTAATCATAAAGAATCATCAGTTTTACGCAAACCTCAAAAAACAGATAACTCCTATGTTTGGACACATCTATGTATTGTACCAAGCATATGATGCATAATTCCATTATTTATCCAGTTGCTTGTCTAGACTAAAAGTTTCTGGATTGTAGGAACCAAGACTGCTTAATAGTTTTTTTTTTAATGGTCCTATAAAATGGGAGCAACTAGTTTATCCATTTGGGTCTCCAGATCTTTTCCTTCTTTATCATCCAAGTACCAGAAAACTGGAGAAACTCTCATCTGGGTACCAACCAACGAGGGGATGAACAAACACAGGATGACTCATTTCTCTTACACTGAGACAGAAGGAGAATTAGCCACTCTTGTCAGCCTAACACAATTCTGCTCTGAACATCCTCAAATGCCTCAAAGACACCTACGTGATTTTGAGGGACTTTCCAGTGACCCTGGGCTGATGGCCCAATGATAAGCCAGGCTGGAGAGACTCAAGCTGAAGACCAATGCGACAGAATAGAGAGCCCAGAAATAATGGCACCCTCCTGCAACCATCAGATTTTTGACAAAGCTGACAAGAGAAATGTGGGAAGAATTATCTCTTTAATAAATGGTGCTGGAATAACTACCTAGCACTATGTAGAAGACAGAAACTAGGTCCCTTCATTACAGCATATACAAAAATCAACTCAAGATAAATTAAACACTTAAATGTAAAATTATAAGAAACACTGCATGACAACCTAGGAAATACCATTCTAGACATAGAAACTGGCAAAGACTTCATGAGGAAGCTACCAAAAGCAACTGCAACAAAAGCAAAAATTGACAAATGGGACCTATTTAAACTAAAGAGCTTCACAGCAAATAAACTATCAACAGAGTAAACAGACAACCTACAGAAGAAAGAAAATATTTGCAAACTTTGCCTCTGACAAACGTCTCATATCCAGAATTTATTAGAAACTTAAACAAATTTAAAAGAAAAAAACAAACAACCTCATTAAAAAGTAGGCAAAAAAGATGAACAGATGCTTTTCAAAAGAAGACATACATGTGGCTAACAAGCATATGAAAAAAATGCTCATCTGTAATGATTAGAGAAATTAAAAGAAAAACCATAATGAGATACCACCTCACACCAGTCAGAATGGCTATTTTTAAAAAGTCAAAAAATAACAGATGCTGGCAAGGTTGCAGAGAAAACGGAATGTTTATACTCGGCTGGTGGGAGTGTAAATTAGTTCAACAACTGTAAAAAGCAGTGTGGTGATTCCTCACAGAACTAAAAACAGAATTATCATTTGACCCAGGAATCTCATAATTGGGTATATAGTCAAAGAAATATAAATTATTATATTATAAAGACACATCCACATGCATGTTCAGTGCAGCACTATTCACAATAGCAAAGACATGGACAGGCCCTAAATGCCTATCAGTGGTAGACTGGATAAAGAAAATATGGTATGGTCAGATGCGGTGGCTCATGCCTGTAATCCCGGCACTTTGGGAGGCCGAGGCAGGTGGACTGCCTGAGCTTAGAAGTTTCAGACCAGTCTGAGAAAACAATGCAAAATCCTGTCTCCACGGAAAATACAAAAAGAAAAATTGGCAAGGTGTGGTAATGCCCATGTGTAGCCCCAAGAAGAGGATGAGGCAGGAGAGAATTGCTTGAGCCTGGGAGGTTGAGGCTAAAGTAAGCCAATATCATGCAATGGCACTCTAGCCTGGGCAATAAGGGAGACCATGTCTTCAAAAATAAAATAAATACAAAATATGGTACATAAATATCATGGAATACTTTGTGGCCACTAAAAAATAAAATCATGTTGTTTTCTATAACATCAATGAAGCTGGAGACCATTATTCTTAAAAAACAAATGCAGAGGCTTGGTGCAGTGGCTCAAGCCTGTAATCCCAGCACTTTGGGAGTCAAATGTCGGTTGATCACCTGAAGTCAGCAGTTTGAGACCAGCCTTCCCAACATGGAGAAACCCTGTCTCCACTAACAATACAGAATTAGCTGGGCGTGGTGGCACGCACCTGTAATCCCAGCTACTCAGGAGGCTGAGGCAGGACAATCACGTGAAACTGGGACATATAGGTTGCAGTGAGCCTGGATCACACCACTGCACTCCAGCCTGGGCAACAAGAGTGAAACTGTCTTCAACAAAAAAAAAAAAAAAAAGAAAGAAAGAAAAAGAAAATAATGCAGAAACAGAAAACCAAATGCATGTTATTATTTATAAGTAACAGCTACATAATAAGAACATATGAACACAAAGAGAACAACAGATGCTGTGGCCTAGTTGAGGGTAGAGGGTGGAAGACTAGGAGGATCAGAAAACATACCTGTTTTGTGCTATGCTTAATACCTCAGTGACAAAATAAGCTGTGCACAAAACCCCCATGTACCAAAACAAACCCAAGGGTACCCTGAAACAAAAATAAAAACTAAAAGAAAAAATTAAATCCCTGGGTGGGAGAGAGTGCAATGTGGGTGAGAGGACTGATTTTTGCTACAGACAGTAGTCCCAATGCAGCTGTACTCTGATTTATTACTGAGTGCATGCAAACGTATGAGATTATGAACAGCTGGTCCAAAATGCTAGGTTGGTGGAGAAAACAGGTTGCTGCTGCAGATTCAGTAGCTGGGGGTGGGGATATGTCAGGAGACTTGTAGACACTTGTGGGTTCTTAGCAAGAAACACTAGGATCAAAAACGCCATGGTGAAGTTCCTGAGGGTGGTGCTTACGCCTCAGTGGAGTGTGGCCATGTCAATGTCTAGTGTGTGTGTGTTTGTGAGTGGGTGGGAATCCTGTGGTGGCAGCTGTGGGAAAATGGGGTCTGTCATCAGAGCTCCTTTCTTCTAAGTTTTCAGTCCTCTGTCACCCTGGGAGAATACCTGGAATCACAGAACAATGGGCAGTGTGACAGCCTGTGTACTGGACAACAGAGCTCCCATTCCCAAACACCTAGAGTTTTATTCCAGGCCAGGCCTCTGTGATATCTTTTTTCTGGCACCAAATTTGTAGAGTTTGCTGAACATCAAACAATTCTCCAACACCAACTCATTGTCTAACACTTGAATTCTGACACCACCCAGCGTCAACACAGACCCTGATTCAGGGCTCGGTCCCGCAACACTGTCCTCACTGCAGATGCCAATCACAAACCCCATGGGCTTTTCTACGCTTCTGAGCTACTGTTTAAAAACTGGGGAGTCCCATGACCTCCCTGAAGTTCGATAATTTGGTAGAGCTACTCACAGAGCTCAGCAAAACACTGTAGTTAGGTTTACCAGTTTCATATGTGAGATGCAGCCCAGGAAAAGCCAAATGGAAGAAAAGCATAGAACAAAGAAAAGAGATGGGGAAAGATGAAACACATAGATAATACTGGAAAGTATTTGTGATTAATAAAATTCTCCATCCTTTGTGTGCTCCAGGAACAGTTTATGGAAAGAAACACTCTTCCCATTATGACTTAGATGGTGCTCTCTTTTCTTACTTATCACACAGCCAGACACACACACTGCACATTTTCTCCTTTTTCTCATTAAAAAAATCAGCTGAATTTGTCTTCCATGCTCAAAATAAAATATTTCTTCACTTTGTCACCCAGACTGAAGTGCAGTTTTGCGATCTTGGCTAACCACAACCTTTACCTCCCGGGTTCAAGCGAATCTCCTCCTGCCTTAGTCTTATGGGAAGCTGGGATTACACGCATGCACCACCATACCTGAATCTTTTATTTTTATTTATTTATTTATTTATTGGTCTCGAATTCCCGACCTCAGGTGATCTGCCCGCCTCAGCCTCCCAATAATTTTTGTATTTTAGTAGAGACAGGATTTCACCATGTTGGCCAGGCTGGTCTCAAACACCTGACCTCAGGTCCACCTGCCTCAGCCTCCCAAAGTGCTGGGATTACAGGTGTGAGCCACCACACTTAGCCTAAAATAAAATAATCCTTAGTCAAACTTTTCTTAAGCTTATCTCCCTCCTTCGGGCTCCTGAACTTTGTGCTACCCTCAGTCTGAGTCAACATACAACCCCATTTTACGTCCCTCCTAAGAATACGCTGATTTCAGGGTAAGACATTCTCTGATCTAAAATCTGACTTTTTCACTCTCCATTTGCCATTCCCTTCACACCTCCTTTCTAATCTTGTTTGCTCCTCCCTAAAAAAGAAAGCCCTTTTCTGCCGACATCTTTGCAAGCCATAAAGATCTTATACTTAGTCGGTACTTTCTGCTGTTGCAATAATTTTTTGGAATTCATTTTTTTTTTACATAAATCTAATGTTTTTTATTTTACAAAGTGTAGAAAGTGCCGCAAAACATAAAAACTTCATCATCAGTAAGACCCTCTCAGTTTCCTTTCATCTTAATCTCAACTGCAACTGCCTGTGGATCCCCAGCTTTCTAGGGCTCTGTAGCTTCTCTCAGGATAAAGGCTCCTTACATGGCTGGGATGAGCAGGCTGGGAAATCTGCAGGGGAGGCTCCTCAGAAAAAAACTGAGTCTTTAATAACATCCTGTTGCAGGCTTAATATTAGCCTTAGCTTGGAGTTTTTAGGTTCAAGCTTTAATTTCCATATCAGTTATTCACTTGGTTTTTGAAACTAAGTGTTTGAAAAATCCAGGGAAATTACTCAAACAGTTTACATAAGAGAAGGAAATTTTAAGGTGCTTACTTTTTTTTTTTTTTTTAAAGACAGAGTCTTCCTCTGTCGCCAGGCTGGAGTGCAGTGGCAGGATCTCAGCTCACTGCGAACTCCACCTTCCGGGTTCAAGCGATTCTCTCACTCCTGCCTCTCGAGAAGCTGGGATTATAGACATTTGTCATCACACCCAACTAATTTTTGCATTTTTAGTAGACATGGGGTTTCCCCATTTGGGCCAGGCTGATCTTCAAGTCCTGACCTCAAGTGATCCGCCTGCCTCGGCCTCCCAAAGAGCTGGGATTACAGGCGTGAACGATCGCACCCGGCCCCATAATTTTTTAATAGCAGAAAACAGAGACTGTGAACCCCACGGACCAAAGCTCTTCCCTCTCCAGCTCTTCCCTGACCCGCACCCCGAGTCAGGATTCTCCCTTGACGACCCTCCGGTGGTACCTGCACATTCTGGGAGAGATGGGGCGCTGCGGGTGCAGAGCAGCCCACAGAGCGCTCCAGGCCAGAGCACGGTCACTGCGCAGGGAAGAGACAGGACGCCCGTGGGCCCGGCTGTCAGCGTAGCCGCCATCTTATGGTTGAACGGGACTGAGGCCGAGCTGGGCAAGGAGAACTTGGGGCGCAGATTGTGGAGCTGACTGCCCGGAGGCCTGAGTCCCGCCACAGCTACTTCTCACCGGTTCCAACCAGCGCGTCCCCCTCTCTCGGGATGTCGGACCGGCACTCTCACCATTTCTAAGCTTCCAGGGGGTCCCGGCGTCTTAGCTGTGAATCTCCCAATACCTGCAGGACACAGGGCCACAGAGGCTGGGCCTCTAGGAGCAGAAGACACACAGCAGTGAAGAAGACACCCGGAGTTCCGGCTGCAGCGAGAGACAAAGGCCCCGCCAAACCCGGAAGCCTTACGGTTCACTCTGGCTGCGTGCCTGATTGGACGGTTTCCAGCCCAGCGTCCCTGATTGGATAATGCTTAAGGCCTCGCCCCCTCAGGCCCTGAGTGACATAAGGTGTGATCAGACGCTGGGCTGAGTGAACAAAGAGCGACAGCCTAAGCAGCAGCCTTTTCAAACAAGGCTTCCTCCCTGAGCTGAGCCACGCCCACTCTAGAGCGTGGGAAAATTTTATCTTTTTTTTAATCTCTCTCTTGTTGAATGTGTTCAAAAGGTGACCGGAAGTAATTTGCTGTCATATTAATAATACATAAAATTTTTGTTCAACAGAAAATCAACTTTTACTTTGGTAATAGTATATTATCTATTAAAGCTAATTTTAATAAAACCTTATAAATAAATCAAATTTGTCATTTTTGACCACTCCAGATTTACGTATGTATTTTGTAATATCTTGTAATTTTTTATTTATATTTTAATTTTATCCACATTCTTTTTATTTTTTCAATTCGAAACAACCTTTAAGTAATTTCAAACTGCTGTAGGAGATAGAAATCATTTAGGGGCAGGCACGGATGGCTCACGCTGGTAATCCCACACTTTGGGAGGCCAAGGTGAGTGGATCACTTGAGATCAGGAGTTCAAGACTAGCCTAGCCAACATGGTGAAACCCCATCTATACTAATAATATAAAAAGTTACCCATTTGTTGTGGTGCACATCTGTAGTCCCAGCTACTCCGGAGGCCAAGTCAGGAGAATCGCTTGAAGCCAGGAGGCAGAGGTTGTGTAACAGCCCAAGGGGTTCACCTTGCCCTTTGCCTAGACACAGCTGATTCATCAAGACAGGGGGATTTGTGGAGGACGGATGAATCTGTGCAGACAGGTGTCTGACTCTGGAGTCGTGGCTGTTGCTTCCCTCTCTGGTGGTGAATCCTCCATAGCCTGGTGAGGATAAATATATATCTTTTCCCGTCTACTCTTCTTATTGCAATTTGCTTATTATATCAATCTGCTTATATTTATTTTCTTATTATGTCATTTGCTTATTATGTTATTAGTCTATAATGTCTGCATTGCCATTTACGTGGGATAAAGGTTGTTTACCCTTAAAGGTATTGTGTGTGTGTCTTTTCTTCTCCCCTCAACATTGCCAGCAGAGAACATTTTTGGCGTCACAAATAGGATTTGGAAACAAAAGTGTGCCCCTTTTTGACCAGAAGGACAGGGCTGGAGGCTCAGGGATTTCCCATATCCCGGGATGGGAACTCCCCCAGTTCTCCCTCTTGTTGAGTAAATGGTCCAGGGGAACTGGCCTTTGTGAGAATTGGGAATCTAAATTAGTGCAATTTAAACCTTTGACTGTGCGTGAAGTGCTGCAGGGGATTCTGGTCAGCAAGGGAGATGCTGAGGGGACATCCCAAAGTGGATGGTGTTTGCTTGCTGCTTATAAATTAATTTATCGAGATAGGGTCTGGTTGCTACAAGAGAAATGTAAGCTGAAAAAGGAAAATGCTAATCTGACTTCCAGACTGGCCCTGGCCCAATGCCAGTCAATGTCTTGACTGATCAAGCTCAAAGCTATCAGCCTATTGCTGAAAAAAGCAGCTGTCCAGAGGGCCTGGTCAGGGTAAAACTGAAGAACTAGCTAACCGGGGCTTGAAGCGGGTAAAAACCCAGCTCCTATCTCAAAAATGGGAAATTAGGCCGGGCGCGGTGGCTCAAGCCTGTAATCCCAGCACTTTGGGAGGCCGAGACGGGTGGATCACGAGGTCAGGAGATCGAGACCATCCTGGTGAACATGGTGAAACCCCGTCTCTACTAAAAAATACAAAAAACTAGCCGGGCGAGGTGGCGGCGCCTGTAGTCCCAGCTACTCGGGAGGCTGAGGCAGGAGAATGGCGTGAACCCGGGAGGCGGAGCTTGCAGTGAGCTGAGATCCGGCCACTGCAACTCCAGCCCGGGAGACAGAGCGAGACTCCGTCTCAAAAAAAAAAAAAAAAAAAAAAAAAAAAAAAAAAGGGAAATTAACCCTAGTAAAATTCAAGGACCTGCACAAAGTATAAAATCCCTTGGTGTTTTATGGAATGCAAAGAAATAGTCCATTTTACCAAAAGCTAGGGCTAAAATACTAGAATTTGCAAACCCCACCACTAAGAAGGAGGCCCAGAAATGTACTGTCTTGTTTGGATTCTGGAGACATCATATTCCCCACTTAGGTAACATTTTACAACCTCTGCATGCAGTCTCTAGAAAACGCTATGACTTTCACTGGGGAGAGAAAGACAGCATGGCATTGGAACAAGCTAAACAAACAGTGCAACTGGCCCTGGATCTATGGCCCATACGGGATGGGCCAGTAGAACTCCAAGTAACTGTCCTAGATCAACATGCTCATTGGAGCTTTGGGCAGAAACAAGATGGGAAGAGGGTACTTTTCGGGTTTTGGACTCAGAAACTGCCAGAGGCCGGAAAAGCTTATAACCCTTTCAAGAAGCAATTGTTAGCTTGCTATTGGGCTTTGCTCGAAATGGAACACCTTTGCTTCAACCATGATGTTTTTATGAGGCCTGAAATTGCTATTATGACCTGAGACATGAGTTCCCCCAAAACCCACCAGATAGGCCACACTCAAGAAAGTAGCACCGTAAAACAGAAATGGTACATACAAAACCAGGCTAAGCCAAAACCAAAGGGAGTATTACTTTTACATGAGGATGGACAAAACTTGACAGCACAGGAAACACTGAATAAGTCCTGCAGATACAGAGGGAAACACCACCCCGTGTTGCCCGTCAAATGGGGCAAATCCTTTGAAGAACTAAGCCCAGAGGATCAGAAATATGCTTGGTTTCCTGATGGATCCACCAAATACATTGGTGGGACCCGATGCTGGAAAGCTGTGGCTTATAATCCTCTTAAAAACATAAGCGTTTCTGATGAAGGAAGGGGTAGGAGCAGCCAGTTAGCTGAACTAGTAGCCATCCTCTGAGCTATTCAGGAGGAGACCAGAGGGATTTGTCACTTGTATACCAACTCTTGATCAGTAGCAAATGGTCTTACCACCTGGGTGCCCCACTGGCAACGAAATAAATGGCTAATTGGGAATAAAGAGGTTTGGCGAGAACAATACTGGTAAGGTATCTGAATCCTGGTGCACACTACCATTATCACTGTGTTCCATGTTTGGTTTTGTTGTTGTTGTTGTTTTTTTTCTAGCCCTGAGATTGCAGTGCAATCTCAGCTCACTGCAACCTCTGCCTCCCACGTTCATGAGATTCTCCTGCCTCACTCTACCAAGTAGCTGGGATTACAGGCATGGGCCGCCATGCCCAGCTCATTTTTTTTTTAAGACTCAGTCTCACTCTGTTGTTAGGCTGGAGTGCAGTGGCGCGATCTGGGCTCACCACAACGTCCACGTCCCAGGTTCAAGTGATTCTCCTGACTCAGCCTCGCGAGTAGCTGGGACTACAGGTTCGCACTGCCATGCCCAGCTCATTTTTGTATTTTTTGTGGAGACAGGGTTTCATCATGTTGGCCAGGATGATCTTGATCTCTTGACCTTGTGATCCACCCAGCTCAGCCTCCCAAAGTGCTGGGATTACAGGCATGAGCCACTGCACCCGACCCTGTTTTCCATGTTGATGCTCAGGCAACTCTGCTTTTTCTTGACAGACTATTTAATCAGCAGGAAGATCAACAGGTCAAAATTTCCACCCTAACTGCAAACTTGAATGCAGGTAAATGGATTGCAACATGTTCAAGCCTTGCAATGAGAGGCATTCTAGTGTATGGTGGTATAATTGATAGCGATTACCAGGGAGAGTTAAAGGTCATTTTACACAATACCACTCCAGATTCTTTTGCTATAAAACCACAGATGCTGGTTGCTCAATTGTTAGTGGTACCTTGTCCACAATCAACTCCTGAGGAAATCTCTGCCCAACAGAGTCTACATGTAGAACTGGGGGTTTCAGCTCCCCTCGTTGCAGGTAGCTTAAATCCTGGAGTCAAAATATGGGTACAGTATCCATCAGATCCCGATCCTAAGGCTGGTGACCTTGTAGCTATGAAAACAGAAAATGAAGGCATAGTACCATTTCCTAAAGATGAAAAACAATATCATGTTCCCCTCCATTTTTGTTATTACAGGGAATAACCTATCTACTAGTGGTCAGCACCTGTGTGTTTGTGTCTGAGGCCAAGAATAAATTCATCACCTGGGTAGCCACCGCTGCAACAGAAGCCAACCGCAATCAATGTTGGCTGTAAGTTGAGTTGCCAGAGGCCGCCAAAAATGGGCAAACTTGGAGAATCATCCCTGACAGTATTTCTGAATTGCTATGTTGTTACCAATGGGGCCATAACAACAACACTTGCAATCCAACCTGGACTTCCTTTGACCACACTAAGGAATCTATCTTTGCCAAGTCAGACAAAAGGTGAACTGCACCCTCACCTTGTATTGAAAGCCTTGGTATCCTGCCCAATAGTCCTGGAACCGTATATTTTGGAAACCTAATGTGCTGGTGGCCGGATTCCATACAGCCCCTGCTTTGTCTGGAGGTAGTAAATGACTCCTCTAATGTTTCTCTGTGGTTTCTCCAGTCAATTGTCAACACACACTCCAAATCAACAATATCGCGCCCAGTGAACCACAATCCCTTTTCCTATTTTAATAAGAAATTAGGGCCGGGCGCGGTGGCTCAAGCCTGTAATCCCAGCACTTTGGGAGGCCGAGATGGGCGGATCACAAGGTCAGGAGATTGAGACCATCCTGGCTAACACGGTGAAACCCCGTCTCTACTAAAAAAAATAAAAAAATACAAAAAACCAGCCAGGCGATGTGGTGGGCGCCTGTAGTCCCAGCTACTTGGGAGGCTGAGGCAGGAGAATGGCGTAAACCCCGGAGGCGGAGCTTGCAGTGAGCTGAGATCCGGCCATTGCACTCCAGCCTGGGCAACAGCCTGGGCAACAGAGCCAGACTCCGTCTCAAAAAAAAAAAAAAAAAGAAATTAGTACACTATGATTATGGTAGCTCCACTGCTGTCCCCAGGGGGGCCCTCTGGGTATGCAGATCCTATGGGTGGTGATACCTGCTGCCGCTTTTGATGGGGAGATGTACTTGGGCGTGGCCATTAATTTCATTCATTATCCGCGATAATATTCCCCTCCCCAGTAATCTAGATGCTTACAAACATGGCTGGTTACAGATGCGCTGGCCTCCCTGGTGGTGGTACCCTATCACAGTATTCTCCCCTGCTGTCTGTACAATCCTGCTTCAGCAACAGATTAAAACATTTACCTTACATGTAGAAAAAGCTCTTAATGATAGTACTGGCCTTATGTTGTTATCAGATGAATTTGCTCAGCTGCGTACTGTTGTGTTGCAAAATCAAATGGCATTAGAGATGCTTACCAGAGCCCATGGAGGGGTTTGGGCCTTGCTGCATACTGAATGTGGTGTGTATATACCTGGCAAGTCTTACAATATTACTCTGCTTGCAAAGCCATGTTGGGTTTAATTTTTATTAATTGTGCTTTTAATTCTCCTGTGCTTACCCTGTGTCTGTAATCTATATCAACTATGTGTTCCCTGTATATGTGAGGGTATTTTAATACAATTGAGTATCCAACTGAGGCCAAATGTAGTGGAAAAGTTAAATATTAAATTTGAACTCAATTGAACATGGACACAAACAATGGTCACCAAGTCTCGGAACAGGTTGTATGAGTCCCTTTAGGCGTTCATCCAGCGTTGTCTCAGAGAAATTTCTATTTCAAACTGTTTCTATACGTTAGTTATTTAAAAACAATAGCCAAGCACAAAAACAAGTTAACCTTTTTACAGGTGTGAGCCACCATGCCGGGCCTTGGATGGGGTTTTTGTGGGTGCTTTTTTGTTTTGGATGCTGTTGTTTCTTTCTGTTTGTTTTTCTTTCAGTGGTCAGGTCCCTCTTCTGTAGGGTTGCTGCAGTTTGCTGGGGGTTCACTTCAGGCCCTATTCATCTGGTTCACTCCCGTGCCTGGAGATGTCACTCAAGAAAGTTGGAAAACAGCAGAGTGTCTGCTCCCTCCTCTGTGATCTCTGCCCTCAAGAGGCACCAACCTGATGCCAGTAGGATTGCTCCTGTATAGGGTGTCTGACAAGCCCTGTTGAAGGGTCGCCACGGGATAGCACAGGGAGCAGAACCCATTTAATGAAGCACTTTGACTGTTCCTTGGTGGAGGAGGGTGTTTTGCTGAGGAGAAACCCACTCATCTGGGTTGCCCAAATTCCTCAGAACTAGCAGGAGGAAAGGCTAAGTCTGCTGGTCCACAGGGACTGCAGCCACCCCTCCCCCTAGAGGCTCAGGCCCAGAGACATCAGAGTTCTGTCCCTGAGCCCCTGGCTGGAGTTGTTGGAGTTCCTGCAGGGAGGCCCTGCCCAGTGATGAGGGACGGGTCAGGCCTGAAGAGACATTCTGGCCACAGTCTGCCACAGCTAGTGTGTTGGGCTGTGGGGGACACCTCTTGAGACGAAGCTATCCAGTTTCCCTGGATCTAGCAGGGGAAAAGTACAGCCAGGAGCTATGGAGATGGCTGCTGCCCTTTCCCCACCCAGGGAGCTGAGCCTGTTAGGCCGTTTCGAGTCCCAGTGCTGGTTGCTGTCCCTCCCCCAAGAAGCTCAAACAGCTAAGACAGCAGCCAGCTGCAACTGTGGTACTGGTCGCCCCTCCAGTGGGAACTCCGCAGGCTTAAGCAGATTCTAGCTCATAGGCTGTTCATAATCTGCTCAACTCCAGGGTTGTGTCAGGCATAATAAGTCCCTCTTCAAAGGGTAACTTCCTTGTTCTTTGTTCTCAAAATCAACTTCCTTGTACCTTCCGCTCCTAGCTACCTGCTCTGTAAACATCTCTTCTCCCCGTCTCAATCTGTAACCCACATCTCTTCCTTATTTGGAAGAAGCCCTCCTCGCTCCTAGTTATCTGCTCTATAAACAACCTTCCTGCCAGTCTCGATTTAAAACAGCCATTGAGTTAGCTTAGATTGTGCCATCTGACTCCGGCCAATGGGAGCAGGACACAGAAGCAGGGACTGTGTTAGGGATAAAAACCCCTTCCCTCCCTTGTATGCTGTGCTCTCACAACAGCCAGAGACATGACTGGCACCCTTCTGCAGAAGTAAATTTGCCTTGCTGAGAAATTCCTTGTTTCATTGCTCTTTTTCTTTGCGACTCTCAGCTCTTGTTTCCAACAGTTGGGACCTTAGGCTCCAGTGGCGTGGGTTCATGAGTGGAATCTTCTAATCCATGGGTTGCAAGTTTCATGGAAAAAGCACAGTTTCCCAGGATGGATAGCATGCTCACTCATGGCCTCCTTTGGCTGGGTGGGGGTGGGGGCTCCCCAGGCCCATGTGGGTGTCAGGTGGGCTGCGTACCACACTGCTCTTCCTTCCTCTCCATGGGTCACGCCAGCCACCTAGTCAGTTCTGATGAGAGAACCTAGATACCTCAGGTTGTGGTGCAGGATTGACACACTATTATGGTTCTTTTTTATGGGATGCTGCATCTAGTCAGCCGTCTTTGCCCTGCCCCCACCAATTTTTCTTTGAAAGTCTAATATAATTCAGCTGTGAATCCACCTAGTTCTGAACTTTTTTTTTTTTTGGTTGGCAATTTTTAAAAATTATTATTTCAATCTCACTTCTTGTTATTAGTCTGTTCAGAGTTGTTGTTTTTTAATCCAGGAGGGTTGTACATTTGCAGGAATTTATTCATCTCCTTTAGGTTTTCTAATTTGTGCACATAAAGGTGTTCACAGTCACCCTGAATGATCTTTTGTATTTCTGTGGCATCGGTTGCAATATCTTCTGTTTCATTTCTAATTGAGCTTATTTGGATCTTCTCTCTTCTTGGTTAATGCTGTTAATGGTCTATCCATTTTGTTTATCTTTCCTAAGAGCCAAGTTTTCATTTCATTTATGGTTTGGATTTTTTGGTGGTGGTTGTTTCAGTTTCATTTAGTTCTGCTCTGATCTTTGTTATTTCTTTTCTTCTGCTGGATTTGGGTTTGGCTTGTTCTTGTTTCTCTAGTTCCTTGAGTTGTTATCTTACATTGTCTACTTATGCTCTTTCAGACTTTTTTGATGGAGGCTCTTGATGCTATGAACACTCCTTTTAACACCACTTCTGCTGTATCCCAGACGTTTTGATAGGTTGTGCCATTATTATTGTTCCATTCAAAAAATTTTTAAATTCCAATCTTGATTTCATCCAATGATCATTCAGAAACAGGTTGATCTTAAATTTAATATTTAATTTAATTTCCATGGTTTTATTTAATTTCTAAAATTTAATTTCCATGTATTTGCATGGTTTTGATGGTTCATTTGGAGTTGATTTTCAATTTTATTCCACTGCAGTCTTAGAGACTAGTTGATATAATTTTGATTGCCTTAAATTTATTGCAACTTGTTTTGTGGCCTATCATATGTCTGTCTTGGAGAATGTTCCATGTGCTGATGAATAAAATGTATATTCTGCAGTTGTTGGGTAGAATGTTCTGTAAGTATTTGTCAAGTCCATTTGTTCTAGGATGTAGTTTAAGTCCACTGTGTTTTTTTGTTGTTATTGTTGACTTTCTGTCTTGATGACTTGTCTAGTGCTGTCAGTAGAGTATTGAAATTCCCCATTATTAATGTGTTGCCATTTATCTCAGTTCTTAGGTCTAGTAGTGATTGTTTTATGAATTTGGGAGCTCCAGTGTTAGGTGCATACATATTTAGGATTATGATATTTTCCTGTTGGACTAGTCCTTTTATCATTATATAATGTCCCTTTTTGTGTTTTTTATTTTTACCTGTTTTTGCTTTAAAGCCTGTTTTGTCTGATGCAAGAATGACTACCCATTTATAACTATGTTATCTTTGACAAAGTTGATGATAACGATCAATTGGGAAGTAACTTCTTATTCAATAAATGGTACTGAGATAATGGACTAGCCATATGCAGAAGTTTGAAACTGGACCTCTATCTCTCGCCATGTACAAAATTAACCTAACGTTGATTAGAGACTCAAATATAAAATCTAAAACTGTAAAGTCCCTAGAAGAAAACCTAGGAAATACCATTCTGCACATAGGTTTTGACAAAGATTTCATGATGCTGACTCTCAAAGCAACTGCAACAAATACAGAAACTCACAAACAGGACCTGATTAAACTTAAGAGCTTCTACACAGTGAAAAAAACCATCAATAAAGTAAACAGACAACCTGCAGAATCAGAGAAAATATTTGAAAACTCTGCATCTGAAAACGGTCTAATATCCAGAATCTATAAAGAAACATAAACAAATCAACAAGCAAAATATAAACAACCAATTAAAGAATGAACAAAGACATAAACAGACACGTCTCAGCTGGGCACTGTGGCTCACGCCTGTAATCCCAGCACTTTGGGAGGCTGAGGCAGACGGATCTCAAGGTCAGAAGTTTGAGACCAGCCTTGCCAACATGACAAAACCCCGTCTCTACTAAAAATACAAAAATTAGCCAGGCGCGGTGGTGGGTGCCTGGAATCCCAGCTACTCGGGAGACTGAGGCAGGAGAATCGCTTAAACCCGGAGGGTGGAGGTTGCAGTGAGCAGAGATCCTACCACTATACTCTAGTTTGGGTGACAGAGCAAGACTCCATCTCAAAACAAAAACCAGATACTTCTCAAAAGAAGACATACACAAAGCCAAAGAGCACATTTAAAAATGGTAAACATTACAATTATTAAAGAAATGCAAAAAAAACCCACAATGTGATATTGGTCAGGTTGCAGAACAAGGGGAATGTAAGTTAGTTCAGCCACTGTGGAAAGAGCAGTGTGAAGATTTCTCAAATAACTTTAAACCATTTGACACAGCCATCCTGTTACCAGGTATATACCAAAAGGGATATAAATCATTCTACTATAAAGACACATGCACACATATGTTCACTGTAGCCCTTTTGACAATAGCAAAGATATGTAATCAATCTACGTGCCCATCAACAGTTGACTGAATTAGAAAAACGTGGCGCCCGGCGCGGTGGCTCACGCCTGTAATCTCAGCACTTTGGGAGGCCGAGGCGGGCGGATCACAAGGTCAGGAGATCGAGACCATCCTGACTAACACGGTGAAACCCCGTCTCTACTAAAAATACAAAAAATTAGCCGGGCGCGGTGGCCCCAGCTACCCGGGAGGCTGAGGCAGGAGAATGGCATGAACCCGGGAGGCGGAGCTTGCAGTGAGCCGAGATGGCGCCACTGAACTCCAGCCTGGGCGACAGAGCAAGACTCCGTCTCAAAAAAAAAAAAAAAAAAAAAAGAAAGAAAAACGTGGCGCATGTACACCATGGAATACAAGTCAGACATAAAACAGAGTAAAATTACGTCCTTTGCAGCAACATGGATACAGCTGGAGGCCATTATTATAAGCAAATTAATGCAGGAACAGAAAACAAAATACTGAATATTCTCACTTATAAATTGAAGCTAAACATTGAGTACACATGACTCAAAGAGGAAAACAATAAACACCAGGGTCTATGTGAGAGTAGAGGGTGTGAGCAGGGTGAGGATCAAAAATCCAGCTATCTGCCAGGCACGGTGGCTCACGCCTGTAATCCCAGCACTTGGGAAGGCTGAGGCAGGCGGATCACCTGAGGTCAGGAGTTGGACACCAGCCTGGCCACCATGGTAAAACCTTGTCTCAAAATACAAAAATTGGGCCAGGCGCGGTGGCTCATGCCTATATTCCCAGCACTTTGGGAGCCTGAGGCAGGCAGATCACAAGGTCAGGAGTTCGAGACCATCCTGGTTAATATGGTGAAACTTGGTCTCTATTAAAAATACAAAAATTAGCCGAGCATGGTGGCATGAACCTGTAATCCCAGCTACTCAGGAGGCTATGGCAGGAGAATCACTTGAACCTGGGATGCAGAGAGGTTGCAGTGAGCCAAGATGAGGCCACTGCACCCCAGCCTGGGCAACAAGAGCAAAACTCCATAAAAAAACAAATAAATAAATCTACCTATCAAGCACCATGCTGACTATCTGGCTGATGAAATAATGTGTACACTAAACCCCAGTGACATGCAATTTACCCATTTCACAAACCTGCACATGCACCCTTGATCCTAACATAGAAGTTGGAAGAAAACAGCACAAATAAAATAAAATTCAGAAATTGAGTAGATGGAACAACGATGATTTTTAAAAAGAGCTTTTTTGGCTTTCAAAAATATGGATGTTAATAGATGTTCTGGATCTTCAGCCTCGTCTTGGACCATGAAGAATGGAAAACGAATGTCAGGGGTGATGGAGCAGAGATACCCCTAAATGCTTCCTGAAGCTTCCATGCTGGCCCAGGTATGCCTAACTCCCAAGTTTTTATGAAAAAAAAAAAAAATTACTTAGGTGTTTTAAGTCATTATGGATAGATCTCAATTATTCATAGCTGAATAAAGGAAAATGAGCTGTTGAACTTGAACAAAAAAATAAGATATTTTGAAAAATTTGCTCCAGTTACAATTTACCAATAACAATTACAGCTCTTTGCCAGGTGTGGTGGCTCCCTTCTGTAATTTTAGCATTTTGGGAAGCCGAAGTGGACAGATCACCTGAGGTCAGGAGTTTGAGACCAGCCTGGCCAACATGGTGAAACACCATCTCTACTGAAAACACAAAAATTAGTCAGGTGTGGTGGGGTGCACCTGTAATCCCAGCTACGTGGGAGGCAGAGGCAGGAGATTAGCTTGAACCTGGAAGATGGAGGTTGCAATGAGCTGAGATCATGCCACTGCACTCCAGCCTGAGCTTGGAAAAGTGAAGTGACATCTTCTGTGATGTGTTGTAAGGAATTGAAAAGTTAAATAATATAGTTTTGATTTATGAACAGATTTAGAGACAAATGGAATATAAAATTCAAAAATAGTATGAAATATATATGAAATGTAGTATATGATAGATGCAGCAGTAGTGAAATAGGAGATGTGTGCTCAATGTGTCTCACTGGAGACTAAAACCCACAAATATGCAGTGAGGGCCTTGTCTCCCAATGTTTTATGTTTGCACATCTGATGTTTCCACATGTGCAGAGAAGATGTTTAATATTTGACTGTCTTTGGCTGTGGTCTGATGGATGAGTTTCTCCTGACTCAATACACATTGTAACCTGTTCTGAGTTCACAGTATGTCTCTTGGTGAATGTAGATGTTACTACTGTCTGGAAAGGTTGACCATCTACAGCAGACACTCTTGCTCTGTTTGGGAATAGGCACATATTGTTTCTGTAGTTATTTTCAGTTGATGAATTTTCTGGGGGACTTCCCCACGCCCTTGCCCCACATGAGGTAATTGTCTTAAAGCAGTTCAGGAAGAACAACTTTGTGTAGACTCTGGAATGGGCTGCTTTAAAGTAGGATACTCTATATAACCTATATTCTAATATGCAACCAACAGAAGACAGTACACTTTTTTTTTCTTTTTTCTTTTTGTTTTTTAGAAAAAAACTTTTGGAGAAAATAGGCAAGGCATGTTGGCTCATGCCAATAATCCAAGGACTTTGGGAAGCCATGACAGGAGAATCACTTGAGGCCAGGAGTTTGAGATCAGGCTGGGCAACCTAGGGAGACTTTGTCTCTCTATATAAAAAAAGAAATTAGGCCGGGCGCGGTGGCTCAAGCCTGTAATCCCAGCACTTTGGGAGGCCGAGACGGGTGGATCACGAGGTCAGGAGATCGAGACCATCCTGGCTAACACAGTGAAACCCCGTCTCTACTAAAAATACAAAAAACTAGCCGGGCGAGGTGGCGGGCGCCTGTAGTCCCAGCTACTCGGGAGGCTGAGGCAGGAGAATGGCTTAAACCCGGGAGGCAGAGTTTGCAGTGAGCTGAGATCCGGCCACTGCACTCCAGCCTGGGCAACAGAGCGAGACTCTGTCTCAAAAAAAAAAAAAAGAAATTAATAGGGCATGTTGACATGCAACTACAGTCCCACCTACTCAGGAGGCCAAGGCAGGAAGATCACCTGAGTTCAGGAGTTCCAGGCTACAGTGAGCTATAATCATACCACTGCACTCCAGCCTGAGTGACAAAGTAAGATGTTGTTTATAAATAAAAGAAACAAATAAAGATTCTTTGTTATAAGAAATAAAACTAATCTTAAGAGGATGTTCTATAATGTAAATTAACAGATGTTTTATGCCTATATTGAAACTTTTGTTTGTTTATTTGTTTGTTTTTGAGACAGAGTCTCACTCTGTTGCCCAGGCTGGAGTGCAGTGGTGTGATCTTGCCTCACCGCAACCTCCACCTCCCGGGTTCAGCTGTAATCCCAGCCACTCAGGAGGCTGAGGCAGGAGAAATAACATGGTGAAAGTACCAATAAACATGGTGAAATACCGTCTCTACTAAAAATACAAGAATTAGCCTGGCATGGTGGCACACGCCTGTAGTCCCAGCTACTTGGGAGGCTGAGGCAGAAGGATCACTTGAACCCGGGAGGTGGAGGTTGTAGTGAGCCAAGATTGCATCACTGAACTCCAGCCTGGGGGATGGAGCGAGGTTCTTTCCAAACAAAAAAAAAAGAAGAAGAAAAAGAAAAAAAGAAAAAAGAAAGACTTTTTTCTAATAAAAGAAATCAGAAGAAGAAAAAAATAGTGGAGAGATACAACATGATCATGAATGGAAATACTCCATATTGTCAAGATGTCAGTCCTTCCTAGCTTGATCTGTGATGCACTACAACCTTAAACAAAATTCCACAAACTTCTTTTGGGGCTATTGACAAACTGATTCTAAAGTTTATATGTACAAGCAAAAACCTAGAATAAGTTTACATGTAGAGGCTAAAGACCTAGAATAGCCAACACAATATTGCAGGAGAATATAAAATTGGATGACTGAGACACCACTCAGCTTCAAGATTAAATATAAAGCTATAGTAATCAAGAGAGTGTGATATTGGTAAAAGAACAGACAAATCAGTTGATGGAATGAATGCAGAGCCCAGAGGTAAGCCCATATTAATATGCTGAATGAATCTCTGATAAAAGACTAAAGGCAGTTGTAATGCAGCCAAGAGAATCCTTTCAACAAATGATGCTAAAACAATTGGACATCCACATACAAAAGCATGAATCACAAACATTACAGCCTCACAAAAACTAACACAAATGGATCACAGACCTAAATTTAAAATGCAAAACTCTAAGATTCCTAGAATGTAATTAGAGAAAATCTAGATGACCCGGGATTTAGCAATTATAAGTTAGATAAAATACCACCAGTTCATTTTCTAAAAGTAAAAAATTGATGTCAAATTTACCAAAATTAAGTATTTTTGCTCTGTGAAAGACACTGTAGAGAATGAAAAGAAAGACACAGTACGGAAGAAAATATTTGCAAAAGATATATCTGATAAGGATTGTTATCCAAAATATAGAAATGGTTTTTAAACAACAATGAAACAAACGACCTGACTGAAAAGTAAAAATAAAGAGTGAGCCAAAGACCTCAATCAATACCGCACCTGAGGGCAGCAGGAATGAAATAACCACAGGTAAACCGCTGCTTACCACCTGTTGCCCATCCTTCTTTCAGAGAACAGACAGTGAACAAAGGATGCTGGGGCCACAGGAGAAGAAAACTCTATGTCTTCAGATCTGTTCACAGTCTGGAACTTTCATGTTTACATAGGAAAAAAATAGATTAAAGGCAAACTTATTTTGCTATTTGGCCTTGACCCTAATGGTCACGCTGTGGTTATCTGTTTTCTCCTGTGGTATGGGAAACTGAGTGAATATAAGCACCAATCACATGCATACATGTCCACAGGTCCATATGTATTTCTGCATTTATTTATTTATTTATCTTTTTTTTTTTTTTTTTTTTTTTTTTGAGACTGAGTTTTGCTCTTGTTGCCCAGGCTGGAGTGCAATAGCATGATCTTGGCTCACAGCAACCTCTGCCGCCCGGGTTCAAGAGATTCTCCTACCTCAGCCTCTTGAGGAGTAGCTGGGATTACAGATATGTGAAACCACGCCCGGCTAATTTTTTGTATTTTTAGTAGAGATGAGGTTGCTCCATGTTGGTCAGGCTGCTCTCGAACTCCCGACCTCAGGTGATCTGCCCCACCTCGGCCTCCCAAAGTGCTGGGATTACAGGCGTGAGCCACCGCACCCAGCAATAATAGTTCTGCATTTCTCAACATTATCTTACAAGACATCTAACTTTAAATAGGGAAAAATATCAGTACTTTTATGGTGCTCAGCATTAGAAGGTAACTAGTAATCAACCTGTCATTAAATCTTGGCATTCTATCTGCACTGGGTGCATGTATTAGTGACCTTTGGCAGCATAACAAACCATCCAAAACTGATTAGCTCATAATTGAACTGCTCAGCCATTTAGCCATTCTTCTCTCTAAGAACTCTAGGAACAGAAGGCCATTCTTCTATTCTCAGTTGAGCTCCTTCAGACATGTATCATGAGCTGCTCATTGACTAGGAAGGCAGCCCTCTTCTAGGGGTGAGCTTCTGCGTCCTGGGCTGTCAACAGGGGCACCTTGCTTCTCCTCCCCATGGTATCTTATCCTCCAGCTGGCTAATATGGGATTGTCTCATGAACATGGCAGCGTTCTGAAAGAAAAACAGAAGCAGGCCTGGCATGGTGGCTCACGCCTGTAATCCCAGAACTTTAGTAGGCCAAGGCAGGTGGATCACCTTAGGTCAGGAGTTTGAGACCAGCCGGGCCAACATGGTGAAACCCTGTCTCTACTAAAAATACAAAAATTAGCTGGGTGTGGTGACACATGCCTGTAGTCTCAGCTACTCGGGAGGCTGAGTCAGGAGAATTGCTTGAACCTGGGAGATGGAGGTTGCAGTGAGACAAGATCATGCCACTGCACTCCAGCCATGATGACAGAGAAAGACTCCTTCTCAAAAAAAGAGAAAAACAGAGAGAGAAAAGAAAAGGAAAACAGAATTGGTCAAAACTGTTTGAATCTAGGCCCCATACTAACACATTGTCATGTTCCCAGGTTTCTACTGCCCTGAGCAAGTAGGGCCAGCCAGAGCAAGTGTTTGGAAAATAGATTCTGGATCTTGATGGCAATGGCTATAAAAGCACCTGACAATGGACATGAATACAGGAGGGATGAAAAATTGCTACCTTATTTGCAATCAGTATCATTCTGCTGTTGTTTGTTTGTTTTTGTTTGTTTTGAGAGGGAGTCTTGCTCTGTCGCCAGGCTGGAGTGCAGTGGTTCAAGCTATTCTTGTGCCTCAGCCTCTTGAGTAGCTGGGATTACAGGCCCACACCGCCACACCCAGTTAATTTTTGTATTATTAGTAGAGACGGGGTTTCACCATGTTGGCCAGGATGGTCTCGATCTCCTGACCTCGTGATCTGCCTGCCTCGGCCTCCCAAAGTGCTGGGATTACAAGCGTGAGCCACCGCACCTAGCCCATTCTGCTTTTTCTTCATATGCGGTCCACGGAACTCTTCCACATCAAGACATTTTCCAAACACCCACAGCTACTAAGTGGCTGGGCTGGGACTCAGGATCAACTATCACTCCAAAGCCTCTGTACCTCCATGGAGCGCACTATTCAAGTAGCTGCCCTAGACTCTTAAAATCCTGGAGAGTGACACTTCAAAAATAGAAACCAGATTGCTTTTAGATTTGTGCCCATATAGTACTGTTTATCAGTGGGAAAAATCTCACGAAATTACTGAGGTACACGGTGGCTCACATCTGTAATTCTAACACTTTGGGAGGCTGAGATGGGAGGCTCACTTAAGCTCAGGAGTCCAAGTACAGCCTGGGCAACACAGGAAGATCCTGTCTCAATAAAAGAAATTAAAAAAATTAACCAGGCATGATGATACTCAGGCGTCTAGGGTAGTATTGTTTAAACCTGGAAGGTGGAGGCTGTATTAAGCCATGATTGATTACACCACTGCACTCCGGCCTGGGTGACAGATTGAGACAGAGTGTTTTGTTTGTTTGTCTCAAACAAAACAAAACAAAAACAAAAAAGAAATTGCAAAAGCATTTTGAAAGAACCTAGAAAAACTTGGAAAAAGCAGCTGACATAGCTGATACGGAATAATTTGGAAAACACAACTTATTTTAGGTAATCAAAGCCTAACAACACATCACTTATTTTTTTTTTAATCATACAAAACATTTGAAGACTTTTAAAAGAAAAAAAACTTCAGAGAAATTAAGTTTAACATAGTTTAATTGAGCAAAGAATAATTTGCAAATTAAGCAGCCTGTGGGTCCCTAGTAGCCTCAGACAGACTCCAGCACAGCCACAAGGTAAAAAAGATTTATGTACAGAGAAAGCAAAGTGACATACAGAAAATACAAGTGAGGTACAGAAACAGCCAGATTTATTACAGCTTGGGATTTGCCTTATTTGAATATCGTTTGATCATTCGATGTTCTTTTATTGTCAAAAACACAGTGGTTGGTACAAGAATAGGTTACAATCTATGTACATATTCAGCTAGGTTTTCATTTACTATGTACAGAAAACCCTATTAACCAAAATTAAACATAAAAGGGGTCAGCTTTAGGCTATAATTAATTTAGCAATATCTCCCTTTTGGTTATCTCCTCAATTTCAAGCAATAAACCAAAACTTTAGACAATGATATTACTTTGTCACCATTACAAATGTACTTATTTAGTCTCAAATTCCACTATAAAATAGCAGAACTGTGGGTTTTACAAAGTGAAAACAAGTACTTCAGTCTATTATTTTTAAAAATGATTACAGTAGAAGAAACCTCCTTGTATCGAAATCTGCTTTTTACCAAAGAAAAACAAGACGTGGCCAGTTTTAGAATCTACCTATTTCTTTAAATTTGCAGTTTGACTATGTCACATTTAGCATGAATGACTCCATTTTGGTTTGGTTTGGTTTGGTCTGTTTGGGCCTAGCGAACAAGCTCAGTCTAGAATGATGGCCTCGAATAACTTTGTTTAAAATATTTCCCCCTTTTGGGCCGGGCGCGGTGGCTCAAGCCTGTAATCCCAGCACTTTGGGAGGCCGAGACGGGCGGATCACGAGGTCAGGGGATCAAGACCATCCTGGCTAACACGGCGAAACCCCGTCTCTACTAAAAATACAAAAAACTAGCCAGGTGAGGTGGTGGCGAGTGCCTGTAGTCCCAGCTACTCGGGAGGCTGAGGCAGGAGAATGGCGTGAACCCGGGAGGCGGAGCTTGCAGTGAGCCGAGATGGTGCCACTGCACTCCAGCCCGGGCGACAGAGCGAGACTCCGTCTCAAAAAAAAAAAAAAAAAAAAAAAAAAAAAAAAATTTCCCCCTTTTGATTAAGTTTTCACATAGGTCAGAGTGTCACCAAAACTTAGGGTCTTAGTGTCACTCTCAGTTTCCATTATTTTAGGTTTCCGTTCTTATCCGGTCATTCATAGGTTATGGTGTTCTCATGGTCACATACATCTTCAAGTTTTCATCATTCCTGTTAAAGACAGACCACATGAGATGACTGCATGCAAAGATTTATAACTTTTGAGACAATAGAGTGCAGTAGGGAGACTATTATTTTGACTATCAGGAAAATAATGTCAAGAGCTAGAAGTATGCTTTTTTTTTGTTTCTTTTGAGATGAAATCTCACTCTTGTCACCCAGGCTGGAGTGCAATGGCACGATCTCAGCTCACTGCAACCTCTGCCTCCTGGGTTCAAGTGATTCTCCTGCCTCAGCCTCCCAAGTAGCTGGGATTTCAGGCATGTGTCACTATCCCCGGCTAATTTTTGTATTTTTAGTAGAGACAGGGTTTCACCATGTTGGCCAGGCGGGTCTCGAATTTCTGACTGGTGATCCTGCCTCGGCTTCCCGAAGTGCTGGGATTACATGTGTGAGCCACCGCTGCAGGCCTGAAGTATGCTTTCTATCCAAGGACCCCATGAACCAACCAACTAAGATTAAATAGATCAAATAATTAGCTTGTTAAACGGTCTACTCATTTCAACCAAGCAGTCTGTTCATTAATTTCCTACAACGGAATCTCTGTAATACTCGATGTATTTCTCCATGTGCAACTACAAATACTAGCAACTGCACAGATACTTCTCTGTTTATCCAGTAAGTAAACTAGATACATTCTTTTATTTAGCACAACTTTAGTTTAAAAAAAAAAAAAAAAAAAAGCCGGGCCCGGTGGTTGAAGTCTGTAATCCCAGCACTTTGGGAGGACGAGTCGGCTGCATCATGAGGTCGGGAGATCGACACCATCCTGGCTAACACGGTGAAACCCCGTCTCATTAAAAAATGCAAAAAATCTAGCCGGGTGAGGTGGCAGGGGCCTGTGGTCCCAGCTACTTGGGAGGCTGAGGCAGGAGAATGGTGTGGGCCCGGGAGGTGGAGCTTGCAGTGCCACTGCACTGCAGCCTGGGCAACAGAGCCAGACTCTGTCTCAAAAAAAAAAAAAGGCTTCCAATGACCTTTTGTAAAGGTCAACACATTTTTTCCATTCTAAGTGGATCTGACTGTCATCAATTGCAATTACAAAAGCAATCTAGTGAATTTAGTTAGCTTTGCTCAGTACTATTGTATCTGTAATACCTTATTTAACCGTTTTACAAGTTTTCTTTTTCTTTTTTTTTTTTTTTTTTTTTGAGACGGAGTCTGGCTCTGTCACCCAGGCTGGAGTGCTGAGACGGAGTCTGGCTCTGTCACCCAGGCTGGAGTGCAGTGGCGCGATCTCGGCTCACTGCAAGCTCCGCCTCCCGGGTTTACGCCATTCTCCTGCCTCAGCCTCCCGAGTAGCTGGGACTACAGGCGCCCGTCACCTCGCCGGGCTAGTTTTTTGTATTTTTTAGTAGAGACGGGGTTTCACCGTGTTAGCCAGGATGGTCTCGATCTCCTGACCTCGTGATCCGCCCGTCTCGGCCTCCCAAAGTGCTGGGATTACAGGCTTGAGCCACCGCGCCCGGCCCGTTTTACAAGTTTTCTAGTGAAATAAGTATCTTTGTAATTGGACAACTTTTCAGAAAGTTTTCATGAGGGAAAAAAAGTCTTAGTATCCTTTTAGCTACGGTTAAAACATCATCCTTCTTGCATCAGAAAGCTTTTATACTACCAGAAAACATGCATTAAAAATGACAGTTGCCAGGTGTGCAGTTTTCTGTCCATTGCTCATGTCTGTAATCCCAGTATTTTGGGACTGAGGTGTGAGGATCCCCAGAGGGCAGGAGTTCGAGACCAGACTAACATGGTAAAATCCCGTCTCTACTAAAACACAAAAATCACCTGGGCGTAGTAGCGGCCCCCTGTAATCCTAGCTACGCGGGAGGCTGAGGCAGGACAATTGCTTGAACCTGGAAGGCAGAGGTTGCAGTGAGCCAAGATCGCGCCATTGCACTCCAGCCTGGGCAACATGAGTGAAACTCAGTCTCAAAAAAGAAAAAAAAAAAAAAAGCCTGGCGCGGTGGCTCATGCCTGTAATCCCAGCACTTTGGGAGGCTGAGGCAGGTGGATCACGAGGTCAGGAGTTCGAGACCAGCCTGGCTAATACGGTGAAACCCCGTCTCTACTAAAAATACAAAAATTAGCTAGGCATGATGGTACGTGCCTGTAGTCCCAGCTACTTGGGAGATTGAGGCAGAAGAATCGCTTGAATCCAAGAGGTCAAGGTTGCAATAAGCCGCGATCTTGCCACTGCACTCCAGCCTGGGCCACAGAGTGAGACTCTGTCTCAAAAAAAAAAAAAATGACAATTTCTGTATAAATGTTTAAATGGCCTATAAGGTAGTAGAAACATACATAAACTTAATTGTCTTCTAAGAATTATAAGTTTGACAAAAAAAAATTGGTCTTAACTTAGTGTAGTAATTTAGAATCGTCACCACACACATACACACACACACACTAAATTTATATTTAATGTGAATTACTTTATCTTTTCTGTGATGAGTAGTGAAATGCAGAGTTTTTAATAATGGAAACTTCAAGAACTCAGGAATAGGGACCGAACACGGAGCCTCACACCTGTAATCCCACCACTTTGGGAGGCTGAAGAAGGCGGATCACAAGGTCAGAAGTGTGAGACCAGGCTGCCCAACATGGTGAAACCCATTTCTACTAAAATTACAAAAATTATGCATGGTGGTAGCCACCTGTTGTCCCAACTACTTGGGAGGCTGAGGCAGGAGAATTGTTTGAACCTGGGAGGTGGAGGTTGCAGTGAGCAGAGATCATGCCATTGCATTCCAGCCTAGGTGACAAGAGTGAAACTACATCTCAAAAAAAAATTAATTTAATTCTAAAAAAAGAACTCAGGAAAAATCAAGTGGCTGCCTAGGTTCTCCGTGAGTCCACACTTAACATTAAATTTATGTCTTCTTAAACACTTCTTAAACATTTCTTAAACATTGGGTTACTTCCCCTAATTTAGGTGCACACCACTATTCCTGAGAGGTTATCATAGTTAATTTGACTTGGACCACAGAGTTTATTTAAAAAGCATATCTAAAACATTTCTGTACTGGCTGATATAACTTTAAAAATGTGGCAGAGTACTTTTGTAATGGTCAATTAATTTTTGTCTTGTCTGGGCTCACAGGTTTTTTTGTTTGCTTGTTTTGGTTTTTTGTTTTGTTTTCGAGATGGAGTTTCTCTCTTGTTGCCCGGGCTGGAAATGGCACGATCTTGGCTCACCGCAACCTCCGCCTCATGGGTTCAAGCAATTCTCCTGCCTCAGTCTCCCAAGTGGCTGGGAATACAGGCATGTGCCACCATGCCCAGCTAATTTTGTATTTTTAGTAGAGATGGGGGTTTCTTCATGTTGGCCAGGCTGGTCTCCAACTCCTAACCTCAGGTGATCTGCCCACCTCGGCCTACCAAAGTGCTGGGATTACAGGCGTGAGTCACCGCACCCCGGCCTGGGCTGACAGTTTTTTAAGAGTCTCTCTCTTCATTCGAATTCTCACAATCCCTGGCCAGTCCAAATAATATGATCCTAAAATTATCAGAAGCCTGTACTTAACTCTGTGGACCCTTTTCATCTTTTCATGAACCTCTTTAAAGACACACTCCTCTAGGATGTCATGTGCTTTTGAAGTTTTTAGAAACTACATCAGAATTAAACCATTAACTATGGAAATGACTTCAAATGGTTATGAAGAAACAAAGGAAAAAAATGATTATACCTGTGGTCTATGATAATTTATCATAGTAACCATAAGTATTACTAATAGCATATACTCAGGTATATTAGATTTTTAGAGATTTCATATAATTTTGAAATGAATAGCATAACATTTATTAAAATATAAGTTGATAAAGGTCATACTTTTTAATTTGACAATGCTTTCCATGTAATTTAACACATCAAAGGATTCTGTTTATCACTCTTTTGGATGCTGCATGGGAACACTGTAGCATTCCAATGTTAGGGGTCAAATACACACAACTTTTAAGCTGAATTTTAATTTTGGGAAGACTGCCAAATATGTCAAAGGGTTAAAATACTTGAACCAAATGGGATCACAGGCCACTATTAAATAATAATCATTCATTTAGCCAAAACAAGTAGTAAAAGATTTTATTTATTTATTTATTTATTTATTTATTGAGACAGAGTCTCCCTCTGTCGCCCAGGCTGGAGTGCAGTGGCGTGATCTTGGCTCACTGCAACCTCTGCCTCCCAGGTTCAAGCAATTCTCCTGCCTCAGCCTCCGGAGTAGCTAAGACTACAGGCGCCCACCATCGTGCCTGGCTAATTTTTGTATTTTAGTAGAGACGGGCTTTTGGCATGTTGGCCAGGCTGATCTCGAACTCCTGACCTCAGGTGATCCGCCTGCCTCAACCTCCCAAAGTGCTGAGATTTCAGGCATGAGCCACGGTGCCTGGCCTATTAGAAGATTTATAAAAACAAAACCGTTTACTGTTTGATGCAGGAAATTTAGTTTTACAATCAAATGACCCAAGAAAGACAGCACGAGAAAAACCCTATCTCTACTCTCTCTCTTTTTAAATTAATTCAAAAGGTGAATAAAAATATGTTATTGTGTTATAGTAATAATACATACAATTTTTGTTCCAAGAGAAAATCAACTTTTACTTTTCTATTAGTATGTTATCAATACTAAAGCTAGTTTTGGCCAGGCACAGTGGCTCACACCTGTAATCCCAATACTTTGGAAGGTCGAGGCAGGCAGATCACCTGAGGTTAGGAGTTCGAGACCAGCCTGGCCAATATGCAAAATCCTGTCCCTACTAAATTACAAAAATTAGCCGGGCGTGGTGGCAGGCACCTGTAGTCCCAGCTACCAGAGAGGCTAAGCAGGAGAATCACTTGAACCCAGGAAGTGGAGGTTGCAGTGTGCCAAGATTGCGCCACTGCACTCCATCAGCCTGGGTGACACAGCAAGACTCTGTCTCAAAAAATAAAAATCAAAATTAAAAACATTTAAAAAATTAAAAGCTAATTTTCACAAAACTTTATAAATAAATCCACCAAATCTATCATTTTGACCACGTAGATTTCCATACATAGCTTATAATCTCTTTTAATTACTTTTTTTTTCTTTTTTGATAGGGAGTTTGGCTTTTGTTGCCCAGACTGGAGAGCAATGGTGCAATCTCTCCTCACTGCAACCTCTGCCTCTTGGGTTCAAGTGATTCTCCTGCCTCAGCCTCCCGAGTAGCTGGGATTACAGGCGTGTGCCACCATGTCTGGCTAATTTTGTATTTTTAGTAGAGATGGAGTTTCTCCATGTTGGTCAAGCTAGTCTCCAACTCCCGACCTCAGGTGATCTGCCGCCTCGGCCTCCCAAAATGCTGGGATTATAGGGATGAGCCACCGCGCCCAGGCTTCTTTTAAATACTTTTTAAACTTTCTGTATTTTATTTTTATCTATGTTCTTTTTATTTTCTCAATTTGAGACAATCTTTAAGTAATTTCAAACAAGACAAAATATTTTTAACTTTCTTCATTGAAAGCATATTTTTGCTTTTGTTTGCACACTACGCAAAATTGTTTTTCTTAGATCCAGTAGTTTTAATTATATATATAAATTACATTAACTCTTAAAAACCTAATTTTTAGTGAAATCTCTAGTAAATAATTTTGAACTGTTTGGTACCAGTATTTGTAGACAAAAACCATTTTATATTTTTAATAGATTTTTTTCAAATTCTCTGTTAACTAGCAGATCTAAATATGTTCAGCTTTTCTATATCATATAAAAATAAGAGTCTAGTCGGGTATGGTGGCTCATGCTTGTAATCCCAGAATCGTGAAAGGCCAAGGCACAAAGACTGCTTAAGCCCAGGGATTGGAGGCAAGCCTGGGCAACATGGCAAAACCCCATGTCTACAAAAAATACAAAAATGAGCTCGGCATGGTTAGCTGCATCTGTAGTACCAGCTACTCAGGAGGCTGAGGTAGGAGAATTGCCTGAGCCCAGGAGATCGAGAGTGCAATGAACTGTGATCAAGCCACTTCACTCCATCCTGGATGACAGAGACCCTTTTTAAAAAAATTAAATGCCAAAGCATATAAACTTAATCTTATGGGACTTTGGGGGCGGAGATTTGTTTTTATTATTATATCGACAGCTTTGCAGCTACAGGTGATGTCTGATTACATGAAAAACTTTTTTAGTGGTGATTTCTGAGATTTTAGTGCACCTATATCCCAAACAGTGTACATAGTACCCAATGTGTAGTCTTTTTTTTTCTTTTTTTGAGACAGAGTCTCACTCTGTCGCCCTAGCTGGTATGCAGTGGCGCCATCTCGGCTCACTGCAAGCTCCACCTCCCAGGTTCACGCCACTCTCTTGCCTCAGCCCCCCGAGTAGTTGGGACTACAGGTGCCCTTCACCACGCCCGACTAATTTTTTTTTTTTTTTATTTTTAGTAGAGACGGGGTTTCACCATGTTAGCCAGGATGGTCTTGATCTCCTGACCTCGTGATCCGCCTGCCTCGGCCTCCCAAAGTGCAGAAGCTTTTTAGTTTAATTAAGTCACATTTATTGATCTTTGTTTTTGTTGTATTTGGTTTTGGGGTTTTGGTCATGAAATCTCTGCCTAAGCCAATGCCTAGAAGAGTGTTTCCGATGTTATCTTGTAGAATTTTTATAGTTTCAAGTTTTACATTTAAGTTTTTGATCCACTTTGGGTTGATTTTTGTATAAAGTGAGCAATGAAGATACAGTTTTATTCTTCTACATGTGGTTTGCCAATTATCTCAGCAGTATTTGTTGAATAGGATGTCTTTTCCCTACTTCATGTTTTTGTTTAGTTTGTTGAAGATCAGTTGGCTGAAAGTATTTGGCTTTATTTCTTTATTCACTATTCTGTTCCATTTGTCTATTTGCCTATTTTTATACCAGTACCATGCTGCTTTGGTAACTATAGTCTTCTAGTATAGTTTGAAGTCAGATAATATGATATCTCTAGATTTGTTCTTTTTGCTTAGTTTTGTTTTGGCTATGTGGGCTCTTTTATTTTAGGATTTTTTTTTCTAGTTTTGTGAGGAATGATTGTGGTATTTTGACAAGAATGGCATAAATTTGTAGATTGCTTCCAGCACTATGATGATTTTCACAATATTGACTCTACACATCCATTAGCATGGAATGTGTTTCCATTTGTTTGTGTCACCTTTGATCTCTTTCAGCAGTGTTTTCTAATACTCCTTGTAGAGGTCTTTCACCTCTTTGGTTAGGTATATTCCTAAGTATATTTTTTCTGCAGCTGGTGTAAAGGGGTTGAGTGCTTGACTTGATTCTCAGCTCAGTCACTTGGTGTATACAGTGATATTGATTTGTGTACATTGATTTCATATCCTGAAACTTTACTAAATTTATTTATCAAATCTAGGAGCTGTTTGAATAAGTCTTTAGAGTTTTCTAGGTATACAATCATATCATTGACAAGCAGTGACAGTTTGACTTCCTCTTTACCAATTTGGATACCCTTTATTCCATTTTTTTTTTTTTTTTTTTTTTTTTTTGATGGAGTCTCACTCTGTCACCAGTCTGGAATGTAGTGGCCCAGTCTGGGCTCACTGCAACCTCCACCTTCTGGGTTCAAGCGATTCTCCTGCCTCAGCCTCCCAAGTAGCTAAGACGACAGGTACATGCCACCACACCCAACTGATTTTTGTGTTTTTAGTAGAGATGGAATTTCATCATGTTGGCCACAATGGTCTCCATCTTTTGACCTCAGGATCTGCCCGCCTCAGCCTCCCAAAGTACTGGGATTACAGGTATGAGCCACCGCTCACTTATACTTTGACTTGCTATGTCTTTATTCTGCATGAATGTTAACAGAATTATAGATAGATGTAGATATAGATATACATAAGTACATAAACACACACAAGATTATATTAGTTTGTATATGTAAATATTTATGCATACAAAAGGTGTTCATCAATAGACATTTCTAATTTTCCAGCCTAACCTGAGGACACAGATGAAGACTTACTTTTCACCTATATGGCTTTATACCATCTCAGATTGGAACACAGCCATAAAGCATTATGTATAAACATGAACAAACTTCATGTTCACGAGCATGGCCTGTGAAGTAATATTTTGGTAGTGTGATGTAAGGCTTTATGTCCAGCTTAGCATTTTAGGTCCTTACTTTTCTTCTCAGAGTATGCCTGTATTATTCATATCCATCATTTTGAGCCTGGCTTGATGTCTACACTTTCCCAGTTTAGCTAATCTGAGCTGACCTAATTGGCTTTTTGCAATCATGCATGCTGAGCTAATTTGCTTATTTAACTTATCTGGGATGCAGGGGTAGAGATGAAGATGACCTCTGTCCTACATGGGACATATACACAAATAAACTTGACCTATACATACATATGTGACTCATTCTTTGTGTATATGTTTATCTATCAACCTATCTTATATCCATATTTATAGTTACAGAAAAAAGGCACTGAAGTAATGTTGTTTAAAAGGTCATTTCTATTTTCTTTACTTCCAGGCTACATAAATCCAATCAGCCAGTTATCTCAGTGAAGATTTATAAAATCCAAGTCAAAACTTTGCCACACTTTTGTTTTTTTCATAAATTTGAAAATGTCCTTCTTACCTGGCACCCAGGTCTTTTCATTTCTGAATCTCAGTAAATCAGCCTAGTGGGCTTCCGTCCATCCAGTTGAAAAAAGCAGGAATGTCTGACATCAGTAAGACTATCCTTACTCAGAAAGAAGAGAGAAGTTTTGAGCTAGCTAATAAGAGCCACCATTGGCACTTCTGTGTATGATCACTATGGTCTGGTTGAAATGCGGCCTGGTATCATGTACAGTCATATTTGCTTTCACTATGATGGCCTATCTTTTAGAAAGAGTGCTAGACTTTCTTTCCATTACCATAAAGACACTACTTCAGTCACAAAGATGAAAAGACAAAATTGTACTTTTACATCACATACTCATAAAAATGAAGTTGATCCCATGTCTTACAGAAAGCCCTGATGAGAAAAAAAAATAAACATTTTACAATTTGTGAGAACCTTAGGACTGGGGCTGGTTTACCTCTGGCCATATGTTCAACATGAAGGGATGGATCAACCTTGACATGGCAGTGGATGACTTCCATTGGTTAGTGCATGCTCATTTTCCAGAGGTGAGCAATAAAGACCAATGCTTCCTTTATATATGTTAAATGCAGCAGGATGTATGTCAGAGCATACCTTTATTAGTGTACTCTTCTAGATCTAGTTTACAGGGCAGATATATTTATACATGCATAGAAATTACTTTTCTTGGGGGGAGGGGGATGGAGTCTCACTCTGTTGCCCAAACTGGAGTGCAGTGGTGCAACCTCAGTTCACCGCAACCTCTGCCTCCTGGGTTCAAGTGATTCTCCTGCCTCGCCCTCCCAAGTAGCTGGGACTACAGGGATGCACCATTACACCCAGCAAATTTTTGTATTTTTAGTAGAGACGGAGTTTCACCATATTGGCGAGTCTGGTCTCGAACTCCTGACCTCATGATCTGTCTACCTCAACCTCCCAAAGTGCTGAGATTACAGGCCTGAGCCACTGCAGCTGACCAGGTAAATAGATTTTTAAAACTTACATACAGGATTATAGGAGTATGTCTAGGTACATATTTATATATACAAGAAATGTTCCCCAATAGACCATTTTTAATCACTTGGCATATACAAATTATACAGATATATAATTACTTTCAATCTCTTTTGCTCAGTAGCATTTCAGAATGGAACATAGCCATACAATATTGTTTATATAAACATAAAAAAAAACCCTTCACCTTCGGTAGCATAGGCTTCAGAAATAAGCTGACAGCAAAGCCATGTTATTTATGCTGTTCAGGTTTGCACCTCAGGGCCCTGCATTCCTTCTCAGTGTATGTATGTGCTCTTCACACCCACTAGTTTGGGCCTGCTTTGATAAACCTGTAGTCACTATTTAGATAATTGTTTGATTGGATCTACCTAGGCTAAGAAAATTGGCTGATTGGAATCACCTTGGGTTAATCTAATTGGCTAGATTCACCTTTACTGATATAATTGGCTAATTGGCATTACTTGGGCTCATTTAATTGGCAAATTGGAATCACCTTGGGCTAATCTAATTGGCTAATTGGATTCACCTTTACTGATATAATTGCCCAATTGATATCACTTGGGCTCATTTAATTGGCTGATTGGAATCACCTGGGCTGAGCTAACTGGCTGACTAGAATCACATGGGCTGAGTTCATTGACCGTGTCTTGAGGAGAATGAGTAAGGTAATGACCTCTTACATACTTTTCTTTTGGGGCTTTTTATTTCAAGACATATTCATAAATAGACATTAATTAGACATATGTATAGAAGCCTTAGTTTTTATATGTGTTTTCCTACATATATGTCTTATATCTGTTTCTAAATCTACAGAAGAAAGTTTCCGGCCGGGCATGGTGGCTCACGCTTGTAATCCCAGCACTTTGGAAGGCTGAGGTGGGCTGATCACCCAAGGTCAGGGATTCCAGACCAGCGTGGCCAACACGGTAATACCCCGTCTCTACTAAAAGTATAAAAATTAGCCGGGCATAGTGGCAGGCGCCTGTAGTCCCAGCTACTCGGGAGACTGAGGGAGGAGAATCGCTTGAACCTGGAAGGTGGAGGTTGCAATGAGCCGAGATCATTGTTCCACTGCACTCCAGATATTAGTATGTCTGGGCCCTGCTTTTCTTCTCAGTGTAGAAAAGTGCTTTTTACATCCACCATTCTGACTTAATGAATCTACAGTCACTATTCAGATTATTGGCTGATTCGATCCACCTGGGCAGAACTAATTGCCTTATTGGAATCAACTAACTTTAGCTAATTGGTTAATTAGATACTTCTAAACTGAGCTAATTGACTGATTGGAAACACAGAGTTTCAACTAACTGGCTGACTGGACTCGCTAGAACCTAGCTGGTTTCCTGACTAAAATCACATGAGCTGAGCTTTCTGTTTAGAATAATCGCGGCTGAGTTAATTGGCAAATTAGATTCACCGGGGCTAATCTCAGTGACTGAAATTGTTAAGGCTGAACTAATTGGCTGTTTGAAATCACCTGGGCTGAGCTAAGTTACTGATTGGAATCACGTGGGTTGAGTCAATTGGCAAAATGTAATCACCTGGGCTGAGGAAATTTACTGATTGGAATTGCCTAGGTTGAGCTGATTGGATAAATGGAATCACTTGGGCTGAGCTATTTGGCTAATGCGATTCTCCTGGGCTCAGCTAATTTGCTATTTGAAAACACCTAACTTGAGCTCATTGGCTTATTAAATTTGCCTGATGAAATTGTATTCATCTATCTTGAGGAGTATGAGTAGGGACATAACCTCTGATTTACTTTTCATTTGAGTTTTTTGTTTTGTTTTGTTTTTTTGATGGAGTCTCACTCTGTCACCCAGGTTAGAGTGTAATGGCTCCATCGCTGCTCACCGCAACCTCCGCCTCCCTGGTTCAAGTCATTCTCCTGCCTCAGCCTCCCGAGTATCTGGAATTACAGGAACCCACCACCACACCCAGCTCCATCTGAAAAAAAAAAAAAAAGATTCTATTTCTGTGTCACGTATTTGAAAATAAAAGCCCTAAATTTGAGGGAAGCTTTAAAAAGAATTACTTCTCGGCCGGGCGCGGTGGCTCAAGCCTGTAATCCTAGCACTTTCGGAGGCCGAGACGGGTGGATCACGAGGTCAGGAGATCCAGACCATCCTGGCTAACACGGTGAAACCCCGTCTCTACTGAAAAATACAAAAAAAACTAGCCGGGCGAGGTGGCGGGCGCCTGTAGTCCCAGCTACTCGGGAGGCTGAGGCAGGAGAATGGCGTAAACCCGGGAGGCGGAGCTTGCAGTGAGCTGAGATCCGGCCACTGCACTCCAGCCTGGGCGACAGAGTGAGACTCCGTCTCAAAAAAAAAAAAAAAAAAAAAAAAAAAAAAGAATAATTTCTCATTTGCAAATCTGTGTTAAGGCCTTCAAGCTGAGGCTAGTTTATCTATGTTTTCACATTCACCGGAATTAAAAAGGACATTTTTGACTTGGCAATAAATGACTCTCATGGCCTTAGTGCATTTTTGCTAACAGATGTGAGGAACAAAAACCAATTCTTTCTCTGAAAACATTAAATGCAGCAAGATGAAGGTCAGAACATACCTCCATTTGTGTGCTCTTATGGATGGAATTTAAAGGGCAAATAAGATTTTGCATTTATTGAAGTTTTTCTTTAACTTGCTATTAGTACCAACACCCATTTATCCTTTGACCTCTTATATCTTTATTCTGTCTGCATATGGAAAAAATGATAGTTAGATCTGTATATAGATAGTCATGGGTAGACAGAAAAACACACACATATAGAATTATATGACTTCGCCAGTGTAGATATTTATGTATACAAAACGTATTAATCAACAAACATTTTAAATTCCCCAGCCTACACTGAGGATGCAAATATAAACTTACTTTCACCTATATGGATCCATACCATCTCAGATTGGAACACAGCCATACAATGTTGTGTTTAAACATCAACAAAGCTTCACATATGGGTGCATGGCCTGGGAAGTATGTTTTTGGTAAAGCCATGTAAGACTCTAGTTCCAGCTTAGCATTTCAGGGCCCTGCTTCCCTTCTCACTGTATGCCTATGTGATTAACATTTGCCATTTGGGTCCTGCCTGGATGTCTTCACTTTTCTAGTTTAGCTAATTGACTTATATCCATCTAAGATGGTCTAAGTGGCTCATTAAACTCAGCTGGGCTATAGAAGTTGGGAAGGAAAACGACCTCTGACCTACTTATTCTGAGGCTTCCCTACAGGACATAAGCAACAATGGAAATTACATTGGCATACCTATGTTACCCATTTTCCCTGTATATGTTTCTCTAGCCACCTATCTTATATCTGTATCTATATGTATATAAAAGACTGCCAAAGAAGAGTGGGTTAAAGGTGATTTTTTTTTTTTTTTTGAGACGGAGTCTCGCTCTGTCGCCCAGGCTGCAGTGCAGTGGCGCGATCTCGGCTCACTGCAGGCTCCGCCTCCCGGGTTTACGCCATTCTCCTGCCTCAGCCTCCCGAGTAGCTGGGACTACAGGCGCCCACCACCTCGCCCGGCTAGTTTTTTGTATTTTTTAGTAGAGACGGGGTTTCACCATGTTAGCCAGGATGGTCTCGATCTCCTGACCTCATGATCCGCCCATCTCCGCCTCCTAAAGTGCTGGGATTAGAGGTGTGAGCCACCGCGCCTGGCCAATTTTTGTGTAGAGACGGGGTTTCACCATGTTGGTCAGGCTGGTCTCGAACACCTGACCTCATGATTTGCCCACTTTGGCCTCCCAAAGTGCTGAGATTACATGCATGAGCCACTGTGCCTGGTGAGTTTAATTTTTTTTCACAGTCTACATAATTATGCGTTCAAGAAATATTCATATTGTTTACAGTTTATTACAGTGTAGTAAAATCATTTATAATTAGAATTGTTTATGAATTCATTGTTTAAGGTTTTTCAAATGTGAAAACAATTAGGTATGATTTGAAGTAAGTTCAGTTCTAGGACATTACCCACTGGTCTTCATGGTGTTTCTGTAATGAGTAGTGTAAACCCGGGTCACCAGAATGGTGCAGACATGCTGATTGAATTAGAATGAGTTCAGCCTTGTTGGTAGACTATTGGTGTCCCAGAAGCTGATCATTTACTACAGCTTACTAAATGTTGTTCCATGACAGTGGGCACTTTTACCCTGGTTACCTTTTTCATTAATGTGGGCCTGTTGTGGTCTCCTGTTTTTCTTAAGCTATCCCAGGTGAGAGGTGATTATTTCTTGCATGAATGAGATTCCCTTTTCTTCCCTCTGCCATACTCTCCCTACTGGAAGCAACATGCGGAAGGTAGAAATGATGACAATATACAAACATGTTTCCTTCACGTGGCCACCATGAGCAGCTTACAACATGGCCCACAAGTTTAGCACAATCAGGATAATCTCCATTTTGGTAAACACATTTACCATTTTGGTAAACACAAAGTCAACACATAACCTAATTTCATGAGTGATTTCCCACCACAGTCACACATGTTTCTACACTCAAGAGGAAAGTATTACACAGTAGGTGTGCAACAGACTGGGAATCCAGGGTATTATCTTAGAATGTTGCCTACCCACCTGAATAAACTTTAAGAAGTCTTTCTACTGTTTTGTTATCTACATAAACAAAAATGTCATCTGCAAATAATAATGAACTACTTTCTAGTTTTATTCATTACAAATATTTACTAACCTCTTTTTTCTGGCTTAAATTATTTTTCCTTTATGTGCCATTTTATACATTCACACACAAATAGAACAATGAAAATATATCCAATTATTCAATTTTGGTTTAATTTTTATTAAAATAAGCGTTAAAAATAATTTTTTGTGTGTGTTTGAAGAGGGCTTTTATTGTTGTACTCAAGAGTGTTATTTCTGGAGACAAAGTTGCCTGTGCTTTATTCTGGGGAGAATCCAAGCCATAAGCCATAACATTTTACATTTATAAATTCAATACAAAGCAGAAAGTATACATTTGCTTTCAGCATATTCAAGGTGTTTAGTTTTCCATTAGTCACCTAATTAAAATTTTTTTCCAATAATTATGCTTTTCTTCTGAAAATATGTACGAATGCATACTCACCAAACACACTTCATAATTTCTTACACCTAAGGTTTATCTTCAGAGGAGTATGTGTATATTTCACTCTATGAAAATTAAAACTAAAAGTCTCTACGTTTGCAAGCAAAGAGACCACATGTTCAAAGAAAACTATATAACAGATATTTATTAATAACTTTTCAGGACTCAGAAATGTAAAAATTATATATATATATATTTTTTTCTTTTGAGGAATCTCACTCTGTCACCCAGGCTGGAGTGCAGCACTGCAATCTCAGCTCACTGCAACCTCCACTTCCCAGGTTCAAGTGATTCTCCTGCCTCAGCCTCCAGGTATGCGCCACTATGCCTGGCTAATTTTTCTATTTTTAGTAGAGACAGGGTTTCACCATGTTGGCAGGCTGGTCTTGAACTCCTGAACTCAGGCAATCCACCTGCTTTAGTCTCTGAAATTGCTGGGCTAACAGGCGTGAGCCACTGCACATGGCCGTTTTTTTTTGAGATGGAGTCTTGCTCTGTTGCCCTGGCTGGAGTGCAGTGGCACGATCTTGGCTCACTGCAACCTCCACCTCCCGGGATCATGCCATTCTCCTGTCTCAGCCTCCCAAGTAGCTGGGACTACAGGCGCCCGCCACCACGCCCAGGTAATTTTTTGTATTTTTAGTAGAGACGGGGTTTCACCGTGTTAGTCAGGATGGTCTCGATCTCCTGACCTTGTGATTCACCCGCCTCAGCCTCCCAAAGTGCTGGGATTACAGGTGTGAGCCACCGCGCCCGGCTTTTTTTTTTTTTTGAGATGGAGTGTCCCTTTGTCACCCAGGCTGGAGTGCAGTGGTGCTATCTCAGCTCACTGCAACCTCCACCTCCCAGGTTCAAGCCATTCTCCTGCCTCAGGCTCCTGAGTAGCTAGGAATACAGGTGCACCACCATGCCCAACTAATTTATGTAGTTTTAGTAGAGAGTTTCACAATGTTGGTCAGGCTGGTCTTGAACTCCTGACCTCATGATCTGCCCGACTTGGCCTACCAATGTGCTAGGATTACAGGCATGAGCCACTGCACCCAGCCCATATTCTATTTATATATCTGTATAATTTTTATTATGACCATAAAAATAACCCTGTTGTCAATTACAATTTAATTGGATATTTTAAAATAACTAAAAGTGTATAATTACACTGTTTGGAATAGAAAGGATAAATACTAGAGGTGATGGATACCTTATTTACCCTAATTACTACATATTATATGCCTGAATCAAAATATGCTCTATAAGACATATATACACATACTATATACTCAAAAATAGTAATAATAAATTACGAAAAAAGATTAAAAATTTAACTAATGGGAACAATATTCTTCAATTCATTTGCAGTTTAAAGCTACTGGCAAAGTGATTACTAGTGATGGTAGTCCACTATATGCCAAATAGTATATACTTCTTTCATCTTTTACTTACACCATTGAGTATAGTGGGATAGGTTAAAGTTAGTGGCATAATAATGCTTCATTAAATGCACAATAGTTATAAGATGGTAAAAAATAAAATTAGGCCGGGCATACTGGCTCACACCTGTAATCTCAACACTTTGGGAGGCCGAAGTGGGTGGATCGATTGAGCTTAGGAGTTCGAGACTAGCCTGACCAATATGAGCAAACCCTGTGACTACTAAAAATACAAAAATTAGCCAGGAGTGGTATCGCGCACCTGTAGTCCCCACTACTTGGGAGGCTAAGGCAGGAGGATTTCTTGAACTTGGGAGGCAGAGGTTGCAGTCATTGTGCTGAGATCATCCTGCTGCACTCCAGCCTGGGTGGCAGAGCAAGACTCCGTCTCAAGAGAAAAGTTAAATAAATAAATAAATAAAATATAAATTAAGTTCACACATAATCTAACAATTTTAAAATATATTACATTTTATTACATAACAGTAAAATTAGTAAAATAATACAATAATTGATTAACTATAATTTATAATTTCTTTCTCTCAGTATAATGTAAAAAGTATTACTCTGAACACCTACCTTAAACATTGCTTAATTCAGGTTAACTACAATGAGCCTCTCCACTTATATTTTCATCATGCATCTTACATTTTAATGTCCTTACTCTTTTATAGAAAAGGTCATAAAGGGCCGGGCGCGGTGGCTCAAGCCTGTAATCCCAGCACTTTGGGAGGCCGAGGCGGGTGGATCACGAGGTCAGGAGATCGAGACTATCCTGGCTAACATGGTGAAACCCCGTCTCTACTAAAAATACAAAAAACTAGCCGGGTGTGGTGGCGGGCGCCTGTAGTCTCAGCTACTTGGGAGGCTGAGGCGGGAGAATGACGTGAACCCGGGAGGCGGAGCTTGCAGTGAGCCGAGATCACGCCACTGCACTCCAGCCTGGGAGACACAGCGAGACTCCGTCTCAAAAAAAAAAAAAAAAAAAAAAAAAGTCATAAAGAATGTCCAATAAAGAATCTCTAATATCTCTGATGCAGTGACAATTGATCACATATGTTCACATGTGAATACAATAGAAATAAAGTAACAGCATAATTTGAAAGCTGTATTACATCATTATTCACTTTTCAAAAAATTGTTTTCAAGGAAACCAGTATACTTTCAATGTAATTACAAAGCTTCAAAAAAAATCTCCTTTTTTATATAGTTATATACAAATAGTTATATCAAAAGTTATATTCAAATAATTTAACTTTAGTTGTGAATTCATTTTTATGCTCAACACTGTTATTTAGTGTAATGTCTGAAGTGTCAGTACCTTATTCTTTAATTCTCTGATATGTACATACAATTAATTTTGAATTAAATATTTTTTCATGTTGACTGCCTCTGCAAAAATATTTTTTAGTATAAACTCTGGTGTTTTCTGAGCTGTACTTTTTTTTTTTTTAAGTGTTTCCAAATTCATTACATTTGCAAGACTCTTCTCCAATATAAGTTCCCTGATGTTGAGCAAAGCTGGAGCAACTGCTTCAGGGTTTTCCTCTAGTACAAAATGTGTGCAATAAACCCCCTCTAAATTTGTAATGGTTGTCTTCAGAATAAACACTCTTCTTCACTTTAAAGGCTTATATTTTCTGAAAGACTTTTTGACAATAATTGCACTTTTAATGCTTTTATTAACTATGAACCTTCTTATGTTGAGTAAGATGTGAGTAGGCATTCATGGGTTTTCCATATTCTTTATATTGGTACAATTTTTCTCAAGGATACTAGCTTTCCTGCAAAATAAGGTGTACACACTGACTAAAAGTTTTGCCACATTCTTCATGCTTGTAGGAATTTTGCCAGTATGAATTATCTTACTATCAAAAATGGCAACCATATAAAGGTTGTTTCACATTTTATATATTTCTAGGGTTTCACACTAGTATAAATTTTTTATGTCTAGAAAGGATGGAGGTGTTGATAAAAGCACTGTCACACCTTTCACGTTTGCAGAGTTCCTCTTCAGCATGAATTATCACCATATCTCTTCAGAATTAAGAACTTGTGGCCAGGCATGGTAGCTCATGCCTATAATTCCAGCACTTTAGGAGGCCGAGGTGGGTGGATTATGTGAGGTCAGGAGTTGGATACCAGCCTGACAAACATGGTGTAACCCTGTCTCTACTACAAATACAAAAGTTAGCTGGGCGTGGGGGTGGGCACCGGTAATCCCCTCTACTTGGGAGGCTGAGGCAGGAGAATGGATTGAACCCAGGAGGCAGAGGTTGCAGTGAGTCGAGATTGTGCTGTTGCACACCAGCCTGGGTGATAAGAGTTGAAACTCCATCTCAAAAAAAAAAAAAAAAAAAAAAAAAAAAGAACTTGTTATATGCCTTGCCACATTCTTCAAACTTGTAGAGTTTCTTTCCAGTATGAATTATGTGTAATAAAAGTTGAGAAGTTCCTTAAAAAATTTGTCGCATTCTTTATATTTGTAGGGTTTATATTCCATATCAATTCTCATAGTTAGAATTGAGGGCTGGTTAAAAGCTTTTCCACCTTCATCACATTCATATGGTTTCTCTCCAGTATGAATTATCTTATGTGTAGTAAGGTGTGAGGATAGGTGAAAAGCTCTGCCACATTACTCACATCTGTAGGGTTTCTCTCCAGTATGAAATCTCTTATGTGTAGTAAGTTTAGAGGAGCGCTCAAAGGCTTTGCCACATTCTTCACATCTGTAGGGTTTTCCAGTATGAATTTTCTTATGTGTAGTAAGGTTAGAGAACTGCTTAAAAGCTTTGCTGCATTCTTCACATTTGTAGAATTTCTCTCGAGTATGAATTATCTTTTGTGTAGTAAGGCGTGAGGACCGCTTGAAGGTTTTACCACATTCTTCACATTTGTAGAATTTCTCTCCAGTATGAATTCTCTTATGTGCAGTAAGGTGTGAGAACTGGTAAAAGGCTTTGTCACATTCTTCACATTTGTAGGGTCTCTCTTCAGTATGAATTTTCTTATGTGTAGTAAGGTTAGAGGAGTAATTAAAAGCTTTGCCACATGCTTCACAGTTGTAGGGTTTCTCTCCAGTATGAATTATCTTATGTGTAGTAAGGTCTGAGGACCGCCTGAAGGCTTTGCCACATTCTTCACATTTGTAGGGTCTCTCGCCAGTATGAATTTTCTTATGTGTAGTAAGGTTAGAGGAGTACTTAAAAGCTTTGCCACACGCTTCACAGTTGTAGGGTTTCTCTCCAGTATGAATTATCTTATGTGTAGTAAGGTCTGAGGACCGCTTGAAGGCTTTGCCACATTCTTCACATTTGTAGGGTTTCTCTCCAGTATGAATTCTCTTATGTGTAGTAAGGGTAGAGGAGTATTTAAAGGCTTTGCCACATTCTTCACATTTGTATGGTTTCTCTTCAGTATGAATTCTCTTATGTGTAGTAAGGTTATAGGAGTACTTAAAGGCTTTGCCACATTCTTCACATTTGTAGGGTTTCTCTCCAGTATGAATTATCTTATGTGTCGTAAGGGTTGAGGACCGGTTGAAGGCTTTGCCACATTCTTCACATTTATAGGGTTTCTTTTCCGTATGAATTATCTCATGTTTACTAAGGGTTGAGGATGACATAAAGGCTTTGCCACATTTATCACACTTGTACGGTTTCTCTCCAGTATGATTTCTCTTATGGGTAGTAAGAGTGGAGGAGTGCTTAAAGGCTTTGCCACATTCTTCACATTTGTAGGGTTTCTCTCCAGTATGAATTTTCTTATGTCTAGTAAGGCCGCAAAAGTAGTTAAAGGCTTTGTCACATTCTTCACATTTGTAGCGTTTCCCTCCAGTATGAATTTTCTTATGTGTAGTAAGAGTTGATAACTGCTTATAAGCTTTGCCACATTCTATATATTTGAAAGGTTTTTTCCCAGTATGTCCTCTCTTTTGTCTGTTTGAATTTGAAAATTGATGAAACACTTTCACATATTTATCACATTGAAATATTTTTCTCGGGGTAGTTGTCAAACATTGGTTAAGTTCATTATAACCTTCTTTGTGCACCTTGCACTCATCCACACTTTCAGGTCCTTTTTTTAACTGTAAATCGCCATGTCCACATTTTTCATACCTTCTCAGTATCACTTTTTGGAAAGTATCTTTTATGCTCTGCTCTGGCCAAAGGTCTTGGGCAAAATGAGAATATATAACTGAAAGAAACAACAAAAATACATTACTTCAATTGGTAGACTCAGATAAATATAAATATGTCATCTTGCTTATGTAGTTTGTATAAAACTATAAAAACTACATAAGCAAGATGACACAGCAAAATACCACAGCTGTAATTTCTTCCTGGACATATAAATTTAACAAAAACATACTGACCAAAATACATTTGTAAAAAACTTGTAAGTTGTGAAGGGCCCCAGGTGAGCACAATGCAAAGGGCCAAATGGAAGATAATAGAAAAGTCTGTTACTTATACCCAACACAGCTGTTTTTGCTCTCCAGTATAACATTGTGCCTTTAAAAGCAAATTGTCGACTGGCCAGGGTGACTCATGCCTGTAATCCCAGCATGTTGGGAGGCTGACGTGGGTGGATCAGAAGGTCAGGAGTTTAAGACCAGCTTGACAAAAACGGTGAAATTCAATCTGTACTAAAATTCAAAAAATTAGCTGGGTGTGGTGGTGGACACCTGTAATCCCAGCTACTCAGGAGGCTGAGGCAGAGAATTGCTTGAACCTGGGAGGTGAAGGTTGCAGTGAGCTGAGATTCCCAGAATCTCTAGTTAAGACAATTGATTTCAGACTATGCCAGGACAAAGCTATATTACAAAGATTGTAACAGGTAGCATTTTGTTAATGTCAAAATCTCAAAGATTACAATAAATACAAAATATTAGAGCAATATGACCCCATCAAAGTTATAAAATTTTCAAAAGCAACCATAAAATGTATATAATTTTTAAAATTCCCAATAAACTGTACAGGTCAAGCTTGGTGGCTCATTCCTGGAATCCCAACACACTAGGAGGCCAAGGTGGGTAAACCACATTAGATCAGAGTTTGAGACCAGCCTGGCCAACATGGTGAAACCCTGTATCTACTAAAATTACAAAAACTAGCTGGGCGTGGTAGCATGTGCCTGTAATCCCAGCTACTTGGGAGGCTGACAAACAAGAATTGCTTGAACATGGGAGGGGACGATTGCAGTGAGTGGATATTGTACCACTGCACTCCAGACTGGGTGACAGAGCAAGACTGTCTCAAAACTAAAATAAAATAGGCTGGGCACAATGGCTCACGCCTATAATCCCAGGAACTTAGGAGGCCAAGGTAGGTGGATCATTTGAAGTCAGGAGTCCAAAATTAGCCTGGCCAACATGGTGAAAACCCGTCTCTGCTAAAAATACAAAAAATTAGCCGGGCATGCCAGCAGCCACCTGTAACCCCAGCTACTTGGGAAACGGAGGCAGGAGAATCGCTGGAACTCAGGAGGCAGAGGTTGCCATGAGCAGAGATCGTACCACTGCACTCCAGAGACTGGGCAACAGAAAAAGACTCCATCTCAGAATGAATGAATGAATGAATAAATAAATAAATAAATAAATTTGAAAAATATTAGGTAAGTGAAACAGATAAGTACTGAAGATAAAAATGAGGATAATAATAAGAAATATTAAAATAGCAAAAAACAAAAATTGTGGATATAAAAAATTCAAAAAATAACTGAAAAATTTCTTAAAAGAAAAACTAATGTAAACATGAAAAAGCTGAACAAACTAGGATACACACAAAGATATTTATAACAAACACACATACAAGCAAAACTTCAAAACTCACAGATAAGAGAAATTTTAGGAGCTGCAATGTAGGCAGATGTAATGATGAAGAATTTTTGTATTCAACTGAAGTTTATTTTTTACCACATTCAAATATATTGTTGGATCTTTTAGAGGTTTCATGTAATCCCCAAGGTACTGCTAAGAAAATATTTGTATGGATACACAAAAGAAAATTTAAAGAATCCTGAATGCATACCAATACAAAAATCAAAAAAACACAAAAACCACAGAAAGAGAAAAGGAGAGACAAAGATACAAGAATCAAATATAACAATTAATAAAATAACATTAGTAAGTTTTTCTCTTTCAGAAAACCATTTAAATATATATATAATTATCTTTCCAATCAAGAGATATACTTTCAATAAACAGGTTTATTAAGAAATTATAAAAATCAAGATTCAACTTGCCTTTCTACAAGAGTCAGCTGAGATCTAATGACAAAAAAAGACTGAAAGTGGCAAAACGGAAGTAGAAATTTCATGTAAATATTAACAAAATGAGAGGAGAAGGGGTCAAAATAATATTACACAAGCTACATGTTAAGTTAAAAACTGTCATACTTTTTAAAATGTACTTTAAGTCAAAACTTCAAAAAGACAAAGAAGGACATTAAAAAAATATATAGATTCATTCACTGGGAACCTATTACAAATTTGTATATACATGTGTGTATTTATGTGTGTGTGTCTCATATTGGGGTTTCAAATATATAAAGCAAATACTAACAAAACTGAATAAACACAGAGAGAGCAATATGATTATAATATGACATTTCAATACTCCACTTTCTTTAATAAAACAAGAGAGAATATTAGTAAGGAAACAGAAGGCTAGAAGGCAGTAAAAAACAATGATTTCTAATGAAGGTATAGAGAACGCTCCTCAACAACAACAGAATACACAGCCTTCTCAATAGCTCATACAACTTTCTTCTTTATAGACCACCTGTTAGGCCAAAAACAAAGCCTTAACACATTTTTTAAAACTGAAATTTTATAGATCACTTTCTATAACAAAAATGGAATTAGAGTATAAAACAATAATATAAATAATTGATAAATTTAAAAATACATAGAAATGATACAACACACTATTAAGCATGCACTTGTTGAAATTACTGGGCTGGGTGCAGTGGCTAATGCCTGTAATCCCAGCACTTTGGGAGGCCGAGGTGGGTGAATTTAACTCCATCTCAAAAACAAACAATCAAAAAAGGAATAATATTGTGAAGATGTCTATACCGTTCAATTTAATCTACATAATTAATGCAATATTTTTCAAATTTCTCATTGCTTTTTTTTTTTTTTTTTTTTTTTTTTTTTTTTGAGACGGAGTCTCGCTCTGTAGCCCAGGCTGGAGTGCAGTGGCCGGATCTCAGCTCACTGCAAGCTCCGCCTCCTGGGTTTATGCCATTCTCCGGCCTCAGCCTCCCGAGTAGCTGGGACTACAGGCACCCGCCACCTCGCCCGGCTAGTTTTTTGCATTTCTTAGTAGAGACGGGGTTTCACCGTGTTAGCCAGGATGGTCTCGATCTCCTGACCTCGTGATCCGCCCGTCTCGGCCTCCCAAAGTGCTGGGATTACAGGCTTGAGCCACCGTGCCCGGCCCTCATTGCATTTTTGAATAAAAACAGCAAATCCAAAAGTATATGGAATCTAAAGAGATAATAAAGTACCCAATAATCTTCAAGGAATAATGTTGGAGGCATTACAATTTCTGATTTCTAAATACATCAAAAAGCTACAGAATTAAAACAATTTGGTATGAGTATAAAAGTGAAAAAGTAGACCAATAAAACAGAATGCAGGCCGGGCACGGTGGCTCATGCCTGTAATCCCAGCACTTTGGGAGGCCGAGGCGGGTGGATCACGAGGTCAGGAGATCGAGACCATCCTGGCTAACATGGTGAAACCCCATCTCTACTAAAAATACACAAAAAAATTAGCCGGGCATGGTGGCAGGCGCCTGTAGTCCCAGCTTCTCGGGAGGCTGAGGCAGGAGAATGGCATGAACTCAGGAGGCGGCGGAGCGTGCAGTGAGCAGAGATCACGCCACTGCACTCCAGCCTGGGCGACAGAGCGAGACTCCATCTCAAAAAAAAAAAAAAGAAAAAAAAAAGAAAAAAAATGAATGCAGCATGCACGTTAGCTTTCACATAATTATTGCAGCATTGTTACTGAAAGCCAATAGGTTAAAGCAATGCAAATTTCTGTCACCAAGTCATTCAGTAGATAGAAAAATACTGGAATCTCATTCAGTTTTCAAATAGCAGAAAATAGTCTAACTATTAAGATAAATATTGATGACATTATGCAAAATAAAATGAGCCAGCCAGAAAAAGACAGAGATTGTATGAGATATATAAAGCAGTTATACTCTTAAAAACAGAAAACAGAGTGGTGTTTGAAAAGTGCCACGAAATGGGAAGAATTGGTAGTTGTTTATTATGTAGTGAGATTTAGCTTTGCAAGATAAAAACATTCTAGTGATATGTTGCATAACAATGTCAATATAATTAATATGACCAAACTGAGTATTTAGAAATATGTACTTATCACTCTCTCAGGCAAAACTGCAGTGGCATTATCTCAGCTCACTGCAACCTCCACCTCCTGGGTTTAAGCGATTCCCCTGCCTCAGCCTTCTCAGTAGCTGGAATTATAGGTGCACGCCACCACGACTGGCTAATTTTTTGTATTTTAGTAGAGACGGGGTTTCACCATGTTGGCCAGGATGGTCTCGATCTTCTGACACCATGATCCACCTGCCTTGGCCTTTGAAAGTGATGGGATTACAGGCATAAGCCACCGTGCCCGGCCTAGAAAATCTTGTTGTTAATTTTGTTATGTGTTTTTGACACATAACACATAAGTAAAAATAAACAACAATACCTAAAATAGATACAGAGTAATTATTGTTTTTAAATTATCTTCAGATTCAAAAGTGTTTCTCTGACACAAAATTAATATAGATTCACAAATAAATAGACGTTGAAGTTGGGAGAGATTTTATGACTACTCACCTAGACAGGATTAAAAAACTGTTACAGGCCAGGTGAAGTGGCTCACGCCTGTAATCACAGCACTGTGGGAGGCCGAGGCAGGCAGACCACCTGAGGTTAGGAGTTCGAGACCAACCTGACCAAAATGGTGAAACCCTGTCTCTACTAAAAGTACAAAATTAGGCAGGTGTGGTGGCGCATGCCTGTAATCCCAGCTACTCAGGAGGCTGAGGTAGGAGAATGGCTTGAACCCAGAAGTTGGAGGTTTCAGTGAGCTGAGATCCCACCATTGTACTGCAGCCTGCATAACAAGAGCAAAATTCCCTCTCAAAAAAACCAAAACCAAAACCAAAACCAAAACCCTGTTACACCAAACCTACACAACAAATATACAAGTGACACAAAACTACAGGGGTAATATTTATACAGGCAAAGAAACATAGAAATAATTATATTGGCAATAGACAGATGGCTTTTTCATATTTAATTTTGCTCTACACTGTCTTAAATTGTACAGTTAAATATTCTTATATACAATTATAATATAAACTAAAAAAATGTTATATACAATTATAAACTAAAAAATCAACACATAATTAACTGGTGTGATGTGACATACCCAAAAATATATAACACAAAATATTAAATTACAAAAAAATTAAAACATGGGATGTAAAACAAGTAGATCCATGTATTCATGAAAGGAATCTTAGAATATAAGGTAAAGTAATACAAAGATTACTTGAAGATTTAAAAAAAAGCTGAGAACTTCCCAAATTTTAATGTAACAACAACAAAAACTTCTAACCAGTAATACTTGATTCAAAATTATTTTACTTCAAAAAGAGTATAAAGACTTTCCAAAATAAAAGTTGGGTGTTCATCACCATTAGCACAATCTTACAAGATATACCATACGGGGTTGTGCGCCCTGGCTCACACCTGTAATCCCAACACTTTGGGAGGCTGAGGCGGGTGGATTGTCTGAGGTCAGGAGTTCAAGACCAGCCTGAATAACATGGAGAAACACCGTCTGTACTAAAAGTGTAAAAGTTATTCGGACATGGTGGCGCATTCCTGTTGTCCCAGCTACTGAGGAAGACAAGGCAGGAGAATTTCTTGAATCAAGGAGGTGGAGGTTGCAGTGAGCCAAAATCCTGCCATGGTACTCCAGCCTGTGCGATAGAGAAAGACTCCATCTCACAAAAAAAGGCCAGGTGCAATGGTGCCCACTGCACTCCACTACTGCACTCCATCCTGAGCAACAGAGTGACACTCAGTCTCAAAAAACAAAACAAAAACAAAAACAAAAACAAAACAAAATCAAAATGATTGTTCATAAAACCTTTAAAGTTCTTTTATAGAATATAAAAAACGTAAGTAAATGTGCATAAATCAGCCGGGCACAGTGGCTCATGCCTGTAATCCCAGTGCTTTGGAAGGCCAAGGAGGGCGAATCATAAGGCCAGGACTTTGAGACCAGCCTGGCCAGCACGGTGAAACCCTGTCTCTACTAAAAATACAAAAATTAGCCGGGCATGGTGGTGCACACCTATAATCCCAGCTACATGGGAGGCTGAGGTAGGACAACCACTTGTACCTGGGAGGTGGAGCCTGTAGTGAGCTGAGATTGTGTCATTGCATTCCAGCCTGGACAATAGAGTGAGACTCTGTCTCAAAAAAAAAAAAAAAAAAAAAAATTCTGCCTAAATTTGTTAATAAATATACCATATAATAACTGGAAAATATAGAGACATAGCTTTTGTATTAAATTGAAATTGTTATAAAATTAAAACATATTGTTTTAACTTTAAGATATAGGTAATCTCCAGTTTTCAAGATGATTACAAAGATAATATTTATAGACTATATGCAAAAGAAAGTAAAAAATAATGCATGCCAGTACAAAATTAAATAAAAATTAAGAAAGTAAAGCAGGAAATGAGAAAAATAAAACTACTAGAAACACATAAAACAATCACAATATAATGGGAAATAACAACTTCATTTCTTTAAGCAATCATTTTAAATATAAATTAAAGTACTTAATAAAATAAAATGTAATCTTAGGACTTTGGAAGGCCAACGTAGGCTGATCACTTGATCCCAGGAGTTCAAGACCAGCCTGGGCAACATGGGAAAACTCTGTCTCTACAAAAAAATACAAAAAACTAGCTGGGTGTGATGACACATACTAGTAACCCAGCTACTTGGGAGGCTAAAATGAGAGGACAATCTGAGTTTGGGAGGTTTGGATAGCAGTGAGACATGCAAATCAGCCTGGTTGACAGAATGAGGCCCTATTTCAAAAATAAATGAGGTCAGGCAGGTGGCTCACGCCTGTAATCCCAGCACTTTGAGAGGCCGAAATGCGCAGCTCATCTGAAGTCAGGAGTTCAAGACCAGCCTGGCCATCATGGTGAAACCCTGTCTCTACTAAAAATACAAAAAATTAGCCTGGCATGGTGGCGGGCACCTGTAATGTGGAAGCTGAGGCAGGAGAATCGCTTAAATCCGGGAGGCGGAGGTTGAAGTGAACTGAGATCGCACCATTGCACTCCAGCCTGGGCAACAAGAGCAAAACTGCATGTCTAAATAAATAAATATATAAATAAATAAAATTATATAAAGAAAAAGAAATATGGTGAAACACTGTCTCGAATAATAATGCAAGAATTTGCAGGGAATGGTGGCGCGCCTGTAGTGCCAGCTACTCAGGAGGCTGAGGCAGAAGAATGGCTTGAACGCGGAAGGCGGAAGTTGCAATGTGCTGAGATTGTGCCAGTGCACTTTAGCCTGGGCAAGAGAGTGAGACTTCCTCTCAAAACAACAACAACAACAAACAAAAAAACTACACTGAAAAAACACGCTAATACAGAACTTCAAACAGTAAGATAAATGTTTACTCATAAAATCTGGTATAACACATGGAAATATCATTACAAAAACTTGTCAGGCCAGGCGCTGTGGCTCATGCCTGTAATCTCAGCACTTTGGGAGGCTGAGGCGGGCGGATGACCTGAGGTTAGGAGTTTAAGACTAGTCTGGTCAACGTGATGAAACCCCATCTCTACTAAAAATACAAAAATTAGTCAGGCACGGTGGTACATCCCTGTAATCCCCGCTACTTGGGAGGCTGAGGCATGAGAATTGCTTGAACCCGGAAGGTGAAGGTTGCAGTGAGCCAAGATCTCACTGCCGCACTCCAGCCTGGATGAGAGAGGGTAGGTAACTCCTCCTCAAAAAAACAAAACAACAACAAAAAAAACTGTTGAGGTAACTGCAATCTTTAACTGTTATTATGTACTCATCATATACAGGTATTTTGAATCATTGGCATGCACTGTGTGGCAGTAAAATTTCAGAGAATATGCAGTATAATTATAAAAAGATTCTAATGAGAAACTTTTAATAAATTAGCATTTAAAAGAAACTAGAGTTGATTTTTATGTTTTAAATATATGTTATTCTTACACAAAACTGCTGTATTCCAACTTTAGAAGCAAAGAATAGCCTTACATTGTTAAATATAGAAAATATATATATATATTTTGCAGAATAGGGTTAGACCCTCTGATACGTAAAACAAATATTAGGAAATAAATTCTGTTATTATTTATATACAGGGTGAAGAAAGTAGATGAAAATCCCATAATTTTATAACTACTTATAACTAGTAACTATTTATATTTAGTAACTATAACCATTTAGTAACTATTTTCATAAATATGGAGTGCTTACTAATTATCTAATTTACTTTTGGCATACCATGCAAATTCTAGCATATTGTCTAAATATCTGAATCTAAAATTACAAATTTGAAAGAGAATATAGAAAGAAAGAAATGTATAAGGAGAGTGACATCAGTAAGATGAAAAGAATAAAAGTGCTCTATTTTCATATCCCCTTAAAGCAAAAAAAGTCAGCCATCCCTGACCAAAAATGACTTTATGAGAGAACCAGGCATTATGGTTCACACCTGTAATGACTGCTACATGGTACATTACTGTTGGAGAAATGCTTCAGGCCAGGATTTTGAGACTAGCCTTGGTTATGTAGCAAGACGCCATCTCCAAAATAAGTGCCTCTAAGAGATATTTGAGATCCAGGGATGGAGTTGTGAAATGCTGTTAAAGCTTCAGTTCGAGACATGTTCTATTCAGAAGGCAGGCCCTCATTCAGGTGGGAAATTACAGGACCCCTGTTCTTGGCTACAGACCAGGATAGGGTTCACCCAACTTGGTCCCACAGAGAATTCTGAACTTACTCTGTAACCACCACAGACTCCTCCCAGCCCCGGTCTGGCAGAGGTCCTGCTTTGCCAGAGACCTGGAGGAAGGCACCCATTTACAGCCATGTAGGCAGGACTGCAGACTTTGGCCTTTACCGTGGTTCCTGAAACAGTTCACTGACTCAGTTTCAGTTATGTAAGCCACAGTTTATAGTCAGTTCTGCCTATATAGAAACCCACAGTTACCTGAGGAAATGTTCTCTGGTACTTACTGAAAGCCACACTCATCCACATCCTGATTTAATAAGGCCCAGCATATGCAGACCTGACTGCAAAAGCATGCCCTAGGTCTGCGCTACAGAGCAAAGTCCTAAAAATATGCAGTCTGTCCAAAAATAAAATGGAAATTACAACTACCCAAGCCCCCGTAACAGGCCAACTGAAGGTGAACCCTAGTGGAGACCCAGCATCCTTGTGACCAAGCTACAACCCCTCTTCACTACAAATTCAGAGGGCATCTCATCACCCTAAGGGCCCAATAAAAGAAAATCTTTACCTTCTAAAATCAGTTTATGAAAACTTGAAGAGGTGTTTGTTCTATCAAATTCAGATACCAATACAAAACTATATTGTGCCCATTGTCAATGCTTCTATTTTAATGTAGCACTGGAAGTATGTGGCAGAAGAATTACTCAAAGAAATAAAAAAACTGAAATTAAAAAATAAGTAAAATGCTATTTGTAGATCATACAATCTTATATTTAAAAAACCATAAACAGTATATTAAAATCTGTCGAAACTAATAGATATACTCAGTAAATTAGCAAAATATAAAATTAACATACATCTATGGTTTCATACATATCTGATAAAATGGAAGAAGAAAAAAATTTTATTGACTATACCATTAAATAATAAATTTCTGAGGAAAATATTAACCAAGGAGGTAAAAAATCTTTACAATAAAAAAGGAAAGGCCGGGCGTGGTGGCTCAAACCTGTAATCCCAGCACTTTGGGAGGCCGAGATGGGCGGATCACGAGATCAGGAGATCGAGACCATCCTGGCTAACCCGGTGAAACCCCGTCTCTACTAAAAAATACAAGAAAAAAAAACTAGCCGGGCGAAGTGGCGGGCGCCTGTAGTCCCATTTACTCAGGAGGCTGAGGCAGGAGAATGGCGTAAACCCGGGAGGCGGAGTTTGCAGTGAGCCGAGATTTGGCCACTGCACTCCAGCCTGAGCGACACAGCAAGACTCCGTCTCAAAAAAAAAAAGGAAAAATTAGAAAAGATACAAATAAATTTTAAAATATTTTATCTATGAATTGAAAAAATAAGTATTATTGAAGTGCCATATTATCCAATCTATAGATTAAATAAACCTCCTATTAATTAAAATTGCAGTGGTACTATTTTCACAATAATGGAAAATACAATTCAAAAATTTACATGAAACTAAAATGAACTTTGAATAGCCAAAGCAACCATGAGGAAAAATAACAAAGCAGAGGGATGTCATACTTATAATTTCAAACTATATATTTCAAGACTAGATAGTAATAAAAACGGAATGGACTGTGCAGAAAAATGAACAAAGAAAATTCAACAGAAACTATTACTCTCAGACATTTCAGACCTGATGCAAAAAGAGAACTTTGAGTAATTTTAGTTTCTCAAAATCATGCAGATATTTGTGTGTCCCAAAAATTAAGGAAAAGCAGCCACACTGTACAGTCTCTTTATGCCATGAAGAGGACTTTGGCTCTCACTGTGAACTTGAAGGAAGCTCACTGAAAGAAAAGGAAAATCCTTAGAGAATTTAAAAGCATAAGACAGATGATGCTCCTTTGTAAGAGCAAAATTAAAATAGAAAAAACAAAAAAACAAACCAACCCAGCTGCCCAGGAACTATTTCCTTTGGAACACAGCTTCCCAAATCACACTTTAAGGACTGGCTTTCTCTTTGACCTTGGGACCCCTTATCTGTGTCGTCTGTTGTATTCATTTTCACTCGCACCTACCTGGGGATTTGGCAACCATCTCATGTCTCTTCATAGTCCAAGGTTTTTTTCCTTGCTCCAGACAGGTGATCAGGTCTGGCTTAGAAACAGGAATACCTGTTTTATTAAAAATAAAGAACATAAATCTTGCTTATATTCTCCAATTACAAGCTACTAATGTGCTCAGCAGAGAGAATGTGATAAAATATGCTAGTAAATTAATATAAAAATACTAAGTTATAACAGAAATTTCTAAATAATTAGAAAACACTTTCAACTTGTAGGTTTCTTAATTTCACTATCTGGTTCTACTGAATCAAAAATTGGTGGTGGCAATCAGATTTTCAGGTGGGGGCAACAATATTTTATGCCACTAAATTTCTGGAATTACCACTAATTTAGAATGAAGAATACAGCTCAACGCAGGAATGTGGAAAGTTTGGATTAAGATGGAACACGTTGAAGAAATTCTTTTCTAAATGAACAAATTCTGAAGATTTTCTGGAAAATGGGGATCTGAAACTCTTTTATGCAAAGAATAAATTACTAAAAAAATTCTACAAAAATAAATAAATAAATAAATAAATAAATAAATAAATAAAACATTTAGGGTATATTATTATGTACTCAAGTTATCCTCACCAAGGAAGACCAGGTTTCTGTAGTTCTCTAACATCACATCCCTATATAAATTCCGCTGTGCAGTGTCCAGGCAATGCCACTCCTCCAGAGAGAATTCTATGGCCACATCTCTAAATTGCAATGGTCCCTGAAAAACATACACACACACACACACACACACACACACACACACACACACACATTTTTACCAAGTGGGCATGGGCGGAATTTTTAATTTGACTTAAGGTGAAATGAGCGAGTAAAGAGAACTGGTTCTGACTTACAGGACTGACTAAAATTACCCAATAAAATGATTTCAAAACAGAAGTATTATCTAATGTATTCTCTAACTCTGAGAAGAAAGAACAGCATAAGATCCACATCAATTCATGTATTTTTCTAGATAATAAAAGTAAAAAATTAAGGGCAAGAACATGAACATGTATATTTTTGAGTGCTATATTTACATCATACAGAATGAGTTGTGAATATTTTTCAGATGGAGAAGACATGTTGAGTTAGAAGGCATCTCTACAGTTGTAATATGTATAATAAGCTGAAGACCTCGTTATGCAGGTCCCCCCTCCCCCCCAGAAGATCTGGAATAAAGTCTGATTGATTTATTTATTTAGAGATGGAGTTTCGCTCTTGTTGCCCAAGCTGGAGTGAAATGGTGCCATCTCGGCTCACCGCCACCTTCACCTCCCAGGTTCAAGCAATTCTCCTGCCTCAGCCTCCCAAGTATCTGGGATTGCAGGCATGCTCCACTACACTCGGTAATTTTTTTTTTTTTTTTTGTATTTTTAGTAGAGATGGTGTTTCTTTATGTTGGTCAGGCTGGTCTTGAACTCCCTACCTCAGGTGATCTGCCCCCTCTGGCCTCCTAAAGTGTTGGGATTACAAGTGGAGACACCGTGCCCAGCTAATTTTGTGAATTTCTAATAAGTTCACCAGTAATGCCAATGTTTTTGGCCCAAGAAGGATATTTTGACAAACATCTAGTAAGTGGAAGAGCCTGTGTTTTTCCCACTTTTTCTAGCCTGTAAACAAACATAATAGCCTTCATTCACCATGGAAACATATGTAGAGGAAAAAAAGGACAGTTGCCAGATTAAATGTGATGGTTTATGCACATCAGCTGCATCAAGATACTTAATAATAAAGAGGAAAAATAATTAACTCTACAGTGAAAAAAATATATCAGAGATATTTAACCAAGTGAATCATTAACCATTAACTTCACTAGGACAATTTTTTTTTTTTGAGATGGAGTCTTGCTCTGTCGCCCAGGCTGGAGTGCAGTGGTGTGGTCTCGGCTCACTGCAAGCTCTGCCTCCCGAGTTCACACCATTCTCCTGCCGCAGCCTCCTAAGTAGCTGGGATTACAGGTGTCCACCACCATGCCCGGCTAATTGTTTTGTATTTTTAGTAGAGATGGGGTTTCACCGTATTAGCCAGGATGGTCTTGATCTCCTGACCTCGTGATCCACCTGCCTCGGCCTCCCAAAGTGCTGGGAATACAGGCGTGAGCCACTGCGCCCAGCCTAGGACAAATTTTTATGATGTGCTAATGCACACGGAAGAACACAGCATCACTGTTGAAATATTCCTCCCAAAAAAAATAAATTATAGTCTGAATGTAACCATAAAGAAACATCAGTTTTAGGCCAGGCACGGTGGCTCATGCCTGTGATCCCAGCAATTTGGGAGGCTGTGGGGGAAGGATCACAAGGTCAGGAGTTCGAGACCAGCGTGACTAACATGGTGTAACCCTGTCTCTACTAAAAATACAAAAATTAGCCGAGTGTTGTGGCAAGCACTTGTAATCCCGGCTACTTAGCATGCTAAGGCAGGAGAATTGCTTGAACCTGGGAGGCGAAGGTTGCAGTGAGCCGAGATCAGGCTGCTGCACTCCAGCCTCGGTGACAGAGCCAGACTCCGTGTCAAAAAAAAAAAAAAAAAAGAAACATCAGTTTTATACAAACTTTAAAATACAGACGACTGCTACGTTCTGTAATTTTTAGTAGTAATTTTAAGTAGGCTTCATTTAGCACCCTAAAGAGCAGGTATCTCCTAATAACTTTTTTCAGAACTTTCTAGGTAATAAATGCCATCCCATTTAAATAAGCATTTCCTTTTCTTTTGTTTTTTTGGATGGAGTCTCGCTCTGTCCCCCAGGCTGGAGTGCAATGGAGCCATCTCGGCCCACTGCAAGCTCCTCCTCCTGGGTTCACACCATTCTCCTGCCTCAGCCTCCAGAGTAGCTGGGACTACAGATGCCCACCACCACGCCTGGCTAATTTTTTGTATTTTTAGTAGAGACAGGGTTTCACTGTGTTAGCCAGGATAGTCTCGATCTCCTGACCTCGTGATCCACCCATCTCAGCCTCCCAAAATGCTGCAATTACAGTTGTGAGCCACCGCACCTAGCCTAAATAAGCATTTTCTTAATCCTGGTCTGCATACAGCTAATGGAACACACAGATGGAGCCTCATCATTACATGTTCTCCATCTTTACTAAGGACCACAGTTTTCCCCGATAGAAATCTTGAGTATCCACATCTTTTCATGTTCAACAGCCACAAAGGGAACATTTTAAAAATTGCAGATCCTAAATTCTTGCTGAGAATTCTACATGGCATATAAGAAGCTATGATGCAGAGAATAAAGAGAAGGCTCTGGAATACAGGAAAGAAATATTTTTCAGAGACTCCTGAGTGTCATAAGAATTTAAAGACGTAATTAAACCAAACTCATTAGGGAGGAAAAACACAAGTAGAGAAGTAAAGGTTTGTGAGTACTAAACGCATGGCAGTCCAGGAGGCAGAGTCGACACTGCTCTTCATCTGAGACATGTTTACCTGAAGAAAAGCCACTTTTTTTCTTTCTCCTCCTCCTCCGAAATTCCTTCTGAGATGAGATTCTCTAGACAAATTACACCTGAATCTTGAGAATATGTCTTTAAAGGTTTCAGTACCACATGTTTACCTGTTAGCATGACATCAACTGGCAGAAAAACAAAGATAGAAAAAGTCCACCCATTTCTGTCCTTTAAAACAGAAGACATTCAGGAACAATGAGCTGCTCCATGAAGATAAAAATATAAATTTATCTTTCCTGTCCTCAGATGCTCTCCCCTGCCACAGACACCAGCCATTTCTGCTACAGTAATGGAAATAAGCGCCACACTGACCTGTCCCTACCAAACCCAAACAGAACAGGCCCTGTGACCACCCTTTAGTGCAAAGTTGGAACTGAACTCTCATGAATGTATTTTGAAGCCCTCATACTTGATTCTGGATGTTTCCACCCAGAATAATAATCAGAAGCTGTGGAGAGGGCACAAGAAATTTCTGCAAATTGGCCATGTGATCCTAATGAGAAGCCTCGGCTGATAATCACCAAGATAAGCATTTTCTCTCAAGCTTTAACAAGCTTATAAATCACTTGGTAATTTTGGCCCCAATTTATGTAATGTGACTACGGAGGTCTGAAAAGGGTCCATGAATGGGTGTTTTAAACAAGTTCCCTGTCAATGCTGATGTTGCTTCCCCTTGGCTCATTATTAGCATTAGTTAGAGAAGCAGGCACAGCACAAGGTCCCTTACACTCAGCACTCTTGTCACAACCAAATACTTCTGGCACAAATAAGGACAACCTATCTCCATCTAAAAGTTTTGTAGCCTTTGCTGGTTCTTTAAAGTTTACAGAAAAAACAGAAGGCAGCAGTTTCTGAATAAGTCTGGATTTAAAAAACATGTACACATGTACTAATGCAATGTTTGTTAAACAGGTACTATGTGCTCAAGAGTATGATACAGAACACTGTGCTGGGCATAACACATTATGTGATTTAATTCTCATAACACCCTGGGAGCTGGTACTAAGTGTATAATAATTTTCAGGATTTAGGTAAAGGGCCCAGCATTTTTGTTGCTTCTTCTGTTTCTCTGCCGTCAAATTTTTTTAAAAACTGCAAAAAATTAAAGCTAAATATAGACAGATGAAAGAAACATGGAAAGCAAGAGTTTAATGTAGTTTACAGAAAATTTTATTCTGTTTATATTTACATTTTTGTGACTTGTGGAGCAACTACCGGATATGCAGGAATGGAAAACAAGTTCCTAAACAGAATGTCTCTGCAAACACTGGTTTTAATATAAAATTTAAAAACCAAGATCCTACAACACATAATTTATTTTCCCATTTATCTGTTTTTTGGATTTCAGGAAATTGTAAGCACCAGCTCTAGAAAGACAACAGGATTCGCCAGCCAAAACTCTGATCTCTTCTACAAGGTTCTGTGAGGCAAGACTCCAGGGTAGGGTCACACCTAAATAAGGCCTCCAAAAAGGGTGAATCTCAACAGAACTGGGTCAGGAAGTGGACCCTATGTAGAATTCTGTTCTCTATGCCACTGGGGTATTTCCAGTTCTGTTTTTTCTAAGCTTACCTAAAAAAACCTTAAATCCCAGAGTCTGTGTAATTTTAATCTTTTCTAGCCACTGCCCTGTCAACTCCATATTATATGCTAATATGCAATTTAAACAAATCCCTTAAGGTTTTCTAGGGTAAGTTTATTAGGAAACAAATATATACACTTAACAGGATGAAAGAAATAGAAATACTGCTGGGCCTGTTGGCTCATGCCCGTAATCTCAACACTTTGGGAAGCTGAGGTAAGTGGATCATGAGGTCAGGAGTTCAAGACCAGACTGACCAACATTTTGAAACTCCGTCTCTATTAAAATTACGAAAATTAGCTGGGTGTGGTGGCGGACACCTGTAATCCCAGCTATTCAGGAGGCTAAGGCAGAAGAATCACTTGAACCCAAAAGCCAGAGTTTGTGGTGAGTCGAGATTGTGCCACTGAATTCCAGCCTGGGTGACATAGGGAGACTCCATATCAAAAAAGAAAAAAAAAAAGAAATTATAACAACAATTCTGTTCATAAATATCCTTTCAAGTATAGACATCAGAAGTCACAATATAAAGTGGCAAATAATGTCCAATATTTTGGGCATATCTATTTGTTGTACCAACCATATGATGGTTCAATTATTTACTCAGTTGCTAGTCTAGACAAAATTTCTGGATTGTAGGAACCATGACTGCTTCATGTTTTATTTTAATGGTCATATGAAACGGAAGTTACTAGTTTATCTATTTGGGTCTCCAGATGTCCTCCTTGTTTATCATCCAAGTACCAGGAAACTGGAGAAACTCTCATCTGGGTACCTACCAAAGACACCCCTTGTATGAGGGGATGAACAAACACAGGATGATTCATTTCTCTTACACTGAGAAAGAAGCAGAATTAACTACTCTTGTCAGCCGGACACAATTCTGCTCTGGACATCCTCAAATCCCTCAAAGACACCTGGATGATTGTGAGAGAATTCCCAGTGACCTGGGACTGATGGCCCAATGATAAGCCAGGCTGGAGAGACTCAGGCTGATTCTCAATGAGAAATGGAACTGCCTTGGTGAAGCTCCAGAAGCTGGATCACCTGTCCTGATTTGCTAGCTCTTGGGTAAGAGAAAGAACACAAATACTGTACTCCAGTATCACGTTTTACAGGTAAATATAGTTGTGGTCATAGCTCTGGATACTTTGTGGCCTTGTTCTCTCACTTTTAAGATGCTTTTTTATACTTACACATATTCTGTCATCAGATTCTATTTCCTCCTGGAAGCTCTCACATCACTGTAGCAGGTCAATGAACAAGATGTGAAAAATCTCACAGAGTCACACTCCCAAATGGGAGCTGTAAGCTGTCTAGGTTGACATCTCGCAATGCAGAAAATGCCTTTTGTTAGTTTTCTGTACATTCTCTATCCAAAGTCCGGCCCTTTTTTGTAAATTCCAGGCAGAGGCCAGATGTTACCTGCAGATTCTAAGTAGGATCTACCTGGCTCTGCATCCTTTGGTGTTACAGCAAGTGGAATACAAAAGAAGAAGAGATCCCCTCATAGAGGCTGCTCTAGCACATTCTAAATGATAAATCTACATGGAACAAAAAAAAAAAAAAAAAAGCTGACACAACATGAATATTAAGTGGACAGTTTATTTGGGTAAAGTTTACAGATTATAACCTGGGAGCAAAGATTAAAGTTGTCTGGAATCTACACTTCGATTCGCAGCAGTTACAAGAAGATTTGTAAAGACAACAAGAGAAACAGAGTGGGCTGACACGAAGTTGTCAGAAATTTCTATTTATTTAAAAAAATAACATTGATTATTAATTAGATATATATCGTTATAGTTTAGGGTATGGGATATAGTGTCCAATGTGGCATTATTAGTTTAATTTATAGCTACATGTGGCAATACTGAACAGTTTCAAAAGATGAATACACAATTCAAAGGGAGGAGAAAGACATAATTGCACTTTTATTTTAACATCTCTGAGTTTGATAACTAAAAGGACTTGCATTTTTCAGATAAAAGTTTTTTAATTCCCAAATCCCAAGACCTGGATTCAAAATATGGAGCTGCAGATTTAGGGCTTGAGTGGCTGGAGCAGCAGCACATGTTACCTGCACATTTGTGAGCTTTTTAGCAAGGGAAGGAAGACAAAAATGGAGATTTTCTTGTCTACATGTCTACTCAATGCACACATGTTACTCTACTTGGGTTTATGGGCCCCATGGTCTCTGAATCAGTTTCAGGATTGAAGATAAAAGAGTCATTGAAAGAGGTAAAATGACTGATTGCTGCCCTGTGAAATTCATAGAAATCTGATCTAGACTTTCTAGAAGTGACTGGTGTAGAGGACTATAAATAACAAATAGGCAGAAACACAATTCTGCCTGCACATTTAGGGGACAGCATACACTTCTCTGCACAAATGTGAGTTAACCGGAAGCCTGAGAGGGAACGTCCCCTCTAGAGTAAATTCTGGTTGGCACCATATGTGTTTATATCACGTCTGGTAATTCTAGACTGTTTGGAAACAATAATTAAAAGAAAAATTTTCTCCAGCCCCAGAGAAACTCCACAATAATAGAACAGAAAGAAAATGGTTTTATTACATAATTAAACTTGAATGTGACATGCATCATAGTCAATCTGCTTAAGAGACTGCAAAGATAGAAAGACAGCCACCATAATCAGTCCACAAGTAGAAGAATTTCCACACCATATCATACATAGTTCATCCTAAATTCACCTGGAGATTGAAGAGGTCATCTGTGTATGCTAATTACTTATATTCAATGACAAATAAACTTTTCACCTCTTCATAACAGGAGGTAGTTTAGCAGCTTGAAGCCAGGTGCCTGCTAAACGTAGGCTCTCACTCTGCTACAAAAATGGCTGAATAGTGTTCTATCTTTTTGGCTATTTACATTTTAGAGCAGTGGCTCTGTACTCCTTGGCAATGGGCTACAGCACTCCTGCTTGCTTTCTCCTGAGTGCTAGTGTCCTCTCTTGACCTCTAGCATCCGCCACTGAGGCACAGCTCAGAGCACAGTTTACAGTTTATGTGAACTCCATTTGCCACAGCAGCACTCGAGGGTTACATCAGAAATGGAAGCCCGAGCTACAGGAGGAGAGCCTGCAGGCCTCCTGGGTAGAATTTCACCTTCACAATAATGGAAATGGGAGCAGTGTTTCCGCCTCAGTTTCTACTTATAATGGTGACAAGGAAAAGATACTGCTGAATTTCCAGCATGAGTCCAGATGGAGATAGCTCCAAAAGTTATCTGTCTCACTGTGACAGCCTACCTTATTCAGAAACCATGGGATATTAATAGGGTTTCTGAAACAGACACCCAAAGCATTGGAGAGAAAAACAGATCTCCATCTGAGCAAGATTCTTTTGAGAGAAAAAAGTTAAAACGATCTTAAGAAAAAGCTCCTGTAATCCCAGCACTTTGGGAGGCCGAGACGGGCGGATCATGAGGTCAGGAGATCGAGACCATCCTGGCTAACACGGTGAAACCTTGTCTCTACTAAAAAAAAAAATACAAAAAACTAGCTGGGCGTGGTGGCGGGTGCCTGTAGTCCCAGCTACTCGGGAGGCTGAGGCAGGAGAATGGCGTAAACCCGGGAGGTGGAGCTTGCAGTGAGTTGAGATCCGGCCACTGCACTCCAGCCTGGGCGACAGAGCGAGACTCCGTCTCAACAAAAAAAAGAAAAAGCTCAGTTTACATATAAGATTGTTGATGTCAGCCAGAAAATATTCCCCTAAAAGCAATTTCTCTCTAAACACCCAAAGTGCACAGCTACTCTAAGCATGAGAAACACGTGCATTATGAAGGAAGGGGGCAAGGCCGGGCGGGTGTGATGGCTCACGCCTGTAATCCTGGCACTTTGGGAAGCTGAGGCGAGTGGATCACAAGATCAGGAGTTCAAGACTAGCCTGGCCACTATGGTGAAACCCCATCTCTACTAAAAATACAAAAAAATTCACAGGGCATGGTGGTGGGTGCTATAGTCCCAGCTACTTGGGAGGCGGAGGCAGGAGAATCACTTGAATCCAGGAAGCAGAGGTTGCAGTGAGCCCAGATAGCGCCAGTGTACTCCAGCCAGGGGACAGAGCGAGACTCTGTTCCCCTAAAAAAAAAAAAAAAAAAAAGGAAAAGAACAGGGACATATTTTCAGAAGAATTTTATAAAGTTCCATTTCCATTTCTGCTGTGCTCTCCTAGCCATTGAATGGGGGTCTATACTGAAATATATCTTACAACTTCCAATGACACATTTTGATGAAAAAAAAGAAACTGACTGTGTTCATACACTGGAATATATTAGATCTTGCAACATAGCTAATTGAAGAACTACTATAGTTTTTGGGTGGCCACATCACCTGTCTGTATTTGTCCTGTAACAGCCGCATACAAATTTAGTGAAATAAAAGATACTAAAATTGTGTTTACTCATAATTATCCTGATTGAATAAAGTAATAAACATGTCTGACTAATATCTACTAACTGTAACAATTTGGTTGTAAATATTCTTTGGATATTAGATATAAATATCTAAGTATGAATAATTTTAATGAACTAGTCATAATGTATGTAGCATTTTTAAAAATTAAAATTATACATCAGTTAGGCTGCGCGCGGTGGCTCATGCCTGTAATGCCAGCACTTTCGGAGACCGAGGATGGTGAATCACGAGGTCAGTTCGAGAACAGCCTGGCCAATATAGTGAAACTCTGTCTCTACTAAAACCATATAAAAAAATTAGCCGGACCTGGTGGCTCACAACTGTACTACCAGCTACTTGGGAGGCTGAGGCAGGAGAATTGCTTGAACCTCGGAGGCAGAGTTTGCAGTGAGCCGAGATCGCACCACTGCACTCCAGCCTGGGCAACAGAGGCCGGGTGTGGTGGCTTAGGCCTGTAATCCTAGCCCTTGGGAGGCCGAGGCAGGTGAATCACGAGGTCAGGAGATCGAGACCATCCTGGCTAACACGGTGAAACCCCGTCTCTACTGAAAATACAAAAAAAATTAGCCAGGCATGGTGGCGGGGGCCTGTAGTCCCCAGCTACTCAGGAGGCTGAGGCAGGAGAATGGCGTGAACCCGGGAGGCGGAGGTTGCAGTAAGCCGAGATGGGCCACTGCACTCCACCCCCGCCACAGAGCGAAACTCCGGTGGGGGGTGGGTGGGGAATCTATTCTTCAGTTAAAACATTTTATGTTTCAAAAGCATAAATAACAGTATTAAAATAACCATTTAAGTGATTAATTCAAAGTAAATATTGTGGCTTTATATTCATACTATTTTAGAAAATACTGTTTACAGCTCATGCCTGTAATCCCAGCACTCTGGGAGGCTGAGGCGTGTGGATCACCTGAGGTCAGCAGTTCAAGTTCAAGCTGGTGAACATGGTAATATCCCATCTCTACTATAAATACAAAAACTCAGCCAGGTATGGTGATGCATGTCTGTAAACCTAGCTACTCAGGGGACTGAGGCAGGAGAATCACCTCAACCTGGGAGGCAGCAGTTGTAGTGAGCAGAGATCAAACAACTGCACTCCAGCCTCGGCAACGGAGTGAGACTCTGTCTCAAAAAAGAAAATATTGTTTAATTTATGTGAATGCAGGTTATCTACAAACATTACACATAACTATGCTAATTGCTCTGAAGTAATAAATAGAAAGCAAGGTACAACTACAGACTCAACTGTTCAGCTTATACCCTGAACTGTTCTTGCTTTCACAGTGTACGTACTTCAGCCTACAAATACTGGATAGTTACCTTGGATTATCAGGTTTCTGTCACAGAAACTGAGTATCATTTAGTCTTTATTATTCTGTATTGCTACCTTTAATCTTATCTTTGTGCTAAGCTCTATGTGCTCTTAGAATGAGCTTTTATCTAAACAAATCTGTGTCTACTTTAAAGGAATAAAAATCAAAAAAAATAAACTTTTCAGAACCAAAAACAAATCAATAAATCTGAAGTACTAGTTAAAGATAATCTGGAGTCATAAAAAATGACAAAAGCAGCCGGGCGCGGTGGCTCAAGCCTGTAATCCCAGCACTTTGGGAGGCCGAGACGGGCGGATCACGAGGTCAGGAGATCGAGACCATCCTGGCTAACACAGTGAAACCCCATCTCTACTAAAAAATACAAAAAGCTAGCCGGGCGAGGTGGTGGGCGCTTGTAGTCCCAGCTACTCGGGAGGCTGAGGCAGGAGAATGGCGTAAACCCGGGAGGCGGAGCTTGCACTGAGCTGAGATCCGGCCACTGCACTCCAGCCCGGGCGACAGAGCGAGACTCCGTCTCAAAAAAAAAAAAAAAAAAATGACAAAAGTTTTATTTAGTTGTTGACATGATTTATGTATATTTCAAATAAGCAGAGAAAAATATCTACATATATTCTAAATTCCTTAAGAAAAGAGGGAATAGCAGCCAGGCGCTGTGGCTCACGCCTGTAATCCCAGCACTTTGGGAGGCTGAGGCAGGCAGATCACGAGGTCAGGAGATCGAGACCATCCTGGCTAACACGGTGAAACCCCATCTCCACTGAAAATACGAAAAAAAAAAAGAAAAGTCCGTTGGGCATGGTGGCGGGCGCCTGTAGTCCCAGCTACTTGGGAGGCTGAGGCAGGAGAATGGCGTGAACCCAGGAGCTGGAGCTTGCAGTGAGCTGAGATCGCGCCACTGCACTCCAGCCTGGGCCACAGAGCCAGACTCGGTCTCAAAAAAAAAAAAAAAAAAAAAAAAATGTAAGAGCTAAGTAATAAGAACACATCAACACAAAGAGAACAACAGACAGTGAGGCCTAGTTGAGGGGGGAGGGTGGGAGCAGTAAGAGGACCAGAAAACATACCTGTTTGGTGCTATGCTTAGCACCTCAGTGACAAAATAATCTGCACTCCAAACTCCCATGACATAATTTTAGCTTTATAACAAACCCACATGTGTACACCCGACCAAAAATCAAAGCTTAAAAAAAAAAAAAAAAAAAACCCCTGTGTGGGAGTGGGAGTGGGAGAGAGTGCAATGTAGGTGAAAGGACTGATTTTCATTACAGATAGTGGCCCAGGTGGTGCTGTATTCTGATTGATTTTTGTTTGCATGCAGACATGTGATTATAAACAGGAAGTCCAGAACCTTAGGTTGGTGGAGAAAACAGGTTGCTGTTGCAGATTCTGTGTCTAGGGGTGGGGATATGCCCAGAGACTTGTAGAGACTTCTGGGTTTTTGGCAAGAAACACTAGGATCAAAAATGCCGTGGTGAAGTTCCTGAGGGTGGTGCTTAGTCCTGGAAAGAGTGTGGCCATGTCAATGTCTAGTGTGTGTGTTTGTGAGTGGGTGGGAATCCTGTGATGGCAGCTGCAAGAAAAGGGGGTCTGTCATCAGAGCTCTTTCCTCTAAGTTTTCAGTCTTCTGTCACCCTGGGAGAAGACCTTAAATCACAGGACAACAGGCAGTGTGGCAGCCTGTGTACAGGAGAACAGAGCCTCCCATTTTCAAATACTCAGAGCTTTGTTCCAGGTCAGGCCTCCGTGATACCTTTTTTCGGACACCAAATCTGTAGAGTTTGCTGAACATCAAACAATTCTCCAACAACAACTCATTGCCTAATATTTGAATTCTGACACCACCCAGAGTCAGCATAGACCCTGATCCAGAGCTCATTCTCACAACATTGTCCTCACTGCAGATGCCAATCAAAAACTCTATAGGCCCATCTATACTTCTGAGCTACTGTTTGAAAACTGAGGACTCCCAAACCTCCCTGAAATTCAATAATTTGGTAGAGCTACTTACAGAACTCAGCAAAACACTGTAGTTATGTTTACCAGTTTCATATATAAGATGCAACCCAGGAAAAGCCAAATGGAAGAAATGCATAGAACAAAGAAAAGAGATGCAGAAAGATGAAACACATAGATAATCCTGGAAAATATTTGTGATTAATAAAATTCTCCATCCTTTGTGTGCTCCAGGAACAGTATATGGAAAGAAACGCCCTTCTCATTATGACTTAGATGGTGCCCTCTTTTCTTACCTATCACACAGCCAGACACATACTCTGCACATTTTCTCCTTTTTCTCATGAAGAAATTCAGTTGAATTTGTCTTCAGTGGTCAAAATAATTTTTTTTTTTTTTGAGATGGAGTCTCGGTTTGCCACCCAGGCTGGAGTTCCTTGGCACCATCTCAGCCCACTGCAACCTCTGCCTCCAGGGTTCAAGCAATTCTCCTGCCTCAGCCTCCCAAGTAGCTGGCATTACAGGTGGCCACCATGACTACTGGCTAATTTTTGTATTTTTAGTAGACACAGGGTATCACCATGTTGACCAGGCTGGTCTGGAACTTCTGACCTCAGGTGATCCGCCTGCCTCGGCCTTCCAAACTGCTGGGATTACATGCCTGAGCCATAGCGCTCAGCCTAAAATATTTCTTAATCAAACTTTACTTAAGTTTATCTCCATCCCTCAGGCTAGTGAACTTTGAGCTGCCCTCAGTCTGAGTCAACATACAACCCCATTTTATGTCCCTCCTAAGAACACACTGATTTCAGGGTAAGACATTCTCTGATCTAAATTCTGACTTTTTCACCCTCCATTTGCAATTCCCCTCTCACCTTCCTCTGTAATCTTGTTTACTCCTCCCTACAAAAGACAGCCCTTTTCTGCCTACATTTTTTGCAAGCCATAAAGATCTTTTAGTCAGTTGGTACTTCTTCCTGTTGCAATACTTTTTTAGGAACTCATTTTTTTTTTTAACGTAAATCTAACATTTTTATTTTAGAAAGTGTAAAAAGTGCCTCAAAACCATAACAACTTCATTACCAGAAAGACCCTCCCAGTTTCCTTTCATCTTAATCTTAACCGCATCTGCCTGTGGGGCCCCAGCTTTCCAGGGCTCTGTAGCTTCTTTCAGAATAAAGTCTCCTTCCATGGCTGGGGTGAGCAGTCTGAGATATCCGCAGGGGAGACTCCCGAGTAAAAACTAACAGTGCCTTTAATAACCTCCTATTAGCCGCGTGCGGTGGCTCACACCGATAATGCCAGCACTTTGGGAGGCTGAGGCGGGCCTGATGCAGAGTTCAAGACCAGCCTGACAAACACGGAGAAAACCAGTCTCTACTAAACACCAAAATTAGCCGGGCGTGATGGTGCATGCCTGTAATCCCAGTTACTGGAGGGGCTGAGGTAGGAGAATCACTTGAACCCGGTAAGCCGAGATCACGCCATTACATTCCAGCCTGGGCACCAAGAGCGACACTGTGTCAAACAACAACAACAACAACAACAACAAAAACCCTCCTGTTGCAGGCTTAATATTAGCCTTAGCTTGGAGACACTAGGTTCAAGCTTTAATTTCCACGTCAGAGTTATTCACTTGGTTTTTTAAACTAACTGTTAGAAAATCAGTGAAATTACTCACAGTGTTTACATAAAGAAGTTTTAAGATGCTTACTTTTTTTTTTTTTTTTTTGAGCCGGAGTCTCGTTTTGTCTAGCAGGCTAAGATGACTGGATCTCAACTCACTGCAACTTCCGCCTCCCGGGTTCCAGAAATTCTCGTGCCTCAGCCTTCCAAGTAGCTGGTACTAGAGGCACGTGCCACCACACCCAGAGAGTTTTCGTATTTTTAGTAGAGACGCCTTTCACCACGTTTGCCAGGCTGGTCTACAACTCCTGACCACGTGATCCACCCGCCTCGGCCTCCGAAGTGCTGGGATTGCAGGCTTGAGCCACCGCGCCCAGCCAGGAAGGGATTTTGAACCCTAATGCACTTCCTGTTTTTGTTTCCCTCCCCTGTTGTCTGGGATCAGACCGCACACTCTAAGCTGATCCCGGTAAGCTTAGACCGAAACTTTTTCCAAATAAGGTAAAGGCGCGACTTGCGAGAAAAGGAAAAGGGGGAAGAAGAAGGGGTAGGGTTGATTTACAACTTTTACAACTTATGACCAGAAAGTTAAGTCATTTAAGAGGAACTTTGTTGTCCTAACACCTCTTTACCTCAAGTGATCCACCCGCCTCGGCTTCCCAAAACGTTGGGATTACAGGCGTGAGCCACCGCGTCCGACCCCATAAATTTTTAATAGGAGAAAAGAGAAACTGTAAACCCAAAGGAACAAAGCTCTTCCCATTCATGAACCCGCACCCCGAGTCGGGATTCTCCCCTGCCCAACCTCCCCTGGTCCTTGCACAATCTGGGAGAGACGCCACGCTGCGGGTGCAGAGCTGCCCAGAGAGGGCTCCACGCCAGGGCACAGTCACCGCGCAGTGAAGAGACAAAGCGCCCGGGGGCCCGGCTGTCAGCACAGCTGCCATCTTATGGCTGAACGGGATTGAGGCCGAGCTGGGCAAGGAGAACTGGGGACGCAGATTGTGGAACTGACTGCGGGGAGGCCTGAGTCCCGCCACAGCCACTTTTCACCGGTTCCAACCAGTCCCTCTCCTCTCTCGGACCAGCACTCTCACCATTTTTGGCTTCCAGGAGGTCCCGGTGTCTTAGCTGTGGATCTCCCAATACCTGCAGGACACAGGACCACACAGCCGGAACGTCCAGGAGCAGTGAGAACGAGACCTAGAGCTCTGACTACAGCGAGAGACAAAGGCCTCACCAAACCCGGAAACCGCCCTCTTCGCTCCAGCTGCCTTTCTGATTGGACGGTTTCCAGCCCGCCGTCCCTGATTGGATAATGCTTAAGACCCGCCCCCTCAGGCCCGGAGTGACAGTAGATGTGATCAGACGCTGGGCTGAGTGAAGAAAGAGTGACAGCCTAAGCTGCAGCCTTTTCAGGCAGGGCTTCCTCCCTGAGCTGAGCCAAGCCCACCCCAGAGCCTGGGAAAATTCTCTTTTCTTTACTCTCTCTCTCGTTGAATGTATTCAAAAGGTGAACAGAAGTATTTTGCTCTCATATTAATAATATATAAATAAAACTTTTTTTTATTTTTTTACTTTGGCAATAATGTATTGTCAATACTAAAGGTAATTTTGATAAAACGTTATAAAAGATCAAATTTGTCATTTTTGACCTCTCGAGATTTACATATATATTTTGTAATCTAATTTTTTAACTGTTTATATTTTATTTTATCTATATTATTTTTATTTTTTCAATTTGAAACAACCTTTAAGTAATTTCAAACTGTTACAGGAGACAGAAAGAAATCATTTAGGGCCAGTCCGCTGGTGCACGCTTGTAATCCCAGCACTTTGGGAAGCGAAAGTGGGTGGATCTCTTGACGTCAAGAGTTCAAGACCAGCCTGGCCAACGTGGCGAAACCTCATCTTTAATAAAAATACAAAAAATTAGCCACGTGTGGTGGTATATACCTGTAGTCCCAGGTGCTACGGAGGCTGAAGCAGGGGAATCGCTTGAACCCAGGAGGCGGAGGTTGTGTAACAGCCTAAGGGCTTCATCTTGTCTAGACAGAGGTGATTCATCAAGACAGGGGAATTTGTGGAGGAAAAGGTAAATATTAAATTTGAACTCAATTGAATGTGGACACACACAATGGTCATCAAGTCCTGGAACAGGTTATGTGAGCCGCTTGAGGCATTCCTCTGCTGACCCTCCCCTGGTCCCTGCACAATCTGGGAGAGACGCTATACTGCAGGTACAGAGCTGCCCAGAGAGGGCTCCAGGCCAGCACACAGTCACAGTGCAGTGAAGAGATAGGACGCCTGGGGGCCTGGCTGTCAGTGCAGCTGCCATCTTCTGGCTGAATGGGACTGAGGCCAAGCTGGGCAAAGAGAACTCGGGGCGCAGATTGTTTTGGAGAAATCTCTACTTTAGTCTATTCCTATATGTTAGTTATTGAAAAACAATAGCCAATCGCAAAAAAAACATGTTGACCTTTTTGTGTTCCTTGAGCCCAGTTGCAAAGAGCCCAGTTGCAACTGGGCCTCATGCCAAACAACTTGTTATAAAAGGAGCTAGGATCCTGGACTGCACCAAAGCTTCAAAGACTTCTCCTTGTCTGTGCAGGGACGGGTGGCTGACTCTTGGGCCCAGGCTGTTGTTTCCTGGTGTGGTGGTGAATCATGGTCTGGTGAGTGGGTGTCGGACTCTGGAGTCCAGACTGTTGCTTCCTGGTCTGCTGATGAATCCTCCATAGTCTGGCGAGTGTATGGAGGATTTTTTTCTCTTCTCCCCTTCCCATTGCAATGTTCTTATTATATCAATTTGCTTATTATAGATGCATTGCCATTTACCTGGGATAAAGCTTGTTTATCCTTAAAGGTATTGCAAGTGTGTGTCTTTTCTTCTCCCCTCATGTGTTTCCTGCACAGAACATTATATTTCTCAAGGGCTTTGCTTGTTCCTTTTTATTATTTTTTGTTTAATCTTGTCTGCATGCCTTATTTTGGCAAGGTAGTCTTCAAACTCTGATGTTCTTTCTTCTGCTTGGTCAATTTGGCTACAAATACTTTTGTATGCTTCATGAAGTTCTCGTGCTGTGTTTTTCACCTCCATTAGATCATTTATGTTCCTCTCTAAACTGGTTATTCTAAGTTAGCAGTTCCTCTAACCTTTTAGCAAGGTTCTTAGCTTCTTGGAATTGGGTTGGAACATGTTTCTTTAGCTCAGCAGAGTTTATTACCCATCTTCTGAAGCCTACATCTGCCAATTCATCCATCTCATCCTCTGTCCAGTTCTGCGCCCTTGCTGAAGAGACATTTTGATAACTCGGAGGAAAAGCAGCACTCTGGCCTTTCAGTGTTCTTTTGTTGATTCTTTCTCATCTTCATGAACTTGTCTAGTTTTGATCTTTGAGTTTGCTGACAATTGAATTGTTGTTTTTGTTTTTGTTTTGTTTTGTTTTGAGACAGAGTCTCACTGTGTCACCCAGGCTGGAGGGCAGTGGCACAATCTCGGCTCAGTGCAACCTTCGCATCCCAGGTTCAAGTGATTCTCGTGTCTCAGACTCCTGAGTAGCTGGGACTACAGGCATGCAACACAATGCCTGGCTAATTTTTGTATTTTTTAGTAGAGACGGGGTTTTCGCCATGTTGGCCAGGCTGGTTTTGAACTCCTGACCTCAAGTGATCTGCCTGCCTCAGCCTCCCAAAGTATTGAGATTACCGGTGTGAGCCACCATGCCTGCTTTGGATGGGTTTTTGTCGGTACTTTTTTGTTGTTGATGCTGTTGTTGTTGCTTTCTGTTTGTTTGATTTTCTTTCAGTGGTCAGGTCCGTCTTCTATAGGGCTGCTGCAGTTTGATGGGGGGGTCACTTTAGGCCCTATTCAGGACGACAGGCTCACTCCTGTTCCTGGAGATGTCAATCAAGGAGGTTGAAGAATAGCAAAGAAGAGTGTCTGCTCCTTCCTCTGGAATCTCTGACCTCAAGAGGCGCCAACCTGATGCCAGTAGGATTGCTCCTGTATAGGGTGTCTGACAACCCCTGTTGAAGGGTTTCATCCAGTTGGGTGGCATGGGGAGGAGAACCCATTTAATGAAGCACTTTGTTTCTTGGTAGAGGGGGGTGTTTCACTGGAGGGAAACCCACTCATCTGGGCTGCCTGCATTTTTCAGAACTAGCAGGAGGAAAGGCTAAGTCTGTTGGTTCGCAGAGACTGCAGCCACCCCTCCCCTTAGGCGCTCGGGCCCAGGGACATCAGAGTTATGTCCCTGAGCCACTGGCTGGAGTTGTTGGAGTTCCTGCAGGGAGGCCCTGCCCAGTGAGGAGGGATGAATCAGGGTCAGGCCTAAAGAGACACTTTGGCGCAGTCTGCCACAGCCATTGTGTTGGGCTGTGGGGGACACCTCTTGAGACCAAGTTGTCTAGCCTCCCTGGCTCTAGCAGGGAAAAAAATGCAGCCAGGAGCTCTAGAAATTGCTGCTGCCCTTCCCGTGCCCAGGGAGCTTAGCCTTTTAGGCAATTGGGAGTCTCAGTGCTGGCTGCTGTCCCTCCTCCAAGGAGCCCAAAAGACTTAGACAGCAGGCCGCCACAGCCATGGTGCCGGTCGCCCCTCCCCGGGGAACTCAGCAGGCTTAAGCAGACTCTAGCTGAGAGGATGTTAAGAATCTGTTCAACTCCCGGGTTGGAATCTGAGGCTCCAGTAGCGTGGCTTCAGGAGTGGAATCTTCTGATCAGTGGATTGCACAGTTTCACGGAAAAAGCACAGTTTCCCAGGCTGGGTAGCCTGCTCAGTCACCGCCTCCCTTGGCTGGGAAATGGCTGTGGCGGGACTCAGGCCTCCCACAGTCAACTCCAAAATCTGCTCCCTGAGTTTTTCTTGCCCAGCTCGGCCTCTGTCCCCTTCAGCCATAACATGTTGGCTACGCTGACGGTCGGGCCTCGGCCGTCCTGTCTCTTCGCTGCGCGGTGACTGTGCCCTGGCCTGGAGCCCTCTCTGGGCAGCTCTGCACCCGCAGCGCCGCGTCTCTCCCAGATTGTGCAGGGACCAGGGGAGGGTCGACAGGGGGAGATTCTTGACTCGGGCTGCGGATTCATGAATGGAAAGAGCTTTGGTCCGTGGGGTTCACAGTTTTTCTTTTCTCCTATTAAAAATGTATGGGGCCGGGCGAGTTCGCTCATGCCTGTAATCCCAGCACTTTGGAAGGCGGAGGTGGGCGAATCACTTGAGGTCAGGAGTTGAAGACCAGCCTGGCCAAAATGAGGAAACCCCATCTCTACTAAAAATACAAAAATTAGCTGGGTGTGATGGCGAATGTCTGTAGTCGCGGCTACTCCGGGGACAGACGAGAGAGAATCTCTTGAACCTGGGAGGCGGAGGTGGCAGTGAGGTGAGATCGCGCCACGGCACTCCGGCCGGGGCGACAGAGCAAGACTCTGTCAAAAAAAAGAAAAGAAAAGAAAAAAAATCCCAGCACTTTGAGAGGCCGAGGCGGGCGGATCATGAGGTCAGGAGATCGAAACCATCCTGGCTAACACGGTGAAACCCCGCCTCTACAAAAATACAAAAAATTAGCCGAGCGTGGTGGCGGGCGCCTGTAGTCCAGCGACTGGGCAGGCTGAGACAGGAGAATGGCGTGAACCCGGGAGGCGGAGCTTGCAGTCAGCCGAGATCAGGCCACTGCACTCCAGCCTGGGCGACAGAGCAAGACTCCGCCTCAAAAAAAAAAAAAAAAAAAAACACCAAAACAAAACAAAACAAAAACCATATGGGAGTCACTGCAACAATATCAAGTAATTTAATGAAAGAATTATAGAAGAATTGTAGAGCACCCAGCTATAGTTTGTAGTTTGAGGTCCATGGGAGGGGCTTGAAGAAAACACATTTATAAGATGCATGATGAAGAAAACCATATTCAGTAATGGGTCAGATATAGTTAGGTAGTGTCTTAATTTCTACAATCAAGGTGGAAATTTCCTGATTATGTAATCAGAGTTTAATTGGCACTTTATAGTTGTTTAAGCTTGAATTGTGTTTCCCCTAATGTAGTGATTTACCAAAAAATGCACTTGAGTTTAGATTTTTTTTCTTAGAAGTAGGAATCCGGGGACGAGAGCCTCTTCAGTCTCTCAGACTCCTAAAGTCTAACTGCCTGCCACTTAATTATTTTCACACCCCACAAGGGACTGATTTTCTCTGGCATTTTTCACATGTGTCCCAAGCAGGGCCTCAAGTGTACCCCATGTTCCTCAATTAATCATTTTTTAAAAAGCCTTGCATAACACTATTAAATAAATTTGTTTTCTGTTTGTAAATATTTCCCCTGAGAAGAAAGCAAAGACTAATCCCCTGACACTGTATTGTAAAAATATCTGTGCCTGTTTTTCTTCTATTTTTCCAGAGAACTTACCAGAATGTTTTTAGGTTAAGATTACTGTTTGGAAATTTTATAGGGTGATGTGTCCTCAGCTATCCTTCAGTTTTTTTTTTTTTTTTTTTTTTTTTTTTTTTTTTCCTGGGCCTGGGTTTTAGTACTTTCTGGCGATAAACCAAGATACCCACCATGACTATCTCTGCTAGAGTGTCTAGTGACTATTAGCTCTTTGGTCATTTTCTCCAATAGGACCACTTGAAGTATGGAGTGTAGCCTCTCGAGGGAGCAGGTGGCAGCCTTGGGGCTGAAAGGCATCTCCCGGTGCACTATTTTATTTTTTCTTTTTGAAAAGCTAACCCTTTGAGACATGAAGATTGTCTTCACCCAACCTAGCTTCCATTTGTTGGATACGCATTGCTGGGCAGCCAATCAGATGGTGGTATTGAGGGGAAAACAGATAATTTCTGCCCCCTGGATTCTCTTGAGTGGGGCAGGAGAATAGTGAAGAAAAAATAGTGAAAATTTTGAAAAAAAAGAGAACACTCCAAGAGACAAAAAAACTGACCCCAGTGTGATGGCATAAAAACTTACGAAGTAAAATGCACCTGGGGCTCTCACTGGGGCATAGCGCACTATCTCCTGGGAGGGTGGTTACTGAGCATGTAAGTGAACAGGATGGGATAGGTAATTGGATGTGTACCTTGAAAAGATTTGTTCACTTATTTTGACCTTTGGTATTTATTTATTTATTAGACAGTCTCCCTCTGTTGCACAGGCTGTAATTCAATGGCTCGATCTCAGATCACTGCAGCCTCCGCCTCCTGGGTTCAAGTGATTCTCATGCCTCAGCCTCCCAAGTAGCTAGTTCTATAGGTGAGCACCATTGCACCTGGCTAGTTTTTGTATTTTTAGTAGAGATGGACCAGGCTGATCCCAAACTTAGGGTCTTAAGTGATCCACCTGACTTGGCCACCCAAAGTGCTGGGATTACAGGCATGAGCCACTGCACCCAGCTGCATCAATTGTTTTTTTTACTGTTATTTGCATTTTATTAGTAGGGCTTAAAAGGTAAGAAAATATTTACAAAGGACATAAAAGAGATGAGTTTCAAAAAATTGGTATTTAATAATATATTCCATTTGTTAATAATTCTCATTTGCCTTTTTCTTTCCCAGAGTACGCTTAAGAATTTTTTCAGGTGTGTTTTTTATGGTTGAGTTATTTCAAACAAAATTCCTTAAAGCCTTACCTTTAAGAATGTTAGCTACTGACTGAGCGTGGTGTCTCATGCCTGTAATCCCAGCACTTTGGGAGGATGAGGCGAGCAGATCACGAGGTCAGCAGTTCAAGACCAGCCTGTCCGAGATGGTGAAACCCTGTCTCTACTAAAAATACAAAAATTAGCCAGGCGTGGTGGCAGGCGCCTGTAATCCCATCTACTCTGGAGCCTGAGGCAGAGAATTGCTTGAACCTGGGAGGCAGAGGTTGCAGTGAGCCAAGATCATGCCACTGCACTCCAGCCTGGGTGACAGAGCAAGACTCCATCCTCCATCTCAAAAAAAAAAAAAAAGAATGCTAGCTACCAAAAAAAGAAAAAAGAAAAAAAATTTAGAGAAAATCTCTCTTTCATTTTGACCGTGGACAATAAACATATTTCCATAGGAAAATGTGGTAGATCATTTATGGGTTACATCAGAACATCAGTTCCTCTTTTTGCAGGGTAAATTTGTGGCAGTGAATATCTTGGTTCTATATCATGTTGTCTTGATTTCTTAGTTTAATGCTAAATTATATGTGATGAAACTTATGTACCTTCTACAAGTGTTCCCATATGACTAATTTTTTACTACATTATTTTTAATAGAAATAATAAAATAATACATATATTTTCTGAAAGAAGTAGACATATTTGCTTTTCTTATGGAGATACAAAATGCAAGCACCTTAGCCATTTTCAGTGGCTCATGCCTACAATCCCGGCACTTTGGGAGGCCAAGGCAGGTTGATCACTTGAGGTCAGGAGTTTGAGACCAGGCTGCCCAACATGGAGAAACCCCGTCTCTACTAGAAATGCAAAAATTAGCCGGGTGCTGTGGCACATGCCTGTAGTCCCAGCTATTTGGGAGGCTGAGGGAGGAGAATGGCTAGAACCTGGGTGGCAGAGGTTGCAGTGAGCTGAGATTGTGCCATTGCACTCCAGCCTGGGTGACAGACTCCATCTCAAAAAAATAAAATAAAATAAAATAAATGTAAGCACCTTAAAATTCCCTTCCCTTATGTAAACACTTTGAGTCATTTCACTGGATTTTTCAAGCAGTTAGTTTCAAAATCAAGTGAGGAACTCTGACATGGAAATTAAAGCTTTAACCTAGTGACTTGAACTTAAGGCTAATATTAAGCCTGCAACAGAAGGTTATTAAAGGCAGAGTTAGATTTTTTTTTTTTTTTTTTTTTTGAGACGGAGTCTCACACAGTTGCCTAGGCTGGAGTGCACTGCCAGGATCTTGGCTCACTGCAACCTCCGCCTCCTGGGTTCAAGAGATTATCCTGCCTCAGCCTTTCGAGTAGCTGGGATTACAGGTCCCCGCTACCATGCCTGGCTAATTTTTAGTAGAGACAGGGTTTCACTATGTTACAGGCCAGGCTGGTTGCAAATGCCTGACAACGTGATTCACCCGCCTCGACCTCCCAAAGTGTTGGGATTACAGTCGTGAGCCACTGCGCCAGGCCAAAGGCCCAGTTACTTTTTTCTGGAAAGAATCCCCTGAAGATGTTTCAGCCTGCTCACCCCAGCCATTGAAGGAGCCGTTATTCTGAGAGAAGCTACAGAGCCCTGGAAAGCTGGGGTCCCACAGGCAGATGTGGTTGAGGCTAAGATGAAGGGAAACTGGGAGAGTCTTACTGATCATGAAGTTGTTATTGTTTTGAGGCACTTTCTAGATTTTGTAAAATAAAAAAGGTTATATTTATGTAAGAAAAATAAATTCCAAAAAATTACTGCAACAGGAGAAAGCAACAACCAACTATAAGATGTTTATGGCTTGCAAAAATGTAGGCAGAAAAGGACTTTTTTCCCTATGGAGGAGCACACAAGATTAGAAAGGAGGTGGGAGGGGAATGGCAAATGGAGGGTGAAAAAGTCAGATTTTAGATCGGAGAATGTCTTACCCTGAAATCAGCATGTTCTTAGGAGGGATGTAAAATAAGTTTCTATGTTGACTCAGGCTGAGGGTAGCTCAAAGTTCAGGAGCCTGAGGGAGTGAGAATACCCTAAGTAAAGTTTGATTTAAAAATATTTTTTTTTAAGCCGGGTGTGGTGGTTCACACCTGTAATCCCACCACTTTGGGTGGCCGAGGCAGGCGGATCACCTGAGGTCAGGAGTTTGAGACCAGCCTGGCCAACATGGTGAAAACCTGTGTCTACTAAAAATACAAAAATTAGCCAGGCATCCTGGTGGGCACCCGTAATTCCAGCTACTTGGGAGGCTAAGGCAGGAAAATTGCTTCAACCTGGGAGAAGGATGTTGCAGTGAGCCGAGACTGTGCCACTGCACTCCAGCCTGGATGACAGAGCGAGACTCCATCTCAAAAAATATATATATTTTGACCAGTGAAGACAAATTCAACTGATTTTTCTTAATGAGAAAATGGAGAAACTGTGCAGACTGTGTGTCTGGCTGTGTGATATGTAAGAAAAAGTCATAACAGAAAGAGTGTTTCTTTCCATAAACTGTTCCTGGAGCACACAAAGGATGGAGAATTTTATTAATCACAAATACTTTCCAGGATTATCTATGTGTTTCATCTTTCCCCATCTCTTTTCTTTGTTTTACACATTTCTTCCATTTGGCTTTTCCTGGGCTGCCTCTTATATATGAAACTGGTAAACATAACTACAGTGTTTGCTCAGTTCTGTGAGTAGCTCTACGAAATTATTGAACTTCAGGGAGGTTATGAAAGTCCCCAATTTTTAAACAGTAGCTCAGAAGCATAGATGGGCCCATGGGGTTTGTGACTGGCATCTGCAGTGAGAACAATGTTGTGGGACTGAGTCATGAATCACGGTCTGTGCTGACTTTGGGTGCTGTCAGAATTCAAATGTTTCACACTGAGTTGGTGTTGGAGAATTGTTTGATGTTCAGAAAACTCTACAGATTTGGTGTCAGAAAAAAAAATATCATGAAGGCCTGGCCTGGAATAAAACTCTGGGTATTTGGGAATGGGAGGCTCTGCTCTCCTGTACACAGGCTGTCACACTGCCCATTGTCTTGTGATTCCAGGTCTTCTCCCAGGGTGACAGAAGACTGAAAACTTAGAGGAAAGAGCTCTGATGACAGACCCCCTTTTCTTGCAGCTGCCACCACAGGATTCCCACCTGCTCCCAAACACACACACTAGACATTGACGTGTCCACACTCCTCCCAGGACTAGGCACCATTCTCAGAAACTTCACCACGGCATTTTTGATCCAAGTGTTTCTTGCCAAAAAGCCACAAGTGTCTACAGGTCTCCTTGCATATCCCCATCCCTGGACACCGAATCTGCAGCAGCAACCTGTTTACTCCACCAGCCTAGGGTTCTGGCCCTCCTGTTCATAATCTCATCTGCCTGCATGCACACAGAAATGAATCAGAGTACAGCCCCATCTGGGCTACTATCTGTAGCAAAAAATTATTCCTTTCACCGACATTGCACTCTCTCCCATCCAGGGATTTTTTTTTTCTTTTAGCTTTTATTTTTTGTTCACGGTACACATGTGGGCTTGTTACACAGCTAAAATTATGTCCTGGGGGTTTGGTGAGCAGATTATTTTGTCACTGAGTTACTAAGCATAGCACCAAACAGGTATATTTTCTGATCCTCTGAGTCCTCCCACCCTATTGCAGGATCTGGCCAGCAGTCCACAATGCAACGGGGCTCTCTCTTTGCTCCCAGGTGGATCTGCAGGCCGAGAAATAATAGACACGCACAAGATAGTGAAAACGGCATCCAGGGGGGTCACCGCCTTCTGATCCCGCGGTGCCAGCAATGCACTGGATATGCCAGCATTTATTATTAAGTTTAGTGAGGGCGGGGGCAGGTTAGTGAGGGATTTAGGGCCATTTGATTATGAGGTGAGATGGTCACATGGGAATGAAGTAATTCTTTAACATAACTTCTGTATGCAGAAGTACAGTATACAGAGATAAGAAATGACAATATAGTGTGCGCATCAGTAATTGCTAACAGAGCTTTAAAAGAGGAACACAGTCTTTCCATAACCTATGATTAGCAAGATATTAATCAGCAGTAACAGTTGCAGCAAAAGCTGGTTACAAACAATTCATAGAAACAGGACGTGAAGTTAGACAACTGGTTAGACCAGAAATTCTCAGAAGGGAGTATGCCTTAACCCTAAAGAGGCCTAGAAGAGCCGCGGCAAGATGAGGGTGTTTATAGCCCTATCTTGTCCATATGGACAGGCGCCCCCCATGCATCCGTTTATAGGTTTTCCACAAGGGTCGTGTTCCATTCCCAGAGCTATGAACATCTGCTCTTCTGGGATAGGAATCTTGGTGATGTGAAACCTCCCTGACTGCACGTCCATTCATAGGCTCTCTGCAGGGGGAAGCACATCACACGCTGTTGGCTCATTCTGGCAGTCCAACCTGGCATTGTCTTTACACAGTCCTGCATGCAATTTTGTATTTACAATAATCAGGAGCATTTCATCTTTTATTCCATAGCCATAGTTTCAGGAGGTCTCCCTACGCCACCCTCCACCCTCAACTAGGCACCTGTCGTTCTCCTCTTTGTGTTCACGTGTTCTTATAACTTAGCTCTTACTTAAAAATAATAACATGCATTTGGTTTTGTTTCTGCAGTAGTTTTCTTTTTTTGTTGTTTTTTTGTTTTGCTTTGTTTTGTTTTTGAGTAGGAGTTTTGCTCTCGTTGCCCAGGCTGGAGTGCAATGGTATGATCTCGGTTCACTGCTACCTTAGTGTTCTGCGTTCAGGCTAGTCCACTGCCTCAACCTCCCAAGTAGCTGGGATTACAGGTGGGCGACACCGTGTGTGGCTAATTTTGTATCTTTAGTAGAGACGGGGTTTCTCCATGTTGATCAGGCTGGTCTCAAACTCCCAACCTCAGGTGATCCACCAACCTCGGCCTCCCAAATTGCTGGGATTACAGGCATTGAGCCACAGCGCCCGGCCTCTGCATTAGTTTTCTAAGCATAATGGTCTCCAGCTTCATCCATATTATTGCAAAGGACATGATCATTTTTTTTTTAATGGCCACAGAGTATTCCATGATGTTTATGTACCACATTTTGTTTTTATTAAATCTTTTATTCTACTTTATTTTTGGAGACAGGCTTATTGCCCAGGCTAGAGTGCTATGGCATGACATTCGCTTACTTTAGTCTCAACTTCCCAGGCTCAAGCAATTCCGTCGTCCTCATCCTTCCAAGTAACTGGGACTACATGTGTGCATTACCATGCCTGGCCAATTTTTCTTTATGTATTTTTCATGGAGACAGAGTTTGCCATGTTGCCCAGGCTGGTCTCAAACTTCTAAGCTCAGGCAATCCACCTGCCTCGGCCTCCCAAAGTGCTGAGATTACAAGCATGAGCCACCGCATCTGACCATACCATATTTTCTTTATCCAGTCTACCATTGATAGGCATTTAGGGCCTGTCCATGTCTTTGCTATTGTGAATAGTGCTGCAATGAACATGCATGTGGATGTGTCTCTATAATATAATAATTTATATTTCTTTGGCTATATACCCAATTATGAGGTTCCGGGTCAAATGATAATTCTGTTTTTAGTTCTTTGAGGAATCACCACACTGCTTTTTATAGTTGTTGAACTAATTTACACTCCCACCAGCAGACTATAAGCATTCCCTTATCTCTGCAAATTTGCCAGGATCTGTTATTTTTTGACTTTTAAAAAATAGCCATCCTGATGGGTATGTAGTGTTCTCACAAGTGTGATGTGACATTTCATTGTGGTTTCCCTTTTAATTTCTCTAATGATTAGCGATGAGCATTTTTTTTAATATGCTTATTAGGCACATGTATGTCTTCTTTTGAAGAGCATCTGTTCATATTTTTTCCCTCTTTTTAATGAGATTTTTTTTTCTTGTAAACTTGTTTAAGTTCTTAATAAATTTTGATTATTAGACCTTTGTCAGAGCCAAAGTTTGCAAACATTTTCTTTTATTCTGTAGGATGTTTACTCTGTTGATAGTTTCCTTTGCTGTAAAGAAGCTCTTTAGTTTAAATAGGTCCCATTTGTCAATTTTTGCTTTTGTGGCAATTACTTTTGGTATCTTCATCATGAAGTCTTTGCCAGTTTCTATGTTTAGACTGGTATTTCCTAGGTTATCTTGTGGGGTTTCTTATAATTTTAAGTTTTTCATTTAAGTCTTTAATTTATCTTGAGTTGATTTGTGTATATGGTTTAATGAAGGGGTCCAGTTTCTGTCTTCTACATAATGCTAAGTAGTTCTTCCAGCCCCACTTATTGAAGAGAGAATTCTTCCCACATTCCTCTTGTCAGCTTTGTCAAAAATCTGATGGGTGTAGGAGGGCGGCATTATTTCTGGGCTCTCTATTCTGTTGCGTTGGTCTTGGGCACTTGTGGATTTTTTATAACATCTTTGTCTCTTCTTTAAACATTCTTTCAAGTGCATATAGTGTGCAAAATTCAGATGTTCAAGAGTTCAAAAACTCTTTAAAAAGTTCCAAAATTTTTTTTGCTATTCCCTCTTTTCTTAAGGGAATTAGATTATTTGTAGATGTTTTTCTCTGCTTTTTTGAAATACGTGTAAATCATATTAACAGCTGAATAAGCCTTTTGTCATTTTCTCTGACTCCAGATTATGTTTATCTAGTACTTCAGATTTATTGCTTTGTTTTTACTTCCCAAAAATTTATTTTTTTTCATTTTTAGTCCTCTAAAGTAGACACAGATTTGTTTAGATAAAAGCTAATTTTAAGAGCACGCAGAAGCTTAGCACAAAAATAGGAATAAATTTAGCAATATAGAATAATAAAGACTAAAAGACACTAAGTATCTTTGACAGAAACCTGATGATCCAAAGCAATTATGCAGTATTTGCAGGCTGAAGTACTTACACTGCAAAAGCAAGAACAGTTCAGTGTATAAACTGAACAGTGGAGTCTGTAGTTATACCTTGCTTTAATGTTTTTTATTAATAAATAAAAGACTTTATGTGTCTATGCAGAATATTCTCACTCTGAATGAAAATATTAGTAATTGGAAAATAAATTACCCTGTCTCCACCAAAAATACAAAAATTAGCTTGCTACAACCCAAGACCCAGTCTGCATTATTTTCCTTATTAGGGAATAGGTTACTTTCCTAGTTCCCCCATAATGGACCTCTGGTCTCTCTCTCTCTTACATCCCTTACGAGACTCCCTTTTCTAAAAAATTTGAAGTATTTAGCCAATCGGGACTAGTTTAGACTGTGTGGTCCAACCCTAACCAATAGGGGAAAGACACAGAAGTAGAAGCTGCATCAGAGAAAATAAAAACTCCAGCTTCCTTTGTTCTGTGTGCCCTTGCCATTGCTTAATATATGAGACGCAACCTTTTATAGAAGTAAATTTGCCTTGCTGAGTGCTATTTCTTGTGCAGTACCAAAAATCTGTTTGTAACATGTGTTTGAGACTCATAGTCTGGACCAGTGCCTCCAAGATTTTTATTCTGTACAAGTGGCCAATGAGCACATGAAAAGATGCACAACATCTTTACTCATCAGAAAGATGCAAGTCAAAACCACAATGATATATCACTTCATACCTACTGATGCAGGTATATTTCAGAAGACAGATCAGTGTGGGTGAAGATGTGGAAAAATTGAAACCCTCATAGAGTGCTGGTGGAATGGTAGAATTAGGCAGCAGTTTTGGAAAACATTTTGGCAGGTCCTCCTGAGGTTAATATAGAGTTACCACATGTCTTAGCAATTCCACTTCTGAGTATATATTCAACTGAAATCAAAATAGGTCCACACAAAAACATGTATATGCATATCCGTAGAAACATTATTCGTTATAGCCAAAAAGTGAAACCAGTGCAAATGCCTATCCATGGAGGACTAGATAGACAAATGGGATATAGTATACAAGGCAATAGTATACTTCAGCCAGAAAGAGGAATGATGTACTAATATGGGACACAATATGGATACGTATTAAAGACATTATGCTTGATGGAAAAAGCTATACAAAAAGGGTCATGTACTTTATGAATCCATTTGTATAAAATTCCCAAAATAGGCAAATCCTTTGAAACAGAAAGTGGATTAATGGTTGCCAGAGGCTGGTGGGGAAAATAGAAAGTGGCCGCTTGATGGGTGTGGAGTTTCTTTTTTGGGTAATTATACTGTTCTAAAATTACCTAGTGGTAATGATTGTAAAGCATTGAGAATACACAAAAAGATACTGAAGTGCAAACCTGAAGATAATTAATACGTTGCATTTGATGTTATGTGAATTTTACCTCGATAAACATAATTTTATAAGCAAACTTCAAGCCACTGTTGCCAATGATAAAGACTAGATAATATGCTATAAATGCAGCAGAAAAACATAGAAACACTAAGTTAGCTGAAAGGAAAATTGAAAATAAAATGAAAACAGAGTCAACAAAGTTCTGCTGAAGCTTTAGTCAACTAGATATTAAAAAAAAACACACTCAAGTTCAACTGTGTAATCCTCTGTCATAGAAGTTTGGATGCTTTTGATAGATAAATCCACTGGGCATATCAGTGTGACATAAAAAGTGCTTAAAACATAATTTTTAAAAAAATTATAAATTTGTGACACTTATAAAGACAGGAACACATATTAAAATATGTATTTAACATCTGAGGAATCCACCAATATGATAACCAGTACAAAAAAGAGTCAAATGGCCAGGCGCGGTGGCTCACGCCTGTAATCCCAAAACTTTGGGAGGCCAAGGTGGGCAGATCACGAGGTCAGGAGTTCGAGACCACCCTGACCAATGTGGTGAAACCCGGTCTCTACTAAAAATACAAAAATTAGCTGAGCGTGGTGGTGCACGCCTGTAATCCCAGCTACGCAGGAGACTGAGCCAGGAGAATCACTTGAAGTCAGGAGGCAAAAGTTGGAGTGAGCTGAGCTTGTGCCACATCACTCCAGTCTGGGTGACAGAGTGAGACTCTGTCTAAAAACACACAAACAAAGCAAAAAAAAAAAAAAAAAAAAAAAAGCCTGTAGCAGTGACTCACACCTGTAATCTCAACACTCTGGGAGGCCAAGGGAGGCCGAGGCTGGTGGATCACCTGAGGTTTGGAGTTCGAGACCAGCCTACCCAGTTACTTGGGCAGCTAAGGCAGGAGAATCGGTTGAACCTGGGAGGTGGATGTTGTGGTAAGGCGAGATCATGCCATTGCACTCCAGCCGGGGCAGCAAGAGTGAATTAAAAAAAAAAAAACAAAAAGAGGCCAGGGGGGTGGCTCATGTCTCTAATCCAAACACTTGGGAGGCTGAGGCGGATGGGTCACCAGGTCAGGATATTGAGACCAGCCTGGCCAACATGGTGAAACCCCGTCTATACTAAAAATACAAAAAAATTAGCTGGGCGTGGTGGTGCACGCTTGTAGTCCCAGCTGCTTGGGAGGCTTAGGCAGGAGAATCACTAGAACCCGAGAGATGGAGCCAAGATAGCGCCACTGCACTCCAGCCTGGGCAACAGAGCGAGACTGCTTCTAAAAAAAAAAGCAGATTTCACCTTCTTAGCAAGAGCAGAGCTGCAGTTCTGCATGATATGTTTGGACACCTCTTGTGGGGGATCTGCTGTGCCCAGTGTCTGGACTCTTCCATGGTTATGTTTCTTGCTGCCACTCTTGAGTACCTGATACCCCATATTCTGGAACTGGTGAGCAATGAAGCTCGTAATAGCCACAGAAGGTACCATCTATATATTATTACCATCTATATTACATATGATTACACATGTATGTATTTTATATATACATATATTCTATATATTATATAAAATGTATATATATGTTTTGGACAAAGATGTATTCAAACAACAGTTAATAGTTTTTAAATATTCAGAATCAAAATTCTTTATAAATATATTTTATTACAAACACAATATTCATCTTATTTATAGCCAAAACACCTGATCTGTCTAATAAGCACATATTTCACAGAGCTACATAGAGTTATCAATGGCTAAATACATTTTTTAGGGAAAAGTATACTCTATAGAAATTCTGCCTTAATTGATGAACTCAAAGCCCCAAATGTTATAAGCACTTTTTCTGGCTCCATTAAGTTAAAAGTAAGTGTTCCATCAAGTGTTGGGCCAATCTAACTCCTTCCTCCTGAGTATCAACATTTGAAGTTTTCACCTATTCGCCAAAGGCTCACATGGCACCCTCTGGTATCTCTGGACTTTTCATAGACAGATGGTAAGAAGCTGCCCAGCTCATTTGAAGTTCAGGGTCAGATGGTTTGTTCTAGAAGTTCCAGTTTACCATGTACCAACCATGTGATTCTGTATATTCATTTATTCTCTCTAAGCAGTAGTCTCCACCTGTGCGAAATCAGGATGATGAGTTTCTCTATCTTTGGGTTATCCCAAAGAATAAGCCAATTTGAGCTTAAGTTCAAGCTTAATGCAATGTTTGGCACCACAGGGCATGGCACAGGATGCTAAATTGGGCACGTGTATTTTAGAAAACTATAAAACTTTGAGTTTCTTCCCTCTCCTGCATTTTCACATGTATTTACTTTAATCTCTAAAACTGTTCAAGTTGAATAGATGTGTAGACAGGGATTGAGATTAATAATCTCATTTACAAAAGCATCAAAGAGAAGAAAATACATAGAAATAAATTTATTCAAAGAGGTAAAATATCTATACACTAAAAACTCTAAAACATTAATTAAATAAATTGAAGGCACTAAAAAATTGAAAGATACACCATGCTTATGAATTGAAAGAATTAACATTGTGAAAATGTCCATACTACCCAAAGTGATCTACAGATTTAATGCAATCCTTATAAAAATTCCAAATATATTTTTCTCAGAACTTAAAAAGTAATTATCAAATCTTTATCAATTCATGAAAGACCCAGAATAGCCTAAGCAATATTGAGGAAAAACAACAAAGCTGGAGGCATCATACTACCTGGTTTCTGAATATATTACAAAGCTACAACAAGGCCAGGTGCAGCGGCTCACACCTGTGATCCCAGCACTTTGAGAGGCCAGGGTGGGTTGCTTGAGCCCAGGAGTTCTAGATCAGCCTGGGCAAGATAGCAAAACACCATCTCTACAAAAAATACAAAAATTAGCACGGTGTAATAGCACAAACCCATAGTCTCAGCTACTTGAGATGCGGAGGTAGAAGGATTCCTAGATCCTGTGAAGTTGAGGCTACAGTGTGAGTCACGATGAAGCCGCTGCACTCCACCCTGGGCAACAGACTGAAACCTGTCTCAAAAAAAAAAAAAGCTACAGTAAGCAAATAGCATGGTACTGGATAAAAATGAACACACACTAATGAAGCATAATAGCAAGTCAAGAAATAAATGTATCTACTTCATTTCTGTTAATGAATGAACAACGTTTTCACCAGTAGGCTGCACCTTTCAGTGTTCTATCAATGAATATTTATTGGTAGATTATTTTTAATCTAACTTCAAGCATTCTGTAGAAGGCCAAGTGACGGCAGGTCAGATGAATATTAACATGAAATTTTTGTGGATTTATAGTTAATCAGTAACCATTTATGAAAGACTTACCTTATATTTCTGCAGTTGATTTTTTCCAATTGGTCTGGTGGTGAGCACAGGCAATAAGAAACAGATAAATAAATAAATGTATAATGAGAAATTAAATCAGTTGCCTGAAGAAAAAGTAGAGTTCCATTTAAAACAATAAAGAAAGAGTGAGAATGCTTACTGATCTTTTTTTAAAATCTGTGATGAAGAATCAATCAATATTTCTCTCAGAAGGAAAAAAAAAAAAAAAACGGTGGCTAGGAGACAGGATTAACTTGTATCTCCCACTTGGATGGATAGAACAGCATGTGGAGACTCTCATCTCGAACTTTTGCTCATCTCATCTCGAACTACCATAGGAACATACCAGGAAAACCAAAAGAATACACAGACTCTTTGAAAGAAGTGACTTGCCACTGCAACCTCTGCGAGACTATGGAAAAATAGCAAGTGTCAAAAGTGTAAGAGAAGGAACATTCACCTCTAAACACACATACTCAAAGCCTGAAAATCCAGATCACCAGGGAAGGATTTAGCCTTACCTAGGGCTGAAATGAACTTAGAGAGCCAAGCAAAATATAAAAGCAGAAGAGGCCGGGCGCGGTGGCTCAAGCCTGTAATCCCAGAACTTTGGGAGGCCGAGGCAGGTGGATCACGAGGTCAGGAGATCGAGACTATCCTGGCTAACATGGTGAAACCCCGTCTCTACTAAAAATACAAAAAACTAGCCGGGCGTGGTGGCGGGCGCCTGTAGTCTCAGCTACTTGGGAGGCTGAGGCGGGAGAATGGCGTGAACCCGGGAGGCGGAGCTTGCAGTGAGCCGAGATCGCGCCACTGCACTCCAGCCTGGGAGACACAGCGAGACTCCGTCTCAAAAAAAAAAAAAAAAAAAAAAAAAGCAGAAGAAGCAGTGGGAAGAGCCCCACAGGCATTCTTGGTTCTCAGGGAAGCCATTTCTGACTTTATCTCACAGGCGTCCTTGGGAAGGTCTGTCAGTGGAACTGGGGAAGGGCCACAGGGAGAAGGAAACTTCCGGCTAAACTCTGTAATAATTTTGACCTAGTACGAATGTTCCTTGGCAGAATCGGTGAGGGGACAGTGAATGAGAAGCACAGATATGGGCACAGAAGCCATGGCGGGTGGTGAGGGGTGGGGCCTGAAAGCCCAGGTTGCTTTCTCAATGGGGAGGTTTATAGCCTGGGGCAAGATCTCAGTACTGCTCACTGATTGGATATAAACTTGGTGCCGTTGGTGGGGTACGAGTGAGTGAAACTGGCCTTGCTGGCTTCATGGGAGCTGAGTGAGGCCTGTCACTGCTGGCTTTCCTTCACTTCCTTCCTGACCTGTATGATATGAGCCATAATCTCCCTGGGAACATAACTCCATCAACCTGAGAACCATACTCCCAACCCCACAGCAGCTGCAGCAAGCCCCACCCAAGGAGGGTCTGAGCTCAGACATGTCTAACCCTGCACTCACCTGATGGCCTTACTCTACCCATGCTGGTAGCTGAAGACAAAAGACATACTCTCTTGGGAGCTCTATGTTCCCACCCATTGCCTGAGAAACCTGAATACTTATCCACGTGACCCGATGGCAAGCTTGCATACCCCCTGTACTACCACAGCTGATGCTCTATTGAAAATCCTACCTTCAGGTTGGAGGTCAACCAACTCAAGCCATTACATCAACTCATCAAAGAACAACCCCAGCCAGGTGGTGTGGCTAACACCTGTAATCCCAGCATTTTGGGAGGCTGAGGCAGGTGGATCACCTGGAGTCAGGAGTTCCAGACCCCCCTAACCAACACAGAGAAACCACATCCAGTTTCTACTAAAAATACAAAATTAGCCAGGCGTGGTGGTGCACGCCTGAAATCCCAGCTACTTGGGAGGTTGAGGCAGGAGAATCCCTTGAACCTGGGAGGCAGAGGTTGCGGTGAGCCGAGATCACACCATTGCACTCCAGCCTGGACAACAAGAGCAAAACTCTGTCTCAAAAACAAACAAACAAACAAACAAATTAAAAAAAAAAAAACCCACTCCAATAAAGGAGAAAACAACAGCTAATTCCATCACCTGTAACATCCTGGCTAACCAGAAATCCTGTCTTTCATGTGACAACTTCACTGCTAGAACAACCAGCATTCAAAACAAAAACAAAAACAAAAACAAAAAAAAAGTGCACTAAACAGAACTACAACCAACCACCTTCACAGAGTCTACTTTACTCCCCTGCTACCTCTACCAGAGCAGGTGGTAGTATCCATGGCTGAGAAACCTGAAGACAGATCACGTCACAGGACTCTTTGCAGACACTCCCCAGTACCAGCCCAGAGCCAAGTAGCTCCACTGGGTGGTTAAACCCAGAAAAGCAATAACAATCCCTGCAGTCTGGCTCTCAGAAAGCCCCATCCCAAGGGAAAAGGGGAGACCATCACGTCAAGGGATCACCCCATGAAACAAAATAATCTGAACAGCAGCCTAGAGCCTCAGCTCTTTCCTCTGACATAGAAAACCCAAATGAGAAGGAACCAAAAAAACAATTCTGGTAACATAACAAAGGAAAAATTGTTTAACACCTTTGAAAGACTACACTAGCTCCCTAGCAATCCCTAGCAATGGATGCAAACCAAGAAGAAGTCTCTGAAATGCCAGAAAAAGAATTCATAAGGTCCAACATCAAGCCACTTACAGAGGCACCAGACAAAGATAAATACTCACTAAAAGAATTTTTTTTTTTTTTTTTTTTTTTTTTGAGACGGAGTCTCACGATGTTGCCCAGGCTGGAGTGCAGTGGCGCGATCTCGGCTCACTGCAAGCTCCGCCTCCCGGGTTCCCGCCATTCTCCTGCCTCAGCCTCCTGAGTAGCTGGGACTACAGGCGCCCGCCACCGCGCCCGGCTAATTTTTTGTATTTTTAGTAGAGACGGGGTTTCACTGTGGTCTCGATCTCCTGACCTTGTGATCCGCCCGCCTCGGCCTCCCAAAGTGCTGGGATTACAGGCTTGAGCCACCGCGCCCGGCCTAAAAGAATTTTTTAAAAAAATACAGGATATGGATGAAAAAAATTACCAGAGAAATAGATAGCATAAATAAAAAAAAAAATCACAACTTCTGCAAATGAAAGGCACACTTAGAGAATGCAAAATACAGTGGAAAATTACAACCATAGATCCAAACAAGTAAAAGAAAGAACTCCAGAGCTGAAAGACAGGCTTTTGAATTAACCCAATCTAACAAAGACAAATAAAAAAGAATTTTAAAAATGAACCAAACCTCCAAGAAGCTTGGAATTACATAAACAACCAAACTTAAGAATAACTGGTGTCCTCAGGGAAGAAGTGAAATCTAAAAGTTTGGAAAACTTATTTGAGGAAATAATTGAGAAAACCTTTCCTGGCCTTGCTAGAGATCTAGACATCCAAATACAAAAACCTCCAAGAACACCAAGGAAATTCATCACAAGAAGATCATCACCCAGGCACATAGTCATCAGATTATCTGAAGTCAATATAAAGGAAAGATTTTTAAGAACTGTGAGACAAAAGCATCAAGTAACCTATAAAGAAAAACGTATCCGATTACCAGCAGATTTCTCAACAGAAACTCTACAAGCTAGAAGGGATTGGGGTCCTATGTTTAGCCTCCTTAAACAAAACAAGTGTCAGCCCAAATTTTGTATCCAGTGAAACTAAGCTTCATAAATGAAGGAAAGATACAGTCTTTTCCAGACCAACAAATGCTTAGAGAATTCACCACTACCAAGCCACCACTACAAGAACGGCTAAAAAGTGTTCCAAATCTTGAAACAAAACCTCAAAATACACTGAAATAGAACCTCCTTAAGGCATAAACCTCACAAGGCCTATAAAACAATAACACAGTATAAAAGGTATTCAGGAAACTACTGGCACAATGAATAAAATAGTCCTTCACACTTCAATACTAACGTTGAATGTAAATGGCCTAAATGCTCCACTTAAAACATATACAATAGCAGAATGGGTAAGAGTTTACCAATAAAATATCTGCTGTCTTCAAGAGACTTACCCAACACTTAAGGACTAACATAAACTTAAGGTAAAGGGTTGGAAAAATATATTCCATGCAAGTGTACCCCAAAAGCAAGCAGTAGTAGCCATTCTTACCTCAGAAAAAACAGGCTTTAAAGCAAAAACAGGTAAAACATAAAAAACACAAAGAGGGACATTATATAATGATAAAAGGACTAGTCCAACAGGAAAATATCATAATCCTAAATATGTATGCACCTAACATTGGCACTCCCAAATTCATAAAACAATCACTACTAGACCTAAGAAACGAGATAAATGGCAACACAATAATAATGGGGAATTTCAATACTACTGACAGCACTAGACAAGTCATCAAGATAGAAAGTCAACAATAACAACAAAAAACACAATGGATTTAAACTATATCCTAGAACAAATGGACTTGACAAATACTTACAGAACATTCTACCCAACAACTGCAGAATATACATTTTATTCATCAGCACATGGAACAGTCTCCAAGATAGACATATGATAGGCCACAAAACAAGTTGCAATAAATTTAAGACAGTCAAAATTATATCAACTACTCTCTCAGACTGCAGTGGAATAAAATTGAAAATTAACTCTAAATGAACCACGAAAACCATGCAAATACATGGAAATTAAATAAATTTTAGAAATTAAATAAATACATGGAAATTAAATAAATTTAAGATCAACCTGGTTCTGAATGCTAGTTGGATGAAATAAGATTGAAATTTAAAAATTCTTTGAACTGAACAATAATAATGGCACAACCTATCAAAACGTCTGGGATACAGCAGATGTGATGCTAAAAGGAAAGTTCATAGCATCAAGTTCCTCTATCAAAATGTCTGAAAGAGCATAAGTTGACAGTGTAAGATAACAACTCAAGGAACTAGAGAAACAAGAACAAGCCAAACCCAAACCCAGCAGAGGAAAAGAAATAACAAAGATCAGAGCAGAATTAAATGAAACAAACAACAACAACCAAAAAATCCAAACGATAAATGAAATGAAAACCTGGCTCTTAGAAAAGATAAACAAAATTGATAGACCATTAACAGCATTAACCAAGAAGAGAGAAGATCCAAATAAGCTCAATTAGAAATGAAACGGAAGATATTGTAACCCATGCCACAGAAATACAAAAGATCATTCAGGGTGACTGTGAACACCTCCATGTGCACAAATTAGAAAACCTAAAGGAGATGAATAAATTCCTGAAAATGTACAACCCTCCTAGATTAAAAAACAATAACTCTTAACAGACTAATAACAAGAAGTGAGATTGAAATAATAATTTTTAAAAATTGCCGGCCGGGCGCGGTGGCTCAAGCCTGTAATCCCAGCACTTTGGGAGGCCGAGACGGGCGGATCACGAGGTCAGGAGATCGAGACCATCCTGGCTAACACGGTGAAACCCCGTCTCTACTAAAAAATACAAAAAACTAGCCGGGCGAGGTGGCGGGCGCCTGTAGTCCCAGCTACTCGGGAGGCTGAGGCAGGAGAATGGTCTAAACCTGGGAGGCGGAGCTTGCAGTGAGCTGAGATCCGGCCACTGCACCCCAGCCTGGGCGACAGAGCAAGACTCTGTCTCAAAAAAAAAAAAAAAAATTGCCAACCAAAACAAAAATGTTCAGAACCATGTGGATTCACAGCTGAATTCTGTTAGACTTTCAAATAAAAATTGGTGGGGGCAAGGACAAGATTGCTGATGAGAAGCAGCGTCCCATAAAAAAGAACAATAATAGTGTGTGTATCCTGCACCACAACCTGAGGTATCCAGGTTCTCTCATCAGAACTGACTAGGTGGCTGGTGTGACCCATGAAGAGGAAGGAAGAGCAGTGTGGTGCCACAGCCCACCTGACACCCACATGGGCCTGGGGAGCCCCCACCCCCACCCAGCTATCAATTATACCACCATACATTGTAATGCCTCTCATTGCAAGGCTTAAACATACTGTAATCCATTTACCCGCATTCAAGATCGCAGTTATGTTGGAAATTTCTGCCTGTTGATCTTCCTGCTGATTAAATAGTCTGTTAAGAGAAAGCAGAAATGTGTGAGCATCAGCATGGAAAACAGGGTCAGGCACAGTGGCTCATGCCTGTAATCCCAGCACTTTGGGAGGCTGAGGTGGGCAGATCACGAAGTCAAGAGAATGGGACCATCCTGGCCAACATGGTGAAACCCGGTCTCTAAAATTAAAAAATTAACTGAGCGCGGTGGCTCACGCCTCCAATCCCAGCACTTTGGGAGGCTGTGGCGTGCTGATCACGAGGTCAAGAGATGGAGATCATCCTGTCCAACATGGTGAAACCTCATCTCTACAAAAAGTACAAAAATTAGCTGGGCATCGTGGTGTGTGCCTTACATAGTTCCAGCTACTCGGAAGGCTAAGGCAGGAGAATTGCTTGAACCTGGGGCATGGAGGTTGTGGTGAGCCTAGATTGTGCCACTGCACTCCAGCCTAATGGAAGAGTGAAACTATACCTAAAATAAATACATAAAAATAAAAAATATATATAAAATGAGCTGGGTGTGGCTGACCGTGCCTGTAATCCCAGCTACTTGGGAGGCAGAGGCAGGAGAATCACTTGAACCCTGGAAGCGGAGGTTGCAGTGAGCAGAGATTGTACCGCTACACTTCAGTTTGGTGACAGGGCTAGATTCCATCTCAAAAACAAACAACAACAACAAAAAATACATGGAACACAGTGATGATGGTAGTGTGCACCAGGATTCAGATACCTTACCAGTACAGTTTTCCCCAAACCTCTTTATTCCCCTTTAACCATTTGTTTCATTGCCATTGGGGCACCCAGGTGGTAAGACCATTTGCTACTGACAAAGAGTTCGTATAAAAGTGACAAATTCCTCTGGCCTCCTCCTGAACATCGCAGAGGAACGACTACTAGTTCAGCTAACTGGCTGCCCCCACCCCTTCCTTCATCAGAAATGTTTATGTTTTTAACAGGATTATAAGCCACGGCCTTCCAGCATTGGGTCCCACCAATGTATTTCATGGATCCACCAGTAAACCAAGCATGTTTCTGATCCTCTGGGCTTAGTTATTTAAAGGATTTGTCCCATTTGGTGTGTGGGGGAGGTTTCCTTCCCTATCTGCAGGACTCACTTGGTGGTTTCCTGAGCTAGCAAGTTTTGCACATCCTCATGTAAAAGTGGTACCCCCTTTGGTTTTGGCTTAGCCTGGTTTTGTATGTACCATTTCCATTTTATGATGCTACTTTCTGGGGCGTGCCCTACCTGGTGGGTTTTGGGGGAACTCATGACCCAAGTCATAATAGAAATTTCAGGCCTCGGCCGGGCGCGGTGGCTCAAGCCTGTAATCCCAGCACTTTGGGAGGCCGAGACGGGCGGATCACGAGGTCAGGAGATCGAGACCATCCTGGCTAACACGGTGAAACCCCGTCTCTACTAAAAAATACAAAAAACTAGCCGGGCGAGGTGGCGGACGCCTGTAGTCCCAGCTACTCGGGAGGCTGAGGCAGGAGAATGGCGTAAACCCGGGAGGCGGAGCTTGCAGTGAGCTGAGATCCGGCCACTGCACTCCAGCCTGGGCGATAGAGCCAGACTCTGTCTCAAAAAAAAAAAAAAAAAAAAAAGAAATTTCAGGCCTCATAAAGACATCATGGTTGAAGCAGAAGTATTCCATTTCCAGCAAAGCCCAATAGCAAGCTAACAATTGCTTCTTGAAAGGGGTATAAGCTTTTCCAGCCTCTGGCAGCTTCTGGGTCCAAAACATAAAAAGTACCCTCTTCCCATCTTGTTTCTGCCTCAGGCTCCAATTAGCATGTTGATCTAGGACTGTTACTCACAGTTTGTCTGGCCTATCCCATATGGACCATAGATCCAGGGCCAGTTGCACTGCTTGTTTAGCTTGTTCAAAAGCCATGCTCTCTTTCTCTTCCCATTGAAAGTCATACCTATTTCTAGTGACTGCATGCAAAGGTTGTAAAATGTTACCCAAGTAAGGAATATGATGTATTCAGAATCTAAACAAGACAATACGTTTCTGGGCCTCCTTCTTAGTAATGGGGGTTGCAAATTATAGTATTTTAGCCTTAGCCTTTGGTAAAGTGGACTATTTCTTTGCATTCCATAGGATGCCAAATAATTTTACATTTTTGTGCAGGTCCTTGAATTTTACTAGGGTTAATTTCCCATTTTTGAGATAGGAGCTGGGTTTTTATCTGCTCCAAGCCCCGACTGACTAGTTCTTCAGTTTTACCCTGACCAGGTCACCTGGACAGCTGCTTTTTTCAGCAATAGGCTGATAGCTTTGAGCCTGATCAGTCAAGACATTGACTGGCATTGGGCCAGGGCCAGTCTGGAAGTCAGATGAGCATTTTCCTTTTCCAGCTTACATTTCTCTTGTAGCAACCAGCCCCTATCTTGATACATTAACTTATAAGCAGCAATTAAACACCATCCACTTTGAGAGATCCCTCAGCATCTCCTTTGGTGACCGGAATCCCCTGCAGCACTTCACACACAGTCAACGGTTTAAATTGTACTAATTTAGATTCCCAATTCCCTCAAAGGCCAGTTCCCCTGGACCATTCAATCACAAAGAGGGAGAACTGGGAGAGATCTCATCCCAGGATATGGGAAGTCTCGGAGCCTCCAGCCCTGTCCTTCTGGTCAAAAAGGGGCACAGTTTTGTTTTCGAATCCTGTTTGTGACGCCAAAAATGTTCTGTGTGGGAAATGTGAGAGGGGAGAAGAAAAGACAGACACACAAAACCTTTAAGGGTGAACAACCTTTAGCCCACATCAATAGCAATGCAGACATAATAAACTAATGATATAATAACCAAATGGTATAATAAGCAAATAAATATCATAAGCAGATTGATATAATAAGCAAACTGCAGTAAGAAGAGGAGACGGGAAAAGATATATATATACACATACATATATATATATATATATGTGTGTGTGTGTATATATATATTTACCCTCATCAGACTATGGAGGATTACCAACTGAGTGGGAAGCAACAGTCTGGGCTCCAGAGTTGGCCAGACAAGGTGAAGTCTCACGAAGCTTCAGGGTGGTCTGGGACCCTAGCTCTTTTGTAAGAGTTGTTTTGTGAGAGTTGTGTGGCATAAGGCCCAGTGAAGAGGGCCATTCGTGACTTGCCTCAAGGAACACAAAAAGGTGAACTTGTTTTTGTGATTGTCTATTGCTTTTCAACAAATAATGTATAGGAATAGATTGAAATAGATATTTCTTTGATACAGGGCTGGATGAACACCTCAGGGGCTCACGGGACCTGTTCTGGGACTTGGTGGCAATTGTTTGTGTCCACGTTCAATTGAGTTCAAGTTTAACATTTAACTTTTCCTCCACAAATTTCCCTGTCTTGCTGAATCGGCTCTGTCTAGGCAAAGGGCAAAATGAACCCCTTGGGCCATTACACAACCTCCGCCTCATGGGTTCAAGTGATTCTCCTGCCTCAGCCTTCAGAGTAGCTGGGACTACAGATGTGCACCACCACACCCAGCTAACTTTTTATATTATGAGTAGAGATGGGGTTTCACCATATTGGCCAGGCTGGTCTTGAACTCCTGACCTCAAGTGATCTTAGCCTCCCAAAGTGTTGAGATTACTGGCATGAGCTACCTGTGCCTGCCCCTAAATGATTTCTTTCTACCTCCTATAGCAGTTTGAAATTACTTAAAGGTTGTTTCAAATGGAAAAAATAAAAAGAATGTGGATAAAAATAAAATATAAATAGATTAAAAAATTACAAGGATTACAAAATATATATGTAAATCTGGAGTGGTCAAAAATGACATATTTGATTTATTTATAAGATTTTATTAAAATTAGCTTTAATAGTTAATACACTATTACCAAAGTAAAAGTTGATTTTTTCTTGAACAAAAATTTTATATATTATTAATATGATAGCAAAAATACTTCTGTTCATCTTTGAATACATTCAACGAGAGAGGGTAAAGAAGAGATAGGATTTTCCCATACTCTGGGGTGAGCCTGGCTCAGCTCAGGAGGGAAGCCCTGCCTGAAAAGGCTGCAGCTTAGACTGTCACTCTTTCTTCACTCCGCCCAGCATCTGATCACATCTTCTGTCACTCAGGGCCTGAGGGGGCGGGGCCTTAAGCATTATCCAATCAGGGACGCTGGGCTGGAAACCGACCAATAGGGCACGCAGCTGGAATAAACAGGACGGCTTCCGGATTTGGCGGGGTCCTTGTCTCTTGCTGCAGCTGGAGCTCCAGGTCTGGTCTTCACTGCTCTGTGTCCTCTGCTCCTAGAGGCCCAGCTTGTGTGGCCCTGTATCCTGCAGGTATTGGGAGATCCACAGCTAAGACGCCGGGACCCCCTGGAAGCCTAGAAATGGTGAGAGTGCCGGTCCAGCGTCCGGATAGAGGGGAAGAGGCTATTGGCGGTACTCAGGCCTCCCCGCAGTCAGCTCCACAATCTGCACCCCGAATTCTTCTTACCCAGCTCCACCTCAGTCCCGTTCAGCCATAAGATGGCGGTACGCTGACAACCTGGCCCCGGGCGTCATGTCGCTTCCCCGCGCAGTGATTGTGCCCCTGGCCTGGAGCGCTCTGTGGGCAGCTCTGCACCCGCAGTGCTGCGTCTCTCCCGGATTGTGCAAGGACCACCGGAGGGTGTCAGGGAAGAATCCTGACTCTCGGTGCGGGTTCGTGAATGGGAAGAACTTTGATCTGTGGGGTTCACAGTTTCTCTTTTCTGCTTACAATTGTATGGGGCCGGGCTTGGTCAAAGTGCGGCCGAGGCGGGCGGATCAGTTGAGGTCAGGAGTTGAAGACCAAGACTGACCCAAAATGGGGAAACCCCTTGTCCACTGAAAGTACAGAAATCAGTTGGGTGTGATGGCGAATGTCTGTAGTCCCAGCTTCTCGGGAGGCAGAAGTGAGAGAATCGCTTGAACCTGGGAGGCGGAGGTTGCAGTGAGCTGTGATTTCTTTCACTCCAGCCTGGGCGACGGAGCAAGACTCTGTCTAAAATAAAAAAAAAATTATGGGAGTCACTGCAAAAATATCAAACAATTTAATCAGAGTGAGTCAAGAATTGTAGAGCACCCAGCTACAGTTTGTAGTTTGTAGTCCATGGAGGGGCTTGAAGAAGAGACATTTGTGAAATGCATGAGGAAGAAAACCAAATTCAGTAATTTATTAGGTTTAGTAATGTAGTTTCTTAAGTTGTACAATCAAGGTGGAAATTTCCTGGTTATGTAATTGAGCTTAACTGGCAGTTTATAGTTGCTTAAGCTTGAATTTTGTTTCCCCTAATGTAGTAATTTACCAAAAAATGCACTTGAGCTTAGTTTTTTTTTTTTTTTTTTTAAGAAATAGAAATCCGAGGACTAGGGCCTCTTCAGTCTAATTGCCTGCCACTCAATTATTTTCACATCCCACAGGGGACTGATTTTCCCTGGCACTTTTCACATGTGTCCCAAGCAGGGCCTCAGGTGTACCCCATGTTCCTCAATTAATTATTATTATTATTTTTTTTTAAGACAGAGTCTTGCTCTGTCGCCAGGTTAGAGTGCAGTGTCAGATCTCGGCTCACTGCAACCTCCACCTCTTGGGTTCAAGCCATTCCCCTGCTTCAACCTCTGGAGTTGTTGGGACTACAGGCACGCGCCACCACTCCCAGCTAATTTTTGTATTTTTAGTAGAGATGAGGTTTCACCATGTTTCCCAGGAATCCTAGTTACCAAGGAAAAAAATAGGGAAAATCTCTCTTCCATTTTGGCTGTGGACAATGAATGTATTTCCACAGGAAAATGTGGTAGATAGTTGATGAGTTACATAGATTCATCAACACATTAGTTCCTCTTTTTGCAGGGTAAATTTGTGACAGTGAATATCTCAGTTCTATATCCTTTTTTCTTGAGTTCTGAGTTAAATGCTAAATTATAAGTGATGAAACATGGTACCTTCTAGAAGTGTTCCCATATGACTAATTTTTTACTACATTATTTTATTTATTTACTTATTTTTTTGAAACAGAATCTCACTCTGTCACCAGGTTGGAGTGCAGTGGCGTGATCTCGGCTCACACAATCTCTGCCTCCCAGGTTCAAGCAGTTCTCCTGCCTCAGCCTCCCAAGTAGCTGGGATTACAGGTGTGCACCACCACACCCATGCAATTTTTTTGTATTTTTAGTAAAGACAGGGTTTCACCATGTTGGCCAAAATGTTCTCAATCTTCTGACCTTGTGATCCACCCACCTTGGCCTTCCAAAGTGTTGGGATTACAGGCATGAGCCACCGTGCCCGGCCTACTTCATTATTTTTAAGATAAATAATAAAATAATACATATATTGTCTGAAAGAAGTAGATATATATGTTTTTCTTATGGAGGTATAAAATGCAAGCATCTTAGCCAAGTGCAGTGGCTCATGCCTGTAATCTCAGCACTTTGGGAGGCCTAGGCAGGTTCATTACTTGAGGTCAGGAGTTTGAGACCAGCCTGCCAACATGGTGAAACCCCATCTCTACTAAATACAAAAATTAGCCAGGTATGGTGGCGTATGCCTGTATTTCCAGCTACTTGGGAGGCTGAGGCACAAGAATGTCTTGAACCCAGGAGATGGAGGTTGCAGTGAGCTGAGATCTTTCTAGCCTGGGCCACGGAGCAAGACTGTATCTCAAAAAAAAAAAAAAAAAGAACGTAAGAACCTTAAAATTTCCTTCCCTTATGTAAACCCTGCGTTTGAGTAATTTCCCTGGATTTTTCAAACACTTAGTTTCAAAAACCAAGTGACTAATTCTGATATGGAAATTAAAGCTTGAACCTAGTGACTCCAAGCTAAGGCTAATACTAAGCCTGCAACTGGATGTTATTACATACTCAGTTTTTTTCTGGGGAGCCTCCCCTGCAGATGTCCCAGCCTAATCACTCCAGCCATAGAAGGAGCCTTTATCCTGAGAGAAGCTATAGAGCCCTGGAAAGCTGGGGATCCAAAGGCAGATGCATTTGAGGTTAAGATGAAAGGAAACTGAGAGGGTCTTAGTGATGATGAAGTCGTTACGTTTTGCGGCACTTTCTATACTTTGTAAAATAAAAACATTAGATTTATTTTAAAAAAATGAATTCCAAAAAATTATTGCAACAGGAGAAGGTACCAACTAAGTATAAGATCTTTATAGCTTGCAAAGATTTCGGCAGAAAAGGGCTTTCTTTTTTAGGGAGGAGTGAACATGGTTAGAAAGGTGGGAGGTGAATGGCAAATGGAGAGTGAAAAAGTCAGATTTTAGATGAGGATGTCTTACCCTGAAATCAGCATGTTCTTAGGAAGGATGCAAAATGGGGTTGTATGTTGACTCAGACTGAGGGTAGCTCAAAGTTCAGGGAGGGAAATAAACTTAAGTAAAGTTTGATTAAGAAATATTTTAGTCCAGGACGAGTGGCTCATGCCTGTGATCTCAACACTTTGGGAGGCTGAGGCAGGTGGATCACCTGAGGTCAGGTGTTTGAGACCAGCCTGGCCAACATGGTGAAATCTTGTCTCTACCACAAATACAAAAATTACTGGGAGGCTGAGGCGGGCGGATCACCTGAGGTTGGGAGTTTGAGACCAGCCTGACCAACATGGAGAAACCCCATCACTACTTAAAAAAAAAAAAAAAAAATTCATCAGATATGGTGGTGTATGCCTGTAATCCCAGCTACTCGGGAGGCTGAGGCAGGAGAATCACTTGAACTCGGGAGGTAAAGGTTGTGGTGAGCTGAGATTGTGCCAGCACTCCAGCCTGGGCAACAAGAGTGAAACTCCATCTCAAAAAAACCAAAAAAACAAAAATTCGCCAGGTGTGGTGATGGGCACCTGTAATCCCAGCTACTTCAGAGGCAGAGGCAGGAGAATTGCTTGAACTCAGGAGGTGGAGGTTGCTGTTCGCCAAGATCGCATCACTGCACTCCAACTTGGGTGACAATGTGAAGAAATGTTTTATTTTGACCACTGAAGACAAATTCAGCTGATTTTTTTTTAAATGAGAAAAAGGAGAAAATGTGCAGAGTGTGTGTCTTGCTGTGTGATACGTAAGAAAAGAGAGCACTATCTTAGTCATAACGGGAATAGTGTTTCTTTCCATAAATTGTTCCTGGAGCACACAAAGGATGGAGAATTTTATTAATCACAAATATTTCCCAGGATTATCTATGTGTTTCATCCATCTCCATTTCTTTTGTTTGTTCTATGCATTTCTTCCATTTGGCTTTTCCTGGGCTGCATCTCACATATTAAACTGGTAAACATAACTAGTGTTTTGCTGAGTTCTGTGAGTAGCTCTACCAAATTATTAAAATTCAGAGAGGTTATGGGAGTCTCAAGTTTTTAAACAGTAGCTCAGAAGCATAGATGGACCCATGGGTTTTTTGACTGGCATCTGCAGTGAGGACAGTGTGGTGGGACTGAGCCCTGAATCAGGGTCTGTGTTGACTCTGGGTGGCGTCAGAATTCAAATGTTAGACAATAAGGTCAGGAGTTCCAGACCAGCCTGGCCAATGTGGTGAAATGCCGTCTCTACTAGTAATACAAAAATTAGCCGGGCATGGTGGTGTGCACCTGTAGTTTCAGCTACTAGGGAGGCTGAGGCAGAAGAATCACCTGAACCCAGGAGGCAGAGGTTGTAGTGAGCTGAGATGGCACCACTGCACTCCAGCCTGTGCAACAGAGTGAGACTCCATCTCAAAAAAAAAAAAAAAAAAAAAAAAAAAAATTCCCTAGAAAACCTTAAATGATTTGTTTAAATTGCATATTAGTATGTAGCATAAAGTTGACAGGGCAGTGGCTAGAAAATATTAAAATTACAGAAACTCTGGGATTTAAGGTTTTTTTTTTAGGTAACCTTTGAAAAAACAAAACTGGTGGTACTACAGTGGCATAGAGAGCAGAATTCTACATAGTGACCCCACCCTGCCCCAGACCTGTTCAGATTCACCCTTTTTGGAGGCCTTATTTTGGTCTGACCGTACCTTGGAGTCTTGCCTCAGAGAACTGATTATAAGAGATCAGAGTTTTGGCTGTGAATCCTGCTGTCTTTCTAGAGCTGGTGCTCACAATTTCCTGAAACCCCAAAGCAGGTAAGTGGGATAAATAAAGTATGTACTTTAGGGTCTTAGATTTTAAATGTTCTATTAAAACCAGTGCTTGCAGAGACATTGTATTTAGAATCTTGTTTTCTATCCCTGCGGATCCAGTAGTTGCTCCATAAGTCACAGAAAAGTAAATATAAAGAGAATAAAATTTTGTCTAAACTACATTAACTTTTCTTCCTGTATCTCTTCCATCTGTCTATATTTAGCTTTTATTCTGTACAATTTTAAAAAAAATTGATGACAGAGGAACAGAAGAAGACATAAAGATGCTGGGCCCTTTTTCTAAATCCTGGAAATTATTAAACCCTTAGTACCAACTCCCAGGGTGTTATGAGAATTAATCACATAATGTATTATGTCCAGCACAGTGCTGTGTATCATACTCTTGAGCACATAGTACCTACTTAATAAACATTGCATTAGTACACGTGTACATGGTGTTTTTAAAATACAGACCTACTCAGACATTGCTGCCTTCTGTTTCCTCTGTAAACTTTAAAGAGCCAGCAAAGAATATAAAACTTCAGGATGGAGATGGGTTGTCCTTGTTTGTACCAGAAGTATTTGGTTGTGACAAGAGTGCTAAGCCTAAGGGATCCTGTGCTGTGCTGGGTTTAATAATTTCCAGGATTTAGAAAAAGGGCCCAGCATCCTTATGTCTTCTTCTGTTCCTCTGTCATCAATTTTTTTTTAAAATTGTACAGAATAAAAGCTAAATATAGACAGATGAAAAAGATACAGGAAGAAAGGTTAATGTGGTTTAGACAAAATTTGATTCTGTTTATATTTACTTTTTTGTGACTTATGGAGCAACTACTGGATCTGCAGGAATGGAAAACAAGATTCTAAATACAATGTCTCTGCAAGCACTGGGTTTAATAGAACATTTAAACTCTAATGTTAATAATGCACTAAGGGGAAGCAACATGAGCATTGACGGGGGCTTGTTTAAAACACCCATTCATGGACCCTTTTCAAACCTGCAGAATTATATTACATAAAGTGGAGCCAAAATTATCAAGTGATTTATAAGCTCATTAAAGCTTGAGAGGCAATACTTAGCTTATTGATTATCAGCCCAGGCCTCTTATTAGGATCACATGGTCAATTTGCAGAAATGTGTTGTGCCCTCCCCACAGGTTCTGTTTATTGTTCTGGGTGGAAGCATCCACGCTGTTTTAATGAAGGGCCTCCTGTGACTCTAAGATGAGGCCAGAATCAAGGATGAAGGCTTCAGAATACATTCATGAGAGTTAAGTTCCACCTTTGCACTAAAGGGTGGTCATAGGGCCTATTCTGTTTGGATTTGGAAGGGACTGGTAGTTCATGCATATTTCCATTACTGTAGCAGAAATTGCTAGTGTCTGTGGCAGGGGAGGGCACCTGAGGACAGGAAAGGAGAAACTTATATTTTCATCTTCATGGAGCAGCTCATTGTTCCTGAATCTCTTCTGTTTTAAAGGACAGAAATGGGTGGATATTTTTGTTATTCTGCCAGTTGATGTCATGCTAGCAGGTAAACACGTGGTACTGACACCTTTAAAGGCATATTCTCAAGACGCAGTTGTAATTTGTCCAGAGAATCTCGTCTGAGAAGGAATTCTATAGAAGGAGGAGATAGGAAAAAAAAAAAAAAAAGGATTTTCTTCAGGTAAACATGCCTCAGCTGAAAGCTGTGTCCACTCTGCCTCCTGGACTGCCATGCATTTAGTACTTGAAAACCTTTACTTCTCTACTTGTGTTTTTCCTCCCTAAGGAGTTTGGTTTAAGTACTTCTTAAAATTCTTATGATAGTCAAGGGTCTCTGAAAAGTATTTCTTTCCTGTATCCCAGAGCCTTCTCTACATTCTGTACAGAATAACTTCTTATATGCCATGCAGATTTATCAACAAGAATTTATGATCTGCCATATTAAAAATGTTCCCTTTGTGGCTATTGAACATGGAAAGAGGTGGATACTCAGCATTTCTATTGGGGAAAACTGTGGTCCTTAGTAAAAGGTGGAGAAAATATAATGTTGAGGCTGCATTCGTGTATTCTGTTAGCTGTATGCCGAACAGGATTAAGAAATTGCTTATTTAGGTCGGGTGCGGTGGCTCACGCCTGTAATCCCAGTCCAGGCGGGCAGATCACCTGAAGTCAGGAGTTCGATACCAACCTGGCCAACATGGTGGAACCCCATCTCTACTAAAAATACAAAAGTTAGCCTGGTGTGATGGCAGGTGCCTGTAATCCCAGCTACTTGGGAGGCTGAGGCAGGAGAACTACTTGAACCAAGGAGGTGAGGTTGCAGTGAACTGAGATCATGCCATTGCACTCCAGTCTAGGGGACAAGAGTGAGACTTCGTCTCAAAAAATAAAAAAAAAATTGCTCATTTAAATGTGATGGCATTTATTATGAGAAATTCTGAAAAAAATTGTTAGGAGATACCTTCTCTAGGGTGCTAAATGAAGCCTACTTAAAATTACTACTAGAAACTACAGAACATAGATGGTGTCTGCATTTTGAGGTTTGCATAAAACTTATGATGATTCTTTTTGATTAAATTCAGATTTTATTTGCTTTTTTAAAGAAGAAATATTTCAACAGTGATACTGTGTTCTTCTGTGTGCATTAGGACATCATGAAAATTTCTCCTAGTGCAGTTAATGGTTAATGATTCCCTTGCTTAAATAGCTCTCTGACGATTTTTTTTTTTTTTTTTTTTACTATATAGCTAATTATTTTTCTCTTCATTATTAAGTTTCATTATGCAGCTGATGTGCATAAACAATCATATTTAATCTGGCAGCTGTTCTTTTTTCTTTTTTTTTCTTCGTATTTTTCATTGGAAAATGAAGGCTCTTATCTTTGTTTACAGGCCAGAAAAACTGGAAAAAACCCAGACTCTTCCGCTTACTGGATATCTGACAAAATATCCTTCTTGGGCCAAAAACATTGACATTATTGGTGAGCTTGTTAGAAATTCAAAAAAAATCAGACTTTATTCCTTCTGGAAAAAAGGGTCTTCACCTTATTATCCATACTAAAATTTGAGAGGTGCCTTCTAACTCAACATGTATTTCTCATCTGAAAAATATTCACAACATGGCCGGGCGCGGTGGCTCACGCTTGTAATCCCAGCACTTTGGGAGGCCAAGGCGGGCGGATCACAAGGTCAGGAGATCGAGACCATCCTGGCTAACATGGTGAAACCCCGTCTCTACTAAAAACACAAAAAAATTAGCCGGGCGCGGTGGCGGGCGCCTGTAGTCCCAGCTACTCGGGAGGCTGAGGCAGGAGAATGGCATGATCCCGGGAGGCGGAGCTTGCAATGAGCCGAGATAGTGCCACTGCACTCAAGCCAGGGGGACAGAGCAAGACTCCGTCTCAAAAAAAAAAATAAAAAAAAAAAAAAAAAAGAAAAATATTCACAACTCATTCCATATGATATAAATATGCATTCAAAAATGTACATGTTTGTGTTCATGCCCTTAATTTTATACTTTATTATCTATAAAAATACATGAACTGATGTGGATCTTATGCTCCTCTTTGTTCTCAGAGTTGCAGAATACTTTAGAGAATATTTCTGTGTTGAAAATTATTTTATTGGATAATTGTAATCAATCCTGTAAGTCAGAACCAGTTGTATTCACTCTCTCATTTCACCTTAAGTCAAATTAAAAATTCTACCCATAATCACTCGGTGAAAATGTGTGCATGTGTGTGTTTCAGGGGCCATTGCAATTTAGAGATGTGGCCATAGAATTCTCTCTGGAGGAGTGGCATTGCCTGGACACTGCACAGCGGAATTTATATAGGGATGTGATGTTAGAGAACTACAGAAACCTGGTCTTTCTTGGTGAGAAAAACTTTAATACATAATTCATAATATACACAAAATGTTTTATTTCTCTTTTTTGTGGAATGTTTTTTAGTAATTTATTCTTTTTATAAAAGAGTTTCAGATCCAGTTTTTCAAGAAAATCTTCAGAATTTGTTCATTTAGAAAAGAATTACTTCAGTGCCTCATGCCTGTAATCCCAGCAATTTGGGAGGGTGAGGCTGGGGGATTACCTGAGGGCAGGAGTTCGAGACCAGCCTGGCCCACATGGTGAAACACCGTCTCTCTAATAAAAGTACAAAAAATTAGTTGTGGGCTGTGGCACGCACCTGTAATCCCAGCTACTCAGGAGGGTGAGGCAGGAGAATCGCTTGAACTTAGGAGATGAAGGTTGCAGTGAGTCGAGATCATGCCATTGCACTGCAGCCTGGTGACAGAGCAAGATTCTGTCTTGAGGAAGAAAAAGAAAAAGAAAGAAAGAAAATAAAAAAATTTCTTCAAGATATTTCATCTTAATACAAACTTTCCACATTTCTGAATTAAGTTTTTTTTTTTTTTTTGAGACAGAGTCTCGCTCTGTCACCCAAGCTGGAATGCAGTGGTGCAATCTGGGCTTACTGCAACATCCACCTCCCAGGTTCAAGCAATTCTTCAGCCTTAGCCCCCTGAGTACCTGGGACTACAGGCACACATCACCATGCTCGGCTAATTTTTGTTTTTTTAGTAGAGATGGGGTTTCACCATGCTGGCCAGGCTGATCTTGAACTCCTGACCTCATGATCCGCCCGCCTCGGCCTCCCAAGATGCTGGGATTACAGGCGTGAGCCACCGCACCAGGCGAATTGAAAGTATTTTCTAAATATTTAGAAATTTCTGTTACAAATTTGTATTTTGGTATTAATTTACTAAAATATTTTATCACATCATCTTTCCTGAGCACATTACTAGCTTGTAATTGGAGAATATGCGCAAGATTCATGTTATTTATTTTTAATAAAACAGGTATTATTGTCTCAAAGCCAGACCTCATCACCCGTCTGGAGCAAGGAAAAAAACCTTTGACTATGAAGAGACATGAGATGGTAGGCAAGCCCCCAGGTAGGTGCGAGTGAAAGTGAATACAACAGACAACACAGATAAGAGGCCCAAGGTCAAAGAGAAAGCCAGTTCTTAAGGTGTGATTCGGGAAGCTGTGTTCCAAAGGAACTTCCTGGACAGCTGTTTTTTTTTTTTGTTTTTTTTTGTTTTTTTTTCTTTTTTAAATTTTGCTCTCACAAAGGGGCATATTGTCTTATGCTTTTAAATTCTCTAAAAATTCTCCTTTCCTTTTGGTAAGCCTCCTTCTTGTTCACAGTGAGAGCCAAAGTCGTCTTCATGGCATATAAGAGACTGCACAATCTGGCTGATTTTTCATTGTTTTGGGGACACACAAATATCTGACTTATTTTGAGAAACTAAAACTATTTTTTAGTTCTATTTTTGCATCAGGTCTGAAATGCGTGAGAGTAGTAGTTTCTGTTGCATTTTTTTGTCCATTTTTGTGCATGGTCCATTCTATTTTTATTACTATACAGTCTTAAAATATAGTTTGAAATTATAAGTATGATATCCTGCTTTGTTCTTTTTCCTTAAAATTGCTTTGACTATTTGAAATTTATTTTAGTTTCATGTAAACTTTAGAATTGTATTTTCCATTACTTAAAAAAAAAAAAAAAACACTGCAATTTTGATAGGAAGACTATTGAATCTATAGATCACTTTGGATAATATGACACTTTAATAACATTTATTCTTTCAATCCATAGACATAAAATATTTTAAAATTAATTTTGATTTTCTAACTTTTTTATTGTAAACTTTTTTTACCTCCTTAGTTAATTTTTTCTCAGAAATTTATTTAATGCTACATTAAATAAGATTTTTTCTTCCTCATCAGATACTTTAAGTGTAAGAAACCATACATATACTTGTGTGCTTAATTTTATATTTTGCTAATTTACTGAGTGTATTTATTAGTTTAGACAGGTTTTAATGTACTGTTTATGGTTTTTTAAATATAAGATTGTGTGATCGACAAACAGCAACTTTTGACTTATTTTTCTTCAATTTCAATGGATTTTTTTATTTCTTTTTTTTTTCTTTTGAGAGGGGATTTCACTCTTTTTGCCCAGGCTAAAGTGCAGTGGTGTGACTTTGACTCACTGCAACCTTCGCCTCCTGGGTTCAAGCGGTTCTCCTGCCTTAGCCTCCTGAGTAGCTGGGATTACAGGTACTCACTATAACACCCAAGTAATTTTTTGTATTTTTTTGGTAGAGATGGGGTTTCACGCTGTTGGCAAGGCTGGTCTCCAACCCCTGACCTCAGATGATATGCCCGCCTCTGCCTCCCAAAATCTTGGGATTACAGCCATGAGCCACTGCACCTGGCTGGATTTTTTTATTTCTGTGAATAATTCTTCCGCCACATACTTCCAGTACTACATTCAAGGAGAAGCACTGACAGTGGGCACAATATAGTTTTGTATTGGTGTCTGAATTTGATGGAGCAAACACCTCTTCGAGTTTTCATAAACTGATTTTAGAAGCATTTCCTCAGGGAACGGTGTGGGTTTCTTTTTTGTTTTGTTTTGTTTTCTTTTCTTTTTGAGATGTAGTTTTGCTCCTGTTGCCCAAGATGGAGTGCAATGGTGCGATCTCGTCTCACCACAACCTCTGCCTCCTGGGTTCCAGTGATTCTCCTGCCTCAGCCTCCCAAGTAGCTACAAATACAGGAATGCACCACCACACCTGGTAATTTTGTATTTTTAGTAGAGAAGGGGTTTCTCCATTTTGGTCACGCTGGTCTTGAACTCCTGATCTCAGGCTATCCACCCACCTCAGTCCTCCAAAGTGCTGGAATTACAGGCACCACACCCTGCCCACCCAATTGCGTGGATTTCTATGTGGGCAGAACTGACCATAAACTGTGGCTCAGGTAACTGAAACTGTCATAGAACTGCTTCAGGGACCTCAGTAAAGGCCACGGTCTGCAGGCCTGCCTACATTGTTGTAAATGGGTGCCTTCCTCCAGGTCTCTGGAATGGCAGGACCTCTACCAGACCGTGGCTGGGAAGAGTTTGGGTTGGTTACAGAGTAAGTTCAGAATTCTCAGTGGGACCAAGTTGGGTGAACCCTATCCTGGTGCATAGCCATGAATGGGGGTCCTGTAGTTTTTCACCTGACTAAGGGCCTACCTTCTGAATAGAACACTTCTCAATCTTAAGCTTTAGCAAGATTTCACAACTCCCTCCCTGGATCTCAAATCTCCCTTAGAGGTGCTTATTTTGGAGATGGTGTCTTGCTACATAACCCAGGCTATTCTCAAAATCCTGGCCTGAAGCAGTTCTCCAACCTTAATGTACCATGTAGCTGTCATTACAGATGTGAGCTATAATGCCTGGTTCTCTCATAAAAGCATTTTTGTCAGAGAGGGCTGACTTTTTTTGCTGTAAGGGAATATGAAAATAGGGAATTTTAATCTTTTCCTCTTACTGATGTCACTTTCCCTATACATTTTTACTTTCTATTTTCTCTTTCAGATTTGTCTGTAAATTTTGATTCAGATATTTGGGACAATATGTTAGAATTTGCATGGTGTGCCTGAAGTAAATTAGATAATTCATAGGGACTCATATTTACTAAAATATTTACTTATAAATTTAAGTTTGCTGCAGGCAAAAAGGAATTAAAGGATTTTCGTCTACTTTTTTAGCCTATATATAAATAATAATGTAGTTTATTTCTCAATATTTGTTTTACGTATCAGAGGGCCTAACCCTATTCTGCAAATTATATATTTTTTTATTTAACAATGTAAGGCTACTCTTTGCTTCTAAAGTTGGATTACAGCAGTTTCATTTTATGTAAGAGTACCATATATTTAAAACATTAAAAATAACTCTAGTTTCTTTTAAATGCTAATTTTTAAAGTTTCTCATTAGAATCTTCTATTTATACCGCATATTCTCCAAAATTTTACTGCCACACAGTGCATGCCAATGATTCAAAATACCTGCAGTTCGTGAGTACACACTAGCAATTAAATATTTCAGTTATCTAGAAACTATTTTTTTTTGAGATGGAGTCATGCTCTGTCACCCAGCCTGTGGGGTGCAGTGGTGTGATCGTGGCACACTGTAACTTCCGCCTTCTGGGTTCAAGCAATTCTCATGCCTCAGTCTCTCAGGTGCTGGAGTTACAGGCATGTGTCACCACTCCTGGCTAATTTTTAGTAGAGATGGGGCTTTTCCAAGTTGGCCAAACTGGTCTAGTTGTGAGCCACCGCACACAGCCTGATAATTTTTTTAATGATACATTAATGTTGCATACTAGGTTTTATGAGTAAACATTTCTTTTATTATTGTTTTGAAGTTTTATATTAGTGTGCTTTTTCAGTGTAGGGTTTTTTTCTTTTTCTTTTTTTTTTTTTTTTTTTTTTTGAGACAGAGTCTTGCTCTGTCACCCAGGCTGGAGTGCAGTGGTGTGATCTTGGCTCACTGCAACCTCTTCCTCGAGGGCTCAAGGTATTCTTCTGCCTTGACCTCCTGAGTAGCTGGGACTACTAGTGTGTGCCACCACGCCTGGCTAATTTTTGCATTTTTAGCAGAGACGGGGTTTCACGATATTGGCCAGTCTGGTCTGGAACTGCTGACCTCGTGATTTGCGTGTCTCAGCCTCCCAAAGTGCTGGGATTACAGTTGTGATCCACTGTGCCTGTCCTCAGTGTAGGTTTATTACATTAGTTTATTGGGTGTTTTGGTTTTACTTAATGTATTATAATTTTAGATAATTTGCAATTCTGCTTGTACATTTTAAGTCAATTTGAGGTTTAAGAGATAAATTATGCATGTCTATCACAATTAGATTACATATGTATGTCTGTTTATCTATAAATATGACCCAAATTTTAGTTATGGCTTATCTTATATTCTTTCTTAGCTTATTTTCCATGGTAGTTTTATCTTGTTGAAGTGACTACTCATGGAGATAGTCTTATTTTTACCATGTGTTTAATTATTAACATATATTTACTTTTGTGAGAGAAACACTTTTGTGATTTGAAGGTAATTTTCAAAACAATATGTAATTCTGGTTTTTTCTCAGTTTTTCTTTAAAAAAATTGTCTGAAAAACACATAACATAAAATTCACCATCTTAAATCTATTGAAGTTTACATTTCAGGGCCAGGCGTGGTGGTGGCTCGGATCTGTAATCCTAGGATTTTGGGAGGCTAAGACAGGAGGATCCCTGGAGCTCAAACAGCCTGGGGAGCATATGGAGACTCTCCACTATAAAAAAAATGTAATAATAGCCAGGCATGGTGGTTTGCAGCTGTGGTTCCAACTACTTGGGAGATTGAGGGGGAGTCAAAATTGTGCCACTGCACTTTAGCTTGGGTGACAGAGTGAGACCCTGTCTCAAAAAAAGCTGTTCATTTCAGGTATGTTAATTATATTCGCCTTGTTATGCAAAATACTTCTAGAAACTTTACATCTTGTAAAACTAAAACTCAATGCCCATTAAGTACCAACTGCTCATTTTAGCCTCTCTCCAGCCCTTGACAGACAAACCTTCCATTTTCTGATTTCATGATTTTGACTACTTAAGATATCTCACATAATTGGAATCATACAATATCCATAATTTTGTTACTGGATTAATTCAGGTGACATAATATTCTCAATGTTCATCTTAAAATGTGATAAGATTGTTCTTTTTAAAGTGGAATAATATTCCATTGTATGTATGTGTTACATTTTTTGATGTGTTTATAAATCACGAGATATCTGGGTGGTTCAGCCTTTTGGCTTTTTTGAATACTGGTACAAAATACATGGATTTTCAATTATCTTCCAGGTCCTGTGTTGCATATTTTTTGTGTGTGATTTGTTTCCTTCCTTCCTTCCTTCCTTCCTTCTTTCCTTCCTTCCTTCCTTCCTTCCTTCCTTCCTTCGGTGGGTAGATCACAAGTTCAGCAGATTGAGACCATCCTGGTTAACATGGTGAAACCCCATCTCTACTAAAAATCCAAAAAATTAGCCGGGCGTGGTGGCAGGCGCCTATAGTCCCAGCTACTCAGGAGGCTGAGGCAGGAGAATGGCGTGAACCCGGGAGGTGGAGCTTGCAGTGAGCAGAGATCACGCCACTGCACTCCAGCCTGGGCAACAGAGTGAACCTCCATCTCAAAATAATAATAATAAAAATAAAAATAATTTTTTTTGTCCCCTGAGCAAGAATATGTTGAAGAGTGTGATCCATATTCACATTATTTGTGAATTTGCCCATTTGACTTTTGCTTTTAATTCCTAGTTTCATTCAGTTTTTGTTAGAAAACACACAGTATATAATTTTAGTGTTTTTAAAGTGATTGGTTGTTGTTGTTATTGAGACAAGATCTTATCATCACCCAGGCTGCAGTGCAGTGGCATAATTGTGGCTCACTGTAGCCTCAGCCTCCTGGGCTCAAGTGATTATTATTTCACCTCAGTTTTTTGAGTAGCTAGGACTGTAGACATGTACTACCATGTCTGGCTAATTGGTTGCTTGTTTTTAGTGTTAGGACCTCACTGTTTTGCCCAGGCCGTTGTCAAACTTTTGGCCTCAGTGGATCTCCCAAAGTTTTAGAATTATAGGCAAGAGCCATGACACCCAGTAGGTATTTTTAAATTTAATAAAGCTTGGAATGTGTCCTGACAGAATATAACAGATGCAAATAAGAATATTGTGTATTATCTTGGTTTTGACGGGAGAGTTTTTTATGTGTCTGTGAAGCCTAGTTGGTCTATAATATGGTTTGGATATCCCTGTTGTCCAAACATCAAGCTGCAATATAAATCCTCAGTGTTGGATATGGGACCTGGTGGGACATGTTTGGGTCATGGGGGTGAATTTCTCATGAATGGCTTGGTACATACTCTTGGTAACCAAAAAGATTAGACTCTATCAATTCAAATAAGAGCTGGTTCATTAAAAGAACGTGGCTTCTTCACCTCACACTTGCTCTGTGTCTTATCATATAATATATCCAGTTACTCCTTACCTTCCGCCATGATTTTAAGCTTCTTGAAATCCTCATTAGAAGCAGATGCTGACACGTACTTCTTGCACAGTCTGATGAGCTGTGAGCCAAATAAACCTTTTTTCTTTATAAATTATGCACTCTCAAGTATTCCTCTATATGCAAAATAATTAATATGGTCTATAATATTGTCTCAGTTTTCTCTTATTTTTTGTCTGAATTTTCTGTTTATTATTGCAAATGGGTTTTTGATGTCTACAATTATTATGTTGCTATGTGTCCCCCTTCACTTTTGTCAATATTTGCTTATATATTTTGGAGCCTTGATGCTATATACCCGTATACATATAGATAGATAAATATTTTAGATTCCTGCAAAATCAATTTACTTTATCATAATATAATATCAATCATTGTCCCATGGTAGTGCTTGACTTAAAGTGTATTCTGTCTAATATAATTATGATTATCTTAATTGTTGTTACTGTTTTCATGGAATATAACTTTTTTTCATTCTGTTACTTTCAGCCTATTTGACTCAATGCTAAAATGAGTCTCTTGTAGGGAGCATAGTGTATGCTTTTTGAAAAAAACCACTCAGGCATTCTATATCTTTTTTTAATATAATTTTATTTACTTATTTACTTATTTATTTTATTTTATTTTTTGAGATAGCATTTCACTCTTGTTACCCAGGCTGGAGTACAATGGTGCAATCTCAACTCACTGCAACCTTCACCTCCTGGGTTCAAGTGATTCTTCTGCCTCAGCCTCCCAAGTAGCTGGGATTACAGGCGCATGCCACCACACCTGGATAATTTCTTGTATTTTTAGTAGAGATGGGGTTTTCCCATGATGGCCAGGCTCATCTTGAACTCCTGACCTCAGGTAATCTGCCTGCATTGGCCTCCCAAAGTGTTGGGATTAGAGGTGTCAGCCACTGTGCCTGGCCTCATGTATTTTTGAGATAGGGTCTCACTCTGTCAACCAGGAGTATTTGCATGGCTCACGGCTGCTCGAACCTCCCAAAATCAGATGATCCTCTCCATTCAGCCTCTTAAGTAGCTGGGTTACATGAATGTGCCCGCACACCCAGCTAGCTTTTTTTGTATTTTTTGTAGAGACAGAGTTTTGCCATGTTGCCCAGGCTGATCTTGAACTTGTGGGATCAAGTAATTGGCACCCCTTGGCCATCCAAAGTCCTAAGGTTACATTTTTTTTTTTTTTTGAGACGGAGTCTCGCTGTGTCACCCAGGCTGGAGTGCAGTGGCGCGATCTTGGCTCACTGCAAGCTCCGCCTCCCGGGTTTACGCCATTCTCCTGCCTCAGCCTCCGAGTAGCTGGGACTACAGGCGCCCGCCACCACGCCCGGCTAGTTTTTTTTTTTTTGTATTTTTAGTAGAGACGGGGTTTCACCATGTTAGCCAGGATGGTCTCGATCTCCTGACTTCGTGATCCACCCGCCTCGGCCTCCCAAAGTACTGGGATTACAGGCTTGAGCCACCGCGCCCGGCCTTCAAAGTCCTAAGGTTACATTTCATTTCATTAAATAGCTTAATGAGAGTTCTGTATTTTTGTATCTACTGAATGATTTGGTGACAGAAATTTGCATTGCTTTTACCTATTACCTTTCAGTAACAATGCTGCAATAATTATGCAAAAGTTAATGAATGTGCTGCCTTCTGTTTCATTAGTCTACTTTTTCAACTTTTTACTCATAACAAATTATTTTAATTCTGTAGCTTTTTGATGTGTTTTGAAATCAGAAATGGTAATGCCTCCAACATTGTTCCTTTTTTTGTAGATTGTTGGGTAGTTTATTGTCTCTTTAGATTCCATATACTTTTGGATTTGTTGTTTGTATTTCTTCAACAATGCAATGAGACATTTGAAAAACATTGCATTAAATCTGTAGATTAAATTGAGCAGTACAGACATCTTCACAATATTATTTCTTTTTCAATTGTTTGTTTTTGAGATGGAGTTAAATTCACCCACGTCGGCCTCCCAAAGTGCTGGGATTACAGGTGTGAGCCACTGCACACAGCTCAGTTTTTTGAACAAGTGCATGCTCAAGAGCGTGTTTTATCATTTCTATATATTTGTAAATTTATCAATTATTTATATTACTGTTTTACACTGTAATTCCATTTTTGTCATAGAAAGTAGTCTATAAAATTTCAGTTTTAAAAAATGTGTTAAGGCTTCATTTTTGGTCTAAGAGGTGGTCTATATAGGAGAATTCTCTATGAGCTATTGAGAAGGCTGTGTATCCTGATGTTGTTGAGGAGTGTTCTCTTTATCTTCATTAGAAATAATGGTTTTTTACTGCCTTCTAGTCCTCTGTTCCCTTATTAATATTCTGTCTTGTTTTATTATTACAGAAAATGAAGGATTGAAATATCCTACTATAGTTATATTGCTGTCTATGTGTATTCAATTTTGTATTTGGTTTATATATTTGAAACTCTAATATGAGATACATACATGCAAATACACACATGTATGAACAAATTTGTCATAGATTCCCAGTGAAAGAATGCATATGTTGTTTAATGCCTTCTTTGTCTTCTTGAAGTTTTGACTTAAAGTACATTTTATAAAATATAACAGTTTCTTAGTTAAGATGTAGCTTGTGTAATATTATTTTGAGCCCTTCTGCTCTCATTTGGTTAATATTTACATGAAATTTCTACTTCCGTCTTGCCACTTTCAGGCTTTTTTTAATCATTAGATCTCAACTGACTCTTGTAAAAAGGCAAGTTGAATCTCGATTTTTAAAAATTTTTAATAATCCTTTTTATTTAAAGTGTGTCTCTTAATTGGAGAGATAATTATATATATATATTTAAATAGTTTTCTGCAAAAGAAAAACTTAAGTTATTTTATTGTTTTATTTGATTCTTGTGTCTTTGTCTCATTTTCTTTTTCTTTTTTGTTTTTTTTTATTTTTGTATTGACATGCTTTCAGTTTCTTATTTTCTTTTGTGTATCTGTACAGACATTTTCTAAGTGATACCTTCTGAGTTTACATAAAACCTCTAAAAGATCCAACAATATATTTAAATGTGGTAAAAAATCAACTTAAGTTTCATACAAAATATTTTCATCATTACATCTGCCTTCACTTTGTTATTGATTTGGCTAATTATATTTTTTATGTTTGTATATTCGTTAACAGATGTTTGTAATAATTTCTATTTTTTAAATTAATAATTTAAAATGTTTTCTGCACCATTATGGTAATGTTAAGTAAGAAATTCCATTTTTGTGTATGTGCATATCTTTCCCAGAAAGTTACATGTTTTCATATGATTATGTGTTGTTTTCTTGCATTATATTGTTTTCAGTGGAAGAAACTCCTTTCAGTATCTTTGATATATAGGGCATATGCAGTGCCAATGTAGGTTCTCAGGATTTGGTTATTTTGGAAGTACTTATTCTTATTTGGTAGTACAATTGTGGTGATGGTATTATTCTGACTTGACAGCTTTTTATTATTATTATTATTATTTTAACTTTAACAATAGCAGTTTCCTTCTCACCTGCAAAAAATATTTTTCTAAATTGACTTGTTATCTCATGAGACTATGCTTATAAATGACACATCATTTTTATCTTACAGCTCCCAAAATTCTCTAATCCGTGATTTTTGAAATTTTGCTTATATGTATGTTTGTTATAAGTATCTTTGTGTGTATCCTAGTTTGTTTGTTCAGCTTCCTCATGTTTACCTCATTTTTACAGAAATTTTCCAGTTTTTAAATATTTTTTATATCTACAGTTTTTGTTTTTTGCTATTTAAATGTTTCTGGTTGTTATTCTCATTTTTCTGATCTTTGGTAGTTGTCTGTGTTCCTACTTAACTTGCTGAATATTCAACTTATTTTATTTACTTATTTATTTATTTTTCTGAGACAGAGTCTCTCTCTGTCGCCTCGGCTGGAGTGCAGTTGTGCAATCTTTGTTCACTGCAACCTCCATGTTCCAGGTTCAAGCAATTCTCTTGCTTCAGCCTCTCAAGTAGCTGAGATTATAGGTGCCTGCAAACACACTCGGCTAATTTTATGTATTTTTAGTACATACAAGGTTTCACCATGTTGGCCAGGCTAATCTTGAACTCCTGACCTCAAATGATCCACTCACCTCAGCCTCTCAAAGTGCTGGGATTACAGGCATGAGCCACCATGCTGGCCCTATTTTATTATATTTTTCAGACAGTCTTCCTCTGTTGCCCAGGCTGGAGTGCAGAGGTATAATCTTCACTCACTGATGGGGCCATGTTGCTCTAATATTTTGTATTCACTGTAATCTTTGATTGAGATTTGGACATTAACAAAAAGCTACCTGTTAGAATCTTTAAAATATAACTATCCTGACATAGTCTGAAATCAGTTGTCATGGCTAGAGATTTTGGGAATTTCTCAAACATGTTTTTAGGATGTGTCTTGTCTAAAATTTTGTGTTTATTGTTTAGTTAAATTGGCTTATTCATATTTCCTCTTAATAGTCAGTAATTACTTGCGATACCTATTCCCTGTTTGGGGTAGGGCCGTATCTCTGCTTCTGTAACATTTATCTTTAGACGCAGCAGACTCAAACTGTTAATCCAACTTATATCACCATTTCCTTCAGCATTTTATGTCATGGGAGACATTTACCAGTGTCTAGAAAAACCCCTAAAAGCCAAAAATAAAGATGTATGTGCCAATATTTTTCTTGTTTTTTAAAAAAGAAACCAGGATTTGGCAATTTACGTGTGTGTGTGTGTGTGTGTGTGTGTGTGTGTGTGTGAGAGAGAGAGAGAGAGAGAGAGAAAGAGAGAGAGAGAGAGGGAGACAGAGTCTCACCCTGTTACCTATGCTGGAATTCAGAGGCATGATCTTGGTCACTACAATATCTACCATTAGAGACTCTCACTCTGTCACCCAGGTTGGAGTGCAGTGGCATGATATCGGCTCACTGCAACCTCTGCCTCCTGAGTTCAAACAATATTCTGCCTCACTCTCCTGAGTAGCTGAGATTACAAGTGCCTGCCACCACACCTGTCTACTTTTTTGTAGTTTTAGTAGAGACAGGGTCTCACCATCTTGGCCAGGCTCCCTTTGAACTCCTGACCTCATGATCAACCCATGTCAACCTCCCAATGTGCTGAAATTACTGGCATGAGCCATCATTCCTGACCAACAATTTACTTTTAAAGGCACAATGTTATACTGGAGAGCAGGAAGAGCTCTGTTGGGTATAAGTAACAGGCTTTTCTTTTTATTCTATGTGGCTCTTTGCATTGTGCTCACCTGGGGCCCTTCACACACTTAATTATACATTTTTTACAAATGTATTTTGGGCAGTATGTTTGGTTAAATTTATATGTCCAGGAAAAAATTACAGCTTGTGATATTTTATTATGTCATCTTGCTTATGTAGTATGTATACTTGTATAGGTTTGATTTATTAAGTATATTTATCTGAGTCTAGCAATTGAAGCAATATGTTTTTATTGTTTCTTTCAGTTTTGTGTTCTCATTTTACCCAAGATCTTTGGCCAGAGCAGAGCATAAAAAATTCTTTCCAAAAACTGATACTGAGAAGATATGAAAAATATGGACATGACAATTTACAGTTTAAAAAAGGCTGTGAAGGTGTGGATGAGTGTAAGGTGCACCAAAGAGGTTATAGTGGACTTAACCAACGTTTGACAACTACCCAGAGCAAAATATTTCAATGTGATAAATATGGGAAAGTCTGTCATCAATTTTCAAATTCAAACAGACATAAGACAAGACATGCTGGAAAAAAAGCTTTCAAATGTATAGAATGTGGCAAAGCTTTTAAACAGTCCTCAACCCTTACTACACATAAGAAAATTCATACTGGAGAGAAACCCTACAAATGTGAAGAATGTGGCAAAGCCTTCAACTGGTCCTCACACCTTACTACACATAAGATAATTCATACTGGAGAGAAATGGTACAAATGTGAAGACTGTGGCAAAGCCTTTAACCGCTCCTCTAACCTTACTACACATAAGCAAATTCACACTGGAGAGAAACCCTACAAATGTGAAGAATGTGGCAAGGCCTTTCAGCGTACCTCTATCCTTACTACACATAAGAGAATTCATACTGGGGAGAAACCCTATGAATGTGAAGAATGTGGCAAAACCTTTAAGTACCTTTCTTCCCTTTCTACACATAAAATAATTCATACTGGAGAGAAACCCTACAAATGTGAAGAATGTGGCAAAGCCTTTAACAACTCATCTACCGTTACTAAACATAAGAAAATTCATAATGGAGAGAAACCCTACAAATGTGATGAATGTGGGGAAGCCTTTAAGTACTCCTGTTCCCTTACTGCACATAAGATAATTCATACTGGAAAGAAGCCTTACGAATGTGAAGAATGTGGCAAAGTGTTTAAGCGCTCCTCTCCCCTTTCTAAACATAAGAGAATTCATACTGGAGAGAAACCCTACAAATGTGAAGAATGCGGCAAAGCCTTCAGTCGGTCCTCTATTCTTACTACACATAAGATAATTCATACTGGAGAGAAGCCCTACAAATGTGAAGACTGTGGCAAAGCCTTTAACCGCTCCTCTAACCTTACTACACATAAGCAAATTCACACTGGAGAGAAACCCTACAAATGTGAAGAATGTGGCAAGGCCTTTAAGCGCTCCTCTATCCTTACTACACATAAGAGAATTCATACTGGGGAGAAACCCTATGAATGTGAAGAATGTGGCAAAACCTTTAAGTACCTTTCTTCCCTTTCTACACATAAAATAATTCATACTGGAGAGAAACCCTACAAATGTGAAGAATGTGGCAAAGCCTTCAACTGGTCCTCACACCTTACTACACATAAGAGAATTCATAGTGGAGAGAAACCCTACAAATGTGAAGAATGTGGCAAAGGCTTTAAGTACTCCTCTACCCTTACTAGACATAAGAGAATTCATACTGGGGAGAAACCTTACAAATGCGAAGAATGTGGCAAAGCTTTTAACCATCCCGCAACCCTTTTTTCACATAAGAAAATTCATATTGGAGGGAAACCATACAAGTGCAATAAATGTGGCAAAGCCTTTATTTCATCCTCAAACCTTAGAAGACATGAGATAATTCATATGGGAGAGAATCCCTACAAATGTGAAAATGTGGCAAAGCCTTAAACACTCCTCTACCCTTACTAGACATAAGATAATTCATACTGGAGAGAAACCCTATGAGTTTGATGAATGTGGGAAAGTTTTTAACCAGCTATCCACATTTACTAAATATGAGAATTTATATGGAACATAAACCCTACAAATATAAAGAATGTGACAAAGAGGGAGTTCTCAACCCTTATTACACATAATTCATATTGGACAGAAACCTTAAAGAATGTGGCCCCTGAAGAATGTGGCAAAGCCTATAACAAGTTTTCAATCAATTTTTTTTTTTTTTTTTTGAGATGAAGTTTCATGCTTGTCACCCAAGCTGGAATACAATGCCACGATCTTGGCTCACTGCAACCTCCGCCTCCTGAATTCAAGTCATTCTTCTGCCTCAGCTTTTCTAGTAGCTGAGATTACAAGTGCCTACCACCATGCCCAGCCAATTTTTATATTTTTAGTAGAGATGCAATATTACCATGTTTGCCTGGGTGGTATCGAACTCCTGACCTCAGGTGATCCACTCACTTTGGCCTCCTAAAGTGCTGGGATTACAGGCATGAACCATGATGCCTGGCCACCATTTCTGAATTCTTAAAAGAGACTTGGTAATAATTCATGCTGAAGAGGAACTCCACAAACCTAAAAAAAGTGACAGTGCTTTTACCAACCCCTCCAACTTCTCTATACGTAACAATAATTATTCTGGTGTGAAACCCCAGAAATATATAAAATGTGACAGAGCCTTTATATGGTGGCCACACTTGATTGTGGGTAAGATAACTCATACTGGCAAAACTCCTACAAGCGTGAAGAATGTGGCAAAACTTTTAATCAGTACTTACACCTTATTTCACAAGAAAGCTATTATCCTTGAGAAAAATTGTACAGATATAAGGAATATGGAAAACCCATTAACTCCTACTCATAACATAAAAAGGTTCCTTTTAATAAAAGCATTAAGACATTAAGAGTGTAATTACTGTCAAAAAATATTTCAGAAAGTATAAGCCTTTAAACTGAAGAAATAAGAAGATTCCTTTCTTTTTTTTTTTTTTTTTTTTTTTTGAGACCGAGTCTGGCTCTGTCGCCCAGGCTGGAGTGCAGTGGCCGGATCTCAGCTCACTGCAAGCTCTGCCTCCCAGGTTTACACCATTCTCCTGCCTCAGCCTCCGGAGTAGCTGGGACTACAGGCGCCTGCCACCACACCCGGCTAGTTTTTTGTATTTTTTTAGTAGAGATGGGGTTTCATCGTGTTAGCCAGTATGGTCTCAATCTCCTGACCTTGTGATCCACCTGTCTCGGCCTCCCAAAGTGCTGGGATTACAGGCTTGAGCCACCGTGCCCGGCCTGAAGACAACTATTACAACTATAAAGGGGGTTATAGCACATTTACTTATATCAGAGATCTTATTGCACACATTTTGTATTAGAGGAAAACCCTGAAGCAGTTGCTCAAGCTTTGTTCAACATCAGGAAATTTATATTGGAGATGAGTCCTGTAAATGTAATACGTTTAGAAACACTTTTTTTTTTTTTTCCAGAAACTACATCTTAGAAAACACCAGAGAGTTTATACTAAAATATAGTTTTGCAGATGCAGTAAATATAAAAACATTTAATTCAAAATAGAATGTATATAAATATCAGAGAATCTACAGTAGAATAACTAAGGCACTGACACTTGAGTATAAAAACTAATCCACAACTACAGTTTTTAGATAAATGATTTGTATGTAACTTTAAAAAGAGATTTTTGGAAGCATTGTAATTACATTGAAAGTATACTTGTTTAAAATTTTTTGAAAACTGAATAGTGATGTAATACAGCTTTCAAATTATGCTGTTATTCCTATTTTGTTCACATGTGAAAGCAAGTGATCAATTATACATCAGAAATATTAGAGATATTTAAAAATTACTTGGACAGTATGACCTTTTCTATAAAAGAGTAAGGACATTAAAATGTAAGATGCATAATGAAAATATAAGTGGAGAGGTTCTTTGTAGTAAACCTCTATTAAGTAATGTATAAAGTAGATGTTCAGAGCAATACTTTTCTACATTATCGTGTCACAAAGAAATAGTTAAAAGTATGTTAAAATAGTATATTGTTTTACTAATTGTACTTTTATGTAATAAAATACAGTACATTTAAAAATTGTTAGGGCTGGGCTCGATACCTGAAATCCCAGCACATTGGGAGGTCGAGGTGGGTGGATCACCTGAGGTGGTGAATTCGAGACCAGCCTGACCAACATGGAGAAACCCCGTCTCTATTAAAATTACAAAAAATTAGCCAGCCATGGTGGTGCATGCCTGTAATCCCAGCTACTCAGGAGGCTGAGGCAGGAGAATTGCTTTAACCAGGGAGATGGAGGTTGTGGTGAGCCGAGATCATGCCATTGCACTCCAGACTGGGCAACAAGAACAAAACTCTGTGCTCCCACCCCCGCAAAAAAAAAAAAAAAAAATTGTGTGTGAAGTTAATTTTATTATTTTTTAACCATGTTAAGACTATTGTGCATTTAATGAAGCATTATCATGCCACTAACTTTAAACTATCCCACCTTACTCAAGGGTGCGGCTACAAGATGGTAGCAATATATGATTTGTTGTATAGTGGAATAACATCTCTAGTAATCACTTTGCCAGTGGCTTTAAACTGCAAATGAGTTAAAGAATATTGTTTCCAGGCCGGGCGCAGTGGCTCACGCCTGTAATCCCAGCACTTTGGGAGGCCGAGGCGGGTGGATCATCTGAGGTCGGGAGTTCGAGACCAGCCTGACCAACATGGAGAAACCCCGTCTCTACTAAAAATACAAAATTAGCTGAGCCTGGTGGCACATGCCTATAATCCCAGCTACTAGGGAGGCTGAGGCAGGAGAATTGCTTGAACCTGGGAGGCGGAGGTTGCGGTGAGCCGAGATCGTGCCATCGCACTCCAGCCTGGGCAACAAGAGTAAAACTCTGCCTCAAAAAAAAAAAAAAAAAAGAATATTGTTTCCACAGATTAAATTTTTACTCTTTTTTCTTACTGAAATTTGTTATTTATATTTGTGGTTATATAGTATGTGTACATATTTATGCCTTATATGGCATCTTTTGACTCAGGCCTACAAGATGTAGTAATTACATTAGGGTAAATATGGTATCCATAACCTCTAGCATTTATCTTTTGTATTACCAACAGTGTAATTACATGCTTTTATTTATTTTAAAATGTAAAATTAAATTGTTACTACAGGTTTTTTTATGGTCACAATAATTATACAAAAATATAAATAAAATACGTCCACGTGCAATGGCTCACTCCTGTAATTCCACCACTTTGGGAGGCCAAGGCAGGTGGAATGCTTGAGGCTAGGAGTTCAAGACCAGCCTGGCCAACATGGTGAAACCCCGTCTCTACTAAAAATACAAAAATTAGCCAGGCATGGTGGTGCAGGCCTGGAAGCTGAGGCAGGAGAACTGTTCAAACCTGGGAGGTGGAGGTTGCAGTGAGTCGAGGTCGCACCACTGCACTCCAGCATGGGTGACAGAGTGAGACTCCATCTCAAAAAAAAAAAACAAAAACAAAACAAAAAAAAACAGAAGAAGAAATAGAAACAAAGTCCATATATTTCTGAGTCCTGAAAATTTATTAATAAATTTGTTATATAGCTTTCTTTGAATGTGTGGTCTCTCTGCCTGCAAGCATATAGACTTTTAGTTTTAATTTACATAGAGTTAAATATACTCATATTACTCTGAAGATAAACCATAGGTGTATGAAAATTATGAAGTGAGTGTTTTTGTGTGAGTACAAGTTTGCACATATTTTCAGAAGATCAATTATTGCCACAAAACTAATTAGGTGACTAACAAAACTAAACACTTTGAAAATCCTGAAAGCAAATTTATACTTACTGCTTTGTATTCAATTTATTAATGTAAAATATTACACCTTATGATTTGGATTCTCCCTGGAATCTCCCTATTAAAGCACAGGCAACTTTGTCTCCAGAAACAACACTCTTGAGTACAACCCCTCTTCAAACAGAAAAAAAAAAAAAGATTTTTAACACTTATTTTCATGAATATTCAACCAAAATTGAATAATTGGATATGTTTTTATTGTTCTATGTGTATGTGAATGTATAAAATGGTGCATACAGGAAAAATGAGCGAGAAAAACAGATGTTAGTTAAGATTTGTAGTGAATAAAACTGGAAAGTACTTAATTATTATATCCAGTTGATATCTTTGTTTATGTAGATAACAAAAGCAGCAGAAAGACTTCTTATTTTTTCAAGATGGAATCTTGCTCTGTCACCCAGGCTGAGTGCAGTGGTGTGATCTAGGTTTACTGCAACCTCCACCTCCTGGGTTCAAGCAATTCTCATGCCTCAGCCATTTTAGTAGCTGAGATTACAGGTGTGTGTCACCACGCCTGACTAATTTTTGTATTTTTAGTAGAGACAGGATTTCATCATGTTGGCCAGACTGATCTCAAACTCCTGACCTCATGATCTACCTGCCTCAGCCTCCCACAGTGCTGGTATTACAGGCATGAGCCACTGTGACTGGCGAAAGACTATTTTAAAAGTTTATTTAGGTGGGTAGACAACGTTCTAAGATAATACCCTGGATTCCCAGTCTCTTGCACACCTGCTGTGTAATACTTTCCTCTTGAGTGTAGAAACGTGTGACTGTGCTGGGAAATCACTCATGAAATTAGGTTACTCATGTGTTGACTTTGTCTTTATCAAAATGGAGATTATCCTGATTGTGCTAAACTTAATCAGATGTGCTTTTAAGAGAAAGAGACACACCATAGAAAAACACCCCTGCTGGCCTAAAAGTAAGTGACTTCTTGGTGGAACATGTAAGCTGCTTATGGTGGCCACGTAACAGGAAACATGTTCGTATATTGTCTTCATCCTGCCTCCTACATGTTGGTTTCAGTAAGGAGCATAAGAGGATCTTATGGCAGAGGGTAAAAAAGGGACTGTCATTCATGTAAGAAATAATCACCTCTCATCTGGGATAGCTTAAGAGAAACAGGAGACCACAACAGGACCACATTAATGGGAGGAAAAGGGTAACCTGGGTAAAAGTGCTCACTGGCATTATGGAACAATATTTAGCAAGCTGTAGTGAATGATCAGCCTCTGGGATACTGCTAGTCTACCAACAATGCTGAACTTAATTCTATTTCTTTTTTTTTTTTTTTTTTTTTTTTGAGACGGAGTCTTGCTCTGTCGCCCAGGCTGGAGTGCAGTGGTGCGATCTCGGCTCACTGCAAGCTCCGCCTCCCGGGTTCACGCCATTCTCCTGCCTCAGCCTCCCGAGTAGCTGGGACTACAGGCGCCCACAACCGCGCCCGGCTAATTTTTTGTATTTTTAGTAGAGACGGGGTTTCACCGTGGTCTCGATCTCCTGACCTTGTGATCCGCCCGCCTCGGCCTCCCAAAGTGCTGGGATTACAGGCGTGAGCCACCGCGCCCGGCCTTAATTCTATTTCAATCAGCATGTCTGCACCATTCTGGTGACCCAGGTTTACACTATTCATTACAGAAATACCATGAAGACCAGTGGGTAATGTCCTGGAATTGAACTTACTTCAAAAAGCATACTTAATTGTTTTCACATTTGAAAAACCTTAAAAACGATGAATTTATAATTAACATAGAGTATTCTACTATACTGTAATACAAGATTAAACTGTAAACACCTTAATACGAATTTTTTTGAATGCATGATTAGTTATGTAGATAGTTTCTTTCAGAGTCACAGGACCAAAGTAACAACTAGAGAAAACATTTGAAATGGGATAAAATTAACCAAAACCACATCTTTTCAATGGCTTGGTGTAACTGCCATACTTATGGAAATGGCCAGATGACTAACAAGAAACAGAAAGATTTTGACTTTTCTCAGTGATTGTTTTTGACCTGTTGAAATAAGAAATCCTGGCAAAACAATTTTTTTTTTTTTTTTTTTTGAGACGGAGTCTCGCTCTGTCACCCAGGCTGGAGTGCAGTGGCCGGATCTCAGCTCACTGCAAGCTCCGCCTCCCGGGTTCACGCCATTCTCCGGCCTCAGCCTCCCGAGTAGCTGGGACTACAGGCGCCCGCCACCTCGCCCGGCTAGTTTTTTTTGTATTTCTTAATAGAGACGGGGTTTCACCGTGTTAACCAGGATGGTCTCGATCTCCTGACCTCGTGATCCGCCCGTCTCGGCCTCCCAAAGTGCTGGGATTACAGGCTTGAGCCACCGCGCCCGGCCGGCTAAACTATTTAAAGGGAATATTTTATAGGTGGCTTCCCAGGGTTTCCAAGTAAATGAAGGATGGATTCTCTCTCTGTAACCCAGGCTGCAGTGCAATGGTGTGTTCTCAGCTCACTGCTAACCCTGCCTCCCTGGTTCAAGCGATGAGTATCCGGGATAACAGGCACCCACCATTATGCCTGGATAATTTTTGTATCTTTGGTAGAGATGGGATTTTACCATGTTACCCAGGCTCATCTTGAACTGCTGACCTCAGAGTGTTTGGATTAAAGGCTTGAACCACTGTGCCCAGCTGGAAGAATTTTGATAGGCAGAAAATGCACCTCATATACACACACATTGCTCTACTCTGATTTACTTCAACACTGAAAAATTGAAGGTTGTAAATGTAGTCTCAATTTAGAGTGAATTAACAAAAGATTTGTTTTTCAAACAAGCATATCTATAAAATTAATGGGTAACAGATTCCATTAGCTGATAAAAAATAGTATGACTAAATTTAGTAAGTATCTAGCTATGCAAATAGCAGTCCAATTAAGTTAAGACCCTAATAGCTGCATGTGGAAAGCATTGATGTGCAGTGTGGTGCACCTCCACTCAGCATTTTCTTCTGCCTCTTTACAGAGATACCAATTCTTTCTGAGTTACTCAGGGTCCATACTGCTGTTAGAAATGCTTGTTCTCTGGAGCCATAAAGAAATGGCACTTGAACATAAATTTAATTTTCTTAGCAAGGCCATTTTTACTTTTTTCAGAAACGGTACACTCGCCAGCAGTTTTGCCAAAAGAATACACCGAAAAAAGGAGATAGGGTCATTTATAACCTGATGCATCCTTTCTACTGATGCGTCCGGTTTTCATTGGCTGAAACAGGACCTCACATTCTGTATTTCTCCCGATTGTTTAGCAACTTAGAACTCTTTTTAAAAAGCAAAGGCAGAGGAGAACAAAGGAAGGAGGAAGTAACTTGTGGAATGCTGAGAAAGGTAAAAGCACCTTCAAATAAGGAAGAGTAACATGCTATGACCTAATGCTTGCTTGGACCAGTATAAGCATGCCAGGGCAAATATTTAGGCTAAATTGTGGGGGCTAAGAACATAAAGTACATTGATTTATTTTTATTTTTATTTTTTAAGTCTTTTTAAAATTTCTTATTTATTTTTTATTTTACTTTAAGTTCTAGGGTACATGTGCACAACGTGCAGGTTTGTTACATATGTACACATGTGCCATGCTGGTGTGCTGCACCCACTAACTCGTCATTTACATTAGGTATATCTCCTAATGCTATCCCTCCCCCGTCCCCCAACCCATGACAGGCCCCGGTGTGTGATGTTACCCACCCTGTGTCCAAGTGTTCTCATTGTTCAATCCCCAACTATGAGTGAGAACATGCAGTGTTTGGTTTTCTGTTCTTGCAATAGTTTTGCTGAGAATGACGGTTTCCAGCTGCATCCTACAAAGGACATGAACTCGTCCTTTTTTATGGCTGCATAGTATTCCATGGTGTATATGTGCCACATTTTCTTAATCCAGTCTGTCATTGATGGACATTTGGGTTGGTTCCAAGTCTTTGCTGTTGTGAATAGTGCCACAATAAATATACGTGTGCATGTGTTTCTATAGCAGCATGATTTATAATTCTTTGGGTATATACCCAGTAATGGGATGGCTGGGTCAAATGGTATTTCTAGTTCTAGATCCTTGAGGAATTGCCACACTGTTTTCCACAATGGTTGAACTAGTTTACAGTCCCACCAACAGTGTAAAAGTGTTCCTATTTCTCCACATCCTCTCCAGCACCTGTTGTTTCCTGACTTTTTAATGATTGCCACTCTAACTGGTGTGAGATGGTATCTCGTTGTGGTTCTGATTTGCATTTCTCTGATGGTGAGTGATGATGAGCATTTTTTCATGTGTCTGTTGGCTGCATAAATGTCTTCTTTTAAGAAGTGTCTGTTCATATCCTTTGCCCACTTTTTGATGGGGTTGTTTGATTTTTTCTTGTAAATTTGTTTGAGTTCTTCATAGGTTCTGGATATTAGCCCTCTGTCAGATAAGTAGATTGCAAAAATTTTCTCCCATTCTATAGGTTGCCTGTTCACTCTGATGGTAGTTTCTTTTGCTGTTCAGAAGCTCTTTAGTTTAATTAGATCCCATTTGTCAATTTTGGCTTTTGTTGCCATTGCTTTTGGTGTTTTAGACATGAAGTCCTTGCCCATGCCTATGCCCTGAATGACATTTCCTAGGTTTTGTTCTAGGGTTTTTATGGTTTTAGGTCTAACATTTAAATCTCTAATCCATCTTGAATTAATTTGCATATAAGGTGTAAGGAAGGGATCCAGTTTCAGCTTTCTATGTATGGCTAGCCAGTTTTCCCAATACCATTTATTAAATAGGGAATCCTTTCCCCATTTCTTGTTTTTTTCAAGTTTGTCAAAGATCAGATGGTTGTAGATTTGTGGTATTATTTCTGAGGGCTCTGTTCTGTTCCATTGGTCTATATCTCTGTTTTGGTACCAGTACCATGCTGTTTTGGTTACTGTAGCCTTGTAGTATAGTTTGAAGTCAGGTAACGTGATACCTCCAGCTTTGTTCTTCTGGCTTGGGATTGTCTTGGCAGTGTGGGCTCTTTTTTGGTTCCATATGAACTTTAAAGTAGTTTTTTCCAATTCTGTGAAGAAAGTCATTGGTAACTTGATGGGGATGGCATTGAATCTGTAAATTACCTTGGGCAATATGGCCATTTTCATGATATTGAATCTTCTTATCCATGAGCATGGTATGTTCTTCCATTTGTTTGTGTCCTCTTGTATTTCAATGAGCAGTGGTTCGTAGTTCTCCTTGAAGAGGTCCTTCACATCCTTTGTAAGTTGGATTCCTAGGTATTTTATTCTCTTTGAAGCAATTGTGAATGGGAGTTCATTCATGATTTGGCTCTCTGTTTGTCTGTTATTGGTGTATAAGAATGCTCTGATTTTTGCACATTGATTTTATATCCTGAGACTTTGCTGAAGTTGCTTATCAGCTTAAGGAGATTTTGGGCTGAGACAAGAGGGTTTTCTAAATATACAATCATGTCATCTGCAAACAGGGACAATTTGACTTCCTCATTTCCTAATTGAGTACCTTTTATTTCTTTCTCCTGCCTTGTTGCCCTGGCCAGAACTTCCAACACTATGTTGAATAGGAGTGGTGAGAGAGGACATCCGTGTCTTGTGCCAGTTTTCAAAGGGAATGCTTCTGGTTTTTGCCCATTCAGTATGATATTGGCTGTGGGTTTGTCATAAGTAGCTCTTATTATTTTGAGATACTTTCCATCAATACGGAATTTATTGAGTTTTTAGCATGAAGGCTGTTAAATTTTGTCAAAGACATTTTCTGCATCTATTGAGATAATCATGTGGTTTTTGTCTTTGGTTCTGCTTATGTGCTGGATTACATTTATTGATTTGCGTATGTTGAACCAGGCTTGCATCCCAGGGATGAAGCCCACTTGATCATGGTGGATAAGCTTTTTGATGTGCTGCTGGATTTGGTTTGCCAGTATTTTATTGAGGATTTTTGCATCGATGTCCATCAGGGATATTGGTCTAAAATTCTCTTTTTTTGTTGTATCTCTGTCAGGCTTTGGTATCAGGATGATGTTGGCCTCATAAAATGAGTTAGGGAGGATTCCCTCTTTTTCTATTGATTGGAATAGTTTCAGAAGGAATAGTACCAACTCTGCCTTGTACCTCTGGTAGAATTCGGCTGTGAATCCGTCTGGACCTGGACTTTTTTTGGTTGGTAGACTATTAATTATTGCTTCAATTTCAGAGCCTGTTATTGGTCTGTTCAGGGATTCAACTTTTTCTTGGTTTAGTCTTGGGATAGTGTATGTGTCCAGGAATTTATCCATTTCTTCTAGGTTTTCTAGTTTATTTACATAGAGGTGTTTATAGTATTCTCTGATGGTAGTTTGTATTTCTGTGGGGTCCGTGATGATATCCCCTTTATCATTTTTTATTGCGTCTATCTGATTCTTCTCTCTTGTCTTCTTTATTTGTCTTGCTAGCGGTATATCAATTTTGTTGATCTTTTCGAAAAGAGCTCCTGGATTCATTTGATTTTTTGAAGGGTTTTTTGTATCTCTATCTCCTTCAGTTCTGCTCTCATCTTAGTTATTTCTTGCCTCTGCTAGTTTTTGAATGTGTTTGCTCTTGCTTCTCTAGTTCTTTTAATTGTGATGTTAAGGTGTCAATTTTAGATCTTTCCTGCTTTCTCTTGCGGGCATTTAGTGCTATAAATTTCCCTCTACATGCGGCTTTAAATGTGTCCCAGAGATTCTGGTATGTTGTGTCTTTGTTCTCATTGGTTTCAAAGAACATCTTTATTTCTGCCTTCATTTCATTATGTACCCAGCAGTCATTCAGGAGCAGGTTGTTCAGTTTCCATGTAGTTGAGTGGTTTTGATTGAGTTTCTTAATCCTGAGTTCTAATTTGATTGCACTGTGGTCTGAGAGACAGTTTGTTATAATTTCTGTTCTTTTACATTTGCTGAGGAATGCTTTACTTCCAACTGTGTGGTCAATTTTGGAATAAGTGTGATGTGGTGCTGAGAAGAATGTATATTCTGTTGATTTGGGGTGGAGAGTTCTGTAAATGTCTATTAGGTCTGCTTGGTGCAGAGCTGAGTTCAATTCCTGGATATCCTTGTTAACTTTCTGTCTCGTTGATCTGTCTAATGTTGACAGGGGGGTGTCAAAGTCTCCCATTATTAACAGTGGGGTGTTAAAGTCTCCCATTATTATTGTGTGGGAGTCTAAGTCTTTTTGTAGGTCCCTAGGGACTTGCTTTATGAATCTGGATGCTCCTGTATTCGGTGCATATCTATTTAAGTTAGTTAGCTCTTCTTATTGAATTAATCCCTTAACCATTATGTAATGGCCTTGTCTCTTTTGATCTTTGTTGGTTTAAAGTCTGTTTTATCAGAGACTAGGATTGCAACCCCTGCCTTTTTTTTGTTTTCCATTTGCTTGGTAGATCTTCCTCCATCCCTTGATTTTGAGCCTATGTGTGTCTCTGCACATGAGATGCGTCTCCTGAATACAGCACACTGATGGGTCTTGACTCTTTTTCCAGTTTGCCAGTCTGTGTCTTTCAATTGGAGCATTTAGCCCATTTATATTTAAGGTTAATATTGTTATGTGTGAGCTTGATCCTGTCATTATGATGTTAGCTGGTCATTTTGCTTGTTAGTTGATGCAGTTTCTTCCTAGCATCGATGGTCTTAACATTTTGGCGTGTTTTTGCAGTGGTTGGTACCGGTTGTTCCTTTCCATGTTTAGTGCTTCCTTCAGGAGCTCTTGTAGGGCAGGCCTGGTGGTGACAAAATCTCTCAGCATTTGCTTGTCTGTAAAGGATTTTATTTCTCCTTCATTTATGAAACTTAGTTTGGCTGGATATGAAATTCTGGATTGAAAATTCTTTTCTTTAAGAATGTTGAGTATTGGTCCCCACTCTCTTCTGGCTTGTAGTGTTTCTGCCGAGAGATCCGCTGGTAGCCTGATGGGCTTCCCTTTGTGGGTAACCCGACCTTTCTCTCTGGCTGCCCTTAACATTTTTTCCTTCATTTCAACTTTGGTGAATCTGATAATTACGTGTTTTGGAGTTGCTCTTCTCGAGGAGTATCTTTGTGGTGTTCTCTGTATTTCCTGAATTTGAATGTTGGCCTGCCTTGCTAGATTGGGGAATTCTCCTGGATAATATCCTGAAGAGTGTTTTCCAACTTGGTTCCATTCTCCCCATCACTTTCAGGTACACCAGTCAGATGTAGATTTGGTCTTTTCACATAATCCCATGTTTCTTGGAGGCTTTGTTCATTTCTGTTTACTCTTTTTTTCTCTGAACTTCTCACTTCATTTCATTCATTTGATCTTCAATCACTGATACCCTTTCTTCCAGTTGATCGAATCAGTTACTGAAGCTTGTGCATTTGTCACATAGTTCTTGTGCCATGGTTTTCAGCTCTATCAGGTCATTTAAGGACTTCTCTATATTGGTTATTCTAGTTAGCCATTCATCTAATCTTTTCTCAAGGTTTTTAGCTTCTTTGCAATGGGTTCGAACTTCCTCCTTTATCTCGGAGAAGTTTGGTCATCTGAAGCCTTCCTCCCTCAAGTCGTCAAAGTCATTCTCCATCCAGCTTTGTTCCAGTGCTGTTGAGGAGCTGCATTCTGTTGGAGGGGGAGAGGAGCTCTGATTTTTAGAGTTTTTAGCTTTTCTGCTCTGTTTTTTCTCATCTTTGTGGTTTTATCTACCTTTGGTCTTTAATGATGGTGACGTACAGATGGGGTTTTAGTGTGGATGTCCTTTCTGCTCATTAGTTTTCCTTCTAGCAGTCAGGACCCTCAGCTGCAGGTCTATTGGAGTTTGCTGGAGGTCCACTCGAGACCTTGTGTGCCTGGGTATCAGCAGAGGAGGCTGCAGAAGTGTGAATATTGCTGAACAGTAAATGTTGTTGCCTGATCATTCCTCTGGAAGCTTCGTCTTAGAGGGGCACCTGGCTGTGTGAGGTGTCAGTCTGCCCCTACTGGGGTGTGCCTCCCAGTTAGGCTACTTGGGGTTCAGGGACCCACTTGAGGAGCCAGTCAGTCCATTCTCAGATCTCAAACTCCATGCTGGGAGAACCACTACTCTCTTCAAAGCTGTCAGACAGGGACATTTAAATCTGCAGAGGTTTCTACTGCCTTTTGTTTGGCTATGCCCTGTTCCCAGAGGTGGAGTCTACAGAAGCAGGTAGGCCTCCTTGAGCTGTGGTGGGCTCCACCCAGTTTGAGCTTCCCAGCACTTTGTTTACCTCCTCAAGCCTCAGCAATGGCGGGTGGCCCTCCCCCAGCCTCGCTGCCACTGTGCAGTTAAATCTCAGGCTGCTGTGCTAGCAATGAGGGAGGCCCCATGTGCGTGTGACCCTCCGAGCCAGGCGTGGGATATAATCTACTGGTGTGCCATTTGCTAAGACCCCTGGAAAAGTGTAGTATTAGGGTGGGAGTGACCCAATTTTCCAGATGCTGTGTGTCATGGTTTCCCTTGGCTAGGAAAGGGAATTCCCTTCCCCCTTGCACTTCCTGTGTGAAGTGATGCCTTGCCCTGCTTTGGCTCTCACTTGGTGGGCTGTACCCGCTGTCCCGCACCCACTGTCTGACATGCCCCAGTGAGATGAACCCAGTACCTCAGTTGAAAATGCAGAAATCACCTGTCTTCTGTGTTGCTCATGCTGGGAGCTGTAGCCTGGAGCTGTTCTTATTCGGCCATCTTGGAATGACCTCTGTTTTTTTTTTTCATTATGGCTAGCAGATATTTAGGAATGTTAGCACAGGACTTTGAATAAACTTTGCTTCTAAGAGAAGTTACTATTCCTAATTAGATGGGGAGGAAACTCTTTGAAGAGGAACCTCTGCTTTACTTTTTACCCTGGGAACTGAGAATGCTGTGTTCAGAGTGATTGCTGAAAACATGGCTAATACACATCTTCCATATGATAATAAAATGTCATAAATATTACTCTGCCTCAGAAAAGCTTTTACTAAAAGATTATCTATAGTAACCAATTTGAGTTCATGGAAAATTTCAATATTCCAGATAATTCAGACAGTTAAATGTCAATAAAATCTCAAAACATTTGAATAAGATAAAGTCTTCTTAGTGAAGAATTTTGTATTACTGGTAAATTTAGAAAAAAAAAATAGAAAACCAGGATGACTGCAGTGGCTCATGCCTGTAATCTCTGTACATTGGGAGGCTGAGGCAGGTGGATCACCTGTGGTCTGGAGTCCAAAACCAGCCTGGCTAACATGGTGAGACCCCATCTCTACTAAAAGTACAAAAAATTAGCCAGGCGTGGTGGCAGGCACCTGTGATCCCAGCTACTGGGGAGGCTGAGGTAGAAGAATTGCTGGAACCTTAGGGGCAGAGGTTACAGTGAGCCAAGATTGTGCCATTGCACTCCAGCCTGGGCAACAAGAGCAAAACTCTGTCTCAAAAAAATAAAAATAAAAAAAATAAATAAAAACCAGTACCTCAAGCCAAATAACATCGTTTCACACATGAGTAGCAACCAAACAAGTGCTATTCATGATTACATAATCAGTTTTTTGTTTGTTTGTTTGTTTGAGTCTCATGTCACCCAGGCTGGAGTGCAGTGACGTGATCTTGGCTTACTGCAACCTCTAACTTTCAGGTTCAAGCAATTCTCCTGACTCAGCCTCCCTAGTAGCTGGGAGTACAGGCACCCAACACCACACCCAGCTAATTTTTTTTTTTTTTTAGAGGAGTCTCAGTCTGTCACCTTGGCTGGAGTGCAGTGGCACAATCATGGCTCACTGCAACCTTGGCCTCTCAGGTTCCAGCAATTCTCCTGACAGCCTCTTGAGTAGCTGCGATTACAGGCACCTGCCACCACACCTGGCTAATTTTTTGTATTTTTGGTAGAGACCAGATTTCACTATGTTGCCCAGGCTGGTCTCAAACTGCTGACCTCAAGCAATCCACTGCCCTCTGCCTCCCAAAATTCTGGGATTATAGGCATGAACGATTGTGCTCCTCAATTTTTGTATTTCTAGTAGAGGTGGGGTTTCACTATATTGGTCAGGCTGGCCTCGAACTCCTGACCTTGTGATCCACCCACTTCAGCCTCTCACAGTCCTGGCAATACAGGAGTGAACCACCATGCTCGACCTGATCATTGTTAAAGTAGCAGTAGCACCATGTGCTTTCCTAGGACTTGCTGGCCTGTTTTTCACTGATACAAAGTGAAGAAGGCATTGAAATATTGCTGAGAAGTGGCTGTCCTGCCAGAAAATTGCTCTTCTCAGCTGTACCCACATTGACTAATAGTGAGTGGAAGTGAAGTGGATAAAAGGCAAATGTGTCTTCTCTGTATCTTTTTTCATCCATTGGCTGAAGAACAGGAGAATGCAGAAAATAAAAAATAATAATAATCCCTGAAAGGTCATGAAGAAACTCTCTTTACCAGACAAAAAACGTCATAGGGAATTTTTTGTTTGTTTGTTTCATTATTGTACTGTCTGCTTCTATGATTTTAAATTTTTTGTTTACACTTTACATAGAAATAGGATTATGTGGGTCGGACACAATGGCTCATGCCTGTAATCCCAACACTTTGAGAGGCCGAGGTGGGTGGATCACTTGAGGTCAGGAGTTTGAGACTAGCCTGGCCAACATGGGAAAACCCCATCTCTACTGAAAATATAAAACTTTGCTGGATGTGGTGGCATGTGCCTCTAGTCCCAGGTACTGAGGAAGCTGAGGCAAGAGGATCACTTGAACCTGGGAGGTGGAGGTTGCAGTGAGTGGAGATGGTGCCACTGCACTCCAACTTGGGTGACAAGAGCAAAACTCCATCTCAAAAAAAAAAAAAAAAAATTAGGATTATGTTTTCCGCTTTTTTCTGTGTTGACTTATTTTACTTAGCATAATATCTTTCAGGTTCATGAATGTTGTTGCAAATAACAAGACTATCTTATTTTTAAGGGCTGAATAGCATTTCATTGTGTACATATTTTATTTTTCCATTCACCTATTGATGGACATTTAGGTTGATTTCATACATTAGTTATTGTGATAATGCACTTCCTTCCTTCTATTTTGTTTTTGTTTTTGTTTTGTTTTGTTTTGTTTGAGACAGAGTCTCATTCTGTCGCCCATGCTGGAGTGCAGTGGCGTGATCTCTGCTCACTGAAAACTTTGCCTCCCTGGTTCAAGTAATTCTCATGCCTAAGCCTCCTGAGTAGCTGAGATTTCAGGTGTGCGTCACCACACCAGGCTAATTTTTGTAATTTTAGTAGAGGTAGGCTTTCACCATGTTCACCAGGCTGCCTTTTATTTGTTTGTATATTTCTTTCTCCCTTTCCTTTATTTCCAGAAGTATTTTAATTTTAATATATAAATTATGACTGTTAAAAACCTTCATTTCTCTGTCTTTGCATACTATTATGGCTGATTAAAAAATAAGTTTTTTGAAATTTCCTGTATAAAGTTTATTACTTCATTATTAACATAACTTGAGACAATATAGAAATGAAAATCAACATTTGTTAGTAAAATGGAAGTTATCTAGCTACTGGTAGTCATTTAGTCTCTCACCCAACATGAATGCTACATCTTGGTGTCCTCCCTCCCAGTTGTATGAAAGAGGCTACTGATCAAATTGGTCAGAATAAAGTTTTGCGAAGTTTAACATATTTGTTCTGAAAATTAAGCTGATCTATTACCAGAAAAGTAGATTTTTTGATGTGTATAATTTTACTCTATTTAAATTCTTCAGAAAAATAAAACAGACAACATTTATGTAAAAGATTTTTGGAAATTAAAAATGTTTAAGAAACATTTATAGAAACTAAAAGTAAAAATAGTTTTAGATTCTTAGAGAGCATCTTTAAAATACTTCAAGTTATCATCCTCTGATGGTATATATATATATATTTTTTTTCTTTTTTTTTTTTAGACAGAGTTTCACTCTTGCTCAGTTGGAGTGCAATGGCCCAATCTCGGCTCATTGCAACCTCCACCTTCCGGGTTCAAGTGATTCTCCTGCCTCAGCCTCCCCAGTACCTGGGATTACAGGTGCCCACCACCACACCTGGATAATTTTTGTATTTTTTTACTATAAATGGGATTTCACCATGTTGGCCACACTGGTCTCGAGCTCCTGACATCAAGTGATCCCCCTGCCTCAGCCTCCCAAAGTGCTGGGATTACAGGCATGAGCCACTGGCTCATGTTAAACTTTTCTGAATAAATTATCTCAGCTCGATAATTTAAATCAACCAATTAGCTTACCTCAGGGGATTCCAAGCAGCCTATTAGCACACTCCAGGAGAATCCAATCAGCAAATTAGCCTATCCCAGCTGATTAGCCCAGGTAATTTCTAACAGCCAGCTAGCTTATTCCAGGTGATACTAATCAGTCAGTTAGCTCAGCTGATGTGAATCTTATATGCCAATTACTTTAGCACAGGTGATTTTAAACCACCAAGCCTCTCAGCCCAGGTGATTTCAATCATTGAATTAGCTCAGCCCAGGTGATTTCAATCAGCCAATTAATCAATCCAGGTGAATTTGATTAGCCAGTTAGTTCAGTACAGGTGATTCCAATCAACCAGTTATCTAAATAGCAGCTACCGATTCATTAAGGTATGCCCAAAATGGTAAATGTAAATAGCCCATGCACAGCAAGAAGAAATGCAGGGCCCTCTATGCTAACCTGGACAGTATGTACCACGCAGCTTTACTGTCAGCTTATTTACTAGGCCTGAAACCTGAAGCTGAAGCTTTATGTTTACATAAACAACATTGTATGGCTATGTTTTATTCTGATATGCTATTGAGCAAAACAGAAGTCAATTAATTCTACATCTGCATTCTTAGTATAGGCTCTATATTTTAAAAAGTGGGAAAATATTGTCTGTATACATTAATATTTACATATACACATTCATATGTTTGTGAGTGTTTATCTACCATATGTGTGCATATATTCATATATTTACCTGAGTATATATAAATATATATATCTCTCTGAAGCTGTAACAAACTTTGTATTTATATTCAAACAGAATAAAGATGTTGAAAGTGAAAGTATTGAGAGTTATTGCTACAAACAGTAACACAAAAGCTTCCATACATGTATAAAAATATTTTCCCTATAGAATACTATATCTAGAATAGTACAGAAATAGAGGAATGCTCTGATATACATTCTGCTGCACTTAGTATATTCAAAGGAAGCACTGGGCTTTGTTGTGCACTTCTGGAAGATGAAAATTTACTAAGGCCACTGGAGTTATTTACTCTATGTCAGGGTTGACTTTTCTTTTATTGTTGTACGTAGGGTCGAGATAATCCAGCCCCAGTCCAAAAGTTCTAACCTAAATATGAGAATACTTATTCTTTCTTTTTAGAACTTCCATCAAGACAAGAACTGTATGTATTTCCAAGAGTGTGTGATGTAAAATCACACTCCTGTCTTTTTGTCTTTGTGGCAGAAGTCGGGTACTTACGGTAACAAAAAAATTAGTCTAGGTCTCTTTTTAGAAGACAGATGTTGATGATGGAAGCAAATATGGTACATGGTAGTTGGCCACATTTCAAATGGGTGATAGTGAACAATCACTGAAGTGCCATAGGTGGCTCTTACTTACCGGTTAAAATCTTCTTTGTGAGGAAGGCTCAGCCCACTGATGTCAAGCATTTCTGGCAGTTCCTAGATAGATGAAAAGAACCTCAATGGGCTAGTTTAATGAGACCAGAATTAAAAACACCCAGATGCCAGGTTATTAAAGACACTTTTACATTTCTTTTAAAAAATATGATGTGGTGTGTGGCTTGGTTTGAATAAATCTTCAGAGCTCAGTAGCTGATTGAATTTACCTAACCTGTAGGGAAAGAAAATGGAAATAACCTCTGATCAAGTTTATTTTATAGGCTTCTTTCTGTACATACAGATATAAAATAGGTGGCTAGATAAATATATACACAGAAAATGAGTCACATGGGTATGTCTATGAAATGTTTATTTCTGCATACAACGTTCAAAAAAAAAAAAAAAGCCACAGAAATAAAGTAGGTGAGAGGACATCTCTGTATGCTACCCCTGAAGCCGAGATCAATTAAATAAGCAAATTAGCAGAAACCAGGTGATTGCAATCAGCCAATTTGCACAGCCCAGGTGATCCCAACCAGACAGGTAGCTTAGCCCAGGTGGATCCAATCATCCAATTATCTAAATGGTGACTGTGGCTTTGTCAAGACAGGCACCAAATGGTGCATGAGAACAGAACATGTACAGACATGCAGGGCGCTGAGATACTGTCCTGGACAGATGTGTTACATGACTTTCCTTTCAGCTTATTTCTGTGGCTTTGCCCTTGAAGATAGAGCTTTGTTGATATTTACATAAACAACATTGTATAACTATGTTCCATTCTGACATGCTATTTAGCAAAAGAAGAAAAAAGTAATTCTACATCAGCATCTTTAGAGCATGCTAAAAGATTAAAAATGTCTCTTGGGGAACATGTTTTGTATATACAAATATTTAGATAGAAATATTTATATAATTCTCCATGTGAGCGTTGGTCTTGCTATGTATATTTATATCTAGATGTGTCAATCTTTGTATTGATATGAAAGGCTGTGAATAGTAAGTTAAAAAGTAACTTCTGGCCGGACACTGTGGCTCACACCTGAAAGCCAGCACTTTGAAAGGCTGAGGTGGGTGGATCACCTGAATTCAGGAGTTCAAGAACAGCCTGGCCAACATAGTGAAACCTTATCTCTACTAAAAAATACAAAAAAATTATCCAGACTTGGTGGGAGGCATCTGTAATCCCAGCTACTTGGGATACTGAGGCAGGAGAATTGTTGAACCTGGGATGCAGAGGTTGCAGTGAGCCAAGATTTCACCACTATCCTCTATCCTAATCAATAGAGCAAGATTCAATCTCAAAAAAAAAAAAAAATGGTACATAAAACCGTTAAAGTACTTTTATAGAATATGTAACTCTGCATAAATCTGTTAATAGATACACCATATAAAATAATTTTAATATCAATAACAAAAATATAGAAGCATAGTTTTGTATTCAGTTGAAGTTATGAGAATTATATTGCTTTAACTTTAAGATGGTTGTAATCTCCAGCTATCAAGATGATTACAAAGATAATATTTATAGAAAGTATGCAAAAGGAAATCAAAAACAATCAAAGCATGCCAGTACAAAATTAAATTAAATTTAAGAAAGTAAAAAAGGAATTGAGAAAAATATACTACTAAAAACACATAAAACAAGAACAGTATAACTGGCAATAACAACTTCATTTCTTTCAGCAATCATTTTGAATATAACTTAATTAAACTACTTAATAAAATGAAATGTAATCTTAGGACTTTGTAAGGCCAAGGTAGGCTGATCAGTTGACCCCAGGAATTCAAGAACAGAATGGGCAATATGGCAAAACTCTGTCTCAACAAAGAATACAAAGAAGGTAGCTGGGTGTGATGGCACATACTTGTAATCCAGCTACTTGAGAGGCTGAAATGAGAGGATCATCTGAGTTTGGGAGGTTCGGGCAGCAAATCATCCTGGTTGACAGACTAAGACCCTATCTCCAAAATACACAAGGCTGGGTGTGGTGGCTCATGCCTGTAATCCCAGCACTTTAAGATGCTGAGGCAGGCCAACCACCTGAGGTCAGGAGTTCAAGAGCAGCCTGGCCATTATGATGAAACCCAGCCTCTACTAAAAATAGAAAAAAATTAGCCAGGCATGGTGGCAGGTGCCTGTAATCCCAGGTACCAGGGAGGCTGAGGCAGGAAAATTGCTTGAACCTGGGAGGCAGAGGTTGCAGTGAGCTGAGATTGCACCATTGCACTCCAGTCTGGGCAGCAAAAGCAAAACTCCATCTGGAAAAAGAAAAGAATATATAAATAAATACAGTTATATGAAGAAAAAAATAGAATGCCTGATTGGTTTTTTATAAAGCAAACAATATGCTCCCTACAAGAGACTCATTTCAGCAATGAGGTTAAAAGTAATATAACAAAAAAAGTATATTCCATGAAAATACTGCCACAATTGAGAAAGGTGGTCATAATTATATTAGATATAATATGCTTTAAGTATGGCCATGAGACAATGACTGATATTATATTATGATAAAGTGAGTTGATTTAGCAGGAATCTATAACAATAATATTTATCTATCTGCATATGTGTATATAACATCAGGACTTTAAAATATATGAAGCAAATATTGCCAAAAGTGAAGCAAGACATACATAGCAACATAATAATTGCAGACATCAAGACCCCATTTGCAGTAATAAAGAGAAAATTCAGATAAAAAATAAGAAACAGAAAACTAAGACATTATAGACCATATTAATTATTTTGCATATAGAGGAATACTTGAGAGTGCATAATTTATAAAGAAAAAAGGTTTATTTGGCTCACAGTTTGTCAGACTGTATAAGTGCGTGCCAGCATCTGCTTCTGGTGAGGATTTCAGGAAACTTAAAATCATGGTGGAAGGTAAAGAGTAACCACACATACTATATGAGAAGAGACAGAGCAGGTGTAAGGTGAAGGACCTGAGTTCTTTTAATGAACCAGTTATCATTTGAATTAATAGAGTGTAAACTTTTTGGTTACCAAGGGGTTGTACCAAGCCATTCATGAGAAATTTGCCCCCATGACACGAACATGTCCCACCAGGTCCCATATCCAACACTGAGGATTTATATTGCAGCTCGATGTTTGGACAACAGGGACATCCAAACCATATTATAGACCAACTAGGCTTCACAGACACAAAAAAAACTCTCCAGTGAAAACCAAGAGAATACACAATATTCCTATTTGCATCTGGTGTATTCTGTTAGGACACATAGCAAGTTTTATTAAATTTAAAAATACTGACTGTGTGCAGTGGCTCTTGCCTATAATCCTAACACTTTGGGAGACCAAGGTAAGAGGATCCATTGGTGCAAAATGTTTGAGACCAGCCTGGACAACATTGTGAGATCCTAACACTACAAACAAGCAAACAATTAGCCAGACATGGTAGTGCATATCTGTAGTCTTAGCTACTGAGAAAACTGAGTTGAAAGGATCACTTGAGCCCATGAGGCTGAAGCTACAGTGAGCCAAAATTATGCCACTGCACTGCAGCCTGGGATGCAAGATCTTGTCTCAAAACAACAACAAATACGTTAAGAAGATTAAAATTATATACTGTGTGTTTTCTAACAAAAATTCAATGAAGCTAGAAATTAAAAGCAAAAGTCAAACTGGCAACTTCAAAACTATGTGAATATGAAGCACATTCTTCAACACATTCTTGCTGTGGTGTCAAAAAAATGTCATTTTTCAAAGATGTCAATACAACCTACCATTAAAAGCTACAGAACATAAACAGTGTGATACTGACACAAAGATTAACAGATGAAAGAACAAAATAGAGAGCTCAGAAATGAGCCCTTCTGTATATGATCAAACGATCTTCCACAAGGTTGCCATGAGCACAAAATAGAGAAAAATAATCTTTTCAAAAAATGATGTTGAAAACCGAATATCAAAACTGATAAAATAAAGTTGGATTATTTCCTTGAATAAAAATATATTTTAAATAAAATACTTAGACATAAAAGACTAGAAAATCTTTTAGAAAAACTACAGGAAAAAGACATGACATTGGTCTTGGCATCATTTTCTTAGATACAAAATGAAATGCATGAGCAGCACATGAAATAACAGAAAACTTTAACTACACTAGACTTCAAAATTTCTGCATATCAAAAAAAAAAATTCAAGAGTAACAACATCCCTTAGAAAATGGATGAAAACATTTGCAAATTACATGTGAAATAAGTTAATATTCAAAATATACAAACAACTCTAAAAACTAAACAATAAAGTTGAATAACTTGATTTAGATATGGACAAACAAAATTTTCATTTAAAAAGTACACAATTGTGAAAAAGCATTTGAAAAGACACAAAAAATTACTAACTTGTAAAGAAATGAAAAATAATAATTAAAAAAAACACTGACAAACAACTGACAAACACTGACAAACACTGACAAAATCACCTCGCACCCATCAGAATGGCCACTATATATTTTTTAAAAACAGCAAATCTGTTGATGATGCAATAAAAATGAAACCAATGTTAAATGTTGGTGGAAAACAAGGATGCAACCATTATTTTAAAAAGTTATACATGTTCCTCATTTATAAATCTATATCCAAAATATGTAACAAAGGCCAGGCACAGTGGCTCAAACCCATAATCCTAGCAATTTGGGAGGCCAAGGGGGCAGATCACCTGAGGTCAGGAGTTTGAGACCAACCTGACCCCATCTCTACTAAAAACACAAAAAATTAGCTGGGCATGGTGGTGTGCACCTGTAACCCCAGCTACTCAAAAGGCTGAAGTAGGAGAATTGCTTGAACCTAGGAGGCAGAGGTTGCAGTTTACTGAGATCGCAACACTGCTCTACAGCCTGGGTGACAGAGCAAGACTCCATCTGAAAAAAAAAAAAAAAAAAAAAAACCACAGGACATGGGAGGCATATTTGAAAATCCATGTCTATTGCAGCAGTATTCACAAAAGCCAAAGGGGCGAAGCCATTCAGATGTCTCTTGATTTATAAACATATCAAAAAAGGTAACATATACATACAATAGATTATTATTCCACCTTAAAAAAACCTTGTTCTATTTTAGGATGAACATTGAGAATATTATATCACCTGAATTAATCTAGTAACAAAACTATGGATACTGTATGATTACACCTATACTAGATATCCTAAGTAGTCAAAATGATAAAAACAGAAAATGGAAGGTTTGTCTGTCAAAAGCTGGAGAGAGTTGGTAAAATGAGATGTTGTTACTTAATGAGTATTGAGTTTTAGTTTTGCAAGATGTAAAGTTTCTAGAAGTATTTTGCATAACAATGTAAATATACTTAATATGCCTGAAGTGAAAAGCTTTTTTTTTTGAGACAGGGTCTCACTCTGTTACCTGAGCTGGAGTGTAGTGGCACAATTTTGACTCCCCCTCAATCTCCCATGTAGCTGGGACCACAGCTGCACACTGCCATACCTGGCTATTATTAATTTATATATATATATAGAGAGAGAGAGGGGTCTCCCTATGTTGCCCAGGCTGGTCTCAAACTTTTGGGCTCCAGGGATCCTCCTGTCTTGGCCTCCCAAAATCTTGGGATTACAGATGAGAGCCACAACCATGCCTGGCCCTGAAGTATACACATCAATAAATTTAAGATAGTAAATTTTATGTTATGTGTTTTTAAAGCAATGTTTATAGAGAAAAACTTTTTTAAAATCCAGAATTATAAATCTTTTTGAAAATTGACTTTGAATCACAAAAGGGTTTCTCTCACAAAAAGAAATATATATTAATCACTAAACACATGATGAAAGTAAGACTATCTCCATGACTACTCACTTAGACAAGATAAAACTACCATCGAAAATTAGCTAATAGAGAATATGAAATAAGCCATAACTAAAATTTGGGTCATATTTGTAGATTAGCACACATACACATGTAATCTGACTGTGATAGACATGCATAATTTATTTCTTAGTTAAAACTAAATTGACTTAAAGTATACAAACAGAATTGCAAATTGTCTAAAATTATATTACATAAGTAAAACCAATAGACACAATAAACTTATGTTAGGAAACCTACACCAAGGCTGGACTCGGTGGCTCATGACTGTAATCCCAGCACTTTGGGAGGTTGAGGCAGACATATCATGAGGTCAGGAGTTTGAGACCAGCCTGGCCAATATGGTGAAACACTGTCCCTAATAATAATACAAAAATTATCTGGGCTTGGGGGTGCGTCTGTAGTCCCAGCTACTCAAGAGGCTGAAGCAGAAGAATGGCTTAAATTCGGAAGGTAGAAGTTGCCATGAGCTGAGATTGTGCCACTGAACTTTAGTCTGGGTGACAGAGACAGACTCCCTCTCAAAAAAAAAAAATAATAATAATAATAATAAATAAATCTACAGTGAAGAAACTCGCTAACGCAGAATTTCAAAACAATAAGAGAAATGTTTACTCATAAAATCTGGTATACTACATTGATGTATCATCAAAAAAAATTTGTCAGGCAGGGTGTAGTGGCTCACGCCTATAATCTCAGCACTTTGGGAGGCCAAGGGGGACAGATCATCTGAGGTCAAGAGTTTAAGACCACCCTGGCTAAACTGGTGAAACCCCATCTCTACTAAAAATACAAAAATTAGCTGGGCGTGGTGGCACATACCTGTAATACCAGCTACTTGGGAGGCTGAGGCATGAGAATTGCTTAAACCCAGGAGATGAATGTTGTAGTGAGCCAAGATCACACGACTGCAATCCAGCCTGGGTGAGAAAGTGTAACTCTTCTCAAAAAGAAGAAAAGAAAAGAAAAAAATTATCTACGTAACTGCAGTATTTAACTGTTACCATGTACTCATCATATACAAACATTTTAAATCACTGGCATGCGCTCTGTGGCAGTAAAATTTCAGAGAATATGTAGTATCATTATAAATAGAAGATTCTAATGAGAAAGTTAATAAATTAGCCTTTTAAAGAAACTAGAGTTGCTTTTTATGTTTTAAATATATGCTATTGTTACACAAAATGAAACTGCTGTAATCCAACTTTAGAAGCAAAGAATAGCCTTACATTGTTAAATATAGGAAAAGATATATATTTTGCAGAATATGGTTAAACTCTCTGATATGTAAAACAAATATTAAGAAATAAACTGTTATTATTTAGACATAGACTGAAACAAGTAAATGAAAATCCTATAATTCCTTTTTGCCTGCATCAGACTTAAACATATATGTAACTATTTTAGTAAATATGAGGTGCCTACTAATTATCTCATTTACTTCTGGCATACCATGCAAATTCTAGCATATTGTCCTAAATATCTGAATCTAAAATTAGAGACAAATTTGAAATAGAAAATAGAAAGTAAAAATGTATAAGGAGAGTGACATCAGCAAGACAAAAAGATTAAAAGTACCCTATTTTCATATTCCCTTACAACAAAAAAAAAATGTCAGCCATCCCTGACAAAAATGCCTTTATGAGAGAACAGGGCATTATTGCTCACATCTGTAATGACAGCTACGTGGTACATTAAGGTTGGAGAACTGCTTCAGGCCAGGATTTTGAGACCAGCCTGGGTTATGTAGCAAGATGCCATCTCAAAAATAAGCACCTCTAAGAGAGATTTGAGATCCAGGGCTGCAGTTGTGAAAGGCTGTTAAAGCTTAAGTTTGAGAAGTGTTCTATTCAGAAGGCAGGCTTTCATTCACTTCGGATACTACAGAACCCCTGTTTTGGTTACAGACCAGGATAGGGTTCACCCAGCTTGGTTCCTCTGAGAATTCTGAACTTACTCTGTAACCACCACAAACTCCTCCCAGCCACAGTCTGGCAGAGGTCCTGCTATTCCAGAGACCTGGAAGAAGGTGCCCATTTACAGCCATGTAGGCAGGCCTGCAGACCTTGGCCTTTACTAGGGTCACTGAAGCGGTTCAATGACTCAGTTTCAGTTACCTGAGCCACAGTTTATGGCCAGTTCTGCCTATATAGAAATTCACACAGTTACCTGAAGAAATGCTCTCTGGTACTCACTGAAAGCCATACTCATCCGCATCCTGATACAAGGCCCACCATATGCAGGCCCAGCTGCAAAAACTTGCCCTAGTGTCTGCCCTATGGAGCAAAGTCCTGAAGGACATTCAGTCTGTCCAAAAATAAAATGGGGATTACAACTACCCAAGCCCGTAACAAGCCAACTAAAGGTGGACCCTAGTGCAGACCCAGCAGCCTTGTGACCAAGCTACAATCCCTCTTCACTACAAATTCAGACGGCATCTCATCACCCTAAGGGCCCAACAAAAAGAATCTTTACCTTCTGAAATCAGTTTATGAAAACTCGAAGTGGTATTTGCTCCATCAAATTCAGACACCAATACAAAACTATATTGTGCCCATTGTCAGTGCTTCTACTTTAATGTAGCACTGGAAGTATGTGGCAGAAGAATTAGTCAAAGAAATTTTAAAAATCCATTAAAATTGAAGAAAAATAAATAAAAAATTGCTGCTTGTAGATCATATAATTTTATATTTTAAAACCCATAAAGAATACATTAAAAGCTAACTAAACTAATAAATACACTCAGTAAATTAGCAAAATATAAAATTAACATACAAGTATATGTACGGTTTTATACACTTAAACTATCTGATAAAATAGAGGAAGAAAAAATCTTATTTACTATAGCATTAAATAACAAATTTATGAGAAAAAAATTAACCAAGGAAGTAAAAAATCTTTACTAGAAAAAGAAAAAATTAGAAAAGTTGTAAATAAATTTTAAAATATTTTATGTCTATGGATTAAAAGAATAAATATTATTAAAGTGCCATGTTATTCAAAGTGATCTATAGATTCAATAAACTTCCTATTAAAATTGCAGGCCGGGCGCGGTGGCTCAAGCCTGTAATCCCAGCACTCTGGGAGGCCGAGACGGGTGGATCACGAGGTCAGGAGATCGAGACCATCCTGGCTAACATGGTGAAACCCCGTCTCTACTAAAAAATACAAAAATCTAGCCGGGTGAGGTGGCGGGCGCCTGTAGTCCCAGCTACTCGGGAGGCTGAGGCAGGAGAATGGCGTGAACCCGGGAGGCGGAGCTTGCAGTGAGCTGAGATCTGGCCACTGCACTCCAGCCTGAGTGACAGAGCAAGACTCCGTCTCAATAAAAATAAAAATAAAAATAAAAAAAATAAAATAAAATAAAATTGCAGTGGCATCTTTCTGACAGTAATGAAAAATACAATTCTGAAATTTACATGAAACTATAATAAGCTTTGAATTGCCAAAGCAATCTTGATGAAAAGAACAGAGCAGAAAGGTATCATACTTATACTCTTGAACTCTATTTCAATATTATATAGTCATAAAACCAGAATGGACTGGGCAGAAAACTGAGCAGAAAAAATTCAACAGAAACTACTACTCAGACCTGATGCAAAAAGAGAACTTTGGGAATAGTTTTAGTTCCTCAAAATCATGCAGAGATTTGTGTGTCCCCAAAACACTGGAAAAGCAGCCAGATTATGCAGCCACTTATATGCTGTGAAGTGGACTTTGGCTCTCACTGTGAACTTGAAGGAAGCTCACTGAAAGAAAAGAAGAATCCTTAAAGAATTTAAAAGCATATGACAGAAGATGTCCCTTTGTGAGAGAAAAATTAAAACAAAAATAAAAACAAAAACAGCTGCCCAGGAACTATTTCCTTTGGAATACAGCTTCCCACTTTAAGGACTGACTTTCTCCTTAATCTTGGGCTCTCTTATCTGTGTTGTCTGTTGTATTCATTTTCACTCACACCCACCTGGGGGTTTGGCAATCATCTCATGTCTCTTCACAGTCAAAGGTTTTTTTTTCCTTACACCAGACAGGTGATCAGGTCTGGCTTACAAACAACAATACCTGTTTCATTAAAAATAAATAACATGAGGCCAGCGTGGTGGCTCACACCTGTAATCCCAGCACTATAGGAGGACGAGGAAGGCGGATCACGAGGTCAGGAACTCGACACCACCATGACCAACACGGTGAAACCCCGTCTCTACTAAAAAATACAAAAAATTAGCCTGACATGGTGGCGGGCGCCTGTAGTCCCAGCTACTTGGGAGGCTGAGGCAGGAGAATGGCGTGAACCCGGGAGGCGGAGCTTGCAGTGAGCTGAGATCCGGCCACTGCACTCCAGCCCGGGTGACAGAGTGAGATTCTGTCTCAAAAAAATCAATCAATCAATCAATAACATGAATTGTGCTCATATTCTCCAATTACAAGCTAGTAATGGGCTCAGCAGAGAGGATGTAATACAATATTCTAGTAAATTAAGACCAAAATGCTAAGTTATAACAGAAATTTCTAAATATTTAGAAAATGCTTTCAACTTGTAGGTTTCTTTTTCTTTTTCTCTTTTTTTTTTTTTTTTAGGCCGAGTTTAGCTCTTGTTGTCCAGGCTGAAGTGCAATGGCGTGATCTCGGCTCAGTGAAACCTCTGCCTCCCGGATTCCACCAATTATCCAGCCTCAGCCTCCGGAGTAGCTGGGATTTCAGGTGTGCGCCACCATGCCTGGCTAATTTTGTATTTTTAGTAGAGATGGAGTTCCTCCATGTTAGTCAGGCTGATCTCAAACTCCTGAACTTCGGTAATCTTCCTGCCTCAGCCTCACAAGGTGCTGGGATTATAGGCGTGAGCCACCGTGCCAGGCCCTGCATGCAGGTTTTTAAATTTTACTACCTGATACTACTGAATCAAAACTTGGTGCTAGCAGTTAGATTTTCAGGTGGGGGCAACAATATTTTATGCCAAAATTTCTGGAATTACCACAAGTTTTCAGTGAAGAATAAAACTCAACTCAGGAATGTGGAAAGTGTGGATTAAGATGAAACATCTTGAAGAAATTCTTTTCTACATGAACAAATTCTGAAGATATTCTGGAAAAAAAGCATTCTGAAAGTCTTTGATGCAAAGAATAAATTACTAAAAAACATTCCACAAAAAGAGAAATAAAACCTTTAGGGTGTATTATGAATTTTGTATTAAAGTTATCCTCAGCAAGAAAGACCAGGTTTCTGTAGTTCTCTAACATCATATCCCTATATAAATTCCGCTGTTCGGTATCCAGACAATGCCACTCCTCCAGAGAGAATTCTATGACCACATCTCTAAATTGTAATGGACCCTAAAACACACACATTTTTACCAAGTAGCCGTGGGCGGAGTTTTTATTTTGTCTTAAGGTGAAATTGGAAAGTAAAGAGAACCGGTTCTTACTTACAGGACTGACTAACATTATCCAATAAAATAATTTTCAACACAGAAATATTCTCTAATGTATTCTTTAACTCTGAGAAAAAAAAAGCTGCGTAAGATCCACAACATCAGTTCATATATGATATTGTTCTAGGTAACAAGGTATAAAATTAAGGGCATGAACATGTACATTTTTGAGGGCAACCTCCACCTCCTGGGCTCAAGTGATTCTCCTGCCTCAGCCTCCCAAGTGCTGTTACTACAAGCTCATACCACCATGCCTGGCTTTTTCTTTTCCTTTCTTTCTTTTTTTTCTTTTTTTTTCTTTTTTTTTTTTTTTTTTGCATTTTTAGTACGGACGGAGTTTTACCATGTTAGCCAGGATGGGATGGTCTCAATCTCCTGACTTTGTGGTCCACCAGCCTCCCAAAGTGCCGGGATTACAGGTGTGAGACACCGCGGCCGGCCATAAGCATTTTCTTAATCCTGCTCTGCATAGAGCTGACGGAACACACAGATGGAGCCTCGACATTGCATGTTTTCCATCTTTACTAAGGACCACAGTTTTTCCCAATAGAAATCTTGAGTATCGACATCTTTTCGTGTTCAACAACCACAAAGGGAACATTTTTAATATTGCGTGTTGGAAACAATTACTCGGAGTCTCAGAGAAAACGAGCACTCAAACAGAGAACATCTAAGCAAGGCACATTTACTCCTATAGAAAGCTGCGTCTCACAGATGGAGCAATAGCAAGGGCACAACTGGACAAGGGAGGGGAAGGGGGTTTTACCCCTTACGTCTCTAGTCCCTACTGCTGTATCTTTCTCGTATTGGCTAGGGTTAGACTGCACAGTCTTAGCTAATTCTGATTGGCTATTTTAAACAGAGCAAGGGTGGCCCCGTGAGCAGTTTCAGCAGGAAGTACGGTTCCAAGGCACGTGACTAGGGGTGAGTCAGAATAGAGCAGGTAACTAGGGATGGCTCAGAGCAGGTGACTAGGGGTGACTCAGAACAGATTAGGTGACTGGGGATGAGTAAGGACCCTAAATATGTGAGCTAGAAGGGGGTCATTTACTGAAACTAGGGGCAAGGAGACATAAAGATAGAGGAATTTAAACATTAGAATGGAGAACAAAGAATAGGGAAGCTGAAAATACTGAAATATTTGTTCTTTGAAGAGGACTTCAGAACTCATTGTACTTAACGATTTTCCTCTCTTGGATTTTAAAGGAAATTAACAAGCTGAAACTATTAAAGAGATACTTACTGTATCCTACATTTCAGACCGTAAATTCTTGCTGAGAATTCTGCATGGCTTATAAGAAGCTATGATGTATAAAATGTAGAAAAGGCTCTGGGATATAGGAAAGAAATATTTTTCAGAGACCCTTGACTATCATAAGAACTTTAAGAAGTACTTAAACCAAACTCATTAGGGAGGAAAAACACAAGTAGAGAAGTATGTTTACCTGAAGAAAAGCCATTTTTTCTTTCTCCCTCTTCTCTGGAATTCCTTCTCAGATGAGACTCTCTGGACAAATTACACCTGCATCTTGAGAATATGCCTTTAAAGGTGTCAGTACCACATGTTTACCTGCTAGCACGACATCAACTGGCAGAAAAAGTCCACCCATTTCTGTCCTTTAAAACAGAAGAGATTCAGGAACAATGTACTGCTCCATGAAGATAATAGCATAAGTTTCTCCTTTCCTTTCCTCAGGTGCCATCACCGGCCACAGACACCAGCAATTTCTGCTACAGTGATGCAAATATGTGCCACACTGACCTGTCCCTACCAAATCCAAACAGAACAGGCCTTGTGACCACCCTTTAGTGCAAAAGTGGAACTTAATTCTCATGAATATATTTTGAAGCCCTCGTACTTGATTCTGGCCTCACCTTAGAGTCACATGAGGCCCTTCATTAAAACAACATGGATGCTTCCACCCAGAACAATGAACAGAAGCTGTGGGGAGGGCACAAGAGGTTTCTGCAAATTGGCCATGTGATCCTAATGAGAAGCCTGGGCTGATCACCACTAAGCTAAGCATTGCTTCTCAGGCTTTAACGAGTTTATAAATCACTTGGTAATTTTGGCCCCACTTTATGTAATGTGATTCTGCAGGTTTGAAAAGGGTCCATGAATGGGTGTTTTAAACAAGTTTGCTGTCAATGCTGATGTTGCTTCCCCTTGGCTCATTATTAGCATTAGTTAGAGAAGCAGGCACAGCACAGGGTCCCTTACACTCTGCACTCTCATAACAACCAAATACTTCTGGTACAAATAAGGACAACCCATCTCCATCCTAAAGATATATTCTTTGCTGGCTCTTTAAAGTTGACAGAGAAAATAGAAGGCAGCAATGTCTCAATAAGTTTGGATTTAAAAACAGCTTGTACACCTGTACTAATGCAATGTTTATTAAGCAGGTACTATGAGCTCAAGAGTAGGATACAGAGCACTGTGCTGGGCATAACACATTATGTGATTTAATTCTCATAACACCCTGGGAGCTGGTACTAAGGGTTTAATAATTTCCAGGATTTAGAAAAAGGGCCCAGCATTTTTATTTCTTCTTCTGTTTCTCTGTCATCAAAGTTTTTAAAAATTGTAAAGAATAAAAGCTAAATATAGACAGATGAAAGACATATAGAAAGGAAGAGTTTAATGTAGTTTACAGAAAATTTTATTCTGTTTATGTTTACTTTTTTGTGACTTGTGTAGCAATGGCTGGGTCTGTAGGAAGAGAAGGCAAGTTACTAAATAGAATGTCTCTGCAAGCACTAGTTTTAATAGAAAATTTAAAAACTAAGACCCAACAATACATGCTTTATTTTTCCCATTTATCTGCTTTTGGGTTTCAGGAAATTGTGAGCACCAGCTCTAGAAAGGCAGCAGGATTCACCAGCCAAAACTCTGATCTCTTCTAATCAGTTCTGTGAGACAAGACTTCAGGGTAGGGTCAGACCTAAATAAGGCCTCCAAAAAGGGTGAATCTGAACAGGTCTGTGACAGGGGGAGGACCCTATGTAGAATTCTGTTCTCTATGGCACTATGGTACTTCCAGTTTTGTTTTTTCTAAGCTTACTTAAAATAAACTTAAATCCCAGAGTTTCTGAAATTTTAGACTCTTCTAACCACTACCTTGTCAACCTTACACTGTATACTAATATGCAATTACATAAATCCCTTAAGGTTTTCTAGGGTAATTTTATTTTGGCGTGGGGACAGAGTCTCGCTGTGTCACCCATGCTGGAGTGCAGTGGCATGATCTTGGCTCATTGCAACTCTGCCTCCCTGGTTCAAGCAATTCTTTTGCCTCAGCCGCCCGAGTAGCTGGGATTACAGGTGTGCACCACCACGCCTGGCTAATTTTTGTATTATTACAAAACCATATATTTGCCAGGCTGGTCTTGAACTCCTGACCTCATGATCCACTTGTCTCAACCTCCCAAAGTGCTGGGATTACAGGCGTGAGCCACTGCGCCCAGCCTTTCTAGGATAATTTTATTAGAAAATAAATATGTACACATAACAAGGTAAAAGAAATAAAAATTATACAACTGGGCACAGAGGGTCACTCCTGCAATTCCAGCATATTGAGAGGCCAAGGCAGGTGGATCATGATGTCAAGAGTTCAAGACTAGCCTCACCAAGATGGTGAAATACAATGTCTACTAAAAATACAAATGTTAGCCGGGTTCGGTGGCAGCCGCCTGTAATCCCAGCTACTCAGGAGGCTGAGGCAGGAGAATCACTTGAATCCAGGAGATGGAGGTTTCAGTAAGCCAAGATTCTGCCACTGCACTCCAGCTTGGGTGATAGAGTGAGACTCCATCTCAAAAAAGAAAAAAATATATAATAACAATTCTTCTGTTCATAAATCTCCCTTCAGGTGTAGACAACAGAAGTCACAACAATATAAAGAAAGTGGCCTAAATAAAGCCCAAGATTCTGGACACATCTATTTGGTACACCAACCATATGATGCATAATTTAATTATTTACCCAGTTGCTAGTCTAGACTAAAAGTTTCTGGATTGTAGGAACTATGACTGTTTCATTTTTTTGTTGTTTTGTTTTGTTTTGTTTTTGTTTTTTAATGGCCATATGAAATGGAAGCAACTAGTTTATCTATTTGGGTCTCCAGATCTTTTCCTTGTTTATTATCCAATGACCAGGAAACTGGAGAAACTCTCATCTGGGTACCAACCAAAGACACCTCTTGTATGAGGGGATGAACAAATACAGGATGACTCACTTCTCTTACACTGAGACAGAAGCAGAATTAACCACTCTTGTCAGCCTGACACAATTCTTCTCTGGACATCCTTAAATGCCTCAAAGGCACCTAAGTGATTATAAGAGAATTCCCAGTGACCCAGGGCTGATGGCTCAATAATAAGCCAGGCTGGAGAAACTCAAGCTGATTCTAAGTAAAAAAAAATGGAACTGCATGGCCGAGCATGGTGGTTCCTGCCTGCAATCCCAGAACTATGGAAAGCAGGTCTAATAAGATATTCATCTAATCTGTTTTCAAGGTTTTTAGCTTCCTTGTGATGGGTTCGAACATCCTTCTTTAGCTCAGAGAAGTTTGTTATTACTGACTTTCTGAAGCCTACATCTGTCAGCTTGTCAAAGTCATTTTCTGTCCTGCTTTGTTCCATTGCTAGTGAGGAGCTTTGATACTTTGGAGGAGAAGGGGTGCTCTGTTTTTCAGAATTTTCAGCTTTTCTGCTCTGGTCTCTCCCCATCTTTGTGGTTTTATCTACCTTTGATCTTTGATGATGGTGACCTACAGATGGGGTTTTGGTGTAGATGTCCTTTTTGTTGATGTTGATGCTATTCCTTTCTGTTTGTTAGTTTTCCTTCCAACAGTCAGGTCCCTCAGCTGCAGGTCTGCTGGAGTTTGCAGTAGGTCGTTGCCAGGAGATGCACAAAGGAGCAGCAACAGGGATAGTGGTTTGAGTCGTAAGGGGTCCAAATATGGGGGGAGTGGAATTAATGTAACGAGGAAGATTTTTTAAGTAGGTGCAGAGAAGGGTGTCAGCCCACTGATATGAAGTGTCTTAAGAGGCTTTGCTGGACCTATCCAGAAAATAAAGAAATTTTTTTTTTTTTTTTTTTTTTTGAGACGAAGTCTCGCTCTGCCGCCCAGGCTGGAGTGCAGTGGCCGGATCTCAGCTCACTGCAAGCTCCGCCTCCCGGGTTCACGCCATTCTCCTGCCTCAGCCTCCCGAGTAGTTGGGACTACAGGCGCCCGCCACCGCACCCGGCTAGTTTTTTGTATTTTTTAGTAGAGACGGGGTTTCACCGTGTTAGCCAGGATGGTCTCGATCTCCTGACCTCGTGATCCGCCCGTCTCGGCCTCCCAAAGTGCTGGGATTACAGGCTTGAGCCACCGCGCCCGGCCAAATAAAGAAATTCTTTAGGAGACTAGAGATGAGGGCCATTGAAAGAGGTTCAAAGATGTAAGGAGACAGGAGATGTTGGAGAAGCAGGATAGCGTCCTGCTGGGAAGACTGGTAAGAGGGGCTGCAAAGAAGAAGGTCATCAACATATTGAATAAGGTGGGAGGCAGACAGCAGAAAGAAAGTCAGTCATGAGAGAGGACCCGACTAAAGCAGTGTGGGCTGTCCCTGAAATCTTGGTGTAGAACAGTCCAGGTGAGTTGCTGGGACTGGTGGGTGTCAGGGTCATTCCCAGTAAAGGTGAAAAGAGGCTGGGAGGAGAGATGCAAGGGGATAGTAAACAAGACATCTCTGAGGTCGAAAACAGAATAATGAGTTGTGGAGGGGGTTATTGTGGAGATGAGAGTATAGGCGCTTGGCACAACAGGATGGATGGAAAGGGCAATCTGATTTATGAGGCAAAGGTCTTGAACCAGCCTGTAGGACTTATCCGGTTTCTGGATGGGTATGATAGGGGGATTTTAGGGAGAATTTATAGGCTTTAAAAGGCCATGCTGTAACAGGCAGGTAATAACAGGCTGTAGTCCCTTTTTCTTTTCTTTTTTTTTTTTTTTTGAGACGGAGTCTTGCTCTGTCGCCCAGGCTGGAGTGCAGTGGCCGGATCTCAGCTCACTGCAAGCTCCGCCTCCCGGGTTTAGGCCATTCTCCTGCCTCAGCCTCCAGAGTAGCTGGGACTATAGGCACCTGCCACCTCGCCCGGCTATTTTTTTTTTTTTTTTTTTTTGTATTTTTTAGTGGAGACGGGGTTTCACCGTGTTAGCCAGGATGGTCTCGATCTCCTGACCTCGTGATCTGCCCGTCTCGGCCTCCCAAAGTGCTGGGATTACAGGCTTGAGCCACCGCGCCCGGCCCAGGCTTTAGTCCCTTTAAAGCCTGCTGTGGGATGGGACACTGGCGTTGAGCAGGGTAAGGGTGATTAGGTTTTAATGGGATAGTAATGGGCATGTGATTGGTTGCCAGAGAGGGAATAGAGGTGTCCCATACTTGTGGGCTAAGGTGGGGGGATACAAGAGGAAGACGTGAAAAAGGCTTTGGGTTGGGAAGAAAGGCAGCAAAAATGTGGCTGTAGTCCAGGAAGAGTCAGGGTAGTGGATAATTTCGTTAAAATGTCTCGACCTAATAAGGGAACTGGGCAGGTGGGGATAACTAAAAAGGAGTGCATAAAAGAATGTTGTCCAAGTTGGCACCAAAGTTGGGGAGTTTTAAGAGGTTTAGAAGCGGCCGGGCGCGGTGGCTCAAGCCTGTAATCCCAGCACTTTGGGAGGCCGAGACGGGCAGATCATGAGGTCAGGAGATCGAGACCATCCTGGCTAACACGGTGAAACCCCGTCTCTACTAAAAAAATACAAAAAAAAAACTAGCCGGGCGAGGTGGCGGGCGTCTGTAGTCCCAGCTACTTGGGAGGCTGAGGCAGGAGAATGGCGTGAACCCGGGAGGCGGGGCTTGCAGTGAGCTGAGATCGCGCCACTGCACTCCAGCCTGGGCGACAGAGCGAGACTCCGTCTCCAAAAAAAAAAAAAAAAAAAAAAAAGAGGTTTAGAAGCCTGGCCGCCAATACCCGCAACAGTTAAAGGGGCAAGGGAAACAGGCCCTTGAAAAGAAGGTAATGTGGAGTGGGTAGTCCCTGTATTGATTAAAAGGGGGACAGACTTACCCTCCACTGTGAGAGTTACCTGAAGCTTGGTGTCCATGATGATCCAGGGGGCTTCCAAGGAGATTGGGCAGCTGCAGTCTTCAGGTGCTAAGCTGAGCAGATCTGAGAAGGAGTCAGTCAGAGAGCCTTGGGCCAGAGCTTTACAGGCTCTGTGAGTGGCTGGCAGGTTAGCTGGGCAGTCTGATTTCCAGTGAGTCCCTTCACAGATGGCTCTTGGCTTGGGAGGAATCCCAGGCTGTGGGCGTTCCTTGGCCCAGTGGTCAGATTTCTGGCACTTGAAGCAAAATCCTGAGGGAGGAGGTCCTGTAGGAATGCCTGACCACTGCAGCTTAGGCATTTTGAAGTTCTTGTGTGCTGGAGGTGTGGCTGTGTTTTGTCTCACAGCAGAGGCAAGTCATTATAACTCAGAAATGCGTTGTCACTTGGCAATTGTAACTCCGAAATTGTACACCTTGAAGGCGAGGATGATTAATTCATGTTGTGGGGTCTGGGGACCAGATTCCAATTTTTGAAGCTTTTTTCTAATGTCAGGAGCTGATTGGTTGATAAAATGCATATTGAGAATAAGACATCCTTCTGGTCCTTCAGGGTCTAATGCTGTAAAGCGGCTAAGGGTAGCCACCAAATGGGCCATGAAGTGGGCCGGATTTTTGTCTTTACCTTGGGTAGTTTCTTTAAGTTTGTTATAATTAACAGATTTGTATGCTGCCTTTTAAAGCCCTTCAACTAGGCAGGAAATCATGTAATCTCACCTAGCTATACCTGGGGAACCTGCCTGATTGTGCCATTAGGGATCTTCTCAGCAAACTGCTCTTATGCCTTCCTGGAGGCCTGGCTTCTGATGGGTGGGTGTCTGTGTGAGTTTGGGCTAGAGAAAAAACTGTTTCCCATTCATCTGGGAAGAGGGTAGAATTTAAGATGACATTTAAGTCGCTCCCGGTTAAATTGTAGGACTGGGTTAAATACTGGAATTCCTGTATATATTTAGTGGGGTCTGACGAGAAGGAGCCCAGACACTGACTGATTTGGGAAAGGTCTGATAGAGAAAAGGTACATGAACCCTTACTGTGCCCTCAGCTCCAGCCACCTCTCTAAGGAAATTGTTGGGCAGGTGGGGGAGAGCTAGTCGCAGAATGAAACTGTAAGCTGGATAGAGTGTGAAGAGGGGAGGTGATAGAAGGGTTGTAGGGTGTGGGAGTAGAGGCCAAAGTAGAGTTGGAACCTGATTCAGCCTGGTGGGGGAGTGACCTGAGGAGAAGCAGTCTGGGGAGGAGGGGAGGGGTCAGATGGGTTGGTAGAAAAGAAAGATTCAAAAGACTCAGTGATGCTTGGGGTTGGGACTGAAGGGGTAGGCAGGAGGAAAAGAAGGAAGACTTGGGATGAGTTGCATTGGGAATAGACATTAGGGAGGGAACAAATGGTAAAAAATGCCTGGACATAGGGCACCTCAGACCATATGCCCGTTTTATGACAAAAATTATCTAGATCTTGTAAGATGGTTAGGTTTTAGGTCAGGTGAGAGTTGAAGAGGTTTTAAGTTTTTGAGAACACAGGCTATGGGGAAAGAAGGAGGAATGGAGGGTGGAAGGTTGCCCATAGTAAAAATGTAAGTTTAGAGAAAAGAGAGGGTAGAGACATGGAAAGAGAGGGGTCGTACTTGCCACCCAGGGGAGGGGGTACTTGCCACCAAGGTGGAGGATCAAGGCAGGCATCCCCGTGGTCATTAGAACACCCCTGGAATGTGGGTGAATAATCAGGCAGCCATCCCTGCAGTGATTAGACACCACAGGAAGACTGTTTTCCAGAGTCCATGACCAGTGCCAGAGTTTTGGGTCCATGGATAAAATGCATCTCCTTTGTCTCTACTAGAGAGGAAAAAGAACTGGAATTGGAAGAACAGGGAGATTGAAGGGTAGTGAGAGAGGCTGGAGAAGAGAGTTAGGAGACCGCTTACCTGACTTGAAATTGGTGAGATATTCCTTGGGCTGGTCTGAGGACCCGTGGTCATAGGTGGATCTCCTCATGGAGTGAGGGTGAGGACAGCAGGCTGGTCTTCTGAAGGAGTACCCATGTCCCAGGTTTTGACACCAACTGTCACACATGTTCATGTGAAGAGACCACCAACAGGCTTTGTGTGAGCAACAAGGCTGTTTATTCACTTGGGTGCAAATGGGCTGAGTATGAAAAGAGAGTCAGTGATGGCAGATGGGGAAGGGGTTGCTTTATAGGAGTTGGGTAGGTAATGGAAAATTACAGTAAAAGGTGGTTATTATCTACTGTTAGCAGAGGAGGGGGTCACAAGGTACATGGTGGGGAGATCGTAAGACTCACTGTCCAGAAGAAGAATGCCACAAGGTCAATTGATCAGTTAAGGTAGGGCATGGATAAGTCACAATGGTGGAATGGGGTAATGTTGGTTAATCAGTTAAGGCAGGAACTAGCTATTTTACTTCTTTTGTGTTTCTTCAGCTGCCCCAGACTACTTGGCTCCTGCAGGCCATCTGGACATATATGTGCAGGTCACAGGTGTTACAATGTCTGACCTTCAGCCTGACAGTGACTAAGCCTCATGCCAAACAACTTGTTACAAAAGACCTAGGGTCCCAGACCATGCCAAAACTTCGTGAGACCTCTCCTCATCTGTCCACAGAAGGGTGTCTGACTCTGGAGCCCAGGTTGTTTCTTCTAGTCTGCTGGTAAATTGTCCATAACCTGGTGAGTGCAGTGTCCGACTCTGGAGCCCAGGCTGTTTCTTCCCACTCTGGTGGTGAATCCTCCATAGTCTGGTGAGTGTAAAGACATATATATATATATACACACACACACACACACATATACATATATATATATATATATATATATATATATATATATATATATATATATCTTTTCCCTTCTCCTCTTCCCATTGCAATTTGCTTATTATGTCAACCTGCTTATTAGATTGATTTGCTTATTATATCATTTGCTTGAACCCAGGAGGTGGAGGTTGTGTAATGGACCAAAGGGTTCACCTTGCCCTTTGCCTTGCCAGAGCCCGTTCATCAAGACATGGGAATTTATGGAGAAAAAGTTGAATATTAAATTTGAACTCAATTGAACATGGACACAAACAATGGTCACCAAGTCTTGGAACAGGTTATGTGAACCCTTGAGGCATTCATCCAGTGCTGTTTTGGAGAAATCTCTATTTCAACCTATTCCTATACATTAGTTATTGAAAAACAAGAGACAATCACAAAAAAAACAAAGTTGACCATTTTGTGTTCCTTGAGCCTACTTGCGAAGGGCCCCCATGACTGGGCCTCATTTCAAAGAATTCGTTATAAAAGAGCTAGGGTCCCAGACCACGCTGAAGTTTCCGGAGAACTCTCCTCATTTGTGCACAGAAGGGTGGCTGACTGTGGAGCCCAGGCTGTTGCTTCCCAGTCTGGTGGTGAATCCTCCATCGTCTGATAAGTGTAAATATATATATATATCTTTTTCCTTTTCCTCTTCCCATTGCAAATTGCTTATTGTATCATTTGCTCATTATATCATTTATTTATTATATCTGCATTGCCATTTACATGGAATGAAGCTTGTTTACCCTTAAAGATATTGTGTGTGTGTCTTTTCTTCTCCCCTCATGTATTTCCCACAGAGAACATTTTTGATGTCAAAAACAGAACTCGAAAACAAAAGTGTGCTACTTCTTGGCCACAAGGAAATGACTGGAGGCTCTGGGGCTTCCCATATCCTAGGTTGGGAACTCCCACAGTTCTCCACTTGGAGATTGAATGGGCAAGGGAAACTAGCCTTTGTGAGAATTGGGAATCTAAATTAGTACAATTTAAACCTTTCAGTGTGCATGAAGCACTGCAGGGGATTCCAGTCAGCAAAGGAGATGCTGAGGAGATCTCCTGGAATGGATGGTGTTCATTTACTGCTTATAGGTTAATGTGTCAAGACAGGGGCTGGTTGCTACAAGAGAAATGTAAGCTGGAAAAGGAAAATGCTAATCTGACTTCCAGACTGACCCTTCCAGACTGACCCATAGGCCCAATGCCAGGTCTATGTCTTGACTGATCAGGCTCAAAGCTATCAGCCTATTGCTGAAAAAAGCAGCTGTCTGAATGGCCTGGTCAGGGTAAACCTGAAGAACTAGTTAGCCAGGGCTTGGAGCAGATAAAAACCCAGGTCCTGTCTCAAGGATGGGAAATTAACCTTGGTAAAATTCAAGGACGTGCACAAACTGAAATTCCTTGACATCCTATGGAATGCAGAGAAATAGTCCATTTCACCAAAGGCTAAGGCTAAAATACTAGAACTTGCAACCCCTATCACTAAAAAGGAGACCTAGAAACTTATTGGATTGTTTGGATTCTGGAGACATAATACTCCCCACTTGGGTAACATTTTAAAACCACTGCATGCAGTCACTAGAAAACACTATGACTTTCATTGGAGAGAGAAAGAGAGCATGGCTTTTGAATAAGCTAAACAAGTGGTGCAACTTGTTTATTCTCATTTCCTGGATCTATGGCCCATGCAGGATGGGCCAGTAGAACTGCAAGTAACTGTCCTAAATCAACAAGCTAATTGGAGCCTTAGGCAGAAACAAGATGGGAAGAAGGTACCTTTCTGGTTTTGGACCCAGAAACTGCCAGAGGCCAACAAAGCTTATACCCCTTTTGAGAAGTGATTGTTAGCTTGCTATTGGGCTTTGTGAGAAAAAGAACGCCTCTGCTTCAGCCATGATATTTTTATGAGGCCTGAAATTCCTATTATGACTTGGATCATGACTTCCCTCAAAACCCACCAGACAGGGCACACCCAAGAAAGTAGCAACGTAAAATGGAAATGGTACATACAAGACCGGGCTAAGCCAAAACCAAAGGGTGTATCAATTTTACATGAGGATGTACAAAACTTGCCAGCTTGAAATACCATTGAGCAACTCCTGCAGATAGGGAAGGAAACCACATCACCCCACCCAATGGGGCAAATCCTTTAAAGAACTAAGCCCAAGGATCAGAAACAGGCTTGGTTTACAGATGGATCTGCCAAATACATTGGTGAGACCTGATCCTGGAAGACTGTGCCTTATAATCCTGTTAAAAACATAAGCATTTCTGGCTGGGTGCAGTGGCTCCTGCCTGTAATCCCAGCCCTTTGGGAGGCCAAGGTGGACGGATCACAGGTCAGGAGTTCAAGACAAGTTTGGACAATATGGTGAATCCCATCTCTACTAAAAATATGAAAATTAGCTGGGTGTGGTGGTGTGTGCCTATAATCCCAGCTACTCAGGAGGCTGAGGCAGTAGAATCACTGGAATCCTGAAAGGTGGAGGTTGCAGTGAGCTGATATCGTGCCACTGCACTCCAGCCTGTGCGACAGACTGTGACTCCACCTCAAAAACAAACAAACCACCAACAACAAGAAAAGCATTTTTGATGAAGGAAGTGGTGGAAGTAGCCTGTTAACTGAACTAGTAGCCATGCTCTGAGCTACTCAGGAGGAGGCCAAAGGGATTTGTCATTTGTATACCAACTCTTGGTCAGTAGCAAAAGGTCTTACCACCTGGATGCCCCAATGGCAACGAAACAAATGGTTAATTGGGAACAAAGAGGTTTGGGGAAAACAATACTGGGAAGATATCTGAATCTTGGTGAACACTACCATTATCACTGTTTTCCTTTTTTTTTTTTTTTTTTTTTTTTGAGATGGAGTCTAGCTCTGTTACCAGGCTGGAGTGCAGTGGCACAATCTCAGCTCACTGCAACCTCCCCCTCCTGGGTTCAAGCAATTCTCCTTCTTCAGCCTCCCGAGTAGCTGGGATTACAGGCACACACCACCATGCCCGGTAAATTTTTGTATGTTTGTGGAGACGGGATTTCACCATGCTGGCCAGGATGGTTTCAATCTCCTGACCTCATGATCCACCCACCTTGACCTCCCAAAGTGCTTGGATTACAGGTGTGAGCCACTGTGCCCAGACCTGTTTTCCATGTTGATGTTCATGCATCTCTGATTTCCCTTGTCAGACTATTTATTCAGCAGGAAGATCAACAGGCCGAAATTTTCACCATAGCTATAAACTTGAGTGCCGGTAAATGGATTACAACATGTTCAAGCCTTGCAATGAGAGACATTATAGTATATGGTGGTATAATTGATAGCGATTACTGGGGATAGTTAAAGGAATAGCACTCCAGATTCCTTTTTTTTTTTTTTTTTTTTTTTTGAGATGAAATCTCACTCTGTCACCCAGGCTGGAGTGCAGTGGCATGATCTCGGCTCACTGTAAGCTCCGCGTCCTGGGTTCACGCCATTCTCCTGCCTCAGCCTCACGAGTAGCTGGAACTACAGGTGCCCACCACCGTGCCCGGTTAATATTTTGTATTTTTTTAGTAGAGACGGGATTTCACTGTGTTAGCCGGGATGATCTTGATCCCCTGACCTCGTGATCCACCTGCCTTGGCCTCCCAAAGTGCTGGGATTACAGGCGTGAGCTACCGCACCTGGCCGTACCACTCCAGATTCTTTTGTTATAAAACCAGAGTTGCAGGTTGCTCAATTGTTAGTGGAACCTTGTCAACAACTAACTCCTGAGGAAATCTCTGCCCCAACAGAGCCTACATACAGAACTGGGAAATTCAGATCCACTGGTACAGTTAGCTGAAATCCTGGAGACAATATATGGGTACAGCATCCATCAGACCCTGCCCCTAATGCTGGTGACCTTGTAGCTATGAAAACAGAAAATCAAGGCAGAGTACAATTTCCTAGAGAAGAGAAACAATATTACATTCCCCTCTGTTTTTGTTATTACAGGGAATAACCAATCTACTAATGGTCAGAACCTGTGTCTTTGTGTCTGAGGCCAAGAATAAATTTATCAACTGTGTAACCACTGGTGCCACTGAAGCCAACAACAGACAGTGTTGGCTATATGTTGAGTTGCCAGAGGCCGCCAGGAATGGGCTACCTTGGAGAATCACCCCGACAACATTTCTGAATGGCTATGTCATTACCAATGTCATTACCAACAACACTTACAATCCAACCTGGACTTCCTTTGACCACAATAAGCAATCTATCTTTGCCCAAGTCAGACAAAAGGTGAACTCCATCCTCACCTTCTGTCAAAAGCCTTGATATCCTGTGCACCCTTCTGCAGAAGTAAATTTGCCTTGCTGAGAACTTCCTTGTTTGAGTGCTCATTTTCCTTGCAACCCCAAGAAGCTCTTGTTTTCAATAGTTGGGACCTTAGGCTCTGATGGTGTGGATTCATGAGTGGAACCTTCTGATCCATGGGTCACACAGTTCCACAGAAAAAGCACAGGTTCCTGGGATGGTTAACATGCTCACTCACCATCTTCCTTGGCTGGGGAGTGGGGGCTCCCCAGCCCCATGTGGCTGTCAAGTGGTGCCCAGCATGACACTGCTCTTCCTTCCTCTCCAGGGGTCACATCAGCCACCTAGTTAGTTCTGATGAGAGAACCTGAATACCTCAGGTGCTGTTAGAGGACTCACATGCTATTATGGTTCTTTTCTATGGTATGCTGCTTCTAGTCAGCCATCTTGGCCCCACCTCCACCAATTTTTATTTGAATGTCTGATAGAATTCAGCTGTGAATCTACCTGGTTCTGAACTTTTTTTTTTTTTTTTTTTTTTTGAGACGGAGTCTCGCTCTGTCACCCAGGCTGGAGCTCTGTCGCCCAGGCTGGAGTGCAGTGGCCGGATCTCAGCTCACTGCAAGCTCCGCCTCCCGGGTTCACGCCATTCTCCTGCCTCAGCCTCCCGAGTAGCTGGGACTACAGGCGCCCACCACCTCGCCCAGCTAGTTTTTTGTAATTTTAGTAGAGACGGGGTTTCACTGTGTTCACCAGGATGGTCTCGATCTCCTGACCTCGTGATCCACCCGTCTCGGCCTCCCAAAGTGCTGGGATTACAGGCTTGAGCCACCGTGCCCGGCCGCTGAACTTTTTTATTGGTTGGCAATTTTAAAAAATTATTATTTTAATCTCACTGCTTGTTATAGTCTGTTCAGTGTTGTTGTTGTTTTTTAATCTAGGAATTGTACATTTCCAGGAATTTATTCATCTTTAGGTTTTCTAATTTGTGCATGTAAAGGTGTTCACAGTAGCCCTGAAGGATCTTTTGTATTTCTGTGGCATCGGTTACAATATCTTATGTTTCTTTTCTAATTGAGCTTATTTGGATCTTCTCAATTCTTGGCTAATGCTGGTAATGGTCTATCAATTTTGTTTATCTTTTCTAAGAGCCAGCTTTTCATTTCATTTATCTTTTGTATTTTTTTTGTTGTTTCAGTTTCATTTAGTTTTGCTCTGATCTTTGTTATTTCTTTTCTTCTGCTGGGTTTGGGTTTGGCTTGTTCTTGTTTCTCTAGTTCCTTAAGGTGTTATCTTAGATTGTCTACTTATGCTCTTTCAGACTGTTTGATGTAGTCATTTGACGCTATGAACATTCCATTTTGCGCTGCTTTTGCTGTATCCCAGACGTTTTCATAGGTTGTGTCATTATTATTGTTCAGTTCAAAGAATTTTTAAATTTCAATCTTGATTTCATCCAATGATCAGTCACAAACAGGTTGATATTAAATTTATTTTTTAATTTAATTTCCATGTTTTTATTTAATTTCTAAAATTTATTTAATTTCCATGTATTTGCATGGTTTCGATGGTTCATTTGGAGTTGATTTTCAACTTTATTCCACTGTAGTCTGAGAGAGTAGTTGATATAATTTTGATTGTCTAAAATTTATTGTGACTTGTTTTGTGGCCTATCATATGTCTATCTTGGAGAATGTTCCATGTGCTGACAAATAAAATGTAGGGGTAGAATGTTCTTTAAATATTTGTCAAGTCCATTTGTTCTAGGGTATAGTTTAAGTCCATTGTTTTGTTGTTATTGTTGACTTTCTGTCTTGATGACTTGTCTAATGCTGCCTGTAGAGTATTGAAGTCCCACATTATTATTGTGTTGCCATCTATCTCATTTCTTATGTCTAGTAGTAATTTTACATTTGGGAGCTTCAGGGTTAGGTGCATATATACTTAGGATTGTGATATTTTCCTGTTGGACTAGTCTTTTTATCATTATATAATGTCACTTTTTGTATTTTTTAAAACTGTTTTTGCTTTAAAGTCTATTTTATCTGATGTAAGAATGGCTACTACTGCTTGCTTTTTGGGTACATTTGCATAGTATATCTTTTTCCAACTCTTTACCTTAAGTTTATGCGACTCCTTACGTGTTGGGTGAATCTCTTGAAGACAGCAGATATTTGGCTGGTAAAATCTTTATTTTTTTTTCTTTTAGTTGATGTTTCACTCTTGTTGCCCAGGCTGGAGGGCAATGGCGTGAACTTGGCTTACCTCCACCTCCACCTCCAGGGTTCAAGCAATTCTCCCACCTCAGCCTCCCAAGTAGCTGGAATTATAGGCATGCACCATCATGTCCAACTACATTTATTTGTTTTTTTTCAGTAGAGATGGAGTTTCTCCATGTTGGTCAGGCCGGTCTTGAACTCCCGACCTTACATGAGCCACCAGGTTTGGCCTCCCAAAGAGCTGGGGTTACAGGCATAAGCCAGCGCGCCTGGGCTGGTAAACTCTTATCCATTCCACCATTCTGTATCTTTTAAGTGGAGCATTTAGGCCACTAAATTAGTAGCATTTAGGCCAATAATCACTATCAATTATACCACCATACATTATAATGCCTGTCATTGCAAGGTTTGAACACACTGTAGTCTATTCATCCTTATTCAAGTTTGCAGTTATGGTAGAAATTTTGGACTGTTGATCTTTTTTTGTTGATTAAGCAGTCTGTCAAGAGAAAGTAGAGATGCATGAGCATCAACATGGAAAACAATGATAATGGTAGTGTGCACCAGGATTCAGATATCCTCCCAGTATTTTTTTCCCCAAACTTCTTTATTCCCAATTAACCATTTGTTTTGTTACCATTGGGGTATCCAGGTAATAAGACCATTTGCTACTGATCAAGACTTGGTATACAAATGACAAATCCCTTTGGCCTCTGCTTGAATAGCTCAGAGGATGGCTAGTAGTTCAGCTAACTGGCTGCTCTCACCCCTTCCTTCATCAGAAATGCTTATGTTTTTAATAGGATTAAAAGCTACAGCCTTCCAGCATCGGGTCCCACCAATGTATTTGGTGGATCCATCAGAAATCAAGCATGTTTCTGATCCTCTGGGCTTAGTTCTTTAAAAGGTTTGTCCCATTGTGTGGGAGGGGAGGTTTCCTTCCCTATCTGCAGAACTTTCTCAATGGTTTTATGAGCTGGCAAATTTTGTACACGCTCATGTAAAAGTGATACCCCCTTTGGTGTTGACTAAGCTGGACTTGTATGTACCGTTTCCAGAAAGGACTTGGGCATGCCCTCTCTGGTGAGTTTTGGGGGAACACATGATCCAAGTCATAACAGAAATTTCAGGCCTCATAAAGACATTATGATTGAAGCAGAGGTGTTCTGTTTCCAGTAAAGCCCTATAGCAAGCTAACAATTGTTTCTCAAAAAGGGTATATGCTTTGCTAGACTCTGGCAGTTTCTGGGACCATGATGTTGGAAATAACACTTAAAATCCTAAATATGATGAACACTCAAAGGATTCTTAGCAAAGCAATTTTACTTCTGTGCAGAGGGGTGCTTCTCCTTGGCCAGTCGCCATAAGAGCACACCTGAACAAAGGGGTATGAGAGCCTTTATTCCTGGTGCAAGTCCTGTCCCTGTATCCTTTCCCCATTGGCCAGGGTTGGGCCGCACAATCTAAACTAGTCCCAGTTGGCTAAACATTTGAACTTTCTTTACATAAGGCGGTCACGTAAGGGAGAGAGGGGAAAGGGGAAAGAATGTCGGCAATGAGCTAGAGAGATAGTCTTCTTTCCAAATAAGGAAAGGAATGTGAGCTGGTATGATAACACCTGGTACTGTTGAGTGTCTGGGCATGTAACAAAGGCAGAAAGAAAGAAAAAAAGGAGAAAAAGGAAAAAGGGGTGGGAGTATTATGAATTAAAGAATAAAGGATTAATCAGGCTATTTGAAGAGAAACCTCATTATATCCCACAGACTTCCCCTTCTAACTCTTTTCCTTCAAAACAATTTTTTAGCATAATTTGGCTCCGTTGTTCTACTTGGTGCTCTAGAAGGAAAAGCTCATTCAAATAAGGGGGAAGAGGATTGTAAGAGGTTTCACAAGAGCTGTTTCAATAAGTCTTTGTGTTAGTCCTCGGGCACAGGGTATAATACAGCATCCTACAAGAATAAGCAACCCTATTCCGATGGCCAGAGAGATGAGGATTGAGGACATAAGTCCCTTCCATATCTACTGAACCAATTTCCCATTACATTTGTGAAGGGATCATTTAGTCCAGAATTTTTGCCTAGCTCATTTGATAAGGCAGTAAGACTTTGTAATGCTTTAGTTTTGGTCCCACCAGGAGCAGTATTATTATGGATATAAGTACAGGATTGGGTCCTGATTATGACACAAACTCCACCCTCCTTTTCTAGTATCATGTCTAATGCTATACTATTTTCCTAGGCCATTTGACTGGTGGGTCCTAATTGTTCAGCTATCCCTTTAATAGCATCTCTAGTATAAGTAATAAACCATTGTTGATTGTAATAAATGTAATTTATCCAATTCACATTTTTATTTACAGTTAACCACCAGAAGAATGTAGATTCGAATCTGTCAGTTATTTGATTTGGGGCCTTAGATTCATTTGGCACTCCTCTTGGGACCCCAATGGCATCTATGTAAATCTGAGAATCAAAGGACCCATGGGGATCCTCTCTTGTTTGACGATGTTTGGCGTCTACCCTTTCTGGTTGATGAAATGCCAGGGTGAAAGGGATGGCCAATTGAATTAGAGCACAAATTCCACTCCAGTTATTTGGCAGAGTGTCCAGTATTGGTCCACCACAATACCGCTGTAGCATCTGCTCGAGGATGGCTAAGGACTGACTGATGGGTAAGCTCTTGGAAGGACTTAAGCTCACTGTATCCCGTTAAGGCTCCCAGGAATGCCAAGTTTTCTCCCTGTCGTGAGAGACACGAAGTAAAGTTGACATTGGGAGATGGACACTGAATGGCCCTCGGGGGCTGACCCGCAGGCTGTTGAACTTCAGGGAACAGCAGAGAAAGAGCTTGGAATGATTTATTGCCCCAGGCTGAGGGGTTTTGGAAGAGAGCTACCCTACAGCTCATGCCCAGTCAACTGGAAGACCATCCAAGTGGAAAGGGGACAATCTGGGTCTCTGATCCACCGTGAGCACCAGTGTAACGTTCACTTTTGTTTAAAATGTGGACGGAATATTTAATCCATTCCAGCCAAGCATTTGCATCTTGATATCATGCCTCTAGAGCTATAGTTTTCCTGAAGTTTTCTACCTCCACAACAGTTACCTTGGTTGGGTCATTTTGGAGATGGGAGGAGGACGTTGGACTCGCTATACTTGGGCAGAGCCTTGGTTTCCACGTGTCTCCTGGACTCTGGTGAATTCCTTTATAATTGTTAACCGGTGGTTTAATTAACCTTAGGGAGAAGATTCGTATAGGGTCCTGTCCTACAACGTCTGCTCTTAATCCATACCATTCGAATATAGAAAGTTCTTGGGCCATTGTCCAGGGATTATTTATAATCAGCAACAATGGAATACAGTGCAATGGCTTACAATTTGGCGGGGTGAGACCACGTTCTAGTTGGAGTTTTTGTTTTAGTCCCCATAAGCTATTTGAAGCAGGGGACCTGGCTATCCACCCTTTGTACTTAGTGGTCCACCAAACATCTGCCCAGTCACTACAAGGACCTCTTTAAAGCTCCATACTTATACTTGGTTGACTCTTTGCAGTATGGACATAGATGCTTATCAACATGGGATAGCTTCTTTTGACCTTGCTCATCTCTGCAAGGGATGACTGAACAGGCTTCCAACTGAAGGGTTAAAGAATGGCTAGCCCAAGTTACACTGATGACAAGATGACCTGTTGAAAAGAAAAGAGAAAATAAACAAGTGATTATTAAGCTCTTTTTAGAGTTAGTTTGGTGGGGCTGAGCCCTGGAGTGACAGTCTATAATTCTGGAGGTGGTTGCGCCTTCTTGACTCGGGTGTTATGAGTCCATCCTCTTTCCACTGTCTGGACTGCAGTCTCAGTAGTTAGGAGCCCGAGGTAGGGTCCTTCCCAAGCTGGTTCAAGTTTCCCTTCCTTCCACTCTTTGATGAGGACATGGTCTCCAGGCTGATTTTGATGTGCTGGAAACTCCAGGGGTGGCATCTGTCGTAGGAGACCTTTAGTCTTAAGGGAAGAGAAGGTAGAGGATATACCAAGTATATAATTTTTGAGGAACTGATCTTTTATTTCAAATGTAGGAATGTCACCAGTGGAGTGTAAGTAGGTCAATCCATAGAGCACTTCAGAAGAGGAAAGGCCAATATCTCTCCGAGGGGCAGTCCAGATTCTTAACAAAGCAGTAGGAAGACATTTAGTCCATGGCCATCGAGTTTCTAAAACTAACTTAGTTAAGTGGTTTTTTTAAGTCTGATTGATCCGCTTTACTCTTCCTAAGGAAGGTGGATACCAAGGGGTATGGTATTCCCAATTTATATCTAGAACCTGGGCTAACTTCTTAATGACATGTGTACTGAAAGGTTCCATTATCTGAATCAATATTTTCTATTAGTCCAAATCTGGGTACGATGTTTTCAACTACATGCTTTAACTACATTATTGACGGTTGCACTTGAGAATGGGATAGCCTCTACCCAGTGAGTAAAGTGGCCTATTATTACTAAGTATTTTAAATGACCAATTGGTGATATTTCAATATAATCAATCTGAACACTTTGCAATGGTCTCGGCCCTGGATTCCTTCCTCCAAGTGGCGATTTCCTTAGAATCTGCTTATTAGTCTTCTTACATATTAAGCAACTATCTAGAACTTGTTTCACCAGGGTGTAAATTCCTATACACCGATAAACCTGGAGAACTGCATCGCACATTGCTTGGCATCCCCAGTAGGTCCCCTGATGTAACTGAGACAAAACCTCCCTCATGAGAGGTTTTGACAACATCTCCCTTTGATCTGGTAATATCCATTTCCCTTCTGCATTCTCTTTAGCTCCTATTCTTATTAACTTCTCTTTTTCAATGGAAGAGAAAATGGGGGTTGCAGTAGGAGAAGGAAGGCATGGAGTTAAATGAAAAACGGGCATTTTGGAAAAAAATGGTAACTTCCTTTGCTATCTGATCTCTGAGATTATTTCACTGACTTATGAAAGACAATTTCTTTTGATGTCCTGGGACATGTACAGTAGCTATCTCTTCCGGCAACTGGAGATTGTGGAGGACATGAGCAATTAGTTCTCTCTGAACTACATCTTGGCTTCTACTACTGATAAGACCCCTCTCCATCCAAATTTTGCAAAAGTGTATGCCACCCCAAAGGCATACTGAGAGTCAGTATAGATAGTTCCTTCTTGGTTTTATAAATGTTCTAAAGCCTGGCTAAGTGCAAACAATTCACAGCTCCAGGCAGACTAATTATTAGGCAATCTTCCTGACACTACTTCTTCAAGCATTTCTCCGTCAATCACTGAATACCCATTATGTCTTTTTCCTTCAATTACCTGGGAGGACCCATCTATGTATAAGTGCCACCCTGTCTTGAAAGGAGCTTCTTCTATGTCTGGTAGAATGTTTGTATGGTAGTTAATCAGATCTAAACATGCATGCTCTCTTTTTAAGTTTGGATCCCCTGTTAAAAAGCCTGCTGGATTAGGTGAATTATCAGTAATTAATATTAAGTCATATTTTTCCAGTAGAATAGCTTCATATTTTAAAATCCTTGAGTCAGTGATCCACCTTCCTGCTTTCTGATTTAAAATAGTTCTAACTTGGCCGGGCGCGGTGGCTCAAGCCTGTAATCCCAGCACTTTGGGAGGCCGAGACGGGCGGATCACAAGGTCAGGAGATCGAAACCATCCTGGCTAACACGGTGAAACCCCGTCTCTATTAAGAAATACAAAAAACTAGCCGGGCGAGGTGGCAGGCGCCTGTAGTCCCAGCTACTCGGGAGGCTGAGGCCGGAGAATGGCGTGAACCCGGGAGGCGGAGCTTGCAGTGAGCTGAGATCCGGCCACTGCACTCCAGCCTGGGCGACAGAGCGAGACTCCATCTCAAAAAAAAAAAAAAAAAAAAAAAAATAGTTCTAACTTGGTGGGGCGCGTTTACTGTTAACTTACCTCCGAAGGTTAACTTCATAGTTTCTTCAATTAATACTGCTGTAGCCATGATGGATTGGATACACTGGGGCCACCCACAAGTGGCTGGGCTTAAGACCTTTGACAAGAAGACCATGGGCTGTTGACGGCCTCCATGCTCTTGGGTAAACACACCTAGAGCTACCCCATTATTTACATGAACAAAAAGGTGAAATAGCTTTTCTAGGGAGGGTAGAGCTAGAACAGGGGCAGTTATAAGCATCTCTTTTAATTCCCCAATTTGCTGGATTTTCTCAGAAGTCCACAAGAGACAATCAGGCTTCCACTGGTCAAGTTTCTCATATAGAAGTTTACTTTTTAATGCATATGCGTCAATCCACAAATGGCAATATCCAGTTAGTGTTAAAAATTTCCTGAGTTCTTGTTTAGTTTGAGGCAGGGGTAGGGAAACAATTCCCTCCATTCTTTCGGGTCCTATTCTTCTTTTACCTGCACTGATTAGGTGACCTAAATATGTAACTTCAGATTCTACATTCTGAAGTCTCGCTTTTGAGATCTGCAACCCCTCACATTGCAAGTGATTGCGCATGTGTGTAGAGAAGTCACCTACTTCCTTTATATCTTTACCAGATATTAGAAGATCATCCGTGTACTGAAGCAGGCATATTTGCTTAGGGACTGTGACTTTCTCTAGTACTTGTTCTAGGATTGACCAAAGAGGTTGGGGGAGTCTGTGAACCCTTGAGGCAAGATTGTCCATTGATATTGTTGTCTCTGCCCCAAATGGGGGTCTTCCCATTCAAAAGCAAATATATCTTGGTTATTCTCAGCCAAGGGACGTGACCAGAAGGCATCCTTAAACCTATCACTATAAACTACTGATGACTGTATGGAATTTTGCTAAGAATGGTGTAAGGGTTAGGAACAACTGGGTGAGTGGTCTGGATTATTTGATTAATAGCTCTAAGGTCTTGCACTGATTAATATGACCCATCTGATTTCTTGACAGGCAAGATTGGGGTACTGTAAGGAGACATACATGGTTCAGGAAGCCTATCTTTAACAAGACTTTCAACTACAAACTTTAGCCCTACTCTGCCCTCTAAAGGAATAGGGTATTGCTTTCTTCTTACTATTTCCCCAGGAGTTTTTAGTTTTATATATTGGAGGGATTTGGAGTTTGCCTCTATTTCCTTCCTTTGACCAGACAGCAGGATGAATATATTTCTCATCCACAGCAGTGAGTAAATGTAGTGAAGTGAGGAATCCTTTAGGGCCCACTTGAAGGCCTATGCCTAGACTTAACCTTCAGTCCCTTCCTAATAGATTAGTTCCCGCTTCAGTAATTAATAAAAAAATGAATATGAGTAAATGGATTTTGACATCTGACTTCTGTGCTTTCTAAAATTTTGCCTTAAATCCTTCTCCTTTTACCCTGGTGACCAAAAGTTCTTCTCAAGAGCAAGAAGGACCAGGTGGAGGGAAACAAACAGAGGAGCATGAAGCCCCTGAATCTACTAAAAAGCTGATAAATTCACGTTTAAGTCCCACCTCCAAATTTATCAAGGGCTCCTGGTGGGACTCAAAATAAAAGAGGCAGAGCCCCTACCTCCCCTATTGTTCTTCAAAAGTCATGAGTGTGAAAGTTTCTCTCTCCCTCTTTAGTTCAGAACATTGTCTCTTAAAGTGGCCTGTTCTTCCACATCTGTAGCATCTATCTTGTCCTTCTTCCTTCTCAGTCTTGGTATTCCCTGCCCTTGCTCTCCTTTACCACTTAGGGGACTTATTAAATGAGGACCTCGACCATCCAGATGGAGGCTTGGGTCCTCTAAAGGAGGGTTTAGGCCCCTTATGATGTCTGGCCCCTTAAAAGCCCTGCTTAGAGATATATGGACTTGGAGCCATCTGTTGGAAGGTAGATAACATATGTTTTGTCTTTTGTTTTTGTTTTTCCTTGTCTCTTCTTATATATACTTTTTGATCCTCCCTGAGCAGTTCACTCAGGGGACGGTCCTCCCAATTTTGTAATTCTTTTGAAATGTTTGGCTAACTTTTAGTAACAAAGTGAAGTTTTAACATTCCTTGTCCAAGGGGTTTTTCCAAATCAAGGCCTGCATACGGTCTCATTTGCTCCCTCAATCTATTTAAGAATCTAGCGGGTCCCTCCTTTTTTCCCTGTTGAATATCAAATGCTTTAGAAAGATTCTGAGTTTGGGGTACTGGTTCTCGAATTCCGTTTTTTTAATCATCTCCCTTAGATACTGCATGTTTTCTCAGTGATTTGCATTGTTATTGTCCCACTGGGGATCTTGGGTGGGAAATTTGTAGTTTGCAGGAGAAACATTTTGACCGGGAGGGTGCTCACGTTCCCAAACCGCCGTGGCAGCCCTCCAAATCATACTTAATTCTTCTCCTGAAAAGAGGATGCCCAAGATGAATATTGACTCGGCCCAAGTGTATATCTGAGGCCCTAGAAATTGACCAATTTGATATGTTACTCCATAATGGTCGTCCACTAATGGCTTAATCTCCTTTTGTAAATTCCGGACTTCGGAACTAGTTAAGGGATCATTTAAAAAGCCAATAGCTCCCTCTCCTTGTGATACCTCTCTTATAGGAAAGAAAGTTGGATCTGGCTCTTTAGGTGTGGAGGGAAATGGAAAGTTTTGAATATCTTTTTTACATTGATCTGTCTTATGTTGAAACCCCTTTAAAGAGGGCTACTTAACAGGTTGGGGGCAAGCTCACAAGAAGGTAATTCTGCAAAGTCAGTACAATAGGGAGGAAGAGCAATATGAGTAGAGGCACCACAAGTTGGGGAGGGATCTGCAGCAGCAGCAGCTGGGGGAATGGAACACGGGCAGGTGACGCAGGTGAGGAAGTGGCCTGAAACAGCTGGGGAATAACCTGACACCGCAGCCGGAGGGAAGAAAACCAGAGGAGCGGCATCGGGGACAACTGGAAGAGTGATGCAAGCAGGGGAGGGACCTGAAATGGAAACTGGAGTGGCAGGATCGGGGCACTGAATGGAGGAAGATGATCTAGACGGTCCCAAGTGTTAGTGGATGTGGGTTGTCTAGACATGGGAACCCTTTCCCTTCCAGAGGGGTTGGCTTCTGGCTTTCTCCCTCCAGAGTTTAAAGGGTAAAGGAGGGCAGGTATCTGCCGCCAACAGAGGGCGTAATCGATTTCTTCTTGGGAGACAGGGTTCTTATCATTAACGTGCTCGATTAAGAGCTGACTAATCCGCTCCTCATTAGACCCAAATTTTGGCCAGAAAAGTGAGGGTTTAAGGGTGGGTTCTCAAACCCAAATAAAACAACAATATTTTATTATCTGCTGTTTACCTTTATACTTGGTTCTCTCATTATCTTTCCAATACTTTAGCATAAGCTCCAAGGGGCAATCAGAAGGAATTCCATCACTCTCTTGACTCTTTAGCTTTCCTGTCTTGAAACATTCCCCATCTTAGGGGTTATGAGTGGGCCCCAACCTCTCCTGTTAGAGCTGTCTAACTCCCTCTCTCTACTGAGGCTTTAAGAGGGGGCTCAACCTCTCTTGTTAGAGATGTTTTACCGCCCCCTTTCTGGGGGCTTACTGAGGCTTTAATAGGGGGTCCAACCTCTCGTGTTACAGGTGTTTTACCTCCCACTTTCTGGAGGCTCAGCCCCTCCCGTTAGGGGTTTCCTGCATATCCTATAGCTCACCCTCCTGGAGGTTCCTTGCACCCTTCTTTTCGTCTACTCTGACTCTTCCTGCCCCTAGTCAATAGATGGCAGCAAAAAAACAGAGAAGACTCACTCACTCCACACAACCATAATGCTTAGCCTCATTCACACACACTCAATCTTTAAATTTTCCCGACCACCAAGGCAATACTTTGTTGCCTTTGCAAAGTCTCCTACCTTATTCGGTGCACAAGAATTACCTGGTCCTCTTATTCCCATGGTCTTCCAAGCCTCTCCTCCCCGCTTTGCTGAGAACCCAGATTCATTCATCACAATGGGTGAGTCCTGATCCTCCTCACCCTCAGGTCACCATAACTCGACAGTTGGATGCGTACCCCCTGGGTGAAGTGACCAAAGATCCCCTTCCTGAAGGAGAATATTCAAGGCCCACATTTGGGCACCAGAATTGTTGGGAATAACACTCAAATTGTAAGGAAATTGAACATGCAAACAAAGGATGCTTAGCAAAGCAATGTTACTTCTGCACAGGGGGGTGCTTCTTCTTGGCCAGTCACCATGACAGCATACCTAAACAAAGGAGCACAAGAGCCCTTATTCCTAATGCAAGCCCTGCCCCTGTACCTTTTCTCCATTGGCTGGGGTCAGGCCACACAATCTAAACTAGTGCCGGTTGGCTAAACCTTTGAACTTTCTTTAGATAAGATGGACACCTAAGGGAGAGAGGGGAAAGGGGAAGGGGTGTGTGCAATGAGCTTGAGAGCTAGTCTTCCTCCAAATAAGAAAGGAAATGTTAGCTGGTACTGATAACACCTGGTACTGTTGCATGTCTGGGCATGTAACAAAGGCAGAAAGGAAGCAAAAAAAGGAGAAAAAGGAAAAAAGGTGTGGGGTATTACGAATTAAAGAATAAAGTATTAATCAGGCTATTTGAAGAGAAACCTCATCATATCACACAATAACCTGAAAGGTACCCTCTTATTTTGTTTCTGAACTGCCTAAGGCTCCAATTAGCATGTTGATCTAGGACAATTATTTGCAATTCTACTGGCCCATCCCATACGGGTCATAGATCCAGGGCCGGTTGCACTCCTTGTTTAACTTGCTCAGAAGTTGTGCTCTCTCTCTCTCTACAGTGAAAGTTATAGTGTTTTTTAGTGACCACATGCAGAGGTTGTGACATGTTACCCAAGTGGGGAATATGATGTCTCCAGAATCCAAACATGCCAATATATTTCTGGGCCTCCTTTCTAGAGGTAGGGGTTGCAAATTCTAGTATTTTAGTTTTAGTCTTTGGTAAAATGGACTATTTACCTGCATTCCACAGGACGCCAAGGAATTTTACAGTTTGTTCAGGTCCTTGAATTTCACTAGGGTTAATTTCCCATTTTTGAGATAGGAGCTGGGTTTTTACCTGTGCCAAGCCCGGCTAACTAGTTCTTCAGTTTTTACCCTGATTGGGCCAATTGTACAGCTGCTTTTTTCAGCAATAGGCTGATAGCTTTGAGCCTGATCAGTCAAGACATAGGCCTGGCATTGGGCCAGGGCCAGTCTGGAAGTCAGATGAGCATTTTCCATTTCCAACTTACGTTTCTTTTTTTGCAACCAGCCCATATCTTGATACATTAAGTTACAAGCAGTAAGCAAACACCATCCACTTTGGGAGAGCCCTTCAGCATCTCCTTTGCTCACTGCAATCCCCTGCAGCACTTCATGCACAAAGGTTTAAATTGCACTAATTTAGATTCCCAATTCTCACAAAGGCCGGTTCCCCTGGAATATTCAATCGCCAAGAGGGAGAACTGGGGGAGTCCCCATCCTGGGATATGGGAAGTCCCTGAGCCTCCAGCCCAGTCGTTCTGCCAAAAAATAGCACATTATGGTTTCTAATCTTGTTTGTGATGACAAAAATGTTCTGTGCAGGAAACGTATGAGGAAAGAAGAAAACACACACACACAATATTTTTAAGGGTAAACAACATTTATTCCATGTAAATGGCAATGCAGATATAATAAGCAAATAATACAATAAGCAAATAAATATAATACAGAGATTGATAAAATAAGCAAATTGCAATGGGAAGAGGAGATGGGAATATATACATATATATATATATATATATATATATGTGCTCACCAGACTATGGAGAATTCACTACCAGATTGGGAAGCAACAGCCTGGGCTCCGGAGTCGGCCACCCATTCGTGCACAGATGAGGAGAGGTGTCATGAAGTTTCGGCACAGTCTGGGACCCTAGCTCTTTTTGTAACAAGTCCCTTGGCATGAGGCCCAGTCACGGGGCCCCTTTGTGATTGTGCTCAAAGAGCACAAAATGGTCAACTTGTTTTTCTGCGATTGTCTAATTTTTTTCAATAACCATTGTATAGGAGTAGATTGAAAGAGAGATTTCTCTAAATCAGCGCTGGATAAATGCCTCAAGGGGCTCACATAACCTGTTCCAGGACTTGGTGACCATTGTTAGTATCCACGTTCAATTGAGTTCAAATTTAATATTTAACTTTTCCTCCACAAATTCTCCTGTCTTGATAAAACAGCTCTGTCTAGGCAAAGGGCAAGGTGAACCCCTTGGTCTGTAACACAACCTCCGCCTCTTAGGTTCAAGTGATTCTGCCTCAGCCTCCGGAGTAGCTGCGACTACAGGTGAGCACCAGCACTCCTGGCTAACTTTATGTATTTTTAGTAGCGATGGGGTTTCACCAGGTTAGCCAGGCTAGTCTTGAACTCCTGACCTCAAGTGATCCACCCACCTTGGCCTCCCAAAGTGTTGGGATTACAGACGTGAGCCACCGCCCAAAATTATTTATTTCTACCTCCTATAGCAGTTTGAAATTACTTGAAGGTTGTTTCAAATGGAAAAATAAAAAGAATGTGGATAAAAATAAAATATAAAAAGTTTAAAAAATTACAAGAAATTACAAAATATATATGTAAATCTGGAGTGGTCAAAAATGACAAATTTATTTAAACGGTTTTATTAAAATTAGCTTTAATTGATAATGCACTATTATCAAATAAAATTGATTTTCTCTTGAACGAAGATTTTATGTATTATTAATATGACAGCAAAATACTTCTGTTCACCTTTTGAATACATTCAAAAAGAGAGAGAGTAAAAAAGAGAATTTTCCCATGCTCTGGGATGGGCCCGGCTCAGGGCAGATAAGGAAGTCCTGTTGCAAAAGGCTGCAGCATAGGCTCGCTCTTAATTCAGCCCAGCATCTGATCACGTCTTCTGTCACTCAGTGCCTGAGGGGGGCGGGGCCTTAAGTATTATCCAATCAGGTATGCTGGGCTGGAAATTGTCCAATCAGGCACACAGCTGGAGCGAACAGGACAGCTTCCGGGTTTGGTGGAACCTTTATCTTTCAGTGCAGCCAGAGCTCCAGGTCACCTCGTCACTGCCCTGTGTCCTCTTCTCCTACAGGCCCAGCCCCTGTGGCCCTGTGTCCTGCAGGTATTGGGAGATCCACAGCTAAGACCCCCTGGAAGCCTAGAAATGGTGAGAGTGCCGGGTCCGCCATCCCAAGAGCGGGAAGGAGCTGGTTGAAGCTGGTGGGGAGCCGCTGTGGTGGGACTCAGGCCTACCGGCAGTCAACTCCACAATCCGCGCCCGGAGTTCTTGCCCAGGGCGGCCTCAATCCCCTTCAACCATAAGATGGCAGCTGCGCTCACAGCCGGGCCACCAGGTGTCCTGTCTCTTCCCTGCACAGTGACTGTGCCCTGGCCTGGAGCCCTCTCCGTGCATCTCTGCACCCACAGGTGGTACCCAGATTGTGCAGGGACCAGGGGAGGGTCATCAGGGGAGAATCCTGACTCAGGGTGCGGGTTCATGAATGGGAAGAGCTTTGGTCCGTGGTGTTGGCAGTTTTTCTTTTCTCCTATTAAATATTTATGGGGCCGCGCATGGTGGCTCATGCATGTAATCCCAGCACTTTGGGATGCTGAGGCGTGTGGATTATTTCATTTCAGGAGTTCAAGACAAGCCTGGCCAAAATGGGGAAACCTATGTCTACTAAAAATACAAAAATTAGCTGGGTGTGATGGCAAATGTCTGTAGTCCCAGATTCTAGGAAGGCAGAGGTAACAGAAATGGTTGAACCCCGGAGGCAGAGACGGAGGTTGTAGTGAGCTGAGATTATACCACTCCAGCCTGGGTGACAGAGCAAGACTCTCTCTTAAAAAAAAAAAAAAAAAAAGGGACTTACTGAAAAAATATCGAATAATTTAATCAAAGTGTGATTCAAGAATCATAGAGCACCCAGTAATAGTTTGTAGTTTGTGGTTCATGGGAGGGGCTTGAAGGAAAGCCATTTATAAGGTGTATGATGAAGAAAACCGAATTCAATAATTAGTTAGGTTTAGTTACGTAGTTTCTTAATTTGTACAATCAAGGTGAAAATTTCCTGGTTATGTAATCAGAGTGTAACTGGCAGTTTATAGTGGCTTAAGCCTGAATTTTGTTTCCCCAGTGTAGTAATTTGCTAAAAAATGCACTTGAGTTTAGATTTTATTTTTTAGAAGCAGGAATCCAGGGACTATAGCCTCCTCAGTCTACTTGCCTGCCACTTAATTATTTTCACACCCCACAGGGGACAGATTTTCCCTGGCATTTTCCACATGTGTCCCAAACAGGGCCTCAAGTGTATCCCATGTTCCTCAATTAATCATTCTTTTTTTTTTTTTTTTTTTTGACACGCACTTTTGCTCTGTAGCCAGGCTGGAGTGCAGTGATCCGATCTCAGCTCACTGCAACCTCTGCCTCAGGGGTTCAAGCAATTCTCGTGCCTCAGCTTTCCGAGTAGCTGGGACTAGAGGTGTGCACCACCACTCCTAGATAATTTTTGTATTATTAGTAGAGATGGGGTTTCACCATGTTGGCCAGGATGGTCTCAATCTCTTGACTTGGTAATCTGTCCACCTCGGCCTCCCAAAATGCTGGGATTACAGGTGTGAGTCACCATGCTCAGCCAATTAATCATTTTTTAAAAAGCATTGCATAACACGATTGAAAAGATTTGTTTTCTGTTCATAAATATTTCCCTTGAGAAGAAAGCAAAAAATAATCCCCTGACACTGTATTATAAAAAAAATGTCTGTACCTCTCTTTTTTTTATTTTTCCAGAGAACTTACTGGAATGTTTTTGGGTCAAGATTACCCTTTGGAAACTTAATAGGGTGATGTGTCCTCAGCCAACCTTCAGTTTTTTTCTGGTCCTGGGTTTTAGTACTTTCTGGGGATAAACTAAGATACCCACTATGGCTATGTCTGCTAGAGTGTCTAGTGAACATTAGCTCTTGGGTCGTTTTCTCCCATAGGACCACCTGAAGTACGGAGTGTAGCCTCTGAAGGGAGCAGGTGGGGTGGCAGCCTTGGGGCCGAAAGGCATCTTTTAGTTCACTTTTTTTTGAAAAGCTAACCCCTTGAGACATGAAGATTGTCTTCATCCAACCTCCTTCCTTTTCTTGGAGACACATTGCTAGTCAGTCAATCACATGCTGGTATTGAGGGGAAAACAAATAATTTTTGCTCCCTGGATTCTGTGTGGGGTGGGGGCAGAAAAATAGTGAAAGAAAAATAGTAAAAAAATTGCGGGAAAAAAACACTTCAGAAGACAATATACTGACCCTAGTGGGATGGCATAAAACTTACGAAGTAAAATGCACCTGAGGCATTGACTGGGGCATAGCACAGTGTCTCCTGGGAGGGTGGTTATTGAGTGGATCTATACCTTGAAAAGATTTGTTCGCTTATTTTAACCTCAGGTTTGTTTTGTTTGTTTGTTTTTTTATTGTTGTTGTTTTTTAGACAGTCTCACTCTGTTGCACAGGCTGGAATGCAGTGGCTCAATCTCAGCTCACTGCAACCTCCACCTCCTGGGTTCAAGTGATTCCCATGCCTCAGTCTCCTGAGCAGCTAGGACTACAGGTGCGCACCACTGCACCCGGCTAGTTTTTGTATTTTTAGTAGAGATATACCAGGCTGGTTCCAAATTTCTGGTCTTAAGTAATCCACTTGCCTTGGCCTCCCAAAGTGCTGGGATTACAGGCGTGAGCCCCTGCACCCAGCTGCATCATTTTTTAAACTGTAATTTGCATTTTATTAGTAGGGCTTGAAAGTAACAAAATATTTACAAAGGACATAAATGAGTTTCAAAAAAATTAGCATTTAATTATATATTCCATTTGTTAATAATTCTCATTCACCTTTTTATTTCCCAGAGTGAGTTTAGGAATTTTTTCAGGTTTGTTTTTTATCGTAGAGTGATTTCAAACAGAATTCTAAGCCTCAGCTTAAAGAATGGTAGCTACCAAGGAAAAAAACAGGGAAAATTTCTCTTCCATTCTGGCCATAGACAATGAATATATTTCCACAGGAAAATGTGGTAGATAATTGATGAGTTACATAGATTTGTCAAAACATCAGTTCCTCTTTTTGCAGGGTAAATTTGTGACCATGAATATCTAAATTCTATATCCTGTTGTCTTGATTTCTGAGTTTAATGCTAAATTATATGTGATGAAATGGGTACCTTCTAGACGTGTTCCCATATGACTAATTTTTACTACATTATTTTTAAGGTAAATAATTAAATAATACATGTATTGTCTGAAAGAAGGAGATATATTTGCTTTACTTATGGAGGTATAAAATGCAAGCACCTTAGCCAGGTGCAGTGGTTCATGCCTGTAATCCCAGTACTTTGGGAGGTCGGCAGGCATTCATCACTTGAGGTCAGGAGTTCGAGACCAGCCTGCCCAACATGGTGAAATCCCATCTGTACTAAAAATACAAAAATGAGTCAGGTGTGGTGGCACATGCCTGTAGTCCCAGCTACTTGGGAGGCTGAGGAAGGAGAATGGCTTAAACCTGGGAGGCAGAGGTTGCATGGAGTTGAGATTGTGCCATTGCACTTTAGCCTCGGTGACAGAGTGAGACTCCATCTCAAAAAAAAAAAAAAAAAAAGTAATCACCTTTAAATTTCCTTTTCTTATGTAAACACTGTGTTTGAGTAATTTCCCCGGTTTTTTAAAACAGTTTCAAAAACCAAGTGAGTAACTCTGACATGGAAATTAAAGCTTGAACTTAGTGACTCCAAGCTAAGGCTAATATTAAGCCCGCAACAGGAAATTATTAAAAGCCCAGTTAGTTCTTTCTGGGCAGCTGCTCCTGCAGATGTCCCAGCCTGCTCACCCCAGCCATAAAAGGAGCCTTTATCCTGAGAGAAACCACAGAGCCCTGGAAAACTGAGGCTCCGCAGGCAGACACAGTGGAGGTTAAGATGAAAGGAAACTGAGAGGGTCTTACTGATGATGAAGTTGTTGTTGTTTTGAAGTACTTTCTAGAATTTGTAAAATAAAAACATTAGATTTATATAAAAAAAAGAATTCCAAAAATGTATTGCAACAGGAGGAAGTACCAACTAATTAAAAGATCTTTATGGCTTGCAAAGATGTAGGCAGAAAAGGACTGTCTTTCCTAGGGAGAAGCAAACAAGATTAGAAAGGAGGTGGGAGGGGAATGGTGAATAGAGGGTGGAAGAGTCAGATCTTTGATCAGAGAATGTTTTATACTGAAATCAGCATGTTCTTAGGAGGGGCTTAAAATGGGGTTGTATGTTGACTCAGACTAATGGTAGCTCAAAGTTCAGGAGCCTGAGGGAGGGAGATAAACTTAAGTAAAGTTTGATTAAGAAATATTTTATTTTAGGCCAGGTTGGTGGCTCACACCTGTAATCCCACACTTTGGGAGGCTGAGGCAGGCAGATCACCTGAGGTCAGGAGTTCAAGACCAGCCTGTCCAACATAGTGAAACCATGTCTCTACTAAAAATACAAAAATTATTGGGAGGCCAAGACAGATGGATCACATGAGGTCAGGAGTTTGAGATTATCTTGACCAACATGTAGAAACCCTGTCTCTACTAAAAAAATATATATATATATTAGCCAGGTGTTATGGTGTATGCCTGTAATCCTGTTGGAGGCTGAAGGAATGAGGGTCATGACCAACTGAGTATACCACTGGAGGCTATATGAGAAAACAGTAAACTGTCCTTATGAAAGCAGGATGTTGACAAGCTGACAACTGTGTTTGCCACCAGAAGGAATGCTGAGAGAAATCTCATTCCAGGCACCATGTTCCTTGAGGTTATCTACAGAAACATCTGGAGCCTGTTGAACAAAGAAAGCAATCATGTGTGCCTTTGTTAAATCAAATAGTTGACTGACAGTTACTCCTTCCTCCCTGTTCACTAATCAAAGTGGGAACCTGTTCACTGTCACCCACTCATTCATTATGGGAGCAACCTTATCACTGTCAACCACTCGTTCAAAACAGCAGAAACCTGTTCACAGTCACCCACCCCTTCAACACAATAGGAACCTGTTCACTATCAGCCACACATTCATCACAGTGGGAACTTGTTCCTCTCAGCCATTCATTCACCTCAGTGGGAGCCAATTCACTGTCACCCACTCGTTCACTGTAACATAAAATTGTTCACTGTCATCCACTCAGTCACCAGAATGGGAACCTGTTAACTGTCACTCACTCATTCATCACACTGAAAACCTATTCACTGTCACCCACTCACTCATCACAGTGGGACCTGTTCACTGTCACCCACTCATTCACCACAGTGGCAACCTTTTCACTGTCAGCCCCTCATTCATCACATTGGTAACCTGTTCACTGTCAGCCACTCATTCATCACAGTGGTAACCTGTTCACTGTCACCCACCTACTCATCACAATGGGAACCTGTTCATTGTCTCCCACTTATTTATTACAGGAGGAACCTGTTCACTGTCACTCATCTATCACAGTGTGAAATTGTTCACTGTCTCCCACTCTTTCATCACAGTAGGAACCTGTTCACTGTCAGACACTCATTCACCACACTGAAAACCTGTTCACTGTCAGCCACTCACTCATCACAGTGGGAACCTGTTCACTGTCACCCACTCATTCATCATAGTGGGAACCTGTTTACTCTCAGCCGCTCATTCACTACAGTAGAATTTGTTCACTGTCATCCACTTGTCCACCGCAGTAGAAACCTTTTCACTTTCACCCAATCACTAATCACAGTGGCAACCTGTTCACTGTCACCCACTCATTCATTACCAGAGGAACATGATCACTGTCACCCCCTCGTTCAAAACAGTAGAATCCTGTTGACAGTCACACACTCATTCACCACAGTAGGAACCTGTTCAGTGTCACCCACTCGATCATCACAGTAGTTCCATTCATCACAGTGGAAACCTTTTCCCCGTCAGCCACTCATTTACCACAGTGGGAACAAGTTCACTGTCACCCACTCGATCACCACAGTAGAAACCTGTGCACTGTCAGTCACTCAGTCACCAGAGTGGGAACCTGTTCACTGTTGCTTACTCATTCACCACAGTGGAAACCTATTCTCTGTCAGTCACTAATTTATTGCAGTGGGAACCTGTTCACTGTCACCCACTCAGTCATCACAATGGGAACCTGTTTACTTTTAGCCGTTCATTCAGCATAGTGCAAACCAGTTCACTGTCACCCATTCATTCATCTCTGGGAGAACTTGTTCGCTGACACCCACTCATGCATCACAGCAGAAACCTGTTCACTGTCAATCACTCATTCATCACAGTGAGAATCTGTTCACTCTCAACCACCCTTTCACCACGGTGGGAAACTCTTCACTGTCACCCACTCACTCATCACAGTGTGTACCTCTTCTCTCTCACCCACTCATTTACCACTGTGGAAACCTGTTCACTGTCACCAACACATTCATCACTGTGGGAACGTGTTCACTGTCACCCACTTATTCATTACAGTAGAACCTGTTCAGTGTCACCCACTCACTCATCACAGTGCAAACCTGTTTACTGTCAGCCACTCATTCATTACAGGAGAAACCTGATCACTATCATCCACAGGTTCACCATCTTAGAATTTTTTTCACTGCCACCCACTCATTCACCACAGTGGGAACTTTTTCCCTTCAGCCACTCATTCATCACAGTGGGAACCAGTTCACTGTCACCCACTCGTTCACCGCTATAGAAGCCTGTTCACTGTTGGCCACTCTGTCACTACAGTGGGAACCTGTTTACTGTCAGCCCCTCACTCATCACAGTGGGAAACTGTTTATTTTCACCCACTAATACACCACAGTCAGAACCTGTTCACTCACACCCACTCACTCGTCACAGTGGGAACGTTTTCATAATCAACCACTCATTCATCACAGTGGGAACCTGTTCACTGTCAGGCATTCATTCACCACAGTAGGAACCTGTTCAATTTCAGCTTCTCATTCACCACAGTGGGAACCTGTTCACTGTCAGGCATTCATTCACCACAGTAGGAACCTGCTCAATTTCAGCTTCTCATTCACCACAGTGGGAACCTGTTCACTGTCACCCACACAATCATCACATTGGAAACCTGTCCATTGCCTCCCACTCATTTATTACAGGATTAACCTGTTCACTGTTACACATTCATTCATCACAGTGAGAATCTGTTCACTGTCTCCCACTCATTAATTACAGGGGGAACATCTTCACTGTCTGATACCTATTCACCACAGTGGGAACCTGTTCACTGTCAGTCACTCACTCACCCCAGTGGAACCTGTTCACTCTCACCCACTTATTCACCATAGTGAGAACCTGTTCTCTGTCAGCCACTCATTCACCACAGTGGGAACCTGTTACTATCTCCCACTCAATCATCACAGTGGGAAACTATTCACTGTCACCCACTCATTCAACACAGTGGGAACCTGTTCACTCTCACCCACTCATTCATTACAGAAGGAACCTGTTCACTGTAACCCACTCATTCATCACAGTGAGAACCTGTTCAGCCATTGTGCCTGGCCAGAAAAGCTTTTAATAGTCTATTGACTGGGAACAGGAAAACCTTTTATAATCTAGAGCAAAGTGATTGAGTCTCCTTGCCACTTGCACTGCATCAAGACTTTGGGACCTTAAACCTTGGGTTCATAATCTTTAAACTCACAAGGGGCCCTATAAACTCTTGCAATCATATTGGAGATCTTAATTGGAGATTTTTAGGTAAAGCTAAGCAGAGAAGTTTCTCCTCAAAAGCAGATGGCAACCTTGACATAGATAGCTTTTTCCAGAATATCAAAAATGAGGACATCTCTGCTATCATGACACTCCTAGATCACTTTTTTTATGGCTCTACAAACAACAGAAATAAAAAAGGGATCTCTGTGTGCACTCATGGTTTTTCAGCCAAATATATCAACAGACTTACGTCTGGATAGGTAAAAGATGAAGGGCCACTGTCAGTGAGAAATGGGAAATTTCTCACATTCTTGCTAAATGTGACATGGGAAATTTTTTGCCTCATAATATAAGAAACAGAATATTAATCCACTGCTCTTGGAGCAACATTAACTTAAAGAGAAACTTATTCAGAATAAGTTAGAGAGCATTGCCAGGAGGCCATTACTCTTCTGAGTGGTCATGATTTGTTAGGTCTTTCTTTCAAAGGTTTAGAGTAAATGAGGCAATGGTTAGAAATTTATCTTCCATAATACGCTCTATAGCAGATTCTACTGTAAAGGCTATGGTTACCCAATAGACTTTAAAATTTTTTACTAAAGTCGTGCTAAATAAAAGAATGTATCTAGTTTACTTACTAGATAAACAGAGAAGTATCTGTGCAGTTGCTAGTATTTGTAGTTACACATGGAGAAATACATTGAGTATCACAGAGATTCAGTTGCAGGGGATTAATGAACACACTGCTTCGTTGAAATGAGGAGACAACTTATCTAGCTAATCATTTGATCTATTTAATCATAGTTGGTTAGTTCAATGGGGACCTTGGTTAAAAAGCATACTTCAGGCTGGGCATTGTGGTTCATGCCTGAAATCCTAGCACTTTGGGAGGCCAACGCAGGTGGATCACCTGAGGTCAGAAGTTTGAAACCAACGTGGCCAACATGTTGAAACCCCTTTCTACTAAAAATACAAAAGTTAGCCAGCTGTGGTGACACACACCTGTAATCCCAGCAACTTGGGAGGCCGAGGCAGGAGAATCCCTTGAATCCCGGAGGTAGAGGTTGCAGTGAGCTGAGATCGCGCCATTGCACTCCAGCCTGCGTGGCAAGAGCAAGACTTTGTCTCAAAATAAATAAATAAATAAAACCATACTTCAAACTCTTGATATTATTTTCCTGATAGTCAAAATAATAGTCTTCCTACTGCACTCTATTCTCTCAAAACTTAAAAATCTTTGCATGCAGTCATCTCTAGAATGTCAAGTGGTCTCTCTTTAACTGGAATGATGAAAACTTGAAGATGTATTTGACCGTGAGAACACCATAACCTATGAATGATCTGATAAGAACGGAACCCTAAAACAATGGAAACTGAGAGTGACACTAAAACCCTGAGGTTTGGTGACACTCTGACCTATGTGAAAACTTAATCAAAAGAGGGGAATTTTTTTAAACAAAATTATTAGAGGCCATCATTCTGGACTGAGCTTGTTCACTAGGCCCAAATAGACCAAAACAAACCAAAATGGAGTCATGCATGCTAAATGTGACATAGTCAAACTGAAAATTTAAAGAAATAGGTAGATTCTAAAACTGACGAGGTCTTGTTTTTCTTTAGTAAACAGCAGATTTCAATACGAGGAGGTCTCTTCTACTGTAATCCTTTTAAACAATAGTAACCCGAAGTCCTGTTTTTCACTTTACAAAACCCACAGTTCTACTATTTTACAGTGGAAATTGAGACTAAATATGTCTTTTTTTTTTCTTTTTTTTCTTTTTTTTTTTTGAAACAGAGTCTCACTCTGTCACCTAGGCTGGAGTGCAGTGGCATGATCTCAGCTCACTGCAACCTCTGCCTCTCAGGTTCAAGGGATTCTCCTGCCTCAGCCTCCCAAGTAGCTGAGATTACAGGTGCCCACCACCACGCTCGGCTAATTTTTGTATTTTTAGTAGAGATGGGGTTTCACCATATTGGCCAGGCTGGTCTTGAACTCCTGACCTTGTGATCTGCCTGCCTTGGCCTCCCAAAGTGCTGGGATTACAGGCATGAGCCACTGCACCTGGTCATAAGTAAATTTTTGATGGTGACAAGGTAATATCAATGTCTAAAGTTTTGGGTTATTTCTCAAAATTGAGAAACTAACCAAATGGGAGATATTGTTAAATTAATTATAGCCTAAAGCTAACTCCTTTAATGTTTAATTTTGGTCAATAGGTTTTTCGGTACATAGTCAACTAAAACCGAACTGGATATCTAAATAGGTTTTTACCTATTCTTGTACCAACCACTATGTTTGTGCCAATAAAAGAACATCAACTGCTCAAACCATATTCAAATAAGGCAAATCCCAAGCTGTAATTAATCTGGCTGTTTCTGTACCACTTCTATTCTTTGTATGTCACTTTGCTTTCCCTGTGTATAACTCTTTTTTACCATGTGGCTGTGCTGGAGTCTCTCTGAGGCTACTCAGGACCCACAGGCTGCTTAATTTGCAAATAATTCTTTGCTCAATTAAACTATGTTAAATTTAAGTTCTCTGAAATTATTTTTCTTTTAAAAATTTCCACGTTTTTATTATTATTATTATTATTATTTATTATTATTATTTGAGACAGTGTCTCGCTGGAGCGCAGTGGCACAATCTCGGCTCACTGCAACCTCTGCCTCCTGGGTTCAAATGATTATCATGCCTCAGCCTCCTGAGTAGCTGGGATTACAGGCGCGAGATACCACACTCGACTAATTTTGTATTTTGAGTAGAGACGGGGTTTTACCATGTTGGTCAGGCTGGTCTTGAACTCCCAACATCAGGTGATCTGCCATCTCGGCATCCCAAAGTGCTGGGATTACAGGTGTGAGCCACCACACCTGGCCTCAAATTTGTTCTATGATAAAAAATAAGCGATGTGTTGTTGGGTTTTGATTATCTAAAACAAGTTATGTTTTCCAAATTACTCTATATCAGCTATGTCAGCTATTTTTTCCAAATTATTCTATGTTCTTTCAAAATGCTTTTGCAATTTCTTTTTTGTTTTTGTTTCGTTTTGTTTGAGACAGTCTCACTCTATCAACCAGGCTGGAGTGCAGTGGTGTAAGCAATCATGGCTTAATCCAGCTTCCACCTTCCATGCTTAAACAATCCTCCTGCCCTGGACACCTGAGTATCATCATGCCTGGTTAATTTTTTAAATTTCTTTTATTGAGACAGGATCTTATTATGTTGCCCAGGCTGCACTTGAGCTCCTGAGCTTAAATGATTCTCCCATCTCAGCCACCCAAAGTGTTGGAATTACAGATTTGGGCCACTATGCGCTTCAGTAATTTCTTGAGATTTTTCCCAATAATAAAAAATACTTTATGGGCACACATCTACAAGCAATCTGGCTTTTATTTTAGAAATGTCACTCTCCAGGATTTTAAGAGTCTATGACAGCTACTTGAGTAGTGTGATCCGTGGAGGTACAGAGGCTTTGGAGTTAGACAGAGTTGATCCTGAGTCCTGGCCCAAGCCACTCAGTAGCTGTGGGTGTTTGGACAACTTTTTGATGTTGAAGAGTTCTACAGACAGCATATGCAGAAAAAGCAGAATGGACTGGGCACGGTGGCTCACGCCTGTAAGTCCAGCACTTTGGGAAGCTGAATTGGGCAGATCACGACGTCAGATTATCGAGACCATCCTGGCCAACATGGAGAAACCCCATCTCTACTAAAAATACAAAAATTAGCTGGGTGTGGTGGTGCAGGCCTGTAATCTGAGCTACTCAGGAGACTGAGGCATGAGAATCACTTGAACGCAGGAGGCAGAGGTTGCAGTGAGCCAAGATCGCGCCACTGCACTCCAGCCTGGTGACAGAGTGAGACTCCATCTCAAAAAAAAAAACAAAAAACAAAAAAAACAAGCAGAAGGATACTGATTGCAAATATGGTAGCAATTTTTCATCCCTCCTGTACCCATGTACATTGACAGGTGCTTTTACAGCCATTCCCATGAAGATTCAGAATCTATTTTCCAAACGCTTGATCTGGCTGGCCTTATTTGCTCATGGCAGTAGAAACCTGAGAACATGACAATGTGTTGGTTTGGAGCCTAGGCTCAAACAATTTTGACTGCTTATGTTTTTCTTTTCTTTTCTCTGTTTTTTTCCTTTTTTGAGAGGAGTCTTTCTCTCTGTCACCCAGGCTGGAGGGCAGTGGCATGATCTCGGCTCACTGCAACCTCCACCTCCCAGATTCAGGCAATTCTCCTGACTCAGCCTCCTGAGTAGCTGAGACTACAGGTGTGTGCCACCACACCCAGCTAATTTTTGTGTTTTTAGTAGAGGTGACGTTTCACCATGTTGACCAGACTGGTTTCAAACTCCTGACCTAACGTGATCCTCCCGCCTTGGCCTATTAAAGTTCTGGAATTACAGGCATGAGCCAGCATGCCTGGCATGCTTCTGTTTTTCTTTCAGAATGCTGCCATCTTCATGAAAAAAAGCCCATATTAGGCCAGGCGCGGTAGCTCACACCTGTAATCCCAGCACTTTGGGAGGCCAACGTGGGCGGATCACGAGGTCAGGAGATGGAGACTATCCTGGCTAACATGGTGAAACACCGTCTCTACTAAAAATACAAAAAAATTAGCCGGGCATGGTAGTGGTCGCCTGTAATCCCAGCTACTCAGGAGGCTGAGGCATGAGAATCACTTGAACCCAGGAGGTGGAGCTTGCAGTGAACAGATATCGCACCACTGCACTCCACCCTGGGTTACAGAACAAGACTCCATCTCAAAAAAAGAAAAAAAAAAAAGCCCGTATTAGCCAACTGGAGTATAAGATACTATGAGGAGGAGAAGCAAGGTATCCCTGTTGACAGTCCCAGAAGCAGAAGCTCACCTCTGCAAGCACAGTTGCTTTCCTAGTCAATGAGCAGCTCATGATAGATACATGTCTGAAGGAGCTTAGCTGAGAACAGAAGAATGGCCCCACTGAGCCCAGCCTAAATGACTGAGCATTTCAATTATGAACTAATCATAATTTTGGATGGTTTATTATGCTGCCATAGCCAACTAATGCATGCACCCAGTGCAGACAGAATGCTAAGATTTAATGACAGGTTGATTACTAGTTACCTTCTAACATTGGGCACCATAAAAGTACTGATATTTTTTCCCATTTAAAGTTAGATATCTAGTAAGATAATATTGAGAAATGCAGAAATATGGCCGGGGGTGGTGGCTCACACCTATAATCCCTGTACTTTGGGAGGCCAAGGCGGTTGGATCACCTGAGGGTGGGAGTTCAAGACCAGCCTGACCAACATGGAGAAATCCCGTCTCTACTAAAAATACAAAAAAATTAGCCAGGCGTGGTGGCGCATGCCTCTAATCCCAGCTACTCGGGAGGCTGAGGTAGGAGAATCGCTTGAACCCAGGAGGCAGACATTGCGGTGAGCCAAGACCTTGCCATTGCACTTTAACCTGGGCAACAAGAGTGAAACTCCATCTCAAAAAAAAAAAAAAAAAAGAAATGCCGAAATACATGTGGACATGTGGACATGTATGCATGTGATTGGTGCTTATATTCACTCAGTTTCCCACACCACAGGAGAAAACAGCTAACCACAGCCTGACCATTAGGGTCATGGTCAAATAGCAAAATAAGTGTGCCTTTAATCTATTTTCTTCCTATATAAACATTAAAGGTCAAGACTGTCAACAGATCTGAAGACATAGATTTTTTTCTCCTGTGGCCCCATCATCCTTTGTTCACTGTCTGATCTCTGAAAGAAAAGTGGGCAACAGGTGGTAAGCAGTGGTTTACCTGTGGTTTATTTCTGCTGCTATCAGTTTTTTCTATAACCAGTATTTGTTCCACCCTCGGAACTGAAAAGAGATGTTGATAAATAGAGGCTGTCCCCTCACCTGTGGCAAAAAAGGGGTGTTCAGGCCCTCCACCCCCACTGATATCACAGCTGTACTTCAATGTGGCAGCTATTGGCCATGTGTGGCTACTGGGTGCCTGGAATGTGGCTGGTCTGAACTGCAATGTGCTGGAAAGGTAAAATACAGAATTAGTTTCAAAGATTTTGTTTCAAATGTATATATACTTCATTAATAATTACATATTGCTCACATATTAAAATGAAAATATTTTGAATATATTGGGTTAATTAAATTGTTACAATCAATTCCACTTGTTTCTTCGTTCTTGTTAAAGTTTGGCTACTAGAAAATTTTAAATTCACATGTGACTCACATTTTATTTCAGACGATTGCCTGATCGAAGGACCAGAATACAGGGAGGTCATAAAATCTAAAATTTTAGAACAATTGTTGTTATACTTTGTTCATTTGTGAATAGCCATACAATATATTATTTTTGAATGCATATAACTTGATACACGAGGTTAAGGGCAAATACCCTCTGGTGTGGGCCTGACTCAGCTCAGGAAGGAAGCCCTGTCTGAAAAGGCTGCAGCCTAGGCTGTCACTCTTTCTTCTTTCAGCCCAGCATCCAATCACATCTTCTGTCACTCACGGCCTGAAAAGACGTGCCTTAAATATTATCCAATCAGAGACGCTGGGCTGGGAACCGTCCAATCAGGAACGCAGCTGGAGCAGACAGGGCGGCTTCCGGGATGTGGCGGGGCCTTTGTCTCTCGCTGCAGCCTGTGCTCCAGGTCTTGTCTTCTCTGTTCTGTGTCCTCTGCTCCTAGAGGCCCAGCCTCTGTGTCCCTGTAACCTGCAGGTATTGGGTGATCCACAACTAAGACGCTGGGACCCCCTGGAAGCCTAGAAATGGTGAGAGTGCCGGGTGCGCCATCCCGAGAGGGGAAAGGGGTTGGTTGAAACCGGTGGGAAGCGGCTGTGGCGGGACTCGGGCCTCCCTGTAGTCCGCTCCACAATCTGCGCTCGGAGTTCTTTTTGCCCAGCTCGGCCCTAGTCCCCTTCAGCCATAAGATGGCGGCTGCGCTGACAGCCGTGCCCGGGCGTCCTGTCTCTTCCGTGCACAGTGACTGTGCCCTGGACTGGAGCCCTCTCTGGGCAGCTCTGCATCCTCAGCACCGCGTCTCTCCTTGATTGAGCAAGGCCCACGGGAGGGTCGTCAGGGGAGAATCCTGACTCGGGGTGCGGGTTCATGAATGGGAAGAGCTTTGGTCTTTGGGGTTCCCAGTTCTCTTTCTTTTCTATTAAAAATGTATGGGGGGACGGGCGCTGTGGCTCACGCCTATAGTTTCAGCACTTTGGGAAGCCGAGGTGGGCGGAGCATCTGAGGTCAGGAGCTCAAGACCATCCTGGCCCACATGGTGAAACCCCGTCTCAATTAAAAAAAAAAAAAAACACACAAAAATTAGCCGGGCGTCATGGCTTGCGCCTACAATCCCAGCTACTCAGGAGGCTGAGGCAGGAGAATCGCTTGAACCCGGGAGGCGGAGGTTGCAGTGAGCCGAGATCGCGCTACTGCACTCCAGCCTGGGCAAGAGGAGCGAAACTCCGTCTCAAAAAAAAAAAAAAAAAAAAGTATAGGAGTCACCGCAAAAGTATTAAAGAACTTAAAAAGTGGTTCAAGTATTGTAGAGCACTCAGCTATGGCTTGTAGTTTGTGGTCCATGGGAGGCTTGAATAAAAGACTTTTATAAGGTGCATGATGAAGAACATCAAATTTAGTAATTGGTTAGGTACAGTTATGTAGTCTCTTAATTTGTGCGATCGTGTTGGCAATTTTCAGGTTATGTAATCAGAGTTTAATTGGCAGTTTATAGTTGGTTAAGCCTGAATTTTGTTTTCCCCGATGTGGTAATTTACTAAAAAATACATTATTAGTTAGATTTTTTTAAAAAGGAGGACCCCAGGGACTAGAGCCACCTCAGTCTAATTGCCTGCCACTGAATTATTTGCACAGTCCACAGGGTACTTCTTTTCCCCTGCATTTTTCACACGTGTCTCAAGCAGGGTCTCAAATCTAGTTCTTACTCCGTGTTCTTCCAGATTAACTCTGATTTACAGTAAAATACTAAATTTCCAGTGTCGTTGACATTCCCAAATGCCACCTTCCCCTCCCTGATACACATAATCAATTATTTGTCCTTTATTGTACATTTTATTATATTTCAATTAATAATTCTTTGACAAACCATTGGATGGCACTATTGAAAACATTGTCTTCTGTTTGTAAATATTTCCCATGAGAAGAAAGCGAATAATAATCCCTGACACTATATGGTAAAAAAATCTCTGTGTCTCTTCCTTTTATCTTCCCTAGGCACAGAATTCCTATCAGAATGGTGTTGGGTCAAGGTTTCCATTTGGAAACTTTATGGGGTGATGGATCATCAGCCACTCTTCAGTTTTTTCCTGGTCCTGGGTTTTCAGTACTGTCTGGGGATAAACCAAGATGCCCACCACGGTGGCTCTGTTGGCTAGAGTGTCTAGTGAATATCAGCTCCTGGGTCATTTTCTCTCACAGGACAACCTGAGGTATGAAGTGTATCCCATCAAGGGAGCAGGTAGATACCCTGGGTGTGAGTGCAGTCTCCTGGTGTATTCTTCCTTTGAAAAGCTAACTCCTTGAGACATTAAGATTGACTTCATCCGGCTGGGCGCGGTGGCTCACACCTGTAATCCCAGCACTTTGGGAGGCCGAGGTGGGCGGATCACGAGGTCAGGAGTTTGAGACAAGCATGGCCAATATAGTGAAACCCCGTCTCTACTAAAAATATAAAAATTAGTCAGGCATGGTGGCACACACCTGTAATCCCAGCTACTAGGGAGGCTGAGGCAGAAGAATTGCTTGAACCCGGGAGGCAGAGGTTGCAGTGAGCCGAGATCGCACCACTGCACTCTAGCCTGGGCAAAAGAGCGAGACTGTATTAAAAAAAAAAAAAAAAAAAAAAAAAAAAAAAAAGATTGACTTCACCCAACCCAGCTTCTATTTCTTTTTTTTTTTTTTTTTTTTTTTTTTTTGAGACGGAGTCTCGGTCTGTCGCCCAGGCTGGAGTGCAGTGGCCGGATCTCAGCTCACTGCATGCTCCGCCTCCCGGGTTCACGCCATTCTCCTGCCTCAGCCTCCCGAGTAGCTGGGACTACAGGCGCCCACCGCCTCGCCCGGCTAGTTTTTTGTATTTTTTAGTAGAGACGGGGTTTCACTGGGTTATCCAGGATGGTCTCGATCTCCTGACCTCGTGATCCGCCGGTCTCGGCCTCCCAAAGTGCTGGGATTACAGGCTTGAGCCACCGCGCCCGGCCCAGCTTCTATTTCTTGGAGACACATTGCTGGTCAGCCAGTCAGATGCTGGTATTGAGAGAAAAATGCAGAAATAATTTTTACCCCCTGGATTCTCTAAGATTTGTGAAAGAACAAATAGTATCCCAAAAGACAGAAAAAAGTCACCCCAGTGAGATGGTGCAAGAACTTGCAAAGTAAAATGCACTTGGGGCAGTCACTGGGGTATAGTGCAGTGTCTCTTGAGAGGCTGGTCATTGAGAACTTTAGTGAGCAGGAGTGGGTGGGAGAATCTTTCAAGTGATTGAGTGGCCTGACTTGACACACAGGTCAGACACATGTGTTTTCTAATCAGCACTGTCACTCCATGGGTTTGTCACCTTGAAAAGATTTGTTCGCTTATTTTGACTTCAGCTTCTTTTAATTGTAAATTGCATTTAATTAGTGAAGTTTAAAAGGCACAAAAATATTTGCATAGGGTGTGAAAGAAGAGGGTTTTAGAAAAAAAAATTAAACTCTGATCATATATTCCATTTGTTAAGAATTCTCATTTACCTTTTCCTTTGTCAGTGTGAGTTTAAAATTTTTCTCAGGTGTGCTTATGGCTGGGTGATTCTAAACAGAATTCCAAGTCTTAGCTTTTAGAATGTTATCAAGAAGAAAATTAGGAAAAATCTCTCTTCCATTTTGGCTGTAGAAAATAAATAGATTTCCACAAGAGAATGTGGTGTATAATTGGTGAGTTACATAGATTCATGAAAAACATCAATTTCTCTTTTTGCAGGGTAAAGTTGTGACAGTGAATATTTCTGTCCCATATCCTGTTATCTTGATTTTTAAGTTTCATGCTAAATTTTATGAGATGAAACTTGGTACCTCTTAGAAGGTACCTCTTAGAAGTGTTCCCATGACTAATTGTTTACTACATGATTTTTAATAGAAATAATAAAATAATATGTTTATTGTTGAAAAGGAATAGGTGCTTTTGCTTTTCTAATTGAGGTATAAAATGTAAGCACCAAAAATTTTCTTTTTTTATATGAACACAATGTTTGAGTGATTTCATTGGAGTTTTCAGTTTTAAAAACCAAGGGAATAAATCTGATGTGGAAATTAAAGCTTGAACCCAGTGACTGCAACGTAAGGCTAATATTAAGCCTACAATAAAAGGTTATTAAACGCCCAGTTAGTTCTTTCTGGGGAGCCTCCCCTGCAGATGTCCCAGCCTGCTCACCCCAGCCATGGAAGAAGTCTTTATCCTAAGAGAATCTCCAAAGCCCTGGAAAGCTGGGGCCCCACCGGCAAATGCAGTTAAGGTTAAGATGAAAGGAAACTGGGAGTCTTACTGATGAGAAACTTTTTTATTGTTTTGAGGCACTTTCTAGACTTTGTAAAATAAAACAAAGTTAGATTTGTGTTAAAAAAAAAAAAAAAAAAAAGAATTCCAGCGGAATATTGCAACAGGAGGAAGTACCAACTATATAATCTTTATGGCTTGCAAAGTTTAAGCAGACAAAGGCTTTGTTTCCTAGGGAGGCGCATAAAAGTTTAGAAGAAAGGTGGGAGGGGAATGGCAAATGGAGAGGGAAAAAAATCAGATTTTAGATCAGAGAATGTTTTACCCTGAAGTCAGCATGTTTGTAGGAGGGACATAAAATGGGGTTGTATGTTGACTCACACTCAGGGTAGCTCAAAGTTCAGGAGCCTGTGGGAAAAAAAATAAAGTTAAGTGACATTTGATTAAGAAGTATTTTATTTCTGTGCATGGTGGCTCATGCCTGTAATCCTAGCACTTTGGGAGGCTGAGGTGGGCACTTTACCTGAGGTCAGGAGTTTGAGACCAGCCTGACCAACACAAAGAAACCCTGTCTCTACTAAAAATACAAAATTAGCCAGGCATGGTGGTACATGCCTGTAATCCCAGCTACTCGGGAGGCTGAGGCAGGAGAATCCCTTGAACCCAGGAGGCGGAGGTTGTGGTGAGCCGATATTGTGCCATTGCACTCTGTCTCAAAAAAAATAAAAATTAAAAAAATAAATAAAGTATTTTATTTAGACCAGTGAAGACAAATTCCAACACCTACTCAAAAATTCAGCTGATTTTTTAATGAGAAAAGGAAGAAAATGTGTAGAGTATATATCTGGCTATGTGATAGGTAAGAAAAGGGAGCACCTTCTAAGTCATAAATAAAGAAGGGTGTTTCTGACCGGGTATGGTGGCTCACGCCTGTAATCCCAACACTTTGGGAGGCCGAGGCGTGAGGATCATGATGTCAGGAGTTCAACACCAGCCTGGCCAAAATGGTGAAACCCTGTCTCTACTAAAAATACAAAAATTAGCCGGGCGTGGTGGTATGTGCCTGTAGTCCCAGCTACTTGGGAGGCTGAGGCAGAAGAATCTCTTGAAGCGGGAGGCGGAGTTTGCAGTGAGCCGAGATCGTGCCACTACACTCCACCCTGGAGACAGAGCAAGACTCCGTCTGAGGGGGGAAAAAAAAAAGTGTTTCTTTTCATAAACTGTTGCTGGAGCACACAAAGGATGAATGTTATTAATCACAGCTATTTTCCAGGATTATGTATGTGTTTCATTTTTCCCCACTTCTTTATTCTCTACATTACTTTCATTTGACTTTTTCTGGGTTGTGTCTTTTATAATAAACCAGCAAACATAACTACAATGTTTGCTGAGTTCTGCGAGTAGCTCTATCAAATTATTGAACTAGAGGGAGGTTATGGGAATCCCCACATTTTAAACTACTAGTAGCTCAGAAGCATAGATTGGCCTATGGGGTTTGTGACTGGCATCTGTAATGAGGACAATGTTGTGGGACCGAACCCTGAATCAGGGTCTGTGCTGACTCTGGGTGGTGTCAGAATTCAAATTTCAGATAATTAGTAGGTATTGGAGAATTGCTTAGTGTTCAGCAAACTCTACAGATTTGATACCAGAAAAAAGATATCACAGAGGCCTGGCCTCGAATGGAACTCTGGGTGTCTGGGAATGGGAGGCTCTGCTCTCATGTACACAGGCTGTCACACTGCCCATTGTCTTGTGATTCCAGGTCTCCTCCCAGGGTGACTGTGGACTGAAAACTTGGAGGAAAGGACCTCTGATGACAGACCCCCTTTTCTTGCAGCTGCCACCACAGGAGTCCCACCCACTCACAAACACACACTAGACATTGACGTATCCACATCCCTCTCAAGACTAGTCATCATCCTTGGGACTTTTACCACATCATTGTGGATCCTAGTGTTTCTTGCCAAAATCCCACAAGAGTGTCTACAAGTCTCCTGGCATATCCCAACCCCCAGACACTGAATCTGCAGCAGCAACCTGTTTTCTCCACCAAGCTAGGGTTCTGGACCACCTGTTCATAATCCCATCTGCCTGCACAGGCACAAATAAATCAGAGTACAGCCCCACTGGGACCGCTATCTATATGTAGCAAAAACCTACAATCCTTCCACCTACATTGCACTTTTCCCCACCCATGAAGTTTTTTTCTTTTAACTTTTGATTTTGGTTCAGGGATACATGTGCAGGTTTCTTATATAGGTAAAATTGTGTCACGGGGGTTTGGTGTCGATTATTTTGTCACAGAGGTACTAAGCATAACACCAAACAAATATTTATTCAAATTCTCCTTGTCATCTCAGCCTCTACCCTTACTAGGCCTCGTTGTCTGTTGTTTCTTTTTTTGTGTACATGTTGTTATTGAGCTCTTACTTTTTTTTTTTTTTTTTTTTTTTGAGATAGAGCCTTGCTCTGTCGCCCAGGCTGGAGTACAGTGACAGGATTCACTAGACAAAAACTCTGATCTCTTTTTTTTTTTTTTTTGAGACAGAGTCTTGCTCTGTCACCCAGGCTGGAGTGTAATCGCACGATCTCAGCTCACTGCAACCTCTGCCTCCCAGGTTCAAGCAATTCTTCTGCTTCAGCTTCCCAACTAGCTGGGACTCCAGGTGCACACCACCACACCTGGCTAATTTTTGTATTTTTAGTAGAGACAGGGCCTCACCATCTTGGCCAGGCTGGTCTCGAACTCCTGACCTTGTGATCCTCCCACCTCAGCCTCCAAAAGTGCTGGGATTACAGGCATGAGTCACTGCACCCAGCCTATTTCTATTTCTTTTACCTTGCTAAGAATACATATATATCTTATAATAAAATTACCCTAGAAAACCTTAAAATATTTCTTTAAATTTCTGATTAGTATATGTCGTAAAATTGAGGGAGCAGTGGCTTAAAAAGATTAAAATTACACAAACTCTGGGATTTAAGTTTCTGTTAGGTAAGCTTAGGCAAAACAGAACTGGAAATACCCCAGTGGCATAGAGAACAGAATTCTACACAGAGTCCTCTCCGTGCCCCAGTTCTGTTTAGATTTAACCTATTTGGAGGCCTTATTTAGGTCTGGCCCCACGCTGGAGTCTTGCCTCACACAATTTGTTAGAAGAAATCAGAGTTTTGGGCCAGGCGCGGTGGCTCACGCCTGTAATCCCAGCACTTTGTGAGGCCAAGGTGGGCAGATCATAACGTCAGGAGTTTGAGACCAGCCTGACCAACATAGTGAAACCCAATCTCTACTAAAAAAAAAATACAAAAATTACCCTGGTGTGCTAGTGTGCACCTGTAATCCCAGTTACTTGGGAGGCTGAGGCAGGAGAGTCTCTTGAACCCAGGAGGTGGAGGTTGCAGTGAGCTGAGATCATGCCATTGCACTCCAGCCTGGGTGACAGGGCAAGACTCCGTCTCAAAAAAAAAAAAAGAAGACAAGATCAGAGTTTTTGCCTGGTGAATCCTGCTGCCTTTCTAGAGCTGGTGCTCACAATCTCCTAAAACCCCAAAACAGATAAATGGTAAAAATAAAGTATGTATTTTAGGGTCTTAATTTTTAATTTTTTAATTAAAACCAGTGCTTGCAGTTCTACATTGTTTAACGACTTGTTTTCTACTTTTGCAAATCCAGTAGTTGCTCTGCAAGTCACATAAAATTAAATATAAATATGGTAAAAACTTCTCTAAAATACATTAAACCTTCTTTTCTGTATTATTCTTATCTGTCTACATTTAGCTTTTCTTCTATGCAATTAAAAAAAAAAATGACAGAGAAACAAGAAGAAATAGAAAGGCTGGGCTCTTTATTTAAGTCCTAAGAATTATTAAACAATAACAGCTTTCAGAGTGTTATGATGATGAAATCACGTAATGTGTTATTGCCAACACAGTGCTCTTTAACATCCTTTTGAGTACATAGTTCCCACTTAATGTATCTTGCATTAGTACATATGTACATGTTGTTGCCAAATGCAGGCTTATTCAGACATTGCTGCCTTCTGTTTCCTCTGTAAACTTTAATGAACCAGCAAAGAATATGATATTTTAGGAAGGAGATGGGTTTTATTTATTTATTTATTTAGAGACAGAGTTTCGCTCTTGCTGCCCAGGCTGGAGTGCAATGGCATGATCTCAGCCCACCACAACCTCTGCCTCCCGGGTTCAAGTGATTCTCCTGCCTCAGCCCCCCGAGTAGCTGGGATTACAGGCAATCACCACCACATCTGGCTAATTTTTTGTATTTTTAGTAGAGACTGGGTTTCTCCATGTTGGTCAGGCTGGTCTCAAACTCTCAACCTCATGTGATCCGCCTGCCTCGGCCTCCCAAAGTGCTGAGATTACAGACATGAGCCACCGCGCCTGGCAGAGATGTGTTGTCTTTATTTGTACCAGAAGTATTTGGTTGTGACAAGAGTGCTGAGTGTAAGGGACCCTGTGCTGTGTCTGCTTTCTCTAATGCTAATAATGAGCCCAGGGGGAGCAACATCAACATTGACAGGGGACTTGTTTAAAACACCCATTCATGGACCCTTTCCAAACCTGCAGAATCACATTACATAGAATGAAGTCAAAATTACCAAGTGATTTATAAGCTCATTAAGGCTTGAGAGGCAATGCTTAGCTAAGTGGTTATCAGCCCAGGCTTCTCATTAGGATTCCATGGCCAGTTTGCAGAAATCTCTTTACTTGTGCCCTTTCCATGTATTCTGTTTATTGTTCTGGGGGAAAGCATCCATGTTGTAGTAATGAAGTGCTTCATGTGACTCTTAAATTGAGGCCAGAATCAAGTATGAGGTGTTCCAGGTACATTGATGTGTTAAGTTCTACCTTTGCACTAAAGGGTGGCCACAGGACTGTTTCTGTTTGGGTTTGGTAGGGACAGGGCAATGTGGCCCATATTTTCTTTTCCTTTTCTTTTTTTTTTTTTTTTTTGAGATGGAGTTTCACTGGAGTGCAGTGGTGCAATCTCAGCTTTCCGCAACCTCTGCCTCCTAGGTTCAAGCGATTCCCCTGCTTCAGCCTCCCTAGTAGTTGGGACTACAGGCGCATGCCCCTACGCCTGGCTAATTTTTTGTATTTTTAGTAGAAACGGTGTTTCATTGTGTTAGCCAGGATGGTCTCGATCTTCTGACCTCATGATCTGCCTGCCTCGGCCTCCCAAAGTACTGGGATTACAGGAGTGAGCCACCAACCCCAGCCATGGCCCATATTTTCATTATTGTAGCAGAAATTGCTGGTGTCTGTGACAGGGGAGGGCACCTGAGAACAGGAAAAGTGAAATGTATTTTGATCTCCATGGAGCAGCTCATTGTTCCTGAATCTCTTCCGTTATAAAGGACAGAAATGAGTGAGCTTTTTTTGCCGGTCTTGATCCTTCTGCCTGTGGGTCTCGTGGTAGCAGATAAGCAGGTGATGCTGACATCTTTAAAGACATATTCTCAACATGCAGCTGTAATTTGTTCGAAGAATCTCATCTGAAAAGGATTCCCAGAAAAGGAGAAAGAAGAAAAAATGGCTTTTTTTTTTTTTTAAGCAAAACATGTCTCAGATCAAGAGCTGTGTCCACTGTGCCTCCTAGAATGCCATGCAAATCATTACTTCTCTATTGTATTATTCCTCCCTAAAGAGTTTATTTTAACTACTTTTAAAACATTTTGTGATAGTCAAGGGTGTCTGAAAAATATTTGTTTCTATATACCAGAGCCCTTTCTACATTCTTCACATTGTGGCTTCTTATATGCCATGCAGAATTCCTACCACGAATTTATAATCTGCACTATTTAAAATGTTCCCTTTGTCACTGTTGAACATGAAAAGGTGTGGATACTCAAGATTTCTATTGGCGGAAAGCTGGAGTCATTTGTAAAGATGGAAAACATGTAATGTTGAGGTTCCATCTGTATTCTCCATTACCTCTATGCAAAACAGAATCAAGGAAATGCTTAAACAAGATGACATTACCCAGAAAGTTCTAAACAAAAATTGTCAGGAGATACCTGCTCTCTAGGGTGCTAAAGAAAGATGACTTAAAATTGTTATTACAAATTATAGAACAGGGAAGATATCTGTATCCTGAACTTTGCATAAAACTGATTTTTTAATGTTAAAATTCAGACTGTAATTTAGTTTTGGAGGGGCAGTATCACAGCCATGATGCTGTGTCATTCCGTGTGCATCAGCACATCATAAAAATTTGTCCTAGTGCAGTTCATGTTAACGATTCACTTGGTTAAAGAGTTCTCTGACAGATTTTGTCACTATAGTTAATTTTTTTTCTCTTCATTATTATCTTAATGCAGCTAATATACATAAACCATCACAGTTAATCTAGCAGCTGCCCTTTTTTCCTAGTTTTTTGGGAGTTTTTTTGTTTGTTTGTTTTTGTTTTTGTTTTTTGTTTTTTGTTTTTTTGCATATATCTGTCTTTGGAAAGTCAAAGCTCTTATCTTTGTTTACAGGCCAGAAAAATTAGGAAAAACACAGGACTCTTCCCCTTACTGGATGTTTGACAAAATATTATTCTTGACCAAAAACATTGACCTTATTGGTGAGCTTGTTAGAAATTCAGACAATCAGACTTTATTCCAGATCATCTGAAAAAACAACCTGCGTTAACAAGTTCTCCAGTTTATTGTACACATTAAAATTTAAAAAGTACCTTCTAATTCAACCTGTCTTTTCCATCACAATTCATTCTCTACAATGCATATACAGCACTCAAAAAATATACATTTTTATGCCCTTAATTTTATACTATGTCATCCAGAAAAGTATCATGTATACACTGATATTGTGGATCTTATGCCACTCTCTTTTCTTAGAGTTAAAAAATACATTAGAGAATATTTCTAAATAATAGAAAATTATTTTATTTTATAATTTTAGTTCCTCCTATAAGTCAGAAAATTACCTTTACTCTCTCATTTCACCTCGAGTCAAATTAAAAATGCTTTTCGTAACCACTTGGTAATCGTGTGTATGTGTGTGTGTGCGTGTGTATGTGTGTGTATTTTTCAGGGACCATTGACATTTAGGGATGTGGCCATAGAATTCTCTCTGAAGGAGTGGCAATGCCTGGACACTGCACAGCGGAATTTATATAGGAATGTGATGTTAGAGAACTACAGAAACCTGGTCTTCCTGGGTGAGCATAACTTCAATACTCAATTCCTAATATACCCTAAAGGTGTTATTTCTTTTCTTTGTGGAATTTTTTTTGGTAAAGTGTGCTTTGCATACATTAGCTTCAGATCCCTGTTTTCAAGAAAACCTTGAGGATTAATACATGTAGAAAAGAATTTGTTCAAGATGTTTCATTTTTACCTTAACTTTCCAAATTCCTGAGCTAATCTGTATCCTTCACTCTAGATTACTAAATTCCACAAATTTTGTGGCATAAAATATTTTTGCCCATACCTTAAAACGTAATTGCCAACACCAATTTTTGATTCAGTAGTACTGGATAGTAAAACTAAGAACCTACAAATCAAAAATATTTTTTAAGTATTTGGAAATGTCTGTTATAAATTAGTATTTTGGGATTTACTATCTAAGCACATTACTAGATTGGTCATTACAGAAGATGAGCAGGATTTATATTATTTATTTTTAATAAAACAGGTATTGCTGTTTCTAAGCCAGACCTGATCACTTGTCTAGAGCAAGGAAAAGAGGCCTGGAGTATGAAGAGACATGAGATCATGGTGGCCAAATCCCCAGGTAGGTGAAAGTGAAAATGAATACAATAGACAGCAGAGATGAGAGGTCCAAAGGTCAAGGAGAATACCAGTCCTTAAAATGTGGTTTCGGAAACTGTGTTCCAAAGAAAATAGTTTCTCGGAAGCCTGAGGTTTCTTTTTTTTTTCTTTTCTTTTCTTTTTGTTCTTTTCTTTTCTTCTTCTTTTTTTTTTTTTTTTTTTTTTGCCCTCACATGGGGGTATCTTCCACTTTCCCTTTGGTGATCTTCAAGTTTACAGTTAGAGCCAAAGTCCTTTTTGTGGCATATAAGAGACTGCACAGTCTGACTGCTTTTTCATTGTTTTGGGGGACACACAAATATCTGCATAATTTTGAAAAACTCTCTGTTAAACAATTTTTTAAATTCTATTTTTGCATCATTTTTGAAATGTGTGAGTAGTGGTTTCTGCTCCATTGAGGGGGTTTTTTTGTTCATTTTTCTGCACATTCCATCCTGTTTGTATTACTACAGTCTTGAAATAGAGTTTGAAATTATAAAGTATGATGCCCCTATGCTTTGTTCTTTTACCTCAAGATTGCTTTGGCTCTGCAAAGTTTATTGTAGTTTCATGTATGTTTTAGAATTGTATTTTTCATTACTGTAAAAACTGCCACTAGATTTTTTTTTTTCGCTCTTGTTACCCAGGCTGAAATGCAATGGTATGATCTTGGCTCACTGCAACCTCCACCTCAGGGTTTCTCCATGTTGGTCAGGCTGGTCTCAAACTCCTGACCTCAGGTGATCCACCTGCCTTGGCCTCTCAAAGTGCTAGGATTACAGGTGTGATCACCACGCCTGGCCGCCACTAGAATTTTGATAGGGAGTTTATTGAATCTATAGGTTACTTTGTGTAACATGGCACTTTAACAATATTTATTCTTTCAATCCATAGACATGAAATATTTTAAAATTTATTTGTGTCTTCTCTAGTTTCTTTCTATGATATCTTATATCTTCCAGTGTAAAAATGTTTTACCTCTTTGGGTAAATTTGTTCTCAGAAATTTATTATTTTGATGCTATTATAGATTGTTTTCTTTATCAGATAGTTTGTTTTAAATACATGGAACCATAATTTATACTTGTATGTTAATTTTATATTTTGCTAATTTACTGAGTGTATTTATTAGTTTAGACAGGTTTTAATGTACTATGGTTGATGGTTTTCTATATATAAGATTATATGATCTACAACCAGCAACTTTTACTTATTTGTCTTCAATTTCAATGGCTTTAAAAATTTTTTTTTACTAATTCTGCCACATACTTCCAGTGCTATATTAAAATGGAAGCATTGACAATAGTATTGGGAACGGGTGCTTGATGTCACAAAAATCCTTTGAGAGACAAAGGATCTCTCAGCAAGGCTAGTTTACTTTCTGCAGAAAGAGTACACTCGCGAACAGTTTTGCCACAAGAATGCACTGAACAAAGGAGACAGGGTCACTTATAACCTGATGTGTTCACCCTACTGCTATGTCCGGTTTCCACTGGCTACAACGGGACCTCACATTCTGTATTTGTCCCAATTGGCTAGCAACTTAGAACTTTCTAAAAGAGGCAAAGGCAGAGGAGAACAAAGGAAGGAGGGAGCAACTTGTGGAATGCTGAGAAAGGTGAAAACACTTCCAAATAAGGAATATTAACAGGCTATGACCTAATGCTTGCTTGGACCAGTATAAGCATGCCAGGGCAAATATTTAGGCTAAAATGTGGGAGCTAAGAACACAAAGTACATTGATTAGTTTATTATGGCTAGCAGATATCTAAGAATGTTGGCACAGGTCTTTGAATACATTTTGATTCTAAGAGAAGTTACTATTTATTCCTAATTAGATGAGGAGAAAAGTCCCTTTGAAGAGGAACCTCTATTTCACATTTCACAATGAGCACAATATAGTTTTGCATTGGTGTGTATGAATTTGAATGAGCAAACAGCTCTTCAGGTTTTGTTTTGTTTTGTTTTGTTTGTTTGTTTTGAGACGGAGTCTCGCTCTGTCACCAGGCTGGAGTGCAGTGGCACGATCTCGTCTCACTGCAACCTCTGCCTCCTGGGTTCAGGTGATTCCCCTGCCTCAGCCTCCCAAGTAGCTGTGACTACAAGTGTGCACCACCACACCTGGACAATTTTTTTGTATCTTAGTAGAGACAGAGTTTCACCGTATTGGCCAGGCGGGTCTCAAACTCCTGACCTCATGATCCACCTGCCTCATCCTCCCAAAGTGCTTGAATTATAGGCATGAGCCTCCACGCCTGGCCCTCAAGTTTTTATAAAACGGTTTCAGAAGGTTAAGATCTTCTGTTGGGCCCCCAGGGTGATGGGATGCCCTCTGGATTTATAGTTCAGAGGAGTTGTAGCTTAATCACAAGGCTTCTGGGTCTGCACTAGGGTCTACCTTTAGTTGGTTTGTTATAAGAGGCTTGGGTAGCTGTAACTCCCTTTTTATTTTTGGACAGACTGAATATCCTTCAGGACTTCTATATATAGGGCAGACACTAGCGCAGGTTTCTGCAGTCGAGTCTAATAATGGCAGTGCCAGTATACTTTTTAAACTAATTTCAGGACTATCACAAAATCACACAGTTTCCTTCTGGCTTGCAAAATTTTCATGACAAATTTACTGGTTATCTCATAAGACTATGCTTATAAATGACACATCACTTTTATCTTGCAGCTTTCAGGATTCTCTACTTGTTTGTGACTTGAAATTGCACTCATGTATGTGTTTGTTAAAAATATCTTTGTATGTATTCTAGTTCGTTGAGCTTCTTCATTTTTACATCACTTTTTCTTACATTAAATTTTTTTTGTATTTTTCACTTCCACAATTTCTGTTTTTTATATTTTTAATATTTTGTTATCCTCATTCTTCTGATTTTCAATAGCTGTCTGTGTTTCTATTTTCCTCATTGAATATTATTCAGGTTTTTAAAACTAATTTGTATATGTTTATTTTTAATGGTAGCTTTCTGAAATTTTTATATTTCTGATGGGGCTATGTTGCCCTAATATTTTGTATACATTGTAATCTTTCATTGAAATTTAGACATTAAAAACAAACTACCTGTAACAATCTTCATATTATAGCTTTGTCCTGGCATAGTCTGAAACCAATGGTCTTGGATAGAGATTCTGAGAGTTTCTCTAACATGTTCTTAGGATATGTCTTGTCTGGAATTTTTTAGGTTTTTTTAGTTAAAGGAGTTTGTTCATGTTTCTTCTTAATAGTCAGTAATCATTTGCTACAACTATTTCCTGCCTATAGTATTGCAGTCTCTTCGCTACTGAAGCATTTACCTTTGATCTCACCAGACTCAAACTGCCATTCCAATGCCTATACCATTTATTTCAGTACAGAAACCAGTGTCTGGAAAAGTCCCTGGAAATCAGAAATAAAAATGTTTTTGCCACTATTTTTCTTGTCTTTTATAAAAGAAACCAGGAGTTGCCAATTTACTTCTAAAGGCACTCTGTTACATTGGGCAGCAGAAAGAGCTATGTTGTAAATGTAATAAACTGTTTTTTTCCTATGTGGCTCTTTGCATTATGCTCACCTGGGGCACTGCACACACTTAACTCATTTATAAATTTTCCACAGATGTATTTTGGTCAGTATGTTTTTGTTACATTTATATATCTATGAAGCATTTAGGGCCTATGGTATTTTGCTGTGCCATCTTACTTAATGTAGTTTGTTTAGTTTTATATGTTACATTTGTAAACTGTCTTCATCTAAGTCTAGCAAGTGGAGTAATATGTCATTTTTATTTCTTTCAGTTATGTGTTCTCATTTTGCCCAAGACCTTTGGCCAGAGCAGAATATAAAAGATTCTTTCCAAAAAGCGACACTGAAAAGATACGGAACGTGTAGACTTGAGAATTTGCCATTAAGAAAAGGCTGTGAAAGTGTGGATGAGTGTAAGATGCACAAAGGAGGTTATAATGGACTTAACCAATGTCTCACAGCTACCCAGAGCAAAATATTTCAATGTGATAAATATGTAAAAGTCATTCATAAATTTTCAAATTCAAACAGACATAGGATAAGACATACTAAAAAGAAACCTTTCAAATGTAGAGACTGTGGCAAATCATTTCGAATGATTTCATGCCTAACTCAACATAGCAGAATTCATACTAGAGTAAATTCCTACAAATGTGAAGAATGTGGAAAAACCTTTAACTGGTCCTCAACTCTTACTAAACATAAGAGAATTCATACGGGAGAGAAACCCTACAAATGTGAAGAATGTGGTAAAGCTTTTAACCAGTCCTCAAATCTTATTAAACATAAGAAAATTCATACTGGAGAGAAACCCTACAAATGTGAAGAATGTGGCAAAGCTTTTAACCGATCCTCAACTCTTACTACCCATAAGATAATTCATACTGGAGAGAAACCCTACAAATGTAAAGAATGTGGTAAAGCTTTTAACCGATCTTCAACCCTTACTTCCCACAGAAAAATTCATACTGGAGAGAAACCTTACAAATGTGAAGAATGTGGCAAAGCCTTTAAGCAGTCCTCAAACCTAACTACACATAAGATAATTCATACTGGAGAGAAACCCTACAAATGTAAAAAATGTGGAAAAGCCTTTAACCAGTCTGCACACCTTACTACACACAAGATAATTCATACGGGAGAGAAACCCTACAAATGTGAAAAATGTGGAAAAGCCTTTAATCATTTCTCACACCTTACTACACATAAGATAATTCATACTGCAGAGAAACCTTACAAGTGTAAAGAATGTGGTAAAGCTTTTAAACACTCTTCCACCCTTACTAAACATAAGATAATTCATACTGGAGAGAAGCCCTACAAATGTAAAGAATGTGGAAAAGCTTTCAACCAATCCTCAAAACTTACTGAACATAAGAAAATTCATACTGGAGAGAAACCCTATGAATGTGAAAAATGTGGCAAAGCTTTTAACCAGTCCTCAAATCTTACTAGACATAAGAAAATTCATACTGAAGAGAAACCTTACAAATGTGAAGAATGTGGCAAAGGTTTTAAATGGCCCTCAACCCTTACTATCCATAAGGTAATTCATACTGGAGAGAAACCATACAAATGTGAAGAATGTGGCAAAGCTTTTAACCAATCCTCAAAACTTACTAAACATAAGAAAATTCATACTGGAGAGAAACCCTACACATGTGAAGAATGTGGCAAAGCCTTTAACCAGTCCTCAAACCTTACTAAACATAAGAGAATTCATACTGGAGAAAAACCTTACAAATGTGAAGAATGTGACAAAGCTTTTAAATGGTCCTCAGTCCTTACTAAACATAAGATAATTCATACCGGAGAAAAATTACAAATGTGAAAATTATGGCAAAGCTTTTAAGCAATTCACAAGTCTTATTAAACATAAGAAAATTTATACTGGAGAGAAACCCTACTAACCTGAAAGATATGACAATAATTTTGACACCACCTCAAACTTACAAGCATAAAAGTAATCATACTGGTGAGAAATTCTAAAAATGTGAAGAATGTGACAGTCTTTAAATGGTTGTCACACTTTATTTTAGGTAAGATAATTCATACTGTAACAAACTACAAGTGCGAACAATGTGGCAAAGCTTAATTTATGCTCATACCTTATTGCACAGAAAAGAATTTATACTTGAGAAAAATTATACAAATATAAAGAGTGTGGAAAAGCCATTAATATCTGCTCACATCTTATTCAGCATCAGAAAGTTAATACTTAATAAAAGCATTATAAATGCAATTACTGTCCAAAAAGCATTCAGAAAATATAAGCCTTTAATGTGAAAAAGAGTAATCATTTTGAAGACAAACACTGCAAATATAAAGAGGGTTGTAGTACCTTGTATCACAAATCTTATTGTACTGATTTTGTACTAGAGGAAACCCCTGAAGCAGTCGCTTAAAGTTTGTTTAACATCAGAGAATATTTTTTTTTGAGATGGAGTTTTGCTGGTTGTCCAGGCTGGAGTGTAATGGCGTGATCTCGGCTCCCCGCAACATCTGCCTCCCAGGTTCAAGCGATTCTCCTGCTCCAGCCTCCCGAGTAACTGGGATTACAGGCATGTGCCACCATGCCTGGATAATTTTGTATTTTTGGAAGAGACGGGGTTTCTCCATGTTGGTCAGGCTCATCTCAAACTCCTGATCTCAGGTGATCCGCCCACCTCAGCCTCTCAAAGTGCTGGGATTACAGGCGTGAGCCACAACACCTGGCCAACATCAGAGAATTTATATTTGAGAAAAACCCTGCAAATGTAACAAATTTTGAAAGACCTTTTCAAAAACTACAGCTTAAAAAGCAGCAGAGGATTCATACTAAAATGTATTTTTGCAGATGCAGTAGATATAAAAATATATTTAATCCGAAGTTTATGTAAATATCAGAGGATTCACAGTAGAAATATCTAAGGCGCTGGCACTTCAGACACTACACTAAATCAGAGTGCTGAGTATAGAAAATAATCCAAAACTAAATTTGGTGGACAAATTATTTGTATATAACTTTAAAAGAAGTAGAACATTTTTTGCAGAGTTTTCATTACATTCAAAGTATACTTTTTTTCCTTAAAAAAATTACAGGTTTTTTGAAAAGCAAATAATCATGTAATTCAATTTTCAAATTACTTCATGCTCTTTCTTCTTCATTGCTATTATATTCACATGTGAAAGCATGTGATCACTTGTTGCTGCATCAAAGACATGAGTTTTTTTTTTTTATTAGGTGGTCAGTATTTATGACCTTTTCTATTAAAGAATAAGAACATTAGGCTGGGTGTGGTGGTTCACGCCTGTAATCCCAGCACTTTGGGAAGCCGAGACGGGCAGATCATGAGGTCAGGAGTTTGAGACCAACCTGGCCAATATGGTGAAACTCCATCTACTAAAAACTACAAAAATTAGCTGTGCACTGTGGTGCACACCTGTAATCCCAGCTACTGGGGAAGTTGAGGCAGGAGAATCACTTGAACCCAAAAGGCGGAGGTTGCAGTGAGCCGAGATCGCACCACTCCGCTGTAACCTGGGAACAGCAAGACTCGGTCTCAAAAAAAAAAAAGAAAAATACACTATTCTTATGTACGCTCCAGCCTGGGTGACAGGACGAGACTCCATCTCAAAAAAAAAAAAAAGAACAAGAACATTAAAATGTAAGATGCGTGATGAAAATCTAAGTGGTGGGGCTCTTTGTGGTTAAAATAATATTGAGTGATATATGAGGTAGTTGTTCAGAGTAATATTCTTCTGCATTATAGTGAATGAAAAACATTTTTAGTTTTAGTTAAAATTAGTAATATTTTACTAATTATATTTCTCTGTAATAAAATGCAGTACATTTTAAATTTGTCAGATTACATGTAAACTTAGTTTTTTAATTAAACTTTTTTAACATTATGACCATTGTGCATTCAGCGATGCGTTATTATGCCACTAAGTTTAACCTATCTAGCTTACTCAAGAATGTAGTTAAAAGATGGTTACAGTGTTCAATTTGGTAACATAATGAACTAACATCTCTTTTACCAGTGACTTTAAACTGCAAATTGGTTAAAGAATATTGTTCTTGTAGGTTAAATTTTTATTCTTTTTTTCTTATATGAACTTATTTTTGTAAATTTTTGTGGGTATATAGTATGTGTATATATTTATGCCATATATAGAATATTTTGATACAGGTGTATAATATGTAATAATCACATCAGGGTAAGTGAAGTATCCATCACCTCCAGCATTTATCCTTTGTATTACAAACCTATTCTACACATTTAGTTATTTTGAATAGTGCAATTGTTTTTGGTGACAGGGTCATTTTATGGTCATAATAAGAATTGTATAGAAGTATTCATAAAATCCATACATTTCTGAATTCTGAATAAACATTTAAAAATTTGTTAATTTTTTTTTTAAACATGTGGCCTCTCTGCCTGCAGACATACAGACTCTTAATTTTTATTTACATAGAAGTAAAATACACATATATTACTCTAAAGATAAACCTTAGGGGTAAGAAAATTATAAAGTATGTGTGTTTTGTGAATATGAATTTGTACCTATATTCAGAAGAAAACAATATTGGAGCAAAACAAATCATCTTAATAATTGGCTGTGTGCGGTGGCTCACGCCTGTAATCCCATCACTTTGGGAGGTTGAGGCAGGTGGATCACCTGAGGTCAGGAGTTTGAGACCAGTCTGACCAATATGGTGAAACCCCATCTCTACTAAAAATACAAAAATTAGCTGGGTGTGGTGGTGTACACCTCTAGTCCCAGTTATTCAAGAGGCTGAGACAGGAGAATTGCTTGAACCCAGGAGGTGGAGTTTGCAGTGAACTGAGATTATGCCAGTGCACTCCAGCCTGGGTGAAAGAGTAAGACTCATCTCTAAAATAAGAAGAAGAATAATAAGGTAGTTTACTAGAAACCTGAATACCTCAAAAATGCTGAAAACAAATGTATACTCTGCTTTATGTTGAATTTATTACTGTAATATATCATGGCTTATGGTTCAGAATCTTCTCATGCAAATATTTTTGTTTTGACTTGCCTGGTACGTATGCTGGACCTATAATTTTCTTGCTTTTTATAATTATTTTTATAGTTGCTGAGGCATTATTATGTGAGTTTGTCAGGGATTATAATGCTTTTATAAAATTTAGTAGTACACACAAAATAATGTCTAGATGTAATTCCAAAATTAGTGTATTAAGTTATATTTTATGTTCTTAGAACATTTCATTTCTTCTTTTAATTGAAGTACTCTATTTAATCTGCTTTTCTTTAGTTGTTGTTTTCACTTTTTATAATTGAAATAACTATATTTATTTATTGAGCCAATTTTTTTTCAGGTAAGTACTAAGGATGCTTTATAAGTCATGAGGATGTTTTTATATATAAATATAGCAAACAAACATGAGAGTGCTTGCTGTGTAACAGATGCTCCATAACAAGCTATAAATATTCCTGCTGAGGTTAGTTTGTAGCTTCAAGTCAGAGATGGAAAATATCAATGGTGAAAAAATAATATTGATTCTTCATGTTAAGAAGACATTTTTTCCAGGTTACAAAGCTGACTCTTGCTGAATTTAAAGAGAAATTCTGCTTCCTTTTTTTTTTTATTATTATTATTGTACTTTTAAATTCTAGGGTACATGTGACAACATGCAGGTTTGTTACATATGAATACATGTGCCATGTTGGTGTGCTGCACCCATTAACTCGTCATTTACATTAGGTATATCTCCTAATGCTATCCCTCCCCCCCACACACAATAGGACCCGGTGTGTGACGATCCCCTTCCTGTGTCCGAGTGATCTCATTGTTCAATTCCCCCATGAGTGAGAACATGCGGTATTTGGTTTTCTGTTCTTGCAATAGTTTGCTGAGAATGATGGTTTCCAGCTGCATCCATGTCCCAACAAAGGACACGAACTCATCCTTTTTTATGGCTGCATAGTATTCCATGGTGTATATGTGCCACATTTTCTTAATCCAGTCTATCACTGATGGACATTTGGGTTGATTCCAAGTCTTTGCTATTGTGAATAGTGCCGCAATAAACATATATGTGCATGTGTCTTTATAGCAGCATGACTTATAATCCTTTGGGTATATCCCCAGTAATGGGATGGCTGGGTCAAATGGTGTTTCTAGTTCTAGATCCTTGAGGAATCGCCACAGTGTTTTCCACAATAGTTGAACTAGTTTACAGTCCCACCAAGAGTGTAAAAGTGTTCCTATTTCTCCACATCCTCTCCAGCACCTGTTGTTTCCTTATTTTTTAATGATTGACATTCTAACTGGTGTGAGATGGTATCTCATTGTGGTTTTGATTTGTATCTCTCTGATGGTGAGTGATGATGAGCATTTTTTCATGTGTCTGTTGGCTGTATGCATGTCTTCTTTTGAGAAGTGTCTGTTCATATCCTTTGCCCACTTTTCAATGGGGTGGTTTTTTTTTCTCTTGTAAATTTGATTGAGTTCTTTATAGGTTCTGGATATTAGCCCTTTGTCAGATGAGTAGATTGCAAAAATTTTTTCCCATTCTGTAGGTTGCCTGTTCACTCTGATGGTAGTTTCTTTTGCTGAGCAGAAGCTCTTTAGTTTAATTAGATCCCATGTGTCAATTTTGGCTTTTGTTGCCATTGCTTTTGGTGTTTTAGACATGAAGTCCTTGCCCATGCCTATGTCCTGAATGGTATTACCTAGGTTTTGTTCTAGGGTTTTTATGGTTTTAGGTCTAACATTTAAGTCTCTAATCCATCTTGAATTAATTTTTGTATAAGGAGTAAGGAAAGGATCCAGTTTCAGCTTTCTACTTATGGCTAGCCATTTTTCGCAGCACCATTTATTAAATAGGGAATTCTTTCCCCATTTCTTGTTTTTGTCAGGTTTGTCAAAGATCAGATGGCTGTAGATGTGTGGTATTATTTCTGAGGGCTCTGTTCTGTTCCATTGGTCTATATCTCTGTTTTGGTACTAGTACCATGCTGTTTTGGTTACTGTAGCCTTGTAGTATAGTTTGAAGTCAGGTAGCATGATGCCTCCAGCTTTGTTCTTTTGGCTTAGGATTGTCTTGGCAATGCAGGGTCTTTTTTGGTTCCGTATGAACTTTAAAGCAGTTTTTTTCCAATTCTGTGAAGAAAGTCATTGGTAGCTTAATGGGGATGGCATTGAATCTATAAATTACCTTGGGCAGTATGGTCATTTTCACAATATTGATTCTTTGTATCCATGAGCATGGTATGTTCTTCCATTTGTTTGTGTCCTCTTTTATTTCACTGAGCAGTGGTTTGTAGTTCTCCTTGAAGAGGTCCTTTACGTCCCTTGTAAGTTGGATTCCTAGGTATTTTATTCTCTTTGAAACAATTGTGAATGGGAGTTCATTCATGATTTGGCTCTCTGTTTGTTACTGGTGTATAAGAATGCTTGTGATTTTTGCACATTGATTTTGTATCCTGAGACTTTGCTGAAGTTGCTTATCAGCTTAAGGAGATTTTGGGTTGAGATGATGGGGTTTTCTAAATATACAATCATGTCATCTGCAAACAGGGACAATTTGACTTCTTCTTTTCCTAACTGAATACCCTTTATTTCTTTTTCTTGCCTGATTGCCCTAGCCAGAACTTCCAACACTATGTTGAATAGGAGTGGTGAGAGAGGGCATCCCTGTCTTGTGCCAGTTTTCAAAAGGAATGCTTCCAGTTTTTGCCCATTCAGTATGATATTGGCTGTAGATTTGTCATAAATAGCTCTTACTATTTTGAGATACATTCCATCAATATCAAATTTGTTGAGAGTTTTTAGCATGAAGGGCTGTTGAATTTTGTCAAAGACCTTTTCTGCATCTATTGAGATAATCATGTGGTTTTTGTCTTTGATTCTGTTTATATGCTGGATTACGTTTATTGATTTGCGTATGTTGAATCAGCCTTGCATCCCTGGGATGAAGCCCACTTAATCATGGTGGATACGCTTTTTGATGTGCTGCTGGATTCGGTTTGCCAGTATTTTATTGAGGATTTTTACATCGATGTACATCAGGGATATCAGTCTAAAATTCTCTTTTTTTGTTGTATCTCTGTCAGGCTTTGGTATCAGGATGATGTTGGCCTCGTAAAATGAGTTAGGGAAGATTCCCTCTTTTTCTATTGATTGGAATAGTTTCAGAAGGAATGGTACCAACTCCTCCTTGTACCTCTGGTAGAATTCGGCTGTGAATCCGTCTGGTCCTGGACTTTTTTTGATTGGTAGGCTATTGATTATTGCCTTAATTTCAGAGCTTGCTATTGGTCTATTCAGGGATTCAACTTCTTCCTGGTTTAGTCTTGGGAGAGTGTAAGTGTCCAGGAAATAATCCATTTCTTCTAGGTTTTCTAGTTTATTTGCGTGGAGGTGTTTATAATATTCTCTGATGGTAGTTTGTATTTCTGTGAGGTCGATGGTGATATCCCCTTTATCATTTTTTATTGCGTCTATTTGATTCTTCTCTCTTTTCTCTATTTGTCTTGCTAGCAGTCTATCAATTTTGTTGATCTTTTCAAAAAACCAGCTCCTGGATTCATTGATTTTTTGGAGGGTTTTTTGTGTCTCTATCTCCTTCAGTTCTGCTCTGATCTTAGTTATTTCTTGCCTTCTGCTAGCTTTTGAATGTGTTTGCTCTTGCTTCTCTAGTTCTTTTAATTGTGATGTTAGAGTGTCAATTTTAGATCTTTCCTGCTTTCTCTCATGAGCATTTAGTGCTATAAATTTCCCTTTACACACTGCTTTAAATGTGTCCCAGAGATTCTGGTATGTTGTATCTTTGTTCTCTTTGGTTTCAAAGAACATCTTTATTTCTGCCTTCATTTCATTATGTACCCAGTAGTCATTCAGGAGCAGGTTGTTCAGTTTCCATGTAGTTGAGCGGTTTTGGTTGAGTTTCTTAGTCCTGAGTTCTAGTTCGATTGCACTGTGGTCTGAGAGATAGTTTGTTATAATTTCTGTTCTTTTACATTTGCTGAGGAGTGCTTTACTTCCAACTGTGTGGTCAATTTTGGAATAAGTGTGATGTGGTGCTGAGAAGAATGTATATTCTGTTGATTTGGGGTGGAGAGTTCTGTAGATGTCTATTAGGTCCACTTGGTGCAGTGTTGAGTTCAATTCCTGGATATCCTTGTTAACTTTCTGTCTCGTTGATCTGTCTAATGTTGACAGTGGGATGTTAAAGTCTCCCATTATTATGCTTCCTTTATTTTCTAAGTATCTTTTGTTTTATTATGTGTATTCCAGCTATGTATGCATCACAGCCCTTCTTTTTCTGTATTATAGCTATGGTTTTCTCATTGTTGTCTTTATGCCATGCCATTTTACACAGTACTTTGTAGGTTTTGATGAGAAAGTTGTTTTTTTTAATGTACTAAACAATTAGTATTAACTGGAGAGTTTGCTTATCAATACAACTTTCAGATCAGTTAATTAAGATAAAAGGCATTCAGTATCCACAGGTGAGAGGATTAAGTCAGTTAGTGTTCTTTTTCTCTGCTTGTAAAAGAAAAATATTAAATTCTTACACAAAGTGTGGCAAATATTTGCTAAAAAATATATCTCAGAAATTAAATTTTTAAGAGAGCTAATGGTAAGTGAAATTTTTTAAATTTAATTTTCTATGATATAGCACAACTTAACGTTTCCATGCAGAATCTTCTATTTTTAAGTGTGAATGTTAAAGTTTGTAAAATAATAAAATGACCTCATGGATTTAAAATTTGGAATAATATTTCTTTTTTATATTGATATTACAATTTGAAAAAATTTCTCAGTCTTATATAGTTTCTTTAGTGGGTGAAGTTCAGTCTAGAGTTTCTATTCTTAGTCACCTAACTGTAGCCAACTTCTTGATCATTTTCTCTGGAAAACTTGGAGATCATGGCAGCTTTTGATTGAAACATATCCTATTAGTTTGCTCACAAACTTGTTTACTGTGTTCAAAGAGTGGCCAGTCAGGAGACCATAAACAACAACTGCCCTTTTGGTGTCTTTTATGCAGTCATTATCTGTAATAAATAAATATTTATTCTGTAAAACATGAATTTTGAAGTGTGTATACATTGTCAAATGTTTAATTCTAGATAATTAATGCTTTACCTCACATAGTTAACATTTTTGTGGTGAGAGCACGTGACATAGTCTTAGTGCTTTTCAAAAATACAAATATATTATTATGAACTATAGTCACCATGCTGTACAAAAAAATCTTTTGAAATTTTTTCTCCTATTCAAGTATAATTAAGTATTTTTTGACTGACATCTTTCCAAACCCCCCTTCTAAACACCTTGGTATCTGGTGGTCACCATTTTACTTTCTACTTCAATGAGATTACATTTTTTTAGGATCCATGTGTAAGTAAAATTATGAAATAATCTTTCTGTCCCGGACGCCGAGGCTCACGTCTGTAATCTCAGCTCTTTGGGAGGCTGAGGCGGGCAGATCACAAAGTCAGGAGTTTGAGACTAGCCTGGCCAATGTGGTGAAACCCCGTCTACTAAAAACGGAAAAATTAGCTGGGCATGGAGGCGGGCGCCTGTAGTCCTAGCTGAGGCAGAAGAATCTCTTGAACCTGGGAGGCAGAGGTTGCAGTAAGCCGAGATCGTGCCACTGCACTCCAGCTTGGGTGACAGAGCAAGACTGTCACAAAAATAATAATAATCTTTATGTGCCTGGCTTATTTTAGGTAATGTGATGTCCTCCAGGTTAATCCGTGTGATTGAAAATAATAGAATTTTCTTTTTTGAAGATAAGTAGTATTCCATTGTTTACATATATCATATTGTCTTTTTTTTTTTTTTTCTTTTTGAGACAGAGTCTTGCTCTGTAGCCCAGGTTGGAGTGCAGTAGTGCCACCTCGGCTCACTGCAACCTCCACCTCCCGGGTTCAAGCAATTCTCCTGTCTTAGCCTCCTGAGTAGCTGGGGTTACAGGCACATGCCACCATGGCCAACTAACTTTTATATTTTTAGTAGAGATGGGTTTTCACCATATTGGCCAAGCTAGCCTTGAACTCCTGACCTCAAGTGATCCACCCACCTCGGCCTCCCAAACTGCTGAGATTACATGAGCCACTGCACCCAGCCTACTACATTGTCTTTATTTACTCATTTGATGTTGAACTGTTGATTCTATATTTTGGCAATTGTAGAGTGTTGCAAACAACATAGAAGTGCAAATATTTTTTTATTCTGATTTTATTTGTTTTGGATATATATCCAATATTAAAATTGCTGTATTATAAGATAGTTTTATTTTAAATTTTTTGAGACTTCTCTATTTTTTATTTATTTATTTTTGTTTGTTTGTTTGTTTTGAGATGGAGTTTCGCTCTTGTTGCCAGGTTGGAGTGCAATGGCGTGATCTTGGCTCACCACAACCTCTGCCTCCCAGATTCAAGCGGTTCTCCTCTCTCAGCCTCCCGAGTAGCTGGGATTACAGGCATGCGCTACCACACCTGGCTAATTTTATATTTTTACTAGAGACAGGGTTTCTCCATGTTGGTCAGACTGGTCTCGAACTCCAGACCTCAGGTGACCCACCTGCCTCGGCCTCCCAAAGTGCTGGGATTACAGGCGTGAGCCACTGTGCCCGGCCTATTTTGTTTTTTATAATGGTTGTTCTCATTTACATTCAAACCAACAATGTGCAAGCATTCCTTTTTCTTCACACCTTTACTAATATTTTCTTCTTTTTAATAAGTCATTCTAACAGAAGTGAGTTGATAATCATAGTTTTTTAAATTTTATTTATTTATTTTTTTGGCTTTTCCTGGTAATAATTGATATTGAGCATTTTTTATATCTCTTGCCTATGTCTTTTTTGAAAAATATTTAAGCCTTTAACTCATTTTTAGTATTATTTGTTTTTTGTTCTATAATTGAGTTTCTTATATATTTTGATATTAAACCCCTGTCACGTGTATAATTTGCACATGTTTCCTCCCATTTTTTAGTTGTCTCATCCTGTTGATTGTGTCAGATTCTGTGCAGCAACTTTTTAATTTGAAGTAATCTGACTCCTCTATTTTTTCTTTGGTTCCCTGGGATTCTGAGGTTAAATTTTAGAAAGTCACTGCCCATACCAATGTTATGGGGCTTTCACTGTATATTTTTTGTACTAGTTTCAGAATTTCAAGCCTTACATTTAAATACCTAATTTATTTTAAGTTGATTTTTTTATATGGTGTGAGATGAGGGTCTAATTTTATTGCTCTGCATGTGGCTATAAAGTTTTCTTAACACCATTTATTGAAGATACTGTCATTTCCCTAAAAGACTGTCAACTATTAATATAATCAGCTATAAGTATATGAATATATTTCTCATTTCTGTCTTCTGCTCCATTAGCCTATGTGTCCTTTTTTATTGAAGTACCCTACTGTTTTGGTTACTATAGGTTTGTAGCATATTTCGAATCCAGGTAGGGTAATACCTTTGGCCTTTTTTGTTTTGTTTGATTGCTTTTGCTATTCAGGGTCTTCTGTGGTACCATATAAATTTTAGATGTATATTTTTAAATTCCTATGAAGTTTGTCACTGATATTTTGATAGAGGTTGCATTATATTTGTAAATCATTTTGTATAATGCAGATATTTAACAATATTAATGCCAATTCATAATATTTTTCATTTGTGTATTATGTATTACTTTAATATTCTTGAGATTATAATGTAAGGTGTTTCAACTTTTTGGTTACATTTATCTCAAAGTATAGTTACTACAGTTATTGTAGATAGGATTGTTTTTCAATTTTATTTTGAGATAGTTAATTGTTTACAAAAATGCTACTGACTTTTGCATGTGGATTTTGTATTCTGTAAATTTAATGAATTTGTTTGTTAGTTTCTTAGTAAAGTCTTGCGCTTTTCTATACTTAAGATTATGTCTTCTGCAAATAATAATAATTTAACTTTTTTTCCCAATCTGGATGACTTTGATTTTATTCTCTAATTTCTCTGTCTTGGACATTTCGTACTATATTTAGTAAGACTGAAGAAAGTGGTCATCCTTGTCTTGTTCTAGCTTTCAGAGTAAAAGCTTACAACATTTCCCTGTTTAGTATGCTATTTACTGTGCACTTTTTTGTTATATGTGGCATTTATTGACTTGAGGTGCATTTGTCCTATACTTAATTTTTTCAGAGATTTATCATTAGGGAATGTGTCAAACTTTTATTCTGCATCTATTTAAATGTTAGAGTTGTGAAATCACAACTAACTCCACATAAATACAAAACATCCTCAGAGACTACTATGAACATCTCCACACAGGGAAACTAAAAAATTTAGAGAAAATAGATAAACTCCTGGATACACACAACCTCTCAAGATTGAACCAGAAAGAAGCAAAAATCTTGAACACAGCAAAAATTAATAGAATGTATAATGAAATTATACATTTAGCATTAGAAATTATACATTATAGAATAGTAACAGAAATATATACATTGGTAATAGAAAACCCACCAACCATGAATAGCCCTAGATCAGATGAATTCACAACCAAATTCTACCACATACACAAAGACAAGCCAGTACTAATCCTCTGAATGTACTCCAAAAAATCAAGGTGGGATTTCTTCCTAACTCTTTATATAAAACCAATACCATCTTGATACCAAAATCTAGTGAAGACACAACAACAGCAGCTGTAGGCCAATATTTCGGGTGATCATTAAAACAAAAATTCTCCATAAAGTATTAGCAAGCTGAGTTCATAATCAAATCAAAAAATTTTGTCACAATCATGGGAGCTTTAGTTCATGAATGCAAGAATGTTTCATCATATGCAAGTCAATAAATGTGATTCATCAAATAAAGATGATTAAAAGCAAACATGATTATCACAATAGATGCAGAAAAAGCATTCAAAAAATCCAATATTTATAAAAATATTCTCAACAAACTAGGCATTAAAGAAACATCTCAAAATAGTAAAGCCATCTGTGACAAATCTTCAGCTGAAATCATACTGAACGGAATCAGCTGGATGAACTCTCCATACGAATAAAAATAAGACAAGAATATCCACTCTAAACACTCGTATTCAACATAGTTCTGGAAGTACTAGCTAGAGCAATTAAACAAGATAAAGAAATAAAAGGGATCTAAATAAGAAAAGAGAAAGTCAAATTATCCTCACAGATTACATAATTCTCTACCTGGGAAACTGGAGATTCACAAAAAGACCCCTAAGCCTAAAAAATGACTTAAGCAAAGTCTCAGGATACAAAATTACCATACACAAATGAGTAGAATTTCTGTACATGAATAACATTCAAGCTGAGAACAAAATCAAAAACACAGTTCTGGTTGTCGGCAAAGCCTGAGTCCTGTCCTCTCGCTCTCCTACCCGGACATCATGAGCTTCACCACTCACTCCACCTTCACCAACTACTGATCCCTGGGCTCTGTCCAGGCACCTAGATGGTCATCAGCGCAGCCAGCATCTATGCAGGCACAGGGGGCTCTGGTTCCCGGATCTCCATGTCCTGCTTCACCAGCTTCTGAGGCAGCATGGGGTCCAGGGGCCTGGCTGCAGGGATGGCCGGGGGTCTGAGAGGAATGGGAGGCATCCAGAATGAGAAGACCATGCAAAGCCTGAACTACTGCCTGGTCTCCTACCTGGACAGAGTGAGGAGCCTGAGGACCGAGAACCGGAAAGTGGAGAGCAAAATCTGGGAGCACCTGCAGAAGATGGGACCCCAGGTCAGAGACAAGCCATTACTTCAGAACCATCGAGGACCTGATGGCTCAGATCTTCACAAATACTGTGGACAATGCCCACATCATTCTGCAGATCAACAATGTCCATCTTGTTGCTGATGACTTTAGATTCAAGTATGAGACAGAGCTGGTCACGTGCCAGTCTGTGGAGAGCGACACATATGGGCTTTGCAAAGTCATTGATGACACCTATGTCACTTGGCTGCAGTTGGAGACAGAGATCAAGGCTCTCATGGAGGAGCTGCTCCTTATGAAGAAGAACCATGAAGAGGAAGTAAAAGGACTGTAAGCCCAGGTTGATAGCTCTGGGTTGACCATGGAGGTAGTTGCCGCCAAAGCTCAGGACCCTGCCAAGATCATGGCAGACATCTGGGCCTAATATGACGAGCTGGCTCGGAAGAACTGAGAGGAGCTGGACAAGTACTAGCCTCAGCAGATTGCGGAGAGCACCACAGTGGTCACCACGCAGTCCGCCAAGGTTGTAGCTGCTGAGATGTTGCTCACGGATCTTAGATGTACAGTCCAGTCCTTGGAGATTGACCTGGACTCAATGAGAAATCTGAAGGCCAGCTTGGAGAACAGCCTGAGGGAGGTGGAGGTCTGCTACGCCCTGCAGATGGAGCAGATCAATGGGATCGTGCTGCACCTTGAGTCAGAACTGGCACAGACTGGGGCAGAGGGGCAGTGCCAGGTCCAGGAGTACAAGGCCCTGCTGAACATCAAGGTCAAGCTGGAGGCTGAGATCACCATTTACTGCCACCTGCTGGAAGATGGTTAAGACTTCAATCCCAGTGATGCCCTGGACAGCAGCAAATCCATGCAAACCATCCAAAAGACCACCACCCACCAGATAGTGTATGACAAAGTGGTGTCTGAGACCAACGACACCAAAGTTCTGAGACATTAAGCCAGCAGAAGAAGGATACCCTTTGGGGAGCAGGAGGCCAATAAAAAGTTCAGAGGTAAAAATAAATAAATAATAGAGTTCCATTTACAATAGCCACACACACACAAAAATAACATACTTAAGAATACATTAAACGAAGGAGGTAAAATATCTCTACAAAGAAAACAACAAAACACTGCTGAAAGAAATCAGACAGCCGGGCGCGGTGGCTCACGCCTGTAATACCAGCACTTTGGGAAGCCGAGGCGGGCGGATCACAAGTACAGGAGATCGAGACCACGGTGAAACCCTGTCTCTACTAAAAATACAAAAAATTAGCTAGGCGCGATGGTGGGCGCCTGTAGTTCCAGCTACTCGGGAGGCTGAGGCAGGAGAATGGCGTGAACCCGGGAGGCGGAGCTTGCAGTGAGCGGAGATCGCGCCACTGGACTCCAGCCTGGGCGACAGAGCGAGACTCCGTCTCAAAAAAAAAAAAGAAAAAGAAATCAGACAAAACACAAATAAATGGAAAAGCATTTCATGCTCATGAATTTGACGATTTAATATAATTAAAATGTCCATGCCACTTAAAGTAACCTGCAGATCGTTATTCCTATCAAACTGTCAATGCCATTTTTATAGAATTAGGGGAAAAAACTATTCTAAAATTTATACGGGAGAATTTTTTTAAAAGCCAAAATAGCCAAGTCAACATTAAACAAACAAACAAAATAAAACCTGGAGGCATCGAATTACCTGACTTCAAACTGTGCTACAAGCTACAGTCATCAGTATAACATGGTTCTGGTACAAAAATAGACATATAGACTGTATTGGTCCATTTTTATGCTGCTAATAAAGACACACCTGAGACTGGGTAATTTATAAAAGAAAGGTTTAATTGACTCACAGTTCCATGTGACTGGGGAGGCCTCACATTCATGATGGAAGCCAAAGGGAAAGCAAGACATGGCAGCAGGCAAGAGCCAGCATGTGCAGAAGAACTCCCTTTTATAAAACCATCGGATCTTAAGAGACTTATTCACTACTCAGAGAGCGGCATGGGAAAACCTACCCCCACGATTTAATCGCCTCCCACCCAGACCCTCCCATGACATGTGGGGATTATTACAATTCAAGGTGAGATTTGGGTGGGGGCACAGAGCCAAACCATATGGAACAGAAGAGAGAGTGTAGTTGTAGCTACACTCCTACAACCTACTTTTGACAAAGTCAACAGAAATAAAAAGAAAACAACCCCCCATCTAAGAAATGATACTGGGAAAACTCATTAGTCATATGCAGAAGAAAAAAAAAACCCTACCTTTCACAATGTAAACAATATATCACAATATAGGCCGGGCGCGGTGGCTCAAGCCTGTAATCCCAGCACTTTGGGAGGCCGAGACGGGCGGATCACGAGGTCAGGAGATCGAGACCATCCTGGTTAATACGGTGAAACCCCGTCTCTACTGAAAAGTACAAAAAACTAGCCGGGCGAGGTGGCGGGCGCCTGTAGTCCCAGCTACTTGGGAGGCTGAGGCAGGAGAATGGCGTGAACCCGGGAGGCGGAGCTTGCAGTGAGCTGAGATCTGGCCACTGCACTCCGGCCTGGGCGACAGAACGAGACTCCGTCTCAAAAAAAAAAAAAAAAAGAAATGATACTGGGAAAACTCATTAGTCATATGCAGAAGAAAAAAAAAAACCCTACCTTTCACAATGTAAACAATATATCACAATATAGTTTAAAGACTTAACTGCAAGACTTCGAGCTATTAAAACCCTAGAAGAACATGTAGAAAGTACTCTTCTAGACACAGGGCTCTAGAGAAAAAAAATTATAACTAACACCTTAGAAGTTAATGCAACAAAAATAAAAACATGTTGAGTTTGTGGAGAAAAGGAAATCTACATACACTGTTGGTGGAAATGCAAATTAATTCAGCCCCTGTAGAACACAGTTTGAAGATTTCTCAAATAACTAAAATAGAATTGCTATTTGGCCCATTAATCGCACTAATGCGTATATACCCATAGAATAAGAAATTATTTTACCAAAAAGACACCAGCACTCACATGTTTACTGCGGTGCTATTCACCATAGAAAAGACAGAATTAAACTAGGTACCCATGAATCTTAGATTCATGTTATTTGTTAATTTGCTTAGAATAAGGGCCTTCCGCCTGCTTGGAGGACAGCCTGAGGAACGTGGAAGCCCTCTACGCCCTGCTGATGGAGCAGCTCGATGGGATCCTGCTGCACCTGTAGTCAGAGTTGGCACAAACCCAGGCAGAGGGACAGCACCAGGCCTAGGAGTAGGAGACCCTGCTGAACACCAGTCAAACTGGAGGCTGAGATCGCCACCTACTGCCGCCTGCTGGAAGATGGCGAGGACTTCAATCTTGGTGATGCCCTGGACAGCAGCAACTCCATGCAAACCATCCAAAAGAAAACCACCGGCCGGAGGGTGGATGACAAAGAGCTGTCTGAGATCAACAAAGTGCTGTCTGAGCCAGCAGAAGCAGGGTACCCTTTGGGGAGCAAGAGACCAATAAAAAGTTCAGAGGTGGCCGGGCGCGGTGGCTCAAGCCTGTAATCCCAGCACTTTGGGAGGCCGAGACGGGCGGATCACGAGGTCAGGAGATCGAGACCATCCTGGCTAACACGGTGAAACCCCATCTCTACTAAAAAATACAAAAAACTAGCCGGGCGAGGTGGCGGGCGCCTGTAGTCCCAGCTACTCGGGAGACTGAGGCAGGAGAATGGCGTGAACCCAGGAGGCGGAGCTTGCAGTGAGCTGAAATCCGGCCACTGCACTCCAGCCTGGGCGACAGAGCGAGACTCCGTCTCAAAAAAAAAAAAAAAAAAAAAAAAAAAAAAAAAAAAAAAAAAGTTCAGAGGTTAAAAAAAATAAAAAATAAAAAAAATAGGCCGGGCGCGGTGGCTCAAGCCTGTAATCCCAGCACTTTGGGAGGCCGAGACGGGCGGATCACGAGGTCAGGAGATCGAAACCATCCTGGCTAACACGGTGAAACCCCGTCTCTATTAAGAAATACAAAAAACTAGCCGGGCGAGGTGGCGGGCGCCTGTAGTCCCAGCTACTCGGGAGGCTGAGGCAGGAGAATGGCGGGAACCCGGGAGGCGGAACTTGCAGTGAGCTGAGATCCGGCCACTGCACTCCAGCCTGGGCAACAGAGCGAGACTCCGTCTCAAAAAAAAAAAAAAAAAAAAAAAAAAAAAAATTAAAAAAAATTAAAAAAAAAATAAAGGCCTTCTGCTGCATCCATGTTGCTGCAAAGAACATGTTTTTCTGTGGTTTCTTGGTATTACACGGTATATAAGTATTTCAGATACTATATGTTCTCACGTATAAGTGGGTGCTAAACATTGGGTGAACATGTAAACAATAAATGCTGGGAATTCTAAAAAAAAAAAAAAAAAAAAAAAAGCCAAGACAAGCATTGAAAAACTACTTATCAGGTATGAGGTACACCACTTGGACAATGGAATTATTAAGTGTCCAAACCTCGACATCATGCAGTGTACTTAAGTTACAAATCTGCCCATGTACCCCCATGAATCTAAAATAAAAATAATAAAATGCTTTGTGGTATAATGGCATGTTACATTTCTCCATTTCTGGGTTAATAGTTGAAATTAGGAGTGAAAGACACAGAATTATGTCTCTTTTGGGTATAGAGGTGAATGTTTTTATACCAGGTCCCCCCAAGTTTTACGAGCTAATGTCTCTGAAAGCTCTTGGTTTATAGCCCAAAAAGTGTTTTATCCCCAAGTGTGCAGCTAAAATAAATGGCTACATCTTTATATTTTATTTATTAACTGTCCACTATAATTTGTTACTCTACTCTTTTTGGGGAAAAAATGTGGTTTAATCACATTTCTCTTTTAGAATAAACCATTTTTGAAAACGTGAGGCTGTGAAAATCATGTTAAATTCCTGAATTAAGAAAAGATTTTTTTTTTTTTTTTTCAGGAGTCTGACTCTGTCACCCAGGCTTGAGTGCAGTGGCATGAACTCAGCTCACTGCAACCTCCGCCTCCCAGGTTCAAGCAAATCTCCTTCCTCAGCCTTTTGAGTAGCTGGAATTACAGATATCTGCCACCATGCTCAGTTAATTTTTGTATTTTTAGTAGAGATGGGATTTTGCCATGTTGGCCAGGCTAGTCTCAAACTCCTGACTTCAGGTGATCTGTCTGCCTCCTCCCAAAGTCCTGGAATTACAGGTGTGAGCCACTCCACCTGGCAAGAAAACATTTTTTTTAAAGCATAAAAGCCTTATGGTCGTATACCAAAAATGATGAAATACACAATATGGGTTATTGATGACCACACTACTGCAACCACCCTTTCACAACCATTCTGGTGAAGAAAAAAAAAAATTGATAAGAAGGTATTGTTAGAATACTTTTCTGATTCTATTGCAGTATTAAATTCTTTTTTTATATTATTATTATTTGTCATATAGAAGTCCGTACTTCAACAAAAGATGCCAAGAATTTCAAGTTAATATCCTCACACATATATTCTTACTAGAAGGTCACTGGTGTTTTTGCAATCAAGGTGTAGCATTTCTGGCTTTGGTGTGCTACTTTGATTGTGTAAAATAGAAAGACCGGAAGTAAAGTGGAGTCAACCATGACATCTAGTTTCTACAGCAACAACATCTGAATTCTTGTGTTATGTCAACTAGAAGTAATGACAGTATTTTATTTTATTTTATTTTATTTTATTTTATTTTGTTTTATTTTATTTTATTTCATTTCATTTTATTTATTTAGAAATAGAGTTTCACTCTTGTTGCCCAGGCAATGGTGTGCAATGGTGTGATCTTGGCTCACTGCAACCTCCACTTTCCAAGTTCAAATGATTCTCCTGCCTCAGCGTCCTGAGTAGCTGGGATTACAGGCATGCACCACCATGCCCGACCAATTGTGTATTTTTAGTAGAGACGGGGTTTCTCCATGTTGGTCAGGCTGGTCTAGAACTCCTGACCTCAGGTTATCTGCCCACCTCGGCCTCTCAAAGTGCTGGGATTACAGGTGTGAGCCACCACACCCGGCCACATGACAGTATTTTTTTTTTTTTTTTTGAGACGGAGTCTCGCTCTGTCACCCAGGCTGGAGTGCGGTGGCCGGATCTCAGCTCACTGCAAGCTCCGCCTCCCGGGTTCACGCCATTCTCCTGCCTCAGCCTCCCAAGTAGCTGGGACTACAGGCGTGAGCCACCGCGCCCGGCCCACATGACAGTATTTTAAAACTAAAAAGATATATTTTTAATAGTTTTTCAATCGTTTATAAAAATTTATAGTTTTTGAATGATATAAGTTAAATAACTTGAACATGCAGGTAACTGTTTCATCTGGATATTATTAATAATTTATTTATTTGTATTTTATTATTTATTTATTTATTTTGAGACTGTGAAGTCTCGCTCTGTTGCCCAGGCTGGAGTGCAATGGCACAATCTTGGCTCGCTGCAACCTCCACCTCCCGGGTTCAAGTGATTCTCCTGCCTCAGCCTCCTAAGTAGCTGGGACGACAGGCACATGCCACCATGCCTGGCTAATTTTGTATTTTTGGTAGAGACAAGGTTTCACCATGTTGGCCAGGCTGGTCTTGGACTCTCGACCTCAGGTGATTCACCTGCCTCGGCCTCCCAAAGTGTGGGGATTATAGGCATGAGCCACCGCATCCGGCCTGTTATTTTACTATATTTCTTTCAAAAATTGTAATTCATTTATCCTGAATATATCACTGGGCCCAGAACCTAGGTGATGTGACTCTCCTGCATCATCTCTGCCCATAGGCGGGATTATTAAATATACCTGGGCCCACATAGGTATACAGATGCTACAATGACTTGTATACCTGGACGCAGCCAAGAGAAGAGATTTTGACTCTCATAGGCTGGCTCACAACAATGGATAAGGTCCTGGGTCTCCTACTTGTACCAAAGTCAAAGAGAATGACAACATTCACACATATCATGTAAATTCCTCAAGTGACACCGAAAGTGTCAATAGGGACAACCATGCTGAAGAGATTGTGACTCTCCCATGCACACCCAGCTGACTGTAAGGACTGTCACCCTTCCAGATAGACACAGACCACTGTTGAGGTTTTGAATGTCACACCAAGAGTGAGTCAAAGGTTGGAATTGTGACTCTTACACATGGATCTGGTCCACAGGTGGAATAATGACTCTTGGACCTCAGATAGAATTGGGGCTCTCATGCAGGGATTCAGTCCAGCACTGAGACTGCTTTGCATTCTTGGACCCAACCCACGGAGATATCAGCTCTCATACATAACCCGGGACATGTGCAGGATCGTAAATGTCATCCCTGGACCTTTCTGCGGGTGTAATTGTGAAAGATATTTTTGCCCAGAATCTGAATGATTTGACTCTCCTGCCTGGGCCAAGCCCACAAATGGGATTGTGACATATACTCAGTCCAAGCACCTAGGTTATGTGACTCTCCTGCCTGAGCCCTGCCCCCAAGGAAATTTGACATATCATTGAACCCAGCACCTAGGTGATGTGGCTCGCCTCTCCTGTCTGGGCCCTGCCTACAGAGAAAATTGTGACATATTCCTCGACCCAGCACCCAGGTAATGTGATTCTCCTGCCTGTGCACTGCCTACAGAGGGCATTGTGACATATCACTGGGCCCATCAACCATGTGATATGAATCTCCTCTCTGCCTGAGCCCCGCCCTCAGGATTGTAAAATATTGCTGGGTTCAGCACCCAAGTAATGTAACCCTCTTGCTTTAGCACTGCCCAAAGGAGAAATTGTGACATCTCTCTGGGCCAATCTTCTAGATTATGTGAACCTCCTCTCCTGCCCCCTCCCTGCTCTGGGACCGTGACACATTACCAGACTCAGCACCTAGGTGATGTGACTCTCCTCTCCTGTCTAGGACCTGCCCAATTGGTGATTGTGACACCTCACTGGGCCTAGCACCTAGGTAATGTGACTGTTCTCTTTTGCCCGGCGCCAGGTTGCATGGTGACATATCACTGGGCCCAGCACCCAGATGTTACTCTTCTTCTCCCTGGATGTGCTCACAGCTGGGATTGTGACATGTACCTGAGCCCAGCATCTAGGTGGTGTTACTCTCCTCTCCCGCTTAATACCTGCCCTGGGTACTGGGCAAGGCAATATGTCACAATGCCCCCCGAGATCAGGGCCCAGGCAAAAAAAAAGTCACATCACCTGTGTGCTGTGCCCAGTGATGTGTCACAATGTCCCTTGGGGACAGAGTTCAGGAAGGAGAGTGACATCACCTACATGCTACATCCAGTGATATATCACTTTCCTGCCTAGGCTCTGCCCACAGAAGGCTTTGTGACAGATCTATGGGCCTAAAATCTAGGTCATTTCACTTATTTTGGGGGGCCTTATGCACAAAAGATTGTGACATATTTCTGGGCACAGTATACAGGTGAGATGACACTCCTGCCTGGGCCTGGCCCACAGAAGGAATTATATCACCGGTTCCATCACCTAGGTGAGGTAACTCACGTCTCCTGCCTGGGCCCTGCCTACAGGAGGAATTGTGACATAACACTGGGCCCAGCACCTAGGGGATGTGACTCTTTTGCCTTGTTCCTTCCCACAGGTGAGAGTGTGACATACCTGGGCTCAACTCACAGCTGTGAAAATAACTCTCATTCTTGTACCCAGCCCATAGGAGGGATTTTGACTCTCATAGATACGTTTAGGGCAACTGGTAAGGCCCTGGGTCTCCTACTTTTATGAAGATAACAGAGGATTATGACACTCACACATATCATATAAAGCCCTTGAGTGGTACAGAAAGTGTCATAACAGAACACAGGAGCAGGGCACGGTGGCTCACGCCTGTAATTCCAGCACTTTGGGAGGCCGAGGAGGGCAGATCACCTGAGGTCAGGAATTCGAGACCAGTCTGGCCAACATGGTGAAACCCCGTCTCTACTAAAAATACAAAAATTAGCCAGGTGTGGTGGCGCATGACTGTAATCCCAGCTACTCAGGAGGCTGAGGCAGGAGAATCACTTGAACCCGGGAGGCGGAGGTTGTAGTGAGCCGAGATTGCGCCACTGCACTCCAGCCTGGGTGACAGAGCCAGACTCCGTCTCAAAAAACAAAAACAAAAACACAGCACTCAGATGAGATTATGACTCTCATATTCACACTCAGCTGCCAGAATTGTCACCCTCAAACATGGACACAGCCCACTGGTGAGGTCCTGGATCTCACAGGAGTACACAGTTGGAATTGTGACTGTCATACATAGGCCTGGCCACAGGTGTGATGCCGACTCATTTCTGGACACAGCACACAGGGGCAATGCGGACTTTCATACCTGAACCCAGCCAATAGGAGAGATGTTGACTCTTGTACCTAGGGCAATGAGTAAGATCCTGGCTCCATACCAGCACAAGTTTCTAGAGCACACAGCAACTGTCTTGCACACTGTACAGAGCCCTTGGGTTATACAGAGAGTTTCATAACGTGGCCCAGCACACAGCAGTTATTGTGACTCTCATATGCACACCCAACCAGCAGTAAGGATGGTCACCCTCTTTCATAAACCCACCCCACTGTTGAAGTTCCTTTTTTTTTTTTTTTTTTTTTTTTGAGACGGAGTCTTGCTCTGTCACCCAGGCTGGAGTGCCGTGGCTGGATCTCTGCTCACTGCAAGCTCCGCCTCCCGGGTTTACGCCATTCTCCTGCCTCAGCCTCCCGAGTAGCTGGGACTACAGGCGCCCGCCACCTCGCCCAGCTAGTTTTTTGTACTTTTTAGTAGAGACAGGGTTTCACCGTGTTAGCCAGGATGGTCTCGATCTCCTGACCTCGTGATCCGCCCGTCTCGGCCTCCCAAAGTGCTGGGATTACAGGCTTGAGCCACCGCGCCCAGCCGAAGTTCTTAATCTCACGCCTGGATTCAGTCAAAAGTTGAAATTGTGACTCTCCTACGTGAATCTTTTCCACAGGTTGGATAATGGCTCTCAGACCAGGATTTAGAACACAGGTGAGGCTGTGACTCCTTTGCTGAAACACAGTCCCCTGCAGCCAGGATTGGGGATCTTACGCACAAATCCAGTCAACCCTTGAGACTTTGACTCATGGACTTGGACCAAACTCACAGGCATCGACTCTCATACCTGAAGCCAGGACATGTGTGGGATTGTTAAGCTCTTCTCTGGGCCTTTCCACAGATGTGGTTGTGACATATACCTTTGCCCAGCACCTGAGTGAGGTGCCTCTCCTCCCTGGGTCCGGCTCCTAAATAGGATTGTGAGATATACCTGGACCCATGCTCTCAGGTGATGTGACTCTCCTGCGTGGGCCCTGTCACAATGGGGGATTTTGCTATACTGCTGGACGTAGTATCTAGATGATATGACTCTCCTTTCCTATCTGGGCTGTACTTACAGGGGAGATTGTGACACATCGCTGAGCCCAGCACCTAGGTGATGTAACTCTGCTGCCTGGGCCCTGCCCACACAGGGCATTATGGTATATTGCTGGGCCCAACACCCAGGTAATGTGACTCTTTTCTGGGCCTTGTCCTCAGGGTGCATGGTGATCTATCACTGGATTTAGCACGTGGTTGATGTAAATCTCCTGCCTGGGTCTTGCCCATAGGAGATGTTGTAACATATTGCTGGGCTCAGCACTCAGGTGATATGCCTCTCCTGCCAGGGCTCTGCCAACAGTGGGGACTGTGACAGATTACAGGGGCCAACACCTATGTGATGCCCCTCGTTTTCTTCCTTGGTCCTACCCTCAGAGAAATTTGTAACTTATTGCTGGGCCAAGCACCCAGGTAATGGGACACTTCTTCCTGGGCCCCGCCCACAGAATTTCTGGGCAGAAATTGTAACATATTTCTGGGCCCAGAACCAAGGTGGTATAATTCTTTTGCCTCAGCTTTGCCCACAAAAAGGATTGTGACTGATTCCTGGCCCAGCATCCAGGTTAGGTGACTCTCTTGCCCTGTCTCTGCCCACAGGTGGGATTGTGACATATCAGTGGGCCCAGAACCAAGGTGACGTGTGTCTCCTGTCTGTGCCCTGCCCACAGGGGAGATTGTGACACATTGGTGGGCTCACCATCCAAGTGACGTGAGTCTCTTGCCTGGATTTTACCCAAAGAAGGTATCGTGACACATCTGTGGATGTGACTTTTCTGCTTGATCCCTGCCCACATTTGAAATTGGGGTATACACCTGTTTCCATCACCTAGGTGATGGAGCTCTCCTTCCCGGTCCCTGTCCAAATGGAGGACTGTAACATACACCTGCTTCCAGCACCTAAGTAATGTGTCTCTCCTGCCTGGACCCTGCCTCCAGGTAATTGTGACACATACCTGAACCCATCATCTGAGTCGTGTTGCTCTTCTTCCTGCATCCTGCCCAGAGGGTAGATTGTGGCATGTACCTGGACCCAGCACCTAGGTGATGTTACACTTTGCCCGGACCTAAAACACAAAAAAGATTTTGACAGATTTCTTAGCTCAGCACCTAAGATGTGTGACTCCGCTGCCTAGGCTAAAGCCACAAGTGGGATTACATAAAACTGGGCCAAGTACTGAGGTGATTTGAGTCTTTTTTAGGTCAAGTTCTCAGGCGGGGACTGACATATACCTGGGCTCAGGAATTACAGTGATGTGGCTGTCCTGCATGGGCCCAATCCACAGGGGAGATTGTGACATATACCTGGGCCCAGCCCACAGGTCATGCGACTCTCTCACCTAGGTCAAGGCCACAAATAGGATAGTGGCATATAGTTGAACCAAGCACCTATGTGTTCTGACTCTCATGCCTGGCCAAAGTCACAAGGGGCATTGTGACATATACCTGGGCCCAGCACTTAGATGATGTGAGTCTTTAGCCTGAGCCCAGCCCACAGGAAGTATTGCGATACATACCGGGGCTCGGCACCTATGGGAGGTGTATATCTCACCTGGGCCAAGCCGACGAAAGAGACTGGACAATATACCAGGGTTAAGCACCTAGACAACGTGGCTCTCTCACCTGGGACCTGCCCATAGCAGAGATTGTGGCATACACGTGGTCTCAGTACCTAGGCGATGTAACTCTTCTGCCTGGGCCAAGGCCATAGGTGGGATTGTGATGTATGGCTAATTCCAGAACCTAGGTGATATGAATTTCCAGCATGAGCCCAAGCAACAGGAGGGAATGTGACACGTACCTGGGCCCAGTACCTAGGTGATGTGGCTATCTTGCCTGGGACCTGCCAAACAGGGGATTGTAATATACCTGGGCCCCGCGCCTAGGTGATGTGACTCTTCTGCTGGGCCTCAACCATAGGAGAGATTGTGACAGATACATGGGCCCAGACTTCTGCCTGAGCCAAGCCCACAGGGGGAACTGTGAGATTTAGCTGGACCCTGCTCACAGGCAGTGATGACTCTCATACCTGGACCCAGCGAACAGGAGACATTCTGACTCTCATAGCTAGCCTTAAGGAAATAGGTAAGGTCATGGATCTCATACTTGTACGAAAGTCCCAGAGAGATTTGTGACTCTCAAGCATATCACATAAAACTCTCAAGTGGTAGAGTTAACACATTGTGGCTCTCATGCACATCCAGCTGAAAGTTAGGCTTGTTACTCTTACACATGGACACAGCTCACTAGTGAGGTCCCCAATTTTATAGTCAAACATACTCGACAGTTGGAATTGCGACTCTCCCATGTGAATCTTGACACAGGTGGGATGGTCATTCATTTTTGGACCAAGCTCACAGGCACGATGATGACTCTCATACCTGGACCCAGCCAACAAGAAACACTTTTGGCCGAGCGCGGTGGCTCATGCCTGTAATCCCAACATTTTGGGAGGATGAGGTGGGCGGATCACGAGGTCAGGAGTTCGAGACCAGCCTGGCCAATATGGTGAAACCCCATCTCTACTAAAAATACAAGAATTAGCCGGGTGTGGTGGCATGTGCCTGTAGTCCCAGCTACTCAGAAGACTGAGGCAGGAGAATCACTTGAACTCACAAGGCGGAGGTTGCAGTGAGCTAAGATCATGCCACTGCACTTCAGCCTGGGTAACGGAATGAGACTCCATCTCAAAAAAAAAAAAAAAAAAAGATATTGGTATTTTAGGAAATTGGTCGGTTGTTTGTTTTTTTTTTTTTAATGAGGAGAAATTCATATAATTATGTATTTCAAACATTCAGAATGTTTCTCTCTTACATTAGTAAAGAAAACTGATGCCCTGAACACCGGCCTCATGGTGACCTGCATCACTGTTATAAGTCAACAACAAGGGGCAACTTTCCTTAAATTTTTCTCCATGAGGCTGGGCGCAGTGGCTCATGCCTGTAATCCCAGCATTTTGGGAGGCCGAGGCGGGCAGATCACCTGAGGTCAGGAGTTCGAGGAGTTCAAGACTAGCCTGGCCAACATTGCAAAACCCTGTCTCTACTAAAAATACAAAAATTACCCAGGCGTGGTGGTGCACACCTGTAATCCCAGCTGCTTGGGGGGCTGAGGCAAGAGAATCGCTTGAACCCAGGAGGCAGAGGTTGCAGTGAGCTGACACCGTGCCACTGCACTGCAGCCTGGGCAGTAGAGCGAGATTCCGTCTCAAAAATAAAAAGATTTTCTTCATGAATTTTACATTTCCCACTAAGCTTCCATCATACTAATGATGCCCCCCTAATACAGAATGGCCTCTCATAGCTCTGAAGCAGCAACAGTAGGGTAAGCTAATTTTTGTATTTTTAGTAGAGACAGGGTTTCACCATGTTGGCCAGGCTGGTCTCAAATCATGTAGCAACATGTTTTCTTATAAACACTAGAAATGTAGGCATTGCATCCACTGATGTGACAGTTTAATTACATCAATAATCATTACTTTTCAAAAATCTCAAATACTGTCAATACAGAATAACTATTCATTGAATATAAATATATCTATCCAAATATTAATGTCTTAATTCTTTAAAACATACAAACAAGTTTTCTAATTGTTTAGATTTTGGATTGTTTCCTATCTTAAATACTCTTGTTTAGCATAAAACTTTGAAGTGTTAGTACTTTTTTGTGTGATACTCTGATGTTTATTTACTTTTTTTATAATGAGTTTTTCTTTCTTTTTTATAGAGAAGGGTGTTTTGCTATGATGCCTAGGCTGGTCTCAAAATTCTGGCCTCAAGTGATCTTTCTACCTCATCCTGCCAAAATGCTAGAATTATAGGCAGAGACACTGGACTTGATGTTTTTGTATTTGTTTTTGAGCTGGAGTCTTGCTCTGTTGCCCAGGCTGGAGTGCAATGGTGTGATCTCGGCTCACTGCAACCTCCGCCTCCCAGGTTTAAGCAGTTCTCCTGCCTCAGCCTTTCAAGTAGCTGGGATTATAGGCACCTGCCACCATGCCCAGCTAATTTTTGTATTTTTAGTAGAGACAGGGTTTCACCATGTTGGCCAGGCTGGTCTCAAATTCCTGGCCTCAGTTGATCTGCCTGCTTCAGCCTCCCAAAGTGCTGGAATTACAGGTGTGAGACACTGTATCCCACAGACTTGATTTTTTTTACTACTTCCTCACATGTATTACATCCCTAAATCTTTTTTAATGTGAACATTGGTTTTTAGATGTATAATTTGGAGAAAATTATTTCTGCATTCATTACATGTACAGAGTTTCTGTATTATAAGCTCTCTGACGTTTACTAAGGCAGCAGTCTTCAAACATTTTGGAACCAGAGACTGGTTTCATATAAGACAATTTTTCCATGGACCAAGATTGTCATGAGCAGTGCACAATTTAGATCCATTGAATGGACAGTTCACAGCAGAGTTTTTGCTTCTATGAGAATCTGTGTAGCCTGGTTCTAACAGGCCATGGAACAGTACTGGTTCACAACCTGAAAGTTGGAGCCCCTGCACTAAGGTATAAACAATAATTAAATACTTTGTCACAACCTTTACTTTTTGTATTGAAAGCATATAAAAAGCAAATCTGTTTTTAGATTTTGTAAGGAGGTTTGATATATTTTTTTAGCTGGTCTTTGTCCTTGATATAAATAGATCAGGGCACAGAAAGAGAGTTTCCATGCTGACTCAGATATCTAGGAATGTTTTGGTTGGGGTTCATTCATTCAACACACATATCTTAAGTACTTACTTTGTGCAGTCACTTTTCTAGAACTTTGGCATAATTTAGTGACTGAAGCAGCAACGTTCTCTGGGCCTCAATTCTGTTTGGGGACTCAGACACTCCAAGTAGACATCAAAAGGTCATTTTCAGAGAATGTGAAAAGTATTTTTAGTAGAGACAGGGTTTCACCATGTTGGCCAGTCTGGTCTCAAACTCCTGGCCTCAGGTGATCCACCCGCCTCAGGAGGCCCTCATGACCTCCTCTATGTATGGATGCGTCCTCTCAGATTCTGATCAGGGTTACAGAGTCCAGGGCCAACTACAAACTGGGTGGACTTCAGGTCCAGAAGGAAGACCTCCTGTCACCCAAGAGTATGGGAAGAATATATAAACTGTGGCTGAGGAGAGATAGACAGAACTTTGGGTTCCATACATCTTATGTGTCCCATGAGAGGAATGACGGGGGCTTAGCACTTTGGAAGGCCGAGACTGGCGGATCACCTGAGGTCAGGAGTTCAAGACCAGCCTGACCAGTGTGGTGAAACCCCATCTCTACTAAAAATACAAAACTTAGCTGAGCATGGTAATGGGTGCCTATAGTCCCAGCTACTCCAGAGGCTGAGGCAAGAGAATTGCTCAAACCCGGGAAGCGGAGGTGGCAGTGAGCCGAGATCATGCCACTGCACTACAGCCTGGGCGACAAAGTGAGACTCCATCTCAAAAAAAAAAAAAAAAAAAAAAAGAGGAAAAAAACATATCTGGCTGGACGTGGTGGCTCACACCTGTAATTCCAGCACTTTGGGAGGCCGAGGCAGGAGGATCACCTGAGGTCAGGAGACCAGCCTGGCCAACATGGTGAAACCCCATCTCTACTAAAAATACAAAAATTAGCCAGGCATAGTGGCAGGTGCCTGTAATCCCAGCTACTTGGGAGGCTGAAGCAGGAGAATTATTTGAACCTGGGAGGCAGAGTTTGCAATAAACCAAGATCATGCCATTACACTCCAGCCTGGGCAACAAGAGCCAAACTCCATCTCAAAAAAAAAAAAAAAAAAAATCTGTGGATGGGGCCAGAGATGCCCTGCCAAGGGGTAGGGAGGCTAGAACTCAACGCTGGTCCAAGATACCCATCCCCAGAATAGATACTTCCCAGCTCTGCCTGTCCTCCTCCATTTTACATCGTCTACTTCTGACCCCCAGCATAAAAGTCAATTTTACCCAATTTTAAAGTAAGAAATAATACCAATTCATTGTCCAGGAGTGGTGGCTCATGCCAGTAATCCCAGCACTTTGGGAGGCTGAGGTCGGTGGATCACTGAGGTCAGGAGTTCAAGACCAGCCTGGCCAACATGGTGAAACCCCATCTCTACTTACTAAAACTACAAAAAATTAGCCACGTGTGGCGATGAATGCCTGTACCCCCAGCTACTCAGGAGCCTGAGGCAGGAGAATTGCTCGAACCCAGGAGGAGGAGGCTGCAGTGAGCCAAGATCATGCCACTGCACTCCAGTCTGGGCAACAGGAGGGAAACTCCATCTGAAATAATAATAATATCAATTCTCTTCAATTTCTTACAGAAGACAAGAGAAGAGAGAATACCTCCTAACTCTATATGAGACCAGCATTAACCTATATCAAACCAGACAAAGACATTACGAGAAAATAAAACCACAGACCAATATCTCTTATAAATATACATGCAAAAACCTCAACAAAATACTAGCAATTCAAATTCAACAAGGTACAAAAACAATTACACACTATGGACAATTTGGATTTATTTCAGATAATGCAAATATGTTTTAACTTTTAAAAAACAATTAATGCAGTCTATTCCATGGAGACTAAAGAAGAAAAATAACATGAGCATATAAATGGAGAGAAAAACATTTGAAAACATCCAGTACCTTCTCGTGGTTAAAAGACTGAGCAAAGAATGAACAGAAGGGAACTTCCTCAACTTTATACAGAATAGTTTTTAAAACCCCAACAGCTGGCTGGGCGTGGTGGCTCATGCCTGTAATCCCATCACTTTGGGAGGCCGAGGCGGGCTGATCACCTGAGGTCAGGAATTCAAGATCAGCCTGACCAACATGGTGAAATCCCATCTCTACTAAAAATAAAAAATTAGCCAGGTGTGGTGGCGAGTGCCTGTAGTCCCAGCTACTCAGGAGGCTGAGGCAGGATAATTGCTTGAACCTGGGAGGTGGATGTTGCAATGAGCTGAGATCATGCCACTGCACTCCAGCCTGGGCAATAGAGTGAGATTCCATCTCAAACAAACAAACAAAAAAACCCAACAGCTACCATCATAACCTAGATGGTGAGAACTAGAAGTTATCCTGCCGAGATCAGGATCCGGTCAGCCATGTCCTCTATCAGCACTCCATCTCAGCATTTTACTGAAAATGTGTATAGTATAATACAGGGGAGGAAAGTGTATACTGCTTGCGAAGGATAAAATAAAACTGCCATTTTTTGCAGATGACTGGATTGTCTATATAGTAAATCCAAAATGATCAACCTAAAAAATCTGAAACTAATAAGTAATTACAATAAGGGTACAGAGAACAAGATTTACAAAAGTAAATTGTTTCCAATACAGCAGGAATGAACAAGTCAAATTTGAAATTTTAAATGCCTTAACATTTAAATTATCACTTTTCAAAATGAAACACAGATAAACCTAACAAAATATATTCAAGATCATTTTTATAAAAACTATAATTCTGATGAAAAAATTCAATAACTATATACAATGTTATAGGTATTTTGAAAATATTTTTCTTCCAGTCTGAGCCTTGTCTTATTCAAATAAGAAGCATGTATTTCACAGAGTGTAATCTGTATTTCACAGAAGAAATATTCTCTTCTCACATACAAGAAAACTCAGTATTGTCAAGATGTCATTTCTCAGCTTCATCTGTAGATCAACACAATCCCAATCTAAACCCAAGGAAATTATGTTGTGGATTTTGAGAACACTTTCTAACATATGAAGAGAAAAAACCAAAACCCATACAATATTGAAAAATAACAGAGTAACAGGACTGTTATTACTCAACTTCAATACTTATTATAAATCTGTAGTAATCATGAGACATTGTATTGGCAAAATAATCCACAAATTGATCAAAGGAACAAATACAAATCTCAAAGATCTACAAAAATACAGTTAACTGATTTTTCACAAAGAATAAAAAGCAATACAATGGAGAAAAAATAGTCTTTTAACAAATGGTGCTGTAACAACTGGACATCCACATGCAAAAAAATTGAATCTAGGCATAGTTTTGCACTCCTCAAAAATTATTTCAAGGGCAGGCACGGTGGCTCATGCCTGTAATCCCAGCACTTTGGGAAGCCCAGGCAGGCAGATCACCTGAGGTCAGGAGTTGGAACCAGCCTGACCAACACGGTGAAACCCCGTCTCTACTAAAAACACAAAATTAGCTGGGCGTGGCGGTGCATGCCTGTAATCCCAGCTGCTAGGGAGGCTGAGGCAGGAGAACCGCTTGAACCCAGGAAGCAGAGGTTGAGGTGAGCCAAGATCGCACCATTACACTCCAGCCTGGGCAACAAGAGCAAAACTCCACCTCAAAAACAAAAATTATCTCAAAACGTATCATAGACCTAAATGTAAACACAAAACAATGAAACTAGAAGAAAACAGGAAAAAAATCTAGATGTTCTTAAATAGAGCAATAATATGCTATTCTTCATTGAAATTTAAAAACAAAAACTGTGAAAGGCATTGGTCTCATTCGAATAAGAAAAGGCACAGACTAGAAGAAAAACATTTTCAAAACACCTATCTGGAAAGAAATATTATCTAAGATATGTAACAAACACTTAAAATTCAGCAAAAAGAAATGAACATCTACCATGGATTACATACATTACATATATTACTTTTTAGAACCCCCAACAGAATGAAGACCTAACATACCCAAATTATACTTTCTGAACAGTCTTTCCGACTACAAAGGACAGGAAAAGCTAAAAGACTTTTTCGTATTCCTGGTCTACCTCACTAAAATGTCTTCCGCCGGGCCGGTGGCTCACGCCTGTAATCCCAGCACTTTGGGAGGCCAAGGCAGGCTGATCACCCGACGTCAGGAGATGGAGACCATCCTGGCTAACACAGTGAAGCCCTGTCTCTACTAAAAACACAAAAAATTAGTCGGGCGTGGTGGCACGTGCCTCTTGTCCCAGCTACTCGGAGGGGGAGGCTGAGGCAGGAGAATCGCTTAAACCCGAGAGGCGGAGGTTGCAGTGAGCTGAGATCGTGCCACTGCACTCCAGCCTGGAAGACAGAGCGAGACTCCGTCAATAAATAAATAAATAAATAAATAAATAAATAAATAGTAACAGAGCGAGACTCCATTCAATAAATAAATAAATAAAATGTAATATTCGAAGGGCGTTGTAGCCAGCTCTCCAGGTTGCTTGGATTATGAGGAATGCATGGCTTCCTTCCAGGGCAAAGAGTAGCATTGAAAAATAATATAATAGCTGTAACTCGGATTTTTTAAACATGGCTTCAATTTGACACGTCAGAATATTTGAGATTCTAAATCACTGTGCCAGACTGTTTTACATTAGCCCGAGATAATCAATTCTTCCTGAAAACCACTCTTTTCTCATTAAATTTTTTCTGAAGTTACTTTACTGATTTCAGGTAGAATTTTAAATTCTCCTTAAAAACAGAAACAAAAGGACTAACCGACAAAAACTAGTAAAAGCGTGCTCGGCTGGGAGCGGTAGCTCACGCCTGTAATCCCAGCACTTTGGGAGGCCGAGGCGGGCGAATCACGAGGTCAGGAGATCAAGACCATCCTGGTCAACAAGGTGAAACCGTCTCTACTAAAAACACAAAAATTAGCTAGGCATGGTGGCGCATGCTTGTAATCCCAGCGACTCCGGAGGCTGAGGCCGTCGAATCGCTTGAACCAGGGAGGCGGAGGTTGCAGTGAGCTGAGATCCCTCCACTGCACTCCAGCCTGGAGACAGGGCGAGACTCCATCGCAAAAAAAAAAAAAAAAAAAAAAAAAGTGCTGAAATGTACTGACATGATCACGGGTACCTCTAAATAATTAGACTCTACCAGTTTTAAGTAAATAAGAAAAAATAAATAAAACTTCAAAGGAGTCCCTACCTTTGGGGAAACCAGCCACGTTTACCCAATAGTCCCGACATACATACACACTGGTCCCCCCCACCAGCAGGGCAGTGTCTGGCGTCTAAGAGCGCGGGGCCTAGGTGGTCTGGGCAGGGTCCAGTGGGTTGCATGCCCGCACTGGGGGTCTCCAGCCCTGGGACCGAGCGGGCGCGGAGGAGTCGGAGTGTCGCGTGGCAGGACTCGCGGTGGCCCTTGCCGTCGGGGAGCGCCGTGGTTCCCGCTCTAGGAAGTTAGTCCCCGCTGCCCCCGGAGGGCTCTGCGGCCTCCTGGGAGGGATCCTGGCGGGGAGGAGGCGGAGCCAGGCGGCCCAGGAGCCCTAGGGTTGGCGGGGCTGGAGAATTCCGGGAGACCCAAACGGGCCACGCCAGCCCAAGTAAGGATCCGCCCTCCTCCTCCGCCGGATTCCGGGGCTGGGGGTCATTCGTCCCGCCGGTTCCCGAGCGGACGTGTCTGCCCGCGGGGAGTCTGAGGACCGGGACACCCGCCCTGCTGCGTGCTCAACCTGGCCGTGGCCTTGGTGGCGGCACCGCCTTGGAGCCCCTGAGCCAGGAGAAGCGAGGGTTACGGGGGTGGCGGCAGGCGGGGAACCTGACACTCCAGGCGCCTGGTTGGGGAAAAGGCTGCGAGTGCGTGCCACTGCCAGGTGAGTCCCGGGTTCTGCTGCCACTGCTCCAGAAGGTCACCTCTTGAGCGGGCACAGCAGTGTGTGTGGCGCCCGGAGCCGCAGGGCCACCACCCAAGTGTGAGAGGGGAGCCTGGCCCGTGGCATCCACAGACCCTGCCTCTAGGCCCCAGGTCCTGGCCAGATTCGCCAAAGCCAGAGGCTGGAATTTGAAGGCTGGATGAGCGGGTTCAACTGAAGTTCAGCCCCTGCCCAACAGTGGCCAGCATGACGCGGTGACACTCTCTAGTGCCACCACGGCCCCTACCCTACTCTCAAGCCGGGTGGGCTAAGGGATTTTTCTGCCCCATGGAGTGCATACCCAACGCCAGGCAGAGGTAAGGGTCATGTCTCAGGAGTGTGGGGCTGCCGGCAGTCAGGGTCCTGCGAGACCAGGAGGGTCTTCTAGGAGGGGCCCCGAAGCCAGGGAAGGAGACGGAGCTCCAGACCCACCTTGCAAAGACGCCGCAGTCTCCGAGGTGTGGCCCTGGCAACCCCTCGCCAAATCGCCAAGGGCTCCGGGGGCCATCTGCCCTGCACACGCGCTGCCAGACTCCTGGCTACCAACCAGAGAGGAGTGGCCTGGAGGAGGCTACCAAGGACCCACCCCCTGGGAACAAGCAACCTCCAGCCTGGGCAAGGGGGTAGTGACACCCCCATCCCCAGCCTGACAACCATGTGCAGGGAGGCCCTGGACTGGTGAGTGAAGGGGATTGGAGGAGGGCAGGTGGCCCAGCAGACCCCTGACTGATTTTAGGGTGAATAAGCTGGGAGTGGAGCCGCCTGGTTGGCGGAAGGGTGGAGCCTCTGGGCGGTGGTGGGGGTTGGGGATTGAAAGGAGTTGGAGGGCGATGTCTGCCGGGACCTTTAGGGCTCCAGGCTGCCAGATTCCTGGCCAGACTCTTGCTGTCCTCCTTGAACCTCAGTTTCCTCACCTGTCCAAGACCATGAATATGGCAGAGCCATTTGGCTGATGAGGTCAGATATTCCTGCTAAGGGTTTATTAGCCTGCCTGGTCTCTGGATTTTTTTCTTTCCTGACTTTGTTAAGAAACTTTGCTGCCCAGTGTCTACTTTTGGGGAGTGAGTTGGGGAGGCAGGAAGGCAGGAATCTCACCTTTTGCTTCAGAGTCCTTTCCGGGCCCCTCCTCCATTTAGGCTCAATTAAAGCACATAGCTGGCAACAAGTTTCCTATCCAAGCCAGCTGCAGAGCCCAAAACAAAATGGTTTTGTTTCCTGACAGCAGGGCCTCGTTTCACCCCAAAATCCAAACCCCTTTGGGTGGTCAGCTTCTGATAGCAGTCTGAATTTGATTCTTGTCCTCTGGGGATGGACCCAAGGCCCTTATGATGAAGCCTTTCTCCTCCTCCATCCAACCCCTGTGCCTCCCACAATGTGTTGGGGGTTCTTAACTGTAGTGACCTGGGACTGGAAACCAGGGTTCCCCAGCAGGGGATGTGCCCCTCCCAAGCAGGCTGGCCTGGCATAGCCTGATGGACATCAGACCTGGGGCAAGAGACCTAGGGAAGGGAGCATCTCTCACCCCCGACTTTCACATGCTGCAGCCATTTACTGGGGTATGGTAGCCTGTCCGGGCACCCTGGCCTTCAGGAAGATTTTTTTTTTTTTTTTTTTCTTCTTGAGATGAAGTCTTGCTCTGTTGCCCAGGCTGGAGTGCAGTGGCGTGATCTCGGCTTACTGCAAGCTCTGCCTTCTGGGTTCACACCATTCTCCGGCTTTAGCCTCCCGAGTAGCTGGGACTACGGGCGCCAGCCACCATACCCGGCTACTTTTTTGTATTTTTAGTAGAGACCGTATTAGCCAGAATGGTGTCGATCTCCTGACCACGTGATCCGCCCGCCTCAGCCTCCCAAAGTGCTGAGATTACAGGCGTGAGCCACTGCGCCCGGCCAGGAAGGGATTTTTATCTTGTGCCATGGTGGGAGAAACTGAAGCACAGGGCCAGTGAGTGACAGAATCACAAAGACTAAGTGGCTGGAAAATGCTCCCCAGGCTCAACAAGGCCCCCACAGGATTCAGTAGCCTTTGGGCTACAGCAGTGGCCTGTTCTTGGCATGTGGGATCCTGGTTGACATCAGCACCTTGTGGGGGTAAGGTGGGTTTTCTGGCAAAAAAAAGGGTGCTATGGGTTGGGTGTGGTGACTCACACCTGTAATCCCAGCACTTTGGGAGGCCAAGGCAGGTGGACATGAGATCAGGAGTTCGAGACCAGCCTAACCAACATGGTGAAACCCCGTCTCTACTAAAAATACAAAAATTAGCTGGGTGTGGTGGTGGGTGCCTGTAGTCCCAGCTACTCAGGAGGCTGAGGCAGGAGAATCGCTTGAACCTGGGAGGCGGAGTTTGCAGTGAGCCAAGTTCACGCCACTGCACTCCAGCCTGGGCAACAGAGCGAGACTCTGTCTCAAAAAAAAAAAAAGGAATAGGGCACTGTGAGGTAGAGAGATATCACCCCCCTTTCCCTGGCCTTGGGCACAGCAAGAGTTTTGTTCTCTGATGTATATGAGGACAAGTGTCTGTGGGGGTGGAGGTGGGTCCCCTCTTTTCTTGATCAAGAAAGAACCCATACTGGGGCTGCTTGGGGGATTACGGGCCAGGTGTGCCTGACAGCTGGGTGGAGCATCGGGGGGCTCAGCTGGCCTGTGCCCCGCTGCCACCTCTCCAGGAAGAGCCAGACCCTGCACTGTTAGTGCCCACTCATGCCCAGTCCCACACTGTCCTTCACCTGGCAGCCCCCTGCCTGACTCCCTCAACTCAGCCCCTATTCGGTCTCCCCAGAGACCCTGTGGGCCCTGGGATGGGATTTCAGGAGGCAGGAAACCTGCTACCAACCTCTGCCTGAAGTTGGGGTCCCTGGCCTCTGCCTGCACGTAGGGGACGGGGATGAGCCTGTCAAAGGTCAGGATCAGCTCTGTCAGGGGTCAGCACTCAGCCTCATGCAGAGCCCTACCCCGCTCCTCACTTTGCACTGGTGGAGGCTTCAATCATGGCTGGCTTCATTCCTTCCCAGATCCCAGGAGAGACGCACATTCTGAAAGAAGATCTGAATTTTCCAGCTCAGCTGAGCCCTCGGCCCCTGCCCTTGACCACACACTTGAGTTTTCTCACCCTGAGTCCCTGCTTGCCTCAGCCCACCTGGTTATTCTAGGCAGGTGATGGTGTTTCCACCCCATGTGTGCTTGGGCTGTGAAGGTCACCTTTCAGAAGGCACTGTCTGGCAGTGGGCAGCACTGTCACTGTTGCAGAGCTTATAGCCTGCAGTGAATGCCAAGAATGAGTTCTCAGACAATTCCAGCTGAGCGGGCCCAGGGCAGGGTTAGCTGGTCTGAGAGTCCGACTTAGCATCTATTTATCAAAAAGGCTTGTTAAACCACAAACATCCACTAGATGGCTTTTTTGAGGTGGCGTCGTGAGACACTTGTGACCTTGTAAAAGCACTTAAACCGCATTCTCAGGAGGCTGTTTTCAGCGTTCCTTGTCACACCACACACTCCACTCCCTGTCCTGTTTTCAAAGTCAAGGAGTTTCATTCCCATGCACAAATAACATACACACAGTGCCTCAGTATTTTTCTATGCCCTGACCTCAAATGCCTCGTACATAAGCTTGAATAAGTTGCCGTGTGCCCCCCCATATCTCCCCCTTCTTTAATTCTTAGAGCATGCTGGTCATCTAATGCAAGGCAAGCTTCTATTGTTCTTCTCTGGTCATGGATGGGTTGGATGGCAGCACAGAACCATCTGCAGATGCCTAGCAAACAGATACAAAAAAGAGTCAGTATAGTGGCTATCACTTAGATATGTATGTTTAACTTAGACAAGGCAGTTTTGGGGTTTAACTATTGAAAGCCTTCTTGTAATTGCTGAAGGGTACTTGTTTGTAATTGCTGTGACTATTCTTCAAGTGTTTCTTTAACTCACACTCAAGAGTAGAAATTTAAGAAGATAGGTGGTCCTGATAAGCTCTTTGCAGATGTGCTTTTACTCTCTCTTAAGCATATTGGGAGCTATTATGTGGCAGAGGCGTGACATAGATAGAATTTTATTGCCAGTCACAATGTAAATTTTGACAGGTAGTGAATGCCTGCTACCAATCCCTCAGCTATTTAACAGTGGCTTCAAGAGCCTCTCGGCGAGACAGAATAGTTTTATTAATGTTTACTTGTTGAAATTCATGGATTACATTATATACTATATGGTTCACCACTGAGGCTGTGTGAGTAGATTCCGTTAGAGAAACAGCTGCAGTAGCGGCAGTTGCTGATATAGTAATAGCTGAGACTAAAAAGGCAATTAAAGTGGCCAGAAATCTTTTTGTGTGTGTATGAGACAGTGTTTTTCTAAATAGCTGCAGGGTAGAATCTCTTTCTTAGCTCTGGGTTAAATTTACAGGCAGCCACAGTTTTGCACACCGTTTTAAGATCATGACATAGGTATATTTCACTGTGTAACGTTTTGATGAGACAAGCGTGTAGCATACTAACTACTGGAAGAGACTTTAATATTATAAAAGGATTGATTTTGCTTTATGTTAGGAACACTTTGCTTAAACAAAAGTATATAAGGGTGCGTAGTAGAAATTAAGACTGTGTCAGTAACATTGTTATGCAAAGAGAGCGTAGCGTTGCCACTTCTAGTAATATGCTCACTATGTGAAATAACTTGAATAAAAAAGGAAGTCTTAATCTCTGAATTTGGGTATGAACGGGGCTGAAAGTGTGTTTCTTTTTTAGTTGTAATATTGGTCTTGAAAGCCTATACTTTGACTAGGTAATAGAACTATCGGAGGGACTCTTAAATCTAATAGTCGGATTTCCAGACAGAAGATAACTATGGGGACTTTAACCAAGTAAGGGGCCATTATTAAACAGAGGCTCTTGGCGCAGCGCAGGCTGTCTGCATGGCGACTACTGGAAGGCCTCAAACTCATCTTGCCAGTCCTTACTCGGATGGCATTTAGGAAGATTAGGCACTTGTATAGCTTCATTAGAGATTTCAGTAAGATTAGGCCGGGCGCGGTGGCTCAAGCCTGTAATCCCAGCACTTTGGGAGGCCGAGGCAGGCGGATCACGAGGTCAGGATATCGAGACCATCCTGGCTAACACAGTGAAACTCCGTCTCTACTAAAAAATACAAAAAACTAGCCGGGCGAGGTGGCGGGCGCCTGTAGTCCCAGCTACTCGGGAGGCTGAGGCAGGAGAATGGCGTGAACCCGGGAGGCGGAGCTTGCAGTGAGCTGAGATCCGGCCACAGCACTCCAGCCTGGGCGACAGAGCGAGACTCCGTCTCAAAAAAAAAAAAAAAAAAAAAAGGGTAGGAGGAAAGGAGGGCAATGGCTTTTCTATAGGGGGAGGAAAAGGCTCTGGTCCGTCCTTACCTTCACTAGAAAAAATATCTTCCTTATGCCCTACAGAAGGGAATGAAGTAGAGAGAGGAGCACCTCCTTCCTGTTCTGGTTTGTTTTTCGTCACTAGAAAGAGTCTCTTCTTTACTCCCCATAGAAGGGAATGAAGCGGGAGAGAAATCTCTCCTTTTAAATCTTCTGAATTCCTTTCAGGTGGAGATAATGGGTGGTCTAACTCACCGTGATCTGGCAGATAAAGAGGATACAACGCAGAGCGTACTAGCGCCTAGGTGGTCAAAATAGTAACATTAGTAAAATGACTTTGCTCATATCCTCTTTTCAGGCAATGACTTACTTGCTCTTGTAACTTTAAATCTAAGGTTCTTTGATCAGGAAACTAAGGGCATTCTTGCTGAATTAAAAGCATAAGCTTATGTAGAGCTCCAGGCGCTACAGTGCACTGGATAGCCTCAAGTAGCTGTTGCACTGTTTTAAAAAATATTTTCTGCTCTTTGGTCATTTCTTGACTTATGATAAGTTAACTTTTGGTATTTTACATGTGGGTCCTGTAGTCCTGATGGGAGTCAGGACTGTCCTTTACTGGGATTCCTCAAAAATTGACGAGCTCTCCTCCTTCACACGTAACTTCAAGGCGGTCACATCGGGGGTACCACTTGCAGAGCTTATAGCTTGCAGTGAATGCAAAGAACGAGTTGTCAGACAATTCCAGCTGAGCGGGCTGGGTGAAGCAGCTCTTCTGAGAGAGTTGGCCCGAGCATCGGTCCGCCAAGTATTTATTGAAAAGGCTTGTTAAACCACAAACATCCACTAGATGGCTTTTTTGAGGTCGGGTCATGAGACAACTGTGGCCTTGTAAAAGCACTTAAACCGCATTCTCAGGAGGCTGTTTTCAGCGTTCCTTGTCACACCACACACTCCACTCCCTGTCCTGTTTTCAAAGTCAAGGAGTTTCATTCCCATGCACAAATAACATACACGCAGCGCCTCAGTATTTTTCTATGCCCCGACCTCAAATGCCTTGTACATAAGCTTGAACATGTTGCCATGTGCCCCCCACAACTGTGGTCTCTCAGTTTTGGAAAACAGCCTCTGCCACAGCCTCCTGGGCTCTCCATCACCCTGGGGGCCACCACCCACCCTAGGAGGGCAGCTTGGAGCTCTGGGAGGTACCTCTTCCCAGCTTCTGTCCACACTGCTTCCACCTGTGACACCTCTGTGTCCTCCTTTGAAAGATGGGTGTGTCTCTGCAGGTGGATGGCTGCAAGGTTACCATGGGGAGGGCCTCTCTCCCTCCTCTGTCCTGGGTCCCTGGTGCCTTTCCCCTGACAGCTGCTGGCCCAGCCTCCCCATGAAACCTCACAGAAAGGCAGCTCCCACTGCAGCCTCCAGGAAAAAAGAAAACCAGTCGGACTGTGGGGCCGGGGGTGGCAGCAGTCCTGGACACCAGGATGGGGAGGAGGCAAGGTCTCTAGAACTCCATCCTTATTAGGTGCCCACCAGGCCCTGGAACACTGCAGAGGGTGGCCTAGGATGTCATTTTCTATTTATTTATTTATTTGAGACGAAGTTTTGCTCTTGTTGCCTAGGCTGGAGTGCGATGGTGCAATCTCAGCTCACTGCAACCTCCGCCTCCCAGGTTCAAGTGATTCTCCTGCCTCAGCCTCCTGAGTAGCTGGGATTACAGGCATGTGCCACCACGCCTGGCTAATTTTTTGTATTTTTAGTAGAGACGGGGTTTCTCCATGTTCATCAGGCTGGTCTCAAACTCCCAACCCCAGGTGATCTGCCCACCTCGGCCTCCCAAAGTGCTGGGATTACAGGCATGAGCCACTGCACCTGGCCCTAGGATCTTATTTTCTAGTTGGCAGACACCACCCAGCTGCCTTCTAGTCTTGGCACTGTGGGCATCTGAGTTCCCCCTCCTGGTAAACTGCTCCCAAGGCCTGTCCTGGCTCCTCCACCCAGTTGGGGTGCCCGCTGGGTTCTGGACCATGCCCCTTCTGGACCTGCCTCAGTGTGCCTCCTTGGGAGGGTGGGGGCTCCCCTGGAGGATGCCCTCATGCCCTGAAGTTCCTCAGGCCAGGATGGAGCCCCTGAGGCTCTGGGCAGGAGCAGTAGCTTGGAGGAAGCAGACAGAGAGGGGAGGAGACACACAGCCCAGCCCTGAGAATGGCTGGGGGTTTGGGGACACTGTGGTGATGTTCCTGGGAGCCTTGTCCAGTTCAGGCAGGAGTCCTCAAAAGGCCAACAGTTTCCCTCCATAGAAAGGGAAATTGAGGCTGGAGTTAGAAGGAGCCTTTGAAAGGGGTCAGATCAGAAGGGCCTCTGTTTTCCATTTCTGTTGTGGCCTTCACGTGCCTGGGTCCCCCTGCTGGACTCAGCCTCGGTGGATGGACAAGAAGCTGCTAGCCATGCTGCCCACCCAACCTGTTCACTTCCACTGTCTGGCCACCAGTAATTCAGCTTTCTTCATTTCCTGGGTAAAGAGCCACAAGGAGGTCCACCGAGAGCATCACATCAGGGCATCAAAGTGGGCCTGGTGGCGGGGACATGACCTTTGGACCTAGGAGAAGGTGAGGGTGGGTCTAGGGTAGGGGCCTCTGCAGGGCAGGGCCTGTGATCCAGTCTTCTCACCTCAGCATTCACCCACAGTTGCAGCACCAGCTGTGAAACCTGGTCATGGATGGTGGAGAATAAGCTCCCTATGTGTTAGTCCATTCTCACACTGCTATGAAGAACTACCTGAGACTGGGCAATTTATGAAGAAAAGAGGTTAAGTCGACTCACAGTTCTGCAGGCTGTACAGGAAGCATGGCTGGGGAGGCTCAGGAAACTTCCAACCGTGGCAAAAGGTGAAGAGGAAGCCAGCATGTCCTACATGATTTGAGCAGGAAGAAGAGGGAACAAAGGAGAAGGTGCCACACACTTTTAAACAACCAGATCTCATGAGAACTTACTATCATTAGAACAGCAAGGTTGAAGTCTGACTCCATGATTCAATCACCAACCACCAGGCTCCTCCTCCAAACACCGGGGATTACAATTCAACATGAGATTTGGGTGGAGATACAGAACCAAACCATATCAGGCAGAATCCTGCAGCTGTACACACTGGACATGCTGAGTGAGAGCTGCAGTCAGGGTCAGGCAGCAGAGCGTCCTTACAGCTCTTGCGTGCCCCTGCACATTGCTGTCCTCACTGGCCCATTCTGCAGGCATGGCTGCTGGCCAACCAGACAGTGCTGCTAGGCAGTGAGGTGGAGCTCCACTGCAAGGTGTGCAGTGACTTAGCATGTGGAGGCAAATGGCAGGAAGGTGGGCACTGAGGGCAATCCCTACCTCACCATGATCAAGGTGGATGCCACCGCCGGCTGGATGCAAGGGGTGGGCAGACTTGGGGGGCTCCGATTCACTGAAATCTACCGCCATTATTGAAGTTTTAGAGGAACTCGTGAAAGATAATTTTACAGCACCAGCCAGGAGACAAAATTCTCTGCAGTGAGTAGTTCTGGATATGAACTTGCTGCTGGTTTATGGCATCTTCTATGAACCAAAGTCTGAAATTAGATGAAGTTCCTTCTAAAGTGAGAATATACGTGTCAGTCAAAACCAGTGAGAATCACTTTTTTTTTTTTTCCTGAGGCAAAGTCTCGCTCTGTCGCCCAGGCTGAAGTACAGTGGCGCGATCTCAGCTCACTGCAACCTCTGCCTCAGGGGTTTAAGCGATTCCAGTGAGAATCACTTCTGTGACTTTTGTCTTTCTTTTAAAAACATTTTTACTCCCACTGCAAGTTTGTAGTCTCTGACTTCACACACTGAGTAAAGAACTCCTTGGGGAGCTTATCGTCAATCTCACATACATAACAAACATAACATTATCTTAATGTTACCAGAAAGGGGTCCCAATCCGTACCCCAAGAGATGGTTCTTGCACCTCACACACACAAAAAAAATTCAGGATGAGTCCATACAGTGAAGTAAAAGCAAGTTTATTAGAGAAGTAAAAAAACAAAAACAAAAAAAAAATGGCTACTCCATAGGCAGAGCAGTGGTATAGCCTGCTTGACTAAGTATACCTGTGTTTTTTTTATTATATGCTAAACAAGGAGTGAATTATTCATGAGTTTTCCAAGAAAGGGGCAGGGACTTACCAGAACTGAGACTTCTTCCCGTTTTTAGACCATATATGGTAACTTTTTTTTTTTTTTGAGACGGAGTTTCACTTTTATTGCCCAGGCTGGAATGCAATGGCACGATCTCGGCTCACTGCAACCTCCGCCTCCCAGGTTCAAGCAATTCTCCTGCCTCAGCCTCCCGAGTAGCTGGGATTACAGGCATGTGCCACCACGCCCAGCTAATTTTGTATTATTAATAGAGATGGGGTTTCTCCATGTTGGTCAGGCTAGTCTCGAACTCCTGACCTCAGGTGATCTGCCTGCCTCAGCCTCCCAAAGTGCTAGGATTACAGGCATGAGCCACCACACCCAGCCAATAACTGTAATCTTAAAAATTAACACTGGGTTGGGTGTGGTGGCTTACACCTGTAATCCTAACACTTTGGGAGGCCAAGGTGGGTGGATCACAAGGTCACAAGATTGAGACCATCCTGGCCAACATGGTGAAACCCCATTTCAACTAAAAATATAAAAATTAGCTGGGCATGGTGGTGCACACCTGTAGTCCCAGCTACTAGGGAGGCTGAGGCAGGAGAATCGCTTGAACCCAGGAGGCAGAGGTTGTGGTGAGCCAAGATTGCGCCACTGCACTCCAGCCTGGCAACAGAGCAAGACTCCATCTCAAAAAAAAAAAAAAGAAAAAAAATTAACGTAGATTAGTTCTGTTTTTGTTCAATGTTTTATTATAGAAAATTTTAAGCAGATGCAAAACAAAAATAACAGCTGTCATGAAGCCTCAATGATTACTAATCATGTGTTTATTCTTTCCTTGCTTTGTTTATGCATTTTGTCCAATTCTTTGTTCAAGACACCAGGAATCGGGCCGGGCGTGGTGGCTCAAGCCTGTAATCCCAGCACTTTGGGAGGCCGAGACGGGCGGATCACGAGGTCAGGAGATCAAGACCATCCTGGCTAACACGGTGAAACCCCGTCTCTACTAAAAAATACAAAAAACTAGCCGGGCAAGGTGGCAGGCGCCTGTAGTCCCAGCTACTCGGGAGACTGAGGCAGGAGAATGGCGTAAACCCGGGAGGCGGAGCTTGCAGTGAGCTGAGATCCGGCCACTGCACTCCAGCCTGGGCGACAGAGCGAGACTCCATCTCAAAAAAAAAAAAAAAAAAAAAAAAGACACCAAGAATCTGGACACTCTCCACTGGTGACACTTATGTGGAATAAGGTGAATACAGTTTCAAGGTCTAAAAAATGAATGAAAAAATTGCAACACCCAGCGGCATGAAAATGCAAACAGCTCCCATGTGTGCAGGACTCTCACTGTGCCAGCCTGTGTTTCAAAACATTTTTAGATAATTTTGCTTATTAAATTCTCATCAGCGGCCGGGCGCGGTGGCTCAAGCCTGTAATCCCAGCACTTTGGGAGGCCGAGATGGGCGGATCACGAGGTTAGGAGATCGAGACCATCCTGGCTAACACGGTGAAACCCCGTCTCTACTAAAAAAATACAAAAAACTAGCCGGGCGAGGTGGCGGGCGCCTGTAGTCCCAGCTACTCGGGAGGCTGAGGCAGGAGAATGGCATGAACCCGGGTAGCGGAGCTTGCAGTGAGCTGAGATCCGGCCACTGCACTCCAGCCTGGGCGACAGAGCAAGACTCCGTCTCAAATAAATAAAGAAATTAATTAATTAATTAATTCTCATCAGCAAAAACTCTATTGGGTAAGTTTAATTATTCCTCATGTCACAGACAAGGTGACTGAAGGAAAACAAATTTAGGGGCTTGCCCAAAGTCACCCAGATAGGAAGTGGCTGAGCTAAGGTGTGCTCTGACCTCCTCTCTGCTTCCCTTGCACAGACAGTGCCATTGTTCATTGTTAGAAATAAATGCTTATTCCCCCGATGTCGCAGAGAAGAATCAGCAATCAGAAAAAAATTTCTTCAGCAAGGCAATTTTTACTCTCTGCAGAAAGGGTGTTGCCCATCAGCAATACTGCCACATGCACACACAAAGTAAAAAAGACACTAGAATATTTATCACTTATGCATGAAGTCCTTATTGCTGTGTCCTGACTCCATTGGCTGGAGCCAAACCTCACAATTTAAACTAAAACTTGAATGGCTAACAGTTTCAAACTTTTCTAAATAGGTAAAGGCAGTGAAGAACAAAGGAAAAAAGGAAGTTGCTTATGAAAGGACTTTGGAAAAGTAATAATGTTCCCAAATAAGGGAGGAGTGTAGACTGCAAGCTGGGACCTGCCTGGGCAAGTCCAGCACAAATATTTTGACTAAGGTACAAGGGCATAGAATATAATACGTGCCTGTGAGTATGTTTATCATAGATTCTGAAGTCAGAGTATGCTTATTTTGTTATATTTGCTACATAAGGCTTAACAGAGAGGTATTACTATAAAATAAGAAAATTAGTTCTGAGAAAAGATATGAGTAACATTTACGATTTAAAGAGGAAGCTTTGAAGAGGAACTTTTGCTTTCTACAATTCCTCCCCTTTTAATTTTTATTTTTCCTCTTTAAATTGTTTTAGCATGTTTTGGCTTGTTTTACTTGAGCTTCCAAGAGGAAAAGTTTTTTAAAATAAGGTGGCAGAGAGTTAAGAGAGGTTTTAGTATTTTTGGTAAGAACTGTTGTTATTAATTTTGTCACTACCTCTCAGAGGCATGGTATAATACAACATCCGAGAAGGAGAAGTATACCTATTACGGTTGCAATAGAAGTGAGAATGGAGGGTATAGTTTCCTTCCACTGACCAAACCGTCCTCGTGGCCAATTTGAAATAGGGTTATTAATTCTAGAATTTCTAGTTAGCTCTTTAGGTAAAGCAGTGAGACCTTGTAAGGCTCTGGTTATACTTTTATTAGGAGCAGTGTTATTTGGGATGAAGGTACAACATTTGGTTTTAATCATAACACAAACACCATCTTTCTTGGCTAATATTATATTTAAAGCCATTCTATTTTCCTAGACCATTTTACTAGTGGATCCTAACTGTTCTGCTATTTCTTTAATAGCATCTTGAGTGTAGTTAATAAATTGTTGTTGGTTGGAATAAGTATGGTTTATCCAGTCTACATTCTTATTAGTTGTTTTTGTGGGAGGAGGGATTCCAACCCCACAGCTATTTGATCTCTAGCTTTGAATTTACCTGCTATACCTTGTGGAATGCCAGTTGCATCTAAATAAACATGGGGTCAAAGGACCCAAGAGGGGCTTCTCTTGTTTTACGATGTCGTGGGGTTTTTTGTTTTGTTTGTTTGTTTGTTTGTTTGTTTTGGTTGATGAAATGCCAGGGTAAAAGGGATAGGCATTTGAACTAGAGCACAAGTACCGCTCCAAGTATTTGGCAGAGTGTCAAGTAAAGGTCCTCCACAATACCAGCATACATCTGCTTGGGGGATGAACAAGGGCTGACTGACGGGTCAGCTCTTGGAAGTGCCTGACCTCACTGCATCCTGTTAAGTTTCCAAGAAACACCAAATTTTCCCCTGGTCTTGAGAGACATGAAGTGAAAGGGGTATCAGAAGATGGAGGCTGGATGGCCCTCGGGGGCTGACCCACAGGGTGCCGGACTTCAGGAAATAGTAGTAAGAGAGTTTGGCATAACTCACTATTTCAGGCTGTAGGACTTTGAAAAAGAGCAACCATGCAGTCCGGATCTTGTTGATTAGAAGACAATTTCAGTGGAAAGGGGACAATCTGAGCCTTTGGCCTAGCGTGCGCACAAGAGTAACAATTGCTTTTATTTAGAGTGCGAATGGAATATTTAATCCATTCTAACCAGGCATTATACCCTAATATCCTATTTTAAATGCTTTGATTTGCCTTGGTCTTTTACTTCTACTACAGAGACTTTGGTTTTGTCATTGTGTCTAGGAGGAGGGATTGATAAAGAGGTGGAAGGAGTAATAAAGAGTATTTCAAACATTTCTTCAGGATCTTTTCCTGAACCATGGGCTCCTATACCATAATATGACCTAATGAAGGAGAAGAGTCTTTAGAAGTTGCAATAGTAATAGTAAGCTGTATAGGATTATATTGGTTATGTTGGCAATTAGAAAGAGCAACTCCTTTGGTGAAATGATTATACGGCTCTAACGACTGGCAAAGACTTGTAGAAGAAGTTTAACTCCACTGTGGACATTTTGTGTTCTATTAAATATTAGACCAAGTATAACATAAAGATTCAGTTTGGAAAGAGCAAGAATCCTATTCCCACCAAGTAATACAAGTACTATTTTCAGGGTTTTTGTCTGTACAGGAAGACATGACATCTTTGCAGTCTAAGGAGGTCCAAGAAGGACAGAGATACTTGTCTAAAGTAGCAAGCTGTTTTTGACTTTGTAAATTCCCATCAGACAGAATTGAACAAACATCAAATGGAACAACTTGAGGTTAGATCAAGTTACACTGATAATAAGATAAGGAATGGTTAGAGGGTAGAAAAGAAAAAGAACGAATAGAAGATTAAACTTTTCTTAGCTTTAACTTGCTAGGGTTTGACAGAATAACAGTCCATGATTCCGAAGATGATGATGCTTTTTTTTGACTCGGGCATGATGTGTCCATCCTTTTTTTGCTGTATGAACTTCAGTCTTGGTGGTTAGAAGTACAAGGTAAGGTCCTTCCCAGGCTGGCTCCAGTTTTCCTTCTTTCCGTCCTTTGATAAGGACATGGTCCCCAGGCTGGTGTTGACGTACTGGAAATTCCAAGGGTAGTGTTTGTGCTAGGAGCCCTTTCGTTTTAAGAGAAGAGAGAGTAAAGGAGAGACCAAGTATATAATTTCGGAGAAACTGATCTTTTGTTTTAAACGTAGGGACATCAATAAAAGAATGTAAATACGGTAATCCATATAACATTTTATAAGGGAACAACCCAACATTTTTCCCAGGGGCAGTTCTAATTCTTAATCAAGCAATAGGAAGTCATTTAGTTCATGGCAACCGAGTCTCTAGGATGAATTTAATTAAATCATTTTAAAAGTTTGACTTATTCTTTCTACTCTTCCTGAAGAGGATGGATGCCAAGGAATGTGATATTCCTACTTTATGTCTAGTACTTGGGCCAGCTTTTTAATAACATGGGCAGTAAAATGGATTCCATTGTCTGAATCAATATTTTTTATTAGTCCAAACCTAGGCACAATATGTTCAATTAAGGCTTTGACTACATTACTGGCAGTTGCACTTGAAAAATAAATGGCTTCTACCCAATGGGAAAAATGATCTCCTATTACTAGCAAATATTTTTGGCGACCAACTGGGGGCGTTTCAGTATAGTCAATTCGAACACTTTGAAATGACCTTAGTCCTGGATTTCTTCCTTCAAGGGGTAATTTTCTTAAGGCTTGTTTATTTGTTTTTCTTGCAAAATAAACAACTGTCTGTAATTTTTTGGCTAAAGTATAACTTCCAATACATCTATAAACTTTAAGAACTGCATCACACATAGCTTGGGATGTGGTTAATTTCTGGTTAAAGTTAAATTATCTCTTTTTAATAGAATAGCCTCATATTTTAAAATTTTAGAATCAGTAAGCCATCTCCTGGCTTTTTTATTTAGGATTGCGCTAACTTGGTGAGGGGTGCTCACTGTTAGATACCCTTCAAAAGTTAATTTCCTAGCTTCTTCAGCTAGTATTGCTGTGGCTCTACAGACTGAATATACTGAGGCCATTCACTGGCAACCAAATTTAATACTTTTGATAGAAAGGCTACTGGTTGCCGACTGCCTCCCTGTTCTTGAGTGAGCACCCCTAGGGCTACTCCATTGTCTACATTAGGAGAAAGATGAAATGGCTTCTTTAAAGAGGGTAAGGCTAGGATGGGAGCAGTGATGAGTCTTTCTTTTAATTCCCCACTTGATTAACTTCTTCAGAAATCCATATAAGGGGATCAGGCTCCCTTTTAGTTAACTTTTCATGTAAGAGTTTACTTTTTAATGCATATGACGCAATCCATAAATGACAGTACCTAACTAATCCTAGGAATTTTCTAAGTTCTTGTTTGGTTTGGGGCAAGGGTAGAGACACAATTCCCTCAATTCTTTCTGGTCTTATTCTTCTTTTACCTGCACTTATTAAATGGCCTCGATACTTAATTTCAGGTTCTACATATTGAGGCTTTTCTGTTGAAACCCGTAACCCTTCATCTTGTAGGTGGTTAAGAACTTATGTAGAAAATCCAGCTACCTTTTCTACATCTTCCCCAGATATAAGAATATCACCTACATATTGAAGCAAGCGTAACTGTTTGGGGACAATAATCTTCTTTAATACTTGACTAAAAAGATTGGGAGAATCTGTAAATCCTTGGGGTAAAACTGTCCACCTCTATTGTTGCTTCTGCCCTGAATAGGGGTCCTCCCACTGAAAGGCAAATATATTTCAGCAGTCTTTAGCCAAAGGACATGCCCAAAATGCATCTTTTAAGTTTATTACTGTGAACCACTGATGACTATATGGAATTTTACGAAGAATAGAGTAGGGGTTAGGCACAATAGGTTTGAACTATTTGATTGATAGCTCTAAGATCTTGCACTAATCAATATGATCCATTTGATTTCTTGACCGGTAAAATTGCAGTATTGTATAGAGACATACAAGGTTCAAGCAGCCCATCTTTAATAAGTCCTTTAATAACAGGTTTTAACCCTATTCTTATTTTTAAAATAATAGGGTATTGCTTTCTCCTTACTACTTCCCCTGGAGTCTTTAACCGAACACATATTGAAGGAATCTGTAACTTTCCCCGATTATCTTCCCTTGAGCAGACATCTGGATGAATGTATTTTTCATCTGCTGTAGTTAACAAATTTAAAGAGGTTACGAAACAGTTTGGACTAACTTGTAAACCTATACTTAACTTTAACATTAAATCCCTTCCTAAAAAATTGGTTCCTGCTTCAGGAATTAATAAAAATTGTATATAAGTTGATCAATCTAGATATTTCACTTCTGCATTTTTTTTTGTTTTGTTTTCTTAAGATGCAGTCTCACTCTGTTGCCCAGGCTGGAGTGCAATGGCACGATCTCAGCTCACTGCAACCTCCACCTCCCAGGTTCAAGCAGTTCTCTGCCTCAGCCTCCTGAGTAGCTGGGATTACAGGCACTCACCACCATGCCCAGCTGATTTTTGTATTTTTAGTAGAGATGGGGTTTCACCATCTTGGCCAGGCTGGTCTTGAACTCCGGTCTTGAACTCCTGACCTCGTGATCCACCCACTTTGGCCTCCCAAAGTGCTGGGATTACAGGTGTCAGCCACCATGCCTGGCCTAACTTCTGTTATTTTCTAAAACTTTTGCCTTGAATCCTTCCCCTTTAACTCCAGAAAATGTTAATTCTTCTGGGGACCAAACTAAACTAGCTGGAGGAAAACAGATGAATGGGATGTTCCTGAGTTGATCTGAAAGGTGATTAATTCATGTCTGGGTCCTACCTCTAAATTCATCAAGGGCTCTTATGGGACTTCAAATAGAAAATACAGAGCACCAGACCCCCCTACTGTTCTTCAAAAGTGGTTACAAGTGGGAGAGCTTTTCTCTGCCTTTTCTAACTCAGGACATTCCCTTTTTAAATGACTTGGTCTCCCGCATCTATAGCATTTGTTTTGTCCTCCCTCCCTACCAAGCCCAAGGCTCCTTTGCTTCTCCTTTTCATTTCCACATCCACAGCTCCCATGACGCTTACTCTGACTTTCTTCTCTAAAATACCGACCTTGCCTTCTTTCTTTTTACATTCCTGAATTTCCAAATTTTCTCCTTTCACCTCCCCCAGAAAATCTTATAGACGCAGGTCTAGATCTAGTCCCTAGCATCATCTGCCGTGGTGAATTTTGCCAAAAGATTTTTGCTTTTTGCCTTTGTCTTTCCTCATCCCTTTTTACATATACTTTCTGAGCTTCTCCTAATGACTCTTCTATTGACCTATTCTTCCAATTTTCTAATTTTTGTAAGTTCTTAGCAATGTCCAACCGTTAGTAACAAAGTGCAGTTTTAACATTCCTTGCCCAAGGGGGCTCTCTGGGTCTAAGTTAGCATATTTTCTCATTTGTTCTTTTAATCTATCTAAGAACCTCATATATCCTTCATCTTTCTCTTGTTGGACATCAAATGCTTTGGAAAGGTTTTGGGGTCAGGGTGCTGACTTTCGAATCCCCCTGATTATCATTTCTCTTAAATGCCTCATATTATCTCAGTGGGCAGCATTATTGTTATCCCACTGAGGGTCCTGAGTGGGGAATTTATGATCTTCTGCTGGAATATTCTGACCTGGAGGATGTTCGCATTTGGTGGCTCTGTGGATGGTATTTCTTTCTTCCCTTGAAAAAAAGACACCTATGTTGGACATTAATTCGGCCCAAGTATATAACTGAGGGCCTAAAAACTGATCAATTTGATCTGCCTCCCCATCAGGATCATCTAATAGTGGCTTTAGTTAGTTCCCTTTTTAAACTCCGAACTTTAGACCCAGTAAGGGGAACATCCACAAAACCAATAGCTCCTCCTCCTTGAGGAACGTTCCTTAAAGGAAAGAATGTTGAAGTTAACTCTTCATGGGTTGGGGCAGGGAGCAAAAGGGAAATTCCGAACATCCTTCGTACATTGTTCTAATTCTTGCTGGAGTCCTTTCTTTAAAGAAGGAATATTTAGAATTTTCAGGCTCCTGGGATTCACAAGAATCTGGGTTATATGGGGGAGGAATAACATGGGTAGGAGGGCCTGGAGTGGCAGCCGGGTCTGGGATCGGTCCAGGAGGAGATCCAGGACAGAAGAGGCTGCCTGGGGAGGTGGCGGAGGGTTATTAAGAAATGAGGGAAGGTGTTCTAGAGGGTCCCATCTCTTATCAGATGAGGCCATTTCTGACTCTTCCTTATTTTCTAGGCCCCTTCAGTCGTTTTTAATGGATAAAGAATAACAGGTCCTTGCTGCCAGCATAACGCATAATCTTCTTCTTGTGACACAGGACTCTTGCTATTAACACACATTATTAAAAGTTGACAGACCTAATCTTCATCTGACCCAAATTTTGGCCAAAAAACTGCTGGCTTGAGAATTGGTTTTTTAGTCCAAATGAAGCAACAATACTTAATTATTTGCTGCTGCTTTTTAAATTTAGTTTTTTTGTTGTCTTTCCAATACTTTAACATAAGCCCTAAAGGACTATGGGGAGGGATTTGATCACTTGCATCTTTCTTCACCCCGGATTTACTAGTAACATTTCCCATATTGAATATCGGGTAGACTTAACCTCTTCATCCTGGAGACTTCTTGTCTATCCTGTTTTCTCTGGGTTGCTTACATTCTTAACCTCAGGTGCTTGAGGTTTTGTTTTCCCTGAGGAAGATTTAACTCCTCTTTTTCCCCCTGGAGGCTTCTTACACTCTCCACTCATTTCGCCGTACCTGGCCACTTCCCTTGCGGGAATTTAGGCCCCTCTTAGTACTGGCTTGCCGGTATAAACACCACAGCAGGATCCACACTAAACCGTATGAGGTAGCTACGGAACCACAGGCAGGACCCACTCACTCTGTCCAGCATTAGGACTTATTACCATTCACACAAGCAACACCACGTGCAGTGAGGCTTGTGACCATTCACACACGCTTTTAACCTCCAGAATATCCCCATCACCAACGAAGTTCTTTGTCAGCCCCTTGCGATGTTTCTTTACTTTGGTCTGTGCACAGAGTTTTATCTGGTCGCTGGGGCAGCGCAATGCAAGCCTATCCGCCCTTTCCCTTGTTGCTGAGGGTCCGGATTTATTTGTCACAATGGGTGAGTCCCGATCCCCAGCCTCTGAGGCCACCGCAAGAGGCGGCGGGGCACCTCCCCTTGTGGGGGGATCAGAGATCCTGTCCCGAAGGAGAATGGGTGATCCTGGGCAAGCCACCAAGCTGTTAGAAATAAATGCTTATTCTTCTGATGTCGCAGAGAAGAATCAGCAATTAGACAAAAAGTTTCCTGAGCAAGGCGATTTTTACTGTCTGCAGAAAGGGTGTTGCCCATCAGCAATCCTGCCACGAACACACACAAAGTAAAAAAGACACTAGAATATTTACTCCTTATGCATGATGTCCTTATTGCTGTGTCCTGGCTCCATTGGCTGGAGCCAAACCTCACAATCTCAACTAAAACCTGATTGGCTAACAGTTAAAAACTTTTCTATATAGGTAAAGGCAGTGAGGAACAAAGGAAAAAAAGAAGTTGCTTACGAAAGGACTTTAGAAAAGTAGTAATATTCCCAAATAAGGGAGGAGTGTAGGCTGCAAGCTGCGACCTGCCTAGGCAAGTCCAGCACCAATATTTTGACTGAAGTACAAGGACATAGAATGTACTACGTGCCTGTGATCATGTTTATCGTAGATACTGAAGTCAGAGTATGCTTATTTTGTTATATTTGCTACATAAGGCTTAACAGAGAGTTATTACTATAAAATAAGAAACTTGAAGAAAGTTCTGAGAAAATATATCAATAAAAGGGAAGCTTTGAAGAGGAACGTTTGCTTTCTACATTCATTGATTAAACAACTGCTCATTGGGCACCTGCCCTGAGCCAAGCACTATGCCCAGCACTGGGAACGTAGTGGTGAACTAGACAGAGTGTTACAGAATTTCTACTCCTTAATTCTGCTAAACCTGGGTTCTTGTGTCATGACCAGGAAAAGTTAGGCATGCAGACACATTGAAGGGTGAGGGGAATACAATTTATTGGGCAAGAAAAAAACTCTCGGCAAAGCAAGAGCTGTTACACCACTGGGTTCCCATCTCACAGATGGAATTCCAGGCCACCACACAGGAACTGAAGAGTTCAGGCTCCTCCCAATTGCACACAGCATCAACTTACTGTGGCTCCACCCCTTCTCCCAATGAGCAGGCAGGTCAGAGATTCTCTGGGGCCCCTCCCCCTTATCTGCCTCTTGCATCTAGCAACAGCTCCCAAGAGCAAATGCATAAAGAAATAGGAGCAGTGGCTCATGCCTGTAATCCCAGCACTTTGGGAGACCGAGGCGGGCGGATCATGCCGTCAGGAGATTGAGACCATCTTGGCAAACATGGTGAAACCCCATCTATACTAAAAATACAAAAACTAAATACAGGCCGGGCACGGTGGCTCAAGCCTGTAATCCCAGCACTTTGGGAGCCCGAGACGGGTGGATCACGAGGTCAGGAGATCGAGACCATCCTGCCTAACACGGTGAAACCCCGTCTCTACTAAAAAAATACAAAAAACTAGCCGGGCGATGTGGCGGACGCCTGTATTCCCAGCTACTCGGGAGGCTGAGGCAGGAGAATGGCGTGAACCCGGGAGGCGGAGCTTGCAGTGAGCTGAGATCCGGCCACTGCACTCCAGCCTGGGCGACAGAGCGAGACTCCGTCTCAAAAAAAAAAAAAAAAAAAAAAAACTAAATACAAATACTAAAAAATACAAAACCCAGCGCCTGTTGTCCCAGCCACTAGGGAGGCTGAGACAGGAGAATCGCTTCAACCCGGGAGGCGAAGGTAGCAGTGAGCCAAGATCTCCCCATTGCACTCCAACCTGGTCAGAGAGATACTCTGTCTCAAAAAAAAAAAAAAAAAAAAACACCAAGACCATTTCAGAGAATGCCCAGTGCCAGGACATGCTGCTGCTATAAAGGATGTGTATGCACACAGCTATGGGGGTGGATTCTACATGAAAGGAAAAGGGTAGAGCAACCCTCCCCAGGGAGAGCCAGAGCAGAGCCAGGCCCGGAGGTTCCTGTCAGTGTAAGGATGTGGTTAGAGTCTGTTTCAGTGTCTTTGTATGCAGCCCCTGAAATCTTTGAAATGTCTGATATAAGGTGTCTTTTGTATGCTAATGAGATGACTGCGGGGGTGGGGGGTGGGGGCGGGCTTCTCAACAGCTTCAGGATGGAGGTTGGTTGCCAGGGAAACCAACCCTGTGATAGAGGATTAAAACTTCCAGTTTAACTCCTAATCTCCTGGGACGGTAGAGGAGTTATCTTGGCTTCATAAAAGTAAAAATAGTACCTTGTAAAATTCAAATAAATAAATTGTAAAGGCCGGGCGCGGTGGCTCAAGCCTGTAATCCCAGCACTTTGGGAGGCCGAGACGGTGGATCACGAGGTCAGGAGATCCAGACCATCCTGGTGAACACAGTGAAACCCCGTCTCTACTAAAAATACAAAAAAAAAAACTAGCTGGGCGAGGTGGCGGGCGCCTGTAGTCCTAGCTACTCGGGAGGCTGAGGCAGGAGAATGGCGTGGACCCGGGAGGCGGAGCTTGCAGTGAGCTGAGATCAGGCCACTGCACTCCAGCCCGGGCTACAGAGCAAGACTCCGTCTCAAAAAAATAAATAAATAAATAAATAAATAAATAAATAGTAAAAAGGGCCCTAAAAATGAAAAGCTTTTTTACCCCAGCCTCACTACTTTAATTACCGATTAGGGACACATTTTTATGTATCCTCCTGAAATTGCTTCCTGCCTTGCCATACATACCATCCTTAAGAAAGCGTCCGCCGGGCGCGGTGGCTGACGCCTGTAATTCCAGCACTTTGGGAGGCTGAGGCGGGCGGATCATGAGGTCAGGAGATCGAGACCATCCTGGCTAACAGGGTGAAACCCCATCTCTACTAAAAATACAAAAAATTCGCCGGGCGTGGTGGCGGGCGCCTGTAGTCCCAGCTACTCGGGAGGCTGAGGCAGGAGAATGGTGTGAACCCGGGAGGCGGAGCTTGCAGTGAGCCGAGATCGCACGAGACTCCGCCTCAAAAAAAAAAAAAGCGTACACACCAAAACGAATCTATAATCTGTGTTCTTGAGGTTTTAGTAACCTGATGTTCCTCTCCTGTTAGAGACAACCCTGAAGATGAATTTTTATCCCAGAGAACAGACGATAAGAGGTCAAGGTGCGCTTGAAAACATTGCTGGGGGGAGTTGGTTCAGGAAAAGACAGACTGTCCAAGCATTCAGGGACACCTGTGCAACTGTTTTTGCAATTAGGAGCCAGGCCCCAGAGATGTCTATTCATCTCCTCTGCTGAGCAGGTGGTTCATGGTTGGGCTATTTATACCCAGAAGGGTTCCAGGCCAGATCCCCATCAACCTAAAATAATAAAAAGGTCAGAATCTAATTTGAAAATAATTTATTCAAGGTCAGATATTGAGGATGGCCACCAGAAGGATAGAGTTAAGTTGTCCTGAATATATATTCAAATTACCAGCCATTACAAGTGGGTCTTTTCTAATAAATGAGGAGGCGGTTCCTAAATTGTTTACTGAGACTGCATTAAAATAATAAGCTATTGATTGGCTATATACATTTTTCTTTGTTTTATAAATTTCGGAAAAAAAGAAATAATGGGCAAGACAGTTAGTGAAGAACAAAATGTCTTCAAACAATTGCCCCTGGGCACAGGTGTGAGGTGAGACCTAAGTCCCATCCTCTCATCTCTCTGGACTTGATAAATTGTGCAGACCTCACAGAGCTCAGACTGCTTTGAGTTATTTTCTTTTCTCACCCCCCTTGCTCAGGACACATGAACCATTAACAAGAAACAAATTAATTCAAATTAGAAACTTGCCAAGCCTCAAGAAGAATGCCTGGAGGTGACCTCCAGGAACCTGGCTCTCACCTCCTTTTCCACCCTGCCCTCAATTCCTCTTACACACACACACACACACACACACACACACACACACCCTGGATCACAAGACCGACAAAACCACTCCACCAGCCACTGAGAGAGGAGCCACAGAAGGACCCAGAACCTCCGAATGGCTACCTTGGACCAGCCTAGAATATACTAACAGCCATTGTTAGCATTCAGGAGCTGTTTATTTCCATCTTCACTCTACATTAAATAGTTTTTATTAAACAGTCACAGGCTAGACTGGCTGGAGGCTGCTGCTTGGAATATTCCACATCTCCCAGGAGCTCCGTGCTGCAGTCTCAGGTACACACCTGGCCATCTGCCACCCAAATGAAACAGTTGTTATCAAGACACTAGAGTCACTGCAATAATGGTACATCAGTCTGGGGTGCAGTAGTGACCAGCTAGCAGGGCCTTGGTTGTGTAACCCAAAAGTTACCTGAGATTAATCAATTTAGAAAGTTTATTTTCCTAAGGTTAAGGACATGCTTGTAACATAGCCTCAGGAGATCCTGATGACATGTGCTCGTGGTCAGGTGTTAGAAACAAAATGCTTGTTCCTCAGTGCTGCAAGGAAAAATCAGCATTCAGACAAAAGGTTTTCTGAGCAAGGCAATTTTACTTTCTGCAGAAAGGGTGCTGCTCATCAGCAATCTTGCCATGACAGCACAATGAACAAAGAAATGCAGGAATATTTATCCTTTATGCATTGAGTCCTTACTGCTGTGTCGTATCTCCATTGGTTGGAGCTAGATCTCACAGTCTAAGCTAAACCTGATTAGCTAACAACTTAAAACTTTCCTAAATAGGTAAAAGCAACAGATAACAAAAGGAAAAGAGGAAGTTGCTTGTGAAAGGACGTAGAGAAGTAATAACATTTCCAAGTAAGTAAAGGGCATAGGCTGTGAGCTGGGACATGCCTGAGCATGTCCAGAACAAACATCTTGGTTAAAAGTACAAGGACATAGAATGTACTTATTCCCTTATATCTAACAGCTACATAGGATAAGGCTTAACAAAGAGTTATTAGCAAAAAGCAGAAGGCTTTGAAGGAAGTTAGTCTTTAAAAGAAACTATTATTTCTAATGTTTACAATTTATTCTTTAACAAGAAAGAAAACTTTGAAGAGGAACTTTTTACTTTCCACATCAAGGTTGCAGCCTGCTTTTATATATTTTAGGAAGACATGACACATCAGTAAATATGGGTAAGATGTACATTGTATGGTTCAGTAAGGTGGAACAACTTGAGGTGTGTGCTTCCAGGTCATAAGTAGATAAGAGACAAAGGTTGCATTATTTTGAGTCCTTGATCGGCCTTCCACTGAATACACAATTTAGTCTGGCCCAGTGAATCTGCATTTTTACATGAAGAATAGGTCGTGTTGATGTAAAGAGTAAAACTCTGTAAAACATTTTAAGAGATTTATTCTCAGCCAAATATGAGTGACCATGGCCCATGACACAGCCCTCAGGAGGTCCTGTGAACCTGTGTCCAAGATGGTTGGGGTACAGCTTGGTTTTATATATTTTAAGAGGGCATGAGACATCAAATACATTTAAAAAATACATTGGTTTGGGCCGGACGTGGTGGCTCATGCCTGTAATCCCAGTGCTTTGGATGCCAGGCTGGGCAGATCACGAGGTCAGGTGTTTGAGACCAGCTTGACCAACATGGTGAAACCCCATCTCTACTAAAAATTAAAAAATTAGCTGGGCACAGTGGTGTGTGCATGTAACCCTAGCACTTAAGAGGTGGAGGCAGGAGAATCACTTGAACCCGGGAAGTGGAGGTTGTGGTGAGCCGAGATTGTGCCATTGCACTCCAGCATGGGTGACAGAATGAGACTCTGTCTCAAAAAACAAACAAACAAAAATACATTGGTTTGCTTTAGAAAGGTAGGACAACTCAAAGTGGGGCCTTCCAGGGTATAGGTATATTTATACATTTTCTAGTTGACAGTTGTTGAGTTTATCTAAAAACCTGGGGTCAACAGAAAAAAATGTTCAGGTTACATACAAAGGATTGTGGGCCAGGCATGGTGGCTCACGCCTGTAATCCCAGCACTTTGGGAAGACGAGGTGGGTGGATCACCTGAGGTCAGGAGTTCGAGGCCAGCCTGACCAACATGGAGAAACCCCATCTCTACTAAAAATACAAAATTAGCCAGGCATAGTGGCGCATGCCTGTAATCCCAGCCACTCGGGAGGCTGAGGCAGGAGAATTACTTGAACCTGGAAGGCAGAGGTTGTGGTGAGCTGGGATCATGCCATTGCACTCCAGCCTGGGCAACAAGAGCGAAACTCTGCCTCAAAAAAAAAAAAAAAAAAAAAAATTATATATATATATATATATATATAGAGAGAGAGAGAGAGAGAGAGAGAGAAAGGACTGTGAAGACCAAGTTTTATTGTGTAGAGGAAGCTCTTAGATAGCAGACTTTAGAGAGAGCAGGTTGTAGTTTTTGTCAGACTTAAAAGGGTTCCTGGCTCTTAGTTGATTATCTCCTGGATCTGGGAAGGAAGGGAGAAAAACAAGGGGAAAAGGGATTCTCTATAGGATGTGGATTTCTCCCACAAGAGACTTTGGAGGGCAATTTCAAGGTATGGTAAAGAAATATATTTTAGGGTAAAATATTTTTATTTTCTTTCTTGTTATGCCCGAGTCACACTGGAAAGTAAGTCATGATATACAGGGTCAAATAAAACCCATCTGATGAGAATTTATGGTTTGTAGGGCATGACTCCCCAGACACCTAAGATAAGAATTTGGGCAAGATAAAAACTCAAGAGTTGGCCAGGCGTGGTGGCTCACGCCTGTAACTCCAGCACTTTGGGAGGCCGAGACGGGCAGATCACCTGAGGTCAGGAGTTTGAGACCAGCCTGACCAACATGGAGAAACCCCGTCTCTATTAAAAATACAAAATTAACTGGGCATGGTGGCACATGCCTGCAATCCCAGCTACTCGGGAGGCTGAGGCAGGAGAATCGCCTGAACCTGGGAGGCAGAGGTTGCAGTAAGCCGAGATTATGCCATTGCACTCCAACCTGGGCAAAAGAGTGAAACTCCATCTCAAAAACAAACAAACAGAAAACAAGATTACAATTGGGAGAAGGTGATTGTTGGGACATGGATGAGGCTAGTTATATTTTGTTTTTATTTTGTTTTTGAGTCAGGGTCTTGCTCTGGTAAGCCAGGCTAGAGTGCAGGAGTTTGATCTTGGCTCACTACAACCTCCAACTTCCCCCTGCACCACCAAGCTCAAGTGATCCTCCCATACCAGCCTCACAAGTAGCTGGGACAACAGGCATGCACCACCACATCTGGCTGTGTGTGTGTGTGTGTGTGTGTGTGTGTAGTATTTTTTATTTAGTAGAGACAGGGTCTTGCCATGTTGCCATGGCTGGTCTCAAACTCCTGAACTCAAGTGATCTGACCACCTTGGACTCCAAAATGCTGGGATTACAGGCATGAACCACTGTGCCCAGTTTAATTTTCTGATTACACAAGTGCGTTTCTTTGTGTAATTCATTGTACTTACAATGAACAATTCATTGAGCTTTACATGAATGAATTCTTTGTGCATGTATTTCTGAATGCATGTTATATATCAATAGAAAATTAAATAGTGTGGCCAGGCACGGTGGCTCACGCCTGTAATTCCAGCAGTTTGGGAGGCCGAGGCAGGCAGATCATCTGAGGTTGTGAGTTGGAGACCAACCTGGACAACATGGTGAAACCCTCTCTACTGAAAATACAAAAATTAGCGGGGCATAAGGGCTCACACCTATAATCTCAGTCACTTGGGAAGCTAAGGCATGAGAATTGCTTGAACCTGGGAAGCGGAGGTTGCAGTGAGCTAAGATCAAGCCATTGCACTCCAGCCTGGGTGACAGGACGAGACTGTCTCAAAAAAAATAAAAATAGAAATAAAATAAATAGTACATATTTGCACAAAAATGCTAACTCAGTATTTCAGAATAATGGCATCATTTTGTTTTTTGTTTTATGGTGGAAAACTCTCTCAAGAGATGATCATACAGATTTTAATATTCCAAAAAAGGAATTAAAGCCCTAATCCTTGGGTGGGATGGATGAGACCATAGGTCTTTTTATTTTTGCCTCAATTTGGTACCTGGCATGTTTTTTATTTTAGGGAAATGCAACATTTTTTCCCAGAAAATTTTTTCCTCACAGTAATGATAACCAAAGCCTTGAATGAATGGACTTAGCAAATATTTACAGAACATTCTACCCAACAACTGCAGAATATACATTTTATTCATCAGCACATGGAACATTCTCCAAGACAGACATATGATAGGCCACAGAACACGTCTCAATAAATTTTTAAAAATTGAAATTATATCAACTACTCTCTCAGATCACAATGGAATAAAATTAGAAATCAATTCCAAAAAAATCCTAAAAACTATACAAATGCATGGAAATTAAATAACCTGCTCACGAAGGGTTTTTGTTTTGTTTTGTTTTGTTTTGTTTTGTTTTTTTGAGACAGTCTCGCTCTGGTGCCCAAGCTGGAGTGCATTTATGCAATCTTGGCTTACTACAACCTCCACCTCCCGGGTTCAAGTGATTCTCCTGCCTCAGCCTCCCGAGTAGCTGGGACTACAGGTGCAAGCCATCATGCCCTACTAAGTTGTGTATTCTTAGTAGAGACACGGTTTCACCATGTTGTCCAGGATGGAAGTGATCTAGCCACCTTGGCCTCCCATAGTGCTAGGGTTAGTTACAGGCATGAGTCACTGCACCTGGCCCTGAATAATCTTTAAATAAACAATGAAATCAAGATGGAAATTAAAAATCTCTTTGAACTGAATGACAATAGTGACACAACTTATCAAAACCTCTGGTATACAGCAAAAGCGGTACTAAGAGAAAAGTTTATAGCAGTAAAGGCCTACAGGAAAAAGTCTAAAATAGCACAAATAGACTGTGTAAGGTCACACCTCAAGGAACTAGAGAAGCAGAAACAAACTAAACCCAAACTCAGCAGAACAGAAGAAATAAAGATCAGAGAAGACCTAACTGAGCTGGGAGCGGTGGCTCACACCTGTAATCCTATCACTTTGGGAGGCCGAGGTGGGTGGATCACTTGAGGTCAGGAGTTCGAAACCAGCCTGACCAACAACCCGTCTCTACTAAAAATACAAAAAAATAAACCCAACAGGGCATGGTGGCGGAAGCCTGTAATCCCAGCTACTCCGGAGGCTGAGGCAGGAGAATCGCTTGAAGTTGGGAGGCGGAGGTTGGAGGTTGCAGCGAGCTGGGAGTGTACCACTGCACACTCCAGCCTGGGCAACAAGAGCAAAGCATCATTAAAAAAAAAACCAACCGAAATTGAAACCAAAAATTCCATAAGGAGATAAATGAAACAAAAAGCTGGTTGTTTGCAAAGATAAACAAAATTGATAGACCATTAGCAAGATTAACCAAGAAAAACAGAGAGAAGATCTGAATAAGCTCAATTAGAAAAAAAATAGAAGATATTACAGGCAATACCACAGAAATACAAAAGATTATTGAATTGCTACCATAAATATCTCTGTGCACAAACTGGAAAACCTAGAGGAGATGCATAAATTCCTGGAAATATGCAATCCTCCTAGATTAAATCAGGAAGAAATAGAAACTCTGAACAGACTGAAAAAAGGTAGCCATATTGAAACAGTAATAAAAATTGCCAACAAAATAAATCTAGGAGCACATGGATTCACAGATATATTTTATCGTCAGACATTCAAAGAAGAATTGATACCAGTCTTACTGAAACTATTCCAAAAGATAAAGAGGAAATCTCTAAATCATTCCATCAAGCCAGTATCACCCTAATAACAAAACCAGGAAAAGACATGACAAAAAAAAAACAACTATACGTCAGTATTTCTGATGAACACAGATGATGAAAAATTCTCAGCAAAATACTAGCTAACCAAATACAACAGCATATCAAAAAGATAATACACCATGATCAAGTGCATTTTATACCAAGGATGCAGGAATGGTTTAACATATGCAAGTCAATAAATGTGATATACCACATAAACAGAATTATTTAAAAAATCACATGATTATCTCAATAGATGCAGAAAAACCATCTGACAAAATTCTGCATTGCTTTAGGATTAAAACTCTCGGCAAAATTGGCATGGAGGGGACATACCTTAAGGTAATAAAAGCCATCTGTGACAAACCCACAGCCTACATTATACTGAATGGGAAAAGGTTGGAAGCACTACCCCTGACAACTAGAACAAGACAAGGATGCCCACTTTCAACCACTTCTATTCGACATAGTACTGGAAGTCTTAGCCAGAGCATTCAGACAAGAGAAAGAAATAAAGGGCATCCAAATTGGTAAACAGGAAGTCAAACTGTGACTGTTCACGGATTGTATTGTATCATCTGATGATATATTATACCTAGAAAACACTGAAGACTCATCTAAAAAGCTCCTAGATCTGAAAAATGAATTCAGTAAAGTTTCAGGATACAAAATCAATGTATATAACTCAGTAGCACTGTTATACACAAACAGCAACCAAACTGAGAATCAAGTCAAGAATTCAAGCCCTGTTACAACAGCTGCAAAAATAATAATAATAATTAGGAATATACTTAACCAAGGACATGAAAGATCTGTACAAGGTAAACACAAAACAGGTTTAAAATAAATTACAGATGGCACTAACAAATGTAAACACATTTTATGCTCATGGATAGGTAGAGTGAATATTGTGAACATGACCATAATGCCAAAAACAATCTACAAATTCCATGTAATCTCCATCAAAATAATATAATCATTCTCCACAGAACTAAAAGAAAAAGAAAAAGAAAAAAAAAGACAATTATAAAATTCATATGGAAGGCCAGGCTCAGTGGCTCATGCCTGTAATCCCGGCACTTTGGGATGCTGAGACAGGTGGATCACCCAAGGTTGGGAGTTTGAGACCAGTCTGACCAACATGGAGAAACCCCATCTCTACTAAAAATACAAAATTAACTGGGCGTAGTGGCACATGCCTGTAATCCCAGCTACTCAGGAGGCTGAGGCAGGAGAATCACTTGAACCTGGGAAGCAGAGGTTGCAGTGAGCTGAGATCGCGCCATTGCACACCAGCCTGAGCAACAAGAGCAAAACTTCGTCTCAAAAAATAAATAAATAAATAAATAAATAAAATTAATATAAAACCAAAAAAGAGCCCGCATAGCCAAAGCAAGACTAAGTAAGAAGAGCAAATCTGGAGGCACAGCATTACCCAATTCAAACTATACCACAAGGCAATATTTACCAAGACAGCATGGTATTAGGACAAAAATAGCATGTAGACCAATGAAACAAAATAGCAAACCCAGAAATAAAGCCAAATACTTAAAGCCAACTAATATTTCACAATGTCAACAAAAACATAGTGTGAAAAGGACACCCGATTCAACAAATGGTGCTGAGATAATTGACAAGCCACATGTAGAATACGGAAATTGGATCTTCATCTCTCACCTTACACAAAAGTCAACTCAACATGGGACAAAGACTTAAATCTAAGACCTGAAGCTATAAAAATTCTAGAAGATAACATCAGAAAAACCGTTTTTGGACCTTGGCTTAGGCAAAGAGTTTATAATCAAGAACCTAAAAGCAAATGCAAAAAAAATTCCATAAATGGGACTTAATTAAACTAAAAACTTCTGCACAACAAAAGAAAAAATCGGCAGAGTAAAGAGAGATAACTCACAGAATAGGAGAAAATCTTCACAAACAAAGCATCCAACAAAATAACTAATATCCAGAATCTACAAAAAACTTGAACAAATTAGCAAGAAAAAAAATAATCCCCTGAAAATGTGGCTGAAGGACATGAATAGACAATTCTCAAAATAAGATATACAAATGACCAACAAATGTATAAATAAATAAATAAATAAAAATGCTTGGAAACCTATCAGTAAGGACCAAACGCCAAATAACCAAAGAAAGAAGGTGAGTCAAGGATGTACTCCTCTGGAGAGCTCGGGTTGCTGAGCTTTGGGAGTCAGCACTGGGCCTGCTTGGAGTTCTAAGCAAATGGAAGAGTTCAATCATGTTTGCACCCGTGATAATGTGTGCTTTGTGTAGGAACAAGACTCTGCTACAGCGTCCCCATGTTGCTGATTGTTGGAGGTTCCTTTGGTCTTTGTGAGTTTTCACAAATCTGATATGATGCTGTGAAGATTAAAACTGATCCCGAGTTGGAAAAAAAACCTTAAAGCGAATAAAGTATCTTTAGAGTTAGAATATGAGAAAATAAAGGACTCCATTTTTGATGGCTTGAAGAATATTCAAGGACTCAGGTCTTGGAAAGATCCTGACCTCTTCCAAAAAGGAAACCAGAAATTCTTAAGACTAAGACTTGAGGCCGGGCACGGTGGCTCACGCCTGTAATCCCAGCACTTTGGGAAGCCGAGGTGGGTGGATCACGAGGTCAGGAGATCAAGAACATCCTGGCTAACGCAATGAAGTCCCGTCTCTACTAAAAAATACAAAGTATTAGCCGGGCGTGGTGGCAGGCGCCTGTAGCCCCAGCTACTTGGGAGGCTGAGGTAGGAGAATGGCGTGAACCCGGGAGGCAGAGCTTGCAGTGAGCCGAGATTGCGCCACTGCACTCCAGCCTGGGCTACAGAGCCAGACTCCCTCTCAAAAAAAAAAAAAAAAGACTAAGACAACTTGACTATGCTGATTGTTTTTATTTTTGTTCTTGTTTTAAATAAAAATGTTATCAACTGGACTTTCTAATACATACCCCTATCAAGTGGAAAGAAAATTCCAGGCTCATGGAAACCTGGATATGGGTAATTTGATGGCAGATAATCTTGATAAAAGGTCAAGTACAGGTTTTTTTATACATCCCAATTATTTTATCTGCCGATGAAAGTAACGGTGTTGGCCACATATATTTTAAACCTCAAAATAAAAAATGTGAATACTGAAGAAAAAAAAAAGAAAAGAAAAAATGCTCAACATCACTAATTATCAGGAAAATTCAAATCAAAACCAGAATGTCTCAACATCACTAATTATCAGGAAAATTCAAATCAAAACCAGAACGTCTCAACATCACTAATTATCAGGAAAATTCAAATCAAAACCAGAACGTTTACACTGTTGGTGGTAACGTAAACTAATACAGTCACTATGGAAAACAGCCAAGGTTTTTGTTTTGTTTTGTTTCTTGTTTTTTAAACAGAGTCTCGCTCCCTCACCCAGGCTGGAGTGCAGTGGCACGATCTCAGCTCACTGCAACCTCCCCCTCCCAAGTTCAAGCAATTCTTCTGTCTCAGTCGCCCAAATAGCTGAAATTACAGGCACATGCCACCACGCCCAGCTAATTTTTGTTTTTTTTTTGTTTGTTTGTTTGTTTGTTTTTGAGACGGAGTCTCGCTCTGTCGCCCAGGCTGGGGTGCAGTGGCCAGATCTCAGCTCCCTGCAAGCTCCGCCTCCCGGGTTCCCGCCATTCTCCTGCCTCAGCCTCCCGAGTAGCTGGGACTACAGGCGCCCGCCACCTCGCCCGGCTAGTTTTTTGTACTTTTTAGTAGAGACGGGGTTTCACGGTGTTAGCCAGGATGGTCTTGATCTCCTGACCTCGTGATCCGCCCGTCTCGGCCTCCCAAAGTGCTGGGATTACAGGCTTGAGCCACCGCGCCCGGCCAATTTTTGTATTTTTATTAGAGACGGGGTTTCACTTTGTTGGTCAGGCTGCTCTTGAACTCATGACCTCAGGTGATCCACCCGTCTTGACCTCCCAAAGTGCTGGGATTACAGGCGTGAGTCACCATGCCCATCCCATCAGGGGATTTTTTAAAGAACTAAAAGTAGAACTACCATTTGATTCAGCAATCCTACTACTATTTACATGCAGACAAAAGTCATTATGTAAAAAGACACTTGCACATACATGTTTATAGCAGCACAATTTGCAATTGTAAAAATATGGAACCAGCCTAAATGCCAATCAGCTATCAAGTAAAGCAAATGTGATATATATGTATATATCATGAAATACTCAGCCATAAAACAAAAAAATGAACAATGACATTCACAGCAACTTGTATAAAGTTGAAAACCACTATTCTTTTTTTTTTTTTTTTTTTGAGACGGAATCTCATCCTGTCACCCTAACTGGAGTGCAGAGGCATGATCTCGGCTCACTGCAACCTCCACCTCCCAGGTTCAAGCAATTCTCCCGCCTCAGCCTCCCGAGTAACTGGGACTACAGGTGTGTGCCACCACACCTGGCTAATTTTTTGTATTTTTAATAGAGACTGGGTTTCACCATGTTGGCCAGGCTGGTCTTGAACTGCTGACCTCAGGTAATCTGCCCACCTCAGCCTCCCAAAGTGCTGAGATTACAGGTGTGAGCCACCGTGCCTGGTCTGAAGACCATTACTCTAAGTGAAGTAACTCAGGAATATAAAACCAGACATTGGCCGGGCGCGGTGGCTCACGCCTGTAATCCCAGCACTTTGGGAGGCCAAGACGGGTGGATCACGAGGTCAGGAGATCCAGACCATCCTGGCTAACACAGTGAAACCCCGTCTCTACTAAAAAATACAAAAAAATAGCCGGGCGAGGTGGTGGGCGCCTGTAGTCCCAGCTACTCAGGAGGCTGAGGCAGGAGAATGGCGCAAACCCGGGAGGCGGAGCTTGCAGTGAGCTGAGATCCGGCCACTGCACTCCAGCCTGGGCGACAGAGCGAGACTCTGTCTCAAAAAAAAAAAAAAACAAAAAAAACAAACATCATATGTTCTCACTTAGAAGTCGGAGACAAGCTATGGGGATTCAAAAGTATAAGAATTATATAATGGACTCCAGGGACTCAAGGGGAGGAGTGCAAGAGGAGTGAGGGTTAAAAGACTACACATTGGGTACAGTGTACACTGCTTAGTTGCTGGGTGCTACAAAACCTCAGAAATCACCACTAAAGAAGCTATGTAATTAAATACCACCTGTACCCCAAAAACTATTAGAATAATAATAATAACAAAAATTTCCAAAAATACCCACGTAAGTTTATATGTGTTGGCATTTTTTGGTGTTTTTTTTTTTTTTAATTTTTTGGTGTTTTTTTTTTTTTTTTCCCGAGATGGAGTTTCGCTCTTGTTGCCTAGGCTGGATTGCAATGGCGCAATCTCAGCTCACCGTAACCTCAGCCCCCTGGGTTTAAGCAATTCTCCTGCCTCAGACTCCCGAGTAGCTCGGATTACAGGCATGCACCACTATGCCCAGCTAATTTTGTATTTTTAGTATTTTCTCCATGTTGGTCAGGGTGGTCCTGATCTCCCGACCTCAAGTGATCTGCCCACCTCGGCCTCCCAAAGTGCTGGGATTACAAGCATGAGCCACTGCGCCCAGCCTGGCATTTTTTTAGAAATGATCTCACTCTCTCACCCAGGATCATGGCTCACTGCAGCCTCGAGCTCCTGGGCTCAGGCAATCCTCCTGCCTAAGCCTCCTGAATAGCAGGTAATACAGGTGTAGGCCACCACGCCCAGCTAATTTTTGTATATTTTGTAGACATGGGCTTTTGCCATATTGGTATCAAATTTCTGAGTTTAAACAGACTTTGTGTCTTGTCCTCCCAAAGTGCTGGGATTACAACTATGAGCCACCATGCCTGACTGGAATCTTCTTTTTATATGATATAGAAAAGCTAAATATATTTAGATCTGTTAGTTTACAGAAAATTTGAAAAAAAAATCTTTTATTAAAAATATAGGCCAGGCGTGGTGGCTCATCACGAGGTCAGGAGATCGAGACCATCCTGGCTAACACAGTGAAAACCCATCTCTACTAAAAATACAAAAAAATTTGCTGGGCGTGGTGGCAGATGCCTGTAGTCCCAGCTACTCGGGAGGCAGGAGAATGGCGTGAACCCAGAAGGCAGCAGAGCTTACAGTGAGTGGAGACTGCGCCACTGCGCTCTAGCCTTGGTGACAGAGCGAGATTCCATCTCAAAAAAATAAATAAATAAAATATAAAATAATACATATATATATATTTTTTTTTTTTTTTTCCTCCAGCTGAACTTTGTAACAATTCCAACTGAACATGAAGTTTCCTAGCCAGAACTCAGAGGAGGGAATGAATCCGGTGTGCAGACTTGACAGATGCAGAGGCACGGAAGTCCTGCTTGCTCTCTCAGCAGGGAGGCTTGTAGCCTGTGGCAAGTTTCCAGGCCTGTGGCAAGTTCCCACTGCCTGGAAACAAGCTCGGTGCTGTTGGGGGGTGCATGGTGGGAGCTAGACTGGCCTTTTGGGTTGTATGGGAGCTGGGTGAGGCCTGTTACTGCCTGCTTTTTCCTACTTTCCTGACAACCTGCATCACACAGCAGAGGCAATCATAGTCCTCCTGGGAACATAACTTCATTGACCTAGGAACCTCACCCACTTCCCCTACAGCAGCCACAGCAAGCCCCACCCAAAGGGAGTCTGAGCTTAGACTTGCCTAGCTCTGCCCCCACCTGATGGGCCTTCCCTCTGTACCTTCATAGCTGAAGACTAAGGGCATATACTCTTGGGAATTCTAGGGCCTCACCCACCACCTGGTTCTCCTCATACTACCACAGCTGACGCTCTCTGGAAAGTGCCTCCTCCCAGCAGAAGGCCAACTAGCACAAACATAGAGCATTAAACCACCGAAGCTGAGAACCCTCACAGAGTCCATTTCACCCCTCTGCTACCTGCCCCAGAACAGGTGCTGGTATTCACGGCTGAGAGACTCGTATACAGTTCACATCACAGGACTCTGTGAAGACAACCACAAGTACGAGCGTAGATCTGGGTAGACTTGCTGGGTGGCTAGATCCAGAAGAGAGACAACAATTAGTGCAGCTAGGCTCACAGGAAGCCATATACATGGAAAAGGGGGAAAGTACTACATTAAGGGAACACCCCATGGGACAAAAGAATCTGAATAACAGCCTTCAGCCCTAGACCTTTCCTCTGACAGAGGCTACCCAGATGAGAAGAAACCAGAAAATCAATTCTGGTAATATGTCAATACAAAGCTCTTTATCACCCCCAAACAATCACACTAGCTCTCTAGCAATCCATCCAAACAAAAAAGAAATCCCTGATTTACCTGAAAAAGAATTCAGGAGGGCCGGGCACCGTGGCTCACTCCTGTAATCCCAGCACTTTGGGAGGCCAAGATGGGCAGATCACGAGGTCAGGAGTTCAAGACCAACCTGACCAACATGGTGAAACCCCGTCTCTACTAAAAGTACAAAAATTAGCCGGGCGTGGTGGCACATGCCTGTAATCCCAGCTACTCAGAGGGCTGAGGCAGGAGAATCACTTGAACCCGGGAGGCGGAGGTTGAAGTGAGCTGAGATTGTGCCATTGCACTCAAGCCTGGGTGACAGAGTGACACTCTGTCTCAAAAAAAAAATAAAAAATAGGCCAGGCATGGTGGCTCACACCTGTAATCCCAGCACTCTGGGCGGCCAAGGTGGGTGGATCACCTGAGGTTGGGAGTTTGAGACCAGCCTGACCAACATGGAGAAACCCCATCTCTACTAAAAATACAAAATTAGCCAGACGTGGTGGAGCATGCCTGTAATCCCAGCTACTTGGGAGGCTGAGGCAGGAGAATCGCTTGAACCCGGGAGGCGGAGGTTGCAGTGAGCCAAGCCTGAGCCATTGCACTCCAGCCTGGGAAACAAAAGTGAAACTCCATCTCAAAAATAATAATAATAATAAATGAATAAAATAAAAAATAAGTGAAGGGAGAAATATGCAAGGAAATAACATGAAGAAAAAACAATCAGAACGTCAGGAAACATTGGATAGACTTATAAAAATGCAAAATGCTCTGGAAACTCTCAGCAATATAATTGAACAAGTAGAAGAAAGAAATTCAGGGCTCAAAGACAAGATCTTTGAATTAACACAATCCAGCAAAGACAAAAAAAAGAAAATACGAACAAAACCTTCAAGAAGTCTGAGATTACGTTAAACAACCAAACCTAAGAATAACTGGTGTTTCTGAAAAAGAAGAAAAACATAAAAGTTTGGAAAACATAATTGGACAAATAATTGAGGAAAACTTCTCTGGTTTTGCCAGAGACCTAGACACTCAAACACAAAAAGCACAAATAATACCTGGGAAAATCATCGCTGAAAGATCATCACCTAATCACATTGTCATCAGGTTATCTAACTTTAAGATGAAGGACAGAATCATATCTCATACACACACACACACACACACACACACACACACACACACACACACACACACACACACAAAATGGAATACTACTCAGCCATAAAAAGGAATGAATTAATAACATTTGCAGTAACCTGGATAAGGTTGGAGACTATTATTCTAAGTGAAGTAACTCAGGAATGGAAAACCAAACATCAAATGTTCTCACTGACATGTGAGAGCTAAGCTATGAGTATGCAAAGGCATAAGAATGATGCAATGGACTTTGGGGATGTTGGGGAAAGAATGGGAGGGGGACGAGGGATAGAAGACTACAAATATGGTGCAGTGTATACTGCTTAGTTGATGGGTGTGCCAAAATCTCACAAATTACCACTAAATAACATAATACCACCTATACCCCAGTAACTTATGGGAAAAAAGAGACTTGAAAAAAAATACAAAAATTAGCCAGGCATAGTTGTCATGCCTGTAATCCCAGCTACTTGGGAGGCTGAGGGGAGAATCACTTAAACCTGGGAGGTGGAGGTTGCAGTGAGCCAAAATTGTGCCATTGCACTCCAGCCTGAGTCATAGAGTGAAACTCTGTCTCAAAAAATATATATATAAAATAAAACTAGTAATCCAGGCAAAACAAAAATTAATCGTACATTATGAAAATACTCTGCCACATTTTTATACTAAATCAGCCAGTACTGAAATTTTTTAGATGTGCCATTTGAATAAACTGTGTGTTCCAAGTCAAATTATCTAAGATAACTTCACAGTTATCAGTGCTATGTACCTAAATTGAAGAAACAAACATGATATTTAAGAGGACATAATAAGTGTGAACTCATGGAGAATCTAGACAGCAGTGACTTGTTCATTCCTGAGTTCTTAAAGCTTCCTTTATCAGGCCGGGCGTGGTGGCTCACGCCTGTAATCCCAGCACTTTGGGAGGCCGAGGCCAGCAGATCACCTGAGGTCGGGAGTTCGAGACCAGCCCGACCAACATGGAGAAACCCCGACTCTACTAAAAATACAAAATTACCTGGGCATGGTGGCGCATGCCTGTAATCCCAGCTACTTCAGAGGCTGAGGCAGGAGAATCACTTCAACCAGACAGGCAGAGGTTGCAGTGAGCTGAGATCACGCCACTGCCCAACCTGGGCAACAAGAGTAAAACTCCGTCTCAAAAATATATATAATAATAACAATAATCTAAGTTAAATATAAATTAAATGTATGTGTGTGTGGTGACTATCCTAATTACTAAAATAGGTTAGGACCATTTTTTTTTTCTCTCAAACATATAATCTGAGAAGACAATCAAAACTTCATGTACCTTTCTGCTACCTGAGGAACTATTTAAGCATTTACACAAAAATTTTATTGAATTGTCATGTTTAATACATATTTTCTTGTAGAATGAAAGCTTTCTCATGGGAAAAGTCTGATATTATAACAGTAGCTTACAGGATATTAAAAAATACGTTTTGCTCATGGGACGCTTCTGAAAAAGTCTCCAATAATAAACATACTTACTTTGGCAGGGAGCCATGGTGGCTCACGCCTGCAATCCCAGCACTTTGGGAGACCGAGAAGGGTTTATTACGAGGTCAGGAGTTCAAGACCAGCCTGGCCAAGATGGTGAAACCCTGTCTCTACTAAAAATACACAAATTAGCCGGGCGTGGTGGCGGGTGCCTGTAATCCCAGCTACTCAGGAGGTTGAGGCAGAGAATCGCTTGAACCCAGGAGGCAAGGGCTGCAGTGAGCTTAAGGGAGGAGACCACTCCTCAAATTGTCTTATGCCCAATTTCTGCCTCCAAAGAAAGAAGAAATAAAAACTAAAAGGCAGAAACAAAATCCACAGGCAGACAGCCCAGCGCCACACCCTGGGCCTGGTAGTTAAAGATCGACCCCTGACCTAATCGGTTCTATTATCTATAGATTACAGACATTGTATAGAAATGCACTGTGAAAATCCCTGTCCTGTTTTGTTCAGATCTAATTACCAGTGCATGCAGCCCCCAGTCATGTACCCTCTGCTTGCTCAATCGATCACGACCCTCTCACACGGACCCCCTTGGAGTTGTGAGCCCTTAAAAGGGACAGGAATTGCTTTCGGGGAGCTTGGTTGTTGGAGACGTGAGTCTTGCCGAAGCTCCTGGCTGAATAAAGCCCTTCCTTCTTTAACTTGGTGTCTGAGGGGTTTTGTCTGAGGCTTGTCCTACTACAAGCTGAGATCGCGCCACTGCACTCCAGCCTGGGCAACAGAGTGAGACTCTGTCTCAGAAAAGAAAAAAACAGCAACAAAAAAACTATTTCACTGGAGAAGTTATAAAACTGTTAAATAAGGTATTACAGATACAATAGTATTGAGAAAATCGAACTAAATTGACAGGATTGCTTTTGTAATTGCAGATTGATGACAGTCAGATTCACTGAGAGTGAAAAACTGTGCTGGCTATTATAAAATTGTCATTGGATGGCTTATGTACCAGATAATGGAACCTCATGTGTGTTCTGTTACTGAAGTTTATATGACTAAATGCAGCAAGGCTTTAATGCATTATGGCGAAGCATATTTTCACCAGGTAAACAACGCTTTTATGGTCTACTGACTGAGGACAGTAAACCCTTTATAATCTTACTGAGTCTGCTTGCCATCTATACTGCAAGACTTCAGGACCCCGAACCTTGTGTTGATAACCTCACAACTGAGAAGAGGCCCTCCGAACTCTTGCAATTGTATGCCCATTGGAGATTTTTTTTTTTTTTTTGAGATGGAGTCTAGCTGTGTTGGCCAGGCTGGAGTGCAGTGACTCGATCTCGGCTCACTGCAAACTCCACCTCCTGGGTTCTGCAAGCGCCGCCTGCTGGATTCACGCCATTCTCCTGCCTCAGCCTCACTAGTAGCTGGGGCTACAGGCGCCCACCACGACGCCCGGCTAATTGTTTTGTATTTTTAGTATAGACGGTGTTTCACCGTGTTAGCCAGGATGGTCTCGATCTTCTGACCTCATGATCCAGCCGCTCGGTCTCCCAAAGTGCTGGGATTACAAGTGTGAGCCACCGCGCCCGGCCAGAGATCTTAAGGTTAAGTTAAACGGGGAAGTTTCTCTTGAAAAGCAGATGGCAGCATTGATGTAGATCGCTTTCTTCACAAGATGAAAAATCAAGACATCTCTGCTATCATGACACTCTTAGATTACTGTTTTTTTCTTTTTCTTTTTTTTTTTTTTTTTTGAGACGGAGTCTCGCTCTGTCTCCCGGGCTGGAGTTGCAGTGGCCGGATCTCAGCTCACTGCAAGCTCCGCCTCCCGGGTTCACGCCATTCTCCTGCCTCAGCCTCCCGAGTAGCTGGGACTACAGGCGCCGCCACCTCGCCCGGCTAGTTTTTTGTATTTTTTAGTAGAGACGGGGTTTCACCATGTTCACCAGGATGGTCTCGATCTCCTGACCTCGTGATCCACCCGTCTCGGCCTCCCAAAGTGCTGGGATTACAGGCTTGAGCCACCGCGCCCGGCCAGATTACTGTTTTTTTCTTATGGGTCTGCAAACAACGGAAATAAAAAGGGGCCTCTTGTGTGCACTCATGGGGTACATTTTTATATGTAGATTTTGCAGCCTACATTATATATGAACCAACTTATGCCTTCATAAGTAAAAGATGAAGGGCCAATGAGGGTGAGAAATTTTAATGGGACATATGTTGCCTCATAATATCAGAAACAGAATATTGTTTCATTGCCGTTAACCTAATTCATAAGTTAAAGAGAACTTATTCAAAATAGATTATAGAGCATTGCCAGGAGACCATTACTCTTCTGAATGACTATCATTTGTTAGGTCTTTTTGTTCCCCATGGTTTACAATAAATGAGGCAGTGGTTAGAAATTTATTCCCCATAATAGGGCTTTATAGCATATTCTATTGTAAAGGCCACGGTTACACAATAGACTTTAATTTTTCTTACTAAAGTTGTGCGAAATAATAGAATTTCTCTAGATTAGTTACTGGATGAACAGAGAAGTATCTGTGCAGTTGCTAAAACTTGTAGTTGCATATGGAAAAATACATCGGGTATTACAGAGATTCAGTTGTAGGAGATTAATAAATAGGCTGCTTGGTTGAAATGAGGAGACCATTAATTTAGCTAATTATTTGACCTATTTAATGTTAGATGGTAGGGTTCATAAGACCCTGGCTAAAAAGCATACTTGAGGCCAGGCATGGTGGCTCACGCCTGTAATCCTAGCACTTTGGGAAGCCGAGGTGGGCAGATCATGAGGTCAAGAGTTCGAGACCATCCTGGCCAACATGGTGAAACCCCCTCTCTCCTGAAAATACAAAAATTAGCTGGGCATGGTGGTTCTTGCGCCTGTAGTCCCAGCTACTCGGGAGGCCAAGGCAGGAGAATCGCTTGAACCAGGAGGCAGAGGTGGAGGTTGCAGTGAGCCGAGCTCGTGCCACTGCATTCCAGCTCTGCAAAAGAGCGAGATTCTGTCTCTAAAAAAAAAAAAAGCATACTTGAAGCTCTTGTTATCATCCTTCTTATAGTCAAAATAGTAGTCTCGCTACTGCAGTGTATTCTCTCAAAAGTTATAAATATTTGCATGCAGTTATCTCTAGAATGTCAAATGGTCTCTCTTTAACTGCAATCACAAAAACTCAAATGCATATGTGACCATGAGGACACCATAACCTATGAATGACCTGATAGGGACAAAAACTAAAAATAATGGAAACTGAGAGTGGCATTAAGACACTGAGTTTTGGTCATACTCTTACCTATGTGAGAACTTAACCAAAAGGGGGGGATTTTATAAACAAAATTATTGAAGGCCATCATTCTGGACTGAGCTTGTGCGTTAGGCCCAAAGAGACTAAACCAAACCAAATGGAGTCACTCGTGTTCATGTGACATAATCAAGCTGAAAATGTAAGGAAATAGGTAGATCCTAAAACAGGCCAGGTTTGGTTGTTCTTTTGAAAACAGCAGATTTCAACACAAGGAGGTCACCTCTACTGTAACCCTTAAAAAAATAATAATAACCTGAAGTCCTTGTTTCCACTTTACAAAAGCTACAGTTCGGCTATTTCACAGTGGGATTTGAGAATAAAGAAGTACGTTTTTGATGGTGACAGAATAATATCAATGTCTAAAGTTCTGGTCTATCTCTCAAAATTGAGAAGATGATCAAAAGGGAGAGACTGTTAAATTAATTATCCCTAAAGCTGCTCCCTTTTCTGTTTAACTTTGGTCACTAGGTTTTTTTAAACATAGTAAACTGAAACCTAACTGGATATATACATAGACCGTATTCCATTATTGTGCCAAAAATTGTGTTTTTGCCAATAAAAGGACATCAAGTGTTCAAATTATGTTTAAGGCAAATCCCAACCTGTAATCAATCTGGCTGTTTCTGTACCTCACTTCCATTTTCTGTATGTCACTTTGCTTTTTCCGTCTACAAATCTGTTCTCATCATGTGGCTTTGCTAGAGTCTCTCTGAGCCTACTCTGGATCCACCAGCTGCCCGATTTGCAAATCATTCTATGCTCTATTAAACTCTGTTAAATTTAATTTATGTAAAGTTTTAAAGTTTTTCTCTTTTAAAAGTTTTCAAATGTTTTGTTTTCTCTCTCTCTCTTTTTTTTTTTCTTGAGACGGAGTTTCGCTCTTGTTGCCCAGGCTGGAGTGCAGTGGCATGATCTCGGCTCACTGCAACCTCAGCCTCCCAGGTTCAAGCGATTCTCCTGCCTCAGCCTCCTGGGTAGCTGGGATTACAGATATGTGCCATCATGCCTGGCTAATTTTGTATTTTTAGTAGAGACAGGGTTTCCCCATGTTGGTCAGGCTGATCTCGAACTCCTGACCTCAGGTGATCCACCCACCTCAGCCTCCCAAAGTGCTGGGATTACAGGTGTGAGGCACCGCACAGCCTAGTTTTCAAATATTTTCTCTTTTTTTTGAGATGGAGTCTCGCTCTGTTACCCAGGCTGGAGTGCAGTGGTGTGATCTCAGCTCACTGCAAGCTGCGCCTTCCGGATTCATGCCATTCTCCTGCCTCACCCTCCCAAGTAGCTGGGACTACAGGCACCCACCACTATGCATGGCTAATTTTTTGTATTTTTAGTAGAGACAGCTTTTCACCATGTTAGCCAGGATAGTCTCGATCTCCTGACCTTGTGATCTGCCTGTCTCGGCCTCCCAAAGTGCTGGGATTACAGGTGTGAGCCACAGTGCCTGGCTCAATTTTTTTTTTTTTTTTTTTTTTTTTTTTGAGACGGAGTCTCGCTCTGCCGCCCAGGCTGGAGTGCAGTGGCCAGATCTCAGCTCACTGCAAGCTCTGCCTCCCGGGTTCAGGCCATTCTCCTGACTCAGCCTCCCGGGTAGCTGGGACTACAGGCGCCCGCCATCTCGCCCGGCTAGTTTTTATTTTTGTATTTTTTTTTTTAGTAGAGACGGGGTTTCACCGTGTTAGCCAGGATGGTCTCGATCTCCTGACCTCGTGATCCGCCCGTCTCGGCCTCCCAAAGTGCTGGGATTACAGGCTTGAGCCACCGCGCCCGGCCTGAGCCACCGCGCCCGGCCTCAAATATTTTCTATGATAAAAATAAATAATGTGCTGTTGGACTTTGATTTTCTAAACTCATCCCTCAGCTATTTCCTCAAATTATTCTGTCTTCAAAATGCTTATCCAATTTTTATTTTATTTATTTATTTATTTTTTTGAGACAGAGTCTCATTTTACCTCCCAGTGTGGATAGCAGTGGTGCAGCCAATCATGGCTTACTGCAGCCTTGACCTTCCAGGCTCAAGCAGTCCTCCTGCCTCTGCCACCTAAGTATTGGGACTACAGGCATGCACCACCATGGCTGGCTAATTATTTTCTTTCTTTTTTTTTTTTTTTTGAGACAGAGTCTGGCTCTGTCGTCCAGGCTGGAGTGCAGTGGCCGGATCTCAGCTCACTGCAAGCTCCGCCTCCCGGGTTTACGCCATTCTCCTGCCTCAGCCACCCGAGTAGCTGGGACTACAGACACCTGCCACCTCGCCCGGCTAGTTTTTTGTATTTTTTTAGTAGAGACAGGGTTTCACCGTGTTAGCCAGGATGGTCTCGATCTCCTGACCTCGTGATTCGCCCGTCTCGGCCTCCCAAAGTGCTGGGATTACAGGCTTGAGCCACCGCGCCCGGCATTTTTTTCATTTTTTTTCATGGAAACAAAATCTTATTATGTTGCCCAGGCTGCACCGGAACTCCCGAGTTCAAATTCTCCCATCTGAGCCACCCAAAGTGCTAGGAATACAGGTCTGAGCCACCATGTTTGCAAAATGGTAGCAATTTTTCATCCCTCCTGTATCCATGCCCAATGCCAGATGCTTTTACAGTTGTTTCCATCAAGATTCAGAATCTGTTTTCCAAACCCTAGATCAGCCTGGCCTTATTTGCTTAGGGCAGTAGAAACCTGTGAACATGGCAATGGGCTAGTTTGGGGCCTAGGCTCAAATGGTCTTGAATGCTTCTGTTTTTCTTTTAGAATGTTGACATCGCCTTGGAAAAAATCCCATGTTGGCCAGCTGGAAAATAAGATATCATGGGGAGGAGAAGCAAGGTGTCCCTGTTGACAACCCCACAAGCAGAACATCACCCCCAGAAGCACAGCTGCCTAGTCAACGAGCAGCTGATGACACATGTCTGAAGGAGCTCAGCTGAAACCAGAAGAATGGCCCCACTGAGCCCAGCCTAAATGGCTGACCATCTCAATTATGAACTAATAAGTTTTGGATGATTTGTTATGCTGCGATAGCTAACTAATACATGCACTCACTGCAGATAGGATGCCAGGATTCAATGACAGGTTGATTACTAGTTATCTTCTAACAGTGGGCACCCTATAGGTACTGATTTTTTCCCCTGATTTAAAGTTGGGTGACTTGTAAGAGAATGTTGAGTAATGCAGAAATACAGGTAGACATGTATGTATGTGATTGGTGCTTATACCCACACACCCTCCACACCACAGGTAAAAACAGATAACCATACTCTGACAATTAGGGCCAAGGCCAAATAGCAAAATAAGCTTGCTTTTAATCTATCTTCTCCATATCTAAGCATTGGAGGTCAAGCGTGTGGACAGAATTGAAGACACAGAGTTTTTTTATCCTGTGACCCCAACATCCTTTGTTCACTGTCTGATCTCTGGAAGAAAAGTGGACAACAGGTGGCCAGCAGTGGTCTACGTGCAGTTATTTTATTCCTGCTGCCACCTGCTCTTTTGATGGCCACTATCTATTCCACCCTTAGAACTGAAGAAAGATGTTGGTAGGGAGAGGCTCTGCCTTCACTTCTGGCAGAAAAGGAATGTTCAGTTCATTCACCCCCCTGACATCAGAGCTGCACTTCAATGTGGCAGCTATTGGCCATGTGTGCCTCCTGAGTGACTGGAATGTGGCTGGTCTGAACTGTGATGTGCTAGAAAGGTAATATACAGAGTTAGTTTCAAATATTTATATACATTATTAATAATTACACATTCCTCACACATTACAATGATAATATTATGGACATATCGGGTTAATTAAATTGTTACAATCGATTCAACCTGTTCCTTGTTTCTTTTTCAAGTTTGTCTTCTAGAAAATTTAAGATTCACATGTGGCCCACATTTTATTTCAGAAGATTACCTCCTTTTTAAAATCTCAGGCTGCCTGTTCAAAGGACCGGAGCCAGGAAGGTCATAAAATCTGAAATTTTAAAATAATTATTGTTACATTCTTTTCATTTTTGAATAGCCACTATATATATATGTGTGTGTGTGTGTATACGTGTGTGTGTGTGTGTGTGTTTTTTTTTTTTTACACAGAGCTTTGCTCTTGTTGCCCAGGCTGGAGTGCAATGGTACAATCTCGGCTCACCGCAACCTCCGCCTCCCAGGTTCAAGCGGTTCTCCTGCCTCAGCCTCCCGAGTACCTGGAATAATAGGCATGGGCCACCACGCCCGCCTAATTTTGTATTTTTTGTAAGGACTGGGTTTCTCCATGTTGGTCAGGCTGGTCTCCAACTCCCGACCTCAGGTGATCTGCCCCCCAGGCCTTCCAAAGTGTTGGGATTACCGGCGTGAGCCACCGCGCCCGGCCCCATATATTATTTATAAGTGCATATGACCTTATACACAAGGTTAAATGCAAATAACCTCTGCGGTGGGCCTGGCTCAGCTCGGCGAGGAAGCCCTGTCAGAGAAGGATGCAGCCTAGGCTGTCACTCTTCATTCAGCCCGGCATCTCTTCACATCTTCCAGTCAATCAGGACCTGAGGGGGCGGGTATTTAAATGTTATCCAATCAGAGGCGCCGGGCTGGGAACCGTCCAATCAGGCACGCAGGTGAAGCCGACAGGGCGGCTTCCGGGTTTGGCGGGGCCTTTGTCTCTTGCTGTGGCCTGAGCTCCAGGTCTCGCCTTCACTGCTCTGTGTCCTCTCCTCCTAGAGGTCCAGGCTCTGTGGCCCTGTGACCTGCAAGTATTGGGAGAGCTACAACTAAGACGCCAGGAACACCTGGAAGCCTAGAAATGGTGAGAGTGCCGGGTCCGACATTCCGAGAGGGGAGGGGCTGGTTGGAACCGGTGGAACGTGGCTGTGGCGGGACTCAGGCCTCTCCGCAGTCAGCTCCACAATCTGCGCCCCGAGTTCTCTTGCCCAGCTCGGCGTCAGTACCCATCAGCCATAAGATGGCGGCTGCGCTGACAGCCGGGCCCCCGCACGTCCTGTCTCTTCCTTGCGCAGTGACTGTGCCCTGGCCTTGAGCCCTCTCTGGGCAGCTCTGCTTCCGCAGCGCAGCGTCTTTCCCAGACTGTGCGGGGACCACGGGAGGAGCCTCACTGGAGAATCCTGACTTGGGGTGCGAGTTCATGAATGGAAAGAACTTTGGTCCTGGGTTCCTAGTTCCTCTTTTCTCCGATTAAAAATGTACAGGCCGGGCGGGGTGGCTCACGCCTGTAATCCCAGCACTTTGGGAGGCCGAGGCGGTCGCATCACGAAGTCAGGAGTTCAAGACCAGCCTGGCCAGCATAGTGAAACCCCGTCTTTACTAAAAATACAAAAATTTGCCGGGCATGGTGGCACACGCCTGTAGTCCCAGCTGCTTGGGAGGCTGAGGCAGGAGAATCACTTGAACCTGGGAGGTGGAGGTTGCAGTGAGCCGAGATGGCGCACTGCACTCCAGCCTGTGTAATGCAGCCTGTGTAACACGGAGCAAGACTCCGTGTCGGGGGGGAAAAATTGCGCAGAAGTCACCGCAAGAATATTTAAGAAATTAATCAAAGAGTGATTCAAAAACTGTATAGCACCCAGCTATGGTTTGTAATTTGTTTTTCATGGTGGGGCTTGAAGGAAAGACTTTTATAAGGTGCATGATGAAGAAAGCCAAATTCAGTAATTGGTTAGGTACAGTTGTGTAGTTTCTCAGTTTGTACAATAAAGGTGAAAATTTTCTGGTTATGTAATCGGAGCTTAATTGGCAGTATATAGTTGGTTAAGCCTGATTTTTATGTCTTTCAATGTAGTAATTTTCAAAACGATGCTCTTGAGTTTTATATATATATATATATAAAATATATATATATATATATATATATTTTTTTTTTTTGAGATGGAGTCTCGCTCTAGTCGCCCAGGCTGGAGGAGTGTACTGGCACAATCTCGGCTCACTACAACTTCTGCCGCTGCCCGTGTTCAAGCTTCTCCTGCCTCAGCCTCTCGAGTAGCTAGGATTACAGGATTGTCTCAGGATGTTTTGGGGTCAAGGTTTTCCTTTGGAAACTGTATGGGGTGATGTGTCCTCAGCCACCCTTCAGTTTTTTCCTGGTCCTGAGTTTCAGTACTGTCTGGAGATAAACCAAGATATCTGCTGTGGTTATGTCAGCTAGAGTGTCTAGTGGATATCAGCTTCTGGGTTATTTTCTCCCATAGGAGAACCTGAAGTCTGGAGTGTATCCTCTCAAGGAAGCAAATGGATGCCCTGGGGCTGAGAGGAATCTTCTGGTGTACTCTTTTTATGAAAAGGTAACCCCTTGAGATGTTAAAATTGTCTTCACCCAACCCAGCTTTCATTTCTTGGAGACACATTGCTGGTCAACCAATCAGATTCTGGTATTGAGGGGAAAACAAATAATTTTGCCCCCTGGATTCTCTAAGGGGGCAGAAAAATAGTGAAATAAATATAGTGAAAGTGAAATAGTGGGAAAAAAGTGGAACATTTGTGACAGAAAAAATAGTATCCCAAAAGACAAAAGGAAAAAGAAAAACACTGACCCCAGTGAGATGGTGTAAGAACTTGCAAACTTAAATGCCCATGGGGCAGTCACTGGGGCATAGTGTGGTGTCTCCTGAATGGGTGGTTCTTGAACACATAAGTGAGCAGGAGTGGGTGGAAGACTCTCAAGTGATTGAATGGCCTGACTTGAAACATGAGTCAGACACATCTGGTTTTTTGTTTTTTTTGTTTTTTTTTTTTTTTTGAGACGGAGTCTCGCTCTGTCACCCAGGCTGGAGTGCAGTGGCGGGATCTCAGCTCACTGCAAGCTCCGCCTCCCGGGTTTACGCCATTCTCCTGCCTCAGCCTCCCGAGTAGCTGGGACTACAGGCGCCCGCCACCTCGCCGGCTAGTTTTTTGTATTTTTTAGTAGAGACGGGGTTTCACCGCATTAGCCAGGATGGTCTCGATCTCCTGACCTCGTGATCCGCCCGTCTCGGCCTCCCAAAGTGCTGGGATTACAGGCTTGAGCCACCGCGCCCGGCCGACACATCTGTTTTTAATCAGCACTGCTACTCCCTGGGTTAGTCACCTTGAAAAGATTTGTTCACTTATTTTAACCTCAGTTTTCTTAGCTGTAAATTGTATTATATTAGTAGGGCTTGAAAGGTAGGAAAATATTTACCAAAGGCATAAAAGTGGTGGGTTTAAGAAAAAAATTGGTATCTAACAATATATTTCATTCATTAAAAAATCTCTATTCCCTTTTTTTTTCTCCCCAGATGAGTTTAGAAATTTTCTCAGGTGTGTTTTTTATGGCTGGGTGATTTCAAACAGAATTCTAAGGCTCAGCTTTTAGAGTGCTACCAAGGAAATGAGTCGGGAAAATCTCTATTCCATTTTTTTTTTTGTAGAAAATAAATACATTTCTATAAGAAAATGTGGTAGATAATTGGTGAGTTACGTAGATGCATGAAAATATCATTTCCTCTTTTTGCAGGGTAAATTTGTGACAGTGAATATCTCTGTTCAAACCCTTTTATCTTGATTTCCGAGTTTCATGCTAAATTTTATGAGATGAAACTTGGTACCACCTAGAAGTTTTCCCATATGACTAGTTGTTTACTAAATGATTCTTAATGGAATTAATAAAATAATGCATATATGAAAGAAATAGATCCTTTTGCTTTTTTTATTGAGGTATAAATTGCAGACACCTTAAAATTTCCTTCCCTTATCTGAACACTGTGTTTGACTAATTTTGCTAGATTTTTCAAACACATATTTTCAAAAACCAAGTGAATAAGTCTAACATAGAAATTAAAGCTTGAGCCCAGTGACTCAGAGCTAAGGCTAATATTGAGCCTGCAAAAGGAGTTTATTACAGGCTCAGTTAGTTTTTTTCTGGGGAGCCTCCCCTGCAGATGTCCCAGCCTGCTCACTCTACCTGAGGAAGAAGCTTTTCTGCTGAGAGAGGCTACAGAGTCCTGGAAAGGTGGGGACCCACAGGCAGATGCAGTTAAGGTTAAGATGGTAGGGGATTGGGAGGGTCTTACTGATGATACAGTTGTTACTGTTTGAAGGCAGTTTCTAGACTTTGTAATATATAACAAAGTTAGATTTATGTTAAAAATTTGAATTCCAAAGGACTATTGCAACAGGAAGAAATACCAAGTGTAAGAACTTTAAGGATTGCAAAGTTTAGGCAGACAAGGGCTTTCTTTCCTGGGGAGGAGCAAACAAAATTAGAAGTTGGAAGGGACTGGCAAATGAAGGGTGAAATAATCAGATTTTAGATCAGAGAATGTTTTACCCTGAAGTCAGCATGTTCTTGGGAGGGACATAAAATGGAGTTGTATATTGGCTCTGATTGAGGGTAGCTCCAAATTCAGGAGCCTGTGAAAAATTTTATTTAGACCACTGAAGACAAATTCAGCTGATTTTTTTTTTTTTTTTTGATTTAATAAAGTTTTATTTTTCCAAATGTACAATTGGTTGGACCTATTCATGCGTCTTCACCAGCAGCTGGAGCATCTCCGCCCTTGGTATTTCTGGTGTAAATTACTTGAGCTCTGTGCTTTGAAACCAGTTTGATAAGTCCTTTACTAAGGAGCTCCTGAAGGGCTGCCCTGGCCATGGAGCCTCGAATCTTCAGTCTCTCAGAGACTACAGCTGGGGTTATAAGTTTATAGTTGGGAACTTCCTTACAGAGTTTGTCGTAGGTAGCTTTGTCAAACAAGACTAAGTTATTGAGCTTGTCCCGAACTTTGCCTTTGGACCACTTCTTCTTTTTGGCCTTGCCCCCAGATTTGTTCACTGGGTCTTTGTCTTTCTTGGCCAACTTTCCGGTGTCCTTCTTCTTGTCGTCCTTGGGCGGCATTGCAAAGCTCGGGGAGCAGCAGCAGACACCGCAGGCTTGCTAAGATGTCGGACAAAAAGCTGATTTTTTTTTTTAATGAGAAAAAGAAAATGTGCAGAGTTCTTATCGGAAAGGGGTCACAATCCAAACCCCAAGAGAGGGTTTTTGGATTTTGCTCAAGAAAGAATTCAGGGTGAGTCTATAAAGTAAAAGCAAGTTTATTAGGAAACAGACGGAATAAAAGAATGGCTTACTCCATAGGCAGAGCAGCCCTGAGGGCTGCTGGTTGCCCGTTTTTGTGTTTATTTCTTGATTCTATGCTAAACAAGGGGTGGATTATTTTTGCCTTCCCAATTAGACAATGTAAAGTAATTTCCTGATGTTTCCATGATGTCTCCATGGCATTTGTAAACTGTCATGGCATTGGTGGGAGTGTAGCAGTGAGGACGACCAGAGGTCACTCTCATCCCATCTTGGTTCTGATGGGTTTTATCCACCTTCTTTACTGCAACCTATTTTATCACCCAGGTCTTTATAACCTGTATCTTGTGCTGAACTCTTATCCTGTGACTTAGAATGCCTCACCATCTGGGAGTACAGCCCCGTAGGTCTCAGCCTCATTTTACCCAGCCCCTGTTCAAAATGGATTTGCCCTGATTCATTTGAAATGATATGCCTCTGACATTTCTCCTTTTTTTTCTTTTTTTTAAATCTGAGATGGAGTCTCACTCTGTTGCCCAGGCTGGAGTGCAATGGCATTGTCTCGGCTCACTGCAACCTCCACCTACCGGGTTCAAGTATTTCTCCTGCCTCAGCCTCCCCAGTAGCTGGGATTATAGGCGCCTGCCACCATGCCCGGCTAATTTTTGTACTTTTTTTTTTTTTTTTAGTCCAATCAGTTTACTCTGCTTTCTCCATCTCCTCCTCCCATTAGTCAGCCATTGGAACTGGGAAACCTCCTACTTTCCCCCTCTTTGCATTCTTTCCACAATTCATCTTGTCTTTCTGCAGCCATATCTTCTTAATAGACTGAAGATTCTGTCATTGAGAATAGGGTGATCCATAAACCTGGTCATCGCACTTTTTATGACACAGTGATGTGGGCCCCAGATCCATGGCATGGTTTTCTCTGGATGCACTCCTGGATCTAATTTTTGTATTTTTAGTAGAGACAGAGTTTTGCCATGTTGACCAGGATGTTCTCCATCTCTTGACCCCGTGACCCACCTGCCTCAGCCTCCCAAAGTGCTGGGATTACAGGCATGAGCCACCACGCCTGGCCGTAATCTCTGACTTCTTTTTTTTTTTTCTTGGGACCGAGTCTCACTCGGTTGCCCCAGCTGGAGCTCAATGGCTTGATCTCAGTTCACTGCTACCTCTGCTTCCCGGGTTCAAGTGATTCTCCTGCCTCAGCCTTCTGAGTAGCTGGGATTACAGGCACACACCCCTGCGCCCAGCCAATTTTTGTATTTTTAGTAGAGATGGAGTTTCACCATGTTGGTCAGGCTGGTCTCAAACTCCTGACCTCGTGATCTGCCTGCCCCCGCCTCCCAAAGTGCTGGGGTTACAGGCGTGAGCCACCGACCCTGGTCAATCTCTGACTTCTTTAAGCAATGTTTTGTAATTCTTGTCATAGGGATCTTTCACCATTCTGATTAGCTATATTCGTAGATATTCTATTCTTTTTGTGGCAGTTGTGAATGGGATAATGTTTTTGATTTGGCTTTTGGCTTGGATGTTTTGATGTACAGAGATTCTACTGATTTTTGTACATGTATTTAATATCCTGAAACTTGGCTAAAGTTGTTTATCAGTTTAAAGAGCTTTCCTGCTGAGACTATAGGGTTTTGAAGATATAGAATCATGTCATCTGCACACAGGGATGGTTAGACTTCCTTTCTTCCTGTTTGGATGCCTTTTCTTTTCTTTTTTTTTTTTTTTTTTTTTGAGACAGAGTCCTGCTCTCACCACCCTGGAGTGTAGTGGCATGATCTCGGCTCACTGCAACCTCCGCCTCCCACCTGGGTTCAAGCGATTCTCCTGCCTCAACCTCCTGAGTATCTGGGACTACAAGCGCACGCCACCATGCCTAGCTAATTTTTTTTTTTTTTTTTTTTTTTTTTTTTTTTTTTTTTTTGAGACGGAGTCTCGCTCTGTCGCCTGGGCTGGAGTGCAGTGGCCGGATCTCAGCTCACTGCAAGCTCCGCCTCCCGGGTTTACGCCATTCTCCTGCCTCAGCCTCCCGAATAGCTGGGACTACAGGCGCCCGCCACCTCGCCCGGCTAGTTTTTTGTATTTTTTTTAGTAGAGACGGGGTTTCACCGTGTTAGCCAGGATGGTCTCGATCTCCTGACCTCGTGATCCGCCCGCCTCGGCCTCCCAGAGTGCTGGGATTACAGGCTTGAGCCACCGCGCCCGGCCACCTAGCTAATTTTTGTATTTGTAGTAGAGACGAGGTTTCACCATGTTGGCCAGGATGGTCTCGATCTCTTGACCTTGTGATCCGCCCACCTCGGCCTCCCAAAGTGCGGGGATTACAGGTGTGAGCCACCATGCCCGGCGAATGCCTTTTATTTTCATCTCTTCTCTGATGACTCTGGCCAGGATTTCCAATTTTATGTTGAATAGGAGTTTTGAGAGAAGGCATCCTTATCTTGTGCCAGTTTTCAAGGAGGAATGCTTCCAGCTTGTGTCCAGTCAGTATGTTGGCTGTAAGTTTGTCATAGATATCTCATTATTTTGAAGTATGTACCTTCAATGTCTGGTTTGTTGAGGGTTTTAAACATGAAAAATGTTAAATTATATTGAAAGTGTTTTTAGCATCTATTGAGATCATCTTTTGGTATTTGTTATTAGTTGTCTTTGTGTGATGAATAACATTTATTGATTGTATGTTGAACCAGCTTGCATCCCAGAGATGCAGCGTACTTGATTATAGTGGATTAGCTTTTTGATGTTCTTCTGAATTCAGTTTGCCAGTATTTTGTTGAGGATATTTTCATCAATGTTCATCAAGGATATTGGCCTGAAGTTTTCTATCTTTTGTTTGGTCTCTGCCAGGTTTTGATATCAGAATGATGTTATTCTTACATATAATGAGTTGAAAAGGAGTCCTTTCTTTTCAATATTTTGAAATATTTTTAGTAGAAGTGGTACTAGCTCTTTTTTATACAACTGGTAGACTTCAGCTAGGAATTTGTCTGGTTCTTGGTTTTTCTTTTTTTTTTTTTTTTTGTTAGTAGGCTATTTATTACTAATTCAATTTTGGAGCTTGTTGGTCTATTCAGGGATTCAGTTTCTTATTTGTTGAGTCTTTGGAAAATGTGTCTTTGCTCCCAGGTTACTATTCTCAAGCTTGGCCCAAATAAACTCTCTTATATTCATGTTGCCTCCACTTTTTCCTTTTAGGTAGTCATATTACGTAGAATGAGCTAGAGCAGCCTCTATGAGGGGATCTCTCCTTTGATTGTACTCCACTTGCTGTAACACCCAAGAATGCAAGAGTGTGGTTGATCCTACCTAGAATCTGCACATAAGGTCTGGCCTCTTCCTGGGATTTACAGGACAGGGTCAGACTTTAGATTGAGAATGTACAGAAAACCAACAGGAGGCATTTTCTCCATTGTGAGTTGTCAACATAGACATCTTAAAGCCCCCTTTGAGAGTGTGGTTCTTAAAACTTTTCAGATCTTGTTCAGTGATTTATCACAGTCCTGTGAGAGGCTCCAGATATAAATAGAATCTGATGACAGAATCAGCATTTTAAGAGTGAGATATCAAAGTCATAATGTATCCATAGCCATGACCACAACTATACCTACCTATAAAATATGATACTGGAGTACAGTATTCTTGTCCTTCCCCTTACCCAAAAGCTAGCAATTTGGGACAAGTGATTAGGTTCTGAAACTCCACCAGGCCATTTTCTATTTAGAATCAGCCTGAATCTCTCCAGCCTGGATTATCATTGGGCCATCAGCCAGGGTCACTAAGAAACCTCTCACAATCACCTAGGCGTCTTTGAGACATTTGAGGATGTCTAGGGCAGAATTGTGTCAGGCTGACAAGAGTGGTTAATTCTGCTTCTGGCTTAGTGTAAGAAAAATGAGTCATTCTCTGTGTGTGTGTGTGTTTTGTTTTTTTCTTTTTTTCTTTTTTTTAGATGGAGTATTGCTCTGTTGCCTAGGCTGGAGTGCAGTGGTGTGATCTCAGCTTACTGCAGCATCTGCCTCCCGGGTTCAAGAGACTCTTCTGCCTCAGCCCCCCAAATAGCTGGGAATACAGGCACTTGCCACCACACATGGCTAATTTTTGCATTTTTAGTAGAGACAGGGTTTCATCATATTGCACAGGCTGGTCTTGAACTCCTGACCTTGTGATCTCCCTGCCTCAGCCTCACAAAGTGCTGGGATCACAGGCGTAAGCCACCACACCCGGCAATTCTGTGTTTTTTTCTCCCCTCATACAAGAGATAACTTTGGTTGGTCCCCAGATGAGAGTTTCTCAAGTTTCCGGGTACTTGGATGAAAGCAATAGGTCTGGTGACTCAAACAGATAAAGTAATTGTTTTCATTTTATATGGCCATTCAAAAAACAGATGAAGCAGTCATGGTCCCTACTATCCAGAAACATTTTGTCTAGACTAACAACTGGATACATGTGTGAATTAAGCATTATATGGTTGATACAATGAATAGATGTGTCCAAAAGAAATTTGGGCCACTCTTTTTTATTGTTACTTCTGATATCATCACCTGAAGGGATATTTATGGAGTGAAGATTTGTTATTATTTGTGTTTTTTTTACTTTGCTAAGAATATGTATTTATCTTCTAATATAATTATTCTAAAGAACTTTAAGAAATTTGTTTAAATTGCTTATTAGTATATGTTATAAAATTGACAGGGCAGTGGCAAAAATGGATTAAAGTTACATAAGCTCTAGGATTTAAGATTCTCGTAGGTAAGCTTAGGAAAAACAGAACTGGAAATACCTTGGTGGCAGAGAAAACAGAATTCTACATAGGGTCCTTTCCCTGCCCAAATTCTGTTCAGATTCATCCTTTGTGGAGGCCTTATTTATGTCTGGCCCCACTCCGGAGCCTTGCCTCACAAAACTGATTTATAAAAATCAGAGTTTTGGCCGGGTGTGGTGGCTCACACCTGTAATCCCAGCACTTTGGGAGGCCGAGGCAGGCAGATCACGAGGTCGGGTGTTCGAGACCAGCCTGACTAACATGGTGAAACTTCGTCTCTACTAAAAATACAAAACTTAGCTGGGCGTGGTGGCACATGCCTGTAATACCAGCTGCTCAGGAGGCTGAGGCAGAAGAATCACTTGAACCCGGGAGGTGGAGGTTGCAGTGAGCCAAGATTGTGCCACTGTACTCCAGCCTGGCGACAGAGCGAGACTCTGTCAAAAAAAAAAAAAAAAAAAAAGATTGGAGTTGTGTCTGGTGAATCTTGCTGCCTTTCTAGAGCTGGTGCTCACAATTTTCTGAAACCCAAAAACAGGTAAATGAGAGAAATAAACTATTTATTTTAGGATCTTATTTTTTAAATTTTATATTAAAACCAGTGCTTACAGAAGCATTCCATTTAGCGACTTGTTTTCTATTTCTGCCAGTGTAGCTGTTGCTCCACAAGCCACAAACAAGAAAATATATACACAATAAAAATTTCTTTAAACTACATTAAACTTTTTCTATGTTCTTCTCATCTGCCTATATTTAGCTTTTATTCTATACATTTAAAACAAAATCCATGACAGAGACACAGAGGAAGAAATAAAAATGCCGAACCCTTTATCTAAATCCTGGGAATTATTGAACACTTAGTGTCAACTTTCAGGGTGTCATTAGGATTAAATCACATAATGTGTTATGCCCAGCACAGTGCTCTGTAACATACTCTTAAGCCCATAGTACCTGCTTAATAAACATTGCATTAGTATGTGTGTACATGTTATTTTCCAAAGGCAGATTTATTCAGACATTGCTGCCTTCTGTTTGTTCTGTAAACTTTAAACAGCCAGCAAAGAATATAAAACTTTAAGATGGAGATTGGTTTTATTTGTACCAGAAGTATTTGTGTTGTGATGAGTGCTGAGTGTAAGGGACTCTGTGCTATGTCTGCTTCTCTAACTAATGCTAATAATGAGCCCAGTGGGAACAACATCAGCATTGACAGGGAACTCGTTTGAAACACCCATTCATGGACCCTTTTCAGACTTGCATATTCACATTACATAGAGTGGGGCCAAAATTACCAAGCGAGTTTTAAGCTCTTTAAAGTTTGAGAGGCAATGCTTAGCTAAGTGGTTATCAGCCTCGTCTTTTTGTTTGTTTGTTTGTTTTGTTTTTGTTTTTGAGACAGGATCTCACTCTCACCCAGTCTGGAGTGCAATGGCATAATCTCGGCTCACTGCAACCTCCGCCTCCCGGGTTCAAGTCATTCTCATGCCTCAGCCTCCTGAGTAGCTGGGATTACAGGCACCCGCCATCATTCCTGGCTAATTTTTTGTTTTTAGTAGAGATGAGGTTACATCATGTGGGCCAGGCTGATCTTGAACTCCTGACCTCAGGTGATCCGTGTGCCTCGGCCTCCCAAAGTGCCGGGATTACTGGTGTGAGTCACTGCACCTGGCCTCTGCCCAGTCTTCTAATTAGGATTACATGGCAGAAATCTCTGTACTTACGCGCTTTCCACGGATTTTGTTTATTGTTGTGGGTGGAAGCATCCATGTTGTTTTAATGAAGTGCCTCATGTGACTCTAAGGTGAGGCCAGAATCAAGTATGAGGACTTCAATATACATTCATGAGAGCTAAGTGCCACCTTTGCACTAAAGGGTGGTCACAGAGCTTGTTCTGTTTGGGTTTGGTAGGAACAAGGGAGTGTGGCTCATATTTCCATTACTGTAGCAGAAATTGCTGGTGGCTGTGGCAGGGGAGGGCACCGGAGGACAGGAAAAGAGAAACATACTTTTATATTCATAGAGCACCTCATTGTTCCTGAATCTCTTCTATTATAAAGGACAGAGAAATGGGTGGACTTTTTCTGCAGGATTTTCCTTCTGTTTGTGCGTGTGATGGCAGCAGACAAAGAGGTGGTGCTGGCATTTTTAAATGAATATTCTCAAGATGCAGGTGTAACTTGTCCAGAGAATGTTATCTAAAAAGGATTTTCAGAGAAGGAGAGAAAAAATGGCTTTTTTTCAGCTAAACATGTCTCAGATGAAGAGCTGTGTGCACTCTGCTTCATGGAATGCCATGCGTTTAGTACTTGCAAACCTTTACTTCCCTACTTGTGTTTTTCCTCCCTAAGGAGTTTGTTTTAACTACATTTTAAAATTCTTATAATATTCAAGGCTTTCTGCAAAACATTTCCTTTCTATATACCAGAGCTTTCTCTACATTCTCTACATCATGGCTTCTTATATGCCATGCAGAATTCCTACCATGAATTTATAATCGGCACTATTAAAAATGTTCCCTTTGTGGCTGTTAAACATGGGGAGATGTAGGCCAGGCGCGGTGGCTCAAGCCTGTAATCCCAGCACTTTGGGAGGCCGAGACGGGCGGATCACGAGGTCAGGAGATCGAGACCATCCTGGCTAACACGGTGAAACCCCGTCTCTACTAAAAAAATACAAAAATACTAGCCGGGCGAGGTGGCGGGCGCCTGTAGTCCCAGCTACTCGGGAGGCTGAGGCAGGAGAATGGCGTGAACCCGGGAGGCGGAGCTTGCAGTGAGCTGAGATCCGGCCACTGCACTCCAGCCTGGGCGACAGAGCGAGACTCCCTCTCAAAAAAAAAAAACAACATGGGGAGGTGTAAATACTCAAGATTCCTACTGGGGGAAAGCTGGGGTCCCTAGTAAAGATGGAGAACATGTAATGTTGAGTTTTCATCTGTTTTCTCTATTAACTCTATGCAGAACAGGATTAAGAAATCCTTATTTAAACAGAATGCCATTTATTACCCAGAAAGTTCTGAAAAAAATTATTAGGAGATATCTGCTCTCTACGGTGCTAAAGAAAGACTAAAATCACTATTAAAAGTAACAGAACATGGGAGATACCTGTATCTTTAACTTTGTATAAAACTATGTATCTTTATAGTTACATTCAGACTATAATTTACTGTTTGAGGGGCAATATCTTAGCAGTGATGCCATGTTCTTCTGTGTGCATCAGCATATCATAAAAATTTGTTGGTTGGGTGTGGTGGCTCACACTTGTAATCCCAGCACTTTGGGAGGCTGAGGTGGGTGGATCACCAGAAGTCGGGAGTTCGAGACCAGACTGACCAACATGGAGAAACCCCGTCTCTACTAAAAATACAAAATTAGCTGGGCATGGTGGTGCATGCCTGTAATCCCAGCCACTTGGGAGGCTGAGGCAGGAGAATCACTTGAATCCAGGAGGTAGAGGTTGCAGTGAGCTAAGATGGTGTCATTGCACTCCAGTCTGGGCAACAAGAGCAAAACTCCGTCTCAAAGAAAAAAAAAGAAGAAAGAAATTTAGAAATTCAGACTTTACTCCAGAGCTTCTGAAGAAAAAAAATCTGCACAACAGGATCTCCAGTTTATTGTTCACCTTTAAAGTTGAGAGGTACCTTCTAACTCAACATGTCTTTTTTGTTTGAAAAATATACACAACTCAAATTTTATGATGTAAATATAGCAGTCAAAGTGTACAAATTTTTGTTTATGCCCTTAATTTTATACTTCTCATCCACAGAAGTATCTCATATATACTGGTGTTATGGAGCTTATGCCATTCTCTTCTCTCAGAGTTCGAGAAAACGTTAGATAATATTTATGTGTTAAAAATGATTGGGGCCAGGCATGGTGGCTCACGCCTGTAATCCCAGCATTTTGGGAGGCCAGGGTGGGTGGATCACCTGAGGTTGGGAGTTAGAGACCAGCCTGACCAACATGGAGAAACTCTGTCTTTACTAAAAATACAAAATTAGCCAGATGTGGTGGTGCATGCCTGTAATCCCAGCTACTCAGGAGGCTGAGGCAGGAGAATCGCTTGAAGCCAGCATGCAGAAGTTGCCTCTGTCTCAAAAAAAAAAAAAAAAAAAAATTATTAGATAATTTCAGTTATTCCTGTAAGTGAGAAGCAATTCTCTTTATTCTCTCATTTCACTTTAATTCAAATAATAAATTCTGCCCATGGCCACTTGGTAAATATACATGTGTCTTGTGTGCTTGTGTTTTTCAGGGGCCGTTGACATTTAGGGATGTGGCCATAGAATTTTCTCTGGAGGAGTGGCAGTGCCTGGACACTGCTCAGCAGGATTTGTATAGGAAAGTGATGTTAGAGAACTACAGAAACCTAGTCTTCTTGGGTGAGAATAACTTTAGTACACAATTACTAATATACCCTAAAAGTTTCATTTCTCTTTTTTTTTGTAGAATAATTTTTGGTAATTTATGCTTTGTATAAATGAGTTTCTGATACTTGTTCTTAAGAAAATCTTGGCCGGGCGCGGTGGCTCACGCCTGTAATCCCAGCACTTTGGGAGGCCGAGACGGGTGGATCACGAGGTCAGGAGATCGAGACCATCCTGGCTAACACGGTGAAACCCCGTCTCTACTAAAAATACAAAAAACTAGCCGGGCGAGGTGGCGGGCGCCTGTAGTCCCAGCTACTCGGGAGGCTGAGGCAGGAGAATGGCGTGAACCCGGGAGGCGGAGCTTGCAGTGAGCTGAGATCCGGCCACCGCACTCCAGCCTGGGTGACAGAGCGAGACTCCGTCTCAAAAAAAAAAAAAAAAAAAAATATCTTGAGGATTTATCCATGTAGAAAAGAATTTTTTCAGGATGTTTTATCTTGACTTAAACTTTCCACATTCCTGGGCTGATCTGTATCCTTCACTTTAGATTAGTGGCAATTCCAGAAATTTAGTGGCATAAAATATTGTTGCCCATATCTTAAAATCTATTTGCCACCACCAATTTTTGATTAATGAATACCAGGTAGTGAAATTAAGAACCTACAAATGTAAAATGTTTTCTAAATACTTAGAAATTTCTGTTATAAATTAGTATTTTAGGATTAATTTTCTAGAATATTCTAATACATCCTCTTTACTAAGCACGGTACTAGGTCGGTAACTGAAGAATATGAGAAAGATTCATGTTATTTATTTTTAATAAAGCAGGTATTGCTGTTTCTAACCCAGACCTGATCACCTGTCTAGAGCAAGGAAAAGAGCCCTGGAATATGAAGAGACATGTGATGGCAGATGAACCCCCAGGTAGGTGAGAGTGACACAACAGATGACATGAATGAGAGGTCCAAAAAAAAAAAAAAAGAAAGCCAATGCTTAAAATGTTATTTGAGAAGCTGTGTTCCAAAGCAAATATTTTCTGGGAAGCCTGAGTGTTTTTTGGTTTTTTGTTTTTTTTTTTTTAATTTTTCTCTTGCATAGGGGCATCTTCTGTCTTATGCTTTTAAATTCTTTAAGGATTCTTTCCCTTTGGTGAGCTCCCTTCAAGTTTGCCGTCAGAACCAAAGTCCTCTTCATGGCATACGAGATTCACAATCTGACTGCTTTTCCATTGTTTTTGGGGACACACAAATATCTACATGATTTTGAGAAACTCTACGTTAAACTATTTTCTTTTCTTTTCTTTTTTTCTTTTTTTTTTTTGAGACTGAGTTTCGCGCTTTTTGCCCAGGCTGAAGTGCAATGGTGCGATCTAGGCTCACTGCAACCTCCGCCTCCTGGGTTCAAGCAATTCTCCTGCCTCAGCCTCCCGAGTAGGTGGAATTACAGGCACCCGCCGCCATGCCCAGCTAATTTTTTGTATTTTTAGTAGACACAGGGTTTCACCATGTTGGGCAGGCTGGTCTCAAACTCGTGACCTCAAGCAATCTGCCTGCCTTGGCCTCCCAAAGTACTAGGATTACAGGTGTGAGCCACTGCACCTGGCCAAACTATTTTCTTAGTTCTCTTTTTGTATCATGTTTGAAATGTGTAAGAGGTAGTGGTTTCTGTTCCATTGTTTGTTGTTGTTGTTAACTTTTCTGCACATTCTATTCTGTTCTTATTACTATATTCTTGATATATAGTTTGAAATTATAAAGTGTGATGTCTTTCTACTTTGTTCTTTTTCCTCACGATTGCTTTGGCTATTTGAAGTTTATTGTAGTTTCTTACAAATTTTAGAATTGTATTTTCCATCACTGCGAAGAAAAATGCCACTGAAATTTTGATAGGGAATTTATTGAATCTATAGATTACTTAGATAATAGGACACTTTAGGCCGGGCGCGGTGGCTCAAGCCTGTAATCCCGGCACTTTGGGAGGCTGAAACGGGTGGATCACGAGGTCAGGAGATCGAGACCATCCTGGCTAACACAGTGAGACCCCTTCTCTACTAAAAAAAATACAAAAAACTAGGCGGGCGAGGTGGCAGGCGCCTGTAGTCCCAGCTACTCGGGAGGCTGAGACAGGAGAATGGCGTGAACCTGGAAGGCGGAGCTTGCAGTGAGCTGAGATCCAGCCACTGCACTCCAGCCTGGCCGACAGAGCGAGACTCCGTCTCAAAAAAAAAAAAAAAAAAAAAGATAATAGGACACTTTAGCAATATTTATTTTTTCAATCTGTAGACATGCAATATTTTTAAATTTGTGTCTTCTCTAATTTCTTGTATTAATAACATGTCTTTCCTTGTAAAGATTTTTTACTTCCTTGGTTAAATTTGTTCTCAGAAATTTATTATCTTAATGCTATTTTAAATTGTTTTCTTTCTCTGTTAGATAGTTTGTTTTAAGTGTATGGAACAATAACAATACTGGCATGTTAATTTTATGTTTTGCTAATTTACTGAGTGTATTTATTAATTCAGACAAATTTCAATGTAGTGTTCATGGTTTTTTATATATAAAATCATATGATCCATAAACAGCAACTTTTTACTTACTTGTCTTCAATTTCAATGGCTTTTTAAAAATGTTTTTGACTCATTATTCTGCCAAATACTTCCAGTGCTACGTTAAAATAGAAGCATTGACAATGGGCACAATATTGTTTTGCATTAGTGTCTGTGAATTTGAAGGAGCAAGCAACTCCTCAAGCTTCTATAAACTGGTTTCAGTAGGTAAAGATCTTTTTCTGTTATGTCTCCAGGGTCATAGAATGCTGTCTGGGTTTGTAGTGGAGAGGGGGTGTAGCTTGGTCACAAGGCTGCTGGGACTGCACTAGGGTCTACCTTTAGTTGGCTTGTTACAGGGGCTTGGGTAGCTGTAATCCCCATTTTATTTTTGGACAGACTGAATATCCTTCAGGACTTTGATCTGTAGAGCAGACAGTAGGGCAGGTTTCTGCAGTCAGGCTCATATATAATGGCCCTTATATCGGGATGTGAATGAGTATGGCTTTTATTGAGTACCAGAGAGGATTACTGTAGTTATGCAGACAAATTCTTTTGTAATGGTATATCAGTGTTGCACAGCAGATTCTATGAGTAAATATGTCACTTATTATTGTGCAGTTTCAGTGTTTTGTTAATGTAGGTTTCTTAACATCGAGTTATTGTGTTTTTTTGTTTCACTTTTGTATTATAATTTTGGACAGCTTGCAATTCGGTTTATCTCTTGTAATTAAGAGATAAATCAGCCATATGTCTGTCACAATTAGATATATATGTGTGTCTGTTTATCTATAAATATGACCCCAATATTGGTTATGGCTTATCTTGTATATGTTCTTTCTTAACTAATTTTCAGTGGTTTTATCTCACCTAAGTGAGTAGTCATGGACATATTTTCGCCATCTCTTATTTTCACCATGTGTTTAATGATGGTGTTTCTCTCACCTTTGTGTACTTTTATAATTTGAAGGTAATTTTTGAAAAGATTTATAAAACTGTATTTTTTTCAGTTTTTCCTTTAGAAAAATTAATTGTTGTAAAAACACATAATATTTACCATCTTAAATCTATTTAAGTGTACATTTTAGGGCCAGACATGGTGGTGGCTCACATCTGTAATCCAGAATTATTTGAGCTCAAAAGTTTGAGATCAGTCTGGGAAAATATGGACATATGTTTTTCAAGATGTTTTTAAAAAATAGCCAGGCATGGTGTTGTGCATCTGTGGTTCAGGCTACTTGCAAGATTGAGGTGGAAGGGTTACTTGAGCCTCAGAGTTTGAGGCTCAAGTGAGCCATAATTGTACCACCACACTCCAGCTTTTTGACAGAATGAGACTCTGTCTCCAAAAAAGAAAAAAAAACACAACTCTACATTTCAGGCAGTCATGTTAATGATATTCACATTGTTATGCAAAAGACTTTTAGATATTTACATTTTGTGAAACTGAAACTCAATACCATTAAATAACAACAACCCATTTTACCCTCTTTCCAGCCCTTGACAAACACCCTTCCTCTTTCTGTTTTTATGAGTAAGACTAATTAAGATATCTCATATAAGTGGAATCACACTGTAGCCATCTTTTCGTTACTGGCTTATTTCAGGTGACATAATATTCTCAAAGTTTATCTTAAAATGTGACAAGATTTTCTTTTTTTTCCTTTTCTCTTTTTTATTTTTGAGACGGAGTCTCCTGTCGCCCAGGCTGGAGTGCAATGACGTAGTCTCGGCTCACTGCAACCTCTGCCTCCCGGGTTCAAGCAATTCTCCTGCCTCAGCCTCCCGAGTAACTGGGACTACAGGCGTGTGCCACCATGCCCGGCTAATTTTTTGTATTTTTAGTAGAGACAGAGTTTCACCATGTTGGCCAGGCTGGTCTCGAACTCCTGACCCTCAGGTGATCTGCCAACCTCGGCCTCCCAAAGTGCTAGGATTACAGGTGTGAGTCATACCGCTTGGCAAGATTTTCTTTTTTAAGACTGAATAATATTTCACTGTACACATGTTACATTTTTTATGTGTTTATAAATCAAGAGACAACTGGGTTGCTTCAGCCTTTTAGCTTCTGTGAATACTAGTACAATAAACATAGATGTTCAAATATGTCTTCCATGTGTTACATATTTTAAATTGCTAAACAGGATTCCTGTATTTGATGATAATTCCATTTTTAATTATTTGAGAAACATTTATAACATTCAACAATAATGACTGCATCTTTGTTTTCTACCAACAATCAACATAAGTTTTATTTTCATTGCATCATCAACAGATTTGGTGTTTTTAAATAATTTATAGTGGTCATTGTAGTGGGTATGACATGATTTCATTTTTCATTGTTTTTTTATGTGTTTCTCTACAAATTACTAATTTTGCATGTCATTTCAAATGCTTTTTTCATTTGTGTATCTTTTATGATAAAAATTTAGTTCAGTTGTTAATTTTCTTTTCTTTTTTTTTTTTTTTTTTTTTTTTTGTTTGAGACGGAGTCTCGCTCTGCTGCCCAGGCTGGAGTGCAGTGGCCGGATCTCAGCTCACTGCAAGCTCCGCCTCCCGAGTTCACACCATTCTCCTGCCTCAGCCTCCCGAGTAGTTGGGACTACAGGCGCCCGCCACCGCGCCCGGCTAGTTTTTTGTATTTTTTAGTAGAGACGGGGTTTCACCGTGTTAGCCAGGATGGTCTCGATCTCCTGACCTCGTGATCCGCCCGTCTTGGCCTCCCAAAGTGCTGGGATTACAGGCTTGAGCCACCGCGCCCGGCCCAGTTGTTAATTTTCAAATCAAGTTATTTAACTTACTCAGTTTTAAGAGTTTTTTTTTTTTTTTTTTTTTTTTTTTTTTTTGAGACGGAGTCTCGCTCTGTCTCCCAGGCTGGAGTGCAGTGGCCGGATCTCAGCTCACTGCAAGCTCCGCCTCCCGGGTTCCCGCCATTCTCCTGCCTCAGCCTCCCGAGTAGCTGGGACTACAGGCGCCCGCCACCTTGCCCGGCTAGTTTTTTGTATTTTTTTAGTAGAGACGGGGTTTCACCGTGTTAGCCAGGATGGTCTCGATCTCCCGACCTCGTGATCCGCCCGTCTCGGCCTCCCAAAGTGCTGGGATTACAGGCTTGAGCCACCGCGCCCGGCCAAGAGTTTTATATATATTTGAATATTAACTATCACATGTAATATGGAAATATTCTTATCCATTTTCTAGGAGGCATTTTCACTCAGTTAAATGTTTTGTTTTAATGTGCAGAAATTTTGAAGTATAGTATAATTTTTTTTGTTGTTGCTCATGCATTTAGTGTCTTATCTAAGAAAATGGTGCCAAGACCAATGTCCTGTTTTCTTTCTATTTTTTTCTAAGAGACTTATTAGTTTTTGTATGTCTAAGTATTTTACTTAAAATGTTTTTGTATATGGTTCAAAGAAACGATCCAACTTTATTTTATCAGTATTGATATTTAGTTTTTAACATTATTTTTTGAAAAGGTTATCTTTATTGTTTACTCTTGGCAGCTTTGTAGATCATTTGATTATTTACAAAAGGTTTCATTTCTGGGCTCTGTATTCTGTTCTTTCATCTGTTTATCTGCCTTTGTGTCAATATTACACTGTTTTTGTTACTGTAGCTTTTAATTTTTTATTGTTATTATTTTTGAGATGGAATCTGGCTCTGTCACCCAGGCTGGAGTGCAGTGGCTCAGTCAGCTCACTGCAGCCTCCTCCTCCTGGATTTCAGCGCTTCTTCTGCCTCAGCCCCCCGAGTAGCTGAGATTACAGGCATTCGCCACCATGCGTGGCTAATTTTTGTATTTTAGTAGAGACAGCGTTTCACAGTGTTGACCAGGCTGGTCTCGATCTCCTGAGTTTAGGTGATCCATCCACCTTGGCCTCACAAAGTGCTGGGATTACAGGTGTGAGCCACTGCACCTTGCCTAATATGTTTAAAAATCAGGAAGTTTAATGCCTGTTTATTCTTTTTCATGGGTGTTTGGCTATAGTTCATAATCAAATTTAAAAATTTTAAACAATATTTGTGTGATAAAAGTGTGTTACTGTGATTTTTATAGAGATAATATTGAATTTGTTCACCACTGTAGGTTGTATTGACAACTTAACTAAATTAAACTTTTTTGAACCTTGAGCTGAAGAGTGTGTTTGATTGATTGACTGATTGATTGATTTGAGATGGAGTCTCACTCTGTCATCCAGGCTGGAGTGCAATGGCATGGTCTTGGCTCCCTGCAACCTCTGCCTCCTGGGTTCAAACAATTCTCCCGCCTCAGCCTCCTGAGTAGCTGGGATTACAGGCACCCACCATTATGCCTGGCTAATTTTTGTATTTTTGTAGAGACAGGGTTTCACTATGTTAGCCAGGTTGGTCTTGAACTCCTGACATCAGGTGATCTGCCCACCTCTGCCTTCCAAAGTGCTGGCATTACAGGTGTGAGCCACCACACCCGGCCTACTTTTGCTTTTAATTTTTAGTTTCATTCAGTTTTGGTCAGAAAACACACAGTGTATGATTCTGGTCGTCTTATATTTATTGTTGTTTTGAAACAGGATCATACTCCGTCACCCAGGCTGGAGTATAGTGGCATAATTTTGGCTCACTGCAACCTCAGCACATATTTGCACTTAAGTGATCTTTTCTTCTTCCTGAGTAGCTGAGACTACAGACATGCACTACCATGCCTCGCTAATTTTTTGACTATTTGTAGTGACCCAGTCTCATTATGTTATCCAGTCTAGTATCAAACTTCTGGTCCCAAGTGATCCTCCCACCTTCATCTTCCAAATTGTTGGGATTAGATGTATCAGCCACTACTCCCAGGTGGTATTCTTTAATAAGACTTTTTATGTGTCCTAACAGAATATATCATGTCCAGATAAAAATATTGTATATTCTCTTGCTTTTAACTGGACAATTTTGTACATGCTGTTAAGCCTGGTTGGTCTGTGGTATGGCTTGGATGTCCATGTTCTGCAAGGCTCATGCTGCAACTTAATACTCAATATTGGATGTGGAACCTGGTAGGAGGTGTTTTGGTCATAGGGACAAATTCTCATAAATGCCATGGCACCATCCTTTTAGTAATCAGAAAGTTTTTACTACATTAATTCAAATGAGAGCTGGTTCATTAAAATAACCTGTCTCCACCTCACACTTGCTCTGTCTCTTACCATGTGATATGTCCAGCTACTCTGTCTTCCACTAAGATTGTAAGTTTCCTGAGACCCTCACCAGAAGCAGATACTGACTGGCACACACTATTTATACAGTCTGCCAAATTGTAAGCCAAATAAACCTTTTTACTTTATAATTTATCCACTCTCAGGTATTTGTCTATATGCAAAATAGTTAATACAGTCTATAATGCTGTTTTTTTAATTGATCTTTTATCTAAATTTTTATTTATTATTGCAAATGGGATCTTGATGTCTACAATTATTATGTTGCTATGTATTTCTTGCTTTACCTTTGCCAAAATATGCTTTATATATTTTGGAGTCCTGATGTTATATATATATATATACACACACACACACACACGTAAACATAAATAGATAGATATGATAGTTATAGATTCTTGACCCATTTGGCTATTATATAATATCAGTGTTTGTCTCATGTTAGTACTTGACTTAAAGCATATTATATTCAATATAATTACTATCACCTCACCCAATTATGATTACTCTTTGCATGGAATATAGATTCTTTTCATTCTGTTACTTTCGGCCTATTTGACTCAATGCTAAAATGAGTCTGTTATAGACAGCATATTGTATGCTTTTTTACTTAAACTACTCAGGCATCTTATTTCTTTTTCTTTTTATAAATTTATTTATTTTTGAGATAGAGTCTCACTCTGTCAACCAAGCTAGTTTGCAGTGGCATGATTACAGCTCAATGCAGCCTCAACCTCCCAAACTCAGATGATCTCATCTCAGCTTCTCAAGTAGCTGGGCTGCAAATATGTGCCGTCATGCCCAGCTTGTTTTATTGTTTTTGTTTTAGTAGGGACAGAGTTTTGCCATGTTGTACAGTCTGGTCTCAGACTCCTGAGTTAAAGTGATCAGCCCCCCTGGGCCTCCCAAAGTCCTGGGATTACATTTTTTTATTAAGTAGTTTAATTAATTTATATTTAAGGCCAGGCGCGGTGGCTCACGCCTGTAATCCCAGGACTTGGGGAGGCTGAGGCAGGCGGATCACAAGGTCAGGAGATCGAGACCATCCTGGCTAACACTGTGAAACCCCGTCTCTACTAAAAATGCAAAAAATTAGCCGGGCGAGGCGGCGGGCGCCTGTAGTCCCAGCTACTCGGGAGGCTGAGGCAGGAGAATGGTGTGAACCCGGGAGGCGGAGATTGCAGTGAGCCGAGATCGCGCCACTGCACTCCAGCCTGGGCGACTAAGCGAGACTCTGTCTCAAAAAAAAAAAAAAAAAATTTATATTTAAAATGATTGCTTAAAGAAATAAAGTTACTATTACCAGTTTCATTGTTATTGTTTTTTAAAAAATATTTTTTGTGTATTCTGGGATACATATATAGGATTTACAAGTTTGTTACATAGGTAAACATGTCCCATAGTGGTTTACTGCACCTATCAATCCATCACTTAGGTATTAAACCCTGCATGCATTGGCTATTTTTCTTGATGCTGTTTCCCCCACTCTGACAGGTTCCAGTGTATGTTGTTCCCCTCTGTGTGTCCATGTTTGTTTTTTTGTTTTTGAGACAGAGTCTCCCTCTGTCGCCAGGCTGGAGTGCTATGGCATGATCTCAGCTCAGTGCAACCTCTGACCCCCTGGTTCAAGCGATTCTCCTGCCTCAGCCTCCCAAGTAGCTGGGATTACAGGCACGCACCTAATAATGCTCAGCTAATTTTTGTATTTTTAGTAGAGATGGGGTTTCACCATGTTGGCCAGGATGGTCTTGATCTCCTGACCTCGTGATCTGCCCACCTTAGCCTCCCAAAGTGCTGGGATTACAGGTATGAGCCACTGTGCCTGGCCCATGTGTTCTTATTGTTCAGTTCCCACTTATGAGTGAGAACATGTGGTTTTTGGTTTTGTGTTCCTGCATTAGTTTGCTGAGGATAATGGTTTTCAGCTCTATCCATGCCTTTGCAAAGTACATGATCTTATTCTTTTTTATGGTTGCATAGTATTCCATAGTGTATATGTACCACATTTTCTTTATCCAGTCTACTATTGATGGGTGTGTGGGTTGATTCCATGTCTTTCCTATTGTAAATAGTGCTGCAATGAACATACACATCCACATACCTTTATAATATAATTATTTATATTCCTTTGGGTATATATCCAGTAATGGGATTGCTGGGTCAAATGGTATTTCTGGTTCTAGGTCCTTGAGGAATTCCCATACTGTCTTCCACAATGATTGAACTAACTTACGTTCCCACTGACAGTGTAAAAGTATTTCTGTTTCTCCACAGCCTCACCAGCATCTGTTGTTTCTTGACTTTTTAATAATCATTATTCTTGGCCGGGCACGGTGGCTCAAGCCTGTAATCCCAGCACTTTGGGAGGCCGAGACGGGCGGATCACGAGGTCGGGAGATCGAGACCATCCTGGCTAACATGGTGAAACCCCGTCTCTACTAAAAAATACAAAAAACTAGCCAGGCGAGGTGGCGGGCGCCTGTAGTCCCAGCTACTCGGGAGGCTGAGGCAGGAGAATGGCGTGAACCCGGGAGGCGGAGCTTGCAGTGAGCTGAGATCCGGCCACTGCACTCCAGCCTGGGCGGCAGAGCGAGACTCCGTCTCAAAAAAAAAAAAAAAAAAAAAATCATTATTCTTACTGGCATAAGATGGTATCTAATTCTGGTTTTGATTTGCATTTCTCTAATGATCCCTGATGTTGAGCTTTGTTTGCTTTTTGGCCATATAAATGTATTCTTTTGAGAAGTGTCCCTGTTCTTTGCCCACTTTTTAATGGGGTTGTTTGTTTTATTCTTATAAATTTCCTTAAGTTCCTTTTAGACTCTGGATATTAACGTTTGTCAGATGAATAGGTTGCAAAAATGTTCTCCGATTCTGTTCACTCTGTTGATAGTTTTTTTGTTGTTGTTGTGGAGAAGGTTTTTAGTTTAATTAGATTCTATTTGTCAAGTTTTGCTTTTGTTGCAGTTGCTTTTGATGTTTTCATGATGAAATCTTTATCCATGCCTATGTCCTGAATGGTATTGCCTAGATTTTCTTCTAGGGTTTTTATAGTTTTGGGTTTCACATTTAAGTCTTTAATCCATCTTGAGTTAATTTTTGTACAGGTGTAAGGAAGGGTTCCCATTGCAGTTTTCTGCATATGGCTAGCTGGTTCTCCCAACACCATTCATTAAATAGGGAGTTTGTTCCTCATTGCTTGTTTTTGTCAGATTTTTCAAAGATTAGATGGTTGTAGATAAGCAGTCATTTATGAGTTCTGCATTCTTTTTCATTGGTCTATGTGTATGTTTTTATACCAGTACCAGGCTGTTTTGGTTACTATAGCCTTGTGGTGTAGTTTGAAGTCAGATAGCATGATGCCTCCAGCTTTGTTCTTTTTGCTTAGAATTGTCTTGACTATATGGGGTCTTTTGGGTTCCATATGAATTTTAAAATAGTTTTTTCTAATTCTGTGAAAGATGTCAGTAATAGTTTAGTGGGATAAGCATTGAATTACTTTTGGCAGTATGACTGTTTTTACAATATTGATTCTTTCTATCTTTTCCATTTATTTGTGTCCTCTCTGATTTTCTTGAGCAGTGGTTTGTGTTCTTCCTAAAGAGGTCCTTCACTTCCCTTGTTAGCTCTATTCCTAGATATTTTATTCTTTTTTGTAGCAATTGTGGATGGAAGTTCATTCATGATATGGCTCTCTGCTTGTTCATTGTTAATGTATTGAAATGCTTGTAATTTTTGCACATCGATTTTGTATCCTGAGACTTTGATGAAGCATCTTATCAGCTGAAGAAGCTTTTGGGCTGACACTGGGACATTCTAGATATGGTATCATGTCATCTGGAAACAGAGACAGTTTGACTTCCTATTTGAATACCCCTTATTTATTTTTCTTGCCTGATTTTCCTGGCCAGAACTTCCAATACTCTGTTGGATAAGAGTGGTGAGAGAGGGCATTCTTGTTGTGCCAGTTTTCAAGGGGAATGCTTCCAGCTTTTGCCCTTTCAGTATGATATTGGCTGTGGGTTTGTCATAAATGACTCTTATTATTTTGAGGTATGTTCCATAAATACCTAGTTTATTGAGCATTTTTAACATGAAGGTATGTTGAATTTGATCAAAGACCTTTTCTGCATCTATTGAGATAAACATAAGGATTTTGGTTTTAGTTCTGTTTATATGATGAATTATATTTATTGATTTGTTTATGTTGAAAAAGCCTTGCATCCCAGGGATGAAGCTGACTTGATTGCGGTGCATAAGCTTTTTGATGTGCTGCTAGATTTGGTTTGCCAGTATTTTATTGAGAATTTTTGCATCAATGTTTATCAGAGATATTGGCTTGAAGTTTCTTGTTGTTGTTGTTGTTGTTGTTGTTGTTGTTGTTATATCTTTGCCAGACCTTGGTACCAGAATGATGCTGATCTTATAAAATGAGTTAGAGTGAAGTCCCTCTTTTTCTATCATTTGGAATAGTTTCAGAAGAAATGGTACCAACTCCTCTTTGTACCTCTGGTAGAATTCAGCTGTAAATCCATCTGCCCCTGGGCATTTTTAGTTTGTAGGCTATTTATTACTTGCTCAACTTGAGAACTTGTTATTGGTCTATTCAGGGATTCAAATTTTCCCTGGTTCGGTCTTGGGAGGGTGTGTGTGTCCAGTAATTTATCTATTTCTTCTAGATTTTTCAGTTTATGTGCATAGAGGTGTTTATAATATTTTCTGATGGTTCATATTTCTGTGGGGTCAGTGGTGGTATCTTCTTTATCATTTTGTATTGTATCTATTTCTTCTTCTCTCTTTTGTTCTCCATTACTCTAGCTAGTGTTCTGTCTATTTTATTAATGTTTTTTAAAAATAGCTCCTGGATTCACTGATTTTTTGAAGGGTTTTTTGTCTCTATCTCTGTCTCTTTCTCTATCTCAGTTTCACTCGGATTCTGGTTATTTCTTGTCTTCTGTTAGCTTTGGGGTTTGTTTGCTCTTGGTTCTCTTGTTCTTTTAGTTGTGATGTTAGGGTGTCAATTTGAGATCTTTTCCAGCTTTTCGACCTGGCTATGAAGTGGTATAAATTTTCCCCTTAACACTGCTTTAGCTGTGTTCTAGAGATTCCAGTACATAGTCTCTTTGTTCTCATTGGTTTCAAATAATTTCTTGGTTTCTGATTTAATTTTATTATTTACCCAGAAGTCATTCAGGAGCAGGTTGTTCAATTTCCATGTACTTGTGTAGTTTTGAGTGAGTTTCTTACTCTCAAGTTCCAATTTGATTACACTGTGGTCTGAGAGACTGTTAGGATTTCAGTTGTTTTGCATTTGCTAAGGAGTGTTCCTTCCAATTATGTGATCAGTTTTAAAGTAAGTGCCATGTGGCACTTAGGAGAATGTGTATTGTGTTGTTCTTGGCTGGAAAGTTCTGTAGATATCTGTCAGGTCCATTTGACCCAAAGCTGAGTTCAAATCCTGAATATCTTTGTTACTTTTCTGTCTCAATTATTGGTCTAATATTGGCAGTAGGGTGTTAAAGTCTCCCACTATTATTGTGTGGGAGTTTGTTTAAGTCCCTTTGTGTAAGTCTCTAAGAATGTGTTTTATAAATCTGCATGCTCCTTGAATTGATTCCTTTAGCATTATATAATGCCCTTCTTTTTCTGTTTTGATCTTTGTTGGTTTAAAGTCTATTTTGTTAGAAACTACAATTGCAACTCCTCTTTTTTTCTTTTATTTGCTTGATGAATTTTCCTCCATTCCTTTATTTTAAGCCTGTGTGTGTCTTTGCATGTGAGATGGGTTTCTTGAATATGGCACACCAATGGGTCTTGACTCTTTAATCAGCTTGACATTAGGTGTCTTTTAATGAGGGCATTTAGCCCATTTAAATTTAAGATTAGGCCAGGCACGGTGGCTTATGCCTGTAATCCCAGCACTTTGGGAGGCTGAGGCAGGTGAATCACCTGAGGTCAGGAGTTCAGGACCAGCCTGGCCAACATGGCAAAACCCCACCTCTACTAAAAATATAAAAATTAGCCTGTCATAGTGGTGCACATCTGTAATCCCAGCTGCTCGGGAGGCTGAGGCAGAATTGCTTGAACCTGGGAGGCAGATGTTGCAGTTAGCCAAGATTGTGCACTGCACTCCAGCCTGGGTGACAGAACAAGACTCCATCTAAAAAAAAAAAAAAAAGTTTAAGGTTAATATTGCTATGTATGAATTTGATCCTGTTTTCATGGTGCTAGCTGGTTATTTTGAAGACTCTTTGATGTAGTTTTTTCATAGTGTCATTGGTCTTTGTACTTCAGTGTGTTTTTGCAGTGGCTAGTAATGGTTTTTTTTTCTTTCCATGTTTAACCCTTCTCTCAGGAGCTCTTGCAAGGCAGGCCTGGTGGTGATGAATTCCCTCAGCATTTGCTTGTCTGAAAATGATTGTAATCCTCCTTTATTTATGAAGCTTAGTTTTCCTGGATATTCTTGTCTGGAAATTCTTTTCTTTAAGAATGTTGAGTAGTGGCCCCCAATCTCTTACGACTTGTAGGGTTTCTGCTTAAAGGTCTGTTGTTAGTCTGACCAACTTTTGTCTGTAGGTGATGTGGCCTTTCTCTCTGGCTGCCTTATCATTTATTCCTGAATTTCAGTCTTGAAGAATCTGATGATTTTGTGTCTTGGGGATGATCTTCTCATGGAGTATCTTACTGGGGTTTTCTGGATTTTTTGATTTTGAATGTTGGCCTTTCTTGTTATGTTGGAAAAGTTCTGGATGATATCCTAAAGGATGTTTTCTAACTTGGTTCCATTCTCCCTATCCAAGGTACCCCAGTCAGTCATAGGTTCAGTCTTTTTATATAATCTCATAGACCTCGGAGCTTTCTTTCATTCCTGTTCTTTTTTCTTCAACCTTGTCTGCCTGTTTTATTTCGGCAAGATAGTCTTCAGACTCTGAAGTTCCTTCCTCAGCTTGGTCTACATGGTTATTGATACTTGTGGTTGCACTGTGAAGTTCTGATGTTGTGTTTTTCAGTTCCATCAGGTCATTTATGTTCCTCTCTAAATTGGTTGTTTTGGTTAACAGCTCCTGTCATGTTTTTCATGGTTGTTAGCTTCTTTGCATTGGGTTAGAACATACTCCATTAGTTCAGCAAAGTTCATCATTAACCACCTTCTGAAGCCTACTTTTGTCAATGTATCCACCTCAGCCTCTGCCCAGTTCTGTGCCCTTGCTGGAGATATGCTAGCTGGGATCATTTGGTGAAGAGGCGGCACTCTGGCTTTTTAAGTTTTCAGCATTTTTTGATTTATTCTTTTCATCTTTGTGAGATTTTCTAGCTTGCATCTTTGAGGCTGCTGACCTTTGGATGGGATTCTTGCGGGGACTTTTTTGTTTGTGCTGTTTTTGGTGTTGCTTTCTGTTTGTTTGTTTTTCTTTTTTCTTTTTTTTTGTTTGAGATGGTGTCTCGCTCTGTTGCCCAGGCTGGAGTGCAGTGGTGCGATCTCGGCTCACTGCAAGCTTTGCCTCCCAGGTTCACGCCGTTCTCCTGCCTCAGCCTCCCGAGTAGCTGTAACTACAGGCACCCACCACCATGCCTGGCTAATTTTTTGTATTTTTAGTAGAGACAGGGTTTCACCGTATTAGTCAGGATGGTGTCGATCTGCTGACCTCATGATCTTCCCGCCTCGGCCTCTTAAAGTGCTGGGATTACAGGCGTGAACCACCGCACCCGGCCTCTGTTTGTTTGTTTCTCTAACCATCAGGCCACTTTTCTGTAGCACTGCTGTGATTTGCTTGGGATCTACTTCAGACCCTATTTGCCTGGGTTTCTCCCACACCTGGAGGTGTCAACCAGTGGAGCCTGCAGAATAGCAGAGATGACTGCTTGCTCCTTCCTCTGGGATCTTTGTCCCAGAAGGGGAATGACCCGATGACAGTGGGAACACTCCTTTATAAGTTATCTGATGATGTCTGTTGCGGGGGGTCTCACCCAGTCAGGATGTGTGAGATCTGGGAACCACTTAACAAAGCACTCTGGCTGCCCCTTGGTGGAGTGGCTGTGCTGCACTGGGGGAAATTCCGTACATCTGTACTGCCCGGATTGCTCAGAGCCAGCAGGGGGAAAGACTAAGTCTGTTGATCTGCAGAAACTACCTCATTGTTCCTGTTTTATGTGTTTCTTGTAGATAAGTTTTTTCTCATTTCCTGTTTTACTACCTTAATTTTTGTTTATTTTAACTTTATTGTTACATGCTTTATTTTTTCATTTTGATTTGCATACTTTCTATAAATATGTAATCATCTTGAAGTATATTGTAATTATCTTAAAATGGAGATTACATAAAACATCTTAAAATTAAAAAAATAAGGCCAGGCATGGTGGCTCACACCTGTAATCACAGCACTGTGGGAGGCTGAGGTGGATGGATCACCTGAGGTCAGGAGTTTGAGACCAGCCTGGCAACATGGTGAAACTCCGTTTCTATAAAAATACAAAAATTAGCTGGGTGTGGTGGTGGGCATCTGAGACTGAGGCAGGATATCTACAGAACCTTAATGGTTTTATGTATCATTATTATGATAGTAAAAAATTCTGTCTGTATATTTACATTTAATAGAGAGCTTTATATTTACATATGGTTTTATGATGCCATCTAGCATCATTTTATTTTTCAACATAATGGATTCATTTTAGCATTTGTGTTTGTTTATGTGCAGAGTATGTGTTTCTCAGACTGGATCTTGAACTCCTGGTCTCAGGAGATCTGACTACCTTGGCTTCCTAAAGCTGTAGAATTACAGGCATGAGCCACTGTGTCTGGCTACCATGTACCATTTCTTGTAGGACTGTGCTAGTTGTAATGAACACCCTGAAATTTAATTTAGGAAAGTCTTTATTTTTATTTTGTTTTTCAAGGAAAATTACTTTGAATTGAGTATTATTGGTTAGAATTTTTTTATTACATCAAATTTGGGAAGTTCTCAGCTTTCTTTTTCTTTAATTTACCTCTGTATTACTTTTTCCCTTATATTCATCATCTTCTAAGATTTATTTCATGAATATATTGATGTACTTGATGGTGTCCAATAAGTTTTACATTCCATATTTTTCTTTTGTTTTGCGATTTTATATTTTTATGTTATATATTTTAGGGTATGCCACTTCACACCAGTTAAGTGTGTTTTGATGTTTTTGTTTATATTATAATTGTGTATGACAATGTTTAACTCTGTGCAATTTAAGGCAGTTTGGAGCAGAATCAAATACAAATCAGCCATATGTCTATTGCCAATGTAATTATCTCTGTTTGTTTCCCTGTATAAATATTATCTCTGTATTTTTTATGACATGTATTTGTTATGTAGGTTTGTTGTAAATGGTTGTTCAGTCTTGTCTAGGTGAGCAGTCATCTCCTAATTTCAATATCTATTGTGAACCTATATTATTTTTGTGTGGGAGAAACACTCTTGGATTTGAAGATTATATACAAATTATCATAACTTTGTATCTTTTTTAGGTATTTATTTTTACTTGTCAGAACCACATATCAAAATTTATTATCAAACATTTTTAAATATGCTGTTTAGGCCAGGTGCAATGGCTCACGCTTGTAATCCCAGGTCTTTGGGAGACAAGGCTGGCGGATTGCCTGAGGTCAGGAGTTCGAGACCAGCCTGGCTAACATGGTGAAACCCTGTCTCTACTAAAAATACAAAAATTACCCAGGCATGGTGGTGCCTGTAGTCCCGCTACTCAGGAAGCTGAGGCAGGAGACTCACTTGAACCTGGGAGGTGGAGGTTGCAGTGAGCTGAGATCACGCCAATGCACTCCATCCTAGAGCAAGATTCCATCTTTGAAAAAAATAAAATATGCTGTTTAGTCTTATTAATTATATGACAATGTTATGCAACTTATCTCTAGAACATTTATATGTTGCAAAGCTAAATCTCAATACACATTAAACAAGAACCAATTTTTCTGATTTTCTGGCACTTTGCAAACACCACTCTGTTTTCTTTTTCTAGGAGTATAACTGCTTCATATATCTCCTACAGTCTCTTTTTGTGGCTGACTCATTTCATTTTGCATAATGTCATCAAGGTTTATCTTTATAGTTGTTAGAATATTTTTGGCTTTTTAAGTCCTAGGTGATATTCCAATATTTTTATATTTTAAATTATATCTACTGAATAATTTGGAGACAGAAATTTGCATTCCTTTTACCTATTGGCTTTCAGTAACAATGCTGCAATAATTATGGGTAGGCAAATAACTTCATATGGCCATCCATGTGAACATTTATATATGTGCTAACTTCTATTTTATTAGTTCACTTTTTTTTGAGACAGCGTCTCACTTTGTCACCCAGGCTGGAGGCAGGGGCGCGATCTTGGCTGACTGCAACCCCTGCTTCCCGGTTCAAGCGATTCTCCTGCCTCAGCCTCTTGAGTAGCTGGGACTACAGGCTCATGCCACCAAGCCCAGCTAATTTTTTTATTTTTAGTAGAGACAAGGTTTCACCATGTTGGCCAGGATGGTCTCAATCGCTTAACCTTGTGATCCACCTGCCTTGGCCCCCAAAGTCCTGGAATTACAGGCGTGAGCCACCATGCCCGGCCTATTAGTCTACTTTTTAGCCATTGTACTCATACCAAATTGTTTTTATTCTGTAACTTTGTAATGTATTTTGAAATCAGGAACTATAATGACTTCAACATTGTTCCCTTTTTTTTTTTGAAGACTTTGGGTACTTTATAGTCTTTTGAGAGTCCGTATACTACTTTTGGAGTTGCTGTTTCTATTTCCTCAAAAATGCAATGAGAAATTTTAAAAAAATTGCATTAAATCTCTGTATTACATTGAGCAGTATGGACATCTTCAAAATATTATTTCAGCCTTTGAACAGGAGCATGCTGTAGAGTGTGTTTAATATCTATATAGTTGTAAATTTTTCAGGTTTTGCCTGTTTTATACTCATTTCATTTTGGTCATAGAATGTAATTCATAAATTTTCAGTTTTAAAAAATTTGTTAGCACTTCTTTTTTTGCCTACCAGGTGGTCTATCAAGGAGAATGTTGTATGAGCTATTGAGAAGGGCATGCATCCTGATATTGTTGAGGCGTCTTCTCTATACCTCTGTTAGAAATAATTGTTTTATACTGCCTTCAAGTCCTCTCTTCACTTACTAATATTCTGTCTTGTATTATTTTTATTACAGAAAGTTGGGTATTGAAATGTCCTACCATAATTATATTACTGTCTAGGTGTTTTTTCCATTCTGTAAATATTTGCTATATATATCTGGAAACTTAACGTGAGATACAAACACACACAAACACATATATATACATAGGCTCCCAGTAAATGAATGTATTATTGTTTAATGTCCTTCTTTGTCTCTTTGCAGTTTTGACTTAAAGTATATTTTATAAAATGTGACAGTTTTTGACTTAAGATGTAGCTTGTGTAATATTATTTTGGCCTCTTCAGCTCTCATTTGGTTAATATTTGTATGGAATGTCTAAATCCATCTTGCCACTTTCAGTCCTTTTTTATCATTAGATTTTAGCTGACTGTTGTAGAAAGGCAAGTTGGATCTTGGTGTGAGAAACCAACTCACACATCCAAACCCAAAGAATGGACTCAGAGACCTGGAGAACAGCAAAAGTGAGACTTAATGACAGTCTTGCAAGATTGAGTGTCTGGCATGCAGGCACACACAGCACAGTTTCAGCAAACAATTTGTCTCTTAGCGCACAGGCCCCTCCCCCAGTTCCTCATAGACTGACTACTATGGGGACTACTATGGGGCCACAATCTTCCCAGATGTCACCTATTGGCAAGGGCTTTAGGTGTTTCCTTTTGAGTTGTCTTGTTGCATTTTGTTGCAGCCCAAAATGCATCGCAACTGTTCAGAACTCTTCAGACATTTGACTTGTGGCCCTAGTGGCTGCACTTAGCTGATAAGAAAGGGTACAATTATCTATGTTGCAAATTAACCTAAATTTTTTAGTGGGATGGGGAGGGGGTAGTTGCAAGGGCCCTGACCCATTGGTGCCTGGCTGCTGGGTAAAAGAGAAGGCAGTAAGGAGGTAGCTGGTGACTCAGTACACTCTGCTTCTTTATCACTTTATTTCCATGTAACCTGCTTAAAACGCACTTAGAATTGAGAACGGACTATCACATATAGGTTATTTTCTACATTGGTTTTTTATTTTTATTTTTATTTTTGAGACAAAGTCTCACTATGTCCTCCAAGCTGGAGTGCAATGGCATGATCTTAGCTCACTGTAACTTCCGCCTTCCAGGTTCAAGTGATTCTCCTGTCTCAGCCTCCCGAATAGCTGGGATTACAGGTGGGTACCACCACACCCAGCTAATTTTTGTATTTTTGTTAGAGATGGTGTTTCACCATGTAGGCCAGGCTGGTCTCAAACTCCTGACCTCAGGTGATCTGCCCATCTTGGCCTCTGAAAGTGCTGGGATTACAGGCTTGAGCCACCGCACCCAGCCACATTTTTTTTTTTTTTTTTAGATGGAGTCTCCCTCTGTCTCCCAGGCCGGAGTGCGGTGGCGCGATCTCGGCTCACTGCAAGCTCCACCTCCCGGGTTCACGCCATTTTCCTATCTCAGCCTCCCGAGTAGCTGGGACTACAGGTGCCCACCACCACGTCCGGCTAATTTTTTGTATTTGTAGTAGAGAGGGGGTTTCTCTGTGTTAGCCAGGATGGTCTCAATCTCCTCACCTCGTGATCCGCCTGCCTTGGCCTCCCAAAGTGCTGGGATTACTGGTGTGAGCCACCGTGCCTGGCCCCAAAATTTTTTTAATAAATCACTTTATTGAACGTATGTCTGTTGATTGGAAAGTTAGTTATATATATGTATGTGTATATATATAAACTCTGAAACAGACTCATTAATGTTATTTTGTTGTTTGATTCTTGTATCTTTGTCTCTCATTCTCTTTTTTTTTTTTTGAGACGGAGTCTCGCTCTGTCGCCCAGGCTAGAATGCAGTGGCCAGATCTCGGTTCACTGCCAGCTCCACCTCCCAGGTTCACGCCATTCTCCTGCCTCAGCCTCCCGAGTAGCTGGGAATACAGGCGCCCGCCACCATGCCCTGCTAATTTTTTTGTATTTTTAGTAGAGATAGGGTTTCACCATGTTAGCCAGAATGGTCTTGAACTCTGGACCTCATGATCCGCCCGTCTCGGCCTCCCAAAGTGCTGGGATTACAGGCGTAAGCCACTGTGCCGGGCCTCATTTTCTCTCTTAATTTGTGTCTTTTTTATTTTTTTGTTGATATATGTTTACTTCTTTCTTATTTTGTTTTATGTATCTATACAAATATATTCTTTGTGCTATCTTGGGGATTACATAACACCTCTAAAAGATACAACAATATATTTCAGTCTGGTAAAAAGAAAAAAACTTCAGTTGCATGCAAATGTTTTTTCTCATTACATCTGCCCTCAAAGTTTTCATTGATGTTTGAATTATATTTTTTAATGTTGTATATTCACTAACAAGATGTTTATAATGATTTCTATGCTTTTAATTTTCAAATTTTAGAGAATAATTAAAAATGTTTTCTGTACCATTATAATAATTCTTAAAAATTCAATTTTTGTGTTTGTGGATATCTTTTCCAGAAAATAATGTATTTTTCTATGACTATGTGTTGTTTCATTGAATAATGTTATTTTCAGTAGAAGCAACTGCTTTTAGCACCTTTTATATGTAGAGCATATGGAGTGCCAATACACTTTTTCAGAATTTGGTTATTTTTGAAGGTTTTGTTTTTTTTATTCAGCAGGACATATTTGCTGATGGTATTATACTCACTTGATAGTTATTTTTTTCAGGACTTTGACTATATCAGACAGTACCCTTCTGGCCTGCAAAATTTTTGTTGACAATTCACTGGCTATAAGACTATGCTTGCAAATGATACATCACTTTTATCTTGCAGTTTCCAAGAGGCTGTTTTTGCATGTGACTTTTGAAATTGTGCTTACATATATGTTTGTTATAAGTATCTTTGTGTATATCCTAGTTTGTTTTTTGAGCTTCTTCATTTTTTATGTCATTTTTTTCTTTCAGGATTTTTCAGTTAGTCTTTTTGATATTTTTTGCTGTCATAATTTCTGTTTTTCTGATATTTTACATATTTTTGTTCTTACCCTCATTTTTCTGATTTTCTGTAGTTCTCACTGTAGTTCTCATTTTCTGTTTCACTCACTGAGTATTCAATTTGTTTTCAATTTTTAAAATTAATACATACATTTTTTATGGTTTCTCTCTGAAACTTTTATAACATTTTTGATAAAACCATATTGCCTTATTTTGTATGCATTTGTAATCTTTGATTGAAATTTGGACATTAAAAAATGCTACCTGTCACAATCTTTATAATGTAGCTTTGTCCTGGCATAGTCTGAACAATTGTCTTGATTAGAGATCCTGGGAGTCTCTCAAACATGTTCCTATTATGTGTCTTATCTACAATTTTGTGTTTATTTTTTAATTAAAGGAGTTTGTGTTTCTTCTTTTTTTAGTTTTTTTTGAGACAGAGTCTTGCTCTGTCTCCCAGACTGGAGTGCAGTGGCGCAATCTTGGCTCCCTGCACCCTGCACCTCCTGGGTTCAAGCGATTCTCCCGCCTCAGCCTCCCAAGTAGCTGGGAATACAGGTGCACACTCTCACACCTGGCTACTTTTTTTTTTTTTTTAAGTAGAGATGGAGTTTCACCATGTTGGTCAGGTTGGTCTCAAACTTGTGACCTCAAGTGATCCACCAGCCTCAGCCTCCCAAAGTGCTGGAATTACAGGCGTGAACCACCACGCCTGGTTTATTTTTGGTTCTTCTTAATAGTAAGAACTTGCTACACCTGTTTTCTGTGTGTGGAACTGCAGCCTCTCTGCTGCTGTAACATTTAGCTATGGTCTCAGCAGACTTAAACTGTCATTCCAAAGTATACCAGTTTCTTTCAGCAGTATATGTCCATAGGAGACAGAAACCAGTGTCTAGACAGGACCCTAGAAGCAAGTAATAAAGATGTATGTGCCAGTATTTTAATTGTCTTTTAAAGAAGAAACCAAACCTTGGCAGTTTACTTCGAAAGGCACAGTTATATTGGGGAGCAGGAAGAGCTGTGTTGGGTAAATGTAACAGACTTTTCTTTTTCTTCTATGTCACTCTCTATGTTGTGCTCAGCTGGGGCATTTCACACATGTAACTTATTTATACATTTTCCTCAGATGTATTTTTGTTGTATGTTTTTGTTACATTTACATGTCCATAAAAAATTAGGGTCTTTGGGCCAGGCATGGTGGCCAGTGCGCCAAAGTGCGGTAATCCCAGCACTTTGGGAGGCTGAAGTGGACGCATCACCTGAGGTCAGGAGTTCAAGACCAGACTGGCTAACATGGCAAAACCCCATCTCTACTAAAAATACAAAAATTGGCTGGGCATGGTGGCGCGTGCCTGTAATCCCAGCTACTTTGGAGACTGGGGCAGGAGAACAGCTTGAGCCTGGGAGACAGAGGTTGCAGTGAGCCGAGATCATGCCATTGCACTCCATCCTGGGCTACAGAATGAGACTCCGTCTCAAAAAAAAAAAAAAATTAGGGCCTTTGTTCTTTTGCTTTGCCATCTTGTTTATGTAGTTTGTATAATTTTATGGGTTACATTTGTAAAGCATATTCATCTGAGTCTAGTAAATGGAGTAATTTGTTATTTTTATTTCTTTCAGTTATATATTCTCATTTTGCCCAAGACCTTTGGCCAGAGCAGGGCATAAAAGATTCTTTCCAAGAAGTCATATTGAGAAGATATGGAAAAGGTGGACATGAAGATTTACAGTTAAGAACAGACTGTAAAAGTGTGGATGAGTGTAATCTGCACAAAGAATGTTACAATGAACTAAACCAGTGTTTGACAACTACCCAGAGTGAAATATTTCAATGTGATAAATATGTGAACGTCTTTTATACATTTTCAAATTCAAATATACATAAGATAAGACATACAGGAAAGAAGCCTTTCAAATGTAAAAAATGTGACAAATCGTTTTGCATGCTTTTACACCTAACTCAACATAAAAGAATTCATATTAGGGAAAATTCTTACCAATGTGAAGAATGTGGTAAAGTCTTTAACTGGTTCTCAACCCTTACTAGACACAGAAGAATTCATACTGGAGAGAAACCCTACAAATGTGAAGAATGTGGCAAAGCTTTTAAGCAGTCCTCAACCCTTACTACACATAAGATAATTCATACTGGAGAGAAACCCTACAGATGTGAAGAATGTGGCAAAACCTTTAACCGGTCTTCACACCTTACTACACATAAAAGAATTCATACTGGAGAGAAACCCTACAGATGTGAAGAATGTGGCAGAGCTTTTAACCGGTCCTCACACCTTACTACACATAAGATTATTCATACTGGTGAGAAACCCTACAAATGTGAAGAATGTGGCAAAGCTTTTAACCAATCCTCAACCCTTACTACACATAAGATAATTCATGCTGGAGAGAAACCTTACAAATGTGAAGAATGTGGCAAAGCTTTTTACCGATTCTCATACCTTACTAAACATAAGATAATTCATACCGGAGAGAAGTTCTACAAATGTGAAGAATGTGGCAAAGGCTTTAATTGGTCCTCGACCCTTACTAAACATAAAAGAATTCATACTGGAGAGAAACCCTACAAATGTGAACAATGTGGCAAAGCTTTTAATGAGTCCTCAAACCTTACTGCACATAAGATAATTCATACTGGAGAGAAACCCTACAAATGTGAAGAATGTGGCAAAGCCTTTAACCGGTCCCCAAAACTTACTGCACATAAGGTAATTCATTCTGGAGAGAAACCCTACAAATGTGAAAAATGTGGCAAAGCTTTTAACCAATTCTCAAACCTTACTAAACATAAGATAACTCATATTGGAGATACATCTTACACATATCTAGAATGTGATAAAGCCTTTAGCCAGTCTTCAACTCTTACTAAACATAAAGTAATTCATACCGGAGAGAAACCCTACAACTGTGAAGAATACAGCAAAACTTTCAACCAGTCCTCAAACCTTATTGAACAAAGTAATTCATACTGGAGAGAAACGCTACAAATGTGAAGATGTGGCAAAGCCTTTAACCAGTCCTGAATTCTTACTAAACATAAGAAAATTCATACTGAAGAGGAACCCTATGAATGTGAAGAATATGGCAAAGCCTTCAACGAAGTCCTCAATTCTTACCAGACATAAAATAATTCATGGGCTGGGTATAGTGGCTCACGCCTGTAATCCCAGCACTTTGGGAGGCTGAGACGGGTGAATCACATGAGGTCGAGTGTTCGAGACCAGCCTGACCAACATGGTGAAATCCCGTCTCTACTAAAAATACAAAATTAGCCAGGCGTGGTGGTGCATGCCTGTAATCCCAGCTACTTGGGAGGCTGAGGCAGAAGAATTGCTTGAACCCGGGAGGCAGAGGTTGCAGTGAGCCGAGATCGTGCCATTGCACTCCAGCCTGGGCAACAAGAGTAAAGAGTAACACTCTGTCTCAGGAAGAAAAAAAAAAAAGATAATTCATACTGAAAAGAAACTCTACAAACTTGAAAGATGTGACAGTGCTTTTGACAACAACTAAAACTTTTTTAAACATAAAAAATCATACTGGTGAGAAATCCTAGAAATGTAAAGAATGTGACAAAGCCTTTAAATGGTTGTCACACTTGATTATAGGTAAGATAGTTCATGCTGAAGAAAACTACAAGTGTGAACAATGGCAAAACTTTTAACGAATGCTCACACCTTATTGCACAGGAGAGCATTTATACTTGAGAAAAATTGTACAAATATAAAGACCATGAAAAAGCCATTAATATCTATTCACATCTTACCACTGGAGAGTTCATACTTAATAAAAGGAATATAAGTGCAATTACCATCAAAAGATCTTTCAGGAAATACAAACCTTTAAAGTGAAGAAGGTATTTATTTTGAAGATGAACATTACAAATGTGAAGAGGGTTGTAGTACCTTTATTTGTATCACAGATTTTATTGTACATATTTTGTACTAGAAGAAGACTCTGAAGTAGTTGCTCAAAGTTTGTTCAACATCAGGGAATTTATATTGAAGAAAAACCTTGCAAATTTAATAAATTTTAAACACTTTTTCAAAAAGTACAGCTTAGAAGACACCAGAGTTCATACTAAAATATATTTTTGCAGATGCAGTAAAAATGAAAATATTTAACCAAAATTAAATCTGTATAAATGTCAGAGAATTTACAGTACAAATATATAAGGCACTGACACTTCAGATATACTAAATCAGAGTGCTGAGTATAGAAAATAAAACTAAAGTTGGGGCCGGATGCAGTGGCTCACATCTGTAATCCAGCACTTTGGGCGGCTGAGGTGGGTGAATCACCTGAGGCCAGGAGTTTGAGACCAGCCTGACCAACATGGAGAAACCGCGGCTCTCCTAAAAATACAAAATTAGCCACGTAGGGTGGTGTATGCCTTGTAATTCCAGCTACTCGGGAGGCTGAGGCAGGAGAATTGCTTGAACCTGGGAGGTGGAGGTTGTGGTGAGCCGAGATTGCGCCACTGCACTCCAGCCTGGGCAACAAGAGCGTAACTCTGTCTCAAAAAAAAGGAAAAAAAAAGCAACAACTAAAGTTGGTAGAAAAATTATTTGTATGTAACTTTAAAAGGAGTAGGAAGGGTTTTTTGCAGAGTTATTATGTTCAAAGTATACTTTATTTCTTGAAGAAATTACAGATTTTTTGTAAATAATGATGTAATTCAACTCTCAAAATATTTCCTACTGTTTATTTTGGTTGTATTCACGTGTGAAAGCATGTGATCAGTTACTGCTGCATTAAAAACGTGAGAGTCTTTTTTATTAAGTGGCCATTATGATCTTCTCTATGAAAGAGTAAGGACATGAAAATGTAAGATGCATGATGAAAAATTAAGTGAAGTGGCTCTTTGTGGTTAACTTATATTGAATGATGCATTAGGTAGGTGTTCACAGTAATATGATTTTGCATTATGAGAAGAAAACATTTTTAATTTTACTTAAAATTAAATGAAAATAAATTAGTATATTATTGTACTAATTGTACTTTTGTATAATAAAATCCAGTATATTTTAAAAATGTTAGATTATGTGTGAAGTTAATATTTTAATCCAATATTTTTAACATGTTAAATACTATTGTGCATTTAATGAAGTGTTATTATGCCACGAACCTTAACCTGTTCCACTTTACTTAAGGGTATAGATGAAAGATCACAACAATAAGGGGCCAGGCGCAGTGGTTCACGCCTGTAATCCCAGCACTTTGGGAGGCCAAGGCGGATGAATTACGAGGTCAGGAGTTCGAGACCAGCCTGGCCAACATGGTGAAACCCTGTCTCTACTAAAAATACGAAAATTAGCCTGTCGTGGTGGCTGGTGCCTGTAATCCCAGCTACTTGGGAGGCTGAGGCAGAAGAATAGCTTAAAACCATAAGACAGAGGTTGCAGTGAGCTGAGATCGTGCCACTGCGCCTGGATTAACATCTCAAGTTATCTCTTTTGTCAGTGGGTTTAAACCACAAATTAGTTAAAGAATATTGTTTCTGTAGGTTAAATTTTTCTTTTTCAATCATTTCAATTTATTTTTAAAATTTTTTGTGGGTACCTAATATGAGTATATATTTATGCCATATTTATGCATATTTTGATGCAGGAGTAAAATATATAATCACATCAGGGCAAATGGGGTATCCATCACCTCTAGCATTTATCCTTTGTATTACAAACAATCCAATTCTACACTTTTAGTTATTTTAAAATGCACAATTGTTATTGGTCACAGAGTTATTTTTATGGTCATAATAAAAAATATGCAAGTATAAAATCATACATTTCTGAGTCCTAAATAAATATTAAATTTTTCTTACATATATTTTTGAACATGTGGCCTGTCTGCCTGCAAACACATACAGACTTTTAGTTTTGATTTACATAGAGTTAAATATATATTAGTCTAAAGATAAACCTTAGCTGTAAGAAAACTATGGAGTATGAGTTTGTACCCATTTTCAGAAAAAAAAGCAATATAGGAACAAAGCAAGTCATTTTAACAAGGTGGCTACTAGAAAACTAAAAACCTCAAAAACGCCAAAAGCAAACGTATACTCTCTACTTTGTATTGAATTTATTACTGTATAATCTATGCCTTATGCTTCCAAATCTCCCGATGCAAATTATCTGTTTATACTTGCCTGGTACTCATGACAGACCTCTAATTTTTTTGTGTTTTTTATATTTTATAGTTTATGAAATATTCATTATATGAGCTGGAATGTGACTATAAGAATAATTTTTATGAAATGTAGTCCATGCAAAATAATTTTTATATGTAATTCCACAATTAGTATTTTGTTACATTTTATTTAGTTAGAACACTCCATTTTGTTTTCAATTGGAGAACTGTATATAAGCTTACTATTCTTTAGTTATTGTTCTTTTTGCTTTTTATAATTGATATAAGTAAATTTATTTATGGAGTCAAATTGTTCAGGTAAATACAAGGGAAGCTTAGTAAGTCATGAAGATGTTTTTATATGTAAATGTGGAAAGCATATATAGCAGTTCTTGCTGTGTAACATGCTCCAGAAAAAGCCATAAACATTTCTGCTAAAGTTGGTTTGTAACTTCAAGTCAGAGATAGAAAATAGTGGTGAAGAAATAAAACTGATTTTTTATGTGGAGAGGACACTTTTTCCAGGCTGCAAAGCTGAGTGTTGCTGGAATTTAAAAAAAAAAAAAAAAAATGTAGCCGGGCATGGTGGCTCACACCTACAATCCCAGCACTTTGGGAGGCTAAGACAAGTTGGTCAGGAGTTCAAGACCAGCCTGGCCAAGATGGTGAGACCCCCGTCTCTACTAAAAATACAAAAGTTACCCGGGCATGGTGGTGGGTGCCTGTAATCCCAGCTATTTTGGGGGCTGAGGCAGAGAATCACTTGAACCCGGGAGGTGGAGGTTGCAGTGAGCCGAGATTGCACCACTGTACTCCAGCCTGGGCGACAGAACGAGACTCTGCCTTTAAAAAAAAAAAAAAAAAAAAAAGCTGGCCTGGTGCGGTGGCTCACACCTGTAATCGCAGCATTTTGGGAGGTCGAGGTGGGCGGATCACAAGGTCAGGAGATGGAGACCATCCTGGCTAACACAGTGAAACCCTGTTTCTACTAAAAATACAAAAAATTAACTGGGCATGGTAGAGGGGGCCTGTAGTTCCAGCTACTCTAGTTGCAGCTACTCGGGAGGCTGAGGCAGGAGAATGGCGTGAACACGGGAGGCAGAGGTTGCAGTGAACCGAGATCACGCCACTGCTCTCCAGCCTGGGCGACAGAGAGATTCCGTCTCTGGCTCCGTCTCAAAAAAAAAAAAAAAAATGCTGCTTTCATTTTCTTCAGATTTGTTCGTATTATGTGTATTCCAGCTATGTATGCATCACAGCCCTTATTTTTCTATGTTGTGGCTACAGTTTTCTCATTGTTGTCTTCATGCCGTTTCATTTCACATGGTACCTTGTAGATTTTGATGAGAAACTTGGTATTTTTTAATGCCCTGAAAAAATGTTTTTGTTTTCTATTTCTTTAAGATGGAGTTTAGGCCGGGCGCAGTGGCTCACGCCTGTAATCCTAGCACTTTGGGAGGCCGAGGCAGGCAGATCACAAGGTCATGGAGACCATCCTGGCTAACAAGGTGAAACCCCGTCTCTACTAAAAATACAAAAACAAAATTAGCCGGGCGTAGTGGCGGGGGCCTGTAATCCCAGCTACTCAGGAGGCTGAGGCCGGAGAATGACGTGAACCCGGGAGGCGGAGCTTACAGTGAGCCGAGATCGCACCACTGCACTCCAGCCTGGGCGACAAAGCGAGACTCCGTCTCAAAAAAAAAAAAAAAAAAGGATGGAGTTTCACTCTTGTTGCCAAGGCTGGAGTGCAATGGTGCAATCTCAGCTCCCTGCAACCTCTGCCTCCTGGGTTCAAGTGATTCTCCTGCCTCAGCCTCCTAAATCGCTGGGGTTACAGGTATGCGCCACCACGTCCAGCTAGTTTTGTAGTTTCAGTGGAGATGGGGTTTCACCCTGTTGATCAGGCTTGTCTTGTTTTTTTTTTTTTTTTTTTTTTTTTTCCCCCGAGACGGAGTCTCGCGCTGTCACCCAGGCTGGAGTGTAGTGGTCGGATCTTGGCTCACTGCACGCTCCGCCTCCCGGGTTTACGCCATTCTCCTGCCTCAGCCTCCCGAGTAGCTGGGACTACAGGCGCCCGCCACCACTCCCGGCTAGTTTTTTTTGTATAGTAGAGACGGGGTTTCACCGTGTTAGCCAGGATGGTCTCGATCTCCTGACCTTGTGATCCACCCGTCTCGGCCTCCCAAAGTGCTGGGATTACAGGCTTGAGCCACTGTGCCCGGCGGATCAGGCTTGTCTTGAACTTCTGACCTCAGGTGATCCACCCACCTCGGCCTCCCAAAGTGCTGGGATTACAGGTGTGAGCCAAAAGTGGGTTTAACTGGAGAGTCTGCTTATCAATATAACTTTCAGATCAGTGAATTAAGATAAAGGCATACACTGTCCACAGGTGAGAGAATTAAATCAGTTGCATGGGTTTCGTTTGTTTGTAAAAGGAAAATCTTACTACATTGTTATACAAAGTGTGGCAAATATAAAATTTGCTAGAAAATATACCTTAAAATGTATTTATTTATTTATTTATTTTCAAGAAGGAGTCTCACTCTACAGCCCAGGCTGGAGTGCAGTGGCACAATCTCGGTTCACTGCAACCTCTGCCTCCCAGGTTCAAGCGATTCTCCTGCCTCAGCCTCCTGAGTAGTTGGGATTACAGGTGCTCACCACCACGCCTGGCTATTTTTGTATTTTAAGTAGAGATGGGGTTTCACCATGTTGGCCAGGCTGGTCTCGAACTCCTGACCTCGTGATCCACCCACCTTGGCCTCCCATAGTGCTGGGATTACAGGCGTTAGCCACGGCACCCAGACTTTATTTTTTATTTTATTTTATTTATTTATTTATTTTTGTGATGGAGTTTTGCTCCTGTTGCCCAGGTTGGAGTGCAATAGTGTGATCTCGGCTTCGCAACCTCCACCTCCCGAGTTCAAGGGATTCTCCTGCCTCAGCCTTCCCGAGTAGCTGGGATTACAATGCGCCATCCACGCCCTGCTAATTTTATATTTTTAGTAGAGACAGAGTTTCTCCATGTTGGTCAGGCCGGTCTTGAACTCCTGACCTCAGGTGATCCGTCCTCCTCGGCCTCCCAAAATGCTGGGATTACAAGCATGAGCCACTGCACCTGGCAAAAATTAAATTTTTACGAGAGTTAATGGTAAGTGAGCAATTTTATACGTAATTCTCTTTGATATAGCATGACTTATGTTTCCACGCAGAATCTTCTATTTTTAAGTGTAAACGTTAAAGTTTGCAAAATAGTAAAATGACCTCTGTGAATTTGCAATTTGGAGGAATATTTTTTTTCTATGCTGATATTGCAATTTGGAGGAATTTCTCACTCTTATTTTGTATAATTTTTTATTTTATTTTATTTTATTTATTTATTTTTTTTTTTTTGAGATGGAGTCTCGCTCTGTCACCCAGGCTGGAGTGCAGTGGCCGGATCTCAGCTCACTGCAAGCTCCGCCTCCCGGGTTTATGCCATTCTCCTGCCTCAGCCTCCCGAGTAGCTGGGACTACAGGCGCCCGCCACCTCGCCCGGCTAATTTTTTTTTTGTATTTTTTAGTAGAGACGGGGTTTCACCGTGTTAGCCAGGATGGTCTCGATCTCCTGACCTCGTGATCCACCCATCTGGGCCTCCCAAAGTGCTGGGATTACAGGCTTGAGCCACCGTGCCCGGCCCTGTATAATTTTTTAAATGGGTGAAGTTCAGTCTTCAGTTTTTATTTTTAGTCACCTAACTGTAGCCAACTCCTCAGTCATTTTCTCTGGATAACTTTTGGAGGTCCTGACAGCTTTTGGATTAAAACATTTACTGTTAGTTTGCATGCAAACTAGTTATACGGTGTTCACAGAGTGGCCAGTTATGTGAGCATAGGCAACACCTGCCCCCTTAGTGTCTTTCATACCATTACCATCATCACCAGAAACTCCAAGTGCCCCAAGCTTAAAGCCAAAATCCTGAAGTACATCGGCTCCTGCCTTGCAATGTGCTGGGTCCAGAACATGCTGGTAAAATATCAGACTTCCTGGCCGGACGTGGTGGCTCAGGCCTGTAATCCTAGCACTTTGGGAGGCTGAGGCTGGCGGATCACAAGGTCAGGAGTTCGAGACCAGCCTAGTCAATGTAGTGAAACCCCATCTCTACTAAAAATACAAAAACATTAGGCAGTGTGGTAGCGCACACCTGTAATCCCAGCTACTCATGAGGCTGAGGCAGGAGAATCACTTGAACCTGGGAGGTGGAGGTTGCAGTGAGCCGAGACGGAGCCACTACACTCCAGCCCAGGCGACAGTGGGAGACTTCCGACCTCAGGTGATCCACCCCTGGCCTCCCAAAGTGCTGGGATTACAGGCGTGAGCCACCGTGCCCGGCCTTGAACTGTTGATTCTATATTTTGTCTATTATGAAGAGTGCTGCAAACAACATAGAAGTGCAAATGTTCTTCATTAGGCATTATTTGTTTTGGACACACATCCAGTGGTGCAATTGCTGTGTTACATGGTAGTTTGATTGTAAGTTTTTTGAGAAATCTCTATTTCATTTTTCATAATAGCTGTCTTCATTTACATTCAAACCAACAGTATGCAAGCATTCCCTTTTCTTCACATCTTTCCCAGCACTTTATTCTTTTTCTTTTTAATAAGAGTCATATTACAGGAGTGACTTGATATCTCATATTGTTTTTTGGCTTGTCTTTCCCTGATCATAATTGACATTGAGCATTTTTAAATATTTCTGTTGGCCATATCTATGTCTTTTCTTGAAAAAGACTTATTTAAGCCTTTTGCTTATTTTATTTGTTTTTTGTTGTAGTCATTTGAGTTTCTTATATATTTTTAATATTAACTCCTTGTCACATGTACGATTTGCAAATACTTTCTCTCATTACTTAGTTGTCTCATCCTGTTGATTGTACCATATTCTGTGCAGAAGCTTTATAATTTGAAGTAATTTGACTAATCTATTTTTTCTTCTATTCCCTGGGATTTTGAGGTTAAATAAAACTCACTGCCCAGAACAATGTTATGGGGATTTCACTCTATTTTTTGGTAGTAGTTTCAGGCCTTACATTTAAGTATCTAATTTATTTTCAGTTGATTTTTTTATATGGTGTGAGATAAGGATCTCATTTTACTGTGCTGCCTGTGGATATAGTTTTCTGAACACCATTTATTGAAGATACTGTTCTTTCCTTAAGAAATCATCATTTTTATTTAAAATCAGCTAGCTGTAAATACACAGATGTATTTCTGGTCTCTCTTTTTCTGCTCAGTTGGCCTATATGTCTGCTTTTATTCAGTACCATACTGTTTTAGTTACTATAGCTTTGTGGTACATTTCAAAGTCAAGTAGAGGGATATCTTCACTTTTTTTTCTTTTAATTGCTTTGGCTATTCGGATCTTTTATGGTACCATACAAATTTTAGATATACATTTTTAAATTTCTTTTTTTTTTTGAAACAAAGTCTCACTCTGTCGCCCAAGTTGGAGTGCAGTGGTGTGATTTCGGCTCACTGCAACCTCCACCTCCTGGGTTCAAGTGTTTCTCCTGCCTCAGCCTCCTGAGTACCTTGGACTACAGGCCCAACAGGTGCACACCGTCATGCCCAGCTAACTTTTGTATTTTTAGTACAGATGGGGTTTCACGACTGGTCAGACTGGTCTCAAACTCCTTATCTTGTGATCTGCCTGCCTCGGCCTCCCAAAGTGCTGGGATTACAGGCGTAAGCTGCCATGCTCAACCTACTGTTTAAATTTTCTATGAAGTATGTCACTGGTATTTTGATAGAGGTTGCATTATATCTGTAGATCATTTTGCATAATACAGATATTTAATTACTAATAATGCCAATTCACAAATGAATAATATTATTTTATTTGTATATTACTTAATTTCTTTCATGTTCTTTAGAGTATAATGTAAGATGTTTCAACTTTTTGGTTATATTTATTTCAGAGCATAGTTACTAAAGTTATTTTAGATGGAATTGTTTTTAATTTCATTTTGAGATAGTTATTGTATAGAAATGCTACTTAGTAGCTTATTTATTCTGAAAGTTTAATAACTTTGTTTATTAGTTCTAATAGTTTTTTGTAAAGACTTAGGCTTTTCTATACTTCAGATATTGTATAGAAATAAAAGATTATTATAAAGGGATAATTTAAATTCCTTTTTTCCAAGCTGGATGCTTTTGATTTTACTCTCTAATTTCTTTGTCTTGGACATTTAGTAATATGTTTAGTAAGACTCACTAGAGTGGGCATCCTTGTCTTGTTCTAGCTCTTAGAGTAAAAGCTTGCAACATATCCCTGTTTAGCATGTTATTAGCTATGCATTTTTTGGTTATAAGTGGCATTTATTGGCTGAGGTGCAATTGTTCCATACCTATTTTTTTTCAGAGATTCATCATAAGGGAGTGTCAACTTTTGTCAAACTTTTCTTCTGCATCTATTTCTTTCTTTTTGTACTTTGCATCTATTTAAATGTTAAGGTTGTGAAATTACAATAAATCCTACATAGATACAAAAACTCCTCAGAGACTACTATGAAGATCTCTATGCCTGCAAACTAGAAAATTAGGAGAAAATAGATAAAATCCTGGATACTCAAACTTCCAAGATTGAGCCAGGAAGAAACAGAAGTCTTGAACAAAGCAAAAATGTAAAAAAAATTAATTGAATTAGTAATTAAAAAAACTACCAAGTGTGATTCACCATGTAAAGATAATAAAACCAAAAAATGATATGATTAACACAATAGATGCAGAAAAAAGCATTCAAGAAAGTTCAACATTCATGACAATATTCTCCACAAAGTAGGCATTGATGAAACATACCTCAAAATAATAAGCCATCTATGACAAATCCTCAGCTAACATTATACTTAACAAGCAAAAGCTGTACGCATTCTCTATTAGAATAAAAATAAGACAAGAATATCCACTTTATCCCTTCTATTCAACACAGTTCTGGAAGTCCTAGTCAGAGCAATTCAACAAAATAAAGAAATAAAAGGCATCTAAAGCTTGGCGCGGTGGCTCATGCCGGTAATCCCAGCCCTTTGGGAGGCCAAGGCGGGTGGATCACCTGAGGTCAGGAGTTCAAGACCAGACTGACCAACATGGAGAAACCCCATCTCTACTAAAAATACAAAATTAGCCAGGAGTGGTGGCACATGCCTCTAATCCCAGCTACTCAGGAGCCTAAGGCAGGAGAATCGCTTGAACCCAGGAGGCTGAGTTTGCAATGAACGGAGATCACACCATTGCACTCCAGCCTGGGCAACATGAACGAAACTCCGTCCCCCTGACCCCACCCCCGAAGAAAAGTCATCTAAATAGAAAGAGAGGAAGTCAAATAATCTTCACTGATTATATAATTCTCTACCTAGAAAACAAAAGATTTTGGGCCGGGTGCAGTGGCTCATGTCTGTAATACCACACTTTGGGAGGCCGAGGCGTGTAGATCACTTGCGGTCAGGGGTTCAAAACCACCCTGGCCAACATAGCTAAACCCCATCTCTACTAAAAATACAAAAGTAGCCGGGTGTGGTGGTGCATGCCTGAAATCCATGAGAGGCTGAAGCAGGAGAATCACTCGAACCTGGGAGGCAGAGGTTCCAGTGAGCTGGAATCACGTCATTGCACTCCAGCCACTCCAGCCTGGGCAACAAAAGCAAAATTCCATCTAAAAAAAAAAAAAATTTCACCAAAAGACTCCAAAGCTTAATGCATGACTTTAGCAAAGCATCAGGATACAAAATTAATACACACAAGTAGCATTTTTGTACACCAATAACATTCAAAGTCCCGAACAGTTTTATTTATTTATTTATTTATTTTTGAGATGGAGTTTTGCTTTTGTTACCCAGGCTGGAGTACAATGGCACGATCTCGGCTCACTGCAACCTCTGCCTCCCAGGTTCAAGCGATTCTCTGGCCTCAGTCTCCTGAGTAGCTGGGATTACAGGCACGTACCACCACGCCAGGCTAATTATTTGTATTTTTAGTAGAGACGTGGTTTCACCATGGCCAGGCTGGTCTTGAACTCCTGACCTCAGGTGACCCACCCGCCTCGGCCGCCCAGAGTGCTGGGATTACAGGCGTGAGCCACTGTACCCGGCCAAGAACAGTTTTATTTTGAATAACCACAGACAAAAAATAATATACCTACATATACACTAAACCAAAGTAGTAAAATATCTCTACAAGAAGAAGTCCAAAACACTACTGAAAGAAATAAGAGACAATGCAAATAAATAAAAAAGCATTCTATGCTCATGGATTTGAAGAAAATGTAACTAAAATGTCTATGCTGCCTAAAGCAGCCTACAGATTAAGTGGTATTTCTATCAAACTATCAATGACATTTTTTATAGAATTAAAAAAAAGAAGGCCGGACGCAGTGGCTCACACCTGTAATCCTAGCATTTTGGGAGGCCAAGGCGGGCAGATCCCAAGGTTCAAGAGATCGAGACCATCCTGGCCAACATGGTGAAACCCTGTCTCTACTGAAAATAGAAAAATTACCCTCGTGTGGTGGCAGGCGCCTGCAGTCCCAGCTACTTGGGAGGCTGAGGCAGGAGAATCGCTGGAGCCCAGGAGGCGGAGGTCGCAGTGAGCTGAGATTATGCCACTGCACTCCAGCTTGGCGACAGAATCAGACTCCGTCTCAAAAAACAAAACAAAACAAAACAAAACAAAAAAACCGGGTGTGGTGGCTCACACCCGTACTCCAGCACTGTGGGAGGCTGAGGCAGGCAGATCACAAGGTCAGGATATCGAGACCATCCTGGCTAACACAGTGAAACCCCATCTCTACTAAAGCTACAAAAAATTAGCCAGGCATTGGTGGCACACGCCCGTAGTCCCAGCTACTCGGGAGGCTGAGGCAGTAGAATCGCTTGAACCTGGGAGGCGGAAGTTGCAGTGAGCCAAAATTGCCGCCACTGCACACCAGCCTGGGCGACAGAGTAAGATTCTGTCTCAGAAAAATAAAAACAAACAAAAAAACAAAACAAAACAAAAAAACTATTCTAAAATCTATACGGAATAATAAAAGAACCCTAATAGCCAAGGCAACTTTATACAAAATGAATAAACCTGGAGGCCTCCCATTACCTGACTTTAAACTACTACGAGCTACAGTAACCAGTGTAACATGGTTCAGGTACAAAAATATACATATAGACCAATAGAACACAAGAGAGAGCCCTGAAATAAAGCTACATCTTTACAGCCGACTTAGTTTTGACAAAGTCAACAAATAAAGGGGAAATAACTCCCTGTTTAATTAATTGTACTGGGAAGACTGGTTAGTAATATGCACAAGAAAACTGGATGCCTACCTCTTCCCATATAAAAAACGTAACTAAGGCCGGGCACGGTGGCTCAAGCCTGTAATCCCAGCACTTTGGGAGGCCGAGATGGGCGGACCACGAGGTCAGGAGATCAAGACCATCCTGGCTAACACGGTGAAACCCCGTCTCTACTAAAAAATACAAAAAACTAGCCGGGCGAGGTGGCGGGCGCCTGTAGTCCCAGCTACTCGGGAGGCTGAGGCAGGAGAATGGCGTAAACCTGGGAGGCGGAGCTTGCAGTGAGCTGAGATCCGGCCACTGCACTCCAGCCTGGGTGACAGAGCCAGACTCCATCTCAAAAAACAACAACAACAACAACAACAACAACAACCAAAAAAACGTAACTAAAGACATATTAAAGACTTACCTGTGAGTCTTCAAGCTACAAAAATTCAAGAACACCTAGAAAGTACTCTTCTAGACACTGGCCTCTGGAAAAAAAAAAATAAAGAAACCTTAAAACTAATAAAGGTGAGTGCAACAAACATAAAAATCAAAAATTGGCATCTAAACTAAAGAGCTTCTGCAAAGAAATAGAAACTATCAACAAAGTGAACAGACAAGCTACAATATGAAATAAAAGATTTGCAAACTGCATACAATGAAAGATTAATATATAGAATCTATAAGAAATAGTCGGGCGCGGTGGCTCACGCCTGTAATCCTAGCACTTTGGGAGGCTGAGGCGGGTGGATCACCTCAGGTCAGGAGTTCAAGACCAACCTGGCCAACATGGTGAAACCCCATCTCTACTAAAAGAAAAATACAAAAATTAGCCAGGCATGGTGACGCATGCCTGTAATCCCAGCTACTTGGGAGGCTGAGGCAGGAAAATAATTTGAACCCCAGGAGGTGGAGGTTGCAGTGAGCCAAGATCGCGCCACAGCACTCCAGACTAGGCAACAAGAATGAAACTCTGTCTCAAAGAAAGAAAGAAAGAAAGATATTTAATAAGAAAAAGGGCGACAAATGATATGAATATGCATCTCCAAAAGGAAGACATGAGAGCTGCCAATAAACATGCAAAAATTGCTCAACATCCCTAATCATCAGAGAGACGTAAATCGAAGTGACAATGGGATACCATTTCACAGCAGTTAGAATGTCTGTTATTAAAATGTCATTGGCTGGGCGCAGTGACTAATGCCTGTATTCTCAGCACTTTGGGAGGCCAATGCGGGTGGATCACCTGAGGTCAGGAGTTGGAGACCAGCATGGACAACATGGCAAAACCCGTCTCTAATAAAAATACAAAAATTAGCCAGCTTGGTGGTGAGCACCTGTAGTCCCAGCTACTTGGGAGGCTGAGGCAAGAGAATCACTTGAACCTGGGAGGCGGAGGTTGCAGTGAGCTGAGATCACACCACTGCACTCCAGCCTGGGTGACAAAGCGAGACTCTGTCTCAAAAAAATAATAAGAATAAATTTAAAAATTGAAAATGTTGAAGTTGTAAAGAAAAGGGAATCTTTATACACTGTTGGTAAAAATGCAAATTAATTTAGCCTCTCTAAAAAACAGTTTGGAGATTTCTGAAAAAAACTAAAAATAGAGCTGCCATTTGACCCATACGCCTCATTACTGGGTATCTACCCGAAGGAGAATAAATTATTTTTCTAAAAAGACACCTGCAGTCGGCTAGGCACAGTGGCTCACACCTGTAATCCCAGCACTTTGGGAGGCCAAGGCGGGTGGATCACGAGGTCAGCAGTTAGAGACCAGCCTGGCCAACATGGTGAAACCCCGTCTCTACTAAAACTACAACATTAGCCAGGTGTGGTGGCAGGCGCCTGTAATCCCAGCTACTCGGGAGGCTGAGGCAGGAGAACTGCTTGAACCTGGGAGGAGGAGGAGGTTGCAGTGAGCCGAGACCGCACCATTGCACTCCAGCCTGGGCGACAGAGCGAGACTCCGTCTCAAAAAAAAAAAAAAAAAAAAAAAAAATACACTGCAATCAGATCTTTATTGCATCACTATTCACAATAAAAAAGACACAAAATAAACCAGGTACTCATGAAACTTACATTGAATAAAGAAAATGAGGTCCTTATACACCTTGCAATACTATGCAGCCACATTAAAAAAAAGAAGTAATGTCCTTTGCAGCAACATGAATGCAACAAATGGTCATTATTATAAGCAAATTAACACAGATCAGGAAAACAAATACTGCATGTTCTCACACGTGAGAGGTAAACACTGGATGCACATGGAAACAAAGATGGGAACCATAAACACTGGGAATTCTAAAAATAAGAAAGAAGGAAGGGAAAACAAGCACTGAAAAGCTACGTATCTACAAAATTAGCTGAGCATGGTGGCACATGCCTGTAATCCCAGCTACTTGAGAGACTGAGGCAGGAAAATCGCTTGAACCCGGGAGGCGGACGTTGCAGTGAGCCGAGATCGTGCCATTGCACTCCAGCCTGGGCAACAAGAGCGAAACTCCATCTCAATAAAAAAAAAGAAAGAAAGAAAGAAAGAAAAACTATGTATCAGGTATAATGTACATATGTACATAACTTGGGCAATGGGATTATTAAGTGCCTAAATGTCTGCATCATGCAGTATAACTATGTGACAAATCTGCACACATACCCTCAAATCTAAAATAAAAATAATAAAATGCTTTGGGCTATAATATGTCACATTTTTCTAGCTGGAATTGGGGTGAAAGACACGGAATTATATCCCCTTTGGGCACAGGGTGAATGTTTCTATTCCAGGTCTCCCCAAATTTTATGAGCTAACATCTGTAAAAGCTCTTGGCCTATAGTCCAAGGTTTTCTTCCCAAGTATGCAGTTAAAATAAATGACTCTACATCTTTATTTTTTATTAACTGTACATTAGACTATAGAGTTAATTTGTCACTCTACTCTTTAGGGAATAAATATTAGTATACAACCTGTATTGCTTTAATAAAGAAATTATTTCTTTAGTTTTGATTCTTCAGGATATGATTCAATTCCCTGGTGAATCAAAACTGAGAAGAGAATAACTTACTTGCTAAGGTAATGGATGTAGGGGAGCCTCATGACTTTTGACCAACATCTCTCCTCCACCACCAGCCCCAGGCAATCATCATTCTACACTTTGCTTTTATTAGTTTGAATTTTTTAATATTCTACATAGAAATGGGATAATGTAGCCGGGTGTGGTGACTCACATCTGTAATCCCAGTTACTTGGGAGGCTGAGGCTGGAGAATCGCTTGAACCCTGGGAGGTGGACATTGCAGTGAGCCAAGATGGGGCCACTGCACTCCAACCTGGGCGACAGAGAGAGACTCCATCTCAAAAACAAAAAAAAAAAAAAGAAAGAAAAGGGCCGGGCGAGGTGGCTCAAGCCTGTAATCCCAGCACTTTGCGAGGCCAAGACGGGCGGATCACGAGGTCAGGAGATCGAGACCATCCTGGCTAACACGGTGAAACCCCGTCTCTACTAAAAATACAAAAACTTAGCCGGGCGAGGTGGCAGGCGCCTGTAGTCCCAGCTACTCGGGAGGCTGAGGCAGGAGAATGGCGTGAACCCGGGAGGCGGAGCTTGCAGTGAGCTGAGATCCGGCCACTGCACTCCAGCCTGGGTGACAGAGCGAGACTCCGTCTCAAAAAAAAAAAAAAAAAAAAAGAAAAGAAAGAGAGAAAACAAAACAAAAAACTACAAGTACATAAACAACAAGGCACTTAACATGATCTTCATCAGAATTTGTGGGGGCCCCACAGATGTAACTTCCTGTTGGGGGTCTGGGTGGAGCTAGTTGTTTTAAGTTTCTGTGCTCCCCACTCATCCTCATGGAAACTGTGAAACTGTGGTGGAAATTTAAAAGGTAAGGTGAAACATGATGATGGCAAGAAAGCCGAAGCTCTTAATAATAAATATTTTTAAAAATAATAATGCCGGCCGGGCGCGGTGGCTCAAGCCTGTAATCCCAGCACTTTGGGAGGCCGAGACGGGCGGATCACGAGGTCAGGAGATCGAGACCATCCTGGCTAACAGGGTGAAACCCCGTCTCTACTAAAAAATACAAAAAGCTAGCCAGGCGAGGTGGCGGGCGCCTGTAGTCTCAGCTACTCGGGAGGCTGAGGCAGGAGAATGGCATGAACCCGGGAGGCGGAGCTTGCAGTGAGCTGAGATCCGGCCACTGCACTCCAGCCTGGGCGACAGAGCGAGACTCCATCTCAAAAAAAAAATAATAATAATAATGCCATAAAAGAGTAAGGTGGCTAAATTACTTGCTGTAAACAAACTCACAATTTGAAAATAAAATTAATTTTTTGCCCATTTCAAAATACTTTAACAGGAGTTTCTGAATGTGTCTGCTAGGTCTAATTGGTATATTAAAGCCAACAATTTTTTTTTTTTTTTTTTTTTTTTTTTTGAGGCACAGTCTCACTCTGTCTCCCAGGCTAAAGTGCAGTGGTGTGATCTTGGCTCACCGCAACATCCATCTCCCAGATTCAAGTGACTATTGTGCCTCAGCCTCCCGAGTATCTGGGATTACAAATGTGTGCCACCACACCTGGCTGATTTTTGTATTTTTAGTAGAGATGAGGTTTCACCATGTTGGCAAGGCTGGTCTGGAACAGCTGGCCTCATGTGATCCACCTGCCTCGGTCTCCCAAAGTTCCGGGATTATAGGCATGAGCCATCGTGCCCAGCCCAAGCGAACAGTTCTTATTGAGAACTTTCTACTTCTGCCATTAACTGTCATTTTATGCTTTATATGTTGGGATCTTTGTTAGGTACAAATATATTTATAACTGTCATATTATCTTGATAGATTTACAATTTTTTCAATATAAAATGTTGTCATTTGTCAGTTAGTTACAACACTTTTGTCTTAACACCTTTATTTTCTAAGTGTAGCCACCCCAGCTCTCTTTTGGTTACTATTTGTATGAAATCTTTTCATCTATCCTTTCATTTTAAAACTATTTGTGAGTTGAGAACTAAAGAGAGTATCTTGTAGATAACATAAATTTCTTGAATCCAGGTGCGGTGGCTCATACCTGTTTTCTCAGTACTTTGGGAGGCTGAGGTGGGCAGATTACCTGAGGTCAGGAGTTCAAGACCAGCCTGGCCAAGATGATGAAACCTCGTCTCTACTAAAAATACAAAAATTAGCCGGGTGTGGTTGCAGGTACCTGTAGTCCCAGGTACTCAGGAGGCTGAGGCAGGAGAATCACTTGAACCCAGAAGGTGAAGGTTGCAGTGAGCCAAGATCACACCACTGCACTCCAGCCTGGGTGACAGAGTGAGACTCCGTCTCAAAAAAAAAAAAAAAAAAAAAAAAACAAAAAAAACCCATAATTTTATCTTCAATTTATTTTATACTCCCTTTCTCTATTAATATTTTCTATTTGCAGCGTATTTAGGATAGGTAATTTAGACTTTTTCTAGGCTTTCTAATGCCTAGGCTTCCTCTAGGACTTTTTCTGTTCATATCTGTTACTTATTCATAGGCCATATTTTCTTATTTCTCTGCATGCCTGGTTATCTTATTGTTGCTGAAAACTGGACATTGTTCTACTATAATGTAAAAACCATAAAATCACATGTACTCTTATCCTTTGGGTTTTTGTTGCTGCTTACTTTAACTTGTAGTTTTGTGTTTAGTTTTCAAAATTATTATTATTATTATTATTTGAGATGGAGTCTCGCTCTGTCGCTCAGCCTGGAGTGCAGTGGCGTGATCTCGGCTCACTGCAACCTCCGCCTCTTGGGTTCAAGCAATTCCCTGCCTAAGGCTCCCGAGTAGCTGGGATTACAGGCATCTGCTACCACGCCTGGCTAATTTTTGTATTTTTAGTAGAGATGGTGTTTCATCATCTTGGCCAGGCTGACCTTGGACCCTTGGCCTCGTGATTAACCTGCCTCAGCCTCCCAAAGTGCTGGGATTACAGGCTAAAAGTTACTTTTTAAAAATACTGTTTTTTGTTGTGTTTGGCAATAAAAATCTGTTTCTTTAGCTTAATGTGAACTAGTGATTTGAAAGAGATTTACCTCAAATGCCTGCTCACCTCAAATGTACATTTCATAATTCTTGCAGCTGGGATTACACAGCCAGGAAGATTACAACTTTGCTACTTTCTTCTCTTCTTGCATGTTTGGAGATTGAGGGTAAAGCAGAGATGAGCGAAAACATCTTCTTAGGTCTTTCTGAGCATCTGCCTGGCCCTTGACTGACCCTGAACATGCTTATGAGCTTCTCGATTCTTAGAAATATGTGGACAATTTTCAAAGCCCTAATCCTACAAGCACCTCACTCCTCAGTTTTTTCTCATATATACTAACTACATGACTTTTGCTTGCCCAAACTGATATTCTTTTTCCCAGGTATAGTTAATTTGTCCTTAAATATTTTTGCCAAAAATTAGGTTATTGATTCTAAATTGTTTATGTTTTATGTAGGTATTTATTGCTATTAATTTCTCTGAACAGTTTGCTGCATCTCATATGTTTGATAGGTTGTGGCTTCATTTTCATTCATTTGAAAATATTTTCAAATTTTGTCTTTTTTCTTTGACACATTAGTTACTTAGAAGTATGTTTTATTTCCACATATTTGTGAGTTTCTCAAACTTTCTGCATTTATTTATTTTTAATTTCCTTCTAGGAAAGTTAAAGAACATACTTTGGATTATGTTTATCCTTTTAATTTATTGATGTTTCCTTGCTCTATGGCCTACCATATGATCTAGCCTAAAGAATAACCTATGAGTACTTCTTTGTTTTGAGATGGAATCTCACTCTGTCACCTGGCTAGAGTGCAGTGGCGCGATCTCGGCTCACTGCAACCTCTGCCTCCTGGGTTCAAACTATTCTCCTGCCTCAGCCTCCCGGGTAGCTGGGATTACAGGCGCCTGCCAGCACGCCTGGCTAATTTTGTATTTTTAGTAGAGACGGGGTTTCATCATCTTGGCCAGGCTGGTCTTGAACTCCCGACCTCAGGTGATCCACCCGCCTCAGCCTCCCAAACTACTGAGATTTACAGGCGTGAGCCACCGCACCCAGCCACCTATGTGTACTTCTAATCTTGAGTGATTTCTATAGAAGGCTATTTATATTTGTTAACAGTGTTGTTCATGTGTTATATTTTCTTGCTGATATTCTGTCTATTTTTTCTATTATTTAAGTTCGGGTATAAAAGTTTCTGATCTGACAATCTCTGCCATTGGATTTAATTATTTAACCCATTCATAGCCAGTGATATTATCAATATAGTTGGATTTACATTGACTATTACACTTTTTTTTTTAGATAGAGTCTTGCTCTGTTGCCCAGGCTGGAGTGCAATGGCACAATCTCGGCTCACTGCAAGCTCTGCCTCCCAAGTTCATACCATTCTCCTGCCTCAGCCTCCTGAGTAGCTGGGACTACAGGTGCCCGCCACTACGCCCTGCTAGTTTTTTGTATTTTTAGTAGAGACAGGGTTTCACTGTGTTAGCCAGGATGGTCTCAATCTCCTGACCTCGTGATCTGCCCGCCTCGGCCTCCCAAAGTGTTGGGATTACAGGTGTGAACCACTGCACCCGGCTTGCTTTTTACTTTTTATTTGTTTCACGTATTTTTCTTTTTTTTTCTCTTCTTTTCTTTCTTTTTTTTTTTATGAGACAAAGTCTCACACTATCACCCAGGCTAGAGTGCAGTGGCATGATCTCCACTCACTGCAACCTCCACCTCTTGGGTTCAAGCATGTCTCCTGCCTCAGCCCCCCGAATACCTGGGATTACAGGCACCCACCACCATGCCTGGCTAATTTTTCTATTTTTAGTAGAGATGGGGTTTCACCATGTTGGCCAGACTGGTCTGGAACTCTTGACCTCAGGTGATCCACCCACATCAGCCTCCCAAAGTGCTGGGATTATAGGCGTGAGCCACCGTGCCCAGCATATTTTTATTCTTCCTTTACTGCTTCCTTTTATATTAGATACGTCCCATGTAATATTTAAATTTCCATAGTGATTGTTTACATAATGCTAAAGGAATCAATTCAAGGAGCATCCAGATTTATAAAACACATTCTTAGAGACCTACAAAGGGACTTAAACAAACTCCCACACAATAATAGTGGGAGACTGTTTATGTTTTTGAAGTTACTTTCTTTTTTTTTTTTTTTTTTTTTTTTTTTTTGAGACGGAGTCTTGCCCTGTCGCCCAGGCTGGAGTGCAATGGCTTGATCTCAGCTCACTGCAACCTCTGCCTCCTGGGTTCAAACAATTTTCCTGTCTCAGCCTCCTGAGTAACTGAGACTACAGGCGCCTGCCACCACGCTCAGCTAATTTTTTTTATTTTTAGTATAGATGGGGTTTCACTATGTTGGCCAGGCTGGTCTTGAACTCCTGACCTCGTGATCTGCCCACCTTGGCCTTCCAAGGTGCTGGGATTACAGGCATGAGCCACTGCACCCAGCTACTTTCGTATTTTCTCTAGGCCTTAAAACATATATCTTAACTTACTGTAATCTGCTTCATGTTTATGTTAACTTAATTCCAATGAGATATAAAAATATTACCTCTAGATGGTTCTTTTACCTTGATTTAGACTGAATTTAGTTTTCATCAAAATGTATATGGTAAGCCCTAACCTGCAATGTGAATTTTTTTTTTTTTTTTTTTTGTATTTTAGTAGAGATGGGGTTTCACCATGTTGGCCAGGATGGTCTTGATCTCCTAACCTCGTGATCCCCCTGCCTCGGCCTCCCAAAGTGCTGGGATTACAGGTGTGAGCTACCGTGCCTGGCAGAAAACAGCAATTTTAGAAAGTGATTAAGGTTAAGTACGTTTAGATGAGTTGGATGGAAAAGCCATGGGCACTCAATGCCAGCTTGTGAAAGCAGCTGCAGGGGCTGTACTCTGCAGAGCCACAGGGGTGGTGCTGCCTAAGACCTTGGGAGCTCACCCCTTGCATCAAAGTGGCATAGATGTGAGACACCAAGACAAAGGAAATTATTTTGGAACTTTAAGATTTAATGACTGCCCTGTTTTGGAGTTTGATAGACCTGGAGCCCTTTTGCTTTGGCAAATTTCTCCCTTTTGGAACAGGAACATTTACCCAATGCCTGCACATCCATTGTATCTTGAAAGTAACTAATTTGTTTTTGATTGTACAGACTCATAGGTGGAAGAGACTGGCCTTGTCTCAGACAAGACTTTAAACTGGACTTTTGAGTTAATGCTGAAATTGGTTAAGAATTTGGGGGACTGATGTGAAGGGGTGATTGTGTTTTGAAATGTGAGAAGGGCATGAGGTTTGGGAGGGGCCGGGGCAGAATGGTATTGTTTGACTCTGTATCCCCACCCAAATCTCATGTCAGATTGTAATTGTATTAACATAGGTAGGGGTCTAGTTGTGTTCTGCATATGATCACACTTAAACTTTATTTTTATTTTTTATTTTTATTTTTTTTGAGACGGAGTGTTGCTCAGTCGCCCAGGCTGGAGTGCGGTGGCGCGATCTCGGCTCACTGCAAGCTCCGCCTCGCCATTCTCCTGCCTCAGCCTCCCGAGTAGCTGGGACTACAGGCGCCCGCCACTACGCCCGGCTAGTTTTTTGTATTTTTAGCAGAGACGGGGTTTCACCATGTTAGCCAGGATGGTATCGATCTCCTGACCTCGTGATCCGCCCGTCTCGGCCTCCCAAAGTGCTGGGATTACAGGCTTGAGCCACCGCACCCGGCCAAACTTTATTTTTAAAACAAAGAAAGATCCAATTTTTAATGATAAATTATTTTGCTTCTAATTTTTTAGTTTGGAGAACCTCTACTATATTTATAATATTTTAGAATTCATGATATCCTAATACATGAGATAATTTAAATACTTTATAATATTTCAAGTATCATTTTGTCTTATTATGAAAATTGCTAATAAATTTTTTCTGGTTATCACAAAACTATCTGAAAATGTCACATTTGCCACTTATCAAATCTTCATAGTTAATAATACTTTACCTGAATGGGGGATTGTAATATGTATTATAATTTTTCATGTTGTCTTAATGTTTTATTATTTTATTTTATTTAAAAAAGCTAAACTTATAAAATTGGTTGTATATTAGTTTAGGTGAAATTGTTTACTGATGAGAGAAAAATAATTTGCAAAATATAGAGACTAGATAATTTTTTATAATAAAAATGTTCTTTATGTTTGGCCCTTACCCTTTTTTGTTGAGATGAAATTTTTGCTCTTGTTGCCCAGGCTGGAGTGCAGTGGCACAATCTTGGCTTACCACAACCTCCACCTCCCAGGTTCAAGCGATTCTCTTGCCTTGGCCCCCTGAGTAGCTGGGATTACAGGCATGTGCCACCACGTGTGGCTAATTTTGTATTTTTAGTAGACACGGGGTTTCTCCATGTTGGTCAGGCTGGTCTTGAACTCCTGACCTCAGGTGATCCACCCGCCTCGGCCTCCCAAAGCGCTGGGATTACAGGGGTGAGCCACTGCGCCCAGCTGCCCTTACCATTTTCTTTGAAAGTTGAAGTTGTAACTCTCTAATTAGAAAATATATTCATAAATGTGACTTGTAAATATTGAAATTTATGTTTGCTTTTTCTTCCATTTAGTAGAAACGTTTTCTAGCATCTACGTTTTTTCAAAATAAAAGCAAGGATGGAATCAGAATAGGTTGAAAACGTATTAACAAAATGATGTTGACAGAGATGATCTATCTGGTCTACCAGGGCATAAGAATTTCAAAAATCATAATCAGTAGAAAACCTCTATGTTCATTAATATTACAGAATATTGCTTGTGTTAAAATCATTTATGTTGGGCTAGCACAGTGGCTCACCCCTGTAATCCCAGCACTTTGAGAGGCCGAGGGAGGCAGATCACGAGGTCAATAAATCGAGACCATCCTGGCCAACATGGTGAAACCCCGTTTCTACTAAAAATACAAAAAAAAAAAAAAAAAAAAATTAGCTGGGCGTGGTAGCGCGCCTGTAGTTCCAGCTACTCTGGAGACTGAGGCAGGAGAATCGCTTGAATCTGGGAGGCAGAGGTTGTGGTGAGCCGAGATGGCGCCACTGCACTGCAGCCTGGGTGACAGAGCAAGACTCTGTCTCAAAAAAAAAAAAAAAAAAAAAAAAAGTACGTTAAAAACTCTGCCTCTCATGCATTTAGTAGAGATAAAGTCAGAGGGCAGAGGCCTCCGCTGATCCTTATCAGGACACCTGAAGTACAAATGATATATTTCTGTTTTCTCTCAAACTCCGTATTGGATACAGTTACTCTGCTTCTAATCAATATTATTACAGTAATGCACAGACACGGGATCATAAAAGAACTTGCAAGCTTATATTTTGCACGTGTGTGCATGAATTTGTAGACAGCTCTGTCATCTTGGCCAGAGTGTAGTGTCACAATTATAGCTCAATCAAACCTCAAAATTCTTAGCTGTCAGCCTCCTAGTAACTGGGACTTCAGGTACACACCATTACAGTGGCTAATTAAAATTGTTTTCTGTAGAAATAGGCTTTTATTATGTTGCCCAGGCAGCTTTTTTTTTTTTTTTTTTTTTTTTGAGACGGAGTCTCCCTCTGTAACCAGGCTGGAGTGCAATGGCGCGATCTCAGCTCACTGCAACCTCCACCTCCCGGGCTCAAAGGATTCTCCTGCCTCAGCCTCCCGAGTAGCTGGGACTACAGGCGCGCACCATCACACCCGGCCAAGTTTTCGCATTTTTGGTAGAGACGGGGTTTCATCTTGTTAGCCAGGATAGTCTTGGACTCCTGACCTCGTGATCCGCCCACCTCCGCCTCCCAAAGTGCTGGGATTGCAGGCGTGAGCCACGGCGCCAGGGCAATTCTATTTTCTTCTTTGATCTTTTGTGGTGCTTTTACAATTTTACATCTACATATTATAAATCCAATAACAGAAAGTCATAATTGTTGCTTTTAATAGTGATAGGTTGCTTTAAAAATGAAGGGTAAAATTTAGTCAGATACTTTGGTGCTATGCAAATACACTGCTTATTTTTTAAGTGTTATTTACAATTTTTACACTCTTCAGTTAACCTTGAATACAATAACAACTTTGGTGGTTTTGTGATGATTTCTTTCTTTCTTTTTTTTTTTAGACAGAGTCTCGCTGTGTCGCCCAGGCTGGAGTGCAGTGGCGCGATCTCAGCTCACTGCAAACTCCGCCTCCCTGGTTCACGCCATTCTCCCGCCTCAGCCTCCCAGTAGCTGGGACTACAGGCGCCCGCCACCACGCCCAGCTAGTTTTTTGTATTTTTAGTAGAGACAGGGTTTCACCATGTTAGCCAGGATGGTCTCGATCTCCTGACCTCGTGATCCACCCGCCTCGGCCTCCCAAAGTGCTGGGATTACAGGCTTGAGCCACCGCGCCTGGCCTTGTGATGATTTCTTCAGCATTTTATCTATGTTGATTAGTATTTGGAATTCTGTAAAAAGTTTTTCCTTATTCTTTTTTCTTTTTTATTTATTTAAAGTTTTTCGTATCAGTGTAAATGCATGGGTATTTATTTTATTTGACTTGATTTATTTTAGAGGTCAGTGCTCTAATTATGCATTTGGATGCTTACATTGTTCCAGTTTGGACCATTGGAAATTCTTTCAGGCTGGCTCCCTTTGACATGTTCCCAACATTTTCAAAAATAACTTTAAAAAAAAAAAAAAAAACATGTTGAGGCTGAGCGTGGTGGCTCACGCCTATAATCTCAACACTTTCGGAGGCCGGAGCAGGCAGATCACCTGAGGTCAGGAGTTCAGGAACAGTCTGGCCAACGTGGTGAAACCTCGTCTCTACTAAAAACACAAAAAATTAGCCGAGCATGGTGGCGCGCTCCTGTGATCTCATCCAGCAGTGCTTTACCTGTGATTATTTTACTCCTGTAGAGGACTACGTGCTCGCAAACCAGACGTTCTGGATAAGTCCTGCTCTTGCAAAGGAAGCAGGGCATTCCGGATAAGTCCTGCTCTTGCAAACAGGGCGTTCCTTCCCTGCACAGGGAGGACAAAGGAGCCAGCTGCTAACAGCAGACCCTGGGGGCTTGTTTATGTGTACACATCTTGAAAATCCAGAAAGGGAAAGGTCAGAAAAACAACAATGTGTCTTGTGACTTGGCAACATTCCACAAACCACTGTATAAAATAAAGCAGAGCCCGCCATTGGAGGCGGCCGCCATGTTTGTCTTGTCTTGTGTTGTTGTGCTGTGTGCTCATTCCTTTGTTTGGGAACCACGCGGACCCCAACAACTCCTGCTGCCTTCTCCTCTTTCTATGGCCACTATTTGTTCCACCTTCGGAACTGAAGAGAGATGTTGGTAGGGAGAGGCTCTTCCTTCACCTCTGACAGTAAAGGTTTGCTGGGGCCCTTCACATCGCTGACATCAGAGCTGCACTTCAATGTGGCAGCTGTTGGTCATGTGTGGCGCCTTAAGTGCGATGTGCTAGAAGGGTAAAATAGAGAGTGAGTTTCAAAGATTTAGTTCCAAATATTTATATGCTTTATTAATAATTACATATTTCTCACATATTAAAATGAAAATTTCTTGACATATTGGGTTAAATTGTTACAATCAATTCAACCTGTTCTTGTTTTTTTCAAGTTTGGCTACTAGAAAATTTAAAATTCACATATGGCTCACATTTTATTTCAGAGGATTACCTCCTTTCTAAAATCTCAGCCTGCCTGCTCAAAGACCAAAAGCCAGGAAGGTCATAAAATCTGAAATTTTAAAATAATTATTATAAAATTATATTTTTTCCTTTGTGAATAGCCATATAATATATGATTTATAAATGCATATAACTTTACACACAAGTTTAAAGGCAAATACCCTCTGGGGTGGGCCTGGCTCAGCTCTGGGAGGAAGCCCTGCCTGAGAAGGCTGCAGTCTAGGTAGGCTGTCACCCTTTCTTCACTCAGCCCAGCATCTGATCACATCTTCCGTCACTCAGGGCATGAGAGGGTGGGGTTTTAAACGTTATCCAATCAGCGACGCTGGGTTGGGTACCGTCCAATCAGGCATGCAGCTGGAGCGGACAGGACGGCTTCCCGGATGTGGCGGGGTCTTTGTCTGTCGCTGCAGCTGGAGCTCCAGGTCACTCCGTCACTGCACTGTGTACTCCGCTCCCAGAGGCCCAGCCTCTGTGGCCCTGTGACCTGCAGTTATTGGGAGATCCACAGCTAAGATGCGAGGACCCCCTGGAAGCCTAGAAATGGTGAGAGTGCCGGGGCCGACGTCCCGAGAGAGGGGAAGGGGCGGGTTGTAACCGGTGGGAAGTGGCTGTGGCGGGACTTGGTCCTCCCGGCAGTCAGCTTCACAGTCTGCGTCCCGAGTTCTCCTTGCTCAGCTCGGCCTCAGTCCCCTTCAGCTATAAGATGGCGGCTGCCCTGACTGCGGGACCCCGGGCGTGCTGTCTTTTTCCTGCCTAGTGGCTGGGCCCTGACCTGGAGCCCTCTCAGGGCAGCTGTGAACCCGCAGCGCCGAGTCTCACCCGGATTGTGCAGGGGCCACTGGAGGGTCCCCGGGGGAGAATCCTGACTCGGGGTGCGGGTTTAAGAATGGGAAGAGCTTTGGTCCGTGGGGTTCCCAGTTCCTCTTTTCTTCTGTTGAAAATGTATAGGAGTCACCGTAAAAACACTAAAGTGTTTAATCAAGGAGTGATTCAAAAATTGTGGAGCAGCCAGCTGTGGTTTGTAATTTGTGGTTCATGGGCGGGGCTTGAAGGAAAGACTTTTAAACAGCATGATGAAGAAAACCAAATTCAGTAATTGGTTAGGTTCAGATACATAGTTTTCTTAATTTGTAAAATAAAGGTGAAAATTTCCTGGTTATGTAATTAGCTGTTAACTGACAGTTTATAGTTGGTTAAGGCTGAATTTTGTTTCTCTCAATGTAGTAATTTACTACAAATGCACTTCAGTTAGTTTTTTTTTTTTTTTTTTTTTTGAGAAGAATTTTCGCTCTTGTTGCCCAGGCTGGAGTGCAATGGGGCGATCTTGGCTCACCTCTGCCTCCTGGGTTCAAGTGATCCCCCTGCCTCAGCCCCTTAGCCTCCCAAGTAGCTGGGATTACAGGCATGAGCCACCACGCCCGGCTAATTGTGTATTTTTAGTAGAGACGGGCTTCTCCATGTTGGTCAGGCTGGTCTCCAACTCCCGACCTCAGGTGATCCGCCCGCCACGGCCTCCCAAAGTGCTGGGATTACAGGCCTGAGCCCACCGCACCTGGCCAGATTTTTTTAAAAGTAGGAATCCAGAGACTAGAGACACCTCAGTCTAATATCCTGCTTTATTTATTTTCACACTCCGTGGGGAACTAATTTTCTGGTGCGTTTTTCTTTCTTTTTTTTTTTTTTTCCTTTTTTTTTTTTTGAGACGGAGTCTCCCTCTGTCGCCCAGGCTGGAGTGCAGTGGCCAGATCTCGGCTCACTGCAAGCTCCACCTCCCGGGTTCACGCCATTCTCCTGCCTCAGCCTCCCGAGTAGCTGGGACTACAGGCACCCGCCACCTCGCCCAACTAGTTTTTTGCATTTTTTTAGTAGAGACGGGGTTTCACCGTGTTAGCCAGGATGGTCTCGATCTCCTGACCTCGTGATCCACCCGCCTCGGCCTCCCAAAGTGCTGGGATTACAGGCTTGAGCCACCGCGCCCGGCCTCTGGTGCGTTTTTCAACTGTGTCCCAAGCAGTGTCTTAAATCTAACCCCCCCTCCACCATATCTCCAGCCTCACTCTGGCTTGCAGTAAGATATTAAATTTCCAGTTCCTCCTGGCGTTCCCAAATGCCAGATTTTCCTCCCTAAGTCACGTTATCACCTATTTTGTCTTTTAGTGTACTTTTCTATACCGTATTTTAATTAATTATTGTTTGACAAAGCATTAAATGACGCTTTTAAAAAGGTTTGTTATCTGTTTGTAACTATTTCCCATGAGAAGAAAGCAAAGAGTAATCCTCTGACACTGTACTGTAAAAGCTCTCTGTGCCTCTTCTCCTTGTATCTTCTCTAGGCACAGAGATCTTATCAGAATGTTTTTGGGTCAAGGTATTCCTTTGAAAACTTTATGAGGTGATGTGTTCTCAGCCACCCTTTAGTTTTTTCTGGTCGTGAGTTTCAGTACTGTCTGGGGATAAACCAAGGTATCCACTGTGGTTATGTCAGCTAAAGTGCCTAGTGAATATCAGGTCCTGATTTATTTTCCTCCATAGGAAGATCAGGGGTCTGAAGTGTATCCTCTCAAGGGAGCAAGTGGATCCGTTGGGGCAGAGAGGAAGCTTCTCGTGCACTCTTATTTTGAAAAGGTAATCAGATGCTGGTACTGAGGGGAAAACACAGAAATAACTTCTGCCTCCTGGATTGTCTAAGGGGGCAGAAATATAATGAAATAAATATAGTGAAAGAAAAAATAGTGTTAAAAAGCAAAAAAATTTGTGACAGAAAAAATAGTGTCCCAAAAGACCCAAAACAAACCAAACAAACAAAAACCTCACTCCAGTGAGACGGTGTAAGAACTTGCAAAGTAAAATGCCTCTGGAGCAGCCACCAAGAAATACTGCAGTGTCTCCTGAATGGGTGGTTCTTGAGCACATAAGTGAGCAGGAGTGGGTGGAAGAATCTCTCAAGTGATTGAATGGCCTGACTTGAAACACGAGTCACACACATCTGTTATTTAACCAGCACTGGCACTTCTGGATTTATCACCTTGAAGAGATTTGTTCACTTATTTTGACCTCAGGTTTTTAGCCATAAATTTCATTATATTAGTAGTGCTTGAAAGGTAGGACAATTTTTTTTTTTTTTTTGAGACAGAGTTTCACTCTTGTTGCCCAGGCTGGAGTGCAGTGGCACGATCTCGGCTCACTGCAACCTCCACCTCCTGGGTTCAAGTGATTCTCCTGCCTCAGCCTCCTGAGTAGCTGGGATTACAGGTGCATGCCACCACGCCTGGCTAATTTTTGTATTTTTTAAATAGAGACAGGGTTTCACCATGTTGGCCAGGTTGGTCTCAAACTCCTGACCTCAGATGATCTGCCCGCCTCTGCCTCCCAAAGTTCTGGGATAACAGGCGTGAGCCATCACTCCCGGCCAGCAGGAAAATATTTACAAAGGGCATAAAAGAGATGGGTTTTAGAAAAAAAATTAATGTCTAATTATATATTCCATTTGTTAAAAATTCTCATTTACCTTTTTCTTTCCCAGAGTGAGTTTAAAAGTTTTCTCAGGTGTGTATTTTTTATGGGTAAGTGAATTGAAACAGAATTTCAAGGCTTAGATTTTAGAATGCTAGCTACTGAAGAAAAGAATAGGGAAAATATTCTGTTTTGGCTGTAGAAAATGAATACGTGTCCATGAGAAAATGTAGATAACTGGTGAGTTACATAGATTCATGAAAACATCAGTTGCTCTTTTTGCAGGGTAAATTTGTGACAGTGAATATTTCTGTTCAAATCCTGTTATCTTGATTTCTGAGTTTCATGCTAAATTTTATAAGATGAAACTTGGTACCACCTAGAAGTGTTCCCATATAACTAATTGTTCACTACATGATTTTTATTTTTTTTATTTTTTTTATTTTTATTTTTATTTTTTTTGAGACGGAGTCTCGCTCTGTCGCCCAGGCTGGAGTGCAGTGGCCGGATCTCAGCTCACTGCAAGCTCCGCCTCCCGGGTTTACGCCATTCTCCTGCCTCAGCCTCCTCAGTAGCTGGGACTACAGGCGCCCGCCACCTCGCCCGGCTAGTTTTTTTGTATTTTTTTAGTAGAGAAGGGGTTTCACCGTGTTAGCCAGGATGGTCTCGATCTCCTGACCTCGTGATCCGCCCGTCTGGGCCTCCCAAAGTGCTGGGATTACAGGCTTGAGCCACCGCGCCCGGCCCACTACATGATTTTTAATGAAAACAATAAAATAATAGATATATTTTTCTTAAAGGAGTAGATACTTTTGCTTTTCTTATTGAGGTATAAAATGTAAGTACCTTAAAATTTCCTTCCCTTATGTGAACACTGTGAGTAATTTTGCTGGATTTTTCAAACACGTAGTTTCAAAAACCAAGTGAGTAACTCTAACATGGAAATTAAAGCCTGAGTCCAATGTCTCAGAGCTAAGGCTAATATTGAGCCTACAAAAGGTGGTTATTAAAGGACCAGCTAGTTTATTTCTGGGGATCCTCCCCTGCAGATGTCCAGCCTACTCACCTCGGCCATGGAAGAAGCCTTTCTGCTAACAGAGCCCTGGAAAGTTGGGGACCCACAGGCAAATGCAGTTAAGGTTAAGATGAAAGGGAACTGAGAGGGTCTTACTGATGATGAAGTGTTATTGTTTTGAGGCAGTTTCTAGGCTTTGGAATATCAAACAAAGTTAGGTTTATGTAAAAAAAAAAAATTGAATTCCAAAGGAGTATTGCCACAGGAAAAAGTACCAACTATAAAAACTTTAAGGATTGCATAGTTTAGGCAAAAAAGGGGTTTCTTTCCTAGGGAGAAGCAAACAAGATTAGAAAGAAAGTGGGAGGGGAAGCCGGGTGCGGTGGCTCAAGCCTGTAATCCCAGCACTTTGGGAGGCCGAGACGGGTGGATCACGAGGTCAGGAGATCGAGACCATCCTGGCTAACCTGGTGAAACCCCGTCTCTACTAAAAAAAAAAAAAAACAAAAAAACTAGCCGGGCGAGGTGGCGGGCGCCTGTAGTCCCAGCTACTCGGGAGGCTGAGGCAGGAGAATGGCATAAACCCGGGAGGTGGAGCTTGCAGTGAGCTGAGATCCGGCCACGGCACTCCAGCCTGGGTGACAGAGCGAGACTCCGTCTCAAAAAAAAAAAAAAAAAAAGAAAAGAAAGTGGGAGGGGAATGGCAAATGAAGGGTGAAAAATCAGATTTTAAATCAGAGAATTTTTTACCGTGAAGTCAGCATGTTCTTAGAAGAGACATAAAATGAGGTTTTATGTTGACTCAGACTGAGAATAGTTTAAAGTTCTGGGGCCTGTGAAAAATTTTATTTAGACCACTGAAGACAAATTCAGCTGAATCTTTTAATGGGAAAAAGAAGAAAATGTGCAGAGTTCTTACTAGAACAAGGTCCCAATTCAAGCCCCACAAGAGGATTCTTGAATTTGCTCAAGAAAAAATTCAGGGTGAGTCCACACAGTAAAGTAAAAGGGAGTTTATTGAGAAAGTAAAGGAATAAAAGAATGGCTTACTCATAAGCAGAGCAGCTCCGAGGGCTGCTGGTTGCACATTTTTATGTTTATTTCTTGATTATATGCTAAACAAGGGGTGGAATATTTATGCCTCTCAATTTTAGACCACATACATTAACTTCCTGATGTTTTCATGGCATTTGTAAACTGTCATGACACTGGTAGGAGCGTAGCAGTGAGGGCGATCATAGGTCACTGTCATCACATCTTGGTTTTGGTGGGTTTTATTTGACTTCTTTACTGCAACCTGTTTTATCCACAAGGTCTTTACGACTTGTATGTTGTGCTGACCTTCTGTCCATCCTACTTAGAATGCCTAACCATTCAGGAATGCAGCCCAGTCAGTCTCAGCCCTATTTTACCCAGCCCCTATTCAAAATAGATTTGCTTTGGTTCCATATGCCTCTGACATCTCCTCGTTCTTTTCCACAAGGGCATCCTTAATCCTAAGGGTTGTAGAGGGATGAAGATTCATTTTCTGTAACTACTTCATGCTGAATGGGGTGATGATATTTTTGCCTAACTAGTCAGAGTTTTCTTGACCTTGAAAAACAAAACAAAGGATCAGTGACATTTTATGCAAAGTCAAAAAATATTACTTCAGTCTTCTATTAGTTCACTCCATTCAGTTAATTCCTATTCTGTTTCATAGTCATGAACATTTCAGTTCTCCATGAATACTGAAAGTTTTTTCTCTAATGTCACAATTTCTAAAGTTACAACAGACTTGCATTTAAGAACATCTGTCACAGTCTTAAGTTAACTATGAATCATCTTTTGAGGAGGATCAACATAAGATGATTGTCTGGATGGAAAAGTCTTAGAGCAGTCACAGTAAAAAAAAAAAAACAAAAACATGATTGACAGGGAAATTTGGTTAGCTCTGTGGCATACAATAATTTTTTTTTTTTTTTTTGAGACGGAGTCTCGCTCTGTCGCCCAGGCTGGAGTGCAGTGGCCGGGTCTCAGCTCACTGCAAGCTCCGCCTCCCGGGTTCACGCCATTCTCCTGCCTCAGCCTCCGGAGTAGCTGGGACTACAGGCGCCCGCCACCTCGCCCGGCTAGTTTTTTGTATTTTTAGTAGAGACGGGGTTTCACCATGTTAGCCAGGATGGTCTCGATCTCCTGACCTTGTGATCCGCCCGTCTCGGCCTCCCAAAGTGCTGGGATTACAGGCTTGAGCCACCGTGCCCGGCCCATACAATAATTTTATGTAACAATTGTGATTATTAATGATATACATGTAGTCATTAGAATTACAGGAGTTTCCCATAATTTTGAAACACATACCAATAACATATTTACACAAACAGTCCAAAAATAGTCAAACATGATTTCACATTTGACAATGTTTTCTGTGTGATTTTTATACTAAATGAGCCAAATTTTACTGTTATATTTGTGTATTATTGATGTCAAACCCAATTCTTAATCTTTATAGAAAAATATGTCCAATTTTCGTATTTGACCATAAGGTAATACTCTCATAAACCTTCTATAACTCTTCACAAAGTCCTTGTTGTTAAAGAGTAGATGAGTGCTTTAAGAGAAACCTATTGTTTTTATCTCAATGTTCAATTTCTGGAAAAACTGAATAATACCCATTTAACTTTAGTCAGTATGTTCACACACAGAATCTTTTGCAATTAAATTTTAGCAGGTCTTCCACAATTTGTTTAAACCTTCAGTTTTATTCTAATTTAAAACAATCCTTTAACCTTTTAATCTAGGCAAAAAATCCACATTTCCATGTCTTATAATCTTTTATCAAAAATACATTTCACTTTCTCTGCATACCTTGCATGTAAAACTGTTTTTTAGTAGTCAGAGTTACATGTTACAATGTTAACTCTTAGCAACTTTTACTTTTGATGAAACCCTTGGTAAGTAAGGGATTTTAATTACATACTAGGCGTGGAGTCTAGGACACAGACACAAGTATATATAAGGTCTGACTCCAGTGTATTAATAGTTAGGGGGTGTGGCTAACTTGATGTGTCCCAGGCCTTATCTAGCTGTAAAGCAGGCAAGTTATACAGTGAACAGTCATAGTGGCATTTTGAGAAGTCTTTCAGAGGCCTAATGACCTTTAAATTGTACAACATTTCTTGCATAAATTTCCTTTAGTGAATTATTTCATGACTTATACAGACCATCTACAATATGTTTGGGCTTTCTGATTTGTCCTAAACATCCCTCTTTTTAAATAACCAGTCATTTTAGGATAATAATTTACTATACAACATCTTTTCTTATATAAAATCTCTTTTCTTTATAACCTTTGTACATTTAGGGGGCATGGCTAATTCCGTATGTCCCAAGACCTTATTTCGAATCTACTGGCCTCAAGATAGGTAAATTGAACAGTTTTTAAAAGTCAAAGAACCAATTTATGACCTTTAAGTATTTGGCAAATCTAATATGTGACCTGTATAATTTAGATCAAATGTTTATATTTTGAAGACATTTTTATTTTCCCAATGATCTTTAAAACTGTTTTTATTTTCAAAAGATTGCTTGTCACATGAACTAAAAGGTATTGCACTTTTTACTTTTCTGACAAAATATTCAGTAGTTGTAAGGTTTTTCTTTGTCAGCTTCTTAATTGGATTACTAGCCCACAACAAGGAAAGCATGTAGTTTTTATGGCTTAATAAGTAAACAGCTGGAAAACAAAATGGATCCCCTTAAATTAAGGCTCCCATTTTTACATCAGATCTTGGATCTAAAAAGGAGAGAATCAGTTCATCCCAAGGGAAGTCTTATTTCTCCGTAGGACATGGGGACACCTCCATACTTCCTAAGTGGTCCAAAGTATGTTTCTCTGATCCAAACGTGAAGAGCTGAGTTTTCCCCCATAACTGTCCTTAGCCATTCCAAAAGTATATTTCTCACCCAGTTATTACATGCCAAAGTTCTTTTATAATGTGAAGTAATTCCTGATACCCCCAAAAGTAAAAAAAAAATCAGATAATGCAATGCAAAACAGAAGAGAAACTTAGATTTTGAGAAGGATCTTTTCACTTTTTTTCCCAAGGAGTCCCAGGCTGTTAGAGCTTGAGTATCTGCTTTTAATTAAGCTGACTTTTAACCATAGTGCTCTTTTAAAAAGTCCTTTTAAATTTCTTATTACCAGACTTTAGTCAGGTCAAACAGCCAATATCTCTGGCTTTTGAATTTTACCAAAAGTAACTTCACAGGTGTTCTGAAAAAGGAAACTTGAAGATGGTTCCTGGAGGGGAAGAGAGTCAACAAACAGTAAAGGTCACCCAAATATCAAACAAGAAAGTACTCATTCCCTAAGCTGGGAATGGAACCCTGAACCTGGGCCACCATTGTGAAAGTCAAGCGTACAAGGACTGGACTGAGCACTTTTCCAGGCCATCCTGAACAGCAGCCTTAAGGGGTCCTGCATTCTATCCTAAGGTACCCCTCTTAATGACAGAGCCATACAGAAAGACAAATTTATAGCACAAAGTACAACAGATTTGTTACAGCTTAAGACTAACCTCACAAAGACATCTCCAAATTAATTAGAACTTTACATAGGAGATAAACAGTAATTTTTTTTTTGTTTTTTTTGAGACAGAGTCACCCAGGCTGGAGTGCCGTGGCCGGATCTCAGCTCACTGCAAGCTCCGCCTCCCGGGTTTATGCCATTCTCCTGCCTCAGCCTCCCGAGTAGCTGGGACTACAGGCGCCCACCACCTCGCCTGGCTAGTTTTTTGTATTTTTTAGTAGAGACGGGGTTTCACCGTGTTAGCCAGGATGGTCTCGATCTCCTGACTTCGTCATCCGCCCATCTGGGCCTCCCAAAGTGCTGGGATTACAGGCTTGAGCCACCGCACCCGGCCGGTAACAGTAATTTTTTACCATTCATTCCATCAGTTTGCATAGAGAGAGGCCAGAAGTCTGGTAAGAAATGTGTACCCTTTTTGCCAGCATGAGTTCTGGCTTCTGAGTTCCCTTTTCCTGAGTTGCACATGGCTGGCTCCGCCATAGCCCTGGGGGGCCAAGCCACAACACAAAGGAAAATTATCTTTTTCTATTCTGGCCATAGCAAAATATGTATGACAGCATAGACATTAGCCACTGTGCTTAGCAACCAATATCAAACTGGCAACTCTTAAACTTGGCCCCTGTTGGGCCCTGTTGTCTTTTTTCTTTTTTTCTTTTTTCTTTTTTCTTTTTTTTTTTTTGAGACGGAGTCTCGTGGGCCCTGTTGTCAATTCAACCTCTGATCTGGTTTCAACTTGAGGCCTCTGGGCAAGATGGTTACTCTGAGTAATAGAAAAGATAAGAAAGGGAAAAGAGAAAAAGCATTGCCTGTGGCAGAGTGGGAAAGCAAAGAGCTCAGGAGGCCAGAGAAAGACCTACGGATTGCAGCAATAATAAAAAGTTCAGGTGGCTGCTTCTTGGTAGGAAAGAAGATTTTTTCTAGCAGTCTTATTGGCACCTAAGTTTTCTCTTTTGGACAAGAAAAAGATCCGCATGTCCCATGGTCCTGCAGATGCCTAATTCTGTCACCTATAGCCATCAGCAAAGAGTGCAAGACAGATTAATCCAAAGAGAATAGCAATGAATATCCCATAGTGTCAAACCACTTCTTAGCTGAGACGGATTTTACTGAGAGGGGTCTCTAACTTTTTAAATCTTAGGAAGGAATATAACTTTTCTAGGTTGGGCTTCGAATCCAAATTCAGTCAAGCATCCTTGTCTTTTAAGAGGAGGCTTTAACCCACTCTGTCTTAGGAGAGACTCTAATTCTCCTAAGTTGTGCCTCTAACCCAATCCCCTCCTTTACCCAGGTATATGCACCCCACTCACCCAAAGTCAGCCAGTTGGTGCACACAGATGATTTTCCTTTGGGTCAGAGGTCTCTTCAGTATACTCCCTTTGTGGTTGCCAGAAAGACGTTACTGGAAAGAAGTCCTGACCCATACCCCAAGAGAGGGTTCTTGGATCTTACTCAAGAAAGACTTCAAGGCGAGTCCATAAAGTGAAAGCAAGTTTATTAAGAAAGTAAAAGAATAAAAGAGTGACTACTCCATAGGCAGAGCAGCCCTGAGGGCTGATGGTTGCACATTTTTATGATTATTTCTTGATTATATGCTAAACAAGGGGTGGAATATATATACCTCTTTTTTCTTTTTCTTTTTGAGACGGTGTCACCCTGTTTTGTCAGGCTGGAGTGCAGTGGCGTGATCTCAGCTCACAGCAACCTCCGCTTCCTGGGTTCAAGCGATTCTCCTGCCTCAGCCACCCGAGTAGCTGGGACTACATGCACGCGCACTACGCAAAGCTAATTTTTGTGTTTTTAGTAGATACGGGGATTTCACCATGTTGGCCAGGATGGTCTCAATCTGTTGACCTCGTGATCCACCCACCTCAACCTCCCAAAGTGCTGGGATTAAAGGCCTGAGCCACTGCATCTGGCCTATGCCTCTCCTTTTTAAACTGTTGTAAGATAACTTCCAGATGTTGCCATGGCGTTTATAAACTATCATAGCACTGGTGGGAGTGTAGCAGAGAGGTTGACCACAGGTCACTGTCATCGCCATGTTAATTTTGGTGGATTTTATCCAGCTTCTATACTGCAACCTGTGTTATCAGCTAGGTCTTTATGACCTGTATCTTGTGCTGACCTCCTATCTCATCCTGTGAGTTAGAATGCCTAACCATCTGGGAATACAGCCCAGTGGGTCTCAGCCTTATTTTCACTCAGCCCCTATTCAAAATGGAGTTGCTCTGGTTCAATACGCCTCTGACAGACTGTGTGTCTGGCTATGTGATAAATAGGAAAAGAGAGCACCATCTAAGTCATAATGGGAAGGGTGTTTTTTTCCATAAAATATTTCTGGAGAACACAAAGGATGAAGGATTTTATTAATCACAGCTATTTACCTAGATTATGTATGTGCTTCATTGTTCCCCACCTCTTTTCTTTCTCATGTACATTTCTTCCATTTCACTTTTCCTGGGTTGTACTTTTTATAATAAAGTAGTAAACATAGCTACGGTGTTTTGCAGAGTTCTGTGAGTAGCTTGATCTAATTATTGAACTTGAGGAAGGTTGTGGGAGTCCCCAGTTTTTAAACAGTAGCTCAGAAGCATAGATGGGCCTATGGGGTTTGTGACTGGCATCTACAATGAGGGCAATGTTGTGAGACTAAGCCCTGAATCAGGGTCTGCTGACTGGGTGGTGTCACAATTCAAATGTTAGACATTGAGTTGCTATTGGAGAATTGCTTGGTATTCACCTACCTCTACAGATTTGGTGCCAGAAGAAAGATATCACAGAGGCCTGTCCTGGAATAAAACTCTTGGTGTCTGGAAATGGGAGGCTCTGCTCTCCTGTACACAGGCTTTCACACTACCTATTGTCCTGGGATCCCAGGCCTCCTCCCAGGATGAGAGAGGATGAAAACTTCGAGGAAAGGAGCTCTGATGACAGATTCCCTTTTCCCACAGCTGCCACCACAGGATTCCCATCCACTTCCAAACATGCCCACTAGACATTGACATGTGCACACCACTCCCAGGACTAGGCACCACCCTCAGGAATTTCTCCACAGCATTGTTGATCTTAGTGTTTCTTGACAAAAACCCACAAAAGTGTTAAGTCTGCTGGCATATTCCAACCCCTAGATAGTGAATCTGCAGCAGCAACCTGTTTTCCCCATCAACCTAGGGTTCTGAGCCACCTGTTCATAATCTCATCTACTTGGATGGGCACAGAAATAAATCAGAGTCCAGCCCCACCTGGGCCACTATCTGTGGAACAAACAGCTCCTTCCACCTACATTGCACTCTTCCCCACACATGGATTTTTTTTCTTCTTTCGACTTTTCCTTTTGGTTCAGGGATCCATGTGCAGCTTTGTTATATAGGTAAAATTGTGTCATGGGGGTTTTGTGTAGATTATTTTGTCACTGAGGTGCTAAGCATAACACCAAACAGTTATGTTTTCTGTTTCTTTTTGTACTTTCATTGTCTATTCTCAACTAGGCCTCAGTCTGTTGTTCTCCTCTTTGTGTCCATGTGTTCTTATTATTTAACTCTTATCAATGAGAACATACATTTGGTTTTCTGTTTCTGTTTTAGCTTCCTAATGATAATGGTCTCCAGCGTCATCTATGTTGCTGCAAATAACTTAATCTTATTTTTGTTTTATATATTTATTTTTTGAGACAGAGTTTTCACTCTTGTCGCCCAGGCTGAAGTGCTATGGCACCACCTCAGCTCACCACAACCTCCGCCTCCTGGGTTCAAGTGATTCTCCTGCCTCAGCCTTCCGAGTAGCTGCGATTACAGGCATGTGCCACCATGCACGGCTAATTTTATATTTTTAGTAGAGATGGGATTTCTCCGTGTTTGGTCAGACTGGCCTTGAACTTCTGACCTCAGGTGATCCGCCCACCTCAGCCTCCCAAAATGCTGGGATTATAGGCTGAGCCACCACGCCCAGCTGGTTGTTTTTTTTTTTTTTTTCCTTTTTTTAATGGCCACATAATCTTCTATCATGTTTATGTACCATACTTTGTTTTTATTAAATCTTCTAATTTATTTAATTAATTTATTTATTTGGAGACAGTGTTTCACTCTATCACAAAAGCTGAAGTGCAGTGGTGCAATCTTGGCTCACTTCAGCCTCAACCTTCCAGGCTCAAGGCACCCTTTTACTTCAGCCCCCTAAGTAACTGGGACTACAAGCATGCACCACCATGCCCGGTTAACTTCTTTTTCTGTCTTTTGCAGAGCTGGGGTTTTGTTATGTTGCCCAGGCTGGTCTTGAACTCTTGAGCTAAGGTAATGCAGCTGCCTTGGCCTCCCAAAGTGCTGGGATTACAAGTGTGAACCGCCTCACCTGACCATACCATATTGTTTTAATCTAGTCTACATTAATAGGCAATTAGATTTGTTCCATGTGTTTGTTTTTTGTTTGTTTGAGACAGAGTCTCCCTCTGTTCCCGAGACTAGAGTGCAGTGGCACCATCTCAGCTCACTGCAACCTCTGCCTCCTGGGTTCAAGCGATTCTCCTGCTTCAGTTTCCTATGTAGCTGGGACTACAGGCACATGTAACCACACCTGGCTAAATTTTGTATTTTTAGTAGAGACAGAGTTGGGTATATACCCAATTTGGAGGTTGCTGCGTCAAACAGTAATTTCAGTTCTGTGAGGAATCTTCACACTGCTTTTCACAATGGTTGAATTAATTTACCCTCCCACCAGCAGTGTATAAACATTCCATTTTCTCGGCAATCTTGCCAGCATCTGTTACTGACTTTGGATTTTGAGAGAGAGTCTCACTCTGTCATCCAGGCTGGAGTACAGTGGTGTGATCTCAGCTCATTGCAACCTCCACCTCCTGGGTTCAGTAGATTCTCATGCCTTAGTTTCTAGAGTAGCTGGAACTACAGATGTATGCCACCAAGCCTCACTAATTTTTGTATTTTTAATAAAGATGGGATTTCTCCATATTGGCCAGGCTGCTCTCAAACTCATGACCTCAAGTGATCTGCCTGCCTTGGCCTCCCAAAGTGCTGGGATTACTGCACCGAGCCTGTTACTGACTTTCTAAGAAACAGCCATTCTGATTGGTGTGAGATGGTATCTCATGTGGTTTTTGTTTGTTTGTTTTTGACATTTCTCTAGTGATGAGTGGTGAGCATTTTTTGCACATGCTTCTTAGCCACATGTTTGTCTTCTTTTGAAAAGCATCTGTTCATGTTTTTTGCCTACTTTTTAATGAAGTTTTTTTTTTCTTTGTAAACCTTAACTTCTTTATGAATTCTGGATATTAAACCTTTATCAGGAACATAGTTTGCAAATATTTTTGTTTATTTGGTATGTTGTCTGTTTACTCCGTTGGTAGTTTCCTTAGCTGTGAAGAAGCTCTTTAATTAGGTCCCTGTTGGGAAAAAGCTGAGTGTTGGGAGGGAAACTGAGGCAGGGCTTGCATAATGTCCTCTGGAATGTGTCTAGACCTGCTGGCTCCTTGCTTCTAGCCTTCCTAGGTTCCTACTCCCATGATCTCAAGTAGCAGAACGTGTTCCTTATAAATGCTAAACTGTCACAGCTGTAGATCATGTGCTTGCCCTTTTGACCTCCACCACCTGTTTTTTTGTTCTCACCACCTGTTTTTTTGTTGGATTACCAATAAATAGCTTGGGCTCCCAGAGCTCAGGGCCTTTGCAGCCTCCACGATGGTGATGGCCCTCTGGTGTCCCACCTTTATCTCTCAAACTGCCTTTTTCTCAATCCTTTGACTTCACCAGACTTTGTCACCCCCATGACTTAGTGTTGGGTCTGATTATCCCAACAGGTCCCATTTGTCAATTTTTGCTTTTGTTGAGGTTGCTTTTGGTATCTTCGTCATGGTACATGTAGATATGTGTGGTAAGAGAGTGACCTCTGTCTCAAAAAAAAAAAAAAAAAGTTGCTGAAATCTCTTTACTTATGCCCTTTCCACAGGTTCTGTGTATTCTGGGTGGAAGCATTTATGTTGTTTTAATGAAGGGCCTCATGTGACTCTGGTGAGACCAGAATCAAGTATGAAGGCTTCAAGATACATTCCTGAGAGTTAAGTGCCACATTTGCACTAAAGGGTGGTTTTAGGATCTGTTCTGTTTGGGTTTGGTAGGGACAGGGCAGGGCAGTGGCCCATATTTTCATTACTGTAGTAAAAATTGTTGGTGTCTGTGGCAGTGGAGGGCACCTGTGGACGGGAAAAGAGGAACGTATATTTTATTTCTGTGGAGCAGCTCATTGTTCCTGAATCTCTTCTGTTATAAACGAGAAAAATGGGTAGACTTTTTGGTCTTGGTCCTTCTGTGAGTGTGAGGCTGGTAGGTAAGCAGGTGGTGCTGATGTCTTTAAGGGAATGTTCTCAAGATGCAGGTGTTACTTGTCTGATAGTTTTATCTGAAAAGGATTTTCAGAGGAGGAGGAGAAAGGAAAAATGGCTTCTTTTCAGCTAAACATGTCTCAGATCAAGAGCTGTGTCCACTCTGCCTGCTGGAGTGCCATGTGTTTAGTACTTGCAAATCTTTACTTCTCTACTTGTGTTTTTCCTCCCCAATGATTTTGTTTCACGTACTTTTAAAAATTATTGTGATAGTCAAGGGTCTCTAAAAAATATTTCTATCCTATGTACCAGAGCCTTCTCTACATCATGGCTTCTTATATGCAATGCAGAATTCCTACCATGAATTTATGATCTGCCATATTAAAGTGTTCCTTTTGTGGCTGTTGAACGTGGGAAGATGTGGATACTCAAGATTCCTATTGAGGGAAAGCTAGGGTCCTTAGGAAGGATGGAGAACATGTAATGTTGAGGTGTCACCTGTGTTCTCCATTAGTTCTATGCAGAACAGGATTAAGAAAATGCTTATTTAAACAGGATGGCTTTTATTACCCAGGAAGTTCTGGAGAAAATTATTCAGAGATACCTGCTTTCTAGGATGCTAAAGAAGGACTGCTTAAAATCATTATTAAAAATTATAGAACATGGGAGATATCTTGACCACATAAAACTGATTTTTCTTTATGGTTAAATTCAGTCTATAATTGACTTTTTGAGGGGCAATATCTCAGCAGTGATGTTGTGTTCTGTGTGCGTCAGCACATCGTAAAATTTATTCTAGTGTTATTGATGTTAATAATTTGCTTGGTTAAAGAGCTCTCTGACTTTTTTTCACTGTAGAGTTAATTGTTGTTCTCTTTATTATTAAGTATCTTTATGTTGCTAATGTGCATAAACCATCACATTTAATCTGGCACCTGCCCTTTTTTCTTAGGTTTTTTTGTTTGTTTTTTGCAAGTATCTGTCTTCGGAAAATGAAGGCTCTTTGTTTATAGGCCAGAAAAATTGGGAAAAACACAGTCTCTTTCACTTATGGAATGTTTGACAAAATAGTCTTCTTGGGTCAAAAACATTGGCATTACTAGTGACCTTGTTAGAATTTTAAAAACTCAGACTTTATTCCAGATCTTCTGGAAGAAAAAAAAAATAAGCTTCATGACAGGATCTCCAGTTTATCTTACGCATTTAAATTTGAGAGGTACCATCTAACTCAACATGTCTTTTTTTGTCTGAAAACATACACAACTCATTATGATGTAAATATAGCACTCAAACATGTATACATTTGTGTCCTTAATTATATTCTTTATGATCCAGAAAAGTATTACACACACTGGTGTTGTGAATATTTCTGTGTTAAAAATTATTGGATAATTTCAGTTATTCTTATAATTCAGAACCAATTCCCTTTACTCTCTTATTTCACCTTAAGTCAAATAATACATTTTGCCCATGGCCACCTGGTAAATATATGTGTGTCTCTGTGCTTGTGTTTTTCAGGAGACATTGACATTTAGGGATGTGGCCGTAGAATTCTCTCTGGAAGAGTGGGAATGCCTGAACCCTGCTCAGCAGAATTTATATAGGAATGTGATGTTGGAGAACTACAAAAACCTGGTCTTCTTGGGTGAGAATAACTTTAATACGCGATTCTTAATATACTCTAAAGGTTTTATGTCTCTTTTTTTGTAGAATTTTTTTTTTTGGTAATTTATGCTTTGTATAAATGAGTTTCTGATCCCAGTTTTCAAGAAAATCTTGATGATTTGTCTGTAGAAAAGAATTTCTTCAACATGTTTCATCTTGACCTGAACTTTCCACATTCCTGAGCTGGTCTGCATCCTTCACTCTAGATTAGTGGTAATTCCAGAAATTTGGTGGCATAAAATATCATTGCCCGTATCTTAAAATCTATTTTCCACCATCAGTTTTTGATTCATGAGTACCAGGTAGTAAAATTAAGGACCTATAAATTTAAAATATTTTCTAAGTAGTTAGAGATGTGTCTCATTAATTAGTAGTTTGGAATTAATTTTCTAGAATATTCTATTACATCCTTTTTACTGAGCACAGTACTAGGTTGGTAACTGGAGAAGATAAGCAATCTTTATGCTATTTATTTTTAATAAAGCAGGTATTGATATCTCTAAGCAAGACCCAATCACCAGTCTGGAGCAAGAAAAAGAGCCCTGGAATATGAAGAGACATGAGATGGTGGATGAATCCCCAGGTAGGTAAGAGTGAACACAAGAGATGACACAGGTGAGAGGTACAAAGGTTAAAAAAAAAAAAAAAAAAGGCCGGGCGCGGTGGCTCAAGCCTGTAATCCCAGCTCTTTGGGAGGCCGAGACGGGCAGATCACGAGGTCGGGAGATCGAGACCATCCTGGCTAACGTGGTGAAACCCCGTCTCTACTAAAAAAATACAAAAAACTAGCCGGGCGAGGTGGTGGGCGCCTGTAGTCCCAGCTACTCGGGAGGCTGAGGCAGGAGAATGGCGTGAACCCGAGAGGCGGAGCTTGCAGTGAGCTGAGATCCGGCCACTGCACTCCAGCCTGGGCGACAGAGCGAGACTCTGTCTCAAAAAAAAAAAAAAGGGCAACCCAGTCCTTACAATGTGATTTGGGAATCTGTGTTGCAAAGCATATAGTTTCTGGGAACACTAAATATTTTCTTAAAATTTTCTCTCACTAAAGGGCATCTTCTGTTTTATGCTTTTAAATTCTCTTTCTCCTTTTCCTTGGGTGAACACACAAACATCAAATATTTGCTCATGTTTCGCTCTTGTTGCCCAGGTGGATTGCAGTGGCGTGGTCTTGACTCACTGCAACCTCTGCCTCTTGGGTTTGACAATTTTCTTGCCTCAATCTCCTGGTAGCTGAGATTACAGGTGCCTGCCACCACACCCAGCTAATTGTTTTGTATTTTTAGTAGAGATATTTTAGTAGAGATTTTACCATGTTGGCCAGGCTGGTCTTGAACACCTGTCCTCAAGTGATCCACCCACCTTGGGCTCCCCAAGTGCTGGGATTACAAATGTGAGCCACTGCACCCGGCTGAAAAACTCTGTTAAATTATTTTTTAGTTCTCTTTTTGCATCCTGTCTGAAATATGTGAGAGTAGTGGTTTCTGTTCCATTAGGGGTTTCTTATTAGTTTTTCTACATATTCCATCCTGTTTTTATTACTATAGTATAGTTTGACATTATAAATTATGATGTCCTGTCTCTCTGCTTTGTTATTTTTTTCTCAAGACTTCTTTGGCTATTTGAAGTTTATTGTAGTTTCTTGTAAATTTTAAAACTGTATTTCCTATTGTGAAAAAAATGCCACTGGAATTTTTTTTTTTTTTTTTTTGAGACGGAGTCTCACGCTGTTGCCCAGGCTGGAGTGCAGTGGCGCGATCTCGGCTCACTGCAAGCTCCGCCTCCCGGGTTCCCGCCATTCTCCTGCCTCAGCCTCCTGAGTAGCTGAGACTACAGGCGCCCGCCACCGTGCCCAGCTAATTTTTTGTATTTTTAGTAGAGACGGGGTTTCACTGTGGTCTCGATCTCCTGACCTTGTGATCCGCCCGCCTCGGCCTCCCAAGGTGCTGGGATTACAGGCTTGAGCCACCGCGCCCGGCCGCCACTGGAATTTTGATAGGAAGTTTATTGAATGTATAGATTACTTTAGATAATATGGTACTTTAACAATATTTATTCTTTCAATCCATAGACATGAATTTTTTTGTTGGTCTTGTTGAGTCAGAGTCTCAGTCACCCAGGCTGGAGTGCACTGGTACAATCTCGGCTCACTGCAACCTCCACTTTCCGAGTTCAAGTGATTCTGCTGCCTCAGCCTCCCTAATAGCTGGGATTACAGGCATGCGCCACCATGCTGTGCTAATTTTTGTATTTTTAGTAGAGACAGGGTTTCACCATGTTGTCCAGGCTGGTCTCAATCTCCTGACCTTGTGATCCACCCGCCCTGGCCTCCCAAAGTGCTGGGATTACAGGTGTGAGCCACCATGCCCGGCCAACATAAAATATATTTAAATTTATTTTTGTCTTCTCTAATTTCTTTCATTGATATCTTATATATTTCATTGTAAAGATTTTTTACCTTGGCCGGGTTGCAGTGAGCTGAGATTGCACCACTGCACTCCAGCCTGGGCGACAGAGCGAGACTCCATCTCAACAACAACAACAACAACAAAAACCCACAAAGACGGGGAGAAACCAGAGCAGAAAAGCTGAAAATTCTAAAAATCAGAGTGCCTCTTCTTCTCCAGGGGAACGCAGCTCTTCGCCAGCAATGGAACGAAGTTGCCTGGAGAATGACTTTGACGAGTTGAGAGAAGAAGACTTCAGACAATCGGCAATAACAAACTTCTCTGAACTAAAGGAGGATGTTCGAACCCATCGCAAAGAAGCTAAAAACCTTGAAAAAAGATAGACGAATGGCTAACTAGAATAACAGTGTAGAGAAGTTGTTAAATGACCTGATGGAGCTGAAAACCATGGCACGAGAACTACATGATGCATGCATAAGCTTCAGTAGTTGATTTGATCAAGTGGAAGAAAGGGTATCGGTGATTGAAGATCAAATGAATGAAATGAAGTGAGAAGAGAAGTTTAGAGAAAAAAGAGTAAAAAGAAATGAACAAAGCCTCCAAGAAATATGGGACTATGTGAAAAGACCAAATCTACATCTGACTGGTGTACCTGCAAGTGATGGGGTGAATGGAACTAAGTTGGAAAACACTCTTTGGGATATTATCCAGGAGAACTTCCCCAACCTAGCAAGGCAGGCCAACATTCAAATTCAGGAAATACAAAGATAATCCTCAAGAAGAGCAACTCCAAGACACATAATTGTCTGATTCACCCAAGTTGAAATGAAGGAAAAAATGTTAAGGGCAGCCAGAGAGAAAGGTCGGGTTATTCACAAAGGGAAGCCCATCAGACTAACAGATCTCTTGGCAGAAAGAGATCCAGAAGAGAGTGGGGACCAATATTCAACATTCTTAAAAGAACTTTCAACCCAGAATTTCATATCCAGCCAAACTAAGCTTCATAAGCGAAGGAGAAATAAAATCCTTTACAGACAAGCAAATGCTGAGAGATTTTTGTCACCACCAGGCCTGCCTTACGAGAGCTCCTGAAGGAAGCACTAAACATGGAAAGGAACAACCGGTATTGGCCACTGCAAAAACTTGCCAAATTGTAAAGACCATCAATGCTAGGAAGAAACTGCATCAACTAACAAGCAAAATAACCAGCTAACATCATAATGACAGGATCAAATTCACATAACAATATTTGCCTTAAATATAAATGGGCTAAATGCTCCAATTAAAAGACACAGACTAGCAAATTGGATAAAGAGTCAAGATCCATCAGTGTGCTGTATTCAGGAGACCCATCTCACATGCAGAGACAACATAGGCACAAAATAAAGGGATGGAGGAAGATCTACCAAGCAAATGAAAAACAAAAAAAGCAGGGGTTGCAATCCTAGTCTCTAAAACAGACTTTAAACCAACAAAGATCAAGAGACAAAGAAGGCTATTACATAATGGTAAAGGGACCAATTCAATAAAAAGAGCTAACTATCTTAAATAGTTATGCACCCAATACAGGAGCACCCAGATTCATAAAGCAAGTCCTTAGAGACCTACAAAGAGACTTAGATTCCCACACAATAATAATGGAGACTTTAACACCCCACTGTCAACATTAGATTAATGAGACAGCAAGTTAACAAGGATATCCAGGAATTGCACTCAGCTCTGCACCAAGCGGACCTAATAGACATCTACAGAACTCTCCACCCCAAATTTAACAGAATATACATTCTTCTCAGGACCACATCACACTTATTCCAAAATTGACCACATAGTTGGAAGAACTCCTCAGCAAATGTAAAAGAACAGAAATTATAAACTGTCTCTCAGACCACAATGCAATCAAACTAGAACTCAGGAATAAGAAACTCACTCAAAACCGCTCAACTACGTGGAAACTGAACAACGTGCTCCTGAACGACTACTGGGTACATAACGAAATGAAGGCGGAAATAAAGATGCTCTTTTAAATCAATGAGAACAAAGACACAACATACCAGAATCTCTGGGACACATGTAAAGCAGTGTGTAGAGGAAAATTTATAGCACTAAATGCCCACAAGAGAAAGCAGGAAAGATCTAAAATTGACACCCTAACATCACAGTTAAAAGAACTAGAGAAGCAAGAGCAAACACATTCAAAAGCTAGCAGAAGGCAAGAAATAACTAAGATCAGAGCAAAACTGAAGGAGATAGAGACACAAAACACCCTTCAAAAAAATCAATGAATCCAGGAGCTGGTTTTTTGAAACGATAACAAAATCAATAGACTGCTACCAAGACTAATGTAGAAAAGAGAGAATAAACAAATAGATGCAATAAAAAATGATAAAGGGGGTATCACCACTGATCCCACAGAAATACAAACTACCATCAGAGAATACTGTAAGCACCTCTATGCAAATAAACTAGAAAACCTAGAAGAAATGGATAAATTCCTGGACACATATACCCTCCCAAGACTAAACCAGGAAGAAGTTGAATCCCTGAATAGACCAATAACAGGTTCTGAAATTGAGGCAATAATTAATAGCCTACCAACCAAAAAAAGTCCAGGACCAGATGGATTCAGACCTGAATTCTATCAGAGGTACGAAGAGGAGCTGGTACCATTCCTTCTGAAACTATTCCAATCAACAGAAAAAGAGGGAATCCTCCCTAATTCATTTTACGAGGCCAACATCATCCTAATACCAAAGCCTGGCAGAGACACAACAAAAACTGAGAATTTTAGACCAATATCCCTGATGAACATCGATGCAAAAATCCTCAACAAAATACTGGCAAACCGAATCCAGCAGCACATCCAAAAGCTCATCCACCACGATCAAGTGGGCTTCATCCCTGGGATACAAGGCTGGTTCAACATAAGCAAATCAATAAACATAATCCATCATATAAACAGAACCAAAGCCAAAAACCACATGATTATCTCAATAGATGCAGAAAAGGCCTTTGACAAAATTCAACAGCCCTTCATGCTAAAAACTCTGAATAAACTAGATATTGATGCGATGTATCTCAAAATAATAAGAGCTATTTATGACAAACTCACAGCCAATATCATACTGAATGGGCAAAAACTGGAAGCATTCCCTTTGAAAACTGGCACAAGACAGGGATGCCCTCTCTCACCACTCCTATTCAACATAGCGTTGGAAGTTCTAGCCAGGGCAATCAGGCAAGAGAAAGAACTAAAGGGTATTCAATTAGGAAAAGAGGCAGTTAAATTGTCCCTGTTTGCAGATGACATGATTGTATATTTAGAAAACCCCATTGTCTCAGCCCAAAATCTCCTTAAGCTTATAAGCAACTTCAGCAAAGTCTCAGGATACAAAATCAATGTGCAAAAATCACAAGCATTCCTATACACCAGTAACAGACAGAGAGCCAAATCATGAGTGAACTCCCATTCACAATTGTTTCAAAGAGAATAAAATACCTAGGAATCCAACTTACAAGGGATGTGAAGGACCTCTTCAAGGAGAACTACAAATCACTGCTCAATGAAATAAAAGAGGGCACAAACAAATGGAAGAAAATTCCATGCTCATGGATAGGAAGAACCAATACTGTGAAAATGGCCATACTGCCCAAAGTAATTTATAGATTCAATACCATCCCCATCAAGCTACCAATGACTTTCTTCACAGAATTGGAAAAAACTACTTTAAAGTTCATATGGAACCCAAAAAGAGCCCACATTGCCAAGACAATCCTAAGCCAGAAGAACAAAGCTGGAGGCATCACGCTACCTGATTTCAAACTATACTACCTGATTTCAAACTATACTACAAGGCTACAGTAACCAAAACAGCATGATCCTGCTACCAAAATAGAGATATAGAACAATGGAACAGAATACAGCCCCTGGAAATAATACCACACATCTACAACCATCTGATCTTTGACAAACTTGACAAAACTCAAGAAATGGGGAAAGGATTCCCTATTTAATAAATGGTGCTGGGGAAAACTGGCTAGCCATATGTAGAAAGGTGAAAATGGATCCCTTCCTTACATCTTATACAAAAATTAATTCAAGATGGATTAAAGACTTAAATGTTAGACCTAAAACCACAAAAACCCTCGAAAACCTAGGCATTACCATTCAGGCCATAGGCATGGGCAAGGACTTCATGACAAACACCAAAAGCAATGGCAACAAAAGCCAAAACAGATAAATGGGATCTAAATAAACTAAAGAGCTTCTGCACAGCAGAAAAAACTACCATCAGAGTGAACAGGCCACCTATAGAATGGGAGAAAATTTTTGCAATCTCCCCATTTGACAAAGGGCTAATATCCAGAATCTACAAAGAACTTAAGATTTACAAGAAAAAAATCAACCCCATCAAAAAGTGGGCAAAGGATATGAACAGACACTTCTTAAAAGAAGATGTTTATGCAGCCAATGGACACGTGAAAAGATGCTCATCATCAATGGCCATCAGAGAAATGCAAATCAAAACCACAATGAGATACCATGTCACATCATTTAGAATGTTGATCATTGGGCCGGGCGCGGTGGCTCAAGCCTGTAATCCCAGCACTTTGGGAGGCCGAGACGGGCGGATCACGAGGTCAGGAGATCGAGACCATCCTGGCTAACACAATGAAACCCCGTCTCCACTAAAAATACAAAAAAATTAGCCAGGCGTGGTGGCGGCGCCTGTAGTCCCAGCTACTCGGGAGGCTGAGGCAGGAGAATGGCGGGAACCCGGGAGGCGGAGCTTGCAGTGAGCCGAGATCGCGCCACTGCACTCCAGCCTGGGCGACATAGCGAGACTCCGCCTCAAAAAAAAAAAAAAAATGTTGATCATTAAAAAGTCAGGAAACAACAGGTGCTGGAGAGAATGTGGAGAAATAGGAATGCTTCCACACTGTTGGTGGGACTGTAAACTAGTTCAACCACTGTGGAAGACAGTGTGGCGATTCCTGGAGGATCTAGAACTAGAAATACCATTTGACCCAGCCATCCCATTACTGGGCATATACCCAAAGGATTATAAATCATGCTGCTATAAAGACACATGCACACGTATGTTTATGGCGGCACTATTCACAATAGCAAAGACTTGGAACCAACCCAAAATGTCCATCAATGATAGGCTGGGTTAAGAAAATGTGGCACATATGGCACATATACGGCATGGAATACTATGCAGCCATAAAAAAGGATGAGTTCATGTCCTTTGTAGGGACATGGATGAAGCTTCAAACCATCATTCTGAGCAAACTATCACAAGGACAGAAAACCAAACACTGCATGTTCTCGCCTATAGGTGGGATTGAACAATAAGAACACTTGGTCACAGGGTGGGGAATATCACACACCAGGGCCTGTCATGGGGTGGGGGAGGGAGGAGGGATAGCATTAGGAGATATATCTAATGTAAATGACAAGTTAACAGGTGCAGCACACCAACATGGCACATGTATACATATGTAACAAACCTGCATGTTGTGCACTTGTACCCTAGAACTTAAAGTATAATAAAAGGCTGGGTGTGGTGGCTCACGCCTGTAATCCCAGCACTTTGGGAGGGCAAGGGGGGTGGATCACGAGGTCAGGAGATCGAGACCACGGTGAAACCCTGTCTCTACTAAAAATACAAAAAATTAGCTGGGTGCCATGGCGGGCGCCTGTAGTCCCAGCTACTCGGGAGCCTGAGGCCGGATAATGGTGTGAACCCAGGAGGCGGAGCTTGCAGTGAGCTGAGATCGCACCACTGCACTCCAGCCTGGGTGACAGAGTGAGACTCCGTCTCAAAAAAAAAAAAAAAAAGGTATGATCTAAAAAAAAAGATTTTTTACCTTCTTGGTTAAATTGGTTTTGAGAAATTTATTATTTTAATACTATTATAAAATAAGATTGTTTTCTTTTTCTATTGTATCAGATAGTTTAAGTGTATGGCACCATAACTTTTATGTTAATTTTATATTTTGCTAATTTACTGACTGTATTTATTAGTTTAGACAATTTTTTTTTTTTTTTTTTTTGAGACGGAGTCTCGCTCTGTCGCCCAGGCTGGAGTGCAGTGGCCGGATCTCAGCTCACAGCAAGCTCCGCCTCCCGGGTTCACGCCATTCTCCTGCCTCAGCCTCCAGAGTAGCTGGGACTACAGGTGCCCGCCACCTCGCCCGGCTAGTTTTTTGTATTTTTTAGTAGAGACGGGGTTTCACCGTGTTAGCCAGGATGGTCTTGATCTCCTGACCTTGTGATCCGCCCGTCTCGGCCTCCCAAAGTGCTGGGATTACAGGCTTGAGCCACCGCGCCCGGCTAGTTTAGACAATTTTTTGTTGTTGTTCAAGACAGAATCTCACTGTGTCACCCAGGCTGGAGTGCAATGACGCAATCTCGGCTCACTGCAACCTCCACCTCCTGGGTTCAAATGCTTCTCCTCCTTCAGCCTCCCAAGTAGCTGGGACTACAGGTGCCTGGTTCCATGCCTGGCTATTTTTTTTTTGTACTTTTACTAGAGACAGGGTTTCACTACGTTGGCCAGGCTGTTCTTGAACTGCTGACCTCATGATTTGCCTGCCTCAGCCCCCAAAAGTGCTGGGATTACAGGTGTGAGCCACCATGCCTGGCTTTTTACACTAATTTTAATGTACTGTTTATGTTATTTTTATATAAGATCACACGGTCCACAAAATGCAACTTTTTACTTATTCTCTTCAATTCCAATGGCTTTTTCAAAATGTTTTTGACTAATTTTTGTGCCACACACTTTCAGTGCTACATTAAAGTAGAAACATTGACAATGGGCACAATGTAGTTTTATATTGGTATCTGTGAATTTGCAGGAGCAAACAGCTCCTTAGGTTTTGTAAACAGGTTTCAGGAGGTAAAGATCTTTTTCTGTTGTGTCCCTAGGGTGATGTTATGCCCTCTCGGTTTGTAGTGAAGAGGGGTTGTAGCTCGGTCATAGGACTGCTTGGTCTGCGCTAGCATCCACCTTTAGACGGTTTGTTACAAGGGCTTGGGTAGTTGTAATTTCCGTTTTATTTCTGGACAGATTGAATATTCTTTAAGACTTTGATCTGTAGGGCAGACACTAGGGCAGTTTCTGCAGTCAGCTCCATACATAATAGCCCTTATATCAGGATGTGAATGGGTTTGCCTTTCACTGAGTACCAGAGAGGATTTCCCCAGGTCACTGTGTGGATTTCTATTTAGGCAAAACTGGTCATGCACTGTGGCTGAGAGCTGGAACTGAGTCACTGAACTGCTTCAGGGACCACGGTAAAAACCAAGGTCTGTAGACCTGTCTGCATGGCTGCAAATGGGTGTCTTCCTCCAGGTCTCTGGAAGGGCAGGACCTCTCTTAGACTGTAACTGGGAGGAGTTTGGGATGGTTACAGAGTAACTTCAGAATTCTCTGTTGGACTAAGTTCGGTGGGCCATTTCTTGGTGTGTAGCCAATACCAGGGGTCCTGTAGTTTCCCACGTGAATAAGTGCCTGTCCTCTGAAAAAAAAAAAAACACTTCTCAATCTTGGGCTTTAGCAGACTGTCACATCTCTCTCCCTGGGTCTCAAAGCTCTTCTAAAGGCATTTGCTTTGGAGATGGGATCTTGTTAATCATCCAGGCTGGTCTTGAAATCCTGGCCTGCAGCAATTCTCCAACCTCAATGTACCATGTAGCAGTCATTACAGATGTGAGCCTTGATGCCTGACTGTCTCATAAAGGCATTTTTTGTCAGGGATGACTGAAAATATTTTTTGCTGTGGTGAGGATAATAAAATACAGCACCTTTTATTTTTTCATGTCACTGATGTTACTCTTTCCATACATTTTTACTTTCTATTTTCCATTTCAAACTTGTCTGTAATTTTAGATTTCACCATGTTGGCCAGGCTGGTCTTGAACTCCTGACCTCAGGTGATCTACCTGACTCGGCCTCCCAAAGTGCTGGGATTACAGTCAGGAGGTAAGTGCCTGGCCTCATTTTTATTTTTATATGTTTCTCTGCAAATCATTAATTTTGCTTTCCTTTTCAAATTTAGGACAATATGCTAGAATGTACATGTTATGCCTGAAGTAAATTAGATAATTGGTAGGCACTCCATATTACTAGAATGGTTACTTAAGTTTGCTGCAGGTAAAAAGGATTTACAGGATTTTCAACCACTTTCTTCAGCATATATCTAAATGGTAACATAATTTTCTAAATATTTGTTTTACATATCAGAGGCTCTAACTCTAGTTTGAAAAATATAAGTTTTAATTTAGCAGTGTAATGCTATTCTTTGCTTCTGAAATTGGATTATAGCAGTTTCATTTTGTGTAAGAATAGCATATATTTAAAACATAAAAATTATCACTTTTTTTACATGCTTATTTATTAAAAGTTTCTCATTAGTATATTCTATTTATAATTATACTGCATATTCTGTGAAATTTTACTGCCACATAGTGCATGCCAATTATTCGAAATACATGCCTTCCATGAGTACACAGTCAAATATTGTAGTTATCTAGACAATTCTTTTTTAATAGCATATTAATATTGCATACCAGATTTTATGAGTAAACATGTCTGTTACTGTTGTGCAGTTTTCGTATTAGTGTTTTTCAGTGTAGGTTTCTTAATATTAGCTTATTTTATTTTTTAGTTTTTCTTATATAATTTTAGCCAATCTGCAATTCTGTTTGTATACTTTAAGTCAATGTGATGTTTAAGAGATAAATCAGCCATATGTCTGTCACAATCAGATTATATATGTATGTGTTTATCTATAAATATGACCCCAATATTAGTTATGGCTTATCTTGTATATATTTTCGTAGCTGATTTTCAGTGGCTATTTTGTCTAAGTGAGTAGACATGGAAATATTTTCATTATGTCTTATTTTCTCCCTGTGTCTAATGATGAATATATATTTCCTTTGTGTGAGAGAAACACTTTTGTGATTTGAAGGTAATTTTTGAGAAGATTTATAATTCAGTATTTTTTCTGTTTTTCCTTTAGAAAAATTAATTGTTGTAAAAACACATAACAGGCCTGGCGTGGTGGCTCACGCCTGTAATCCCAGCACTTTGGGAGGCTGAGGCGGGCAGATCACTTGAGATCAGGAGTTCCAGACCAGCCTGGCCAACATGGTGAAACCCTCTCTCTACTAAAAATACAAAAATTATCTGGACATGGTGGCCTACATCTGTAATTTGAGCTACACAGGAGACTGAGGCAGGAGAGTCACTTAAACCCAGGAAGCAGAGGTTGCAGTGAGCCAAGATCATGCCACTGCACTCCAGCCTGGATGACAGAGCGAGATTTCGTCTCAAAAAAAGAGAAGAAAAAACAGTAAAAACACATAACATAAAATTTAGCATCTTAAACCTATTTAAGTGCGCATTTCAGGGCCAGACTTGGTGGTGGCCCACATCTGTAATCCCTGGATTTTGGGAGGCTAAGACAGGAGTATTATTTGAGCCGAAAAGTTTGAGACCAACCTAGGCAGCATCCAGAGATTCCCTCTCTACAAAAATTGTAAAAAATATCCAGGCATGGTGGTGTGTACCTGTGGTCCCAGCTGTTTGGGAGATTGAGGGGAGGATTACTTGACTCTAGGAGTTTGAGGCTGAAGTGAGGCATAATTGTGCCACTGCACTTCAGCTTGAGTGACAGAGTGAGACCCTGTGTCAAAAAGAAGCTGTAAATTTCAGTCATGTTAAATATATTCACATTGTTATGCAAAAGTAGAAATTTTACATCTTGTAAACTAAAACTCAGTATCCATTTAAGTAACAAGAACCCATTTTACCCTCTCCTCAGCCCTTAACAAACACCCTTCCACTTTCTGTTTAAAGTGTGACTACTTAAGATATCTCATATACATAGTGGAATCATATAGTTTTCATCATTTTGTTTTGGGCTTATTTCATGTGACATAATATTTTCAAAGTTTATCTTAAAATGTGACAAGATTTCTTTGATAATATTTGATTTAATTATAATATTTGATAATCTTTGATTTCTGTGATAATATTCCACTGAATGTATATGTTACATTTTTGATGTGTTTATAAATTAAGAGACACCTGGGTTGCTTCTGCCTTTTGGCTTTTGTGAATACGGGTACAATAAACATGGATGTTCAAATATGTCCCAGGTCCCGTGTTGGATATTTTGGAAATACATTCCTAAGTGGGATTGCTCTATTTGATGATAATTCTATTTTTAATTATTTAAGAAGCATTTATAACAATTTAAAATAATGGCTGCATCCTTGTTTTCTACCAACAATCAACACAGGTTTTATTTTCATTGCATCATCAACAGATTTGGTGTTTTAAAAAAATGTAGAGTGGCCATTGTAATGAGTGTGAGGCAATTTTGTTTTTTCATTTTATTGATTGGTTGATTGATTGTGATAGAGTCTCACTGTTGTCACCCAGGCTGGAGTACAGTGGCACAGTGGCTCACTGCAACCTCCGCCTCCTGGATTCCAGCAATTCTCCTGCCTCAGCCTCCTGAGTAGCTGAGATTACAGGCGTCCACCATCATGCCTGGCTAATTTTTGTATTTTTAGTAGAAACGGCGTTTTCACCATGTTGGCCAGGCTGGTCTCGAACTCCTGACCTCAGGTGATCCACCTGACTTGGTCTCCCAAAGTACTGAGATTACAGTCGTGAGGCAAGCACTTGGCCTCATTTTTATTTGTATGTGTTTCTCTGCAAATCATTAATTTTGCTTTTCTTTTCAAATTTCTTTTTCCCATTTGGGTATATTTTTTGATGAAAATTATTTTTTCATTTCTTCTTTTTTCTTTTTTTTGAGACGAAGTCTTACTCTGTCGCCCAGACTGGAGTGCAGTGGCATAATCTCTGCTCACTGCAAACTCTGCCTCCTGGGTTTAAGCGATTCTCCTGCTTCAGCCTACCTCAGCTTGCCTTAGCCTCCCGTGTAGCTGGATTATAGGTGCCTACCACCTCGCCTGGCTGATTTTTGTATTTTTAGTAGAGAGAGGGTTTCACCATCTTGGTCAGGCCGGTCTCGAACTCCTGACCTCGTGATCTACCCACCTCGGCCTTTCAAAGTGCTGGCATTACCTGAGTGAGCTACCATGCCCGGCCTTACTTTTTCATTTCTAAATCAAGTTATTCAACTTTATTGTTCAGTTTTAAGAGTTGTTCATATATTCTGAATATTAACTATCACTTGTAATTTCCATATATTTTCACCCATTTCCTAGAAGACATTTTCTTTTTTTTTTTTTTTTTTTTTTTTTGAGACGGAGTCTCGCTCTGTCGCCCAGGCTGGAGTGCAGTGGCCGGATCTCAGCTCACTGCAAGCTCCGCCTCCCGGGTTCACGCCATTCTCCTGCCTCAGCCTCCTGAGTAGTTGGGACTACAGGCGCCCGCCACCGCGCCCGGCTAGTTTTTTGTATTTTTTAGTAGAGACGGGGTTTCACCGTGTTAACCAGGATGGTCTCGATCTCCTGACCTCGTGATCCGCCCGTCTCGGCCTCCCAAAGTGCTGGGATTACAGGCTTGAGCCACCGCGCCCGGCCGACATTTTCAGTCTATTGAATTTTTTTTTAATGTGCAGAAATTCTGAAGTATAGTGTAGTTAAATGTTTCTGTTCTTTCCTTTGTTGCATATGCATTTAATGTCGTATCTTAGGAAATGATGCCAAGACCCACGTCAAGTTTTTTTTCCTAAGAGATTGGCTAGTTTTTTGTTTTTTCTGTTTATGTCTAAGCATTTTATTTGAAATACTTTTTGACCAGGCACAGTGACTCACGCCTATAATCCCAGTACTTTGGGAGACTGAGGCAGGTGAATCACTTGAGGTCAGGAGTTGGAGACCAGCCTGGCCAATATGGGGAAACCCTATCTCTACTAAAAATACAAATATTAGCCCGGCGTTCTACTGCGCACCTGTAGTCCCAGCTACTCAGGAGGCTGAGGCATGAGAATTGTTTGAACCTGGAAGGTGGAAGTTGCAATGAGCCGAGATCATGCCACTGCACTCCAGCCTTGGTGACAGAATGAGACTCCTACTCAAAAAAAAAAAAAAAAAAATAGGCTGGGCGCAGTGGCACACGCCTGTAATCCCAGCTTGTTGGGAGGCCAAGGTGGGCAGGTCACATGAGGGTCAGGAGGTTAAGACCAGCGTGGCCAATATACAGTGAAACCCCCTCTCTACTAAAAAATACAAAACTTAGCCGGACGTGGTGGCACGTGCCTGTAGTTCCACCTACTTGGGAAGCTGAGACAGGAGAATCACTTGAATCTGGGAGGTGGAGATTTCAGTGAGCCGAGATCGCGCCACTACACTCCAGCCTGGGCAATAGAGCGAGACTCCATTGCTCAAAAAATCAATCAATCAATCAAGTCAAATAGGGCCGGGCACGGTGGCTCACATTTGTAATCCCAGCACTTTGGGAGGCCAAGGCGGGTAGATCACGAGGTCAGGAGTTCGAGACCAGTCTGACCAACATGGTAAGACCCCGTGTCTATTGAAAATGCAAAAATTAGCTGGGCATGGTGGCAGGCGCCTGTAATCCCAGCTACTCAGGAGGCTGAGTCAGGAGAATCACTTGAACCTGGGAGGCGGAGGTTGCAGTGAGCCGAGATCACTCCACTGCACTTCAGCCTGGGTGACAGAGCAAGACTCCGTCTCAAAAAAAAAACCAGCAAATAAAATATTTTTTATATATGGTTCAAGGAAATGATTCAACTTTATTTTATCAGTGTTACCCAGTTTATGGCATTATTTTTTGAAAAGATTATCTCTTCTCTGTTGTGTGCTCATGGTAACTTTGTGGAAGATCATGTAATCACATACAGAAGGCTTCATTTCTGGGGTCTCCACTATTTTTTTCATCTGTTTATCTGCCTTTGTGTCAGTACCATACTGTTTTTGTTATTTTAGTTTTTGTGTTTTTTTTGAGACGGAGTCTAGCTCTGTCACCAGGCTGGAGTGCAGTCGTGTGAGCTCAGCTAACTGCACCTCTGCCTCCTGGGTTCAAGTGCTTATCCTGCCTCGGGCTCCTAAGTGGCTGGGATTACAGGCATGCACTGCCATGCCCAGCTAATTTTTGTATTCTTAGTAGAGATGGGATTTCACCACGTTGGCCAGGATGGTCTTGATCTCCTGACCTCGTGATCCACCCACCTCAGCCTCCCAAAGTGTTGGGCTTACAGGCATGAGCCACCGCACCTGGCCTATTTTAGCTTTTAATATGTTTTAAAATTTGGAAGTATAATGCCGCTTTGTTCTTTTTCCTGGGTGTTTGGCTGGTTATAGTTCATAATCAAATTTTTAAATTTTAGACAAGATTTCTTTTTTTTTTTTTTGAGACGTAGTTTTGCTCTTGTTGCCCAGGCTGGAGTGTAATGGCGCTGTCTCGGCTCACTACAACCTCTGCCTCCTGGGTTCAAGCAATTCTCCTGCCTCAGCCTCCCGAGTAGCTGGGATTACAGGCATATGCCACCATGCCTGGCTAGTTTTGTATGTTTAGTAGAGACTGGGTTTCTCCATGTTGGTCAGGCTGGTCTCGAACTCCCGACCTCAGGTGATCTGCCCACTTCGGCCTCCCAAAATGCTGGAATTACAGGTGTAAGCCACTGTGCCTGGCCATACACAAGATTTCTGTAATGAAACTGTACTACTGGAATTTTTAAAGAGTTTATATTGAATTTGTTTACTACTGTAGTTTGTATTGGCATCTTAACAAAATTAATTTTATTGACCATTGAACAAAAGTATGTTGAAGAGTGTCTTTTATTTTTGTTTTTAATTTTTTTAGAGACAGGATTTTCCTATGTTATCCATGCTAGTTTTGAACCTCTGAGCTCAAGCAATCTTCGTGCCCAGCCTTCCTAAATGCTAGTATTGGAGGCATGAGCCACTGCACTCAACCCATGTGTTTTATTTTTAGATATTCTTGGATTTGCCAGTTTTACTTTTGCTTTAGATTTCTAGTTTTATTCAGGTTTGATCAGAAAACACACAGTGTATGATTTTGGTCTTCTTATTTATTGTTGTTTTGAGACAGGATCATATTTGTCACCCATGCTAGAGTACACTGACATAAATTTGACTCACTGCAACCTCAGCCTCCTTGTCTGAAGTGATCTTTCCACCTCAGCCTCCTGTATAGCTGAGACTACAGACTTGCACTACCATGCCTCACTAATTTTTGATTATTTGTAGTAACGGGTCTCACTAGACAGGGTCTCACTATGTTAGTCAGGCTGGTGTCAATCTTCTGATCCCAAGTGATCCTTCCACCTTCATCTTCCAAATTGTTGGGATTGTAGGTACCAACCACACATCCAGCTGGTATTTAATAAGACTTGTTATGTGTCTTAACAGAATACATCAGGTGCAAATAAGAACATTGTGTTGCTTCTTGCTTTTAACTGAGAAGTTTTATACCTATCTGTTAAGCCTAGTTGGTCTATGGTATGGTTTGGATGTCTATGTCCTGCAAACCTCATTCTGCAATGTAATCCTCAATGTTAGATGTGAAACCTGGTGGGAGGTGTTTGGGTCATGGGGACAAATTCTTCATGAATGCCTTCATACCATCCTGGTCATGAGAAAGCTTTCACTCCATTAATTCAAATGAGAGCTGGTTCATTTAAAGAAACTGACTCCTTTACCTCACGCTTGACATCTCTTACCATGTGATATGTCCAGTTACTCTTTGTCTTCCACCATGATTGTAAGTTTCCTGGGACCCTCACTGAAAGCAGATGCTGTTACACCCTGCTTGTACGGTCTGCTGAACTATGAGCTAAATAAACCTTCTTTCTTTATAAGTTATACACTCAGGTATTCCTCTTTTTGCAAAATAGCTAATAACAGTCTATAATGTCTGCTTTCTGATTTCTTATTGATCTTTTATCTGAATTTTCTGCTTATTATTGCAAATGACGTCTTGATCTCTACAATTGTGTTGCTATGTATTTCTTGCTTCACCTTTGCCAAAATTTGCTTTATATATTTTGGAACCCTCATGTTATATATACGTACACATATACATAGATATGATAGTTAAAGCTTCCTGGTAAATTGACCCATCTGACCATTATATAATATCGTGTTTGTCCTATGCTAGTACTTTACTTAAAACATATTATATCCAATATAATAATTACCACCTCACCCAATTGTGGTTACTACTTGCATGGAATACAGACTTTTTCCATTGGGATACTTTCAACCTATTTGACTCAATGCTAAATCGAGTCTCTTATAGACAGCAAATTGTATGCTTTTTAACTTAAGCCACTAAGCCATCTTAATTTTTTTTTTTTTATAAATTTATTTAATTTTGAGATAAAGTCTCACTCTTGTCAACCAGGCTGGTTTGCAGTGGCATGATCACGACTCACTGCAGCCTCAACTTCCAAACTCAGATGATCTCATTTCAGCTTCTTGAGTAGCTGGGTTGCAAATATTTGCCATCCCAAGCCCAGATAGTTTTTTGTACCTTTTTCTGTAGAGACACTTTTTTGCCCTGTTGTCTAGGTTGGTCTCAAACTCCTGAGTTAAAGTGATCAGATTCCTCAGCCTCCAAAAGTTCTGAGATTATATTTTTTAAATAAGTAGTTTAATTAATTTATATTTAAAATGACTACTTAAAGATATAAAGTTACTATTACCAGTTTCATTTTTTAAAAATTTAATTTAATGGGCCGGGCACGGTGGCTCACGCCTGTAATCCCAGCACTTTGGGAGGCCGAGACGGGCAGATCACAAGGTCAGGAGATCGAGACCATCCTGGCTAACACAGTGAAACCCCGTCTCTACTAAAAAATACAAAAATTTAGCCAGGCGTGGTAGCGGGCGCCTGTAGTCCTAGCTACTGGGGAGGCTGAGGCAGGAGAATGGCATGAACTCAGGAGGCGGAGCTTGCAGTGAGCCGAGATCACGCCACTGCACTCCAGCCTGGGTGACAGAACGAGACTCCGTCTCAAAATAAATAAATAAAATAAAATTTAATTTAATGTAATTTTATTTCAGGATACATGTGCTGGATGTGCAGGTTTGTTACATAAGTAAACGTGTGTCGTGTTGGTTTGCTGCACCTATTAGCCCCTCACCTCAGTGATAAGCCCTGCCTACATTAGCTATTTATCCTGATGCTCTCCCATCCTGCAACAGACTCCAGTGTGTGTTGTTTCCCTCCATGTGTCCATGTATTCTTACTGTTTAGCTTCCACTTAATAAGTGAGAACATGTGGTGTTTGGTTTTCTGTTCATGTGTTAGTTTGCTGAAAATAATGGCTTCCAGCTCCATCTCTGTCTTTGCAAAGTACATGATCTTGTTCCTTTTTATGGCTGCGTAGTAGTCTGTGGTGCATATGTACCACATCTTCTTTATCCAGTCTGTTACAGATGGGCATTTGGGTTGATGCCATGTCTTTGCTATTGTGAATTGTGCTGCAATGAAGTTACACATCCATGTATCTTTATAATAGAATGATTTATATTCCTTTGGTATATACTCAGTATAATGGAATTGTTGGGTCCAATAGTATATCTGGTTCTGGGTCTTTGAGGAATTGCCATACTGGCTTTCACAATAGTTGAACTAATTTACATTCCCACCGAAAGTGTAAAACCATTTCTATTTTTCCATGGCCTCACCAACATCTGTTGTTTCTTGACTTTTTAGTAATCACCATTCTGACTGGCGTGAAATGGTATCTCACTGTAGTTTTGATTTGCATTTCTTTAATGAGCACTTAGCTTTTTTTCATGTTTGTTGGCCACATAAATGTCTTCTTTTGAGAAGCGTTTCTTCTTGTTTTTTGTTCACTTTTAAATGAGGTTTTTTGTTTTATTCTTGTAAATTTTTTTAAGTTCTTTGTAGACTCTGGATATTAATCTTTGTCAGATGGAGAGATTGCAAAAATGTTCTCCCATTCTGTAGACTGTTCACTCTGATGATAATTTCTTTTGCTGTGCAGAAACTCTTTAATTGATACCATTTGTCAATGTTTGCTTTTGTTGCAATTGCTTTTGACACTTTCATCATGAAATCTTTGCCCATGCCTATGTCCTGAATGGTATTACCTAAATTTTATTTTAGGGTTCTTGTAGTTTTGGGTTTCAAATTTAAGTCTTCAATTCATCTTGAGTTAATTTTTGTGTAAGTGTAAGAAAGGGGGTCCAGTTTCAATTTTCTGTCTATGGCTGGCTAGTTCTCCCAGCACCATTTATTAAAAGGGAATCCTGTTCTCATTTCTTGTTTTTGTCAGGTTTTTCAAAGATCAGATGGTTGTAGATATGCAGTCTTACTTCTGAGTTCTCTACTCTGTTCCATTGGTCTACGTGTCTGTTTTTATTGTTAGTTTGTTTTTTGAGACGGAGTCTCGCTCTGTCACCCAGGCTGGAGTGCAGTGGTGTGATCTCAGCTCACTGCAAGCTCCGCCTCCTGAGTTCATGCCATTCTCCTGCCTCAGCCTCCCGAGTAGCTGGGACTACAGGCACCCGCCACCATACCCGGCTAATTTTTTGTATTTTCTTTAGTAGAGACGGGTTTCACCATGTTAGCCAGGATGGTCTCGATCTCCTGACCTCATGATCCGCCTTCAGGGTTCAAGCGATTCTCCTGCCTCAGCCTCCCAAGTAGCTGGGACTACAGGCGCCCGCCACCTCGCCTGGCTAGTTTTTTGTATTTTTTAGTAGAGACGGGGTTTCACCGTGTTAGCCAGGATGGTCTCGATCTCCTGACCACGTGATTCACCTGCCTCGGCCTCCCAAAGTGCTGGGATTACAGGCATGAGCCACTGCACCCAGCCTATGTGTCTGTTTTTATACCAGTACCAGGCAGCTTTGGTTACTATAGCCTTGTAGCATAGTTTGAAGTTGGATATCATGATGCCTCCAGCTTTGTTCTTTTTGCTTAGGATTCTCTTGGCTATGAGGGGTCTTTCGGGGTTTCATATGAATTTTAAAGTAGTTTTTTTTCCAATTCTGTAAAGAATGTCAGTGGTAGTTTAGTCAGAATAGCATGGAATCTATAAATTACTTCAAGCAGTATGGCCATTTTTACAATATTGATTCTGTCTTTTTCATTTGTTTGTGTCCTCTCTGGTTTTCTTGTGCAGTGGTTTGTAGTTCTCCTTGAAGAGGTATATCACTTCCCTTGTTAGCTGTATTCCTTTATTCTCTTCGTAGCAATTGTGAATGGGAGTTTATTCATGATTTGGCTCTCTGCTTGTTTATTGTTGGTGTATTGAAATGCTTGTGATTTTTGCCTATTGATTTTGTATCCTGAGGCTTTGCTGAAGTTGCTTATTAGGTGAAGAAGATTTTGGGAAGAGACAATGGGGCTTTCTAGATCCAGGATTGTGTCGTCTGCAAACATGTCATCTGCAAGCTTCTGCAGACAGAAGTTTGACTTCCTGTTTGAATACCGCTTATTTATTTCTCTTGCCTGATTTCCCTGGCCAGAACTTCCAATACTATGTTAAATAGGAGTGGTGAGAGGGCATCCTTGTCTAGTGCTAGTTTTCAAGGGGAATGCTTCCAGTTTTTGCTCTTTTAGTGTGATATTGGCTGTGGGTTTGTCATAGAGAGTTCATATTATTTTGAGGTATGTTCCGTGAATACCTAGTTTATTGAGAGTTTTTAACGTGAAGGGATGTTGAATTTGATCGAAGGCTTTTTCTGCGTCTATTGAGATAATCATGTGGTTTTTGTCTTTAAATCTGTTTATGTGATGAATTATGTTTATCGATTTTTGTATGTTGAACCAGCCTTGCATCCTGGGAATAAAGCTGACTTGATTGTGGTGGATAAGCTTTTTGATATGTTGCTGGATTCAGTTTGCAAGTATTTTATTGAGAATTTTTGTACTGATGTTTATCAGGGATATTGGCTTGAAGGCTTTTTTGTTTGTTTTCTTCTGTTTTTTTGTTGTATATCTGCCAGGTCTTGATATCAGGATGATGCTGGTCTCATAGAATGAGTTAAGGAGAGGCCCCTCCTTTTCTGTCATTTGGAATAGTTTCAGAAGAAATGGTACCAGATCTTCTTTGTACCTCTGGTAGAATTCAGCTATAAATTCATCCGGTCCTGGACTTTTTATGGTTGGTAGGCTATTGACTATTTGTTACCGCCTGTATTTCAGAACTTGTTATTGGTCTTTTCAGGGATTCAATTTCTTCCTGTTCAGACTTGAAAGGATGGATGTGTCCAGGAATTTATCCATTTCTTCTAGGTTTTCCAGTTTTTGTGCATAGAGGTGTTTGTAGTACTTTCCAAAGGTTGTTTTTATTTCTATGGGGTCAATGGTGATATCCCTTTTATCATTTTTTATTGTCTATTTCATTCATCTCTATTTTCTTTATTAGTCTAGCTAGCATCTATTTTATTAATTTTGTCAAAATAACATCTCCTGGATTCATTGATTTTTTTTTTTTTTTTTGAAGGGTTTTTTTGTGTCTCTGTGTCCTTCATTTCCAGTCTGAATCTGGTTATTTCTTATCTTCTGCTAGCTTTAAGGTTTGTTTGCTCTTGGTTTTCTCGTTCCTTTAGTTGTGATGTTAGGGTGTCCATTTGAGGTCTTTCTGGCTTTTTCATTTGGGTATTTAGTGTTATAAATTTCCCCATTAACACTGCTTTAGCTGTGTGCCAGAGATTCTGGTACATTGTCTCTTCATTCTCATTGGTTTTAAATAATTTTTTGATTTCTGATTTTTTTTTTTTTTTTGAGACAGAGTTCTTCTCTTGTCACCCAGGCTGGAGTGCAGTGGCATGATCTCGGCTCACTGCAACCTCCGCCACCCAGGTTCAAGTGAGTCTCCTGCCTCAGCCTCCCGAGTAGCTGGGATTACAGGCACCCACCACCACGCCCGGCTAATATTTTGTATTTTTAGCAGAGATGGTATGTTTCACCATGTTTGCCAGGCTGGTCTCGAATCCTGACCTCTAGTGATCCACCCACCTTGGCCTCTAACTGAGACCATCCTGGCCAACATGGTGAAACCCCATCTCTACTAAAAATACAAAAAATTAGCCGGGTGTGGTGACGCATGCCTGTAGTTTCAGCTACTCGGGTGGCTGAGGCAGGAGAATCACTTGAAGCCAGGAGGCAGAGGTTGCAGCGAGCCAAGATTGCACTACTGCACTCCAGCCTGGCGACAGAGCCAGACTCTGTTTCAAAAAAAAAAGTGCTGGGATTACTGAGCCATCACATGCCTGGTGAGTTTCTTACTCTTTAGTTTTAATTTGATTTCATTGCAGTCTGAGAGAATGTTATGATAACAGTTCTTTTGCATTTGCTGAGAAGTGTTTCACTTCCAATTATGTTATCAATTTTTTTCTTTTCTTTCTTTTTTTTTTTTTGTCTTGAGAGTCTCGCTCTGTTGCCCAGGCTGGAGTGCGATAGCACGATCTCAGCTCACTGCAACCTCCACCTCCCGGGTTCAAGCCATTCTCCTGTCTCAGCCTCTTGAGTAGCTGGGATTACAGGCGCATGCTGCCACGCCTGGCTAATTTTTTGTATTTTTAGTAGAGATGGGGTTTCACCATGTTCCCCAGGCTGGACTTGAACTCCTGAGCTCAGGCAATCCACCCACCTTGGCCTCCGAAAGTGCTAGGATTACAAGATGAGCCACCATGCCCAGCCATGTGATCAATTTTAGAGTAAGTGCCATGTGGAACTTAGAAGAATGTGCATTGTGTTGTTTGTGACTGAGTTCAAGCCTTGTTACTTTTCTGTCTCAATGATCTGTCTAATATTAACAGAGGGGCATTAAAGTCTCTCACTATTATTATATGGAAGTCTAAGTCTCTTTATAGTTCTCTAAGAATGTGTTTTATGAATCCGGGTGCTCCTTGAATTGATCTCTTTACTATTATGTAATGCACTTCTTTGTCTTTTTTGACCTTTGTTGATTTAAAGTTTGTTTTGTCAGAAACTATGATTGCAGGCCGGGCGTGGTGGCTCACACCTGTAATCCCAGCACTTTGGGAGGCCAAGGCAGGCAGATCGTGAGGTCAGGAGATCAAGACCATCCTGGCTAACACAGTGAAACCCTGTCTCTACTAAAAATACAAAAAATTACCTGAGAGTGGTGGCGGGCGCCTGTAGTCCCAGCTACTCGGGAGGCTGAGGCAGGAGAATGGTATGAACCCAGGAGGTGGAACTTGCAGTGAGCTGAGATCGCACCACTGCACTCCAACTGGGTAACAGAGTGAGGCACCGTCTCAAAAATAAAAAAGGAACTATGATTGCAACCCTTGCTTTTTTTTCTGCTTTTATGTGCTTTGTCAATTTTCCTCCATTCCTTTACTTTGAGCCTACACTTGTCTTTTTATGTGAAATAGGTCTCTTGAATACAGCACACAAATGGGTCATGACTCTATCCAGCTTGCCCTTCTGTGTCTTTCAATTGAGGCATTCAACCTATTACATTTAAGGTTAATATTGTTATGTGTGATTTTGATTCTATCCAAGTGGTGCTAGCTGCTTATTTTGCAGAGTCATTGATGTAGTTGTTTTATAGCATCGTTCATCTTTGTACTTCACTGTGTTTTTGCAGTGGCTGGTAATGGTTTTTCTCTTTCCATATTTATTCCTTCTTTCATAGCTCTATCTAGTAAGGCAGGCCTGGTGGTCATGTATTCCTTCAGCATTTGCTTCTCTGAAAAGAATTTTATTTTTCTCCGCTTATGAAGACTTAGTAATGTTATTTTATTGTTTTATTTGATTCTTGTATCTTTGTTCCTCATTTTCTCTTTTTCTTTGTGTCTAAAAATACTTATCTTGATATGCTTTTACTTCTTTCTTACTTTGTTTTGTGTATCTATACAGATATATTCTTGATAGTGTATTGAGAATTACATAAAACCTCTAAAAGCTACAACAGTGTATTTTAATCTGGTAAAAAATGAACTTCAGCTGGATTCATAAATTTTTTCTCATATCTGCCCTCAAATTTGTCATTGATGTTGCTAATCATATATTTTGTTGTATATTCATTAACAAATGTTTATAATTATTTCTATTCTTTTACCTTTCAAATTTTAGAGAATAATTAAAAATGTTTTTGTGCCATATTATTATAATGCTAAGAAATTCCATTTTTGTGTATGTGCATTTTTTTCCCCAGAAAATAATGTATATGATATAATTATTTATAAAATTATTTTGTTTAATCATATTATTTTCAGTAGAAGCAACTGCTTTCCGCATCTTTTATGTTTAGGGCATATGAAGTGCCAATATATTTTTTCAGAATTTGGTTGTTTTTGAAGGTTTCTTTCTTTTTATTTGGCAGGACTGTTATTATTCTGACTTGATAGCTATTTTTTTAAGGACTTTGACTATATCACACAGTTTCCTTCTAGCCTGCAAAGGTTTTGTTGACAGTTGACTGACTATCTTATGAGACTATGCTTGTAAATGACACACCATTTTTATCTTGCAGCTCCGTTCTCTTCTTGTCTGTGGCTTTTGAAATTGTGCTTATATATGTGTTTGTTATAAATATCTTTGTGTGTATCCTAATTGTTTGTTGAGCTTCTTCATTTTGACATTATTTTTTCTTTCAGAATTTTTGAGTTATATTTTCTTTTGATATTTTTTACCTTTTACAATTTGTTTTTTGGATATTTTGAATATTTTTTTCTTCAGTTTTTTCTGATTTTCTGTAGTTCTCTGTATTCCTAATTTACTCATTGAGTATTCAGTTTATTTTTAATTTTTAAAATTAGTATATACTTTTTTTTGGTTTCTTTCTGACAATTTTATGTTTTTGATAGAACCATTTTGCCCTATTTTGTATTCATTGTAATCTTTGATTAAAATTCGGGCATTAAATAAAGCTACCTGACACAATTTTTATCATGTAGCTTTCTCCTGGCATAGTCTGAAAACAATTATCTCGGATCCTGGGAGATTCTCAAACATGTTCTTAGAATGTATCTTGTCTAAAATTTTGTGTTTACATTTTAGTTAAAGGAGTTTATTTCTGCTTCATCTTAATCAGTAACCATTTGCTATATCTGTTTTCTGTCTGTTGTACTGCAGTCTCTCTGCTGCTGTAACATTTACTGTTGGTCTCAGCAGACCCAAACTGTAATTCCAAAATATACCACCATTTTTTTCAGCACTTTATGTTATGGGAGACCAGTTTCTGGAAAGGCCTCTAGTAGCAAGTAATGTAGATATATGTGCCAGTATTGTATTTGTTTACTAAAAAAGAAACCAAAAGTTAGCAATTTATGTGGAAAGGCACTATGTTATATTGGGGAGTAGGAAGAACTGTGTTGGATAAATGTAACAGACTTTTCTTTTTCTTCTGTGTCTTTGCATTCTTGTGTACTCACCTGTGTACTCACCTGGGGAAATTTACACAGTTATTTATAAGTTTTCCTCATGTATTTTGGTCAGTATGTTTTTATTACATTTTTATGTCTATGAAGGATTTAGGGCCTGTGGTATTTTATTATGGCATCTTGCTTATGTAGTTTGTATAATATAGGTTAGATTTGTAAAGTATGTTTATCAGAGTCTAGTAAATTGAATAATTTGTTGTTTTTATTTCTTTCAGCTATGTGTTCTTATTTTACCAAAGACCTTTGGCCAGAGCAAGACATAAAAGATTCTTTCCAACAAGTGATACTGAGAAGATACAGAAAATGTGAACATGAGAATTTACAATTAAGAAAAGTTTCCACAAGTGTGGATGAGTGTAAGGTGCACAAAGAAGGTTATAATGAACTAAACCAGTGTTTGACAACTACCCAGAGCAAAATATTTCAATGTGATAAATATATAAAAGTCTTTCATGAAAATTTAAATTCAAATAGACATAAGACAAGACATACTGGAAAGAAACCTTTCAAATGTAAAAAATGTGACAAATCGTTTTGCATGCTTTTACACCTAAGTCAACATAAAAGAATTCATATTAGAGAGAATTCTTACCAATGCGAAGAATGTGACAAAGTCTTTACGCGGTTCTCAACCCTTACTAGACACAAGAGAATTCATACTGGAGAGAAACCCTTCAAATGTAAAGAATGTGGCAAAGCTTTTAAGCACTCTTCAACCCTTACCACACATAAGATGATTCATACTGGAGAGAAACCCTACAGATGTGAAGAATGTGGCAAAGCCTTCTGCCATTCCTCACACCTTACTACACATAAGATAATTCATACTGGAGAGAAACCTTACAAATGTGAAGAATGTGGCAAAGCTTTTAACCAATCCTCAAACCTTAGGAAACATAAGATAATTCATACTGGAGAGAAACTCCACAAATGTGAAGAATGTGGCAAAGCTTTTAACCGATCCTCAAACCTTACTACACATAAGAGAATTCACACTGGAGAGAGACCCTACAAATGTGAAGAATGTGGCAAAGCTTTTAACCGATCCTCAAACCTTGCTAAACATAACATAATTCATACTGGAAAGAAATCTCACAAACGTGGAGAATGTGGTAAAACCTTTAACCAGTCCTCAACTCTTACTAAACATAAGAAAATTCAGCAGGACGTGGTGGCTCACGCCTGTAATCCCAGCACATTGAGAGGACGAGGCGAGCAGATCGCAAGGTCAGGAGTTTGAGACCAGCCTGGCACATGGTGAAACCCTGTCTCTACTAAAAATACAAAAATTCGCTGGGTGTGGTGGCGGGCACCTGTAATCCCAGCTACTCAGGAGGCAGAAGCAGGAGAATCATTTGAACCCAGGGGGCACAGTTTGCAGTGAGCCAAGATCGTGCCATTCTACTCCAGCCTGGGCCACAAGGCAAGACTCTGTCACAAAAAAAAAAAAAAAAAAAAGGAAAATTCATCCCGGAAAGAAACCTCATAACTGTGAAGAATATTGCAATGCTTTCAACCAGTCCTTGAATCTTATTGAAGAAAATAATTCACACTGGAGAGAAACTCTACAAATGTGAAGAATGTGGCAAAGCCTTTAACCAGTCCTCAAACTCTTACTAAGCATTAAAAAAATTCATACTGTACAGAAACCCTATGAGGGTGAAAAACATGGCAAAGCCTTTAACAAGCTTTCAATTCTTAACAGACATAAGATAATTTATACTGGAAAGAAATTCTACAAACAAGAAAGATGTGACAATGCTCTTGACAACACCTCAAACTTTTCTAACCATAAAAGAAATTATGCTGGTGAGAAATCTTAGAAATCTGAAGAATGAGACAAAGCCTTTAAATTGTTGTCACATTTGATTGTAGGTAAGATAATTCATACTAGAGAAAACACCTACATGTGTGAACAATGTGGCAAAACTTAACCAATGCTCACACCTTATTGCACAGGAAAGCATTTATACTTGAGATAAATTATGCAAACATAAAGACTGAAAAAGTCATTAATATATGTTCATGTCTTAACACTAGAGAGTTCATACTTAATAAAATCATTATATGTACAATTACTGTCAAAAGATCTTTCAGAAAATACAAGCTTTTGACTAGGCACGGTGGCTCAGGCCTGTAATCCCAACACTTTGGTAGGCCAAGGCAGGTGGATCACGAGGTCAGGAGTTTGAGACCAGCCTATCCAAGATACTGAAACCCCATCTCTACTAAAAATATAACAATTAGCCGGGCATGGTTGTGATGCCTGTAATCCTAGCTACTCAAGAGGCTGAGGCAGGAGAATCACTTGAACTCAGGGAGGGAGAGGTTGCAGTGAGCTGAGATTACACCACTGCACTCTAGCCTGGGCCACAGAGCAAGACAACATCAATAAAAAAAAGAAAAGAAAAGAAAATACAAACTTTTACAGTGAAGAGTATTTATTTTGAAGATGAACATTACAAATATAAAGAGGGTTGTAGTGCCTTTATTTGTTTCATAGATCTTATTGTAGACATTTTTTGTAGAGGAAAAACTCTGAAGCAGTTTCTCACACATTGTTCAATATCAGGGAATTCATGTTGAAGAAAAATCGTGCAAATATGTGATAAATTTGGAAAAACACTCTTTCAAAAACTACAGCTTAGAAAACGAGAGTCCATGGCTGGGCGTGGTGGCTCACGCCTGTAATCCCAGCACTTTGGGAGGTCGAGGCAAGCAGATCACGAGGTCAGGAGATCAAGATAATCCTGGCTAACATGGTGAAACCCCGTCTCTACCAAAAAATACAAAAAATTAACTGAGTGTGGTGGCGGGCACCTGTAGTCCCAGCTACTCGGGAGGCTGAGGCAGGAGAATGGTGTGAACCAGGGAGGCAGAGCTTGCAGTGAGCCGAGATTGCACCACTGCACTCCAGCCTGGGCAACAGAGCGAGACTCTGTCTCAAAAAAAAAAAAAAAAGAAAACAATAAATTCATCACATCGATTCTAAGTAACATTAAACATGTTTTATTAAACATCGTGATTTTAATTTTTAAAAGATGAGATTTGTCACTTCTGTCAAAATACCTACCTTGGAAAAAAGAAAATAGGATGCAGGAAAACATCAAGTGGCAATTGTTGCTACATAGCTAGAAGGCTACATATGTTTCAGTTATTAGACAACCATTTTGATACTCTGTGGCTTTTAAAAAGATTGCTGCCCCTGTATTGGGACATAAATCTTAACAATACATACAATTTGACAACTTGAAATTTATTGGTATTGTTATGAGCTGTTTAACTGACAAAGTTTTACTTTGACATTTGAATAAAACATCTAATATGCAATTTGCTTAACACATACTTTGCATATCAACTGCTATAATATAAACTTTTATTGTAACAATGGGAATATAAGATATAAAGATATTTTTACATAGTAGAAGTGAACCAATGAATCCTTTAAGATGAAATGTGAAATCCTGGCAGGGAGGGGAAAAGAACAGAACATATTAACAGAATGCCCTAAGATGGTCTGGGAATACTTACCCCAATCAATATTTCATCAAACAGATCACATAGCAAAGCTACTAACGTTATTAAGCACTGAACCTAAGGTATGTAAATAGAGAGTAAAAATTTGTAATACGCACACACACAAAAAGTTCATACTAGAATATGTTTTTGCAGATGCAGTAAAAGTAAAAAATATTTAATCCATAATTAAGTCTGTGTAAATATCAGAGAATTTGCGGTAGAAATACATAAGGCACTGACGTGTCAGATATACTAAATCAGAGGGCTGAGTATAGAAAATTAAAGGTAGAAAAATTATTTGTATATGACTTTACGAGGATCAGAAGGTTTTTTACAGTTACAATTACATTCAAAGTATACTTTATTTCTTGAAAAATATTACAGATTTTTCTGAAAAGTAAATAATGATGTCATTCAACTCTGAAATAGTTTCCTGCTGTTTCTTCATTCCTATTGGATTCGTGTGTGAAAGTATGGGATCAATTGTTGCTGTATCAAAGATATGAGAAATTCTTTTTTTGTTTTGTTCTGTTTATTGAGATGGAGTTTCGCTCTTTCACCCAGACTGGAGTGCAGTGGTGTGATCTTGGCTCACTGCAACATTCGACTTCCAGTTTCAAGCGATTCTCCTGCCTCAGCCTCCCGAGTAACTGAGATTACAGGTGCACACCACCACACCCAGCTAATTTTTGTATTTTTAGTAGAGACAGGATGTCATCGTGTTGGCCAGGCTGGTCTCGAACTCCTGACATCGTGATCCACCCACCTCGGCCTCCCGAGGTGCTGGGATTACAGGCATGAGCCACTGCTGGCAAGAGATTCTTTTTTACTAGGTGGGCATTATTTGTGATCTTTTCTATTGAAAAGTAAAGACATTAGAATGTAAGATGCATAGTGAAAATATAAGTGGAGAGGCTCTTTGGAGTTAACTTATAATATTGAGTGATGCATGAGGTTGGTGTTCAGAGTAATTCTGCATTATGAAAAAACGTTTAATTTTTAAAATTAAATTTAGTAGTATATTATCGTACTTATTGTACTTTTATATGATAAGATGCAGTACATTTTTTAAAATTTTAGATTGTATGAAGTTAATAGTTTACCTTAACATTTTTAACATGTTAAATACTATTGTGCATTCAATGAAGCATTTTTATACCACAAACTTTACCCTCTTCCACCTTACTCAAGGGTATAGGTAAAAGATGTAACAATATGCTATTTAGTAACATGATGGATTAACATCTGTAGTAATTTTTTTTTTTGCCAGTGGCTTTAAACTGCAAATAAGTTAATATTTCTGTAGGTTAAATTTTTATTTTGTTTTTAATCATTTAAATTTATTTTGATTTTGGTGGGTACATGAGTATATGTGCACTATATGGCATATTTTAATACAAGAATACAATATATTATAATATCAGGGTTAAGTGAGGCATCCTTCACCTGTAACATTTCTCCTTTGTTTTACAAAGAATCCAATTCTACACTTTTTTTTATTTTTTATTTTTATTTTTATTTATTTTTTTGAGACGGCATCTCGCTCTGTTGTCCTGGCTGGAGTGCAGTGGCGCCATCTCGGCTCGCTGCAAGCTTCACCTCCCGGGTTCACACCATTCTCCTGCCTCAGCCTCCCAAGCAGCTGGGACTACAGGCACCCACCACCATGCCCGGCTACTTTTGTATTTTTAGTAGAGACGGGGTTTCACTGTGTTGACCAGGATAGTCTTGATCTCCTGATCTTGTGGTCCACCCACCTCAGCCTCCCAAAGTGCTGGGATTACAGGCGTGAGCCACCGCGCCCAGCCACTTTTTAAAAATTTTAAAATAAACAATTAAATTGTTATTTACCATAGGGTTATTTTTATGGTTGTAATAAAAATTATATATGAGCAAAAATTCATTTCTAAACTCTTAATATTTTTTCAAATTTGCTATATATTTTTCTTTGAACATGTGGCCTGTCTGCCTGCACACACACAGACTTTTTGATTCACATAGAGTTAAATATATATTAGTCTAAAGACAAACTTTAGATGTAAGAAAATTATGGAATAAGTGTGCGTGTGTGTGTGTGAGTTTGTAACTATTTTCAAAAGAAAAGAATAATATGGTAAATCATTTTAATAAGGTGACTACTATAAAACTAAAAACCTAAAAAATACCAAAAGCAAATGTATACTTTGTGCTTTGTATTGAATTTATTACTGTACAATCCATGACTTACAGTTCTGAATCTTTTCATGCAAACTGTCTGTATATACTTGCCTGATACTCATGCTAGACCCATACTTTGTTTCTTACATATTTTTTTGTTTTATAGTTTAGGAAGTATTATATGAACTGGTCTGTGATTATAAGAATTGTATGAAATGTAGTGCACACAAAATAATTTTTAGATGTAATTCCAAAAGTAATGTATTAAGTTACATTTTACTTAGAGCAGTTGATTTTTTTCTTTTAAGGAGAGAACAATAAGTTTTGAGTTTTCTTTAGTGATTGTTCCTTTCACTTTTTATAATTGACATGAGTATATTTATTTATTGAGTCAATTTGTTCAGGTAAGTACTAGGGATGCTTCATAAGTCATGAGGATTTTTTATATATAAATGTGGCAAACATATTACAGTTCTTACTGTGTAATCAATGCTCCATAATAATTCATAAGTATTCCTGCTGGAGTTAGTTTGTAATTTCAACTCAGATGAAAAATATCAATGGTGAAGAAATAAGATTGATTCTTCATATGGAGTGGACCTTTTTTCCAGACTATAAAACAATTGTGCTGAATTTATAGAGAAATTCTGGCCGAGGCAGATGGATCACCTGAGGTCAGGAGTTTCAGACCAGCCTGGTGAAACCTGGTCTCTAGGAAAACTACAAAAATTAGCTGAGCGTGGTGGCATCCACCTGTAGCCCAGCTACTCAGGAGGCTTAGGCAGGAGAATTGCTTGAACCCGGGAGGCAAAGGTTGTGGTGAGCCGAGATTGTACCATTGCACTACAGCCTGGGTGACAGAGCAAGACTCCTCAGAAAAAAAGAGAAATTCTGCTTATTTTCTACTTCAGATACGTTTCTGTTATGTATTTTCCAACTATATGCATCACAGCTCTTCTGAATTATAGCTACAGTTTTCTCACTGTTCTCTTCACCTCGTTTGATTTCACATGGTACTTTCTAGATTTTGATGAGAAAATTCTATTTTTAGTGCGCTCAAAAATGGATTTTAACTGGAGAGTTTGCTTATCAATATAACTTTCAGATTAATTAATTAAGATAAAAGGCAGCCAGGTGTGGTGGCTCACTCCTGTAATCTCAGCACTTTGGGGGGCCCAGACAAGTGGATCACTTGAGGTCAGCAGTTCGAGACCAGCCTGATCAACATGGTGAAACCCCGTGTCCACTACAAATACAAAATTAGCCGCATGTTGTGGCTTATTCCTGTAATCCCAGCTACTTGGGAGGCTGAGGCAGGAGAATCCCTTGAACCCAGGAGGCGGAGGTTGCAGTGCGCCGAAATTGCACCATTGCACTCCAGCCTGGACAAGAGCAAAACTCCCTCTCAAAAAAAAAAAAAAAAAAAAAATGATAAAAGGCACACACTGTCCATAGGTAAGCGGATTAAATTAGCATTGGTTTTCTTTATTTTTAAAAGAAAAATCTTATCAGATTCTTATACAAAGTGTGGCAAACATAAAACTTGCTTTAAAATATGGAAATTAAATTTTTAAGAGAGTTAATAGTAAGTAAATGAATTTAATGGGTTTTTTGTTTGTTTTTGTTTTTTTTGAGATGGAGTCTCGCTCTGTCTCCCAGGCTGGAGTGCAGTGGTGTGATCTCGGCTCACTGCAAGCTCCGCCTCCCAGGTTCACGCCATTCTCCCGCCTCAGCCTCCCGAGTAGCTGGGACTACAGGCACTTGCCACCACGCCCGTCTAATTTTTTGTATTTTTAGTAGAGACAGGGTTTCACCGTGTTAGCCAGGATGATCTCGATCTCCTGACCTTGTGATACGCCCGCCTCGACCTCCCAAAGTGCTGGGATTGCAGGTGTGAGCCACCGTGCCCAGCCACAAATTTAATTTTCTATGATATAGTTACAGCACAATTTACATTTCCATGCACAATCTTTTAAGCGTGGTGTTAAAGGTTGCAAAATAATGAAATGACCTCTGAATTTAAACTTTAGAAAAATATATCTTTTCCATATTGATTTTACAATTTGAAGAAATTTCTCTTATTTTTTTATTTATATATTTTTATATATATTATATGATTATCTTATTTTATATATATTTAGTAGGAGAAGTTTAGTCTACGGTTTTTATTTTTAATCACCAAGCTATAGCCAACTCCTGGGTCATTTTCTCTGAAAAACATTTGGAGATCATGACAGCTTTTGGATTAAAACATTCTCTGTTATTTTGCATGCAAACTAGTTTACTGTGTTCACAGAGTGGCCAGTCATGGGACCATAAGCAATACCTGCCCCTTTAGTGTCTTTCATACCATTATCATCAGCACCAGAAACTCCAGGTGCCCTAAGCTTAAAGTAAAAGTCCTAAAGTACATAAGCTTCTCCCATGCAATGTGCTGGGTCCAGAACACGCTGTTAAATATCAGAGTTCCTATGGTTATGACTGACAAATGACAATAATAGCCCCAAAATACATATTTTTGATACTATTTAGCCAAGATTATCACAAAGACACAGACAGTATTTGACACATTCTTATTCTATAACGTTTTAAAAATATTTTCTCTTGACAGATAAAATGTGCACTTTTTCTGTAAAACAATATTTTGAACATACTGTTAAATATCAAAGTTCCTATGATTATGACTAAAAAATTAAATGACAATAGTCCCCAAACTATGCATTTTTATACTATTTAGCCAATATAATCACAAAGACACAGTATTTGACACATTATTATTCTTTTATAATGTTTTAAAAATATTTTAACTTGACAGATAAAATGTGTACTTTTTCTGTAGAACATAATATTTTGAAGTATATATACATTGTTATTATTTCTAGGTAATTAATACTTTACCTCATATAGTTAACATGTTTGTGGTGAGACCATGTGACATTGTCTTATCATTTTTCAAAAATCCAAATACATTATGAACTATAGTCACCATGTTGAACAATAAATCTCTTGAACCTGTTTCTCCTATTTGATTATAATTATGTATTATTTGGCAGACATTTTTCCAACCCTCCATTTCTTCTAAATACCTTGGCATCTGATAGTCACCATTTTACTCTACTCTCTACATCAATGGGATTAAGTTTTTTGGAATCCATGTGTAGGTAAAATCGAGATACTAATCTTTCTGTGCCTGGCCTATCCGAACTAATACAATGTCCTCCAGCTGAATCCATGTGATTTAAAATAATATAGTCTTTTTTCTTTTTTTCTTTTTTTTTTAGGCCAGGTATGGTAGCTCACACCTGTAATCTCAGCACTGTGGGAAGCCAGGGCAGGTGGATTGCTTGAGCCCAGGAGTTTGAGACCAGCCTGGTCAACATGGAAAAACCCCGTCTCTACTAAAAAAACAAAACAAAACAGCTGGGCATGGTAGTGCACGCCTGTAATCCCAGCTACTCCAGAGGCTGAGGCATGAGAATCCCTTGAGCAGAGTTTGCAGTGAACTGAGATCGTGCCACTCTACTCCAGTCTAGCTAGCAGAGTGAGATTCAATCTCGAGAAAAAAAAGGAATTTTGTTATTTAAATAATAAATAGTATTCCACTGTATATATCTACCACATAGTCTTCATTTACTCATTAGATGTTGAACTGTTTATTCTATATTGTGGCTATTGTGAAAAGTGCTGCAAACAACAGAACAGCCAATGTTTCTTCATTCTGATTTTATTTGTTTTGGATACATACCCTGTAGCGCAATTGCTTTTATGACATGGTAGTTTAAGTTTTTTGAGAAATCTCTATTTTGTTTTTCATAATCGCTGTCTTCATTTACATTTCAAACCAACAGTGTGCAACCCTTCCCTTCACATCTTTACCAACACTTTTTAATAAGAGTCATTCTAACAGGAATGAGTTGACATCTCCTAGTTTTGTTTTTTCTTTTTTGGCTTGCCTTTTTGTGACAATTGACAGTGAGCATTTTTAAATATATCCGTTGGCCATTATGTATGTATCTTTTTTGAAAAATACTTATTTCAGCTACTTATTTTTAATAGTTACTTATTTTTGTTGTATTGTCATTTGAGTTTTTATATATTTTTTATATTAACCCCTTGTCACATATATAATTTGCAAATATTTTCTCCCTTTTTTTAGTTGTCGCATTCTGTTGATTGTATCAGATTCTGTGCAGCAGCTTTTTAGTTTGAAGTGATCTGACTGACTTGTTCTTCCTTTTCTGTCCTGGGATACTTAGGTTAAATTAAAAAATTTGCTGCCCAGACCAATGTTATGGGGCTTTCACTCTATTTTTTGGTAGTTTAAGAGTTTTAGGCCTTACATTTAAGTGACTAGTTTATTTTGAGTTTATTTTTATGTATGATGTGAGATGAGGGTCTCACTTTTCTTTCTCTGCAGGTGGATATAAAGTTTTCTAAACATCATTTATTGAAGATACTGTTATTTCCCTTAAAAAACAGTCACCTGTATTTAAAATCAGTTAGCTGTAAATACATGGATATATTTCTGTATAAAATTATACAGGAATCATTTAACTTCCTTTTCTCCAATCTGCATGCCTTTGATTTTATTCTCTAATTTCTTTCTCTTGGATATTTAGTATTATGTTTAGAAAGACTGACTAGAGTGGACATTCTTGCCTTGTTCTAGCTCTTAAAGTAAAAGCTTACAACATATCCCTGTTTAGTATGGCATTTTTTGGTTATATGTGCCATTTATTGGTTGAAGTGCATTTGTTCTATACCTAATATTTTCAGAGATTTATCATAAGGGAATGTTAAATTTTATCAAACTTCTATTGTGCATCTATTTTTTCTTTTTTGCACTCTGCATCTATTTAAATATTAGAGATGTGAAATCACTAATTCTACATACATACAAAAAATGAGAGACTTTGAACATCTCTATGCCTGAAAACTAGAAAAATTTGGAGAAAATAAATAAACTCCTGGATACACACAACTTTTAAGGATTGAACCAGGAAGAAACCGAATTCTTGAATAGGGCAAAAATGTATAAAATATATAATAAAATTAGTGATAAAAAACCTACCAACCATAAAAAGCCCTGGATTATATAAAATCACAGCCAAATTTTACCATATATACAAAGATGAGCTGGTACTAATTCTACTGAATGTATTCCAAAATATCAACGTGGAATTCCACCTTAACTCATTATATAAACTCGTATCATCTTGATACCAAAATCTAGTGAAGACATAACAACAAAACTACAGCAAAAAAACTACAGGCCAATGTTTTTGGTGAACATTGAAACAAAAATCCTCCATGAAATACTAGCAAGCTTAGTTCACAGGCAAATCAAAAAGTTATGTTGCCACAAACATGTGAGCGTTGTATCACATATGTAAGGATGTTTCATCATATGCAAGTCAATATGTGTGATTCACCATGTAATTAAAAGCAAAAAGTTATGTGATCAACACAATAGATCAACAAAATAGATGTAGTAAAAGCATTCAAGAAAATCCAGTATTCATTCATTAAAATATTCTCAAAAAAGTAGACATTAATGAAACATACCTCAAAATAATAAGAGCCATCTATGACAAATCCTCAGCTAACATACTGAACAGGCAAGAGCTGCATGCATTTCTCATTAGAATAAAAATAAGACTTCACTCTAAACAATCCTATTCAACATAGTTCTGGAAGGCCTAGTCAGAGCAATCTAACAAAATGAAGAAATAAATGGCATCCAAATAGGAAAAGAAGTCAAACTATTCACCCATGATATAGTTCTTTATCTAGAAAACTTTAAAGATTTTACCAAAAGACTCCTAACCTTAAAAATGACTTCAGCAAAGTCTCAGGCTACAAAATTGATTGATATACACAAATGAATAATAGCATTTCCTCACACCAGTAACATTCAAGCTGATGACAAAAATCAAGAACAGTTTTCTTTACAATAGCCATAAACAAAAAATAATATACCTAGAAATACATTAAACCAGGGAGGTAGGCCGGGCGCCTGTAATCTCAGCACTTGGAAGCTGAGGTGGGTGGATCACGAGGTCAGGAGTTTGAGACCAACCTGGCCAACATAGTGAAACCCCGTCTCTACTAAAAATACAAAAAAATTACCAGGCATAGTGGCACGTGCCTGTAGTCTGAGCTACTCAGGAGCCTGAGGCAGGATAATCGCTTTAACCCCGGAGGCAGAGGTTGCAGTGAGCCAAGACCACGCCATTGCACTCCAGCTTGGGTGACAGAGTCAGACTCCATCTAAAAAACAAACCAGGGAGGTAAAATATCTACAAGAACAACTACAAAACTTTACTGAAAGTAATCAGAGATAGTGCAAATGAAAAAGCATTCTATGTTCATGGATTTGAAGAATGAATATAAATGTCTATTCTGCCTAGAGCAGCCTACAAATTGTTATTTTTATCAAACTGTCAATTACTTTTTTTTTTTCCTGAGAGTCTCACTCTCGCCTAGGTTGGAGTGCAGTGGTGTGATCTTGGCTCACTGCAACCTCCACCTCCCAGATTCAAGTAATTCTCCTACCTGAGCCTCCTGAGTAGCTGGGATCACAGGCGCCCACCACCACACCTGGCTAGTTTTTGTATTTTTGTTAGAGATGGGGTTTTGCTATGTTGGCCAGGCTGCTCTTGAACTGCCCTTAAGTAATCCGCCTGCCTTGGGTTCCCAAAGTGCTGGGATTACAGGCATGAGCCACCATGCTGGGCTCAACCACATATTTCTGGTAACAAAGCACAGCAACATGATTTTTTGAATTTTGCCTGAATCCTAATTCATAAAAGAAAGGTGAATGCCATTAAAAGATGTTTAATACACTTCCACCAGAAACAAGAGGCAAGGCAGGCCATGGGGTGCCTCACAAAGGTTGTGTCATGCAGGGGCGGGAAACCACACTTATCAGGGAACTGGGACTATTTCTTTATGAACATGATGGTTGGAAGCAAAAACGTGGGGGCATTTCCCTGTTGAATACAAAGTAAAATAATGCATGTTGGTGTCAGTAGTTGGGAATAATGTAACATTTGCAGGCTCATAAGAGCTGCCTGAAAAAAGCATGTAAACAACCGTGATTCCTCCTATGGCCTGTGATTCAGCAGGTTTATGAAGCAGTTAAGAATCGCAGATGTCAAATGGTCAACACAGAATAGAAAGACATGTTTAATACAAATTATCATTAGTGGAAATACTGAATTGCTTCATTTCTGCAATTTCTGCTGCTGCTTAAGATACTTTTAATGAATCAAATCTGCTTTAAAATTTGATACGTGGTAACTGATCTCTGTGGGTTTTGAATTGGCTGACTTAACCCAAATGCCAGCTCTTGCCATCTAACTACCATTAAAAGGAACTGAAGTGGTCAACAGTTTCATTTCCAATTTTGTGTGTGTGTGTGTGAGTTTGTGGGAATTTTGTGGTGGCAGCTGTGGGAAAAAGCGATCTGTCATCAGAGCTCCTTTCCTCTGAGTTTTCATTCTCTCTCACCCTGGGAAGAGACCTGGAATCACAGGACAATGAAATGTGACAACCTGTGTACAGGAGAGCAGAGCCTGCCCTTTCCAAACACCCAGAGTTTTATTCTGGGCCAGGCCTCTGTGATATCTTTCTTCTGTCACCAAATCAGTAGACTTTGCTGAATACCAAGCAGTTCTCTAACACCAACTCTGTGTCTAACATTTGAATTCTAACACCACCCAGAGTCAGCACAGATGTGGTTCAGGTCTCAGTCCCACAACATTGTCCTCTTTGCAGATGCCAGTCACAAACCCCATAGGCCCATCCATGTGCCTGAGCTACTGTTTAAAAATTGTTCAATGATCTGATCAATCTACTCACAGAACTCAGAAAAACACTGTAGTTATGTTTACCAATTTATTATATAATATACAACTGAGGAAAAGTCAAATGGAAGAAATGCATAGGACAAAAAAAGAGGTGGAAAGATGAAACTCATAGATAACCCTGGTAAATAGCTGTGATTACTAAAATTCTTCATCCTTTGTGTTCTCCAGGAACAGTTTATAGAAAGAAATATCCCTCCTATTATGACTTAGACAGTGCTCTCTTTTCTTATTTATTATATAGCCAGACATAGACTCTGTCAGAAGTACACAGCCTCCATTTTGAATAGGGGCTGAGTAAAATAAGGCTGAGACCTACTGGGCTGCATTTCCAGATGGTTAGGCATTCTGAGTCACAAGACGAAATTGGAAGTCAGCACAAGATACAGGTCATAAAGACCTGGCTGATAAAACAGCTTGCAGTAAAGAAGCGGGATAAAAACCACCAAAATCAGGATGGTGATGAGACTGCCTCTGGTCATCCTCACTGCTATACTCCCATCAGTGCCATATAGTTTACAAATGCCCTGGCAACATCAGGAAGTTACACCATAAAGGTCTAAAAAGGAGAGGCATAAATAAGCCACCTTTTATCTAGAATATAATTCAGAAATAACCAGGGCCGGTTGCGGTGGCTCACACCTGTAATCCCAGCACTTTGGGAGGCCAAGGCGGGTGGATCATGAGGACAGGAGTTCGAAACCAGCCTGGCCAACATGGGGAAACCCGGCCTCTACTAAAGATACAAAAAATTAGGCCGGGCGCGGTGGCTCAAGCCTGTAATCCCAGCACTTTGGGAGGCCGAGACGGGCGGATCACGAGGTCAGGAGATCGAGACCAACCTGGCTAACACAATGAAACCCCGTCTCCACTAAAAATACAAAAAAATTAGCTGGGCGTGGTGGCGGCGCCTGTAGTCCCAGCTACTCGGGAGGCTGAGGCAGGAGAATGGCGGGAACCCGGGAGGCGGAGCTTGCAGTGAGCCGAGATCGCGCCACTGCACTCCAGCCTGGGCGACAGAGCGAGACTCCGCCTCAAAAAAAAAAAAAAAAAAAAAAAAAAAAAAGATACAAAAAATTAGGTGGGCATGGTGGCGTGCATTTGTAATTTCAGCTACTTGGAAGGCTGGGGCAGGAGAATTGCTTCAACTCGGGAGGCGGAGGTTGCAGTGGGCTGAGATTGTGCCATTGCACTCCAGCCTGGGTGACAGGGTGAGAGACCCCATCTCAAAAAAAAAAAAGAAAAGACAAAAAAGAAATAAGCATAAAAATGTGCAACCAGCCTACAGAGAAGACCATGCCCTTTTTTTTTTTTTTTTTTTTTTAAGACAGAGTGTCGCTCTGTCGCCCAGGCTGGAGTGCGGTGGTGCGATCTTGGCTCACTGCAAGTTCCGCCTCCCGGGTTCACGCCATTCTCCTACCTCAACATCCCCAGCAGCTGGGACTACAGGCACCCGCCACCACACCCGGCTAATTTTTTGTATTTTTAGTAGAGACGGGGTTTCACCATGTTAGCCAGGATGGTCTCGATCTCCTGACCTTGTGATCTGCCCGCCTCAGCATCCAAAAGTGCTGGGATTACAGGTGTGAGCCACCATGCCCGGCCAGCCATTTCTTTTATTTGTTTACTTTCTTGTTTTTTGTTTTTGTTTTTGTTTTTGTGAGATGGAGTCTCATTCTGTTGCCCAGGCCAGAGTGCAGTGGTGCAATCTTGACTCACTGCAACCTCCGCCCCCCGGGTTCAAGCAATTCTCCTGCCTCAGCCTCCTGAGTAGCCAGGATTACAGGAGCGTGCCACCACGCCTGGCTGATTTTTGTATTTTCAGTAGAGACAGGGTTTCACCATGTTGGTCAGGTTGGTCTCGAACTCCTGACCTTGTAATCCACCCACCTCAGCCTCCCAAAATTCTGGGACTACAGGCATGAGGCACACCGCACTCGGCCTTCTTTACTTTCTTTTCCTTTTTTTTTTTTTTTTTTTTGAGACGAAGTCTCACTCTGTCGCCTAGGCGACGTGCAGTGGTGTGTTCTGGGCTCACTGCAAGCTCAACCTCCCCAGTTCATGCCATTCTCCTGCCTCAGCCTCCCGAGTAGCTGGGACTACAGGTGCCCGGCACCACGCCCGGCTAATTTTTTGTGTTTTTAGTAAAGACTGGGTTTTACTGTGTTAGCCAGGATGGTCCTGATCTCCTAACCTCGTCATCTGCCCACTTTGGCCTCCCCAAGTGTTGGGATTACAGGCATGAGCCACTGCACCGGGCTCCTTCTTTACTTTCTTAACAAATTTGCTTTCACTTTACTCTATGACTTACCCTGAATTCTTTCTTGAGCACGATCCCAGAACCCTCTCTTGGAGTCTGGATCAGGACTTCTTTCTGGTAACATTTTCCTGGCAACCACAAAGGGACTGTACTGAAGAAACCTCAGATCCTCCCCTCAAAAAATTATCTGTGGATACGGATTGGCTGACTTTGAGTGAATGGGATGCATATACCTGGGTAAAGGATGAGATTGGGTTACAGGCACAACTTAGGAAAGTCAGAGTCTCTCCTAGGACGGAGTGTGTTAAAGGCTCCTCCTAATACAAGGCAAGGATGCTTGACTGTACTTGGATTCAAGGGCCAACTTAGGAAGGTTATAGTCCTTCCTAAGATCTAGAAGGTTAGAGACTCAGTAAAGTCCCTCTCATCTAATAACTGGTTTCACACTACAGGATGTTAATTGCCATCTTTTTGGATTAATCTGTCTTGCACTCTTTGCTAGTGGCTATGGGTGACAAAATTAGGCTTCTACAGGACCATGGGACACGGGGGAGATTTTTTGTCTCCAAAAGGAGAAACTTGAGAGTTGATGGGACTGTTGGAAAAGATCTTTTTGCTACCAAGAAGCAGCTGCCTGAACTTGTTGTAAAATATATGGCAGTTCTACTCTTTGTGTAGAAATGCAGGACAAACTTATTGCATGTTTTCTTTCTCTCTCTCTCTCTTTTTTTTTTTTTTTTTTTGAGATGGAGTCTTCTGTCACACATCGATCATTGCAGTAGGCATGATCTCAGCTCACTGCAACCTCTGCTTCCCGGGCTCAAGCATTTTTCTGTCTCAGCCTCCTGAGTAGCTGGGACTACAGGCACCTGCGACCACACCTGGCTAATTTTTCACGCCATTACACTCCAGCCTGGGCAACAAGAGCAAAACTTCATCTCTAAAAAATAAAATAAAATAAAAATAAAAGCAAAAGTATCTATTTCTTTCAGAAAATAAATGTATTATTTTATTAATTCCATTAAAAATCACGAAGTAAGCAATTAGTTATATGGAAACACTTCTAGGCAGCACCAAGTTTCATCTCATAAAATTTAGCATGAAACCCAGAAATCAAGATAACAGGATTTGAACAGAGACACTCACTGTCAAAAATTACCCTGCAAAAAAAGAAACTGATGTTTTCATGAATCTATGTAACTCACCAATTATGTACCACATTTTCTCATGAAAATGTGTTCATTTCCAACAGCAAAAATAAAATATTTTTCCTCTTCTTTTTCTTGGTAGCATTCTGAAAGCTAAGCCTTGAAATTCTGCTTGAAATCACCTAGCTACATAAAAAACACACTGAGAAAATTTGCAAACTCACTCTGGGAAAGAAAAAGGCATGGGAGGCCGGGCGCGGTGGCTCAAGCCTGTAATCCCAGCACTTTGGGAGGCCGAGACGGGCGGATCACAAAGTCAGGAGATCGAGACCATCCTAGCTAACACAGTGAAACCCCGTCTCTACTAAAAAATACAAAAAAAACTAGCCGGGCGAGGTGGCGGGCGCCTGTAGTCCCAGCTACTCGGGAGGCTGAGGCAGGAGAATGGCGTGAACCCGAAAGGCGGAGCTTGCAGTGAGCTGAGATCCGGCCAGTGCACTCCAGCCTGGGCGACAGAGCCAGACTCCGTCACAAAAAAAAAAAAAAAAAGAAAAAGAAAAAGGCATGGGAGAATTTATTTATTTATTTATTTATTTATTGAGATGAAGTTTCGCTCTTGTTGCCCAGGCTGGAGTGCAATGGCACGATCTCTGCTCACTGCAACCTCCCCCTCCTGGGTTCAAGTGATTCTCCAGCCTCAGCCTCCCAAGTAGCTGGGATTACAGGCACGTCACCACCATGCCCAGCTAATTTTTATATTTTTAGTAGAGACGTGGTTTCACCATGCTGGCCAGGCTGCTCTTGAACTCCTGACCTCAGGTGATCTGCCTGCCTCAGCTTCCCAAAGTACTGGGATTATAGGTGTGAGCCACCCTGCCTGGCCAGCACGTGAGAATTTTTTTGTTTGTTTGTTTTTTGAGACGGAGCCTCGCTCTGTCACCAGGCTGGAGTGCAATGGTGCCATCTCCGCTCGCTGCAACCCTCACCTCCCGGGTTCAAGTGATTCTCCTGACTCAGCCTCCCGAGTAGCTGGGACTACAGGCACGCGCCATCACACCCAGCCAAGTTTTCGCATTTTTGGTAGAGACGGGGTTTCACCATGTTGGCCAGGATGGTCTCGATCTCTTGACCTCGTGATCCACCAGCCTTGGCTTCCCAAAGTGCTGGGATTACAAGCGTGAGGCACCACACCAGTGAGAATTTTTAACAAATGAAATATATGATATTAATTTTTTGAAACCCACTTCTTTTATGCCCTTTGTAAATATTTTTCTACCTTTCAAGCCCTACTAATATAATGCAATTTACAGCTAAAAAACTGAGATCAAAATAAGTGAACAAATCTCTTCAAGGTGACAAATCCAGAAATAGCAGTGCTGGTTAAATAACAGATGTGTCTGACTCAGGTTTCAAATCAGGCCATTCAATCACTTGAGAGATTCTTCCACCCACTCCTGCTCACTTATGTGCCCAAGAACGACCCATTCAGGAGACACTGCACTATTTCTCGGTGACTGTCCCAGGTGCATTTTACTTTGCAAGTTCTTACACCATCTCACTGGAGTCAGTTTGTTGTTGTTTTTGTTGCTTGTCTTTTGGGATACTGTAGCAGGATTGATAAGGAATCAGAGAGACTGATGGGGTTGAGGAGGATATTTATTATTTAGGTGCACCAGCCCAGTCGGATTAACATCCAAAGGACCTGAACAAAGATTTAAGTTACCTTTTAAGTATTTCGTGGGGTGGCAGGGGGAGATCTGTGCAGGGGGAAGCATATTAAAGAAGTGAGAAACAAAGACAGTTATTCAATTAACTGACACACGCATTACATAATTTTTTACTTTCCAGGGAAAAACATGTTTTATGGTTTGAGTTTATCCGTCTAGTGACCTTGCAGCTGCACAGCTAGAGAAACAGGGGCTTTGCAATGTCTGGGAAAGGAGGAGAGATAAGGCTCACTAGCCACCGAAAAACAAGGCAGTTAATTTTTAAAGGACTCCAGCTCTTTCTCTTTCTCGGGGGAATTAGGTTTTCTTACACACAACAGAGTTTCTGCTTACATATTCTTTAATTTCATTTAATTTCTGTTCCATTTCCCCCCTTTGGTGCTTTTTATAACAAAGGTGTTAATAGAAAGCACCACTATTTGCCACCTCTTCATGGAGCTGAGCTTTTTCTTCTACTGGCAGTGACTGATATTTTATTAATGCCATCAACTGCACGGTAGCGTGTCAGGTTACTATTGCCTCCATAGTTGACTGAATATTCCTAATAAACAGGGGATAAAAGGCAAGGGAGGATGAGGCAGATGCCAAGAATAAGCAAGAACTCACCAATGAGGGTTTTGAATCTTCCAAAATTTGAGAACCATCCTCCAAAAAAGGAATCCAGGGACCACCCAGACCATGTCTGAACTGGAACACGGGTCAACTTGTGCATTCGAGCTGTGATTTCAATGACAGCTCGGCCATTACTGTCAATTACTAGGCAACAGTTGGTTAAATTAAATTTTCCACATATTCCCCTTCTGAGACTAAGAGCTAATCTAAAGCCAGTCTATTTTGATATATAGCACTTCTTATTTGTATTGCTTGTATTGCCACTAAATCTAGTGCCTTTGATGTTTCATTGGTTATAATTTCAAGGACTGCCTGCAACCTTATGATGCAGTTGAGCATATAGATTGGGGTGCGGTATCTCCATGACCTGTCTTGCACCCAGGTAGCTGGCCTATAATATTTAATGGTTCTTTCAAGAGGCCATTCATTATCTTTTTACTTTCCTATGTCTACATCCTTTTTGACATTTGTGTCTATTTTTGTGATTATGCTTCTTCTAGTTCTTTTATTTTCATCATAGACTGGGTATCCTAAGAGTTCCAGTTGCTTTAGAGGAATTAGAAAGAAGGATGGCTTGATTGTTCTTAACACACATGCCCCTGTCCATTTAGCCGGCAGTTGCCGATATGCCTGTGCTCCACAGGTCCAATATAGGCCAGCGGGTGCCTTCCAAGCATTTGGAGCCTCTAGTTGATGCCAAGTGTGGCTTAGAGAATCAAGAGAAAGGATTTGCATTTGACCCAACCATCCCATTACTGGGTATATACCCAAAGGATTATAAATCATGCTGTTATAAAGACACATGCACACGTATGTTTATTACAGGACTATTCACAATAGCAAAGACTTGGAATCAACCCAAATGTCCATCAGTGACAGACTGGATTAAGGAAACGTGGTGAATACACACCATGGAATACTATGCAGCCATAAAAAAGGATGAGTTCGTGTCCTTTGTAGGGACATGGATGCAGTTGGAAACCATCATTCTCAGCAAACTATTGCAAGAACAGAAAACCAAACACCGCATGTTCTCACTCATAGGTGGGAACTGAACAATGAGATCACTTGGACACAGGAAGGGGAACATCACACACCAGGGCCTATTGTGGGGAGGCGGGGAGGGATAGCATTAGGAGACATACCTAATGTAAATGACGAGTTAATGGGTGCAGCACACCAACATGGCACATGTATACATATGTAACAAACCTGCACATTGTGCACATGTACCCTAGAACTTAAAGTATAATAATAATAATAATAATAATAATAATAATAATAATAAAAAGAGAGAAAGGGTTTGGATCTGGTAAATAGAATTCGTTCTGGGCATTTCTCCATAGAGTTTTGTTTTTAGACTCATCATAATACTGTTGTCCTAGGCAAGTTGTTTCTCCTACTGCCTCTGTGAAAGCCTTTCCCCATCAGGTGATACAGTACTTTCCAATTATGGAGATTTTTCACAGCCAAACACTGACTGAGGCTGTTGATTCACTGGCAGGGTTAAGCGAAGTGAAGTTATCTTGTGGCATTAATTTCTTTGCCTTCCATGGCCACTGGTCCCCCATATTAGTTCCTCCACATACACAGCATGAGGAAATTCCTAAACTGCCAGCTATGTTTTCACCTAGTTGAGCAAATAAGTTTTCAGTTGATGGGGGAAGCTCAGGCACTGTCTGATGAAAATGCTTATAGAATGACTTATGGACCCGGAATTGTGGGGTTGGAAGCATTTGGGTCCTTCTAGTCTTTTTGACAATTAGTAGTGGAACTCCAAGGCCTGCTCCTTGTCTATTAACTCTTAATAGTGCTGTCCGTCCTGTAGACCAAAAAGGTAGCTCTGGCTTTAAGATAGTAAAATTTAATGGATTGCATGTCCTTGTCTTATAATCTGGTTTTTGGGATTATGAACATAAGTGGCATGGCAGGCATCAAAGTACAAGGAAACAGGCCCTTATAGGAGGGAGGGGCTTTTTTGGTTCAAGCTATAAGCTCTCCTTTTTTTTTTTCTCTGATTTAATGTGTACCTTAAACCAGAATTCATAGGGTAAGAACATAGGATCATAACACACATCTAGCTGATTATTTCTTGGGTCACAGACTGAGTAGGTGGTCTGGTTGTATGTGCAGGTTCCTAACTTTGTTTCTGTACATTTATAGTAGGTATGGTCCAGTAGAGTTGTAATTATGGTATTCCTTACTCAGGTAGTGTCTACACAGTGTGGGCATTTTTTTTTTTAGAGATTTCTCCCCTTTTAGTGTAGGCAAAAATGGTAAGAACATCAGTGTATGTAATAGAAACATGCTTATACTACACATGGGCACAGCAAACCTTTCTCTGGGCTTAGACATTTGAAGCATTTGCAGTAATAATATAACAACAGAACAATCAGTATTGACAGAATTATAGCTAGGCTTATGAATTGTATCTACATTTACTTATCTGGAGATGGTCCTTTTAGCTTTGGCTGTGCATAAACTAGTCAGCTTCCGGGATGTGACTACATAGAGCTTGCAGGATCCTCAAGCTTCAGTCATACATAGACTGACCAGCCTCCGGTGTGGTCAGATCAGGGCAGTTGTCCTTCTTACTGGTGGTTGGGTTTTGCTGTAGGACTATTCGGGTGGGGTGATCTGGGTCTTGTTGGCTAATCCACTGGTCATCATCAGGAGTCGCTGCTGCTGCTGGTTTCAGCCGACTATGGTGAATCCAAGGTGTGACACCTGCAAATTTAACAGCAGTGGGAGTGGACATTATTACAGTATGGGGCCTATCCTCTATGGGTCTTAGAGTGGTTGGTTTCAATTTTTTTTAACCTAAACAAAGTCCTTAGGTTTGAAAGGGTATACTGGGTCTGTTAGACTTACAGGCATTTTTTTTTATACCTAGCCATGCATCTTTTGCATGGCCATATTTAAACCCTGCATTTGCCTTCTCAAAGTTAGTTTTCCTAGTTTATAGAGATTCCCTTTAATCTGACTTATGATGGGGTGTGGCCGGCCGAACAAAATCTTATAGAGTGAATACCCAGTTTGTTGGGTGGGAGTGCACCTGACTCAGAAGAGAACCATGGGCAAGACCTGATCCTACCTTTGATGAGTTTCTTGACAAAATTTCCTCAGCAGCTGTTTGAGAGTCTGGTTTATGCACTCCACTTTACCTGAGCTCTGCAGCCTGTAGTCTGTATGTAATTTACACTTTATTTTTAATAGTTGAGTTAAGCCCTGAACTATTTCAGCCACAAATGTTGGCCCATTGTCTGACCTTAGAGTTAGAGGCAGTCCAAATCTGGGAATAATGTCTTTTAACAACACTTTGGTCACCTCTAGTGCCTTCTTTGTCTGGGTGAGGAAGGACTTGACTTATCCTGAAAAGGTGCAAATGAACACCAACATGTATTGATAACCCCCCTATCAGGGGAAATTCATCCCCGAGTATTTCAATGTGGATCCTTTTCTACTTTCCCTAAGTGTCACCCAGTCTGAGAAATAAATGGAAAGAGTACAAAAGAGAGAAATTTTAAAGCTGGGTGTCCGGGGGAGACATCACATGTCAGCAGGTTCTGTGATGCCCCCTGAGCCGTAAAACCAGCAAGTTTTTATTAGCAATTATCAAAGGGGTGGGAATGTATTTTTATTAGCAATTGCAAATTTTTATTAGCAATTATCAAAGGTGTGGGTCACAGAGATCACGTGCTTCAAGGGCAACAAAAGATCACAAGGCAGAAGGTCAGAGAGAGATCACAAGGTCAGGGCAAAACTAGAATTGCTAATGAAGGTCCATGTCCTGCTGGGCACATATTGTCATTGATAAACATCTTAACAGGGTTCAAGAGCAGATAACTGGTCTGACTAGAATTTGCCAGTCTGGAATTTCCTAATCCTAGCAAGCCTGGGGGCACTGCAGGAGACTAGGGCATGTTTCATTCCTATCTTCATCTGCATAAGGCAGACACTCCCAGGGCGGCCATTTTAGAGGCCACCCCCGGGAATGCATTCTTTTCCCAGTGCTGTTAATTATTAATATTCTTTACTGAGGAAAGAATTCAGCGATATTTATTTTACCTGTTTTTGGTAATAAGAGAAATATGGCTCTGTCCTGCCTAGCCCACAGGCAGCCAGACTTTAAGGTTATCTCCCTTGTTCCCTGAAAATCACCGTTATCCTGTTCTTAAGGTGCCCAGATTTCATATTATTCAAACACACATGCTTCACAAAAAATTTGTGCAGATAAAGCAGTCATTACAGGGTCCTGAGGCAACATACATCCTCAGCTTACAAAGATGATGGGATTAAGAAATTAAAGTAAAGACAGGCATAGGAAATTTTAAGAGTATTGATTGGGGAAGTGATAAATGTCCATGAAATATTCATAACTTATGTTCTTCTGCCATGGTTTCAGCCAGTCCCTCCATTTGGGATCCCTGACTTCCTGCAACACCCCCCTCTCAGTGCAATTCGTTGAAGATCATAAACAGTTTTTCACAGGGCATGGCTCCTGTTTCCTGAACTCCTGGGGGCTGAGCAGGTCCTTGTTTTGGATTATTCCGGGCACAGGATAGACACTGTTCACAAACTGCATGGGTGATGGCAGAGAGCGGTGGCACGTAGAAATGTCAACCTATCAAAGTCTCTAGGGCCATCCTTCTAATGTGTGTTCCTTGATGGATCTACTTCACAAACCTTGGACTATTGTCTCTGGGGTGGCTAGCCTCCCATCGGAGAATAGCCACCTTGCATCTTTAAGATATTTTCCTGTTTTCCGACCAAACCAAGCCTTTTCATTTGGAGCATAGCTTGAGATCTCTGGGAGTGGAATCTCCAGGAGGAGAGGCATAGCTAAGGCTTCCTCTTTAGAAGGTGGAGTTGTCATTGCAGCCTGCTTTGACTCTTTGTCTGCCTTTTTATTTTTTTTTTTAGTCTTTAGTGTTCTTGCTTTTTGGTGCCCCTTGCAGTGCATCAGTGCCACCTCTTTTGGGGCCCATACAACATTTAAGAGCTGTAAAATTTCTTCCTTGTATTTTATTTATTTACTTCCAGCAGTTAAAAGTGTTTTTTCTTTGTAAATAGCCTCATGAACATGCAAAGTGGCAGAAGCATATTTGGAATCTGTGTAAATATTTGTCTTTTGGTCTTTTGCTTGCCAGAGAGCTCTTGTCAGAACTATCAACTCTGCTTTCTAAGCAGAGGTTTCTGTAGACAAAGATCACACCTCTATTACTGAGTCCAAAGTCACCACTGCATATCCAGCTCAGCAGACTCCTTTTAGTATGAAACTGCTTCCATCAGCAAAATATTCAATGTCTGGGTCCCTGAGGGGCCAATGTGTTAAATCTCTCCGGCTTGAGAACACTTTATCTACCATGTCCACGCAGTAAAGAAGGGGGGTCTCCTGGCACTGACTTGATGAGGAGCCAGGTAGCCAGGTTTAGGGTATTCACAGTCTCTAAAGTCAATTTATTAGTTTTTTGTACCAGTAGGGCAGTGGCAGCAATTTTAAATAAGGAGGCCACTCAAGTGCCACAGAGTCTAATTGTCTAGATAAATATGTCACTGGGTGATGCCATGACCTTATGGTTGAGTTAGAACCCTTATGGTCTCCCTTTCACTTGTGGATATATAAAAAGAAAAGCTTAGTTAGTTAGATCTGGCAGTCCTAAAGCTGGGGCCTGAGTTAAGGCTTCTTTGATTTCTTTAAAAGCCTTCTCTTGGTTGGCCTCCTAGAGGAGGGTATTTTTCTTTCCTCTCCTTTGTCACTTCATGTAATGGCTTAGCGATGAGCAAGAAATTTGGGATCTACATGCTGCAGAACCTTGCTGCCCTTAGGAACTCTCTTATTGGATGCAGGGTGGTTGGAATACAAAGTGCACAAACGGCCTGCTTTTGTTCACTACTAAATCATCTTTCCTCTTGGCTTACATAAAAGCTTAAATACTGGACACTTTTAGAGGAGATTTCAGCTATTTTCCCCGACACTTTATAGTCTGCCTTCCGCAGCAGGTGCAGGGGGTCTTGGGTTTCTCCCGGGTGCAGTAGCCCTTGGCCAGTGTTTTTTTTTAATACCATGGCCTTGACCATTTCCTTTATTCTTTTGAACTTTATCCTTCCAGTGTCCTTTCCTTCTGCACTGTGAACATTAATTTCTCTTTAGCCTTGGCCAGCTTTCAAACTCCTGTCCAGAGTAGCCTTTTCCATGACTGCGTTCATGCCTGTATCCACGCCTCCTTGCAAAGCCAGCTTCTTTTCTTGTAAGGACTGCTGCTAGTAAATTAGCCTTTTTTAAGCCTCCAATCAGCCTTTTTCTTTGCCTCCAGATCTCTGTTAATGTACACTGTGGTAGTCACTTTAATAAGCTGAGTAGCATTCACACCCATGGAGCTTTTAACTTCTGCAATTTACACCTGATATCTCCTTGGGCCTGCCTTACAAATGCCATATTCACCATGCACTGATTTTCAGCAGCCTCAGGGTTAAATGGAGTGTACAACAACCAAAATGCCTCATAAAGTCTTTCATAAAACTGGCTGGTGCTTTTATATGCACCCTGGAGAACCTCTGAGATTTTTATATTGGTTGCCTTTTTCTTGTATCATCCTTTAAGCCTTTGCAGAAGTGCTTCTCAGCACTTTTGTGGGTGCTGAAGGTGAACTGCATCATCTGGGTCCTAGTGGGGGTCCTCTTCTTAAGAGGCATAAGCATGACTTGGGCATAGCTAGACCTGAGATGGCCTGCCTGACTTTTTGAGCCTTTCACTTTAACTTCCCAGAGCTCTGACTTCTCCTTCTCTGGTGAGACTGGGGGCAGTAAATCTGTAATCACCAATTCCAGACAAGCCCCCAGAAATGTAGTGGGATTGATAAGAAATCAGAGAGACTGATGGGGTTGAGGAGGATACTTATTATTTAGGTGCACCAGCCCAGTCGGATTAACATCCAAAGGACCGAGCCCTGAACAAAGATTTAAGTTACCTTTTAAGCATTTCGTGGGGTAACAGGGGAAGATCTGTGCAGGGGGAAGCATATTACAGAAGCGAGAAACAAAGGCAGTTATTCAATTAACTGACACACGCATTACATAATTTTTTACTTTCCAGGGAAAAACATGTTTTATGACCTGAGTTTATCCGTCTAGTGACCTTGCAGCTGCACAGCTCCTTAAGGGCAGTCAGTTTTGGCAAAGGGGGGGTAGATTGGAATGTACGGAGGAGGGGTCTCCATTCCCTCCTGTGGTTCTTGCAAAACTGATTTCCTCTTTCCTGAGACTTTTGTTTTGTCTCCATAGCTTCTGGGGCAGCTGATTTTTACTTTCACTTTCGGCTCGGCAGTGCTACAAGCCTCTGTGATTTTCCCTGTAACTCTGTAGCTTCCAGCGCAGCTGATTTCTCTTGACATGAGCTGCGAGCTTTCTACATTAAACTGCTAGGCAGAGCTGCATTCATTTAGCCATGAGTCAATATAAAGACTAGATCTGAATGCCCTGGCTGTCCTCTGACCCTAGTCACCACCTTAAAACACATGACCAATTTCTTCATCCGTATTGCCTTCGGCCAGCCATCTGACACTAAAAGAGGGCTGTTCTAATTCACAGTATGTCCTTAACTTTTGAGCATCCAGTTTCATCCCATGATCACTTCTAAATCCTTTTCTAAAATTCTTTATCATGCACTTCAAAGGAGTTGGTTTTGATGCTTTCCCTCCCACTTCTTTCCTTGTGGCACATTTTCACTCTCACTTTCACTTTCACTCTCAGGTCCACCAGACTGGGTCCTATTATGAGAGTTTCGGATGCTGCTTAGCCAGGAACATGCCTTCCCCTGTCACAGCTTGCTGTGGCTGTGAAGCTGGTCCTATCAGCCGTATGCAGCATCCTAGGTCTGAATTCCCCCACACTCGCCTCGGAGCACACAGTCCGTGCTAAGGGATCTGTGTCGACGCACATCACTCCTGTGTTGGCCTCTCCCAAGACTGGGGGCTGACCACTAATACAACAACCCAGAGTGGCTGGGGGTGGCAGGAGTGGTGGTTTCTTTCACACACTTTCATGTGCCTCCCCTGACCAAGGACTCCTCATTGGATGAAACAAGCCTCTCTCGTGTCCCGGGTGAGCCTAGTTAGGCTTCCACATTCACACACATACACACACCACTCATACCCCAGGACTCCTCATCGGATGAAACGAGCCTCTCTCATGTCCTGGGTAGGTTCACATGCACCCACACACTCCCAATTCCTGGCTCCAGATCAAGTGAACCACTTTCACTTCGTTAGTGGGGACATGAAATTCGTCCAAATTGGTAGGCCACTACTGCTACCCCAGCCACTCTGGGTTGGATTAGCGGTTGGTCCCCAGGAGATGATCAAGCTCCCCTTCATCCCTATGGGACAGGCATTCCTACCTTGGGCCCTTACTCTTTACCACAGTTCCTGAAGTGCTGGTATTGTCCTGCAGCCCCATCCCTGGTTCCATTGTGCTGCCAGGCAGGGTGCTGGGACATGGGGAGAGTCGGTCTCCATCTGGGTAAAGCTCCCCTGTGGCACGCCTTGGAGGCTGGGTCTCCCCTGGGTCTCCCCTGGCCCCAGGGCCCTAGTCCTGCAGGCAAAGGAGACAGTAAATCTGTAATCACCAATTCCAGACAAACCCCCAGAAATGTAGTGGGATTGATAAGGAATCAGAGAGACTGATGGGGTTGAGGAGGATACTTATTATTTAGGTGCACCAGCCCAGTCGGATTAACATTCAAAGGACCGAGCCCTGAACAAAGATTTAAGTTACCTTTTAAACATTTCGTGGGGTAACAGGGGAAGATCTGTGCAGGGGGAAGCATATTACAGAAGCGAGAAACAAAGACGGTTATTCAATTAACTGACACACGCATTACATAATTTTTTACTTTCCAGGGAAAAACATGTTTTATGACCTGAGTTTATCTGTCTAGTGACCTTGCAGCTGCACAGCTAGAGAAACAGGGTCTTTATAATGTCTAGGAAAGGAGGAGAGATGAGGCTCGCTAGCCACAGAAAAACAGGCAGTTAATTTTTAAAGGATTCCAGCTCTTTCTCTTTCTCAGGAGGAATTGGGTTTTCTTACATACAACTGAGTTTCTGCTTACACATTCTTTAATTTCTTTTAATTTCTGTTCCAATACTGTTTTTTTTGTTTTTGGTCACAAATTTTTCACTTTTTTTTTTTTTTTTTTTTTTGAGACAGAGTCTTGTTCCATCACCCAGGCTGGAGTGCAGTGATGCGATCTTGGCTCACTGAAAACTCCATCTCCTAGGTTCAAGCCATTCTTCTGCCTCAGCCTCCTGAGTAGCTGGGACTACAGGTGCCTGCCACCACACCTGGCTGATATTTTGTATTTTTAGTAGAGATGGGGTTTCACTGTGTTAGCCAGGATGGTCTTGATCTCCTGACCTTGTGATCTGCCCGCCTCAGCCTCCCAAAGTGCTGGGATTACAGGCGTGAGCCACTGCATCTGGTCTACTTTTTTTTTTAACTCTTTTTCTTTTACTATATTTATTTCACTATTCTTCTGCCCCCTTACAGAATCCAGCGGGCAGAAATTATTTCTGTGTTTTCCTCTCATTACCAGCATCTGATTGGTTGACCAGCAATTTGTCTCCAAGAAATGAAATCTGGGTTGGGTGAAGGCAATTTTAACACCTTTTCAAAGTTAGAGTATACTAGAAGATTCCTCTTAGCCCCAGGGTACCCACTTTCTCCCTTGAGAGGATATGTTCCATACTTCGGGTCATCCTAAGAGAGAAAATAAACCAGAAACTGATATCCATTGGACACTCTAGCTGACATAACCATAGCAGATATCTTGGTTTATCCTCAGATAGTACTAAACCCAGGACCAGCAAAAAACTAAAGGGTGGCTAAGGACACATCACCCCATAAATTTTCCAAAACAGAACTTTGACCCAAAAACATTCTGATAAGACATCTGTGCCTAGAGAAGATAAAATGAAAAGAGACACAGAGATTTTCTTTTTTTTTTTTTTTAATTTTTTTTTTTTTTTGAGATGAAGTCTCGCTCTGTCGCCCGGGCTGGAGTGCAGTGGCCAGATCTCAGCTCACCGCAAGCTCTGCCGCCCGGGTTTGCGCCATTCTCCTGCCTCAGCCTCCCGAGTAGCTGGGACTACAGGTGTCCACCACCTCACCCAGCTAGTTTTTTGTATTTTTTGGTAGAGACGGGGTTTCACCGTGTTAGCCAGGATGGTCTCGATCTCCTGACCTCGTGATCCGCCCGTCTCGGCCTCCCAAAGTGCTGGGATTACAGGCATGAGCCACCGCGCCCGGCGAGACACAGAGATTTTCTACAATACAGCATCAGGGGATTATTATTTGCCTTCTCCTCACGGGAAATATTTACAAACAGATAACATAACTTCTTAAAAGCACCATTTAGAGCTTTGCCAAAAAATGATTAATTAAAATTTGGTATAAAAAAGTACACGAAAAGACAAAGAAGTGTTAATATGAACTAGGGAGAAAAAGCTGGCATTTGGGAATTCCAGAAGAAAGTGGAAATTTAGTATCTTACTGCAAGCCAGAGTGAGGCTGGAGATACAGGGCATGTGTGTTTAGACTTAAGACCCTGCTTGGGACACAGGTGAAAAATGCAGCAGAAAATCAGTTCCCCATGCTGTGTGAAAATAATTAAGTTGCAGGCAATTAGACTGTGTCTCTAGTTTCTGGGTTCATAGTTAAAAAAAAAAAAAGTAACTCAGGTGCATTATTATTAATTATTACATTCAGAGAAACAAAATTCAGGCTTCACCAATTATAAACTACCAATTAAGCTCTGATTACATAACCAGGAAATTTTCACCTTTAATGTACTGAAGTAGAAACTTAATAAAATAACAGAATAATAACATAAGTAATAATAGTAAAGATTATAGTAATAGTAAGAGAAATAACAATAGCTCATAGAATGAATTGCTGTATTAGCCAAGGCTAAAAAGAATTTGAGTAGCCCTCTTGAAGTTAAAGTTAGAAGAGAATATTAACTGTCTGTCCCAAGAAACATTAACCATATCTACCCTCCACACATTTTGTAGGCTCTGTAAGCTCCTGTTTCTTTCTTCCCGGCACAGCTGCAAAGTCACAAGACAGATAAGCACAAGCTGCAAACCAAGTTTTCCCAGAGATGTAAGACATGAAAACATGTCACAGCAACCTTTGTTCTCATTTCTGTAAGCCTGCTTCCTGCTTCACGCAGTGCCCACCTCAAAATGCTTAAAGGGGACTCGTTTCCTTTGTTCTGGGCTCAGACTTTCAGGACACGTGTCTGCTGTGCCAGAGTACACCTTAAATAAGCACTTTCCTGCACTCCATTTGGTCTCTCCAGTTCCTTACTTTCCCGCAACAGTACAAATTAAGAAACCACGTAACTGTACCTAACCAATTACTAAATTTGGTTTTCTTCATTACGTATTTTGCAAAATGTCAAGTGCATCCATGTGAAGAGACCACCAAACAGGATTTCTGTGAACAACAAGGCTGTTTATTCACTTGGGTGCAAGTGGGTTGAGTCTGAAAAGAGAGTCAGCAAAGGGAGATAGGAGAGGGGCAGCTTTATAGGGCTTGGATAGGCAGTGGAAAGTTACAGTTAAAGGTGGTCATCGATTGATAGCAGGCGAGGGGTATACAAGGTGAATGGTGGAGAGATCATGGGACTCATTGTCAAAGAGAAGAATGTCACAGGGTCAATTGATCGGTTGGGATAGGGAAGGAACAAGTCATAATGGTAGAATGTCATAAGGTGGGTTAGTTATTTAAGGCAGGAACTGGCTGTTTCCCTTCTTTGTGGTTTTTTGGCTGCTCCAGACTTCTTGGTTCCTGTAGGCCACCTGGACGTACATGTGCAGGTCACAGGGGTTATAATGGCTGAGCTTCGGCTGAGGCCTGACATTCCTGTCTGTTTATTTACAAAATATAAAGTTATAAGAAAAGATAAAGAAAATGTAAGTTTTTAGTGAGGGTCATTGGGGTAGGGGTGATATTTCTCAGGACTGCTACAAGTGTGACCAGAGACTGCGTGAACATCTTACAGAAAATTTTATAATGAGTTAGTCCAGTAAGTTTTGGGTCTAGGGTGCATTTTTATGTGGCTTAAAAGGTGCCAGTTAGCATATTTTTGAGCTTGGAACTGCCCTAATAGTATAAGTTCTCTAAAAACAGTAATCAGGCATATTAGCTTTAATGTAAGTGGCGATGAGTTTTTAGACCAAGGAAGGCATAATGTTTTACATACCAAAGCTTTTTGTCCCCATTTTCCATCATATGAATGGGATTCCCTGTTGTTAAGTCAATGACCTATTATATTACCCTTTTCCCATTGGTGTGGGTGGTGATGTGAATGGAAAGTTCAATAGTTCTGATTGCAAATCCTATGCGGGAGAGATAATAAGTAAAATAATCTTTGTTTCCTGGATTAAGGTGAGGAAGAATAAATTTTTCACAATCTAAGAACCACTTGCCCTAAGTTGGAAAAGACTGGTAGAGCAGGTTTGTAGAAGAGGAGTAGGTGGTGGTGATAGACGAGAATGAAAAATATTGACCTTTTGGAGTGAGGGCTGGAATATTTGTGGGTGTGGAGGCATTTGCTATTTATTTTGCTGTCCTGTCAGGATAGGCATTTCCTTTAGCTATAAGATCAGTTGGTTTCTGGTGTCCTTTACTATGAATGACCCCAGCCTTGGCTGGCAGGAGAGCAGCCTTAAGGAGAGCCTTTATTAGAGAGGCATTGATAGTGGAAGAGCCTTGTGTGTTGAGGAGAGCTCTTTCAGCCCATATAACAGCACAGTGGTGCAGGATATGGAAGGCATATTTACAATTGCCTCCATATACCTTTGCAAGAGTGAGGGCCTGAGTTAAGGCAATGAGTCCAGCTTGCTGAGAGGTAGTGGAGGAGTGCAGAGCAGTAGCCTCAATGAAAGATTGGAAGAGGCTATAGCATAGCCTGCATTTGCTGGTGAGTAGCAGTTAGGCCTGGTGGAACTGCCATCAATAAACCAAGTGTGATCAGGGTGAGGAATAGGAAAGATGGAAATATGGGGAAATGGAGTGAATGCCAGGTGGATCAGAGACATACAGTCATGGAGGTCAGGTGTGGTATCAGGAATAATGTGGGAGGCTGGGTTGAAGTCCGGGCCAGGAATAATGGTAACTGTGGGAGACTCAAAAAAGAGTGAGTATAGCTGAAAGAGCCAGGGGGCAAAAAGTATATAAGTCAGGTGGGAGGAAGGAAATAGATTTTAAATGTTATGAGAATTGTAGAGAGTGAGTTGAGCATAGTTGGTGATTTCGAGGACCTCTTGATCATAGTTTGTGATTCTGAGGATCTCTAAAAATATTAGAGTGGTGGCAGTCACCGCACACAGACATGAGGGCCAGGCTAAAACAGTAAGGTCAAGTTGTTTGGACAAAAAGGCTACAGGACGTGGTCCTGGGCCTTGTGTAAGAATTCCAACTGCACAGCTCTTCACTTTCACTGTGTGTAATGAAAAGGGTTGGGATGAGTCAGGGAGAGCTAGCGTGGGAGCAGTTTTTAGAGCTATTTTTAAGGAACAGAAAGAGGAGTGGGGAGAGGATTTGTGATCTATGGGGTCAGCTGGGTTTTCCTTTGTGAGTTTATATAACGTTTTTGTTAGGATGACAAAACCAGGTATCCAAAGGCGAAAGTATCCAACTATGCCTACAAAGGAAAGGAGTTGTTGCTTTGCTGGTAGGGATAGAGGTCTGTGAGATTAACTGAACATGGTCTGTAGAAAGAGTGCATGTATGTCGATGGAGGACTATGCCAAGATATGTAACAGAAGGGGAAGAAATTTGAGCCTTAGAGGGGGATACTTGGCACCTCTTTGAGTAGAGATGTTAAAGAAGTAGGATACTGTCCAGATGGGAAAATTGGTAAGAGGGGCTGCAAAGAAGGTCATCAACATATTGAATAAGGTGAGAAGCAGAAGGGTGGAAAGAAAGTAAATCATGAGAAAAGGCTTGGCTGAAGTAATGAGGGCTGTCTCTGAAGGCTTGTGGCAGTACAGCCCAGGTAAGCTGCTGGGACTGATGGGTATCAGGGTCAGTCCAGGTAAAAGCAAAGAGAGGCTGAGACAAGGGGTGTAGGGGAATAGTGAAAAGGGCATCTTTAAGATCAAGAATGGAATAGTGAGTTGTGGAGGAAAATATTGAGGACAAAAGAGTGTACGGGTTGGGCACCACAGGGTGAATAGGCAAAACAATTTGGTTGATAAGGCACAGATCCTGAACTAACATGTAAGACTTGTCTGGTTTTTAGACAGGTAAAATGGGGGAATTGTAAGGGAGTTTGTAGGCTTTAGAAGCCCATGCTCTAGCAGGCAAGTGATAACAGGCTTCAGTCCCTTTAAAACCTGTTGTGGGATGGGATACTGGCATTGAGTAGGGTAAGGGTTATTAGGTTTTAATGGAATGGTAAGGGGGGCATGGTCAGTTGCCAAAGAGGAAGTAGAGGTATCCCACACTTGTGGATTAAGGTGGAGAGATACAAGGGGAGGATGCAAAAGAGGCTTTGGGTTGGGAAGAAGGGTGGCAATGAGATGTGACTGTAGTCCAGGAATAGTCAGGGTAGCAGATAATTTTGTTAAAGTGTTTTGGCCTGTGGGGAAAAGAAAGAAAGATCAGCCTATTACTGTGTCTATATAGAAAGAAGTAGACATAAGAGACTCCATTTTGTTCTGTATTTGAGATGCTGTTAATCCTTGACCCTACTCCCAACCTTGTCCTTGCAAGAGACATGTGCTGTGGTGACTTAAGGCTTAATGGATTTTGGGCTATGCAGGATGTGTCTTTGTTAAACAAGTGCCTGAAGGCAGCTTGCTGGTTAAAAATCCTGCCCATCCCTGGTCAATGGAACATCTCGGTGTAAAACCCGATTGTATGCTCTGTTTACTGAGATAGGAGAAAACCGCCTTACGGCATAAGGTGGGACTTGCTGGCGGGACTTGCTGGCGCAGTGCTGCTAAGAGGTTTATGGAGATGTTTGCATATGCGTATCAAGGCACAGCATTTCCCTTTGAACTTATTCATGTCACAGAGATCTTTATCCATATGTCTTACTGCTAATTTTCTCCCTTCAATGATCCTATTGTCCTGCCACTCCGTTATCTTTAAGATGGTAAAGATAATTATCAATAAATACTAAAGGAACACAGAAACCGGTGCTGGCGTGGGTCCTCTGTATGCTGAGCGCCGGTCCCCTGGGCCCACTTTTTCTTTCTCTATACCTTGTCTCTGTGTCTCATTTCTTTTCTCAAGTCTCTCGTTCCATCTAACAAGAAATGCCCACAGGTGTGGAGGGGTAGGCCACCCCTTCATTGGCCTAATAAGGGAACTGGGCAGGTGGGGATAACTAAAAAAGAGTATGTAAAAGAATGTTGTCCAATTTGGCACCAGAGTTGGGGAGTTTAAAGAAGTTTAGAAGCCTGGCCATCAATACCCACAACAGTTATGGAGGCAAGGGAAACAGGTCCTTGAAAAGAAGGTAGCATGGAGTGGGCAGCCTCTGTATTGGCTAAGACGGGGATGGACTTACCTTCCACTGTATGAGTTATCCAAAGCTTAGCATCTGTGATGGTCCAGGGGGCTTCCAAGGTGATTGGGCAGCATCACTCTTGCCAGTAAGCTGAGGAGATCTGGGAAGGAGTCAGCCAGAGAGCTTTGAGCTGGAGCTCCAGGGCCCTAGAAATGGCTGTGATATTAGTTGGACAGTCCAATTTCCAGTGGGGTCCCACTCAGATGGGACATGGCTTAGGAGGAATTCCAGGCTGTGGGTATTCCTTGGCCCAGTGGCCAGTTTTGTGACCCTTGAAGCAAGGTCCATGAGGAGGTTTTAAAGGAGTGCCCGGAGGCTGCAGTTTGGTTGTTCTGAGGTTTTTATGTGCCAAAGGCATGGCTGGAGTTTGTCTTACAGTGGAGGCAAGCAGTTGCAGTTCTGAAAGATGATGCCACTTGACTGTCTCCTCTCTATTGTTGAACACCTTGAAGGTGAGGTTGATTAATTCTTGTTGTGGGGTTTGAGGGCCAGATTCCAATTTTTGAAGCTTTTTTTTAATGTCAGGAGCTGACTGGGTGATAAAATGCATATTGAGAATAAGATGGCCTACTGGCTCTTCAGGGTTTAGGGGCTGTAAAGAGTCTAAGGGTGGCCACCAAATGGGCCTTGAACTGGGCTGGATTTTTATATTTGATGAAAAAGAGCCTAAATGCTAACTGATTTGAGAGAGGTCAGATAAAGAAGAAAGGAGAATTAACTTTGACTATGGCTTCAGCTCCAGCCACTCTCAAAGAGGAAATTGTTGGGCAGGTGAGGGAGGGCTAGTCACAGAATGAAACTGTAAGCTCGACCAGGTGTGAGAGGGGGAGGTGATAGAAAGATTATAGGGTGAGGGAGTGAAGGCTGAGGAAGAATTGCTTGACATGGAGAGGAGCAGCCTGGGGAGGAGGGAAAAGTTCAGATAGATCCGTAGAAAAGGAGGATTTAAAGGACTCAGAGCTTGGGATGGAGACTGAAGGAACAGACAGGAGAGAAAGAAGAAAGATTTGGAATGAGTCATATTGGGAGCAGAGACTAGGGAGGGACCAATGTGTAAAGAATGCCTGGACGTCAGGCATCTCAGACCATTGGCCCATTTTTTGACAAAACTTATCTAGATCTTGTAGGATGGAGAAATAGAATGTGCCATTTTCTGGCCCTTTAGAGCCATTATCAAGTTTGTATTGGGGCCAAGTGGTGTTGCAGAATAAAATAAGATGCTTAGGTTTTAGGTCAGGTGACAGTTGAAGAGGTTTTAAGTTTTTTAGAACACAGGTTAAGGAGGAAGGAGGAATGGAGGGTGGAAATTTGCCCATAGTAAAATGGTAAGTTTAGAGAAGAGAGGTGGTAGAGACACAGAGAGAGAGAGGGGTGGTACTTGCCACCCAGGAGAGGTGGTACTCGCCACCAAGTTGAAGGATCAAGGCAGGCATCCCAGTGGTGATCAAACACCTCTAGAACGTGGGTGAATAATCAGGCAGGCATCCCCGCAGTGATTAGACACCAAGGGAAGACTGTCTTCCCAAGTCTGTGACCAGCGCTGGAGTTTTGGGTCCATGGATAAAACGTGTCTCCTCTGTCTCTACCAGAAAGGGAAAGGAAATGAAGGGAAGGGAGAGATTGAAGGGTGGCACCAAAACTGAAAGGAGAAAGAGGTTGAGGGATAGCAAGAGAGGTTGGAGAAGAGAATAAAAAGAGGTCGCTTACCCGATTTAAAATTGGTGAAGTGCTTTTTGGGCCAGTCTGAGGTCCCAAGGTCAGAGGTGGATTTTCTCATGGAGCAAAAGGCAGGAGGACAGGGGATTCATCTCCTGAGGGAGGTCCCCCAATTCAAGTCACGGCAACAAATGTCAAGTGCATCCATGTGAAAAGACCACCAAACAGGCTTTGAGTGAACAACAAGGCTGTTTATTCACTTTGGTGCAAGTGGACTGAGTCCGAAGAGAGTCAGCAAAGGGAGATAGGATAGGGGCAGCTTCATAGGGCTTGGGTAGGCAGTGGAAAGTTACAGTTAAAGGTGGTTATCTATTGTTAGCAGGGGAGGGGGTCACAAGGTGAATGGTGGAGAGATCATGGGACTCATTGTCAAGGAGAAGAATGTCACAGAGTTGATTGATCAGTTAAGGTGGGGCAGGGAAAAGTCACAATGTTGGAATGTTGTAATGCTGGTTAATCAGTTAAGGCAGGAACAGCCTGTTTCACTTTCTTTGTGGTTTTTTTTGGCTGCTCCAGGCTTCTTGGCTCCTGCAGGCCATCTGGACATATATGTGCAGGTCATAGGGGTTACAATGGCTGAGTTTCGGGTCAGATGCCTGACACAAAACACTTTCGTTTAGGCCTCTCCCATAGACCACAAACTACAAACCATAGCTGGGTGCTCTACAATTCTAGAACCACTCTTTGATTAAATTCTATAATATTTTTGCAGTGACTCCCATAAAGTTTTAATAGGCAAAAGTAGGACCGACCTGGGAACCCCACAGAACAAAGTTCTTCCCATTCCTGGCACTCTCATCATTTCTAGGTTTCTAGGGGGTCCCAGTGTCTTAGCTGTGGATCTCCCAATACCTGCAGGTCACAGGGCCACAGAGGCTGAGTCTATAGGGGCAGAAGACACAGAGCAATGAAGACACGACATGGAACTCAAGCTGCAGCAAGAGACAAATGCCCCACCAAACCTGGAAGCCACACTGTTTCACTTCAGCTGCTTGCCCGATGGGACAGTTCCCAGCCCAGAGTCACTGATTGGATAACTTTTTATTTATTTATTTATTTTTGAGATGGAATCTCACTCTGTCCTTCAGGCTAGAGTGCAGCGGCACAATCTCTGCTCACTGCAACCTCCGCCTCTCAGGTTCAAGCAATTCTTCTCCCTCGACCTCCCGAATAGCTGGGACTACAGCATGAGCTATGGTGCCCAGCCTGCATAATGTTTAAAATCTCACCCTCTCAGGCCCTGAGTGATAGAAGATATGCTTAGATGATGGGCCGCAGCCCTCTCAGGCAGGACTTCCTCCCTGAGCTGAGCCAGGCCCACCCTAGAGGATATTTGCATTCAACCTTGCATATAAGGTCATATACATTTGTAAATAATATATCATATGGCAGACAGGCACGGTGGCTCATGCCTGTACTCCCAGCACTTTGGGAGGTCGAGGTGGGTGGATCATGAGGTCAAGAGTTCAAGACCAGCCTGGCCAACATGGTGAAACCCCTTCTCTACTAAAAATACAAAAATTAGCCTGGCATGGTGGGCAGCACCTGTAATCTCTGCTACTCTGTAGGCTGAGGTAGAGAATTGCCTGAAACAGGGAGGCAGAGGTTGCAGTGAGCCAAAATCATGCCACTGCACTCCAACCTGGGCGATAGAGCGAGACTCCATTTCAAAAAAACATATATGGCTATATACAAATGAAAATAATATAATAACAAATGTTTTGAAATTTCAGCTTTTTTTTTGGCCAAGTGCTGTGGCTCATGCTTGTAATCCAAACAATTTGGGAGTCTGAGGCAGGAGAATCGTGAGGTCAGGAGTTCATGACCAGCCTGATCAACATGGTGAAACCCCGCCTCTACTAAAAAATTAACTTTGAGAGGCCAAGGTGGGTGAATCACCTGAGGTCGAGAGTTTGAGATCAGTCTGACCAACATGGAGAAACCCCATCTCTACTAAAAATACAAAATTAGCTGGGCTTGGTGGCGCATGCCTGTAATCCCAGGTATTCAGGAGACTGAGGCAGGAGAATCGCTTGAATCCCCAGGAAGTGGAGGTTGCAGTAAGCCAAGATTGTGCCATTGCACTACAGCCTGGGCAACAAGAGCAAAACTCTGTCTCAAAAAAAAAAAAAATTAGCCGGGCCTGGTGACATGCGCCTGTAATCCTAGCCACTCAGGAGGCTGAGCCAGGAGAATCACTTATACCCAGGAGGCAGATGTTGCAGTGAGCTGAGATCATGCCACTGCACTCCAGCCTGGGTGACAAAGCGAGACTCCGTCTCAACGAAAAAATAAAAATTAAAAAAAAAATTCAGCTTTTTTACGTTCCTGGTTTATGGTCCTTTGAGTAGGCAGCCTGAGATTTTAAAAAGGAGGTAATCCTCTGAAATAAAATGTGAGCCACATGTGAATTTTGAATTTTCTAGTAGCCAAACTTTAAAAAGAAACAAAGAACAGGTTGAATGGGTTGCAACAATGTAATCCAATATATCCAAAATATCATTTTAATGTGTGAGGAATATGTAATTATTAATGAAGTATATAAATATTTGTAACTAAATTTTCGAAACTAACTCTATATTTTACCTTTCTAGCACATTGCAGTTCAGACCAGGCACATTCCAGGCAGACAGGAGCCACACATGGAAGCTCTGATGTCAGTGTTGTGAAGGGCCAGAGGTGAAGGAAGAGCCTCTCCCTACCAAAATCTCTCTTCAGTTCCGAGGATGGAACAGATAGTGGCCATAGAAAGAGCTAAGGGCAGCAGGAATAAAATAGCCACAGGTAAACCACTGCTGGCCACCTGTTGCCCACCTTTCTTTTAGAGATTAAGCAGTGAACAAAGGGCGATGGGGCCACAGGAGAAAAAAACTATGTCTTCAGTTCTGTCCACATTCTCGAACTCCAAAGTTTAGATATGGAAAAAATAGATTAAAAGCACTTATTTTGCTATTTGGCCTTGGCCCTAATTGTCTGGCTGTGGTTATGGGTTTTCTCGAGTGTTGACTGAACTCCTGGAGTAACTGCACAGGACATCAGCTGATCTGCCCACCTCGGCCTTTGGAAGTGCTGGGATTACAGGTGTGAGCCACTGCATCCGGCCAAAATCTTCTACATACAAGTGTGTGCCATGGGTGCACGCAAGAGACCGTTTTTGATTTCTGTCATTTGTAGAGTCATAAGAAAAAAACAGTGAACAAAGAGTGTATGGGCCGGGCGCGGTGGCTCAAGCCTGTAATCCCAGCACTTTGGGAGGCCGAGACGGGCGGATCACGAGGCCAGGAGATCGAGACCATCCTGGCTAACACAGTGAAACCCCGTCTCTACTAAAAAAATACAAAAAACTAGCCGGGCAAGGTGGCGGGTGCCTGTAGTCCCAGCTACTCGGGAGGCTGAGGCAGGAGAATGATGTAAACCCGGGAGGCGGAGCTTGCAGTGAGCTGAGATCCGGCCACTGTACTCCAGCCCGGGCGACAGGGTGAGACTCTGTCTCAAAAAAAAAAAAAAAAAAAAAAAAAGAAACAAAGAGTGTATGATAGCAGCGATGTCTTCATTTTTGATCTTGTAAAAAAAAAAAAAAAGTCTATCTGGGCTGGGCACGGTGGCTCACGCTTGTAATCCCAGCACTTTGGGAGGCCGAGGCAGGTGGATCACAAGGTCAGGAGTTCGAGACCAGCCTGGCCAATGTGGTGAAACCCTGACTCTACTAAAAATACAAAAACTAGCCAGGCATGGTGGCACGTGCCTGTAGTCCCAGCTACTCGGGAGGCTGAGGCAGAAGAATCGCTTGAACCCGGAGCCAGACGTTGCAGTGAGCCATTACCACACCACTGCACTCCAGCCTGGATGACAGAGCAAGGCTCTGTCTCAAAAAAAAAAAAAAAGCTATCTATATTAATGTTGCCATCTGCTCTTGAGAAGAAACTTTACTGGTTAGCTTTACCTTAAGATCTCCAATGGGTATACAATTTCAAATGTTTGCAGGGGCCCTTCTGAGTCATGAGATTATCAACCCAAGGTTCGAGGTCCTGAAGTCTTGCTGCAGTGTAGATGGCAGGCAGACTCAATCTCTGGGTTCTAGATTATAAAGAGTTTTACTGTCCTCAGTCAGTAGACCATTAAAAGCATTCTTTACCTGGTAAAAATATGCTTTGCCATAATGCACTGAAGCTTTGCTGCATTTAATCATATTAGACTTCAGTAGCAGAAGATACATGAGGTTCTATTATCAGGTGCCTAAGCTTTCCAATGACTATTTTATAATAGTCAACACATTTTTTTCACTCTCAGTGAATCTGATTGTCATCAATCTCAATTACAATAGAAATCCAGTTCATTTAGTTAGCTTTGCTTAACACTATTTTATCGGGGCTCGGTACAGTGGCTCACTCCTTTAATCTCAGCACTTTGGGAGACTGAGGTAAGTGGATCACTTGAGGTCAGGAGCTCAAGACCAGCCTGGCCAACATGGTGAAACCTCATTTCTACTAAAAATACAAAAATTAGCCGGGCATGGTGGCAGGCGCCACCGTGCTACTCAGGAGGCTGAGGCAGGATAATGGCTTGAATCTGAGAGGTGGGAGTTGCAGTGAGTTGAGATGGCACCACTGTACTACAGCCTGGGTGACTGAGTGAGACTCAGTCTCAAAGAAAAAAATAAAAATAAAAAACTATTGCATCTGTAATACCGTATTTAACAGTTTTATAACTTGTCTAGTGAAATAAGCACCTTTAGTATTGGAGACTTTTTTAGAAATATCCTATGAGCAAAACATATTTCTTAATATCCTTTTAGCTACTGTTACAACATCAGACTTTTCGTTTGAGAAAACCTGTGTTTTTTTTTTTTTTTTTTTTTGAGACGGAGTCTCGCTCTGTCGCCCAGGCTGGAGTGCAGTGGCCAGATCTCAGCTCACTGCAAGCTCCGCCTCCCGGGTTCACGCCATTCTCCTGCCTCAGCCTCCCGAGTAGTTGGGACTACAGGCGCCCGCCACCGCGCCCGGCTAGTTTTCTGTATTTTTTAGTAGAGACGGGGTTTCACCGTGTTAGCCAGGATAGTCTCGATCTCCTGACCTCGTGATCCGCCCGTCTCGGCCTCCCAAAGTGCTGGGATTACAGGCTTGAGCCACCGCGCCCGGCCAACCTGTGTTTTTTTTGTTTTGTTTTGTTTTGTTTTGTTTTGTTTTTTGAGATGGAGTTTCGCTCTTGTTGCCCAGGCTGGAGTGTAATGGCACGATCTCGGCTCACCACAACCTCTGCCTTCTGGGTTCAAGTGATTCTCCTGCCTCAGCCTCCTGAGTGAGTAGTGAGTAGCTGGGATTACAGGCATGAGCCATTGCGCCCACCCTGCTGCTTTATATTTCTGAGTAGTTTTCTGTTGTGTGGATGCTCTAGAATGTGTGAATTTATTTTCCTATTGATAGACATTTGGGCTGTTTCTTGCTTTGAGCTATTTTGATTAAAACCTCCATGAATGCTTTTACACATATATTTTTTAATATTTAACTTAATTCTTTATCAGCATGTGTCACATCTTTGCATTATTTTACTTGTTACTCAAGAGATTACAATAAGTGTCCTTTTAAAAATTTCAACTTTTATCATAAATACAGAGGTTACATTTAAAGGTTTGTTACATGAGAATATTGCATCCAGCTAGTAAGCATAGTACCTAATATGTAGTTTTTCAACCCTTGCCCCCCTCCCTTTCATCCCCCTTTAGTAGTCCTCTTTAGAGGACAATGTACATCTTTAGCATAACACATAATACTATATAACGTAATACAGTACTACATGGTTTTCATAAATGTAAAATATAAAAACCTTATGACAGAAAAATTCTATTTTCTTCTTCGAGCTTTTGTGCTGCTGTTACAATTTTACATCTATGTATTATAAATCCAATAATGGAGAGTCATAATTGTTGCTTTTATTAGTCATAGGTTGCTTTAAAAATGAAGGGAACAATTTAGTCAGATACTTTGGTGCTATGCAAATATACTGCTTTTTTTTTTTTTTTGAGACACACCCGCCTCGGCCTCCCAAAATGCTGGGATTATAGGCGTGAGCCACCACGCCCGGCCGTACACTGCTTATTTTTTAAGTGTTAATTACAATTTTTACACTCCTCAGTTAGCCTTGGATACAATAATAACTGTGGTGGTTTTGTGATGATTTCTTTAGCATTTTATCTATGTTGATTAGTATTTGGAATTCTGTAAAAAGTATTTGCCCTCTCCTTTTTGTTTGTTTGTTTATTTAAATATTTTTATTTCAGTGTGAATGCATGGGTATTTATTTGATTTGACTTGATTTATTTTATAGGTCAGTGTTTTAATTACTCATTTGGATGCTTTTATTGTTCCAGATTGAACCATTGGGAGTTCTTTCAGTCTGGCTGCCTTTGACATGTTCCCATCATTTTTTTAAAGAGCTTAAAAAAAAAAAAATTTTTGAGGCTGAGCTCAGTGGCTCACACCTGTAATCCCAGCACTTTGGGAGGCCGAGGTAGGTGGATCACCCAAGGTCAGGAGTTCAAGACAAGCCTGGCCAACATGGTGAAACCCCATCTCTACTAAAAATTAGCCGGGCATGGTGGCACCTATAATCCCAGCTACTCAGGAGGCTGAGAGAGGAGAAATGTTTGAACCCAGGAGGTGGAGGTTGCAGTGAGCAGAGATCGCGCCACCGCACTCCAGCCTCCAACGTGGGCAACAAGAGCAAAACTGTCTCAAAAAAAAAAAAAAAAAGCATTTTGGCTCTACAAGATACTCTACATAACCTATGAATTATCTGATAAGAACAAGAACTGAAAACAATGGAAACTGGGAGATGCACTAAGACCCTGAGTTTTGGTCACACTGTGACCTGTGTGGGACCCTAACCAAAATGTGAGAATTTTTAACACAAAATTGTAGACCATCATTCTGGACTGATCTTGTGCACTAGGCCCAAACAGCCTAAACAAAACCAAAATGGAGTCACTCATGCTAAATGTGACATAATTAAACTGAAAATTTAAGAAAATAGGTAGATCCTAAAGCAGGTCTTTTTTTTTTTTTTTTTTTTTTTAATTTTAAAGAGTAGATTGCAACACAAGGAGAACTCCTCTACTGTAACCCTTAAAAAATAATAATTACCAGAAATCCTTGTTTCCACTTTAAAAAATCCATAGTTCTGCTATTTTACAGTGGGATTTGAGACTAAATAAGTACATTTTTTAGGGTGACAACATAATATCAATGTATAAAGTTTTGGTCTATCTCTCAAAATTGACAAGATGACCAAAAACAAGAAATGGTTAAATTAACTATAGCCTAAAGCTGCCCCCTTTCCTGTTCAATTTTGCTCAATAGTTTTTTTTTTTTTTTTTTTTTTGGTACATAGTAAACTGAAACCTAGCTGGATATATAAATAGACTGTAACTTATTATTGTACCAACCACTGTGTTTTTACTAATAAAATAACATCAAGTGTTCAAGCCATGTTCAAATAAGGCAAATCCCAAGCTGCAGTCAGTCTGGCTGTTTCTGTACCTCACGTCCATTTTCTGTATGTCCCTTTGCTTTTTTCTGTCCATAGATCTGTTTTCATCATGTGGCTGTGCTGGAGTCTCTCTGATCCTGCTCTGGATTCACAGGTTGCCCAATTTGCAAATTATTCTACGCTCAAATAAACTCTGTTAAATATAATTTCTCTAAAGTTTTTTTCTTTTAGACTGGGCGCGGTGACTTACGCTTGTAATCCCAGCACTTTGGGAGGCTGAGGCGGGTGGATCACGAGGTCAGGAGTTCGAGACAAGCCTGGCCAACATGATGAAACCCCGTCTCTACCAAAAATACAAAAAAAAATTAGCTGGGCATAGTGGCGTGCACCTGTAATCCCAGGTACTTGGGAGCCTGAGGCAGGAGAATCAATGAACCCAGGAGGCAGATATTGCAGTGAGCAGAGATCACGCCACTGCACTCCAGCCTGGGCAACAGAGCAAGACTTGGTCTCAAAAAAAAAATTTTTTTTTTCTTTTAAAAGTTTTCAATTTTTTTTCTATGATGAAATATAAATAATGTGTTGTTGGTCTCTCGATTTCCTAAATTCATCCCTCAGCTGTTCCCTTACATTATTCTATCTCTTTTCAAAATGCTTCTTCAATTTCTTTTTTTTTTTTTTTTTTTTTTTTTTTTTTTTTTTTTGAGACGGAGTCTCGCTCTGTCGCCCAGGCTGGAGTGCAGTGGCCGGATCTCAGCTCACTGCAAGCTCTGCCTCCCGGGTTTACGCCATTCTCCTGCCTCAGCCTCCCGAGTAGCTGGGACTACAGGCGCCCGCCACCTCGCCCGGCTAGTTTTTTGTATTTTTAGTAGAGACGGGGTTTCACCATGTTAGCCAGGATGGTCTCGATCTCCTGACCTTGTGATCCGCCCGTCTCGGCCTCCCAAAGTGCTGGGATTACAGGCTTGAGCCACCGCGCCCGGCCTGCTTCTTCAATTTCTTTTCTTTTTCTGAGACGGGTCTCATTCGATCACCCAGTCTTGATTGCAGTGGTGTAACCAATCACGGCTTACTGCAGCCTTCACCTTCCAGGCTCAAGCAATCCGCCTGCCTCCGCCACCTAAGTAGCTGGGACTATAGGCATGCACCACCATGTCTGGCTAAATTTTATTTTATTTTTCATGGAAATGGCATCTTATTATGTTGCCCAGCCTGAACTGGAACTCCTGAGCTCACCTAATTCTCCCGTCTCAGCCTACCAAAGTGCTAAAAATACAGGTATGAGCCAGCTAGTGCTTCTACAATTTCTTGAGATGATTATTCCCAATGATAAACAGTACTGAGCACAAATCTGAAAGGAATGTGGCTTCTTTTGTAGAAGTGTCACTCTCCAGGATTTCAAGGGTCTAGGGCAGGGTAGCTACTTTAGTAGTGTGATCTATGGAGGTGCATGGGCTTTGGAGTCAGAGTTAATCCTGAGTTTCAGCCCAGCCACTTAGTATCCATGGGTCTTTGGACAAGTTGCTTGATGTAGAAGAGTTCTACGAACCACATATGGAAAAAAAGTAGAATGATACTGATTGCAAAATGGTGGCAATTTTTCATCCCTTCTGTGTCCGTGCCCATTGTCAGGTGCATTTACAGCTGTTTCCATCAAGATCCAGCATCTGTTTTCCAAACCCTAGATATGGTTGGCCTTCTTGTCTCTGGGTGGTAGAAACTTGCGAACATGACAGGGCTAGTTTGGGGCTCAGGTTCAAATGGTCTTGAATGCTTCTGCTTTTCTTTCAGAATGCTGCCATCTCCATGAATAAAGCCATGTTAGCCAGTTGGAAAATAAGATACAATGGGGAGGAGAAGCAAGGTGCCCCTGTTGACAGTCCCAGAACTAAAATCTCACCCCCAGAAGCACAGCTGGCTAGTCAACAAGCAGCTGATGATACATACCTCAAGGAGCTCAGCTGAGACCGGAATAACGACCCCACTCAGCCTACCCTAAATGGCTGAACATCTCAATTATGAACTAATAAGTTTTGGATGATTTGTTATGCTTAAACGGCTAATACATGTACCCAGTGCAGATAGGATGCCAGGATTCAATGACAGGTTAATTATTAGTTACCTTCTAACAGTGGGCACCCTATAGGTACTGATTTTTTCCCCTGATTTAAAGTTGGATGTCTTGTAAGAGAATGTTGAGTAATGCAGAAATACAGGTAGACATGTATGCATGTGATTGGCGCTTATACCTGCATAGTCCCACACACTACAGTAGAAAACAGATAACTACAGCCCCATTAGGGCCAAGGCCAATAGCAAAATAAGTTTTGCCTTTAATCTATTTTCTCCATATCTAAACATTTGAGATCAAGAGCGTGGACAGATCTGAAGACATCGAGTTTTATTATCCCCAACGTTCTTTGTTCACTGTCTGATCTCTGAAAGAAAATGGGCAACAGGTGGCCATCACTGGTCTTCTTGTGGTTATTTTATTTCTGCTGCCCTCTGCTCTTTCCATGGCCACTATCTCTTCCACCCTCAGAACTGAAGGGAGATGTTGGTAGAGAGAGGCTCTGCCTTCACCTCTGGCAGAAAAGGTTCTCTGGGGCCCTTTATCCCCTGACATCAGAGCTGCACTTCAATGTGGAAGCTTTGGTCATGTGTGGCTCCTGGGTGCCTGGAATGTTCCTGGTCTGAACTGCGATGTGCTAACACAGAGTTAGTTTCAAAGATTTCGTTTCAAATATTTATATACTTTATTAATAATCACATATTTCTTACATATTAAAATGAAAATTTTTTCATATTTTGGGTTAATTAAATCGTTACAATCAATTCAATTCAACCTGTTCCTTTTTTCTTTTAAAAGTTTGGTTACTAGAGAATTTAAAATTTACATGTGGCTCACATTTTACTTCAGAAAATTACCTCCGTTCTAAAATTTCAGCCTGCCTGCTCAAAGACCAGAAGCCGGGAAGGTTATAAAATCCGAAATTTAAAAATAATTATTATATTCTTTTCATTTGTGAATAGGCATACAATATGTTATTTATAAATGCATGTGACTTTACACACAAGGTTAAATGCAAATACCATCTGGGGTGGGCCTGGCTCAGCTCAAGGAGGAAGCCCTACCTGAGAAAGCTGCAGCCAAGACTGTCACTCTTTCTTCACTCAGCCCAGCATCTGATCGCATCTTCTGTCACTCAGGGCCTGAGAGGGTGGGGTTTTAAACGTTATCCAATCAGCGACGCTAGACTGGGAACCGTCCAATCAGGCACGCAGCTGGAGCGGACAGGACGGCTTCCGGGATGTGGCGGGGCCTTTGTCTCTCACTGCAGCCTGAGCTTCAGGTCTTACCTTCATTGCTCTGTGTCCTCTGCTCCTAGAGGCCCGGCCTCTGTGACCCTGTGACCTGCAGGTATTGGGAGACTCACAGCTAAGACACCGGGACCCCCTGAAAGCCTAGAAATGGTGAGAGTGCTGGGTCGGACATCCCGAGAGAAGGGGAAGGGCTGGTTGTAACCGGTGGGAAGCCGCTGCGGCGGGACTCAGGCCTCCCTGCAGTCAGCTCCGCAGTCTGCGCCCCGAGTTCTCCTTGCCCAGCTCGGCCTCAGTCCCAGCCATAAGATGGCGGCTGCGCTGACAGTCGGTACCCCGGGCGTCCTGTCACTTCCTTGTGCAGTGATTGTGCCCTGGCCTGGAGCCCTCTCTGGGCAGCTCTGCCCCCGCAGCGCCGCATCTTTCCCAGGTTGTGCAGGGACCACGGGAGGGTCTTTAGGGGACAATTCCGACTTGGGGTGCGGGTTCATGAATGGGAAGAGCTTTGTTCCGTGGGGCTCCCGGTTCCTCTTGCCTTCTGTTAAAAATATATGAGAGTCACTACAAAAACATTAAATAATATAATCAAAGAGTGATTCAAAAATTGTGAAGCTCCCAGCTGTGGTTTGTAATTTGTGGTTCATGGGCGGGGCTTGAAAAGACTTTTATAAAAAGCATGATGAAGAAAACCAAATTCAGTAATTGGTTAGGTAGAGTTACATAGTTTCTTAATTTGTACAATAAAAGTGAAAATTTCCTGATTGTGTAATCAGAGGTTAACTGGCAGTTTATAGTTGGTTAAGGCTGAATTTTGTTTCTCTCAATGCAGTAATTTACTAAAAAATGCACTTCAGTTAGATTTTTTTTTTTAGTAGAAACCCAGAGACTAGAGACACCTCAGTCTAATTGCCTGCCTTTTAATTATTTTCACAGTCCATGGGGAGCTGATTTTCCGCTGCATTTTTCACCTGTGTCCCAAGCAGGTTCTTATGTCTAACCGCCATTCCCCGTTTCTCCAGCATCACTGGCTTGCAGTAAGATACTAAATTTCCAGTTCCTTCTGGTGTTTCCAAATGCCAGCTTTTCCTCCCTAATTCACGCTATCGCCTATTTGTCTTTTAGTGTACTTTTCTATACCGTATTTTAATGAATTATCTTTTGACAAAGCATTAAATGACGCTTTTTAAAAGGTTTGTTATCTGTAAATATTTCCCATGAGAAGAAAGCAAAGAATAATCCCCTGACACTGTACTGTAAAAGCTCTCTGTGCCTCTTCTTGATCTTCTCTAGGCACAGAGATCTTGTCAGAATGTTTTTGGGTCAAGGTTTTCCTTTGGAAACTTTATGGGGTGATGTGTCCTTAGGAACCTTTTAGTTTTTTTCTGGTCATGGATTTCAGTACTGTCTGGGGATAAACCAAGATATCCACTGTGGTTATGTCAGCTAAAGTGCCTAGTGAATATCAGCTTCTGGTTTATTTTCTTCCATAGGAAGACCTGAGGTCTGGAATGTATCCTCTCAAGGGAGCAAGTGGATGCCCTGCGGCTGAGAGGAATCTTCTGGTGTACTCTTATTTTGAAAAGGTAACCTCTTGAGACATTAAAATTGTCTACACCCAACCCAGCTTTCATTTCTTGGGGACACATTGCTGGTCAGCCAATCAGATGCTGGAGCTGAGAGGAAAACCCAGAAATAATTTCTGCCCCCTGGATTGTCTAAGGGGGCAGAAAGATAATGAAATAAATATAGTGGAAGAAAAATAGTGTTAAAAAGTGAAAAATTTGTGGCAGATAAAATAGTATCCCAAAAGACCAGAAAAAAACAAAACAAACAGAAAAAAAACTTGACTCTAGTGAGATGGTGTAAGAATTTGCAAAGTAAAATACCTCTGGAGCAGTCTCTGAGAAATACTGCAGTGTCTCCTGAATGGGTGGTTCATGAGCACATAAGTGAGTCGGAGTGGGTGGAAGAATCTCTCAAGTGATTGAGTGGCCCGACTTGAAACATGAGTCAGACACACATTTGTTTTTTAATCAGCACTGCCGCTCCCTGGGTTTGTCACCTTGAAAATATTTGTTTACTTATTTTGACCTCACTTTTTAAGCTGTAAATTGCATTATATTAGTAGGGCTTGAAAGGTAGGACATTTTTTTTTTTTTTTTAAACAGAGTTTCACTCTTGCTGCCCAGGCTGGAGTGCAGTGGCTTGATCTTGGCTCACTGCAACCTCCACCTCCCAGGTTCAAGCAATTCTCCTACCTCATCCTCCTAAGTAGCTGAGATTACAGGCACACACCACCACACCCAGCTAATTTTTTGTATTTTTTTAGTAGAGACGGGGTTTCACCATGTTGGCCAGGCTGGTCTCGAACTCCTGACCTCAGATAATCTGCCTGCCTCGGCCTCCTCAAGTGCTGGGATTACAGGCATGAGCCACTGTGCCTGGCAGGTAGGAAAATATTTATAAAGTGCATAAAAGAGGTAGGTTTAAAAAAAATTAATATCTAATTTTATATTCCATTTGTTAAAAATTCTCATTTACCTTTTTCTTTCCCAGAGTGAGTTTTGTACAGGTTTTCTCAGGTGTGTTTTTTTTTTATGGCTGGGTGCATTCAAACAGAATTCCAAGGCTTAGCTTTTAGAATGCTAGCTACCAAGGAAAAGAATAGGGGAAAATCTCTATTCTATTTTGACTGTAGAGAATGAATACATTTCCATGAGATAATATGGTAGATAATTGGTGAGTTACATAGATTCGTGAAAATATCAGTTCCTCTTTTTGCAGGGTAAATTTGTGACAGTGAGTATCTCTATTAAAATCCTGTTATCTTGATTTCTGAGTTTCATGCTAAATTTTATGAGATGAAACTTGGTGTCACCTAGAAGTGTTCCCGTATGACTAATTGTTTACTATGTGGTTTTTAATGAAAACAATAAAATAATAGATATGTTGACTGAAAGGAATAGATACTTTTGCTTTTCTTATTGAGGTACAAAATGTAAGTACCTTAAAATTTCCTTCCCTATGTTTGAGTAATTTTGCTGGATTTTTCAAACACATAATTTCAAAAACCAAGTGAGTAACTCTTAACATGGAAATTAAAGCTTGAGCCCAGTGACTAAGAGCTAAGGCTAATATTGAGGCTGCAAAAGGAGGTTATTAAAGACCCACCTACGTGGTGGCTCACGCCTGTAATCCCAGCATTTTGGGAGGCTGAGGTGGGTGGATCACGAGGTCAGGAAATCAAGACCATCCTGGCTAACACAGTGAAACCCCGTCTCTACTAAAAATACTAAAAATTAGCCGGGCTGAGGCTGAGGCAGGAGAATGGCCTGAACCTGGGAGGCGGAGCTAGCAGTGAACCAAGATCGCGCCACTGCTCTCCAGCCTGGGCGACAGAGCGAGACTCCATCTAAAAAAAACCAAAGAAACAAATAAAGGCCATTGTAGTTTTTTTCTGGGTAGCCTCCCCTGCAGATGTCCAGCCTGCTCACCCTAGCCATGGAAGAAGCCTTTCTGCTGACACAACCCTGGAAAGCTGGGGACCCACAGGCAAAGGCAGTTAGGGTTAAGATGAAAGGGGACTGACAGGGTCTTACTGATGATGTTGTTACTGTTTTGAGGCAGTTTCTAGACTTGGATATCAAACAAAGTTAGATTTATGTTAAAAAAAATTGAATTCCAAAAGAGTATTGCAACAGGAAGAACTACCAATTATAAAAACTTTTATTGGAAAGTTTAGGCTGACAAGGGCTTCCTTTCCTAGGGAGGAGCAAACAAGATTAGAGAGAAGGTGGGAGGGGAATGGCAAATGAAGGGTGAAAAATCAGATTTTAGATCAGAGAATGTTTTGCCATGAAGTCAGCATGTTCTTAGAAGTACATAAAATAAGGTTGTATGTTGACTCAGACTGAGGATAGTTCAAAGTTCTGGAGCCTGTGAAAAATTTTATTTAGCCCACTGAAGACAAATTCAGCTGATTCTTTTAACTGGAAAAAGAGGAAAATGTGCAGAGTTCTTACCGGAAAGAGGTCCCAATCTAAGCCCCCCAAGAGGGTTCTTGGATTTTGCTCAAGAAAAAATTCAGGGTGAGTCCATAGAGTAAAGTAAAAGGAAGTATTAAGAAATCTCAAGGTCAGAAGTTTGAGACCAGCCTGATCAACATGGTGAAACCCCATCTCTACTAAAAATGTAAAAATTAGCCAGGCTTGGTGATACACACCTGTAATCCCAGATACTCAGGAGACTGAGGCAAAATAATCACTTGAACCCAGGAGGCAGAGGTTGCAGTGAGCTGAGATCGTGCCACTGCAGTCCAGCCTGGGTGACAGAGTGAGACTGTCTCAAAAAAAAAAAAAAAAAAAAAAAGGAAAAAAAAAGAGAAGAATGTAAAGGAATAAAAGAATGGCTTACTCTATAGGCAGAGCAGCCCAAGGGCTGCTGTTTGCACATTTTTATGGTTATTTCTTGATTATATGCTAAACAAGGGGTGGGTTATTTATGCCTCCCAATTTTAGACTATATAGGATAACTTCCTAATGTTTCCATGATATTTGTAAGCTGTCATGACACTTGTGGGAGTGGTAGCAGTGAGGGCAATGAGAGGTCACTCTCGTCACATCTTGGTTTTGGTGGGTTTTATTTGACTTCTTTATTGCAACCTGTTTTATCCACAAGGTCTTTATGACTTGTATCTTGTGCTGACCTTCTATCCTATCCTGTTACTTAGAATGCCTAACGATCCAGGAATGCAGCCCATTTAGTCTCAGCCCTATTTTACCCAGCCCCTATTCAAGATAGATTTGCTCTGGTTCCTCTGACATCTCCCCCGTCTTTTTCACAAGGGCGCACTTAATCCTAAGGGTTGTAGAGGGATGAAGATCCATGTTCTGTAGCTGCTTCATGCTAAATAGGGGTGATAATATTTTTACCTAACTAGTCAGAGTTTTCTTGACCCTGAACAAAACAAAGGATCAGTGACATTTTATGCGAAGTCAGAAAATATTACTTTAGTCTTCTATTAGTTCCGTCCATTCAGTTAATTCCTGTTCCGTTTGATAGTCATGAACATTCCAGTTCTCTATGACTACTGTAAGTTTTTTCTCTATTCTAATGTCACAGTTTCTAAAGTTATCACAAACTTGCATTTAAGAACGTCTGTCACTCGGCGCAGTGGCTCATGCCTGTAATCTCAGCACTTTGGGAGGCTGAGGCGGGTGGATTATATGAGGTCAGGAGTTCAAGACCAGCCTGACCAACATGGTGAAACCCTGTCTCTACTAAAAATATATATTAAAAAAAATAGCTGGACGTGGGGTGGATGCCTGTAATCCCAGCCTAGTTGGGAGACTGAGGCAAGAGAATTACTCAAACCTGGGAGGCAGAGGTTGCAGTGAGCTGAGATTGCTTCATTGCACTCCAGCCTGGGCAACAGAGCAAGACTCTATCTCGAAAGAAAAAAAAAATAGAACATCTGTCAAAGTTAACTATGAATCATCTTTTGAAGAGTATCAACACAAGATAATTGTCTGGCTGACAAAGTCTTAGGGCAGTCATAGTGAAAAACAAACAAAAAGAAAACCCATGATTGACAAGGAAATTTGGTTAGCTCTGTGTCATACAATAATTTTATGTAATGATTGTGATTATTAATGATGTTTTACCATGAAGTCAGCATGTTCTTAGAAGAGACATAAAATAATGTTGTATTTTGACTCAGACTGAGGATAGTTATATTATCATATTAGTTATATTAGTCATATTAGAATTACAGGAGTTTTCCTTAATTTTGGAACACATACCAATAACATATTTACACAAACATAGTCCAAAAATAGTCAAACATGATTTCACATTTGACAGTCTTTTCTGTGTGATTTTTATGCTAAATGAGCCAAATTTTTACCATTATATTTGTGTATTTTTTTTTTTTTTTTTTTTTTTTTTTTTTTTTTTTTTTTGTTGAGACAGAGTCTCGCTCTGCCGCCCAGGCGGGAGTGCAGTGGCCGGATCTCAGCTCACTGCAAGCTCCGCCTCCTGGGTTCACGCCATTCTCCTGCCTCAGCCTCCCGAGTAGCTGGGACTATAGGCGCCCGCCACCTCGCCCGGCTAGTTTTTTGTATTTTTAAAGTAGAGACGGGGTTTCACCATGTCAGCCAGGATGGTCTCGATCTCCTGACCTCGTGATCCGCCCGTCTCGGCCTCCCAAAGTGCTGGGATTACAGGCTTGAGCCACCGCGCCCGGCTATTTGTGTATTATTTATGTCAAACCAATTCTTAATGAGTCTTTTTAAATTTTTTTTTTTTTTTTTTTGAGACTGAGTCTCGCCCTGTTGCCCAGGCTGGAGTGCTATGGCATGATCTCAGCTCACTGGAACCTCTGCCTCCTGGGTTCAAGCGATTCTCCTGCCTCAGCCTCTTGAGTAGCTGGATTACAGGCGTACACCACAACACCCGGCTAATTTTTTTGTATCTTTAGTAGAGACTGGTTTCACCATGTTGGCCAAGCTGGTCTTGAACTCCTGACCTTGTGATCAGCCCACCTTGTCCTCCCAAAGTGCTGAGATTACAGGCACGAGCCACCATGCACAGCCTCTTAATGAATCTTTATAGACAAATCTAATTTTAATGTTTGACCATAAGGTAATATTCTCATAAACCTTGTATAACTCTTCACAAAGTCCTTGTTGTTAAAGAGTAGATCAGTGCTTTAAGAGAAACCTGTCATTTTTATCTCAATGTTCAATTTCTAGAAAAACTGAATAATACCCATTTAACTTTAGTCAATATGTTCACACACAGAATTGATTTTGCAATTAAATTTTAGCAAATCTTCCACAGTTTGTTTAAACCTTCAGTTTTATTCTATCTAATTAAAAACATTCCTTTAACCTTTTAATATAGGCAAAAAAAAAAAAAATCCACATTTCCGTGTCTTCTTATAACCTTTTATCAAAAACACATTTCACTTTCTCTGAATTCCTTACATGTAAAACTGTTTTTTAGTAGTCAAAGTTACATGTTACAATGTTAACTCTTAGCAACTTTTACTTTTGATGAAACCCTTGGTAAGTAAGGGATTTTAATTACATACTAGGCATGGAGTCTAGGACACAGACACAAGTGTAATAAGGTCTGACTCCAGTGTATTAATCGTTAGGGGGTGTGGCTAACTTGATGTGTACCAGGCCTTACCTAGCTATAAAGCAGACAGGTTGTACAGTGAACAGTCATAGTGGCATTTTGAGAAATCTTTAAGAGGCCTAATGACCTTTAAATTGTACAACATTTCTTGCATAAATTTCCTTTAGTGAATTATTTCATAACTTATACAGACCATCTACAATATGCTTGGGCTTTCTGATTTGTCCTAAACATTCCTCTTTTTAAATAACCAGTCATTTTATTTTAGGTTAATAATTTACTGTACAACATCTTTTCTTATATGAAATCTCTTTTCTTTATAGCCTTTGTATATTTAGGGGGCATGGCTAATTCCATATGTCCCAAGGCCTTATTTAGAATCTACTGGCTTCAAGATAGGTGAATTGAACAATTTTTAAAAGTCAAAGAACCAATTTATGACCTTTATGTATTTGGTAAATCTAATATGTGACCTATATAATTTAGATCAAATGTTTATATTTTGAAGACATTTTTGTTTTCCCAATGATCTTTAAAACTGTTTTTATATCCAAAAGATTACTTGTCCCATGAACTAAAAGGTGTTACACTTTTTACTTTTCTGACAAAATATTTGATTTAAGCTCTTATTATTATTATTATTTATTTTTTTTTTTTGAGACAGAGTCTCGCTTAGTCGCCCAGGCTGGAGTGCAGTGGCGCGATCTCGGCTCACTGCAAGCTCCGCCTCCCGGGTTCACGCCATTCTCCTGCCTCAGCCTGCCGAGTAGCTGGGACTACAGGCGCCTGCCGCCTCGCCCGGCTAATTTTTTGCATTTTTTTTAGTAGAGACGGGGTTTCACCGTGTTAGCCAGGATGGTCTCGATCTCCTGACCTCGTGATCCGCCCGCCTCGGCCTCCCAAAGTGCTGGGATTACAGGCGTGAGCCACCGCGCCCGGCCGCTCTTATTATTTTTAAACCAATTAATCAGAGTTCTTTCATATCACACACACAACACATGTAAATACAAAGACAGAAGATTCAGTAGTTGTAAAGTTTTTCTTTGTTTCTTTTTTTTTTTTTGAAGGAAAGTTTGTATTATTTTAACTATTTTTATGTGTAGAAAACTCAACAGTGTATATTTAACCCAGTTTAGTGGCAAGTTCTTTAGACTTTGCCTTTTTGGGTGTGGCGATCTGAGCCACCGACTTGAGACCCAGAACCTTTCCTCCCCAGTGATGGCACATCTCATCCTATCTGTCATTGTAATTGGTCCTGATAGCTTCCGCCAGCTTAGCCAAAGCACCTTTGTCTTCTCAGTTAACCTGTGTGAAGACGACAGTGGTGCAGGTCTTCCTGTGGACTAGACGTCCCAGTCTTACCTTCCCCTTGATAATGCAGTAAGAGACTCCCATTTTACGACACAGGGCAGGCAAGAAGACAACTAGCTCGATGGGATCCACGTCAGGTGCAGTCACCACCAGCTGAGCTTTCTTTTTCTCCACCAAGGTGGTGATAGTGTTAACTCCTGCTTGAAGGACAGGTGGTCTTAATGGGGATGTCCCCTTTGCTAGCAGCTTTCTTCTCGGCCTGGGCCAACAGCCTCTGCTTCTCCTCTTGCTTTGTCTCTGGTCTGTACTTGTAGGCCAGCTTAAGTAGCTGAGTAGCTGTTTGGTGGTCCAGGGCCTGGGTGAACTGGTTAATTGCAGAAGAACACTTCTAGCCACTTATAGAGGATGGCTCTCTGCTGCTGCAACCTCATATAGCGGGGCCATTTTGGGTGAGGCCCCTTTTGGGCTGGATGTCCTGCCAAGTGCCACAATTCTTAGGCCTTTTCCCAAACAGGAAATTCACCACTTTCTTGGCCTCCTGCTTGTTCATAACAGCAGGGGCTGGAGCCTCCTTCTTCCCCTAGGCCTTCTTTCCTTTCGGCATCTTGGGTCGGAGGAGGAGAGCTTCTTTGTCAGTTTCTTAATTGGGTTACTAATTTCAGGGTGGAGCCCAGGGCCAGGAAAGCAAGTAGTTTTTATGGCCTAATAAGTAAACAGAGCTGGAAAACAAAACAGATCCCCCTAAATTAAGGGTACCATTTTTACATCAGATCTTGGATCTAAAAAGGAGAGAGTTAGTTCATTCCAAGGGAAGTCTTATTTCTCAGTAGGGGGTGGGGATACCTCCCTATTTTCTGGGCCTGGCCATCTCTGACTCCTTTAAGCAGTAGTTTGTCATTCTTGTTATAAAAATCTTTCACCTCCCTGGTTAGCTGTATTCCTAGATATTCCATTCTTTTTGTGGCAATTGTGAATGGGATTATGTTTTTGATTTGGTTTTCGGCTTGGTTATTGTTAATGTAAAGGGATGCTATTGATTTAGTATCCTGAAACTTTGCTGAAGTTGTTTATCAGTTTAAAGAGCTTTTTGCTGAGACTTTAGGGTTTTTGAAGATATGGAATCTTGTCATCTGAACATAAGGATAGTTTGACTTCCTCTCTTCCTTTACTGAATGCCTTTTATTTTAATCTTTTTCCTGATTGCTGTGGCCAGGACTTTCCAATTCTATGTAGAATTGGAGTTTTGAGGGAAGGCATTCTTGTCTTGTGCCAGTTTTCAAGGAGGAATGCTAGCTTGTGTCCATTCAGTATGTTGGCTTTAAGTTTGTCATAGATGACTCATTATTTTGAAGTATGTACCTTCAATGCCTAGTTTGTTGAGGGTTTTAAACATGAAGGATGTTAAATTTTTTTGAAAACTTTTTTAGCATCTATTGAGATAATCTTGTGGGTTTTGTCTTTAGTTCTGTTTATATGATGAATAACATTCATTAATTGTTGTATGTCAAAACAGCGTTGCATACCAGAGATGCAGCCTACTTGATCACACTGGATTGACTTTTTGATGTTCTCCTGGATTTAGTTTGCCAGTATTTTGTTAAGAATGTTTTCTTCAATGTTCGTCAAGGATATTGACCTGAAATTTTCTATTTTTTGTTTTATCTCTGCCAGGTTTTGGTTTCAGAATGATGCTATTCTTTTTTTTTTTTTTTTTTTTTTAGGAGGCAGAGTCTCACTCTGTTGCCATGCTGGAGTGCAGTGGCACAATCTCTGCTTACTGCAACCTCTGCCTCCTGAGCTCAAGCGATTCTCCAGCCTCACCCTCACAAGTTGCTAGGACTACAGGCCTGGGCCACCACGCCCAGGTAATTTTTGTATTTTTAGTAGAGACGGAGTTTCACCATGTTGGCCAGGATGGTCTCAATCCCTTGACCTTATGATCTGCCCGCCTCGCCTTTCAAAGTGCTGGGATTACAGGCATGAACCACTGCACCTGGCTGATGCTATTCTTATATAATGAGTTGAAAAGGAGTCCCTTTTACTCAGTGTTTTACAATAGTTTTGGTAGAATTGACATCAGCTCTTTGTACATCGGGTAGAATTCAGCTGCAAATTTGCCTGGTCCTGTTCTTTTTTTGGTTATTAGGCTATTTATTACTAATTCAATTTTGAAACTTGTTGGCTTATTCAGGGATTCTGTTTTGTTGCTGTTGTTATTGTTCAGTCTTTGGAGGATGTGTCTTTGCTGCAAGGTTACAGTCCTCAAGCGTGGCCCAAATGAACTCTCTACTTATATTCATGTTGCCTCAGCTTTTTTTTTTTTTTTTTTTTAGGTAGACATATTACTCACAGCATGCTAGAACAGCCTCTATGAGGAGGTTTTTCCTTTGTACTGTACTTGATGTAACACCCAAGGATGCAAGCCAGGTTGATCCCACCTAGAATCTGCACATAACATTGGCTTCTGCCTGAGATTCACAAGACAGGGCCAGACTTTGGATTGAGAATATACAGAAAACCAACAGGAGGCATTTTCTGCATTGTGAGATGTCAACATAGACATCTGAAACCCCCCTTTGAGAGTGTGGCTTTTTAAGTTTTTTAGATCTTGTTCAGTGACCTGTTACTGTTATGTGAGAGGCTCCTATGTGAGAGTCTGATGACAGAATCTTTAAGTTTAAACAAGCATCTTAAGAGTAAGAGATCAAGGCCACAAAATATCCAGAGCCGTGATAACCACAACTATACCTACCTGTAAAATGTCATGCTGGAGCAGAATATTCTTGTCCTTCCTCTTACCCAAAAGTGAATGAATCAGGATAGGTGATCCAGGTTCTGGAGCTCCACCAGAGCAGTTCCATTTTCTATTTAGAATCAGCCTGAGTCTCTCCATCCTGGCTTATCAGTAGGCCCTCAGCTTTGGATCACTAAGAACCCTCTCACAATCACCTAGGCATCTTTGAGACATTTGAGGATGTCCAGGGCAGAACTGTGTCAGGCTGACAAGAGTGAGTACTTCTGCTTCTCTCAGTATAAGAGAAAGAAGTAATCCTGTGTTTTTTGCTCCCCTCATACAAGAGGTAACTTTAGTTGGTACCAAGATGAGCGTTTCTCCAGTTTCCTGGTACTTAGGTGAAAGACAAAGAGGAGGTCTGGTGACTCAAACAAATAAACTAATTGCTTCCATTTCATATGATCATTCAAAACATAGATGAGCCAGGTGCGGTGGCTCATGCCTGTAATCCCAGCACTTTGGGAGGCCAAGGTGGGTGGATCACGAGGTCAAGATATCAAGACCATCCTGGCCAACATGGTGAAACCCCATCTCTACTAAAAATACAAAAATTAGCTGGGTTTGGTGGCATGTGCCTATAGTCCCAGCTACTCAGGAGGCTGAGGCAGGGGAATCTCTTGAACCTGGGAGACGGAGGTTGCAGTGAGCTGAGATCATGCCACTGAACTCCAGCCTGGTGACAGAGCAAGGCTCCGTCTCAAAAAAAAAAAAAATAGATGAAGCAGTCATGAACCCTACCATCCAGGAACTTTTAGTCTAGACTAGCAACTGGGTACATGGTTGAAGTAAGCATCATATGATTAGTATAATGAATAGATGCATATAAAATAACTTCAGCTTTATTTGGGCCACTTTTTAAATATTTTTGTGACTTCTGATATCACCTGAAGGGATATTTATGGACAGGAAAATTGTTATTATTGTTTGTGTTTCTTTTACCTTGCTAAGAATACATATGTATCATCTGATAAAATTATCCTAGAAAACCTTGAGAGATTTAAGTTGCTTACTATTATATGTTATAACATTGACAGGGCAGATTAAAATTACATAAATTCTGGGATTTTAGTTTCTCTTAGGTAAGCTTAGGAAAAACTGAACTGGAAATACCCCAGTGACATAGAGAACAGAGTTCTACAGAGGGTCCACTGCCTAACTCAGGTCTGTTTGTTTGTTTAAGATAGAGTTTTGCACTTATTGCCCAGGCTGGAGTGCAATGGCACAATCTAGGCTCACTGCAACCTCCACTTCCCAGGTTGTGGGAATTCCGAGTAGCTGGAATTACAGGCTTGCACCACCATGCCTGCTAATTTTTGTATTTTTAGCAGAGACAAGTTTTCTCCATGTTGGTAAGACTGGTCTCGAACTCCCAACCTCAGGTGATTTTCCTGCCTATGCTTCCCAAAGTGTTGGGATTACAGGCATGAGCCACTGCACCGAGCCTTCACCCCTTGTTTTTTTTTTTTTGAGTTGGAGTCTTGCTCTTGTTTCCCAGGCTGGAGTGTAGTGGCGCAATCTCGACTCATTGCGACCTCCGCCTCCCAGGTTCAAGTGATTCTTGTGGGTCAGCCTCCCAAGTAACTGGGATTACAGGTGCCCGCCACCACACCAAGCTAAGTGTGTGTGTGTGTATGTGTGTGTGTGTGTGTGTGTGTGTGTGTTTTCTTGAGATGGAGTCTTGCTCTGTCGCTCAGGCTGGAATGCAGTGGCATGATCTTGGCTCACTGCAACCTCTACCTATGGGATTCAAGCGATTCTCCTGCTGCAGCCTCCTGAGTAGCTGGGATTACGGGCGCCCACCACCATGCCCATCTAATTTTTGTATATTTAGTAGAGACGGATTTTCACCATGTTGGACAGGCTGGTTTTGAACTCCTGACGTCAGGTGATCCACCTGCCTCACCCTCCCAAAGTACTGGGATTAGAGGCATGAGCCACTGTACCCGGCAATTTTTGTATTTTTAGTGGAGATAGGGTTTCACCATTTTGGCCGGACTGGTCTTGAACTCCTGACCTCAGGTGATCCACCCACCTCAGCCTCCCAAAGTGCTGGGATTACAGGCATGACCACCACACCTGACCAGATTCATACTTTTTGGAGCCCTTATTTAGGTCTGGCCCCACCCTGAAGTCTTGCCTCACAAAACTGATTTAAAATGAGAGATTTTGCTGGTGAATCCTGCTGCCTTTCTAGAGCTGGTGCTCAAAATTTCAGACACCCAAAAGGAGGTAAATGAGAAAAATAAACTGTATATTTTAGGATCCTAATTTTTAAATTTTGTGTTAAAACCAGTGCTTACAGAAATATTCCATTTAGCAACTTGTTTTCTATTCCTGCAGATCCAGTAGTTGTTCCACAAGTCACAAAAAAGTGAATATAAACGCCATAAAAATTTCTCTAAACTACATTAAATTCTCTCATTCTGTATCCCTCCTATCTGTCTATATTTAGCTTTTATTCTATACATTTTATTTTTAAAAATGACAGAGAAACAGATGAAGAAATAAAAATGCTGAACCCTTTATCTAAATCCTGGGAATTATTGAACACTTAGTACCAACTCCCAGGGTGTTGTGAGGATTAAGTCACATAATGTGTTATTCCCACACAGATAGTACCTGCTTAATAAACATTGCATTATTACATGTTTACATGTTGTTTTTCTAATGCAGACTCATTCACACATTGTTGCCTTCTGTTTTCCTCTGTAAACTTTAAAGAGCCAGCAAAGAATACGAAACTTTTGGATGGAGATTGGTTGTCTTTATTTGTACCAGAAATATTCGTGTTGTGACAAGAGTGCTGAGTGTAAGGGACTCTGTGCTGTGCCTGCTTTCTCTAACTACTGCTAATAATGAACCCAGGGGTAGCAACATCAGCATTGGCAGGGCACTTGTTTGAAACACTCATTCATGGACTTTTTCCAAACCTGCAGATTCATATTACATAGAGTGGGACCAAAATTCCCAAGTAATTTTGTTTCTTTTTGAGATGGAGTCTAGCTCTGTCACCCAGACTGAAGTGCAGTGGCACGAGCTCATCTCACTGCAACCTCCACCCCCCGGGTTTAAGCAATTCTCCTGCCTCAGCCTCCCGAGTATCTGGGATTACAGGCATGCACCACCACACCAGCTAATTTTTTATTTTTAGTAGAGATGAGGTTTCTCCCTGTTTGTCAGGCTGGTCTTGAACTCCGTACCTCAGGTGATCCGCCCACCTCCGCATCCCAAAGAGCTGGGATTATAGGCATAAGTCACCGCTCCCTATCCTATTACCAAGTAATTTTTAAGCTTGTTAAAGCCTGAGAGGCAGTGCTTATCAGCCCACTCCTCTTATTAGGATTACTAAAAATACAAAAATTAGCTGGGCGTGGTGGCATGTGCCTGTAATCCCAGCTACTTGGGAGGCTGAGGCAGGAGAATCACTTGAACCTGGGAGGCGGAGGTTGCAGTGAGCTGAGATTGCGCCATTACACTTGAGCCTGGTAAGAGAGTGAAACTCCGTCTCAAAAAAAAAAATTTTTTTTTTTTTGCAGAAATCTCTTTACTTTGCCCTTTCCACAGTTTCTATTTATTGTTCCGGATGGAAGCATCCATGTTGTTTTAATGAAGGGCCTCATGTGACTCTAAGGTGAGGCCAGAATCAAGTATGAAGGCCTTCAAAATAGATTCGTGAGAGTGAAGTGCCACCTTTGCACTAAAGGGTGGTCACAGGGCCTATTCTGTTTGGGTTTGGTAGGGACAGGGCAGTGTGGTGCATATTTCCATTACTGTAGCAGAATTTGCTGGTGTCTGTGGCAGGGGAGGGCACCTGTGGACAGGAAAAGAGGAACATATATTTTTATTTCCGTGGAGCAACTCATTTTTTCCTGAATCTCTTCTGTTATAAAGGAGAGAAATGCATGGACCTTTTGGTCTTGGTCCTTCTGTCCGTGGTTGTGAGGCTAGCGTCTCTATGTGGAGGTGGTGCTGATGCCTTTAAGGGAATTTCCTTAAGATGCAGGTGTTACTTGTTCAGAGACTTTTATCTGAAAAGGATTTCCAGAGAAGGAGGAGAAAGAGGAATAATGGCTTCTTTTCAGCTACACATGTCTCAGATCGATAGCTGTGTCCACTCTGCCTCCTGGAGTGCCATGTGTTTAGTACTTGCAAACCTTCTCTACTTGTGTTTTTCCTCCCCAATGAGTTTGTTTGAAGTACTTTAAAAACTTCTTGTGAGAGTCAAGGGTCTCTAAAAAATACTTGTTTCTGGCCAGGCATGGTGGCTCATGCCTGTAATCCCAGGATTTTGGGAGTCTGAGACAAGTGGATCACCTGAGGTTGGGAGTTCAAGACCAGCCTGACCAAGATGGATAAACCCCATCTCTACTAAAAATACAAAATGAGCCGGGCGTGGTGTCACATGCCTGCAATCCTAGCTACTAGGAGGCTGAGGCAGGAGAATCACTTGAACCTGGGAGGCAGAGGTTGCGGTGAGCCGAGATCGCACCATTGCACTTCAGCCTGGGCAATGAGAGCAAAACTCTGTCTCAAAAAAAAAAAAAAAGAAGTTTCTTGTGTACCAGAGCCTTCTCTACATCATGGCCTTTTATATGCAATGCAGAATTCCTACCATGAATTTTTGATCTGCCATATTGAAAGTGTTCCTTTTGTGACTGTTGAACATGGGAAGATGTGGATACTCAAGATTCCTATTGGGGGAAAGCTGGGGTCCTTAATAAAGATGGAGAACATATATGTTGTGGTTTCATCTAAACCCAGGAAGTTCTGAAAAAAGTATTAAGGGATACCTGCTCTCTAGAGTGCTAAAGAAAGACTACTTAAAATCATTATTAAAATTATGGAACGCGAGAGATATCTTGACCTTTGCATAAAACTGATTTTTTTATGGTTAAATTCAGTCTAGAATTGACTTTTTGAGGGGTAATATCTCAGCAGTGATGCTATGTTCTTCTGTGTGCATCAGCACATCATAAAAATTTGTTCTAGTCCCAGCTACTCGGGAGGCTGAGGCAGGAGAATGGCGTAGACCCGGGGGGCGGAGCTTGCAGTGAGCTGAGATGCGGCCACTGCACTCCAGCCTGGGCGACAGAGCGAGACTCCGTCTCAAAAAAAAAAAAAAAAAAAAAAAAAAAAAATTTGTTCTAGTGTAGTTGATATTAATAATTTGCTTAGTTAAAGAGCTCTCTGACTTTTTTTTCACTGTAGAGTTAATTATTTTTTTCTTTATTATTAAGTATCTTTATACAGCTAATGTGCATAAACCATCACAATTAATCTGGTTTTTTTCCTTAGGTTTTTTTTTTGTTTGTTTGTTTGTTGTTTTTTTGCATGTATCTGTCTTTGGAAAATGAAGACTCTTATTATTGTTTACAAGCCAGAAAATTTAGGAAAAACACAGTCTCTTTCACTTGCCTAATGTTTGACAAAATAGTCTTCCTCGGTTAAAAACATTAGCATTACTAGTGACCTTGTTAGAATTTTAAAAACTCAGACTTTGTTCCAGACCTTCTGAAAAATATATATAAAAAAAAATCTTCACAACTGGATCTCCAGTCTATTGTACACATTAAAATTTGAGAGGTACCTTCTAACTGAACTTGTTTTTTCTTGTCTGAAAAATATACACAACTCATTATGATGTAAGTATAGCACTCAGTGATGTATATGTTTGTGTTTGTGTCCTTAATTATATACTTTATCATCCAGAGAAGTATCATATATGCACTGGTGTTGTGAATCTTATGCCATTCTCTGCCCTCAGAGTAAGAGAATACATTAGAAAATATTTCTGTGTTAAAAATTATTGGATAATTTCAGTTATTCTTATAAGTCAGAATCAGTTCTCTTTACTCTTTCATTTCACCTCAATTCAAATAATAAATTCTGCCCATGGCCCCTTGGTAAATATATGTGTGTCTGTGTGTATGTGTTTTTCAGGAGACATTGACATTTAGGGATGTGGCCATAGAATTCTCTCTGGAGGAGTGGGAATGCCTGAACCCTGCTCAGCAGAATTTATATATGAATGTGATGTTAGAGAACTACAAAAACTTGGTCTTCTTGGGTGAGGATAACTTTAATACACAATTTTTAATATACCCTAAAGGTTTTATGTCTCTATTTTGTAGAATTTTTTTGATAATTTATGCTTTGCATAAGTGAGTTTCTGATCCCAGTTTTCAAGAAAACCTTGATGATTTGTCTGTGTAGAAAAGAATTTCTTCAACATGTTTCATCTTGATCTAAACTTTCCACATTCCTGAGCTGATGTGTATCCTTCACTCTAGATTAGTGGTCATTCCAGAAATTTAGTGGCATAAACTATCATTACCCATATCTTAAAATCTGTTTGCCATCACCAATTTTTGATTCAGGTGGTAAAATTAAAAACCTACAAATTTAAAATATTTTCTAAATAGTTAGAGATGTTTCTCTTTAGTTAGTATTTTCGGATTAATTTTATTTGTTTATTTATTTATTTATTTATTTATTTTTTTGAGATGGAATCTTACCCTGTCTCCCAGGCTGGAGTGCAATGGTGTGATCTTGGCTCACTGCAGCCTCCACCCTGGATTCAAGCGATTCTCCTGCCTCAGCCTCCCAAGTAGCTGGGATTACAAGTGTGCACCTCTGTGCCCAGCAAATTTTTGTATTTTTAGTAGGTATGGTGTTTCACCATGTTGGCCAGGCTGGTTTCAAACTCCTGACCTCAGGGGATCCACCCGCCTTGCCCTTCCAAATTGCTGGGATTACAGTGTGAGCCACTGTGCCTGGCCAAAACACTTTTTTGTTTTTGAGACAGAATTTTTTTCCTGTTGCCTAGACTGGAGTGCAGTGGCGCTACTACCTGCCACCTCTGCCTCCCGGGTGCAAGCAATTCTCCCTCTGAGCCTCTGGAGTAGCTGGGACTACAGGCACCCGCCACCATGCCCAGCTAATTTTGTATTTTTAGTAAAGATGAGGGTTTCACCATGTTGGACAGGTTGGTCTCAAACTTCTGACCTCAGGTGATCTGCCCGTCTTGGCCTCACTTTGGATTAATTTTCTAGAATATTCTGTCACATCCTTTTTTACTGAGCACAGTACTAGGTTAGTAATTAGAGAATATAGGCAAGATTCACGTTATTTATTTTTAATAAAGCAGGTATTGCTGTCTCTAAGCAAGACCCAGTCACCTGTCTGGAGCAAGAAAAAGAGCCCTGGAATATGAAGAGACATGAGATGGTGGATGAACCCCCAGGTAGGTGAGAGTGAAAAAAAACAGATGAGAGGTCCAAAGGTTAAAAAAAAAAAAAAGCATATATGCCAGTCCTTACAGTGGGATTTGGGAAGCATCTAGTTTCTGGGAGGCCTGAATATTTTCTTAAGATTTTTTCTCACATGGGGGCATTTTCTGTCTTATGCTTTTAAATTCTCTAAGAATTCTACTTTTTCTTGGGGGATCTTCCTTCAAGCATACAATGAAAGCCAAAGTTCTTGTCATAGCATATAAAAGACTGTACAATCTGACTGCTTTTTTATTCTTTTGGGGGACACACAAATGTCTGTATAATTTTGAAAAATTCTTTGTTAAATTATTTTTTAGTTCTCTTTTTGAATCCTGTCTGAAATATGTGAGAGTAGGGATTTCTGTTCCATTAAGCGTTTCTTGTTAATATTTTTGCATATTCCATCCTGTTTGTATTACTATAGTCTTAAAATATAGTTTGAAATTATAAATTATTATGTCCCTCTGCTTTGTTCTTTTTTCTCAAGAATGCTTTGGGTATTTGAAGTTTATTACAATTTCTTGTAAATTTTAGAATTGTATTTTCTACTGTGAAGAAATGCCACTGGAATTATCATAGAGAGTTTATTAAATATATAGATTACTTTAGATAATATGGCATTTTAACAATATTTATTCTTTCAATCCTAGACATGAAATTTTTTTTTTTTTTTTTTTTTGAGACAGAATCTCACTCTGTCACCAGGCTGGAGTGCAGTGGTACAATCTTGGCTCACTGCAACCTCCTCTTCCTGTGTTCAAGTGATTCTCCTGCTTCAGCCTTCTGAGTAGCTGGTACTACAGGCTTGTGCCACCACACATAGCTAATTTTTTTTATTTTTAGTAGAGATGGGGTTTCACCATGCTATTCAGGCTGGTCCCAGACTCCTGACCTTGTGATCTGTCCACCTCGGCCTCCCAAAGTGCTGGGATTACAGGCATGAGCCACTGCGCCCGGCCGACATTAAATATTTTAAAATTCATTTTTGTCTTCTGTAATTTTTTTCATTGATATCTTAAATATTTCATTGTAAAGATTTTTTACCTTCTTCATTATATTTGTTCTCAGAAATGTATTTTAATGTATTGTTCATAAGATTATTTTCTTCCTCTGTTGCATCAGATAGTTTGTTTTAAGTGTATGGAACCATAACTTGTATGTTAATTTTATATTTTGTTAAGTTACTGACTGTATTTATTAGTTTAGACAAATTTTTCTTTTTTTTCTTTTTTTGAGATACAGTCTCACTGTGTTGCCTAGGCTGGAGTGCAATGGCATAATCTCAGCTCACCACAACCTCCGCATCCTAGATTCAAGTGATTTTCTTGCCTCAGCCTCCCAAGTAGTTGGGACTACAGGTGCCCGGCACCATGCCCAGCTACATTTTTTTTTTTTTTTTTTTTTTTGCATTTTTAGTAAGACAGGATTTCACTACGTTGGCCAGGCTGGTCTTGAACTCCTGACCTTGTGATTTGCCCCTGTCAGCCTCCCAAAATGCTGGGATTACAGGTGTGAGCTACTGCACCTGGCTGTTTAGACAAATTTGAATGTACTGTTTGTGGTTTTTCTATATATAAGATCATATAATCCACAAACAGCAACTTTTTACTTATTTCTCTTTAATTCCAATGGCTTTTTAAAAATGTTTTTGACTAATTCTTGTGCCACACACTTTCGGTGCTACATTAAAATAGAAGCATTGACAATGGGCACAATATGGTTTTATATTGGCGTCTGTGAATTTGAAGGAGCAAACAACTCCTTAGCTTTTATAAACAGGTTTCAGGAGGTAAAGATCTTTTTCTGTTGTGTCCCTAGGGTGATGGGATGCCCTCTCGGTTTGTAGTGAAGAGGGGTTGTAGTTTTGTCACAAAGCTGCTGGGTCTGCACTAGAGTCCACCTTTAGATGGCTTGTCACAAGGGCTTGGGTACTTGTAATTCCCATTTTGTTTTTGGACAGATTGTATATATTCGTTAAGACTTTGATTTGTAGGGCAGACACTAAGGCAGATTTCTGCAGTTGGCTCCATGTATAATGGCCCTTATATCAGGATGTGAATGGGTATTGCTTTCACTGAGTACCAGAGAGGATTTCTTCATTTCACTGTGTGGGTTTCTATTTAGGAAAAACTGATCATGATCTGTGGCTCAGAGAGCTGGAACTGAGTCTTTGGAGTGCTTCAGGGACCACAGTAAAAACCAAGGTCTGTAGTCCTGTCTGCAAGGCTGCAAATGGGTGTCTTCCTCCAGGTCTCTGGAAGGGCAGGACCTTTCCTAGACTGTAACCAGGAGGAGTTTGGGATGGTTATAGAGTTAACTTCAGAATTCTCTGTTGGACCAAGTTGGGTGGGCCATTTCTTGATCTGTAGCCAAAACCAAGGGTCCTGTAGTTTCCCACATGAATAAGTGCCTGTCCTCTGAAAAAACACCCCTCAATCTTGAGCTTTAGCAGTGTTTCACAACTCCCTCCCTGCATCTCAAAGCTCTCTTAAAGGCACTTACTTTGGAGATAGGATCTTGTTTATCATCCAGGCTGGTCTTGAAATCCAGTCCTGCAGCAATTCTCCAACCTCAGTGTACCATGTAGCTGTCATTACAGATGTGAGCCATGATGCCTGGCTCTCTCCTGAAGGCATTTTTTGTCAGGGATGACTGAATTATTTTTTTGTTGTGGCAAGGTTAATCAAATAGAGCACCTTCTATTTTTGTATGTCACTGATGTTACTCTTTCTATACATTTTTACTTCCTATTTTCTATTTCAAACTTGTCTGTCATTTTAGATTCAGACATTTAGGACAATATGCTAGAGTTTACATGTTATGCCTGAAGTAAATTATATAATTGGTAGGCACTCCATATTACTAAAATGGTTACTTACAAATTTAAGTTTGCTGCAGGTAAAAAGGATTTAAAGGATTTTCACCCACTTTCTTCAGCATATATCTAAATGATAACATAATTTCCTTCTTTCTTTCTTTTCTTTCTTCCTTTCCTTTTCTTCTCCTTTTCTTTTTCTTTTCTTTTCTTTTCTTTTCTTTTCTTTTCTTTTCTTTTCTTTATCTCAGTCTGTCACCCAGGCTAGAGTGCAGTGGCATGATCTAGGCTCACTGCAACCTCCACCTCCCAGGTTCAGGCTATTCTCCTGCCTCAGCCTCCTGAATAGGTGGGACTACAGGCATGTGCCACCACACTTAGCTAGTTTTTTGTATTTTTAGTAGAGATGGGGTTTCACCATATTGGCCAGGCTGGTCTCGAACTCCTGACCTTGTGATCCACCTGCCTCAGCCTCCCAAAATGCTGGGATTACAGGCGTGAGCCATTGTGCCCGGCCCAACATAATTTATTTCTAAATATGTTTTACACATCAGAGGCTCTAACCCTATTTTGCAAAATATAAGTTTTAATTTAGCAGTGTAATGATATTCTTTGCTTCTAAAGTTGGATTACAGTAGTTTCAATTTTGTGTAAGAATAGCATATATTTAAAACATAAAATGTGTCACATTTTTAACATGCTTTTTTTTTTTAAAGTTTCTTGTTAGACTATTCTATTTATAATTTTACTGCATATTCTGTGAAATTTTACTGCCACACAGTGCATGCCAGTGATTCAAAATACCTGCCTTCCCTGAGTACACAGTCAACTATTGTAGTTATCCAGACAATTCTTTTTTAATGGCACATTAATGTTGCATACCAGATTTTATGAGTAAACATGTCTCTTATTACACAGTTTCTTATTAGTGTTTTTTCAGTGTATATTTCTTAACATCAGCTCTTTGTGTTTTTTAGTTTTTCTTATAATTTTAACCAATTTGCAATTCTGTTTGTATACTTTAAGTCAATGTGAGGTTTAATTAAGAGATAAGTCAGCCATACATCTATCATGATCAGATTATATATGTGTGTGTTTTATCTATAAATATGACTTCATTATTGGTTATGACTTAATCGTATATATTCTTTCTTAGCTGATTTTCAGTGGCTGTTTTATCTTGTCTAAGTGAGTAGTCATGAAAATATTTTCTTTATGTCTTATTCTCACCATGTGTCTAATGATGAATATATGTGTGTGTATATATATGTCTATATATATAAATTTTTTTTTTTTTGAGACGGAGTCTCACTCTTTCACTCAGGCTGGTGTGCAGTGGCATAATCTTGGCTCACTGCAACCTCTGCCTCTTGGGTTCAAGTGATTCTCCTGCCTCAGCGTCCCAAGTAGCTGGGACTGCAGGTGTCTGCCACCACGCCCGGCTAAATTTTTGTATTTTTAGTAGAGATGGTGTTTCACCATGTTAGCCAGGATAGTCTCAATCTCCTGACCTCGTGATCCACCCGCCTTGGCCTCCCAAAGTGCTGGGGTTACAGGCGTGAGCCACCGCATATGTATTTTCTTTGTGTGAGAAAGACACTTTTGTGATTTGAAGGTAATTTTTGAGAAGATTTATAATTCTGTATTTTTTTGTGTTTTTCCTTTAGAAAAATTAATTGTTGTAAAAACACAAAAAACACATAACAGGCTGGTCACAGGGGCTCATGCCTGTCATCCCAGCACTTTGGGAGGCCGAGGCAGGCAGATCACTTGAGGTCAGGAGCTCCAGACCAGCCTGGCCAACATGGTGAAACCCTGTCTCTACTAAAAATACAAAATTAGCGGCCGGGCGCGGTGGCTCAAGCCTGTAATCCCAGCACTTTGGGAGGCCGAGACGGGCGGATCACGAGGTCAGGAGATCGAGACCATCCTGGCTAACACGGTGAAACCCCGTCTCTACTAAAAAAAAAATACAAAAAACTAGCCGGGCGAGGTGGCGGGCGCCTGTAGTCCCAGCTACTCGGGAGGCTGAGGCAGGAGAATGGCGTGAACCCGGGAGGCGGAGCTTGCAGTGAGCTGAGATCCGGCCACTGCACTCCAGTCTGGGCGACAGAGCGAGACTCCGTCTCAAAAAAAAAAAACAAAAAAAAAAACAAAAAAAAATACAAAATTAGCCAGACATGGTGGCATATGCCTGTAATTTGAGCTACACAGGAGACTGAGGCAGGAGAGTCATTAAACCCAGTAGGCAGAGGTTGCAGTGAGCCGAGATCATGCCACCGCACTCCAGCCTGGGTGAGAGAGCGAGATTCTGTCTCAAAAAAAACAAATAAATAAGAAAAAACAAACAAAACAGATAACATAAAATTAAGCATCTTACATCTATTTAAGTGCGCATTCCAGACATGGTGGGGGCTCACATCTGTAATCCCTGGATTTTGGGAGGCCGACACAGGACTATCATTTGAGCCCCAAAGTTTGAGACCAGCCTGGGCAACATACGGAGATTTCCTCTCTACAAAATTTTAAAAAAATATCCAGGCATAGTGTTGTGTACCTATGGACCTAGCTATTTGGGAGATTTAGGGAGGATTACTTGAGCCTAGGAGTTTGAGGCTGAAGTGAGACAAAATGGTGCCACTGCACTTTAGCTTAGGTGACAGAGTGGACCCTGTCTCAAAAAGAAGCTGTATGTTTCAGGGATGTTAAATACATTCACACTGTTATGCAAAAGACTTCTAGAAATTTTACATGTTGTGAAACTAACACCCAATATCCATTTAAGTAACAAGAACCCATTTTACCCTCTCCCCAGCCCATGACAAACACCCTTCCACTTTCTGTTTTTATGATTGTGACTACTTAAGATATCTCATGTAAGTGGAATTGTATTCATCATTTTGTTTCTAGCTTATTTCAAGTGACATAATATTTTCCAAGTTTATCTTAAAATGTGACAAGATTTCTTTGATAATTGATTTAATTATAATATTTGATAATCTTTGATTTCTGTGATAATATTTCATTGAATGTATATGTTACATTTTTGATGTGTTTATAAATTAAGAGACACCTGGGTTGCTTCTGCCTTTTGGCTTTTGTGAATACAGGTACAATAAACATGGATGTTCAAATATGTCCCAGGTCCTGTGTTGGATATTTTGGATATAGATTGATAAGAGTGGGATTGCTGTATTTGATAATTCCATTGTTAATTATTTAAGAAGCATTTATAACATTTTAAAATAATGGCTGCTTCCTTATTTTCTACCAAGAATCAATATAGGCTTTATTTTCATTGCATCATCAACAGATTTGGTGTTTTAAAAAACATGTATATTTTCAAACATATACTGTAGTGGCCATTGTAATGAGATTTTATTTATTTATTATTTTTTATTTTTTGAGAGGGAGCATTGCTGTTATCATCCAGGCCTGCTGTTGTCACCCAGGCAATGGTGTGATGGCTCCCTGCAACCTCTGCCTCCCGGGTTCCATCAATTCTCCTGCCTCCGCCTCCTGAGTAGCTGAGGTTACAGGTGCCTGCCACCATGCCAGGCTAATTTTTATATTTTTAGTAGAGATGGAGGTTTCACCATGTTGGCCAGGCTAGTCTTGAACTCCTGACCTCAGGTGATCCATCTACCTTGACCTGCCAAGGTGCTGGGATTACATGCGTGAGCCACTACGCCTGGCCTCATTTTTATTTTTATGCGTTTCTCTACAAATCATTAATTTTGCTTTTCTTTTCAAGTGGTTTTTCCCATTTGGGTATCTTTTTTGATGAAAATTTAGTTCAATTCTTTTTTCTTTTTTTTTTTCTTTTTTTTTTGGTGGGGGTGAGTCTCACTCTCTCACCAAGGCTGGAGTGTAATGGCACAATCTCAGCTCACTGCAACCTCTGCCGCCTGGGTTCAAACGATTCTCCTGCCTCAGCCTCCTGAGTAACTGGGATTACAGGTGCCAAAGTTACTCTTTGTCTTCCACCATGATTGTAAGTTTCCTGAGACCCTCACCGGAAGCAGATGCTGTTACACCCTTCTTGTACAGTCTGCTGAACTGTGAGCCAAATAAACCTTCTTTCTTTATAAGTTACACACTCAGGTGTTCCTCTATATGCAAAACAGTTAATACAGTCTATAATGTCTATTTTCTGTTTTCTTACTGATATTTTATCTGAATTTTCTATTTATCTCTACAATTATGTTGCTATGTATTTCTTCGTTCACCTTTGTCAAAGTTTGCTTTATATATTTTCGAGCCCTTATGTCATATATATGTATACATATAAATAGATATGATAGTTACAGATTCCTGGTAAATTGACAAATTTGACCGTTATATAATATCGTGTTTGTCCTATGCTATTATATACAAGCATATGTCCTATGTTGTTATATACAAGCATATTATACACAATATAATTATTACCACCTCACCCAATTGTGGTTACTATTTGCATGGAATATAGATTTTTTTCAATTCTGTTACTTTCAACCTATTTGACTCAATGCTAAAATACATCTCTTATAGACAGCAAATTGTGTACTTTTTAACTTAAGCTATTAAGGCATCTTATTTCTTTTTCTTTTTATAAAAGAATAATTTAATTTAATTTTTATTTTTTTGAGATGGCGTCTCTCTCTGTCGCCCAGGCTGGAGAGCCATGGTCTCTGCTTACTGCAACCTCCACCTCCTGGATTCAAGTGATATTCCTGCCTCAGCCTCCCAAGTAGCTGGGACTACAGGCGTCATGGCTAATTTTTGTATTTTTAGTAGAGACAGGGTTTCACCATGTTGGTCAGGCTGGTCCCAATCTGACCTTGTGATCTGCCCGCCTCAGCCTCCCAAAGTGCTGGGATGACAGGCATGAGCCACTGCGCCCGGCCAATGTATTTATTTTTGAGATACAGTCTCACGCTGTCATCCAGGCTGGTTTGCAGTGGTATGATCATGACTCACTGCAACCTCAGCCTCCCAAACTCAGATGATCTCATTTCAGTTTCTTGAGTAGCTGGTTTGCAAATGTGTGCCATCCCAAACCCAGATAGTTTTTTGTACTTTTTTCTGTAGAGACGGTTTTTTGCCATGTTGTCTAGGTTGGTCTCAAAGTCTTGAGTTAAAGTTCCCTCGGCCTCCCAACATTCTGAGATTACATTATTTTTATTAAGTAATTTAACTAATTTATTTTTAAAATGATTGCTTAAAGATATAAAGTTACTATTACCAGTTTTATTGTTGTTCTTTTTTTAAATTAAATTAAATTAAATTTTGTGTTCCAGGATACATGTGCAGGATGCGCAGGTTTGTTACATAAGTAAACGTGTGCTGTAGTGGTTTGCTGCACCTATTAACCCCTCACCTCAGTGTTAAGCCCTGCATGCATTAGCTATTTATCCTGATGCTCTCCCTCCCCGTGACAGACCCCAGTGTGTGTTGTTTCCCTCCATATGTCCATGTGTTCTTATTGTTCAACTCCCACTTATAAGTGAGAAAATGTGGTGTTTAGTTTTTTGTTCTTGTGTTAGTTTGCTGAAAATAATGGCTTCCAGCTCCATCTCTGTCTTTGCAAAGTACGTGATCTTGTTCCTTTTAATGGCTGCATAGTAGTCTATGGTGCATATGTACCACATTTTATTTATCCAGTCTGTTATAGACGGGCATTTGGGTTGATGCCATGTCTTTACTATTGTGAATGTTGCTGCAATGAAGATACACATCCGTGTATCTTCATAATAGAATGATTTATATTCCTTTGAGTATATACCCAGTAATAGGATTGGTGGGTCCAATAATGTATGTGGTTCTAGGTCTTTGAGGAATCGCCATTCTGGCTTTCACAATGGTTGAACTAATTTACATTCCCACCAAAAGCGTAAAAGCATTTCTATTTCTCCATAACTTCACCACCGTCTGTTTTTTGACTTTTTAATAATCACCATTCTGACTGGTATGAGACGATACCTTATTGCGGTTTCGATTTCCATTTCCTTACTGATCACTGATGTTGAGCTCCACATAAATGTCTTCTTTTGAGAAGTGCTGCTGCTTGTTCTTTGCTCACTTTTTTTTTTTTTTTTTTTTTTTGAGACCGAGTTTTGCTCTTGTTGCCCAGGCTGGAATGCAATGGCGCAAACTCAGCTCACTGCAACCTCTGCCTCCCAAGATCAAGTGATTCTCCTGCCTTAGCCTCCCAAGTAGCTGGCATTACAGGTGTGTGCCGCCTTGCCTGGCTAATTTTTTGTATTTTTAGTAGAGGTGGAGTTTCTCCATGTTGGTCAGGGCTGTTCTTAAACTCCCAATCTCAGGTGATCCGCCCACCTCGACCTCCCAAAGTGCTGGGATTATAGCCATGAGCCACTGTGCCCGGCCTTTGTTTACTTTTTAATGGGGTTAATTCTTGTAAATTTGTTTAAGTTCTTTGTAGACTCTGGATATTAACCTTAGTCAGATGAATAGATTGCAAAAATGTTCTCCCATTCTGTAGATTGTCTGTTCAGTCTGATGATAATTTTCTTTTCTTTTCTTTTCTTTTCTTTTCTTTTCTTTTCTTTTCTCTTTTCCAGACAGAGTCCTGCTCTGTCACCCAGGCTGCAGTGCAGTGGTGTGGTCTCGGCTCACTGCAACCTCCTGGGTTCAAGCAATTCTCTGCCTCAGCTACTAGAGTAGCTGGGATTACAGGCGCCTGCCACCATGCCTGGCTAATTTTTGTATTTTTAGTAGAAATGGGGTTCCACCATCTTGGCCAGGCTGGTCTTGAACTCCTGACCCCATCCTCATCCAACCCCTTCAGCCTCCCAAAGCGCTGGGATTACAGGCGTGAGCCACCACACCTGGTGATAATTTCTTTTGCTGTGCAGTAGCTCTTTAGTTTCATTAGATCTCATTTGTCAATGTTTGCTTTTGGTGCAATTGCTTTTGACGTTTTCATCGTGAAATCTTTGCCCATGCCTATGTCCTGAATGGTATTGCCTAGATTTTCTTCAAGGGTTCTTGTAGTTTTGGGTTTCACATTTAAGTCTTTAATTCATCTTGAGTTAATTTTTGTATAGGCGTAAGAAAGGGGTCCAATTTCAATTTTCTGCATATAGCTAAGCCAGTTCTCCCAGCGCCATTTATTAAAAGGGAATGCTTTTCCATTGCTTGTTTTTGTCAGGGTTTTCAAAGATCAGATGGTTGTAGATATGTAGTCTTACTTCTGAGTTCTCTCTTGTATTCCACTGGTCTATATGTATGTTTTTATAACAGTACCAGGCAGCTTTGGTTACTACAGCTTTGTAGTATAGTTTGAAGTTGGATACCATGATGCCTCCAGCCTTGTTCTTTTTGCTTAGAATTCTCTTGGCTAGGCCAGGTGCAGTGGCTCATGCCTGTAATCCCAGCATTTTGGGAGGCCAAGGCAGGTGGATCGCTTGAGGTCAGGAGTTCGAGAGAAGCCTGGCCAACATGGTGAAACCTTGCCTCTACTAAAAATACAAAAAATTAGGCGGGCATGGTGGCATATTCCTGTAATCCCAGCTACTTGGGAGGCTGAGGCAGGAGCATTGCTTGAACCCGGGAGGCAGAGGTTGCAGTGAGCTAAGATCATGCCACTGCACTCCTGCCTGGGTGACAGAGTGAGACTCTGTCTCAAAAAAGAAAAGAAAAGAAAAGAAAAGAATTATCTTGGCTATATGGGGTCTTTTGGGTTTTCATATGAGTTTAAAATTTTTTTTTTCTAATTCTGTGAAGAATGTCAGTGGTAGTTTAGTCAGAATAGCATGGAATCTATAAATTACTTCGAGCAGTATGGGCATTTTTACAATATTGATTCTTTCTGTCTTTTTTATTTGTTTGTGTCCTCTCTGATTTTCTTACGCAGTGGTTTGTAGTTCTCCTTGAAGAGGTCCTTCACTTCCCTTGTTAGATTTATTCCTTGGTACTTTGTTATCTTTGTAGCAATTGTGAATGGGAGTTTATTCATGATTTGGTTCTCTGCTTGTTTATTGTTGGTGTATTGAAATGCTTGTGATTTTTGCACATTAATTTTGTATCCTGAGACTTTGCTGAAGTTGCGTATGAGATGAAGAAGCTTTTGGGCTGAGACATTGGGGCTTTCTAGATCTAGGATCATGTCGTCTACAGACAGACAGTTTGACTTCTTGTTTGCATATCACTTATTTATTTCTCTTGCCTGATTTCCCTGGTCAGAAATTGCAATACTGTGTTAAATAGGAGTGGCGGGAGAGGGCATCATTTTCTAGTGCCAGTTTTCAAGGGGAATGCTTCCAGCTTTTGCCCTTTGGTATTGGCTATGGGTTTGTCATAGATAGCTCTTATTATTTTGATATATGTTTCGTGAATACCTTGTTTATTGAGAGTTTTTAACATGTTGGGATGTTAAATTTGATCGAAGGCCTTTTCTGCATTTTTGAGATAATCATGTAGTTTTTGTCTTTAGATCTGTTTATGTGATGAATTACATCGATTTTTGTATGTTGAACCAGCCTTCCATCCTGGAAATAAAGCTGACTTGAATTACATCAATTTTTGTATGTTGAACCAGCCTTGCATCCCAGGAATAAAGCTTTTTAACGTGCTGCTGGATTCACTTTGCCAGTATTTTATTGAGAATTTTTGCATTGATGTTTATCAGGAATATTGGCTTGAAGGTTTTTGTGTGTATGTGTATGTGTTGTTGTTGTTTTATTTTGTTATATCTCTGCCATGCTGGCCTCATAGAATGAGTTAAGGAGAGACCCCTCCTTTTCCATCATTTGGAATAGTTTCAGAAGAAATGGTACCAGATCCTCTTTGTGCCTCTGGTAGAATTCAGCTATAAATTTATCTGCTCCTGGACTTTTTTGGTTAGTAGGTTATTTGTTACCGCCTCAATTTCAGAACTTGTTATTGGTCTATGCAGGGATTCAACTTCTTCTGGTTCAGTCTTGAAAGGATAGATGTGTCCAAGAATTTTTCCATTTCTTCTCGATTTTCCAGTTTATGTGCACAGAGGTGTTTATAGTATTTTCTGAACATTGTTTTTATTTCTGTGGGGTCAGTGATGAGATCCCCTTTATCACTTTTATTGTCTATTACATTCTTCTCTTTTTTTCTTTATTAGTCTAGCTAGCAGTCTATTTTATTAATTTTGTCCAAAAAAAAAAAAAACCAGCTCCTGGATTCATTGAGTTTTTTGAAGGGTTTTTTGGGTCTCAGTGTCATTCACTTCCAGTCTGAATCTGGTTATTTCTTGTCTTCTGCTAGCTTTAAGTTTTGTTTGCTCTTGGTTTTCTCATTCTTTTAGTTACGATGTTAGGGTGTCCATTTAAGATCTAGCTTTTTGATGTGAGTATTTAGTGCTATAAATTTCCCTCTTACACTGCTTTAGCTGTGTTCTAGAAATTCTGGTACATTGTCTCTTCATTCTCATTGTTTTCAAATACTTTCTTGATTTCTGATTTAGTTGTATTATTTATCCAGAAATAAAGAGGAGCAAGTTGTTCATTCAGGAAATTCATTCAGGAGTAGGTTGTTCAGTTTTGATGTAGCTGTGTGGTTTTGAGTAGCTGGGATTACAGGCGCCCGCCACCACACCCAGCTAATTTTTTGTATTTTTAGTAGAGATGGAGTTTCACTATGTTGGCCAGGCTGGTCCCAAACTGTGTCGTGACTCTTTATCCAGCTTGCCCTTCTGTGTCTTTGAATTGAAATATTCAGCCTATTGCATTTAAGGTTAATATTGTTATGTGTGATTTTGATTCTGTCCAAGTGGTGCTAACTGCTTATTTTGCAGAGTTGTTGATGTAGTTGTTTTATAGCGTAGTTGATCTTTGTACTTCATTGTGATTTTGCAATGACTGGTAATGGTTTTTTCTCCTTAACCTTTCAGGAGCTCTAGCAAGGCAGGCCTGGTAGTGATGTGTTCCCTTAGCATTTGCTTGTCTCAAAAGAATTTTATTTTTCTCCACTTATGAAGACTTACTACTGTTATTTTATTGTTTTATTTGCTTCTTGTATCTTTGTTCCTCATTTTCTCTTTTTCTGTCTTTGTGTCTTTGTTATACTTGTCTTGATATGCTTTTATTTCTTTCCCATTTGTTTTATGTATCTATGCAAATATATTCTTGGGGTTACCTTGGGGATTATATAAAACCTCTAAAAGATACAACAATGTATTTTAATCTGGTAAAAAATGAACTTCAGGCCGGGTGTGGTGGCTCACACATATATTCCCAGCACTTTGGGAGGTTGAGGCGGGTGGATCACAAGGTCAAGGGATCGAGACCATCCTGGCCAACAAGATGAAGCCCCATCTCTACTAAAAATACAAAAATTAGCTGGGCATGGTGGTGCACACCTGTAGTCCCAGCTACTTGGGAGGCTGAGGCAGGAGAATCACTTGAACTCAGGAGGTGGAGGTTGCTGTGAGCTAAGATTGCACCACTGCACTCCAGCCTGGTGACAGAGTGAGACTCCATATCAAAAGAAAAAAAAAAAAAGAAAGAACTTAAGTTGCATTGAAAATTTTTTTTCTCATTATATCTGCCTTCAAATTTGTCATTGATGTTGCCAATTATATATTTTATGTTGTATATTCACTAACAAATGTTTATAATGATTTCTATGCTTTTACCTTTCAAATTTTAGAGAATAATTAATATTTTTGCACTATTATTATAATGCTAAGAACTTCCATTTTTGTGTATGTGCATTTTTTTCCCAGAGAATAATGTATTTTATATGATGTTGTGTTGTTTTGTTGAATCATGTTATTTTCAGTAGCAGCAACGGTTATCAGCACCTTTTATATGTAAGGCATATGAAGAGCCAATATACTTTTTCAGTATTTGGTTATTTTTGAAGGTTTTTTTCTTTCTACTTGGCAGGACAGATATGCTGATGGTATTATTCTAACTTGATAGCTACTTTTTTCAGGACTTTGACTATATCACACAGTTTCCTTCTGGCCTGCAAAGTTTTTTTGACAGTTTACCAGCTATCTCATAAGACTATACTTGTAAATGACATGTCGTTTTTATCTTGCAGCTCCATTCTCTTCTTCGAAATTGTGCTTATATATGCGTTTGTTATAAATATCTTTGTGTGTATCCTAGTGTGTTTGTTGAGCTTCTTCATTTTGATATTATTTTTTCTTTCCAAATTTTTTATATTTTCCTTTATAATTTCTGTTTTTTTGGGGTATTTTAAATATTTTTGTTCTTATCCTCATTTTTTTCTGATTTTCTGTAGTTCTGTGTTCCTATTTTACTCATTGAGTATTCAATTTATTTTCAATTTTAAAAATTAATATATACATCTTTTTATGGTTTCTTTCTGAAAATCTTATAATTTTGATGGAAGGATTTTGCCCTATTTTGTATTCATTGTAATCTTTGATTAATATTTGAACATTAAATAAAGCTACCTGTCACATTGTTTATAATGTAGCTTTGTCCTGGCGTAGTCTGAAAACAATTATCTTGGTTTGAGGTCCTGTGAGACTGTCAAACATGTTCTTAGAGTGTATCTTGTCTAAATTTTTGTGTTTATTTTTTAGTTAAAGGAGTTTATTTCTGTTTCATCTTCATCAGCAATCATTTGCTATATCTGTTCCCTGTCGGTGGTACTGCAGTCTTTCTGCTGCTGTAACATTTACCTTTGGTCTCAGCAGACCCAAACTGTAATTCCAAAATATACCACCATTTCTTTCAGCACTTTATGTTATGGGAGACCAGTTTCTGGAAAGGCCCCTAGAAGCAAGTAATATAGATGTATGTGCCAGTATTTTACTTGTTTATTAAAAAAGAAATGAAAAGTTAGCTTCTACTTAGAAAGGCACTATGTAATATTGTTGAGTAGGAAGAACTGTGTTGGCTAAATGCCACAGACTTTTCTTTTTCTTCTGTGTCTTTGCATTCCCGTGTACTCACCTGGGGAAATTTACACACTTATTTTAAGTTGTCCTCAAATGTATTTTGGTCAGTATGTTTTTATTACATTTATATGTCTATGAAGGATTTAGGGCCTATGGTATTTTATTATGGCATCTTGCTTATGTAGTTTGTATAATATAGGTTAGATTTGTAAAGTATGTTTATCAGAGTCTAGTAAGTTGAATAATTTGTTGTTTTTATTTCTTTCAGCTATGTGTTCTTATTTTACCAAAGACCTTTGGCCAGAGCAAGACATAAAAGATTCTTTTCAACAAGTAATACTGAGAAGATATGGAAAATGTGAACATGAGAATTTACAGTTAAGAAAAGGCTCCACAAGTGTAGATGAGTATAAGGTGTACAAAGAAGGTTATAATGAACTAAACCAGTGTTTGACAACTACCCAGAGCGCAATATTTCCATGTGATAAATATGTGAAAGTCTTTCATAAATTTTTAAATGCAAATAGACATAAGACAAGACATACTGGAAAGAAACCTTTCAAATGTAAAAAATGTGGCAAATCATTTTGCATGCTTTTACACCTAAGTCAACATAAAAGAATTCATATTAGAGAGAATTCTTACCAATGTGAGGAATGTGGCAAATCCTTTAAATGGTTCTCAACCCTTACTAGACACAAGAGAATTCATACTGGAGAGAAACCCTTCAAATGTGAAGAATGTGGCAAAGCTTTTAAGCAGTCCTCAACCCTTACTACACATAAGATAATTCATACTGGACAGAAACCCTACAAATGTGAAGAATGTGGCAAAGCCTTCAACCGGTCCTCACACCTTACTACACATAAGATAATTCATACTGGAGAGAAACCCTACAAATGTGAAGAATGTGGCAAAGCTTTTAACCAGTCTTCAACCCTTACTACACATAAGTTCATTCATGCTGGAGAGAAACCCTACAAATGTGAAGAATGTGACAAAGCTTTTAACCGATTCTCATACCTTACTAAACATAAGATAATTCATACTGGAGAAAAATCTTACAAATGTGAAGAATGTGGCAAAGGCTTTAATTGGTCCTCAACTCTTACTAAACACAAAAGAATTCATACTGGAGAGAAACCTTACAAATGTGAAGTGTGTGGCAAAGCCTTTAATGAGTCCTCAAACCTTACTACACATAAGATGATTCATACTGGAGAGAAACCCTACAAATGTGAAGAATGTGGCAAAGCCTTTAACCGGTCCCCACAACTTACTGCACATAAGATAATTCATACTGGAGAGAAACCTTACAAATGTGAAGAATGTGGCAAAGCTTTTAGCCAATCATCAATCCTTACTACACATAAGAGAATTCACACTGGAGAGAAACCCTACAAATGTGAAGAATGTGGCAAAGCTTTTAACCGATCCTCAAATCTTACTAAACATAAGATAATTCATACAGGAGAGAAATCTTACAAATGTGAAGAATGTGGTAAAGCCTTTAACCAATCCTCAACTCTTACTAAACATAGGAAAATTCATACTAGAAAGAAACCCTACAACTGTGAAGAATGTGGCAATGCATTTAACCTGTCCTCAGACCTTATTAAACAAAATAATTCTTACTGGAGAGAAACTCTACAAATGTGAAGAATGTGGGAAAGCCTTTAAGCAGTCCTCAACTCTTACTAAGCATTAAAAATTGGCCGGTGCAGTGGCTCATGCCTGTAATCCCAGCATTTTGGGAGGCTGAGGCGGGCGGATCACAAGGTCAAGAGATCGAGACCATCCTGGCCAACATGGTGAAACCCTGTCTCTACTAAAAATACAAAAATTATCTGGGTGTGGTGGTGCTTGTCTGTATTCACATCTACTTGGGAGGCTGAGGCAGGAGAATCACTTGAACCTGGGAGGCGGAGGTTGCAGTGAGCCAAGATTGCACCACTGCACTCCAGTTTGACAACAGAGTAAGACTTCGTCTCAAAAAAAATTTATACTCTACAGAAACCCCACAAGTGTGAAAAACATGGCAAAGCCTTTAAGAAGCCCTCAATTCTTAACAGACATAAGATAATTATACTGGAGAGAAACTCTACAAATCAGAAAGATGTGACTACTTTTGACAATGCTTCAAACTTTTCTAACCATAAAAAAAATTATACTGGTGAGAAATCCTAGAAATCTGAAGAGTGAGACAAAGCCTTTAAATGGTTGTCACACTTGATTGTAGGTAAGATAATTCATACTGGAGAAAATGCCTACATGTGTGAACAATGTGGCAAAACTTTTAACCAACGCTCACACTTTATTGCCAGGAAAGCATTTATACTTGAGATAAATTATACAAATGTAAAGACTATGACAAAACCATTAATAGCTGCTCACATTTTACTCAACACCAGAGAGTTCATGCTTAATAAAAGCATTATAAGTGCAATTACTGTCAAAAGATCTTTCAGAAAATATAAGCTTTTATAGTGAAGAGTATTTATTTTGAAGTTGAACATTACAAATATAAAGAGGATTGTAGTGCCTTGTATCACAGATCTTATTGTAGACATTTTCTTCTAGAGGAAAACTCTGAAGCAGTTGATCAAACTTTGTTCAACATCAGGGAATTTATATTGAAAAATTGTGCAAGTATAATAAATTTGGAAAAACAATTTTTCAAAAACTACAGCTTGGAAATCAACAGAGTTATACTAGAACATATTTCTCCAGATGCAATAAAAGTAAAATATTTAATCCATAATTAAGTCTATGGAAATATCAGAGAATTTGTGGTAGAAATATATAAGGTACTGACACTTCAGATATACTAAATCAGAGTGCTGAGTATAGAAAATCTAAAACTAAAGTTGGTAGAAAAATTATTTGTATAGAACTTTAAGAGGATCAGAAGGTTTTTTGCAGAGTTGTAACTACATTCAAAGTATACTTTTATTTCTTGAAAAATATTCAGAGTTTTTGAAAAGTGAATAATGTCATCATTCAACTCTGAAATTATTTCCTGCTGTGTCTTCATTCCTGTTGGATTACATGTGAAAGCATGGGATTAATGGTTACTGCATCAAAGATAAGAGAGATTCTTTTGTCTGTTTGTTTGTTTGTTTTTTGAGACTGAGTTTCACTCTTTCACCCAGGCTAGAGTGCATTGGCACGATCTCGGCTCACTACAACCTCTGCCTTCTGGTTTCAAGCGACTCTCCTGCCTCAGCATCCCGAGTAGCTGGGATAACAGGTACCCACCACCAAGCCCGGCTAATTTTTGTATTTTTAGTAGAGATGGGGTTTCACCGTGTTGGCCAAGCTGGTCTTGAACTCCTGACCTCAGGTGATCCACCCACCTTGGCCTCCCAAAGTGCTGGGATTACAGGCTTGAGCCACCATGCCCAGCCTATGGCATATTTTAATAGAGGAATACAATATATAATAATAACAGGGTTAAGTGAGGCATCTATCATCTGTAGCATTTCTCCTTTGTTTTACAAACAATCCAATTCTACACTTTTTTAAAATTGTAAAATGTACAATTAAATTTTTATTTACCACAGGGTTATTTTTATGGTCATAATAAAAATTATAAAGTATAAATTAAATTCATTTCTAAATTCTTAATAAATATTTTCTCATGCCAGATGTGGTGGCTCACGTCTGTAATCCCAGCACTTTGACAGGCTGAGCGAGGGGGTGGATCTCGAGGTCAGGAGTTCGAGACCAGCCTGACCAATATGGAGAAACCCCGTTCTAAAAATATAAAAATTAGCCAGGCGTGGTGGCATGTGCCTGTAATCCCAGCTACTCAAGAGGTTGAGGCAGGAGAATCACTTGAACCTGGGAGGTGGAGGTTGCAATGAGCCAAGATCTAGCCTGGGTAACAGAGCGAGGCTCTATCTCAAAAAATAAATATTTTTTCAAATTTTCTATATATTTTTCTTTGAACATGTGGCCTGTCTGCCTGCCAACGTATACAGACTTTTAGTTTTGATTCTCATAGAGTTAAATGCATATTAGTCTAAAGACAAACCTTAGGTGTAAGAAAATTAGGGAATTAAGTGCGTGTGTGTGCGTATGAGTTTGTACATATTTTCAGAAGAAAACCATGTGGGAACAAAAATCATTTTAATATGGTGACTACTATAAAACTAAAAACCTAAATGCTCAAAGGAAATATATACTTTTTAGTTTGTATTGAATTTATTACTGTACTGTCTATGACTTACAGTTCTGAATCTTCCCAAATTCTCTGTATATACTTGCCTGATACTCATGCTAGACCCATTTTTTTGTTGTTTCTTCCATTTTTTTGTTTTATATTTTATGAAGTATTCATTATGTGAGCTGGTCTGCGATTATAAGAGTTTTTATGAAATTTAGTGCACACAAAATAATTTTTAGATGTAATTCCAAAAGTAGTATATTATATTACGTTACATTTTATTTAATTAGAACACTCCATTTTGTTCTTTTAAGAGGAGAACAATATATAGATTTTCTTTTAGTGATTGTTCCTTTTACTTTTTATAATTGACATAAGTATATTTATTGAGTCAGTTTGTTCAGCTAAGTACTAGGGAGGCTTCATAAGTTATGAGGATGTTTTTATATATAAAGGTAGCAAACATGTTACAGTTGTTGCTATGTAATAGATTATCCATAATCATAAATATTCCTGCTGAAGCTAGTTTATAACTTCAAGTCAAAGATGAAAAATATCAATGGTGAAGATTGATTCTTCATATGGAGAGGACATTTTTTTCCATGTAAAACTGAATCTTGCTGAATTTAAAGAGAAATTCTGGCTGAGGCAGATGAATCACCTGAGGTCAGGAGTTTGAGACCAGCCTGATGAATATGGTGAAACCCAGTCTTTACTAACACTGCAAAAATAGCCAGACGTAGTGGTGGGTACCTGTAATTCCAGCTACTCAGGAGGCTGAGGCAGGAGAATTGCTTGAACCCGGGAGGTGAAGATTAGACTAAGCTGAGATTGTGCCATTGCACTACAGCCTGGGCGACAGAGCGAGACTCTGTATCAAAAAAAAAAAAAAGCCAGGCATGGTGGCTCAGACCTGTAATCCCAGCACTTTGGGAGGCCAAGGTGGGCGAATCACTTGAGGTTGAGAGTTTGAGACCAGCCTGACCAACATGGTGAAACCCTGTGTCTGCTAAAAATACAAATTTAGCCACGTGTGGTGATGCATGCCTGTGATCCCAGCTACTCGGAAGGCTGAGGCAGCAGAATCGCTTGAACCTGGGAGCTTGAGGTTGTGGTGAGCCAAGATCGGGCCACTGCATTTCAGCCTGGGCAACAAGAGCGAAACTCTCAGAAAAATAAATAAATACATAAAAATAAAAGGCACAATACTGTCCACAGGTAAGAGGATTAAATTCGTTAGCTTTGTTTTTAAAAGAAAAATCTTACTAGATTGTTACACAAAGTGTGGCAAATATAAAACCTGCTTGAAAATATAGAAATGAAATTTTTAAGAGTTAATGGTAAGTAAACAATTTTAAATTTAGTTTTCTATGATATACTTAGAGCACAACTTACATTTCCATGCAGAATCTTTTATTTTTAAGTGTGAGTGTTAAAAGTTACAAAATAATGAAATGACTTCTGTGGATTTAAAATTTAGAAAAATAATATCTTTTCTATATTGATTTTACAATTTGGAGAAATTTTTCACTCTGTTTTTTTATATTTTTGTTAGTGGGAGAAGTTTAGTCTACAGTTTTTATTTTTAGTCACCAAACTGTAGCCAACTCTTGGGTCATTTTCTCTGAAAAAGATTTGGAGATCATGACAGCTTTTGGATTAAAACATGTCTGTTATTTTGCATGAAAACTAGTTTAATGTGTTCACAGAGTGGCCAGTAATGGGACCATAAGCAACACTTGCTCTTTGAGTGTCTTTCATACCATTACCATCAGCACCAGAAACTCCAGGTACCCCAAGCTTAAAGTAAAAATCCTAAAGTGTGTTGGCTGCTCTCATGCAATGTGCTGGGTCCAAACCATGCTATTAAATATCAGAAGTTTCTATGGTTATGATTAAAAAATTAAATAACAATATAGCCCCAAAACTATATATTTTTGATACCATTTAGCCAAGATTATCACAAAGACATACAGTATTTGACACACTGTTATTCTTCTATAATGTTTTATAAATATTTTAATGTGACAGATAAAATCTGTACTTTTTATGTAGAACATAATATTTTGAAGTATATATACATTGTTAAATTATTATTTCTAATAATTTATCTCACATTGGCTGGGTGTGGTGGCTCGTGCTTGTAATCCCAGCAATTTGGGAGGCCGAAGCAGGCAGATCACCTGAGGTCAGGAGTTCGGGACCAGCCTGGTGACCATGGGGAAACACCCTCTCAACTACAAATACAAAATAAGCAGCATGTGGTGATGCATGCCTGTAATCCAGCTAACCGGGAGGCTGAGGCAGGAAAATTGCTCGAATCTAGGAGGTGGTGGTTGCAGTGAGCTGAGATCATTCCACTGCACTCCAGACTCGGGGACAGAGCGAGACTTCATGTGAAAAAAAAAAAAAAAAGCAAAACAAAACAAAAAAAACTTTACCTCATATAGTTAACATTTTTGTGGTGAGACCACATGACACTGTCATCATTTTTCAAAAATCCAAATACCTTATTATGAACTATAGTCACCATGTTGTACAATAAATCTCTTGAACTTGTTTCTTCCATTCAACTATAATTGTGTATTATTTCACAAACATGTTTCCATCCCTCCATTTCTTGTAAATAACTTGACATCTGATGGTCACCATTTTACTGTCTACATCAATGGGATTAAGTTTTTTGGAATCCATGTGTAAGTGAAATTATGAGATATTAATGTTTCTGTGCCTTGCTTATCCCAACTAATATAATGTCCTCCAGCTTAATCCATGTGATTTAGAATAATAGGGTTTTTTTTTTTTAGGCCAGGAGTGGTGGCTCACACCTGTAATCCCAGGCTCTGTGGGAGGCCAAGGCCAGTGGATTGCTTGAGCCCAGGAGTGTGAGACCAGTCTGAGCAACATGGAAAAACCCCGTCTCTACTAAAAATACAAAAACAAAAACAACAACAAACCTCAGCTGGGCGTGGTGGTGCATGCCTGTAATCTCAGCTGCTCCAGAGGCTGAGGCATGAGAATCCTTTGAACCAGGGATGCAGAGGTTGCAGTGAACTGAGATCTTGCCACTGCACGCCAGCCTGGGCAACAGAGTGAGACTCGGTCTCAGTAGGAAAAATAAGGGATTTTCTCATCTGAATAATAAATAGTATTCCATTGTGTATATCAACCACATTGTCTTCATTTACTCATTAGATGTTGAACTGTTTATTCTGTATTTTGGCTATTGTGAAACAAGTGCTGCAAACAATAGAAGTGCAAATGTTTCTTCATTCTTAATTTGTTTTGGATATATATCCAGTAGTGCAGTTGCTGTATTACATGGTAGTTTTTTGATAAATCTGGATTTTGTTTTTCATAGTGTCTGTCCTCATTTACTTTCAAACCAACAGTGTGCAAGGATTGCCTTTTATTCACATCTTTACCAACACTTTTTTCTTTTTCTTTTTAATAAGAGTCATTCTGACAGGAATTAGTTGATATAGGGTTTTTTTGGTTTTTTTTTTTGTTTGTTTTGGTTTTTTTTGGCTTGTCTTTTTGTGATAATCATTAACATTGAGGATTTTAAAATAATATCTGTTGGTCGTATGTATGACTTTTCTTGAAAAATACTTATTTCAGCTATTTCCTTTTTTTTTCTTTTTGAGATGGAGTTTTGTTCTTGTTGCCCGGGCTGGAGTGCAATGGCACAATGTTGGCTCACTGCAACCCTTGCTTCCCGGATCAAGTGATTCTCCTGCCTTAGCTTCCCAAGTAGCTGGGATTACAGGCAGACGCCACCATGCCCAGCTAATTTCGTGTTTTTAGTAGAGACGAGGTTTCTCTATATTGGTCAGGCTGGTGTCAAACTTCTGACCTCTGGTGCCCACCTCGGTCTCCCAGAGTACTGGGATTACAGGCATGAGCCACCGCACCTGGCATATTTCCTTATTTTTAGTAATTTTTTTATTGTTGTATTGTCATTTTAGTTATTAATATATTTTTGATATTAACTTCTTGTCACATGTATAATTTGCAAATTTTTTCTCCCATGTTTTAGTTGTCACATTCTGTTGATTGTATCAGAGTTTGTCCAGCAGCTTTTTAACTGGAAGTGATCTGACTTATTCTTCCTTTGTGTCCTGGGATATTTAGGTTAAATCAAAAAACTTGTGGCCAGGCGCAATGGCTCACACCTGTAATCCCAGCACTTTGGGAGGCCGAGGCAGGTGGATCACGAGGTCAGAAGTTCGAGACCAGCCTGACCAACATGGTGAAATCTTGTCTCTACTAAAAATACAAATATTAGCTGGGTGTGGTCATGCGTGTCTGTAATCTCAGCTACTCAGGAGGCTGAGGCAGGAAAATGGCTTGAACCCAGAGGCTGAGGTTGTAGTGAGCCAATGTCATGCCACTGCACTCCAGCCTTAGCAACAGAATGAGACTCTGTCTCAAAAAAAAGAGAAAAAAGAAATTGCTGCCCAGACCAATGTTATAGGACTTTTGCTGTTTTTTGGGTAGTAGTGGTTTTAGGGTGTCAGGCCTTAAATTTAAGTAGCTAATTTATTTTGAGTTTATTTTTACATATGGTGTGAGATGAGGGTCTCAATTTTTATCTCTGCATGTGGATATAAAGTTTTCTTAACATCATTTATTGAAGATTCTATTCTTTCTCTTTAAAAAAGTCACCTATATTTAAAATCAGTTAGCTGTAAATACATGGATATATTTCTGCTTTTTTTTTCCTTCTGCTCCATTGACCTATATCTCTGTTTTTATTCAAGTACCATACTGTTGGTTACCATAGCTTTGTAGTGTATTTCAAAGTTAGTCACTTCTTTCGTCTTGATTGCTTTGGCTATTCAGGGTCTTTTGCGGTACCATACGAATTTTAGATATACTTTAAAAATTTTTCTATGAAGTATATCACTGGTATTTTGATAGAGGCTGCATTATACCTGTAGATCATTTTGTGTAATACAAATATTCAACTATTAATAATGCCAGTTCATGGATAATAGTCCATTTATTACTTAATTTCTGTAATTTTTTTAGAGTAGAATGTAAGGCGTTTCAACTTTTTGGTTAAATTTATTTCAAACTATAGTTATTGTAGAAGTAACTGTTTTTGAATTTCATTTTGGGATAGTTATTAATGTAGAGAAATGCTATGACTTTTTGGTGGTGCTTTTGTATTTTGAAAGTTTAATAAATTTATTTATTTATTTTGAGATGGAGTCTCAGTCTGTGGGCCAGGCTCGAGTGCAGTGACACGATCTCGGCTCACTGCAACCTCCGTCTCCCTGGCTGAAGCGATTCTCCTGCCTCAGCCTCCCAAGTAGCTGAAACCACAGGCTCTTCCCACTACACCCGGCTAATTTTTTTTTTATTTTATAGAGACAGGGTTTCACTATGTTCGCCAGGCTAGTCTTGAACTCTTGACCTTGCGATCCTCCCACTTCGGTATCCCAAAGTGCTGGGATTACAGGCAGGAGCCACTGCACCTTGCTTGTTTATTATTTTTAATATTTACTAAAGTCTTAGGCTTTTGTATACTTCAGATTTTGTATAGGGATAAAAGAAAATTATACAGGAATAATTTAACTTCCTTTTCTTCAATCTGGATGCCTTTGATTTTATTCTCTATTTTCTTTGTGTTGGATATTTAGTACCATGTTTAGTAAGACTGACAAGAGTAGGCATCCTTGCCTTGTTCTAGCTCTTGGAGTAAAAGCTTACAACATATCCCTGTTTAGTATGTTGTTAGCATTTTTTGGGTTATATATGGCATTTATTGGCTGAAGTGCATTTGTTCTATACCTAATTTTTTCAGAGATTTAGCATAAGGGAATGCCAAATTTTGTCAAACTTCTATTGTGCATCCATTTTTTTCTCTTTGCGCTCTGCATGTATTTAAGTGTTAGAGATGTGAAATTACAACTAATTCTACATACATACAAGAAAGTCAGAGACCATTATGAACATCTCTGTGCCTGCAAAATAGAAAATTTCGAGAAAATAAACTCCCGGAAACACACAACTTTCCAGGATTCAACCAAGAAGAACCAGAACTCTTGAACAGGGCAAAAATGTATAAAATATATAATGAAATTGAATTAATAATTTAAAAGCTTACCTACTATAAGGAGCCCTGGATTATATAAAATCACAGCCAAATTTTACCACATATACAAAGATGAGCTGTTATTAATTCTACTGAATGTATTACTGAATGTATTCCAAAAAATCCAGGTGGAATTCCACACTAACTCATTATATAAAATCTGTATCACTGCAGGAGGTGGCTCACTCCTGTAATCCCAGCAGTTTGGGAGGCCGAGGTGGGCAGGTCACCTGAGGTCGGGAGTTCGAGACCAGCTGCCCAACGTGGTGAAACCCCATCTCTACTAAAAATACAAAATTAACCGGGCATGGTCGCGCATGCCTGTAATCCCAGCTACTCGGGAGGCTGAGACAGGAAAATTGCTTGAAGCCGGGAGGTGGAGGTTGCAGTGAGCCGAGATGGTGCCATTGCACTCCAGCCTAGGCAATGAGTGAAACTCCATCTCAAATAAACTAATAAAATAAAAATCCATATCATCTTGATACCAAAGTCTAGTGAAGACAACAGTAACAAAACTACAGGCCAATATTTTTGGTGAACATTGAAATAAAAATCCTCCATGAAATAATAGCAAGCTGAGTTCACAGGCAAAGTTATTTTGCCACAATCATTTGAACTTTATATCACATGTGCAAGGATGTTTCATACACAAGTCAATAAGTGTGATTCACCATACAATTAAAAGCAAAATATTGTGTGATTAACACAATAGATGCAGAAAAAGAATTCAAGAAAATTCAGTATTCATTTATGAAAATATTCTCAAACTAAGCAATGATGAAACATACCTCATAATAGCCATCTATGACAAATCCTCAGCTAACATCATACTGAACAGGCAAAGGGGGCATGCATTTCTCATTAGAATAAAAAATAAGACTATCCACCCTAAACTATCCTATTTAACGTAGTTCTGGAAGTGCTAGATAAATCTAACAAAATGAAGAAATAAAAGGCATCCAAATAGGAAAAGAAGTGAAATTATCTTCACTCATGATATAATTCTCTACCTAGAAAACTTTAAGGATTTTACCAAAAGACACATAAGGTTAAAAATGACTTCAGCAAAGTCTCAGGATACAAAATTGATATACACAAATGAATAGCATTGCCTTACACCAGTAACATTCAAGCTGAGAACAAAATCAAGAACAGTTTTCTTTACAATAGCCATAAACAAAAAATAATATACTTAGAAATACGTTAAACCAGGGAGGTAAAATATCTCTACAAGAAGAACTACAAAACATTACTGAAAGTAATCAGAGACAATTCAAATAAAGCGTTCTATGGATTTGAAGAATGAATGTACAATGCCTGTGCTGCCTAGAGCAGCCTACAAATTAAGTTTTGTTTTTTTTTTTAATCAAAAAGTTAATTACAAATTTTTTTTTTTTTTTTTTTTTTTGAGACGGTGTTGCTCTGTGGCCTAGGCTAGAGTGCAGTGGTGCGATCTTGGCTCGCTCCAACCTCCACCTCCTGGGTTCAAGTGAGTCTCCTACCTCAACCTCCCAAGTAGCTGGGATTAAAAGTGCCCACCACCACACCTGGCTAATTTTTGTATTTTTAGTAGAGATAGCGTTTTGCCATGTTGGCCAGGCTGGTCTTGAACTCCTGGCCTCAGGTAAGCCACCTGCCTCGGCCTCCCAAAGTGCTGGGATTACAGGTGTGAGCCACCGTGCCTGGCCCAACCCCATATTATTCCTGGTAACAAAGCACAGCAACATGATTTCTCGAATTTTGCCAGGATCTTAATTCATAAAGGTGAATGCCATTAAAAGGTGTTTAATACACTCCCACCAGAAACAAGAGGCAAGGCAGGCCATGGGGGGCTCACAAAGGTGGTCTCATGCAGGGGTGGGAAAGCAGAGTTATCAGGGAACTGGGACTATTTATGACAGTGATGATTGGAACCAAAAATGTGGGGCTTTTTCCTATTGAATACAAAGTAAAATAATGCATGTTGGTGTCAGTGGTTGGGAATAACATTTGCAGGCTCATAAGAGCTGCCTGACAAAAAGCATGTAAACAACAGTGATTGTTCTGATGGCCCTGTGATTCAGCACGTTTGTGGAGCAGTTAAGAATCGCAGATGTCAAATGGCCAACACAGAATCTAATGACATGCTTAATACAAATTATTATTAGTAGAAATGCTGAATTGCTTCATTTCTGCCATTTCTGCTGCTGCTTAAGATGCTTTTAATGAATCAAATCTGCCTTAAAATTTGATACGTAGTAACTTCCCTCTGTGAGTTTTGAATTGGCCAACATAACCAAAATGCCAGCTCTTGCCATCTAACTACCATTAAAAGGATCTTCTAAGGCTCCAAAGTGGTCAACAGTTTCACTTCCAACTTTTTTAAAAGATACATAATTTTCCAAAAAATTTTTCTTTATGGCCGATTGAATAGTTGGGCTTTGGCTAATTACTCATTAGCAACAGAATTATGTATATTTTGCAAACTCTAACACAGAACACTTAATGTATCAGACAACCATGATTATGATGTATACATCTGGTATAAACAATCTTTTTTGCATATTGAATTCTGCATTTTTTTCTTCCTTGATATGTATGAGATTCACCAGTACCAGTTTTTCTCTTGTGGTGGCATAGAGTTGATTGTCATTTGCATTATCTATTAAAAACCTGTGGCAGCTCATGGTATTATTGACCATATGTTCTAGTGTCTTTTTGTAGATTTAAATATTTTATTGCAGTGTAAAGTTTAATATTTAGATGTGTGATACATCTTTGGATAATCTGTAATTAAATTGATCTTTTGTAATGGTGATGGTGATTATCACACACTGAAAATCCAGCAAAGCAATTATTTTTCTCTTTTAACTGGAAATCATATTTGTAAGTTGTGGTACATATTATCATCAGTGTATTCATGATTTGATTTATATTTTGTGTATCTGGTTATAAATTTTATATAGCATTCAATTTGACAAAATATAAGTCTGTTTGATTTGAATTTAATGTGTGTGTGTGTGTGTGTGTGTGTGTTCTTCCTTGAGCCTTAGGAAATTAATTCTACAAATCTTATACAGATATAAATGTATCAGGCTTATATTTTTGCAATGCTATATATACATTTCTTCTGTTTATTAAAATACTGGAATTAGTGTTATGTAGATATAGTTGTAGATATCACAATAAAAGTCGAATGTTGTGAAAATTACAACTTAATAAATATGGCAAATAAATACAAAATAAAAATTGTACATCTTTACAAGGTAGTTATTTACAATTGCTCAGGGCTTACCTGGCCAGCCGAGGCCTATCTTCTTCCAGACTGTGCTGCGGCCTGGCATGGTGGCTAATGCCTGTAATCCCAGCACTTTGGGAGGCCAAGGCAGGTGGATCACCTGAGGTCAGGAGTTCCAGACCAGCCTGGCCAACATGGAGAAACCCAGTCTACTAAGAATACAAAAAAAAAAAAAAAAAAAAAAAAAAAATTTAGCCAGGCATGATGGTGTGTGCCTGTAATCCCAGCTACCCAGAAGGCTGAGGCAGGAGAATTACTGGAACTCAGGGGACAGAGGCTGCAGTGAACCAAGATTGCACCACTGCACTTTAGCCTGGGTGACAGAGCAAGACTGTGTCTCAAAAACAACAACAAAAAGACTGCTGAAGTTGCACCTGCTTGGTTACAGTCTCTACTGGGGAGAAATAACCCTGACTGAGAATGATCAAAAAAAGTATAATAAATTTTTGGCAGAAAAATTCTCTGTGTAAAAAAACAGAGTTGTGTAAAAGAAAATTATGTTCAGAGAAAAACAAATTGGCCAATTTTACCACAGTTAATTTTAAGAAAATAAATGCTTCAAAGTCAAATTAATTTATTTAATTAAAAAATTGCAAATATAGTGGCGAATGAAATTAAAGGTCTCGGTATTCACAGAATTCACCTTGTAAGGTTTGAAAAATAAAGACAATTTGAGAATAAATAATTCTTGATATAATGGTGGTGGCATAGGTAAATTGGTACTACATTCTGGAAGAGGGCTCCCCAATGCCTATACGAGCTGAAGATACAACTACACTTTAGTTGTATTTGTGGTTAAATATCTACGTAGTTACACAAATTTTTCTTTTAAAAATGCACAAGACTGTTTATAGAAGCACTGACAAATCTGGAAAATCACCAAAATGTTCATAAAAAGTGGAATAAAGAAATTGTAGTGTATTCACATAATGGAACATTGCAGATCAATGAATATTGAAAGCACAACTTTCAATATTCACAACTTTCAAAGCAAAGCACAACTACAGGCAGCAACAGAGATCTATCTCACCAACAATGTTGAGCAGAATACACTGGCCAAAAATGAGAACTCACTGTATTAATCCATTTATTTAAAGTTCAAAAACAGGCAAACCTCATTTATTGTATAAATAGCTAGAATATAAGTTACTCTTAGAGGAACAGTGATTGAAAAGGAGAATAAAGTGTAGTGGGATTTTTAAGAAATCAGAGAGACCAATGGGGTACAGGAGGATATTTATTAATTATTTAGGTGCACTGGCCCAGTCAGATTAACATCCAGCAGACTGAGCCCTGAACAAAGAGTTAAGTTACCTTTTAAGCATTTTATGGGGCTGGGGGAGATCTGTGCATGGGGAAGCATACTACAGAAGTGAGAAACAAAGAGTTATTCAATTGAGACATGCATTACATAATTTCTTACTTTTCAAGGAGAAACATGTTTTGCAACTTGAGTTTATCTGTCTAGTGACCTTGCAGCTGCACAGCTAGGGAAACAGGGTCTTCACAATGCTTGGAAAAGGAGGAGAGATAAGGCTCACTGGCCACAGAAAAACAGACAGTTAATTTTTAAAGGACTCCAGCTCTTTCTCTTTCTCTGAGGGAATTGGGTTTTGTTACATACAATTGAGTTTCTGTTGCTGGGCGTGGTGGCTCAAGCCTGTAATCCCAGCACTTTGGGAGGCTGAGACGGGCGGATCACGAGGTCAGGAGATCAAGACCATCCAGGCTAACACGGTGAAATCCCGTCTCTACTAAAAATACAAAAAACTAGCTGGGCGAGGTGGCGGGCACCTGTAGTCCTAGCTACTTGGGAGGCTGAGGCAGGAGAATGGCGTGAACCCGGGAGGCGGAGCTTGCAATGAGCTGAGATCTGGCCACTGCACTCCAGCCTGGGCGACAGAGCAAGACTCTGTCACAAAAAACAAAAAAAAGGCCGGGCGCGGTGGCTCACGCCTGTAATCCCAGCACTTTGGAAGGCCGAGGCGGGCGGATCACAAGGTCAGCAGATCGAGACCATGGTGAAACCCCGTCTCTACTAAAAAAATAGAAAAAAATTAGCCGGGTGCAGTGGCGGGCGCCTGTAGTCCCAGCTACTCGGGAAGCTGAGGCTGGAGAATGGCGTGAACCCGGGAGGCAGAGCTTGCAGTGAGCCGAGATTGCGCCACTGCACTCCAGCCTGGGCGACAGAGCGAGACTCCGTCTCAAAAAAAAAAAAAAAACAAACAAAAAACAAAAAACAAAAAACAAACAAACAAAAAAAAACAAAACAAAAAAACTGAGTTTCTGCTTATACACTCTAATTTTTTTAAATTCCTGTTCAATTCCCCCCTTTGGTGCTTTTTATAACAGAGGTGTTAATGGAAAGCACCACGATTTGCCACCTTCTTGCAGAGCTGAGCTGCTGCTTCTGGTAGTGGCTGATATTTTATTAATGCCATCAACTGCACGGTAGTGTGTCGGGTTACTATTGCCTCTATAGTTGACTGAATATTCATAATAAACGGTGTAAAACGCAAGGGAGGATGAGGCAGATGCCAAGAATAAGCAAGAACCCACCAATGAGGGTTTTGAATCCTCCAAAGGTTAAGAACCATCCTCCAAACAAGGAATCTGGGGACCATCCAGACCAAGTCTGAACTGAACATGGGCCAACCTGCACATTCTAGCTATTATTTCTATGACTGCTTGGTCATTATCATCAATTTCTAGGCAACAGTTGTTTAAATTAAATTTTCCACATACTCCTCCTTCCAAGGCTAAGAGATAATCTAAAGCCAATCTATTTTGATAAATAGCATTTCTTATTTGTTTTGCTTGTATTGCCAATAAATCTAGTGCCCTTGATGTTTCCATAATTATAATTTCTAGGACTGCTCGCAACCTTATGATGAGGTTGAGCATATAGATTGGAGTGTGGTACCCCTATGACCCATCCTGCGCCCAGGTAACTGGCCCATAATATTTAATGATTCTTTCAGGCCATTCATTATCTTTCCAGTTTCCTATGTCCACATCCTTTTTGATATTTGTGTCTTTCTTTTGTGATTATGCTTCTTCTAGTTCTTTTATTTTCATCATAAACTGGATATCCTAAGAGTTCCCCTCGCTTTAGAGGAATTAGAAAGAATGATGGCTTGACTGTTCCTAACACACATGCCTCTGTCCATTTAGCCAGCCGTTGCCAATATGCCCATGCTTCACAGATCCCATAGAGGCCAGAGGGTGCCTTTCAAGCATCTCGAGCCTCTAGCTGATGCCAAGAGTGGCTTCGAGTAGAGAATCGAGAGAAAGGGTTTGGATCTGGTAAGTGGGAGTCGTTCTGGGCATTTCTCCACAGAGTTTTGTTTCTCATCATAATACTGTTGTCCTAGGCAAGCTGTTTCTCCTACTGCCTCTGTGAAAGCCTTTCCCCATCGGGTGATACAGTACTTCCCAATTATGGAGGTTTTTAGCAACCAAACACTGGCTAAGGCTGTTGCTTCACTGGCAGGGTTAAGTAAAGTGAAGTTATCTTATGGCATTAATTCTTTTGCCTCCCATGGCCACTAGTCCCCCATATTATTTCCTCCACTTACATAGCATGAGGAGATTCCTAAGCCGCCAGCTGTGTTTTCAGCTAGTTGAGCAAATAAGTTTTTTGTTGATGGGGGAAGCTCAGGCACTGTCTGATCAAAATGCTTATAGAATGACTTATGGACCTGGAATTGCGGGGTTGGATACATTTGAGTCCTTCTAGTCTTTTTGACAATTAATAGTGGAATTCCAAGGTCTGCTCCTTTTCTATTAATTCATAATAGTGCTATCTGCCCTGTAGAACAAAAAGGTAGCTCTGGCTTTAAGACAGTAAAATTTAAAAGATTGCATGTTCTTGTCTTACAATCTGATTTGTTTGACATACCACTTAGCAGAGCAGTCCTTCCTGAAAATAGGTGTTGGAGCTGTATTTGTGTAGACCACTGAATGTTACAGTCTGAGCGTATGATTTGTGGTTCTCCGTGCAGATGTTTAGGACTGCTGCTGCTAAGCCTCTCTTGTGTCAAACCACTGCAGACTGCTTCCGGTTTTTTAGGATTACAAACATATGTGGCATGGCAGGCATCAAAGTACAAGGAAATAGGCCCCTTATAGGCGGGAGGGGCTTCTTTGGTTCGAGCTGTAAGCTCTCCTTCTTTTTCTCCCTCTGATTTAATATGTAGCTCAAACCAGAATTCATAGGGTAAGAGCTTAGGGTCATAACATACATATAGCTGATTATTTCCTGGGTCACAGACTGAATAGGTGGTCTGGTTGTATGTGCAGGCTCCTAACTTGGTTCCTGTACATTCATAGTAGGTATGGTACAGTAGAGTTTTAACTATGGTGTTCCTTACCCGGGTAGTATGTACACAGTGTGGGCATCCTTCTAGAGATTTCTCCCATGTTAGTATAGGCAGAAATGGTGAAAACATCAGTGTATGTAATAGAAACATGCTTATACTACACATGGACACAGCAAACCTTCCTCTGGGCATAGACATTTGCAGTAATAACATAACAGAACGATCAGTATCGACAGAATTATAACTAGGCTTATAAATTGCATCCATATTTACTTATCCGGAGATGGTCCTCTTAGCTTCGGCTATGCGTAGACTACTCAGCTTCTGGGATGTGACTACAGTAGAGCTTGCAGGATCCTCAAGCTTCAGCCATGCGTAGACTGACCAGCCTTCAGCGTGATCAGAGCAGGGCAGTTGTCCTTCTTATTGGTGGTTGGGTTTTGCCATAGGACTATTCGGGTGGGGCGATCTGGGCCTTGTTGGCTAATCCACTGGTCATCATCGGGAGTCACGGCTGCCGCTGGTTTCAGCCGGCTATGGTGAATCCAAGGTGTGACACCTGCAACTTTAATAGCAGTGGGAGTAGACATAATTACAATATGGGGCCCATCCCATAAGGGCCCCAGGGTTGTTGGATTCCACCTTTTAACCCAGACAGAGTCCCCTGGCTTGTGTGGATGCACTGCATCTGTTAGTCTTATAGGTATCCTTTCCCTTACCCAGCCTTGTACCTCCTGCATTGCCACTCCTAAAGCCTGCATCTGTGTTCTAAGGGTTAGCTCTCCTAACTCCTTTAAATGCCCTCTAATTTGATTGATGATTGGGGGTGGCCTTCTAAACAATATTTCATAGGGCGAATACCCAGTTTGTTTTGTAGGTGTACACCTCACCTGGAGGAGGACGATGGGCAAGTCCTGATCCCATAATAAGCGAGTTTCCTGGCAAAACTTCTTTAGTAGCTGTTTGAGTGTCTGGTTCATCCATTCCACCTTCTCTGAACTCTTCGGTCAGTAGGCTGTGTGCAATTTCCATTTGATTTTTAAAAGTTGAGTCAACTGTTGTACTACTTCTGTCACAAATGCAGGACTATTGTCTGATCCTAGGGTTAAAGGCAACCAAAGCCTTGATACGATGTCTTTTAGTAGCACCTTTGTCACCTCTCGTGCCTTTTCAGTTCTGGTGAGGGGAGGCCTCAACCCACCCCGAGAAGGTGAAACAAACACCAGCATATACCGGTAACCTCCTGCTTAAGGCAACTCTGTAAGGTCTACAAGCAGGTTCTCAAAAGGCACAGCTCCCATTTCCTGAATTCCTGGGGGTCGAGTAGGTCCTTGTTTTGGATTATTCCGGGCACAGGATAGACATTGTTCACAAACAGCACGCGTGATGGCAGAGAGCCGTGGCACATAGAAGTGTTGACCTATCAAAGTCTCTACAGCCGTCCTTCCAATGTGTGTTCCTTGATGGATCTGCTTCCCAAACCTTGGGGCTATTGTCTCTGGGACAGCTAACCTCTCGTCAGAGAACAGCCACTATCCACCTTTAATATATTTTCCTGTTTCCTGGCCAAACCAAGCTTTTTCAATTGAAGAGTAATTGGGTACCTCTGGCAAAGGGGGCTCTATAAGGAGAGGCATTGCTAGAGTTCTTTCTTCAGGTAAAGCCTTGCTCATTGCTGCCCGCCTAGCCTCTCGGTCTGCCCTCCTGTTGCCCTGCGCCTCACAGCTTTTCCCAATTTGGTGTCCTTTGCAATGAATGACAGCCACCTTCTCTGGAGCCCATACGGCTTCTAATAATTGCAAAATTTCCTCTTTATATTTTATTTCTTTTCCTTCAGTAGTCAAATGTCCTCTCTATTGTATATTGCCCCATGGGCGTCCAGGGTTGCAAAAGCACATTTCGAGTCAGTATAGATGTTTACTTTCTTCCCCTTGGCCAATAACAGTGCTCTGGTTAATGCTATTAATTCAGCCTTCTGGCCGGGCGCGGTGGCTCAAGCCTGTAATCCCTGCACTTTGGGAGGCCGAGACGGGCGGATCACGAGGTCAGGAGATCGAGACCATCCTGGCTAACACGGTGAAACCCCGTCTCTATTAAGAAATACAAAAAACTAGCCGGGCGAGGCGGCGGGCGCCTGTAGTCCCAGCTACTCGGGAGGCTGAGGCTGGAGAATGGCGTGAACCCGGGAGGCGGAGCTTGCAGTGAGCTGAGATCAGGCCACTGCACTCCAGCCTGGGTGACAGAGCGAGACTCCGTCTCAAAAAAAAAAAAAAAAAAATTCAGCCTTCTGAGCAGAAGTCCCAGAAGGTAAGGCTTGAGCCTCGACCACCGAGTGTTGGGTCACTACTGCACACCCTGCATATCGCACCCCATGTGTTATGAAACTGCTGCCATCAGTGAAGTATTCAACATCTGGGCTCTCCAAGGGGGTATCTCTGAGATCTTCCCAGCTCGAGAACACTTCGTCCACTGTATTTATGCAACAAATGGGGAAGGTCCTGCCAGCAGTGAGGCAACCCACCGTCCTTCAAATCGGGTTCCTCCACAGGCAGCAGGGTAGCTGGGTTCAAGGTATTTATAGTCTGTAGTGTTATCTGGAAATTTTACACAGAATATTTTGACCCTTTAGCATTCTAGAGTTGTACGGGCAATGATGTCCTCTTTGGTCCATTAAGGTGACTACAGCATGTGGCACCCCAATTATTAACTTCTGACCTAGGGCTAGCTTGTTGGCATCTTCTATGAGGATTGCAGTAGCTGCCAATGCCCTGAGGCAGTGATGCCAACCTAAGGCCACCAAGTCCAGTCTTTTGAATAAGTATGCCACCAGCTGATGCCAAGAGCCCAACAACTGAGTTAAGACTCCGACCGCCATTCCCTTTCCTTCGTCTGGCAACCCACGTGCTGAGGCCTGGATGAGAGCTTCCTTTATAACCTTGAAGGCCTTTTCTTGTTCCTTTTCCCATAGGAAGGGCTCCCTTTCCCTACCTTTGGTAGCCTCATGTAAGGGCCTTACTATAAGGAAGAAGTTTGAATTCCAGATTCGGAAAAATCCCGCCACGCCTAGAAATTCCCTGACCGCCTTGTAACTGGGATGGGCAATGCATATACAGCCTCCTTGCGTGCACTTCCAAGCCTGCATTGGCCTTGGGATACTATGAATCCTAGATATGCAACCTCCCAAAAACAGACTTCTGCCTTGTCCTTGAACACTTCGCAACCAGCTTCATACAGCAGTTGAAGAAGCCTCTCTGTTCCTTGGAGGCATTCCTCCCTACTAGGGGCAGCGAATAGCAAATCATCATGTATTGTAATAGCACAGAATTGTCACTAGGTGGAGCAATAGCCTCAAGGTCTGAGCCAAAGCCTCCTGGAAGATAGTGGGAGAATTCTTAAACCCTTGAGGCAGGCTTCTCCGGGTATACTGCGATTGCCCCCACTGGAAGGCAAATATAGGCCCACTTTGGGGAGCAAGCCTTAAGCAAAAGAAAGTGTCTTTTAAGTCCAGACACGTGAACCCCGCGGCCTCAGCAGGAATATGTCACAACATTGTGTATGGGTTGGGTACTATGGCATGGATAGGGGCAGTGGTCTTGTTTACTGCCCGGAGGTCCTGCACTGGCCTGTATTCACCACTTGGCTTGAGCACGGGCAGCAGAAGAATATTCCAGGAGGACCTACATTTCACTGTAATCCCATGTTCATAGAGTTGATCTAGATGTTTTGTTATGCCTTCAATTGCTTCTCTGGGTAATGGGTATTGACAGACTCTTAACAGGGCAGCATGACAGTTAAGCTCTACTACTGCTGGGGGTCTGTTTAGAGCAAGTCCAGGGGGGTTGTCCTCAGCCCATACACCTGGTACCTTGAAAAGCATTCCCCATGTATTGTGTAAGTCCAGGTCCTGCAGCCTCCTGGTACACAGTTCATAGAGCCGCCATTCCTCAGCTATTAGGACAGCTAGAGTCAAGACCATTGCCTTTGGCTTCCCTATCTCCAGGGTCATATTCCCATTAGGTGTAAAGGAAATTTTTGCTTGCAGTTTCTGAAGTAAGTCTCTCCCCAACAAGGGCACTGGGCAATTTGGCATGTATAGAAACTCATGCTGCACTTCTTGTCCCCCAATAACACATCTCCTGGATTTGCAAAAAGGTCCCTTTTCTTTGGCCCCAGTAGCCCTTACAGTAGTAGCACAGTTCCTTGTGGGGGGGCTAATTAGGTGAGTTACCACAGAGAAATCAGCCATAGTGTCATCCAAAAAAATCCATTGATTGGTCCCCTATTTCCATAGAGAACATAGCCACCCCCTGACCTCAGGGCCTAAAAAGATGGAGCCCAGTCTCTCTCAGTCCTCAAAATTCTTGGCCCCTGCTAAGCCGATCACATCGGGATCTGCCTTTGAGGCGCCATGACTAGCAACAGAACGCTGCACTTGGGTGTTAGACCATTGACCATCATCTCCATCCTTTTCCTTTTTGGGACACTCATCTTTCCAGTGGCCCGTTTGCCTGCACCTTGGACATTGGTTCCTGTCCAACTAAGACCGGCTTTCCTCTCCCAGGCATGTCTGCTCCCTTCCTCAGCCTCTGCCTTGGCCATGCCCTCTAGCAAATCCAGGGTTACTTTCCGCTAGTGAAGCAGCTATAAATTGAGCTATGTCTTTGTTTCTGTTTCTGGTTTTTCTTTCTTCCTTTCTCTCTGCCTCTTCTTCCCAGTTTATGCATACTTTGCTTCCTATTTCCAGGAGTTCACTAATATTTTTCCCTGCAAAGCCTTCAAGCTTCTGAAACTTTCATCTTATGTCTCCCTGTGCTTGACTGACAAAGGTCTTATTTATCATATTTCGGTTTTCAGGAGCCTCCGGAATAACCGGAGTGTACAGCCTATATGCCTCACAAAACCTTTCATAAAATGCACTTGGGCTTTCATCAGGCTTTTGGTGCACTTCTGACATTTTACTCATATTCATTGTCTACATTCAGGATGCCCTTCTATATAGCTGTAGCCATTCCATGTCCCTTGCCTCATTTGGGTCCCAGTTAGGGTCCTCATTTGGGTATCGCTCCATGGCAAACTGGTGCAGGTTAGGGGTGGCCTCTGGGGCTTCCCCTTCTAACTACCTGAGAGCTGCCTGATTAACTCTCATATGCTTCTCTGTATTAAATAAAGTTAGCAAAAGCTGTTGACAGTCCGGCAGGGTTGGGTTATGTGTCATAATAATAGAATTCACCAAATCAATGAGAGCCTGAGGCTTTTCTGTATAGGAGGGGGTGTGCTGTTTCCAATTGAAGAGATCAGTAGTGGAGAAAGCCTGATGAACATAAAGCCTAGAGCTGCCTTGTATCTGCCCCTGGTCATCATAAACTTGTGTCCTGGTCTCTTGAAGTGGCATCTGCAAAGCCTGTGTTAGGCCTGAGTGGAGGCACCCAGCTGCCTCGCCCTGTCCATCTTCCCTGTTTCTTTTCTAATGGGGGATTCCTTTTATCTGGGTGGGGGAGACTGAGGCTCACTTTCCTCCAAGCCTGGCTCTCCAGACACTCCTGACTCTGCCTCCTGCCTTATTCTGGCCAAAGATGGGTAGACTGGCACATATGGTGGTGTACATTCCCTTTCCTCAGGTGGGACCTGAAGAACTGGTTTCAGCTGAGGCTTCAGGGATTTCTTTTCCTAGAAGACATTAGGAGCTTTAGGTTTCTCTGCTTACTTTGGTTGGGCTGCCTGAGCCACTAATGCCTTGCAATATCCCTCTAGGCAGGGCTGTAGTCACTTGCACCACATTGAGCCAAGAGTCTATATAGGGAAACTGGTCTGGGTATCCTGGTTGTCCTCCAACTCCAGTGACCACCTTAAACACATGGCCAATTAATTGCCTGTCTATTGTACCTTCAGAGGGCCACCCCACATTGAAAGCAGGCCCATCTATGTCACAGTATGTCCTTAACTTTTGAGCAACCGGTTTCATCCCATAATCACCTCTCAATCCTTTTTTAAAATTATTTCTCATGCACTCCAAAGGAGTTGCTTTCAATGCTTTCCCCCTCATTTCCTCCCTTGCAGTGCACTTTCACTCTCATTTTCACTCTCGGGTCCACCAGACTGGGTCTTATTACAAGAGTTTCAGATGCTGATTAGCCAGGAACATGCCTTCTCCTGTCATGGCCTGCTGCAGCTGTGAAACTGGTCCTATCAGCTGTATGCAACATCCTACGTCTGATTTCCCCTGAACTCATGTCCTACACACATACACCCAGTCCATGCTAAGGGATCTGTGCCTCCCCATGTCACTCCCTGCATTGGCCTCTCCCAAGACCATCTTTTTCACACACCTCTCCTGCCACAAGATTCCTCATCAGATAAAACAAACCTCTCTCATGTCCTGGGTAAGCCTCTCTCGTGTCCTGGGTAGGTTCACATGCACCCTCCCACTCCCAGTTGGGATGGCAAGCTATTCTTGCCACCCTGCCAGCAAGCTTTACCTTGCTTCACTTGCTGCTCTATTGGCCCATTTCCTTGTTTTTTCCAGTTCCAGTGTTAATGGGGACATGAGGTGCATCCAAATTGGCAAGCCACTCCTGCTACCCCCAGCCACTCTGGGTTGGATTAGTGTTCACTCCCCGGGAGGTGATCAAGCTCCCCTTCATCCTTATGGGACGGGCTTTGCTGCCTTGGGCCCTTGCTCTTTACCACGGTTCCTGAAGTGCTGGTATCATCCTGCAGCCCCGTTCCCAGTTCTATTGCACTGCTGGGCAGGGCGCCAGGATGTGGGGAGGGCTGGTTTCCATCTGGTTGAAGCTCCTCTTTGGTGTGCTTTGGATGCTGGGTCTCCCCACACCCAGGGCTCTAGTCTCGCAGGCAAAGGAGACAGTAAATCTGTCATCTCCAATCCCAGGTGAGCCCCCAGAAATGTAGCGGGATTTTTAAGGAATCAGAGAGACCAATGGGGTTCAGGAGGATATTCATTAATTATTTAGGTGCACCAGCCCAGTCAGATTAACATCCAAAGGACTGAGCCCATCCAAAGGACTGACTGAGTTAAGTTACCTTTTAAGCATTTCATGTGGTAGGGGGAGATCTGTGCAGAGGGAAGCATACTACAGAAGTGAGAAACAAAGCCAGTTATTCAATTGAGACATGCATTACATCATTTCTTACTTTTTAAGGAGAAACATGTTTTGCAACTTGAGTTTATCTGTCTAGTGACCTCACAGCTGCACAGCTAGGGAAACAGGCTCTTCACAATGCTTGAGAAAGGAGGAAAGAAAAGGCTCACTAACCACAGAAAAACAAGCAGTTAATTTTTAAAGGACTCCAGCTCTTTCTCTTTCTTGGGAGGAATTGGGTTTTCTTCCATACAACTGAGTTTCTGCTTACACACTCTTTAATTTCTTTTAATTCCTGTTCCAAAAAGAGGGGAGTGACCAGGTTGTTCACACTCTTCCATCACTGCATGCTGGGTTCCTGGTATATGCATTGTGTAAACATTCATCAAGCTGTTCTTTTATAATATATGTATATATTATTTGTGTGAAATTAAAAACATACATTTTGATTTTTTATTTATCCTTTTTATTTCTTCTTCAGTCACTTTTTGACATATACTTTTCTGGAAAAATAATTTTATCTAAATTTTTAAATTTAATAACATAAAATTGTTTAAAATAACATCATGTTTAAAAGTTTTTATTGTTCTTATTTTTTTGAGATAGAGTCTTGCTCTGTAACCCAGGATGGAGTGCAGTGACACGATCTTGGCTCACTTCTACCTCTGCCTCCCGCATTCAAGCAATTCTCCTGCCTCAGCCTCCCAAGTAGCTGGGATTATAGTTGCATGCCCCCACACCCTGCTAATTTTGTATTCTTAGTAGAGACCAGATTTTGCCATGTTGGCTAGGAAGGTCTCAATCTCTTGACCTTGTGATCCGCCTGCCTCGGCCTCCCAAAGTGCTGGGATTGCAGGCATGAGCCACTGTGCCTTAATATAGAAGGTATCTAAAATAAACTACATCATATGTACATGATAAACTATTGAAAGATTGTCTTTTGATGTCATAAACATTATAAGGATGCTACTGTCAAGATTTTTATTAAACATTGAATTTATGGTCCCAGCCAACGGATTAAAATGAGATCAGTTTTACAGCTATACTTTAAAGTATAACAAGTCAATAAGCTAGTACCTAAACAGTTGGTTCTACCTGGGTAGACTGGATTCCTACATAGCAACTGACACAACAATTTTTCACATAGATTGAGAATTTAAAACTTTTAGGAGAAAATACAAGATAATATTGTTGTTATAACTGTGGGTGTAAAACAATTTCTTAAACATGGCACAATATAAAAACTTGCATAAAAATATTTATAAATTAGATGAAATTTTAAGAACTTTTGATTATCAAGAACTTAGAAAAACATGTTTGAATAAAAATGGTGGAAAGGCAAATCATAACTAAGAAAAAACTATGTAAAAACATATTATAAAAATTAGTATTTAGAAAATATACTTTATAGAATATGTATTCATATACAAAGAAATGAAATACATTAAAAATGGACAGATGGCACATCTTAAAACACAATGACCAATTAACCTCTGAAAAATGCTAACTTCTTTAGTAACTATGGAAATGCTAATTAAAACTATAAATGATACACTTTTCTGATTCTCCATTTTGTCAAAAAATATGTCTAGTAATTCCAAAGTTGGTAAAAATAGAGTAACTGGAATTCACGAATAACTGCTGGCTATAGAATTCGTTTACAAATTGATGTATATTCACACTATGCAGCAGTGAAAATGGACAACTATAGCTACGCAAAGCAACATGGAAAAATAGAAACAATTATAATTTAAAAAGCAAGTCACAGATGGAAGCTTGTAGAATTGATCTAAAGTCAAAAAACAAGCAACACTGAAACGTATATTGTTTACAGATAAAATTGCATAAAGTAGGCTGGGCACCATGGCTCATGCCTGTAATCCCAGCACTTTGGGAGACCAAGGTGGGTGAATCACAAGTTCAAGAGATCGAGATCATCTGGCCAACATGGTGAAACCCCGTCTCTTACTAAAAGTTCAAAAATTAGCTGGGCATGGTGTCGCATGCCTGTAGTCCCAGCTACTCGGGAGGCTGAGGCAGGAGAATCACTTGAACCCGGGAGATGGAGGTTGCAATGAGCCGAGATCACACTACTGCACTCCAGCCTGGCAACAGAGCAAGACTCTGTTAAAAAAAAAAAAAAAAAAAATGCATAAAGTAAATGATAACACGAAATTCAGATACTGATTACTTTGGGTTAGGACGTTGTTTTTTGTTTGTTTGAGATGGAGTTTTGCTCTTGTTGACCACGCTCAAGTGCAATGGCACAATCTCAGCTCACTGCAACCTCTGCCTCCTGGGTTCAAGCAATTCTCCTGCCTCAGCCTCCCAAGTAGCTGGTATTACAGGCATATGCCACCACGCCTGGCTAATTTTGTATTTTTAGTAGAGATGGGGTTTCTCCATGATGATCAGGCTGGTCTTGAACTCCTGACCTCAGGTGATCTGCCTGCCTAAGCCTCCCAAAGTGCTGGGATTACAGGCATGAGCCACTGTGCCCAGCCAGGTTAGGAGGTTCATAGGAAAATTCAGAGGTATCTACTTCTCAGGAATGCATGATGATTTTATGAAGTTACACTGAAAGTTTCCTGAGTGTAGAGACCAATACTTTCTTTTCTATTTTATTTTCTAAGGCTACCAAAAGGATAGCTTATCATGTGTGGTCAACACACATTTATCAGTTAAAAGAATGAATACATATTCTTTGTAAAATGTGAAACTATGCAAATCAAGCTTTTATGATTTTTATTTCCTATAGTTAACAGAATCAAATAGAAAATAGTAAAGTATAAAATTCAGAAAGCACTACTGAAAGTTTAATGTTAACCCAGCACTTGCAGGTAAAAATACAACAAAATTTTTAGTTTCCACATTTGTGACCATTATAATTACATTAAAATTGTCCCATAATTACATTAAAATTTTCCCATGAGGATAGAGCATGAAATCTGACTTCAATAGAGCACAATTTAAGAGGAAAAGGCTGAAATAAAAAAAAAATGAAAAGAAAAGAATAAAAATTTGATTGGGTCAAACCTCTAAGTTCTTCTCCATACTTTTTTTTTTTTTTTTTAAATAGAAAATAATTTTTACCTCTGCTAGTGCAGAGTTAGACTGGCTGGTGGAGCCCAAGCCCCTCTGTCCCCCTCGGGTGGCAGTGGCTGATCTCTGGTCAGGCATGAGGGGTGCCTCCATGTACGAGTTCAGTCAGGGTGTGGAAAAAATTATACAGAAAGATGCAAACCTTCTTGGAAGGCCAGGAGGTTTTTGCAAAGCTTCAGGAAGGAATGAACCAAAGGCGGCTGTTCTTTCCCAGAGGCAATTAGGCAGTAGTAGGTACAAAGGAATGTAGGGGAGCTTATCTAAAGACTTTGTTTAATCATGCTGTCCTAAGACGGACCTTCGATCATTTGTGGGCAGAACTTCTCTCTGCTGGGGGGTTGACAATGTTAATTACCCACTAATTGTGTTTACTCGAGACTTCTGTCATTTAATCTGTAATAAATACATGCAAACTTTGCCAGCTTATGGAGGTGGGTGCTGCTCACTCTGTCAGCAGAGCCCCTTAGCTGCAGTGACAGGCAAAATATCTGTGTCAGTGTACGTCTTTCATCCGTCACTGTGCCAGAGTCTGTGGGTCCCTCCTCACTACCCTGGACTCTTCTATGGTGTCACCAAGCCCCTGCATCATCCTGTCTGTCTCTCTGATGAAAGGGGAGGTGGCAGCATAAAGATGGTGGGGGAACTGCCCAGCATGCCATGGAAAGCTTGCCCAGCTGCGTGAAATGCTCTGGTTGACAGGTTTCTGCACACCAAGCTGGGCCATGACGAAGGGTTAGAGTGGAGGTGTACCAAGGTGTGGGCGCTTTGGCTGCTGCAGGAGCTGCCCCACTGGCAGGAGGTGGCAATAGCCATAGTCACTGAAAACAAGGTTCTGCTGATAAATCTCAGACAAGGAACAGAAGAACCCAGAGAAACTGCTGAAGAGATTGAGCCAAATGGACAGACTGTTGGGGCGGCTGAGGGTGAAACTGCACGAACATCCCCAAGGATAGAAACGGAAATGATGAAGGAGTCTGGGAAATGAATGACAGAAGAGAAAATACAGCAGTGAACATGGTAAGGTGTTGACAATTCTGGTCCACTGGATCCCACCATCTCTAAGACAGTAAATCTCATCACAGTCACCACCCAGCAAGTTGCCACCACAGCATTTCCTGTTTGTTCCTAAATAAAGGTGATTCTCATCATAAGGGCAAACACAAATAGTAGTCTATTATGTTTTTAACTAGACTGTAGGGCTTTCATTTACTTTTTCTAAGTTCTCATAATTTTGAAAATGCAGTTGACACATATATGACTTAAGAAGTTTTTGATAGTCTAACGTTACCTGAATTGTTCAAAAACCACTATATTTTAAATTAAGAAGAATAAACAATGTATTTGTTTTATATATTGAAAGCTTAGAGTCACAAATAATGCTCTTGTTTATGATTTGAAAACTTTAAAGTTTGGTTTTCCATCTGCACATACAGAAAACATTGTATCACACCAAAACATTTGTTTTTTAAAGTGGCAGTCATAGTTCCTGTCTGTCTGGATATATTTTGGACTTTTCTATGTTAAGCATAACATAAGAAAGAAATTTCATTAGCCAGGCATGTAGGCTCACGCCTGTAATCTCGGCACTTTGGGAGGCTGAGGCAGGAGCTTTGCCTGAGGTCAGGAGTTCGAGACCAGCCTGGCCATCATAATGAAACTCGTTTCTACTAAAAATACAAAAAATTAGCTGGGCATGGTGGTGGCACCTGTAATCCCAGCTACTTGGGAGGCTGAGGCAGGAGAATCACTTGAACCTGGGAGACGTAAGTTCCAGTGAGCCAAGATTGTGCCACTGCACTCGAGCCTGGGCAACAAGAGCAAAACTCCTTCTCAAAAAAAATAAAAATAAAAAAGGGAAAGAAAAGAAAAGAAAAGGAAAAAAGAATTTCATTTTGTTTTAGGTAATCTAAGATTGTTGTACACAAAAAACTTCACAGATTACAGTAGGGTTCAGGAAACTATGTATACAACCTAACATTAATATCACTATTTTCTGATGTCTAAATTTTTTTTAATTTAATTTAATTTTATTTATTTATTCATTTTTTTGAGACAGAGTCTCGCTCTATCTCCCAGACTGGAGTGCAGTGGTGTGATCTCGGCTCATTGCAAGCCCCACCTCCTGGGTTCACGCCATTCTCCTGCCTCAGCCTCCCGAGTAGCTGGGACTACAGGCGCCTGCCACCACGCCTGGCTAATTTTTTGTATTTTTAGTAGAGACGGGGTTTCACCGTGTTAGCCAGGATGTTCTCGATCTCCTGACCTCATGATCCACCCGCCTCCGCCTCCCAAAGTGCTGGGATTACAGGTGTGAGCCACCATGCCCAGTCATATTTTTTTTTTTTTTAAACAAATGTCTCCACAAATTCTGGCATATTTTATAAACTAGCAGAATACTAAAGAAATGGGTGGTTTGCCATACTATATGAATACTGGCATTCAATTAAAATAACTATTTTCATCAAAATTTAGTCAGCAGATTTAAATAATTTCTTAATTTTTCAGTCAGCGATAGACATTCACAAATATTTCAGAAATCAAAGTTGCATTAGGTTTTACTTAGTAGTAATATGTATATAAGATCAAGGATCTGTTCAAAATAGATATTTCTCATCAATAATTTGATGCTTTCAAATACCCAGAAGTCTCGTTTTAATCAGATGAAGTCTGAGGATAGTTTACTAATTTCACTTTTTGTATGATGTGTATACAATTTTCTAATTTAACCTAATATTGATGATGGGTAAACAAATCAACATTTTTTTTCAAATCTCATAAGTCTATTATGTTGTTGAAGATATTTTTAGTTAACATTCTGTCTTTCAGTACTGTTTATAGGAATTTACATCAAGTCAAATTTGCTCAAACTGTTAATCAGTGTCAGCTGCCAGATTCCAATTCAGTTTTAGTGTGCCTGTACTTTTCTTTCTATAACCTATGAACTAAATTTATATTACTTAATTAAATGTTATATAATGCAGCTCACATATTTAAAACAAAACCACCAGGTAAAATGAATTCTGGCTTAGTATAAAGAAGCTGTTACCAAATTAGTGTCACATATACAGATGGATGTGGCTCAACAAAATTTTATACAAAGAAATTTGGATTGAACTACATGTGTTGCCATGACTTAGCCTCTAATGACCTTATAAATAAAGACAAATTTCTACACGTTTATTCATTTTTTTCCATTATGTCTAAAGGTAGCATGTCAAGAAATCTCATGCTACTGTCTGAAAAAACACATTCTACTGTTACCTAAGAAATAAACTGGATGGCATTTTTATAACCTTGCACCACATAAGGAAAAACTGCAATGTAGTCTGATAAATGCAGATTCCATCACTTGGAAAAGGATAATCCAGAATGCCACTTTCAATATTTAAGTATTTAACCTTTTGGTTGAAAAATGTAGTAAAATAGAGCTCTTGGTAAGTTTTGTGTAGCTTAACATCAGTATAAAATAGGAAAAAAATCTTTTAAAATATAAACAAACAAAAACTTACACCAAAAAACAAAAACATTCACCAATGCATACATATTGACTGAAGCTCCAGGGATGTAAAATAATTTTTCCTGGGTACACAGCTAGTGACCCAAATCAAGCTCAAATGTTTAATTTTAAAAATTTCATTTTCCCACTTTTGACAATATTGACGTAACAGCTAAATCTTAGTCTTAGAGTTGATAGTTGAAAATAAACTAAGACAAGTACTACTGAGGCTAGCTAGGTAGCCAAGAAAGCCACCATGTCCTCAGGACATGCAGTAGCCATGGCAATTGCATGGTGACAGCATATTGTAACACAATAAACCCCAATGTCTGCACTGTATTTCAGCTCACTGAAGAACAGCTCTCTTCAGCAGGGAAACTCACCTGTAAAGAGCATGCACATTTTTATTTTACTTGTCCTCTGACCTTTTACTCATTATAATAGTAAAAAATACACACGTGAGTGGAGGTTTAAGATGCTAATGAGATATGTGACACATAAAAGCATGTACAGCCACTGTGTATGTGCACCAATAGGACCACCCAGAACATGCTTACTAATAACACCACTTTCCACCTCTTTGTAAATAATTATCTAAGACTCCCATAAATGGAGTCTCTCTAGTTTCAGTCTTTGCTGTCTCATTTTTTTTGTTTTTATTTTTATTTTTTTTAAGACGGAGTCTCGCTCTGTCGCCCAGGCTGGAGTGCAGTGGCCGGATCTCAGCTCACTGCAAGCTCCGCCTCCCGGGTTCACTCCATTCTCCTGCCTCAGCTTCCAGAGTAGCTGGGACTACAGGCGCCCGCCACCACGCCCAGCTAGTTTTTTTTGTATTTTTTAGTAGAGACGGGGTTTCACCGTGTTAGCCAGGATGGTCTCGATCTCCTGACCTCGTGATCCGCCCGTCTCGGCCGCCCAAAGTGCTGGGATTACAGGCGTGAGCCACTGCGCCCGGCTGCTGTCTCATTCTTATAAGCAGCCGACCCTGAATCCCTTCTCTCTTGGGGCTATTTTGCACCTAATTTTTAAAATAGTATTTCTACTTTGCAATAAATCCCTCTATGTTGCATCTGCATTATTTGTGTCTTTTGTTTAAATTTTTGAAACAAAGAACTGAGGTCTCACAACAGCCATCAACACTATAGTGCTTTGTTTTGTATTCTTCATTAACATTATTTTTGGGGATATGTCAATATCTACATTTTAAACACAGCCAAAACTGCTAAATTAAAAATTTAAATGATCATAAAAGGACGTATATTTTTCAAGTTTCAGCTTTATTACACTTTACATATTCAAATTTTTAAAAAATTCTGACACAATTATATCTGTCAAATTTAACATCTTACATAATAATTTGAATTCACTTCCAAAATGATTTATATTCATTTATTGTTATATTTACTTTTGATCAAATTTGACTTTTCAAACTAAATAAAAACTAAAGCATGTTTTCAAAGTTTCAAGGAACTAAAGCTTACTGGCATCAAATGCTCTGTAGTAAAATTAACAAATAAAACCATCTTTTTGTCAATATTTTATGTCTGAACACTTAAGCATCAAGGACAGGACTCTGGATGATGTTGAGTGAATATTTAAATTAATGAAGTAGAAAATAATTATCAGAATAGAATAAGTGATGGATACAGAAACATAGTACTTGACAAAACCATTCAGAGTATGTTTGACAAACAAGAAGATTGCATAGGACCTGCACTGCACTGCACTACTAATGTAAAGCGTTCTCTGTAATTTTAGTCTTTATTCTCAACCTTACAACCACCACATACTCACATACACAGAATAAATAAGATTAACTCCTTTTCCTAGAAGGCAGTGATTCCTCTTTTATCCTATTACATCTGTTCCACATTGCTATGATAATGCTGTTGAAGTGCACCCTCTTACACCAGAAGATCACCTGTGTGAATGTGAATAGACCGACACTGGAGAGGTCCAGCTCAGCACGCTCATTTGAACTGCCTCTTTGCATTTCCAGCAGTTAAAAATGCCTCTGAAGAGTGAAAATAAAGTTACTGCTGATTAAGCAGAGAGTTTAACATGGAAAAAGGTTTTTTTCAATTGTTTAAAAATTACATTGCACGGACTACAACTTTTAAAATGTAAAATGCATGACATAATACTGCACAAAAAAATAGAATAGAAATGATAGGGTTGGCCACAAAGGACAGCCAAAGCTCTATTATGGCAATATAGAAAAATACATATCTACTGTCAGAGGAGGGTACTTGAAGTGTTTGAGAAATGTACTCTAAAAATCTAAAATTGTTTTTAGTATTAGTTTCTATAAAAAATGTTCCTTAAGCATTTTTAATTTTTGAAAAAGTTAAATCCATGCTGTTTGTTTTTGAGATGGAGTCTCCCTCTCACCCAGGCTGGAGCGCAGTGGCACAATCTTGGCTCACTGCAACCTCCACCTTCTAGGTTCAACCAGATAAATATTCTTACCAGCTCCATTTAATGCTTTGCCAAAAAAATAATTAATTAAAATATGGTAGAAAAAAGTACACTAAAAAACAAATACATGATAATATGAACTAGGGAGGAAAAGCTCGCATTTGGGAATGCTAGAAGAAACTGGAAATTTAGTATCTTACTGCAAGCTAGATTGAGGCTGGAGAAATGAGGGATGGGTCCCAAGACCCTGCTTGGGACACAGGTGAAAAATGCAGCAGAAAATCAGTTCCCTGTGGAGTGTGAAAATAATTAAGTGGCAGGCAATTAGACTGAGGTGTTTCTAGTCCCTGGGTTCCTACTTCAAAAAAACAAACAAACAAAAAATCGAACTCAGGTGCATTATTTTTAATTACCACATTCAGAAAAACAAAATTCAGGCTTCAGCAACTATAAACTACCAATTAAGCTCTGATTACATACCAGGAATTTTTCACCTTTAATGTACAAATTAAGACACCACGTAAAAAAAAAAAAAAAAAAAAAAGGCATCACATGGCTGGGTGCAGAGGCTCACACCTGTAATGAGGTCTGAGGCTGAGGTGGGCAGGTCACGAGGTCAAGAGATCATGATGATCCTGGCCAACATGGTGAAACCCTGTCTCTACTAAAAGATACAAAAGTTAGCTGGGCGTGGTGGTGCGCGCCCCTAGTCCCAGCTACTCGGGAGGCTGAGGCAGGAGCATCTCTTGACCCCGGGAGGCAGAGGTTGCAGTGAGCTGAAATCACACCACTGCAGGCCAGCCTGGGCGACAAAGCAAGACTCCGTCTCAAAAAAAAAATTTAAAAAAAAAAGGAGGAAAAAATGCTAGGCACCGTGTAACTGTACCTAACCAATTACTAAACTTGGTTTTCTTCATCATGCATTTTATAAAAGACTTTCCTTCAAGCCTCTCCCATAGACCACAAACTACAAACCATAGCTGGGTGCTCTACAATTCTAGAACCACTCTTTGATTAAATTCTTCAGTATTTTTGCAGTAACTCCCATAAATTTTTAATAGGAGAAAATAGGAACTGGGAACCCCATGGACCAATGCTCTTCCCATTCATGAACCTGCACTCCAAGTCAGGATTCTCCTCTGACGACCCTCCCGTGGTCCTTGCACAATCAGAGAGAGATGCAGTGCTGTGGATGCAGAGCTGCCCAGAGAAGGCACCAGGCCAGGGCACAGTCACTGCCCAGGGAAGAGACAGGACACCCAGGGGGCCGGCTGTCGGCACAGCCACCATATTGTGGCTGAAGGGGACTGAGGCTGAGCTGGGCAAGGAGAACTTGGGGTATATAACATGGCCTACCTTTCTCTAAGATAGACCATATGATAGGCCACTAAACAAGTCTTAATACATTTAAGAAAATCAAGATTATATCAAGTAGTCTCTCAAACCACATGGGGATAAAATTGAAAATCAACTCCAAAAGAAACCTTCAAAACCATGCAAACACATGAAAATTGAATAACCTGCTCCTGAATGATCACTGGGTCAATAATAAAATCAAGATGGAAATTTAAAAATTATTTGAACTGAATGATAATAGTGACACAACCTATCAAAACATCTGGGATACGGCAAAAGTGATGCTAAGAGGAAAGTACATAGGCTTAAATGCCTACATCAAAAAATCTGAAAGAGCACAAATAGACAATCTAAGGTCACACTTCAAGGAACTTGAGAAATAAAAACAAACCAAACCCAAACCCAGCAGAAGTAAAGAAATAACCAAGATCAGAAAGGCAAAAACAAAAAAAAACAAAAAAAAAAACACTTCTTTTATCAAAACCTGTATTTAATTACTCATCACAGAAAAGATAGAAAATAATCTAAGTTAATAAATTAAGTGTGTATGTGGGTGTTTGCATCTGTGTGTTTGGTTACTATTATAGATTACTAAAATGGGTTAGTTTCTATAGATTACTAAATATAGATTACTAAAATGGAAAGTTTCATGTGCTGATTTGGAAGCTTCAGTGTTAGGTGCATATGTATTTAGAATTGTAATATTTTTCTGTTTGGCAGGGTTTTTATCATTATATAATATCCCACTTTGTTTTGTCTTAACTGCTGTTGCTTTAAAGTGTGTTTGTCTGATATATGAATAGCTACTCCTGCTCACTTTTGGTATCCATTTGCATGGATTTTTTTTTCACATTTTTACCTTAACCCTTGTGTGTTAGGTGAGTTTCTTGAAGGCAGCAGATACTTGGTTGGTGAATTCTTATCTATTCTGCAATTCTGTATCTTTCAAGTGGAACATTTAGGCCATGTACATTCAATGTTAGTATTGAGATGTGAGGTACTATTTCATTTATCATGCCATTTATTGCCTGAATACCTTGTTTTTTTTTTTAATTTGTTGTATTCATATTTTATAGGCCCTGTGAGATTTATGCTTTAAAGATGTTCTGTTTTGATATTTTTCCAGGACTTCTTAGAGTTCCTTTTAGCAGTTTTTGTAGTGCTGGCTTGGTAGTGGTGAATTCTCCCAGCATTTGTTTGTATGAAAAGACTTTTTTCTCTTCAATTATGAAGCTTAGTTTTCCTGGATACAAAGTTCTTCACTGATAGTAGGTTTGTTTAAGGAGGCTGAAAATAGGGCCCCCATTCCTTCTTGCTTGTATTTTTCTGTTTATGTGATAGATTTTTATTTTATATATTTTTAGGTTACCTGGTGCTTTTGCCTCACAGCTCTTAACATTCTTTCCTTTGCCTTGACTTTAGATAACCTGATAACAATTCGTCTAGGCAATGGTCATTTTGCAATGAATGTCCCAGGTGTTCTTTGAGCTTCTTGTATTTGAATGTCTAGGTCTCTAGCCAAGAAAGAAAAGTTTACCTCAATTACTTTTCCAAATATGCTTTCTGACCTTTTAGATTTCTCTTCTTCCTTAGGAATGCAAATCATTTTTAGGTTTGGTAATTTAATATAATTCCAAACTTCTTGGAGGCTTTGCTGATTTTTTTTATTATTTTTTGTTTGCCTTTGCTCAATTGGGTTAATTCAAAAACCTTGTTTTTGAGCTGAGAATTTCTTTCTTCTACTTGTTCAACTCTATTACTGAGACTTTTCAGAACATTTTGCATTTCTCTGTGTGTTTTTTATTTCCTGAAGTTGTGATTTTTTTATTCTATTTTTTTCACTGAAGATTTCTCCCCTCATATCTTGTATTATTCATTGATTTCCATAAATTGGACTTTACCTTTCTATGGTACCTACTTGATTAGTTTAATAATTGACTTTCTAAATTTTTTTTAGGCGCTACATGGATTTCTTCTTGGTTTGGATTCATTGCTGGTAAACTTGTATGATTTTTGGATGATGTTAAAGAACATTATTTTTTTCATATTACCACAATTGTTTTTCTGGTTCCTTCTCATTTGGGTAGACTATGTGAGAGGGGAGTTCTGGGGGCTCAAGGCTTCTGTATACATTCCTTTGTCCCACAGGGTGCTCCCTTGATGTAATACCCTAACCTTTTTTCTAGGGATGTGGTTTCCTAAGAGCTGAACTACAGTGATCGTTATTTCTCTTCTGGATCTAGCCACACAGCAGGGCTATTAGTCTCTGGGCTGGCACTTGGGGGTGTCTGCACACAGTCCTGTGATATGAATCGTCTTCAGGTCTCTCAGCCATGGATACCAGCACCTGCTGTGGTGGAGGTTGCAGAGGAGTGAAATGGACTGTATGCGCATCCTTAAATGTAATTGTTTAATGCACTAGTTTTCTGCTGGTTGGCCTCCTACCAGGAGGTGAAGCTTTCAAGACAGCATCAGCTGTAGTCGTATAGGGAGGATCAGGTACTGAACAGGGCCTTAGAACTTTCAAGAGAATATGAATTTTGTCTTCGGCTAAATTCATCAGGTGGGGGCCAGCTAGGACCATCAGGTGGGGGCAGGGTTAGGCAAGTCTGAGCTGACTCTCCTTTGGAGGGGCTTGCCCTGGCTGCTGTGGTGAGATGGAGGTGTGGTTCCCAGGCCAATGGAGTTATGTTCCCAGGAGGATTATGGCTGCCTCTGGTGGTGATGCATGTTGTCAAGAAAGTGGGAAAAAGCAGACAGTCACAGGCCTCACCCAGCTCTCACATGACCCAAAAGACCAGTCTAGCTCCCACGATGTCTCTCCCCTCAACAGCACCAGGTTAGTTTTCAGGGAATGGGTGAGCAGGGCTGAGAACTTGCCCCAGGCTACCAGTCTCCCAGCAAAGAGAGCAAGCAGAGCTTTTACACCTTTCCACCAGTCAAGTCTGCACATTGGATTCATGCCCTCCTCCGAGTTCTGGCAAGAAAACTTCACGTTTGGTTGGAATTGTTACCAAGTTAAGCTGGAGGTAAAACCATTTTATATTTTTAATAAAAGTTTTTTTTTCAAACTTTCTGCCAACTTACAGATCTAAATATATTTAGCTTTTCTATATCCTATAAAAATAAGATTCTAATCAGGCATGGTGGCTCATGCTTGTAATCCCAGCATTTTGGGAGGCCAAGAAACAGACTGTTTAAACTCAGAAATTTGATACCAACATGGCAAAAACCCATGTCTACACAGTATACAAAAATTAGCAGTCAGGCACGGTGGCTCACATGTGTAATCCCAGCACTTTGGGAGGCCAAGGCTGGTGGATCATGAAGTCAGAAGATTGAGACTATCTTAGCTAACACGGTGAAATGCTGTCTCTACTAAAAATACAAAAAGTTAGCTGCGTGTGGTGGTGGGCACCTGTAGTCGCAGCTACTTGGGAGGCTGAGGCAGGAGAATCACTTGAACCTGGGAGGTGGAGCTTGCAGTGAGCCAAGATTGCGCCACTGCACTCCAGCCTAGGCGACAGAGACTCCGTCTCAAAAAAAGAAAAGAAACAGAAAAATTAGCTGGGCATGATAACCAGCACCTGCATTACCTGCTATTCAGGAAGCTGATTTAGGAGGATTACCTGAGCCCAGGAGCTTGAGGCTGCAGTGAGCCACGATCAATCTACCGCACTCCATCCTGGGTGAGAGTGAAATCCTTTCTAAAAAAAAGCCAAAGCATATCAACCTAAAATTCTGTGGGTTTTTTTTTTTAATTGTTGTTATTACTCTAAGAGTTTTGAGGTAAAGGTGTTGTTTGGCTACATAGATAAGTTCTTTAGCAGCAATGTCTGAGATTTGGGTGCACCCAGCAACTGAGCAGTGTATACTGTACCCAGTGTGGAATCTTTTAGTTCTCACCCACCTCCTGCTCTTCCCCTCAAGTTCTCAGAGTTCATTATATAATTCTCATGCTTTGGAATCCCCATAGCTTAGCTCCCATTCACTTAGAATAATGATCTTCTAATCCATTCAAGTTGCTGTGAATGCCATTACTCCATTTTTTAATGGCTGAGTATTACATGATATATACAAATCACATTTTCTTCATCCACTTGATGGTTGACGGGCATTTAGGGTGCTTCCATTTTTCTGCAATTGGAAATTGTTTTGCCACAAACACGCCTGTGCAAGTGTCTTTTTTATATAATGACTTTTTTCTGCATGTAAATACCCAGTAGTGGGTTTGCTGGATCAAATGGTAGTTCTACTTTTAGTTCTTTAAAAAAATCTCCTGGCTGCGTGTGCTGGCTCAAGCCTGTAATCCCAACACTTTGGGATGCCAAGGTGGGTAAATCACCTGAAATCAGGAATTTGAGACCAGCCTGGCCAACATGGTGGAAATCCATCTCTACTAAAAGTACAAACAAATTAGCCTGTCATGGCGGCATGTGCCTGTAGTCCAAGCAACTGAGGAGGGTGAGGCAGGAGAATCACTTGAACTCAGGAGGCAGAGGCTGCAGTGAGCCGACATCACAACACTGCACTCAGCCTGGGTGACAGAATGAGACTCTATCTCAAAAATAAAAATAAATAAATTCCCAGCTGTTTTCCATAGTGATTGTACTAGTTTACATTTCCACCAGCAGTGTTAAAGTGCTCCATTTTCATCACATCCATGGCAATATCTAGTTTTTTGATGTTTTAATTGTGACCATTCTTGCAGGAGTAAGGTGGTATCACAATGTGATTTTAATCTGCACTTTCCTGAAAATCAGTGATGTTGAGCATTTTTTTTTTCAGTATTCACATTTTTTATTTCAAGGTGTAAAATATATGTGTCCAACACTGTTACTTTCATCTGCAGATGGAATAATCGAGAAGTATAAAAACCTGTACTTTTTTTTGTTTGTTTGCTTTGTTTTTGTTTTTTCTTGAGACAGAGTTTCACTCTGCTATCCAGGAAGGAGTGCAGTGGCACGATGTTGGCTCCCTGCAAACTCCGCCTCCTGGGTTCAAGCAATTCTTCTGCCTCAGCCTCTCGAGCAGCTGGGACTACAGGTATGTGGCACTATACCCAGCTAATTTTTGTATTTTTAGTAGAGGTGGGGTGTCAACATACTGGCCAGGCTGGTCTTGAACTCCTGACCTCATAATCTGCCTGCCTCGACCTCCCAAAGTGCTGGGATTACAGGCGTGAGCCAGTATGCCCAGCCCTGTACTTAACATTTTATCAAGATTATCTGCCAACAAGTTACCCATATCCAGGTTTCAATGGGTCTGGAATCTTCTTTCCACTTGATAAGGGTAAGTATTAGGAAATCCAGTTGACGACATTTTTATTTAAAAATCAAAAAGAATCAGCACAGTCAAGTTGTCTTAGTCTTAAGGATTTCTGGATTTCTTTCTTGGAGGAGGTCAGGTCTTTCCAAGGCTTGGGTCCTTGAATATTCTTCCAGTCATCAAAAGTAGAGTCTTTTATTTTCTCATATTCTGACCTAATGATACTATTTGCTTTCAGTATTTTTTTTCCAACGCAGGATCCATTTTAATCTTCACAGCGTCATGTCAGATTTGTGAAAACTCACAAAGACCAAAAGAAACTCCAACAATTAGCAACAACAAGGGGACTTCGTAGCGGAGAGTCTTGTTCTTGCACAAAGCACGCATCACTGCGGGTGCAAACATGACTGAACTCTTCCATCCGTTTAGAACTCCAAGCAGGCCCAACACAGATTCTCAAATCTCAGCGGCCCAAGCTTTCATCAACATGAGTACGTCCTTGACTCACCAACTTTCCCTGGTTGTTTGGTGCTCGGTCCTTACTGATAGGTTTCCAAGCATTTTTTTTTTTTATATGTTTGTTGGCCATTTGTATATCTTCTTTCAAGAATTGTCTGTTCATGTCCTTCGCACACATTTTCATGGGATTATTCGTTTGTTTGTTTTTTCTTGCTGATTTGTTCGAGTTCCTTGTAGATTCTGGATAACAGGCCTTTGTTGAATGCATCGGTTGTAAATATTTTCTACTCTGGGTTTTCTCTTTACTCTGCTGATTACTTATTTTACTGTGCAGAAGCTTTTCAGTTTAATTAAGTCCCATTTATTTATTGATTTTTTTTTTTTTTTTTTGCATTTGCTTTAGGGTTCTTGGTTATAAACTCTTTGCCTAAGCAAATGTCTAGAAGTGTTCTTCTGATGTTATCTTCTAGAATTTTTATAGTTTCAGGTCTTAGATTTAAGTCTTTGATCCACGTTGAGTTGACTTTTGTACAGGATGAGAGATGAAGATCCAATTTTCTTATTCTACATGTGGCTTACCAATTATCTCAGCACCATTTGTTTAACAGGATTTTTTTTTTTTTTTTGAGACGGAGTTTTGCTCTTGTTGCCCAGGCTGGAGTACAATGGCACAATCTTGGCTCACTCTAACCTCTGCCTCCTGGGTTCAAGCAATGCTCCTGCTTCAGCCTCCTGAGTAGCTGGAATTACAGGCACGTGCCACCATGCCTGGCTAATTTTTTTGGTATTATTAGTAGAGATTGGGTTTTGCCATGTTGGTCACACTGGTCTTGAACTCCTGACCTCGTGATCCACATGCCTCAGTCTCCCAAAGTGCTGGGATTACAGGCATGAGCCACTGTGACTGGCTAATTTTTGTATTTTATTAGAGACGAGGTTTCACCATGTTGGCCAGGCTGGTCTCAAACTCCTGACCTCAGGTGATCCAACTGCCTTGGCCTCCCAAAGTGCTGGGATTACAGGCATGAGCCACCACGCCCAACTTTAGGGTATCCTTTTTATACTTTATGTTTTTGTTAACATTGTTAAAAATTAGTCGGCTGTATGTATTTCGGTTCATTTCTGGGTTTGCTATTCTATTCTGTTGGTCTACATGCCTATTTTTATACCAGTATCATACTGTTTTGATAACTATCACCCTTTGGTATAGTTTGAAGTTGGTAATGCAATCCCTTCAGATTTGTTCTTATTACTTAGTCTTGTTTTGGCTGTGTGGGCTTTTTTTGGTTCCATATGAATTTTATAATTGTCTTTTTTATTTTTTTTAGTTCTGTGAAGAATGATGATGTTATCTTTATGGAAACTGCATGGAATTTGTAGATTGTTTTTATTATTATGGTCATCTTCACAATAGTCACTCTACTTATCCATGAGCATGAAATGTGTTTCCATTTGTTTGTGTCATCTATAATTTATTTCAACAGTGTTTTGTTACTTACCTTGTAGAGATCATTTGCCTCCTTGGCTAAGTATATTCCTAATTATTATTATTATTATTATTATTATTATTATTTTGCAGCTGTTGTAAGAGGGGCTGAATTCTTGATTTGATTCCTAGTTTGGGTTGTTGTTTGTGTATGGCAGTGCTACCAAATTGTGTACATTGATTTTTGTATCCTGAAACTTTACTGAATTCATTTATCAGATCTAGGAGCTTTCTGGATGTCTTTAGTGTTTTTTAGGTATACAATCATATCATCAATGAACAGTCACAGTTTGACTTCCTCTTTTCCAATTTGGATACCCTTTATTTCTTTCTCTTATTTGAATGCTCTGGCTAAGACTTCCAGCAATATGTTGAATAGAAGTGGTGAAAGTGGACATCCTTGTCTTGTTCTAGCTCTCAGGAGTAATGCTTTCAACTTTTTCCCATTCAGTATAATGTGGGCTGTGGGTTTGCCATAAATGACTTTTATTACCTGAAGCTATGTCCCCTCTATGCCGATTTTGTTAAGGTTTTAATGCTGAAGCAATGCTGGATTTTGTCAGGTTTTTTTCTGAGCCTATTGAGATAATCATGTAATTTTTGTTTTTAAATCTGTTTATGTGGTATATCACATTTACTTACCTGCATATATTAAACCATCCTTTCATTTCTGGTATAAAATGCACTTGATCATGGTGTATTATCTTTTTGATATGCTGTTGTATTTGCTTAGCTAGGATTTTGCTGATAATTTTATCATCATCTAAGTTCATCAGAAATATTTACTTTTTTTGTTTTTTTGTCATGTCTTTTTCTGCTTTGGGGATTAGGGTGATACTGGCTTGATGGAATGATTTAGAGAAGATTCCCTTTTTATCTTTTGAATAGTTTCAGTAAGATTGGTACCAATTCTTCTTTGAATGTCTGATGATAAAATATATCTGTGAATTCATATGCTCCCGGACTTTTTGGATGGCAATTTTTTATTACTATTTCAATTTCACTACCTCTTATTGGTCTGTTCAGATTTTCCATTTCTTCCGGGTGTAATCTAAAAGGATTGTGCATTTCCAGGAATTTATGCAGCTTCTCTACATTTTCTAATTTGTATACGTAAATGTATTTATGGTAGCCTTCAGTAATCTTTTGTATTTCTGTGGTATTGTCTGTAATATCTTCCATTTTGTTTGTAATTGAACTTATTTAGATCTTCTCTCTGCCTTTTTTTGGTTAATCTTGCTAATAATGGTCTACCAATTTTGTTCATCTTTGTAAACAACCAGCTTTTTGTTGCATTTATCTCCTTGTATTTTTTTGTTTCAACCTTGTTAGTTTTTCTCTGATCTTTGTTATTTTTTCTTTGCTGCTGCATTTGGATTTGATTTGGTTTTGCTTCTCTAGTTTTTTGAGGTGTAACCATACGTAGTCTACTTGTGCTATTTTAGACTTTTTGATGTAGGCATTTTTTGCTATCAACTTTGTCTTAGCACCACTTTTGCTGTATGCCAGAGGTATTCATAAGTTGTGTCATTATTGTCATTCAAATCAAAGTGTTTTTAAATTTCCATCTTAATTTTGTTGTTGACTCAAAGCTCACTCAGGAGGCTGGGCATGGTGGATCACTCCTATAATTTCAGCACTTTGGGAGGCTGAGGTGGGCAGATCACTTGAGGTCAGGAGTTTGAGATTAGCCTTGCCAAAATAGTGAAACTCCATCTCTACTAAAAATACAAAAATTAGCCAGGCATGGTGGCTTGTTCCTCTAATCCTATCTACTCAGAGGCTGAATTGCTTGAATCTAAGAGGTGGATGTTGCAGTGAGCCAAGATCATGCCACTGCACTCCAGTCTGGGCAACAAAGTGAGTCTCTGTTTCACAAAAAAAAAAAAAAAATCATTCAGGATTAGGCTATTTGGGTTTATTTCTGGGTTCTGTATTCTGGTCTATTGATCTATGTGCCTGTTTTTATACCAGTATCATGCTATTTTGGGAACTATGGGCTTATAACATATAGTATGACTTGAAATCAGGTAACGTGATGCCTCCAGATTTGTTCTTTTTGCTTAGTCTTGCTTTGGCTATGTGAGCTCTTTTTTGGTTCCATATGGATTTTATCAGTGTTTTTTCTACTTCTGTGAAGAATATTGGTGGTATTTTGATGGAAATTGCATTGAATTTGTAGATTGCTACTGATTTGTGTACATTAATTTTGTATCCTGAAACTTTGCTGAATTCATTTATCAGTTATAGAAGCTTTTCAGAGTCTTTAATGTTTTCTAGGTATACCACTATATTATTTATCATCAAACAGCAACAGCTTGACTTCCACCTTACCAATTTAAAACTTTTTTTTTTTTTTTTTTTTGAGACAGAGTCTCCCTCTGTCACCAGGATGGAGTGCAGTTGTGCGATCTTGGCTCACTGCAACCTCTGCCTCCGGGTTCAAGTGATTCTCCTGCCTCAGCCTCCTGAGTAGCTGGGACTACAGGTGTGTGCCACCACACCCAGATAATTTTTGTATTTTTAATAGAGACAGTGTTTCAGTATCTTGGCCAGGCTGGTCTCAAACTCCTGAGCTCATAATCCACCCACCTCAGCCTCCCAAAGTGCTGGGATTATAGGCATGAGCCACAGTGCCTGGCCTAACAATTATACCTGTCTCATCACTTAAAAGAGCCACTAGTTTTTTTTGTATTGTTTTGTTTTGTTTTTTTGAGACGGAGTCTTGCTCTGTCGCCCAGGCTGGAGAGCAATGGCATGATCTCGGCTCACTGCAACCTCCGCCTCCTGGGTTCAAGCCATTCTCCCGTCTCAGCCTCCTGAGTGGCTGGGATCGCAGGTACACACCACCATGCCCGGCTAATTTTTGTATTTTTAGTAGAGATGGGGTTTCACCATGTTGGTCAGGCTGGTCGTGAACCCCTGACCTCGTGATCCACCCGCCTCGGCCTCCCAAAGTGTAGGGACTACAGGTGTGAGCCACTGCGCCCAGAAAGAGCCACTAATTCTACTTTTGAAATATACTGAATATTTATATTAAAAGCTAAGACAAGCTTACTATTATGTAGAAAATTTGTGGTTTGCATGTGCATTATTACCCATTAAGTGATCTACAGTTTCTGAAAGTTTCAGAAACACCAATATAAAAATACTATTTCTGATTGAATAAAAGATATTGTCATTTTAGTCACTACTAAATGAAACAGATTGGAATTGCTAGTCACAATGTGGTTTTAAATGTTATTTAATGAACACGTGAAGTTTCTGTTCAACTCATGTTAACTATTTTTTCACTTCTATTAGAAAAATATTAAAATTTAAATTACTACAAATGTATGAATGTATTCAAATCTAAACACAGTGCCAATCTTAAAAGATCTGTATGCATAGGATTATAGAATGCCTATTCTCTATTTACCTTAGAAGATAAATAACTGCTTTTCAATAAACCCAATGGGGCAATTGTGACTCACAATCATAAGCTACTAAAATACTATCATCTAGAAAGTATTTATTAATTCATTTTTCTTACTTTTGAAATACAGTCATAATTTCTAGTTGTCATAACACTAGATTTGAGGTGCTGTGGCTGCAGTAACTAGAAATGTCATGGTTGCTCTGCTTTACTTTCTGCCTATTTCTTACAAACACGGCAAAACAAGGAAGGCCAGAAATCCTACACCTTGATTGCAAATACACCAGTACCCTTCTAGGGAGAATATATGTTCGAACATATTAACTTGAAATTCCTGGCATCTTTTCTTGAAGAATAGACTTTTTTTTTTTTTTTTTTTTTTTTGAGGTGGAGTTTTTCTCTTGTTGCCCAGGCTGGAGTGTAATGGTGCAGTGTCGATTCACTGCAACCTCTGCCTCCCAGGTACAAGCGATTCTCCTGCCTCAGCCTTCTGAGTGGCTGGGATTACAGGCACCTGCCACCACGCCCGGCTAATTTTTTGTGTGTTTTTAGTAGAGACGGGGTTTCATCATGTTGGCCAGGCTAGTCTCGATTTCCTGACCTCATGATCTGCCCGCCTCGACCTTCCAAAGTGCCGGGATTACAAGCGTGAGCCACCGCGCCCAGCCTAGAACAATTTTCTTACACTTTAGAACAATTTTCTTACATCTTTAGAACAATGTATGTGTATATTTAACTTTATGTAAATCAAAACTAAAAGTCATATGTGTTTGCAGGCAGAGAGGCCAAAAGTTCAAAAATGTATATATAACAAAATTTTAAGAATATTGTAGTCAATAACAACTTAGTTGTACATTTAAAAATAACTTAAGGCCAGGTATGGTGGCTCACACCTGTAATCCCAGCATTTTGAAAGGCTAAGGTGTGTGGATCACGAGGTCAGGAGTTCAAGACCAGCCTGACCAACACAGAATCCCCGTCTCTACTAAAAACACAAAAATTAGCTGGGCATGGTAGTACGCACCTGTAATTCTGGCTACTCAGGAAGCTGAGGCAGGAGAATCGCTTGAACTCGGAAGTGGAGGTTGAAGTGAGCCAAGATCTGCCACTGCACTCCAGCCTGGGCGATAGAGCAAAACTCCGTCTCAAAAAATAAACAATAAAAAATAAAAATAACTAAAGTGTAGAACTGGATTGTTTGTAATACAAAACATAAATGCTAGAGGTGATGCATACCTCATTTACCCTGATGTGATTATTACATATTATATGCCTATATCAAAATATATGTTATATGGCATATATACACATACTTTGTACCCACAAAATTTAAAAAACAGATTTAAACGAGAAAAAAAGAATAAAAATTTAACCTACAGAAACAATATTTTTTAACTTATTTGCAGTTGAAAGCCACTGGCATAAGAGATTACCAGAGATGTTAGTTGATTATGTTACCAAATAGTATATTCTTACTATCTTTTACCTACACCTTTGAGTAAATGGGATAGGTTTCAGTTAGTGGCATAATAATGCTTTATTGAATGCACAATAGTATTAACATGTTAAAAACTGTATAATTAAGCAATTAAGTTCACACATAATCTGAAATGTTAAAAATGTACTGCATTTTATTACATAAAAGTACAAGTAGCAAAATCATATACTAATTTTTTAATTTTAACAAAACAAGTATGTTCTCACTATAATGCAAAAGAATATTACTGTGAACACCTATCTCATGCACCACTCAATATCATAAGTTTTTTTTTTTTTTTTTTTTTTTTGAGACGGAGTCTAGCTCTGTTGCCCAGGCTGGAGTGCAGTGGCCGGATCTCAGCTCACTGCAAGCCCCGCCTCCCGGGTTCACGCCATTCTCCTGCCTCAGCCTCCCGAGTAGCTGGGAGTACAGGCGCCTGCCACCTCGCCCGGCTAATTTTTTTTGTATTTTAGTAGAGACGGGGTTTCACCGTGTTAGCCAGGATGGTCTCGATCTCCTGAACTCGTGATCCGCCCGTCTCGGCCTCCCAAAGTGCTGGGATTACAGGCTTGAGCCACCGCGCCCGGCCTCAATATCATAAGTTAACCACAAATAGCGTCTCCACTTAGATTTTCATCATGCATGTAACATTTTAATGTCCTTACTCTTCCAAAGAAAAGGTCATAAATGCCCACCTAAAAAAAAAGAAACTCTCCTATCTTTGATGCAGTGACAACTGATCACATGTGAATACAACAGAAATGAAGAAATAGCATCAAGTAATTTCAGAGTTGAATTACAGCATTATTAGCTTTTTAAAAAATCTGTACTTCTTTTCAAGGAAAAAAGTATACTTTGGGCTGGGCGCGGTGGCGTAAGCCTGTATTCACAGCACTTTGGGAAGCCAAGCTGGGCAGATCATGAGGTCAGAAGTTCAAGACTAGCCTGACCAACATGGTGAAACCCCGTCTCTACCAAAAACATAAAAATCAGCTGGACGTGGTGGTGTGCGCCTGTAATCCCAGCTACTCAGTAGGCTGAGGCAGGAGAATTGCTTGAACCCAGGAGGCAGAGGCTGCAGTGAGCTGAGATTGTGCCACTGCACTCCAGCCTGGACGACAGAGAGATTCTCTGTCTCAAGCGGGGGGAGGGGGAAGTATAGTTTGAATGTAATTACAAACTTCCAAAAAATTTTCTACTCTTTTTAAAATTATGTACAAATAAATTTATCTACCGTTTGGGATCATTTTTTACACTCAGCACTTTGATATAGTGTAATGTCTGAAGTGTCAGTACCTTAGTATTTTTTGGTTTTGTTTTTGAGATGGAGTCTCACTCTGTCGCCAGGCTAGAGTGCAGCAGTATAATTTCGGCTCACTGCAACCTCTGCCTCCCGGGTTCAAGTGATTCTCCTGCCTCAGCCTCCCGAGAAACTGAGACTACAGGCACGTGCCACCACGCCCAGCTAATTTTTATATTTTTAGTAGAGACAGGGTTTTATCATGTTGACCAGGATGGTCTCAATCTGTTGACCTCATGATCCACCCACCTCAGCCTCCCAAAGTGCTGGGATTACAGGCGTGAGCCACCATGCCCGGCCCTACCTTAGATATTTCTACTGTAAATTCTCTGATATTTACATAGACTTAATTTTGGATTGAATGTTTTAAATATATACTGCATCTGCAAAAATATATTTCAGTATGAACCCTCTGGTGTTGTCTAAGTTGTAGTTTTGGAAAAAAAATTCAAATTTATTATGTTTGCAGGGTTGTTCTCCAATCTGAATTCCCTGATGTTGAACAAAGTTTAATCAACTGCTTCACGGTTTTCTCTAGTACAAAACGTGTACAGTAAGATCTGTGATACAAGTAAAGGTACTACAACCCTTTTTTATTTGTAATGTTTGTCTTCACAATAAATACTCTACTTTAAAAGCTTTTATTTTCTGAAAGATTTTTTGACAGTAATTAAATTTATAATACTTTTATTAAGTACTCTCTGATGTTGAGTAAGATGTGAGCAGACATTAATGGCTTTTTCACAGTCTTTATATTGGTACAATTTTTCTCAAGTGTAAATGCTTTCCTGGCAATAAGGTGTGAGTATTCATTAAAAAGTTTGCCACATTCTTCACACTTGTAAGAGTTTTTGTAGTAATAATTATCTTACCTACAATCAAGTGTGACAATCATTTAAAGGTTTTGTCACATTTTCCACATTTTGAAAGTTCCTCAGCAGTATGATTTATTTTATGCTTAGAAAAGTTTGAGGTGTTGTCAAAATTACTGCGATGTCTTCCAGCTTTGTAGTTTCTCTCAAGTTTTTTTGTTTGTTTGTTTTTAACGTGTAGTAAGATTTGGGGACCAGTTAAGTACTTTGCCACATTCTTTACATTTGTAGGGTTTCTCTCTAGTATGAATTATCTTTTTTTTTTTTTATAAGGATTAAGAGCCAGTTAAAGGTTTTGCCACATTTATCACATTTGTAGGATTTCTCTCCAGTATTATCTTGTGTTTTAATAAAAGTTGAAAATACACTAAAGGATTTGACACATTATTTACATTTGTAGAGTTTCTCTTTGGTATGAATTCTCTTATGTTTAGTAAGGTTTGGGGACTGGTTAAAGGCTTTGCCACATTCTTCACATTTGTAGGGTTTCTCTCCAGTATGAATTATCTTATGTTTCATAAGGGTTGAGGACTGGTTAAAAGCTTTGCCACATTCTTTACATTTGTAGGGTTTCTCTCCAGTATGAATTATCTTATGTGTAGTAAGGTGAGAGGACAGAATAAAGCTTTTGCCACATTCTTCACATTTATAGGGTTTCTCTCCAGTATGAATTTTTTTATGATTAGTAAAATTTGAGGAGTAGTTAAAAGTTTTGCCACATTCTTCACATTTGTAGGGTTTCTCTTCAGTATGAATTACTTTATGTTTAGTAAGGATTGAGAATATACTAAAGGCTTTACCACATTCTTCACATTTGTAGGGTTTCTTTCCAGTATGAATTACCTTATGATAAGTAAGAGTTGAGGACTTGGTAAAGGCTTTACCACATTCTTCACATTTGTAGGGTTTCTCTCCAGTATGAATTACCTTATGATTAGTAAGGTGTGAGGACCGGTTAAAAGCTTTACCACATTCTTCACATTTATAGGGTTTCTCTTCAGTATGAATTATCTTATGTTTAGTAAGGGTTGAGAATACACTAAAAGCTTTGCCACATGCTTCACATTTATAGGGTTTCTCTCCAGTATGAATTCTCTTATGTGTAGTAAGGTGTGAAGATAAAGTAAAGGCTTTGCCACATTCTCCACATTTGTAAGGTTTCTCTCCAGTATGAATTTTCTTGTGATTAGTAAGGTTTGAGGACTGCTTAAAAGCTTTTCCACATTCTTCACATTTGTAGGGTTTCTCTCCAGTATGAACTATTTTATGTTTAGTAAGGTTTGAGGACCGGTTAAAAGCTTTGCCACATTCTTCACATTTGTAGAGTTTCTCTCCAGTATGAATTATCTTATGTCTAGTAAGAGTTGAGGACTGGTTAAAAGCTTTTCCACATTCTTCACATTTGTAGGGTTTCTCTCCAGTATGAATTATCTTATGATTAGTAAGGTTTGAGGACTTTTTAAAAGCTTTGCCACATTCTCCACATTTGTAGGGTTTCTCTCCAGTATGAATTATCTCATGTTGAGTTAGTTGTGAAAGCATGCAAAATGATTTGCCACATTCTTTACATTTGAAAGGATTTTTTCCAGTATGTCTTATCTTATGTCTCTTTGAATATTTATGAAAGACTTTCACATATTTATCATACTGAACTACTTTGCTCTGGGTAGTTGTCACACATTGGTTAAGTTCCTTATGACCTCCTTTGTGCAACTTATGCTCATCCACACTTTTACAGCCTTTTCTTAATTGTAAATTCTGATATCCACATTTTCCATATCTTCTCAGTATCACTTGTTGGAATGAATTTTTTATGTACTGCTCTGGCCTAAGGTCTTTGGCAAAATGAGAACACATAGCTGAAAGAAATAAAAATAACAAATTATTCCACTTACTCGGCTCCGATTAATGTCATTTACAAATCTAACTTACACCAGCTATATAAGCAAAATGGCACAGCAAAACACCACAGATCCTAAATCCTTTATAGACACATAAATGTAACAAAAACATTCTGACCAAAATACATTTGTGAAAAATTTATAAATGAGTAAAGTGTGTGCAGTGTCCCAGGCGAGGATAATGCAAAGAGCCACATAGGAGAAAAAAGAAAAGTCTGTTACATTTACCCAACACACCTCTTTCTGCTGCCCAATCTAACATGGTGACTTTAGAAGTAAATTGTCAACTCCTGGTTTCTTTTTTAAAAGACTAAAAAAAAATAGTGTCACATACATCTTTATTTCTGGCTCTCAGGGGCCTTTTCAGACACTGGTTTCTGTCTCCCATGACATAAAGTACTAAAATAAATGGTAGTATACTTTGGAATGACAGTTTGAGTCTGCTGAGACCAAAGTTAAGTGTTACAGCAGCAGAGACTGCAGTACCACATACAGGAAACAGGTTTAGCAAGTGATTACTGAGTATTTAGAAGAAACGCTAACATACTTCTTTAACTTAAAAAGCCCACAAAATTTTAGACAAGACACAATCTAAGAAAATGTTAGAGAGACTCCCAAAATCTCTAGCCAAGACAACTGGTTTCAGACTGTCCCAGGCCTAAGCTACATTATAAAGATTGTGACAGGGCCGGGCACGGTGGCTCACAGCTGTAATCCCAGCACTTTGGGAGGCCAAGGAGGGTGAATCACCTGAGGTCGGGAGTTCAAGACCAGCCTGACCAACAAGGAGAAACCCCATCTCTACTAAAAATACAAAATTAGCTGGGCATGGTGGCACATGCCTGTAATCCCAGCAACTAGGGAGGCTGAGGCAGGAGAATCACTTGAACTCGGGAGGCAGAGGCTGTGGCGAGCTGATATCACGCCACTGCACTCCAGCCTGGGCAACAAGAGCAAAACTCCGTCTCAAAAAAAAAAAAAAAAAAAAAGATTGTGACAGGTAGCTTGTTTTTAATGTCTAAATCTCAATCAAAGATTAATGTATACAAAATATTAGGGCAGGATGACCCCATCAAAAACATTACTAAACTTTCAGAAAGCAACCATAGGAATATAAAGATGTACAAATTTTTAAAATTTAAAATAAATTAAATACTACACAGTGAATGAAACAGGAACACAGACAACTACTGAAGTTTAGAAAACTCAGGATAACAATAAAAATATTAAAAATATCAAAAAACATAAATTAGGAAGATAAAAATGTCACAGTCAAGAAGAGAATCTTGGGAGCTGCAAGACAAAGTAATGTATCATTTATAAAAATGTCTTATGAGATAACCAGTAAATTTTCAAAAAATATTGGAATACCTGACGAGAACTGGGTGATATAGTCAAAGCCCTGGAAAAAAAAAAAAAAAAAAACCAGCTGTCAAGTGAAAATAATACAACTAAAAAGAACTGGTTGGGCAAAGTGGCTCATGCCTATAATCTCAGCACTTTGGAAGGCCGAGGCAGGCGGATCACCTGAGGTCAGGAGTTCGAGACCAGCCTAGCTAACATGGTGAAACTCCATTTCTACTAAAAATATAAAAAATTAGCCAGGCGAGGTCACACGCGCCTGTAATCCCAGCTACTCAGGAGGCTGAGGCAGGAGAATCGGTTGGACCTGGGAGGCAGAGATTGCAGTGAGCCAAGATCATGCCACTGCACTCAAGCTTGGGCAACAAGAGTGAAACTCCTTTTCAAAAAAAATAAAAAATAAATAAATAAAAAAGAACTGTCCAACCGAATAAAAAGAAAGACCTTCTAAAAATAACCTAATCCTGAAAAAGTATATTGGCACTGCATATGCCCTACATACCAAAGATGCTGAAAGGAGTTCTTCCCACTGAAAATAACATGATGCAGGAGAACACATAATCATACAAAAAAATATAACTTTCTGGGAAAGATATTTACATACACAAAAATAGAATTCCTTAGCATTTTAATAATCATGCAGAAAACATTATTAATTATTCTATAAAATTTTAAAGATAAAAGCATAGAAATGATTATAAACATCTGTTAATGTAACATAAAAATAAATAATTAGCGGCCAGGCACAGTGGCTCATGCCTGTAATCCCAGCACTTTGGGAGCCTGAGGAGGGTGGATCACCTGAGGTCAGGAGTTCAAGACCAGCCTGGCCAACATGGTGAAACCCCATCTCAACTGAATATATAAAAATTAGCTGGGCGTGGTGACCGACAATTGTAATCCCAGCTACTTGGGAGGCTGAGGCAGGAGAACTGCTTGAACCTGAAAAGTGAAGGTTGCAGTGAGCCAAGATTGCACCACTGCAATTCAGCCTAGGTGACAGAGCAAGACTGTCTCTCAAAAAAAATGAATAAATAACAATTAAAAAATATGTATGGATATAATTAGCAACATCAATAACAAAGTAGAAAGCAGATGTACTGAGAAAGAATTTTTTGTATGCAAACAAGGTCAATTTTTTTTGTTTTGTTTTCAGATGGAATTTCACTCTGTTGCCCAGGTTGGCATGATCTCGGCTCACTGCAACCTACGTTTCCTGGATTCAAGCAATTGTGGTGCAAATAAGGTTAATTTTTTACTACATTAAAATTGTTTTTTTTTAAGTTTTTATGTAATTCCCAAGGTACTACAAAGAAAATATCTGTATAGATACACAAAAGAAAATAAGAAAGTAGTGAAAGCATATAATACAAAAACCAAAGGACACAAAAGAAGACAGAAAGAGGGAAAATGAGGGACAAAGATACAAGAGTTAAAGAGAATTAATAAAATTACATTACTTTTGCTTTCAGAAAATTATTTAAATATATATAAAATTAACTTTTCAATCTAGAGACATAATTTTCAACAAAATGATTTATTAAAATCTTTCAAATGCCAAGATTCATTTGCCTTTTTACAAGAGTCAGTTGAAATCTAATGATTAAAAAAAGACTGAAAGTAGCAAGATGAAAGTAGAAATTTTACGCAAATATTAACCAAATGAGAGAAGACGACGTCAAAATAATATTACACAAGCTACATCTTAAGTCAAAAAGTGTCATATTTAACAAGATGTACTTTGCCGGGCGCGGTGGCTCAAGCCTGTAATCCCAGCACTTTGGGAGGTTGAGACGGGCGGATCACAAGGTCAGGAGATCAAGACCATCCTGGCTAACCCGGTGAAACCCCGTCTCTACTAAAAAATACAAAAAACTAGCCGGGCGAGGTGGCGGGCTCCTGTAGTCCCAGCTACTCGGGAGGCTGAGGCAGGAGAATGGCGTGAACCCGGGAGGCGGAGCTTGCAGTGAGCTGAAATCCGGCCACTGCACTCCAGCCTGGGTGACAGAGCGAGACTCCGTCTCAAAAAAAAAAAAAAGATGTACTTTAAGTCAAAACTCTGAAAAGAGAAAAAAGGACACTGAACAATAGTAGATTCATTTACTGGGAACCAATGACTAGTTTGTGTGTGTGTGTGTGTGTGTACATGCATGCACATCTCACATTAGGGTTTCAAATATATAAAACAAATATTGACAGAATTGAAGAAACACACAGAGAGCAATATAATTATAGAATATATCAAGACCCCATTTTCTTAAAAATAAAACAAGACGGAATATTAGCAAGGGAATAGAAAACTTGAAATCAGTATGGAACGATTATTTCTAACAGAGGTATAGAGAGTTGAACATCAGGATATACACCCTTCCCGATAGCTCATAGAACATTCTCCTTGAAAGGACCATCTGTTAGGCCAAAAAAAATTCTTAACACATTTTTTAAAACAGAAATCTTATGAGTTACTTTCTGTGACCAAAATGGAATGAGATTATAATTTAAAGAACGGAAAAATTCACAAATACATAGAAATTAAACAACACATTTTGAGTGTGCTCTTGTTCAAAGGTTGAAATAATATTGTGTAGATTTCCATACTGCTCAAAGTAATCTAGAGATTTAATGTAATGTTTTTCATATTTCTTACTGCATTTCTGAAGAAATAGAAACAGCAACCCCAAAAGTATATGGAATCTCAAGAGACTATACTCAACAATCTTCAAAAAAAAAGGAACAATGTTGGAGGCATTACAGTTTTTTACTTCAAAACACATGACAAAGCTACATAATAAAAACAATTTTGTATGAATATAAAGATAAGAAAGTAGATAAATAAAATAGAATCCAGCACATGAACTTTCACATATATGGTCATACAAAGAGTCATTTACATACCCATAATTATTGCAGCACTGTTACTCAAAGCCAACAGGTAAAAGCAATGCAAATTTCTGTTACAAAATCATTTAGTAAATATAATTTGAAATATAAAAACACTGGAATATCACTCAGTTTGCAAAAAGCAGAAAATATTATAACAACTATAAAGATAAATCTTAACGACATTATGCAAAATGAAACGAGCCAGTCACAAAAAGACAGAGATCGTATGATATGTATAACAGTTACACTCTCTGAAACAGAACAAGAGTGGTGTTTGAAAAGTGAGATGAAATGGGAATAATTGGTAGTTGTTTAATGTATATTAAGATTCAGCTTTATGGTCAGACGTGATGGCTCACGCCTGTACTCCCAGCACTTTTGGGGGCCGAGGCAGGTGGATCACGAGGTCAGGAGTTCAAGGCCAGCCTGGCCAAGATGGTAAAACCCCATCTCTACTAAAAATACAAAAATTAGCCAGGCATGGTGGTGGGTGCCTGTAATCCCAGCTACCCGGGAGGTTAAGGCAGAGAATTGCTTGAACCTGGGAGGCGGAGGTTGCAGTGAGGCGAGATTGCACCACTGCACTCCACCCTGGGTGACAGAGTGAGACTCTGTCTCATACACGCACACAAAAAAAACACAGATTTAGCTTTGCAAGATAAAAACATTTTAGCATATGTTGCATACCAATATAAATATAATTAATATGAAAAAATTAAATATTTAAAAAAATTTTAGGTGAGGTGCAGTGGCTCATGCCTGTAATCCCAGCACTTGCAGAGGCTGAGGCAGATGGGTCACTTGAAATCAGGAGTTCGAGACCAGCCTGGCCAGCATGGTGAAATCCCATCTCTACTAAAAATACAAAAAAAAAAAAAAAAAAAAGCCAGGTGTGGTGGCAGGCCCCTGTAATCCCAGCTATTCGGGAGGCTGAGACCGGAGAATTGCTTGAACCCGGGAGGTGGAGGTGGCAGTGAGCCAAGATCAAGCCACTGCATTCTAGCCTGGGCGACGCAGCAAGACTCCATCTCAAAAATAAAAAACAAAAAAACAAAAATCAGCTGGGCATGGTGGCACGTGCCTGTAATCCCAGCTACCCAGGAAGCTGAGGCAGGAGAATCACTTGAACTCAGGAGGTGGAGATTGCAGTTAGCCGAGATCACGTCACTGCACTCCAGCCTGGGCAACAGAGTGAGACTTAGTCTCAAAGAAGAAAAGAAAAACCTAAGAACCTTCCAAATTTTGATGTAATAAAAAAAAATTTCTAACCAATAACACTTGATCCAAAATTATTTTACTCTAAAAACAAGATAAAAATAAAGACTCCAAAATAAAAGGTGTGGGTGTTCATCACTACTAGCACAGTCCTATGAAAAGTACTACATGGTGTCCATGCACAGTGGTTCAGGCCTATGAATCCTACAGCTTCAGCAGGCCAAGGCAGCCAGATCACTTGAGAATAGGAGTTCAAGATTAGCTTGAGCAACATAGTGAGACTCTACATAGAAGCAAAGGGAAATACTAAAATGAGCCCATTATTTTGAAAATTAAAATGATGCTCGCCAGCATCATAAAACCATGTATAAAATAAAGCTCTCTATTACATGTAAATATATAGACACATATAGAATTATTTACTATCATAATGATGGTACATAAAATCCTTAAACTACTTCTATAGAATATGAAATATAAAATATAAATCTGTTAGTAGATACATAGTATAAAATAACCTTTAATATCAATAACTACTGAAAAACATAAAGATATAGCTTTTGTATTAAATAGAAGTTGTTATGAGATTAAAATATATCATTTTAGTTTTGGCTGGGCGCTGTGGCTCAGGTCTGTAATCCCAGTACTTTGAGAGGCTGAGGCAGGTGTATCACCTGAGGTCAGGAGTTCAAGACCAGCCTGCCCAACATGGCAAAACCCCATCTCTACTAAAAATACAAAAAATTAGCTGGGTGTGGTGGCAGGTACCTGTAAGCCCAGGTACTTGGGAGGCTGAGGCAGGAGAATTGCTTGAACCTGGGAGGCGGAGGTTGCAGTGAGCCGAGATCGTGCCATTGCACTCCAGCCTGGGTGACAGAGTGAGACTCTATCTCAAACAAATAAAATAAAATAAAATATATTATTTTCATACTAAAATGTTTTATGTAATCTCCATTTTCAAGACAATTACAAAGATAATATTTATGGAAAGTATAAATAAGGAAATGGAAAAATAACCAAAGCATGGGTCACTACATAGAATAAACAAAAATAAATGCAATAAAACAAGAAATGAGAAAAAAGCATATCTACAAGAAACATATAACAATAACAGTAAAACTGATCGTAGTAACTCTATTTTAAAGCAATCATTTTAAATACAAATTAATTAAACTACTTGATAGAAAGAAACATAATCCCAGGACGTTGTGAGGTCAAAGTGGGCTGATCACTTGATCCCAGGAGTTTGAGATCAGCCTGAGCAACATCTCAAAACCCTGTGTCTACAAAAAAAAAAACAACAAAACTTGCTGGGTGTGATGGCACATATTTGTAATGCAGCTATTTGAGAGGCTGAAATGAGAGGATCATCAGAGTTTGATCATGCCACTGAAAACCAGCCTGATTGACACAGTGAATCCTATTTTGAAACTGAATGAATAAATAGGCCAGGCATGGTGGCTCATGCCTGTAATCCCAGCATTTTGGGAGGCCAAGGTGGGTGGATCACTTGAGACCAGGAGTTTGACACTACCCTGGCCAACACGGTGAAACCCCATCTCTACTGAAAATAGAAAAAATGGCCGGGCGCGGTGGCTCAAGCCTGTAATCCCAGCACTTTGGGAGGCCGAGACGGGTGGATCACGAGGTCAGGAGATCGAGACCATCCTGGCTAACACGGTGAAACCCCGTCTCTACTAAAAAAAATACAAAAAAATAGCCGGGCGAGGTGGTGGGCGCCTGTAGTCCCAGCTACTCGGGAGGCTGAGGCAGGAGAATGGCGTGAACCCGGGAGGCGGAGCTTGCAGTGAGCTGAGATCCGGCCACTGCACTCCAGCCTGGGCGACAGAGCGAGACTCCGTCTCAAAAAAAAAAAAAAAAGAAAAAAAGAAAATAGAAAAAATTAGATGGGTATGGTGGCACATGCCTGTAATCCCAGCTACTTGGGAGACTGAGACATGAGAATCACTTGAATCCGGGAGGTGGAGGTTGCAGTGAGCCAAGATTACGCTACAGCACTCCAGCCTGGAGTGAGATTCTTTCTCAAAAACAACAAAAAAAATAAAATAAATGAATAAATAAATAAAATTATAAAGAAGAAAAAGGCCGGGCGCGGTGGCTCAAGCCTGTAATCCCAGCACTTTGGGAGGCCGAGATGGGCGGATCACGAGGTCAGGAGATCGAGACCATCCTGGCTAACCCGGTGAAACCCCGTCTCTACTAAAAAATACAAAAAACTAGCCGGGCGAGGTGGCGGGCGCTTGTAGTCCCAGCTACTCGGGAGGCTGAGGCAGGAGAATGGCATAAACCCGGGAGGCGGAGCTTGCAGTGAGCTGAGGTCCGGCCACTGCACTCCAGCCTGGGTGACAGAGCGAGACTCCGTCTCAAAAAAAAAAAAGAAGAAAAAGAAATAAAATGCCTGAATAACTTTAGAAAAAAGCATACAATATGCTGCCTACAAAAGACTGGTTTTAGCATTGCATTGAATAGGCTGAAAGTAACATAATAGAAAAAATTTATTTTTCATGCAAATAGTAACCACAATTGGTTACTATTATTATTATAATAGTATAATAGGCAGTTATAATTATATTAGACATAATATGCTTTTAGTCAAGTACTAGCATGAGAACAAAACTGATATTATATAATGAGAAAATAGGTGAATTTACCAGGAATCTATAACTATTATATCCCTCTATACATATGTATGTATGTATAAAACATCAGAGCTGCAAAATGTATGAAGCAAATAGTGACAAAAGTGAAGAAATACATAGCAACATAATAACTGTAAATACCAACACCACATTTGCAATAATAAACAAGAAAACAAAAAACTCAGACAACATTGTAGACTGTATTAATTAGCTTACATATAGAGGAATACCTGAGAGTAGGTAATTTATAAAGAAAAAAGGTTTATTTGGCTCACAGTTCAGCAGACTGTACAGGAAGTATGTGCCAGCATCTGCTTTTGGTGAGTAAGCATCCTAGTAAGCTTATCATCATGGTGGAAGGCAAAGTATAACTGGACACATCACACAGTAAGAGACAGAGTAAGTGTGAGGTGAAGAAGCCAGATTTTTTTTTTTTTAACAAACCAGTTCTCATTTGAATCAATAGAGTGTAGCCTTTTTGATTATCAAAAGGATGGTGCCAAGCCATTTATGAGGAATTTGCTCTCCTATAACCCAAACACATCCGATCAGGTCCCACATCAAACAGGAGGATTATATTGAAGGATGAGGTTTAGAGAAAGTGGACATCCTCTAACCTTAGGCCAATCATATCATATCACCAACTAGGCTTAACAGACATGTACAAAACTTTCCAGGCAAAAGCAAGAGAATACATGCAATATTCTTACTTGCTCCTGCTGTGTTCTGTTACGACACATACCAAGTCTTATTAAATTTATGAATACCGGCTGAGTGCAGAGGCTCATACCTATAATCTCAACACTTTGGGAGAATCACATGAGGCAAAAAGTTTGGGACCAGCTTATGCAACAGAATGAGACCGTGTCACTACTAATAAATCAAAAAATTAACCAGGGGTAGTAGTGTATGTCTGTAGTCCCAGCTCAAAAATTTGAGGTAAAAGGATCACTTGAGCCCAGCAGGCTGAGGTTGCAGTAAGCCAAAATCATGTCACTGCACTACAGCCTGGGCAACAGAGTAAGATGCTGCCTCAAAATAACAACAAATACATTTAAGAAGACCAAAATTATACACTATGTTTTCTGACCAAAACTGAAAGAAAGTAGGAATGAAAAATCAAAGTAAAACTGGCAAATCCAAAAATATATGAAATTAAAACACATTCTTCAACATATTCTTTTTTTTTTTTTTTTTTTTTTTTGAGATGGAGTCTCACTCTCACCAGGCTGGAGTGCAATAACGTGATCTCAGCTCTCTGCAACCTCTGCCTCCAGGGTTCAAGCGATTCTCCTGCCTCAGCCTCCTGAGTAGCGGGGAATACAGGTGTGTGCCACCATGCCCAGCTAATTTTTGTATTTTTAGTAGAAACAGGGTTCCACCAGGGTGGCCGAGATGGTCTTGATCTCTTGACCTTGTGATTCGCTCACCTCAGCCTCCCAAAGTGCTGGAATTGCAGGCGTGAGGCACTGCACCCAGTCACTCTTCAACTTATTCTTGCTCCAGGGTCAAAAAATTTAATTTTTTAAAGACATTACTATGACCTACAGTGGTGAATGAATTTAATATAATCTCTATAAAAACCCTAATCACACAGTTTTTTACAGAAATATAGTTTGATTTTTTTTTTTTTTTTTTTTTTTTAGATGGAGTCTCACTCTATTACCAGGCTAGAGTGCAGTGGCTGCAGTGGCATGATCTCAGTTCACTGCAACCTCTGCTTCCCGGATTCAAGCGATTCTCCTGCCTCAACCTCCTGAGTAGCTGGGATTACAGGTGCCTGCCACCAGGCCCAGCTAATTTTTGTATTTTGTTTTAGTAGAGACAGGGTTTCACCACGTTCATCAGGATGGTCTCGAACTCCTGACCTCGTGATCTGCCCACCTTGGCCTCCCAAAGTGCTGGGATTACAAGCGTAAGCCACCGCGCCTGGCCTAAAATTTTTTAATTTGATTATAAACTATAGATAAATACCCTTGAAAAAGAACAAAGAGGCATTATACTTTCTGATTTCAAAACATATTAAAAGCTACAAAAACAAAACAACGTGGTACTGACACAAAAATAAACAGATGAAAGAACAGAATAGAGAGCCCAGAAATGAATTCTCCTGTATAAGATTAAATAATCTTCCACAAAGTTGCCATGAGCATACCACAGAGCAAAGATATTCTCTTCAAAAAATGTCGAAAACTGGATATCGACACTGAAGACGTAAAGTTGGATCATTTCCTTGAACCAAATACAAAAAAATGGTTTAACTAAACACTTAGACATGAAAAGATAACTAATATCTCTTAGAAAAAATATAGGAAAAAGGCATGTCATTGGCCTCGGCACTATTTTTTTAGATACGACACTAAATGCATGAGCAACTACAACAACTATAACCATTAAGATTTAACTGCACTATACTTCAAAATTTCGGCACATCAAAACAAAAATTCAATAGACAATGCCTCCTAGAAAATGGGTGAAAATATTTGCAAATCACAAGAGACGAGTGATGAGTTAATATTCAAAATATATAAACAACTCTTAAAACTGAACAATAAAGCTGAATAACTTGATTTATTAATGAAAAAATAACTGAACTGAATTTTCATTAAAAAAATTACCCAGATGGGAAAAAGTATTTGAAAAGAAAAACAAAATTAATAATTTGTAGAGAAACACATAAAAATGAAAAATAAAATCACCTCACACCCACTACAATGGCCACCGTAAATTTATGAAAAACACCAAATCTGTTGATAATGCAATGAAAATAAAACCCCTGTTGATTGTTGGTATAAAACAAAGATGCAGCCATTGTTTTAAAATGTTATAAATGTTGGCCAGGCATGGAGGCTCAGACCTGTAATCCCAGCACTTTGGGAGGCCGAGGCAGGCAGATCTCAAGGTTGAGAGTTCGAGACCAGCCTGACCAACAGGTGAAACCCCATCTCTACTAAAAATACAAAAATTAGCCGGGTGTGATGGTGTACACCTGTAATCCCAGCTACTTGGGAGGCTGAGGCAGGAGAATCACTTGAACCCGGGAGGCAGAGCTTGCAGTGAGCCGAGATCGCACCACTGCACTCCAGCTTGGGTGGCAGAGCAAGACTCTGTCTCAAAAAAAAAAAAAAAAAACAGTTATAAATGTTTCTCAAGTAATTAAAAATGGAATTATCGGCAAATATAGCAATTTTATTTATGAATCTATATTCAAAATATGCAACACAGGACCTGTAAGACATTTGAACATTTATGTTTATTGTATCAGTATTCACAAAAGCCAAAAGGCTGAAGAAACCCAGATGTTCCTTATTTTATAAATACTTCAAAAAATGTAACATATACATACAATGGAATATTATTCAGTCTTTTTTTAATGTTTGCCTCACACTAATATTTATTTCACTCAAACTGGAGCAATAATCTTCCATACATAAGTATCTTCCCTGCCCAGTAATTCAAAGAAAAAAAAATCCAAAATGATTAGTAAAGAAAAATATAAGAATTAACAGAGCCTTTAAATTTATTTTAAATATTTTTAAGATTTAAAGTGTTTAAAGTTTGTAATTCCTAGTAGGAAAACATTATCTGAATGAATACCCTAATGGCAAACCACTATAAAATGCTTCAGCTGCATTTGGGGGAGAGGGGTAGGGATTATCTTCAAAGCACCCCAGCTCTCTTAATGAGACGGTCAGAGGTACATTGGTTTGTATTACTGCGACATCCATAAGGTGATCTATGTTGCTTTTCCTTCAGCAAGGGCTTTATTTATCAGAAGGGCATCGTCATGCGCGTCCGTGTGAGGAGACCACCAAACAGGCTTTGTGTGAGCAATAAAGCTTTTTAATCACCTGGGTGCAGGTGGGCTGAGTCCGAAAAGAGTCAGCGAAGGGAGATAACGGTGGGCCATTTTATAGGATTTGGGCAGGTAAAGGAAAATTACAGTCAAAGGGGGGTTGTTCTCTGGTGGGCAGGAGTGGCGGTCACAAGGTGCTCAGTCGGGGAGCTTTTTGAGCCAGGAAGAGCCAGGAAAAGGACTTTCACAAGGTAATGTCATCATTTAAGGCAAGGACCGGCCATTTTCACTTCTTTTGTGATTCTTCAGTTACTTCAGGCCATCTGGGCATATACGTGCAAGTCACAGGGGATGCGATGGCTTGGCTTGGGCTCAGAGGCCTGACAGGCATTACGCTTGACCTCCAAATAGGGCTGACAATTTACTGATAAGATTCATAACCTTTGTGGTGCTCTGGTGTTTCGACATATTTGCTGGGTTCTGAGCCACATCCTGGCCACCATAACTTCTGGATCCTGCATGGCTGCAAGAACCTCTGGATCACTAAGAATTTCATTCCGGCCATTCCAAGCATGCCTCCTCCCATTCCAGGCATTCCTCCGGGAAAACTACCAGGCATTCCCCGGGGAAAGCCACCTGGAAAAGAGCCATACTGAGCTCTTGAGTGTCACTGGCTTCTTCCTCCCTCTGGGATCTCTCATGCTCTTCTCAAGCCTTCTTAACCTGTTCTATTCTTTCTTTGATCTCTCGCTCTTCACGTTTTTGCTCATATTTTCTCGGATGTTCTGCAATTTTCTGTGCCCTAGGTTGAACTTCTTTCAGCATTGCACTAGCATCTTCATCATAATTCAATTCACAGGCAAGGGCAAGATCATGAGCTGTTTCTTCCCAGTGGCCTAGAAGATGAGTGTGCTTTCCTTCGCCACTTATAAGGCTGAGTTGAATCAGGATTTATTTCAATGGCTCTGTCAGTTTCGGATGACAGCATTTGGCTTCCGTAATTTGATGAAGACGCTGGCCCTCTTGGCATGCAAAATGGCCAAGCGAGGATATTCAGCCTGATGGCACCTCTGAATAAGTCAATGGCTTTCTGGAGCTCACCATCATTTAGGGCTTCAATAGCAGCCACTTTCTTATCATTTGCCTGATCCATCATCTCCTCTGTTATCTCTGCATTTTCATCTCCCATTTCTTGAGGGGCATCAGTGTCTGGTTCAATCACACCTTCTTTATCAATTTCTAGATCACTTTCCTCACTTGATGGTTTGTCTGCCTTTAAGTCTTCCTCCACCTTCTTACTATCAGATTCTTCTTCCTTGGTATTTTCTTCTGATTTAGCTTTCTGAGTAGCAGGTGGTACTTTACCCCCCATGCTCTCTATCCACTCCCTCAGGAAGTGCATTTCCTTGGTGTGCAGAACGCTCGGATCCTGTTTACACGTTTTCACAAAGGCCTGAAGCTCATTCGCTTTGCGGGGGTCCGTGGTAGGGAGGTGGTGGGCGAAGCTGGGGGACTGCGGTCCAGTTCCAGGTCCACGCGCTGGCTCAGTGTGATCATGCAGAAGGGGCTATTCAGTCTCAAAAGACTTCTTACAAAATCTTGTCACGTTTTTGTTTTGTTTTTTGACGCAGAGCCCCGCTCTGTTGCCCAGCCTGGAGTGCAGTGGTGCAATCTTGGCTCACTATAACCTCTACATCCCAGGTTCTAAGGGATTCTCCTGCCTCATCCTCCTGAGTAGCTGGGATTACAGCATGTGCCACAACACCCAGCTAATTTTTGTATTTTTAGTAGAGGCAGGGTTTCACCATGTTGGCCAGGCTGGTCTCGAACTCCTAACCTCAGGTGATCCGCCTGCCTCGGCCTCCCAAAGTGGTGGGATTATAGGCGGGAGCCACGGTGCCCAGCCAATCTGTTCATATTTTAAGACAAACTTTGAGAGTATTACGTTACCTGAAATAAGCCAGATGCAAAATGATGGATACCGTATAATTCCACTTACATGAGATGCCTTACGTAGTTACACTCATAAAAACAGAAAGTGGAAGGGTATTTGTCAAGGGGTGGAGAGAGGGTAAAATAAGTTATTGTTACTTAATGTGTATTTGAGTTTTAGTTTAACAAGATGTAAAATTTCTAGAAGTCTTTTGCATAGCAATGTGAATATACTTAACATGCCTGAAATGTATAGCTTCTTTTTAAGACAGGATCTCACTCTATCACCCAAGCTGGAGAACAGTGGCACAATTATGGCTCACTTAGCCTCAAACTCTCAGGCTTAAATAATCCTACCCCTTTAATTTCCCAAGTAGCTGAGACCACAGGTGTCAGCCATTCCTGACATAAATGCCTTTATGAGCGAGCCACGCATTATGGCTCATACCTGTAATGAGAATTACATGGCACATCACGGTTGAAAAATTGTTTCAGGCTAGGATTTCAAGACCAGCCTGGGTTATGTAGAAAGCCCCATCTCCAAAATAAGTGCCTTTAAGAGAGCTTTGAGATCCAGGGAGGGGGAAGTGAAACTCTGCTAAAGCCCCAAATTAAGGAGTGTTCTTTTCAGAAGCCAGGCCCTCATTCAGGTGGCAAACTACAGGACCCCTGTTCTTGGCTACAGGTAAGAAAACAGCCCACTCAACTTGGTTCCACTGAGAATTCATATATATATGAATTTTTTTTTATATATATATATAGATATGTGTGTTTTTTTTTTTTGAGACAAAATCTCACTGTGGTGTGGGTCGCCCAGGCTGGAGTACAGTGGCATGACCTCAGCTCACTGAAACTTCCACCTCCTGGGTTCAACATTCTCCTGTCTCAGCCTCCCGAGTAGCTGGGACTACAGGCATGCACCACCATGCCCAGCTAATTTTTGTATTTTTGTAGAGACAGGTTTTGCCATGTTGGCCAGGCTGGTCTTGAACTCCTGATCTCAGGTGATCTGCCCACTTGGCCTCCCAAAGTTCTGGGATTACAGGCGTGTGCCACCACACCCAGCCCCCACTGAGAATTCTGAACTTCCTCTGTAATCATCCCAAACTCCTCCCAGGCACAGTACGGGAGAGGTCCTGCCCTTTCAGAGGCCTGGAGTAAGACATCGATTTATAGCCATACAGGCAGGCCTGCAGCAGACCTTGGCCTTCACTGTGGTCCCTGAAACAGTTCAATGACTCAGTTCCAGCTCCATGGGCCACAGTTCATGGCCAGTTCTGCCTACAGAGAAACCTAAACAATGACCTGTAGAAATCCTCTTTGGTACTCAGTGAAAGCCATACTCACCCACATTTTGATATAAGGCCCAACCATATGCAGACCTGAATGCAGACACGTGCCCTAGTGTCTGCCATACAGAGCAAAATTCTGAAAGATATTCAGTCTGTTTAAAAACAAAATGGGAAGCTGGGTGCAATGGCTCATGCCTGTAATCCCACTTTGGGAGGACAAGGTGGACAGATCACCTGAGGTCAGGAGTTCAAGCCTGATCAACATGGTGAAACCCTGTCTCTACTAAAAATACAAAATTAGCCAGGCCTGATGACACATGCATGTAATCCCAGCTACTCGGAAGGCTGAGGCAGGAGAATCGCTTGAACCCGGGAAGCGGTGGTTTCAGTTAGCTGAGATCACGCCACTGCACTCCAGTCAGGGCAACAAGAGCAAAACTCCATCTCAAAAGAAAAATAAAATAAAACAAGATAAAATAAAATAGGAATTACAACTATCCAAGCCCCTTGTAACCAGCCAACTAAAGGTGGACCCTAGTACAGAAACTGCAGGCTTGAGACCAAGCTACTACCCCTCTCAACAAACCCAGGGGGCATCCCAGAACCCTGGCGCCCAAAAAAGAAGATCTTGCCTGGGCAAAGTGGCTCATGCCTATAATCCTAGCACTTTGGGAAGCTGAGGAGGGTGGATCACAGGGTCAGGAGTTCGAGACCAGCCTGACCAACATGGTGAAACCCCATCTCTACTAAAAATTATCTGGGCATGGTGGCATGTGCCTGTAATCCCAGCTACTCGGGAGGCTGAGGCAACAGAATCGTTTGAACCCAGGAGGCGGAGGTTGCAGTGAGCCGAGATCACGTGACTGCACTACAGCCTGGGTGACAGAGCGAGACTTAGTCTCGGAAAAGAAAAAAAAAACAACTTTACCTTCTGAAATCAGTTTATAAAAACTTGAAGAGGTATTTGCATTTTCAAATTTACAGACACCAGTGCCAAACTATATTGTGCCCACTTGTTAATGCTTCTCTTTTAACATAACACTGAAAGTATGTGGCAGAAGAATTAGTTAAAAAATAAAAAACCCATTGAAATTGAAGACAACTAAGTAAAATGTTTCTGTTTGTAGATCATAAAATCTTATATATAAAAATACATAAACAGTACATTAAAACCTATCTAAATTAATAAATACACTCAGTAAATTACCAAATATAAAATCAACATACAAGTTATGGTTTCATAAATCGAAATTGTCTAAAACAAATAAAACAATATTATTTACAATAGCATTAAAATAATGTATTTCTGAGAACAAATTGACCCAAGACAGTGAAAAAAAATCTTTACAATTAAAGATATAAGATTTCAATGAAGAAATTAGAAAAGATTCAAGTAAGCTTTAAAATATTTAATATCTATGGATTTAAAGAATAAATATTGTTAAAGTACCATATTATCCAAAGTGATCTATAGATTCAAGAAACTCCCTACCAAAATTCCAGTGGCATTTTTTTCACAGTAATTGAAAATACAATCCCTAAATTTACATGAAACTAAAATAAACCCCCTTTTTTTTTTTGAGATGAAGTTTCACTCTTATTGCTAAGGCTGGAGTACAGTGGCACAATCTCAGCTTGCAGCAACCTCTGCCTCCCCGGTTCAAGCGATTCTCCTCCCTCAGTCTCTGGAGTGGCTGGGATTACAGGCATGCACCACCATGCCTGGCTAATTTTTTGTATTCTTAGTAGAGACGAGGCTTCACCATGTTGGTCAGGCTGGTCTTGAACTCCTGACCTCAGGTGATCCACCCACCTCGGCCTCCCAAAGTGCTGGGTTACAGGCATGAGCCACCATGCCCAGGCCAATAAATCTTTTTAAGAGACAGGGTCTCCTTATGTTGCCCAGGTTGGTATCCAACTCCTGGGCTCAAGGGATCCTTCTGCCTCAGCCTCCCAAAGTGATAGGATTATAGCTGTGAGCCACTGCACCCAGCCAAAACTACGAGAAACTTTGAATAGTCAAAGCAATCATGAGGAATAAAAACAAAGCAGAACATCACACTTCTTAATTTCAAAATGTATTTCAAGCCTGTAGTAATACAAACAGGATGAAATGTGCAGAAAAATAAACAACAACAACAAAAAAAATGGAACAGAAACCACAACTCTTACACATTTCAGACACGATGCAAAAAGAGAACTTACAAAATAGTGTAACACAGAGTTTCTCAAAATTATGCAGATATTTCTGAGTCTCCAAAAACAATGGAAAAAAAAAGTCAGATTGTACAATCTCTTATATGCCATGAGGAGGACTTTAGCTCACTGTAAACTTGAAGGAAGATCACTGAAGGGAAAGTAGAATTTTTAAAGAATCAGCGGCTGGGCGCGGTGGCTCACGCCTGTAATCCCAGCACTTTGGGAGGCCGAGACGGGCGGATCACGAGGTCAGGAGATCGAGACCATCCTGGCTAGCACAGTGAAACCCCGTCTCTACTAAAAAATACAAAAAAATTAGCCGGGCGAGGTGGCGGGCGCCTGTAGTCCCAGCTACTCGGGAGGCTGAGGCAGGAGAATGGCGTGAACCTGGGAGGCGGAGCTTGCAGTGAGCTGAGATCCGGCCACTGTACTCCAGCCTGAGCGACAGAGCGAGACTCCGTCTCAAAAAAAAAAAAAAAAAAAAAAAAGAATCAGCATAAGACAGAAGATGCCCCTATGTTGAAGTAAAAAAAAAAAAAAAAGCTGCCTAGAAACTATTTCCTTTGGAACGCAGATTTCCAAGTCACATTTTATGGACTGGCTTTCTTTTTCACCTTTGGACCTCTCATCTGTGTCGTCTGTTATAATCGCTCTCACCTACCTGGGGGTTTGGCTACCATCTCGTGTCTCTTCATATTCCAGGGCTCTTTTCCTTGCTCCAGACAGGTGATCAGGTCTAAATTAGACACAGCAATACCTGTTTTATTAAAAATAACATGAATCTTGCTCATATTCTCCAATTACCAACCTAGTAATTTTCTCAGTAAAGAGAATGCAGGCCACCCACAGTGGCTCATGCCGGTAATGCCAGCACTCCGAGAGGCCGAGGTAGGTAGATCACCTGAGGTCAGGAGTTCGAGACCAGACTGGTCAACAATGTCAAAACCCTGTCTCTACTGAAAATACAGAAATTAGCTGGATGTGGTGGTGCACGCCTGTAGTCCTAGCTGCTCGGGAGGCTGAGACAGGAGAATCACTAGAACCCAGGAGGCAAAGGTTGCAGTGAGCTGAGATTGCACCACTGCATCCAGCCTGAGTGACAGAGCAAGACTCCATCTCAGAAAAAAATATTTTAAAGAGAATGTGATAGAATATTCTAGGAAATTAATCACAAAATACTAACTTATAACAAAATTTCTAAATGTTAAGAAAATATTTTCAATTTGTATGTTCTTAATTTTACTACTCAGTGCTACTGAATCAAAAATTGGTGGTGGCAATTAGATTTTAAGGTATGGGCAACAGTATTTTATGCCACTAAATTTCTGGAATTACCACTAATCTAGAGTGAAGGATACAGATCAGCTCAGAAAGGTGGAAAGTTCAGGTCAGGGTGAAACATCTACACAGATAAATCCTACATTTTCTTAAAAACAGGTATCTGAAACTCATTTATGTAAAGCATAAATTGCCAAAAAAATGCAGCAAAAAACAGAAATGAAACTTTTAGAGTATATCAGAAATTGTGTATTAAAGTTATCCTCACCCGCAGGGCGCAGTGGCTCACACCTGTAATCCCAGCACTTTAGGAGGCTGAGGCAGGTGGACCCTGAGGTAAGGAGTTCGAGACCAGCCTGACCAACATAGTAAAACCCCATCTCTACTAAAAATACAAAAATTAACCGGACATGGTGGTCCACGCCTATAATCCCAGCTACTCAGGAGGCTGAGGCAGGAGAATCACTTGAACCCTAGAGGCAAAGGTTGTGGTGAGCCGAGATCGTGCCACTGCTCTCCAGCCTGGGCAACAGAATGAAATTCTGTCTCAAAAAAAAATAATAATAATAATAATAATAATTAAAAAAAAACTTATCCTCACCCAGGAATACCAGGTTTCTGTAGTTCTCTAACATGACATTCCTATATAAATTCTGCTGTGCTGTGTCTAGGCACTGCCACTCCTCCAGAGAGAATTCTACAGCCACATCCATAAATGTCAATAGTCCCTGAAAAACACATACACACACACATATTTACCAAGTGGTTATGGACAGAATTTTTAATTTGACTCAAGGTGAAAAGAGAGAGTAAATAGAACTGGTTCTGACTTATAGGAATGACTGAAATTATCCAATAAAATAATTTTCAACCCAGAAATATTCTCTAATGTATTCTCTAACTCTGAGAAGAGACTAGAATAAGATCCACAACATCGGGGTATATATGTTACTTTTCTGAATCATAAAGTATAAACTTAAGGGCATGGACACAAACATGTACATTTTTCATAGCTATATATACAGGCAAGACTCCAGGGCTGGGTGAGATCTAAACAAGGTCCTCAAAAAGGGTGAATCTGAACAGAATTGGGGAAAGGAGAGACCCTCTGTAGAATTCTGTTCTCTATGCCACTGGAGTATTTCAAGTTCTGTTTTTCCTAAGCTTACCTAAGAGAAACTTAAATCCCAGTGTTTGTGTAATTTTAATCTTTTCTAGCCACTGCCCTGTCAATTTTATAACATATACTAATAAGCAATTTAAACAAGTATCTTAAAGTTTTCCAGGGTAATATTATTAGAAGATAAATGTGTATTCTTATCAAGGTAAAAGAAATCAAAAAATAATAATGCTTCTGTCCATAAATATCCCTTCAGGTGATGACATCAGAAGCCACAACAATATAAAGAAAGTGGCCCAAATGAAGCTCATGATTTTTTCACACATCTATTTGCTGTACCAACCAAATGATACTTAATACAACCATTTTTTCAGTTGCTAGTCCTGGATTGTAGAAACCATGACTGCTTCATCTATTTTTCTAATGGCCATATAAAATTACAGCAATCAGTTTATCTGCTTGAGTCTCCAGATCTCCTCCTTGTTTTTACCCAAGTACCAGAAAACTGGAGAAACTCTCATCTGGGCACCAACCAAAAATATCCCTTGTATAAGGGAAGGAACAAACACAGAATGACTCATTTCTCTTACAATGAGACAAAAGCAGAATTAACCACTCTTGTCAGCCTGATATAATTCTGCTCTGGACATCCTCAAATGTCTCAAAAAAATGCCTACAACATTGTGAGAGGGTTCCCAGTGACCCTGGGCTGAGGGTCCAATAATAAGCCAGGCTAGAGAGAGTCATACTAATTCTAAATAGAAAATGGAACTGCCCTGATTGAGCTCCAGAATTACTTGTTCTGATTAACAAGCTTTTGGGTAGGAGGAAGGACAAGAATATTGTACATAACATTTTACAGGCAGGTATAGTTGTGGTTGTGGCTCTGGATACTTTGTGGTCTTGATCTCTCACTCCTAAGATATTTATTTTTATTTACAGAATTTGCTATCAGATTCTATTTACATCTGGATCCTCTCACATAACTGTGGCAGACCTGCTACAAGATCTTATTGGACAAAATCTGAAAAGCTCAAAGAGCCACAGTCTCAAAGGGAGCTGTAGGATGTCTATGTTGACATCTCACAATGCAGAAAATGCCTTCTATTGGTTTTCGGTACCTTCCCAATTCAAAGTCTGGCCCTGTCTTGTAATCCCAGGCAGAAGCCAGATCTTATGTGCAGATTCTAAGTGGGATCAACCTAACTCTGCATCCTTAGGTGTTACAGAAAGCAAAGTACAATCAAAGGAGAGATCCCCTCAGAGGCTGCTCTGGCACATTCCAAATGATGTTTACCTAAAAGGAAATAGCTGAGAAAACATGAATATAAGTATACAATTTATTTGGGCCAAACTTGAGGATTGTAACCTGGGAGCAAAGATTCAAGTTGTCTGGAACATATACTTTGATTAGCAGCAGTTACAAGTGGATTTGTAAAGGCCAAAAGAGAGGCACATAGAGTGGATTGATACAAAGTTGTCTGTCAAAATTTTTTTTTATTTACAAAAATAAATTGATTATTGATTGGATATACATTGTTAGGCTATAGGGTGTGGGTTATAGTGTCCAGTGTGGCATTAGTAGTTCAATTTATAGCTACTTGTGGCAATACCAAGCAGTTTCCAGAGGTAAATACATAGCTCAAAGAAAAAAGACATAATTGTAGCCTCATTTTAATGTCTCTCTGAGACTTATAAAGAAAAGGATTATTAGCCGGGCATGGTGGTGCATGCCTGTAATCCCAGCTGCCGAGAGGCTGAGGCAGGAGAATCACCTGAACCTGGGAGGTGGAGGTTGTGGTGAGCCGAGTTGGTGCCACTGCACTCCAGCCTGGACAACAAGAGCAAAACTCTGTCTCAAAAAAAAACAAAAACAAAAACAAAAAAACAAACAACAACAACAAAAAACACTTTTTATATAAGAAATGCAAATCCTTTTCTTCTTTTCTTCTCTTTTCTTTTCCTTTTTGAGATGGAGTTTTGCTCTTGTTGCCCAGGATGGAGTGCAGTGGCGCAATCTCAGCTCACTGCAATCTCCTCCTCCCGGGTTCAGGTGATTCTCCTGCCTCAGCCTCCCAAGTAGCTGGGATTACAGGCATGCACCACCATGCCTGACTAATTTTTTGTATTTTTAGTAGAGACAGGATTTCTCCATGTTGGTAAGGCTGGTCTCAAACTCCTGACCTCAAATGATCTGCCCACCTTGGCCTCCCGAAGTGCTGGGATTACAGGAGTAAGCCACCGTGCCCAGCCTTTGGTGAAACCCCAACTCTACTACAAATACAAAAAAAAAAAAAAAAAAAAAATATTAGCCAGGCTTGGTGGTGCACATCTGTAATCCCAGCTACTTGGGAGGCTGAAGCAGGAAAATCTCTTGAACCCAGGAGATGGAGGTTACAGTGAGCTGAGATCATGCCACTGCTCTCCAGCCTGGGCAATGGAGCGAGACTCCAACTCAACAACAACAACAAAAAAGTCACTGAAAGAGGTAAAACGGTTGATTGCTGCCCTGTAAGGTTTGTAGAAATCTGATCTAGCCTCTCTGGAAGTGACTGTAGAGAACAATAGATACCAAATAGGCAGAGACGCAATTCTTCCTGCATATTCAGGGAAGGGCATGCACTTTGCAGCACAATTGTGAGTTGACTGGAAGCCTGAGAGGGAAAGACCCTTCTAGAATAAAGCCTGGTTAGCACCTTATATGTTTATATCATGTCTGGTAATTCTAGACTGTGTTTGGAAAGTATAACAAGAGAAATTCTCTCCAGCCCCAGAAAAACTTCACAATGATAGGACAGAAAGAAAACTGTTTTATTACACAACTAAACCAGAATGTGACATGCATCACAATCAATCTGCTTAAGAGACTGCAAAGACAGAAAGACGGTCATCATAATTAGTCCACAAGTAGAAGAATTTACAGCATCATGTCATACATAGCTCATCCTAAATTCACCTGGTCACTGGGGATGCCATCTGTGTATGCTAATTGGTTATAATCAATGACAAAATAAACTTTTCACATCTTCATGACAGGAGGTAGTTGTGCGACTTGAAGCCAGGTGCCTGCTGAAGGTAGACTCTCAATCTCCTACTACAATGGTTGAATAGGGTGCTATCTTTTTGGTTATTTACACTTTAAAGCAATGGCTCTCTACGTTCTGAGCGCTCAGCTTCAGCACTCCTGCTTGCCCTCTACTTGTGGCTAGTGTCCTCTCTTGACCCCTACCATCTGCCAGTGAGGCACACTCCAAAGCACAGAGCTCACAGCTGGCAGCTTACATCTTAAATGAACCCCAATTGCCACAGCAGCACTCCAGTACCTCATCAGAGACTGAAGACTATGGTACAGGAGAGCCTACAGGATTTGGGGGTAGAATTGCACCTTCATAGTAACGGGAATGGGAGCGGTGTGTCAGCCTCAGTTTCAATTTATTATGGTGACTTGAAAAAAATACTGCTGGATTTCCAGCATGAGTCCAGATAGATAGGATGGTTCTCCCTGTGAAAACCCACCTCTATGTCAACACCAAGGGATTGTATTAGGGCTTCTAAAACAGACATCCAAAGCATTGAAGAGAACAGCTCTCAGTCTGATTCTATTGCAAAGTTATATTGAGAGAAAAAAGAAGTTAAATGTAGCTTGAGAAAAAACTCAGATTAGATATGATTGATCAAGTCAGCCAGAAAATATTCCCCTAAAAGGAGTTTCTCTCAAACTACCCCTAATGCACAGCTACTCTTAGCATGAGAAACATGAGCATTATGAAGAAAAAAAGCATATTCTCAGCAGAACTGTATAAGGTTTCTCTTTCATCTCTGCTGCTCTCATCTCCTAGCCATTGAATGGGGGTTCCATATTGAAATACAACTGACAATTCACCAGCACTTTTTTAAATTAGGAACTGAATCTGACTTTGTTCATATAGTAGAATATATGTGAGCTTGCCACATAACTAACTGAAGGGCTATTATGGTTTTTGGGTGACCATATCACCTGTCTATTTGTCCTGGAAGGGCAGCATTCCAATTTAGTAAAATGAAAGACACTAAAATTATGCTTACCTATAACTATCCCCATTGGATAAAGCAATATGTATGTTGGATGCATGTTACAATTTGGTAGTATTTTTTTTGGATATTATATAAATAAGTATAAATAATTTTAATGTACTAGTCATAATGTATGCAGGATTTTAAAAAATTGTCTATAACCATAATTCACTTTAAACACTTTATATTTCAGAAATATAAATAACAATATTAAAATGACTGCTTAGGAGATGCATTCAAAGTACATATTTTGATCTTATATTCATACTATTGTAGAAAATACTTTTTAATTTATATGAATGTATGTCATCTAAAAACACTTCACATAACTATGCTAATTGTTCTTAAGTAATAAATAGAAACCAACGTACAACTACAGACTCCACTTTTCAGTTTATACACTGAACTGTTCTTGCTTTTGCAGTGTAAGTATTTCAATCTGCAAATATTAAATAATTACCTTGCATAATTAGTTTTCTGTCAAAGGAAATTAGTATGTTTTAGTCCTTATTATTCTGTATTACTAAATTTACTCCTATCTTTGTGGTCAATTTTTGTGTACTCTTAATATGAGCATTTTTTTTTTGTTTTTTTTTTTGTTTTTTTTTTTTTTGAGACGGAGTCTCGCTCTGTCGCCCAGGCTGGAGTGCAGTGGCCGGATCTCAGCTCACTGCAAGCTCCGCCTCCCGGGTTTACGCCATTCTCCTGCCTCAGCCTCCCAAGTAGCTGGGACTACAGGCGCCTGCCACCTCACCCGGCTAGCTTTTTGTATTTTTTTTCTTTTTTTTAGTAGAGACGGGGTTTCACCGTGTTAGCCAGGATGGTCTCGATCTCTTGACCTCGTGATCCGCCCGTCTCGGCCTCCCAAAGTGCTGGGATTACAGGCTTGAGCCACCGCGCCCGGCCTTTTTTTTTTTTGAGATGGAGTTTCGCTCTTGTTGCCCAGGCTGGAGTGCAATGGCGTGATCTCAGCTCACCACAACCTCCGCCTTCTGGGTTCAAGGGATTCTTCTGCCTCAGCCTCCAGAGTAGCTGGGATTACAGGCATGCGCCACCATGCCCAGCTAATTTTGTATTTTTAGTAGAGACAGCCATGCATGGCTGAACAGATGCTTTTCAAAACAAGACATACATGTGGCTAATAAGCATATTTTACAAATGCTCATCAATTATTAGAGAAATTTTAAAAAACACCCAATGAGATACCATCTCACACCAGTCAGAATGGCTACTGTTAAAAAGTCAGCAATAGATGCTGGCAAAGTTGCAGAGGAAAGGAAATGCTTATACACTGCTGGTGGGAGTGAAAATTAGTTCAACCATTGTAAAAAGAAGTGTGGCGGCCAGGTTCAGTGGCTCAAGCCTGTAATCCCAGCACTCTGGGAGGCCGAGGCGGGCGGATCACCTGAGTTCAGGAGTTTGAGACCAGCCTGACCAACGTGCAGAAACCTCGTCTCTACTAAAAATACAAAATTAACCAGGTGTGGAGCGCATGCCTATAATCTCAGCAACTCAGGAGGCTGAGGCAGGAGAATAGTTTGAACCCGGGAGGCGGAGGCTGCAGTAAGCTGAGATCGTGGCATTTCACTCCAGCCTGGGCAACAAGAGTGAAATTCCATCTCAAAAAATATAAAAATAAAAAAATAAATCCAGCAGTTTCTCAAACACAGCAATGACATAAGAGAAGAAAACTTTAGAGTGCTTATATTTCATATCCCAATAAGAAAAGCAAAAGTATCTATTCCTTTCAAACAATAAATGCATTATTTTATTATTTCCATTAAAAGTCATATAGTAAACAATTAGCCATATGGAAACATGTCTAGGAGGTACCAAGTTTCAAATAAAATTTAGCATAAAACTCAGAAATCAAGATAACAGGATTTGAACAGAGATATTCACTGTCACAAATTTACCCTGCAAAAAGAGGAACTGATGCTTTCATGAATCTATGTAACTCAGCAATTATCTACTCCATTTTCTACAGCCAAAATGGGAAACACATTTCCCCTATTCTTTTTCTTGGTAGCATTCTTAAACAGCCTTGAAATTTTATTGGAAATTACCAAACCAAAAAAAATACACCTGACACTGCTAAAAGAAATCATAGATGGCACAAACAAATGGAAGCAAATCCCATGCTCATGGATGACTAGAATCAGTATTGTGAAAATGACCATACTGCCGAAAGCAATCTACAAATTCAGTGCAGTCCTTATCAAACTACCACTGTAATTCTTCACAGAATTAAAAAAATTCTAAAATTCATATGGAACAAAAAAGAGCCTGCATAGCCAAAACAAGGCTAAGCAAAAACAACAAATCTGGAGGCATAACTTTACCTGATGTCAAACTATACTGTAAGGGCATAGTCACCAAAACAGCATGTTACTGGTTTAAAAATAGGGACACAGACCAATGGAACAGAATAAAGAACCCAGAAATAAACCCAACTACTTACAGCCAACTGATCTTCAGCAAAGCAAACAAGAACATAAAGTGGGGAAAGGACACCCTTTTCAACAAATCGTACTGGGATCACTGGCTAGCTATATGTAGGAGAATGAAACTGGATCCTCATCTCTCATCTTATACAAAAATCAACTCAAGATGGATTAAGGACTTAAACCTAAGATCGGAAACTATAAAAATTATAAAAGATAACATTGGAAAAACCCTTCTAGACACTAGCTTAGGCAAGGATTTCACGACCAAGAACTCAAAAGCAAATGCAATAAAAACAAAGATAAATATCTGGGACCTAATTAAACTAAATAGTTTTTACACGGCAAAAGGAACAGTCAGCAGAGTAAACAGACAACCCACAGAGTGAGAAAAAGTCTTCACAATCTATACGTCTGACAAAGGACTAATATCTAGAGTCTACAACAAACCCAAACAAATCAGTACAAAACAATCTACAACAAACCCAAACAAATCAGTACAAACCAAACAATCCCATCAAAAAGTGGACTAAGGACATGAATAAACGATTCTCAAAAGAAGATATACAAGTGACCAACAAACATATGAAAAAATCCTCAACATCACTAATGATCAGGGAAATGCAAATCAAAACCACAATGCAATACCATCTTACTCCTGCAAGAATGGCCATGATCAAAAGATCAAAAAACAGTAGATGTTGGCATGGATGTGGTGAACAGGGAACACTTCTACATTGCTGGTAGGAATGTAAACTAGAAAAGCCACTATGGAAAACAATGTGGAGATTCCTTAAAGAACTAAAAGTTGTACTACCATTTGATCCAGCAATCCCACTTCTGGGTATCGACCCAGACGAAAAGAAGTCATTATTCGAAAAAGATACTTGCACGTGCATGTTTATAGTGGCACATTTCACAACAGCAAAATCATGGAACCAACCCAAATGCCCATCAATCAACAAGTGGATAGAGAAACTGTGGTATATATATACAATGGAATACTACACAGCCATAAAAAGCGAATTAACAGCATTTGCAGTAACCTGGATGAGACTGGAGACTATTATTCTAAGTGAAGTATCTCAGGAGTTGAAAACCAAACATTGTATGTTTTGATATGTGGGAGCTAAGCTATGAGGATGCAAAGGCATAAGAATAATACAGTGGACTTTGGGGATTTGAGGGGAAGAGTAGAAGGGGGACGAGGGATAAAAGACTACAAATATGTTGCAGTGTATAATGCTCCAGTGATGGGTGCACCAAAATCTCACAAATCACCCGTAAAGAACTTACGCATGTAGGCTGGGCGCAGTGGCTCATGCCTGTGATTCCAGCACTTTAGGAAGCTGAGGTGGGTGGATCACAAGATCAGGAGTTCGAGATCAGCCTGGCCAACATCGTGAAACCCTGTCTCTACTAAATATACAAAAATCAGCCGGGCATGGTGGTGCTTGCCTATAATCCCAGCTACTCGGGAGGCTGAGGCAGGAGAATTGCTTCAGCCCAGGAGGTGAAGGTTGCAGTGAGCTGAGACTGTGCCACTGCACTCCAGCCTGGTCAACAGAACGAGACTCCCTCTCAAAAACAAACAAAAAAAGAATTTACTCATGTAACCAAATACCACCTGTACTTGAATAACTTATAGGAAAAAATTTTAAAAATAAAGATCTATCCTTAAATATATATGTGTATATATTATATATGTGTATATATTATTTTATATATATTATATATGTATATATTATATTTTACATATATATATATCTCTCTCTCTGTGTCCAGATCAGGAGTTCGAGACCAGCCTGGCCAACATGGAGAAATCCCGTTCTCTACTAAAAATACAAAAATTAGCTGGGCATGGTGGCGCCCCTAATTCCAGCTACTCGGGAGGCTGAGGCAGGAGAATCGCTTGAACCCAGGAGGCGGAGGTTGCAGTGAGCTGAAATTGTGCCATTGCACTCTAGCCTGGGCAACAAGAGCAAGAGTCCATATTAAATATAAATATAAATGTATATATATATACTTGATTATATATATATTCACGAAAAAATACACCTGAGAACATTTCTAAACTTACGCTAAGAAAGGAAAAGTTAAATGAGAATTTCTTACAAGTAAAATACATGATTAATATTAATTTTTATCTGAAATCCACCTCTTTTATGAACCTTGTTAATATTTTCTTACCTTTCAAGTCCTACTAATAAAATGCAATTTACAGTTAAATAATGGAAGTCAACATAAGTGAACAAATCTTTTCAAGGTGACAAACCCAGGGAGTGGTAGTGCTAATTAGAAAACAGATGTGTCTAGGCCACGCGCGGTGGCTCTTGCCTGTAATCCTAGCACGTTGGGAGGCCAAGGCGGGCGGATCACCTGAGGTTGGGAGTTCGAGACCACCCTGACCAACATGGAAAAACCCCGTCTCCACTAAAAATACAAAACAATTAGCCAGGTATGGTAGTGCATGCCTGTAATCCCAGCTACTCGAGAGGCTTAGGCAGGAGAACTGCTTGAACCCAGGAGGCGGAGGTTGCGGTGACCTGAGATCGCACCATTGCACTCCAGCCTGGGCAACAAGAGTGAAACTCCATCTCAAAAAAAAAAAAAAGAAAGAAAGAAAGAAAAGAAAGAAACAGATATGTCTGACTGATATTCACCTGCCCCAGTCTGCTCACTTTGTGCTCAATAACCACCCTCTCAGGAGACGTTACACTATGCCCCAGGTGCATTTTACTTTGTAAGTTCTTGCACCATCTCACTTGGGTCAGGTTTTTCTTTGTCTTTTGGGATACCTTTTTTTTTTCCCCACAAAATTCAGAGAATTCAGAGGGCAGAAATTATTTCCGTGTTTTCCCCTCAATACCAGCATCTGATTGGCTGACCAGCATTGTCTCTCCAAGAAATGAAAGCTGGGTTGGGAGAACACAAAATGTCTCAAGGGGTTAGCTTTTCAAAGGAAGAGTATGCCAGGAGATGCCTCTTAGCCCCAGGGCATCCACCTACTCCCTTGAGAAGCTACACTCCATACCTCCAAAAACCTTCACCTGAAAACATTCTGATAAGATTTCTGTGCCTAAGGAAGATTTAAAAAAAAAAAAAAAAAAAAAAAGGCATAGAAATTTCATAAAATACAGTGTCAGGGAATTATTTTTTGCTTTCTTCTCATGAGAAATATTTTCAAACAGAAAACAATTTTAAGTGCCATCCAATGCTTTGTCAAAAAATGATTAACTAAAATACAGTATCAAAAACGTACACTAAAGGAAAAACAGTTGAGAACGTGAATTAGGAAAGAGAAGCTGGCATTTGGAAATGTCAGAAGGAACTGGAAATTTCGTATTTTAGTTTATTTGCAGTTTAAATCTAACTGCAGGCCAGAGTTAGGCTGGAGGAATGGGGCTGGGAAGTACACTTGAGACCCTGCTGGGAATGCATGTGAAAAATGCAGTGGAAAAATCAGTCCCCTGTGGAGTGTGAGAATAATTAAGGGGCAGGCAATTACACTGAGGAGGCTCTAGTCCTAGGGTTTCTACTTAACAAAAACTGCTTAACTGTACCTAACCAATTATTAAATATAGTTTTCTTCATCATGTACCTTATAAAAGTCTTTCCTTCAAGCTCCTCCCATGAACCACAAACTACAAAACATACTTTTGTGCTCTACAATTATTGAATCACTCTTTGATTAAATTCTTTAATTTTTTTGCGATGACTGCCACAGATTTTTAATAGGAGAAAACAGGAACGGGGAACCCCACGGACCAAAGCTCTTCCCATTCATGAACCCGCACCCCAAGTCAGGATTCTCCCCTCACGCTCCTCCCATGGTCCGTGCACAATCTGCGAAAGGCGCCGCGCTGCCAGTGCAGAGCTGGCGAGAGAGGGCTCCAGACCTGGGCACTGTCACTATGCAGGGAAGAGACAGGACGCCCGGGGGCGCGGCTGTCGGCGCAGCCGCCATCTTATGGCTGAAGGGAATTGAGATCCAGCTGGGCAAGCAGAATTCGGGGCGCAGATTGTGTAGATGACTGCGGGGAGGCCTGAGTCCCGCCACAGCCACTTCCCACCGGTTTCAACCAGCCCTTCCCCTCTCTCGGGATGTCGGACCGCACTCTCACCATTTCTAGGCTTCCAGGGGGTCCTGGCGTCTTGGCTGTGGATCTCCCAATACCTGTCGGTCACAGAGCCACAGGGTCTGGGCCTCTAAGAGCAGAGGACAAAGAGCAGCGAAGACGAGACCTGGAGCTCCGGCTGAAGCGAGAGACAAAGGCCGCGCCAAACCCGGAAGCCGCCCCGTCGGGTCCAGCTGCGTGTCTGATTGAACAGTCCCCTAGCTCAGAGTCCCTGATTGGATAATGTTTAAGACCCGCCCCTTCAGACCCTGAGTGACGGAAGATGTGATCAGATGCTGGGCTGAATGAAGTGTGACCGCCTAGGCTGCAGCCTTTTCAGGCAAGGCTTCCTCCGTGAGCTGAGCTAGGCCCACCCTAGAGGTTGTTTGCCTTTAATCTTGTGTGTAAGGTCATATGCTCTTATAAATAATATCCTATATGGCTATCACAAATGAAAAGAATACAACAATTGTTCTTAAAAAAAAATTTTTTTTTTTTGAGACCGAGTTTCGCTCTTGTTGCCCTGGCTGGAGTACAATGGCGCGATCTTGGCTCACCACAACCTCCGCTTCCCGGGTTCAAGCGATTCTCCTGCCTCAGCCTCCCGAGTAGCTGAGATGACAGGCATGCGCCACCATGCCTGGCTAATTTTTTTGTATTTTTAGTAAAGACGGGGTTTCCCCTTGTTGGTCAGGCTGGTCTCGATCTCCCGACCTCAGGTGATCCTCCCACCTTGGCCTCCTTGCAGCCGAGCCTCTGGGCTCGGCGTGAGCCACCGCACCCGGCCCAATAGTTCTAAAATTTTATATTTTATGACCTTCCTGGCTACTGGTCCTTTGAGCAGGCAGCCTGGGATTTTAAAAAGGAGGCAATTCTCTGAAATAAAATGCGAGCCACAAGTTGGGCGCTGTGCCTCACGCCTGTAATCTCAGTACTTTGGGAGGCCTAGGAAGGTGGACCACCTGAGGTCTGGAGTTCGAGACCAGTCTGGCCAACATGGTGAAACCTCGTCTGTAAAACAATACAAAAAAATTAGCTATTCATGGTGGCAGGCGCCTGTAATCCCAGCTACTTGGGAGGCTGGGGCAGGAGAATCCCTTGATCCTGGGAGGTGGAGGTTGCAGTGAGCGGAGATCATGCCTCTGCACTCCAGTCTGGGCAACAAGAGTGAAACTCCATCTCAAAAAAATAAAAAATAAATAAAATAAAACAATAAAATGTGAGTCACATGTAAATTTTAAATTTTCTAGTAGCCAAACTTTATTTTTTTATTTTTATTTTTTTTAGATTTTAGACAGAGTCTCGCATTGTTGCCCAGGCTGGAGTGCAATGGCGTGATCTTAGCTCACTGCAACCTCCACCTCCCAGGTTCAAGCGATTCTCCTGCCTCAGCCTCCCGAGTAGCTGGGATTACAGGTGCACGCCACCATGCCCAGCTTATTTGTAGCCAAATTTAAAAAGAGTTTGGCTCTGTTTTTTAAAAAGAAAGAACAGGTGAAATTGATTGTAACAATTTAACCCAATATGTCCAAAATATCGTCATTTTAATGTGTGAGAAATATGTAATCATTAATGAAGTGTGTGTGTGTGTATATATATATATATGGAACTAAACCTTTGAAACTTAACTCATATTTTACCTTTCTAGCACATCGCAGTTCAGACCAGGCACATTCCAGGCACCCAGTAGCAACGCATGGCCAACAGCTGCTACAGTGAAGTGCAGCTCTGACATCAGGAGGGTGAATGGTCTGAATATCCCTTTTCTGCCAGAGGTGAGGGGACAGCCTCTCCCTACCAACATCTCTCTTCAGTTCTGGGGGTAGAACAGATAGTGGCCATAGAAAGAGCAGAGGGCAGGCCGGGCACAGTGGCTCATGCCTGTAATCCCAGTACTTTGGGAGACCAAGGCAGGTGGATCACGAGGTCAGGAGTTCAAGACCAGACTGACCAACATGGTGAAACCCAGTCTCTACTAAAAATACAGAAATTAGCAGGGTATGATGGCGCCTGCCTGTAATCCCAGCTACTCGGGAGGCAGAAGAATCGCTCAAACCTGGGAGGCAGAGGTTACAGTGAGCTGAGATCACGCCATTGCACTCCAGCCTCGGTGGCAGAGCAAGACTGCCTCAAAAAAAAAAAAAAAAAAAAGAGCAGAGAGCAACAGGAATAAAATAACCACAGGTAGACCACTGCTGGCCACGTCTTGCCCTCCTTCCTTCTAGAGATCAGACAGTGAACAAAGGATGATGTGGCCACAGGAGAAGAGAACCCTATGTCTTCAGGTCTGTCCACACTCTTGACCTCCAATTTTTAGATGAAAAAAATAGATTAAAGGCAAGCTTATTTTGCTCTTTGGCCTTGGCCCTTATGATTAGGCTGTGGTTGTCTATTTTCTCCTGTAGTGTGAGGAACTGTGTGGATATAAGCACCAATCACATGCATACAATATCTACATTATTTCTGCATTACTCAATATTACCTTACAAGACATCCAACTCTAAATCAGAGGGAAAAAAATAGTACCTTTAGGGTGTCCACTGTGAGAAGGTAAGTAGTACTGAATCTGTCATTAAATCCTGGCATCCTATCTGCACTGGGTGCATGTATTAGTTAGCTATTGCAGCATAACAAACCATCCAAAACTTATTAGTCATAATTGAAAGGGTCAGCCATTTGGGCTGGGCTCAGTGGGGCCATTTCTCTAGTCTCAGCTGAGCATTTTTAGACATGTATCATCAACTGCTTGTTGACTAAGCAGCTGTGTTTCTGGGAGTGAGCTTCTGCTTCTGGAGCTGTCAACAGGGGCAACTTTTTTCTTCATTCCATGGTATCTTATTCTCCGGCTGGCTGACATGGATTTTTCCCATGGAGATGGCAGCATTCTGAAATAAAAGCAGAAACATTCAAGACCATTTGAGCTTGGGCCCCAAACTAGCCCACTGTCACGTTCACAGGTTTCTACTGCCCTGAGCAAATATGACCTGCCAGATCTAGCGTTCAGAAAGCAGATACTGGATCTCAGTAGAATAACTGTAAAAGCATCTGGCAATGGGCAGGAATATAGGAGGATGAAAAATTGCGACCATTTTGGCAATCATTATTATTCTGCCCTTTTTAATGTACATGGTTTATAGAACTCTTCCACAGAAAGAAACTTGTCCAAAGACTAACAGCTACTAAGTGGCTGAGCTGAGATTCAGAATAAATTCTGACTTCAAAGTCCATGCACCACCGTAGATAACACTGTTACAGAATCTTCCCTAGTCCTTTGAAATCCTGGAGAGTGAAACTTCTACCATAGAGGACAGATGTTCTTTAGATTCATGCCAATATGGTACTGTTTATTATTGAGAATAATTCTCTCAAGAAATTTCAGAAGCAGATGGTGGCTTAAACCTGTAATCATAGTACTTTAGGAGGCTGAAACGGGAGAATCACATGAGCTCAGGAGTTCAAGTGCAGCTTTGGCAACACAGTAAAATCTTGTCTCCGTGAAAAAAAAAATGTTAAATTAGCCAGGCATAATGGTGCATGTCTGTAGTCCCAGCTACTCAGTTGGCTGGGGCAGGAAGATTGCTGGAGCCTGGAAGGTCGAGGCTGCAGTGAGTCATGATTGGTTACACCATTGCATTTCAGCCTGGGTAGTAGAGTGAGACCCTGTCTCAAAATAAATAAATAAATCAAAAAGGACATAAAATAATTTGGAAAAATAGCTAAGGACTGAGTTTATGAAATCAAAGCTGGCCGGGTGTTGTGGCTTACACCTGTAATCCCAGAGAGGCCAAGGTGGGTGGATCACCTGAGATGAGGAGTTCAAGACCATTCTGGCCAATCATGGTGAAACCCCATCTCTACTAGAAATACAAATTATCTGGACATGGTGGTGCTCACCTGTATACCCAGCTACTTGGGAGGCTGAGGAAGGAGAATCATTTGAACCCAGGAGGCGGAGGTTTCAGTGAGTGGAGATCCTGCCATTGCAGTCTAACATGAATGACAAGAGCAAAACTCCATCTCAAAAAAAAAAAAAAGAAAGAAGAAAAAGAAAAATTTCAAAGCCCAACAACACATTATACATTTTTCATCATAGAAAAAATTTGGCCGGGAATGGCGGCTCACACCTGTAATCCCAGCCCTTTGGGTTGCTGAGGTGGGTGGATCACCTGAGGTCAGGAGTTTGAGACCAGCCTGGCTAACATGGTGAAACCCTGTTTCTACTAAAAATACAAAAAATCAGCCGAGCTTGGTGGCAAGTACCTATAACCCAGATACTCTGGAGGCTGAGGCAGGAGAATCACTTGAACCCGGGAGGCCGAGGTTGCAGTGAGCCAAGATCCTACCATTGCACTCCAGCTTGGGCAACAAGAGTGAAACTCCGTCTCAAGAAACAGAAAAAGTCCAACAACACATTATACATTTTTCATCAGAGAAAAAATTTGAAAACTTTTAAAAGAAAAAAAAACTTTAGAGAAATTAAATTTAACAGAGTTTAATTGAGCAATTAATAATTTGCAAATCAGGCAGACTGTGGATCCACAGTAGGCTCAATGAGACTCCAGCACAGCCACATCATGGGAAAAGGATTTATGGACAGAAAAAGCAAAGTGACATTCAGATAATGAAAGTGAGGTACACAAACAGCAAGATTGATTCCAACCAGGAATTTGCCTTATTTGAACATGGTTTGAACAGTTGATGTCCTCTTATTCACAATAACACAGCAGTTGGTACAAAAATGGGTTACAGTCTATTTACATATCCAGTTAGGTTTCCGTTTACTATCTATTAAAAAAACCTACTCACCAAAATTAAACACAATAAGAAACAGCTTTAGGCTATAATTTAACAATTTCTCACTTTTGGACATCTTCTCAATGTTGAGACATAGACTAGAACTTTAGATATTGATATCACTCTGTCACCATTAAAAAGTACTTATTTAGGCTGAATGTGGTGACTCACACCTGTAATCCCAGCACTTTGGGAGGCTGAAGCAGGCAGATCACCTGAGGTCAGGAGTTTGAGACCAGCCTGGCCAACATGGTGAAACCCCATCTCTACTGAAAATACAAAAATTAGCCGGGCATGGTGGTGGTGGGTGCCTGTAATCCAAGCTACTCAGGAGGCTGAGGCAGGAGAATCCCTTGAACCCAGAAGGCAGAGGTTGCAGTGAGCTGAGATCGCATCACTGCACTCCAGCCTGGGTCCGTGACAAGAGCAAAACTCCGTGTCAAAAAAAAAAAAAAAAAAAAAAAGTACTTAATGAGTCTCAATTTTCACTTTAAAATAGCAGAACTATGGGTTTTGAAAAGTGAAAACAAAGACTTCAGGTTATCAGTTTTTTAAAGGATTACAGTAGAGGAGACCTCCTTGTGTTCAAATCTGCTATTTACAAAAGAAAAACAAAACTTGGCCTGTAGATCCTAAGGATCTTCCTATTTCCTTAAATTTTCAGTTTGATTATGTCATATTTACCATGAGTGACTCCATTTGGTTTGGTTTGGTCTGTTTGGGCCTAGTGCACAAACTCAGTCCAGAATGATGGCCTTCAATAATTTTGTTTAAAACATTTTATCCTTTAGGTTAAGTTCTCACATAGGTCAAAGTGAGACCAAAACTCAGGGGTCTTATTGCCACTCTCAGTTTTCATTATTTTGGGTTTTTGTCCTTATAATGTCATTCATAGGTTATGGTGTCCCCATGGTCACATATGTCTTTGAGTTTTTTTAATGCCAGTTAAAGAAAGACCATTTGGGCCGGGTGTGGTGGCTCATGCCTGTAATCCCAGCACTTTGGGAGGCTGAGGTGTGGATCACAAGGTCAGGAGTTCAAGACCAGCCTGGCCAACATGGTGAAAACCCATCTCTACTAAAAATACGATTTAGCTGGGCATGGTGGCAGGTGCCTATAATCCCAACTACTTGCGAGGCTGAGGTGGGAGAATCACTTGAACCCGGGAGGCGGAGGTTGCAGTGAGCCGAGATCAAACCACTGCACTCCAGTCTGGGTGACAGAGCAAGACTCCATCTTAAAAAAAAAAAAAAGGCCGGGCGCGGTGGCTCAAGCCTGTAATCCCAGCACTTTGGGAGGCCGAGACGGGCGGATCACTAGGTCAGGAGATCGAGACCATCCTGGCTAACACGGTGAAACCCCGTCTCTACTAAAAAATACAAAAAACTAGCCGGGCGAGGTGGCGGGCGCCTGTAGTCCCAGCTACTCAGGAGGCTGAGACAGGAGAATGGCCCGAACCCGGGAGGCGGAGCTTGCAGTGAGCTGAGATCCGGCCACTGCACTCCAGCCTGGGTGACAGAGCGAGACTCCGTCTCAAAAAAAAAAAAAAAAAAAAAAGAGAGAGAGAGAGAGATACCATTTGACCATTCTAGAGATGACTACATGCAAACATTTATAACTTTTGAGAGAATACACTGCAATAGGGAGACACTATTTTGACTATCACAGCACCACACCCAGCTAATTTTGTGTTTTTAGTAGAGACAGGGTTTCTCCATGTTGGTTTGACTGGTGAGAGCACACCTGAACAAAAGAGGGAAGCAATTTTTATCAGAAGAATAATACCACAACTTTTAAGTATTTTTTTTGGCCAGGGTTCCCATGAACAACCAACTGAAATTAAATAGATCAAATAGTTAACTAGACAAATGGCCTACTCATTTCAACCAGGCAGAGTATTCATTAATCCCCTACAACTGAATCTTTGTAATACCCAATGTATTTCTCCGAGTGCAACTACAAGTGTTAGCAACTGCACAGATACTTCTTTGTTTATCCAGTAAGTAATCTAGAAAAATTATATTATTTAGAACAACTTTAGGAGGAAAATTTAAAGTCTATAGTTGTTATAAGTAAAATGTTTATTTAGAAACAGAATGCTTGTTCCTTGATACCACAAGGAAAAATTAACATTCAGACAAAAAGTTGTCTCATCAAGGCAATTTTACTTTCTGCAGAAAGGGTGCTCCCCAGATGGAACAATGGCGAGAGCACACCTGAACAAAGGAGGGAAACAATTTTTAGCCCTTACACAGCTTGTCCTTGCTACTGTGTCCTGTCTCCATTGGCTGGAGTCAGATCACATAATCTAAGTTAACCCAACTGGCTAATAATTTAAAACTTTCCTAAATAGGTAAATGCAAGGGAGAACAAAGGAAAGGAAGAAGTTGCTTATGCCAAATAGGGAAGGGACATAGGCTGTGAGCTGGAATGTGCCTGTGAGCATGTCTAGCACAAATATCTTGGTTAAGGTACAAGGACATAGAATGTACTATGTGCCTGTGAGCATGTCTAGCAACTACATAGGATAGAGCTTAACAAAGTGTTATTAGCACAAAGCAAGGAGGCTTGAAGGAAGTTAGTCTTTAAAAGAAACTATTATTTTTAACACTTATGATTTATTATTTAACAAGAAGGGAAACTTTGAAGAGGAAACTTTTTACTTTCTACAATAGTGTAACCATAATTCTTAGACTAGAATCTGCTATAGAGCCCTATTATGGGGGATAGATTTCTAACCATTGTCTCATTTACTCTAATCCATGGAAAAAAATAACCTACCAAATGATGCTCATTCAGAAGAGTAATGACTTCCTGGCAATGCTCTTTATCCTATTCTGAATAAGTTCTCTTTAACTTATGAAGTAAGTTGAGAGCAGTGGACCAATATTCTGTTTCTGATGTTATGTGGCAACAAATGTCCCATTAAAATGTCTCACCCACATTGGCCTTTCATCTTTAATCTGTCAAGGCATAAGTTTGTTCATAGGTAAGGTTGACTGCAAAATCCTCTACATATAAAAGTAAAACCCATGAGTGCACACAAAAGATCCTTTTTTCTTTTTCTTTTCTTTTCTTTTTTTTTTTTTTTTTAAATACATCATTTTACTCTTGTTGCCTAGGCTGGAGTGCAATGGCATGATCTCAGCTCACTGCAACCTCTGCCTCCTGAGTTCAAGTGATTCTCCTGCCTCAGCCTCCCGAGTAGCTGGAATTACAGGCACATGTCACCACACCCAGCTAATTGTGTATTTTTAGTAGAGACGGGGTTTCTCCATGGTGGTCAGGCTGGTCTTGAACTTCTGACCTCAGGTGATCCACCAACCTCAGCGTCCCAAAGTGCTGGGATTACAGGCATGAGCCACCGTACCCAGCCTCTTATTTCTTTTGTTTGCAGAGGCAAAAAAAAAAAAAAAAAAAAAAAAATCCAACCACCTCAGCCTCCCAAAGTGCTGGGATTATAGGTGTGAGCCATGGTGCCCAGCCTCTTATTCCTTTTGTTTGCAGAGGCAAAAACAAAACAAATAAACAAAAAAAAAACAGTGATCTAAGAGTGTCACGATAGTAGAAATGTCTTGATTTTTGATTTTGTGAAAATAGTGATCTACATCAGGGTTGCCATCTCCTTTTGAGGAAAAACTTTCCTAGTTAACTTTACCTTAAGATCTCCAATGGGTATAAAATTGTAAGAGTTTGGAGTCCGCTTCTGAGTTGTGAGATTATGAATCCAAGGTTCAAGGTCCTGAAGTCTTACTGCAGTGTAGATGGCAAGCAGACTTAATCTCTGGGTTGTAGATTATAAAGAGTTACTGTCCTCAGTCAGTAGACTCTTAAAAGGCTTTCTTTACCTGGTGAAAATATGCTTTGTCATAATGCATTAAAGCCTTGCCGCATTTAGTCATACTATACTTCAGTAACAGAAGATACATGAGGATCTGTTTTTAGGTGCATAGGCCTTCCAATGACTATTTTATGAGGGTCAACACATTTTTTTCACTCTAAGTGTATATGATTGTCATCAATCTGCAGTTACAAAAGCAATCCAGTCAATTTAGTTAGCTTTTCTTATACTATTGTATCCATTATACCTTATTTAACATTTTTAAAACTTGTGTAGTGAAATAAGTATCTTTATCGTTGGAGACTTTTTCAGAAATGTCCCATGAGAAAAACATTTCCTTATATCCTTTTGACTACTGCTATAACAGCAGACTTCTTGCATGAGAAATCTTTCCTACTGTGAGAAAACATGCATTATAAAGGACAATTGAATAAAATTTCTGTGTAAATGTTTAAATGGCCCATGGGATAGCAGAAAACATGAAGTTTTTATTGTTTTCTCATGTTTATATGTTTGACAAAAGAAAGATGTCAAAACCTATTTTAGTAATTTAGAATAGTCACACCCCAACACATACACACACACACACACACTTAATTTATTTTTATTTATGCTTGTTTATTTATTTATTTTGAGACGGAGTGTCTCTCATTGCCCAGGTTGAAGTGCACTGGCATGATCTCAGCTCACTGCAACCTCCATCACCCAGGTTCAAGCAATTCTTCTGCCTCAGTCTCCTGAGTAGCTGGGTTACAGGTGCCTGCCACCACATCCGGCTAATTTTTTGTAATTTTAGTAGAGATGGGGTTTCATCATGTTGACCAGACTGGTCTTGAACTCCTGACCTCAGGTGATCCACCTGCCTTGGCCTCCCAAAATGCTGGGATTACAGGCATGAGCCACCACACCCGGCCCTATATTTATTTATTTACATTTTCTTTTTGAGATGGTTTCACTCCTGTCACGCAGGCTGGAGTGCAATGGTGCGATCTCCGCTCACTGCAACTTCCACCTCCCAGGTTCAAGTGATTCTCCTGCATCAGCATCCTGAGTAGCTGGGATTATAGGTGCCCACCATCATGCCTGGCTAACTTTTGTATTTTTAGTAGAGATGGGGTTTTACCATGTTGGCCAGGCTGGTCTCAAACTCCTAACCTCAGGTGATCTGCCTGTCTCAGCCTCCCAAAGTGCTGGGATTACAGGCATGAGTCACTGCACCCAACCTAATTTATGTTTAATTTAGATTATTTTATCTCATCTGTGATGTGTAATGGAATACAGCACTTTCAATAATGGAAGCTATAAGAACTCAGCAATAAACAAGGGGCAGTTGGCTTTCTAGGTTTTCCATGAGTCCACACTTAACATAAAATTTATTTCCTCTTAAATACTAGGCTTTAGGCCGGGCGCGGTGGCTCAAGCCTGTAATCCCAGCACTTTGGGAGGCCGAGACGGGCGGATCACAAGGTCAGGAGATCGAGACCATCCTGGCTAACCTGGTGAAACCCCGTCTCTACTAAAAAAATACAAAAAACTAGCTGGGCACGGTGGCGGGCATCTGTAGTCCCAGCTGCTCTGGAGGCTGAGGCAGGAGAATGCTGTAAACCCGGGAGGCGGAGCTTGCAGTGAGCTGAGATCCAGCCACTGCACTCCAGCCTGGGCGACAGAGCGAGACTCTGTCTCAAAAAAAAAAAAAAAAACAAAAAAAAACTAGGCTTTGTTTCTCCAATTTGGGTGCATTGCACTGATAACTGTCATAGGTAATTGACTTAAACCACAGAGTTTATTCAAATGACATATCTGAAAAATTCAGTACTGGCTGATTTATGATAAATATGTGACAGAGTATTTTCCCAATATTTAATTAATATTTATTTTGCCTGGGTTATAAATTTTATGAGTCAGTCTCTTCATTAGAACACATATAATCCTTACCCAGTCCAAATAATATGATCCTCAAATTATCAGAAACCTGTACTCAATTTGTTTGGTCCATTTTTATCTTTTCATAAACCTCCTTAAAGACAGGATACTCTAGAATTTTGCATGCTTTTGAAGTTTTTAGAAACCACATCAGAATTAACCTGTTAACTGTAGAAATGACTTGAAATTGTTATAAAGAAACAAATGAAAAGAAGTTCATTATATCTGTGGCCTACAATAATTTATCATAATAGCCATAATTATGACTAATAGCATATACTCAGGTATATTAGATTTTTAGAAATTGTAGGCCAGGAGTGGTGGCTTATGCTTGTAATCCCAGCACTTTGGAAGGCCGAGGTGGGCAGATCACGATGTCAGGAGATCGAGACCATCCTGGCCAACATGGTGAAAGCCCGTCTCTACTAAAAATACAAAAAAATTAGCTGAGCATGGTGGCACACACCTGTAGTCCCAACTACTCAGGAGGCTGAGGCAGGGGAATCACCTGAACCCGGGAGGCAGAGGTTACAGTGAGCCAAGATGATGCCATTGCACTCCAGCCTGGGTGACACAGCAAGACAAAAAAAGAAAGAAAGAAAAAGAGAAAGAGATAAACAGAGAAAGAGAGAGGGGAAAGGGGGGAGGGGTAGGGAGGGAAGAAGGATGTGTACAATTTTGGAATACTTTGTTTTGTTTTGTTTTGTTTTTTTGGAGACAGAGTTTCGCTCTGTCACCAGGCTGGAGTGCAGTGGCAAGATCTTGGCTCACTGCAATCTCCACCTCCTGGGTTCCAGCGATTCTTCTGCCTCAGCCTCCCAAGTAGCAGGGACTATAGGCACGCGCCACCATGCCTGGCTAATTTTTTGTATTTTAGTAGAGACGGGGTTTCACCGTGTTGGCCAGGATGGTCTCGATCTCCTGACCTCATGATCCGCCTGCCTTAGCCTCCCAAAGTACTGGGATTACAGGCGTGAGCCACTACACCTGGCCTTTGGAATAAATATTAGTAACATTTATTAAAATAAAAGTTGAAGATGGTCAAACATTATTTTTAATTTAACAATGTTTGCCATGTAATTTACCATATCAAATAATTCTGTTCTTCACTCTTTGGGATGCTGCATTGGCCCTCTGTAACATCCAAAACTTTGAGATAAAGAAAAAGACAATTTTTTAGCTCAAATGTGATTTTTGGAAGCTTGTCAAATATGTCAAAGGATTGCCAGGCATGGTGGCTCATGCCTGTAATCCCAGCACTTTGGGAGGCCGAGGCTGGTGGATCATGAGGTCAGGAGTTCAAGATCAGCCAGGCCAAAATGGTGAAACCCCGTCTCTACCTATTAGCCAGGTGTGGTGGTGGGCAACTGTAATCCCAGCTACTCGGGAGGCTGAGGCAGGAGAATTGCTTGAATCCAGGAGATGGAGGTTGCAATGAGGCAAGATTGCACCACTGCACTCCAGCCTGGGTGACAGAGTGAGACTCGGTCTCAAAATAACTAACTAACTAACTAAATAAATAAATAAATATATATATATATGTTAAAGAGTTAAAATGCTTTACCAAAGTAGGATCACATGTCACCATGAAATAATAGTCATTCACTTAAAAAAAAGTGATAATAAAAGGATTTTAAAAAACAAAACAATTTACTGCTTGATATAAGAGACTGAGATTTCCAATCAAAACACCTAAGACAGCATGACAAAAATTATATCTCTACTCTGTTTTCAAATTTGTTCAAAAAGTGAACAAAAAATTTTACTTTGCCATATTATTAATATATAAAACTTTTGTTCCAGAGAAAATCAACTTTTAGTTTTGTATTAGTGTATTATCTATACTAAAGCTAATTTTAACAAAACTTTATAAATAAATCCACCAAATTTGTCATTTTTGACCACTCTAGATTTCCATATATGTTTTACAATCTTTTATAGTTAATTCTTTAACTTTTTATATTCTATTTTTGTCTGTATTCTTTTTATTTTTCAACAATCTCTAATTTCAAACTTATCGAGCGAACCAGCCCCCAATATTTCCACATAGGTTCTTTTCTGTTTTCCCTAAGTGTTGGCTGGTCTGAGAAATAAAGAGAAAGAAATTTTACAGCTGGGCCTCTGGGGGTGTCATCACATATTGGTAGGACCCTGATGGTGACTTCGAGCTACAAAACCAGCCAGTTTCTATTAGGGATTTTAAAAGGGGATGGGGTGTACAAACAGGGAGTAGGTCACAAGGATCACATGCTTCAAAGGGCAATAAAGATCACAAGGCAAGGCAAAATTAGAATTACTGATGAAGTTCTATGTCCTACTGTGCACACATTGTCTTGATAAACGTCTTAACAGGAAACAGGGTTCAAGAGCAAAGGACTGGTCTGACTAGAATTTACCAGGCTAGAATTTCCCAATCCTAGTACTGCAGGCGATCAGGGCGTATTTCAGTCCTTATCTCAATTGCATAAGACAGACACTCCCAGAGCGGCCATCTATAGACCTACCCCCAGGAATGCATTCCTTCCCCAGGGTTATCAATTATTAATATTCCTTGCTGGGAAAAGAATTCAGCAATATTTCTCCTACTCACACGTCTGTCTAGAGGCTCTCTGCAAGAAGAAAAATATGGCTCTATTCTGCCCAACCCCACAGGCAGTCAGACCTTATGGTTATCTTCCCTTGTTCCCTGAAATTCTGTTCTTTTTCAGGGTGCACTGATTTCATATTGTTCAAACACACATATTTTACAATCAATTTGGACAATAGTGGTCCTGAGGTGACATACATTCTCAGCTTACAAAGGTAACAGGATTAAGAGATTAAAGTAAAGACAGGCATAAGAAATTATAAGAGTATTAATTTGGGGAACTGATAAAAGTCCATGAAGTCTTCACAATTTATGTTCTTCTGCCATGGCTCCAGCCAGTCCCTCTGTTCAGGGTCCCCGACTTCCCGCAACACAAACTAGTGGAAATGTTCCCAATTTTTTTTAATCAAAAAGTATTTTTTACTTGTTTATACACTCTATGCAGAGCTGTTTTTCTCACATCTAGTAGTTTTAATTACATATGTTAATTACATTAACTCTGAACAACCAAATTTTTAGTGAAATCTCAAGGAAGTAATTTTGAACAGTTTCATACCAGTATTTGTGACAAAAACAATTTTATATTTTTAATAAAAGATGTTTTTCTCAAATTTTCTGTTAACTAACTGATCTAAATCTATTTAGTTTTTTAAACATCATATAAAAATAAGATTCCAGTAAGTCACGGTGGCTCACACTTGTAATCCCAGCACTGTGGGAGGTCAAGACATGAAGACTGTTTAAGCCCAGAAACTCAAGACCAGCCTGGGCAACATAGTGAAACCCATTTCTACAAAAGATACAAAACTTAGTTGGGCATAGTGCCCTCCACCTGGAGTACAAGCTATTCAGGAGGCTAAGGCAGGAGGATTGCCTGAGCCTAGGAGGTAGAGGCTGTAGTGAACCATGATGGAGCCACTGCACTCCATCCCAAGTCACAGAGTGAGACACTTTCTTAAACAAACAAAAAAAAATGCTAATATATATAAACCTAAACTTGTGGGTTTCTTTGCTCTTGTTATTTTAATAGTTATTGGGGTACAGGTGGTGTTTGCTGGTGATTTCTGAAATTTTGGTGCACCCATCACCTGAGCAGTGTACATTGTATTCAATGTGTAGTCTTTTATTCCTCACCGTCTTCCATCCTTCTCCTGAAGTCTCTAGCGTCCATTATATAATTCATATGTCTTTACAGCCTCATAGCTTAGCTTTCACTTTTATGTGAGAACATACAATGTTTAGTTTTCCATTCCTGAGTTACTTCACTTAGAATAATGGTCCCCAACTCCATCCATGTTGCTGCAAATGCCATTATGTTGTTATTTTCTATGGCTGAGTAGTATTATATATACCATATTTTCATTATTTACTCATTGGTTGATGGGCATTTAGGCTAGTTTCACATCTTTGCAATTGCCAATTGTGCTGCTATAAATATGCATGTTGCAAGTTTCTTTTTCTTTCTTTTTTTTTTTAGATACAGTTTTGCTCTTGTTGCTCAGGCTGGAGTGCAATGGCGTGATGTTGGCTCACTGCAACCTCCGCCTCCTGAGCTCAAGCGATTCTCCTGCCTCAGTCTCCTAAGTAGCTAGGATTGCAGGCATGTGCCACTATGCCTAGCTAATTTTGTATTTTTAATAGAGACAGGGTTTCTCCATGTTGGTCAGGCTGGTATCTAACTCCCGACCTCAGGTGATCAGCCTACCTTGGCCTCTCAAAGTGCTGTGGTTACAGGTGGGAGCCACCACATCGGGCCCACAAGTTTCATTTTTATATGACTTTTTCTGTGTGTAGATACCCAGTAGTGGGATTGCTGGATAAAATCTTAGTTCTACGTTTAGTTCTTTTAAGAATCTCCATACTGTTTTTTTATAGTGGTTGCACTAGTTTACATTCACACCAAAAGTGTAAAAGTGTTTTGTTTTGTTTTTTTAACCACATCCATGCCAATGTCTATTTTTTGTTGTTGTTGTTTTAATTATGGCCATTCTTGGTGGGGCACAATGGCTCATGCTTGTAATCCCAGCACTTTGGGAGGCTGAGGTAGGTGGATCATTTGAGGTCAGGAGTTCAAGACCAGCCTGGCCAACATGGTGAAACTCCGTCTCTAAAAAAATATGAAAATTAGCCAGGCATGGTGGTGGGTGCCTGTGATCCCAGCTCTTCGGGAGGCTGAGGCATGAGAATCGCTTGAACATGGGAGGCAGAGATTGCAGTGAGCCAAGATTGTACTGCACTCCAGCCTGAGCAATAGAGCAAGACTCAGTCTCAAAAAAAAATAAAAATAAAAAGGCCAGGCGTGGTGGCTTACGCCTGTAATCCCAGCACTTTGGAAGGCTGAGGCGGGTGGATCATGAGGTCAGGAGATCGAGACCATCCTGGCTAACACGGTGAAACCTCGTCTCTACTAAAAATACAAAAAAAGAAAAAAAAGTTAACAGGCATTGTTGCCGGCACCTATAGTCCCAGCTACTTGGGAGGCTGAGGCAGGAGAATGGCGTGAACCCGGGAGGCAGAGTTTGCAGTGAGCCGAGATCGCACCACTGTACTTCAGCCTGGGCAACAGAGCGAGACTCCGTCTCAAAAAAAAAAAAAAAAAAAAAAAATTATGGCCTTTCCTTTTTTTTTTTTTTTTTTTTTGAGACAGTTTCACTCTTGTTGCCCTGTAGTGCAATGGCGCAATCTGGCCACTCTTACAGGAATAAGGTGGTATCACATCGTGCTTTTGATTTGCATTACAAATCAAAGTCCCATTTATTCACCTTCATTTAATTGCAGTTGCTTTTGGGTTCTTGGTCATGAAGTCTTTGCCTAAGCCAATGTCTACAAAAGTTTTTCTGATATTATCTTCTAGAATTGTTAGTTTCAGGTCTTAGATTCACGTCTTTAATTCATCTTGAGTTGATTTTTCTATGAGAGATGAAGATCCAGTTTTATTCTTCTACAGGTACCTTGCCAATTATCCCAGCATTATTTGTTGAATAGGGCATTCATTCCCCACTTTGTGCTTTTGTTTGCTTTTTCAAAGATCAGTTGGCTGTTAGTATTTGGCTTTATTTCTGGGTTTGTTATTCTGTTCTATTGCTCTATGTGCCTATTTTTATACCAGTACCATGGTGTTTTGGTAGCTATAGCTTTGTAGTACAGTTTTATGTTGGGTATTGTGATGTGTCTAGATTTGTTTTTTTGCTGAGTTTTACTTTGGCTATGCGTGCTTTTCTTTGGTTCCATAAGAATTTTATAATTGTTTTTTCAAGTTCTGTGCAAAATGATGTTATTCTGATGGGAATTGACTTGAATGTGTAGATTGCTTTTGGTAGGTTGGTCATTTTCACAGTATTTATTCTACCCATCCATGAATGTCAGATGTTTTTCCATTTGTTTGTGTCACCTGTGATTTCTTTCAACAGTGTTTTGTAGATTTTCTTTTTCCTTTTTTTTTTTTTTTTTTTTTTTTTGAGACAGAGTCTTGCTCTGTCGCCCAGGCTGGGGTGCAGTGGCCGGATCTCAGCTCACTGCAAGCTCCGCCTCCCGGGTTTAGACCATTCTCCTGCCTCAGCCTCCCGAGTAGCTGGGACTACAGGCGCCCGCCACCTCGCCCGGCTAGTTTTTTGTATTTTTTAGTAGAGACGGGGTTTCACCGTGTTAGCCAGGATGGTCTTGATCTCCTGACCTCGTGATCCGCCCGTCTCGGACTCCCAAAGTGCTGGGATTACAGGCTTGAGCCACCGCGCCCGGCCCCTTTTTTTTTTTTGAGACAGAGTCTTGCTGTGTTGCCCAGGCTGGAGTGCAGTGGCGCGATCTTGGCTCACTGTAAGCTCTGCCTCCTGGGTTCACGCCATTCTCCTGCCTCAGCCTCCTGAGTAGCTGGGACTACAGGCGCCCGCCACCACACCCGACTAATTTTTGGTATTTTTAGTAATTTTTTGTATTTTTTTAGTAGAGGCGAGGTTTCACTTTGGTCTCGATCTCCCGATATCATGATCCACCTGCCTCGGCCTCCCAAAGTGCTGGGGTTACAGGTGTGAGCCACTGCGCCCAGCCTGTAGATTTTCTTTTAGAGATTTTTCACTTCCTCAGTTAGGTATATTTATTTATTTATTTATTTATTTATTTATTTATTTTTATTATTATTACTATTATTTTTGAGATGGAGTTTCAGTCTCGTTGCCCAGGCTGGAGTGCAATGGCACGATCTCGGGTCACCCTGACCTCCGCCTCCCAGGTTCAAGCAACTCTCCTGCCTCAGCCTCCCGAGTAGCTGAGATTACAGGCATGCGCCACCATGCCCAGCTAATTTTGTATTTTTAATAGAGACAGGGTTTCTCCATTTTGGTCAGGCTGGTCTTGAACTCCTGACCTCAGATGATCCACCCGCCTAGGCCTCCCAAAGTGCTGGTATTACAGGTGTGAGCCACTGTGCCCAGCCTCAGTTAGGTATATTTCTGATTATTTTATTTTATTTTTTGCAGCTGTTGTTGAAGAGTTTGAGTTCTTGATTTGATTCTCAGCATGGTGGCTGTTGGTGTATAGCAGTGCTACTGATTTGTGTACATTGATTTTGTATCCTGAAAATTTACTGAATTTATTTATCACATCTAAAAGCTTTTTGGGTAAGTCTTTAGGGTTTTCTAGGTATATGGTCTTATCATCAGTGAACAGTAACAGCTTCACTTCCTCTTTACCAATTTGGATGTCCTTTATTTCTTTCTCTTGTCTGAATGTTCTGGCTAGGACTTCCTGTACTATGTTGGATAGAAGTGGTGAAAGTGGCCATCCTTTTCTTGTTTCAGTTCTCAGTGTGAATGCTTTTAACTTTTCCTTGTTCAGTACATTGCTGGCTGTGGGTTTGTCATAGATGACTTTTATTACCTTAAGGTATGTCTCCTCTATGCTGATTTTGCTGAGGGTTTTAATCATAAAGGGATGCTGAATTTTGTGAAAAGTTTTTTCTGTAACTATTCAGATGGTCACATAATTTTTGTTTTTAATTCAGTTTATGTGGTGTATCACATTTATTGATTAATGTACATTAAACCACTCATGCATCTCTGGTAGGAGATGCACTTTATCATTGCATATTATCTTTTTAACATGCTATTGTATTTTGTTGGCTAGTATTTTGTTAAGAATTTTGGGCAGGGCACGGTGGCTCACACCTGTAATCCCAGCACTTTGGGAGGCCAAGGCGGGCGGATCACGAGGTTAGGAGATCGAGACCACGGTGAAACCCTGTCTCTACTAAAAATACAAAAAATAAGCCGGGTGCAGTGGCAGGCACCTGTAGTCCCAGTTACTCTGGAGACTGAGGCAGGAGAATGGCATGAACCTGGGAGGCGAAGCTTGCAGTGAGCCGAGATCGTGCCACTGCACTTCAGCCTGGGTGACAGCGAGACTCTGTCTCAAAAAAAAAAAAAGAATTTTTGCATCTATGATCATCAGGAATATTGGCGTGTAGTTCTCTTTTCTTGTTATGTTTTTTCCTGGTTTTGTTATTAGGGTGATACTGCCTTCATGGAATGATTTAGAAAGAATTCTTTCCTATTCTATTTTTTAGAATAGTTTCAGTAGAATTGGTACCAATTCTTGTTTAAATGGCAGATAAAATTCAGCTGTAAATCCATCTGGTCCCAGAGTCTTTTCTTGTTGGCAATTATTCATTACTGTTTCAATCTTGCTACTTGTTATTGATCTGTTCAGAGTTTCTATTTCTTCCTGGTTTACTCTAGGAGAATTGTATATTCCCAGAAATTTATTCACCTCTTCTAGGTTTTCTAGTTTGTACATTTCATAATGTTCATAGTAGCCTTAAATAATCTTTTGTGTTTCTGTGGGATTGCTGGTAATATATCCTGTTTTGTTTCAAATTGAGATTATTTGAATCTTGTCTCTGCTTTTCTTGGTTAATCTTGCTAATGACCTATCAATTTTGTTTATATTATCAAAGAACAAACTTTTTCATTTATCTTTTGAAATTTTTTGTTTCAATTTCATTTATTTCTGCACTGATGTTTGTTATTTTTTTTCTGCTGGGTTTGGGTTTGGTTTGTTTTTGTTTCTCTAGTTTCTTGAGGTATGAGCTTAGATTTTTAAATTTGAGCTCTTTCAGACTTTTTGATATAGACATTGTTATGAACATTCTTTTTAGCACTGCCTTTGCTGTATTCCAGAAGTTTTGATAAGTTTTGTCACTATTATCATTCAGCTCAAAGAGCTTTTATATTTCCATCTTGATTTCACTGTTGAGTAAATGATTATTCAGGAAAAGATTGTTTAACTTTCATGTATTTGTATAGTTTTATGGGTTCCTTTCATAGTTGATTTCCAGTTTTATTCCACTGTGATCTGAGTACTTGACATAATTTCTATTTTCCTAAATATATTAAGACTTGTTTTGTGGCCTATCATATAGTGTATCCTGGAGAATGTTTCATGTGCTGATAAAAAATACACATTCTGCAATTGTTGGGTAGAATGTTCTGTAAATATGTGTTAAGTCCATTTGTTCTAGGATAGAATGGGTATAGTTTAAGTTTATTGTATCTTTGTTGACTTTCTGTCTTGATTATCTGTCTAGTGTTGTCAGTGGAGTATTGAAGTCCCCTGCTACAAAGGTGTTACTGTCTATCTCATTACCTTTTTTTTTTTCTTTTTTTTGAGATGGAGTCTCACTCTTGTTGCCCAGCCTGGAGTGCAATGACACGATCTCGGCTCACTACAACCTCTGCCTCCTGGGTTCAAGCACTTCTCCTACCTCAGCCTCCTGAGCAGCTGGGATTTCAGGCACCTGCCACCACACTCAGCTAATTTTTTTTTTTTTCCCTTGAGATGGAGTCTTACTCTTATTGCCCAGGCTGGAGTGCAATGGTATGATCTTGGCCCACTGCAACCTCTGCCTCCTGGGTTCAAGCGATTCTCCTGCCTCAGCCCCTCAAGTAGCTGGGATTACAGAAACCCACCACCACACCTGGCCAATTTTTTGTATTTTTAGTAGAGACGGGGTTTCACCATATTGGCCAGGCTGGTCTTGAACTTCTGACCTCAAGTGATCCACCTGCCTTGGCCTCCCAAAGTGTTGGGATTACAGGCGTGAGCCACCACACCCGGCCAACTAATTTTTGTATTTTTAGTAGAGATGGGGTTTCACCATGTTGGCCAGGCTGGTCTCCAACTCCTGACATCAGATCATCCACCTGCCTTGGCCTCCCAAAGTGCTGGAATTACAGGCGTGAGCCACCGCTCCCAGCCTAAAGTTTTTTTTTTCCTTTAAAAGTTTTCAAATATTTTCTATGATGAAAAATAAATAATGTGCTTTTCAGCTTTGATTTTCTAAACTCATCCTTCATCTTTTTCCCAAAATTATTCCATGTCTTTTCAAAATGCTTCTCCAATTTTTTTTTTTTTTTTCTTGAAACAGGGTCTCACTCTATCGCCCAGTTCTGGTTGCAGTGGTGTAACCAATCATGGCTCACTGCAGCCTGGACCTTCCAGGCTCAAGTAATCCTCCTGCCTCTGCCACCTAACTAGCTGCAACTACAGGCATGCAGCAGCATGGCTGGCTAATTTCTTCATTTTTGTCATGAAAGCAAAATCTTATTATGTTGCTCAGGTTGCACTGGAACTCCTGAGCTCCCATAATTCTCCTATCTCAGCCTCCCAAAGTGCTAAAAATATAGGTGTGAGCCTCTGTGTTCTTCCGCAATTTTTTTTTTTTTTTTTTTTTTTTTGATACAGAGTCTGGCTCTGCCGCCCAGTCTGGAATGCAGTGGCACAATCTCAGCTCACTGCAACCTCCGCCTCCCCAGTTCAAGTAATTTTCCTGCCTCAGCCTCCTGAATAGTTGGAATTGCAGGTGCACACCACCACGCCTGGCTAATTTTTGTATTTTCAGTAGAGACAGGGTTTCACCATGTTGGTCAGGCTGCTCTTGAACTCCTGACCTCATGATCCACCCACCTCGGCCTCCCAAAGTTCAGCGATTACAGGCATGAGCTGCTGCGCCTGGCCTCTTCTGCAATTTCTTAAGAGGATTATTTCCAGTGATAAACAGTAGTATATGAACACAAACCTAAAAAGAATCTGACTTATTCTGTAGAAGTGTCACTCTCCAGGATTTCAAGGGTCTAGGGCAGGGCAGCTACTTTAGTAGCATGACCCATTTGGTGTCAGATAAAGCTGATCCTGAGTCTTAGCCCAGTCACTTAGCACTCGTGGGTCTTTGGACATGTTTGTTGATATGGAGAAGTACTATATACCACATATGCAAAAAAGGTGGACTGATACTGATTGCAAAATGGCAGCAAGTTTTCTTCCCTCTTGTATCTGTGCCCATTGTCCGGTACTTTTACAGCTGTTTCTATCAAGATCCAGAATCTGTCTTCCAAACCCTAGATCTGGCTGGCTTTATTTGCTCAGGGCAGTAGAAACTTGTGAACATGACAGTGGGCTAGTTTGCGGCCAGGCACAAATGGTTTTGAATGCTTCTGTTTTTCGTTCAGAATGCTGCAATCTCCATGAATAAAGCCCACGTTAGCAAGCTGAAAAATAAGATACCATGGGGAGGAGAAGCAAGGTGCCCCTGTTGGCAGCCCCAGAAGCAGAAGATCACCCCCAGAAGTACAGCTGGCTAGTCGACAAGCAGCTGATGATACAAGTCTGAAAGAGCTCAACTGATACCAGAATAATGGCCGCACTCAGCCTAGCCTAAATGACTGACCATCTTAATTATCAACTAGTAAGTTTTGGATGATTTGTTATGCTGCAATAGCTAACTAATACATGCACCCAGTGCAGATAGGATGCCAGGATTTAGTGACAAGTTGATTACTTGTTGCCTTCTAACAGTGGGCAGCCTCTAGGTACTGATTTCTTCCCCTAATTTAAAGTAGGATGTCTTGAAAGAGAATGTTGGGTAATGCAGAAATACAGGTAGACATGTATGCATGTGATTGGTGTTTATATTTGCATAGTTCCCACACCACAGGAGAAAGCAGATAACCACAGCCTTGCAATTAGGGTCAAGGCCAATTAGCAAAATAAGTTTGCCTGTAATCTATTTTCTCCGTATCTAAACATTGGAGTTCAAGAGTGTGGGCAGAACTGAAGACACAGAGTTTTTTTCTCCTAAGCGCCATCATCCTATGGTCACAGCCTAATCTCTAAAAGAGAGGTGGGCAACAGGTGGTAAGCCGTAGTTTACCTGTGGTTATTTTATTTCTGCTGCCCTCAGCTCCTTCTATGGCCACTATCTGTTCCGACCTCAGAACTGAAGACAGATGTTAGTAGGGAGAGGCCCTTCCTTCGCCTCTGTCCCTTCACACCACTGACATCAGAGTTGCTATGTGTAGCTCCTGGGTGTCTGGAATGTGCCTGGTCTGAACAGCGATATGCTAGAAAGGTAAAATACAGAGTTATTTTAAAAAATTTAGTTGCAAATATTTATATACTTCATTAATAATTACATATTCCTCACACATTAAAATGATAATATTTTGTATATATTAGGTTAATTACATTGTTACAATCAATTCAACCTGTTCCTTGTTGTTGTTGTTTGAGACAGAGTCTCTGTCACCAGACTGGAGTGCAGTGGCGCCATCTTGGCTCACTGCAACCTCTGCTTCCCGGGTTTAAGCGATTCTCCTGCCTCAGTCTACCGAGTAGCTGGGACTACAGGTGCGCACCACCACACCCAGCTAATTTTTGTATTTTTTTTAGTAGAGACAAGGTTTCACCATGTTGGCCAGGAGGGTCTCGATCTCTTGATCTCATGATCGACCAGCCTCGGCCTCCCAAAGTGCTGGGATTACAGGTGTGAGCCACTGCGCCTGGCCTCTTGTTTCTTTTCTTTATTTTCTTCCCCTCCGAGACACGGAGTCTTGCTCTGTCTGCCCAGGCTGGAGTGCAGTGGTGCGATCTTGGCTCATTGCAACCTCCTTCGCCTCCCGGGTTCAAGCAATTCTCCTGCCTCCGCCTCCTGAGTAACTGGGATTACAGACGCCCGCCACCACGTCTGTCTAATTTTTGTATTTTTAGTAGAGACGGGGTTTCACCATGTTATCCAGGCTGGTCTCAAACTCCTGACCTCTTGATCCGCTGCCCGCCTTGTACTCCCAAAATGCTGGGATTACAGGCGTGAGCCACCGCGCCTGACCCCTTGTTTCTTTTTAATATTCTAGTTTGGCTACTAGAAAATTCAAAATTCACATGTGGCTCATATTTTATTTCAGAGGATTACCTCCTTTTTAAAATCTCAGGCTGCCTGCTCAAAGGACCATAAGCCAGGAAGGTAAAAAACCTGAAATTTTAAAACCTTTGTTATTATATCCTTTTCATTTATGTATAGTCATATGATGTATTATTTACAAATGCATATTATCTTATACACAAGATTGAATGCAAATACCCTTTGGAGTGGGCCTATCAGCTCAGGGAGGAAGCCCTGCCTGAAAAGGCTGCAGCCTAGACGGTCACTCTTCCTTCATTCAGCCCAGCATCTAATTACATCTTCTGTCAGTCAGGGCCTGAGGGGGTGGGGTTTTAAACGCTATCCAATCAGCGAAGCTGGGCTGGGTACTGTCCAATCAGGCACGCAGCTTGAGCGGAGAGGACGGCTTCCGGGATGTGGCGGGATTTGTCGGATCCTTTGTCTCCAGCTGCAGCTGGAGCTCCAGGATTCGTCTTCACTGCTGTGTCCTCTGCTTCTAGAGGCGCAGGCTGTGTGGCCCTGTGACCTGCAGGTATTGGGAATCCACAGCTAGGACGCCGGGACCCCCCGGAAGCCTAGAAATGGTGAGAGTGCGGAGTCCGACATCCCGAGAGAGGGGAAGGGCTGGTTGAAACCGGTGGGAAGTGGCTGTGGCGGGACTCAGGCTTCCCTGTAGTCAGCTTCACAATCTGCGCCCCGAGTTCTCCTTGCCCGGCTCGGCCTCAGTCGCCTTCAGCCATAAGATGGCGGTTGCGCCGACAGCCGGGCCCCCGGGCGTCCTGTCTCCTCTGCATAGTGACTGTGCCCTTGCCTGGAGCCCTCTCTGGGGATCTCTGCATTCGCAGCGCAGCTTCTCTACCGGATTGTGCAGGAACTATGAGAGGGTCGTCAGGGGAGGATCCTGACTTGGTTCATGAATGGGAAGAACTTTGTTCCGTGGGGTTCCCAGTTCCTATTTTCTCCTATTAAAAGTTAATGGGAGTCACTGCAAAAATATTAAAAGAATTTAATCGAAGAGTGGTTCTAGGCCGGGCGCTGTGGCTCACGCCTGTGATCCCAGCACTTTGGAAGGCCGAGGCGGGCGGATCACGAGGTCAGGAGATCAAGAACATACTGGCTAACACCGTGAATCCCCGTCTCTACTAAAAATACAAAAAATGAGCCGGGCGTGGTGGCGGGCGCCTGTAGTCCCAGCTACCTGGGGGACTGAGGCAGGAAAATGGCTTGAACCCAGGAGGCAAAGCTTGCAGTGAGCCGAGATCGCGCCACTGCACTTCAGCCTGGGCGACAGAGCGAGACTGCCTCAAAATAAATAAATAAAGAGCGAGACTGCCTCAAAATAAAAAAATAAATAAATAAATAAATAATTTAATCAAAGAATGGTTCTAGAATTGTAGAGCACCGAGCTATGGTTTGTAGTTTGTGGTCTATGGGAGAGGCTTGAAAGAAAGTCTTTTGTAAAATGCATGATGAAGAAAACCAAATTTAGTAATTAGTTAGGTACAGTTATGTGGTTTCTTAATTTGTACATTAAGGGTGAAAATTTCCTGGTTACGTAATTGGAGCTCAATTGGCAGTTTATAGTTGGTGAAGCCTGAATTTTGTTTCTCTTAATGTAGTAATTAAAAATAATGCACCCGAGTTACATTTTTTAATTAAAATAGGAACCCAGGGACTAGAGACATGTCAGTCTAATTGCCTGCCACTTAATTTTTATTTTCACACTCCACAGGGAAGTGATTTTCTGCTGTATTTTTCACCTTGGTCCCAAGCAGGGTCTTAAGTCTAACTCCCATCCCTCATTACTCCAGCCTCATTCTGGCTTGCAGGAAGATACTAAATTTTCAATTTCTTCTGGAGTTCCCAAATGCCAGCTTTCCCTCCCTAATTCACGTTGTCATATATTTGTGTTTTTTTGTTTTTTGTTTTGTTTTGTTTTTGAGATGGAGTCTCCCTCTGTCTCCCAGGCTGGAGTGCAATGGCAGGATCTCTGCTCACCGTAACCTCCGCCTCCCGGATTTAAACAATTCTCCCGCCCCAGCCTCCCTAGTAGCTGGGATTATAGGCGCGCACCATCATACTCGGCTAATTTTTGTGTTTTTTGTAAAGACGGGGTTTCACCATGTTGGACAGGCTGGTCTCGAACTCCTGACCTCAGGTGATCCGCCCGCATCGGCTTCCCAAAGTGCTGGGATTACAGGCGTGAGCCACCGCGCCTGGCCACGTATTTTGTAGTGTACTTTTTATACCATATTTTAATTAATTATTTTTTGGCAAAGCATTAAATGGTGTTTTTTTTGTTTTTTTTTTTTTTGACGGAGTTTCGCTCTTGTTGCCCAGGCTGGAGTGCAAAGGTGCCTACTGGGCTCACTGCAACCTCCACCTCCAGGTTCAAGAGGTTCTCATGCCTCATCCTCCCAAGTAGCTGGGATTACAGGCATACCCCACTATGCCCGGCTGATTTTGTATTTTTTAAAAAAGAGATAAGGTTTCTCCACGTTGGTCAGGCTGGTCAGGAACTCCCTACCTCAGGTGATCCACCTGCCTTGGCCTCCCAAAGTGCTGGAATTACAGGCGTGAGCCACTGTGCCCTGCATAAATGGGGTTTTTGGGGTTTTTTGTTTGTTTGTTTTTTGTTTGAGATGGAGTTTTGCTCTTGTTGCCCAGGCTGCAGTGCAGTGGCAGATCTCGGCTCACCTCAACCTCCGCCTCCCGGGTTCAAGCGATTCTCCTGCCTCAGCCTTGGAGTAGCTGGGATTACAGGCATGTGCCACCATGCCCAGCTAATTTTGTATTTTTAATAGAGATGGGGTTTCTCCATGTTGGTCAGGCTGGTCTCGAACTCCTGTCCTCAGGTGATCTGCCCGCCTTGGCCTCCCAAAGTGTGGGGATTACAGGCGTGAGCCACCACACCCAGACAAATGGTGCTTTTAAGAAGATTTGTTATCTGTTTGTAAATATTTTCCATGAAAAGAAAGCAAATGATAATCCCCTCACACTGTATTGCAAAAAATCTCAGTGTGTTTTTTCCTTTTATCTTTTTAGGCACAGAGATGTTATCAGAATTTTTTTGGGTCAGAGTTCCACTTTGGAAAATTTATGGGGTGATGTGTCCTCAGCCACCATTTAGTTTTTTCCTGGTCCTGGGTTTCAGTATTATCTGGGGATAAACTGAGATATCTGCCATGGTTATGTCAACTAGAGTGTCTAGTGGATATCGGCTCTGGTTTATTTTCTCCCATAGGACGACCTGAGATATGGAGTGTATCCTGTCAAGGGGGCAAGTGGATACCCTGGGGCTGAGAGGAATCTTCTGGAGTACTCTTATTTTGAAAAGGTAACCCCATGATATGTTAAAATTGTCTTCGGGACCAGCTTGACAAACATGGGGAAACCCCGTCTCTACTAAAAATACAAAAAACTTAGCTGGGCATGGTGGTGCATGCCTGAATTTCCAGCTACTCAGGGTTGCTGAGGCAGGACAATCACTTGAACCTGGGAGGAAGAGGTTGCGGTGAGCCGAGATCCTGCCATTGCACTCTAGTCTGGGCAACAAGAGTGAAACTCCGTCTCATAATAGTGATAATAATAATTATTCTAATAATGAATAAATTGTCTTCTATCAACCCAGCTTCCATTTCATGGAGATAAATTGCTTGTCAGCCAATCAGATGCTGGTAGTGAGGGGAAAACACAGAAATGATTTCTGCCCCCTGGATTCTGTAAGGGAGCAGAATAGTGAAATGAATATAGTAAAAGAAAAAGTAAAACAAAAGTGAAAAATATGTGACCAAAAACTAGTATCCCAAAAGACAAACAACAAAAACAACAACAAACTAACTCCAGTGAGATGGCATAAGAGCTTGCAAAGTAAAATGCACCTGGGACAGTCACCGAGAAATGGTGCAGTGTCTCCTGAATGGGTGGTTCTTGAGCACATAAGTGAGCAGGAGTGGGTGGAAGGATCTCTCCAGTAATTGAATGGCCTGACTTGAAACATGAGTCAGACACATCTGTTATTTAACCAGCACTGCCATTCCTGGATTTGTCCACCTTGAGATTTGTTCACTTATTTTCACCTCAGTTTTTTAGCTGTAACTTGTGTTATATTAGTAGGGCTTGAAAGGTAGAAAAATATTTACAAAGGGCATAAAAGATGTGGGTTTCAAAAAAATTAATCATATATTTCATCTGTCAAAAATTTTCACTTACCTTTTTCTTTCCCAAAGTGAGTTTACAAATTTTCTCAGGTGTGGTTTTTTTATGGCTGGGTGATTTCAAATAGAATTTCAAGGCTTAGCTTTTAGAATGCTACCAAAAAAGAAGAGGAAAAATCTCTATTCCATTTTTGCTGTAGAAAATGAATACATTTCCACAAGAAAATGTGGTGGATAATTGGTGAGTTACATAGAGTCATAAAAACATCAGTTCCTTTTTTTCTCAGGGTAAATTTTTGACAGCGAATATCTCTGTTTGAATTCTGTTATCTTGATTTCTGAGTTTTATGCTTAATTTTATGAGATGAAACTTGGTACTGCCTAGAAGTGTTTCCACGTGACTAAATGTTTGCTGCATGATTTTTAATGGAATTAATAAAATAATACATTTATTTTCTGAAAGAAATACTTTTGCTTTTCTTATTAAGGTATAAAATGTAAGCACCTTAAAATTTTCTTCCCTTATATGAACACTGTGTTTGAGTAATTTTTTTGGATTTTTCAAACACTTAGTTTCAAAAACCAAGTGAGTAACTCTAACATGGAAATTGAAGCTTGAGCCCAGTGACTCAGAGCTAAAGCTCATATTGAGACTGCAAAAGGAGGTTATTAAAGGTCCAGTTAGTTTTTTCTGGAGAGCCTCTCCTGCAGGTGTTCCAGCCTGCTCACTCCAGTCACGGAAGAAGCCTTTCTGCTGAGAGAAGCTACAGAATCCTGGAAAGCTACAGGCAGATGAGTTAAGGTTAAGACAAAAGGGGACTGGGAGGGTCTTACTGACCATGAAGTTGTTATTGTTTTAAGGCAGTTTCTAGACTTTGTAATATGTTACAAAGTTAGATTTCTGTTAAAAAATTTGAATTCCAGACCCAGGCGCGGTGGCTCATACCTGTAATCCCTGCACTTTGGGAGACCAAGGTGGGCAGATCACCTGAGGTCAGGAGTTTGAGACCAGCCCGACCAATATGGTGGAACCCCATCTCTACTAAAAATACAAAAATTAACTGGGCATGGTGGTGGGTTCCTGTAATCCCAGCTATTCTGGAGGCTGAGAGAGGAGAAATGGTTGAACCCAGGAGTCAGAGGTTGCAGTGAGCTGACACGATGCCACTGCACTCCAGACTGGGTGACAGAGTGAGGCTCCATTTCAAAAAAAAAAAAAATTGAATTCTAGAGCCGGGCATGGTAGCTCACATCTGTAATCCCAGGACTTTGTGAGGCTGAGGCGGGCATACCACCTGATGTCAGGAGTTCGAGACCAGCCTGACTAATATGGTGAAACCCCATCTCTACTAAAAATACAAAAATTATCCAGGCGTGGAGACGTGCACCTGTAGTTCCAGCTACTTAGGAGGGTGAGACAGAAGAAATGCTTGAACCCAGGAGATGGAGGTTGCAGTGAGCCGAGATTCATGCCACTGCACTCCAGCCTGGGCAATAGAGCAAGAATCCGTCTCAAAAAAAAAAAAAAAGAATTCAAAAAGAGGATTGCAACAGGAGGAATACCAATTATAAAAACTTTAAGGAATGCAATTTTAGGTAGACAAGGGCTTTTTTTCATAGAGTGGAGCCTACAAGATTAGAAAGTATGGAGGGGAATGGCAAATGGGGGTTAAAAATCAGATTTCAGATCAGAGAATGTTTTATCCTGAAGTCAGCATGTTCTTAGGAGGCATATAGAATGACTTGGTATAATGGCTCGGATTGAGGGTAGCTCAAAATTCAGTAGTCTGTGAAAAATTTTATTTAGACCACTGAAGACAAATACAGCTGACTCTTTTAATGAGAAAAAGAAGAAAAGGTGCCAAGTTTTTACCAAAAAAGGGTCCCAGTCCAAACCTCAAGAGAGGGTCCTTGGATTTCACTCTAAAGAAGAATTCTGGGTGAGTTCAGAGTAAAATGAAAGCAAGTTTATTAAGAAAGTAAAGAAATAAAAGAATTGCTTAATCCATAGGCAGAGCAGTCCGGAGACCTACTGGTTGCCCATTTTATGGTTCTTTTTTTTTTTTTTGAGATGGAGTCTTGCTCTGTTGTGAGGCTGGAGTGCGGTGGCATGATCTCTACTCACAGCAGCTTCTGCCTCCCAGGTTCAAGCCATTCTCCTGCCTCAGCCTCCTGACTGACTGGGACTACAGCCATCCACCACCACACCCAGCTAAATTATTTTTGTATTTTTAGTAGAGACGGGTTTCACCATGATGGCTAAACAAGGGGTGGATTATTATCCCAATTTTAAACCATATAGGGTAACTTCCTGATTTTTTTTTTTTTTTTTTTTTTTTTTTTTGAGACGGAGTCTCGCTCTGTCGCCCAGGCTGGAGTGCAGTGGCCAGATCTCAGCTCACTGCAAGCTCCGCCTCCCGGGTTCCCGCCATTCTCCTGCCTCAGCCTCCCGAGTAGCTGGGACCACAGGCGCCGCCACCTCGCCGGCTAATTTTTTGTGTTTTTAGTAGAGACGGGGTTTCGCCGTGTTAGCCAGGATGGTCTCGATCTCCTGACCTTGTGATCCGCCCGTCTCGGCCTCCCAAAGTGCTGGGATTACAGGCTTGAGCCACCGCGCCCGGCCAACTTCCTGATATTTTTATGGCATTTGTAAACTGTCATGGCACTGGTGGGAGCGTAGCAGTGAGGATGACCAGAGGTCACACTCATTGCCATCTTGGTTTTGTTGGGTTTTATGCTGCTGCTTTACTGCAAGCTGTTTTGCTAGCCAGGTCTTTATGACCTGTATCCTGTGCTAACCTCCTATCTTATCCTGTGACATAGAATGCCTAACTCTGTGGGAATTCAGCCCAGTAGGTCTCAGCCCTATTTAACCACCCCCTATTCAAAATGGATTTGCCCTGGTTCAATACGCCTTTGACATTTCTCCCCTCTTTTGTACAAAAAACCCCCTTAATCACAAGAGGGATGAAAAGTCATCTTCTGTAACTACTTCATGCTGTATAGGGGCAATGATATTCTTCCTTAACTATTAGAGTCTTTTGTATTTGAGGTAGACTGGATCTCAGTCAAAACTCATTAGTATGGTGACGTCCATTCATAACTCTGAGTTTCAAAAAAGGGGTTCTCTCTAAGATTAATTAGTGTTTAATTTAAGAAAACATCTAGGTTGGGTAGGTTGGGCGTGGTAGCTCATGCCTGTAATCCCAGCACTTTGGGAGGCTGAGGCGGGCGGGTCGCTTGAGGTCAGGAGTTCAAGACCAGTCTGGCCAACATGACAAAACCCTGTCTCTACCAAAAATACAAAAAATTAGCCAGGCGTGGTGGGGCGTGCCTGTAATCCCAGGTACTCAGGAGGCTGAGGCAGGAGAATCACTTGAACCCAGGAGGCAGAGGTTGCAGTGAGCCAAGATCGCACCACTGCACTCTAGTCTGGGTGACAGGGAGACTCCATCTCAAAAAAAAAAAAAAAAAAAAAAAAAAGAATAGGAAACATCCAGAAAGTTTATCCTGCATTTCTACACAAAAAGTACAACTGCAATATATTTGACAAATTCAGGCAGCCGCTTCTTGATAGCAAAAGGATCATTTCCAGAAGTCCCATCAGCTCTCAGGTTTCCCCTTTTAGAGGAGAAAAAGCTCCCCATATCCCTTGGTCCTATGGATGCCTAATTCTGTCACTCATAGGCACCAGCAAAGAGTGCAAGACAGATTAATCTAAAAGAATAGCAATTAACATCCAGTAATGTGAAACCATTTCTTAGCTGAGAGGGACTTTGCTGAGAGGGGTTTCTAACCTAAATCTTAGGAAGGACTATAAACTTCCTAAGTTGGACCTTGAATCCAAGTACAGTCAAGCATCCTTGCCTTCTTTAAGAGGCTCCTTTAACCCACGCTGTCTTAGAAGAGACTCTGACTTTCCTAAGTTGTGCCTCCAACCTAATCTCATCCTTTATCTAGGTATACGGACTCAAAGTCAGCCAGTTGGTATCCACAGATAATTTTTTGGGGGCAGGGACAGAGGTCTCTTAAGTGTAGTCCTTTTGTAGTTGCCAGGAAAATGTTACCAGAAAGAAGTCTTGATTCAGACCCCAAGAGAGGGTTCTAGTATCTTGCTCAAGAAAGAATTCAGGGCAAGTCATAAAATGAAAGCAAATTTATTAAGAAAGTAAAGAAATAAAAGAAATGGCTTTCTCCATAGGCTGGTTGTGTATTTTTATGGTTATTTTTAAATTATATGCTAAATAAAGGGTGGATTATTTATATAGCTCCTTTTTAGACCTTTACGATGTAACATCCTGATGTTGCCATGGCATTTGTAACCTCTCATGGCACTGGTGGGAGGGTAGCAGGAGAATGACCAGAAGTCACTCTCATCACCATCTTGGTTTTGGTGGATTTTATCCTGCTTCTTTACTGCAAGCTATTTTATCAGCCAGGTCTTTGTGACCTGTATCTTGTGCTGACCTCCTATCTCATCTTGTGACTCAGAATGCCTAACCATCTGGAAATGCAGCCCAGTAGGTCTCAGCCTTATTTTACTCAGCCCCTATTCAAAATGGAGGCTGTGCACCTCTGACAGAGTCTGTGTCTGGCTATGTAATACATAAGAAAAGAGAGCACCATCTAAGTCATAATGGGAAGGGTATTTCTTTCTATAAACTGTTCTTGTCCTATACATTTCTTCCATTTGACTTTTCATCAGTTGTATATTTTATAATAAACTGGTAAACATAACTACAGTGTTTTCCTGAGTTCTGTGAGTAGCTCGATCAGATAATTGAACTTGAGAAAGAGTCCCCAATCTTTAAACAGTAGCTCAGACAGACAGATGGGCCTATGGGGTTTGTGACTGGCGTCTGCAGTGAGGACAGTGTTGTGAGACTGAGCCCCTGGAATCAGCGTCTGTGCTGACTCTGGGTGGTGTCAGAATTCAAATATTACACACCGAGTTGGTGTTAGAGAATTGCTTGGTATTCAGCAAACTCTACAGATTTGGTGCCAGAAGAAAGATATCACAGAGGCGTGGCCTGCAATGGAACTGTAGGTGTCTGAAAATGGAAGGCTCTGTTCTGTACAGACTGTCCCACTGCCCATTGTCCTGTGATTCCAGGTCTTCTCTTAGGGTGAGAGAATGAAAACTCAGAGGAAAGGAGCTCTAATGACAGACTCCCTTGTCTCACAGCTGCCACCACAGGATTCCCACCCACTCACAAGCACACCCATTAGACACTGATGTGTCCACAGTCCTCCCAGGACTAGGCACCACCATCAGGAACTTCACCACAGCATTTTTGATCCTAGTGTTTCTTGCCAAAAAGCCACAAAAGTGTCTACAAGTCTCCTGGCATATCCCCACCCCCAGACACTGAATATGCAGCAGTAACCTGTTTTCTCCATCTACTTAGCATTATGGAGCACCTGTTCATAATCTCATCTACCTGCATGGACACAGAAATAAATCAGAGTACAGCCCCACCAGGACCACTATCTGTAGAACAAACAGTTTTTCCAGTTACACTGCACTCTTCTGCACTCATGGGTTTTTCTTTTCTTAACTTTTCTTTTTGGTTCAGGAATACGTATGCAGGTTTGTTATATAGGTAAAATTGTTTCATGGGGGTTTGGTGTAGATTATTTTGTCAGTGAGTTCCTAAGCATAGCACCAAAGAGGTATTTTTTTCTGATCCTCTTTGTCCTTTTATCCTTCGTCCTCAACTAGGCCTCTGTGACTGTTCCTTCTTTATGTCCATGTGTTCTTATTATTTAGCTCTTCCTTATAAATGATGACATGCATTTGATTTTCTGTTTTGCATTAATTTTCTAAGAATAATGGTCTCCAACTCCATCCATGTTGCTGCAAAGGACTTAATCTTGGTGTTTTTTTTTGTTTGCTTGTTTTTTTGAGACAAATTTTTTTTTTCTTTTTTTTTTTTTTGAGACGTAGTTTTGCTCTTGTTGTCCAGGCTGGAGTGCAATGGTGCGATCTTGGTTCACTGAAACCTTAGCCTCCCAGGTTGAAGCAGTTCTGCCTCAGCCTCCCGAGTAGCTGGGACTGCAGGTGTACCCCACCAAGCCCCACTAATTTTTGTATTTTTAGTAGAAACGGTGTTTCACCACGTTGGTCAGGATGGTCTCGATTTCCTGACCTTGTGTTCTGCCCACTTTGGCCTCCCAAAATGCTGGGATTACAGACATAAGCCACCGCACCCAGCCAGACGAATTCTTACTCTGTTGCTCAGGCTGGAATGCAGTGGCGTGATCTCTGCTCACTGCAACCTCTGCCTCCCAAGTTCAAGTGATTCTCCTGCCTCAGCCTCCCGAATAGCTGGGATTACAGGTACTTGCCACGACGCCCAGCTAATTTTTTGTATTTTTAGTAGAGACAGGGTTTTAGTATATTGGCCAGGTTGGTCTTGAACTCCTGATCTCAAGTAATCCACCTGCGTTGGCCTCCCAAAGTGCTGGGATTACAGGCATGAGCCACAGCACCCAGCTTTGTGTTGTTTTTATATGGCCACATAGTCTTCCATGATTTTTTTTTTTTTTTTTTTTTTTGAGACGGAGTCTCGCTGTGTCGCCCAGGCTGGAGTGCAGTGGCCGGATCTCAGCTCACTGCAAGCTCTGCCTCCCGGGTTTTTACGCCATTCTTCTGCCTCAGCCTCCCGAGTAGCCGGGACTACAGGTGCCCGCCACCTCGCCCGGCTAGTTTTTTGTATTTTTTAGTAGAGACGGGGTTTCACCGTGTTAGCCAGGATGGTCTCGAACTCCTGACCTCGTGATCCGCCCGTCTCGGCCTCCCAAAGTGCTGGGATTACAGGCTTGAGCCACCGCGCCCAGCCCCATGATTTTTATGTACCATATTTTACTTTGATTACATCTTTATTTTGTTTTTTGGAGACAGTGTCTCACTCTGTCACACAGGATGGAGGGCAGTGGTGCAATCTTGGCTCACTTCAGCCTCCACCTCCAAGGCTCAAGGCTTAAGGAATCCTACCTCAGCCCCTTAAGTAACTGGAACTATAGGCTCACACCATCATGCCTAATTTTTATTTTTTTATTTTTTGTAGAGATGCGGCTTTGCCATGTTGCCCAGGCTGGTCTTTAACTCTTGAGCTAAGGCATTCCATCTGCCTTAATCTCCTAAAGCACTGGGATTACAAGTGAGAGTCACCTCATGCTACCGTACTATGTTTTCAATCTAGTCTACCAACAATAGGCAATTAGGTTTATTCGATGTCTTTGTTATTGTGGACAGTGGTGAAATGAACATGCATGTTTTAAGTTTTGCATTTAAGTCTTCAATTCATGTTGAGTTGATTTTTATATATGGTGTAAGGAAGGGGACCAGTTTCAATCTTCTACATAGTGCTAACTAGTTATTCCAGTACCATTTATTAAATACAGATTTCTTTTCACATTCCTGTCAGGTTTATCAAAGATCAGATGGTTGGAGGTGTGTGGCATTATTTGTGGGCTCTCTATTCTGTTGCATTGTTCTATGAATCTGGTTTTATGCCAGTATAATGCTGCTTTGGTTACTGTAATGTAGTTTGAAGAGGGGCAATGTAATGCTTCCAGCTTCATTCTTTTTTTTTTTTTGAGACATTGTCTCACATTGTTTCCCAGGCTGGAGTGCTGTGCCATGATCTCAGCTTACTGCAACCTCCACCTCCCGGGTTCAAGCTATTCTCCTGCCTCACCCTCCTGAGTAGCTAGGATTACAAGTGCACGCCACCACACCTGGCTAATTTTTGTATTTTTGGTAGAGATTGGTTTTACCGTATTGGTCAGACTGGTCTTGAACTCCTGACCTCATGATCCACCTGCCTCGGCCTTCCAAAGTGGTGTGATTACAGGCGTGAGCCACCATGCCCGGGCTATGGAAAGCTTTTAAAACATCTATTGAAACAACTTTGTGGTTTTTGTCTTTAGTTCTGTTTATATGATGAGTAACATTTATTGTGTGTTGAACCAACCTTTTATTTCAGAGATACAACCAAGTTGGTCATAGTGCGTTAGGTTTTTGATGTTCTCCTGGATTCGGTTTGCCAGTATTTTGTTGAGGATATTTTCATCAATGTTCATTAAGAATATTGGCCTCAAGTTTTCTATTTTTTGTTTTATATTTGCCAGAGTTTGGTATCAGAATAATGTTATTTTTATAGAATAAGTTGGAAAGAAGTCCCCTTTTCTCAATCTTTTGAAATAATATTAGAAGTGGTACCAACTCTTATTTTTACATCTGGTGGAATTCAGCTGTAAATTTTTCTGATTCTTTGATGTTTTTGGTGGGTAGGCTATTTATTACTAACTCAGTTTTGGAGCTTGTTACTGGTCTATTCAGGGATCCAATTTCTTATTTGTTCAGTCTTTGGAGGATGTATCTTTGCTCCAAGGTTACAATCTGCAAGCTTGGCCCAGATGAATTCTCTACTGATATTCATGTTGCCTCAGTTTTTTTCTTTTAGGTAGACATATTACTTAGAATGTGCTAGAGCAGCCTGTATGAAGGGATCTCTCCTTTAATTGTACTCTGCTTGCTGTAACACCCAAGGATGCAGAGTCAGGTTGATCCCACCTAGAATCTGCACATAAGTTCTGGCCTCTGCCTGGGATTTACAAGACAGGGCCAGACTTTGGATTGAGAATGTACTGAAAACCAACAGAAGGCATTTTCTGTATTATGAGATGTCAGTGTAGAAATCTTAAATCCCCCATTTGAGAGTGTGGCTCTTTAAGCTTTTCAGTCTTGTTCAGTGACCTGCTACAGTCTGGGAGAGGCTCTAGGTGTAAGTAGAATCTAATGACAGAATCTGTAAGTGTAAACAAGCATCTTAAGAGTGAGAGATCAAGGCCACAAAGGATCCAGAGGCTTAGTATTCTTGTCCATCTTCTTACCCAAAAGCTAGCAAATCAGGATAGGGGATCCAGGTTCTGGAGCTCCACCAAGGCAGTTCCATTGTCTATTTAGAATCAACCCGAGTTTCTCCAGCCTGGCTTATCACTGGGCCATCAGCCCTGGTCACTGGGAACCCTCTCCTAATCATCTGGGTGTCCTTAAGACATTTGAGGATGTCAAGGGTAGAATTATATCAGGTTAACAAGAATGATTAATTCTGTTTCTGTCTTGTTGTAAGAGAAAGGAGACATCCTGTGTTTTTTTCTCCCTCATAACAACCAAGAGATAACATCGGTTGTTACCCAGATGAGAGTTTCTCAAGTTTTCTGGTACTGGGGTGAAAGAAAAAGAGGAGGTCTGGTGACCCAAACAAACTAATTGCTTCCGTTTCATACGATCATTCAAAAAAATAGATGAAGCGGTCAAGGTCCCTGCCATCCAGGAAATTTTAGTCTAGACCAGCAACTGGATACAAGTTTGAATTAAGCATTAGATGGTTGGTACAATGAATAGATGTGTGCAAAAACAACTTGGGCTGCTTCTTTTTAATATTGTTGTGACTTCTGAAGTTATCACCTGAAGGTATATTTATGCACTGAAGAGTTGTTACTATTATTTGTGTTTCTTTTACTTTTCTAAGAATACATATTTATCTTCTAATAAAATTATCCTAGAAAACTTTAAAATTTAAACATTTAAATTGCTTATTAGTATATGTTATAAAATTGACAGCAGTGACAAAAATAGATTGTGTTACATAACTCTGGGGTTTAAGGTTTTCTTTTTTTCTTTTTTCTTTTTTTCTTTTTTAGACGGAGTTTCGCTCTTGTTGCCCAGGCTGGAGTGCAGTGGCACGATCTCGGCTCACCTCAACCTCCACCTCCCGGGTTCAAGCGATTCTCCTGCCTCAGCCTCCCGAGTAGCTGGGATTACAGGAGTACACCACCACCCCGGCTAATTTTGTATTTTTAGTAGAGACGGAGTTTCTCCATGTTGGTCAGGCTGGTCTTGAACTCCCGACCTCAGGCGATCCACCCACCTCGACCTCCCAAAATGCTGGGATTACAGGTATGAGCCACCGTGCCAGGCCAGGATTTAAGTTTTTCTTAGGTAGGTTAGGAAAAACAAAACTGGAAATACCCCAGTGATGTAGAAAACAAGTTCTACCTAGTTTCTTTTCCCTGCCCCAGTTCTGATCAGATTCACCATTTTTGGAGGCCTTATTTAGGCCTGGCCCCACTCTGGAGTCTTTCCTTACAAAATGGATTTATAAAGATTCAAGTTTTGGGGGGTAAATCCTACTGACTTTCTAGAGCTGGTGCTCACAATATCCTGAAACCCAAAAACAGATACATAAGAAAAATAAACTATACATTTTAAGATCTTAATTTTTAAATTTTGTAGTAAAACCAGTACTTACAGAAACATTCCATTTAGCAACTTTTCTATTCCTGCAGATCCAGTAGGTGCTCTACAAGTCATAAACAAGTAAATATAAACACAAAAAAATTTCTCTAAACTATATTAAGCTCTTTCTATGTCTGTGTTTCTTTATATATCTTCATCTGTCTATATTTAGCTTTTAGTTATCTATATATCTTCATCTGTCTGTATATAGCTTTTAGTGCATATGTTTTTAAGAAAATCAATGACAGAGAAACAGAGAAGAAAATAATAATTCTGGGTCCTTTATCTAAATCCTGAGAATTATTGAATACTTACTATGAACTTTCAAGGTGTTATTAGGACATAATAACAAATAATAACACATAATGTGTTATTCCCAGCACAGTGCTCTCTAACGTACTATTGAGCACATAGTACCTGCTTAATAAACATTGCGTTAGTTCATGTGTACTTGTTGTTTTTTAAATGCAGACTTATTCAGACATTGTTACCTTCTCTGTCCTCTGTAAACTTTAGAGAGCCAGCAAAGAATATGAAACTTTACATTTTTTGTCTTTCTTTGTGTATCAGAAATATTGTATTGTGACAAGAGTGTGGAGTGTAAGTGACCCTGTGCTGTGCCTGCTTTCTCTAATGCTAATAATGAGCCCGGGGGAGCAACATCAGCACCGACAGGGGACTTGTTTGAAACACCCATCCATGGACCCTTTCCAAACCTACAGAATAACATTACATAAAGTGGGACCGACATTGCCAAGTGGTTTTTGAGTTCATTAAAGCTTGAGAGGCAATGCTTAGCTAAGTGGTTATCAGCCTAGACTTCTCATTAGCATTACATGGCCAATTTGCGGCAATCTCTTTACTTGTACCCTTTCCACAGATTCTGTGTATTGTTCTAGGTGAAAGTATTTGTGTTGTTTTAATTGTTTCTCATGTGACTCTAAGGCGAGACCAGAATCAAGTGTGTGGGGTTCAAGATACATTCATGAGAGTTTGCACTAAAAGGTAGTCACAGGTACTGTTCTGTTTGGTTTTGATAGGGAGAGGTCAATGTCACCCATATTTCCATTACTGTAGCAGAAATTGCTGGTGTTTGTGGCAAAGGCAGGCACCTGAAGACAGAAATAGAGAAACATATTTTTATATTCATCAAGCAGTTCATTGTTCCTGAATCTCTGCTGCTATAAAGGACAGAAATGGGTGGGCTTTTTCTACAGGTCTTATTTTTTCTGTGGGTGTGAGGCTTGCAGGTAAACAGGTGGTGCTGACACCTTTAAAGGAATTTTTTCAAGATGCAGGCATAACTTCTCCAGAGAATGTCATCTGAAAAGCATTTCCAAAGAAGATGAAAGAGGAAAAATGGCTTTTTTTTTCCCTCAGCTAAACATGTCTCAGATGAAGAGCTGTGTCCACTCTGCCTCCTGGAGTGCGATGCATTTAGTCCTTGCAAACCTTTACTTCTCTGCTTGTGTTTCTTTCCCCTAATGAGTTTAACTACTTTAAAAAATTCTTGTGATAGTCAAGGGTCTCTGCAAAATATTTCTCTCCTATATCCCAGAGCCTTCTCTACACTCTCTAAATCATGACTTCTTATATGCCATGCAGAATTCTTACCATGAATTTATAATCTGCAGTATTAAAAATGTTTCCCTTGTTGCTGTTGAACGTGGGAAGATGTGGATACTCAAGATTCCTGTTGGGGGAATGTTCTTAGTAAAGACGGAGAACATGTAATGTTGAGGTTTCATATGTGTTCATTAGCTCTATTCAGAACAGGGTTAAGAAAATCCTCATTTAAACAGGATGGCATTTATTACCCTGAAAGTTATGAAAAAAAAATTATTGGCCAATGCTTTCTAGGGTGCTCAAGAAAGACTACTTTAAATTGTTATTAAAAATTTCAGAACGGGCCGGGCGTGGTGGCTCAAGACTGTAATCCCAGCACTTTGGGAGGCCGAGACGGGCGGATCACGAGGTCGGGAGATCGAGACCATCCTGGTTAACACGGTGAAACCCCGTCTCTACTAAAAAATACAAAAAACTAGCCGGGCGCGGTGGCGGGCGCCTGTAGTCCCAGCTACTCGGGAGGCTGAGGCAGGAGAATGGCGTAAACCCGGGAGGCGGAGCTTGCAGTGAGCTGAGATCCGGCCACTGCACTCCAGCCTGGGTGACAGAGCGAGACTCCGTCTCAAAAAAAAAAAAAAAAAAAAAATTCAGAACGTAGAAGATATCTGCATCTTAAACTGCATAAAACTGATTTTTCTGTATGATTCAATTCAGACTATACTTTCTGGGGGGCAGTATCTCAGCAGTGATGCTGTGTTATTTGGTGTGCGTCAGCACATCATAAACATTTGTCCTCGTGCAGTTGATTTTAAAATTTACTTCAAGAGCTCTCTGAAATATTTATTTCAGTATAGAGTTAATTATTTTTCTCTTCATTATTAAGTATCTTTATGTAGCTAAAGAAGAGCTGTGCATAAACCATCACATTTAATCTGGTAGCTGCCTTTCTTTCTTAGGTTTTGTTTGCATATGTCTATCTGTGGAAAATGAAGACTCTTATCTTTGTTTACAGGCCAGAAAAATTGGTAAAACTCAGACTCTTCCACTTACTGGATGTTTGACAAAATATTCTTTTTGGGCCAAACACATTGGCATTGCTAGTGAGCTTGTTAGACATTCAGAATCTCCGACTTTATTTCACATCTTCTGAAAATAAAAATCTGCACAAGATCTCCAGTTTATTGTTCACATTGAAACTTGAGAGGGGCCGTCTAACTCAACATGTCATTTTTGCCTAAAAAATATGCACTACTCATTCTTTGTGATGCAAATATAACACTAAAAAATGTACATGTTTGTGTTTATGCCTTTAGTTTTATACCTTATTGTTCATAAAATTATCATATATACACTGGTATTGTGGATCTTAAACCATTCTCTTCTCAGAGTTAGAGAATACATTAGAGAATATTTCTATGTTGAGAATGTTGGATGATTTCAGTCATTCCTGTAAGTCAGAACCAACTTTCTTTACTCTCTCATTTAACCTTAATTCAAATGATAAATTCTACCCGTGGACACTTGTAAATATGTGTGTATGTGTGTTTTTCAGGGGCCGTTGACATTTAGGGATGTGGTCATAGAATTCTCTCAGGAGGAGTGGCAATGTCTGGACACTGCTCAGCAAGATTTGTATAGGAAAGTGATGTTAGAGAACTTCAGAAACCTGGTGTTCTTGGGTGAGAATAACTTTAATGCACCATTCCTTATATACACTAAAGGTTTCATTTCTCCATTTTTGTAGAATAATTTTTGGTAATTTATGCTTTGCATAAATGAGTTTCTGATTCCTGTTTTCAAAAAATCTCGAGGAATTATCTGTGTAGAAAAAAAAATTTCCTCAAGATATTTTATCTTAGCCTGAACTTTTTGCATTCCTGAGCTGGTCTGTACCCTTCACTCTAGAGTAGTGGTAGTTTCGGAAATTTAGTAGTATAAAATATTGTTGCCCGTATGTTAAAATCTATTTGCCACCACTAATTTTTGATTCATAAGTACTGAGTAGTGAAATTAAGGGCCTACAAATTTAAAATATTTTCTAAATGTTAAGAACTTTCTGTCATTAAATAGAATTTTGGGATGAATTTTCTAGAATACTCTATTACATCCTCTTTACTAAGTACAGTAATAGGTAGGTAATTAGAGAATATGAGCAAGATTCATGTTACTTATTTTTAATAAAGCAGGTATTGATGTCTCTAAGCCAGATCTGATCACCTGTCTGGAGCAAGGAAAAGATCCCTGGAATATGAAGAGACACAGTATGGTAGCCACACCCCCAGGTAGGTGAGAGTGAATAAAACAGTTGACATAGATGAAAGGTTGGAAGATTACAAAAAAAAAAAAAAAAAGGCAAGTCCCTATAATGTGATTTGGGAAGCTGTGTTCCAAAGCAAATAGATTCTGGGAAGCCTGAGGTGTGTGTTTCGGTTTTTTTGTTGTTGTTGTTGCTCTCACATAGGGCCATCTTCTGTCTTAGGCTTTTAAATTCTCTAAGGAGTCTACTTTCACTTCATTGATTTTCCTTCAAGTTTACAGTGAGAGCCAGAGTCCTCTATGGCATATAAGAGACTACATAATCTGACTGCTTTTCCATTGTTTGGGGGGACACACAAATACCTGCATGATTTTGAGAAACTTTATGTTAAACTATTATTTTGGTTCTCTCTTGCATCATGTCTAAAATGTGTGAGAATAGTCGTCACTGTTCTATTGGTTTTTATGTTAATTTTCTGCACATTCCATCCTTTTTAATTAGTATATTCTTGAAATATAGTCTGAAATTATAAATATGATGTCCCTCTGCTTTGTTCTTTTTCCTCAAGATTGCTTTGGCTATTCAAATTTATTGTAGTTTTTTTGTTTTGTTTTGTTTTTTGTTTTGAGACAGAGTTTCACTCTTGTTGCCCAGACTGGAGTGCAATGGCACAATCGTGGCTCACCATAACCTCTGCCTCCAGCGATTCTCCTGCCTCAGCCTCCCAAGTAGCTGAGACTACAGGCATGTGCCACCATGCCTGGCTAATTTTGTATTTTTAGTAGAGCTGCCTCAGCCTCTCAAAGTGTTGGGATTACAGGTGTAAGCCAGTACACCCAGCCTTTTTTTCTATTTTATACTTTCATTCCATTTTGATCATAGAATGTAATTCATAAAATGTCAAATTTAACAAATTTTTAAGATGCCGTTTTTGGCCTAACAGGTGGTCTATCAAAGAGAATATTGCATAAGCTATTGAGAAGGATATGTTTCCTCATATTCTTGAGGACTCTTCTCTATTTCTCTGTTAAAAATAATTGTACTGGCCGGGCGCCGTGGCTCACGCCTGTAATCCCAACACTTTGGGAGGCCAAGGCAAGCAGATCATCTGAGTTCAGGAGTTCGAGACTAGCTTGACCAACGTGGAGAAACCCCGTCTCTATTAAAAATACAAAATTAGCCAGGCATGGTGGTGCATGCCTGTAGTCCCAGCTACTCAGGAGGCTGAGGCAGGAGAATCGCTTGAACCCAGGAGGCGGAGGTTCTGGTGAGCCGAGATTGTGCCATTGCACTCTCAAGCCTGGGCAACAAGAGCAAAACTCAAAAAAAAAAAAAATTGTATTATACTGCCTTCAGTTCCTCTCTTCACTTACTAATATTCTGTCTTGTTTTATTTTTATTACAGAAAGTGGGTTATTGAAATTTCCTACTATAATTATATTGCTGTCTAGGTGTTTCTTCCAGTCTGTCAATATTTGCTTTATATATTTGGAAGCTTAGTGTGACATAGACACAGACACACACACACACATGCACACACAAATTTGTCATAGGTTCCCAGTTAATCTATTATTGTTTAATGTCCTTCTTTGTCTCTTTGCAATTTTGACTTAAAATACTTTATGTAAGATATGACAGTTTTTGACTTAAGATGTAGATTTTGTAATACTATTTTTACTTCTTCTGCTCTCATTTGGTTAGTATTTGCATGCAATGTCTAAATCTATTTTGCCACCTTCAATATTTTTTATCATTAGATGTCAGCTGACCCTTGTAGAAAGGCAAATTGGATCTTGGTTTTTAATAATTTTAAATACATGTCTTTATTGAAAGTATGTCTCTTAATTGGAAAGTTTTCTGAAGCAAAGAGACTTACTAATTTTTTTGTTGTTGTTCTGTTTGATTCTTGCATCTTTGTCCTACATTTTCTCTCTTTCTGTTTCTCTTTGTGGCTGTTTTATTTTTACTTTGATATGCTTTTACTTCTTTCTTATTTTGTTTTCTGTATCTATACAGGCGTATTCTTTGTGGTTCATGGGAGATTACATAAAACTTCTAAAAGATACAATATATTTCAGTCTGGTTAAAAATGAACTTTAGTTGCAAGCAAAAATTTTTTCTCATTACATATGTTCTCAGATTTGTCATTGATATTGCTAATTACATTTTTTATTTTGTATATTAACAGATATTTATAATGATTTCTATGCTTTTATCTTTCAAATTTTGGAGATTAATTAAAAATTTCTTCTGTGCCATTGTGATAATGCTAAGAAATTTATTTTTGTGTATGTGCATGTCTTTCCCAAAAAATAATGTGTTTTAATATGATTTCGTGTTGCCTTGTTGAATCATCTTATTTTCATTGGAAGCAACTGCTTTCAGCACCTTTTATATGTAAGGAAGTGTCCATATACTTTTTAAAGTTTGGTTATTTTTGAAGTTTTTTTTCTTTTTATTTAGCAGGACAAATTTGGTGATGGTGTTACACTTGATAACTGTTTTCCTCAGAAATTTGACTATACCACACAGTTTCCTTCTGTCCTGAAAAATTTTTGTTGAGAATCCACTGGCTATCTCATAAGAGTATTCTTGCAAATAATATCACTTTTTTTTTTTTGAGATGAAGTATCACTCTTGTTCTCCAGGCTGGAGTGAAACAATGTGATTTCACCTCACTGCATCCTGGGTTCAAGCAGTTCTCCTACCTCAGCCTCCCGAGAAGCTGGGATTACAGGCATATGCCACCACACCCGGCTAAGTTTGTATTTTAAGTAGAGACGGGATTTCTCCATGTTGGTCAGGTTGGTCTCGAACTCCTGACCTCAGGTGATTCACCCATCTCAGCTTCCCAAATTGCTGGGATTACAGGTCTGAGCTACCACGCGCAGCCAACACATCACTTTCATCTTGCAGCTCCCAAGATTCTCTTTTCTGTGACTTTTAAAATTGTGCTTACATATGAGTTTGATATAAGTATCTTTGTATCCTAGTTTGTTTGTCGAGTTTCTTCATTTTTATGTCATTTTTAAAAGATTTTTCAGTTATTTTTTATATTTTTTACCTCTATTATTTTTTTTGATATTTTAAATATTTCTGTTCTTATTTCCAGTTTTCTGATTTTCTATAGTTCTCTGTGTTCATATTTTACTCATTGAGTATTATTCAATTTATTTTCAATTTTAAAAATGAAGGTACACATCATTTTTTATTTCTTTCTGAAAATTTTATATTTTTGTTGGAACCACATTGCCCTGTTTTATATATATTCTAATCTTTTATTAAAATTTGCACGTTTACCTGCAAAAAATGTTACCTGTCCCAGTCTTTATAATGTGGCTTTCTCCTGGCACACTTTGAACAATTATCTGGGTTAGAGATTCTGAGAGTCTCTCAAACATATTCTCAGAATATGTCTTGTTTGAAATTTTGTGTTTATTTTTTAGTTAAAGGAAATTATTTATCTTCTTTGTTAAGACTCAGTAATCACTTGCTGCACCTCTGTTCTTTCTGTGGTACTGCAGTCTGTTCACTGCTGTAACATTTACCTGTGATCTCAGCAGACTCAAACTGTCATTCCAAAGTATACCACCATTTCTTTCAGCACTGTATGTCATGGGTGACAGAAACCAGTGTCTTCAAAGGCTCCTACAAGCAAGTAATAAAGATATATGAGCCGGTATTTTACTTGTGTTTTTATTTTATTTTATTTTATTATTTTTGAGGCCACATTTTTTAAAATTGACAACTCAGTCTCTACATACATGCAGTATTGCATGAATTATAAGTAGATCAACAATTATATTATTGATACAAACTCATGAGCATTTACGTAAAACTACCGCTCTAGGTTTTGGTGTGTTTTGTGCCAGCTACTTTAGTGAATAAAAGGAACTAAACTACTTGAATTCATGAGAATCAGCTTTCAAAAAAAGCATATATGTCATCTCATAGAATATTTAATATGTCAAACCCAGGAAAATCAGTAACTAAGTGACAGAAGGACCACTTTTAAAGAAAAGTTGATGATAAAAATGTTAGGCTAAAATATTAACAACTTTAGCAACTGGACCAAGGAACCATAAAGTATATGCACACTGGGAGTTTTAAGAAAAGATCCCCACGTTCTCCTGCACAATGAGGACCACATTCCAAAAACATAATTCTGGGTTGTTACAATGTCTCCTCTGCTACAAACCATAGTTTCAAAGATGAAAGAAACAAGATGGTAATTCACATAAAAGGGTTTTAAAATTCTTTCCACTCAAAATAAAATAAAAATAATATGATCTCTATCAAATTATAAAGAAATTATATCAAAATGGTGACCAAATAAAGAACACAGACCATTTGCCTTCACTGACTGCCTCAGAGGGCAGAGCATGTGTCACCTACAAGGAAGGGGAGGTGTGGGTAGAGTCCCTACTCTCCCGGGGCCTGTGGAGTGGGGCTGGATAGGAGCCCTTTGGTTTCCCTGGGGTTTTGCTTCCTCACATAGGGAATTGAGGGAGGCGGGCTAGATGACTTTAAGAGACCCCTCAACTAAGAGAATCAAAGTCACCTTGAGATCCCATCTCTGAGCAGGCACATAAGGTGGCAAAAGAAATGGATTGAAAAACAGACGGATGATGTCTTTCTCACCTTTTAATATCATCACTGAGAACTAATCTGTACTATAGTTGAAGAAAATCTTTGCCTGGTACTATTAAAGGGTATGCAGTGAGGCATCTGACAATGAAATTTTTCATAAAAATATATAAAAAGGCTTTATTAAGTTTGGGTGGAAAGACAATGCACCCTCATGTTACTACTACCAGCAGTCAGGATGTCCTGTCTCAGATTTTAGGAGTCACCGATCTGGTTGGGAGAAATGCTGAGGGGGATGCATATTCAACCCATTCAGTAGAGAGTTAAGGAGTGCACACTGTTCAGGAAATGGATAAACAGGTGCCCAGGAAGGCAACTTTAATGAAACTGGTTCTAAAACAAAGGATGCAAGAGACCTAAATGATCCAAAGAGAGTGATGGCTTCTCATTTTCTGTCCCCTAATGAGAATACAAACTTTCTTTTTTTTTTTTTTTTTTTTTTTTTGAGACGGAGTCTCGCTCTGTAGCCCAGGCTGGAGTGCAGTGGCCGGATCTCAGCTCACTGCAAGCTCCGCCTCCCGGGTTCACACCATTCTCCGGCCTCAGCCTCCAGAGTAGCTGGGACTACAGGCGCCCGCCACCTCGCCCGGCTAGTTTTTTGTATTTCTTAGTAGAGACGGGGTTTCACCGTGTTAGCCAGGATGGTCTCGATCTCCTGACCTCATGATCCACCTGTCTCGGCCTCCCAAAGTGCTGGGATTACAGGCTTGAGAATACAAACTTTCTTCTGGGATCTAACACACTAGCTTCATTTTCAAGATACATCACTTTATTTTCCTTACAAGGCAGCAGCACATTAAGCACATGATAGTCACATGATTTCTGCAGTGAGCCCCAAGGCTTCCCCGAGCTTTCCTGGAACCTACGGCCAGAAGAGTCCTGAGATTTCAAATATTAAAGCTTTCTATATAGCCACAAGTCCCTTTGATGTTTGGGTTATTGAACACAAACTCACTGGATAATTTGTCTTCAACATAGTCCATTTCTGTTCCTAAAAGTGTTAGCTTTGCTTTCTTTTTGATGAATGCTCTGACTCCATCTTGAATAACTTCATCAGAATCTCCTTTTATCTTTGTATATTCTAGAGTATAAGAAAGGCCATTAGAGCCCCTGGTTCGGACACCGACTTTTACACCTAGATGCTCAGGCTTATCTTTTTTTTTTTTTTTTGAGACAGAATCTCGCTCTGTCTCCCAGGCTGCAGTGCTGTGGCACCATCTCAGCTCACTGCAAGCTCTGCCTCCCGAGTTCATGCCATTCTCCTGCCTCAGCCTCCTGAGTAGCTGGGACTACAGGCCCTGCCACCACGCCCAGCTAATTTTTGTATTTTTAGTAGAGTCAGGGTTTCACTGTTAGCCAGGATGGTCTTGATCCCCTGACCTCGTGATCCGCCTGCCTTGGCCTTCCAAAGTGCTGGGATTGCAGGCCTGAGCCACCGCGCCCGGCCAGGCTTATCTTTAAGAAGTTGTTTTATCTTGTTTACTGCTGGAGGTGTCAGGGTGAGGGTGGCCCAGGTGGGCTGCAGTTTCCTCTTGCTCACAGCCTGGACAGTTGCCTGGATTAAGGAAGCTGACATCTTCGCCATTCTGGCACCCTAGTGCCTTGGGCCGGAGCTCGGCTCCCTCAGCCTCTCTCCATGGACACGGTGGGTGCGTTCTACCTGTGTTTTTTTTTTTTTTTTTTTTTAATATATCAAATGTTGGCAATTTACTTATTTTTTTTTCTTTCTTTTTTTTGAGATATAGTCTCACTCTGTTGTCCAGACTTGAGTGCAATGGTGTGATTTCGACTCACTGCTACCTCTATATCCTGGGTTCAAGCAATTCTCCTGCCTCAGCCTCCTCAGTAGCTGGGATTACAGGTTGAGCCACTATGCCTGGCTGGCAATTTACTTCTTTTTGTTTTGTTTTTTTGAGATGGAATCTCGCACTGTCACCCAGGCTGGAGTGCAATGGCGCAATTTCGACTGACTGCAACATCTGTCTCCTGGGTTCAAACAATTCTCCTGCCTCAGCCTTCTGAGTATCTGGGACTATGGGCACACACCACCATGCCCAGTTAATTTCCGTATCTGTAGTAGAGATGGGGTTTCACAATGTTGGCCAGGATGGTCTCAATCTCCGGACCTCATGATCCACATGCTTCAACCTCCCAAACTGCTGGGATTACAGGTGTGAGCCACCACACCCAGGGCAATTTAATTCTAAAAGCATTGTTATGTTGAGGAGCAGAAACAGCTGTGTTGGGTAAATGTAACAAACTTTTTTTTTTTATTATTGTATGTAACTTTTTGCATTGTGCTCACTTGGGGTACTTTAAACATTTAGCTCATTTATAATTTTTCTCAGATGTATTTTGGTTAGTATGTTTTTGTTACATATATATGTCTATAAAAATTAGGGCCTTTCGTATTTTGCTATATCATCTTGTATATGTAGTTTGTATAATGTTATAGGTTAGATTTGTAATCTATATTTATCTGAGTCTAGTAAGTGGAGTAATTTGATATTTTTATTTCTTTCAGTTAAATGTTCTCATTTTGCCCAGGACCTTTGGCCACAGCCAGGCATAAAAGATTCTTTCCAAAAAGTGATACTGAGAGAATATGGAAAATACGGACATAAGGATTTACAGTTAAGAAAAGGCTATAAAAGTATGAATGAGTGTAATGTGCACAAAGAAGGTTATAATGAACTAAACCTGTGTTTAACAACTACCCAGAGCAAAATATTTCAATGTGATAAATATGGGAAAGTCTTTCATAAATTTTTAAATTCAAATACACATAAGACAAGACATACTGGAAAGAAACCTTTCAAATGTAAAAAATGTGGCAAATCATTTTGCCTGCTTTTACACCTAAGTCAACATAAAAGAATTCATGTTAGAGAGAATTCTTACCAATGTGAAGAATGTGGCAAAGCTTTTAAATGGTTCTCGACCCTTACTAGACACAGGCGGGTTCATACTGGAGACAAATCCTACAAACATGAAGAATGTGGAAAAGTTTTTAACCAGTCTTCAACTCTTACTAGACATAAGGTAATTCATACTGGAGAGAAACACTGCAAATGTGAAAAATGTGGCAAAGATTTTAAACAGTCCTCACACCTTACTAAACATAAGATAATTCATGCTAGAGAGAAACCCTACAAATGTGAAGGATGTGACAAAGCTTTCTGCCAATTCTCATACCTTACTAAACATAAGATGATTCATACTGGAGAGAAACCCTACAAATGTGAGGAATGTGGCAAAGCTTTTAATTGGTACTCACACCTTACCAGACATAAGATAATTCATACTGGAGAGAAACCCTACAAATGTGAAGAATGTGGCAAAGCCTTTAATGTATTTGCAACCCTTACCAGACATAAGATAATTCATACTGAAGAGAAACCCTACAAATGTGAAGAATGTGGCAAAGCTTTTAAACAGTCCTCAAACCTTACTACTCATATGAAAATTCATTCTGGAGAGAAACCCTACAAATGTGAAGAATGTGGCAAAGCTTTCTTCCGATTCTCATACCTTACTACACATAAGATAATTCATACTGGAGAGAAACCCTACAAATGTGAGGAATGTGGCAAAGCTTTTAACTGTTACTCCTACCTTACTGCACATAAGATGATTCATACTGGGGAGAAACCCTACAAATGTGAAGAATGTGGCAAAGCTTTCTACCGATTCATATACCTTACTACACATAAGAGAATTCACACTGGAGAGAAACCCTACAAATGTGAAGAATGTGGCAAAGCTTTCTACCGATTATCTTACCTTACTACACATAAGATGATTCATACTGTAGAGAAACGCTACAAATGTGAGGAATGTGGCAAAGCTTTTAACTGGTACTCACGCCTTACTATACATAGGAGAATTCATACTGGTGAGAAACCCTACAAATGTGAAGAATGTGGCAAAGCCTTCAGTGTATTCTCAACTCTTACTAAACATAAGATAATTCATACTGGAGAGAGACCCTACAAGTGTGAAGAATGTGGCAAAGCCTTTAATGTATTCTCAACCCTTACTAAACATAAGAGAATTCATAATGGAGAGAAACCCTACAAATGTTTAGAATGTGGCAAAGCTTTCTACCAATTCTCATACCTTGCTACACATAAGGTGATTCATACTGGAGAGAGACCCTACAAACATGAAGAATGTGGCAAAGCTTTTAACTGTTCCTCACAAGTTACTAGACATAAGATAATTCATACTGGAGAGAAACCCTACAAATGTGAAGAATGTGGCAAAGCTTTTAAAAAGTCCTCAAACCTTACTAATCATAAGATAATTCATACTGGAGAAAAGCCCTACAAATGTGAAGAATGTGGAAAAGCTTTTAACCAGTCCTCAACTCTTACTAGACATAAGAGAGTTCATACTGGAGAGAAACCGTACAAATGTGAAGAATGTGGCAAAGCTTATAACTGGTCCTCAAACCTTACTAAACATAAGAGAATTCATACTGGAGAGACACCCTACAAATGTGAAGAATGTGGCAAAGCTTTTAACCAATCTTCAACCCTTACTACACATAAGATAAGTCATATTGGAGAATAACATTACAAATGTGAAAAATGTGGCAATCCTTATCACCGGTACTCATACCACTACACAGGAGGATTCATATGGAAGAGAAGTTCTACAAATGTGAAGAATGTGGCAAAGGCTTTAACTGGTCCTCTACCCTTACTTGTGGGCAGCAACCCACCCAGGTGCTCAGGCAAGAGACTGAGGGCACGAATTGTTCCAGTATAATAAAATATATAAAATAAGAATAGTTATGCTAGATGTAGACAATAGATATGATTATGTGTGAATATCATTAATCATTAGTTTGTAGCAATTACTCTTTATTCCAATATTATAATAATCCTTGCTCTATAATCATAAACCTAGGAAAAACCAGGCCATACGGATATAGGAGTTGAGGGAACATAGCGAGAAGTTACCAGAAGACCAGTGTGAGTCCTCGGTCATGGCCAGACAGGGCCACTAGAGGGCTCCTTGGTCTAGCAGTAACACCAGTGTCTGGGAAGATGCCCTTCACCAAGCGGACCATGGTCTAGTGGTAGTGTCAGTGCCAAGGAAAAGCACCCGCTACTTAGCAGACCGTGAAAGGGAGTCCCCCTTTCCCAGGGGAGTTTAGAGAAGACTACTCCACTGGGCCTGCCCACAGTTATCCAGAGGCCTAACCATCTCCCTGTGATGCTGTGCCTCAGTGGTCACTCTCCTAGTCTGCTTTCATGTTCCATCATGTACACCTGGCTCTGCCTTCTAGATAGCAGTAGCAAAATTAGTGAAAGTACTAAAAACCTCTGCTACAAAGAAATAACGGCATGGGCTGTCTCTCTCTCTCTCTCTCCCTCCCCCTCCCTCTCTCTCTCTCTCTCCCTCTCTCTCTCTCCCTCCCTCTCTCCCTCTCTCTCTCCCTCTCTCTCTCTCTCTCCCCCTCTCTCTCTCTCTCTCTCTCCCTCTCTCTCTCTCTCTCTCCCTCTCCCCCTCGGCTGCCAAACAGGGAAGGGCCCTGTCCAGTGGACACATGACTCATGTGACCTTGGCCCTGTCCAGTGGACACATGACTCGTGACCTTGGCCCTGTCCAGTGGACACATGACTCATGTGACCTTGTCAATCATTGGAGTTGACTAGCACTCCTTACCCTGCCCCTTTCGCCTTGTATCCAATAAATAACAGTGCAGCCAGGCATTCGGGGCCACTACAGGTCTCTGTGTCTTGGTGGTAGTGGTCTCCCAGGCCCAGCTGTCTTTTTTTTGTGTGTGTGTATTTATTTCTACAATTGCTCATCTCTGCACACAGGGAGAAAAACCCAACAATCCTGTGGGACTAGACCCTACACTTACTAAAGATAAAAAAGAGTTTGGGTGTGGTGGCTCACGCCTGTAATCCCAGCACTTTGGGAGGCTGAGGCGGGCAGATCACCTTGTCAGAAGTTTGAGACCAGCTTGGCCAATATGGCGAAACCCCGTCTCTACTAAAAATATAAAAACTTAGCCAGGTGTAGTGGTGCACACCTGTAGTCCCAGCTGCTCTGGAGGCCAAAGTGGGAGAATTGCTTGACCCCGGGAGATGGAGGTTGCAGTGAGCTGAGATTGCTCCACTGCACTCCAGCCTGGAGGACAGAGACTCTATCTCAAAAAAAAAAAAAAAAAGTTCATCCTAGGGAGAAACCATGCAAATGTGAAGAATGTGAGAAAGCTCTTAACCAGTCCTCACACCTTACTACACATAAGAGAAATCATACTGGAAGGAAACCCTACAAATGTGAAGAATGTGAGAAAGCTTTTAACTGGTACTCACGCCTTACTACACATAAGATAATTCATACTGGAGAGAAAGCCTACAAATGTGAAGAATGTGGAAAAGGTTTTTATTGATTCTCATACTTTACTAAACATAAGATAATTCATTCTGGAGAGAAATTCTACAAATATGAAGAATGTGGCAAAGGCTTTAATTGGTCCTCAACACTTTCTAAAGAGAATTCATACCAGAGAGAAATCCTACAAATGTGAAGAATGTGACAAAGCTTTTAACCACTTCTCAACCCTGATGACACAAGGTAATTCATGCTGGAGAGAAACCCTGCACATATGAAGAATGTCTCAAAACTTTTTATAGATTCTTGTACCTTATTAAACATAAAATCCTACAGGAGAGAAATTATACAAATGTGAATAATGTGGCAAAGCTTTTAAGAAATCCTCATCCATTACTAAACAAGATAATTCATACTGGAGAGAAAACCTAAAAATATGAGGAATGTGGCAAAGTCTTTCATGGTCTCCTCAACTTTCTTCACATAAGATAATTTATACTGTAGAGAAGCCCTACAAATGTGAAAAATGTAGCAAACCTTTTAACTAATCCTCAACCCTCACTACACATAAAATAATGCTGGAGAGAAATTCTGCAAATGTGGCAAAGCTTTTAACCAATTCTCAGACCTTACTAAACATAACTCATACTGGAGAAAAATCTTAGAAATGTGAAGGATGTGGTAAAGCCTTTATCCAGTCCTCAGGTCCCACTAAACATAACATAATTCATACTGGAGAGAAACCTTACAACTGTGAAGAATGTGGCAAAGCTTTTAACCAGTCCTCAAACCTTTTTGAACAAAATAATTCATACAGAAGAGAAACCCTACAAATGTGAAGAATGTGACAAAGCCTTTAGCCAGTCCTCAATTCTTACTAAACATAATAAAATCATACTAGAGATTAACCTTATGAGTGTGAAAAAATATGGCAAAAGCTTTAACTAGTCCTGTTATTATTATTATTATTATTAGTTGAGATGGAGTTTAACTCTCATTGCCAAGGCTGCAATACAATGGTGCGATTTCAGCTCACTGCAACCTCTGTCTCCCAGATGTAAGTGATTCTCCTGCCTCAGCCTCCCGAGTAGCTGGGATTACAGGCATGTACTACCATACCTGTCTAATTTTTTATGTTTAGTGGAGATAGGGTTTCTCCATGTTGATCAGGCTGGTCTTGAACTGCTAACCTTATGTTCTGCTCGCTGCACCCTCCCAAAGTGCTGGGATTACAGGCATGAGCCACCACGCCCAGCCACTAGTCCTCAGATCTTAACATACATAAGATAATTCATACTGGAGAGAAACTCCACAAACCAGAGCGATGCAATAATGCTTTTGACAACACCTCAACCTTTTCTAACCATAAAGAAAATCATATTGGTGAGAAATCCTAGAAATGTGAAGAATGTGACAATGTCTTTAAATGGTTGTCATACTTGATTTTTTTCTTCTTTTTTTTTTGAGATGAAGTCTCACTCTTGTCCCCCAGGCTGGTGTGCAGTGGCGTGATGTTGGCTCACTGCAACCTCTGCCTCCCGGGTTCAAGCAATTCTCCTACCTCAGCCTCCCAAGTAGCTGGGATTACAGGCATCTGCCACCATGCCGTACTTTTAGTAGAGACGGGGTTTCACCATCTTACCCAGGCTGGTCTTGAACTCCTTACCTCAGGTGATCCACCCACCTCCGGCCTCCCAAAGTGTTGAGATTACAGGCACGAGCCATCACTCCCTGCCTTACTTGATTAGATGTAAAATAATTCATACTGGGAAAAATTCCTACAAGTGAGAACAATGTGGCAAAACTTTTAACCACCTTATTGCACAGAAAGCATTTATATTTGAGAAAAATTATACAAATATAGGCTGCAAAAAAGACATTAATGTCTGCTTATATCTTAACACCAGAGAGTTCATACTTAATAAAAGCAAGATAAGGGCAATTAGTGTCAAAAGATCTTTCAGAAAAATATAAGCCTTTAAAGTGAAGAAGAGTATATTGAAGATGGACATTACAAACAAAGAGGGTTGTAGTACCTTTACTTGAATCAGATTTTATTGTACACATTTTGTACTAGAGGAAAGCTCTGAAGCAGTTGCTCAAGCTTTGTTCAACATCAAGGCATTTATATTGGAAAAGTGCTTGCAAATGTAATAAATTTGGAAAAACACTTTTCAAACACGACATCTTGGAAAACACCAGTTTATGCTGAAGTATATTTTTGAAGATGCAGTAAAAATAAAAAAATATTTAATCCAAATTAGGGCTATGTAAATATCAGAGAATCTATACTAGAAATATACGAGGAACTGACACTTTGGATATACTAAGTCAGAGTTCTGAGTATAGAAAATAATCTAAAACTAAAGGTGGTAGAAAAAGTATTTGTATATAACTTTAAGAGGAGTAAAAGTTTTTTGCAGAGTAATAACTACTTTCAAAGTATACTTTATTTCTTGAAAAAATTAGACTTTGAAAGCAAATGATGTAATTCAACACTCTATTTTCTGCTGTTCATTCTTATTCACTTGTGAAAGCATGTGATCAGTTGTTGCTGCATCAAAGGTAGGAGAGATTCTTTTCCATTAGTGGGCATTATTTATGATCTTTTCTGTGGACAAGTAAGGACATTAGAATGTAAGATGCATGATGAAAAAGTGGAGAGGTTCTCTGTGGTTAACTTACACTCTTGAGTGATGTATGAGGTAGGTGTTAAGAATAATATTCTTTTGCATTGTAAGAAAACTAGTAGTATATTATTGTTCTAATTGTACTTTTATATATTAAAATGCAGCACATTTAAAAAATTTTACATTATGTGTGAAGTTAATGGTTTCAACATTTTTAACATGTTAATCTCTTGCCAGTGGCTTTAAAGTATAGATAAGTTAAAGAATATTATTCCTGTTGGATAAATATTTATCCTTATTTTAATCAATTAAATTTATTGTTCTTAATTTTTGTGGGTATATGAGTATATATACTTATGCCATATATGGCATATTTTGATACATAAATACAATACATAATCACATGATAAATGTATCCATCACCTCTAGCATTTATCCTTTGTATTACAGACAATCAAACTTTACACTTTTACTTATTTTAAAATGTACAATTATGGCCAGGCACAGTGGCTCACACCTGTAATCACAGAACTTTGGGAAGCCGAGGTGGGCGGATCACCAGGTCAGGAGTTTGAGACCAGCCTGGCCAACATAGTGGAACCCTGTCTCTACTAAAAATACAAACAATTAGCCAGGCGTGGTGGCAGGCACCTGTAATCCCAGCTACTTAGGAGGCTGAGGCAGGAGAATCACTTGAACCTGCAAGGCAGAGGTTGCAGTGAGCCAAGATCATGCCACTGTGCTCCAGCCCAGGCGACAGTGCGAGACTCTGTCTCAAAAAAATATATATATACAATTAAATTGTTATTGACTACCAGGTTATTTTATAGTCATAATAGAAATGATATGCAAGTATAAATGAAATACATACATTTCTGGGTCCTGAATAGATATTTTTAAATTTTATACATGAATATATATATTTGAACATGTGTCCTGTCTGCCTGCAAACACATACAGACTTCTAATATTGATATCAGAGGGTTAAATATACTATGCATTAGTCTAAAGATAAACCTTAGGTGTAAGGAAATTACGGAGTAAGTGAGTTTGTGTGAGTATAAGTTTGTACTTATTTTCAGAAGAAAAGAGCAATATTGGAAAAAATTATTTTAACAAGATGACTAGTATAAAACTAAAAGCCTCAAAAATGCTGAAAGCAAATGTATTCTCTCTGCTCTATTGAATTTATTACTATAGTTATTGTACATGGAATTGTTCTTTAGTTTTCGTTTTGAGATAATTGTTAATGTATAGAACTGACTTTGATGTTGCTTTTGTATTTTGAAAGTTTAATACATTTGTTTATTTTTAATAGGTTTTAGTAAAGTCTTAGGCTTTTTGTTTGTTTGCTTTTGTTTTTGTTTTGAGACAGAGTCTTCCTCTTGTCACCCAGGCTGGAGTGCAGTGGCACAATCTTGGCTCACTGCAACCTCTACCTCCTGGGTTCAAGCAGTTCTCCTGCCTCGGCCTCCTGAGTAGCTGGGATTACAGGTATTGTGCCACCAGGCCCTGCTAATTTTTTTTTCTATTTTTTATAGAGGTGGGGTTTCACCATGTTGGCCAGGCTGGTCTCAATCTCCTGACCTGAGGTGATCTGCCCACCTCGGCCTCCCAAAGTATTGGGATTACATGCGTGAGCCACCAAGCCAGGCCAGTCTTAGCCTTTTCTATACTTCGGATTGTGTGTAGAGATAAAAGATAATCATACAGGAATAATTAACTTCTTTTGTCCAATCTGGATGCCTTTGATTGTATTCTGTAATTCCTTTGTCTTGGATTAGTACTATTTTTGGTAAGACTGACTAGAGTGGGTATCCTTGTCCTGTACTAGCTGTTAAAGTAAAAGCTTGCGACATATCCCTTAGTATGTTATTAGCTGTCCATTTTTTGGTTATATGTTGCATTTATTGACTGAGGTGTACTTGATCTATACCTAATTTTTTCAGAGACTTATCATAAGGGAATGTCAAGTTGTGTCAAACTTCCATTGTGCATCTTTTTGTTTTGTTTTGTTTTTTTGTATTTTGCCTCTGTTGTTTTTTTGTATTTTGCCTCTGTTTAAGTGTTAGAGATGTGAAATCACAATTAACTCTACATACATACAAAAAATCACCCAAGACCGCTATGAACATCTCTACGCATGCAAACTAGAAAATTTGGAGAAAATAAACTCCTGGATACACAAAACTTTCCAAGAGTCATCCAGAGTCCACTGATGCTGAAGTGTTCAGACACAAAATATTGATAAAAAGATGAGGTTTTATTTGTTAATTTTACTACAGAGCATTTGATGCCGGCAAGCTTTTTTCCTTGAAACTTTGAAAACATGCTTTAGTTTTTATTTAGTTTGGAAAGCCAAATTTGGTCAAAAGTAAATATAACAACAAATGAATATTATTTATTTTGGAAGTGAATTCAAATTATTATATGAAATATTAAATTTGGTGGAGATGCTTGTGTGTCAGAATTTTTTCAAAATTTGAATACATAAAGGGTAATAAAACTGAAACTTGAAAAATATACATGCTTTTATGACAAATCATTTTGTGGTCATTTAAATTTTTAATTTAGCAGTTTTGGCTGTGTTTAAAATGTAGATATTGACATATCACAAAAATAATGAAGAATGCAAAACAAAGCATGATAGTGTTGATGGCTACTGTGAGACCTCAGTTCTTAGTTTCAAAAAGTTAAACAAGAGACACAAAACCGTGAAAATGAAGCATGGAGGGATTTATTTGCAAAGTAGAAATACTATTTTAAAAGTTAGGTGCAAAATTCCCCCGAGAGAAGGGATTCAGGGTGGGCTGCTTACAAGAATGAGCCAGCAAAGACTGGAACTAGAGAGACTCCATTTATGGGAGTCTTACGTAATTATTTACAAAGAAGTGGAAAGTGGTGTTATTAGTAAGCATATCTGGGTGGTCCTATTGGTGCACATACACAGTGGCTGTACATGCTTGTTTATATGTCACATATCTCATTAGCATCTTAAATCTCCACTCACATGTGTGTTTTTTACTCATAATGAGTAAAAGGTCAGAGGACAAGTAAAAATGTGCATGCTTTTTTTTTTTTTTTTTTAGACAGAGTCTCACCTAGGCTGGAGTGCAGTGGTGGATCTTGGCTCACTGCAACCTCTGCCTCCCAGGTTCAAGGGATTCTCCTGCCTCAGCCTCCTGAGTAGCTGGGACCACAGGCACATGCCGCCACACTTAGTTAATTTTTTGTATTTTTAGTGGAGACGGGGTTTCACCGGGTTAGGATGATAATGTGCATGCTCTTTACAGTGAAGAGAGTGAAGAGAGCTTTGCTTGAATGAGCTGAAATACAGTGCAAATGTTGGGATTTATTGTGTCAACAATATGCTGTCACCATGTAATCATCATGGCTGCTGCATCCCGAGGACATGGTGACTTTCTTGCTACCCAGTCTACCTCAATAGTACTTGTCTTGGTTTATTTTCAACTGTCAACTCTGAGACTAAGATTTAGTTGTTATGTCAATATTGTCAAAAGTGGGAAAATCAAAATTTTAAAATCAAACATTTGAACTCGATTTGGGTCACTAGCTGTGTACCCAGGAAAAATCATTATACATTCCTGGAGCTTTGATCAAAATGTATGTGTAGGTGAATGTTCGTTTTTGGTGTAGGTTTTTGTTTGTTTACATTTTTAAAGATATTTTTCCTATTTTATGGTGATACTAAGCACACAAAACTTACCAAGAGCTCTATTTTACTGCATTTTTCAACCAAAAGGTTAAATACTTAAATATTGAAAATGACATTCTGGAGTATTTTCCAAGTGATGGAATCTGCATTTATCACACTACATTGCAGTTTTTCCTTATGTGGTGCAAGGTTATAAAAATGCCATCCAGTTTATTTCTTAGGTAACAGTAGAATGTGTTTTTCAGACAGTAGCATGAGAATTCTTGTCATACTACCCTTAGACATAATGAAAGCAAATGAATAAATGTGTTGAAATTTGTCTTTATTCATAATGAATTAGAGGCTAATTCATGGCAACACATGTAGTTCAATCCAAATTTTTTTGTGTAAAATTTTGTTGAGCTGCATCCATCTATATAGGTAACACTAATTTGATAACAGCTTCTTTATAATAAGCTGGAACTCATTTTACCTGGTGGTTTTGTTTTAAATATGTGAGCTGTATTATATAACATTTAAATAAGTAATAAAATTAATTCAGAGATTATAGAAAGAAAAGTACAGGCACACTATAAATGAATTGAAATCTGGCAACTGACACTGATGAATGGGTTGAGCAAATTTGACTAGACCTAAATTGCAATATTGAAATACAGAATTTTAACTAAAAACATCTTCAACAACATAATAGACCTATGAGATTTGAAAAAAGATATTGATTTGTTTACCTCTCATCAATCAATATTAGGTTAAATTAGAAAATTGTAAACACATCATACAAAAAATGAAATTAGTAAACTATCCTCAGACTTCATCTGATTAAAACAAGACTTCTGGATATTTGAAAGCACCAAATTATCGATGAAAGATACCTATTTTGAACAGATCTTTGATCTTATATACATATTACTACTAAGTAAAACCTAATACAGCCATACAAGTTGTCAACTGCATTTTCAAAATTATGAGAACTTAGAACAAGTAAACCAAACCCCTACAGTTTAGATAAAATATAATAATAAATTACTTTGTATTTGCCCTTGTGATGAAAATTACGATTTTTCATTTTGGAACAAACAGGAAATGCTGTGATGAGATTTCCTGTGCTAGGGATGGTGGGATCCAGTGGACCAGAATCGTCAGGACCTTACCATGGTCACTACTGTTTTTCCTCTTCTCTCATTCATTTCCTAGACTCCTTCATCAATTCCATTTTTATGTTGCAAGTTAACGGTTTTGCACAGCTTTAGCGTTTGCCTTTGATTTCTGCTAATTTTCTTTGTTCATTTTTCTTGTCCATCTCTGGTGGCTGCTTTGCCGTTCCACTCCCAGGAGTTCGCGGAGCTTCACTCTCAGACGCTCCAACAGTCCGTCGATTTGGCTCACGCTCTCCGGCAGTTTCTCCGGGTTCGTCTAATCCTGGTGTCTTAGATTTATTAGCAGGACCTTGTTTCCGTGACCACTGCTACCGCCGCCTCCTGCCAGCGGGGCTGCTCCTACAGCAGCTGAAACGCCCACGCCCGAGGACGCCTTGGCTGTAACCCTTGGTCACGGTCCAGCTTGGTGCGCAGAAACCCGGCGTCAATCAGACCATTTTGCGTAGCTGGGAGAGCTTTCCTGGCCATGCGGGGCAGTTCCCCCATCATCTTTATGCTGCCACCTCCACTTTCATCAGAGAGACACACAGGATGGTGCAAGGGCCCGGAGACACCATGGAAGAGTCCAGGGTCGTGAGGAGGGGCTGGGCTAGGCCGGGCAGCCTCAGGCCCAGCGCATGGCGGTGCCCCTCACGCCTGAGCGGAGATTAGCCACTGCCACCTCGGGGAGGACAGAGAGGCCTAGAGTCCCCAGCCCCTCTCTCTGCACCAGCAGAGGAAAAAATTATTTTCTAAAAAAAAAAAAAAGAAGAAAAGAAAAGTATGGAGAACTTGCAGATCTGACCCAAGCAAATTTTTATTCTTTTCTTTTTCTCTTATTTCTGCCTTTTCCTCTTAAATTGTTCTCTCCTGAAGTCAGATTTCATGTTCCATCCTAATGTGGCAATTTAAATGTAATTGTGATGGTCACGAATTTGGAAACTAAAAATTTTAATATATTTTTACCCAGAAGTGCTGGTTTAACTTTAAACTTTCGATAGTGCTTTCTGAATTCTACATTTTATTATTTTCTATTTGATTCTGTTAACTAAACTATAGGAAATAAAAATAAAATCTTGATTTGCATAGTTTCATAGTTTACAAAGAATATGTACTCATTCTTTTAAATGATAAATGTGTGTTGAGCACACATGATATGCCATTCTTTTGGTAGCCTTAGAAAAAAAAAATAGAGGCCAGGCACGGTGGCTCACACCTGTAATCCCAGCACTTTGGGAGGCCGAGTCGGGTGGCCTCTGTCACTGTCTCTACTAAAAATACAAAAATTAGCTGGGCATGGTGGCGGGCACCTGTAATCCCAGCTGCTCAGGAGGCTGAGGCAGGAGAATCACTGGAACTTGGGAGGCGGAGATTGCAGTGAGCCGAGATCGTGCTGCTGCACTCCAGCCTGGGCAACATAAAAAAAATAGAGAAAGAGGAAGGAAGGAAGGGAGGGAGGGAGGGAGGGAGGGAGGGGAGGAAGGAAGGAAGGAAAGAAAAGAAAAGAAAGAAGAAAGTATTGGTCTCTACTCTCATGAACTTTCAGTATAACTTCATAAAATCATGCATTCCTGAGAAGTGGATACCTGTGAAGTTTCCTAAAGTCCTCCTAACCCAAAGTAACCAGTATCTGAATTTTATATTATCATTTACTTTATGCAATTTTGTCTATAAGCAATGTACGTTTCAGTGTTATCTGTTTTTTTGCTCTAGATAAATTCTACAAGTTTTTGTCTGTGACTTACTTTTTTATTTACAATTGTTTCCTTCTATTTTTCCATGTCGCTTTGCATAGCTACAGTTGCCCATTTTCACTGCCACATAGTGTGAATGTATGTCAATTTTTAAACCAATTCTATAGCCATGGTTATTTGTGAATTCCAGTTACTCTGTATTTTTGCCAACTCTTGGAATTACTAGACATATTGAGGGGTGAAGCCAGCTGGACTTCCTGGGTCGAATGGGGGCTTGGAGAACTTCTCTGTATAGCTAAAGGATTGTAAATGCACCAACCAGCACTCTGTAAAAATGCACCAATCAGCACTCTGTGTCTAGCTAAAGGATTGCAAACACACCAATCAGCACTCTATAAAAACACACCAATCAGCACTGTCTATCTAAAGGATTGTAAACGCACCAATCAGTGCTCTGTAAAATGGACCAATCAGTAGGACGTGGGTGGGGCCAAATAAGGGAATAAAAGCTGGCCACCTGGAGCCAGCAGTGGCAATCTGCTTGGGTCACCTTCCATGCTGTGGAAGCTTTGTTCTTTCACTCTTCACTGTTAATCTTGTTGCTGCTCACTCTCTGGTTCTGCACCACCTTTAAGAGCTGTAACGCTCACCATGAAGGTTCACTGCTTCATTATTAAAGTCACCTAAACCACGAACTCACCAGAAGGAAGAAACTCGGGACACATTGGAAGGAACAAACTCGGACACACCATCTTTAAGAGCTGTAACACTAACCGCAAAGGTCCACAGCTTCATTCTTGAAGTCAGCGAGACCAAGAACCCACCAGAAGGAATAAATTCTGGACACAATATTTTTTGACAAAGTGGAGAATCAGAATGGTATATCATTTATAGTTTTAATTAGCATTTCTACAGTTACTAATGAAGTTAGCAAAAATGAGTGTATATCATAGCTCTTTTGGCTTGACTTACAATGATAATAATTTGATAATTGACATTGAGAATTTTTTTACGTATCTGTTGTCTGTATGTATGTCTTTTCTTGAAAAATATTTAAGCATTTGGCTCTTTTTTTTTTTTTTTTTTTGAGATGGAGTCTCACTCTTGTCCCCCAGGTTGGAGTGCAATGGTGTGATCTCAGATCACTGCAACCTCCACTTCCCGGCTTCAAGCGATTCCCCTGCCTCAGCCTCCTGAGTAGTTGGGACTACAGGGGCCTGCCACCATGTCAAGCTAATTTTTGTATTTTTAGTAGATGTGGGGTTTCACCATGTTGGCCAGGCTGGTCTTGAACTCCCCAGGTGATCAGCCTGCCTTGGCCTCCCAAAGTGCTGGGATTACAGGCGTGAGCCACCGCACCTGGCCTTGCTCATTTTAAATAGTTATATGTTTTTTGTTGTATAGTCATTTGAGTTTTTATATATTTTTCATATTAACACCTTGTCACGTGTATGATTTGTACATATTTTCTCTCATTTTTTAGTTGTCACATCTACTGATTTCATCAGATTCTGTGCAGCAGCTTATGAATTTGAAGTAATCTGACTCATCTATTTTTTCTTTGCTTTCCTGGGGTTTTGAGGTAAAATCACAAAGTCACTGCCGGCCAGGTGTGGTAATTCATGCCTGCAATCCCAGCACTTTGGGAGGCCAAGGTGGGCGGATCGCCTGAGGCCGGTTTGAGACCAACCTGGCCAACGTGGTGAAACCCGGTCTCTACTAAAAATACAAAAATTAGCCAGACATGGTGGCACACACCTGTAGTCCCAGCTACTTGGGAGGCTGAGGCAGGAGAATTGCTTGAACCCGGGAGGTGGAGGTTGCAGTGAACCAAGATCGCACCAATGCACTCCAGCCTGTGCAACAGAGCAAGACTCCATGTCAAAAACAAAAAAGACTGCCTAGACCAATGTTATGGGGCTTTTACTCTATTTTTTTGTGTTAGTTTCAGAGTTTCAAGCCTTACATGTAAGTTTCTAATTTATTTTGAGTTGATTTTTATTTATGGTGTCAAATGAGGGTCTCATTGCTTTAAAGATACTGTCCTTTCCCTGAGAAATTGTCACCTATATTTAAAATTAGTTAGCTGTAAATACATGGATATATTCCTGGTTTCTATGTGTTAATTTTTATTCAAGTATACTGTTTTGGTTACTATAGTTTTTTAGTATATTTCAAAGTAAGATTGTGTGCTCCAGCCTTTCTTTTTTGCTTGATTGCTCTGGGTATTCTGGGTCTTTTGTGGTACCATATAAATGTTAAATACATTTTTAAAAGTTTACAAAGTCACTGGTATTTTGATAGGGTCTACATTACATCTGTAGATTACTTTGTGTAACACACATATTTGACAATATTAATAGCACCAATTCATGAATGAGTAATGTTTTCCATTTGTGTATTACTTAATTTTTTACTTTAACGTTCTTTAGATTATAACATAAGGCGTTTCACCTTTTTGCTTAAATTTATTTCAAAATATAGTTACTACAGTTACTGTAGCTGGGATTCTTTTTAAAATTCATTTTGAGATAGTTAATTGTTATTGAATAGAAATACTACTGACTTTCATATGTTGATTCGTATTCTGCAAATTTAATAAATTTGCTTATTCTAGTAGTTCTTAGTAAAGTCTTAGGCTTTTCTGTACTTAAGATTATATCATCTGCAAGCAGAAATAATTTTACTTATTTTCTTCCAATCTGAATGTCTTTGATTTTATTCTCTAATTTCTCTTTTTGGTCATTTAGTATTATGTTAATAAGTCTGTAGAAAGTGGCCATCCGGCCAGGTGTGGTGGCTGATGCCTATAATCCCAGCACTTTAAGAGACCAAGGCAGGTGGATTACCTGAGGTCAGGAGTTCAAGACCAGCTTGGCCACCATAGTGAAACCCAGTCTCTACTAAAAATGCAAAAATTAGCTGGATGTGGTGGCAGGCACCTGTAATCACAGCTACTTAGGAGGCTGAGGCAGGAGAATCGCTTGAATCTGGGAGGCAGTGGTTTCAGTGAGCCAAGATTGCACCATTGCACTGTAGCCTGAGTGACAGAGACTCTGTCAAAAAAAAAAGGGGGGGGGGAAAGGAAGGAAGGAAGAAGGGAAGGAAAGAAGGAAGGAAAGAAGGAAGGAGGCATTCCTGTCTTGTTCTAGGTCTTAGAGTAAAAGCTTACAACATTTCCCTGTTTAGTATGTTGTAGGCTGTGCATTTTTTTCTTCATGGCATTTATTGGCTTGAGATGCATTTGTCCTATACTTATTATTTTTTTAAGATTTATCATGAGGGAATGTTGAATTTTGACAAACTTTTATTCTGCATCTATTTAAATGTTAGAGTTGTGAAATCACAACAATTTCACCTAAATAGTAAACATCCTCAGAGACTACTATGTACATCTCTATGCATGCAAACTAAAAAAAATAGAGAAAATAGATAGACTCCTGGATACACCTAGCCTCCCAATATTGAACCAGAAAGAAACAGAAGTCTTCAACAGAACAATAATGTGTAAAGTGTATAATAATATTGAATTAGTAATAAAATAAGCTACCAACCATAGAAAGCCCTAGATAAGATGAATTCACAGCCACATTTTATCACATATACAAAGATAAGCTGGTACTAATCCTACTGAGTGTATTCCAAAAATAAAGATGGAAGTCCTTTCTAAATTATTATTTGAAACCAGTATCATCTCGATAGCAAAACCTAGTGGAGACACAACAAAGAAAGAAAACTACAGGCTAATATTCGTGGTGAAAATTGAAACAAACATTCATGAAGTACTAGGAAGCTTAGTTCATAAGCAAAGCAAAAAGGTATTTTGCCACAAGCATGTAAACTTTATGAATGCAAAGATGTTTCATCATATACAAGTAAATAAGTGTGATTCACTATGTAAAGATTATTTTTAAAAAATGATTATCACAATAAATACAGACAAGGCATTCAAGAAAATTTAATATTCATTTATAAAAATATTCTCAAGAAACTAAGCATTGAAGAAATATGCCTCAAAATAATAAGAGCCGTCTATGACAAATCCTCAGCCAACATCATACAGAACAGCAAAATATGGTTGAAGTCTCCTTAAGAATTAAGCATAAGAGGGCCAGGCACGGTGGCTTATGCCTATAATCCCAACTCTTTGGGAGGCTGAGGTGGGTGGATCACCTGAGGTTAGGAGTTCGAGACCAGCCTGGTCAACGTGGTGAAACCCTGTCCTTACTAAAAATACAAAAAAAGTAGCTGGGCGTGATGGTGGGCACCTGTAATCTCAGCTACTTAGGAGACTGAGGCAGGAGAATCACTTAAATGTGGGAGGTGGAGGTTGAAGTGAGCTGAGATCACACCATTGCAATCCAGCCTGAGTAACAAGAGTGAGACTCCATCTCGAAAGAAAAAAAAAAATAGAAAATAGAAAATAAAAAGACAAGAGTATCCACTGTAAACACTCCTATTCAACATAGTTCCGAAAGTCTTAGCCACAGCAATTTAACAAGATAAAGCAATAAAATACATCCAAATGGGAAAAGAGGAAGTCAAATTATCTTTACTGATGATATAATTCTCTACCTGGAAAACTTTAAAGATTTTACCAAAACATTCTTAAGCCTAAAAAATGACCTCAGCAAAGTCTCATGATGCAAAATAAGCATACACAAATGAGTAGCATTTCTGTGCACCAATAACATTCAAGCTGAGAAAAAAATCAAGAACATGGTTCTATTTACAACTGCCACAAACAAAAAATAATATACCTAGGAATACATTAAATCAAGGAGGTAAAATATCTCTACAACAAGAACTACAAAACACTGCTGAAAAAAATGAGAGACAATGCAAATAAAAAGGCATTCCATGCTCATGAATTTAAATAATCAATATAATTAAAATGTCCATGATGCCTAAAGCAACCTACAGATTAAGTGCTATTTCTATCAAGCTATCAATGCAATTTTTTATGGAATTAGAAAAAGAGAACTATTTTAAAAGTCATCTGGAAGAATAAAACAGCCCAATCAGCCAAGCAACATTAAACAACAACAAAAAAAATCTTGGGGCCGGGTGCAGTGGCTCACGCCTGTAATCCCAGCACTTTGGGAGGCTGAGGTGGGCAGATTACGAGGTCAGGAGATTGAGACCAGCCTGACCAACATGATGAAACCCCGTCTCTACTGAAAATACAAAAATTAGCCAGGCGTGGTGGCGCATGTCTGTAATCCCAGCTACTCAGGAGGCTGAGGCAGGAGAATCGCTTGAACCAACCTGGAGGCAGAGGTTGTAGTTAGCTGAGATTGTGGCCACTGCACTCCAGCCTGGGAGACACAGCAAGACTCTGCCTCCAAAAAAAAAAAAAAAAAAAATCTTGGAGGCCTCATATTACCTGGCTTCAACCTGTGCTACAAGCTACAGTAATCAATATAACATGGGTTGGTACGAAAATACATATGTAGACCAATGAAAAAGAAGAGAAAGACCTGAAATGAGGCTATATTTCTATCCCCAATTTCTTTCTGACAAAGTCAACAGAAGTAAACAAGGAAAAAATGGTACTGGGAAAACTGGTTAATCATATGTAGAAGGACAAAACTGAACCCGTACCTCCCACCATATAAAAAATATAACTCAAAATAGATTAAAAACTTAAATATGAAATTTTAAGCTATGAAAATCCTAGAAAAGGCCGGGCTCAGTGGCTCACACCTGTAATCCCACCACTTTGGGAGACCGAGTTGAAGGGATCACAAGGTCAAAAGATCGAGACCACCCTGATCAACATGGTGAAACCCCATCTCTACTAAAAATACAAAAAATTAGCTGGGTGTGCTGGTGCGCGCCTGTAGTCCCAGCTACTCATGAGGCTGAGGCAGGAGGATTACTTGAACCTGGGAGGCAGAGGTTACAGTGAGCTGAGATTTGGCCACTGCACTCCAGCCTGGAGACAGAGCAAGACTCCGTCTCAAACAACAACAACAACAACAACAACAACAACAAAATCCTAGAAGAGCACCAGAAGAGGACTCTTGAAGTCATTGGCCACTGGAAAGAATTTGTGACTCACACCTTAAAAGTGAATGTAACAAAAATGAAAATGAAAAATTAACACCTAATTAGACTAAAAAACTTCTGCACACCAAAAGAAACTATTGATAAAGTACACAGACAACCTAGAGTATGGAATAAACTATTTTCAAACTCCATACAAGAAAGAATATATATTAATGTTATATATATTATATATTTATACAGTATATATTAGATACATTATATATTATATATTATAGAAATTAATCATTTTAAAGATTAGAATACTATAAAAATTTAATAAGAAAATACACAAATGGGCCGGGCGCGGTGGCTCAAGCCTGTAATCCCAGCACTTTGGGAGGCCGAGACGGGCGGATCACGAGTTCAGGAGATCGAGACCATCCTGGCTAACACGGTGAAACCCCGTCTCTACTAAAATACAAAAAAAATTAGCCGGGCGAGGTGGCGGGCGCCTGTACTCCCAGCTACTCGGGAGGCTGAGGCAGGAGAATGGCGTGAACCCGGGAGGCGGGGCTTGCAGTGAGCTGAGATCCGGCCATTGCACTGCAGCCTGGGCAATAGAGCTAGACGCTGTCTCAAAAAAAAAAAAAAAAAAAAAAAAGAAAGAAAATACACAAATGATATGAATAGACATTTCTCAAAGATACGAGAGCTGCCAATAAACATGCAAAAAATTGCTCAACATCCCTAATCATCAGAGAGATGTAAATTGAAATGACAATGTGATATCATTTCACACCAGTTAGAACAACTGTTATTAAAAAGTCAAAACATTGGCTGGGCACGGTGGCTCACTCCTACAATCCCTGCACTTTGGGAGGCCAACGTGGGTGGATCACGAGGTCAGGAGTTCAAGACCAGCCTGACCAACATAGTGAAACCCGTCTCTACTAAAAATACAAAAATTAGGCGAGTGCAGTGGTGGGCACCTGTAATCCCAGCTATTCGGGAGGCTGAGGCAGGAGAATTGCTTGAACCTGGGAGGCAGAGGTTGCGGTGAGCTGAGATCGTGCCACTGCACTCCAGCCTGGGCAACAGAGTGAGATTTCATCTCAAGAAAAAATAAAAGTCAAAAAATTGCGGATGTTGAAGTTGTGGAGAAAAATTTAATGCAACCCTTGTGGTAAGCAGTTTGAAGATCTCTTAAACAACTGAAAATAGGACCAGGTGCAATGGCCTCATGCCTGTCATCTCAGCACTTTCGGAGGCCAAGGCGGGCTGATCATGAGGTCAAGAGATCGAGACCATCCTGCCAAACGTGGTGAAACACCGTCTCTACTAAAAATACAAAAATTAGCTGGGGGTGGTTGTGTGTGCCTGTAGTCCCAGCTACTTGGGAGGCTGAGGCAGGAGAATCATTTGAACCTGGGAGGTGGAGGTTGCAGTGAGCCGAGACTGCACCATTGCACTCCAGCCTTGGCAACAAGAATGAAACTCTATCTCAAAAAAATAAAATAAAATAAAACAAAAAGAACTGAAAATAGAATTGTGATTTGACCTGTCAAACTCATTACTGGGTGTATACCAAAAGAAGAACAAATTATTTTACCCAAAAGACTCCTGCACTCCCATGTTTATCACAGCACTATTCACAATAGCAGAGACATAGAATTAAACTAGGTACACGTGAATCTTACTGGATTAAAAAAAAACTTAGATACTTGTACACCATGCAATACTATGCAGCCACAGAAGAGAAAGAAGTAATGTCCTTTGCAGCAACATGGCTGCAGAAGATGTCCCTTATTCTGAGCAAATGAACAGAAAACAGAAAAATAAATAATACAGGTTCTTATTTATATGTGGGAGCTAAACATTGGGTGCACATGGAAACAAAGATAAAAACAACAAACACTGGAAGTTCCAAAAAGAAGAAAAAAGACAAGAAGCAGTGAAAAACTACTGATCAGGTATGATGTACGCTACTTGGACAGTGGGATTATGAAGTGCTCAAACCTCAGTATAATGCAGTATACCTATGTTACAAATATGCACAGGTACTCTCAATCTGTAATGATAAAATGCTTTGTGGATAATGACGTTAGACTTCCCCAGTTCTGAGTTCATTGTTGGAATTAGGGGTGAAAAACTCAATATTATGCTCCCTTTGGAAATAGAGGTGAAAGTTTCTGTACCAGGTCTCTCAACATTCTATAAGCTAACATCTCTGAAAGTTCTTCGCCTATAGCCAAAGAAGTGTTTTATTCCCAAGTATGCAGCTAAAATAAGTGACTCTGATCTTTGTTTTTCATTTATTAGCTTTACTTTAGACTATAGATTTAATTTGTTACTCTACTCATTGGGGAAAAAATAGAAATTGGTTTAATCATCTTTCTTTTTTATAATGAGCCATTTTTGAAAATGTGAGATTGAGAAAGGGCATGGTGGCTCACGCATGTAATCCCAGCACTTTGGGAGGCCAAGGTGGGCAGATCATGAAGGCAGGAGTTTGAGACCAACCTGGCCAAGATAGTGAAACTCTGTCTTTACTAAAGAATATACAAAAAATTAGCTGGGCATGGTGGCGGGTGCCTGTAATCCCAGCTACTTGGGAGGATGTGGCAGGAGAATCGCTTGAACCCAGGAGGCGGAGATTGCAGTGAGCCAAGATCATGCCACGGCACTCCAGCCCGGGCAACAGTGTGAGACTCCATCTCAAAAAAACAAAGAAACAAAAAATGAAAATGTGAGATTGTGAAAATCATGCTAAATTTCTGAATTAGGAAAAAAATTCATCTAAAATAAGCATAAATGTCTTATGACGATAGCTAGAGAAAAACAAAATAGAGTTATGGTTATTTAAGACACATTGCTGCAACCATCAGGTCATTCTGGTGAAGAAAGAAATAATGAGTAAGAAGATATTTTTAGAATACTTTTCTCATTCTATTTTATTTGTCTTTATTATTTGCCATATAGAAGTCTGTTCTTCAAGAAAAACTGTCATGAATTTCAAGTTAATATGCTCAAACATATATTCTCCTTTGAAGGGCACTGCTGTGTTTGCAATCAAGGTGTGGGATTTTGGCCGGGCGCGGTGGCTCAAGCCTGTAATCCCAGCACTTTGGGAGGCCGAGATGGGCGGATCACGAAGTCAGGAGATCGAGACCATCCTGGCTAACATGGTGAAACTCCGTCTCTACTAAAAAAATACAAAAAACTAGCCGGGGGAGGTGGTGGGCGCCTGTAGTCCCAGCTACTCGGGAGGCTGAGGCAGGAGAATGGCGTAAACCCGGGAGGCGGAGCTTGCAGTGAGCTGAGATCCGCCCACTACACTCCAGCCTGGGCGACAGAGCGAGACTCCATCTCCAAAAAAAAAAAAAAAAAAGGTGTGGGATTTCTGGTCTTCCTTGTGCTGCTGTGTTTGCAAGAACTAGAAAAGCAGAAAGTAAAGCAGAATAGACCATGACATTTCTAGTTGCTACAGCCACAGCAACTCAAATCTAGTGTTATGTCAACTAGAAATAATGACTCTATTTCAAAAGTGAGAAAAATGAATTAATACTTTCTAGATGATAATATTAATATTTTTATAGGTTATCATTGTGAGTCACAGTTTCCCCATTGGGTTTACTGAAAAGCAGTTATTTATCTTCTAAGTGTAAACACAGAATAGACTTTTCATAACCCTATGCATACAGATCTTTTAAGATTTGCACTGTGTTTAGATTTGAATAACATTCATATGTTTGTAGTAATGTAAATTTTAATATTTTTTCTAATAAAAGTGAAAAAGCAGTAGAAATAAGTTGTTAACATGAGTTTAAAAGAAATTTCACCTGTGTTCATTAAATAACACTGAAAACCACATTAGTAAGTGACTAGTAATTCCAATCTGTTTCATTTAGTAACTAAAATAATTTGGTATCCTTTAATTATTCAATCAGAAAAAGTATTCTTATATTGGTGTTTCTGAAGCTTTCAGAAACTGCGGACCACTTAATGGATAATGCACATGCAAACCACAAATATTCCATATAATAATAAGCTTATCTTAGCTTTTAATTTCAAAAGTAAAGTTAGTGGCTCTTTTAAGTGATGAGAGACATATAATTGTTAGAGTCCATTTACCAATGTATTTGTGTTAGGCTTAGTAATTTGTACTTTAAACCAAAAATCAAGTTTTTTTTTTTGTTTGTTTGTTTATTTGTTTGTTTGTTTGAGATGGAGTCTTGCTCCATTGCTCAGGCCAGAGTACAGTGGTGTGATCTTGGCTCACTGCAACCTCCGCCTCCCAGGTTCAAGTGATTCTCCTGCCTCAGCCTCCTATGTAGCTGGGATTACAGGCACAAACCACCACGCCTGGCTAATTTTTGTATTTTTAGTAGAGACAGGGTTTCATCATGTTGGCCAGGCTGGTCTTGAACTCCTGACCTCAGGTGATCCACTGGCCTTGGCCTCCCAAAGTGCTGGGATTACAGGTATGAGCTACCACTCCTGGCCCAAAAATCAAGTTCTACATACTATGTAAGGGTGGAAATCTTGGTTTTAAAATTTCTGTTTATTTCTACTAAATTAGCTGTGCGTGGTGACATGTGCCTGTAATCCCAGCTACTTGGGAGGCTGAGGCAGAAGAATCGCTTGAACCAGGGAGTTGGAGGTTGCAGTGAGCCAAAATTGCACCACTGCACTCCAGCCTGGCGACAGAGTGAGACTCCATCTGAAAAAAAATAAAAAATTTAAAAATTTAAAAATTAAAAAAAAAAAAGCTGTGAAGCAAAAGCACCAGGTAACATGTAAAGCAAAACTGATCAGATTAACAGCAGACTTCTGAGTAGAAACTCTACAAGTTAAAAGGAATTGGAACCCTACTTCTAGCCTCCTTATACAAAACAATTATCAGCCAAGAATTTGTATCCAGCAAAACTAAGCTTCATAAATGATGAAAAGATACAGTCTTTTTCAGAGAAACAAATGGTGAGATAATTCACCACTACCAAGCCAGCACTACAAGACTGCTAAAAGGACCTCTAAATCTTGAAATAAATCCTGGAAACATGTCAAAAGAGAACATCTTTGAAGCATAAATCACACAAGAGCTATAAAACAAAAATAGAATAAAAACAAATTACATCAGACAACAAATAGCAGAATGAATGAAATACTACCTCACATCTCAATACTCACATTGAAAGTAAATGGCCTAAGTGCTCCACTTAATAGATACAGAATTGCAGAATGGATGAGCATTCACCAGCCAAGTATCTGCTGCTTTCAAGAGACTCTCCTAATACATAAGGACTCACATAAGGTAAAGGGATGGAAAAAGACATTCCATGCAAATAGACACCAAAAGTGAGCAGGAGTAGCTATTCTTACATCAGACAAAACAAACTTTAAAGCAACAGCAGTTAAAAAAGACAAAGTGGAGCATTAGATAATGATAAAAGACCCTATCCAATAGAAAAATATCACAATCCTAAATATATACGCACCTAACACTGCAGCTCCCAAATTTATAAAATAATTACTCCTATCCCTAAGTAATAAAATACACAGCAACACAATAATAATGCGGGACTTTAAACTCTACTGACAGCACTAGATAGGTCATCAAGACAGAAAGTCAACAAAGAAATAATAGAGTTAAATTATTCTAGAAAAAAATGGACATCAGGTATTTACAAAACACTACTTAAAAACTGAATATACATTCAATTCATCAGCACATGGAACTTTCTCCAAGAAAGACCATATAATAAGTCACAAAACAAGTCCGAATAAATTTAAGAAAATTAAAATTAATATTAAGTACTCCTTCAGACCATGGTGGAATTAAAGTGGAAATCACCTCCAAAAGAAACCTTCAAAACCATGCAAATAGATGGAAATTAAATAACCTGATCTTGAATGATCATTGGGTAAAAAATAAAATCAAGATAACAAAAAATTATTCAAACTGAAAAACAATAGTGACAAAACCTATCAAAACTTATAAGATAGAGCAAAGGTTGTGTTAAGAGAAAAAATTATAGCTTTAAATACTCACATCAAAAAGTCTGAAACAGCACAAATACACAATTCAAGGTCACACTTTAAGGAACTAGAGAAACAGAAAAAGTCAAACTTAAACCCAGCAGAAGAAAGGAAAGAATCAAGATCAGAGCAGAACTAAATGAAATTGAAACAAACAAACAAACAAACAAAAACCAAACAATACAAAAGATAAATGAAACAAATCCTGGTTCTTCCAAAAGATAAACAAAATTGATAGACCATTAGCAAGATGAACCAAGAAAAGAGGAGAGGAGATTCAAATAAGCTCAATTAGAAATAAAATTGTAATGGGAATTAAAAGAAATTAAAGAATGTATAAGCAGAAACTCAGTTGTATGTAAGAAAACCCAACTCCCCATGAGAAAAAAAAAGAGCTGAAGTCCTTTAAAACTAACTGCATGTTTTTCTGTGGCTAGTGAGCCTTATCTCTCCTCCCTTCCCAGGCATTGTGAAGACCCTGTTTCTCTAGCTGTGAAGCTGCAAGGTCTCTAGATAGATAAGTCACAAAACGTATTATTCCTTAAAAAGTAAGAAATGATGTAGGCCGGGTGCGGTGGCTCATGCCTGTAATCCCAGAACTTTGGGAGGCCGAGATGGGCAGATCATGAGGTCAGGAGATCGAGACCATCCTGACTAACACGGTGAAACCCCGTCTCTACTAAAAATACAAAAATTAGCGGGGCGCAGTGGCGGGCGCCTGTAGTCCCAGCCACATGGGAGGCTGAGGCAGGAGAATGGCGTGAACCCGGGAGGCAGAGCTTGCAGTGAGTGGAGATCGCGCCACCGCACTCCAGCCTGGGCGATAGAGCGAGACTCCATCTCAAAAAAAAAAAAAAAAAAAAGAAATGATGTAATGCATATCTTAATTAAATAGCTGTCTTTGTTTCTTGCTTCTGTAGTATGCTTCCCTCTGCACAGATCTACCCCCATCCCACAAAATGCTTAAAATGTAACTTAACTCTTTGTCTGGGGCTCAGTCCTTTGGATGTTAATCAGACTGGACTGGTGCACCTAAATAATTAATAAATATCCTCCTGAACCTCATTGATCTCTCCAATTCCTTAAAAATCCCTCTACATTTTTGGGGGCTCATCCAGGATTGGAGACAACAGATTTACTGTTTCCTTTGCCTGCGGGACAGGAGCCCCAAGGCTGGAGGAGACCTGGCATCCAAGATGCACCACAGGGGAGCTTCACTCAGATGAAAACCGGCTCTCCCTGTGTCACAGCACCCTGCCCAACAGCACAACAGAACCGTGAATGGGGCTGCAGGATGATACCAGCACTTCAGCAAATGCAGTAAGGAGCAAGGGCCCAAGGAAGGGAGGCTCATCCATAAGGATGAAGAGGAGCTTGATCACCTCCCAGGGAATGACCACTAATCCAGCCCAGAGCGGCTGGGGGAGGCAGGAATGGCTTGTTAATTTAGATGAAACTTGTGTCCCCACTAACAAAGTGAGTCCCCTGAAAACAAAATATAATAAATATGACCTTTGTCAGGGAAACTCAGGGAGACACAAGATGAAAACTTCAGAAGCTGGAAGGCTTTGCAGGGAAAAATATTAGTAAACTCCTGGAAATAGCAAACAAAATATACATAAACCGGGAAGAAGAGGCAGACAGGAAGGAAAAAAAAAGAAAACAGAAATAGAAACAAAGAGACAGCTCAATTTATAGCTGTTACACTAACAGAAAGTAACCCTGGATTTGCTAGAGGGCATGGCCAAGGCAGAGGCCAAGGAACAGGGCAGACAAGATGGGGAGAGGAAAGCTGGTCCGGATTGGACAGTAATCAATGTACAAGGTACAGGCAAATGATCTACTGGAAAGATGAGTGCCCTGAAAAGGAAAAGGATGGAAATGATGGTCAATGATCAACACCTGAGTGCAGCGTTCGGTTGCTAGAAATGGCACCTCAAAGGAAGTTCCCGATCTGATCGACTTAGCGGGGGCCAAGAATTTTAAGGACTGAGACAGACTGGGCTCCATCTTTCTAGGTCCCAAGGAGCCTATGGTCTCCCTGGAAGTAGGGGGCCAGTTAATGTATTTTTTGATCAATACCAGTGCTGATTTCTCTGTGGTAACTCACCCAATTAGCCCCCCAACAACGAACTGTGCCACTATCATAGGGGATATTGGGGCCAAAAAAAGAGACTTTTTTTTTTGCAAATCCAGGAGATGTGTAATTGGGGGACAAGAAGTGCAGCATGAGTTTCTATATACGCCAAATAGTCCAGTGCCCTTATTGGGAAAGACTTATTCCAGAAACTTCAGGCACAAATTTCTTTTACACCTAAAGGGAATATGACCCTGGAGATAAGGAAGTCAAAGGCAATGGTGTTGACTCTAACTGTCCCAAGGACTGAGGAATGGCGGCTCTATGAACTATGTACCAGGAGGCTGCCAGATCCAGACCTACACAATATGTGCGGAATGCTTTTCAAGGTACCAGGTGTATGGGCCGAGGACAACGCCCCTGGATGTGCTGTAAACAGACCCCCGGTTGTATTAGAGTTTAACCCTCGTGCTGCCCCCATATGAATCTGTCAATAGCCACTATCCAGAGAGGCAATTGATGGAATAACAGAACATCTAAATCGGCTTTATGAACACGGCATTATAGGCATTATAGTGAAATGTAGATCCTCCTGGAATACTCCTCTGCTGCCCGTGCTCAAGCCAAATGGTGAATACAGGCCAGGGCAGGACCTCCATCCAGGTGGGAAACAAGGCCACTGTCACCATCCACGCCCTAATACCCAACCCATATACAATGTTGGGACACATTCCTGCTGAGGCCACGTGGTTCACGTGTCTGCACTTAAAGGACGCTTTGTTTTGCTTGAGGCTTGCTCCCCAAATTCAGCCTATATTTGCCTTCCAGTGGGGGCAATCGTAATATACCTGGACAAGGCTGCCCCAGGGGTTTAAGAATTCTCCCGCTATCTTCGAGGAGGCTTTGGCTACCGACCTTGAGGCTTCTGCGCCACCTAGTGACAATTTTGTGCTATTACAATACATTGATGACTTGCTGCCCCCACGAGGGAGGAATGCCTCCCACGAACAGAGAGGCTTCTTCACCTGCTGTGTGAAGCTGGTTATAAAGTGTTGAAGGACAAGGCAAAAGTCTGTTTTGGTGAGGTTGGATATCTAGGATTCATGGTATCCCAAGGTCAGCACAGGCTTGGACGTGCACGCAACGAGGCTATATCTGCAGTTACAAGGTGGCAGGTCAGGGAGTTTCTAGACGAGGAAGGATTCTGCCGAATCTGGATTCCAAACTTCTCCCTTATAGAAGGCCCTTATATGATGCTACTAAAGGCGGGAAAAGAGAGCCCCTCCTATGGGAAAAGGAACAGGAAAAGGCCTTCAAGGATATAAAGAAAGCTCTCATCCAGGCCCCAGCACTAGGGTTGCCAGACGTAAAAAAAAAAAAAAGCCCTTATTTTTTATGTGGATGAACAAAGGGGAATGGCAGCCAGGGTCTGCTTTTTTGTTGTTGTTGTTCTTTTGGGGGTTTTTTTTGAGACAGAGTCTAGCTCTGTCACCAGGCTGAAGTGCAGTGGCAAGATCTAGGCTCACTGCAACTTCTGCCTCCTGGGTTAAAGCGATTCTCCTGCCTCAGCCTCCCGAGTAGCTGGGACTACAGGCGTGTGCCACCACACGCAGCTCATTTTTTGTATTTTTAGTAGAGACGGGGTTTCACCATGTTGGCCAGGATGGGTCTCGAACTCCAGACCTCATGATCCATCCCCCTTGGCCTCCCAAAGTGCTTGGATTGCATGTATGAGCCATCACATCTGGCCAGCAGTCAGAGTCTTAATTCAGTTGTTGGGCTTTTGGCATCAGCCAGTAACATACTTATCCAAAAGACTGGAATTGGTAGCCTTAGGTTGGCCCCATTGCTTCAGGGCATTGGCGGCTACAGCAACCCTTATAGAAGATGCCAACAAGCTAGCCCTAGGTCAAAAGTTAATCATTAGAGTGCCACACACTGTAGTCACTTTAATGGAGCAAAGAGGACATCGTTGGCTGTCCAAACCTAGAATGCTAAAGTATCAAAGGCTTCTGTGTAAAAATCCCCAGCTAACACTAGAGACTGTAAATATCTTGAACCCAGCTACCCTGCTGCCTGTGGAGGAACCCAATCGGAAGGACGGTGGGTTGCCTCACCGCTGGCAGGACTTTCCCCACTGTTGCATAAATACGGTGGACAACGTGTTCTCCAGCCGAGACCATCTCAGAGATTCCCCCTTGGAGAGCCCAGATGTTGAATACTTCACTGATGGTAGCAGTTTCATAACAGATAGGGTGCGATATGCAGGGTGTGCAGTAGTGACCCAACACTTGGTGGTCGAGGCTCAAGCCTTACCTTCTGGGACTTCCACTCAGAAGGCTGAATTAGTAACATTAACCAGAGCACTTTTATTGGCCAAGGGGAAGAAAGTAAACATATATACTGACATAAAATATGCTTTTGCAACTCTGCACACCCATGGAGCAAGAGACAAAAAAAAAAAAAAAAAAGAGGATTTTGACTACTGAAGGAAAAGAAATAAAAAATGAAAAAGAAATTTTGCAATTATTAAAAGCCATATGTGCTCCAAAAAAGGTGGCTGTCATTCATTGCAAAGGACACCAAACCGGGAAAAGCTGTAAGGCACAGGGCAACAGGCAGACCGAGAGGCTAGGCAGGCAGCAATGAGCAAGGCTTTTCCTGAAGAAAGAACTCTAGCAATGCCTCTCCTTATAGTGTGTCTTTTGCCAGAGGTACCCAATTACTCTTCAAGTGAAAAAGCTTGATTTGGTCAAGAAACAGGAAAATATACTAAAGGTGGATGGTGGCTGTTTTCTGACGGAAGGTTAGCTGTCCCAGAGACAATAGCCGCAAGGTTCGTGAAGCAGATCCATCAAGGAACACACATTGGAAGGACGGCTGTAGAGACTTTGATAGATCAACACTTCTATGTGCCACGGCTCTCTGCAATCACCAGTGCTGTTTGTGAACAATGTCTATCCTGTGCCTGGAATAATCCAAAACAAGGACCTACTCGACCCCCAGGAATTCAGGAAATGGGAGCTGTGCCTTGTGAGAACCTGCTTATAGACTTTATTGAGTTGCCTCAAGCAGGAGGTTACCAGTATATGCTAGTGTTTGTTTCACCTTCTCGGGGTGGGTTGAGGCCTTCCCTCACCAGAACTGAAAAGGCACAAGAGGTGACAAAAGTGCTACTAAATGACATCATACCAAGGTTTGGATTGCCTTTAACCCTAGGATCAGACAATGGTCCTGCATTTGTGACAGAAGTAGTACAACAGCTGACTCAAGTTTTAAAGATCAAATGGAAACTGCACACAGCTCACAGAGTTCAGGACGAATGAACCACGCACTCAAACAGCTACTACAAATGTTTTGTCAGGAAACTCACTTACGATGGAATCAGGTCTTGCCCATGGTTCCCTTCCAGGTCAGGTGTATACCTACAAAACAAACTGAGTATTCACCCTATAAAATATTGTTTGGAAGGCCACCCCCAATCATTAATCAAATTAGAGGGGATTTAAAGAAGTTAGGAGAGCTAACCCTTAGAAAACAGATGCAGGCTTTAGGAGTGGCATTGCAGGACGTGCAAGGCTGGGTAAGGGAAAGGATACCTATAAGTCTAACAGACCCAGTGCATCCACATAAGCCAGGGGACTCTGTCTGGGTTGAAGGGTGGAATCCAACAAACCTGGGGCCATTATGGGATGGGCTCCATATTCTGATCATGTCCACTCCCACTGCTGTTAAAGTTGCAGGTGTCACACCTTGGATTCACCATATCCAGCTGAAACCAGCGGCAGCAGTGTCTCCCAACGATGACCAGTGAATTAATAAGACCCAGATCTCCCCACCCGAATAGTCCTACAGCAAAACCCAGCCACTGGAAAGAAGGACAACTGCTCTGCTCTGACCACACGGGAGGCTGGTCAGTCTACGCACGACTGAAACTTGAGGATTCTGCAAGCTCTGCTCTAGTCACATCCCAGAAACTGACTAGTCTACACACAGCCAAAGCTAAGGGGACCATCTCTGGATAAGTAAATGTGAATACAATTTACAAGCCTAGTTATAATTCTGTCAATACTGATTGTTCTGTTGTTATGTTATTACTGCAAATGTCTATGCCCAGAGGAAGGTTTGCCATGCCCATGTGTAGTGTAAACGTGTTTCTATTACATATACTAATGTTGTTACCATTTCTGCCTATACTAAAAAGGGAGAAATCTCTGGAAGGATGTCCACACTGTATACTCACTACCTGGGTAAGGAATGTCATAGTTAAAACTCTACTGTAAATACACAGGAACCAAGTTAGAAACCTGCACATACAACCAGACCACCTATTCAGTCTGTGACCCAGGAAATAATCAGCTATATGTATGTTATGACCCTAAGCTCTTACCCTATGAATTCTGGTTTGAGCTACGTATTAAATCAGAGGGAAGAAAAAGAAGGAGAGCTTACAGCTCGAACCAAAGAAGCCCCTCCCGCCTATAAAGGACCTATATCCTTATACTTTGATGCCTGCCATGCCACGTAGGTTCATAATCCTAAAAAACCAGAAGCAGTCTGCAGTGGTTTGACACAAGAGAGGCTTAGCAACAGCACTCCTAAACATCTGTACGGAGAACCACAAATCGAATGCCCAGACTGTAACATTCAGTGGTCTACGCTAACACAGCTCCAACACCTATATTCAGGAAGGACTGCTCTGCTAAGTAGTATGTCAACCAAACCAGATTGCAAGGCAAGGACAGACAATACTTTAAATTTTACTATCTTAAAACCAAAGCTACCCTTTTGGTCTACAGGACAGACAGCACTATTACGAGTTAATAGACAAGGAGCAGGTCTTGGAGTTGCACTAATTGCCAAAAATGCTAGAAGGACTCAAATGTGCCCAGCTCTGCAATTCAGGGTCCATAAGTCATTCTATAAGCATTTTGATCAGTCAGAGCCTGAACTTCCCCCATCAACTGAAAATTATTTGCTCAACTAGCTAAAAACATAGCTGGCAGCTTAGCAATTTCCTTATGCTATATATGTGGAGGAAGTAATATGGGGGACCAGGGGCCATGGGAGACAAAATAATTAGTGCCACAAGATAACTTCACTTCACCTAACCCTCCCAGTGAACCAACAGCCTCAGACAGTGTTTGGTTGTTAAAAACCTCCATAATTGGAAAGTACTGTATCACCTGATGGGGAAAGGCTTTCACAGAGGCAGTAGGAGAAACAACATCACTACCCGGGTAAGGAATGCCATAGTTAAAACTCTACTGTACCATACCTGCTATAAATATGCAGGAACCAAGTTAGAAACCTGCACATACAACCAGACCACCTATTCAGTCTGTGACCCAGGAAATAATCAGCTATATGTATGTTATGACCCTAAGCTCTTACCCTATGAATTCTGGTTTGAGGTACACATTAAATCAGGGCAAGAGTATTATGATGAGACTAAAAACAAAACTCTATGGAGAAACGCCCAGAATGACTCCTACTTACCAGATCCAAACCCTTTCTCTCAATTCTCTACTCTAAGCCACTCTTGGCATCAGCTAGAGGCTCCAAATGTTTGGAAAGCACCCTTTGGCTTATATTGGATCTGTGGAGCACGGACATATCGGGAACTGCTGGCTAAATGGACAGGGACATGTGTGTTAGGAACAATTGAGCCATCCTTCTTTCTAATTCCTCTAAAGGAGGGAGAACTCTTAGGATATCCAGTTTATAATAAAAATGAAAGAAGAGCTACAAAAAGCATAATCACACAAATAGACACAAATGTCCAAAAGGATGTGGACACAGGAGACTGGAAAGATAATAAATGGGCTCCTAAAAGAATCATTAAATAATATAGGCCAGTTACCCGGGCGCAAGACGGGTCATGGGTGTACCATATCCCCATCTATATGCTCAGCCGCATCATAAGGTTTCACACAGTCCTTGAAATCATAACTGCTGGGTGCGGTGGCTCATGCCTGTAATCCCAGCACTTTGGGAGGCTGAGGTGCGTGAATCACAAGGTCAGGAGATTGATACAATCTTGGCTAACATGGTGATACTCCGTCTCTACTAAAAATACAAAAAAAATTAGCCAGGCATGGCAGCGGGTGCCTGTAGTCCCAGCTACTTGGGAGACTGAGGCAGGAGAATGGCATGAACCTGGGAGGCAGAGCTTGCAGTGAGCCGAGATTGTGCCACTGCTCTACAGCCTGGGCAGCAGAGCAAGACTCCATCTCAAAAAAAAAAAAGAAAAAGAAAAAAAAAGAAATCATAACCAATGAAACATCAAGGGCACTGGATTTATTGACAATAGAAGCAACACAAATGAGGAATGCTGTGTATCAAAATAGCCTGGCTTGATTGTTCAAACTCGAGTTGCAAAACATGTTTTTCCTTAAAAAATAAGAAATGATGTAATGCATGTCTCAATTAAATAACTGCCTTTGTTTCTCGTTTCTGTAGTATGCTTCCCCCTGCCCAGATCTCCCCTGCCCCACAAAATGCTTAAGAGGTAACTTAACTCGTTGTTTGGGGCTCAGTCCTTTAGATGTTAATCCAACTGGGCTGGTGCACCTAAATAATTAGTAAGTGGCCGGGCGCGGTGGCTCAAGCCTGTAATCCCAGCACTTTGGGAGGCCGAGGCGGGTGGATCACGAGGTCAGGAGATCGAGACTATCCTGGCTAACATGGTGAAACCCCGTCTCTACTAAAAATACAAAAAACTAGCCGGGCGTGGTGGCGGGCGCCTGTAGTCTCAGCTACTTGGGAGGCTGAGGCAGGAGAATGGCGTGAACCCGGGAGGCGGAGCTTGCAGTGAGCCGAGATCACGCCACTGCACTCCAGCCTGGGAGACACAGCGAGACTCCGTCTCAAAAAAAAAAAATAAAATAAAAATAAAAAATAAAAAATAATTAGTAAGTATCTTCCTGAACCCCATCGGTCTCTCTGATTCCTTAAAAATCCTGCTACAAAATGAAAGATATTACAACCAACATCACAGAACTACAAAAGATCATTCAAGGCTATTGTGAACACCTTCACATGCAAAAACTAGAAAACCTAGAGGAAGTGGATAAATTCCTGAAACAATACAACCCTCTAGCTAAAATCAGGAAGAATTGTTAACCCCGAACAGACCAATAACAAGCAGCAAGATTGAAATGGTAATAAAAAAAATTACAGGCCAGGCGCGGTGGCTCATGCCTGTAATCCCAGCACTTTGGGAGGCTGAGGCAGGCGGATCACGAGGTCAGGAGATTGAGACCATCCCGGCTAACACGGTGAAACCCCGTCTCCACTAAAAGTACAAAAAATTAGCCGGGCGTGGTGGCGGGCACCTGTAGTCCCAGCTACTCCAGAGGCTGAGGCAGGAGAATGGTGTGAACCTGGGAGGCAGAGCTTGCAGTGAGCTAAGATCATGCCACTGCACTCCAGCCTGGGTGACAGAGCAAGACTCCATCTCAAAAAACAACAACAAAAACAAACAACAACAACAACAAAATTGCAACAAATCCAGGAGCAGACAGATTCACAACTGAATTCAACCAGAATTAAAAAAAAAAAAACTGGTACTGACACCAAGAAATATTGACACTATTTTACAAGATGGAGAAACAAGAAATCCTGCACAAATTATTCTATGAAGCCAGTATAACTTTAATACCAAAACCAGGATAAAACATAACAAAAAAAGAAAGCTACAGACTAATATCCCTGATGAACATAGATACAAAAATTCGAAACCAAATGCAAGCTAACTGAATCCAAAAGCATATTAAAAAGAAAATCCACCACATCAAATGGGTTTTCTATAGGAAATCCAGAAATAATTTAACATGCACAAATCAATAAATGTGATACACTACATAAAAAGAATTAAAATTAAAACGTTGGTGTTTAAAGACTGTAAATGCATATTTACAAATTTATCTGATAGGGCCTTGGAGGAGAAGTTCCAGTTTAAAACTAATGACAGTTTGTGTTTAATAAATAAAGGCATGAGAGGAAGTAAGTAGCAAGTTGAATGACAGGTAATTGAGATGAAAATCTTCAAAATCCAGGTTACAGGTGTACTGTTTGGATTTAGTGTAGTCTTGAGTCTAGTGTCCACAAAGAATTATTCAAATGAAATTTAGAAGAATTATAAGTATTACATTGAATTAAATCCCTTGGATATTTTGATAGTAAAATTAATAGCCATGAAGCCCTCAACTTCTTATTTGCAATTAAATTTCTTATTTGAAAAGTTGACATTTATGAGCTCTGAAGATTGCTAAATTAAATAATTTATAGCTCCAAAAACAAAAATATACTTGTATATGTCACAGAGAGAAAAAATGCAAAATTTATAATGGAGTTACATTAACCTTGTTGTTTTCTTTCACTAATTTCTTATATGGTATAAATTAAAGTTCAGGCATTTATGGGGAGAAAAGGCCCTCCCACCACCACCCTGCCACCTGCCAGCTCTGATGGAGTTGGAAAAGTTAGTCTGTGGTGCCAAGATAGTAATGAGTCCTCAGATGTTGTATACTGTAAATTATGGTATAATGCCAAATGTAGCAAAATATTCCAGCTATAAGTTACAAGTTTGGTCACTTTGAAGCTTGACATTTTAGTTTGCTATTATGTTAAAAACATCTACATAGGTGTTAGTTTCTCAGGAGTATATCGTTAGTGTTGACTTTTCCTGTAAAACAAAATGTTATCCTTCTTGGCCTGCCTTGCGTTGTATAATAGACTTCTTTGTTGTCTCTCATGCTCCTTGGGTTACTTAATGGTTTATGTAGCCATAGAAAGCTATCAGTAACAGTTTCATGCTTATACCAAAGAATTAAATCTGGTCCTCAATATCTGATATTTTTCTGGTACTTTACTGATAAGGGATTATTGGAAGTCAGTCACAGAATTTGAAAATAAATTCTAGGTCTCCTTAGCTATTTGATCCTTTTCATATAGGCCAAGAACTCATAACAAAACATTTTTGCGGCCGGGCGCGGTGGCTCAAGCCTGTAATCCCAGCACTTTGGGAGGCCGAGACGGGCGGATCACGAGGTCAGGAGATCGAGACCATCCTGGCGAACACGGTGAAACCCCGTCTCTACTAAAAAAATACAAAAAAAAAAAACTAGCCGGGCGCGGTGGCGGGCGCCTGTAGTCCCAACTACTCGGGAGGCTGAGGCAGGAGAATGGCGTGAACCCGGGAGGCGGAGCTTGCAGTGAGCTGAGATCCGGCCACTGCACTCCAGCCTGGGCGGCAGAGCGAGACTCCGTCTCAAAAAAAAACAAAAAAACAAAAAAAACAAACATTTTTGCAAGTATGAATGCCTACATTTGGTCTAGAAATAGTACATTTTAGTCTGATTTAGAATTACTGGTGGCTTATTTTAAAGCAAGGAAAAGCAGTTGGGCACAAGTTTGCTGTTTTTAGAACGGTTTGTGAAAATATGGTATAAAGGTGTTTTCCTTTTCATGCTCTTCACTGTTATTGTATAGAGCTGTCAATGCCATTGTTTTGGAAACCCTTAAAAATTGCCCCAAATATTGACATTGAGTGTATCAAATAACAAATTGTCTTTGATATATTAAACTTTTTTTGCTCTTCATGCATCTGTCACTTAATTTTAAGTGTAATATTTTGCCTTTGATACAACTAAATTAAAACTCTTGAGTGCTCACATGTTGTATATAAACAAAATAATATGCTTTGTTGAAGGAAAATTGTCTTTATTGGAATGTGGTTGTAATCATCCTTGTTCAGTTCTTAAAAGTTTTGTTTGTTTTTTTTTTTTTAAAGGGATGCAACTTAAAATTTTCTTTGCATCAATGTATATGCAAAACGTTGGTGCAGTGCATCACAAAATGAAAGTTTGTATTTAATGGGGAGGTACTCTACACTGTACTTTTTAGTGGTTTTTTTTTTTGGAAAAGTTACTTTTAGATCTATTCTGAAGCTGTTCATTTTTAACAAATAAAATGTTACAAGTTTCACATAAAAAAGAAAATAAAAAATTACATAATCATCTCAATAAATGCAGAAAAAGCATTTGACAAAATTCAGCATCGCTTTATGAATAAAACCCTCAGCAAAATCGGCATACAAGGGACATACCTCAATGTTAAAAAGCCATCAGATGTTCACTCTCACAACTTCTATTCAACATCATACTGGAGGTCTTAGCCAAAGTAACCTGACAAGAGAAAAAAAATGAAGGGTCCAAATTGATAAGTAGGAAGTCAAACGGTTGCTGTTTGCTGATAATATGATGGTATACCTAGAAAACTTTAAAGACTCCTCTGAAAAACTTTTAGAACTGATAAATGAATTCAGCAAAGTATCAGGATACAAAATTAATGTACACAACTCAGTGGCAATCTACAAATTCCATGCAATTTCCACGAAAATACCACTATTATTCTTCACAGAAGTAGAAAAAACAATGATAAAATCCATATGAAATCAAAAAAGAGCTCACGTAGTCAAAGCAAGACTAAGCAAAAGGAATAGGTCTGGAGGCTTTGCGTTACCTGATTTCAAGCCATACTATATGTTATAAGGCCATGGTCCCCAAAACAGCATGATACTGGTATAAAAACAGGCACATAGACCAATAGAACAGAAAAGTGAACCCAGAAATAAATGCAAATAACCTGCTCCTGAATTTTTTTTGAGACAGAGTCTCACTCTATTGCCCAGGCTGGAGTGCAGTGGCATGATCTTGGCTCACTGCAACAACCACATCCCAGGTTTAAGCAATTCAACCTCCTGAGTAGGTAGAATTACAGGGACAAGCCACTATGCCTGGCTAATTTTTCTATTTTTAGTAGAGACAGGATTTCACTATTTTGGCCAGGCTAGATTTGAACTCCTGACCTCAAGTGATCCATTCAACTCAGCCTCCCAAAGTGCTGGGATTAAAGGAGTGAGCCACAATGCCCAGCCTCCTGAATGAGTTTTGAATCAACAATGAAATTAAGATGGAAATGGAAATTTAAAAACTCTTTGAATTGAATGACAATAGTGACACAACTTATGAATTTCTCTGGGATACAGCAAAAGTGGTGTTAAGAGAAAAGTTCATAGCAGTAAATGCCTACATCAAAAAGCATTTATGCTTAAAAAAAAGTCTATTTGTGCTATTTTAGCACAAATAGACTATGTAAGGTCACATCTCAAAAAACTAGCAAAACAAAAACAAACCATATCCAAATGCAGCAACACAGAAAAAAAGAACAAAGATCAGAAAAGAACTAACTGAAATTGAACAAAAAAATACAAGGAGATAAAATGAAACAAAAAGCTGGTTGTTTGCAAAGATGAACAAAATTGATAGGCCAATAGCAAGATTAATCAAGAAAAGCAGAGAGAAGATCTAAATAAGCTCAATTAGAAATAAAACAAGATATTACAGGCAATACCACAGAAATACAAAAGATTATTGAAGGCTACCATGAATATCTTTTCATGTACAAACTAGAAAACCTAGAGGAGATGCATAAATTCATGGAAATACACAATCCTTTTAAACTAAACCAGGAAGAAAGAGAAACTCTGAACAGACCAATAAGAGGTAACGAGATTGAAACAGTAATAAAAAATTGCCAAAAAAAAAAAAAAAGTCCAGGAGCACAGGTGTTCACAGATATTTTTATCATCAGACATTCAAAAAATTGGTACCAATCTTACTGAAAATATTCCAAAAGATAAACAGAGAATCTTCTCTAAATCATTCCATCAAGCCAATATCATCAAAGTACCAAAACCAGAAAAAGGCATGACAAAAAAAAAAAAAGAAAAAAAAAAACGAAAAGCAAAACAAAACAAAATATTTCTGATGAAAGTAGATGATGAAAAAATTATCAGCCAAATCCTAGCTAACCAAATACAACAGTATATCAAAAACATAATACACCATGATCAACTCTATTTCATACCAGAAATGCAGGGATGGTTTAACATATGCGAGTCAATAAATGTGATATACCACATAAACAGATTTAAAAACAGAAATTTCATTTTTACCTCAATAGACTCAGAAAAAGCATCTGACAAAATCCAGCATCACTTAGCATTAAAACCCTTAGCAAAATCAATATAGAGGGGACATAGCTTAAGGTAATAAAAGTCATCTATGACAAATCCACAGCCCACATTATACTGAATGGGAAAAAGTTGGAAACATTACCCCTGAAATAGGGAACAAGACAAGGATGTCCACTTTCACCACTTCTGTTTGACATGGTAATGGAAGTCTTAGCCAGAGCATTCAAACAAGAGAAAGAAATAAAGGGCATCCAAATTGGAAAAGAGGAAGTCAAACTGTGACTGTTCATTGACGATATGATTGTATACCTAAAAAACACTAAAGACTCATCCAAAAAGCTCCTAGATCTGATAAATGAATTTAGTAAAGTTTCAGGATACAAAATCAATGTACACAATTCAGTAGCACTGCTATACACAAACAGCAACCCAAACTAGGAATCAAATCAAGAACACAACCCATCTTACAACAGCTGCAAAAAAAGAAGAAGAAGAAGAAGAAGAAGAAGAAGAAGAAGAAGAAGAAGAAGAAGAAGAAGAAGAAGAAGAAGAAGAAGAAGAAGAAAAAGAAGTAGTACACTTAAGGAGACAAAAGATTTCTACAAGGTAAATAATAAAGCACTATTGAAATAAATTATAGATGACACAAACAAATGGAAACAGATTTCATGTTCATGGATAGGTAGAGTAACTATGTGGACATGACCACAATGCCAAAAACAATCTACAAATTCCATACAATTCCCATAAAAATAGCATCATCATTCTTCACAGAACTAAAAAGCGGAGACAACTGTAAAATTCATATGGAACCAAAAGAAGCCCACATAGCCAAAGCAAGACTAAGCAATAAGAACAAATCTGAAGGCATTGCATTACCAACTTAAACTATACAACAAGGTGATAGTTAACAAAACAGCATGATACTGGTATAAAATAGGCATATAGACCAATGGAACAGAATAGCAAACCCAGAAATGAACCCAAATACTTACAGTCAACTAATTTTTAACAATGTTAACAAGAACATAAAGTATAAAAAGGACACCTGAGGCCAGGTGTGGTGGCTCACGCCTGTAATCCCAGCACTTTGGGAGGCTGACACAGGTGGATCACCTGAGGTCAGGAGTTCGAGACCAACCTGGTCAACATGGCAAAACCCTGTCTCTACTAAAAATACAAAAAATTAGTCAGGCATGGTGGCGAGCGCCCGTCCCAGCTGCTTGAGAGGCTGAGGCATGATAATTGCTTGAACCCCGGAGTTGGAGGTTGCAGTGAATTGAGAGTGCCCAAAGGATTATAAATCATTCTACTATAAAGACACATGCACACATATGCTTATTGCAGCACTGTTAACAATAGCAAAGACTTGGAACCAACCCAAATACCCATCAATGATAGACTGGATAAAGTAAATGTGACACATATACACCATGGAATACTATGCAGCTATAAAAAGGGATGAGTTCATGTCCTTTGCAGGGACATGGATGACTGGAAACCATCATTCTCAGCAAACTATCACAAGAACAGAAAACCAACCACTGCATGTTCTCACTCATAAGTGTGAGTTGAACAATAAGAACACATGGACACAGGGAGGGGAACATCACACACCAAGGCCTGTCAGGGGGTGAGGGGCTAGGGGAGGGGTAGCATTAGGAGAAATACCTAATGTAAATGATGGGTTGATGGGTGCAAGAAACCACCATGGCACGTATATAGCTATGTAACAAACCTGCAGATTCCTGTACATGTACCCCAGAACTTAAAGTATTGAACAAAATTAATATCCATGTAGGGTTTTTTCTACCCTGATGTACTTGATTCAATCTATTCAAGATATTGAATATATATCACTGAAGATACATAATTTGAATAAGCTACTTGAAATCATAGAAATGGTGTTTGCTGGAATTATCACATTAAAGGAAAATGTCAAGATTTTTTTTGATAGAGCTTTAGGAAGCAATTTCAAAATTCCTGGTAAAATAAAAGTTGCACCTACTCTTGAATTCAGCAATTCCTCTTCTAGATACATTCTCTGCAGGAACCCCTACCACATGCAGGTGGAGACATGAGCTATTCATTTTAGTGTTGTTTATGACAGAAGAAAACAAAGAGCCTAAATGTGCCTCAACAGGCAAATGAATGAATGAACTGTAATAAATTTTTACTAAATGAACTTAAGCCTACAAGTATCAACATGGATAAATCCCCAAAAATTCATGTTGAGGGGGAAAGTTACACAACCATATTAGAATATCATACCACTTATAGCATATTTTAAAACATTACAATAACCTGAATATTATCTGTCCATCATATATATGCAGCAATGTTATTAAAACAGTAAATAATAAACATCTCAAAAAAATTAGGTGGATGCAGTGACACACAACCGTAATCCCAGCTACTCAAGAGACTGAAGCAGGAGAATGGCTTGAATCCCGGAAGTGGAAGTTGCACAGAGCCGAGATCACACAAAGGGAGACTCTGTAGGGAAAAAAAAAACACTTTTAATATTCTAATTAATATATAGAATTGAAACAACTATATACAAGAGAAACAATTCTGTATGTAAAATGTATAAGAAAAGTAGGATATGTTTTTGGTAAGAAAAGTTACTAGCAGACGTGAGAATATGGGTCTTGTTTAAGGAAAAGTGATTTTGCCTGGTCTAGAGGTTTTTAAGGACTATTTTAACTTGAGAGGATAGAAATAATAGGTAAATCTGAATGGATATACAAACTTGGAAAAGACAATAAAAAATTGTAAGATGTTATAAATGTGTACGGAACTCTTACCTTGCAGTCAAAACTGTTTGACATTGAATAGATTTGTTTATACTATTTTCTTAAAATTAGCTGTAATATTAAAAATACACTAATACAAAACTAAAAATTTTGATTAAATCAAGTTTTTCTTAAAGTATTGATTTGCTCTCAATGAGATTTCAAGAAATATTAACTTTTAATTTTGAAATCTGCTTTTTAAAAAATTCTCAGATTTATGTCTCAGAATTTCAACTTTTCCTGTATCTTGATACGTGTATGATTTGAAGATCACATCATTGACTTCTCTTCCTTTTTCCCTTGAAAAGACATATCTTTTTGCTGGGCTGCAATGATACCTCTTTCCTTCAACTTTGAAGTTCATTCAACTTTTTCTTCAGCTCCTGTAACATTTTCCCCCTAGTTCTAATTCTCCTGTTACGGTATAACACTATAATGTTTATCTTAAAAGCAGTATTTTCCTCAAATGTAACATGATTTTGTACTTGTGACTTTTTGATATGAATTGTTTCATGTAGCCAGGGAACTTCCCACTTTGTCTTTAGGAGTCATGTGTCTCCCTGCTCAAGGTACTAGTTTTCTTGTTCACCTTTTTCTATAATGCAACATTCTCACAAGACCCTGGACACATTCTTCCTGTGTATAACCAAATGCAAGTACCCTTTTTATCAGGTTTGACTTCCAAGTTATCTAAATGAACATTCTATAAAAAGAAGCAATCACACTACAGGAGGTTTCTCTTTACCTTTTTGGTGACTGGCCTAAAAGTAAAAATTTTACATTTTATCAAGATAATCCTGTGTTGTCTTTATTGGTTTTCACAGTTGCTTGGGAAAACTGAGCAGTAACAGTGTTAAGGTTTTTATATTGGTGGAACTTTCTGTATTGCTTTTGGGGTCTTTTGGTTATCACTCTAGCTAAATGAATAACTATTATTTTAAAATGACCTGTGGCCGGGCGAGGTGGCTCAAGCCTGTAATCCCAGCACTTTGGGAGGCCGAGATGGGCGGATCACGAGGTCAGGAGATCGAGACCATCCTGGCTAACACAGTGAAACCCCGTCTCTACTAAAAATACAAAAAAAAAAAACTTAGCCGGGCGAGGTGGCAGGCGCCTGTAGTCCCAGCTACTCGGGAGGCTGAGGCAGGAGAATGGCGTGAACCCGGGAGGCGGAGCTTGCAGTGAGCTGAGATCCGGCCACTGCACTCCAGCCTGGGTGACAGAGCGAGACTCCGTCTCAAAAAAAAAAATAAAATAAAATAAAATAAAATAAAATGACCTGTGATTCTGTTTTGATTAAGTGTTTTGAACCTTTGACATCTTCGGTAAGACATTTGGAAAACTGTAGGCGGGCATTATTAAATCATAAATAACATTGATCTTCTTTTGGTTATATATATGGATATGTTATTGACACAAAATTTCCAAAAATTATAAAGATTTATAAAAATCTAATGTGATATTGGTCATACTTTGTGTTAAATCTTTTCTAAAGTTATATCTGTATAGATATATTATTAGTCTAAGTATCCCAAGGATTTCATACAATTTACAAAATTCTACTGGTCCTAATGTGATGTTATCAGTCATAATTCTATATGCTTCATATAATTAAAAAATTAAATTTCTTGCCAATTGAATACTTTCATCAGATTTTAATCATGGCTATTCTAAGTTTTTGTCATCTGAGTTACTCTTTTGAATTCTTTTCTAAAAACAATTGCAATCATCTATAATTAAAATTACTTTTCGTGAAAAGGATTTTGACAAGTACTCTTAAATACAACTCTGATAACTTCAGAGATTATACCATTGCACTAAAAAAACTTTCCGGGACTCTATGGTAAAAAGCTGCATGAGGATTGCTGACCCGATATTCAGCAGAAAAGAGGAAGCAGTAAAAGAAATGAGCTTTTCATGTGAAGCTTATTTTGCACACAAATTTATCATACTATGATTTGTCTTTGGTAAAAATGGGGAATCCGAAACAGAGAAATTACACTTCGAAAGAAAACTATAACGCACCTGTCCCTGCTACCATTAAACCAAATATGTAACTTTCAGAATGTGTCAGGGACTTTATGTGCACCTCCTGCATATACATTTGTTTGTCAATATATCAACCACCCATGGGCTTGGGAATGTGTTGACAGCTGGCACATGAGAGGTATTTGTCTATTAGGTTACCTGGCTACTCCCATGTCTATTTGTATTTCCAGTGTCACTCAGCACTGAACCAGTTTCTTAGAATTGTTTTCCAGGACTAGACAAACCCTACCTGAAAACCAAGAAGACAGACTTAGGCCTGTGTTTGGCAGATATCTATCACCATGGTGGGGAGTGGTCCCTTATGAATATAGGGTTAGAAATCTGTCAGTCACTCTAGATAACTTAGCGAATGAGGCAACTGAAGCCTTAGCTACCCAACAAAAACTTTAGACTTTTAAGGCAGGGTAGTTCAGGATAACAGAATATCCTTAGACCACATATTGGTGGAGCAGAGAGGAGTTTGATGTTGTTATAGCTAACACAGCATGTTGTGTTTACATCAATACATCTTCTGAAGTTAAAAGACATTTAGAAATAATAAGACAAACTTATTGGCTACCACAAATTCTTAGAGAAGAAGGAGGTACCGGGTGGTTCTCAGATTTATTTTCCCTGACCCCACACAGAATTTGATCTATGCTCCAGGGCATAGTCAAATTGGAACTTTATCTACTGTTAATATTCATTGTTGTATATCTGGTCATCTGGTAATGCTGCTTCCAATGCTATGTCAAAACTGTTTTTCAAAAGCAATGCACTAGTGATGCAAAATGTCAATGTTGAACCAGACATTAGAAAATATCTTCAACTTAATATGAAACAATTTGATTCCTCACATTGAGACCTGCACCCCTAGTCAGAAGGAAGAAGCTAGAGTGGACATTTTCCCTAATTCCTCATGATGGAAGAATGCACGTAGGACAAGGGGGATTAAATTTATTGCCCAAGGAATTAAAAAAAAAAAAAAAAACTAATGATGTTACAGCCTAAATTTCCATGGCATGTTTTATACTACCTTCCCCTAATTTGCACATGCAACATGAGTCAGCATATAGAGATAACTGCTCATGCCCAAGGACCTTCCAGACTTCCCCTTTCCCTCCACCAATAACCTGCTCATCTCAGAAGACACCCTCTGTACCTTTTCTAATACAAACGCTGCCTTGAAGCCAGCATGGGGAGGCAGACTTGAGCTTGACACCTGACTCCTTAGGAGTGAACTTGCAGTCTAAAGCTTTTCTTTTCTCAAAAACCCAGTGTCACAGCATTGGCTTCTAGTGTATCAGACAGCGAGCCCCTTTTGCTTCATAACATGATTTATCTAACTTCTATGAAGTTGGAGAACTGGACACACTGACGTATGTTAATAAAAATCAAAACAGGCTGCATGAGGTGGGATGGGTGAATATTAGCTGAAAAGTTACAAGGGAGTATTTTAAGTGTTAATGAACATGATCTATATATTGATAGGACTTGTCAGATACTTTAAGTGATATAAAGTTTTAAAAAGCTGTAAAGCTGCCAGGTGCAGTGGCTCATGCCTGTAATTCCAGCATTTTGGGAGGCCGAGGCAGGTGGATCATGAGTTCAGGAGATCGAGACCATCCTGGCTAACACCTGTCTCTATTAAAACCTGTGAAACCTGTCTCTACTAAAAATACGCTGTCTCTACTAAAAATACAAAAAATTAGCCAGGCACGGTGGTGGGTGCCTGTAGTCCCAGCTACTCGGGAGGCTGAGGCAGAAGAATGGTGTGAACCTGGGAGGCGGAGCTTGCAGTGAGTCGAGATCGTGCCACTGCATTCCAGCCTGGGGGACAGAGCAAGACTCCATCTCAAAAAAAAAAAAAAAATCTGTAAAGCCATTCACTTTACACCTGCAGATTTTACTACATTTTAATTTTATAATAATATAAAATAACAAAAAAGAGGTAAAGAATAATCATTAAACAGTAATAGAGATAAGCATCTTTTACTTACAAATATCCCCCTGTCACTAAGCATATAACTGACCAACCTAAGATGCCAGTTGCTGGTTGGGTTCCAAGCAGAATGTTGGGGCATTCTCTGGGGTTTGTTATGGCTTCAGAATCCACGGTTACTGGGCAGAGCCCTCTGGTGGCTGCAGTGCCATGGAGCGGCTGCCATCCTCTGAGGGGTTGGGCCCTGGGCTGATCCTTGGGAAGCTGGGCAAAACGGTGGTGGAGCTGCTGTTCCCTGACCTGAGTCCATGCCTCACCTTCTGCCATCTCCAGGAAAAGACACCAGTGTGTCCGTCTCTCATCGGCTTATTGGTGGGTCTGTTCCTTAGGAGTTAACTTTATGGAAAACATAAAAAGAAGCTTGTGGAAACACTGGATTCTCAGATATAGAAGGATGCCAACTCAATGACAAGTTTAGTACTGCCAAAGAGGAGTATGCAGAGGTCAAGTCATCTTTACAGAATGTCAAGGTAGACAAAGTCTTTTTAGATACACCCAGCCTTATAGATGCTTACAAAATATTAAGAATACCAAGTCAATGCTATTTGGCCGTGAGAGTGGTGAGTGTGAGGATTAGGCAGTGGTCACAGTGGCCTAACTCTGTGAAAAAATGGCCAGAGAGGATGTGGGAAGGGGTGAAGGCCACCATAGGTCTGATGATGCATGGAGCCATTGCTATAATAGAGTCTAATTTTAATATAAAAGGTCAGAGGCTGCCATGTGAGAAATAGGGCAAAGTAGGGAGACTGGGTGGGAGAATATGACAGTGATTGAGGCTGAGGATGGCGATGACTGGACCCGGGGAAGCAGTGGAGGTGGAGATGGAGAGATGGGGTTGGGCTCAGGATCTGTGCTGCAGGCAGAGGCCATGGGACTTGCTGATGCCTTTGGGTGCAGAGAAGAGGGGAGTCAGGATGAGGACAAGGTGTCCTGTGTGAACATCTGAGTGACGGGGTGTCCTTCACTGCAACAGAGAGAGATGGCAGAGGAGTGCATCTGGATGATAGTTGTTTGGGAGAAGAGTGAAAACTTTTGACACCAGAGTAGAAATACAAAGTGCTCCAAGGAATATAATGTAAAAGATTCAGAGGAACTATCATGGGGACAGCTATCAATGTGATGGGTCATGAGAGAGTGAAGTTACTACAGCAGAGAAGACATTCAAGATCACCAATATATTCCACAGGATAAATCCAATGGTCCTGTTGTTGGCCAGAGCCCTTAGGTTTTCCAGTATCAACAATACCATAGAGTCTCAAGAGTGACCGACCCAAGTCTGTTTCTGCAAGCTGGGGCTTGAGATTTGCAGAATCTCCATAGCTCAGCCTCCACCACATACATGTGTATCCATGTCCACATGCCATATACATACATGTGCATATTGATGAAGATGAAGATTCTCTTTGACCAGGCTCTAGACAGGCATTCCTGAGTTCTTTTCTAAACTTAGGGCTCAACCTTGGCCCAGGAAATGTAGACCCATCACAAATTATTGAGTCCACCTCTTCCCTTGTATTTAAAGGCTTAAACAAACATTCACGTAGTTCTATCACCTCAAGGCTGTAGTTTTGTACCTATTAACAAACCTGTCTCCTTTCCCCTGTGCCCTCCCCTCCCTATCCTCTCACAACCACTATTCTACTGTAATTTCCATGAGAACAAGTTTATCAATTGCATGCATGAGTGGGATCAAGTGGTACTTGTCTTTTTCTGCCTGGCTTATTTCACCTAACATAACATACATAGGAGTGTGGCTATCTCTTGGACATACTGATCTTATTTCTTTTGGCTAATATACCCAGTGCTGGGATTGTTGGATCATATGACACTTATTTTTAAATTTTTTTGAGAAACTTTTATATTATTTTCTATAACTGTTTATAAGTGCTCCCTTTTCTCCATATGCTTACGAATACTTGCTGTCTTTTTATTTTTTGAGGGGAGACATTCTGACTGAAGTGACACATTACCATGGAGTTGTTGTTTTGATAGCATTTGTTTTTTCCTTAAATAGGAATCTTTTTATTATTTTTTTACTGATTTTATAAGTAACACATTCTCATAGTAAGAAATTTAAACAATTTAGAGATGAGTATTGAATTTAAACAATTCAAAACTCCCATAAACATGTTCCTCAAAAAAATCACTGTTGAAAATTTGATGCATATTTTTTGATTTTTTATTGTATTTTTAGTTCCAGAATACATGTGCAGGATGTGCAGGTTTGCTACGTAGGTAAATGTGTGCCTTGGTGGTTTGCTGCACAGACTATCCCATCATCTAAATATTAAGCCCAGCATCCATTAGCTATTCTTCCTGATTCTCTCCCTCCTCCAATCCCCCTACCCTCTGACATGCCCAAGTTTGTGTTATTGCCCTTTCATGTGTCTGCATGTTCTCATAATTCGGTTCCCACTGATAAGTGAAAATATGCAGTATTGGGTTTTCTGTTCCTGGATTAGTTTGCTGAGAATAATGGCCTCCAGCTCCATCCATGTCCCTGCAAAGGACATGATCTCATTTCTTTTTATGGTTGCATAGTATTCCACAGTGTATATCTACCACATTTTCCTTATCCGGTCTCTCATTGATGAGCATTTGGGTTGATTCCATGTCTTTGCTATTGTGAGTAGCACCACAATGAACATACTTGTACATGTATATTTGTAACAGAATGATTTATATATTTTTGGGTGTATACCTAGTAATGGGATTGCTAGGTCAAATGGTATTTCTGTTTCTAGATCTTTGAGGAATTACCACACTGTCTTCCACAATGGTTGAACTAATTTACATTCCCACCAACAGTGTAAAAATGTTCCTATTTCTCCACAGCCTCTCCAGCATCTGTTCTTTCTTGACTTTTTAATAATCGCCATTCTGACTGGTGTGAGTTGGTATTTCATTGTGGTTTTGATTTGTATTTCTCTAATAATCAGTCATGTTGAGCTTTTTTCATGTTTATTGGCTTGAGGTGCATTTTCCCGATGATTAGTGATATTGAGCATTTTCTCATGTATCTGTTAGTCATTTGTATGTCTTCTTTTGAGAAATGTCTATCCGAGTCTTTGGCTTATTTGGAAATCAAGGTTTTGGGCCTTGTTGTTGTTTGTGAGTTGTTTGAGCTCCTTATGTATTTTGGGTATTAGCTCTGTATCAGCATTATCGTTTGCAAATATACTCTCTCACTCTGTAGGTTGTCTTTTTGCTCTGTTGTCTATTTCCCTTGACATGCAGAAGCTTCTCAGTTGCATGTAATGGCATTTGTCTATATTTGCTTTGGTAGTCTATGCTTTTGAAGTTTTGTTCAAAAAGTCCTTGCCTAGACAAATGCCATGGATTTTTTTTTCCTATGTTTTCTTCCAGTAGTTTCATAGCTTCACATCCAACACTTAAGACTTTAATTCATTTTGAGTAATTGTTGCATGTGGTAAGAGGCAAGGGTGTAGTTTTATTTTTCTGCATGTTGATATCCAGTTTTCCAAGCACCGATTATTAAAGAAGTTGTCCTTTTCTTATTGTGTGTGCATGGCATTTTTGTTCAAAAGTCAGTTTGCTGTAGATGTGTGGATTTATTTGTGGGCTCTCTATTCTGTTCCATCGGCCTATGCATCTACCATGTTGTTTTAGTCCTTAAAGTTTTGCAGTATGTTTTGAAGTCAGTTAGTGTGATGCCATCACCTTTTTTTTTTTCCCATGATTGTTTGGCTATGTGTGGTCATTTGTGGTTCTATACAAATTTTGGATTTTTTTTTCTATTTCTGTGGAGAATGTCATTGCCATTTTGATAAGGATGACATTGAATCTGTAGTTTGCCTTGAGTAGTATGAACATTTTAGCAATATTAGTTTTTCTAATGCGTGAACATGAGGTTTCTTTCTATTTATGTGTGTTTATTTCTATAATCATTATTTTGCAGTTTTGATTATAGAAATATTTCACTTTGGTTAAATTTATTTCTAGGTGTTTTACTCTTTTGGAGCTATTGTAAATGATGTTATTTTGTTTTTTCAGAAAATTTGCTATTGGTGTGTAGAAACACTTTTTTATCATGCAATTTTACTGAATTTCTAGAACACAAAAGTGTTTACTCTTTATAAATAACTCTAAGAGAAATACATGAAAGAAAGACTTCCAAAACGTCTCATTGCCTTGTTGGCATTAATGTTCTCACAATGAGGAGATCCCCAAATATTGGGAACCAGCCCCCAATATTTCAATGTAGGTTCTTTTCTATTTTCCCTAAGTGTCTGCCAGTCTGAGAAATAAAGAGAAAGAGTACAAAAGAAATAAATTTTACAGTTGGGTCTCCATGGATGACACCACATGTTGGCAGGTTCCATGATGCCCACTTGAGCTGCAAAACCAGCAAGTTTTTATTAGTGATCTTCAAAGGGGAGGAAGTGTACAAATAGGGTGTGGGTCTCAGAGATCACATGCTTCAAAGGCAATAAAATACCACAAGGCAAATGGGAGCAGAGCAAGATCACAAGGCCAGGATGAAATTAGAATTACTAATGAGGTTCCATGTCCCACTGTGCACGCATTGTCATTGATAAACATCTTAACAGGAAACAGGGCTCAAGACCAGAGAACCAGTCTCACTAGAATTCACCAGGCTGGAATTTTCTAGTCCTAGCAAGCTTGGGGCACTGCAGGAGACCAGGGCATCCCTTATCTTCAACTGCATAAGACAGACACTCCCAGAGCGGCCATTTTAGAGGCTTCCCCCTGGCAATGCATTCTTTTCCCAGGGCTGTTCTTTGCTGAGAAAAAGAATTCAGTGATATTTCTCCTATTCACTTTCGCAAGAAGAGAAATATGACTCTGTTCTGCCCAGCCCTGCAGGCAGTCAGGCCTTATGGTTATCTCCCTTATTCCCTGAAAATCACTGTTATCCTGTTCTTTTAGGATGCCCAAGTTTCATATTGTTCAAACACCCATGTTTTACAAACAATTTGTACAGATAATGCAATCATCACAGGATCCTGAGGCGACATACATCCTCAGCTTACGGAGATGACAGGATTAAGAGATAAGTAAAGACAGGCATAGGAAATTATAAGAATATAAGAATATTGATTGGGGAAGTGATAAATGTCCATGAAATCTTCACAATTTATGTTCAGAGATTGCAGTAAAGACAGGTGTAAGAAATTATAAAAGTATTAATTTGGGGAACTAATAAATGTCCATGAAATCTTCACAATTTATGTTCTTCTGCCAGCTTCAGCTAGTCCCTCCATTTGGGGTCCCTGACTTCCCACAATACCCTGGCCCAGAGGCAATGTGGAAAAGCCTTCTTGTAGAGCTCACATCAGAAAACTCAGGTATATTATTCAAGTATTAATCAAAGGAAAGCAGAAGTGGCTAACCTAAGATTATATAATGTAGACTTCAAAGAAAAGAAAATTACCAGAGACTTAAAAGAATATGATATAATGATAAAAGAATCAATCTATCTAGAAGACATAATCTAAAATATTTATGCACCAAACAACACAGCTGCAGAATTAGGAAAGTGAAAAAGTGATAGGACTGAAAAGAGAATTAGATAAATACTATTCAGCAATAAAGAGAAATGTATTTGAGGCACAAAAACAACTTGGAAAAATCTTCAAGAAATTATGCTGAGTGGAAAAAAAAAGTCAATCACAAAACTTTCTATATTTTCCTGGGAAGGTAAATTTACGAAAATAGAGAAGAAATCAGTGGTGGCAAAATATTAGGTCTAAAGTAAGTATGGTAGGCAATGGGGAGTGGGTTTGGTTATAAAAGGACAAGAGGAGATATTCTAGGCCGGGCGCAGTGGCTCAAGCCTGTAATCCCAGCACTTTGGGAGGCCGAGACGGGCGGATCACGAGGTCAGGAGATCGAGACCATCCTGGCAAACACGGTGAAACCCTGTCTCTATTAAATACAAAAAAAAAAAAAAAAACTAGCCGGGCGAGGTGGCGGGCGCCTGTAGTCCCAGCTACTTGGGAGGCTGAGGCCGGAGAATGGCGTGAACCCGGGAGGCGGAGCTTGCAGTGAGCTGAGATCCGGCCACTGCACTCCAGCTTGGGTGACAGAGCGAGACTCTGTCTCAAAAAAAAAAAAAAAAAAAAAAAAGAGGAGATATTCTAGTGCTGGAGCTGTTACTATCTGAGTAGTATCTACAGGATGGCAGAGAGGGGAACTCTGGACCATCCTTCCTCTGAAACACACACCAATTAGCAAAAATTAGCCCTCAAATTCTATTGCTGAGAATTATAAATTAATTGAAATACTGCTGTTGGAGAATGAATATAGTTTTTGTGGAGTCCTTTGGGTTTCTTTATGTAAGATGATGATGTCTGCAGACAAGAACAATTTTGACCTCTTTTTTTAAATCAATTTGGATGCTCTGAATTTGTTGATGTGAATATGTTCTTTATCATGTTTAAATATGTTCTATCTATACCTAATTTGGTGTTTAATTTGTTAGCTGTGGTTTTGTTATATATCTTCTTTATTGTGTTGAAATATGCTCTTTCTATACCTAATTTGTTGCTATTTATGTTGAAATGTGTTCCTCCTATACCAATTTGTTAAGGAAAGTTGATATGTTAAATTTTATCAAGTATTTTTTCTGCATCTATCGAGATGATCATATGTTTTCATCTTTCATTCTGTTTACACGATGTATCTCTTTTATTGGCTAGCATATTGGGAACTATCTTTCCATCTCTTAGATGAAGTCCTGGATTTCCTAGCCCTTGTAAAGGTACTTTTGCATATGGATCCTTGCAAACTTGATGTTTCTATGGGAAGATGGTCACTGGACACTTGTATTTTGCAAGTTGGTTCACCCCTTTCTCTCTTAAAGATTATTTCCAAAGATGCCCTTCTAATTTTTCTAGAACTGATTCTCAAGTCTCTGACATTGAGGGTTTTTAATGTTAAATATTTGTGTTCCAATGGATTTATGTTTTGGAAGATAAATTTCTCTTAGACAAGGGAAAAGAAACAACTGTGGTGTTCATATAGAGGAGATGGAGATGGGGGAGGACAGCCCTTCCACTGTTCTCGGGTGTCCAGGGCCAGATTTCCTTACCCTGAGCTCAGCTCACCCCACTCACACCTACTGGGAAGTAGACAAAGAGGAAGGAGCCGGGGCTGTTCATCATTTGGAAGTCATGGGGTGTTCTCAGGAGAGCAGAGGAACTTCAGGGAGACTCAGGTCTGTTCGACAAACCAGAAAGCATTCGTGCCACATGAGTGCTGACACAGCAGTTTTCAAGGCGTTTTCTGAGCATGAATTCCCCAAGATGCACAAATGAAACACTGCCCAAACCTCCTGGAAAACTGTGACCTCTCATCCTCTTCACAATAACACAATGGACATTTGCATTTTCTGAAACAATGTGACCTTGGGACTAACTTAGTGCGATTTATTAATATCCAAGCAACTTGCATTTATAGAACATCTGGAAAGCACTGTTTATGCGTCTCAAATCTTAATTATAGTCCATGTTGCTTGCAACTCAGAAAAGTGGGTGAAGCATGTTTTCTGTCTCTGTCAGACCCCACCAGCCAGAAATGTATTGCCTCCTCTCTACCTTTCCAGGTGAAAGGAGTGCTGTATTTGCTACATACTCAGTGCCGTGCTCACTTCCGAAATGTACATTCTGCTGTCTTTCTCAGTGTCAGGTCTCTGAAGGCCTGCCCTAAACTCTTTCTTTCCTATACAGCTAAATTTACCACTCAGTTAATCACTTCCTTTATGAGGTCTTTCTCACTCCACATCCTGCCAACCTAGCCTCCCTCCTCCCCAGCCTGGATTGAGTGCCCTCCTCTATACCTATCTCTACCATTCAACAAATAAAAGTAAAGAGGTGCTTCTTTATCACTTGCTTTGTTCTAGGCACTTAAAACTGCTCAATAAATACTTGGGAGTGAATCTGCAAGTAGTATGTTTGCTCTGGGAACAAGAGTATTTTATTTTACTCATAGTTGCAGCTCTAGCACCAACTGCCAATAAATACATTTGTTTGACAAATAAGTATATGTATTATGTGCACATAAAACTCCTAATATTCTCATAAATCAAAATACTAGCTAGTTAAATAAATTAATTAGTACATTAATAGACGTGATTGGGATAGGGAAAGGGGCTGTTTGAGTCTAGTCCATACTTGAAGATTCACAAATATGGTGGAAACTAAACAACATGCTTCCTTTAAATGCCTACAGTAAAAAAAAGAAAGACCTCCAGTCAATAACCTAACTTTATACCTGGAGTAATTAGAAAAAGAGTAACTAAACCAAAAGCTAATAGAAGAAAGGACATAATAAAGATTAGAAATAAAATACAGATAGAAATAAGATAATGAAGACTAAAATAAAGGAGAGAACAGAAAAACAATAGACAGAATTAAAAAACCAAATGTTGACTCATTGAAAAAATTGGAAAAATTGACAAATATTTAGCCACACTGGCAACAACAAAAAGGGAGACGACAGAAATAACTAAAGAGAAATAAAAATGCAGATATGATTTACAATCCTTAAAGAAACAAAAAGAATTAAAAGAGAATACTATGAACAATTATAAGTCAACAAATTAGATAACCCTGATGAAACAAGCACATTTCCAGAAACATAAAAATTGTCTACGCTGACTCAGGAAAAACTGGAAAATCTCAAAATATGTGTAACAAGTAAGAGAGTGAATCATTCATCAAAAGCTGCTAACAGAAAAAGTCAATGAAGGCAGACCTTCATAGGTGAATTCTACCTAGAATTTAAAGAAGAATTGAAACCAATACTTCTCAAATTCTTCCCAAACATAGAAGAGGAGGGAATATTTTCTATGGTATTCTAATATGCCAGCATTATTATCCTGAATATATTAGCCAAATAAAGACATGACAAGAAAAAATTACAGAGCAGTATCCCCTAAAGATAGAGATATAAAACTACACATATGGATACACACATACAAACAAAAATACAAGAAAGATGTATGTATCTATTAGTACGTTAAGAGGATTGTACATCATGGCCAAATGGGGCTTATCTTAGAAATTCTAGTCTGGGTCAACATAAGAAAATCAAGTAAAATACCACATTAATAAAGTAAAGGGAAAAAACACAGTATAATCTAAATTGCTGCAGAAAAGGTATTTGAAAAAATCCAACTTCCATTTATGATAACGAAGAAAACAAGGAATACAGTTTCCTCAACGTGAAAAGAGCATTAGTGAAGAATCCACAGCTTACATTATAGTCACTCATGAAAGAAAGTTTTCCTCTGAATATCAGGAAGAAGACAAAGATACCCACTTTCACCAGTGCTATTTAACATTGTATTGGACATTCTACTCAAGCAATTAAACAAGAAACAGAAATAAAGACATCCATTGTAAAGGAAGAAGTAAAACTATATATACTTACAGGTGAGATAGTCCTAAAGATAGAATATCATAAAGAATCAACAAGAAAGATACTATAGCTAATAAACATTCAGTAAAGTTTCCGGGTACAAGCTCAACACACAAAAATCATTTGTGTTTCACATTTGCAAAGACAATCTGAAGAGGAAGTTAAGAAAACAATTCTATTTACGGCAGCATCTAAAAGAATAAAATACCTAGAAATAAATTTAACCAAGAAGGTGTAATACTTGTATACTGAAAACTACAAAACATTACTGAAAAGTACTAAAGAAGGCATAAATAAATGAAATAGAATCTCATGCTTATGGTTTGGAAGATTTCAGATTGTTAAGATGACAATACCATTCAAAATAACCTACAGATTAAACACAATTCCTACAAAAGCTCATCAACATTTTTGTAGAAATAGGCCGGGCGCGGTGGCTCAAGCCTGTAATCCCAGCACTTTGGGAGGCCGAGACGGGTGGATCACGAGGTCAGGAGATCGAGACCATCCTGGCTAACACGGTGAAACCCCGTCTCTACTAAAAAATACAAAAAACTAGCCGGGCGAAGTGGCGGGCGCCTGTAGTCCCAGCTACTTGGGAGGCTGAGGCGGGAGAATGGCGTGAACCCGGGAGGCGGAGCTTGCAGTGAGCTGAGATCCGGCCACTGCACTCTAGCCTGGGCGACAGAGCATGACTCCGTCTCAAAAAAAAAAAAAAAAAAAAAAAAAAATTTTTGCAGAAATAAAAAACTGATCCTCAAAGTCACGTGGAATTATAAGGGGCCCTGGGTAGCCAAGATAATTTTTAAAAAGAAAAACAGTCAGAGGACTCACAATTTCCAATCTCAAAACTATTAAGTTTCTAATTAGAAAGCTACAGTTATCAAAACAATGTGGTCATAGCGTATGTATAGACATATAAACAAATGGAATACAACTGACATCCCTAAAATAAACTACCCATGGCCAACTGATTTTTGACAAAGTTGTCAAATCCTTTCACTAGGAGAAAAAAAAGTCTGCAACAAATGATGCTGGATCAACTGAATTTCCACATGAAAAAAATGAATTTATAGACTACCTTAAACCACATACACAAATTAATTCAAAATGGCTGAAATATTGCAGGATTGATAAGGAATCAGAGAGACCAACGAGGTTGAGGAGGATATTTATTATTTAGGTGCACTGACCCAGTCGGATTAACATCCAAAGGACTGAGCCCTGAACAAAGAGTCAAGTTACCTTTTAAGTATTTCGTGGGTTGGGGGAGATTTGTGCTGGGGGAAGCATATTACAGAAGCAAGAAACAAAGACAATTATTTAATTAAGACATGCATTACATCATTTCTTACTTTTCAAGGAAAAACATGTTTTATGACTTGAGTTTATCTGTCTAGTGACCTTGCAGCTACACAGCTAGAGAAACAGGGTCTTCACAATGCCTGGGAAAGGGAGAGAAGGCTCACAAGCCACAGAAAAACAGGCAGTTAATTTTCAAAGGACTCCAGCTCTTTCTCTTTCTCAGGGGGAATTGGGTTTTCTTACATACAACTGAGTTTCTGCTTACACATTCTTTAATTTCTTTTAATTCTTGTTTCATAATAACCTAAATATAAGACCTAAAACAGTAAACTGTTTAGAAGAAAACATAAGGTAAACCTTTGATTTGGTGCTGGATTCTCAGATATGACGTGAAATGCATGAGCAACAGAAGAAAAAATAAATTAAAAATACTTCAGTGGTACACCAAAAAGCTAAAAAAAAAAATTACCCATGAGCAGATGAATGAACAAAATACAGTACACACTACAGTGAAATATTATTCAGTCAGGAAAGAAAAAGTTCTGACACTTCCTACATATAGGTGAAACTTGAAAGCACTATGCTAAGTAAAACAAGGTAGACACAAAAGAGCAAATATTGTCATAATGCTACTGACATGAAATACTTACAAAAGTCATATTCATAGAGAAAAAGTAGATCAGAGGTTACCACAGGCTGGTGAGAGGGGGAAATGAATAGTTATTGCTTAATGGTTTTAGACTTTCTGTTTGGAGTTATGAAAACGTTTTGGAAATAGAAAGGGAAGATGGTTGCACAACATTGTGAGTGCAATTAATGCCACTGAATTGCACACATAAAAGTGGTTAAAATAGTAAATTTCATGTTATGTGTATTTTACCACAATAGAAAAAAAGATATTGTCAAAATGTTTCAGCATAATTTGTTGAATTCCTGCAATTAATTTCTTTTTTTTTTCATTTTAAACAAGAAGTTTGTTTAAACAACAAGATGCTTGACTTGAAGGGAAAACTATCTAGGATTCTTTTTTGTTTTAGAGTAATTTATCCCTACTTAAAGACAGATTGCCCTACATGTAACAGCTACATACAAAAAAGTTAAAAAATTGTCCTTGGCTTTACAATGATAAATGAAAAACGTTAAAATTCCTCAATTGAACAAGGTATGCAAGGATTTTTATGTTGTGTTTTTGTTAAAACAGTGAGAGCAAAATAACTTACTGGAATATAAATATAAGAGCTGAATGAGCACACCACTAATGGAGAAAGGGGGTATTTTCACAGAATCAGTATTTTTCCACATCCCATCTCCACTTGATGTCAATCAAAACATACCATTGGCTGTTTAGTTAAAAAAAAATGCAATATGCTTGTGCACATATACCAGTTACTTTATGTACAATAAAGGAATGGGGAAGGGGGAAATGAAAGAATAGAGAAAACTATAGGGTAGTAGTCAGGATATGGTGGAACCAAATTGCAGTTTTCTTTCTTTTCTTTTTTTTTTTTTTTTGAGACGGAGTCTCGCTCTGTCGCCCAGGCTGGAGTGCAGTGGCCAGATCTCAGCTCACTGCAAGCTCCGCCTCCCGGGTTTACGCCATTCTCCTGCCTCAGCCTCCCGAGTAGTTGGGACTACAGGCGCCCGCCACCGCGCCCGGCTAGTTTTCTGTATTTTTTAGTAGAGACGGGGTTTCACCGTGTTAGCCAGGATGGTCTCGATCTCCTGACCTCGTGATCCACCCGTCTCGGCCTCCCAAAGTGCTGGGATTACAGGCTTGAGCCACCGCGCCCGGCCCAAATTGCAGTTTTCTAATTGAAAATGTAATCTTGGTCTTTAAAGAACAGAGTTCTGGAGTAAAGAAGCAGGTTCCCTTTTCACTAGACACCTCCCGTCTGCTATTGGAACACATCAATTGTTATCTTCATCCTCCATTTCCAACTGTGCAGGTGTGTCTGTTTCATTGATTGGTTGCCCATCGAATCGGAATCTGATCTGCCTCATTGACAATCCCTGTCATTCACATTAGGCTTTCATTAGTTTACTAAGTGGTGTATGCCTCTTAATCTTAAACTGCACCACAGAACCATCCTGCCCCGCCACCTCCAAATTAATATGATCGTTGTTCTCAGTCTTGACTCCTTCCTTGGGCTTTTCATCGGCCATGGCCAGCGCCTGAGTCTCCTCAGCTGCAGCTTCACAAAAGAGGTACCACGTCCGGACCAAACGAGTACACAAGCAGCACCAGGAGTGGCAGAAGAAGGAGTTGGCAGGCCGGGCGCGGTGGCTCAAGCCTGTAATCCCAGCACTTTGGGAGGCCGAGACGGGCGGATCACGAGGTCAGGAGATCGAGACCATCCTGGCTAACACGGTGAAACCCCGTCTCTACTAAAAATACAAGAAAATTAGCCGGGCGAGGTGGTGGGCGCCTGTAGTCCCAGCTACTCGGGAGGCTGAGGCAGGAGAATGGCGTGAACCCGGGAGGCGGAGCTTGCAGTGAGCCGAGATCGCGCCACTGCACTCCAGCCTGGGGCACAGAGCAAGACTCCGTCTCAAAAAAAAAAAAAAAAAAAAAGAAGGAGTTGGCAGTGGTGGACGAAGGAGAGCTTGAGAGTTTTTTGTTTTTTTTTTTTTTTTTGATTCAGAGTCTCACTCTGTGGCTCAGGCTGGAGGGCAGTGGCATGATCTTGGCTCACTGTAACCTCCACCTCCTGTGTTCAAGTGATCCTCCCACCTCAGCCTCCCGAGTAGCTGGGACCATAGGCACACACCACCACACCCAGCTAATTTTTTGTGTTTTTTAGTAGAGATGGCGTTTTTCCATGATCTCAAGCTATGTGTGCACCTCAGCCTCCCCAAATGCTGGGATTACACGTGTGAACCACCAAGCCTGGCCCTGCATAGAATTTCTTCTGCATTTTTATCAACAATCCATTTGGCATATGTCTTAGTTCCAGTGGCCATAATAAAATACCACACACTGTGTGGCTTAAACAACAGTTATTTTCTCACAGGTCTGGGGGCTGAGAGTCTGGTATCAGGATACCAGCATGGCGAGGTCCAAGTGAGGGCCTGTTTCCATCTTGCAGATGACCACTGCGTGTTCATGTGGCCTTTCCTCTGCACATGCATGTGAAGAGAGCAAGCTCTCATTTCCTTTTCCTATAAGGCATTAATCTCATCTTAAGAGCCCAACTCTCATGAACTAATCTAACCGTAACTACCTCCAAAAGGCTCCATCTCCAAATACCACCATATTGAGGACACAGGCTCCAACATGTAAATTTGGGGGAGACACAAACATACAGTCTATAACAGCATATTTCTGAGTCAATGTCTAGATTTTCCATTCTTTTTCCTTTTTTCTATGTGTGGATTCCATCAATGTGTATATTTCATTAATAGCCTGTTCTGTGGGGGTTCAGTCAGGCTGGTGGGAAAAAAATTAGTTATAACAGCCACAAACACTCTTGGAAGGCCTGAGAGTTTGCATAAGCTGCAGTAATAAATCTGCCTGAAGGCAGCCAGAGTCTCTCTGCAGGAGCCAGAGAGCTTAAGGTTCAAATACAAATGAATGTAGAGTAGTTTATCTAACTAACTTGTTTACTCATGTGGTCTTAAGACTAACCTTTGTTTTTCCGCAGGTGCTTAATTGCTTTCTACTCGGAAAGTCCACAATGTCAATTACCCTCTAGTGGTGTTTACTCACGACCTTTGTCAATTAATATCTACTGAATAAATGCAAGTCTCGCTAACTGAGTGAGGCTGTGGCTGCTACTAAGTGGCCCAAATGCTCAGCTGGACTGGCAAAGCAGAATATCTGTGTGTCAGTATACTTTTTTCATCCGTTGTTGGGTCAGGGTCTGTGGGACGGACCTCCACACTGTTCTCTTATTGCAACTTTATACAGTAGTCCGCCCTTATCTAAAGGAGATGCATTCCAAGACCCCCAGTGGATGCCTGAAACCTTGGATAATATTGAGCCCTGTAAATACTGTATGTGTGTGTGTATATACATATAAATATGATAAAGTTTAATTTATGAAATAAACATAGTAACAGATTAACAGCAATAACTCATCAGAAAACAGAAAAATTATAACAATACGCCAGCATCACTACACTTGCACTTTAGGGCCATCATTAAGTAAAACAAAGGGTACTTGAACACAAGCACTGCAAAACCATGACAGTGGATCTGATAGCCAAGACAGCTACTAAGTAACTAGCAGGTGGGTAGCATATACAGCCTGGGTGTGCTGGACACAGCTTGATTCATGTCCCTGGAGTGATGGCATAGGACTGTGCAAAATGTCACCATACTACTCAGAATAGCATCCAATTTAAAACTTATGAATTTTTATTTCTGGAATTTCCCATTTAAGAGTTTTGAACTGCAGTCAAACTTAGGTAACTGAAACTGTGGAAAGCAAACCCTCAGGTGAGGGGTCACCTGTTATAAGCCTTCACACTGGCTTACACCATATGATGAGTCCTCATGCTATACTTTCTTTTAAAATTTTTTCAGATATGTCTAGTTCCTTTGCCTGTTTATTCAAATTTTTCAATAAGGTTATTTATTTATTTATTTATTTATTTTATTTTATTTATTTATTTTTTTTTTTTTTTGAGACGGAGTCTTGCTCTGTCGCCCAGGCTGGAGTGCAGTGGCCGGATCTCAGCTCACTGCAAGCTCCGCCTCCCGGGTTCACGCCATTCTCCTGGCTCAGCCTCCCAAGTAGCTGGGACTACAGGCGCCCGCCACTTCGCCCGGCTAGTTTTTTGTATTTTTTAGTAGAGACGGGGTTTCACCGTGTTAGCCAGGATGGTCTCGATCTCCTGACCTCGTGATCCACCCGTCTCGGCCTCCCAAAGTGCTGGGATTACAGGCTTGAGCCACCGCGCCCTGCCAGGTTATTTAGGACTAAAACACCTCATTGGGATTTTGACAGGAATGCCAATAAACCTATAAATCATGCCGATGAGAACTAACATATTTACTCTGTTGAGTCTTTCAATCAATCAAGAAACCATATATCTTCAATTGTTTCAGTATTATTTTCTTTCTTTCATCAGCATTTTGTAATTTTCAGCACAAAGGTCTAATATATATTTTGTTTAATTTATACCAAAATATTTCATTTTCTATGGAATGATTATTAGCGGGTTTTTTTCTGATTTTTAAAAAATTATACTTTAAGTTCTAGGGTACATGTGCAGAATGTTCAGTTTTGTTATATAGGTATACACGTGCCATGGTGGCTTGCTGCACCCATCAACCCCTCCCCCACATTAAGTATTTATCCTAATGCTATTCCTCCTCTAGTTCCCCTCCCCTTAACAGGCCCTTGTGTGTGATGTTCCCCTCCCTCTGTCCACGTGTTCTCATTGTTCAACTCCCACTTATGAGTGAGAACATGCAGTGTTTGGTTTCCTGTTCTTGTGTTAGTTTACTGAAATAATGGTTTCCAGCTTCATCCATGTCCCTGCAAAGGACATGAACTCATCGTTTTTTATGGCTGCATAGTATTCCATGAGTATATGTACCGAATTTTCTTCATCCAGTCTATCATTGATGGACATTTGAGTTGGTTCCAAGTCTGCTATTGTGATAGTGCTGTAATAAACATATGTATGCATTTATAGTAGAGTGATTTATAATCCTTTGGGTATATACCCAGTAATGGGATTGCTTGGTCAAATGGTATTTCTAGTTCTAGATTCTTTTTTTTTTTTTTTTTTTTTGAGACAGATTCTCGCTCTGTCGCCCAGGCTGGAGTGCAGTGGCACAATCTCAGCTCACTGCAACCTCTGCCTCCCAGGCTCACGCCATTCTCCTGCAAATTCTGTCTCCCAGGTTTAAGTGATTCTCCTGCTTCAGCCTTCTGAGTAGCTAGGATTACAGGTGTACACCACCATGCCCAGCCAATTTATATATTTTTAGTAGAGACGGGGTTTTGCCATGTTGGCCATGCTGGTCTCGAACTCCTGACCTCAAGTGATTTACCCACTTCGGTCTCCCAAAGTGCTGGGATTACAGGCGTGAGCCACTGTGCCTGGTGGCCCTATCATTCTTTGTTCACTGTATGATCTTTAGAAGAAAGGTGGGCAACAGGTGGCCAGCAGTGGTCTACCTGTGGTGATTTTATTCTTTTTTTTTTTTTTTTTTGAGACGGAGTCCTGCTCTGTGCCCCAGGCTGGAGTGCAGTGGCGCGATCTCGGCTCACTGCAAGCTCCGCCCCCCCGGGTTCACGCCATTCTCCTGCCTCAGCCTCCCGAGTAGCTGGGACTACAGGCGCCTGCCACCTCGCCCGGCTAATTTTCTTGTATTAGTAGAGACGGGGTTTCACCTGTTAGCCAGGATGGTCTCGATCTCCTGACCTCGTGATCCGCCCGTCTCGGCCTCCCAAAGTGCTAGGATTACAGGCTTGAGCCACCGCGCCCGGCCAGTGATTTTATTCTTGATACCCTCTGATCTTTCTATGGCCACTATCTGTACCACGCTCGGAACAGCACAGAGACATTGGTAGAGAGAGGTTGTCCCCTCACCTCTGGCAGAAAATGGATGTTCAGACCCTTCACCTTCCTGACGTCAGAGCTAACACGTTCAATACAATAGTTATGGGCCATGGGTGGCTGGCTACTGGGTGCCTGGAATGTTGCTGCAATTTGCTAGAAACTAAATTGTAATTTGCTAGAAAGATAAAATACAGAGTTAGTTTCAAAGATATAGTTCCAAAAATATATATACTTCATTAATCATTACATATTGCTCACATATTACAATGATAATATTTTGGATATATTGGGTTAATTAAATTGTTACAACTAATTTCACCTGTTTCTTCTTCTTCTTTCTTAATTGTTTTTTTATTTTTGAGATGGAGTCTTGCTCTGTCGCCCACACTGGAGTACAATGGCGTGATCTTGGCTCACCTCAACCTCTGCCTCCTGGGTTTAAGCGATTCTCCTGTCTCAGCCTCTCTAGTAGCTGGGATTACAGGCACCTGCCATCATACCCAGCTAATTTTTGTATTTTTGTAGAGACGGGGTTTCACCATATTGGCCAGGCTGGTCTTGCACTCCTGACCTCGGGTGATCCGCCTGCCTCGGCCTCCCAAAGTGCTGAGATAACAGGCATGAGACACTGCACCCGGCTTTCTTTTCTTTCACTTTTATTTTCTTTCTTCTCTTCACTTTTCTTTCTTTCTCCTTTTTCTTCCTTCCTCTTCCTTCCTTTCTTCTTTCCTTCCTTCCTTCTTTCCTTCCTTCCTTCCTTCCTTCCTTCCTTCCTCCCTCCCTCTCTTCCTTCCTCCTCTCTTTCTCTCTCTCTTTCACTCTTTCTTTCTCTCTCTCTCTTTCTCTCTTCTTTTTTACTTGAGATGGAGTTTCGCTCTTGTTGACCAGGCTGGAGTGTGCACTGGGGCGATCTCAGCTAACTGCAACCTCCGCCTCCCTCTGCCTTCCGGGTTCAAGCGATTCTCTTGCCTCAGCCTCCCAAGTAGCTCGGATTACAGGCGCCCGCCACCACGCCTGGCTAATTTTTGCATTTTTAGTAGAGACGGGGTTTCATCATGTTGGCCAGACTGGTCTCAAACTCCTGACCTAAGGTTATCCACCCTCCTCGGCCTCCCAAAGTTCTGGGATTACAGGCGTGAGCCACCTCGCCTGGCCCTTCTTTATTTTTCAAGTCTGGCTACTAGAAAATTTAAAATTCACATGTGGTTCACATCTTATTTCAGAAGATTGGCTCCTTTTAAAAATCTCAGGCTGCTAGTTCAAAGCACTAGGAGCCAGGAAGGTCATAAAATCTGAAATTTTAAAATAATTATTTTTTAAAATTTGTGAATAGCCATATATTATTTATATTTATAACTGCTTATGACCTTATACACAAGGTTAGGGGAAAATACCCTCTGAGGTGGGCCTGGCTCAGCTCAGGTAGGAAGCCCTGCCTGAAAAGGCTGCAACCTGGGCTGTCACTCTTTCTTCACTTCGCCCAGCATTTGGTCATATCTTCTGTCACTCAGGGCCTGAAGGGGCGGGTCCTTAAACCTTATCCAATCAGGAGCACTGAGCTGGGAACCGTCCAATCAGGCACACAGCTGGAGTGGAAAGGACGGCTTCCGGGATGTGGCTGGGCCGTTGTTTCTCGCTGCTGCTGAGCTCCAGGTCTCTCCACTGTTCTGTGTCCTCAGCGTGTGTGGCTTCATGACCCGAAGGTATTGGGAGATCCATAGCTAAGATGCCAGGACCCCCTGAAAGCCTAGAAATGGTGAGAGTGCCGGGTCCGACATCGCGAGAGAGGGCAAGGGGTTGCTTGGAACCGGTGGGAAGTGGCTGTGACGTGACTCAGGCCTCCTCGCAGTCAGCTCCACAATCTGCGCCCGAGTTTTCCTTGCCCAGCTCGGCCTCAGTCTCCTTCAGTCATAAGTTGGCGGCTGCGCCGACAGCCGGGGCCTCGGGCGTCTGGTCTCTTCCCTGCACTGTGACTGTGCCCTGCCTGGAGCCCTCTCTGGCAGCTCTGCACCCGCAGCACCGCGTCTCAAATTGTGCAGGGACCACGGGAGGGTCGTCAGGGGAGAATCCTGAGTTGGGTTGCGGGTTCATGAATGCGAAGAGCTTTGGTCCGTGGGGTTCCCAGTTGCTATTTTTTCCTATTAAAAATTTATGGAGTCACTGCAAAAATATTAAAGAATTTAATCAGAGTGGTTCTAGAATTGTAGAGCACCCAGCTATGTTTTGTAGTTTGTGGTCTGTGGGAGAGGCTTGAAGGAAAATCTTTTATAAAATGCATGGTGAAGAAACCAAATTTAGTAATTGATTAGGTACAGTTACGTGGTTTCTTAATTTGTGCATTAAAGGTGAAAATTTCCTGGTTTTGTAATCAGAGCTTAATTGGCAGTTTATAGTTGCTGAAGCCTGAATTTTGTTTCTCTGAATGTAGTAATTAAAAATAATGCACCTGAGTTAGATTTAGATTTTTTTTTTTTTAAGTAAGAATCCAGGGACTAGAGATACCTCACTCTAATTGCCTGCCACTTATTTATTTTCACACTCCACAGGGAACTGATTTTCTGCTGTATTTTTCACCTGTGTCCCAAGCAGCGTCTTGGAACCCATCCCCCATTTCTCCAGCCTCACTCTGGCTTGCAGTAAGATAATTTCCAGTTTCTTCTGACGTTCCCAAATGCCAGGTTTTCCTCCCTGGTTCATATTATTGCCTTTTTGTCTTTTAGTGTACTTTTTTATACCATATTTTAATTATTTTTTTCGCAAAGCATTAAATGGTTAAATGGTGCGTTTAAGGAGATTTGTTATCTGTAAATATTTCCCATGAAAAGAAAGCAAATAATAATACTCTGACACTATACTGTCGTAAATCTCTGTGTCTCTTTTGCTTTTATCTTGTCTAGGCACAGAGATGTTACCGGAATGTTTTTGGGTCAAAGTTCTCCTTTGGAAAATTTATGGGATGATGTGTCCTCAGCCACCCTTTGGTTTTTTCCTGTTCATGGGTTTCAGTACTATCTGGGGATACACAATGGTAACTGCCATGGTTATGTTAGCTAGAGTGTCCATTGGATTTCAGCTTCTGGTATATTTTCTCCCATAAGATGACCTGAGGTATGGAGTGTATCCTCTCAAGGGAGCAAGTGGATATTCTGGGGCTAAGGGGAATCTGCCGGTGGGGTCTTATTTTGAAAGGGTAACCCCTTGAAATGTTAAAATTGCCTTCACCCAACCAGGCTTCCGTTTCTTAGAGACAAATTGCTGGTCAGCCAATCAGATGCTGGTAATGAGGGGAAAACACAAATAATTTCTGCCCCCTGGATTCTCTAAGGGGAGCAGAAAAATAGTGAAATAAATATAGTAAAAGAAAGGGAGTAAAAAAAAAAGTGAAAATTTTGTGACCAAAAAAATAGTATCCCAAAAGACAGACAAGAACAAAAACAAAACTGACTCCAGTGAGATGGTGTAAGAGCTGGCCAAGTAAAATGCAAGTGGGACAGTCACCGAGAAACAGTGCAGTGTCTTCTGGATGGGTGGTTCTTGAGCACACAATGAGCAGGAGTGGGTGGAAGAATCAAGTGATTGAATGGCCTTACTTGAAACATGAGTCAGACACATCTGTTATTTATTTATTTATTATTTATTATTTATTTTATTTTTATTTTTTTGGGACAAAGTCTCACTGTCGCCCAGGCTGGAGTGCTGTGGCCTGATCTTGGCTCACTGCAAGCTCTGCCTCCCAGGTTCACGCCATTCTCCTGCCTCAGCCTCCCGAGTCGCTGGGACTACAGGCGCCCGCCACCACGTCCGGCTAATTTTTTGTATTTTTAGTAGAGAGGCTTTCACCGTGTTAGCCAGGCTGGTCTCAATCTCCTGACTTCGTGATCCATCCGCCTTGGCTTCGTGAGCCACCGCGCCCAACCCATATCTGTTATTTAACCAGCACTTCCACTCATGGATTTGTCACCTTGAAGGGATTTGTTCACTTATTTTGACCTGAGTTTTTATAGTAGGGCTTGAAAGGTAGAAAAATATTTACAAAAGACATGAAAGATGTGAGTTTCAAAAAATTAGTATCTAATCATACATGTCATTTGTTAAAAATTCTCACATACCTTTTTCTTTCCCAGAGTGAGTTTACGAATTTTCTCAGGTGTTTTTTTTTTTTTTTTTTGTAACTGGGTGATTTCAAACAGAATTTCAGGGCTTAGCTTTTAGAATGCTGCCAAGAAAAAGAAGAGGAAAAAATCTCTATTTCATTTTTGCTGTAGAAAATGAATACATTTCCATGAGAAATTGTGGTAGATAATTGATTGGTTACATAGATTCATAAAAACATCAGTTCCTTTTTTTGCAAGATAAATTTTTGACAGTGAATATCTCTGTTCAAATCCTGTTTTCTTGATTCGTGAGTTTCATGCTAAATATTATGAGACAAAAGTTGGTACTGCCTAGAAGTGTTTTCATGACTCATTGTTTACTGCATGATTTTTAATGGAATTAATAGAATAAGACATTTATTTTCCAAAAGAAATAGATACTTTTTCTTTTCTTTTCTTTTTTGAGACGGAGCCTCGCTCTGTCGCCCAGGCTGGAGTGCAGTGGCCGGATCTCAGCTCACTGCAAGCTCCGCCTCCGGGGTTTACGCCATTCTCCTGCCTCAGCCTCCCAAGTAGCTAGGCCTACAGGCGCCTGGCTAGTTTTTTGTATTTTTTAGCAGAGACGGGGTTTCACCGTGTTAGTCAGGGTGGTCTCGATCTCCTGACCTCGTGATCCACCCGTCTCGGCCTCCCAAAGTGCTGGGATTACAGGCTTGAGCCACCGCGCCCGGCCTGCTTTTCTTATTAAGGTATACAGTATAAGCACCTTGGCCGGGCGCAGTGGCTAACGCCTGTAATCACAACACTTTGGGAGGCTGAGGCAGGTACATCACAAAGTCAAGAGATCAAGACCATCCTGACCAACATGGTGAAACCCCGTGTCTACTAAAAGTACAAAAATTAGCTGGGCATGGTGGCACGCACCTGTGGTGCTACTCGGGAGGCTGAGACTTGAACCTAAGAGGTTGAGGTTGTAGTGAGCCAAGATCGCACCACTGCACTCCAGGGTGGTGACAGAGACTCCGTCTCAAAAAAATAAATAAATAAATGTAAGCACTTAAAAATTTTTTTTTCCCTTATATGAACACTGTGTTTCAGTCATTTTGCTGAATTTTTTAAATACTTAATTTCAAAAACCAAGTGAGTAACTCTAACGTGAAAATTAAAGTTTGAGCCCAGTGACTCAGAGCTAAGGTTAATATTGAGCCTGCAAAAGTTGTTTATGAAAGGCCTAGTTAGTTTTTTTTCCGGAGAGCCTCCCCTGCAGAAGTTCCAGCCTGCTCACTCCAGTCATGGAAGAAGGCTTTCTGCTGACAGAAGCTGCGGAGTCCTGGAAAGCTACAGGCAGATGCAGTTAAGGCTAAGATAAAAGGGGACAGGGAGGGTCACACTAGCCATGTACTTGTTATTGTACATCAGGGATGCTACTGATTTAGTATCCTGAAACTTTGCTGAAGTTGTTTATCAGTTTAAATAACTTTTGTGCTGAGACTCTAGGATTTTGAAGATACAGAATCTTGTCATCTGCACACAGGAATAGTTTGACTTCCTCTCTTCCTGTTTGAATGCCTTTTATTTCTATCTCTTCCCTGATTGTTCTGGCCAAGACTTTCAATTCTGTGTTGAATAAGAGTTTTGAGAAAAAGCATTCTTGTCTTGTGCCAGTTTTCATGAAGGAATGCTTCCAGCTTGTGTTCATTTTCTATGTTGACTGTAAGTTTGTCATACTTAGATGACTCATTATTTTGATGTAGGTACCTCCAATGCCTAGTTTTTTGAAAGTTTTAAACATGAAGGATGGTAAATTTTATTGCAGACTTTTTTAACATCTACTGAAATAACCTTGTGGTTTTTGTCTTTAGTTCTGTTTACTTGAAGAGTAACATTTATTAATTGTATGTTGAACCAACCTTTTATTTCAGAGATACAGCCAAGTTGATCACATTAGCTTTTTGGTGTTCTCCTGGATTTGGTTTGCCAGTATTTTGTTGAGGATATTTTCATCAATGTTCATTAAAAATATCGGCCTCGAGTTTTCTATTTTTTTGTTTTTTATTTGCCAAATTTTCATATCAGAATAATGCTATTTTTATATAATGAGTTGGAAAGAAGTCCCTTTTTCTCTTTGAAATAATATTAGTAGAAGTGGTACAAGCTCTTATTTTACATCTGGTAGAATTCAGCTGTAAATTTGTCTGGTTCTTTGTTTTATTTTTGGTGGGTAGGCTATTTATGTATTTATTTAATTTTGTTTTATTTTACTTTTTGAGAAAGAGTCTCACTCTGTCGCCCAGGCTGGAGTGCAGCGGCGCAATCTCAGTTCACTGCAACCTCCACCTCCCGAGTTCAAGCAATTCTCCGCTTCAGCCACCTGAGTAGCTGGGATTACAAGTGTGGACCACCACACCCAGCTAATTTTTGTATTTTTAGTAGAGATGGGGTTTCACCATGTTGACCAGGCTATTCGCTATTCTTGAACTTCTGACCTCATGATCCACTCGCCTCGGCCTCCCAAAGTGCTGGGATTATAGGCTGAGCCACCATGCCCGGACAGCTATTTATTTATTTATTTATTTATTTTTATTTATTTATTTTTTGAGACAGAGTCTCACTCGGTCGCCCAGGCTGCAGTGCTGCCACAATCTCGGCTCACTGCAACCTCTGCCTTACGGATTCACCCCATTCTCCTGTCTCAGCGTCCCGAGTAGCTGGGACTACAGGCGCCCGCCTTCATGCCCGGCTAATTTTTTGTGTTTTTAGTAGAGATGGGGTTTCACCATGTTAGCCAGGATGGTCTCAATCTGACCTCGTGAGCCACCACACCCGACCCTGACTGGCTATTTGTTACTAATTCAGTTTTGGAGCTTGTTATTGGTCTATTCAGGGATTCAATTTCTTATTTGTTCAGTCTTTGGAGGATGTATCATTGCTCCAAGGTTACAATCCTCAAGCTTGGCCCAGCGAACTTTCTAATTCATGTTTCCTCAGTTTTTTCCTTTTAGGTAGACATATTACTTAGAATGTGCTAGAGGAACCTCTATGAAGGGATCTCTCCTTTGATTGTACTCCGCTTGCTGTAACACCCAAGGATGCGGAGTCAGGTTAATCCCACCTAGAATCTGCACATAGAGTCAGGCCTCTGCCTGGGATTTACAAGACAGGGCCAGACTTTCGATTGAGAATGTACTGAAAACCAACAAAATATATTTTCTGCATTGTGAGATGTCAACATAGACATCTTAAAGCCCCCCTTTGAGAGTGTGGCTTTGTAAGCTTTTCAGATCTTGTTTGGTGACCTGCTACAGTTATATGAGAGGCTCCAGGTATAAATAGAATCTGATGACAGAATCTGTAAGTGTAAACAAGCATCTTCAGAGTGAGAGATCAAGGCCACAAAGTATCCAGAGCCATGACCACAACTATACCTACCTGTAAATTGTAATTATGGAGTAGAGTATTCTTGTCCTTCTTACGCAAAAGCTAGCAAATCAGGATAGGTTGTCCAGATTCTGGAGCTCCACCAAAGCAGTTCTGTTTTCTATTTAGAATCAGCCTGAGTTTCTCCAGTTCGGCTTATCATTGGGCCATCAGCCTTGGGTCACTGGGAACCCTCTCACAATCACCTAGGTTTCTTTAAGACATTTGAGGATGTCAGGGACAGAATTGTGTCAGGCTGACAAGAGTGATTAATTCTGCTTGTGTCTCAGTGTAAGAGAAAGGAGTCATTCTGTGTTTTTTTCTCCCTCATAAGAGATAACTTTGGTTGGTGCCCAAATTAAAGTTTATCAAGTTTTCTGCTAGTTGGGTGAAAGACAGAGGAGGTCTGGCAACTCAAATAAACTAATTGCTTCCATTTTATATTATCATTCAAAAAATAGATGAAGCAGTCATGGTCCCTACCATCCAGGAACTTTTAGTCTAGACTAGCAACTGAATACATGGTTGAATTAAGCATTATATGGTTGGTAGAATGAATAGATGTTTGGGAAAAACAACAACAACAACAACTTGGGCCACTTTTTGAAAATATTGCTGTGACTTCTGATGTTATCACCTGAAGGGATATTTATGGACTGAAGAGGTGTTATTATTTGTGTTTATTTTACTTTTCTAAGAATACATATTTATCTTCTAATAAAATTATCCTAGAAAACTTTAAAAGATTCATTTAAATTGCTTATTAGTGTATGTTATAAAATTGAGAGCAGTGGCAAAAATAGATTAAAGTTACATAAACTCTGGGATTTAAGTTTTTCTTAGGTAAGCTTAGGAAAAACAGAACTGGAAATACCTCAGTGGCATAGAGAACAAATTCAACCTAGGGTCTTCTCCCTGCCCCAGTTCTGATCAGATTCACTTTTTTTGGAGGCATTTTTAGCTCTGGCCCCACTCTGGAGTCTTTCCTTACAAAACTGATTTATAGAGATTCACGTTTTGGCTGGTAAATCCTGCTGACTTTCTAGAGCTGGTGCTCACAATATCCTGAAACCCAAAAGTAGATACATAAGAAAAATAAACTATACATTTTAAGATCTTAATTTTTAAATTTTGTAGTAAAACCAGTGCTTACGGAAACATTCCATTTAGCAACTTGTTTTCTATTCCTGCAGATCCAGTAGTTGCTATACAAGTCACAAACAAGTATATATAAACAGAAAAAATCCTCTAAACTACATTAAACTCTTTCTGTCTATATTTCTTTATATATCTTCATCTGTCTATATTTAGCTTTTGGTTTATTTTTAAGAAAATCAATGACAGAGAAACAGAGGAAGAAATACTAATTCTGGGCCCTTTATCTAAATCCTGAGAATTATTGAACACTTAGTATGAACTTCGAAGGTCTTATTAGGATTTAATCACAGAATGTGTTATTCCCAGCACCATGCTCTGTATCATACTCTTGAGCACATAGTACCTGCGCAAGAATGCTGAATGTAAGGGGCTCTGTGCTGTGCCTGCTTTCTCTAATGCTAATGATAAGCCCAGGTGGAGCAACATAGCAACATTGACTTTGACAGGGGACTTGTTTGGAACACCCATTCATGGACCCTTTCTAAACTTGCAGAATCACATTACATAAAGTGGGACCAACATTACCAAGTGATTTTTGAGTTCATTAAAGCTTGAGAGGCGATGCTTAGCTAAGTGACTATCAGCCCAGGCTTCTCATTAGGATCACATGGCCAATTTGCAGACATCTCTTTACTTGTGCCATCTCCCCAGGTTCTGTGTATTGTTCTAGGTGAAAGTATTCATGTTGTTTTAATTGTTTCTCATGTGACGCTAAGGTGAGGACAAAATCAAGTGGGTGGGGTTCAAGATACATTCATGAGAGTTGAGTTTCACCTTTGCACTAAAAGGTAGTCACAGGAACTGTTCTATTTGGTTTTAATAGGAAGAGGTCAGTGTGACCCATATTTTCATCACCATAGCAGAAATTGCTGGTTTTTGTGGCAAGGGCGGGCACATGAAGACAGAAATAGAGAAACATATTTTTATATTCATTGAGCAGCTTGTTGTTCCTGAATCTCTGCTGTTACAAAGGACAGAAATGGGTGGGCTTTTTCTGCAGGTCTTAGTTCTTTTTTCTGTAGTTGTGAGGCTAGCAGGTAAATGGGTGGTGCTGACTTCTTTACAGGAATTTTCTCAAGATGCAGGTGTAACTTCTCCAGAGAATGTCATCTGAAAAGGATTTCCAAAGAAGGCAAAAGAGGAAAAATGGCTTTTTTTTTTCAGCTAAATATGTCTCAGATGAAGATCTGTGTCCACTCTGCCTCATGGAATGCCATGCATTTAGTCCTTGCAAACCTTTACTTCTCTACTTGTGTTTCTTTTCCCCTAATGAGTTTAACGACTTTTTAAAATTCTTGTGATAGTCAAGGGTCTCTGCAAAATGTTTCTCTCCTATATCCCAGAACCTTCTCTACACTCTCTAAAGCATGACTTCTTATATACCATGCAAAATTCTTAAAATGAATTTATAGTCTGCACTATTTAAAATGTTCCCTTTGTTGCCGTTGAACATGGGAAAATGTAGATATTCAAGATTCCCACTGGCGGAAAGCTGGGCTCCTTAGTAAAGATAAATAGCATGTAGTCTTGTGACTTCATCTGTTTTCTCCATTAACTCTGTGCGGAACAGGATTAGGAAAATGCTTATTTAAACAGGATAGCGTTTATTACCCTGAAAATTCTGAAAAAAAGTTATTGAGAGATACCTGCTCTCTCGGGTGCTAAAGAAAGACTACTTTAAAATGTTATTAAAAATTACAGACCATAGAAGATATCTGCATCTTGAACTCCACATAATACTGACTTTTCTGTATGGTTAAATTCAGACTAGAATTTACTTTTTGAGAGGCAGTATCTCAGCAGTGATGATGTGTTCTTCTGTGTGCATCGCATCAGCACATCATAAACATTTGTCCTAATGCAGTTGATTTTAAAATTTACTTAAAGAGCTCTCTGAAATACTTATTTCACTATAGAGTTCATTATTTTTCTCTTCATTATTAAGTATCTTTATGTAGCTAAAGAAGAGCTGTGCATAAACCATCACATTTAATCCGGCAGCTGCCTTTCTTTCTTAGGTTTTCCTTGCATATATCTGTCTTTGGAAAATGAAGACTCTTGTCTTTGTTTACAGGGCAGAAAAATTGAGTAAAACACAGGTTCTTCCGCTTACGGGATATTTGACAAAATATTCTTTCTGGGCCAAACACATTGGCATTACTAGTGAGCTTGTTAGAAATTCAGAAAGCAGAGTTTATTTCAGATCTTCTGGAAAAAAAAATTGTGCACAAGATCTTCAGTTTATTGTTCACATTAAAACTTGAGAGGTGCCTTCTAACTCAACATCTTTTTTGTCTGAAAAATATACACAACTCGTTCTTTGTGTGGCAAATATAGCACTAAAAAAGTACATGTTTGTGTTTATGCATTTAGTTTTATACTTTAGTATTCATAAAAGTATATATACACTGGTGTTGTAGATCTTATACCATTCTCATCCCTCAGAGAATACATTAGAGATATTTCTGTGTTGAAAATTGTTGAATAACTTCAGTCATTCCTGTAAGTCAGAACCAAGCTTTTTTACTCTCTCATTTAACCTTAACTCAAATGATAAATTTTGCCCACGTGTAAATATGTGTGTGTGTGTGCACATGTGCATGCGTGTGTGTGTTTGTTTCAGGGGCCGTTGACATTTAGGGATGTGGCCATAGAATTCTCTCTGGAGGAGTGGCAATGCCTGGACACTGCTCAGCAAGATTTGTATAGGAAAGTGATGTTAGAGAACTACAGAAACCTGGTCTTGGGTGAGAATAACTTTAATACACAATTCCTTATATACCCTAAAGTTTTCATTTCTCTGTTTTCGTAGAATAATTTTTGATAATTTATGCTTTTCATAAATGAGTTTCTGATGCCTGTTTTAAAAAAATCTTGAGGAATTGTCCATGTAAAAAAAAAATTCTTCAGGATGTTTTATCTTGGCCTGATCTTTTTACATGTCTGAGCTGGTCTATATCCTTCACTCTAGAGTAGTGATAATTTCAGAAATTTAGTAGTATAAAATATTGTTGCCCATATGTTAAAATCTATATGCGACCACTAATTTTTTATCCATGAATACTGGGTGGTGAAATTAAGCACCTACAAATTTAAAATATTTTCTAAATGTTAAGAACTTTCTGTCATTAAATAGTATTTTGGGATAAATTTTCTAGAATATTCTATTACATCCTCTTTATTAAGCATGGTACTAGGTAGGCAATTAGAGAATACGGGCAAGATTCATGTTATTTATTTTTAATAAAGCAGGTATTGATGTCTCTAAGCCAAATCTGATCACCTGTCTGGAGCAAGGAAAATATCCCTGGAATATGAAGAGACACAGTATGGTAGTGAAACCCCCAGGTAGGTGAGAGTGAATGAAACAGTTGACATAGATGAAAGGTTGAAAGATTAAAAAAAAAAAAAAGCCCGTCCCTGCCAGGCGCAGTGGCTCACGCCTGTAATCCCAGCACTTTGGGAGGCCGAGGCCAGTGGATCGCCTGAGCTCAGGAGTTCAAGACCAGACTGTTTTATACCAACATGGTGTAAACTCTGTCTCTACTAAAAATAGAAAAATTAGCCAGGCGTGGTGGCAGGTGCCTGTAATCCCAGCTCCTCAGGAGGCTAAGGCAAGAGAATTGCTTGAACCGGGAGACAGAGGTTGCAGTGAGCCGAGATCGCACCACTGCACTCCAGCCTGGGGGACAAAAGCAAGACTTCATCTCAAAAAAAAAAAGAAAAGAAAATAGTTATCAAGTGAATATAATACCATCACCAACTCTGTCCTGCTGATTTGGGAAGCTGTGTTCCAAAGCAAAGAGTTTCCTGGAAGCCTGAGGTATATATATTTTTGTTGTTGTTGTTTTTGTTCTCACATAGGGCCATCTTCTGTCTTATGCTTTTAAATTCTCTAAGGATTCTACTTTCTCTTCATTGATACTCCTTTAAGTTTACAGTGAGAGCGAAAATCCTCTTCATGGCATATAAGAGACTGCACAATCTGACTGCTTTTCCATTGTTTTGGGAGACACACAAATATCTGCATCTGCATGATTTTGAGAAACTTGTGTTAAACTATTTTATTAGTTCTCTTTTTGCATCATTTCTAAAATGTGTGAGAGTAGTGGTCTCTGTTCTATTGGTTTTTATGTTAATTTTCTGAACATTCCATCCTATTCTTGTTAGTATATTCTGGAAATATAGTTTGAAATTATAAAGTATGATGTCCCTCTGTTTTTTTTTCTCATAATTAATTTGGCTATTTGAAGTTTATTGTAGTTTTTTGTAAATTTTAGAATTGTAGTTTTCATTACTATAAGAAAACATGCTACTGGAATTTTGATAGGAAGTTTCCTGAATCTATAGATTACTTTAGAGAATATAGTACTTTAACAGTATTTATTAATTTTTTTTTTTTTTTTTTTTTTTTTTTTGAGACGGAGTCTCGCTCTGTCACCCAGGCTGGAGTACAGTGGCCGGATCTCAGCTCACTGCAAGCTCCGCCTCCTGAGTTTACGCCATTCTCCTGCCTCAGCCTCCCGAGTAGCTGGGACTACAGGCGCCCGCCACCACGCCCGGCTAATTTTTTGTATTTTTTTAGTAGAGACGGGGTTTCACCGTGTTAGCCCGGATGGTCTTGATCTCCTGACCTCGTGATCCGCCCGTCTCGGCCTCCCAAAGTGCTGGGATTACAGGCTTGAGCCACCGCGCCCGGCCCAGTATTTATTTTTTCAATCCATAAATATGAAATATTTTCAAATTTATTTGTGTCTTCCCTAATTTCTTTTATTGATTTATATCTTTCATTGTTAAGATTTTTTGTCTCTTGGGTTAAATTTGTTCTCAGAAATTAATTATTTTATTTATATTTTTAAAAAGATTGTTTTCTTGGTTGGCACGGTGGCTGGGGCCTGTAATCCCAGCAATTTGGGAGGCTGAGGCAGGTGGATCACTTGAGTTCAGGAGTTTGAGACCAGTCTTGCCAATACGGTGAAACCCTGTCTCTACTGAAAATATAAATAATTATTTGGGTGTGGCGGTGAGCACTTGTAATCAATCCCAGCTACTCAGGAGGCTGAACCAGGGGAATCACTTTTACCAGGGAGGCAGAGGTTGCAGTGAGCCAAGATCACTGTATTACACTCCAGCCTGGGCCACAGAGCAAGACTGTGTCTCAAAAAAAAAAAAAAAAAAAAATTAAAAAGAATAAATTTTTTTTTTTTTGAGATGGAGTCTCACTCTGTTGCCCAGGCTGGAGTGCAGTGATGTGATCTCTGCTCACTGCAAGCTCCGCCTCCTGGGTTCTTGCCATTCTCCTGCCTCAGCTGCTTGAGTAGCTGGGACTACAGGCACCAGCCACCATGCCTGGCTAATTTTTTTGTATTTTTAGTAGAGACAAGGTTTCGCCATGTTAGCCAGGATGGTCTCGATCTCCTGACCTCATGATCCACCCGCCTTGGCCTCCCAAAGTCCTGGGATTACAGGTGTGAGCCACCATGCCTGGCCTAATAAAACTTTTTAAATTTCTATTGTATCCAATAGCTTGTTTTAAGTGTATAGAACAATAACATACGTTTATGTTAATTTTATATTTTGTTAATTTACTGAGTGTATTTATTAGTTTAAACAAATTTCAGTGTACTATGGTTTTTTATGTGTAAGATTATATATTCCTCAAACAGCAACTTTTACTTGTCTTCAGTTTCAATGGCTTAAAAAAATTTTTTTTTTCATTATTCTGCCACATACTTCCAGTGCTATGTTAAAATAGAAGCATTGACAACGGGCACAATAGAGTTTACTATTGGTATCTGTGAATTTGAAACAGCAAACAACTCCTTAAGTTTTCATAAACTAATTTCAGGAGGTAGAGATCTTTTCTTGGGTCCCCAGGGTTCTGGGATACCCCCTGGGTTTGTAGTGGAGTGGGGTTGTAACTTGGTTGTAAGGCTGCTGGGTCTGCACTAGGGTCCACATTTAGTTGTCTTGTTGCAAGAGGCTTGGGTAGTTGTAATTCCCAATTTTTTTTTTTTTTTTTTTTTGAGACAGGAGTCTCGCTCTGTCACCCGGCTGGAATGCAATGGTATGATCTCAGCTCATCAAAACCTCTGCCTCCCTAGTTCAAGTGATTCTCCTGCTTCAGCCTCCTGAGTAGCTGGGATTACAGGTGCCTGCCAGCACTCCCAGCTAATTTTTTTGTGTTTTTAGTGGAGACTAGGTTTCACCATGTTGGCTAAGCTGGTCTCGAACTCCTGACCTCAGGTGATCCGCCCGCCTTGGCCTCCCAAAGTGCTGGGATTACAGACGTGAGCCACCGTGCCCGGCCACTCGTTTCTTGTAAATGCTTGTTAGAAGTTTCGCATCAGAATATTTTATTTATAATTATACTGATATTCTCTGAAATTTTACTGCCAGTTATTCAAAATACCTGCCTTTGATGAGTATACACTTACAGTCAAACACTGTAGTCAGATTCTTTCTTAATGGTACGTTAATGTTGCATACCAAATTGTATGAGTAAACATGTCTCTTATTGTTGTGCAGTTTCATATTAGTGGTGTTTTTTTTGTTTTTTTTTTTTGTTTTTTTGAGACGGAGTCTCGCTCTGTGGCCCAGGATGGAATGCAGTGGCTGGATCTCGGCTCACTGCAAGTTCCGCCTCCCGGGTTCACGCCATTCTCCTGCCTCAGCCTCCCAAGTAGCTGGGACTACAGGCGCCCGCCACCTTGCCCGGCTAGTTTTTTGTATTTTTTAGTAGAGATGGGGTTTCACTGTGTTAGCCAGGATGGTCTCGATCTCCTGACCTCGTGATCCACCCGTCTCGGCCTCCCAAAGTGCTGGGATTACAGGCTTGAGCCACCGCGCCCGGCCTCATATTATTGGTGTTTTAGTGTAGGTTTCTTAATATCAGCTTATCATGGTTTTTGGTTGTTTTATGTATTACAATTTTAGTCAATTTGCAATTCTGTCTGTATACTTTATGTTGATGTGAGGTTTACTTAAAAGATAAGTCAGCCATATGTCTGTCACAATCATATATGTGTGTTTATCTATAAATATGACCCCAATATTGGTTATGGCTTATCTTGTATATATTCTTTCTTTCTTTTTCTTTTTCTTTTTTTTTTTTTTTAGGTGGAGTCTCGCTCTGTTGTCCAGGCTGGAGTGCAGTGGCGCAATCTCAGCTCACTGCAATCTCTGCCTCTCAGGTTCACATCATTCTCCTGCCTTAGCCTCCCAAGTAACTGGGACTACAGGCATCTGCAACCACATCTGGCTAATTTTTTGTATTTTTAGTAGAGAGGGGGTTTCACCATGTTAGCCAGGATGGTCTCGATCTCCTGACCTCGTGATCTGCCCGCCTCAGCCTCCCAAAGTGCTGGGATTACAGGCATGAGCCACTGCGCTCTGCCTCTTGTATATATTCTTTCTTAGCTGATTTTCAGTGGTGGTTTTATCTTGTCTAAGTGAGTAGTCATGTAAATATTTTCACCATTTCTTGTTTTCATGATTTGTTTAATCATGAATATATATTTCCTTTGTGTAAGAGAAACACTTCTGTGATTCAAAGGTAATTTTTGAAAAGATTTATAATTCTTTGTTTTTTTCAGTTTTTTGGTTAGAAAATTAATTGTTGTAAAAACACATAAGATTTAGCGTCTTAAATCTATTTAAGTGTACATTTCAGGGTCCAACATGTGGGTGGCTCACATGTATAATTTCAGAAATTTGGGAGTCCAAAACAGGAAGATCACTTGAGCCCAAAAGTTTCAGACCAGCCTGGGCACCATATGAACCAGCCTGGGCAACATATGAAGATTCCCTCTTTACAAAAATTTTTAAAAAGTAGTCAGGCATGGTGGTGTGCGCCGGTGGTCCCAGCTACTTGGGAGATTGAGAGGGGAGGATTACTTGAGCCTGGACAAGTTTGAGGCTGAAGTGACCCTTAATTGTGCCACTTCACTTCGGCTTGGGTGACAGAGTGAGACCCTATCTCAAAAGGAAGCTATATATTTCAGGCATGTTAAGTATATTCACATAGTTACGCAAAAGACTTCTAAAAGTTTTACATCTTGTGAAACTAAAACCCAGTACCCATTAGGTAACAATAACGCATTTACCCTCTCCCCAGGCTTGACAAACACCCTTCCAATTTCTCTTTTTATAAGTGTGACTACTTAAGATATCTTATATAAGTGGAATCATACGGTATCCATCATTTCATTTCTGACATATAGGTGACATTTGGAAAGTTTATCGTAAAATGTGATAATTTCTTCTTTAAAACTGAATAATATTTTATTGTGTATATATATATATGCAACACTTTTGATGTGTTTATAAATCAAGAGACATCTGAGTTGCTTCAGCCCTTTGGCTTTTGTGAATATGGGTACAATAAACATGGATGTTCTGATAGGTCTTCCAGGTCTTGTGTTTCATATTTTGACTATAAATTCATAAATGGGATTGCTGTATTTGATAATTCAATTTTTAATTATTTGAGAAACATAACATTTTAAAATAATGACTGTATCTTTGTTTTCTACTAACAATATAGGTTTCATTTTTATTGCATCATCAACAGATTTGGTGTGCTTAAAAAATTTATAGTGGCCATTGTTATGGATGTGAGGCAATTTTGTTTTTCACTGTGATTTTCATGTGTTTCTGTACAAAGTAGAGAAATGTTCTGTGTCATTTCAAGTGCTCTTTTTCTATATGTGTATCTTTTCTGATGAAAATTTTGTTCAATTGCTCATTTCTAAATCAATTTAGCATTATTGTTCAGTTTTAAGAGTTGTTCATATATTATGAATATTAACTCCTATCACATATGATTTGCAAATATTTTCACCTATTTCCTAGAAGGCATTTTCCCTCAATTGAATATTTTTTTTAATGTGCAGAAATTTTCAAGTATAGTGTAGTTACATTTTTCTGTTTTTTTCTTTGTAATTCATGCATTTAATATCGTATCTAAGAAAATGGTGCCAAGACCCATATCATCTCATTTTTTTAAGAGATTTGTTATTTTTTCATGTCTAAGTTTTTTTGGTTTTGTTTTTGGTTTTGAGATGGAGTTTCATTCTTGTTGCCCAGGCTGGAATGCAATGGCACGATCTCGGCTCATGGCAACTTCAGTCTTCCAGGTTCAAGCAATTCTCCTCCCTCAGCCTCCCAAGTAGCTGGGATTACAGGCAAGCACAACCACGCCCAACTAATTTTGTATTTTTAGTAGAGACTAAAAATACATGTTGGTCTCTGTGTTGGTCAGGCTGGTCTGGAACTTCTGACTTCGGGTAATCCACCCACCTTGGCCTCCCAAAGTGCTGGGATTACAGGCATGAGCCACCACGCCTGGCCGCATGTCTATGTATTTTTTTTGTAAACTTTTTGTATATAGTTTTAAAAAATGATGTAACTTTATTTCATCAGTGTTGATGTTGTTTTTAACATTTTTTGAGAAGATTATCTTTTCTCTATTGTGCGTTCATGGCAACTTTGCGAAAGATCATCTAATCATATACAGAAGGCTTCATTTCTGGGCTCTCTGTTCTTTCATCTTTTTATTTTTGTGTAAATATCACACTGTTTTTGTTATTGCAGCTTTTAATGTGTTTTGAAATCAGAAAGTATAATGTCTCTTTGTTCTTTTTTATGAGTGTTTTACGAGTTATAGTTTATAATCAAATTATAAAATATGAAGCAGGCCGGGTGCGCTGGCTTACACCTGTAATCCCAACACTTTGGGAGGCTGAGGCAGGCAGATTGCCTGAGCTCAGGAGCTCACAACCAGCCTGGGCAACAAAGTGAAACCCCGTCTCTACTAAAATACGAAAAATTAGTAGGGTGTGGTGGCGCGTGCCTGTAGTCCCACCTACTCAGAGGCTGAGGCAGAAGAATTGCTTGAACCCGGGATGCGGAGGTTGCAGTGAGCTGAGATTGCTCCACTGCACTCCAGCCTGGGTGACAGAGTAAGACTCCATCTCAAAAAAAAAAAAAAAAAGTTAATGTTTTTGCAATAAAACTGCACTATTGTAATTTGTTTTGTTTTGTTTTGTTTTGTTTTTGTTTTTGTTTTTTTAAGACGGAGTCTGGCTCTGTTGCCCAGGCTGGAGTGCAGTGGCCGGATCTCAGCTCACTGCAAGCTCTGCCTCCTGGGCTTACGCCATTCTCCTGCTTCAGCCTCCCGAGTAGCTGGGACTACAGGCGCCCGCCACGTCGCCTGGCTAGTTTTTTGTGTTTGTTTTTCTTTTAGTAGACACGGGGTTTCAACATGTTAGCCAGGATGGTCTCAATCTCCTGACCTCGTGATCCACCCATCTCGGCCTCCCAAAGTGCTGGGATTACAGGCTTTTTTGTTTGTTTGTTTGAGATGGAGTTTCGCTCTTTCACCCAGGCTAGAGTGGGGTGGCTGAATCTCAGCTTACTGTATCCTCCGCCTTTTGGTTTCAAGCGATTCTCCTCCCTCAATCTCACATTGCATTAAATCCGTAGATTACATTGAGCATTATGGACATCTTCAAAATATTTCAAATTTTGAACAAGAGCATGCTGAAGGGTGTGTTGTTTAATTTCTATGTATTCATACTTTTTTTTTCTATTTTGTACTGCTGAGACCAGCTCGACTGGGGAGACCCCAACCCAGAGGCGCTAGAGGAATTAAAGACACACACACAGAAATATAGAGGTGTGAAGTGGGAAATCAAGGGTCTCATAGCCTTCAGTCTCACCTGAACAGAGATTTACCCACGTATTTATTAACAGCAAGCCAGTCATTAGCTTTGTTTCTATAGATATTAGATTAAGTAAAAGTATCCCTTATAGGAAATGAAGGGATGGGCTGAAATAAAGGGATGAGTTGGGCTAGTTATCTGCAGCAGGAGCATGTCCTTAAGGCACAGATTGCTCATGCTATTGTTTGTGGTTTAATAATGCCTTTAACCGGTTTTCTGCCCTGGGCAGGCCAGGTGTGCCTTGCCCTCATTCTGGTAAACCCACAACCTTAGCGTGGGCATTATGGCCATCATGAACACGTCACAGTGCTGCAGAGATTTTGTTTATGGCCAGTTTTGGGGCCAGTTTATGGCCAGATTTTGGGGGGCCTGTTCCCAACATGTCCCCCTTCTTTGATTTGCAAATCGATAAAGGCAAAGGCAGCTTTGTCGCAGTGAGCTACTTCTTGCAGGAGTCAAGATCCATAACTACAGACTATCAACACAGATTAAAAGCACAATCATTGAACTCACAGAGCTTCTGAGTGTTTTTGTCCATTTTAATGGGTTACTAGGTGCTAATCTGTCTGCAGCTCCTTTAAGCCCTGTAGTTCTTGGCAGTAAGGTCCAGGTGTGCCTGGGATGCTTTAAATATTTGTTCTTTTAATTTTGCAATATTCAAAGATAAGTCTGTAGAGTGTCTTTCTGGATGCTTTTTTATTCTTTCCCAAACTTTGATCTTATTAAGAACTATTAATAGTTTCCACAAATCCTTGTGTTTAGCTCCTACAGTGGGCCATATAATTTGAGGTTGAGATGCCACTATACCGCCATGGTTCCAGATAATAGGAACTCTCGCTGAACTTCTTATCATTTCTACCATCTGACTGTTTTGTTCAGATCAGCTGAACATAGTGTGGCCATGGCACACAGACTGAGAGGTGCAATTTAAGCTAAACATCCCCTTAGGGGACCAGTTAATAATGATTCCATAGGAATCGTTGTGCAGCACCTCTGCCCATTCTGCAATGCAGTCTTTCTAAAGTATGTTCATTTTTTCTGGTCAGGTTCTATTTTGTTTACAAATAGGTTTTTGAGGGCAGTATTCCTCAATTATAGGAGCAGATTTATTATGGTAAATACTGAGATCAGAAAGCATGTGTAACTGCGTCATAGAGTGATTACATCCAGGCATTATTACCAGCCAAGATAGATAAATGTGCCCAATAAGTATAATTGTTCTCTGTGTCAGCCGTTATTGAAGGAATACTCACAGCAATGGTGATAACCGCTATCATAGCTACCACTAAATTACTCATTGTGACTGGTTGTCCCACTTTACTCAGGTTTTCTTCTGCCATCTGTGACAGCTTCTTGATCTGTCCCAAGGTGGGTGGCTGTGTTCAATGGGTGTTGCTTGTGACAGTAGGGGTCTTCCTCAGCATCAGTCTCGACATGGCTGGAACCGGGGGGTCCTCAGGATCCTCCCAGAATCTTTTCCTCAGCATCTGGCTCATGATAAAAGTTTCAGGTGTCTTGATGGTATCCAAATCGGCTATTGATTTTGGCCTGGAGGAACAAAAGCATAACCTCTACCCCAAGTTATTATTTTACCTATTTCCCAACTTTTCGTTATCAGCTATCTCCATCAAATCAGTTCTGCTTCTGTCTTTGCAGCTGGTTTCTGTAGATGCTGTTCAGCTGCTGATAACATCTGGCCTTTGGGCAGGCTCAAAAAATTTAAACTTACTAATGCTAGATTCAGTTGCATCTGTGGGGTTTCCTATTCTCTATTTTGCCCCCTCTGCTTCTGCAACTGCTGTGTTAGGGAGAGATTCATTCTTTCCAATATGGCTTGTCCTTGAGAATTGTATGGGATACCAGTAATGTGTTTAATATTCCACATAGAGAAAAATGTAGCTGTAGCTTGGCTAGTGTAGCCTGGGGCATTATCCGTTTTAATAGAAGCTGGAATGCCCATCACCACAAAGCACTGCAAAAGGTGATGTTTAACACAGGCAGAAGACTCTTCTGATTGGCATGTAGGCCAGACAAAATGACAAAAGGTGTCCACACATACATGTACATAAGCTAGTCTCCCAAATGAGGGAACATGTGTGACATCTATTTGCCAAAGAGAGTTAGGTTCCAATCATCGAGGATTAACTCCTCCTGTAAAAGATGAGGAATGTACCATTTGGCAAGTTGGGCATTGCTGGATAATAACTTTAGCTTCTTTCCAGGTAATGCTGTATCTGCGTTTGAGACCAGAGGCATTAACATGGGTTAAATTGTGAAAATGTCTAGCATTAGATACTGCATTAGCAACTAGGCAATCAGCCATTTGATTCCCTTCAGTCAAAGGTCCTGGAAGAGGTGTATGAGCCCTAATGTTAGTGATGTAAAAAGGGTGCATTCTACTCCTAACTGCTGTTTGCAGTTGGGTAAATAAAGTCATCAGTTGTTCATCAGTATGAAATCGTAACTGAGCATTTTCAATTAACTGTGTGGAATGAACCACGTATGAAGAATCAGAAATCACATTAATAGGCATATCAAAAGCAATCAATACCTCAGTTACCGCTACAAGCTCTGCTTTTTGAGCTGAAGTATAGGGCATCTGGAAAACTTTACTTTTTGAGCCAGAATAAGAAGCTTTACCATTACTAGACCCATCTGTTAAAACATTCTCAATACCTTCAATTGGTTTACATTTAGTTATTTTAGGGATAATCCAGTTAATTTCAAAAACTGAAACAATTTTGTTTTAGGAAAATGATTATCAACAATACCCACAAAGTCAGCTTAATGGGTTTGCCAAGTAAGACTGTTTATAAAAGCTTGCTGTATTTGTGCCTTCATGGGAGGGATAATAACTTTTCCAGGATCATATCCATGTAATTTAGCAATCCAGGTTCTCCCAATCTCTATCATAGTAGTGATTTGATCTAAATAAGGAGTTACAGTCCATGAATTAGTATGTGGAAGAAAAAGCCACTCTACTAAGTCCTGTTCTTGGATAATAACACCAGTAGGTGAATGCTGAGTTGAAAAAATTAGCAAATCTAGAGTCTTCTCCAGATCTATTGTATTTTTTTGAGCTTTATGAACTTGCTTCTCAATTAGTTGTAACTCTCCCTCAGCCTGACCTTTGTTAATTGTCGAGGGCTAGTGAGACTAGGCTTTCCTCTAAGGATAGAAAACAGATTACTCATGGCATAGGTAGGAATGCCTAGAGCAGGTCATATCCAATTAATGTCCCCTAGTAATTTTTTTGAAAGTCATTTAATGTTTTCAATTGATCCCTACGTATGGTTAGTTTCTGTGGCACAATGGTAGTGTCATTTACTGAGGTCCCCAAGTAGGAGTAGGGGGTAGTAGTATGAATTTTGTCAGGAGCTATAATTAAATCAGCACAAGAAATCAAATTTTGCAAGTGATTGTAACATTGGAGTAATATTTCTCAAGTAGGGGCAGCACAAAGTATATCATCCATATAATGAATACTGTAACACTGAAAATTTTTTATGAGTAGGTTCAATTACTTGCCCTACATATGTCTGGCAAATTGTTGGACTGTTTAACATCACCTTGTGGCAACACCTTCTAGTGAAAACGCTTAGCAGGCTGCAGGTTGTTTACTGCAGGAATTGTAAATGCAAACCGTTCACAGTCTTGCTCAGCTAAAGGGATAGTAAAGAAGCAGTCTTTTAAATCTATGACTATTAAAGGCCAAATTTTGGAATTACAGCAAGAGAAGGCAATCCTGGCTGTAATGCTCCCATAGGTTATATAACTGAATTGATGGCTCTTAACTCAGTTGACATTCTCCATTTACCTGATTTTTTCTTAATTATGAAAACTGGAGAATTCCAAGGGGAAAATGTTGGAGCTATGTGCCCATTTTCTAATTGTTCGGTAACTAATTTCTCTAAAGCCTCCAGTTTCTGTTTACTTAGCGGCCATTGTTCTATCCAAATTGGCTTATCTGGTAAACATTTTAAAGGTATAGGTTCTGGAGGCTTAACAATGGCTACCATCAAAAATGATATCCTAATCTTTGGTGGGAACTTTGTCTTTCTGCTTGAAGTGGTTTTTTCAAACCTTGCAAAATTTTTTTCTAGGCCCATACCAGGGACATACCCCATTTCATGCATTGTATGTTGACTTTGAGGGCTATATAATTGTTCCAGAATTAGAACTTGTGCTCCCCATTGTTGTAATAAATCTCTTCCCCATAAATTGAAATGTCCCTTCCTGTATCTACCAAACCTTTGCATTTCTTTCCCTGAATAGTTATTTCACAGGTAGGATGTTTATCAGTAATTTGATTTACCCAATAAGCTGCTTTGCCTTGTTTATTTGTGCTTCCAAATCCTCCTGTTCATTTAATTTTACTTTTTCCCATTTTCACATACGGCACAATCAGGAGCAGTGTTATGCGCTCTCCTGGCTGTGCTTTCTGGGGGACAGAAGTAGATATAACAATTTGAATTTCCCCGTTGTAATCTGAATCAATGACTCCTGTATGTATTTGTACCCCTTTTAAACCTGTATATATTTGTACCCCTTTTAAACTAGACCTTCCTAGAAGTAATGCTATTGTCCGCGCTGGCAAAGGTCCACAGACTGCTGCTGTTGGGAGCTTTTGCAGGGGTTCCCCAGGCAGAAGGCTCACAGCTTTTGTGCAGCATAAATCTACTGCAGCAATACCAGCTGTGGCGGGGGACAGACAATGTACAGGGATGAGGGAATGGCCCGAGTTGGAAATGCCCCAATTTTTAACGGGGCCTGTGATGGGCCCCTCATGGCATTTCCCAAAATCTGGTTCCCATCTTTATCAAACTTAGAGTGACAGTGATTAACCCAATGTTTTCCTTTTTTAGATTTTGGACATATTTCAGGATCAGCAGTTTTCTTTTTTCCCCTATCTGGCGGCCTGACTCGCTGATTTTTTCTACATTCTTTTTTAGTATGACCATGCTTCCCACAGTTAAAACAAGCTCCAGGAAATGGAGTATTTCCTTTATCCACTCTCAGCCCTGCCACTGTGTGTGCTAGCAGAGTGGCCTTATGCAGATTACTTCTGATACCATCACAGGCCTTGATACAATCAACTAAATGTGCTTTCCCTCTGATAGGTCGCACAGCAGCCTGACAATCGGGATTAGCATTGTTGAAAAGTCATATCTGCAACACTATATCCTGAGCAGCCAAATCTGCAATCACCTTTTTAAGAGACTCCTGTAACTAAGCTATAAAATCCATGTATGTTTCTTTTGGTCCCTGTTTAACAGCACTAAAGGAAGGGTATTTTTCTCCACATGAAGTGATTTTTTTCCTAAGCTCTAATACACACTCCTCTAAGCTGTTCTGTGGTGCCATCCTGCATGACCACTTGTGCATCTAAACCAACCCAGCCATCAAACCCCAAAAGTTGGTCTGCAGTTATATTAACTTGAGGTTGGGCCTGGGCATTGCGAGCAGCCTGAATGGAAGCTTCATCTGCCCACCAAGTTTTAAATTGTAAGAACTGAGCAGGAGTTAGAAAATCTCGAGTAAGAGTATCCCAGTTAGTAGGAATCATCCGACTGGAAACAGCAATATTCTTTAACGGTCCCATTACAAAAGGAGAACCTGGTCCATACTGATTAATAGCTTGTTTAAACTCCTTAGAGTATTTTAAAAGGAAAAGGCTCAAATGTAGCTATATTTCCCTGTTGACCTGAGGGGTATATTCTAACAAGGAACTGCCAAGCCTCTCTATCACCCTCTCGTCTAGCTTGCTGAATTCCTGCCTAAAGAGAATTAAGAGTGGTGGCTCAAGGCACTGCTCGAACAGTTACTGCGGCAACTAGTTTTTGCCCAGTGTCCTCCAGAAAAGAAAGATCTGGAGGGTCAGGCCACTCTTTTTCTTCAAAATAATAATGAGGGGGTGCAGAAGGGTAGGGATGAACCTCGCCCTCCTGTGCCACTTTAGCTGGCAAATAAACCTGGTCTATAACCTCTTCTGTTACTTCGTTATACTCTCCTTCCTCCTCATTATCAGTGTGGAAAAGTTAGAAGGAGGAAGGAACCAGGGCCCACACTTGTCCCATTGTTACCCTGATGCTTCCAAGCTCCCCTTCTTACTCACCATGGGAATTGTTTTAAGAGTACTTGGGTGTCATCCAGCTTAGTTCCACATTCTCCAGTCGTTGCTCCAGTGACCCTTCAACCTGGATTCGAGCCCCCATGATGGACACAACTTACTGAGACTACCTCTGTTGGGGAGACCCTAACCCAGTAGCGCTAGAGGAATTAAAGACACACGGAAATATAGAGGTGTGAAGTGGAAATCACAGGCCTCAGCCTTCAGAGCTGAGAGTCCCAAACAGAGATTTACCTACATATTTATTAAAAGCAAGCCAGTCATTAGAATTGTTTCTATAGATATTAGATTAACTGAAAGTATCCTTTATGGGAAATGAAGGGATGGGCTGAAATAAAGGGATGGGTTAGGCTAGTTATCTGCAGCAGGAGCATGTCCTTAAGGCACAGATCGCTCATGCTATTGTTTCTGGTTTAAGAATGCCTTTAAGCGGTTTTCCACCCTGGGTGGGCCAGGTGTTCCTTGCCCGCATTCTGGTAAACCCACAACCTCCCAACTTGGGTGTTATGGCCATCATGAATATGTCACAGTGCTGCAGAGATTTTGTTTATGGCCAGTTTGGGGGCCAGTTTATGGCCAGATTTTGGGGGGCCTGTTCCCAACATGTAAGTTTAGTGTTTTGCTGAGTTCTCTGAGTAGCCTGTCAAATTATTGAACTTGAGGAGGAAGATGTGGAAGACCTTGGCTTGTTAGCAGTAGTTCAGAAATAAAGATGGTTATCCAGAGCCATGTGACTGGCATCTGCAGTTGGGACAGTGTTGTGGGACTGAGTCCTGAACTTGTGGATTCTGTGTTGACTCTGGGTGGTGTCAGAATTGAGTTGTTGGACAGCCAGTTGGTGTTGGATAATTGATTGGTGTTCAGCAAACTACAACTTTTTTTGTCAGACGAGAGCTACCACAGGGGCCTTGTGTTTGGGTTCTCTAGAGGGACAAAACTAATAGGATGGATATATATTTACAAAGGGGAGTTCATTTAGTATTAACTCACATGATCACAAGGTCCCACTATAGGCCGTCTGCAAGCTGAGGAGCAGAAAGAGCCAGTCTGAGTCCCAAAACTGAATAACTTGGGGTGCAATGTTTGAGGGAAGGAAGCATCCAGCCCAGGAGAAAGATGAAGGCTGGGAAGCTAGGCCAATGTAACCTTTTCATGTTTTCCTGCCTGCTTTTATATCCTGGTCGTGCTGGCAGCTGATTAGATGGTGCCCACCCAGATTAAGGGTGGGTCTGCCTTTCCCAACCCACTGACTCAAATGTTAATCTCCTTTGGCAACACCCTCAAAGACACATCCAGGATCAATACTTTTCATCCTTCAATCAAGTTGACATTCAGTATTAACTATCACAGGCCTGGGCTGGAGGGAGACTTCAGGTGTCTGAGGGAAGTGAAGCTTTTGTTCTGCACACAGGCTGTCACACTGTACATTGTCCTGTTATTCTTGGTCTCCTAGGGAGAGAGGGAAAAGAGAGTAAAAATATTCTGAGAACTTATTGCCTCTCCCCACTTTGGTGCCCACATGATTGTGACCCACTCTTGACCATACCCACTAAAAATTGACATGGCCACTCCTCTCCCAGGGCAAGGTTTTACCCTCCGGAATTGTGCCCACAACAGCTTTGCCCCTAGGGTTTATGGCCAAGAATATACACAGGTGCCTAGAAGACTTCTGGCTTATCTCAACCCCAGACACTGAATGTGTAGCAGGAACTTGTCTCCTTTACCAACACAGGCTTCTGTACTACGTGATCATAATCTCTTCTGCCTGTACAGACACAAAGTTTTCTGAAACAAAGAGACTTACTAATGTTTATTGTTCTATTTGATTCTTGTATCTTTGTCCCACATTTTCTCTTTGTGTCTTTATTTTTATTTTGATATGCTTTTACTTCTTTCTTATTTTGCTTTGTGTATCTATATAGATGTATTTTTTGTGCTAAGAAATTTGTTTTTGTGTATGTGCATATCTTTCCCAGAAAATAATGTATTTTAATACGATTTTATGTTGTTTTGTTGAGTCTTGTTATTTTCATTGGAAGCAACTGCTTTCAGCACCTTTTATATGTAAGACAGTGCCAATATACTTCTTTAGAATTTGGTTAGTTTTGAAGTTTTTTTTCTTTTTATTTTGCAGGACAGACTTGGTGATGGTATTATAAATACTTGATAGTTAATTTTTTTCAGAACTTTGACTATTTCACACAGTCTCCTGGCCTGCAAAATTTTTGTTGAGAATCCACTGGCTATCTCATAAGAGTATTGTTGCAAATAACACTTTTTTTTTTTTTTGAGACGAAGTTTCACTCTTGTTGCCCAGGCTAAGTGCAATGGTGCAATCTCAGCTCACTGCAACCCCTGCCTCCTTGGTTCAGGCAATTCTCCAGCCTCAGCCTCCCGCATAGCTGCGATTACAGGCAGGCATCATCACACCCAGCTAAGTTTGTGTTTTTTTGTTTTTTTGTTTTTTTTTGAGACGGAGTCTCGCTCTGTACCCCAGGCTGGAGTGCAGTGGCCTGATCTCAGCTCACTGCAAGCTCCGCCTCCCGGGTTCACGCCATTCTCCTGCCTCAGCCTCCCGAGTAGCTGGGACTACAGGCGCCCGCCACCTCGCCTGGCTAGTTTTTTGTAGTTTTAGTAGAGACAGGGTTTCATTGTGTTCACCAGGATGGTCTCGATCTCCTGACCTCGTGATCCACCCGTCTCGGCCTCCCAAAGTGCTGGGATTACAGGCTTGAGCCACCGCGCCCGGCCAGTTTGTGTTTTTAGTACAGACGGGTTCCCCCATGTTGGTCAGGCTGGTCTTGAACTCCCAAACTCAGGTGATCGGCATACCTCCGCCTCCCAAAGTGCTGGTATTACAGGCATGAGCCTCTGCACCCAGCCAACACATCACTTTTATCTTGTAGCTCCCAAGATTCCCTTTTCTGTGACTTTTACAATTGTACTTACATATGTGTTTGATATAAATATCTTTGCTTGTGTCCCAGTTTGTTTGTTGAGCTTTTTTATTTTTACATCATTTTTGAAGATTTTTCAGTTTTTTTATATTTTTTACCTCCATAATTTGTTTTTCTAGTATTTTAAATATTTTTTTCTTATTTCCAGTTTTCTGATTTTCTGTAGTTCTCTGTGCTCATATTTCACTCATTGAGTATTACTCAGTTTATTTCATTTTTTATTGTTTCTTCCTCAAAATTTTATTTATTTATTTTTTGATACAGAGTTTTGCTCTTCTTGTCCAGGCTAGGGTGCAATGGCATGATCTCCACCCACCACAACTTCTACCTCCCAGGTTCAAGCAATTCTCCTGCCTCAGACTCTCGAGTAGATGGGATTTCTGGTGCCTGCCACCATGCCAGACTAATTTTGTATTTTTAGTAGAGACAGGGTTTCTCCATGTTGGTCAGGCTGGTGTCAAACTCTTGACTTCAGGTGATCCGCCCACCTCAGCCTCCTAAAGTGCTGGGATTACAGGTGTGAGCTACTGCACCTGGCCACATTGTAATCTTTTATCAAAATTTGAACATTAAAAAGTTACCTGTCACAATCTCTGTAATATGGCTTTCTCCTGGCATACTTTGAACAATTGTCTGAGTTAGAGATTCTGAGTATCTCTCACGATCATGTTCTTTCAGTCTGTCTTGTCTGAAATTTTGTGTTTATTTTTTAGTTAAAGGAAATTATTCGTCTTTTTTTTTTTTTTTTTTGAAATGGAGTTTCAGTCTGTCACCAGGCAGGAGTGCAGTGGTGTGATCTCGGTTCACTGCAACCTCTGCCTCCCAGATTCAAGTGATTCTTCTGCCACAGCCTCCTGAATAGCTAGGACTACAGATAAGTGCCACCATGCCCAGCTAATTTTTGTATTTTTAGTAGAGATGGGGTTTCACCATGTCGGCCAGCATAGTCTCAATCTCTTGACCTCGTGATCCACCTGCCTAGGCCTCCCAAAGTGCTGGGATTATGTGCGTGAGCCACCGCGCCTGACCCCTAGTCATCTTTTTTCTTAATACTCAGTAATCACTTGCTACACCTGTTTTCTTTCTGTGGTACTGCATTGTCTCTACTGCTGTAACATTTACCTTTGGTCTCAGCATACTCAAACTGTCATTCCAAAGTAAAGCACCATTTCTTTTTGCACTATGTATCATAGGAGACAGAAACCAGTGTCTGGAAAAGCCCAGACAAGGAAGTAATAAAGAAGTTTGAGCCAGCATTTTACTTGTCTTTTTTAAAAAAAATCAAAAGTTGGCAATTTACCTCTTTTTTCTTTTTTTCTTTTCTTTTCTTTTCTTTTTTTTTTTTTTTTGGAGATTTATTCTCGCTTTGTTCCCCAGGCTGGAGTGCAATGGTGCGATCTTGGTTCACTGGTACCTTAGCCTCCCAGGTAGCTGAGATTACAGGTTGAGCCACTGCATCTGGCTGGCAATTTACTTCTAAAGGCATTATGTTATATTGGGGACCTGGAATAGCCATGTTGGGTGAATGTAACAAACTTTAGCTCTTCCCTTCTGTGTCACTTTGTGCTCACCTGGGGTGCTTCAAACACTTAACTCATTTATAATTTTTTCTCAGATGTATTCTGGTTAGTATGTTTTTGTTACATACATATGTCTATAAAGAATTAGAGCCTTTGGTATTTTGCTATGCTATCTTGTTTATGTAGTTTGTATAATATTATAGGTTAGATTTGTAATCTATGTTTATCTGAGTCTAGTAAGTGGAGTAATTTGATATTTTTATTTCTTTCAGTTGTATGTTCTCATTTTGCTGAAGACCTTTGCCCAGGGCCAGGCATTAAAGATTCTTTTCAAAAAGTGATACTGAGAGAATATGTAAAATGTGGACACAAGGATTTACAGTTAAGAAAAGGCTGTAAAAGTGTGAATGAGTGTAATGTGCACAAAGAAGGTTATAATGAACTAAACCTGTGTTTGACAACTACCCAGAGAAAAATACTTCAATGTGATAAATATGTGAAAGTCTTCCACAAATTTTTAAATTCAAATAGACATAACACAAAACATACTAGAAAGAAACCTTTCAAATGTAAAAAATGTGGCAAATCATTTTGCCTGCTTTTACACCTACGTCAGCATAAAAGAATTCATATTAGAGAGAATTCTTACCAATGTGAAGAATGTGGCAAAGCATTTATCTGGTTCTCAACCCTTACTAGACACAGGCGGGTTCATACTGGAAAGAAATCCTACAAATACGAAGAATGTGGCAAAGCTTTTAACCAGGACTCAAACCTTTCTACACATAAGAGAATTCATACTGGACAGAAATCCTACAAATGTGAAGAATGTGGCACAGCTTTCTACCAATTCTCACACCTTACTAGGCATAAGTTAATTCATACTGGAGAGAAACCCTACAAATGTGAAGAATGTGGCAAAGCTTTTAACCGATCTTCAACCCTTACTAGACATAAGATAATTCATACTGGAGAAAAACCCTATAAATGTGAAGAATGTGGCAAAGCCTTTAGTGTTTTGTCAGCCCTTACTAAACATAAGATAATTCACACTGAAGAGAAACCCCACAGATGTGAAGAATATGGCAAAGCTTATAAGGAGTCCTCACACCTTACTACACATAAAAGAATTAATACTGGAGAGAAACCATACAAATGTGAAGAATGTGGCAAAACCTTTAGTATATTCTCAATCCTTACTGAACATAAGATAATTCATACAGAAGAGAAACCCTACAAATGTGAAGAATGTGGCAAAGCTTTTAAACGATCTTCAACCCTTACTAACCATAAGATAATTCATACTGAAGAGAAACCCTACAAATGTGAAGAATGTGGTAAAGCTTTTAAACAATCTTCAACCCTTACTATACATAAAATAATTCATACTGGAGAAAAACCCTACAAATGTGAAGAATGTGGCAAAGCTTTTAAGCGATCTTCAACCCTTACTATACATAAAATAATTCATACTGGAGAAAAACCCTACAAATGTGAAGAATGTGGCAAAGCTTTTAATCGGTCCTCACACCTTACTACACATAAGAGAATTCATACTGGACAGAAACCCTACAAATGTAAAGAATGTGGCAAATCCTTTAGTGAATTCTCAACACTTACTAAACATAAGATAATTCATACTGAAGAGAAACCCTACAAATGTGAAGAATGTGGCAAAGCTTTTAACCGATCTTCAATCCTTAGTATACATAAGAAAACTCATACTGGAGAAAAACCCTACAAATGTGAAGAATGTGGCAAAGCTTTTAAGCAGTCCTCACACCTCGCTGGGCATAAGCATGTTCATGGTGGACAGAAACCCTACAAATGTGAATTATGTGGCAAAGCCTTTAGTATATTCTCAACCCTTACTAAACATAAGATAATTCATACTGAAGAGAAACCCTACAAATGTGAAGAATGTGGCAAAACTTTCTACCGATTCTCAAACCTTAATACGCATAAGATAATTCATACTGGAAAGAAACCCTGCAAATGTGAAGAATGTGGCAAAGCTTTCAACCATTCCTCAAACCTTACTAAACATAAGCTAATTCATACTGGAGACAAACCCTACAAATGTGAACAATGTGGCAAAGCTTTTAGGCGGTCTTCACATCTTAGTAGACATAAGATAATTCATATTGGAATTCATACTGAAGAGATTCTACAAATGTGAAGAATGTGGCAAAAGCCTCTTCCCTTACTAAAGAATGTGGCAAAGCTTTTAATCAGAACTTCACCCTTACTACACATAAGATAATTCATGCTGGAGAGAAACCCTACAAATGTGAAGAATGTGGCAAAGATTTCTATTGATTCTTATACCTTACTAAATATAATTCATATTGGAGAGAAATTCTACAGATGTGAAGAATGTGGCAAAGGCTTTAATTAGTTCTCATCCCTTACTAAACATAAGAGAACTCATACCATAGAGAAATCCTACAAATGTGAAGAATGTGACAAAGCTTTTAACCACTTCTCAACCCCGCCTACGTATAAGATAATTCATGCTGGAAGGAAACCCTACAAATATGAAGAATGCTCAAAGCTTTTTACTGATTCTTATACCTTACTAAACATAAAATAATTCATAAAGGAGAAATTATACAAATGTGAAGAATGTGGCAAAGCTTTTAACAAATCCTCGTCCATTACTAAACATAAGATAATTCATACTGGAGAGAAAACCTACAAACGTGAGGAATGTGGCAAAGCCTTTAGCTTGTCCAACTTACTGCACATAAGATAGTTTATACTTGAGAGAAGCCCTACAAATGTGAAAAATGTGGCAAACCTTTTAACCAATCCTCAATGCTTGTTACACGTTAGATAATTCATGCTGGAGAAAAACCGTGCAAATGTGGAAAATGTGGCAAAGCTTTTAACCAGTTTTCAAACCTTACTAAACATAAGATAACTAATACTGGAGAAAAATCTTAGAAATGTGAAGAATGTGGTAAAGCCTTTATCCAGTCCTCAACTCCTACTAAACATAATTAATGATGGAGAGAAACTGTACAACTGTGAAGAATGTGGCAAAGCTTTTAACAAGTCCTCAAACCTTATTGAACAAAATAATTCATACAGGAGAGAAACCCTACAAAAGTGAAGAATGAGACAAAGCCTTTAACCAGTCGTCAAGTTTTACTAAACATCAGAAAATTCATACTGGAGAGAAACCCTATGATTGTGAAAAATATGGCAAAGGTTTTAACTAGTTCTCAGTTCTTAACACACATGAGATAATTCATACTGGAGAGAAACTCTACAAACAAGAAAGATGTGGCAATGCTTCTGACAACACCTCAAACTTTTCTAACCATAAAAGAAATCATATTAATGAGAAATCCTAGAAATGTGGAGAATGTAACAAAGTATTTAAATGGTTGTCACACTTGATTATAGGTAATATACTGGAAAAAATTCCTACAAGTGAGAACAATGTGGCAAAATTTTTAACTAATACATCTTATTGCACAGAAAATCATTTATATTTGAGAAAAATTGTACAAATATAGACTGTGAAAAAGACATCAGTATCTGCTCACATCTTAACACCAGAGAGTTCAGGCTTAATAAAAGCATGATAAGTGCAATTACTGTCAAAAGATCTTTCAGAAAATACTATCCTTTAAAGTGAAGGAGAATATATTAAAGATGGACATTACAAACATAAAGAAGGTTGTAGTACTTTTACTTGTATCGGATCTTATTGTCCACATTTTGTACTAGAGAAAAACTCTGAAGGGGTTGCTCAAACTTTATTCAACATCAGGGAATTTATATTGGAGAATTGTCTTGCAAATGTAATAAATTTGGGGAAAGACTTTTTGAAAAACTACAGCTTAGAAAACACCAGAGTTCATACTAAAATATATTTTCAAAGATGTAGTAAAAATAAAAAAAATTCAATCCAAATTTAAGTCTATGTAAATACCAGAATTTATAGTAGAAATATATGAGGAACTGACACTTTGAATATTCTAAATCAGAGTTCTGAGTATATAAAATAATCTAAAACTAAAGTCGGTAGAAAAATTATTTGTATATAGTGTTAGGAGTAAAAGATTTGCAGAGTAATAACTATTCAGATCATGCATTCTTGAAAAAATTACAGATTTTTTGAAAAGCAAATGATGTAACTCAACTCTTTATTTTCTGCTGTTTCTTCATTCTTATTGACTTGTGAAAACATGTCATCATTTGTTGCTGCATCAGAGGTATGAGAGATTCTTTTTCATTAGGTGGGCATTATTTATTATCTTTTTTATGGATGAGTAAGTATTAAAATGTAAGATGTATGATGAAAATCTAAGTGGAGAGGTTCTTTGTGGTTAACTTATACTATTGAGTGATGCACGAGTAAGGCGTTAAGAGTAATATTTTGCATTATGAGAAAACTAGTAGTATATTCGTATGTTGTACTAATTGTGCTTTTATGTAATAAAATGCAGTACATTTTGAAATTTTTAAATTATGTGTAAATGTAACTGTTTCAACATTTTTAACATGGTAAATATTGTGCATTCAATGAAGTGTTATTATGCCAAAAAGGTTAACCTTTTCCACCTTACCAAAAGGCATAGGTAAAAGATGGTAGTAGTATACTATTTGGTAATATAATGGACTAACATCTGTAGTCATCTCTTTTGCCAGTGGCTTCAAACTGCAAATAAGTTAAAGAATATTGTTCTTATAGGTTAAATTTTTATTCTTATTTTAATCATTTAAATTTATTTTTCTTAATTTTTGTGGGTACATGAGTGTATATACTTATGCCATATATGGCATATTTTGATACACAAATACAATATATAATAATCACATTGGGATACATGTGGTATCTATCACCTCTAGCACTTATTCCTTTGTATTACAAACAACCCAATTCTACACTTATTTTAAAAATGTACAATTATGGCCAGGTGCAGTGGCTCACGCCTGTAATCCCAGCACTTTGGGAGGCCGAGATGGGTGGATCACTGGGTCAGGAGTTCGAGACCAGCCTGACCAACATAGTGAAACCCTGTCTCTGCTAAAAGTACAAACAATTAGCTGGGCGTGGTGGCAGGCACCTGTAATCCCAGCTACTTAGGAGGCTGAGGCAGGAGAATCACTGGAACCTGAAAGGTGGAGGTTGCAGTGAGCTGAGATCGTGCCACTGTACTCCAGCCTAGGTGACAATGTGAGGCTCTGTCTCAAGAAAAAAAAAAAAAAATATATATATATATATATTAAAATACATATAAATATATATATATAAATTGTTATTGCCTACTGGGTTATTTTTATGGTTAAAATAAAAATTATTTTAAAATGTGCAATTATGGTTGGGTGCAGTGGCTCACGCCTGTAATCCCAGAACTTTTGGGAGGCCCAGGCGAATGAATCACCTGAGCTTAGGAGTTCGAGATGGCCAGGAACCTGGGAGGTGGAGGTTGCAGTGATCTGAGATCATGCCACTGCACTCCAGCCCTGGCGACACTACAAGACTTCATTTCAAGAAAAAAAAAAAAAATGAACAGTTAAATTATAATTGACTACCAGGTTATTTTTATGGTTATAATAGAAATCATATGCAAGTATAAATAAAATACATTTCTGAGTCCTGAGTAGATATCTTAAAATTTTATACATATATATATATTTGAACATGTGTCCTGTCTGCCTGCAAACACACACAAACTTTAGTTTGGGTTAAATATACATTACTCTAAAAGATAAACTTTAGGTGTAAGGAAGTTATAAAGTAAGTGAGTGTGTGTGAGTAGAAGTTTGTACTTATTTTCAGAAGAAGTATTGGGGAAAAAATTATTTTAACAAAGTGACTAGTATAAAACCAAAAGCCTCAAAAATGCTGCAAGCAAATGTATTCTCTGCTTTGTATTGAATTTATTACTATAGTTATTGTGTATGACAGTGTTTCTTAATTTTCATTTTGAAATAGTTAATGCATAGAAATGCTACTGTCCTGTTGCTTTTGTATTTTGAAAGTTTAATAATTTTTTAAGTAAAATCTTAGGCATTTATTTATTTATTTATTTATTTATTTATTTGAGATTGAGTCTCACTCTTGTCACTCAGGCTGGAGTGCAGTGGCATGATCTTGGCTCACTGCAACCTCTACTTCTCAGGTTCAAGCAATCTTCCTGCCTCAGCCTCACGACTAGCTAGGATTACAGGTATTGTGCCACCAGGCCTGGATAATATTTTACTTTTTTTTTTTTTTTTTTTTTTTTTGTATTTTTAGTTGAGACTGGGTTTCACCATGTTGGCCAGACTGGTCTCAATCTCCTGACCTCAGGTGATCCGCCTGCCTCAACTCCCAAAGTAGTGGGATTATAGGTGTGAGCCACGGTGCCCAGTCCCAGTCAGTCTTACTTAGGTTTTTCTATACTTCAGATTATGTGTAGGGATAAAAGATAATTATACAGGAACAATTAACTTCCTTTTGTCCTATCTGAATGCTTTTGATTTTATTTCCTAATTCCTTTTTCTTGGATTTGTACTATGTTTAGCAAGACTGACTTTAGTAAGGATGAGTGGGCATCCTTGTCTTATACTAGCTTTTAGAGTAAAATCTTGCAACTTATCCCTGTTTAATATGTTGTTAGCTGTGTATTTTTTGCTAATATGTGGCATTTATTGGCGGAGGTACCAATAATTTGATCTATAGCTACTTTTTCAGAGATTATCAAAAGGGAATGTCAAATTTTGTCAGACTTCCATTGTGCATCAATTCTTTTGTACTCTGCATCTATTTTGATGTTAGAGATGTGAAATCACAATTTTACATATATACAAAAAATAATCAGAGACGACTATGAACATCTCTATGCACGCAAACTAGAATATTTGGAGAAAATGAATAAACTCCTGAATACACAAAACTTTCCAAGATTTAACCAGGAAGAAACAGAAAACTTGAACAGGGCAAAAATGTATAAAACATATGATGAAATTAATTAGTAATAAAAAATCTACCAACTGTAAAAGCCCTGGATTATGTAAAATCACAGCCAAATTTTACCACATATACAAAGATGAGCTTGTACTACTACTGAGTGTACTCCAAGAAATCAAGGTGGGATTCCATCCTAACTCATTTTATAACATCAATATTATCTTAATTCCAAAATATAGTGAAGGCACAACAGAAAAAGGAAACTACAGGCCAATATTTTTGGTAAACATTGAAACAAAAATCCTCCATGAAATACGAGCAATCTGAGTTCATAAGCAAATCACAATGTTGTTAGAATAAATTAAGACAAGAATATCCAGTCTAACACTCCTATTCAACATAATTCTAGAAGTCCTAGTCAGAGCTATCCAACAAAGTTAAGAAATTAAAAGCATCTAAATAGAAAAAAAGGAAGTTAAATTATCTTCACTGATAATAATTCTCTACCTCCCAGTTCTAAGTGTTGCAGGACACAGAGGACTAGAGAGACCAGTATGGGTGAATACAGGAGGATATTTATTTTAAGGTAGGCACCAGCTCAGTGGATTCACATCCAAACTTACAAAGCAAAGACTGAGCTCAAAGACTGAGCAAACTTACAGAAGCAAAACAAAGGCAGTCAATTATATCATGACAGGTCACATAATTTATAGCATAACTGATGACTTGGCATAACTTGTGGCCTGGCTTAGCTGGTGGCCTTGGAGCTGCGTTGAAAGAAAAAAAAAAAAAACCTGGCTAATAGAGACATTTGTTCATGTCCTTCACCCTTGCTTTGGAGGGGACTGTCTGGAGCCTATTTCTTTGGTTTTGCCTTCTTGAACAAGGTTATTTTCTTTTTTTTCTTTTTTTTTTTTTTTTTGAGACGGAGTCTCACTCTGTCGCCCAGGCTGGAGTGCAGTGGCGGGATCTCAGCTCACTGCAAGCTCCGCTTCCCAGGTTCACGCCATTCTCCTGCCTCAGCCTCCCGAGTAGCTGGGACTACAGGCGCTCGCCGCCTCGCCCGGCTAGTTTTTTGTATTTTTTAGTAGAGACGGGGTTTCACCGGGTTAGCCAGGATGGTCTCGATCTCCTGACCTCGTGATCCGCCTGTCTCGGCCTCCCAAAGTGCTGGGATTACAGGCTTGAGCCACCGCGCCCTGCGAACAAGGTTATTTTCTAATTGTCCTTGAAGTGAGCTTGCTAGGCAGAGGAAAACTTCTCTTTTTAACCCTTGCCTTGCCACATTCTGGGCTTTGGCTTTTACTTTTCTTGGAGTTAATACAGTACTTATTATTTTAAATTTCTGCCTCAGTTTCTCCCCTTTGATGCTTTTTATAAACAAAATTTTAATAGAAAGCGTCACTACTACATGATTCCTTATGAGAGAGCAGGTTTTCTTCTTTAGGAACAGGCTGATATTTATGCAGAGCCGTTAAGTGAGTGGTAGTTTGCCTAGCTACAATTGTCTCTATAGTGATTGAATGCTCCTAATAAGGAAGGGTAAAAGGCAAGAAACTATCAAACAACCTCCTAGTATGGCTAGAACTACTCCCTTTAAGGTTTTGAATCCATTGAAGGAGGAAAACCAGCCTCCAAAGAGGGAATCAGGAGTCCACCCTTTCCAGGTCTAGAATGAAATATGGGCTAATTTTTTCATTCTTGCAGTTATTTCTATAATAGCTTTCTCATTGTTACCAATTTTTAAGCAGCAATTAGTTAGATTAAACTTTTCACATATTCCTTCTTCCTGGGCTAGGAGATAGTCTAAAGCCAGTCTGTTTTGATAAATGGCCTTTCTCATTTTTGTGGCCTGCTGGGCCAATAAATCTAATGCATTTGTTGTTTCATTAGTGATAATTTCAAGGACTGCCTGCAACCTTATGATGCAGTTAAGCATGTAAATTGAGGTGAAGTACCCCCATGACCCACTTTGTGCCCAGGTAGCTGGCCCACATTATTGAATTATTCTTTCGGTGGCAAATCTGTGTCCTTCCAATCTCCTTATTTTCTTTTCTTATTTATTTATTTATTTATTTTTTGAGACAGAGTCTCGCTCTGTCGCCTAGATTGGAGTGCAGTACTGCGATCTTGGCTCACTGAAAGCCCCACCTCCCAGGTTCACGACATTCTCCTGCCTCAGCCTCCCGAGTAGCTGGGACCACAGGTTCCCATCATCATGCCTGGTTAACCTTTTTGTATTTTTAGTAGAGACGGGGTTTCACCGTGTTAGCCAGCATGGTATCAATCTCCTGACCTTGTGATCCACCTGCCTTGTCCTCCCAAAGTGCTGGGATTACAGGCATGAGCCACAGTTCCTGGCCCCCAGTCTCCTATTTTTATGTCTCTTTTTATGTTTATTATGTTTATCTTTTTATGTTTATTATTTCTTTTGTTTCTTCTTTTAATTTCATCATAGACAGGATACCCTAAGGTTTTTCCTTGTTGCAGGGGGAGTAAAAAGAAATATGGCTTAATTGTCTCTAGTATACAAGCCTCTATTTCACTTGTAACTGTTGGTAGGCCCGTTACCCACAGATCCAATCAAGACCAGAGGGTGCTTGCCAGGTATTTGGAGCTTCAAGCTGATACCAGGTGTGATTTAGAGAACAGAAATAGAACGGATTTTGATGAGGTGATTTGGAGTCATTTCTGCCCCACCACAAAGTTTTTCTTAGTGTTTCATTATAATATTGCTGTTCTAAGCAGGTTAATTCTCTAACTGGATTTGTAAAAGACTTTCCCCAGCGAGCACCACAGTATCTTCTGACGATAGAAGTTTTTAGGATCCAGACACTTGAACTTACAGGCATCAGTTCGGGGGAATAGTCGTTAAAGTAAAATGATCTTGTGGCGTTAACTTTTTTGCTTTTTAAGGCCACTAGTCTCCCATGTTAGTTCCTCTGTAAACTAACATGAAGAAACGCCTAGGCTGCCAGCAATGTTTTAAGCCAGCTGAGCAAACAGGTTCTTGGCTAAAGGAAGAGGCTCTGGCAACTTCTAGTTTACATGCTTATAGAATGATTTAAAGACTTGGAATTGGTGCTGAGCCAGACAGGTCCAGGTTTCTTTTTTGGTAACATATAGGTAGGTTGCTGGGTATGTATTTATGTAGACATGTATGGAGTAACCTGTAGTCCACACGGGTAAGTCTGGCTTTAGAATGGTGAAGTTTACAGGATTACAGGGTTTTATTTTGCAATCTGGTTTTATTGGCATTTTGGTAAGCATAATTGGCCTCTGTTGTGTGCTAGGATGCCATGATATGCAATACCAATAATCCTTTTTTGGGATCCCAGGAGGACAAGGAGGAGCTACCCTTGGCATGCAGACATATTTGTAGTTATTTCTATAGTATTTATAGGTAAGTTACCACAGACAGGTGAGTCTAGGTATGCTGCCTGATAGGCATCCAAGTACAGAGAAAGAGGCCCTGGGTAAAAAGGAGGGGACCTTGGTTTGGTTTAAGAGGAAATTTTCCTTTGACCTTGCACGAATCTGAAACCATTCACCAGGTGAAAATTTAGGGTCATAGAATAAAGAAGGTTTGTTATTTTCTGGGCCACAAATTGAGTAGGTGGTCTAATTAAAAGTACAAGTTCCTAAGCGAGTCCCTGTACACTTATAATAAGTATGGTACAATAGAGTTTTAGTTATACCATTCCCTGACCAGGTAGTATGTGTACAGTGGGGACACCCTTCTATAGGTGCTGCTTCTAGCATGGTTAAGGGGGATAACAACAGCAAAACAATATACAGCATATTTATATTCAGCAAGGACAGAAGAGGTCCTTATTTGTGGGAGGAGATTGAGCACAGCGACAGAACAATAGGAAAACAGTATTACAAGGAAAACTACGACTTTTAAGATTTTTAACCACATTTACTTGCTTGAGAAGTTCTTAAGCTTCAGCCATGAGTAGACTAGTTAGATTCCTCTGTGTGACTAGAGTAGGGTTTGTTGTCTTTTGCTTCTGCCATGCATAGACTGGTCAGCTTCCAAAATGACCAGAGCAGGGTGGTTGTTTTTAGCAGCAGCTTGGTCTCATCTCAGGATCAGCCAGGTTGGATGATCTGGGTCCTGCTGGCTGGTCCACTTGTCTTGAGCTGCTAGTTTTAGCCGACTGTGGTGGATCCAAGGCACAACACCTGGAACTTTAACAGCAGTGGGAATGGACTAGATTACAGTATAGGGCCCATCCTATATGGGTCCTAGAGAAGTTGGATTCAACTTTTTAAACCAAACAGTCTCCAGGTTTAAAGGGGTGTACTGTGTCTGTCAGACTTAACAGGTTTTATGTACCAAGTAATGGACACTTTGCATAGCTATCCATAGAGCCTGCATTTGCTTTTTAAAGTTAATTCCCCTAGTTCCTGGAGATCACCTTTTATTTCGCTTGTGATTGGGGGAGGCTAACAGAACAAAATTGCATAGGGTGAATACCCAGTTTGTTTGTTGGGGGTGCACCTGACTCAGAGGAGGACCATAGGCAAGACTTGATTCCATCTTAGATGAAATCATCTTAGATGAGTTTACTGCTATTTTTTTAGTAGCTACTTGAGTGTCCGGTTCATACATTTCACTTATTCTAAAATTCATGGCCAATAGGCTGTGTGTAACTTTCATTTTATTTTTAACAGTCTTGTTAAATCTTGCACTATTTCAGCCACAGATGACAACTCACTGTTTGATCCTGAAGTTAAAGGCAGTCCAATCCTGGCGATAATGTCTTTTAACAGTACTTTAGTTACTTTTCGTGCTTTTTCTCTGCTGATGGGGAAAGCCTTAACCCATCCTCAGAAGGTGCAAACAAGCACTAGCAGGGACTGGTAGCGCCCCCAGCACGGGCAGTTCTGTAAAGTCTATAACCAAGTTTTTACAAGGCATGGCTTCTACTTCCTGAATTCCTGGAGGCCAAGTGGGCCCCTATTGTGGGTTGTTTTGAGCACAGGCTAAGCACTGTTTACAAGCAGCTCCAGTGATGACAGAGCCGTGGCACATAGAAATGGCATTTTAGTAACGTTTCTAGTGCCCTTTTTTTCCATATGAGTTCCTTGATGAATTTGCTTTACAAACATATGAGCTAACATATTTGGAATGGCTAATCTCCCATCGAAGAATTTCCATCACCCTCCTTTAATATATTTTTCAGCCTCCTGGGCAAACCAGGGTCTTTCATCTTGGAGAGGAGGTTCTGGGAGGAGAGCCATAGCTAAGGCTTCCTCTGCTTTAAAAAAAAAAAAAATAATGCAGCGTCATTATTGCTACCCGTTTTGCCTCTCTATCTGCCTTTTTGTTTTCTTTGGCTTCTGGTGTTCCTGCCATTTGGTGCCCTCTGCAGTGTATTACAGCTACTTTTTCTGGAGCCCATACATCCTTTAAGAGCTGTAGAATCTTTTCCTCATACTTTTTTTTTTCTCCAGCTGTTGAAAGGGTAGTTCGTTTGTTTGTTTGCTTTTTTTCTTCCTTTTAATAGCTCCATGAATATGCAGTGTGGTAAAAACAAATTTAGAGCCAGTGTCAATATTCTTTTGCCAGCAACAGTGCCCTTGTTAGGGCTATTAATTTTGCTTTTTGAGCCAATATTTTGACATTCGGGTTTCTGAGGGGTTGGTGTAAAAATTTTTCCGACTGGAGGATACCTTATCCATGGTTTTGATACAGTTATGGAGGGGAGCTCCCGGTTTGACGGGGAGCAGAGTAGCCAGATTTAGGTGTTTACTTTTTTTTTTTTTTTTTTTTTGAGACAGAATCACACTCTGTGGTCTCAACTCATTGCAACCTCCACTTCCTGGGTTCAAGCAATTCTCCTGCCTCAGCCCCCCAAGTAACTGGGGGGCGCATGTCACCACACCAAGCTAATTTTTGCATTTTTAGTAGAGACGGGGTTTCACTATGTTGACCAGGCTGGTCTCGAACTCCTGACCTCGTGACATTCCTGCCTCGGCCCCCCGAAGTCCTGGAATTCCAGGCATGAGCCACCACACCCAGTCTGTATGTTTACTGTTTTTAAAATAATGTAAGGGTTTTTACATAGAAGCCCTTAGTAGTGAGTCATTCTTGGGTTTGATAACCAATGATGCCCTCTTTGATCCATTAAAGTTATAACTGAGTGTGGCACTTGGACAGTTAGCTGCTGTCCTGGAGTTAATTTACTAGCCTCTTGTGTTAACAAGACAGTGGTGGCTAAGGCTTTAAAGCAAGGAGGCCATCCTAGCACCACGGAGTCCGGTTGTTTGGGTAAATATGCCACTGGGTGATGCCATGATCCTACAACTTAGAGTCAGAACCCCTGTAGCAATTTCCTTTTGTTCATGAATGTATAGAAAGAAAGGCTTATTTGTATCTGGTAGTCCTAAGGCTGGGGCCTGAGTTAAAGCCTCTTTGATTTGTTTGAATGCTATTTCCTGATTAGTTTCTCAAAGGAGGGGTTTTCCCCCCACCCCTTTGTGACTGTATATAAGGCTTAACCATCAGTGAAAAATTTGGAATCCAGATGCAGCAGGATTTTGCTGCCCCTAAATTTTTTTTATTTGACGTCCTGGTGGTCGGGGTTGGAAGTTCACAAATGGATTCCCTTTGCTTATACCTAAGCTGGCATTCCTCATGGCTTACTATGAAAACTAGATATTTAACCTCTTCATGGCAAATTTAGGCTTTCTTTTAAAATACTTCGAAACCTGCTTTCAATAGGAGATGGAGGAGGTCTCGGGTTTTCTGATAACAGTCCTCTCGGGTTGGGGCTGCCAAAAGAAGGTCGTCCATGTAATGTAACAAGGTGCACTTATCATTTGGCGGGGTATAGGCCTTAAGGTCTGAGACCGGTGCTTCCCCAAAGATTGTGGGAGAGTTTTTAAACCCTTGCAGGAGCGTAGTCCAGGTGAGCTGTGTAACTTCTTTGTCCCATTGAAATGCAAAGATAGGCTGACTAACTGGTGCTAAGCAGATACAAAAGAAAGCATCCTTTAAGACTGTAAACCAGGCAGTACTTACTGGAATGAATTCCATTAAAGTATACAGGTTGGGTACCACTGGATGGATAGGTGCCATGGCTCGGTTCATGGCACACAAGTTCTGCACTGGTCTATACTTATTAGACCCTGGTCCTGGCTGTGGTTTTCATACTGGCAAAAGTGGAGTATTCCACGGCAACTGGCACTGGCCTAAAATCCTGTTTATAGAGCTGCTCTAAGTGTTTATAAGTGCCCTGTACAGCCTTTTGGGGAACTGGGTACTGATGAACCTGAAGAGGAATTGCTCCTGGTTTTAATTTTGCTATTACTGCTGCATGATTTACAGCTGACACAGGTGGGTTGTCCTCAGCCCACACTCTAGGCATTTCCTTAACTAACTGAAATAAGAATTTTTCTTTCTTTCGCATATGAGGTTGCATTGGTGCCTGCAATTTCTTTTTATAAAGTTTTCACTCCTTAACCTGTGGGATGGTAAGGGTTAACACCATGGCCTTTGGGTGAGTCCGATTTAAAGTCATATCTCCCTGTGGGCCAAAAGTAATTTGTGCTTGCAGTTTTTGGAGTAGGTCTTTTTCTAACAAGGGAATTGAATAATTTGGGAGGTATAGAAACTCATGCTGACTTCTTGTCCTTCTATAACACACCTCTTTGACCAACAGAACTGCCTCCTCTTTGAGACTCCAGTAGCCTCTACAATCGTTGTATGATTCTTGGATAGTGGCCCTATGGGTCAAGTTATTACAGAGTATTCAGCCCCAGTATCTACCATAAAATCCATTAATTGGCCTCCAACTTCTAATTTAACCATAGGCTCCTGGAGGCCCAATGAGAAGGAGCCCAGTTTGTCCTAGTTCTCATATCTTTTAGCCACTGCCAGCCCGATTAGATTAGTATTGCATTGCTTTAGCGTTTGGCAGCCCCTGGCTGATGGCCTCTTTGTCACATGGCCTTAGCCATTTCCCTCATTGCTTTCTGGACATTCATCTTTAAGTGTCCTTTCTTTTTACATCACACACATTAATCCTTCTCTAAGCTTGGTTGGCTTTAGAATCCCTGTCTAACTTGACCTCGTCCAGGTCCATGTCCACGTCCTCTCACATTACTAGTTTCTCTCTTTATGAGGGCTGCTGCTTACAGATTGGGGTTTTTTGTTTGTATGTTTTGTTTTGTTTGTTTGTTTGTTTTTCAGATGGAGTTTCCCTCGTTGCCCAGGCTGGAGTGAAATGGCACGATCTTGGCTCACCGCAACCTCTGCCTTCCAGGTTCAAGTGATTCTCCTGCCTCAGTCTTTCAAGTACCTGAGATTACAGGCATGTGCCACCATGCCTAATTTTTTTTTTTTTTTTTTTTTTAAGTAGAGATGGGGTTTCTCCATGTTAATCAGGGTGGTCTTGAACTCCCAATCTCAGGTGATCTGCCCGCCTCGGCCTCACAAAGTGCTGGGATTATAGTTGTGAGCCACCATGCCCAGCCTTCATTGCCTTTTTCTTAAAGCCTCTGTTCTGCTTCCTTCTTTGCCACCTGGTCATGGTTAACATACACTTTGGTGGCTAACATAAGCTGGGTGGCATTCATGCCTGCAAAACCTTCTGGTTTCTGAAGCTTTTGCTTTATATTACTGTTGGCCAGTCCCACAAATTATGTATTTACCATATGTTGATTTTCAGCAGCTTCAGGGTTAAACGGGGTGAAAAGCCAGTATGCCTCACAGAGTCCTTCAAAAAACTGGCTAGGGAACAGACACATGAAAAAATGCTCATCATCACTGATCATCAGAGAAATGCAAATCAAAACCACAATGAAATGCCATCTCACACCGGCTAGAATGGCGATCATTAAAAAGTCAGGAAACAACTGGTGCTGGAGAGGATGTGGAGAAACAGGAACACTTTTACACTGTTGGTGGGACTGTAAATTAGCTCAACCATTGTGGAAGACAGTGTGGTGATTCCTTAAGGATCTAGAACTAGAAATACCATTTGACCCAGCCATCCCATTACTGGGTTATATACCCAAAGGATTATAAATCATGCTGCTATAAAGATACATGCACACGTATGTTTATTGTGGCACTATTCATAATAGCAAAGACTTGGAACCAACCCAAATGTCCATCAATGATAGACTGGATTAAGAAAATGTGGTACATATACACCATGGAATACTATGCAGCCATTAAAAAAGGATGAGTTCATGTCCTTTGTGGGGACATGGATGAAACTGGAAACCATCAATGTTCTCAGCAAACTATCACAAGGACAGAAAACCAAACACCGCATGTTCTCACTCATAGGTAGGAATTGAACAATGAGAACACTTGGACACAGGAAGGGGCACGTCACACACTGGGACCTGTCATGGGGTGGGGGCAGGGGGGGAGGGATAGCATTAAGACATATACCTAATGTAAATGATGAGTTAATGGGTGCAGCACACCAACATGGCACATATGTATACATATGTAACAAACCTGCACATTGTTGCACATGTACCCTAGAACTTGATATATTTAAAAAAAAAAAAAAAAAAAACTGGCTAGGGAGCTTACTTACCTGAAGCACCTCTGAGATCTTTCTTATATTGGTAACCTTTTTTCCACCATCCCTTAGCCCTTGCAGAAGTGCCTTTTGGTACCTCTGCAAATGCTGAAGCTGAGTCGCATCTTCTGGGTCCCAGTTGGGATTTTGATCTGGGAACTGGCCTTGAGCATTTTTTTCTTCTTTTCTTGAGATGCAGTCTCGCTCTGTTACCCAGGCTAGAGTGCAGTGGCACCATCTCAGCTCACTGCAAGCTCCACCTCCCAGGTTCATGCCATTCTCCTGCCTCAGCCTCCCAAGTAGCTGGGACTACAGGCGCCTGCCACCACGCCCGGCTAATTTTTTTTGTATTTTTAGTGGAGATGGGGTTTCACCGTGTTAGCCAGGATGGTCTCGATCTCCTGACCTCGTGATCCGCCTGTCTCGGCCTCCCATAGTGCTGGGATTACAGGCATGAGTCACCGCACCCGACCCGCCTGAGCATTTACAGTGTCTGCTGGTGCATGGGCTTCTAGCCAGCAGAGAGCTGCCTAGGTTACTCTCCTGTGCTCCTTAGTGTTACACAGCATGAGAAGCTGCTGCCTGCAGTCTGGTCAGGTTGGATTCTGTGTCAGAAAGATGACTGCATCAGATCTATAAGAGCTTGGGGCTTCTCCATATAGGAGGCAGTATGGTGTTTCCAGTTTAAGAGATCAGTGGTTGAAAAGGGCTGACAGATGAAAGTACATTGCCACCCTTGGATTTGGCCTTGGTTATCTTAATAAATGGGTCCTTGTGTCTCCCTGAGAGGCATTTGCATACATCAAGCACAGCCAGATCTGAGACAGCCTGCTTGACTACCTTGACTTCTTTCCCTGGCCTCTCAAGGCTCCATCTTTCCCTTCAGGGTGAGAGTTGGGGTGTGCTGGCTCCTGAATCTGGCTCTCGGGGGGCTGCTGACTTCAGTAAAGGGGGGTAGGCTGTGACATATGGAGTAGGAATCTTTATTCCCTCTGGCAGCTCCTGCAAAACTGGCTTTTCTTGCTCCCTCTGGAACTTCTTTAACTCTCTCTGCTGGCGAAGCTGCTCTTACTTTCATTTTTGGCTTGGCTCAGGCCACAAGTGTTTTGCAATAAGCTGCTAAACAGGGCTGGATTAAAGCTGGTCTTGTTTGTGCTGTATTTAACCACGAGTCAATATAAGGAAACTGATCTGGATACCGAGGCTGTAGTATCCCACCACTACCTTAAGCACACGGCCAATTATTTTCCTATCTATAGTTCCTTCGGTCAGCCATCCAACACTAAAAGAAGGTAGTTCTAATTCACAGAGAGTTCTTAACCTCTGGGGGGTTTTACAGCTCCATAATTCCCTGTAAAACCTGCTTTAAAGTTCTGTAACATGCGCTCCAATGGAGTGGACTTTGATGACTTTACTCCCATTTCCTCCCTTTACTATGCAGCCTGATGCCTTCAGCTTTGTTATTCTCGCCCAGTATTGTCTTGGCTGTGCAGGCTCTTTTTTGGTTCCATATGAAGTTTAAAGTAGTTTTATCCAATTCTGTGAAGAAAGTCAATGGTAGCTTGATGAGGATAGCATTGAATCTATAAAATTACTTAGGGCACTATGGCCATTTTCATGATATTGATTCTTCCCTATCCATGAGCATGGAATGCTTTCCCATTTGTTTGTCTCCTCTCATTTCCTTGAGCAGTGGTTTGTAGTTCTCCTTGAAGAGGTCCTTCATGTCCCTTGTAAGTTGTATTTTCCTAGGTATTTTATTCTCTTACTAGCAGTTGTGAGTGGGAGTTCACTTATGATCTGGCTCTCTGTTTGTCTGTTATTAGTCTATAGGAATGCTTGTGATTTTTGCACATTGATTTTGTATTCTGATACTTTGCTGAAGTTGCTTATCAGCTTAAGGAGGTTTTAGGCTGAGACGATGGGGTTTTCTAAATATGCAATCATGTCATCTGCAAACAGAGACAATCTGACTTCCTCTCTTCCTATTTTGATACCCTTTATTGCTTTCCCTTGCCTGATTGCCCTGGCCAGAACTTCCAATACTATGTTGAATAGGAGGGATGACAGAGGGCATCCTTGTCTTGTGCCGGTTTTCAAAGGACCGTTTATTCATCTTAATTTAAAATACAGTGGTTTTTAAACAATTCAAGTAACATTAGACTATTAAAAACTTCATGAGCCATACAAGTGTCAACTGCATTTTCAGAATTATGAGAACTTAGAAAAAGTAAACTAAACACCTGAAGTTTAGTTAAAAACATACTAAACTACTTTGTATTTGCCCTTGTGATGAGAATCATCTTTATTCATTTTGGAACAAACAGGAAATGCTGCAGTGGTAACTTGCTGAGTGGTGACTGTGATACTTACTGTCCTAGGGATGGTGGGATCCAGTGGACCAGAATTGTCAGGACCTTACTGTGGTCACTGCTGTTTATTGTCTTCTGTCATTCATTTCCTGGACTCCTTCATCAATTTCATTTCTTTTTTTTCTTTTTTCTTTTTTTTTTTTTTTTGAGATGGAGTCTTGCTCTGTCCGGCAGGCTGTAGTGCAGTGGCCAGATCTCAGCTGACTGCAAGCTCCGCCTCCTGGGTTTACGCCATTCTCCTGTCTCAGCCTCCCGAGTAACTGGGACTACAGGCGCCCGCCACCTCGCCCGGCTAGTTTTTTATATTTTTTAGTAGAGATGGGGTTTCACCGTGTTAGCCAGGATGGTTTCGATCTCCTGACTTCGTGATCCGCCCATCTCGGCCTCCCAAAGTGCCGCGCCTGGCCCATCAATTTCATTTCTATCATTGCGTGAGTGATTTTGCACTGCTTTAGCATCTGCCTATGATTCCTGCTAATTTTCTTTGTTCATTTTCTTGTCCATCTCTGGTGGCTGCTTTGCTATTCAACTTTGAGGAGTTCGTGCAGCTTCACCCTCAGCCACTCCAACAGTCCGTCCATTTGCCTCAAGCTCTCTGGCAGAGTCTTCAGGTTCTTCTGTGTCTGGTGTCTGAGATTTATCAGCAGGAGCTTGTTTTCAGTGACCACAGCTACCGCCATCTCCTGCCAGTGGGGTAGCTTCTACAAAAGCTGAAGTGCCCATGCCCGAGGACGCCTTGCTTATAAACCTTGGTCATGGCCCAGCTTGGTGCGCAAAAACCCGATGTCAACCAGAGCATTTCGCACAGCTGGGTGAGCTTTCCTTGGCACATGGGGCAGATCCCCCATCATCTTTATGCTGCCACCTCCCCTTACACAAGGGATGGTGTAGGGGCCTGAAGACACCGTGGAAGAGTCCAGGAAGTTAGGAGGGGCTGGGCCAGGTAGCCTCAGGCCCAGAGCATGGCAGCGCCCCTCAAGCCTGAGCAGACATCAGCCACTGCCACCTCCGGGAGGACAGAGGAGCCCAGGCTCCCCCAACCCCAACCTCACTCTAAACCAGCAGAGGAAACAATTATTTCTTTTCTTTTTTTTTTTTTTTTATGAGACGGAGTCCCCCTCTGTCACACAGGCTGGAGTGCAGTGGCACAGTCTAGGCTCACTGCAAACTCTGCTTCCCGGGTTCAAGTGATTCTCCTGCTTCAGCCTCCCAGGTAACTGGGACTACGGCCGCCCACCACCACACCTGGCTAATTTTTGTATTTTTAGTAGAGATGGGGTTTCACCATATTGGCCAGGCTGGTCTCGAACTTCTGACCTTGTGATCACCCCGCCTCTGCCTCCCAAATTGCTGGGATTACAGGCATGAGCCACCCTGCCTGGCAGAAAAAAAATTATTTTCTTAAGAAAAAAAAATGTGTAAAAAATAATATGCGGAAGAACTTGCATATCTAACCTAATCAAATTTTTATTCTTTTCTTTTTCTTTTTATTTCTGCCTTTTCCTCTTAAATTGTGCTCTCCTGAAGTCAGATTTCATGTTCCATCCTCACGTGGGAATTTAAAAGTAATTATAATAGTCACAAATTTAGAAACTAAAAAATTTTAATATATTTTTACCCTTGATTTGCAGAGTTTCAGTTTACAAAGATTATGTATTCATTCATTTAACATAAATGTGTGTTGAGCACACACGATATGCCAACCATTTGGTAGCCTTAGAAAATAGAGGCCAGGCAGGGTGGCTTACGCCTGTAATCCCAGAACTTTGAGAGGCCAAGGCGGGAGGATCACCTGAGGTCAGGTGTTCAAGAGCAGCCTGACCCACCTGGTGAAACCCCATCTCTACTAAAAATACAAAAATTAGCTGGGTGTGGTGGTGGGCGCCTGTAATCCCAGCTACTAGGGGGGCTGAGGCAGGAGTATCGCTTGAACCCGGCAGGTGGACGTTGTGGTGAGCCAAGATCATGCCATTGCACTCCAGCCTGGCGACAGAGCGACACTCCATCTCCAAAAAAAAAAAAAAAGATTTAAACATGATATTGTTTTAAACAATTTTATGTCATTAAATTTTAAAAATTAGATAAAATTATTATTTTTCCAGAAAGGTATGTGGCAAAAAGTGACTGAAGAAGAAATAAAATGGAGCCCGGGCATGGTGGCTCACACATGTAATCCCACCACTTTGGAAGGCCAAGGCAGGAAGATCACGAGATCAGGAGTTCAAGACCAACCTGGCCAAGATGGTTAAATCCTGTCCCTACTAAAAATACAAAAATTAGGCATGGAGGTGGGTGACTGTAATCCTAGCTACTCAGGAGGCTGAGGCAGAGAATTGCTTGAACCTGGGAGGTGGAGTTTGCAGTGAGCTGAGATCATGCCACTGCACTTCAACTTCAGCCCGGATGACAGAGCAAGACTCCATCTCAAAAAAAAAAAATAAGAAATCTAAAATTTATGTTTTTAATTTTACAAAAATAAAAAATACATCTATTATAAGAGAACATCTTGAGCCAGGCGTGCTGGCTCACGCCTTTAATCTCAACACTTTGGGAGGCCAAGGCAGGTGGATCACAAGGTCAGGGGTTCAAGACCAGCCTGGCCAACATGGTGAAACCCCATCTCTACTAAAAATACAAAAATACAAAAATTAGCTGGGCATGGTGGTGGGCAACTGGGATTACAGGCGTGAGCCACCATGCCTGGCTGACATCTGCTATCATCTTAACTGCTCTATAAGCCTGCTGAATCACAGGGCCATAGGAGCAATCACTGTTGTTTACATGCTTTTGTCAGGCAGTTCTTATGAACCTGCAAATGTTATTCCCAACCACGTAAAATAATGCACCAACATGCATTATTTTACGTTTTATTCAATAGGGAAAAGCCCCACGTTTTTGCTTCCAACCATCATGATCATAAAGAAATAGTCCCAGTTCCCTGATAACTCTGCTTTCCCACCCCTGCATGAGACAGCCTTTGTGAGGCCCCTCCATGGCCTACCTTGCTCTTGTTTCTGGTGCAAGTGTATTAAACACCTTTTAATGGCATTCAACTTTCATTTATGAATTAAGATCCAAGCTAAATTCAAGAAACCCTGTTGCTGTGCTTTGTTACCAGAAATAATATGGGGTTAGGCCGGGTGTGGTGGCTTATGCCTGTAACGCCAACAAAGGGTGGTGGGAAACTGAGGCGGTGGATCATTTGAGGCCAGGGGTTCAAGACCAATCTGGTCAACACAGCAAAACCCCGTCTCTACTAAAAATACAAAAATTAGCCAGATATGGTGGTGGGCAACTGTAATCCCAGCTACATGGGAGGCTGAGATAGGAGAATCACTTGAACCTGGGAGGTGGAGGTTGCAGTGAGCCGAGATTGCACCACTGCACTCCTGCTTAGGCAACAGTGCAAGACTCTGTCCAATAAAAAAAAGGTAATTGACAGTTTCATAAAAATAACAATTTGTAGGCTGCTCTAGGAAGCATAGATATTTTATATTCATTCTTCAAATCCATAAGCATACAATTTTAAAAATTTATTTGCATTGTCTCTGATTACTTTCAGTAATGTTCTGTCGTTCTTTTTTTTTTTTTTTTTTTTTTTTTTTGAGACGGAGTCTCGCTCTGTCGCCCAGGCTAGAGTGCAGTGGCGCGATCTCGGCTCACTGCAAGCTCCGCCTCCCGGGTTCACGCCATTCTCCTGCCTCAGCCTCCTGAGTAGCTGGGACTATAGGCGCCCGCCACCGCGCCCGGCTAATTTTTTGTATTTTTAATAGAGACGGGGTTTCACCGTGGTCTCGATCTCCTGACCTTGTGATCCACCCGCCTCGGCCTCCCAAAGTGTGGGATTACAGGCGTGAGCCACTGCGCCCGGGTTTTTTTTTTGTTTTGTTTTGTTTTTTTTAAGTCAGAGTTTCGCTCTTGCCGCCCAGGCTGGAGGGCAATGGTGCGATCTCGGCTCACTGCAACCTCCCCCTCCACCTTCCATGCTCAAGCGATTCTCCTGGCTCAGCCTCCCGAGTAGTTGGGATTACAGGCATATGCCACCACGCCTGGCTAATTTTGTATTTTTAGTAGAGATGGCGTTAATCCACATTGGTCCGGCTTGTCTCGAACTCCCGACACACTCCATAATTTTCTTACACCTAAGGTTTGTCTTTAGATTAATAAATATTTAACTCTGTATAAATCAAAACTAAAAGTCTGTATGTGTTTGCAGGCAGACAGGCCACATGTTCAAAGAAAAACATATAAGAAATTTGAAAAATGTATTAAGAATTTAACAATGAATTTTATTTATACTCATATAGAATTTTTATTATGACCATAAAAATAACCCTGTAGTAAATAACAATTTAATTGTACATTTTAAATTTTTTTTTTTAAAAAGTGTAGAATTGGATTGTAAAATGTAGGATAAATGCTACAGGTGAAGGATGCCTCACTTAACGCTGATGATATTATTATGTATTGTATTCCTGTATTAAAATATGCCATATATTGCATAAATATATACTAATGCAGCCACCAAAATTAAAATAAATTTAACTGATTAAAAACAGAATAAAAATTTAACCTACAGAAACAATATTCTTTAACTTATTTGCAGTTGAAAGCCACTGACAAAAAAAAAAATCACAAGAGATGTTATTCTATTATCTTACTCAGCAGTATATTGTTACCATCTTTTACCTATATCCTTGAGTAAGGTGAAACAGGTTAAAGTTTGTGGCATAATAACACTTCATTGTGGCCGGGCGTGGTGGCTCAAGCTTGTAATCCCAGCACTTTGGGAGGCTGAGACGGGCGGATCACGAGGTCAGGAGATCGAGACCAGCCTGGCTAACACGGTGAAACCCCGTCTCTACTAAAAAATACAAAAAAAAAAAAAAACTAGCCAGGCGAGGTGGTGGGCGCCTGTAGTCCTAGCTACTCGGGAGGCTGAGGCAGGAGAATGGTGTGAACCCGGGAGGCGGAGCTTGCAGTGAGCTGAGATCCGGCCACTGCACTCCAGCCTGGGCAACAAAGCGAGACTCCGTCTCAAAAAAAAAAAAAACAAAAAAACAAAAAAAACACTTCATTGAATGCACAATAGTATTTAACATGTTAAAAATGTTGAATTAAACTATTAACTTCACACATAATCTAAAATTTATAAATGTACTGCATTTTATTATATAAAAGTATAATTAGACCAGGCTCAGTGGCTCACGCCTATAATCCCAGCACTTTGGGAGGCCAAAGTGGGCAGATCACCTGAGGTTGGCAGTTCGAGACCAGCCTGACCAACATGGAAAAACCCTATTTCTACTAAAAATTCAAAATTAGCCAGGTGTGGTGGCACATGCCTGTAATCTCAGCTACTCAGGAGGCTGAGGCATGCAAATCACTTGAACCTGGGAGGCAGAGGTTGCAGTGAGCCAGAGATTGTGCCAATGCGCTCCAGCCTGGGCAACAAGATCAAAACTCTGTCTCAAAAAAAAAAAAAGTACAAGTAGTACAATAATATATTACTCATTTAATTTTAAATAAAATTAAACATGTTTTCTTCTCATGATAATGCAGATTACTCTGAATACCTACCTCATGCATCACTCAATATTATAGGTTATAAGAGCCTCTCCACTTAGATTTTTGTTATGCATCTTACATTTTAATGTCTTTACTTTTCTATAGAAAAGGTAATAAATAGTGCCCACCTAATAAAAAAGAATGCCTTGCCAGGCATGGTGGCTCACACCTGTAATCCCAACACTTTGGGAGATTGAAGCAGGCAGATGATGACGTCAGGAGTTTGAGACCAGCCTGGCCAGCATGGTGAAACCCCATCTTTACTAAAAATACAAAAATTAGCTGGGTGTGGTGGCAGGCGCCTGTAATCCCATCTACTCAGTAGGCTGAGGCAGGAGAATCACCTGAAACTGGAAGTGATGGTAGTGAGCCAAGATCATGCCACTGCACTCCTGCCTGGGCAAAAGAGTGAAACTCCATCTTAAAAAAACAAAACAAAAAGAATCTCTCATATCTTTGATGCAGCAACAACTGATCCCATGTTTTCACATGTGACTCCAATAGGAATGAAGAAACAGCAGGAAATAATTTCAGAGTTGAGTGATATCATTATTCACTTTTCAAAAAATCTGTAATATTTTTCAAGAAATATACTTGGAATGTAATTATAACTCAGCAAAAAACTTCTGATTCTCTGAAAGTTACATACAAATAATATCTCTGCCAACTTTAGTTTTAGATTTCCTATACTCAGCAGTCTGATTTAGATTATCTGAAATGTCAGTGCCTTACATACTTCTACCATAAATTCTGATATTTGCATGGACTTAATTATGGATTAAATTTTTTTTACATTTATTGCATCTGCAAAAATATACTCCAGTATGAAGTCTCTGTTGTTTTCTAAGCTGTCGTTTTTGAAAAAGTGTTTTTCCAAATTTATTACATTTGCACAATTTTTCTTCAATATGAATTCCCTGAGGTTTGGCTTTGATGGAACTTTGTTCCATAGAAGGAATCTCAGATAAGACTTTTTAAAAGCCAAACCCAGTCATGGATTTGTACCATCAAATACTTGAGTTGGGTGAATTTCTCTCCCCTTAAGGTTCCAAGATAAACCTGGGGCTCCTAAGTTTGTCAGAAAGTTATCTTCTTTGCTTACAGAAATCCTGACCTGTGGTAAGTAAAAATATCATAGTACAGGGACTATGTAGACGAGATTTGAATCCGGTTTTCCCAAGGGGCTTTTAATTGGCTCCATAAATCAAGTTTGATTCCTTAAAAAAAGAACATCATTCCAGTCAAAGTGTTACTAAAATAACCAGTTTCTCCAATTGTGTCCTGTTACTTATAAAAACCAGATTCTTGGCAGGGCATGGTGGCTCATGCCTGTAATCACAGCACTTTGGGAGGTCAAGATAGGCGAATCATGAGGTCAAGAGATCAAGACCATAGTGGCCAACATGGGGAAACCCCATCTCTGCTAAAAATATAAAAAATTAGCTGGGCGTGGTGGCACTCGCCTGCAGTCCGAGCTACCTGGGAGGCCAAGGCAGGAGGATCACCTGAACCTGGGAGGCAGAGGTTGCAGCGACCCAAGATCGTGCCACCATACTCTAGCCTAGTGACAGAGTGAGACTCTGTCTCAAAAAATAAATAACACAACAAACAACCAAAAAAAGATTCTTATTGCACTTATGCAAATAAATGTATTGCCACAAGTTAAGAATACTCACAAATAGTTTCCAAATTCTAGAGAAATCAAGTAGAGAGAATCAAATATGCTTTAAATTTTGTTCACAGGAGTATACTAACTTGTTAAAAGCTGTAAATAGATCAAAAGGTAGGTTTCCTTGACTCAGAAAACAAAAGAAAGGATCAGCAACATTTTAAGTAAAAAGTCAAAAATACAGGCTGGTCACGGTGGCTCACGCCTGTAATCCCAACACTTTGGGAGGCCGAGGCAGGCAGATCATGAGGTCAGGAGTTTGAAACCAGCCTGACCAACATGGTGAAATCCCATCTTTACTAAAAAGACAAAAATTAGCTGGGCGTGGTGGCATGTATCTGTAATTCAGCCAAGATCACACCACTGGACTCCACCCTGGGGGACAGAGTGAGACCCCGACTCAAAAAAAGAAAAAAGATTACTTCAGTCTTCTATTAGTTCAGTGCATGCACTTAATCCTTGTTCTGCTTCATATTCATGAACACTTCAGCTCTCCATGAGTTCTGAATTTTTTTCCTCTACTCTGATGTCACAATCTCCAAAGTTATTAGAAACTTGCATTCAAGAACACCTGTTATAGCTGATTATAAAACCACCTTCTAAAGAGGACCAAAACAATACAACAATTGTCTGTTAATGACAAAAAGTCTTAAGGCAACCAAAGGCAAAGACACAATTGACAAGGAAATTTGTTACCTCTGTGGCAATAATTTAACATAATTATAATTACTGCTAATAATGTACACTGAGTCATATAAGAATTATAGGAGTTTCCCATGATTTTGGAACAAATATCAATAATATATTTATACAAACACAGCCCAAAAAAAAAAACAAACAACATTTCATATTCAACAATGCTCTCTGTATAATTTTTATAAGAAATAAAGCTGGGTGCGGTGGCTCATGCCTGTAATCCCAGCACTTTGGGAGGCCGAGGCTGGTGGATCACCTGAGGTTAGGAGTTCAAGACCACCTTGATCAACATGGAGAAATGCCATCTGTACTAAAAATACAAAATTAGCCGGGCATGGTGGCACATGCCTGTAATCCCAGCTGCTCAGGAGGCTGAGGCAGGAGAATTGCTTGAACCCAGGAGGCGGAGGTTGCGGTGAGCCAGAGATCACGCCATTGCACTCCAGCCTGGGCAACAAGAGTGGAACTCCATCTCAAAAAAAAAAAAAAAAGAAAGAAAGAAAAGAAATAAGCAAAATTATGTCTTTTTAAATGTTAGGGACATAATATTTTAAAGGATTAATTAGGTAAGAAAAATACATAATTTATAATTTGATTTTGGAAAGTTTGATGGAACTTTGTTCCACAGAAAGAATCTCAGTCAAATATCAAAGGTTTAAAACACTTGATGTCATAGGTCATTGTAAAATAAGTCATTAATTTGACCAAAGTGATAAAGATTTCAAAAACAAAAAAGGAAAAAAAACCTTCATTCTTTGGGAGAGAAGACTTAATTTTCCAAACAATAATCTCCAATAAAACAGCATAAAGCCAATTAAATTTGTTTTTCAAAATGTTATGAACAATCTATAAAAATCTGATCTTGACCATAAGATATAACTTCTATAAGCCTTTATTAAGGAGTTGGTTAATGCTTCAAGAAAACTTTGTTAATCTAACACTGGGGCCCCTATTCTGGTCTTACATCAGTGTGCTTTTGACATTAATGATTAATTTACAGAAAAACAGAACTTATTTTATCTCTCAAAATCAGTTCTTACAATCTCACATGCCCACCTCTTTTGTGATAGTCTCTGGGCCTTGAGGAGTTGAAGAGCTTTAATTTCATCTCATCTGCTGAGAAGGTGGCTCATGGTTGGGCTATTTTCATCTAGGAGAGTATTCCAGGCCAGACCCCACTTAACCTAAAATAATAAAAAAGGTCAGAATCTAATTTGAAAATAATCTATTTAAGTTCAGATATTAAGGATGGCCACCAAATAACACATGTAAGTAGCCCTGAATATATATTCCAATTACTAGCCATTACAAGGCGGTCTTTTTTTTTTTTTTTTTTTTTTTTTTTTTGAGACGGAGTCTTGCTTTGTCACCCAGGCTAGAGTACAGTGGCCAGATCTCAGCTCACTGCAAGCTCCGCCTCCCAGGTTCACGCCATTCTCCTGGCTCAGCCTCCCGCGTAGCTGGGACTACATGCGCCCGCCACCTCGCCCGGCTAGTTTTTTGTATGTTTTAGTAGAGACGGCGTTTCACCATGTTAGCCAGGATGGTCTCGATCTCCTGACCTCGTGATCCGCCCGTCTCGGCCTCCCAAAGTGCTGGGATTACAGGCTTGAGCCACCGCGCCCGGCCTCAAGGCGGTCTTTTTTGAAACAATGCAAAGGCAGTTTCTAAGTTGTTTACCAAGAACTGACATTAAAATTATTGGTAAATTGATTGGGTATTGATTGGCTATATATATTTCTTTGTTTTTATATATTTTATGAAAAAAGAAAGAATGGTTGAGGCAGCTAGTCAGAAACAAAATGTCTTTAAACAATTGCCCCTGTGCAGAGATGTGGGGTAAGATTGAAGTCTCATAGTCTCATCTCTCTAGGCTTGATAAATTGTGCAGAACTCAAAGAGCTGAGACTGCTCTGAGCTATTTTTCTCACTGCCTTGCTCAGGACACATAAACCCCTTAGGTGGGCAGATCACCTAAGGTCAGGAGTTCAAGACCAGACTGGCAAAAATGGTGAAACCCTGTCTCTACTAAAAATAAAAAAAGGCTGGGCATGGTGGCTCATGCCTGTAATCCCAGAACTTTGGGAGGCCAAGGCAGGCAGATCACTTGAGGTCAGGAGTTCGCAACCAGCCTGGCCAACATGGTGAAACTCTGTCTCTACCAAAAATACAAAAATTAGCCAGGTGTGGTGGCGGGTGCCCGTAATCCCAGCTACTCGAGAGGCTGAGGCAGAGAAATGCTTGAACCCAGGAGGGGAAGGTTGCAGTGAGCCGAGATTGCACCACGGTACTGCAGCCTGGGTGACAAAGTGAGACTCTGTCTCAAAAAAAAAAAAAAAATTAGGCATGGTAGTGCATGCCTGCAGTCCCAGCTACTTGGGAGGCCAAGGCAGGAGAATTGTTGGAACCTGGGAGGCAGAGGTTGCAGTGAGCCAAGATTGTGCCACTGCACTCCAGCCTGGGTGACAGAGTGAGACTCTGTCTCAAAAAAAAAAAAAGAAAAAGAAAAGCAATAGTTGTGGGATTCAGGAGAATGGAAAGACCAATGGGTGAGACAAGAGAATTTCATTAAAGTGGCCACTGGCTCAGTGGATTCACATCAAAAAGGCTGAGCCCCGAACAAAGATGAAGCTTGGCTTTTAAGCATGCAGTGGCATGAAACTCAGAGGGCGGGCTTAGCATGCTTACAGAAGCAGAACAAAGGCAGTTAATCAAACAGTGAAAGATATGTGACTCAAACATGTCTAGTGACCCCTGCTGGGCTGCTCAGCAGACTCTCAGCAGATGGTCACCATCTTAGGTTTGCTCAGGTATGTCTTGTGACCTTCGCAGTGTTGCACCGATGGAAAATAGGAACTTACAAAATCTTTACAAACTTACAGAAATAGTTAACGAGAGCAAAGAAATGCTGGTCTTGTAAGGAGTCTCAAGAGAGTAAAGCTGATAAGAACTTGTTATTCTCATCCCTGTTCCTGGAGTCCATTCCTTCTGGGCTCTGCCTGGCTTTGCAGATAACATTATCTTAGCCCTAGCAGGCCCTTGGAGTGAGTCAACCCAGTACAGGGAGGAACTCGGGTTTTTCTCCTTTCAATTTCTGCTTTACTCGAACACAGAATATTATTTTATAAATAACTACTTAGTAATTATTTAGAAATCACTAATCACTTTACTAATATACTGCATATATTAGTGTTTTGTTTTATTTTGTTTTGAGATGGAGCCTCACTCTGTTGCCCAGGCTAGAGTACAGTGGCGTGATCTCGGCTCACTGCAACCACCTCCTCCCAGGTTTAAGCGATTCTCCTGCCTCGGCCTCCCAAGTAGCTAGGATTACAGGTGCAAGCCACCACATCAAGCTAATTTTTTATAGTTTTCGTAGAAACAGGGTTTCATCATGTTGGCCAGGCTGGTCTTGAACTTCTGACCTTGTGATCCGCCCATCTCAGCCTCCCAAAGTGCTGGGATTACAGGTGTGAGCCACCAAGCCCAGCCTATACTGCATATATTGTAAGTCATATCCCAGAAAGAGATAATACAATTAGATAAAACAGCATAGGTAAGAATTCTATTTTTTATTTTCTCATCATAAGGCATCGAGATCACACACTTTAATTTATGCCCCACACTCTCTAATGACTACCACATACAGCAAAAAAGTATATCTGCTGATTATCAAACTTTTTTCTCTCTAATGAAGCTTTTCAGGTCACTGATGCTGAGTCTGGAGAAAAGAACAATGGTTCCCATCAAGAGGGTGGAAAAATAAAATATAAGCCAGGCACGGTGGCTCACCCAGCACTTTGGGAGGCCAGGGCGGGCAGATCATGAGGTCATGAGATCAAGACCATCCTGGTTAACACGGTGAAACCCCGTCTCTACTAAAAATACCAAAAATTAGCCAGGCATGGTGGCACATGCCTGTAGTCCCAGCTACTCGGGAAGCTGAGGCACGAGGATCACTTGAACCCGGGAGGTGGAGGTTGCAGTGAGCCGAGATCAAGCCACTGCACTCCAGCCTGGCCAACAGAGCAAGACTCTGTTTCAAAAAAAAATAAAAAAAAGAAAATATAATACACTTGGTTCAATTTGAATTTAAGGTGAATTATAAGTTGTCATTTGTATAAATATATCCCAATAATTGTTTACATGTATTATACACCAATATGTAAATATTGCATAGGTATACTAAAAAGTTATTTGCTGTTTATTCCAAATTTAAATGTAACTGTGCCTTCTGTATTTTTATTTGGTGAATCTGCCACATCTACCATAGAAACACTATAATATGGAACATGTTACAAACATGGGAAAACAGAATAAAAAAAATTAAATGTCATATAGGGGTCAGGTACTGTGGCTCATGTCTGTAATTCATGCATTTTGGTAGGTAAAAGTGGGAGGATCACTTGAGGACAGGAGTTTGAGACCCGCCTGGGCAACATAATGAGACACCATCTCTACAAAAAAAAATTTTTTAACTAGCCAGTGTAGAGGTGTGTACCTGTAGTCCCAGTTACTAAGGAGGCTGACAGCTAAGAAATTTGAGGTTGGATTGAGCAATGATTGTGACACTAAACTCTGGCCAAGATGACAGAGCTGTCTAAAAATACACACACACACACACACACGTGCAAAATATAACACTTTTTTTTTTTTTTTTTTTTGAGATGCAGTCCTGCTCTGTCGCCTAGGCTGGAGTGCAGTGGTGCGATCTCGGCTCACTGCAACCTCCGCCTCCCGGGTTCAAGTGATTCTCCTGCCTCAGCCTCCTGAGTAACTGGGATTACAGGCGTGCACCATCACACCGGCTAATTTTTGTATTTTTAGTAGAGACGGGGTTTCTCCATGTTGATCAGGCTGGTCTCAAACTCCTGACCTCGTGACCTGCCTGCCTGGGCCTCCCAAAGTGCTGGGATTACAGGCATGAGCCACTACACCTGCCAACACCTTTTTTAAAGCTTGCAATTTCTTTTATGTTAGTGTCTCTGTGCATCACTGTGACATATAGATTAGAAACAGAGTAACTGTGTCCAATATGGAATTTGAGAGAAAATAGAAATATATCATTTATACTTCAGCTATCCTGATAAGGATCAGGGAAGGGCTCTGCCCTCTAACTTTATCTCTCTTAAATGCATGTAAAGGCAGAGTTTTTAACACAAGCAACATTCTCTAATATTTAGGCACATACACATTTTCTACTGATCATGTTTTTTGAGATTTTTATGCCCTGGTAGACCACAAATAGATATTCTCTGTCAACATTATTTTGTTAATTTGCATTCTCAACTAATCCTGATTACATGCTCTCTTGTCTTTTATTTTACAGAGACACAGATGCTAGAAAACACTATTTCTACAAAATGCAGAAAAAGCAAATATAAATGTCAACATTTAAAAGTCACATTTATGAGCCGGGCGCAGTGACTCGCACCTGTAATCCCAGCACTTTGGGAGGCTGAGGCGGGCGGATCACCTGAGGTTGGGAGTTCGAGACCACCCTGACCAACATGGAGAAACCCCGTCTCTACTAAAAATACAAAATTAGCCAGGTGTGGTAGTGCATGCCTGTAATCCCAGCTGCTCTGCTTGGGAGGCTGAGGGAGGAGAATTGCTTGAACCCAGGAGGTGGAGGTTGCAGTGAGCCGGAGATTGCGCCACTGCACTCCAGCCTGGGCAACAAGAGCAAAACTCTGTCTCAAAAAAAAAAAAAGTCACATTAATGAACATATATTTTAATTAGAGAATTACAATTTTAAACTTTCAAAGGAAATGATAAGGACAAAATATAGAGGCTATTTTTACAATAAAAAATTATCTAGTCTCCATATTTTGCAAGTTATTCTCTCATCACTAAACAATCTCACCTAAACTAATATACAACCAATTTTACAAATTTAGAACTTAATTAATTAATTATTTTTTTTTTTTTTGAGATGGAGTTTCACTCTTGTTGCCCAAGCTGGAGTGCAATGGTGAGATCTCGGCTTACTGTAACCTCCGCCTCCCGGGTTCAAACAATTCTCCCAGTAGAGTTTCCAAGTAGCTGGGATTACAGGCACGCGCCACCACGCCCAGCTAACTTTTTGTATTTTTAGTAGAAATGTGGTTTCACCATGTTAGCCAGGCTGATCTCGAGCTCCTGACCTCAGGTGATCCTCCTGCCTCGGCTTCCCAAAGTGCTGGGATTATAGGCGTGAGCCACTGCGCCTGGCCAGAACTTTTTTTTTTTTTGAGACAGAGTTTTATTCTTGTCGCCCAGGTTGGAGTGCAGTGGTGCGATCAGCAGCACGATCTCCACTCACTGCAACCTCCCCTGCCAGGGTTCAAGCAATTCTCCTGCCTAAGCCTCTGGAGTAGCTGGGATTACAGGCACCTGCCACCACACCCAGCTGATTTGTATTTTTAGTAGATGTTGGCCAGGCTAGTCTTGAACTCCTGACCTCAAGTGAGCCACCCGTCTCGGCCTCCCAAAGTGCTGGGATTACACGTGTGAGCCACCATGCCTGGCCAGTTTAGAACTTTTACAAAATGAAATAATAAAACTGAATTATTTAAGACAATATGAACAAGTATAATAAATATTACAAGTCCCCATTCAGATAAACTTGTTTTGTTTTTTTTTTTTTTTTTGAGACGGAGTTTCACTCTGTCACCCCAGCTGAAGTGCAGTGGTGCCATCTTGGCTCACTGCAGCCTCCACCTCCCCGGCTCAGGTAATTCTCTTCTCTCAGCCTCCCAAGTAGCTGGGACTACAGTCACATGCCATCATGCCCAGCTAATTTTTGTATCTTTAGGCGAGACGGGGTTTCACCATATTGGCCAGGCTGGTCTCGAACTCCTAACCTCAAGTAATCCACCCGCCTCAGCCTCCCAGACTGCTGGGATTACAGGCGTAAGCCACATTGCCCGGCCCATTCAGATAAAGTTTTATTAACTCTATGAAGATTTGCTAAATGGCAAATACGACATTTTCAAATAGTTTTGTGATGTCCAGAAAAAATAATATATTAGGAATTTTCATAACAAAATAAGACAAAATGATACTTGTGATATTATTACAAAATATTTTCATTATTTCATGTATATCATAAATTTAATAAATCTTAAAATATTATAAATATGCTACAGGTTCTCAAAACTGAAAAAAAAAAGCAAAATAACTAAATCATTCAAAATTGGCTCTTTTTTTTGTTTTAAAAGTAAAGCTGAAGGCTAATCATATGGATAATACAACTAGACCCCTACCTGTATTAATACAATTACAATTTGACATGAGATTTGGGTGGGGATTCAGAGTTAAACCACATCATTCTGCTCCTGGCCCTCACAACAAACCTAATGTCCTAGTCACATTTCTTTTTTTTTCTTTTTTTTTTTTTTTTAAAGATGGAGTCTCACTCTGTTGCTTAGGCTGGAGTGCAGTGGTGCGATCTCTGCTCACTGCAACCTCCACCTCCCGAGTTCCAGCAATTCTCCCACCTCAGCCTTTCAAGTAGCTGGGATTACAGGCATGCGCCACATGCTTGGCTAATTTTTTGTATTTAGTAGATATGGTATTTCGCCATGTTGGTCAGGCTGGTCTCAAATGCCTGACCTCAGGTGATCCACCCACCTCAGCCTCCCAAAGTGCTGGGATTACAGGTGTGAGCCACCATGCCCAGCCTCCTAGTCACATTTCAAAACACGATCATCCCTTTTCAACAGTCCCCCAAAATCTTTTTTTTTTTTTTTTTTTTTTTTGAGGCAGAGTCTCACTTTGTCGCCCAAGCTGTAGTGCAGTGGCGTGATCTCAGCTCAACACAACCTCCGCCTCCCAGGTTCAAGGGACTCTCCTGCCTCAGCCTCCCGAGTAGCTGGGATTACAGGCACCCACCACCACACCTGGCTAATTTTTGTATTTTTAGTAGAGACAGAGTTTCACCATGTTGGCCAGGCTGGTTGTGAACTCCTGACCTCAAGTGATCTGCCTGCCTTGGCCTCCCAAAGTGCCAGGATTATAGGCATGAGCCACCACGCCTGGCCTGCTCCCCCAAATTCTTAACTCATTTCAGCATAAACTTAAAAGTCCAGTCCAAATTCTCATCTAAGACAAGGCAATTCTCTTCTACCTATGAGCCTGTAAAATCAAAAATGAGGCCGGGTGTGGTGGCTCAAGCCTGTAATCCCAGCACTTTGGGAGGCCGAGACGGGCGGATCACAAGGTCAGGAGATCGAGACCATCCTGGCGAACACCGTGAAACCCCGTCTCTACTAAAAAATACAAAAAACTAGCCGGGCAAGGTGGCAGGTGCCTGTAGTCCCAGCTACTTGGGAGGCTGAGGCAGGAGAATGGCGTGAACCCAGGAGGCGGAGCTTGCAGTGAGCTGAGATCTGGCCACTGCACTCCAGCCTGGGCGACAGAGCGAGACTCCGTCTCAAAAAAAAAATAAAAATAAAAAATGATTTAGTCACTTCCAAGATACAATGGGTATGCAGGCATTGGGTAAATTCTCCTGTTCCAAAAGGGGGAAATTGGCCAAAGCAAAGGAGCTCCAGGTCTTATGCAATTCCAAAACCCAGCAGGGCAGTCATTAAATGTTAAAGCTCCAAAATAATTCCCTTCAACTCCATGTCTCATATGTAGGCCACCATGATGCAAGGGGTGAGCTCCCAAGGTCTTAGGCATCTCCACCCCTGTAATCTGCAGAGTACAGCCCCTGCGCTGCTTTCACAAGCTGGCATTGAGTGCCTATGGCTTTTCCATCTGACTCATATAAACTTACTTAACCTTAATCACTTTCTAAAATTGCTGTTTTTAAATAGAATCACATTGGAGGTTATGGCTTATCATATGAATTTTGATAGAAATTAATTCAATCTAAATCAGGGGAAATAACCATATAGAGGTAATATTTTATATCTCACTGGAATATAAATATGTTTTTATTTTTTATTTTTTGAAACGGAGTCTCGCTCTGTGGCCCGGGCTGGAGTGCAGTGGCACAATCTTGGCTCACTGCAAGCTCTGCCTCTCGGGTTCATGCCATTCTTCTGCCTCAGCCTCCAGAGCAGCTGGGACTACAGGCACCCACACCACACCTGGCTAATTTTTTGTATTTTTAGTAGAGACAGGGTTTCACCATGCTAGCCAGGATGGTCTCAATCTCCTGACCTCGTGATCTGCCCGCCTTGGCCTCCCAAAGTGCTGGCATTACAGGCGTGAGCCACCGCACTGAGCCAAATTAATATAAATATGAAGCAGATTCTGGTAAGTTAAGATGTACATTATACGGCCTAGAGAAATAAGGAAGTAACTTTAAAAACATTAACAAATACTATGGAAATCTAAATATTACGTGGAAAGTATCTAATATAAAAGAAAGCACTTAAGAAAGACTAGCCTGGGCATGGTGGCTCATGCCTGTAATCCAGCACTTTGGGAGGCTGAGGCGGGTGGATCACGAGGTCAGGAGTTCAAGACCAGCCTGGCCAAGATGGTGAAACCTCATCTCTACCACAAATACAAAAATTAGCCAGGCTTGGTGGCAGGTGCCTGTAATCCCAGCTACTTGGGAGGCTGAGGCAGAGAATTACTTGAACCCGGGAAGTAGAGGTTGCGGTGAGCCAAGATTGTGCCACTGCACTCCAACCTGGGAGACTGAGTGAGACTGCATCTCAAAAAAAAAAAAAAAAAAAAAAAAAAAAAAAAAGAAAGAAAGAAAGACTAAAGACAGTTCTAAAACTAGAAAAAGACTAGAGTGTGGCTGAGGACACATGGCCCAATAAAGTTTCCAAAGGAAAACCTCAATTCAGATAAGTCCTGGCAAGGCATTTGTGCTTAGGGAAGATAAAAGGAGAAAAAGTGGGAAATTTTTTGACAGTAGAATGTAAGGGGATTATTCTTTACTTTTCTCTCACGTAAAATATTTACAAATAGAAAACAAGTATTTTTAAAAGTGTCATCCACTGCTCTGTGAAAAAGTGATTAATTAAAATACTGTTTCTGAAATGTACAATAAAGGACAAAAATAGTTGATAATGTTGTGAATTGAAGGGGAGAAGTTCGTTTTGGGGAGTACTGGAAAGAAACCAGGAATTTCAGAGTTTACTGCAAGTCTGGCAAGGATTTTACTAGCAAGACTGAACAGGACAGAGTAGTGGATTTGAGACCCTGCTTGCCACACATGAGGAAAATGGAGGGTGACACCAGTGCCTCTGATTAAACTTAAAATAATTAAATAGCAAGTAATTGGACTGAAGTGGCTCTAGCAGTCTAGGTTCCTATGTGACAACAACAACAATACAATATAACTCAGATGTATTTTTCGTAAGTTACTACCTTAAGAGAAAACAAAATTCAGGCTTAATCAACCACAAATCTCCAATTAATCTGATTATATAACGAAAAAATTTTCTCCCGGACACTGCAAATGAAGTGACTACCTAACTGTACCCAGTCGATTAATGTGCTTTGCTTCATCACACACCTTATAGAAGCCTTTTCTTCAAGATCCTCTGGTAGACCCAAAACCACAAAGGTGGGGCACAGTGGCTCAGGCCTGTAATCCCAGCACTTTGGGTGGCTGAGGTGGGCGGATCACCTGAGGTTGGGAGTTTGAGAGCAACCTGACCAACATAGAGAAACCCCCATCTCTACTAAAAATACAAAATTAACTGAGCTTGGTGGTGCATGCCTGTAATCCCAGCTACGTGGGAGGCTGAGGCAGGAGAATCGCTTGAACCCGGGAGGCGGAGGTTGAGGTGAGCCGAGATCGCACCATTGCACTCCAGCCTGGGCAACAACAGCGAAACTCCATCTCAAAACAAAACAAAAACCCCCACAAACCATGTCTCGGGACTATCCCATTGATTAATCACTGTTTGTGCATGTTGTCTTTTTTTTGAGACGGACTCTTGCTTTGTAGCCCAGGCTGGAGCTCAGTGGTGCGATCTTGGCTCGCCGCAGCCTCCACCTCCCGGGTTCAAGCGATTCTTCTGCCTCAGCCTCCCGAGTAGCTGAGATTATAGGCATGCCACGCCTGGCTAATGTTTTTTTTGTACTTTTAGTAGAGACGGGGTTTCTCCATGTTGGTCAGGCTGGTCTGGAACTCCCGACCTCAGGTAATCCGCCCACCTTGGCCTCTCAAAGTGTTGGGATTACAGGCGTGAGCCACCATGCCCGGCCAATTTTTGTATTTTTAGAAGCGACGGGGTTTCACCATGTTGGTCAGGCTGGTCTTGAACTCCTGACCTTGTGATCCGTCCCCCTCGGCCTCCCAAAGTGCTGGAATTACAGGCGTGAACTACTGCGCCCAGCCATATTAACTCTTTAATGGTGCTTCAGTTTATTTTTGAACAGGGTAAAGTAGGAACTGGGGACCCCACAGGCCGCAGCTCCTTCCACGCAGGAGCCCTGCACATCCAGTAGGCGTCTTTCCCTGACGACCCTCTCCTCATCACCCCACAACCTGGGGAAGACAAGGGACTGGGGACGCAGAGCTGCGCAAAGAGGGCTACAGGCTGGGGCTAAAGCCTCTGTGCTGAAACGGTAAAGGACGCCCCAGGGTCCCTGCACCGGAGGAGAGTGAGGACTGAGCTGTGGGGCATTCAGGCTCACAGACCGTCCCGCCACCGCCATTTCTGGCGGGTCCCAAAGAGGCCTCCCCCGTCTCCGAACGCCCTGCCCTGCACACTCACCTTTTCTTGGCTTCAGGAATGTCCTGGAGTCTATGAATCTTCCAACACCATCAGGGGATGGAGGCTGAGACTGTGGCCGAATCACCGAGACCTCGGAAAGAGGACACAAGGCAGTGAAGAGCTAACCTCGAGCTCTGGCTGGAGCAAGAGACAAAGGCCCCGCCAGGTACCGGCCCTGAGTGGATAGAGCTCCAGGCTCTGAGCCCTCAGGCCTTGAGTGACAGAAGACACTACCAGACATTGCACTGAATAAGGTGAGCGTGACAGGCTCTTGGCTCCAGTCATTTTAGGAGGGACTTTCTCTCTGGGCTGGGCCAGGGGTTATTTTAACTCTTGTGTATAAGGTTATATCCATTTATAAATTTTATTCATACACACATATATGTTGTTCACAAATGGAAACACTATAATAATTATTTTAAAATTTAACATTTCATAAACTTTCTGACATTTGGTCTTTTGAGTAGGCAACCTGGGATTTTAAAAGAAAAGCAGGGCTGGGAGTGGTGGCACCAAGAAGAAAAAAAATTTATAGAATCCAAAAAAGAAATAAGAAAAAGTCGGGACATGGTGGCTCAAGCCTGTAATCCCAGCACTTTGGGAGACCCAGGCGACCAGATCACCTGAGGTCGGGAGTTCGAGACCAGCCTGGCCAACATGGTGAAACCCTGTCTCTACTAAAAAATACAAAAATTAGCCAGGCGTGGTGGCAGGCACCTTAATCCCAGCTACTTGGGAGGCAGAAGCAGGAGAATCGTTTGAACCCGGGAGGTGGAGGTTGCAGTCAGCTGAGATCGAGCCATTACACTCAAGCCTGGGGGACAAAAGTGAGACTTCTCTCAAAAAAAAAAAGAAAAAAAAATCACTTTAACTTAAAAACACACACAACTTCAGAGAAAACATATCTGAGAATGTGAAACACACAGCATCTATAACCTGGCTGATTGCTGTCAGTATCCCATCTTTACTAAGCCAGTCTTTAAATGCTAGATTATATGGCTGTTGTATAAATCCTCAGATATCACTTAAAAAAATAAAAAAATCACAGGGCATATAGAAAAGACAGGAAATATGTCCCACTTGAAGGAGCAAAATATCCAGAAATTGAATCTTAAGAAATGAAGTTTTTGCATATCTGATAAAGAATCCAAAATATTCGGCCGGGCACGGTGGCTTATGCCTGTAATCCCAGCACTTTGGGAAGCTGAGGCAGATGGATCACGAGGTCAGGAGTTCAAGACCAGCCTGGCCAACGTGGTGAAACCTGGTCTCTACTAAAAATACAAAATAATCCACCAGACGCGGTGGCTCATGCCTGTAATCCCAGCACTTTGGGAGGCCAAGGCGGGTGGATCACGAGGTCAGGAGATCGAGACCATCCTGGCTAACATGGTGAAACCCTGTCTCTATTGAAAAAAGTACAAAAAATTAGACGGGCGTGGTGGTGGGTGCCCGCAGTCCCAGCTACTCGGGAGGCTGAGACAGGAGAATGGTGTGAACCTGGGAGGCGGAGCTTGCAGTGAACCCAGATCGCACCACTGCACTCCAGCCTGGGCGACAGAGAGAGATTCCATCTCAAAAATAAATAAATCATCATCATCATCTTAGCATGCTCAATGAACAAAAATAAAACACAAATAGAAAACTCAATGAGATGTAGAAATGAATGAGCGAAGTGAAATATCAAAGATATAAAAACTTTTTTAAATTTTTATTTAATTTATTTTTTAGATGGAGTCTTGCTCTGTTGCCCAGGCTGGAGTGCAATGGCGCGATCTCAGCTCACTGCAACCTCCGCCTCCTGGGTTCAAGCGATTCTCCTGCCTCAGCCTCCCGAGTGGCTGGGATTACAGGCACCTGCCACCGTGCCTGGCAATTTTTGTATTTTTAGTAGAGACAGGGTTTCACCATCTTGGCCAGGCTGGTCTTGAACTCCTGACCTTGTGATCCACCTGCCACAACTTCCCAAAGTGCTGGGATTACAGGCATGAGCCACCGTGCCCAACCAGCAGGCAGGTTTTCTTGTAGACAATGAAAGCAAGGAAAGCTGGAATGAGCCCGCCCTATCAGGCACCCTGAAGGCTGCCTGGGATTGCCTGCAAGGCCATCTAGCCTTCTGCTGCCTGGCAGGCTGGCCAAGCACTTTTTTCTGGTCTTTTAGACTTTGATTTCCTGGAAGGAGAGGGCCCTCCTTTCCACTGGGCAGAGTGGCCAGGGCCATCCAGCTTCCCACCCTCCACTAACAACCATGGGGTACCCTCCTGGGCACACACTGCCCAACTATGGCCCTTCTAAGGCAAGAGCTTATTTGTCTTACACTTTCAGCCTGCTGGGGCTTACAAGTTATCAGTTATTAAGATAGAGAAATGAGGGGGAAAGTTGCTTTAAAAATCTTCCATAATGTTACTATGGAAATCACCAGCGCAGATGCCAACACAGGTGGGGCTGCTGAGGATGCTGGGGAAGAGTTCCCAGCCTGTCCTGGCAGCCGGTCCTTGCCAGGGATGGCTCATGCCCCAGCCCCTCAGAGAAGCAGGTAGATATCTCTGCAAGGAGCTGGGGGCTACGGCTCAGGACAGCCAAGCCCCACGGGTGGTGGAGTGGGGCTACCTCCCATCAGACGGTGTCTCCTCCACAGCAGACCTTGAAGCCAGGAGGTGATTTACAGTGTGTGTACGGTAGTAAGCTCCATCAGTTGCACGGCCTTCAACATTCACTTCAACATTCACTTCAACTCTGATACCTCACTGCAGAAGCAGTGGGGACTGGCCCGTGCAGAAGCCCTGCAAAGTGGAACAGAGCCTCATGTACAGGGGGCTGGGAGGGGAGCGAGGGTGGGTTCTGGGTCCTCGGTGCTGGTTGGCCTGTCTGCCCATCTGAGCACTGTTCCCTGGGAGTGTACTCTGCAGGCCTCCTAAAGGAAGGCTGTGAGCTCATCACTGAGACCCGGAGCACCTCCTTGCTCCTCCCCACTACATTACTGGTGACTATGCTGAGATGGGCCTTGAGCACCCTCTGGGCGGTGTCATCAAAGGTCTTTGGACCTGGCCTGGCACTGAGCAATGGCAAATGAGGAGTCTGGAGTTTCATTGTCACCCTCTGTGGTAGCAGGACATGGGAGAGTCCAGGCCTGCACGACTGGAACCCTGTCAAGGCAGTTAGGAGGCTGTTCACTTCCCCTCCGGACCCCATGTGGAGGAGTGGATGGAGTCTAGGGAGCCCCTGGGTAGTCACTTGTTCTGTCTGCGCTTCCCCCAGTTCCACCCTTTGTTAACCATTTCCTTGGGAGAGCTCAGGAAACTCCTGTACTCTAGTGAGGTTGGGCCTCCCCTCACAGGGGAGGCGGTGTTCTGAGACTCTGTGAGTGAGAAGCTAGCACAGTGCCTGACAAGTACCTGTGGGAACTGTCATCCTCTGTAACCACCATGTGGCCTCGTAGTATTCAGGCTGCCTGTCCTGTCCTAAGGCTTGGTGGGGCTTTTTGGGAGTCAGCTGCTTTACCGTCCCACTCTCTCCTCAATCAAAGTGGCTGTTTTTGTGTTTGTGTGTTTATGGGTTTTAAAACACCTAATATTTCATTTATAGTAGTTTCAGGCTTGCATGTGTGTATTTGTATAGATTTTATTAGAAGGAAAAGGACTTAAGACAACATTTTTAGAAGGTCTCCCTGGCGCATAGACTTCCATGTCACAGCAGCTGATGTTAACCTCCTTCTGTTGCCTTTGTGCAAAGTATAAATAGAAAGTGCAAGCCAGAGGAGCTGAGGCCCAGTGTCTAGAGCTGAGCCACTTGGGCTTGCTTGCTGGCCTGCAGCCAGGTGGACTCTGGGTGTGAGGTGTCGCCCATCCTGGATCAACAGCCGCCACCCCTCTCCCCAGGTCCTGAGTAACCAACACAAGGCAGTGCTAATGAGCAGGTGAGAGATGGGCATCGAGCACCCGAAAACCACCCAGGAAGATTTGAATGCCATTTGGGCACAGGCTGTGTGGGGTCAGGGGCTGTGTGGGGGTAGAGGCTTGTCATGGTGCCACCCACAGATGCCCATGCCTTATGCTGCTTCCCCAGCAGTCAGCTGTCCATGGCCCTGAGCCTGTCACACCATATCTGCTACCTCATGCTGTTCATGTTTGATAAAAACCATCCCAAGATGATGCTGCTGGATGTAGTGCTGGAAAGGGAGCGGCGCCTTTGTCCTAGGAGATTATGAGCTGACCAGATCCCTCCTGACTGCCCCCCAGGACAAGTGGGGGCTGGTGCTGCATTGAACGATGCCCCCCCACCAGGAGATGTGTTTGCACTGGCTCAATGAATATACAATACAGAGGCATAAATGAAGACACGTGAATGGCATACGTGTACATCAGCTTGCGGCTGGGAAAAAGGTGCCTCTCGGGTCCCTCATTCTTCCCAGCAAGTGTGGAATGTGTCCATGCCCATGAGTGTGTAGATCTGTCCTTCTTAACTTGTGCACACCTTCAGGTCAGTTCTGAGTGAATGACATGCAAATGGGATTTCTCAGGTTATTTGTATGCTTCATATTATGGCTGCGGCTTTTGCTGCCACTACCCACAGGCCCAACCTGGTTTGAAGTTCAGGCTTTAGGTAAAAAAGATGGAGGGCCTCCTTGTATTCTGAGATGGAAGGTCAGAGACCTGTGGTAGGGCTAGGGGTTTGGGTACACTTTAATTTTGTGGCAGGACGAGAACTGCAGTGATTTTAATTGTGATTGGCCTGGCCTGGTTGTAACTCTGGGTGACAGGGAGGGAGTCAGCAGTGGTGGTCTCCCAGACATCCATGTGCCTAGGCCTGACCTGACTGCCCTCAGACCCAGCAAAAAGGCACCACCACAGGCTCTGACTTACCTCCCTACTCCCTGCACCCCAGATGGGAATACCTTGGAGGCTACAATATGAATGCATTATTCTCCCTGTCTTAACCAGACCTCCCTAACACACACTGAGGGTAGAGTGGGTTTGGAGCCTGGGGAGAACCAGGGCTGAATCGTGAATCCTGGGGGAATGTTAAAGATAGAGGAGTGGTTGTCACCGCTCTGTTGAGCCCAGCTTCCTACCTGGTCCTGGCCACACAGCCCCTCAGATAGAGACTAGCTCTGTGGGTAGTTGGGGATCCCTATAGGCCCAGGCTGCTCTCTGTCCCCACCTGCCTGTGCTCCTTCTCTTGCCTGCTGTCAGAGCCCTATCATGGAGAAGGAGGTTGCCACCCTCTGAGCCTGAGGGAGCTGTGTCTGACTGGGGCTTCTGCTATCTATGAATATGGTCTGCCCAGATATCTTGTTGTTTTTTTTTTGTTTTTTTGTTTTTTTTTTGAGACGGAGTCTCACGCTGTTGCCCAGGCTGGAGTGCAGTGGCGCGATCTCGGCTCACTGCAAGCTCCGCCTCCTGGGTTCACGCCATTCTCCTGCCTCAGCCTCCTGAGTAGCTAGGACTACAGGCGCCCGCCACCGCGCCCGGCTAATTTTTTGTATTTTTAGTAGAGACGGGGTTTCACTGTGGTCTTGATCTCCTGACCTTGTGATCCGCCCGCTCGGCCTCCCAAAGTGCTGGGATTACAGGCTTGAGCCACCGCGCCCGGCCAGATATCTTGTTTTAAAGGGAGTGGCCAGGAGCTAGCAAGTGGAGCATCCCCACAGCTGATTAATAACATTTTCTTGTTTTTAATCCATCATATTTTCATATCACATTAGAATAAAGTAGGTTTTTATAAACTGCTGCTCCAGCCTCACCCGTGTGTTTTGTAACCCAGTCTGATTTGATTGTGAGGACTGTTGTCAGAAATGTTGCTAAGAGAGAAATATGTATAAATTAGATCATATTTAAGATTATGCTTATAATGCCACTTGAGTGGGAAATAAGAGTGTGGAGTCACAGGGACTCAGCTGGGGTTTACCCACACCACTTCCTAGGCTCATGAGAGTGTGGCACAGGTGAATGTCACCTGTCATTGGTGACAGAAGAAAAAAGGCTAAGGCCGGGTGTGGTGCCTCATGCCTGTAATCCCAGCACTTTGGGATGCCAAGGTGGGCTGATCACAAGGTCAGGAGTTCGAGACCAGCCTGGCCAATATAGTGAAACCCCATCTCTACTATAAATACAAAAATTAGCTGGGCATGGTGGTGTGAGCCTGTAATCCCAGCTACTTGGGAGGCTGAGGCAGGAGAATCACTTGAACCCTGGAGGTGGAGTTGTAGTGAGCCAAGATTGTGCCACTGCACTCCAACTTGGGCAACAGAGCGAGCCTACATCTAAGAAAGAAAGAGAGAAAGCCGGGCGCAGTGGCTCACGCCTGTAAACCCAGCATTTTGGGAGGCCAAGGTGGGCGGATTACGAGGTCAGGAGATCGAGACCATCCTAGTTAACACAGTGAAACCCCGTCTCTACTAAAAATACAAAAAAATTAGCTGGGCATGGTGGCAGGCGCCTGTAGTCCCAGTTGCTGGAGAGGCTGAGGCAGCAGAATGGCGTGAACTCAGGAGGCGGAGCTTGCAGTGAGATCGTGCCATAGAGAGAAAGAGAGAGAGAGAAAGAGAAGAAAAGAAAAGTTAGAAAAAGAAAAGAAAATGAAAGAAAAGAAAGGAACAGAACAGAAAGGAAAAGAAAAAGAAAAAAGACTGGAGGGAAGGAAAGGAAAGGAAAGAAAAGAGAAGAGAAAAAGAAAAAAAAACAGCTGGAGGGAAGGCCAGGTGGAGGAGAGATGCTAGACTGTGGGGCTAAGCCCTGGGCATGCTGGACCTGTTAGGTCACTGAACATCTCACTGCCAAGGCACTTGCGCTTGTCAGGTGAGTTGAGGTAAGGGAATTGGGCAGCACTCTCCAGAAGTCCCACTGTGCTGGGAGAATGGAGGACGGTCTACAACTTGCCATTCTATGGTAGGTTTTAGAGCACGCTGGGCTCTCTTGGAGAGCTAATGAGATGGGAGGAAGGCAATATCCCAGGTAGACCTCAGAGACAAAGCCTGTGAAATAAGAAGGGGTGTGTGGAGGTGGCGTGACCCTAAAAGAGGGGAGTTCACAGCTATTATAGCTGGTGGCTGCTGCTCAGCCATCCCTCTCCAGAGCAGACACACACACACATACACACACACGTACATCTCACTCTGTCACCCAGGCTGGGAATGAAGTGGCTGAATTATGGGTTACTGCAGCCTCAACCTCTTAGGCTCAAGTGATCTTTCCACCTCAGCCTCTCAAGTAGCCGAGACAATAGGCATGCAACACCACACCTGGCCAATTAGCCTCATGTATAGCTAAATGCCCTTTGGAGTGTTTGGAGCGTCCTTCATGTCTTAGAAATTCTGAAAAAACAAACAAAAAACAAACAAATTCCAATCCTGATGTCTGTTAGTTCCTCTGAGCCAACTGGGAAAAGATGTCCTTCACCCTGAAGTTTTAAGTGATATCAGTGTCTTGGCCATGGAAGCCTCTTGCATGTTTCCTGCCCCCAGTTTGATTTGCAGCCTCATGGTTGTGTTGTCCTAAACATGCTTTCCCCTGGCCTCATCCGGTGAATGCGGTTCATATGGTGAACACCACTTCTTGAGGGGGACACCATGTAAAGCTAAGAACGGATTGGGTTTAGGTACCATTGTAACTCCTTGTCACCCAAGAGGCCCATTTTTCCCGATTGGTTCCTTAAGTGTATTAGTGCTGTCAGACACCTTTGGACAGATCAAATAACAAAGGGCTATGGTTTTATAAAGGAAATAAAGGCTTTAAATGTCAAATCCTCTTTTTCTCCTCCATGTTTTTTTTTTAGGTGAAATATTTCGATTTTTCTTTTCTTTCTTTCTTTCTTTTTTTTTTTTTTTGAATCAGAGTTTCACTCTTGTTGTGTGGGCTGGAGTGTAGTGGCACCATCTCGGCTCACTGCAACCTCCGCCTCCTGGATTTAAGTGACTCTCCTGCCTCAGCCTCCTGAGTAGCTGGGGTTACGGGCACTTGCGACCAAGCCCGGCTAATTTTGTGTTTTTATTAGAGACAGGGTTTCACCATGTTGGCCAGGCTGAGCTCAAACTCCTGACCTCAGGTGATATGCCCACCTAGGCCTCCCAAAGTGCTGGGATTATAGGCATGAGCCACTGCGCCCAGCCTCAATTTTCTTTAAAAATGGGTAAATAGTGGTATGTCAGCAGGCTTAGCGTAAGAATTGGCATGTGGCTGGGAGTGGTGGCTCACGCCTGTAAATCCCAGCACTATGGGAGGCTGAGGCAGGCAGATAATTGAGGTCAGGAGTTTGAGACCAGACTGGCTAACATGGTGAAACCCCATCTCTATCATAAAGTACAACAATTTGTCGGGCATGATGGTGGGCGGCTGTAGTCCCAGCTGCTTTGGAGGCTGAGGTGAGAGAATCACTTGAACCCAGGAGGCAGAGGTTGCAGTGAGCTGAGACTGCACCCCTGCACCCCAGCCTGGGCTACACAGGCAGACCCTGTCTCAACAAAAAAAATAAAATTAAAAAGAGAGAGAGAGAGAGAGAGAGAGAAGTGGCATGAGTTAGGTTATGGTTCCTGTGTGGATGAGCATTTTTTCAAAATAGAAAACGAAGTCTCACTGAGTTTCAGGAGCCACACGCACATTTCTTTCTTTCTTTTTTCTTTTTTTTTTTTGAGACGGAGTTTCGCTTTTGTTGCCTAGGCTGAAGTGCATGGTGCGACCTCGGCTCACTGCAACCTCCACCTCCTGGGTTCAAGCAATTCTCCTGCCTCAGCCTCCCAAGTAGCTGAGATTACAGGTGCCTACCACCACGCCCAGCTAAGTTTTTTTATTTTTAATAGAGATAGGGTTTCACCATATTGGCCAGGGTGGTCTCGAACTCCTGACCTCAGGCGATTTCCGCCCACCTCGGCCTCCCAAAGTGCTGGAATTACAGGTGTGAGCCACCGCGCCCAGCCCACACTCACCTTTCTTCACATCCCCCCACCCCCATGGTCTTTCATTTTTTTCTGTGCTTGAAATTTTTTTAACATACACATTGTTTTTTATAATGAATTTTTTTTCTTTTTTTTTGAGACGGATTCTTACTCTGTCACCCAGGCTGGAGTGCAATGGCACAATCTCGGCTCACTGAAACCTCTGTCTCCCAGGTTCAAGTGATTCTCCTGCCTCAGCCTCCAGAGTAGCTAGGATTACAGGCATGCGCCACCACGCCTGGCTAATTTTTTTTGTATTTTTAGTTTTCTTAATTTAGTTAGCTCAACATGGTTTCTCCATGTTGCTCAGGCTGGTCTCGAACTCCCAGCCTTAGGTGATCCTCCCACCTCGGCCTCCCAAAGTGCTGGGATTATAGGCATGAACCACTGCACCCAGCCTTATAATAAATTATATATAATACACACACACACACACACAGAGGTCTCACTCTGTCACCCAGACTAGAGTGCAGTGGCTGAATCATGGATTACTGCAGCCTCAATCTCTTAGGCTCAAGTGATCTTTCCACCTCAGCCTCTTGAGTAGCTGGCACTATAGGCATGCAACATCACACCTGGCCAATTTAAAATTTGTTTTTGTAGAGACTGAGGCTTAAAATGTTGCCCAGACTGGATGGGGTTCCAAGAAGGCTGAAGAGGAACAGCTCCAGTCTACAGCTTCCAGAGTAAGTGACACAGAAGACGGATGATTTCTGCATTTCCAACTGAGGTCCTGGGTTCATATCACTGGAGCTTGTCGGACAGTGGGTACAGGACAGTGGGTGCAGACCACCGAGCAAGAGCTGAAGCAGGGCAAGGCATCGCCTCACCCAGGAAACACAAGGGGTCAGGGAATTCCCTTTCCTAGCCAAGGAAAGCTGTGACAGATGGCACCTGGAAAGTCGGGTCACTCCCACCCTAATATTGCACTTTTCCAATGGTCTTAGCAAATGGCACACCAGGAGATTATATCCCGCACCTGGCTCGGAGGGTCCCACGCCCACGGAGCCTCACTCATTGCTAGCACAGCAGTCTAAGATGGAACTGCAAGGTGGCAGCAAGGCTGGAGGAGGGGCGCCTGCCATTGCTGAGGCTTGAGTAGGTAAACAAAGCGGCCAGGAAGCTTAAACTCATTGGAACCCACCACAGTTCAAGGAGGTCTGCCTGACTCTGTAGACTCCACCTCTGGGGGCAGGGCACAGCTAAACAAAAGGCAGCAGAAACTTCTGCAGACTTAAATGTCCCTGTCTGACAGCTTCGAAGAGAGTAGTGGTTCTCCCACCATGGAGTTTGAGATCTGAGAATGGACAGATTGCATCCTCATGCGGGTCCCTGACCCCTGAGTAACCTAACTGGGAGGCACCTTTCAGTAGGGACCAACTGACAACTCACACGGCTAGGTGCCCCTCTGAGACAAAGCTTCCAGAGGAACAATCAGGCAACAATATTTGCTGTTCTGCCATATTTGCTGTTCTGGAGCCTCCACTGGTGATACCCAGGCAAACAGTGTCTGGAGTGGACCTCCGGCAAACTCTAACAGACCTGCAGCTGAGGGTCCTAACTGTTAGAAGGAAAACTAACAAACAGAAAGGACATCCACACCAAAACCCCATCTGTACATCACCGTCATCAAAAACCAAAGGTAGATAAAACCACAATGATGGGGAGAAACCAGAGCAGAAAAGTTGAAAATTCTAAAAATCAGAGCGCCTCTTCTCCTCCAAAGGAATGCAGCTCCTCGCCAGCAATGGAACAAAGCTGGACAGAGAATGACTTTGACGAGTTGAGAGAAGACTTCAGACGATCAAACTTCTCCGAGCTAAAGGAGGATGTTTGAACCCATCTCAAAGAAGCTAAAAATCTTGAAAAAAGATTAGACGGATGGCTAACTAGAATAACCAGTGTAGAGAAGTCCTTAAATGACCTGATGGAGCTGAAAACCACGGCATGAGAACTACATGATGCATGCACAAGCTTCGGTAGCCAATTTGATCAGCTGGAAGAAAGGGTATCAGTGATTGAAGATCAAATGAATGAAATGAAGCAAGAAGAGAAGTTTAGAGAAAAAAGAGTAAAAAGAAACAAACAGAGCCTCCAAGAAATATGGGACTATGTGAAAAGACCAAATCTACGACTGATTGATTACCCAAAAGTGACGGGGAGAATGGAACCAAGTTGGAAAACACTCTTCAGGATATTATCCAGGAGAACTTCCCCAACCTAGCAAGGCAGGCCAACATTCACATTCAGGAAATACAGAGAACACCACAAAGATGCTCCTCGAGAAGAGCAACTCCAAGACACATAATTGTCAGATTCCTCAAAGTTGAAATGAAGGAAAAAATGTTAGGGCAGCCAGAGAGAAAGGTTGGGTTACCCACAAAGGGAAGCCCATCAGACTAACAGCAGATCTCTTGGCAGAAACTCCACAAGCCAGAAGAGAGTAGGGGCCAATATTCAACATTCTTAAAGAAAAGAATTTTCAACCCAGAATTTCATATCCAGCCAAACTAAGCTTCATAAGTGAAGGAGAAATAAAATCCTTTACAGACAAGCAAATGCTGAGAGATTTTGTCACCACCAGGCCTGCCTTACAAGAGCCCCTGGAGGAAGCACTAAACATGGAAAGGAACAACTGGTACCAGCCACTACAAAAACATGCCAAATTGTAAAGACCATCGATGCTAGGAAGAAACTGCATCAACTAATGAGCAAAATAACCAGCTAACATCATAATGACAGGATCAAATTTACACATAACAATTTAACCTTAATTGTAAATGGGCTAAATGCTAAATTAAAAGACAGAGTGTCAAATTGGATAGAGTCAAGACCTATCAGTGTGCTGTATTCAGGAGACCCATCTCACGTGCAGAGACACACAGAGGCTCAAAATAAAGGGATGGAGGAAGATCTACCAAGCAAATGGAAAACAAAAAAAAGCAGGGGTTGCAATCCTAGTCTCTGATAAAACAGACTTTAAACCATCAAAGATCAAAAGAGACAAAGAAGGCCATTACATAATGGTTAAGGGATCAATTCAACAAGAGGAGTTAACTATCCTAAATATATATGCACCCAATACAGGAGCACCCGGATTCATAAAGCAAGTCCTTAGAGACCTACAAAGAGACTTAGACTGCTCCCACACAATAATAATGGCACACTTTAACAGCCCACTATCAACATGAGACCTATCAACGAGACAGAAAGGTAACAAGGATATCCAGGAATTGATCTCAGCTCTGCACGATGTGGACCTAATAGACATCTACAGAACTCTCCACCCCAAATCAACAGAATATACATTCTTCTCAGCACCAGATCGCACTTATTCCAAAATTGACCACAAAGTTGGAAGTAAAGCACTCCACAGCAAAAGTAAAAGAACAGAAATTATAACAAACCGTCTCTCAGACCACAGTGCAATCAAACTAGAACCCAGGTTTAAGAAACTCACTCAAAACCGCTCAACTACATGGAAACTGAACAACCTGCTCCTGAACGACTACTGGGTACATAATGAAATGAAGGCAGAAATAAAGATGTTCTTTGAAATCAATGAGAACAAAGACACAACATACCAGAATCTCTGGGACATATGTAAAGCAGTATGTAGAGGGAAATTTATAGCACTAAATGCCCAGAAGAGAAATCATATATTTCTCTTGACACCCTAACATCACAATTAAAAGAAATAGAGAAGCAAGAGCAAACGCATTCAAAAGCTAGCAGAAGGCAAGAAATAACTAAGATCAGAGCAGAACTCAAGGAGGTAGAGACACAAAAAAAACCTTCAAAAATCAATGAATCCAGGAGCTGTTTTTTTGAAAAGATCAACAAAATTGATAGAACGCTAGTAAGACTAATGAAGAAAAGAGAGAAGAATCAAATAGCGCAATAAAAAATGATAAAGGGGTTATCACCACTGATCCCACAGAAATACAAACTACCATCAGAGAATACTATAAACACCTCTATGCAAATAAACTAGAAAATCTAGAAGAAATGGATAAATTCCTGGACACATACACCCTTCCAAGACTAAATCAGGAAGAAGTTGAATCCCTGAATAGACAAATAACAGGCTCTGAAATTTAGGCAATAATTAATAGCCTACCACCAAAAAATGTCCAGGACCAGAGAGATTCACAGCTGAATTCTACCAGAGGTACAAGGAGGAGCTAGTACCATTCTTTCTGAAACTATTTCAATCAATAGAAAAAGAGGGAATCCTCCCTAACTCATTTTATGAGGCCAGCATCATCCTGATACCCAAGCTTGGCAGAGACACAACAAAAAAAGAGAATTTTAGACCAATATCCCTGATGAACATTGATGCAAAAATCCTCAATAAAATACTGGCAAACCAAATCCAGGAGCACATCAAAAAGCTACTCTACCATGATCAAGCAGACTTCATCCCTGGGATGCAAGGCTGGTTCAACATACACAAATCAATAAACGTAATCCATCATGTAAACAGAATCAAAGACAAAAACCACATGATTATCTCAATAGATGCAGAAAAGACCTTTGGCAAAATTCAACAGCCCTTCATGCTAAAAACTCTCAATAAATTCAGTATTGATGGGATGTATCTCAAAATAATAAGAGCTACTTATGACAAACCCACAGCAAATATCATACTGAATGGGCAAAAACTGAAATCATTCCCTTTGAAAACTGGCACAAGACAGGGATGCCCTCTCTCACCACTCCTATTCAACATAGTGTTGGAAGTTCTGGCCAGGGCAATCAGCCAGGAGAAAGAAATAAAGGGTATTCAATTCAGAAAAGAGGAAGTCAAATCGTCCCTGTTTGCAGATGACATGATTGTATATCTAGAAAATCCCATCATCTCAGCCCAAAATCTCCTTAAGCTGATAAGAAACTTCAGCAAAGTCTCAGGATATAAAATCAATGTGCAAAAATCACAAGCATTCCTATACACCAATAACAGACAAACAGAAAGTCAAATCATGAGTGAACTCCCGTTCACAATTGCTTCAAAAAGAATAAAATACCTAGGAATCCAACTTACAAAGGATGTGAAGGACCTCATCAAGGAGAACTACAAACCACTGCTCAATGAAATAAAAGAGGACACAAACAAATGGAAGAATATTCCATGTTCCTGGATAGGAAGAATCAATATTGTGAAAATGGCCATACTGCCCAAGGTAATTTATAGATTCCATGCTGTCCACATCAAGCTACCAATGACTTTCTTCACAGAATTGGAAAAAATACTTTAAAGTTCATATAGAACCAAAAAAAAGCCCGCATTGCCAAGACAATCCTAAGCAAAAAGAACAAAGCTGGAGGCATCACGCTACCTGACTTCAAACTATACTACAAGGCTACAGTAACCAAAACAGCATGGTACTGGTACCAAAACAGAGATATAGACCAATGGAACAGAACAGAGCCCTCAGAAATAATACCACACATCTACAACCATCTGATCTTTGATAAACCTGACAGAAACAAGAAATGGGGAAAGGATTCCCTATTTAATAAATGGTGCTGGGAAAACTGGCTAGCCATATGTAGAAAGCTGAAACTGGATCCCTTCCTTACACCTGATACAAAAATTAATTCAAGATGCGTTAAAGACTTAAATGTTAGACCTAAAACCATAAAAACCCTAGAATACCTAGGCAATACCATTCAGGACATAGGCATGGGCAAGGACTTCATGTCTAAAACACCAAAAGCAATGGAGACAAAAGCCAAAATTGACAAATGGGATCTAATCAAATTAAATAGCTTCTGCACATCAAAAGAAACTACCATCAGAGTGAGCAGGCAACCTACAGAATGGGAGAAAATTTTTGCAATCTACCCATCTGACAATGGGCTAATATGTAGAATCTACAAAGAACTTAAACAAATTTACAAGAAAAAAACAAACAACGCTATGAAAAGGTGGGCAAAGGATATGAAAAGACACTTCTCAAAAGAAGACATTTATGCAGCCAACAGACACATGAAAAAAATGCTCATCATCACTTGCCATTAGAGAAAAGCAAATCAAAACCACAATGAGATATCATCTCACACCAGTTAGAATAGCAATCATTAAAAAGTCAGGAAACAACAGGTGCTGGAGAGGATGTGGAGAAATAGAAACACTTTCACACTGTTGGTGGGACTCTAAACTAGTTCAACCATTGTGGAAAATAGTGTGGATTCCTCAAGGATCTAGAACTAGAAATACCATTTGACCCAGCAATCCCATTACTGGGTATATACCCAAAGGATTACAAATCATGCTGCTATAAAGACACATGCACATGTGTATTTATTGAGGCACTATTCACAATAGCAAAGACTTGGAACTAACCCAAATGCCCATCAATGATAGACTGGATTAAGAAAATGTGGCACATATACACCACGGAATACTATGCAGCCATAAAAAAGGAGAGTTCATGTCCTTTGTAGGGACATGGATGAAGCTGGAAACCATCATTCTGATCAAACTAGCACAAGCACAGAGAACCAAACACCACATGTTCTCACTCATAGGTGGGAATTGAAAAATGAGAACACTTGGACATAGGAAGGGGAACATCACACAACGCGACCTGTCCTAGGTTGGGGGAGGGGGAAGGGATAGCATTAGGAGATATACCTAATGTAAACAACAAGTTAATGGGTGCAGCACACCAACAGGCACATGTATGCTCATGTAACAAACCTGCACATTGTGCACATGTACCCTACAACTTAATGTATAATAATAATAAAAAAAATATTGCCCAGACTGATCTTAAACTCCTGGGTTTAAGCGATCATTTCACCTTGGCCTGGCTCCCAAAGTGCTTGAATAACAGGTGTGAGCCATCAAGCCCAGGCAAAAAAAAATTCTTGTTTTTGATACGGAATCTCGCTCTTTTGCTCAGACTAGAGTGCAGTTGTGCGATCTCGGCTCACCGCAACCTCTGCCTCCCAGGTTCAAGCGATTCTCCTGTCTCAGCCTCCCAAGTAGCTGGGACTACATGCATGTGCCACCATGCCCGGCTAATTTTTGTATTTTTAGTGGAGGTGTTTCACTATGTTGGCCAGGCTGGTCTTGAACTCTTGACCTTGTGATCAGCCTACCTCGGCCTCCCAAAGTGCTGAGATCACAGGCATGAGCTGCCATGCCCGGCCTCAAAAATATATTTTTTTAAATTTTTATTTGTTGTTTTTGAGACAAAGTTTTTCTCTTGTTGCCCAGGCTGGAGTGCAATGGCACTAACTCAGCTCACTGCAACCTTGGCCTTCCAGGTTCAAATGATTCTCCTGCCTCAGCCTCCTGAGTAGCTGGGATTACTAGCATGTGCCACCAAGCCCAGATAATTTTTGTATTTTTAGTAGAGGCAGGGTTTCACCGTGTTGCCCAGGGTGGTCTTGAACACCTGACTTCAGGTGATCCACCCGACTCAGCCTCCCAAAGTGCTGGGATTGCAGGCGTGAGTCACCACACCTGGCTCTCAAAAATATTTTTTAAAGAACTGTTACAACCAAATAATGAGCTATGATTGTGCTGCTGCACTCCAGCCTGGGCACCAGAGTGAGACCTTGTCTCCAAAAACAAAACACAAAAACTTATAACAAAATGGAACTAATAAGGTTGTGTCATCTGTGTCCCCTCCCTGCCCTCCAAGCTATCACTGTTAAATATAATGGGTATTGAGAAAACTGTTAGATATCATTAAATAATTCCTCTATATCCTCCAGTTGAAAAGAAGGTGTTCTGATGTGGCTCAAGTGTTTTCTCACCCCTACCTCCAGGGTCTAAACTAGCAAATCAGATCAGGACACCTACAGAGAACCGTTGGCCATTTTCTTTTTGTTTCTTTTCTTTTCTGCTTTTTTGTTTGAGGCGGAGTTTCGCTCTTGTTGTCCAGGCTGGAGTGCAATGGCGCGATCTCTGTTCACTGCAACCTCCGCCTCCCAGGTTCAAGCAATTCTGTCTCAGCCTCCCGAGTAGCTAGGATTACAGGCATACACCACCACGCCTGGATAATTTTGTATTTTTAGGGAAATAAAAATTAAATAATTTTTAGAGAAATTAGAGAAATAAAAAAATTAGAGAAATGAAAAAACCGGAGAGATGGGTTTCTCCACGTTGAGGCTGGTCTCGAACTCCTGACCTCAGGTGATATGCCCGCCTCGGCCTCCCAAAGTGCTGGGATTACAGGCGTGAGTCACCGCGCCCGGCCTGGCCATTTTCAAATAGAAAATGAAACACACCCGTTAATTAAAGTAATCCAGTGATTTTCAAAAGGAGAAAGACTGAGATGCAGCACAGTCAGGGCACAATTACCCCGAGAATAGCCACTTCACACTGAATGCTTGAAGAGCCTCTCTATGATGAGCAAATTTGGCCAACATAATTCATGCTTATCCAGTCTCAGCCCCCGCTGCCCGCCCCTTCCTAATGGTCATCCCACGATGTGGTCAACAGTGTGGCACAGCATGGTGAGAGAGGGGTTCCGGGATGGGATGAAGGTTTTTCCTGCATTATCAAAATGATTAAAAAGTTGTTAAAAAGATGTCCAAATTTTCTTTTTACCTTAAATAGCTACTAAGATGCATTATACAAGCAGACCCAGGTAAGAGAAAGAGTAAGTGCATTTCAAGCCTCAGTTCACTTCTTAATTAGCTGTAATTCCCTGGGCACGTGACACTGCCTACTTGAGCCTGTTTCCCTGCTCACGAAATGCCCTAATTCTAGGGAGGGTGGAGCTGGGTGGTGGGTCCTGAAGCTTTATCCAATCAGTGGCGCTGGCGCGGGAACCGCCCAATCAGGCGCGGAGTTGGAGAGGAGGGCGTGGATTCCGGCCTTCGGCGGGGTCTTTGTCTCTAGCTCCTGCCAGAGCTTGGGTATCGTCACTGCTGTCCTGCGTCCTGCACCTCGGGAGCCCCAGGTGACTTTGTTACAGCCGGTGGGTGTGCGGGGTTGAGCATCCCGAGATGGGAGAGCGGCCTGTGAAACCGGCTGAACCGGCCACCCCACAGTCCCCTCCTGGGTCGCCGACCTGAGTCAGCGCTGGCACACCTCCGCCCCAGGCCACTCTGGCCGCAAGATGGCTGCTGGACCCGCAGCTAGGACCCCCGCGTCCCGCCAGTTTCTGCGCGGCGCCAGTCTGGTGCTCTCTGGATAGCTCTGCACCCGCAGTCCTGAATATTTCCCAGGTTGTTGAGGGATAACAGGTGAGTCATCAGGGCAGAATCCCCACTCAGTGTGTGTTTGTGGGAGGGGCTGCTGCCTATGGGGTCTTAAATCTTTTCTGATTATTATTATTTTTTTGTGAGACGGAGTCTCGCTTTTGTCGCCAGGCTGTAGTGCAGCGGCATGATCTTGGCTCACTGCAAGCTCCGCCTCCCGGGCTCAAGCGATTCTCGAGCCTCAGCCTCCCGAATGTCTGGGATTACAGGCACCCGCCACCATGCCCGGCTAATTTTTTGTATTTTTAATAGAGGCGGGGTTTCACTATGTTGGCCAGGCTGGTCTTGAACTCCTGACCTCAGATGGTCCGCCCGCCTCGGCTTCCCAAAGTGCTGGGATTGAAGGCGTGAGCTACCGCGCCCGGCCGTAAAGAAATTTTTCCACCGTCCTTTTCATATTTATTAAATTTTCTCATTAGAGCCTATTATTGATTGTAATGCATTTTTCTGTGAAATTTTGCTGCCATTCATTGAATGCCAATGATTCAGAATGCCTGCGCTGCAAGAGTACACACAGCTAAAAACTGTAGATATCTAAATAATTATTTTTGATAGTATATCTATGTTGTATTCAGCATATTATGCGTTAAAATCTCTCTTGGCCGGGCGCGGTGGCTCACGACTGTAATCCCAGCACTTTGGGTGGCCAAGGCGGATGGATCACCTGAGGTCAGGAGATCAGTCTGGCCAACATAGTGAAACTCCGTCTCTACTAAAAGAAAAATACAAAAATTAGCCAGGCTTGGTGGTGGGTGCCGGTAATCCCAGCTACTCGGGAGGCTGAGGCAGGAGAATCGCTTGAACTCGGTAGTCTGAGGTTGCAGTGAGCCAAGATCACGCCACTGCACTCCAGCATGGGTTACAACAGCCAGACTCCGTCTCAAAAAAATAAATAAAATAAAATTTGTCTTATTTTTATTTGTACATTAGTGTTTCTTTTTGAGGGGGTATTTTTTTTTAGATCAGTTAATTGTATTTTTGCTTTCAAAGCTTGATATTATGAATTGAATGATAATTTTCAACTACAATTTTAAACAATGTGATGCTTAATTTATATATGAATTAGCCATATGTCATCTATAGAAATATCTATGTGTTTTTCATCTATGTTGCGACTACTTCGTTTATGACATACTCTTTTCATGGTTTTCGATGATTATTCTATTCTGTCTAGGTGAGTAGTCAGGAAAATAATCTTAAATTCACAATCTACTTATATTTTGAATCTGTATAATTATGTAGGAAGAACACTCTTTATTTGAAGGTAATGTTTGAAAAATGTTGTAATGTCTCTTAGGTAGTCTTTAATTTTTTTTTTTTTTTTTTTTGAGACCAAATCTTTCTGTCGCCCAGGCTGGATTGCAGTGGTGCAATCTTGGCGAGACTCCATCTCAAAAGAAAAGAAAAAAAAAATTAAAGACCTTCTGCACAGCAAAATAAACTATCGACAGAGTAAACAGGCAACATACAGTATGGGAGAAAATTTTTGCAACCTATGCATGTGTCGAAGGTCTAATGTCTAGCATCTATAAGAACTTAAACAAATTTACTATAGAAAAACAACAACTCCGGCTGTGCGCGGTGGCTCATGCCTGTAACTCTAGCACTTTGGAGGTTGAGGCGATTGGATCACTTGAGGTCAGGAGTTTAAGACCAGCCTGGCCAACATGGCGAAACCCTGTCCTACTAAAAGTACAAAAATTAGCCAGCCGTGGTGGTGCATACCTGTAATCCCAGCTACTGGGGAAGCTGAGGCAGGAGAATTGCTTGAACCCAGGAGGCGGAGGTTACAGTGAGCCAAGATCGTGCCACTGCAATCCAGCCTGCGTGCGAAAGAGCAAGACTCCATCTCAAAAAAAAAAAAAACCAAAGAGAAAAACAACAATTCCATAAAAAAGTGGATGAAATAGGGCCGGGCTCAGTGGCTCACGCTGTAATTCCAGCACTTTGGGAGGCCAAGGCGGGTAGATCACTTGAGGTCAGGAGTTCAAGATCAGCCTAGCCAACATGGTAAAACCCCCATCTCTATCAAAAATACAAAATATCGCCGGTCACAGTGGCTCACGCCTGTAATCGCAACACTTTGGGAGGCCAAGGCAGGCGGACCACCTGAGGTTGGGAGTTCGAGACCAGGCTGACCAACATGGATAAACCCTGTCTCTACTAAAAATACAATTAGTTGGGCATGGTGGTGCATGTCTGTAATCCCAGCTACTAAGGAGGCTGAGGCAGGAAAATCGCTTGAACCCGGGAGGCAGAGGTTGCGGTGAGCCAAGAGTGCACTATTGCACTCCAGCCTGGGCCACAAGAGTGAAGCTCCATCTCAAAAAAAGATAATAATTTTATATATATAGATATATATGTATGTATGTATGCTGGGCATGGTAGTGGATACTTGTAATCCCCACTACTAGGGAGGCTGAGGCAAGAGAATTGCTTGAACCCAGGAGGTGGAGGTTGCAGTGAGCTGGAATCCAGCCTGGGTGACAGAGCAAGGCTGCCTCTCTAAAAAAAAAAAAAAAAAAAAAGTGGGGGAAGGACATGAACAGACGTGTATCAACAATCATATGAAAATAAGCTCAACATCACTGATTATTAAATAAATGCAAATCAAAACCACAATGAGACACCATTTCATGCCTGTCAGAAACGCTATTTTTAATAAGTTAAAGAAATAACAGATGCTGGCGAGGTTGTGGAGAAAAAGAAATGCTTATATACTGTTGGTGGGAGTGTAAATTAGCCATTGTTGAAGACAGTGTGTTTTTTTTTTTTTTTTTTCTTGAGATGGAGTTTCACTCTTGTTGTCCAAGCTGGAGTGCAATGGCACGATCTCAGCTCACTACAACCTCCACCTCCCGGGTTTAAGCGATTCTCCTGCCTCAGCCCCCCGAGTAGCTGGGATTACAGGCATTTGCCACCACACCTGGCTAATTTTTGTATTTTTAGTAGAGACGGGGTTTCGCCACATTGGCCAGGCTGGTTTCAAATTCCTGACCTCAGGTGATCCACCCACCTCGGCCTCCCAAAGTGCTGGGATTACAGGCGTGAACCGCCATGCCCGGCCTAATGTGATGAGCAATCCTATTACTGGGTATATACCCACAGGAATATAAATTATTCTATTATAAATACACATACACATGTATGTTCACTGCAGCACCATCCACCACAGCAAACACATGGACTCAACCTAAATTTCCATCAATGATAGACTGGACAAAGAAAAATGTGGTACATATATACCATGAAATACTATGGAGTCATAAGAAAAATGAGATAATGCCCTTAGCAGAGATCTGGATGGAGCTGGAGGCCATTATCCTTAGCAAACTAACACAGGAACAGAAAACCAAATACTGCATGTTCTCACTTATGAGTGAGAGGTAAATAATGAGAACACACAGACACAGGGAGGGGAATGACACATTGGGGTCTGTCAAAAAGTGGAAGGTGGGAAGAGAAAGAGGATCAGGAAAAATAACTAATGGGTACTAAACTTAATACCTGGGTTATTAAATAATCTATACAACCCCCATGACACAAGTTTACCTATGTAACAAACCTGCACTTGTACCCTAGAACTTAAAAGTTTTTAAAAAGACCTATTTGTACTTTTTAAAGAGGAATCTGCCAGTAATTTCAAAGATGGTTTTGTTTATAAAACATAATCTTCCACTTGTCCAGTAGATGCTATTGATTGATTGATTGATTGATTGATTGGAGACAAACGCTGTCTCCCAGGCTGGAGTGCAGTGGTACAATCTTGGCTCACTGCAACCTTTGCCTCCCAGGTTCTAGCAATTCTCCTGCCTCAGCCTCCTGAGTAGCTGGGATTACAGGCATATGCCGCCACACCTGGCTAATTTTTTATTGTTATTAGAGACGAGATTTCACCATGTTGGCCAGGCTGGTCTTGACCTGACCTCAGGTGATCCGCCTCCCTCAGCCTCTCAAAGTGCTGGGATTACGGGCTTGAGCCACCATGCACAGTCAGAAGCTCTTTAACTTAATTAGATCCCGTTCATTAATTTTTGCTTTTGTTGCAATTGCTTTGGCATCTTTGCCATGAAGTCTTTGCCTGTGCCTATGTCCTGAATGGTATTGCCTAGGTTGTCTTTCAGAGTTTTTATAGTTTGGGTTTACATTTAAGTCTTTAATCCATCTTGAGTTATTTTTTGTGTATGGTGTAAGGAAGGGGTCCAGGTTCAATTTCCTGCATATGACTAGGTGGTTCTCCCAGCACAATTTATTGCGAATTCTTTTCCCTTTGCTTCTTTTGTCAGCTTTGTCAAAGGTCAGATGGTTGTAGGTGTGCAGCTTGACTTCTGGCCTTCTATTCTGTTCCACTGATCTATGTTTCTGTTCTTGTACTAGTACCATGCTGTTTTGGTTGCTGTAGCCCTGTAGTATAGCTGGAAGTTGAGTAGCATGATACCTCCAGCTTTGTTATTTTTGCTTAGGATTGCCTTGGCTATTTAGGCTCTTTTTTTGGTTTCATATAAATTTTAAAATAATTCTTTTAAATTCTATGAGAATGTCAGTGGTTGTTTATTGGGAATAGCATTGAATATATAAATTGCTTTGGGCAGTATGGACATTTTAATGATATTGATTCTTTCTATTCCTGAGCGTGGAATGTGTTTTAATTTATTTGTGTCATTTCTGATTTCTTTGAGCAGTGGTTTGTAGTTCTCCTTGAGATCTTTTACCTCCCTAGTTAGCTGTATTCATAGATATTTTATTCTTTTTGTGACAATTGTGAATGTGAGTTCATTCATGATTTGGCTCTCAGCTTGACTGTTGTTTGTGTGTAGGAATACTAGTAATTTTTGCACATTGATTTTGCATTCTGAGACTTTGCCAAAGTTTATCAGCTTAAGGAGCTTTTAAGCGGAGACTATGGGGTTTTCTAGATATAGGATCATGTAATCTGCAAACAGGGATAATTTGATTTCCTTTCTTCGTATTTGGATGCCCTTTCTTTCTTTCTCTTGCCTGATTACCCAGACCAGAACTTCCAGTACTACGTTGAATAGGAATGATGAGAGACGATATCCTTGTCTCATTCTGGTTTTTAAGGAGAATGCTTCCGGCTTTCGCCCATTCAGTATTATGTTGGCTGTGGGTATGTCATAGATGACTTTTATTATTTTGAGGTGTTTTTTTTTTTCAATACCCAGTTTATTGAGAGTTTTTAACATGAATAGACATTGAATTTTAATGAAAGTCTTTTCTGCATCTATTGAAATAATCATGTGTTTTTTGCCCCTAGTTCTGTTTCTGTAATGAATCGCATTTATTAATTTGGATATGTTGAACCAAACTTGCGTCCTTGAGATGAAGCCTACCTGACCATGGCGGATAAGTTTTTTGATTTGTTGCTGAATTTGCTTTGCTAATATTTTGTTGAAGATTTTTGCATCAATGTTCATCAAAGATGTTGACACGAAGCTTTCTTTTTCAGGTTTTCATGTCAAGATGGTCTATGAGTTTAGGGAGAGTCCCTTCTCCTCAATTTTTTGGAATAGTTTCAGTAGGAACAGTACCAGCTCTTCGTTTTTTTTTTTTTTTTTTTTTTTTTTTTTTTTGAGACGGAGTCTCGCTCTGTCGCCCAGGCTGGAGTGCAGTGGCGCGATCTCGGCTCACTGCAAGCTCCGCCTCCTGGGTTTACGCCATTCTCCTGCCTCAGCCTCCTGAGTAGCTGGGACTACAGGCGGCCGCCACCGCGCCCGGCTAATTTTTTGTATTTTTAGTAGAGACAGGGTTTCACCGTGGTCTCGATCTCCTGACCTTGTGATCCGCCCGCCTCGGCCTCCCAAAGTGCTGGGATTACAGGCGTGAGCCACCGCGCCCGGCCCAGCTCTTTGTATATCTGGGAGAATTCAGCTGTGAGCCCATCTGGTCCTGGACTTTTATTGATTGGTAGGCTATTTATTACTGCCTCAATTTCAGAATTCATTATTGTTCTGTTCAGGGATTCAGTTTCTTCCTTGTTCAGTCTCGATTGGGTGTATGCCTCCAGAAATGTTTCCATTTCTTCCAGATTTTCTAGTTTATGTGCATCGAATTGTTCATAATATTCTCTGATGGTTGTCTTCTCTGAGGTCAGTGGTAATATCCCCCTTATTGTTTCTGATTGTGTTTATCTGGATCTTCTCTCTTTTCTTCTTTATTAGTCTAGCTAGTGGTCTTTTTAGTTATTTTTTCCAAAAAACCAGCTCCTGGATTTGTTGGTCTTCTGAATGTGTTTTCACATCACTGTCTTATTCAGTGCAGCTCTGATTTTGGTTATTTCTTGTTTTCTTCTAGCTTTGGGATTTGTTTGCTCTTGGTTCTCTAGTTCTTTTATTTATTTATTTATTTATTTACTTATTTTGAGACGGAGTCTCGCTCTGTCACCTAGGCTGGAGTGCAGTGGTGCGATCTCAGCTCACTGCAACCTCCACCTCCCGGGTTCAAGCGATTCTCCTGCCTCCGCCTCCCAAGTAGCTGGGATGGACTACAGGCATGTGCCACCACGCCTGGCTAATTTTTTGTATTTTTAGTAGAGACAGGATTTCACCATGTTAGCTAGGTTTGTCTCACTCTCCTGACCTGGTGATCTGCCCACCTCGGCCTCCCAAAGTGCTAGGATTACAGGCGTGAGCCACCGCGCCCAGCCTTGTTCTCTAGTTCTTTTAGCTGTGATGTTAACTTGAGATCTTCCTAACTTTTTGATGTGAGGCTTTAGTGCCAGAATGTAGTGAGATCAGATATATTAAGTAAGGCCAGGCATGGTGGCTGATTCCTGTAATCCCTACCCTTTTGGAGGCCAACACGGGAGAATCACTTGAGCCCAGGAGTTTGAGACCAGACGGGGAAACGTGTGGAAAACTCGTCTGTACTGAAAATACAAAAATTAGCCGGGTGTGCTGGCACACACCTGTGATTTCAGCTACTTGGGAGGCTGAGGTGGGAGGATCATCTAAGTCTGGGGAGGTTGAGGCTGCAGTAAGCCATGATGGTACCACTGCACTCCAGCCTGGGTGACAGAGTGAGACCCCGTCAAAAACAAACAAGCAAGCAACAGATATTTTATGCCCTTCTCTGGGTAGGAAGCAAAATGAACAGAAGTCAGCATTTTAAAATTAAAATTTTATTTTTAAATTTTAACCTACTTATTTATGTATTTTGAGATCAGGTTATGAAACTGGCTAATGTTTGTATTTTGGGTTGAGATGAGGTTTTACCATGTTGCCCAGGATGGTCTCGAACTCGTGGGATGAAGCAATCCACCTGCCTTGGCCTCCTAAAGTACTGGGATTACAGGCGTGATTCACTGCCAGGCCGCAATTTTTTTTTTTTTTTTTTTAATCGCTTGTCTTTCTGAGAGTTTTGTGGCAGAGAGTTTGGTTTGTTTAAATTCATTCTAAATAGACATTTAGGATGTCAGCTTCTGGCCTCATGGACTCTGAGGTTACAAGTCCCCTGGTCTATCACAGGACCATACACATAAGAAATAAAAAAATCGACCAGGCTTGGTGGCTCACGCCTGTAATCCCAACACTTTGAGAGACTGAGGCGGGTGGATCACCTTAGGTCAGGAGTTTGAGACCAGCCTGGTGAACATGGTGAAACCCCATCTCTATTAACAGTAAAAAATTAGCCGGGCGAGGTGGTGCATGCCTGTAATCCCAGCTACTCAGGAGGTTGAGGTACTAGAATCGCTTGAACCCCGGAGGCGGAGATTGCAGTGAGCCAAGATTGCCCCACTGCACTCTAGCCTGGGCGACAAAGCAAGACTCCATCTCAAAAAAGAAAAGAAAAAGAATCCATCTCAAAAAGTAAATAAATAAACAAACAAACATAACATTTATGATAAGTAATTGTGTTACAAAGAAATAGTTATGTACCCTAATCCAAGGTCTCACAGAGAAAAGGATGCCTGTGCACAGTCTGGGTCAACTGTGTCTTCTCTACTGTCCCCACCTCAAAGTTGCTTTCTCCCTTGTTGCCTAGAAAATCGCCGCCCTGACTGGGTATGATTGTTCTTCGATCAGTATATGCATATAGATGTATTTTTTCATTCTTCCCTGGCTGATTATTGCGTGGGCGGTCGCTTGGCGCCTCCTAGCGGCCGGCTAGCAGTACAGGTCTTCTCCAGAGGCCGCTTGGGCTGACGGCACTGCCTGTGGCCCACAGGGGCGGCCGCCTTTCTAGAGTTCTCTTGTCCTCTGGAGCTCCAGCGGCAGCTGCCGAGGGAAGGACAGTCCCCGCTGTGAGGTGGGCAGAACTCGGGAGTCCTGCAGCCTTCAGCTGAACAGTCCCGATGGTGCCAGAGCTCTGGCGCGTCCCTTGTGAGTCATAGCTCAGGCGTGCAGGGCTGTGGAGGGGAGGCTGTTACCGCGCTCCCGGCAGGAGCCGAGTGTGGGGCTGCCCGGGCTGGTCCCCAGCTCACCGCAGCTGCAGAGGCCCGACCCTCGGGACCCACCAGGCATGATGCAGGGGGCCGGAGACACTCCCCAGGCCCGGTCGCGGGCCCGCGTGGGTCCTGGCCGTCTGAGGCTCCGGCCGATTTTTTTCCCAAGTCCCCATGGAGAGTCAGGGACGGTCCTGTGCCATCTTCCGAGGGCCGGGAAAGCTCTCCGCCCGTGGGCTTTCTGAGCGCCGAAGGGGCCACATGCTGTTCCGAGGGTGCCGCAGGTTCAGGGGGCGCCCCTGCGTGGTCTCCACCCCGTCTAGTTTCCTCCTCTTCCCACCCTGCAGGTGGCTCATCACCCTGGCTGGAACGGGGCTGTGGAAGAGTCGTGGGCTGAGGCGCTGGCGTCAGAGGGTGTGGCCCGACAACCCCCGTCTCGGGGTGGCTGTGTGGTCTGCGGGTGGTGGTCCAGGTCCTAGGCCTCTCCTACTCCGCGGCGGGGAGGAGGGGCCGGTCGCCCCCGCCCCCCGCCCCGCCTCGAGCCCCCCAGTCTTTCTGCCTCCCGAGTGCACCAGCAGACAGTGTGGGAGAGCGCTGGGAAGGAAGGTTGGTGGAGTTAGACTCCAGACGGACGGCTTCAGGCCCCGCGCGCCACATTCGGCCACATTTGGTGTGTAGTGTGGACCCGGTGGGCCTCTGCTCTCGCCACCGGCTGGCTTCTCTGTCCAGCCGCGGGGTCAACCAGATGTCAGCCCGAAAGTTAGGACTTGGCCACCAACTTGAAATGTTTAAGATGAACTAGATAGCTCTCGCCCGCGGCAGTACCGCTTAGGTCCAGCAGAGGGTGCGATTACGGCTCACGCGGCCTTCCACCTGCTCGGGCTCACCCCTGTCATCCCCCTCCCCCTCCCCCTCCCCCTCCCCCTCCCCCTCCCCCTCCCCCTCTCTGTCTCCCTCTCCCTCTCCCCTCCCTTTTGGATGGATTTTTTGCTCTTGTTGCCCAGGCTGGAGGGCAATGGTGCAATCTCGGCTCACTGCAACCTCCGCCTCCCTTGTTCAAGTGATTCTCCTGCCTCAGCCTCCCGAATAGCTGGGATTACAAGCGAGCACCACCATGCCCGGCTAATTTTGTATTTGTAGTAGAGACAAGGTTTCTCCATGTTGGTCAGGCTGGTCTCAAACTCCCGACCTCAGGTGATCCGCCCACCTCGGCCTCCCAAAGTGCTGGGATTACAGCTGCCAGCCACCATGCCTGGCCCCATCCTCCCATTTCTGCCTCCAGAGTAGCTGAGGCTCTGGGGATCTTTCTGTTTTTGTTTTTTTTTTCCCTAGCCCCACTTTGAGTTTGTTTCCACAGTACATTGAGTTACTATTGTTTTGTTTTGTTTTCTCTCCCTTATGTGCCTTCCTGCACACTGAAGTTGCTGTTTTAAATTTCTTTCTACTTTCGTGTGTGTGTGTGCGCGTGTGTGTATGTGTGTGTATGTGTACATATATATATATTTTTAAATGAGGTCTTCTCAGTCACCCAGGCTGAAGTGCAGGTGTGTGATCACAGCTCACTGCAGCCTGGACCTCCTTGGGCTCAGGGGATCCTCCCATCTCAGCTCCCTGGGTAGCTGGTACTACAGTCACACACCACCACGGTGGCTCTTTGTTTTGCATTTTTTGCTTTTTATTTTTATAGAGATGAGGTTCTGCCATGTTTCTCAGATTGGTCTCGAACTCCTGTGCTCAAACAATCCACCAGTCTTGACCTCCCAAAGTGCTGGGATTACAGGCATGAGCCATCCTGCCTGACTGGCTGGCTATCTATCTATCTATCATCTATCTCTGTGTGTCCGGCTCTGTCTGTCTATTTGGCTGGCTCTTATCTATCTATCTATCTATCATCTTTTTTTTTTTTTTTTTTGAGACAGAGTCTCACACTGTCACCCAGGCTGGAGTGCAGTGGCATGATCTCAGCTTATTGTAACCTCTGCCTCCTAGGTGCCCAGCTCCTGGAGTAGCTGGGACTATAGGAGCGCACCACCACACCCAGCTAATTTTTGTGTTTTTAGTAGAGACGGGATTTCACGATGTTGGCCAGGATGGACTCAATCTCTTGACCTCGTGATCTGCCTGCCTCAGCCTCCCAAAGTACTGGGATTACAGGCATGAGCCACTGGCACCCAGCCTCTATCATCTTTTTAGTAGAGATGTGATCTTGTTATGTTGTCCATGCTCTGGATATATATTTCTTTTTTAACTTTATTATTTTTTAATAGAGACGTTGTCTCACCATGTTGTCCCTGGATAGTCTTGAACTCCTGGGTTCCAGGTATCCTCCGTGGCCTCCCAAAGTGCTGAGATTACAGGTGTGAGCCAGCATGAATGGTCTGGTCATGTTTTTGATGTGTTGATTCTTTCCAGTCTGGATGCATAATCTCATGTCTGAACATTCCTGCTAGTGTGATTATGTTATATGACTTAGCCCAGCACCAGAGTGATTTGGTGCTCCTGCCTTGGCCCAGCCCATGGAAGGGATTGTGACATATAACTGGACCCAGTACCGAGGTGATGTGACTATTCTACTGCCTTGTCACTGCCCACAGGGGACATTGTGGCATCACTGCATCTTGTACCCAGGTGGTGTGAATCTTGTCTCCTGCCTTGGCTCTTCCACAGGGGACATTGTGTCATATCGCTGGGCCCCACACATAGGTTATGTGACCCTCCTGCCTGTCCCCTGCCTGTGTGGGCCACTGTGACTTTTGTGGGGTCCAACACCCAGGTGATGTAAGTCTACTGCCGAGGTCCTGCCTACAGAAGATATTGTGGCATATTCCTGCACCCATCACTCAGGTAATGCAGCTCTCTTCTCCTGCCTGGCCCCTGCTAATAGAAGGGATTGTGATGTATTACTGGCTCAGCACCTAGCTCACATGACTCTCCCCCTCTTTCTTTCTAGGTTCTGCCCACAGAGGATATTGTGACATGTCACTGGGCCTAATACTACAGTGACATACTCTTCTGCCTTGACACTGCCCTTAGAAGGCATGGTGGTGTATTGCTGGGCCCAGAACCAATGTGGTGTGAGTCTCCTGCCTGGACCCTGCCTACAAGGTGCATTGTGACATATCTCTGGGCCCTTTATTTTATGTGACTCTCCTCTCTTACCTGGATATTGCCCAAAAAGAGATTGTGACATAAATCTGGGCCCAGCACAGAAGTGACGTGACTCTCTTCTCCTGCCTGTTCCTTGCCCACTGAAGAGTGAACGACTTATTGCTGAGTTTAGCACACAGGTGATGGGGATTCTTCTGCCTGCTCACAGAAGTCATTGTGACATATGTCTGGGCCTATCACTAAGATTATGTGACTCTCTTCTTCGTGGAACCTGTCTACAGTGGGGAGTGTCACATGTTGCTTGGCCCAGGACCAACATGATGTGACTCTCTTCTTATGCCTAGGCCCTGCCCACTGGAGTGATTTTGACATGTAGCTGGGCCCAGCCCCAAGGTGATATGACTCCACACTTCTTCCTGAGCCCTACCCACAGGGGCATTGTGTCATATCTCCGAGGCCTTCAGTGACGTGATGTGACTCTTTTGTTTGGACCCTGTTCTCAGGATATTGTGACATTGCTGAGCCCAGCATCTAGGTGATGAGACTCTTCTGTACTGTTTGGTCTCTACCCAAAAAGGGATTGTGACATATCACTGTGTCAAGAACCTAGATGAGGTGACTCTCCTCTCCAGCCTGAGACTTCCATACAGTGTGTATTGAGACATATCACTGGGTCCAATACCTAGATAATGCAACTCTCCTTCATGGGCCTTGCCCATAGGCGTATTACGAGCTATGTTTCTATTAATCACCTAGGTGATGTGACACTCCTCTTCTGCGTGGGCCCTGCCAAAAAAGTATTGTTACATATAGCCGGGCCCAGCCCCCAGGTCATGTGATTCTTCTTCTTTTTTTTTTTTTCTTGAGCCCTACCCACAGAGAAAATTTTGACATATTTTTGGGCCCATCATTTATGTGATGTGACTCTTGCATGGACCCTCCCTGCAAGGGGTAGGGTGACATATTGCTGAACCCAGTACGTAGGTGATGTGACCCTCCTTTATGGACTGGGCTTTGCCCAAGCAGGGATTGTGATGTATTGCTGGGCCCCCCACCTCGCTGTTGTGATTCTGCTCTTCCTCCTAAGCCCTGCATACATTGTGTATTGTGACGTATACCTGGATTCAGCACCCAGGTGACACAACTTTATGTCATGAGAACTGCCCATAGAAGCAATATGACATATTTCTTTTTCTTTTTCTTTTTTTTTTTTTTTTTGAGACAGAGTTCGCTCTTGTTGCCCAGGCTGGAGTGCAATGGCGTGATCTCGGCTCACTGCAACCTCCTGGGTTCAAGCGATTCTCCTGCCTCAGCCTTCTGAGTAGCTGGGATTACAGCCATGTGCCACCATGGCCGGCTAATTTTGTATTTTTATTTAGTAGAGATGGGATTTCTCCATGTTCTTCAGGCTGATCTCAACCTCCCGGCCTCAGGTGATTCACCTGCCTTGGCTTCCGAAAGTGCTGGGATTACAGGTATGAGCCACTGTGCCTGGCCGACATATCTCTTTTTCATCACCTAGATGATGTGACTGTTTTATTTTCCATGTCCCTGGCATATTTTGGGTATAGTGACATATCATCGAGTTCACACCCATTAGATGGGATGATCTAGGAGATTTAACTCCCCTCTTCTGTCTGCACCCTGACCACTAGGAGGATTGTGACGAATCACTGGTCTCAGCAATCAGGGGATTTGTTTTTTTTGCCTGGTCCTCGCCCACAGAGAACATTGTAACATATCCCTGGTCTCAGCACTCAGGTGATGTGACTCTTCTGACTGTATTCTGCTTTCAGGAGGGGATTGTAGCATATTCCTAATTGAGCACCAAGGTGATGTGACACTGCTGCCTGGTCCCTGCCCTCAGAGAAGATTGTGACATATCACTGCCCCAAAACCCAGGTGATGTGAGTCTACGGGTCCATCCCTATTCACTGCTGGGATTGTGATGCCTATCTTGGCCCAGCTTACAGGTGCAATGATCACTTTCTTTTTTTCAGATGGAGTTTCGCTCTTGTTGCCCAGGCTGGAGTGCAATGGCATGATCTTGGCTCACCGCAACTTCCACCTCCTGGGTTCAAGCGATTCTCCTGTCTCAGCCTCCTGAGTAGCTGGGATTACAGGCATGCGCCACCACGCCCAGCTAATTTTGTATTTTTAGTAGAAACAGGGTTTCTTCATGTTGGGCAGGCTGGTCTTGAACTCCTGACCTCAGGTGATCCACCCGCCTCGGCCTCCCAAAATGCGGGGATTATAGGCGTGAGTCACCACGCCTGGCCTCTATGATCACTTTCATACCTTGAAACAACCAATAGCAGATACACTGTCTCTCACAGCCAGAGTTAGGAAAATGAGTAATATCTTGGGTCTCCTCTTTGTATGAAAGTCACAGAGAATCACCACTCTCTCACACACTGTATAAAGTTGTCAAAAGGCACAGCGGATGTCCTAACAGAACTCAGCACACAGGTGAGGTTGTGACACTCATATGTATGACCTGCCGACAGTAAATATTTCATCCTTCCACATAAACACAGCTCACGATCGAGGTTCTGAATGTCACACCCAGAGGCAGTCAAATGTTGGAAAATGGAATCTCATATGTGAATTCGGTCCATGCAAGATTCGGCACACCTGTGAGTCTGTGACTCCACTAAGGGGACACAGTTTGCAGGAAGGATTGAGGTTCTCATACATGGATCCAGACCATCATTGAGATTGCGACTCATTTACTTAGACTCAACCTACAGGAAGTGTTAGATCCCATACCTAGAACTAGAAAATGTGTGGAACTATTAATCTCATGCTTTGACCTTCATGCAGGTGTGATTGTGACATACACCTCTGCCCAGCACCTCAGTGATTTGACTCTTCTGCCTGGGTCCAGCGTACAGATGGGATTGTGCCGTATTGCTGGACCCAGCACTTAGGTGATGTGAGTCTGTTCTCTTGCCTTAGTGCTTTTCACAGAGGGCATTGAGACATCACTGGGCCTAGTGCCCAGGTGATGTGACTTTCCTCTACTTCCTGGGCTTTTCCCAAGAAGCTGCAATATATTGCTGCGACCAGAACCTAGGTAATGTGACTCTTCTCTCCTGCCTGGTTCCTCTTGCACATACTGTGACATGTGGCTGGTCCTGACACCTTGGCGATGTGAATCTCCTGTGTGGGCCCTGCCCACAGAGGTATTACAACATATATTTTCACTCATCATCTAGGTGATATAATTCTCCTCTTCTGCCTGGCCCTGCCAAAAAGTGGAAGATTGTGGCAAATCACTGAACCCAGCACCTAGGTGATGTGACTCTCTTGTTTGGCCTGGGCCTCTCATGTTTTGGGTATTGTAAAATATCACTAGGCCCACCGCCGATGGGATTGCTTGCTCCTACCTTGACTCTGCCCATAGGTACCTTGTGACATATATCTGCATCCATGACCTAGAAGATGTGACATTTATTTTTTGCCTGCACCCTGCCCTGCACAGGAATGATTGTGACATATCCTTGAAACGAGACACCAGGTGATATGGCTCTTCTGCTTCTGTCTTGCCCACAGGGAGCATTGTAACATAATGCTGAACTCAGCACCCAGGTGATGTGACTGTTCCTTGTGCTGTGCTTTCAGGACAGAATTGTATCCCTGGCTGAGCACCCAGGTGAGGTGACACTCCTGCTTGGCTTCCTTCCTCAGAGAAGACTGTGAGATCCTTGGCTGAAATCCAGGTGATGTGAATCCCCTGCTAGCTCCCTTCCTATAAGTACAGTTGAGACATGCTGTGGTCAGCTTACAAGTGTGATGATGACTCTCATGCCTCAAGTCAGCTGTTAGAAGAAATACTGGCCAGGCACAGTGGGGACTATAATCCCATCACTTTCGGAGGCTGAGGCGGGCGGATCACCTGGGGTCAGGAGTTTGAGACCAGCCTGACCAACATGGAGAAACACCGTCTCTACTAAAAATACAAAAAAAATTAGCCAGGTGTAGTGGCGCATGCCTGTAATTCCAGCTACTCGGGAGGCTGAGGCAGGAGAATCGCTTGAACTCGGGAGGCGGAGGTTGAGGTGAGTGGAGATCACACCATTGCACTCCAGCCTGGGCAACAAGAGCGAAACTCTTATCTCAAAAAAAAAAGAGGAAGAAATACTGTCTTTCATAGCTGAGAAAAATGAGTGACATCCTGGGTCTTCTCTGTATGAAGGTTGTAAAAGATTGCCACACCCTCACATGTGGTATAATGCCCTCAAGTGTTAGAGTGTGTCATCACAGGGCACAGCACACCGGCGAGATTGTTTCTCACACGCACACCTCACCAACCATTAGTATTATCACCCTCACACATGGAAAGAGCATGCTGCTGAGGTCTTGAATCTCACATGCAAACAGTCCACAGTTGGAATTGTGTCTGTCATATGTGAGCATCCAGCCACAGTTGGGATGGTGACACATTTCTAAACTCAAATCACAGGCAGATGAGGACTCTACTATTTGGACCCAGCCAATTGGAGAAATGTTGACTCTCACACCTGGGCTTAGGGCCACAGGTATGGTCATGGGTGCATATAAACATGAAGGGGTCAGTGAATTGTGACCCGCATTCATACTACATAAAGCCCTTAGGTAGTATAGAGAGTGTATTAACAAGGCCCAGCACACAGGGGAGATTGCGGCAGTTGTATGCACACGCACCCAACAGTATATACATCATCATTTCCCCACATGAACACAGCCCACTTTTGGGGTTCTGAATCTCACAACTATAGGCAGTCAAAGACTGGAAACTTGACTCTCGTGTGGATTCAGTCCACAGGTGGGTTGGTGACATTCAGAGCAAGATTCAGCACACCTCTGAGGCTGTGACTTTACTGTTAAACGTAGCGTGCAGGAGGAGTTGAGGCTCTCTTGCACAAATTCAGTCCACCGTTGAGATTGTAACCCCTGTTCTTAGACACAACATATAGGAGGTTAACACCGGGACATGTGTGGGATTGTTAATGTCATCCCTGGACCTTCCTGCAGATTTAATTGTGACATTTTTCACTTTTTTTTTTTTTTTTTTTTTGAGACGGAGTTTCACTCATCACCCAGACTGGAGTGCAATGGCACAATCTTAGCTCACTGCAACCTCCCCCTTCCGGGTTCAAGCGATTCTTCTGCCTCAGCCTCCCAAGTAGCAGGGATTACAGGCATGCACCACCACGCAAGGCTAATTTTGTATTTTTAGTAAAGACAGGATTTCTCCATGTTGATCAGGCTGGTCTGGAACTCCTGACCTCAGGTGATCCTCCCACCTCTGCCTCCCGAAGTGCTGTGATTATAGGCGTGAGCCACTGCGCCTGGCCCAATTGTGACATTTTTCTATGCCGGGCACCTGAGTGATCTGACTGTCTTGCCTAGGACCAGCCCACAGGGGGGATAGTGATATATTGCTGAACCCAGAACTGAGGGGCTGTGACTCTCTTCTTCTCTGTTGGTGCTGCTCCCAGAGGACATTGTGACATCTCACTGGACCTTGCACTTAGTTGATGTGAGTCTCCTCTCCTGCCTTGGCACTGCCCACGGGGGCATGGTGACATATCTCTGGGCCTACATCCAGGTTATATGACTCTCATGCCTGTGCCCTCACCACATTGTGACATATTGCTGGGTCCAACACCCTGGTAATGTAACTCTACTGCGTAGGTTCTGCCAACACGGAACGTTGTGGATATTTTTTTCCACCCATTACCCAGGTGATGTGACTCTCTTCTTTTGCCTCATTCTGCTCACAGGAGGAATTGTGACGTATCACTTGGCCCAGTACCAAGCAAGTGTGACTCTTCTATTCATCATAAGTTCTGCTTTCAAGGGAGATTGGGACATATTGTGGGGCTCAACACCGATGTGACATTACTGTTTTGCCTTGGCCCAGACCTTAAAGGCACTGTGACATATTGCTCGGCCCACCAACAAGGTGACGAGAGGTTCTGTGTGGACACTGACAACAGAGCATTGTGACATATCTTTGGGAGTGTCAACTATTTGATGTGACTTTTTTTTTTTTTTTTGAGACGGAGTCTCGCTGTGTCACCCAGGCTGGAGTGCGGTGGCACGATCTCGACTCACTGCAAGCTCCGCCTCCCGGGTTCACGCCATTCTCCTGCCTCAGCCTCCCGAGTAGCTGGGACTACAGGCGCCCGCCACCACACCTGGCTAATTTTTTGTATTTTTAGTAGAGATGGGGTTTCACCGTGTTAACCAGGATGGTCTCATCACCCGACCTTGTGATCCACCCATCTCGGCCTCCCAAAGTGCTGGGATTACAGGCGTGAGCCACCGCGCCTGGCTGACTCTCCTTTTATACCAAGGCTTTACTCATAGGGGAGATCGTGATGTATCTTTTGGCCCAGAAATCAGGTGATGTGTTTCTCCTGCCTGAGCTTTGCTCACAGGGAGCATTGTGACATATCACTGGGCCCAGCAACCAGGTGATGGGACTCTACTGCCTGTCCCCCGCTTTCAGGAGGAAATTGTAACATATCTCTGACCAAGCACCCAGGTGATAACTCTTCTGCCTGGGCCCTATTCTCAGGGAAGATTGTGACATAGCCCTGGCCCAGCACCCAGGTGATGCAGACGATGTAATACTCCTGCTCACTCTCTATCCACAGGTAAGACTATGACATATGATCATGCCCAGCTAATTTTTGCCTTTTAATAGAGATGGGGTTTCACCGTGTTGGCCAGGCTGGTCTCGAACTCAGGTGATCTGCCCACTTTGGCCTCCCAAAGTGCTCAGATTATAGGCGTGAGCCATGGTCCCCTGGCCCAGGGAATGTAACTTTCTTTTGCTGCCTGTTCTCTGCTCACAGGGGTAATTGTGACATATTGCTGGTCCCAGCTCCTAGCTGATGTGACTCCTCTTTTTTCTAGGTTCTGCGCACAAAGGAGATTGTGACATACTGCTGTGCCTAACACTAAGGTGATGTGACTTCTCTTCTTTTGGCTATGTCCTTAGAAGGCATTGAGATACACTGCTGAACCAGCACCAAGATGCTGTGAGTCCTCTGCCTGAACCCTGACCACAGGGAGCATTGTGACATATTTCTTGACCCACTGCAATCTCTCCTATGGACAAAGCTCAGGTAAATGCCCTATTTTACCTACGTAATGTGACATTCCTCTTCTGCCTGAGCCAAGCACACCAGTGATGTAATTATTCTGCCTGTTTCCTGCACACAGGAGTCACTGTGCTATATGTTTGGGTCCATCAGCTAGATGATATGAATCTCCTCTTCCAGAGTTTGTCCTCAGTGAGAATTGTGATACATCGCTTGAAGTAGCTCATATGTGATGTGGCTGTTCTCTCATGCCTGGTCCCTTCCCACTGGGGTGATTGGAACATAAAGCTGAGCCCCACACCTACGTAATGTGACTTTCTCGTTTATAATCCCTACCCACAGGGGGCATTGTGACATATCTAGGCCTCTCACCTAGGTAATATGACATTTTTGCCTAGGCCTTCCCCTCAAGGGGTATTGTGAAATATTACTGGACCAAGAACTTAGGTGATGTGGCTCTCTCTACTGCTTGGGGTGTGCTTAAGAAGAAATTGTAGGCCGGGCTTGGTGGCTCATGCCTGTAATCCCAGCACTTTGGGAGGCTGAGGCGGGTGGATCACCTGAGGTCGGGAGTTTGAGACCAGCCTCAACATGGCGAAACCCCGTCTCTACTAAAAAGTACAAAATTAGCCCGGCGTGGTGGTACATGCCTGTAATCCCAGCTACTTGGGAGGCTGAGGCAGGAGAATCGCTTGAATCCGGGAGGCAGAGGTTGCAGTGAGCCGAGATTGCTCCATTGCACTCCAGCCTAGGCAACAAGAACGAAACTCTGTCTCAAAAAAAATTAAAAAAATAAGAAATTGTAATGTATCTCTGTATCCAGCACCAAGGTGATGTTACTCTCCTCTCCTGCCTGGGACTCATATACATTTTGTATTACAACATATCTCTGAATCCAACATTGAGGCAATGCGACTGTCCTGCATGGGCTCTCCCACAAAAATAACACATCTTTTTACTCATTATCTAGGTGATATGACTCTTCTGCTTGAGCCCTGCCAAAAGAAAAGATTGCCACAGATCGCTGGACCCAGCACATAGGTGATATGACTCTTTATTTGCCTGAAACCTTCTTTTTTTTTTTTTTTTGAGACAGTCTCGCTCTGTCGCCGGGGCTGGAGTGCAGTGGCCGGATCTCAGCTCACTGCAAGCTCCGCCTCCCGGGTTCACGCCATTCTCCTGCCTCAGCCTCCCGAGTAGCTGGGACTACAGGCGCCCGCCACCTCGCCCAGCTAGTTTTTTTGTAGTTTTAGTAGAGATGGGGTTTCACCGTGTTAGCCAGGATGGTCTCGATCTTCTGACCTCGTGATCCGCCCATCTCGGCCTCCCAAAGTGCTGGGATTACAGGCTTGAGCCACCGCGCCCGGCCTGAAACCTTCATATTTTAGATATAGTGACCTATCACCAGAACAGATACCTAAAGGTTAGATGGCTCCTTCCTGAGCCCTTCCCACAGGGGTCCTTGTGATGTGTTTCTGTATCCATCACCCAGGATTTGAAACCCTCTACTTCTGCCAGCATTTTGCCCACAGGAAATATTATGACATGTTGCTGGGCCCGGCAACCAGGTGATCTTACTCTTCTGCCTGTGCCCTGCTTTCAGGAGGGGATTGTAAAATTTCTGGGTCAAGCACCCAGTAACATGACTCTCCTGCCTGGTGCCTGTTCTCAGGGAAGATTGTGACCTAACTGTTTCCCAGCACACAGCTGAAGTGAATTTTTTTTTTTTTTAGATGGAGTCTCACTCTATCACTCAGGCTGCAGTGTAGTGGCATGATCTCGGCTTACTGCAACCCCTGCTTCCCAGGTTCAAGTGATTCTCCTGCCTTAGCCACCCAAATATCTGGGACTACAGGTGCCCACCATCATGCTCAGCTAATTTTTGAATTTTTAGTAAAGACAGGGTTTCACCATGTTGGCCAGGCTGGTCTCGAACTCCTGACCCCAGGTGATCCATTTGCCTTGGCCTCCCAAAGCCCTGGGATTACAGGCATGAGCCATCGCACCTGGCTGACATGAGCTTTTCTCTAGGAGACATTGAAACATGTCTGGGCCAAGCATCTGGTGATGTTACTCTTCTCTCCTGCCTGGGCCCTGGCCACAGAAGGGAGAGTGACTTATCCCTAGGCCCAGCATGCAGGTGACATAATTTTTCTGCCTAATCTCTGTCCATAGGGGACATTGTGACATGTCCCTGGGACCATAAACTAGATGATATGACTCTTTTTGTCTCTGAGACCTGTCCACAGGTCTTTTTTTTTTTTTAGATGGGGTCTCACTCTGTTGCCCAGGCTGGAGTACAGTGGCGTGATCTCGGCTCACTGCAAACTCTGCCTCCCAGGTTCAAGTGATTCTCCTGCCTCAGCCTCATGAATAGCTGAGATTACAGGCATGTACCACCATGCCTGGCTAAATTTTTTTTTCATTTTTAGTAAAGACGAGGTTTCACCATGTCGGCTAGACTGTTCTTGAACTCCTAATCTCAAGTTATCTGCCTACCTTGGCCTCCCAAAATGCTGGCATTACAGGCATCAGCCACCACGCCCAGCCCGTGCCATATTTTTTGACCTAGCAACAAGGTTATGTGACTCTCCTCTACTGCTTGGACCCTGTGTACATTCTGTATATTGAAGTATGGCTAGGTCCGACACCTAGGTGATTTGACTCTCCTCTCCACGCGGCCTTCTAATAGGGGAATTCTGACATATCTCTTTGTTTATCACCTGAGTGATATGACTCTCCTTTTCTACCTGAACCCTGTAAAAAGAAGGGATTGTGACATATCACTGGACCCAGCAACTAGGTGATATTACTTTCTTTTTTTACCTGGGCCTATTGTATTTTGGGTATTATGACATATTGCTGGGTCAAACCAAATGGGTGAAAGGCTCTTGCCTGGGCCGTGCCCACAAGAGGCCTTTGTTACATATCTGTGCATCCATTACTTTGGAGGCGCGACTCTCTTCCATCTGCACCATGCCCATCCAGAGCATCGTGACATGTCTCTGGGTTCAGCAACCAGATGGTATATATTTTGTGCCCAGCCTTGCCTGCAGAGAGACATAGCCGGACCCACTACCCAAGTGATGTGACTTTGATGTCTGTGCCTTGCTTTCAGGAGGGAATTTTAGGGTAACAGAACCCTGTCCAGGCAACCAAGCGATATGCCTCGTTTCTTCCCTGGAAAAATTGTGATATATTCCTGACCCAGCACCCAGGTGATGTTATTCTCTCATTTGCTTTCTACTCACAGGTTGGATTGTGACTTACACTTTAGCCTAGCTCACAGTTGTGATGATGACACTCGTACCACAAATCAGCCAGTAGGGGAGATACTGGCACTTGTAGCTAAACCTAGAGAAACAGGTAAATTATTGGGTCTTCTCTAAGTGAGAACGTCATAAAGGATAACCATTCTTTCAGAGTTTGTATAAAGTCTTCGGATGGTACAGAGAGTGTCGTCACAGGGTCAAGCACACAGGTGAGACTGTGTTTCTCATACGAACAACCTACCAAATGTTGGCATTGTCACCCTCACAGATGGGCAGAGCCCGCTGGAAAGATCCTGGATTTCACACATCGATGTAGTCCACAGTAAAAATCGTGACTGTCATATGTGATCATGCGACCACAGTCAAAGTGGTGACTCATTTCAAAACAAAGCTCATAGGCAGGTGAGGACTGTCCTCTCTGGACCTCGCCAATTGGAGAGATGTTGACTCTAACACATGGGCTTAGGTCCATAGGTACGATTATCAGTTCATACTAGAACAGAATTCTCAGAGCAAATTGTGACTATCATGCATATTGTGTAAAGCCCTCAGATGGTAACAGTTTTGTAACAGGGCCCAGCACACAGATGACATTGTGATACTCATACACACAGTCAGCCAACAGTAAAGATTGTCATCTTTTCATATGAACACAGCTCACTGTTAAAGTTCTGAATCTCACACCCAGAGATAGCCAAAAGTTGGAAAATTGACTCTCACACGTGGATTCGGTCCGCATGTGGGCTGGTGACTGTCAGGCCAAGATTCAGCATATCTGGCCGGGCGCGGTGGCTCAAGCCTGTAATCCCAGCACTTTGGGAGGCCAAGACGGGCGGATCACGAGGTCAGGAGATCGAGACCATCCTGGCTAACTCGGTGAAACCCCGTCTCTACTAAAAAAAATACAAAAAAACTAGCCGGGCGAGGTGGCCGGCGCCTGTAGTCCCAGCTACTCCGGAGGCTGAGGCAGGAGAATGGCGTGAACCCGGGAGGCAGAGCTTGCAGTGAGCTGAGATCCGGCCACTGCACTCCAGCCTGGGCGACAGAGTGAGACTCCGTCTCAAAAAAAAAAAAAAAAAAAGATTCAGCATATCTGTGAGGCTGTGAGTCCACTAAGGGGACACAGTCCACTGCAAAGATTGAGGCTCTCATGCAGGTATCCAGTCCACCACTGAGATTGTCACTTGTGTACTCAGACTCAACATACAAAAGGTGTTGACTCTAATACCTAGAAATGGGACATGTGTGGAATTGTTAATTTTTTTTTTTTTTTGAGACGGAGTTTCAATCTTGTTGCTCAGGCTGGAGTGCAATGGTGCAATTTTGGCTCACTACAACCTCCGCCTCCTGGGTTCAAGCGATTCTCCTACCTCAGCCTCCTGAGTAGCTGGAATTACAGGTGCCCACCACAGTACCCGGCTAATTTTTTGTATTTTTAGTAGAGATGGGGTTTCACCATATTGGCCAGGCTGGTCTCAAACTCCTGACCTTATGTGATCCACCTGCCTCAGTCTCCCAAAGTGCTGGGATTACAAGCGTGAGCCACCACACCCGGCAGGATTGCTAATTTTATCCCCACATTTTCCTGCAACTGTGACTGTAACATACACCTCTGCCCAGCACCTAAGTGATTTGACTTTTCTGCCTGGTACCTAGTCCACAAATCAGGTTGTGATACATTGCTGGACCCAACACTAGGTGGTATGACTCTGTACTTTTGCCTCGGCACTGCCCACATGGGACATTGTGACATATCACTGGGCCCCACACCCTGGTTACGTAACTCTCTTACCTGTAACCTGTCTTTATGGGCCATTGTGACATATTGCCATTTGCAACATCCAGGTTATGTAACTGTCCTTGCTGAGTCCTGCCTACAGGAAGCCTTATGATCTATCTGTGTATCCATCATCCAGGTAATGTGACTCTTTCTCCCAGGTCCCTGCTCATAGAAAGGATTGTTAGTTATCACTGAGCCCAGTGCCTAGCTGATATAATTCTTCTACATGTGTTCTGCTTACAGTGTACATTGTGACGTACTGCTGGGCCGAACACTAAGGTGATGTTACATTTTTGCCTTAGCATTTTTTCATCAGACATTGTGACATATTGTTAGGCTCAGAACCAAGGTGATGTGATTCTTCTGCCTGAACCCTGCTCAAGAGTCAACACCTTTTGCCCAACAAGAATAGTGCCATATTTGTGAATCCATCATCTCTGTGATGTGACTCTCTTACTTGGATTTTGCCTATAAGAGAGATTGCGACATATCACGGGGCCCAGCACCTAGATAATGTGACTCTTCTTTCCTGCCATGGCCATGCTCCCATAAAAGAGAGTGACTTAGCCCTGGGATCAGCCCACAGGCTATGTGATTGTTCTGCCTAGTCCCTGTCTACAGGGGTTAGTGACATATCTCTTGGTCCCATTCCTCTTCTCCCTGGGACCTGTCCACAGTGGGGATTGTGACATATCACTTGGCCTAGCACCTATGTGATGCGACTCTTCTCGTGCTTTGGCCCTGCCCACTGGTTGGTTGTGATATGTAGGTGGAACCAGCTCTTAGGTTATGTGATCTTTCTCTTTCTTCTGAGCCCTACTCTCCCGAGACCAGCTCAGTCGTGGAGACCCTGACCCAGTGGCGCTAGAGGAATTAAAGACACCACACAGAAATATAGCGTGTGGAGTGGGAAATCATGGGTCTCACAGCCTTCAGAGCTGAGAGCCTCAAACAGAGATTTACCCAGAGATTTATTTATTGACAGCAAGCCAGTGATAAGCGTTGTTTCTATAGATTATAGATTAACTAAAAGTATTCCTTATGGAAGCAAAGGGATGGGCCGAAATAAAGGGATGGGTCTGGCTAGTTATCTGCAGCAGGAGCATGTCCTTAAGGCACAGATCCCTCATGCTATTGTTTGTGGTTTAGGAATGCCTTAAGCGATTTTCCGCCCTGGGTGGGCCAGGTGTTCCTTGCCCTCATTCCGGTAAACCAACAACCTTCCAGCATTGGCATCATAGCCATCACTAACATGTCACAGTGCTGCAGAGCTTTTGTTTATGGCCAGTTTTGGGCCTTTTTATGACCAGATTTGGGGGCCTGTTCCCAACACTACTCACAGGGGACACTGTGACATATCTCTGGGCCTCTCACCTAGATGATGTGACTTTTTTTGCCAGGGCTCTTTTCTCAGAGGGTACTGTGATATTTCAGGATCTGTGAACCTAGGTGATGTGACTCTCTTCTACTGCTTGGGCTCTGCCTGAGATGTGACTTTTTCTTTTTCCTGGGCTTTGCATACATTGTATATTGTGATATACATGCCTGTAATCCCAGCACGGGGTCTAAGACCCAGGTAATATGACTCTAACTCATGGGTTCTGTTCAGAAGGGTATTATGACATGTCTTTTTGTTCATCACTTAGGTGTTATGACTCTTGTCTTTTCATTGGAACCTGCCAAGAAGGGTGATTGTGACATATCACTGGACCCAGCACCTTGGTGTTGTGACTCTCCTCTCCTCCTTGGGCCCTGCATACATTGTGTCTATTGAAATATGGCTGGTCCAACACCTAGGTAATGTGATTCTCCTGCATAGGCCCTGCTAATAGGGCAATTATGACATACGTTTTGTTTATCACTTAAGTGATGTTACTCTTTTTTTCTTCCTGAATCCTGTAAAAGGGGGGGATTGTGATCCTAACACTGGACCCAGCACATAAGTAATATGAGTTTCCTGCATAGGCTCTGTTCAGAAGGGTATTATGACCTATCTGTTTGTTCATCACTTAGGTGTTGTGACTCGTTTTTTGACTGGAACCTGCCGAAAAAGGTGATTGTGACATATTACTGGACCCAGCACCTAGGTGATGTGACTGTCTTTTTTTCCTGGGCCTCACATATTTTGGGTATTGTGATGTATAGCTGGCCTCAACACCTAGCGGCTAGGGAGCTCCTTTCTTGACTGTTCCCACAAATGACTTATCTCTGCTATGACCGCCTATGACACATGACCTAAATATGTGACTCTTCTTTTCTGCCTGCACCTTGCTAACAGAGAAGATTGTGACAAATTGCTAAGTGCCGTGTATCTTGTGCTGACCTCCTATCTCAGCCTGTGACCAAGAATGCCTAACTTCCGGGGAATGCAGCCCTGTAGGTCTCAACCTCGATTTACTCAGCCACTATTCAAAATAGAGTCACTCTGGTTTAAATGCCTCTGACATTAAGATACACTGTAAAATTATGAAAAAAGTTTATTTGAATTTTAGCAAATGAGAAATGAAATAATTAGAATGGGCTATTCTGAACGATATAGCATTAGTTATATTTGTGTTTGAGTTTTCTATTAACCTATATTTGTTACTTATGAATAGATATCTTGTTTTATTCTGTCTAAACAGATACACTAGGTGGGGTGTGGTGGCTCATGCCTGTAATCCCAGCACTTTGGGAGGCCAAGGCAAGTGGATTACCTGAGGTCAAGAGTTTGAGACAAGCCTGACCAACATGGGAAAACACGGTTTCTACTAAAAATACAAAAATTAATTGGCCATGGTGGCGGGTGCCTGTAATCCCAGCTACTTAGGAGGCTGAGGCAGGAGAATCGCTTGAACCCAAGAGACGGAGGTTGCAGTGAGCCAATATCATGCCACTGCATTCCACCCTGGGTGACAGAGCGAGACTCTCTCTCAAAAAATAAGATAAAATAAGTGACTGGGCATGCTGGCTCATGCCTGTAATCCCAACACTTTGGGAGGCTGAGGAGGGTGGATCACAAGGTCAGGAGTTCAAGACCAGCCTGGCCAAGATGGTAAAACCCTGTCTCTACTAAGAATACAAAAATTAGCCGCGTGTGTTGGCAGGTGCCTGTAATCCCAGCTACTCGGGAGGCCGAGGCAGAGAATTGCTTGAACCTGGGACGCAGAGGTTGCAGTGAGCCGAGATCTCACCATTGCAGTCCAGCCTGGGTGACAGAGCGAGACTCTGTCCCAAAAAATAAATGAATAAATAAAATAAAAAACAAACAGATAAACTAGATAACCAGACTGACCAACATGGGGAAGCCCTGTCTCTACTATGCAGTCCCAGCTACTCAGGAGGCTGAGGCAGGAAATATCCTTGAGCCTGGGAGGCAGAGGTTGCAGTGAGCTGAGATCACCTCACTGTTTTCCAAACTGGGCAAGGGAGTTTGGGAGGGAGGGAGGGAGACTCTATCTCAAAAAAATAAAAGGGGTCCCTGCTTTAAAAGGAAAATAAATCTCATAACGGCAAAATCACTAAGCCAATGGAAAAGTCAAGCTGGGAACTATGTCAAGCAAAAAATAAAAGGGGTCCCCGCGTTAAAAGGAAAATAAATCTTACAACGGCAAAATCACTAAGCCAATGGAAAAGTCAAGCTGGGAACTATGTCAGGCAAACGTGCTTCCCATATTATTTCTAAATAACATAGTTGCAAAGATAAAAAAGCTACATACCTTTTTCACAATTTGCCCACAAGAAAATTCCTTCTGAACAGGTAACAGAACTCAGTCATCCCTCTGAGACTCACCTGAGATAAATGCATATCTGATTACTCCCTCTGCCCTATTGTTAATTTAAAAATGCAGATTTAGGCCAGGCTCAGTGGCTTACTCCTGTCATCCAAGCACTTTGGGAGGCTGAGGTGGGCAGGTCACCTGAGGTCAGGAGTTTGAGACCAGCTTGGCCAACACGGGGAAGCCCTGTCTCTACTAAAATTACAAAAATTAGCTGGGCATGGTGGCATATGCCTGTACTCCCAGCTACTGGAGTGGGTGGGGAGGCAGGGAGAGCTGAAGTAGTAGAATCGCTTGAACTCAGGAGGCAGAGGTTGCAGTAAGCTGAGACCGCCACTGCACTCCAGCCTGGGTGGAAAAGTGAGACTCCATCTCAAAAAAAAAAAGAAAAAATTGCAGATTCACTGAGCCACACTAAATCGTATATTCAGTGGAAGGTTGATCAAGGACACAAAAGAATCCAACCTTTGTGTCTTGTCTACTTATGACCTGGAAGCCCACACCTCAAGTTGTCCTGCCTTACCAGACCAAACCAATATACATCTTACACATATTGATTGATGTCTCATGTCTTCCTAAAGTGTGTAAAAGCAAGCTGTACCCCTACCATCTTGGACACATGTCGTCAGGAACTCCTGGGGCTGTGTCACAAGCTTGTCCTTAACCTTGGCAAAATAAACTTTCTCGATTGATTGAGACTTGTCTCAGATACCTTTTTGTTTACACAGCCAAGGCCTTGCTACCTGGTCAGTACTGCATCCCTGACTGATGCATCACCATTGCAGGGACTCTGGTTTCTGGTCTTTTTTTTTTTTTTTTTTTTGAGATGGAGTCTTGCTTCATCACGCAGGCTAGAGTGCAGTAGTACACGATCTTGGCTCACTGCAACCTCCGCCTCCTAGGTTCAAGTGATTCTTGTGTCACAGCCTCCAGAGTAGCTGGGATTACAGGCATGTGCCACCACGCCTGGCTAATTTTTGTAATTTTAGTAGAGATGGGGTTTCACCATGTGGGCCAGGCTGGTATCAAACTCCTGACCTCAAGTGATCTGCCCACCTCGGTCTCCCAAAGTACTGGGATTACAGACGTGAGCCACTGTGCCCAGCCCAAATATCAGAAAGTATTTTAATTTTGACATATTTGACAGGCTTCCTAAAATCAAATATCAGCTTAAAAATTGTTTGTTTTTGACCCCTAACTCTTGGATTCTGCAGAGGGCCAATGCAGCATCCAAAAGAGTAATGAACGGAATTATTTGATATGTCACATTACATGGGAAGGGTTTTCAAATTAAAAATAATGTTTGACCTGCTTCAACTTATATTTTAATAAATATGTTTTTAATATTTATTTTAAAATTGTATAAAATTTCTAAAAATCTAATATATCTGAGTATATGCTAGTAGTCATAATTAGGTTATTGTGATAAGTTATTGTGGGCCACAGATATCTTTTTGTTTCTTCATAACCGTTTAAGTCATTTGCACAGTTAATGGTTTAATTCTGATATAGTTTCTAAAAACTTCGAAAGCATACACCATCCTAGATTACTGCATCTCTAAGGAGGTTCATTAAAAGATGGAAAGGGCCCAGACAAGTGGAGTACAGGTTTCTGATCATTTTAGAATCATATTGTTTTGACTGGGTAAGGATTGTTTGGATTCTAATGAAGAGAACTGCTAACCCAGGCAAAACAAAAATTAATTAAATATTAGGAAAATATTCTGCCACATATTATGCTGAATCAGCCAGTACTGAAATTTTTTAGATATGCCATTTGAATAAACTCTGTGGCCTAAATCAAATTACCTATGATAACCCCTCAGTTATCAGTGCTGTGCCCCTAAATTGGAGAAACAAACCTGGTATTTAAGATGACATAAATTAGCAGGGTGCAGTGGCTCACCTGTAATCCCAGCACGTTGGGAGGCCGAGGTGGGTGAATCACCTGAGGTTAGGAATTTGAGACCAGCCTGGCCAACATGGTGAAACTCCGTCTCTACTAAAAAGACAAAAATTGCCCAGGTGTGGTGGCGAGCACCTGTAATCGCAGCTACTTGGGAGGCTAAGGCAGGAGAATCACTTGAACCCAGGAGGTTGGAGGTTGCAGTGAGCCAAGACCGTGCCATTGCACTCCAGCCTGGGTGACAGAGGGAGATTCTGTCTCAAAAAAGAAAAAAAAAAAAAAGGACATAAATTTAATGTTAAGTGTGAACTCATAAAGAACCTAGACAGCCAGCAAGCCATTTGTTTATTCTTGATTTCTTAAAACTTCCATTATTAAAAGCTCTAATTAGCCGGGCATGGTGGCGGGCGCCTGTAGTCCCAGCTACTCGGGAGGCTGAGGCAGGAGAATGGCGGGAACCCGGGAGGCGGAGCTTGCAGTGAGCCGAGATCGCGCCACTGCACTCCAGCCTGGGCGACAGAGCGAGACTCCGCCTCAAAAAAAAAAAAAAAAAAAAAAAAAAAAAAAAAAAAAAAAGCTCTGCATTCCATTACTCATCACAGAAGAGAAAATAACCTAAATTAAATATGAATTAAGTGTGTGTGTGTGTGTGTGTGTGTGTGTGTGTGGTGACTATTCCAAATTACTAAAACAGATTAAGACCAATTTTTTTTTTGTCAAACATATAATTCTGAGAAACAATCAAAACTTCGTGTACATTTCTGCTATCTAATAGGCTATTTAAGCACTTACACAGACATTTTATACAGTTGTCATTTTTAATGCATGTTTTCTGATAGTATAAAAGCTTTCTCATGCAAGAAGGCTGATGTTACAATGGTAGCTAAAAGAATATTAGAAAATACGTTTTTTTCATGGGACATTTCTGAAAGGTCTCTAATGATCAAGATACTTATTTCACTAGACATGTTGTAAAACTGTTAAATAAGGTATTGTTCCTGGATCAAACTGAGGGTCGGGCTACTATTTCTCACGGCCCAATAACGAGATGCAGATGAACTGGGGAGGAAGAGAGTTTTATTTCTGCAACCGGTTACAGGGAGAAGGCCTGGAAATTATCACCAGACCAACTCAAAATTACAACGTTTTCCAGAGTTTATGTACCTTCTAAGCTATATGTCTACATGTAAGTGTGCATTCAACTAAAGAGATAAGTGATTAACTTCCTTTATTTAATCTGTAACTAAGGTCTTGAAGACCTTCCCCCGCAGCCTCAGTAAATTTACTTAATCTAAATGGGTCTAGGTGCTGGGGTGATTACCCTTATCTTGTCTCCTGCTAAATCACAGTGGTTTGGTGAGTTCCTTCAGATCTCCAATAAACTTGTTTGTGGAGGCCTGGGGAATTTCTTCAGACCCCCAATAAAACTTGTTTAATCCCATAAGGCCCAGGAAAGGCCTAGGCGAAACTCTTGATGGGCTTTTGTTACATCCCAGCCTTTGTATAAGGTCACTGGCTTTTTTTTTTTTTTTTTTTTTGGAGACGGAGTCTCACTCTGTTACCAGGCTGGAGTGCAGCAGCACAATCTTGGCTCACTGCAGCCTCTGCCTCCAGGGTTCAAGCCATTCTCCTGCCTCGGCCTCCCAAGTAGCTGGGACTACAGGTGTGTGCCACCACACCCAGCTAATTTTTTTGTATTTTTAGTAGAGACGGGGTTTCACCACGTTGGCCAGGATGGTCTCGATCTATTGACCTCGTGATCTGCCTGCCTCGGCCTCCCAAAGTGCTGGGATTACAGGCGTGAGCCACCACGTCCGGCTGGTCACTGGCTTTTAATACTTTACTTAACCACTCAGTCAGTACTGAAACAGTTGTTAGTGAGGTCTGGCCTGCCACAGTATTACAGATACAATAGTATTGAGCAAAGCTAACTAAATTGACTGGATTGCTTTTGTAACTGCAGATTTACTTAGAATGGAAAAAATATGTTGACCCTTATAAAATAGTCATTAGAAGGCCTATGTGCATAATAGAACCTCATGCGTCTTCTGCTACTAAAGTCTAACATTACTAAATTCAACAAGGCTTCAATGCATTATGGCAGAGCACATTTTCACCAGGTGAAGAAAGCCTTTACTAGTCTACTGACTGAGGAGAGTAAAACCCTTTATAATCAAGAACCCAGAGAATGAATCTGCCTGCCACCTACCCCGAAGCAAGACTTCAAGACCTTGAACATTGGATTGATAATCTCACAACTTAGAAGAGCCCCTCCAAACTCTTGCAATTGTAAACCCATAGGAGATTTTAAGGTAAAGCTAACCAGGAAAGTTTGTCCTCAAAAGCAGATGGCCGTCTCCATGTAGATAGCTTTTTTTCACAAGATCAAAAATCAAGACATCTCGTTATCATGACACTCTTAGTTCACAGTTTGTTTATGGTTCTGCAGACAACAGAAATTTTAAAAAGTGGTCTCTTGTGTGCACTCATGGGGGTATACTTACATGTAGAGAATTTTGCAGTCAACATTATATATGAGGAAACTTATTCCTTGAAAGGTAAAAGAGGAAGGGCCAATGTGGGTGAGAAGTTTTAATGAAACATTTGTTTTCTCACAATACCAAAAACAGAATATTGGTCCACTGCTCTTAACCTATTTCATAAGTTAAAAAGAACTTATTCAGAATAGGTTAAAGAGCATTGCCCGGAGGCCATTACTCTTCTGAATGGGTATCATTGTTTAGAGTAAATGAGGCAATGGTTACAAATTTATCCCTCTCAACAGAGTTCTATAGCAGATTATACCATAAAAGCTATGCTTACACAATAGACTTTAAATTTTCTCACAGAGTTGCGCCAAATATAATTTCTTTTGATTACTTACTGGATAAATATATATCTGTGCAGTTGCTGATAGCTGCCTATGGAGAACTACAGCAGGTATTATAGAGATGCAGTTGTGGATGATTCATGAACAGGCTGATTAGATGAAATGAGTAGACCATTTATCTAGCTAATTATTTGATCTATTTAATTTTAGTTGGTTGTTCATGGGGACCCTGGCTAAAAAGCATGCTTCAAACTCTTGGTATTATCCTCCTGATAGTCAAATTAGTAATCTTCCTACTGCACTGTATTCTCTCAAAAGATATAAACGTTTGAATATAGTCATTTGTAGAATGTCAAATGGTCTCTCTTTAACTAGAATGACAGAAACTCAAAGACATATGTGACTATGAAGACACCACAACCTATGAATGACATGCTAAGGACAAAAAACAAAAATAGTGGAAACTGAGAGTGGCACTAAAGAACCGAGTTTTGGTCACACTATGACCTATGTAAGAACTTAACCAAATAGGGGGAATTTTTTAAAGAAAACTATTGGAGGCCATAATTCTGGACTGAGCTTATGCACTAGGTCCAAACCAAACCAAAATGAGTCACTCATGCTAGATGTGACATAATTAAACTAAAAATTTAAGGCAATAGGTAGATTCTAAAACTGGCCAGGTTTTGTTTTTCTTCTGTAAATAGCAGATTTCAACACAAGGAGGTCCCTGTACTCTAACACTTTAAAAAACAAATAAAAATCATTTCAAAATAATAAGCTGAAGTTTTTATTTCCACTTTACAAACCCACAGTTCTGCTATTTCACAGTCAGATTTGAGTCCAAATAAGTACATTTTTGATGGTGACAAAGTGATATTAATGTCTAAAGTTTTGGTCTCAAACTTGAGAAGATGACAAAAGAGAGAAATTGTTAAATTAGTTATAGCCTAAAGCTTCCCTCTTTTATGTTTAATTTTGGTGAATAGGATTTTTTTTTTTTTTTTTACATAGTAAACTTAGTGTTCAAATAGGACAAATCTTAAGCTGTAATAAATCTGGCTGTTTCTGAACCTCACTTCCATTTTCTATATGTCATTTTGCTTTTCTGGTTCATAAATCTTTTACCAACATGTGGCTGTGCTGGAGTCTCTCCGAGCCTACTCTGGATCCATAGGTTACCTGATTTGCAAATCACGATTTGCTCATTTAAACTCTGTTAAATTTAATTTTTCTAAAGTTTTCTTCTTTTACAAATTTTCAAATTTTTTAATACTGAAAATAAATAATGTGTTGAGCTTTGATTTTCTAAACTCATTCCACAGCTATTTTCTCAAATAATAATAATAATAGTTATTATTACTATTTTTGAGTCAGAGTCTCACTCTACCACCCTGGCTAGAGTGTGGTATAACTAATCATGGCTCACTGAAGCCTTAATCTTCCAGGCTCAAGCAATTCTCCTGCCCCAGCCACCTGAGTAGCTGGGACTACAGGCATGCAAAATCATGCCTAATTTTTAATTTTTTTTCATGGACACTGGATCTCACTATGTTGCCCAGGCTGCTCTTGAACTCCTGAGCTCAAGTGATTCTCCTATTTCAGCTTCCCAAAGTGCTAGAATTACAGGTATGAGCCACCATATACTTCTGCAATTTCTTGACAAGATTATTCTCAATAATAAACAGTGCTATATGCACACAAATATAAAGGGAATCTGGCTTCTATTTTAGAAGTTTCACTCTCCAGGATTTCAAAGGTCTAGGGCAGCTACTTTAGTATTATAGTTTGATCTATGGAGGGGCACGGGCTTTGGAGTCAGAGTGTTGATCCTGAAGGCGGGGTGCGGTGGCTCACGCCTATAATTCCAGCACTTTGGGAGGCCGAGACAGGTGAATTGCTTGAGGTCAGGTGTATGACACCAGTCTGGCTAACATGGCAAAACCCCATCTGTGCTAAAATAAAAAATTAGCTGAGTGTGGTAGTATGCGCCTGTAATTCCAGCTACTCAGGAGGCTGAGGCATGAGAATTGCTTGAACCCAGGAGGCGGAGGTTGCTGTGAGCCAAGATTGTGCCACTGCACTCCAGCCTGGGCAACAGAGCAAGACTTCATCTTAAAAAAACAAAAACAAAACAGTTGATATTGAGTCTCAACCCAGCCAGTTAGTAGCTGTGGTTCTTTGGACAAGTTTCTTGATGTGAAAGAGGTTGTATGAACCACATATGCAAAAAAAGGCAGAATGACACTGATTGCAAAAATTGTAGCAAGTTTTCATGCCTCCTATATCCATTGCCAGGTGCTTTCATAGCTGTTGCCATTGAAATACAGAATTTGTTTTCCAAACCATAGATCTGGCTGACCTTACCTGCTCAGGACAGTAGAAAGCTGTAAACATGATAATGTGCTAGTTTGGGGCCTAGGCTCAAATGGTCTTGAATGCTTCTGTTTTTCTTTCAGAATGCTGCCATCTCCATGACGGCCCATGTTAGCCAGGTGGAAAATAAGATACCATGGGGAGGAGAAGCAAGGTGCCCCTGTTGACAGCCCCAGAAGCAGAAGCTCACCCTCAGAAACACAGCTGCCTAGTGAAAAGACAGCTGATGGTACACGTCTGAAGGAGCTCAGTTGAGCCCAGCCTAAATGGCTGAACACCTCAATTACAAGCAAATAAGTTTTGGATGGTTTGTTATGCTGCAATAGCTAACTAATACATGTACCCTGTGCAGATGGAATGCCAGGATTCAGTGACAGGTTGATTACTAGTTACCTTCTGACAGTGGACACCCTAAAGGTATTGACTTTTTTTTTTTCCTCCTGATTTGAAGTTGTATGTCTCCTAAGACAATGTTGGGTAATGCAGAAATACAGCTAGACATGTATGTGTGTCATTGGTGCTTTTACTCACACAGTACCCCACACCACAGGAGAAAACAACCACAGCCTGACCATTAGGGCCAAGGCCAAATAGCAAAATAAGTTTGCCTTTAATTTATTTTCTTCATATCTAAAAGTTGGAGGTTAAGAACTGTGTACAGACCTGAAGACAGAGTTTTCTTTCCCTGGGGCCCCAGAATTTTTTGTTCACTGTCTGATCTCTGGATGAAGGGTGGACCACAGGTGGCAAGCAGTGGTCTACCTGTGGTTATTTTATTCTTGCTGCCCTCTGCCCTTGCTATGGCCACTATCTGTCCCACCCTCAGAACTGAAGATAGATGTTAGTAGAGAGAGGCTGTCCCCTCACCTCTGGCAGAAAAGGGATGTTCAGGGCCTCCACCCACCTGACGTCAGAGCTGCGCTTCAACGTGGTAGCTGTTGGCCATGTGTGGCTCCTGGGTGCCTGGAATGTGCCTGGTCTGAACTGCAATTTGCTAGAAAAGTAAAATACAGAGTTGGTTTCGAAGATTTAGTTCCAAAAATATATATAGTGCCTTAATAATTACATATTGCTGTGAACCCAGAATCTGAGACAGGTCTCAGTTAATTTAGAAAGTGTATTTTGCCAAGGTTGAGAACATGCCTATGACATAGCTTCAGGAAGTCTTGAGGACACCTGCCCAAGGTGGTCAGGGAATATCTTGGTTTTATACGTTTTAGGGAGACATGAGACCTCAATCAACATATGAAAGAGGTACATTGGTTCGGTCTGAAAAGGTGGGATAACTTGAAGCAAAGGCAGGAAGACATGAAGCTGGAGGGAGCTTCCAGGTCACAGATAGGTGGTCACATTCTTTTGAGTTTCTGATTAGCCTTTAGTTTCCAGCTTGAGTTTTCCTTAGTAATTTTGGGGGCCCAAGATATTTTCCTTCCACGTAGCTCACATATTAAAATGACAATATTTTAAACATATTGGGTTACATTATTACAATCAGTTCCACGTGTTTCATGTTTCTTTTTAAAGTTTGGCTACTAGAAAATTAAAAATTCACATGTCGCTCACATTTTATTTCAGAGGACTGCCTCCTTTTTAAAATGTTAGGCTGCCTGCTCAAAGGACCAGAAGCCAGGAAGGTGATAAAAGCTAAAACTTCAAAGTAATTGTTATTATATTATTTTCATCTGTGACTAGCCATATAGTATATTATTTATAAATGCATATGACCTTATACACAAGGTTCAATGCAAACACCCTCAAGGGTGGGCCTGGCTCAGCTCAGAGGAAAGTCTGCCTGAAAAAGCTGCAGCTAGGCTGTCACTCCTCATTCAGCCCAGCAACTGATCACACCTTCTGTCACTCAGGGCCTGAGGGGGTGGGTCTTAAACAGCATCCAATCAGGGACGCTGGGCTGGGGACAGTCCAATCAGGGACGCAGCTGGAGCGGACAGGACGGCTTCCGGAATATGGCGGGGCGTTTGGCTGTGGCTGCCTCCAGAGCTCCAGGTCTCATCTTCATTTCTGTGTCTTGTTCCTAGAGGCCCAGCCTGTGTGACCCTGTGACCTGCAGATATTGGGCGATCCAGAGTTAAGACTCCAGGGCCTCCTGGCAGCCTAGAAATGGTGAGTGCCGGGTCTGACATCCCGAGAGGGGGGGAGGGGCTGGTCGGAACCGTGGGAAGTGGCTGTGGCGGACTTAGGTCTCCCCGCAGTCAGCTCCACGATCTGCGCCCGGCGTTCTTGCCCAGCTGGGCCTCAGTCCCCTTCAACCATAAGATGGCGGCTGTGCTGATAGCTGGGTGCTGGGCATCCTGTCTCTTCCCTGCGGAGCGACTGTGCCCCGACCTGTAGCCCTGTCTGGGCAGCTCTGCACGCGCAATTCCGCAGTCTCTCCCAGATTGTGCAGGAACCATGGGAGGGGCGTCAGGGGAGAATCGTGACTCGGGGTATGGGTTCATGAGCGGGAAGAGCTTTGGTCTGTGGGGTTCCCAGTTCCCATTTTCTCCTATTGAAAATCTATGGGAGTGGCCGGGGGCGGTGGCTTACGCCTGTAATCCCAGCAGTTTGCTGGGAGGCAGGCGGATCACTGAGGTCCGGCATTCGAGAACAACCTGGCCAACATGGTGAAACCCCGTCTCTACTAAAAATACAAAAATTAGCCGAGTGTGGTGGCGGGCAGCTGTAATCCCAGCCATTCGGTAGGCTGAGGCACGAGAATCGCTTAAACCCAGGAGACCAAGATTGTGCCATTGCACTCCAGGCTGGTTGACACAATGAGACTGTCTCCAAAAAAAAAAAAAAAAGGAGTCACCGCAAAACATTAAATAATTTAATCAAAGAGTGGTTCTAAAATTGTAAAGCACCCAGCTGTGGGATGTAGTTTGTGGTCCTTTGGAGGAACTTGAATGAAAGACTGTGCACGATACAAAAACGCAAATTCAGTAATCGGTTAGGTAGGGTTACGTAGTTTCTTAATTTCCATGTTGAGCGTACTAAATTTCCTGGTTATGTAATCAGAGCTTAATTCCAGTTTATAGTTTGTTAACCCTGTATTTGTTTTCCCCAATATAGTAATTTACAAAAAAAAAAATTTTTTTGTGTTAGTTTGTTTTTTTTTTTAAGACGAGTTTCGATCTTCTTGCCCAAGCTGGAGTGCAGTGTCGCGATCTCAGCTCACTGCAGCCTCCGCCTCTGTGTTTAAGTGATTCTCCTGTCTCAGCCTCCCGAGTAGCTGGGATTACAGGCATGCACCACCACGCCCAGCTAATTTTGTATTTTTAATAGAGACGGGGTTTCTCCATGTTGGTCAGGCTTGTCTCAAACTTCCGACCTCGGGTGATCCACCCATCTTGGCCTCCCAAAGTGCTGGGATTACAGGCGTGAGCCACCGCACCCGTCTTGAGTTAGATTTTTTTAAAGTAGGAATTCAGGGTCTACGGCCACCTCAGTCGAATTGCCTACCAGTTAACTATTTTCACTCCCTACACAAAACTGATCTTCTGCATTTTTCATAGGTGTCCTAAGCAGGGTCTCAAGTCTGCCCCCACGCCCCCTATTCCTCCAGCCTGACTCTGGTTTGCAGTAAAATACAGAATTTCCATTTCCTCCTGACAATCCCAAATGCCAACTCCCCCTCCCTAATTCACACTATTAACTATTTGTCCTTTAGTGTACATTTTTGATACCATATTTTAATTAAACATTTTTTGACAAAGCATTGGATGGCACATTTAAAAAGATTCGTTTTCTGTTTATAAATATTTTCCATAAGAAGAAAGCAAGGAATAATTTTCTGACACTATATTGTAAAACAATCTTTGTCTCTTTTCCTTTTATCTTCTCTTGGTGTAGAGATCTCATGGGACTGTTCTGGCATCAAGGTTTTTCTTGGAATTTTTGTGGAGTGATGTGTCCTCAGCCACCCTTTAGTTTTATTCCTGGTCCTGGGTTTCAGTACTGTCTGAATAAACCAAGGTATCAGTCATGGCTATGTCTGCGAGACTGTCTAATGGATATTATTAACTCCTGGGTCATTCTCTCCCATGGGACAACCTGTGGTATGGAGTGTAGCCTCGTAAGGGAGCAGGTGGATGCACTGGGGCTGAGAGGAATTTCCTGGTGTGCTCTTCCTTTGAAAACCTAACCCCTTCAGATGTTTGGATTGTCTTCACCCAGCCCAGCTTTCCTTTCTTGCGGACACATTGCTGGTCAGCCAATCAGATGCTGGTATTGAGTTGAAAACAGAAATTATTTCTGCCCCTGCTCCCTAGATTCTCTACAGCTTGTGAAAAAAGTGTAGTATCTCTGCCAGGCACAGTGGCTCACGCCTGTACAAACCCAGCACTTTGGGAAGCCAAGACGGATGGATCACCTGAGGTCAGGAGTTTGAGACCAGTCTAGCCAACATGATGAAACCCCCTCTCTACTAAAAATACAAAATTAGCAGGGCGTGGTGGTGCATGCCTGTGATCCAGCTACTCAGAAGCTGAGGCAGGAGAATCACTTGAACTCAGGAGGCGGAGGTTGTGGTGAGCCAAGATGGCGCCATTGCACTCCAGCCTGTGCAACAAGAGTGAAACTCCGTCTCAAAAAAAAAAAAAAAAGGTGGTATCTCAAAAGGCAAAAGACACCCTGAATCCAGTGACATGAGGCAAAAAAATTGCAAAGTAAAATGCACTTGGGACACTCACTGGAACATAGTGCAGAGTCTCCGGAGAGGTTGGTTATTGAATACTTAAGTGAGCAGGATGGATGGGAGAATCTCTCAAGTGATTGAACTTGACACATGAGTCGGACACATCTGTTTTCTTATCAGCACTGCCACTTCCTGGGTTTGTCACTTTGAAAAGATTTGTTCACTTATATTGACTTCAATTTTTTTTTTTTTTTTTTTTGAGACGGAGTCTCGCTCTGCCGCCCAGGCTGGAGTGCAGTGGCCGGATCTCAGCTCACTGCAAGCTCCGCCTCCCGGGTTCACGCCGTTCTCCTGCCTCAGCCTCCCGAGTAGTTGGGACTACAGGCGCCTGCCACCGCGCCCGGCTAGTTTTTTTTTGTATTTTTTAGTAGAGACGGGGTTTCACCGTGTTAGCCAGGATGGTCTCGATCTCCTGACCTCGTGATCCGCCCGTCTCGGCCTCCCAAAGTGCTGGGATTACAGGCCTGAGCCACCGTGCCCGGCCTTGACTTCAGTTTTTTAACTCTAAATTGCAATTTGTTAGTAGAGCTTGAAAGGTAAGAAAATATTTACAAAGGGCATAAAAGAGGTGGGTTTCAGAAAAATCTAATCTATTTTTTTGTTGTTGTTAAAAATTCTCATGTACCTTTTTCTTAGAGTGAGTTTAGGAATTTTCTCAGGCATATTTTTTTTTTATGGCTGGGTGATTTCAAACAGAATTCCAAGGCTTAGATTTTGGAATGTTACCAAAGAAAAGAATAGGGAAAATCTTGCTTCCATTTTGGCTGTGGAAAATGAATACATTTCCAGAAGAAAATGTTGTGGATAATAGGTGGGTTACATGAATTCATGAAAACAACAGTTGTTTTTGCAGGGTAAATTTCTGAGAGTGAATATCTCTGTTCTATATCCTGTTATCTTTATTTCAGAGTGTAATGATAAATTTTTTAGATGAAACTTGGTGCCTCCTACAAGTGTTCCCATATGACTAATTGTTTACTACGTGAATTTTTTTTTTTTTTTTTTTTTTTTCAAACGGAGTCTCCCCGAAGGCTGAGATGCAATGGTGCGATCTCGGCTCACTGCAATTTCTGCCTCCTGGGTTCAAGCAATTCTCCTGCCTCAGCCTCCCGAGTAGCTGGAACTACAGGTACACGCCACCATGTGTGGCTATTTTTGTATTTTAGTAGAGACGGGGTTTCACCATGTTGCCCAGGCTGGTCTCGAACTCCTGAGCTCTGGCAGTCTGCCCCTCCCAAAGTGCTAGGATTACAGGCATGAGCCACCGTGCCCGGCCTACTCCATGACTTTTTTTTATATTTTTATTTTTTTTTTTTGAGACGGAGTTTCGCACTTGTCGCCTAGGCTGGAATGCAGTGGCACGATCTCAGCTCACCGCAGCCTCTGCCTCCCAGGTTCAAGTAATTCTCCTGCCTCAGCCTCCCTAGTAGCTGGGATTACAGGCATGTGCCACTACACCCGGCTAATTTTGTATTTTTAGTAGAGACGGGATTTCTCCATGTTGGTCGGGTTGGTCGAACTCCCGACCTCAGGTGATCCGCCCACCTCGGCCTCCCAAAGTGCTGGGATTATAGGTGTGAGCCACCACACCTGGCAACTACATGATTTTTAATGGAAAAATAAAATATTATTATTATTTGTAAAGGAATAGATACTTTTGCTTTTCTTATTGAGGTATGAAATGTAAGCATTGTAAAATTGCCTTTTTTTTTTTTTTTTGAGATGGAGTCTTACTCTGTCACCCAGGCTGGACTGCAGCCCTCGCCTCCTGGGTTCAAGCGATTCTTCTGCCTCAGCCTCCTGAGTAGCTGGGTGTATAGGCGCACACCACCACGCCCAGCTAATTTTTGTATTTTTAGTAGAGACGGGATTTCACCATATTGGCCAGGCTGGTCTCGAACTCCTGACCTCGTTATCTACCTGCCTCAGCCTCCCAAAGTGCTGGGATTACAGGCGTGAGCCACCGTGCTGGGCCAAAATTGCCTTGTTTTTATATGAACATTGTTTGCATAATTTTGCTGGATTTTTCGAACACTTTTCAAAGACCAACTGAATAACTGACATAGAAATTAAAGCTTGAGCCCAGCGACTCCCAGCAAAGGCTAATATTGAGCCTGCAAAAGAAGGTTTTTTAAGGTCCAGTTAGTTCCTTCTGGGGAGCCTCCCCTGCAGGTGTCCCAGCCTGCTCACCCCAGCCATGGAAGGAGCCTTTATCCTGAGAGAAGCTACAGAGCCCTGGAAAGCTGGGGCCTCACAGGCAGATGCAGTTACGACTAAGGTGGAAGGGGACTGGGAGGATCTCACTGAAGATAAAGTTGTCCTTGTTTTGAGACAGTTTTTAGACTTTGTAAAATAGAACAAAGTTAGATTTGTGTAAAAAAAAAATGGATTATCAAGGAGTATTGCAACAGGAAGAAGTACCAACCATAAGAGCTTTAAGGATTGCAAAGTTTAGGCAGACAAAGGCTTTCTTTTTTTTTTTTCCTTTCTGAGATGGAGTCTCACTCTTGTTACCCAGGCAGGAGTGCAGTGGCGCTATCTCGGCTCACTGCAACCTCCACCTCCCAGGCTCAAGCGATTCTCGTTACTCAGCCTCCCAGGTAGCTGGGATTATAGGCGCCCGCGACCACACCTGGCTGATATTTGTATTTTTAGTAGAGGCAGGGTTTCATCATGTTGGCCAGGCTGGTCTCAACTCCTTACCTCAGGTGATGACAAGGGTTTTCTGTCATAGGGATGAGCAAACAAGATTAGAAAAAAGATGGGAGGGGAATGGCAAATGGAGGGTAAAAAATCAGATTATAGATCAGACAATGTTTTATCCTGAAGTCAGCATGTTCTTAGAAGTGACATAGAATGGGGTTGGCTCAGATGGAAGGTAGCCCAAAGTCCAGGAGCCTCTTGGAAGGAGATAAATTTAAGTGAGGTCTGATATGGAAGTACAGGAAAGTGGTCCCAATACAGACTCCAAGATAGGGTTCTTTGATCTCACACAAGAAAGAATTTAGGGGGCCGGGCGCGGTGGCTCAAGCCTGTAATCCCAGCACTTTGGGAGGCCGAGACGGGCGGATCATGAGGTCGGGAGATCGAGACCATCCTGGCTAACACGGTGAAACCCCGTCTCTACTAAAAAATACAAAAAACTAGCCGGGCGAGGTGGCGGGCGCCTGTAGTCCCAGCTACTCGGGACGCTGAGGCAGGAGAATGGCGTGAACCCGGGAGGCGGAGCTTGTAGTGAGCCGAGATCCGGCCACTGCACTCCAGCCTGGGCGACAGAGCAAGACTCCGTCTCAAAAAAAAAAAAAAAAAAAAAGAAAGAATTTAGGGTGAGTTCATAAAGTGGAAGCATGTTTATTAAGAAAACAGAGGAAGAAAACAATTGCTACTTCACAGACGTAGCAGCCCAGAGGGCTGCTGGTTGACCACTTTGTGGTAATTTCTTGATTATATGCTAAACAAGGGGTGAATTACTTATGCCTCCCCTTTTTAGACCATATAGGGTAACTTCCTGATGTTGCCATGGCATTTGTAAACTGTTATGGCGCTGATAGGAGTGTAGCAGTGAGGACAGTCTTGGTTTTGGTGGGTTTTAGCTGGCCCCTTTACTGCAGTCTGTTTTATCAGCAAGGTCTTTATGACCTGTATTTTGTGCCAAGCTCTTATCTTATTACACGACTTAGAATACCTTAACTGTGGGCCGTGAGCAGTAATCCCAGCACTTTGGAAGGCTGAGGCGGGCGGATCACATGAGGTCAGGAGTTCGAGACAGCCTGACCAACATGATGAAACCCCATCTCTACTAAAAAAAAATACAAAAATTAGCCGGGCATGGTGGTGGGCGCCTGTAATCCCAGCTACTCGGGAGACAGAGGCAGGAGAATCACTTGAACCGGGGCGGCAGAGGTTGCAGTGAGCTGAGATCACGCCACTGCACTCCAGCCTCGGTGACAGAAACAAGACTCCGTCCCCCCCACCCCATCCCCCGAAAAAAGGATGCCTTAACTCTTTGGGAATGCAGCCCAATAGGCTCTGCTTTATACGCCTCTGACAGAAGTATTTTATTTTTACCACTGAAGACAAATTCAGCTAATATTTTTATGAGAGCAAGAAGAAAATGTTCAGTCTATGTCTGGCTTATGTGACAGGTAAGAACAGAGAGCACCATCTAAGTCTTAATGGGAAGGGTGTTTCTTTCCATGTGCTCCATGTTTCTGGAGCACCCAAAGGATAGAGAATTTTATTAATCACAGCTGTTTTCCAGGATTATCCATGTGCTTTTTAGTTTCCCACCTCTTCCCTTTTCCTATGCATTTCTTCCGTTTGACTTCTCCTGGATTGTATCTTTTATAATAAACTGATAAACATAACTACAGTGTTTGCTGAGTTCTGTGAGTAGCTCTGTCCAATTATTACACTTCAAAGAGGTTTTGAAAGTCCTGAATTTTTAAAAAGCTCAGAAGCATAGATGGGCCCATGGGGTTTGCGACTGGCATCTGCAGTGAGAACAATGTTGTGGGGACCGAGCCCTGAATCAGGGTCTGTGCTGACTCTGGGTGGTGTCAGAATTCAAATGTTAGACAATGAGTTGGTGCTGGAGAATTGCTCGATTCTTAGAGAACTACAGATTCAGTACCAGAAAAAAAGATATCTTGGAGGCCTGGCCTGGAATACAACTCTGGGTGTCTGGGAATGGGAGGCTGTGCTCTCCTGTACACAGGCCATTACACTGTCCATTGTCTTGTGATTCCAGGTGTCTTCTTAGGGTAAGAAAGGATGAAAACTTGGAACGATCTCTGATGATAGACCCTCTTTTCCCACAGGTGCCACCACGGGATTCCCACCCACTCACACACCCTCTAGACATTGACATGTCCACATCCCTCCCAGAATGAGGCACCATCCTCAGGAACTTCACCACAGCATTTCTGATCCCAGTGTTTCTTCCCAGAAATGCACAAAAGTGTGTACAAGTCTCCTGGAATGTTCCTACTCCCAGACACAATCTCTAGCAGCAACCTCTTTTTCTCCACCTACTTAAAGAGTTCTGGGCCACCTGTTCATAATCTTACCTGCCTCCATGGACCTAGAAATAAATCAGTACAGCCCCACCTGGGCTACTATCTGTAGCACAAACCAGTCTTTTCACCTACATAGCACTCTCCCGAACTAATCAAGTTTTTTCCTTTTATTTTTGTTCTAGGGATACACATGCAGGTTTATCATATAGATAAAATTGTGTCATGGAAGTTTGGTGTAGGTTATTTTGTCACTGAGATACTAAGCATAGCATCAAACAGGTATTGTTTCTGATTCTCTTTGTCTTTCTAACCCTCCACCCTCAAGTAGGCCTCAGTGCTTGTTCCTCTCTTTGTGTCCATGTGTTCTTGTTATTTAACTCTTATAAATGAGAACATGCATTTGGTTTCTTGTTTCTGCATTAGTTTTCTAAGGATAGTGGGCTTCACCTCCATCCATGTTGCTGCAAAGGACATGATCTTGTTCTTTTTTTTTTTTTTAATAACCACACAGCATTCCATGATGTTTATATACCATATATATTTTATACACACACACGCGCGCACACATACACACACATTTATTTTATTTTATTTTATTTATTTATTTTTTGAGATGGAGTCTAGGTCTGTTACCCAGGCTGGAGTGCAGTTTTGCAATCTGGGCTCACTGCAACCTCCGCCTCCCAGATTCAAGCGATTTCTTCTGCCTCAGCCTCCCAAGTAGCTGGGATCACAGGCATGCACCATCACACCCAGCTGATTTTTGTATTTTTAGTAGAGACAGAGTTTCGCCATGTTGGCCAGGCTTTTCTCGAACTCCTGACCTCAAGTGATCCGCCCATCTCAGCCTCCCAAAGTGCTGAGATTACAGGCATGAACCACTGTGCCCTGCCACCATATATATTTTTATTTTTAAAATTATTTTGTTTTATTTCCTTTTATTTTTTGAGATGGAGTCGCGCTTTGTCGCCGAGGCATGATCCCTGCTTGCTACAGCCCCCACCTCCCAGGTTCAAGCGATTCTCCTGCCTCAGCCTCCCAAGTAGCTGGGATTACAGGTGCCCGCCATGACGCCTGGCTCATTTTTGTACTTTTAGTAGAGACGGGATTTCACCATGTTGGCCAGGTTGGTCCCAAACTCCTGACCTCAGGAGATCCACCCGCCTCAGCCTCCCAAAGTGCTGGGATTATAGGCATGAGCCACTGTGCCTGGCCTATATTTTTTAATACTATATTTTATTTATTGGGGAGACAGGGTCTCACCCTGTCACTCAAGCTGGAGTGTAGTGGCATGATGTTGGCTCACTGCAGCCTCAACATCCTCGGCTCAAGCATTCCTTCCACCTCAGCTCTGCAAACAATACTCCTACTTCAGCTCCCCTAACTTAGCTTCTCCTCAGCAGTCCCTGTAGCTGGGACTACAGGTGCGTGCCACTATGCCTGGCTAATTTTTCTTTTTCTATTTTTTGTAGAAATGGAGTTTTTTCATGTGGCGTTGGCTGGTCTCAAATTCCTAAGTTCAGGCAATCCACCTGCCTCGACGTCCCAAAGTGCTGGGATTACAGGCATGAGCCACCGTGCCCAGCCATACAATATTTTTCTTTATCCAGTCTACCATTGATAGGCATTTAGGTTGATTCCATATCTGTGTTATTGTGAATATTTCTGCAGTAAACTTGCATGTGCATATGTCTTTATGGTAGAATAATTTATATTTTTGGGGATATATACCCAATTAGAAGGTTGCTGGGTCAAATGGTACTTCTGTTTTTAGTCCTGTGAGGAATCGCCACGCTGCTTTTCACAATGGTGGAACTAATTTACACTCTCACCAGCCATGTATAAGCATTCTCTTTTCTCCACAACCTTGCCAGCATCTGTCATTTTTTTCTTCTTTTTTTTTTTTTTTAAGATGAGTCTTGCTCTGTCGCCAGGCTGGAGTGCAGTGGCAGAATCTTGGCTCACCGCAACCTCTGCCTCCTGGGTTCAAATGAGCCTCCTGCCTCAGCCTCCCTAGTAGCTGGGATTACAGGTGCGCACCACCACGCCCATCTAATTTTTGTATTTTTAGTAGAAACAGGGTTTCTCCATGTTGGCCAGACTGGTCTCAAACTCCTGACCTGAAGTGATCCCACCTGCCTCAGCCTCCCAAAGTGCTGGGATTACAAGTGTGAGCCACTGCGCCTGGCCTTTTTTTTTAAACTTTTTTAATAATAGCTATTCTGACTAGTGTGAGATGGTATCTCATTGTGATTTTTCTTTGCATTTCTCTACTTATTAGTAATAAGAAAGAAATACTCATCAAATGCTCGTTAGCCACATGTATATCTTTAGACAAGCATCTGTTCATGTTTTTTGCCTACTTTTTAATAAGGTTGCTTGTTTTTTCGTGTAAATTTGTTTAAGTTCCTTTTGGATTCTGGATATTAGACCTTTGTCAGAAGCATAGTTTGCAGATATTTTCTTTTATTCTGTAGATTGTCTGTTTACTCTGACTGGTTTTTTTTGTTTTTTATTTGTTTGTTTGTTTTGCTGTGAAAAAGTTCTTTAGTTTAATTAGGTCCCATTCATCAATTTTTGCTTTTGTTGCAATTGCTTTTGGTACCTTCATCATAAAACTTTGCCAGTTCCTATGTCTAGAATGGTATTTCCTAGGTCAACATACAGTATTTTTTATTTAAGTCTTTAATTCATCTTGAGTATATTTTTGTGTATGGTATAAGAAAGGGGTGCAGTTTCAGTTTTCTACATAGTGTTAGCTAGTTATTCTAGCACCATTTATTAAACAACATTCTTCTTACGTTCCTCTTGTCAGCTTTGTCGAATATCAGATCGTCATAGATGTGCAGCTTTGTTTCTGGGCTCTCTATTCTGTTGCATTGGTCTATGAGTCTGCTTTTTACCAGTACCATGCTGCTTTGGTTTCTGTCGCCCTGAAATATAGTTTGAAGTTGGGCAATGTGATGCAATGCCTCCAACTTTGTTCTTTTTTTTTTTTTTTTTTTTTTTATTGATACAGAGTCTCACTTTATTCCCCAGGCTGGAGTGCAGTGGCGCAGTCTCGGCACACTGCATCCTCTGCCTCCCAGGTTCAAGCAATTCTCCTGCCTCAGCCCCCCCGAGTAGCTGGGTCTACAAGCATGTGCCACTCTACCCTGCTATTATTATTATTATTGTTGTTATATTTTTAGTAGAGACGGGGTTTCACCATGTTAGCCAGGATGGCTTCAATCTCCTGACCTCATGATCCGTCTGCCTCGGCCTCCCAAAGTGCTGGGATTACAGGCGTGAGCCACCGTGCCCAGCCGCTTTGTTCTTTTTCCTTAGGATTGCATTGGCTATTTGGACTTTTTTTGTTGTTCCATATGAATTTAAAAATAGTTTTTAGTTGTGTTAAGAATGTTTTTGGTAGTTTCATAGAAATAGCATTATTTCTATATATTTCTTTGAGCAGTATGGTTATTTTAATGATACTGATTTTTTTCTGTCCATGAGCATAAAATAGTTTTTGATTTGTGTCAGTTCTGACTTCTTTAAGAAGTGTTTTGTAGTTCTTGTCATAGAGACTTTTCACCACCCTGGTTAGCTGTATTTCTAGATATTCTGTTCTTTTTGTGGCAGTTGTGAATGGAATTGTTTTTTTGATTTGGTTTTTGGCTTGGATGTTGTTGATGTGCAGAGATGCTACTGATTTTTGTACATATATTTTGTATCCTGAAACTTTGCTGAAGTTGTTTTTCAGTCTAAAGAGCTTTTGCACCAAGACTGTAGGGTTTTCTAGATATAGAATGATGTCATCTGCAAACAAGGTTGGTTTGATTTCCTTGCTTCCTATTTGGATACCTTTTATTTATTTCTCTTGCCTGATTGCTTCTGGCCAGGACTTCCAATTCTATGTTGAATAAAAGTAGTGAGAGAAGTCATCCTTTTCTTTTGCCAGTTTTTAAAGAAGAAATGCTTCCAGCTTGCATCTGTTCAGCATGTTGGCTGTGGATTTGTCACAGGTATCTTACTATTTTGAAGTATGTACCTTCGATACCTAGTTTGTTACGGGTTCTAAACATGAAGAGTGTTGAATTTTATTGAAAACTTTATCTACATCTATTGAGATAATCTTGTAGTTTTTGTTTTTAGTTCTGTTTATGTGATGAATCACATTTATTGACTTGCGTATGTTAAACCAACCTTGCATCCCAGGGATAAAGCCTACTTGATCATAGCAGATTCGCTTATTGATGTGCTGCTGGATTCAATATTACGGTATTTCATTGAGGATTTTTGCATCAGTGTTCATGAAGAATTTTTGCCTGAGTTTTCTTTTTTTTGTTTTATCTTTGCCAGGTTTTGGTATCAGAATGATGCTGTTATATAATGAGCGGGGGAAGAGTTTCTTCTCAATTTTTTGTAATAGTTTTAGAAAGTATAATGCCAGCTAATTTTAGAAAATATAATGACAGCTTTTCTTTGTACATCTAGTAGAATTCAGCTGTGAATCTGTGTGGTCCTGGGCTTTTTTTTTTTGAGTGGTAGGCTATTTACTAATTCAGTTTTGGAGCTTGTTATTTTTCTGTTCTGGGCTCCAATTTCTTTTTGTTTAGTATTGGGAGAATGTATTTGCCCAGAAATTTATCCATTTCTTTTAGATTTTTTTAGTTTGTGTGCATAGAGATGTTCATAGTAGACTTCAGTAGTTATTTGTATTTTTTGTGGAGTCAGTAGTAATGACCCTTTTGTCATTTCTTTTTTTTTTTTTTTTGAGACGAAGTCTTGCTCTGTCGCTCAGGCTGGAGTGCAGTGGCTTGATCTCGGCTCACTGCAAGCTCCGCCTCCTGGGTTCACACCATTCTCCTGTCTCAGCCTCCCGAGTAGCTGGGACTACAGGTGCCCACCACCATGCCCAGCAAATTTTTAAAAAATATTTTTAGTAGAGAAGGGGTTTCACCGTGTTAGCCAGGATGGTCTCTATCTCCTGACCTTGTGATCCGTCCACCTCAGCCTCCCAAAGTGCTGGGATTACAGGCGTTGTCATTTTTTATTGTGTTTATTTGAATCTTCTCTTCTTAATTCACTAATCTTGCCTAGTGGTTTATCTTATTGATTTATTTAAAAGATTTAACTCCTGGATTTCTTGATCTTTTGTATGACTTTTTATGTCTAAATCTCCTTCAGTTCTGATCTGATTTTGGTTATTTCTTGTCTCCTGCTAGCTTAGGGGCTTGTTTGCTCTTACTTCTCTTACACTTTTATTTATGATGTTAGGTTGTTAAATTGAGATCTTTCTAACTTTTTGTTGTGAGCATTTAGTCCTATGAATTCCCTTTTTAACATCACATTAGCTGTGTTGGAGAGATTCTGGTGCGTTGTATCACTGTTCTCATTTGTTTTAAAGAACTTCTTGATTTGTGCCTTAATTTCATTATTTACCAAAAGTCATTCAGATGAAGGTTGTTTAATTTTCATGTAATTGCATGTTTTCAAGTGTTTTTCTTTGTATTAAATTATATATATTTTTTTCTATTTTTGAAATAGAGTCTCACTCTGTCACCCAGGCTGGAGTGCATGGCACCATCTCAGCTCACTGCAACTTCCACCTCCTGGGTTCAAGCGATTCTCCTGCCTCAGCCTCCTGAGTAGCTGGGACTACAGGCGTGTGCCACCATGGCTGGCTAATTTTATGTGTGTGTGTGTGTGTGTGTGTATTTTTAGTAGAGACAGGGTTTCGCTGTGTTAACCAGGATGGTCTTAATCTCCTGATATCGTGATCTGCCCGCCTCAGCCTCCCAGAGTGCTGGGATTACAGGCATGAGCCATCATGCCCAGCCCTGAATTATATCTTTATCAAATTGTGACCTAAGTGAGCATTTGGTATGATTTTGGGATTATTGAACTTGCTGAGGATTATTGTGTTTCTGATTGCGTGGTGAATTTTAGAGTATGTGACACATGGTGATGAGAAAGATACATATACTATGTTGGTTTCAGATGGAGAGTTTCATATATGTTTATTAGAATGATTTGCTCAAGTGTTGAGTTTAGGTTCTGATATCTTTGTTAATTTTCTGCCTCAATTGAGGTGGGAAATTAAATAAAATTAAATTAAATTAAAAAGAAAAACAAGCTTTCCTGTATTAGGCTGACTTATCCCAGAGGCAGTAACAGGCACAGCCCACACCCAGGAAAAGTCTTGGTAACACTATCTAAGAAGCCAGGGCTCAAAAGAATGTGCTCTGGAGATTCTCCCAGCATTCCCTCAACATAGGGAGAAGAGAAACAAATTTTCCTTTTTCTTATGGTTCTGTTTTTCATTTAAGCAGCACAGTGAAGGTCATGAGATGCCTGAGCAGGCCTGGATTGTAGCCACCTAGGCACCATGGTGAAGGTTATGAGATAAGCCCTTGCAAGGCACTGGAGCAAGCCTAGATAACAGCCATCTGGGCCGCATAGCAAGAGTCATATATAAGCCTGAGTTGTGAACCTGTCATAGTATGATTAACTGGTTTTTTTCTGTTTCTGTATCCTTGGTTTCACACCACTATGCTTTGTGCCACTGTAGGCTTGTTTCAAGTTAGCCCACCCCCTTCAGAAGTGCATGTAAAAGTTAAATTTGTCTTTGTCCTAGGCCTAGTCTCTGGATGTTAATCCACTGGGTCTAAGTGCACTCAATAAAATCCTCCTTTTCTACCTATCAGTCTCTCCAGTCTCCTAATTCACGCAACACAATGATCTAAGTGTCTGTGGAGTGTTGTAGTCTCCTACCATTGTGTCAGAATCGACATCTCTTTATAGGTCTTCTAAGAACTTGCTGTATTCATGTGCACCCATGAATTTTTTTTTTTTTTTACACAGTTTCATTTTGTTGCCCAGGCTGGAGTGCAGTGGCATGGTCTTGGCTCACTGCAACCTCCTGGGTTCAAGCAAATCTCATGCCTCAGCCTCCTGAGTAACTGGGATTACAGGCATCTGCCACCGTGCTTGGCTGGTTTTTGTTTATATTTTAGTAGAAATGGAGTTTCACCATCTTGGCCAGGCTTGTCTCAAACTCCTGAGCTCAGGCAAATCCACTGCCTCAGCCTCCCAAAGTGCTAGGATTACAGGAGTGAGCCACTGTGCCCGGCCAACACCCATGCTTTGCCAAGTGGTTATCAACTGAGGTTTCTAATTAGGACTCCATGGCCAATTTGCAAAGATCTGTTTACTTGTGCCCTTTCAAGTAGTAGTTAACACAGTGAAACCCTGTCTACTACTACTACTTTCAAGTAGAAGCATCCATGTTGTTTTAATTAAGCATCTCATGTGATTCTAAGATGAGGCCAGAATCAAGTGTGAAAGCTTCAAAACACATCCATGAGAGTTAAGTTTCACCTTTGCACTAAAGGGTGGTTACAGGGCCTATTCTGTTTGGGTTTGGTAGGGGCAGGGCAGTGCGGTCCATATTACCAATATTGTAGCAGAAACTGCTGTTGTCTGTGGCAGGGGAGGGCACCTGAGGACAGGAAAGAAGAAATGTATCTCCATGGAGCAGTGCATTGTTTCTAAATCTCCTTTATTATAAAAAACAGAAATGAGTGGACTTTTTTTTGCAAGTCTTGGTTCTTCTGCCTGAGGGTGTGGTGGTAGCAGGTAAACAGGTGCTGCTGACATTTTAAAAGGCATATTCTCAAGATGCAGGTGTAATTTATTTGGAGAATCTTATCTGAGTGGGAATTTCAGAGAAATTGGAGAAAGAAGAATAAATGGCGATTTTTCAGCTAATGATGTCCCAGATCAAGAGTTGTCCACTCTGCCTCCTGGACTGTCCTGCGTTTAGTACTTGCAAGCCTTTACTTCTCTACTTGTATTTTTCCTCCCTAATGAGTTTAACTACTTTTAAAAATTTTTATGATAGTCAGGGGTCTCTGAAAAATATTTCCTTCCTACGTACCAGATCTTTCTGTACATTCTCTACATCATAGCTTTTTATATGCCATGCAGAGTTCTCACCAAGATTATAAATTAATCTGCAATATTAAAAATGTTCCCTTGTGGCTGTGAAACATGAGGTGTGGATACTCAAGGTTTCAATTGGGGAAAGGTGGGTTCCTCAGTAGAGATGGAGAACATGTAATGTTGAGGGTCTATCTGTGTTCTCCATTGGCTTTACACAGAACAGGATTTTAAAAATGCTTATTTAAACAGGATGGCATTTATTACCCAGAAAATTCCAAATATATATAGACATATATATATATTAGGAGGTACTTGTTCTCTAGAGTGCTAAAAAAAGACAACTTTAAATCACTATTAAAAATTACAGAACACTTGGCCGGGCATGGTGGCTCACACCTGTAATCTTAACACTTTGGGAGGCCGAGGTGGTTGGATAACTTGTGATCAGGAGTTCGAAACCAGTCTGACCAACATGGTGAAACCCCATCTCTACTAAAAATACAAAAATTAGCCAGGCGTGGTGGCAGGTGCCTGTAATCCTAGCTACTGTGGAGGCTGAGGCAGGAGAATCGCTTGAACCCAGGAGGTGGAGGTTGCAGTGAGCCAAGATCGTGCCATTACACTCCAGCCTGGGGGACGGAGCAAGACTCCGTATCAAAAAAGAAAAAAAAATTACAGAACCCATGAGTTATCGATATCTTAAACTTTGAATAAAACTGATGTTTCTTTATGGTTAAATTCAGAGTATAATTTACTTTTAGGTAGCACTATCACATCAGTGAGGCTGTGTCTTTCTGTGTGTACCAGTGCATCATAAAAATTTGTCCTAGTGCAGTTGATGTTAATGATTCACTTGGTTAAAGAACTCTCTGACAGACTGTTTTACTATAGAGTTGATTATTTTTTCTTTATTATTAACTGTCTTTATGCAGCGGATGCCATCACATTTAATCTGGCAGCTGCCCTTCTTCCTTAGGTTTTCTTTGCATATGTCTATCTTTGGAAAATGAAAGCTCTCATCTTTGTTTACAATGCAGAAAAACTGGGAAAAACACAGGTTCCTTCATTTACTGGATGTTTGACAAAATATTCTTTTTGGGCCAAAAACATTGGCATTACTGGTGAGCTTGTTAGAAATTCAGCAACTCAGACTTTTTTCCGGATTTTCTGAAAAAATACTGTATTAACAAAACCTTCAGTTCATTGAATACATTAAAATGTGAGAGATAAATTCTAACTCAACATGTCTTTTTGATCTGAAAAATATAATACACAACTCATTCTGTAAGATGTAAACATAGCACTCAAAAATGTATATGTTTGTGTTCATGCCCTTAATTTTATACTCTATCATTTAGAAAAATGTCATGTGTACACTGATGTTGTGGATCTTATGACACTATTTTCTCAAAGTTAGAGAATATATTAGAGAATATTTCTGTTTGTAAATTAATTTATTGAATAATTTCAGTCGTGTAAGTGAGAAGCAGTTCTCTTTTCTCTCTCATTTCACCTTGAATTAAATAAAGAAGTCTACCCATGGGCACTTGGTAAATATGTTTCTGTCTCTCTCTTTCTCTCTCCCTGTGTGTGTGTGTGTGTGTGTTTCAGGGACCATTGACATTTACAGATGTGGCCGTAGAATTCTCTCTAGAGGAGTGGCAGTGCCTGGACACAGCACAACAGAACTTATATAGAAATGTGATGTTAGAGAACTACAGAAACCTGGTCTTCCTGGGTGAGAATAACTTCAATACACCATTCCTAATATACCCTAAATGTTTCATTTCTCCTCTTTGTAGAGTGTTTTTTGGTAATTTATGCTTTGCATAAATGAGTTTCAGATTCCTGTTTTTAAGAAAAGTTTGGGGATTTGTTTTTGTAGAAAAGAATTTCTTCAAGATGTTTTATCTTCACTTGAACTTTCCATATTCCTGAGCTGATTTGTATTATGTACTCTTGATTAGTGATAATTTCAGGAATTTAGTGGCCTAAAATATCGTTGCCTACACCTTAAAATCTAATTGTCACAATCGATATTTTATTAAGTAGTACTGGTCAATGAAATTAAGAACCTACAAATTTAAAATATTTTCTAAAGATTTAGAAATTTCTCTTATAAATTGGTATTTGGGGATTAATTTACTAGAATATTGTACTACATCCTCTTTACTGAGCACATTACTAAATTGGTAATTACAGAATATAAGCAAGATTCATCTTCTTTATTTTTAATAAAACAGGTATTACTGTCTCTAAGCCAGACCTAATCACCTGTCTAGAGAAAGAAAAAGAACCCTGGAATATGAAGCGATATGAAATGGTGGATGAACCCCCAGGTAGGTGAGAGTGAATACAACAGACAACACAGATGAGAGGTCCCAAGGCCAAAAAGAAAGCCAGTCCTTACAATGTGATTTGGGAAGCTATGTTTCAAAGAAAATATTTTCTGAAAAACTGTGTTCTAAAAAACTTTCAGCCTGGCACAGTGGCTCACGCCTGTAATCCCAGCACTTTGGGAGGCCGAGGCGGGCGGATTACGATGTCAGAAGATCGAGACCATCCTGGCTAACACAGTGAAATCCCGTCTCTACTAAAAATACAAAAAGATTAGCCGGGCGTGGTGGCGGGCACCTATAGCCCCAGCTACTCGGGAGGCTGAGGCAGGAGAATGGCGTGAACCCGGGAGGTGGAGCTCGCAGTGAGCCGGGATCGCGCCACTGCACTCCAGCCTGGGCGACAGAGCGAGACTCAAAAAAAAAAAAAAAATGTTGGCATGCTGTCACATGCCTGCAATCCCAGCTTCTCAGGAGGTTGAGGCAGGAGAATCACTCGAACCTGGGAGGCGGAGTTTGAAGTGAGCTGAGATGGCATCATTGCACTCCGGCCTGGGCAACAAGAGCGAAACTCCATCTCAAAAACAACAACAACAACAAAAAAACACCTGTCTTAGTGACTGCCCTACAGCGCAAAGTACTGAAGAATATTTACTTTGTCAAAAAATAAAATGGGAATTAGCATCTACCAAAGCCCCTTGTAACAAGCCAACTAAAGGTGGACCCTAGTGCAGACCCTGCAGCCTTGTGACCAGGCTACGCCCTCTGTCTACTACAAACCCATAGGGCATCCCAGCACCCTGGGGACCCAATGAAAGAGCCTTACCTCGTGAGGCCAGTTTATAAAAATTGAAGAGGTGTTTGCTGCTTCAAATTCACAGACACCAATGCAAAACTGTATTGTACCCGTTGTTAATGCCTCTTTTAATAATAGCACTGGAAGTATGTGGCATAAATATTAGTCAGAAAAATAGAAAATAGGCTGGGCATGGTGGCTCACACCTATAATCCCAGCACTTTGGGAGGCCAAGGCAGCTGGATCACCTGAGGTCAGGAGTTCCAGACCAGCCTGGCCAACTTGGCAAAACCCTGTTGCTAGTAAAAAATATAAAAATTAGCTAAGTGTGGTGGCAGGCGCCTGTAATCCTAACTACTTGGGAGACTGAGGCAGGGAGAATTGCTTGAACCCAGGAGGCAGAGGTTGCAATGAGCCAAGCTTGTGCCAGTGCACTGCAGCCTGGGTGATGGAGTGAGACTCTGTCTCAAAACAAACAAACAAAAAGCGTTTTAATTGAAGACAAGTAAAAAGTTGCTGTTTGTAGATTATATAATCTTATATCTAAAAAACCATAAACAATACATTAAAACCTGTCTAATAAATGCCGTCAGTATATAAAATTAACATATAAAATTAACATACAAGTGTAAGTTGTGGTTCCATACACTTAAACTATGTGATAGAGAAAGAAAACAATCTTATTTACAATAGCATTAGAATAATACATTTCTGAAAACAAATTTAACCAAGGAGGTAAAAAGTATTTACGATTAAAGATATATCAATGAAAGAAATTAGAAAAGACATAAATTTTAAAATATTTTATGTCTATGGATTGAAACAATAAATATTTTTAAAGTACCATATTATTCAAAGTGATCTATAGATTCAATGAATTCCCAATGAAAATTTCAGTGTTTTTTTTTTTCCCCCACAGAAATGCAATTTTAAACTTTACATGAAACTACAATAAACTTTGAATAGCCAAAGCAATCTTGAGGAAAAAGAACAAAGCAAAAGAACGTCATACTTTATAATGTCAAACTATATTTCAAGACTATAGTAATACAAACATAATGGACTGTGCAGAAAAATTAACAAAAAAACACCACTGGAACAGAAACCACTACTCTCAAACATTTTAGACATAATATGAAAAGACAACCTAAAAAGTACTTTAACAAAGAGTTTTTCAAAATTAGGCAGATACTTGTGTGTCCCCCAAAGCAATGAAAAAGTGGTCAGATTATGCAGTATATTATATGCCATTAAGAGGGCTTTGGCTCTCACTGTAAGCTTGAACAAAGATCACTGAAGGGAAAGTAGAATCCTTAAAAAATTTAAAAGCATAAGAGCGAAGATGCCTCTATGTGAGAGGAATTTTTTTTTTTTTTTTTTTTTTTTTTTTTGGAGACAGGGTCTCACTTTGTCACCCAGGCTGGAGTGCAGTGGTATAATCTTGGTTCACTGCAACCTCAGCCTCCCGAGTTCAAGAGATTCTCCTCCCTCATCCTCCCAAGTAGCTGGGACTACAGGCATAAGCCACCACACCTGGCTAATTTTTGTATTTTTAGTAGAGACAGGGTTTCACCATGTTGGCCAGGCTGGTCTTGAACTCCTGACAGGTGATCTGCCTGTGTCGGCATCTCAAAGTGCTAGGATTACAGGCATGATCCACCTTGCCCAGTCCTATTTTTTTTTTTTTTTTCATTTTTAAGTATTTGAGAAACATAACATTTTAAAGTAATGGCTGCATTCTTGTTTCCCGCAGTCAACATGGTTTCATTTTCTTTTTTTTTGAGACGGAGTCTCCCTGTGTCTCCCAGGCTGGAGTGCAGTGGCGTGATCTCGGCTCACTGCAAGCTCCACCTCCCGGGTTCACGCCATTCTCCTGCCTCAGCCTCCCAAGTAGCTGAGACTACAGGCGCCCGCCACCACGCCCGGCTAGTTTTTTGTATTTTTAGTAGAGACGGGGTTTCACCATGTTAGCCAGGATAGTCTCGATCTCCTGACCTCGTGATCCACCCGCCTCGGCCTCCCAAAGTGCTGGGATTACAGGCTTGAGCCACCGCGCCCGGCCAACATGGTTTCATTTTCATTGCATCATTAACAGATTTGGTGTTTTTAAAAAAATTTACAGTTGCCATTCTTAATGGATGTGAGGTGATTTTGTTTTTCATTGTGATTTTCATGCATATCTCTACAAATTAGTGATCTTGTGTTCTTTTTAAATGCTTTTCTTCCAGTTGTGTATCTTTTTTGCTGAAAACTTAGTTCAATTATTTTCCCATTTTAAAATCACATTAACTTTTTAGTTTCAAGAGATGTTTATATGTTGTGAATATTAAATCATATCACATGTGATTTGCATACATTTTCATCCATTTCCTAAGAGACATTGTCACTCTTGAATGTTTTCTCTGATGTGCAGAAAATTTTTAGTGCAGTTAAATTTTAATTTTCTTTGTTGCTCATGCATTTAATGTGTCTAAGGAAAAGCGGCCAAGTCCAATGTCCTGTGTTTCTTCTATATTTTTTTCTAAGGGATTTTTTTTTTTTTTTTTTTTAATGTCCAAGTATTTAAAATGTTTTTTGTATATGATTCAAGGAAAGGATCCAACTTTATTTTACCAGTGTTTTTTTTCGATACGGAGTCTTGCTTTGTTGCCCAGGCTGGAGTGTACTGGTGCCATCTCAGCTCACTGCAACCTCCATCTCCTGGGTTCAAGCAATTCTCCTGCCTCAACCTCCAGAGTAGCTGGGACTACAGGCATGTGACACCACACCTGGCTAATTTTTTTGTATTTTTAGTAGAGATGGGGTTTCGCCATGTTGGCTAGGCTGTATTGAGAATCCAGTTTCCAATATTATTTTTTAAAGAGATTTTATTTTCTCTATTATGTGCTCATGGCAGTTTTGTGGAAGATCATATACAGAAGGGTTTATTTCTGTGCTGTATTCTATTGTTTCATCTTTCATCTGTCTTGTCAGTACCACATCGTTTTTGTTATTGTAGCTTTTAATATGTTTTGAAATCAAAAAGTCTAATTCCTCTTTGTTCTTTTTCATGGGTGTTTGGCTATAGTTTATGACCAAATTTTACAATTTGAAACAATATTTCTGTAAAAAACTGTGCTATTGGGATTGTTTAGGGATTATATTAAATGTGTTTATCACTGTATCTTGTATTGACATATTTGAAAAATTAAATTTTTGACCCCTAAGCAAGAAAATGTTGAAGAGCATGTTTTATTTTCATATATTTTTGGATTTTCCAGTTTTACTTTTGCTTTTAGTTCCTAGTTTTATTTAGTTTTGGCCAGAAAACATAGTGTGTAATTTTGGTCTTTTAAACTTTATTTTTTGTTGTTTTGAGACAGGAGCTTACTCTGTCACCCAGGTTGGAGTACAGTGGCATGATTTTGGCTCAATGCAGCCTCAGCCTCCTGGGTTCAAGTGATCCTTCCATCTCAGCCTCCTGAGTAGCTGAGACTACAGACATGCACTACCATGTCTGGCTAGTGCAGTTTTTAATTATTTGTAGAGACAGGATTTCACTATGTTGCCCAGGCCTGGTCTCAAACTTCTGGCTCCAAGTGATTCTTCCACCTTGGTCTCTAATGTGTTGGGATTAAAGGCATGACCCACTGTACCCAGCCATTATTCCTAAATTTAGTAAGACTTGATTCGTGTCCTAACAGAATACACCAGGTGCAAATAAGGATATTTTGCTTTTGACTGGAGAGAGTCTCTTGCTTTCAGCTGGAAAGTTTTTTTGTTTGTTTGTTTGTTTGTTTTGAGATGGAGTCTCGCTTTGTCACCCAGGCTGGAGTGCAGTAGTGCAATCTCAGCTCACTGCAAGGTCCGCCTCCTGGGTTCACGCCATTCTCCTGTCTCCGTCTCCTGACTAGCTGGGACTACAGGCATCCACCATCATGCGTGGCTAATTTATTCTGTTTTTTTGTTTTCTTGTTTTTTTTTTAAGTAGCGATGGGGTTTCACTGTGTTAGCCAGGATGGTCTCGATCTCTTGACCTCGTGATTTGCCCGCCTCGGCCTCCCGAAGTGCTGGGATTAAAGGCGTGAGCCACCGCGCCCGGCCTCAGCTGGAAAGTTTTGTACGAGTCTGTTAAGCCTAGTTGTTCTATAATAATGGTTTGAATGTTTATGTTCTCCAAACATGTGGCTGGCTCATTTCATTTTACATAATGTCATTGAGCTTTATCTTTATGGTTGTTAAGAGTATTTCCTGCTTTCTCAAATGTGGGTGATATTTTATTATTTTTATATTTCAAATTATATCTACTGAATAAGTTGCTGATAGAAATTTGCATTGGTTCAACCCATGGGCTTTAGTAACAATGTTACAATAATAATGGGTATGAAAATGACCCTTCATGTGATCATATATGTGAACGTTTATATATGTGCTGCATTCTATTTGATTAGTCTACTTTTTCACCTTGATACTCATGCCAATTTGTTTTAATTCTGTAGCTTTGTAATGTGGTTTGAAATCAAGAACTGTAATTCCTCCAACATTGTTCCTTTTTTAAAAGATTGTTGGGTACTTTGTTGTCTGTCTCTTGATATTTCTTATACTTTGGTGGTTGCTGTTTCTATTTCTTCAAGAGTGCAATGAGAAATTTGGAAAACATTGCATTAAATCTGTAAATTTACATTGAGTAGTATGAATATCTTCACAATATTAGTTATTTAAACCTTTGAACTAAGCATGCTCAAGAGCTCAAGAGTGTGTTGCTTAATTTCTTTTTTTTTTTTTCCCTGAGATAGAGTCTCACTCTGTCACCCAGGCTGGAGTGCAGTGGCGTGATCTCGGCTCACTGTAACCTAATTCCTATATATTTCTGAATTTTTTAGTTTTTCCTCTTATTGTTGTATACTCTCATTCCGTTTTGGTCATAGAAAGTAATCCATAAGATTTCAGTTTTAAAAAATTTGTTAAGACTTCTTTTTTGGCCTAACAGGTGATCTAGCAAGAAAAATATTATGTGAGCAATTGAGAAGGGTGTGTATCCTGATGTTGTTTAGGAGTGGTCTCTATACCTCTGTTAGGAATAATAGTTTTATATTACCTTCAAGTCCTCTGTTCCCTTACTAATGTTCTATCTTGTCTTATTATTACAGGAGGTAGAGTATTGAAATATCCTATGCTTATTATATTGCTTTCTATGTGTTTCTTCAATTCTGTCAGTATTTGCTGTACATATTGGGAACCCTCAAGCGAGATACACACATGCACCCAGACATACACATGTACAAATTTGTCATAGGTTCCCAGTGAATGAATCTAGTATTGTTTAGTGTTGTTCTTTGTCTCTTTGGAGTTTTGATTTCAAGTACATTTTATAAAATATGACAGTTTTTGAAATAAACTTTAAGTATATTTTACATATAAAATATCACAGTAGCTTGTGTGATATTATTTTGACTTCTCTCATTTGGCTAATATTTACATGAAATTTATATTTCCATCTTGCCACTTTTAGTCTTTTTTTATCATTAGATCTTCTGTGACTCTTGTAGAAAGGCAAGATGGATCTTGATTTTTTAAATTTTTCTTATAAATCTATTGAAAATATGTCTCTTGATTGGAAAGTTAAATTTATATATATTTAAATAATTTTCTGAAAGAAAAACACCGTTATTTTATTGTTTTATTTGATTTTTGTATCTTTGTCCATCATTTTCTCTGTTTTGCTTTGTATCTTTTTAATTTTTGTATTGATATGCTTTCACTTCTTTCTCTTTGTGTGTGTGTGTCTGTCTCTACAGATGTGTTCTTTGTGGTACCTTTGGTATTACCTAAAGCCTCTCAACAATAAAACTATATTTTAATTTGGTAAAACATTAACTTCGGTCGCATACAAAAATTCTTCCTCATTACATCTGCCTTCAACTTTGTTATTCATGTTACTGATTATCTTTTTATGTTGTATATTCATTAACAGATTTCTATAATAATTTCTATGTTTTTATCTCTCAACTTTTAGATAATTTAAAATGTTTTGTGCACCATTATGATAATTCTAAGGAATAAAAATATTCTAAGGAATAATTCTAAGGTAAAAAATAGAATAAAGAATTTTAAGGAATTTTATTTTTGTGTATGTGCATATCATTCCCACAAAGTTACATATTTTTATATGATTATGTGTTGTTTTCTTGTATCATGTTATTTTTAACAGCAGGAACTCCTTTCAGTATCTTTGATGTATAGGCTCTATATAGAGTATATACCATGCCAGTATTCTTTCTCAGGATTTGATTATTTTGGAATGTGTTTTACTTTTTATTTGGTAGGACAGTTTTGCTGACTGTATTATATTCACTTGACAGCTGTTTTTTTCCCCAGGACTTTGAGAATATCACACAATTTACTTCTGACCTGCGATATTCTTGCTGACAAATTCACTAATTTTTTATATGAGACTATGCTTACAAATGACACATCACTTTTGTCTTGCAGCTTCTAAGGTTCCCTTGTCTGTGACTTTTACAATTATGTTTATATATGTTTTGTTGTAAATATCTTCTGTGTGTATCCTAGTTTGTTGAGCTTCATTTTTATTTTTTTGATAATATTTCAGTTATTTTTTATCTCCACAATTTTTTTGTGATAATTTTAATATTTTTATCTTCGTTTTTCTGATTTTCAGTAGATTATATTCCTATTTTACTCATTTAGTGTTACTCAATTTATCTTAAATTTTAAATATTAATCTCTACATCTCATTTTTTAATGATTTTGCTTTCTAAAAATTTTATACATTTTTTGGTGGGGCCATGGTGCCTTAATATTTTGTATACATTGTAATCTTTGATTCAGATTTGGACATTTAAAAAAAAGCTCTCTCTCACAGTCTTGCTAATGCAGCTTTGTCCTGGCATAGTCTGAAATCAGTTGTCTTGGTTAGAGATTCTTGCAGTCTCTCAAATATGTTGTTAGGATGTGTCTTGTCTGAAACTTTGTTTTTATTTTTTAAAGAAGTATATTCATGTTTCATCCTAATAGTAATCACTTGCTACACCTGTTCCCTGTCTGTGGTACTGCAGTTGCTCCACTCTGTAACATTTTTTACCTTTGGTCTCAGCAGACTCAAACTGTCATTGCAGAGTATACCACCATTTCTTTTCTTTCTTTCTTTTTTTTTTTTTTTGAGACAGAGTCTTGCTCTGTTGCCCAGGCTGGAATGCAGTGGTGCAGTCTCAACTCACTGCAACCTCTGCTTTCTGGGTTCAGGTGATTCTCCTGCCTCAGCCTCCCGAGTAGCTGGGATTATAGGTGCCTGCCACCATGCCCAGCTAATTTTTTGTATTTTTAGTAGAAACAATGTTTTACCATGTTGGCCAGGCTGGTTTCAAACTTCTGACCTTATGATCTGCCTGCCTTGGCCTCCCAAAGTGCTGGGATTACAGGCGTGAGCCACCACGCCTGACCAAAGTATACCACCATTTCTTTCAGCATTTTATGTTGTGGGAAACTAAATTCAGCATCTGATAATATCCTAGAAGCCAGAAATAAAGATGTATGTGCCAATATATTTCTTGTCATTTAAAAGCAAAACCAGGAGTTGGCAATTTACTTCCAAAGGCACTGTGTTTTTTTTTTTGTTTGTTTGTTTTTTGTTTTTTTTTTGAGACGGAGTCTCATTCTGTCGCCCAGGCTGGAGTGCAGTGGCCGGATCTCAGCTCACTGCAAGCTCCGCCTCCCGGGTTCACGCCATTCTCCCGCCTCAGCCTCCCGAGTAACTGGGACTACAGGCGCCCGCCACCTCGCCCGGCTAGTTTTTTGTATTTTTCAGTAGAGACGGGGTTTCACCATGTTAGCCAGGATGGTCTCGATCTCCTGACCTCGTGATCCGCCCGTCTCGGCCTCCCAAAGTGCTGGGATTACAGGCTTGAGCCACCGCGCCCAGCCACAGGCACTGTGTTTTATTGGGGAACAGGAAGAGCTGTGTTGGGTATATGTAACAGAAATTTGTTTCATTCTATGTGACTCTTTGCATTGTACTCACCTGGGGCATTGCACACATATAACTTATTGACAAGTTATCCACAAATATATTTTGGTTAGTGTGTCTTTGTTACATTTATATTTTTATGAAGAAATTAGAGTCTGGTATTTTGCTATGCCGTATTGCTTATGTAGTTTGTATAATTTTAGAGGTTATGTTTGTGAAGTATATATATCTGAGTCTAGTAAGTGAAGTAATTTGTCGTTTTAATTTTTTTTTTAGTTATATGTTCTCATTTTGCTGAAGACTTTTGGCCAGAGCAAGACATAAAAGATTCTTTCAAAAAAGTGACACTGAGGAGATATGATAAATGTGGACCTGAGAACTTACAATTAAGAAAAGGCTATAAAACTGTAGGTGACTGTAAACTATACAAAGGAGATTATAATGGACTTAACCAATGTTTGACACCTACCCAGAGCAAAATGTATCACTGTGATATATATGTAAAAGTATTTTATGCATTTTCAAATTCAGATAGATATAAGACACGACTTACTGGAAAGAAACCTTTCCAATGTAAAAAATGTGACAAATCATTTTGCATGCTTTCACAACTAACTCAACATAAGATTATTCACATTAGAGAGAATACCTACAGATGTAAAGAATTTGGCAATGCCTTTAATCAGTCCTCAACCCTTATTAACCATAAGAGAATTTATGTTGGTGAGAAACACTACAAATGTGAAGAATGTGGCAAAGCATTTAACCACTACTCAACCCTTACTAACCATAAGAGAGTTCATACTGGAGAGAAACCATACAAATGTAAAGAATGTGGCAAAGCCTTTAGCAGGTACTCAACCCTTACTACCCATAAAAGGATTCATTCTGGAGAGAAGCCCTACAAATGTGATGAATGTGGCAAAACCTTTAGCATATCCTCAACCTTTACTAAACATAAGATAATTCATACTGAAGAGAAACCCTACACATGTAAAGAATGTGGCAAAGCCTTTAACCGGTCCTCAACCCTTACTAGCCATAAGAGAATACATACTGGTGAGAAACCCTACAAATGTGAAGAATGTGGCAAAGCCTTTAACTGGTCTTCAACTCTTACTAAACATAAGGCAATTCATACTGGAGAGAAGCCCTACAAATGTGAAGAATGTGGCAAAGCTTTTAACCAGTCCTCAAGACTTACTCGACATAAACAAATTCATACTGGAGAGAAACCCTACAAATTTGAAGAATGTGGCAGAGTTTTTACCTGTTCCTCAACACTTACTCAAGACAAGAAAATTCATACTGGAGAGAAACCCTACAACTGTGAAGAATGTGGCAAAGTTTTTACCTGTTCCTCTACACTTACTAGACATAAGAGAATTCATACTGAAGAGAAACCCTATAAGTGTAATGAATGTGGCAAAGCTTTTAACCGGTCCTCACACCTTACTAGCCATAAAAGAATTCATACTGGAGAGAAACCCTACAAATGTGAAGAATGTGGCAAAGCCTTTAAGCAGTCCTCAAACCTTAACAGTCATAAAAAAATTCATACTGGAGAGAAACCCTACAAATGTGAAGAATGTGGCAAAGCTTTTATCCTGTCCTCAAGACTTAATCAACATAAGAAAATTCATACTGGAGAGAAACCTTACAAATGTGAAGAATGTGGCAAAGCTTTTAACCGGTCCTCAAGACTTACTCAACATAAGAAAATTCATACTGGAGAGAAACCCTACAAATGTCAACAATGTGACAAAGCTTTTACCCACTCCTCAAACCTTAGCAGTCATAAGAAAATTCATACTGGAGAGAAACCCTACAAATGTGAAGAATGTGGCAAATCTTTTAATCGATCCTCAAGACTTACTCAACATAAGAAAATTCATACTAGAGAGAAGCCTTACAAATGTGAAGAATGTGCCAAAGCTTTTACCCGGTCTTCAAGACTTACCCAACATAAGAAAATTCATAGGCTGGGCGTGGTGGCTCACGCCTGTAATCCCAGCACTTTGGGAGGCCGAGGTGGGCAGATCACGAGATCAGGAGATCGGGACCATCCTGGCTAACACGGTGAAACCCCGTCTCTACTAAAGATACAAAAAAAAAAATTAGCCAAGCGTTGTAGCATGCGCCTGTTGTCCCAGCTACTCGCGAGGCTGAAGCAGGAGAATGGCCTGAACCCGGGAGGCGGAGCTTGCAGTGAGCCGAGATCGTGCCACTGCACTCCAGCCTGGGCGACAGAGCCAGACTGTCTCAAAAAAAAAAAAAAAAGAAAATTCATAGGCCAGGCATGGTGGCTCACACCTGTAATACGAGCACTTTGGGAGGCCAAGGCGGGTGGATCACGAGGTCAGGAGTTCAAGGCCAGCCTGGTCAACATGGTGAAACCACATCTCTACTAAAAATATAAAAATTAGCTGGATGTGGTGGCGCACGCCTCTAGTCCCAGCTACTCAGGAGGCTGTGGCAGGAGAATTGCTTGAACTGGGGAGCCAGAGGTTGCAGTGAGCTGAGATCACGCCACTGCACTCCAGCCTGGGTGACAAAGCAAGACTCTATCTAAAAAAATTAAAAATAAATAAATAAAGGAAAATTCATAGTAGAAGAGAAACCTTACAAATGTGAAGAATGTGGCAAAACTCTTAACCAATGCTCACACCTTATTGCATAGAAAAGCATTTATACCTGAAAAAAGGTATACAAATTTTAAAAATGTGGAAAAGCCCATTAATATCTGCTCACATCTTAACAGAGAGTTGATACTTAGAGCATTGTAAGTGCAATTACTGTCAAATAATCTTGTAGAAAATATAAGCCTTTAAAGTGAAGGAGACTATGTATTCTGAGGAAAAACACTACAAATGTAAAGCGGGTTATAGTGCATTTACTTGTATCACAGATCTTAGTGTACACATTTTATACTAGAGGAAAACCCTGAAGCAGTTGCCCCAACTTTCTTCAACATCAAAAATTTATATTGAAAAAAAATCCAGCAAATGTAATAAATTTGAAAAAACTTTTTTTCCCAAAAACTGTACCTTAGAAAACACTGAAGAGTTTATATTAAGATATATTTTTGCATATGCGATATGTATAAAAAATATTTAATTCAAAATTGAGTCTATATAAATATCAGAATTTACAGTAGGAATAACTAAGACACAAACATTTCAAACATTAAAGTGCTGAGTATAGAAAATAATCCAAAACTAAAGTTGTTAAATTATTTGTATATAACTGTTAAGAGAGTAGAAGATATTTTGCTGTCATATTCAAATTGTACTTTTTATTTTATTTTATTTTTGAGACAGAGTCTCACTTTGTTGCCCAGGTTGGAGTGCGGTGGCACGATTTTAGCTTGCTGCCAACTTCGACTTTTGGGTTCAAGCAGTTCTCCTGCCACAGCCTCCTGAGTAGCTGGGAATACAGGCATACACCAGCACGTCTGGTTAATTCTTTTATTTTTTATTTTTGTATTTTTAGTAGAGATGGGATTTCACCATTTTGTCCAGAGTGGTCTCAAACTCTTCACCTCAAGTGATCTGCCCACCTCAGCCTCCCAAAGCATGAGCCACTGCACCCAGCCCAAAGTATACTTTAAAAAGTACACATATAAAAAATTTTTGAAAAGCAAATTACAATGTAATTCAAGTATCAGATTCGTGCTGTTTCATTGTTCCTATTCACATGTGAAAGCATGTGATCAATTATTGCTGCATCACATATAAAAGACTCATTAGATGGAAATTATAGCCTCTTCTATAAAAAAGGACGTTAAAATGTTAAGATGCTTGATGAAAATCTAAGTGAAGAGGCCCTTTGTGGTTAACTTACTGAGTGATGTATGAGGTCGATGTTCAGAGTAATATGCTTCTGTATTATAATGATAGAAAATATTTTTTAGTTAAAAGTGAATACTAAAATTGTAAATTATTTTAGTGATTGAGGTTTTATGTCATGAAATGCAGTATATTTTAAATTTTTTAAATTATGTGTAAATTTGATTTTAATTATTTTTTACCATGTTAAGACTATTGTACATTTAATGAAGCATTATTATGCCACCAACTTTAACCTATCTGATGTTACTCAAGGGTGTAGGTAAATGATGGTAGCAATATACTATCTGGTAACATTATATTGGTGTAATAGCATCTCTAGTAATCTCTTTTGCCAGTAGCTTTAACCGGCAGATAAGTTAATATTGTTTGCATAGGTTAAATATTTATCTTTTTTTGTTATTTAAGTTTTTTTATTTTTTTTTGTGAGTACATAATATGTGTATCTATTTCTGCAAATCTGGCATATTTTGATACAGGTATACAATATGTAATAATGACATCAGGGTAAATTATGTAGCCATCACTTGTAACATTTATCTTTTATATTACAGACAACTCAATTATACACTTTTAGTTATTTTAAAGTGTACAATTAAATTGCTAATGACTGCATGGTTATTTTTGTGGTTATAAAACATTATATAAAGTATAAATAAATATTTTCAATTATTTGTAATATATTTTTCTTTGAACATATGGCCTCTCTGCCTGCAAACACACACAGACTTTTAGTTTTGATTTACATAGAGTTAAATATACACATATATTGCTCTAAAGGTAAATCTTAGATGTAAGAAAATTATACAGTTATTAAGTGTCTTTGTGTGAATACACCTATTTTTTGAAGAAAAGAGCAATACTGGAACAAAAGGAATCATTTTAATAAGGTTGCTAATTTACTAGAAAACAAAAACCCTCAAAAAGGCTGAAAGCAAATCTATGCTGTCTTTTAATTGAATTTATTACTGTAAAATTTTATGGCTTGTGGTTCAGAATCTCCCCATGCAACTTCTCTGTATTTATTTGCCTGGTACTCATGCTAGACCCTTAATTTTTTTGTGTGTTTTCTATATATTTTTTGTTGTATAGTTTATGAAGTATTCATTATGTGAGCTGGTCAGAGATTATAATAAATTTTATAAAATTGAGTAATGCGCACAAGGTAATTTTTAGATATAATTCAAATATTAGTGTTTTTATATTTAGTTGGGACATTCCATTTTGTTTTATTAACTGGAGAACCCTATATAAGCATTTTTTTTTTAGGTTATTGCTTCTTTCACTTTTATAAGTGACAAATTTATTGAGTCAATTTGTTCAGGTAAGTACTAGGGAGACTTCATAAGTCATGAGGATGTTTTTATATATAAATGTAGCAAACAAATATGAAAGTACCTCCTGTGTCACAGATGCTCCATAATAAGCCAGAAATATTCCTGCTGGAGTTAGTTTGTATTTTCAAGTCAGAGATAAAAAATATCCATGGTAAAGAAATCTTCATATGGCGAAGGCATTTTTTTCTAGGCTGCAAAGCTGACTCTCGCTGAATTTAAAGAGAAATTTTGTTTCTCTTGTTTCTTAACTATCCTGTTTCGTTTGTGTTATGTGTATTCCAAGGTTGTACACATTACAATGAACTACAGTCCTTCTTTTACTGTGTTATGGCAACAGTTTTCTCACTATTCATTTCACATGGTACTTTGTAGGTTCTAATGAGAAAGTTTTGTTTTGTTTTGTTTGAGGTGGAGTTTCGCTCTTGTTGCCCAGGCTGGAGTGCAGTGGCACGATCTCTGCTCACTACAACCTCCACCTCCCGGGTTCAAGCGATTATCCTGCCTCAGCCTCCTGAGTAGCTGGGATTACAGGTATGCACCACCACACCTGGCTAATTTTGTATGTTTTGTAGAGATAGGGTTTCTCCATGTTGGTCTGGCTAGTCTCAAATTCCCGGCCTCAGGTGATTCGCCCAACTCGGCCTCCCAAAGTGTTGGGATTGCAGGAGTGAGCCACCGCACCTGGCCGAAAGTTTATTTTTTACTGCACTGAAAAAGTGGTTTTAACTGGAGAATTTGCTTATCAATATAACTTTTGGATTGCTAAAATACGAGGCACACATTTTTCATGGGTGAGAGAATTACATCACTTAGCATTGCTTTTCTTTATCTGTAAAAGAAAAATATTTATATGTTTATTTATTTTGAGATGGAGTCTTGCTCTTGTCACCCAGGCTGGAGATAACCAAAATCAGATCTGAACTGGAGATTTAGACATGAAAAACTATGCAACAGATTAAGAAATCCAGGAGTTAAACCTTTAAAAAAACTAATAAAATAAACTACTAGCTAGATTAATGAAGAAAGAAGATCCAAATAAACACAATTAAAAATTACAAAACTACAAAAATTACACTTACCCCACAAAAATGTAAATAACAATTGAAGTCTACCATGAAGATCTCTATGCACACAAACTAGAAAATCTATAAATTCCTGGACAAATACATCCTGCAAGATGAAACACAAGAGAAATTAAACTCCTGAATAGACCAATAACAAGCTTCACAATTAGTAATAGCTTACCAACCAAGAAAATCCCAGGACCAGAGAGATTTACAGCTGAATTTTATCAGATAAATAAAGAAAAGCTGGTTCCATTTCTTTTAAAATTATTCCCAAAATTGAGAATGGACTCCTCCTCGAAACATGTAAGAATGGCATCATTCTGATATCAAAACCTAGCAGAGATAAAAAGAAAAAACTTCAGGCCAATATCCTTTGTGAACATTGATGAGAAAATTCTCAACAGAATACTGGCAAATCAAATCCAGCAGCACATCAAAAAGCTAATCTACTATGATCAAGTAGGCTTTATCCCTGGGATACAAGATTAATTACACATATATAAATCAATAAATGTGATTTATTACACAAGCAGAACTAAAGATAAAAGCCACAAGATTATCTCAATAAATGCAAAAAAGCTTTCAATAGAATTTAACATTCTACATGTTAAAACCCTCAATAAACCAGTCATTGAAGGCACATACTTCAAAATAATGAGTTATCTGTGGCAAACCCACAGCCATAAATGGACACAAGCTGGAAACGTTTCTCTTTAAAAACTGGCACAAGGAAAGGATGTCTTTTCTAAACACTCCTATTCAACACAGAATTGGAAGTCCTGGCCAGAGCAATCAGGCAAGAAAGAAAAAAGGCATTCACACCAAAAGAGAAGACATTAAACTATCTATGTTTGCAGACAACATAATTCCATATGTAGTCTCAGCAGAAAAGCTTTTTAAACTGACAACTGCAGCAAAGTTTCAAGATACAAAATAAATGTACAAATATCAGTAGCATGCATGTACAGCAACAACCTCCAAGTCAAAAGCCAAATCAAAAACACAATCCCATTTACAACTGCCACAAAAGCAGTAAAATATCTAGGAATACAGCTAACCAGAGAGGTGAAAGAGCTCTATGAAAAGAATAACAAAATGCTGCTTAAATAAGTCAGAGATGACACGAACAAATAGAAGACTATGCTATGCTCATGGATAAAAAACAGATTAATATCATTAAAATGGCCATACTGCTCAAAGAAATTTACAGATCCAATACTATTTCTTTCAAACTACAAAAAAACATGCTTAACAGAACTGAAAAAAAACTTTTTAAAAATTTATATGAAACAAAAAGCCTAAATAGCCAAGGCAATCTTAAGAAAAAGAACAAATCTGGAGGCATTACATTACCCAACTTCAAACTATACTACAGAGTTACAATAACAAAAGCAGCATGGTACTGGTGCAAAAACAGGCACAGAGACAAAAAAACAGATTAGAGAGCCCAGAAATGATTCCATGTACCTGCAACCATTTGATCTGCAACACAGCTGACAAGAGGAATGTGAAAAAATTCCCTATTTAATAAATTGTGCTGGAATAAGTAGCTAGCACTGTGTAGAAGATAAACTGGACCTCTTTCTTTCACCTTATACAAAACATAAACTCAAGATGAACTAAGGAGTTAAATGTAAACTGGACCACTTTCTAACACCATATACAAATATCAAAACAAAACAAAATAAATTAAAAACTTGAATGTAAACCTTAAAATTGCTAGGTGTGGTGGCTCGCACGTGTAATCCCAACACTTCAGGAGGCTGAGACAGGTGGATCACCTGAGGTCAGGAGTTTGAGACCAGCCTGATTGGTGAAACCTCATCTCTGCTAAAAATACAAAAATTAGATGGGTGTGATAGCACACACCTGTAGTGTGTATCTCCTTGGGAGGCTGAGGCAGGAGAATGGCTTGAACCCAGGAGGCGGAAGTCACAGTGAACCATTGTACTCCAGCCTGGGTGACAAGAGCAAAACTCCATGTCAAAAAACAACAACAACAAAAATAAATAACAACAACAACAAAAAAACACTTAAAATTATACTAAAAAAAAATCCTAGAATAAAACCTAGGAAATACCATTTTAGACATAGTAACTGGCAAAGATTTCATAATGAAGATACCAAAAGCAAAAATTGACAAACAGACCTAATTAAACTAAAGAGCTTCTTTACAGCAAAACAAACCAACAAAAACCTATCAACAGGGTATACAAACAACACCAGAATAAAAGAAAATATTTGCAAACTATGCCTCTAACAAAGGTCTAATATCCAGAATTTATAAAGAACTTAAACAAATTTACCAGAAAAAAACCTCATTAAATGTAGGAAAAAAAACATGAACAGATGCTTTTCAAAAGACATACATGTGGCTAAAAAGCATATGAAAAAATGCTTATCACTAATTATTAAAGAAATGCAAAGAAAAAACCACAATGAGATACCATTTCGTACAAATCAGAATGGCTACCATTAAAAAGTCAAAAAATAACAGATGATGGCAAGGTTGAAGAGTAAAGGGAATGTGTACATACCACCAGTGGGAGTGTGAATTAGTTCAACCATTGTGAAAACCAGTGTGGCAATTCCTCACGAACTAAAAACAAAATTACCATTTGACCCAGCCACCTCATAATTTGATATATACCCAAAGATATATATATTATTCTATCACAAAGACACACACACATGCAAATTCACTGCAGCACTATTCACAATACTAAAGACACAAAATTAACCTAAATGCCTATAAATGGTAAATTGGATAAAGAAATATGGTATGGGTAGGCAGGGTAGCTCACACCTGTAATCCAACACTTTGGGAGGCTGAGGCAGGTGGATTGCCTGAGCTCAGGAGTTTGAGACCAGCCTGAGCAACATGCCAAAACCCCATCTCTAGAAAAAATACAAAAAGAAAAATTAGCCAGACCATGGTGGCTCGTGATTGTAGTCCCAGCTACTTGAGGGGGTGAAGCAGGGCCCAACTGCTTGAATCCAGGAGGTTGAGGCTGCATTAAGCAAGATCACGACACTCCACTCCAGCCTGGGTGAAAAAGTGAGACACTTACTCCAAAAGTAAATAAAAGATTTAATAAAAACAAAATATGGTACATAAACATCATAGAATAATACATGGCCATATAGAAAAAATTATGTTCTTTGCATCAACATGGATGAAGCTGGAGACCATGATCCCCAAAAAGCAAATTCAGAAACAGAAAATTAAGTAAATGTCATCATTTTAAAGTATGAGCTAAATAATAAGAACACATGGACACACAGAGGGGAACAACAGACACAGGCCTAGTTGAGGGTGGAGGGTGGGAGGACTAAGAGGATGAGAAAACAGACCTGTTTGGTGCAATGCTTAGTATGTCAGTGAGAAAATAATCTGCACACCAAACCCCCATGACACAATTTTACCTATATAACGAACCTGCATGTGTACCCCTGAATGAAAAATAAAAGTTAAAAGGAAAAATCTCCATGAGTGGAGGAGAGTGCAATGTAAGTGGAAGGATTGGTTTGTGTCACAGATAGTGGCTCAGGCACAGCTGAATTCTGATTTATTTGTGTCCATGCAGCAGAGATCATGAACAGGTGGTCCAGAACCCTAGATTGGTGGAGAAAACAGGTTGCTGCTGCAGATTCAGTGTCTAGGGGTGGGGATATGCCAGGACACTTGTAGCAACTTTTCTAAGTTTTTGTCAAGAAATGCTAGGATCAAAAATGCTATGGTGAAATTCCTGAGGGTGGTGTCTAATCCTGAGAGGGATGTTGACACATCAATGTCTAGTGTGTGTATTTGCGAATGGGTGGAAATCCTGTGATGGCAGCTGTGGGAAAAGCGGGTCAGTCAACAGAGCTCCTGTCTTGTAAGTTTTCAGTTGTCTCTCACCCTGGGAGGAGACCTGGAATCACAGGACAATGGGCAGTGTGACAGTCTCTGTACAGGAGAGCAGAGCCTCCCATTCCCAGACACCCAGAGTTCCATTCTAAAACAGGCTCCATGATATCTTTTTTTCTGGCACCCAGAAAAAGATATTGGAGTTTGCTGAACACCAAGCAATCCTCCAACACCAACTTACTATCTAACATTTGAATTCTGACACCAGCAAGAGTCAGCACAGACCCTGATTCAGGGCTCAGTCCCACATTGTCCTCATTGCAATTGCCAGTCACAAACCCCATGGCTCCATCTATACTTCTGAGCTACTGTTTAAAAACTGGGGACTCCTGGCCGGGCGCGGTGGCTCAAGCCTGTAATCCCAGCACTTTGGGAGGCCGAGGCAGGCGGATCACAAGGTCAGAAGATCGAGACCACAGTGAAACCCCGTCTCTACTAAAAATACAAAAAAATTAGCCGGGCGCGGTGGCGGGCGCCTGTAGTCCTAGCTACTCAGGAGGCTGAGGCAGGAGAATGGCGTGAACCCAGGAGGCGGAGCTTGCAGTGAGCCGAGATCGCGCCACTGCACTCCAGCCTGGGCAACAGCGTGAGACTCCGTCTCAAAAAAAATAAAAAATAAAAAAAAATAAAAATAAAAACTGGGGACTCCCATAACCTTTCTCAAGTTCAATAATTAGAACTTGTAAATGAGAATGAGACAGAGCTACTCACAGACCTCAGCAAAACACTGTTTACCAGTTTAGTATAAAAGATACAACCCAGAAAAAGTCTAATGGAAGAAATGCATAGAACAAAAAAGAGATGAGGAAAGAGGAAGCACATAGATAATGTTGATAAATAGCTAAGATTAATAAGATTCTGCATCCTTTGTGTTCTCCAGAAACAATTTATGGAAAGAAACACTCTTCCCATTATGACTTAGATGGTGCTGACTTTTCTTACCTATCACACAGCCAGACAAACACTCTGCACATTTACTTCTTTTTCTTAAAAAAAAAAAAAAAAAGGTTGAATTTGTCTTTAATTTTCAAAATAAAATACTTCTTTTTCAAACTTTACTTGTTTATTCCTTTTCCACTGGCTCCTAAACTTGAGCTACTCTCAGTCCGAGTCAACATACAACCCTATTTTATGTCCCTCCTAAGAATATGCTGACTTCATGGTAAAACATTCTCTGATCTAGAATCTGATTTTTTCACCCTCCATTTGCCATTTCCCTTTCACCTTTTTTCTAATCTTGTTTGCTCCTCCCTATGAAAGAAAGCACTTGCCTGCCTAAACTTTGCAATATTTAAAGATCTTATAGGTAGTACTTCTTGTTGTTGCACTATTCCTTTGAAATTCAAAAATTTTAAATACATCTGACTTTATTTTCATTTTACAGTCTAGAAACTGCCTTAAAACAGTAACAACTTCATCTTCAGTAAGACCTTCCCAATCTTCTTCCAGCTTAGCCTTAACTGCACCTGCCTGTGGGTCCCCAACTTTCCAGGGCTTTGTAGCTTCTCTCAGTATAAAGGCTTCTTTCATGGCTGGGGTGAGCAGGCTGGGACATCTTCAGGAAAGGCTCCTCAGAAAGAACTAATTGGGCCTTTAATAATCTCTTTCTGCAGGCTCAGTATTAGCCTTAGCTCAGAGTCACAGGGCTCAAGCTTTAATTTTCATTTCAGAGTTATTCACTTGGTTTTTGAAACTAAGTGTTTAAAAAAATCCAGCAAAATTACTCAAACACAGTGTTCACATAAGTGAAGGAAATTTTCAGGTGCTTACATCTCATACCTCAATAAGAAAAGCAAAAGTATCTATTCCTTTCAGACAATAAATGTATTATTGTATTTTTCCCTTGAAAACTAAGTAGTAAACAATTAGTCATATGGGAACACTTATAAGGATGTACCAAGTTTTGTCTCATAAAATTTAGCATGAAACTCAGAAATCAAGATAACAGGATATAGAACAGAGATATTCACTGTCACAAATATACCCTGCAAAAAGAGGAGCTGATATTTTCATGAATCCATGTAACTCACATAGTATCTACCAAATTTTCTTGTTGAGATGTATTCATTTTCTACAGCCAAAATGGAAAAAAGATTTTTCTTATTTTTTTTTCTCCTTGGTAGCATTCTAAAAGCGAAACCTTGGAATTTGGTTTGAAATCATCCAGGCATAAACAATAAACCTGAGAAAATTCCTAAACTCACACTGGGAAAGAAAATAGTAAATGAGGGGTAGGCACAGTGGCTTGCCCTGTAATTCCAGTACTTTGGAAGGCCAAGGCAGGTGGATCATTTAAGGTCAGGAGTTCCAGACCAGGCTGGCCAGTATGGTGAAACTCCATCTCTACTATAAATACAAAAACTAGCCAGCATAGTGGCAAGCACCTGTAATCTCAGCTAGTCAGAAGACTGAGGCAGGAAGGTCTCTTGAATCCAGGAGGTGGATCTTTCAGTGAGCAGAGATGGCACCACTGCACTCCAGCCTGGACAACAGAGGAAGACTTCATCTCAAAAAAAAAAAAAAAAAAAAAAAGGTACATGAGAATTTTTAATAAATGGAATATATGACTAGATATAAGGTTTTTTTCTGAATCCCACCTTTTTTATGACCTTTGTATATATTTTCTTTCTTTTTTTTTTCTCGGACAAGGTCTCGCTCTGTAACCCAGTACAGTGGTGCTATCTCGGCTCACTGCAACCTCTGCCTGCTGGGTTCCAGCAATTATCCTGCCTCAGCCTCCCAAGTAGCTGGGACTACCGGTGTACACCACTGCACCTGACAGATTTTTGTATTTTTTTGTAAAGATGGGGTTTCACTATGTTGCCTGAGCTCAGGTCTCCTGAGCTCAGGTGATCTGCCTACCCTGGCCTCCCAAAGTGCTGAGATTATAGGCATGAGCCACCATGCTAGACTCCCTCTGTAAATATTTTCTTACCTTTCAAGCCCTACTAATAAAATGCAATTTACAATTAGAAAACTGAGAGGTCAAAGTAAGTGAAAACAAATATTTTCATGGTGACAAAATGAGTAACTGGCAGTGCTGATCAGAAAACAGATGCGTCTGACTCATGTGTCAAGTCAGGCTATCCAATCACTCGACACATTCTCCCATCCCATCCTGCTCCCTTAAGTGCTCAATAACTAACCTCTTAGGACACACTGCACTATGTCTCAGTACTACCACAGGTGCATTTTACTTCGTAAGTTCTTGCACCATCTTACTAGGGTCATGGTTATTTTTTAACTTTTGGGATACTATTTTTTTTAATTCACAAATTTGTCACTATTTTTCTTTCACTATATATTTTTTCAGTATTTCTCTGCCCCCTTAGAGAATCCACGGGGCAGAAATTATTTCTGTTTGCCCCTCAATACCAGAATCTGATTGGCTGACCAGCAATATGTCTCCAAGGAATGGAAGCTGGGTTGGGTGGAGACAATCTTAATGTTTCAAGGGATTAGCATTTTTTTTTGGGGGGGGGGATGTAGTCTTACTCTGTTGTCCAGGCTGGAGTGCAGTGGCATGATCTTGGCTCACTGCAACCTCCGCCTCCCAGGTTCAAGTGATCCTCCTGCCTCAGCCTCCCCAGTAGCTGGGATTACAGTCACATGCCACCATGCCCCCGCCAATTTTTGTATTTTTAGTAGAGATGGGGTTTTGCCAAGTGGGCCAGGCTGGTCTCGAACTGCTGACCTCAGGTGATCCACCTGCCTCAGCCTCCCAAAGTGCTGGGATTATAGGCTTGAGCCACTGGACCCGGCCAAGGGTTAGCTTTTCAAAGGAAGAGTACACAAGACTTCTCTCAGCAACAGGGCATTCACTTACTCCCTTGAGAGGCTAAACTCTAAACTTCAGGTTGTGCTAAAGGAGAATATGACCCAGGAGCTGATATCCACTAGTCTAGCAGGCATAGTCATGGTGGGTATCTTGGTTTATCTCCAGACAGTAATGAAACCAGGTAAAAATACTGAAGGGTGGCTGAGAGCACATCATCTCATAAAGTTTCCAAAGGTAAACCTTGATCCAAAAACATTCTGATATCCCTGTGCCCAGAGAAGATAACAGGAAAAGAGACACTGAGATTTTTTACAACACAGTGTCAGGGGATTGTTCTTTGCTTTCTTCTCATGGAAAATATTTATGAACAGGAAACAAATCTTTAAAAATGTGCCATCCAATGCTTTTGTCAAAAAATGATTAATTGAAATATGTTATCGGAGAGGCGTGGTGGCTCATTCCTGTAATCCCAGCATTTTGAGAGGCCAAGCCAGGTGGATCACCTGAGGTCAGAAGCTGGAGACCAGGCCAACATGGTGAAACCCTGTCTCTACTAAAGATACAAAAAATTACCTGGGCATGATGGTGGGTGCCTGTTATCCCAGCTACTCAGGAGACTGAGGCAGGAGAATTGCTTGAACCAGGAGGCAGAGGTTGCAGTGAGCCGACGTCATGGCATTACAATCCAGTCTGGGCAACAAGAGTAAGACTTCATCATACACACACACACACACACACACACACACAGAGTGTGGTATAAAAAATGTATACTAATTGACAAATAGGTGATAATATGAATTAGAGCAGGGAAGTTGGCATTTGGGATTGTCAGAAGAAACTGGAAATTTCGTATTTTACTGCAAGTCAAAGTTAGGCTGAAGAAATTGAGGGTGGGGGGTAGACTTGAGACCTTTCTTGGGCCACATGAGAAAAATGCAGTAGAAAATTGGTCCCCTATAAAGTATGAAAATAATTAAGTGGGAGGCAATTAGACTGAGGAGGCTCTAGTCCCTGGAATCCCACTATTAAAAAAATCTAACTCAAATGCAATTTTTTGGTAAATTATTATATTGGTAGAAATAAAATTCAGGCTTAACAAACTATAAACTGCCAGTTAACCTCTGAGTACATAAACAGATTGAACACCTTGATTGAACAAATTAAGAAACTATTTAACTGTACCTAACCAATTATTGAATTCAGTTTTCTTCATCATGCCCCTTATAAAAGTCTTTTCTCCAAGCTCTTCCCATGAACCACAAACTACAAATTATTGCTGGGTGCTCTTCAATTATTCAATCACTCTTTATTTAAATTATTTAATATGTTTGTAGTTACTCCCATAAATTTTTAATAGGAGAAAAAATAAACTGGGAATCCCAGAGACCAAAGCTCTTTCCATTCATGAACCCAACATGCTGAGTCAGCATTCTTTCCTGATGATCCTCCCATAGTCCCTGTATGGCAGGCCAGGCCTCACTAATGCAGGCCTCCGTAACAACTGTTTCAGTACTGACCGAGTAGTTAAGTTAAATATTAAAAGCTGAAAGAGCCAGTGCCCTTATACAAAGGCTGGAATGTAATAAAGAGCCCACCAAGAGTTTTGCCTAGGCTTTTCCTGGGCCTTAAAGCATGATCAAATAACGAAGGAATTCTTAACAGGACTCTTTTAGGACTAAACACATTTTATTGGGGGCCTGAAGAAACTCCCCAGGCCTCTACAAACAAGTTTACTGGAGTCCAAAGGAACTCCCCAAACCTTTTATGATTTGGCAGGAGACAATATAAAGGTAATCACCTGAACAACTGGACCCATTTAGGTAAAGTAAACTTACTGAGGCTCTAGAAGAAGGTCTTCAGAACTCAGATCTTATAGATTAAAAGAAGTTAATCACTTATGTCTTTAGATGAATGCACACGTACATGCAGACGTATAGCTTAGAAAGTATATAAGGGCCAGAAAACTTTGTAATTTTGAGTTGGTCTGGCAATAATTTCCAGGCCTTCTGTCTGTAACCAGTTACAGAAAAGAAAACTCTCTTCCTCTTTAGTTCATCTGCATCTCCTTATTGGGCCACGAGAAATAGCAGCCCAACCCTCAGTTTGGTCCAGGAACACAGGCAGAATCTGGGAGAAGTGAGGCGCTATGGGTGCAGAGCTGCTCAGAGAGGGCTCCAGGCCAGGGCACAGTCACTGCACAGGGAGGAGACAGGACGCCTGGGGTCCCAGTTGTCAGTCCAGTCATCTTATGGCTGAAGGGGACTGATAGCCGAGCTAGGCAAGGAGAACTTGGGGCCACAGATTGTGGCACTCACTGCGGGGAGGACTGAGTCCCACCACAGCCACTTTTGAGCACTTCCAACCAGCCTCTCCCTCTCTCAGTTGTCTGACCTGGCACTCTCACCATATCTAGGCTTCCAGGGAATCTTGGCATCTTAGCTGTGGATCTCTCGATCCCTGTAGGTCACAGAGGAACAGAGGCTGGGCCACTAGGAGCAGAGGACACAGGGCAGCGAAGACAAGACCTGGAGCTCCGACTGCAGCAAGAGACAAACCTGGAAGCCATCCTGTGGGCGCCAGCTGCATGCATATAGGACAGTTCCCAGCCCAGCATCTCTGATTAGATAATGGTTTTTTTTTTTTCCTTTTTTTTTGTTTTTGAGATGGAGTCTCACTCTTTCGCCCAGGCTGGAGTACAGTGGCGCAATCTCAGTTCACTGCAAGCTCCGTCTGCAAGGTTCATGCCATTCTGCCTCAGCCTCCCCAGTAGCTGGGACTACAGGCGCCCGCCACCACACCTGGCTTTTTTTTGTATTTTTGGTAGAGATGGGGTTTCACCGCGTTAGCCAAGATGGTTTCAATTTCCTGACTTCGTGATCCGCCCGCCTAGGCCTCCCAAAGTGCTGGGATTACAGGCGTGAGCCACCGCATCTGGCATCCTGATTAGATAATGTTTAAAGCCCCGCCCTCACAGGCCCTGAGTGACAAAAGATGTGATCAGATACTGGGCTGAATTAAAAGTTGTGACAGCCTAGGCTGCAGCCTTCTCAGGCAGGGCTTCCTCACTGAGCTGAGGCAGGCCCACCCCAGAAGGCATTTGCATTTAACCTTTTGGGTACTGTCATATGCATCTATAAGTATTATATGGCTAGTCAAAAACAAAAACCAAATAATAACAATTACTTTAAAATTTCAGCTTTTAGGCCTTTACTGGCTTCTGGTCCTTTGAGCACATAGCCTGAGATTTTAGAAGGGAGGCAGTCCTCTGAAATAATACGAGCCATAAGTGAATTTTAAATTTTCTAGTAGCCAAACATTAAAAAAAAGAAATAGGAATTAGCTGGGTGTGGCAGTGGGCACCTGTAGTCCCAGCTACTTGGGAGGCTGAGGCAGGAGAATGGCGTGAACCTGGGAGGTGGAGCTTGCAGTGAGCCGAGATCACACCACTGCACTCCAGCCTGGGTGACAGAGCGAGATTCCGTCTCCAAAAAAAAAAAAAAAAAAAAAATAGGTAAAATTGATTGTAATAATTAACCCAATATATCTAAAATACTATTTTAATTTATGAACAATGTGTAATTACTAATAAAGTATATATGTATTTAGAACTAAGAAACCAACTCTGTATTTTGCCTTTCCAGCACATCACATTTCAGATCCAGTCAAATTTCAGGCACCCAGTAGCCACACATGACCAGCAGCTGCCACATTGAGTACAGCTCTTATATCATCATTGGGGGTGAAAGGCCTGAACAATTTTTTTCTGCCAGAAGTGAAACAGCAGCCTCTCCCTACCAACATCTCTGTTCAGTTCCAAGGGCGGAATGGATAATGGCCACAGAATGGGTAGAGGGCAGCAGGAATAAAATAACCAGAGATACACCATTGCTGGCTTCCTGTTGTCCATCTTTCTTCCAGAAATCAGACATTGAACAAAGGCTGATGGGGCCACAAGAAAAGACAACTCTTACATCTTCAGATCTGTCCACAGTCTTGACCTCTAATGTTTAGATATGAAGAAAATAGATTAGAGGCAAACTTATTTTGCCATTTAACCTTGATCCTAATGGTCAGGCTGGTATCTGATTTCTTCTGTGGTGTGGGTGACTGTGTGAGTATAAAAGCACCAATCACATGCATACATGTCTACGTGAATTTTTGCATTAATCAACATTATCTTACAAGACATCCAACTTTAAATCAAAGGAAAATCCCAGTACCTTTAGGGTACCCACTGTTAGAAGGTAACTAGTAATCAACCTGTCATTGAACCCTGGCATTCTATCTGCACTGGATGCGTGTATTAGCTATTGCTGCATAAGAAAATATCTAAAACTTATTAGCTCATAATTAAGATGGTCAGTCACTTAGGCTGGGCTCAATGGGGTCATTCTTCTGGTCTCAGCTGACCTCTTTCAGACATGTATCGTCAGCTGCTTGTTGAGTAGGCAGCTGTGTTTCAGGGGGAGAGCTTTTGCTTCTGCATCTGTCAACAGGGACACCTTGTGTCCTGTTCTCATAACATCTTATCCTCCAGCTGGCTAACATGGGCTGTTTTCATGGAGATGGCAGCATTCTGAAAGAAAAGTAAAAGCATTCAAGACCTTTAAGCTTGGGCCCCAAACTAGCACACTGTCATGTTCACAGGTTTCTACTGTCCTGAGCAAATAAGACCAGCCAGATCTAGGGTTTGGAAAACAGATTCTGAATCTCGATGACAACAGCTGTAAAATCACTTGGCAATGGGCACGGATACAGAAGGGATGAAAAATTGCTACAATTGTTGCAATCAGTATTACTCTGTTTCCCCCCCTCCCCCCCATATGTGGTTTATAGAACTCTTCTACATCAAGAAACCTGTCCAAAGACCCACAGCTACTAAGTGACTGGGCTGAGACTCAGAATCAACTGTGTCTGACTCCAAAGCCCATGCACCTCCACAGACCAAACTATAATATTAAAGTAGCTGTCACAAAACCTTGATATCCTGGAGAGTGACACTTCTAAAAAAGAAGTCAAATTCCTTTTAGATTTGTGCCCATACAGTACTGTTTATTATCGGTAATAATCCTGTAAAGAAATTGCAGAAGCACATGGTAGCTCACACCTGTAATTCTACCACTTTGGGAAGCTGAGTTGGGAGAATCACTTGAGCTCACGAGTTCAAGTGCAGCCTGGGCAACACAGTGAGATTCTATATCCATGGAAAAATTTTTAAAATTAGCGAGGCATGATGGTGCATGCCTGTAATCCCAGCTACTCGGGTGGCTGGGGCAAGAGGGTTTCTTTAGCCTGAAAGGTCGAGACTGCAGTAAGCTATGATTGGTTACAATATTGCACTCCAGCCTGGACAATAGTGAGACACTGTCTCTGAAAAAATTGCAGAAGCATTTTTAAAGGACATAGAATAATCTGGGAAAATACCTGAGGAATGAGTTTAGAAAATCAAAGCCCAGCAAGACATTATTTATTTCTCATCATAAAAAATATTAGAAGGTTGGGCATGGTGACATGCCTGTAATTCCAGCACTTTGGGAGGTCAAGACAGGCAGATCAGCTGAGGTCGGGAGTTCGAGACCAGCCCAACCAACAAGGAGAACCCCTGTCTCTACTAAAAATACAAAATTAGCCTGGCGTGGTGGCACATGCCTGTAATCCCAGCTACTTGGGAGGCTGAGGCAGGAGAATCACTTGAACCCGGGAGGTGGAGGTTGCGGTGAGCCAAGATTGCAACATTGCACTCCAGCCTGGGCAACAAGGGCGAAACGTCATCTCAACAACAACAACAACAACAGCAACAACAAAAAAAGAAAACTGAAAACTTTTCAAAGAAAAAAACTTTAGAGAAATCAATTTTTAAAAAGCTTAACGAAGCAAAGACTGATTTGCAAATTTAGATTTAGAGGATTTAGAGTAGGCTCAGAGGGACTCCAGCGCAGCCACACTGTGAAAAAACATTTATAGAGAGAAAAAGCAAAGTGACATACAGAAAATGGGAGAGAGGTGCAAAAACAGCCAGATTGATTATAGCTTGAGATTTGCCTTATTTGAACGTGGTTTGAACAGCTGACATTCTTTCATTGGCAAAAACATAGTGATTGGTACAAGAATGGGTTACAGGCTATTTACATATCCAGTTAGGTTTTAGTTAACTCTGTACAAAAAGAACCTATTAACCAAAATTAATCATGAAAGGGGGCAGCTTTAGGCTATAAGTAATTTAACAATTCCTTTCCTTTGTTATCTTCTCAGTTTTGAGAGGTAGCAATAGCTAACTAATACACGCATCCAGTGCAGACAGAATGCCAGGGTTCGATGACAGGTTGATTACTAGTTACTTTCTAACAGTGGGTGCCCTAAAGGTACTGGGATTTTCCTTTGATTTAAAGTTGGATGTCTTGTAAGATAACGTTGATTAATGCAAAAATTCATGTAGAATGTATGCATGTGATTGGTGCATTTATACTCACACAGTCACTTACACCACAGAAGAAATCAGACACCAGTCTGACCATTAGGATCAAGGTTAAATGGCAAAATAAGTTTGCCTCTAATCTATTTTCTTCATATCTAAACATTAGAGGTCAAGACTGTGGACAGATCTGAAGACATAAGCGGATGAAAACCTTGATTTAGATAGCTTTTCTCACAGATCAAAAATCAAGACATTTCTGCTCTCATGACACTCTTAGTTCACACTTTTTGTCTTGTGGCTCTACAAACAACAGCAGTAAAAAACAGGTCTCTTGTATGCACTCATGGGGCATGCTTCTATATGTAGAGGATTTGGCAGTCAACCTTACATATGAACAGACTTATCCCTTGATAGGTAAAAGATTAAGAGACAATATGGGTGAGAAATTTTAATAGGATACTTGTTGCCTCATAATATCAAAAACAGAATATTGATTAATTTTACCTATTTCTTTTTTTTTGATGTTTGGCTACTAGAAAATTTAAAATTCACATATGGCTCAGATTTTGTTTCAGAAGACTGCCTCCTTTCTAAAATCTCAGGCTATGTGCTCAAAGGACCAGAAGCCAGTAAAGGCCTAAAAGCTGAAATTTTAAAGTAATTGTTATTATTTGGTTTTTGTTTGTGACTAGCCATATAATATTTATAAATGCATATGACAGTACCCAAAAGGTTAAATGCAAATGCCTTCTGGGGTGGGCCTGCCTCAGCTCAGTGAGGAAGCCCTGCCTGAGAAGGCTGCAGCCTAGGCTGTCACAACTTTTAATTCAGCCCAGTATCTGATCACATCTTTTGTCACTCAGGGCCTGTGGGGGCGGGGCTTTAAACATTATCTAATCAGGATGCCAGATGCGGTGGCTCACGCCTGTAATCCCAGCACTTTGGGAGGCCTAGGCGGGCGGATCACGAGGTCAGGAAATTGAAACCATCTTGGCTAAGGCGGTGAAACCCCATCTCTACCAAAAATACAAAAAAAATAGCCAGGTGTGGTGGCGGGCGCCTGTAGTCCCAGCTACTGGGGAGGCTGAGGCAGAATGGCGTGAACCTGGCAGACGGAGCTTGCAGTGAACTGAGATTGCGCCACTGTACTCCAGCCTGGGTGAAAGAGCGAGACTCCATCTCAAAAAAAAAAAAAGAAAAAGAACAAAAAAAACATTATCTAATCAGAGATGCTGGGCTGGGAACTGTCCTATATGCATGCAGCTGGCGCCCACAGGATGGCTTCCAGGTTTGTCTCTTGCTGCAGTCGGAGCTCCAGGTCTTGTCTTCGCTGCCCTGTGTCCTCTGCTCCTAGTGGCCCAGCCTCTGTTCCTCTGTGACCTGCAGGGATCGAGAGATCCACAGCTAAGATGCCAAGATTCCCTGGAAGCCTAGATATGGTGAGAGTGCCAGGTCAGACAACTGAGAGAGGGAGAGGCTGGTTGGAAGTGCTCAAAAGTGGCTATGGCGGGACTCAGTCCTCCCTGCAGTGAGTGCCACAATCTGTGGCCCCAAGTTCTCCTTGCCTAGCTCGGCTATCAGTCCCCTTCAGCCATAAGATGACTGGACTGACAGCTGGGACCCCAGGCGTCCTGTCTCCTCCCTGTGCAGTGACTGTGCCCTGGCCTGGAGCCCTCTCTGAGCAGCTCTGCACCCATAGCGCCTCACTTCTCCCAGATTCTGCCTGTGTTCCTGGACCAAACTGAGGGTTGGGCTGCTATTTCTCGTGGTCCAATAAGGAGATGCAGATGAACTAAAGAGGAAGAGAATTTTCTGTAACTGCTTTTGAGGAGAAACTTCCTTAGTTAGCTTTACCGTAAGATCTCCAATGGGTATATAATTGCAAGAGTTTGAAGGAATACTTCTGAGTGTTGAGATTATAAACCCAGTGTCCAAGGCCCTGAAGTCTTGCTGCAGTGTAAATGGCACAGACTCAATCCTTGGGCTCTAGATTATACAGAGTTTTGCTCTTCTCAGTCCGTAGATTATTAAAAGCTTTCCTTACCTGGTGAAAACATGCTTTGCCATAAAGCATTAAAGCCTTGCTACGTTTAGTCATATTAGACTTCAGTAGCAGAAGATACCTGGGATTCTATTATCAGGCGCATAAGCCATCCAATGACTATTTTATAAGGGTCAACACATTTTTTCACCCTAAGTGGATCTGACTGTCACCTGAAATTACAAAAGAAATTCAGTCAATTTAGTTAGCTTTGCTCAATACTATTGTATCTGTAATACCGTATTTAACAGCTTTACAAATTGTCTAGTGAAATAAATGATAAAGACTTTTTCAGAAACGTCCCATGAGAAAAATATATATCTTAATACTATTTTAGCTGTGGTTATAACATCAGGCTTCTTGCATAAGAAAGCTTTTATACTACAAAAGTGTGCATTAAAAATGACAATTAACTGGGAGGTCGAGGCAGGCAAATTACTTGAGGTCAGGAGTTTGAGAGCAGCCTAGCCAACATGGCAAAACCTCATCTCTACTAAAAATACAAAAATTAGCCAGGCATGGTGGCGTGTGCCGGTAGTCCCAGCTACTCAGGAGGCTGTTGCAGGAGAATCGCTTGAACCTAGGAGGTGCAGGTTGCAGCGAGGCAAGATTGCACCACTGCACTCCAGTCTATGTGACAGGGTGACACTCCGTCTCAAAAAAAAAAAAAAAAAAAAAGGCATTTGAACAAAATTTCTGTATAAATGTTTAAATGGCTCATCAGATAGCAGAAATGTACATGAAGTTTTAATTGTCTTCTCAGAATTATAACCTATTTTAGTAATTTAGAAGTCACCCCACCACACACACATTTAATTTATATTTAAATTATTTTATCCTTTCTGTGATGAGTAACAAAATGCATAACTTTTAATAATGGACACTTTAAGAACTCAGGAATGAACAAGTGGCTATGTTCTCCATGAATCCACACATAACATTAAATTTATGTCCTCTTAAATACAAGGTTTGTTTCTCCAACTTAGATGCATAGCACTGGCAACAGAGGTTATCATAGTTAACTTGATGTGGACCACAGTTTATTTAAATGGCATATCTAAAAAAAATTAGTACTGGCTGGTTCAGCATAAAAATGTGGCAAAGTATTTTTCTGATATTCAACTAATTTTCATCTTGCCTGGGTTAGCAGTTTAATAAGAGTCAGTTTCTTCATTTGAATTCTCACAATTCTTTCCCAATCCAAAAAATACAGTCCTAAAATTATCAGAAACCTGTACTCAACTTGTCTGGGCCCTTTCCATCTTTTTGTGAACTTTCTTCTTCTTTCTTTTCTTTGAGACGGAGTCTCAGTCTGTCACCCAGACTGGAATGCAACAGCATGATCTCGGCTCATTGCAACCTCTGCCTCCTGGGTTCAAGTGATTCTCCTGCCTAGCCTCCAGAGGAGCTGGGATTACAGGCACATGCCACCACACCCGGCTAATTTTTGTATTTCTAGTAGAGACAGGCTTTCACCATGCTGGCCAGGCTGGTCTCCCAAAGTGCTGGGATTAGAGTTGTGAGCCACCATGGCTGGTCCTTTTTGTGAACCTTCTTAAAGACACAATACTTTAAGATTTTGTATGCTTTTGAAGTTAAAAAAAAAAAAAAAAACTATATCAGAATTAAACCACTAATTGTGGAAATTACTTAAAATGGTTATAACAAATAAAAAATTGATTATATCTGTGGTCTACAATAATGTATCATAACAACCATAATTATAACTATAGCATATATTAGATTTTTGAAATTTTCATACGATTTTGGATTATTAAAATACAAGTTGGCAAAGGTCAAACATCATTTTTTTGACCTTCTTAACACTCGCTGATATTGATGTTCCTCCAGCATTACAAAACACATTAAATGATAAACTATTTTTGATTACGGATTTTACTATTGAAGAAGATATAGTTCTTATATATACCACTAAATCTAACAGAAAAACTATCACATGCTTCATTTTGGCTAAACTGGATGATACTTTCAAAACTGTCTTCATTTTTTAATTAATTATATACGATTCATGCCCCTGTTGGATCTGAAGATTCTAAAATAATCTACTTATTTATGTATTAATGATTGGAAAAGGTAATGTACCTTATAAATCCTTATTTGAAGATCTGGTGGCCTTTGCAGAGGAAAATAGATTTCAGTTGAATACCAAAACGATGACAGATTTAGAATTAGGTGTAATCAAGTCTTCTAAAAGTGAATTTCAAAATGTTACAAATGAAGTTTGGTTTTTCCATTCAGACCAATGCCTTTTATGGAAAATTCAGATGAGTGAATTTGTTATACAATATGGCAACAATGAAAACTTCGTTTTAAAATGTGTTATTTGCCTGCATTGGCATTTCTTCCGGCTAATGACATTCCAGGAATTTTTAATAAATTAAAGCCACATTTGCCTCAAGAAGCCAATGAAGTTACTGACTGGTTCAATAACAATTATGTACACAGTAGAGTAAAATGACACTTAGTGTTTGTTTGATCACCAGAATTGTTTTGTAGTTCTATATTGAGTTTATTGAGGACATTTAATACTATTCTCCAGGCCGGGCGCGGTGGCTCAAGCCTGTAATCCCAGCACTTTGGGAGGCCGAGACGGGCGGATCACGAGGTCAGGAGATCGAGACCATCCTGGCTAACACGGTGAAACCCCGTCTCTACTAAAAATTACAAAAAACTAGCCAGGCGAGGTGGCGGGTGCCTGTAGTCCCAGCTACTCGGGAGGCTGAGGCAGGAGAATGGCGTGAACCCGGGAGGCGGAGCTTGCAGTGAGCCGAGATCTGGCCACTGCACTCCAGCCTGGGTGACAGAGCAAGACTCCGTCTCAAAAAAAAAAAAAAAAAAAAAAAAACTATTCTCCAAAATGGCTATACTAATTTACATTCCCACCAACAGTGCACAAGGGTTCCTTTTTATCCACATCCACTTGTTATCACTCGTCTTTTTGATACGAGCCATTCTAACAAGTGTGACACGATATTTCATTGTGGTTTTAATGTGCATTTTCCTGACAGGAGATATTGAGCATTTTTTTTTCATATATATGTTGGCTATATAGCTTCTTTCGAGAAATGTTTGCTCAGATACATTGCTCATATTTTAACGAAGTTATTTTTCTCGCTATTGAGTTCCTCGTATATTGGGCATATTACCCCCTTTTTAGATGCATGGTTTGCAAATATGTCCTCCTAATCAGTTCATTATTTTCACAGTCTGTTTAATTGTTTCTAGTTTGATGCAATCTTATTTGTCTACTTTTTGCATTTTTTTGTCTGTGCTTTTGGAGTCTTATCTGAAAAAATCATTGCCCAGACCAATGCCATGGAACTTTTCCCCTACCTGTTCTTCTGAGAACATTACGGTTTCAGGTCTTATGTTTAAAACACCGATTTATAGTCAGGTAATTTTTGTATATGGCATAAGATTGAAGTTTAATTTCATTCTTCCGCATGTGGATATTCAGTTTACCCAACACCATTTATTAAAGACTGTCCTTTCCCAATTGCTCTTGGCACCTTTGTTGAAAATCAACTCACCATAAATACTTGAGTTTATTTCTGGGCTTTCTATCCTGTGGCATTGGCTGATATATTTTTATGTTGTTGTTGTTGTTGTTTTGGCAGTACCATGCTCTTTTGATTGCAATAGTTTTATAATATATTTTGAAACCAGGGAGTATGAGGTCTCCAGCCTTGTTGTTTTTGCTTAAGATTGCCTATTTGGTGTCTTGTGGTTCCATACGAATTTTAGAATTTTTTTTTTGTGAAAAATGACATTGGAATTTTGATGGAGATTGCACTGAATCTGTAGATTGTTTTGTGTAGTATGGGCATTTTAACAGAATTAATGCTTCCAGTTCAAAAACACAGGATATCCCTGCATTTGTTTGTGTCTTCTTCAGTTTCTTTCAACAATGTTTTACAGTTTGAACATAGAGGTCTTTCATGTCCTGGTTAATTTTATCTCCAAGTATTTTTATTTTTTGGTACTATTGTAAATCAAATTGTTTTCTTGATTTCTTTTCTAGATAGTTTGCTATTATAGAAATGCTACTGATTTTGTACATTAATTTGGCATCCTGAATTTTTACTGAATTCACATATTACTTCTAACTAATACACTTCCTGGATTGGGATTTTTTTTTTTTTTTCCCTTAATTGAGGTAGAGTCTCAATCTGTCTCCCAGGCTGTGGCAGTGGTGTGATCTCAGCTCATTGCAATCTCTGCCTCCCAAGTTTAAGTGATTCTCCTGCCTCAGCTTCCAGAGTAGCTGAAACTGCAGGTGCCTGCCACCACACCTGGATAATTTTTGTATTTTTAGTAGAGAAGGGACTTCACCACGTTGGCCAGGTTGGTCTCAAACTCCTTGACCTCTCAAGTGATCTGCCCACCTTGGCCTCCCAAAGTGCTGGGATTATAAGCATCAGCCACCGTGCCCAGCCTGGATTGGGATTTCTATTTCCTTCTCCTAATTTAGAAAGTTTTCTGCCCATTATGTTTTTGAATATGTTTTCTGTTCTTTTTTCTCTTTTCCTTCTGCTAGCGTAATAATGTGATAATATTCTGCTTGATGGTGTTCCGTAAGTTTCTTAGACTGTTGGCGTTGTTTCTTTTTATTTTTTTCAGTTTTCTCCTGAAGCACAGAGATTAAGAGCCAGTGCTCCAGCAGGGACTGTATAATTTGGGCATTGTATATGTAGTACAAACCTCTCCTTGGGAAGAAGCTGGTGTTTCCTTCCCAAGTATAAGATTTTGTGCTCAGTGTGGAGTGAGTGTATCTCCACTTTTCCTAAGTGTTTTAATTTAGATAATTTTTCAGTTGCCCACTGTTTGAGAATCTTTCAACTGGATTCTGGCTTTCTCTAGGGGAGAACTGATCAGTGTGTAGGTGTTTACTTGGTGTATTCTTGGGAAGAGGGATATTCAGGAACCTCCTGTTTCTCCATTTTGCTGATGTCCTTCATCTCTGATAATTTTTATGACATTTATTGTAAATTTTACTTCTTTGAATATTGCATGTTATTGTGTTCCTGTAACTCTTCTTGAGCTTTGTTCTAGAATGTACTTAAGTAACTTGTGAACACTGACCTTTTCAGCCTTAAAGACTTGTTAGGTTGAAACCACAGCATTGTTCAGTCTAGAACATACTTCTGACTACTTCACCTGATGTCCTATAAAATGTGATACTTTCCTGAGTGGCTCCAGAAATAGGAACTATTCTTGGTTTTTCTGATTAGAAAAACCAAAACCACATTCTGTTGCCTTTAATATTTTCACTTGGTTCTTTCCCAGCCTGATGCAATTTCCTTAGGTGAATATGCTAATCAATACTCAGCTGAAAAACTGAAGGTGACCTTCAGATGTCTGCATTCTTTCTCTGTACTGCTCTCTCCTTTCTGGTGATCTTCCCTGTGAATTGCAGCTGATTTAGTTTTCTTGATTCTCAGCTCCATTTTAATTCGTTCTTCAGGTAAAGTGACCAACTACTCCTGTTATCATGGGATTTTGGTGGAAAGGGCTTGGGAAATTCAGAAGTTTCACTTTTAAGATGGAAAAAGCAAGGCAAATTGCAACAAGTTGGTCCTCTTACTGCCAAACTCTGCCTTGGTTCTGCCTCCTTTTGGTGCTGCAGTATTGGAAAGTCTCTCAAAACTGTCAACTGGAGAAACTATAGGGCTCAACTATTTGTTTCCAGTGTCTTGGGGATCACTGTTCTTCACTGCGTGACAACTAGCATCTTAAACCACTGTCTCATATATGTTGATTGTATTTTTTCCCCTTTAATTATTTCAAGGGGGATGATGAATCTTACTCCATTTTGAAATAACAGAAAGCAAAGTAGAAGCAGCCACCTTCTTCACAGGGCAGCAGGATGGGGTGAGTCAAACATCATTTTTAATCTGACAATGATACCCATATAATTTAACATATTAAATAATCCCGTTCAACACTCTTTTGAATGCTGCATTGACCCTCTTTAGTATCCAAAAGTTAGGAGTAAAAAATCCTTATTATTATTCTAAATGGAGTTTCACTCTTGTTGCCCAGGCTGCAGTGCAATGTCATGACCTCAGCTCATTGTAAGCTCCACCTGCCAGGTTCAAGTGATTCTCCTGCCTCAGCTCCCTGAGTAGCTGGTATTACAGGCACCCACCATGACACCCAGCATATTTTTACATTTTGAGTAGAAACGAGGTTTCACCACGTTGGACGGGCTGGTTTCGAACTCCTGACCTCAGATGATCCACCTGCCTCTGCCTCCCAAAGTGCTGAGATTACAGGCATTAGCCAAAATGCTTGGCAAAAAAAGACAATTTTTAAAAGATGAAATTTGATTTTGGGAAGCCTGTCAAATATGTCAAAAAGTTACAACCCTTTTTTGCATCTATGTTCATTAAAAAAAAAAAAAAAAGTTGGCGTGTAGTTTTCTTTTTTTTATTATGTACTTTCCTGTTTTTGGTATTAGGGTGATACTGGATTCATAGAATGATTTAGGAAGGATTTCCTCTATCTGTTGGAACAACTTCAGTAGGATTGGTACAAATTCTTCTTTGAATGTCTGATGGAACTCAGAGGTAAATCCATCTGGTCCTGGGCTCTTTTGTTGGCAATTTTTTATTACGGTTTCAATTTCATTATTTGTTACCGGTCGGTTGAGAGTTTCTATTTTTTCCTGCTTTAATCTAGGAGGGTTGCATATTTCAGAGAATTTATTTCTCTCCTCTAGGTTTTCTAGTTTGTGCATGTAAAGGTGTTCATAGTAGCCTTGAATGATCTTTTGTATTTCTGTGGCATTGGTTGTAATATCTTTAGCTTATCTGGATCTTCTATCAGCTTTTCTTGGTTAATCTGGGTAGTGGCCTATCAATTTTGTTTTTTGAAAGAACCAGTTTTTTCCCTCATTTATACTTTGTATTTTTATTTCAATTTCATTTAGTTTTGTTCTGATCTTTTTTCTTTCCTTCTGCTGGGTTTGGGTTTGGTTTGTTTTTGTTTCCCTAGTTCTTTGAGCCTAGGTTTTCTCTTTGGACTTCTTCAGCCTTTTAGATGTAGGCATTTAATGCTATGAACTTTCCTCTTACTATAGCTTTTGCAGGATGCCAGAGGTTTTGAGAATTTGTGTCACTACTGTCATTCAATTCAAAGAATTTTTAAATTTTCGTCTTCATTTTGTTGACCTAAAAATCATTTAGAAGAAAATTATTTAACTTTCATGTATTTTTATAGTTTTGAAGGCTAATCTTGGAGTTGATTTCCAATTTTATTTCACTGTGGTCTGCGAGAGTACTCAATATAATCTTGATTTTTAAATATTTCCTGAGACTTGTTTTGTGGTCTATCATATGCTCTATCTTGAAGAATGTTCTGTGTGCTGATAAAAAGAATGTATATTCTGCAGTTTTTGGGTAGAATGTTTTGTAAACATCTGTTAAGTCCAGTTGTTCTAGAGTATCATTTAAGTCTATTGTTTAATTGTGGACTTTGTCAACAAAATTAGTTAAGACAAGACGGTCAGAAAAGCACCTTAAAGATGAGTTGTAAACATTTAAAACAATAGTAAATGTTTATAATGCAAGGCAGACATTTTACAAATAGAGATTTTCTTTAAAGACGTAAATTTATTTTATTAAAACATTTCAAGATAGTTAAATTCCAGAAAGGTGTAATTTCATTCAAAACCTAGTTCTTCTAACTTAGATACTGTTTCTTAGCTATAATTACTGAGTTCAGGATGGAATCCATTAAGAAATAGGACAAAGAAAGAATAAGCCTGAACTCAGCATACACCTAAAGAATTTTTAATTTTATTAATTTATATATATAAACAAGCTTACTTTACATGAGGGTCTACTTTTACAAACACTTTATCTAGGATAGGTTTGTTTACATCCTCAAAGAGGGATGGCAGCTAAGCAAAAAGGTAAGATTTAATTTTTCTTAATTTTTAATATCAATTTATTATAGATACATATATTAATCAATATTCTCTCCATGGGATTCTCCTATTCTCCTTACTGGAAGCAACATGTGGGAGGGAGAAATGATAATAATATACAAATATATTTCCTGCCATGTGGCCCACCTCTAGAAGTCACTTACTTCCACGCCATCAGATGTGTTTTTCCATATGTCTCTTTCTCTTAAAAGCACCTCTGATTAAGTTGAGCCCAATCACGATAATCTCCCTTTTTTGATGAACACAAAGTCAACACGTTAGTAACCTAATTTTATGAGTAATTTCTCACCACAGTCATTTTTTTAAAAAATACTCAAGAGGAAAGGATTACACAACAGGTGTGCAACAGACTGGGAATCTGAGGGATGATCTTAAAATTTTGCCCACCCACCTGAATAGAGTTTTAAAATAATCTCTTAGTTATTTCATTCTCTAAGTAAACAAAGATATCATCTGTCAATAATAATTAACTCCTTTCCAGTTTTTTTTTTTTTTGAGATGGAGTCTCGCTTTGTTGCCCAGGCTGGAGTGCAATGGAGCAATCTCAGCTCACTACAACCTCTGCCTCCCGGGTTCAAGCAATTCTCCCGACATCAGCCTCTCAAGCAACTGGGATTACAGGCGCCCACCACCACGCTGGCTAATTTTTGTATTTTTTAGTAGAGACGGGGTTTTGCCATGTTGGCCAGGCTGGTCTTGAACTCCTGACCTCAGGTGATCTGCCCACTTCAACCTCCCAAAGTGTTGGGATTACGGGTGTGAGGCACTGCTCCTGGCCTCCAGATTTATTCATTACAAATATTAACTACCATCTTTTTTTCTGGCTTATTTCTCCCTTGTGTATCATTTTATACATTTACACACACCTAGAACAATGAAAATGTATCCAATTATTCAATTTTTGTTAAATTTTTATTAAAATCGAATGTTAAAAATTATTTTTGTTTGTAGATGGTTTTTATTGTCGTACTCAAGAGTGTTATCTGTAGAGAAAAAGTTGCCTTTTTAATACTGCCTCTGCTATTGTGAACAAGTCATTTCTCTCAGTGGCTCTGTTTCTAGCTCTGTATAATGAAGATAATAGTAAGACCTATTATTTATTTATTATTTTTGAGACACAGTCTCACTCTGTTGGCCAAGCTGGAGTGCAGTGCTGTGATCTCAGCTCACTGCAACCTCTGCCACCTGGGTTTAAGTGATTCTCCTGCCTCAACCTCCCGAGTAGCTGGGATTACAGGTGCCTACCACCACGCCTGGCTAATTTTTGTATTTTTAGTAGAGACAGGGTTTCACCACCTTGGCCAGGCTGGTCTTGAACTCCTGACCTCGTGAACCACCCGTCATGGCCTCTCAAAGTGCTGGGATTACAGGTGTAAGCCACCGCTCACAGCCAGACCTGTTATTAAGTTACTGTAAAAAAAAATAAATGTATTGGCCGGGTGCGATGACTCACACCTGTAATCCCAGCACTTTAGGGGGCTAAGGTGGGTGGATCACCTGAGGTTGGGAGTTTGAGACCAGCCTGTCCAACATGGAGAAACCTCTTCTCTACTAAAAAAAAAAAATACAAAATTAGCCAGGCATGGTGGTGCATGCCTGTAATCCCAGCTACTTCGGGGACTGAGGCAGGATAATTGCTTGCTGGGAGGTGGAGGTTGTGGTGAGCTGAGATTGCACCATTGCACTCCAGCCTGGACAATAAGAGTGAAACTCCATCTCAAAAAAAAAAAAAAAAAAAAAAAAGGCCAGGCACAGTGGATCACTCCTGTAATCCCAGCACTTTGGGAGGCCAAGGTGGTCGGATCACCTGGGGTCGGGAGTTCAACACCAGCCTAACCAATATGGAGAAACTGGTCTCTACCAAAAATACAAAATTACCTGGGCATGGTGATGCATGCCTGTAATCCTAGCTACTTGGAGGCTAAGGCAGGAGAATCACTTGAAGGTGGGAGGCAGAGGTTACAGTAAGCCGAGATCACACCATTGCACTCCAGCCTGGGCAACAAGGGCGAAACTCTATCTTAAAATATAAATAAATAAATAATAAATAAATTTATTGATGCATATATGGTGTTATGGTTAGTGCTAGTATAAATTAGCTACTTTTAATAGGATATTTATATGCTGTTACATTAATACATATTTTAAAAAAGAAATATCTTTTCATAACAAGTTTTTTGAATATATATTTAAATTAATTCTTCTAAGAATGTGGTATAGATACAAAACAAAACACTATTTAGCTTTAAAAAGGGGTACGTCCCATTATTTGAAACCAGATAGATACATTTAGAAGACATTATGTATGCTAGATAAAATAAGCCAGACACAGAAAGACAAATACTGAATGATCTTATTTTTATGTAGAATATAATAAAGTTCAACTCAAAAAAGCAGAAAGTGAAATAACAGTTACCAGACGCTAGGGGTGATAAGAAGAGAACAGATAGTTTTTCCTCTAAGGGTACAAAGTTTTAAATAGGGTAAGGAGGTTTTGAGATCTGTTGCACACCAGGATGACCACAGTAAACAATAATGTATTAGCCAGGTGTGGTGGCTCACGCCTGTAAGCCCAACAATTTGGGAAGCCAAGGTGGGTGGATCACAAGGTCAGGAGTTTGAGACCAGCCTGGCCAATACGGTGAAACCCCATCTCTACTAAAAATACAAAAATTAGCCGGACATGGTGGTGTGCCCCTGTAGTCCCAGCTACTCAGGAGGCTGAGGCAGGAGAATTGCATGAACCCAGGAGGTGGAGGTTGCAATGAGCCAAGATTGGGCCATTGCACTCCAGCCTGGGCAACAGAGTGAGACTCTGTCTCAAAAAAAAAAAAAAAAAAAGTATTGTATATTTCAAAACAACTGAGCGAACTTCAAATGTCTCCCCACAAAAAAATGATAGGTAAGAAAGTTAATGTTATTTAACTTAATTGTTCTATATTATATGCATATATTAAAACATAACATTGCACCCCATAAATGTATACAACTATGATTTGTCAATCAAAAATAGTATTAACTTTTTTCTTAAAGAGAGAGAAATAAACCTTAAGAAATCGGGCCAGAGAAAAAAAGTGCTTTTTCAATCTCAACATTTCAGAAAACATCTGGTGCGGTGGCTCACACCTGTAATTCCAGCAATTTCAGAGGCCGAGGCGGATGGATCACCTGAGGTCGGGAGTTCAAGACAGCCTGACCAACATGGAGAAACCCAGTCTCTACTAAAATACAAAATTAGCTGGGTGTGGTGGCGCATGCCTGTAATCCCAGCTACTCGGGAGGCTGAGGCAGGAGAATCACTTGAACCCGGAAGGCGGAGGTTGCAGTGAGCTGAGATCATGCCATTGCATTCTAGCCTGGGCAACAAGAGCAAAACTCCATCTCAAAGCAAAACAAAACAAAAATTTCAGAAAACATATACATATATTTTTTGTATCTCAAATGGCTTCCTCAATTAGTAACGTAGGTAAGTAAATGTTTAATATTATAAGCATTCTGAACTCAACATTCAGAAATATGTTGATATTTCCTATTCAAAATAATACTTTAAAAGACAGATGTTAAAACAACTGTTTAGAGTAAAATTCTGATTTTTTCTTAAAAAAAATATTTGAATATATATTTTACACTATATTTAAATTTATCCAATAAGCATAATTACTCAACAATAAGAAAATTATTATAAGGAACCAATTTGCCTTATTTAATTTTAAAACTGACAAGCACATGATGTTTAAGTGCTTACTTATCTAGTGTTACTGGAGTGTTAAAGAGCAGCACTCAATAAGAAATCTTTTCATTGATATTTATATCTATGCTGTAAGTGAATATAGATTATAATGTAACAGAATTAACAAATAAAAGCTAATAAATTTTCTTTACACTCACTGTTTGTTGGGCACTCTTCTGGTACCTTTATTTGCATTAATTGCTTTAATCTGACAAAAACCCTAGAATTTATGCACTGTCATCCTCACTGTACAGCTGTACTCAGGTCATACAGCCTATACGTGGCAGAACTCGGATGCAATCAGAAACCACCTGATACTGAGTTTCAATCTTAACCATTTATGCCCAACACCCTCATAGCCAATTCTTTTTATATCTGACCTAACATTTTGCTTTGAATTTTCTAATTTTGTAGAAATAAAAATCTAGAAAACAATTATTTTAATCACAGTGTGTAGAACTTGATTTTTGGATTAAAGTAGTCATTACTAAGCCAAACACAAATACTTTGTTAAACGGATTCTAATATCCCTCTTATGACTTAAAACAGTCACTAATTTTACTTTTGAAATGTAGTGAGTTTTTATATTAAAAGCTAGGATAAGCCTAAAATTATATATAAAAAAAATTGTGGTCTATATGTACATCATCATACATTCAGTGGTCTACAGTTTTTTAAAGTTTTAGAAACACTAAAATAAGAATATTTTTCCTATCAAATAATTAGGGAATATTGAGTTTTCTCAGGAACTAAAATGAAATAGATTGAAATTACCGTATCAGTCTCTTACCAATGACCAAGGATTGGGTAGTTAAGTGACCAATAATAACATCTGTAGACTTAACTTCACCGACTAAAAAAATTAAATAAAATGAGAAAAATTTCTCCAAATTGTTACATCAATATGTAAACGAAATATTATTCCAAATTTCAAATGCACAGGAAATCATTTTATTTTGCAACACTTAACATTCACACTTAAAAACAGAAGATTCAGGCCGGGCGCAGTGGCTCACGCCTGTAATCCCAGCACTTTGGGAGGCTGAGATGGGAGGATCACGAGGTCCGAGGAGATCAAGACCATCCTGGCGAACACTGTGAAATCCCATCTCTACCAAAAAATACAAAAACTTAGCTGGGCGTGGTGGCGGGCACCTGTAGTCCCAGCTACTCGGGAGGCTGAGGCAGGAGAATGGCATGAATCCGGGAGGCAGCGCCTGCAGTGAGCCGAGATCATGCCACTGCACTCCAGCCTGGGTGACAGAGCGAGACTCCATCTCAAAAAAAAAAAAAAAACCACAAGATTCTGTATACCAATGTCAGCTGTGCTATATCATAGAAAATCACATTTAATATTCTTCACTTGCCACTAATTCTCTTAATATTTTAAGATCTGTTGTTGTTGTTGAGATTGAGTCTCGCTCTGTCACCTAGGCTAAAGTGCAATGGCACAATCTTGGCTCACTGCAACCTCTGCCTCCCAGATTCAAGTGATTCTCCTGCCTCAGCCTCCTGAGTAGCTGGGATTACAGGCATGTGCCACCATACCGGGCTAATTTTTGTATTTTTCATAGAGACAGGGTTTCACTACGTTGGCGAGACTGGTCTCGAACTCCTGACTTCATGATCCACCTGCCACAGCCTCTCAAAGTGTTGGGATTACAGGTGTGAGCCACTGTGCCTGGCCTTAAGATACGGTTTCTATTACATTTTATATTTGCCACACTTTGTGTAAGAATCTAAGAAGAATTTTTTTTGGCGGGGTGTGGTAGCTAATGTCTGTAATGCCAGCACTTTGGGAGGCCAAGGTGGGTAGATTACTTGAGGTCAGGAGTTCAAGACCAGCCTGGCCAACATGGTGAAACCCCATCTCTACTAAAAATATAAAAATTACCTGGATATGGTGGCAGGTGCCTGTAATCCCAGCTACTTGGGATTCTGAGGCAGGAGAATCACTTGAACCTGGGAGGCACAGATCGCAGTGATCCAAGATCACACCACTGCACTCTGGCCTGGGTAACAGAGTGAGACTCCAACTAAAAAAAAGAAAGAAAGAAAAAAGGTTTTGCCACATTATTCACACTTGGAATTCGCCAGTATAAATTATATTACCTACAATCAAGTGTGAAAAACATTTAAAGGCTTTTTCACATTCTTCACATTTCCAGGATTTTGTACCCGTATGATTACTTTTATGTTTGTAAAAGTTTAAGGTGTTGTTAAAAGCATTGTCACATCTTTCAGATTTGCAGAATATCTCTCTAGGATGAATTATCTTATGTCTATTAAGAACTGAGGACTTGTTAAAGGCTTTGTAAAGTTCTTCACACTTTTATGTTTTCTCTCCAGTATTACGTGTAATAAGATTTGAGAACTTGTTAAAGGCTTCATCACATTCTTCACATTAGTAGGGTTTATTTTTCTTTTTTTTTTTTTGAGACGGAGTCTCGCTCTGTCGCCCGGGCTGGAGTGCAGTGGCCGGATCTCAGCTCACTGCAAGCTCCGCCTCCCAGGTTTATGCCATTCTCCTGCCTCAGCCTCCCGAGTAGCTGGGACTACAGGCGCCCGCCACCTTGCCTGGCTAGTTTTTTGTATTTTTTAGTAGAGACGGGGTTTCACGGTGTTCGCCAGGATGGTCTCGATCTCCTGACCTTGTGATCCTCCCGTCTCGGCCTCCCAGAGTGCTGGGATTACAGGCTTGAGCCACCGCGCCCGGCCTAGTAGGGTTTATTTTTCACATGAATTCTCATTTTTAGTAAAAGTCAAGGACTGGTTAAAGGCTTTGCCACATTTAACACATTTGTATGGTTTCTCTCCAGTATGAATTATCTTATGTTTAGTAAAGGTTGAGAATTGGTTAAAAGCTTTGCCATATTCTTCACACTTTCAGGGTTTCTCTCTAGTATGAATTCTCTTATGTTTAGTAAGGTTTGAGGACTGCTTAAATGCTTTGCCACATTCTTCACATTTGTAGGGTTTCTCTCCAGTATGAATTATCTTATGTGTAGTAAGGCTTGAGGACTGCTCAAATGCTTTGCCACATTCCTCACATTTGTAGGGTTTCTCTCCAGTATGAATTCTCTTATGTCTAGTAAGCCTTGAGGACTGCTTAAATGCTTTGCCACATTCTTCACATTTGTAGGGTTTCTCTCCAGTATGAATTATCTTATGCACAGTAAGGTTTGAAGACTGGTTGAAGGCTTTGCCACATTCTTCACATTTGTAGGGTTTCTCGCCAGTATGAATTATCTTATGCACAGTAAGGTTTGAAGACTGGTTGAAGGCTTTGCCACATTCTTCACATTTGTAGGGTTTCTCGCCAGTATGAATTATCTTATGCACAGTAAGGTTTGAAGACTGGTTGAAGGCTTTGCCACATTCTTCACATTTGTAGGGTTTCTCTCCAGTATGAATTCTCTTATGCATAATAAGGTTTGAAGACTGGTTGAAGGCTTTGCCACATTCTTCACATTTGTAGGGTTTCTCTCCAGTATGAATTATCTTATGCATAGTAAGGATGGAAGACTGGTTGAAGGCTTTGCCACATTCTTCACATTTGTAGGGTTTCTCACCAGTATGAATTATCTTATGCATAGTAAGGTTTGAGAAACGGTTAAAGGCTTTGCCACATTCTTCACATTTGTAGTATTTCTCTCCAGTATGAATTCTCTTCTGTCTAGTAAGGCTTGAGGACTGCTTAAATGCTTTGCCACATTCTTCACATTTATAGTGTTTCTCTCCAGTATGAATTCTCTCATGTTGACTAAGGATTGAGGGCCAGTTAAAGGCTTTGCCACATTCTTCACATTTGTAGAGTTTCTTTCCAGTATGAATTCTTTCATGTTGAGTTAGTTGAGAGAGCATGCAAAATGATTTGCCACATTTTTTACATTTGAAAGGTTTCTTTCCAGTATGTCTTATTTTAGGTCTATTTGAATTTGAAAATATATGAAACCCTTTTATATATGTATAACATTGAAATATTTTGCTCTGGGTAGTTGTGAAACATTGATTAAGTCCATTATAACCTCCTTTGTGCAGCTTACACTCATTCACACTTCTACAGCCTTTATTTAATTGTAAGTTCTTATGTCCACATTTATTGTATCTCCTCAGTATCATTTTTTGGAAAGAATCTTTTATGTTTTGCTCTGGCCAAAGTTCTTCAACAAAATGAGAACGCATAACTAAAAGAAATTAAAACAACAAATTACTCCACTTACTAGGCTCAGATAAATATACAAATCAAACCTATAAAAGCATACAAATGACATAAGCAAAATAGCATATCAAAATACCACAGGGTCTAATTTCTTCATAAATATATAAATGAAACAAAAACTTAAGGGTCAAAATACATTTGTGGAAAATGTATAAATGAGTTAAATGTGTGCAGTGCCACAGGTGAGCACAATGCAGAATCATACAAAAGGAAAAGAAAAGTACATTACATTTAACCAATACAGCTATTCCTGCCCCCTAATATAACACAGTGCCTTCAGAAGCAAATTGCCAACTCCTGGTTTCTATTTTAAAATACAAGAAAAATATTGGCACATACATCTAAATTTCTGGCTTCTAGGGGTCTTACCAGACACTGGTTTCGGTCTCCTATAACACAAAATGCTGAAATTAATGGGGATATACTTTGGAATAACAGTTTGAGAGTGCTGAAGATAAATGGTACAGCACCACAGAGACTGCAGTATTACAGACAGGGAAGAGGTGTATCAAGTGATTACTGACTATTAAGAAGAAATATGAATAAACTCAACTAAAAAAACACACACAAAAAAAATTTCAGACAAGACACATTCTAAGGACATGTATGAGAGACTCACAGAATCTCTAGCCAAGACAATTTGTTTCAGACTATGCCAGGAGAAAGCTACTACATTATAAAGATTGTGACAGGTAGCTTGTTTTTAATGTCCAAATCCCAATGAAAGATTATAATGTATATAAAATATTAGGGCAGCACAGGCCCATCAAAAACATTATTAAACTTTCAGAACACAACCATAAAAATGATATAAATATGAAGAAGCTGAACAAACCAACTAGGATACACACACACAAAATATTTATAACACACAAAAATATTAGAAGAATTTCAAAAGTCACAGACAAAAAGATAATCTTAGGAGTGGCAAGACAAAAGTGATGTGTCATTTATTAGCATAGTCTTATAACCAGTGAATCTGTGAACAAGAATTTTGCAGGCAAGAAGGCAACTGTGTGACATAGTCAAAGTCCTAGAAAAAAAAATTCTGTCGAGTGAGAAAAATATCATCAGCAAACTGTTCTAACAAATAAGAAGTAAAAGACATTCTAAAATAATTAAATCCTGAGAAAGTATATTGGCACTACATATGTCCTATATAGCAAAAATGCTGAAAGCAGTTCCTTCTACTGAAAATAACATGATGCAATAAAAAACAACAAATAATCACACGTAAATACTAACTTTCTGGGAAAAATATGCACATACACAAAATTTCACAGCATTACCATAATGGTGCAGAAAACACTTTTAATTTTTCTCTAAAAGTTGAAAGATAAAAGCATAGAAATTATCATCTATTAATGAATATACAACACAAAAAGATACAATTAGCTACATCAGTAACCAAGTTGAGAGCAGATGTAATGAGGAAGAATTTTTGTATGCAACTGAAGTTAATTTTTTACCAGATTAAAATATATTGCTGTACCTTTTAAGTTTTATGTAATCCCCAAGATACCAGAAAGAAAATATCCGTATAGATACACAAAAGAAAATGAGAAAGGAGGCCGGGCGCGGTGGCTCAAGCCTGTAATCCCAGCACTTTGGGAGGCCGAGACGGGTGGATCACGAGGTCAGGAGATCGAGACCATCCTGGCTAACACGGTGAAACCCCGTCTCTACTAAAAATACAAAAAAAAAAACTAGCCGGGCGAGGTGGCGGGCGCCTGTAGTCCCAGCTACTCGGGAGGCTGAGGCAGGAGAATGGCGTGAACCCAGGAGGCGGAGCTTGCAATGAGCTGAGATCAGGCCACTGCACTTCAGCCTGGGTGACAGAGCGAGACTCCGTCTTAAAAAAAAAAAAAAAAAGAAAATGAGAAAGTATAAGCATATGAATACAAAAATCAAAAAGACACAAAAAAGACAGAAAAAGAGAAAATGAGGGACAAAAATAAAATAAAACAATTAATAGAATAACATTAGTCTTTCTCCTTTAGAAAATTACTTAAATAAATATAAAATTAACTTCCCAATCAAGAGACATACCTTAGAAAAGTATTTAAATATATATAAAATTAACTTTTCAATCAAGAGACATACTTTCAATAAAAGGATTTATTTGAAAATTTACAAATCAAGATCCAACTTGCCTTTCTGCAAGAGGCAGTTGAGATCTAATAAAATAATGAAAGTGGCAAGATGGAAGTAGACATTGCATGCAAACATTAACCAAATAAAAGAAGAGGTCAAAATAACATTATACAAGCAAAATCTTAAGCCAAAAACTGTCATACTTTATAAAATGTACTTGAAATCAAAACTCCAAAGGGAAAAAGAACATTAAACAATAATAGATTTACTGGGAACCTATAACAAATGTGTGTGTGTGTGTGTGTGTGTGTGTCTGTATCTCACGTTAGAATTCCTAATAAATGAAGCAAATATTGACAGAATTGAAGAAGCACATAGAAAGCAACATAGAGAGCAATATAATTACAGTAGGATATTTCAATACTCCACTTTTTGTAATAATAAGACAAGACAGAATATTAGTAAGTGAACAGAGGACTTAAAGGCAACATAAAACAAATATTTTTAACAGAGGTATAGAGAACACTCCTCAGCATCAGGATATACACTCTTTTCAATAGCCCATACAACATTCTCCTTGATAGTTCACCTGTTAGGCCAAAAAAAAAAGTCTTAAAATTTTTTAAACTGAAATTTTATGGATTACTTTGTATGACCAAAATGGAATAAGACCGTAAAACAATAATAGAAACAGCTGAAAAATTTACAGATATATGGAAAGTAACAGGCGTGGTGCGGTGGCTCACGCATGTAATCCCAGCACTTTGGGAGGTCAAGGCAGGCAGATCATGAGTTCAGGAGATCGAGACCATCCTGGCCAACATGGTGAAACTCATCTCTACTAAAATATAAAAAATTATCTGGGTGTGGTGGCACGCGCCTGTAATCCCAGGTACTTGGGAGGCTGAGGCAGGGGAATTGCTTGAACCTGGGAGGCAGAGGTTACAGTGAGCCAAGATCCTGTCATTGCACTCCAGCCTGGGTGACAAGAGTGGAAACTCTGTCTCAAAAAAAAAAAAGAAAGTAACACACCCTTGAGTGTGCTCTTGTTCAAAGGTTAAAATGATTACTACTGTGACACTGTTCATGCTGCTCTATGTAATCTTCACATTGAATGCATGTTTTTCAAAATTCTCACTGCATTTTCGAAGAGCTACGAACAGCAACCCAAAAAGTATAGCAAATTTCAAGAGACAACAACGTACAGAAAAATCTTCAAAAAGAGGAACAACGTTAGAGCCATTATAGTTCCTGATTTCAAAACACATTAAAAAGCTACAGAATTAGGCCAGGTGCAGTGACTCACACCTGTAATCACAGCACTTTGGGAGGCCATGGTGGGCGAATCACAAGGTCAGGAGTTTGAGACCAGCCTGCCCATCATACTGAAACCCCGTTTCCACTAAAAATACAAAAATTAGCCAGGTGTGGTGGCATGCACCTGTAGTCCCAGCTACTCAAGAGGCTGAAGTGGGAGCATCACTTGAACCCAGGAGGCGGAGGCTGCAGTGAGCTGAGACCATGCCATTACACTACAGCCTGGCCTGGGTGACAGAGTGAGACTCCATCTCAAAAAAAAACAAAAATAAAACAAACAAAAAACCCCAAACAACAACAACAATAAAAAAAACAAGCTACAGAATTAAAACAAATTGGTAGGAGTCTCAAGGTGAAAAAGTAGACTAATCAAATAGAATGCTGCACATATATAAACTTTCACATATATGGTAATGTAAAGAGTGATTTGCATACCCATAATTACTGCAACATTTTTACTGAAGCCAACAGGTAAATGCAAGCAAATTTCTGTCACCAAATCATTCAGTATACATAATTTGAAATATAAAAATATTGGAATGTCAAAGCTGGGTGTGGTGGCTCATGCCTGTAATTCCAGCACTTTGGGAGGCTGAGATGGACAGATCACGAGGTCAGGAGTTTGAGACCAGCCTGGCCAATATGGTGAAACCCCTCCTCTACTAAAAATACACAAATTAGTTGGGCGTGGTGGTACGTGCCTGTAGTGCCAGCTACTCTGGAGGCTGAGGCAGGAGAATTGCTTGAACCCAGGAGGTGGAGGTTGCAGTGTGCCAAGATTGAGCCACTGAACTCCAGCCTGGGCGACAGAGTGAGACTCGTCTCAAAAACAAACAAAACAAAACAAAAATTGGAATACACCCAGATTTTAAAACGCAGCAAATATTCTAACAACTATAAAGTGAAAATTCAATGACACGATGCAAAATAAAATGAGCCAGTCACAGGTTTTGAGAACATGGACATCCAAATCATGTTATAGACCAAAGAGGCTTAACAGACTCATACAAAACTTTCCAGTCAAAAGCAAGAGATCCTCTCTAGTAAAAAGCACAATATTCCTATTTGTACCTGGTATATTCCGTTAGGACATATACCAAATGTTATTAAATTTAAGAATACTAGCTGGGTGCAGTGGCTCATGCCTATAATCCCAATATTTTGAGAGACCAAGGTGGGAGGATCACTTGCGGACAGAAGTTTGAGACCAACCTGAGCAACATAGTGAGACCCTGTGTCTACAAATAATCAAAAAAATTAGCCAGACATGTTAGTGCATGATGTCGTTTCAGCTATTCAGGAGGATAAGGTGGAAGGATCACTTGAGCAAAGGAGGTTGAGGATGCATTGAACCAACATCATGCCATTGCACTCCAATCTGGGTGACAGAGTAAGATCCTATCTCAAAACAACAACAAATAAATAAGATCAAAATTATTCAGTTTTCTGACAAAAACTGAATGAAACTAAAAATTATGAGCAAAAGTAAAACTAGCAGATCAAAAAGTAAATGAAAATTAAACACATTATTCAACATTTTCTTGCTCAGGGGTCAAAAATTTAATTTTTCAAGGATGTCAATACAAATTATAGTGGTGAACAAATTCAATATAATCTCTATAATCCAATAGCATAGTTTTTTTTTTGTTTTTTTTTTTTTTTACAGAAATACTGTTTAGAATTTTAAAATTTGATTATAAACTATAGCCAAACACCCATAAAGAAGAACAAAGAGGGCCAGGTGTGGTGGCACATGCCTGTAGCTGAGACGGGCGAATCACTTTAAGTCAGGAGCTCAAGACCAGCCTGACCAACAAGGAGAACCCTGACTCTACTAAAAATACAAAAGTTAGCCAGGCATGGTGGTGGGTGTGTGTAGTCCCAGCTACTTGGGAATCTGAGGCAGGAGAATAGTTTGATTCCAGGAGGCAGAGGTTTAAGTGAGCTGAGATCGTACCACTGCACTCCAACCTGGATGAAGGAGCAAGATTCCATCTCCAAAAAAAAAAAAAAAGGAATGAAGAGGCATTATAGTTTCTAATTTCAAAACATATTAAAAGCTACAATAACAAAAACAATGTGGCATTGACACAAAGACAGATAAACAGATGAAATAACAGAATAGAGAACCTGCGAATGAACTCTCCCATATATGGTGAAATCATCTTCCACAAAGTTGCCATGAACACACAGTAGAAAAAATATAAACTCTTCAAAAAATAATGTTGAGCCTGGCTAATATGACAAAACCCTGTCTCTACTAAAAATACAAAAATTAGCTGGGCACGATGGTGGGCACCTGTAATCCTAGCTACTTGGGATGCTGAGGCAGGAGAATCGCTTGAGCCAGGGAGGTGGAGGTTGCAGTGAGCCAACATCAGGCCACTGCACTCCAGCCTAGGTGACAGAGCAAGACTCTGTCTCAAAAAATAATATGTTGAAAAATGACTATTAACACTGATAAAATAAAGTTGGATCATTTCATTGAACCATATATGAAAAATATTTTAAATAAAATGCTTAGAAATAAAAAGAAACTAATAAATCTCTTAGAAAAAATATGGGGAAAAGAAATGGCATTCATCTCAGCACCATTTTCTTAGATACAACATTAAACGCATGAGCAAAAAACAAAAAACTAGCCAGGCACAGTGGCTCACGCCTGTAACCCCAGCACTTTGGGAGGCTGAGGAGGGCGGATCACCAGAGGTCAGGAGTTCAAGACCAGCCTGGCCAAGATAGTGAAACCCCGTCTCTACTAAAAATACAAAAAAATTAGCCAGGTGTGGTTGCATGCACTCATAGTCCAAGCTACTCAGGAGGTTGACAGGAGAATTGCTTGAACCCGGGAGGCAAAGGTCGCAATGAGCCGAGATCTCACCACTACACTTCAGACTGGGTGACAGAGCAAGACTCCCTTTCAAAAATAATAATAATAATTTTAAAAAAACAGAAAAACTTAACTGCAGTATACTTCAAAATTTTTGCACATCAAAGAAAATATTCAATAGGTGACAATGCCTCCTAGGAAATTGGTAAAAATATTTGCAAATCGCAGGTGACAGGAATTAATATGAGAATATATAAACAACTCTTAAAACTGAAAAATAAAGTTGAATAACTTGTTTTACAAATAGAAAAATAATTGAACTAATTTTTATCAAAAAAGATACACAAAGGCCGGAATTACGGTGGCTCACACCTGTAATTCCAGCAATTTGGGAGGCCAAGGCGGGCGGATCACCTGATGTCAGCAGTTCAAGATCAACCTGGACAACATGGTGAAACCCCATCTCCACTAAAAATACAAAAATTAGCTGGGCGTGGTCGTGGGCACCTGAAATCCCAGCTACTTGGGAGGGTGCGGCAGGAGAAACGCTTGAACCTGGGAGGCAGAGGTTGCTGTGAGCCAAGATCATGCCACTGCACTCCAGCCTCGGTGGCAGAACGAGACCCCCTCTTAAAAAAAAAAAAAAAGTATATATATATATATATATATATATATATATATATATATATATATATATATATATATCTACACACACACACACACACACACAGACATAAATGGAAAAAAAAGAAGTACTTAAGAAGACACACAAAATTATTAATTTATAGAGAAATGCATAGAAATCGAATGACAAAATTACCTGACACCCATTAGAATGGGCACTATAATTTTTTTTGAAAACACCAAATCTTCTGATGACACAATAAAAATGAAATCCATGTTGATTTTTGGTGAAAAACAAGAATGAAGTCATTACTTAAAAATATTACATTGGCCGGACGTGGTGCCTCATACCTGTAATCCCAGCACTTTGGGAGCCCAAGACGGGCAGATCACATGAGGCCAGGAGTTCGAGACCAACCTGACCAACATGGAGAAACCCCATCTCTACTAAAAGTACAAAATTAGCCGGGCATGGTGGCACATGCCTGTAATCCCAGCTACTCAGAAGGCTGAGGCAGGAGAATCGCTTGAACCCGGGAGGGGGAGGTTGCGGTGATCTCACTCCACCTCATAAAAAAAAAAAAAGTTATAAATATTTCTCAAATAATTAAAAATAATATTATCAAATACAGCAGTCCCATTTATAAATCTATATCCAAAATATGCAACACAGAACCTGGAAGACATATGTCAACATCCATGTTTATTGTACCAGTATTCACAAAAGCAAAAAAACTGAAGCAACCCAGATATCTCCTTGATTTATAAACACATCAAAAAATGTAACATATACACGCAATGAAATATTATTCAGCCTTAAAAAAACTTCTTACATTTTAAGATAAACTTTGAAAATACTGTGTCACCTGAAATAAGCCAGTAACAAAATGATGAATACTATGATTCCACTTATATGAGATATTTTAAGTAGTCACACTCATAAAAAAAAAAGTAGAAAGGTGTTTGTCAAGGGCTCCACAGAGGGTAAAATGGGTTGTTGTTACTTAATGGGTATTGAGTTTTAATTTCACAAGATGTTAAAATTTTAGAAGTCTTTTGCATAACAATGTGAATAGACTTAACATGCCTGAAATGTAGACTTTTTTCAGACAGGGTCTCACTCTGTCACCCAAGCTGGAGTGCAGTGGCACAATTATGGTTCACATTAGTCTCAAACTCTCAGTCTCAAGTAATCCTCGCTTCTCAATCTGCCAAGTAGCTGGGACCACAGGTGCATACCAACATGCCTGGCCAGTTTTAACATTTTTTTTGTGGAGAGAAAATCTTTATATCTTTCCCAGGCTGGTCTCAACATTTTGGGCTCAAGAGATTCTCCTGTCTTGGCCTCCCAAAATGTGAGAATTACAGATGTGAGCCACCACTATGCCTAGGCCTGAAATATACACTTCAATAGATTTAAGATGGTAAATTTTACATGTTTTTACAACAAATTTTTTAAAAGAAAAATGAAAAACTACAGAATTATAAATCTTTTCAAAAATTACCTTCAAATCACAAAACTGCTTCTCTTACACAAAGGAAACAAATGTTCATCATTAAACACATGGTGAGAATAAGACTATTTCCATGACTACTCACTGAGACAAGATAAAACAACCATTGAAAATAGCTAAGAGGCCGGGCGCGGTGGCTCAAGCCTGTAATCCCAGCACTTTGGGAGGCCGAGACGGGCGGATCACGAGGTCAGGAGATCGAGACCATCCTGGCTAACACAGTGAAACCCCGTCTCTACTAAAAAAAATACAAAAAACTAGCCGGGCGAGGTGGCGGGCGCCTGTAGTCCCAGCTACCGGGAGGCTGAGGCAGGAGAATGGCGTGAACCCGGGAGGCAGAGCTTGCAGTGAGCTGAGATCCGGCCACTGCACTCCAGCCTGGGCGACAGAGCTAGACTCCGTCTCAAAAAAAAAAAAAAGAAAAAGAAAAAAGAAAATCAGCTAAGAATATATATAAGTTATAACCAAAATTGGGGTTATATTTATAGATAAACATACACAGATATATAATCTGATTGTGATAGATGTATGGCTAATTTATCTAATTAAACCCCACACTGACTTAAAATGTACAAACAGAATTGCTCATTGTCTAAAATTATAATACCTAAGTAAAACAAAAAAAACAATAAACCAATGTTAAGAAACCTACACTGGGCCGGGCACGGTGGCTCAAGCCTGTAATCCCAGCACTTTGGGAGGCCGAGACGGGCAGATCACGAGGTCAGGAGATCGAGACCATCCTGGCTAACACGGTGAAACCCCTTCTCTACTAAAAAATAGAAAAAACTAGCCGGGCGAGGTGGCGGGCGCCTGTAGTCCCAGCTACTCGGGAGGCTGAGGCAGGAGGATGGCATAAACCGGGGAGGCGGAGCTTGCAGTGAGCCGAGATCACGCCACCGCACTCCAGCCTGGGCGACAGAGCGAGACTCTGTCTCAAAAAAAAAAAAGAAAGAAACCTACACTGAAGACACACACTATAACAGAAATGCTTATTCATAAAATCTGTAATGCAACATTGATGTACAATTCAAAAAATTTGTCTGGATAACTACAATGTTTGGCTGTAACTGTGTACTCAGGGAAGGCATTTTGAGTCATTGGCATAAACCATATAACAGCAAAATTTCAGAGAATGCAGAATAATCATAAATAGAAGATTCTAATGAGAAACTTTTTTTTTTTTTTTTTTTTTGAGACAGAGTCTCGCTCTGTCAGCAGGCTGGAGTGTAGTGTTGTGATCTCAGCTCACTGCAACTTTTGCCTCCCGGGTTCAAGTGATTCTCCTGCGTCAGCCTCCCAAGAAGCTAGGACTACAGGTGTGCACCACCACGTCCAGCTACTTTTTGTATTTTTAGTAGAGACAGGGTTTCACCATGTTGGCCAGGATGGTCTCAATCTCTTGACCTCATGATCTACCCACCTTGGCCTCCCAAAGTGGTAGGATGACAGGAGTAAGCCACTGCGCCTGGCCAAGAAACTTTTTAATAAATAAGCATTTAAAAGAAACTAGAGTTGATTTTTGTGTTTTAAATATATGCTATTCTTACACAAAATGAAGCTGTTGTAATCCAACTTTAAAAGTAAATAGTCTTACATTTTTATATACACACACACACACACACGCAAAATAGGGTTAGAGCCTCTGATATATATAATAAATATTTGGAAATAAATTATTATTTAGATATAGGTTAAAGAAAGTGGGTACGAATCCTATAATTCTTTTTTTGCCTTCAGGAAACTTAAATTTATAGGTAACTATTTTAGTAAACATGGAGTGCCTACTAATTATCTAATTTACTTCAAACATAACATATACATTCTAGCATATTGTCCTAAATGTCTGAATCCAAAATCACAGACAAATTTGGAATAGAAAATACAAAGTAAAAACATATAGGGAGAGTGAAATCAGTAAGATGGAGAAATAACAGTTGCCCTATTTTCTTATCCCTCCAACAGCAAGAAAATTTCTCAACCATCCCTGACAAAAAAGCTTTTATGAGAGAACCAGGCCTCATGGCTCGAACCTGTAATGACAGCTACGTGGTACATTAAGGTTGGAGAATTGCTTCAGGCTAGGATTTCAAGACAAGCCTGGGTTATGTAGCAACACCCCATCTCCAAAATGAATACCTTTCAGAGAGCTTTACCATCCAGTGAGGGAGCTGTGAAACTCTGCTATAGCTCAAAATTGAGGAATGTTTCTCTTCAGAAGGCAGACCCTCATTCCGGTGGCAAACTACAAGACCTCCGTTCTTGGCTACGGACCAGAAAACCGCTCACCTAATTTGGTCACACTGAGAATTCTACTTACTCTGTAATCATCCCAAACTTTTACCAGCCACAATCTGGGAGAGGTCCTCTTCTTCCAGAGGTCTGGAAGAAGACACTCATTTACAACCATGCAACAGGCCTGCAGACATTGGTCTTTACTGTGCTGTGGTCCCTGAAGCAGTTCAATGACTTAGTTCCAGCTCTCTGAGCCACAGTTCATGGCCAGTTCTGCTTAGATAGATATTCACACAATGACCTGAGGAAATGCTCTCTGGTACTCAGTGAAAGCCATATTCATCTGCATCCCAATGTAAGGCCTACCATATGCAGACCCAACTGCAAAAATCTGTCCTACTGTCTGCCCTGCAGTGCAAAATCCTGAAGGATATTCAGTCTGTCCAAAAATAAAATGGGAATTACAACTACACAAGCCTCTATAACAAACCAACTAAAGGTGGACCCAAGTGCAGACCCAGCAGCCTTGTGACGAAGCTAAACCCCTCTCTACTACAAACCCAGAAGAAATCCCATCACCCTGGGACCCAATGAAAGATCTTTACCTCCTGAAACCAGTTTATAAAAACTCAAAGAGGTGGTTGCTTCTTCAAATTTACAGACACCAATGTAACATTATATTGTGCCCATTGTCAATGCTTCTATTTTAACATTGCACTGCAAGTATATGGCAGAAGAAAGTCAAAAAAATGATAAATATTTCAATGATGAAGTCATTAAAATTGAAGACAAAAAAAGTAAAAAGTTGCTGTTTGTAGATCATATGATCTCATATTTTAAAAACCATAAACAAGGCCGGGTGCGATGGCTCATGCCTGTAATCCCAGCACTTTGGGATGCCGAGGCAGGTGGATCATTTGAGGTCAGGAGTTTAAGACCAGCCTGGCCAACATGGTGAAACACTGTCTCTACTAAAAATACAAAAATTAGCTGGGCGTGGTGGTACACGCCTGTAATCCCAGCTACTCAGGAGGCTGAGGCAGGAGAATTGCTTGAACCCGGGAAGTGGAGGTTGCACTAAGCCAAGATCACACCACTGTACTCCAGCCTGGGTGACACAGCGAGACTTATTCTCAAAAACAAAAACCATAAACAGTACATTAAAACCTGTCTAAATTAATAAATGCACTCAGTAAATTAGCAAAATATAAAATTAACATACAAGTTATGGTTCCATACATTAAAACAAATTATCTGATAAAATAGAGAAAAAGAAAATCTTATTTACAATAGCATTAAGATAGTAAATTTCTGAAAACAAATTTATCCAAGGATGTAAAAAATCTTTACAATTAAAGATACATCAATGAAAGAAATTAGAAAGGACAAATAAATTTAAAAACATTTTATATCTATGGATTGAAAGAATATTGTTAAAATGCCATATTATTCAAAGTGATCTATAGATTCAATAAACTCCCAATCAAAACTTAAGTGGTAGTTTTTTCACAGTAATGAAAAACACGATTCTAAAATGTACATAAAACTACAATAAACTTTGAATAGCCAAAGCAATCTTGAGGAAAAAGAACAAAGCAGAGAAACATCATACTTTAAAATGTCAAACTATATTTCAAGACTATAGTTTTAAAAACAGGATGGAATGTGCAGAAAAATTAAGAACAACAAAAAAAGAACAGAAACCACTACTCACACCTTTCAGATATAATGCAAAAAGAAAACTTAAAAAGTAGTTTAACATAGAGTTCCTCAAAATTATGCAGATATTTGTGTATCTTCCAAACAATGGAAAACTAGTCAGATTGTGCAGTCTCTTATATGCCACGAAGAGGACTTCGGCTCTCACTGTAAGCTTGAAAAAAGATCAATAAGGGGAAAGCAGAATCCATAGAAAATTCAAAAGCATAAGATGGAAGATGCCCCGAAATGAGAGGAAAATTTTAAAAACAACCCAGCTTTATAGAAATTATTTGTTTTGAAACACAGCTTCCCCAAATTACATTTTAAAGACTGGCTTTCTCTCTTGGGACCTCTCATCTGTGTTGTTTGTTGTGTTCACTCTCACCTACCTGGGGGTTCATCCACTATCTCATGTTGCTTCATATTCCAGGGCTCTTTTTCTTTTTCCAGACAGGTAATTAGGTCTGGCTTAGAGGCAACAATACCTGTTTTATTAAAAGTAAATAATATTAATCTTGCCCATATTCTGTAATTACCAACTTAGTAAATGTGTACATGAGGATGTAATAGAATATTCTAGTAAATTAATCCCAAAATACTAATTTATAACAGAAACTTCTAACTATTTAGAAAACATTTTTAATTTGTAGGTACTTAATTTCACTACCCAGAACTACTGAATCAGAAATTGATGGTGGCAATTAGATTTTAAAGTGTGGGAAACAATATTTTAGGCCACTGAATTTCTGGAATTAACACTAATCCAGAGCTAAGAATGCAGATTAGCTCAGGAATGTGGAAAGTCAATGTCAAAATAAAACATCCTGAAGAAATTGTCTTCTACATGGATAAATCAGCAATATTTTCTTGAAAATGAGGATCTGAAACTCATTTATGCAAAGCATACTTTACCAAAAAACAATCTACAAAGAACAGAAATAAAATCTTTAGGATATATTAGAAATGGTGTATTGAAGTTATTCTCACCCAGGAAGACCAGGTTTCTGTAGTTCTCTAACATCACATTTCTATATAAATTTTGCTGTGCAGTGTCCAGGCATTGCCACTCCTCCAGAGAGAATTCTATGGCCACATCCATAAATGTCAATGATGGCTGAAAAACATACAAACACACGTATTTACCAAGTGGCCACGGGCAGAATTTTTAATTTGACTCAAGGTGAAATGTGAGAGTAAAGAGAACTGGTTCTGACTTATAGGACTGACTAAAATTGTCCAATAAAATGAATTTCAACACAGAAATATTCTGAGAAAATAGAGTGGCATGGGATCCACAACATCAGCGTATAGATGCTGTTTTTCTGGATAACAAAGTATAAAATCAAGGGCATAAACACGAACGTACATTTTTGAGTGCTATATTTACATTCTAAAGAATGAGGTGTGTGTATTTTTCAGATCAAAAAGACATGCTAAGTTAGAAACTACCTCTTAAATTTTAATGTTATACAGTACACTTGATATCTTTTTAATGCAGATATTTTTTCAGAAGATCTGCAATAAAGTCTGAGTTGCTCATCATTAATGCCAATGTTTTTGCCCCAAAAAGATTTTGTCAAACGTCAAGTAAAAGAGCCTGTGTTTTTCCCAGTTTTTCTGGCCTGTAAGCAAAGATGAGAGCTTCCATTTTCCAAACACAAACACATGCAAAGAAAACCTAAGAAAGAAGGGAAGCTTCCAGATTAAATATGATTATTTATGCATGTCAGCTGCATAAAGATACTTAATAATAAAGAGAAAAATAATTAACTCTATAGTAAAAAAAAAAAAATCTGTCAGAGAGCTCTTTAACGAAGTGAATCATTAATATAAAGTGCACAAGGACAAATTTTTATAATGTGCTGATACACACAGGACACAGCATCACTACTGAAACATTGTCACCATACAGAAACATCAGTTTTATGCAAAGTTCAAGATACAGATAACTTCCATGTTCTGTAACTTTTAATACTGATATTAAGTAGTCTTTCTTTAGTACCCTATACAGCATGTATCTTCTAATTTTTTTTTATAACTTTCTGGGTGATAAATGCCATCCTGTTTAAATAAGCATTTTTTTAAATCCTGTTTTGCATAGAGCTAATGGAGAGCACAGATGGAATCTCAACATTACATCTTCTCCATTTTTACCAAGAACCCCCAATTTTTCTCAAGAGAAATCTTGAGTATCCACACCTTCCCACAGTCCACAACCACAAAGAGAACAATTTTAATATTGCAGATTATAAATTCATGGGGAGAATTCTGCATGGCATATAAGAAACCAAGACATAGAGAATGTAGAAAAGGCTTTGGTATATAGGAAAGAAATATTTTGCAGAGATCACTGGATATTATATGAATTTTTAAAAGTAGTTAAAACAAACTCATTAGGGAGGAAAAACACAAAAGTAGAGAAGTAAAGATTTGCAAGTACTAAGCGCATGGCAGTCCAGGAAGCAAAGTGGACACCGCTCTTGATCTGAGACACGTTTAGCTAAAAGAAAAGCCTTTTTTTCCTCTTTATCTTCCTCCTCTGGATTCCTGCTCAGATGAGATTCTTTGGACAAATTACACCTGCATCTTGAAAATATGCCTTTAAAGGTTTCAGCACCACCTGTTAACCTGCTAGTACCACACCCACAGGCAGAGGGACCAAAACCTGCAGAAAAGGCCCACCCATTTTGGTCCTTTATAACAGAAGGGATTCAGGAACAATGAACTGCTCCATGGGGGCAAAAATAAAAATTTCTCTTTCCAGCCGGGCACGGTGGCTCACACCTGTAATCGCAGAACTTCGGGAGGCCGAGGCGGGTGGATCACCAGGTCAAGAGATCTTGACCATCCTGGCCAACATGGTGAAACTCCACCTCTACTAAAAATACAAAAATTAGCTGGGTGTGGTGGCATACAACTGTAGTCCCAGCTACTCAGGAGGCTGAGGCAGGAGAAACGATTGAACCCAGAAGGCAGAGGTTTGCAGTGTGCTGAGATCGTGCCACCACACTCTAGCCTGGCGACACAATGAGACTCCATCTCTAAATTAATAAATAAATTTCTCTTTTTCTGTCCTCAGGTGCCCTCCCTTGCCACAGACACCAACAATTTCTGCTACAGTAATGGAAATATGGGCCACACTGCCCTGTGCCTACCAAACCCAAACAGAAAAAGGCCCTGTAACCACCCTCTAGTGCAAAGATGAAACTTAACTCTCATGAATGTATCTTGAATCCATCATACCTGATTCTGGCCTCACCTTAGAGTCACATGAGGGACTTCATTAAAACGACATGGATGCTTCCACCCAGAATAAACAAAATGCATGGAAAGGGCTCAAGTAAAGAGATTTCTGCCAATTTTTCATGTAATCCTAGTTAGAAATCTGGGCTGAGGCCAGACACAGTGGCTTACGCCTGTAATCCCAGCACTTTGGGAGGCCAAGGTGGGCAGATCACGAGGTCAGCATATCGAGACCATCCTGGTTAACATGGTGAAACGCTGTCTGTACTAAAAATACAAAAATCAGCTGGGCATGGCAGCATGTGCCTGTAATCCCAGCTACTCAGGAGGCCGAGGCAGGAGAATTGCTTCGACTTGGGAGGTGAAGATTGCAGTGAGCCGAGATCTTGCCACTGCACTCCAGCCTGGAGACAGAGCTAGACTTCATTTCAGAAAACAAAAGAAAGAAAGAAATCTGGGCTGATAACCATTTAGCTAAGCATTGCCTCTCAAACTTTAATGAGCTTAAAAATCACTTGGTAATTTTGGCCCCATTCTATGTATTGTAATTCTGATAGTTTTGATGCGGTTTAAAATGGGTGTTTTAAACAAGTTCCCAGTCGGTGATAATGTTGCTTCCCCTGGGTTCATGATTAGCATTAGTTAGAGAAAGCAGGCACAGGACAGAGTCGCTTACACTCAGCACTTCTCACAACACAAATACTTCTAGGACAAATGAAGACAACTCATCTCCATTCTGAAGGATCATATTCTTCACTGGCTCTTTAAAGTTTACAGAACAAACAACAAAATCTGAAGAAGTCTGCATTTTATAAACATGTGAACGTGTACTAATGCAATAATTACGGAGCACTGTGCTGGGAATGAAAGGAGCTGGGCACATTCCTCAGTCCCGGGCTCAAAACTCCCTGAGCCTAGCACAAACACATCCCATCCTCCCATCCCACCACCATATATCTCTCAAACTCCCTGAGCCCAGTACAAACACCACCTGGAAAGTCTCCGATAAGGAGACAGCCGTTCAAGGTTACTGAAAGCGCAGGAGCCAAAAGAATTTCTTTGTTCCCCTACAACTTTCGGGCTATAAAAAGCAAATGCTCACATTGTTCGGGGCCCTCTTGTATACTGTGTAAAGGAGGGACCAGGTTCGAACTTGTAGTAAAGATCCTTGCCGCTTGGCTTTGACTCTGAACTCTGGTGGTCTTCTTTGGGGAACAAACAGTCTGGGCATAACATCTGGGGGCCCGTCCGGGATTCCCCAAGCCCACCAGACCCCCGGTCAACGGATCTGCTGAGATCGATCTCCTGATAGGTGAGCTGGCTCGTCTCCGTTTGTCTGTCTGTGTCTGTGTGTCTGTTCTGAATCTGAATCTGTGACTCGCGAGGTCTGAAACTGAGGCTGGCACAGTCCTGGCGGACGCGCTATAGGATGGCCAGTGGAGACCGGTGGGAGACGTCCCCTGGCTCTCTTCTGATTTAAATTGCGATCTGAGTTGCCAGGAGCGTGTTCGCGATCCGGGCAACAGCTGAATCTGACCCCGGTCCCCGGGTGCGCGCTTGCAGTCTGAATCTGACCCCGGTCCCCGGGTGCGCGCTTGCAGTCTGAATCTGACCCCGGTCCCCGGGTGCGCGCTTGCAGTCTGAATCTGACCCCGGTCCCCGGGTGCGCGCTTGCAGTCTGAATCTGACCCCGGTCCCTGGGTGCGCGCTTGCAGTCTGAATCTGACCCCGGTCCCCGGGTGCGCGCTTGCAGTCTGAATCTGACCCCGGTCCCGGGGCTCCCGGCTTCCGGCGCCGCGCTCCCGGCCCGGTCCCCGGGCTCCCGGCTTCCGGCGCGCTTCCGGCCCCGGTCCCTGGGCTCCCCGGCTTCCGGCGCCGCGCTCCCGGCCCGGTCCCCGGGCTCCCGGCTTCCGGCGCGCTTCCGGCCCCAGTCCCCGGGCTCCCCGGCTTCCGGCGCCACACTTCCGGCCCCGGTCCCCGGGCTCCCGGCTTCCGGCGCGCTCCCGGCCCCGGTCCCCGGGCTCCCGGCTTCTGGCGCGCTTCCGGCCCCGGTCCCCGGGCTCCCCAGCTTCCGGCGCCACACTTCCGGCCCCGGTCCCCGGGCTCCCCGGCTTCTGGCGCCACACTTCCGGCCCCGGTCCCCGGGCTCCCGGCTTCCGGCGCCGCGCTCCCGGCTAGCTATCAGTAATAAGTCAGATCAGATTTCCTCTATTGGGATTCTAACCCACATTCCTTTACAGGAAAGGACTACAAATCGTTACAGGATGGGCAATACCCAGAGTACTCCTCTATCTCTCCTTACAAATAATTTCAAAGAAGTTAGAGCAAGGGGCCATGATCTTGGTATGGAAATCAGGAAAGGAAAGCTAATTACTCTGTGTCGCTCCGAGTGGCCTGCCTTTGATGTGGGGTGGCCACCCGAAGGGACCTTCCGACTTGCTGTCATCACTAGGGTAAAATCCAAGATTTTCCTACCTGGACATGCGGGCCACTTAGATCAAATCCCATACATCCTCATATGGCAGGACCTTGTTGAAAACCCGCCTCCTTGGCTGTCCCCTTTCCAGTTAGCCTCTGAACCCTCTAAGGCACTGGTTGCTTGACCACTAAAAACCAAGCAACCAACTGCCCCCTCCCATCCTGTTCTACCTGATAGCGGGGACCCACTGTTCACAGAACCCCCTCCGTACCCCTCCGGGCCCCAGGTCCCGGCCCCTCGGGCTGAGTCGCGGGAGAGAGCAGGCGGAGAGGAGGCGGCCGCCACTCACGGGCCTGCTGAAAGGGAAAGTAACTTTGAGGGGCCGGCGGGGCGGACGCGAGGGTGCACTTCGCGGACTAGCCCCCCCCAGCCGCCTGACTCCACGGTGGCTTTACCCCTCCGGGAAATAGGACCCCCAGATGACACAGGAATCCCCAGGCTCCAGTACTGGCCATTCTCCACCAGTGATCTGTATAACTGGAAGACTCAGAGTGCTCGGTTTTCAGACAACCCCAAAGATTTACTGTCTTTACTGGATAGTGTCATGTTCACCCACCAGCCCACTTGGGACGATTGTCAGCAGCTCCTCCGAATCTTGTTTACCACGGAAGAGCGAGAGAGAATACAGGTAGAAGCTAGAAAGCTGGTCCCGGGGGACGACGGTCAACCGACTGCCAACCCCGACCTCATAAACGCGACCTTTCCTCTGACCAGGCCGGCATGGGACTACAACACGGCAGAAGGTAGGGGACGGCTACGCCTTTATCGCCAGACTCTAATGGCAGGTCTCCGGGCAGCTGCTCGCAAGCCCACTAATTTGGCTAAAGTATATTCTATTCTGCAAGAAAAGACAGAGAGCCCAGCCACCTACTTAGAAAGATTAATGGAAGCTTTTAGACAGTACACCCCCATATATCCAGAGGCTCCAGGAAGTCAGGCAGCTATTGTAATGTCATTCGTAAATCAGGCAGCCCCAGATATTAAAAGAAAACTCCAGAAATTAGAAGACTTGGAAGGAAAGCGGATTCAGGACCTCCTTCAGATAGCCCAGCGGGTTTACAATAACAGAGATACTCCAGAAGAAAGGCAATTTAAGGCCACTGAAAAAATGACCAAGGTCCTGGCAGCAGTAGTACAGAAAGAGCATCTACAGCCAGAGTACACCCAACCCAGGCGGCCCCCCAGGCATGATAATCTGAAAAAAGACCAATGTGCCTACTGCAAGGAGGCTGGCCACTGGGTAAGAGACTGCCCCAAAAAGAAACAACGAGGACAGGGACCCCCTAGGTCTACACCCGTACTAGCCACTCAAGATGAAGACTAGGGAAGACGGGGTTCGGATCCCCTCCCCGAACCTAGGGTAACTTTGCAAGTGGAGGGGTCCCCGGTCCAGTTCTTGGTCGATACGGGAGCACAGCACTCAGTCTTAGTTAAAACTAATGGAAAATTATCCTCCAAGTCCTCGTGGGTACAAGGGGTCACAGGAGTTAAGAAATACCCATGGACAACACAAAGAACAGTAAATCTCGGAGCCAAGAATGTAACCCATTCTTTCCTGGTTATCCCTGAGAGCCCCTGTCCCCTATTAGGGAGAGACCTGCTAACTAAAATGGGAGCACAGATCCATTTCCTCCCTGAGGGGCCCATCGTGACCAACTCCCACAATCAACCCGTGTCCGTCCTAACTATAACCCTAGAAGATGAGTACCGGCTCCACCAGGAGCAACCGGTCCCTGACCAGGACATAGCAACCTGGCTCCAGCAATATCCAGAAGCTTGGGCGGAAACGGGGGGCTTAGGACTAGCAAAACACCGTCCTGCTTTATTTGTTGAACTTAAACCTGGGGCAGACCCCGTGCGGGTACGCCAATACCCGATGCCCCTAGAGGCCAAGAAAGGAATTGCCCCGCATATCCGCCGGCTCCTTGACCAAGGAATCCTCTGCTCATGTCACTCACCCTGGAATACTCCATTGTTGCCGGTACGAAAACCTAATAGTGGAGAATACAGACCTGTACAAGACTTAAGAGAAATCAATAAGAGGGTTGTAGACATACATCCAACTGTGCCTAACCCATATACCCTCCTAAGCACTCTAAACCCTAAACATCAATGGTACACTGTTTTAGATTTAAAAGATGCTTTCTTCAGTTTGCCTTTAGCCCCTCAGAGCCAAAAGCTCTTCGCCTTCGAGTGGAATGACCCTGATAGAGGCATAAGTGGCCAACTGACATGGACCAGACTGCCGCAAGGATTCAAAAACTCTCCTACCCTGTTCGATGAGGCCCTCCATGAAGACCTGGGTGAGTACCGACGCAAACACCCTGAAATAACCTTACTACAGTATGTTGATGACCTCCTGATTGCTGCTGAGACCCAAGAAGCTTGCATCCAAGGGACCAAAGGTCTCTTACAAGCTCTGGGAAATCTAGGATACCGAGCCTCAGCAAAGAAAGCTCAAATCTGTAAATCAGAGGTAACACACCTAAGATACCTGCTTAAAGAAGGGCAGCGCTGGTTAACAGATGCCCGAAAACAAACTGTTCTGCAGATCCCCAGGCCGCAATCCACCCGACAAGTGAGGGAATTCCTGGGGTCAGCGGGGTTTTGCAGACTATGGATACTTGGGTTCGCAGAACTGGCTAAACCCTTATATCAGGCAACACGGGGGCAGCAGCCATTTAAGTGGACAGACGAAGCCGAGTCGGCTTTCCAACAGATTAAAACTGCCCTACTCTCCGCACCTGCACTGGGACTACCTGATGTTACCAAGCCCTTCCACTTATACGTAGATGAAAATAAAGGTATCGCCAAGGCAGTAATAACTCAAAACTTAGGCCCCTGGCGGAGGCCAGTTGCCTACCTGTCAAAGAAGTTAGACCCAGTGGCTGCCGGGTGGCCCCCTTGTCTCCGAATGATTGCAGCCACGGCTCTGATGGTGCAGGATGCTGATAAGCTTGTCATGGGGCAAGAATTGCGGGTCGTTACCCCACATGCCATCGAAGGTGTACTCAAACAGCCACCTAATTGATGGATGAGTAACGCCCGACTCACCCACTACCAAGGACTACTACTAAATCCTCTCAGGATAACTTTCCTGCCCCCAACGACCTTAAACCCTGCCTCGCTGCTGCCCAACCCGGACCTGGACGCCCCACTCCACGAATGCACCGAGATACTAGCTCAGGTGCACGGAGTTCGAGAAGACCTGCAGGATCGCCCACTTCCTGACGCCGACCTCGTCTGGTTCACTGATGGGAGCAGCTTCATGCATCAGGGCCAGAGGTACGCTGGAGCGGCAGTAACTTCAGAGACTAAGGTAATCTGGGCGGAACCCCTGCCCCCGGGGACATCGGCCCAGAAGGCCGAATTGATAGCGCTCACCCAAGCTCTTACCTTAGGGGCGGGGAAAAAGCTGACGGTATATACAGACAGCCGATATGCTTTTGCAACAGCGCATATACATGGGGCCATTTACAGGGAGCGGGGGTTACTGACGGCTGAAGGAAAAGAAATAAAAAACAAGCAAGAAATCCTAGCCCTGCTAACAGCCCTATGGAGGCCAGAAAAGTTAGCCATTGTGCATTGCCCAGGGCATCAGAAACTAACTACTCCAACTGCTCAAGGCAACTTTCTGGCGGACCAAACTGCAAGAAAGGTGGCGAAGGCTCCCAGCCAACTCCTTGCACTCCAGCTCCCTGACCCGGGCCCCCGGGACTTGCCATATTTCCCTGATTATTCAGAACAAGATCTCCAGTGGATTGACAAGCTTCCCCTGAAACAGATCCAGAATGGGTGGTGGACTGATACTAATGACCAAACTATCCTACCAGAAAAATTAGGACAACAAGTGTTAGAACACATCCACCGAACCACCCACCTGGGTGCTCGGCGGATGATAGACCTGATCAGACGCTCTAAGCTCAAATTCAGACATACAGCCGAGATGGCCAGCAACATCGTGACAAGTTGCAAAGTCTGCCAGCTTAACAACGCCTACCCCCAATCCCAGGCTGCAATGGGAACAAGGCTCAGGGGAACCAGGCCCGGTATCTACTGGGAAGTAGATTTTACTGAGATAAAGCCAGGAAAATACGGGTATCGGTACTTACTTGTCTTTGTAGATACTTTCTCAGGGTGGACTGAAGCATTCCCCACCAAGAAAGAGACTGCTCAGGTTGTAGCAAAGAAAATCCTGGAAGATATCCTCCCCAGGTATGGCTTCCCCGTCCAGATAGGGTCAGATAATGGGCCGGCCTTCGTCGCTAAGGTAAGTCAGGATTTGGCTTCCATCCTTGGGGCAAATTGGAAACTACATTGCACTTACAGGCCCCAGAGTTCAGGACAGGTAGAGAGAATGAATCGGACCTTAAAAGAGACCTTAACTAAATTGACTATGGAGACTGGCGCTAATTGGGTGGTCCTTCTCCCCTACGCTCTGTTCCGGGCCCGTAACACCCCTTACAGACTGGGCCTTACTCCTTATGAAATTATGTATGGCAGACCCCCACCCTTAGTTCCCGGCCTAAAAGATGATCTGCTAAAGTCCGAAACAGAAAATGTCTCTGAACTCTTGTTTTCCCTACAAGCCTTGCAGAAAATTCATCAAGAAATCTGGCCCAAGCTGAAGGAACTATATGAGACCGGTCCCCCGCCGACACCCCATCCGTACCAGCCGGGAGACTGGGTCCTGGTCAAGCGACACCGACAAGAGACCCTAGAACCCAGGTGGAAAGGACCACTCCAGGTACTCCTAACCACACCCACCGCCCTGAAGGTAGAAGGCATCGCATCGTGGATCCACTACACCCACGTCAAGCCAATGGACCCAACCTCCGATCTTCTGGGACCAATCACGGCGGCGGCTGAAGCACCGGACACGTGGACTGTGGACAGAGCTAGGAACAACCCCTTAAAACTCACCCTGCGCCGGCAGCATAGCTCACTGCAAACATGCAGTTAGGTAGTCTAACCCTAACGTTAGTCGCCCTAGTGGCCGCTGGAGAAATCACAAAACCAGCTCATAATCCCTTTGTCTGGAGATTCTGGCTTTATGAAAACCGAACCCACCCTGGGCAACCTCATAAGCCCGGAAAATTATTGGCCAGTGCTGATTGCCCTTCCTCAGGGTGCAACAGCCCAATTCTACTAAATTTTGCTGGTTTTCAAATAGTCAAACCTATGACACCAATAATATGCTTTGAGTTTGATCAGACTAAATACAATTGTAAACACTATTGGTGGCACCAAAATGCTGGCTGTCCTTATAACTATTGTAACATCCACAGACCCCGTTATTGGGGAGAGAGAAAACAGTTAGACCCTAAATGGCCCTTCTATCGTAGACGGGATAGAGACTTTCCATATACATGGATAGTTAGAGACCCCTGGAACTCCCGCTGGACCACACCTCAACATGGGGCTATATACTACTCCCCCTCCTCCACATGGCCTAGCAGTCACCTCTATCTGTGGCGAGGCCTAGTGCAAGTACTGCCCCTGGTCCACGGGAATATCCAACGACAGGAAAACAGACTAACACAAGACTTACGTCCTTTCTCCTGGTTAAAGTTATTACAAGAAGGACTAGAACTTGCTAACCTTACAGGACTTCATAGCCTGTCTGGCTGCTTCCTGTGCGCCACTCTAGGGCGTCCACCGCTAACAGCTGTCCCTCTGCCATGGGGACCCTCTACCTTTGCCCAAGCTAACAACCTCCGAAACCACTCGTATGCTCCTATCCTGAACGTGCCCCTATACCTAAACCCCAGTCAGGAGAAGTTTCCCTACTGTTTCTCAGGAACCAATTCTAGCCTCTGCAGCATCACTGCAACGCCCCCTAATATCACCTTAAGGGCTCCATCAGGCATATTCTTCTGGTGTAGTGGAACCTTATCTAAGAACCTACCTAGTCCTTCTGTTAATAACCTACTGTGTCTCCCTGTCACATTAGTTCCCCGGTTGACTCTACTAACTGCTGGCGAGTTCCTAGGGTATACCGGTAACTGGACTAGTGCTGTTATTCACCCAGACCCTAGACCAAGACCTGCACGAGCCATATTTCTCCCCCTCATTGCAGGAATCTCCCTCACCGCATCCTTCATTGCGGCCGGACTGGCGGGGGGAGCCCTAGGTAACACCCTCATAGAAAGTAACAAGTTATACCAACAATTTGCCGTTGCTATGGAGGAGTCGGCTGAGTCCCTTGCCTCCCTTCAGCGGCAGCTCACGTCCCTAGCTCAGGTAACCTTGCAAAACCGGAGGGCCCTAGACCTACTCACTGCAGAAAAAGGTGGTACATGTATATTTCTAAAAGAAGACTGTTGTTTCTACATAAATGAATCAGGACTTGTAGAGGACCGGGTCCAACAGTTACGCAAGTTAAGCACTGAAGTAAAAACACGGCAGTTTGCTTCAGCTGCAGACCAGTGGTAGAATTCCTCTATGTTTTCTCTGTTAGCCCCCTTCCTTGGACCCCTGCTAAGTCTACTATTTCTGCTTACCGTAGGACCTTGTGTTGTTAACAGAATTTTACAATTTGTTAGGGAGAGATTTGACACCGTACAACTCATGGTCCTCAGAGCCCAATACCAACCTCTAAATGCTGAAACAGAATCAGACTTATAAGACCCAAGATTGGCTCTAAAGATACCTGAAAAGAAGGGGGGAATGAAAGGAGCTGGGCACATTCCTCAGTCCCGGGCTCAAAACTCCCTGAGCCTAGCACAAACACATCCCATCCTCCCATCCCACCACCATATATCTCTCAAACTCCCTGAGCCCAGTACAAACACCACCTGGAAAGTCTCCGATAAGGAGACAGCCGTTCAAGGTTACTGAAAGCGCAGGAGCCAAAAGAATTTCTTTGTTCCCCTACAACTTTCGGGCTATAAAAAGCAAATGCTCACATTGTTCGGGGCCCTCTTGTATACTGTGTAAAGGAGGGACCAGGTTCGAACTTGTAGTAAAGATCCTTGCCGCTTGGCTTTGACTCTGGACTCTGGTGGTCTTCTTTGGGGAACAAACAGTCTGGGCATAACAGGAATAACACACTATTGGATTTAATCCTCATAACACCGAGGGAGCTGGTACTAAGTATTTAATAATTCCCAAAATTTAGGAATTTTTAAAGGGTCCGGCATTTTTATTTCTTCTTCTGTTTGTCATCAATTTCTTTAAAAACTGTATAGAATAAAAGCTAAATACAGACTGATGAGAGGGATAAGGAAAGAATTTAGTGTAGTTTTGAGACATTTTTATTGTTTTATGTTTAATTTTTTGTAACCTGTCTAGCAACTACTGGATCTGCAGGAATAGAAAACAAGTTACTAAATGGAATGCCTCTGCAAGCACCAGTTTTAATGGAAAATTTAAAAATTAAGACCCTAAAATATACTTTTTTTCATTTATCTGCTTTTGGGTTTCAAGAAAGCATGAGCACCAGCTCTAGAAAAAAAAAAAAGAGAATTCACCAGCCAAACCTCTGATCTCTTCTAATCAGTTCTATAAGGCAAGGCTCCAGAGTGGAGACAGATCTAAATAAGGCCTCCCAAAAGGGTGATCTGAACAGAATTAGGGCAGGGAGGGGACCCTATATCGAATTCTGCTCTCTACGCCATTGAAGGTACTTCCAGTTCTGTTTTTCCTAAGCTTACCTAAGAGAAACTTAAATCCCAGAGTTTGTATAATTTTTATAACTGCACCCTCAATTTTATAACATAATAAATTATAAGCAATTTAAACAAATTTCTTACAGATTTCTAGGGTAATTTTATTAGAAGACAAATATGTATTCTTAGCAAGGTAAAAGAAATAGAAATAACAATAAAACGTCTCCATCTATAAATATCCCTTCAGGTGATGACATCAGAAGTCACAACAATATAAAGAACGTGGCCCCAGAGAAGCCCAAAATCTTTCTGCACACATCTATTCATTCTACCAATTATATAATGCTTAATTCAACCATTTATGCAGTTGCTAGTCTAGACTAAAAGTTCATAAATGGTAGAGACCATGACTGCTTCATCTATTTTTCTAATGGCCATATGAAATGGAAGCAATTAGTGTGTCTGTTTGAGTTCCAGACCTCCTCCTCATTTTTCACCCAAGTACTAGAAAACTGGAGCAACTCTCATCTGGGTGCCAACCAAAGACATCTCTTGTATGAGGGGAGGAACAAACACAGGATGACTCATTTCTCTTACACTGAGACAGAAGCAGAATTAACCAACCACTCTTGTCAGCCTAACACAGTTCTGCTCTGAACATCCTCAAATGTCTCAAAGATGCCTACATGATTGCGAGAGGATTCCCAGTGACTCTGGGCTGATGGCCCAATGATGAGCCAGGAAAGAGAGACTCAGGCTGATTCTAAATAGAAAATGAAACTGCCCTGGACAAGCTCCAGAACCTGAATTACCTGTCGTGATTAGCAAACTCTTAGATAAGAAGAAAGACAAGAATACTCCAGTTTCACATTTATAGGTAGGTATAGTTGTGGTTATGGCTCTGGATACATTGTGGCCTTGATCCCTCACTCCTAAAATGCTTGTTTAGACTTATAGATTCTGCCATCAGATTCTATTTACACTAGGAGCCTCTCACATAATAGCAGCAGGTCACTGGACAAGATCTGAAAAGCTCAAAGAGCCACACTTTTAAAGGGCGGAGGGGTTACGAGAGGTCTATGTTGACATCTCACCATGCAGAAAATGCCTCCTGTTGTACATTCTCAATTTAAAGCCCATCCCTTTTTTGTAAATCCCAGGCAGAGGCCAGACCTTACTTGCAAATTGTAGGTGGGATCAACCCGGCTCGGCATCCTTGGGTGTTACAGAAAGCAGAGTACAAGGAGAGATCCCCTCACAGAGGCTGCTCTAGCACAGTCTAAATGATATGTCTACCTAAGAGGAAAAAGCTGAGGCAACATGAATATAAGTAGAGAATTTATTTGGGCAAAGCTTGAGGATTATAACTTGGAAGGACACTTTCAAGTTGCCTGGAATCTACACTTTGATTAGCAGCACTTACAAGTAGATTTGTAAAAAAAAGAGAGGGACAGAGAGTGGGCTGATACAAAGCTGTTTGTCGGTATTTATTTATAGAAATAGCATTGATTGCCGGGCGCGGTGGCTCAAGCCTGTAATCCCAGCACTTTGGGAGGCCGAGGCGGGCGGATCACAAGGTCAGGAGATCGAGACCACAGTGAAACCCCGTCTCTACTAAAAATACAAAAAATTAGCCGGGCGCGGTGGCGGGCGCCTGTAGTCCCAGCTACTCAGGAGGCTGAGGCAGGAGAATGGCTGGAACCCGGGAGGCGGAGCTTGCAGTGAGCCGAGATCGCGCCACTGCACTCCAGCCTGGGCAACAGCGTGAGACTCCGTCTCAAAAAAAAAAAAAAAAAAAAAAAAGAAATAGCATTGATTATTGATTGGATATACATCATTAGGGGTTTAGAGTATGGGTTATAGTGTTCAGTTAGGCACTACTATAGCTACTGATGGCAATAGTGAACAGTTTCAGTAGATAAATACAAAGTTCAAAGAGGGGAGAAAGACATAATTGTGTTCTCATTTTAATGTCTCTCAGTCCGAAGGACTTGCATTCCTCAGATAAAAGTTTTCCTTTGTTCCCAAATTTCAAGACCTAGATTCAGAATTTGGAGCTGCAGATTTAGGTCCTGGATGGGTGGAGTAGCAGAAGGTGTTACCTGCACATTTGTGGGCATTTTACCAACAGAATAAAGTGGAAAGTGGAGACTCTCAAGTCTACATGTCTACTCAATGCACACGTGTTACTTTCATTGGGTTTCTGAGGCCCCTGGTCTACGAATCGGTTTCAGATCTGAAGATACAAGAGTCATTGAAAGAGGTAAAGTGGTTGATTGGTGCCCTGTGAAGTTTATAGAAATCTGATGTAGCTCTCTAGAAATAACTGTAGAGGACTCTAGATACCAAATAGGCAGAGACACAATTCTGCCTGCATATTTAGGGGACAGCATGCACTTTGCAGCACTATTGGGAGTTGATTGGAAGAGCCTGAGAGGAAAAGGTTTCTCTTTGTTGGCACCTTATATTTTTATATTTTGTCTGTTAATTCTAGACAGTGTTTCAGACTATAATTAAAAAGAAATTTTCTCCAGCCCCAGAGAAACTCCACAATGAAAGAACAGAAAAAAACTGTTTTATTACACAATTAAACCAGAATGTGACAAGCATCACAGTCAATCTGCTTAAGAGACTGCAAAGACAAAAGGATGGCCGCTGTAATTAGTTCACAAGTAGAGGAATTTCCAGCACCATATCATACATAGTTCATCCTAAATTCACCTGGAGATTGGGAAGGCCATCTGTATTGCTTTTTGGTTATATTTAATGACAAAATAAACTTTTTACATCTTCATGACAGAAGGTAATTTTGCAACTTGAAGCCAGGTGTCTGCTGAAGGCAGGTTCTCACTCTCCTGCAGAAATGGTTGAATATTGTGCTCTCTTTTGGCTATTTACATTTTAAAGCAATGGCTCTCTACTCCCTGAGCACTGGGCTACAGCACCCTGCTTGCCCTCTCCTGATGGCTCATGTCCTTCCTTGATTCCTATCTACCACTGAGGCAGAGCACAGGGCTCACCGCTGGCAGCTCACATTTTAGGTGAACCCCAATGCCACAGCAGCACTCCAGTGCCACATCAGAGTGAAGCCTGAGCTGAGGAGGAGAGCCTGCAGGCCTCCTGGGTAGAATTGCACCTTCACAATAATGGAAATGGGAGCAGTGTTTCAGCCTCAGTTTCTATTTATAGTGGTGACATGGAAAAAACACCGCTGGATTTCCAGCATGAGTCTGGACAGTGACAGCTTCAAGAGTTCTCACTGTGACAGCCCACCTCATTCACACACACCATGGGATACTAATCGGGCTTCTGAAATAGACACCCAAAGCAATGGAGAGAAAAACAGCTCTCCATCTGAGTAAGATTACATTGAGAGAAAAATAAATTAAATGCTTCTTTAGAAAAAAATCAGATTAGATAAAAGATTTATCAAGTTCGCCAGAAAATATTCCCCTAAAAGGAATTTCTCTCTAAACACCCAAGTACACAGCTACTCTCAGCATGACAAACATGAGCATTATGAAAACGGGGGGCATATTCTCAGCAGAATTTTATAAGGTTTCTCTCATCTAGCCATTAAATGAGGGATTCATATTGAAATACATCTGACAATTTCCACCAGCACTTTTTGATGAAGAATTGGAACCTTTGTTTATATAGTGAAATATATTAGAGCTTGCAACATAGCTAACTTAAGAGCCATTATTGTTTTCAGGTGGTCACATCTCCCATCATGTTTATTTTTCCTGAAATAGTAGCATTCACATTTAGTCAAATGACAGTCAATAAAATCATGCTTTTAGATATTAATCTACCGTAACAATTTTATCGTAAATTTTCTTTGGATACTAGATGTAAATATCTAAGTATAAATAATTTAAAATTGTCTGTAACCATAATTCAGTTAAAACACTTTATATTTTGAAGTATAAAATACAATAATTAAAATGACTAATTCATTCAATGTAAATATTGTGTCTTTATATTTATACTACTATAGGAAATGCCGTTTAATGTATATGAATGCAAGTTCTTTACAACACTATACATAACAATGCTAATTGCTGTGAAATAAACAGAAACCAAAGTACAACTACAGACTCCACTGTTCTTTTATACACTAAACTATTTTTCTTTTTGCAGTTTAAGTACTTCAGATTGCAAATATTAGATAATTACCTTGAAAAATCAGTTTTCTTCAAAGGAACTTACTCTGTATCTTTTAATCTTTATTATTATGTATTGCTAAATTTAATCCCACCTTTGTGCTCAACTTTCATGTGCTCTTAAAAGGAGCTTTAATGTAAATAAATCTACGTCTACTTTAAAAGACTAAAAGTGAAAAAAAAAAACCTTTGCCAAAGCAAAATCAAAGCAATGGTTCTGAGGTCCTAGAGAAAGACAATCCTGAGTCAAAAAGAATGAAATAAAGTTTATTTAGCTGTTACCATAATTCACATATATTTCCAAAAAGCAGAGAAAAATATCTACATATAATCTAAATGCTTTAAGAAAAGAGAGAGATGAACAAAATGTCCTTTCTTATTTTCAGGTAAGATGATAAAGCTTCTTATTTTTAATTTACATTTGCTCCTGCAACAGTCAAGTCTCTTGACATGTTCTTGAACGCTTGGACATCTGAGTATCAGTAGACATGCGATACAGGCATCTAAGTAGTAGCCTTGGGCATCCTGTGTGCACTTCAAAGAATATTTACTAAGAAAAAAGCAGGCTGGGTGCGATGGCTCATGTCTGTAATCCCAGTACTTTGGGAGGCCGAGGTGGGTGGATCATGAGGTCAGGAGTTTGAGACCAGCCTGGCCAACATGGCGAAACCCTATCTCTAATAAAAATAACAAAAATTAGCCGGGCATGGTGGTGGGCACCTGTAATCCCAGCTACTTGGGAGGCTGAGGCAGGAGAATCACTTGAACCCAGAAGGCAGAGGTTGCAGTGAGCCAAGATCATGCCATTACACTCTAGCCTGGGTGACAAGAGCAAGACTTTGTCTGGGAAAAAAAAAGCAGAAAACAGAAAGCTGTTATTAAAAAAAAAATTCATAGATGCACATGAATAAAGCAAGTTCTTAGCTATGAAGAGACTCAGATTCTGACACAATAATAGTGAGAGACTATAGTAACCCACAGACACTAATAGATCATGTTATGCCCAGACCGTTTGTTCCCCAAAGAAGACCACCAGAGTCCAGAGTCAAAGCCAAGCGGCAAGGATCTTTTACTGCAAGTTCGAACTTGGTCCCTCCATTCCACAGCATACAAGAGGGCCTCGAACAATGCGAGTGCTTGCTTTTTATAGCCCGATGTAAATAGGATACGTAAAGTTACAGAGGAACAAGGGAATTCTTTTGGTTACAGCATTACAATTGGTTTACATTTTAAGTTATACATTTAGTAGTTTTTCTATTGGTTCCCGCGCTTTCAGTAAAACCACAAACGGCTGTGTCCTTATCGGGGACTTTCCAGGTGGGATGTGTTTGTACTGGGCTCAGGAAGTTAAGAGATATATAGTGGGATGTGTTTGTACTGGGCCTGTTTGTGTTGAGCCCGGGGCTGAGGAATGTGCCTGATTTCTTTCAATCACTGAGGCAGAAAATTAACAAAGATATCAGGACCTAAACTCAACATTTGACCAAATAACCCTAATAGAAAATCTACAGAATTCTTCAACTAAAACCAACTTCATCTAAAACCAATACAAAGAAAACCATTTAAAATCATACAATTACATGGAAATTAAACAGCCTGCACGTAAATGACTTTTGGGCAAATAATAAAATTAAGGTAGAAATTAAGAAGTTCTGGCTGGGCACAATGACTCACACCTGTACTTTGAGAGGCCGAGGTGGGCGGATCACCTGAGGTCAGGAGTTTGAGACCAGCCTGGCCAACATGGTGAAACCCTGTCTCTACTAAAAGTCCAAAAATTGGCCGGGTGTGGGGGCAGTCGCCTGTAATCCCATCTACTCAGGAGGCTGAGGCAGGAGAATCGCTTGAACCCAGGAGAGGTTAAACCCACTGCAGAGGTTGCAGTGAGATGAGACTGTTTTGCCCAGACTGTTTGTTCCCCAAAGAAGACCACCAGAGTCCAGAGTCAAAGCCAAGCGGCAAGGATCTTTTACTGCAAGTTCGAACTTGGTCCCTCCATTCCACAGCATACAAGAGGGCCCCGAACAATGCGAGTGCTTGCCTTTTATAGCCCGAGGTAAATAGGATAGTAAAGTTACAGAGGAACAAGGGAATTCTTTTGGTTACAGCATTACAATTGGTTTATATTTTTAAGTTATACATTTAGTAGTTTTTCTATTGGTTCCCGCGCTTTCAGTAAAACTACAAATGGCGGGCTGGGCGCGGTGGCTCAAGCCTGTAATCCCAGCACTTTGGGAGGCCGAGACGGGTGGATCACGAGGTCAGGAGATCGAGACCATCCTGGCTAACACGGTGAAACCCCGTCTCTACTAAAAATACAAAAAACTAGCCGGGCGAGGTGGCGGGCGCCTGTAGTCCCAGCTACTCGGGAGGCTGAGGCAGGAGAATGGCGTAAACCCAGGAGGCGGAGCTTGCAGTGAGCTGAGATTCGGCCACTGCACTCCAGCCCGGGCGACACAGCAAGACTCCATCTCAAAAAAAAAAAAAAACTACAAATGGCTGTGTCCTTATCGGGGATTTTCCAGGTGGTGTTTGTACTGGGCTCAGGAAGTTGAGAGATATATGGTGGGATGTGTTTGTATTGGGCCTGTTTGAGTTGAGAGATATATGGTGGGATGTGTTTGTACTGGGCCTGTTTGAGTTGAGAGATATATGGTGGGATGTGTTTGTACTGGGCCTGTTTGTGTTGAGAGATATATGGTGGGATGTGTTTGTACTGTTGAGCCCGGGGCTGAGGAATGTGCCTGATTTCTTTCAAGACCACGCCACTGCACTCCAGCCTGGGCAACAAGAGCGAGACTCCATCTCAAAAAATAAAAAATAAAAAGAAAGAAGAAAAAAAAAATTAAGAAGTTCTTTAAAACAAATGAGAGCAAAGATGTAACATACCAGAGTTTCTGCAACACAGCTAAGGCACTGTTAGGAGGGAAATTTATACCACTAAATGCTCAAATCAAAAACAAAGAAAGATCTGAATTTAACAACCTAACATTATAAATAACAAAATAAGAGAAGCAAGAGAAAATCAACCACTAAGCTAGCAGAAAAAATAACCCAAATCATATCAGAACTGAAAGAGATTTAACATGAAAAGTCATATAAAAAAAAAAAAAAAAAACAAGAAATTTAGGAGTTTAAGTTTTTGAAAAAATTAGCAAGACAAATAAACCACTAGCAAGATTAGTGAAGAAAAAAAATCCAAATAAACACAATTAGAAATGACAAAAGGGACATTACCACTGACCTCACAAAAATACAAGTAACTATTGAAGTCTACTATGAACACTTCTACACACACACACACACACACACACACACACACACACTTCTTTTCTAAAAGAAATGGATAAATTCCTGGACAAATACATCCTCCCATAACTGAACAACTACAAAGAATCCCTAAATAGACCAATAATAAGCTTCAAAATTGAATTAGTAATAGTCTACCAACCAAAAATAAAAAAAGCCCAGGACCAGACTAATTCACAGGAGAATTCTACCAGATGTACAAAGAAAGGCTGGCATTATACCTTCTAAAACTATTACCAAAAATTGATAAGGGACTTCTCCCCAGCACATTACATAAAAACAGCATTATTCTGATACTAAAACCTGGCAGAGACAGGCTGGTGGCTCACGCCTGTCATCCCAGCACTCTGGAAGGCAAAGGCGGGCGGATCATGAGGTCAGGATTTCGAAACAAGCCTGGCCAACATGGTGAAACCCCGTCTCTACTAAAAATACAAAAAATAAGCCGGGCATGGTGGCGTGTGCCTCTAATCCCAGCTACTCAGAGGCTGAGGCAGGAGAACTGCTTGAACCTGGGAGGCGGAGGTTGCAGTGAGCCGTTATCGCACCATTGCACTCCAGCCTGGGAGACAGCGTGAGACTCCATCTTGGAGGGAAAAAAAAAATCCGGCAGAGACAAAACAAAATAAGAAAATTTCAAGCTAATAACTTTGATGAGCATTGATGCGAAAATCCTCAACAAAATACTGGCAAAGCAAATCCAGCAGCACATCAAAAAGCCAATTCACTATGATAAAGTAGGCCTTATCCCTGGGATGCAGGGTTGGTTCAACATACATAAATCAATAAATGTGATTTATCACATAAACAGAACTACAGGTGAAAACCACAAGGTTAATCTCAATAGATGCAGAAAATGCTTTCAACAAAATTTAACACCCTTTATGTTTAAAACCCTCAACAAACTAGGCATTGAAGGTATATACTTCAAAATAATGAGTTATGTATGACAAATCCACAGCCAACATACTGAATGGACACAAACTGGAAGCATTCCTCCTTGAAAACTGGCACAAGACAAGGATGTCTTCTCTTACCACTTCTATTCGACATAGAATTGGAAGTCCTGACCAGAGCGATCAGACAAGAGAAAGAAATAAAAGGCATCCAAACAGGAAGAGAGAAAAATCAAACTATTTCTGTCTGCAGATGACATAATTCTGTATCTAGAAAACCCTATAGTCTTGGCTGAAAAGCTCTTTAAACTGACAACAACTTCAGCAAAGTTTCAGGATACAAAATAAATGTATAGGCCGGGCGCGGTGGCTCACGCCTGTAATCCCAGCACTTTGGGAGGCCGAGGCGGGCGGATCACAAGGTCAGGAGATTGAGACCATCCTGGCTAACACTGTGAAACCCCGTCTCTACTAAAAATGCAAAAAATTAGCCGGGCGAGGCGGCGGGCGCCTGTAGTCCCAGCTACTCGGGAGGCTGAGGCAGGAGAATGGCGTGAACCCGGGAGGCGGAGCTTGCAGTGAGCCGAGATCGCGCCACTGCACTCCAGCCTGGGCGACTAAGCGAGACTCTGTCTCAAAAAAAATAAATAAATAAATAAAATAAATGTTTAAAAATTAGCAGCATTCCTGTACATCAACAACGCCCATGCCAAAAATGAAATCAAAAACCAATTCACAATTGCTACAAAAAGAATTAAATATCTAGAAATAAGCAGGGATATAAAAGATTTCTGGAACAAGAATTACAAAATACTTCTTAAAGAAGTCAGAGAACATTTCAAAATACTTATTAAAGAAGTCAGAGATGACACAAACAAATGGAAAACTATTTTATGCTCATGGACACAAAAGATCAATATCATCAAAATGGCCATACTGCCCAAAGAAATTTACAGATTTAATGCTGTTCCTATCAAACTACCAAAAACATTTTTTTAACATAATTAAAAAAAAAAAACTATTTTAAAATTTATATGGAATTGGCCAGGCGCGGTGGCTCACACCTGTAATTCCAGCACTTTGGGAGGCCGAGGCGGGTAGATCACCTGAGGTTAGGAGTTCGAGACTGGCCCAACCAACATGGAGAAACCCTGTCTCTACTAAAAATACAAAAAAAATTAGCTGGGCAGAGTGACGCGTGCCTGTAATCCCAGCTACTTAGGAGGCTGAGGCAGGAAAATTGCTTAAACCTGGGAGGCAGAGGTCGCCATGAGCCAAGATCATGCCATTGCACTCCAGCCTGAGCAACAAGAGTGAAATTCCATCTCATTTAACAACAACAACAACAAAAGAGCCTGAATAGCCAAAGTAATTATAAGCAAAAAGAAAAAAGTTGAAGGCATTACATTAATTGACTTCAAATTATACTAAGCTACAGTAACCAAAGCAATACTAGTACAAAAACAGACTCATAAACTAGTACAGTCTTATAGACCAAGGCCAAAAAAATAGCCCAGACATAATAGCACACACCTACAACCATCAGATATTTGACAAAGCTGACAAGAAGAATGTGGAAAGAATTCCCTATTTAATAAATGGTGCTAGGTAACTAGCTAGCACTATGTAGAAGACTGAAACTGAACCCCTTCATTATACCATATAAAAAAATCAACTCAAGATGAATTAAAGACTTTAATGTAAAACTTAAAGTTATTAAAAAAAAAAAAAAACCCTGAAAGATAACCTAGGACATGCCATTTTAGACATAGAAACTGGCAAAGATTTCATGATGACGATACCAAAAGCAAATGCAACAAAACCAAAAATTGACAAATGGAACCTAATTAAACAAAAGAGCTTCTTCACATCAAAAATATATATATATATATATATATATATATATATATATATATATATATATATATATCAACAGGGTAAACACAGAACCTACAGAATAAAAGGTATTTGCAGACTATGTTACCAAAAAAGTTCTAATATCTAGACTCCATAAGGAATGTAAACAAATTTACAAGAAAAAGCAAACAATCTTATGAAAAAGTAGGCAAAAAACACGAACAGATGCTTTTCAAAAGACATACATGTGACTAACAAGCACATGAAAGAAATATTCATCACTAATCATTAGAGAAATGCAAAGAAAAACCACAATGACATACCATCTCAGACAAGTCAGAATGACTATTATTGAAAAGTCAAAAAATGACAGATGGTGGCAAGGTTGTAGAGAAAAGAGGATACTTATACACTGCTGGTAGGAGTGTAAATCAGTTCAACCATTGTGAAAAGCAGTGTGGCCAATTCCTCACAGAATTAAAAACAGAATTACCATTTGACCCAGCAACCTCATAAATGGGTATAAACCCAAAGAAAGATAAGTTATTCTGTCATAAAGACACATGCACATGCATGTTCACTGCAGCACTATTTACAATAGTAAAGACACAGAATCAATCTAAATGCTATTCAATGGTAGACTGAATAAAGAAAATACTGTTCAGTTGTCATGGTGGCTCACGCCTGTAATCCCAAACTTTGGGAAGCCAAGGAAAGCAGATTGCCTGATCTCAGGAGTTTGAGACCAACTAAGGCAACATGGGAAAACCCCATTTCTACAAAAAACACAAAAAGAAAAACTAGTCAGGTGTAGTGGTGTATGCATGTAGTCTAAGCTACCTGAAGGGCTGAGTTAGAAGAATTGCTTGAGCTCAGAATGTTGAGGCCATACTGAGCCAAGATCATGCCAATGCACTCCAGCCTAGGTGACAGAGTGAGACCCTGTCTCCACGAAAAATAAAATAAAACAAAAATTTAAAAAATACATATGGTACATGTACATCATGGAATACTGTGTGGCCATAAAAATGAACAAGATAATGTTCTTTGCAGCAACATGGATGGAGGTGACACCCATTATCCTTAGAAAACTAATGCAGAGGTCAGGTGCGGTGGTTCACACCTGTAATCCTAGCACTCTGAGAGGCCAAGGCAGGCAGATCACGAGGTCAGAAGTTCGAGACCAGCCTGGCCAATATGGTGAAACCTCATCTCTACCAAAAATAAAAAAATTAGCCGGATGTGGTGGCAGGCACCTATAGACCCAGTTACTTGGGAGGCTGAGGCAGGAGAATCACTTGAACCCAGGAGGAGTTCAAGTGAGCTGAGATTGTGCCACTGCACTCCAGCCTGGGCAACAAGAGCAAAACTCTGTCTCAAAAAACAACAAAAAAAAAAAAAAAAAAGAAGAAAAAAGAAAAAAAATCAGCTGAATTTGTCTTCACTGGTCATAGTAAAATACTTCTTAATCAAATTTTACTTAACTTTATTTCCTTCCCACAGACTACTGAACTTTGAGCTACCATCAGTCTGAATAAACATATGACCCCATTTTATATCCCTCCTAAGAACATTCTGACTTCAGGGTAAAACATTCTCTGATCTAGAATCTGATTTTTTAACCCTCCATTTGCCATTATTCTCCCATCATCTTTCTAACCTTGTTAGCTCCTCTCTATGAAGGAAAGTCTTTGTCTGTCTTTGCAGTCCTTAAATATCTTACAGTTTATACTTATTCCTGTTGCAATACTTATTTGGAACTCAAATTGTTTTTACATAAATCAAACTTTGTTTTTATTTTACAAAGTCTATTATTTTTTTTTTTGAGACGGAGTCTCGCTCTGTCACCCAGGCTGGAGTGTAGTGGCGCCATCTCAGCTCACTGTGAAACTAGGCCGCATAAAACTTAGAAACTAGGCCTCATAAAAAAAAGAACTTAAAAAAATTAACACCAGGTGGCTCTGGATAGGGTCCCACCCTGCCTCAATAGGGTCCCACCCTGATAGGGTCCCACCCTGCCAATTCCGGGAAACAACCTCATGGGGTCCCACCCTGCCAATTCCGGGGGTCCCACCCTGCCTCGAAGTTCCCGGAATCAACAACTCCAGGAAAAAAACCTCATAAAGTCCTGCTCTAACCAATTAGAACAAGACACCTTGCTCAGGCCATAGACAGACCCAATTACCACGCGCCTAAAGCTTTGTTTGAATTTCGCGCCCTAAGCTGTGTTTGAACTTGTGTTTGCCTATATAAACAGCCTGTAACAAGCAGTCAGGGTCCCAGGGCCAACTTAGAGCTTGGGACCCTAGCGCGCTAGTAATAAATAACTCTCTGCTGTGAATCTTGTGTCGGTGATCCTTCGCGGCGACCCCTGCCCAGGAAGGAATCGACAGTTCGGTTCCAACATTTGGTGCATTGGCCGGGAACTGGGGTCGTCCAAGGACCCCCGACCCATCCGGCGGAGACCCATCTGGCCCGGGCCACGGACTGCTGACTGAACGGACCTACCAGGTACTTTCGTTTTGTTCTGTCTGTCTTGCCGGCTAACTCTGAACTCTGGGGAGTACTCCTTCTGAATTAAGTGGGGAAGGGGGACAGACGTGTCCGGCACCTTCCCACTCACGCCCCGGGGGACGCCCTGGCGGTAGTCTGGGAGAAGGCTGATGACTCAGTCAGCCTCCTCAAATCTGTAGGCAGGTCGCCCCTGCCATCTGAATATTTTGTGATCTTGTGGCGCCACTCTCTGGCCGCGCGGCTTCTCCTTACTTGTCTGGTCTTTGTTTTTGTTACTTTCGTTTTGTCCTTGTTATACGTGGACGAAATAGGACAGACGTTGACGACTCCTTTGTCTCTGACCCTGACTCACTTCCCTGACGTTCGGGCTCAAGCCCACAACCTCTCCATAGAAGTCCGTAAAGGACGATGGCGAAAATTCTGCTCGTCCGAGTGGCCTACCCTCCATGTTAGGTGGCCCCGGGACGGAACATTTGACCTCCCAATTATCTTACAGGTTAAAGCAACAGTGATGGATCCTGGGCCACACGGACACCCAGACCAGGTGGCCTACATAATTACTTGGGAGGATCTGGTCCGAAATCCTCCCTCTTGGGTGAAACCCTTCCTCCATTCCCCTTCCCCATCCCAATCTACCCTCCTTGCCTTAGAAGCCCCAAAGAATCGGAATCCGGACCCGCATAAGCCAGTCCTCCCAGATGAACCCCAGAAGGACCTCCTCCTTCTCGACCCCCTGCCTCCTCCACCTCAAAACCCCCTTCTGGGACCTCCACCTTACGCTTCACCCTTGCCCCCTGTCTTATCCCCAGTTCTTTCCTCTACCGCCTCGGCCCCTACCCTTTCTCCAACTTCTCCCTCGGCCCCTCCCTCCACCCCGTCTCCTTCTCCAGCCCCGCCCAAACTCACCCCTCGGACGCCGCCGCCGACACCTCCTCGTCTCCGCTTGCGGTGGACTGAGGACCCAGAAGGCCCTTCCACTTAGCAATCCTCCCTTTTTCCCCTCCGTACTGTCACGGTCCAGTACTGGCCCTTCTCTGCCTCTGACCTCTATAACTGGAAGACCCATAACCCTTCCTTTTCCCAAGACCCTCAGGCCCTAACCTCGTTAATAGAATCCATTCTCCTCACCCACCAGCCCACCTAGGATAATTGCCAGCAACTCCTGCAGGTCCTCTTAACCACTGAAAAAGGCAGCAGGTCCTCTTGGAGGCCCGGAAAAATGTGCCAGGACCAGGAGGCCTCCCAACCCAACTTCCCAATAAAATAGACGAGGGATTTCCCCTCACCCGCCCAGACTAGGACTATGAAATGGCACCAGGTAGGGAGAGTCTCCGAATCTATCGCCAGGCTCTGTTAGCGGGTCTCAAAGGGGCAGGAAAACGCCCCACAAATTTGGCCAAGATAAAAAAAAAAAAAAAGAAGCCAGGTTAGCGAAGGGATAGAGCGAGAGAATCGTGAGAACCGAGTAAAGGATAAGCATTTAACAAAACTCCTGGCGGCAGTTGTGAGAGAGAAAGGACCAGGGAGAGAGGGAGAGAAGCGGAGGCGGCCAAAAGTAGAAAAAGACTAGTATGCCTACTGCAAAGAACAGGGGACTCGCGGAGGCGTTAAGGACGAAAGAAGGCGCGGCCAACTCCCGGGGGGACGGCAGGCCGAGAGCGCGGCGCCCGGGCCTGGCGCCGAGCCTGAGCCCGCCGGACAGGAGGCGGCCCCACCGCGGGCTCGGCTCCGGCCCCAGCCCCGCCAGCATGGCCGGCCAGACCGTACGGGCCGAGACCCGGAGCCGGGCCGAAGATGACATCAAGAAGGTAATGGCGACCATCGAGAAGATCCGGAGATAGAAGAAGCAATGAATGACTGTGGGCGACACTTCCCTTCGTATCTTCAAGTGAGTACCAGTGGTGGACCCCCAGGAGGAGGAGCGAAGGCGGGCAGGTGGCAGGGCAAAGAGATCCCGTGGCCGGGAACGTCGGGGCAGGGGCGCCAGTCCCCGAGGGGATGGCCCTCTCATCCTGCTGGATCTCAATGATGAGAACAGCAACCAGAGTTTCCATTCGGAAGGTTCCCTGCAAAAAGGCACAGAGCCCAGTCCTGGGGGCACCCCCCAGCCCAGCCGCCCTGTGTCACCTGCCGGACCCCCAGAAGGGGTCCCTGAGAAAGCTCAGCCCCCACGGCTAGGCCAAGAGAAAAATCCCGGGGGGCATAACTGCTGGCAGCACTGACGAAACCCCAATGCTGACCAAGGAGGCCCTGGCAATGATCCAGCAGATGCATGCCTGGACACACTTAAGTAATCGAAAGCTAAATTACTGATTGAAAAAACTGACTTTCTAATCCCAAAGGCAAGTACCCTCGTAGAACAAGAACAAGTGACATCTGCCTGTAAGGTCTGTCAGCAGGTAAACGCTGGGGCTACCCAAGTGCCAGAAAGGAAACGAACTCGTGGTAACCGCCCAGGAGTCTATTAAGAAATAGACTTCACGGCCGGGCGCGGTGGCTCAAGCCTGTAATCCCAGCACTTTGGGAGGCCGAGACGGGCGGATCACGAGGTCAGGAGATCAAGACCATCCTGGCTAACTCGGTGAAACCCCGTCTCTACTAAAAAATACAAAAAACTAGCCGGGCGAGGTGGCGGGCGCCTGTAGTCCCAGCTACTCGGGAGGCTGAGGCAGGAGAATGGCGTAAACCCGGGAGGCGGAGCTTGCAGTGAGCCGAGATCGCGCCACTGCACTCCAGCCTGGGTGACAGAGCCAGACTCCGTCTCAAAAAAAAAAAAAAAAAAAAAAAAAAAAAAAAAAAAGAAATAGACTTCACAGAAGTAAAACCTCACTATGCTGGATATAAATACTTACTGGTGTTTGTAGATACCTTTTCAGGATAGGTAGAAGCCTACCCCACCCGGCAAGAAACGGCACACATAGTAGCAAAAAAAAAAAATTTTGGAAGAAATCTTTCCTAGATTCGGACTTCCCAAGGTAATTAAGTCAGATAACAGGCCGGCCTTCGTTTCTCAGGTAAGTCAGGGGCTCGCCAGGATATTAGGGATTAATTGAAAATTACATTGTGCCTATAGACCCCAGAGCTCAGGACAGGTAAAAAGAATGAATAGAACAATAAAAAAGACCCTTACTAAATTGACCTTAGAGACTGGTTTAAAAGATTGGAGATGCCTCCAATCCTTAACTCTGTTAAAGGCCCAAAATACACCTAACCATTTTAGGCTCACTCCATATGAAATCCTCTACGGAGGACCTCCCCCTTTGTCAACCTTGCTTAACTCCTTCTCCCCCTCCGATCCTAAAACTGACCTACAGGCTCGGCTAAAAGGACTCCAAGCAGTACAGGCCCAAATCTGGGCCCCCTTGGCAGAACTGTACCAACCAGGACATCCACAGACCAGTCACCCCTTCCAGGTAGGAGACTCTGTCTACGTTAGACGGCACCGTACTCAAGGACTAAAGCCTCGGTGGAAAGGACCCTACATTGTTCTCCTGACCACGCCCACAGCCATAAAGGTTGACGGAATCTCCACTTAGATCCACGCATCCCACGCCAAGGCTGCTCCAGAGACGTCCAGACCACCACCACTTGAGACATGAAAACTCCGACGCTCCGCGGACCCGCTCAAGATAAGACTCTCTCGTATCTAACTCCTTGCTTATTGTTTGCCCTTCTTCCCTGCGCCGTCTCTAGTGTAGTTTTTGACGCTAACCCCCACCGGCCATTTAGCCTGACCTGACAGATAATTAATTTTAATAATCAAGAGGTCTTAAATAAGACCTCCGAAAATGCTCCTATAAAGACTTGGTTTCCAGACCTCTATTTCAACCTAAAAAAAAATATATAGCAGAAAAAATAAAAGACACAGGCCCCCGGTTTACTAGTCCCACAGGAGTCCTATTAGGAACTCCTCAAGATAGACAAGAATGGAAAAGACAGGCTAGAAAGGTGTCCATCAGCCGGAAAGGGTTTTATGCCTGTCCCGGATTCAGGACAGGACAAATGAAAAAAACTTGTAGAGATCTGACTCACTTGTATTGCAAAAGCTGGTCCTGTGTGACTACTAATAATAGAGAATAGAAATAGGCCACAAAACCTTAGTATATAACCATGTCCTTTGTCTAGCCCTGTACCACAACCCGATATTCGGAAAATTGCAACCTGGTTCGCATCAAGTTTGAAGATGCGGCAAAATCTGATAACAGATAAATAACAACAAGGTTAATATAAGGTCTCTATTTATACCAGCACAACCCGCCTAAAATTCCCCTCCAAATCAGACTATTAGTCAATCCAGACACTGCCCCTGTTGCAGTAAGGCCAAACCAGGTTTTATTAGAAGCTAAGAAGCCCCCGGTTTCCATATCGGAGAAGCCCCAACTAAAAGCTCCTCAAAGCACTTCCCCGCCCTTAATCTCCCTCACCCTCGCCGACATGTTAGGAATTAAAGTAGCGGCTAAAGTTAAAGCCAGGACAGCAGCCCTAGTGCATGGTAACCATCATCTGCAACAACTTAAAGTAGCCATAGATGAAGACCTTAGAGCCATAGAACAATCTATCACAAAACTTGAAAAGTCCTTGACTTCTCTGTCTGAAGTTGTATTACAAAACCGACAAAGACTAGAAATTGTCTTTCTGAAAGAGGGCAGGCTCTGTGCAGCCCTGAAAGAGCAATGTTATTTTTATGCAGATCATTCAAAAATAGTTAAAGATTCTATGGCAAAACTAAGAGAAAGATTAGACAAAAAAAAAGAGAAAAAATCTCAACAAAGTTAGTTTAAAAATTAGTACAACCAATCCCCTTGGCTTAGCACCCTAATCTCCACCATCTTAAGACCCCTCATCCTGCTCACGCTCATCCTGACTTTCAGGCCATGCATACTCAACCACTTACTCACCCTTATTAAAAATAGAATAAACATAGTACATGCTATAGTTCTAACCCAACAATACCAGAGCCTCAAGACTGAAGAAGAGGCTCAAGATTGAGCCTCTGACACAAAAAGAGGAGGGAATGAAACTAGGCCGCATAAAACTTAGAAACTAGGCCTCATAAAAAAAAGAACTTAAAAAAATTAACACCAGGTGGCTCTGGATAGGGTCCCACCCTGCCTCAATAGGGTCCCACCCTGATAGGGTCCCACCCTGCCAATTCCGGGAAACAACCTCATGGGGTCCCACCCTGCCAATTCCAGGGGTCCCACCCTGCCTTGAAGTTCCCGGAATCAACAACTCCAGGAAAAAAACCTCATAAAGTCCTGCTCTAACCAATTAGAACAAGACACCTTGCTCAGGCCATAGACAGACCCAATTACCACGCGCCTAAAGCTTTGTTTGAATTTCGCGCCCTAAGCTGTGTTTGAACTTGTGTTTGCCTATATAAACAGCCTGTAACAAGCAGTCAGGGTCCCAGGGCCAACTTAGAGCTTGGGACCCTAGCGCGCTAGTAATAAATAACTCTCTGCTGTGAATCTTGTGTCGGTGATCCTTCGCGGCGACCCCTGCCCAGGAAGGAATCGACAGTTCGGTTCCAACAACTCCAACCTCCACCTCCCCGGTTCAAGTGATTCTCCTGACTCAGCCTCTCGAGTAGCTGGGATTACAGGCATGTGCCACCATGCCCAGCTAATTTTTTTGTATTTTTAGAAGAGACAGGGTTTAACCGTTGTTAGTCAGGATGGTCTCGATCTCCTGACCTTGTGATCTGCCCGCCTTAGCCTCACAAAGTGCTGGGATTACAGGCGTGAGCCACCATGTCTGGCTGAAGTCTAAAAACTGCCTCAAAACAGTAACAACTTCATCTTCAGTAAGATGCCCCCAGTTTTCTTCCATCTTAATCTTAACTGCATCTGCCTGTGGGTCCCCAGCTTCCCAGGGTTCTGTAGCTTCTCTCAGGATAAAGCCTTCTTCCATGGCTGGGGTGAGCAGGCTGGGACATCTGCAGGGAGGCTACCCAGAAAGAACTAACTGGGCTTTTAATAACCTCCTTCTGCAGGCTCAACAGTAGCCTTAGCTTGGAGCCACTGGGCGCAAGCTTTAATATCCATGTCATTCGCTTGGTGTTTGAAACTAAGTGTTTGAAAAACCCTGGAAAATTACTCAAACACAACGTTCATATGAGAAAAGAAAATTTGGCCGGGCACAGTGGCTCACACGGGTAATCCCAGCACTTTGAGAGGCCGAGGTGGGCAAATCACCTGAGGTCGAGAGTTCAGGACCAACCTGACCAACATGGGGGAAACCCTGTCTATACTAAAACACAAATTTAGCCAGGCGTGGTGGCACATGCCTGTAATCCCAGCTACTCAGGAGGCTGAGGCAGGAGAATCACTTAAACCCGGGAGGCAGAGGTTGCGGCGAGAAGAGATCGCACCATTGCACTCCAGCCTGGGTAACAAGAGCAAAAACTCTGTCTCAAAAACAAAAAGAAAATTTTACAGTGCTTACATTTCACACCTCAACAAGAAAAGCAAAAACATCTATTCTTTTCAAACAATAAATATGTTATTATATTTTTCCATTAAAAATCAGGTAGTAAACAATTAGTCACATGCAAACACTTCTAGGAAGTACCAAGTTTCATCTTATAAAATTTAGCATAAAACTCAGAAATCACAACAACAGGATAAAGAACAGAAATATTCAAGGTTACAAATTTACCCTGCAAGAAGAGGAACTGATGTTTTCATGAATCCATGTAACTCACCAATTATTTACCACATTTTATTGTGGAAATGTGTTCATTTTCTACAGTCAAAATGGAAGATCTTTCCTTACTCTCCTTGGTAGCATTCTAAACGCTAAGTCTTGGAAGTCTGTTTGAAAATACCTAGCCATAAAAAACACACCTGAGAAAATTCCCTAATTCACTCTGAAAAAGAAAAAGGTACACGAGAATTTTTAACAAAGGAATATGTGATTCGATTTTTTTTGAAACCCACCACTTGTATGCCCTTTGTAAATATTTTTGCACCTTTCAATCTCTAATAATAAAAATCAATTTACAGTTAAAAAACTAAAGTCCATATAAGTGAACTAATCTTTTCAAGGTGACAAACCCAGGGAGGGGCTGATTAGAAAACAGATGATGTGTCTAACTCATGTGTCAAGTCAGGCCATCCAATCACTTTAGAGATTCTCCCACCCCATCCTGCTCCCTTAATACTCCATGACCACCCTCTCAGTAGTGGTCCAGTGAGTGCCGTGAGTGCCCCAGTGAGTGCCGTAAGTGCATTTTACTTTGCAAGTTCTTGCACCATCTCTCTGGGGTGAGGTTTGTTTTTTTTTTTTTCTCCTTTACTTTTGGTATACTATTTTTTTTTTCTACATACATTAGAGAATTCAGGGAGCAGAAATTATTTGTTTTTCTCTCAATATTAGCATCTAATTGGCGGATCAGCAGTGTCTCCAAAAAATGGAAGCTGAGTTGAGTGAAGACAATCTTAACATCTTGAGGGGTTAGCTTTTCAAAGGAAGAGTACACCAGGAATTTATCTCAGCCCCTGGGCATTCACCTGCTCCCTTGAGAAGCCACTTCATACCTCAGGTTATCCTATGATAAAAAATGACCCAGGAACTAATATTCATTAGACACTCTAGCAGACACAGCCATGGTTGATATCTTGATTTATTCACAGACAGTACTGAAACCCAAGACCAGGAAAAAACTAAAGCGTGGCTGAGGACACATGGCCCCATGAAAATTAAAAAAAAAAAAAAAAACCTTGACCCCAAAACATTCTCATAAAATTTGTGCCTGGAGAATATGAAAAGAATTATTATTTGCTTTTTTCTCATGGGATATATTTACAACAAAAAATCAATCTTTTTAAATGTGCCATCCAATGCCTTGTCAAAAAATGATTAATGAAATTACGATATCAAAAATGTACACTAAAAGACAAATAGTTAATAATGTGAATTAGGGAGGAGAAGTTGGCATTTGGGATCGTCAGAAAAAAATTGGAAGTTTGGTATTTTACTGCGAGCCAGAGTTAGGCTGGAGGAATGAGTGGTGTGGAGCAGACTTGAGACCCTGTTTGGGACACATGTAAAAAGTGCAGGGGGCAGATGGGTTCCCTGTGAAGTGTGAAAATAGTTAAGTGGCAGGCAATTAACTAGAGGTGGCTCTAGTCCCTGGATTCCTACTTTTATTTATTATTATTTTGAGAGGGAGTTTCGCTTTTGTTGCCCAGGCTGGAGCGCAATGGCGTGTTCTCGGTTCACGGAAACCTCTGCCTCCAGCGTTCAAGTGATCCTCCTGCCTCACCTTCTGGAGTGTCTGGGATCACAGGCATGCACCACCACACCCGGCTAATTTTATATTCTTAGTAGAGATGGGGCTTCTCCGTGTCAGGCTGGTCTCGAACTCCCAACCTCAGGTGATCTGCCCGCCTTGGCCTCCCAAAGTGCTGGGAATACAGGAGTGAGCCACCACGCCCGGCCTTGGATTCCTACTTTAAAAAATCTAACTTAAATGTTGTTTTTTTTCCTGATAAATTACTACATTAGGGGAAACGAAATTCTGGCTTAAACAGCAAACAGCTATAAACCGCCAATTAAGTTCTGACTACATAACCAGCAAATCTGTAAGGTCAAGGTGGAAATTAAGAAACTGCGTAACTGTACCTAACCTATTATTGAATTTGGATTTTTGGGCCGGGCGCGGTGGCTCAAGCCTGTAATCCCAGCACTTTGGGAGGCCGAGGCGGGTGGATCACGAGGTCAGGAGATCGAGACTATCCTGGCTAACATGGTGAAACCCCGTCTCTACTAAAAATACAAAAAACTACCCGGGCGAGGTGGCGGGCGCCTGTAGTCCCAGCTACTGGGGAGGCTGAGGCGGGAGAATGGCGTGAACCCGGGAGGCGGAGCTTGCAGTGAGCCGAGATCAGGCCACTGCACTCCAACCTGGGAGACACAGCGAGACTCTGTCTCAAAAAAAAAAAAAAAAAAAAAGAATTTGGATTTTTGCATCATGTACCTTATAAGTCTTTTCTTCCAGCCCCTCCCATGGACCACAAACTACAACCCATAGCTGAGTGCTGCACAATTTTGGAACTACATTTTGATTAAATTCTTAAATATTTTTGCGGAGACTCCCACGCATTTTTAATAGAAGAAAAGAGAGGCCGGGTATGGTGGCTCACACCTGTGATCCCAGCACTTTGGGAGGCCGTGGTTCGAGACCAGCCTGGCCAACACAGTGAAACCCCGTCTCTACTAAAAATACAAAAAATTAGCCAGGCGTGGGGACGGGCACCTGTAATCTGTCACCCAGGAGGCTGACGCAGAAGAATTGTATGAGCCCGGGAGGCGGAGGTTGCAGTGAGCCGAGGTGGCGCCACTGCACTCCAGCCTGGGCAACAAATCAAGACGCCATCTCAAAAAAAAAAAAAAAAAAAAAAAGACGGAAGGAAGGAAGGCAGGCAGGCAGAAAGGCAGGAAGGAGAAAATAAATAAAAGAAAATAGAAAGAGAAAAGAGAAACTGGGAACCCCATGGACCAAAGCTCTTCCCATTCATGAACTGGCACGCCGAGTCAGGATTCTCCCCGATGACCCCCCCGTGGTCCCTGCACAATCTAGGAGAGAGGCGGCGCCGCAGGGGTAGAGCTGCCCAGAAAGGGCTCCAGGCCAGGGCACAGTCACTACCCAGGGAACAGACAGGACGCCTGGGGTCCGGCTATCAGCGCAGCCGCCATCTTATGGCTGAAGGGGACTGAGGCCGAGCTGGGCAAGGAGAACTCCTGGCGCAGATTGTGGAACTGACTGCGGGGAGGCCTGAGTCCCACCACAGCCTCTTCTCGCCTGTTCCAACCAGCCTTTCCCCTCTTTCAGGATGTCGGACCCTGCACTCTTACCATTTCTAGGCTTCCGGGGGGTCCTGGCGTCTTAGCAGTGGATCTCCAAATACCTGCAGGTCACAGGGCCACAGAGGCTGGACCTCTAGGAACAGAGGACACAGAGCAGTGACGAGATCTGGAGCTCTGGGTGCAGCGAGAGACAAAGGCCCCGCCATATCCCGGAAGCCGCCCTTTCCGCTCCAGCTGCGTGCCTGATTGGACGGTTTCTAGACCAGCGTCCCTGATTGGATGACGTTTAAGACCCGTCCCTTCAGACCCTGATTGACAGAAGATGTGATTAGATGCTGGGCTGAATGAAGAAAGAGTGACGGCCTAGACTTGCAGCCTTTTCAGGCAGGGCTTCCTCCCTGAGCGGAGCCAGGCCCAGCCCCAGAGGTATTTGCCTTTAATCTTGTGTATAAGGTTATATAAATTTATAAATAATATGCTATACGTCCATTCACAAATGAAAATAAGATATGAAGAAAATAGATTGGAGGCAAACTTATTTTGCTATTTAACTTTAACCCTAATGGTCAGGCTGTTATCTGATTTCTTCTGTGGTGTGGGTGACTGTATGAGGGTAAGCACCAGTCACGTTCATACATGTCTACCTGTATTTCTGCATTAATCAACATGATCTTACCAGACATCCAACTTTAAATCAGGGGAAAAAAAATCAATACCTTTAGGGTGCCCACTGTTAGAAGGTAACTAGTAATCAACCTGTCATTAAATCCTGGCATCCTGTCTGCAGTGGGTGCGTGTATTAGTTAGCTATTGAAGCATAACAAACTATCCGAAACTGATTAGCTCATTATTGAAATGCTCAGCCATTTAGGCTGGGCTCAGTGGGGCCATTCTTCTGGTCTCAGCTGACCTCCTCCAGACATATGTCATCAGCTGCTTGTTGACTAAGTAGCTGTGCTTCTGGGGGTGAGCTTCTGCTTCTCGGCCTGTCAACAGGGACACCTTGCTTTTTCTCATAATATCTTATCCTTCAGCTGGCTAACAGAGGCTTTTTCCATGGAGATGGCAGAATTCTGAAATAAAAACAGAAGCATTCAATACTATTTGAGCTCAAGCCCCAGACTAAGCACACTGTCATGTTCATAGTTTTCTACTGTCCTAAGAAAATCAGGTCAGTCAGATCTAGGGCTTGAAAAACAGATTCTATATCTCAATAGAAACAGCTGTAAAAGCACCTGGCAATGGATATAGGAAGGATGAAAAATTGCTACAAGTTTTGCAATCAGTATCAGTCTGCCTTTTTTCTTATGTGGTTTATAGAAGTCTTCTACATTGGCCAGGCATGATGGTTCACACCTGTAATCCCAGCACTTTGGGAGGCCGAGGCAGGTGGATCGCTGAGGTCAGGAGTTTGAGACTAGTCAGGCCAACATGGCGAAACCCTGTCTCTACTAAAAACACACACACACACACGCAAAATAGGTGAGAGTGGTGGCAGGCGCCTGTAATCCCAGCTACTCGGGAGGCTGAGGCAGGAGAATGACTTGAACCTAGGAGGTGGAGGTTGCAGTGAGCGGAGATCACACCACTGTACTCTAGCCTGGGGGACAAGAGCAAAACTCCATCTCAATAACAAAAAAGAAAAAGTCTTCCACATCACATCAAGAAACTTGTTCAGGCCCGGCGCAGTGGCTCAAGCCTGTAATCCCAGCACTTTGGGAGGCTGAGACGGGCGGATCACAAGGTCAGGAGATCAAGACCATCCTGGCTAACATGGTGAAACTCCGTCTCTACTAAAAAAATACAAAAAACTACCCGGGCGAGGTGGCGGGCGCCTGTAGTCCCAGCTACTGGGGAGGCTGAGGCAGGAGAATGGCGTGAACCCGGGAGGCGGAGCTTGCAGTGAGCTGAGATCCGCCCACTGCACTCCAGCCTGGGCGACAGAGCAAGACTCCGTCTCAAAAAAAAAAAAAGAAAAAAAAAAAAGAAACTTGTTCAAGGACCCACAGCTGCTAAATAGCTGGGCTGAGACTCAGGATCAACTCTGTCTGACTCCAAAGCCCATGCACTTCCAGAGATCAAGCTATAATACTAAAGTAGCTGCCACAGGCCCTTGAAATCCTGGAGAGTGACAATTCTAAAATAGAAGCCAGATTCCTATTAGATTTTTGCCCATACAGTACTGTTTATTATAGGAAATAATCCTCTCAAGAAATTGCAGAAGCACATGGTGGTTCACACCTGTAATCCTAGCACTTTGGGAGGCTGAGATGGGAGAATCACTTGAGCCCAAAGTTCAAGTGCAGCCTGAACAATCTAGTAAAATCCTGTCTTCATAAAAAGTTAACCAGGCTTGTATCATGGTAGTCCCAGCTACTTGGGTAGCTGAGCCAGCAAGATTGCTTGAGCCTGGAAACTTAAGGCTGCAGTGAGCCATAATTGGTTACATCACCACACTCCAGCCAGGGTCATAGACAGAGACACTGTCAAAAAAAAAAAAAAAAAATTAAAGAAGCATTTTGAAAGGACATAGAGTAATTTGGGAATATAGCCAAGAAATGAATTTAGAAAATCAAAGCACAACAACACATTATTTATTTCTCATCATAGAAAAAAGTTGAAAACTTTTCAAAGGAAAAAACTTTACAGAAATTATATTTAACAGAGTTTAATTGAGCAAAGAGTGATTTGCACATCAGGTAGACTGTGGATCCAGGGTAGGCTCAGAGAGACTCCAGCAAAGCCACATGATGGTAAAAGATTTGTAGACAGAAAATTCAAAGTGACGTAGAGAAAATGAAAGTTAGGTACAGAAACAGCTCTATTGATTACAGCTTGAGATTTGTCTTATTAAAATACGGTTTGAATGGTTGATGTCCTTTTATTGGCCAAAATACAGCGGTTGGTACAAGAATGGATTAGTCTGTTTACATATCCAGTTAGGTTTCAGTTTACTATGTAAAAAAAAAAAAAGAGGTGGCCAGGAGTGGTGGCTCATGCCTGTAATCCCAGCACTTTGGGAGGCCAAGGTGGGCAGATCATGAGGTCAGGAGATTGAGAACATCCTGGCTAACATGGTGAAACTCCGTCTCTACTAAAAATACAAAAAATTAGCTGGGTGTGGTGGCGGGTGCCTGTAGTCCCAGCTACTCGGGAGGCTGAGGCAGGAGAATGGCATGAACCCAGGAGGTAGAGCTTGCAGTGAGCAGAGATCCTGCCACTGCACTCCAGCCTGGGCGATAGAGCGAGACTCCATCTCAAAAAAAAAAAATGAACTGTTGACCGAAATCCAAAATTAAACTTAAATGGGGGCAGCTTTTAGGGTATAATTAATTTAGCAATTTCTCTCTTTTGCTCATCTTCTAAATTTTGAGATGTAGACCAAAACTTTAGACAGTAACGTAACTCTGTTACCGTCAAAAATATACTTATTTAGTCTCAAATCCCACTGTGAAATAGCAGAAGTGTGAGTTTTATAAAGTGGAAACAAGAACTTCAGGTTATTATTTTTTATTGTTTATTTTTTAAAGGGTTAGAATACAGGGGACCTCCTTGTGTTGAAATCTGTTTACAGAAGAAAACCAAAACCTGGCCTGTTTTAGGATCTACCTATTTGCTTAAATTTTCAGTTTCATTATATCACATTTAGCATTAGTGACACATTTTAGTTTGGTCTGTTTTGGTCTAGTGAACAAACTCAGTCCACAATGATGGCCTCCAATAATTATGTTGAATAAATTCTTCTTTTTAGTAAGTTTTCACATAGCTCAGAGTGTGACCAAACTTCGGGGCCTCTGTGCCACTCTGTTTCCATTATTTTGGATTTTTATCTTTATCGCTTTATTCATAGGTTATGGAGTCTTCATAGTCACATATGTCTTTGAGTTTCTGTCACTCCAGTTAAAGAGAGACCATTTGACATTCTATAGATGACTTCATGCAAACATGTGTAACTTTTGAGAGAATACAGTGCAGCAGAGAGCCTACTATTTTGACTATCAGGAGGATAATACCAAGAGATCAAAGCATGCTTTTTAGCCTAGGTTTTCATGAACAAACAACTAAAGTTAAATAGATAATTGTTAGATGGTCTACTTGTTACTAGTTGAAGCTGTCCAGATTCTTGGCATCTTGAACAAATAATTGGACAAAATGCACAAACAAAGCAAGGAAAGAATAAAGCAAAAAAAGCAGAAATTTATTGAAAATGAAGGTACACTGGATCTATTCTAAGATGGCTGAATAAGAAGAACTCCAGTCTGCAGCTCCCAGCGTGATTGATGCAGAAGACAGGTGACTTCTGCATTTCCAACTGAGGTACCTGGTTCATCTCATTGAGACTGGTTGGACAGTGGGTGCAGCCCATGGAGGGCAAGCCAAAGCAGGGCAGGGCAACACCTTACCCAGGAAGCACAAGGGGTCCTGGGATTTTCCTTTCTGACCCAAGGGAAGCCGTGACAGACTGTACCAGGAAATTCGGGACACTGCCACCTAAATACTGCACTTTTCCAACAGTCTTAGCAAATGGCACACCAGGAGATTATGTCCCGTGCCTGGTTAAGCAGGTTCCATGCCCACAGAGCCTTGCTCACTGCTAGCACAGCAGTCCGAGATCAAACCGCTAGGAGGCAGCCTGGCTCGGGGAGGGGCTCTGCCATTGCTGAAGCTTGAGTAGGTAAACAAAGTGGCTGGGAAGCTCAAACTGGGTGAGCCCAGAGCAGTTCAGTAAGGCTGTCCTGCCTCTATAGACTCCACCTCGGGGGTAGGGCGTACCTGAACAAAAGGCAGCAGAAACTTCCACGGACTTAAACATCCCTGTCTGACAGCTCTGAAGAGACCAGTGGTTCTCCCTGCATGGTGTTTGAGCTCTGAGAATGGACAGACTGCCTCCTCAAGTGGGTCCCTGACCCCCGTGTAGCCTAACTGGGAGACATCTCCCAGTAGGGGCCAACTGACACCTCATACAGCCGGGTGCCCCTCTGAGATGAAGCTTCCAGAGGAAGGACCAGGCATCAATATTTGCTGTTCTGCAGCCTCCGCTGGTGATATCCAGGCAAACAAGGCCTGGAGAGGACCTCCAGCAAACTCCAACAGACCTGCAGCTGAGGGACCTGACTGTTAGAAGGAAAACTAACAAACAGAAAGGAATAGCATCAACATCAACAAAAAGGACATCCACACCAAAACCCCATCTGTAGATCACCATCATCAAAGACCAAAGGTAGATAAAACCACAAAGATGGGGAGAATCCAGAGCAGAAAAGCTAAAATCCCTAAAACCAGAGGGCCTCTTCTCCTCCAAAGGATTGCAGCTCCTCACCAGCAACAAAACAAAGCTGGATTAGGCCGGGCGCGGTGGCTCAAGCCTGTAATCCCAGCACTTTGGGAGGCCAAGGTGGGCGGATCACAAGGTCAGGAGATCGAGACCACAGTGAAACCCCGTCTCTACTAAAAATACAAAAAATTAGCCGGGCGCGGTGGCGGGCGCCTGTAGTCCCAGCTACTCAGGAGGCTGAGGCAGGAGAATGGCGGGAACCCGGGAGGCGGAGCTTGCAGTGAGCCGAGATCACGCCACTGCACTCCAGCCTGGGCAACAGCATAAGACTCCGTCTCAAAAAAAAAAAAAAAAAAAAAAAAAAAACAAAGCTGGATGGAGAATGACTTTGACAAGCTGACAGAAGTAGAAAGTTGGTAATAAACTTCTCTGAGCTAAAGAAGGATGTTCAAACCCATTTCAAGAAAGCTAAAAACTTTGAAAAAAGATTAGACAAATGGCTAACTAGAATAAACAGTGTAGAGAATACCTTAAATGACCTGATGGAGCTGAAAACCGTGGCATGAGAACTACGTGACACATGCACAAGCTTCAGTAGCCTATTCGATCAAGTGGAAGAAAGAGTATCAGTGACTGAAGAACAAATTAATGAAATAAAGCAAGAAAAGAAGTTTAGAGGAAAAAGAGTAAAAAGAAACAAACAAAGCCTCCAAGAAATACTGGACTATGTGAAAAGACCAAATCCACGTTTGATTGGTGTACCTGAAAGTGATAGGGAGAATGGAACCAAGCTGGAAAACACTCTTTAGGATATTATCCAGGAGAACTTCCCCAACCTAGAAAGGCAGGCCAACTTCCAAATTCAGGAAACACCGAGAACACCACAAAGATACTCCTCAAGAAGAGCAACCCCAAGACACATAATTGTCAGATTCACCAAGATTGAAATGAACGAAAAAATGTTAAGGGCAGCCAGAGAGAAAGGTCAGGTTTCCCACAAAGGGAAGCCCATCAGACTAACAGCAGATCTCTCAGCGGAAACTCTACAAGCCAGAAGAGAGTGGGGACCAACATTCAACATTCTTTTTTTTTTTTTTTTTTTTTTGAGACTGAGTCTGGCTCTGTCGCCCAGGCTGGAGTGCAGTGGCCGGATCTCAGCTCACTGCAAGCTCCGCCTCCCGGGTTTACGCCATTCTCCTGCCTCAGCCTCCGGAGTAGCTGGGACCACAGGTGCCCGCCACCTCGCCCGGCTAGTTTTTTGTATTTTTTAGTAGAGACGGGGTTTCACCGTGTTAGCCAGGATGGTCTCGATCTCCTGACCTTGTGATCCGCCCGTCTCAGCCTCCCAAAGTGCTGGGATTACAGGCTTGAGCCACCGTGCCTGGCTTCAACATTCTTAAAGAAAGGAATTTTCAACCCAGAATTTCATATCCAGCCAAACTAAGCTTCATAAACGAAGGAGAAAAAAAATCCTTTACAGACAAACAAATGCTGATCGATTTTGTCACCACCAGGCCTGCCTGACAAGAGCTCCTGAAGGAAGCACTAAACATGGAAAGGGACAACCAGTACCAGCCACTGCAAAAACATGCCAAATTTTAAAGACCATTGATGCTACAAAGAAACTGCATCAACTAATGGGCAAAATAACTACCTAACATCATAATGACAGGATCAAGTTCACACATAACAATATTAACCTTAAATGTAAATGGGCTAAATGACCCAATTAGGCCAGGTGTGGTGGCTCACGCCTGTAATCTCAGCACTTTGGGAGGCCCAGGCGGGTGGATCACAAGGTCAGGGGATCAAGACCATCCTGGCTAACACGGTGAAACCCCGTCTCTACTAAAAATACAAAAAATTAGCTGGGTGTGGTGGCAGGCGCCTGTAGTCCCAGCTACTTGGGAGGCTGAGGCAGGAGAATGGCGTGAACCCGGGAGGTGGAGCTTGCAGTGAGCCGAGATCATGCTACTGCACTCCAGCCTGGGCAACAAAGCGAGACTCCATCTCAAAAAAAAAAAAAAAAAAATGCCCCAATTAAAAGACACAGACTGGAAAATTGGATAAAGAGATAAGACCCATCAGTGTGCTGTATTCAGGAGACCCATATCATGAGCAGAGACACACATAGGTTCAAAATAAAGGGATGGAGGAAGATCAACCAAGCAAATGGAAAGGAAAAAAAAAAAAAAAAGAGGATGCAATCTTAGTCTCTGATAAAACCGACTTTAAACCAACAAAGAACAAAAGAGACAAAGCAGGCCATTACATAATGGTAAAGGGATCAATTCAACAAGAAGAGCTAACTATCCTAAATATACATGCACCCAACAAAGGAGCACCCAGATTCATAAAGCAAGTCCTTAGAGACTTACGAAGAGACTTAGACTCCCACACAATAATACTGGGAGACTTTAACACTCTACTGTCAATATTAGACAGATCAATGAGACAGAAGATTAGCAAGGATATCCAGGACTTGAACTCAGCTCTGCACCAAGCAGACCTAATAGACATCTACAGAACTCTCCACCCCAAATCAACAGAATATACATTCTTTTCAGGACCACATTGCACTTATTCTAAAATTGACCACATAGTTGGAAGTAAAGCACTCCTCAGCAAGTGTAAAAGAACAGAAATCACAAAAACTGTCTCTCAGACTACAGTGCAATCAAATTAGAACTCACGATTAAGAAACTCACTCAAGAACAGGCAACCTACAGAATGGGAGAAAATTTTTGCAATCTACTCATCTGACAAAGGGCTAATATCCAGAACCTACAAAGAACTCAAACAAATTTACAAGAAAAAAACAAACAACCCCATCAAAAAGTGGGCAAAGGATATGAACAGACATTTCTCAAAAGAAGACATTCATACAGCCAACAGACACATGAAAAAATGCTCATCATCACTGGCCATCAGAGAAATGCAAATCAAAACCTCAATGAGATACCATCTCACACCAGTTAGAATGGCAATCATTAAAAAGTCAGGAAACAACAGGTGCTGGAGAGGATGTGGAGAAATAGGAACACTTTTACACTGTTGGTGGGATTGTAAACTAGTTCAACCATTATGGAAAACAGTATGGCGATTCCTCAAGGATCTAGAACTAGAAGTACCATATACCAGCCATCCCATTACTGGGTATATACCCAAAGGATTATAAATCATGCTGGTATAAAGACACATGCACATGTATGTTTATTGCGGCACTATTCACAATAGCAAAGACTTGGAATCAACCCAAATGTCCATCAGTGACAGACTGGATTAAGAAAATGTGGCACATATACACCATGGAATACTATGCAGCCATAAAAATGGATGAGTTTGTGTCCTTTGTAGGGACATGGATGCAGCTGGAAACCATCATTCTTAGCAAACTATCACAAGAACAGAAAACCAAACACCGTATGTTCTCACTCATAGGTGGGAACTGAACAATGAGATCACTTGGACTCGGGAAGGGGAACATCACACACCGGGGCCTATCATGGGGAGGGGGGAGGGGGGAGGGATTGCATTGGGAGTTATACCTGATGTAAATGACGAGTTGATGGGTGCTGACGAGTTGATGGGTGCAGCACAGCAACATGGCACAAGTATACATATGTAACAAACCTGCACGTTATGCACATGTACCCTAGAACTCAAAGTATAATAATAAAAAAAAAAGAAAGAAAGAAACTCACTCAAAAACACACAACTACAAGGAAACTGAACAACCTGCTCCTGAATGACTACTAGGTAAATAACAGAATGAAGGCAGAAATAAAGATGTTCTTTGAAACCAATGAGAACAAAGACACAACGTACCAGAATCTCTGGGGCACATATAAAGCAGTGTGTAGAGGGAAATTTATAGCACTAAATGCCCGTAAAAGAAAGCAGGAAAGATCTAAAAATCAACACCCTAACATCACAATGAAAAGTACTAGAGAAGCAAGAGCAAACAAATTCAAAAACTAGCAGAAAGCAAGAAATGACTAAGATCAGAGCAGAACTGAAGGAGATAGAGACACAAAAAACCCTTCAAAAAATCAATGAATCTAGGAGCTGGTTTTTTGAAAAGATCAACAAAACTGATAGACAGCTAGCAAGACTAATAAAGAAGAGAGAAGAATCAAATAGATGCAATAGAAAATGATAAAGGGGGTATCACCACCGATCCCACAGAAATAGAAACTACCATCAGAGAATATTATAAACACCTCTACGCAAAGAAACTAGAGAATCTAGAAGAAATGGATAAATTCCTGGACACATACACCTTCCCAAGACTAAACCAGGAAGAAGTTGAATCGCTGGAGAGACCAATAACAGGCTCTGAAATTGAGGCAATAATTAATAGGCTACCAACCAAAAAAAGTCCAGGACCAGACGGATTCACAATCGAATTCTACCAGAGTTACAAAGAGGGACTGGTACCATTCCTTCCGAAACTATTCCAATCAATAGAAAAGGAGGGAATCCTCCCTAACTCATTTTATGAGGCCAGCATCATCCTAATACCAAAGCCTGGCAGAGACACAACAGCAACAACAACAACAACAACAAAAGAATTTTAGACCAATATCCCTGATGAACATCAATGCAAAAATCCTCAGTGAAATACTGGCAAACCAAATCCAGCAGCACATCAAAAAGCTTATCCACCAAGATCAAGTTGGCTTCATCCCTGGGATGCAAGACTGATTCAACATACGCAAATCAATAAACATAATCCATCACATAAACAGAACCAATGACAAAAACCACATGATTATCTCAATAGATGCAGAAAAGGCCTTCGACACAATTCAACAGCCCTTCATGCTAAAAACTCTCAATAACTAGGTATTGATGGAACGTATTTCGAAATAATAAGAGCTATTTATGAGAAACCCACAGCCAGTATCATACTGAATGGGCAAAAACTGGAAGCATTCCCTTTGAAAACTGGCACAAGACAGGGATGCCCTGTCTCACCACTCCTATTCAACATAGTGTTGGAAGTTCTGGCCAGTGCAATCAGAAAAAAAGAAAGAAAGAAAGGGTATTCAATTATGAAAAGAGAAAGTCAAATTGTCCCTGTTTGCAGATGACTTGACTGTATATTTAGAAAACCCCATCATCTCAGCCCAAAATCTCCTTAAGCTGATAAGCAACTTCAGTAAAGTCTCAGGATACAAAACCAATATGCAAAAATCACAAGCATTCTTATACACCAATAACAGACAAACAGAGAGTCAAATCATGAGTGAACTTCCATTCACAATGGCTACAAAGAGAATAAAATATCTAAGAATCTAGCTTACAAGGGATGTGAAGGATCTCTTCAAGGAGAACTACAAACCACTGTTCAACGAAACAAAAGAGGACACAAATAAATGGAAGAACATTCCATGCTCATGGATAGGAAGAATCAATATCGTGAAAATGGCCATACTGCCCAAGGTAATTTATAGATTCAATGCCATCCCCATCAAGCTACCCATGACTTTCTTCACAGAATTGGAAAAACTACTTTAAAGTTCATATGGAACGAAAAAGGAGCCCACATTGCCAAGACAATCCTAAGCCAAAAGAACAAAGCTGGAAGCATCATGCTACCTGACTTCAAACTATACTACAAGGCTACAGTAACCAAAACAGCATGAAACTGGTACCAAAACAGAGATATAGACCAATAGAACAGAACAGAGGCCTCAGAAATAACACCACACATCTACAACCATCTGATCTTTGACAAACCTGACAAAAACAAGAAATGGGGAAAGGATTCCCTCTTTAATAAATGGTGCTGGGAAAACTGGCTAGACATATGTAGAAAGCTGAAACTGATCCCTTCCTTACACCTTATACAAAAATTAATTCAAGATGGACGAAAGACTTAAATGTTAGACCTAAAACCATAAAAACCTTAGAAGAAAACCTAGGCAATACCATTCAGGACATAGGCATGGGCAAGGACTTTATGACTAAAACATCAGAATCAATGGCAACAAAATCCAAAATAGACAAATGGGATCTAATTAAACTAAAGAGCTTCTGCACAGCAGAAGAAACTACCATCAGAGTGAACAGGCAACCTACAGAATTGGAGAAAATGTTTGCAATCTGCCCATCTGACAAAGGGCTATCTAGAATCTACAAAGAACTTAAACAAATTTACAAGAAAAAAACAATCCCAGCACTTTGGGAGGCCAAGGCAGGCGGATCACGAGGTCAGGAGATCGAGACCATCCTGGCTAACACAGTGAAACCCCGTCTCTACTAAAAATACAAAAATATTAGCCGGGCATGGTGGCGGGTGCCTGTAGTCCTAGCTACTCGGGAGGCTGAGGCAGGAGAATGGCGTTAACCTGGGGGGTGGAGCGTGGAGTGCGCCAAGATTGTGCCACTGCACTCCAGCTTGGGTGACAGAGCAAGACTCTGTCTCAAAAAAAACAAAAACGAAACAAACAAAAAAAAACCCCATCAAAAAGTGGGCAAAGGATCTGAACAGACACTTCTCAAAAGAAGACATTTATGCAGCCAGCAGACACATAAAAAAAATGCTCATCATGGCTGGGCGCGGTGGCTCAAGCCTGTAATCCCAGCACTTTGGGAGGCCGAGACGGGCGGATCACGAGGTCAGGAGTTCGAGACCATCCTGGTAACACGGTGAAACCCCGTCTCTACTAAAAAATACAAAAAACTAGCCGGGCGTGGTGGTGGGCGCCTGTAGTCCCAGCTACTCGGGAGGCTGAGGCAGGAGAATGGCGTAAAAACCCGGGAGGCGGAGCTTGCAGTGAGCTGAGATCCGGCCACTGCACTCCAGTCTGGGCGACATAGCGAGACTCCGTCTCAAAAAAAAAAAAAAAAAAAAAAAATGCTCATCATCACTGATAATCAGAGAAATGCAAATCAAAACCACAATGAGATACCATCTCACACCAGTTAGAATGGCGATCATTAAAAAGCCAGGAAACAACAGATGCTGGAGAGGATGTGGAGAAATAGGATCGCTTTTACACTGTTGGTGGGACTGTAAACTAGTTCATCCATTGTGGAAGACAGTGTGGTGATTCCTCAGTGATCTAGAACTATATCTAGAACTTTAGCCAGAAATCCCATTACTGGGTATATACCCAAAGGATTATAAATCATGCTACTCTAAAGACACATGCACATGTATGTTTATTGTGGCACTATTCACAATAGCAAAGAATTGGAACCAATGCAAATGTCCATCAATGATAGACTGGATTAAGAAAATGTGGCACATATACACCATGGAATACTATGCAGCCATAAAAAAAGATGAGTTTATGTCCTTTGCAGGGACATGGATGAAGCTGGAGAAACCATAATTCTCAGCAAACTATTACAAGGACAGAAAACCAAACACTGCATGTTCTCACTCATAGGTGGGAATTGAACAATGAGAACACTTGGACACAGGGTTGGGAACATCATACACCAGGGCCTGTTGTGGGGTGGGGGGCTGGGGGAGGGATAGTATTAGGAGAAATACCTACTGTAAATGACTAGTTGATGGGTGCAGCAAACCAACATGGCACATGTATACCTATGTAACAAACCTGCACGTTGTGCACATGTACCCTCGAACTTGAAGTATAATAATAATAATAGGAAGAAGAAGAAGGAGAAGGAGAAGGAGAAGGAGAAGGAGAAGAAGAAGAAGAAGAAGAAGAAGAAGAAGAAGAAGAAGAAGAAGAAGAGGAAGAGGAAGAGGAAGAGGAAGAGGAAGAGGAAGAGGAAGAGGAAGAGGAAGAGGAAGAGGAAGAGGAAGAAGAAGAAGAAGAAGAAGAAAGAAGAAGAAGAAAGCAAACAGGAGAGTAACATCACCTGTGTCCTGGGTTAGGAATATGTCACAATTTTTCCAGAGCAGGGACCATGCAAGAGAGTGATATCACCTAGTTGCCTGACCAGTGTTATTTTACAGTTCTCTCCTGAAAGCAAGGCACAGACAGCAAAGTAACATCCCTTGGGTACCAGGCCTAGCTACATGTCATAACTCTCTCTGCAGGCAAGGCCTGGGTACAAAACACACACCACATGGTTGCTGAACTCTGAGATATGTCACAGTCTTCTGTGTGGGCATGAGGCACATGGAAGATAAGAGTCACACCTCCAAAGTAATGGATGCAGAGATCTGTCACAAGGGCTCCTGTGGGCAGGGCTTTTCACCCATTTGGTGTGACACAGCAATGTAGGAGATTGAGACCAGCCTGGCCAACATGGTGAAACCCCGTCTCCACTAAAAAATACAAAAATAAGCCTAGCGTGGTGGTGTACACTTGTAATCCCAGCTACTTGGGAGACTGAGGCAGGATAATCGCTTGAACCTGGGAGGCAGAGATTGCAGTGAGCTGAGATTGTGCCACTGCACTCCAGCCTGGGTGACCAGAGCAAAATTCGGTCTTGAAAAAAAACAAAAAGAAAAACAAAAAGAAAAAACAGGAGAGTGATATCACCTAGATGCTAGGTGCAATGATATGTCACAATCCCCTTTTTTCAGGGTTCAGGTAAAAAAGGAGAGTCACATCATATAGGTGATTTTTTTAAAATGCCATAATTCCGCCGGGCGCGGTGGCTCACGCCTGTAATCCCAGCTCTCAGGGAGGCAGAGGCGGGAGGATAGCTTGAGCCCAGGAGTTCGAGACCTGCCTGGGTAATATAGCGAGACCCCGTTCTCCACAAAAAGGAAAAAAAAAAAAAAAAAAAAAAAGACAAAAAAAAATGCCATAATTCCCCTATTAGCAGGGCCCATGCAGGAGAGTCACATTACCTAGGTGTTGGACGAGCCAAATTTTAATACACACAATGTATGCAGGGTCCAAGTAGTAGAGGAGAGTCACGTTACCTTGATGCTAGGTCAAAAAATATGGCACAATATCCCCTAAATAAAGGGGGCTCATGCAGCAGAGTCACATCACCTGAGACGGCTCCAGAGATATGTCAAAATGCCCTTTGTGGGTACGGCTCATGAAGAAGAGAAGAGTCACATAACCTAGGAACTGGGCCTGGTTATATGTCACAATCACCCCAGTGGGCAGGGCCCAGGCATGGGATGAAAGTCACATTATATAGGTGCTGAGACAAGTTATACATCACAATCCCCACTGTGGACAGCTCTCAGAGACGAAAGGAGAGTCATAGTGTCTAGTTTATGGTCCCAGGGACATGCCATAATGTCCCCTGTAGACAGGGTCCAGGCAGAAAAATTACATCACCTGTGTGCTGGGCCTAGGGATTAGCCACTGTCGGCAGGAGAGAAGAGTAACATCACCGAGATGCTTGGCCCAGATATGTTACAATGTCTCCTAAGGAAAAACTCATGGAAAAGTGGGGAGTAACATCAAACAGATAATAGGTTCAGAAATACAGCAAAATGCTCCCTGTAGGCAGTGTAGGTGAGATATTCACATCATCTGGGTGTTAGACCCAGCAATATGTTACAATATCCCATGTGGGCAGGGCACAGAAAAGAGAAACACATTACCTGGGTGCAGGGACCAGTGATACGTAACAATGCCGTCTCTGGCAACACCAAGGCAAGAGCATAGGGTCACGTCATCTACATGCTGGGTCCAACGATGTGTCACAATCCCATCTGTGTGCTGGGCCCAGGCAGGAGAGTCAAATCACTCAGGTTCTGAGCAGAGGCATGTATCCCAATCACACCTCCAGAAAGGCCCAAGGATGGGAAGAACAATTTCTCACATGTCCCCATTCTAGGTATGAAAGTCAACATCGTGCCAGATGCGGTGACTTAGGTCTGTAATCCCAGCACTTTGGGAGGCCGAGGCGAGCCAATCACCTGAGGTCAGGAGTTTGAGACCAGCCTGGCCAACATGGCTAAATCTGGTCTCTACTAAAAATACAAAAATTAGGCGCAGTGGCAGGTGCCTGTAGTCCCAGTTGCTTGGGAGGCTGAGGGAGGAGAATCACTTGAACCTGGGAAGCAGAGGTTGTAGTGAGCTGAAATCGTGCCACTGCAGGGTGATAGAGCCTGTCTCTATCTAAAGAAAAAAAGTGAACACCATTAAGATGTTGGGTCTAACTACACAAGTCACAATCTCAATGTGGATGGATCCGTGCATGAGAACCTCAATCTCTCCTGCAGACTGTCGCCTCAGTAAAATCATAGTCTCACAGGTGTACTGAATCTTGATGAGAGTCACCAACCCACCCATGGGCCAGATCCACATATGAGAGTCAATTTTGCAACTTTCCACTGCCTCCAGGTGTGAGATTCAGAACTTAAGAAGTAGGTTGTGTTTATGTAAAAGGATGAAAGTATTTACTGTTGGCATGGTTGTGCATATGAGTGTCACAATGTCACCTGTGTGCTGGGCCATGTAAGGGCACTCAATGTGTTACCCGAGGGCTTTATACAATATGCATGAGAGCTGCAATTTACTTTAATACCTTTGTGGTGGTATGAACCCATGTTGTACCCATGGCTCTAAGCCCAGGAATGAGAGTCAACATCTCTCCAATTGGCTGATCCATATAGGAGAGTCCTTGCCTGCATATGAATTACATTTAGAAATGAGTCATTATTCCTACTTTGGCTGGATGTTTGCATATCACAGTCACAATTCCAACTATGGGCTGGGCACAGTGGCTCATGCCTATAATCCCAGCACTTTGGGAGGCTGAGGTGGGTGGATCATCTGAGGTCAGGAGTTCAAGTCTGAGACCAGCCTGGCCAACATGATGAAACCCCATCTCTACTGAAAAATACAAAAATTTGTCAGGTGTGGTGGTGCATGCCTGTAGTCCCAGCTACTCAGGAGGCTGAGATGGGAGGATCACTTGAGGCTGGAAGGCAGAGGTTGCAGTGAGCAGAGATCACGCCACCACAATCCAGCCTGGGCAACAGAGCAAGACTCTGTCTCAAAAGAAAAACAGAAACAAAAACAAGCCATAATTCCAACTATGGACTGCATCTCCATGTGAGAGTCAGGACCTCAACAGTGGGCTCTGTCCATGGTGAGGTTACAATTATAATGATTGGCAGGGTGTTCATTTAAGAAACACAGTCTCATCTGTGTCTTTGGCTTGTGATGATACTCTCTGTGCCACCTGAGATGCGTTTTACGATATTTGAGAGACTAGTAATTTTCTATGACCTTTGCAAGAAGAGGAGACTCAGGACTGTGTTTATTTACCTAAGCCTAGCTAGGAGAGAGTATATCTCTTTTGTTGTCTGGTTCGACGTGTGAGAATCACCATAGCAATTGTAAGGTGGGGCAAGATATATGTCACAATTACACCTGTGTGTAGGGAGTGAGCAGGAGAGTCACATCACCTGGGGCTGGTCCAGAGATATGTCACAATCATTTTGAGGGCAAGGACCAGGCAGGAGAGTCACATCGCCTAGGTGCTTGGCCAGGGATGCATTAAAATCTCCTCCTAGCTGGGCACAGTGGCTCATGCCTGTAATCCCAGCACTTTGGAAGGCCGAGGCAGGTAGATCACTTGAGGTCAGGAGTTCGAGACCAGACTGGCCAATATACTGAAACCCCATCTATACTGAAAATACAAAAATTAGCTGGGCATAGTGGTGCACACCTGTAATCCCAGCTACTCAGGAGGCTGAGGCAGGAGAATCACTTGAACCTGGGAAGGAGAGGTTGCAGTGAGCCAAGATTGTGCCACTGCACTCCAGTCTGGGCAATAGAGCGAGATTCCCTAAAAAAAAAAAAACAAAAAAACTCTTCCTATAAGATAGGCACAGGCAGGAAGACAGCAAGTCACATCGCCTGGCTGCTGGGCCCAGTGATATGTTATAACGCTGTCTGTAAGCAGCAGCCTGAGAGGTGAGATACAACACCTGGTGGCTGATCCCAGTGATGTGTTACAATCTTTTCTTTGGGCATGGTGCATGTAGGTGAGGAAAGTCACATTTCATGGGTGATGTATGCCAAAATATGTCACAAGTCCCCCTAATGTCAGACCTAGTGATATGTGACAACACCCAAAATATGCAAGGTCCAGGCAAAAGGTGAGAGTTACATCATCTAGGTGCTGGGTCCAGGGACACATCACAATACTTTTTTTGACAGACTGAAGAAGAGTCACATCACCCAGGTGATGAATAAAAAGATATGTCATAATACTCTTTTATTTTTTATTTTTTTGAGACAAAGTCTTGCTCTGTCACCTAGGCTGGAGTGCAATGGCACGATCTCAGCTCACTGCAACCTCTGCCTCCTGGGTTCAAGCGATTCTCCTGCCTCATCCTCCCAAGTAGCTGGGATTACAAGCATTCGCCACCACGCCCAGATAATTTTTGTAGTTTTAGTAGAGACAAAGTTTCACCACCTTGGCCAGGCTGGTTTTGAACCCCTGACCTCGTGATTCACCCACCTTGGCCTCCCAAAGGATTAGAGGATTACAGGCTTGAGCCACTGCGCCTGACCGCGACGGTCACAATTTCAACTGTGAACTGTGTCCATGTGTGAGATTTAGGACCTCACCAGTGGGCTCTGTCCATGTATGAGGGTGACAGTCTTTTTTTTTTTTTTTTTTTTTTTTTTTGAGACGGAGTCTCGCTCTGTCGCCCAGGCTGGAGTGCAGTGGCCGGATCTCAGCTCACTGCAAGCTCCGCCTCCCGGGTGCCCGCCATTCTCCTGCCTCAGCCTCCCGAGCAGCTGGGACTACAGGCGCCCGCCACCTCGCCCAGCTAGTTTTTTGTATTTTTTAGTAGAGACGGGGTTTCACCATGTTAGCCAGGATGGTCTCGATCTCCTGACCTCGTGATCCGCCCGTCTCGGCCTCCCAAAGTGCTGGGATTACAGGCTTGAGCCACCGCGCCCGGCCTTCCCAATTATTTACATAAAGTTCTCATGCTTTATTTTGGTGTTTTTATAAGGTCATTTTTGCTTGTTTAACTCTTTCATTACAGATTATCTTTTAAAGCAGCACTTATTAACTGAAATTTGATTATTATAACATGATATATTTTATCACTTTCAATTTTTGGACATGTATTTTTTGTCTATTACTATACCTAAAACTGACAGTTTTACTTTTTAAAATTGTGTTAAGATGCACATACTATAAAGCTTACCATTTTATTTATTTTTAAGTGTGCACTGCAGAGGCCTTCATCATATTCATGTTGTAAAACCATTACCACTGTCTATTTCCAGGATCTTTTCCATCATACAAAAGTAAAACTGTACCCATTAATCAAAAACTTCTCATTGCCCCTTCCCCCAGTCCTTGGTGAACACCATTCTGTTTTCTTTCTTTATGCATTTGACTACTCTATAAGTGAAATCAGAGAATGTTTTGTGTGTGTGCTGGTTTATTTCACTTGAAATAATGACCTTAAGAGTCATCTATGTTGAAGCATTTGCCAGAATTTTTTTATTTTTGAGGCTAAATTATATTTCATTGTATGTATTTTTGACATTTTGTGTATCCCTTTATATTCAGTGGACATATGGGTTGCTTTTGTCTTTGGGTAATGTAAATAATCCTGTTATCAGTATAACATGGGTGTATTAATTGTCTCTTCCAGACCAAACTTTTCAATTATTTAGGGTATGCATCTGTAAGAGACACTGCTAGATTATAAAACAATTTAACTTTAATTTTTTTTTTAAATTGAGACAGAGTCGCTTTGTCGCCCAGGCTGGAGTGCAGTGGTGCAATCTTGGCTCACTGCAACCTCTGACTCCTGGGTTCAAGCTATTCTCCTGCCTGCCTCAGCCTCCTGAGTAGCTGGGATTACAGGTGCCTGCCACTATGCCTGGCTAATTTGTGTATTTTAGTAGGGATGGGGTTTCGCCATGTTGGCCAGGCTGGTCTCGAACTCCTGACCTCAGGTGATCCGCCTGTCTCAGCCTCCCAAAGTGCTGGGATTACAGGTGTGAGCCACTGCGGCCAGCCAAGATAATTTGAGTTTACTTTGAAGGAAGTGCTGTGCTGTTTTTCACGTGGTCTGTACCATTTGACACTCCTGCTCACAGTGCACAAGGATTTTAATTTCTTTACACTGTAATCAACGTTTGTTATTCTCTAATTTTTTTTTTTTTTTTTTTTTTTTTTTTTTTTTGTTGTTGAGACGGAGTCTCGCTCTGTCGCCCGGGCTGGAGTGCAGTGGCCGGATCTCAGCTCACTGCAAGCTCCGCCTCCCGGGTTTACGCCATTCTCCTGCCTCAGCCTCCCGTGTAGCTGGGACTACAGGCGCCCGCCACCTCGCCCGGCTAATTTTTTGTATTTTTAGTAGAGACGGGGTTTCACCGTGTTAGCCAGGATGGTCTTGATCTCCTGACCTCGTGATCCGCCCGTCTCGGCCTCCCAAAGTGCTAGGATTACAGGCTTGAGCCACCGCGCCCGGCCTATTCTCTAATTTTTAAAATGTTTTTATATGCATTAAGGCACAACTGACAAATATAATTTTCTAATTTTAAGGTATATAATATTTTATATAAATAGAAATAATGGCTGTACAAATTGCCATTTTAACCAGTCTTAAGTGTACACAGTTTAGTGTCACAAAAATCACATTGTTAAGCAACCACCATCTTTACTCATACTGAATATTATACTTCTTAAAATTATGTAAATGAACTATACTCTCATAGATAATACTATAATCTACCCAAGATATGTAGTTTGGTAGAACTTATTTACATATAGCACATATATATTTGTGTGCAAAAATTGAATTAGGATTTAAACTGTTTTCAGTAGGAAAATAGGAATTAGAGTTTGAGTTCAACCAAGGTAGTTCTTCCTAAAAAAAAAACAAGTCTTAAAAGAAATACAATCAAATTTCAAGTTTCTGAAAGTATCATTTACAGTTTCTGTTACACAATATAAAAATTTTTGAGATGTGTATGAATGATGAAAATGTAATTCATATATTTTTAGAAATGTTGCAAAAAGAAAAATTAAAAAAAAACAAAAATGTAATTCACACACAACATATAATGTAAGCAGTAGAAGCTATCCCGCAGATGTTCAAGGTATTCCTATTAGCAAATGAAGATTTAAAAGTATCTATTATAAACATACAAAGAGGGTAAAAATATATTCTCATAGTTGAAGGGGTGGCCTGCCCCTCCACACCTGTGGGTGTTTCTCGTTAGGTGGAACGAGAGACTTGAGAAAAGAAATAAGACACAGAGACAAAGTATAGAGAAAGAAAAGCAGGGGCCCAGGGGACCGGCGCTCAGCTTACAGAGGACCCACGCCGGCACGGTCTCTGAGTTCCCTTAGTATTTATTGATAATTATCTTTACCATCTTAAAGATAAGGGAGTGGCAGGACAATAGGATCATTGTAGGGAGGAAATCGGCAGTAAGACATATGAACAAAAACCTCTGTGACATGAATAAGTTTAAAGGAAAATGCTGTGCCTTGAGATGCATATGCAAACATCTCCATAAACCTTTTAGCATTATTTCAGCCTATCACATGGGGAGAAACCTTGGACAATACCTAGCTTTCCTAGGCAGAGGTCCCTGCGACCTTTGGCCATGTACGTGTCCCTGGGTAGTTGAAATTAAGAGAATGGTGATGACTTTTAACCAGCAAGCTGCCTTCAGGCACTTGTTTAACAAAGACACATCCTGCACAGCCCAAAATCCATTAAACCTTGAGTCACCGCAGCACATGTCTCTTGCAAGGACAAGGTTGGGGGTAGGGTCACAGATTAACAGCATCTCAAATACAGAACAAAATGGAGTCTCTTATGTCTACTTCTTTCTATATAGACACAGTAACAGGCTGATCTCTGTTTCTTTTCCCCACACATAGTGAATAAACAAATGTGGAACCTCAGCAGAGAAATAAAAATTATAGAAAAGAACCAAGTAAATGATGAACTCTAAAAAAATTACTGGCCAGGCGCGGTGGCTCGCTCTTGTAATCCCAGCACTTTGGGAGGTCGAGGCGGGTGAATCACGAGGTCAGGAGATCGAGACCATCCTGGCTAACACGGTGAAACCCCGTCTCTACTAAAAAATACAAAAAATTAGCCAGGCATGGTGGCAGGTATCTGCAGTCCCAGCTACTCAGGAGGCTGAGGCAGGAGAATGGCGTGAACCCAGGAGGTGGAGCTGGCAGTGAGCCAAGATCATGCCACTGCACTCCAGCCTGGGTGACAGAGTGAGACTCCATCTCAAAAAAAAAAAAAAAAAAAAAAAAAAAAAATTACTATTGCCAGGCGTGGTGGCTCACACCTGTAATCCCAGCACTTTGGGAGGCCGTGGTGGGTGGATCACCTGAGGTCAGGAGTTCGAGACTAGCCTGGCCAACATGATGAAACCCTGTCTCTCCTAAAATTACAAAAAATTAGCTGGGTATGGTGGTGGGTGCCTGTAATCGCAGCTACTGGGGAAGCTGAGGCACAATAATCGCTTGAACCCAGGAGGTGGAGGTTGCAGTGAGCTGAGATCACTCCACTGCACTCCAGCCTGGGCAGTAAGAGTGAAATTATGTCTCAGGGGAAAAAAAAAATTACTATCGAGCGTATCAGCAGATTTAAAAAAAAGAAACTTGAAAATAGAGCCATAGAAATTGTCCAACATGAAGAGTAGAAAGTTTAAAGAAGCATGAAAAGTCTTAAAAACCTGCGAGATAGGCCTGGTGTGGTGGCTCAAGCCTGTTATCCCAGCACTTTGGGAGGCCAAGGTGGGCAGATCACCTGAGGTTGTTGGAACCGAACTGTCGATTCCCTCCTGGGCAGGGGTCGCCGCGAAGGACCACCGACACAAGATTCACAGCAGAGAGTTATTTATTACTAGCGCGCTAGGGTCCCAAGCTCTAAGTTGGCCCTGGGACCCCGAGTGCTTGTTTCAGGTTGTTTATATAGGCAAACACAAGTTCAAACACAGCTTAAGGCGCGAAATTCAAACAAAGCTTTAGGCGCGTGGTAATTGGGTCTGTCTATGGCCTGAGCAAGGTGTCTTGTTCTAATTGGTTAGAGCAGGACTTTATGAGGTTTTTTTCCTGGAGTTGTTGATTCCGGGAACTTCGAGGCAGGGTGGGACCCCCGGAATTGGCAGGGTGGGACCCCATGAGGTTGTTTCCCGGAATTGGCAGGGTGGGACCCTATCAGGGTGGGACCTTATTGAGGCAGGGTGGGACCCTATCCAGAGCCACCTGGTGTTAATTTTTTCTATATGAGGCCTAGTTTCTAAGTTTTATGAGGCCTAGTTTCATTCCCTCCTCTTTTTGTGTCAGAGGCTCAATCTTGAGCCTCTTTTTCAGTCCTGAGGGTCTGGTATTGTTGGGTCAGAACCATAGCATGTACTATGTTTAATCTATTTTTAATAAGGGTGAGTAAGCGGTTGAGTATGCATGGCCCGAAAGTCAGGATGAGCGTGAGCAGGATGAGGGGTCCTAAGATGGTGGAGATTAGGGTGCTAAGCCAAGGGGATTGGTTGTACTAATTTTTAAACTAACTTTGTTGAGATTTTTTTTCTTTTTTTTTCTTGTCTAATCTTTCTCTTAGTTTTGCCATAGAATCTTTAACTATTCCTGAATGATCTGCATAAAAACAACATTGCTCTTTCAGGGCTGCACAGAGCCCGCCCTTTTTAGAAAGACAATTTCTAGTCCTTGTTGGTTTTGTAATATAATTTCAGACAGAGAAGTCAAGGACTCTTTAAGTTTTGTGATAGATTGTTCTATGGCTTTAAGGTTTTTATCTATGGCTACTTTAAGTTGTTGCAGATGATGGTTACTATGCACTAGGGCTGCTGTCCCGGTCTTAACTTTAGACGCTACCTTAATTCTTAATATGTCGGCGAGGGTGAGGGAGATTAAGGGCGGGGAAGTGCTTTGAGGAGCTTTTAGTTGGGGCTTCTCCGATATGGAAACCGGGGGCTTTCTAGCTTTTAATAAAACCTGGTTTGGCTTTACTGCAACAGGGGCAGTGTCTGAATTGACTAATAGTCTGATTTGGAGGGGAATTTTAGGCGGGTTGTGCTGGTATAAATAGAGACCTTATATTAATTTTGTTGTTATCTATCTGTTATCAGATTTTGCCGCATCTTTAAACTTGATGCGAACCAGGTTGCAATTTTCTGAATATCGGGTTGTGGTACAGGGCTGGACAAAGGGCATAGTTATATATTAAGGTTTTGTGGCTTATTTTACTTTTTATTATTAGTAGTTACACAGGACCAGTTTTTGCAATACAAGTGAGTCAGATTTCTACAAGTTTTTTATTGGTTCTGTCTTGCATCCGGGACAGGCATAAAACCTGTTCCGGCTGATGGACATTTTTCTAGCCTGTCTTTTCTATTTTTGTCTATCTTGAGGAGTTCTTAATAGGACTCCTGTGGGACTAGTAAACTGGGGGCCTGTGTCTTTTATCTTTCCTGCTATATATATATTTTTTAGGTTGAAATAGAGGTCTGGAAACCAAGTCTTTATAGGAGCATTCTCGGAGGTCTTATTTAAGACCTCTTGATTATTAAAATTAATTATCTGTCAGGTCAGGCTAAATGGCTGGTGGGGGTTAGTGTCAAAAACTACACTAGAGACGGCGCAGGGAAGAAGGGCAAACGATAAGCAAGGAGTTAGATATGAGAGAGTCTTATCTTGAGCGGGTCCGCGGAGCGTCGGAGTTTCCATGTCTTAAGTGGTGTTGGTCCGGACGTCTCTGGAGCAGCCTTGGCGTGGGATGCGTGGATCTAAGTGGAGATTCCGTCAACCTTTATGGCTGGAAGGGGTGACTGGTCAGGAGAACAATGTAGGGTTCTTTCCACCGAGGCTCTAGTCCTTGAGTGCGATGCCGTCTAATGTAGACAGAGTTTCCCACCTGGAAGGGGTGACTGGTCTGTGGATGTCCTGGTTGGTATAGTTCTGCCAAGGGGGCCCAGATTTGGGCCTGTACTGCTTGGAGTCCTTTTAGCCGGGCCTGTAGGTCAGTCTTAGGATCGGAGGGGGAGAAGGAATTAAGCAAGGTTGACAAAGGGGGAGGTCCTCCGTAGAGGATTTCATATGGAGTGAGCCTAAAACGGTTAGGTGTATTCCGGGCCTTTAACAGAGCTAAGGATAGGAGGCGTCTCCAATCTTTTAAACCAGTCTCTAAGGTCAATTTAGTAAGGGTCTCTTTTATTGTTCTATTTATTTTTTTTACCTGTCCTGAGCTCTGGGGTCTATAGGCACAATGTAATTTCCAATTAATCCCCAATATCCTGGCGAGCCCCTGACTTACCTGAGAAACGAAGGCCGGCCCGTTATCTGACCCAATTACCTTGGGAAGTCCGAATCTAGGAAAGATTTCTTCCAAAATTTTCTTGGCTACTATGTGTGCCGTTTCTTGCCGGGTGGGGTAGGCTTCTACCCATCCTGAAAAGGTATCTACAAACACCAGTAAGTACTTATATCCAGCATAGTGAGGTTTTACTTCAGTGAAGTCTATTTCCCAATAGACTCCTGGGCGGTTACCACGAGTTCGTTTCCTTTCTGGCACTCGGGTAGCCCCAGCGTTTACCTGCTGACAGACCTTACAGGCAGATGTCACTTGTTCTACGAGGGTACTTGTCTTTGGGATTAGAAAGTCAGTTTTTTAATCAGTAATTTTAGCTTTCAATTATTTAAGTGTGTCCAGGCATGCATCTGCTGGATCATTGCCAGGGCCTCCTTGGTCAGCATTGGGGGTTCGTCAGTGCTGCCAGCAGTTATGCCCCCGGGATTTTTTCTTGGCCCAGCCGTGGGGGCTGAGCCTCTTTAGGGACCCCTTCTGGGGGTCCGGCAGGTGACACAGGGCGGCTGGGCTGGGGGCTGCCCTCAGGACTGGGCTCTGTGCCTTTTTGCAGGGAACTTTCCGAATGGAAACTTTGGTTGCTGTTCTCATCATTGAGATCCAGCAGGATGAGAGGGCCACCCCCTCGGGGACTGGCGCCCCTGCCCCGACGTTCCCGGCCACGGGATCTTTTTGCCCTGCCACCTGCCCGCCTTCGTTCCTCCTCCTGGGGGTCCACCACTGGCACTTACTTGAAGATACGAAGGGAAGTGTCGCCTACAGTCACTCATTGCTTCTTCCATTTTTGGACCTTCTTGATGGTCGCCATTACCTTCTTGATGTTATCTTCGGCCCGGCTCCGGGTCTCGGCCCGTACGGTCCGGCCGGCCATGCTGGCGTGGCTGGGGCCGGAGCCGAGCCCGCGGCGGGGCCGCCTCCCGTCTGGCGGGCTCAGGCTTGGCGCCAGGCCTGGGCGCCGCGCTCTCGGCCTGCCGTTCCTCCGGGAGTTGGCTGCGCCCTCTTTTGTCCTTAACGCCTCCGCGAGTCCCCTGTTCTTTGCAGTAGGCATACTAGTCTTTTTCTACTTTTGGCCGTCTCCGCTTCTTTCCCTCTCTCCCTGGTCCTTTCTTTCTCACAACTGCTGCCAGGATTTTTGTTAAATGCTTATCCTTTACTCGGTTTTTACGATCCTCTCGCTCTATCTGTTCCTTCGCTAACCTGGCTTCCCTTTCCTTAGGGGTTTCTTTCTTATCTTGGCCAAATTTGTGGGGCGTTTTCCTGCCCCTTTGAGACCCGCCAACAGAGCCTGGCAATAGATTTGGAGACTCTCCCTACCTGGTGCCGTTTCATAGTCCTAGTCCGGGCGGGTGAGGGGAAATCCCTCGTCTATTTTATTGGGAAGTTGGGTTGGGAGGCCTCCTGGTCCTGGCACATTTTTCCGGGCCTCCAAGAGGACTTGCTGCCTTTTTCAGTGGTTAAGAGGACCTGCAGGAGTTGCTGGCAATTATCCTAGGTGGGCTGGTGGGTGAGGAGAATGGATTCTATTAACGAGGTTAGGGCCTGAGGGTCTTGGGAAAAGGAAGGGTTATGGGTCTTCCAGTTATAGAGGTCAGAGGCAGAGAAGGGCCAGTACTGGACTGTGTGCCTGACAGTACGGAGGGGAAAAAGGGAGGATTGCTAAGTGGAAGGGCCTTCTGGGTCCTCAGTCCGCCGCAAGTGGAGACGAGGAGGTGTCGGCGGCGGTGTCCGAGGGGTGAGTTTGGGCGGGGCTGGAGGAGGAGACGGGGTGGAGGGAGGGGCCGAGGGAGAAGTTGGAGAAAGGGTAGGGGTCGAGGCGGTAGAGGAAAGAGCTGGGGGCAAGACAGGGGGCAAGGGTGAAGTGTAAGGTGGAGGTCCCCGAAGGGGGTTTATCTGGGAGGACTGGCTTATGCGGGTCCAGATTCCGATTTTTTGGGGCTTCTAAGGCAAGGAGGGTAGATTGGGATGGGGAAGGGGAATGGAGGAAGGGTTTCACCCAAGAGGGAGGATTTCGGACCAGATCCTCCCAAATAATTATGTAGGCCACCTGGTCCGGGTGTCCGAGTGGCCCAGGATCCATCACTGTTGCTTTAACCTGTAAGATAATTGGGAGGTCAAATGTTCCATCCCGGGGCCACCCAACATGGAGGGTAGGCCACTTGGACAAGCAGAATTTTCGCCATCGTCCCTTACGGACTTCTATGGAGAGGTTGTGGGCTCGAGCCCGAACGTCAGGGAAGTGAGTCAGGGTCAGAGACAAAGGAGTCGTCAACGTCTGTCTTATTTCGTCCACGTATAACAAACAAGGACAAAACAAAAGTAACAAAAACAAAGACCAGACAAGTAAGGAGAAGCCGCGCGGCCAGAGAGTAGCGCCACAAGATTACAAAATATTCAGACGGCAGGGGCGGCCTGCCTACAGATTTGAGGAGGCTGACCGAGTCATTAGCCTTCTCCCAGACTACCGCCAGGGCGTCCCCCAGGGCGAAAAGTAGGAAGGTGCAGGACACGTCTGTCCCCCTTCCCCACTTAATTCAGAAGGAGTACTCTCCAGAGTTCAGAGTTAGCCGGCAAGACAGACAGAACAAAACGAAGGTACCTGGTAGGTCCGTTCAGTCAGCAGTCCGTGGCCCGGGCCAGATGGGTCTCCGCCGGATGGGTCGGGGGTCCTCGGACGACCCCACTTCCCGGCCAACGCACCAAATGTTGGAACCGAACTGTCGATTCCCTCCTGGGCAGGGGTCGCCGCGAAGGACCACCGACACAAGATTCACAGCAGAGAGTTATTTATTACTAGCGCGCTAGGGTCCCAAGCTCTAAGTTGGCCCTGGGACCCCGAGTGCTTGTTTCAGGTTGTTTATATAGGCAAACACAAGTTCAAACACAGCTTAAGGCGCGAAATTCAAACAAAGCTTTAGGCGCGTGGTAATTGGGTCTGTCTATGGCCTGAGCAAGGTGTCTTATGCTAATTGGTTAGAGCAGGACCTTATGAGGTTTTTTTTCTGGAGTTGTTGATTCCGGGAACTTCGAGGCAGGGTGGGACCCCCGGAATTGGCAGGGTGGGACCCCATGAGGTTGTTTCCCGGAATTGGCAGGGTGGGACCCTATCAGGGTGGGACCTTATTGAGGCAGGGTGGGACCCTATCCAGAGCCACCTGGTGTTAATTTTTTCTATATGAGGCCTAGTTTCTAAGTTTTATGAGGCCTAGTTTCAAGGTCAGGAGTTCGAGACTAGCCTGGTCAACATGGCGAAACCCCATCTCTACTAAAATTACAAAAATTAGCCCGGCATGGTGGTGGGTGCCTGTAATCCCAGCTACTCAGGAGGCTGAGGCAGGATAAGTGCTTTCACCTGGAAGGCAGAGGTTGCAGTGAGCCCACGTTGCACCACTGCACTCCAGCCTGGGCGAAAGGGCGAGACTCCATCTCAAAAAAAAAAAAACAAAAACAAAAAACGAACGTTCTCATCAAAATTTACAAGGCATCATGTGAAATGAAATGGCATTAAGACAACAGTGAGAAAACTGAAGCCATAACACAGAAAAAGGAGAAGGGCTGTGCTGCATACATAGGTGGGATACACATAATATAGACAAATCTGAAGATAATTAAGAAATAAAAGATGCAGAACTTCTCTTTAAATTCAGCAGGATTCGGCATTGTGGCCTGGGAAATATGTCCTCTCCACATGAAGAATCAATTTTATTTCTTCACAACTGATATTTTTCATCTCTGAATTGAAGTTACAAACTAACTTTAGCAGGAATACTTACAGCTTATTATGGAACATCTGTTAGTAAGAACTGTTATGTATGTTTGCTACATTTAAATATAAAAACATCCAGGCCGGGCGCGGTGGCTCAAGCCTGTAATCCCAGCACTTTGGGAGGCCGAGACGGGCGGATCATGAGGTCAGGAGATCGAGACCATCCTGGCTAACACGGTGAAACCCCGTCTCTACTAAAAAATACAAAAAACTAGCCGGGCGAGGTGGCGGGCGCCTGTAGTCCCAGCTACTCGGGAGGCTGAGGCAGGAGAATGGTCTAAACCCGGGAGGCGGAGCTTGCAGTGAGCTGAGATCTGGCCACTGCACCCCAGCCTGGGCGACAGAGCAAGACTCTGTCTCAAAAAAAAAAAAAAAAAAAAAAAAAAAAAAATATATATATATATATATATATATATAAACATCCTCACGACTTATCAAGCTTCCCTAGTACTTATCTGAACAAATTGACTCAATAAATTTACTTATGTGAATTATAAAAAGTGAAAAGAAAAAATAACAAAAGAGTGATAGAGTTCTCCAACTAAAAACAAAATGAAGTGTTCTAACTAAATAAAATGTAACTTAATACACTAATTGTGGAATTACATTTAAAAATTTTGTATGCATTACTAAATTTTATTTTATTTTATTTTATTTTATTTATTTATTTTTTTTGAGACGGAGTCTCGCTCTGTCGCCCAGGCTGGAGTGCAGTGGCCGGATCTCAGCTCACTGCAAGCTCCGCCTCCTGGGTTCACGCCATTCTCCTGCCTCAGCGTCCCGAGTAGCTGGGACTACAGGCGCCCGCCACCGCGCCCAGCTAGTTTTTTGTATTTTTTAGTAGAGACGGGGTTTCACCGTGTTAGCCAGGATGGTCTCGATCTCCCGACCTCGTGATCCGCCCGTCTCGGCCTCCCAAAGTGCTGGGATTACAGGCTTGAGCCACCGCGCCCGGCCTGCATTACTAAATTTTATAACAATTATTCTTATAATCACAGACCAGCTCACATAATGAATACTTTGTAATCTGTAAAATATTTATATAAAAAGATACAAAATAATTAGGGGTCTATCATGAGTACCAGGCAAGTATAAACAGAATTTTCATGGGGAGATTCAGAACTATTAGCCATAGATTGTACAGTAATAAATTCAATACAAAGCAGAGAATACATTTGCTTTCAGCATTTTTGAGGTTTTTAGTTTTCTAGTAGTCATCTTGTTAAAATGATTTGTTTTGTTCAATATTGCTTTTGTCTTCTGAAAACAGGTATAAATTCATACACACAAACTCACTCTATAATTTTCTTACACCTAAGGTTTATCTTTAGATTAACATATATTTAACTCTACGTAAATGAAAACTAAAAGTCTGCATGTGTTTGCAGGCAGACAGGAAACATGCTCAAAAAATAAATATTAGAAAACTTTAAAAATATTTATTCAGGACCCAGAAATGCATGGATTTTATTTATACTTCTACATAATTTATTATGACCATAAAAATAACACTGTAATCAATAACAATTGTACATGTTAAAATAACTAAAAGTATAAAAGTGGATTGTTTGTAATACAAAAGAAAAACACTAGAGGTGATGGATACCTCATTTACCCTGATGTGATTATTATATACTATATTCTTGTATCAAAATATGCTATATATTGCATGAATATATACTCATATTATATACCCCAAATAAGAAAAATAAATTTAAATAAAATAAACATTTGGCTGGGCACAGTGGCTCATGCCTGTAATCCCAGAACTTTGGGAAGCCGAGGTGGGGGGATCATTTGAGGTCAGAAGTTCGAGACCAGCTTGACTTACATTATGAAACCCCGTCTCTACTAAAATACAAAAATTAGCTGGGCATGGTGGTGGGCACCTGTAATCCCAGCTACTGGGAGGCTGAGGTAGAATTGCTTGAACCCAGGAGGCAGAGGTTGCAGTGAGCCAAGATCACGCCACTGCACTCCAGCCTGGACGACAGAGCAAGACTCCCTCTCAAAAAAAATAAATAAATAAAATAAAAACAAAATTTTAACCTACAGAAGTAATATTCTTTAACTTATTTGCAGTCAAAGCCACTGGCAAAAGAGATTACTAGAGATGTTAATCCATTATGTTACCAAACAGTATATATATTGTTACCATGTTTTATGTGCACCCTTGAGTAAGGAGGAATAGGTTAAGGTTTGTGACATAATAACACTTCATTGAATGCACAATAGTATTTAACATGTTAAAAAGGTTGAATATATTAACATCACATATAATCTGAAATTTAAAAAAATACACTGCATTTTATATAAAAGTATAATTAGTACAATATACTAAATTTTAATTTACTTATAAATGAAATTTAAAATGTTTTCTTCTCATAATGCAGAACATTACTCTGAACACCTAACACACACATTACTCAATATTATAAGTTAACCACAAAAGTCTCTTCACTTTTGTACGATTTTCATCATACATCTTACATTTTAATGTCCTTACTTTTTCATAACAAAGTTTATAAATAATGCTCACCTAATAAGAAAGAATCTCTCATATCTTTGATGCAGCAACAATTGATCACATGCTTTCACATGTAAATAGGAATGAAGAAACAGCAGGAAATAATTTGAGAGCTGAATTACATCATTATTCACTTTTCAAAATATTTTTTCAAAAAGTTAAGCATACTTTGAATGTAATATCTGCAAAAAAACTTCTACTACTTTTCAAGTTATATACAAATCTTTTTTTTTTTTTTTTTTTGAGACGGAGTCTTGCTCTGTCGCCCAGGCTGGAGTGCAGTGGCCGGATCTCAGCTCACTGCAAGCTCCGCCTCCCGGGTTCACGCCATTCTCCTGCCTCAGCCTCCCGAGTAGCTGGGACTACAGGCGCCCGCCGCCTCACCCGGCTAGTTTTTTGTATTTTTTAGTAGAGACGGGGTTTCACCGTGTTAGCCAGGATGGTCTCGATCTCCTGACCTTGTGATCCGCCTGTCTCGGCCTCCCAAAGTGCTGGGATTACAGGCTTGAGCCACCGCGCCCGGCCTATATATACAAATCATTTTTTAACAAATTTTAGTTTTTCTTTACTCAGCACTCTGATTTAGTACAATATCTGAAGTGTCAGTGCCTTATATATTTCTACTGTAAATTCTGATATTTACATAGATTTAATTTTTGATTAAAAATTAAAAAAATTTTTACTGTATCTGCAAAAATATGTTTTAGTATGAACTCGCTCGTGTTTTCTAAGCTGTAGTTTTTGAAAAAGTATTTTTCCAAATGTATTACATTTGCAAGGTTTTTTTTTTTCAATATAAATTCCCTGATACTGAACAAAGTTTGAGCAATTGCTTCAGAGGTTTCCTCTAATACAAAATGTGTACAGTAAGATCTGTGATACAAGTAAACATATTACAATCCTACTACAATGTTCTTCTTCAAAATACTCTTCACCTTAAAGGCTTATATTTTCTTAAAGATATTTTGACAGTAGTTGGCCTTATAATGTTTTTATTAAGTAGGAACTCTCTGATGTTGAGTAAGATGTGAGCATGTATTAATGGCTTTTTCACAGTCTTTGTATTTGTACAATCTTTCTCAAGTATAAATGCTTTCCTATGCAGTAAGGTGTGAGCATTGGTTAAAAGTTTTGCCACATTGTTCACACATGTAGAAGTTTTCTCCAGTATAAATTATCTTACCTACAATTAAGTGTGACAACCATTTAAAAGCTTTATCAAATTCTTCACATTTCTAGGATTTCTCACCGTGATTTCCTTTATGTTTAGAAAAGTTTGAGGTGTTTTCAAAGTACTGTCACATCTTTCTGGTTTGTAGAATTTCTCTCTAGTATGAATTATCTCTAGTATGAATTATCTTACGTCTGTTAGGAATTGAGAACTTATTAAAGGCTTTGCCATGTTCTTCACACTCCAGTATGAATTTTTTTATGTTTAGTAAGAGTTTAGGACTAAAGCCTTTGCCACATTCTTCACATTTGTAGGGTTTCTCTCCAGTATGAGTTATTTTGTTTAATAAGGCTCAGGGACTGGTTAAAGGCTTTACCACATTCTTCCCATCTGTAAGATCTCTCTCCAGTATGAGTTATCTTATGTTTACTAAGGTTTGAGGATCGGTTAAAAGCTTTGCCACATTCCTCACATTTGTAGGGCTTCTCTCCAGTATGAATCATCTTATGTGCAGTTAGTTGTGAGCACCGGTTAAAGGCTTTGCCACATTCTTCACATTTGTAAGGTTTCTCTCCAGTGTGAATCATCTTATGTACAGTTAGTTGTGAGGACCGGTTAAAAGCTTTGCCACATTCTTCACATTTGTAGGGTTTCTCTCCAGTATGAATCATCTTATGCGTAGTAAGGTTTGAGGACTCATTAAAGGCTTTGCCACATTCTTCACATTTATAGGGTTTCTCTCCAGTATGAATTCTCTTATGTTTAGTGAGGGCTGAGGACCAGTTAAAGCCTTTGCCACATTCTTCACATTTGTAGAATTTCTCTCCAGTATGACTTATCTTATGTGTAGTAAGGTATGAGAATCGGTAAAAAGCTTTGCCACATTCTTCACATTTGTAGGGTTTCTCTCCAGCATGAGTTATCTTATGTGTAGTTAGGGTTGAGGATTGGTTAAAAGCTTTGCCACATTCTTCACATTTGTAGGGTTTCTCTCCAGTATGAATTATCCTGTGTGTAGTAAGGTGTGAGGACCGGTTAAAAGCTTTGCCACATTCTGTACATTTGTAGGGTTTCACTCCAGTATGAATTCTTTTATGTGTAGTGAGGTGTGAAGACCGGTTAAAGGCTTTGCCACATTCTTCACATCTGTATGGTTTCTCTCCAGTATGAATTATCTTATGTGTAGTAAGGTGTGAGGACCGGTTAAATGCTTTCCCACATTCTTCACATTTGTAGGGTTTCTCTCCGGTATGAATTCTCCTGTGTGTAGTAAGGGTTGAGAACCAGTTGAAGGCTTTGCCACAATCTTTACATTGGTAGGAATTCTCTGTAATATGAAATCTTTTATGTTGACTTAGGTGTAAGAGCATGCAAAATGATTTCTCACATTTTTTACATTTGAAAGGTTTCTTTCCAGGTTGTCTTGTCTTATGTCTGTTTGAATTTGAAAATGTATGAAAGACTTCTGCATATGGGTCACAGTGAAATATGTTTCTCTGGGTAGTTATCAAACACTGGTTTAATTTGTTATCTTCTTTGTGCACCTCACACTCATCCACACTTTTACAGCCTTTTTGTAACTGTAAATTGTCATGTTCATAATTTCTATATTTTTTCAGTATCGATTCTTGAAAAGAATCTTTAATGTCCCGCTCTGGCCAAAGGTCTTGGGCAAAATGAGAACATATAACTGAAAGAGATAAAAATAACAAATTACCTACTAGACACAGATAAATACAGTTTACAAGTCTAACCTATAATACTATACAAACTATATAAATAAGATGGCATAGGAAAATACCAAAGGCCCTCATTCCTTTATAGACATATAAATGTAAAAAAAAAAAAAAAAAAAACCCAACAAAAAAACATACCAACCAAATTACATCTGAAAAAAATTTATAAATGAGTTAAGTGTGTGAAGTGCCCTGGTGAGAACAATGCAAAGAGCCACTTAGAAGTCAAAATCTGTTACATTTACCCAACACAGCTCTTCCTGCTCCCCAATATAACATAGTGTCTTTAGAAGCAAATTGCCAACTTTTTAATGACAAGTAAAACACTGGCACATTTATCTTTATTACTTGCTTCTAGGAGCCTTTCCAGACACACTGGTGTGTATCTCTCACGAAATATAGTGCTGAAAGAAATGGTGGTATGCTCTGGAGTGACAGTTTAAGTTTGCTGAGACCAAAGGTAAATGTTTCAGCAACAGAGAGACTGCTGTACCACAGAGAGAAAACAGGCATAGCACGTGATTACTATTAAGAAGAAACATGAATAAACTCCTTTAACTAAAAAATAAGACAAAATTTCAGACAAGACACATTCTAAGAACATGTTTGAGAGACTCCCAGAATCTCTAACCAAGACAATTGTTCAGACCATGCCAGGACAAAGCTACATTATGAAGATTGTAACAGGTAGCCTTTTTTAATTTCCAAATTTCAATCAAAGATTACAATGTATACAAAATAAGGCAATATGGTTCCATAAAAATATAATTTTCAAAAAGAAACCATAAAAAAAGTATATGCATTGATTTTAAAAATTGAAAATAAATTGAATAATAATAAGTGAAATAGGAAGACAGAGAACTATAGAAAATCAGAAAAATGAAGAACATAAATATTTAGAATATCAAAAAAACAGAAATTGTGGAGGTAATAAATATAAAAAAGAATAGCTGAAAAATCTCGAAAGAAACAATGATGTACAAATGAAGAAGCTCAACAAACAAACTAGGAAACACACAAAGATATTTATAACAAACACACATATAAGCACAATTTCAAAAGTCACAGACCAGAAGAGAATCTTGGGAGCTGCAAGACAAAAGTGATGCGTCATTTGCAAGCAGTCTTATGAGACAGCCAGTGAATTGTCAACAAAAATTTTGCAGGCCAGAAGGGAAGTGTGTGATAAAGTCAAACTCTTGAAAAATACAGTGATCAAGTAAGCATAATACCATCAGCAAATCTGTCCTGCCAAATAAAAAGAAAAAACTTTCAAAAATAACAAAATTCTGAAAAGTATATTGGAACTCCATAAACCTTACATATAAAAAGTATTGAAAGCAGTTGCTTCTATTGAAAATAACATGATTCAACAAAAACAACACATAGTCAAATAAAAATACATTACTTTTGGGAGTGGGGAGGGATAGCGTTAGTAGAAATACCTAATATAAATGATGAGTTAATGGGTGCAGCACACTAACAAGGCACATGTATACATATGTAACAAACCTGCACATTGTGCATATGTACCTTAGAACTTAAAAATATAATAATAAAAGAAAAAATGAAATAAAAACAAAACAAACACAAAAAACCCCACAATAACAAAAAATTACATTATTTTCTGGAAAGATTATATGCACATATATACTTTTACTTCTAAGTATATGCACATACACCAAAATGGAATTTCTTAGCATTATCATAATGGTGCAGAAAACATTTTTAATTATTCCCTAAAATTTGAAAGAGAAAATCACAGAAATCATTATAAACATCTGTTAATAAATACACCACATAAAAAGATACAATTAGCAAAATCAATGACAAATTTGAGGGGAGATGTAATGAGAAAAAAATTGTGCATGCAACTGAAGTTCCTTTTTACCAGATTGAAATATACTGTTGTATCTTTTGGAGGTTTATATAATCCCCAAGGTCCCAAGAAGAACATATGCGTATAGATAAATGAAATAAAATAAGAAAGAAGTAAAAGCATATCAATATAAAAATAAAAAGACACAAAGACAGAGAGAAAATGAGTGACCAAGATATAAGAATCAAATAAAGCAATGAATAAAATAACATTACTATGTCTTTCTGCTTCAGAAGATTATTTAAATATATATCTTTAACTTTTCAATCAACAGACATACTCTCAATAGAGATTTATTTAAATATTTTAAAAACCGATATCCAACTTGCCTTTCTATGAGAGTAAGCTGAGATCTATTGATTAAAAAAAAAAACAAAGTGGCAAGATGGGTATAGATATTGCATAAAAATATTAACCAAATGAGAGAAGAGGTTAAAATAATATTACATAAGGTACATCTTAAGTGAAAAACTTTCATATTTATAAAATGTACTACAAATCAAAACTGCAAAGAGACAAAGAAGGACATTAAACAATAATAGATTCATTTACTGATAACATAACTCAAGTGTGTGTGTGTGTGTGTGTGTATCTCACATTAAGGTTCCAAATACATAAAGCAAATATTGACAGAATGGAAGAATCACCTAGAAAGCAATATTATAGTAGAACATTTCAATAACTTACTTTCCATAATAAAAATAAAACAGAATATTTGTAAGTGAAGAGAGGACTTGAAGGCAGTATAAAACTATTATTTCTAACAGAGGTATAGAGAAGTCTCCTCAACAATATCGGGATACACATGCTTCTTAATTGCTCATAGAACATTCTGCTTAATAGACCACATGGTAGGCCAAAAAAGAAGTCTTAACACATTTGTTAAGACTGAAATTGTGTGGATTATATTATATGAACAAAATGGAATGAGAGTATAAAACAATAATAGAAAAAGATTAAAAATTTACAAATACATGGAAATTAAACGACACACTCTTGAGCATGCTCTTGTTCAAAGGTAGAAATCATTGATATTTTGAAAACGTCCATACTTCTCAAAGTAATCTACAGATTTAATGCAATGTTGTTAAAAAATTCTCATTGCGGCTGGGCGCGGTGGCTCAAGCCTGTAATCCCAGCACTTTGGGAGGCCGAGACGGGCGGATCACGAGGTCAGGAGATCGAGAGACGATCCCGGCTAACACGGTGAAACCCCGTCTCTACTAAAAAATACAAAAAAAATAGCCGGGCGAGGTGGCGGGCGCCTGTAGTCCCAGCTACTCGGGAGGCTGAGGCAGGAGAATGTGAACCCAGGAGGCGGAGCTTGCAGTGAGCCGAGATCCGGCCACTGCACTCCAGCCTGGGCGACAGAGCGAGACTCAGTCTCAAAAAAAAAAAAACAAAAAACAAAAAACAAAACCAAAAATTCTCTGGCCGGGCGCGGTGGCTCACGCCTGTAATCCCAGCACTTTGGGAGGCCGAGACGGGCGGATCACAAGGTCAGGAGATCGAGACCACGGTGAAACCCCGTCTCTACTAAAAATATAAAAAATTAGCCGGGCGCGGTTGTGGGCGCCTGTAGTCCCAGCTACTCGGGAGGCTGAGGCAGGAGAATGGCGTGAACCCGGGAGGCGGAGCTTGCAGTGAGCCGAGATCGCGCCACCGCACTCCAGCCTGGGCGACAGAGCGAGACTCCGTCTCAAAAAAAAACAAAAACAAAAACAAAAAAAAAAACAAAACCAAAAATTCTCATTGCATTTTTGAGGAAACAGAAACAACAACCCCAAAAGTATATAAAATGTCAAGAGACAATAAAGTACCCAAGAGTCTTCAAAAAAAGAAAATGTTGAAGGCATTATAGTTCCTGATTTCAAAACACATTACAAAGCTACAGAATTAAAGTAATTTGGTATAAGTATAAAAGTAGACTAATAAAATAGAATGCTGCAGCTATAGAAACTTTCACATATATGGTTATATGAAGAGTTATTTTTTTTTTTTTTTGAGACGGAGTCTTGCTCTGTCACCCAGGCTGGAGTGCAGTGGCCGGATCTCAGCTCACTGCAAGCTCCGCCTCCCGGGTTTACGCCATTCTCCTGCCTCAGCCTCCCGAGTAGCTGGGACTACAGGCGCCCGCCACCTCGCCCGGCTATTTTTTTTGTATTTTTTAGTAGAGACGGGGTTTCACCGTGTTAGCCGGGATCGTCTCTCGATCTCCTGACCTCGTGATCTGCCCGTCTCGGCCTCCCAAAGTGCTGGGATTACAGGCTTGAGCCACCGTGCCCGGCCAAAGAGTTATTTTCATATCCATAATTATTGCAGCATTTTTACTGAAAGGCAATAGGTAAAAGCAATGCAAATTTCTTTTTTTTTTTTCTTTTTTTTTTTTTTAAGATGGAGTCTTGCACTGCTGCCCAGACTGGAGTGCAGTGGCACGATCTCAGCTTACTGCAACCTCAGCCTCCTGAGTAGCTGGGACTACGGGTGTGTGCCACCATGCCCGGCTATTTTTTGTATTTTTAGTAGAGACAGGATTTCACCATGTTGGCCAGGATGGTCTTGATCTCTTGACCTTGTTATCTGCCTGCCTCAGCCTCTCAAAGTACTGGGATTACAGCAATGAGCCACTGCACCCGGCAGAAATGGAAATTTCTGTCACCAAATTATCCAATAGATATAATTTGCAATATAAAAATACTGGAATATCACCCAGGATTTAAAAAGCAGGAAATATTCTAACAACTCTAAAAATAAAGCTTGATGACATTATGCAAAATAAAATGAGCTAGCCACAATAAGACAGAGATTGTATGAGACATATGGGGCAGTCACATTCTTAGAAATAGAAAACAAAGTGGTTTTTGCAAAGTGCCAGAAAATCAGAAAAACTGGTTGTTGTTGTACATTGAGATTGAGCTTTGCAAGATAAAACATTCTAGGGGTATGCTGCATGACATTATAAATATAATTAATAGGACTAAACAGAATATTAAAAAATATTTGATAATGAGCCAGGTGCAGTAATTCACATCTGTAATCTCAGGACTTTGGGAGGCCAAGGTGGGCGGATCACGAGGTCAGGACTTTGAGACCAGCCTGGCCAACACAGTGAGGCAAAAGAATCGGTTGAAGCCAGGAGGCGGAGGTTGCAGTGAGCCAAGATCCCACCACTTCACCTCAGCCTGGGCGACAGAGTGAGACTCTGTCTCAACAACAACAACAAAAAAATTGATAATATTTTGTGTGTTTTTGACAAGTAAAAATGAACAATACCTAAAAAGATCCAATTATAATAGTTTCAATATTATCTTCAAACTCCAAAGTGTTTCTCCCACACAGAAGTGATGTAGATTCACAACAGATATTGGAATTAGGAGAATTTTTATAACTGGTCACCTAGCCAAGACTGAACCACCATTTACAACAAACCTACACAACAAATATACAAGTCATAAAATAAACAGATATTTATAGAGGCAAACAAACACAGAAGTAATTATATTGGCAGTAGACATATGGCTGATTCATATTTGATTTTGCTAGACACTGCCTTAAATTGTACAGAGTTAAACACTGTCATACACAATTATAATATAAAATAAAACACCAAAACACAAGCAACTGGTGTTACGTGTCATACTTTAAAATACATAACACAATATAAAATATAAAATAAATATAAAAACATATATATAACATAAAATATATAACACAAAATTAAAATATGGAATGTAAAACATATTGGACACCATCAAGTAGATCAATATTTTCATGAAATGAATCTTGGGAGAATATAGGGCAAAAGTAATACAGAGGTTACTTAAAGAAAAAAAGGCTGAGAACTTCCCAAATTTTGATGTAATAAATTTCTAACCAATACTTAATTCAAAATTATTTTACTTTGAAAACAAGATAAAAACAAAGACTTTCCAAAATAAAAGTTCAGGGCATTTATTACAATTACCACAGTCCTACATAAAATGTTAAATGGTGGCCAGGCACAGTGGCTAGGCCTATAATTTTACGTTAGGAAGTCAAGGCAGATAGATCACTTGAGACTAGTAGTTCAAGATCAGCCAGAGAAACATAGTGAGACTCTGCATATAAACAAAAAGAAATCCTAAAATGAGTCCATTATGTTGAAAAACAAAATGATGCTAGAAGTATCAAAAAACCGTATCTAAATACAAAGCTCTCCATTAAATGTAAATAACAGACACATACAGAATTTTTTACTATCATAATGATGGGCATAAAACCCTTACAGTTCTTATTTAAACAAACAAGATACAAATCTGCATAAATCTGTTAGTAGATACACAATGTAAGATAATATGGCTTTTAATATTAATAACAAATTGGAAAATATAACAGTATAACTTTAAGATGTTTTATGTAACCTGTTTTTCAATATGGCTACATTATATTTCAAGATGATTACATTATACTTATGGAAAGTATGCAAAACAAAATAAAAAATAATCAAAGTACATGTCACAACAAAATTAAACAAAAATTAAGGGAGTAACACAGGAAATGAGAAAAGACATATCTACAAGAAACACGTAAAATAGTAACAATGAGGTGGTTTCTGCAGATCAGCAGACTTAGTCTTTCCCCCTGCTGGCTCTGAGGAATCTGGACAGTCCAGAAGTATGGAATTTCCCCCACTGAAGCACACCCCCTTCACCAAGCAGCAGCCAGAGTGCTTTGTTAAGTGGTTCCTGAATCTTGTGCATCCTGACTGGGTGAGACCCCCCAACAGGCATTGTAAGACAACTTATAAAGAAGTATTCCCACTGTCATCAGTTCAGTGCCCATCTGGGATAAAGCTTACAGATGAAGGAGCAGGCAGTTCTCTCTGCTGTTCTACAGACTCCACTGGTGACACCTCCAGGTGTGGGAGAAACCCAGGCAAATAGGATCTGAAGTAGATCCCAAGCAAATCACAGCGGCCCTACTGAAGAGGGGCCTGACTGTTAAAGGAAAAACAGAAAGCAACAACAGCAGCACCAACAAAGATGTCGCCACAAATACCCCATCCAAAGGTCAGCAGCCTCAAAGACCAAAGCTAGATAAACTCATGACAATGAGAAGAATCAATAAAAAAATGCTGTAAACTCAAAAAGCCAGAGTGTCTCTACCCCTCCAAATAATCACAACATATCTCCAACAAGAGCACAGAACTGGAGAAGGCTGAGATGGATAAATTGAGAGAAGTAGGCTACAGAAGGTGGGCAATAATGAACTTCAGTGAGCTAATGAAGCATGTTCTAATCCAATGCAAAGAAGCTAAGAGCCATGAAAAACATTACAGGAGCTGTTAACCCAAATAATCAGTTCAGAGATGAACATGACCGACCTGATGCAACTGAAAAACACAACATGAGAACTTCACAATGCAACCACAAGTATCAATAACTGAGTAGACCAAGCAGGGAAAAGAATTTCAGAGCTTGAAGAGTATATTGCTGAAATAAGGCAGATAAGATTGAAAAAATAAAAATAAAAAGGAATGAAAAAAATCTTCGAGAACTATTGGATTATGTAAAAAGACCAAACTTACAAGTGATTGCAGTACCCTGAAGAGATGGAAAGAATGGAACCAAGTTGGAAAACATACTTCAGGATATCATCCAGAAGAACTTTTCCAAGACAGGCCATCAATCAAATTCAGAAAATCCAGAGAACTCCAGTAAGATATTCCATGAAAAGATCAACCTCAAGACACATAATTATCAGATTCTTCAATGTTAAACTTCAGGAAAAAATGATAAGAGCAGCCAAAGGGAAGGCCAGGTAGCCTACTAAAAATTGGACCTCTGGCCGGGCGCGGTGGCTCAAGCCTGTAATCCCAGCACTTTCGGAGGCCGAGACGGGCGGATCACTAGGTCAGGAGATCGAGACCATCCTGGCGAACACGGTGAAACCCCGTCTCTACTAAAAAATACAAAAAACTAGCCGGGCGAGGCGGCGGGCACCTGTAGTCCCAGCTACTCGGGAGGCTGAGGCAGGAGAATGGCGTAAACCCGGGGGGCGGAGCTTGCAGTGAGCTGAGATCCGGCCACTGCACTCCAGCCCGGGCGACACAGCCAGACTCCGTCTCAAAAAAAAAAAAAAAAAAAAAAAAAAAAATTGGACCTCTAAAAAGACACCCTACAAGCCAGAAGACATTGGGGGCCAATATTCAGCATTCTTAAAAAAATGAATTTCTAACCCAGAATATCCAGCAAAACTAAGCTTCGTAAGTGAAGGAGAAATGAAATTGTTTTCAGACAAACAAATGCTAAGGGAATTCATCACCACTAGGCCTGCCTTGCAAGAGCTCCTGAAAGAAGCACTAAATATGAAAAGAAGAAACCACTACCAGCAAATGAAAAACACACTGAAGTACAAAGACCAGTGACACTATGAAACAACTACATCAACAGGTCTGCAAAATAACCAGCTAGCACCACAAGAACAGGATCAAATTCACATATAACAATATTAACCTTAAATTTAAATGGACTAAATGCCCCAATTAATCCCAGCACTTTTGGAGGCCGAGGCGGGTGGATCATGAGGTCAAGAGATCAAGACCATACTAGCTAACACAGTGAAACCTCGTCTCTACTAAAAATACAAAAAATTAGCCGGGCATGGCGGCAGGTGCCTGTAATCCCACCTATTCGGGAGGCTGAGGCAGGAGAATGGTGTGAACCTGGGAGGCTGAGCTGGCAGTGAGCTGAGATCATGCCACTGCACTCAAGACTCCAGCCTGGGCGACAGTGTGAGACTCTGTCTAAAAAAAAAAAAAAAAAAAAGAAAAGAAAAAGACAGAATGGCAAGCTGGTTAAAGAGTCAAGACTCACTGGTGTGCTGTATTCAAGAGACCCATCTCACATGCAAAGACACACATAGCCTGAAAATAAAGGGAGAAAAATTTACCAAGCAAATAAAATCAGAAAATAAGGAGGGGTGGCAATTGTAGTTTATGATAAAACAGACTTTAAACCAACAAAGATCAAAAAAGACAAGGAAGGACACTACATAATGGTAAAGGGTCAATTCAATGAACACCCAGATTTGTTTTTATTGATTGATTGCTTTTCTTTGAGAACAAGTCTCGCTCTGTCACCCAGGCTGGAGTGCAGTGGCATGATCTTGGCTCACTACAAGCTCCACCTCCCGGGTTCATGCCATTCTCCTGCCTCAGCCTCCTGAGTAGCTGGGACTACAGGCGCTCGCTACCATGCTCGGCTAATATTTTGTATTTTTAGTAGAGACGGGGTTTCACCTTGTTAGCCAGGATGGTCTTGATCTCCTTACCTCATGATCGGCCAGCCTCAGCCTCCAAAAGTGCTGGCATTACAGGCATGAGCCACCATGACTGGCCTTATTGATCTATTTTTTGAGACAGAATCTCACTCTGTTGCCCAGGCTAGAATGCAATGGCACAATCTTGGCTCACTGCAACCTTCACTTCGCAGTTTCAAGTGATTCTCCTGCCTCAGCTTCCTGAGTAGGTGAGATTACAGGTACCAACCACTATTCCCAGCTAATTTGTATGTTTAATAGAGACAGGGTTTCACTATGTTGGCTAGGCTGGTCTCAAACTCCTGAACTCAGGGGATCTGCCTGCCTTGGCCTCCCAAAGTGCTGGCATTACAGGCATGAGCCACATGTCCAGTCAGCACTCAGATTTATAAAACATACTTAGATACCTACAAAGAGCCTTAGACTCCCAAAAAATGACAGTGGGAGACTTTAACACCCTACTGCCAATACTAGACAGATCTTTGGGAAAGAAAAGTAACAAGGATATTCAGGACTTGAACTCAGCTGTAGGTCAAGTGGACCTGATAGATATTTACAGAACTCACCAGCCAAAAACAACACAACACATTCTTCTAATTGCCACATGGCACTTACTTAAAATTGATTATATAATTGGAAGTAAAACATTCCTCAGCAAATTCAAAAGAACTGAAATCATAACAGTTTCTCAGACCACAGTGCAATCAAATTAGAACTCAAGAGTAAGAAACTCACTCAAAACCACACAACTACATGGAAATTTAGCAACATACTCCTGAATGACTTCTGAGTAAATAATAAAATTAAGTCAGAAATCAAAAAATTACTTGAAACCAATAAGAACAAAGAGGCAATATACCAGAATCTCTGGAATGCAGCTAACGTAGTGCTAAGGGGGAAAAAATAGCACTAAGTACCCACATCAAAAAGCTAGAAAGATCTCAAATTGACTCCCTAACATCACTACTAAAAGAAAAAGAGAACCAAGAGCAAACAAACCCCAAAGCCAGCAGAAGACAAAAAATAACCAGGATCAGAGTGGAACCATAGGAGACAAAAGACACAAAAAAACCCTTCAAAAAAAAATCAATAAATCTAGGAGCTGTTTTTTAAAAAAATAAGAGATAGACCACTAGCTAGATTAATAAAGAAAAGAGGGAAGAATGAAATAGACACAAATAAAAAATGATAAAGCAGATATCAGCAGTGACCCTACATTAATACAATCATCAGGGCTGGGCGTGGTGGATCATGCCTGTAATCCCAGCACTTTGGGAGGCCAAAGTGGGTGGATCACCTGAGGTCAGGAGTTACAGAGCGGCCTGGCCAACAAAGTGAAACCCTGTCTCTACTAAAAATAAAATAAAATAAAATTAGACAGGCATGGTGTCTGGCGCTTATAATCCCAGCTACTCAGGGGGCCGAGGCAGGAGAAACACTTGAACCCAGGAGGCGGAGGTTGCAGTGAGCCGAGATCGCACCATCATACTCCAGGTTGGGGGACAAGAGCAAGACTTCATCTCAAAAAAAAAAAAAAAGAAGAAGAAAAAAGAAATACAGTCATCAGAAAATACTATCAACACCTCTATGTATATAAACTGGAAAATCTAGAAGAAATGGATAAATTACTGGACACATACACCCTCCCAAGACTGAACCAGAAAGAAGTTGAATCACTGAATAGACCAACAACAAGTTCTGAAATTGAGATAGTAATAAATAGGCTACCAACCAAAAAAAGCCCAGGACCAGATGGGTTTACAGCTGGATTCTACCAGAGGTACAAAGAAGAGCTGGTACCATCTCTTCTGAAACCATTTTAAATGAAAGAAAAGGAGGTACTCCTCCCTAACTCATTCTATAAGATCAGCATCATTCTGATACCCAACTTGGCAGAGATATAAAAACAACAACAACAACAAAAAAAACTTAAAACCAATATCCCTGATAAACATTGATGCAGGCCGGGCATGGTGGCTCTCACCTGTAATCCCAGCACTTTGAGAGGCTGAGGCGGGCAGATCAGTTGAGGTTAGGAGTTCAAGACCAGCCTGGCCAGCATGGTGAAACCCCATCTCTACTAAAAATACAAAAATTAGCTGGGTGTGGTGGTGCATGACTGTGATCCCAGCTACTCAGGAAACTGAGTCAGGAGAACTGCTTGAACCCAGGAGGTGGAGGTTGCAATGAGCCGAGATTGCGCCACTGCACTCCAGCCTGGGCGTCAGAGTGACACTCTGTCAAATAATAATAATAATAATAATAATTGATGGAGAATGAGAAAACTATTTTAAAATTAATATGGAACCCAAAAAGGCCCCATATAGCCAAAACAATCTTAAGCAAAAAGAACAAAGCTGGATTCATCATGCTATCCAACTTCAAACTATGCTACAAGGTTGTAGTTACCAAAACAGCCTGGCACTGGCATAAAAACAGACACATAGACCTATGAAACAGAATAAAGAACTCCGAAATAAGACTGTATATCTACAACCACCTGATCTTTGAAAAATCTGACAAAAACAAGCCATAAGGAAAGAACTCCCTATTTAATAAATGGTTCTGGGAGAACTGACTAGCCATATGCAAAGAATGGAAACTGGATGTGGTAAGAAAAAGAGCAAGTGTGAGGTGAAAAAGCCAGGTTCAGGCCAGGCACAGAGACTCACACCTGTAATCCAAGCACTTTGGGAGGTCAATGAGGTCAGGAGTTCGAGACCAGCCTGACCAACATGGTGAAATCCCATCTCTACTAAAAAACTACAAAAATTAGCTGGGCATGGTGGTGGGTGCCTGTAATCCCAGCTATTTGGGAGGCTGAGGCAAGGGAATCCCTTGAACCAGGGAGGTGGAGGTTGCAGTGAGCCATGATGGTGCCATTGCACTCCAGCCTAGACTACAGAGTGAAACTCCATCTCGAAAAAATAAAAAAAGCCAGCTTCTTTTAATGAACTGCTCTCATTTGAATTAATGAAGTGTAAACTTTCTGATTATCAAAAGGCTGGTGCCAAGGCATTTATGAGAAATTTGCCCCCATGACTAAAAAACCTCCCTACCTAGTTCCACATCCAACATGGAGGATTACATTGCAGCATGAGGTTTGCAGAACATGGACATCCAAACCATACCACAGACAAACTAGGCTTAACACACATGTACTAAACTTTTCAGTTAAAAGCAAAATAATAAACAATATTCTTATTTATACCTGATGTATTCTGTTAGAACACACAACAAGTCTTATTAAAGAATACCAGCTGGGTGTAGTGGCTGATATGTATAATTTCAACAATTTGGAAGACGGAAGTGAGAGGATCCCTTGGGACCACAAGTATAAGACAAGTGTCAGTAACATAGTGAGACCCCGTCCCTACAAATAATCAAAAAATTGGCCAGGCATGGTAGTGCATGCCCATAGTCTCAGCTACTCAGGAGGCTGAGGTGTAAAGATCACTTGAGTCAAGGAGGCTGAGGTTACAGTGAGCCAAAATTATGACACTATACTCCAGCCTGGGTGACAGAGTATGATCCTGTCTGAAAACGACAACAAACAAATAAATTTAAGAAGACTAAAATCATGCACTGCATGGTAACTGACCAGAACGGAATAAAACTAGGAATTAAAAGCAAAAGTAAAATTGGCAAATCCAACAATATCTAAATATAAAACAGATGAGCTGAGTGCAATGGCTCACACCTGTAATACTACCATTTTGGGAGGCTGAGGCAAGAGAACTGCTTGAGCCCATGAGTTAGAAACTATCCTAGGCAACATAGGAAGACTCTGTCTCTAATAAATAAAATTAAATTAAATTAAAATACATTCTTCAACATATTCCTGCTAAGGGTCAAACATTTTAATTTTGTTGAGATACCAATATAACCTACAGAGGTGAACAAATTCAGTACAATCTCTATAAAAATCTCAATAGCACAGTTATTACAGAAATATTCTTTAAAATATTTGTGAACTATAACTAACCAAACACCCATGAAAACAACAGAGGCATTATACTTCCTGATTTTAAAACATTAAAAGCTACACTAACAATAACAGTATGGTACTAATACAAAGACAGATAAACAGATGAAAGAGCAGAATAGAGTTCAGAAATGAACCCTTGAGTATATGATTAGATGAACTTCCACAAAGCTGCCATGAACATACAATAGAGAAAAGATAATTTTTTCAAAAAATAATGTTAAGAACTAAATATCAACATTGATAAAGTTGGATCATTTCCTTGAACCGTATATAAAAAAAGTTTTCAATAAAATACTTACATAAAAGAAAACAAATCTCTTAGAACAAAATAGAAAAAAGTCATGACATGGGTCTTGGCATCATTTTTTTAGCTACAACATTAAATGCATGAACAATAACAAAAAAACAGAAAAATTTAACTACACTCTACTTCAAAATTTCTCCACATTAGAAAAAAAAACATTCAATTGTGTGAAAATGCCTCATAAGAAATGGGTGAAAATATTTGCAAGTCACATGTGATAAGAGTTAATATTCAGGCCAGGCGCAGTGGTTCACACCTGTAATCCCAGCACTTTGGAGGCCGAGGTGGGTGGATCACCTGAGGTTACAAGTTCAAGACCAGCCTGACCAAATTACAAATTAATAATTTGTAGAGAAACGCATAAAAATAAAAATGAAAAACGAAATCACCTCACATCCATTACAATGGCCACTATAAATTATTTAAAGACGCCCAATCTGTTGATGATGCAATGAAAATGAAACCTCTGTTGATGCTGGTAGAAAACAAAGACGTAGACATCATTTTAAAATGTTATGTTTCTCAAATAATTAAAAATGGAATTATTATCAAATACAGCAACTCCATTAATGAATCTATATTCAAAATATGCAACAAAAGACCTAGAAGACATATTTGAACATCTATGATTATTGTACCAGTACTCACAAAAGTCAAAAGGCTGAGGCAACCCGGGTGTCTCTTGATTTATGAACACATCAAAAATGTAACATATACATAAAATGGAATATTATTCAGACTTAAAGAAGAAAATCTTGTCACATTTTAAGATAAATTTTGAGAATATTACGTCACCTGAAATAAGCCAGCAACAAAATGATGGACACTGTATTATTCCACTTACATGAGATATCTTAAATAGTCACACTCATAAAAACAGAAAGTGGAAGGGTGCTTGTCAAGGGCTAGGTAGAGGGCAAAATGGGTTGTTGTTACTTATTGGGTATTTTTAGTTTCATAAGATGTAAAATTTCTATAAGTCTTTGGCACACCAATGTGAATCTACTTAACATGGTTAAAATGTAATTATTATTATTTTTGAGATGATATTTCACTCTTGTTGCCCAGGCTGAAGGGCAATGGGGCAATCTTGGCTACTGCAACCTCTGGCTCCCGGGTTCAAGCAATTCTCCTGCCTCAGCCTCTCGAGTAGCTGGGATTACAGGCACCTGTCACAAGGCCCCGCTAATTTTTGTATTTTTAGTAGAGATGGGGTTTCACTATGCTGGTCAGGCTGGTCTTGAACTCCTGACCTCTGGTAGTCTGCCGGCCTCAGCCTCCCAAAGTGCTGGGATTACAGGCATGAGCCACCACGCCTGGCCTGTAAAACTTTCTTTTGTTTATGAGACAGTCTCACTCTGTCACCCAAGCTGGAGTGCAGTGGCACAACTACCTTCAGCCTCAAACTTCCAGGCTCAAGTAATTCTCTTCTCTCAATTTCCCAAGTAGCTGAAACCACAGGTGCACACCACCATGCCTGGCAATTTTTAAAATAATTTTGTGGAGAAGGAATCTCCCCGTGTTGCTCTGGCTGGTCACAAACTTTTGGGCTCAAGTGATCCTCCTTTCTTGACCTCCCGAAATCCTGGGATTACAGTTGTGAGCCACCACCAGGTCTGGCCCTGAAACGTACACTTAAAGAAATTTTTGGTAGGCTGGGCGCAGTGGTTCATGCCTGTAATCCCAGCACTTTGAAAGGCTGAGGCGGAGGGATCACTTGAGGCCAGGAATTCAAGACTAGCCTGGCGAACATGGTGAAACCCTGTCTCTACTAACAATCGAAAAAATTACCCAGGCGTGGTGGCGGGCACCTATAATCCCAGCTACCCAGGAGGCTGAGGCAGGAGAACTGCTTGAACCCAGAAGTTGGAGGATGCAGTGAGCCGAGATCACGCTATTGCACTCCAGCCTGGGCGACAGAGCGAGACTCTGTTTCAAAAAAAAAAAAAAAAAAGATTTAAGATGGTAAATTTTATGTTACGTGTTTTTGAAACCATTAATTTTTCTTTTTCTTCTTCTTTTTTTTTTTTTTTTTTGAGACAGAGAATTGCTTGAACCCCGGAGGCGGAGGTTGCAGTCAGCCAGAGATCGCGCCACTGCACTCCTGCCTGGGCAACAGTAGCCAAACGCCGTCTCAAAAAAAAAACACACACAAAAACAAACAAACAAAAAGGTGAAGAGGTGTCTGCTCTATCAAATTCACAGACACCAATGCAAAACTGTATTGTGCTGTCAATGCTTCTATTTTAACGTAGGACTGGAAGTAAGTGGCAGAATGATGAGTCAAAAACATTTTTAAAAAGCCACTGAAAATGAAGATAAGTAAGTAAAAGTTACTAGTTGTGCATCATATGATCTTATATATATAAAAAATAAACACTACATTGAAATTTGTCTAAAGCAATAAATACACTCGGTAAATTAGCAAAATATAAAATTAACCTACAAGTATAAATTATTGTTCCATAAATTTAAACCATCTGATACAATTAAGAAAACAATCTTATTTACAATAGCATTAAAATAATAAATTTCTGAGAGCAAATTTAACCAAGAAGGTAAAAAAAATCTTTACATTAAAAGATATAAGATAGACCGGCACAGTGGCTCACGCCTGTAATCCCAACACTTTGGGAGGCCGAGACAGGCAGATCACGAGGTCAAGAGATCCATACAATCTGACCAACATGGTGAAACCCTGTCTCTACCAAAAATACAAAAAATTAGCTGGGTGTGGTGGCATGCGCCTGTAGTCCCAGCTATGCAGGAGTCTGAGGCAGGAAGATTGCTTGAACCCAGGAGGCGGAAGTTGCAGTGAGTCAAGATCACGCCACTGCACTCCAACCTGGCAAAAGCGAGACTCCTTCTCAAAAAACAAAACAAAACAAAAAAGATGTAAGATACCAATGAAATAAATTATTGAAGACACAAATTTTAAAATACTTCATGTCCATGGATTGAAAGAATAAATATTGTTAAAGTGTCATATTATCTAGTCTATAGCTTCAATAAACTTCCTATTAAAATTCCAGTGACATTTTTTTCACAGTAATAAAAAATACAATTCTAAAATTTACAAGAAACTGCAATAAGCTTCGAAAAGCCAAAGCAATCTTGAGGCAAAAGAACAAAGCAGAGGGGTATTATACTTTATAATTTCTAACTGTATTTCAAGAATATAGTAGTAAAAACAGGACGGAATGTGCAGAAAGATTAACAAACAAATCAATGGAACAGAAATCACTACTTTCACACATTTCAGACAGGATGAAAAAAGAGAACTAAAAAATAGTTTAACATAGAGTTTCCCAAAATCATGCAGATATCTGTGTGTACCCCAAAATAATGGAAAAGCAGGCAGATTGTACAGTCTTTTATACACCATTAAAAGGACTCTGGCTTTCACTGTAAACTTGAAGGAAGATCACCAAAAGGAAAGTAGAATATTTAAAGAATTTAAAAAGCATAAGACAGAAGATGCCCCTACATGACAGCAAAAAAAATAAAAATAAAAATAAAAAATAAAGTAAATAAAAAATTTAAAAAACCCAAAAAACAAAAACACTCAGGTGTCCCAGAAACTATTTCCTTTGGAACACAGCTTCCCAAATCACATTTTAATGATCGGTTTTCTCTTTGACCTTTGGACCTCTCATCTGTGTCATCTGTCGTGTTCACTCTCACCTACCTGAGGGTTTGGCTACCATCTCATGTCTCTTTATATTCCAGGGCTCCTTTCGTTGCTCCAGACAGGTGATCAGGTCTGGCTTAGTGACAGCAATACCTGCTTTATTAGAAATAAATAACATGAATCTTTCTCATATTCTCCAATTAGCATCCTAGTCGTATGCTTAGTAAAGAGGAGGTGATAGAATATTCTAGAATAATCCCAAAATACTAATTAATGAGAGAAATTTCTAAATATTTAGAAAATATTTAAAACTTGTAGGTCCTTAATTTCACTATCCAGTACTCATGAATCAAAAAATTGGTGGTGACGAATAGATTTTAAAATATGGGCAAATATACATACACATTTATTTATTTTTGAGATGGAGTCTCGCTCTGTTGCCAAGGCTGGAGTGCAGTGGCATGATCTTGGCTCACTACAACCCCTGTTCTCCTGGGTTCAAGCGACTCTCCTGCCTCAGCTTCCTGAGTAGTTGGGACTACAGGCACGTGCCACCATGCCCGGCTAATTTTTGTATTTTCACTTTGTTGGCCAGGCTGGTCTCAAACTCCTTGACCTCGTGACCCACCTGCCTCAGCCTCCCAAAGTGCTGAGATTACAGGAGTGAGCCACCATGTCCAGCCTAAAATCATGGGCAACAATATTTTATGCCACTAAATTTCTGGAATTACCACTGATCTAGAGTGAAGGATATAGATCAGCTTTGGAACGTGGGAAGTTCAGGTCAAGATGAAACATCTTGAAGACATTCTTTTCCACACAGACAAAGTCTCAAGATTTTCTTGAAAAAACGGATCAGAAACTCATTTATGCAAAGCATAAATTACCAAAAATCATTCCACAAAAAAAGAGAAAGGAAATCTTTAGGGTATATTAGAAATTGTGTATTAAAGGTATTCTTACCCAAGAAGACCAGGTTTCTGTAGTTCTCTAACATCACTTTCCTATACAAACCCTGCTGAGCAGTGTCCAGGCATTGCCACTCCTCCAGAGAGAATTCTATGGCCACATCCCTAAATGTCAATGGCCCCTGAAAAACATAAGCACACAGACACACATATATTTACCAAGTGGCCATGAGCAGAAGTTATCATTTTAATTATAATGAAACAACAGAGTAAAGACAATTGGTTCTGATTAATAGAAATAACTGAAAATTTGCAGTAATTTTTAACCCAGAAATATTCTCTAAAATATCCTCTAACTCTGAGAGAAGAGAATGGCATAAGATCCACAACACCAGTGTATATATGATACTTTTTAGATAATAAAGTATAAAATTAAGAGCATAAACACAAACATATACATTTTTTAGTGCAATATTTACATCATAAAGAATGAGCTGTGTATATTTTTCAGACAAAAAAGAGATGCTGAGTTAGAAGGCACCTCTTGAATTTTAATGTGTACAATAAACTGGAAATCTTGTGCAGACTTTTTTTCAGAAGATCTGGAATGAAGTCTGAGTTTCTGAATTTCTAATGAGCTCACTAGTAATGCCAATGTTTTTAGTCCCAAAAGAAAATTCTGTGAAACATCCAGTAGCTGGAAGAGCCTGTGTTTTGCCTCATTTTTCTGGCCTGTAAACAAAGAGACTTCATTTTCCAAAGACAGCTATATGCAAAGAAAACCTAAGAAAAAAGGGCACCTGCCACATTAAATGTGATGGCTTATGCACATTGTCTGCATAAAGATACCTAATAATGACAAGAAAAATAGTTAACTCTGTAGTGAAAGAAATATCAGAGCGCTTTTTAACCAAGTAAATTATTAATATTAACCACATTAGGACAAACTTTTATGGTGTGCTGATGCACATAGAAGAACACAGCATCATCGCCTAGATATGGCCCCTCAAAAAGTAAATTATAGTCTGAATTCAATCATACAGAAATATCAGTTTTATGCAAAGTTCAAGATACAGGTATCTCCAATGTTCTGTAATTCTCAATAATGATTTTATTTATTTATTTATTATTTTTTTGAGACAGAGTCCCGCTCTGTCCCCTAAGCTGGAGTGCAGTGGCACGATCTCGGCTCACTGCAAGCTCCGCCTCCCGGGTTCACACCATTCTCCTGTCTCAGCCTCCCGAGTAGCTGGGACTACAGGCACCCGCCACAACACCCGGCTGATTTTTTGTATTTTTAGTAGAGATGGGGTTTCGCTGCGTTAGCCAGGATGGTCTCGATCTCCTGACCTTGTGATCCGCCCCGCCCGCCTCGGCCTCCCAAAGTGCTGGGATTACAGGCATGAGCCACCGCGCCCGGCTCCAATAATGATTTTAAGTAGTCTTTCTTTAGCACCCTACAGAGCAGGTATCTCTCAGTTTTTTTTCCTGAACTTTCTGGGTAATAAATGCCACATATTTAAATAAGTATTTTCTTAATCCTATTCTGCATAGAGCTAATGGAGAACACAGATGGAACCTCAACATTACATATCCTCCATGTAAACCCCAGCTTTTCCCAACAGGAATCTTGAGTATCCACATCCTTCCATGTTCAACAGCCATAATGGGAACATTTTTAATAGTGCAGATCATAAATTCATGGCAGGAATTCTGCATGGCATATAAGAAGCTATGATATTGAGAATGTAGAGAAGGCTCTAGTACATAGGAAAGAAATATTCTGCATAGACCTTTGACTACCATTAGAATTTTAAAAAGTAGTTAAACTCATTAGTAAGGAAAAACACAAGTAGAGAAGTAAAGGTTTGCAAATACTAAATGCGTGAGACTCCAGAAGAATGGACAAATCTCTTGATCTGAGACATGCTTAGCTGGAAAAAAAAAAAAAATTCCTCTTTCTCCTCCTTCTCTTGGAATCCTTTTCAGATGAAATTCTCTAAACAAGTTAACACTTGCATCTTGAGAAAACTGCCTTAAACACGTCAGCACCATCTTCTTACCTGCTAGCATCAGACCCACAGACAGAAGGACCAAGACCAAAAAGTTCACCCATTTCTCTCCTTTATAACAGAAGAGATTCAAGAACAACGTGCTGCTCCACGGATGTAAAAATATGTTTCTCCTTTCCTGTCCTCAGGTGCCCTCCCCTGCCACAAACACCAGCAATTTCTGCTACAGTAATGAAAATATGGGCCACACTGTCCTGTCCCTACCAAACCCAAACAGAACAGGTCCTGTAACCACCCTTTAGTGCAAAGGTGGCACTTAACTCTCATGAATGTATCTTGAAGCCCTCATACTTGATTCTGGCCTCACCTTAGAGTCACATGAGGCCCTTCATTAAAACAACATGGATGCTTCCATCCACAACAATAAACAGGAGCTGTGGGGAGGAAACAAGAGGTTTCTGCCAATTGGCTATGTGATACTAATGAGAAGCCTGGGCTGATAACCACTAAGCTAAGCATTGCCTCTCAAGCTTTAATGAACTTAAAAATCACTTGGTAATGTTGGTCCCACTCTACCTAATGTGATTCTGCAGGTTTGGAAAGGGTCCATGGATGGGTGTTTCAAACAAGTCCCCTGTCAATGCTGATGTTGCTCCCCCTGGGCTCATCATTAGCATTAGTTAGAGAAGCAGGCACAGCACAGAGTCCCTTACACTCAGCACTCTTGTCACAACACAAATACTTCTGGTACAAATGAAGACAACTACACTTCATCTTGAAGTTTTATATTATTTGCTGGCTCTTTAAAGTTTACAGAGGAAACAGAAGGCAGCAATGTTGGAATAAGTCTGCATTTGGAAAACAACATGTACATATGTAGTAATGCAATAATTATTAAGCAGGTACTATGTGCTCAAGAGTATAATACAGAGCACTGTGCTGGGCATAACACATTGGAAGTTGATACTAAGTGTTCAGTAAGTCTCAGGATTTAGAAAAAGGGCCCAGCATTATTACTTCTTCCTCTTGTTTCTCTGTCGTTGATTTTTTTTAAAAATGTAGAGAATAAAGCTAAATATAGACAGAGGAGTGGGGCATAGAAAGAGTTTAAGAAATTTTTTTCTATTTATATTTACTTGTCTGTGATTTGTGGAGCAACTACTGGAACTGCAGGAATAGAAAACACGTTGCTAAATGGAATGTTTCTGTAAGCACCGGTTTTAATACAAAATTTTAAGAAATAAGATGTTAAAATGTATAGTTTATTTTTCTTATTTATCTGCTTTTGGGTTGCAGGAAATTGTTAGCACCCGCTCTAGAAAGGCAGAAGGATTTACTGGCCAAAACTCTGACCTTTATAAAACAGTTCTGAAAGGCAAGACTCCAGAGTGGGCCAGACCTAAAGAAGGCCTTCAAAAAGGGTGAAACTGAACAGAAATGGGGCAGGGAAAGGACCCTACGTAGAATTCTGTTCTCTATGCCACTGGGGTATTTCCAGTTCTGTTTTTCCTAAGCTTACCTAAGAAAAACTTAAATCCCAGACTTTATGTAACTTTTATCTATTTTTGCCACTGCTCTGTCAATTTTATAACTATACTATCAAGCAATTTAAATGACTTTTTTAAAGTTTTCTGGAATAATTTTATTAGAAGATAAATATGTATTCTCAATAAAGTAAAAGATACATAAATAATAACACCTCTTCAGTCCATAAATATCCCTTCAGGTGATGACCTCAGAAGATACAACAATGTAAAAAGAAGTGGCCCAAGTTTTTTGTTTTTTGAGATGGAGTTTCGTCCTTGTTGCCTAGGCTGGAGTGCAATGGCACGATCTTGGCTCACTGCAACTTCTGCCTCCTGGGTTCAAGCGATTCTCCTCCTCAGTCTCCCGAGTAGCTGGAATTACAGGCATGCATCACCATGCCTAGCTAATTTTTTTAGCGGAGATGGGGTTTCTCCATGTTGTTCAGGCTGATCTCGAACTCCCGACCTCAGGTGATCCACCCGCCTCAGCCTCCTAAAGTGCTGGGATTATAGGCATGAGCCACAGCGCCCGGCTGAAGAGGCCAAAGTTTTATTTTGCTCTGCACACATCCATTCACCGTACCAACCATATGTTGTTTAAGTCAACCATGTATCCAGTTGCTAGTCTAGACCAAAAGTTTCCGGATGGTAGGGACCATGACTGCTTCATCTATTTTTTTAATGACCTTACAAAATGGAAGCAATTAGTTTATCTTTTGAGTCACCAGACCTCCTCTTTGTCTTTCACCAAAGTAACAGGAAACTGGAGAAACTCTCATCTGGGTACAAACCAAAGTTATCTCTTATATGAGGGGAGAAAAAAAACACAGAATGACCCATTTCTCTTACACTGAGACACAAGCAGAATCAACCACTCTTGTCAGCCTGACACAATTCTGCCCTGGACATCCTCAAATGTCTCAAAGACATCTAGGTGATTGTGAGAAGGTTCTTAGTGACCCTGGGCTGATGGCCCGATGATAAGCCAGGCTGAGAGAAATTCATGCTGATTCTAAATAGAAGATGGAACTGCCTTGGTGGAGCTCTAGAACCTGGATCACCTATCCTGATTTGCTAGGTTTTGGGTAAGAGCAACAACAATACTCTACGCCAGTATCATATTTTACAGGTAGGTATAGTTGTGGTCATGGCTCTGGATACTTTGTGGCCTTGATCTCTCACTAAGATGCTTGTTTACACTTACAGATTCTGTCATCAGATTCTATTTACACCTGGAGTCTCTCACATAACTGTAGCAGGTCACTGAACAAGATCTGAAAAGCTTAAAGAGCCACACTCTCAAATGGGAGCTTTAAGATTTCTACGCTGACATCTTGCAATATAGAAAATGCCTTCTGTTGGTTTTCAGTACATTCTCAATTCAAAGTCTTCTGGCCCTGTCTTGTAAATCCCAGGCAGACGCCAGACCTTATGTGCAGATTCTAGGTGGGATCAACTTGGCTCTGCATCCTTGGGTGTTACAGCAAACAGAGTAAATCAAAGGAGAGCTACCCTACAGAGGCTGCTCTGGCACATTCTAAATAATATGTCTAACTAAAAGAAAAAACTGAGGCAACATGAACATAAGTAGAGAGTTCATCTGGGTCAAGCTTGAGGACTATAACCTTGGAGCGAAAATACATCTTTCAAAGATTGAACAAATAAGAAGTTGAATCTCTCAACAGACCAATAACAAGTGCCAAAATTGAATTGGTTTTAAATGGCCAACCACAAATAAAAAAGAACCAGACAAATTTGCAGATGAATTCTACCAGATGTACAAAGAAGAGCTGGTACCACTTCTAATATTATTTCAAAATACTGAGAAAAAGGGACTTATTTTTCAACTCATTATATAAAAACAGCATCATTGTGATACCAAAACTGTTAAGAGACACCAAAACAAACAAACAAACAAACAAAAAAAAACAAAACTTCAGGCCAATATCCCTGAGGAGCACTGATGTGAAAAACTTCAAAAAAATACTGGAGAACCGAATCCAGCAGCACATCAAAAAACGTATCCACCACTATCAAGTTGGCTTCATCCCTGGGATGCAAGGCTGGTTCAACATATGCAAATCAATAAATGTAATCCATCACATAAAGAGAACAAAAGACAAAAACACATAATTATCTGGAGAGGAGTCAGCTTGGGGAGGCCGCGGCAGCGGCGCTAGGGTGCGAGGAGGCCCAAGGCCTGCCCGGGGCGGGTCGCGGGGTGGGTGGGCGAACTGAGGAAAGGAGGCATCTGCTTGCGCGGTGCAGCCCCGACAGCGCCATTGTTGGGGGACGGGGTGCTGCGCAGGGCCTCGGAGTAGGGGGGCTAGCGAAGGCGCCGGAGGCAGCGGAGAGAAGCGAAGGCGCCCCATGGGAAACACGCTGACCTATTGCGTGTCCCCCAGTACCAGCCTCAAGCTGGGTAAGTGCGCAGGGTCTGAGGTGTACTGCGCATCCGACGTCTATGAGGCGGCATCCGGGTAGGGGATGCGGTGGCGGTAGCTCCGGCTGCTGTGGAGCTTGCCAAGTTGGATTTAGGAGCGGGCCAGGGCCACCACCTGCAGCACGTCAGCAACCGCGAGATGCCCGAAGATTTAGCCTTGGAGTCAAACCCTTCTGACCATCCAAGGGCAAGCACAATTTTCCTGAGCAAATCTCAAACCGATGTGCGAGAAAAGAGGAAAAGAAACCACTTAAATCATGTATCTCCAGGACAGCTTATTAAAAAGTATAGCTCATGCTCAACAATATTTCTAGATGACAGAACAGTCAACCAGCCTAATCTTAGAACCACAGTAAAATGTGTGACCTCAGAAATATATTACCACATAAAGAACAGAGATGCAAATAGATCCCTGGATATTTCTGATGAGAGATCACATCCACTTACACGAGAAAAAGTTCCACAGGAATACTTTAAGCATGATCCTGAGCACAAGTTTATTTACAGATTTGTTCGTACTCTTTTTAGTGCTGCGCAGCTAACAGCTGAATGTACAACAGTAACTTTGGTTTACTGAAAAAAGTTTTTAACTTATGCTGAAATCAACATTTGTCCCACTAACTGGAAAAGGATTGTTCTGGGAGCCATTCTTCTTGCCTCCAAGGTTTCGGATGATCAGGCTGTATGGACTGTGGACTACTGCCAGATCCTCAAGGACATGACAGTTGAGGACATGAATGAAATGGAAAGGCATTTTTCGGAGCTTCTTCAGTTTAATATTAATGCTCCTGCTAGGTTTGTGCAAAACACTACTTTGACCTTCTCTCCTACGCAGATGACAACAACCTGAATTTTCTATTTTCTCCTCTTAGCAAAGAAAGAGCACAGAACCTAGAGGCTATTTCTAGATTATGTGAAGACAAAGACTGGTGTGGAGCAGGTACACGAAGGTCTTTCAGCACTGATAACTTCATTGGTATTCAGCACTCTAAAGCCATCCTCTTTTTTTTTTTTTTTTTTTTTTTGAGACAGAGTCTCGCTCTGTCGCCCAGGCTGGAATGCAGTGGCCGTATCTCAGCTCACTGCAACCTCCGCCTCCCGGGTTCAGGCCATTCTCCTGCCTCAGCCTCCCGAGTAGCTGGGACTACAGGCGCCGCCACCTAGTTTTTTTTTGTATTTTTAGTAGAGACGGGGTTTCACTGTGTTAGCCAGGATGGTCTCGATCTCCTGACCTCGTGATCCGCCCGTCTCGGCCTCCCAAAGTGCTGGGATTACAGGCTTGAGCCACCGCGCCCGGCAAGCCATCCTCTCTTAAAGGGAGAAATGAGGGGTTATAATGTCATGCGACCTTCATCTATCATTTGTAGATGATATTTGTCCATCTACAAACATTGGACAAATATCACCTTTCCTGCTCAAAACCCAGCAAAATTAGTGTTTTCATCAAAAGGAAAGAGCTCAAATTCAAGAGACTCATGGACAACAAGGATCATACTCCATAGAAAAGAATGGGACCTTGTCAATGCAACAAAACACTCTTCTGTCATTTTTAATGTAAACAGAGTTACAAAAACCACTCCAAAATGAAGGCTCCCATCCCACACACAGATATTTGCTTATGGTGTGGGCCGATAGCTGTGAACTATGTTAGGTTTTTTAAAACAATAGTTTAAATTTTTAGACTTTAAAGACACTAACCATATAACTTTTATGTTTCTTCCAGTTTTTCTCCCCCTGTGCATTTTGCTGCCTATGCCTTTAGAATCAATGCAGTATTACCATTAAAACAAGGGACTCTAACTAAAGCCACTTAGGAGCTGACTGCAGCATCGTTAGGGATTCAAGGGTTCTTCCTCCCTACTGTTACCCTTGAAGCTGCTAGTCATTGGCAATCATTTTATACCAAAAAGCTGATGGATAACATTTGTCATTCATATTCTTTGCAAGCATTACTTTAGCATTTTAGCATGTTTGGGGTCATAAACAGAGGAAGTATTGGTTATTAATATCTAATTCTATTGGAGTCCATGTTGCATTTCTTGTGAACTATAAATGGTGCTTCTCATTTTCTGATAATTTTTATCTTGTTAAATAAATGTATTAAAATATATTTTCATAATGCCAACCAACATGGTGGTTCAGTGACAGTGAAGAAAAAGTATAGCACTTTTAAGCTTTAATATAGTTTGGGCCCTCCAAGGCACTGCAGCATGAGTATAAATGCTATAAACCTTTGAAAAACATCATTTGAGAGTTTTGTTTTTTTTCTTTAGGAGATGGGAGTCTTGCTATGTCATCCAGGCTGGAGTGCAGTGGCTATTCACGGGTGCAGTCATGGTGCACTGCAGCCTAGAACTTCCTGGCTTTGGGCCATCTTCTAGCCTTGGCCACACAAGTGGCTGAGACTACAGGTGCACCTGGCATTTGTCTCCTGAATGTTAGGCATTTGATTTTTTGTTTCAGTCACTCCTGAAGATGGCAGACATTGACTGAAGCAAAAAATTAAAAGCTTTATACTCAAAATTCTCAAAATGAACCTGGGTGTGGTGGTGCATGCCTGAGGTTCCAGCTACTTGGGGGCTGGGGCTGGAGGATTGCTTGGGGTCAGGTATTGGAGGCTGCAGTGTACCGTGATGGTGTCTATAGAAATAGCTACTGCACTTCAACCTGGACAACATATCGGGACCCCATCTCTTAGAAAAATGCAAAATTAAATGCAAAAGAAATGCGCTGGGCATAGTGATTCATGCCTATTATCTCAGTACTTTGGGAGGCTGAGGTGGGAGGATTACTTGAGCGCAGCAGTTCAAGACCAGTCTACTCAACACAGTGAAACCCTGTCTGTAAAATAATAATAATAAGAAGAAATAAAAATAATTAGTTGGATATGGTGGCATGTGTCTGTAGTCCCAGCTACTCAGGAGACTGAGGTGGGAGGATCACTTGGGCCTCAGGGGTCAAGGCTGCAGTGGGCCGTGATCATGCCACTGCACTCCAGCCTGGGTGACATCCAGATCCCCTTTCAAAAGAAGGAAAAGAAAAACATTCAGGCAAGGTTTTGTGAAAGTTTGTAGCATTTATACTTCTACAAGTATCAAAGCTTACAATTACATTAAACATTTGGAATATCTTGTATCTCCATAAAATGCCCTTCTCTTTTTAAAAGGAGTTACTTGTAGAGCTGTGCTCTATATGCATTGATCACCGAAGTTTCTTTAATGTAAAGGAAGATTTTGAAGAGCAGTGTTAATTAACATGTAATAAAAATAATTGGACCCTAATGATAGAAGGTGATATGAACAGCTGTTTTATCATCCTACATGCTACCAAGCTGTAGGTGTCCCATTAAATCCTGCTATTTAAGAAATAACTCACCTAACCCTTAGGAACACTTATTTCAGGCTTTAAAAGGAAAGGAAAAAATAATTTTAGGAGACTGATAATGTCATCTAAATTTGAAAAACTAAAAGGAGATTAGTGTTCTCAACTATGTGAAATCTATTTCTCCTACTTTCTCAAATCCAATCCTAGGAACCTTGCTCATAAACAAAGCATTTCTGGGCCAGGAATACTTCCTCCACTATAGCAATGCTTCACATCATATTGTGCTGCAATTTCCATCATTTTTAAAGGACATATAAATACATGTTAAATAATGATATAAAAATATTACAATCTACCACCTCAAAAAAAAAAAAATAAAACATTGTTTATGGAGTTCAGAGCTTGGAGATTCAAGTTTTTTTTTTTTTTTTTTTTTTGAGACGGAGTCTCGCTGTGTCGCCCAGGCTGGAGTGCAGTGGCCGGATCTCAGCTCACTGCAAGCTCTGCCTCCCGGGTTTTTACGCCATTCTCCTGCCTCAGCCTCCCGAGTAGCCGGGACTACAGGCGCCCGCCACCTCGCCCGGCTAGTTTTTTGTATTTTTTAGTAGAGACGGGGTTTCACCGTGTTAGCCAGGATGGTCTCGAACTCCTGACCTCGTGATCCGCCCGTCTCGGCCTCCCAAAGTGCTGGGATTACAGGCTTGAGCCACCGCGCCCGGCCGGAGATTCAAGTATTAATAGCCATTTTATTTTAAAAAGAATGTTACAATTTATGTGGTTTTTATTTCTCATTCTTATATTAAAAGCTAATAAACTTTTAATTTTAAAAAACCAAACATAATTATCTCAATAGAAAAAAACCTTTGATAAAATTCAGCATCCCTTCATGTTAAAAACCAATGGAACAGAACAGAGACCTCAGAAATTAACACCACACATTTACAACCATCTGACCTTTGACAAACCTGACAAAAGCAATGGGGAAAGGATCTTCTATTAAGTAAATGGTGCTGGGGAAACTGGCTAGCCATATGCAAAAAACTGAAACTGGACCCCTTCCTTACAAAATTATACAAAAGTTAACTTACACAAAAATTAACTGAAGATGGGTTAAACACTTAAATGTTTAACCATAAAAACCCTAAATGAAAACCTAGGCAATACCATTCAGGAAAAAAGCACAGGAAAGACTTCATGAGAAAAACACCAAAAGCAATTGCAACAAAAGCCAAAATTTGACAAACGGGATCTAATTAAACTAAAGAGCTTCTGCACAGCAAAAGAAACTATCATCAGAGTGAATAGGCAACCGAGAGAACAGGAGAAATTTTTTTGCAATCTACCCATCTGACAAAGTCTAATATCCAGAAAAGAACTTATACAAATTTAAAAGAAAAAATAACCCCATCACAAAGTGGGCAAAACATGAAAAGACACTTCTCAAAAGAAGATGTTTATGTGGCCAACAAATATATGAAAAAACACTCAGCTGGGCATGGTGGCTAATGCCTGTAATCTCAGCACTTTGGTAAGCTGAGGCGGCTGGATCACCTGAGGTCAGGAGTTCGAGACCAGTTTGGCCAACATGGAGAAACCTGTCTCTACTAAAAATACAAAATTAGCCAGGCGTGGTGGCGCATGCCTGTAATCCCAGCTACTCGGGAGGCTGAGGCAGGAGATTCACTTGAACCCAGGAGGTGGAGGTTGCAGTGAGCCAAGATCACACTATTGCACTCCAGCCTGGGCAATAAGAGCGAAACTCCAACTCAAAAAAAAAAAAAAAAAAAAAGAAAGAAAGAAAAAAAAAAATCTCAACATCACTGATCATCAGGGAAATGCAAATCAAAACCACAATGAGATACATCTCACACCAGTCAGAATGGTAAATAATAAAAAGTCGAGAAGCAGATGCTGGTGAGGCTGTGGAGAAATAGAACACTTTTACACTGTTGGTGGGAAGGCAAATTAACCATTGTGGAAGACAGTATGGTCATTCCTCAAGGATCTAGACCAGAAATACCATTTGATCCAGCAATCCCATTACTGGGTATATACCCAAAGGAATATAAACCATTCTACTATAAAGACACATGCACGTGCATGTTTACCGCAGCACTAGTTACAATAACAAAGACATGGAACCAACCCAAATGCCCATCAATGATACAGTGGATAAAGAAAATGTGGTACATATATGCCATGGAATACTATGCAGCCATCAAAAGGAATGAGATCATGTCCTCTGCAGGAACATGAATGAAGCTAAAAGCCAGCATCCTCAGCAAACTAAAACAGGAACAGAAAACCAAACATTGCATGCTCTCATTCATAAGTGGGAGCTGAAAAATAAGAACACATGGACACAAGAGTGAAACTACACCCACGAGGACCTGTTGAGGGGTGAATGGTGAGGAGACAGAATTTAGAGGATGGGTGAATAGGCGCACCAAACCACCATGGCACATATACCTATGTAACAAACCTGCATATTCTGCACGTGTATCCCCCTGCTTTTTTAGAAGAAATTTTTAAAAAGAGTAAAAAAATGTTACTCATCACATAAACCAAAACAAAAGACAAAAACCACAGGATTATTTCAATAGATTCTAGAAAGTTTTCAATATAATTTACTATCCTTCATGTTTAAAACCCTCAACAAGCTAGGCACTGAAGGCACATACTTCAAAATAATGAGTCATCTTTGTCAAATTTACAGCCAACATACTAAATGGACACAAGTGGGAAGCATTCCTCCTTGAAAACTGGCACAAGACAAGGATGCCTTCCCTCAAAACTCCTATTCGACATAGAATTGGTACAGTCTCAGCAGAAAACCTCTCTAAACTGATAAGCAACTTCAGCAAAGTTTCAGGATACTAAATCAGTAGCATCCCTGTACATCAACATCCAAGCCAAAAGTCAAATAAAAAACATAATGCCATTCACAATTGCCACATACACACACATAAATATCTAGGAATACAGCTAACTAGGAATGTGAAAGATCTCTATGACAAGATGACCAACCACTGCTTAAAGAAAGGAGAGATGACACAAACAAATGAAAAACCATTTTATGCTCATGGATAGAAAAGACTAATATCATTAAAATGTCAAAACTACCCAAAGAAATTTACTGACTTAATGCTATTCCTAACAAACTACCAAAAACATTATAAACAGAACTAAAAATTAACTATTTTAAAATTTATATGGAACTAAAATGAGCCTGAATAGCCAAGGCAATTTTAAGCAAAAAGAACAAAGCTGGAAGCATTACATTACCCCTCTTCAAACTACATTAAAGGGCTACAGTAATCAAAGCAGCATAATACTGATACAAAAAGAGATGCATACAAAAATGCAACAGAATAGAGAGCCCAGAAATAATGCCACACACCTCCAACTATCTGATCTTTGACAAAGCTGACAAGAGGAATGTGGGAAGAATTTCCTATTTAATAAATGGTGCTGGAATAAGCTGGGAGCAGTGGCTCACATCTGTAATCCCAGCATTTTGGGAGGCTGAGGCAGGTGAAATCACTTGAGGTAAGAAGGTCGATACCAGCCTGGCCAAAGTGGTGAAACCCTGCCTCTACTAAAAATACAAAAATTAGCTGGGTGTGGTGTCACATGCCTGTAATTCTAGCACTTTGGGAGTCCAAGGCAGGTGGATCACTTGAGGTCAGGAGTTCCAGACCAGCCTGGCCAATATAGGAAAACTTCATCTCTACTGAAAATACAAGAATTAGCAGGGCGTGGTGGTGCATGTCTGTAGTTCCAGCTGCTCAAGAGGCTGAGGCATGAGAATTGCTTGAACCCATGAGGCAGAGGTTGCAGTGAGTCAAGATCATGCCACTGAACTCCAGCCTGGGTCACAGAGTGAGACTCTGTCTCAAAAGAAAAAAAAAGTCACTAACAGATACTGGCAAGGTTGCAGACAAAAGGGAATGCTTATACACTGCTGGTGGGAGTGTAAATTAGTTCAACCATTGTGAAAAGCAGTGTGGCGATTCCTCACAGAACTAAAAACAGAATTACCATTGGACCCAGCAGCCTCTTAATTGGGTGTATATTCAAAGAAATATAAATTATTCTACTATAAAGTCACATGCACATGCATGTTCATTTCAGCACTGTTCACAATAACAAAGACATGGAATAAACCTCAATGCCTATCAATGGTAGCCTAGATTGGAAAAAATATGGTATGGTCAGACAACAAAGCTCATTCTTATAATCCCAGCACTTCGGGAGGCTGAGGCAGGTGGATTACCTTAGCTCAAGAGTTCAAGACGAGCCTGGGCAGCATGGCAAAACCTCATCTCTACAAAATATGAAAAAAATTAGTCAGACGTGGTAGTGTGTGCCTGTAGTCCCAGTTACTTAATGGGCTGAGGTAGGAGGACCCCTTGAGCCTTGGAGGTTGAGGCCGAAGTGAGCCACAACTGCACCACTGCACTTCAGCCTATGTGACACAGTGAGACACTGTCTTCAAAAAAAATAAAGAATAAAAACAAAATATGGTACACAAACATCATGGAAGATTATGTGGCCATAAAACAACACCAAGATTAAGATCTCTGCAGCAACAGGGATGGCGCTGGAGACCATTAGCCTTAGAAAACTAATGCAGAAACACAAAACCAAATCCATGTTATCATTTATAAGTAAAAGCTAAATAACAAGAACACATGGACACAAAGGAGAAACAGTCACAGGGGCCTAGTTGAGAATGGAGGATGAAAAGACAAAGAGGATCAGAAAAAAATAACTCTTTGCTGCTATGCTTAGTACCTCAGTGACAAAATCACCTACACCAAACCCCCATGACACAATTTTACCCATAAACAACCCTGCACACATACACATGTAGAAAAAGAAAACCCATGGGTGGGGAAGAATGCAATGTAACTGGATTGTTTGTTCTGCAGATAGTGGCCCAGGTGGGGCTGTACTCTGATTTACTTCTGGGTCCATGCAGGCAAATGAGATTATGAACAGGTGGTCTCCACCTAGGTAGGTGGTGAAAACAGGTTGCTGCTGCAGATTCACTGTCTGGGGGTTGGGATATGCCAGGAGACTTGTAGACACTTTTGTGGGTTTTAGGCAAGAAATACTAGGATCCACAATGCTGTGGTGAAATTCCCAAGGGTGATGACTAGTCCTGGGAGGGATGTGGACATGTCAATGTCTAGTGGGTATGTCTGTGAGTGGGTCAGAATCCTTTGGTGACAGCTGTGGGAAAAGGGGGTCTGTCATCAGAGTTCCTTTCCTCTAAGTTTTCATCCTCTCTTACCCTAGGAGAAGACCTGGAATCACACGACAATGAAAGGCTCTGTCTTCCTTTACACAGAGAACAGAGCCTCCCATTGCAAGACACCAAGAGTTCCATTCCAGGCCAGGTCTCCGTGATATCTTTCTACTAGCACCAAATCTGTAGGGTTTGCTGAACACCAAGCAATTCTCTAGCACCAATTCAATGTCTAACATTTGAATTCTGACACCATGCAGAGTCAGCAAAGACCCTGATTCAGGGCTTAGTCTCATAACATTGCCCTCATTGCAGTTGCCAGTCACAAACCCCATAGGCCCATCTACACTTCTGAGCTACTGTTTAAAAACTGAGGACTCCTGCGACCTTCCTCAAGTTCAATAATTTGATGGAGCTACTCACAGAACTCAGCAAAACACTGGAGTTATGTTTACCGATTATAAAAGATACAACTCAGGAAAAATCAAACAGAAGAAATGTATGGAACAAAAAGAAGAGGTGGGGAAAGATGAAACATATCGATAACCCTGGTAAATAGCTGTGATTAATAAAATTTTTCATCCTTTGTGTTCTCCAGGAACAGCTTATGGAAAGAAACACTCTTCCATTATATATTACATGGTGCTCTCTTTTCTTTTTTATCACATAGCCAGACACAGACTCTGTCAATGATATATTGAACTAGAGCAACTCGATTTTGAATAGGGGCTGAGTAAAATATGGCTGCGACCCACTGGGCTGCATTCCCAGATGGTTAGGCATTCTAAGTCACAAGATGAGATATGAGGTCAGCACAAGATATAGGTCATAAACAGCTAGCTGATAAAACAGCTTGCAGTAAAGAAGTGGGATAAAAGTCACCAAAACCAAGATGTTGACGAGAGTGTCCTCTGGTCATCCTCACCGCTACACTCCCACCAGTGCCACAACAGTTTACAAACGCCATGGCAACATCAGGAAGTTACAACATAATGGTCTAAACAGGAGAGGCATAAATATTCCACCCCTTGCTTACCATAAAACTAAGAAATAACCATAAAAATGGGCAACCAGCCTATGGAGAAAGCCATTCTCTTATTTCTTCACTTTCTTAATAAATTTACAGGCCGGGTGCAGTGGCTCACGCCTGTAATCCCAGCACTTTGGGAGGCCGAGACAGGTGGATCACCTCAGGTCGGGAGTTTGAGACCAGCCTGACCAACATGGAGAAACCCGGTCTCTACTAAAAATACAAAATTAGCTGGGCGTGGTGGCCCATGCCTGTAATCCCAGCTACTAGGGAGGCTGAGGCAGGAGAATCACTTGAACTCGGGAGGCAGAGGTTGCAGTGAGCCGAGATTGCGCCATTGCACTCTGGCCTGGGCAACAAGAGCGAAACTCCGTCTCAAAAAATAAATAAATAAATAAATTTGCTTTCACTTTACTCTATAGACTCACCCTGAATTCTTTCTTAAGATCCAGGAACCCTCTCTTGGGGTATGGGTCAGGACTTCTTTCCAGTAACATTTTTCTGGCAACCACAAAGGGACTATATTGAAGAGACCTCTGACCCAAAGGAAAACCATCTGTGCCCACTAACGGCTGACACTGAGTGAGTAGGGTGCATATACCTGGGTAAAGCATGGGATTGGGTTAGGGGCCCAACTTAGGGGAATTATAGTCTCTCCTAAAGCAGAGTGGGTTAAAGGCTCCTCTTAAGAAAAGGCAAGGATGATTGACTGAACTTGGATTCGAGGCCCAGCTTAGGAAGGTTATAGTCCTTGTTAAGATTTAGAAGGTTAGACATCCCTCTCAGTAAAGTCCCTCTCAGCTAAGAACTGGTTTGGTACTATGGGATGTTAATTGCTATTCTTTCTTGATTAAGCTGTCTTGCACTCTTTGCTGGTAGATATGAGTGACAGAATGAGGCATCTCCAGGACCACGGAACATGGGGAGCTTTTTCCTCTCCAAAAGGGAGAATTTGAGAGCTGACGGGACTGCTGGAAAGATCCTTTTCCTACCGACAAGCAGCCACCTGAGCTTTTCATTGTCGCTGCAGTTGGTGGGTCTTTCTCCGGCCTCCCTGAGCTCTTTGCCTTCCCTACCCCGCCACAGGCAATGCTTTTTTCTCTCCTTTCCCTTTATTATCTTTTCCATTACTCAGGGTGACCGTCTTGCCCAGAGGCCACAAGTTGAAACTCCTGATTGGAGGTTGAATTAATGATAATAGGACCCAACTAGGGGCAAGTTTGAGGCTTGTCAGTTTGATATTGATTGCCAAGTAGAGAGGCAATCAATATCAAAAAATATGTGTTTTGTCACACATATTTTGCTCTGGCCAAAATGAAAGAAGATAATTTTCCTCTGTGTTGCGGCTTGGCCCCCAGTGCTGTGGGGCAGCCAGCCATGTCACTGGGACCACTCAGGGAAAAGGAACCCAGAAGCTTGGCATGCTGGCAGAAGGGTACAAATTTCTTACCAAACAGAATTTTGGCCTCTCTCTATATATGCAAACTCATTGAATGAATGGCAAAAATCACTGTTTATCTCCTCTGTAAAGTTTTAATTGGAAAATGCATTTGTGATACTAGTCTTAAGACATAACAAATCTGTTGTACTTTGTGCTATAAATGTCTTTCTGTATTGTTCTGTAATTAAGAGGGGGTACCTCAGGATAGAATGCTGGCCTAGGACCTCAAAGGTTCAAGATGGCCCAGTAAGCTGGTCAGTCATGTCCTTGGAAGACTGACCTTGTAACCATGTGACAGTACTTTCTCTTGGTCTCCACCATCACAATGGTGGCCCAGGTTCAGGGTTCAATTTCCAGCTTAGGGAATGAGTACTTTCTTGTTTGATACTTCGGTGACCTTTAATCATTTTTTGATTCTCTTCCCCTCTAGGAACCGTGTTGTTTTCCTTTCTCAGAATACCTGTGAGGCTGCTTTTGGTAAAGTTCAAAAGCCAGAGATATTGGCCGCTTGACCTGACTAAAGTCTGGTAATAAGAAATTTAAAAGAGCACTATGCTTAAAAGTCAGCCTTAATTTAAAACAGATATTCAAGCTCTAATAGCCTGTATGTGGGGGGAGCGTGGCAAGATGGGATGGCTGAGGGGGTTGTGGGGAGTGTTGGAACTGTTGAGCTTCCTGATTATATTGTGGGTTACACAAACCTAGAGATATGTTAGAATTCATAGAACTGTACACCCCCCAAAAGTCCTTTTCACTGCATAATTTTATTATTCAGTAAAATGTCAAACAGATTGAGTATCTTCCATTTTATTGTGTTTGACCTAACACTCCTTGGGAAAAACAGAGGAGGTACCACAGACCCTGTTTGGGAAACACTCTTTTCTCCTCAGAAAACCCCATGAATTGCAAGTGGATAAGTCCCTCTCAAAATCTGAGGTTCTGTTCTGTGTTGCATTCATTATATGACATTTTTTTTTTTTTTTTTTGAGACGGAGTCTCGCTCTGTCGCCCAGGCTGGAGTGCAGTGGCCGGATCTCAGCTCACTGCAAGCTCCGCCTCCCGGGTTTACGCCATTCTCCTGCCTCAGCCTCTCAGTAGCTGGGACTACAGGCGCCCGCCACCTCGCCCAGCTAGTTTTTTGTATTTTTAGTAGAGACGGGGTTTCACCATGTTAGCCAGGATGGTCTCGATCTCCTGACCTTGTGATCCGCCCGTCTCGGCCTCCCAAAGTGCTGGGATTACAGGCTTGAGCCACCGCGCCCGGCACTATATGACATTTTTTTACTTTTGGGGTTATCAGAAATTATTTCACATATGAAAGAATTTTGATATGTAATAATTGGGTAAGATATATACTTTTGAGGATGGCTAATAGCAGTTATGGGGAAATAGCTCTTCACATTTGAATCAGAGAAACATACCCTTGACCACATAAAAAGTATGGGGATGTCCCCACACCCAACTGAGAAATAAGATTTCCATGGGAATAAACTGATTGTTTTTTGGATCCATTTAAAAATGGATCTGATTTTAAAATGGAACCCTTAGTTTTGGAGGATCTGTTTTGCCTTCCAGCTGCCTTACTTTTTAGGCTGTAAGAACTACATGTTTTCCTGGTCCTGGGATCCACCCTGAAGCTAGTAATTCAATTAAGAAACTGACAAAGGAAAAACCTTACAACTACTGAATCTTTTGTCTGTATATTTCTGTGTTGTGTGTGTGATATAAAAGAGCTCTGATTAATTGGTTTAAAAACAATAAGAGCTTAAATCAAATATTTTGTCAGAAAAGTAAAAACTGTAATGCCTTTTAGTAGATGTGACAAGTAATCTTTTGGGAATTAAACAGTTTTAAAGATTATTGGAAAGATAAAATGTCTTCAAAATATAAACATTTGATCAAAATTATACGGGTCACATATTAGGTTTACCAACTACTTGAAGGTCACAAACTGCTTCTTTGACTTTTAAAAATTGTTCAATTTTCCTATCTTGAAGCCATTAGCTTCTAAATAAGGCCTGGGGACATATGGAATTAGTCATGCCCCCTTACTATACAAAGAAGGTTATAAAGAAAAAAAGTTTTATATTAAAAAAAAATCTTGTATAGCAAATTCTTTTCCTAAAATAAAATGACTGGTTATTTAAAAAGACGGATGTTTACGATAAATCAGAAAGTCCAAACATATTGTAGATAGTCTGTATAAGAAATCAAAGCAGGCCGGGCGCGGTGGCTCAAGCCTGTAATCCCAGCACTTTGGGAGGCCGAGACGGGCGGATCACGAGTTCAGGAGATGGAGACCATCCTGGCTAACACGGTGAAACCCCGTCTCTACTAAAATACAAAAAAAATTAGCCGGGCGAGGTGGCGGGCGCCTGTAGTCCCAGCTACTCGGGAGGCTGAGGCAGGAGAATGGCGTGAACCCGGGAGGCGGGGCTTGCAGTGAGCTGAGATCCGGCCACTGCACTCCAGCCTGGGCAACACAGCTAGACTCCGTCTCAAAAAAAAAAAAAAAAAAAAAAGAAATCAAAGCATTCATGAAAGGGATTTTATACAAGAAATGTTATACAATTTAAAGGTGATTAGACCTTCTGAATACTTCATAAAATGCCACTAAGGCTCTTACTGTACAATTTGCCAGCTTTAGAGCTTGGTAGGGCCTGGGGCACATGGAATCAGCTACACCCTCTAACTATTAACACACTGGAAAGAGTCAGACCTTATCTACACTTGTGCCTGGGTCCTAGACTCCACATCTAGTACATAACTAAAATCCCACTTACCACTGTTTTCACCATGGGTAAAAGTTACTAAGAATTAACATTGTGGCCGGGCGCGGTGGCTCAAGCCTGTAATCCCAGCACTTTGGGAGGCCGAGACGGGTGGATCACAAGGTCAGGAGTTCGAGACCATCCTGGCTAACACGGCGAAACCCCGTCTCTACTAAAAACACAAAAAATTAGCCGGGCAAGGTGGCGGCGCCTGTGGTCCCAGCTACTCGGGAGGCTGAGGCAGGAGAATGGCGGGAACCCGGGAGGCAGAGCTTGCAGTGAGCTGAGATCCGGCCACTGCACTCCAGCCTGGGCGACAGAGCGAGACTCCGTCTCAAAAAAAAAAAAAAAAAAAAGAATTAACATTGTAACATGGAATTTTCACTACTATAAAACAGTTTTACATGCAAGGTATGCAAAGAAAATGAAATGTGTTTTTGATAAAAGTTTATAAAAAATAGAAATGTAGATTTGTCTAGATTAAAAGGTTGTTTTAAATTAGATAGAATAAAACTGAAAGTTTTAACCAATTGTGGATAATTTTTGAACATTTAATTGTAAAAGAGATTCTGTGAGCACATTAACTAAAGTTGCAGGGGTATTATCCAGTTGTAATATATATTGAACACTGTGATAAAAATGACAAGCTTCTCTTAAAGCTTTGATCAACTCTTTAATAACAAAAAATGTGTAGTTATAAAAGTTTTGAGAATAATACCTTATGGTCAAACATTAAAACTGGATAAATTTGTCTAAAGATTCATTAAGGCCGGGCGCAGTGGCTCACATCTGTAATCCCAGCACTTTGGGAAGCTGAGGCAGGTGGATCATGAAGTCAGGAGTTCAAGACCAGCCTGGCCAAGATGGTGAAACTCTGTTTCTACTAAAAATACAAAAATTAGCCAGGCACAGTGGCAGGCACCTGTAATCCCAGGTACTCAGGAGGCTGAGGCAGGAAAATCACTTGAACCTGGGTGGCAGAGGTCCAGTGAGCCGAGATCAAGCCATTGGGTTTGACATCACTAATACACAAACATAATGGTGAAATTTGGATCATTTAGTAAAAAATCATACAGGAAACATTGTCAAATATGAAATGTTTTACTCTTTTTGGACTATATTTGTATAAATATGCTATTGGTATGTGTTTCAAAATTATAGGGCTGGGCAACATGGCTGACGTCTCTAATCCCAGCACTTTAGGATGCCAAGATGAGCAGATAGCTTGAGGTCAAGAGTTCAAGACCAGCCTGGTCAACATGGTGAAACCCCCGTCTCTACTAAAACTACAAAAATTACCAGGCATAGTAGCATGCACCTGTAGTCTCAGTTGCTCAGGAGGCTGAGGCAGGACAATCGCTGGAACCCAGGAGGCAGAGGTTGCAGTGAGCCAAGATCGCACCACCACACTCCAGCCTGAGCAAAAGAGTGAGACTCCGTCTCAAAAAAAAAAAAAAAGGGAAATTGCTATAATTCTAATATGACTAAGTGTATGTTATTAATAATTACACTTTGGGAGGCTGAGGCGAGCGGGTCACCTGAGGTCAGGAGTTCAAGACCAGCCTGTCCAACATGGTGAAACCCGTCTCTATTAAAAATACAAAACTTAGCCGGGCTTGATAGCAGGTGCCTGTAATCTTAGCTAGTTGTGAGGCTGAGGCGGGAGAATCGCTTGAACCCGGGAGGTGGAGATTGCAGTGAGCCAAGATTGCCCCTAGGAGACAGAGCAAGACTCAATCTCGAAAAATACTACTACTAATAATAATAATTACAATTGTTACCTAAAATCATTGTATGCCACAGAGCTAACCAAATTTCCTTGTCAATCATGTTCTTTTTTTACTGTAACTGCCCTAAGACTTTGCCATCCAGACAATCATCTTGTGTCAATCCTCTTCAAAAGATGATTTGTAGTCAACTATAAGACACTGACAGAGCTTCTTAAATGCAAGTTTCTGATAACATTAGAAATTTGACATTAGAATAGAGGAAGTTCTTTTTTTTTTTTTGAGATGGAGTCTCACTCTGTCACCCATATTAAAAGTACAAAAATTAGCCGAGCATAGTGGCACGCCTGTAATCCCAGCTACTCAGGAGGCTGAGGCAAGAGAATCACTTGAACCCGGGAGGCGGAGGCTGCAGTAAGCCAAGATGGTGCCATTGCACTCCAGCCTGGGTGACAGAACCAGACTCAGTGTCAAAAAAAAAAAAAAAAAAAAAAAAAGAAAAGAAAGAAAGAAAAGCAAAAGTATCTATTTCTTTCTTCCAGACAATAAATATATTACTTTATTAATTCCATTTAAAATTATGTCATAAACAATTAGTCATATGGGAGCACTTCTAGACAGTACCAAGTTTCATCTCATAATATTCAGCATGAAACTCAAAAATCAATAGAACAGGATTTGAACACAGATATTCACTGTCACAAATTTACCCTGAAAAAAAAGAAACTGATTTTTTGTTTTTGTTTTTGTTTTTTTTGTTTTTTGTTTTTTGAGACGGAGTCTCGCTCTGTCGCCCAGGCTGGAGTGCAGTGGCGCGATCTCGGCTCACTGCAAGCTCCGCCTCCTGGGTTTACGCCATTCTCCTGCCTCAGCCTCCTGAGTAGCTGGGACTACAGGCGCCCACCACCACGCCCGGCTAATTTTTTGTATTTTTAGTAGAGACGGGGTTTCGCCGTGTTAGCCAGGATGGTCTCGATCTCCTGACCTTGTGATCCGCCCGTCTCGGCCTCCCAAAGTGCTGGGATTACAGGCTTGAGCCACCGCGCCCGGCAGAAACTGATGTTTTAATGAATCTATGTAACTCACCAATTATCCACCACATTTTCTTGTGGAAATGTATTCATTCTCTACAGCTAAAATGGAAGGGATTTTGCCTGGGAGTAGCATTCTAAAAGCTAAGCCTTGAAATTCTGTTTGAAATCACCCAGCCATAAAAAAAAAAAACAAAAACAAAACAAAAAAAAAACCACACCTGAGAAAATTCCTAAACTCACTCTAGGAAAGAAAAAGGTAAATGAGAATTTTAAACAAATTTTTAACAAACGAAATATATGATTAGATATTTTTTTCGGAAATCCACCTCTTTTATGACCTTTGTAAATATTTTTCTACCTTTCAAGCCCTACTAATATAACGCAATTTACAGCTAAAGAACTGAGGTCAAAATAAGTGACAAACCTCTTCGAGGTGACAAACCCAGGTAGTGGCAGTGCTGATTAAATAACAGATGTGTCTGACTCCTGTTTCAGGTCAGGTCATTCAATCACCGGAGAGATCCTTCCACCCACTCCTGCTCACTTCTGTGCTCAAGAACCACCCATTCAGAAGACATCGCATTATGCCCCAGTGACTGCCCCAGGTGCATTTTACTTTGCAAGCTCTTACACCATCTCACTGGGGTCAGTTCTGTTGTTGTTGTTTGTCTTTTGGAATACTTTTCAGTAACAAAACTTTCACTTTTTTTCCCCCAGTATTTTTCTTTAACTATATTTATTTCACTATTTTTCTGCCCCCTTAGATAATCCAGGGAGCAGAAATTATCTTTGTGTTTCCCCCTCAATACCAGCATCTGATTGGCTGACCAGCAATGTGTCTCCAAGAAATGAAAGCTGAGTTGGGTGTAGACAATTTTAATGTCTAAAGGAGTTACCTTTTCAAAATAAGAGTGCACCAGAAGATTCCTCTCAGCCCCAGGGCATCCACTTGCTCCCTTGAAAGGACACACGCCATACCTCAGGTCATCCTATGGGGGAAAATAAACCAGAAGCTGACATTCACTAGGCACTTTAGCTGACAGAACCATGGTGGATATCTTGGTTTATCCCCAGATAGTACTGAAACCCAGGACCAGGAAAAAAGTAAAGGGTAGCTGAGGACTGCTTTAAATCAGGTGAAGAAATCCGTACCTAGAGGGTGCCCACTGTTAGAAGCCAACTCGTAGTCAACCTGTCACTGAATCCTGGCCTCCTGTCTGCACTGGGACACATCACCCCATAGATTTTTCCAAACCAAAACCTTGACCCAAAAACATTCTGATAAGATCTCTGTGCCTAGAGAAGATAAAAGGAAAAGAGACACAGAGATTTTCTACAATACAGTGTCTGAGGATTAGTCTTTGTTTCCTTTTCATGGGAAATATTTACAAACGGATAACAAATCTTAGAAGCACCATTTAATGCTTTGTCAAAAACAATTAAAATATGGCATAAACAAGTACACCAAAGGACAAATAGGTGATAATGTGAATTAGGGAGGAAAAGTTGGCATTTGGGAATGCCAGAAGAAATTGGAAATTTAATATCTTACTGCAAGCCAGCGTAAGGCTGGAGAAATGGGGGATAGGGGTTAGATTTAAGACCTTGCCTGGGACACAGGTGAAAAATGCAGCAGAGAATCAGTTCCCCGTGGAGTGTGAAAATAATTAAAATAATTAAGTGACAGGCAATTAGACTGAGGTGTCTCTAGTCCCTGGGTTCCTACTTAAAAAAAAAATCCAACTCAGGTGCATTTTTTTTAAATTACTACATTCAGAGAAAATGTAGGCTTAAACAAATATAAACTGCTAATTAATCTCTGATTACACAACCAGGAAATCTTCACCGATATTGTACAAATTAAGAAACTACGTTACTATACCTAACCAATTACTAAATTTAGTTTTCTTTTTTTTTTTTTTTTTTTTTTTTGAGACGGAGTCTCGCTCTGTCGCCCAGGCTGGAGTGCAATGGCCGGATCTCAGCTCACTGCAAGCTCCGCCTCCCGGGTTCGGGCCATTCTCCTGTCTCAGCCTCCTGAGTAGCTGGGACTACAGGCGCCCGCCACCTCGCCCGGCTAGTTTTTTGTATTTTTTAGTAGAGACGGGGTTTCATCGTGTTAGCCAGGATGGTCTCGATCTCCTGACCTAGTGATCCGCCCGTCTCGGCCTCCCAAAGTGCTGGGATTACAGGCTTGAGCCACCGCGCCCGGCCTAAATTTAGTTTTCTTCATAATGCATTTTATAAATGACTTTCCTTCAAGCCTCTCCCATAGACAACAAACTACGATTCTTGAATCACTGTTTGATCAAATTATTTAAGCCAGGCGCGGTGGCTCACGCCTGTAATCCCACCACTTTAGGAGGCCAAGGCAGGCAGATCACGAGGTCAGGAGTTCAAGACCAGCCTGGCCAACGAGGTAAAACCCCGTCTCTACTAAAAATAGAAAAAAATCAGCCGGGCCTGGTGACAGGCGCCTGTAATCCCAGCTACTCGGGAGGCTGAGCCAGGAGAATCGCCAGAACCCGGAAGGCGGAGGCTGCAGTGAGCCCAGATCGCGCCACTGAACCCTAGCCTGGGCGACAGAGCCAGACTCTGTCTCAAAAAAAGAAAAAAAAAAAAAAAAAACCTTTAATATTTTTGCAGTGACTCCCATACATTTTTAATACGAGAAAAGAGGAACTGGGAAAGCCACGGACCAAAGCTCTTCCCATTCATGAACCCGCACCCCGAGTCAGGATTCTCCCCTGATAACCCTCCTGTGGTCCCTGCACAATCTGAGAGACGCGGCGCTGCGGGTGCAGAGCTGCCCAGAGAGGGCCCCCAGGCCAGAGCACAGTCACTAGCGAAGGGAAGAGACAAGACGCCTGGGGTCCCGGCTGTCAGCGCAGCCGCCATCTTATAGCTGAAGGGCACTGAGGCAAGCTGGGCAAGGAGAACTCGGCGCGCAGATCGTGGAGCTGACTGCCGAGAGGCCTGAGTCCCGTCACAACTACTTCCCACCAGTTCCAAACAGCCCCTTCCCCTTCTCTCGGGAGGTCGGACCGGGCACTCTCACCATTTCTAGGCTTCCAGGGGGTCCTGGCGTCTTAGCGGTGGATCTCCCAATATCTGCAGGTCACAGGGCCACAGAGGATGGGCCTCCAGGAGCAGAAGACACAGAGCAGCGAGGACGAAACCTGGAGCTCCGGCTACAGCAAGAGACAAAGGCCCCGCCAAACCCGGAAGCCGTCCCGTCCGCTCCAGCTGCATGCCTGATTGGACGATTTCCAGCGCAGCTTCCCTGGTTGGATAATGCTTAAATCCCCGCCCCGTCAGGCTTTGAGTGACAGAAGATGTGATCAGACGCTGTACTGAATGAAGAGTGACAGCCTAGGCTGCCCCCACTTCTGACAGGGCTTCCTCTCTGAGCTGAGCCAGGCCCATACCAGAGAGTATTTGCCTTTAAACTTGTGTATAAGGTCATATGAATAAATAAATAATACATTATAAAGCTATACACAAATGAAAAGAATATAATGACAATTATTTTAAAATTTCAGCTTTTATGACCTTCCTGGCTTCTGGCCTGGCCCTTTGAGCAGGCAGCCTGCGATTGTAGAAAAGAGAAAATCATCTGAATTGAATGATTTTCATTTTAGAAAAATTTCATTTTAGAAAATGAAATTCTAAAATTTAGAAAAAATTTAGAAATTCTAAAATTTCATTTTACAAAATCCACAGCCACGTGTGGATTTTAAATTTTCTAGTAGCCAAACTTTAAAAAGAAACAAGTTGAACTGATTGTTAACAATGTAATTAACCCATTATATTCAAAATATTATCATTTTAATGTGTGAGAAATATGTAATTATTATTATTATTTTTCTTTTTGAGACGGAGTCTCGCTCTGCCACCCAGGCTGGAGTGCAGTGGCCGGATCTCAGCTCACTGCAAGCTCCGCCTCCCGGGTTCACGCCATTCTCCTGCCTCAGCCTCCCCAGTAGCTGGGACTACAGGCGCCCGCCACCTAGCCCGGCTAGTTTTTTTGTATTTTTTAGTAGAGACGGGGTTTCACCGTGTCAGCCAGGATGGTCTCGATCTCCTGACCTCGTGATCCGCCCGCCTCGGCCTCCCAAAGTGCTGGGATTACAGGCTTGAGCCACCGCGCCCGGCCTGAAATATGTAATTATTGATGAAGTATATAAATATATGGAACTAAATCTTTGAAACTGACTTTGTATTTTACCTTTCTAGCATATCGCATTTCAGACCAGGCACATTATTGGAACCCAGTAGCCACACATGGACCATAGCTGTCACTTTGAAGTGCAGCTCTGATATCAGTGGTGTGAAGGGCCTGAACATCTCTTGTCTGCCAGAGTGAAAGAAGAGACTCTCCCTACAAACATCTCTCTTTGGTTCCGAGGGTGGACCAGATAGTGCCCATAGAAAGAGCTGAGGGCAGCAGGAATAAAATAGCCACAGGTAAGCGACTGCTGGCCACCTGTTGCCCGCCTTTCTTTTAGAGACCAGATAGTGAACAAAGGATGATGGGGCCACAGGAGAAAGAAAAACTACGTCTTCAGTTCTGTCCACACACTTGAACTCCAATATTTAGAGATGGAGAAAATAGATTAAAAGCAAACGTATTTTGCTATTTGGTCTTGGCCCTAATGGTCAGGCTGTGTTTATCTGTTTTCTCCTGTCGTGTGGGGGACTATGTGAGTCTAAGCACCAATCACATGCACACATGTCTACAAGTATTTCTGCATTACCCAAAATTCTCTTACAAAACATCCAACTTTAAATCAGGGGAAGAAATCAGTACCTAGAGGGTGCCCACTGTTAGAAGCCAACTCGTAGTCAACCTGTCATGGAATCCTGGCATCCTGTCTGCACTGGGTACATGTATTAGTTAGCTATTGCAGCATAACAAACCATCCAAAACTTATTAGTTTATAATTGAAACGGTCAGCCATTTAGGCCCAGCCGAGTGGGGCCATTCTTCTAGTCTCAGCTGAGCTCCTTCAGACATGTATCATCAGCTGCTCGTTGACGAGACAGCTGTGCTTCTGAGGGTGAGCTTCTGCTTCTGGGTCTGTCAACAGGGGCACCTTGCTTCTCCTCCCCATGGTATCTTATTTTCCAGCTGGCTAACATGGGCATTATACATGGAGATGGCAGCATTCTAAAAGAAAAACAGAAGCAGTCAATACAATTTGAGCCTAGGCCCCAAACTGGCCCACTGTCATGTTCACAGGTTTCTATTGGCCTGAGCAAATAAGGCCAGCCAGATATAGGGTTTTGAAAACAGATTCCAGATCTCGATGGGAACAACTATAAAAGCACCTGGCTATGGGTATAGATACAAGAGGGATGAAAAAATATCATTTTACTATCAGTATCATTCTACCTTTTTTGCATATGTGGTATATAGAACTCTTCCACATCAAGAAACTTGTGCAAAGACCTACAGCTACTAAGTGGCTGGGCTGAGACTCAGCATCAACTTTATCTGACTCCAAAGCCCATGCACTTCCACAGATCACACTACTCAAGTAGTTGCCCTTCCCTAGACCCTTGAAATCCTGGAGAGTGACACTTCCATAGAAGAAGTCAGATTCCTTTTAGATTTGTGCTCAGAGAGTACTTTTTTATCATTGGGAATAGTCCTCACAAGAAATTGCAGAAGCACACGGTGGATCACACCTGTATTTTTAACACTTTGGGAGGCTGAGATGGGAGATTTATGTGAGCTCAGGAATTCCAATGCAGCCTGAGCAACATAATAGGATTCTGTTTCCATAACAAAAATGAAGAAATTAGCCACCAATGGTGGTGCATGCCTATAGTCCCAGCTACTTAGGTGGCAGAGGCAGGAGGATTGCTTAAGCCTGGAATGCCAAGGTTGCAGTGAGCTGTAAGTAGTTACACCACTGCAATCAAGACTGGGTGACAGAGTGAGACCCAGTCTCAAAAAAAAAAGAAAAGAAAAAAATTGGAGAAGCATTTTGAAAAGACATCAAATAATTTGGGGAAATATCTGAGGGATGAGTTTAGAAAATCACAGCCCAACGGCACATTATTTACTTTTCATCATAGAAAATATTTGAAATCCATTAAAAGAAAAAATCTTTAGAGAAATTAATTTTTTAAATTTATTTTTTATTTTTGAGATCTCGGCTCACTGCCACCTCCACCTCCCCAGTTCAAGCAATTCTCCTGCCTCAACCTCCTGAGTACCTGGATTACAGGCATGCGCCACCACAACCAGCTAATTTTTGTATTTTTAGTAGAGACGGGGTTTTACCATGTTGGTCAGGCTGCTCTCAAATTCCTGACCTCGTGATCCACCTGCCTCGTCCTCCCCAAGTGCTGGGATTACAGGCGTGAGCAACAGAATTCAATTGAGCGTGGGATGATTTGCAAACTGGGTAGCCTGTGGATCCAGGGTAGGCGCAGACAGACTCTAGCACAACCACCTGATGAAAACAGATTTATAGACAGCAAAAGCAAGGTGACATACGGAAAATGAAAGTGAGGTACAGAAACAGCCAGATTGATTACAGGTTGAGATTTACCTGATTTAATCACAATTTAAACACTTGATGTTCTTTTTTTGGCAAAAGCACAGTGTTTGGTACAATAATGGGTTACAGTCCATTTATATACCCAGTTAGGTTTCAGTTTACTATGTACGAAAAACCTAGTGACCGGAGTTAAACAGGAAAGGGGGCAGCTTTAGAGATCATTAATTTAACAATTTCTCCCTTTTGGTCACGTTCTCAATTTTGAGAGATAGACCAAAACTTTAGACATTGATATTACTCTGTCACCATCAAAAGTGTACTTACTTAGTCTCAAATCCCATTGTGAAATAGCAGAACTGTAGGTTTCAAAAGTGGAAACAAGAACTTCACGTTATTTGTTTTTTAGGGTTACAGTAGAGGGGACCATCTTGTATTGAAATCTGCTGTTTCCAAAACAAAAATAAAACCTGGCCTGTTTTAAGATCTACCTATTTATTTAAATTTTTAATTTGATTATTTCATGTTTAACATGAGTGACTCCATTTACTTTGATTTGGTCTGTCTGGGTCTAGTGCACAAGGTCAGTCCAGAATAATGGCCTCCAATACTTTTGTTTAAAAATTTTCACCCTTATGGTTAAGTTCTCAAATAGGTCAGAGTGTGACTAAAACTCAGGGTCTTAGTGTCTCTCTCAGTTTCCATTATTTTTGGTTTTTTTTTTTTGTTTTTTTTTTTTTTTTTTTTTTTTTTTTTTTTTTTTTTTGAGACGGAGTCTCGCTCTGTCGCCCAGGCTGGAGTGCAGTGGCCAGATCTCAGCTCACTGCAAGCTCCGCCTCCCGGGTTCCCGCCATTCTCCTGCCTCAGCCTCCCGAGTAGCTGGGACCACAGGCGCCGCCACCTCGCCCGGCTAATTTTTTGTGTTTTTGGTAGAGACGGGGTTTCGCCGTGTTAGCCAGGATGGTCTCGATCTCCTGACCTTGTGATCCGCCCGTCTCGGCCTCCCAAAGTGCTGGGATTACAGGCTTGAGCCACCGCGCCCAGCCTGGTTTTTGTTTTTATCAGGTCCTTCATCGGTTATGGTGTCGTCATGGTCACTTATGTATTTGACTTTTTGTGGTTCCAGTTAAAGAGAGTTCATTTGACATTCTAGAGATAACTGCATGCAAACTTCAATAACTTCTGAGAGAATACAGTGCAGTAGGGAGGTACTATTTTGACTATCCAGGGGATAATATCAAAAGTTTCAAGTATGCTTTTCAGCCAGGGTCCCATGAACCCACCAACTAAAGATAAATAGATCAAATAATTAGCTACATAAATGGTCTCCTCATTTCAAACAAGCAGCCTATTCATTAATCTCCTACAACTGAATCTGTGTAATACCTAGTGAATTTCTCTATGTGCAACTATAAGTATTAGCAACTTCACAGATATGTCTGTTTATACAGTAAATAATCTAGAGAATTTCTGTTATTTAGCACAGCTTTAGTAAGAAAAATTAAAGTCTATTGTGTAACCATAGCCTTTACAATAGAATTTGCTGTAAAGTCCTATTATGGGGAATAAATTTCTTTTTTCTTTCTTTCTTTCTTTCTTTTTTTTTTTTTTTTCTGAGACAGAGTCTCATTCTGTTGCCCAGGCTGGAGTGCAGTGGCATGATCTCAGCTCACTGCAACCTCTGCCTCCCAAGTTCAAGTGATTCTTCTGCCTCCGCCTCCCCAGTAGCTGGCATTACAGGCACACGCCACCGCGCCCTACTAATTTTTGTATTTTTAGTAGAGATGGGGTTTCACCATGTTGGCCAGGCTGGTCTTGAACTCCTGACCTCGTGATCCACCTGCCTCAGTCTCCCAAAGTACTGGGATTACAGGCGTGAGACACCATGCCCAGCGTAGGGAGTAAATTTTTAATCATTGCCTCATTTACTCTAAACCATGGGGAGAAAAAAGACCTAACAAATGATACACATTAAGAAGAGTAATGGCCTCCTGGCAACACTCTATAATCTATTCGGAATAAGTTCTCTTTAACCTATAAAGTAGGTTAAGAGCAGTGCACAAATATTCTGTTTTTGATATTATGAGGCAACAGATGTCCCATTAAAAAGTCTCAGCCGGGCGCGGTGGCTCAAGCCTGTAATCCCAGCACTTTGGGAGGCCGAGACGGGCGGATCACGAGGTCAGGAGATCGAGACCATCCTGGCTGACACGGTGAAACCCCGTCTCTACTAAAAAATACAAAAAACTAGCCGGGCGAGGTGGCGGGCGCCTGTGGTCCCAGCTACTCCGGAGGCTGAGGCAGGAGAATGGCGTAAACCCGGGAGGCGGAGCTTGCAGTGAGCTGAGATCCGGCCACTGCACTCCAGCCTGGGCGACAGAGCCAGACTCAGTCTCAAAAAAAAAAAAAAAAATTCTCACCAGGCCAGATGCAGTGGCTCATGCCTGTAATCCCAGCACTTTGGGAGGCTGAGGCGGGCAGATCACGAGGTCAGGAGATCGAGACCATCCTGGCCAACATGGTGAAACCCTGTCTCTACTAAAAATACAAAACTTAGCTGGGCATGATGGCGTGTGCCTGTAATCCCAGCAATTTGGGTGGTTGAGGCAGGAGAATCATTTGAACCACGGAGTTGGAGGTTGCAGTGAGCTGAGATCGCACCACTGCACTCCAGCCTGGGCAACAGAGTGAGACTCCTTCTCAAAAAAAAAAAAAAACAACAACAACAAAATCTCACCCACATTGGCCCTTTATCTTTTACCTATCAAGGGGTAAGTTTGTTTATATAGAAGGTTGGCTGCAAAATCATTTTCATATAAAAGTGTAGCTCATGAATGCACACAAGAGACCCCTTTTTTGTTTCTGTCATTTGGCGAGCCATAAGAAAAAAACAGTATACTAAGAGTGTCATGATAGCAGAGATGTATTTCTTGATTTTTTTAATCTTGTTAAAAAAAAATAAAGCTATCTATATCAATGCTACTGTCTGCTTTTGAGGAGAAGCTTCCCTGGTTAGCTTTTCCTTAAGATCTCCAATGGGTATACAATTTCAAATGTTTCCAGGGGCCCTTCTGAGTCATGAGATTATCAACCCAAGGTTCAAGGTCCTGAAGTCTTGCTGCAATGTAGATGGCAGGCAGACTCAATCTCCAGGTTCTAGATTATAAAGGGTTTAATAGTATTCTATCAGTAGCCCATTAAAAGCATTCTTTACCTAGTGAAAATATGCTTTGCCATGATGCATTAAAGTTTTGCTGCATTTAGTCATATTAGACTTCAGTAGCAGAAGATACATGAGGTTCTATTATCAGGTGTATAAGCCTTCCAATGACTATTTTATAATAGTCAACACATTTTTTCATTCTCAGTTAACCTGATCATCATCAATCTGCAATGACAAAAGCAATTCAGTCAATTTAGTTAGCTTTGTTCAATATTACTGTTTCTGTAATACCTTATTTAACAGTTCTATAACATGTCTAGTGCAATAAGTATCTTTATTATTGGAGAATTTTTCAGAAATGTTTCATGAGCAAAACATATTTCCTAATATTATTTTGGCTACTGTTACAACATCAGACTTTTTGCATGAGAAAAGTTTTTTTTTTTTTTTTTTTTTGAGATAGAGTTTCACTCTTGTTGCCCAGACTGAGTGCAATGGCACGATCTTGGCTCACTGCAACCTCTGCCGCATGGGTTCAGGGTTCAAGTGATTCTCCTGCCTCAGTCTCCCGAGTAGCTGGGATTACAGGCATGTGCCACCATCCCCAGCTAATTTTGTATTTTTAGTAGAGACAGGGTTTCTCCATGTTGGTTAGGCTGGTCTTGAACTCCCAACCTCGGCCTCCAAAGTACTGGGATTACAGGCGTAAGCCACCATGCCCGGCCTGAGAAAACTGTTTTTCTAGAGACAGCATGAATTAAAAATGACAATTAAATAAAAGTTCTTTCTTTCTTTCTTTCTTTTTTTTTTATTTTAAGGCAGAGCCTTGCTCTGTTGCCCAGGCTTCAGGTCAGTGGCACAATTTCAGCTCACTGCAACCTCTGCCTCCTGGGTTCAAGCGATTCTCCTGCCTCAGCCTCCTGAGTAGCTGGGATTATAGGTGAGTGCCACCATGTCCGGCTATTTTGTATTTTTAGTAGAGACAGAGTTTCACCATGTTGGCCAGGCTGGTCTCAAACTCCTGACCTCAAGAGATCTACTCACCTCTGCCTCCCAAAGTGCTGCAATTATAGGTGTGAGCCTCAGCACCTGGTCTAAAATGTCTTTACAAGTGTTTAAATAGCCCACCAGGTAGCAGAGATGTACATAAAGTTTTGATTGTCTTCTCAGGATTCTATGACAAAAAAAAAAAATTGTCCTAACCTATTTTAGTAATTAGAATAGTCACCACACACACACACACACACACACACACACATATATACACACACACAGACTCTTAATTTATAGTTAACTTAGTCTATTTTTATCTCTTCTGTGATGAGTAATTAAATGCAGTGATTTTGATAGAGGAAGCTTTAAGAACTCAGAAATGAACAAGTGGCTGTTGGCTGTCTAGGTTCTCCATGAGTCCACACATAACACTCAATTCATGTCCTCTTCAATATCTGGTTTGTTTTTTCAATTCCGGTGCATAACACTGATAACTGAGAAGTTATCAAACATAATTTGACTTGGACCACAGAGTTTATTCATATGGCATATCTACAACAATTTTAGTACTGGCTAATTCAGTATAAAAATGTGGTAGAGTATTTTCATGATGTTCAATTAATTTTTGTTTTGCCTGGATTCTTAGTTTTGTAAGAGTCATTCTCTTCATTAGAATTCTCACACTTCTCACCCAGTCTAAACAGTTTGATTCTAAAATTATCAGAAATTGTACTCAATTTGTCTGGGTCCTTTCCATCTTTACGTGAACTTCCTTAAAGACACAATACTCTAGGATTTTGCGCATTTCTGAACCTTTTAAAACTATGGTAAATTAATTCATTAACTGTGGAAATAACTTAAAATAGTTATAAACAAATGAAAACATTGATTATACCTGTGTCCTACAATAACCTATCATAATAACCATAATTATGACTAATAGTATATAGTCAGAAATTTCATACAATTTTCAAATAAATGCTAATAACCTTTATTAAAATATAAGTTGAAGAAGGTCAGACATCATTTTTAATTTTATGATGACTTCCATGTAATTTAACATATCAAATAATCCTGACTATTCCTCTTCTGGGTGTTGCATTAGTCCTCTGCAGCATCGAAAAGTTAAGGGTCAAAGAAAAGACAATTATTAAACTGAAATTTCATTCTGGAAAGCCTGTTAAATATGTCAAAGGGTTAAAACACTTGACCAAAAGAGAATCACAGGTTCCCATAAGATAATAGTCATTTATTTAGCCAAAGTGATGATCAAAGTGATGATTAAAAGATTTTTAAAAAACACCAAAATCTTGGGCCGGGCATGGTGGTTCACACCTGTGATCCCAGCACTTTGGGAGGCCAACGCACATGGATCACAAGGTCAGGAGTTTGAGACTAGCCTGGCCAATATGGTGAAACTTCGTGTCTACTAAAAATACCAAAATTAGCCAGGCGTGGTGATGGGTGCCTGTAATCCCAGACACTTGGGAGGCCGAGGCAGGACAATCGCTTGAACCCAGGAGGTGGAGGTTGCACCACTGCACTCCAGCCTGGGTGACAGAGTGAGACTCCTGCCTCAGAAAAAAATAAAATAAAATAATATTTTATTGTTTGAGACAGGAGACTCAGTTTTTCAATCAAAAGACCTGAAAAAGCCAGCATGAGAAAAGTCCTATGTTTTCTCTTTTTCCTTTTAAATTTATTCAAAAGGTGAACAAAAATATTTTACTGTGTCATATTAATAATACATACACTTTTTGTTCAAGATTCAATCAGCTTTTACACTTTTGGAGCCTCTGATGTTAAATCCTTGATGGCAAAATGAGATTGATCTGACTCAAACATGGACCTCTCTGATTCCTCTTTCTACAATAAACATGAGTCTCAAAAAGAGGTCACAAATAGGTCAAAGTCTCCTAAAACACAAACTTAAAACTTTTACAGTAACAATAACATCACTATTGAAACATGCAAACAACTACAAAAAGATACAAGTATAAGACATTTACAGGATATCCTCAAATATAGTATCTGAAAACATTACAGAAGGCATGGAAGTTTTAATTCAAAATAAAAATTCTTTATTTTAAAGTTCTAAAAATGTGAAATCTTATCATTATGAATAAGTCCACAGTCAGAAAGGTGGCATGAAGACCCCAGGGCACAGCTGCTATGTTTGGAGGTTTAGATCTGTGCCTTTGAAGACCTCCCAAAACCCTTGCCCAAAATTGCAGCCAAGGGCACCTTCCAGGCAGCACATAAGAACCCCCACAATCCCAGATGCTAGCTTGGAAACAGGACCCTGTTCCTGGAAAAAGAAGCCACCTGTAGGAACATGGGGAGCTGCTGAAATCCTGACCCATACACTTGTTCCTCTGCCTGACCTCATCTGCAGGTGGCCACGTTCCCTTGGCAGTGGCAGCAGCAGGCATCAGGCTGGGCAAAGGGTGGGAGCAGGCAAAAGATGTGCATACAGCCCTCACGATGAGGGGGTGCTGTTAGTGGCATTTCTGGGGCAGAGCCTGCCCCCATGGGAAACTTCAAGAAATTCAAGGATCTGTGTCCTGCATAACCTGGTGTGTTCCCTTGTGGCTCCCCCCATATCAGGGACCAGCAGCAGCCATGGGCCTGCTGGCTGATGCCCTACTGGCTACCCCTTCGCTGTCTTCATTTGTTCCAGCCTCTTAGAGCTTCAGGGCTGAAGAAAGTGGATGTGGCAAATGCCACATGGTGCAGTATACATTATTTACTCTCTGCTTTCTTATAAAAAGTTTGCCAGCCGGGCGCGGTGGCTCACGCCTGTAATCCCAGCACTTTGGGAGGCCGAGACGGGCGGATCACGAGGTCAGGAGATCGAGACCATCCTGGCTAACACGGTGAAACCCCGTCTCTACCAAAAAATACAAAAAAAAAAAAAACTAGCCGGGCGAGGTGGCGGGCGCCTATAGTCCCAGCTACTCGGGAGGCTGAGGCAGGAGAATGGCGTGAACCCGGGAGGCGGAGCTTGCAGTGAGCTGAGATCCGGCCACCGCACTCCAGCCTGGGGGACAGAGCGAGACTCCGTCTCAAAAAAAAAAAAAAAAAAAAAAAAAAAGTTTGCCAACACCTGTTCTTGAGAAGTCATTAAAAAGAAAACCTCTATATTCTTAGAGTTATATTTAATAAAATAAACTTTGGAAAAATGTTTCACTTCAAATAAACTTTTTTGGGTAAAGGTAAAACTATGTCCATTACTCTCAGTCATCTTGGTTAAAATAAACCCTGAGACAACAAGCATCCAATTATTAATGCCCTGGAAATGGGGATCCACCTGCTGCCTTTTTTTTCTGTAACAAATATTAAATTAGTTCAACGAGGATATGGCACTCATTAAAATTAGCATCAAACTAGACCATCTGAGAGAGATTTTTCCTGCCTTAAAATGGGGTATCTTAAGCTATACGAATATAGACTTTGAATTTTGGTCTGCAGACATCCCCCGTGACTATGGCAGTGTTTCTGATCAAGGGAGACTCCACGGGCTTGCAACCCTGAATGGTTCTTTAACTTTTCCACAGCTGGTTATTTAGAATCCTCACATTTTGGGTAAATACTGTAACTTGAGGCTCATTGAAATTTAAACTCTTGAATCTTTTCAGTGCCAGACTTTTAATCTATAGTTTATGAACTTTAGACCTTTTACTCTGGGCATTTACAAGAAGGCAAATTTTGTCAGAGAAAAAAACAGCCATATTTTAGCGAAATACACATTGTCAACATGACAAACATCAAAGGGCTTACTTTTAAGGTATTTTGGTGTGATTTCCTTAGTGAATCTAATAAAATAGAAGCCTATCTAAGTAATGAATTCAGAGGTAGTTCAACCAGAATATTTATATATGTGTACAAATGTTTCTGGTAAAGCAAAGATATTTTAGAGTAACTTACAGACATTTAAGAATATATTGGCCGGGCGCGGTGGCCCAAGCCTGTAATCCCAGCACTTTGGGAGGCCGAGATGGGTGGATCACGAGGTCAGGAGATCGAGACCATCCTGGCTAACACGGTGAAACCCCGTCTCTACTAAGAAATACAAAAAATAGCCGGGCGAGGTGGCAGCGCCTGTAGTCCCAGCTACTCGGGAGGCTGAGGCCGGAGAATGGCGTGAACCCGGGAGGCGGAGCTTGCAGTGAGCTGAGATCCGGCCACTGCACTCCAGCCTGGGCTACAGAGCGAGACTCCGTCTCAAAAAAAAAAAAAAAAGAATATAGGGCTTGAAGCTGGTCATGGTGCTTCACGCCTGTAATCCCAGCACTTTGGGAGGCCGAGGCAGGTGGATCACCTAAGGTCAGAAGTTCGAGACCAGCCTGACCAACAACATGGTAAAACCCCATCTCTAGAAAAATACAAAAATTAGCCGGGCATGGTGGTGGGTGCCTGTAATCCCAGCTACTCTGGAGGCTGAGGCCTGAGAATCACTTGAACTCAGGAGAGGGAGGTTGTGGTGAGCCAAGATTGTGCCATTGCACTCCAGCGTGGGCAACAAGAGCAAAACTCCGTCTCAAAAAAAAAAAAAAAAAAAAAAAGAATATTAGGCTTGTATAATTTTTTTCTTACATTATTTTATCTTTAGATTTTTAGCAATTCGACTATGATATGCCTAAGACATGCTTTAACTTGTATTTTCCTTGTCAGGTTGTTAACCTTCTCAGATCAAAATAATAAGGTTTTACCAATTGCTAAAGTTTTCAGCTATTAGTTGTTGACTTTTCTACTCCATGTAATTTTTTTCTCTCTCCATTCTCTTCTGGGACTCAGCTATTGCATAGGTTTTTTGTTTGTGGTTTGGTTTTTTTTTTTTTTTTTTGTATTTTTGTTTGTTTGTTTGTGACAGTCTCCCTCTGTTGCCCAGGCTGGAGTGCTGTGGTGGGATCTTGCTCACTGCAACTTCTGCCTGCCAGGTTCAAGCAAGTCTCGTACCTCAGCCTCCCAAGTAGCTGGGATTACAGACGCCCGCCACCACCCCCGGCTAATTTTTGTATTTTTAGTAGAGATGGGGTTTCGCCATGTTGGCCAGGCTGGTCCTCGAACTCCTGACCTCAGCCGGTCCACCCACCTCAGCCTCCCAGAGTGCTGGGATTACAGGCGTGAGCCACCGCGCCTGGCCTATCTCACAGGTTTTTAAGATGTTCTTGTTTCTTTAACATGTTTTACTCTTCATATTAGACAATTTATATGGCTCCATCTTCAAGTTTCTTTTTTTGCTTTTTCAAATCTGCTGATAAGCTCAATATCAATTTTTTTTTTCCCCTGAGATGGAGTTTCACTCTTATTGCCCAGGCTAGAGTGCAGTGGCACAATCTCGGCTCACTGCAACCTCCACCTCCTGGGTTCAAGTGATTCTCCTGCCTCAGCTTCCTGAGTAGCTGCGATTACAGGTGCCCACCACTATGCCCAGAAAATGTTTTCTAATTTTGGTAGACACAGGGTTTCATCATGTTGGCCAGGAGGGTCTTGAAATCCTGACCTCAGGTGATCCACACGCCTCGGCCTCCCAAAGTGTTAGGATTACAGGTGTGAGCCACCACGCCCAGCAATAGTGATTGTTTTGAAGTACATCATTTACTTGGTTCTTTTCTATAATTTTTATTTCTCTGCTGAGGTTCCATATTTGTTTATTCACTATGAGAATATTTTTTTACCCTGTTTGTATGTTCATAATAGATACTTTTAAATCTTCATCTGCTAACAGCAACACCTTGAACATCTGCGGGATAGCTTCTACTGCTTGCATTATATATTGTGTATGAATTACAATTTTCTTTTTTTTAATTTTTCTTTTTGCAACTCTTCTAAAAATATATGAATTACATTTTCATCATACATACACATTTCATAAATTTTTATGTTGTGTAACAGAGACTGTAAATGATACTTTCAGAAACTTGAAATTTGATTGAATTTCTTTTAAGAGTGTTGTTTTTTTTTAGGCAGAGCTACCTTGGTTGACCTCTAATTCCTATTTTTCCTACAATAAAAACAGTTTAAATCCTCATTCAGTTTTTGCACACAAATATATATGTATTATATGTATATAAGTTCTATCAAACTACATATCTTATCTAGATTATAGTAATATCTATGAGAGTATAGTTCATTTACATAATTTTAAGGTGTATAATATTCAGTATGAGTAAAGATGACTGTTGCTTAACAATGTGATTTTACTTTGTGCCACTAAACGGTGTTCACTTAAGACTGGTTAAAATGGTAATTTGTACAGACAGTCATTATTTCTATTTACATAAAATATACCTTAAAATTAGAAAATTGTATTTGTCAGATGTGCCTTAACACATATAAAAACATTTTAAAAATCAGAGATTAACAAACATTGATTACAGTGTAATGAAACTGCAAACGTTGTGCACTGTGAGCAGGAGTGTCAAATGGTACAGACCACACGAAAAACAGCACAGTATTTCCTTCAAAGTAAACTAAAAGTTAAATTATCTTGACCAGGAGCCGTGGCTCACCCCTGTAATCCCAGCGCTTTGGGAGGCTGAGGCAGGCCGATCACCTGAGGTCAAGAGTTTGAGACCAGCCTGACCAACATGACAAAACCCTGTCTCTACTAAAATACAAAAATTAGCCAGGCATGGCTGCAGGCACATGTAATCCCAGCTACTTGGGAGGCTGAGGCAGGAGAATCGCTTGAACCCGGGAGGCAGAAGTTGCAGTGAGCCAAGATCGTGCCACTGCACTCCAGCCTGGGTGACAGAGCAACTCTGTCTCAATAAAAAAAGAAAAAGAAAATATTTAAAGTTAAATTGTCTTATAATCTAGCAGTGTCTCTTACAGATGAGTACCCTAAGTGATTGAATCGTGTGGTCTGGAAGAGATAATTAATACACCCATGTTATACTGATAACAGGATTATTTACATTACCCAAAGACAAAAGCAACCCATTTATCCACTGATGAATATAAAAGGATACGCAAAATGTCAAAAATACATACAGTAAAATACAATTTATCCTCAAAAATATAAAAATTCTGGCAAATGCTTCAACATAGAGGAATCTTTTTTTTATTTTTTATTTATTTATTTTTGAGATGGAGTCTTCCTCTGTCACCAGGCTGGAGTGCAATGGCAAGATCTCGGGTCACTGCAACCTCTGCCTCCCGTGTTCAAGCGATCCTCCTGCCTCAGCCTCCCGAGTGGCTGGTGCTACAAGGCGTGTGCCACCACGTCCGGCTAATTTTTTGTATTTTAGTAGACATGGGGTTTTACCATGTTGACCCAGTATGGTCTCAATCTCCTGATCTCATGATCCACCCGCCTCAGCCTCCTAAAGTGCCAGGATTACAGGCGTGAGCCACCAAGCCCGGCCCATATTATTTCAAGTGAAATAAACCAGCACACACACAAAACACTCTTGGATTCCATTTATAGAGTAGTCAAATGCATAAAGAAAGCAGAATGGTGTTCACCAAGGACGGGGGAAAGGGGCAATGAGAAGCTTTTGATTAATAGCTTCCATTAATCAAAATTAATTAATAGTACAGCATTTTACTTTTGCAAGATAGGCAAGATCCTAGAGATAGATGGTGGTAATGGTTTTACAACATTAATATGATCAACGTCACTTAAAAATAAATAAAATGTGCATTTTGACACAATTTTAAAAAGTAAAACTGTCCATTTTAGGTATAGCAATAGACAAAAAATACAGGTCCAAAAATCAAAAGTGATAAAATATATCATGTTATAAAAATTGAATCAGTTAATAAATGCTGCCTTTAAAAATATATCTGTAATAAAAGAGTTATTTAAACAGCAAAAATGACCATATAAAAACACCAAAATAAAGCCTGAGAACTTTATGTAAATAATTGGGAAGACCTTGGTAAGTATAAAATAAATCCTAAGAGGCAATTAGGAATGTTACATTCAAATGTATTATTTATTTCAGAATGGTTAAAGAGTTTTGCTCTTGTTGTCCAGGCTGGAATGCAATGGCACAATCTCGGCTCATTGCAACCTCCAGCTTCTGGGTTCAAGCCATTATCCTGCCTCAGCCTCCCAAGTAGCTGTGATTACAGGCGTCCACCACCATGCCTGGCTAATTTTTTTTTTTTTTTTTTTTTTTTTTGTGGAGATGGGATTTCACCATGTTGGTCAGGCTGGTCTCGAACTCCTGACCTCAGGTGATCCACCCACCTTGGCCTCCCAAAGTGCTGGGGTTACAGATGTGAGCCATCTTGCCTGGTCAAGTTTCATACTTTTGAGGGTGTTAATTTAAAAAGAACTTCAAAGCTGGCAATCATTAAAGAAGATTGAAGGAGGTCCCAAGTTATGTGGAGCCAACACTACTAATTAAATCTTTCTGGGAAATGGCAAAACCCTAGTGCCCTGAATGAGATTGTGATAATTACAGGAAGAAGATCCTGAGGAGGCTCACCTGAGAGTGAAGAACTGAGTCCAGAAACACAGGGCTTTCTAAGTAACAGGTTTTTGAGAATGCATCGGTAAGGGCCACTAAATCTGATTTTTCTTGGTCCTCTTTGTTGTCTAAGAAGAAAGGCAAGGGTGCGGGTTTTCGAGAATGCCTCAGTAAGGGCCACTAAATCTGACCTTCCTCGGTCCTCTTTGTAGTCTAGGAGGAAAGCTAGTGTTTCTGCTGCTGCTTTGGTGGGGAGTGAAACTATTCCGAACAGCAGGGTCCAGGGACCGTTGTGGGTTCTTGGGCAGGAAAAAAAAAAAAAAAAACACACACACACAAAAAAAAAAAACGCGGGTGTTTTTTTGTTTTGGATGGGAAACACTCAGGCATCAACAGGCTCACCATTGAAAAGCATCATAAGCCATTGGGACCAATTTGACCCGCAAACCCTGAAAAAGAGGTGGCTCATTTTTTTCTGCGTTACAGCTTGACCCCAATATTCTCTCTCTGATGGGGAAAAATGGCCACCTAAGGGAAGTATAAATTACAATACTATCCTGCAGCTTGACCTTTCCTGTAAGAGGGAAGCTTTCTTTTCATTGAAGGAGAATCCACAACTATGCAAAACTTGCAGTCTACATCCCATAGGAGAAGCTCTCAGGTTACCTCCATATCCTAACCTTCCTACAGCTCCCCTTCCTATTAATGATGAGCCTCCTCTAATCTCCCCGACCTAGATGGAAACAAGCAAAAGTCTCCAAGGGACCACAAAACCTGCCCCGGGCTATCAATTATGTCCCCTTCAAGCTGTAGGAGAAGGGGAATTTGGCCCAACCCAGGTAAATGTCCCCTTCTCCCTCTCTGATTTAAAGCAGATTAGGCTAGACCTGGGGAAGTTTTCAGATGTTCCTGATAGGAATATAGATGTCCTACAGGGTCTAAGGTAAACCTTCGACCTTACTTATAGCAATGTCATGCTATTGTTAGATCAAACTCTAGCCTTTAACAAAAAGAATGCAGCTTTAGCTGCAGCCCGAGAGTTTGGAGATACCTGGTATCTTAGTCAAGTAAATGATAGAATGACAGCTGAAGAAAGGGACAAATTCCCTACCAGTCAGCAAGCCATCCTCAGTATGGCTCCCCACTGGGATCTTGACTCAGATCATGGGGACTGGAGTCATAAACATCTGTTGACCTGTGTTCTAGAAGAACTAAAGAGAATGAGGAAAAAGCCCATGAATTACTCAATGATGTCCACCATAACTCAGGGAAAGGAAGAAAATCCTTGTGCCTTCCTTGAGTGGCTGCGGGAGACCTTACAAAAATATAGTTCCCTGTCACTCAACTCCCTCGAGGGTCAATTGATCCTTAAAGACAAGTTTATTACCCAATCAGCCACAGATATCAGGAGAAAGCTCCAAAAGCCAGCCCTGGGCCCTGAACAATATTTGGAGGCATTATTAAACCTGGAAACCTTGATGTTCTATAATAGGGACCAAAAGGAACAGGCTGAAAGGAAAAGTGAGATAAGAGAAAGGCCACAGTCTTAGTCATGGCCCTCAGACAAACAAACTTTGGTGGTTCAGATAGGACAGAAAATGGAGCAGGCCAATCATCTGGTAGGGCTTGATATCAGTGTGGTTTGCAAGGACACTTTAGAAAAGATTGTCCAATGAGAAACAAGCCAGCCCCTCACCCATGTCCACTATGCCAAGGCAATCACTGGAAGGCACACTGCCCCAGAGGATGAAGGTTCTCTGGGTCAGAAGCCCCCACCAGATGATCCAACAACAGGACTGAGGGTGCCTGGGGCAAGCGGCAGCTCATGTCATCACCCTCATTGAGCAGCGGGTAAGTTTAACCACTGGGGGCCAGGAAATTGACTTCCTCCTGAACACTGGTGCGGCCTTCTCAGTGTTAATCTCCTGCCCCGTATGGCTGTCCTCAAGGTTTGTTACCTTCCGAGGAATCCTGGGACAGCCTGTAACCAGGTATTTCTCCCACCTCCTCAGTTGTAATTGGGAAACTTTGCTCTTTTTACATGCCTTTCTTGTTATGCCTGAAAGTCCCACACCCTTATTAGGGAGGGATATATTAGCCAAAGCTGGAGCTATTATCTATATGAATATTGGGAACAAGTTACCCATTTGTTGTCCCCTACTTGAGGAGGGAATCAACCCTGAAGTCTGGGCACTGGAAGGACAATTCGTAAGGGCAAAAAATGCCCGGTTCAAATCAGGATAAAAGACTCCACTACTTTTCTTTATCAAAGGCAATATCTCTTAAGGCCTGAAGCTCATAAAGGATTACACGATATTGTTAGACATTTAAAAGCTCAAGACTTACTAAGAAAATGCAGCAGTCCCTGCAACACCCCAATTCTAGGAGTACAAAAACTGAAAGGTCAGTGGAGACTAGTGCAAGATCTTAGACTCATCAATGAGGCAGTAATTCCTCTATATCCAGCTATAACTAACCCCTATACCCTGCTCTCTGAAATACCAGAGGAAGCAAAATGGTTCACTGTTCTGGACCTCAAGGGTGCCTTCTTCTGCATTTCCCTGCACTCTGACTCCCAGTTTCTCTTTGCCTTTGAGGATCCCACAGACCACATGTACCAACTTACATGGACAGTTTTGCCCCAAGGGTTTAGGGATAGCCCTCATCTGTTTGGTCAGGTACTGGTCCAAGATCTAGGCAACTTCTCAAGTCCAGACACTCTGGTCCTTCAGTATGTGGATAATTTACTTTTGGCTACCAGTTCAGAAGCCTTATGCCAGCAGGCTACTCTAGATCTCTTGAACTTTCTGACTAATCAAGGGTACAAGGCGTCTAAATTGAAGACTCAGTTCTGCCTACAATAAGTCAAATATCTAGGCCTAATCTTAGCCAGAGAAACCAGGGCCCTCAGCAAGGAATGAATACAGCCTATACTGGCTTACCCTCACCCTAAGACATTAAAACAGGTGCGGGGGTTCCTTGGGATCACTGGCTTTCGTTGGCTATGGATCCCTAGATACAGTGAGATGGCCAGGCCACTCTATACTCTAATCAAGGAGATCCAGAGGGCAAATACTCATCTATTATAATGGAATCCAGAGGCAGAAACAAACTTCGAAATCTTAAAGCAGGCCCTAGTACAAGCTCCAGGTTTAAGCCTTCCCACAGGACAAAACTTCTCTTTATATATCAAAGAGAGGGCAGGAATAGCTCTTGGAGTCCTTATTCAGACTTGTGGGAAAATCCCACAACCAGTGGCATACCTCAGTAAGAAAATTGATGTGGTAGCAAAAGACTGGCCTCACAGTTTATGGGTAGTTGCAGGGTGGCCATCTTAGTGTCAGAGGCTCTCAAAATAATACAAAGAAAGGATCTCACTGTCTGGACTACTTATGATGTAGATGGCATACTAGGTGCCAAAGGAAGTTTATGGCTATCAGACAACTGTCTGCTTAGATACTAGGTGCTACTCCTTGAGGGACTGGTGCTTCAGATACACACGTATATGGCCCTCAACCCTGCCACTTTTTTCCCAGATGATGGGGAACTAATCTAGCATGACTGCCAACAAATTGTAGCCCAGACTTATGCTGCCCGAGAGGATCTCTTAGAAGTTCCCTTAGCTAATCCTGCCCTTAACCTATATACTGATGGAAGTTCACTTGTGGAGAATGGGATACAAAGGGCAGGTTATGCCATAGTTAGTGATGTAACAGTACTTGAAAGTAAGCCTCTTCCCCCATGGACTAGTGCTCAGTTAGCAGAACTAGTGGTGCTTACCCAAGCCTTAGAACTGGGAAAGGAAAAAAGAATAAATGTGTATACATATAGAAACTATGCTTATCTAATCCTACATACCCATGCTGCAATATGGAAAGAAAGGGAGTTCCTAACCTCTGGGGGAACCCCCATTAAATACCACAAGGAAATCATGGAGTTATTGCACGCAGTGCAAAAACCCAAGGAGGTGGCAGTCTAACACTGCCGAAGCAATCAAAAGGTGAAGGAGAAAAGGCAGAAGGAAACCGTCGGACAGACCATGAGGCCAAAATTGCTGCCAGGTGGAACCTCCTATTAGCAATACCTATGGAAGGACCCCTGGTATGGAACAATCCTCTCCAAGAGATTAAGCTCCAGTATTCCCTACAGAAACAGAATGGGGACTTTCACGGGGGCATAGTTTTCTCCCCTGGGGGTGGTTAACGACAGAAGACAGAAAGGTACTCATATCCAAAGTCAGCCACTAGAAAATACGTAAGACCCTCCACCAAACTTTTCATATGGGTATTAAGAATACTCATCAAATGGCCAAATCCCTATTTACAGAGCCAGATCTCCTTCGGACCGTCCAACAAGTAGTTAAAGCCTATGCGGTGTGTCAAAGGAATAATCCCTTGGTCTATCGTAAGGCCCCTCTGGGGGAACAAATAATAGGGCACTATTCCAGAGAGGACTGGCAGTTAGAGTTCACCCATATGCCGGAAGAAGAAGAGGCGAGAACGACCCCGGGACCGACCAAAGCCCGCGCCCGCTGCATCCCGAGTCCAGCACCTACATCCCGCCGCCGTCGCCACCATGCCCAAGAGAAAGGCTGAAGGGGATGCTAAAGGAGATAAAGCCAAGGTGAAGGACGAACCACGGAGAAGATCCGCGAGGTTGTCTGCTAAACCTGCTCCTCCAAAGCCAGAGCCCAAGCCTAAAAAGGCCCCTGCAAAGAAGGGAGAGAAGGTACCCAAAGGGAAAAAGGGAAAAGCTGATGCTGGCAAGGAGGGGAATAACCCTGCAGAAAACAGAGATGCCAAAACAGACCAGGCACAGAAAACTGAAGGTGCTGGAGATGCCAAGTGAAGTGTGTGCATTTTTGATAACTGTGTACTTCTGGTGACTGTACAGTTTGAAATACTATTTTTTATCAAGTTTTATAAAAATGCAGAATTTTGTTTTACTTTTTTTTTTTTTTTTTTTTTTGAGACGGAGTCTCGCTCTGTCGCCCGGGCTGGAGTGCAGTGGCCGGATCTCAGCTCACTGCAAGCTCCGCCTCCCGGGTTCACGCCATTCTCCTGCCTCAGCCTCCCGAGTAGCTGGGACTACAGGCGCCCGCCACCTTCCCCGGCTAGTTTTTTGTATTTTTTAGTAGAGACGGGGTTTCACTGGGTTAGCCAGGATGGTCTCGATCTCCTGACCTCGTGATCCGCCCGTCTCAGCCTCCCAAAGTGCTGGGATTACAGGCTTGAGCCACCGCGCCCGGCCTTTTTTTTTTTTTTTTTTAAAGCTATGTTGTTAGCACACAGAACACTTCATTGTTGTTTTTGGGGGAAGGGGCATATGTCACTAATAGAATGTCTCCAAAGCTGGATTGATGTGGGGAAAACACCTTTCCCTTCTAGTTTTGAGAGACTTCCTCTTGGTTCCCAGGAGGAGGGATTCCCTGACTTTGACACACATGGCCACCTTGGCACAAAAGCCTTGTGGTATGGAAAAACAAATTTGTTTTTATGTCCTCTTCTCCCTTTCCATCTTTCAGCATAGACTTAACTCCCTTAAGCCCAGACATCTGTTGGGACCTGACCTGTAGTCATTGGTTACCAGTGTGTCAGGCAATCTGGACTTTCCAGTGATGCCACTGAGATGGCACCTGTCAAAACAGCATTGGTTCCATTTCTAGATTGCGGATCTTCAGATAAATTCTGCTATTTTCATTTCACTTCCTGAAAGTCAGGGTCGGCTTGTGAAAAGTTGTTAAACAACATGCTAAATGTGAAACGTCAACCCTCACTCTACACTTTCCCTGTTCAGAGCATCAGATGAAGACTTCATTGGGTTTTATAGTGGCTTTCTGATTTTTGGTAGTCCATTGAAGAAGGGAGTTTGAAAGTTGTTGTATACTGTTAACGATTGTCTGCCCATGTCCTGCCTGAAATACCATGATTGTTTATGGAAAGTATCTTTAATAAAGCTGGATACAGTTTGGCTTGGGGAAAAAAAAAAAAAAAAGAATTCACCCATATGCCTAAGTCAAGGGGATTTCAGTACTTGGTCTGTGTTGATACCTTTCGCAAATTGGATAGAAGCCTTCCCCTGCAAGACAGAGAAGGCTCAGGAAGTGGTTAAAGTCCTAATTCATGAAATAATTCCTAGATTTGGGCTTCCCTAAAACTAGCAAAGAGACAATGGTCCAGTTTTTAAAGCTACGATAATTCAGGGAATTTCCAGGGTGCGACGGATACAATATCACCTTCACTGTGCCTGGAGGCCACAATCCTCAGGGAAGGTTGAGAAGGCAAATGAAACACTCAAGAGGCACTTAAGGAAACTAACACAAGAAACTCACCTCCCATGGCCTACTTTCTTGCCCAGGGCCTTGTTGAGGATCTGAAATTCTCCTCACAAAATGGGTCACCTACTATCCCATCAGTGTGATTACACCCTACAGCTTCAAGCCCCAACTGATCATAGTAACTTCCTAGTCACCCAAACAGCTCCATTCAGATGGCTTGTCGGCTACTCAGGGACCCCCAAAATCATCAGCTCCTCCCTGCTTAACAAACAGTCCAGGTTTTGTAACGGCAAACATACTCCCTGCATAACTATTCACCCCTGGACCACCTGCAGTAGCATCCCCACCACTAATGAATGCCTTCTTATCCCCTATTTCAATCACTCTCTTGAATGGTTCCTAGTGGATACAAAACGTTTTTTTCTCCAATGGGAAAACAGAACACAGGGAGCCACTCAGTTTGCTCCCAACATCCCTTTCCAGCTGCTCACCGGACCTAACTTGGCAAGTACGCTAGGAGTATGGAAGAATGAAAACAACAAACTCACACACCTTTTTTTTTTTTTTTTTTTTTTTTTTTTGAGATGGAGTCTGGCTCTGTCGCCCAGGCTGGAGTGCAGTGGCGCGATCTGGGCTCACTGCAAGCTCCGCTTCCCGGGTTCACGCCATTCTCCTGCCTCAGCCTCCCGAGTAGCTGGGACTACAGGCGCCCGCCACCTCGCCCGGCTAGTTTTTTGTATTCTTTTTAGTAGAGACGGGGTTTCACCATGTTAGCCAGGATGGTCTCGATCTCCTGACCTCGTGATCTGCCCGTCTCGGCCTCCCAAAGTGCTGGGATTAAAGGCTTGAGCCACCGCGCCTGACCCATACTGTTTTTATTACTGTCGTCTTAACGTATGATGTTCCTCTGCTTTGTTCTTTTTCCTCAATATTGCTTTGGCTATCCAAAGTTGATTGCAGTTTTTGTAAATTTTAAAATTATATTTTCCATTACTGTGAAAAAATGCCACTGGAATGTTGATAGGAAGTTTATTAAATCCATAGATTACTTTAGATAATATGGCACTTTAACAGTATTTATTCTTTTGATTAATAGACATAAAATATTTTTAAATTTATTTGTGTTTTCCCTAGTTTCTTTCATTGATATTTTCTATGTTTAATTGCACAGATTTTTTACCTCCTTGCTTAAATTTGTTCTCAGAAATTTATTATTTTAATGCTATTATACATAAGATTTTTTCTGTTATATTAGATAGTTTAAGTGTATGGAATCATAACTTGTTTGTTAATTTTATAATTGCTAATTTATTGACTGTATTAGTTTAGACAAGTTGCATATTTTTGGGACAGAGTCTCACTCTATCATGCAGTGGTGTGATCTCAGCTTACTGCAACCTCTGCCCAGCCCCTCACCCTGGGCTCAAGTGATTCTCTCATCTCAGCCTCCCAAGTAGCTGAGATTACAGGTGTGCACCACCACACCCAGCTAGTTTTTGTATTTTCAGTAGAGATGGGGTTTCACCACGTTGGCCAGGTTGGTCTCAAACTCTTGACCTCAAATGATCCACCCACCTTGGCCTCCCAAAGTGCTGGGATTACTGGCATGAGTCACTGCACCTGGCAGTTTAGACAAATTTTAATGTACTGTTTTTGTTTTTTTAGTATAAGATCATATCCACAAACAGCAACTTTTTGCTTGTTTTCAGTTTCAATTTTTTTTTTTTTTAAAATGACAGAGTCTCGCTCTGTCACCCAGGCTGGAGTGCAGTGCTGTGATCTCAGCTCACTGCAACCTCCACCTCCCTGATTCTAAGGAATTCTCCTGCCTCAGCCTCCCAAGTAGCTGGGATTACAGGTGCATGCCACCACACCCGGATAATTTTGTATTTTTAGTAGAGATGGGGTCTTACCATGTTGGCCAGGCTGGTCTCAAACTCCTGACTTCAGGTGATCCACCTGTCTTGGCCTTCCAAAGTGTTGGGATTACTGGCGTGAGCCACCATGCCCAGGCTCAATGGCTTTTTAAAAATGCTTTTGACTAATTCTTCTGCTGCACAGTTCTAGTTCTAATGTTAAAACAGAAGCATTGACAATGGACACAATACAGTTTTGTATTGGTTTCTGTGAATTTGAAGAATCAACTCCTCAAGCTTTTATAAACTGGTTCCAAGAGGTAAATATCTTCTTTTGTTGGGTCCTCAGAGTGGTAGAATGCTCTCTGAGTTTGTAGTGGACGAGTTATAGCTTGGTCACAAGGCTGCTGGGTCTGCAGTAGGGTCTACCTTTTCTTGGGAGCAAGCCCCCCAAAAGCTGGCCATAAACTGGCCCCAAAACTGGCCATAAGTAAAATCTCTGCAGCACTACGATATGTCCATAATGGCCCTAACGCCCAAGCTGGAAGGTTGTGGGTTTACGGAAATGAAGGCAAGGAACATCTGGCCTGCCCAGGGTGGAAAACCGCTTAAAGGCATTCTTAAACCACAAACAATAGCATGAGCAAACTGTGTCTTAAGGGCATGTTCCTGCTGCAATGAACTAGCCCAAACTATTCATTTAATTCAGCCCATCCCTTCATTTCCCTTAAAGGATACTTTTAGTTAATTTAGTATCTGTAGAACCTAAGCCGGCGCTCAGCAAGTTCTCCCAGGAGAAGGCCATGTTCAGATCAAGCGCCAAGATCGTGAAGCCCAGTGGCGAAAAGCCAGACGAGTTGGAGTAAGGCATCTCCCAAGCTCTTCTGGAGCTGGAGATGAACTCGGACAATGCTAATGGCTGGTTTGCTGTTAATAAATATGTGGGTAAATCTCTGTTTGGGGGTCTCAGCTCTGAAGGCTGTGAGACCCCTGATTCCCCACTTTACACCTCAATATTTGTGTGTGTGTCTTTAATTCCTCTAGTGTCACTGAGTTAGGGTCTCCCTGATCGAGCTGGTCTCGGCAGCCTTTAGCTGGCTTGTTATAAGAGGCTTGAGCAATTGAAATTCCCATTTTAGTTTTGGAAAGATTGAATATTTTTCAGGACTTTGATCTGTAGAGCAGACTCTAGGATAGGTGTCTACAGTCGGCTGCATACATAATGGTCCTTATATCAGGGTGTAAATGAGTATGGCTTTCACTGAGTACCAGAGAGGATTTTCACAGGTCACTGTGGGTTTCTATGTAGGAAAAACTGGTCATGAACTGTGGCTTATGGATTTGGAACTGAGTCATTGAACTATTTCAGGGGCCATAGTAAAGGCCAAGGTTTGCAGACCTGCCTGCATTTCTACAAATGGGTGTCTTCCTCTAGGTGTCTGGAAGGTCAGGACCTCTCCCAGACCGTGAATGGGAGGAGTTTGGGATGGTTACAGAGTAATTTCAGAATTCCCAGTGGGACCAAGTTGGGTGGGCCATTTCTTGCTCTGTAACCAAGAACGGGGGTCCTGTAGTTTCCCACTTGAATGAAGACCTGCCCTCTGAAAAGGAACACTCCTCAATCTTGGGCTTTAGCAGAGTTTCACAACTTCCCCACCTGGATCTCATAGCTCTCTTAAAAGCACTTATTTTGAAGAAGGGGTCTTGCTACATAACTCAGGCCAGTCTTGAAATCCTGGCCTGAAACAATTCTCCAACCTCAATATGCCAAGTAGCTGTCATTAGAAGTGTGAGTCGTGATGCATAGTTCTCATAAAGGCAGGTAAGGGATGACTGACAAAGTCTTTTGCTGTGGGTGGGGATAAGCAAATACTGCATCTTTCATTTATTTATCTCACTGATGTTACTCTTTATAACATCAGTTATAAATGAAAAATTATACAATGAAAACTTATACATTTTTACTTTCTATTTTTCATTTCAAACATCTGTAATTTTAGATTCAGACATGTAGGACAATATGCTAGAATTTACATGTTATGCCTGAAGTAAATTAGATAATTGGTAGACACTTCATATTTATTTATTTATTTATTTTATTATACTATACTTTAAGTTCTAGGGTACATGTGCACAATGTGCAGGTTTGTTACATAGGTATACATGTGCCATGGTGACTTGCTGCACCCATCAACTTGTCGTTTACATTGGATATTTCTCCTAACACTATCCTTCCCCCATCCCTCCCACCCCCCAATAGGCCCTGGTGTGCAATGTTGCCCTCCCTGTGTCCATGTGTTCTCATTGTTCAGCTCCCACTTATGAGTGAGAACATGTGGTGTTCAGTTTTCTATCCTTGTGATAGTTTGCTGAGAATGATGGTTTCCAGTTTCATCCATGTCCCATGAACTCATCCTTTTTTACAGCTGCATGGCATTCCATGGTGTATATGTGCCACATTTTCTTTATCAAGTCTATTGTTGGTGGACATTTGGGTTGGTTCCAAGTCTTTGCTATTGTGAATAGTGCCTCAATAAATATACATGTGCATGTGTCTTTATAGCAGCATGATTTATAATCCTTTGGGTATATACCCAGTAGAGGGATTGCTGGGTCAAATGGTATTTCTAGTTCTAGATCCTTTAGGAATCGCCACACTGTCTTCCACCGTGGTTGAACTAGTTTACACTCCCACCAACAGTGTAAAAGCATTCCCATTTCTCCACATCCCCTCCAGCATTTGTTGTTTCCTGACTTTTTAGTGATTGCCATTCTAACTGTCATGAGATGGTATCTCATTGTGGTTTTGATTTGCATTTCTCTGATGACTAGTGATGGTGAGCATTTTTTCATGTGTCTGTTGGCTGCATAAATGTCTTCTTTTGAGAAGTCTCTGTTCATACATTTGCCCATTTTTTGATGGGGTGGTTTGTTTTTTTCTTGTAAATTTAAGTTCTTTGTAGATCCTGGATATTAGCCTTTGGATAGATTGCAAAAATTTTCTCCAATTCTGTAGGTTTCCTGTTCACTCTGCTGATAGTTTCTTTTGCTGTGTAGAAGCTCTTTAGTTTAATTAATCCCATTTGTCTATTTTGGCTTTTGTTGCTATTATTTTGGTGTTTTCAGTCATGAAGTCTTTGCCCATGCCTATGTCCTGAATGGCATTACCTAGGTTTTCTTCTAGGGTTTTTATGGTTTTAGGTCTAACATTTAAGTCTGTAATCCATCATGAGTTAATTTTTGTGTAAGATGTAAGGAAGGATCCAGTTTCAGCTTTCTACATATGGCTAGCCAGTTTTCCTAGCACCATTTATTAAATTGGGAATCCTTTCCCCATTGCTTATTTTTGTCAGGTTTGTCAAAGATCTGATGGCTGTAGATATGTGGTGTTATTTCTGAGGCCTCTATTCTGTTCCATTGGTCTATATATCTGTTTTGGTACCAGTACCATGCTGTTTTTGTTACTGTAGCCTTGTAGTAGAGTTTGAAGTCAGGTAACGTGATGCCTCCAGCTTTGTTCTTTTGGCTTAGGATTGTCTTGGTTATGTGGGCTCTTCTTTGGTTCCATATGAAATTTAAAGTAGTTTTTTTCCAATTCTGCAAAGAAAATCAACAGCAGCACGATGGGGACAGTGTTGAACCCACAAACTACCCTGGACAGCATGGCCACCTCCACGACACCGACTCCTCCCATGCATGAGCATGGAACTCCCCCCACCTGCCTGTGTCCTCTTCCACATCGTTGAACAGTAGGTTGTAGCCCTCCCTGAAGAGGTCCCCAACATCCCCTGTAAGTTAGATTCCTAGGCATTTTATTCCCTTTGTAATAATTGCGAATGGGAGTTCACTCATGACCTGGCTCTCTGTTCATCTGTTCTTGGTGTATAGATAGAGTTTCACTCTTGTTGTCCAGCCTGAACTGTAGTGGTGTGATCTTGGCTCACTGCAACCTCCTTCTCCCTGGTTCCAGCAGTTCTCCTGCCTCAGATTCCTGAGTAGTTGGGATTACAGGCATTTTATGTATAAGTTAGACTTTCGATGTGTTTATAAATCAAAGAGAAATCTGGGTTGCTTCAGTCTTTTGGCTTTTTTGAATACTGGTACAACAGACATGGATGTTCAAATATGTCTTTTAGGTCTTGTGTTGTATAGTTTGGATATAGATTCATAAATTGGATTGCTGTATTTCATGATAATTCCATTTTTAATTATTTGAGAAACATAACATTTTTAAATTAATGCATTCTTGTTTTCTACCAGCAATCAAGAGAGGTTTCATTTTCATTGCATTATCAACAGATTTGTTGTTTTAAAAAAATTTATAGTGGCCGTTGTAATGAGTGTGAGATGATTTCATTTTTTATTTGTATGTGTTTCTCTACAAATTATTAATATTGCATATCATTTCAAATGCTTTCTTCCATTTGTATATATTTTTAATTTATTTATTTATTTATTTATTTATTTATTTATTTTTGAGATGGAGTCTTGCTCTGTTGCCCAGGCTGGAGTGCAGTGGTGCGATCTCGGCTCACTTCAAGCTCTGCCTCCTGGGTTCACACCATTCTCCTGCCTCAGCCTCCCAAGTAGCTGGGACTACAGGCACCCGCCACCATGCCCGGCTAATTTTTTTGTGTTTTTAGTAGAGATGGAGCTTCACCATGTTAGCGAGGATGGTCTCGATCTCCTGACCTCGTGATCTGCCCACCTCGGCCTCCCAAAGTGCTGGGATTACAGGCGTGAGCCACCTTTTCTTTTTTTTTTTTCTTTTTTTGAGGCAGGATCTCACTCTGTCACCCAGGCTGGAATGCAGTGGCAGAATCTTGGCTCACTGCAACCTCTGCCTCCTGGGTTCAAGTGATATTCATGCCTTAGCCTCCCAAGTAGCTGCGACTACAGGAGCCTGCCACCACACCAGGTTAACTTATGTATTTTTAGTAGATACGGGGTTTCACCATGTTGGCCAGGCTGGTCTCGAACTCCTGACCTTAAGTAATCCACCCGCCTTGGCCTCCCAAAGTGCTGGGATTACAAGCATGAGCCACCATGCCCTACTGTATGTCTTTTTCGATAAAAAAATTAGTTCAATTATTTGTACTTTTCTAAATCAAGTTATTCAACTTTATTGTTCAGTTTTTTTTTTTTTTTTTTTTTTTTTTTTTTGAGACGGAGTCTCGCTGTGTCGCCCAGGCTGGAGTGCAGTGGCCGGATCTCAGCTCACTGCAAGCTCCGCCTCCCGGGTTCACGCCATTCTCCTGCCTCAGCCTCCCGAGGAGCTGGGACTACAGGCACCCGCCACCGCGCCCGGCTAATTTTTTGTATTTTTAGTAGAGACGGGGTTTCACTGTGGTCTCGATCTCCTGACCTTGTGATCCGCCCGCCTCGGCCTCCCAAAGTGCTGGGATTACAGGCTTGAGCCACCGCGCCCGGCCTATTGTTCAGTTTTAAGAGTTGTTTATGTAGGCTGAATATTAACTTCTGTATCACATTTAATTTGCAAGTATTTTCACCTATTTTCTAGCAGGCATTTTTACTCTATTGAATGTTTTTTTTAATGTGCATAAAGTTGCAAGTATAGTGTAGTTAAGCTTTTCTGTTCTTCTTTTTGTTGCTCGTGCATTTGATGTTGTATCTAAGAAAATGGTGCCAAAATCCATGTCATGGTTTTTTTGTTTTGTTCTAACAGGTTTGTTAGATTTTTTATGTCTAAGTATTTTATTGAAAATATTTTTTGTATATGGTTCAAAGAAATGATCCAGTTTTATTTTATCAGTGTGTGTTATCTGCCTTTGTGTCAATACCATACTGTTTTCATTATTGTACCTTAATATGTTTTTTGAAATCAGGAAGTATAATGCTTCTTTGTGTTTTTTCATGGGTATTTGGCTAGTTATATTTTATAATCAAATTTAAAAATTTTCAACATTATTTCTGTAATAAAACTGTGCTGTTGGGATTCTTATAGAGATTATATTGAATTTGTTCACTGTAGGTTTTGCTGACATCTTAACAAAACTAAATTTTTGACCCTTGAGCAAGAATATGTTGAAGAGTGTGTTTTATTTTTATTTCATTGTATTTTTTTTAAGAGACAGGGTCTTCCTATATCGCCCATGGTAGTTTTGAATTCCTAGGCTCAAGTGATGCTTCTGCTGCAGCCTCCCAAAATGTTAGTATTACAGGCATAAGCCACTGCACTGGGCCCGTGTGTTTTATTTTTATGTATCCTTGAATTTGCCAGTTTTGCTTTTAATTCCTAATTTCATTCAGTTTTGGTCAGATAACATACAGTGTATGATTTTGGTCTTTTAAAATTTATTTATTTTTGTTGTTTTGAGACAGGATCTTACTCTGTCACCCATGCTAAAGTATAGTGGTATAATTTTGGGTCACTGCAGCCTCAGTCTCCTTGACTCAAGTATTCTTTTCGCCTCAGCCTGGTGAGTAGCTGAGACTACAGAGATGCACTACCATGCCTGGCTAATTTTTTAAATTATTTTTAGTGACAGAGTCTCACTATGTTACTGACGCTGGACTTATACTTGTGGTCACAAGTGATCCTCTCACTTTTGTCTTCCAAATTGTTGAAATTATACGTATGAGCCACTATACCCAGCTGGTATTCTTTAATAAGACTTGTTTTGTGTTCTAACAGAATAAATCAGGTGCAAATAAGAATATTGTGGCCGGGCGCGGTGGCTCAAGTCTGTAATCCCAGCACTTAGGGAGGCCGAGATGGGCGGATCACGAGGTCAGGAGATCGAGACCGTCCTGGCTAACACGGTGAAACCCCGTCTCTACTAAAAAATACAAAAAACTAGCCGGGCGAGGTGGCAGGCGCCTGTAGTTCCAGCTACTCGGGAGGCTGAGGCAGGAGAATGGTGTAAACCTGGGAGGCGGAGCTTGCAGTGAGCTGAGATCCGGCCACTGCACTCCAGCCTGGGTGACAGAGCGAAACTCCATCTCAAAAAAAAAAAAAAAAAATTGTGTATAATTTTGCTTTTAACTGGAAAATATTGTACATGTCTGTTAAGCCTAGTTGGTCTATGGTATGGTTTGGATGTCTATGTTCTGCAAACCTCATGCTGCAACGTAATCCTCAATGTTGGATGTGGAACCTGATAGGAGGTGTTTGTATCATGGGGCAAATTCCTCACAAATGCCTTGGCACCATCCTTTTGGTAATCAGAAAGTTTACTATTCATTAATTCAAATGAGAGCTGGTTCATTGAAAGAAACTGGCTTCTTCACCTCATACTTGCTCTGTCTCTTACCCTGTGATATGTCCAATTACTCTTTGCCTTCCACCATGATTGTAAGTTTCCTGAGACCCTCACCAGAAGCAGATGCTTTCACACCCTTCTTGTACAGTCTGTGGAACTTTGAGCCAAATAAACCTTCTTTCTTCATGAGTTATCCACCCCCAGATGTTCCTCTATATGCAAAATAGTTAATATAGTATATAATATTGTCTGTTTTCTGTTCAATTATTGATCTTTTATCTGAATTTTTGATTTGTTATTGCAAACAGGGTCTTGGTGTCTACAATTACATGCCTATGTATTTCTTACTTCACCTTTGTCAAAATTTGCTTTATATATTTTAGGGCCCTGATGTCACATATACATATACATGTAAATAGATATGACACTTATAGATTTCTGATAAATCAACCCATTTGACCATTATATAATATTGTGTTTGTCTTATTCTAGTACCTGACTTAAAGTATATTATATCCAATATAGTTATTACCACCTCACCCAATTGTGGTTACTACTAGCATGGAATATGGGTTCTTTCCATTCTGTTACTTTCAACCTATTTGGCTCAACGCTAAAATGAGTCTCTTATAGACAGCATATTGTATGCATTTTTACTTAAGCCTCTCAGGCATCTTATATATTTTTTATGAATTTATTTATTTTTGAGATAGAGTATCACCCTGTCCATGAGGCTGGTTTGCAGTGGCATAATCACAGTTCACTGCAACCTCAACCTCCCAAACTCAAATATAATTTCAGCTTCTCAAGTAGCTGGGTTGCAAATATGTACCATCATGCCCAAAATTATATACATATAATTTTTTTTTGTAGAGCAGGGTTTTGCCATGTTGTCCAGGTTGGTCTCAAACTCTTGGGTTAAGGTGATCAGCATCCCCGGCCTTGCAAAGTCCTGGAATTACATTTTTTTAGTAGTTTAATTAATTTATATTGAAAAGGATTGCTTAAAGATATGAAGTAACTATTACCAGTTTCATTGCTACTGGTTTTTAAAAATTGTTATTTTGTTTTATGTTCTAGGATACATGCGCAGAACATGCAGGTTTGTTACATAGGTAAACTTGTGCCATGGTGGTTTGGTGCACCTATCAACTCATCACCTATGTATGAAGCCCTACATGCAGTAGCTATTTATCCTGATTCTCACCTTCCCCCCACACAACAGGCCCCAGTGTGTGTTGTTCACCTGTATGTGTCCATGTGTTCTTATTGTTCAGCTCCCACTTATAAGTGAAAACATGTGGTGTTTGGTTTTCTGTTCCAGTGTTAGTTTGCTGAGGATAATGGCTTCCAGCTCCATCCCTGTCTTTGCAAAGTACATGATCTTATTCATTTTTATGGCTGCATAGCATTTCACGGTGCATATGTACCACATTTTCTTTATCCAGCCTATCATTGATGCTCTTTTGGGTCAATTCCATGACTTTGCTATTGTGCATAGTGCTGTGGTGAACATACACACCCATGAATCTTTAAAATAGAATGATTCATATTCTTTTGGGTATATACCCAGTAATGTGATTGCTGGGTCAAATGGTATTTCTGGTTCTAGGGATTTGAGGAACCACCATACCGTCTTCCACAATGGTTAAACTAATTTACATTTCCACCAACAGTGAAAAAGCATTTTTATTTCTTCACAGCCTCACCAGCATCTGTTGTTTTTTTGGCACTTTAATAAACACCATTCTGACTGCCACGAAATGGTATCCCATTGTGGTTTTGATTTGCGTTTCTCTAATTATCACTGAAGTTGAGCTTTTGTTTGTTTGTTGGCCACCTGAATGTCTTCTTTTGAGAAGTATCTGTTCATGTTCTTTGCCCACTTTTTAATGGGATTGTTCATTCTATTCTTGTTAATTAGTTTAAGCTCCTTGTAGACTGTGGATATTAACTTTTGTCAGATGGATATATTGCAAAAGTTTATTCCCATTTTTTAGGTTGCCTGTTCACTCTAATGATAGTTTCTTGCGCTGTTCAGAAGCTCTTTAGTTTAATTAGATCCCATTTGTCAATTTTTGCTTTTGTTGCCATTGCTTTTGACATTTTCATCATGAAATCTTTGCATGTGCCAATGTCCTAAATGGTATTGCCTAGGTTTTCTTCTAGGGTTTTTACTGTTCTGGGTTTCACATTTAAGTCTTTAATCCATCCTGAGTTAATTTTTGTATAGCTGTAAGGAAGGGGTCCAGTTTCAATTTTTTGCATATGGTTAGCCAGTTTTCCCAGCACCATTTTTTATTTATTTATTTATTTATTTATTTATTTATTTATTTATTTATTTTGAGATGGAGGGTCACTCTGTCACCCAGGCTGGAGTACAGTGGTGCAAGCTCAGCTCACTGCAACCTCTGCTACCTGGGTTCAAGCAATTCTCCTGCCTCAGTGTCCCAAGTAGCTGGGACTAGAGGTACATGCCACCACACCCAGCTAATTTTTTTTTTGAGATGGAGTCTCGCTCTGTCCCCTAGGCTGGAGTGCAATGGGGCAATCTGGGCTCATTACAACCTCCACCTCCCAGGTGCTAGCGATTCTCCTGCCTTAGTGTCATGAATAGCTGGGATTACAGGTGCCTGCCATGTCATTTAGCTAATTTTTGTATTTTTAGTAGAGACAAGGTTTCACCATGTTGGGCAGGCTGGTCTTGAACTCCTGACTTCAGGTAATCCACTCACCTCAGTCTCCCAAAATGCTGGGATTACAGGCATGAGCCATCACGCCCAGCTCTCAGCTAACTTTTGTATTTTTAGTAGAGATGGGGTTTCACCACTTTGGTCAGGCTGGTCTTGAATTCCTGACCTCAGGCGATCCACCGCACCTGGTCCCCAGCACCATGTATTAAATAGGGAATCCTTTCCCCATTGCTTGTTTTTGTTAGTTTTTTTTTTTTTTTTTTTTTTTAAAGATCAGATGATTGTAGACATGCAGTCTTATTTCTGAGTTCTCTGTTCTGTTCCATTGGCCTCTGTGTCTGTTTTTATACCAGTACCTGGCTGTTTTGGTTACTACAGCCTTGTAATATGGCTTGAAGTCAGATATCATGATGCCTCCAACTTTGTTCTTTTTGGTTGGGATTATCTTGGCTATATGGGGTCTCTTGGGATTCCATACGAATTCTTAAATAGTTTTTTCTAATTCTGTGAATAATGTCAATAGTAGTTTAGTTGGAATAGCATTGAATCTATAAATTACATTGGGCAGGTTGGCCGTTTTCACGATATTGATTCCATCCATGAGCATGGAATGTTTTTCCATTTGTTGATGTCCTCTGATTTCCTTGAGTGGTGGTTTGTAGTTCTTCTTGAAGAAGTCCTTCACTTCCTATGTTAGCTGCATTCCTATTCCTAGGTATTTTATTCTCTTTGTAGCAATTGTGAATGGGATTTCATTCATAATTTGACTCTCTGCTTGTCTATTGTTGGTGTATTGAAATGCTTGTGATTTTTGCACATTGATTTTATATCCTGAAACTGCTGAAGTTGCTTATCAGCTAAAGAAGCTTTTGGGCTGAGACAGTGGAACTTTCTGAGTGTAGGATTATGTCATTTGCAAAGAGAGAAAATTTGACTTCCTCTCTTCCTATTTGAATACCTTTTATTTATTTATCTTGCCTAATTTCCCTGGGCAGAACTTCCAAAACTATGTTAAATAGGAGTGTTGAGAGAAGGCATTCTTGTCTTGACCAGTTTTCAAGCTTTTGCCCTTTTAGTATGATATTGGCTGTGGGTTTGTCATAAATGGCTCTTGTTATTTTGAGGTATGTTCCATGAATACCTAGTTTATTGAGAGTTTTTTTTAACATGAAGGGATGTTGAATTTGATTGAATGCCTATTCTGCACCTATTGAAATAATCATGTGGTTTTTTCCTTTAGGTCTGTTTATATGATAAATTACAGTTTTTTGTTTTGTGTATGTTGACCCAGTCTTGATTCCCAGGGATGAAGCCGACCTCATCATGGTGGATAAGCTTTTTAATGTGCTGCTGGATTTGGTTTGCCAGTATTTTATAGAGAATTTTTGCATTGACGTTTATCGGGAATATTGGCTTGAAGTTTTGTTGTTGTTATATCTCTGCCAGGTTTTGGTATCAGGATGAAGCCGCCTCATAGAATGAGTTAAGGAGAAGTCCCTCTTTTTCTATCATTTGGGATAGCTTCAGAAGAAATAATACCAGCTTCTCTTTGTCCCTCTAGTAGAATTCAGCTGTAAATCCATCTGGTCCTGGGCTTTCCTTGGTGGATAGGCTAATTATTACTGCCTCAATTTCATAACTTGTTATTGGTTTATTCAGGAATTCAGCTTCTTTTTGGTTCAGTCTTGAAAGGGTAGATGTGTCCAGGATTTTATCTGTTTTTTTCTAGATTTTCCAGTTTATGTGCATAGAGGTGTTTATAGTACTTGCTGATGGTTTTTTGTATTTCTGTGGGGATCAGTGATAATATTTCCTTTATTATTTTTTATTGTGTCTATTTTTTTCTTCTCTATTTTCTTTTTTATTAGTATAGCTAGCAGTCCATCTATTTTATTAATTTTGTCAAAAAACCAGCTCCTGGATTTATTGACTTTTTGAAGAGTTTTCTTGTGTCTCTCATTCCTTCACTTTCACTCTGATCTTGGTTATTTCTTGTCTTCTGCTGGCTTTGGGGTTTGTTTGCTCTTGGTGCTCTCATTCTTTTAGTTGTGATGTTAGGGTGTCAACTTAAGATCTTTCTAGCTTTTTGATGTGGGTATTTAGTGTTACAAATGTCCCCCTTAACACTGCTTTAGCTGCATCCCAGATATTCTGGTATGTTGTCTCTTTGTTGTCATTGGTTTCAAAGAATTTCTTGATTTCTGTTTCAATTTAATTATTTACCTAGAAGTCATTCAGGAGCAGGTTGTTCAATTTGCATGTAATTTTGTGGTTTTAAGTGAGTTTCTTGCTTTTGAGTTCTAATTTGATTGCACTGTGGCCTGAGAGACTTTGTTATAATTTTGTTTCTTTTGCATTTGCTGAGGAGTGTTTTACTTTCAATTTTGTGATCAGTTTTAGAGTAAGTGCCACGTGGCACTTAGAAGAATGTGTATTGTGTTGATTTTGCCTGGAGAGTTCTGTAGATATGTATCAGGTCCACTTGACCCAGATTTCAGTTTAAGTCCTAAATAGCCTTGTTAGTTTTCTGTCTCAGTGATCTGTCTAATATTGACAGTGGATCTTAAAGTCTCCCACTATTATTTTGTGGGACTCTAAGTTTCTTTTAAGGTAGCTAAGAATGTGTTTTATGAATCTGGGTGCTCTTTGAATTGATCCCTTTACCATGATGTAATGCCCTTCTTTGTCCTTTTTGATCTTTATTGGTTTAAAGTCTGTTTTGTCAAACTATGATTACAACCCTTGGTTTTTTCTGCTTTCATTTGTTTTGTAAATTTCCCCCTATTCCTTTATTTTGAGCCTACATGTGTCTTTGCATGTAAGATGAGTCTTTTAAATACAGCAGACAAATAAGTCTTGACTCTTTATCCAGCTTGCCATTCTGTGTCTTTAAATTGAGGCATTTAGTCCATTTACATGTTAGATTAATATTGTTATGTGTAAATTTGATCCTTTCCTCATAGTGCTAGCTGGCTGTTTTGCAGACTTGTTGATGTAGTTGTTTGAAAATGTCATTGGTGTTCATACTTCAGTGTGTTTTTGCAGTGTCTGATAATAGTTTTTCATTTCCATATTTAGTGATTTTTTTCAGGAGCTCTTGCAAGGTAAGCCTGATGATGATGAATTCCTTCAGCATTTGCTTGTCTGAAAAATATTTTACTTCTCTTTCACATATAAAGTTTAGTTTTGGTGGATATAAAATTCTGGGTTGGAAATTCTTTTCTATAAGAATGTTGAATATTGGCCTTCTATCTTTTCTGGCTTGTAGGGTTTCTGCTTGGAGTTCCACTGTTAGTCTGATGGGCTTCTCTTTGTAGATTACCTGGCCTTTCTCTCTGGCTGCCCTTATCATTTTTTCCTGAATTTCTTTATTATTATTATTATTATTATTATTATACTTTAAGTTCTAGGATACATGTGCACAACGTGCAGGTTTGTTACATATGTATATGTGTGCCATGTTGGTGTGCTGCACCCATTAACTCATCATTTACATTAGGTATATCTCCTAATGCTATCCCTCCTCTCCCCCCTCCCCACAATAGGCCCAGTGTGTGATGTTCCCCTTCCTGTGTCCAAGTGATCTCATTGTTCAATTCCCACCTATGAGTGAGAACATGCGGTGTTTGGTTTTCTGTTCTTGCAATAGTTTACTGAGAATGATGGTTTCCAGCTGTATCCATGTCCCTACAAAGGACACGAACTCATCCTTTTTTATGGCTGCATAGTATTCCATGGTGTATATGTGCCACATTTTCTTAATCCAGTCTGTCAGTGATGGACATTTGGGTTGATTCCAAGTCTTTGCTATTGTGAATAGTGCTGCAACAAGCATACGTGTGCATGTGTCTTTATAGCAGCAGGATTTATAATCCTTTGCATATGCACCCAGTAATGGGATTGCTGGGTCATATGGTATTTCTAGTTCTAGATCCTTGAGGAATCGCCACACTGTTTTCCACAATGGTTGAACTAGTTTACAGTCCCACCAACAGTGTAAAAGTGTTCCTATTTCTCCACATCCTCTCTGGCACCTGCTGTTTCCTGATTTTTTAATGATTGCCATTCTACCTGGTGTAAGATGGTATCTCATTGTGGTTTTGATTTGCATTTCTCTGATGGCCAGTGATGATGAGCATTTTTTCATGTGTCTGTTGGCTGTATGAATGTCTTCTTTTGAGAAATGTCTGTTCATATCCTTTGCCCACTTTTTGATGGGGTTGTTTGTTTTTTTCTTGTAAATTTGTTTGAGTTCTTTGTAGGTTCTGGATATTAGCCCTTTGTCAGATGAGTAGACTGCAAAAATTTTCTCCCATTCTGTAGGTTGCCTGTTCACTCTGATGGTAGTTTATTTTGCTGTGCAGAAGCTCCTTAGTTTAATTAGATCCCACTTGTCAATTTTGGCTTTTGTTGCCATTGCTTTTGGTGTTTTAGACATGAAGTCCTTGCCCATGCCTATATCCTGAATGGTATTACCTAGGCTTTCTTCTAGGGTTTTTATGATTTTAGGTCTAACATTTAAGTCTCTAATCCATCTTGAATTAATTTTCATATAAGGAGTAAGGAAAGGATCTAGTTTCAGCTTTCTGCTTATGGCTAGCCAATTTTTCCAGCACCATTTATTAAATAGGGAATCCTTTCTCCATTTCTTGCTTTTGTCAGGTTTATCAAAGATCAGATGGCTGTAGATGTGTGGTATTATTTCTGAGGGCTCTGTTTTGTTCCATTGGTCTATATCTTTGTTTTGGTACCAGTGCCATGCTGTTTTAGTTACTGTAGCATTGTAGTATAGTTTGAAGTCAGATAGCGTGAGGCCTCCAGCTTTGTTCTTTTGGCTTAGGATTGTCTTGGCAATTTGGGGTCTTTTTTGGTTCCATATGAACTTTAAAGCAGTTTTTTCCAATTCTGTGAAGAAAACCATTGGTAGCTTAATGGGGATGGCATTGAATCTATAAATTACCTTGGGCAGTATGGCCATTTTCACAATATTGATTCTTTCTATCCTCCTGAATTTCAACCTTGAAGAATCTGATGATTCCATGTGTTGGGATTGGTTTTCTCATGGAGTATCTTACTGGGTTCTCTGGACTTTCTGAATTAAAATGTTGGACTCTCTTGTTAGGTTAGAAAAGTTCTTCTGGATGATATCCTGAAGTATATTTTTCAACTTGGTTCCATTCTCCCCATCTCTTTAAGGTATCCCAGTCAGATGTAGGTTGTCTTTTTACATAATCACATAGTTCTCAGAGATTCTTTCATTTCTTTTTATTCTTTTTACTTAAATCTTGTCTGCATGTCTAATTTCAGCAAGATGGTCTTCAAGCTCTGAAATTCTTTTCTCTGCTTGGTCTACTCGATTATTGAGGAACCAAAAAACACAGTTCAGTTCATTTATGGTCCCTCTAAACTGTTTATTCAGGTTAACAGCTCCTGTAATGTTTTTCATGGTTCTTAGCATCTTTTCATTGGGTTAGGACATGCTGTCTTAGCTCAGCAAAGTTCACTGTTACCCACCTTCTAAAGCCTACTTCTGTTAATTCATCTATCTCAGCTTCTGCCCAGGTCTGTTTCATTGCTGGAGAGGTGTTGCAATCATTTGGAGAAGAAGAGGCATTCTGGCTTTTTAAGTCTTCAGCATTCTTGTGTGGATTCTTTCTCACCTTTGTGAGTATACCTAGTCTTTGAGAATGCTGAAATTTGGATAAGGTTTTTTGGGAACTTTTTTGTTGATGCTGTTGTTGTTATTGCTTTCTGTTTGTTTGGTTTCCTTTTAACAGTCAGGGATCTCTTCTGTAGAGCTTCTGCAGTTTGGTTGGGGTTTGCTCCAGACAGTATTAGCCTGGGTCCATCCCACACCTGGAGATGTCACCAGTGGAGGCTGCAGAACAGCAGAGATGACTAGTCATCTGCTTTTTCCTCTGGAATCTTTGTTGCAGAGAAGCACCGGCCTGATGACAGTGGGAACACTCCTGTGTATGTTGTCTGATGATGTCTCTTGGGAGGTCTCCACCTCTCAGGATGCATGAGATCAGGGAACCACTTAACAAAGCACTCTGGCGCCCCTTGGTGGAAAGAGTGTGCTTCACTGGAAAGAATTCCACTCATCTAAAGTGCCTAGATTCCTCAGAGCCAGCTTGGGGAAAGACTGAGTTTGCAGAAACCACCTCATTGTTACTGTTTTATGTGTTTGTTTCTCATTTCCTGTTTCACTGCCTTAATTTTTGTTTAATTTTGTTGAGACAGGCTTCAATTATTTTTTCATTTTGTTTTGCATACTATCCATAAATATAACGTAATCATCTTGACATCTAACGTAACTACATTGAAAAATGGATATTACAGTAAATATCTTAAAGTTAAAACAATATATTTTAATCTCATACACCTTCAGTTAAATACAAAACCTATACTGTTCTATTTTCCAGTTTGTTGATATTACAGATCATAATGTCTTACATTGTGCGTCTGTTAACCGATTTGTGGAGATTTATATCTTTTTTTTATATCTAGAAGAACTTTAAGGATTTTATGTAGCATCATTATGATAGGAAAAATTTCTATATGTGTCTGCATATTTACATTTCATAGACAGCTTTATATTTATATATGGTTTCATGATGCCATTAAGCATCATTTTATTTTTCAACATAATGGACTAATTTTAGCATTTCTATTTTTTTTTTTTTTTTTTGAGACGGAGTCTTGCTCTATCACCCAGGCTGGAGTACAGTGGCCCGATCTCAGCTCACTGCAAGCTCCGTCTCCCAGGTTTATGCCATTCTCCTGCCTCAGCCTCCCAAGTAGCTGGGACTACAGGCGCCCACCACCTCGCCCGGCTAGTTTTTTGTATTTTTAGTAGAGACGGGGTTTCACCGTGTTAGCCAGGATGGTCTCCATCTCCTGACCTCGTGATCCGCCCGTCTCCGCCTCCCAAAGTGCTGGGATTACAGGCTTGAGCCACCGCGCCCGGCCATTTCTGTCTATATGCAGAGACTCACTATGTTTCTCAGGCAGATCTTGAACTACTGGTCTTAAGTGACCTGATTGTCTTGACTTCCTAAAGCTGTAGAATTACCGGTATGAACCACTGTGCCTGGCCACCATGTAACAGTTTTTCTTAGGACTGTGCTAGTTTTAATTAACACCTTGAATTTTTATTTTGGAAAGTCTTTATTTTTATCTTGTTTTTGAAGTAAAATAATTTTGAATTAAGTATTATTGGTTAGAATTTTTTTATTACATAAATATTGGGGAAGACATCAGCCTTTTTTGGCTTCAAGTAACCTTTGTATTACTTTTTTCCCTATATTGTTCATCTAAGATGCCTTTCATGAATATATCAGTCTACTTGATGGTGTCTGATAAGTTTTGTGATCCATATTTTAATTTTGTTTTGCAATTTTTGTGTATGTTATGTATTTTAGGGCATGCCCCTTCACACCAGTTACTTGTGTTTTGATGTTTTAGTTGATATTATAATTGTAAATGACAATGTTTGACTCTGTAAAATTTAAGATAGTGTCAAGCAAAATCAAATGTGAATCAACCACATGTCTTCTGCCAGTATAATTACCTCTATGCTTGTCTGCCTGTATAAATATTATTCCTGTATTTTTTATGACTTGTATATTTGTTATGTAAGTTTGTTGTGAGTGGTTATTCAATCTTGTCTAGGTGAGCAATCATAAAAATTCTCCTAATTTCAATATCTATTGTGAATCTATATTATTTTTGTGTGGAAGAGATGTTTTTGGATTTGAAAATAATACTAAAACTATCTGTATCTTTTAAGGTATTATTGTTTATTTTTACTTGTCAAAAAAACGCATAACAAAATTTCAAATATTTTAAAATATTTTGTTTAGACATATTAATTATATTGACAATGTTATGCAACACATCCCTAAAATGTTTTTATTTTGCAAAGCTAAATCTCAATATAAATTAAACAACGACCAATTTTTCTGATTTCCTGGCACTTTGCAAACACCACTGTTTGTTTTATTTTTAAGAGTACAACTGGGGTGCAGCACACCAACATGGCACATGTATACATATGTAACAAACCTGCATGTTGTGCACATGTACCCTAGAACTTAAAGTATAATAAAGAAAAAAAAGAGTATAACTGATTCATATATCTCATACAACCTCTGTCTTTTTGTGGCTGGCTCATTTCATTTTGCATAATATCATCAAGCTTTATATTTATAGTTGTTAGAATATTTCCTCTCTTTAAAATCCTGGCTTATATTTCAGTATTTTTATATTTCAAATTATATCTACTGAATGATTTGGTGACAGAAATTTTCATTGCTCTACCTACCGGCTTTCAGTAACAATGCTGCAATAGTAATGGGTATACAAATAACTCTTTATGTGACTATATATGTGAAAGTTTATATATATGCAACATTCCAATTTATTAGTCCACTTTTTAGCCATTATTCTCATGCCAAATTGTTTTAATTCTTTAGCTTTATAATGTGCTTTGAAATCAGGGACTGTAATGCTTTTCACATTGTATTTTTTTTTTTTTAAATATTGTTTTGAACTTCATTGTCTCTTGAGATTTTATATGCTTTTGGGGCTGCTGTTTCTATTTCTTCAAAAATGCAATAAAAATTAGAAAAAATATAACATTAAATCTGTAGATTACATTAAGCAGTATGGATATCCTCAAAATATTAATCATTTCAACCTTTGAACAGGAGCATACTGAAGTGTGTGTTGTTTAATTTCCATATATGTAAATTTTTAATTTTTCTCTATACTCATTTTATTTTGGTAATAGAATCTATAAAATTTCAGTTTTAACAAATTTGTAAATTTTTTTGGCCTAACAGGTGGTCCATCAAGGAGAATGTTGTATGAGCTATTGAGAAGGTTGTGTATCCTGATATTGTTGAGGAGTCTTCTCTATACCTCTCTTAGAAATAATGGTTTTACGGCGGGGCGCGGTGGCTCAAGCCTGTAATCCCAGCACTTTGGGAGGCCGAGACGGGCGGATCACGAGGTCAGGAGATCGAGACCATCCTGGCTAACACAGTGAAACCCCGTCTCTACTAAAAATACAAAAACTTAGCCGGGCGAGGTGGCAGGCGCCTGTAGTCCCAGCTACTCGGGAGGCTGAGGCAGGAGAATGGCGTGAACCCGGGAGGCGGAGCTTGCAGTGAGCTGAGATCCGGCCACTGCACTCCAGCCTGGGTGACAGAGCGAGACTCCGTCTCAAAAAAAAAAAAAAAAAAAAAAAAGAAATAATGGTTTTACACTGCTTTCAAGTCTTCTCTTCACTTACTAACATGCTGTTTTGTTTTATTTTTATACAGAAAGTGAAGCATCAAAATGTCCTACTATACTTTTACTGGTATCTTGGTGTTTCTTCCATTCTGTCAAATATTTGCTTTATATATTTGGAAACCATGTGAGATACACACACACACACATAAATTTGCCATATGTTCCCACTAAATAAATATATTATTGTTTAATGTCCTTCTTTGTCTTCTTGCAGTTTTAACTTAAAGTACATTTTATAAAATATACCATTTTTGATTTAAGATGTAGCTTGCTTAATACACTTGGACCTCTTTCGCTCTCATTTGATTAATATTTGCATGCAATTTCTACATCCATCTTGTCAGTTTTAGTCTTTTTTTAATCACTAGATCTCAGATTACCCTTGTATAAAGGTAAGTTGGATATCACTTTTTAAATTTTTAAAATAAATCCCTTTATTGAAAGTCTCTTTATTAGAAAATTATATGGAATTTTTAAAGCAGAAAGACATGCTGATGTTACTATATTGTTTTATTTCATTATTTTATCTTTGTCCCTCATTTTCTCTTTTTCTGTTTTTTTGTGTCTTTTTTAAAATTTTTTTTTGAGATGGAGTCTTGCTCTTGTTGCCCAGACTGGAGTGCAATGGCATGATCTTGTTTCACTGCAACCTCTGCCTCCCAGGTGCAAGTGATTCTCCTGCCTCAGTGTCCCAAGTAGCTGGGATTACAGGCACCCGACAGCACACCCAGCTAATTTTTGTATTTTTAGTGGAGACGGGGTTTCCCCATGTTGGTCACGCTGGTATTGAACTCCTGACCTCAAGTGATCTGTCTGCCTTGGTCTCCCAAAATGCTGGGATTACAGGCATGAGCCACTGCACCTGGTCATCTTGTTTATTTTTATATTGATAAGCTTTTAGTTCCTCTTATTTTGCTTTGTGTATCTACACTGACATGTTCTTTGTGGTACCTTAGGAATTACATAAAACCTCTAAAAGATACAATAATAGAAATAATTCTGGTAAAAAAGGAAATTCAGTTGCATGCAAAAAAAAAAAAAAAATTCTCATTACATCTGCCCTTAAACTTGTGATTGATATTGCTTTTTTTTTTTTTTTTTTTTTTTAAGATGGAGTCTCATTCTGTCACCCAGGCTGAAGTGCAGTGGTACGATCTCGGCTCACGGCAAGCTCTGCCTCCTGGGTTCACACCATTCTCCTGCCTCAGCCTCCCGAGTAGCTGAGACTACAAGCACCCACCACCACCACGCCCAGCTGATTTTTTTGTATTTTTAGTAGAGACAGGGTTTCACCGTGTTAGCCAGGATAGTCTCATTCTTCTGACCTCGTGATCCACCCATCTCAGCCTCCCAAAGTGCTGGGATTACAGGCATGAGCCACTGCGCCTGGCCTGATTGATAATGCTAATTGTATCTTTTTATGTGGTATATTTATTAATAGGTATATATAATGATTTCTGTGATTTTCTCTTTCAAATTTTAGAGAATAATTAGAAATGTTTTTTGCACATTATAATGCTATGAAATTCAATTTTTGCATATGTGCATATCTTTCCCAGAAAATAATGTATTTAATATGATTATTTGTTGTTTTGTTGAATCGTGTTATTTTCAGTAGAAGCAGCTGCTTTCAGCATATGTAGGACATATGGAATGCCAATATACTTTTTCAGAATTTGGTTATTTTTGAAGGTTTTTGTCTATTTGCAGGACAGACGTGCTGATGGTATTATACTTACTTGATTGCTGTTTTTTTTCAGGACTTTGACTATATTACACAGTTCCCTTCTGGCCTGCAAAAGTTTTGTTGGCAATTTACTGGCTATCTCATAAGACTACGCTTGCAAATGACACATCACTTTCATCTTGCAGTTTCCAAGATTCTCTTCTTGTCTGTGACTTTGAAATAGTGCTTTTATATATGTTTGTTATCAATATATCTTTGTATCTTAGTTTTTGTGTTGAGCTTCTTCATTTCTATATCAATTTCTCTTTCAAGAGTTTTCAGCTATTCTTTGTTGTATTTTTACATCCAGTTTCTGTTTTTTTGATATTTTTAAATATTTTTGTTCTTGTTCCCATTTTTTTGGTTTTCTATGGTTCTCTGTGTTTCTGTTGCACCCACTGAGCATTATTCAATTTATTTTCCTTTTTAAAAATAAATGTATACATCTCTTTCATGATGTTTTTCTGAAAATGTTGTAATATTTTTGGTGGCACCATATTGCCCTATTTTTTATACATTGTAGTCTTTGATTGAAATTTGGACATTAAAAAATGTTACCTGTCACCATCTTTATAAGATAGCTTTTCCTGGCATAGTCTGAAAACCATTGTCTTGGTTAGAGATTCTGGGAGACTCTCAAACATGTCCTTAGAATATGTCCTGTCAGTGATTTTGTGTTTATTTTTTAGTTAAAGGCATTTATTCGTGTTTCTTCTTAATAGTAATCACTTGCTACAATTGCTTTCTGTCTGTGGTACTGCAGTCTCTCTGCTGCTTTAAGATTTAACTATAGTTTCAGCAGACTTAAACTGTCATTCCAAAGTATGCCACCATTTCTTTCAGCACTATATATTATAATAGGCAGAAACCAGTGTCTGAAAAGGTCTCTAGAAGCAAATAATGAAGATGTATGAATCAGTATTTTCCTTTTATAAAAAAGCCAAAAGTTGGCAATTTTCTTCTAAAGGCCATATGTTATATTGGGGACCAGAAAGAGCTGTGTTAGGTAAACTTAACAGACTTTCCTTTTTCTTCTATGTCACTCTTTGCATTGTGCTCACCTGGGGCACTTCACAAACTTAACTCATTTATAAAATTTCCTCAGATGTATTTTGGTTAGTGTTTTTGTTACATTTATATGTCTACAAAGAAATTAGGACTTTCAGTATTTTGCTTTGCCATCTTGTTTGTAGTTTGTATAATTTTATAGGTGAGATTTGTAAACCATATCCATCTGAGTCTAGTAAGTGAAGTAATCTGTTTTTATTTCTTTCAGGTATATGTTCTCATTTTGCCCAAGACCTTAGACCAGAGCAAGACATAAAAAATTCTTTCCAAAAAGTGGTACTGAGAAGATATGGAAAATGTGGACATGAGAATTTACAATTAACAAAAAGCCATAAGAGTGTAGATGAGTGTAATGTGCACAAAGAAGGTTGTGATGGACTAAACCAGTGTTTGATAACCACTGAGAGCAAAATATTTCAATGTCCTAAATATGTGAAAGTCTTTCATAAATTTTCAAATTCAAGTAGAAATAAGACATACTGCAAAGAAACCTTTCAAATGTAAAAAATGTGACAAATCATTTTGTATGCTTTTATACTTAACTCAACATAGAAGATTTTTCTATTAGAGAGAATTCCTACCAATGTGAAGAATGTGGCAAAATCTTTAACTGGTTCTCACTCCTTACTAGACACAGGGGAAGTCATACTGGAGAGAAATCCTACAAATGTGAAGAATTTGGCAAAGCTTTCAAGCAGTCTTCAACCCTTAATACACATGAGATAATTTATACAAGAGAGAAACCCTACAGATGTGAAGGATCTGGCAAAGCCTTTCACTGGTCCTCACACCTTACTACACACAAGAGAATTCATACTGGATAGAGACCCCACAAATGTGAACAATGTGGCAATGCTTTTAACTGCTCCTCACACTTTACTACACATAAGAGAATCCATACTGGAGAGAAACACTACAAATGTGAAGTGGCAAACACTACAAATGTAAAGAATGTGGCAAAGCCTTTAACTGGTTCTCAACTTTTACTAAACATAAGATAATTCATACTGGGGAGAAACCCTACAAATGTGAAGAATGTGACAAAGGCTTTAACTGTTCTTCAACCCTTTCTAAACGTAAGATAATTCATACTGAAGAGAAACCCTACAAATGTGAAGAATGTGGCAAAAGCTTTAACCTGCCCTCAACTCTTACTAAACATAAGAGAGAATTCATACTGGAGAGAAACCTTTCAAATATGAAGAATGTGGCAAAGCTTTTAACCAATCTTCAACCCTTACTACACATAAAATCATGCTGGAGAGAAACCCTACACATGTAAAGAATGTGGCAAAGGATTTAACTGTTCCTTAACCCTTACTATACACAGGAGAATTCATACTGGAGTGAAGCCCTACAAATGTGAAGAATGTGGCAAAGGCTTTAACTGGTCCTCAACTCTTACAAACCTCAGAGAATTCAAACCCTACAAATGTGGCAAAGCATTTAATGAATCCTCAAATCTTACCATGAATAAGTTAATTCACACTAAAGAGAAACCCCTCAAATGTGAAGAATGTGGCAAAGCCTTTAGCCAGTCCTTACAACTTCCTGCGCATAAAGTAATTCATATTGGAGAGAAGCACTAGAAATGTGAAAAATGTGGCAATACTTTTAGTTGATCCTCAATCCTTACTACAAATAAGATAATTCATGCTGGAGAGAAACCCTACAAATATAAAGAATGTGGCAAAGCTTTTAACTGATCATCAAACCTTACTAAACATAAGAAAATCCATACTGGAGAGAAACCCTACAAGTGCGAAGAATGTGGGAAAGTCTTTTAACAAGTCCTCAATTCTTCACAGACATAAAATAATTCACATTGGATTGAAACTCTACAAAACAGAAAAAGGTGACAATGCTTTTGACAACACCTCAAACTTTTCTAAGCAAGGAAATTCATACTGGAGAGAAACCATATAAATGTGCAGACTGTGGAAAAGCCTTTAACCAGTCCTTAACTCTTACTAAACATAAGAAAATTCATACTGGAGAAAACCCTATGAGTGTGAAAAATATGGCCAAAGCCTTTAACAAGTCCTCCATTTTTAACAAACTTAAGATAATTCATACTGTGGATAAACTCTACAAACCAGAAAGATTTGACAATACTTTTGAGAAAACCTCAAAATTTTCTAAACATAAAAGAAATCATAGTGGTGAGAAATCCTAGAAATGTGAAGAATGTGACAAACCTCTAAATAGTTGTCACACTTAATTGTAGGTAAGCATGACAGGATTGTAGGTAATTTATACTGGACAAAACTACATTTGTGAACAATGTGGCAGAACTTTTAACCAACGCTAATATCTTACATTGCACAGGAAAACATTTATACCTGAGAAAAACTGTACAAATATGAAGACTGTGAAAGCCATTAATATCTGCTCACATATTACTCAACATCAGAGAGTTCGTACTTAATAAAAGCATTGTAAATACAATCACTGTCAAAGGATCTTTCAAAAAATATTAGCCTGTAAAGTGAAGAATAATATTTATTTTGAAGATGAACATTACAAATGTAAAGAGGGTTGCAGTACCTTTAGTTGTATCACAGATCTTACTGTATACATTTTGTACTAGAGGAAACCTCTGAAGTAGTTGTTCAAACTTCATTCAACATCAGGGAATTTATATTGGGAAAAAAAACCCTGCAAATGTAATAATTTTGAAAAAAGACTTTAAAAATCTACAGCTTAGGAAACACCAGAGAGTTATGCTAATATATAGTTTTGCAGATCCAGTAAAAGTTAAAAATACTTAATCCAAAATTCTGTCTTTGTAAATATTAGAGAATTCACTACTTATGTCACTGGCACTTCAGATATTACTCCAAATCAAAATGTTAAGTACAGAAAATAAAACTAAAGTTAGTAGAAAAATTTTTTATATAACTTTAAAAGGAGAGGTTTCTTTGCAGAGTTAAAATTACATTCAAAGTATACTTCATTCCTTGAAAAAATTATATTTTCTGAAAAGTGATTAATTCCATAATACAACTCTCAAATTATTTTCTGCTGTTTCTTCATTGCTCTTAGATTCACATGTAGGCCGGGCGCGGTGGCTCAAGCCTGTAATCCCAGCACTTTGCGAGGCCGAGACGGGCGGATCACGAGGTCAGGAGATCGAGACCATCCTGGCTAACACAGTGAAACCCCGTCTCTACTAAAAATACAAAAAACTGGCCGGGCGAGGTGGCGGGTGCCTGTAGTCCCAGCTACTCCGGAGGCTGAGGCAGGAGAATGGCTTAAACCCGGGAGGCAGAGTTTGCAGTGAGCTGAGATCCGGCCACTGCACTCCAGCCTGGGCGACAGAGCGAGACTCCGTCTCAAAAAAAAAAAAAAAAAAAAAAAAGATTCACATGTAAAAGGCTGTGATCAATTGTTGCTGCATCAAAGATATGAGAGAGTCTTATTTACTAGGTGGGCATTGTTGATGGCCTTTTTCATGAAAGAGTAAGGACATTAACATGTAAGATGCATGATGAAAATCTAAGTGGAGAGGCTCTTTGTGGTTGACTTATAATATTGAGTGATGCATGAGGTAGGTGTTCTGTTTCTTTTTCTTTTTTCTTTATTTTGTTGAGGTAAGTGTTCTGGGTAGTATTCTGCATTATCATTAGAAGAAAACATTTTTAATTTTATTTAACATTAAATAAATGGATACTGCATTTTACTAACTGTACTTCTGTATAATAAAATGTAGTACATTTAATAATGTTAGATTATGTATGAAGTTAATATTTCAATTCAATATTTTTAACATGTTAAATACTATTGTGCATTCAATAAAGTGTTATGTCACTAACTTAAATCTAGTCCACCTTACTCAACAGTATAGGTAAAAGTTGGTAAAAATATTGTGTTTGGTAATATAATGGAATAATATCTCTAGTAATCTATTTTGACAGTGGCTTTAAACTGCAAAGAAGTTTAAAAATATTGTTTCTATGGGTTAAATCTTTATTATTTTATTATTATTTATCTTCGTTTTTCTTAAATTTTTTGGTACATAAATTTTTTTTTTTTTTGAGACAGTTTTGCTCTTGTTGCCCAGACAACAAGAGTGCAATGGCCTGATCTCGGCTCACCACAACCTCCACCTCTCAGGTTCAAACAATTCTCCTGTCTCAGCCTCCCGAGTCACTGGGATTACAGGCACGTACCACCATGCCTGGTTAATTTTGCATTTTTAGTAGAGATGGTGTTTCTCCATGTTGGTCAGGCTGGTGTCGAATTCACGACCTCAGGTGATCCACTTGCCTCGGCCCCCCAAAGTGCTGGGATTACAGGTGTGACTCACTCTACCCAAGCATATATGGTATATTTTGATACAAGAATACTCACATCCGGAGCCGGGCACGGTGGCTCAAGCCTGTAATCCCAGCACTTTGGGAGGCTGAGACGGGCGGATCACAAGGTCAGGAGATCGAGACCATCCTGGCTAACACGGTGAAACCCCGTCTCTACTAAAAAATACAAAAAACTAGCCGGGCGCGGTGGCGGGCGCCTGTGGTCCCAGCTACTCTGGAGGCTGAGGCAGGAGAATGGCGTAAACCCGGGAGGCGGAGCTTGCAGTGAGCTGAGATCTGGCCACTGCACTCCAGCCTGGGCGACAGAGCCAGACTCCGTCTCAAAAAAAAAAAAAAAAAAAAAAAAAGAATACTCACATCCGGGTTGAGGTATCTGTCACCTGTAGCATTTATCTTTTATATTACAAACAATCCAGTTCTACACTTTTAGTTATTTTAAAATAACAATTAAATTGCTATTGATTACAGGCCTATTTTTGTGGTACTAATAAAAAATATATACCTGTATCAATCCATACATTTTTGAGTCCTGAATAAATGTATAATTTTAAAATTTCTTATATATTTCTCTTTGAACATGTGGCCTGTCTGCCTGCAAACACATACAGACTTTTAATTTTGATTTACATACAGTTAAATAGGTTAGTCTAAATATTAGCATTAGCTGAAAGAAAATTATGAAGTAATTAAGTGTGTTTGTGTATGAGTTTGTACTTATTTTCAGAAGAAAAGAGCAATATTGGAACAAAATAAATAATTTTAACAAGGTGACTACCAAAAAATTTAAAACTTCAAAAATGCTGAAACCAAATGTGTATTGTCTGCCTTGTATTGAATTGATTACTATACAATCTATGGCTTATAGTTCTGAATCTCCCAATGCAAATTCTCTGTATTTACTTGCCTGACACTCATGCTATACCCCTAATATTTTTGTTTGTATATATTAGTCCATTTTCATGCTGCTGATGAAGACATATCCAAGACTGGGAAGAAAAAGAAATTTAACTGGACTTACAATTCCACATGGCTGGCGAGGCCTCACAATCATGGTGGGAGCCAAAATGCACTTCTTACATGGCGGTGGCAAGGAAAAGGAAAAAGATGCAAAAGTGGAAACTCCTGACAAAACCATCAGATCTTGTTAGACTTACTACCATGAGAACAGTTCCCCCCATGGTTCTAGTTATCTCCCATCGAGTCCCTCCCACAACATGTGGGATTTATGGGAGTATAATTCAAGTTCAGATTTGGGTGGAGACAGAGCCAAACCACATCATTCTGCCTCTGCCCCCTCCAAATCTCATGTCTGCACATTTCCAAACCAATCACGCCTTCCCAACAGTCCTCCAAAGTCTTAACTCATTTCAGCACTAACTCAAAGGTCCACAGTCCAAAGTCTTATCTAAGACAAGGCAAGTCCCTTCCACCTATGAGCCTGTATAATCAAAAGCAAGTTAGTTACTTCCCAGATACAATGGAGGTAAAGGCATTTGGTAAATACAGCCATTCCAAATGGAGACAATTGGCCAAAACAAAGGGGCTACTGGCCCTATGCAAGTCCAAAATCAAGCAGGGCAGTCAAAGCTCCAAAATGATCTTTGATGACAAGTCTCACATCTGTGTCAAGCTGATGCAAGAGGTGGGTTCCCATGGTCTTGGGCACCTTTGCCCCTGTGGCTTTGCAGGGTACAACCTCCCTTCCAGCTGCATTCACGGGTTGGCATTGAGTGTCTGTGGTTTGTTGGTGCCTCTACCATTCTGGGGTCTGGAGGACAGTGACCCTGTCCTCACAGTTTTACTAGGTGGTGCCCCAGCAGGGACTCTGTGTGGAGACTCTGACCCCACATTTCCCTTCTGCACTGCCCTAGTAGAGGTTCTCCATGAACACCCCACCCCTGCAGCAAACTTCTGCCTGGGCATCCAGGCATATCATACATCTTCTGAAATCTAAGTAGAGGTTCCAAAACTTTAATTCTCGACTTCTGTGCATCCACAGGCTTACCACCACATGGAATCTGCCAAGGCTTGAGGCTTACACCCTCTAAAGCCATGGCCTAACCTCTACATTGGCCTCTTTCAACCACAGCTGGAGTGGCTGGGATGCAGGACATAATTTTCTCCTAGGCCTGCAGGCCTGTGATGGGAGAGACTGCTGCGAAGACCTCTGATGTGCCCCAGAAGCATTTTCCCCATTGTCTTGGGAATTAACATTTGGCCCCTTGTTACTTTTGCAAATTTCTGCAGCAGCTGTCTTGAATTTCTCAGAACATCCATTTCAACCTCTGCCTGTTACCCAATTCCAAAGGCACTTCCACATTTTGGGTATCTTTATAGCAACACCCCACTCTACTGGTACCAATTTACTGTATTAATCTGTTTTCACACTGCTGATAAAGACATACTCGAGACCGGGAAGACAAAGAGGTTTAATTGAACTTACAGTTTTACATGGCTGGGGAGGCCTCAGAATCATAGTGAGCGGCAAAAGGCACATCTTACATGGCAGCAGCAAGAGAAAAGGAGAAAGATGCAAAAGCGGAAACCCATGATAAAACCATCAGGTCTCATGAGACTTACTCACTACCATGAAAACAGTATGGGGGAAACTGCCACCAGGACTCAAATTATCTCCCATTGGGTCCCTCCCACAAGTGGGAATTATGGGAGTACAATTCAAGATTTGGGTGAAGACACAGAGCCAAACCATATTTTATTTATATATATGTACACACACACACATATACATGTATGTATATATTATGGTTAATGAATTATTCATTATGTGAATAATTCATTATATATAAATATATATACATGTATGTATATATTTTAGTTAATAAATTATTCATTACATGAGCTAGCCTGTAATTAAAAGATTTTTATAAAATTTAGTAGTGCAGACAAAATAATTTTGATGTAATTCCATAATTAGTGTATTAAATTACATTTTATTTAGTTACAACACTCCGCTTTGTTCTTTTAATTGGAGAATCCTATGTAAGCTTTCTTTTCTTTATTGCTCCTTTCTGTTTTTATAATTGATATATTGAGTCAATGTTTAGGTATTAGGGAAGCTTAATAAGTCATGAGAATGTTTTTATATATAAATGTAAGAAACACACCTGTCAGTTTTTGCTGTGTAACAGATGCTCCATAATACGTCACAAATATTTCTGCTAAAGTTAGTTTGTAATTTCAAGTCAGTGATGGAAAATATCAATGGTGAAGAAATAAAATTGATTCTTCAGGTGAAGAGAACATTATTTCCAGGCTGCAAAGCTGAATCTTGCTGAATTCAACCCATTTATGCCTGAGGTTACAATTTTTTGAATTTTTGCAATCAGATTTTTGGTGATGACCTTGAGCCATAGGATATAAATAACTCCCACATGCTTAGCGATCCAATAATGGAACACTAGGCATAAATGGATCATGGAGAAATTCTGCATGTATTATTTCCTAATTATCTTCAGTTTTGTTTGTCTCATTATGTGTATTCTAACCATGTATGCATCACAGCCCTTCTTCTTTACTGTGTTATAGCTACAGTTTACTCACTGTTGTCTTCATGCCATGTCATTTCAAATGGTACTTTGTAGGTTTTGATGAGCAAGTTGCTATTTTTAATACACTGAAAAATTATTTTTAACTGACGAGTTTGCTTATCAATATAAATTTCAGATCATTTAATTAAGATGAAAAGTATACACTATCCACAGGTAACAGGATTAAATCAGCATTGTTTTTCTTTGTAAAAGAAAAATCTTGGCTGGGCATGGTGGCTCAAGCCTGTAAATCCCAACGCTTTGGGATGCTGAGATGAGCAGATACCTGAGGTCAAGAGTTCATGACCAGCCTGATCAACATGGAGAAACCCCGTCTCTACCAAAAATACAAAATTAGGCAGGTGTGGTGGCACATGCCTATACTCCCAGTTACTTGGGAGGCTGAGGCAGGAGAATCGCTTGAGCCTGGGAGGCAGATGTTGTGGTGAGCCGAGATCGCACAATTGCACTCCAGCCATGTGCTAGAAAATGTACCTTAGAAATAAAATTTTTAAGAGAGCTAATGGTAAGTGAATAATTTTAAATTTAATTTTCTATGATATACTTATAGCACAATGTACATTTCCATGCAGAATCTTCTATTTTTAAGTTTGAGTATGAAATGTTGGAGAATAATAAAATAACTTCTGTGATTTGAAATATAGAAACATGTTTCTTTTCCATATTGATATTATAATTTGGAGGAATTTCTCACTCTCATTTTATCTTAGTGTTACAAGTTTTTTTTAGTGTTAATTTTTTTTTTATTTTTAGTTTTTTTTTTTTTTTTTTTTAGTGTTACAAGTTCAGTCTACAGTTTTTAGTCACCAAACTGTAGCCAACTTCTTAGTCATTTTCTCTGGAAAAGCTTCAGAGATTATGATAGCTTTTTGGTTAAAACATTTCCTGTTATTTTGCATGCAAACTAGTTTACTGTGTTCACAGAGTGGCCAGTCATTGGACCATAAGCAACACCTGCCCCCTTCGTGTCTTTCACACCATTACCATCAGCACCAGAAACTCCAGGTGCCCCAATCTTAAAGTAAAAATCCTAAAGTACATTGGCTCCTCCCTTGCAGTGTGCTGGGTCCAGAACATGCTGTCAAATATCAGAGTTTCTATGGTTATTGTTGTGGGAAGTCAGGGACCCCGAACGGAGGGACCTGCTGAAGCCATGGCAGAAGAACATAAATTATGAAGATTTCATGGACATTGGTTAGTTCCCCAAATTAAGACTTTTATAATTTCTTATGCCTGTCTTTACTGCAATCTCTGAACATAAATTGTGAAGATTTCATGGACATTTATCACTTTCCCAGTCAATACTCTTATAATTTCCTATGCCTGTCTTTACTTTAATCTCGTAATCCTGTCATCTTCATAAGCTGAGGATGTATGTCGCCTCAGGACCCTGTGATGATTGCGTTATCTGCACAAATTGTTTGTAAAGCATGTGTGTTTGAACAATATGAAATCTGGGCACCTTGAAAAGAACAGAATAACAGTGATTTTCAGGGAACAAGGGAGAAAATCATAAGGTCTGACAGTCTGCAGGGCTGGGCAGAACAGAGTCATATTTCTCTTCTTACAAAAAGCTAATAGAAGAAATATCACTGAATTCTTTTCCTCAGCAAGGAATAGCCCTGGGAAAAGAATGCATTCCCAGGGGGAGGTCTCGAAAATGGTCACTCTAAGAGTGTCTGTCTTATGCAGTTGAAGATAAGGGATGAAATACGCTCTGGTCTCCTGCAGTGCCCTCAGGCTTGCAATGATTAGGAAATTCCAGCCTGGTGAATTCTAGTCAGACCAGCTGTCTGCTCTCAAACCCTGTTTCCTGTTAAGATGTTTATCAATGACAATGTGTGCCCAGCGGGACATGGACCTTCATCAGTAATCCTAGTTTCACCCTGGCCTTGTGATCTCACTCTGCTTCCCTGCCCTTGTGATCTTTTATTGATCTCTGAAACATGTGATTTCTGTGACCCACTCCCTATTCATACCCCCCTCCCCTTTTGAAATCCCTAATAAAAACTGACTGGTTTTGTGGCTCAGTGGGGCATCAAGAACCTGCCGACATGTGATGCAACCCCCAGAGACCCAGCTGTAAAATTTCTCTCTTTTGTACTCTTTATTTCTCAGACCAGCTGACACTTAGGGAAAATAGAAAATAACCTACATTAAAATATTGGGGGCTGGTTCCCCCAATAGGTTATGACTGACAAAATAAATGACAAAAACACCCCAAAACTACATATTTTTGATAATATTCAGCCAAGATTATGACAAAGACACCAACAATATTTCAAACACTGTCCTCCTTCTATGATGTTTTAAAAATATATTCTTTGACAGATAAAATGTGTATGTTTTCTGTAGCACATAATATTTAGAAGTATATATATTGTTAAATGATTAGTTCTAGGTAATGCTTTACCTCCATAGTTAACATTTTTTTTTTTTTTTTTTTTGAGACGGAGTCTCACTCTGTTGCCCAGGCTGGAGTGCAGTGGCACTATCTCGGCTCACTGCTAGCTCCGCCTCCCGGGTTTACGCCATTCTCCTGCCTCAGCCTCCCGAGTAGCTGGGACTACAGGCGCCCGCCACCTCGCCCGGCTAATTTTTTTGTATTTTTAGTAGAGACGGGGTTTCATTGTGCTAGCCAGGATGGTCTCGATCTCCTGACCTCGTGATCCGCCCGTCTCGGCCTCCCAAAGTGCTGGGATTACAGGCTTGAGCCACCGCGCCCGGCCCATAGTTAACATTTTTATGGTGAGACCATATGACATTGTCTTATTATTTTTCAAAAAAACAAACACATTATGAACTATAGTCACCATGTTGTACAAGAAATCTCTTGAACTTATTCCTCCTATCCAACTATAATTATGTATTTTTGACAAACATATTTCCAGCCCTCCATTTCTTCTAAATACCTTGGCACCTGATAGTCACCATTTTACTCTCTACATCACTGAGGTTTAAATTATTTGAAATCCATATGTAAGTAAAATAATGAGATATTAATCTTTCTGTGCCTGGCTTATCTCAACTAATGTAATGTCCTCCAGCTTAATCCATGCTATTGAAAGTAATAGAATTTTCTTTTTTTTTAGGCCAGGAGTGGTGGCTTTCACCTGTAATCTCAGTACTCTGGGAGTCTGAGGCAGGTGAATTGCTTCAGCCAAAGAGTTTCAGACTAGCCTGGGCAACGTGGTGAAATCTCATCTCTAGAAAAAAATACAAAAAAAAAAAAAAAATCAGCTGGGCATGGTGGTGCATACCTGTAATTCCAGCTACTTTGGAGGTTGAGGAATGGGAATCTCTTGAACCAAGGATGCCAAGGTAGCAATGAGACAAGATCGTGCCACTGCACTGTAGCCTGGGAGACAGAGAGAGACTTAGTTTCAAAAACAACAACAAAAAATTATTTTTAAAATAATAAATAGTGGCCGGGCGCGGTGGCTCAAGCCTGTAATCCCAGCACTTTGGGAGGCCGAGACGGGCGGATCACGAGGTCAGGAGATCGAGACCATCCTGGCTAACACGGTGAAACCCCGTCTCTACTAAGAAATACAAAAAACTAGCCGGGCGAGGTGGCGGGCGCCTGTAGTCCCAGCTACTTGGGAGGCTGAGGCCGGAGAATGGCGGGAACCCGGGAGGCGGAGCTTGCAGTGAGCTGAGATCCGGCCACTGCACTCCAGCCTGGGCTACAGAGCGAGACTCCGTCTCAAAAAAAAAAAAAAAAAAAAAAAAAAAAAAATAATAATAAATAGCATTCTATTGTGTATATATACCACAGTGTCTTTATTTACCCATTAGATGTTGAAGTGAAGGTTCTGTATTTTGGCTATTGTGAAGAGTGCTACAAACAACATAGAAGTAAAAATATTTCTTCATTCTGATTTCATTTGTTGTGGATATATATCCAATAGTACAACTGCTGTTTTACATGGTAGTTTAAGTTTTTAAAGAAATCTACCTTTCATAATGGCTGTCCTCATTTACATTCAAACCAACAGTGTGCAAGCATTCTTTATTCTTCAAATCTTTACCAACATTTTTTCTTTTGAATAAGTCACTCTATCAGGAGTAAGTGTATAACTGATAGTTTTTTTAGCTTGCCTTTCAATGATAATACTTTACCTTGAAAAATTTCTTCTATTTTGCCAAAAAACCCTGCAGTTACATGTTTATGGCAGCATTATTCACAGGAGCAAAGACAGAGTTAAACAAGGTACCTATGAATCTTAGACTGAATAAGGAAAATGAGGTACTTATACTATGTAATACTATGCAGCCACAGAAAAGAATGATGTTTTTTGCAGCAATGTGAATGCAGCAGAAGGCCATTATTATAAGCAAATTAACCCTGATCAGTAAAACAAATGCCACATGTTCTCACATACATGTGGAAGGTAAACATTGGGTGCACATGGAAACAAAGAGACAAACAATGAACACTGGGATTCTTAAAAAAAGAGAGACAAGCATTGAAAAACTACTTGTTAGGTATAATGTACACTATTTGGGCAATGGGATTATTAAGTGCCTAAATGTCAGCATCATGCAGTATACCTGTGATACAACTCGGCACATGTACCCCCGAATCCAAATAAAAATCATAAAATGTTTTGTGCTATAATAACATGTTACATTTTTCTAGTTCTTGGTTAATAGTTGGAATTTGGGGTGAAAGACACAGAAGTATGTTTCCTTTGGGCACGGGGTGAATGTTTCTATGCCAGGTCTCCCTACATTTTATGAGCTAACATCTCTGAACGCTCTTGGCCTATTGCCCAAGAAGTGTTTTCTTCCCATGTATGTGGCCAAAATAAATGACTCTAAATATTTGGTTTTTATTTATTAACTGTACATTGGACTATAATTTGTTACTCTACTCTTTGGGGAATAAATTTCAGTATACAACCTGCATTGCTATAATAAATATATTATTCCTTTAGTTTTGATTCTTCAGAAGATGATTCAATTCCCTAGTGAATCAAAATTGAAAGAAGAATAACTCCTTAGGGTAATAGATGTAGAAAGACCCATTACTTTTGATCAACTTCTTCACTCCCAGCCCCAGACAATCATCATTCCACTCCCTGCTATTATGAGTTTGACTTTTTTATATTCTATGTAGAAAGGAAAACGTGGTATTTTTTTTCTGTGCTGGCTTATTTTACTTAGAATAATTCTTCCAGGTTTATTAATGTTGTTGTATTTTCTTTATCCATTCATGTGTTGATGGACACTTAGGCTGATTTCACACCTTAGCTATTGTGAGTAATCCACTTTCTTTTCTTTCATTTGTTTTTATATCTCTTCATTCCTTCCTTTTTTATTTCTAGAAGTATTTTACTTTTAATATATAAATTATGACTGTTAAATACCTTCATTTCTATACCTTTTTTGGTTAATAATTTGACTGATTGAAAACTAAGTTCTTCAAAAATGTTTTGGATCAAGGCCATTACTTCATCATTAACATAATTTGAGACAAAATAGCAATGAAAATCAACATCGATTAGTGAAGCAACTATGATCTAGCCCCTGGGTATCATTTCCTCTCCCACCAACATGAAAGCAGCATCTTTGTGTCATCTCTCCCAGTTCTAAGAAAGAGGTTTCTGATCAAATTGATCAGCATAAAATTTTATAAAATTTAACATATTTGGTCTGAGAATTAATCTACTACCAGCGAAGTTGGTCTTTTGATATGTATTGTGTTATGCTGTTCTATTTAAATTTTTAGAAAAACTAAACTGACAAAGCAAACATTTAACTTTTTTGAAAACTAAAAATGTTTAAGACACATTTTTGTAGAAACTAAAACTAAAAATAATTCCAAATTTTTAGAGAACATCTATCAAATACTTCAAGTTACCTTCCTCTGACAGTAGATATGTATTTTTCAATATTGCTATAATGGAGCTTTGGCTGTGCTTTGTGGCCAACTGTCATTTGTATCCTATTTTGTTGTGTAGTATCTATGTTATGCATTTTACATTTTAAAAGTTGTAGTCCATGCAATGTAATTTTCAAACAATTGATCAACCTTTTTCCATGTCAAACTCTCTGCTAAATCAGAAGACACTTTATTTCACTCTTCAAAGGCATTTTAACTGCCTGAAAAGCAAAGGGACAGTTCAAGTGAGTGTGCCAAGCTGCACAATCTGTTGAAACTTACACAAGTGTCAAGCTATAGAAATTCACACAAGTAATCTTCTGGTGAAAGAGGGTGCACTTCAACAGCATTATCACAGCAATGTGGAATAGTTGTAATAAAATTAAAGATGAAATCACTGCCTTCCAGGAAAAGGAGTTAAGACTCCATCTCGAAACAAAATGTTGATAATAAAAAATACAAAACAAAGCATGATAATGTTGATGGCTGTTGTGAGACCTTGGTTCTTGTCTTCTTAGTTTTAAAACATTTAAACAAGAGACACAAAACAAAGAAGATGCAACATGGAGTAATTTATTGCAAAGTAGAAATGCTATTTTAAAAGTTAGGTGAAGAGGCCGGGCATGGTGGCTCATGCCTGTAATTCCAGCACTTTGGGAGGCCGAGACAGGTGGATCATGAGGTCAAGAGATTGAGACCATCCTGGTCAACATGGTGAAACCCTGTATCTACTAAAAATACAAAAATTAGCTGGGCATGGTGGCATGTGCCTGTAATCCCAGCTACTCGTGAGACTGAGGCAGGAGAATTACTTGAACCAGGGAGTTGGAGGTTGCAGTGAGCAGAGGTCATGCCACTGCACTGCAGCCTGGCAACAGAGACTCTGTTTTAAAAAAAAAGAAGCAGAAAGAAGAAAGAAGAAGAAAGGAGGAGGAGGAGGAGGAGGAGGAGGAAAAAAACAGGGTGAAGAATAGCCAGTACTCCCTGAGAGAAAAAAAGATTCAGGGTAGCATGAGACAGCAGGCCGCGCATAGTGGCTCACGCCTGTAATCCCAGCACTTTGGGAGGCTGAGGTGGGAGGATCACCTGAGGTCAGGAATTCGAGACCAGCCTGGAAAACATGGTAAAACACTGTCTCCACTAAAAATACAAAAAACTAGCTGGCTTCGTGGCAGGCACCTGTAATCCCAGCTACTCAGGAGGCTGAGGCAGGAGAATTGCTTGAACCCAGGTGGCGGAGGTTGCAGTGAGCCAAGATTGCACCATTGCACTCCAGCCTGGGCAACAAGACCGAAACTTCATCTCAAGTTTTAAAAAAAGAAAAAAAGAAAGAAAGAATGAGACAGCAAAGACTGGAACTAGGGACATTCCATTTGTGGGAGTCTTACATAATTATTTATAAGGAGGTGGGAAGAGATGTTACTAATAAGCATGTTCTTGGTGGTCCTCTTGGTACACAGACACAGTACCTGTACATGTTTCTTTATATGTCACATATCTCATTAACATCTTAAATCTCCACACAAGTGTGGTTTTTTTTACTATTATAATGAGTAAAAGGTCAGTTAGAGGACAAGTAAAATCAAAATGTGCTCTCTGCAGGGGAATTTCCCTACTGGAGAGAGCTTTTCTTGAATGAGCTGAAATCCAATGTAAATGCCGGTGCTTATTGTGTTGGCAGTCTGCAGTCGTCGTGCAATTGCCATGGTTGCTGCATCCCCAGGACACAGCCACTCTCTTGACTACCTAGCTTGCCTCAATAGTATTTGTCTTGATTTATTCCCATCTATCAACTCTGAGACTCAGATTAAGCTGTTCTGTCAACATTGTCAAGAGGGGGAAAATTAAAAATTTTAAATCAAATATATTTGAGCTTGATTTGGGTCACTAGCTGTGTATCCAAGAGAAATTATTTTACATTTTTGGAGCCTCAATATGAATAAACATTATTTTCCCCAAGACTGTTTTAATTCATGCATGGTAGCTAGAATACATGAAAGTCTTGTCTAAATATTAAACATTTAAGAGAAAGAAAATCATTCATTTTTCAAATATATAAGTGAGTTGGTACATTTTGTCATATTTAGTGTATTTTTTCTTTTTTAAAAAAAGTCCAAAATACTAATTTGTGCATGTGTGTGTGTGTAATAATAGACTGTTTCTAAGTTATGACTTTGCTAATTTTCACATATGGTTTTGACTGCTACTGTCGGATTTAGGTTAAATTTCAAATCCATTGTGTGATTTTTAGGGTCATTTTGGGGAACAAAATATATTTGACCTTGACTGTTTGGGGAAACTTGGCTTCATTTCTGCCCTCTTTCTTTTTTTTTATATGTGGTGCTTTAAAAATGACTAGGATTCAAATAAGGTTGATTTGGAATCAAGCAACAGAAATTCCCAGAAAAGGCTGAGGGAAATAGCTACTGGATAGTGCCTTTCTGTGATTTATACATGAAACAGAGTTCAATAAAATTTATAAAGTTATTGCAAGATTTTTGGCCGGGCTCAGTAATGCACGCCTGTAAGCCCAGCACTTTGGGAGCCTGAGGCAGGTGGATCACCTGAGGTCAGATCTAAAAAAAAAAAAAAAAAAAAAAAAAATTATTGCAAGTTTTTAAAAATTAGAAACTAATTGCCTTCAACATATTAGTCTGTTGTCTTAGTTTGTCTATGTCAACCCTACCATGCAGAAACTTTAATTACAGAAAAGGATACTGCTGCTGCAATAAGATTTGGAACAAATACTTATATGCTTATAAACATTCCTCCTTAATAATCCTTAGATACATGTCATTCTGGTTCAATCCTTTTTGCACAACTGTTTGTAAGTCCAGAGACTCCTTCCTACCAAGGTCAAGCCACAGTATTTCCAGCTATTTATTTATTTATTGAGATGGAGTCTCGCTCTGTCATCAGGCTGGAGTGCAGTGGCACAATCTCGGCTCACTGCAACCTCCGCCTCCCAGGTTCAAGTCATTCTCCTGCCTCAGAATCCCAAGTAGCTGTGGTTATAGGCGTGCACCACCACACCCAGGTAATTTTTGTATTTTAGTAGAGACAGGGTGACACCATGTTGGCCAGGATGGTCTCGATCTCTTGACCTTGTGATCCACCTGCACACGTGGTGTCAAAGAAAAGAGGAGGAATTCACCTCTGTTGAAATGTACCTGCTTTTTAATAAGCCACCTGTGTTTACATATGCAAGCCTCCAGCTTGCTTATCAGCTTGTAGCTTGACTTTTCAGGCTGTTTTCTGTTAGAAAAGAAATGGTTTGGGGGCTGCTTTTTAGTAAAGAAAAATTCCAGTGAGAGAACTCCTTTACCCTCTCTAAATGCCTAAAACAATTTCTTAATAACTCCTGTATTATTCCCTCCTCAGGAGAAGTATCCCTAATTGCTGTCATGGGGTGTCAGATGATGCATCTTTCTGGATACTTCCTGCTGAAAAGGGGCATCATGTTGGGGAACAGCAGTGAGGCTCCTGCTGAGGTTGATCTAAGAGTCCTTGAAAGAATGGTGTGTCCAGGCCGCCTGTGTGTACAGGCTCATACCTGTAATCCTAGCACTTTGGGAGGCCGAGGCAGGTGAATTACCTGAGGTCAGGAGTTCAAGATTAGCCTAGCCAACAGGGTGAAACCTAGTCTCTTATAAAAATACAAAAATTAGCCAGGCATGTGTGCCTGTAATCCAAGCTACCAGGGAGGCTGAGGCAAGAGAATTGCTTGAACCCCAGGAGGCGGAAGTTGCAGTCAGTCAAGATCGCACCACTGGTGCCAGAGACTTCATCGCAAAACAAACAAAAAAAGAATGGTGTGTCCATATGTGGCACTGTTTGCAACATTATTTGGTGTTTGACTGCTTCTGGGTAAAATGAGATAATTTTTACTAGAAGGGTTAAAATATAGGATTAGAATATGCATATTTAGATGACTAGGGAATACTTTTAGGTTTAGGCCATTTTTATAACTTTCAATATGATTGGGAGAAACACATCATCCGAGGGCTAAAGTAACTTTAGTGTTAATCTTGGCAATGCCTTTCCTTTAATTATTAAACTCTTTATTTCCACAGACCATCTTATAACATACTTAAACTTTCTGATTCGCCCTAAACATCCATTCTTTAAACAACCAGTCATTTCCTTTTAGAACAAGAATTTACCATACAAGATTCTTCCTTATATAAAATCTCTTTCTTTGTAACTGTCTTTCTATAGCTTTGAGTGCATCATATTACCAATTTTTAATGAAAAATCCCACCAAGCTCCGTGAAGTAAAACTTTCATGCTTGGCCAGGCGCGGTGGCTCAAGCCTGTAATCCCAGCACTTTGGGAGGCCGAGACGGGCGGATCACGAGGTCAGGAGATCGAGACCATCCTGGCTAACATGGTGAAACCCCGTCTCTACTAAAAAATACAAAAAACTAGCCGGGCGTGGTGGCGGGCGCCTGTAGTCCCAGCTACTCGGGAGGCTGAGGCAGGAGAATGGCGTAAACCCGGGAGGCGGAGCTTGCAATGAGCTGAGATCTGGCCACTGCACTCCAGTCTGGGTGATAGAGCGAGACTCCGTCTCAAAAAAAAAAAAAAAAAAAAAAAACTTTCATGCTTACTTCTTGTCTGTAACTATTGCCCCGATACGAGGATAATTAAGCAAAACAACCTTGACTAAATCTTTCCTGCAATTATTAATACTGTTATAAGGTGGTAATTAGGCAAAGTATTACAGCAATTAGAATGTTGCAACCAGAATTACACATTGCAGGTGCCAAAGTGTATAGTTCTATTGCAAATAGTAGAGTGACTATAACAATTCCTGCAACAGCTGCGTAATAGATAATTTTTGTTGTTTTAGAGATGAAGTTTTGCTCCTGTTGCCCAGGCTGGAGTGCAAAAGTGCAATCTCAGCTCACCACAACCTCAGCCTCCCAGGTTCAAGCCATTCTCTCACCTCAGCCTCCTGAAGAGCTGGAATTACAGGCCTGTGCCACCACGCTCAGCTAATTTTGTATTTTTACTAGAGACAAGGTTTCTCCATGTTGGTCAGACTGGTCTCAAACTCCCGACCTCAGTTGATCCACCTGCCTCAGCCTCCCAAAGTGCTGGGATTACAGGCCCGAGCCACTGCACCTGACAATAATTTTTGTTTAAAATTTTACTTGCCAAATTAATAGCCTATCAACGAAAAAAAGTCCAGGACCAGATGGATTCACAGCTGAATTCTACCAGAGGTACAAGGAGGAGCTGGTACCATTCCTTCTGAAACTATTCCAATCAATAGAAAAAGAGGGAATCCTCCCTAACTCATTTTATGAGGCCAACATCATCCTGATACCAAAGCCTGGCAGAGACACAACAAAAAAAGAGAATTTTAGACCAATATCCCTGATGAACATCGATGCAAAAATCCCCAATAAAATACTGGCAAACCGGATCCAGCAGCACATCAAAAAGCTTATCCACCATGATCAAGTGGGCTTCATCCCTGGGATGCAAGGCTGGTTCAACATACCAAAGTCAATAAACGTAATCCAGCATATAAACAGAACCAAAGACAAAAACCACATGATTATCTCAATAGATGCAGAAAAGGCCTTTCACGAAATTCAACAGCCCTTCATGCTAAAAACTCTCAATAAAGTCGGTATTGGCGGAATGTATCTCAAAATAATAAGAGCTATTTATGACAAACCCACAGCCAATATCATACTGAATGGGCAAAAACTGGAACAATTCCCTTTGAAAACTGGCACAAGACAGGGATGCCCTCTCTCACCACTCCTATTCAACATAGTGTTGGAAGTTCTGGCTAGGGCAATCAGGCAAGAGAAAGAAATAAAGGGTATTCACTTAGGAAAAGAAGAAGTCAAATTGTCCCTGTTTGCAGATGACATGATTGTATATTTAGAAAACCCCATTGTCTCAGCCCCAAATCTCCTTAAGCTGATAAGAAACTTCAGCAAAGTCTCAGGATACAAAATTAATGTGCAAAAATCACAAGCATTCTTATACACCAGTAACAGACAAACAGAGAGCCAAATCATGAATGAACTTCCATTCACAATTGCTTCAAAGAGAATGAAATATCTATGAATCCAACTTACTAGGGATGTAAAGGACCTCTTCAAGGAGAACTACAAGCCACTGCTCAGTGAAATAAAAGAGGACACAAACAAATGGAAGAACATACCATGCTCATGGATAGGAAGAATCAATAGCGTGAAAATGGCCATACTGCCCAAGGTAATTTATAGATTCAATGCCATCCCCATCAAGCTACCAATGAGTTTCTTCACAGAATTGGAAAAAACTGCTTTAAAGTTCATATGGAACCAAAAAAGAGCCCTCATCTCCAAGATAATCCTAAGTCAAAAGAACAAAGCTGGAGGCATCACGCTACCTGACTTCAAACTATACTACAAGGCTACAGTAACCAAAACAGCATGGTACTGGTACCAAAACAGAGATATAGACCAATGGAACAGAACAGAGTCCTCAGAAATAATACCACACATCTACAGCCATCTGATCTTTGACAAACCTGACAAAAACAAGAAACGGGGAAAGGACTCCCTATTTAATAAATGGTGCTGGGAAAATTGGCTAGCCGTAAGTAGAAAGCTGAAACTGGATCCTTTCCTTACTTCTTATACGAAAATTAATTCAAGATGGATTAGAGACTTAAATGTTAGACCTAATACCATAAAAACCCTAGAAGAAAACCTAGGTAATACCATTCAGGACATAGGCATGGGCAAGGACTTCATGTCTAAAACACCAAAAGCAACGGCAACAAAAGCCAAAATTGACAAATGGGATCTAATTTAACTAAAGAGCTTCTGCACAGCAAAAGAAACTACCATCAGAGTGAACAGGCAACCTACAGAATGGGAGAAAATTTTTGCAATCTACTCATCTGACAAAGGGCTAATATCCAGAACCTACAAAGAACTCAAACAAATTTACAAGAAAAAAACAAACAACCCCATAAAAAAGTGGGCAAAGGATATGAACAGACATTTCTCAAAAGAAGACATTCAGACACCCAACAGACACATGAAAAAATGTTCATCATCACTGGCCATCAGAGAAATGCAAATCAAAACCACAATGAGATACCATCTCACACCAGTTAGAATGGCAATCATTAAAAAGTCAGGAAACAACAGGTGCTGGAGAGGATGTGGAGAAATAGGAACGCTTTTACACTGTTGGTGGGATTGTAAACTAGTTCAACCATTATGGAAAACAGTATGGTGATTCCTCAAGGATCTAGAACTAGAAGTACCATATGACCCAGCCATCCCATTACTGGGTATATACCCAAAGGATTATAAATCATGCTGCTATAAAGACACATGCACACGCATGTTTATTGTGGCACTATTCACAATAGCAAAGACTTGGAATCAACCCAAATGTCCATCAGTAACAGACTGGATTAAGAAAATGTGGCACATATACACCATGGAATACTATGCAGCCATAAAAAAGGATGAGTTTGTGTCCTTTGTAGGGACATGGATGCAGCTGGAAACCATCATTCTCAGCAAACTATCGCAAGAACAGAAAACCAAACACCGCATGTTCTCACTCATAGGTGGGAACTGAACAATGAGATCACTTGGACTCGGGAAGGGGAATATCACACACTGGGGCCTATCACGGGGAGGGGGGAGAGGGAAGGGATTGCATTGGGAGTTATACCTGATGTAAATGACGAGTTGATGGGTGCTGACGAGTTGATGGGTGCAGCACGCCAACATGGCACAAGTATACATATGTAACAAACCTGCACGTTATCCACATATACCCTAGAACTTAAAGTATAATAAATAAAAAAAAGAATATACTTACACACAAAAAATTTTTTGCTTGCCAAGATATAACATTTTCCTTTGGGGATCTATGAAATTACAAATACAATCTCATGTATAATTAAAATCTCCCTGCATATATGCGTTTTTAAAAGTTCTAATATTTGGCAGTAAATTTTGAGAGAAAAGGGCAGAAATATAAAAAAGTATTTAGTGAGGAGGAAGTGAGATTGAGTAAGATGAGTAGCTCTCACTTATCTTTTATGGTTTTCAGCTTAAGTCCCTCTATTTTTTCACACTGATATTTAGGACACTCCTCTGGGCCATCAAGTGTTGCTCCCTCAGCTCTTCAGGCTTTGTGTCACGTATTCAGAAGTTGATACCTGTAACTTTTACTGCTGAAGGAGAACAGTGTATGGCCCTTCCTAGCTTGGCTTAGAGAAGGAGAGAGGGGAGAGTTTTCAGTAATACCAAATCTGGGTTAAATAGAGATGGTTCTATTTCCTGGGGTTGGGCTTTTTCTAGTTGTGTTAATTACTGTTGGAAGATCCAAGTGAAAAGCTTGGCGAAGGATTTTAATGACTTTCCATGGGCTGGAGGCTGGCAAATAGAGTTTGCCATCCTCTGACTGTAGCCATCCTGAGAACTGGAAAGTATGCCCTTGAGAAGTGACCTATTTTATTTCTTCAGAAAAGTACTGAGGTTTAATTTCTCTTGTAGGGCCTTCCTAGATTAGAACGGCTTGAAGTGTGTTGATGCCTTGGGGCTTCCTTTCCACTGACTTAGCTACCTATTTCCTTTGGCTATTGATTTGTTTCTCTTGATGTCCCTTACAATGCATCACTGACATTTCTCATGGAATGAAAACCGAGGATAATAACCTGTTAATTTCCTGTTGATATTTTATAGAAGATCCATTAGTGGTAAGAAAATGTCTTTCCTTTTAAATGGCGGCATGAGCATGGAGAACTAAGAAAGCATGCTTGGAGTCAGTGGAAATGTTAGCTACCTTTCCCTTGCTTAATTCAAGTTTTCTTGTAAGAGCTATTAGCCCAGTTAGTTGAGCACTTGTGTCTGGAGAGAGACATTCTTTAGAGTGACTACAGCTTATCCTGGCTTATTTCTTGCTATACTGGTTGTTGGCTAAGGGCTCCACCTAGAAGACAGTAATTCTGCCATGTTACACGGGGTGTAAACAGTTATTTCCTAAGGTTAATTTAGAGGCTTTTCTGACTAGAACTACTGTGACAGTGGCTTGGAGGCATGTGTAAATAACATGTGCTCCTAACTGCAACTAAGAGGTTGAGAAAAATATTAAGGTTTTCCTGAGATGCCCCTTTACAGTCATGCTACGGGAAGAGGGCAGGCCTAGATTTGAAAGGTAAAGAAAGACAGACTGGCTCTAGTGTTTAAAAGATCTATTTTCTTTCCTTCAATTTCCAGAATCACCCAGGGCTTCTGTGCTGTAATGGCAGTTTGAGCTGCTGGAGACAGGGCTTTGAACCCTGGGACCCATCAGTCATGCTGGACCATCTGTGAGACTAGTCATAAACCCAGCAACCTTTGTCTCTGGGGGCAGTTTGATTTCCAGTGGTCTTCATCACAGGTTGGACAGGGTCAAGGTGGCTGCTTCTTGCTGTTTGGGCATTCCTTCTTAAAATGCCCTGACTTACCACACCAATGGCAACTAGCAGATGCACCTTAGGGATCTTGGACTTTGCAGGCTTGCAAAGCAGCTACTAGAGCCTTTGTCCTTCTCCTGAGCTTTCTCTTTCTCTTGAGCCACCTCCTGGTACCTATTATAAAAGACCAAAGTGGCCACCTTCAGAAGGTTCTCTAAAGTGCTATCTGGTCCTATAGCTTGTTTCTGTAGTTTCCTTCTATATCGGGAGCTGTCTGTGTAATAAACTTGTTCTTTAGAATAAGCTGTCTGATGACTCAATCAGGGGATAAGGAGGTGTGCTCTATTTTTTGTTTGTTTAGACATAGTTTTGCTCTTGTCGTCCAGGCTGTAGTGCAGTAGCGTGATTTTGGCTCACTGCAACCTCCACCTCCTGGGTTCAAGCGATTCTCCTGCCTCAGCCTCCTGAGTAGCTGGGATTACAAGTGCCACCACCATGCCTCGTTAATTCTTGTATATGTTTAGTAGAGACAGGGTTTCGCCACGTTGGCCGGGCTTGTCTTGAACTCCTGACCTCAGGTGATCCACCCACGTCAGCCTCCCAAAGTGCTGGGATTACAGGCGTGAGCCACCACTCCTGGCCAGAAGATCTGCTCTATTAGTGCCTCTCTCAGCCTTTCCATAAAGATTGCAGGATTCTCAACTGGCTTTTCATCTATTATAGGCAATTTAGAAAAATTGAGAGGTTTGGCCTTAGTTTTATGTAGGCCTTCTAATATGCATATTAAAAAGTGTTGTTGTTTTTTATTCCTCTGCAGAGGTATTGGAGTTCCAACCAGGGTTGTTAAGAGGAACTGCTTCTGGCCAGGCATGCTGGCTCATGTCTGTAATCTTAGAACTTTGGGAGGCCGAGGCAGGTGGATCACCGGAGGTTGGGGGTTCAACACCAGCCTGACCAACATGGAGAAACCTCATCTCTACTAAAAATACAAAATTAGCTGGGTGTGGTGGGGTATGCCTACAATCCCAGCTACTCGGGAGGCTGAGGCAGGAGAATTGCTTGAACTTGGGAGGCAGAGGTTGCAGTGAGCTGAGATCGCGCCATTTCACTCCAACCTGGGGACCAATCTAGACTCCACCTCAAAAAAAAAAAAAAAAGTTACTGCTTTGCTTCCTATTTGGAATGGTGTTTCTGCTATTTCTTCACTTTCCCTATCTCCTTTTTTCCTTTTTGGTGTATTATAGGAGATATGTTGCTCATCTCCAAAATCCTCTGCTGCCTGCAGAGCTGCCTGCTTTTCAGCTGTGGTTAGGGTTTTAGAAGCAGCATAACATCCTTTCATGGGAGGTAAACCACCTGAGTTAAATTCAGGAATGCTTCTTATACTTATTGGGGTTGTCAGAAAATCAGCATGTCTTCTTTTACTTGCCTAAGGTCTTGTAATGAGAAGGGAAATTGAGGTGGCCCCAAATAAGAGGGATTATTATATGGTTCCACCAGAAGTTGCTTTCTAATTTTGTGGAGTTATTCTCTATAGGCCTTCCTGATATGACTGTTAAAAAAGCTGGGTTGGGTCAGGCACAGTGGCTCATGCCTGTAATCCCAGCACTTTGGGAGGCCCAGGTGGGCAGATCACCTGAGGTCACAAGTTCAAGAGAGCCTGGTCAACATGATGAAACCCTGTCTCTATGAAAAATACAAAACTTAGTTGGGCATAGTGATGGGTGCCTGTAATCCCAGCCACTGGGGAGACTGAGGCAAGAGAATCACTTGAACCTGGGAGGCAGAAGTTGCAGTGAGGTGATGTCACACCATTACACTCCAGCCTGGGCAACAAGAGTAGAAACTCAGTCTTAAAAAAAAAAAGCAAATGAAAAAAAAAAAAGCTGGGTGGGTCTTATAACACTTAAAAAAGTTTACTATAAATGTCATCCCCTTATTAAAAAAAAAAAAAAGTCACTTTTATAAGTCCTGAAGTTAAAGGAGTTCCAGTGTTTGAGTGCACTTCAGAGGGTTGCTGAAGTTGATCTGTTACCAACCTAGAAAAAAAAGTGAAAATAGGTCAGGCTCAGTAGCTCACACCTGTAACCCCAGTACTTTGGGAGGCCAAGGCGGGTGGATCACCTGAGGTCAGGAGTTCAAGATCAGCCTGGCCAACATGGCAAAACCCCATCTTTACTAAAAATACAAGAATTAGCCAGGTGTGGTGGCACGTGCCTGTAATCCCAGCTACTTGGGAGGCTGAGGCAGGAGAATCGCTTGAAGGAGGCGGTAGCTGCAGAGAGCCGAGATCATGCTACTGCACTCCAGCCTGGGCAACAGAGTGAGACACCATCACAGAAAAAAAAAAAAGCAAAAGAAGTGATAATAAAAGCGTCTTTTTAGTCTCCCTCCTTTCAGTGTGACCCAGGGTGGACGAAAAAACAGCTGAAGCATCTTGACTGTTTTTTCTCCTTTGTTCCTGGCTCCAGCAGCATGTTAAATGTGGCACCCACAGTTGTAGGTGTAGCCCTCCAAGCCATGGAACTGGATAAACGAAGTGATGGGATTTAACCACAATTACCCACACAGCCTTAGTTAGCTACTTGTGACTCCACTTTGACATTCTAAACTTGTGTGATCTGCCTGGCTCCCCAAAGAATGGATCTCTGGAAAAACTGTAATGGTAGCATGTGGGCAATGATTACATCTTCCTTCTTAATGGAGGAAGTGTGCTGGTTGGAGCTCTATATCCTGCTATTATGGCCCACGCTCAAACATTTCACCTTAGAAAATGGTTCCAATTAACTTGCAGACTTAAAATCTCCTAAGTACTGTTCTAACTGGAGACAGAATGGGTACACCAAAGCAACCTAAAGGGGGCCGGGCACGGTGGCTCATGCCTTTAATCCCAGCACTTTGGCAGGCTGAGGCAGGCAGATCACAAGCTCAAGAGATTGAGACCATCCTGGTCAACAAGGTGAAACTCCGTCTCTACTAAAAATACAAAAAAAATTAGCTGGGTGTGGTGGCAGGCACCTGTAATCCCAGCTACTCGGGCAGCTGAGGCAGGAGAATCACCAGAACCCAGGAGGTAGAGGTTGCAGTGGACCGAAATTGCGCCACTGCACTCCAGCCTGGATAACAGAGCAAGACTATGTCTCCAAAAAAAAAAAAAAAAAAAAAAGAATTGAGGACTGGTTAAAGGCTTTTCCACATTCTGCACATTTGTATGATTTCTCTCCAGTATGAACTTTCTGGTTTAGAAAAGTTTGAGGTGTTGTCAAAAGCATTGTCACCTTTTTCTTGTTTGTAGAGTTTCAATCCAGTATGAATTATCTTATGTATGTGAAGAATTGAGGACTTGTTAAAAGGCTTTGCCACATTCTTCACACTTCTAGGGTTTCTCTCCAGTATAAATTTTCTTATTTGTAGTAAGGATTGAGGTTCAGCTAAAAGTGTTGCCACATTCTTCACATTTGTGGGGTTTCTCTCCAGTATGAATTGCCTTATGTGCAGTAAGTTGTAAGGACTGGTTAAAGGCTTTGCCAAATTCTTCACATTTGAAGGGTTTCTCTTTAGTATGAATTATATTATTCATAGTAAGATTTGAGGACTCATTAAATGCTTGACCACATTTGTAGGGTCTCTCTGGTATGAATTCTATTTAGTAAGGGTTGAGGACCAGTTAAAGCCTTTGCCACATTCTTTACATTTGTAGGGTTTCTCTCCAGCATGATTTTATGTGTAGTAGGGGTTGAAGATTGGTTAAAAGCTTTGCCACATTCTTCATATTTGAAGGGTTTCTCTTTAGTATGAATTATCTTATGTTTAGCAAGAGTTGAGGACTTACTAAAAGCTTTGCCACATTCTTCACATTTGATGAGTTTCTCTCCAGTATGAATTTTCTTATGTTTAGTAAGAGTTGAGAACAAGTTAAAGGCTTTGCCTCATTCTTCATATTTGTAGGGTTTCTCTCCAGTATGAATTCTCTTATGTTTAGTAAGAGTTGAAGAACAGTTAAAGCTTTTGCCACATTCTTCACATTTGTAGGGTTTCTCTCCAGCATGAATGAACTTATGTGTAGTAAGGGTTGAAGACTGCTTAAAAGCTTTGCTACATTCTTCACATTTGTAGGGTTTCTCTCCAGTATGAATTCTCTTATGTGTAGTAAGGTGTGAGGACCAGTGAAAGGCTTTGCCACATTCTTCACATCTGTAGGGTTCCTCTCTTGTATAAATTATCTCATGTGTAGTAAGGCTTGAAGACTGCTTGAAAGCTTTGCCACATTCTTCACATTTGTAGGGTTTCTCTCCAGTATGAATTCCCCTGTGTCTAGTAAGGGGTGAGAACCAGTTAAAGATTTTGCCACATTCTTCACATTGGTAGGAATTCCCTCTAATAGAAAAATCTTCTATGTTGAGTTAGGTGTAAAAGTATACAAAATGATTTGTTACATTTTTTACATTTGAAAGGTTTCTTTCCAGTATGTCTTATTTCTATATGAATTTGAAAATTTATGAATGACTTTCACATATTTAGGACATTGAAATATTTTGCTCTTGGTAGTTGTCAAACACTGGTTTAGTCCATCACAACCTTCTTTGTGCACATTACACTCATCTACGCTCTTATGACTTTTTGTTAATTGTAAATTCTCATGTCCACATTTTCTGTATCTTCTCAGTACCACTTTTTGGAAAGAATTTTTTATGTCTTGCTCTGGCCTAAGGTCTTGGGCAAAATGAGAACACATAACTGAAAGAAATAAAAACAGATTACTTCACTTACTAGACTCAGATTAATATAGTTTACAAATCTCACCTATAAAATTTTACAAACTAAATAAACAAGATGGCAAACCAAAATATCAAAAGCCCTAATTTCTTTATAGACAAATAAATGTAACAAAAACACTAACCAAAATACATGTGAGGAAAGTTTATAAATGAGTTAAGTTTGTGAAGTGCCCCAGGTGAGCACAATGCAAAGAGTGACATAGAAGAAAAAGAAAAGTCTCTTAGGTTTACCTAAAACTGCTCTTTCTGGTCCCCAATATAACATATGGCCTTTAGAAGAAAACTGCCAACTTTTGGCTTTTTTTAATAAAGGTAAATACTGGCTCATATATCTTCATTACTTGCTTTTAGAGGCCTTTTCAGACACCGGTTTCTGTTTTTTATAACACATAGTGCTGAAAGAAATGGTGGCATACTTTGGAATGACAGTTTAAGTCTGCTGAAACTACAGTTAAATTTTAAAGCAGCAGAGAGACTGCAGTATCAAAGACAGAAAAGAAGTGTAGCAAGTGATTACTATTAAGAAGAAACACGAATAAATGCCTTTAACTAAAAAATAAACACAAAATCATTGACAAGACTCATTCTAAGAACACATTTGAGAGACTCCCAGAATCTCTAATCAAGACAACAGTTTTCGGACTATACCAGGACAAAGCTACCTTAAAAGATTGTGACAGGTAACTTTTTCTAATGTACAAATTTCATTTGAAGACTACAATGTATTAAAAAATAGGGCAATGTGGTTCCACCAAAAAATTACAGCATTTTCAGAAAAACATCATAAAAGAAATATATACATTTATGTTAAAAAAGGAAAATAAAGTGAATAATACTCAATGGGTGAAAGAGAAACAATGAGAACCATAAAAATCAAAACACGGGAAGAACAAAAATATTTAAAATATCAAAAAAACAGGAACTGGATGTAAAAAAAATACAACAAAGAATAACTGAAGGCCGGGCGCGGTGGCTCAAGCCTGTAATCCCAGCACTTTGGGAGGCCGAGGCGGGCGGATCACAAGGTCAGGAGATCGAGACCACAGTGAAACCCCGTCTCTACTAAAAATACAAAAAATTAGCCGGGCACGGTGGCGGGCGCCTGTAGTCCTAGCTACTCAGGAGGCTGAGGCAGGAGAATGGCGTGAACCCAGGAGGCGGAGCTTGCAGTGAGCCGAGATCGCGCCACTGCACTCCAGCCTGGGCAACAGCGTGAGACTCCGTCTCAAAAAAAAAAAAAAAAAAAAAAAAGAAGAATAACTGAAAACTCTTGAAAGAAAAATTGATATAGAAATGAAGAAGCTCAACAAAAAAACTAAGATACACACAAAGATATATTTATAACAAACACATATAAAAGCACCATTTCAAAGTCACAGACAAGAAGAGAATCTTAGGAGCTGCAAGATAAAAGTGATGTGGCATTTGCAAGCATAGTCTTATTAAACAGCCAGTAAATTGTCAACAAATTTTTTCAGGCCAGAAGGGAACTGTGTAATATAGTCAAAGTCCTGAAAAAAACAGTAATCAGGTAACTATAATACCATCAGCACGTCCGTCTGCCAAATAGAAAGATAAAAACCTTCAAAAATAGCCATATTCTGAAAAAGTATATTGGCACTCCATACGCCCTACATACACCGAGAGCAGCTGCTTCTACTGAAAATAACAAAATTCAACAAAACAATAATCATATTAGATACATTATTTTCTGGGAAAGATATACACATATGCAAAAACTGAATTTCATAGCATTATCATAATGGTAATATAAGATAATATGATTTGTAATATCAATAACAAACTGGAAAACATAACAGTATAGGTTTTGTATTTAACTGAAGGTGTATGAGATTAAAATATATTGTTTTAACTTTAAGATGTTTAATCTCCATTTTTCAACATGGTTACATTAGAAGTCAAGATGATTACATTATATTTATGGATAGTATGCAAAACAAAATGAAAAAATAAAGCGTGTCACAACAAAATTAAAATACACAAAAATTAAGGCAGTGAAACAGGAAATGAGAAAAAAACATATCTATAAGAAACACATAAAACAGTAAAAATGAGATGGTTTCTGAGGACTTAGTCTTTTCCTAAGCTGGCTCTGAGGAATCTAGGCACTTTCGATGTGTGGAATTCTTCCCAGTTTAGCAAACCCTTTCCACCAAAGGACAGCTAGAGTACACTGTTAAGTGGTTCCCCGATCCCATGCATCCTGATGGGGAGACCTCCCAACAGACATCATCAGACAACATATACAGGAGTGTTCCCACTGTCATCAGGTCGGTGCTTCTCTGCAACAAAGATGCCAGAAGAAGAAGCAGGCGACTAGTCATCTCTGCTGTTCTGCAGCCTCCACTGGTGACATCTCCAGGTGTGGGACGGACCCAGGCAAATATGGTCTGGAGTAAACCCCAAGCAAATTTCAGCAGCCCTACAGAAGACAGCCCTGACTGTTAAAAGAAAAACAAACAGAAAGCAATAACAAAAACAGCATCAACAAAAAGTTCCCAAAAAACCTTATCCAAATTTCAGCATTCTCAAAGATTGAAGTTAGGTAAACTCACAAAGCTGAGAAAGAATCCACACAAGAATGCTGAAGACTTAAACAGCCAGAATGCCTCTTCTTCTCCAAATGATTGCAACACCTCTCCAGCAATGAAACAGACCTGGGCAGAAGCTAAGAGAGATGAATTAACAGAAGTAGGCTTCAGAAGGTGGATAACAGTGAACTTTGCTGTGCTAAGACAGCATGTCCTAACCCAATGAAAAGATGCTAAGAACCATGAAAAACATTACAGGAGCTGTTAACCTGAATAACCAGTTTAGAGAGGAACATAAATGAACTGAACTGTGCTTTTTGGTTCCTCAATAATCGAGTAGACCAAGCAGAGGAAAGAATTCAGAGCTTGAAGACTATCTTGCTGAAATGAGACATCCAGACAAGGTTGAAGCAAAAAGAAATGAAAAAAATCTCTGAGAACTATGTGATTATGTAAAAAGACAACCTGCATCTGACTGGGATACCTTAAAGAGATGGGGAGAATGGAACCAACTTGAAAAATATACTTTAGGATATCACCCAGAAGAACTTTTCTAACCTAACAAGAGAGTCCAACATTTTAATTCAGAAAGTCCAGAGAACCCAGTAAGATACTCCATGAGAAAACCAACCTCAATACATAGAATCATCACATTCTTCAAGGCTGAAATTCAGGAAAAAATGATAAGGGCAGCCAGAGAGAAAGGCCAGGTAATCTACAAAGAGAAGCCCATCAGACTAACAGTGGAACTCTAAGCAGAAATCCCACAAGCCAGAAAAGATAGAAGACCAATACTCAACATTCTGGGATTATAATTCCTTGGAAAAATTAGAAACTGGCATGCTGTAATAATTTTTCTTTAAACATGTCCTTCAACCATATACTCAAAAGGGCAATGTGACTGGTGTTCATAAGTACTGCCTCCCAACATACTAAACACGATTTTCAGTTTTAAGAGGCCGAGGCAGGCAGATCACCTGAGGTCAGGAGTTGAAGACCAGCCTGGCCAATATGGCAAAACCCCATCTCTACTAAAAATACAAAAATTAGCCGGGCATGGTGGTGGGCGCCTGTAATCCCAGCTACTCGGGAGGCTGAGGCAGAGAATTGCTTGAACCCAGGAGGTGAAGGATGCAGTGATCCGAGATCGCGCCACCGCACTCCAGCCTTGGGTGACAGAGTGAAACTCCATCCAAAAAAAAAAAAAAAAAAAAGTCAGAGGTGACACAAGCAAATAAAAAACCATTTTATGCTCATGGATAGAAAAGATCAGTATCATTAAAGTGGCCATACTGCCAAAATAAATTTAACAATTTGTTACTATTCCTATCAAACTACAAAATAACATTCTAAAAAAAACAAAAAACACTAGTTTACAATTTATATGAAACTGAAAAAGAACCCAAATAGCCAAGGCAATTCTAACCAAAAAGAACAGAGCGGGAGGCATTACATTATCCCACTTCAAACTATACAACAGAGCTACAGTAACCAAAGCACTATGATACTGATACAAAAACAGATTGATAGACAAATGCAACAAAACAGAGAGCCCAGAAATAATGTCATAACATTACAACCATCTGATCTTCGACAAAGCTAATAAGAGGAGTGTGGGAAGAATTCCATAAATGGTGCTGCTATAACTAGCTACCCCTATGTAGAAGACTGAACCTGGACCCCTTCCTTATGCCACACATCTACAACCATCTGAACTTCAACAAAGCTGACAAGAGGAAAGTGGGAAGAATTTTTTATTTAATAGATGGTGCTGGAATAACTAGGTAGGACTACGTAAAAGATGGAAACTGGACCCCTTCCTTAAACCATATATAAAAATCAACTCAAGACGAATTAAAAACTTAAATGTAAAACTTAAAATTATTATTATTATTATTATTATTTGAGATGGAGTTTCACTTTGTTGCCCAGGCTGGAGTGCAATGGCGCAATCTTGGCTCACTGCAACCTCCGCCTTCTGGGTTCAAGCGATTCTCCTGCTTCAGCCTCCCGAGTAGCTGGAATCACAGGCATGCGCCACCATGCCTGGCTAATTTTGTATTTTTAGTAGAGACGGTGTTTCACCATATTGGTCAAGTTGGTCTCGAACTCCTGACCTCAGATGATCCACCTGCCTCAATCTCCCAAAGTGCTGGAATTACAGGCGTAAGCCACTGCGCCCGGCCAAAATTATTATTTTTTTAAACCCTGCAAGATAAATAACCTAAGAAATAGGAACTAGACATAGGAACTGGCAAATATTTTATAATGAAGATACCAAAAGCAATTGCAACAAAAGCAAAAATTGACAAATGAGACCTAACTAAAGAGCTCTTTACAGCAAAGGAAACTATTAACATAGTAAACAGACAACCTACAGAAAAAAAGAAAATATTTGCAAACCATGCTTCTGACAAAGGTCTAATATGCAGAATCCATTAGGAACTTAAGTTTACAAGAAAAAAACAACCTCACTAAAAAGTAGGCAAAGGATATAAATAGAAGCTTTTTTTTTTCCTTTGGAGAATGAGTCTCACTCTGTTGCCCAGGCTAGAGTGCAGTGGAATGATCTCAGCTCACTGCAACCTCTGGCTCAAGGTTCAAGCAATTCTCTTGCCTCAGAGTAGCTGGGACTACAGGTGTGCAGCACCACACTCAGCTAATTTTTGTATTTTCAGTAGAGACAGAATTTTGCCATGTTGACTAGGCTGGTCTAGAGCTGACCTCCAATGATCCACCTCCCTCAGCCTCCCAAAATGCTGGGATTACAGCCGTGATCCACTGCACCTGGCCAAACAGATGCTTTTCTTGCTTCTCCGTCCTTCCCTTCCTTCCTTCCTCCCTCCCCCCTCCCTCTCCCTGCTTCTCTTTCTTTTCTTTTTCTTTTCTTTCTTTCCTTTTGCTTTCTTTCCTTTCTTTTGTCTTTCTCTTTCTCTCCTCTCTCTCTCTTTCTTTCTTCTTTCCTTCTTTCTTTTCAGACAAAGTTTCACTCTTGTTGCCCAGGCTGGAGTGCAGTGGTACGATCTCAGCTCACCACAACCTCCACCTTCTGGGTTCAAGTGATTCTCCTGCCTCAGTCTCCCGAGTAGCTGGGATTACAGGCATGTGCCCACACACCTGGCTAATTTTTTTGTATTTTTAGTAGGGATGGGGTTTCTCCATGTTGGTCAGGCAAGTCTCGAACTCCCGAACTTAGGTGATCTGCCCGCCTCGGCCTCCCAAAGTGCTGGGATTACAGGCGTTAGCCACCATGCCCGGCCCAGATGCTTTTCAAAACAAGACTTACATTGGCTAACAACCATAGTTTTAAAATGCTCAGTACTAATCATTAGAGAAATATTTTCAAAAACCACAATGGGATACCATCTCGCACCAGTCAGAAGGGCTATATTTAACAAGTCAGTAACAGATGCTGGCAAGGCTGCAGAGAAAAGAAAATGCTTATACCCTGCTGGTCAAAGTGTAAATTAGTTCAACCATTGTGAAAAGCAGTGTGGTGATTCCTCACAAAACTAAAAACAGAATTTGCCATTTAGCAACCTCACAGTTGGGTATATACCCAAAGAAATATAAGCTATTCTATCAAAAAACACATGATGCACATGCATGCTAATTGTAGCACTGTTCGCAATAGCAAAGACATGGAACCAACTTAAATGCCTATCAGTGGAAAACTGGATAAAGAAAATATGGTATGGGCAGGAATGGTGGCTTATGCCTGTAATCCAACACTTTGGGAGGCCAAAGCAGGTAGACTGCCAGAGCTCAGGAGTTCAAGACCAGCCTGGGCAAAATGGCAAAACTTCATCTCTCCAAAAAATACAAAAAGAAAAATTAGCTGGGCATGGTGGTGCACACCTGTAGTCCCAGCTACTTGGGGGGCTGAGGTAGGAGGATTGCTCAAGCCCAGGAGGTTGAGGCTGCAGTGAGGAGACATAACACCACTGCACTTCAGCCTGAGTGACAGAATGAGACCTGTCTCTGAAAAATAATTAAAATAAAACATTCAATAAAAACAAAATATAGCACATATAAATCATGGGATACTATGTGGCCATGAAAAAAAGAACAGGATCATGCTCTGTGCAACAGCATGGAGGAGCTGGCAACTATTATCCTTAGAAAACTAATGCAGAAACAGAAAAACAATTGCATGTTCTCATTTATAAGTAAGTTAAATGTTAAGAACACATGGACACAAAGAATGGAAAAGAAGCACTGAGGCCGAGTTGAAGGGGGAGGATGAAAAGACAAAAAGGAGCCAGAAGTGGTGGCTCATGCCTGTAATCCCACCACTTTGGGAGGCAAAGGCAGGTGGATCACCTGAGGTCAGTAGTTCAAGACAAGCCTGGCCAACATGGCGAAACCTCGTCTCTACTAAAAATGCAGAAATTAGCAGGGCATAGTGGCCTATGCCTATAGTACCAGCTACACAGGAGGCTGAGGCACAAGAATCGCTTGACCTCAGGAAGCGGAGGTTGCAGTGAGCTGAGATTGTGCCAATGCACTTTAACCAGGGCAACAGAGTGAGATACTGTAAAGAAAAAAAAAAAAAAAAGACAATCTGTTGGGGTCCGCGTGTTTCCTAAACAAAGGAATAAACACACAAGACAACACAGGACAAGACATACATGGCGGCCGCCCCAAACGGCACACTCTGCTTTATTTTATCCAGCCGTTTGTGGAACGTTGCCAAGTCACAGGACATGTGTTGCTTCTCTGACCTTTCCTTGACTCGCAAGATCAGTAAACACTGACCAGTTCCGAGTCCGCTGTTTACAGCTGGCTCCTTTATCCTTCTTGTTTGCAGAGAAGGAATGTCCTGCTTTGTTTGCAAGAGCAGGGCTTATTGGGAACATCCCGATTGCGAGCACAGTCCTCTACAACAATCAGAAAAAATACCTGTCTGGTGCTATGCTTAGTACTTCAGTGAAATAATAATCTGCACATCAAACCCTCATGACACAATTTTACCTATGTAGCAAACCTGCACATGTACTCCAAAACCAAAAATAGAAGTTAAAAGGAAGAAAATCGGGGCCATGCGCAATGGCTCACGCCTGCAATCCCAGCACTTTGGGGGGCCAAGGTGGGCAGATCACGAGGTCAGGAGTTCGAGACCAGCCTGACCAATGTGGTGAAACACAGTCTCTATTAAAAATACAAAAATTAGCCGGGCGTGGTGGCGCGTGCCTGTAGTCCCAGCTACTCAAGTCGCTGAGGCACGAGAATGGCATGAACCCGGAAGGCGGAGCTTGCAGTGAGCCCAGATCGAGCCACTGCACTCCAGCCTGGGGGGACAGAGCGAGACTCCATCTCAAAAAAAAAAAAAAAAAAAAAAAAATACACCTGAGAAAATTCCTAAACTCACTCTAAGAATGAAATAGGTAAATGAGAATTTTTAACAAATGAAATATATGATTAGATACTAATTTTTTTCTGAAACCCAGCTTTTATGCCCTTTATATATATTTTCTTACCTTTCAAGTCCTACTAATAAAATGCAATTTACCATTAAAAAATGAAAGTCAGAGGCCAGGTGTGGTGGCTCAGGCCTATAATCCCAGCACTTTAGGAGGCCGAGGCAGGCGGATCACCTGAGGTCAGGAGTTCGAGACCAGCCTGACCAACGTGAAGAAACCCCGTCTCTACTAAAAAAAAAAAAAAAAAAAAAAAAAGGAAGTCAAAATAAGTGAAAACAAATCTTTTCCAGGCAACAAACCAAGGGAGTATCAGTGCTGATTAGAAAACAGATGTGTCTGACTCATTTGTCAAGTCAGGCCAGTCAATCACTTCAGAGATTCATCCACCAAATCCTGCTCCTGTGCTCAATAACCACTCACTCAGGAGACACTGCATTATGCCCAGTACTGTCCCATGTGCATTTTACTTTGTTAAGTTCTTGCACCATCTCACTTACATAAGTTGTTTTTTTTTTTGTCTTTGGGATACTTTTTCACAAAACTTAGAGAATCCAAGGGGCAAAAAATGATTTCTGTGTTTCCCTCTCGATTTCAGCAACTGATTGGCTGGCCAGTATGTGTCTCCAAGAAAGGGAAGCTAGGTTGGGTGAAGACAATCTTAATGTCTGAAGGGGTTGGCTTTTCAAAGGAAGAGTATGCCAGGAGATGCCTCTCAGCCCCAGGACATCCACCTACTCCCTTGAGGATACACTCTATACCTCAGGTTGTCCTCAGGGAGAAAATAACCCGGGAGCTGATATTCACTAGACACTCTAGTAGACAAAGCCATGGTGGGCATCTTGGTTTATCTTCAGACAGTACTGAAACCCAGGACCAGAAAAAAACTGAAGGTTGGCTGAGGACACATCACTCCATAAAGTTTCCAAAGGAAAGCCTTGATCTGAAAACTTTCTGATAAGATCTCCGTGCCTAGGGAAGATTAAAAAAAAGAAGAGGCACAGAGAGTTTTTACAATAGTGTCAGGGGATTATTCTTTGCTTTATTCTCATGGGAAATATTTCCAAACAAAACAATTTTTTTTTAAAGTGCCATCCAATGCTTTGTCAAAAAATGATTAATCAAAATACAGTATCAGAAATGTACACTAAAGGAAAAATAGTTGACAATGTGAATCAGGAAAGGAAAGTTGTCATCGGGACTGTCAGAAGAAACTGGAAATCTGGTACTTGACTGCAAGCCAGAGTTAGGCTGAAGGAATGAGGGCTAGAGGGTAGACTTGAGACACATGGGGGTAGGCTCGAGACACATGTGAAAAATCCAGGGGAAAAGCAGTTCCCTGTGGAATGTGAGAATAATTAAGTGGCAGGCAATTGGACTGAGGTGGCTCTAGTCCCAGGGTCCCTACTTTTTCAAAACTCTTACTCAAACGCATTTTTTGTAAACTACTACATTGAAGGAAACAAAATTCAGGCTTAACCAATTAACCTCCGATTACATAACCAGGAAATTTCCACCTTGATTGTACAAATTAAGAAAGTATGTAACTGTACCTAACCAATTATTGGATTTGGTTTTCTTCATCATGCACCTTATGAAAGTCTTTCCTTCAAGCCCCTCCCATGAACCACAAACTACAAACCATAGCTGGGTGCTCTATAACTTTTGAATCGCTCTTTGATTAAATCTTTAATATTTTTGCGGTGACGCTCAAACATTTTTAATAGGAGAAAACAGGAATTGGGAACTCCACAGACCAAAGTTCTTCCCATTCATGAACCTGCATCCTGAGTCAGGATTCTCCCCTGACGCCCCTCCCTGGTCCCCGCACAATCTGGGAGAGACGAGGCGCTGCTGGTGCAGAGGTTCCAGGCCAGGGCACAATCACTACGCAGGGAGGAGACAGGACTCCCGGGGCCCGGCTGTCAGCGTAGCCGCCATCTTATGGCCGAAGGGGGCTGAGGCCGAGCTGGGCAAGGAGAACTCGGGGAGCAGATTGTGGAGCTGACTGAGGGGAGGCCTGAGTCCCGCCACAGTCACTTCCCACCGGTTCCAACCAGCCTCTTCCCCTCTTGGGATGTCGGACCCAGCACTCTCACCATTTCTAGGCTTCCAGGGAGTCCTGGCGTCTTAGCTGTGGATCTCCCAATATCTGCAGGACACAGGGCCACAGAGGCTGGACCTGTATGAGCAGAGGATACGAGTCAGTGAAGACGAGACCTGGAGCTCCGGCTGCCGCGAGAAACAAAGGCCGCAGCGAACCCGGAAGCCGGTCCAGCCCGGCGTTTCTGATTGGATAATGTTTAAGACCCGCCCCTCAGGCCCTAAAGGTGTTGGGCTAAATGAACCTAGGCTGAGCGACAGCCTAGGCTGCACGTTTTTCCGGCAGGGGTTCCTGCCTTACCTGAGCCGGGTCCATCCCAGAAGGTATTTACATTTAAATTTGTGCATAGGGTTATGTGCATTTATAAATAATTTATTATATGGCTAGTCACAAATGAAAAGAATATAATAATTATTTTAAAATTTCAACTTTTATGACCTTCCTGGCTTCTGGTCCTTTGAGCAGGCAGCCTGAGATTTTTAAAAGGAGGCAATCCTCTGAAATAAAATAAATAAAATGTAAAGTAAATAAAATGTAAACCACATGTGAATTTTAAGTTTCCTAGTAGCCAAACTTTAAAAAGAAACAAGAAACAGGTGGACTCGACTGTAACAATTTAATTAACCCAATATATCCAAAATATTATAATTTTAATATGTGAACAATGTGTAATTATGAATGAAGTAAGTACATATATTTGGAGCTAAATCACTGAAACTAACTCTGTATTGTACCTTTCTAGCACATTGCAATTCAGACCAGTCACATTTTAGACACGCAGCAGCCACACATGGCTAGTAGCTGTCACACTGAAGTGAAGCTCTGACATGGGGGGGGGGGCGGGGGTAAAGGGCCTGAACATCACCTTTCTGCCAGAGGTAAGGTGACAGCCTCTCTTTACCAACATCTCTTTTTAGTTCCGAGGATGAAACAGAAAAGAGTGACCACAGAAAAAGCAGAGGGCGACAGGAATAAAATAACCACTGTTTGCCATCTGTTGCCACCCCTCTTCCAGAGATCAGACAGTGAACAAAGGCTGATGGGCCCACAGGCGAAAAACCTCTGTCTTCAGATCTGTCCACAGTCTTGACCTCCAATTATTAGATATAAAGAAAATAGATTAAAGGCAAACTTATTCTGCTACATGGCCTTGGCCCTAATGGTCAGGCTGTGGTTATCTGTTTTCTCCTGTGGTGTGAGATACTTGTGAGTATAAGTGCCAACCACATATATACATGCCCACATGTACTCCTGCATTATTCAGTATTGTCTTACAAGACATCCAACTTTAAATCAGGGAAAACTCAGTAGCTTTAGGGTGTCCACTATTAGAAGGTAACTAGTAATCAACCTGTCATTAAATCCCAGCATCCTAACTGCACTGGGTGCATGTATTAGTTAGCTACTGCAGCATAACAAAACATCCAAACTTATTAGGTCATAATCGAGATAGTCAGTCATTTAGGCTGGTCTCAATGGGGCCATCCTTCTGGTCTCAGCTGAGCTCCTTCAGACATGTATCATCAGCTGCTTGTTGACTGGGCAACTGTGTTTCTGGGAGTGCGCTTCTGATTCTGTGACTGTCAACAGGGGCAACTTGTTTCTCCACCCCATGGTACCTTATCCTCCAGTTGGCTAATATGGGCTTTTTTAATGGAAATGACAGCATTATGAAATAAAAATAGAAGCATTCAAGACCATTTGGGTCTAGGCCCCAAACTAGCCCACTGTCACGTTCACAAGTTTCCACTGTCCTGAGTAAACAAGGCCAGCCAGCTCCAGTGTTCAGAAAACAGGTTCTGGACCTCGATGGGAACAGCTGTAAAAGCACCTGGCAATAGACATGGATATAGGAGAAATGAAAAATTGCTACCATTTTTGCAATCAGTATCATTCTGCCCTTTTTTGTGTATGTTGTTTATAGAACTCTTCCACATCAAGAAACTTGTCCAAAGACCCACAGTTACTAAGTGGCTGGGCTGAGACTCAGGATCAACTGTGTCTGACTCCAAAGCCCATTCACCTCCATAGATCACACTACAATGCTAAAGTAGCTGCCACAGATCCTTGAAATCCTGAATAGTGACACTTTAATAATAGAATCAAGATCCCCTTTAGATTAGTGACTATATAATACTGTTTATTATTGGGAATAATCCTCCTAAGAAATTGCAGAAGCACACGGTGGCTCACACCTGTAATCCTAGCACTTTGGGAGGCTGAGATGGGAAAATCACATGAGCTCAGGAGTTCAAGTGCAGCCTGCACAACATAGTAAGATCCTGTCTGCACGAAAAAAAATTTAAAAATTAGCCAGACATAATAGTGCATGACTATAGTCCCAGTTACTCAGGTGAATGGAACAGGAGGATTGCTGGACCCAGGAAAGTGGAGGCTGCAGTGAGCCATGAGGAGTTATACCACTGCACTCCAGTCAGACTGATAGAGTGAGACTCTGTCTCAAAAAAAAGAAAAGAAAAGAAAAGAAATTGCAGAGACAATTTTAAAAGACACAGAATACTTTGGGAAAACAGGTTAGGGACAAGTTTATAAAACCAAAGCCCAACGACATATTATGTATTTTTAATCACAGAAAAAAAAAAATTGAAAACTTTTAAAAGAAAAAAACTTGCGGGGCATGGTGGCTCATGCCTCTAATCCCAGCACTTTGAGAGGCCAAGGCGGGTGGATCACCTGAGGTCGGGAGATCAAGACCAGCCTGACCAACACGGAGAAACCCCGTCTCTACTAAAAATACAAAAATTAGCCCGGCGTGGTGGCAAGCGCCTGCAGTCCCAGCTACTCAGGAGGCTGAGGCAGGAGAATCGCTTGAACCTGGGAGGCAGAGATGGCGGTGAGCCAAGATCGCGCCATTGCACTCCAGTCTGGGTGACAGAGCGAGACTCCGTCTCAAAACAAACAAACAAACAAACAAAAACAAAAAAAAAAAGAAAAAGAAAAAAAAAACTTTAGAGAAATCAAATGTAACAGAGTTTAATCAAGCAAAGACTAACTTGCAAATCAGGCACCCTGTGAATTCAGAGTAGGCCCAGAGGGACTCCAGCACAATCCTATGGTGGAAGATTAATGAACAGAAAAAGCAAAGTGACATACAGAAAATGAAAGTGAGGTACAAAAATAGCCATATGGATTACAGCCTGGAATTTGCCTCATTTGAACATGGTTTGAACAGCTGATATCCTTTTATTGGCAAAAACACAGTGGTTGGTACAGGAATAGGTTACACTGTATTTACATATCTAGTTAGGTTTGAGTTTACCATGTACAAAAAAAAAAACCTATTGATCAAAATTAGGGAGCTGTGTTGGTCAGGCCTGTTGTCCTGGTGCCTAAGGAGGCGAGGCTAAGCATTCGAGGCCAGGCTGGGCAACACAGAAACCTCTCATCTATAATGTTAAAAAAAAAAAAAAAAAGAGGAAAAAAAAAAACAAGCTTGCTGGACTCGGTGGCTCACGCCTGCAATCCCAGCATTTTGGGAGGCCAAGGCAGGCGGATCATCTGAGGTCAGGAGTTCAAGACCAGCCTGACCAACATGGAGAAACCCCGTCTCTACTCAAAATACAAAATTAGCCAGGCGTGGTGGCACATGCCTGTAATCCCGGCTACTTGGGAGTCTGAGGAAGGAGAATCGCTTGAACCTGGGAGGCAGAGATGGTGGAGATGGCGGTAAGCTGAAATTGCGCCATTGCACTCCAGCCTGGGCAACAAGAGCGAAACTCCATCTCAAAAAAAAAAAAAAAAAATTACACACTATAGGCCAGTGCAGTGGCTCATGCCTGTAATCCTAGCACTTTGGGAGGCCAAGGCGGGCAATCACTTGAGGTCAGGAGTTGAATTTTCAGCTTGATTATGTCACATTTAGCATGAGTGACTCCATTTTGGTTGAGTTGGGTCTGTTTGGGCCTAGTGCACGAGCTCAGTCCAGAACAATGGCCTCCAATAATTTTATTTTAAAAATTCCTCCCTCGGCCAGGCGTGGTGGCTCATGCCTGTAATCCCAGCACTTTGGGAGGCCGAGGTGGGCGGATCACGAGATCAAGAGATCAAGACCATCCTGGCCAACATGGTGAAACCCCGCCTCTACTAAAAATACAAAAGAAAATTAGCCGGGCATAGTGGTGTGCGCCTCTAGTCCCAGATACCCGGGAGACTGAAGCAGGAGAATTGCTTGAACCTGGGAGGCAGAGGTTGTAGTGAGCTAAGATCATGCCACTGCACTCCAGCCTGGTGACAGAGCGAGACTCCATCTCAAAAAAATAAAAAATTAAAATTAAAATTCCTCCCTTTTGGTTAAGTTCTCACATAGGTCACAGTGTGACCAAAATTCAGGGTCTTAGTGCCACTCTCAATTTTTATTATTTTGAGTTTTTGTCCTATTAGGTTATTCATAGGTTATGGTGTTCCGATGGTCACATAAATCTTTGAGTTTTTCTCATTCCAGTTAAAGAGAAACCCGTTGATATTCTAGAGATGACTAGATGCGAACACATAACTTTTCAAAGAATACAGTGCAGTAGAGAGACACTCTTTTGACTTTCAAGAGGATAATACCAAAAGTTTCAAGTATGCTTATAAGCCAGCGTCCCCATGAACCAATCAACTAAAATTAAGTAGATCAAATAATTAGTTAGATAAATAGTCTGCTCATTTCAACCCAGGAGCCTGTTAATTAATCCCCTACAACTAAATCTCTGATAATACCCGATGTATTTCTCCATGTGCAACTACAAGTATTAGCAACTACACAGACACTCTCTGTTCATCCGGTAAGTAATTTAGAGAAATTCTATTATTTAGCACAACTTTAGTAAGAAAATTCAAAGTCTGTAGTGTAACCATAGATTTTACAATAGAATCTGCTGGCCAGGTGCAGTGGCTCACACCTGTAATCCCAGCACTTTGGGGGGCTGAGGCAGGCAGATCACCTGAGGTCAGGAGTTCGAGACCAGCCTGACCAACATGGAGAAACCCCATCTACTAAAAATACAAAAGTAGCTGGGCGTGGTGGCGCATGCCTGTAATCCCAGCTACTTGGGAGGCTGAGGCGGGTGAATCGCTTGAACCCAGGAGGCAGAGGTTGCAGTGAGCTGAGATCGTGCCATTGTACTCCAACCTGAGCATCAAGAATAAAACTTTGTCTCAAAAAAAAAAAAAAAATCACAGTAGAATCTGCTATAGAACCTATTATGGGAGATAAATTTCTGACCATTGCCTCATTTACTCTAAACCACAGGAAAAAAAGACCTAACAAATCATGCTCATTTAGAAGAGTAATGGCGTCCAGGCAATGATCCAAAACCTACTCTGAATAAATTCTGTTTAATGTATAAAGTAGGTTAAGAGAAATGGACTGATATTCTCTTTCTGATATTATGAGGCAACAAATGTCCTTTTAGAAATTATCACCCACATGGGCCTTTCATCTTTTACCTATCAAGATACAAGTATTTTCATATATAAGATTCGCTGCAAAATCTTCCACATATAAAATTATATCCCGGCCGGGCGCGGTGGCTCAAGCCTGTAATCCCAGCACTTTGGGAGGCCGAGACGGGCGGATCACGAGGTCAGGAGATCGAGACCATCCTGGCTAACATGGTGAAACCCCGTCTCTACTAAAATACAAAAAAAATTAGCCAGGCGAGGTGGCAGGCGCCTGTAGTCCCAGCTACTCGGGAGGCTGAGGCAGGAGAATGGCGTGAACCCGGGAGGCGGGGCTTGCAGTGAGCTGAGATCCGGCCACTGCACTCCAGCCTGGGCAACAGAGCCAGACTCCGTCTCAAAAAAAAAAAAAAAATTATATCCCATGAGTACACACAAGAGACCCCTTTTTTATTTCTGTCATTTGGAGAGCCATAAGAAAATAATAGTGAGGCCGGACGCAGTGGCTCAAGCCTGTAATCCCAGCACTTTGGGAGGCTGAGACGGGCGGATCACGAGGTCAGGAGATCGAGACCATCCTGGCTAACATGGTGAAACCCCGTTTCTACTAAAAAGTACAAAAAACTAGCCAGGCGAGGTGGCGGGCGCCTGTAGTCCCAGCTACTCGGGAGGCTGAGGCAGGAGAACGGCTTAAACCCGGGAGGCGGAGCCTGCAGTGAGCTGAGATCCGGCTACTGCACTCCAGCCTGGGTGACAGAGCTAGACTCCGTCTCAAAAAAAAAAGGAAGATAATAGTGAACTAGAGTGTCATGACAGCAGAGATGTCTTATTTTTTTATCTTGTGGGGAAAAAAGCTATCTACAACAAAGTTGCCATCTGCTTTTGAGCAGAAACATCCCTGGTTAGCTTTACTTAAAATCTCCTATGTGTTTAAAATTGCAAGAGTTTGGGGGGACCCTTCTGAGTTGTGAGATTATGAACCCAGGGTTTAAGGTCCTGAAGTCTTGCTGCAGTAGAGATCGCAGACAGACTCAATCTCTGGGTTCTAGATTATAAAGGGTTTTACTGTACTCAGTCAGTAGACTACTAAAAGCATTCTTTACCTGGTGAAAATCTGCTTTGCCATAATGCATTAAAGCCTTGCTGCATTTAGTCATATTAGACTTCAGTAGCAGAAGATACGTGAGGTTCTATTATGAGATGCATCGGCCTTCCAATGACTATTTTATAAGGATCAACACATTTTTTTTCACTCTAAGTAGATCTGATTTTCATCAATCTGCAATTACAAAAGCAATCCAGTCACTTTAGCTAGCTTTTCTCAATACTATTTTATCTGTAACACCTTATTTAACAGTTTCACAACTTGTCTAATGAAATAAGTATCTTTATCATTGGAGACTTTTTCAGAAATGTCCCATGAGGAAAACCTGTTTCCTAATATCTTTTAACATCAGCCTTCTTACATGAGAAAGTTGTTTGTTTGTTTGTTTGTTTGTTTGTTTGTTTGAAACGGAGTTTCACTCTTGTTGCCCAGGCTGGAGTGCAATGGTGCGATCTTGGTTCACTGCAACCTCCACCTCCCGGGTTCAAGCAATTCTCCTGCCTCAGCCTCCCCAGTAGCTGGGATTACATGCATGTGCCACCACACCCAGCTAATTTTGTATTTTTAGTAGAGATAAGATTTTTCCATGTTGATCAGGCTGGTCTTACTTCCAACTTCAGGTGATCCTCCCACCTCAGCCTCCCAAAATGCTGGGATTACAGGCATGAGCCACCTCGCCCAGCCGAGAAAGCTTTTATGCTACCAGCAAACATGCATTATAAATGACAAATGAATAAAATTTCTGTGTAAATGTTTAAATGGCCCATCAGGTAGCAGAAAACATGAAGTTTTGCTTGTCTTCTGATGATTGTATGTTTGACACACAAATTGTCGTAATCTATTCTAGTAATTTAGAGTAGTCACCACACACATACAAACACACACATTTAATATATATTTAAATTAGATTATTTTATCTCTTCTTTGATTAAGAATGGAACACAGCACTTTTAATAACGGAAGATTTAAGAACTCAGGAATGAACAAGTGGCTCTTGGCTGTCTATGTTCTCCATGAGTCCACACTTAACATTAAATTTATGTCTTCTTAAATATCAGGTTTGTTTCTCCAATTTAGGAGCATAGCACTGATAACTGAGGGGCTATCATAGGTAATTTGACTTGCACAACAAAATTTATTCAAACGGCATAACTAAGCAATTTAGTGGCCACGCGTGGTGGCTCACACCTGTAATCCCAACACTTTAGGAGGCTGAGGCAGGTGGATCACAAGGTCAAGAGATCGAGACTATCCTGGCCAACATGGTGAAACCCTGTCTCTATGTTTTTGTTTACTTTTTTAAAGATCAGTTGGCTGTTAGTATTTGGCTTTATTTCTGGGTTTCCTATTCTGTTCCATTGGTCCATGTGCCTATTTTTATACCAGTACCATGCTGTTTTGGTAGCTACAGCATTGTAGTATAGTTTTAAGTTGGGTAATGTGATGCTTCTAGATTTATTCTTTCTGATTAGTTTTGCTTTGGCTATGCATGCTCATTTTTGGTTCCATCTAAATTTTAGGATTGTTTATTCAAGTTCTATGAAAAATAATAATTTTATTCTGGTAAGAATTACCTTGAATTTGTAGATTGCTTCTGGCAGTATGGTTACTTTCACAATATTGTCTCTACCTATCCATGAACATGGATGTTTTTCCCTTTGTGTTATCTATGATTTCTTTCAGCAGTGTTTTGTAGATTTTCTTTTAGAGATCTTTCACTTCCTTGGTTAGGTGTATTTCTAAATATTTTGTTTTCGCAGCTGTTGTTAAAGAAGTTGAGTCCTTGATTTGATTCCCAGCTTGGTGGCTGTTGGTGTATAGCAGTGCTACTGATTTGTGTAAATTGATTTTGCATCATGAAACTTTACTGAATTCATTTATCAGATCTATAAGCTTTTGGGTGTGTCCTTAGGGTTTTCTACATATTTGATTTTATCATCAATGAACGGTGACATTTTGACTTCCTCTTTGCCAATTTAGATGCCCTTTATTTCTTTCTCTTGTGTGCTTGTTCTGGCTAGGACTTCCAGTACTATGTTGAATACAAGTGGTGAAAGTGCCCATTCTCATCTTGTTCCACTTCTCAGAGGAAATGTTTTCAACTTTTCCCTGTTCAGAATATTGCTGGCTGTGGGTGTGTCATAGATGGATTTTATTACCTTAAGGTATGTCCCCTTTATGCTGATTGTAAGGATAGCCGAGAGAAAGGACGAGTAGACCCAGTCAGGCAAGCAAGTTTTATTGTCCTGCCAAGCTGCTCCTTGACAGGCAGAGGAGGCAGCCCCACTTACAGATTACAGCAGGGCTTTATAGGGCAAGGAAGTGGGTTGGGGTGTGGGGATTGAGTCGGGGGTACAGGTGTCCTAACCACATCCTGGAGATGTTTTTTGCCAGCTTTGTCATGCAAAGTGGACAGGTATTCTGAACGCATCCTGAAGCATCAGCCAGTTCAGCTGAAGTCCTTTGATCACAAAGGTACTGGAAGGGTCAGTGGTGGAGGGTCTACTTCTAGCTTCAGGGGAGCTGCATGGGGGTCACAAAGGACTGTATTGGAAGACTTATGGGAAAGGAGGGGAACAGTCTAGTTGGGTTGACCCTAACATTCCAGCCTTTTAATAGATGATGGAAAAGGGGCATTGTTCTTGTCAGGTTGCTTCAAGCTGAGAGGGGGCAGTGGTTAGGAGAAGAGGCTGGAAGGTAGGGGTTGGTTTTGGTTCTGGTTTTGAAATTGTTGGTATTCTTGGAGTAACATCATGTCCTGTATGGTTCCGTGGGTGAAGGCCCAGATGCGGTTCTGTAAAAACTGAGGAAGAGGTGCAAGGGGCAGGGCCCAAAGGCCAGGAGAAGGAGGATAGTTATAACAGGGCCAAAGAGGGGGAGTAGCCAGGGGTCCCAGGATCTCAAGAACTGAGAGAAAAAGGGGGCCAAGACAGCCAGGCAGAGAAGCTGTTTTCTTTTATTTTTTGGGTTTAGTCTTTGAGTTTTTTGACTGCATCTTGTACCAAACCTGATTGGCTGAGATACAAACAGCACTGCTTATCTAAGAAAATGCAGAGACCTCCTTTTTTGGCATTAAGTCAAGACCTCTGCGGTCTTGGAGGACTATGACTGCAATGAATCTAATTGTGATTGGAGGTTTGAGATGGTGTTAGCTATGTTCTCTGTATTGTATGTAAGGTCTTTTGAGAGTGAGCGATAGTAGGTGAGGGAAGTGAATAGTCCTGCTACTCCAGTTCCTGCGGGGGTGGCAATTCCTAGTCAGACAAGTAAGCGTATGAGTTGTATGGCTCAACGATGCCGAACTGAGTCCTGAATTGGGATAGGCAGGGATTGGTTTCCTGGTGCAATGTCAATTTTGGGACTAAGAAATACTAGGGTGCAGGTGCTGGTCCAATTGGTGGGGAGGCAGAGATAAATTATAAGGTGCCACATAGGAAGAATATGCCTTGGCTAGGTAAGCAGAATTGGTTGTGTATGTTAAAAGATGTTTAAGTTTGTTGTCTTCGTACATCCATGCCCCTAGGATGCTAGCTAAGGCAGCTGCCGTGAGTGGTTGTAAGGGATTGTTTGGGGTTTTTTGAGCAGAGTTTTTATCCTTACTTTCCCAGTGGAAGAGGAAGCATTTGTGTCCGTTAAGAGCTGGTTAGAGGGATTATCTTTAAAGGATGGGATGAGGAGGCATTCGTCTATAGTGCAGGGATGAGCTTCAGAGGGAGATGGGGTCCAGGTTTGGAGGGAAAGACAGAGTGTCTTCCATTACAGTATCCAAAGTTTATGTTCTGTAGGAGGGTGATGTTAATTTGGTGGTGGTGGAGGGGGCAGTGCCTAAAAAGCATAAGGTAACCCTGAAGATCTGGAGATTGGTATGGTCAACTGGGCCCTGGAGTCGTAGGGTAAAAGTAGAGTGGCTTGAAGGTAGGTGGTTGTCCAGAGGGTAGGTAGCATTGAATGCATAAAGGGGCTTGAAGATTTAGAAAGGTGTTGGTGGTTATGGGACCTAGGATGGGCTTGGTATGGTTAGTATAGGGGTCAGGTAATCGAAAAATAGGGACGTAATAATAGAGCTACTTGTTCTGTTGTGGCGAGAGGCTTGTTTGAGCTAGAAAAGGAGTTAGAATGGTCTATTCAGGCTTTTAAGTCTGGGAATTGGAGGGGGGGTGCCTAGTTCATAATGGGGGTGGAAGGCTACTTGGGAAAAAATCCAGTCCTGAGCTGAAGCAGGAATTACGGTGTAAGTTGTAGTTAATAGGTAAAAACAAAGCTAGCAGTTGCCTGCTAGAGTGGGGTTAGCTTCTTTTAATAGGGAGTGTGTAAGATTGAGGGTTTTGTGAAGGTAGTTAGGTATTGGTGGAGGAAGGAGAGCTAGAGTGTGAGGGGGCAGGAGGGGCAGGAGGAGTAAACAGGCAAAGGGTAACTATGAAAGTGAAGAAATGGTTTCATCTTGGGTAAAGTTACACAAGTTACCTTGGAAGGTGAGGTCAGTTATCCAGCCAAGGAATGCAGGGAGGGTAGGTTGTTCTGCATAAAACCATGAAATGTCTTCTATGAGGCAGTGAAGGAAGAGGGTGAAATGGCAGGACAGGCAAAGGCAGGACATTTAGGAGGGACGGTTACTTGTTGGTGGTCTTTACTCCTGTAATAAGGAGGATTATGAGGCAAAAGGCTATAGAAATTGAGATTTTCTGTTTGAAGTTCCACCCTGGGGGTGTTACAGATACATTCCTATGGCAAAGAGCAGAGTAAGTAAGGCAGTTCCTGTAAGGGCAGTACAGTAAATGATTTCCATTAATGAGGGTTCAGATATTTAACAGTAAAGAGTGGTAACTTATCTGTTATGATTCATGGCTGGGAGAGTGGGGTCTTCTGGGATGGGCTTAAGGCAGAATTGGGTTGGTCCAAGGGGAGTGCTGGAGTATTTGCAGGGAACAGCTGGTTGGTTGGTTGGTGGCAAGTCAGTTGCAGGAGCCCTTTTGAATCTGGAAAGATGGTACCAAGAGTTGTCCTGAAAGTTTGACTGCAGGCAATAGTGAGAAGAACTTGGAAAGGGCCTTCCCACTTTGGTTTAAGGCTCATTGGAGTGAGGGTTTTTAGGAAGACACTCTCCTGGAAAGAGGGTTTGAGCGGCGGGGCCTTGGTGGGGTTTTGGGAGGGCCTGGTCTGCTTGTTCGCAGAGGAGATGACAGATGAGGGAGAGCGTTGCGAGGTATTCTCCTAAATGAAAATTAGGAGGGGGTCTGTTTTATAAGAGGAAAGGGTGTCCATACATTAACTTGAATGGACTGAGGAAGGAGGGGGCTTTTGGATTGACTCTGATGCGAGCCAGTGCTATAGGTAAAAGGGAGGTTCATGGTTTTTCAACTTCAGCAGTGAGTTTGGTTAACTGAGTCTTGAGAATCTCATTTGCCCTTTCAACTTTTCCAGATGACTGGGGATGGTGTGGGATATGGAGGTGCCACTGAGCAGCAAGGGACTGAGAGACTTGTTGGGTGATTTGGGAGATGAAGCTAGGGCCATGGTCTGATTGTATGGAGTGAAGGAGACAAAATCTAGGGATGACTTCTGTTATAAGAATTTGAGAGGCTTCTGCAGCTTTTTCTGAAGGGGTTGGAAATGCTTCTACCCAACCTGAGAAGGTGTCTATGAGGGTAAGAAGATATTTAGTTTCTTTTTTATGGGAGGCATGTGGGTGAAGTCTACTTGCCAGTTCTCCCCTGGGAGTGTTCCTCTGAGCTAATGTGTAGGGATGAGGAGAGAGTGGCCTTGGGAGGAAATAACAGATCATATATGACAGTTTGAGGTTATGTCTTTTAGTGAGGTGAATAGATGGGGAGAGGAGAAATAAGGGCAAAGGAGCAGGTACAGGGGGCATGCACCGATATGGAAGGATTGGTGAAGAGAAGTCAGAATTTCCTTGGTTTGCTCTTAGGGGAGGACGAGCTTTTGATTTTTGATTATCCAGTCCCCTTGAAGGGAGGCTCTTTGCTGTAGTAGCGAAGCCTTTTTGGTGGGAGAGTACTTGGGTTGGATTGCTGGAGTAACGAGGAGGAGGGGGGCAAGGACAGAAGAAAGGGAGGTTTCTTTTGCTGCCTCATCGGCCTTTCTGTTCCCTCTTGAGATTTCATCGGATCCTGTTTGATGTCCTTGACAACGTATAACTCCTGCTTTACTTGGGAGGTGTGTGGCCTGAAGGAGTTGGGGGCCGTTAGTGATAGCAGTTCCTTTGGCAGTAAGGAATCCTCTCTCTTGCCAGATGGCAGCATGGGAATGAAGAATGTGATAGGCATATTTGGAGTCTGTGTAAATGTTGACTCATTTGCCTTTGGAGAGGGTTAGAGCTCTGGTGAGAGCTATGAGTTCTGCTTTTTGGGAAGAGGTTCCTGAGGGTAGGGGTTTAACCTCAATTACTTGGTTTAAGGTAACTACTGCATACCCAGCAATTTTGAGAGAGTTGGCAGCTCTGGAAGAGGAGCCATCTATGAATAGTTGGTCATCTGGATTAGTGAGAGGCCTGGGGGAGATGTTAGGGAAGTATGGTTGCAGGTGGTCTAGAATTTCAGTACAGGAGTGGGAGGGAGGCAAAGAAGACATTGGAACTAGAGATGCAGGGTTAAGGGGGGAACTTTTGGCAAGATGGAACTCGAGGTTGTTGAGAAATAGGTCATGAAGAAGCTGGATGCGGGACGGGGAGAGAACGCTTAACACTGGGGAGGAAAGGAGGTCCTGTAGGTTATATGGACTGTGGATGGCGGTGTCTTGACGAAATGTTAGCTTTTTACTTTCTAAGGCCACTAGAGCTCTGAGGCAGGTTGGCCATCCTTGAGAAGTATTGTCTAGCTGTTTGGAGAGGTAGGCTATGGGGGCAAAGGATGGAGGACTTCCTTTTAGTTGGCCAAGGACACCAAGGGCTATTCCTTGGTTTTCAGTAGTGTAGAAGGTGAAAGCCCAGGAAATATCAGTCAAAGATAGGGCTGGAGCAGTTTTAAGTGTGTGGAAGCTAAGGACTGTGTTGTGGGAGGGATTTAGGGGCTCATTTAAGGCGCCTTTGGCTGCTTCATAGAGGGGGCGGGCTAAGAGGGTGAAGTTGGGGATCCATATTCTGAAAAAGTCTGCTAGCCCTAGGAATGAAAGACTTTCACTTTTTGAGGAAGGTGAAGATAGATTGTCTATTAAGGCTGCCCACACCAGGGTCATGACTCAGGACCTGGAGGAAAGTTGAACCCTTAGGTAGGTCACAGTAGGGGTGGAAAGCTGTGCTTTGGAAGGGGAGACTCTATAGCCTTTATCAGCAAGGAAATTGAGAAGGTTGGTAGTGTGGGTTTGGGAGTCTTTTAGGGAGGGGCTACAGAGGAGGAGATCATCTACATATTGAAGAAGATGGTGGGGGAAAGGTTTAAGGAAATGAGGTCTTGAGCTAGGGCTTGCCTGAAGAAATGAGGGCTATCCCTGAAGACTTGAGGGAGAATAGTCCATGTGAGTTGTTGTGACTGGAGGGTGTTGGGGTCAGTCCTAGTGAAAGCAAAGAGGTTTTGGGAATCAGGGTGTAGAAGAATGGTGAAGAAGGCATGTTTTAGGTCAATTGCAATGTAGTGGGTGGTGTTGGAGGGGACAAGAGAGAGAAGTGTATAGGGGCTAGGGACTACAGGATGGATAGGGAGGACAGTCTGATCGATAGCTTGGAGGTCTTGAACAAGTCGGTATGAGTCATCAGATTTTTTAACAGGGAGGATGGGGGTGCTATATGGAGAATGTGTTGGTCTGAGAAGACCGTATGAGCAGAGCTTGTTTAGGATGGTTTGGAGGCCCTTTTGGTGGGTTAGGGAGATGGGATATTGGAGAATTTAGGAAATTTGGAGATTTTTTTTTTTTTTTTTTTTTGACCGAGTTTCACTCTTGTTGCCCAGGCTGGAGTACAATGGCATGATCTTAACTCACTGCAAACTCCGCCTCCTGGGTTCAAGTGATTCTCCTGCCTCAGCCTCCCAAGTAGCAGGGATTGCAGGCATGCGCCACCACACCTAGCTAATTTTGTATTTTTAGTAGAGATGGGGTTTTGCCATGTTGGCCAGGCTGGTTTCAAACCCATGACCTCAGGTGATCTGCCCACCTTACCCTCCCAAAGTGCTGGGATTATAGGCATGAGCCACCACACCTGGCCTTGGAGGGGTCTTTTAATTTGATTTTGATGGGGTCACAGTAAGCAGCTATAGAAAGGGTGGCAGTATCCCACACCACTGGGTTAACGAGAGAGGCGGGAAGTGGGTACTGGGGAGAGGGGTCAGGGGCCGGGCAAGCGGAAAGGAGCAGGAGGGACTCTGGTTGAGGGAGGCAGGAAAAGGTGATAGAAGATTTAAATTTGGCTAAAAGATCCCAGCCTAGAATGGGGGTAGGGCAGCAAGGCATAATAAGGAGGGAGTGTGAAAAAATAGTATTAAACAGGAAACAAGTAAGGGATTCAGTGGCACATGGATGTGAGATGAGTCCATCAACCCCCACGACAGAAACCTGGAAGGGACTAGTGCGTCCTGAAAATTCAGGCAAAGCTGAGTAGGTGGCCCTGGTATCAACTAAAAAGGAGATCGGCTTACCTGCTACTAGCAGAGTTACCCTGGGCTCCCATGCAGTGATGGTAGATGGGGCCGGGGGCCCTGGGCTCCATCAGTCTTCAGCAGCCAGGCCAAGGAGCTGTGGGAATGTGAGTGATTCTTCACGCTTTGCTTTGCCAGGGCTTTGAGGAGCTGACCTGTTAGTCTGCTTAAGAGGACAATCAGATTTCCAGTGGCCATTTTGTTGGCAGACCGGGAAAGGAGTTTTTGGCACTCATGGGTTAAGATATGCCCACCCCCGATGGCCTTCTTTGCCACACTTAAAACAAGGCCCGGGGGATTACTGCTATCGGGTCTTTTGCACCGCTGGGTGCTATGGCCAGGTTGGCAGATAGCTGCTGCTAGAAGCTGGTATTTAGCACGACCTCTTTGGGCTTTAACTAATTTATTTAGCTCATCCGTGTTATTGAAGACTTTGAAAGCCAGGTTAGGGAGGTCTTGTTGTGGGGTCTGAGGGCTGTCTTCCACCTTTTCTAGTTTGCACTGTATGTCAGGAGCAGATTGAGAGATGAAATGGGTATTAAGAACAATAGTTCCTTCCCGGGAGGTGGGGTCAACGTGGGTATATTTTTGGAGGGCCTCTGTAAGGCAGGAAAGAAATTCGGCAGGGTTTTCATCAGCTCTTTGGAAAATTTCTTTGAGTTTTTCAAAATTTATGGCCTTACGGGCAAAATTTATGGCCTTTGTTAAGGCCTGCGATGAGGCAAGTGATCATGATTATGAGACGCCCTGCCAGGATCTGTGGGTTGGTACTCTTAGCGGGGTTCTTCCCAGGGAACTGCAGCAGCTCCTACGAGCTTAGTAGGGTCTTGCCGATGAAGATTGTTGGCATGCACCTCAGCTGGGAGCTACACTCTTTCCTTCTCTTCTGGGAGGAGAGTACAAGAGAGGATAATATAGAGATCAAGCCAAGGGAATTCATAAGATTGGGTAAGGTATTTGAACTCTTTAATACAAGTGTCGGGATTGGAGGAAAAGGATCTGAGACGTTTTTCAATTTGGGAAAGGTGAGAGAGGGAGAAGGGAACATGGATGTGAACAATTCCTTCAGCCCTGGCCACCTCTTGGTGGGGGAAGTATACGGGCTGGTTGTTGGGGGTGCTGAGTTGGAGAACATGTATGAGGTGGAGATGGGGAGGAATCAGAATCAGAAGCTGGGTGGTTGGAGAGCAGGGGGTGGGGGGGGTGGGGAAGAGGTAAGGCAGGAGCGGGAGCATATGGTGGAGGGTCATGATGATCTGGCAGAGGATTATGATGTTGTCAGTGAGGAGGAAGAGGAATCGTCAGAAGGAGCAGTGAGGGGGATGGCTGAGGATGGGTCAGACTTGGAACAGGCAAGGAGGATCTGGAAAGCAGAACAGGACTGACAGAGAGAGGGATGGCTACCAAGGGCAAAAAAATAAAAAAGGCTGAATATAAGGGATCTCTGACCACTTTCCATTGCAATGGCAGAAGTTGTCTAGGTCCCTGAGGATGTTAGAATCGAAAGTGCCATTTTCAGGCCATTGGGAGCCGTTGTCCAGTTTATATTGAAGCCAGGCTGTGTTACAATAAAAGATGAGCCTTTCTGGACAAATTTTGGAATGGAGGCCAAGGGTGTTGTGGTTGCAGAGGAGACATCCAAGGGGGGATGTCTTTGAGGGAGTGGACTGAGAGATTCCCATGGTGGAATGAGTGAGGGAAGGGTAGAAACGGGAGACATGGCCAGACACTAGAACTGTGGGAGAAGGCATCCCTCGTCCCATGATTCAAGTTGGAGAGGAGCAATAATCCCCCATTCAGGCATCCCCGAAAGGGAGATATAGAGGGCCTGGAAGCTGGGAGGAGGAAATCCTTGGCCCAGTGCTGGGTCTTTTGGGAAAGGAAGAGTGGACAAGGGTTCCAGGCAAAAGGCAGAAGTCTCCTTTACCCACCCCTGAGGCAGCCCTGATGTTGGATGTGTTTCCCAGCAATGGAGAGGAGTAGGAAATCCCCTGGGTCTCTGCAAGTTCTGGAAGGGGGACTTCAGCCAGGGGAAGGGGGCAGAGGGAAGAAGAGAGGGAGAAAGTGAGGCCAACCTCTACCACCTTCTTGGGTTTTGGCACCAAAATGTAAGGTTAGCTGAGAGAAAGAACGAGTAGACCCAAAGTCAGGCAAGCAAGTTTTATTGTCCTGCCAGGCTGCTCCTTGACAGGCAGAGGAGGCAGCCCCACTTATAGACTACAGCAGGGCTTTATAGAGCAAGGAACTGGGTTGGGGTGTGGAGACTGAGTTGGGGTACAGGTGTCCTAACCATATCCTGGAGATGTTTTTTTGCCAGCTTTGTTATGCAAGGTAGACAGGTGTTCTGACAGCATCCTCGAGCTGTCTGCCAGTTCAGCTGAAGCCTTTTGATCAAACGGTTACTGGAAGGGTCAGTGAGGGAGTGATCTACTTCTAGCCTCGGGGGAGCTGTGTGGGGGTCACAAAGGACTGTACTGGGAAACTTACGGGAAAAGAGGGGAGCAGTCTAGTTGGGTTGACCCTAACACTGATTTTGCTGAGGGTTTTAATCAAAAAGCAATGCTGGATTTTCTCAAATGCTTTTTCTGCATCTATGGAGATAATCATGTGATTTTTGTTTTTAATTCTGTTTACGTGGTATATCACATTTATTTACTTATGATGCTAAACCATTCCTGCTTCTCTGGCATGAGATGCATTTGATCATTGTGTATTATCTTGTTGATATGCTATTGTATTTGGTTAGCTAGTATTTTGTTGAGAACTTTTCCATCTATGTTCATCAGGAATATTGATGTGTAGTTTTTTTGTTGTTATGTTCTTTCCTCGTTTTGGTATTAGAGTGATATTGGCTCCACGAAATGATTTAGGAAGAATTCCCTCTTCCTCTATTTTTTGGAATAGTTTCAGTAGGGTTGGTACCAATTCTTTTTTTTTTTTTTTTCTGAGTTTTAATTGGAAACAAAATGGTTTAACAACTCATAATGAATTATAAAACTTTGGTAGTTACATTGTACTATCATTTATGAGGCATTTATTCTTCATTACTTACACCTGAAAGAAACTGCATACTTGTATGTTCTGTTCCCCCATTTCAGAGGAAGATTATGATCTAAACTACTTATATAAATCAAAACCCAACAGGGCTAGAAATGAAATATAAAAAGAACCAAAACTATAAACAACTGTGCCATAAGAGCATTACATGGTGTTAGCTCATATTTGGGGTCTGAAAGCAATTTAGCTCATCTCACAGGAAACAAAGGCAGGAGCTGAACCATGAAAACCTCAATTATTTTTAGCATACCTCTTAATTTTTCCTTCCTCTGGTTTCTTGTCTTCTGTGCTTGAGTCTTGAACAGGTAACCATTTAAGAGGATGTCAGTGATAGATGGGCCATGGAGGAAGTGTCAGCAAACATGAAAAAGCAAATCCGGCCATAATTATATAGACAGTCCACCCGAACTGTTCAGCCATGTGCCCATAGATAAATCCAACTATTGCAGAAAAAAGAATAATTCCCTGAAACATCTGTTCAGCTATTCTGGCCCTTGTAATCCATCTGTGTGGGTGGCAAGCTCAGATGTTCCAGCATGGCTGGCTCAGGAGGTGGGCGCCCGAGCTCAGGTGACAAGCTGCAAGGCTCCAGCCTGGGCAACAGAGTGTCTCAAAAAATAAAACAAAACTCGGTGAATAAATATTTTCATTGTCTTTCACTATGTTCATAGAATTTATAATAAGAAATGTCCAATGTTGAAGACAGGAGGGGTCCAGGGAAGGTTTTGGATTATGATGGTAGATTTCTTTTTTTTTAATCATTAATTTTCATCTAGAAAGTGTTTGCACCTGTCTTTCACTTTTGTTTGATTAACACTGATTGTCATATTAAAAGTCACTCTAGCCGGGCACAGTGCCTCACACCTATAATCCAGCACTTTGGGAGGCCAGGCGGGCTGATCACCTGAGGTTGGGAGTTCGAGACCAGCCTGACCAACATAGAGAAACCCCGTCTCTACTAAAAGTACAAAATTAGTTGGGCGTGGCAGCGCATGGCTGTAATCTCAGCTACTCTGAAGGCTAAAGCAGGAGAATTGCTTGAACCCGGGAGGCAGAGGTTGCGGTGAGCCAAGATCCTGCCAATGCACTTCAACCTGGGCAACAAGAGTGAAACTCCATCTCAGAAAAAAAAAAAAAAAAAGTCACTCTGAGCTTAATTGTGTAAAGGAAAAAAAAAAAAAAAAGGCCTGTGGGCAGAACTACCAGGCAGAGGTTCTAGTATAAGAACAGTGCCTGTAATCCCAGCACTTTGGGAGGCCGAGACGGGCGGATCACGAGGTCAGGAGATCGAGACCATCCTGGCTAACACGGTGAAACCCCGTCTCTACTAAAAAATACAAAAAAACTAGCCGGGTGAGGTGGCGGGCGCCTGTAGTCCCAGCTTCTCGGGAGGCTGAGGCAGGAGAATGGCGTAAACCCGGGAGGCGGAGCTTGCAGTGAGCCGAGATCCGGCCACTGCACTCCAGCCTGGGCGACAGAGCGAGACTCTGTCTCAAAAAAAAAAAGAACAGTGTAGGGTTAGGAAGAAAGGACAGCCATGCTGGGCAGCAGAGAGAAGGTGATGACCGTGAACAGAAAAATTTGCAAACCCAGCAAGTCAAGGTGCTAAATAAAAGTCTTTTGTCCTGCACTGGCCATTCAACTTCATGAACACTCCAAGAGAACATCCTCTTTTAAGGATACTGGCTCACACCTGTAATCTCAGCACTTTGGGAGGTGGAGGTGGGTGGATCACCTGAGGTCAGGAGTTCGAGACCAACCCATCCAACATGGTGAAACCCTGTCTCTACTAAAAATACAAAAATTAGCTAGGCATGGTGGTGGGTGCCTGTAATCCCAGCTACTTGGGAGACTGAAGCAGGAGAATTGCTTGAACCTGGGAGGCGGAGGTTTCAGTGAGCCAAGATCACATGTACTCCAGACGGGGCGAGAGAGTGAGATTATGTCTCAAAAAAAAAAAAAAAAAAAAATTTCTGGTAGTTCTTATTTTTCAGTAATCTTGTGAAAGAATCTGATTTCTCCCCTCAGTCTGTCCCCAGGAATAAAATCACACAGTTGATTGCCATTCTTATAATGGAATCTTCCTGGAATAGGCTACAAGGATATTGAGAAAGTTGCTATCAGTCATTCACACACTGAAGGGACATTAATTCACCAGAGCCTTGGTGAAGAATGAAAGGAGCTCGTTATAAGTAGGTCTGGGTGGTGCACAGCATATAAAGGGGACAGAGGAAACCTGGGAGCCTGGGCCTGGAGACAGCTTTAATCCCTGAAGGTACCAATATTATGTTCATTCTACATTGGAGTAAACTGGAAAAAAAAGGCAAGTAACTTGTTTACGATTATACTATCCCAGAGTAGAGGAGCCAGGATTCAAATTCAGGCAGCCTGCCCCACCATGAGAGCTTAAAGTCATAACTGCATACTGCAGTTGTAGCAGGACAAGCTGCAGACAAAACTCCTCAGACACCGGATTAAAGAAGGAAGAGGTTTTTATTCAGCCGGGAGCGTTGGCAGACTCGCGTCTCAAGAACCAAGCTCCCTGAAGAAGAAATACGTGGCCTTTTTAAAGGCTTACAACTTTAAGGGATCCATGTAAAAGGGTCATGATAAATCAAGCATACGTGGAAAACGTGACGAGAGGCTACATGCATCAGCTAACAGAACAAAAGGTTTTACAGTGCTTTCTCATACAATGTCTGGAATTTACAGATAACACTAGTAGTTTTGGTCAGGGGTTAATATTATCATTATTATTTTAACCACCAGGGCCAGGTGGTGGTGCCAAGGTCGTCTAGCTCTTTATCTTACTTCTGTTTCTTTCCAACTTTTTGCTTTCTCCCCCTTCTCCTGTCTTATAAACTAGGGAAAAGGGGAGACGGGGAAAAGCTGGGAAAGACAGCAGGAGAAGTGGTGGTCTCATTCTATACAATGAAGCAGGATTCTACTGTGGCTAGGTACACTAACTCTGGGTTCACATCTCAGCTGCTCTGCTATTTCCAGCTGTGTGACTGTGGGAAAGTTACTTTTCTGTGCTCAATGTCCCCTGTAAAGTGGGGATAGTAGTACCCACCTTGTGGAATTCCTTAAATGAGTTAATAGCTGCAACATGTTTAAACAGTACCATGTACATGGTCACCATCTAGTAAATACAGTCTATTATGTCTGAACTCTAGATGGACATGTTTCTTAAGATTCTGAAATTAGACCAGGTGCAGTGGCTCATACCTGTAATCCCGGCACTTTGAGAGGCCAAAGCAGGTGGATCACTTAAGGTCAGGAGTTCAAGACTAGCCTGACCAATATGGTGAAACCCCATCTCTACTAAAAATACAAAAATTAGCCAGGTGTGGTGGCGGGCGCCTGTAATCCCAGCTGCTTGGGAGGCTGAAGCAGGAGAATCACTTGAACCCGGGAGGCAGAGGCTGCAGTGAGCCGAGATAGCTTCGCGGCTTTGCACTCCAGCCTGGGCGTTGCAGCGAGGCTTCCTCTCAAAACAAAAAAAGAAAAGATACTGAAATTCTGGACTCTGAAATGCCAGGGTCCAGAATCCTCCAGCAGCATTCTCCTATCTTTTGACTGCAGAATCGTACCCTGCCTCCCAGGATTGAAAGGAATAGGGCACACTATCCACCTAGTTCATCCTCATAGTAATGTGATGTCAAAGCCTTGGCTGGGGCCCAGCCACTGTAACCTTCAGTTCTTCTTCCCCCACATGGGTTCTAGCTCTAGTTCTATCCTAAACTTTCTGTGTGACCTTTGTCTGAGCCTCAGCCTTTTCATCTGCAAAATGGGAACCAAGCACCTATTTTGCACAGCCTCATAGAGTATAGAGATCAAAAGAAAAGATGGGTACAGGAATATTTTGTAAACTCTGTAGTGTTGTATGTGAGTGAAAGATGGCCAGTTACTGAAATCCCTGAGGAAAGGACATGTCAGTTCCCAAATCAAGTCTTAAAATCTTTCATTTTTTTTTTTTAGGTATGTAAAATATTTTTTTGAGGTATGCATTTAGGAGGATCCTGTTGATAATCAAATTAGTGGGTTTTCTTTTGAAAATATTTTGATTTACACTTTGTTCTTTTCTTTTCTTCTTCTTCTTTTTTTTTTTTTTTTTTAGAGTTTTGCTCTTGTCACCCAGGCTGGAGTGAAATGGAGCGATCTGGGCTCATGACAACCTCCGCCTCCCGGGTTCAGGCTATTCTTCTGTCTCAGCCTCCCGAGTAGCTGGGACTACAGGCGTGCACCACCACACCCAGCTAATTTTTGTATTTTTAATAAAGACGGGGTTTCACCATGTTAGTCAGGATGGTCTCGATCTCTTGACCTCATGATCCACCTACCTTGGCCTCCCAAAGTGCTGGGATTACAGGTGTGAGCCACTGTGCCCAGCCTTGTCATCCTTATAGCTTCTTATTCATTCCACATTATTAGTATATTTTCCATTTTTCCCATTGTCTTGGGTTAAACGTTTTAAACTTAAGTCCCATAACTGTGGGTAACATAAGTTGCAATTTTCTTTTCACCTACGAAAGATACCACATTTGGAATGTCTGCAGTTAATTTGTGTTGTCTTTTTTTTTTTCATTATTCTTGTGAAAAGTTGGACAACCCATGGAAATTTTTTGTTTGTTCACTCATATCTAAGAAGAGCACTTACTTCTTAGTTTAATTACATCCTGGATTCTTCCTTTGGTTTTCTTCTGTACCTAGAAAATTCTCTTTGTTTTTTCTTTTTAATTTTTTTTTTTTTTTTTTTTTTTTTTGAGATGGAGTTTCTCTCTTGTTGCGCAAGCTAGAGTGCAACGGCAGGATCTGGGCTCCCCGCAACCTCCCTCCCCTACCCCTCGCCGCCCAACCCATTCAAGCAATTCTCCTGCCTCTGCCTCCGGAGTAGCTGGGACTACAGGCGTGGGCCACCACGCCTGGCTAATTTTGTATTTTTAGTAGAGACGGGGTTTCTCCATGTTGGTCAGGCTGGCCTCTGTGGGAAAGAGAGTTTCAGGGATGCCAGATGAGTTGGTCTCCCCTGTGTGACACCCATAGGGAGCCAGGGGCGACCTCTGAGGAGAAAAGTCTCCTTGTTGCCTTCATATCTTTATGCCCCCAAAGCATAACAGTTCCAGGCATGCCACAGGTTGCTGGGGGAAATAACACTCCTTTGAAGCAGTGGAGTATAATCAAACATCCTGGCCTCTCCTGAAACCCACTCCCACCCATTTCAGTCCTGATAAGTTAAAGATCCTAAGTAGTTGAGACACACGCCTTTGCTTGAGGAAATTCACAGAAACCGCCACTGCTATACATCTTATTGAATGACTCGTGAGTTCTCCTTCACTGATTAATCCTTTTCCTCATCCCTTCCTACCCCTCCCCTTTGCCCTAAGAACAAAGAGCTTGTAAACCAATAAATTGGGTGGAGGCCCAGAGCTCAGGGCGTTAGCAAGCCTCCGATGCTCCGGTTGCGGTCCCCTGGACCCGCCTTTTATTTTTTTATTTTATTTTTATTTTTTTTTGAGACAGAGTCTCGCTCTGTCACCCAGGCTGGAGTGCAGTGGCGCGATCTTGGCTCACTGCAAGCTCCGCCTCCCGGGTTCACGCCATTCTCCTGCCTCAGTCTCCCGAGTAGCAGGGACTACAGTTGCCCGCCACCACGCCCGGCTAATTTTTTGTATTTTTAGTAGAGACGGGGTTTCACCGTGGTCTCAATCTCCTGACCTTGTGATCCGCCCGCCTCGGCCTCCCAAAGTGCTTGGATTACAGGCGTGAGCCACCGCGCCCGGCACTGGACCCGCCTTTTAAACTGTTATTCTCTTTCTAATTCCTTTGTCTCTGCTGGGCTCTGGGTACCCACCGGGTGGTGTGGGGCTGGTTTCCCCGACCTCAGGTGACCCGCCTGCCTCGGTCTCCCAAAGTGCTGGGATTACAGGTGTGAGCCACCACGCCCAGCCTGTTTTGTTTGTTTGTTTGTTTGTTTGTTCTTTCTGATACAACAGAGTCTCGCTCAGTCACCACACTGGAGGGCAGTGGCGAGATCTCGGCTCACTGCAACTGCCTCCTGGGTTCAAGCGATTCTTCTGTCTCAGCCTCCGCGTAGCTGGGACTAGAGACGCGCCACCACGCCCAGATAATTTTTTGCATTTTTTAGTAGAGAGGAGCTTTCACCATGTTGGCCAGGATGGTTTCCATTTCTTTTTTTTTCTTTTTTTTTTTTTTTTGAGTCGGAGTCTAGCTCTGTCGCCCAGGCTGGAGTGCAGTGGCCAGATCTCAGCTCACTGCAAGCTCCGCCTCCCGGGTTTACGCCATTCTCCTGGCTCAGCCTCCCGAGTAGCTGGGACTACAGGCGCCTGCCACCTCGCCCGGCTAGTTTTTTGTATTTTTTAGTAGAGACGGGGTTTCACCGTGTTAGCCAGGATGGTCTCGATCTGCTGACCTTGTGATCCGCCCGTCTCGGCCTCCCAAAGTGCTAGGATTACAGGCTTGAGCCACCGCGCCCGGCCGTGGTTTCCATTTCTTGACCTCGTGATCCGCCCGCTTCGGCCTCCCAAGTGCTGGGATTACAAGCGTGAGTCACCGTTCCTGTGAAATTTCTTTTTTTTTGGAGCCTCGCTCTGTCGCCAAGGCTGGGGTGCAGTGGCTGATTCGGGCTGACTGCAAGCTAGGCCTTCAGGGTTCACGCCATTCTCCCACCTCAGCCCCTGGAGTAGCTGGGACTACAGGCGCCAGTGGATCTCCTGACCTCATGATCCGCCCTCCTGATCTCGTGATCCGCCCGCCTTGGCCTCCCAAAGTGCTGGGATTACAGGCATAAGCCACCGCACCCGGCCTGAAAATTCTCACTTTTTAAAAATATTTCTAGGGCTTCCGGTGGAGTGCTGAGTCGTCGCTAGCAGCAGTCATGGCAGCGGAGGAGAAGGACCCTCTGAGGTATTTCGCGGCATACGGGAGCAGCAACTCAGGCTCCTCGGACGAGGAGGATAACATCGAGCCGGAGGAGAAGAGTCGCAGAACCCCGGATCCAGCGAAGTCGGCGGGCGGCTGTAGGAACAAGGCAGAGAAGCGGCTCCCGGGACCCGACAAGCTGTTTAGGAGCGTGACTTGCCCGGCCTTTCTCTACAATCCGCTCAACAAGCAGATAGACTGGGAGAGGCACGTCGTCAAGGCGCCTGAGGAGCCTCCAAAGGAATTCAAAATATGGAAATCAAATTATGTACCACCTCCTGAGACCTACACCACTGAGAAGAAGCCTCCTCCTCCAGAGCTTGACATGGCAATAAAATGGTCTAACATATATGAGGACAATGGTGATGATGCCCCCACAGAATGCTAGGAAAGCTACGCTTCTACCGGAAGGGGAGGAGACGTTGGAATCAGATGATGAAAAAGATGAGCATACTTCTAAAAAGCGCAAAGTAGAGCCAGGAGAACCAGCAAAGAAGAAAAAGTAGAAACAAATGACCAGAATTTCTGGACTGCTAAACTTGTTGAAAAGTTTCTTTGGACAGATTAAGTTGATATTGTGGGTTATTATGACACATCTCCATGAAAGTGCATACGTTAATGAACTAATAAGTATTGCCTCAAGAACTTTCCACTGTAGAATTCTTTTTTTATTTAAAACATGTATGTATTTAAAACTCAACTGGTGACTTGTGATTGTGAAATTGATAACACTTGGATGCATTCTTGCTCTCACAGAATTGGTGACATGCTTTTGAGAGTTTTGTCACATGTTGACATGCCAATGTTCTATAAACCTTTTATAAAGGAATATATTTTTAAAGTAAATATATTGCAATGTACTGTGAACTTGTAGGGTGCTTTTCAACAGTCTTTGTACAGTGTAAATAGACCATGGAAATAAAATTACTTATTCAATATTACTATTACTGCATAACATTAACATTTGAATGTTTGTCTGTGACAAGTACCCTATTTGTTGTGTGACATTTTAAGTTGTAATAAGAAGTATTACCATTTAAAGAGTGCCTCCTGTGTTCCAGGTGCTTTGTGCATATGTTTTCTCTGATCCTTAAACAACCTAGCAAGGTATTATCAGTATTCTCATTTTATAATAAATAGTGCTTGAGTAGCTTGTCTGAAAAAAAAAAAAAAAAAAAACATATTTCTACTCAGGCCAGGCACGGTGGCTAACCTCTGTAATCCCAGCGCTGTGGGAGGCCGAGGTGGGGAGATCACCTGAAGTCAGGAGTTCGAGACCAGCCTGGCCAACATGGTGAAACCTCGTCTCTACTAAAAATACAAAAATTAGCCAGGCGCACTGGTGGGCAGCTGTAATCACAGCTATTTGGGAGGCAGGAGAATTGCTTGAACTCAGGAGGCGTAGGTTGCAGTGGGCTGAGATCTGTCACCGCACTCCAGCCTGGGTGACAGAGCAAGACTGTCTAGAAAATAAATAAATAAATAAAATATATATATTTTTTTCAGCATTTTAAAGGTTTCTGTAACTTTCTCAAGATTTTAGCATATAAAATATTTTATAAAGATTTAGAATACATAATATTTTTCTAAAATGCACAAATATGTTTCTGAAAAAATATTTTAGTTTTTTTTGTGTGGCACACAAGACATCTAATGAGAAACCTAAAGTTACATCAGTTAGAACATATCCTTTCTTTAATATACCATAAAGTAATAATAATTTGTAAAATATAATTTCTATTACTAAGAAATTGATTCTATATTTATACAAATTTCTGAAGTAAAGTACATAACTAGAGAATAATACCTATATATGGCCAAAATTATGTTTTTCTATATTACTAAAGTAATATTGGCAAAATTATTGACCTGAATTCAGATTTTTGGCTTTAATCATCATGCTTTTTTATTAGCACTTCCCTGAATTCATAAAAATAATCTCAGTTTGAATCTTCCATTTAATTCAGATGTTAATTTAAAAAATTTTTTGGCCAGACGCGTTGGCTCATGCCTGTAATTCCAGCACTTTGGGAGGCCGAAGCGTGTGGATCACCCGAGGTTAGGAGTTTGAGACCAGCCTGGCCAACATGATGAAATCCCGTCTATACTAAAAATACAAAATTAGTTGGGCATGGCTGCGGGCACCTGTAATCCCAACTTACTCAGGAGCCTCAAGCAGGAGAGTCGCTTGAACCCAGGAGGTGGAGATTGCAGTGAGCCGAGATTGTGCCATTGCACTCCAAACTGGGCAAAAAGAGCGAAACTCCGTCTCAAAAAAATAAATAAAATAAAATTTCAGGCAGAGTCTTGCTCTGTCACCCAGGTGGGAGTGTAGTAGCTTGATCACAGCTCATTGCAGCCTCGACCTCTCTGGCTCAAACAATTCTTTCATCTCATTTTTACACTTTTTGGAGAGATGAGGTCTCACTATATTGCTCAGGCTGGTCTCAAAACTTTGGGCTCAAGCAATTCTCCTGCTTTAGCCTCCTAAAGTGCTGAGATGTAGGCATGAGCCCCTGCACCCAGCAATTGTAAAATTCTTAATTTAATTTGATTTGGCTAGATACTACTTGTTGAATTTACTTTAGTCAACGATTTTTTTTTTGTTATTTACAATGCTCAGAAAATACTACCTCTTGGGATTCCACTGTCATAATTCAATGACATATTTTAGGCCTAAAACCTTTCCATTTAAGGCTGGGAGCACTGTCTCCCACCTGTAATCCCAGCACTTTCAGAGGCCAAGGCGGGCGGATCCCCTGAGGTCGGGAGTTTCAGACCAGCCTGACCAATATGGTGAAACCACATCTCTATTAAAAGTAGAAAAATTAGCCAGGCGTGGTGGCAGGCACCTGTAATCCCAGCTACTTGGGAGGCTGAGGCAGGAGAATCCCTTGAACCCGGGAGGCGGAGGTTGCAGTGAGCCAGAGGTTGCAGTGAGCTGAGATCATGCCAGTGCACTCCAGCCTGGGAGACAGAGGGAGACTTTATCTCCAGAAAAAAAAAAACCAAAAACCAAAACAGCAAACGAAAAACAAAACAAAAACAAACAAGAAAGTTTCCATTTAAAATAATTGTCTGGTGTTTGAAAACAATGAGTGTTCTATATTTACTGGCCAAAATACAGCCTATGCCTAATTATTCAAACTTTCTAATAAAGTTATTTAACATTATGCTCATGCAGTTATTGTATACCAGAAAATTTAGTTTCTATAATTACACTAATGACCTTAATGTAACTTAACAGAAGTAAAAAATGTGATGGAGGCTAGAAAAGAAAGTGGATGAAGAAAGAGAAAATGTTGATCAAAGTGTACAAAGTTTCACTTAGAAGGAATAAGATCAAGTGATGGATTGCACAGAATAGTTGCTATAATAAATAATGCATTCTATATTTCAAAATTGCTATAAAGAGATTTTATATGTTTTTGACACAAAAATATCCTAAGTATGTGAGGTGATAAATTTTTTAGTTAGCTTGATTTAAAAATTTTGCACATAAACATATTAAAATATGACATAGTACCCAATGAATACATACAGTGATTATGTATTAATTTAAAATATAATTTTTAAAACAGTACAATTTTTTATTCAATAAATATTTGATATAGTCACTGTAAACTCTTAGAAGTTAAGCCTATCAATGTTCAATGGCTTGGAATAATGCCTCACATATTTTATGCCCTAAATACTAATAACAGTGATTGTCAGAGTATCTTTTGGTTATAGCTTTCTTTAAATATAATATTATTTTGTTGTTGCTCTTATTAAAACTTATTTTTCTGTCATACCTAAATATTGCTAAAAATAAAAGAGAGGATTTCTTTGCCTGCTTTATAAAGTCCACAGTCAAATGTCAGTTTAGCTAAGGTTATACTAAGTCATTTGTTTTGGAAAGTAAACATGAGAATTAAATAATACAATTATAGTTATATTCTCTATTCTAACAATTGAGAAAAATTTGAGTTATTAATTGATAGGGCTAAAGTCTTATTTTATATTTTTATTCCAGATTATTTCATGTCAAGTAACCAGAATATCAATTTTCACAGTATACTATGAAGTAAAAATAAATGTGATAGGCACAGATTATAGAAGTAAATTAGAAAAACATTCTATAAATAGAATCTGTATATATATATATATATACACAAACACACACACAAACTACTTATATATATAAGAAAATTGAGTATATGAATTGCCATGTAACAAGTAAAAAGATTAATTTGAATATTTTAAAATAAGAAAGCATATCAAGTTGCTTAAATTTTAAGTTTCACCAACATTTAATGAAAAGTTACTACCAATATCTCACAAACCCTTTCAGCAATAGAAGACAAGGTAACATTTCTTAATTCATTTATTAGCAAGGATTACCTCAACGTCAAAATCAGACAAAAGAATCACAAGAGGACTACTAACCAAAATCCCATATAAATATAGATGTAGAAATTCTCAGAAACACTAGCAAATTAAATCCAGCAACATATAAAAATGATTACATATGGCTGGGTGTGGTGGCTCACACCTGTAATCCCAGCACTTTGGGAGGCCTAGGTGTGCAGATCACTTGAAGTCAGGGGCTCGAGATCAGACCAGCCAACATGGGGAGAACCCATCTTTACTAAAAATACAAAAATTAGCCAGACATCCTGGTGCGTGCCTGTAATCTCAGCTACTTGGGAGGCTGAGGCAGGAGAATTGCTTGAACTGGGACCTGGGAGGTGGAGGTTGCAGTGAGCCAAGATTTTGCCACTGCACTCCAGCCTGGGCTACAGAGAGAGACTCTGCCTCAAAAAAAAAAAAAAAAAAAAAGATTATAGGCAGGGCATTGGGGCTCAGGCCTGTAATCCCAGCACTTTGGGAGGCTGAGGCAGGTGGATCACTTGAGGTCAGGAGTTCAAGATCAGCCTAGCCAACACAGTGAAACCCTGTCTCTACTAAAAAATATAATAATAATAATAATAATAATAATAATAATAATAATAATAATACAAAAATTAGCTGGATGTGGTATTGTGCGCCTGTAATCCCAGCAACTTGGGAGGCTAGGGAAAGAGAATGGCTTGAACCCAGGAAGGGAAGATTGCAGTGAGCCTAGATCATGCCATTGTACTCCAGCCTGGGCAACAGAGTGAGACACTGTCTCAAAAAAAAAAAAAAAAAAAATTCCTACCATAATCAAGTAATATTTTTTCAAAAAATAAGTGTTGGCTTAATATTTAATAAATAATCTCTAACATATTACAAAATATTGTTTGCCCCCATTTTCTGTGTCTGCTCACCCTGTTCAGAACCCAAGGTGCCATGCTGCTTCTGCATCTCTAGGAAACCAGGTGCCCAACCATGAGAACTAGGAGGAAGGGAGTTGAAGGAGGCAGAAGAGGAGGTGTGCTGTGGAAGCAGGAGTGATCAGACCTCCAGGCACAGGATACCCAGGACAGTGGGGAGGGCAGGGCTGGGAGCTGCATGGGTCAGGCAGTAACAGGTGCCAGAGGTCGCCACCATTTCACACCTCAGGCAGGGCCACTGGGGTAAATCTGAAGGCACTCACAGACTGGGTGCTCCAGAAATGGACAAAGCAGTAGCTCCAGCTTGGCATTGCATGGCCATTATCATGAACAAACAATGGGGAAAAAAACTGACTCTCCAACAAATGGTTCAGAAAACTCAATATTTAAATTTAAAAAAAAAAAAAAAAAAAAGCTTGGTCTCTTTCTTTGAACATTATACAGAAAAAGCCTAGGTATGCAAAGCAGGAACTGGAAGTAATATTTGCACAGCCGTGGTTATAACAGCATTATAAAAGCCCGAAGATACATATGACTGATGCTGCCATCTGTGTCCTCACAGTGATGCAATGACAGCATCCTGTGTACACACGCAGAGCTAATACCATGAATTCACTCACTGAGCCCATGACTTAATCTGAAACTAGACGACTGGTACTGAAATTCTCCCCCTCGGTGAATCCATAGGGAATCACTTGACTTTAATGTCTTGTTGGGTTTGGGTTTGCATGCAATAACTTAAGAAGTCTTTTATTATTATTTTTTTCCTTTTTGCTATTTTGTAGGACTTTTTCAGAATGTGGAAAACAAAAACAAATCCAGACCATCTTAAACTTAAATGCTTATATTTTATTAAACAAAACAGGTGCTTTCTAGACTCTCTGTGATTATTATGAGGTATTTGAAACAGGATATAAAGAGTAGTTTCACATTTTAACTTAATCTTTTTGGAGGTTGGAATGGTTCACTTTAATGAAAGATTTTTTATTTTAATGTTCTCTGTTGTTTTAAAATGTGAACTATTTGAGTCATTACCTGATGCAAATAACAGACATAGACATGAACAGGTTACAAAAGAGGAATAATGTTTTTGATGTGCACAAAAACTCTTTTTAAAACTGAATCTTTTAGTACTCACTCTGTGTAGATGAGTCAAGAAACACAACGGGAACTAGTAAATTGCAATTTTCTGCAGTGGAAGATATCTGCAATCACTAGAAGAAACTGAATCAGAAAAGCGGAAATGGCCTGCAGCAACCACACAAGCCTGTGTGGACAGAAAGCATACTCACTAATAGCAGAATGACAGAGAGATTACTTTTTAATTAATATCTGTGACATTTAATTCTTTTGCATCAGAACTTGATTTTCATTCTAAACTTTCCCACTATGCAAACATGCATATACAAACATGCACACACACACACCCTCACATTCTTACACTCATGCAAATTCAACCAGATTTTCTGCAGCCAGGATATCTTTAAGTACACCAGATTAAACTAGATAATTTAGGGATTATCTGAACCCACCAGAGGAATTGCTTGTTCACTTTCTCTGTAAATGTAAGATCAGTATTTCCTAGGTGTCCCACTGATATCTTAATTACAACTTTCTGATAAACTACTAGTGAGAAAGAATTTGAAACAGACCCTTTCTCTAGACATATTTTATGACTCTAAAATGTATTTCTATTGTAGAATACAGAAGACATTAACTCATTTGGCAAAAAGGAATCACAAGTTACAAACTTGCAAAAATTAAATGAATGGTGCAGATAAAGTTGTAAAATTAAATTAATGATGCAGATAAAGTTGTTAAATATCTGAAATTACTAGAATTGAATTCCTGTAACCCCTGACATCTAAGTTAATATATCAAAAAGGTTAAATAATTTAAACAATTTATATTCCTGGATAACACCTTGATTTCTAGTGTCTTTAAATTATTAAAAACATTTTAGCCAGGCTCAATGGCTCATACCTGTAATCCCAGCACTTTGGGGGGCTGAGGCAGGTGCATCACCTGAGGTCGGGAGTTGGAGACCAGCCTGACCAACATGGAGAAACCTCTTTTCTACTAAAAATACAAAAAAATTAGCCGGGCGTGGTGGTGCATGACTGCAATCCCAGCTACTCAGGAGGCTGAGGCAGCAGAATCACTTGAACCTGGGAGGTGGAGTTGGCGGTGAGCTGAGATCATGCCACTGCACTCCAGCCTGGGCAAGAAGAGCAAAACTCTGTCTCAAAAACAAAAACAAAAACAACGACAAAACAAAACAAAACAAAATATTTCTTTGTAAATCTGGCTCTGTTTTCAAAGTGAATATTGTTATAAATCATTTATATTCTTCTCCTCAAATGCCTTTACCTTCCATTTTTGTCTTAGGGAATCTGAGCATATCTTGAAAAAAAGGTCTGTGGGAACACTGGCTCTACCAGAGGTTTCTTATGGTTTTGCACAGTTTTGTGATTAAGGAAGGGAATGATCTTAGCAAAATGGCAGAAACATTGACAATTCAAAACTGATACTGAGAGGCATATTTCCAGGTGGAAATACAAGGCAGAAGTAGAATGATTGACAATGTAGAAAACAGCACTTGCATAGAATGCTGTTTTGAGCTTAAGTGTAAAGAATTCCTGCTTTGAATCATTAAGGGATTTTTACATTATTCATCTGGTGTAACACACAACACAGATAAAGAGAGTCAGCAAATGGAAGGTTGTTTTTATTTTACCAAAATCTTATATTATTTTCTAATATTAATTTACTTAGTTCCTAACAACTAAATAACTATTTTGTGCAATGAATGATATTTAATGATGATGGGCGCAAAGCTTAAGACAAAGAACAAGAAACAAACATTTCTGCAGCTTGTCACTATTCACAAAGCACAAAATTCAAATGCATTTTTAAATTTAATACTCAAACAACCTTATAAATTCTTAATAAACTCCTTATTCTACTTTTTTTTTTTTTTTGACATGGCGTCTTGCTCTGTCGCCCAGGCTGGAGTGCAGTGGCACAATCTCAGCAAACTGCAATCTCTGCCTCCCAGGTTCAAGCAATTCTCCTGCCTCAGCCTCCTGAGTAGCTGGGATTACAGGTGCGCACCACCACACCCAGCTAATTTTTGTATTTTTAGTAGAAACAGGGTTTCACCATGTTGGTCAGGGTGGTCTAAAACTCCTGACCTCATGATCCACCCGCCTTTATCTCCCAAAGTTCTGAGTCTTTGTTACTGACCTCGATCCCTGGTGGACTGAACAAAGGAGGGCAGATGTGGAAATAAAGACAAAGACAAAGACACAAGAGTATTTTTGAAAGAAGGGGTCAGGCGGCACCTTGCCTCTAGTAGACAAGGGCCCAGATTTTCCACAGCCCTTTGTATTTATTGGTAAAAGAGATAGTGAGAAGGGGGATGGAAGAAGAGGTCATTTGCTCAGTCCAGAGTAGGCTTGCAAGACTGCATTCCTCAAACAACAGGCTCAGATGTCCCAGTAGATAACCTCAAGGAGCCGAACACCAGGGAGTGACTGCCCTCAGCAAACTTTCTGGTGGCAGGCGCAATCGTGAGTTTGCTCACATCCTGCATTCATGACAAACAGTAGTTTGCTGTTTGATCACATAGCCTCTAGTGGAATGCTGAGTTGGTCACAATCCCTTTGGCCTTTTTGGCTCCCAACCTCTCCTACTTTGTGTTTATGTATTAATTAAAATAATATAAGGCCAGGCTGGGCAGCTCTCATTTTCCAATTGACATTCCATCTGATTTTAGACTATGAACAGAAGACAGAGACAGAACAACATTATTCCAAGAACTACATACAAGATGTTAATGTGATGCTTTAGATAGGTCCAAGGGTTGAGGCTCTCCAGGCCTTGCTGGAATTTGGTCCAGCCTTCTAAAGAAGGCTGAAACTCTTAAGTTTGTTTATTTAGATCAAGAATTTTGTTTTGTAATTCACCAATATCAGAGGTGATGTTGTATGTGAAAGCTCCCTGCAAATGGGCTTTCACAAGGTCCCATGGATACTCGCTTTGGTTATATTCTAAGTTGGTTACACAAATATGAGTGTGATTAAAATGACAACGCAATTGCTCCTGTAATTGCAAGCTTTGTACTTGTTCTCCTAACCATAGAACCATTAATTTTAACATTGCCACTTCAGTTTGTAACTCAGTGTTAATTTCATTCTGAAGTAGCCATGCTTGGACAGCTGTGGGTGTCCAGTTCTCCATATACTGAGCTGTTTGAATAGAACTATGCAGAGTTACAGAGGACATCATAACAGAAGTTATTAGTGTGACCAAGGAAACAATAGTGAAAATTATCATGCCTAAGGCTCTATGGACATGATGAGTAAGCTGAGTTAGAAGTTTCACAAAATGTAAAGCAGGTGTGGCAGTACAAGGCTTGGACAGATTGACAGGAATCTATAGCCCAGGGATGCAATCTAAAATCATCAAAGTAAAGACACTATGTGTTTGCAATGTGCTATGATTAATGCAGTGATATAACTGTCAAGATTTACAGGTCAGTTGGGTATTGTTTACCTGGAACTGGTCCTTCTTAGCTGCCAAAAAAAAAAAATTAAAAACACAAACTGTAGGCTGGGTGCAGTGGTTCACACTTGTAATCCCAGCATTTTGGGAGACCGAGGCAGGTGGATCATGAAATCAGGAGTTTGAGACCAGCCTGGCCAACATAGTGAAACCCCATCTCTACTAAAAATACAAAAATTAGCCGGCTATGGTGGCACATGCCTGTAGTCCCAGCTACTCGGGAGGCTGAGGTGGGAGAACCGCTTGAACCCAGGAGGCAGAGGTTGCAGTGAGCCAAGACCATGCCATTGCACTCCAGCCTGGGTGAGAGAGTGAGACTCTGTCTCAAACAAACAAACAACAACAAAAAAAAAACTGTGAATTGAGTGGTGATATTCTTTACAAATGCAACATTAAGACTGTGTCATTTACTATTGCTATTATTGCATAATATTCCATCCCTTCCAACCCAGATGTTGCCATTCATAAATGGGAGTGCTGCCTTCCCTATCATCTCTTGAATTGGTTCTTTCCTCCCTAGATAATGCCACTGAGGAAGAGGTGGGCTAAAGCCTGCTCCATGCCAAGCAAAAATCTGGGTGGCAGACTGGGATTGGATTCTAGTGTTGTATAAAGAAGAAGCATTAAAAGCTTGCCACCAATGCCAGGGAAGTTTGTGCCATGATTTCCACTTTTCATCTTTTCCATCTAATTGACCTTTAGGTCCCCAATCCACAATGTCTCCTGTTAACATAGATTGTTTTCTAGCCAGTGGGCCAAGACATTAGGTCCAAGGAGGGGGTAGGAACTCTTGAAGGGAATCCATTCCATATAGTCAGTACAATTAGGGCAGTTGGGCTGGGAATGGTTGGTGAGCACACCACTTACATTAATAGAACCAAGACTTATTAAGTACATGATTTCTCTATAGTGACTCAACCATATTTAAGCTTGAATTGTAAGACAGCTATGACTGAGTGATATCTTTGTGGTGATACACATGAGGAGTCCTTCCACTGGAGCGATATAATTAATGACATTATTCTGACAGTCTAACTGTTCTGTGTCAGGGGGAGTTAGGGGTCCTGAAGCCCAAGCTCCTTGATCATAATAAATCTCAGGAGGAGTGTCACTCTGAAGTATAGGTCATACTGCTGGGGGATTGGGAACGTATGCCCAATATGTTTTTGCCTCTGCACAAGGAAAACATATCACACAGGACCTTATGGCTAACATGGCCACGAACATGTAATTAGGGGTCACATAGACATAGCTAAGCTTACCAAAGGTTGCTATGCGTATAACATCCATTTGCCAAATTTCATTTGGAGCCAAACGTCATGGGTTACAGCCTTCTACAAGTGTGGCTCCAGGGACATGCTGGCAAGTAGGACAGGCTTGTATTATAGCCCTAGCTTGGCTGTGAGATAAATGGAACATATGAGTAAGGGCGGAAGTATTTTGGTGCAGTAGCATTTGCTGAAACACAGAACCAATCAATTTATCTGCTTTATCGTTCCCTAGGGATAATGGTCCAGGAAGCTATGTATGAGAACACATACGAGAAATACGAAAAGAAGCTGCACAAGAATGAGTATCTTTTTGAAATCTTAAAAATAAACAGTTCCAGTTCTAGTGTACTTTTAATTGTAGCAGTTTCTGTGCCACTGGCTACATTTACAACATAAGCTGAATCACAGACAATGTTGATAGGATCTGAAGCTGTGAGCTGTAAAACCTGAATGACTGCAATTAAACTCTGAGCATTGAGCTGAAACCCCAGAGGTCATTATTGCTTCAATATGTTTAGGTCCATAGACAGTGGCACAGCCTTTGGAAGAGCCATCAGTAAAATAATTCTGACCACCTGGAATAGGCTTCCAATGAGTAATCACAGGAAGAATGAAAGAATGCATTTTATAAAACTGCAAAATTTTGTCTGAGGGATAATGATTTTCTATTATTCCCACAAAGTCCACAAAAGCAATTTGCCATGCAATTGACATTTCCCAAGCTGTGGCCTGTTGCTGTGAGTCTAAAGGAACAATAATTTTGTCAGGGACATATCCCGTAAGCATTTTTGACCTATGCCTGCCCCTAGTCACCATTTGTGTAATTAAAGAAAGATAAACTTGCAAGGTTTTGACTGTTTGATTAGGTAAAAAGAGCCATTCTATTACTGTTACAGACTTGTCTATGAACTGGCCCAAAAGTCCTGTTGGAGAGTCAGGGGTAGGAAGAATAAACAAAAGCAAGTGTTTTTGCGGTTGCAGCCGTGAGTCATGCCTCTGCTGTAACATTTGCTCTACAAGCCATAACTCAGCTTCTGCCTCTTTAGTTAATTGGCATGGGGAATTTAAAGAAGAATCTCCTTGAAGGGTTTGTTAAAGATGTGTAAGTTGATAGGTACGAATTCCTAACATCGGCATAGCCAATTATTATCTCCTAATAATTATTGAAAATTATTTAAAGTCTACAGACTTTTTCTGTCTTTATGGAGAACAACTTTCTGAGGCCGTACATTCCTCTCTGTAACAATAGTTCCTAAGTATTGGTATGGAGAAGTTGTTTGTACCTTCTCTGGAATATTTTGAGATTCCAATTAACAAGAGCTCACTTTACTTCTCTGAATGATTGATGCAATATTTGATCTGTAGGAGCGGCTGAAAGAATATCATCCATAAAATGAATGATGTAAGCTGTAGGAAACATATTCCGAGGCTCCTTTAATGCCTGTCCTACAAAATTCTGACATAGCATAAGACTGTTATGCATGCCTTGGGGTAAAATTATCCATTGATAACAAGAAACAGGTTCTCTTTGATTAATAGAAGGCACAGAGAAGGCAAATCAAGGCTTATCCTTCTCGTGTAAGGGTATAGTAAAGAAACAATCCTTAAGATCTATTAATAGCCTCTGGAGATGGTAAACCTTTCTGTTAGGTGCCCATCGGTTTAATTTCTGCATTAATAGCTCTCAAATCATACAGCAGTCGCCATCTTCTGGACCTTTTTGGAATAACAAACACTGTAGAATTCAAGGGACTGACTCCTCTATGTGTCCTGCATCTAATTGTTCTTTTACTAGCTGCTGATGTTGCGTCAGCTTCTCCTGAGATAGGGGCCACTGATCCACCTACATGGGTTTGTCACTAAGCCATTGTAATAATAAGGCAGAGGGTGGAGGAGAAATATCAATGACCCCCATCAGAAATCCTGATGTCCTAGCCCTTTTCTATCTGTTTTTCCAGTTATTGATATCGGGTTAGGGTTTCCTTGTAGGAACCTCCCCAAACCTTTTCCATTCTGATATCCCATGTTCTTCAACATTTTTAATCCTGGGTTATCAAAGTTTTCATTTGTAAGTCTCATATCCCATGCTGTAAGTCAGTCTCAACCCCATAAATGGATAGCTATATTTGCAACATAGGGCTGAAAAGTACATGACTGTCCATCTGGACCACGACAAGGTAAAATCTCAGTACTCTGTTGAACACTTTGAGCTCTTCCTACTCCCACTAGGAACGTAGAAGTTAATTGCAAGGGCCAGGATGGGGGCCATTTGTCTTTAGATATTACTGACACATCAGCTCCTGTATCCATAAGCCCATAAAATTTATTTCTTTTAATTTGTACTACACAGGTGGGTCTATTAGAGGCTATGGTTTGGGATAGATAGATTTCCTGTGTAGTTGCGCTTCCCAAACCCTTTATTTCCTTGTTTCTCCTTTCGTGGAGAAGGGTGTAATTTATAGGGAATAAGCAATAACTGAACAATATATTCTCCCAGCTCAAAAACCCAAAGATCTTGTGACATTAAAACTGCTTGAATTTCTCCTTCATAATCAGAGTCAACAACTCCTGGGACAACACTAATGCCCTGTAAGTTAATGCGGCTTTTGCCTAAAATTAGTCCCATGTATCCCGCTGGTAAATGTCTCCAAATGCTAGTTGGAATCTTGGTGGGTTTGTCTCCCCCACCTAATGTAACCCTTTCTCTGGTCGTGAGATCTAATCCTGCACTTCCTGGTTTCCTGGTGTTCCTGGGGTGAGGGAATCAATGTGCCTCCAGGAACCCATCCCTGAAATGGGGTTGTGGTCTGAACGGGGAATGTCTTCATTGTTTGAGGGGCCCGGGTCCAGGCCCCTGTCTCATTTTCCAACAGGGGGTCCCATTCCGACAAAATTTTGAGTGGCACTGATTAGCCCAGTGATTTCCTTTGTTACAGCAAGGACAAAGTCCTGGTGTGTTTTCCACTGGTAGGGGAACTGCATTGTAAGATCCTTTCTGTCCTGAGATCTGGTGGCATTCCTTTTTAAAACATCCAGTTTTTCCACAATTATAACATTTTCCCATTTTAGGGTTTGACCCTTGGCTTCTTTTAGATTTGTCAACAGCTAAATTAGCCATTGCTTGCACTAACACTGTAGATCATTGAAGCTCAGTTCCTACATCCTGACAAGCTCTGAGAAAATTTCCCAAGGTTTTGTACACCTCACAGGTGCCACTGCACGTTTACAATCCATGTTTGCATTCTCAAAAGCTAGAGTTAAGGTTAGCATTTCTGCAGCCTCAGTATGAGGAATCTGATTCTTCACTATCTCTTGTAATCTTCCAAGAAATTGTGCATAGGGTTCCTATGACCCTTGCATAATACGTAAAAAGGATTGTACTGGGACTTCCTCAGGAATTGTGGCCCAGGCAGCCTGTGCACACTGCTGATAAGCAGCATTTGGGAGTGCCGTTTGACATTCCAGGTATAAATAAGGGCCATTGCCTAACAGCATATCCTCTGTAATATCTCTGTGTCCAGCAACATGATTCTGTCTAGCCTTGTCTGCACACATTTCTTGCCAATTTAAATTCCATGTCAGACTTGCACTAGCAGACAAGCAAGTTCACACCAAGTGTTTTACATCAAAGGGTAAAAGATGCATAGTACCAAACACAGATTCTAGCAATCCTAAAGTGAACGGGCTCTGTATGACATTATTTACCACACTCACTTTTAATTCCTTCAACCACTTAAACTCTAGTGGAATGCATTCACGAATAAGTTGCTGTGGATTGTTTGGATCAGGCCTTATGGAAATAGGAAAAGTGCAAGGTCCTAAGGGCTCTCCAGCTATGGCAGCAGAGCATAAAGTTCTTTGTACTAGGGTCTCTATTTCTGCTACCAAAGGATGTGGTACAGATGTTTCTGCAACTGGAGGAAGCAGTATAGGCCAATTTTTATCCCTCTTCTCCTGTTTTTTATTTTTAATTGGTGCTGTGGGTGGGACAACAGATTCTTTCAGATTTTTAGACTAAGCCTGCTGTCCTGCAGAATAATAGGGAGATAATGGCAGAAGTACAGTACGAATTAAACTCCAAGTGGAAAAAAACAGAAGAATCAACTTTAAGACTCTTTTGATGAGCCCCTTTTAATCCTTTGTCTGTTCTGTCCCAATTTTCCACATCAAGAATGCCTGCCTGTGGAAACCATGGGTTATGTGTAATAACCTTTTGTGGCTTCTGCAGGAGGTTAGTGTCTACAAATTAACCTGAGCTCCAGACTGTCTCAACAGAACTTTAAGCAACTGCACATAATGTTTTTCTTCAACAGACAAATTCTGCCCCATGTAACCCTGATTTAGAAAACTTCCCATTCCCAGTACTTCTTTAAAGCACTCCTCCCAGTACTTCTTTAGGGCACTGACCTTATATCTGCTGCCGGCAGACTCGTCCCAGGGTCCCTGTTTTTCTTGTCAATTTTAGTTCCTCTGCTCCAGCAGACTTTCTTCATTCATGTCCTTGAAGTGCCTGTGTTCAGACGTCACTTGTTGACATTCTTGAAGTCCCTGTTCTGGGTCACCACTTGTTTCTACAGGGACCTTGGGGGACTGAACAAAGGGGAGTGAACGTGGGAATAAAGACAAACACAAAAGAGTATGTTTGGCAGAAGGGGTCAGGAGGCACCTTGCCTCTAGCAGACAAGGGCCCAGACTTTCCAAAGCCCTTCATATTTATTGGTAAAAGAGATAGCAAGAAGGGGGGTGGAAGAAGAGATCAGCAGCTCGGTTCACAGTGGGCTTACAAGACTGCATTCCTTGAACAATAGGCTCTAGATGTCCCAGTAAATAACCTCAAGGAGCCGGGTGCCAGGGAGTGACCACCCTCAACAAACCTTCTGGAAGCAGGCACAGTCGTGAGTTTGCTCACATCCGGCATTCATGACAAACAGTTTGCTGTTTGATCATATGGCCTCCAGTGGAATGCTGAGTTGGTCATGACCCCTTTGGCCTTTTCAGCTCCCAAAAGGTCTTTATTCTATTTTATACATGGTTCAAAGAATTTAAGTGAATTTTCTGTGGTTCTTTTTTTTTTTTTTTTTTATTTTAATTAATTAAGAGGAAAACCAGGCTGGGTGTGGTGGCTCAAGCCTGTAATCCCAGCACTTTGGGAGGCCAAGGCAGGTGGATCACGAGGTCAGGATATCAAAACCATCCTGGCCAACATGATGAAACCCCACCTCTACTAAAATACAAAAAATTAGCCAGCGTGGTGGTGCATGCCTATAGTTCCAGTTACTCAAGAGGCTGAGACAGGGGAATCGCTTGAACCCTGGAAGCAGAGATTCCAGTGAGCCAAGATTGCACCACTGCATTCCAGCCTGGTGACAGAGCAAGACTCTATCTCAAAAAACAAAACAAAACAAAACAAAACTAGTTTTTAGATTATACAAAAGTTGAGATAGAAATCGAAATTTATTAAGTAACGTTTTATGTTTGTATTTAGATTGACAAATTAGATAATTATCATAGGACGAGAAGAGCTAACATTAAAATTACTATTTGATGATTGCTATTTTTAATATATTACATATTTTGTTGTGTGTGTGTTTAAGAAAAAGTTTTGTTACTTCTCACAGGAGCGTTCCTGAAAACGGTTGCTTTCTAAAGTTACAAACCCATGTAGCATCATCTGTTTTTTTTTCTTTTTTTTTGAAACGGAGTCTTGATCTATCGCCAGGCTGGAGTGCAGTGGTGCAATCTTGGCTCACTGCAACCTCTGCCTCCTGGGTTCAAGCGATTGTCCTGCCTCAGCCTCCCGAATAGCTGGGACTACAGGTGCGAGCCATGACGCCCAGCTAATTTTTGTACTTTACTTAGTAGAGATGGGGTTTCACCATGTTGGTGAGAATGGTCTCGATCTCTTGACCTTGTGATCCGCCTGCCTCAGCCTCCCTTAGTGCTGGGATTACAGGCATGAGCCACTGCGCCCAGTCGCATAGCATCGTTTCTAACACCTCCTATGAGAACTTTTATTTTTCTACATCCATACATTCTGCAACCAAAATTTTGTATGGAGTAACACAGCTAAGGCTAAAAGTAGACAATCAAGATTTATGTTTCAGATGTTTCCTAGAATATTGGAATTGCAATAGAAATGGGTGAGACAAGAGCCAAAAAGCAGCATTTCTGGATATTTTGTTTTTCATCCACTGATCTACAACGTAAGCTCAATAAACTCCTAGAAATATATATATATATATATATATATATATTTTGAGATGGAGTCTCGCTCTGTCGCCCAGGCTGGAGTGCAGTGGTGTGATCTCTGCTCACTGCAAGCTCTGCCTCCTGGGTTCACGCCATTCTCCTGCCTCAGCCTCCCAAGTAGCTGGGACTACAGGTGCCTACCTCGACACCCAGCTAATTTTTTGTATTTTTAGTAGAGACAGGGTTTCACCATGTTAGCCAGGATGATCTCGATCTCCTGATCTTGTGATCTGCCCACCTCGGCCTCCTGAAGTGCCGAGATTACAGGTGTGAACCAACACACCCAGCCTTGAAATAACTATTGATGCAAGGAACCACATGTTCCAGCTATGAGATAATTTATTGGCTCCTGGTTCAGAGGATTCACCACATCTTGTGTGATAGAAACCTAAGCTCTTAGGATAGAAACCACAGTTGGTAACATAACTGATTCTTTTAAGGGTATGTTTTGGATGATGCAGGCAATCACAAGACCAACAAATCTTATAGGCTGCAGCCTACTGTGACACTTCTTTTTTTTTTGTAAAATAAGCTCTGTCATCAGTGGCAATAACATGTACAAAATCAGGACAGAGAATAAAGATTCAGCAAATGCAACTAATCTAATGCAAGGAGAAGCATAATAGAGGAATATCAGTATTCAAATGTGTGTCAATTCTAGTGATAAAATTTTTTTACTACCTCTAGGAAAAAAGGGAAAGAACATTACTACAATTCTACCAGGAATTTGATGGGTCTAGTCAAGGTAGCTCACCTTTCCAGGATTTCAGCATTGGTAATTATTGGCAATCTTGGTGCTCATTTGCATCAGTGGCCAGTATCGGTAAAGGAAAGTCCATGTTCTTGAACTCATGGAAAATCTCTCTCCTACCATGGCCACATTGTCTTCCATGGATCCATTAAGCAAAGATTGTGAAAGGTATGGAAAAAGTCTAATATCCAAAGGCCAGTCATCCATTTGGCCCTTTTTTTTTTTTTTTTTTTTTGAGATGGAGTCTTGCTGTCACCAGGCTGGAGTTCAGTGGCACCATCTTGGCTCACTACAACCTCCAACTCCCTGATTCAAGCAATTCTCCTGCCTCAGCCTCTCAAGTAGCTGAGATTACAGGCACGCACCACCATGCCCAGCTAAATTTTGTATTTTTAGTAGAGACAGAGTCTCAACATGTTGGCCAGGATGATCTCTATCTCCTGAACTCATGATCTGCCTGCCTTGGCCTCCCAAAGTGCTCGGATTATAGGCATGAGCCACCGCACCTTGCCCTGTTGGCCCTACTATTGGTAGCCTCTCATACTCATAAAAAGAATTCATATAGGAAACAAATATTCCCAGGTTCATTCCAACTGGTCAGTCATACACCTCATTGCAGACTCATTATTGCTGAATCTTTTGTTTATATCAAAGTCTTTCCAGTTCCAAACTTATGGCCATTAGCAATAAATACATGCAGATGCCTATCTCTAAATGATGTAAACAAAAACATATATATTGTTCAAATTTCTGCCATTTGGAAGGCTATCTTTTCCCCAGATTTTTTTTTTTTCAGGGCCAATAACTACCAGCTTAAATTATACAGGAAATAGCATATTGTACAGAATCATCTGTGGATAGGTAAACTATTTTCCCCATTGTTACCTGTTCATAAGAAACACCAATGGAGCCTCAGTTGTTGGTTGAGAGAAAGGTGGCAATGCATGGAGGTAGGTGCCATGGAGGTCTGAGTCACCTCTACATGCAACTTTTTTTTTTTTTTTTTGAGACGGAGTCTTGCTCTGCCGCCCAGGCTGGGGTGCAGTGGCCGGATCTCAGCTCACTGCAAGCTCCGCCTCCCAGGTTTACGCCAATCTCCTGCCTCAGCCTCCCGAGTAGCTGGGACTACAGGCGCCCGCCACCTCACCCGGCTACTTTTTTGTATTTTTTAGTAGAGACGGGGTTTCACCGTGTTAGCCAGGATGGTCTCGATCTCCTGACCTCGTGATCCGCCCGTCTCGGCCTCCCAAAGTGCTGGGATTACAGGCTTGAGCCACCGCGCCCGGCCATACATGCAACTTTTTTATGCCTACAACATGTGCTTCAGCTTGATGGCCTATAGACCAGTGTTTCTTACTTGTATACAGCACCTGTGTATACCATGCTATTTTCCAGTAGATCTCATAAAACGCTATTCATAATGGATATTTCAGGTCTTGTTACATCATATCCCATGATCAGTTGTTCAATCTCTAAAGAAGTGCAGTGGCAAGCCAAGACCTATTTCCAATACGTGTTTTTTTCAAAAATAGATTTTTTTTTTTACATCCCTGGAATTCTGCACTGTGGTTGTCAGTAGGGCTTGCCAACTGACAGCACCATGACTTGCTGCAGACGCTCCAGCTCCATCCTATGTCCTCTACTGCAGAGCTGCCTTCCCTCCAGTCACATCAGCTGCAGAGCTGCCTCTTGCTCTGGGCTTCAGTGAAGATAGGCAGCTTTCTGAGTCACTCCATACATGTGTTGAAACAGCATTCTCAAATGTGGCATATTTTGTCTCCAAAATGTAAAGAAATTGACAATGCTTGTGCCCCTTTTGCAGAAATGGCTGTTTTCACGTCCATGAGCTTTTCTTATACGTTGAAAAAGCTGTCTTGACAATCTGCAGACCAAAGCCCCTAGAGATTAACCTGGTACATTAATCTCTGCAGTGACAAACCAAGCAAATTCTGTTGAGATATAATAGAAATTCAGATCTTTAATGTCAGAGCAGCAGAAGGGATGTTGTTCTTTGCTCTGTCTGAAATGCTCTCATCTGAAATACAGACATGACTCTTTTATTTATTTTAGGTCACTGTTCAGATTTTCTGAGCCTGGGACTTTCATTTAGAAAATGACATACCACTATCTCCCTCCAACTCTTTTACCTTGCTTTCTGCTTTTCGCTTTTCTTATATAATCATATGGATGTGTGTATGTATATATAGATATGTGTATATATAGATATAGATAAATATATAGATATACACATATATATACACACACATATAAATTTGCTGTTTTTTTATATTCTTGTCACCCCAAAATAAAAGTTCTTTTTACATAGAAACCCGAGTTTATTTTTATTTTGTTCTACTTATTCTGAAATCCTCAGCTCCTAAAATAATGCATGGTACACAGTAGGAGCTCAATAGACAAAAAAATCCAGTTTTGAATACAATTATCAGTATTAGTCTGGTCTTGCATTTCTATAAAGAAATACCTGACATTGGGTAATTAATTTTTTTAAAAGGTTTAATCGTCATGGTTTCACAGACTATACAGGAAGCACAGTGCTGGCCATCTGCTGGGCTTCTAAGGAGACCTCAGAAAATGTATAATCATTACAAAAGGTGAAGAGGCAGCAGGCATGCTTCACATGGCCAGAGCAGGAGGAAGAGAGTAGGGGGAGTGAGGTGCCACACACTTTCTAACAACTAGATCTTGAGATAACTGTATCTTGAGAACCGCACCAGGAGAAATTCGCCTCCATGGTCCATTTACCTCCTACCAGGCCCCACCTTAAACATTGGGGATTACAATTTTGCAAGAGATTTTGGCAGGGACACATATCCAAACCATACTACCATCAAATATAAAAGGTAGAATACATTTATTTTTAGACATCCAAGATCTTTAAAAATGTACCTAACATGCACCCTCTCTGGACACCAGGATGCAAACTGTCTGTGGAATCAGCAAGCAAAACAAGAGCAGAACCAAACAGCAGGAGACTCAGAGACAGGGAAGTCATTTTGGGGAGTAAGAAGGGGAGGCTCAGGTTGCAGCTTTACGCTCTTCAGAGAGAAACCAAATCAGAGGAGGAAGAAGGCAGGCTGCAGGAGAGACATCTGCAGGGAAAGAAAAAATGTAACCCAGAGATAATTTAAAGTGCTATAAACAAATGAAAAACAATTTTGGGGCAAGTGTAAGCTAAGTGGTATTTTAGCAAAACTTAGCAATAGGCAAAAAGAAAATCAAACTAATATAAAGTGAAAAAACTATTTAATTCAAGAAATAAATTTGTATTAAAAAAGTAATAAAAGGCCGAGCGTGGTGGCTCATGCCTATAATCCCAGCACTTTGGGAGACGAAGGTAGGTGGATCATTTGAGGTCAGGAGTTTGAGACCAGCCTGACCAACATGGTGAAACCCCGTCTCTACTAAAAATACAAAAGAATAGCCAGGCGTGGTGGCCCGCGCCCGTAATCCCAGCTATTTAGGAGGCTGAAGTAGGAGAATCGCTTGAACTTGGGGAGCGGAGGTTGCAGTGAGCCCAGATTGCGCCTCTGCACTCTAGCCTGGGTGACAGAGCAAGACTCCATCTCAAAAAAAAAAAAAAAGGATAAAAAAGGTAATAAAATCATAGTATACTGCTTGGGTGTTTAGTAAATAATATTTAATTAATCACCTTACAGCATTCACTGACTACAAGTTTAGGTAAAAATAATGCTATTAGTATTCTGAATTGCTAGAATGGTGGGGAAGGGCAGTTAACAGAAAAGTGGTTTCCACGTATATATCAGTATTAAAGGACAGTTTTTAGAGTTCATATGGTTTAAGTCAAATAGATGAGGAAAAAATTACCTGAAAGGAGAAAAACTAAACTTTACAAAAAAAAAAAAACTCTTCATATTTATTACCTTCATTGAAACAATAATTTTCACAAGGATAAATCTCAACAATTAATAAATTGAGGGTCCCCAAAATAACAGATGCTGTGAAACTGGATGCTCTAAAACCAAGTATAACAAAATCTCAGGAAAATAAGCTTCTCAATGAAAAACCTGATTTCACATGCAAGCCAATTAGAAAAAAAGAAAATACAGCTTTTACCATCAACTGAAAGGACTAATAAGGAGGGGAACAAATAAAAATTACTTTATATGTCTGCTAGTTTCTGTACCTAAAAAGTAGAGATTAGGGATTAGTTTCATCATATTGTTTACAAAAATTTGTAATTCGGCTAGGAGAGGTGGCTCACATCTGTAATCCCAGCACTTTGGGAGGCTGAGGTAGGCAAATCACCTGAGGTCAGGAGTTCGAGACCAGCCTGGCCAACATCAGGAAACCCCATCTCTACTAAAAATACAAAAATTATCTGGGCGTGGGGGCATAAGCCTGTAATCTCAGTTACCCATGAGACTGAGGCAGGAGAATCGCTTGAACCCAGGAGGCAGAGCTGAGATCGTGCCACTGGACTCCAGCCGGGGCAACAAAGCAAGACTCCGTCTTGAAAAAAAAATTATTTATCCTTAGCATAATACCAATATTTACTAACATAATACATTTAGGTCTATTTCCACAAATATTATTTGGGACATCTCTTATTATAAAGTCTATGAACACAGTAGAAGGCAATGAAAATGTTTATTCACTGAGTTTTACAGTATTTCAGGTATCTTTACCTAGAGTATTAAACCTAATATTTCTTTCTCTCTGTTTTTTTTTTTTTTTTTTTTTTTTTTTGAGACGGACTCTCACTCTGTTGGCCAGGCTGGAGTGCAGTGGTGCAATCTCAGCTCATTGCAAGCTCCGCCTCCTGGGTTCACGCCATTCTCCTGCCTCAGCCTCCTGAGTAGCTGGGACTACAGGCACCTGCCACCACGCCCGGCTAATTTTTGTATTTTTAGTAGAGATGGGGTTTCATCTTGTTAGCCAGGATGGTCTCCACTTCATGATCTGCCCACCTCAGCCTCCCAAAGTGCTGGGATTACAGGCGTAAGTCAACGCACCCAGCCTAAACCTAATATTTCTTTTTTTTTTTTTTTTTTTTTTTTTTTGAGACGGAGTCTCGCTCTCCCGCCCAGGCTGGAGTGCAGTGGCCGGATCTCAGCTCACTGCAGGCTCCGCCTCCCGGGTTCACGCAATTCTCCTGCCTCAGCCTCCCCAGTACCTGGGACTACAGGCGCCCGCCACCTCGCCCGGCTAGTTTTTTTTGTATTTTTTAGTAGAGACGGGGTTTCACCGTGTCAGCCAGGATGGTCTCGATCTCCTGACCTCGTGATCCGCCCGCCTCGGCCTCCCAAAGTGCTGGGATTACAGGCTTGAGCCACCGCGCCCGGCCTAAACCTAATATTTCTAAACCAAAATCTAATCTGTAAAAAATCAACTTAAAATTTTTTTATATTTTGATGAAAATATAATCCTGGAATATATTGCTATGAACATTATGCAGATATAGTAAATATTTGTTAAGCTGAATTAAAGTCTCCAAGCCTATAATTTTCAATTTTTCTTGATGCAATTTCAAAAATTTCCTAAGACTATAAGAACTTAGTCATACATACACGAACACACAGAAAATATTGATTTCAATAGGTAAGGTGTGGCCTCAGGCAGGCAAAGCTCAAATTAATTTTGAAAAGTTTTCTAATTCTTTTTAACATTTTAATATTATTTTAAATGTTCTACTTTTTGTAATTTGTTTTTTCATTCCTTCTTTGCTACATAAATGAAAACACACAACCCATCTTTGAAGTCTTCAAAAAAGCTTTGGATAGAAAATCTGGATATTATTCTGGCTTTTTTAGTGTAGACATCTTTTAAAGTTTTCAAATTGAAGAAATATACAAATAGAAATATTCTATTAAGTAGGATACACGATAATATCTATAGAATAATTACCTTTGCTTTAGTTTTTGTAGTTAATAATTTTTAAGATTACTTCCCCGATATTTTATTACTTAAGCTAGAATCCTTGTTTATTTAAGTTATTGTTAGCTTACTCAAATTTCAAAATGTAATATTTCAATTAACGGATCATTGTTAGGATTCTGCAAAAAGTCATCTGTATATTCACAAATTTTTATATCATAGAAAGGCCTTTGCCAGGCATGGTGGCTCACACCTGTAATTCCAGCACTTTGGGAGGCTGAGACGGGCGGATCATGAGGTCAGGAGATCGAGACCATTCTGGTCAACATGGTGAAACCCCATGTCTACTAAAAATACAAAAATTAGCTGGGCATGGTGGCACGTGCTTGCAATCCCAGCTACTCGAGAGGCTGAGGCAGGAGAGGTTGCAGTGAGCAGAGATCGCGCCATTGCACTCCAGCCTGGCAACAGATCAAGACTCTGTCTCAAAAAAAAAAAAAAAAAGAAAAGAAAAGAAAGAAAAAGAAAGACCTTTATGGCTTTTAACAGGGTTCAAATCCAGTTAAACTCTTATTTGATCTAAACAGTTGCTATCTTCTTTGTTTGTACATGTTTGCAATCTAAATTTGCATATCAATTGGACCCATACCTAGAACTTTGTAGGTGTTTCTAGCCAAATTCAGATTAAATTGGCTAATAATGTCCTTCAAATTGTTGTACCTTGCTCCAATATTGAAGTATAACTTCTAGAAACAAATGAAAAACAAGTTGTTTTCAAATTATATGTTCTTAGTGTTACATTGTAACACAGTATGAAGCCTTGAAAATATCTGAAGAGAGAAAATGGAATCAGTAATGATCCAGCTGTGACCTCACTACTTAGTAATTGTGCTTTTAGCCAACTCATTTACTTATCTCTTAACTGAGCACATTTCTGGCAAGGTAGTACTAATCACTGATCAAAACTATCTTAAAAAATTTCAGAAATATCAGGGAATCCAGAGAAAATAGAGCAGGTGCTCCAAATAGTCACCATTAACATTTCGCTTTGGCCGGGCGCGGTGGCTCAAGCCTGTAATCCCAGCACTTTGGGAGGCCGAGACGGGCGGATCACGAGGTCAGGAGATCGAGACCATCCTGGCTAACACGGTGAAACCCCGTCTCTACTAAAAATACAAAAAAACTAGCCGGGCGAGGTGGCGGGCGTCTGTAGTCCCAGCTACTTGGGAGGCTGAGGCAGGAGAATGGCGTGAACCCGGGAGGTGGAGCTTGCAGTGAGCTGAGATCCGGCCACTGCACTCCAGCCTGGGTGACAGAGCAAGACTCCGTCTCAAAAAAAAAAAAAAAAAAAAAAAAACATTTTGCTTTGTTTCAGTATCTATTTACTATCGCTTAATTACATACAAAGAATACAAGAAAATTGCCCATTCCTCATTTTTAATGCTAACCCTAAAATAATAAGGCTTTTGCAGCTTGAAATCAACAGATTCTGACCAGGCACGGTGGCTAACATCTATAATCCTAGCATTTCGGGAGGCCGTGGCGGGTGGATCACAAGGTCAGGAGTTTGAGGCCAGCCTGGCCAATATGGTGAAACCCCATCTCTACTAAAAACACAAAAATTAACTGGGCATGGTGGCATGCACCTGTTCCCAGCTGCTTGGGAAGCTGAGGCAGGAGAATTGCTTGAACCCAGGAAGTGGAGGTTACAGTGAGCCGAGATCATGCAACAGCACTCCAGCCTGGGCAGCAGAGTGAGAATCTGTCTCAAAAAAAAGAAAAAAAAAGAAAAAAGAAAAAAGAAAGAAATTAACAGGTTCTCACTGGTCCTTCAACAGAAGGTTAAAGGATGATGGAGTCAGCAATGGAAAACACTCCAAATTTTCCATGGTAAACAAATCTGGCCTCAGTTCTTGCAGTTCCCAAATTCACGGTTCTTTTGGGATATGTTGATGCATGAGCTGCAAAAGATAAAACATTCCACCCCAGAATATTTTGTTTATAAAAATTTATTCACATCTAATAATTTTAGGAGATATAAACACAGCAATGTTGATGACCATTAATTGTTAATTCTTGGAGAAAAATTGACAATTATTTCTGAAAACATGAAAAGCTTCATATAATAATTAGACTCTTACATGTGAAATTCTATTTATTATGGAGAAGTTAATAACTAATACATTACCAGCAATAAAATATAAATCATTTCTCACTGTGTTACCAATGGCAGTCCGCACAGGTTGGCAGTGTTTCTGGTTTTTGTCTTCTCAAAAGAAAGTATCTAGCCAAGAGACAAAAAGCAAATTTGAAGCAAAAGTTGGACTTTATTGAAAGAAAGCAAAGTACCTTTGGAAAGGGACCAAACGGGTGACTTAGAGATCAAGTGCCCTACCTGGCCCTTGGCTCCAGGTTCTTACACATTCACCTATTTTCTAGTTTTATGGACTCCTCCCCAGGTCCCTTTGGGCATGATTAATACCTCACTGTTACTCGTGTGGTACTTGCCAGCAGTAGGGAAGTCGTCTGCATGCTTCATGAGTGTTCTGAGGTTCTATGCTTTCTCTATTGGAGATATTTTTCTTTACCAGTTGAGCACCTCCAGAGAAAGGCATATATCGGTTAAACTCCACTATTTTGCCTCTCACTGTCCATGCTTGGATGGTCTTGCCAAATTTGTGAGATTTTATTAAGTCGTTGCCCAAGAGCTCAAAATGTTTTCTATTTGTTAGGAGGGTGCCCCTACTTGTCACCAGCTGAGATCACTTATCAATCCTGAGATGACCACCAGATAATCACCTGACATTCCTGGGGCACATTCCCAGAGCCTCTACCCTACCCCACTCATCACTATCTGACTACCTGCTCTACCTGCTCTGGGTAATCAGGATATTCTATTGCCTGCGAAACTTTTGGTATCAAACTTTTACCAATCAATATATGCAGCCCATCAACTTTCTTCACTTTAATTGTAATATGAGCTTGATTTTCTTTTGTTGATACAGTAGTTTTTATTTTATACTTAAATAACTCATTTAGTAATTTTGAAAGCATTCTAATTAAAGTAAAATTTATATGGCTGCCACCTAATAGGTTTGTAGATGTTAGCTAAAAGTCTGGCATGTGAAAAGGAGAAAAAAAAGTAGCAGGAGGGAATTTTTATCTTTCTAAATGATTACATGTGCCTCCTAAAAGGTGTTTACCTACAAATTATAGGTGGTGGCAGCAGTAGTGGACAAAGGTGTGGTGTGCAGCCCTCGATCATTTCAGTGCTGCTCCTGCTGAGCCCATGACAACCCAGCCTTGTGTGCAGCCCTCGCCCTGCACCATGACATCACATCCCCCCTGCTGGCACGGGCACATGCACCTCAGGCAGACCTCACGTGCCAGGCCTGAGCTGGCCTCGCCTGCTGCTGCTACTGCTGCTGCTTGAGCTGTTGGCCTCAGGAGCGCAGGAAACATGGGGTCACTCGGGAACTGAGAACAGCCACACTAGCATAGTCAACACCTTTTGCTGGAGCATCCATAGCCTGTTGTGAAAAGGTAGTATCTGCTGCTCAAAAGATCTTGACCTGGCTCATGAAGAGGTTTGTGTTGGGAGTAGATGTGTTTCTACAGACATTGTGGAGCGTCTAGGAAGAGCTTTTGGATGTTCTTGGACTTCATCTCCAACGTGTCCCAGCATTTCAACCCAGCCTCGGTGGCCAGCAGCCTAGCCTAGGCCCTTCTTTTAGAGGGTGTCATCTGCTTGGCCTACTGGTTCTAGTTTCTGACCCTGGACTTAATCTTCACAGCACCGCATCTGTTGTTAAGCACTTCTTCCGGATCGTGTGGACCATCCTGTTCTCCAGGTGCTGCAAGCACATTCTGCACAAGCATAAGGGTGAGGAATGAAGTGCGCCCTGTGCTTTGCAGTAAAGTCTACCTTATGTCCTGGCCCATGGGCTTTCACAGGCATGGCAGGTCCACTGTAAATAAGAAGTTGGAGCACCTGAGAACAAGGTCAGACTTTTCAACATTTGCCTCAACAGGGGGCTAAAAATTCTCCACTGCTCCAAAGAAGAGTAAAGGTTAGCCAACCATAAGTGCTAGTTTCTTTTTTCTTTCTTTTTTTTGAGATGGAGTCTCACTCTGTCACCAAGGCTGGAGTGCAGTGGCGCAATCTCAGCCACTGCAATCTCCACCTCCTGGGTTCAAGGGATTCTCCTGCCTCAGCTTCCTGAGTAACTGGGATTACAGGCACATGCCACCACGCCCAGCTAGTTTTTGTATTTTCAGTAGAGGCAGGGTTTCACTATGTTGGTCAGGTTGGTCTCAAACTCTTGACTTCAAGTTATCTGCCTGCCTTGGCCTCCCAAAGTGCTGTTACAGATATGAGCCACCACGCCTGGCCCATCAGTGCCAATTTCTACCAGTGCACTGTCTCAAAAAAAACAAAATGGAGGGAAAAGAACAAACACCAGACCCCAAACAGACAAACAAAAAATGGCTGAGCAAGTAGGGAAAAATTGCAAAAAAAAAAAAAATTTTTTTTGAGACTGAGTCTCACTCTGTCACCAGTCTGGAGTGCAGTGAGGCGATCTCTGCTCACTGCAACATCAGCCTCCAGGGTTCAAGCGATTCTCCTCCCTGAGCCTCCAGAGCAGCTGAGACTACAGGTGTGCACCACCACACCCAGCTAATTTTTATATTTTTAGTAGAGACGGGGTTTCACCATGTTGGCCAAGATGGTCTCGATCTCTTGACCTCATGATCCGCCAGCCTCAACTTCCCAAAGTGCTGGGATTACCGGCGTGAGCCACCACACCCAACCGCAAAGATATTTTTATCCTTCCATTAGTTCTTGGCACAGCTCTTCTTATTCCCAGAATAAAAACAGCATTTGTGTAGATCTACACATGAAGTGTCATTAGTAGAAAAGTGTTTTTAAACAATGTATATAACCACATTTATCTGTAAAAAGAAATTTGTGAGTAGAGAATAAAGTTAACTTTTCCTAGCATTTAAATATATTTTTGAAAGGGTAATTAATAAAGGCAGATTAAAGCTTTTAAAAACTTTACACTGAGGAAAGAATATGCTAATTTGACATTTTAGAAAAGTTTAAATGCAGGCCAGGCACGGAGGCTCACGCCTGTAATCTCAGCACTTTGGGAGGCTGAGGTGGGCGGATCACGAGGTCAAGAAATTGAGACCATCCTGGCCAACATGGTGAAACCCCGTCTCTACTAAAAATACAAAAAATTAGCTGAGTGTGGTGGCATGCGCCTGTAGTCCCAGCTGCCCAGGAGGCTGAGGCAGAAGAATCGCTTGAACCTGGGAGGCAGAGGTTGCAGTGAACCTAGATCGTGCCACTGCATTCCAGCCTGGCGACAAAGCAAGACTCTATCTCAGAAAAATAAGTCTAAATGCAAGTGTTTGTTTTTGCAGTTTAGTGTTTGTTGGGTAAGATCTGCGCAAATTATATTGACTTAGTTCATGAATGTTGTCACTTCTAAATGTGGACGGCTGGGCTGGAGGATTAAACTCAATCTCTTTTGAATTCTGGTGACCCCCTGCCAACCCTCCATCAGATTTCTAAATGAAATAATTATTTTTAGAAGACTTAAGGTTTTTTTTCCCCTCTGTAGTTTGATGTATTTTAACGTCAATGTTTTGACGTTGGAAAAAGAACGGAAGAGCAAAAAAAAAAAAAAAAAAAAAAAGCCTTTGGGGTTTGATGCCAAGAGCCATCTTGGTAAGCACTGAAGATCATTCAAGATTCAATATAATGTGCAAATTTTACTGCTAGCCAGCTAGGCATATATACAAAAGCTATACACTTGAAGATTTTTGGTTTCATTTTGGTTTTGGTTAATGTGGGACCTTAGAAGGAAAACAAACAGTAGTAGCTAATAACATTCTCAAATCTATTGCTGCTTAGAAAGCATTCTCAGGAACAGTAAGCTGCAATAGACAAGCCTTGGTGAAAATCTGAATTAGCTGGTTTTCTTTGAAATACTTACAGTAGTGCTTTTTCTGAGGTCTATTCTGCTCTCATTTTAGGTGGCCTCTATTGGCAAAGACTGAGACATACATAGTGGACAGCTGTGAGGACCCTGGGCAAGGGAGATTCAAAAGACATGGGTCAGGGACTGGTGGAAACACTAGTCTGCTAGAACTCATTAGGAAGTGAAGCCTAGCATTTGGATAATGCACCTTTGAAGGTATCTGGTGATCATAAATGTCTCCATGGCCCTTCTCAGCCCACCAGTGTGCCCTAGCGGCCACTCACACAGCCCTGCATGCAGGTTTGTAGGCAGACCTGCCAGATCTGCTAGAATCAAGACCTTATAGTACAGGTCTCACTTCGAAGAAAAAAGCTGTCTACCCACTCTTGTGAAAAGATTGTGAAATTTAATTTTGAATTGCAAGTATTTGGGAAACAGGTGTAGATTTCTTTGAGGATGCTTACAAAACCAGTTTTTTGTTTTGAGACGGAGTCTCACTCTGTGGAATGCAATGGCATGATCTCGGCTCACTGCAACTTCTGCCTCCCAGGTTCAAGCGATTCTCCTGCTTCAGCCTCCCGAGTAGCTGGGATTACGGACACATACCACCACGATCAGCTAATTTTTGTATTTTTACTAAAGACGGGGAAAATGTCCCCTCCACATGAATAATCAATATTATTTCATCACTGGTATTTTCTATCTCTGACTTGAAGTTACAAACTAACTCCAGCAAAAATATTTTTGGCTTATTATGGACAATCTGTTACACAGCAAGCACTGTCATGCTTGTTTGCTACATTTATGTATAGAAACATCCTCAAAAGGCCAGGTGCAGTGGCTCACGCCTGTAATCCTAACACTTTGAGAGGCTGAGGCGGGCACATCACACGTCAGGAGATGGAGACCATCCTAATACAGTGAAACCTTTTCTCTACTAAAAATACAAAAAGGAAAATTAACTGGGCGTGATGGTGTGTGCCTATAGTCCCAGCTACTCAGGAGGCTGAGGCAGGAGAACTGCTTGAACCTGGGAGGTAGAGGTTGCAGTGAGCCAAGATCACGCCACTGCACTCCAGCCTGGGCGACAGAGCGAGATTCTGTTTCAAAACAAAACAGAACAAAAAAACTTCAGAACATATAAAGCCTCCCTAGTATTTACCTATTATTAGCTCAATAAATTTACGTATGTCAATTATAGAAAGTGAAATGAATAACTAAAGTAGGTTTATATAGAAGTCTCCAATTAAATAAACAAAATCGAATGTCCTAACTAAATATAACTTAAAACACTAATTGTGGAATTCCACCTAAAAATTTTGTGTGCATAACTAAATTTCATAAAAATCATTCTTATAATCCCTGGTGGGCTTACATAATGAATACCTCATAAACTATAAAAGAAAAAATAATAAAAAAGAAAGTTATGGGTTTAGCATGAGTACCAAGCAAGTTAAAAAAAAAAAAAAAGTTTGCATGGGGAGATTCTGAACCATAAGCCATAAAATCCTACAGTAATGAATTCAATAGAAAGCAGACAGTATAGATTGCCTTTCAGCATTTTTGAGGTTTTTAGTTTTCTAGTAAATTAGTCACGTTATTAAAATTACTTGTCTTGCTTCAATATTGATTTTTTTCTTCCTAAAATAGGTACAAACTCATACTCACAAGAACAGTTACTTACTCCATAATTTTCTTACACCTAAGGTTTATCTTTAGAGTGATGTATGTATATATTTAACTCTACGTAGGCCAAAACTAAAACTCTGTGTTTCAGGCAGAGCAGCCACATATTCAAGGAAAAATATATAACAATGTTTATTCATGACTCAGAAATGTATGGATTTTATTTACACTCTATATAATTTTTATAATTAAAATGACCCTGTAGTCAATAACAATTTAATTGTACATTAAAATAATGAAAAGTGTAGAATTGGCTTGTAATGCAAATGATAAATGCTGAAGGTAATGGATACTTTATTTATCCTGATGTGACTAATACATATTATATGCCTGTATCAAAACATGTCATATATTGCATAAATATATACACATTTGGCTGGGCACAGTGGCTCATGCCTGTGGTCCCAGCACTCTGGGAGGGCGAGGCAGGCAGATCACGAGGTCAGAAGATCAAGACCATCCTGGTCAACATGGTGAAACCCCATCTCTACTAAAATACAAAAATTAGCCTGGTGTGGTGGCGGATGCCTGTAATCCCAACTATTTGGGAGGCAGAGGTAGGAGAATCACTTGAACCGGGGAAGTGGAGGTTGCAGTGAGCCAAGATCGTGCCACTGTACTCCAGCCTGGGTGACAGAGTGAGACTCTGTCTCCAAAAAAAAAACCAAAAAGCAACCAAACAAAAAAATTATGAATAGCACAAATAAGGTAATTAAAATCATACTATGTATCCACAGAAATTAAGAACAGTAAGTTTAAATAAGACAAGAATATTTAACCTATAGAAAAAATATTCTTTAACTTATTTGCAGTTGAAAGCCACTGATGGAGATTACTAGAAATGTTAGTCTATTATGTTACCAAATAGTATATTGTTACCATCTTTTACATACACCCTTGAGTAAGGTGGAATAGGTTAGAAGCATGTTTCATTGAATGCACAATGGTCTTAACACATTTTTTAAAAAGTTATGTTTACATGTAAAATGTTAAAAGATATACTTCATTACATAAAATTACAACAAAATGATTTACTACTAATTTAACCAATTTTAACTATAATAAAAAACTTTTCTCACTATAATGCAGAAGATTATTACTCTGAAAACCTACCTCCTACATCACTCTTTTATAAGTTAGCCACAAAGTGCCTCTCCAATTACTGAAAATGTAATTTCATTACTGAAATGTAATTTCAATCACATGCTTTCACATGTGAATATAGCAGGAATGAAAATTCATGAATCTTACATTCTTTTTTTGAGATGGAGTTTGACTTTTGTTGCCCAGGTTGGAGTGCAATGGTAGGTATGATTTCGGCTCACTGAGACCTCCACTTTCCAGGTTCAAGGGATTCTCCTGCTTCAGCCTTTGAATTAGCTGGGGTTATAGGTGCCTGGTAAATTTTTGTATTTTTAGTAGAGACAGGGTTTCACCATGTTGGTCAGGTTGGTCTCAAACTCCTGACCTCAGGTGATCCACCAGCCGCAGCCTCCCAAAGTGCTGGGATTACAGGTGTGAGCCACCATGCCTGGCTACATCTTATATTTTAGTATCCTTACTGTTCCACAAAAAAATGTTTTAAATAATGCCCACCTAATAAAAGAATCTCTCATATCTTTGATGCAGCAACAATTGGTCACATGCTTTCACATGTGAATATAGCAGGAATGAAAAAAGAGCACAGTTATTTGAGAGTTTAATTACGTCATTATTCACTAATTCAAAAATCAGTAATTTTCTCAAGATAAAAGTATACTTTAAATGTAGTTATAACTCTGAAAATTTTCTACTTTAATGTTATATACAATTTATCCACCAAGTATTATTTTGGGTTGTTTTCTGTACTTAGCACTGATTTAGTGTAACATCTGAAGTGTCCATGCCTTAGATATTTCCACTGTGAATTCTCAGATGTTTACACAAACTTAATTTAGGATTACATTTTTTTCATATTTACTGCATCTGCAAAAATATATTTTAGTATGAACCCTCTGGTGTTTTCTATGCTGTGGTTTTTGAAAAAATGTTTTTCCAAACTGATTACATTTGTAGGGTTTCTCTGCAATATAAATTCCCTGGTGTTGAACAAACTTTGTACTATCAACCAAGTACTATAGACCCTCATGTTTTATAAGCTGTAGTTTTTCAAAACTGTTTTTACAAATTTATTACATTTTCCAGGTTTTTCCAATATAAATTTTCTGATGTTGAACAATATTTGAGCAACTGCTTCAGGGTTTTCTTTAGTACAAAATGTGTACAATAAGATCTGTGATACACGTAATGGTATACTACAACCCTCTTTGTATTTGTAATGTTTGTCTTCAGAATGAATTCTCTTCTTCACTTTAAAGGCTTATATTTTCTGAAAGATCTTTTGACACTACTTGCATCTATAATGGTTTTATTAAGTACCGACTCTCTGATGTTGAGTAAGATATGAGCAGATATTAATGGCTTTTCCACATTCTTTGTGTATACACCTTTTCCCAAGTAAAAATTATTTCCTGTGCAATAAGGTATGAGCATTAATTAAAAGTTCTGCCACATTCTTCATACTCGTAGAAGTTTACTCCAATATAAATTATCTTACCTACAATCAAGTGTGACAACCATGTAGAAGCTTTGTCACATTCTTTACATTTCTAGAATTTCTCACCAGTATAATTAATTTTATGTTTTAAAAAGTTTGAGGTGTTGTCAAAATCACTGTCACATCTTCAGGTTTGTAGAGTTTCTCTCCAGTATGAATTTTGTTATGTGTAGTAAGGTTTGAATATTGGTTGAAAGCTTTGCCACATTCTTTACATTTGTAGGGTTGTTCTTTAGTATGAATTCTCTTGTGTGTATTAAGGTGTGAGGAATAGTTAAATGCTTTGCCACATTCTTCACATTTGTAGGGTTGCTTTCCAGTATGAATTTTCTTATGTTCAATAAGGTTTGAGGATCGGTTAAAAGCTTTGCCACACTTTTCACATTTGTAGGGTTTCTCTCCAGTATGAATAATCTTATGTGTAGAAAGGGTTGAAGACAGTTTAAAAGCTTTGCCACATTCTTCACATTTGTAGGGTTTCTCTCCAGTATGAATTATCTTATGTTTAGTAAGGGTTGAAGACCACTTAAAGGCTTTGCCACATTTTTCACATTTGTAGGGTTTCTCCTCAGTGTGAATTATCTTATGTTTAGTAAGAGTTGAGAACTGGTTAAAAGCTTTACCACATTCTTCACATTTGTAGGGTTTTCCTCCGGTATGAATTTTTTTATGTGTAGTAAGGTTTGAAGATTGGGTAAAAGCTTTACCACATTCTTCGCATTTGTAGAATTTCTCTCCAGTATGAATTTTCTTATGTGTAGTAAGGTTTGAGGATTGGGTAAAAGCTTTGCCACATTCTTCACACTTGTAGGGTTTCTCTCCAGTATGAATCCTCTTATGTTTGGTAAGGATTGAGAAATGGTTAAAAGCTTTGCCACATTCTTCACATTTGTAGGGTTTCTCTCCACTATGAGTTATCTTATGTTCAGTAAGCTTTGAGGACCACTTAAAAGCTTTGCCACATTCTTCACATTTGTAGGGTTTCTTTTCAATGTGAATTTTCCTATGTTTACTAAGGTTTGAGGACCGGCTAAAAGCTTTGCCACATTCTTCACATTTGTAGGGTTTCTCTGCAGTATGAATTCTCTTATGTGTAGTAAGGTTTGAGAACTGGTTAAAGGCTTTGCCACATACTTCACATTTGTAGGGTTTCTCTCCAGTATGAATTCTGTTATGTTTAGTAAGGGTTGAGGGCCAGTTAAAGGCTTTCCCACATTCTTCACATTTGTAGGGTTTCTCTCCTGTATGAGTTAACTTATGTTCAGTAAGCTTTGAGGACCACTTAAAAGCTTTGCCACATTCTTCACATTTGTAGGGTTTCTTTTCAGTATGAATTTTCTTATGTTTAGTAAGGTTTGAGGAGCGGCTAAAAGCTTCACCACATTCTGTACATTTGTAGAATTTCTCTGCAGTATGGATTCTCTTATGTGTAGTAAGGTTTGAGAACTGGTTAAAGGCTTTGCCACATTCTTCACATGTGTAGGGTTTCTCTCCAGTATGAATTCTCTTATGTTTAATAAGAGTTGAGGGCCAATTAAAGGCTTTCCCACATTCTTCACATTTGTAAAGTCTCTCCCTAGAATGAATTTTCTTATGTTCACTAAGGTTTGAGGATTGGTTAAAAGCTTTGGCACATTCTTTACATTTGTAGAACTTCTTTCCAGTGCGAATTATCTTATGAGTAGTAAGGATTGAGGACTTGTTAAAAGCTTTGCCACATTCTTCACATTTGTAGAGTTTGTATCTAGTATAAATTTTTTTATGCGTAGTAAGGTGTGAGGACCAGTTAAAGGCTTTGCCACATTCTTCACATGTATAGGGTTTCTCCCCAGTATTAATTCTCTTACATTTAGTGATGATTGAAGGCCAGTTAAAAGCTTTTCCATATTTTTCACATTTGCAGAAATTCACTCTGGTATGAATTATTTTATGTTGAGTTAGCTGTGAAAGCATGCAAAATGATTTGTCACATTCTTTGCATTTGAAAAGTTTTCTTTCAGTATGGCTTATCTTATGTCTGTTTGAATTTGAAAATTCATGAAAGGTTTTCACACCTTTGTCAAATAGAAATATGTTGCTCTGGGTAGCTGGCAAACATTGGTTAAATCCATTATAACCTCCTCTGCGCACCTTACACTCATCCACACTTTTACAGTCTTTTTTTAAATGTACATTTTTATGTCCACAGTTTTTATATCTTCTCAGCGTCACTTTTTGGAAAGGATGTTTTATATGCTGCCCTGGCCAAAAGTCTTGGGCAACATGAGAACACATAACTGAAAAAAATAAAAATAACAAATTATTCCACTTGCTAGACTCAGAGATAAATATACTTTACCTAACATATAAAATCACACAAGTTATAAGAGCAAGATGTCATAGAAAAATGCCACAGGCCCTAATTTATTTATAGACATACAAATGTAACAAAAACATACTGATCAAAATGCATCAGCGAAAAATTTATAAATAAGTGTGTGCAGTGCCCCAGGTGAGCCCAATGCAAAGAGCCACAAAGAAGGAAAAGATAATGGTTACATTTACCCAACACAGTTTTTTCTGCTTTCCAACATAACACAGTGCCTTTAGAAGTAAATTGCCAACTCCAATTATTTTGCATATAGGGGAATACCTGAGAGTGGATAATTTATAAAGAAAAAAGGCTTATTTTGCTCACAATTTGGCAGACTGTACTACAAAGAAGTGTGTACCAGCATCTGTTTCTGGTGAGGGTCTCAGGAAGCTTACTGTTATGGTGGAAGGCAAAGAGTAACTGGAAATATCACATGGTAACAGATAGAGAAGGTATGAGGTGAAAGAGCCAGGTTCTTTCAATGAACCAGCTCTCTCTTGAATTAACAGAGTGTAAACTTTCTTATTACCAAGACGATGGTGTCAAGTCATTCATGAGGAATTCACCTCCATGACAAAAATACCTCTTTCCAGGTCCCACATCCAACACTGAAGATTACATTGCAGCATGAGGTTTGGAAACATGGACATCCAAACCATATCACAGACAAAGTAAACTTAACAGACTCATATAAACCTTTCCAGTAAAAAGCAAGAGAACGGCCAGGCGCGGTGGCTCAAGCCTGTAATCCCAGCACTTTGGGAGGCCGAGACGGGCGGATCACTAGGTCAGGAGATCAAGACCATCCTGGCTAACACGGTGAAACCCCGTCTCTACTAAAAAATACAAAAAACTAGCCGGGCGTGGTGGCGGGCGCCTGTAGTCCCAGCTACTCGGGAGGCTGAGGCAGGAGAATGGCGTGAACCCGGGAGGCGGAGCTTGCAGTGAGCTGAGATCCGGCCACTGCACTCCAGCCTGGGCGACAGAGCCAGACTCTGCCTCAAAAAAAAAAAAAAAAAAAAAAAAAAAAAAAAAAAAAAAAAAGCAAGAGAACATACAATATTCTTCTTTGCACCTTGTGTATTCTGCTAGGATAAACTGTGTGCAGTTGCTTATGCCCCTAATCCTAAAACTTGGGAAACAAAAGTAGGAGGATCACTTGGGGCCAGAAGTTTGAGACCAGCCAGGGAAACACAGTGAGACTCTGTCTCTACAAATAATAATAAAAAACGTGCCGGGCGCGGTGGCTCACGCCTGTAATCCCAGCACTTTGGGAGGCTGAGACGGGCAGATCACGAGGTCAGGAGATCAAGACCATCCTGGCTAACATGGTGAAACCCCGTCTCTACTAAAATACAAAAAAATTAGCCGGACGTGGTGGCAGGAGCCTGTAGTCCCAGCTACTCAGGAGGCTGAGGCAGGAGAATGGCGTGAACCCGGGAGGTGGAGCATGCAGTGAGCCGAGATCATCGCGCCACTGCACTCCAGCCTGGGCCACACAGCCAGACTTCGCCTCAAAAAAAAAAAAAAAAAAAATTAGCCAGGGATGGTAGTGCATGTCTGTACACCCAGCTACTTGAGGGGCTGAGGTTGACTTGAGCCAAGGAGGTTGAGGCTACAGTGAGCCAAAATCATGTCACTGTACTCCAGCCTGGGCAAGAGTAAGATCCTGTCTCAAAACAACAACAGTGACAAATAAATTTAAGAAGACCAAAATTATACACTGCGGTTTTTGACCAAAATTGCATAAAACTAGGAATTAAAAGCAAAATTGGCAAATCCAAAAATATATGAAAATAAAACACACTCTTCAACATATTCTTGCTCAAGGACCAAAGAATTTAACTTTTCCAAAGTTGTCAATACAAGCTACAGTGGTGAACTAATTCAATATAATATCTACATAAAATGCAATAGTACAATTTTTCACAGAAATATTCTTCACAATTTTAAAATTTGATTAAAAACTATAGCCAAGCCAGGCACGGTGGCTTTTTTTTTGTTTTGTTTTTTTTGTTTTTTTTTTTTGAGACGGAGTCTCGCTCTGTCGCCCAGGCTGGAGTGCAGTGGCCGCATCTCAGCTCACTGCAAGCTCCGCCTCCTGGGTCTATGCCATTCTCCTGCCTCAGCCTCCTGAGTAGCTGGGACTACCGGCGCCCGCCACCTCACCAGGCTAGTTTTTTGTATTTTTTAGTAGAGACGGGGTTTCACCGTATTTAGCCAGGCTGGTCTCGATCTCCTGACCTTGTGATCCGCCCGTCTCGGCCTCCCAAAGTGCTGGGATTACAGGCTTGAGCCACCGCGCCCGGCCTACGTTTGTTATCCTAGCACTTTGGGAGGCCAAGGCGGTGGATTGCCTGCTGAGCTCAGGAGTTTGAGACCAGCCTGGGTAACAGGGTGATACCCTGTCTCTACTAAAAATACAAAAAATTAGCTGGGTGTGGCAGTGTGTGCCTGCAATCCCAGCTACTTGGGAGGCTGAGGCAGGCGAATTGCTAGAACCCGGGAGGCAGATGTTTCAGTGAGCCACAATCGTGCCACTGCACTCCAGCCTGGGTGACAGAGCAAGAGCTCTATTTCTTAAAACAAAACAAAACAAAACAAAAAACTATAGCCAAGCAATTATGAAACAATAAAGAGGCATTATACTTTCTGATTTCAAAACATATTAAAAGCTACAATAACAATGTGGTACTGACACAAAGACAGATAAGTAGATGAAAGAACAGAATAAAGAACCCTAAAATGAACCCTTCTGTATATGATCAAATGATCTTCTACAAAGTTGTCATGAGCAAACAATAGAAAAAAAATACCTTCAAAAAATGTTGAAACGTTGATACCAACACTAATAAAGTTGGATGATTTCCTTGAAGTATATATAAAAACATTTTAAACAAAACACGTAAGACAGAAAAAAGGAACTAACAAATCTTCTAAAAAGAAATATGGAAAAAAGACACGACACTGGTCTTGGCACCATTTTCTTAGATACAACCTTAAATGCATGAACAACAAAGAACAGAAAAATTTAACTACACTATACCTCAAAATTTGTGTACATCAAAGAAAACATTCAATAGAGAGACAATGCCTCCTAGAAAATGAGTGAAAGTATTTGTAAATCACATGTGGTATTAATATTAATAATATATAAACAACAAAACTGACAATAAAGTTGAATAATCTGATTTGGAAATGGACAAATAACTGAACTAAATTTTTACCAAAAATATACACAAATGGGAAGAAGCATTTAAAAAGACACAAAATTACAATTTGTAGAGAAATGCATAAAAATCACAATGAAAAACAAAATCACCTCACACCCACTTAGAATGGCTACTATAAATTTTATAAAAACACAAAATCTGTTGATGATGCAATAAAAATAAAACCAGCCAGGTACAGTGGCTCACATCTTTAATCCCAGTGCTTTGGGAGGTTGAGACAGGTGAATCACCATAGGTCAGTTCGAGATCAGTCTGGCCAACATGGCAAAACCCCATCTCTACTAAAAAGACAAAAATTAGCCAGACATAGTGGTGGGTGCCTGTAATCTCAGCTACTCCTGAGGCTGAGGCAGGAGAACTGTTTGAACCTGGCACACAAGAACAAATCACTGCACTTCAGTGTAGGTGACAGAGCAAGACTCTATCTCAAAATAATAATAATAATAATAATAATAATAATAATAAATTACCAATTAAAAAAAAAAACCCTATGTTGACTGCTGGTGGAAAACAAGGAGGTCGAGGCCAGCAGATCACCTGAGGTCGGAAGTTTGAGACTAGCCTGATCAACATGGAATAACTCCATCTCTACTAAAAATACAAAATTAGCCAGGCATGGTGGCCCATGCCTGTAATCCCAGCTACTCAGAGAGCTGAGGCAGAAGAATCGCTTGAACCTGGGGGGCAGAGGTTGCAGTGAACCGAGATCACGCCATTGACTCCAGCCTGGGCAATGAGAGCAAAATTTTGTCTCAAAAAAAAAAAAAAAAAATATATATATATATATATATATATAAATGTTTCTCAAAGAATTAAAAATAAAATTATCAAATACAAAAAATCTCATTTATGAATCTATATTCATAACAGAAAATGCAGGACCTGAGTAACATATATGAACATCCATATTTTTTGTATCAGTATGCACAAAAGCCAAAGGTTGAAGAAACTTAGATGTCCCTTGATTTATAAATACATCAAAAAATGTAACATATACCTACAATGTAATATTATTCAGCCTTCAAATAGAAAATCTTGCCTCATTTTAAGATAAATTTTGAGAATATTATGTCACCAGAAATTAGCAAGTAACGAAATTATGGATACCATATGACTCAACTTATCTGAGGTATCTTAAGTAGTCACACTCATAAAATCAGCAAGTAAAAGGGTGTTTGTCAAGGGCTGAAAACGGCAAAATGAGCACTTGTTACTTAATGTGTATTTAGTTTCACATGTGTAAAATTTCTAGAAGTTTTTTGAATAACAATGTATATATTTACCATGTCTGAAATGTACAGTTTTTTTTTTTTTTTTTTTTTAAAAGACAGGGTCTCACTTTGTTACCCAAGCTGAAGTACAGTGGTGCAGTTATGGCTCACTGTAGACTCTAACTTCAAAGCTAATGTAATCCCTCCCCCTCAATCTCCCAAAAAGCTTGTACCATGGGTGCACACCACCATGCCTAGCTATTTTAAAAAATTATTTGTAGATAGGGAATCTCCATGTGTTGCCCAGACCAGTCTCATACTTTGGCCTCAATCAATTCACCTGTCTTGGCCTCCCAAAATCCTGGGATTGCAGATGTGAGTTACCACCATGTCTGAAGTGTACACTTCAATAGATTTAAGTTGGTAAATTTTATGTTACATGTTTTTACAACACTAACATTAAAAAAAACAAAAAACAAAAAACAAAAAAATACAGCATTATAAACCTTTTTAAAAACTACCTTCGGCCGGGCGCGGTGGCTCACGCCTGTAATCCCAGCACTTTGGGAGGCCGAGGCGGGCGGATCACAAGGTCAGGAGATCGAGACCACGGTGAAACCCCGTCTCTACTAAAAATACAAAAAATTAGCCGGGCGCGGTTGTGGGCGCCTGTAGTCCCAGCTACTGGGGAGGCTGAGGCAGGAGAATGGCGTGAACCCGGGAGGCGGAGCTTGCAGTGAGCCGAGATCGCGCCACTGCACTCCAGCCTGGGCGACAGAGCGAGACTCCGTCTCAAAAAAAAAAAAAACAAAAAAACAAAAAAACAAAAACTACCTTCAAGGCCGGGCGCGGTGGCTCAAGCCTGTAATCCCAGCACTTTGGGAGGCCGAGACGGGTGGATCACGAGGTCAGGAGATCGAGACCATCCTGGCTAACATGGTGAAACCCCGTCTCTACTAAAAATACAAAAAACTAGCCGGGCGAGGTGGCGGGCGCCTGTAGTCCCAGCTACTCCGGAGGCTGAGGCAGGAGAATGGCGTGAACCCGGGAGGCGGAGCTTGCAGTGAGCTGAGACCCGGCCACTGCACTCCAGCCTGGGCGACAGAGCGAGACTCCGTCTCAAAAAAAAAAATAAATAAATAAAAATAAAAACTACCTTCAAATTACAAAAGTGTTTCTTTCATACAAAGAAAATATATTTTCATCATTAAACACATGGTGAAAATAGACTATTTCCATGATTACTTGCTTAGAGAAGATAAAACCACCATTAAAAAATTAGCTAAAAAATAATATATACAAGATAAGCTTTAACCAAAACTGGGGTCATATTTATAAACACACACAGACACACACACATATATATAATATGATTGTGATAGACATTTGGTGATTGATTTTTTTTTTTTTTTTTTTTTTTGAGATGGAGTCTTGTTCTGTCTCCCAGGCTGGAGAGCAGTGGAGTGATCTGGCTCACTGCAACCTCCACTTCCCAGGTTCAAGTGATTCTCCTGCTTCAGCCTTCCGAGTAGCTGGGACTACAGGCACACACCACCATGTTCAGCTAATTTTTTGTAGCCAAGAGGGTCTCATCTCCCAACCTTGTGATCCGCCTGCCTCAGCCTCTCAAAGTGCTAGGATTGCAGGTGTGACCCACTGTGCCCGGCCAGTGATTCTGAGGGAAGAGAGAGACCCTCTCACATTGTTTTATATTGTTTTATACTCAGTACCTGTTTTAAGAAAAAAAACAAGGAAGTGAAACCAAAGGCAGTCAGCCTGGCACCAGGCACCAGACCCAAAACCAGACCCAAAATCAGGCCTGGGCCTGCCTGGCCTAAACCTAGTAGTTAAAAATCAACTCATGACTTAGCCACCGATGTTATCCATAGATTCCAGACATTGTATGGAAAAGCACTGTGAAACTCCCTGCCCTGTTCTGTTTCACTCTGACTACCGGTGCATGAAGCACCTGTCACGTACCCCCTAGATTACTCAACCAATCACGACCCTTTCATGTGAAATCTTTAGTGTTGTGAGCCCTTAAAGGGGACAGAAACTGTGCACTCGGGGAGCTTGGATTTTAAGATGGTAGCTTCCTGATGCTCCCAGCTGAATCAAGCCCTTCCTTCTACAACTCGGTGTCTGAGGGGTTTTGTCTGTGGCTCATCCTGCTGCATTTCTTGGTTCCCTGACTGGGAAGCAAGGTGACTGATGGATGGCCGAGAAAGTCCCTTAGGCGGCTTAGGCCTGCCCTGTGGAGCATCCCTGCGGGGGGTCCAGCCAGCCTGAGTGACACGATCCAAAGAGTGCTCCCGGGTAGGCAATTGCCCCGGTGGAACGTCTCGCCAGAGCAGTGCATAGCAGGCCCCCGTGGAGGATTAACACAGTGGCTGAATGCCAGGAAGGAACTGGCACTTGGAATCCGGACATCCGAAACTTGGTAAGACTAGTCTTTGGAACTTGCCCACTCCATCTGAGTGGAAGCATGGCCTGATCACCCACAGCGTGCCTGCACTGGCACTTTTGTTCTGGTTTTGACTTGACTTGAATTGCGCGATACTTTGGTTTTAGTTCTGACTTGGCTTGAATTTCTGGATACTCTAGTTTTGGTTTCGCTTTTAGTTTGGTACAAACTGTAAAGGTGTGTGTGTGTGCCCTCTTTACCCGTTCTTTGTTTTATGGTGTGTGTGTGGTGTGAACATGATATTTTGTCTTGAGAAAACATGGATCAGGCACAAAGTACGCCCACCCCATTAGGGACTATGTTAAAGAATTTCAAGAAAGGATTCAAAGGAGACTATGGAATCACTATGACTCCAGGAAAACTTAGAACTTTGTGTGAAACAGACTGGCCAGCATTAGATGTAGGTTGGCCATCAGAAGGAAGCCTAGACAGGTCTCTAGTTTCAAAGGTATGGCACAAAGTAACTGGCAAGCCAGGACACCCAGATGAATTCCCATATATAGATTCCTGGTTACATTCCTGGTTACAGCTAGTTTTAAATCCCCCACAGTGGTTAAGGGGACAGGCAGCAGCAGTACTAGTAGCAAAGGGAGAGTTAGTTAAGGAACGTTCTCGCTCCACCCACTGAGGGAAGCCGGCACCTAAAGTTCTGTCTGACCCAGAGCCCAAGGACTCGTGGCAGGAGATGGCACCAACAGTGCCCCCCACTTATCAAGCGGAGAGGCCCCGTTCTCCTGAGCTCACAACCCCCAGACTACCCAGAGCAGACAAGAAGGGAAGTGAAGCTGCAGGAGAAACTCCTCCCTTGGCAGCTCGCTTATGGCCCAAGGCTGGAATCCAAATGCCCCTGCGAGAGCAGTGATATACTGGCATAGATGAGGACGGACACATGGTGGAATGGCATGCCTTTGTATATCACCCTTTCACCTCTGCTGACCTCCTCAATTGGAAAAATAACACTCCATCTTACACTGATTATCAATTAAACAATTATCCAGACTCATAATCCTACTTGGGCTGATTGCCACCAGCTACTCATGAAACACAGATGAAAGGTGAAGGGTGCTCCAGGCAGCAACTAAATGGCTAGAGGAGCACAGATGAAAGGCGATGAGTGCTCCAGGCGGGAATTAAATGGCTAGAGGAGCATGTCCCAGCCAATTACTAAAATCCCCAGGAATACTTTAAGAATTCAGCTGCCAGGAACGGACCCTCAATGGGATCCAAATGAAGGACTAGATATGGAGAGGCTAAGACGGTACCGAGAGTTATTAGTTGAAGGTCTGAAAAAAGGGGCTCAAAAGGCCACCAATGTAAATAAAGTTTCTGAAGTCATCCAAGGAAAGGAGGAAAGCCCAGCCCAGTTCTGTGAAAGACTGTATGAGGCCTATCGTATGTACACTCCTTTCGATCCGGACAGTCCTGAAAATCAGCATATGATTAACATGGCCTTAGTTAGTCAGAGCGCAGAAGATATCCAGAGAAAATTGCAAAAACAGGCTGGGTTTGCAGGAATGAATGCCTCGTAGTTACTAGAGATAGCTAATCAAGTATTTGTAAATAGAGATGCAACAAGCTGCCGAGACAGCTGCAAGGAGGGCGAACGCCAGGCCAGATGAAATGCTGATTTGCTGGCAGCGGCAATTAGAGGAATTCTCCCGAAAGGGCAGGGAAAGGGGGGTTCTGGGAGGAATGCCCAGTCCAATCGCTCACGTCTGCAGCATAACCAATGTGCCTACTGTAAAAAAATAGGACATTGGAAACATAAATGTCCCCAACTAAAGGAAAAGCAGGGTGATGCAGAGCAAAAGATCTCAGACAAAGATGAAGGGACTTTGTTCAATCTGGCTGAAGGGCTACTAGACTGAAGGGGACTAGGCTCAAACGTCCCCAAGGAGCCCATGGTCAGGATGAAAATAAGTGGCAAGGACATTAAGTTTCTGATCAATACCAGAGCCGAACACTCAGTAGTAACCACCCCAGTGACCCCCTTAACCATTGATATAATTGGAGCAACAGGAGTCTCTGCCAAGCAGGCTTTCTGCCTGCCGTGGACCTGCTCCGTGGGAGGACATAAAGTGACTCATCAATTTCTGTATATGCCTGACTGCCCCTTGCCTTTGTTGGGAAGAGACTTGCTTAGCAAGCTGAGAATCATCATTTGCTTTACAAAACAGGGTTCTTTACAGCTGAAGTTACCGGAAACAGGAGTCATCATGGCCCTTACAGTCCCCCGGGGAGGAAGAACGGAGACTTTATCTAACTGAGCCAGGTCAGGAAATAAAACCAACTCTAGCTAAGCGATGGCCCTGAGTATGGGCAGAGGACAATCCTCCAGGGCTGGCAATCAATTAAGCCCCGTACTCATAGAAGTCAAGCCTGGGGCCCAGCCAATCAGACAAAAGCAGTACTCAGTTCCCAGGAAAGCCCTTAAAGGAATACAGACTCATCTTAGACGCTTAAAAGCCTTTGGAATTATAGTTCCTTGCCAGTCTCCAAGAAACAACCCCCTCCTACCTGTCCCCAAACCAGGGACCAAAGAATATAGACTCGAACAGGACTTATGCTTGGTAAACCAAGCTACAGTGACTCTGTACCCAACAGTTCCTAACCCTTACACACTGTTAGGATTGCTGCCAGCTGAGGACGGCTGGTTTACTTGCCTGGACTTGAAAGGTGCCTTCTTTAGCATCAGACTAGCTCCTGAGAGCCAAAAGCTATTTGCCTTTCAGTGGGAAGATCCGGGGTCAGGTGTCACCACTCAGTACACTTGGACTCGGCTTCCCCAAGGGTTCAAAAACTCCCCCATCTTTGGGGAGGCGTTGGCTCGAGACCTCCAGAAGTTTCCTGCTAAAGACCTAGGCTGCGTCCTGCTCCAGTACGTGGATGACCTTCTGCTAGGACAGTCCACGGCAGTTGTGTGTGCAAAAGGGATGGATGCCCTGCTTCGGCACCTGGAGGAGTGTGGGTATAAGGTGTCCTAGAAGAAAGCTCAGATCTGCAGACAGCAGGTACACTACCTGGGATTCACTATTCGAAAAGGGGAGCGCAGCCTAGGGTCAGAAACAAAGCAGATCATCTGCAGTCTACTGGAACCTAAAACCAGAAAGCCAGTAAGAATTTTTAGGAGCTGTGGGGTTTTGCAGATTATGGCTCCCAAACTTTGCGGTGCTAGCCAAACCGTTGTATGGGGTTACAAAGGGGGGCGATTGAGAGCCCTTTGAATGGGGGCCTCTACAATGGCAAGCCTTTTGTAAGTTAAAAGAAAAACTTATGTCAGCCCCAGCTCTAGAACTACCAGATTTGACAAAGCCCTTCACGCTCTATGTGTCAGAAAGGGAAAAAATTGAAGTAGGAGTTTTAACTCAAACTGTGGGGCCCTGGCCAAGACCAGTGGCCTACCTCTCAAAACAACTAGATGGGGTTTCTAAAGGCTGGCCTCCATGTCTAAAAGCCTTGGTGGCAACGGCCCTGTTAGCACAAGAAGTGGAAAAGCTAACCCTTGGACAAAACCTAAATATAAAAGCCCCCCATGCGGTGGTAACTCTGATGAATACCAGAGGACACCATTGGCTAACAAATGCTAGATTAACTAAGTACCAAGTCTTGTTATGTGAAAACCCCTGCATAACTACTGAAGTCTGTAACACTTTAAATCCTGCCACCTTGCTCCCAGTATCCGACAGCCCTGTTGAACATAACTGTGTAGAGGTGTTGGACTCCTGATATGCTTTTCTAACTCTTCAAGTACATGGAGCATTATATAAAGAAAAAGGCCTGTTAAATTCTGGGGAAAAGGACATAAAATATCAATAAGAAATTCTACAATTATTAGAAGCAGTGTGGAAACCCCAAAAGGTGGCAGTCATGCACTGCAGGGGACACCAGTGAGTTTCCACCTCGGTGAGCCAAGGAAACTCCCAAGCAGACACAGAGGCACGAAAAGCAGCATCAACTCCTTACCGGGCACCAGTCATAGCCCCACTACTCCCTCAAACGCTTGATTTGGTGCCTCTAAAGAAGAAAAAGATTTTCTTCAGGCAGAGGGAGGACAAACAATAAAGGAAGGATGGATAAAGTTACCAGATGAAGAAGAATAGCTTTGCCACAGCTGCTAGGAGCCACAGTTGTGCTGGCTGTACGTGAAACTACCCATTTAGGCGAAGGATCACTTGAAAAGCTGTTAGGTCGGTATTTCTACATCTCACACTTGCCAGCTCTTGCTAAAACAGTAGCGCAGCAATACGTTACCTGTTGACAGCACAATGCAAAGCAAGGCCCCTCTGTGCCTCCTGGCATACAAGCCTACGGAGCGGCTCCTTTTGAAGATCTTCAAGTGGACTTCACAGAGATGCCTAAATGTGGAGGTAACAAGTATTTACTGGTTCTAGTGTGTACTTACTCTGGGTGGGTGGAGGCTTATCCAACACAAACTGAAAAAGCTCGTGAAGTAACCCATGTGCCTCTTTGAGATCTCATCCCTAGATTCGGACTGCCTCTACGAATCGGCTCAGACAATGGGCCAGCAGTTGTGGTTGACTTGGTACAGAAGATGGCAACAAGGCCGGGCGCGGTGGCTCAAGCCTGTAATCCCAGCACTTTGGGAGGCCGAGACGGTGGATCACGAGGTCAGGAGATCGAGACCATCCTGGTGAACACGGTGAAACCCCGTCTCTACTAAAACTACAAAAAACTAGCCGGGCGAGGTGGCGGGCGCCTGTAGTCCCAGCTACTCGGGAGGCTGAGGCAGGAGAATGGCGTGAACCCGGGAGGCGGAGCTTGCAGTGAGCTGAGATCAGGCCACTGCACTCCAGCCTGGGCGACAGAGCGAGACTCCATCTCAAAAAAACAAACAAACAAACAAACAAACAAAAAAACAAGATGGCAACAAGTAGTTGAAGATACAAAAATATAACAAAACTGGCACATGTACCCGTGCCAAGTGTGGCACGGATTTAATCCGGGAGCCATGTTTGGAAATTGGTTCGTGGCAATAGGAGGATTTAAAACTCTTATAATAGGAGTAATAATAGTAATAGGAACCTGCTTACTGCTCCCTTGTTTGCTACCTGTACTTCTCCAAATGATAAAAAGCTTCGTCGCTACCTTAGTTCACCAGAATGCTTCAGCACGAACATACTATATGAATCACTATCAGTCTATTGCACAGGAAGGCATAAGTAGTGAGAATGAAAGTGAGAACTCCCACTAATAAAATGAGTGAAAGTCTCAAAGGGGTAAATGAGGGAAGAGAGAGACCCTCTCACACTGTTTTATATTGTTTTATACTCAGTACCTGTTTTAAGAAAAAAAAACAAGGAAGTGAAACCAAAGGCTGGCAGCCTGGCACTAGGCACCAGAGCCGAAACCAGGCCTGGGCCAGCCTGGCCCAAACCTAGTGGTTAAAAATCAGCTTATGACTTAGCAACCTATGTTATCCATAGATTCCAGACATTGTATGGAAAAACACTGTGAAACTCCCTGCTCTGTTCTGTTTCACTCTGACTACCGGTGCATGAAGCCCCTGTCACACACCCCCTAGATTAATCAATCACAACCCTTTCATGTGAAATCTTTAGTGTTGTGAGCCCTTAAAAGGGACAGAAATTGTGCATTTGGGGAGCTCAGATTTTAAGACGGTAGCTTCCTGATGCTCCCAGCTGAATAAAGCCCTTCCTTCTACAACTTGGTGTCTGAGGGGTTCTGTCTGCGGCTTGTCCTGCTACAATTTATCTCTTAATTAAATCCCACATTGACTTAAAGCATACAGAATTGAAAATTGTCTGAAATTACAATACACAGGTAAAACCAAAAAACACAATAAACTGATTTTAAGAAACCTACACTGAAGAAATACACTAATATGTAACTGGAAAACAATAATAACAGAAATGTTTACCCATAAAATCTGGTATGCAAGGCCAGGCACAGTGGCTCTCGCCTGTAATCCCAGCACTTTCGGAGGCCAAGGCAGGTGGATCACCTGAGGTCAGAAATTCAAGACCAGCCTGACCAATATGATGAAACCCCGTCTCTACTAAAAATACAAAAATTAGCTGGGCACGATGGCAAATGACTATAATCCCAGCTACTCAGTCCTGAGACAGGAGAATCGCTGGAACCTGGAGGGGCGGAGGTTGCAGTGAGTCAAGATCATGCAATTGCACTTCAGCCTGGGCAAAAAGAGCAAAACTCCGTTTAAAAAAAAAAAAAATCTGGTATGGAACACTGATGCACCATTAAAGAAGAATTTGTTTAGATAACTACAATATTTGACTGTAGCTTTGTACTTCTGAATCATTGGCATGAACTGTACAGCAGTAAAATTTTAGAGAAAACACAGTATAATCATAAATACAAGATTCTGATAAACTTTTAATAAACATTTAAAAGAAACTACAGATAATTTTTATATTTTAAGTAGATGCTATACTTACAACAAATGAAACTGCTGTAATCCAACTTTAGAGGCAAAACTGAATTACATATTTTTTATATATATATTTATATACGGCAAAATACGGTTAGAGCCTCTGATATATAAAACAAATATCTGGGAATAAATTATATTATTTAGATATAGGGTAGAAAAGTAGGTACAAATCCTATCGTTCTCTTTTACCTACAGCAAACTTAAATTTATAAGTAACTATATTAGTAAATATGGAGTGCTTACTAATTATCTAATTTACTTCAGACATAACATGTAAATTCTAGTATAACTGTCCTAAATGTCTGAATCCAAAATTACAGACAAATTTGGAAATAAAAAATAGAAACTGGGCCAGGCACGGTGGCTCATGCCTATAATCCCAGCATTTTGAGAGGCGGAGATGGGTGGATCATTTGAGGTCAGAAGTTTTAGACCAATCTTACCAACATGGTGAAAGCCTATCTCTACTTAAAATACAAAAAAATTAGCCAGGTGTGATGGGGGACACCTGTAACCTCAGCTACTTGGGAGGCTGAGGCAGGAGAATCAGTTGAAACTGGGAAGTGGAGGTTGCAATGAGCTGAGATTGTGCCATTGCACTCCAGCCTGGGCGACAGAGAGAGACTCTGACTCAAAAAAAAAAAAAAGAAAAAGAAAATACAAACTAAAAACTAAAAATGTATAGGGAGAGTAACAACAGTAAGATGGAAAAATAAAAGGTGCCCTACTTGCTTATCACTGCAGAGCAAGAAAATCTGTCAGCCATCCTAGACAAAAATGCCTTTATGAGAGCCAGGCATCATGGCTCACACTTGAAATGACAGCTATATGGTACATTGAGGTAGGAGAATTGCTTCAGGCGAGGATTTTAAGATCAGGCTGGGTTATGTAGCAAGACCCCCTCTCAAAAATAATTTCCTTTAAAAGAGTTTTGAGATCCAGGGAGGCAGCTGTAAAACTCTCATAAAGCCCAAGATTAAGGAGTTTTCTTTTTCAGAAGGCAGGCTCTCATTCAGGTGGCAAACTACAGGACCCCTGTTCTTAACTACAGGCCAGAAAATGGCCCACCCAGCTTGGTCCCACAGAAAATTCTGAACTTACTCTGTAACCATCCCAAACTGCTTCCAGCCGCAGTCTGGGAGAGGTCCTGTTCTTCAAAAGGCCTGGAGGAAGATACTGGTTTATAGCCATGCAGACCTTTACTGTGGACCCTGAAGCAGTTCAGTGACTGTTCCAGCTCCCTAAGCCACGGTTTATGGCCAGTTCTGCCTAATTAGAAACCCACACAGTTACCTGGGGAAATCCTCTCTGATACTCAGTGAAAGCCACACTCATCCACATCCTAATATAAAGCCCACCATATGCAGACCCGACTACAAAAACCTGCCCTAGTGTCTGCCCTACAGACGAAAGTCCTGAAGGATATTTACTCTGTCCAAAAATAAAATGGAAATTACAACTACCCAAGCTCCTTGTAACAAGCCAACTAAAGGTGGACCCTAGTGCAGACCCACCAGCCTTGTTACCAAGCTATGACCCCTCTCCACTATAGGCCAGGCATGGTGGCTCATGCCTGTAATCCCAACAATTTGGGAGGCTGAGGCAGACAGATCACCTGAGGTCAGGAGTTTGAGACCAATCTGGCCAAACACAGTGAAACCCTGTCTCTACTAAAAACACAAAAATTAGCCAGGTGTGGTGGCACGCGCCTGTAATCCCATCTACTTGGGAGACCGTGACAGGAGGCAGAGGTTGCAGTGAGCCAAGATCGTGCCACTGCACTCCAGCCTGGGCGACAGAGCAAGACTCTGTCTTTAAAAAAAAAAAAAGCCATGGTATCCAAAGTGATCTATAAATTTAATAAACTTTCTATCAAAATTCTAGTGGGATTTTTTTTCACAGTAATGCAGTAATGGACAATGCAATTCTAAAATATACATGGAACTAGAATAAACTTTGAACAAAGCAAACTTGAGGAAAAAGAACAAAGCAAAGAAACACCATAATTCATAATTTCAAATTATTTAAAGGCTATAGTAATAAAACAGGATGAATTGTGCAGAAAATATACAAAGAAATCCAATGGAACAGAAAGCACTTCTCACGTATTTCAGACATGAAGCAAAGAAATAACTTAAAAAACAGTTTAATATAGAGTTTCTCAAAAGCATACAGATACTTGTGTGTCCCCCAAAAGAATGGAAAAGCAGTCAGACTGTGCAGTCTCTTAAATGTCATGAAGAGGACTTTGGCTCTCATGGTAAACTTGAAGGAAGATCACCAAAGGGAAATAAGAATCCTGAGAGAATTTAAAAGCATAAGACAGAAGATGCCCCTATGTGAAAGCAAAATGAAAAAACTCAGGCTTCCCAGAAATTGTTTCCTTTGGAACACAGCTTCCCAAGTCACATTTTAAGGACTGGCTTTCCCCTTAACTTTTGGACCTATCATCTGTGTTTGTTGTATTCACTTTCACTTTCACCTACCTGAGGGTTTGGCTACCATTTCATGTCTCCTCATAGGCTCCCAAGGCTCTTTTTCTTGCTCCAGACAGGTGATCAGGTCTGGTTTAGAGACAGCAATACCTGTTTCAATAAAAAATAAATTACATGAATCTTGCTTATATTCTCCAATTATTAACCTAGCAATGTGTCCAGTATGAAGGGTGTGATAGAATATCCTAATCATTAATCCCAAAATACTAATTTTTCTTTGGAGATGGAGTCTCAATCTGTCACCAAGGTTGGAGTACAGTGGTGCGATCTCGGCTCACTGCAATCTCCATCTCCGTGGTTCAAGCAATTCCAATGCCTCAGCCTCCCAAGTAGCTGAGATTACATGTGTGTGCCACCATGCCTGATCAATTTTTGTATTTTTAGTAGAGACAGGGTTTTGCCATGTTGGTTAGGTTGGTCTCAAACTCCTGACCTCAGGGTGATCCGCCTGCCTTGGACTACCAAAGTGCTGGGATTACAGGTATGAGCCACCGTACCTGGCCCCAAAATACTAATTATTAACAAAAATTTCTTTTTGTTTGAGACAGAGTCTCACTCTGTTGCCCAGACTGGAGTGCAGTGGCACAATCTCGGCTCACTGCAACCTCCACCTCTCGGGTTCAAGCCATTCTCCTGCCTCAGGCTCCTGAGTAGCTGGGATTACCGGCATGAACCACCACACCTAGCTAATTTTTGCTTTTTTTTTTTTTTTTTTTTTGAGACGGAGTCTCGCTCTGTCGCCCAGGCTGGAGTGCAGTGGCTGATCTCAGCTCACTGCAAGCTCCGCCTCCCGGGTTTACGCCATTCTCCTGCCTCAGCCTCCCGAGTAGCTGGGACTACAGGCGCCCGCCACCTCGCCCGGCTAATTTTTTTTGCATTTTTTAGTAGAGATGGGGTTTCACTGGGTTAGCCAGGATGGTCTCGATCTCCTGACCTCGTGATCCGCCCATCTCGGCCTCCCAAAGTGCTGGGATTACAGGCTTGAGCCACCGCGCCCGGCTAATTTTTGCATTTTTAGTAAAGATGGGGTTTTGCCATGTTGGTCAGGATGATCTGCCTGCCTCGGCCTCCCAGAGTACTGGGATTACAGGAGTGAGGTACCATGCCTGGCCTTTAACAAATATTTCTAAATATTTAGAAAATATCTTATTTTGTATTTCACTACCTGGTAATACGGAATCAAAAATTAGTGTTGGCAATTAGATTTTAAGTTGTGGGAAAAAATATTTTATGCCACTTAATTTCTGGAATTACTACTATTCTGGAGTGAAAGATACAGATCAGCTCAGAAATGTGGAAAGTTCAGGTCAAGATGAAATATCTTGAAAAAAATTATTTAGTGCACCAACAAATCCCCCCAGTTTTTTTGAAAACAGGAATCTGAAACTCATGTATGCAAAGTACAAATTACCAAAAAACAGTCTACAGAAAAAAAAAATGAAAGATTTAGGGTGTATTAGGATTGAGTATTGAAGTTATGCTCACCCAGGAAGACCAGGTTTCTGTAGTTCTCTAACATCACATTCCTATATAAATTCTGCTGTGCAGTGTCCAGGCATTGCCACTCCTCCAGACAGAATTCTATGGCCACATCCATAAATGTCAATGGTCCCTAAAAAAACACACACACACACACACTCACATTTACCAAGTGGCCACTTGCAGAATTTATAATTTGACTCAAGGTAAAATGAGAGAGTAAAGAGAACAGGTTCTGACTTATAGAAGACACTGAAATTATCCAATAAAATAATTCTCTACATGGAAATATTCTCCAATGCATTCTCTACCCCTGAGAAAAGAAAGTGGCGTAAGATCCACAATATCAGTGTATATATAATACTTTTCTGGATGATAAACTATAAAACTGAGGGCATAAACACAAACATGTAAATTTTTGAGTTCTCAATTTCCATCATACAGAATCAGTTGTGAATATTTTTCAGATAAAGACATGTTGAGTTAGAAGGGACCTTTAAAATATTAAGGTGTACAATAAACTGAGGATCCTGTTAATGCAGATTATTTTTTCAGAAGATCTAGAATAAAGTCTGAGTTTCTAAGTTTCTAACAAACTCATTAGTAATGCCAATGATTTTGGCCCAAAAAGACTATTTGTCAAACATCCAGTAAGTGGAGAAGTCTGTGTTTTTTTCTAGTTTTTCTGGCCAGTAAACAAAGAGCTTTCATTTTCAAAAGACAGATAAATGCAAAGAAAACCTAAGAAAGAAGAGCAGCTGCCAGATTAAATGTGATGGTTTACGTACATCAGTTGCATAAAGATTCTTAAAAATATGGCCGGGTGTGGTGGCTCACACCTGTAATCACAGCACTTTGGGAGGCTGAGGCGGGTGGATCATCTGAGCTCGGAGTTCGAGACCACCTGGCCAATATAGTGAAATCCCGTCTTTACTAAAAATATAAAAAATTAGCTGGGCGTGGTGGCAGGCGCCTGTAATCCCAGCTACTAAGGAGGCTGAAGCAGGAGCATCCCTAGAATCCAGGGGGTGGAGGTTGCAGGGAGCTGAGATTGTGCCATTGCACTCCAGCCTGGGCAAAAGAGCAAAACTCCGTCTCAAAAAAAAAAAAAAAAAAAAAGGGCCGGGCGCGGTGGCTCAAGCCTGTAATCCCAGCACTTTGGGAGGCTGAGGCGGGTGGATCATCTGAGCTCGGAGTTCGAGACCACCTGGCCAATATAGTGAAATCCCGTCTTTACTAAAAATATAAAAAATTAGCTGGGCGTGGTGGCAGGCGCCTATTAAGTAATCCCAGCTACTAAGGAGGCTGAAGCAGGAGCATCCCTAGAATCCAGGAGGTGGAGGTTGCAGGGAGCCGAGATTGTGCCATTGCACTCCAGCCTGGGCAAAAGAGCAAAACTCCATCTCAAAAAAAAAAAAAAAAAAAAAAGGGCCGGGCGCGGTGGCTCAAGCCTGTAATCCCAGCACTTTGGGAGGCCGAGGCGGGCGGATCACAAGGTCAGGAGATCGAGACCACAGTGAAACCCCGTCTCTACTAAAAATACAAAAAATTAGCCGGGCGCGGTGGCGGGCGCCTGTAGTCCCAGCTACTCAGGAGGCTGAGGCAGGAGAATGGCGGGAACCCGGGAGGCGGAGCTTGCAGTGAGCCGAGATCGCGCCACTGCACTCCAGCCTGGGCAACAGCGTGAGACTCCGTCTCAAAAAAAAAAAAAAAAAAAAAGAAAAAACAGTTGATAATGTGAATTAGGGAGAAGAAGCTGGCATTTGTGAATGTCAGAAAAAAAGGAAAATTTAGTTTTCTTCTTTTTTTTCCAGAGGGAGTTGCGCTCTGTGGCCCAGGCTGGAGTACTATGCCATCTCGACTCACTGCAAACTCCGCCTCCGGAGATCAAGCGATTCTCCTGCCTCCCAAGTAGCTGCGATTACAGGCGCCCGTCACCACAACTGGCTGATTTTTTGTTTTGTTTGTGTTTTTTGAGACAGAGTCTCGCTCTGTTGCCCAGGCTGGAGTGCAGTGGGGCAATCTGGGCTCAATGCAACTTCCGCCTCCTGGGTTCAAGACATTCTCCTGCCTCAGCCTCCCGAGTAGCTGAGACTACAGGCACGCACCACCATGCCCAGCTAATTTTTGTATTTTTAGTAGAGACGGGGTTTCACTGTTAGCCAGGCTGGTCTCGAACTCCTCACCTCGTGATCCACCCGCCTCAGCCTCCCAAAGTGCTGGGATTACAGACGTGAGCCACTGTGCCCAGACTGAAAATTTAGTATTTTACTCAAACCCATTAGGCTGCAGGAATAGGGAGTTGGGTGTAGACTTCAGACCCTGCTTGAAACATACGAGAAAAATGCAGAGGAAAATCACTCTTCTGTGGAGTGTGAAAATAATTACGTGGCAGGCAACTAGACTGAGATCGCGCTAATGTCAAGGTTTCTACCTTATAAAAATCTAACTCAAATGTGTATTTTGTAAATTACTACACTGAGGAAAACAAAATTCAGGCTTAAACAACTATAAACTGCCAATTAACCCGAAATTTCCACCTTATATATATAAAATCAGGAAATTTCCACCTTAATCATACAAACTAAAAAACTATATAACTCTACCTAACAAATTATTGAATTTGGTTTTCTTCATCATGCACCTTCTAAAAGTCTTTCCTGGCCGAGCGCAGTGGCTCATGCCTGTAATCCTAGCACTTCAGGAGACCGAGGCAGGCGGACTGCCGAGCTCAGGAGTTGGAGACCAGCCTGGGCAACACTGTGAAATCCAGTCTCTACTGAAATAGAAAAAATTAGCCCAGCATGGTGCTGCGCGCCTGTAGTTCCAAGCTACTCAGGAGGCTGAAGCAGGAGAATTGCTTGAACTCGGAAGAGGGAGGTTGCAGTGACCCCAGATCGCATCACTGCACTCCAGCCTGGACGACAGACCAAGACTCCGTCTCAAAAAAAAAAAAAAAAAAAAAAAAAAAAAGGCCGGGCGCGGTGGCTCAAGCCTGTAATCCCAGCACTTTGGGAGGCCGAGACGGGTGGATCACAAGGTCAGGAGATCGAGACCATCCTGGCTAACACAGTGAAACCCCGTCTCTACTAAAAAATACAAAAAACTAGCTGGGCGAGGTGGCGGGCGCCTGTGGTCCCAGCTACTCGGGAGGCTGAGGCAGGAGAATGGCGTGAACCCGGGAGGCGGAGCTTGCAGTGAGCTGAGATGCGGCCACTGCACTCCAGCCTGGGCGACAGAGCGACACTCCGTCTCAAAAAAAAAAAAAAAAAAAAAAAAAAAAGTCTTTCCTTCATTCTCCATGGACCACGAACTACAAACCATTGCTGGGCGCTCTACAGTCTTAAATTACTCTTTGATTAAATTATTTAATATTTTTGTGGTGACTTATGTGTGTGTGTATATATGTTTTTGAGAGAGTCTCACCACAATGCCCAGGCTGGAGTGCAATGGAGCGATCTCGGCTCACTACATACTCCGCCTCCTGGGTTCCAGCTATTCTTCTGTCTCAGCCTCCCGAGTAGCTGGGATTACAAGCGCGCACCACCACGCCCAGCTAATTTTTGTATTTTCGGTAAAGACGAGGTTCACCATATTGGCCAGGCTGCTCTCAAATTCCTGACCTGGTCATCCGCCCGCCTGGGCGTCCCAAAGTGCTAGGATTAAAGGCGGGACCCACTGCGCCCGGCCGACTCTCCTAAGTTTCTAATAGACGAAAAAATGGACTGGAAACGCCACGGACCAAAGCTCTTACTATTCATGAAACTGCATCACCAGTCAGGATTCTCCCCTGACTACCCTCCCGTGGTCCCCGCACAATCTGGGAGAGACGCCGCGTTGCGGCTGCGGAGCTGCCCACAGAGGGCTCCAGGCCGGGACACAGTCACTGCGCAGGGAAGAGACAGGACGCCCGGGCCCGGCTGTCAGCGCAGCCGCCATCTTACGACTGAAGGGGACTGAGACTGAGCTGGGCAAGAACTCCAGCCGCGCAGACTGTGGAGCTGACTGCAGGGAGGCCTGAGTCGCGCCACGGCCCCTTCCCCCTCTCAGGATGTCGGACCCGGCACTCACCATTTCTAGGCTTCCGGAGGGTCCTGGCGTCTTTAGCTGTGGATCCCCCAATACCTGCAGGTCACAGGGCCACAGAGGATCCGCCCCTAGGAGCAGAGGACACAGAAGAGTGAAGACGAAACACGGAGCTCCGACTGCACCCAGAGACAAAGGCCCCGCCACATCCCGGAAGCCGCCCTGTCCGCCTCTGCCGCGTGCCTGATTGGACGGTTTCCAGCCCAGCGTCCCTGATTGGACAACTTCTAAGGTCCTGCCCCCTCAAACCCTGAGTGAAGGAAGATGTGATCAGACGCTGGACTGAATGAGGAAAGAGTGACAGCCTAGGCTGCAGCCTTTTCAGGCAGGGCTTCCTCCCCGAGCTGAGCAGGCCCACCCCAGAGGGTATCTGCTTTTAACGTTGTGTATAAGCTCATACGCACTTATAAATAATATACTATATGGCTACTAAAAAATGAAAATACTTGTTTTTAAATTTCAGCTTTTATGACCTTCCTGGCTTCTGGTCCTTTGAGTAGGAAGCATTACATTGAATATTTTATTATTGATTCTCTGTGGGGTTTTTTTTGTTTTGTTTTTTCTTTTTCTTGAAAGGGAGTCTCTGTTACCCAGGCTGGAGTGCAGTGGCATGACTGCAGCTCACTGCAGCCTCAGCAATCCAGGCTGGAGCAAGCTGGGACGACTGGCAGGTGCCCCCATGTTCAGCTAATTTGTTATTATATTTTTATTTGTAGAGATGAAGCCTCACTGTGTAGTCCAAACTGGTCTCAAACTCTTGGGCTCAATGAATCCTACAAACTCAGCCTCCCAAAGTACTGGGATTATAGGCATGAACCATCACATTCAGACTGAGTTTTTATTTTTATATCAAAAATTTTTTTAAAGCATTGAGGTCCATTAATAGAATTCAAGGAAATGTTATGCATATTTTTAAAAAATTAAAAAGCACATGCAAAAAGAGAAAGAAAATTTTTAAAAACCTAAGTATTATATAGGTAATATTACCAGAAAGAGAAAAGTTTAGATTTCCTGACTTTTAAGTTGCAGTATGCTAATGGAATATTCTTAGTGGACAGTATTCTATTTTCATAAGAAATTCAAAAACAGATAATTTCCAAGTTTTGGAAACTGATGCAAAACATAAAAATATAGAAAATCTCTAACGTCTTCCCATGATATAGTATTACTTGAAATATAAACTGGGCAAACTCAGCAAAAGACAATTTAATCTCAAGTTTCAAAACAGGTACAGAAGTTCTAATAGAATAAATGGAATCCAGAATTTTATTAAATAATGTTGGTATATATATGTATTGTGAGCATAAATGTAACTGAAGATGAAAATCTGTTGTTTTAATTACATAAAAAGGTTAAAAAGTGACCATTCTCTGTGATTTTGAAAGCAGGAATTGTCTAGACAGATGTGTATTTGCATCTACATTTGCCTATACTTACATTTATATATCTATTCTTTTTTCTTTTTTTTTTTTTTTGTTTTGAGATGGAGTCTCGCTCTGCCACCCAGGCTGGAGTGCAGTGGCGCGATCTCAGCTCACTGCAAGCTCCACCTCCTGGGTTCACGCCATTCTCCTGCCTCAGCCTCCCGACTAGCTGGGACTACAGGCACCCGCCACCTCGCCCGGCTAGTTTTTGTATTTTTTAGTAGAGACGGGTTTCACCGTGTTAGCCAGGATGGTCTCGATATCCTGACCTCATGATCCGCCCGTCTCGGCCTCCCAAAGTGCTGGGATTACAGGCTTGAGCCACCGCGCCCGGCCTCCTTTTTCTTTTTTTTGAGACAGAGTCTTGCTCTGCCAGCCAGGCTGGAGTGCAGTGGCACCATCTTGGCTCACTGTAACCTCTGCCTCCTGGGTTCAAGTGATTCTCCTGACTCAGCCTTCCAAGTAGCTGGGACTACAGGCACATGCCCCCATGCCCAGCTAATTTTTTATATTTTTAGTAGAGACAGGGTTTCACCCTGTTAGCCAGGATGGTCTCGATCTCCTGACCTGGTGAACTGCCCACCTCGGCCTCCCAAAGTGCTGGGATTACAGGTTTGAGCCACCGCACCCGGCAGCTTTTAAACATTTTAGGAAAGCATGAGACATCAATCAATATGTGTAAGATGTATATTGGTTTGATCCAGTAATGCAGGACAACTTGAGGTGGGGGCTTCCAAGTCATAAGTAAGTAAGAGATAAAAAGCTGGATTATTTTGAGTCCTTGATAAGCATTCAAGTGAATACAGTTTATTCTGGCTCAGTGAATCTACATATCTAAATTAACAACAGTGCAGAGGAAGCAATTGGATGTACATTTGTCTCAGGCTAGGCTCAGAGAAATGACTTTTGAGTTCTGTCTGTAGTTTGTTCTCAAGGAATTTCCTTGTTGGCTAACTGTAAAGAAGGTATGTAGCTTTTTTTTTTATCTTTGTAGCTATCTTATTTAGAAATAAAATGGGAGGCAGGTTTGCCTGACATAGTTCCCAGCTTGACTTTTCTAGTGGCTTAGTAATTTTGGCATCAAGAGATTAATTTTCCTTTAACAATGGAAACCTCTTTCATTATCAAGTGTAGAGAATTAAAAAACTCATAAATGCAAATATAATTATTGCTACATCTTTCAGAATAGCCCATCCTAAATTTTTTTTTTTTTTTTTTGAGATGCAGTCTCGCTCTATCGCCCAGGCTGGAGTGCGGAGGCACAATCTCAGCTCACTGCAACCTCCACCTCTTGGGTTCAAGCGATTCCCCTGCCTCAGCCTCCTGAGTAGCTGGGATTACAGGCGTGCGCTACCACGCCTGGCTAATTGTTGTATTTTTAGTAGAGATGGGGCTTCCCCATGCTGGCCAGGCTGGTCTCAAACTCCTGACCTCAGGTGATTCGCCCGCCTTGGCCTCCCAATGTGCTGGGATTATAGGAGTAAGCCACCGCACCTGGGCCAGAATAGCCCATCCTAATTTAATTATCATTTACTACAGATTTTTTTCATAATTTTATAGTGGATCTTAATGTTGGAGGCATTCAAACCAGAGCAACTCAATCCTGAATAGCAGCTGTGTGAAATATGCTAAAACCTACTTGGCTGCATCCCCAGGTTTGGCATTCTTAGTCACAGGATGAGATAGGAGGTCAGCACAAGATACATTGCACTCAGCAATTTGCCATAATCTCTGTTGGCAGGGTGCAGGAAGAAACAAAGAATCACATATTTAGGTCATGGATACAGAGATATGTCACAAAGCTCCTGTGGTTAGGGTCAAGAAAGAAGCTTCCCATCCCCTAGATGTTGGTCTCAGCAATATATCACAATACCCAAATTATGTGAGACCCAGGAAAAAAGGAGAGTCACATCACCTAGGTGTTGGGTCCAGTGATATTTCACAATTATCCTTTGTAGCAGGTTCTAGTCAAAAAAGGAGCGTCGCAACACTTAAGTGACAAAGAAAAAAGAATATGTCATAATACCTTTCTGAACAGAGCCCATGCAGGAGACTCATAATACCTAGGTGTTGGACCCAGCCATATATATCACAATACAAAATGTATGCAGAGATCAGGCAAAAAAAAAAAAAAAAAAAAAGAGTCACATCTTGGGCAGAACCAAGGCAGAAGACAGTCACATCACCTAGGTTCTGGGTCCATAAACGTCACAATACCCTCTGAGAAAACAGCCTTGGCAGAAGACTCACATCATCTAGGTGAAAGGAACAGAGATGTCACAATGTCCCATGTGTAGGACTCAAAAAAAAAAAAAGAAAAAAAACCACAAAGATCACATAACCTAAGAGCTGGGTGCAGCTACATATCACAAGCACCCCAGTGGACAAGGCCAAAGTATGAGAAAAGAGTCACATTGGTCAGGAGACCGAGACCATCCTGGCTAACCTGGTGAAACCCTGTCTCTACCAAAAAAATACAGAAAACTAGCCGGGCGAGGTGGCGGGCACCTGTAGTCCCAGCTACTCGGGAGGCTGAGGCAGGAGAATGGCGTAAACCCCGGAGGCGGAGCTTGCAGTGAGCTGAGATCCGGCCACTGCACTCCAGCCTGGGAGACAGAGCAAGACTCCGTCTCAAAAAAAAAAAAAAAAAAAAAGAGTCACATCACGTAAGTGCTGGACTAAGTGATATGTTACAATCCAAACTGTGAACACATCCCAAGAAGAAGAGGAGTCACATCATCTAAGTAATGGGCCCAGAGATAATTCAAAGTAATCCCTGTGGAGAGGAACCAGGCAGAAGAATCACATAGCCCGTGTGCTAATCCCAGCGATAAGTCACTCTCTTTTATGGGAGCATGGCCATAGCAGGAAGGAAGAAGGAACACATTATTTAGGTTCTGGGCCCAAATATATGTCACAATCTCTCCTATAGGGAAAAGCCAGGTAAGAAAGTCACATTACATAGATGATGGGTTCACAAATATGTCACCATGCCCACTATGGGCAGGAGGCTCACATTACCTTAGTTTTGGGCCAAACAATGTCACAATGCCTGATGAGGAAAGTGCTGAGGAAAAATGTAACAGGGTTTTGTATTTAGCCCAGCAGTATGTCAAAATCTACATTGTGAGCAGAATGTAGGTAGAAAAAGAAGCATCACAACAGCTAGATGCTGGGCCCAGTGATAGGGAATAATTCTTTCTGTGAGCAGCAACCTGGTAGAAAGAGAGTTGCATTACCAGGGTGATGGGTGCACAGCTAGATTATAATGCTTCCTGCAAGCAGGACCCAGCAAGGAAAGTTACATCACCTGGATGTTGCATATAGCAATGTCACAATGGCCCAAGAAGGCAGGGCACAGGCAGGAGAGTCACATAACCAGGGTGTGGAGTTCAATGATGTGTCACACTGCCCCCCTGTGGGCAGTGCTGAGGAAAAAGTACAGTCACACCACCTAGGTGTTGGATTCAGCAACGTGTCACAATCCGATCTGTGCACTAGGTACCAGGCAGGAGAGTCAAATCACGCAGGTGCTCGGCAAAGGTATATGTCACAATCACAGTCGCAAAAAAAATGTGCGAATGAACAATCCCACACATCCCATTTCTAAGTATTAGAGTCAACACATTTTGTATGTTGAGTCCAAGTACAGGAGTCACAATCTCAATGGTGGACTGGATACATGCATGAGAGCCTCAGTCTTTGCTGTGGACCGTGTCCCTTAGTGGAGTCACAGCCTCACAGATATGCTGGATCTTGGATTGAGAGTCACCAGCTCACGTGTGAACCCAATCCACATTTGAGTCAATTTTCCAACCACCTCCAGGTGTGAGATTCAGAACTTCAACAGTGAGCTGTGTTCATGTGGAAAGTTGTTCATTTTTACTGTTGGCTGGGTGTGCACACGAGTGTCACAATGTCACCTGCGTGCTAGGCCCTGTTACAGAACTCTCTGTACCACCTGAGGGCTTTAAACAATATCCATGATAGTCACTATCTGCTCTGAGACTTTTTTTCTAATACAAACTCATAATGATACCTGTGGACCTAGGCTCATGCATTAGAGTCAACCTCTCTCCAATCAGCTGGGTCTAGAGAAGAGTTCTCACCTGCCGATGAGTTGGGTTTAGAAATGAAGCACCAGCTTAACTGTTGTCACATGATTACATGACAGTCACAATTTTTACTGTGGACTACATTCACGTGTGAAATTCAGGATCTCTCCAGTGGGCTCCGTCCATGTGTGAGGGTGACAATGCTAACATTTGGTAGGTTGTACATTTCAGAAACAGTCTCACCTGTGTGCTTGGCCCTATGATAACACTCTCTGTACTGCCCAAAGACTTTATACAAAATGTGAAGGAACGGTAATCTTTTGTTCTTACCTAGAGAAAACTCAGGACTTTACCCGTTTCTCTAAGTCTAGCTACCAGCACCAGTATCTCTGCTATTGACTGGTTTGTGGTATGAGTATCATCATCGCAACTGTGAACTGGGCTAAAGTGTATGTCACAATCTAACCTGTGAGTAGAAAGCAAACGGGAGAGTAACCACCTGCATGCTGAGTTGGAAATACATCACAATTTTTCAGGACAAGGATCAGGCAGGAGAGTCATATCACCTGGTTGCCTGTCCAGGGTTATGTTACAATTCCTTCTCGAAAGCAAGGCACAGACAACAAAGTCATGTTACTTGGATACTGGGCCTAGCTACGTCATAATTCTCTCTGCAGGCAAGGCCTGGGCATAAGAAACACAGCACCTGGTTGCTGAACCCAGATATGCAACACAATCTTTCTGTGGGTATGGTACAGATGGAAGAGGAGAGTCATACCTCCAAAGTAATGGATGCACAGATATGTCACAAGGTGCTTCCGATAGACAGGGGCCCAGCAAGAGCTTTTTACCCATTTGGTTTGACCCAGTGATATGTCATAATACTCACAATACAAGGGGCCCAGGTTAAAGAGGAGAGTAATATCACCTAGATGTAGAGTCCAGTGATATGTCACAATCCTCCCCTTTTACAGGGTTCATGTAAAAAAGAAGAGTTACATCACTTAGGTGATAAACTAAAAGATATGTCATAATTCCTCTATTAGCAGGACTCATGCGAGAGAGTCACATCACCTAAGTGTTGGACTAGCCATATTTTAATATATACAACACATAATCCACCAACACCTAGGTGAAACAATTGTGTATACTGAAATATGGTGGGGTCCAATGCCTAGGTGATGTGACTCTCCTGTATGGGCCCTGCCAGTAAGAGAATTATGACATATCTTTCTGTTTATCACCTAAGTGATGTGACTCTCCTTTTCTACCTGAAACCTGTAGTAGGAAAGGAGAGTGACATTACCAAGGTGCTGGGCCCAGTGATAAATCACAATCCCTGGCCAGGCGCAGTGGCTCACACCTGTAATCCCAGCACTTTGGGTGGCCGAGGCTGGTGGATCACCAGGTCAAGAGAACGAGACCATTCTGGACAACATGGTGAAACCCCGTCTCTACTAAAAATACAAAAATTAGCTGGGTATGGTGGCATGTGCCTGTAGTCCCAGCTACTTGGGAGGCTGAGGCTGGAGAATCACTTGAACCCAGGAAGCAGAGGTTGCAGTGAGCTGAGATCGTGCCACTGCACTCCAGCCTGGCAACAGAGCGAGACTCCTTCTCAAAAAAAAAAAAAAAAAAAAAAAAAAATCACAATCCCGCCTTGGGCAGAAACCAAGCAGTAGACGACGGTCACATCACCTTGTTACTAGGTCAAAAAATATGGCACAATATTTTCTGAAAAAAAGGGGCCCATGCAGCAGAGTCACCTCATCTAAGAGAGGGCTCCAGAGACATGTCAAAATGCCCTATGTGGGTAAGGCTCATAAAGAAGAGTCACATAACCTAGGAATTGAGCCTAGTTATATGTCACAATCACCCCAGTGGGCAGGACTGAGGCAAGGAACAAAATTCACATCCCTAATGTGGGCAAGTCTCAGAGACAAAAGGAGAGTCATATAAATGTCACAATGTCCTCTCTGGACAGGGACCAGGCAGAAAAATCACATAACCTGTGGTCAGGGCCTAATGATACGTCACCCCCTCTTCTGTGGTCAGGGCCCAGGCAGGAGAGAAGAGTGACATCATGTAGGTGCTTGGCACAGACATATTACAATGTCTCCTAGGGAAAAGTCCATGTAAAAGTGGAGAGTAACATCAAATAGATGGATACAGAAATATGGCAAAATGTCCCCTGAATCCAGGGTCTAGGTAAGAGATTCGTATCATCTGGGTGTTAGACCCAGTAATATGTTACAATAGCCCATTTGGGCATGGCACAAAAGGAGAAACATATTACCTGGGTGCACGGACCAGTGATATGTCACAATGCCCTCTGTGGCAGCACCAAAGCAAGAGCATAGGGTCATGTGATCTACATGCTGGGTCCAGCAATATGTCACAATCCCATCTGTGCGCTGGGACCAGGCAGGAGAGTCATATTGCTCGCATTCTGAGCAGAGGTATGTGTCACAATCACACCTGCAGAAAGACCCAGAAATAAGATAAATAATTCTTCACATGTCTTCATTCTAGGTATGAGTGAATACCATTTGAATACTGGGTCTAAGTACACAAGTCACCATCTCAATGTATATGAATTCATGCATAACAGCCTCAATCTATTCTGCAGACCGTGTCTCCTCAGTAAAATAATAGCCTCGGCCAGGCATGGTGCCTCACACCTGTAATCTGAGCACTTTGGGAGGCCGAGGCAGGTGGATCACCTGAGGTCAGGAGTAGAGACCAGCCTGGCCAACATGTCGAAATCTCATCTCTACTCAAAATACAAAAATTAGCCGGATGTGGTGGGGGGCACCTATAATCCCAGCTACTCGGGAGGCTGAGGCAGGAGAATCACTTCAACGTGGGAGGTGGAGTAAGCCAAGATCCTGCCATTGCACTCTAGCCTGGGAAACAAGAGTGAAACCAGGCCTAAAAAAAAGAACAAAAAAACAAAACAACAACAAGAAAAAACATAGCCTCACAGGTGTGCTGAATCTTGACCTGAGAGTCACCAATCCACCTGTGGACCAGATTCACCTATAAGAGTCAATTTTGCAATTTTCCACTGCCTCCAGGTGTGACATTCAGAACTTCAGAAGTAGATTATATTAAGGGATGACAATATTTACTGTTGGCTGGTTATATATATGAGTGTCACAATGTCACCTGTGTGCTGGGCCATGTAAGGGCACTCAATGTATTACCCGAGGGCTTTATGCGATATGCAGGAGAGTCGAATCCACTCTGAGATCTTTGTGATCGTATAAGCCCATGATCGTACCTGTGGCCCTATGCCCAGGTATGAGAGTCAACATCTCTCCAATTGGATGATCCATATAGGAGAGTCCTCACCTGCCTGTGGGCTATGTTGAGAAATGAGTCATCATTCCTACTCTGGCGATGTTTGCATATCACAGTGATAATTCCAACTGTGGACTGCATCTGCATGTGAGATTTAGGACCTCATCAGTAAGCTTTGTCTGTACTGAGGTTACAAGTATAATGATTGGCAGGGTATTCATTTAAGAAACACAATCTCAGGCTGGGCATGGTGGCTCACGCCTGTAATCCCAGCATTTTGGGAGGCTGCAGCAGGCGGATCATGAGGTCAGCAGTTCGAGACCAGCCTGACCAACATGGTAAAACCTCATCTCTACTAAAAATACAAAAATTAGCTGGGCGTGCTGGTGCACGCTGGTAATCCCAGCTGCTCAGGAGGCTGAGGCAGGAGAATCACTTGAACCTGGGAGGTGGAGGTTGCCGTGAGCTGAGATCGTGCCACTGTACTCTATCCTGGGTGACCAAGGGAGACCCCGTCTCAAAAAAAAAAAAAAAGATACACAAAATACAATCTCATCTGTGTTTCTGGTTTGTGATGACACTCTCTGTGCCACCTGAGAGCTTTTTTATAATATTTGAGAGAGTGGTAATTCTCTATGACCTTTGCAAAAAAAGAAAACTTAGAATCATGTTTGTTTTCCCAAGCCTAGCTAGGCAAGGTGTACCTCTTTTATTGCCTCGTTCAAGATACGAGAATCATCATAGTAATTCGTAAGCTGGGGCAAAATATATGTGACAAGGGCTGGGCGCGGTGGCTCACGCCTATAATCCCAGCACTTTGGGAGACCAAGGCAGGCAGATCACGAGGTCAGGAGATAGAAACCATCCTGGCTAACACGATGAAACCCCATCTCTACTAAAAATACAAAAAACTAGCCGGGCATGGTGGCGGGCGCCTGTAGTCTCAGTTACTCAGGAGGCTGAGGCAGGAGAATGGCGTGAACCCGGCAGGCGGAGCTTGCAGTGAGCCAAGATCCCGCCACTGCACTCCAGTCTGGGCAATAGAGCGAGATTCTCTCTCAATTAAAAAAAAAAAAAATTACAAATATATATATATATGTTACAATATTACAATTACACCTATGGGCAGGGAGTGAGCAGGAGAGTCACATCACCTGGGGCTGGTCTAGAGATATGTCACAATCTTTTTTGAGGGCAAGGACGAGACAGGAGAGTCACATCACCTAGGTGGTTGGCCAGGGATGCCTTAACATCTCTTCCTATAAGATGGGCACAGGCGCCAGGCGCGGTGACTCACGCCTGTAATCCCAGCTCTCAGAGGTGGGAGGATAGCTTGAGCCCAGGAGTTAGAGACCTGCCTGGACAATATAGCGAGACCCCATTCTCCACAAAAAGGAAGAAAAAAAAAGAAGAAAAAAAAAAGATGGGCACAGGCAGGCCGGGCGTGGTGGCTCGTGCCTGTAATTCCAGCACTTTGGGAGGCCGAGGCGGGCAGATCACCTGAGGTCGGGAGTTCAAGACCAGCCTGACCAACATGGAGAAACCCCGTTTCTACTAAAAAAAATACAAAATTAGCCGGGCATGGTGGCACATGCCTGTAATCCCAGCTACTAGGGAGGCTGAGGCAGGAGAATCGCTTGAACCTGGGAGGTGGAAGTTGCAGTGAGCCAAGACTGCGCCATTGCAGCAACAAGAGTGAAACTCCATCTCAAAAAAAAAAAAAAAAGATGGGCACAGGCAGCAAGTTACATCGCCTGGCTGCAGGGCCCAACAATATGTTACAGTGCTCTCTATGAGCAACACCCTGAGAGATGACACACATTATCTGGTTGCTGATCCCAGTGATATGTTACAATGTTTTGGCAGGGCATGGTGCATGTAGGTGAGAAAAGTCACATATTATAATTGATAGATGTCAAAATATGTCACAAGGACCCCTGTGGGCAGGCCCAGGCAGGGGCCTCCCATCCCCTAATGTCAGACCCAGTAACGTGTAACAATACCCAAAATACGCAAGGTCCAGGCAAAAGATGAGAGTTACATCATCTAGATGCTGAGTCCAATGATACATCACAATCCTCTTTTGGCAGGGCACAGGCTGAAGAGTCACATCACCTAGGTGATGAATGAAAAGATATGTCATAATCTTTTGTATGAAACTCCTGGGTGATAGACCCAGCTTTATGTCACAATACAAAATGTATGCAGGGGCCAGGTGAGGTGGCTCATGCCTGTAATCTCAGCACTTTGGGAGGCCGAGGTGGGCAGATCACCTAAGGTTGGGAGTTTGTGACCAGCCTGCCCCACATGGAGAAACCCTGTCTCTACTAAAAATACAAAATTAGCCAGGTGTGGTGGCACATGCCTATAATCCCAGCTACTTGAGAGGCTGAGGCAGGAAAGTCGCTTGAACCCAGGAGGCAGAGGTTGCGATGAGCCGAGATTGTGCCATTGCACTCCAGCCTGGACAACAAGAGCAAAACTCCATCTCAAAAAAAAAAATAATAATAATGATAATAATAATTTGCAGGGCCCAGACAAGAGAAGAGTCCCATCATGTAGGTGCTGGCCCCAGTGATAAATCTAAATCTTTTTTTTGTTCAGAGTCCAAGCAGTAGAGAAGTCACATCACCTAAATGCTTTATCCAGCAACATGTCACAATACCAGGAAAGGACAGCCCAGGCAGAAAAGTCACATCACCTAGGTGAAAGGCCCAGGGATATTTCCTAGTGCTACCTGTTTGCAAGGCTCAGGAAGAAGACAAGAGTGATATAACGCAGGAGCTGGCAGCACAATCACTACAGTGGGCAGGGCCTAGGCATGAGAGGAGAGTCACATCACATGGGTGCTGGGCCAAGCGATATCTCACATTTCCTATTGTGGACAGATTCAGAAATAAAAAGAAGAGATCTATTATTTAGGTGACTGGCCCAGAGTTATGTCACAATGACCACGTGAACAGGGACCAAGCAAAAGAATCACATCACCTGTGTGCTGGGCCAAGCAATAAGTCACTCTCTTTTCTGTTAGCACAACCCAGGCTCAAAGATATATTACAATCTGACCTATGGACAAAGCCCAGATAAAAGAGGAGAGTCACATAAAATAGTTGATGAGCTTACAGATATGTTAAAATGTTTTCTGTAAGCATGGTACAGGCAGGAAACTCACATCACTTAGGTGTAAAACCCAGCAACATGTCACAATGTCTTATGTGAGCAGGGCCAAGAAAAAAATACAGTAACATCACTTTGGTGCTGGGTTCACCAATATTTTACAATCTTCCCTGGAGGAAAAACTAAGAAAAAAAATAAATAAAATCAGCTATGTGCTGCAAAATGTCGCAAAACTTCCTGTGAGCAGAGACCAGGTAAGACAAGAGTCAAATCACTTGTGTGACTGGTGCAAAGACATCTGGAAATGCCACCCATAGGCAGGGTCCAGGCATAAAAGTAGTATCACTCGGCTGTTGGACCCAGCGATATGTCACAATGGCCCAGGTGGCCAAATCATAGGCAGAAGACTCACATGTCAGTGCAGAGCCTAGCAATATTTCACATTGTCCGCTACAGGCAAAACTTAAAACCAGGGGAGAATCTCATCAGCTAGGTGCTGGGCATAGCAATATGCTACAATGTTCCTGTAAGCAGGGACCACACAGAAGAAGACTGTCACATCACCGGGATGCTGGGCCCAGCGATATGTCAACCATCATTTCTGTAATAAAGACCCACACAGAAAAAAACACATCATCTGTCGCTGGCCACAGCAATATGCCTCAATTTTCCCTGTAGGCACGGTGCAGGCAGAAGAGGAGAGTCACATCCTCTAGGTGATGAATGCAGGGACATGTCACAATGCTCCCTGTAGGAAGGGCCCAGGTAGGAGACTCCCATCCTTTAGGTGTTCAGCTGAGCAGTATGTCACAATACACAAATATGCAGGGCCTAAGAAAAAGATGAGTCACATCACCTTGATGCTAGGTCTCTGCTCACAGAGACCTAGCATGTTACAGGCAGAAGAAAGTAACATTACTGGCTGGGCGCAGTGGCTCACGCCTATAATCCCAACACTTTGGGAGGCCGAGGAGGGTGGATCACTTGAGGCCAGGAATTCGAGAACAGCCTGGCTAACATGCTGAAACCCTATCTCTACTAAAAATGCAAAAATTACCTGGGCATGGTGGAACATGCCTGTAGTCCCAGCTACTCAAGAGGCTGACGCAGAAGAATCGCTTGAACTTGGGTGGCGGAGGTTGCGGTGAGCCAAGATCACACCATTGCACTCCAGCCTGTGCAACAGAGCGAGACTGTCTCCAGAAAAAAAAAAAAAAAAAAAAAAAGTAACATTACCATGGTGATGGGCATCATTGAGTTATGTCACAAAGCTCCAGAGAAAAAGTAGGCAGGGTCCAGAGAAAAAGTGTTACATCCCCTGGGTGTTGAACCAACAACATGTAACTATTTATTTACTTATTTATTTATTTATTTATTGACAGGGAGTCTCACTCTCTTGCCCAGGCTGGAGTGTAGTGGCGCATCTCGGCTCTGCAACCTCCATGTCCCAGATTCAAGCAATTCTCCTGTCTCAGCCTCCCAAGTCACTGGGACTACAGGCGCACACCACCATGCCCGGCTGATTTTTGTATTTTTAGTAGAGACAGCATTTCACCATATTGATTAGACTGGTCTTGAACTCCTGACCTCAGGTGATGCACCCACTCTCAGCCTTCCAAAGTTCTGGCATTACAGGCACTAGGCCACTGTGCCCAGCCTTATATGTAACAATTTCTTTTTTCTTTTTTTCTTTCTTCAAGAAAGAGTATTGCTCTATTGCCCAGGCTGGAGTGCAGTGGCGCGATGTCAGCTCAATGCAACCATTGCCTCCTGGATTCAAGCGATTCTCCTGCCTCAGCCTCCCGAGTAGCTGAGATTACAGGCATGCAACACCATGCGTGGCTAATTTTCCTATTTTTTTTAGTAGAGACGGGGTTTCACCATGTTGGCCAGACTGCTCCTGAACTCCTGACCTCAAGTGATCCGACAGCCTCAGCCTCCCAGAGTGCTGGGATTACAGGCGTGAGCCACCGTTCCCAGCCATATGTAACAATTTCTAGTGTGACATATTGTGCCATAATATGGCACAACACGTAGGGCACACACAGGTGGGAGAGTCACATAACATGGGTGCAGGATCCAGTAATATTTTTACAACACCCAAAATGTGTGGGGTCCCATAAAAAGAGGAGAGTCATATCACCTAGGTGCTGGGACCAGTGATATATTACAATCACACCTTTGGGCTGGGACCAGACAGGAAACTGAAATCACTCAGGTGCTGGACAAAGGCGTATGTCACAATCCGACCTGTAGGAAGGTCCAGTAATGAATTAATCCCGTACGGGTCCCAGTTCTAGGTATGAGAGTCACCAAATTCTCTATGTTGGGTCTAAATACGCTAGTGACAATTTCACCAATGAACTGAACCTGTGCATAAGAGCCTCCAACTCTTTTGTGAACTGTGTTAGTTCTGGCCGTCAGCCCAGGTATGACAATCAACATGTCCTCAGGAAGGTAGACTTCTCATTGGTTCAGATAGAAAAATTCTCACCTGCCTATGAACTAGATGTAGAAATGAGTCATTATTCAAACTCTTGCATAACGTTCACATATAACAGCCACAATTTTAACTGTGGACTATGTCCATGCATGAGATTCAGGACCTCACCAGTGGGTTCCGTCACTGTGTGAGGGTGACAATTCTTTTTTTTTTTTTTTTTTTGAGACGGAGTCTCGCTGTGTCCCCCAGGCTGGAGTGCAGTGGCGCGATCTCGGCTCACTGCGAGCTTCGCCTCCCAGGTTCACGCCATTCTCCTGCCTCAGCCTCCTGAGTAGCTGGGACTACAGGCGCCCACTACTGCGCCCGGCTAATTTTTTGTATTTTTAGTAGAGACGGGGTTTCACCGTGGTCTCGATCTCCTGACCTTGTGATCCGCCCGCCTCGGCCTCCCAAAGTGCTAGGATTACAGGCGTGAGCCACCGCGCCCGGCCGAGGGTGACAATTCTAACGATTGGTGGGGTGGGCAAAGAAGAAACACAGTCTCACCTGTTTACTGAACACTCTCTGTACCACGAGAGACTTATATACTATTCAAAACAGTGGTAATTAGGCTGGGCACGGTGGCTCACGCCTGTAACCCCAGCACTTTGGGAGGCTGAGGTGGGCGGATCACCTGAGGTCGGGAGTTCTAGACCAGCCTGACCAACACTGACAAACCCCGTCTCTACTCAGAATACAAAATTAGCTGGGAGTGGTGGCACATGCCTGTAATCCCAGCTACTCGAGAGACTGAGGCAGAAGAATCGCTTGAACCAAGGAGGCAGAGGTTGCAGTGAGCCAAGATCTCACCATTGCACTCCAGCCTGGGCAACAAGGGCGAAACCCTGTCTCAAAAAAAAAAAACGTGGTAATTCTCGGCTGGGCATGGTAGCTCACGCCTGTAATCCCAACACTTTGGGAGGCCAAGGTGGGTGGATCACTTAAGGTCAGGAGTTCAAGAGCAGCCTGGCCAACATGGCAAAATCCTATCTCTACTAAAAATACAAAAATTACCCAGGAGGCGGAGGTTGCAGTGAGCCGAGATTGTACCACTACACTCCAGCCCGGGAAACATGAACTAAAGTCCTTTAAAAAAAAAAAAAAAATTCTCTATGACCTTTGTACAAGAAAGAGACCCAGGATAATACTCATAACCATAAGTCTAGCTATAAGAGGCAGCATCTCTCCTATTGGCGGGTTGAAGGTAGAAGAGTCATAATTGCACCTGTGAACTGGGCCAAGCTATATTTCACAATTCCACCTGTGAATAGGGAGAGAGAAGAGTCTCATCACCTGGGTTTTGGGCCAGGAATATGTCACAGTCTTTTCTGAGGGCAGAGACCAGAAAGGAGTGTCACATCACCTGAATATTTAGCCAGGAATATGTTACAACCTTCTCCTGAAAGCAGGACACAGGCAGCAGAGTCACATCACCTGGGTGCTGAGCCCAGCAATGGATAACAATGCTCTCTGTGGTCCACGCCCAGGCAGGAGAGACACATTACCTGGTACCTGAGCCTAGTGATAAGTCACAATTTTTCCTGTAGGCAGAAGGCAAGCAAAAATGGAGAGTCACTTTCCTAGGTGACTGATACAGAGATATGTCACAAGGCCCTCTATAGAAAGAGCCTGGGCAGGGCCAGGCACATTGGCTCACACCTGTAATCCCAGCACTTTGGGAGGCCGAGGCAGGCGGATCACGAGGTCAGGAGTTCAGACCAGCCTGGCCAACAGGGCAAAACCCCGTTTCCACTAAAAATACAAAAATTAGCTGGGTGTGGTGGCAGGCACCTGTAATCCCAGTACCTCAGGAGGCTGAGGCAGGAGAATCGTTTGAACCTGGGAGGCAGAAGTTGCAGTGAGCTGAGATCGCAGCACTGCACTCCAGCCTGGGCAACAGGGCGAGACTCTGTCTCAAACGAAAAAAAAAAAAAAAAAAAAAGGAAAAAGAAAGGGCCTGGGCAGGAGCTTCCTATTTTATAGGTGTTAGACCTAGTAACATGTCCTAACATCCAAAATATTCAGGGACTAGGGAAAAAAGGAGAGTCACATAACCTGAGTGCAGGGCTTACCAATATGTCACAATGCACCCTGTGGGCAGTGCCAAGGCAAGAAAAAAGACTCCCATCATCTCAGTGAAAGGCCCAGCTATGTGTCACAATGCCACCTGTGGGCATCAACAAAGCTGGAAAAAAGTCACATCTTCAAGGTGCAAAGTCAAGCGATATGTGACAATCTCCATCTGTGGGCTGGGCCAAGGCACCGAGTCAAATCACTAAGGTGCTTAGTAGATGCATACAATCTTACCTGCAGGAAAGTCCAGGAATGTGTTTAGAAATTCCACACATGTCCAGGTTCCAGGTATGAAAGTCAACACCTCCTGTATGTTGGGTCTAAGTACATGAGTCACAATCTCAATGGTTGACAGAAGTATTGCAAGAGAGCCACAATTCTGTCTGCAGACTGTGCCTTTCAGTGCAGTCACAGCCTCACATGTGTACTGAATCTTGGTCTGAGAGTAACCAACCCACCTATGGACCAGGCCCACATATGAGAGTCAATTGTCCAACTTTTGAAAGCCTCCCAGTGCGAGATTCAGAAATGTTCGTAAGAGGCCGGGCGCAGTGGCTCACGCCTGTAATCCCAGGACTTTTGGGAGGCCGAGGCGGGCGGATCACCTGAGGTCTGGAGTTCGAGATCAGCCTGGCGAACATGGTGAAACCCCATGTCTAGGAAAAGTAAAAATAAAAATAAAAAATAAAAATAAAAAAATAAAAATTAGCCGGGCCTGGTGGTGCGCACCTGTAATCCCAGCTACTCGTAAGGATGAGGCAGGAGAATCGCTTGAATCCGGAGGCGGAGGTTGCAGAGAGCCGAGATCACGCCACTACACTCCAGCCTGGGCGACAGAGCAAGATTCCCTCTCCAAAAAAAAAGAAACAGAAACTGAAGACTCCAGGGCCGCAGCCCCTCCTGCGCAGACACCGAGTCGGGATTCTGCCCCGATGACCCGTCCGGCATCCCTGAACAATCTGGGAAATACTCGGGGCTGCCGGTGCAGACTTGACCAAAGAGATCCAGACAGGGTACCGTGCAGGAACGGGGCAGGACGCGGGAGTCTGGGCTGCAGGTCCAGGCGCCATCTTGCGGCCAGAGGGGCCTGGGGCGGAGCTGCGCCAGCGACCAGGACTCAAGGAGCGGACTGTGAGGGGGCCGGTCCCGCCAGTTTCACAGCCCGCTCTCCCCTCTCGGGATGCCCAACCCCGCGCACTCACCATTTCCCAGCCTCCAGGATGTCCGGGCATCTTAGCTGTGCGTCTCCCAGGACCTGCAGATCACAGGGTAACGGAGGCTGCGACAAAGTCACCGGGGGTTCCCGAGGCGGAGGACGCGGAAAAGCAGAGACTGATCCCAAACTCTGGCGGGAGCGGGAGACAAAGGCCCAGCCAAAAGCCGGAAACCACGGCCCTCTCTAACTGCGCGTCTGATTGGGTGGTTCCCACGCCAGCGCCACTGATTGGATAAAGCTCCGGGACCCACCAGGTCCCTCCAGGACCCACCCTCCCAGGCATTAGCGCATTTTATGGACGGGGAAATAGGCTCAAGTGGGCGGGGTCACGTGCCCAGGGAATTACACCTAATTAACAAGTGAGCTGAGCCTTGAAATGCACTTTCTCTTTTCCTTACCTGGGTCAGCTTGTATAATGCATGTTAGTAGCTACTTAAGGGTAAGAAACAGAACATTTTGATACCCTTTTAACAACTTTTTAATCGTTTTGATAATGCAGGAAAGACCCTCATGCCATCCCTGAGGTCCTTTCTCACCATACCTTTCTGAGGTCCTTTCTGTACCATACTGCTGTACACATCTTGGGATGACCATTAGGAATGGGGAAGCAGGGGAGCTGGGGATAGATAAACATGAATTACGTTGCCTAAATTTGCTCATTTTAGAAAAACATCTAAACCAATCTGTGTGAAGTGACTATTTTTAGGGTGATTGTGCCCTGACTGTGCTCATTAACGGGGTTATTTCACTTTCTATTGGAAAATCGCCAATTGTCCTCTGTAGGTGTCCTGAGGTGATTTGCTAGTTTAGACCCTGGAGGTAGGGGTAAGAAAATACTTGAGCTACATCAGAACACTTAACTGGAAAATATATAGGAATTCCTTAATAATATCTAACAGTTTTCTCAATACCCATTATATTTAATAGTGATAGCTAGGAGGGCAGAGAGGGGCAACGGATGACGCAACCTTAGAAGTTCACTTTTGTTATAAGTTTATTTGTTTTGTTTTGGTTTTGGAGATAAGGTCTCACTTTGGCGCCCAGGCTGGAGAACAGTGGCACAATCACAAATCATGTTTTGGTTGTAATCGTTTTTTAAATTTTTATTTATTTATTTATTTATTTATTTATTTATTTATTTATTTTTGAGAAGGAGTTTCACTCTGCCGCCCAGGCTGGAGTGCAATGGCGCAATCTCAGGTCACTGCAACTTCTGCCTCCCGGGCTCAAGTGATTCTCCTCCCCCAGCCTCCCCAGTAGCTGGGATTACAGGCGCGAGCCACCACGCCTGGCTAATTTTTGTATTTTTAGTAGAGACGGGGTTTTACCATATTAACCAGGCTGGTCTCGAACTCCTGACCTCGTGATTCACCCACCTCGGCCTCCCAAAGTGCTGGGAATACAGGAGTGAGCAACCGCCTCCGGCCAATTTATTTTATATTTATTTTTTGAGGTGAAGTTTCACTCTTGATGCCCAGGCTGGGGTGCAATGGCGCGATCTCGGCTCACTGCAACCTCTGCCTCCCTGGTTCAAGTGACACTCTTGCCTCAGCTCCCAAGTAGCTGGGATTACAGGCAATGCAACCACGAGCGGCTAATTTTTTGTATTTTTGGTAGAGACGGATTTCACCATGTTGGCCAAGCTGGTCTCCAATTCCTGACCTCAGGTGATCCGTCCGCCTTGGCCTCCCAATGTGCTGGGATTACAGGCGTGAGCCACCGCACCAGGCCTGTAACAGCTTTTTGTAAAATATTTTTGTCTGGGTGTAGTGGCTCATGCCTGTAATGCAAACACTTTCAGAGGTCATGGTAGAATGCTTGCTTAAACCCAGGAGTTGAAGATCTGTCTGGGCAACATAGTGAGACTCAGTCTCTACAAAACATTGTGAAAATTAACAGGGGCCGGGCGCGGTGGTTCATGACTGTAATCCCAGTACTTTGGGAGACCAAGGTGGGCATATCACAAGTTCAGGAGTTCGAGACCAGCCTGGCCAATATGGTGAAACCCCGTCTCTACTAAAAATACAACAAATTAGACGGGCGTGGTGGCGGGTGCCTGTAGTTCCAGCTACTCGGGAGGCTGAGGCAGGAGGATTGCTTGAACCCAGGAGGCGGAGGTTGCAGTGAGCCGAGATCGGGCCACTGCGTTCCAACCTGGGTGACAGAGCAAGACTCTGTTTCCAAAAAAAAAATTAGCCGAGTGTGCTGTTGCATGCATGCCTGTAGTCCCAGCTATTCAAGAAGCTGAGGTGGAAGAATCACTTGAGCCTAAGCAGTTGAAGCTGCAGTGACCTATAATTTAGCCACTGCATTCCAGCCTGGGTGACAGAGTGCGAACTGTATGGGTGTGTATACACACACACTCATACCCACACACATATGCACACACACATATATATAATAAAAATAGTATGTATATTAAAAAAAAATTCGGCCAGGTGCAGTGGCTCCTGCCTGTAATCCCAGCACTTTGGAAGGCTGAGGCGGGTGGATCACGAGGTCAGGAGATCGAGTCCATGCTGGCTAACACGGTGAAACCCCGTTTCTACTAAAAATACAAAAAACTAGCCGGGCGTGGTGGCAGATGCCTGTGGTCCTAGCTACTCTGGAGGCTGATGCAGGAGAATGGCGTAAACCCGGGAGGCGGAGCTTGCAGTGAGCCGAGATTGCACCACTGCCCTCCAGCCTGGGCGACAGAGCAAGACTCCATCTCAAAAAAATTAAAAAAATAAAAATGATAAAAATAAATAAATAAATTCAAGCACAGAAGAAAAGTGAAGGACCATGGTGTGGGATGTGAGGAAAGGTGAGTGTGGCTCCTGCTGCTCAATGAGACTTGGTTCTCCATCTTGAACAACTGCCCATCCACATTGAAACCACAACTCAATTCTCACGTGAAACTGCTCAAGTACCACTATTTACCTTTTTTTTTTTTTTTTTTTTTTTGAGACAGAGTCTCGCTCTGTTGCGCAGGCTGGAGTGCAGTGGCAGCCCACCTATGCGGAAGGCTGAGGCAGGAGCATCGCTGGAACCCAGGAGGCAGAGGCTCTGCGGTGAGCAGAGATCGCCCCATTACACTCCAGCCTGGGCAGCAAAAGCGAAACTCCATGTAAAAAAACAAAAAAGAAGAAAAGAAAGAAAGAGAGAGAGAAAGAAAAGAGAGAGAGAGAAAGGAAAGAAAGAAAAGAAAGAAAGAAAAAGAAAGAAAGAAAGAGAAAGAAAAAGAAAGAAAGAAAGAAAGAAAGAAAGAAAGAAAGAAAGAAAGAAAGAAAGAAAGAAAGAAAGAGAGAAAGAGAGAAAGAGAGAAAGAGAGAAAGAGAGAAAGAGAGGGAGGGAGGGAGGAAGGAAGGAAGGAAGGAAGGAAGGAAGGAAGGAAGGAAGGAAGGAAGGAAGGAAAGGAATCTTTCACGAAGGAGAAGAAGAAAAGGATTTCACATCTAAAGAGTTTGTTTCCCTTATAAAACAACAGCCTCTTGTCATTTGAGTTGTCCAGAGATGTCTGAAAGCACGAATACACTTAAGAATAAATGGATCTCTCAGGTGACAAAGAGGCACAGTGGTAACTAAATATAATCTATTCTCCATTCTCAAAAAGCAGTTTTAACTGTGTGAACCGTATTCACTGGACAAGGCCAGAGAAAAGCGTCTTTAGAACAATACAGCCATGAGGCTGCAAATCAAACTGGGGGCGGGAAGGATGCAGGAGGCTTCCATGGCCAAGACACCGGTGGCTATCCTTGGGTGTCACTCAAAACTTCAAGGTAGGCGGGGCGCCGTGGCTCATGCCTGTAATCCCAGCACTTTGGGAGGCCGAGACGGGTGGATCACAAGGTCAGGAGTTCCAGACCAGCCTGACCCACATGATGAAACCCCGTCTCTACCAAAAATGTCAAAAATTAGCTAGGTGTGGTGGCATGCGCTTGTAATCCCAGCTACTCGGGAGGCTGAGGCAGGAGAAGCGCTAGAACCGGGACCCGGGAGGCAGAGGTAGCAGTGAGCGAGATCGCGCCATTGCACTCCAGCCTCAGCTACAGAGCAAGACTCTGTCTCAAAAAAACAAAAACAAACTTCAAGGTGGAGACGCGCGGCGCAGGCGCAGAGCTAGGTGGCAAGGGCAGTGCGGCCGTGGAGACAAGGCCAGCGGCCGGGCGCGCAGGGCTTGGGGCGCGGCGGGAGGGAGAAGGGCCGGCCCAGCACAGCGTCCGGGAACACTAAGGCTTGAGTAGCGCGGCCCGCCGCCTTGGGTGGGCTGGAAAGACCACTCGGCCGGGCGGGCCCCGGGGGACTGATTGGCATTTTTTACCATCTACAGAAGCTCACTGTAAGCCGGGCGCGGTGGCTCACGCCTGTAATCCTAGCACTTAGGGAGGCCGAGATAGGCAGATTGCCTGAGCTCAGGAGTTCGAGAGCAGCCTTGGCAAAATGGTGAAACCCCCTCTCTACTAAAATACAAAAAAAATCAGCCGGGCATGGTGGCGCGCACCTGTAATAGGGAGGCTGAGGCAGGACCCCAGCTTGAACCCAGGAGGCGGAGGTAGCGGTGAGCCCAGAGTGCGCCATCGCAATCCAGCTTGGAAAACAAGAGTGAAACTCCATTTCAAAAAAGAAGAAGAAGAAGAAGGACGGGTGCAGTGGCTCACGGCTGTAATCCCAGTACTTTGGGAGGCCGAGGCAGGCGGATCACGCGGTCAGGAGTTCGAGACCAGCCTGGCCAACATGGTGAAACCCCGTCACTACTAAAAATACAAAAATTATCCAGGCGTGGTGGCGGGAGCCTGTAATCTCAGCTACTCGGAAGACTGAGGCAGGAAAATCGCTTGAAATAGGAAGGCAGAGGTTGCAGTGAGTCAAGAATGCACCACTGCACTCCAGCCTGGGCAAGAAGAGTGAAACTCCGTCTCAAAACAAAACGAAACAAAAAAAGCTGGGCATGGTGGCTCACAACTGTAATCCCAGCACTTTGGGAGGCCCAAGCGGGCGGATCATGAGGTCAAGAGATCCAGATCATCCTGCCCAACATGGCGAAACCCCATTTCTACTAAAAATACCAAAATTACCCGGGTGTGGTAGCAGATGCCTGTAATCCCAGCTACATGGGAGGCTGAGGCAGGAGAATTGCTTACACCCGGGAGGCGGAGGTTGCAGTGAGTGGAGATCACGGGGTTGCACTCCAGCCTGGGTGACAGAGTGAGACTCCATCTCAACAAAACAAAAAATAAATAAATAAATAAAACCACTGCAGCTCTCATCCTGCCACAAAACTAATGTGTACCCCGACCCCCAGCCAGCTCTACACAGATCTCTGACTTCCCATCCCAGAACACAGAAAGCCCTCCATCTTTTTTACCTAAAGCCTGGACTTTAAGCTAGGTTGGGCCTGGGGTAGTGGCAACGAAAGCAGCAGCCATAATGTTGAACATAAGAATGACATGAGAAATCCCGTGGGCACGTCATTCACTCAGAACTGACCTGGAGTTGTGTACAAGTTAAGCAGGACAGACCTACACACTCACAGGCGTGCACACATTCCACACTTCCTGGGAAGAATGAGGGGCCTGAGAGCTACCTGTTTCCCAGCTGCAAGCTGATGTCCACATACACCGTTCACGTGTCTTCATTTAGGCCTCTGCATTGTATATTCATTGAGCCAATGTACACATATTTTTTTGGGAGGCATCATTTAGTGCAACACCAGCCCCCACTTGTCCTGGGGGGCAGTCAGGAGGGATCTGGTCAGCTCCTCATCCCCTAGGACAAAGGAACTGTCCCCTTTCCAGCACTACATCCAGCAGCACCATCTCACGATGGTTATTATCAAACACGAACAGCATGAGGTAGCTTACCTTTCTTCACATCCCCTACAATGGCCTTTCATTTTTCTTCTGTGCTTGAGTTCTTCTTTTACATACATATCATTTTTATATATACATATATATATGTGTGTGTATATGTCTATACATGATTCAGTGCAGTGACTGAATCATGGTTTACTGCAGCCTCAACCTCTTAAACTTAAGTGATTCTTCCGCCTGAGCCTCTCAAACATGCAACACCACATCAGATCAATTTTCAGAATTTTTTGTAGAAACTGAGTTTCACTACGTTGCCCAGGCTGATCTTCAATGCCTGGGCTTAAGCGATCATTCCACCATGGCCTCCCAAAGTATTTAGATTACAGATGTAAGCCACCACACCCAGACAAAAATATTTTAGAAAAAAACTTACAACCAAAATATGATTTATGATTGTGCCACTGTTCTCCAGCCTGGGTACCAGAGTGAGACCTTGTCTCCAAAAACAAAACAAAAAAGACTTATAACAAAATTGAAGTTCTAGCCGGGCGCGGTGGCTCAAGCCTGTAATCCCAGCACTTTGGGAGGCCGAGACGGGCGGATCACGAGGTCAGGAGTTCGAGACCATCCTGGCTAACACAGTGAAACCCCGTCTCTACTAAAAAATACAAAAAACTAGCCGGGCGAGGTGGCGGGCGCCTGTAGTCCCGGCTACACGGGAGGCTGAGGCAGGAGAATGGCGTAAAAACCTGGGAGGCAGAGCTTGCAGTGAGCTGAGATCCGGCCACTGCACTCCAGCCTGGGCAACACAGCGAGACTCCATCTCAAAAAACAAACAAACAAAAAAAAAAAAATTGAAGTTCTAAATTTGTGTCATCTGTTTCTCCTTTCTGTCCTCCAAGCTATCATTGTTAAATGTAATGAGTACTGAGAAAACTGTTAGATATTATTAAGGAATTCCTATATATCCTCCAGCTAAGAACAAATTGTTCTAATTTGGCTCAAGTATTTTCTCACTGCTACCTCCAGGGTCTAAACTACTAAATCAAATCAGGACACTTGCAGAGGACATTTGGCCATTTTCATTTTCAAATTGAAAGTGAAATAACCCCTTAAATCCTAATCCAGTAATTAAAAAAAAAGAAAAATCAGACTGAGATGCAGCACAGTCAGGGCATAATTTCTCTGGGAATAGCCACTTAATACAGAATGGGTGAGGAGCCTTTCTAAGATGAGCAAATTTGGGCAACATAATTCTTGCTTATCCATTCCCAGCCCCCACTACCTGCCATTCCTTTTTGTTTTCTTTTTGTTTGTTTGTTTGTTTGTTTTTGAAATGGAGTCTCGCTCTGTTGCCCAGGCTGTAGTGCAATGGGGCAGCTGGAGTTCAGTGGTGTAGCAGGACGAGCCGCAGACAAGAACCACTCAGACATTGAGTTGTGGAAGGAAATGGCTTTATTCAGCTGGGAGCATCAGCAGACTCATGTCTCCAAAAACTGAGCTCCCTGAGTGAATAATTCCTGTCCCTTTTAAGGGCTTACAACTCTAAGGGGGTCTGTGTGAGAGGGTCGTGATCCACTGAGCAAGTCGGAGGTACATGACTGGGAGCTGCATGCACCGGTAATCAGAACAACAGAACAGGACAGGGATTTTCACAGTGCTTTTCCATACAATGTCTGGAATCCATAGAGAACATAACTGGTTAGGTCAGGGGTCGATCTTTAACTACCAGGACCAGGGCATGGTGCCGGGCTATCTGTCTGTGAATTTCATTTCTGCCTTTTAGTTTTTACTTCTTTCTTTGGAGGTAGAAATTGGGCATAAGACAATATAAGGGGTTGTCTCCTCCCTTATTCCCCCGCTTTGAGAACCTCACTCATTAGTGGGAGTTCTCAGTTTCATCCTCACTACCCATGTCTTTTTGCCATTCAGATCAGTAGTGATTTATATAGTATGCTTGTGCTGCAGCATTTTGGTGAACTAAGGTAGCAATGAAACTTTTTATTACTTGAAGGAGTACAGGTAGCAAACAAGGGAGTAGTAAGCAGTTTCATATTACTATTATAATTTTTATTATAAGAGTTTTAAATCCTCTTAGTGCTGGAAACCATTTTCCAAACATGGCCCCGGGATTAAATCCATGCCACACTTGCACGGGCACATGTGCCAGTTTTGTCATATCTTTAACTATGTCTTCAACTACTTGCCCTTGATCATTTATGTGCAAACAGCAATTGGTTAGGTTAAATTTTCCACAGACCCCTCCTTCAGCTGCTAGCAAGTAGTTGACAGCTAATCCATTTTTTTTTTTTTTTTTTGAGACGGAGTCTGGCTCTGTCGCCCAGGCTGGAGTGCAGTGGCCGGATCTCAGCTCACTGCAAGCTCCGCCCCCCGGGTTTACGCCATTCTCCTGCCTCAGCCTCCTGAGTAGCTAGGACTACAGGCGCCCGCTGCCTCGCCCGGCTAGTTTTTTGTATTTTTTAGTAGAGACGGTGTTTCACCGTGTTCGCCAGGATGGTCTCGATCTCCTGACCTCGTGATCCGCCCGTCTCGGCCTCCCAAAGTGCTGGGATTACAGGCTTGAGCCACCGCGCCCGGCCCGCTAATCCATTTTGATAGATAGCATTTCTCATCTGAGTTTCTTGCCAGGCCAGAATAGTCAAGGCTCTGCCAGTTTTATTAGTGATTATTTCTTTTTTTTTTTTTTTTTTTTTTTTGAGACGGAGTCTCGCTCTGTCGCCCAGGCTGGAGTGCAGTGGCGCGATCTCGGCTCACTGCAAGCTCCGCCTCCCGGGTTCACGCCATTCTCCTGCCTCAGCCTCCCGAGTAGCTGGGACTACAGGCGCCCACAACCGCGCCCGGCTAATTTTTTGTATTTTTAGTAGAGACGGGGTTTCACCGTGGTCTCGATCTCCTGACCTTGTGATCCGCCCGCCTCGGCCTCCCAAAGTGCTGGGATTACAGGCGTGAGCCACCGCGCCCGGCCTTTATTAGTGATTATTTCTAAGACAGCTTGTAACCATATGATTTGGTTGAGCATATAAATGGGGGCTCGGTATCCCCACGAGCCATCTTGTGCCTAAGTGGAAGGCCCATAGTACTGTATGATTTTTTCAAGTGGCCACTCGTCATCTTTCCAGTTGCCTATAGCTATGTTTCTCCTTTCTCAGGAAGCATAGACTGGAAAGCCTAGAAGTTCACCTGTTTTTACGGGCAGTAGAAAAAAAGATGGGTTATAGCACACATCAGGCTGGTCAATTCCTGGGCTATATACTTTGTTTAGAATAGCGTTATACAAACAAGTTCCTTTTAGAGTCCTGGTACACTTATAATAACCATAAAATAATAGGACTGTAGCAACCTTTTGTCCTACCTCAGAGACTTGATGTATATACTGGAAATAGTCCTTAGTCTGAAGAAGGTCAGTTGAAGTCCTTAGTGTACAAGTCCAAATTTTAAGGAAAATGAGACATGCAATGAGTTTCCTCATGCTTCAGCCATGTGTGGACCAGTCTGCTTCCGGGTGTGACTGGAGCAGGGCTTGTCGTCTTCTCCAGAGTCACTTTGCAGGGGTTGGCGAAGCTGCTCCTGTCCACTACAGCTCCCATTCCACTGATGTCCAAGGATGGTCTTGGAGGTCGGGCCTGCTAGAATAAACTGAGTCCAACACCTCTACACAGTTATGTTCAACTGGGCTCTCTGATACTCGGAGCAAGGTGGTGGGGTTTAGGGTGTTGCAAACTTCAGTGGTTATGTGGGGATTTTCACAGAGCAAGCTTTGGTATCTAGTTAGTCTAGTATTCATTAGTCAATCATGTCTGTATTTATTAAAGTTATCACAACATGGGGGCCTTTATGTTTAGGTTTTGCCTAAGAGTTAGCTTATCCACTTCTTGTGCTAGCAGGGCTATTGCTGCCAAGGCCCTCAAACATGGGGGTCAACACTTAGAAACCCCACCTAGTTGTTTAGAGAGATAGGCCACCGGCCTCAGCCTGGGCCACACAGTCTGGGTTAAAACTCTAACCGTCATTTTTTTTTTTTCCCTCTCTCTGACACATATAGTATAAAAGGTTTTCTCAGGTCAGGTAGCCCCAGGGCTGGGGCCGACATGAGTTTTTCTTTTCTTTTTTTTTTTTGAGATGGAGTCTTGCTCTGTCACCCAGGCTGGAGTGCAGTGGCACAATCTCAGCTCACTCTAAGCTCTGCCTCCCCAGTTCACGCCATTCTCCTGCCTCAGCCTCCCTAGTAGCTGGGACTACAGGTGTCCACCACCACGCCCAGCTAATTTTTTGTATTTTTAGTAGAGATGGGGTTTCACTGTCTTAGCCAGGATGGTCTCGATCTCCTGACCTCATGATCCACCCGCCTTGGCCTCCCAAAGTGCTGGGATTACAGGTGTGAGCCACCATGCCCGGCCTCAGTTTTTCTTTTAGCTCATGAAAATCTCATTGCTGTTGGTTGTAATAGATGTAGTTTATTTAATTTACATTTTTATTAACTGTCACCTACCAAAATATTGACTCAAATCCTGCAGCTATTTGATTTTGGGCTTTCAATTGATCTGGTAGTCCCCATGGGACTCCAATTGCATCTAAATAGACGTGAGAGTCAAAAGACCCATAGGGGGCTTCTCTTGCTTTACGATGTTTTATTTTTCCTCCCTCTGGTTGATGAACTGCCAGGATGAAAGGGATAGCCAATTGCACTAAAGCACAAGTGCCAATCCAGTTATTTGGCACAGTGCCCAGTAAAGGTCCAGCACAATACCACCACACATCTGCTTGGGGATGACAAGGGCTGACTGTTTGATAAGCTCTTGAAAATTCTTAAGCTCGCTGCATCCCTTCAGGTCTCCAAGGAATGTTAAGTTTCCTCCCTGTTGTGAGAGACACGAAATGAACTTAGTATTGGGAGACGGAAGCTGGATGGCCCTTGGGAGCTGACCTGCAGGGTGCCGGATTCAGGATATAGCAGAGAGGGCTTGGCACGACTTATCACTCCAGGCTGTAGAATCCTGAAAAAGAGCTACCATTCTGCCCACACCTGGTCGACTGGACAACCACGTTAGTGGAAAGGGGACAATCTGGGCCTCTGGCCTGCCACATGCACAAGCATAACAATTGCTTTTGTTTAACATGTGGATGGAATATTTGATCCATTCCAACCAGGCATTTGCATCTTGGTATCCTGTCTTAATTGCCAAAGTTTGTTTTAAGTATTTAACTTCTATAATTCTTTAGTAAAATGAATATATGGTTTTAGGAAATTACAAAAACCAGTTGGGGCAGTTTATTCTTGCTTTTTAGTGGTCTGCAGAACGTTGGACCAACTACAGCATAAAAGCTCTACATTGGGGGAAAGACTCCTGGTTGACACTAGGGTCTTTATTGAAATCTCCCCGGATTAAATGGTCCTAATTTACTAATGTCCAGTCTGAGAAGAGTCAGGAGGAACAGAGGTACTTTTCTGAAGTAGAGAGCTGTCTTTGACTTGGCAAGTCCCCACAGGGTATAACAAGGCAAGCATTAAATGCAATAGTTTGAGGTGAAATTGACTTGGTTACATTAATAACTAGATGAGCAGCAATTGACCGAGGAAAGAAGAAAGAGTAATAGAATAGATTGAAGAGTTAAATTTTTCTTAGCTTTAGTTTGGTAGGGTTTTCCCTGGGACTATGACCCACGACTCTGGAGGGGGTGGCGCTTTCTTGACTTGGATGTGATGAGTCCATTCCTTTTCCACTGAATGAACAGCAGTCTCTGTGGTTAGCAGCACAAGGTAGAGTCCTAGGCCGGGCGCGGTGGCTCAAGCCTGTAATCCCAGCACTTTGGGAGGCCGAGACGGGTGGATCACGAGGTCAGGAGATCGAGACCATGCTGGCTAACAGGGTGAAACCCCGTCTCTACTAAAAAATACAAAAAACTAGCCGGGCAGGGTGGCGGGCGCCTGTAGTCCCAGCTACTCGGGAGGCTGAGGCAGGAGAATGGCGTGGACCCGGGAGGCGGAGCTTGCAGTGAGCTGAGATCCGGCCACTGCACTCCAGCCTGGGCGACAGAGCCAGACTCTGTCTCAAAAAAAAAAAAAAAAAAAAAAAAACAAGGTAGAGTCCTTCCCAGAATGGCTCGAGTTTCCCTTCTTTTCACCCTTTGATGAGAATGTGATCTTCAGACTGGTGCTGGTTTACTGGAAATTCTAGGGGTGATACATGTGCTAAAAGACTTTTAGTTTTGAGGGAAAGGAAAGTGGAAGATAAACCAAGTATATAATTTTTAAGAAACTGACCTTTTGTTTTAAGGTGAGGACATCAGCAGTGGACTTTACAGTCCTTGGTGCCTTTCTACTGAGAAATTTCCTTTAGCACCTATTTTTATTAGTTTTTAAACCAAAGAAAGCCAAACACCATTTTGTATTTGACAATGCTTCCTTCCTGTATGATTTTTATACCAGATAAGCTAAATTTCATTTTTATATTAGTGTGTTATTAATGTTAAACTTAGTTTTAATAAAACTTTGTAGATATATTTATTCAATTTTTAAAGTTTGACCATAACAGGTTAATGCTTTAAGAAAAACCTGTTTTTTGTTTGTTTGTTTGTTTTGAGACTGAGTCTCCCTCTTGTTGCCCAGGCTGGAGTGCAATGGCGCAATCTCGGCTCACCGCAACTTCCGCCTCCCAGGTTCAAACAATTCTCCTGCCTCAGCCTCCTGAGTAGCTGGGATTACAGTCATACACCATCACGCCTGGCTTATTTTGTATTTTTAGTAGAGATGGGGTTTCTTCATGTTGAGGCTGGTCTCGAAACCCTGACCTCAGTGATCTGCCCTCCTCAGTCTCCCAAAAGGCTGGGCTGACAGGCATGAATCACCGCACCCGGCAACCCGTTGTGTTTTTAATGTTCGGTTCACAGAAAACCTGGATGATACCTCTTTAACTTTAGCCAATATGTTTATACACAGATTTCAAGACTTTCACAGACAATTTTTTGACATGTTTCAACTTTTTGACGTGTTACAAACATTCCTTTTGTTAAACAACCAGTAAGTTTATTTCAGGACGAGAATTTACTGTGTAACATTCTTTTTACATAAATTCTGCCCTCCCTCCACTTCCCCCCCTCTTTTTTTTGAAGATGATAACCATTCCTTCTTAAAGTGAACTTTCTTTATGTCTGTGGACTAGACTGTCTAAGGCCACAAGATTATAAGTTACTGTAGTACATGTTACACTGTTAACTTTTAGCAAACTTTACTTTTGTTGAAAATCTAGTAAGTTTGGGATTTTAATTATCCTTTGCTATTAATAAGAACTTGTTTAGTCCAAACTAACTTAGAATTGGTACAGATGGCTTTTAAAGGAGTAGGGTACACTGTTTTTATCCTTAACTACTTGTATATCTCTTTCTTTCCCTCTTTCTTTCTCTCTTTGACTTTCTCTCTCTCTCTCTCTCTCTCTCTCTCTCTCTCTCTCTCTCTCTCTTTGACTTTCCTTTTGCCTCTGTCTCTTTTTCTTTTTCTCTGCTGGTCTTTCTTTGCCTCTGCGAGCTGCTTATGTTGCTGTTCTCTCAACACTGTCAGCCAGGGGGCATGAGGGTCTAAAACCAGCTGTAACCAAGTGTGTATGTACGGGAACTGATCTGGGTGCCCTGACTTACAGGTTACCTTGTGCCACCCCTTTGAAACAAGGGACCTGTCCAGGCTTCCTTCTGATGGCCAACCCACCTCTAATGCTGGCCAGTCTATTTCACACAAAGTTCTAAGTTTTCCTGGTGTCATAGTAACACCATAATCTCCTTTAAATCCTTTCTTGAAATTTTTCTACATAATTCCTAGCAGGATGGGCTTACTTTGTGCCTGACCCATGCTTCCTTGAGATAAAACATCACGCTTACACCACACACACACACCACAAAACAAAGAACAGGTAAAAAGGGCACACACACACTTTTACAGTTTACACCAAACCAGAATCAGAACCAAAATCAGAGTATCGAGAAATCCAAGCCAGGTAAAAACCAAAACCAAAGTGTCAAGCAAGCCACGTCAAAACCAAAACCAAAACCAAAGTGCCGACACGGGCATGTCATGGGTGATCAGGCCACACTTCCACTCAAATGGAGCGGGTAAGTTCCAAAGACCAGTCTTACTGAGTTTCGAATGTCCGGACTCCAAGTGCCACTTCCTTCCCGGTGTTCAGCCACTGTGTTAATCCTCTGTGGGAGCCTGTCATGCACCGCTCTGATGAAGCATTCCACTGGGGCAAATGCCTACCCAGGAGTGCTCTCAGGATCTGTGTTGCTTAAGCTGGCCAGAGTCCTCTGCAGCGATGCTCCACAGGGCAGGCCTAAGCTGTCTAAGGGGCTACCTCGACGCTCTGTTAATCACCTCGCTTCCCGATCAGGGAACCAAGAAATGTTGCAGGATGAGCTGCAGACAAGAACCCCTCAGATAGCAAGTTGTGGAAGGAAAGGGCTTTATTCAGCTGGGAGCATCAGCAGACTCATGTCTCCAAAAACCGAGTTCCCTGAGTGAGCAATTCCTGTCTCTTTTAAGGGCTTACAACTCTAAGGGGGTCTGCATGAGAGAGTCATGATCAATTGAGCAAGCAGGGGGTATGTGACTGCAGTCTGCATGTACTGGTGATCAGAACAGAACAGAACAAGACAGGGATTTTCACAATGCTTTTCCATACAATGTCTGGAATCTATAGAGAACATAACTGGTTAGTTCTGGGGTTGATCTTTAACTACCAGGCCCAGGGCACAGTGCCGTGCTGTCAGCCTGTGGATTTCATTTTGACTTTTAGTTTTTACTTCTTCTTTGGAGGCAGAAATTGGGCATAAGACAATATGAGGGGTGGTCTCCTACCTTAGTGGGGCAATTTGGGCTTGCTGCCACCTCCACCTCCCAGGTTCAAGCCATTCTCCTGCCTCAGCCTCCTGAGTAGCTGGGACGACAGGCACATGCCACTATGCCTGGCTAATTTTTTGTATTTTTAGTAGACATGGGGTTTCACCATGTTAGCCAGGATGGCTCAATCTCCTGACCTCGTGATCCACCCGCCTGTGCCTCCCAAAGTGCTGCGATTACAGGCATAAGCCACTGCACCCAGCCTTGCCCCCTATTTCTAATGGTCATCCCAAGATGTGTATAGCAGTGTGGTGCAGCATGGTGAGAGAGAGGCTCAGGGATGGGATGAGGGTCTTTCCTGCATTATCAAAATGATTAAAAAGTTGTTAAAAGGGTGTCCATGGCTGGGTGCAGTGGTTCATGCCCATAATCCCAGCATTTTGGGAGGCCCGGGTGGGAGGATCATGAGGTCAGGAGTTCAAGACCAGCCTGGCCAACATAGTGAAACCCTGTCTCTACTAAAAACACAAAAAATTAGCCATGCGTGGTGATGCATGCCTTTAATCCCAGCTACTCAGGAGGCTGATGCAGAAGAATTGCTTGAACACAGGAGGCAGAGGTTGCAGTGAGCTGAGATCATGCCATTGCACTCCAGCTTGGGTGACAGTGCGAGACTCCGTCTCAAAAAAAAAAAAAAAAAAAGGTGTCCAAAGGTTCTACTTCTTACCCTTAAATAGCAAATAGGATGCATTATACAAACTGACCAGGTAAGGGAAAAATCAAGGGCATTTCTTTTTCTTTTCTTTTCTTTTTTTTTTTTTTTTGAGACAGAGTTTCCCTGTATTGCCCAGGCTGGAGTACAGTGGTCTGATCTCGGCTCATTGCAACCTCTGCCTCCCAGGCTCACTGCATTCTCCTGCCTCAGCCTCCTGAGTAGCTGGGACTGCAGGTGCCTGCCACCACACCGGGATAATTTTTGGTATTTTTAAAAAATATACTTTAAGTTCTAGGGTACATGTGCAAAATGTGCAGGCTAGTTACATATGTATACATGTGCCATGTTGTTGTGCTGTACCCATTAACTCGTCATTTACATTAGATATATCTCCTAATGCTATCCCTCCCTCCCCCTCCCCCATTTTTTGTATTTTTAGTGGAGATGGGGTTTCACCATGTTAGCCAGGATGGTCTCGATCTCCTGACCTCATGATCCACCTGCCTTGGCCACCAAAAGTGCTGGGACTACAGGCATGAGCATATATATATATATGCCTGTTAGTTACATGCATGGCTTCTTTTGACCTGTTCATGTCCTTTGCCTACTTTTTAATGAGGTGTTTTTTTTTCTTGTAAAACATGTTTAAGTTCCTTATGGATTCTGGATATTAGACCTTTGTCAGAAGCATAGTTTGCAAATATTTTATTTTATTCTGTAGGTTGTCTGTTCACTCTGTTGATAGTTTTGTTTGTTTGTGGGTTTTTTTTGTTTTTGTTTTTTTTAGTTCAATTAGGTCCTGTCAATTTTTGCTTTTGTTGCAATTGTTTCTGGTATCTTCATCATGAAATGTTTGCTGTTCCTCTTTCTAAAATGGTATTTTCTAGGTTATCTTCCAGGGTTTTTCATAATTGTAAGATTTACCTTTAAGCCTTTAATTTATCTTGTGTTGATTTTTGTAAGGTGTAAGAAAGGAGTCCAGTTTTAATCTTCTACATAGTGCTAGCTAGTTATTCCAGAACCATTAATTAAGTAGGAAATTTTTCCTACATTCCTCCTGTCAGCTTTGTCAAATATCAAATGATTGTAGGTGTGCAGGATTATTTCTGGGCTCTCTATTTTGTTGCATTGTCCTATGAGTCTGTTTTTGTACCAGAACCATGATGCTTTGGTTACTGAAGCCCTGTAGTACAGTTTAAAGTCTGGTATTGTGATGCCTCCAGCTTTGTCCTTTTTCTTAGTATTGCCTTGGCTATATGGGCTCTTTTTTCGTTCTGTATGAATTTTAAAAATAGTTTTTTCTTTCAGTTCTGTTAAGAATGTTTTTGGTAGTTTGTTAGGAATAGCATTCGATTTGTAAATTTCTTTGAGCAGTATGGCAATTTTAATAATATTGATATTTTCTATACATCTCTTTCTATTAGATTTTCTAGTTTCTGTGCAGAGATGTTCATAGTAGACTTCATGTGTTATTTGTCAGTGATAATGTCCCTTTTGTCTTTTTTTTTTTTTTTTTTTAGATGCAGTCTCACTCTGTCACCAGGCTGGAGTGCAGTGGTGCAATCTCAGTTCATTGCAACCTCTGTCTCCTGGGTTCAAGCGATTCTCCTGCCTCAGCCTTTCAAGTAGCTGGGACTACAGGCGTACGCCACTATGCCCAGCTAATTTTTGTATTTTCGGTAGAGACAGGGTTTCACTATGTTGGCCAGGATGGTCTCGACTCCTTGCCCTTTTGTCGTTTCTAATTGTGTTTATTTGGTTATTCTCTTCTTTCTTCATGAATCTAGCTAGTAGTTTATCTTTTTTTTTTTTTTAAAGATTTAACATCTAGATTTCTTGATCTATTGTATAGTTTATCATGTCTAAATCTCCTGCAGTTTAGATCTGATTTTGGTTATTTCTTGTCTTTTTTTTTTTTTTTTTTGAGACGGAGTCTCGCTGTGTCTCCCAGGCTGGAGTGCAGTGGCGTGATCTCGGCTCACTGCAAGCTTCGCCTCCCGGGTTCACGCCATTCTCCCGCCTCAGCCTCCCAAGTAGCTGAGACTACAGGCGCCCGCCACCACACCCGGCTAGTTTTTTGTATTTTTAGTAGAGACAGGGTTTCACCATGTTAGCCAGGATAGTCTCGATCTCCTGACCTCGTGATCCACCCGCCTCGGCCTCCCAAAGTGCTGGGATTACAGGCTTGAGCCACCACGCCCGGCCTCTTGTCTTTTACTATCTTAAAGATTGGCTTCCTCTCGCTTGTCTCATTCTTTTATTTATAATTTAGTTTGTTAAATTGAGATCTTTCTAATTTTCTGATGTAAGCATTTAGTGCTGTAAATTTTACTTTTAACACTGCCTTAACTGTGTTGCAGAGATCCAGTATGTTGTATTTTTGTTCTCATTTGTTTCAAAGAACTTCTTGATTTCTGCATTAATTTTGTTATTTTCCCAAAAGTCATTCAGGTGCATGTTGTTTAATTTCCATGTAAGTATGTTGTCAAGTTATTTTCTTTGTTTGGATTATATTTTTGTCAAGCTGTGGTCTGAGTGTGATTGGGATAATTTGGAGATTTTTGAATTTGTTGAGTATTGTTTGATTTCTGATTGTGTGGTCAATTTGAGAGTATTTGCCACATGGTGATGAGAAGAGTGTATATTATGTTGTTTTTAGATGGAGAGTCCTGAAGATATCTATTAGGACTATTTGGTCAAGTTTTGAGTTTAGGTTCGGATGTCTTGTTAATTTTCTGCCTCAGTGATATAGTAGTGTCTGTGGAATGTTGCAGTCTCCCACTCTTATTGTGTTAGAATCTAACTATTTTTTTTTTTTTTGGAGACATAAGCTTACTCTGTCACCCAGGTTTGAGTGTGGTGGCACAATCTCAGCTCACTGCAACCTCTGCCTCCCAGGTTCAAGTGATTGTTTTGCCTCAGCTTCCAAAGTAGCTAGGATTACAGGTGCATGCCACCAGGCCTGGCTAATTTTTTTTTTTTTTTTTTTTTGAGATGTCTTGCTCTGTCACCCAGGCTGGAGTGCAGTGGCACAATCTTGGCTCACTGCAACCTCCACTTCCCAGGTTCAAGCGATTCTCCCACCTCAGCCTCTTGAGCAGCTGGGACTACAGGTGTGCACCACCATGCCCAACTAATTTTAGTGTTTTTAGTAGAGGTGGGGTTTCACCATGTTGGCCAGGCTGGTCTCAAACTCCTGACCTCAAATGATCAGCCTGCCTTGGCTTCCCAAAGTGCTGGAATTACAGGCATGAGCCACCATGTCCGCCCAAATTTTTGTATTTTTACTGGAGATGGAATTTCACTATGTTGGCCAGACTGGTCTTGATCTCCTGACCTTAAGTGAACTGCCCGCCTTGGCCTCCCAAAGTTTTGAAATTATAGATGTGAGCCACTGTGCATGGCGAGAATGTAAGTTTCTTCATTGGTCTCTAAGAACTTGCTTTATTCATGTGCACAATGGATTTTTTTTAACATCTTTCTGTCTTCATTTTTTTTTCCATAAACAATCTTCCAAGTGCACACAGTATGCCCAAGGCTACACCTTAGATTCCTGAATCCACTGTCTACTGAAAATCCAATGTCCAAAAGTTTAAGAACACGCCCAGAGGCCTGGTTGTTGTAGGAGAAAATATAAATAACAAATAAGAGGCTTAATTATTCCACCTGAAGGGCCGGGCGCGGTGGCTCAAGCCTGTAATCCCAGCACTTTGGGAGGCCGAGACGGGCGGATCACGAGGTCAGGAGATCGAGACCATCCTGGCTAACACGGTGAAACCCCGTCTCTACTAAGAAATACAAAAAACTAGCCGGGCGAGGTGGCAGGCGCCTGTAGTCCCAGCTACTCGGGAGGCTGAGGCAGGAGAATGGCGTGAACCCGGGAGGCGGAGCTTGCAGTGAGCTGAGATCCGGCCACTGCACTCCAGCCTGGGCTACAGAGCGAGTCTCTACTAAGAAATACAAAAAACTAGCCTGGCGAGGTGGCAGGCGCCTGTAGTCCCAGCTACTCGGGAGGCTGAGGCCGGAGAATGGCGTGAACCCGGGAGGCGGAGCTTGCAGTGAGCTGAGATCCGGCCACTGCACTCCAGCCTGGGCTACAGAGCGAGACTCCGTCTCAAAAAAAAAAAAAATTATTCCACCTGAAAATAAAAGAGGGCATTTTTTTCTTCTCTTTTTTCTTAAAGCATTTAGGTTATATGTATACTATTTCTTTGTTGTTTTGAAACACATGTATATGATATTAATAGCTAAATAAACCTTTTGTCATTATTTTTGACTCAGGATTCTTTATCTAGGACCTCAGATTTATTGCCTTTTTTTTTTTTTAGTCTTTCTTATTTATTTATTTATTTTGAGTTGGAGTCTCACTCTGTTGCCCAGGCTGGAGTGCAATTGCCCTTTGGCTCATTGCAAACTTTGCCTCCTGGGTTCAAGCAATTCTCCTTCCTCAGCCTCCTGAGTAGCTGGAATTACAGGTGCCTGCCACCACGCCCGGCAAATTTATTTTTGTGTTTTTAGTAGAGACGGGGTTTCACCATATTGGCTAGGCCGGTCTCTTGGCCAGGCTAGTCTTGAACTCTTGACCTGGTGATCTGCCCACCTCAGCCTCCCCAAGTGCTGAGACTACAGGTGTGAGCCATCACGCTCAGTCTTTGACTTGTAGTCTTTTAAAGTAGAAACAGATTTGATTAGATTTAAGCTCATTTTGAGAGCACAGAAACATTGAGGATAAAAATGGGATTAAATTTCACAATACAGAATGATGAAGACTAGAAAATACTGAGTATTTTTCTTTGACAGAAAACTGATTATTCAAGGTAATTATCTAACATTTGCAGGCCAAAGTACTTACACTGCAAAAGCAAGGTTCAGTGTATAAACTGAACCGGGGGGTCTATAGTTGTTTTTTGATTTCTATTTATTAGTTCAGAACAATTAACATAGTTATCTGTAGTGTTTCGTAGACAACCCATATTCATATAAGTTAAACAGTATTTTTTACAATAGTATAAATATAAGATCACAATATTTATATTAAATACATCTCTTAAATCATTTTAATACTGTTATTCATACTTTTGTAACATAAGGTATCTTAGGCCAAGTGCGTTGGCTCACGCCTGTAATCCCAGCACTTTGGGAGGCTAAGATGGGTGGATCACGAGGTCAGGCATTCGAGATCAGCCTGGCCAACACGGCAAAACCCTATCTCTACTAAAAATACAAAAAAAAATTAGCCAGACTTAGTGGTGGGTGCCTGTAGTCCCAGCTACTCAGAAGACTGAGGCAGGAGAATCGCTTGAACCCAGGAGGCAGAGGTTGCAGTAAGCAGAGATTGTGCCACTGCACTCCAGCCTGGGCAACAGAGCGAGACTGTCTCAAAAAAAAAAAAAAAAGTATTTTAACTGAATTATGGTTACAGACTTTTTAAAATCCTATGTGCTTTATGACTAGTAAATTGAAATCATTTATACTTAGATATATATAGCTAACATAAAAAAGACTACTAAATTGTTACAATAGATACTAGTCTGATATGTTTATTAATTAATCCAATAGGGATAATTATATGTAAGCATGATTTGTGTCTTTCATTTCACTAAATTGGAATGCTGCTATTACAGGACAAATAAACAAAAGTGATGTGGCCACCCCAAAACCAAAATAGTTTTTATGTTAGCTATGTTGCAAGCTCAAATATATTTCACTATGTGAACAAAGTCAGATTCCAATTTTTTATCAGAAAGTGCTGGTGGAAGTTGTGAGATGTATTTCAACATAGATTTCCCATTCAGTGGCTAGGAGACGAGAGAGCAACAGAGATGGAGGAGAAACCTAAAATTCTGCTGAGAATACGACCACTTTCTTCATAACGTTCATGTTTCTCATGCTAAGAGTAGTTTTGCCGTTTGAGTGTTTCCAGAGAATTTTCTTGAGGCGGAGTTTCGCTCTTGTTGCCCACGCTGTTGCCCAGGCTGGAGTGCAATGGCGTGATCTTGGCTCACTGCAACCTCTGCCTCCCGGATTCAAGCAATTCTCCTGCCTCAGCCTCCAGAGTAGCTGGGATTACAGGCATGAGCCACCATGCCCAACTAATTTTGTATTTTTAGTAGAGATAGAGTTTCTCCATGTGGGTCAGGCTGATCTCGAATTCCTAGCCTCAGGTGATCCTCTCGCCTCGGCCTCCCAAATTGCTGGGATTACAGGTGTGAGCCACTGTGCCCAGCACAGAGAAAATAAATTTTTTTGAGACGGAGTCTTGCTCTGTCGCCCAGGCTCACTGCAAGCTCGACCTCCCAGGTTCACGCCATTCTCCCGCCTCATCCTCCCGAGTAACTGGGACTACAGGTGCCCACCACCACTCCTGGCTAATTTTGTTTTTGTATTTTTAGTAGAGTTGGAATTTCACCATGTTAGCCAGGCTGGTCTTGATCTCCTGACCTCGTGATCTGCCCGCCTCGGCCTCCCAAAGTGCTGGGATTACAGGAGTGAGCCACCGGGCCCGGCCAGTTTTTTTTGTTTTTGTTTTTGTTTTTGTTTTTTTTGAGACGGAGTTTTGCTCTTGTCACCCAGGCTAGAGTGCAGTGGTGAGATCTTGGCTCACTGCAACCTCTGCCTCCCGGTTCAAGCAGTTCTCCTGCCTCAGCTTCCTGAGTAGCTGGGATTACAGGTGCCCGCCACCACGTCTGGCTAATTTTTTTGTATTTTAAGTAGAGACGAGGTTTCTCCATGTTGGACAGGCTAGTCTCTTTAAACTGCTGACCTCAAGTGATCTACCCGCCTCAGCCTCCCAAAGTGCTTTCATTACAAGTGTGAGCCACCACGCCTGGCCGAAAAATTCTTTTAAAGGGATTTTTTTTTTTTTTTTTTTTTTTTGAGATGGAGTCTCGCTCTGTTGCCCAGGCTGGAGTGCAGTGGCCGGATCTCAGCTCACTGCAAGCTCCGCCTCCCGGGTTCACGCCATTCTCCTCCCTCAGCCTCCTGAGTAGCTGGGACTACAGGCGCTCGCCACCTCGGCCCGCTAGTTTTTTGTATTTTTTAGTAGAGACGGGGTTTCACCGTGTTAGCCAGGATGGTCTTGATCTCCTGACCTCGTGATCCGCCCGTCTTGGCCTCCCAAAGTGCTGGGATTACAGGCTTGAGCCACCGCGCCCCGCCTGATTTTTTTTTTTTCTGACTTGATCAATCTTATATCTAATTTGAGTTTTTTCTTAAGATGCTTTTAACTTCTTTTTTTCTCTCAATATAATCTTGCTCAGACAGAGCTATTTTTCTTTTCAAAGCTTTACGTGTCTGTTTCAGAAGCCTTATTAGTATCCCATGGTTTGTATAAATGAGGTGGACTGACCCAATGATAACTCCTAGAGCCATTGTCTGTCTGGACTCATGCTGGAAATTCAGCAGTATATTTTAATGTCACTATTATAAATAGAAACTGAGGCTGAAACACTGCTCCCAGTCCCATTATTGTGAAGGTACAATTCTACCCAGGAAGCCTGTAGGCTCTCCTCCTGCTGCTCAGGCCTCCCTCTGATGTGGCACTGAACTGCTGCTGTGGCAATTGGGGTTCATGTAAGATGTGAGCTGCCAGCTGTGAGCTGTGTGCTGTGGGCTGTTACTCAGTGGTATAGAGTAGGAGTCAAGAGAAGACACTAGCCATCAGGAGAGGGCAAGCAGGAGTTCTTTAGATCAGTGCTCAGGGAGTACAGAGCCATTACTTTATTTATTTATTTGAGATGGAGTTTCGTTCTTTTCCCCCAGGCTGGAGTGCAATGGTACGATCTCGGCTCACTGCAATCTCCGCCTCCTGGGTTCAAACTATTCTCCTGTCTCAACTTCCCAAGTAGCTGAGATTATAGGCGCATGCCACCACGCCCGGCTAATTTTGTATTTTTAGTAGAGATGGGGGTTTCATCGTATTGGTCAGGCTGGTCTCGAACTCCTGACTTCAGGCAAGCCATCCGCCTCGGCCTCAAATGTGCTAGGATTACAGGTGTGAACTCCCATGCCGGGCCAGAGCCATTACTTTAAAATGTAAATAGCCAAAAAGATAGCACCCTATTTAACTATTTATGTAGGAGATTGAGAGCCTACAGTCAGCAGGCACCTGGCTTCAAGGTGCAAAACTACCTCTTGTCATGAAACTGTGAAGCTTATTTTGGCATCAACTAGAACCAATGAGCATACACAGATGGCCTCCCCAATTACGAGGTGAATTTAGGATGAACTATTTATGATATGATGTAAATTCTTCTACTGGATAAATTATGGTGACTGCCTTTCTGTCTTTGCAATCTCTTAAGTGGCTTGAATGTGAAACATGTCACATTCTGGATTACAAGTGTTCAGAAAACCAACAGGAGACTTCTTCTGCATTGTGAGATGTCAGTATAGACATCTTAAAGCGCCCCCTTTGAGAGTGTGGCTCTTTGAGGTTTTCGTATCTTGTTTAATGACCTGCTACAGTTATGGGAGAGTCTCCAGGTGTAAATAGAATCTAATGGCAGGATCTATACGTGTAAACAAACATTTTTGGAGTAACAAAGTAGCCAGAGCCATGACCACAACTATCACTACCTGTAAAAAAATGTAATATTTGAGTAGAGTATTCTTGTCCTTCCTTTTACCCACGAGCTGGCTAGTCAGGTCAGGGAAGTTTCATTTTCTATTTAGAGTAAGCCTGAGTCTCTCCTGCTTGGCTTATCATTGGGCCATCAGCTCAAAGTCACTGGGAACCCTCTCACAATCACCTAGGCATTTTTGAGACATTTAAGGATGTCCGGAAGAGAACGGTTTCAGGCTGAAAAGAGTGGTATATTCTGCTTCTGTCTCGGTTTAAGAGAAATGAGTTATCCTGTGCTTGTTCCTCCTCTCATTCAAGAGATACCTTTGGTTGGTACCCAGATGACAGTTTCTTCAGTTTCCTGGTATTTGGGTGAGAAACATGGAGAAAGTCTGGAGACTCAAAGAGATAAACTAATTGCTTTCATTTCATTTGGCTATTCAAAGATAGATGAAACAGTTGTGGTCCCAACCATCTAGAAACTAGTCCAGACTAGCAAATGGATACATGGTTGAAGTAAGCAACATATGGCTGGTACAATGAATAGATGTGCGCAGAAAACTTGGGCTTTATTTGGTACATGTTCTTTATACTGTTGTGACTTCAGATGTCATCACCTGAAGGGATGTTTATGGACAGAAAAGTTGTTATCATTTATATTTTTTACCTTGCTAAATATATTATTTATCTTCTAATAAAATTACCCTAGAACACCTTAAAAGATTTGTTTAAGTTGCTTATGAAAATATAAAATTGACAGGGAAGTGACTAAAACAAATTAAAATTACACAAATCTTAAGATTCAAGTTTCTCTTAGGTAAGCTTAGGAAAAACAAAACTTAAAATACTCCAGTAGCATAGAAAACAGAATTCTACATAACGTCCACTTCCTGACCCTGTTCTGTTCAAATTCACCCTTTATGGGGGCCTTATTTAGGTCTGGCCCCACCCTGGAATCTTGATGTATTTGACTGCCTTTCTAGAGCTAGTGCTCACAATTTTCTGAAATCTAAAAGCAGATAAATGGAAAAAAGTATACATTTTAGGGCCTAATCTTTTAATTTTTTAAAATTATACTTTAAGTTCTAGGATACATGTGCACAACGTCACATGGTGCCATGTTGGCTTGCTGCACCCACCAACCAGTCATTTACATGAGGTATTTATCCCAATGTCATCCCTCCCCTAGTCCCCCACCCCATGACAGGCCCCAGTGTGTGATGCTCCCCACTCTGTGTCTAAATGTTCCCATTGTTCAACTTCCATCCATCAGTGAGAACATGCAGTGTTTGATTTTCTGTACCTGTGATAGTTTGCTCAGAATGATGGTTTCCAGCTTCGTCCATGTCCCTACAAAGGACATGAACTCATCCCTCTTCATGGCTGCGTAGTATTCCATGGTGTATATGTTCCACATTTTCTTGATCCAGTCTATCATTGATGGACATTTGGGTTGGTTCCAAGTCTTTGCTATTGTGAATAGCACCGCAATAAACATGCATGTGCATGTGTCTTTATAGTAGCATGATATATAATCCTTTGGGTATATACCCAGTATTCGGATCACTGGGTCAAATGGTATTTCTAGTTCTAGATCCTTGAGGAATCGCCACACTGTTTTCTACAATGGTTGAGCTAGTTTACACTCCCACCAACAGTGTAAAAGTGTTCCTATTTCTCCACATCCTCTCCAGCATCTGTTTCCTGACTTTTTAATGACTGCCATTCTAACTGGTGTGAGATGGTATCTCATTGTGGTTTTGATTTGTATTTCTCTGATGACCAGTGATGATGAGCATTTTTTCATGTGTCTGTTGGCTGCATTAATGTCTTCTTTTGAGAAGTGTCTGTTCATATCCTTTGCCCACTTTTTGATGGGGTTATTTTTTCTTGTAAATTTGTTTTTTTGTTTTTTTTTTTTGAGACGGAGTCTTGCTCTGTCACCCAGGCTGGAGTGCAGTGGCCGGATCTCAGCTCACTGCAAGCTCCGCCTCCCGGGTTCACGCCATTCTCCTGCCTCAGCCTCCCGAGTAGCCGGGACTACAGGCGCCCGCCACCTCGCCCGGCTAGTTTTTTGTATTTTTTAGTAGAGACGGGGTTTCACCGTGTTAGCCGGGATCGTCTCTCGATCTCCTGACCTCGTGATCCGCCCATCTCGGCCTCCCAAAGTGCTGGGATTACATGCTTGAGCCACCGCGCCCGGCTCTTGTAAATTTGTTTAAGTTCATTGTAGATTCTGGATATTAGCCGTTTGTCAGATGGGTAGATTGTAAAATTTTTCTCCCATTCCATAGGTTGCCTGTTCACTGATGGTAGTTTCTTTTGCTGTGCAGAAGATTTTTAATTTAATTAGATCCCATTCGTCTGTTTTGGCTTTTGCTGCCATTACTTTTGGTGTTTTAGTCAATGAACTCCTTGTCCATGTGTATGTCCTGAATGGTATTGCCTAGGTTTTCTTCTATGGCTTTTATGGTTTTAGGTCTAACACATAAGTCTTTAATACATCTTGAATTAATTTTTGTATAAGGTGTAAGGAAGGGATCCAGTTTCAGCTTTCTACATATGGCTAGCTAGTTTTCCCAGAACCATTTATTAAATAGGGAATCGTTTCTCCATTTCTTGTTTTTGTCAGGTTTGTCAAAGATCAGATGGTTGTAGACGTGTGGTGTTATTTCTGAGGCCTTGTTCTATTCCTTTGGTTTGTTTATCTGTTTTGGCACCAGTACCATGCGCGCCAGGCTGGAGTGCAGTGGCGGGATCTCAGCTCACTGCAAGCTCCGCCTCCCGGGTTCACGCCATTCTCCTGACTCAGCCTCCCGAGTAGCTGGGACTACAGGCGCCTGCCACCGCGCCCGGCTAGTTTTTTGTATTTTTTAATAGAGACGGGGTTTCACCGTGTTAGCCAGGATGGTCTCGGTCTCCTGACCTCGTGATCCACCCGTCTTGGCCTCCCAAAGTGCTGGGATTACAGGCTTGAGCCACCGCGCCCGGCCCATGCTGTTTTTGTTACTGTAGCCTTGTAGTATAGTTTGAAGTCAGGTAGCATGATGCTTCCAGTTTTGTTCTTTTGGCTTAGGATTGTCTTGGCAATGAGGGCTCTTTTTTGGTTCCATATGAACTTTAAAGTAGTTTTTTCCAATTCTGTGAAGAAAGTCAATGGTAGCTTGATGGGGATGGCATTGAATCTATAAATTACCTTGGGCAGTATGACCATATTCATGACATTGATTCTTCCTATGCATGAGCATGGAATGTTCTTCATTTGTTTGTGTAATTTTTTATTTCATTGAGCAGTGGTTTGTAGTTCTCCTTGAAGAGGTCCTTCACATCCCTTGTGAGTTGCATTCCTAGGTATTTTATTCTCTTTGTAGCAATTGTGAATGGGAGTTCACTCATGATTTGGCTCTCTGTTTGCCTGTTATTGGTGTATAGGAATGCTTGCGATTTTTGCATATTGATTTTGTATTTTGAGACTTTGCTGAAGTTGCTTATCAACATAAGAAGATTTGGGGCTGAGAAGATGGGTATTCTAAATATACAATCATGTCATCTGCAAACAGGGACAATTTGACTTCCTCTTTTCCTAATTGAATACTCTTTATTTCTTTCTCCTGCCTGATTGCCCTGGCCAGAACTTCCAACACTATGTTGAATAGGAGTAGTGAGAGAGGGCATCCCTGTCTTGTGCCAGTTTTCAAAGGGAATGTTTCCAGGTTTTGCCCATTCAGTATGATATTAGCTGTGGGTTTGTCATAAATAGCTTATTATTTTGAGATACATTCTTTTTTTTTTTTTTTTTTTTGAGACGGAGTCTCACGCTGTTGCCCAGGCTGGAGTGCAGTGGCGCGATCTCGGCTCACTGCAAGCTCCGCCTCCCAGGTTCCCGCCATTCTCCTGCCTCAGCCTCCTGAGTAGCTGGGACTACAGGCGCCCGCCACCGCGCCCGGCTAATTTTTTGTATTTTTAGTAAAGAGGGGGTTTCACTGTGGTCTCGATCTCCTGACCTTGTGATCCGCCCGCCTCGGCCTCCCAAAGTGCTGGGATTACAGGCTTGAGCCACCGCGCCCGGCCTTGAGATACATTCTATCAATACCTAGTTTATTGAGAGTTTTAAGCATGAAAGGCTGTTGAATTTTGTCAAAAGCCTTTTCTGCATCTATTGAGATAATCATGTGGTTTTTGTCATTGGTTCTGTTTATGTGATGGATTACCTTTCTTGATTTGCTTATGTTGAACCAGTCTTGCATCCCAAAGATGAAGCCAACTTGATCTTGGTGAATAAGCTTTTTGATGAATCCAACAGCAGTTGGATTCAGTTTGCCAGTATTTTATTCAGGATTTTCGCATCAATGTTCATCAGGGATATTGGTTTAAAATTCTCTTTTTTTGTTGTGTCTCGGCCTGGCTTTGGTATCAGGATGATGTTGGCCTCACAAAATGAGTTAGGGAGGATTCCCTTTTTTTCTATTGATCGGAATAGTTTCAGAAGAAATGGTACCAGCTCCTCTTTGTACCTCTGGTAGAATTTGGCTGTGAATCTGTCCGGTTCTGGACTTTTTGTGGCTGGTAGGCTGTTAATTATTGCCTCAATTTCAGAGCCTGTTATTGGTCTCTTCAGAGATTCAAATTCTTCCTGGTTTAGTCTTGGGAGGGTGTATGCATCCAGGAATCTATCCATTTCTTCTAGATTTTCTAGTTTATTTGTGTAGAGGTGTTTATAGTATTCTCTGATGGTAGCTTGTATTTCTGTGGAATTGGTGGTGATATCTCCTTTATCATTTTTTATTTTGTCTATTTGATTCTTCTCTCTTTTCTTCTTTATTAGTCTTGCTAGTGGTCTATCAATTTTGTCGATCTTTTCAAAAAACGAGCTCCTGGATTCATTGATTTTTCAAAGGGTTTTTATGTCTCTATCTCCTTCAGTTCTGTTCTGATCTTAGTTATTTCTTGCCTTCTGCTTGCTTTTGAATTTGTTTTCTCTTGCTTCTCTAGTTCTTTTAATTGTGATGTTAGGGTGTCGATTTTAGATCTTTCCTGCTTTCTCTTGTGGGCATTACAGCTATAAATTTCCCTCTACACATTGCTTTAAATGTGTTCCAGAGATTCTGGTACGTTGTGTCTTTGTTCTCATTGGTTTCAAAGAACTTATTTATTTCTGCCTTCATTTCGTTATTTACCTAGTAGTCATTCAGGAGCAGATTGTTCAGTTTCCATGTAGTCATGCGGTTTTGAGTGAGTTTCTTAATTTTGAGTTCTAATTTGATTGCACTGTGGTCTGAGAGACAGTTTGTTGTGATTTCTGTTCTTTTACATTTGCTGGGCAGTGCTTTACTTCCAACTATGTGGTCAATTTTGGAATAAGTGCAATGTGGTGCTGAGAAGAATGTATATTCTGTTGATTTGGGGTGGAGACTTCTGTAGATATCTATTAGGTCCGCTTGGTGCAGAGCTGAGTTCAAGTCATGGATATCCTTGTTAACCTTCTGTCTTGTTGATCAGTCTGATATTGACAGTGGGGTGTTAAAGTCTCCCACTATTATTGTGTGGGAGTCTAAGTCTCTTTATACGTCTCTGAGGACTTTCTTTATAATCTCAATGTTTCTGTATTGGCTGCATATATATTTAGGATAGTTAGCACTTCCTGTTGAATTGATCCCTTTACCATTATGTAATGGCCTTCTTTGTCTCTTTTGATCTTTGTTGGTTCAAAGTCTGTTTTATCAGAGACTAGGATTGCAACTCCTGCTTTGATTTTTTGCTTTCCATTTGCTTAGATATCTTCCTCCATCCCTTTATTTTGAGCCTGTGTGTGTCTCTGCATGTAAAAACGGGTCCTGACTCTTTATCCAATTTGCCATTCTGTGTCTTTTAATTGGAGTGTTTAGCCCATTTACATTTAAGGGTAATATTTTTATGTGTGAATTTGATCCTGTCATGATGTTAGCTGGTTATTTTGCCTGTTAGTTGATGCAGTTTCTTCCTAGCATCGATGGTCTTTACAATTTGGCATGTTTTTGCAGGCTGGTACTGGTTGATCCTTTCCATGTTTAGTGCTTCCTTCAGGAGCTCTTGTAGGGCAGGACTGGTGGTGAAAAAAATCTCTCAGCATTTGCTTGTCTGTAAAGGATTTTATTTCTCCTTCACTTATGAAGCTTAGTTTGGCTGGATATGAAATTCTGGGTTGAATGTGGCTGGGCGAGGGTGTTCATGCGTGTAATCCCAACACGTTGGGAGGCCGAGGCGGGCAGATCACGAGATCAAGAGATGCAGACCATCCTGGCTAACATGGTGAAACCCCGTCTCTACTAAAAATACAAAAAAAATTAGCTGGGTGTGGTGGCAGGTACCTGTAGTCCCAGCTGCTCAGGAGGCTGATGCAGTAGAATGGCGTTAATCTGGAAGGTGGAGCTTGCATTGAGCCTATATTGTGCCACTGCACTCCAGCCTGGGCGACAGAGCAAGACTCCATCTCAAAAAAAAAAAAAAAATGTAGGTTGAAAATTATTTTCTTTAAGAATGTTGAATATTGGCCCCCACTCTCTTCTGGCTTGTAGAGTTTCTGCCGAGAGATCCGCAGTTAGTCTGATGGGCTTTCCTTTGTGGGTAACCTGATCTTTCTCTCTCACTGCCCTTAACATTATTTCCTTCATTTCAACCTTGGTGAATCTGACAATTATGTGTCTTGGGGTTGCTCTTCTTGAGGAGTATCTTTGTGGTGTTCTCTGTATTTCCTGAATATGAATGTTGGCATGCCTTGCTAGGTTGGGGAAGTTCTCCTGGAACTCCTGAAGATTGTTTTCCAACTTGGTTCCATTATCCTCGGCACTTTCAGGTGCACCAATCAAACATAGATTTGGTCTTTTCACATAGTCGCATATTTCTTGGAGGATTTGTTTCTTTTTACTTTTTCCTCTAAACTTCTCTTCTCACTTTATTTCATTAATTTGATCTTCAATCACTGATATCCTTTCTTCCAGATGATTGAATCAGCTATTGAAGCTTGTGCATGCACCACGTAGTTCATGGAGTTTTCAGCTCCATCAGGTCATTTAAGGTCTTCTCTACACTGTTTATTCTATTTAGCCATTAGTCTAATCTTTTTTTTTGTGAGACGGAGTCTTGCTCTGTCACCCAGGCTGGAGTGCACTGGCCAGATCTCGGCTCACCGCAAGCTCTGCCTCCCAGGTTCACGCCATTCTCCTGCCTCAGCCTCCCGAGTAGCTGGGACTACAGGCGCCCGCCACCTCGCCCCGCTAGTTTTTTGTATTATTTAGTAGAGACGGGGTTTCACCGTGTTAGCCAGGATGATCTCGATCTCCTGACCTCGTGATTCGCCCGTCTCGGCCTCCCAAAGTGCTGGGATTACAAGCTTGAGCCACCACGCCCAGCCTAATCTTTTTTTAAGGTTTTTAGCTTCCTTGCGATGGGTTTGAACATCCTCCTTTAGCTTGGAGAAGTTTGTTATTACCTACCTTCTGAAGCCTACTTCTGTCAACTCATCCAAGTCATTCTCTGTCCAGCTTTGCTCCATTGCTGGTAAGGAGCTGCCATTCTTTGGAAGAGAAGAGGCGCTCTGGTTTTCAGAATTTTCAGCTTTTATGCTCTGGTTTCTCCCCATCTTTGTGGTTTTATCTACCTTTGTTCTTTGATGTTGGTGACCTACTTGAGGAGGCAGTCTCTCCATTCTCAGAGCTCAAACACCGTGCTTGGGGAACCACTTCTCCCTTCAGAGCTGTCAGACAGGGACGTTTAAGTTTGCAGAAGTTTCTGCTGCCTTTTGTTCAGCTATGCCCTGCCCCCAGAGGTGGAGTTTACAGAAGCAGCTGACCTTGCTGAGCTTTGGTGGGCTCTGCCCATTTTGAGCTTCCCTTGCCACTTTGTTTACCTACTCAAGACTCAGCAATGGTGGACGCCCCTCCCCCTGCCAGGCTGCTGCCTCGCAGGTTGATCTCAGACTGCTGCACTAGCAGTGAGCAAGGTTCCGTGGGTGTGGGACCCGCTGAGCCAGGCGCGGGATATAATCTCCTGGTGTGCCCTTTGCTAAGACCATTGGAAAAGTGCAGTATTTGGGCAGGACAGTGTCCCGATTTTCCAGGTACAGTCTGTCACAGCTCTTCCCTCGGCTAGGAAAGGGAAATCCCCTGACCCCTTGCACTTCCTGGGTGAGGCGATGCCCTTCCCTGCTTTGGTTCACCCTCCATGGGCTGCACCCACTGTCCAACCAGTCCCAGTGAGATGAACCAGGTAGCTCCGTTGAAAATGCAGAAATCACCCATCTTCTACATCAATCACGCTGGGAGCTGCAGACCCCAGCTGTTCCTATTCGGCCATCTTGGAACAACTTAAATTTTTTTTATTAAAACCAGCGTCTACAGAAACATTACATTTAGCAACTTAATATTCTTGCAAACCCAGTAGTTGCCCCACAAGTCAGCAAACAAGTAAATATAAACACAATACAAATTTATTACTTAATGAACATTGCATTAGTCATGTGTAAATGTTGTTTTCCAAATACAGACTTATACAGACATCACTGCCTTCTGTTTTCTCTGTAAACTTTAAAGGACCAAAAAAATATGATACTTTAGGACAGAGATTGGTTGTCTTCATTTGTACCAAAAATATTTGTGTTGTGACAAAAGTGCTGAGTGTCAGGGACTCTGTGCTGTGCCTGCTTTCTCTAAGTAATGCTGATAATAAGCCCAGGAGAACAACATCAGCATTGTCAAGAAACTTGTTTAAAACACCCATTCATGGACCCTTTCCAGACTTGCAGATTCATATTACATACAGTAGGGCCAAAATTACCAAGTGACTTAGAAGCTCATTAAAGCTTCAGAGGCAGTGCTTAGCTAAGTGGTTATCAGCTCTGGTTTCTAAATAGGATTACTTAGACAATTTGCAGATATCTCTACTTCTGCCCTCCCCACAGGCTCTATTTATTGATCTGGAAGTATTCATTCTTTTTTTTTTAATTAAAGGCTTCATGTTACTGTAAGGTGATGTCAGAATCAAATATGAGGGGTTCAAGATACATTTTAAGTGTTAAGTTTCATCTTTGCACTAACGGTGGTCACAGGGTTTATTTTGTTTGGATTAGGTAGGGACAGGTCAATGTGGCTCACGTTACCATTATTGTAGCAGAAATTGCTGGTGTCTGTGGCTGGGGAGGGCACCTAAGGGCAGAAAAGAGAAAACTATTTTTTTGTTTTTGCATAGAGCAGCTCATTGTTTCTGAATCTCTTCTGTTATAAAGGACACAAATGTGTGAACTTTTTTTGCAGGTCTTGGTTCTTCTGCCTGTGTGTGTGGTGTCAGCAGGTAAACAGGTAATTCTGACAACTTTAAAAGCATATTCTCAAGATGCTGGTAGAATTTGTCCAGAGAATCTTATCTGAGGAGGAATCCCAGAGAGGGAGAAAAGGAAAAAACAAAACAAAACAAAACAAAAAAGGCTTTAAAAAAACACAAAACAAAACAAAAAACATGTCTCTAATCAAGAACTGTGTCCCCTCTGCCTCCTGAAATGTTACGTGTTTAGTTCTTGCCAAACTTTACTTCTCTACTTGTGCTTGTCCTACCTAATGAGTTTGCTTTAACTACTTTTACAAATTCTTATGATACTCAGAGGTCTCTGAAAAATATTTTTCTTATCGGCCGGGCACGGTGGCTCAAGCCTGTAATCCCAGCACTTTGGGAGGCCGAGATGGGCGGATCACGAGGTCAGGAGATCGAGACCATCCTGGCGAACACGGTGAAACCCTGTCTCTACTAAAAAATACAAAAAAAACTAGCCGGGCGAGGTGGCGGGCGCCTGTAGTCCCAGCTAGTCAGGAGGCTGAGGCAGGAGAATGGCGTGAACCCGGCAGGTGGAGCTTGCAGTGAGCTGAGATCTGGCCACTGCACTCTAGCCTGGGCGACAGAGCGAGACTCTGTATAAAAATATATATATATATTTCTTATCTATCAGAGCCTTCTCTAAATTCTCTACCTCAAGGCTTCTTATATGCCATGCAGAACTCACTATGAATTTATGATCTGCAATATTAAAAATGTCCTTTTTATGGCTGTTAAATATAGGAAGATGTAGATACTCAAGATTCATATTGAGGAAAAGCTGTGGCCCTTAGTAAAAATGGAGGACATGTAATGTGGAGCTTCCATCTGTATCCATTAGCTGTATGCAGAACAGAATTAAGAAAATGCTTACATAAACTGGATGACAATTATTAGCCAGAAAGCTCTGGAAAAAAAAAATTAGAAGAAACCTGTTCTCTACGGTGCTAAAGAAAGACTATTTCACATCACTACTAAAACTACAGAATATGAGATGTATTTGTATCTTAAATTTTGCAAAAAACTGATGTTACTTTATAGTTAAATTCAGACTGTAACTTACTTTTGGAAGGCACTATCCCAGAAGTGATGCTCTGTTCTTCTGTGTGTATCAGCAAATAATAAAAATTTGTCCAAGTTCAGTTGATGTTAATTATTCACCTGGTTAAACAGCTCTCTGACACGCCGGGCATGGTGGCTCAAACTCCTGTAATCCCAGCACTTTTGGAGGTGGGTGGATCAACTGAGGTCAGGAGTTCAAGACCAACCTGAGCAATATGGTGAAACCCTATCTCTCCTAAAAATACAAAAATTAGCCAGGCGTGGTGGCATGCACCTATAGTCCCAGCTATTTGGGAGGCTGAGGCAGAAGAATCGCCTGAACCCAGGAAGTGGCAGTTGCAGTAAGCGAGATTGTGCCACTGCATTCCAGCCTGGGGGACAGAGCGAGACTTCATCTCAAAATGAGTAAACAAATAAATAAATGAAAAGCTCTCTGACATAATTTTTCACTATAGAGTTAATTATTTTTCTCTTTATCATTAAGTATCTTTATGTAGGTGTTGTGCATAAACCATCACATTTAATCTGGCAGCTACACTTTTGTCTTAGATTTTCCTTGTGTATATCTGTCTTTGAAAAATGAAGGCTCTCATCTCTGGTTACAGGCCAGAAAAACTGGAAAAAAGGCCAGGTGCGGTGGCTCACACCTGTAATCCCAGCACTTTGGGAGGTTGAGGCAGGCAGATTACCTGAGGTCAGGAGTTTGAGAGAAGCCTGACCAACATGGTGAAACCCCATCTCTACTAAAAATACAAAACATTAGCTGGGCATGGTGGCATGTGCCTGTAGTCCCAGTTACTTGGGAGGCTGAGTCAGGAAGAATGGCTTGAACCTGGGAGACGGAGGTTGCAGTGGGCCGATATCGCATCATTGCACTTAAGCCTGGGCGACAAGAACAAAACTCCGTCTCAAAACAAACAAAAAAAAAATAAACAAAAAACTGGGAAAAACCATGCTCCTACACTTACTGAATGTTTGACAAAATATTATTCTCGGGTCAAAAACAGGCATTACTGGTGAGCTTCTCAGAAATTCAGAAACTCGGCCGGGCGCGGTGGCTCAAGCCTGTAATCCCAGCACTTTGGGAGGCCGAGGCGGGTGGATCACGAGGTCAGGAGATCGAGACTATCCTGGCTAACATGGTGAAACCCCGTCTCTACTAAAAATACAAAAAACTAGCCTGGCGTGGTGGCGGGCGCCAGTAGTCCCAGCTACTTGGGAGGCTGAGGCCGGAGAATGGCGTGAACCCGGGAGGCGGAGCTTGCAGTGAGCCGAGATCACGCCACTGCACTCCAGCCTGGGAGACACAGCGAGACTCCGTCTCAAAAAAAAAAAAAAAAAAAAAAAAGAAAAAAAAAGAAATTCAGAAACTCGGATTTATTCCAGATCTTCTAAAATAAATATGCATAACAAGATCTCCAGCTTATTGTACACATTAAAATTTGAGAGGCACCTTCTAACTCAATGTGTCTTTTTGATCTGAAAAATATAAACAACTCATTCTGTGTGATGTGAATATAGCAGTCAAAAATTACATGTCTGTGTTCATGCCCTTAATTTTATACTTTTATTATCCAGAAAAGTATCTTACATAAACTGATGGTGTGGATCTTATGCCATTTTCTTCTCTCAGAGTTAGAGAATACATTAGAGAAGATTTCTGTGTTGAAAACTATTCTGTTGGATAATATTCATCTTCCTATAAGTTAGAATCCATTGTCTTTACTGTCATTTCACATTGAGTCAAATTAAAAATTCTGCCCATGGCCACATGGTAAATATATGCATTTCTGTGTGTGCGTGCGTGTATGTGTGTATGTGTGTGTGTGTGTTTCAGGGACCATTGACATTTAGGGCTGTCACCACATAATTTTCTCTGGAGGAGTGGCAATGCCTGAATTCTGCTGAGCAGAATTTATATAGAAATGTGATGTTAGAGAACTACAGAAACCTGGTGTTTCTGGATGAGAATAATTTAAATAAACAATTCCTATTATACCCTAAATGTTTCATTTCTCTTTTCTGTAGAATATGTTTTAGTAATTTATTCTTTGCATATATGAGTTTCAGATCCCTGTTTTCTGAAAGTGTAGGTAGGAATTTATTCAAGATGTTTTATTTTTACCTGAACTATCCACATTCCTGAGCTGATCTGTATCTTTCACTCTACATTAGTGGTACTTCCAGAAATTTAGTGGCACAAAATATTGTTGCCCACACCTTAAAATTTAATTGCCACAACTAATTTGTGATTCAGTAGTACTGGGTAGTAAAATTGAGAACCTACTAATTGAAAATATTTTCTAGATATTTAGAAATTTCTGTTATAAATGGTGGGTTTGGGGATTAATTTACTGTACTATTCTGTTACTTTTTGTCATTTTTTTTTGAGAGGGAGTCTTGCTCTGTCACCCAGGCTGCAGTGTAGTGGCATGATCTTGGCTTACTGCAACCTCCGCCTCCTGGGTTCAAGTGACTCTCCTGCCTTAGCCTCCTGAGTAGCTGGAATTACAGGCATGTGCCACCATGCCTGGGTAATTTTTTGTGCTTTTAGTAGAGATCAGGTTTCACCTTGTCAGCCAGGATGGTCTCCATCTCCTGACCTCATGATGTGCCCACCTCGGCCTCCCAAAGTGCTGAGATTGCAGGCATGAGCCACTGTAATCTGGCCATATTCTATCACATTCTTTTTACTGAGCATGTTATTTTGAGAATGTGAGCAAGATTCATGACATTTATTTATTTATTTATTTATTTATTTATTTTTATTTTTTTTTTTTGAGACGGAGTCTCGCTGTGTCTCCCAGGCTGGAGTGCAGTGGCGTGATCTCGGCTCACTGCAAGCTCCGCCTCCCGGGTTCATGCCATTCTCCCGCCTCAGCCTCCCAAGTAGCTGAGACTACAGGTGCCCGCCACCACGCCCGGCTAGTTTTTTGTATTTTTAGTAGAGATGGGGTTTCACCATGTTAGCCAGGATAGTCTCGATCTCCTGACCTCGTGATCCACCCGCCTCGGCCTCCCAAAGTGCTGGGATTACAGGCTTGAGCCACCGCACCCGGCCTCATGACATTTATTTTTAATGAAACAAGTATTGCTGTCTCTAAACCAGACCTGATCACTTTTCTGGAGCAGGGAAAAGAGCCCTGGAATATGAAGAGACATGAAATGGTAGCCAAACCCCCAGGTAGGTGAGAGGGAACGCAATGGACAACACAGATGAAAGGTTTAATGGTTAAGAAGGAAGCCAGTTCTCAAAATGTGATCTGAGAAGCTCTGCTCCAAAGGAAGTAGTTTCTGGGAAGCCTGAGATTTTTAAAATACTGAGATTTTTAAAAGCCTGAGATTTTAAAAATGGGGGTATCTTCTGTCTTATGCTTTAAAATTCTCTAAGGATTCTACTTTCCCTTCAATGATCTTTCTTCAAGTTTACAGTGACAGCCAAAGACATCTTCATGGGATAGAAGAAGCTGCACAATCTGACTGTGTTTCTATTGTTACTGGGGACACACAAATATCTGCATAGTTTTGAGAAACTCTATGTTTTAAAAAAAAAAAAAAACTGGCTTCTTCACCTTACAATTGCTCTCTTATCATGTGATATGTTCAGTTCCTCTTGTCTTCTGCCACAATTGTAAGCTTCCTGAGACCCTCACCAGAAGCAGACAATGGCACACACTTCTTGTACAGTCTGCCAAACTGTGAGCCAAATAAATCTTTTTTCTTTATAAATTATCCACTCTCTGGTAATTCTCTATATGCAAAACAATTAATAAAGTCTATAATGTCTACATTTTCTGGTTTCTGGTTACTCTTTTATCTGAATTTTCTATTTATTGAAAATTGGGTCTTAATGTCTACAACTGTTATGTTGCTATGTATTTCTTGCTTCACTTTTGTCAATATTTATATATTTTGGAGACATATTTTTATACATAAATATACATATAAATAGATATGATAGTTATAGATTTCTGGTAAGTTGACCATTTTACCATTATATAATATCAATCTTTGTTTCATACGAGTACTTGACTTAAAGCATATTTTGTCCAACATAGTTATGACCACCTCACCTAATTGTGGCTACTATTTACATGAAATATAGATTTTTTTTTATTCTGTTACTTACAGCCTATTTGACTAAGTGCTAAAATGGGTCTATTGTAGAGAATACATTGTATGGTTTTATTCCTAAGCCACCCAGGCATCTTATTTCTTTTCCTTTTAATTAATTAATTTATAAAATAAGGTTTCACTCTCTCGACCAGACTGGTCTGTAGTAGTGTGAACATGGCTGTGAGCTGCAGCCTCAACCTCTCAAACTCAGAAGATCCTCTCATTTCAGCCTCTCAAGTAGCTGGGTTACGGGCATGCGCCATCATGCCCAGCTAGTTTTCTGTAGAGACTGAGTTTTGTCAAGTTGCCCAGGCTGGTCTTAAACTTCTGGGATCAAGTAATCAGCCCACCTTGGCCTCCCAAAGTCCTGGGATTACATTTCATTCTATTAAGTAGTTTAATTAATTTATATTTAAAATGATTGCTTAAAAAATGACGTTACTATTATCAGTTTTACTCTTATTGTTTTATGTGTTTTTTGTAGATATATATTTTTTCATTTCCTGCTATACTGACTACATTTTTTGTCTAATTTTGTAGTGACGTGCTTTACTCGTTCCTTCATTTTATTTTGCATAGTTTCTACAAAACATTTGTAATCAGCAGGGCACAGTGGCACACGCCTGTAATCCTAGCACTTTTGGGAGGTGGAGGCAGGCAGATGGCCTGAGCTCAGGAGTTCGAGACCAGCCTGGGCAACAAAAAAAATACAAAAAATACAAAAAATAAGCTGGGTGTGGCAGGGTGCACCTGTAGTCTCAGGTATGCAGGAGGCTGAGGAGAATTGCTTGAACCTGGGAGGGGCAAGTTGCAGTGAGCTGAGATCTCACCATTGCACTCCAGCCAGGGAAACAGAGTAAGACTCCATTTAAAAAAAAAAAAAGTTTGTAATCTTCTTGAAAAATAGACATTATGTAAAACATCTTAAAGTTAAAACAGTATGTTTTAATTTCATAACAACTTCAACTGAATACAAAAACTATACCTCTATATTTTCCAGTTTGTTATGAATATTTTAGTATTACAAATTATACTATTTTATATTGTATATCCACAGATTTATACACATTTATATATTTTTTATATTCTGTAGAAAAATGTTAAGGGTTTTATGCACCATCATTATGATAGTAAAGAATTCTATATGCCTCTGTATATTTACATTTAATAGGCCGGGTACATTGGCTCACGCCTGTAATCCCAGCACTTTGGGAGGCTGAGGCAAGCAGATCACAAGGTCAGGAGATCGAGGCCATCCTGGCTAACACTAAGAAACCCCATCTCTACTAAACACACAAAAAATCAGCCAGGCGTGATGGCAAGTACTTGTAGTCCCAGCTACTCAGGAGACTGAGGCAGGAGAATCATTTGAACTGGGGAGGCAGAGGTTGCAGTAAGCTGAGATCGTGCCACTGCACTCCAACCTGGGTGACAGAGTGAGATTCCATCTCAAAAAATTAAAAAAAAATTACATTTCATAAAGTGCTTTATATTTATATAATGTTTTATGATGCTGTCCAGCATCATTTTATTTTTCGATGTAAAGGACTCATTTAGCATTTCTCTTGTTTTATATTCAGAGTCTCATTATTTTGCTCAGGCTGACCTCTGGGCCTCAAGTGATCTGACTGCCTTGGCCTCCTAAAGGTGTAGGGTTACAGGCATAAACCACTGTCCCTGGGTACCATTTAGCATTTTTTTTTTTTTTTCAGACAGAGTCTCACTTTCTCACCCACGCTGGAGTGCTGTGGTGCAGTCTCAGCTCACCACAACCTCTGCCTCCCGAGTTCAAGTGCTTCTCCTGCCTCAGCATCTTGAGTTAAATTCAGACTGTAACTTACTTTTGGAAGGTACTATCCTAGAAGTGATACTGTGTCCAATTATTCACTTGGTTAAAAGCTCTCTGACATGCCAGGCGTGGTGGCTCACTCCTGTAATCCCAGCACTTTGGGAGATGGGTGGATCACCTGAGGTCAGGAGTTCGAGACCAACCTAAGCAATATGGTGAAACCCCATCTCTACTAAAAAAAAAAAAAAAAAAAAAGAGCCAGGTGTGGTGGCATGCACCTATAGTCCCAGCTGCTTGGGAGGCTGAGGCAGGAGAATTAGAATTGCTTGAACCCAGGAGGCGGCGGTTACAGTGAGCCGAGATAGTGCCACTGCATTCCAGTCTGGGGGACAGAGCAAGACTTTGTCTCAAAACGAGTAAATAAATAAATAAATAAATAAAAAGCGGCCGGGTGCCGTGGCTCACGCCTATAATCTCAGCACTTTGGGAGGCCGAGGTGGGCAGATCACGAGGTCAGGAGATCGAGACCATCCTGGCTAACACGGTGAAACCCCGTCTCTACTAAAAATACAAAAAATTAGCCGGGTGTGGTGGTGGATGCCTGTAGTCCCAGCCACTCAGGAGGCTGAGGCAAGAGAATGGCGTGAACCTGGGAAGTGGAGTTTGCAGTGAGCCAAGATCAGGCCACTGCACGCCAGCCTGGGCAACAGAGCAAAACTCTGTCTCAGAAAAAATAAAATAAAATAAAATAAAAAATAAAAATCTGACATCATTTTTCACTATAGAGTTAATTGTTTTTCTCTTTATTATTAAGTATTTTTATATAGCTGTTGTGCATAAACCACTACATTTAATCCGGCAGCTACTTTTCTTTCTTAGATTTTCTTTGTGTATATCTGTCTTTGAAAAATGAAGGCTCTCAGCCGGGCCCGGTGGCTCAAGCCTGTAATCCCAGCACTTTGGGAGGCCAAGACGGGCGGATCACGAAGTCAGGAGGTCGAGATCATCCTAGCTAACACGGTGAAACCCCGTCTCTACTAAAAAATACAAAAAACTAGCCGGGCGAGGTGGCGGGCGTCTGTAGTCCCAGCTACTCGGGAGGCTGAGGCAGGAGAATGGTGTGAACCCGGGAGGTGGAGCTTGCAGTGAGCTGAGATCCGGCCACTGCACTCCAGCCTGGGTGACAGAGCAAGACTCCGTCTCAAAAAAAAAAAAAAAAAGAAAAAGAAAAAGAAAAATGAAGGCTCTCATCTCTGCTTACAGGCCAGAAAAACTGAGAAAAACAGCTAGGTGCAGTGGCTCGCACCTGTAATCCCAGCAATTTGGGAGGTTGAAGCAGGCAGATCACCCGCAGGAGTTTGAGAGAAGCCTGACCAACATGGTGAAACCCCATTTCTACTAAAAATACAAAAAATTAGCCAGGTGTGGTGGCCTGTGCCTGTAGTCCCAGCTACTTGGGAGGCTGAGTCAGGAGAATGGCTTGAACCTGGGAGGCGGACGTGGCAGTGAGCCGAGATCGCCATTGCACTCAAGCCTGGATGACAAGAGCGAAACTCTGCCTCAAAACAAACAAACTAAAAACTGGGAAAAACCATGCTCCTACACTTACTCAATGTTTGACAAAATATTATTAGCGGGTCAAAAACAGGCATTACTGGTGAGCTTCTCAGAAATTCAGAAACTCAGATTTATTCCCGATCTTCTAAAATAAATATGCATAACAAGATCTCCAGCTAATTGTACACATTAAAATTTGAGAGGCACCTTCTAACTCAATGTGTCTTTTTGCTTCCGTGGAGTGTAGTAAGTCAGCTAAAGACTTTAACACCAGTGGGGACTGCAATAATTATAGTGGCAGAGGTGAAGTAAGCTCGTGTATCTATGTCCATACCTACTGTGAATATGTGATGGGTTCATACAATAAAGCCCAAGAATCCAATTGACATTATAGCTCAAACTATGCCCATATATCCGAATGGTTCTTTTTTTCCGGAGTAGTATGTTACAATGTGAGATTATTCCGAATCCTGGTAGGATGAGAATGTAGACTTCGGGATGGCCGAAGAATCAGAATAGATGTTGATATAAGATGGGCTCACCCCCTCCAGCTGGATCAAACAAAGTGGTGTTGAGGTTACGGTCTGTTAACAGTATGATGATGCCAGCGGCTAGGACTGGTAGAGAGAGGAGGAGTAGGACTGCTGTAATTAGGACTGATCAGACAAATAGCGGGGATTGGTATTGGGATATAGCAGGGGGTTTTATGTTGATAATAGTGGTAATAAAGTTAATAGCCCCTAGAATAGAGGAAAAGCCTGTTAGGTGAAGTGAAAAGATAGTTAGGTCTACAGAGGCTCCTGGGTGGGAACAATTTCCTGCTAAGGGAGGATAGACTGTTCAACCTGTTCCAGCGCCGGCTTCTACTATGGCGGATGCGAGTAATAGCAGGAAAGAGGAGGGGAGGAGTCAGAAGCTTATGTTGTTTATGCGGGGGAATGCCATGTCAGGGGCACCGATCATTAGGGGTACTAATCAATTTCCAAAGCCTCCGATTATAATGGGTATTACTATAAAGAAGATTATGACGAATGCGTGAGCTGTGACGATAACATTGTAGATATGATCATTGCCTAGGAGGTTGCTGGGTTGGCCTAGCTCGGCTCGAATAAGAAGGCTTAAAGCTGTGCCTGACATTCCAGCTCATGTGCCGAATAGTAGATATAAGGTTCCGATATCTTTATGATTCGTTGAAAATAGTCAACTGTTGGCGAACATGGGTGGGGCGGGGTGGGAGGGTAAAATGGCTGAGTAAGCATTAGACTGTAAATCTAAAGACAGAGGTAGGCCTCTTTTTACCAGCCCCGAGGTGATTTTCATGTTAAATTGCAAATTCAAAGGAGCAGCTCTAACTCTGCCGGGGCTTCTCCCGCCTTTTTTTTTCCCTGCAGCGGGAGAAGTAGATTGAAGCCAGTTGATTAGGGTATTTAGCTGTTAACTAAACTAAATTTTTGTGGTTTTAAGTACCATTGATCTAGCAAGGGATTAAGTGATTGATTTGCATTCAGTTGATGCTGAGTGAAGTTTTGCAGTCCTTGTGTATTTCAGAAATTAAGCATGGTTTGCTTATTAAGGAAGGGCTTTGAAGGCTCTTGGTCTTACTTAACCTAAATTTCTAGGGGGTGGGTAGGGTTAGTGGGGAGATTGGTAAGAGGAGGGTAGTAAGGATGATGAGTGAAGGGAGAAGTAGTGTAGGTTTTGTGCTGGTTTTTTTGTTTTTTGTTTTTGTTTGTTTGTTTGTTTGTTTGTTTTTTTGAGACAGAGTCTCGCTTTGTTGCCCAGGCTGGAGTGCAGTGGCACAATCTCAGCTCACTGCAAGCTCAGCCTCCCGGGTTTACGCCATTCTCCTGCCTCAGCCTCCCAAGTAGCTGGGACTACAGGCGCCGGCTACCTCGCCCGGCTAGTTTTTTGTATTTTTTTTTAGTAGAGACAGGGTTTCACAGTGTTAGCCAGGATGGTCTCGATCTCCTGACATCGTGATCCACCTGTCTCGGCCTCCCAAAGTGCTGGGATTACAGGCTTGAGCCACCGCGCCTGGCTGGTTTTGTGCTTTCAAATTGTCATTTTATTTTTATGTTGTTGGATGTGGGAAATAGTGTTACAGAAGTGATTAGGTGCATATAAAAGTATAAGTTGAGTAGGGTTATGATAATTATGATGGTGGGGGTAATAAAGTTACTGTTTTTTGTTAGTTCTTGGATAATAATTCATTTAGGCAGGAAGCCAGTTAATGGGGGTAGACCCCCTATGGATAATAGGGTGGATGATGTTAACGGTATTAGTCAGGTTAATTTGCTTCAGGCGCGGGATAGTAGGAGGGTTGTGGTATTTGAGCTTAGGTTGAGTGCTAGGAATGCAGTGATTGTTAGGGTGAGGTATACAATTAGGTAGAAGATAGTGATGTTTGGGTTATATATTAATGTTGGGGTCCGCGTGTTTCCTAAACAAAGGAATGAACACACAAGACAACAAAGACAAGACAAACATGGCGGCCGCCTCGAATGGCCTGCTCTGCTTTATTTTATACAGTCATTTGTGGAATGTTGCCAAGTCACAAGACACATTGTTGTTTTTCTGACCTTTCCCTGACTTTCTGGATTTTCAAGATGTTTACACATAAACAAGCCCCCAACGCCCTGCTTCGTTTGCAAGAGCAGGACTTATTGGGAACGCCCTGCTTCGTTTGCAAGAGCAGGACTTATCGGGAACACCCTGTTTGTGAGCATGTAGTCCTCTACATATTAATATTGTTGTTATTCAGCCTATATGGGTGATTGAAAAGTATGCTAGGATTTTACGTAGTTGTGTTTGGTTGAGGCCTCCTCAGCTGCCTGTTGTGATGGATAGAATTGAAAGGGTTAGGAGGATATTTATGTTTGTTGATGGATGGATTTGATATGTAATTGAGATGGTGAAAGGAGCTGGGCACATTCCTCAGCCCCGGGCTCAAAACTCCCTGAGCCTAGCACAAACACATCCCATCCTCCCATCCCACCACCATATATCTCTCAAACTCCCTGAGCTCAGTACAAACACCACCTGGAAAGTCTCCGATAAGGAGACAGCCGTTCAAGGTTACTGAAAGCGCAGGAGCCAAAAGAATTTCTTTGTTCCCCTACAACTTTCGGGCTATAAAAAGCAAACGCTCGCATTGTTCGGGGCCCTCTTGTATACTGTGTAAAGGAGGGACCAAGTTCGAACTTGTAGTAAAGATCCTTGCCGCTTGGCTTTGACTCTGGACTCTGGTGGTCTTCTTTGGGGAACAAACAGTCTGGGCATAACATCTGGGGGCCCGTCCGGGATTCCCCAAGCCCACCAGACGCCTGGTCAACGGATCTGCTAGGATCGATCTACTGATAGGTGAGCTGGCTCGTCTCCGTTTGTCTGTCTGTGTCTGTGTGTCTGTTCTGAATCTGAATCTCTGACTCGCGAGGTCTGAAACTGAGGCTGGCACAGTCCTGGCGGACGCGCTATAGGACAGCCAGTGGAGACCGGTGGGAGACGTCCCCTGGCTCTCTTCTGATTTAAATTGCGATCTGAGTTGCCGGAGCGGGTTCGCGATCCGGGCAACAGTCTGAATCTGACCCCGGTCCCCGGGTGCGCGCCCGCTGTCTGAATCTGACCCCGGTCCCCGGGTGCGCGCCCGCTGTCTGAATTGCCCCGGTCCCCGGGTGCGCGCCCGCTGTCTGAATTGCCCCGGTCCCCGGGTGCGCGCCTGCTGTCTGAATTGCCCCGGTCCCCGGGTGCGCGCCTGCTGTCTGAATTGCCCCGGTCCCCGGGTGCGCGCCTGCTGTCTGAATTGCCCCGGTCCCCGGGTGCGCGCCTGCTGTCTGAATTGCCCCGTCCCCGGGTGCGCGCCTGCTGTCTGAATTGCCCCGGTCCCCGGGTGCGCGCCTGCTGTCTGAATTGCCCCGGTCCCCGGGTGCGCGCCTGCTGTCTGAATTGCCCCGGTCCCCGGGTGCGCGCCTGCTGTCTGAATTGCCCCGGTCCCCGGGCTCCCGGCTTCCGGGTGCGCGCCTGCTGTCTGAATTGCCCCGGTCCCCGGGCTCCCGGCTTCCGGCGCGCGCTCGCGGCCCCGGTCCCCGGGCTCCCGGCTTCCAGCGCGGATTTCCTTTACAGGGATTCCAACCCACAACCTAATTCTAACCCACATTCCTTTACAAAAAGAGACACAGAAAGTGAGACTGGAAAGAAGAGAAAATAAGTGAGAGAGAGACCATAGAGATGGAAAAGGGAGAAAGTGAGAAGGGAAATCGGAAAGAGAAAGGGGAGAAAACGGCAGACGTGGAGAGTCAGAGAAAGAGACTGAGTATAAAGGAGAAAGGACACGGGATGACAGAGAGACAGAAAGAGAAAGCGCGCGCGAATGAGATAGAAACTTAAAGAAAAGACCCTGTAAGTATGTCAATCAAAGATTTAGACAGAAACGGAAAAATTAGAGAGAGAGATAGAGGGACGGAGCAGGCGGAGGGGAGGCGGGCTCGCTGAAAGGGAAAGTAACTTTAAAAGGCTGGGGGGGCGGACGCGAGGGCGCACTTCGCGGACTAGGCCCCCCCCCCAGCCGCCTGACTCCACGGTGGCTTTACCCCTTCGGGAAATAAAACCCCCAGATGACACAGAAATCCCCAAGCTCTAGTACTGGCCATTCTCCACCAGTGATCTGTATAACTAAAAGGCTCAGAGTGCTCGGTTTTCAGACAACCCCAAAGATTTACTGGCTTTACTGGATAGTGTCATGTTCACCCACCAGCCCATTTGAGATGATTGTCAGCAGCTCCTCCGAATCTTGTTTACCATGGAGGAGCGAAAGGGAATACAGGTAAAAGCTGGAAAGCTGGTCCCGGGGGACGACAGTCAACCGACTGCTAACCCTGACCTCATAAACGCGACCTTTCCTCTGACCAGGCCGGCGTAGGACTACAACACGGCAGAAGGTAGGGGACGGCTACACCTTTATCGCCAGACTCTAATGGCAGGTCTCCGGGCAGCTGCTTGCAAGCCCACTAATTTGGCTAAAATATATTCTATTCGGCAAGAAAAGACAGAGAGCCCAGCCACCTACTTAAAAAAAATTAATAGAAACTTTTAGACAGTACACCCCCATAGATCCAGAGGCTCCAGAAAGTCAGACAGCTGTTGTAATGTCTTTCATAAATCAGGCAGCCCCAGATATTAAAAAAACTCCAAAAACTAAAAGACTTGGAAGAAAAGCGGATTCAAAACCTCCTTCAGATAGCCCAGCAGGTTTATAATAACAGAGATACTCCAGAAAAAGGCAATTTAAGGCCACTAAAAAAATGACCAAGGTCCTGGCAGCAGTAGTACAGAAAGAACATCTACAGCCAGAGTACACCCAACCTAGGCGGCCCCCCCCCAGGCATGATAATCTGAAAAAAAGACCAATGTGCCTACTGCAAAGAGGCTGGCCACTGGGTAAGAGACTGCCTCGCTACTGCCCAACCCGGACCTGGACGCCCCACTCCATGACTGCACCGAGATACTAGCTCAGGTGCACGGAGTTCGAGAAGACCTGCAGGATCACCCACTTCCTGACGCCGACCTCGTCTGGTTCACTGATGGGAGCAGCTTCATGCATCAGGGCCAGAGGTACGCTGGAGCGGCAGTGACTTCAGAGACTAAGGTAATCTGGGCGGAACCCCTGCCCCCGGGGACATCGGCCCAGAAGGCCGAATTAATAGCGCTCACCCAAGCTCTTACCTTAGGGGCGGGGAAAAAGCTGACGGTATATACAGACAGCCGATATGCTTTTGCAACAGCACATATACATGGGGCCATTTACAGGGAGCGGGGGTTACTGACGGCTAAAAGAAAAGAAATAAAAAACAAGCAAGAAATCCTAGCCCTGCTAACAGCCCTATGGAGGCCAGAAAAGTTAGCCATTGTGCATTGCCCAGGGCATCAGAAACTAACTACTCCAACTGCTCAAGGCAACTTTCTGGCGGACCAAACTGCAAGAAAGGTGGCGAAGGCTCCCAGCCAACTCCTTGCACTCCAGCTCCCTGACCCGGGCCCCCGGGACTTGCCATATTTCCCTGATTATTCAGAACAAGATCTCCAGTGGATTGACAAGCTTCCCCTGAAACAGATCCAGAATGGGTGGTGGACTGATACTAATGACCAAACCATCCTACCAGAAAAATTAGGACAACAAATGTTAGAACACATCCACCGAACCACCCACCTGGGTGCTCGGTGGATGATAGACCTGATCAGACGCTCTAAGCTCAAATTCAGACATACAGCCGAGATGGCCAGCAACATCGTGACAAGTTGCAAAGTCTGCCAGCTTAACAACGCCTACCCCCAATCCCAGGCTGCAACGGGAACAAGGCTCAGGGGAACCAGGCCCGGTATCTACTGGGAAGTAGATTTTACTGAGATAAAGCCAGGAAAATATGGGTATCGGTACTTACTTGTCTTTGTAGATACTTTTTCAGGGTGGACTGAAGCATTCCCCACCAAGAAAGAAACTGCTCAGGTTGTAGCAAAGAAAATCCTGGAAGATATCCTCCCCAGGTATGGCTTCCCCGTCCAGATAGGGTCAGATAATGGGCCGGCCTTCGTCGCTAAGGTAAGTCAGGATTTGGCTTCCATCCTTGGGGCAAATTGGAAACTACATTGCGCTTACAGGCCCCAGAGTTCAGGACAGGTAGAAAAAATGAATCGGACCTTAAAAGAGACCTTAACTAAATTGACTATGGAGACTGGCGCTAATTAGGTGGTCCTTCTCCCCTACGCTCTGTTCCGGGCCCGTAACACCCCTTACAGACTGGGCCTTACTCCTTATGAAATTATGCATGGCAGACCCCCACCCTTAGTTCCCGGCCTAAAAGATGATCTGCTCAAGTCCGAAACAGAAAATGTCTCTGAACTCTTGTTTTCCCTACAAGCCTTGCAGAAAATTCATCAAGAAATCTGGCCCAAGCTGAAGGAACTATATAAGACCGGTCCCCCGCCGAAACCCCATCCGTACCAGCCGGGAGACTGGGTCCTGGTCAAGCGACACCGACAAGAGACCCTAGAACCCAGGTGGAAAGGACCACTCCAGGTACTCCTAACCACACCCACCGCCCTAAAGGTAAAAGGCATCGCATCGTGGATCCACTACACCTACACCCACGTCAAGCCAGTGAACCCAACCTCTGATCTTCTGGGACCAATCACGGCGGCGGCTGAAGCACCGGACACGTGGACTGTGGACAGAGCTAGGAACAACCCCTTAAAACTCACCCTGCGCCGGCAGCATAGCTCACTGCAAACATGCAGTTAGGTAGTCTAACCCTAACGTTAGTCGCCCTAGTGGCCGCTGGAGAAATCACAAAACCAGCTCATAATCCCTTTGTCTGGAGATTCTGGCTTTATGAAAACCGAACCCACCCTGGGCAACCTCATAAGCCCGGAAAATTATTGGCCAGTGCTGATTGCCCTTCCTCAGGGTGCAACAGCCCAATTCTACTAAATTTTACTGGTTTTCAAATAGCCAAACCTATGACACCAATAATATGCTTTGAGTTTGATCAGACTAAATACAATTGTAAACACTATTGGTGGCACCAAAATGCTGGCTGTCCTTATAACTATTGTAACATCCACAGACCCCGTTATTAGGGAGAGAGAAAACAGTTAGACCCTAAATGGCCCTTCTATCGTAGACGGGATAGAGACTTTCCATATACATGGATAGTTAGAGACCCCTGGAACTCCCGCTGGACCACACCTCAACATGGGGCTGTATACTACTCCCCCTCCTCCACATGGCCTAGCAGTCACCTCTATCTGTGGCGAGGCCTAGTGCAAGTACTGCCCCTGGTCCACGGGAATATCCAACGACAGGAAAACAGACTAACACAAGACTTACGTCCTTTCTCCTGGTTAAAGTTATTACAAGAAGGACTAGAACTTGCTAACCTTACAGAACTTCATAGCCTGTCTGGCTGCTTCCTGTGCGCCACTCTAGGGCGTCCACCGCTAACAGCTGTCCCTCTGCCATGGGGATCCTCTACCTTTGCCCAAGCTAACAACCTCCGAAACCTCTCGTATGCTCCTATCCTGAGCGTGCCCCTATACCTAAACCCCAGTCAGGAGAAGTTTCCCTACTGTTTCTCAGGAACCAATTCCAGCCTCTGCAGCATCACTGCAACGCCCCCTAATATCACCTTAAAGGCTCCATCAGGCATATTCTTCTGGTGTAATGGAACCTTATCTAAGAACCTACCTAGTCCTTCTGTTAATAACCTACTATGTCTCCCTGTCACATTAGTTCCCCGGTTGACTCTACTAACTGCTGGCGAGTTCCTAGGGTATACCGGTAACTGGACTAGTGCTGTTATTCACCCAGACCCTAGACCAAGACCTGCACGAGCCATATTTCTCCCCCTCATTGCAGGAATCTCCCTCACCGCATCCTTCATTGCGGCCGGACTGGCGGGGGGAGCCCTAGGTCATACCCTCATAAAAAGTAACAAGTTATACCAACAATTTGCCGTTGCTATGGAGGAGTCGGCTGAGTCCCTTGCCTCCCTTCAGCGGCAGCTTACGTCCCTAGCTCAGGTAACCTTGCAAAACCGGAGGGCCCTAGACCTACTCACTGCAGAAAAAGGTGGTACATGTATATTTCTAAAAGAAGACTGTTGTTTCTACATAAATGAATCAGGACTTGTAGAGGACCGGGTCCAACAGTTACGCAAGTTAAGCACTGAAGTAAAAACACGGCAGTTTGCTTCAGCTGCAGACCAATGGTGGAATTCCTCTATGTTTTCTCTGTTAGCCCCCTTCCTTGGACCCCTGCTAAGTCTACTATTTCTGCTTACCGTAGGACCTTGTGCTGTTAACAGAATTTTACAATTTGTTAGGGAGAGATTTGACACCGTACAACTCGTGGTCCTCAGAGCCCAATACCAACCTGTAGACGCTGAAACAGAATCAGACTTATAAGACCCAAGATTGGCTCTAAAGATACCTGAAAAGAAGGGGGGAATGAAAGGAGCTGGGCACATTCCTCAGCCCCGGGCTCAAAACTCCCTGAGCCTAGCACAAACACATCCCATCCTCCCATCCCACCACCATATATCTCTCAAACTCCCTGAGCTCAGTACAAACACCACCTGGAAAGTCTCCGATAAGGAGACAGCCGTTCAAGGTTACTGAAAGCGCAGGAGCCAAAAGAATTTCTTTGTTCCCCTACAACTTTCGGGCTATAAAAAGCAAACGCTCGCATTGTTCGGGGCCCTCTTGTATACTGTGTAAAGGAGGGACCAAGTTCGAACTTGTAGTAAAGATCCTTGCCGCTTGGCTTTGACTCTGGACTCTGGTGGTCTTCTTTGGGGAACAAACAGTCTGGGCATAACAATGGGAGCTAACTTTTGTCATGTGAGGAGGAGTAGGCCAGAGATTAGAGGGGTTCCTTGGGTGACTTCTGGGTTTCAGAAGTGGAAAGGGGCTATTCCTAACTTTACGATAAGGGCTGTTATTATTATTAAGGATGAATATTGGTTAATATTATTTGTTATGGTTCAGCACCCAGAGAATAAGTTATTAGAGAGGATGGCTATCATGAGGATTATGGATGTGGTTCATTGCATGAGGAAATATTTAGTGGCGGCTTCTGTGGAACGGGTGTTTGTTTTTTTGATTAGAATTGGGATGAAGGCTAATATATTTATTTCTAGGCCTGTTCAGGTGAAGAACCAGTGTGAGCTTAATAGAGTAATAAGGGTGCTTCTGATTATGGTGGAGTAGATAAGTTGAGCTAATGGGTTAATTAGTATGGGAAGGGTGTAACCAACATTTTCGGGGTATGGGCCCAATAGCTTATTTAGCTGACCTTACTTTAGGATGGGGTGTGATAGGTAGCACGGAGAATTTTGGATTCTCAGGGATAGGTTCAATTCCTATGGTCCTAGAAATAAGAGGGTTGGAACCTCTATTGTTTACTCTATCAAAGTAACTCTTTTGTAGGACATATTTCTAGGTTTGGGGGGAAATGCTGGAGATTACAGTAGGTGTTGAAATGTGTCATATGAGAAGTGCTAATGTGAGTGGGAGAAAATTTTTTCATAATAAATATATAAGTTGATCGTAGCGGAATTGGGGGTATGCTGTTTAGATTCATAAAAATAGGGAGTTTAAGAGGAGCGTTTTGATGGTAAAACATGTTGTGAATAATTCTGGAGAGTAAATGGTATATAATGTGCCTAGAAAAATTGTGGTTGTCAGGGCATTTATTACAATAATATTTATATATTCAGCTATAAAGAATAGGGCGAACGGGCCTGCAGCATATTCAATGTTAAAGCCTGAGACTAATTCTGATTTACCCTCTGTGAGATCAAAGGGGGCTCGGTTAATTTCTGCTAATGTGGAGATAAATCATATTATGGCTAAGGGCCATGATGGTAGGAGAAGTCAGAGGTGTTCTTGTGTTGTGGTAAGTATGTGTAGGTTAAATGAGCCGCTTATTAGTAGGATTGATAGAATAATAGCAAGGGTGACTTCATAGGAGATTGTTTGGGTGACGGCTCATAGTGCGCCGATTAGTGCGTAGTTTGAGTTTGATGCTCACCCTGATCATAAAATGGAGTAGACAGCTAAGCTGGATGTAGCTAGAATGAATCATAGCCCTAGGTTGAAATTAATTAGAGGGTTGGGTATGGGAAGGGGGTTTCATAGGAGAAGGGCAATAGAAAAGGCTAAGGTTGGGGCGGTAATATAGAGGATAATAGTGGAGGTTGAAGGTTTTAAGGGTTCTTTAGTGAAGAGTTTTATTGCATGGCAAAAGGTTGTAGTAGTCCATAGGGGCCTACAACGTTAGGACCTTTACCTAGTTGTATGTAGCCTAGCATTTTTCTTTTTTTTTTTTTTTTGAGACGGAGTCTCGCTCTGTCACCCAGGCTGGAGTGCAGTGGCCGGATCTCAGCTCACTGCAAGCTCCGCCTCCCGGGTTCACGCCATTCTCCTGCCTCAGCCTCCCGAGTAGCTGGGACTACAGGCGCCTGCCACCTCGCCCGGCTAAGTTTTTGTATTTTTAGTAGAGACGGGGTTTCACTGTGTTAGCCAGGATGGTCTCGATCTCCTGACGTCGTGATCCGCCCGTCTCGGCCTCCCAAAGTGCTGGGATTACAGGCTTGAGCCACCGCGCCCGGCCAGCCTAGCATTTTTCATTCAATAAGTGTGAGGAATACTATGGCGGCTAGTACGGGTGCAATAAGGAATAGGAGATTTGTTATAGGCATGGTGTTAAGAAGAGGAGTTGAACCCCTGATTGTAAAGTTTTAAGTTTTATGCAATTACCAGGCTCTGCCATCTTAACAAACCCTGTTCTTGGGTTGGGTGTGTAATGCTCTATTAGGTTGAGATTAGATCATCTATGGAGAGAGGGCTCTTTGTGAAGTGGGCCCTATTTCTCTTATCCTTTTCGTACAGGGAGAAATGTAGAATAGATAGAAACCGACCTGGATTGCTCCTGTCTGAACTCAGATCAGGTAGGACTTTAATCATTGAATAAACGAACCCTTGATAGCTGCTGCACCATTAGGATGTCCTGATACGGCCGGGCGCAGTGGCTCACGCCTGTAATCTCAGCACTTTGGGAGGCTGAGGAGGGCAGATCACGAGGTCAGGAGATTGAGACCATCCTGGCTAACACGGTGAAACCCCGTCTCTACTAAAAAGATGCAAAAAAATTAGCCGGGGGTGGTGGCAGGCGCCTGTAGTCCCAGCTACTCGGGAGGCTGTGGCAGGAGAATGGCGTGAACCCAGGAGGCAGAGCTTGCAGTGAGCAGAGATCCTGGGCGACTGAGCGAGACTCTGTCTCAAAAAAAAAAAAAAAAAAAAAAAAAAAACATCGAGGTCGTAAACCCTATTGTCGATATGGACTCTAGAATATGATTGCGCTGTTATCCCTAGGGTAACTTGTTCCGTTGGTCAAGTTATTGGGTCAGTTATGCATATTGATTCGCTTTGGCTGGTGTAGCCTTAGCATAGGTTGTTTGGAGGTTGGATTATGCTCCGAGGTCACCCCAACCAACATTTCTAATGCAGGTGCAGTAATTTAAATCCACAGATTTGTATGATTTTTATTGCATTAGTAAATTGAAGCTCCATAGGGTCTTCTCGTCTTACTTGTCTTATTGTCTTATGTCCGCCTCTTCACGGGCAGGTCAATTTCACTGGTTAAAACTAAGAGACAGTTGAACCCTTGTGGTGCCATTCATACAAGTCCCTATTTAAGGAACAAGTGATTACGCTACCTTTGCACGGTCAGGGTACCAAGGCCGTTGAACATGTGTCACTGGTCAGGCGGTGCCTCTAATACTGGTAATGCTAGAGGTGATGTTTTTGGTAAACAGGCGAGGTTAAGTTTGCCGAGTTCCTTTTACTTTTTTTAACCTTTCCTTAGAAGCATGTTGGGTTAACAGTATGAGTAGTATTGGTTTTGTTTATATTTGTTAATATTAGGCTGTTAAGTATCGGTGAAGTTTTTCGGTCTGATGTAGGCTTATGCAATGGAGAAAGTTGTTCATGTTACTTATATTAACATTATTGCTTCTATAAAATAATAGATTAATCCAATGTGATGTGAGGAGTTCAGTAGAATGTTTGAGATTTTTTTGGGTGTTTGATGTTGAGCTTGAACGCGTTCTTTTTTTTTTTTTTTTTTTTTTTGAGATGGAGTCTCACGCTGTCGCCCAGGCTGGAGTGCAGTGGCGCGATCTCGGCTCACTGCAAGCTCCACCTCCCGGGTTCCCGCCATTCTCCTGCCTCAGCCTCCTGAGTAGCTGGGACTACAGGCGCCCGCCACCGCGCCCGGCTAATTTTTTGTATTTTTAGTAGAGACGGGGTTTCACCGTGGTCTCGATCTCCTGACCTTGTGATCCGCCCGCCTCGGCCTCCCAAAGTGCTGGGATTACAGGCTTGAGCCACCGCGCCCGGCCTTGAACGCGTTCTTAATTGATGGCTGCTTTTGGGTCAACTACGGAGATTGAATTTTTACTCTCTATGCAAGGTTTTTTCCTAGTGTCTAAAGAACTGTCCCTCTTTAGACTAACAATTAAGTTTACAAGAGGATTAGGTAATTCTGTAGGTAAATTTAAAGTTGAACTAAGATTCTATCTTGGATAACCAGCTATCACCAGGCTAGGTAGGCTTGTCACCTCTACCCATAAATCTTCCCACTATTTTGCTACATAGGTGGGTGTGCTCTTTAGCTGTTTCTGGGTAGCTCGTCTGGTTTTGGGGATTTTGGCTTTAGTTCTCTTTGTGAAGTTGTCTCTAGTTAATCCATTATGCAGAAGGTATAGGGGTATGTCCTTGGTGTTTTGTGCTTGGTTGGTCTTTTTTCATCTTTCCCTTAGGGTACTGTGTCTATTGCGCCAGGGTAAAATTTCTATCACCTATACTTTTTTTTTTTTTTTTTTCGGTAAATGATTTAGTTGAGGTTGTTTGGTAATAGTACTGGTTAGGTTTGGGGCTAGAGTTGGCTCAAGGCAATCAAATTACGTTATCTTCTGGGTGTAAGCCGCGTGCTTTGTGTTAAGCGATGCCTTGATTTATCTAAGTGCACTTTCCAGTACACTTACCGTGTTACGACTTATCTCCTCTATATAAATACGAGGGCTAATTAGTTAAGTTGATCCTTAAATATACTTGAGGAGGGTGACGGGCGGTGTGTGCATGCTTTATGGACTTATTCAATTAAGCAGTCTGCTCTTAATTTACTGCTAAATCCTCCTTGGGCTCTTAGGTTTCATAAGAGTGATCGTGGAATTTTCTGAGGTAGAAAATGTAGTCCATTTCTTACCATCTCATAAGCTACACCTTGACCTAACGTTTTTATGGGGATACTTGTGCTTACTTTGTGACCTTTACTAGGGTTTGCTGAGAATGGCGGTATATAGGCTAAGCAAGAGATGATGAGGTGAATCGGGGTTTATTGGTTATAGAACAGGCTCCTCTAGAAGGATGTGAAGCACCACCAAGTCCTTTGAGTTTTAAACTGTTGCTTGTAGTATTCTGGCGAGTAGTTTTAACTATTGAGGTTTAGGGCTAAGCATAGCGGAGTATCTAATCTCAGTTTGGATTTTAGCTACTGTGTGTTCAGAAGTTTTAAAGCCACTTTGGTAGTTTATTTTACATCAGCTAGGGTTTTTTACAATTTAGATGGGGCTTAGCTTTATTGAGACTATATCTAAAACACTCTTTACGCTGGTCTTTATTAGCTTAGGTTAATCGTATGGCCGCGGTGGCTGGCATGAAATTAACCAACCTGGGCGTTAGCATAGCTTAGTTAAACTTTCTTTTATTGATAAAGGTTTGTCACTGTTGTTTCCTGTGGAGGTGTGGCTGAGCAAAGTGTTTTGAGCTGCATTGTGCGTGCTTGATACTTACTCCTTTTGGGCGTGATGATTTAGAGGGTGTTTTCACTGGGATGGGGATACTTGCATGTGTAATCTTGCTCAGAGCTAATAGAAAGGCCAGGACCAAACCTGTCTGTTTATGGGATGTGTAGGTCTGTCTAGACATTTTCAGTATCTTGGGTTTTGTTGAATTTTGGAGATATGTATATATGGTTGTGAGGAGTTGTGTTTGGGGTTGTGGTAATAGGAGTGTGGGTCTGGTAGTGGGTAAATATGTAGTTTGAGTAAAATTAGGGAAGAAAGAAAATTGAAGTCGAAAGTAGTGAAGTGAGACGAAAATTGCGTTAGTTGAGGGGTGGCTGTTAAAGTTGTGCATAGCTAAAAGATAAAAATATAGGCTCTGGCTGAGCCTGATTGAGGCTTTTGTTTTTGGGGTTTGGCAAAAGTATGTTTTTGAGGGGGAAAGGTCAGAGACAGGGGAGGGGGGTTTGGTAAACATTTTGTTGTAGTCTGCGGTGTGGAAGGAGTATTGTCAGTATGTTTGGTTATTGTTACGTCCTACAAGCATGAATTAATTATCCAGAGATAGAATTTTCTCTGGAGGAGTGGCAATGCCTGAATACTGCTGAGCAGAATTTATATAGAAATGTGATGTTAGAGAACTACAGAAACCTGGCCTTTGTGTTTTCTTTATTTTTGTATGAATATGCTTTCACTTCTTCCTTTTTTGTGTGTCTATACAGGTTTTTTCTATGGTACCTTAGGGATTACATAAAACCTTTAAAAGATACAACAATATATTTTAATCTGGTAAAAAATTAACTTTAGTTGCATGTAAAATTTCCTCATTACATTTGCCCTCAACCTTGTTTTTATCGTTGCTAATTATCTTTTTATGTTGCATATTCATTAACAGGTGTTTCTAATAATTTCTATGCTTTTATCTTTCAAATTTTAAAGAATAATTAAAAATGCTTTTTCCACCATTATGATAATGCTAAGGAATTCTGTTTTGTGTATGTGCGGAAGTTTTTTAAAAAGTTATGTATTTTTATAAAATTATGTGTTGTTCTCCTTCATCATGTTATTTTCAGTGGAAGGAATTCCTTTCAGCATCTTTAATATGTAGGGCATATGCAGCGCCAATATATTTTTTCTGAATTTGGTTACTTTGCAAGGTCTTTTTATTTTTATTTGTTAGGACAGTTTTGCTGATAGTATTATTCTCACTTGACAATTATTTCCTTTAGGACTTTGACTACATCGTATAGTTTCCTTCTAGCCTGCAAAAATTTATCGACAAATTTACTGGTTATCTCATTAGACCATGCTTTTAAATGACACATCACTTTTACCTTGAAGCTCTCAAGATTCTCCCGTTGTCTGTGACTAAAAATTGTGCCTATATATGTGTTTGTTAGAAATATCTTTGTGTGGCAGGGCATGGTGGCTCATGCCTGTAATCCCATCACTTTGCCAGGCCGAGGCAGGCTGATCAACTGAGGTCGGGAGGTAGAGACCAGCCTGACCAATATGGAGAAACCCCATCTCTACTAAAAAAAATATATAAAAATTAGCCGGCCCTGGTGGCGCATGCCTGTAATCCCAGCTACTCAGGCAGCAAGAAGCAGGAAAATCGCTTGAACCCGGGAGGTGGAGGTTGCGGTAAGCCGAGATCACGCCACTGCGTTCCAGCCTGGGCATTAAGAGTAAAACTCGGTCTCAAAAAAAGAAATGTCTTTGTGTGTATCCTAGTCTGTTTGTTGAGCTTCTTCATTTCTGCATCATATTTTATTAGTTTAAAAAATTTTTTGGTTATTTCATTTTTACTTTTACATTTCATATTTTTACCTCCACAATTTCTAGGGTTTACTGATATTTTAAATATTTTTGTTATTTTCTTTTTTAGTTTTAATTTCATTTATTTTAGTGCTGAATTTACTCCCATGCCGTGTTTGTGTTTCTTCAGTTTATTCTGGGACACCTTTTTTTCTGGGTAATGTCCTTTCTTGGATTAAGAACAATTTGTTCCTTTTCAGTAAAGATCATCTTTAGTTCATTCTGGAGAGAAACGAGAGAAACCCTACAAATGTGAAGTATGTGGCAAAGCTTTTAGCCAGTCCTCAACGCTTACTACACATAAGGTAATTCATGTTGGAGAGAAATTCTACAAATGTGAAGAATGTGGCAAAGCCTTTAAGCAGTCCTCACATCTTAATACACATAAGAAAATTCATACTGGAGAGAAATTCTACAAATGTGAAGAATGTGGCAAAGCCTTTAGCCAATTCTCAAACCTTACTACACATAAGGGAATTCATTCTGGAGAGAAACCCTACAAGTGTGAAGTATGTGACAACGCTTTTAAATAATCCCCAACCCTTACTACACATAAGCAAATTCATGCTGGAAATTCTACAACTGTGAAGAATGTGGCAGGACTTTTAACCAATCCACAAACCTTACTACACATAAGAAAATTCATACTGGAGAGAAACCCTACAAATGTGAAGAATGTGGCAAAGCTTTTCGCCAGTCCTCACACCTTACTACGCATAAGATAATTCATACTGGAGAGAAACCTTAAAAATGTAAAAAATTTGGCAAAGCTTTTAACTCTTCCTCAACTCTTACTAAACATGAGAGAATTCATACAGAAGATAAACCTTACTTATGTGAAGAATGTGCAAAGCTTTTAACTGGTCCTCAAACCTTACTGAACGTAAGGTAATTCATACTGGAGAGAAACCCTACAAATGTGAAGAATGTGGCAAATCTTTTTTTTTTTTTTTTTTTTTTTTTTTGAGACGGAGTCTCACTCTGTCTCCCCGGCTGGAGTGCAGTGGCCGGATCTCAGCTCACTGCAAGCTCTGCCTCCCGGGTTCACGCCATTCTCCTGCCTCAGCCTCCCGAGTAGCTGGGACTACAGGCGCCGCCACCTCGCCCGGCTAGTTTTTGTATTTTTTAGTAGAGACGGGGTTTCACCATGTTTGCCAGGATGGTCTCGATCTCCTGACCTCGTGATTCACCCGTCTCGGCCTCCCAAAGTGCTGGGATTACAGGCTTGAGCCACCACGCCCGGCCTGAATGTGGCAAATCTTTTAACCATTTCTTATTAACCATAAGGTAATTTATATGAAGAGTGTGGCAAAACTCATAAGTGGTCCTCAAAACTTACTGAAAATGAGATAACTCGTACTGGAGAGAAATCCTACAAATGAAAAAATAAATGTGGAAAGCTTTTAACTGGTCCTCAAAACTTACTGAACATAAGATTATTTATACTACAGAGAAAACCTAGAAATGTGAAGAATGTGGCAAAGCTTTTAAGCAATTCTCAAACCTTACTAGACGTAAGAAAATTTTTGCTGGAGATAAACCCTACAAATGTGGTAAAGCTTTTAAGTGGTCCTCAAAACTTACTGAACAAAAGATAATTCACAGTGGAGAGAAACCCTACAATGTAAAGAATGTGGCAAAGCTTTTAAGTAGACCTGAGAACTTAATAAGCATAATTCTTAAAGGAGAGAAGCTACAAATTTAAAGACTGTGCCGAAGCTTTTAACTGGTTTTGAGAACTAACTAGACATAAGAAAATTTATACTGGAGAAAAACCCTACAAACGTGAAGAATGTGGCAAAGCTTTTAACCAGTCCTCAAACCATATTGAAGGTAAAATAACATACTGGAGACAAACCCTAAAAATGTGAAAAATGTAACAAGGTCTTTAACTGGTCTTCAACTCTTACTGAACATCAGAGAATTTATACAGAAGATAAAGCCTACAAATATGAAGAATGTGACAAAGTCTTCACATATTGAATCACAATATGTGATTCAATTTTTGTTTTTACTAAAAATGAGTCTTTAAATGTTGAGTTACAGTAAGAATTAAAATCCATTAACACATAAATAATGTTATGGCTAGTGCTCAGTACAAATTAACTATTAATAAAATATTCATATGCTAAATTCCATTAATACATACTTTAACATATTTTTACATAATACACAAGTTTCTCAATCAATAAATATATATTTAATTTTTTAAATGTGGTAAATGGAATACAATTCAGCCTTAAGGTAAATCCAATAATTTGAAACAATATATATTTGGAAGACATTATGCTAGATGAATAAGCCTGACACAGCAAGACAAACACTGCATGATCTAATTTATATGTAGAATCTAATAAAGTTTAACTCAAAAAAGTAGAAAGTGAAATAATAGGGAGCAGAAGGCAGGGGTCTGAGAGGGAAATAGGGAGTTGTTAATCAAAGGGTACAATGCTTCAAATAGACAGGAAAATAGGGTTTGAGATCTATTGCACAGCAACATAACTATAACAATAATGCATTGTGTATTTTTTTTTTTTTTTTTTTTTTGAGACGGAGTCTCACTGTGCTCCCAGGCTGGATTGCAGTGGCGTGATCTCGGCTCACTGCAAGCTCCGCCTCCCGGGTTCACGCCATTCTCCCGCCTCAGCCTCCCAAGTAGCTGAGACTACAGGCGCCCGCCACCACGCCCGGCTAGTTTTTTGTATTTTTAGTAGAGACGGAGTTTCACCATGTTAGCCAGGATAGTCTCCATCTCCTGACCTCGTGATCCACCCGCCTCGGCCTCCCAAAGTGCTGGGATTACAGGCTTGAGCCACCGCGCCCGGCCATTAATGCATTGTGTATTTCAAAATAACTAGGAGTGAATTTCAAGTGTCTCACCACAAAAAGGTTATTGATAGGTAATTTTATTTTATATACAGATATCAAAACATCCCTTTGTACCCTGTAATGTATAAAACCCTGATTTGCCAGTAAAAATACTATTAATACTTTTTTCAGACGGAGTCTCGCTCTGTCGCCCAGGCTGGAGTGCAGTGGCACGATCTCAGCTCACTGCAACCCCCATCTCCCAGGTTCAAGCCTCAGCCTCTTGCGCAGCTGTGACTACAGGCGTATGCCACCACGCCCAGGTAGTTTTTGCATTTTTTAGTAATGATGGAGTTTCACTATATGTTGGCCAGGCTGGTCTCGAACTCCTGACCTCAGGTGATCCACCTGCCTCAGCCTCCCAAAGTTATCAAATTACAGCATGAGCCACCATGCCCAGCCTAATACTTTTTTTTTCAGACGGAGTCTCCCTCTGTCTGCCAGGCTGGAGTGCAATGGTGCAGTATCAGCTCACTGCAACCTCCACCTCCTGGGTTGAAGCAATTCTCCCACTCAGGCTCCTGAATAGCTGGGACTACAGGATGCCACCACAGCTGGCTGGCTGGGCTAGCTAGGCGATCTATCTTATCTTAGATCGATCGATTGATCAATCAATCTATCCATCCATCCATCCATCCATCCATCCTATCTATCCGAGGGAGTTTCACTGTTGTCGCATAGGCTGGAGTGCAGTGGTGCCATCTGGCTCACTGCAAACTCCGCCTCCTGAGTTCAAGCGAATCTCCTGCTTCAGGCTCTAGAGTAGCTGGAATTACAGGTGCCTACCACTACGGCGGGCCTAAGTTTTGTCTTTTTAGTAGAGACGGGGTTTCACCACATTGGCCAGACTGCTCTCGAACTCCTGATCTCAAGTGATCTGCCCATCTCAGTCTCCCAAAGTGCAGGGATTACAGGTGTGAGCCACTGCGCCCAGCCAATACTTTTTTTTTTTTAAAAGAGGTAAACTTTAAGAAATTGGGTCAGAGAAAAAGTGTTTCTTCATCTTAAAATTCCAGGAAACACACACACACACACACACATATAAAAATTAAGACATATATATACATTTCCTGGAATTTTAAGAGAGAGAGATATATATATCTCAAATGCCTTTCTCATTTAGTAATGTAGGAAGGTAAACTCTTATTATGAATAGTCTGAACCCAAAATTCAGAAAATATCTTGATTTGAATGTTCAAAATAATGTAATACTTTAAGAAACAACAGATTCTAAAGCAACTGTATTCTCTAAATGTGTAAGTAGATGATTTCCTTCACTTGTTAGAGAAAAATATTTGAATACATATTTGTAAACTACATTTAACAAATGAACATAAATACTTGGCAGTAAGAAATGTATTAAACAAGCAGATGAAGAAACAATTTGCCTCTAACACTGACAAACACTAGGCATTTAAGTGCTGATTTATCTAGTGTTACTGGAGTGCAAAGGAACAGAACTCAACAGGAGATCTTTCCAGAGATATTTGTAACTATGCTGTATGTGAATATATGGGAATTTGCCAGATAGTATTAAAAACATCCAACTACTATTATAGCCCCAGGCTGACTGATTAGAATAAACATGGGTTACAAACCACTGATTTGGCCACCTTCTTTTTAGCCTCAACATTGATCATGAGCTAACAGCATTAACAAGAGCTAATAAATTTCCTGTCCACTCGCTACGCGCTGGGAAATTTTCTGGTACCTTTATCAGTATTAATTGCTTTAATTTTACCAATATCCTAAGATTTAAGCACTATTATCCTCACTGTACAGCTGAAGAGTTAAGCACACGGAAGTTAACAAACTGTGTTCAGGTCATATAGCTCATAAGTGGCAGAACTGGGATGCAAACAGGAACCACCTGATACTAAGTATCAATCTTAATCATGATGCCCAACACCCTCTCACCTAATGCTTTTTTCCGTTTCTGATGTAACATTTTGGCTTTGAATCTTCCAATTTAGTAGAATCTAAAAAGAATTTAAAAATTGCTATTTATACCTTTAGATAGTATGTAGAACTTGATTTTTGGTTTAAAGTACTCATTACTAAGCCTTAAAAAAATATTTTGGTAAATGAATACTAACAATGATATTTCTCCCATGATTTAAAAGAACCACTAATTTTAAGTATATCAAATTTTTATATTAAAAGCTAGAATGAGCCTATAATTAAATATAAAATTTATGGTCTGCATATACATAATCATTTTTTGACTGGTCTACACTTTCTGAAAGTTTCAGAAACACTATTATCAGAATACTGTTTTCTTTTTTTTTTTTTTTTTTTTTGGAGACGGAGTCTCGCTCTGTCGCCCAGGCTGGAGTGCTATGGCCGGATCTCAGCTCACTGCAAGCTCCGCCTCCCGGGTCTACGCCATTCTCCTGCCTCAGCCCCCCGAGTAGCTGGGACTACAGGCGCCCGCCACCTCGCCCAGCTAGTTTTTTGTATTTTTTAGTAGAGATGGGGTTTCACTGTGTTAGCCAGGATGGTCTCGATCTCCTGACCTCGTGATCCGCCCGTCTCGGCCTCCCAAAGTGCTGGGATTACAGGCTTGAGCCACCGCGCCCGGCCCCAGAATACTTTTTTCTATTTAATAAATATTTTTTACAGTGACTAAAATAGTTTGGAATTACTTTAAAAAAAAAAATTTTTTTTGAGATGGAGTTTCACTCTTGTTGCCCAGGCTGGAGTGCAGTGACGCAACCTCCGCTCACTGCAAACTCCGCCTCCCAGATGCAAGTGATTCTCCTGCCTTGGCCTGCCGAGTAGCTGGGATGACAGGCGCCTGCCACCACACCCAGCTAATTTTTGTATTTTTATTAGAGACAGGGTTTCACCATGTTGGCCAGGCTGGTTTCGATCTCCTGGCCTCAGGCAATCTGCCCACCTCGGCCTCCCAAAAGTGCTGGTATTACAGGTGTGAGCCACTGTGTCCGGACAATAGTTTGGAATTACTAATCAGTAACTTACCAGTGATCAAGGAATTGGCTACAGTTAGGTGACTAAAAATCTGTAGACTAAACTTAACCTACTAAAAAAAATTATATAAAATAAGAATATGGGCTGGGCGCAGTGGCTCAGGACTGTAATCCCAGCACTTTGGGAGGCCGAGGCTGGCAGATCACAAAGTCAGGAGATCGAGACCATCCTGGCTAACACGGTGAAACCCCCTCTCTACTAAAAATACAAAAAAAAATTAGCGGGGCGTGGTGGCTGTCGCCTGTAGTCGTCCCAGCTACTCGGGAGGATGAGGCAGGAGAATGGTGTGAACCCTGGAGGCGGAGCTTGCAGTGAGCCGAGATCGCGCCACTGCACTCCAGTCTGCCCTACAGAGCGACACTCCGTCTCAAAAACAAAAAACAAAAAACCCTAAAATAAATAAGAAGAATATGGGTCAAGCGTAGTGATTCACGCCTGTAATCCCAGCACTTTGGTAGGACGAGGTCGGCAGATCACGAGGTCAGAAGTTCGAGACCAGCCTGCCCAACATGGTAAAACCCCATCTCTACTAAAAATACAAAAATTAGCCGGGCATGGTGGTGTGCACCTGTAATTCCCAACTACTCAGGAGGCTGAGGCAGGAGAATCGCTTGAACCTGGGAGGTGGAGGGTGCAGTGAGCTGAGATCATGCCACTACACTCCAGCCTAGGCAACAGAGCGGGACTCCATATCAAAAAAAAAAAAAAAAAAAAAAAAAAAAAAAAAAAAAAGGCATGTAATTCCTCCAAATTGTTTTATCAAGATGTATTTTGCTACATCTTGATAAATTATTCCAAATTTCAAATCCACAGGTCATTGTATATTGTTTTGCCACATTCAACATTCACTTAAAAATAGAAGATTCTGCCAGGCAGGGTGGCTCATGCCTGTAATCCCAGCACTTTGGGAGGCTGAGGCGGGTGGATCACCTGAGGTCAGGAGTTTGAGACTAGCCTGGCCAACATGGCGAAACCGCATCTCTAGCAAAAATACAAAACTTGCTGGGCGTGGTGTAATCCCAGCTACCTGGGAGGCTGAGGTAGGAGAATCACTCGAACCTGGGGGGAGGAGGTCACAGTGAACCAAGAATGGGCCACTTCACTTCAGCCTGAGAGAGCAAAACTGTCTCAAAAAAAAAAAAAAAAAAAAAAAAAAAAAAAAAAGGGCCGGGCGCGGCGGCTCAAGCCTGTAATCTCAGCACTTTGGGATGCCGAGACAGGCGGATCACAAGGTCAGGAGATCAAGACCATCCTGGCTAATCTGGTGAAACCCCGTCTCTACTAAAAAATACAAAAAACTAGCTGGGCGAAGTGGCGGGCGCCTGTAGTCCCAGCTAGGGAGGCTGAGGCAGGAGAATGGCGTAAACTCGGGAGGTGGAGCTTGCAGTGAGCTGAGATCTGGCCACTGCACTGCAGCCTGGGCGGCAGAGCGAGACTCCATCTCAAAAATAAATAAATATATAAATAAATAAAATAAAAACATAAAGAAAAAAAAATTCTGCATAGAAATATGTTGAGATATAAATATATCATACAAAATTAAATTTAAAATTGTTCATTTACCATTAACTCTAGAATCTAATTTCTAAAATATATTTTTTTTACCAATTTTATATTTGCTATGCTTTTTGTAAGAATACAACTTTTTTTAACACACAAAAAAAAGCTAAGTGATGTAATCTTTTCACTTGTTAACAATGTATATCTATTCTGAAAGTTATATTGATAAGCAAATTCTTCAGTTAAAACCAATTTTTCGGCCCGGCGCGGTGGCTCAAGCCTGTAATCCCAGCACTTTGGGAGGCCGAGACGGGTGGATCACGAGGTCAGGAGATCGAGACCATCCTGGCTAACACAGTGAAACCCCGTCTCTACTAAAAAAATACAAAAATCTAGCCGGGCGAGGTGGCAGGCGCCTGTAGTCCCAGCTACTTGGGAGGCTGAGGCAGGAGAATGGCGTAAACCCTGGAGGCGGAGCTTGCAGTGAGCTGAGATGCGCCACTGCACTCCAGCCTGGGTGACAGAGCGAGACTCCATCTCAACAAAAAAAAAAAAACAAAAAAAAAAAAACAATTTTTCAGTGCATTAAAGAATACCAGGCCGGGCGCGGTGGCTCAAGCCTGTAATCCCAGTACTTTGGGAGGCCGAGGCGGGTGGATCACAAAGTCAGGAGATCGAGACCAGCCTGGCTAACATGGTGAAACCCCGTCTCTACTAAAAATACAAAAAACTAGCCGGGCGTGGTAGCGGGCGCCTGTAGTCCCAGCTACTTGGAGGCTGAGGCAGGAGAATGGCGTAAACCCGGGAGGCGGAGCTTGCAGTGAGCCGAGATCGGGCCACTGCACTCCAGCCTGGGTGACACAGCGAGACTCCGTCTCAAAAAAAAAAAAAAAAAAAAGAATACCAACTTTCTCCTTAGAACCTACAAACTCCCATGTAAAATGACAACGCACGAAGACAACAATGAGAAAACTGTAGACATAACACAGTAAAAGAGGAAAGACTGTGATGCATATATACTTGGAATACACATAAGACAAAACTGAAAATCACAAGAAGCAGAATTTTTGTATAAATTCAGTAAGTCAGCTTTGCAGCAGTCCTCTCCACATGATGAATCAACGTTATTTCTTCACCATTGGTATTTTCCATTTCCAACTTGAAGTTACAAACTCCAGCAAAAGTATTTATGACTTATTATAAAGCATGTTTTACTCAGAAGTCATATTTGTTTGCTACATATGTAAAAACATCCTCATGACTTGTGAAGTCTCCCTAGTACTTACCAAAGCAAATTAGCTCACTCAATAGATTTACTTATGTCAATATGAAAAGTGAAACAATAAAGAAAATTAGGCTTATATAGGTTTCTCCAATAAAACAAAATCAAAAACTAAAATATAATAATACAGTAATTTTGTAATTACATCTAAAAATTATTTTGTGTGCACTCTTTAAATTTCATAAAAATCATTCTTATAATCCCCAACCAGCTCACATAATGAGTACTTCATAAACTACAAAACAAGAAAATCATGGGCCTAGCATGAGTACCAGACAAGTAAAAACTGAGAATGTGCATAGGCAGATTTTGAACCATAAGCCCTAACATTTTACAGCAATGAATTCAATACAATGCAGAGTATAGATTTGCTTTCAACATTTTCAAGGTTTTTAGTTTTCTAATAAGTCACTGTATTAATTTGTTTTGTTCCAATATTGCTATCTTCTTCTGAAAATGGATACAAACTCGTACTCACACATACTTCATAATTTTCTTACACCTAAGGTTTATCTTTAGAGTCATATATGTATACATTTAACTCTATGTAAATAAAAACTAAAAGCCTGTATGTGTTTGCAGGCAGAGAGAAAACATGTTCAAAGAAAAATATGTAACAAATTCTTTATTTATTCAGGACTTAGAGATGTATCAATTTTATTTATACTTCTATACAAATTTTATTATGACCATAAAAATGACCCTGTAGCGAAGAACAATTGTAAATTTTAAAATAATCAAAGTGCTTTTAATATTTTAAAACACAGTATCTGTTATTTTACTAATCAAATTGTAATAAAAAGGATAAATGCTAGAGGTGATGGATGTCTCATTTATCCTGATGTAATTATTATATATTATACACCTGTACCAAAAAATGCCATATATGGCATAAATATATACACACACTGTGTAACCACAAAATTAAAAAGAATAAGACAGGATAAAAACGGGGCCAGGCATGGTGGCTCACGCCTGTAATCCCAGCACTTTGGGAGGCCGAGGCGGGTGGACCACGAGGTCAGATGGAGACCATCCTGGTTAACACAGCGAAACCCTATCTCCACTAAAAATACAAAAAATTAGCTGGGTGTGGTGGCAGGTGCCTGTAGTCCCAGCTACTCAGGAGGCTAAGGCAGGAGCAAGGCGTGAACCCGGGAGGTGGAGCTTGCAGTGAGCTGAGATCGTGCCACTGCACTCCAGCCTGGGAGACAGAGCGAGACTCCCTCTCAAATAAAAAAAAGTATAAAAATGTAACCTATGTGAAAAATACGTTTTAACTTATTTGCAATCTGAAGCCACTGACAGAACCCATTACTAGACATGTTATTCCACTATGTTGCCAGATGGCTTATCATTATATTTTACCTACACCCTCAAGGTGGGTATGTTACAGTTAGTGGAATAATAATGCTCCATTGAATGCACAAAACTTTTTTTTTTGAAACAGGATCTTGCTCTTGTTGTCCAGGCTAGAGTGCAACGGCGTGATCTTGGCTCTCTGCAACCTCTGCCTCCTGGCTTCAATTGATTCTTCTGCCTCAATCTCTGAAGTAACTGGGATTACAGGCACCTACCACCATGCCCGGCTAATATCTTGTATTTTTAGTAGAGACAGGGTTTCACCATGTTGGCCAGGCTGGTCTCGAGCTCCCGATCTCAAGTGTTCTGCCTGTCTCAGCCTCCCAAAGTGTTGGGATTACAGACATGAGTGAGCCACTGCCCCAGCCAGAATGTACAATAGTATTAATATAGTAAAAGAAAGTATCTAATTAAAAATTAAGTCCACACATAATCTAAGAGTTTTTAAATGTACTGCATTTTATTAAATAAAAGTACAATCAGTAACATTATATGGTACTACTTTAACTTACATTTAACTAAAAAATGTTTTTCTCTTATAACATGAAAGAGTATTACTCTGAACAACTACCTCATAAATCACTAAGTTAACTACAAAGAGCCTCTTCACTTAGATACTTATCATGCATCTTACATTTCATTGTCCTTACTCTTTTAGAGAAGAGGTGGTGTGTAATTCCCACCTAATAAAGTATCCCTCATATCTCTTATGCAGCAATAGTTGATCATATGCTTTCACAGGTGAATGCAATAGAAATGAAGAAATAGCATGAAGTAATTTCAGAGTTAACTTACATCATTATTTACTTTTAGAAAGTTTTGTAACTTACCAAAAAAGTATACTTGAATGTAATCATGACTTTTCAAAGAAATGTCTACTCATTTTAAAGTTATATAAAATTAATTTACTTACCAACTGTAGTTTTGGATTTTCTACACACAGCAGTCTGATTTAGTGTAATGTCTGAAGTGTCAGTGCCTTAGCTATTTCTACTGTTAATTCTCTGATAATTATATAAACTCAATTTGAATTAAATATTTCTTCGTATTTATTTCATCTGCAAAAGAATATTTTAGTATGAGCTCTCTGGCATTTTCTATGCTATAGTTATTGAAAAAACGTTTTCCCGAACTGATTACATTTGCTGAATTTTTCTCCGATATAAATTCCCTAACGTTGAACAAAGTTTCAGCAACTGCTTCGCGGTTCTTCTCTAGTAGAAAATGTGTACAATAGGCGGGCATGGTGGCTCATGCCTGTAATCCCAGCACTTTGGGAGGCCGAGGCAGGTGGATCATGAGGTCAGGAGATTGAGACCATCCTGGCTAACACAGTGAAACCCCATTTCTACTAAAAATACAAAAAATTAGCTGGGGGTGGTGGCGGGCTGGTGGGTGCGGTACCACTAGTCCCAGCCACTCGTGAGGCTGAGGCAGGAGAATCTTGTGAACCTGGGAGGCGGAGCTTGCAGCGTGCAGTGAGCTGAGATCACGCCACCGCACTCCAGCCTGGGTGACAGAGGAAGACTCTGTCTTAAAAATAAAAAAATAAAAATGTGTACAATAAAATATGTGATACAAGTACTACAACCCTCTTTATATTTGTAAGGTTTGTCTTCAGAATAAACTCTTCACTTTAAAGGCTTATATTTCTGAAAGATCGTTTGATAGTAATTGTATTTATAATATTAAGTATGAACTCTCTGATGTTGTACAATATGTGAGCAGATATTAATGACTTTCCCACATTCTTTATATTTGTACACCATTTCTCAACTATAAATGCTTTCCTGTGCAATAAGTTGTGAACACTGGTTAAAAGTTATATTCTTGGCCGGGCGCGGTGGCTCAAGCCTGTAATCCCAGCACTTTGGGAGGCCGAGGCGGGTGTATCACGAGGTCAGGAGATCGAGACTATCCTGGCTAACATGGTGAAACCCCGTCTCTACTAAAAATACAAAAAACTAGCCGGGCGTGGTGGCGGGCGCCTGTAGTCTCAGCTACTTGGGAGGCTGAGGCGGGAGAATGGCGTGAACCCGGGAGGCGGAGCTTGCAGTGAGCCGAGATCACGCCACTGCACTCCAGCCTGGGAGAGACAGCAAGACTCCGTCTCAAAAAAAAAAAAAAAAAAAAGTTATATTCTTCACACTTGGAGTTTTCTCCAGTATAAATTATTTTACCTGCAATCAAGTGTGAAAACCATTTAAAAGCTTTTTCACATTCTTTGTATTTCTAGAGTTTTGCAAGAGTATAATCTTTTTTTTTCTTTTTTTAATGTTTAGAAAAGTTTGAGGTGTTATTAAAAGCACTGTGACATTCAGGATTGTAGAGTTTTGCTCCAGTATGAAACATCTTATATCTGTTAATAATTGAGGACTTGTTAAGGGCTTTGTGACATTCTTCACACTTTAGGATTTCTTTCTAGTATAAATTATGTGTTGAGAACTTGTAAAGGCTTTGTAACATTCTTCTTATTTCTAGGCTTTATCTTCCATATGAGTTCTCATGAATTCTTTTGTACTTAGTAAATGTTGAGGATTTGTTAAATCCAGGCCACATTCTTCACATTTGTACGGTTTCTCTACTATGAATTCCCTTATGTTTAATAAGGATCGAGGAATGGTTACAAGCTTTGCCACATTCTTCACTTCGTTGGGGTTCTTGAGCATGAATTCTCTTATGTACAGTAAGGTTTGATAAACGATTAAAAGGTTTACCACATTCTTCACATTTGTAGGGTTTCTCTCCAGTATGAATTATCTTATGTTGAGTAAGGTGTGAAGACCGGTTAAAGGTTTTGCCACACTCATCACACTTGTAGGGTTTCTCTCTAATATGAATTATTTTATGTGGAATAAGGTATGAAGACTGGTTAAAAGTTTTGCCACACTGTTCACATGTGTAGGGTTTCTCTCTATTATGAATCATCTTATGTTGAATAAGGTGTGAAGACCGGTTAAAAGCTTTTCCACACTCTTCATGTTTGTAGGGTTTCTCTCCAGTATGACTCATCTTATGTCCAGTAAGGGCTGAGGACCGGTTAAAGGCTTGGCCACACTCTTCACATTTGTAGGGTTTCTCTCTAGTATGAATTATCTTATGTTGAGTAAGGGTAGTAAGAGCTGAAGACCAGTTAAAGGCTTTGCAACATTCATCACATTTGTAGGGCTTCTCTCTAGTATGAATTCTCTTATGTTCAGTAAGGTGTGAAGACCAGTTAAAGGCTTTGCCACATTCTTCACATTTGTAGGGTTTTTCTCTAGTATGAATTATCTTATGTCGAGTAAGGTGTGAAAACCTGTTAAAGGCTTTGCCACACTCTTCACATTTGTGGGGTTTCTCTCCAGTATGAATCCTCTTATGTCGAGAAAGGGCTGAGGACCGGTTAAAAGCATTGCCACACTCCTCACATTTGTAGGGCTTCTCTCCAGTATGAATTATCTTATGTTTAGTAAGGGCTGAGGACTTGTTAAAGGCTTTGCCACATTCTTCACATTTGTGGGAATTCTCTCTAGTATGAATTCTCTTATGTTGAGTTAGTTGTGAAAGCATGCAAAATGATTTACCACATTCTTTACATTTGCAAGTTTTCTTTTCAGTATGTGTTATCTTATGTCTATCTACATTTGAAAATTTATAAAAGACTTTCTCATATTCATCACATTGATATATTTTCCTCTGGGTTGTTGTCAGACATTGGTTAAGTCTATTACAATCTCCTTTGCACACCTTACACTCATCCACACTTTTACAGCCTAATCTTAATTGTAAATTATCACGTCCACATTTATCATATCTCCTCAGTATGACTTTTTGGAAAAAATCTTTAATGTCTCGCTCTGGCCAAAGGTCTTCAGCAATATGAGAACACATAACTAAAAGAAATTAAAACAACAAATTACTCCACTTACTGGACTCAGGTAAATATTTTTTACAAATCTAACCTATAAAACTATATAAACTATATAACCAAGATGGCATAGCAAAATAACACAGCCTCTAATTTATTCAAAAACATATAAAATGTAACAAAAACATACTGACCAAAACACATTTTTGGAAAATTTATAAATAAATGTGTGAAGTGCCCCAGGTGAAAACAATGAAAAAAGCAACATGAAGAAAAAGAAAAGTCTGTTACATTAACCCAACACAGAACGTCCTTCTCCCCAGTATAACATAGTGTTCTTAGAAGTAAATTGCCAACTCCTTGTTTCTATTTAAAAGACAAGAAAAATACTGGCGGCCGGGCGCGGTGGCTCACGCCTGTAATCCCAGCACTTTGGGAGGCCGAGGCGGGCGGATCACAAGGTCAGGAGATCGAGACCACAGTGAAACCCCGTCTCTACTAAAAATACAAAAAATTAGCCGGGCGCGGTTGTGGGCGCCTGTAGTCCCAGCTACTCGGGAGGCTGAGGCAGGAGAATGGCGTAAACCCGGGAGGCGGAGCTTGCAGTGAGCCGAGATCGCGCCACTGCACTCCAGCCTGGGCGACAGAGCGAGACTCCATCTCAAAAAAAAAAAAAAAAAAAGAAAAAAAAAGAAAAATACTGGCACATACATTTTTATGTCTGGCTTTTAGGGGTCTTTCAAGACCCTGGTTTCAGTCTCTCATTAAATAAAATGCTGAAAAAAATAGTATACTTTGGAATGACAATTTGAGACTGCTGAGACCAAAGGTAAATGTCACACCAGCAGAGAGACTGCAGTACCACAGAAAGGGATCAAGTGTAGCAAGTGATAAATGCAAATAAACTTTTTAAACTAGAAAATAAAACATTTCAGATAAGACACATTCTAAGAATATGTTTGAAAGGCTCCCAGAATGACTAGCCGTGACAACTGGTTTCAGACTGTGCCAGGATAAAGCTACATTGTAAAGATTGTGACAGGTGGCTTTTTTTTTCTTAAATGTCCAAGTCTCAATCAGAGATTACAATGTATACAAAATATTAGGGCAACATGGCCCCTTCAAAAAAATCATGAAATTTTCAGAAAGCAATTATAAAAGTATTTTAAAAACAGGAATTGTGGAGGTAAAAAACACAAAAAGAGATAATAACCAATTCTAAAGAAAAAATAGTATAAAAATAAAGAAGTTCCACAAACTAAAACACACATCTATAAGAACTATTTAAAATGTCACAGATAAAGAATCTAAAGAGCTGCAAGATGAAAGTGATGTGTCATTTGTAAGCATAGTTACACAATAAAGTTTTTCAGAAGAAAATCTTACACGCCAGAAGAAAACTGTGTGATATTGTCAAAGCCCTGAAGAAAAGTAGCTGTCAAGTGAGAATAATCACCAGCAAAAATGTCCTACCAAACAATAATAAAGACCTTCCAAAATAACCAAATCCTGAGACAGTATATTGGCACTATAGATGGCCTATTTATCAAAGATGCTGAAAAAAGTTTCTTCCACTGAAAATAACATGATGAGGCCGGGCGCGGTGGCTCAAGCCTGTAATCCCAGCACTTTGGGAGGCCGAGACGGGCGGATCACGAGGTCAGGAGATTGAGACCATCCTGGCTAACACGGTGAAACCCCATCTCTACTAAAAAATACAAAAAAACTAGCCGGGCGAAGTGGCGGGCGCCTGTGGTCCCAGCTACTCCGAAGGCTGAGGCAGGAGAATGGCGTAAACCCGGGAGGCGGAACTTGCAGTGAGCTGAGATCCGGCCACTGCACTCCAGCCTGGGCGACAGAGCCAGACTCAGTCTCAAAAAAAAAAAAAAAAAAAAAAAGAAAATAACATGATGCAAGAACACACAATCATATAAAAATACATAAGTTCCTGGGAAACATACATACACAAAAATAGAATTCCTTAGCATTCTCATAAGGAGACAGAAAACATTTATTATTCTCTAAAATTAGAAAAATAAAAGCACAGAAAGTATTGTAAATATCTGTTAATAAATACACAACTTAAAAAGATATAATCAGCAATATCAATAACAAAGTTGAGGGCAGATGTAATGATGAAAAATTTTTGTATATAACTGAAGTTCATTTTTCACCAGATTAAATATATACTGTTTTATCTTTTAGAGGTTTTATGTAATCCCCAAAGTATCACAAAGAAAATATCTGTGTAGACACCCAAAAGAAAATAAGAAAGAAGTGAAATTTTATCAATATTAAAATGAAATAGACACAAAGGAAGACAGAAAATGAGGGATAAAGATACAAGAATCAAATAAAATAAAATAACAGGAGTCTTTGTCTTTCAGAAAATTACTTACATATATGTACAATTAACTTTCTAATCAAGAGACATAGTTTCAATAGCCTTTCTACAAGAGTCAGTTTAGAACTAATAATAATAAAGCCTGAAAGTGGCAAGATTGAAGTAGGCATTTTATCCAGATATTAACCAAATGAGAGCAGAAAAGTTCAAATTAGTATTACATGAGCTACATCTTGAGTCAAAAACTCATATTATATAAAATATATATGAAGTCAAAACTCCAAAAAGACAAAGAAGGGCATTTTAAGCAATAATAGATTTATTCACTGGGAACCTATGAAAAATTTGTACATATGTGCACGTGTGTGTACGTGTGTATCTCACATTAGGGTTCCAAATATGTAAGGTAAATATTGACATAATTGAAAAAACACATAAAAAGCAATGTAATTATAACAGGATATTTTGATACCTCACATTCTCTGATAATAATAATAAAAGAGAGTATTAGTAAAGAAACAGCAGGCCGGGCGCGGTGGCTCAAGCCTGTAATCCCAGCACTTTGGGAGGCCGAGACAGGCAGATCATGAGGTAAGGAGATCGAGACCATCCTGGCTAACACCGTGAAACCCCGTCTCTACTAAAAAATACAAAAAACTAGCTGGGCGTGGTGGCGGGCGCCCGTAGTCCCAGCTACTCAGGAGGCTGAGGCAGGAGAATGGCGTGAACCCGGGAGGCGGAGCTTGCAGTGAGCTGAGATCCGGCCACAGCACTCCAGCCTGGGTGACAGAGCAAGACTCCCTCTCAAAAAAAAAAAAAAAAAAAAAAGAAACAGCAGACTTGAGGGTAGTATAAAACAAGTATTTCTAACAGTTATAGAGAACACTTCTCAGGCCGGGCGCGGTGGCTCAAGCCTGTAATCCCAGCACTTTGGGAGGCCGAGACGGGCGGATCACGAGGTCAGGATATCGAGACCATCCTGGCTAACACGGTGAAACCCCGTATCTACTAAAAAATACAAAAAACTAGCCGGGTGAAGTGGCGGGCGCCTGTAGTCCCAGCTACTTGGGAGGCTGAGGGAGGAGAATGGCGTGAACCCGGGAGGCGGAGCTTGCAGTGAGCTGAGATCCGGCCACAGCACTCCAGCCTGGGCGACAGAGCATGACTCCGTCTCAAAAAAAAAAAAAAAAAAAAGAGAACACTTCTCAACATTAGGAAAAACACCCTTTGCAATAGCTCATACAACATTCTTTTTGATAGACCACCTGTTAGCTCAAAAAAATAAATCTTTTTTTTTTTTTTTTTTTTTTGAGGCGGAGTTTCGCTCTGTCTCCCAGGCTGGAGTGCAGTGGCCGGATCTCAGCTCACTGCAAGCTCCGCCTCCCGGGTTTACGCTATTCTCCTGCCTCAGCCTCCCGAGTAGCTGGGACTACAGGCGCCCGCCACCTCGCCCGGCTAGTTTTTTTTTGTATTTTTTAGTAGAGATGGGGTTTCACCATGTTAGCCAGGATGGTCTCGATCTCCTGACCTCGTGATCCGCCCGTCTCGGCCTCCCAAAGTGCTGGGATTACAGGCTTGAGCCACTGCGCCCGGCCAAAAAAATAAATCTTAACAAATGTTTTAAAATTAAAATTTTGAGCTGGGCGCGGTGGCTTACACCTGTAATCCGAAAACTTTGGGAGGCCGAGGCAGGTAGATCACCTAAGGTCAGGAGTTCAAGACCAGCCTGGCCAATATGAAAATACAAAATTAGCCAGGTATAGTGGTGCATGCCTGTGATCCCAGCTACTTGGGAGGCTGAGGCAGGAGAATCGCTTGGACCCAGGAGGCGGAAGTAGTTGCAGTGAGCGGAGACCACAGCTGCTGCACTCTAGCCAGGGCAACAGAGCAGGACTCTGTCTCAAAAAATAAAAATAAAAATAAAAATAAAAATAAAAATAAAAATAAAAATAACTAACTAACTAAATAAATACCTGGCAGGGCACGGTGGCTCATGCCTGTAATCCCAGCACTTTGGGAGGTCGAGGTGGGTGGATCACGAGGTCAGGAGATCCAGACTAGACGGTGAAACTCCATCTCTAAAAATGCAAAAAATTAGCCGGGCGTGGTGGCAGGTGCCTGTAATCCCAGCTACTGGGGAGGCTGAGGCAGGAGAATGGCATGAACCCAGAAGGCAGAGCTTGCAGTGAGCCAAGATTGTACCACTGCACTCCAGCCTGGGTGACAAAGCGAGACTCTGTCTCAAAACAAAAACAAAAAGAAAACAAAACAAAAAAAACACCTAAAACTTTGAGTTTATCCCGATAGTCCCAGCACTTTGGGAGACCAAGGCGGGTGGATCAACTGAGGTGGGGAGTTTGAGACCAGCCTGGCCAATATGGTGAAACCCTGTCTCTACTAAAAATACAAAAATTAGCTGGGCCTGGTGGCAAGCACCTATAATCCCTCAGATACTCAGGAGGTTAAGGCACAAGAATTGCTTGAACCCAGGAGGCAGGGGTTCCAGCCTGGGCAACAGAGACTGTCTCAAAAACAAAACAAAACAAAACAATAAAAACACCCTAAAATTTATGGATTACTTTCCATGAACAAAATGGAATAAGAATATAAAACAATGGGAAAAAATTGAAAAATTCACAAATATATAGAAATTAAACAATACACTCAAGCATGCTCTTGTTCAAAGATTAAAATAATTAATATTGTAAAGATGTTTATACTATTTAATGTAATCTACAGATTTAATGCAATGTTTCTCAAATTTCTCATTGCATTTTTGAAAAAAATAGCAACAGCAAATGCAGAGTGCTATCGCAAGAGACAACAAAGGACCCAACAATCTTCCAAAAAAAAAAAAATGTTGGAGGCATTATAATTTCTAATTTCAAAACAGATTACAATGCTACAGAATTAAAGCAATTTGGTATGAGTATCAAGCTGAAAACAAGACAAATCAAATAGAATGCAACACATAAACTTTCATATATATGGTCATATAGTCATTTGCTTACCCATAGTTGTAGCATTGTTACTGAAAGCCAATAGGTAAAAACAATGCTAGTTTCTGTCACCAAATTATTCAATACATATAATTTGAAATGTAAAAATATTGGAATACTCAGTTTCCAAAAAGCAGAAAATATTCTAACAACTACACAGATAAATCTTGATGACATTTTGCAAAGTGACATGAGCCAGCCACAGACAGAGATTGTATGAGATATATAAAGAAGTTACACCACGAGGAACAGAAAACAGAATGGTGTTTGAAAAGTGCCACAATACAGGAAAAATTGGTAGTTGTATGATGTGTAGAGATTTAGTTCTGCAAGACGAAAACACTTCAGCAATATGAATATTTGACAATATTTTATTATAAATTGTTGTGCTTTTGACAAGTAAAAATGAACAATAGCTAGAAATAATAGCTAGAAATTTAGGTTTTTTTTTTTTTTTTTTTTTTTGAGACGGAGTTTCGCTCTTGTCGCCCAGCTGAAGTGCAATGGCACCATGTTGACTCACTGCAACCTCCGCCTTCTGAGTTCAAGCGATTCCCCCTGCCTCAGCTTCACGAGTAACTGGGATTACAGGTGCCCAACACCATGCACGGCTAATGTTTTTGTATTTTTGGTAAAGATGGGGTTTTGCCACCTTGGCCAGGCTAGTCTCAAACTGCTGACCTCAGGTGATCCACCTGCCTCGGCCTCCCCAAGTGCTGGGATTACAGGCGTGAACCACCGTGCCCAGCTGATAGTTTTTAAATTATCTTCATGCTGGGCGCAGTGGTTCACGCCTGTAATTCCAGCACTTTGGGCGGCCGAGGCGGGTGGATCAGGAGGTGAGGAGATAGAGACCATCCTGGCTAAAACGGTGAAACCCTGTCTCTACTAAAAATACAAAAAATTAGCCAGGTGTGGTGGCGGGCACCTGTAGTCCCAGCTACTCTGGAGGCTGAGACAGGAGAATAGCGTGAACCCGGGAAGCAGAGCTTACAGTGAAGCCAAGATCGCACCACTGCACTCCAGCCTGGGCAACAGAGCTATACTCTGTCTCAAAACAAAAAGCAAACAAACAAAAAACCCAAATCTGTTGATGATGCAATGAAAATGAAACCCATGTTGATTGCTGGTGAAACTCAGGAATGTAGCCATTATTTAAAAAGGTTATAGGCCGGGTGCGGTGGCTCAAGCCTGTAATCCCAGCACTTTGGGAGGCCGAGACGGGCGGATCACGAGGTCAGGAGATCGAGACCATCCTGGCTAACACAGTGAAACCCCGTCTCTACTAAAAATATAAAAACTTAGCCAGGCAAGGTGGCAGGCGCCTGTAGTCCCAGCTACTCGGGAGGCTGAGGCAGGAGAATGGCGTGAACCCGGGAGGCGGAGCTTGCAGTGAGCTGAGATCCAGCCACTGCACTCCAGCCTGGGTGACAGAGCGAGACTCCGTCTCAAAAAAAAAAAAAAAAAAAAAAAAAAAAAGGTTATAAATGTACCTCAAATAATTAAAAATAAAATTATAGAATACAGCAATCTCATTTATGAATCTGTATCTATAACATGCAACACAGGACCTGGAAGACAAATTTGAACAATCATGTTTATTGTATTAGTATTCACAAAAGTCAAAAGGCTGAAGAAACCCAAATGTCTTTTAATCTGGAAACACGTTGAAAAATATAATACATAAATACAATGAAATATTATTTGGCGTTATAAAATCTTGTCATATTTGAAGATTAACTGAGAATATTGTGTCCCCTGAAATAAGCCAGTAACAAAATAATGAATACTATATAATTCCATAATACGAGATATTTTAAGTAGTCACACTCATAAAAACAGAAAGTGAAATGGTGTTTGTCAATGGTTGGAGAGGGTAAAATGGGTTGTTTTTACTTAATGGGTATTGAGTTTTAGTTTTACAAGATGGAAAATTTCTATAAGTCTCTTGTATAACAATGTGAAGGTACTTAACATGCCTGAAATATATGCCATTTTTTTGGAAACAGGGTTTTGTCACCCAAGCTGGAATGCAGCGGTACAACTATGGCTCACTGCAGCCTCAAACTCCCAGGTTCAAATAATACTCCCCCCTAGCTCCCAAATAGCTAGGGCCACAGGTGCACACTACCATGGCTGGCTATTAAATTTTTTTTTTTTTTTTTGCAGAGAGGGGGTCTTTATATGTTGCCCAGGCTGGTCTCAATATTTTGGGCTCAAGTAATCCTTCTGACTTGGCCTCCCAAAATCCTGCTATTATTGATGTGAGCCACCACCTTCCTAGGACTGAAATGTACACATAAATAGACTAAAGATGGTAAATTTTAGGCCAGGTGGGGTGACTCACACCTATAATCCCAGCACATTGGGAGGCCGGGGCAGGCAGATCACTTGAGGCCAGGAGTTCAAGATCAGCCTGGCCAACATGGTGAAACCGCATCTCTTCTAAAAATACAAAAATTATCTGGGTGTGGTTGCCTATGGCTATAATCCCAGCTACTCAGGAGGCTGAGGCAGGAGAATTGCTTGAATGCGGGAGGCGAAGATTGCAGGGAGGCAAAGGTTACAATGAGCCGACATTATGCCACTGCAGTCCAGTCTAGGTAGCAGAGCAAGATTCCATCTCAAAAAAAGACGGTAAATTTTATGTTATCTGTTTTTTCAACAATAAATGTTTTAGGAGAAAAACTAAAAAAATTACAGAATTATAAATCCTTTCAAAAATTAACTTCAAAAAAATGACCAAAAAGAAAGAATATTAAAAAAAGAATACCTTCAAATCACAAAAGTTTTTAACACAAAAAAATATATATTCACTAAACACATGGTGAAAATAAGACTATTTCCATGACTACTCACTTAGACAAAACCACTAAAAATCAGCTAAAAAATATATACATAAGCGATAACCAAAATTGGGGTATAGATAAAAACACACACCTATATAATCTGATCATGACAGACATATGAATGGATGAATGGTTTATCTTTTTTTTTTCCTTGAGGAGTCTTGCTCTGTCACCCAAGCCAGAGTGCAATGGCACGATCTTGGCTCACTGAAACCTCTGCCTACTGGGTTCAAGCAATTCTCCTGCCTCACCCTCCCGAGTAGCTGGGATTACAGATACAGGTGCACGCCACCATGCCCGGCTAATTTTTTGTATTTTTAGTAGAGACGGGGTTTCACCAAATTGGTCAGGCTGGTCTCAAACTCCTGAGCTCAGGTAATCCACCCGCCTCGGCCTCCCAAAGTGCTAAGATTAAAGCTGTGAGCCACTACGCTCAGCCTGGATGGTTTATCTCTTATATTGACTTAAAGTGTACAAACAGAATTGCAAATTGTCTAAAATTATAGTACGTAAGTAAAACAAAAAACTCACAATGAACTGATGTTAAGAAACCTACACTGAAAAAAACACAAACATGGAACTGCAAAACAATAATAAAATGTTTACTCATATAATCTGGTATGCAACATTGATGTACCATTAAAAAAAAAATTGTCTAGATAGCTACAATATTTGACAGTAACTGTGTACTTACTGAAGGCAGGTATTTTGAATCACTGACAGGCACTATGTGGCAGTAAAATTTTAGAGAAAATGCAGTATAATCATAAATAGAAGATTCTAATGACAAACATTTAATAAATAAGCATTTAAAATAAACTAGAGATCATGTTTATGTTTTAATTGTACGTTATTCTTTCACAAAATGAAACTGCTGTAATCCAAGTTTAGAAGCAAGGAATAGCCTTACATTGCTAAATTATATGTACGTAATTTAATATATATATATTTTATATACATATAATATATATAGCAGATTATAGTTAGAGTCTCTGTTATATAAAACAAATATTTAGACATAAATTGTTATTATTTAGATATAGGCTAGAGAAAGTGGGTGAAAAGCTTATAATTCCTGTTTGCCTGCAGCAAACTTAAATTTATAAGTAACTATATTAGTAAATATGGAGTGCCTACTAATTATCTAATTTACTTCAAACATAACATGTAAATTCTACTTTATTGTTCCTAATGTCTGAATCTAAAATTACAGGCAAATTTGAAACAGAAAATAGAAATTAAAAACTTGTAGAAAGGGTGACATTAGTAAGATGGAAAAATAAAAGGTGTCCTATTTGTCTATTCCACCACAGCAAGAAAATTTGTTGGCCATCCCTGACAAAAATACCTTTATGAGAGAACCAGTTCTCATGGCTTGAACCTGTAATAACAGCTACATGGTATGTTAAGGTTGGAGAATTGCTTCAGGGTAGGATTTCAAAACCAGTCTGGGTTATGTAGCAAGACCCTATCTCCAAAATAAGTGCCTTTAAGAGATCTTTAAGGTCCAGGGATGAAGTTGTGAAATTCTGCTAAGCCAAAGATTGAAGAGTGTTCTCTTCAGAAGGTAGGCTGTCATTCCAGTGGCAAACTACAGGATCCCTGGTCTTGGCTACAGTACAGGAAATGGCCAACCCACCTTGGTCCCACTGAGAATTCGAATTTACTCTAATTACTTCAAAATCCTTTCAGCCACAGTCTGGGAGAGATTCTTTACTTTCACAGGCCTGGAGGAAGACACCCGTTTATAGCCATGGGGGCCCCAGGCCTGCAGACCCTGGCTTTTAATGTGGTGCCTTTAGCAGTTCAAAGTTTCAGTTCCAGCTTCCTGGGCCACAGTTTATGGCCAGTTCTCTTTACCTAGAAAGCAACACAGTGACCCGAGGAAATCCTCTGTGGTACTCAGCAAAAGCCATACTCATTTACATCCCGATTTAAGGTACATTATATACAGACCCAACTACAAAAACCTGCCCTAGTGTCTGCCCTACAGAGCAAAATTTTGAAGGATATCCAGTCTGTCCAAAAATAATTGGGAATTACAACTACCTGAGCCCCTTGTAACAAGCCGACTAAAGGTGGATGCTAGTGCAGACCCAGCAATCTTGTGACCAAGCTACAACCCCTCTCCATCACAAACCCAGTGGGAATCCCATCACCCTGGGGGCCCAATGGAAGATCTTTACCTCCTGAAACCAGTTTATAGCAACTTCAAGAGGTGTTTGCTTCTTCAAATTCACAGACACCAAATGCAAAATTATATTGTGCAGCTTGTCAATGCTTCCATTTTAACATAGCACTGAAGTATGTGGCAGAATAATTAGTCAAAACAATTTTCAAAAAGTCATTGAAACTGAAGACAAATAAGTAAAAATTTGCTGTTTGTAGATTACATGATCTTATATATAGAAAACCATAAGCAGTGCATTAAAACCTAAGTTAATAAACTCAGTAAATTCACAAAATATAAAATTAACATACAAGTTATGGTCCCATACACTTAAGACAAACTATCTGATAAAATAGACAAAAAAAAATCTTATTTACAATAGCATTAAAATAATAAATTTCTGGCTGGGCACGGTGGCTCACACCTGTAATCAGCTGTTTGGGAGGCCAAGGAGGGTGGATCATCTGAGGTCAGGAGTTCAAGACTAGCCTGACCAACATGGTGAAACCTCATCTTTACTAAAAATACAAAAATTAGCTGGGCATGGTGGCAGGTGCCTGTAATCCCAGCTGCTTGAAAGGCTGAGGCAGGAGAATTGCTAGAACCCAGGAGGTGGAGTTAGCAGTGAGCTGCGACCACGCCATTGCACTCTATTCTGGGCAAGAAGAGTGAAACTACATCTCAAAAACATAAATAAATAAATTTATCTCTGAGAACAAAGACCAAGGAAATAAAAATTCTTGACACTGAAAGATATAAGGTAGCTAGGAAAAGAAATAGAGAAGACACAAATAAATTTAAAAATGTTTTATGACTCTGACTTGAAAGAATATAGATTCAATAAATACAGATTCAATAAGCTCCCTATAAAAATTCCAGTGGCAAGTTTTTTTCACAGTAATGGAAAATACAAGACTAAAGTTTACATGAAACTACAATAAACTTTGAATAGCCAAAGCAATCTGAAGGAAAAAAAAAAAAATAAAGCAGAACGACATCATATTTTATCATTCCAAACTCTCTCTCAATATACTAAAAAGATGGAATGTGCAGAAAAATTAAAAATTCAATGGAAAAGAAACCACTACTCCATTCATTTCAGACATGATGCAAAAAGAGAACTTAAAAAATAGCTTAACACAGAGTTTTTAAAAATTATGCAGATATTTGTGTGTCCCTAAAAACAATGAAAAAGGAGTCAGATTGTACAGTCTCTTATATGCTGAGGACTTTGGCTCTCACTGTAAACTTGAAGAAAAATGACTGAAAGTAGAATCTTTAGAGAATTTAAAAGCATAAGACAGAAAATGCCCCTATGTGAGGGCCGGGCGCGGTGGCTCAAGCCTGTAATCCCAGCACTTTGGGAGGCCGAGACGGGCGGATCACGAGGTCAGGAGATCGAGACCATCCTGGCTAACACGGTGAAACCCCGTCTCTACTAAAAAACACAAAAAACTAGCCGGGCGAGGTGGCGGGCGCCTGTAGTCCCAGCTACTCGGGAGGCTGAGGCAGGAGAATGGTCTAAACCCGGGAGGCGGAGCTTGCAGTGAGCTGAGATCCGGCCACTGCACCCCAGCCTGGGCGACAGAGCAAGACTCTGTCTCAAAAAAAAAAAAAAAAAAAAAAAAAAAAAAAAAAAAAAAAAAAAAAAATGCCCCTATGTGAGAACAAAGGAAAAAAAAAAAAAAAAAAAAAAAGCCTCAGACTTCCAGAAACTATACCCTTTGGAACACAGCTTCCCAAATGACATTTTAAGGACTTGCTTTCTTTCTCCTTGACCTTTGGATCTCTCATCTGTGTCATCTGTTGTATTGGCTTTCACTTTCACCTACCTGGGGTTTTGGCTACCATCTCATGTCTCTTCATATTCCAGGGCTCTTTTCCTTGCTCCAGACAGGTGACTAGGTCTGGCTTAGAGACAGCAATACCTGTTTTATTAAAAATAAGTAACATGCATCTTGCTCATATTCTCCAATTACCAACTTAGTAATGTGCTCAGTAAAGAGGATGTGGCCGGGCGCGGTGGCTCAAGCCTGTAATCCCAGCACTTTGGGAGGCCGAGACGGGCGGATCACGAGGTCAGGAGATCGAGACCATCCTGGCTGACACGGTGAAACCCCGTCTCTACTACAAAATACAAAAAAAACTAGCCGGGCGAGGTGGCGGGCGCCTGTAGTCCCAGCTACTCGGGAGGCTGAGGCAGGAGAATGGCGTGAACCCGGGAGGCGGAGCTTGCAGTGAGCTGAGATCCGGCCACTGCACTCCAGCCTGGGCGACAGAGCGAGACTACGTCTCAAAAAAAAAAAAAAAAAAAAAAAAAGAAGATGTAATACAATATTCTAATACATTTATCCCAAAATACTAATTTATAAAAATTAAAAAAAATATATTTAGAAAACACTGTATATTTGTAGGTTCTTAATTCACTACCCAGTAGTACTGAATTAAAAAATTGGTGCTAGCAATTAGATTTTAAGGTGTGGGCGATAGTATTTTACACCACTAAATTTCTGGAATTACCACTAATCTAGAATGAGGGATACAGATCAGCTCAGCAATGTGGAAAGTTCAGCTCAAGATGAAACATCTTGAAATTTCTTTTTCCTACACTGACAAATCCTTATGATTTTCTTGAAAACAGGGGTTTGAAACTCATTTATGCAAAGCATAATTATCAAAAATGACCAAATTACCAAATAATTCTACAAAAAAACCAAAAATGAAGTATTTGGGGTACATTAGGAATTGAGTATTGAAGTTATTCTCACCCAGGAAGACCAGGTTTCTGTAGTTCTCTAACATCACATCCCTATATAAATTCTGCTGTGCAGTGTCCAGGCATTGCCACTCCTCCAGAGAGAATTCTACAGTCACATCCCTAAATGTCAGTGGTCCCTGAAAAACACACAAACAAGATACACATGTATTTACCAAGTGGTCATGGACAGAATTTTAAATTTCACTCAAGGTATAATTACAGAGTAGAGAGAACAGGTTCTGACTTATAGGAGTGACTGAAATTATCCAAGAAAATAGTTTTTAACACAGAAATATTCCCTATTCTCTGACTCTAAAGACACACCCCCACACACATTTACCAAATGGCCACAGGCAGAATTTTTAATGTGACTCAGGGTCAAATGAGAGAGTAGAGAACTGGTTCTGACTTATAGAAGTGACTAAAATTATCTAATAAAATAATTTTCAACATAGAAATATTCTCTAATATATTCTTTTTACTTTTCTATTTTTATTATACTTTAAGTTCTAGGGTGCATGTGCACAACGTGCAGGTTTGTTACATATGTATACATGTGCCATTCACATTAGGTATATCTCCTAATGCTATCCCTCCCCTCTCCCTCAACGCCACTACAGGCCCCTTTGTGTGACGTTCCCCACCCCGTGTCCGAGTGTCCTCATTGTTCAATTCCCACCTACGAGTGAGAACATGTGGTGTTTGGTTTTCTGTCCTTGCGATAGTGTGCTCAGAATGACGGTTTCCAGTTTCATCCATGTCCCTGTAAAGGACATGAACTCATCCTTTTTTTATGGCTGCATAATATTCTATGGTGCATATGTGCCACATTTTCTTAATTCAGTCTATCATTGATGGACATCTGAGTTGGTTCCAAGTCTGTGCTATTGTGAATAGTGCCACAGTAAACATACGTATGCATGTGTCTTTACAGCAGCAGCATGATTTATAATCCTTTGGGCATATTCCCAGTAATAGGATGGCTGGGTCAAATGTATTTCTAGTTCTAGATCCTTGAGGAATCGCCTCACTGTCTTCCACAATGGTTGAACTAGTTTACAGTCCTAACAACAGTATAAATGTGTTCCTATTTCTCCACATCTTCTCCAGCACCTATTGTTTCCTTACTTATAACTACCTGATAGAGGTTCCAAGATGGCTGAATAGGAACAGCTCCAGTCTACAGCTCCCAGCATGAGCGACATAGAAGATGGGTGATTTCTGCATTTCCAACTGAGGAACTGGGTTCATCTCACTGGGGCTTGTCAGACAGTGGGTGCAGTACACGGAGTGTGAGCTAAAGCAGGATGGGGTATTGTCTCACCCAGGAAGTGCAAGGAGTGGGGGAATTCCCTTTCCTAGCCATGGGAAGTTGTGACAGACAGTACCTGGAAAATTGGGACATTCCCACCCTAATACTGCACTTTTCCAACAGTCTTAGCAAAGGGAGATTATATCCCACGCCTGGCTCAGAGGGTCCCATGCCCACAGAGCCTCACTCACTGCTAGCACAGCAGTCTGAGATCCAACTGCAAGGCAGCAGTGAGGCTGGGGGAGGGGCGTCCACCATTGCTGAGGCTTGAGTAGGTAAACAAAGCAGCCAGGAAGCTCGAACTTGGTGGATCCCACCAAGTTCCCACCAACTCAAGGAGGCCGGCCTGCCTCTATAGACTCCACCTCTGGGGAGAGGGCATAGCTGAACAAAAGGTAGCAAAAACTTCTTCAGACTTAAACATCCCTGTCTGACAGCTTTGAAGAGAGTAGTGGTTCTCCAAGCATGGAGTTTGAGATCTGAGAATGAATAGATTGCCTCCCCTGACCCCTGAGTAGCCTAAATGTCACACTTTGAGAGGTGACAATGTGCTAGCAGCCCTCATTCTCAGCGCCTCCTCGGCCTCGGCATCCACTCTGGTGGTGCTTGAGGAGTCCTTCAGCCCGCCAGGGCACTATGGGAGCCCCTCTCTGGGCTAGCTGAGGTGGAAGCTGCCTCCCTCTGCTTGCGGGCAGGTGTGGAAGGAGAGGTGCAGGCAGGAACCAGGGCTGTGGGCCACGCTCTTGGGCCAGTGCAAGTTCCTGCAGGGGTGGACAGGGGCAGGGACTCTGGCTCAGCGGCCCGCACATGGAGCAGCCAGGCAGGGCCACCCGCCCAGGACAGTGAGGGGCTTAGCACCAGGGCCAGCAGCTGCGGAGGTTGCGCAGGGTCCCCCAGCAGTGCTGGTCTCCCAGCCTGCCGGTGCTGCACTTAAATTCTTAGCTGCCTCCCCACTAGGCAGGGCTCAGGACCTGCAGCCCACCATGTCTGAGCTCCCCTGCCTGCAGTGGGCTCCAGCTCAGAGCCTCCTGGATGGGCACTGCCCCCTGCTCCATGGTGCCCGGTCCCATCCAGAGCCCAAGGGCTGAGTGCAGGCACAGCTCGGGACTGGCGGGCAGCTCCACCTGCAGCCCCAGTGCAGGATCCACTAAGTGAAGCCAGGGGACTTGGAGAACTTTTATATCTAGCTGGAGGATTGTATGTGCACCAATCAGCACTCTGTATCTAGCTAATCCGGTGGGGACTTCGAGAACTTTTATGTCTAGCTAGAGGATGGTAAATATGCTGTAGCTCAGGGTTTGTAAATACACCAATCAGTACTCTATGTCTAAATCAAGCTTTGAAAATACACCAATTGGTACTCTGTATCTAGCTAACTCTGTGTCTAGCTAACCTAGTGGGAACTTGGAGAACTTTCTTGTCTAGCCTCTGTGTCTAGCTCAAGGCTTGTAAACGAACCAGTCAGCTCTCTGTAAAATGGACCAATCAGCTCTCTATAAAATGGACCAATCAGCAGGATGTGGGTGGGGTCAGGTAAGGGAATAAAAGCAGGCTGCCTGCGCCAGCAGTGGCAACCTGCTGGGGTCCCTTCCACACTGTGGAAGCTTTGTTCTTTCGCTCTTTGCAATAAATCTTGCTGCTGCTCACTCTTTGGGTCCACCCTGCCTTTATGAGCTGTAACACCGCGAAGGTCTGCAGCTTCACTCCTGAAACCAACAAGACCATGAACCCACCGGGAAGAACAAACAACTCCAGACGTGCTGCCTTTAAGAGCTGTAACACTCACCACGAAGGTCTGCAGCTTCACTCCTGACAGTGAGACCATGAACCCACCAGAAGGAAGAAGCTCCAGCCACATCTGAATGTCTGAAGGAACAAACTCCGGACACACCATCTTTAAGAACTGTATAACACTCACCGCGAGGGTCCGCGGCGACATTCTTGAAGTCAGTGAGACCAAGAACCCACCAATTCCGGACACAACCTCCCAGTAGGGGCTGACTGACACCTCATGCAGCTGGGTGCCCCTCTGAGATGAAGATTCCAGAGGAAGGATCAGGCAGCAACATTTACCATTCTACAATATTTGCTGTTCTGCAGCCTCTGCTGGTGATACCCAGGCAAACACGGTCTGGAGTGGACCTCCAGAAAACTCCAACAGACCGCAGCAGAGGGTCCTGACTGTTAGAAGGAAAACTAACAAATAGAAAGGACATCTCTAATGTATTCTCTAATTCTGATGAAAAGAGTGGCATAGGAGCCACAACATCAGTATATATATGCTATTTTTCTGAATAAAGTATAAAATTAAGGGCATAAACACAAACGTACATTTTTGAGTGCTATATTTACATCACACAGAATGAGTTGTGTGTATATTTTTCAGATCAAAAAGACATGTTGAGTTAGCAGGTACCTCTCAAATTTTAATGTGTAGAATAAACCGGATATATTGTTAATACAGATTATTTTTTCAGAAGATCTAGAATAAAGTCTGAGTTTCTGAATTTCTTTTTTATTTTTTTAGCTTCTGAATTTCTAACAAGTTCACCAGTAATGCCAATGTTTTTGGCCCAAGAATATTTTGTCAAACATCCAGTAAGTAAAAGACCCTGTATTTTTCCTAGTATTCCTGGACTGTAAAAGATGATGAGAGCTTTCACTTACTAAAGACATATATGCAAAGAAAACCTAAGAAAGAGGGGCAGCTACCAGATAAAATGTGATGGTTTATGCACATCAGCTGCATAAAAATAATTTATAATGAAAAGAAAAATAATTAACTTTCTAGTAAAAAAAAAAAAAAAAAAATCTGTCACAGAGCTCCTAAACCAAGTGAATCATTAATATTAACTGCACTAGGACAAATTTTTGTGATGTGCTGATGCACAAAAGAACATAGCATCACCACTGTGACATTTTCCCCAAAAGTAAATTGTAGTCCGAATTTAACCATAAAGAACCATGTGTTTTATGCAAAGTTCAAGACACAGATATCTCCCATGTTCTGTCATTTTTAATAGTGATTTTAAGTAGTCTTTCTGTAACACTCTAGAGAGCAGGTATTTTCCAATTTTTTTTTCAGGACTTTCTGGGTAATAAATGCCATGCTCTTTAAATAAACATTTTCTTAATCCTGTTCTGCATAGAGTTAATGAAGAACACAGTTGGAAACTCAACATTACAAGTTTTCCATTTTTACTAAGAACCCCATTCTTCTTCCAATAGGAATCTTGAGTATTCACACCTTCCCAGCCACAAACGGAACATTTTTAATACAGCAGATTACAAATGCATAAAGAGGGCCAGGCGCGGTGGCTCAAGCCTGTAATCCCAGCACTTTGGGAGGCCGAGGCGGGCGGATCACAAGGTCAGGAGATCGAGACCACAGTGAAACCCCGTCTCTACTAAAAATACAAAAAATTAGCCGGGCGCGGTGGCGGGCGCCTGTAGTCCCAGCTACTCAGGAGGCTGAGGCAGGAGAATGGCGGGAACCCGGGAGGCGGAGCTTGCAGTGAGCCGAGATCGCGCCACTGCACTCCAGCCTGGGCAACAGCGTGAGACTCCGTCTCAAAAAACAAAAAACAAAAAACAAAAAAACAAATGCATAAAGAGAATTCTGCATGGCATATAAGAAGCCATGATGTAGAAGGCTCTGGTATATGGGAAAAAACATTTTTCAGAGACCCCTGACTATTATAAGAATTTTTTAAGTAGCTAAACTCATTAGTGAGGAAAAACACAAGTAGAGAAGTAAAGGTTTGCATGTAAAAATGCATGGCATTTCAGAAGGCAGACTGGACACAGCTCTTGATGAGACACGTTTAGCTAAAAAAAAAAAAAAAAAAAAAATTTTTCCTCTTTCTCTGGAATTCCTGCTCAGATGACATTTTCTGCACCAATTACACCTGCATCTTGAGAATATGCCTTTAAAGGTGTCAGCACCACCCATGTACCTCCTTCCACCACACCCACAGGCAGAAGGACCAAGACCTGCAGAAAAATTCCATCCATTTCTGTCCTTTACACCAGAAGAGATTCAGGATCAATGAGCTGCTCCATGAAGATCAAAATGTAAGTTTCTTCTTTTCTGTCCTAGGGTGCCACAGACAGCAGCAATTTCTGCTATAGTAACGGTAACATGGGCCACACTGCCTTGTCTCTCCCAAACCCAAACAAAACAGGCCCTGTGACTACCGTTAAGTGCAAAGGTTTCTGCTTTAACTCTCATGAATGTCTTGAACCCTTCATTGTTGATTCTGGCCTCACCTTGGAATTAGAGGAGGTACCTAATTAAAACAACAAGTATGATTCCACCTAAAACAATAAACAAAACCTGTGGAAAAAGCTCAAGTAAGGATTTTTCTGCAAATTGCCCATGTAATCCTAATTAGAGGTCTGGGCTTATAACCACTTAGCTAAGCATTTAATCTCAAGCTTTTATGAGCTTACAAATCACTTAGTAATTTTGGCCCCACTCTTATGTAATGTGATTCTGCAGGTTTGAAAAGGGTCCAAAATGAATGTTTTAAACAAGTCCCCTGTCAATGTTGATGTTACTCCCCCTGGGCTCATGATTAGCATAGAGAAAGCAGGCATAGCACAGAGTCCCTTACACTCATTACTCTTGTCACAACACAAATACTTCTAGGGCAAATAAAGACAACCACTCTCCATCCTAAAGTATCATATTCTTTGCTGGCTCTGTAGAGTATACAGAGAAAATAGAAAGCAGCCATATCTGAATAAGTCTGTGTTTAAATAACAACATGTACAAGTGTACTGATGGAATGTTTATTAAACATTGTGCTCTATGTGCTTAAGAGGATGTTGCAGAGCACTGTGCTGGGAATAACACATTATGTGACTTAATCGTCATAATACCTTTGGAGTTGGTAGTAAGTGTTTAATAATTCCCAGGATTTAGATAAAGGGCACAGCATTTTAATTTTTTCAGTTTCTCTGTCATTAATTTTTTATAAAATGTATAGAATAAAAGCTATATAGCTAGATGAGAAGGATAAAGGAAAAATTTAATGTAGTTTAGAGGAATTTTTATTGTGTTTATATTTAATTTTTTGTGACTTGTGGAGCAACTACTGATTTGTAATAGAAAACAAGTTGCTAAATGGAATGTCTCCGCAAGCACTGGTTTTAATAAAAAAATTTAAAAAGTAACGGCCGGGCGCGGTGGCTCAAGCCTGTAATCCCAGCACTTTGGGAGGCCGAGACGGGCGGATCACGAGGTCAGGAGATCGAGACCATCCTGGCTAACACGGTGAAACCCCGTCTCTACTAAAAAATACAAAAAACTAGCCGGGCGAGGTGGCGGGCGCCTGTAGTCCCAGCTACTCGGGAGGCTGAGGCAGGAGAATGGCGTAAACCCGGGAGGCGGAGATTGCAGTGAGCCGAGATCGCGCCACTGCACTCCAGCCTGGGTGACAGAGCCAGACTCCGTCTCAAAAAAAAAAAAAAAAAAAAAATTAAAAAGTAAGACCATAAAATACATAATTTATTATTCCCATTTGTCTGCTTTTGGATTTCAGGAAATTGTGAGCACCACCTCTAGAAAGGCAGCAGGATTCACCAACCAAAACTCTGTTCTTATTAAATCAGTTCTTTGAGGCAAGACTCTACGGTGGGGACAGGCCTAAATAGAGCCCCAAGTAGGGTGAATCTAAACAGAACTGGAGCAGGGAGTGGAGCCTATGTAGAATTCTGTTCTCTATGACACTGGGGTACTTCCATTTCTGTTTCCTAAGCTTACCTAAGAAAAACAAATCCCAGAGTTTGTGTAACTTTAAACTTTTTTAGCTACTGCCCTGTCAATTTTATAATATATATTAATAATCCATTTAAACAAATATCTTAAGGATATCTAGAATAATTTTATTAGAAAATAAATATGTATTCTTAGCAAAGTAAAAGAAATAAAAATAATAACAATTCTTCTGTCCATGAACATCCCTTCAGGTGATGACATCAGAAGTCACAACAATATAAACATTGTTTATTTTTTATTTGGGTCACTTACAGCCCAAAAAACTCCAAGTTTTTTTTTGCACAAATCTATTTATTGTATCAACCATATGGTGCTTAATTCATTATTTATCCAGTTGCTAGTCTGGACTAAAAGTTGATGGATGATAGTGGAACAGGAATTAAAAGAAAGAATGTGTAAGCAAAACCTCAGTTCTATGTAAGAAAACCCAATTCCCCCTGAGGAAGAGAAAGAGCTGGAGTCCTTTAAAAATTAACTGTTTTTCTGTGGCTAGTGAGTCTTATCTTTCCCTTTCCCAGGCATTGTGAAGACCCTGGTTCTCTAGCTGTGTAGCTGCAAGGTCACTAGACAGATAAACTCAAGTCATAAAACATGTTTTTCCTTGAAAAGTAAGAAATGATGTAAAGTATTAACTGAATAACTGTCTTTGTTTCTCACTTCTGTAATATGCTTCCCCCTGCACAGATCTCCCCGCGCCCTACAAAATGCTTAAAAGGTAACTGAACTCTTTGTTCAGGGCTCAGTCCTTTTGGATGTTAATCCGAATGGATCGGTGCACCTAAATAATAAATCTTCCTCAACCCCTCTGCCTGATTCCTAAATTATCCCACAACAGTAGGGACCACGACTGCTTCATCTATTATTCTAATGACCACATGAGATGGAAGCATTTAGTTTGAATCTCCAGAACATCTTCTTTTCCCCCCAAGTACCAGGAATCTGAAGAAACCATCATCTGGGTACCAACCAAAGATATCTCTTGTATGAGGGAAGGAACAAACACAGGATGACCCATTTCTCTTACACTGAGACAGAAGCAGAGTTAACCACTCTTGTCAGGGTGACACAACTCTGCTCTGGAAATCCTCAAATGTCTCAAAGATGCCCAGGTGATTCCGGGAGGGTTTTCCGTGACCATGCGCTGATGGCCCAAATGTAAGCCTAACCCAAAGCCAAAGCTGATCTTTGACAAAAACAGAAAAGATTTAGGCTGATTCTAAATAGAAAATGGAAGGACCCTGGTAAAGCTCCAGAACCTGGATCACCTGTCCTGATTTGCTAGCTTTTGGGTAAGAGGAAGGATAAAAATGTTCTACTCCAGTATCACATTTTACAAGTAGGTATAGTTGTGGTCATGGCTATGATACTTTGTAGTCTTGATCTCTCACTCCTAAGATGCTCATCTTTACTTAAAGATTCTGCTATCAGATTCTATTTACACTGGGATCCTCTCATGTAACTGTAGCAGGTCACTGGACAAGACCTGAAAAGCTCAAAGGGAGGCCGGGCGCGGTGGCTCAAGCCTGTAATCCCAGCACTTTGGGAGGCCGAGATGGGCGGATCACGAGGTCAGGAGATCGAGACCATCCTGGCTAACACGGTGAAACCCCGTCTCTACTAAAAAATACAAAAAACTAGCCGGGCAAGGTGGTGGGCGCCTGTAGTCCCAGCTACTCGGGAAGCTGAGGCAGGAGAATGGTGTGAACCCAGGAGGCGGAGCTTGCAGTGAGCTGAGATCCGGCCACTGCACTCCAGCCTGGGCGACAGAGCGAGACTCCGTCTCAAAAAAAAAAAAAAAAAAAAAAAAAAAAAAAAAAAAAAAAGAAAAGCTCAAAGGGCCACATTCTCAAAGGGGTTCTTTTTAAGATGTCACAATGCAGAAAAATTCCTCCTGTTCGTTTTCATTACCTTCTTAATCTAAAACCTGGCCCTGTCTTGTGAATCGCAGGCAGAGGCCAGCTCTTACATGCATGTCAATAGAGGCAAAAAAAAAAAAAAAAAAGAGCTTTGAACAAAATTAACATCCTTTATGTTAAAAGCCCTCAACCAATTAGGCATTGAAGGTACTTTACTTTAAAATAATGAATTATCTGTGACAAACCCACAGCCCACATACTGAATGGACACAAGCTGGAAGCATTTCTCTTTAAAAAATGGCACAAGATAAGAATGTCTTCTGTCACCACTCCTATTCAACACAGAATTGGAAGTCCTGGCCACAGCAATCAGGTGAGAAAAAAAAAAAAAGAATCCAAACAGGAAGAGAGGACGTCAAACTATGTTTGCTGTCAGACAACAAGATTCTGTATCTAGAAAAGACTATAGTCATGGCAGAAAAGCTCTTTAAACTGACAACTGCAAAAAAGTTTCAGGATACAAAATAAATGTACAAAAATCAGTAGCATCCATGTACATCAACAATATCTGAGCTAAAAGCCAAATCAAAAACAAAATCTCATTCACAACTGCCACAGAAAAATAATTATCTAGGAATACAGTTAACCAGAGAGGCACAAGATCTCTATGACAAAAATAAAAACAACAACAACAACAAAAACATTGCTTAAATAAGTCAGAGATGACAAACAAATGGAAAATCATTTTATGCTCATGGATAGAAAAGACCAATAGCATTAAAATGGGCATACTGCCCAAAGAAATCTACAGATCTAATAATAATCCTATCAAACGACAAAAAATATTCTTTTTTTTTTTTTGAGATGGAGTTTTGCTTTTGTTGCCCAGGTTAGAGTGCAATGGCTTGATCTCAGCTCACCGCAACCTCTGCCTCCTGAGTTCAAGCGATTTTCCTGCTTCAGTCTAAGTAACTGGGATTACAAGCATGAGCCACCATGCCCAGCTAATTATTTCTGTATTTTTAGTAGAGACGGGGTTTCTCCATGTTGGTCAAGCTGGTCTCGAACTCCCGACCTCAGGTGATCCGCCCACCTCGACCTCCCCAAAGTGCTGGGATTATAGGTGTGAACCACCGTGCCTGGCCCAAAAACATTCTTAAGAGAACCAAAATAATCTGTTTTAAAATTCATATGGAACAACAAGAAAAGAGCCCAAATAACCAAGGCAATCCTAAGCAAAAGAAACAGAGCCGGAGGGCTTACATTACCAAACTTCAAACTATACTACAGGGTTACAGTAACAAAAGCAGCATGGTACTGGTACAAAAACAGGCTCAGAGACCAAAACAACAGATTAAAGCACCCCACAATTATTCTGCACACCTACAACCATCTGATCTTTGACAAAGCTGACAAGAGGAATTTGAGAAAAAATCCCTATTTAATAAATTTTGCTGGAATAACTAGCTAGCACTATGTAGAAGATTGAAACTGGACCCCTCTCTTACACTATATATAAAAATCAAGATTGATTAGGCCAGGCACCATAGTTCATGCCTATAATCCCTGCACTTTGGGAGGCCAAGGCGGGCAGATCGCCTGAGGTCAGGAGTTTGAGACCAGCCTGGCCAGTATGGTGAAACTCCGTCTCTACTATACTAAAAATACAAAAATTAGGCCAGGCATGGCGGCTCACACCTGTAATCCCAGCACTTTGGGAGGCCGAGGTAGGTGGATCACGAGGTCAGGAGATCAAGACCATCCTAACAGGGTGAAACCGTGTCTCTACTAAAAATACAAAAAACTAGCCAGGCATAGTGGTGGGCGCCTGTAGTCCCAGCTACTCGGGAGGCCGAGGCAGGAGAATGGTGTGAACCCGGGAGGTGGAGCTTGCAGTGAGCTGAGATCGTGCCACTGCACTCCAGTCTGGGAGACACAGCAAGACTCCATCTCAAAAAAAAAAAAAAAAAAAAAACCACCCAAAAATTAGCTGGCCGTGGTGGTGGGCACCTGTAATCCCAGCTACTCAGGAGGCTGAGGCAGAATTGCTTGAGCCCGGGAGGCAGAGATTGTAGTGAGATAGCGCCACCACACTCCAGCCTGGGTGACAGAGGAAGACTCCACTGGGTGGGGGGGAGGCGGGAATCAGGCAAAAAACATCAACAGATACTTTTCAAAAAAAGACATACATGTGGTTAACAAGCATATGAAAAATGCTCATCACTAATCATTAGAGGAACGCAAAGAAAAACCACAATGAGGCATCATCTCACACAACTCTGAATGGCTATTACTAAAAAGTGAAAAATATCACAGATGCTGGCAAGGTTGTAAAGGGAATGCTTATATACTGCTGGTGGGAGTGTGAATTAGTTCAACCATTATAAAAAGCAATGTAGTGATGCCTCATCTAAGTAAAAAACAGAATTACCATTTGACCCAGCAACCTCGTAATTGGGTATATACCCAAAGAAATATAAATTATTCCATCATAAAAACACATGCACATGCATGTTCATTGCAGCACTATTCACAATAGCCAAGACATGGAATCAACCTAAATGCCTATCAATGATAGACTGGATAAAGAAAATATGGTATGGGCAGGTATGGTGGCTCATGCCTGTAATCCAACACTTTGGGACACCAAAGCAGGTAGACTGCCAGAGCTCAGGAGTTTGAGAGCAGCCTAAGCAACATGGCAAAACCTCATGTCTGCAAAAAATAGAAAAATAAAAAATTAGTGGGTGTGGTGGCATGTGACTGTAGTCCCAGCTACTTGGAGGGCTGAGGTAGGAGGACTGCTTAAGCTCAGGAGATTGAGACTGCATTGAGCCTAGATCACACCACTCCACTTCAGCCTGGGTGAAAGAGTAAGATCTTTACTTCAAATAAGAATAAAATAAAAGATTTAATAAAAACAAATTATGGTACATAAGCATCATGGAATACTGTGTGGGCATAAAAACAAAACAAAAACAAAAAAACCCAAAAGGCCAGGCGCCATGGCTCACGCCTGTAATCTCAGCACTTTGGGAGACCGAGGTGGGCGGATCACAAGGTCAGGAGATCGAGACCATCCTGGCTAACATGGTGAAACCCCGTCTCTACTAAAAATATGGTAGTCCCAGTTGGTGGGCACCTGTAGTCCCAGCTACTCGGGAGGCTGAGACAGGAGAATGGCGTGACCCCGGGAAGTGGAGGCTGCAGCGAACTGAGATCATGCCACTGCACTCCAGGCTGGGCTACAGAGCAAGACTCAGTCTCAAAAAAAACCAAAAAGAAACAAAATCATGTCCTTTGTAGCAACATGGATGAAGCTAGAGACCATTATTCTTAGAAAACTAATGCAGAGACAGCAAAGCCAGCACTTTGGGAGGCCGAGGCGGGTGGATCACATGAGATCAGGAGTTCGAGACCAGCGTGGCCAACATGGTGAAACCCTCTCTCTACAAAAATACAAAAATTAGCTAGGTGTGGTGGCAGGCACCTGTAATTCCAGCTACTTGGGAGGCTGAGGCAGGAGAATCACTTTAACCAGGAAGGTGGAGGTTGCAGTGAGCCAGGATTTTGTCACCACACTCCAGCGTGGGTGACACAGCAAGACTCTATCTCAAAAAACAATAATAAATAAATATATGTTACCATTTATAAGAACTAAACAATAAGAACACATAGACACAAAGAGAACAGACACTGAGGGGTAGTTCACAGTGGATGATGGGAGGACAAAAAATGTCAGAAAAAACACCTATTTGGTACAATGTTTAGTATCTCAGTGACAATACAATCTGCACACCAAACCCCCATGACACAATTTTACCTATATAACAAACCTACATGTGTACTCAGGAACAAAAAATAAAAGTTAAAAGGGAAAAAATCCATGAGTTTGGGAGAGTGCAATGTAGGCGACAGGACTGGTTTGTGCTACAGATAGTGGCCCAGGTGTGACTCTATTCTAATTTATTTCTGTATTCATGCAGGCAGATGAGATTATGAACAAGTGGTCCAGAACCCTAGGTGGGTGGAGAAAACAGGTTGCTGCTGCAGATTCAGTGTCTGGGGAGGGGATATGGGGAGACTTGTAGACACTTGTGGGCTTTTGGCAAGAAACATTAGGATCAAAAATGCTGTGGTGAAATTCCTGAGGGTGGTGTCTAGCCCTGGGAGTGGTGTAGACACCTCAGTGTCTAGTGGGTGTGTTTGTGAGTGAGTAGAAATCCTGTGCTGGCAGCTGTGAAAAAAGGGAATCTGCTATCATAGCTTCTTTAAATTTTCAGTCCTCTCTCAACCTGGGAGGAAACCTAGAATCACAAAACAATGGGCACTGTGACAGAAAAGCAGAGCCTCCCAGAGTTTCATTCCAGGCCAGGCCTCTGTGGTATCTTTCTTCTGGCACCAAATCTGTAGAGTTTGCTGAACACCAAGATTCTCCAACATCAACTCATTGTCTAAAATTTGCATTCTGACACCACCCATTCAGCACAGACCCTGATTCAGGACTCAGTCGCACAGTATTCTCCTTACTGCAGATGTCAGTAACAAACCCAATGAACCCATCTACGCTCCTGAGCTACCGTTTAAAACTTGGGGACTCCTGCGCCATGAGTGGTGGCTCTCGCCTGTAATCCCAGCACTTTGGGAGGCCAAAGCGGGAGGATCACCTGAGGTCTGGAGCTCCAGACCAGCCTAGCCCACGTGAAACCTCGTCTCTCCTAAAAGTATAATAATTAGCCAGGCGTGGTGGCAGGTGCCTGTAATCCCAGCTATTCAGGAGGCTGAGACAGGAGAATCTCTTGAACCTGTGAGGCAGAGGTTGCAATGAGCAGAAATCTCACCCCTGTACTCCACCCTGGGTGACAGTGAAACTCCTTCTCAAAAAAGGAAAAAAGAAAAAAAAAAAATCAGAAAATTAGCCTCCTGTGGAGTGTGAAAATAATCAAATGGCAGGCAACTAGACTGAGGTGGCTATGGTCCCTGGATTTCTACTTTAAAGAAATTTAACTCAAATGTGTGGTTTTTGTTTTGTTTTGTTTTTTGAGATGGAGTTTCACTCTTGCCCAGGCTGGAGTGCAATGGTGCAATCTTGGCCCACCGTAACCTATGCCTCCTAGGTTCACACGATTCTTCTGCCTCAGCCTCCCAGGTAGCTGGGATTACAGGCATGCACCATCACGCCCGGCTAACTTTGTATTTTTAGTAGAAACGGGGTTTCTCCGTGTTGGTAAGGCTGGTCTTGAACTCCCGACCTCAGGTGATCCGCCCGCCTGGGCCTTCCAAAGTGTTGGTATTACAGGCGTGAGCCACAGCGCCCGGCCTCAAATGCATGTTTTTATAAATTACTAAACTGGGGGAAACAGTTGAGGCTTAGCTAACTATAATTAACCTCTGATTACACAACAAGGAAGTGTCCGCCTTGATCGTACAAATTAAGAAACTATGTAACTGTACTTAGCCAATTATTGAGTTTAGTTTAAAAGTCTTTTCTTCAAGCCCTTGCTATGGACGACAAACGACAAACCATAGCTGGGTACCCTACTTTTTTTTTTTTTTTTTGAGACGGAGTCTCGCTCTGTCGCCAGGCTGTAGTTCAGTGGCGCCATCTCGGCTCACTGCAACTTCTGACTTCCTGGTTCAAGCGATTCTCCAGTCTCAGCCTCCCTAGTAGCTGGGATTACAGGCACGTGACACCATGCCCGACTAATTTTTGTATTTCTAGTAGATACAGGGTTTCACCATACTGGCCTGGGATTACAGGCGTGAGTCCCCGCACCCGGCCTACAATTTTTGAATCACTCTTTAAATTACTTAATATTTTTGCAGTGACTTCTGTTCATTTTTAATAAAAGAGGAACTCAGAACCCCACAGACCAAAGCTCTTCCCATTCATGAACCCCGCACCCCAAATCAGGATTCTCCTCAGACTACCCTCCCGTGGTCCCTGAACGATTTGGGAGAGACGCTGCGCTGCGGGTGCAGAGCTGCCAAGAGAGGGCTCCAGACCAGGGCACAGTCACTGCGCAGGGAAGAGAGAGGACGCCCGGGGTCTTGGCTGTCAGCGCAGCCGCCATCTTGTGGCTGAAGGGGACTGAGGGCGAGCTGGCCTAGGAAAACTCCGGCGCAGATTATGGAGCTGACTGCGGGGAGGCCTGATTCCCGCCACTGCCACTTCCCACAGGTTCCAACCAGCCCCTTCCCCTCTCCCCGGATGTCCGACCCAGCATTCTCACCATTTCTAGGCTTCCAGGGAGGACCTGGCGTCTTAGCTGGGAATCTCCCAATACCTGCAGGTCACAGGGCCACAGAGGCTGGGCCTCTAGGAGCAGAGGACATAGATTAGGGAAGCCAAGACCTGCAGCTCCGTCTGCAGCTAGAGACAAAGTACCCGCCAAACCCGAAAGCCGCCCCGTCCGCTGCAGCTGCGTGTCTGATTGGACGGTTTCCGCCCAGCGTCCCTGATTGGATAATGTTGAAGGCCCCGCCCTTTCAGGCCTTGAGTGACAGGAGATGTGATCACATGCTGGCCGGAATGAAGAAAGAGTAACAGCTTCCAAACTGCAGCCTTTTCAGGCAGGACTTCCTGCCTGAGCTGAGTCAGGCCGAACTCAGAGGTATTTGCATTTAACCTTGTGTGTAAGGTCATATGCGTTTATACATAATACATTATATGGGTGGGAGCGGTGGCTCACGCCTGTAGTCCCAGCTACCCGGGAGGCCGAAGCAGGAGAATCCCTTGAACCTGGGAGGCGGAGGTTGCAGTGAGCTGAGATCGCTTTGAATTCCAGCCAGGGCAACAAGACCGAAACTAAACTCCGTCCAAAAAAAAAAAAAAAAAAAAAAAAAGGAGGCAATTTTCTGAAATAGAATGTGAGCCAAAGGTGAATTTTAAATTTTCTAGTAGCCAAACTTTAAAAAGAAAGAAGAAACAGGTCAAAGTGATTGTAACAATTTCAGTAACCCAATATATCCAAAATATTACTATATGAGCAATGTGAATTATTAATGTAGCATGTATATATTTGGAACTATATCTTTGGAAGTAAATCTGGGTTTTTTGTTTGTTTGTTTTGAGACGAAGTTTCGCTCTTGTTGCCCAGGCTGGGGTGCAGTGGCACGATCTCAGTTCACGGCAACCTCTGCCTCCCGGGCTCAAGCGATTCTCCTGCCTCAGCCTCCTGAGTAGCTGGGATTACAGGCATGTGCCACCCTGCCCTGCTAATTTTTGTATTTTTAGTAGAGACGGGGTTTCTCCATGTTGGTTAGGCTGGTCTGGAACTCCCCACCTCAGGTGATCCACGCGCTTCGGCCTCCCAAAGTGCTGAGATTACAGGCGTGAGCCACCGCACATGGGCTACTAAGTCTGTTTTTTGCCTTTCCAGCACATCACAGTGTAGACCCAGTTACATTCCAGGCACTCAGGAGCCACACATGAAGTGCACCTCTGATGTTATGCAGGTGAAGGGCCTGAACAAATTTATTCTGCCAGTGTGAAGGAAGGGCCTCTTCCTAACAACATCTCTCTCAGTTTCGAGGAGGGAAAAGATAGTGGCCTTAGAAAGAGCAGGGGGCAGCAGGAATAAAATAACCACAGGTAGATAACTCCTGGCCACCTTTGGCCTACCTTCCTTCCAGAGATCAGAAAGGGAACAAAGGATGATAGAACCAGAGGAGAAGAAAACTCTAAGTCTTCATACCTGTACGTACTCTTGACTTGCAATGTTTAAATATAGAGAAAATAGATTAAAGGCAAATACATTTTACTATTTGGTCTAGAACCTAATCATCGGGCCTCCTGGATTCAAGTGATTCTCATCCCTCAGCCTCCGGAATAGCTGGGATTACAGGCGTGTACCACCATGCTCAGCTGAATTTGTTTGTATTTTTAGTAGAGATGGAGTTTGCCATGTAAGCCAGGCTGGTCTTAAACTCCTGGCCTCAAGTGATCCGCCCACCTTAGCCTCCCAAAGTGCTGGAATTATGGGCATAAGCCACTGTGCCTGGCTATGATATATTTTTACATTTATGGTTTAGGTGATGTGTTCTTCTTCTCTGCCAGGCCCCTGCCAAAACGTGGGATGCTGACATATCCCCGGACCTAGCACCTAGGTAATGTGACTCTTGTATTTTGCATAGGTCCCACGTATTTTGAGTACTGCGACTTATGACTAGACCAAACACGTAGAAGATGGGAGACACCTGTCTGTGCCCTGTAAACAAGGTGTTAGCCCTATCATTCTCAAGAGCCTTATGACATATTTCTGTATTCATCACCTGGGAGATGTGACTCTCCTCTGCTGCCTGCATCCTGCCCACTGGAAAGATTGTGACATAACATTTGGCCCAGCAACAGGGTGATGTTTTCCAGGGTCCTGTTCACAGGGAGTGAGTGTTGTGACATATCACTGGGCACATCACCCACATGCTGTGACTCTGCTCCCTGTGCCCGCCTTTCAGAACAGGAATGTAACATATTCCTGGCCAAGCACCCAGGTGACGTGACTCTTCTTCCTAGTTTCTGCCATGAGAAAAGATTGTGACATATCTCTGACCTAGCACCAAGATGATGTGACTCTCTTGCTCACACACTCTATGCACAGGTGGGATTGTAAAGTATATTTTTGTTCAGCTCATAGGTGAGGTGATAACTGTCATATCTCAAATCAACAAATAGGGGACATACTGCCTTTCAAAACTAGGGTTAGGGAAATACATAAGATTCTGGGTCTCCTCCTTGTATGAAGGTCATAGTGGACTACCACTCTCTTATATATCATATAAACCCTTCAGGTGGTACAGAGAGTGTCATCACAGGGCCCAGCACACAGGTGACATTGCATTTCTTGTATGCACACTGCATCATCTATTAGGATTGTCACCTGGCACGTGGACAGAGCCTATTGGTAAGGTCTTGAATCTCACACGTGGATGCAGTCTACAGTTGAAATTGTAATGGTTGTAGTTGAACATCTGGCTGCACTTGAGATGGTGACTCATTTATAACCTAGGTCCACAGCAGGTGAGAACTCTTTTATCTGGAACCAGCCAATTATAGAGATGTTGACTGTCATACCTGGGCTTAGAACCACAAGTACAATCATGGGTCCATACCATCATAAAGGTCACAGAGCAGTTTGCAACTCTCATTAATAGTGTAGAAAGCTCTTGACTGGTACTGAGAGAGTCTTAGCAGAGCCCAGCATACAGGTAATATTGTGAGGCTCACATGCACACCCAGCCAACAGCAAAAATTGTCAACTTTCCATATGAACACAGTCCACTGTTGAGGTCCCAAGTTTTCCTCATGAAAACAGTCAAAAGTTGGAAAATTTACTCGTGTGGATTTGGTTCAAAGGTGAGTTGGTGATGCTCAGACCTCTATTCAACACATATGTGAGTCTGTGGCTCCAGTAAGCATTCAGTCTGCATGAGAAATTGAGGCTCTCACAAACAAATCAAGTAGCACCATTGAGATTGTGACTCTTGTACTTAGACCCAACATACAGGAGGTGTTGACTCTCAGATTTAGAACTGGGACATGTGTGAAATTGTTAATCTAATTTGTAAACCATTCTGCAGGTGTGATTGTGACATATGCCTCTGCTCAGTACATGGATAATTTGACTCTCCTGCCTGGGCCCAGTCTGTAGTTACAATTATGACATATTGCTGAACCCAGCACATAGGATATGTGACTCCATACTCCTTCCTTGGCGCTGCCTATAGGGGCCATTGTGACATATCACTGGGCCTTGCATCCAAGTGATGTAAGTCTCTCCTTTTCTGGTACTGCCCGCAGGGGACACTGTGATATATTCCTGGGCCACAAACCTAGCTTATGTCATTCTCCTGTTTGTTCTCTGCCCACATGGGCCACTGTGACATACTGCTGAGTTTAACACCCATGTGATGTAACACTTCAGCCTCAGCCCTGCCTACTTGGAACATAGTGATGTATCACTGCACCCATCACCCAGGTGATGTGACTCTCTTTTCCTTTGTGCTCTCTGCTCAGAGGGGAAGATTGTTACCTGTTGCTGGGTCCAGCACCTAGCTGATGTGACCCTTCTCATCTTTCTAAGTTCTGCCTGAAGGGGAGATGTTGACATTTTACTTTGCCCAACACCGAGGTGACACTAACCTGTTGGCTTTGTCCTACTTTCAGAAGACATTGTGACATATTGCTGGGCCAGCACCAAGGTGATGTGAGTCTCCTGCCGGGACCCTGTTCTCAGAGGGCATTGGTACATATTTCTGACTTCATCAACTATTTCATGTGACTCTCCTCTCTTACCTGGGCTTTGACTGTAGAAAAAATTGTGACATATCTTTGGGACCAAAACCTAGGTTATGTGACTCTCTTCTTAGCACATGGTCAAGCCCACAGAACCAAGATGCCTTATCGTTATATCTAGCACACAGGTGAGGTGATTATTCTGTGTGGTCCCTGTCTACAGGGGTCATTTTGACATATTTCTAAGCCCATCACCTAGATTATGTGACTATCTTCATGTAAACTGTACACAGAGAATATTGTGACATATCGCTTGGTCCAGAACTTTTGGGATGATTGTGACATATTGCTGGCACCACCACCTAGGTTACGTGACATTTTTCTTCTCTCTTAGCCCTACCCACAGAGGACATTGTGACATCTCTTCACCTAGGTAATGTTACTTTTATGCCTGGACCATGCCCTGTGACATATTGCTGGACCCAGAAACTAGGGGATGTGATGTAGGGGAAAGAGAGATCCGACTGTTACTGTGTCTATGTAGAAAGAAGAAGATATAAAAAGCTCCATTTTGTTCTGTACTAAGATAAATTCTTCTGCCTTGAATTGCTGTTAATTTGTAACCCTAGCCCCAACCTTGTGCTTGCAGAAACGTGCTGTGTTGACTCAAGTTTTAATGGATATAGGGGTGTGCAGGATGTGCTTTTTTAAAAATGTGTTTGAAGGCAGTAAACTTGGTAAAAGTCATCGCCATTCTCCAGTCTCAAGTACCCAGGGACACAATATACTGCGGAAGGTCACAGGGACCTCTGCCCAAGATAGCCTGGGTATTGTCCAAGGTTTCTCCCCAGGGAGACAGCCTCAGATACCGCCTCGTGGGAAGGGAAAGACCTGACCGTCCCCTAGCCCGATACCCATACAGAGTCTGTGTTGAGGAGTATTAGCAAAGAGGAAGGCCTCTTTGCAGTTGAGATAAGAAGAAGGCATCTCTCTCCTGCTCGTCCCTGGGAATGGACTGTCTTGGTGTAAAACCTGATCATATGTGCTATTTACTGAGATAGGAGAAAACTGCCTTATGGCTGGAGGTGAGACATGCTGGCGGCAATACTGCTCTTTACTACACTGAGATGTTTGTGTAAAGTCAGACATAAATCTGGCCTATGCGTACATCAAGGCAAAGTACTCTTCCTTAAACTTACTTACGACACAGAGACCTTTGTTCACACGTTTTCCTGCTGACCCTCTCCCCACCATTACCCTATAGTCCTGCCACATCCCCCTCACTGAGATGGTAGAGATAATGATCAATAAATACTGAGGGGACTCAGAGACCAGTGCCAGCCCAGGTCCTCTGCATGTTAAGCGCTGGTCCCCTGGGCCCACTGTTCTTTTTCTATACTTTGTCTCTGTGTCTTATTTCTTTTCTCAGTCTCTCGTCCCACCTGATGAGAAACACCCACAGGTGTGGAGGAGGGGCTGGCCTCCTTCAATGTGACTCTCCTCTACTGCTTAGGTTCTGCCCAAGGAGAAATTTGTGATGTATTGCTGGGCCAACAGCTAGGTAATATCATATTTTCCTTTTACCTGGGCCCCACATATTTTGAATATTGTGAGATACTGCTGGGCTCAACAGTTAAGGAATGGGAGAGTACTGCCTGGGCCCTGCTTACATGAGTCCTTGTGAAATATCTCTTCATCCATCACCTAGACTATGTGGTTCTCCTTCCTGCATCCTTCCCGTAGAGATTGTGACATAGTACTGGGCCTAGCAACTAGGTGATGTGTCTCTCCTGCCTGGGCTCAACCCACAGAAAGCATTGTGATATGTTGCTGGGTCCAGCACCCAGGTGGTACAACTCCACTGCCTGGTCTCTGGCCTTAGGAAAGATTGTGACACATCCCTGGCCCAATAAAACAGGTGATGTGACTCTATCCACCGGTGGTATTGTCACATTTACCTTGGTTTAGCTCACAGGTGCAATACATTTAACCAACCAAGAGCAGAGATTCTGTGTCTCTTTGCAAGGCTTTGGCTAACAGACAAGTTTCTGGGTCTTATTTTTATAAAGACCATACAGAATTGACATTCACTTGCGTATTGTGTAAAGCTCTTGGATGTTACAGAGAGTGTCATTAGAGAGCCTGGCACACATTTGAGGTTGTGTTTCTCATATGCACAACACAGCAACCCTTAGGATTGGAACCCCCCCATACATACACACATACACAGAGCTCACTGCTGAGGTTCTTAATCTCATAAGTGGATATGGTCTGCAGTTGAAATTGTGATTGTCATATGTTAATATCCAGCCAGAGTTGAAATAACTAGACATTCACACATGGCTCAATGGCTATGAGCTTCCTGCAGCTCATAGTCAGGTAAGAAATCTCTTATCTAGGCTTAGCCAACTGGAGACATGTTAACTCTCGTACCTGAGCTTAGAGCCTCAGGCCCGATCATGGTTCCATACCAGCATAGAGTTCTCAGACCAGATTGTAACTCTTTTTTTTTTTTTTTTTTGAGATGGAGTTTCGCTCTTGTTGCCCAGGCTGGAGTGCAATGGTGCAATCTCAGATCACCACAACCTCCGCATCCTGGGTTCAAGTCATTCTCCTGCCTCATCTTCCTGAGTAGCTGGGATTACAGGCATGTGCCACCACACCCGGCTAATTTTGTATTTTTAGTAAAGATGGGGTTTCTCCATGTTGGTCAGGCTGGTCTATGAACTCACAAACTCAGGTGATCTGCCTGCCTCAGCCTCCCAAAGTGCTGGGATTACAGGCTTGAGCCACCATGCCCGGCCAGCAACTCTTATGCATGCAGTATAAAGCCCTCAAGTAGGAGAGATTGTGTCCTAACAGGTCTCAGCACACAGGTGAGATTGTGACACTTACATGCAGACCCAGCTGACAGTAATGATTGTCATCCCTCCACATGAACACAACCCACTGTTGAGATTCTGAATCTCAGAACCAATAAAAATTTCTAAAGTTGAAAAATTGACTTTCATCCTTGAATCCAGTGTACAGATAAGCTGGTGGCTCTCAGACCAAGATTCAGCATGCCTGAGACTTGAGAGACTGTGAGTCACTAAAGAGACACAGTCTAGAGGATAGACGGAAGGTCTCATGCACAGATCAATTTCACACATTTCACAAAAATGTGTGCGGGGCTCACAGTTGAGACTGTGATTCCTGAACATAGATGCAACATAAAGGAGGTGTTAATTCTCATACCTGGAACCTCGACATGTGTAGGATGGTTAATCTCATTTATAGACCTTCCTGCAGCTGTGATTGTGACATTCGCCTCTGTCCAGCACCTGAGTTTTTTGACTCTCCTGCCTGGGCTCAGCCCACAGATTGGATTGTGACACATCGCTGAACCCAGGATCTAGGTGATGTAAATTTATTCTCCTGCCTTGGCGCTCCCCACAGGGAGCACTGTGACATATTGCCACAGCTAACATAGGAGAACCATAACCAGGTTGTGTGACTCTCCTGCCTGTCCCTTGTGCACATGGGCCATTGTGACATATTTTTGGGTCTAACAGGAAAAAACCCATGTCATGTAACTCTCTTGCCTGGGTGCTGCCTACAGAAATATTGTGACATATCTCTGTGCTCATCACACAGGTGATGTGACTCTCTTTTCCTCCTGGGTTCCTGCTTACAGGTAGTATTGAAGGAGATTGCTAGTTCCAGCACCTAACTGATGTGACTCTTCTCTTCTTTCTAGGTTTTGCTCATGGGGAACATTGTGACATATCGTTGGGCCCAACACCAAGGTGATGTTCCTCTTTTGCCTTGGTCCTGCCCTCAAAAAGCATTGTGACATATTGCTGATCCCAACAGCAGATTGATGTGTGTTCTGCCTGGACCCCATTAACAAGGGGCATTGCAATGTACCTCTGGGCCCATGAACTATTTGATGTGACACTTCTTTCTTGCCTAGGCTTTCTCCATAGAAGTCACCAGCCCACAGTTTGGATTGTGACTGTCATATTTGAACATCCAGCTACAGTTGGGATGGTGACTCATTTGTAATTCTGGCAAGTTAGATCCTTTCTACCTGGACATGTTAAATGGAGAGATGTTTACTCTTTTTTTTGTTTTTATTTGAGATGGCATCTCGCTCTGTCGCCCAGGCTGGAGTGCAGTGGTGTAATCTCCGCTCACTGCAAGCTCCGACTCCCGGGTTCATGCCATTCTCCTGCCTCAGCCTCCCGAATAGCTGGAACTACAGGCGCCCGCCACCATGCCCGGCTGATTTTTTTGTATTTTTAGTAGAGACGGGGTTTCACCATGTTAGCCAGGATGGTCTTGATCTCCTGACCTCGTGATCTGCCCATCTCGGCCTCCCAAAGTGCTTGGATTACAGGCGTGAGCCACCGTGCCCGGCCTGAGATGTTGACTCTTATTCCTGGGTTTGGGGCCACAGGTAGGATCATGAGTCTGTAGATGCACAAAAGTCTCAGAGCATACTGTAACTTTAATATATATATAAAATATATATTATATAATATGTAATATGATTTATATATAATATATAATATATTTAATATATATTTAATGACATATAATATAATTTAATTACATATATAATTATATAATATAATTATATACATTATATATTTTATATTATAATATTATAGATTGTAAATAATATATGATATGTAATATATATTTATATAGATACATATATTTTTATATATGATTTTTTATATAAAAAGTCATATATATGTGACTTTTTATATATAAAGAAAACCCATATATAATTATATATATAATTAGTATATATAAACAATAATCTATAATATATATTTTATACATATATATACATTTTTTATATATATATACACACACACACACCCCACCCACAGACTGGGCAGTGACATCTTGCTGCACCCAGCACTTAGTCAATGTCTTGTTTCTGCCCATAGAGACAACTTTGACATATTGTGGCTCCTCGCACTTAGGTTATGTGACTCTCCTGCCTGTGTTTTACCCACATGGGCCATTGTGACATATTGCTGAGTCCAGCACACGGGTGATTAATCCTCCACCCTGTCCTCTGCCTACAGAAGACATTGTAACATACCGTTTGGTCCCTCACATGGGTGATATTACTCTCTGGCTCACCCTTCTTTCAAGGGATATTGGGATACACTGCTGTACCCAGCACCTAGGTTATATAAATTTTTCTACTGCTTTGGCTGTGCCCAATGAGGGGTTATGAAGTACCTCTGGGCCCAGCACCTAGGTGATTGGACTCTTCTTTTTTTTCTTCTGAAACAGAGTCTCACTCTGTTGCCTGGGCTGGAATGCAGTGGTGCAATCTTGGCTCACTGCAGCCTCTGCCTCCCGGGTTCAAGCGATTCTCTTGCCTCAGCCATGTGAGAAGCTGGGATTACAGATAACCACCACCATGCCTGGCTAAATTTTGTATTTTTAGTAGAGACTTGATTTCACCATGTTGGCCAAGCTGGTCTTGAACTCCTGACCTCAGGCGATCCACCTGTCTTGGCCTCCCAAAGTGCTAGGATTACAGGTGTGAGCCACCATGACCAGCCAGGTAAGAAAGCATCAGTATGACAAGGGCCATTTATAACTCTTGAGTTCTTAACAAAAGATGATATCTGCAAAATTAAGTGTTCTATTTAAGAAAACATTGAGCAAGCTTATGCTGCATTTTTACACAAAGAACACAACAACAGTATAATCCACAACAATAAAGCAAAGTAAGTAAAATTATCCCACGTAAACTAAATAAGGGCAAATGTTGAAACGAAGCTGATATGGGTTTGCTACCTGATTCCAATATGTGTTCAGAATTAGAATACTGATCCGGATTTTTTTTTTTTTTTTGAGATGGAGTCTCTCTTTGTCAGCCAGACTGGAGTGCAGTGGCGCAATCTCGGCTCACTGCAACTCCGCCTCCCGGGTTCAAGTGATTCTCCTGCCTCAGCCTCCCGAGTAGCTGGGATTACAGTCATGTGCCACCATGCCCAGCTAATTTTTGTATTTTTAGTAGAGACAGGGTTTCACCATGTTTGTCAGGCTGGTCTCGGTCTCCTGACCTTGTGATCCACCCGCCTGGGCCTACCAAAGTGCTGGGATTACGGACATGAGCCACCGTGCCCAGCTCTGATCCAGATTTTTAGATTACCTATCTCTCCTATTTCTTTCGAGCTGCAGTCAGAGATCACTGGTGTGTTCACAGGAATAAGCAGAATTAGTCTAAATAGCAGGGAAAATACTCAAAAACAACAAATGAGACTAGTGTCTAATAACAGGTGTACCATAGTTCTTGAAACAATTTTTTTCTCTCTCCAGTCTTCCATTTCTACTAAAGACAAATCACAGTAAAACTGATTTACTTGCATAAAAACCTTTAGTATTATACTTGGCCTGATTATTTGCATAAAGTGCAGCAAAAATAATTATTTTTCACATAGGTTTTTAAAATTGGCTTTGATGTAACTACGTCCCATTAAAGGAATATCAGAAAAGACTTTTTAAAAGCCAAGCCCAGCCATGGGTTTGTACCATCAAATACCTATGAGTTGGGTGAATTTCTCTCTTCTTGGGGTCCCAAGATAACTTTGGGCTCCTGTTTCTGTCAGACAGAGACATTCCTGGCCAGGCATGGTGGCACACACTTGTAATCCCAGCACTATTGGAGGCCAAGGTGAGTGGATCACCTGAGATCAGCCTGGTCAACATAATGAAAACCCATCTTAACATGAAATACTGATATTAGCTAGGTGTGGTGGCGTGCACCTGTAATCTCAGTTACTCAGGCAGCTGGGGCAGGAGGATCACTTGAACCTGGGAAGCAGAGATTGCAGTGAGTTGAAATCACACCATTGTACCCCAGCCTGGGTGGTAGAAGGAAATGCTGTGCAAAAAAAAAAAAAAAAAAAAAGGAAAAAAGAAAAAGAAAGAGCCAGGCGCGGTGGCTCAAGCCTGTAATCCCAGCACTTTGGGAGGCCGAGACGGGCGGATCATGAGGTCAGGAGATCAAGACCATCCTGGCTAACACGGTGAAACCCCGTCTCTACTAAAAAATACAAAAAATTAGCCGGGCGAGGTGCCGGGCGACTGTAGTCCCAGCTACTCGGGAGGCTGAGGCAGGAGAATGGCGTAAACCCGGGAGGCGGAGCTTGCAGTGAGCTGAGATCAGGCCACAGCACTCCAGCCTGGGTGACAGAGCGAGACTCCGTCTCAAAAAAAAAAAAAAAAGAAAAGAAAAAGAAAGAAAGAAAGAAAGAAATGACATTCCTTACTTACCACGGCTCAGGAAACCTCCAACAAATTCGGAGGCCAGATTTCCCAAAAGACTTGTATTGACTCTACAAATTCAGTATGATTTCTTCAAGGATATCACCCCATTCCAGTCAAAGTCTTTGTGAAATTACCAGTGTCTCCAATTGTGCCCTGTTGCAAAACAAATCATGCTTATGACATGTATGCAAATAACTATATTTCCATAAATTAAAAATACTAATAGGTTTCTACATTCTGGAGAAATCAGGTAGAGAAAAACAAATTATGCTCCAAATTTTTTTTTTACAGAAGTATACATTCCTCAGTTGTTAAAAACTGTAAATAGCTAAAAATATTTTGACTCTGAAAAACAAAAAAAGAATTTGCAGTATTTTAAGAAAAAAGTCAAAAAATATTACTTTTGTCTTCTATTAGTTCAGTTTATGCCATAAACTCCTTTTCTGCTTGATATTCATTAACATTTCAGCTCTCCATGACAGTCCTGAAAGCTTTTCCTCTGTTCTGATGTTGCTGTCTCCAAAGTTATCAAAAACCTGCATTTAAAAACACCTGGCAAAGTTCCATTCTGGACCATAAATCACCTCTTGAAGAGAATCAAATCAAGACAACAATTTTCCGTGGGTGACAAAAAGTCCTAGGCCAGCTGTTATTTATTTATTTATTTATTTATTTATTTATTTATTTATTTTTTAGATGGAGCCTCATCTTGCTGTGTCACCCAGACTGGAGTGCAATGGCACAATCCTGGCTCACTGCAACCTCCATCTCCTGGGTTCAAGCAATTCTCCTGCCTCAGCCTCGGGAGTAGCTGGGATTACAAGCATCTGTTACCATACCAGGCTAACTTTCTTTTTTTTATATTTAGTAGAGACGGGGTTGCACCATGTAGATCAGGCTGGTCTTGAACTCCTGACCTCAGGTGACCCACCCACCTTGGCCTCCCAAAGTGATGGGATTATAGGCATGAGCCACCACGCCCAGCTAGAGAGCCATTATTAAAGCCACAATTGACTAGAAATTTTGCTTACTCCTGTGGGATATAACTATTTGACATAAAAATTATAAGTATTAATAACATACACTAAATCACATCAGATTTACAGTTTTCCATAATTTTGGGACACTCACCAATAACATATTTATACAAATATAACCTAAAGAAAGTCAACACCATTTCATATTTGACAATACATCTTGTATGATTTTAATACCAAATAAGCTGAATAGGTCATTTGGGGACTTTAGGTAACCTAATATTTAAAAGATTAACTAGGTCAGAAAAAGACAAAATTTGTAATTTAATATTGAAAATTTGTCAAATATCAAATGTTTAAAACACTTGATATAATGAAATCAAATTCCAGGTCACCATATGTCATTCATTTAGCCAAAATGAGGCTGGGTGTGGTGGCTCATGCATGTAATCTCAGCACTCTACTAGAAATACAAAGATGGATCACTCGAGACCAGCCTTGCCAACATGGTGAAACGCTGTTTGTTTGTTTCTTTCCTTCCCTCCTTCCTTCCTTCCTTCCTGCCTTCCCTCCCTCCCTCCCTCCTTCCTTCCTTCTTTTTTTTTTTCTATTTCTTTTTTTGAGATGGAGTCTTGGCCGGGCGCGGTGGCTCAAGCCTGTAATCCCAGCACTTTGGGAGGCCGAGACGGGCGGATCACGAGGTCAGGAGATCGAGACTATCCTGGCTAACACGGTGAAACTCCGTCTCTACTAAAAAATACAAAAAACTAGCCGGGTGAAGTGGCGGGCGCCTGTGGTCTCAGCTACTCGGGAGGCTGAGGCAGGAGAATGGCGTGAACCCGGGAGGCGGAGCTTGCAGTGAGCTGAGATCCGGCCACCGCACTCCAGCCTGGGCGACAGAGCCAGACTCAGTCTCAAAAAAAAAAAAAAAGAGATGGAGTCTTGCTTTGTCACCCAGGCTGGAGTGCAGTGGCTTGATCTTGGCTCACTGGAAACTCTGCCTCCCAGGTTCAAGCGATCCTCCTGCCTCAGCCTCCTGAGTAGCTGAGATTACAGATGCATGCCACCACGCCCAGCTAATTTTTGTATTTTTAGTAGAAACAGGGTTTCTCCATGTTGGTCAGGCTGGTCTCGAACTCTGACCTTGTGATTTGCCCGCCTCGGCCTCCTAAAGTGCTTGGATTACAGACAGGGGGCACCCGCCTGGCCTGAAACCCTGTTTCTACTAAAAATAGAAAACTTAGCTGTGTGTGGTGGCACATGCCTGTAATCCCAGCTACTCAGGAGGCTGAGAAAGGAGAATTGCTTTAACCCAGGAGGCGGAAATTGCAGTTAGCTGGGATCAGACCACTGAACTTCAGCCTCGGTGATGGAGCTAGACTGTTTCAAAAACAAACAAACAAACAATGACAAAAAACAAAAAATCAAAAAATAGCTGGGCACGGTAATGCGTTCCTATAATCATAGGCACTCAGGAGGCTGAGGCATGAGAATCACCTGAACCTGGGAGGCAGGGGTTGGAGTGAGCTAATCGTGCCACTGCAATACAGCCTGGGCGACAGAGACTTTATCTCAAAAATAATAATAAAAATTACTTGGTTTCTTAAAGATTATTAAAAAGGCAAAAACCTTTCCTTTTTGATAGAGGAAAGACTTAGGTTTCCAAACTATTTGCCTCCTGTCTTGTTTTTCTTGTAGTTTATTCAAAAGGCAAACAAAAATTTTTCATTTTTCAAAACATGATATAAAGATCTTGTTTAAAAGAGAAAGCCTACATTTCACCTTTGAACTACTGTACTATTGATGTCAAACTCAGTTTTTTTCTTTCTTTTTGGGATGGAGTTTCGCTCTTGTCACCCAGGCTAGAATGCAGTCATGGGATCTCAGCTCACTGAAACCTCCGCCTTCTGGCCTCAAGCAATTCTCCTGCCTCAGCCTCCCAAGTAGCTGGTATTACAGGCATGCACCACCACACCTGGCTAATTTTTGTATTTCTAGTAGAGATGGGGTTTCACCATGTTAGTCAGGCTGGTCTCAAACTCCTGACCTCAAGTGATCCTCCCTCCTTGGCCTCCCAAAGTGCTGGGATTACAGATGTGAGCCACTGCACCTGGCCAAAACAAATTTTTAATAAAATATTATTTACAAATCTATCCAATTTTAATAAGTTTGACCATAAGGCAAGATTCTCATAAACCTTTAATATAATAACCCTGTACAACTTTTGTTAAGGAACAGATCCGTGCTCTAAAACAAACAAAAAACCTGTTGTACTTATATTCCAATGTTTAATTTGTTAAAAGCAACAACAACAACAAAAACTGAATACAGGCCTGGCATGGTGGCTCACACCTGTAATCCCAACACTTTGGGAGGCTGAGGTGCATCACCTGAGGTCGGGAGTTCGAGACCAGCCTTACCAACATGGAGAAACCCCGTCTCTACTAAAAATACAAAATTAGCCAGGCGTGGTGGCACATGCCTGTAATCCCAGCTACTCAGCTACTAGGGTGGCTGAGGCAGGAGAATTACTTGAACCTAGGAGGCGGAGGTTGCGGTGAGCTGAGATCATGCCACTGTACTCCAGCCTGGGCAACAAGAGCCAAATTCTGTCTCAAAAAAACAAAAAACAAAAAAACCTGAATAATATGTCTTTAATTTTAGCCAATATGTTCACACACACAATTTTTTTTACAAGATTTATTTTTTACAAACCTTCCACAACTTGCTCAAACCTTCAGCTCAGTCCTAACTTAAAACAACTCTTTAGCCCTCTAAACTAGCCAAAAAAAATAACATTTTATGCTATCTTATAATCGTTTACAAAAAGCACATTCTACTTTTCTTACACCTTGCATGTAAAACTGCTTTTATTTCCCAAAGATTACTTATGTCACATGAACTAAAAGGCATTATGTTTGTTCCTTTTCTGAAAAAAAGTTAGACTTAAGCATTTATTATTTTTAAGTCAATTAATCAGAACTCTTTCATACATAAATATCACACATGGCCGGGTGCAATGACTCATGCCTGTAATCCCAGCACTTTGGGAGACCGAGATAGGCAGATCACTTGAGGTCAGGAGTTCAAGACCAGCCTGGTCAACATGGTGAAACCCTGTCTTTACCAAAACTACAAAAATTAGCTGGGTGTGATGGCAAATTCCTATAATCCCAGCTACTCGGGAGGCTAAGGCAGGAGAATCGCTTGAACCTGGGAGGCGGAGGTTGCGGTGAGCCAAGATTGCCCCATTGCACTCCAGCCTGGGCAACAACAGAGAAACTCCCTCTCAAAACAAACAAAAAAACAAAGGACAGTTGCCCTGAATAACAGAAAAGATAAGAAAGAAAAAGGATAGAAGGAAAGAAAAGCATTGCTTGAGGCAGGTTGGGGAAAGGGAGGAGCTCAGGGATGCCAGTGAAAGACCCACCCATTGCAGCGACACCGAGAAATTCAGTCATGAAGGGATCTTTTCCAGCAATTTCATTAGCTCTCAAGTTTCCCCTTTTGAGGACAATAGAAGCTCCCCATTCATGATCCTGTATATGCCTAATCGTGTCACACACAACTGTCAGCAAAGAACACAGGGAAAATTAATCTACAGAGTGCAGTGGAATGATCTTGGCTCACTGCAACCTCTACCTCCCGGGTTCAAGACATTCTCCTGCCTCAGCCTCCTGAGTAGCTGGGATTACAGGCATGAGCCACCGCCCCTGGCCTGCCTTGTCTATTTTTAACCAAGAGTGATATTACTGAGGGGGCCTCTAACCCCCTAAGTTTTTTTTTTTTTTTTTAGCCGGAGTGTTCCTCCTGTTGTCCAGGCTGGAGTGCAATGGCATGATCTTGGCTCACCACAACCTCCACCTCCCGCTTTCAAGTGATTCTCCCACCTCAGCTTCCCGAGTAGCTAGGACTACAGGCTTGTGTCACCATGCCCAGCTAGTTTTTGTATTTTTAGTAGAGACGGGTTTTCTCCATGTTGGTCAGGCTGGTCTCAAACTCCTGACCTCAGGTGATCTGCCTACCTTGGCCTCCCAAAGTGCTGGGATTACAGATGTGAGCCACCATGCCTGGCCAACCCCTTAAATCTTAGAAAGGTCTCGAACCTTCCTAACTGGGGTCTCAAGCTTTTTATTAAGAGAGGTCTTTAACCCAGTATATCTTAGGAGAGACTCTAACTCTTCTATGTTGGGCCTCCAACCCAATCCTATTTTTTACCCTGGTAAAATGTACCCCACTAGTTACCCAAATTTGGCTAATTGGTGCTGCAGTTTTTTTCCTTTGGTTCAGTTTTCTTCTCAGTATAGTCATTTTATAGTTTGCCAGAAAGCTGTTACTGAAAAGTGTCATGCGCGTCCCTGTGAACAGACCACCAAACAGGCTTTGTGTGAGCAATAAAGCTTTGTAATCTCCTGGGTGTAGGCAGGCTGAGTCTGAAAAGAGAGTCAGCGAAGGGAGATAAGGGTGGGGCCGTTTTATAGGATTTGGGTAGATAAAGGAAAATTACAGTCAAAGGGGGGTTGTTCTCTGGCAGGCAGGAGTCCGGGGGTCACAAGGTGCTCAGTGGGGGAGCTTTTTGAACCAGGATGAGCCAGGAAAAGGACTTTCATAAGGTAATGTCATCACTTAAGTCAAGTACTGGCCATTTTCACTTCTTTTGTGGTGGAATGCCATCAGTTAAGGCAGGGCAGGGCATTTTCACTTTTCTTTTGTGATTCTTCAGTTACTTCAGGCCAGCTGGGCATATACGTGCAAGTCACAGGTGATGCGATGTCTTGGCTTGGGCTCAGAGGCCTGACAAAAAGGTTTTTTGATCCAACCCCAAGAAGTCAGGGTAAGTCCATGCAATAAAATAAAAGCAAGTTTATTAGAGAAGTAATCCTTTTTTTTCTTTCTTTTGGCCGGACGCAGTGGCTCATGCCTGTAATCCCAGCACTTTCGGAGGCTGAGGTGGGCAGATCAGGAGGTTAGGAGTTTGAGACCAGCCTGCCCAAATGGTGAAATGCCATCTCTACTAAAAATACAAAAAATTAGCCAGACATGGTAGCGGGCACCTGTAATCTCAGCTACTTGGGAGGCTGACGCAGGAGAATCACTTGAAACCGGAAGGCAAAGGTTGCAGTGAGCGGAGATCAGGACACTCACTGCACTCCAGCCTGGGCAACAAGAGTAAAACTCCATCACACACACACACACACACACAAATATATATATATATTTTTTTTATATGATTATGTGTCATTTTCTTTAGTCATTTTATTTTCAGTAAAAGAAACTGCCTTCATCATTCTTTTTTTTTTTTTTTTTTTTTTTTTTTTTGAGACGGAGTCTCTGTTCCTCAGGCTGGAGTGCAGTGGCGTGATCTCGGCTCACTACAAGCTCCGCCTCGCAGGTTCACGCCATTCTCCTGCCTCAACCTCCTGAGTAGCTGGGACTACAGGCGCCCCCCACCACGCCTGGCTAATTTTTTCTATTTTTCATACAGACGGGGTTTCACCGTGGTCTCGATCTCCTGACCTTGTGATCCGCCTGCCTCGGCCTCCCAAAGTTCTGGGATTACAGGCGTGAGCCACCACACCGGGCTTTTTTTCTTTTCTATTATTACACTTTAAGTTCTGAGATACATGCGCAGAATGTGCAGGTTTGTTACACAGGTATACATGTGCCATGATGGTTTGCTGAACCCATCAACCTGTCATCTACATTAGGTATATCTCCTAATACTATTCATCTCCTAGCCCTCCACAACCTGACAGGTCCCAGTGTGTGATATTCCCCTCCTTGTGTCCATGCATTCTCATTGTTCAACTCCCTCTTATGAGTGAGAACATACAGTGTTTGGTTTTCTGTTCTTGTGTTAGTTTGCTGAGAATGATGGTTTCCAGCTTCATCCATGTCCCTGCAAAGGACATGAACTCATCCTTTTTTATGGCTGCATAGTATTCCATGGTGTATATGTGCCACACTTTCTTTATCCAGTCTATCACTGATGGGCATTTGGATTGGTTCCAAGTCTCTGCTATTGTGAATAGTGCTGCAATAAACATACGTGTTCATGTGTCTTTATAGTAGAATGATTTATAATCTTTTGGGTATGTACTCAGTAATGGGACGGCTGGGTCAAGTGGTATTTCTGATTCTAGATCCTTGAGGAATTGTCACACTGTTTTCGACAATGGTTGAACTAATTTACACCCCCACTAACAGTGTGAAGGTGTTCCTATTTCTCCACATCATCTCCAGCATCTGTTGTTTTCTGACTTTTTAATGATTGCATTCTAACTGTCGTGAGATGGTATCTCACTGTGGTTTTGATTTGCATTTCTCTAATGACCAGTGATAGTGAGCTTTTTTTCCATATGTTTGTTGGCTGCATAAAGGTCTTATTTTGAGAAGTGTCTGTTTATATCCTTTGCCCACTTTTTGATGGCGTTGCTTGTTTTTCTCTTGTAAATTTGTTTAAGTTCTTTGTAGATCCTGGATATTAGCCGTTTCTCAGATGGATAGATGGCAAAAATTCTCTCCCATTCCATAGGTTGCCTGTTCACTCTGATAATAGTTTCTTTTGCTTTGAAGAAGCTCTTTAGTTTAATCAGGTCCCATTTGTCAATTTTGGCTTTTGTTGCCATTGCTTTTGGTGTTTTAGTCATGAAATCTTTGCCCGTGTCTATGTCCTGAATGGCATTGCCTAGGTTTTCTTCTATGGTTTTTATGGTTTCGGGTGTTACATTTAACTCTTTAATCCATCTTGAGTTAATTTTTGTATAAGGTGTAAGGAAGGGGTCCAATTTCAGTTTTCTGCATAGGGCTAGCCAGTTTTCCCAACACCATTTATTAAATAGGGAATTCTTTCCCCACTGCTTGTTTTCATCAGGTTTGTCAAAGATCAGATGGTTGTAGATGTGTGGTGTTATTTCTGAGGCCTCTGTTCTGTTCCATCGGTCAATGTATCTGTTTTGATACCAATACCATGCTGTTTTGGTTACTGTAGCCTTCTACAATTGTTTGAAGTCAAATAGTGTAATGTCTCCAGTTTTATTATTTTTGCTTAGGAATGTCTTGGCAATGCAGGCTCTTTTTTGGTTCCATATGAAATTTAGAGTAGTTTTTTCTAATTATGTTAAGAAATTCAATGGTAGCTTGATGGGGATAGCATTGAATCTATAAAATACTTTGGGCAGTATGATCATTTTCATGATATTGATTCTTCCTATCCATGAGCATGGAATGTTTTTCCATTCGTTTGTGTCCTCTCTTATTTCCTTGAGCAGTGATTTTTAGTTCTTCTTGAAGAGGTCCTTCATATCCCTTGTAAATTGTATTCCTAGACATTTTATTCTCTTTGTAGCAATTGTGAATGGAAGCTCACTCATGATTTGGCTCTCTGTTTGTCTGTTATTGGTGTATAAGAATGCTTGTGATTTTTACGCATTGAGTTTGTATCCTGAGACTTTGCTGAAATTGCTTATCACCTTAAGGAGATTTGGAACGGAGATGATGGGGTTTTCTCGACATAGAATCATGTCATCTGCAAACAGAGACAATTTGACTTCCTCTTTTCCTATTTGAATACCCATTAGTTCTTTCTCTTGCCTGATTGCCGTGGCCAGAACTTCCAATACTATGTTGAATAGGAGTGGTGAGACAGGGCATCGTTGTCTTGTGCCAGTTTTCAAAGTGAATGCTTCCAGATTTTGCCCATTCAGTATGATATTAACTGTGGTTTGTCATAAGTAGCTTTTATTATTTTGACATATATTCCATCAATACTTAGTTTATTGAGAGTTTTTAGCATGAATGGGGTGTTGAATTTTGTCGAACACCTTTTCTGCATCTATTGAGATAATCACGTGGTTTTTGTCATTGATTCTGTTTATGTGATGGATTATATTTATTGACTTGTGTATGTTGAACCAGCCTTGCATCCCAGGGATGAAGCTGACTTGATCATGGTAGATAAGCTTTTTGATGTGCTGCTGGTTTCGGTTTGCCAGTATTCTATTGAGGATTTTTGCATCCATGTTCATCAGGGATATTGGCCTGAAGTTTTCTTTTTTGTTGTGTCTCTGCCAGGTTTAGGTATCAGGATGATGCTGACCTCATAAAATGAGTTAAGGAGGAGTCCCTCTTTTTCTGTTCTTTGGAATAGTTTCAGAAGAATTGGTACCAGTTCCTCTTTGTACCTGTGGTAGAATTCGACTGTGAATCTGTCTGGTCCTGGCTATTTTTTGGTTGGTAGGCTATTAATTACTGCCTCAATTTCAAAACTTGTTATTGGTCTATTCAGGGATTTGACTTCTTTCTGGTTTAGTCTTGGGAGGGTATATGTGTCCAGGAATTTATCCTTTTCTTCTAGATTATCTAGTTTATTTACATAGAGGTGTTTATAGTATTATCTGATGGTAGTTTGTATTTCTGTGGGATCAGTGCCAATATCATTTTTTATTGCATCTATTTGATTCTTCTCTCTTTTCTTCTTTATTAGTCTGGCTACTGGTCTCTCTATTTTGTTGATCTTTTAAAAAAAACTAGCTCCTGGATTTATTGATTTATTTTTTATTTTTTATTTTTTTGTGAGATGGAGTCTTGCTCTGTCCCCAGGCTGGAGTGCAGTGGCGTGATCTCGGCTTACTGCAAGCTCCACCTCCCGGGTTCACAACATTCTCCTGCCTCAGCCTCCTGAGTAGCTGGGACTACAGGCACCAGCCACCACGCCCAGCTATTTTTATTGTTTATCTATTTATTTATTTTTAGTAGAGACGGGATTTCACTGTGTTAACCAGGATGGTCTCAATCTCCTGACCTCGTGATCCGCCCACCTCGGCCTCCCAAAGTGCTGGGATTACAGATATGAGCCACCGCGCCTAGCCTAATTGATTTTTTTGAAGGGTCTTTTGTGTCTTTATCTACTTCAGTTCTGCTCTGATCTTGGTTATTTCTTGTGTTCTGCTAGCATTTGAATTTATTTGCTCTTGCTTCTCTAGTTCTTTTAATTATGATTTTAGGGTGTCGATTTTGACCCTCCCTGCTTTCTCTTGTGAGCATTTAGTGCTATAAATTTCCCTCTAAACACTGCTTTGTGTGTGTCCGAGAGATGCTGGTACATTGTGTCATTGTTCTCATTGGTTTCAAAGAACTTACTTATTTCTGCCTTCATTTCATTATTTACCCAGTAGTCATTCTGGAGCAGGTTGTTCAATTTCCATGTAGTTGTGTGGTTTTGAGTGAGTTTCTTAATCCAGAGTTTTAATTTGATTGCACTGTGGTCTGAGAGACTGTGTGTTATGGTTTCCATTGTTTTGCGTTTGCCAAGGAGTGTTTTACTTCCAATTATGTGGTCAATTTCAGAATAAGTGGGATACTTTTCAGCATTCTTTATAGGGCATATGCAGTGTCAGTATGCTTTGTCAAAATATTGCTATTTTGAAAGGTTTTCCTCTTTTGATTTGGCAGGACAGATTTGCTGATGCTATTATTCTAACTTAAAGTAAAAGTAAAACAGGAAAATCCAAAAGCATGTAAAAATTAAACACATTAGCTGGGCGCAGTGGCTCACCTCTGTAATCCAAGCACTTTGGGAGGCCGAGGCAGGTGGATTACCTGACATCAAGAGTTTGAGAGCAGCCTGACCAACATGGTGAAACCTTGTCTCTACTAAAAGTACAAAGAAATTAGCTGGGCATGGTGGTGGATGCCTGTTATCCCAACTATTCAGGAGGCTGAGGCAGGAGAATCACTTGAACCCAGAAGGTGGAGGTTGTGTTAAATTGAGATTGTGCCACTGCATTCCTGACTGGATGACAGAGAGAGACCCCATCTCAAAGGAAAAAAAAAAAAAAAAAAAAAAGCAAGATCCTTTCTCTCTCTAAAAAAAAAACAATAAAATAAAATAAAAATAAAACACTCTTTAACATATTCTTGCTCAAGAGTCAAAAACTTTAATGTTGTTAAGATTTCAGTACAACCGAAGTGGTAAACAAATTCGACATAATTTCTATAAAAAACCTAATAGCACAGGATTTTTAAACAGAAATCTTCTTTAACATTTTAAAATTTGATTATGAACTATAACTAGCCAAACACCCACGAAAAAGAAGAGGCAATATACTTTCTCATTTCAAAACATGTTAAAAGTTGTAACAAAAACAATGTACTGACACAAAGACACATAAACGGATGATAAATCAGAATATAGAGCCCAGAAATGAACCCTTCTGTAAATAAGTGGTCTTCCACAAAGCTGCCATGAGCACACAATAGAGAAAAGATAATATCTTCAAAAATTAATGCTGAAAACTGAATATCTATACTGACAAAGTTGAATTCTTTCCTTGAACCACATGCAAAAAAATTTCAAATAAAATACTTAGATATAAAAAACAGCTCACAAATCTCTTTAAAAAAATGGAGAAAAACATGACATTGGCCTTGGAATCATTGTCTTAGATAACATTAAACTCATGCGCAGCACTGAAAAGAACAGAAAAATTTAACTGAAATATACGCCAAAATTTTTGCACATCAAAAAAAAAAAAAATTCAAGAGAGTGACAAGACCTCCTAGGAAATCAATGAAAGTATTTGCAAATCACATGTGATAGAAGTTAATCTTCAGAATATATAAGCAACTCTTGAAACTGAACAATAAAGTGGAATAACAGGATTTAGAAATGGAAAACTAATTAATCTAAATTTTATCAAAAGTATAAATGGGAAGAGCATTTGAAAGGATACACAAAATTATTAATTTGTAGAGGAATGCATAAATATCACAATGAAATACAAAATAACTTCACAACCATTAGAACGGCCACTATCAATTTTTTCAGAAAACCAAATCTGTTGATGATGCTATGAAAATGAAACCTAGGTTGATTTTTGGTGGAAAACAAAGATGCAGCCATTATTTTAAAATGTTAAAAATATTCCTCAGATCATTAAAAGTAAAATTATAATCAACTACAGCAATCTTATTTATAAATTCATTTCCCAAGTATGCAACACAGAACCTGGAAGAGGTATGTAAAGGTTTATGCTTTTTGTACCAGATTTCACAAAAGCCAAATATCTGAGGCAACCTAGATGTCCCTTGATTTATAAAAACAACAAAAAATTTAACATATACATACATGGAATATTATTCAGCCTTAAAAGAGAAAATTTTGTCACATTTTAAGATAAACTTTGAAAATATTATGTCACGTGAAATAAACCAGTAACAAAATGATGAATACTACATGATTCCATTTATGAGAGAAGTTAAATAGTCAAACTCATAAAAACACAAAGCTGAAAGGTGTTTGCCAAGGGCTGGAGAGAGGGTAAAATGGGCAGTTGTTATTTAGTGGATATTGAGTTTTAGTTTTACAAGACGTAGAACCTCTAGAAGCCTTTCACATAACCAGGTGAATATACTTTAACATGCCTGAAATCCGCTTTTTTTGACAGAGGGTCTCACTTTGTCACGCAAGCTGGTGTGCAGTGGCAAAATTATGGCTCACTTCAGCCTCAAACTCCCAGGATAAAGTACTCCTTGTCCCTTAATCTCCCGGGTTGCTGGAACCACAGGTGCACACCACCATGGCTTGTTATTTTAAAAATTTTTTTGGATACAGCAGGTCCTTATGTTTCCCAGTCTGGTCTCAAACGTTTGGGATCAGGTGATCCTTCTGTTTTGACCTCTCAAATTTCTGGGATTACAGAGGTGAGCCACTACCATGCCTGGTCATAAAATGACACTAAAATAGATTCTAGATAATCAATTTTATGATATGTTTCTACATAAATTATTTTAGAAGAAAAACTAAACGCAGAATTATAAATCTTTTCTAGAATTACCTTCAAATCACAAATGTGTTTCCCTCACACAAAGGAAATATATATTCATTATTAAACACAGGGCAAAAATAAGATTATTTCCACAACTACTCTCTTAGACAAGATAAAACAATCACTGAAAATCAGCTAAGAAAGAATATACACAAGATAAGCCATAACCATAATTGGGATGATATTTATAAATAAAAACACACAAATATATAATCTGATTGTGATAGACATATGGCTAATTTATTTCTTAATTAAACCCCACGTTGAGTTAAAGTGTACAAACAGAATTGCAAATTGTCTAGAATTATAATACATAAATAAAACAAAAAACCCCAATACAGTGATATTAAGAAACTGACACTAAAAAGCACACATATAGAACTGCAAATAATAATAAATGTTTACTCATAAGATCTGGTATGCAACACTGATGTACCATTAAAAAAATTTGTCTAGATAACTGCAATATTTGACTGTATCTGTGTAGTCATGGAAAGCAGGTATTTTGAATCATCCGCACGCACAGTATGACAGCAAAATTTAAGAGAAATTGCAGTATAATCATAAATAGAAGATTCTAATGATAAGCTTTTAATAAATAAGGATTAAATAAAACTAGAGGTAAATTTCATCATTATATATGCTATTCTTATGCAATATATGCTACATATATTCTTAAAGAATATGTGCTATTCTTACACAAAATGAAACTGCTGGAATTTAACTTTAGAAGCAAAGTATAGTATTACCTTGTTAAAGAAAAATGTCTTGCAGAATATAATTAAAGCCTCTGATATATAAAGCCAATTATCTGGGAAAAACTTATTTTATTATTAAATATGGGCTGAAGAAAGTGAATGGAAATCATATAATTCCTTTCTGCCGGCAGCAAACTTAAATTTATATCTAAATATTTTAGTAAATATAGAATACCTACTAATCATCTAATTTACTTCAGGCATAACATGTAAATTCTAACATATTATCCTGAATGTCTGAATCTAAAATAACAGAGAAATTTGAAATAGAAAATAGAAAGTAAAAATGTATACGGAGAGCGACATCAGTAAAATTAAAAAAAAAAAAAAAAAAAGGTGACCTATTTTCTTATCTCCCGGCAACGAGAAAACTGTGAGCCATCCTGGACAAAAATGTCCTTAGGAGAGATCCAGGCATCCTGACTCATATCTGTAATGATAGCTACATAATACATTCAGGTTCAAGAATTTCTTCAGGCCAGGATTTCAAGACCAATCTGTGTAATGTAGCAATACTTCATCTCTAAAACAAGTACCTTCAAAAGAGCTTTGAGATCCAGGGATGGAGTTGTGAAACTCTGCTAAAGCTCAAGATTGAGGAACGTTCTTTTCAGGAGACAGGCTTCCATTAAGATGGCAACTACAGGACTTGGCTACAGACCAAATGGCTACAGACCAAAAATTAGCCAACACAACTTGCTCCCACTGAGAATTCTGAACTTACCTTGTAACCATTCCAAACTCCTCCCAACCACAGCCTGGGAGAGCTCCTGCCCTTCCAGAGACCTGGAGGAAGACACCCATTTGTAGCCATACAGTTTAATGTTTTAGTTCTAACTCCAAGCCACAATTCATGGCCAATTCTGCCTAGGTAGAATCCCACACAGTGACCTGGGAAGACCCCCTCTGGTACTCAGTGAAAGACATCCTCATCCACATCCTGATGTAAGGCCCACCATATGCAGATATGACTGCAACAACTTCCTCTAGTGCCTGCTCTACAGGTGAAAAGTCCTGAAAGATACTCAGTCTGTCCAATAATAAAACGGGAATTACCACTACCCAAGCCTTCTGTAAGAAGCGAACTAAAGGTAAATCCTATACAGAGGCAGCAGCCTTGTGACCAACCTACCACCTCTCTCTATTACAAATAAAGAGGGCATTTTATAAATATGGTGGCCCAACAAAAGAATATCTTTACCTCTTGTAACCAGTTTATATAAGCTTGAAGAAGTTTTCATTTCATGAAATTTACAAAAACCAATGCAATGCAAAACTATATTATGTCCATTGTCAATGCTTCTATTTTAACATAACCCTGGAAGTATGTGGCAGAAGAATTAGGCAAAAAAATTGTTGAAAGCCATTGAAATTGAAGACAAATAAGTAAAAAGTTGCTGTTTGCAAATCATATAATCTTATATATTAAAAAAATAAACAGTACATTTAAGGCCAGGCACAGTGACTCAGACCTGTAATCCCAGCACTTTGGCAGGCCAAGGCAGGCAGATCACCCGAGGTCAGGTGTTCGAAACCAGCCCGGCCAATATGGTGAAACCTTGTTTCTACTAAAAACACAAAAATTACTCATGCTTGGTGGTGGGTGCCTGTAGTCCCTGCTACTCGGGAGTCTGAGGCAGTAAAATCACTTGATCTAAGAGGCAGAGGTTGCAATGAGCCAAGATCATGCCACTGCACTCCAACTTGGGCAACAGAGAAAGACTCCATCTCAAAGAAAAAAAAAAATTATTTTTTAGCCTAAGCTGTTACTTCTGTGCTTCAGAAATATAAATTTTCTTGTTTCACCTAAGTTGTCCCTTAGATTCTACCCAATAACTGCAGAATACACATTCTATCAGCACATAAAACATTCAAGATATACCACATGAGCCGGGCGCGGTGGCTCACGCCTGTAATCCCAGCGCTTTGGGAGGCCGAGGCGGGCGGATCACAAGGTCAGGAGATCGAGACCACGGTGAAACCCCGTCTCTACTAAAAATACAAAAAATTAGCCGGGCGCGGTTGTGGGCGCCTGTAGTCCCAGCTACTCGGGAGGCTGAGGCAGGAGAATGGCGTGAACCCGGGAGGTGGAGCTTGCAGTGAGCCGAGATCGCGCCACTGCACTCCAGCCTGGGCGACAGAGCGAGACTTCGTCTCAAAAAAAAAAAAAAAGATATACCACATGATAGGCCATAAGACAAGTCTGAATTTTTTTTTTTTTTTTTTTTTTTTTTTGAGACAGAGTCTTGCTCTGTCGCCCAGGCTGGAGTGCAGTGGCCGGATCTCAGCTCACTGCAAGCTCCGCCTCCTGGGTTTACGCCATTCTCCTGCCTCAGCCTCCCGAGTAGCTGGGACTACAGGCGCTCGCCATCTCGCCCGGCTAGTTTTTTTTTTTTTGTATTTTTTAGTAGAGATGGGGTTTCACCGTGTTAGCCAGGATGGTCTCGATCTCCTGACTTCGTGATCCGCCCATCTCGGCCTCCCAAAGTGCTGGGATTACAGGCTTGAGCCACCGCGCCCGGCCAAGTCTGAATTTTTTTGCGTGTGTGACAAAGTCTTGCTCTGTGACCAAGGCTGGAGTGCAATGGCACAATCTCAGCTCACAGCAACCTCTGCCTCCCAGGTTCAAGGGATTCTCCTACCTCAGCCTTCCAAGTAGTTGGGATGACAGGCTTGTGCCACCATGCCTGCCTAATTTTTGTACTTTTAGTAGAGATGGGGTTTCACCATGTTGGCCAGGCTGATTTTGAACTTCTGACCTCAAGTTATCTACCTGCCTTGACCTCCCAAAGTGCTGGGATTAAGGCATGAGCCACCATGCTCAGCCCCTGAATAAATGTAAGAATATCAAAATTATATCAAGTACTGTCTTAGGCCACAGTGGAACAAAATTAGAAATCAATTCCAATAGGAACACTCAAAACCATACAAATACATGAAAATTAAATAAACTGCTCCTGAATGATTGTTCATTCCACAATCAAATCAAGATGGAAATTAAATAATTCTTTAAACCAAATAATAGTAACAAAACATATTAGAACCTCTGGGATACAGCAAAAGCGGTGCTAAGAGGAAAGTTCATAGTTTTTTTGTTTTTTTTTTTTTTGAGACGGAGTCTCGCTCTGCCACCCAGGCTGGAGTGCAGTGGCCGGATCTCAGCTCACTGCAAGCTCCGCCTCCTGGGTTCACGCCATTCTCCTGCCTCAGCCTCCCGAGTAGTTGGGACTACAGGCGCCCGCCACCGCGGCCGGCTAGTTTTTTTGTATTTTTTAGTAGAGACGGTGTTTCACCGTGTTAGCCAGGATGGTCTCGATCTCCTGACCTCGTGATCCGCCCGTTTCGGCCTCCCAAAGTGCTGGGATTACAGGCTTGAGCCACCGCGCCCGGCCCAAGTTCATAGTTTTAAATACATGCATCAAAAAGTTCAAAAAAGCACAATAAATAACCTAAGATTACACCTCAAGGAACAAGAGAAACAAGAACAAACCAAACCCAAACCCAGCAGAAAATAAATAAATAAATAAATAACAAAGATCAGAGGAGAACTAAATAAAATTGAAATTTAAAAAAACACAGAAGATAAAACAAAAAGGTAGTTAATTGAAAAGATAAACCAAATTGATAGACTACTAGATTAACCCAGAAAAGCAGAAGGAAGATCCAAATATGCTCAATTAGAAATAAAAGATCAGTCAAAGCTACTATGAACACCTTTACATGCTCAAACTAGAAAACCTAGAGGAGTTCGATAAATTCCTGGAAATATACAAACCTCCTAGGTTAAATCAGGAAGAAATAAAAGCTCTAAACAGACCAATAACAAGTAGCAAGATTAAACTAGTAATAAAAAATTGCCAACTGGGTGCAGTAGCTCGTGCCTGTAATCTTAGCACTTTGGTAGGATGAGGCGGGTAGATCACTTGACGTCAGGGATTTGAGACCAGCCTGATTAACACGGCAAAACCCCATCTCTACTAAAAATACAAAAATTAGCCAGGCATGGTGGTTTGTGCCTGTAATCCCAGCTACTTGGGAGGCTGAAGCAGGAGAATCCCTTAAACCCAGGAGGCAGAGGTTGCAGTGAGTCAAGATTGCAGCACTGCACTCCAGCCTGGGTGACCGAACAAGACTCAAGAAAGAAGAAACAAAACAAAACAAAACAAAACAAAAAAAACACTGCCAACCAAAAAAGTCCAGGATGGATTCATAGCTCAATTCTATCCAACATTCAAAGAATTGGTACCAGTCCTACTGAAACTATTCCAAAAGATAGAGAAAAAGGGAGTCCTTCCTAAATCATTCTAAGAAGCCAATATCATTCCAATATCAAGATCAGGAAAAGACACAATGAAAGAAAACTACACACCAATGTTCCTGATGAGCATAAATGCAAAAATCTTCAATAAAATACTAGCTAGCCAAACACAGCAGCATATTAATAAGATAGTACAGCATAAACGAGAACATTTTATGCTAGAGATGCAGAGATGATTTAACATAGGTAAATCAATACATGTTATACACCAAATAAACAGAATTAAAACAAAAATTATATGAGTATCTCAATATACACAGAAAAATCATTTAGCAAAATCCAGTATCCCTTTATGATTAAAATTCCCAGCAAAATCGGGATAGAAGGAACATATTGTGAGGTCATAAAAGCCATCTATGACAGGCCGGGCACGGTGGCTCACGCCTGTAATCCCAGCAGTTTGGGAGGCCAAGGCTGACAGATCACCTGAGGTCAGGAGTTTGAGATCAGCCTAGCCAACAGGGTGAAACCTCCTCTGTTCAAAAATACAAAAATTAGCCAAGCATGATGGCCGGTGTCTAGTGGTCCTCGTTACTGGGGAGGCTGAGACGGGAGAATCGCTTGAGTCCGGAAGGCAGAGATTGCAGTGAGCGGAGATCCTGACATTGCACTCCAGCCTGGGAGACAGAGCGAGACTCCCTGTGGGGAAAAAAAAAAAAAAAAAAAAAAGCTATTTATGATAAACAGCCAACATTACTCTGAATGGGAAAAGGTTGAAACGATTTTTTTCTGAGAACTGGAACAAGACAATAATGCCCACTCTCACCACTTCTATTCAATGCGGTAATGGATGTCTTAGCCAGAGCAATCAGAGTAAAGCAAAAAGTAGACAGCATCGGCCAGGCACAGTGGCTCACGCCTGTAATCCCAGAACTTTTGGAGGCCGAATTGGATGGATCACCAGGTCAGGAAATCGAGATCATCCTGGCTAACATGGTGAAACCCCGTCTCTACTAAAAATACAAAAAATTAGCCGGGTATGGCGGCGGGCACCTGTAGTTCCAGATACTGGAGAGACTGAGGCAGGAGAATGGCGTGAACCTGGGAGTCGGAGCTTGCCACTGCACTCCAGCCTGGGTGACAGGGCGAGACTCCGTCTCAAAAAATAAATAAAATAAAATAAAATAAACAACATCTAAATTGGCAAAGAGGAAGTCAAATTGTCACTGATGTTTACCAATGATATAATTGTATACCTGGGAAACCCTAAACACTCATCTAAAAAGCTTGTAGGGCCGGGTGCAGTGGCTCAAGCCTGTAATCCCAGCACTTTGGGAGGAGGAGGCAAGTGGATTACCCGAGGTCAGGAGTTCAAGACCAGCCTGGCCAACATGGTAAAGCCCCGTCTCTAATAAGAATACAAAAATTAGCCGGTCATGGTGGCGAGTGGCTGTAATCCCAGCTACTAGGGAGGCTGAGACAGGAGAATCACTTGAACCTGGAAGGCAGAGGTTGCAGTGAGCCGAGATCTTGCCACTGCACTCCAGCCTGAATGACAGTAAGACTTTGTCTCAAAAAGGAAAAAAAAAAAAAACTTTTCGATCTGATACATAAATTCAGTAAAATTTCAGGATACAGAATCAATGCGCACAAATTAGTGGCACTGGTGTACACTAACAGTGACCAAACTAAGAATTAAATTAAGAACTCATCATTTTAAAATAGCTGCAAAAAAAATAATTAGGAATATGTCTAACCAAGGTGGTGAAAGATCTTTACAAGAAAAACTACAAAACGTTGATGAAAGAAGTCATAGACTGTCATGCGTGTCTGTGTGAAGAGACCACCAAACAGGCTTTGTGTGAGCAATAAAGCTTTTTAATTACCTGGGTGCTGGCAGGCTGAGTCCGAAAAGAGAGACAGTGAAGGGAGATAGGGGCAGGGCCATTTTATAGGATTTGGGTAGGTAAAGGAAACTTACAGTCAAAGGGGGTTGATCTCTGGCAGGCAGGGGTAGGGGGTCACAAGGGGCTCAGTGGGGGAGCTTTTGAGCCAGGAAAAAGAATTTCACAAGGTAATTATCACCAGTTAAGGCAGAAACAGGCAATTTTCACTTATTTTGAGGTGGAATGTCATCAGTTAAGGCAGGAACTGGCCATCTGGATGTGTATGTGCAGGTCACAGGGGATGTGATGGCTTAGCTTTGGCTCAGAGGCTTAACATAGACAACAAAAATAAATGGAAACATATTTCATGCTTATGGATGGGTAGCAATCTTATTGTGACAATGATCAACCTACCAAAAGCAATGTACAAATTCAATGTAATTTCCATCAAAATAACACTATCATTCTTTACAGAACTAAAAAAAATCCAAAAATTTATACAGATTAAAAAGAGAGTCTCCATAGTCAAAGCAAGACTAAGAAAAACAAAACCAAACCAAAAACAGACCAAAAAATCTGAAGGCATCACGTTATCTTGAAAGGACACAAAGATAGATGTGTACCCGCCCCCCACCCGCTACACCCTTGTTCTGCTCTCTAATCTTTGCACATACCAGAGATTTCGTAAGTTCTGTGAGTACCTGGTTTTCTGCACGTACCAGAGATTTTGTTTTGCACATACCAGAGATTTTGTAAGTTCTGAGGCAAGGTCACAAGACGTGTTTAAGTAAGATAAACTCTTGCTGCCATAAACCTGCTCTCCCGCCTCAAAGTTTGAACCAAAATATCAGAAATGGCAGGAACCAATCATAGTTAGCCAAATCGCCTTGTTCAAACACTAGCCAATCATATATCTGATTTGTATAATAACTCTATGCCCACTTTTCTTAGACTATATAACATTGTTCGGAGCTGAGTGGGGGAGCTCTCCTGCCCATCTCGTTTCACGAGCGAGGGAGAGTTCCAGGTTCGAGCCTGTAATAAAGATCCTTGCTGCTTAGCTTTGACTCTGGACTCTGGTGGTCTTCTTCGGGGAATAAACGGTCTGGGCATAACAATCTGACTTCAAAGTATGCTATAAGGCTATAGTTACCAAAACAGCATTTTAGGGGTATGAAAATAGACACATAGACCAATGAAACAGAATAGCAAAACCAGAAATAAACCCAAATACTTACAGCCAACTGATGTTTGACAATGTAAACAAAGATATAAAGTGGGGAAAGAACACCCTATTCAATAAATGGTGCTGGGACGATTGGGACGCCACACATTGAAGAATAAAACTGGATCTTCGACTGGGCACGTTGGCTCATACCTGTAATCCCAGCACTTTGGGAGGTCGAGGTGGGTGGATCATGAGGTCGGGAATTCAAGGCTAGCTTGGCCAAGATGATGAAACCCCGTCTCAACTAAAAATACAAAAAAAAAAAAAAAAAAAAAAAAAATTAGCAGGCCGGGAGCGGTGGCTCAAGCCTGTAATCCCAGCACTTTGGGAGGCCGAGACGGGCGGATCACGAGGTCAGGAGATCGAGACCATCCTGGCTAACACGGTGAAACCCCGTCTCTACTAAAAAATACAAAAAACTAGCCGGGCGCAGTGGCGGGCGCCTGTAGTCCCAGGTACTCGGGAGGCTGAGGCAGGAGAATGGTGTGAACCCGGGAGGCGGAGCTTGCAGTGAGCTGAGATCCGGCCACTGCACTCCAGCCTGGGTGGCAGAGCGAGACTCCGTCTCAAAAAAAAAAAAAAAAAATTAGCCTAGTATGGAGGTGGGTGCCTGTAATCCCAACTACTCGGGAGGCTGAAGCAGAGAATTGCTTGAACCCAGGAACCAGAGGTTGCAGTGACCTGAGATGGTGCCACTGCACTCCAGCCTGGGAACAGAGACTCGGTCTCAAAAAAAAAAAAAAAAAAAAAAGCCGGGCTCCGTGACTCACGCCTGTAATTCCAGCATTTTGGGAGGCCGAGGCGGGCGGATCACGAGGACGAGGACAGGAGATCGAGACCATCAAATGACTAACACAGTGAAACCCCGCTTGTACTAAAATACAAAAAATTAGCCGGGCGTGGTGGCCGGCGCCTGTAGTCCCAGCTACTCGGGAGGCTGAGGCAGGAGAATGGTGTGAAACCAGGAGGCGGAGCTAGCAGTGAGCCGAGATCATGCCACTGCACTCCAGCCTGGGCGACAGGGCGAGTCTCCGTCTCAAAAACAAAACAAAACAAAACAAAACAAAACAAAACAAAAAACGGATCTTTGTCTCTCACCTTTTACAAAAATCAACTCAAGATGGATCAAATACTGTCAGGCCTCTGAGTCCAAACTAAGCCATCATATCCCTGTGACCTGCACTTATACATCCAGATGGCCTGAAGTGACTGAAAAATTACAAAAGAAGTGAAATTTAAATGGCCTGTTCCTGCCTTAACTGATGACATTCCACCACAAAAGAAGTGAAAATGGCTGGTCCTTGCCTTAACTGACGACATTACCTTGTGAAATTCCTTCTCCGGGCTCTTGCAGGCTCAGAAATCTCCCCCACTGAGCACCTTGTGACCCCCCACTTCTGCCCGCCAGAGAACAACCCCCCTTTGACTGTAATTTTCCTTTACCTACCCAAATCTTATTAAACAGCCCCACCACTATCTCTCTTTGCTGACTCTTTTTGGACTCAGCCCACCTGCACCCAGGTGAAATAAACTGCACCTTGTTGCTCACACAAAGCCTGTTTGGTGGTCTCTTCACACGGACGCCAGTGAAAAATACTGTGATCTAAGACCTGTAACTACACAAAGTCTAAAGCATTGAAAAGACTCTTCTAGGCATTGACTTAGGGAAAGAGTGCACGACCAAGAACCCCAAAGGAAATGCAACAAAAACAAAGACAGATGGGACTTAAACAGTTCTCAAAAGAAGTTATACAAATGGCCAACAAACATAGAAAAAAAAAATACTGAACATCATTAATGATTAATGATTAGGGAAATGCAAATCAAAACCACAGTGTGATACCACCTTACTCTCCCAAGAATGACCATGATTGGCTGGGCATGGCATCTCTTGCCTCTAATCCCAGCACTCTGGGAGACTGAGACAGGTGAATCACCTGAGGTCAGGAGTTCCAGGCCAGCCTGGCTAATGGTAAAACCGTGCCTCTACTAAAAATACAAAAATTATCAGGGCGCGATGGCGTGTGTCTGAAATCCCTGGTAGTGCGGAGGCTGAGGCTGGAGAATAGCTTGAACCCAGGACGGGGAGGTTGCAGTGAGCTGAGATCACACCACTGCACTCCAGTCTGGGCGACAGAGCAAGACTCCATCTCAAAAATAAACAAACAAACAAACAGAAAAGACCATAATTAAAACATCAAAAAATAGGCCAGGCACGGTGTCTCACGCCTGTAATCACAGCAAACTCCATCTGGAAAAGAAAAAAAAAAAAAGAAGTAGGGAATAAACCCGCACATTTTGTATGTCCTCACTTACAAGTGGGAGCTAAGCTATGAAGATGCAAAGGCATAAAAATTATATAAGAGGGCCGGGTGCGGTGGCTCACGCCTGTTATCCCAGCACTTTGGGAGGCAGAGGCGGGCGATCACCTGAGGTTGGGAGTTCAAGACCAACCTGACCAACATGGTCAGGCTGTCTCTACTAAAAATACAAAATTAGCCGGGCATGTTGGGGTACGCCTGTAATCCCAGCTACTTGGGAAGGCTGAGGTAGGAGAATCCCTTGAACCTGGGAGGCGGAGGTTGTGGTGAGCCAAGATGACGTCACTGTCCTCCAGCCTGGGCAACAAGAATAAATAGATAAATGAAAGAATTATGTAATGGACTCTGGGCACTCAGTGGGAAGAGTGGGAGAGGGGATGAGGGATGAAAGAATACACTGTTGTACCCGAGCGAGTTAGAAAAACACCACACTTTGAGACAAATTCAAGAGTCCTTTATTAGCCGGCGACGCTTGAAATTCTCTCCGCCTGGAGGAAGGGGCTTGATTTTCTTTTATATTTCGGGTTAGGAAGGGGAGGGGGACTCAGTTGCAATAATTCTACAGAAGTAAAAACATGTAAAAAAGTTAAAAAGACAAATGGTTACAGAGAAACAAACAGTTTCCAGGTGCAGGAGCTCTTAAGTCTTTCATAAGATCATGTTGATATGTTGAGAGTCTGCTTATACAAGTTAACTCCTTGAGGAAGGGGGTGGGTAAGGAGTCCTTGAAGCCTTGCAAATGATAGAGCCAAATGGAGTTCATCCGGCTTTTTCAGCTAAGGGAGAGCTTATTCATGTGGAAACAAGACTAGGTGATTAAGGAAGAAAGGGAGAGTCTAAAAACAAAGTTAGTGAAAAACAAGGTTAGGTATTACAACACAATGGGTACAGTGAACATTGCTTGGGAGATTGGTGCACCTAAATCTCAGAAATCACCACAGAAGAGCTTATCCATGTAACCAAATACTACCTATACCCCAAAACTATTGAAATATAATAACTTAAGACAAAAATAAAAAATCTCCAAACTCCCTAAGTTTGTTTATATGCTTTGGCTTTTTATTTTTTTTAATTTAATTTAATTTAATTTAATTTTTTTAGAAAGGGCTCACTCTGTCACCCAGAATGGAGTGCAGTGGCTTGATCAGGGCTCACTGCAGCCACAACCTCCTGGGCTCAGGCAATCCTCGTACTTCAGCCCCTGAATAGCTGGTACTACAGGTTCAGGTCACCATGCTAAATTAGCTGGGCGTGGTGACGGGTGCCTGTAACCCCACCTACTCTGGAGGCTGAGGCAGGAGAATCACTTGAACCCAGGAGGCAGAAGTTGCAGTGAGCTGAGATCATGCCATTGCACTCTAGCCTGACTGACAGAGCAAGACTGTCTCAAAAAAAAAAAAAAAAAAAAAAATTAAGGTTGTTTCAAGTTAAAAAACAAAAAGTCTATTAAAATAAAATAGAAAAAGTCAAAAAATGTGAGATTATAAAATATATATGAAAATCTAGGGTGTTCAGAAATGACGTTTGATGGATTTATTTATAAGGTTTTACTAAAATTAGGTTTAGTTTTTGTTTTGTTTTGTTTTTTGAGATGACGTTTCACTCTTGTTGCCCAGGCTGGAGTGCAATGGCCCAAAACTGGCTCACTGCAATCTCCATCTCCTGGGTTCAAATGATTCTCCTGCCTCAGCCTCCTGAGTAGCTGGGATTACAGGCGCCCACCACCACGCCCGACTAATTTTTGTATTTTTAGTAGAGAAGGGGTTTCACCATGTTGACCAGGTTGGTCTTGAACTTCCGACCTCCAGTGATCCGCCCGCCTAGGCCTCCCAAACTGTTGGGATTAAAGGCGTAAGCCATCGCGCCCGGCCTTTAGTATTGATAATACACTATTACTAAAGTAAAAATTGGTTTACTTTTGAACAAAAGTTTTATGTATTATTAACATGACAGTAAAATACATCTGTTCACAATTCGAATACATTTAAAAAGAGAGAAAGTAAGGAAGAGATAGAATTTTCCCATGCTCTGGGGTGGGCCTGGCTCAGCTCAGGGAGGAAGCCCTGCCTGAAAGGGCTGCAGCCTAGGCTGGCACTCTTTCTTCATTCAGCCCAGCATCTGATCACATCTTCTGTCACTCAGGGCCTGAAGGGACGGGGCCTTAAACATTATCCAATCAGGGACGCTGGGCTGGGAACGTCCAATCAGGCACGCAGCTGGAGGGGACAGGGCGGCTTCCTGGACGTGGTTGAACCTTTGACTCTCGCTGCAGCCGGAGGTCAAGGTCTTGCCTTTATTGCTGTGTGTCCTCTGCTCCTAGAGGCCCAGCCTGTGTGGCGCTGTGACCTTCCTGTGTTGAGAGATCCACAACGAAGTCGCCAGGACCCCCTGGAAGCCTAGAAATGGTGAGTGTGCCCGGTCCGACAGCCCGAGAGAGTGGCCGGGGCTGGTTAGAACCGGTGGGAAGTGGCTGTGGCTGCACTCTGGCCTCCCCGCAGTCAGCTCCACATCTGCGCCCCGAGTTCTCCTTGCCTAGCTGGACCTCAGTTCCTTTTAGCCATAAGATGGCGGCTGCGCTGACAGCCGGCCCCGGGCGTCCTGTTTCTTCCCTGCGCTGTGACTGTGCCCTGGCCTGGAGCCAGGGCTACTCTTGGGGCAGCTCTGCACCCGCAGCGCCGGAGTCTCCCCCAGATGTGCAGGGACCATGGGAGGGTCGTCGGAGGAGAATCCTGACTCGGGGTGTGGTTTCATGAATGGGAAGAGCTTTGGTCCGTGAGGTTCCCAGTTCCTGCTTTCTCCTATTAAAAATTTACGGAAGTCACCGCAAAAATATTAAGGAATTTAATCAAAGAGTGATTCCAAAATTGTAGAGCACCCAGCTATGGGTTGTAGTTTATGATCTATTGAAGGGGTTTGACGGAAAGAGTTTTATAAGGTGCATAATGAAGAAAACCACATTCAATAATTGGTTAGGTACAGTTACGTAGTTTCTTTTCTTCTTCTTTTTTAAGTCAATAAGTATTTATTCAAGGAATTCCATGTTGTGATTTCTTCCACTGTCCATCAAAATCACTTTAGATCTCTAAAGAGCTGGAGTCAAAAGATTTATCTTCAAGTTTACTCTTTTTAATGGAACTTGATCCAGTTGTCCTGTCAGCCCTACATAACAATAATATAAAAGTAAATTTCACATTTCCAGAGATGATTGTACAGTGAGTGAACATGAATGAGTCCTGGAACCAGCCTGAGTTAACTCTGCTACAAACTGCTTGGTTATTAGCAACCCACAAGGGTTACAATACAAAGGCAAAGCACATTTGCATGATTCAAGCGATCTAGGAGAATTTTTAAATCTCATTGATTACTGACGAAATAGTTATTAGAAAAAAAAGAAAAATCTCATGTGGTTCACATTATATTTGTATTGCATTTCTATTACAGTTAATCAAGAAACTACAATTACGTAGTTTCTTGTTTTGTTTTATTATTATTATTTTTTGAGACGGAGTCTTCCCTCTGTCACCCAGGCTGGAGTGCAGTGGCACGATCTTGGCTCACAGCAAGCTCACGCCATTCCCCTGCCACAGCCTTGCGAGTAGCTGGGACTACAGTCGCCCACCACCTAGCCCGGCTATTTTTTTTTTTTTTTTTGTATTTTTTAGTAGAGACGGGGTTTCACCGTGTTAGCCAGGATGGTCTCCCTCTCCTAACCTCGTGATCCGCCCATCTCGGCCTCCCAAAGTGCTTGGATTATAGGCGTAAGCCACTGAGCCCGGCCTTGTAGTTTCTTAATTTGTAACATCAAGATGGAAATTTCTTGGTTATGTAATCAGAGGTTAATTGGCAGTTCATAGTGTGTTAAGCCTGAATTTTTTTCCCCCCAATGTAGTAATTTACAAAAAATGCATTTGTATTAGATTTTTTTTTTTTTTGAAAACAAGTCTCACGCCCAGGCTGGAGTGCAATGGTGCCATCTGGGCTCACTGCAATCTCCGCCTTTCAGGTTCAAGTGATTCTCCTGCCTCAGACTCCCGAGTATCTGGGATTACAGGCATGTGCCACCATGCCCAGCTAACTTTGTATTTTTACCAGGGACGGGGTTTCACCATTTTGGTCAGGCTAGTCTCGAACTCCTGATTTCAAGTGATCCACCTGTTTTGGCCTCCCAAAGTGCTGGGATTACAGGTGTAAGCCGCCGCGCCTGGCCGAAGTAGATTTTTTAAAAGTAGAAATTAGGAACTAGAGCCTTCTCAGTCTAACTGCCAGCCACTTAATTATTTTCACACCCCACAAGGAACTGCTGTTTCCTTGCATTTTTCACATGTGTCCCAAGCAGGGCCTCAAGTCATTTCGCCACCCCCTATTTCTCCAGCCTGACTCTGGCTTGCAGTAAAATACTTAATTTCCACTTCCTTCTGACATTCCCAAATGCCAATTTCCCTTCCCTTATTCACATTATCAACTATTTGTCCTTTAGTGTACATTTTGATACCTATTTTAATCATTTTTTGACAAAACATTTGATGGCACATTTAAAAAGATTTGTTTTCTGTTTGTAAATATTTTTTTCTTCTGTTTTCCCTAGACACAGATATCAGAATGTTTTTGGATCAAGGTTTCCCTTTGGAAACTTTATAGGGAGATGTGTCCTCAGCCACCTTTCAGTTTTTTCTTGGACCTGAGATTCAGTACCGTCTGGGGAAAAACCAGGATACCCGCCATGGCTATGTCTGCGAGAGTGTCTAGTGAATATCAGTTCCTGGGTCATTTTCTCCCATAAGATAACCTGAGGTATGGAGTGTAGCCTCTCATTTCCCATAAGACAACCTGAGATATGGAGTGGAGCCTCTCAAGAGCAGGTGAATGCCCTGGGGCTGAGAGGCATCTTCCGGTGCGCTGTTTTTTTGGAAAGCTATCCCCTTGAGATATTAATATTGTCTTTACCAACCCAGCTTCCATTTCTTGGAGAGACATTGTTGTTCAGACAATCAGATGCTGGTATTGAAGGGGAAACCAAAATAATTTTTGCCCCTGGATTCTCTTAGGGGACAGAAAAATAGTGAAATAAAAATGGTAAAAAGTTTGTGGAAAAGAATAGCACTCCAAAGACAAAGAAAAAAACTGACCCCAGTGAGATGGTGCAAGAACTTGCAAAGTAAAATGTACCTGGGGCACTCACTGGGGCAGAGTTCAGAGGATGATTATTGAGCACTTAAGTGAACAGGATGGGGTGGGAGAATCTCTCAAGTAATTGGATGGCCTGACTTGACACAAGAGTCAGGCGTATCTGTACCTTCAAATGATTTTGTTCACTCATTTTGACCTCAGTTTTATTTCTTTTATTTATTTATTTTTTTTACATAGAGTCTCATTCTGTTGCCCAGGCTGGAATGCAGTGGCACAATCTCTGCTCACTGCAACCTCCACCTCTCAGGTTCAAGCAATTCTTCTGCCTCTGCCTCCAGAGTAGCTGGGACTACAGGCACACACCACCATGCCCAGCTAATTTTTGTATTTTTAGTAGAGACAGAATATCACCGTATTGGTCAGGCTGTTCTCGAACTCCTGACCTTGCGATCCATCCGCCTCGGCCTCCCAAGGTGCTGGGATTACAGGCATGAGCCACCAAGCCCGGCCGTTTTTGTTTGTTTGTTTGTTTGTTTTAAGACAGTGTTTTCCTCTGTCACCCAGGCTGGGTGCAGTGGTGCAATCTCCTCATTCCGAGTTCCGAGTTCAAGTGATTCATATGCCTCAGCCTCCCAAGTAGCTGGGACTACAGGTACCCGCCACCACACCTGGCTACTTTTTGTATTTTTAGTAGAGATGGGCGTTCGCCATGTTGATCAGGCTGTTTGAGCTCAAAATTCTGACCTCGGCCGGGCGCGGTGGCTCAAGCCTGTAATCCCAGCACTTTGGGAGGCCGAGACGGGCGGATTATGAGGTCAGGAGATCGAGACCATCCTGGCTAACCCGGTGAAACTCCGTCTCTACTAAAAAATACAAAAAACTAGCCGGGCGAGGTGGCGGGCGCCTGTAGTCCCAGCTACTCGGGAGGCTGAGGCAGGAGAATGGCGTGAACCCGGGAGGCGGAGCTTGCAGTGAGCTGAGATCCGGCCACTGCACTCCAGCCTGGGTGACAGAGCGAGACTCCGTCTCAAAAAAAAAAAAAAAATTCTGACCTCAAGTAATCTGCCATCCTTGGCCTCCCAAAGTGCTGGGATTGCAGATGTGCCCAACTGACCTCAGTTTTTTAACTGTAAGTTGCATTTTATTAGTAGGTCTTAAAAGGTAAGAAAATATTTACAAAGGGCATAAAAAAGGTGAATTTCAAAAAAATAATATCTAATTATATATTTTATTTGTTGAAAATTGTCGTTCACCTTTTTCTTTCTCAGAGTGAATTTAGAAGTTTTTTCAGGTGTTTTGTTTTTTGTTTTTTGTTTTTTTTTCTTGGAGACACAGTCTCACTCTGTCACCCAGGCTGGCGTGCAGTGGCGGGATCTTGGTCACTGCCAGCTCTGCCTCCCCGGTTTATGCCATTCTCCTGTCTTAGCCTCCCGAGCAGCTGGGACTACCGGCGCTTGCCACCACACCCAGCTAATTTTTTTGTATTTTTAGTAGAGATGAGGATTTACCGTGTTAGCCAGGATGGTCTCCATCTCCTGGCCTCATGATCCGCCTGCCTTGGCCTCCTAAAGTGCTGGGATTACAGGCGTGAGCCACCGCGCCCGGCCCATAGGTGTGTTTTTTAATGACTGATTAATTTCAAACAGAACTCCATCTAGCTTTTACAATGTTAGCTACTGAGGAAAAAAATAAAAATTTTTCTTCCATTTTCTTCCATTTCCATTAATATATTTCCACAAGAAAATGTGGTAGATAATTGATGAGTTACATAGATTCGTGGAAACATCAGTTTCTTTTTTTGCAGGGTGAATTTGCAAAAATAAATATGTTTGTTCTATATTCTGTTATTTTGATTTCTGAATTTAATGGTAAATTTTATGTGATGAAACTTGGTACCTCCTAGAAGGTTCCCATATAACTATTTACCACCTTATTTTTAATACAAAAAATAAAATCATGCTTTATTGTCCAAAAAAAAAAAAAAAAAAAAAAAAAGAAATACATTTGCTTCTCTTACTGAGGTACAAAAGGTAAGCATCTTAACATTTTTCTTGGCCGGGCGCGGTGGCTCAAGCCTGTAATCCCAGCACTTTGGGAGGCCGAGGCGGGTGGATCACGAGGTCAGGAGATCGAGACTATCCTGGCTAACATGGTGAAACCCCGTCTCTACTAAAAATACAAAAAAACTAGCCGGGCGTGGTGGCGGGCGCCTGTAGTCTCAGCTACTTGGGAGGCTGAGGCGGGAGAATGGCGTGAACCCGGGAGGCGGAGCTTGCAGTGAGCCGAGATCACGCCACTGCACTCCAGCCTGGGAGACACAGCGAGACTCCGTCTCAAAAAAAAAAACAAAAAACAAAAAAAAAACATTTTTCTTACATGAACACTGTTTTGAATCATTTTGCTGGATTTTTCAAACAGTTTCAAAAACTAAGTAAATGACTCTGACATAGTAATTAAAGCTTGAGCCCAATGACTACAAGATAAGGTTAATTTTGAGCCAGCAAAAGGAGGTTATTAAAGGCCCAGTTAGTTCCTTCTGGAAAGCCTTTCCTGCAGATGTCCCAGCCTGCTTACCCCAGCGGTGGAAGAAGCCTCCATAGTGAGAGAAGCTACAGAGCCCTGCAAAGCTGGGGCCCCACAGGCAGATGCAGTTAAGGTTAAGAAAGAAGGGATTTGGGGGTCTTACTGAAGATAAAATTGTTACTGTTTTGAGGCAGTTTCGAGAGGTTTTAAAATAAACCAGTTAGACGTATATATATAAAAAAAAATTGAATTCCAAAGGAGTATTGCAAAAGGAGGAAGTACCAACTATAAGATCTTTAAGGATTGCAAAGATTAGGTAGAAAAGGGCTTTTTTTCCTAGGGAAAAGCAAATAAGATTAGAAAGAAGGTGAGGGGAATGTTTAAACGAAGGGTGAAATACTCAGATTTTAGATCAGAGAATGTTTTAACCTGAAGTCAGTGTGTTCTAAGGAGTGTTCTTCAGACAGTGAATCTGCAGTAGCATAAAATGAGGTCGTATGGTGGCTCAGAGTGAGTGTAGCTCAGAGTTTAGGAACCTGTGGGAAGAAAATAAACTTAAGTTTGATTAAAAAGTATTTTATGTTGACCACTGAAGGCAAATTCAGCTGATTTTTTTAATGAGAAGAAGAAAATATGCAGAGTGTTTTTCTGGCTGTGTATTAGGTAAGCAAAGAGAGCAGCATCTAAGTCATAATGGGAAGGGTGTTTCTTCTCATAAAATGTTCCTGGAGAACACAGAGGATAGAGAGTTTTATTAATCACAGCTGTTTATTATCTATATGCATCATCTTTTCCCACCCATTTTTTTGATTCTATACTTTTCTTCCATTTGACTTTTTGGGGTTTGTATATTTTATTTGAAGCCAGTAAATATAACTACAGTGTTCTGTTGAGTTCTGTGAGTAACTCTATCAGATTATTGGATTTCAGAAAGGAGAGTCCCCAATTTTTAAATAGTACCTCAGAAGCATAGATGGGGCCCATGGAGTTTGTGACTGGCATCTGCAGTCAGGACAATGTTGTGGGACTGAGCCCTGAATCAGGGTCTGTGCTGACTCTGGGTGGTGTCAGAATTCAAGTGTTAGACAATGAGTTGGTGTTGGAGAATTGTTGGTGTTCATCAAACTCTGCAGATTTGGTGCCAGAAGAAAAATATCAGACTCCTGGCCTGGAATGAAACTCTGGGTGTCTGGGAATGGGAGGCTCTGCTCTCCTCTACACGGGCTGTCACACTGCCCCTTGTTCTTTGATTTCACATCTCCTCCCAGGGTGACAGAGGACTGAAAACTTAAAGGAGATCTGATGACAAACTCTATTTTGTCACAGCTGCCAGCAGAGGATTTCCACCCACTCACAAACACTCACTAGACATTGATGTGTCCACACCCCTCTCAGGACAAGGCACCACCCTCAGAAATTTTACCACAGCATTTTTGATCCTAGTGGTTTTTTTGGCCAGAAACCTACAAAAGTGTCTATGAATCTCCTGGCATATCTATTTTCAGACACTGAATCTGCAGTAGCGACCTGTTTCTCCACAAGCCTAGGGTTTGTAATCTTATCTGCCTTCATGGGCCCAGAAATAAATCAGAGTACAGCCCCACCTGGGCCACTACCTATAGCACAAACCAGTCCTTCTACCTGCCTTGTACTCTCTCCAACCCAGGGACTTTTTTTTTCCTTTAACTTTTATTTTTGATTGGTTCAAGGGTACACGTGCAGCTTTGTCATACAGCTAAAATTGTACCATGGGAGTTTGGTGTGCAGATTATTTTGTCCCTGCAGTACTAATCATAGCACCAAAAAGGTATTTTTTCTGACCCTTTTAGTCCTCCCACCCTTCACCCTCAACTAGGCCTCAGTGTGTTTTTCTCCTGTGTGTTCTTGTGTTATCATTAACTCTTACTTACAAATAATATGCATTTGGTTTTCTGTTTCTGCATCAACTTTCTTTTTTTTTTTTTTAAATTTATTTATTATTATTATACTTTAAGTTGTAGGGTACATGTGCATAACGTGCAGGTTTGTTACATATGTATACTTGTGCCATGTTGGTGTGCTGCACCCATCAACTCGTCATTTACATCAGGTATAACTCCCAGTGCAATCCCTCCCCCCTCCCCCCTCTGCATCAACTTTCTAAGAATAATGATCTCCAGCTTCATCCATGATGCTGCAAAGGACATAATCTTGTTTTTTTTGTTGTTGTTCTGGTAGAATTCAACTGTGAATATGTCTGGTTCTGAGCTTCACTTAGTTGGTAGGCTATTTATTACTAATTCAATTTTTTGAGCTTATCTATGTATTTAGGGCTTTGATTTTGTGTGTGTGTGTGTATTCAGTCTTGAGAAGCCTTGAGAAATTCAATAATTTTTTCATTTCTTCTAGATTTTTATTTGTTTGTTTATGTACATGGCAGACTTCAGTATATTTTTGTGGGGTCAGTGGTAATGTTATTTTCTAATTGTGTTTATCTGTATCTTCATTAATCTAGCTAGTAGTTTATTTACCTTTTTAAAAAAATAGATTTAATACCTGGATCTTGGTATTTTGTAGTTTTTCATGTCTAAATCTCCTTCATTTCAGATCTGACTTTTGCTAGCTTAGGGGCTGATTTGCTTTTGTTGCTCTCAGTCTTTTATTTATGGATTCAGGTTGTTAAACTGAGATCTTTCTTTTTTTTTTTTTTTTTTGAGACGGAGTCTCGCTCTGCCGCCCAGGCTGGAGTGCAGTGGCCGGATCTCAGCTCACTGCAAGCTCCGCCTCCCGGGTTCACGCCATTCTCCTGCCTCAGCCTCCCAAGTAGTTGGGACTACAGGCGCCCGCCACCGCGCCCGGCTAGTTTTTTGTATTTTTTAGTAGAGACGGGGTTTCACCGTGTTAGCCAGGATGGTCTCGATCTCCTGACCTCGTGATCCGCCCGTCTCGGCCTCCCAAAGTGCTGGGATTACAGGCTTGAGCCACCGCGCCCGGCCAGAGATCTTTCTTTTTGATTGAGGATTTAATGCTATAAATTTTTCTTTTAACACCGCCTTAGCTGTATTGCAGGGATTCTGATGTGTTGTACTTTAGTTCTTACTTGTTTTAAAACACTTTTTGGTTTCTGCCTTAATTTCATTATTTACCAAAAAGTTATTTAAGTGTAGGCCATTTAATTTTTATTTAATTATTTAGTTTCCAGTTGTTTTATTGGTATTGAATCATATTTTTCTTTTCTTTCTTTTTTTTTTTTTTTTGAGAGAGAGTCTCGCTCTATCGCCCAGGCTGGAGTGCAGTGGCCGGATCTCAGCTCACTGCAAGCTCTGCCTCCCGGGTTCACGCCATTCTCCTGCCTCAGCCTCCCGAGTAGCTGGGATTACAGGCGTCCACCACCACGCCCAGCTAGTGTTTTGTATTTTTTTTAGTAGAGCTGGGTTTTCACTGTGTTAGCCAGGATGGTCTTGATCTCCTGACCTCGTGATCCGCCCGTCTCGGCCTCCCAAAGTGTTGGGATTACAGGCTTGAGCCACTGCGCCCGGCCTGAATCATGTTTTTCTTAAGCTGTAATCTGTGTGTGTGGTTTGTATCATTTTGGGATTTTTGAATTTGCTGAGAATTGTTTTGTTTCTGATTGTGTGGTGAATTTTAGAGTATGTGCCATGTGATGATAAGAATGTGTTTTGTGGTATTTTTAGATGAAGAGTTCTGTAGATGTCTATTAGAACTATTTATTTGGTAAAGTGTTGAGTTCAGGTCCTAATATTGTTAATTTTTTTCTTCAATGATCTGTCCATTAGTGCCTGTGAGATGTCATCTCTGAGTATTACTGTGTCAGATTCTAAGTCTCTTCAAAAGTCTCTAAGAACTTGCTTTATTCATGTGAACCCATGGATTTTTTTATAACACCTTTCTCTCTTCTGCTTTTCCCCCCATAAACATCCTTTCAGGTGCACACAGTGTGCAAAATTCAGATGTCCAAGAGTTCAAGAACTTGTCCAGAGACCTGCTGTTTTAAGAGAAAATATAAATTATAAATAAGAGGCTTTATTCTCATATGTGAAAATAAGGGAGGATAACTACCTGATTTTTATAAAAGGTTTAGATTATATGTATATATTTCTTCTGCTTTTTGAAATATATGTAAATCATATTAGCAAAGAAACAAACCTTTTGCCATTCTTTTTGACTCAGAATTGTCTTTATCTGCGACTTGAGATTCATTGCTTTTTGTCTTGGCAAAAGATTATTTTTTTTTTATCTTTAGTCTTTAAGGTAGACACAGACTTGTTCAGAGTAAAGTTCATTCAAGAGCATAATAAAATTGAGCACAAAGATCAGATTAAATTTACCAATACAGAATAACAAAGACCAAAAGATACTGAGTAAGTTCTTTTGCAGAAACCTGGTTATCCAAGGTGATTATTTGCAGGCTGACATACTTACACTGCAAAAGCCAGAAGAGTTCAGTGTATAAACTGAACAGTGGAGTCTGTTGTACTTGGGTTACTTCAGTACAGTTAGTGTAGTTATGTGTAGTGTTTGTAGACAACCTGCATTCATATAAACAGTATTTCTACAGCAGTATGAAATTAAGGCCACAATATTTACTTTGATTGAATTCCTTAATTATTTTAATATTATTATTTATATTTTTGAAATATAGTGTTTCAACCGAATTATAGTTCAGATAATTTTTAAAAATCTTCCACACATTATGACTAGTACATAAAATTATTCATACTTATATATTTATATCTGATACCCAAAAAAATTTCCCATTAAATCGTTATAGTGGATATTAGTCCGACATGCTTATTAATGTATCCAGTGGGAATAATTATAGGTAAGCATAATTTTAGTGTCCTATATTTTACCAAATTAGTGTGCTGCTATTAGAGGACAAATAAAGACAGGTGATATGGCTACCTAGAAACCGTAATAGCTCTCCAGTCAGCTATGTTGCAAGCTCTAATATATTCTACTATATTAACACAGTCAGATTTCAATTTTTTATTAAAAAAGTGCTGGTGGAAGTTGTCAGATATATTCCAGTATAGATCTCACATTCAATGGTTAGGAAATGCTCATGCCTGTAGTCCGGGCTACTTAAGGCTGAGACAGGAGAATCTCTTGAACCTGGGAGGAGGAGGCTGCAGTGAGTCGAGATCACACCATTGCACTCCAGCCTGGGCAAAAAAGTGAGACTCAGTCTCAAAAAAAAAAAAAAAAGGAAAGAAAGAAAGAAAAAAGAGAAAAATCGATGAAGCAGTCATTGTTCCTACCATCCTGGCAGTTTTAGTCTAGACTAGCAACTGGAAAAGTGGTTGAATTATACATCAGATGGTGGGTACAATAAATAGATGTGTGCAAAAAACTTGGGTTTTATTTCAGCCACTTTCTTTATATTGTGGTTTCTCTTTTTTTTGGGGGGGGGGGGGACAGAGTCTCTCTCTGTCACCCAGGCTGGGGTGCAGTGGCCGGATCTCAGCCCACTGCAAGCTCCGCCTCCCGGGTTTAGGCCATTCTCCTGCCTCAGCCTCCTGAGTAGCTGGAACTACAGGCGCCCGCCACCTCGCCCAGCTAGTTTTTTGTATTTTTTAGTAGAGACAGGGTTTCACCGTGTTAGCCAGGATGGTTTCGATCTCCTGACCTCATGATCTGCCCGTCTCGGCCTCCCAAAGTGCTGGGATTACAGGCTTGAGCCACCGCGCCCGACCTATATTGTGGTTTCTGGTGGCTACACCTGAACTTACAACCAGAAGAGTCTTTATTATTATTTGTGTTTCTTTTACCCTGCTAAGAATACTTATTTTTCTTCTAAAAAAATTATTCTAGAAAACCTTAAGGGATTTTTTTTTTGAATTGCCTATTAGCATATAATATAAATTTTACAGGGCAGTGGCTAAAAAAGGTTAAAATTATAAAAACTCAGATTTTTTTTTTTTTTTTTTTTTTTTTTGAGACGGAGTCTGGCTCTGTCGCCCAGGCTGGAGTGCAGTGGCCGGATCTCAGCTCACTGCAAGCTCCGCCTCCCGGGTTTACGCCATTCTCCTGCCTCAGCCTCCCGAGTAGCTGGGACTGCAGGCGCCCGCCACCGCGCCCGGCTAAGTTTTTTTTGTATTTTTTAGTAGAGACGGGGTTTCACCGTGTCAGCCAGGATGGTCTCGATCTCCTGACCTCGTGATCCGCCCGTCTCGGCCTCCCAAAGTGCTGGGATTACAGGCTTGAGCCACTGCGCCCGGCCAAAAACTCAGATTTAAGTTTACTTAAGTAAGCTTTATAAAAAAAGAACTGACAATACCCCCCAGTGGCATAGAGAACAGAATTGTACATTGGCCCTCTACTCTGCCCCAGCCCTGTTCATATTCACCGTTTTTGGAATCCTTATTTATGTCTGGCTCTACCCTGGAGTCTTGCCTCAAAGAACTGATTAGAAGAGATCGGAGTTTTGGGTCATGAATCCTGTTGCCTTTTTAGAGCTGGTGCTCAACATTTTCTGAAACTTAAAAGCAGATAAATGGGAAATATAAAGTATATATTATAGGATCTTTTCAAATTTTTTATTAAAACCAGTGCTTGCAGAGACATTATTTAGCAGCTTGTTTTCTGTTCCTGCAGATCTAGTAGTTGATTCATAAGTCACAAGAAAGTAAACATAAACACAATAAAAATTTATCTAAATTTTATTAAACTCTTTCCAGCTGTATCCTTTCATCTGTCTATATTTAGCTTTTATTCTATGCATTTTTTGGAAAAAATAAATGACAGATCAACAGAAATAGAAATAAAAATGCTGGGTCCTTTAAAGCCTTGGAATTATTGAACACATAGTATCAACTCACAGGGTGTTATTAGGATTAAACCACATAATGTGGTATCACAGTGCTCTGTAACATCCTATTGAGCCCATAGTACCTGCTTAATAAACACTGCATTAGTACATGTGCACATGTTCTCCAAACGCAGACTTACTCAGAAATTACTGCTTTTTTTTTTCTCTGTAAACTTTAAAGAGTCAGCAAAGAATATAATACTTTAGATTGAAGAATGATTGTCTTCATTTGTACTAGAATATATGTGTTGTGACAAGAGTGCTACATGTAAGGGACTCTGTGTTGTGCCTCATTTCTCTAACTAATGCTAATAATAAGCCCAGGGGGAGCAACATCATGATTGACAGGGCACTTGTTTAAAAGACCCATTTATGGACCCTTTCCATACCTCAGAATTACATTTCATAGAGTAGGGCCAAAATTACCAAGTGATTTTATAAGCTCATTAGAGCTTGAGAGGAAATGCTTAATTAAGGGATTATCAGCCCAGGCTTCCAATTAGTATCACCTGGTCATTTTGCAGAACTCTTTTTACTTGTGCCCTGTCCATGGATTCTGTTTATTGTTCTGGTGCAAGCCACCATGTTGTTGTAATTAAGTGGCTCATGTGACTCTAAGGTGAGGCCAGAATCAAGTATGAGGAATTCAAAATACATTCATGACAGTTAAGTTCCATCTTTGCATTAAAGGGTGGTCCAAGAACCTATTCTGTTTGGATTTGGTAGGGACAGTACAGCATGGCCCATATTTCCATTGCTGTAGCAGAAATTGCTGGTGCCTGTGTCAGGGGATGGCTCCTCAGGACAAAATAAAGAAAAGTGCATTTTTATCTCTGTGGAGGAGATAAAGGACACAACGGATGGAGTTTTTCTGTCTTGGTCCTTCTGCCTATGGATGTGGTGAGAGCAGGTAGACCTGTGGTGCTGACACTTTTAAAGGCATATTCTCAAGATGCAGGTGTAATTTGTCCAGAAAACTTTATCTGAGAAAGGACCGTAGAGAAAGAGGAGAAATATATAAAAATGGCCTTTTCTCTTTCAGCTAAACATGTCTCAGATCAAGATCTGTGTCCACTCTGCTTCCTTCAGGAAACATGCGTTTGGTACTTGCAAACCTGTATTTCTGTACTTGTGTTTTTCCTCCCTTATAAGTTTGTCTTAACTACTTTAAAAAATTCTTACAATAATCAAAGTCTCTGAAAAATATACATTTTTTCTATATACCAGAGCCTTTTCTATATCACCGCTTCTTATATGCCATGCAGAAATCTCACTGTGAATTTATAATCTGCAATATTAAAAATATCCTTTTGTGGCTGTTGAACGTGGAAGGTGTAGATACTCCAAATTCCTGTTGGGGAAAACCTGGTGTTTTTAGTGAAGACAGAGAACATGTAATGTTGAGGTTTCATCTGTGTTCTTTATTATGTCTATGCAGTACAGGATTAAGAAAACACTCATTGAAGCAGTATGGTATTTGTTACCCAGAAAATTCTAAAAGAATTGTTAGGAGATACCTGCTCTCTACAGTGCTAAAGAAAGACTACTTAAAATCACTATTAAGCATTACAGCACATGGGAGATATCTCTCTCTATCTTGAACTTTCCATAAAACTAATGTTTCCTTATGGTGAAATTCACACTATAATTTACCTTTCAGGGGGCGGTATCTCAGCAGCAATGCTGTGTCCTTCTGGGTGCATCAGGACATTATAAAAGTTTGTTCTAGTGTAGTTGATGTTAATAAATCACTTAGTTGATAAGCTCTCTGACACATTTTTTCACTATAGAATTAATTGTTTTTCTCTTCATCATTAAGTATCTTTATGCAGCTGATATGAACAAATCAACACATTTAATCTGGCAGCTGCCCTTCTTTCTTAGGTTTCCTTTGCATTTATCTGTTTTTGGAAAATGAAGGCTCTCATCTTTGTTTACAAACCAGAAAAACTGAGAAAAACACAGGCTTATTCAATTACTGGATGTTTGACCAAATAGTCTTTTTGGGCCAAAAACATTGGCATACTGATGAGCTTATTAGAAATTCAGCAACTCAGATTTTATCCTAGAACTTCTGAAAAATAAAAAATCTGCAGTAACAGGATCTCTAGCTTATTGTACACATTAAAATTGGAGTGACATCTGCTAACTCAACATGTCTGTTCCATCTGAATCATATACAAAACTATGTCTTTTCCATCTGAAAAATTCAATTAATTCCTTTTTTTTTTGAGATGGAGTTTCACTTATGTTGCCCAAGCTGGAGTACAATGGTGTGATCTTGGCTCACTGCAACCTCCGCCTCCCGGGTTCAAGTGATTCTCCTGCCTCAGCCTCCCAAGTAGCTAGCATTGCAGGCATGCACCCCTACGCCTGGCTAATTTTGTGTTTTTAGTAGAGACGGAGTTTCTCCATGTTGGTCAGACTGGTCTCGAACTCCCAACCTCAGGTGATCTGCCCACCTCTGCCTCCCAAAGTGCTGGGATTACAGGCATGAGTCACCACGCCCAGCACACAATTAATTCTGTATGGTGTAAATACAGCACTCAAAATTGTACGTGCTAGTGTTTGTGCCCTCAATTTATACTTTATTATCTAGAAAAATATTACATATACACTGATGTTATGGATCTTATACCACTTTCTTTTGTCAGAGTTAGAGAAAACATTAGAGAATATTTCTGTGTTGAAAACTATTTTATTGAATAATTTCCATTCTGCTTATAAGTCAGAACCAGCTCTCTTTACTTTCTCCATTTTACCTTGAGTGAAATTAAAAATTCTGCCCATGACCAATTGGTAAATATGTGTGTTTGTTTGTGTTTTCCAGGGATCACTGACATTTAGGGATGTGGCCATAGAATTGTCTCTGGAGGAGTGGCAATGCCTGGACACTGCACAGCAGAATTTATATAGAAATGTGATGTTAGAGAACTACAGAAACCTGGTCTTCCTGGGTGAGAATAACTTTAATACGCAATTCCTAGTATATGCTACAGGTTTCATTTTGCTGCAGACCTTATTGGACTGAAAAAAGGACGATGGACGTGAGAATAAAGACAAAGACAAAAGAGTATATTTGGAAGAAGTGGTCAGGGGGCTCCTTGCTTCTAGTGAACAAGGGACCTGAGCTTCTATAGCCCTTTTGTATTTACTAAGTAAAGGAGATAGGGAGGAGGAGGAGGTTGTGGTCAGTTGCTTGACTTAATGCAGGCCTACATGACTGTATTCTTGTAACAGTACTCTCCAGATGTTCCAGTAGATAACCATAAGGAGCATGGCACCAGGGGGTGACTGCCCTCAGTGTACCTTCTGGTGGCAGGAGCAGATGCGAGTTTGCCCACATTCTGCATTCATTATAAACAGTTTACTCTTCGATCATATAGCCTCCAGTGGAATGCTGAGTTGGTCATGACCCTCAGGCTTTCAGCTCCCAACGTTTCCCCCTTTCTGTTTAGCATTAACTGAATGAATGTAAGGCCAGGTTGGGCAGCTCTCATATTCTGGTCCATCCGATTTTACAGACTATGAAGAGAAAACAGAGAACAGCATTACTCCAAGAACCACATATGAGATTTTAATGTGGTGCTTTAGTTAGGTCCAAGGATTGAGGCTCTCCAGGCCTTGCTGGAATTCGATCCAGTCTTCTAAAGAAGGCTGAAACTCTTGAGTTTGCCTATTTAAATCAAGAATTTTGTTTTGTAATTCATCAGTATCAAAGGTGATGTTGGATGTGAAAGTTCCCTGCAAATGGGCTCTCACAAGGCCCCATGGATACTCACTTTGGTTATGTTCTAAGTTGGTTACACAAATATGAGTGTGATTTAAATGACAACACAATTGCTGTTGCAATTGAAGCTTTGTACTTGTTCTCCTCAACATAGAACTGTTGAATAGAACTATGCAAAGCTACAGAGGACATCACAACAGAAGTTATTAGTGTGACCAAGGAAACAATAGCAAAAATTATCATGCCTAAGGCTCTATGGACACGATGAGTAAGTTGAGTTAGAAGAAGTTTCATGAAGTGCAAAGAAGGGGTGGCAGCCCAAGACTCGGACAGATTAACAGGAATCCATAGCCCAGGGATGCGACCCAAAATGGGCCAAAATTGGGGCTAATTTTTACCGGATATTACTGACACATCAGCTCCTGTTTCAATAAGCCCATAAAATTTCTTTCCTTTAATTTGCACTACACAGCTGGGTCTATTAGAGACTATGGGTTGTGATAGATGGATTTCTCATGTAGTTGTGCTCCCAAACCCTTTATTTCCTCATTTCTCCTTTTGTGGAGAAGGGTGTAATTTACAGGACATAAGCAATAATTACACTATATATTCCCCTGGTTCAAAAACCCAAAGATCTTGTGACATTAAAACTACTTGAATTTCTCCTTCATAATCAGAGTCAACTACTCCTGGGACTACAGTGATGCCTTGCAAGTTAAGGCAGCTATTGCCTAAAATTAGTCCCATGTGTCCTGCTTGTAAAGGTCCCCAAAGTGACAGTGGGTACTTTGGTAGGTTTGTCTCCTGCAACTAATGTAATTCTTTCTCTGACTGGGAGATCTAATCCAGTACTTCCTGGTGTTCCTGGGGAGAGGAAATCAATGTTTCTCCTGGGACCAACCCTTTAAATGGGGTTGTGGTCTGAAATGGGAATGCCTTCATTGTTTGAGGGGCCTGGGTCCAGGGCCCCTTCTCGTTTCCTGACAGGGGGTTGTCATTATGATGAAATTTTGAGTGGCACTGATTAACCCAATGATTTCCACTGTTGCAGCCCAGTGATTCCCTTTGTTACAGTGAGGACAGAGTCCTGGTGTTTTTTCTGCTCAGGGTTGGGGGCACTGCATTGTAAGGTCCTTTCTGTCCTGGGATCTGGTGACATCCCTTTTTGAAATGTCCAGTTTTTCCACAATTATAACATTTTTCCACTTTAGGGTTTGACCCTTGGCTCCTTTTAGATCTGTCCACTACTAAACTAGCCATTACTTGTGCTAACATTGTGGAACAATGAAATTCAATTTCTACATTCTGACAAGCTTTAAGGTAATTCCCCAAGCTTTTTGTGAATCTCACAGGAGCCACTGCTCACTTGCAATCTGCATTTGTGTTTTCATAGGTTAGAATTATAGTAAGTATTTCTGGAGCAGGGACATGAGGGATCTGATGCCACACTGCCTCTAGCAACCATGCGATAAATTGTGCATAAGGCTCTCATGATCCCTGCATGATATGTAGAAAGACTGCACTGGAACTCCCTCTTCAGGTATTGTTCTGCAAGCATGCTTGGCGGCTAAGGCAGACCCGTGGTAAGCAGCCTCTGGGAATGTTAATTGTTGCACCAGATCTGAAAATGGGCCACTGCCTGTCATCATTTCCTCTGTAATGTTTCCTTGACCAGTGGCGTGGTTCTACCTTGCCTGATCTGCACACATTTCTTGCCAATTTAAACTCCATGTCAGGTGTGCCCTGGTGGATAAGCAAGTGCAAGCCAAATGTTTTATATGAAAGGGTGGGAGGTGCATGGCTCTGAACACTGATTCTAACAGCCCTGTAGTGAATGGGGTTTGCACTCTAGTATTAACCACACTAACTTTTAATTCTTTTAGTAATTTAAACTGTACAGGAGTGTGCTCATGTAAAAGATGTTGTGGATTGTTCGGATCAGGCCTCACAGTAATAGGAAAAGCACAAGGTCCTAAAGGCTCCCCAGCCACAGCAGCAGCATGCAAAATTATCTTGTATGGGGGTTTCTACTTCTGTTATTGCAGGGGGTGGCAAAGGCCAATTCTCCTCTCCTTTCTCCTGCTTAGCAAGTGGCCAATTCTCCCCTTTCTTTTGCTCATTATTTTCAGTAGGCATTGTCGGAGGAACAAATTATCTTTTTAATTCTTGAGACTCAGAACCTGACTCTTGTTGTCTGACAGAATAAGAAGGAGACAGCAGCAGTAGGACTGTGCAAACCAAACCCCAAGCAGAAAAGAACAGAAGGGTCTACTTTAAGGCCTTTTTGATGAACCCATTTCAATCCGTCTCCTACTCTGTCCCAATTTTCCACATTGAGAGTGCCTGCCTGCAGAAACCATAAGTTATACGTAATAACCTCCTTCAGAAGCTTAGTTAATGTCTGTGAATTAACTTGAGCTCCAGACTGTTTCAACAGAACTTTAAGCAACTGCACATAATGTGTTTCTTCAATAGACAAATTCTGCTCATGTTACCTTGATTCAGAAAGTTCCCATTCCCAGTATTTCTTTAGAGCACTGACCTTATATCCACTTCTGGCAATTTTGTCTCAGGGTCCCCGTTCATCTGGTCAATTTCACTTCTGCTCCAGCAGACTTTCTTCATTAGTGTCCTCAAAGTCCCTGTGTGTGGATGCCGCTTTGCTGCGGACCTTATTGGACTGAACAAAGGGGGATGAATGTGGGAATAAAGACAAAGACAAAAGAGTATATTTGGAAGAAGGAGTCAGGGGACTCTTTGCTTCTAGTAATAAGGGCCCTGAGCCTCTATAGCCCTTTGTATTTATTGAATCAAGGAGATAGGGAGAAGGGGGAGGTTGTGGTCAGCTGCTTGACTCAGTGCAGGACTGCACGACTGCATTCTTTGAACAGTAGTCTCCAGATGTTACAGTAGATAACCTCAAGAAACATGGCACCAGGGAGTGACTGCCCTCAGTGTACCTTCTGGTGGCAGGAGCAGAAGCGAGTTTGCCCACATTTTGCATTCATGATAAACAGTTTGCTGTTTGATCATATAGCCTCCAGTGGAATGCTGAGTGGGTCACGACCCTCAGGCTTTCAGCTCCCAACATCATTTCTTTTTTGTATAATTTCTTTTTGGTAATTTATGCTTTCAGATTTTTGTTTTCAAGAAAATCATAGGGATTTTTCCATATAGAAAAAAAATTTCAAGATGTTTCATCTTGACCTGAACTTACCACATTTTTGAGCTGATCTGTGTCCTTCACTTTAGATTAATGGTAATTTCAAAAGTTTGCTGGCAACCCCCAAGTTTTAATTCAGTAGTACCAGGTGATAAAATTAAGAACCTGCAAAATTAGAGTGCTTTCTAAATATTTAGAAATTTCTGTTATTGTTGGGGACCAGCCTTAACACCACCTGTAGGGTACATAAAGTGTGGTGGGGATGAAGGAATGAGAAGGGGTGAAACGGTGAAAGGGAGGTGGTGTGTCATACACCTAGAGTAGTGGTAGTTTGGGTACATTTTCTTTGTGCTGAAGCAGCATAAACTTAACTACTGATTTATTCTTTAACTTATCAGAGAGCAGCTGTGGGGAGTGGGCCTAACTGGGAGCCAGCATATCTGGCCACATTCCAATGCTTCAAAGGAGTATCTTTCTCCTTGAGCACAGTGTTTATAAATAAGGGAGCAGGTCAAGCTCTGGTCATGGGAACGTGATGGTAATAAGGAGGCTTTCCTCCTCAGAGACCTCCTGTAACTTTCCACAACTTATTGTCCCATATTTTTATGGCCAGTTTATGCAGGCACTCCATAAGCCTTTTTCCCAACATGTTATAATTTAGTATTTTGGGATAAATGTATTAGAATATTCTATTACATCCTCTTTACTGAGCACATTACTAAGTCGGTAATTGGAGAATATGAGCAAGACGCATGTTGTTCATTTTTAATAAAACAGGTATTGCTGCCTTTAAGCCAGACCTCATCATTTTTCTGGAGCAAGGAAAAGAGCCCTGGAATATGAAGAGACATGAGATGGTGGAAGAACCCCCAGGTAGGTGAGAGTGAATACAGACAACATGGATGAGAGGTCCAAAGTCAAGGAGGAAGCCAGTCCTTAAAGTGATTCTGGAAGCTGTGCTCCGAAAGAAGTAGTTTCTGGAAAGCCTTATTTTTATTTTTATTTTTTAATTTTCTCTCACACACGGGCATCTTCTGTCTTATGCTTTTAAAATTTCTAAGATTTCTTCTTTTTTTTTTTTTTTTTTTTGAGACGGAGTCTCACGCTGTTGCCCAGGCTGGAGTGCAGTGGCGCGATCTCGGCTCACTGCAAGCTCCGCCTCCCGGGTTCCCGCCATTCTCCTGCCTCAGCCTCCTGAGTAGCTGGGACTACAGGCGCCCGCCACCGCACCCGGCTAATTTTTTGTATTTTTAGTAGAGACGGGGTTTCACTGTGGTCTCGATCTCCTGACCTTGTGATCCGCCCGCCTCGGCCTCCCAAAGTGCTGGGATTACAGGCTTGAGCCACCGCGCCCGGCCACTAAGATTTCTTCTTTCACTTCCGTAATCTTCCTTCAAGTTTACAGTGACAGCTAAAGTACTGTTCATGGCATACAAGAGAGTGAACATTCTGACTTTTTGTTTGTTTGTTTTTGTGGACACACAGATATCTGCATAATTTTAAGATACTCCATGTTAAACTATCTTTTACATTCTCTTTTTCCATCATTTCTGAAATGTGTGAGACTAGTGGTTTCTGTATCATTGAGTTTTTTTGGTTCATTTTTCTGCACATTTCATTCTGTTTTTATTACTATAGTCTTGAAATATAGTTTGAAATTTTAAAGTATGATGTCCTGCTTTTTTCTTTTTCTTCAAGATTGCTTTGGCTATTCACAGTTTCTTGTGGTTTCTTTACTTTTTTTTTTTTTTTTTTTTTTTTTTTTTTTGAGACGGAGTCTCGCTCTGTCGCCCAGGCTGGAGTGCAGTGGCGCGATCTCGGCTCACTGCAAGCTCCGCCTCCCAGGTTCACGCCATTCTCCTGCCTCAGCCTCCCGAGTAGCTGGGACTACAGGTGCCCACAACCGCGCCCGGCTAATTTTTTTTGTATTTTTAGTAGAGACGGGGTTTCACCGTGGTCTCGATCTCCTGACCTTGTGATCCGCCCGCCTCGGCCTCCCAAAGTGCTGGGATTACAGGCGTGAGCCACCGCGCCCGGCGGTATCTTGTGGTTTCATGTAAATTTTATGATTGTATTTTTCATTACTGTGAAAAAAAAACACTGGAATATTGATAGAGAGTTCACTGAATCTAGAGAGCACTTTGGATAAAATGGCATTTTAACATTTATTCTTTGAATTGATAGACATAAAATATATTTAAATTTATTTGTGTTCTCATTATTTTTCATTGATAAGTCTTTCACTTGAAAACTTTTTCAGCTTGTCAGTTAAATTTGTTCTCAGATATTTATTATTTTAGTGTGATTGTAAATAAGATTGTTTTCTTCCTCTTTTATCAGATAGTTTAAGTGTATGGAATCATAACTTATACTTGTATGTTAATTTTATATTTTGCTAATTTATGGAGTGTACTTATTGGTTTCAAAAGGTTTTAATGTACTGTTTATGGTTTTTTATAGAGGACATTGCAAGATCTACAAACAGCAACATTTTACTTATTTGTCTTCAATTTCAGTGACTTTAAAATTTTTTTGACTAATTTTTCTTCCACATCAAGTGCTGTGTTAAAATGGAGGCATTGACAATGGGCACAATATACTTTTGCATTGGTGTCTGAATTTGAAGGAGCAAACACCTCTTAAAGTTTTTGTAAACTTCAAGTTTAAGGTTTCAGAGGGTAAAAGTCTTTTGTTGGGCCCCTAGGGTGACAGAATGCCCTCTGGGTTTGTAGTTGAGTGGGGTTGTAGCTTGGTCACAAGGCTGCTGGCTCTGGACTAGGGTTGGCTTATTGGAAGGGGCTTGGGTAATTGTAATTCTCATTTTATTTTTGGACAGAGTAAATATCCTTCAGGACTTTGCTCAGTAGGATAGATGCTAGGGCAGGTTCTACAGTTAGGTCTGCATATGGTGGGCTTTGTATTAGGATGTGGATTAGTATGGCTTGTACTGAGTACCAGAGAGGATTTCTGAGGTCACTGTGGCTTTCTACATGGGCAGAAGTGGCCATGAACTGTGACTTAGGAAGCTGGAACTGCTATTAGGACCACAGTAAGGACCAAGGTCTGCCAGCCTGCCAGCATGGGTCTAAATTGGTATCTCTCTCCGGGCTTCTGGAAGACTAAGACCTCTCACAAACTGTGGCTGGGAGGAGTTTGGGATGATTACACAGTAAGTTCAAAATTCTCAGTGGGACCAAGTTGGGTGGGACATTTTCTGTGTCTGTAGTCAAGAGCAGGGATCCTGTAGTTTGCCACCTGAATGAAAGCTTGCCTTCTGAAAAGGGTGCTCCTCGACCTTGGGCTCGGCAAAGTTTCACAATTCTCTCCCTGGATCTCAAAGCTCTCTTAAAGGCACTTATTTTTGAGATGGCGTCTCACTACATAACCCAGATTGGTCGTAAAATTTTGGCCTGAAGCCATTCTCCAACCTTACTGTACTATGTAGCTGTCATTACAGATGTTAACCATGATGCCTGGTTCTCTCATTAAGACATTTTTGTCACAGATGACTGACAAACTTTCTTGCTGTTACGGGTTAAGCAAATAGGAGACCTTTTTATTTTTATCTGTTTCTAAGTGTGTAAATGCTTTATATCTGTCTGTCTCATACAATCTTTGTCTTTTTGTGGCTGAGTCATTTCATTTTGCATAATGTTATCAAGATTTATCTTTATAATTGGTAGAATATTTTCTGCTTTTTGAAAACTGAGTGATATTCCAGTATTTTTATATTTCAGATTATATTTACTGAATGATTTGGCAATAGAAATTTGCATTGCCTTTACCTATTAGCTTACAGTAATAATTATTGCTCTGTAAATGACTTCTCATATGACCATGTTAAAGTATATGTAAGTGTTGCATTCTATTTTATTAGTCTAATTTTTCTTCCTTATACTTATACCAGATTGTTTTAATTCTGCAGCTTGGAATGTCTTTTGAAATCAGGAACTTTAATGCCTGCAATATTGCTTTATTATTATTATTATTTTAAGATTGTTGGGAACTCTATTGTCTTGAGATTCTATATACACTTAGGGTTGCTATTTCTATTTTTTCAAAAATGCAATGAGAAATTTGAAAAACATTTCATTAAATTTGTAGATTACATTAAGCAGGATGAACATCTTTACAATATTAACATTACAACCTTTACATAAGAGCATGCTCGAGTGTTTTGTTAAATTCATATATATACACACACATATAGTTTGTTTGTTTGTTTGTTTTTGTCTTTTTGAGATGGAGTCTTGCTCTATCACCAGGCTGAAGTGCAGTGGCATGATCTCAGCTCATTGCAACTCCACCTCTTGAGTTCAAGTGATTCACCTGCCTCAGCCTCCCTAGTAGCTGGGACTACAGGTGTGTGCCACCAAACCTCGTTAGTTTTTTGTATTTTAGTAGAGACAGGGTTTCACCCATGTTGGCCAGAATGGTCTTGATCTCCTGACCTTGTGATTCTCCCACCCTGGCCTTCCAAGGTGCTGGGATTACAGGTGTGAACCACTGTGCCTGGCCTATTTTTTTGTTTTCAGTTGTTTTCTATTTTTGTTGTATACTTGCAATCGAGTTTAGTCATAGAAAATAATTCATAAAATTTGTTTTAAAAAATTTGGTAAGACTTCTTTTTTGGCCCAAGATGTGATCTATCAAGAAATATATTGTATGAGCTATTAAGAAGGGTGTGTATCCTGATGTTGAGGAGTGCTCTCTATACCTCTGTCAGAAATAGTTGTTTTATGCCTCCTTTATGTAGTCTGTTTCCTTATTAATATTCTGTTTTGTTTTTTTAATTATAATTTAAATTCTGGGGTACATGTGCAGAACATGCAGGCTTGTTACTTAGGTATGCACGTGCCATGGAGGTTTGCTGCACTCATCAACTCATTATCTACTTTAGGTATTTCTCCTAATGTTATCCCTTCCCTAGCCCCCCACCCCCCGACAGACCCCCGTGTGTGATGTTCCCCTTCCTGTGTACCTGTGTTCTCATTGTTCAACTCCCACTTATGAGTGAGAACATGCTGTGTTTGGTTTTCTGTTCTTGTGTTAGTTTGCTGAGAATGATGGCTTTCAGCTTCATCTATGTCCCTGCAAAGGACATGAACTCATTTTTTTTAATGGCTGCGTAGTATTCCGTGGTGTATATGTGCCACATTTTCTTTATCCAGTATATTACTGATGGGCATTTGGGTTGGTTCCAAGTCTTTGCTATTGTGAATAGTGCTGCAATAAACATACGTGTTCATGTGCCTTTATAGTAGAATGATTTATTATCTTTTGGGTATATAACCAGTAATGGAATTGCTGGGTCAACTGGTATTTCTAGTTCTAGATCCTTGAGGAATCAACACATTGTCTTCCACAATGGCTGAACTAATTTACACTCCAACCTGCAGTGTAAAAACTTTTCTACTTCTCCACATCTTCTCCAGCATCTGTTGTTTCCTGACTTATTAATGATCGCCATTCTAACTGGCATGGGATCGTATCTCATTTTGGTTTCGATTTGCATTTCTCCAGTGACCAGTGATGATGTGTTTTTTTTCATATGTTTGTTGGCCATGTAAATGTCTTTTTGAGAAGTGTCTATATCCTTTGCCCACTTGTAAATTTGTTTAAGTTCTTTGTAGATCCTGGTATTAGCCCTTTGCCAGATTGGATAGATTGCAAAATTTTTCTCCCATTCCGTAGGTTGCCTGTTCACTCTGAGAATAGTTTCCTTTGGTATGCAGAAGTTCTTTAGTTTAATTAGGTTCCATTTGTCAATTTTGGCTTTTGTTGCCATTGTTTTTGGTGTTTTAGTCATGAAGTCTTTGCCCATGCCTGTGTTCTGAAGAGTATTGTCTAGGTTTTCTTCTAGGGTTTTTATGGTTTGATATGGAACATTTAAGTCTTTCATCCATCTTAATTTTTGTATAAAGTGTAAGGAAGGAGTCTAGTTTCAGTTTTCTGCATATGGCTAGCCAGTTTTTTCAACACCATTTATTAAATAGGGAATCCTTTCCCCATTGCTTGTTTTAGTCAGTTTTCTCAAAGATCAGATGGTTGTAGATGTGTGGTGTTATTTCTGAGGCCTCTGTTCATTCCATTGGTCTATATATATGTTTTGATACCAGTACCTTACTGTTTTTGTTACTGTAGACTTGTAGTATAGTTTGAAATCAGGTAGCATGATGCCTCCAGCTTTGTTCTTTTTGCTTAGGATTGTCTTGGCTATATGAGGGTTTTTTTTTTTTTTTTTTTTTTTTGGTTCCATAAGAAATTTAAATTAGTTTTTTCTAATTCTGTGAAAAAAGTCAATGGTAGCTTGATGGGGATAGCATTGAATCTATAAATTACTTTGGGCAGTATGGCCATTTTCACAATATTGATTCTTTCTATGCATGAGCATGGAATGTTCTTCCTTTCTCTTTTTTTTGTTTTTTTTTTTAGACAGAGTCTTGCCCTGTCGCCCAGGCTGAAGTGCAGTGACACAATCGAAGCTCGCTGCAAGCTCCACCTCCCAGGTTTGCGCCATTCTCCTGCCTCAGGTTTGCGCCATTCTCCTGCCTCAGCCTCCCAAGTAGCTGGGACTCCAGGCGCCCGCCTCCAGGCCCTGCTAATTTTTTGTATTTTTAGTAGAGACAGTGTTTCACAGTGTTAGCCAGGATGATCTCAATCTCCTGACCTCGTGATCCATCCGTCTCGGCCTCCCAAAGTGCTGGGATTACAGGCATGAGCCACTGCGCCCAGCCATGGAATGTTCTTCCATTTTTTGTGTCCTCTCTTCTTTTCTCTCTCTCTTTCTTTCTTTCTTTCTTTCTTTCTTTCTTTCTTTCTTTCTTTCTTTCTTTCTTTCTTTCTTTCTTTCTTTCTTTCTTTCTTTTCTTTCTTTTCTTTCTTTCTCTTTCTTTTTCTTTCTTTCTCTCTTTCTCTCTTTCCTTCTTTCCTTCTTTCCTTCTTTCCTTCTTTCCTTCTTTCCTTCTTTCCTTCTTTCCTTCCTTCTTTCTTTCTTTCTTTCTTTCTTTCTTTCTTTCTTTCTTTCTTTCTTTCTTTCTTTCTTTCTTTCTTTCTTTCTTTCCTTCTTTCTTCTTTCTTTTCTTTCTTTCGACAGAGTCTTGCTCTGTCACCCAGGCTGGAGTGTGGTGGCAGAATCTCTGCCCACTGCAAGCTCCTCCTCCTGGGTTCATGCCATTCTCCTGCCTCAGCCTCTGAATAGCTGGGACTACAGGTGCCCGCCACCACACCCAGCTAATTTTTTATATTTTTAGTAGAGACGGGGTTTCACCATGTTAGCCAGGATGATCTTGATCTCTTGACCTCCTGATCTGCCCGCCTCGACCTCCCAAAGTGCTGGGATTAGAGGCGGGAGCCACTGTGCCTGGCTTCTCTTATTTTCTTTTTTTTTTTTTTTTTTTTTTTTTTTTTTTTTTTTTTTTTTGAGACGGAGTCTTGCTCTGTTGCCCAAGCTGGAGTGCAGTGGCACGATCCTGGCTCACTGCAAGCTCCGCCTCCTGGGTTCACGCCATTCTCCTTCCCCAGCCTCCCGAGTAGCTGGGACTACAGGTGCCCGCCACCGCGCCCGGCTAATTTTTTGTATTTTTAGTAGAGACGGGGTTTCACCGTGGTCTCGATCTCCTGACCTTGTGATCCGCCCGCCTCGGCCTCCCAAAGTGCTGGGATTACAGGCGTGAGCCACCACGCCCGGCTCTCTTATTTTCTTGAGCAGTGGTTTGTAGTTCTCCTTGAAGAGGTCCTTCACATCCCTGGTAAACTGTATTCCTAGGTATTTTATTTTCTTTGTAGCAATTGTGAATGGGCGTTCACTCATGATTTGGCTCTCTATTATTGGTGTATAAGGATGCTTGTGATTTTTGCACATTGATTTTGTATTCTGCGACTTTGCTGAAGTTGCTTGTCTGCTTAGAGAGATTTTGGACTGAGACAATGGGGTTTTCTAAATATACAATCATGTCATCTGCAAATAGAGACAATTTGACTTCCTCTTTTCCTATTTGAATATCCTTTATTTCTTTTTCTTGCCTGATTGCTGTCACCAGAACTTCCAATACTATGTTGAATAAGAGTGGTAAGAGAGGCCATCCTTGTCTTGTGCCAGTTTTCAAAGGGAATGCTTCCAGTTTTTCCCCATTCAGTATGATATTGTCTGGGGGGTTGCCATAAATAGCTCTTATTATTTTGAGATATGTTCCATCTATACCTAGTTTATTGCGAGTTTTTAGTATGAAGGCTGTTGAATTTTGTCGAAGGCCTTTTCTGCCTCTATTGAGATGATCATGTGGTTTTTGTCATTGGTTCTGTTTATGTGATCAATTATGTTTATTGATTTGTGTATGTTGAACCAGCCTTGCATCCCAGGGATGAAGCTGACTTGATCACGGTAGATAAGCTTTTTGATGTGCTGCTGGATTCGATTTGCCAGTATTTTATTGAGGATTTTTGCATCCATATTCATCAGGGATATGGACCTGAAATTTTCTTTTTTTGTTGTCTCTGCTAGGTTTTGGTATCAAGATTATGCTGGCCGCATAAAATGAGTTAGGGAGGAATCCCTCTTTTTCTGTTGTTGAGAATAGTTTCAGAAATAATAGAATCAGCTCTTCTTTGTACCTCTCATACATAGGCTGTGAATTCATCGGGTCCTGGACATTTTTGGTTGGTAGGCTCATCATTACTGCCTCAATTTCAGAACTTGTTATTGATCTATTCAGGGATTTGACTTCTTCCTGAGTTAGACTTGGGAGGGTGTATGTGTCCAGGAATTTATTCATTTCTTCTAGATTTTCTAGTTTATTTGTGTAGATAGGTTTATTCTCTGATGGTAGTTTTTATTTCTGTGGAATCAGTGGTGATGGCCCCTTTATTATTTTTGATTGCATCTATTTGATTCTTCTCTCCTTTCTTCTTTATTAGACTGGCTAGCAGTCTATCTATTTTGTTGATCCTTTCAAAAAACCAGCTCCTGGATTCATTGATTTTTTTGTTTGCTGTGCTTGCAGCCAGAATTTCAAACCAGTGGGTCATAGCTTGCTGGGCTCCATGAGTGTGGGATCCGCCGAGCCTGACCTCTTGGCTCCCTGGCTTCAGCCTTCTTTCCAGGGGAGTGAACAGTTCTGCCTCACTGGCCTTCTGGGTGCTACTGGGGCATGGGAAAAAAAAAATCTCCTACAGGTACTTTGGTGTCTGCCCAAATGGCCACCCAGTTTTGTGCTTGAAACCCAGGGCCCTGGTGTCATAGGCAACAGAGGGAATCTCCTGGTCTGCAGGTTACGAAGACCCATGGGAAAAGCATAGTATCTGGGTTGGAGAGCACTGTGCTTCATGATACAGTCCCTAAACCCTTCCTTTGGCTAGGAGAGGGAGTTCCCCGACCCCTTGCACTTCCCAGGTGAGGCGACATGCCACCCTGCTTTGGCTCGTACTCAGTGAGCTGCACCCACTGTTCAACCAGTCCGAATGAGATGAACCGGGTACCTCAGTTGGAAATGCAGAAATCACGCACCTTCTGTGTCGATCGCGCTGGGAGCTGCAGACCAGAGCTGTTCCTATTCGGCCATCTTGCCAGCCTCCTCTATTTTGATTTTTATTACAGAAAGTGTGGTATAATAATATCCTGCTATAATTATATTGCTTTCCTTGTGTTTCTTCTGTCAGTATTTGCTTTATGTATTTGTAATCCTAATGTATGACACACACACACTCACACACACACACATATTCAAAGTTTTCACAGGTTCCCAGTGAACCTACTATTGTTAATATCTTTCTTTGTCTTTTTGGAGTTTCACTGTCAAGTGCATTTTATGAAATATGAGTCTTTGACTTAAAATTTAGCTCATGTAATATTATTTTGACCTCTTCTGCTCTCACTTGATTAACATTTGCATGAAATGTCTACTTCCACCTTCCACTTTGAGTCTTTTTAACATTAGATTTCAACTGACTCTTGTCGAAAGGCAAGTTGGATCTTGGTATTTAAAAGTTTTTAATAGCCTGGGCATGGTGGCTTATGCCTGTAATCCTAGCACTTTGGGAGGCCAAGGCGGGTGGATCACCTGAGGCCAGGGGTTCCAGACCAGCCTGGTCAACACTGTGGAACCCCGTCTCTACTAAGAATACAAAAATTAGCTGGGCGTGTTGGTGGACTTTTGTTATCCCAGCTACTCAGGAGTCTGAGGCAGGAGAATTGCTTGAACCTCAGAGGCAGAGGTTATAGTGAGCTGAGATAGTGTCATTGCACTCCAGCCTGGGCGACAAGAGTAAAACTTTGTCTCAAAAGAAAAAATGTTAATAAATCTATTAAAAATCTGTTGATTTGAAAGTTAATTTTCCATATATTTAAATAATTTTCTGAAAGTGAAGGAGTTACTTTTATTTTATTACCTATTCTATTTGATTCTTGCATCTTGTCCCTCATTTTCTCTTTCTGTCTTCCTTTGTTTCTTTCTGATTTTTGCATTGATATACTTTCACTTTCTTATTTTTCTTTTGTATATGATACCGTTGGGATTACATAAAACCTCTAAATTTTTTTTTTGTGTATGATACCGTTGGGATTACATAAAACCTCTAAAACTAAAACAGTATATTTTAATCAGGTGAAAAATTAGCTTCAGTTGCATAAAAAATTCTTCCTTATTATGTCTGACCTCAAATTTGTCACTGATGTTGCTAAGTTTATCTGTTTATGTTGTATATACATTTACAGATGTTTATAATAATTCCTATGCTTTTATCTCTCAAATGTTAGAGAATAATTAAAAATGTTTTCTGCACCATTAGAATAATGCTAGAAATTCAGTTTTTTGTATGTGCATATCTTTCCTAGAAAATAATGTATTTTTATATGATTAGGTGTTGTTTTCTTACATTGTTATTTTCACCGGTAAGAACTGCTTTCAGCATCTTTTGTATGGAAGACATATGCAGTGCCAAGATACTTCTTAAGAATTTAGTTATTTTGAAAGTTTTTGTTGTTGTTGTTTGTTTTTTCCTATTAGGCAGTACCGATTTGCTGATGGCATTATTCTCACTTGATAGCTATTTTTTTTCTTTTTCTTTTTTGGACTTTGACTATATCACACAGTTCTCTTCTGGCCTGCAAATCTTTTGTTGACAACTCACTGGTTATTTTTGTTCTTATCCTCATTTTTCTGATTTTCTATACTCTTCTGTGTTCCTATTTCACTCATTGAATGTTATTCAGTTTTTAAAATTAGTGTATACATTTTTAATGGTTTCTTTCTGAAAATTTTATAATATTTTTGATGAGATTATATTACCCTATTTTGTATAGATTGTAATCTCTGAGATTTGGACATTTAAAAAGGCTACCTGTCACATAATTTATAATGTAGCTTTGTCCTGGCATAGTCAGAAAACAGTCATCTTGGCTAGAGATTATGTGGGTCTCTCAAACATCTCCTTGAGATTTGTCTTGTCTGAAATTTTGTGTTTGGTTTTAGTTAAAAGAGATTATTTTTGTTTCTTCTGAAAAGTAGTCACTTGGTACACTGTTCTCTCTCTGCAGCACTGCAGTGCTCTGCTGCAGTGCATTTACCTTTGGTCTCAGCAGACTCAAACTGTCATTTCAAAGTATACCACTGTATCTATCAGCCCTTTTTGTCGTGAGAGACAGAACCAGTGTGTGGAAAGGGTTGTAGAAGATAAAAATTAAATCATATGTGTCAATATTTTACTTTCCTTAAAAAAAAAAAAAAAAAGTACATACAGAAGTTGACAATTTACTTCTGAAGGGACTAGGTAATATTGAGGAGTAGAAAGAGTTGTATTGGGTAAATTTAACAAACTTTTCTTTTTTTCTATGTGGCTCTTTGCATTGGTCTTAATTCAGGCACTGCATGCACTTAACTCATGTATAAATTATCCACATATGTATTTTGGTCTGTGTGTTTTTATTACATTTCTATGTCTATGAAGACTTAGGGCCTGTGTCATATTGCAATGTCATCTTGCTTATGTAGTTTGAATAATTTTGTAGGTTACATTTGGAAACTATATTTACCTGAGTCTAATAAGTGGACTAATTTGTTATTTTTATTTCTTTTCAGTTATATGTTCTCATTTTGCTCAAGACCTTTGGCCAGAGCAGGGCGTAGAAGATTCTTTCCAAAAAGTTACATTGAGAAGATATGAAAAATGTGGACCTGAGAATTTACAGTTAAAAATTGGTTGTACCAATGTGGATGAGTGTAAGGTGCACAAAGAAGGTTATAATCAGCTTAACCATAGTTTGACAACTACACAGAGCAAAGTATTTCAATGTGGCAAATATGCAAATGTCTTTCATAAATGTTCAAATTCAAACAGACGTAAGGTAAGGCATACTGGAAAGAAACTTTTGAAATGTAAAGAATATGTCAGATCATTTTGCATGCGTTCACACCTATCTCACCATAAAAGAATTTACAGTAGAGAGAATTCCTACAAATGTGAAGAAGATGGCAAAGCCTTTAACCGGTCCTCAACCCTTACTTATCATAAGAGAATTCATACTGGAAAGAAACTCAACAAATGTAAAGAATGTGGCAAAGCCTTTAGTAATTTCTCAGTCCTTACTAAACATAAGGTAATTCATACTGGAGAGAAACCCTACAAATGTGAAGAACATGGCAAAGCCTTCAGCTGGTCCTCAAGCCTTACTAAACACAAGAGAATTCATGCTGGAGAGAAACCCTACAAATGTGAAGAATGTGGCAAAGCCTTTAAGTGGTACTCAAACCTTAGTTATCATAAGAAAATTCATACTGGAGAGAAACCCTACAAATGTGAAGAATGTGGCAAAGGCTTTAGTACATTCTCAGTCCTTACTAAACATAAGGTAATTCATACTGGAGAGAAACTCTACAAATGTGAAGAATGTGGCAAAGCCTATAAGTGGCGCTCAACCCTTAGTTATCATAAGAAAATTCATACTGGACAGAAACCCTACAAATGTGAAGAATGTGGCAAAGGCTTTAGTACGTTCTCAGTCCTTACTAAACATAAGGTAATTCATACTGGAGAGAAACTCTACAAATGTGAAGAATGCGGCAAAGCCTTTAAGTGGTCCTCAATCCTTACCAAACATAAGAAAATTCATACTGGAGAGAAACCCTACAAATGTGAAGAATGTGGCAAAACCTTTAGTAAGGTCTCAGTCCTTACTAAGCATAAGGTAATTCATACTGGAGAGAAACCCTACAAATGTGAAGAATGTGGCAAAGCCTTCGGCTGGTCCTCAAGCCTTGCTAACCACCAGAGAATTCATGCTGGACAGAAACCCTACAAATGTAAAGAATGTGGCAAAGCCTTTAGTAAGTTCTCAGTCCTTACTAAACATAAGGTAATTCATACTGGAGATAAACCCTACAAATGTGAAGAATGTGGCAAAGCCTTTGGCTGGTCCTCTAGCCTTACTAAACACCAAAGAATTCATGCTGGAGAGAAACCCTACAAATGTGAAGAATGTGGCAAAACCTTTAAGTGGTTCTCAAACCTTAGTTATCATAAGAAAATTCATACTGGAGAGAAACCCTATAAATGTGAAGAATGTGGCAAAGGCTTTAGTACGTTCTCAGTCCTTACTAAACATAAGGTAATTCATACTGGAGAGAAACTCTACAAATGTGAAGAATGTGGCAAAGCCTATAAGTGGCGCTCAACCCTTAGTTATCATAAGAAAATTCATACTAGAGAGAAACCCTATAAATGTGAAGAATGTGGCAAAGGCTTTAGTACGTTCTCAGTCCTTACTAAACATAAGGTAATTCATACTGGAGAGAAACCCTACAAATGTGAAGAATGTGGCAAAGCCTTCAGCTGGCTCTCAGTCTTTAGTAAACATAAAGAAACTCATGCTGGAGAGAAATTCTACAAATGTGAAGAATGTGGCAAAACTTTTAAACAGTCCTCAACCCTTATGACGCATGAGAAAATTCATACTGAAGAGAAACCCTACAAATGTGAAGAATGTGGCAAAAGCTTTAGTAGGTTCTCAATCCTTACTAAACATAAGGTAATTCATACTGGAGAGAAACTCTACAAATGTGAAGAATGTGGCAAAGCCTATAAGTGGTCCTCAACCCTTAGTTATCATAAAAAAATTCATACTGGAGAGAAACCCCACAAGTGTGAAGAATGTGGCAAAGGCTTTAGTACTTTCTCAATCCTTACTAAACATAAGAGAATTCATACTGGAGAGAAACCCTACAAATGTAAAGAATGTGGCAAAGGCTTTAGTAGGTTCTCAATCCTTACTAAACATAAGGTAATTCATACTGGAGAGAAACCCTACAAATGTGAAGAATGTGGCAAAGCCTTCAGCCGGTTCTCAGTCTTTAGTAAACATAAGAAAATTCATGCTGGAGGGAAATTTTACAAACGTGAAGAATGTGACAAGGCTTTTAAACAGTCCTCAACCCTTACTACATATAAGAAAATTCATACTGGAGAGAAACACTAGAAATGTGAAGACTGTGGCAAAGGCTTCAACCAGTCCTCAAGCCTTATGGAGCATAAGATAATTCATACTAGAGAGAAACCCTACAAATGTGAAGAATGTGATAAAGACTTCAACTGGTCCTCACACCTTACTGCTCATAAAAGAATTCATACTGGAGGAAAAACCCTACAAATGTGAAAACATGTGGCAAACGTTTTAATTAGTTCTCAACTCTTACTGAACATAAGGGAATTTATACAGGAGGGAAACCCTACAAATGTGAAGAATGTGGCAAGCCTTTAAACAGCTATCACACTTGATTGTAGGTAAGATAACTCATACTGGAGAAAACTACTAGAATAAACCATGTGGCAAAACATTTAACCAATGCTCATGACTTATTGCAAAGGAAAGCATTTATACTAGCCTGGGCAACAGAGAGAGACTCTGTCTGGAAAAAAAAAATTGTGAATGCCACTAATATCTTCCCACATCTTACTAAACATCAGAGCGTTCATACTAAATAAAAGCATTAAGAGTGCAATTACTCTCACTAGATCTTTCAGAAAATAAAAGCCCTTAAAATACAGAAGAATATTAATTTTGAGGAAACACATTACAAATATAAAGAGGGTTGTAGTATATTTACTTGTATCACAGATTTTATTGTACACATTTTGTACTACAGGAATACCTGAGGTAGTTTTTCCAACTTTGCTCAACATCAGGGAATTTATATTGAAGAATAACCCTGCAAGTTTAATAAGTTTGGAAAAACATTTTTTCAAAAACTACTGATTATAAAACACAAAAGAGTTCGTATTAAAATGTATTTTTGCAGATATATAAAAGTAAAAAATATTTAATCCAAAAGTAAGTTTATGTCAATATGAGAGAATTCACAGTAGAAATATCTGTCTCAAATTTCAGACATTACACTAAATCAGACTGCTGAATATAGGAATAAATCCAAAACTAAAGTTGGTAAAAAGAAAAATTATTTGTTTATAACTTTAAAAGAAGTAGATTTTGAGAAGTTATAATTAAATTTAAAGTATACTTATATCTTAAAAATACAGATTTTTTTTGGCCAGACACAGTGGCTTATACCCACAAGGTCAACACTTTGTGATGCCAAGGTGGGCAGATCACCTGAGGTCAGGAGTTCAAGACCAGCCTGGCCAACATGGTGGAATCCCATATCTACTAAAAAGAAATACACATGCGCCAAGCATGGTGGTGTACACCTGTAGTCCCAGCTACGTGGGAGGCTGAGGCATGAGAATCACTTGAACCTGGGAGCCAGAAGTTTCAGTAAGCTGAGATTTTTGCCAGTGCACTGCAGCCCAGGTGACAGTGAGACTCTGTTCCCTCACACCCAATAAAAAGACAGCTTATTTGGAAACTGAATAATGATGGAATTCAACTCTTAAATTGCTTCATGCTATTTCTTCATTTCTGTTGCATTCACATGTAAAAGAATGTGATCAATTCTTTTTGCATCAAAGATTTGGGAGACTTTTTTAATAGGTGGTCATTATTTATGACCCTTCTTATGGACGACTAAGGAAATTAAAATGTAAGATGCATGATGAAAATCTAAGTAGAAAGGCTATTTGTGGTTAACTTATGGAATTGAGTGATGTATGAAGTAGGTATTCTGAGTAATTTTTTTTTTTTTTTTTTTTGGGGAGGGAATCTCATTCTGTTGCCTAGGCTGGAGTGTAGTGGCGTGATCTCGGCTCACTATAAGCTCCTCCTCACAGGTTCAAGCTATTCTGCCTCAGCCTCCCAAGAGGCTGAGATTACAGGTGCCTATGACCACATCCAGCTAATTTTTGTATTTTAGTAAAACGAGGTTTCACCACGTTGGCCAGGCTGTTATTGAACTTTTGATATCAAGTGATCTGTCCACCTCGGCCTCCCAAAGTGCTGTGATTATAGGCATGAGCCACTGCGCCTGGCCCTTAGTAATATTGTAATGCAGTATTATGAGATAAAATTATTCTTTTTTTTTTTTTTTTTTGAGACGGAGTCTCGCTTTGTGGCCCAGGCTGGAGTGCAGTGGCTGGATCTCAGCTCACTGCAAGCTCCGCCTCCTGGGTTTATGCCATTTTCCTTCCTCAGCCTCCCGAGTAGCTGGGACTACAGTTGCCCGCCACCTCGCCCGGCTAGTTTTTTGTATTTTTTAGTAGAGACGGGGTTTCACCATGTTAGCCAGGATGGTCTCGATCTCCTGACCTCGTGATCCACCCGTCTCGGCCTCCCAAATTGCTGGGATTACAGGCTTGAGCCACCGTGCCCGGCCAATTATTCTTAATTATAGTTAAAATTAACTAAATTACTGTCATTTTACTAATTGTACTTTTATGTGATGAAACTACGTTTTTTAAAGTTTTAGGTTATGTGTTACTTTAATTTTTTAATTCAACATTTATAACATGTTAAATACTGTTATACATTGAAAAAGTGTTATTATGCCACTAATTTTAACCTATTTCACCTTACTCAAGGGTATATTTAGAAGATAGTAACAATTCACTATTTGCTAACATAATAGACTAACATCTCTAGTATTCTTTTTCAGTGGCTTTAAACTGAAAATAAGTTAAATAGTATGGTTCCTGCAGGTTAAATTTTTTTGACATTTAAATTTATTTTTCTTAGTTTTTGTGTGTACATGATATGTGTATACATTTATGCCATATATGGCATATTTTGATACATTCATAAAATATATAATAATCACATGGTAAATAAGGTACCTATAACCTGGCTTTTATGTTTTGCATTACAAACAATTTAATTCTACAGTCTTAGTTATTCTAAATTGTACAATTAAATTGTTATTGACTACATGGTTATTTTTATGGTGATAAAAATTGTAAATAAGTGTAAATAAAATCAGTATATTTCTGAGTCCTGAATAATTTTCAAAAATTTATTGTATATTTTTTGAACATGTGGCCTCTGCCTGTGAGCACATAATAGAGTTTTAGTTTTGACCTGCATAGAGTTAAATATACACGTCTCTTAGTCTAAAGATATAACTTAGGTTTAATGAGTAAGTGTGTTTGTTTCACTATAAATTTGTAAGTATTTTCAGAAGAAAAGAGTAATATTGAAGCAAAATAAATCATTTTAGTAAGATGTCTAATTTACTAGGAAACAAAAATCCTCAAAAATGTTAAAAGCGGATGTATACTCTTTGCTTTGTATTCAATTTATACAACTATCTTATAGCTTATCATTTAGAATCTTTCCATGCAAACTTTCTGTTTTTGCTTGCATGATACTGGTGCTCGACCCATAATCTTTTTGTTTCTTTTTTTGTTTTATAGTTTATGAAGTGTTTATTATCTGAGCTGATGTGTAGTTAAAATAATATATTTTATAAAATTTCATCATGCACACAAAATTATTTTTAGACATAATTCCACAATTTGTGTATTAAGTTATGTTTTATTTTGTTAAAACATTTCATTAGGTTCTTTTAATGGGAAAATCCTATATAAGCTTACTTTTCTTTAGTTACTGTTCCCTTAACTTTTTATAAGTGACATTGAGTCAATTTGTTTCAGTAAGTACTAGGGAAGCTTCATAAGTCATGCAGATGCTTTTACATATAAATGTAGCAAACAAACATGACAGTGCTGAGTGTGTAACAGATGCTCCATAATTAGTCATAAATACTCCTGCTAAAGTTAGTTTGTAACTTCGAGTCAGAGATGGAAAATACCAATTGCAAAGAAATAACATTGATTCTTCTGCGTTATGATTACAGTCATAACACAAATAAAATAACACAAATCAAATAACATTGATTTTTCTTTGTTATCACTACAGTTTTCTCGTTGTTGATTTCACACGGTATGTTGTAGGTTTTAAGGAGAACATTGTTTTTTTTTAAATTTTTTTTTGAGATTGGAGTCTCACTCTGTTGCCCAGGCTGGAGTGCAGTGGTGCAATCTCGCCTCACTGCAAGCTCTGCCTCCCGGGTTCACACAATTCTCCTGCCTCAGCCTCCCAAGTAGCTGGAACTACAGGCATCTGCCACCACACCCGGCTAATTTTTTGTATAACATTGGTATTTTTTAATGCACTGAAAAATTGGTTTTAACTGGAAGGTTTGTTTATCAATAACTTTTAAGACTGGTTAGTTAACATAAAAGATATACACTGTCTACCAAAGAGAGGATTAAATCAGCATGGTGTTCCTTCATAAGAGAAAGAGATTGGATTTTCATACAAAGTGTGGCAGATATATAATTTGCTAGAACACACATATATTATAAAAATTAAATTTTTAAGAGAATTAATAGTGAGCAATTTTCAATTTAGTTATTTAGGATGTACTTACAGCACAACTTATAGTTCCATGTAAAATCCTCTATTTTAAAGTGTCAGTGTTAAAGATTGCAAAACAATAAAATGACCCCTATAAATCTGGAATAATACTTATTTTCCATATTGATATTACAATTTGAAGAAATTTATCGCTCATTTTTTAAATAAATTTTTAGGAGGTTGAAGTTTAGTCTACAGTTTATATTTTTAGTCACCTAACTGTAGCGAGCTCCTTGATCATTTTCTCTTAAAACTTTCAGAGATAATGGCAGCTTCTGGATTAAAACATTTCCTGTTAGTTTGCATGCAAACCAGTTTACCATGATCACAGTGGCCAGTCATGGGACCATAAGCAAGCCTGCCCCTTTTCGTGTCTTTCATACTGTTACCACAAACACCAGTAACTCCAGGTGCCCCAAGCTTAAAATAAAAACCCTAGAGTCATTGGTTTCTCCCATGCACTGTGCTGGGTTCAGAACATGCTGTTGAACATCAACGTTCCTATGGTTATGACTGACAAATGAGAAAACAGCAAAAAAAAACTATATTTTGGTAGGATTCTGTTAAGTTTATAAAAGAGATAGACAGTATTTGAAACATTGTTATCCTTCTATAGTGTCTTAAAAATATATTTTTAACTTGACAAAATGTATATTAATTTTGTAAAACAACATTTTGAAGTATATATACATTGTCAAATGCTTAGTTCTACATGCTTAATGCTTTATCTCATTGGTAACGTTTTTGTGGTTAGACAACATGAAATTGTAAGCATTTTTCAAAAATACAAATACATTGTTGTGAACTATAGTCACCATACTGTACAATAAATCTCTTGAAATTATTTCTTTTATCCAAGTATAATTATGTGTTCTTGGACAGACCTTTATCAATCCCCTCGTCTCTTCTAAATAAATACCTTGGCATTTGGTGGTCACCATTTTACTCTGCATCAATGAGATTAACTTTTTTAGAATCCATGTGTAAGTGAAATCACGAGACATGAATTTTTCTGTGCCTCGCTTATTTCAACTAATTTAATGTCCTCCAGTTTAATCCCTGTGATTGAAAATAATATAATTTTTGTTATTTAAAGATTAATAGTCTTCCATTGTGTATATCTACCACATTGTCTTTATTTACTCATTCAGTGTTGAACGGTTGATTTTATATATTTTACACATGAAGAGTGCTGCAAAAAACCTAGAAGTGCAAATGTTTCTTCATTCTGATTTCATTTGTTTTGGATATACAATGGGGCAATTTTTTTTTTTTTTTTTTTTTTTTTTTTTTTTTTTTTTTTTTTTTTTTGAGACAGAGTCTCACTCTGTCGCCCAGGCTGGAGTGCAGTGGCCAGATCTCAGCTCACTGCAAGCTCCGCCTCCCGGGTTTACGCCATTCTCCTGCCTCAGCCTCCCGAGTAGCTGGAACTACAGGTGCCCGCCACCTCGCCCGGCTAGTTTTTTTTTTGTATTTTTTAGTAGAGACGGGGTTTCACGGTGTTTGCCAGGATGGTCTCGAACTCCTGACCTCGTGATCCCCCCCTCTCGGCCTCCCAAAGTGCTGGGATTACAGGCTTGAGCCACCGCGCCCGGCCGTACAATGGGGCAATTGTTATATGGTAGTTTGATTTTTAAGTTTTTTGAGAGAACTATTTTGTCTTTCATAATGACCGTCCTCACTTACACAACGAATAGTGTGCAAGAATTTTCTTCAGATTTCTACCAACACTTTTTCTTCTTAATTAGAGTCATTCCAACAGAAGTGAGTTGATATCTCATAGTTTTTTTGGCTTGCCTTGCCGTGACAATAATTGACATTCAGCGTTTTAAAAATATATCTGTTGGCCGTATATGTATCTTTTTCTGAAAAATATTTAAGCCTTTTTCTCATTTTCAATAGTTATTTTCAGTAGTTATTTGTTTTTTGTTTTATAGTCATTTGAGTGTGTTTTGATATTAATCCCTTGTCACATTTATGATTGCAAATATTTTCTTCCATTTTTTGGTTGTCTCACCCTGTTGATTGTATTATATTCTGTGCAGCAGTTTTTAAATTTAAAATAATCAGATTAATCTATTTTTTCATTTTGCCTCTTGGGATTTGAGGTCAAATTTTAAAAATCCCTGCCCAACCAATGTTACAGGGTTTTCAGTCTATATTTTTGTAGTAGTTTCAGAGTTTTAGATGTATTTAAGTGTATTAAATGTATTTAAGTATCAAATTTATTTTGTGTTTTTATTTTATTTATCTAATTTATTTATGCTGTGAGTAGAGGGTCTTATTAAATTCTTCTGCATGTGGATATAAACTTTTCTCAACACCATTTATTGAAGATACTACCTTTTGCCTAAGAAATTGCCACCTTTATTTAAAAAGCAGATGACTGTAAATACATCCGTATATTTCTGGTCTCCTTTTTCTTCTCTACTGGCCTGTGTGTCTGTTTTTATGCAGGTACCATACTTTTTTTTTTTTTTAGCTATAAAATTTTAGTATATTTCAAAGTCAGGTAGAGTGATACCTTTACTTTTTCTGTTGTTTGGTTGCTTTGGCTATTCAGGGTCTCTTGTACTCTATAAATTTTAGATATGTTTTTAAAAATTTGTTGATTATATCATTGGTATTTCGATAGAGGTTGCATTGTATCTGTACATCAGTTTGTACAGTACAGATGTTTAACAATATTAATAATGCCAATTTATGAAGCAGTAATATTTTTTCAATTGTGTATTTCTTTCACTCATTTAGTGATAGTTGTCAGTGTATAGAAATTCTGCTGAGTTGGATGTTGCTTTTGTATTCTGCAAGTTTAGTAAATTTGTTTATTAGTCCTACTAATTTTTAGTAATGTCTTAGACTTTTGTTTACTTAAGATTATGTATAGAAATAAAAAATTACACAGGAATAGCTTAACAATTTTTCTAATCTCAGTGCTCTGATTTTATTTTCTAATTTCTCTGTCTTGGATATTTAGTACTATGTTTAATAAGACTGAAGAAAGTGGGTAATTTTGTCTTCTTGCTCTTAGAGTAAAAGCTTACAAGATTTCCCTGTTTAGTATGTTATCAGCTGTGCTTTGTTTTCTCTGCTTGTTATATGTGGCATTTATTGGCTTGAGCTTCTTTTTTCAGAAATTTATCATGAAGAAATGTTGAATTTTGTTAAACTCTTATTCTGCATGTATTTAAATGTTAGAGATGTGAAATCACATCTAATTCTACATAGATGTAAAAATATTCTCAGAGACTTCTATGAACATGCATGCAAAGTAGAAAACTTAGAGAAAATAGATTAACTCCTGGATACACAAAACTTCTCAAGATTGAACCAGAAAACAACAGAAGTCTTTTTTTTTTTTTTTTTGAGATAGAGTCTATCTCTGTCACCCAGGCTGGAATGCAGTGGCATGATCTTGGCTCACTGCAAGCTCTGCCTCCAGGATTCACACCATTCTCCTGCCTCTGCCTCCCGATTAGCTGGGACTACTGGCACCTGCCACCACTCCCAGCTAATTTTTTGTGTTTTTGGTAGAGATGGGGTTTCACCGTGTTAGCCAGGATGTTCTCGATCTGCCGAACTCATTATATTCCCACCTTGGCCATCCAAAGTGCTGGGATTACAGGCATGAGCCACAGTGCCCGGCCTAATAACAAGTCTTTAGCAGAGCAAAAATGTATAACACGTATAATGACATTGAATAAGTAATAATAAACCTACTAACCATAAAAAGCCCTGGATCGTATGAAATGGCAGCCAAGTTTTACCACATATACAAAGATAAGCTGGTCCTAAGCCTACTTTATGTATTCCAAAAAATCAAGGTGGGATTTCACCCTAACTAATTATATGAAATCAGTGAAATATATGAAACTAAAATCTAGTGAAGACACAAGATTAAAAGGAAACTACAAGTCAATATTCTGGGTGAATATTGGAACAATAATCCTCCATGAAATACTAGCAAACTGAATTCAAAAGCAAATCAGAATGTTAATTTTCTACAATCATATGAGCTTTATTCCATAAATACAAAGATGTTTCATCATATGCAAATCAATAAGTGTGATTCACCATGTGAAGATAACTAAAAAAAATATTTAACAATAGGGACAGAAAAAGCATTCAAGAAAATCCAATATTGACTCAAAAATGTTGTCAGCACACTAGACATTGATGAAACATATCTCAATAAGAGTCATCTATGACAAATCCTTAGCCATCATCATACTAAAAGAGCAAGAACTGGAAGCATTCGTAAGAATAAAAATATCAATTCTAAACTGTCCTTTTGAAGTTATGAAGTCCTAGCCAGAGAAATAAAAGGAATCCAAACAGAAAACAAAGGAAGTCAAATTATCTTTACTGATGATAGAATTCTCTACCTAGAATACTTTAAAGATTTCACCAAAAGACTCCTAAGCGTGAAAAAAGACTTCAAAAAAATATGAGAATACAAAATCAACACAAATGCATAGCATTTCTGTACACCAATAATATTCAAACAGAACAAAAAACAGCTCTATTTACAGTAGCCACAAGCAAACAAAAAAACTCTGGAAATACATTAAATCAATGGAGTAAAATATCTCTACAAAGAACAAAACATTGCTGAAAGAAATGAGAGGCATTTCTTTTGCAAATAAATGCAAAAATATTGCATGTTCATGGGTTCAAAGAATATAATTAAAATGGTCATTCTGCCTAAAGCAACCTACAGATTAAGTGCTATTTTTATCAGACTATCCATGATGCTTTTTCATAGAATTAGAAAAAGAAAACTATTCTAAATTATATACAAAAGAATTAAGGAGATCGAATAGCCAAGACAGCATCAGACTAAAAGAATAAATCTGGGCTGAGCGTGGTGGCTCATGCCTGTCATCTCAGCCCTTTGATAGACTGAGGTGGATGGATCACCTGAGGTCAGAAATTTGAGACCAGCCTGGCCAACATGGTGAAACCTGCGTCTCTACTAAATACAAAAAATTAGCCAGGTGTGGTGGTGCATGCCTGTAATCCCAGCTACTTGGGAGGCTGAAGCAAGAGAATCACTTGAACCTGGGTAGTGGAGGTTGCAGTGAGCCAAGATTGCATCAGAGTAACCAGTATGACATGGTTCTGGTACAAAAATATACATATAGACCAATGAAATGGAATAGAGAGTCCTGAATTAAGCTATACTTTACAACCAGGTTATTTTTACAAAACCAACAGAAATAAACAAAAGGGGAATAAACTCCCTATTCAGTAAATAATACTGGGAAAACTGGTTAGTCATATGTGGAAGAAAATTGTACTCCTACCTTTTTCTATATATAAAAATAAATAACATAGATTAAAGACTTGATCTGTGAGTCTCCAAGCTACAAAAATCTTAGAAGAATACTTAGAAAATATTGGCCTCTGGAAAGAATTTATGACTAACATCTAACATGAGTGGAACCAAAATAAAAATTAAAAATGGCATCTAATCCAAAGAGCTTTTGCACAATAAAAGAAACTATCAACAAAGTAAACAGATGACCTACAGTATGAAATAAAATATTTGCAAACTGCAGACAATGAAGGATTAGTATACAGAATCTATAAAACATTTAATAAAAAGAGCAAACAAGATATGAATAGCCAGCTTCTCAAAAGAAGACATATGAGCTGCCAATAAACATGTAAAAATTGCTCAACATTCCTAATTATTAGAAAGATGTAAATCAAAGTGACAGTGTGATACCATTTCACACCAGTAAGAATGACTGTTGTTAAAAGTAAGATAAATAAGATGTTGAAGTTGTGGAGAAGAGGAAATCTTTCTGCACTGTTGGGAATGCAAATTAATTCAGGGCCTGTGCAGAGCAGTTTGGAGACTTCTCAAATAACTAAAAATAGAATTGCCATTTGACCAATCAAGCCCATTACTGGGTGTCTGCCCCAAAAAGAATACATAATTTTGCTAAAGAGACACCAGCACTCACAAGTTCATTGCAGCACTATACATAATAGCAAAAGCAGAATTAAAGCAGTTGCCCATGAATCTCTTATTGGATAAGAAAAGTGATGTGGTTATACAACCTCCAATACTATGCAGCAACATGAATGCAGCATGGACGCTAAAAATTGGGTGCACATGGAAACAAAGATGAAAACAATAAACACTGGGAATTCTATAAAGAAGGAGGAAGGATGGGAGATAAGCATTGAAAATCTGCTTAGGTATGATGTACACTACTTGGGCAATGGAATTATTAAGTGTCCAAACCCCAACATCATGTAGTATACCTGTTTTACAAATCTGCACATGTATCCCTTAAATATAAAATAAAAATAATAAAATGCTTTTTGGTATAATGACATGTTCTATTTTTCCAGCTCTGGGTTAATAGTTGAAAGGGGTGAAAGACAAATTTTCACCCCTTAAGACATAGTGGTGAATGTTTCTATACAAGGTCTCACATTTTATAAGCTAACCTCTGAAATTTCTTTGTCTATAGCCAAAAAGTGTTTTATTTTCAAGTGTGCAGGTAAAACAAATTACAGCTTTATTATTTATGTATTAACTGTACACTAGACTATAGACTTAATTTGTTACTCTACTGTTTTGGGAGAAAATGTGGTAAGTGGCTTAATCATATTTTTTTCAGAATGAACTATTTTTGAAAGGGTGAGACTAAAAATTATGCTAAATTACTGAATTAGAAATATAAAACATTTTTTCTTAAAAAAAAAAAAGCACAAGGCCGGGCGCGGTGGCTCAAGCCTGTAATCCCAGCACTTTGGGAGGCCGAGGTGGGCGGATCACGAGGTCAGGAGATCGAGACCATCCTGGCTAACACGGTGAAACCCCGTCTCTACTAAAAATACAAAAAGAAATTAGCTGGGCGTGGTGGCGGGCGCCTGTAGTCCCAGCTACTCTGGAGGCTGAGGCAGGAGAATGGCGGGAACCCGGGAGGCGGAGCTTGCAGTGAGCCGAGATCGCGCCACTGCACTCCAGTCTGGGCGACAGAGCGAGACTCCGTCTCAAAAAAAAAAAAAAAAAAAAAAGCACAAAAAGCTTATGGTTATATTCCAAAAATAATTCAACAGAAAGTGGGGGTTAGGCCGGGCGCGGTGGCTCAAGCCTGTAATCTCAGCACTTTGGGAGGCTGAGACGGGCGGATCACGAGGTCGGGAGATTGAGACCATCCTGGCTAACACGGTGAAACCCCGTCTCTACTGAAAAAAAAAATACAAAAAACTAGCCGGGCGAGGTGGTGGGCGCCTGTAGTCCCAGCTACTCGGGAGGCTGAGGCAGGAGAATGGCCTAAACCCAGGAGGCAGAGCTTGCAGTGAGCTGAGATCCGGCCACTGCACTCCAGCCTGGGCGACAGAGCGAGACTCCGTCTCAAAAAAGAAAAAAAAAAAAAAAAAAAGGGGTTATTTAAGACCACAGTGCTGCAAATGCTCATTTCATCACAATCATTCCTGTGAAAAATAGAAATAATGGGTCAGAAGGTATTTTTAGAGTACTTTTCTTATGCCATTGCAGTATGAAATTACTGTCTTTATTACTCTCCATACAAAAGTCTTTACTTGAACAAAAGATGCCATGAATTTCAAGGGAATCTGCTCACACATTTATTCTCCCTAGAAGGGCACTTATGTGTTTGCAATCAGAGTGTAGCCTTTCTTGCCTTCCTTGTGCTGCTGTGTTTGAAATAAAAAGGCAGCAAGTAAAGAAGAATCAACCATGACATTTCTAATTTCAATGGCCACAGCCTCTGTAATTTAGTGTTATATTACCTAGAAATAATGACAGTATTTCAAAACTGAGAAAAAGAAAGTGATACTTTATATTTTTAGTTCATTATTTAGTTTATAAAAATTTATAGTTTCTGATTTATTATATGCTAAAAAACCTGAACCTGCAGATATCTCAAATTTCCACCTAGATGATAGTATTAATATTTTAATAGCTTATAATCGAGAGTCAAAATTGCCCCATTTGATTTACTGGAAAGCAGTTATTTATCTTCTTTTTTTTTTTTTTTTTTTTTTTTTTTTTTTTTTTTTTGAGACGGAGTCTCGCTGTGTCTCCCAGGCTGGAGTGCAGTGGCGTGATCTCGGCTCACTGCAAGCTCCGCCTCCCGGGTTCACGCCATTCTCCTGTCTCAGCCTCCCAAGTAGCTGAGACTACAGGCGCCCGCCACCACGCCCCGCTAGTTTTTTGTATTTTTAGTAGAGACGGGGTTTCACCATGTTAGCCAGGATAGTCTCGATCTCCTGACCTCGTGATCCACCCGCCTCGGCCTCCCAAAGTGCTGGGATTACAGGCTTGAGCCACCGCGCCCGGCCCAGTTATTTATCTTCTAAGTGTAAATAGGTTATCCATAATCTTAAACATACAGATCTTTTAAGATTAGCACTATGTCTAAATTTAAATAAAATTTATAAGCTTGTAAAAACATACATTTTCATACTCATTTTCTAATAAAAGTGAAAAAGCAAAAGAAATGTTGTTAAAATGATTTTAAATGAAACTTTATATATCTTCATTAAATAATATTTAAAACCACATTGTGAGTGATAAGTAATTCCAATCATTTTTAGTCACTGAGAAAATTTAAATTATTCAATTGAAAGAAGTGTTCTTATATTAGCGTTTCTGAAACTCAGAAACTGTAGACTACTCAATGGATGATGATGTACATGCAGACCACAAATTTTCTATGTAATAATAGGCTAATCCTAGATTTTAATATAAAAATGTAATATATGTCTAAGTTAAAACTAGTGACTTTTAAGTCATGAGAGATATCATCATTAGAATCCCTTTATCAAAGTGTTTGGTTAAATGCAGAGTGTCTGTCAGTTTTATAATTAGAGAGAGGAAGGCATCATGTTTTTTATTTACTTGTTTAATGAATTTATGTTAATTTGATAAATTTCAATATAGTTTAAAAATAAAATTTTTATCTAACAAGTGAAGGAAATCACTTATTTAAAAATATAGAGGCCGGGCGCGGTGGCTCAAGCCTGTAATCCCAGCACTTTGGGAGGCCGAGATGGGCGGATCACGAGGTCAGGAGATCGAGACCATCCTGGCTAACACGGCGAAACCCCGTCTCTACTAAAAACACAAAAAATTAGCCGGGCGAGGTGGCGGCGCCTGTGGTCCCAGCTACTCGGGAGGCTGAGGCAGGAGAATGGCGGGAACCCGGGAGGCGGAGCTTGCAGTGAGCTGAGATCTGGCCACTGCACTCCAGCCTGGGCGACAGAGCGAGACTCCGTCTCAAAAAAAAAAAAAAAAAAAAATATATATATATATATATATAGAGAGAGAGAGAGAGAGAGAGAGAGAATTTTACTCTAAACAGTTGCTTCAGAGTCTGTCTTTTAAAGTACTATACTATTTTGAACATTAAAAATCAATAGTCTATTTCTGAGTGCTGGGTTCTGTCTGTTCATGATATTAAAAGTTTACTTACCTACATCTGTAAATGAGCAAGCCATTTGAAATTTTATATATATATATATAAAAAATGTATATGTTTCCTAAAATTTTAAGGTGAACAACCACATTTTTCTCTGGTGCAATAGCTTATTTCATTCTCTCTTATATAAAAAAAAAGTATTAGTAGTGTTTTTGATTGGCAAATCACAGTTGCATAAATTTATGGGATACAATGTGATGTTTTAGTATATGTATAAAATATGGAATAATTAAGTTTCATTTAATAACATATCTATGAACTCACTTGCCAATCATTTTTGTGGTGTTACATTTGAAATTTACTTAGTTATTTTGAAATATACAATACTTTATAGTTACTATAGTTACCCTGCTGTGCAATAGATCTCAAAACTTACTTAACCTATTTGAAATGTTTTACTTTTTGTCAGTTCCCTAACTTTTCATAAAATTTATATCCATTCTGAATGTGAATATATGAGAATTTGCCAAGAGTAGTATTACAAACATTCAACTACTATTATAGTCCTGACTGTGAATCTAGTCTCTCAATTTAGAGTGAATTAAGAGAAGATTTATTTTTTTCAGCCAAGCAAGTAAGTGTATAAAACTAATGGGTAACAAATATGGCATTAGTTGCCAAAAAATAGTATGACTAGCTTCAGTATGTCTAGCTAGTATGTCTAGCTATGCAAATGACAGTTCAACTAAATTAAGACCCTAATAGCTGCATGTGAAAAGCATTCATCTGCAATGTTTTGCATCTCCACTCAGCACCTTTTTTTCCCCATTTGTAAAGATATCAATTTCCCCTTAATGACTCCGAGAAAATACTGAAAATTGAAAATTCTGTGTTCAGCGTAATTACTGGGAACACGGTTAAAACATTTCTTCAATGTTATGAAAAGTTTTTATAAATATCATTCCACTTCAAAAAGTATTTTAGTAAGGCCGGGCGCGGTGGCTCACGCCTGTAATCCCAGCACTTTGGGAGGCCGAGGCGGGCGGATCACAAGGTCAGGAGATCGAGACCACAGTGAAACCCCGTCTCTACTAAAAATGCAAAAAATTAGCCGGGCGCGGTGGCGGGCGCCTGTAGTCCCAGCTACTCAGGAGGCTGAGGCAGGAGAATGGCGTAAACCCAGGAGGCGGAGCTTGCAGTGAGCCGAGATCGCGCCACTGCACTCCAGCCTGGGCGACAGAGCGAGACTCCGTCTCAAAAACAAAACAAAACAAAACAAAAAGTATTTTAGTAGAAGATTGTTTATTTACAGTACTCAGTTTAGATTCATAACAATTTCAATATTCCAGGAAAGTCAGAGACACGTAAATGTAAACAAAATTCCATAAAACTTGAATGAGATAAATTCCTCTTGGTTAAGAATTTTATTTTATTGCCGGGCGCGGTGGCTCACGCTTTTAATCCCAGCACTTTGGGAGGCCGAGGCAGGTGGATCACCTGAGGTCGGGAGTTCAAGACCAGCCTGACCAACATGCAGAAACCCCGTCTCTACTAAAAATACAAAATTAGCTGGGGTGGTGGCAAATGCCTGTAATCCCAGCTACTCGGGAGGCTGAGGCAGGAGAATTGCTTGAACCCGGGAGGCAGATGTTGCGGTGAGCCGAGATCGCGCCATTGCACTCCAGCCTGGGCAAAAAGAGCGAAACTCTGTCTCAAAAAAAAAAAAAAAAAAAAAGTTAAAAAAAATAAAGAATTTTATTTTATTAATAAATATAGAGAAAAATAGAAAACCAGTACTTCAGGCAAAATAACAGTTTTTGGCCGGGAGTATCACCAAAACAAGTGCTGTTGATTATCATTGTTAAAGTAAAAAGAGCATTGCCTGCTTTCCTGGAAGCAGCTGGCCTTTTAGAAAACTGCTATTGTCAGCTCTACTCACATTGACGAATAGCAAGTGGAAGTGATGTGTGGATGAGAAGCAAATGTGTCTTCTCTGCATCCCTTTTGTAATCAATTGGCTGAAGAAAGAGAATGAAGGTAGAGGTGAAAGAAAATATAATCCCTGAAAGATCATGAAAAAGTCCTTTTAGTCAGAAAAAAAAAAAAGGAAATGGTGATTTGAGCAGAATATATATTTAAAAATACTTCTTTTTAAAAAAGTCTCCTTTTTTTGAAATATAAAAAAAGCTGACCAAATAAAGTCTAAATGAGTTAAGTATAGCTCCTAGTATAACTCACAGTTAATAAAAGTTGACTATCTTCTCTGTAGACAACAGTTTTCATCAGCACTTTTCACCATACAGCTAGACCTCAGCTAACACTTATTATGTGTCACAAAAATGAATCACTTTAGAAGCCATCTTAATAATGAGACAATTTGTTGCAGGAAGTCAGGGACCCCAAATGGAGGGACGGCCTGGAGCTGCAGCAGAGGAACATAAATTGTGAAGATTTCATTTTAATATGGACATTTATCACTTCCCTAAAAATACTCTTATAATTTCTTACACCTGTCTTTACTTCAATCTCTAAACATAAATTGTGAAGATTTCATGAACATTTGTCAGTTCCCAAACAATACTCATAATTTCTTATGCCTGTGTTACTTTAATCTCTTAATCCTGTTAATCTTTGTAAGCTGAGGATGTACGTCACCTCGGGACCACTATTGTACAAATTGATTGCAAAGCATGTGTGTTTGCACAATATGTAATCAGTGGACCTTGAAAAATAACAGAATAACAATGATTTTAGGGAACAAGGGAAGACAACCATAAGGTCTGACTGCCTGCCGGGTTGGACAGAATAGAGCCATATTTTTCTTCTTACAGAGAGCCTATAAATGGACTTGCAAGTAGGGAAGATATCACTGAATTCTTTTCCTAGCATAGCATACTAATAATTAAGACCCTGGGAAAGGAATGCATTCCTGTGGGGAGGTCTATAAACGGCCACTTTGGGATTGTCTGTCTTATGCGGTTGAGATAAGGACTGAAATAGGCCCTGGTCTCCTGCAGTACCCTCTGGCTTATTAGGGTGGGGAAAAAAACTAGGGTGGTGAATTTCAGGTTAGACTGGTTCTCTGCTCTTGAACCCTGTTTTCTGTTGTTTAAGATGTTTATCAAGACAATATATGCACAGCTGTACATAGGCCCTCATCAGTAATTCTAATTTTGCCATTTGCCTTGTGATCTTTGCTTTTGTCCTTGCCCTGTTTCCTCAGAAGCATGTGATCTTTGTTCTCTTTTTGCCCTTTGAAGCATGTCATCTTTGTGACATACTCCCTGTTCATACACCCCCTCCCCTTTTGAAGTCCTTAATAAAAACCTGCTGGTTTTGCAGCTCAGGTGAACATCATGGTCCTACCAATATGTGATGTCACCCCCGGAGGCCCAGCTGCAAAATTCCTCTCTTTATACTCTCTCTCTTTATTTCTCAGACTGGCCGACATTTAGGGAAAATAGAAGCTACATTGAAATATTGGGGGTGGGATCCCCCAATAACAATTGACTTCTGGTACACAATTCAGAACATCTACAAAAGGAGTGGTGAACAGATTTCAACCATGATCCAAAATCTTATTCATTGGCATTGGTAGCTGAGTGCTGTGTTAAGGATTCTGGAATCACTATTTATTAAGTGGAAGTAGATCATCATAAAGGTCTTCATTCTCATCATCTTCACACTGAGTAGGGTTGCTTTCTTTTCTGCAGTCGTGTTTAGAACTGTCCAAAGAGACCCTCCAAATGCTTGGCTTTCTGTCTGGAAGTTTCAAATGAGGCTTTTGGATGTGCATATTTTTCTAGTTTCACACAGCTGCAGAGGCTTCAGGAAACTTAAAATCATGGTGGAAGGCAAAGGTGAAACAAAGACTTTCTTGTTGTGGCTGGAGAAAGAGCTACAATATACTTACTGGTCTCACTCAAGATGTTCTTGACATTCAGGATAGGTGGGGTGACTGAGCAATCATATTGACACTATCCATTCCAGTGATGCTCAAACTTCAGCATGCATCAGAGTCCCTGCAAGGCTTGCTAAGACACAGACTGCTGAGCCCACCTCTAAGACTTCTTTCTTTTGAAGGAATAAAGAGCATTCCATTGTGTAAATATACCACTTTTTAAAGTTCATTCACCTGTTGATGGACACTTAGGTTGATTTCATACCTTAGCTATTGTAAGTAATCCACTTTTTTTCCTTTTCTTATTTCTTTATCTCTTTTTTCTTTTTTATTTCTAGAAACATTTTAATTTTATTCTATAAATTATGACTGTTAAATACCTTTATTTCTATGCCTTCTTTTGGTTAATATTTTGACTGAAACAATAAATTAAAAAAAAATTTTTGGATCAAGGCCATTACTTTATTATTAACATAATCTGAGACAATATAGCAATAAAAATCAACATTGATTAGTGAAACAACAATTTTCTAGCACCTGGTAATCATTTTCTCTCCCACCAACATAAATGTTGGATCTTTGTGTCATTTCTCACAGTTGTAAGAAAGAAGCTTCTGATTAAATTGGTCAGCATATATTTGTGTAAAATTTTACTTTTTTAATCTAAAAATTAAACTTCTCCATTACCAGAAAAGGTATTTTTAATATGTATTATTTTACTCTATTATATTTAAATTCTTCAGAAAAACTAAGCTGACAAAATATGCACTCACATTTTTTTGAAAATTAAAAATGCTTAAAAAGCATTTTTTACAGAATCTAAAACTAAAAATATTTTTAGTTTCTTAGAGAACATCTCTGAAATACTTCAAGTTACCTTCTTCTGACAGTAGATATATATTTTTCTATATTGCTATAATACAGCATTGACTGTCTTTTGTGGACAACTCCCTCATTTTTATTCTATTTTCTTCTGCTGTATTTATGATATGCATTTTATATTTTAAAAGTTGTAGACCGTGCAATGTAATCTTCAAACAATTGACAATGTTTTTCCGTGTGTAACTGTCTGCTCCATCTGCAGTAACTTTATTTTCACTGCTCGAAGGCATTTTTACTGCCTGAAAAGCAATGGGATCGTTCAGGTGACTGTGCTGAGCTGGTCTTCTCCAGTGTCAGTCTATTCACTTTCACAAAAGTATTCTTCTGGTGAAAGAGGGTGCACTTCAACACTACTGTAGCAGCAATATGGAAAAGATTTAATAGAATAAAATGTGAATCATGGCTTTCTAAGAAAATAAGTTAATTTTTCTCATTCTGCGTATGTTAGTATGTGTTAGTTGTAAGGTTGGGAATTGAGACTAAAGTGAGAGAGAACACTTCACATGGGTCGCACAAGAAGGTCCTGTGCAACCTTCTTGTTTGTCAAACATACCCAGAATGATTTTGTGAAGTATTATGTTGCTGTATTCATCACTTATTAGACTCTGATGGTCATTTTTCACTTTATGAATTTAAATATGCTCTTATCATCATCCAGAGTCCTGTCCTTGAGGCTTAAGTACTCAGACATAAAACTATTAAAATATTGATGAAAGATGAGGTCTTTGTTTGTTTGTTTTCTTGAGACTGAGTCTTGCTCTGTCACCCAGGCTGGAGTGCAATGGTGTGATCTCAGTTCACTCCAACCTCTGCCTCTGAGGTTCAAGCAATTCTCATGCCTCCTGAGTCACTGGGATTGCAAGTGTGTGCCATTATGCCCGGCTTGGTAGGTATGTGGTTATGAGGCACTGACTCATGGATTGGGGGCTCTCTGGGGACCCTTCCCTCGCTGTCTACATTAGGCTAGCTAGTTAATCCTTCTCAGTCACCTCTCAGGAGTGGAGACCCTAACTGCTGTTAGGGAGAATAGGCATTGATATTTCTGGCTATTCCTCGCTGGAGAGGGGTGCTGTGTAGAAAACAGCAGCTAGAATTTCTTCCAGGGCTGGTTTAAGTGTCTCGGAAGAAACATGTGTTTATGCATCATTCCATTTGCATTACCACTTGGAGCTTGAGAGTTTTTAGGGAAAAAGAAACAATCTGGTTTAGTAGAGGACATGCATTGAAATGAAACGAGGAGGGTAGGAAAAGTCTAAAAATGTTGAGGCTGCTGACACACCCCGATAACTGGTAGCTATAGTTATATTTGCTAAGATTTGGGGGCATGAGGCTTGGCTTTGGTTAGCTCCCTTGATCTTACTTTCTGATAAAAGAAACCTGTGGGTTATTGACACCTTATTTATTTCCATCACCCAGCTGGATTTCCAGAATAATTGCTTAGAACTAGAATATTGATTTAGATTTTTACGTTACCATTCCCTTTCTTTTTTTTCTGTACTGCAGGCAGAGATTCCTGGTTGGCTTACAGGAATAAGCAGGGTTAGTTTAAAACGTCATCAAAAACTTTAAAAAAATGAATGAAACTAGAAGTTGATGATAAATGTATGATAAGTTTTGAAACATAATTTCTTTCTTTTAGATTTAGTTTTGTTAAAAACAGCTTACAATAGTCTGAATTGTTTGCAAAACAGACTTTAGTATTATCCTTGGCCTAACTATTTGAACATAGAGCAGCAAGAATAACTCTCTCTCCATAGGCCTTTTTGATAGGCTTTGATGGAACTCTGTTCCAGAAGAAATCTTAAATAGGACTTTTTTTTTTTTTTTTTTTTTTTTTGAGACGGAGTCTCGCTCTGTAGCCCAGGCTGGAGTGCAGTGGCCGGATCTCAGCTCACTGCAAGCTCCGCCTCCCGGGTTCACGCCATTCTCCGGCCTCACCCTCCCGAGTAGCTGGGACTACAGGCGCCCGCCACCTCGCCCGGCTAGTTTTTTGTATTTCTTAGTAGAGACGGGGTTTCACCGTGTTATCCAGGATGGTCTCAATCTCCTGACCTCGTGATCCACCCGTCTCGGCCTCCCAAAGTGCTGGGATTACAGGCTTGAGCCACCGCGCCCGGCCTTAAATAGGACTTTTCAAAGCTGGGCCAAGCCATGGATTTGTACTCTTAAATACCTGTGAGTTGGTTAAACTCCTGTATTTCTGAGGTTCCAAGAGCATAGTGTTTCTGAGTCTGCTAGAAAGTGACATCTTTTTACTCACCACAGGCCAGGAAATCTGTATGAGGACTGTGTAGACAAGGATGAGACCAGCTTTCCCAAGAGGCTGTTACTGGTTTTGCAACTTAAACTTGATTTCTTAAAGGAAAACACACCCTTCCAGTTAAAGCCATGGTAAAAGAACTAGCATTTTTCTATTGTGTTTCATTGCATAAGAAAATGGGCACAGTGACTCATTCCTGTAATCACATCACTTTGGTATGCTGAGGTGGGCAGATCATGGAGAGATCAAAATTATCCTAGCCAACATGGTGAAACCCCATCTGTACTAAAAATACAAAAATTAGCTGGTCATGGTGGTGCATGTGTGTACTCTCAGCTACTCAGGAAGCTGAGGCGGGAGAAACACTTGAACCTGAGAGACAGAGGTTGCAGTGAGCTGATATTGTGCCACTGCATGCTGGCCACAGACAGAGTGAGACAATGTCTCAAAAGAAAAAAAAAAAAAATAGAAAATGGATTTTTGTTTCACTGATGCAAACAACTATATTGTTGTAAGTTAAGAATGCTTATAACTAGTTGATAGAGGTTCCAAGATGGCCGAACAGGAAGAGCTCCAGTCTACAGTTCCCAGCATGAGTGACTCAGACAATGGGTGATTTCTGCATTTTCAACTGAGGTACTGGGTTCATCTCACTGGGGCTTGTTGGACAGTGGCTTCAGCCTATGGAGTGTGAGCCAAAGCAGGGCGGGGCATCACCTCACCAAGGAAGTGCAAGGTGTCAGGGTAATCACTTTCCTAGCCAAGAGAAGATGTGACAGACCGTACCTGGAAAATCGGGACACTCCCACCCTAATACTGTGCTTTTCCAATGGTCTTAGCAAATGGCACACCAGAAGATTATATCCCATGCCTGGCTCAGAGAGTCCCATGCCCATGGAGCCTCGCTCACCGCTGGCACAGCATTCTGACATCCCACTGCAAGGGGGCAGTGAGGCTGGCAGGGGGCATCTGCCATTGCTGAGGCTTGAGTAGGTAAGCAAAGTGACTGGGAACCTTGAACTGGTTGGAGCCCACTGCAGCTCAAAGAGGCCTGCCTGCCTCTGTAGACTCCACCTCTGGGGGCAGGGCATAGCTGAACAAAAGGCAGCAGACAGCGTCTGCAGATGTAATCTGCATAAACTAACCCAATGACAAAAATCACATGATTATCTCAATAGATGCAGAAAAAGCATACAACAAAACCCAACAGTCCTTCATGCTAAAAACTCTCAGTCAGCTAGGTATTGATGGGATGTATCTCAAAATAATAAAAGCTATTTATAACAAACCCACAGCCAATAGCATACTGAATGGGCAAAAACTGGAAACATTCCCTTTGAAAACTGGCACAAGACAGGGATGCCCTCTCTTACCACTCCTTTTCAACATAGAGTTGGAAGTTCTGGTCACGGCAATCAGGCAAGAGAAAGAAATAAAGGGTATTCAATTAGGAAAAGATGAAGTCAAATGGTCCCTGTCTGCAGATGACATGATTGTACACTTAGAAAACCCCATCATCTCAACCCAAAATCTCCTTAAGCTGACAAGCAACTTCAGCAAAGTCTCAGAATATGAAATTTTTCAATGTGCAAAAATCACAAGCATTCCTATACACCAATAACAGACAAACAGAGAGCCAAATCATGAGTGAACTCCCATTCACAATTGCTTCAAAGAGAATAAAATACCTAGGAATCCAACTTACAAGGGATGTGAAGGACCTCTTCAAGCAGAACTACAAACCACTGCTCAACAAAACAAAAGAGGACACAAACAAATGGAAGTACATTCCATGCTCATGGATAGGAAGACTGAATATCGTGAATATGGCCATATTGCCTAAGGTAATTTATAGATTCAATGCCATCCCCATCAAGCTACCATTGACTTTCTTCACAGAATTGGAAAAAAATTCTTTAAAGTTCATGTGGAACCAAAAAAGAGCCCACATTGCCATGATAATCCTAAGCAGAAAGAACAAAGCTGGAGTTATCATGCTACCTTCTTTCAAACTATACTACAAGGCTACAGTAACCAAAACAGCATGGTACTGGTACCAAAATAGATGGATCAGAAGTAAGACCTCAGAAATAGCCCTTCCTTACACCTTATACAAAATTTAATTCAAGATGAATTAAAGACTTAAATGTTAGATCTAAAACCATAAAACCATAAAAACCCTAGAAGAAAACTCTAGAAGAAAACCTAGGCAATACCATTCAGGACATCGGCATGGGCAAGCACTTCCATGAGCATGGAATTTTCTTCCATTTGTTTTTGTCCTCTCTTATTTCATTAGCAGTGGTTTGTAGTTCTCCTTGAAGAGGTCATTCACATTCCTTGGAAGTTGTTTATTAGTTTTTTCAGCCTTTTCAAAAAGACCATGGGATTTTAATCTGGTTTGTGATTTAACAAGGATGGGTTAGAGTAGTTAACATGCTTGATTGTGGTTCTTTGCAACCTTTCTAATATGCACATCAGATAGTGTTTTCTTTTCCACTACTGTATAGGATTACAAGGGCTTCAATTAGAATATTTAAAGGGCATTGTTTTTATTCTTATTGGGAATGGAGATTCTGTCTCTCTTTTTCCCTTTTGACTGGGTTCTTTTCTGACTGGCTCTAGGAAACCTACTGTGTTTTTTGAGTTTTTTTTGCTGCCTGTCAGGTTGCCTGTTTCTTAACAGTTAGGGTTTGGCTTAAAAGCAGCCAATAACATTAAACATGTAACATTAAACATTCTCCATGTAACATTAAACCTTGTCTTAAATTTTGGAAAGACTCTATATATGTATCGGGGTCATTAGAGAACTTGCCTGGGGCTCACTTTATTTTCTTAAGGTCCTGCAATAAGAAGGGAACTTGAATCCTAGTCACACCATGTCTATTGGGCATTTTCTGTAGGGGACAGCAGCAATGTTGTGGGTTTCTTGAGTGACACAACCAGAGGAGCTGATGATATATGGGTATTGGTGGCCCAAAATATGGGAAGCTGGTAGGGCACCCAGAAGTTGCATTTGAGGGTTCCCCAAGGGTTTATATCTCAACTTTTGGGAAATATATTTTTTAGTCTTGTCTGATATGGCTGCCAAGAGGGCAGATTTAATTTTACAATGCTTACAAAGATCTGGGTTGTCTCACAGGGCAAAGAAAGATCAATTTGTTGAACAGTGTTGAAATGAATACTTCCCTTAGAAAGCCAGGTCTCCTGTCTCTAAGATGGCCATGGGTTTGTGCAATAGAATATAAGTCATTTTTTCTTTAGTTTCAGGGTTAAAGAAGTTCCAGTGTAGGCCGGGCGCGGTGGCTCAAGCCTGTAATCCCAGCACTTTGGGAGGCCAAGGCGGGTGGATCACGAGGTCAGGAGATCGAGACTATCCTGGCTAACATGGTGAAACCCCGTCTCTACTAAAAATACAGAAAACTAGCCGGGCGTGGTGGCGGGCACCTGTAGTCTCAGCTACTTGGGAGGCTGAGGCGGGAGAATGGCGTGAACCCGGGAGGCGGAGCTTGCAGTGAGCCGAGATCACGCCACTGCACTCCAGCCTGGGAGACACAGCGAGACTCCGTCTCAAAAAAAAAAAAAAAAAAAAAAAAAAAAAAAAAAGAAGTTCCAGTGTTTCAGAATGCAGTAGAGGGGAATGCAGACTGTAGATGGGTTGTTACTTATCTAGAAAAAGGTGAGACAAGGTGTTCCTCAGTCGCCTTTCTCTTTTCAGTGTGGCAGAAAAAGAAAAAGGACATATCACTTCTCGATCTTCCTTTTTTTCCTCTGGGTCCCAGCAACCATCATAGATGTTACCCATGGGTGCAAGCATGACCTTCACCCATGGTTCTGGAGGAGTTCATTGATAGGGCACATTATGCTCACCTTCTCACCTAACTTTCCATCCTGCTTGTTTTCTAGACCCAGTCAGCCCAAAAGGCTCTCAAGGTACTCCAGTGGCCAGGAAGAAATTATGAAGTAGTTGGATTTGGGTAAGATACTTTTATAGAGGGAATGCCCTAATACCATTTTTTGTTTCCCTAGCTATGGCCTCAGGAAGGCATCAGAATCCCAGATAATGGGACCAATTTACTTTCAAACATAAAACTCCTTTTCTGTTCAAATTCCAATGTAGTTTGATGAAGAACAGATGCCTTTAAAATGTGTAAAAATTGAAGATTTGTTTTGCTAGCATGGCTTCTTCTGGCTCTTGAAAGCTCAGTTTTTCTGTTTACAAACAGGGCATGAGGTTTTATCATTGATAAAGGGATGTAAAAGGGAAAATAATTGGGGAACTGTTATGTTTTGGGCATTGACAAGGCTTCCTGTGGAGAACAATCCCATTCCACTAGGGATGCTGTAAAATTAGAAATGGTAGGTAAAAACTCCAGCTTTATATTTTTAGGCAAAAGTAAGAAAGAGGTTTGGGTTTTGATAGGCTGTTCCTGTAGCATATGCCACAGAACAAAAAATGAACTTGTCTCAAGGAACTGTTTAGATTCATTGGACAGTGCTGAGCTTTCACATGGAGAGAAGAAACAAACCAAATGCAAAGCAGGGTATTTACTCAGGGTGAAATACTCTCTCATACAGTGCCATGAATGTTTATTACTGGGGAAGAGAAAGGCCTTAACTAAGTAAAAATTTAGAGAGATTTTGAATTGTCCCTGTTGCTAGGAAATTCCAAACCACAACTCTGAGTTACATATCTGATTACTAAGACACTGACTGATTTTCCTCAGCATGATTATATCCATACAACATTGCATACAAAGAATGAATAGGAGAAATGATAGGCACAAAAAAGAAAAAGAAGGAAAAAAAATGAAATGAAAAAAAAAAAAAAAGACTGGAAGTTCTTGTGCCAGTGCCCTCATTGGCTGTTGGGGACTGGAGTTAGTCCAAGGGTTTTTAGGTAACACTGAGGCATAGACTCAGCCAGGAAGCTTCAGTTGCCCTAAGACCTCCTTTCAGTTCCACACGCTGGGTAGGCCCTTCATGAAAGCAAACTGGATTAGAACAGAACCAATGTTTTCAAGGTTATTTCTGAGAGAAAAAAACTTGGGACGAGAAACCTCAGAAAGTAACTGAGGTCAAGGAGCCTCACTCCTAATCACCCTTCTGATGAATTCCTTTCTCCCTGGTCAACACACCAAAATATGTTGTAGTTTTACTATTGCACCAAGATGTAACAACCTCTGTTGTTTGATATAATACCCAGAATTCTTTGCACTACATTCAAGAAGATTAAGGAGTGTGGACACAAGGTTGAGGTTTGGAGCAAAAAGTTTAATATGCAAAAAGAAGAACGTCCTACTCCAGCAGAGAGGGAGGTCTGAATGGGTTGTCCACTCTAAGGCTGGGATGTAGTGTTTTTATAAACTGAAATGGGAAAAAATTGTGCTTAGTTTGTGGGCTGTCTTAGATAATGTGTGACTCAGCTTTGCCTGGGGCCTTGACCTGGGACCAATCAGGGGCTGAAGTAATGATTCATAAAGGCTGCTCATGTTGGCCCAAAACCTATTAGAAGCGGAAGCAAAAGCTTGACCAAAGACCTTGGCCCACGACTAATCAAGGGCTGAAGTAATAATTTATAAAGACCAGACTCACAGTTAAAAGAGAAAAGAAAGTGTCCATGGAATCCATCAAAGCCTACTGTGTTCATGCCCACAAAAAAAGAAAAACTTTTTCCTGGGAGCCCACTGGTTATACAAAGAGCAAAGACATTTCTATGTCAGTCCCTTCCCTTATCTAAGTAAGCCAGAGTTGTGCGCAAATTTTTATCTAAATGGGCTTTAAGTTCTCCTACTTGTGCATCCGAGGGCATGAGTCCAGGCACAACCCCCTGTGCTAGTTGTCTTAATAGTGCAAGAGCTTATTTTTTTTTCCAAGCCGCTTTTTATGTTATGTGGGGATAAGGCACTAACCCGTGGGTTGGGGGCTCTCCATAAACCCTTCCCTTGCTATCTACCTAAGGCAAGCTAGCTAACTTCTCTCAACGCTATTAAGTTCCTTAATACTTTGAAAACATGCTTTAGATTTCCTTTAGTTTGGAAAGCCAAACTTGGCCAAAAGTAAATATAACAATATATTTCCATATAAATCATTTTGGAATTGAATTCAAATTATTAATTAAAATATTAAATTTGATATATGTATTTGACTGTCAAATTTTTTAAAAAGTTGAATAGATAGAAAGTGTGGTGAAGGTGAAACATGAGAGAGATACATGCTTTTATGATAAATTATTTTGTGGTCATTTAAATTTTCAATTTAGCAGTGTTGACTGTGTTTAAAATGTGAATATTGACAGATGAGAGAAAAAATGTTGACAATAAAAAATGCAAAACAAAGCATGATAGTATTAATGGCTTTTCTGAAGCCTCAGTTGTTGTCTTAGTTTCAAAAAAATTTAAACAAGAGACAAACAACAAAGAAGATGCAGCATGGAATAATTTATTGCAAAGGAGTAGACTCTTTTAAAAGTTAGGTGCAGAATACCCAGTACACCTTGAGAGAGAAGGGATTCAGGGCCTGTTGCTTACAGAATGAGAAAGCAAAGACTGGAACTAGGGACTTTACTTATGGGACTCTTATTATAAAGAGGTGGAAAGTGGTGTTAGTAGTAAGCATGTCCTGGGTGGCCCTCTTGATGCATAGACACAGTAGCTGTACATGCTTGTTCATGTTTCACATCACTAGCATCTTAAATCTCCACCCAGTGTGTTTTTACTATTATAACAAGTAAAAGGTCAGTTTGAGGAAAGGTAAAATCAAAATGTGCATGCTCTTTACAGGGGAGTTTCTCTATTGGAGAGAACTTTGCTTGAATAAGCTGGAATGCAATACAAATACTGGGGCTTATTCTGTTGGCAATACGCAGCCACTGTACAATGGCCATATTTGCTGCATCCCAAAGACATAGTCACTTTCTTGACTACTCATCCTTCCTCAATAGTTCTTGTCTTGGTTTATTCCAAACTACCAACTCTGAGACTAAGATTTGGCTGTTATGTCAACAGTGGGAAAATTAAATTTTCTTTTTTTTTTTTTTTTGAGATGGAGTCTCACTCTGTCTCCCAGCTTGGAGTACAGTGGTGCAATCTCAGCTCACCTCCCGGGTTCACACCGTTCTCCTGCCTCAGCCTCCTGAGTAGCTGGGACTACAGGTGCCTGCAACCATGCCCAGCTAATTTTTTTTTTTTGTATTTTTAGTAGAGACAGGATTTCACCACATTAGCCAGGATGGTCTCAATCTCCTGACCTTGTGATCCACCAGGCTCGACTTCCCAAAGTGTTGGAATTATAGACATGAGCCACCACACCCAGCCTTCAGCTTGATTTGGGTATTTAGCTGTATGCCCAGAAAAAAATATTTTACATCATTGGAACTTTGATCTTCATTATTAACTAAAAATCCTATTTTCCCACAGCTGTTTTAATTCATACATGGTAGCTACAAGTATTTTTTACTGAAAGTCTTGTCTAAGCAGTATAGTATATATTTAAGAATAAGAATAAAACCATACATGTTTCAAAATATTTTATTGTAAGTGAGTGGGTATGTTTTGTCATATGTAATGTATTTATGTTTTTCTAAAAATGCCAAAATAAGAATTTGATGATTGTTGATAACAGACTAAGGGTTTCTACATTGTGACTTTGCTTATTTTTGCATATGATATTGACTACCACTGTTGAATTTAGGTTGAATTTTAAATCTACTGTTGTTTAGCTTGTGTGGTTTTTGGTTCATTTGGGGAACCAAATACATTAGGTATGGACTGTTTGGGTAACTTGGCTTCATTTCTGCTCTCTTTCTATTATTACAAATGGGTTTTTGGAAATGACTAGGATTCAAATAAAGTTGGTTTGAAAACAAGGAACAGAAAATCCCAGAAAAGACTGAGGGAAATAGCTACTGAATAGTGCCTTTTAGTGAGATTTATACATGAAACAGAGTTTAATGAAATTCATAAAATTATTGCAAGTTTGTTAAATTTAGAAACTAACTGCAAACAACATATTAGACACTTGTCTTAGTTTGTCTATGGCACGTGTATCTTGGGAAGTTGACATTACAGACAAGAGTACTGCTGCTGTAACTAGATATGGAACAAATACTAATGTGTTTGTAAATATTCCCTTTAATAATCCTTAGATACAAGTCATTCTGGCTCAATACTTTCAGCACAACTATGTATAATTCCAGAGACTCTGTTCCACCAAATTAAAGTCATGGTGTTTTCAGCTTTTTATGTTTCTTTTTACCCAGTAAGATTCATAGTTGATATCAGTATATTGAGGTCCCCCAGGCAATTGCTGAGCCTTAGAAGTGACCATCCTATCTCATTCTTTTTTGTTTCACATATCCTGTTATTGAGTCCCTCTCACTCCATATTTAAGACTTAATCAGGCTTCTGTTTGGAAGAAACAGGGGAATGGGTTGCCATATATGTTTAGTTGAGAATCAGGATCCTCTTGTGCATAAAGACTTTTACATTTATTATTCATAGTACAAAGCAGTATTATTATTTTTTTTTTGAGATGGAGTCTTGCTCTGTTGCCCAGGCTGGAGTGCGGTGGTGCAATCTCGGCTCACTGCAAGCTCCGCCTCCCAGGTTCACACCATTCTCCTGCCTCAGCCTCCCGAGTAGCTGGGACTACAGGCGCCTGCCACCACGCCCGGCTAATTTTTTGTATTTTTAGTAGAGATGGGGTTTCACCTTGTTAACCAGGATGGTCTCGATCTCCTGACCTCATGATCCGCCCGTCTCGGCCTCCCAAAGTGCTGGGATTACAGGCTTGAGCCACCGCGTCCGGCCTCAAAGCAGTATTTCTAAGATGTGGACATGTTCGTTCAAATTAAAGATAAATCATTTTTATTAGTACGCCACTGTGGCAAAATATCTTTATAAAGTTCATGCAATGGTCTGTTGCATACTCTCCCAAAATAAGGATCAATATTTATGCACTACTGGATCTTAGTTTTTGTTGTTGTTGTTTGTTGTTGTTGTTGTTTTTAGGTGTAGGCTTTTGTTTATTTATATTTTTAAAGGATTTTTGTCCTAACTTATGATAATGTTCATCTACAGAAAGCTTACCAAAAATTCTTTTACTACATTTTTTTAAACCAAAAGTCCAAATACTCAGACATTGAAAGTGACATTCTTGATTACCATTTTTCATTTGCTGTATCTTCACTTATTACTACTGCATTGCAGTTTTTTTCTTATGTGGTGCAAGGTTATAAAAACGCCTTCCAGTTGATTTTTTAGGTAACAGTAGGATCTGTTTTCTCAGACAGTAACATGAGAATTTTGGAAATATTACCTTTTGAGTTACTAAAAGCAACTTGATATGTGCAGAAATTTGTCGTTGTTAATAGACATTTTATTGAAAGACTAAAGAAAGAAATGTTGGCCGGGTGTGGGGGCTCACACCTGTAATTCCAGCACTTTGGGAGGTTGACGGGGGTAGATCACAGGTGTGGAGTTTGAGACCAGTCTGGCCAACATAGTGAAACCCCATCTCTTTTTTTTTTTTTTTTTTTGAGACGGAGTCTCGCTCTGTCGCCCAGGCTGGAGTGCAGTGGCCGGATCTCAGCTCACTGCAAGCTCTGCCTCCCGGGTTCATGCCATTCTCCTGCCTCAGCCTCCCAAGTAGCTGGGACTACAGGCACCCACCACCTCGCCCAGCTAGTTTTTTGTATTTTTCAGTAGAGACGGGGTTTCACCATGTTAGCCAGGATGGTCTCGATCTCCTGACCTCGTGATCTGCCCGTCTCGGCCTCCCAAAGTGCTGAGATTACAGGCTTGAGCCACCGCGCCCGGCCTGTGAAACCCCATCTCTACTAAAAATACAAAAAATTAGCCGGGTGTGGTGGTGTGCACCTGTAATCCCAGCTACTACTCAGGAGGCTGAGGCAGGAGAAGTGTGTGAACCCAGGAGGTGGAGGTTGCAGTGAGCCAAGATTGCACCATTGCATTCCAGCCCAGATGGCAGTGCAAGACTCTCTCTGAAAAAAAGAAAGAAAAAAAAGTCAACAAACGCCCTGAAAATAAAGTGGAATCTGGCACCTGACACTGATTAACAGGTTGAGCAGATTAAACTAGACCTAAATCCCTGTAAACAACATTGAAAGACAGAATTTTTTAATTAAAAATATTTTCAACAATTTAATAAACCTATGGGATTAGCAAGGAAAGATTTGTTTACCCATCATCAATCAATATTAGGTTAAACCAGAACACTTTGAACACACCATATATAAAATAAAATTAGTAAACTATCCCCAGAGCTAATCTGATTAAAACAAGACTTCTGGGTATTTAGAAACACCAAATTATTGATAAATATATCGATTTTTAACAGATCTTTGATCTTATATATATACTACTATTAAGTAAAACCTAGTACTAATAGAGGTGATTTATAAAATATCTGTGAATATTTATTACTGTAGTAAAATATCAAGAAATTATTTAAATCTATTGTCTAAAGAGTTTTCATTAAAATATTTGGTATTTTAATTGAATGCCAGTATTCATATAGTATGCAAACCACCCATTTCTTTACTGTTTTGTCATTTTATAACAAGCCTGAAGTTGTAGACTTTTTATAAAAAACAATCTTTTCTCAAGAAAGATTTACACATCAAAATGTAGAGGTATCAAAGTCACATTGTAACACAGTTTGCTGAACCCTACAGTAATTTGTAAAGTTTGTTTGTGTATACCAATCTTAGATTTTCTAAAACATAATAAAGTTTTTTTATGTTGTATTTAACATACAAAAGTCCAAAATAGGCCGGGCGCGGTGGCTCAAGCCTGTAATCCCAGCACTTTGGGAGGCCGAGACGGGCGGATCACGAGGTCAGGAGATCGAGACCATCCTGGCTAACACGGTGAAACCCCGTCTCTACTAAAAATACAAAAAAAAAAAACTAGCCGGGCGAGGTGGCGGGCGCCTGTAGTCCCAGCTACTCGGGAGACTGAGGCAGGAGAATGGCATAAACCTGGGAGGCGGAGCTTGCAGTGAGCTGAGATCCGGCCACTGTACTCCAACCTGGGCGGCAGAGCGAGACTCCGTTTAAAAAAAAAAAAAAAAAAAAAAAAGTCCAAAATATATCCAGACAGGCAGGAACTATGGTTGCCACTTTAAAAAACAAATGTTTTAGCATGATACACTATTCTGTGTATGTACGGATAAATAATCAAACTTTGAACTTTTCAAATCATAAACAACTACATTGTTTGTTACTTTGAGCCTTTAATATGTAAAACAAATACATACAGTTTACTCTTCTTAGTTTAAAATATACTTACTTTGAACAATTCAACTAATGCAAGACTATCAAAAACTTCATAAGCCATACAAATGTCAACTTCATTTTCAAAATTATAAGAACTCAAAAAAAAAAAAAAAAGCTAAAGCATGGCAGTTTAGTTTTAAACAAAGATAAATACCTTTTTATTTGCACTTGTGATAAGAATCAACTGTATTCATTTAGGAGTAAGTAGGAAATGATGCAGTTATAACTCGTTGTGTGGTGACTGTGATGGTATTTACTGTCCTGGGGATGGTGGGATCCGGTGGCCCAGAATCATCAGCACCTTACCATGTTCACTGCTGTCCTTTCGCTCTGTCACTAAGATTAGTTTCCGAGACTCATCAACTCTTTCTATCACTGTGTGAACAACTGTTTTGCACTGCGTTAGCGTCTGCCTTCGGTTTCTGCTAATTTTCTTTGACTTTCATTTTTCTTGTCCTTCTCTGGTGTTTGCTTTGCTGCTCCACTTTGAGGAGTCTGGGCAGCTTCACCCTCAGCCGCTCCAACAGTTCGTCCATTTGGCTGAAGCTCTCCGTTCTTCTGTTCTTGGCGTCTGAGATTTGTCAGCAAGGCCTGGTTTACAGGGACCAGGGCTACCGCCTCCTCCCGCCTGCGGTGCTCCTCCTTCACTTCTGGCGGGCACCAGTTCCAGTCTTGACTCAGCTGAGCACAGCAGGAACAGCGACAGCAGCCGGAGCACCCACGTCCAAGGTCGCCCAGCCCGGGGACCCCTTGGCTCAAAGCCAGGGTCGGGGCTCAGGGTGGTGCGCAGAAATCCGCGGTCAACCAGAGCATTTCCCACAGCTGGGCGAGCCCTCCTCGACCTGCGGGCCCAGTTCCTCCCACTGGCTTTCTGCTGCCACCTCCCCTTCCATCAGAGGGAACCTCAGGATTGTGCGGGGGCGGGTAGACATCGTGAAGAGTCCAGGGAAGTGAGGAGGGGCTGGGCTGGGCAGGCTCAAGCCCAGCGCAGGGCCGCAGCCCTCACGCCTGAGCAGAGATCAGCCACTGCCACCGCGACAGGGACAGAGGGGCCCAGGGTCCCCCAGCCAGCCTCCCTCTGCGTCAGGAGAGGAGGGAACTATTTCCAAAAAAGAAAGTATAGAGTAGAACTGGCATATCTGACCCAACCGAGTTTTCAGTTTTTCTTTTCTCTTTTCGCCTTTTCCTCTCAAATTATACTCGCCTAAAGTAAGATTTCATTTTTCTTTTTTTTTTTTTTTTTTTTTTTTTGAGACAGAGTCTCGCTCTGCCGCCCAGGCTGGAGTGCAGTGGCGTGATCTTGGCTCACTGCAAGCTCCGCCTCCCGGGTTCACGCCATTCTCCTGCCTCAGCCTCCCGAGTAGCTGGGACTACAGGCGCCCGCCACCTCGCCCGGCTAGTTTTTTTGTATTTTTTAGTAGAGACGGGGTTTCACTGTGTCAGCCAGGATGGTCTCGATCTCCTGACCTCGTGATCCGCCCGTCTCGGCCTCCCAAAGTGCTGGGATTACAGGCTTGAGCCACCGCGCCCGGCCAAGATTTCATTTTTCATCCTCACGTAGCAATTTAATTTTATAATGGCCACAAACTTAGAAACTAAAAATTTTACTCTATTTTACCTAAGAATGCCGAAGTAACATCAAACTTTTAATAGCGCTTTCTGAATTTTACAGTTTATTACCTTCTATTTGATTCTATCAACTAAACAATAATAACAAAGTCTTGGTTTGCACAGCTCGACCGTTTACAAAGGGGGTGTATTTATTCATTTAATTGATAAATGTGTGTGGAGCACTCACGTTGTGCCATACTTTCTGCTAGCCTTAGGAGATAAAATGGAGAAAAAAAAAATTAGTCTTTACTCTTAATAAAACTTTCAGCCAGGCGCGGTGGCTCACGCCTGTAATCCCAGCACTTTGGGAGGCCGAGGCGGGCGGATCACAAGGTCAGGAGATCAAGACCATGGTGAAACCTCGTCTCTACTAAAAATACAAAAAAATTTGGCCGGGCGCGGTGGCGGCCGCCTGTCGTCCCAGCTACTCAGGAGGCTGAGGCAGGAGAATGGCGTGATCCCGGGAGGCGGAGCTTGCAGTGAGCCGAGATCGCGCCACTGCACTCCAGCCTGGGGGACAGAGTGAGACTCCATCTCAAAAAAAAAAAAAAAAACAAACTTTCAGTCTTGCTACATAAAATCCCCACACACTCCTGTCAAGTCAATACCTCTAAAGTCTTCTGTTAACTTCCTACCCCAAAGTGACCACACATGTTCTGGCTCTGTGTATCAGAGTGAACTCCTGTGAATTGGGTCTCAGTCAGTGAGTCACAATCCCAAGGGTGGACAGGATTTGTGCATGAGAGCCCCAGTCACACCTGCAGACTGCGTCTAGGTAGAGGAGTCCCAGCTTCCAGGTGTGCTGCCTCCTGGTCTAAGGTCATCATCTCACCTGTGGACCACATCCACGTATGAGAGTCACAATTGCCACTTTTGACTGCTCTGGTTGTGAGATTCAGAATCTCAACAGTGGGCTGTGTCCATGTAGGAGGTTGACAATCCTTACTCTGCCTGTGTGCAAACCAGAGTCACAGTCTCACCTGTGTGCTGTTATGACCCTGTTATGACCCTCTCAGGACCAATGGGGGACTTTGTACAATATGCATAGTGTCATAATCCTCTGCTACCTTTATGCAAGCAGGAGACCCAGAACCTTACGTGCTGCTCTAAGCCTAGTTAACAGACTCAACATCTCTCCATTTGGCTGAGTCCAGGTGGAAGAGCCATCACCGTTTTCTAAGCTGGATCCAGAAATGAGTCACCATCTCACCTGTGATCAGATTTCAATATCACAGTCACAATCCCAGCTGTGAACTGTGTCAGGCCGTGAAATTTAGGACCTCACCAGCGGGCTCTGTTTATAAGTTAGGGTGATGGTACAGTCAGCGGTGTCTGCATAACAAAGTCACAATCTCACCTGTGTGCTGGGTCCTGTAATGAATCTCTGTTCCACCAGGGGGCTTTATACAGTATGCATGAGGGTCATAATCTTCTGTGACTTTCATACAGGTGGGAGACCCAGGACCCTATTAGTTTCCTTAAGCCTAGCTATAAGAGTCAACATTTTGGCCGGGCGCGGTGGCTCAAGCCTGTAATCCCAGCACTTTGGGAGGCCGAGACGGGCGGATCACGAGGTCAGGAGATCGAGACCATCCTGGCTAACACGGTGAAACTCCGTCTCTACTAAAAAATACAAAAAACTAGCCGGGCGAAGTGGCGGGCGCCTGTGGTCCCAGCTACTCGGGAGGCTGAGGCAGGAGAATGACGTGAACCCGGGAGGCGGAGCTTGCAGTGAGCTGAGATCCGGCCACCGCACTCCAGCCTGGGCGACAGAGCCAGACTCAGTCTCAAAAAAAAAAAAAAAAAGAGTCAACATCTCTTTTATTGGCTGGCTCGAGGTATGAGAGTCATCACTGTGCCTGTGAGTTAACTCCATAAATAGGTCAACATCACACCTGTGGCTGGATCTACACATGACAGTCAGAATTCCAACTGTGGACTGTGTCTGTGCACAAGATTCAGGATCTCACCAGAGTTCTCTGTCCATGTGCGATGATGACACTCGTAACTGTTGGCTGGATGAGCATACTAGAGTCACAATTTCACCTGTGTGCTGGGTGCAGTTATATGTGAAATTCTCACCTGTGGAGAAGAAACCCGCTAGGAGAGTCACGTATTTTAAGTGCTGGACTAAAGATACGTTACAATATCCCCTATGGGCAGGGCCCAGGAAGGAGAGTTAAATTACCTGTGTGCTGTGACCAGTGATGTGTCACAATGCCTTCTATGGGAATGGCCTAGGCAGGAGTTTTAAATTACCTTTGTGCTGGTCCAAAAATATGTCACAATCCCCCTCAATTGGCATGGCCTAGAGAGAATGGAAGAGTCAGAGCACCTAAATTATCGCCACAGAGATATATCACAATACTTCCTGTGGGCAGGGCCTAGGATAGAGTGTCACATCACCTGCAGTCTGGACTCAGTAAAATGATTCAATTTCCCCTGTGGCCAGGGCCCAGGCAGAAGAGGAGAATCATATCACCTAAGTGCTAAGACCTGTGGTATGTCACAGTCCATTTTGAGGGGGGCAGAATGCAGGCAAAAGAGGAGAGTTATATCACCTAGGTAATGAGTTCAGAGGTATGTCACAATACCTACTGTGGGCAGGGCCCAGGCCATATGGTCACATCACTGAGGTACTGGTTTCAGTGGTATCTCACAATGGGCTCTGTGACCAGGGTCCTGGCAGAAAATAAGAGTCACATGACCTAAGTTCTTGGCCCAGTGACATTTTACAACACCCTCTGTGGGTAGGGCTCAAGCATGAGAGCCATATCACTTAGGTGTTTGACCCAGGTATCCGTCACAATCCCTTCTGAAGGCTGGGCCCAGGCAGGGAAGTAAAATTACTCAGGTGCTTGGCTAAAGTATATGTCACAACAACACTTGTGGGAAGGTCCAGGGCTAAGATGCACAATTCCACACATGTCCCAGCTTCAGGTAAGAGTCAACACCTCCTGTGAGTTGTATGCAAGTATATGAGTCACAATCTCAATGATGGACTGAATCCATGCATGAGAGTCCCAATCCCACCTGCAGGCTGTGTCCTGGTGTCAGAGTCAAAGTCTCACCGGTGTGATGAACCCTGGTCCTAGAGTCATCATCTACCTGTGGACAAAATCCACATATGAGAATCACAATTTCACCTTTCAACTGCGTCCAAATGTAAAATTCAGAAGCTCATCAGTGGTCTGTATTCATGTGGGAGGGTGACACTTTTTACTGTGGGCTGGAAGTGCACATAAGAATCACAATTTCAGCTGTGCTCTGGGTCCTCTTATGACACTCTCCTTACCTCCATAGGGCTTTATACTGTTTGAGTGAGAGTCACAATCCCCTTTGAGACATTAGTGCTGGTATACACTCATGATCTTACCTCTTTTCCTAAGTCCAGGTATGAGAGTCAACGCCTCTCATATTGGCTGGATCAAGGTATGAAAGTCATTACTGTGTCACTTAGTTGAGTTCAGATATGAGTCACTCTCTCACCTGTGGCTGGATCCAAACATGATATAAAAAATTCAAACTGTAGACTCATCTGAGAGTGAGATTCAAGACCTCACCAGTGGGTTCTGTCTATGTGTGTCGATGACAATTTTTACTCTTGGCTCGGTGTGCACTTGAGAGTCAAAATCTCCACTTTGTGCTGAGTTATTTAATGACACTTTCTGTACAACCTGAGGGCATTATACAATAGGAGTGAGTCTGATAATTTTCTGTGACCGTCATAAAAGTGAGAAACACAAAATCTTTCTCCTTGACCTAAGCCTAAATGTAAGAGTCAACACATCTTCTATTGTCTGGGTTCACTGTGCAAGTGAGTTGGGTTCAGAAATCTGTCATCATCCAACCTGTGGCTGAATTCACATATGACAGTAACAATTTCAAATGTGGAATAGGTTCATGTGTGGATTCAGGACCTCAGCAATGGGCTCAGTCTATGTGTGAGGGTGGCAATTCAAACTGTTGGCTAGGTGTGTATAGGAGAGTTACAATCTCACCTGTGGACTGGGCCCTGTAATGACACTCTGTATTCCCCAAGAGCTTTATACCATATGTGTAAGTGTCATAATCATCTGTTGCCTTCCTACAAGTAAAAGACCCAGACCCCTAAGCCTAGCTACCAGACTCAACATCTCTCTTATTGGCTTGGTCCAGGTATGACAGTCATCACCATCATCACTGTGAGCTGAGTCCAGAAATGAGTCACCATCCCTCTTCTGGCAAGATATATATATGACAGTCACAGTTCCAACTGTTGATGTGTTCACATATAAGATTCAGGACCTCAACAGTGGTCTTTATTCATGTGTTATGGTGACAATAGCAATTGTTGGCTGGGTTTGCATACAAGAGGAAAAATTTCATCTGTGTGCTGGGCTGAGTAATAGTCACAATCTTACCTGCAGAAAAGGCTGAGAAATGATAGTGACATCATCTGAATTCTTTACCTAGAAAATGTCTCAATCCCCTCTATAAGCAAGGCCCAGGCAGGAGAGTAACATCGTTTGTGTACAGAGCCGAGTGACATATCATCATATTTCCTCCACATAGAGTCCAGGCAGGAGAGTCACAACATTCAGGTGCTGGGCCCAGAGACATGTCACAATCCACTTTGGGGGCATTTCTCAGGCAGCAGAGAAGAGGCACATTATGTAGGAAATTGGTTCAGAGATGTGTCACAATGTCCCGTTTGGGTGGTGCACAGGCAGGCAAAGGGAGTCACATCACCTAGATAATGGGCCTAGCAATATGTCACAATACCCTCTGATGGAAGGGCAAAGACAGGAAAGTCACATAACCTAGGTGAGAAAACCTGACGTATGTCACAATTCATGCTATGAGTAGGAATCATGAAAAAGAGGAGAGCCACAAAACCTAGGGGCTGCACTCAGATATGTCACAATTACCCCAGTGGGTAGAGCCTAAGGCTGAGAGGAGAGTCAAATAACATGAATGCTGTGCCAAGCAATATGTCAAAATCCCCACCGTGGACATGTCCCCTCCCACCGAAAAAAAAGAGTCACGTTATCTACATTTTGGAACCACAGGTATGTATCAATGATGCCTGTGGGCAGAGAGCAGGCAGAAGAACCACATCATTTGTGTGCTGGGTACTGACAAGTCCATCTTATCTGTAGTCATGGCCCAGACAGAAGAGGCAAGTCAAAGTAGCTGGGTGCAGAGCCCAGAGATATATCACAATGCCTACTATAGGCAAAGCCCCGGAAAGAGAGAAGACTCAGATCACATAGTCGATGGGCCAGAAGATGTATCACAGTCTCCCCTTGTCTTATGTGATAAGTCACTCTTTATCTGTAGTCATGGCTCAGACAGAGGAGGCAAGTCAAATCACCTGGGTACAGAGCCCAGAGATATGTTACAATGTCTTCTATAGGCAAAGCCCAGGAAAGAGAGGAGACTCAGATCAAATAGTCAGTGAGCCCAGAGATATATCACAATGCCCCCTGTAAGCAGGGTCCAGGCAAGTGACTCAAATCTATTTTGCGCTGGGCCCAGCAATATGTCGCCATGCCTTCTGAGGGCAGGGCTAAAGTGAAAGAGTGTCTCCTTGGTGTTGGGCCCAGCCATATTTCAATATCTTCTGTGTGAGCAGAACATAGGAAAAAAGAAGAGTCACATCAACTGGGTGCTGAGCCCAGGGATATGACCCAATTCCTCCTGTGAGCAGAAACCATGCAGGAGAAGAAAGTTAAAACACATTGGTGGTGGCCACAGAGATATTTTATAATGGCCCCTGTTGGAAGGGCCCAGGCAGAAAAGTAACATCACCTGGTATTGGACAGTGCAATATGTCAAAATAGCCAATGTGATCCGGGCACAGGCAGAAATCACATAACCTGGGCGCAGGGCCTAGCAATCCATCACAATGTCTTCTATGGGCAGAGCCAAGGCAGGAGAATAGGTTACATCAGCTAAGTGCTAGACCGAGTGATATGTCATGATCTCTGCTGAAGGCTAGACCCAGGCAGGAGAATCACTCAGATTCTGGGCAGAGGCATATGTCAGATTCACACCTATAGAAAGGTCCAGGGATGAGATTAATTTCACACACGTTCCAATTCCAGGTATGAGAGTCAACAACTGTAGGTTTGGTAGGTTTGGGCTAAGTACATGAGTCACAGTCTCAACAAGGGACTGAATTTGTACACAAGAGACTAAATTTCTCCTGAAAACTGTGTTCCCTTAGTGAAGTCACAACCTGATAGCTGCGGGGAGTCTTAGTCCGAGAGTCACCAACTCACCTGTGGATTGGATCCATGTATGAGAGTTAATTCTCCAACTTTCCACTACCTCTGGGTGGGAGATTCAGAACCTCAACAGTGGGCTGTATTCTTGTGGAAAAATGACAGTCTTTACTATTGGCCACTAAGAGTATCACAATGTTACCTGTGTGCTGGGCCTTGTGGGGACACTCGCTCTACCATTCAAGGGATTTATATGGTATGCATGAGAGTCAAAATCTGATCTGAGACCTTCGTGCTGGTATGCACCCATGATTGTACCTGTGGCCCTAAGCCCATTCATGAGAGTCAACATCTCTTCAGTTGATTTGGTCCAGATAGAAGATTTGTCAACTGTCTATGAGCTGGGTTTAGAAATGAGTCACCATCCCAACTGTGGCTGGATGTTCACATATGACAGTCACAATTCCAACTGACCTGCATCCACCTATGAGGTTGAAGACCTCACCAGTGCACTGGGTCCCTGTGTGAATGCCTTTTAGTTCATGTGACATAAGTAATCTTTGGGAAATAAAAACAGCTTTACATGCAAAGTGTGTAAGAAAGTAGAATGTGCTTTCAGCTTAAGATTATAAAAAGGCATAAGAATGTTAATTTGGGGGCCTAGGTTAGAGAGTTGATAAAGGTTAAAGAGTTGTTTTAGGTTAGAATAAATGTGAAGGTTTGAGCAAGTTGTGGAAGGTTTTTAAAAAATTAATCTCATAAAAAATTTTTGTGTGTGAACATACTGGCTAAAGTTAAAGAGATATTATTCAGTTTTTCCATAAATTGAACATTGGAATAAAAGCACAGCAGGTTTTTCTTATAGCACAGATTTGCTCTTTAACAAAAATTTTAAATGGTTGTAAAAGATTTCTGAGAATCTTACCTTATAGTCAAACTAATTAAGATTTCATATGTTTACATATAAGATTTTATTGGGCCGGGCGTGGTGGCTCACGCCTGTAATCCCAGCACTTTGGGAGGCCGAGGCGGGCGGATCACAAGGTCAGGAGATCGAGACCATGGTGAAACCCCGTCTCTACTAAAAATACAAAAAATTAGCCGGGCGCGGTGGCGGGCGCCTGTAATCCCAGCTACTCAGGAGGCTGAGGCAGGAGAATGGCGTAAACCCAGGAGGCAGAGCTTGCAGTGAGCAAAGATCGCGCCACTGCACTCCAGCCTGGGCGACAGAGCAAGACTCCGTCTCAAAAAAAAAAAAAAAAGATTTTATTAAGAATTGAGTTTGGCATCATTAGCATACTAACACAAAGGTGAAATATAGGCTTTCACTCTTGAACAAGATTTTCATGTTATATTTAAAAAATGAAAGATTTTTATTTATGTTTTGAATACAGAAACTACAGAAAAAAGACAAGAGACAGATTGTTTGGAAGGCTAAGCCTTTCCTCTATTAATAAGTAAAGGTTTTTGGCTTTTAAAATTTTTTTAAAAAGAAAAGTTTCCATTTTGGCTAAATGAATGACATAGGGTGACCTGGGAGTTGATTTGATAATGTAAAATGTTTTAAACCTTTGCTATGGGAAAAACTTTCCAAAACTAAATTATAAATTTTGTCTTTTCTGACCTAATTAATCCTTTAGATAACTTGGTCACCTGAAGTCTGAAAATGACATATTCAATTTATTTGGTATAAAAGTTATACAGAATGTATTGTCAAACATGAAATGGTATTTGGCTTTCTAGGGGTTGTATTTGTATAAATATGTCATTAGTGAGTGTTACAAAATTATGAAAAACTCTTGTAAGTCTGATATGACTTAGTGTGTAGCATGTTATTAATAGTTATAATTGTTATGTAAAATTGTTTATTCCATAAGAGTAACCAATATTTCTAGTCAGTTGTGTTGTTTGTTTGTTTGTTTGTTTTGAGATGGAGTTTCACTCTTGTTGCCCAGGCTGGAGTGCAATGGCATGATCTCAGCTCACTGCAACCTCCGCCTCCCGGGGAGGTTCTCCTGCCTCAGCAATTCTCCTGCCTCAGCCTCCCGAGTAGTGAAAATTACGGGCATCTGCCACCACGCCCAGATAATTTTGTATTTTCAGTAGAGACAGAATTTCTCCATGTTGATCAGGCTGGTCTCAAACTCCTGACCTCAAGTGATTGACCTGGCTCAGCCTCCCAAAGTGCTGGGATTACAGGCATGAGCCACCTCGCCCGGCTGTCAATTGTGGTTTTAATAATGGCTGTTCTAAGACTTTTTTTTTTTGTCACCCATAGACAATTGTTGTCTTGTTTTAATCCTTTTCAAAAGGTGATATATAGTCTGCTGTGGAACATTGATGGGTACTTTTAAATGCGAATTTCTGATAACTTTGAAGACTGCAAAATTAGAACAGGAGAAAAACTTTCAAGACTCTCATGGAAAGCTGAAATATTAACATATATCATGCAGAACAAGAATTTACTGCATGAACTGAATTAATAAAAGGTGGAAATCATATTTTTTGGCTTTTTGCTTAAAATGTTGCAGATCCTTTGTTTTTCAGTCAGGAGCACTTTCCTTTACAGCTGTTAACAATTGAGTAAAATATACTCCTGTAAACATAATTTGGGGTATGTTTGTTTCTCTCTCCCTGTTTTCTCCAGAATGTGCAAAGATATTGGTGAGTATTCTTAATTTATGGAAATACAGTTATTTGCATAAGTGCAATAAACATATTTTCATTTGCAACAGGACACAATGGGAGACACAGGTTATTTGACCAAGGCTTTGAGTGGAATCATGGTCTTTTCTTTGAGAAATCCTACTTGATTTTTAGAGCCAGTAAAAGCCCTTTGGGAAAATTGGCCTTCTACCTTGTCCACACAGTCTCTGTGCAGGGTTCCTGACCTGTGGTAAGTAAGGAATGTCACTTTCTGACAGGCCCAAGAGTCCCAAGTTATCTTGGGACCTCAAAAAGAAAGGAATTAACCTAATTCCTGCACTCCCAGAAGATTAGGCATTCTATGTCACAGGATAAAAAAAGAGGTCAGCACAAGGTACCTTTCACAAAGATCTTTCTGATGGAAGAGGATGTGGTACAAAAGACAGCAGAAACCCACCAAAATAAAAATGACAATGAAAGTGACCTCTGGTAGTCCACACTGCTCATTAGTATGCTAAAAGACACTCCCAACAGCACTATGACAGTTTACAGATGTCATGGCAATGTTAAGAGGGTATCCTATATGGTGTAAAAAGGGGAGGCACCCTAATTTCTGCAAGCTGCCCATCCATTTCCTGGAAAACTCACAAATAGTTCATCCCTTGTTTAGTATGTAATCAAGAAATAACCATAAAAAGAGCCAACCAGCAGCCCTCAGGGCATCTGTCTAGGGAGTAGATATTCTTTTGTTTATTTACTTCTCTAATAAACTTGCTTTCACTTTAAAAAAAGAGTCACATCAAATAGTTGATAGGTCTAAAGATATGTTACAATGCCGTTTGTGGGCTAAGTGCAAGCAGGAGACTCACATAACCTTGGTGCTTTGCCCAGGAATATGTCATAACTCCTTCTGAATACAGTTCAAAAATGAAAGTGTGACATCACCTTAGTTTGAGGCCCAGTGTTACGTCACAGTCTCCCCTGTGGGCAAAAACTAGAAAGGAGAATCACATCAGTTAGGTGCTGAGTTCAGCAATATGTCATAATGCCCCCTGTGAGCAGGGAACAGGCAAAAAAAGAGAGTCACATAACCTGGGCTATTGGCGCAGAGATTTGTCACAATGCCCCCTGTTGGCAGGGCCTAGGCATGAGAGTTACACCACCTGGGCATTGGACCCAGCAATATTTCATGATCATTTGTGGACAGGACACAGGCAGGAGAGTCATGTAACCTGGGTATGTAGCCCAGAGATATGTCAAAATACCTTATATGGATAGTGCCAAGGCAGAAAAAATGAGTCACATCACCTAGGTGCTGGGTACAGCAACACATCACAATTCCATCTGTGGGCTAGGCCATGGCAAGAGTCATGTCACTCAGATGCCAAATAGAGGAATATGTAAGAATCATTCCTGCAGGGAAGTCTAAGGAAAAGATGAACAATCTTACACATGTCCCAGTTTTAGGTACAAGAGTCAACACTTCCTATATGTTGGGTCTAAGTAAATGAGTCAAAATCTCAGTAGTGGGCTGAATTTGTACATGAAAGTCTCAATTTGTTCTGTGAATTCTGTTTTCTTACTGGAGTCATGGCCCCATTAGTGTGCTGAATTTTGATCTGAGAGTAACCAACCCACCAGTGGATTGGGTCTACCAACGAGAGACAATGTTTTAATTTTCAACTGCTTTTGGTTGTGAGATTCAACACCTCAACAGTGGTCTGTATTCATGTGGAAAGATGGCAGTTTTTACTGTCAGCTGGGTGTGGCTATCACTGTCACAATCTCACCTGTGTGTGAACCCCATTAGGACATTCTGTATACTACCCAAGGAGATAGTAGCGTAGGAATGAGAGCCACAATTTGCCCGAGACCTTTATGCTGCTCCCTAAGCCCAGGTAGAAAAGTTAATATTTCTCAAATTAACTGGGCCCAGACAGGAGAGTCCTCACTTGTCTATGAGCTGGGTCTAGAAATGAGTCACCATCCCACCTTTGACAGATGTTGACATATGACAGTCAGGAATCAAACTGTGGATTGCATCTGCATGTGAGACACAAGACCTCTCCAATGGGCTGTATCCTGGTGTTAGGGTGACAATCCTAACAGCTGGCTGGGTGTGCATACAAGAAGCAATATCCCCTTTGGGACATGTGATGACACTCTCTGTACCACTTAAGGGCTTTATTCTGTATACAAGTGTGTGGTAGTTCTCTGTCACCTTCATACAAAGAGACTCAGGTATTTTACCAGTCTTCCTAAGCCGAGCAATGAGAAACAGTATCTCTTCTATTGGCTTGTTTGAGGTGAGAATCGTCATCACACCTGTGAGCTGGGCCAGGATATATGTAATAATTTCTCCTCTGAATAGCGAGCAAGCCGGGAAGTCACATTACCTGGGTTTTGGGCTGAAGATATGTCACAATCTTCTCTGAGGGCAAGGACAAGGCAGGAGAGTCAAATCACCTGAGTTCTTGGCCAGGGATGTGTTACAATCCTCTCTTGAACATTGGGAATAGGCAGCAGAGTCACATCACCTGGGTCCTGGGCCCAGTGATATGTCACAATTGTCTCTGTGGGCAAACCCCAGTCAGAAGAGACACATCACTAGGTTGCTTAGTTCGGTAATATGCCACAATCTTCCCTGAGGGCAGGGTATAGGCAGAAAATGACAGTCACATTTTTAAAGTCACATGTCTTTTAAAAAAGTCATGAGACAGACCAGGCACGGTGGCTCAGGCCTGTAATCCCAGCACTTTGGGAGGCCGAGGCGGGTGGATCACGAGGTCAGGAGTTTGAGACCAGCCTGGCCAACGTAGTGAAACCCCGACTCCACTAAAAATACAAAAATTAGCCGGGAATGGTGGCGGGTGCCTGCAATCCCAGCTACTCGGGAGGGTGAGGCAGGAGAATCACTTGAATCCGGGAGGCAGAGGTTGCAGTGAGCCGAGATTGCACCATTGCACTCCAGCTTGGGCGACAGAGTGAGACTCCATCTCAAAAAAAAAAAAAAAAAAAGTCCCGGGGCCCCCTTGGGCTGAGTCCAGGCAGAAGTTTTCCTACCCATAGGTGTTGGTCACAGAGGTTTGTCACAATACCAATAATATGTGAAACCCGAGCAAGACAGGATAGTCACATCATCAAGGTGCTTAGTCTGGTGATATGTCACAATCTCTTCTTTTTGCAGGGCTCAGGAAAAAGAGTAGAGTCACATCACCTAGGTGATGAACAAAATGCTATGTCATAATATCCCTATGGACAGAGCTTATGCAGGAAAGTCACATCACCCAGGTGTTTAACCAAGCTGCATATTGCAATACACATGTAAGCTGTGCCCAGGCAAAAGAGGAGCATTATATCACTAGGTGCTGGGTCCAGCAATATTTCTTAATATCCCTTGAGGGGGAGTCGCAGGCAGTAGATTCACATCACCAAGGTGAATGGCCCAGAGATATGTCCTAATGCCTCTTGTGGGTAGGGTTCTGGAAAAAGAGGAGAGTCACATAACCTAGTGGCTGGGCCCAGCTTTATGCCACAACCAATGCAGTGGATAAAGCATAGTCATAAGAAGAGAGTCATACCATGTAGGTGCTAAGCCAAGTGATATTTCACAATCCACACTGTGCACAAGTTGCAGAAAAAAACGGGAGCGTCATATCACCCAGGTGATGAGCCTATCATAGTAATGCCTGTGGAAAGAGACCAGGAAGAAGTATTACATCACCTGTGTTCTGGGCCTAGCAATAAGTCACTCTCCCTATCTCCCACTCTCCTGAAGGCATGGCCCAGGCAGGAGAGGACAGTCACATCAACTGAGTGATGAGCACAGAAATATGTAACAATGCCCTCTGTAGAGAGAACTGTCATAAGAGTTACATCACCTGGGTGTTGGACCCTGCAATATTTCACAATGGCCAATGTTGTCTGGACACAGGCAAAAGAGTCACATATCCTTTTTTTTTTTTTTTTGAGACGGAGACTTGCTCTGTCACCCAGGCTGGAGTGCAGTGGCTGGATCTCAGCTCACTGCAAGCTCCGCCTCCCGGGTTCACGCCATTCTCCTGCCTCAGCCTCCCGAGTAGCTGGGACTACAGGCGTCCGCCACATCGCCCGGCTAGTTTTTTGTTATTTTTTAGTAGAGACGGGGTTTCACCGTGTTAGCCAGGATGGTCTCGATCTCCTGACCTCGTGATCCACCCGTCTCGGCCTCCCAAAGTGCTGGGATTACAGGCTTGAGCCACCGCGCCCGGCCAAGAGTCACATATCCTATCTACAGAAAACTTTGATATGTCACAGTGCTCTCTGTGGGTGGTGCCACAGCAAAAGAATAAAGTCACATCACCTAGGTGCTGGGTCTAAGGATGTGTCATATTTTTATCTGTTGTCTGACCCCAAGAAAGTGAGTCAAATTACAAAGGTCCTGGATTGAGGCTTATGTCACAATCACACCTAGGAAGGTCCAGGGATGCAATCAACTATCTTGAACATATCTAGGTTTTATTTATGAGAGTCAACACCTCCTGTATGTTGGCTCTAAAAACAGGAGTCACAGTCTCAATGAGAGAATGGATCCATACATGACAGCCTCAGTCCCTCCTGCAAACTGTGTCCTCTTTGTGGAGTCAGGGCCTCACACGTGTGCAGAATGTTTGAGATTAACCAACTCACCTGTGAATTGGATCCATGGATGATAGTCAATTTTCCAAGTTTCCACTGCCACAGGGTGTGAAATTAAGAACTTCAAAAAGGTCTGTGTTCATGTGGGAGGATGACAATTTTTACTATCAGCTGGGTGTGCATACAGGTGTTACAATCTCATCTGAACCCTGGACCCTGTTAGGACACTTTCTGTACCACACAAGGGTTTTATGTGGTATGTACGAGAGTCACAGTCTGTTCTGAAACCTTCATACTAGTATGGATTCATGATTTTACCTGTGGCTTTAAGCCCAGATATGAGGATCAACATCTCTTCGATTGGTAGGTTCCAGATAGAAAAGTCTTTACCTACCTATGATTTGGGTTTGGAAATGAATCACTATCTTAACAGTGGCTGAATGTTCTGTCACAATTGCATCTGTAGATTGCGTCTGCATTTGGGATTCAGGACCTCTCCAGTGGACTCAGTCTATGTGTGAGTGTGATGATCTTAATGAGTGCCACAGTGTGATCATATAAAACACAATCTCAATTGTGTGCTGTGCCCTGTGCTGACACTCTCAGTACCAGCTGAGTGCTTTATACCACATGCATTAGAGTGATAAATCTCCATGATCTTTGCACAAAGAGGAGATCAAGGATCTTACCCATTTTTCTAAGCCTACCTACAAAAGACAGTGTTTCTCCTATTGACAGGTTTGAGGAATGAGGGTGATCATCACATCTGTTACCTGAGTAAAGACATATGTCACAATTCTCCCTGTGGATAGGGAGTGAGCAGCAGAGTCACACCATGTGGGTTTGAGTCTAAAGATATTTTTCAATATTCCCTAAGGACAGAGACCAGGCAGGAGAGTCACATCACCTGGGTGCTGCTCCTAGCAATATGTCACAATGTTTCCTATGGGTAGGGTGCAAGCAACAGAGAGTCACATCTCCTAGGTAACGTATGCAGAGATATGTCACAAGGCTTTCTGCAAGTAGGGTTTAGGCAAGAGCCTGCCATACTCTAGGTGTTGGGCCTAGCAATATGTCATAATATTCAAAACATGAGAGGCCCAGGTAAAAGAAAAGACTCACATCACCTAGCTGGTGGGTCCAGTGATATGTCTCAGTCTTCTTTTTTGGCAGAGCCCAGACAGAAAAAGAAGTCATGTCACTTAGAAGATAAATGAAAAGTTATGTTACAATACTACTGTTGGAAGAACCTATGCTGAAAAGTAGCATTACGTAGGTGTTGGCCCAACCATGTGTCACAATACACAATATAAGCAGTGCTCAGGATGGATCAAGAGTCACATCGCCTAGGTGCTGAGCCCAGAGATATGTCACAGTCTCTCCAATGGGCATATCCCAAATAAGAGGGTAGAGTTTCATCACATAATTGGTGCATCCATAGACATGTCACAATGCCTACTGTGGGCAGAGTCCGGGCAGGAGACTCACATTATTTTGATGCTGAGTCAAGCAATATGTTACAATGTCTTCTGAGGGCAGGGTCAAGACAAAAGTCATGTTACTGTGCTGCTGGAACCAGTCATAGTCACAATCTCGTCTTTGGGCAGAACTCTGGCAGAAGAGAAGAGACATCTGCTAGGTGCTAGCCCTAGTGATGTGTCACAATATCCCTTTTAAGCAGGGACCAGGCAGGAACATAGAGTCCCATCACCTAAAAGATGAATGAAGACGTATGTCCCAATGCTCTCTGTAGGCAGGGCTCAGGCAGGAGAGTTAAATCATCTGGATGTTGGACTGACAATATGCTACAGTGTCTTATGTGGGCAGAGCACAAACAGAAAAGTCACGTAACTTGGGTGCAGGTCCCAGTCATATGTCATAATGTTCCCTGTGGGCAGTGCCAAAGCAGGAGAGGGGACTCACATCACCTGGGTAATAGGATCAGCAGTATTTTACAATGGCCCCTGTGAGCTGTGTCCAAGCAAGACAGTCACATCACTCAGCTGTTGGGCACAGGTGTATGTCCCAATGACACTTGCAGAAAATTTCAGGAATGAGATTAACAATCTAGCACATGTCCTGGTTCTAGTCATGAGAGTCAACTCCTGCCATATGTTAGGTCTAACTGACATGCGCGTCCGTGTGAAGAGAGTCCACCAAACAGACTTTATGTGAGGAACAAGGCTGTTTATTTCACCTGGGTGCAGGCGGGCTGAGTCCAAAAAAGGAGTCAACAAAGAGTGGTGGGATTATTAGTTCTTATAGGTTTGGGTCAGGCATACAAAGTACATTCTCAGGGAGAATATTACGAAGTACCTTCTTAAGTGGTGGGGGGTAAGACTATTACAAAGTACCTTCTTAAGGGCAGGGGAGAATATTACAACGTGCCTTCTTAAGGGTGGGGGGAGAATATATTGTATCAGTTAGGGTGTGGCAGGAACAAATCGCAATGGTGGAATGTCATCAGTTAAGACTATTTTCACTTCTTTTATGGATCTTTGGTTGCTTCAGGTCATCTGGATGTACACGTGCAGGTCACAGGGGATATGATGGCTTAGCTTGGGCTCAGAGGTCTGACATTCCTGTCTTCTTATGTTAATAAGAAAAACAAAACAAAATATTGGTGAAGTGTTGGATGGCAAAAATTTTTGTGGGTGGTATGGAGAGATAATGGGCGATGTTTCTTGGGGCTGCTTTGAGCGGGATTGGGGCGGTGTGGGAATCTACAGTGGGAGACATTAAACTGAAGAAAGATTTTGGGGTAAGGGGTGATATGGTGGGGTTGTAAGAAGGAGCATTTGTCATATAGAATTATTGGTGATAGCCTGCATGTGGTTTTGTATGAATTGAGAAACTAAACAGAAGACACAAGGTCTGAATAAAAGAAGGAGAAAATAGGTATTAAAGGACTAAGAATTGGGAGTGCCCAGAATATCCAATTAGAGAGTGTCCAAGGGGGTTCAACATAATTATTTTCTTGGTTGGTGAGTTTTTGGGCTCTATCCTTGAGTTTTTCATGTTGTCATACACCAGGCCAGATTGATTTAGGTAAAAACAACACTCTTCATTTAAAAATATGTAGAGTACTCCTTTTTCAGTAGTGAGTAAATTGAGGCCTCCGCGATTTTGGAGGAAAGAGAAATGCAAAACCAGCAATTGTTTGTTAAAGAAGGTTTAGAAATGACTAAGAGAGAGTGAGTGAGATTGATAAGGTGGTGGAGATAGCTGGGGCGAGGTAGAGGGTGGCATAAGAACTGGAATGAGAATAAGGTTGAGTATAAAAGTAAAGAATAAAGAATAAGACTTCATCAGGGTGAAAGTATTGGAGTGTGTCCTGTCAGCAAAGATCATCTATCCACTCCAAGAAGCAGTCAAGAGTGGCAGATTGGAGATAGATTTTCACGATGGAAAGGAAATGAGAGATTTTAAGAGGTAGGCTAATGGCTTGTAACCTACAAGGAAGAGGTTTTGAAATGACAGAAGAGAATGGGCCTGTGAGGCTGGAAGGAGATTTTTTTTTTTTTGAGACGGAGTCTCGGTCTGTCGCCCAGGCTGGAGTGCAGTGGCCGGATCTCAGCTCACTGCAAGCTCCGCCTCCCGGGTTCACGCCATTCTCCTGCCTCAGCCTCCCGAGTAGCTGGGACTACAGGCGCCCGCCACCTCGCCCGGCTAGTTTTTTGTATTTTTTAGTAGAGACGGGGTTTCACTGGGTTAGCCAGGATGGTCTCGATCTCCTGACCTCGTGATCCGCCGGTCTCGGCCTCCCAAAGTGCTGGGATTACAGGCTTGAGCCACCGCGCCCGGCCTAGGAGATTTTTTTTTTTTTTTTTTTGGTCTAAGAACCATCTGCCTTGAGTGGAGAAAGATTAATAGTTGGAAACTTCAGTGGGAGAGTAAATAGGAGTAACCAATGAGAAGGAGAAAAACTGGCCATGAGGGACAGAAGCTGAAACGCTAGTTGCTTCTTTAGCTACCTTATCAGTATAAGCATTGCCCTGAGCAATGGGATCTGATGCCTTTTGATGGCCATTGCAGTGAATGACTTCAGCTTCCTTTGGAAATAAAGTGGCTTTAAGAAGAGTTTTTTTTTTCTTTCTTTTTTTCTTTTCTTTTTTTTTTTTTTTTTTTGAGACGAAGTTAAGGAGGCATTAATGATGGATTCTTGTGTAGTGAGGAAATTTCTTTCTGCCCATTTGACAGCATAGTGGTGCAGGATATGGAAGGCATATTTAGAGTCAGTACAAATATTGACATGTAGTAACTTTGCAAGAGTGAGGGCCTGAGTTAAGGCAATGAGTTCAGCTTGCTGAGAGATAGTGGAGGTGGGCAGAGCAGTAGCCTCAATGATAGATGTGGAAGATACTATAGCATAGCCTGCATTTGCTGGTGAGTGACAATTAGGCCTGGTGGAACTGCCATCAATAAATCAAGTGCGATCAGGGTGAGGAACAGGAAAGAAGGAAATATTGGGAAATGGAGTAAATGTCAGGTGGATCAGAGATACAGTCATGCAGGTCAGGTGTGGTATCCAGAATAATGTAGGAGGCTGGATTGAAGTCCGGGCCAGGAACAATGGTAATTGTGGGGACTCAACAAAGAGTGAGTATAGCTGAAGAAGCTGGGGAGCAGAAAGTCTATGAGTCAGGTGTGAGGAGGATAATAGATTTTGAAAATTATAGGAACTGTAGAGAGTAAGTGGAGCATAGCTTGTAATTTTGAGCGCCTCTAAAAGTATTAAAGCAGTGGCAGCCACCACACAGACATGAGGACTAGGCTAAAACAGTAAGGTCAAGTTATTTGGACAGAAAGGCTACAGGGCGCGGTCCCAGCTCTTTTGTAAGAATTCTGACCACATAGCCCTGTACTTCAGCTGTGTGTAGTGAAAAGGGTTGGGATGAGTTAGGGAGAGCTAGTGTGGGAGCAACTTTTAGGGCTGTTTTTTTTAAGGAATGGAAAGGGGAGTGGGGAAAGGATTTATGATTTATGGGGTCAGCTAGGTTTATCTAGAACAGAATAATGGGTTGTGGAGGAAGGTATTGAGGATAGGAGAGTATATGAGTTTGGCACTATGGCATGGATAGGCAAGACAATTAGGGTGATAAGGTGCAGATCCTGAACTAACCTGTAAGATTTGTCTGGTTTTTGGACAGGTAAAATGGGGGAATTGTAAGGATAGTTTATAGACTTTAGAAGGCTATGCTGTAGCTGGTGAGTAATAACAGGCTTTAATCATTTTAAAATGTGCTGTGGGATGGACATTGGTGTTGAGCAGCATAAGGGTGATTAGGTTTTAATGGTATGGTAAGGGGTGCACGATCAGTCATCAAGGAGGGAGTAAAGGTATCCTATACCTGTGGATTAAGGTGGGGAGATACAAGGGGAGGATGTGAAGGAGGCTTTGAACTGGGGAAAAGGGTAGCAATGAGATGTGGCTGTAGTCCAGGAATAATCAGGGAAGCAGATAATTTGGTTAAAATGTCTTGCCTAATAAGGGAACTGGGAAGGTGGGGATAACTAAAAAAGAGTGCATAAAAGGATGTTTGCACCAGAGTTGGGGAGTTTTAAGAGGTTTAGCAGCCTGGCCATCAATACCCATGACAATTATGGAGGCAAGGGAAACAGGCCCTTGAAAAGAAGATAATGTGGAGTGGGTAGCCTCTGCATTGATTAAGAAGGGGATGGACATACCCTCCACTGTAAGAGTTACCCAAAGCATCTGTGATGGTCCAGGAAGCATCGGAGGTGATCGGACAGCATCAGTCTTCAGCCACTAAGCCAAGAAGATCTGAGAAGGAGTCAATCAGAGAGCCTTGGGCCAGAGTTCCAGGGGTTCTGGGATTTGCTGCCAGGTGAGTTGGACAGTCTGATATCCAGTAGGGTCACATAAAGATGGGACATGGCTTAGGAGGCAGCCTGGGATGTGGGCATTCCTTGGCCCAATGGCCAGATTTCCAACACTTGAAACAAGATCCTGGGGGAGGAGGTCCTAGAGGAACACCTGGCCACTGTGGTTCAGGCATTCTGAAGTTCTTTTGTGCTTCAGATGTGGCTGGGGTTGGTCTCATGGTGGAGGCAAGGTATTGCAACTCAGAAATACGTTGCTACTTGGTTGCCTCTACTCTATTATTGTACACTTTGAAGGTGAGATTAAGTCCTGTTGTAGGGTTTGAGGGCCAGAATCTAATTTTTGGAGCTTTATTTAATGTCGGGAGTGGATTGCATAATAAAATGCATATTGAGACTAAGATGACCTTCTGACGCTTCAGGGTCTAGGGCTGTAAAGCATCTCAGGGTTGCTGTCCAATGAGCCATGAACTGGGCTGGGTTTTTATATTTGATGAAAAAGAGCCTAAACACTAACTGATTTGGGAGAGGTCGGATAAAGAAAAAGGAGCATTAACCTTGACTATGCTTTAGCTCCAGCCACCTCTGTAAGAGGAATTTGTCAGTCAGGTGAGGGACGGCTAGTTGCGGAACGAAACTGTAAGTCGGATCGGGTGTGAGGAGGGAGGTGATAGAAAGATTATAGGGTTGGGAAGCAGAGGCTGAGGAAGAATTGGGACCTGGTTTGGCCTGGTGAGGAGCAGCTTGGGGAGGAGGGGAGAGGTCAGATGGGTCTGTTGAAAAGGAAGATTCAAAAGACTCAGAGCTTGGGGTAGAGAGTGAAGGAACAGACAGGAGAGAAAGAAGAAAGATTTGGGTCAAGTTGCATTGGGAGCAGAGACTAGGAAGGGACCAATGTGTAAAAGAATGCCTGGAAGTCAGGAATCTCATATCATTTGCCCATTTCTCGACAAAAATTATCTAGATCTTGTAGGATGGAGAAATCGAAAGTGCCATTTTCTGGCTATTTGGAACCATTGTCGAGTTTGTATTGGGGTTAAGCGGTACTGCAGAAGTAAATAAGGTGTTGAGGTTTTAGGTCAGGTGTGAGTTGAAGAGGCTTTAAGTTCTTGAGAACACAGACTATGGAAGAAGAGGGCAGAATGTAGGGTAGCAGAAGATTGCCTATCGTGAAGGAGGCAAGCCACCCAGAGAAAAGAGAGGGTAGAGACACAGAGAAGCGGGAGCGTTGAGCAGCCCTGGGCTGCAATGTGGGTGAGCAGCCAAAGCAGGCGTCCCCACAATTGACTTACCACCAAGGGAATGTGGGTGAATGACCAAGGCAGGTGTCCCCGCAGTGATCAGACACCAGTGGGGTGTGGGTGAATAATCAGGCAGGTGTCCTCGCAGTGATTAAACACCAAGGGAAGACTCTCTTCCCAAGTCTGTGACTGGTGCTGGAGTTCTAGGTCCACAGATGAAATGTGTATCCTTGTCTCTATTAGAGAGGAAAATAACTGGAATTGGAAGGACAGGGAGATTGAAGAGTAGCGAGAGAGGAAGATTTAAGGGTAGTGAGAGAGGCTGGAGAAGAGTGAACAGACCGCTTACCCAATTTGAAATTGCTGAGATGTTCCTTGGGCTGGTTGGTCTGAGGACCTGAGGTCATAGATGAATCCCCTCATGGAGTAAGGGCAAGGACAGCAGACTCATCTCCAGAAGGAGTCCTTCTGTCCTGGGTCTTTGGCTCCAAATGTCATGTGTGTCCATGTGAAGGGAGTCCACCAAACAGGTTTTGTGTGAGCAACAATGCTGTTTATTTCACCCAGGTGCAGGCAGGCTGAGTTCGAAAAAGGAGTCAGCAAAGGGTGGTGGGATTATGATTAGTTCTTATAGGTTTGGGATAGGTGTACAAAGTACATTCTCAAGGGCAGGGAGAATATTACAAAGTACCTTCTTAAGGTGGCAGGGAGACTATTACAAAGTACCTTCTTAAGGGCAGGGGAGAATATTACAAGGTACCTTCTTAAGGGTTGGGGGAGAATATATTGTATCAGTTAAGGTGCGGCAGGAACAAATCATAGTGGTGGAATGTCATCAGTTAAGGCTATTTTCACTTCTTTTGTGGATCTTCGGTTGCTTCAGGTCATCTGTATGTATACATGAAGGTCACAGGGGATATGATGGCTTAGCTTGGGCTCAGAGGCCTGACACTAAGTACATGAGTTAGAATCTCAATCATGGACTGGATTTGTTCATGAGAGCATCAATTGCTCCTGTGAACTGTGTCTTCTAAGAAGAGTTATAGCCTCACAAGTGTACTTAATTTTGATCTGAATGTCACCAACCTACCTGTAGACCAGATCTATATATGAGAGTCAATTTTCCATCTTTCAACTTCTTTCAGGTGTGAGATTCAGAATCTCAACATTGGGCTATGATTATGTGGGAAAATGACATATTTTACTGTGGACTGGGTGTGCATAGGAGCGTCAACATCTTTTCTGTGTTCTGGATCCTGTTAGGACACTCTCTGTACTACCTGAGAACTTTATACACAATGCTGGAGAGTCACAATATGCTCTGAGATATTCATGCTGGTGAAGACCCATGCTTATACCTGTGGCCCTGAGACCACGTATGAGATTCAACATCGCTTTAATCAGCTGTGTATAGGTAGAAGAGCCCTCACCTGCCTATAACCTGGGTTTAGAAATGTATCACTATCTTGGCTGGGCATGGTGGCACATGCCTGTAATCCCAACACTTTGGGAGGCTGAGGTGGGTGGATTAGGAAGTCAGGAGTTCAAGACCAGCCTGACCAACATGGTGAAACTTTGTCTCTACTAAAAATACAAAAATTAGGCCGGGCGCGGTGGCTCAAGCCTGTAATCCCAGCACTTTGGGAGGCCGAGACGGGTGGATCACGAGGTCAGGAGATTGAGACCATCCTGGCGAACACGGTGAAACCCGTCTCTACTAAAAAATACAAAAAAAGCTAGCCGGGCGAGGTGGCAGGCACCTGTAGTCCCAGTTACTTGGGAGGCTGAGGCAGGAGAATGGCGTAAACCCTGGAGGCGGAGCTTGCAGTGAGCTGAGATCCGGCCACTGCACTCCAGCCCGGGCGACAGAGCTAGACTCCGTCTCAAAAAAAAAAAAAAAAAAAAAATACAAAAATTAGCTGAGGGTGGTGACACACACCTTTAATCCTAGCTACTCAGGGGCTGAGGCAGGAGAATCGCTTGAAACCAGGAGGTGGAGGTTGCAATGAGCAGAGATTATGCCACTGTACTCCAGCTTGGGCAACAGAGTGAGACTCCATCTCAAAAAACAAAATAAAACAAAACAAAAAACAGGACCAAGTCAGGAGAGGAGAGTCACATCACATAAGGTCTGGGCCAAGCAATATGTCACAATCTTCTATATAGTTAACAGAAGCAAAAGAGGACCCACATAATCTAGGTGATGGGCTTACAGAGACGTCATCATGACCACTGTGGGCAGGGACCAGACAGAAGAATCACCTCACCTGTGTGCTGGGTTTAGCAATAAGGCATCTCTCTCCTGTGGGCATGACCCGAAGACAGTCACATCACCTGAGTGTTGGGCCCAGAGATATGCCACAATGTTTTCTATGGGCAAGGCACAGGTAAGAGTGGAGAGTCACATCAAATAGTTGATGAAGTCAAAAATATGTAAAAATTCCCTCTGTAAGTAGGGTCCAGGCAGGAGACTCACATCACCTTTGTGCTAGGCCCAGTGATATGTCACAATGTCTTCTGAAAGCAGGACAGAGGCAGCAGACTCATGTCATCTTGGTGTTGGGCAAAGTAAAATGTTACCATATCCCCTGCAGGCAGGCCTTAGGAAGGCGAGAAGAGTCACATCAACTACTTGCTGGACCCAGCCATAGGTTACAATTGCCCATTTTGAGCAAAGATGAGACAGAAGAAAAGAATTGAATCATCTGGTGATGGGTGCAGAGATACATCACAATGCCCCATGTGAGCAAAGCTGAGGCTGAAGTGTTACATCACATGGATGTCAAACTCAGCAGTATGTCACAATGACCCATGTGGACAGAGAACAAATAGGAGAATGATGTAAGCTGAGTTTGAGGCCCAGGAATATGTCACAGTGTCTCCTGTGGTCAGTGTCAAGAAAGAAGAGACTTACATCACTTGGATGCAAGGTCCAGTGATATGTCACAATGCCCCCTGTGGGCAGCACCGAGGCAGGAGTATGGAGACACATCTCCTATGTGCTGGGTTCAGTGATATGTCACAATTACATCTTTGGACTGGGCCCAGGCAGAGGAATCAAATCACTCAAGTACTGAACAGAGACATGTGTCACAATCACACCTGCAGGATGGTTTAGAGATTAGATTAGTAATCTCACACATGTTCTGGTTTTAAATTTGAGAGTTAACACATTCTGTATGTTGGGTCTGAGTACAAGAGTCGCAATCTCACTGGTGCACTTGATTTGCTTGTGAGAGCCACAGGTTCTCCTGCAGGCTGTGGAAGCTTACTGGAGACACAGACTCACCGGTGTGCTGAATATTGGTCTGAGCATCACCAACCCATCTGTGAAAAGAATCCACATATAAGAGTCAATTTTTCAACTTTGCACTGTTTTCATAAGGGAGACTCAGGACCTCAACAGTGGACTGTGTTCATATGGAAAGATGACAAGTTTTACTGTTGGCTGGGTGTGCATATGAGTGTCACAATCTCATCTGTGTGCTGGGCTCTGCTAAGACTCTCCCAGTACTACCTAAGAGCCTTCTACAGTATTAATGAGAGTTGCAAACTGCTCTATGACCTTCATCATGGTATGGACCCGTGATTGTACCTGTGGAACTAAGCTCAGGTATGAGAATCAACACCTTTATAATTGGCTGGTTCCAAATAAAAGAGTCCTCACCTGCCTTAGAGTGAAGTTAGAAATGAGTCACCATCTCAACTGCAGCTGAATATTCACCTATGACAATCACAATTTCAACTGTAGACTGCATCCACGTGTGAGATTCAAGACCTTACCAGTAGTCTCTTTCCATGTGTGAGGGTGAAAATCCTAATGGGTGGTGGGGTGTGCATACAAAAAATGTATTCTCACCTGTGCACTGGGCCCTGTGATGACACTCTCTGTACCATCTGAGAAGTTTATATTATATACAAGAGAGCAGTAATCTATTATAATATTTATACAAAGAAGAGTCCCTGAATCTTATGTATTTCTGTAAGCTGAGTTTTGAAAGACAGCATCTCTCCTATTGTTTGGTTTGTGGTATGAGAGTTATCACCTCACCTATGAGCTGAACAAAGATATATTTCACAATCCCACCTGTGCATAGAGTTAGCAGGAGAGTCACATCACTTTGGTGCTAGGCCAGGCGTATGTCACAATTTTCCCTGAAGGCAGGCACCAGGCAGAAGAGTCACATCACCTGGGTGCTTGGCCAGCGATATGTTACAACCCTGTTCTAACAGCAGGACACAGAGTCACAGCTCCTGGATGCTGGTCCCAGTGATATGTCACAATGCTCCCTGTGAGCAAGGCCCAGGGAAAAAAACACATCACCCTGTTGCTGGGCCAAATGTTGTTATGGTCTTCCCTATAGGCAGAGTGCAGGCAGCAGGGAAGAGTCACATCTCCTAGATGATGAATGCAGAGATATGTCATGAGGCTCTTGACAGTGGTAGGGCTAAAGCCCTTTTTGCAGGGTATAGGCATGCACTTCCCATCTTCTAGGTGTTTGGCCCAGTGATATGTTACAGTTCGCAAAATTTGTGGGGCTGATGCAAAAGACAAGAGTCATATTACTTAGGTGCTAGGTCCAGTGATAGTTAACCATACCGCACCTGGCAGAAAGAGAAAAACACATCACCTAAGTCATAAATTTAAAAGTATATTATAGCCAGGTATGATGGCTCATGCCTGTAACTCCAGTGCTTTGGGAGGCTGAGGCAGGTGGATGTTGTGTAACCTGAAGTTTGAGACCAGCCTGGAAAACATGGCAAAACTCCATCTCTACTAAAATGCAAAAAAAAAAAAAAAAAAAGAAAGAAAGAAGAAAGAAAAAAAGAAGAAGAAAGAGAAAAAAAGAGAGAGAAAGAAAAAGAAAAGAAAGAAAGAAGAAGAAAAAGGAAAGAGAAAGAAAGAAAGAAAGAGAGAGAGAGAAAGAAAGAAAGAAAGAAAGGAACGAAGAAAAAGATGCATGGTGGTACACACCTGTAATCCCAGCTACACAGGAGGCTGGGGCACTAAAATTACTTGAACCTGGGAGGTGGAGTTAGCAATGAGACAAGATTGTGTTGCTGCACTGCAGCCTGGGTGACAGAAGAGACTCTCTCTCTCTCTCTCTCTCTCTCTCCATATATATATATATAGATAGATAGATCGATCTATATATATCCATATATATATCCATGGATATACATATATCCGTGTGTGTGTGTGCATGCATATATCCATGGATATCTATATGTACACATATACATGGATATATAGATATATATATATATACACACCTATGCAGGAGAGTCACAGTGGAGCAGCTTTATTGTTTGGTATGACATCCAAAGTTTTTTGTCCCACACCGAGAAAATCAAGAATGCAGACACACAAGACTGAGATCAAGGGTGCAAGTTTAATAGGCAAAAGAAAGAGAAGAACTCTCTGCAGTAGAGAGGGGTCCCACAGTGATTGGTTGCTGGTTCCATGGTGAAATGCAGGAGGTTTTATAGATAAGCTTGAGGAGGTGGTGTCCGATTTACATAAGGTGAAAAAGATTGGTTGGACCAGTTGTGCTATTTGCATAGAGAACAAAAAGCTGGCTGCCACACCCTAATATTTTTATTATGCATATGGGTTCTTTGCCTGATGGGCACCATGTTGCCCATTTCTTTACTGTATACATGGTCATAAAGAAGGGAAAATGGAGCCCCCATGTTGCATATGCCCAGCCCCCAGATTGCCCGTTTCTATTAGCACAGCTGCTGGCATTCCCCATAAAATCTTCCAGCTTGCTTACCTATTTTTGTAGCTCCATTTTTCAGGCTGATGATTGTTTGAAAAAGAAAATTTCCTGAGCTGCTTTTTGTTAGAAGAAAAATTCTGGTGAGGACCCTTTTACCCTCACCATCTGCCTAAATAATTTCTTTCTAACTCCTGTACCAACATTACACAATGCTTGCAGTGTTAAAGTAGGTAGCTAGTAAGGTATGAGCAGGGCAAGGGAGGACTCCCCCCTCAGCACACACGCCAGGAGTGTCAGTCAACCATTAGGTGATGGTCAGGCAGTTGTTAACTGTCTCTCTAAAGTAATAATTGGTTACAACTGGCACCAGGGAAAGACAGTCTCCTAAATGGAAAGCACATGAAACTGGTGATCAGCAGCTTCCCAATAAGATCTCAGGAGTTGGGTGAGGTGGGAAAAGTAACACGAGACCCCAAAAGTATGCCAACAAATAAAACCCAAAGTCAAAAATTCAAACCGTGCACTTGCCTTTCAAGTCACCTGCTTGGCCCTCTTCCAAGTGTACTTTCCTTCCTTTTGTTGCTGTTCTAAAGCTTTTTAATAAACTTTCACTCCTGCTCTAAAACTTGCCTCAGTCTCTCTTTCTGCCTTCAGTCCCTCAGTCAATTTTTTCTTCTGAGGAGGCAAGAATTGAAGTTGCTACAGACCCGTACCCACACGGATTCACTGCTGGTAACATGTTTTGGTGCCGTGTGACTTGGTACCTTTTGCTGCTAACATGCTTTGGTGCTGCATGACTCAGATATGCTCCCTAGTGGTGAAAAACCTTTATGCCTCACCTTCATTGGCTAGAGGCAGTCAACCCCTTTATATGATTTCCTTTTACCCTTCACTCTACAGCTTACTAACCAGCTCCCAGAATGATTTCTCTCAGCCACAAGTGGCTCTGTTTCCATGGGCTAATCTCTCAGCTCACCCTGACAGGTGGTTTGCAGGGGTGGGAAGAAGCTTGGGGTCCACACTGAGTAGAACTGAAGCACTCGTGGCCCTCCTGGATAGGAGACTCTCAAGAGTAATAGGGTTAAAGCTGAACACCATGAAATGTCTCAGGGTTCCTCTGCTTTTTTTAAAATTAAAATTGACTCCCCAAAACCTGCACTGTCGATTCTCCTGTTTTCCCTGTGTGTGTTCAGAAATGGCCTTACTCACCTGCTGGACTATCTGCTTCCAGGGCACATCTGCCTCTTTGCTTTCACTTCACATGCTCTGTGATTTCTTAAACACAAACTCCCTGTTATTTAAGCACCCATGGCTTTTACTGCATCTGCATGGCAGCAAAGACACTGACTCGTTTCTGGGTATCCCCTCAGATTTATAATTTTTCGTATCCTACAGCTCAGATGACCTCTAACCCTTCCATGTCTGCTGGCACATTTTCAGGACAGGCACCAATTTGAACTCTGGCTCTGCCAGTTTCTTATGACTTACTGTATACTTTTTATTCCTGTTATGCCCCAGAACCGAGTTTTCCAGTGACTTTTGAAACACTTTGCCCACCTGATTCAAATAAACATCACCTCTTGATGAGGGCATGAAAAGTTAGGGGTACATGGTAAGATTGATTCATTCCAAAACCCCAAGGATGAACAGGGGACCCGCTGTTAACTTCAGCATCTCCTCTCCTCTCAAGTAGGCAATTAGTGGATTACTTAAAACTAGTAATCAGAAACTTCCCAGGAAGATCTCAGGAGTTGGGCAGGTGGGGAGAATTAATGCAAGACCCCAGAAGTATGCCAACATAAAAAACCCCAGGTCAAATGTCAAACTGTCCACTTGCCTTTTTAATCACTCACTTGGCCTTCTTCCAAGTGTACTTTCCTTCATTTTGTTTCTACTCTACAGTTGTCGCTCCTGCTCTAGAACTTTCCTCAGTCTCTCCTTCTGCTTATGCCTCTAAGTCGAGTTTTTTCTTCTTAGGAGGTAAGAATTAAGGTTGCTGCAGATCCATGCCCATGTGGATTTGCTGCCAGTCACAGGTAACAGGTAGGAGAGAAGTGTAACATCATCTAAGTGCTGGGTCCAGAAATATGTCACAGTACCCTCTTAGGGGAGAGCCCAGAAAAAAGTGTCATATTTCCTAGTTTAAGTGCTTAGAGGTATGTCACAATGCCCCCTGTGGGCAGGACTCAGGAGGAAGAGAAGAGTCACATAACCTAGAAGCTGTGCGCAGTTATATGTCACAATCAGCCCAGTGAGAAGGGCCAAGGCATAAGATGAGGGTCACATCATGTAGGTGCTGGGTCAAGTGATATGTTACAATCCCCTCTATGAACAGATCCCAGGAAGAAGAGGAGACTCAAACGTCGTCTAGTAGAAGAGCCCACAAATATGTACAATGATTATTGTGGGCAAGGATCAAGGCAGTAAAATAACATGACCTGTGTGCTGGCCCAGTGATAAGTCACTCTTTGTTCTGCAGGCATGGCCCAGGCAGGAGAGCAGAGCTACCTCAACTAGGTGCTGGGCCCAGAGGTATGTTACAGTCTCTCCTATGGGCAAAGAGCAGGTATAAGAATATAATCACATCAAAGAGTTGAGCTTTCAGAAATATGTCGTGATGGTTCTTGTGGTCAGGGTCCATGCAAAAGACTCACATCACCTTGGTTCTGGGCCCAACAATATGTCACAATGTATCACAAGAGTAACATTACTTTGGTATTGAGCCCAATGATATGTTACAATCTCACCTGTGAGCAGAACTCAGGAGAAGGAGAGATACATCTGCTAGGTACAGAGCCCAGCAATATGTTACTATCTCCCATGTGAGCAGAGACAAGGCAAGAGAAGAGAACCCATCATCTTAGTTATGAGCCCAGACATATGTCATAGAGCCCTAGGTGTGCAGTGCCAAGGCAGAAGAATAATGTCACATCACCTAGGTGCTGAGTCCAGCGATATGCCACAATCCCATCTGTCAGCTGGGCCCCGACAAGAAAGTCAAATCGCTCAGGGGCTGGGAGAGGCATACGTCACAATAACATCTGCAGAAAGATCCAGGGTCAAGATTAACAATTCTACACATGTTCCAGTTCTACGTGTAAGAGTCAACACCTCCTGAATGTTGAGTCTGTGTACATGAGTCACAATCTCAACAGTGTACTGCATGAGAGCCTCGATTCCTCCTGTAACCTGTGTCTTCTTAGTAAAGTCACCGCCTCACTGGTGTGCTGAATCATAGTGTGAGGGTCACCGACCGACCTGTGGACCAGATCTATGTATACGAGTCAATTTTCTAAGTTTTGACTGCGTTCAGGTGTAGGATTCAGAACCTCAACTGTGAGAAGTGTTTATGTGAGAGCATAAAAATATTTACTGTTGGCTGGGTGTGCATATGAATGTCACAATTTAATTTGTGTTCTGGGCCTTGTTAGTACGATCTCTGAATCACCTGTGGTCTTTATATGATATGTATGAGAATCTCAATCTGCTTTGAGACCTCATGTTGATATGAACCAAAGATTGGATCTATTTTAGTAAGCACAGCTATGAGAGTCAATATCTCTCAAACTGGCTGGACCAGATTGGAAAGCCCTTACCTGCCTGTGAACTGGGTTTAGAAATGAGTCACCATTCCAACTGTGGCCAGATATTCATGTGTAACAGTCACAAATTTAACTGTAGACCTATAACATGTATAAGTGGAATGAGGCTGAGAAAATAACCAGAGAGCTGGGCCTTTTCATGGGATATTCAAATCACCACCAGTGAGCTCTGTCTATATGTGAAAGTGACAATCCTAATTGTTGGTGAGTTTTACATACAGAAAACACAATCTCAGGTATGTGCTGGGCCCTGTAATTTTTCTCTGTGCTATCAGAGGGATTTTTACAAAAAAATCAGCTTGGTGTTAGACGAATATGCAACAATGTCTTCATGGGGCATGGCCTAGAAAAAAGAGTACCTTCATCTAGGTATTGGACTCACAAACACATCAAAATCTTCCCTGCGGGCAGAACCTAGGAAGGAGAGAAGAGTCACATCAGCTAAGTGCTGGACTCGACGATAGGTAAAAATCTCCTCTGTGAGCAGACACCAGACACCAGACAGGAAGAGTCCTGAGTGATGGACACAGAGATATGTGACAATACCCCTGTTCTACTGGCCCAGGCAAGAGAGTCACATAACCTGGGTGTTGGACTGTGCAATATGTCACAATAACCCATGAGGGCAGGGCACAAGCAGGAGAATCAAGTAGCCCTTGTGGGGCAGTGCCAAGGTAGAAAAAGAGACTCACATCACCTGGATGTAAGGCCCAGTGATATGGCACATTGCCCTCTGTGGATAACACCAAGACAGGAGTATAGAGTCACATAACCAAATGCTGGGCCCAGCAGTATGTCACAATCTCCCCTGTGAGGGACAACAAGAAAAACCAAAAGAGTCACATTACCTGGGTGATTGGCAAAGAGATATATCACAATGTTCCCTGTAGGCAAGGACCAGACAGGAGAATAGCATCGCCTGGGTGTAGGACTCGGCAATATGTCACAATAGCCCACGTGGGCAGGGCACAGAAAGACACACATAACCTGGATGCATGGCTGAAAAGTATGTCACAATGCCCCCTATGGGCAGCACCAAGGCAGGAGAATAGAGCCACATAAGCTAGTGGCTGGGTCCAGCAAAAATGTCACAATTCTGTTTGTGAGCAGGAATCAGGCAGAAGAGAGTCACATCACTGGGGTAATGGGCACAGAGATATGTCACAATGCTACCTGTAAAGAGGGCTCAGGCAGAATAGTTACATCACCTAGGTGTTTGACTCAGCCATATGTCACAGTAAGTGTGCCAGGCCACAAAGGATTCACATGGAGTCTTGCTCTGTCGCCCAGGCTAGAGCACAGACTGCAGCCTCTGTCTTTTGGGTTCAAGCGATTCTCCTACCTCAGCTTCCTATGTAGCTGAGGTTATAGGCACCTGCCACCATGCATGGCTAATTTTTGTATTTTTAGTAGAGGTGGGGTTTCACCATGTTGGCCAGGCTGGTCTCAAACTCCTGACCTCAAATGATCCACCCGCCTTGGCCTCCCAAATTGCTGGGATTACAGGCGTGAGCTACTGTGCCTGGCCTGTTTTTCATATTTTGATATAAAAAATTAAACCTCATTCTGGATGTAATGACTCATGCCTGTAATCCCAACACTTTGGGAGGCTGAGGTGGGAGGATTACTTGAGTCCCAGGGTTTGAGACCAGCCTGGGCTACATAGTGAGAACTCATCCCTACAAATAATAATAGCAATAAATTAGCTGAACATGGTAGCACATGCCTGCTATCCCAGCTACTCAGAGGGCTAAGGTGATAGCATTTCTTGAGCCCAGATGTTTGAGGCTGCAGTGGGCTGTGATTATATCGCTGTGCTCCAGTCAGGTAAATAGACTCTCAAGAAAAGTAAATTAATAAGCAAATACTAAAATTGAAAATAAATTAAAATAAATAAATAAATATTATATAGATAATATGACCAGAAAGAGAAAGGTTTAATTTAAAGTCTCAGTACTTTAAAGTGCATCATACTAATATCCTTAGTGAAGAATGTTCTATTTCCATAAGAAATTCAAGATGAGATAATTTCCAGGTTTTAGATAGTGATGCAGAACATATAAATATAGAAAGCCTCCCAGGTGTACTCATAAGGTAGTATTAGTTGAAATAAAAACTGGGTGAACTCAGAAAAAGACAATTTAAAGTTAATCTCAAGTATCAGAGTAGGTTCAGAAGTTCTAATAATATAAAATAAAATCCAGAATTGTATTTAAAAATAATATATTGTGTATACATATGTATTATATTTTTAAAAATGTAAATGTAATTAAAGATGTAAAATCTGTTGTTCTTTCCGATTATGTGCAAAGGCTAAAAAGTGATCATTCTCTATGATTTTGAAAACAGCATTGTCTAAAGAGATGTATTTGCATCTACATTTATCTACACGTATATTTATATAGCATATGTCTACCTATCCTTTATCTATGTATTCATAGAATGTATAAAAAAGGATGCATTGAAAATGAATAGAATGTCTTACAAAAGAAGCACCTGAAATGTATTATCAAAGTTAGTTAATTACACAGAGGCCAGATGCTTATATGCTCACTGAGAAAATATAGAAAAGGATTATTATATCAACTGCTCCAGACAATTAAAGAAAATCTTTTAAAACTATGTGGCTTAGGCTATTCACTGAAAATAAGGGAGAATATATTTATTTGCTGAGATGATAAAAACTCTTTTTGAACTAGATACAAAATACAAAAACCGTCATTGAAAAAAAGCAGATAATGTACATTATCTTTTTTTGTTTGTTTGTTTTTTGTTTTTTTTGATAATGTACATTATCTAAAAAATAAACAACTCTGTGCTACAAGAGTTATGAAGCAACAGGAATCAGCCCAGGTAATTTTGTGTATTTTTTTTTTTTTTTTTTTTAGAGATGGGGTTTCAGCACATTTTCCAGGCCAGCCTCAAACTCCTGAGCTCAAAAGACCTACCTGTCTTGGCTTTCCAAAGTGCTGGGACTACAGGTGTGAGCAACCATGCCTGGCCTAACCATTGATATCTTAAATAATTTTACCGTGAAATATTAAACACAATTCAAAATGTATTTCACTTATATGCAATGAGGTGAATAAAGATGCAAGATCTAAACGAGTGAAAAAAAAATCCAACAACTAACTGCATGATAATGTGAACAGCTCACATGTGTGCAGCACTCACACTGCCAGCTTGTGTTTTGAAGCATTTTAGATATTTTTGTTCATTAAATCCTCATAGCAAAAACCCTGTCAAGTAACTTAAATTATTCCCCACGTCAGAGACAAAGTGACTGAAAAGAAAAAATTCACTGTCTCTACTAAAAATACAAAAATTAGCTTGGCGTGGTGGTGCACACCTATAAACCCAGCTACTCAGGAGGCTGAGGCAGGAGAATCACTTGAACCCAGGAGGTGGAGTTTGCAGTGAGCCGAGATTGCACCACTGCACTCCAAACTGTTGACAGAGCAAGACTCAATATATTTATTAAAAAAAAAAAAAAAAATTCAGGGACTTGCCCAAGGTCACCCAGATAGGAAGTGGGCTGAGGGAAGTTATGCTCTGACCCACTCCACTCTGCTCTTCTTTCACAAACAGTGTCATTTTTCATTGATTAAACAACTGCTCATTGAGAAACTGCAATGAGCCAAGCACTGTGCTTGACACTGGGAACACAGTGGTGAACTAGACAGAGCTTCCAGGGGCAAATACAAGAAGAAATAAACAACAAACACTAAGATCACCTCAATGAATGCCGAGTGCCAGGACACATAAAGCATGTGTGTGCACAGGGCTATTGAGGTTGGGTTCTAATTGGAAGGAGGAGGGTGGAGCTAACCTCCCCAGGGAGAACCAGAGCTGAGCCACACCTGGAGGCTCGTGTCAATGTGAGAAAGTGGTTATAATCTGTCTGTTACTTTGTATGCAGCCTCTAAAAGTTTTGGAATGTCTAAAATGAGGAGTTTTTTATGCTAATGAGATGGCTGCTGGCTGGGGGCTTCTGAACAGCCTCAGGATGGGGCTTGGTTGCCAGAAAAACCAACCATGTGATAGAGGGTTGAAACTTTCAGCTTAACCTCTTCCCTCATAAGATGGTAGAGGAGCCACTTTGGCTTTTCAAAAGTCAAAATGGCACCCTATGATTCAAATAAACAGATAAACTGTGAAGAGGAGCATATAAATGAAAAGCTTTTCTATTTTAGTCTCATTTCCCTAAGTATCTATCCATTAGAGGCAAATTTTTTTTGTATACTTTTGAAATCACTTTCTGCCTTTTTATGCATACCATCCTGAAGAAAGGGTACACTCTTTGTTTTCTTTTACTTTAAATTCTGGGATACATGTGCAGAACATGCAGGTTTGCTAGATAGGTATACATGTGCCATGGTGGTTTGCTGCACCTATCAACCCGTCATCTAGGTTTTAAGCCCTGCGTGCATTAGGGATTTGTCCTAATACTCCCCCTCCCCTTGTCCCTCACTCCCCAACAGGCACCTGTGGGTTTCCCTCTCTGTGTCCATGTGGTCTCATTGTTCAACTCCCACTTATGAGCGAGAATAGGAGGTACTCGGTTTTCTGTTCCTGTGTTAGTTTGCTGAGAATGATGGCTTCCAGCTTCATCCATGTTCCTGCAAAGGATATGAACTCATTCTTTTTATGGCTGCATAGTATTCCATGGTGTATATGTGCCACATAAGAAAGGACATACTCTTAAACCAAAGTGTAATCTCTGTTCCTAAAATTTTAGTAACCTGATGTTCCTCTCCTGTTGGAGACAACCCTGAAGATGAGTTTTTATTTCAGAAAACAGACCAAGAAGAGGTAAAAGTATGCTTAAGAAAGCTGGTGGAGGGAGTTGAATCTGGGAAGGTGTAACTGCCTAGTGGGTTCACATTGCCCACGGCCTAGACAGAGCCAATTTATTCAGACAGGGAAATCACAATGGACAAAGGGTAGTTCATGCAGAGCTGGTTGGGATGGGACTAGAGTTTATTATTACTCAAATCAGTCTTCTCAAGCATTGGGGATCAGTTTTTTAGGATATTTTGGTGGGAATAGGCTGGGAAAGTAGGAAGTGCTGATTGGTCAAGTTGAAGATGAAATTAATACAGGAGCTAGAAATAAATTATTTAGGCAGATAGTGAAGGTAAAGTAGTCCTCAGTAAAGTTTACCTTTTAATTAAAAGCAGCCCCAAAATCATTGTTTTTTCTAACAAAGAGCAGTCTGAACAATTGAGCTGCAAACATAGATAAACAAGCTGGAAGCTTGCACGGGTGAATGCTGGCCACTGTGCCAATAGCAAAGGACTATGTGGAAGTCAGGTGTGTTCAACATGGAAGCTCCATCTTTTCTTTTCATTGTCACCACGTGTACAGTAAAGAAGCAAGCAATATGGTGCTAGCCAGGTAGAGAACTCATCTGCTTACTAAAAGATTAGGGTAGGGCAGCCAGTTTCTTCACATGCTTTGCAAATGCCACACCCTGTCCTAGTCTATTTTTTGCAGCTTATGCTCATGGCACACTTGGTATGACCAATCTTTCATGCCCTTTGTAAATCACACGGGAACTCCTCAAGCTCGTTTGTAAAACCTTCTGCATTTCACTGCAAAAGTGGCAACTCAATTCTCTGGGCCCTCTCTCTGCATCAGAGAGCTTTTCTTTTTCTTTCACCTATTAAAATTCCACTCTAAACCTCATTCTTTGTGTGTACATGTCCTAGGTTTCCGTGGCCATGAGACAACGAATCTTGGGTATCACCTCAGATAACAATGCCACTTCAAAAGCATGGGGGGGATGGGAACAATGGTTCACGCCTGTAATCCCAGCACTTTGGGAGGCCAAGGTGGGTGAATCATTTGAGGTCAGGGGTTCAAGACCAGGTCGACCAATATGGTGAAACCCCATCTCTACTAAATACAAAAAAATAGCTGGGTGTGGGGGCACATGCCTGTAATCTCAGCTACTTGGGAGGCTGAGGAAGGAGAATCACTTGAACCCAGGAGGCATAAGTTGCAGTGAGCCGAGATTGCACCATTGCACTCCAGCCTCAGCAATGAGAATGAAAACTCCACCTCAAAAAAAAAAAAAAAAAAAAAAAAAATTATAGGGGATTAAAATGAGTTCTTAATTGCTAATTTCTCTTCCTGGGTGGGATCACAGAACTGGTTGCACCAGATTATCAGTTTGAACGGTGTTATTTGCTGCATCAGAATGCAGGGTCTGCAAAATATCTTAAGCACTGATTGTAAGAGTTGAAGAAAGAGGAAAAAAACACAAAATGTGGCTCAACAGTTAAAGGCAGGTTTACTTTAGATGAAACCTGAGAGGGGATTCTGGCCAATTTCAGTCAGGAGTGCTTTCTCTTACAAACTAAGGACATATATTGGTTTTAGGGTGAGGGGGCTTATCACAAGTTTGAAATCTTCCTTTGTGAGTAAGAAGTTTTATGGCTAGGTTGGAATGTCTCTGGTAGGAGAGTTCATCTTGGGGCAGACGTTCTTCCAGCCACTGTGTGGTTTATCTTGAGGCTGGCATCTTCCCTGCCAGAGGGGGGTTATCTGAGGGCTAGCATGTCTCTGGTCAGGGAGGAGTTTGGAATGTTTCTGGTTGGAGATGTTATTTGTGGTTTATGGTCATGCTGACCTTAGCCTTTAGGCTGATGTCCTTTGGATTTAGGCAGTTTTTTTTAAGGTGAACTTTAGAATGAGGGGCTTGTTCAAGATGGTGATGCTCTTGCTCTATCACTAATGTTAGGATTTGCAACAATAATTTTATCCTTAGGAGAAATTTGGGAGGCTCTCACTCTTGCAGCCAGAGGCTACATGGCCCCAAACTGTAATTTCTAATCATTTAGCTAATTTGTTTTTTCTACAAAAACAGATATGTCCCCAGGAAAGAAGGTTTTTTGTTTGTTTGTTTGTTTTTGCAGAGGGGAGAACTTTTATCAATTGTGCTTTCGAGTTTATAAACCAACTTTTTTTACAAAGCCAGTTTGGCCTATGCCCAGAAATGAACACAGACAGCTTAAAAGTTAGAAGATGGAGTTGGTTAGGTCTTATCTCTTTCATTGTCATGATTTCTTTAGTTATAATCTCAGTTTCAAAGGCTGTCCAAGCATTCAGAGACAACTGTGCGACTTTCCTTACAATTAGGAGCCAGTCCTCAGATACTCACTGTATGTGTCTTTAACCTATGCTGTGCCCTGTTGTTCATTTGCCTTCTCTGCTGAGCAGTTGGCTCATGGTTTGGGTATTCTTTCCAAGGAGGGTGTTCCAAGCCAGCCCTCAGTCAACCAAAGGTCACAATCTAGTCTTAAAACAGTTTATTCAAGAACATATACTGAGGGCGGGCATAGTGGCTCACACTTGTAATCCTAACACTTCAGAAGGCTGAGTCAGGTGGATCACTTTCGTTTAGAAGTTTGATACTAGTCTGGGCAACATGGCAAAACCGCATCTCTACAAAAAAATACAAAAATTAGCTGGGCATTGTGGTGCACCTTTAGTCTTAGCTACTTGGATGGGGGCTGAGGCAGAAAATCATTTGAACCTGGGAGGTCCAGGTTGCAGTTAGCAGAGATGCCACCACTATGCTTCAGCCTGGGTGACAAACTGAGGCCCTCAAAAAACAAACAGGCCAGGCATGCAATGGCTCATGCCTGTAATTTCAGCACTTTCGGAGGCTGAAGTGGGTGGGTCACCTGAGGTCAGGAGTTTGAGACCAGTCTGACCAACATGGAGAAACCCATCTCTAGTAAAAATTAAAAAAATTAGCCAGGCCTGGTGGCACATGCTTGTAATCTCAGCTACTTGAGAGGCTGAGGCAGCAGAATCGCTTGAATCCAGGAGGTGGAGGTTGCAGTTAGCCAAGATCTCACCACTGCACTCCAGCCTGGGTGACAGAGTGAGACTCCATCTCAAAATAAACAAACAAACAAACAAATGCCCAAGAATATATATTGAAGATGGCCACCAGGAGCATAGATTTAAGTTGTCCTCAATATATACACCAATTAGCAGCCATTACTAGTTGGTCTTTTTTCTTATAAAATAAGGAGGCAGTTTCTAAGTTATTTACCAAACATTTACATTAAAATACATAAGCTATTTATTGGCTATAAATTGCTCTTTGTTTCACAAATTCCAGAAAAAAGAAATAATAGGTGAGGAAGCTAATCAGGAACAAAACATCTTAAACAATTGGCCCTGGCCACAGACATGGTGTGAAATTAAAGTCGTATACTCTCATCTCTTTGGACCTGATACATTTTGCAAATCACAGAGCTCAGACCACTCAGAGCTTCTTTTCCTTCCTCACTCCCTTGCTCAGGACACATGAACCATTATCAAGAAATAAATTCAAATAATAAACTTGCCAAGCCAAAAGAAAAATGCCTGGATATTTGCTTCAGGAATCTGGCTTTTACCTCCTCTCTCCACCCTTACCTTAACTGCTTTTACACACACAGACCTTAAATCACAAGACCAATAAAACCATTCCACTAGCTACTGAGGGAGGAGCCACAGAATGATTCAGAACCACTGCATGGCCACCTGGGACCACCCTAGAGTGAACTAAGTCACTTTTTAGCATTCAGGAGTTGTTTATTCTCATCTGTATCCTACACTGCAGAATTTTAAACAGTGACAGAATAGACGCTTGGAAGCTAGTGCTTGGAACACCCCACATACCTCAAGAGCTCAGTGCTGCAGTCTCAGGTACACACCTGCCCACCAACCACCAAAAACAGAGGATTGTTATCAAGAAACCAGAGGCCTTGCAATGGTGGTGCATCATCCTGGATGAAGCAGCCACCAGCTAGCAGAGCCTTGGTTGAGATTTCTTTTACTATGAAGTGTATCCATTTAAACTTGACAGAATAAAAATATATATTTTTTCTTTGTTGCTGTTGTTGTTGTTGTTGTCGAGACACAGTATCTCTCTGTTGCCCAGGCTTGAGTACACTGGCTCACTCACTGTAACCTCTGCCTCCTGGGTTCAAGTGACTCTCGTGTCTCAGTCTCCTGAATAACGGGGATTACATGTGTGAGCCGCCAAACCCAGCTAATTTTTGTATTTTTAGTAGATACAGGGTTTCACCCTGTTGCACAGGCTGGTCTGGAACTCCTGATCTCAAGTTTATCTACATGCCTTAGCCTCCCAAAGTGCTGGAATTTACAGGCATGAGCCACCACGTTTGGCCTAGAAAATATATATATATATATAATTTTTTTTTTTTTTTTTGAGACAGAGTCTCGCTCTGTGGCCCAGGCTGGAGTGCAGTGGTGCGATCTTGGCTCACTGCAAGCTCCGCCTCCCGGGTTCACGCCATTCTCCTGCCTCAGCCTCCTGAGTAGCTGGGACTACAGGCGCCCGCCACCGCGCCCGGCTAATTTTTTGTATTTTTAGTAGAGACGGGGTTTCACCGTGGTCTCGATCTCCTGACCTTGTGATCCGCCCGCCTCGGCCTCCCAAAGTGCTGGGATTACAGGCGTGAGCCACCGTGCCCGGCTTGAAAATATATATATTTTTAAGTAACAAATATAGGTTAATACAAAACTCATACATAGAAATATAAGTAATTTTACATCTTCCATAATAGCTCTTCACAATTCTTGTATTTCTCATCTAATATTGTTCAAATAGACTTTATTTATAATTTTGTAGTGGATCTTAATGTTTAATATATGAGATTTTATGATAGGCTTACCAGGGAGTTTTTTACTCAATGTGTAAATTGATAGGGCACAAAGTTACAGAGGGAGAAGCAAATGTTTTTAAAGGATTATGAGAAACAGCAGTCACAGGAGTCATTCCTACATTTATTGACTGACACGTATATTGTTACTTTAAGAGAAACTGCATCTAACTTTAGACTGCGGTTTATAGAAGATGCTACTGTTACAAGAAAGGGGTTCTGATTCAGACGCCAAAAGAGGATTCTTGGATCCTGTGCAAGAAAGAATTTAGAATGAGTCAGTAAACTGAAAGCAAGTTTATTAGGAAAGTAAAGGAAAAAAGGAATGAGTACTCCATAGGCAGAGCAGCCCTGAGGGCTACTGGTTGCCTATTTTTATAGTTCTTTCTTCATGATATGCTAAACAAGGGGTGGATTGTTTATGCCTCCCCCTTTTAGGTCATCTAGGGTCACTTCCTGACGCAGCCATAGCATCTGTAAAATGTCAACAGCGCTGGTGGGAATGCAGCACTGAGGATGACCAGAGGTCACTCTTGTGGCCATCTTGACTTTGCAGGTTTTAGCCAGCTTCTTTACTGCAACCTGTTTTATCAGCAAGATCCTTATGACTTGTGTTTCATGCCAACCTCCTATCTCATCCTGTGACTATTTTTTTTTTTTTTTTGAGATGGAATCTTTGTCACTCAGGCTGGAGTGCAGTGGCACGATCTTGGCTCACTGCAACTTCTGCCTCCTGGGTTCAAGCAATTCTCCTGCCTCAGTCTCCCCGAGTAGCTGGGACTACAGGTGCATGCCACCACACCCAGCTAATTTTTTTGTATTTTGAGTAGAGATGAAGTTTCACCATGTTGGCCAGGCTGGTCTCGAACTCTTGATCTCAGGTCATCCGCCTGCCTAGGCATCCCAAAATGGTGAGATTACAGGTGTGAGCCACCACACCCAGCCCATCCAGTGACATAATGCCTTAACCATCTAGGAATACAGTCTAGTATGTTTCAGCCTCATTTTACCTAGCTCCTATTGAAGATGGAGTTTCTCTGGTTCATATGCTTCTGACATGATGAACCAGTAGCAAGTTATATCCAGAACTGCTCACTGCAGAGGATTCTCTTTTCTAGCTGTGCCATAAAAATTATGCTCTCTATAACGGTAGTAGATTTAGGTGAAGTGAAGCCCCCTCACTGCCTCCCTACCCCTTGCAAACTGCTGGAAGCAACACCTTGAGCATGGTGAGGAGGGCATGACATTGTTGCCTGCCTTGCTGCTGTTCACCTCTACATGCTAAGTCACTGCACACCTCGCAGCGGAGCTCTTCCTCAGTACTCAGCACCACAGTCTGGAGGCCAGCAGCCATGTATGCAGAATGGGCCAGTGAGGAGAGCACTCTGCGGGGACACAGGAGGGTTGGCCAGTTTCCTCACTGCCTGACCCTGCCTGCAGCCCTCACCTTGCACGTCCAGCATGTCCATCTGCAGGATGCTGCCGAACTCATTCTCCACCACACTCTCCAAGACCACGCTACACGGCTAATGTCACAACTGTGGGTGGATGCTCAGGTGAAAAAACTGAATTACAGGTTCTGCTCTGGAAAGCCCTCTACCCTAGACCTCACCACCACTTCCTTCCAGACCCAAATGTCACACCACTGCCATCAGGCCCACCTTGATGTTCTGGTTTTTTTTTTTTTTTTTTTTTTTTTTTGAGGCAGAGTCTGGCTCTCTTGCCCAGGCTGGAGTGCAGTGGCCGGATCTCAGCTCACTGCAAGCTCCGCCTCCCGGGTTCACGCAATTTTCCTGCCTCAGCCTCCCGAGTAGCTGGGACTACAGGCGCCCGCCACTTCGCCCGGCTAGTTTTTTGTATTTTTTTAGTAGAGACGGGGTTTCATTGTGTTAGCCAGGATGGTCTCGATCTCCTGACCTCGTGATCCGCCCGTCTCGGCCTCCCAAAGTGCTGGGATTACAGGCTTGAGCCACCGCGCCTGGCCTCACCTTGATGTTCTGATGTGATCCTCTCCGTGGAAGCTCTTGTGGTTTTTTAATTCAGAAAATGGAGGAAGTACGATGCTGGTAGCTGGACGGTGGACGCAAATGGGTTGGGTGGCTGGCTTGGCCAGCAGCGTCTTGTCACCCAGAACCTGGTGAGCCAACTGGCAGCCTGCAGCCCCAGAGGTCCAGGCATTCACCATCCTCTATCCTCCTCCCCTTTCTCCCTCCCCCAGCTCATTCACTTGTATATCACACTGGCCCCCTGGGCCACCAGCCCTTTCTCATGTCCCCACACTCATCAGGCAAGGGCCTCACTGTGTGTGGCTGCCAGGCTGAAGATGGGGGTATGTCATCTTGACTAGGTGTGCCATTTACATAGCCTGCGAAAACATGGCCCTCCGACCCTAACCTTATATTATGCAAATGTGGCTTCTACCTGGAGGTCACCATGACACCTACACATGTGCTTTCACCTGATGGCCACTATGATACCCGCACACGTGGTGACAAGAAATAGAGAACAGAATCCGCCATATTGAATGTACCTGGCTTCCAGGTACAGCTGCCGGCATTTACATATGAAAGCTTCTAGTTTGAATATCTAAGTTTGCAGGTCAGACTTTTCAGGTTGCTTTTGGTTAGAGAATAATTGATTTGGAGGCTGCTTTTTACTAAAGAGAAATTCCACTGAGAATTAACTTTTACCCTTTCTAGTTGTCTAAAAATAATTTCTTAACAACTCCTTTATTATGCCCCACTCAAGAGATGTAACCCTAGCTGTTGGTAGAGGGTGTTGGATGGTGATTCTTTTTGACTACTTCCTGCTGTAAAGGGGCATTATGTGGGGCAACAGCAGTTGGGGCTCCTCCTGAGGTTGATCTAGGGGTTCTTGGAAGAATTGCATATCCATGTGTGGCTCTGTTTGCAGCATCATTTGAAGTTTGATTGCTTCTAGGCAAAAAGAGATAAATTTTACAAGAAAGTTTAAAATATAGGGTTAGAATATGAGTATTAAGATTACCACTGACGGGGCGCAGTGGCTCACGCCTATAATCCCAGCACTTTGTGAGACCAAGGCAGGCAGATCATGAGGTCAGGAGATCGAGACCATCCTGGCTAACACGGTAAAACCCCATCTATACTAAAAATACAAAAAAAAAAAAATTAGCCCGGCGTGGTGGTGGGCGCCTGTAGTCCCAGCTATTCAGGAGGCTGAGGCAGGAGAATGGCGTGAACCTGGGAGACAGAGTTGCAGTGAGCCGAGATTGCACCACTGCACTCCAGTCTGAGCAACAGAGCAAGACTTAGTCTCAAAAAAAAAAAAAAAAAATTATCACTAATACTGGGGGTGCTATAGACCATAACGATGACAGTAGAGTTTGATATCTGTTAGTTATCCCAATGTACTGTAATACCGGTTTGCCTCTACTAGATGTCTCTTTACATTACCAGAAATGTTAATATAAAAGTAACATTTTCCTTGAGAAAAACATACATTTTCCCCCTTTGATTAGCAATTAGGGAATAATTTTAGGTTTAGGCCATTTTTTTATAACTTGTGATATGATTGAGAGAAATACGTTATTGAGTGGCTAAAATAACTTTAGTGTTAACCTTGGCAATTCCTAAGTTCTCTTATGACTTCCGTAGACAATCTTACAATGTATTTTAACTTTCTGACTTGTCCTAAACATCCTTCCTTTAAACAGCCAGTCATTTTCTTTTCTTTTTTTTTTTTTTTTTTTTTTTTTTTGAGACGGAGTCTCGCTCTGCCGCCCAGGCTGGAGTGCAATGGCCGGATCTCAGCTCACTGCAAGCTCCGCCTCCCGGGTTCACGCCATTCTCCTGCCTCAGCCTCCCGAGTAGTTGGGACTACAGGCGCCCGCCACCTCGCCCGGCTAATTTTTTGTATTTTTTAGTAGAGACGGGGTTTCACCATGTTAGCCAGGATGGTCTCGATCTCCTGACCTCGTGATCCACCCGTCTCGGCCTCCCAAAGTGCTGGGATTACAGGCTTGAGCCACCGCGCCCGGCCCAGTCATTTTCTTTTAGGACAAGAATTGACCATACAAGATTCTTTCTTATATAAAATCTCTTTCTGAAAGTGTTTTTCCATAGCTTAGAGTACACCATATTACTAATCTTCAATAAGATGTCCTTTCAAACTTAGTGATAGTAAGTTTCTTCTCTTTTTCTTTCTTTCTTTTTGGTGGGGGGAAGGGATGGAGTTTCACTCTTGTTGCCCAGGGTGGAGTGCAATGGTGGGATCTGGGCTCACTGCAAACTCTGCCTCCCGGGTTCAAGTGATTCTCCTGCCTTAGCCTCCTGAATAGCTGGGATTACAGACATGCAGCACCACGCCCAGCTAATTTTGTATTTTTCGTAGAGATGAGGTTTCTTTATGTTAGTCAGGCTGGTCTCTGAGATAGGGAGTTTGGGAGTTCTCCTTGAGAACTCCCTATCTCAGATGATCCACCCACCTTAGCATCCCAAAGTGCTGGGATTACAGGTGTGATCCACCATGCCTGGCCTCAAAACTTTCATGCTGACTTCTTGTCTGTAACTATTACTCTTGCTGTACGTGAAACAACCTGGACTAAATATTTTCTGCAATTATTAATCCTGTTATTAAGATAATAATTAGGCAAAATATAGCAGTTGCAATTTTACAACCAGAATTTCACATTGTGGGTGCCATATAGTTCTATTGCAAATAAGAGTGAACACAATTCTTAAAAAAGTAGCATAGTAAATAATTTCTGTTTAAAACTTTACTTGCCGGCCGGGCGCGGTGGCTCAAGCCTGTAATCCCAGCACTTTGGGAGGCCGAGACGGGCGGATCATGAGGTCAGGAGATCGAGACCATCCTGGCTAACACGGTGAAACCCTGTCTCTACTAAAAATACAAAAAAAAAAAAACAACTAGCCGGGCGAGGTGGCGGGCGCCTGTAGTCCCAGCTACTCCGGAGGCTGAGGCAGGAGAATGGCGCAAACCCGGGAGGCGGAGCTTGCAGTGAGCTGAGATCCGGCCACTGCACTCCAGCCCGGGCTACAGAGCAAGACTCCGACTCAAAAAAAAAAAAAAAAAAAAAAAACTTTACTTGCCAAGATATAACATTTCCCTTTGGGGATCTACAAAGTTACAATTGCAATCCTATGTATAATTAAAATTTCCGTGGCCGGGTGCGGTGGCTCACGCCTGTAATCCCAGCACTTTGGGAGGCCGAGGCGGGCGGATCACAAGGTCAGGAGATCGAGACCACGGTGAAACCCCGTCTCTACTAAAAATACAAAAAATTAGCCGGGCGCGGTGGCGGGCGCCTGTAGTCCCAGCTACTCGGGAGGCTGAGGCAGGAGAATGGTGTGAACCCGGGAGGCGGAGCTTGCAGTGAGCCGAGATCGCACCACTGCACTCCAGCCTGGGCGACAGAGCGAGACTCTGTCTCAAAAAAAAAAAAAAAAAAAAAAAAAAATTTCCTTGCAAATATGCATTAAAAAGAAGTGCTAATATTTGGTGGTAAATTTTGAGAGGAAAGGTAGAAATGACAAAAAGTATCAGATGAGGTAGGAATGGGGTTGAGCAAGGTGCATAACCCTCACTCAGTTACTTATCTTTTTATGATTTTCAGCTTAAGGTCTTCTATTTCTTCACATTTATATTCAGGACGTTCCTCCAAGGGCTTTTACCTTCAGCTCTTCAGGCTTTGATTTGCATGTGATGTATTCAGAATTTGATACCTGAAATTTGACTGCTGACGGGGTTGAAAGAAGAACTATGTAAAAGCCTTCCCAGCTTGACTTATGGAAAGAGAGAGAGGGGAAAATTTGTAATAATACCAAATATCCTGGGTTAAATACAGAAGGTCCTATTTATTGGGGTTGGGCTTCTGCTAGTTGTATCAATTTCTGCTGAAAGGGAGCTAGAGAGGTTACATGCTTAACCAACATAGAAGTTTTCGCTTGAAAATAATCTCTGAGCACAGTGATAAGTTTTATCCTTTTCTAAATGAAAAGCTTAGCAAAGGATTTTAAGGACTTTCCATTGGCTGGAGGCTGTCAAATGGAGTTTGACATCACCTGACTGTAGTCATCCAGAGGGCTGGGAAGAATACCCTCAAGAAGTGGCCTATTTTATTTCTGCAGGGGAATACTGAGGTTTAATTTCTGTTATGGAGTCTTCCTAAATTAGAAGATATTGAAGTGTGTTGATGTCTTAAGGCTTCCTTGCCGCTGACTTAGCAGCCTGATCAGCTAACCTATTTCCTTTGGCTACTTTATTTGTTCCTTTGTGATGTTTCCTATAATGTGTCACAACTATTTCTTGTGGAAGAAAAACTGAGGATAATAACTTTCTAATTTTTTGGTGATATAAGAGATTCATCAGTGTTAAAAGAATGTCTTTCAAATGACAGCATGAGCATGGAGAGCTACGAAAGCATACTTGGAGTCAGTGTAAATGTTAGCTACCTTCCTCTTACTTAATTTAAGCGCTCTTGTAAGAGCTACTTGTTCAGCTAATTAAGTGCTTGTGCATCAGGAGAGATGTTATTTAGAGTGACGACTGCTTATTCCGCCTCACGTATTTCTTGCTTTACTGGCTGTTAGCTAAGGGATCCCCCTGGAGGACAGTAATTTTGCCACATTATGTTGGGTGTAAACAATTACATTATTTTCTAGGGTTGATTTGGAGGCTTTTCTGACTAGTACAGCCATTGCGACAATGGCTTGAAAGCACGTGTAAACAATAGGTCCTCTTAACTGCAATGAAGGGGTGGAGAAAAATATTAGATTAGATTTTTTCCTGAGATTCTCTTTATAGTCATGCTATGGGAGGAGGGGAGATCTGAATTAGAGTGGAGAAAAGAGAGAGACTGGCTCTAGTGTTTAAAAGGAGGTTTACTTTCCTTCCTTTAATTTCCAGAATCACCTGGGGTCTCCTCTGCTCTAATGGCAGTTTGGGCTGTTAGAGCCAAGGTTTGAGCCCTGGGACACTCAGTCCTGCTGGACCATCTGTGAGACTGGTTCTGAGCCCATTGATCTTCACTTCTGTGGGCAGTTTGATCTCCATTGGTCACCACCACAGGCTGGACAGGATGAATATGGCTTCCTCTTGCCATCTGGGGACTCCTTCTTGAAGTACCCTGGCTTGCCACACTGATAGTAACTAGTAGATGCACATTGGAGATCCTGCACTTTCCAAGCCTGCAAAGAAGCTACTAGAGCCTTTGTCAGTCTCCTGTGCTTTCTCTCTCTCTAGAGCCTCTTCTTGGTTTCTATTACAAAAGACCAAAGTGGCCACCTTCAGGAGGGTCTTTTAGGTGCTATTGGTCCTATAGCTTGCTTCTGTAGTTTCCTTCTAATATATGAAGCTGACTGTGTAATAAACTTGTCCTTTAGAATGAGCTGTTTCTCAACCAAATCAGGGGATAAGGAGGGTGCCCTGTTAGTGCCTCTCGGCAATTCCATAAAGGCTGCAGGATTCTCATCTGGCTTTTGGTCTATCAGACACAGTTTAGAACAGTTAGGAAGTTTGGTCTTAGTTCTTTGCAGACCCTCTAAAATGCATATGAAAAAGTGTTTCCTTTTCCATTCATCCGCAGAGCTACTGGAGTCCCAATAATGGTTGTCAAGAGAAACTGCTTCACTCCTATTGGAAATCGTGTTTTTGCTATTTCTTCATGTTCCCTATCTCCTTTTGGTGTATTATAGGAGTTATATTGCTCATTTCTGAAAATCTCTGCTGCCTGCAGAGCTGCCTGCTTTTCAGCTGTGGTTGGGGTTTGGTTTAGAAGCTGCATAACATCCTTTCATGTGAGGAGATACACTTGAGCAAAATTCTGGAAACCTTCTTAAACCTATTAGAGTTGTCAGAGAATTGGCCCAAGCTTTCCTTTACTTCCCTAAGATCCCATAATAAGAAGGGAACTTGAGGTGGCCCCAAATAAGGGAAGTTCCCAGTTGGTTCTCCTGTAAGTTGCTTTTCTAATTCTGGGGGATTATTCTCTATTGTCCTGCCTGATATGCCTGTTAAAATAGCGGGGTTGATTTTACAATGCTTGCAAAGGTTCAGTAAAAATGCCATGCCCTTACCTTGTGCAAAAGAAAATGAGTTGCTTTTCTCTTCAAAGTCCTGAGGTTAAAGAATTTCTAGTGTTTCACAGTGCACTCCAGAGTGGTGCAAGCTGAAGACGGTCTGTTATCCATCTAGAAAAAGAAGTGAGAATAAAAGCATCCTTTTAGTTTTCCTTGTCTCATTGTTACCCAGGGTGGAGGGGAAGACAGTGTGAGTGTCTCCATGACCATTCTCTTTTCTTGGTTCCTGGCACCACGTTAAATATTCTGCCCATGGTTGTAGGTGTGACTTTCCAAGCCACGAAACCAGATGAACTAAGTGATGGGATTAACCGTGCTTTATCCATGCAACCTCAGCTTATCCACCTGCCATCCCCTTTGACTTTCTAAAAATGTGTGATCTTCCTGGCTCCCCAAAAAATGAATCTCCACAGAGGCTGAAATAGTCGCCTTTGGGCAAGGTTTCTTTAAAAAAGGGAATGTGCTAGATTGCCTGCTATTATGGCTCATAATAAAACATTCACCCTTAAGAAAGTGTTTCTGGTTAAAATTCTCCTTACTAATTAAGTACTATTCTAATTGGAGACAGATTAGGTGGCTTAAATGAAGGTAGGGACCTAATGGAGATTTTTCCTACTGATGGGACAGTATCAGAGCTAAAATTTGGCTATGGAGGTCATTTTACTCCTAATTGTTGAAGGCAGAGCTTTCCCATTCACAGGAAGGATTTTTCTAGCAGCACAAAAAGAATTAGGAAACTAGGCCAGGCATGGTGGCTCACGCCTGTAATCCCAGCACTTTGGGAGGCTGAGATGGGCAGATTATCTGAGGTCAGGAGTTCAAGACCAGCCTGACCAATGTGATGAAACCCCGTCCCTACTAAAAATACAAAAATTAGCCAGGCATGTTGGCATGCACCTACCTGTAAGCCCAGCTACTCTGGAGACTGAGGCAGGAGAATTGCTTGAACCCGGGAGATGGAGGCTGCAGTGAGTCAAGATCATGCCATTGTACTCCATCCTGGGCAACAAGAGCAAAATTCCGTCTCAAAAAAAAAAAAAAAAAAAAGGTAAAAGAAAAAGAATTATGAAACTGCAGTGTTATGGTAAAGGACCAAGTGTCTCATGAAGAGAATTTCTATTTTCACTAGGTGGCACTGTTGGCTTAGAAATACCATGTGCTCACAAGAGAAAAGATAGATGCTTATTGAGTTACTATCTGCAGCGTTTACCAATCTTTCCTAACAGAAGTGTTTCCCTGAACTGTAAAAATTCCCGCACATTGCACACACAGAGACAATAGGACACATCGTGACAGCAGATAGAAAGAAAGGAAAATTAGGGAAAATTTTGTGACAGGATAGCTGAAGATCATTTACCAACTCCCGGATGGGCTGTCAGAGGCCGGGTTCAGTCCAGAAGCCCTTGAATAATGTCAGAATGTGCCCTGGACAGTAATCCTTAGTTGCTTCAGACTTCTCCCAGCCTCACATGATGGTTAGGACCTCAGTGAATAAAACTGGTTTGAAGAAAGCATTGAGATTAAAGGACAGATTTGAGGTTCACTCCATACTCACCAATCTGATGTTTGTATCTTCAGTTCTGATCCTGATCCCAAGTGAGAACCCCCAAATGAAATAGCTTTGTTCTCTGGGCATCTACCCGTGGTTCTTTGTCTTGCATCGAGAAAGAATTCAGGACACAAACACACACAAGCAGTGGGTTTAGAAGCAGAAAGCTTAATAGACAGAAAGAAGAGAGAGACAGAAAAATCTTCGTCATTCTGAGAGAGTGTGCTGCCCAGGACAGGGTCTTCAATCTGGGGCAGAATGTGATTGATTTTGTATAGTGGCTTGAGGAGGCAGTGATTTATTTACATAGGTTATGATTAATTTACAGGGGATTTGTTTGACTAGGTGTGCCAATTACATAGACTGTGAAAAGAAAGGCCCTTAAAGTATCCACCCATACCAGAAGGTATTGGGATGCCCTTTGGTTTTGGCATGTGGGTGAAGTTCACCTGCCAGATATCCCTTCCCATCCTTTGGGTTCAAAGAGGAATAAGCTGTCTGTTGAAAAGATTATGTTTAAGATAAACTTCATAAGCCTTAACAACCTGTTGAGCTGTTTTGCATAATTTCTCCCCTGAAAACAATCTCTGGGCATATTGGTAAGTTTTATCCTTTCTGAAGTGGAAAGCTTGGTGAAGGATTTTAAGGACTTTCCATTGGCTGGAAAGATATTTCCAGAAGGTATTGGATGCCCTTTGGATTTGACATGTGGGTAAAGTTTTTCTGCCAGATCTCCCTTGAATACCTTGCCATTCTTTGGGTTCAAAAAGAAAGAAGCTGCCTGTTGTGGAGATTATCTTTCAGATAGACTTCACAAGACTTAACAACCTGTTTGATTATTTTGAATAAGTTCTCTCCTGAAAACAATCTCTGGGCATATTGATAGGTGGTATCCTTTTCCAAGTGAAAAGCTTGGTGAAGCATTTTAAGGATTTTCCATTGGCTGGAGACTGGTGAGTGGAGTTTGCCAGTCTCTGACTCTAGTTATTATGAGGTCTAGAAAGTGTACCCTTGAGTAATGACCAATTTTATCTCTGCAGGAGAGTACTGAGGCCTAATTTTTTCTTTTGGAGGTCTAATTTTTCTTGTGGAGCCTCCCCAAATTAGAGGGGTATGAAGTGTGTTGATGCCCTGAAGCTTCCTTGCTGTCAACTTAACTGCCTGATCAGCTAAAATATTTCCTTCGGCTACTTCTTCTGTTTTCTTTTGTTGTTCCTTACAATGCATTACTGCTCTTTTGTGGAAGGAAAATTGAGGATGATAACCTGTTAATTTTTTGCTTTTCATTTGACTTTGGATTTTTGCACTCCTAATATTAGGGTGTTACAGGGTTTGAGGAGGCCCTAGATTATTATTAATAATGGCTTCTAGCCTTTTTTTAGCCTTTGGTTTTAGGAGATATTTTTTCTGGTTAGAAAAGAAAGTGGAATCCACCAGGCATGTTGGCTTACACCTGTAATCCCAGCACTTTGGGAGGCTGAGGTGGACAGATCACTTGAGGTCAGGAGTTTGAGACCAGCCTTGTCAACATGGTAAAACCCTGTCTCTACTAAGAAAAGAAAAGAAAAGAAAAGAAAAGAAAAGGAAAAAGAAAAGAAAATTAGCCAGGTGTGGCAGTGCATGCCTATAATCCCAGTTACTTGGGAGGCTGACAGAATTGTTTGAACCCTGGAGGTGGAGGTTGCAGCGAGCCGAGATTGTGCCATTGCACTCCAGCCTGGGAAAGAAGAGTGAAAACTCTGTCAAAAAAAGGAAAAAAAGAAAGGGAGAAAGAGAGAGAGAGAGAGAAGAAGGGAGGAAGGAAGGAAGGATCCTTAAGGTGGATCCAGACTGCCCTCATGTTTGCAGCTTGACCTATTCTCCTTTGAATTGCTCACACTTCTGGATTAATATTATCTATTATCAGGGAAAGACAAAGAATTTTTCCTGGCGCCGTAAGGATGCTGGTCTCCATGTGAGCTAGAATGTCTCTACCTAATAGAGGAGTGGAACTTTCGGGTATGATTTAAAAGCCATGCATAAATAATAGGACCTTTTAACTGCAATTAAGGGGTTGAGAAAAATATTGGATTAGAATTTTTCCTGAATTGTCTCTCATGGTCATCCTATAGAAAATGAGGAGAAGATTAGAGAGAAGAGAGAGGCTGACTCCAGTTTCCGGAAGAAGGTCTACCTTCCTTTTTTCGATTTTCAGAATCACCTGGGGATCCTGTGCTGTAATGGCAGTTTGAGCCATTGGAACCAGGGGTTTGAGCCCCGGGACCCGTAAGTCCTTCTGGACCATGCCACAGGCTGGACAGGGTTGAGGTGGATTCCTCTTGGTGCCTGGGCACTCCTTCTCAAGTGCCCTGACTTGCCATGTGGGGAGCAGCTAGTGGATGCACCTTGGGATCCTGGACTTTGTAAGCCTGCAAAGCAGCTACTAGAGCCTTTGCCCTTCTCTTGTGCTTTCTCTCTTTCTTGGGGGACTCCTCCTGGTCCCTATTATAAAAGACAAAGGTGGCCACCCTCAGGAGGTTCTCCAAGGTGCTGTCTGCTCCTATAACCTGCTTCTGCAGTTTTCTTCTATCAGGAGCTGCCAGTGCAATAAACTTGTTCTTTAGGATTAGTTGTCTCTTAACTGAATCGGGGGATAAAGAAGTGTGTTTTATTAGTGCCTCTCTCAGCCTTTTCCAAAAAGGCTGCAGGATTCTCATCTAGCTTCTCGTCTGTCATGGACAGTTTAGAGTAATTAAGAGGATTGGCCTTAGTTCTCCATAGGCCCTTCAATATGCACCTTAAGAAGTGTTTGATTTTCTATTTATCTGTGGCATCACTGGGATTACAATCAGGATTCTCAAGAGTTACTGCCTCTCTTTCTATTAGGAATAATGTTTCTCCTATTTTTTTATTCATTATTTTATTTTTTCCTTTTTGGCCTACTACAGGAGAAATATTGCTCAGCTCCAAAATTCTCCACTGCCTGCAGACCTTCCTATTTTTCAGGTACAGTGAGGGCTTAGCTTAGGAGCAGTATAACATCCCTCTATGTAAGGTCAAACACCTGAGGTAAATTTTAAAAGTTTCTATATACCTACTGAGGTCATCAGAAAATCGGCCTATCTCCCTTTATTTGACTAAGGTTCTGTAATGAGATGGGAATTCGAGGGGGTCCTGAATAAGGGGGATCCTCAGATGGTTCTCCTGGAAGTTGCTTCTCTAATTTTGGAGAATCATTCTTATGGGCCTGGTTGATATGACTGCTAAAAGAGCTGGGTTCATTTTGCAATGCTTGCAAAGGTCTAGTAAGAATGTCATGCCCTTGTGCAAAAGAAAATAAGACACTGCTTTTTTTTTTTTCCCCATGTCATGGGGTTAAAGGAGTGCCAATGCTTCTGAATGCACTCAAGAGGAATGCAGGCCAAAGATGGCTTGTTACCCACTAGAAAGAAAAGAGAAAGGCATCCTTTTAGTCTCCTTCCTTTCCCTTGAAGTGGCCCAAGGTGGAAAGACAGTGGTTTTGACTGTGGTGGGACACTCTGCTCCTAAAAAATTCACAAAATCAGAAACTCCTTGAGCTATATTTCTAGTTACTATTGGCATTTTCTGATCTTGCCTAACAGGATTACTTTCCTGAACTGTAAAAAATCCTGCAGCATTGCACACGAAGAGAGGATAGAAGACATGGTGGTCACAGATAGGAAAAAAGAAAACTGTGATAGGGAAAGTTTGGAAATCCTGTTGCCAACACCCAATCAAGCAGTCAGAGGCTGGGGTCAGTCCAGAAGCCTTCAGATAAAACCAGGGTGCGGCCCAGGAAGGAAATTCTCAATTACTTCAGGACCTCTACCAGTCCCAAGTGATGGCTAGGTCCTCAATAAACGAAAAGAAGTTCGAAAAATAACCAATATTCACAGCAACCTGAGGGCACTGGGGGATTCATTATGTTCTCCCCTGTCATCTGAGACTTGAGAATGGCAGCTCACCCTAAAGGCATTCAGATGGCCATAGGATGCCTGGCATTTCTGATTTTATTTGATTTAAAATGTAGGGTGAGACCCTCAAAATAAAAGAATAAATAAATAAATAAATAAATAAATAAATAAATAAATAAAAAGTTGGAGTCTACTTTTTAAAAAAATTTTTTTGACAGTCTTGCTCTGTCACCCAGGCTGAAGTGCAGTGGCATGATCTCTGCCTCCTGGGTTCAAGTGATTCTCCTGCCTCAGCCTTCTGAGTAACTGGGATTATAGCCATGCACCACTACACCTGGCTATTTTGCATTTTTAGTATAGACAGGGTTTCACCATGTTGGCCAGACTGATCTCGAACTCCTGACCTCAAGAGATCCTCCCACCTCGGCCTCGCAAAGTGCTGGGATTACAGGCATGACCCACTGCACCTGTCCGAGGTCTGCTTTTATAGTCACCCTTCTGATAATCCTGGACAAGCCCCTACAATGAAGCAGTGTCATTCATCTGGGGTAATACCTGAGGTTCTTTGCCTCACAGCAAGAAAATTAAGGATGCAAACACATGAGGAGTGAGGTTAAGAGTAGAGGTTTAATAGGCAAAAGAAAAAGAAAACCTCTCTCTCCTACAGAGACAGATGGGCTCTCCAGCAGGTCTTCCAGTTCTGTGGTGAAACGTGTGGAGTTTTATAGATGAACTTGAGGAGGTGCTGTTTGATTTACATAGGGCCCAAAAGATTGGTCAGACCAGGTGTGTCATTTATATAGTGTGTGAAGAAGCTGGCCACTCTACTTTAATTTTCTATTATGCAGATGGGTTCTTTACCTGGCCAGTGCCATGTTGCCTGTTCCTTTACTGTACATGTGGTTGACCAAAAAAAAGGGGGAATATGGTGCTTCCATTTTGAAAATGCTTGGCCCCAGGTAGCCTTTTCCTATTGGCACAGCTGCCGACATTCATCCATGCAAGATTCCAGCTTGCTTATCTATGTTTGCAGCTGGATTTTACAGGCTGCTCTTTGCTGGAAAAAAATCATTTGGGAGCTGCTTCTTGTTAAAACGGAAGCTTTGCTGAGGACTCTTATCCTCACAATCTGCCTAAATAACTTCTTTTGTGCTCCTGTATCAACAAAAGCAAAGCATAGAATGATGATTGACTGGGCCTGGGGGTGGAGAAGATGTTGGCCATAAGTAGTAAGTACTCCCTACACTTTTTTAACTTAACAAATAAGTTATTCTCCTCTCAGTTTTGATTCACTAGGAAATTGAATCATATTCTGAAAAATCAAAACTGAAGGAATATTTGTTAAAGCAATAAAGGTTTTATACTGAAATTTTAGAGGCTTAGAAAAATAATATATTTACTGCTCATATCACAATCCCTACAGGTTGTTTTGTTTTGTTTTTTCTGGTTAAGGGGACTTCTAAATAATCTTTCAGGGATTATATCTTCTTTACTCTTCTACCTGCATTCTCCTTTCTTCAGCCAACAAATGATGCAGAGAAGACACATTTGCTTCTTACCCAAACATAACTTTTACCATTAGTCAATGTGGGTAGAGCTGAGAATAGCAGTTTCCTGGCAGGACAGCCACTTCTCAGCAATAAACACCACACTGAAACAAAAGTATAAATCTTTCATCAAAACCTAATGTATTTTAAGCAAAATAAGTATATGCATCAATAATAAAATGCTCATGGTAAAATATTTCTTTGGTTGATTTCTACTGAGCTCAGGTAATATGTCACTGAAAGTTAGCAAATATCTAGCAGGAAAAAAATATTTGAAATAAGCATATTGTGAATGAAGTTATTCTGTCAAGAGAAGAAAAATATGATGACCTCATACTAAGTCTCATCTACAGTTACACAATGTCAAATGCAACTTTTTATTTTAAAAGTAGTTCATATAAGTATTCCACTTGTATTTACTTTTATTTTATATAAGTATTCCATTTATATCAGCTTCCTTCATTATTTCAATGTCCTCTCCATTTTATATCAGGGGAAAACAGTCCAGCTGGTTTCAGGAAAGCACATGGTGCTGTTGCTCCTTTAATGATGATGATAAAGAGCACTTGTTTGGTTGATACTCCTGTGCCAAACACTGTTATTTGGCCCAAAGTATTGGTTTTCTATTTCTCTCTAAATTTAGTAATAAAATAAAATTCTTGGCTAAGAAGACTTGATCTTATTCAAATATGTCTTATGAAATTTGGTTAAGTGTTTCTGACCTACCTGGAATATGGGAATTTTTTACAAATCCAAATTGAGTACTTTAAATAAACAATCTTTTACTAAAAGGCTTTGCAAGGCAGAGTAAGATTCATAAAATTTCTTTATAATATGAAAGAAATGTGTTAACCACGTTCCCAGTAATCACTCTGAACACAGCATTCTCAGTTCCCCGGAATTCACCCTTAGTCACAAAGGAGAAATTGGTATCCCTGTAAACAGGCACAAGAAGGTGCTGAGTGGAGGTGCACCAGGCTGCACATCAATGCTTTCCACATGCACCAATTAGCGTCCTAATTTTATTGAACTGTCATTTGCATGACTAGATACTTACTGAATCTAGTCATGCTATTTTTTTGACAGCTCCTGGCATCTGTTATCCATTAGTTTTATGCAATTATTTGCCTAGCTGAAAAAACAACCTTTTGTTAATTTACTCTAAATTGAGAAACTAGATTTGCAATCTTTAATTTTTTCAATGTTAAAGCAAATCAGAGAAGCAAAATGTGTATATGTAGAATGCATTTTCCTGCCTATTACAATGTTCTTGTATTGCCTTGGAAACCCTAAAAAGCCACCTAAAAATATTCTTTTAAAAATCTTTAGCCAGGATTTCAGACTTCAAAATATTAAAAAACTTAATAATTGAGCAAAACCAAAGTCTTGTGTTTGCATGTTAGTAATCTAGCCATTTTAAAAAGCACAGCAATTATGACCAATTATTGAAAAGATATGGTTTTAATTTTATCCCATTCAAATGTTTTTGCTAATTGTTCTTTTATGTTAATCTACGAGAAACTATCCGCATAACTTTTCCTGCATTCAGGAAATATTTATATTAGGCTGGGCATAGTGGCTCACGCCTGTAATCTCAGTACTTTAGGAGGCCAAGGTGGGAGGATCATATAAAGCCAGGAGTTTGTGACCAGCTTGGCCAATATGTAAAAACTCAATTTCTACTAAAATACCAGAATTAGCCAGGTATGGTGTTGCACATCTGTAGTTCCAGCTACTCAGGAGGCTGAGGCATGAGAATCGTTTAAACCCAGGAGGTGGAGGTTGCAGTGAGCCAAAATCAAACCACTAAACTCCAGCCTGGGCTGTTGTGGCAAGTTGTTTTTTCTCAGTGGCTCTTTTTGTTCCTCTGTAAAATGAGAATATTTATAATACCTATGGTATTAAGTTATTGGGAGAATTAAATTCATTGACACATATATAGCGTTATGGTTAGTGCTCAGTACAAACTATTAGGAAGATATTTAATGCTGAATTGCATTAATACCTGCTTAACACAGAAGTATCCTTTCATAACACAAATTTTTCAACTAGTAATAAATACATATTTAAATTAATTTTAAAAAATTTTGACACAGATACTGAATGGAATACTATTCAGCCTCAAAAAGAGGAAAATCCTATCATGCAAAAAAATATGGATAAATTCAGAAGACATTACGCTAGATGGAAGAAGTCTGAGACAGAATAATACTGCATGACCTCATTTATATGTAGAATCTAATAAATTTTAACTCACAAAAGTAGAAAGTGGAACAATGGTTACCAGTTGTTTCACTGGTATGGTGAGAAGAAAATAGGGAGTTGTTGGCTGGGCGTGGTGGCGCATGCCTATAATCCCAGCTACCCAGGAGGCTGGGGCAGGATAATTGCTTGAACATGGGAGAGGGAGGATGCAGTGAGCCGAGACTGCACCACTGCACTCCAGCCTGGGCAACAGAGTGAGACTCCATCGAAAGAGGGGAGGGGAAGGGAGGGGGAGTTGTAGACCAAAGCATACAAAGTTTCAAATAGACAGGGTAAATAGGTTTTGAGATATATTGCACAGCAGTGTGACTACAGTAAACTGTAATGTATTGTATATTTCAAAATGACTAAGAGTAAATTTCAAATATCTCACCACAAAAATGATAAGACAATTGATGTTACTTAACTGGACTTTTTCATTCCATATTATATACATATACTAAAACTTCATATTGTTCCCCATAAATGTATACAACTCTGATTTGCCAATCAAAAATACTAATACTTTTTTAGAACCAAAGACCAAAAAAAGCTTTAAGAAATTTGGCCAGAGAAGAAAATGCTTGTTCATCTTAAAATTTCAGGAAACACACACACACATATGTGAATATATGATAATTTGGCAAGGATAGTATTAGAAACATTCAACTACTATACAGCCTCAGACTGACTGAGTAGAACGAACATAGGTACAATCACTGATGTGGTTACCTGGTTTTTAGGCTTAACATTGATCACAATCTAACAGAATTGACAAATAAGAGCTAAATATTCTGTACATTTGCCATGTGTTGGATGCTCTTCTGGCACATTATTTGTATTACCTGCTTTAATTTTAACAAAACCCTAGGATTTAGGCACCATTATCCTCACTGTACAGCTGAAGGGTCAAGCAGCCCATAAACAGCAGAACTGAGATGCAATCAGGAACCACTTGATACCGAGTTTCACTCTTAACTATTATACCCTCTCATCCATTTTGGCTTTGAATTTTCCAATTTAGTAGACATAAAGAGGAATTTACAAACCACTTCTTTTTACCCTTAGATAGTATGTAGAACTTGATTTTGGTTTAAAGTACTCATTTCTAAGCCTAATGAACAAATGTGAAGTTTCTTTTAAACTTATTTTTAAAAAGCTAATTTTATTGCTTTTTCACTTTTTTTTTTTTTTTTTTTTGAGACGGAGTCTTGGTTTCTCACCCAGGCTGAGTGCAATGGTGAGATCTTGGCTCACTGCAACCTCTGCCTCCCAGGTTGAGAGGGTATAATAGTTAAGAGTGAAACTCGGTATCAAGTGGTTCCTGATTGCATTTCAGGTTCAAGTGATTCTCCTGACTCAGCCTCCTGAGTAGCTGGGATTACAGGTGCCCAAAACTACACCCAGGTAATTTTTGTATTTTTAGTAGAGATGGGGTTTCACCATGTTAGTCAGGCTGGTCTCAAACTCTGACTTCAGGTGATCCACCCGTCTTGGCTTCCCAAAGTGCTGGGACACCTGGCCACTTTTTCACTTCTATTAGGAAAAAATATTAAAGCTTCTGTTACTGCAAACTTACGAATTTTGTACAAATCTAAACAGTGCTAATTTTAAAAGGCCTGGGCTTGGAGAGGTGGCTCACATCTGCAATCCCAACACTTTGGGAGGCCAAAGTGGGTGGATCACGTGAGGTCAGGAGTTTGAGACCAGCCTGGCCAACATGGTGGAATGCTGTCTCTACTAAAAATACAAAAATTAATGAGGCATGGTGGCAAATGCCTGTGATCCCAGCTACTTGAGAGGCTGAGGCAAGAGAATCACTTGAACCTGGGAGGCAGAGGTTGCAGTGAGCCAAGATTGCACTCCAACCTGGGCAACAAGAGGGAAACTCTGTCTCAAAATAAATAAATAAATAAATAAATAATCTGTATGCTTAGGGTTATAAAAACCTATTCTCCACCTATACTTAGGAGATAAATAACTGCTTTCCAGTAAACCCAGTGGGGGCAACTGTGATTCACAATCATAAGCTATTAAAATATTAATACTATCATTTAGATAAAACTTTTTGGTATCTCCATGTTCAAGTTGTTTAATTTATAATAATTCAGGGACTATAAATTTTTATAAACTATAAAAAAGCTAAAAATATAAAGTATCAATTTACATTTCTATATGTTGAAATACTGCCATTATTTATTGTTGACATAACACATTTCAGATGTTTTGGTTGTAGAAACTAGAAATGTCATGGTTAACTCTGCTTTATTTCCTGTCTTCTTATTTCACACAAACACAGCAGCACAAAGAAAGCCAGAAATGCTACACATTCATTGCAAACACACCAGCACTTTTCTAGGGAAAATATATGTGTGAGCATATTAATATAAGATTCATGGCTTTTTAAAGTACAGACTTCTATATGATAGATAATAAAGACAAAATTTTAAACACTGCAATAGATTTTAAAAAGTACTCTAAAAAATACTTTCTGACCCATTATTTCTACTTCTTGTGATGGAGTAAGCATTTGCAGCAGTGTGGTCTGAAACTACTCTTTGATTCATTATTCTTAGGCTATGGACATTAGACTTTTATGCATTTTTTTAAGAAAAATGTCTTCTTTTCCTAATGAAAGAATTTAGCATGATTTTCACAATCTCACATTGTCTTTTACTTTATCTGCATACTTGGGAATAAAATATTTCTTGAGCTATAGGCCAAGAGCTTTCAGAGAGGCTAGCTTATAGAACATGGGGAGACCTGGTATAAAAACATTTACCCCTATGCTCAAAGGGGCAAATGATTCCATCTCTCAACCCTAATTACAACTAATTCAGAACTGGAGAAATGTAACATGGCATTATACCACGAAACATTTTATTATTTTCAGATTCAGGTGGTACATGTGCAAATTTGTAACAAGTATAAATCAGGACGTTGAGGTTTGCACAGTTAATAATTCCATTACCCATGTAGTGTACATTATACCTGATAAGCAGTTTTTCAAGGCTTGTCTCCCTTTCTTCCTTTTTAAAATTTCTAGTGTTTGTTTCCATCTTTGTTTCTATGTGCACTAAATGTTTTACCTCCCACCTGTGAGTGAAATCATGCATTTGTTTTTCTGTTCCATGTTAATTTGCATAGAATAATGGCCTTCGGCCCCGGCGCCATGGCTCATGCCTGTAATCCCAGCACTTTGGGAGGCTGAGGAGGGTGGATCACGAGGTCAGGAGATCAAGACCATCCTGGCTAACACGGTGAAACCCTGTCTCTACTAAAAATACAAAAACTTAGCCAGGCGTGGTGGCAGGTGCCTGTAGTCCCAGCTACAGGGGAGGCTGAGGCAGAGAATGGCATGAACCTGGGAGGTGGAGCGTGTAGTGAGCCAAGATCACACCTCTGCACTCCAGCCTGGGCAACACAGCGAGACTCTGTCTCAAAAAAAAAAAAAAAGAAAAGAAAAAAAGGCCTTCTGCTACATCCATGTTGCTGCAAAGGACATTACTTTATTCTCTGTGGACACACAGTATTCTATGGTGTATAAATGCCTCATTTTAAAATTCCAATCTAATATTCATAAGTACCTAATTCTATGTTTTTGCTACTGTAAATAGTGCTGCAATAAACATGTAAGTGCAAGTGTCATTTTGGTAAAATACTTTCTTTTCCTTTGGGTAGATACCCTAAAAAGAGGTTAATGGGTAATATGGCAATTCTATTTTTAGTTCTTTGAAAAATCTAGAAACTGTTTCACAGGGGCTGAATTTGCATTTCCACCAACAGTTTATAAAGATTTTCTTCTCTCCAAAACTTTACATCTCTATGATTAGAGATCTTGAGTAATTTTCTGCGTGTTTATTGGCAGCTTTTATGTCTTCCTTTGAGAAGTATTTATATCACTTGTCTGCTTTTTTATTAAATTTCTTTTAGATTCCATGTATTAATTCATTGCTGTATATAGTATGCAAATATTTTATTCCATATTGTAGGTTGTATGTTTGTTGATAGCTTTTTACTGTGCAAAACTTTTTAGTTTACTTAGGTGCCATTTTAAAACTTTTATTTTTGTTGCATTCATTTATAAGATGTTAGTCATAAATTCTTTCCAGAGGCCAGCGTCTAGGAGAGTACTTTCCAGGTGTTCTTCTAGGATTTTTGTAGATTGAAGACTCTCAGAGTTAAGTCTTTAATCTATCTTGAGTTACATTTTTTATGACATGAGGTAGGGATTCAGTTTTCTTCTGCATGTGACTAGCCAGTTTTTCCACTATCATTTATTAGATAGGAAGTTATTTTCCCTTTATTTCTGTACACTTTTTCAGTAAGTCAATTGTAGTAGTGTAGCTTTATTTCAGGCATCTCTCATCTTTTCTGTTGGTCTATATGTATACTTTTGTACCAGAACCATGTTATACTGATAACTGTAGCTTGCAGTACAGTTTAAAGATAAATGGGAGGTCTCCAGGTTTGCTCTTTTTGTCTAAAGTTGCTTTGACTATTTGAGTTCTTTGATTCTTCCATATTTTAGAATTTTTTTTTTTTTTTTTGAGATGGAGTATTTGTCGCCCAGGCTGGAGCATGCAGTGGCATGATCTCGGCTCACCACAACCTCTGACTCCTGGGTTCAAGAAATCCTCCCATCTCAGCCTCCTGAGTAGCTAGGATTACAGACATGCAACATCACACCTGGCTTTTTTTTTTTTTTTTTTCTTTGTATTCTTAGTAACGACAGGGTTTCACCATGTTGGCCAGGCTGGTCTTGAACTCCTGACCTCAAGTGATCCACCCACTTCAGCCTCCCAAAGTGCTGCGATTACAGGTGTGAGCCACTGCACCCAGCCTTTTTTTCTTAATTCTATAAAAAAAAATTGATAGTTTAATAGAAATAGCTCTTAATCTGTAGTTTGCTTTACGCAGCATGAACGTTTTAATTATGCTGATTCTTCAATTCATGAGCATGAAATGTCTTTCCATGTATTTGCTTTGTCTCTGATTTTTTTCAGCAGCTTTATGTTCTCCTTGTAGAAATATTTTGCTTCCTTGATATGATGCATTTCTAGGTATATTATTTTTTCTTCGCAGCTATTGTAAATAGAACTATGTTCTTGATTTTTTTCTCAGCTTGAATGTTATTGGTGCACAAAAATGTTACTCATTTCTGTATATTAATTTTGTCTCCTAAGATTTTGCTTTAGTCTTTTTTTAGGCTGAAGAGTTTTCTGGTGAAGTGTTCTAGAAAAAGAATTATATCGTCAGTGCAGATAATTTGACTTCCTTTTTTTTATTTGGATGCCTTGTTTGTTGGATTGCTCTTGCTAGGACTTCCAGAATTATGTCGAATAGGACTGTTTAGAGTGAATATTCTTGTATTATTTTTATTCTTTTTTTTTTTTTTTTGAGACGGAGTCTTGCTCTGTCGTTCAGGCTGGGGTGCAGTGGCCAGATCTCAGCTCACTGCAAGCTCTGCCTCCGGGGTTTACGCCATTCTCCTGCCTCGGCCTCCCGAGTAGCTGGGACTACAGGCGCCCGCCACCTCGCCCAGCTAGTTTTTTGTATTTTTTAGTAGAGATGGGGTTTCACCGTGTTAGCCAGGATGGTCTCGATCTCCTGACCTCGTGATCCGCCCGTCTCGGCCTCCCAAAGTGCTGGGATTACAGGCTTGAGCCACTGCGCCCGGCCGTATTATTTTTATTCTTTTTTTTTTTTTTTGAGACGGAGTCTCGCTCTGTCGCCCAGGCTGGAGTGCAGTGGCGCGATCTCGGCTCACTGCAAGCTCCGCCTCCCGGGTTCACGCCATTCTCCTGCCTCAGCCTCCCGAGTAGCTGGGACTACAGGCGCCCACAACCGCGCCCGGCTAATTTTTTGTATTTTTAGTAGAGACGGGGTTTCACCGTGGTCTCGATCTCCTGACCTTGTGATCCGCCCGCCTCGGCCTCCCAAAGTGCTGGGATTACAGGCGTGAGCCACCGGGCCCGGCTATTTTTATTCTTAAAGAGAATAAAAATAATCCAGCTTTTGCCTGTTCAGTATGATGTTGGCTGAGGATTTGTCATAGATGCCTCGTATTGAGGTATGTTTCTTGAATGCCTGCTTTTTGAGAATATGTTAATGAGTCAGTATTCAATTTTCTTGAATGCTATTTCTGCATATACTGTGGTATAATTTTTTGCTTAAAATTATCTTCACATGGTGAGTTACAGTTATTAGCTTGCATATGATGAAATATTCTTGCATTCATAGAATAAAGCTCACGTGATTGTGGCAAAATAACTTCATTTCTTTATGAACTCAGCTTCCTAGTATTTCATTGAGGATTTTTGTTTCAACGTTCATCAGGAGTATAGGCCTGTAGTTGTTTTTGTTGTTGTGCTGTCTTCACTACATTTGGTATCAAAATGATACTAATTTTACTTAGTAAGTTAGGGTGGAATCCCACCTTGGTGTTTTTTTTGGAAAACAATCAATACCACTAGGACCAGCTCATCTTTGCATATGTGGTAAAATTTTCTGTGGATTCATATGATCCAGGACTTTTTGTGGTTGGTAGTTTTTTCTTCTAATTACTAATTTAATTTCATTATACATTTTATGCATTTTTGCTCTCTTCAAGACTTCTGTTTATTTCTGGTTCAATCTTAGAAGCGGTATGTATCCATAGGTTTATCTACTTTCTCTAAATTTTGTAGTTTCCATGCATAGAGATAGATGTTCACAGATAGAATTAGTTGTGATTTCACAACTCTATTTAAACAGATGCAGAATAAAAGTTTGAAAAAATTCAACATTCCCTCATAATAAATCTGAAAAAAAATAGATATAGGAGAAATGCACCTCAAGCTGATAAATACCATTTACAACAACAAAAAAATGCACAGTTAACTACATACTAAACCAAAAAAAGTTTAAGATTTTACTCTAAGAGCAAGAACAGGACAAGGATGCCCACTTTTTTAGTCTTACTAAACATAAGTGAGAAGAAAATAAAACCAAATGCATCCAAATTGGAAAAAGTAAGTTAAATTATCCCTGTTTAATAATCTTCTATTTCTATATGTAATCTTAAGTATAGAAAGGCCTAAGACATTACTGAAAACTATTATAATAAACAAATTCATTAAACTTACAGAATACAAAAGCAATACCCAAAATTCAGTAGCATTTCTATACAGAATATATCAAAATGAAATTTAAAAACAATTCCATCTACAAAAACTTTAGTAACTATACTTTGAAATACATTTAACCAAAAAGTTGAAAGACCTGTACATTATAATCTAAAGAAAAGTAAAGTAATAAACTAAATACATTTTATACAAATGTAAAGGTGACAGTTTCTTAGGGAAAGAACAGTATCTTCAATAAACGGTGTTAAGGAAACTTTACATCCACAAACACAGCAATAAAACGAGACCCTAATCTCACACCACATATAAAAATCAACTCAAAAACATTAGGTTCTTAAACACAAGGCCTGAAACTCTAAAATTTCTACCAAAAAATACAGTGAAAGCACAATAACATTGGCGTGGGCAGTGAATGTATTTAACCTCAAAATCCCAGATAACCAAATGAAAAATAGATTACTCCGATTACTTTTTTTTTCTTTTTTTTTTTGAGATGGAGTCTCGATATTTTGCCTATGTTGGAGTCCTGTGGCATGATCTTAGCTCACTGCAACCTCTGCCTTCCAGGTTCAAGCGATTCTCCTGCCTCAGCCTCCCAAGTAGCTGGGATTACAAGCAAGCGCCACCACACCCAGGTAATTTCTGTATTTTTAGTAGACAGGAGGTTTCACCATGTTGATGAGGCTGGTCTTGAACTCCTGACCTCAGGTGATCCACCCATATCAGCCTCCCAAAGTGCTAGGATTACAGATGTGAGCCACTGGGCCGGGCTCTCACATTACTTCTAATTAAAAAGCTGCTGCACAGAATCTGATAGAATAGAATGAGACAACTAAAAAATGGGACAAAATATTTGCAAATCATACATGTGACAAGAGGTTAATATCAAAAAATATAACAAACTCAAATAACTATACAACAAAAAACAACGACTAAAAATAAGCAAAAAGCTTAAATAATTTCAAGAAAAGACATATACATAGCCAAAAAATATAATAAAAAATGCTCAATGTCAATTATTATCAGAGAAAGGCATGCCCCCCCCCAAAAAAAACTATGAGATATCAGCTCACTACTGATAGAATGATTTTTATTAAAAATAAAAGAAAGTCTTGTCATAGATGTGAAGAAAAAGGAATGCTTCCACACTGTTGGTTTTAATGTAAATGAGGACAGCCATTATGAAAAACAAAAGAGATCTCACAAAAAAACATAAAATCAGAACTATTACATAATACAATAATTTCAATATTGGACATATATCCACAACAAATAAAATCAGGATGAAGAAACATTTGCACTTCTATATTGTTTGCAGCACTCCTCACAATAGCCAAAATACAGTCAATAGTTTGACATCTAATGCGTAAATAAAGACAATATGGTATACTTATACAATACTATTCATCTTTTAAAAAAGAAAATTCTACTACTTTCAATAACATGGATTAACCTGGAGAACATTATATTAATTTAAATAAGCCAGGCACAGAATTAATAATATCTTATGATATCACTTACACATAAATTCTAAAAAACAATGTTATTGCTGTAGAGAATATAAAGGTGAATGCCAGATGCCAAGGTATTTAGAAGAAATGGAGTGTTGGAAAAAAATATATAAAATTATAGTTGAATAGGAGGAATAAGTTCAAAAGATTCGTTATACAGCACAGTGACTATAGTTCATTATAATGTATTTTTATTTTTGAAAAATGTTAAGACAATGCCATGTGACCTCTCAACAAAAATATTAACTATGTGAGGTAAAGCATTAATTACCTAGAATTAAGCATGTCACCATGTATACAACTTCAAAATATTGTTTTGCAGAATACGCATTTTATCTGTCAACTTGAAAATATATTTTTAGCTTGGCATGGTGACTCATGTCTATAATCCCAGTGCTTTGAGAGGCAAAGGTGGGCAGATCACTTGAGGTCAGGAGTTCAAAACCAGCCTGGCTAACATGGTGAAACCATGTCTCTACCAAAAATACAACAATTAGCCAGGAGTGGTGGTGCATGCCTGTAGTCTCAGCTACTCAGAAGGCTGAGACAGGAGAATCACTTAAACCCAGAGGGTAGAGGCTGCACTGCACTCCAGCCTGGAGTACGGAGCGAGACTGTCTCAAAAAAAAAAAAAAATCATAATAAATAAATAAATATATATGTGTGTGTGTGTGTATATATATATAAATTAACTGTATGCAGTGGCTCACATCTGTAATCACAGCTACTCAAGAATTTGAGGCATGAGAATTGCTTGACACTGAAATGCAGAAGTTTTAGTGAGCTGAGACTGTGCCACTGCACTTCAACCTGGGTGACAGAGCAAGATTCTTGTCTAAAAATTATCTCTCTATATAAAATTATATGTACTATATATAATAATTATAATTATATATATTATAAATATATTATATATAATTATATATTACATATTAATAACAATGTTTCAGATACTGTATTTTTGTCATTAACAGCTCAATAGTATCAAAAATATATAGTTTTTGTGCTGTTTTTGTCATTTGTCAGCCATGAACATAGGAACTCTCATATTTATTTATTATTTATTTATTTTTAGATGGAGTTTTGCCCTTGTCACCCAGGCTAGAGTGCAATGGCAAAATCTTGGCTCACTACAACCTCCACCTCCTGGATTCAAGCAATTCTCCTGCTACAACCTCCTGAGTAGCTGGGACTACAGGCGCCTGCCACCACGCCCAGCTAATTTTGGTATCTTTGGTAGAGTCAGGGCTTCACCATGGTGGCCAGGCTGGTCTCGAACTCCTAACCTCAGGTGATCTACCCACCTTAGCCTTCCAAAGTGCTGGGATTACAGGCATCAGCCACCATGCCCGGCTGAAGAACTCTGATATTTAACAGCATTTTCTGATCCAGCAGAGTGTATGGGAAGAGCCAATGTAAGTTAGGGCTTTTAATTCGAGCATGGGGCACCTGGAGTTTCTGTTGTTGATGGTAATAGTATGAAAAACACTAAAAGGTGAAGTTGTTGCTTATGGTCCCATGAATGGCCACTCTGTGAACACAGTAAACTAGCTTTTATGCGAAGTAACAGGAAATATTTTAACCCAAAAGCAGCCATGTTCTCCAAAAGTTTTCCAGAGAAAATGACCAAGGAGTTGACTGCAGTTGGGTGACTAAGAATAAAAACTGTAGACTAGAAAAAATGAGAAATTCCTCCAAATTGTAATATCAACATGAAAAAAAAAATATTACTTCAAATATCAAGTCCACAGATGTCATTTTATTATTTTGCCAACTTTAACATTCACACTTAAAAACTAAAAATTCTGCATAGAAACATAAGTAGTTGTCCTATATTATAAAAAAGTAAATTTGAAATTGTTCACTTACAATCAACTCTCTTAAAAATTAAATTTCTAAGATACATATTTTAGTACACTACATTTTCCACAGTTTATGTGAGAATCTAACACGATTATTTATTTATTTATTTATTAGACAGTCTTGCTCTGTCACCAGGCTAGAGTACAGTGGCACAATCTGGGGTCACTGCAATCTCTGCCTCCTGGGTTCAAATGATTCCCCTGCCTCAGCCTCCCAAGTAGCTGGGACTATAGCGTGCAATACCACACAGGGCTAATTTTTTTGTATTTTCAGTAGAGACAAGGTTTTACTATGTTGGCCAGGATGGTCTTGATCTCCTGATGTCATGATCCACCTGCCTCGGCCTCCCAAATTGCCAGGATTACAGGCTTGAGCCAACAAGCCTGGTTGGTTTTTCTTTTATAAACAAATAAAACCATGCTAACTGATATATTCTTCTCACTTCTGGAAAGTATAAATCTTTTATTTTAATTAACTGATCTGAAAGTTATATTGATAAGCAAACTCTCTGGTTAAAACCAATTTTTCAGTGCATTAAAGAGTACCAACTTTCTCATCAGAACCTACAATGTACCATGTGACATGACATGGTATATAGACACCAGTGAGAACCTGCAGCCATAACAGAACAAGAAGAAAAAGGGCTATGATACATGCATAGTTAGAATAAACATAAAAAGTAGGGGGGGGGGAGAAGATAATTAAAGCAGCAGAATTTATTTTTAAATTCAGCATGATTCAGCTTTATAGTCTGGAAAAAAGTGTCCTCTCCATATCAAAAATCAGTGTTATATTTTCATCATTGATTTTTTTTTTTTTTTTGACAGAGTCTCACTCTGTCACCCAGGCTACAGTGCAATGGTGCTATCTCAGCTCACTGCAACCTCTGCCTCCTGCATTCAAGCAATTCTTGTGTCTCAGCCTCTCAAGTAGCTGGGATTACAGGCAACTGACATCATGCCTGGCTAATTTTTGTATTATTGTAGAGCCGGGGTTTCACCATGTTGGCCAGGTTGGTCTTGAACTCCTGACCTCAGGTGATCTACCCACTTCAGCCTCCCAAAGTTGGGATTACAGGTGTGAGCCACCACACTCAGCTGATATTTTCTATATCTGACTCAAAGTTATGAACTAATTTCAGCACAAATATTTCTGCCTTATTATGAAGCATCTGTTACACAGCAAGCACTGTCATGGTTGATACATTCATATATAAAAACATCCTCATGCTTATGAAACTTCCCTAGCATTTACCTGAACAAATTGACTCGATAAATAAATTCACTTATGTCAATTGTAAAATTTTTTTTAAAAACACAGTAATTAAATAAAAGTAGGCTTCCCTGGATGCGGTGACTCACATCTGTAATCCCAGAACTTTGGGAGGCCAAGGTACGTGGATCACTTGAGGTCAGGAGTTTGAGACCAGCCTGGCCAACACGGTGAAACCTTATCTCTACTAAAATTACAAAAATTAGCTGGGTGTGGTAGCAGATGCCTGTAATCCCATGTACTTAGGAGGCTGAAGCAGGAGAATCACTCAAACTCAGGAGGTGGAGGTTGCAGTGAGCTGAGATTGTGCCATTGCACTCTAGCCTGGGTGATAGTAGTGAAAGTCCACCTCCAAAAAAAAAAAAAAGTAGGCTTATATAACTTTCTGCCCTTAAAAGAACAAAATGGAATGTTCTAACTAAATAAAACTTAATACACTAATGGAATTACATTTGAAAATTATTTTGTGTGTACTACTAAATTTCATAAAATAATTCCTATAACTGACCAGCTAACATAACAAATATTTTATACACTATAAAACAAAAAGAAATAAGAATCAAGAAAATCATGCATCTGAGTACCAGAAAAGTAAAAACAGGATTTTCATGAAGAGATTCTGAGCTGTAAGCCATAAGAATTTACAGAAATTAATTTAATACACTTTAAAGGTTTATATTTTCTGAAAGATCTTTTGACAGTAATTGCACCTTTAATGCTTGTATTAACTCTCTGATGTTAAGATGTGAGCAGATATTAATAGCTTTGTCACATTCTGTATATTTGTATAATTTGTCTCAAATGTAAATTATTTCTTGTACATTAAGGTGTGAGCAAAAGTGTGAGCATTTAGCAAACCAGAGAGTTTGCTTATCACACTTTAGGTGTGAGCATTAAGAAGGTGTCAAAAGTTTTGACACATTCTTCACACTTGTAGGAGTTGCCTCCAGTATAAAGTATCTTACCTACAATCAAGTGAGACAACATATTTCTAGGAGTTCTCACCAGCATTATTTATGTTAAGAAAAGTTTGAAATTTGGTAAAAGCATTGTCACATCTTTAAGCTTTATGGTACCTCTTTAGTATGAATTAGATTATGTCTGTTAAAAACTAAGGACTTGTTAAAGTCTTTGCCACATTCTTCACATTTGTAGGGTTTTTCTCTAGTATGAATTATCTTATGTTTACCAAGGGTTGAATACTAGTTAAAAGCTTTGCCACATTCTTCATATTTGTAGGGTTTCCTTTTAGTATGAATTATCATATGTTAGGAAGGGTTGAGGATTGGCTAAATCCTTTGCCACATGGTTTACATTTTAAGGTCTTTCTCCAGTATGAATTATCTTATGTGTATTAAGAGCTGAGGATTGGTTAAAGGCTTTGCCACATTCTTCACATTTGTAGGGTTTCTCTCCAGTATGAATTCTCTTATGTATAGTAAGGTGTCCAGAGAGGTTAAAAGTTTTGTCACATTCTTTACATTTGTAGGGTTTCTCTCCAGTGTGAATTACCTTATGTCTAGTAAGGTGTGAGGACTGGCTGAAGGCTTTGCCACATTCTTCACATTTGTAGGGTTTCTCTCCAGTGTGAATTACCTTATGTCTAGTAACGTGTGAGGACTGGCTGAAGGCTTTGCCACATTCTTCACATTTGTAGGGTTTCTCTCCAGTATGAAGTCTCTTATGTGTAGCAAAGTATGAGGACCCGGTAAAGGCGTTGCCACATTGTTTACATTTGTAGGGTTTCTCTCCAGTATGAATTCTCTTATGTTGAATAAGGCTTGAGGACACAGTAAAGGTTTTGCCACATTCTTCACATTTGTAGGGTTTCTCTCCAGTATGAATTCTCTTATGTCGAATAAGGGCTGAGGACCAGTTGCAGGCTTTGCCACATTCTTCACATTTGTAACAATTCACACTAGTATGATGTCTTTCATGTTGAGTTAGGTGTGAAAGCATGCTAAATAATTTGCCACATTCTTTACATTTGAAAGAATTATTTCCAGTATGTCTTGTCTTATGGCTATTTGAACTTGAAAATTTATGAAAGACTTTCACATAATTATCAATTATTTTGATAATATTTTGCTGAAATATTTTGCTTGGGGTTGTTGTCAAACATTGGTTAAGTTCATCATAACCTCGTTGGCGCATCTTACACTCATCCACACTTTCACAGCCTTTCCTTAATTGTAAATTGTCATGTCCATATTTTCCATATCTTTTCAGTATTACTTTTTGGAAAGAATCTTTTATGCCCTGCTCTGGCCATAGGTCTTGGGCAAAATGAGAACACACAACTGAGAAAAAAACAACAACAACAACAAATTGCTTCACTTACTGGACTCAGATGGATATCCTTAACAACTCTAAGCTATAAAATTATACAAACTACATAAGCAAGATGGCATGGCAAAATGCCACAAGCCATAATTACTTCATAGACATATAAATGTAACAAAAACATACAGACCAAAATACATTTGTGGAAAATTTACAAATGAGTTAAGTATGTGCAACGCCCCAGGTAAGCACAATGCAAAGAGCCTCATATGATGAAGAGAAAAGTTTGTTGTATCTACCCCAAACAGCTCTTCCAGGTCCACAATATAGCAAAGAGCCTTTACAAGTAAATTGTGAGCTCCTGAATTCTTGTTTAAAAGACAAGTAAAATACTGGCACATACGTCTTTATTTCTGTCTTCTAGGGGCTTTTCCAGACACTTTTTTCTGTCTTCAATGACATAAAGTGCTAAAAGAACTGGTCATATACTTTGGAATGACACTTTGAGTCTACTGAGACTAAAGGTAAATGTTACAGCAGTAGAGAGACTGCAGTGCCGCAGACAGAGAACAGGTGTAGCAAGTGATGACTATAGAGAAGAAACATGAATAAACTCCTTTAACTAGAAAGTAAACGCTAAATTCAGGGAAGACACGTCATAAGAACCTGTTGACAGACTCCCAGAATCACTAACCAAGACAACTGTTTTCAGACTATGCCAGAACAAAGCTACGCTATAAATATTGTGACAGGTAGCTTTTATTAGTGTCCAAATCTCAAAGATTACAATGTATACAAAATAGGTCACTACAGTCCCATCAAGAATATTATAAAATTTTCAGAAAGAAATTATTAAAGATGTATATATTAATTTTAAAAATTGAAAATAAATGGAATACTCAATGAATGAAATAAAAACACAGACAACCATAGAAAAACAGAAATATGAAGTTAACAAAAGTATTAAAATATCAAAAAAAAATTGTGGAGGTAAAAAGTACAAAAAGAAATTATAACTAAAGGCTGGGTGTGGTGGCTCATGCCTATAATCTCAGCACTTTGGGAGACCAAGGCGAGTGGATCACAAGGTCAGCCTGGCCTTGTTCAACACCAGCCTGGCCAAGATGGTGAAACCCCGTCTTTACTAAAAATATAAAAATTAGCCAGGCATGGTGGCAGGCACCTGTAATCCCAGCTACTCGGGAGGCTGAGGCAGAGAACTGCTTGAAACCGGGAGGCAGAAGTTGCAGTGAGACAAGATTGTGCCACTGCACTCCAGCCTGGGCTACAGAGTGAGACTCCATCTCAAAAAAAGAAAGGAAAGGAGAGGGGAGGGGAGGGGAGGGGAGGGGAGGGGAGGGGAAGGGAGGGGAAAGGACGGGAAGGGAGGGGAAGGGAGGGAAAGGAAAGGAAAGGAAAGGAAAGGAAAGGAAAGGAAGAAGAAAGAAAGGAAAAGAAGTTACAACTAAAAAATTCTAAAAGTAAGAAAAAAACTAAAAATGAAGAAGCTCAACAAACAAACTAGGATACACACAAAGATATTTATAGCAAACACATATATAAGCACATTTTTAAAAGTCACAGACAAGAGAATCTTGAAGACTGCAAGAAAAATGTCCTGTATCACTTACAAGCATAGTCTTTCAGACAACTGGTGAATTGTCAAAAAAATTTTGCAGGTCAGAAGAAAACTATGTGATATAGTCAAAGTCCTGAAAAACTAGCTATCAACTGAGAATAATACCATCAGTAAATCATTCCTGACAAAAATAAGAGAAACAACCTTCCGAAGTAATCAAATTCTGAAAAAGTATATTGGCACTGCATGTGCCCTATGTATAAACGACATCGAAAGCAGTTTCTTCCACTGAAAACAACATGAATCAAGAAAATAACACAGGCCAGGTGTGACAACTCACACCTGTAATCCTAGCACTTTGGGAGGCCGAGACGGATTACCTGAGGTCAGAAGTTCAAGACCAGCCTGGCCAACATGGCAAAACCCCGTCTCCACTAAAAATACAAAAATTAGCCAGGTGCGGTGGTGTACACCTATAATCCCAGCTACTCAGGAGGATGAGGAAGAAGAATCACTTGAACCAGGGAGGCAGAGGTTGCAGTGAGCCAAGACTGTACCGCTGTACTCCATCCTAGGTGACAGAACGAGAGTCCATCTCAAAAAAAAAAAAAATAAATAAAAAGAAAATAACGCCGGGCGCGGTGGCTCAAGCCTGTAATCCCAGCACTTTGGGAGGCCGACACGGGCGGATCACGAGGTCAGGAGATCGAGACCATCCTGGCTCTCACGGTGAAACCCCATCTCTACTAAAAAATACAAAAAACTAGCCGGGCGAGGTGGCGGGCGCCTGTACTCCCAGCTACTCGGGAGGCTGAGGCAGGAGAATGGCGTAAACCCTGGAGGCGGAACTCGCAGCGAGCTGAGATCGCGCCACTGCACTCCAGCCTGGGCGACAGAGCTGAGACTCCGTCTCAAAAAAAAAAAAAAGAAAATAACACATAATCATATACAAATACATTATTTTCTGCACATTCACAAAAATGAACGTCTTACCATTATTATAATCGTGCAAAAAACATTGTAAATTATTCTACAAAATTTTTAAAAATTCTAGGGAATATAGAAATAAAAAATTGAGGAAGAATTTTTGTATTCAACTAAAGTTCATTTTTTACTAGATTAAAATATATCCTTATATCTTTTAGAAGTTTTGTGTAACCCCAAGGTAACACAAAGAATATATGTTTAGATACACAAAACAGAATAAATAAAAGCACATTAACACAAAAATGAAACGGACACAAGAGAGGAAAGAAAGAGAGAAAATGAGGGGCAAAAATACAAGAATCAAATAAAACAAAAAATTATTAAGATTTTCTGTTTCAGAAAAATTATTTAAATACATATATATACAATTAACTTTCCAATCAAGGGACATATTTGCAATAAAAGGATTTACTAAAAAATTTTAAAAACCAAAATCCAACTTGTTTTCATGCAAGTGCCGGCTGAGATCTAATGACAAAAAAAGACTGAAAGTGGCAAGATGGACATAAACATTCTACGCAGATATTAACCAAATGAGAGCAGAAGAGATCAAAATAATATTATTACATGAGCTATAAGTCAAAAACTGTCATATTTTAAAAAATGTATTCTAAGTCAAATCTACAAGGAGACAAAGAAGGAAATTAAACAAGAATAGATTCATTTACTGGAAACATAACAAATTTGTGTGTGTGTGTGTGTGCGCGTGTGTGTGTATCTCACATTTGGCTTTCAAATATATAAAGCAAAAATTGACAGAAATAAACACATAGAGAGCAATATAACTACAGTAGGATATTTTAATATCCCCCTTTCTGTGATAAAAATAAAACAAGATAAAATATTAGTAATAAAAGAGAAAACTTGAAGGCACTATAAAACATTTATTTCTAAAAGAAGTATAGGTGAAGGATTACCCAGGTGTCGAGGCAAGAGACTGAATGCACAAACTGTTGCAGTATAATTGAGAAAATAATTAGAAGAATAGTTATAATACAAATTAGATATAGAGATGATCATGGACATTATTAATCATTAGTATACACATTATTAATCATTAGCTTTTAATACTACTCTTTGTCGTATTACTAATATAACTAAGGAATAACCGGCGGGTATAGGGTCAGGTGCTGAAGGGACATTGAGAGAAGTGACCTAGAAGGCAAGAGGTGAACCCTCTGTCATGCCCGCATAAGGGCTGCTTGAGGGCCCCTTCGTCAAGCGGTAATGCCAGTGCCTGGGAACCCTTACTTAGCAGACGGTGAAAGGGAATCTCCTTTCCTTGGAGGAGTCAGGGAACACCCTGCTCCACCAGCTTCTTGTGGGAGGCTGGATATTATCCAGGTCTGCCCGCAGTCATCCAGAGGCATAAACCCCTCTCTACGGTGCTGTGCTTCAATGGTCATGCTCCTTGTCCACTTCCATGTTCCTCCCGTACTCCTGGTTCCTCTTTGAAGTTCTTAGTAGACAGCAGTAGAAGAAATAGTGAAAGTCTTAAAGTCTTTGATCTTTCTTATAACTGCATAAAAGAAAACGCTGACGTATGCTGCCTTCCCTCTCTACTTTGGTGACCTAAAAGGGAAGGGCCCCCTGTCCCATGATCATGTGACTTGCTTGACCTTATCAATCACCTGGACGGCTCACCCTCCTTACCCTGCCCCCTTGTCTTGTATGCAACAAATATCAGCGTGCCCAGTCATTTGGGGCCACTGCCGGTCTCCGTGTCTTGGTGGTAGTGGTCCCCCAGGCCCAGCTGTTTTCTCTTTATCTCTTTGCCTTGTGTCTTTATTTCTTACAATCTATCATCTCTGCACACGGGGAGAACACCCGCAAAGCCCTGTAGGGCTGGACCCTACATCTGGTGCTCCAACGTGGATTCACTGTGTGAAGTTGCGCTTTAAGTGTGGGACCCAGCGGAGGGCTTTCAATGACAGATTGCTGAGGATTGCGGTCGTTAAGCTTGGTGGTAAGCTTGGGCACTCAGAGTATCTCGGGGACACCATGGGACAAGCCAGTACTAAGTACTCGGCCTATTTAAACTTCATAAAAACCTTTCTTAAAGAAGGAGGAATTTCAGTTTCCTCTGACAAGCTAATTGAACTCCTTGAGGTCGTCGATCTCATTTGCCCTTGGTTTCCAACTGAGGGAACTCTAGAACTTAAAGATTGGGAAGAGGTGGGCTGACGGTTTAAAATCGCTCATAGAAGGGGACATGTTATCCTGCTGGCCATTTGGACAGTTTGGTCCTCGGTTCACTCCATCTTAGAATCATTGCAGCCACAGGAGGAAGAAATGGAGGGTACTCTAGCTTTCCTCTCCTCCAAAGAGGTTGAGGAAATCCTCAGTACCCTCTTTCCAGAGGACACTGCACAACTTGAGGCTGTCATTTTAGAAACGAACCTCCACTCTGATATTCCTTTGGCACCACCAAATACACTACAGCCTACTCTGCCTACCACGCTCCGAATATTGCTTTATGAGGACCTTATGAAAAGATCTCCTTACCTTAGATCCAAAAAATCCCTCTGAAATGTACTATCAGCAGCCAATGCAGCTGGAACCTCCTGTACTGTCTCAGTCCTGCTGTAGGGCTCTCAACCATCCATCTGTTTTGCCTGGTTATAAGGCTCTCAACTCTATCCCTGTTCGGCCTGGTAATGAGGCCCACAACACTATATCTGCCTTTCCTCCTATGCATCAGGCTCCACAGAAGCCTGACCTGCAGTCCGTTCACCAGTCTGGAATTCAGGTCCTGCAGTCCACGCAACAGCCTGAAGTTCAGGCCCCTGAAAGACCTGCAAAGCAGGCAACCGTGCATCAGCTTGGCTTAAAGGCTCTCAACTTCTTCTCTATTCAAAACTCCAATTTCTTTTCTGCTTCTGATCCAGTCATAACTGCTGTTGCTACCCATAGGCAACAGGTTACATACATTCCTGAGAATGACACCCCTCTTATGAGGGTCATTTCTCAGGCAAGGGAAGATGGGGATCCCAAAGCATGGCAGTTTCCTGTTATTCTACAATCTCCTATACCTGCCGCCCCTGTTCCAGCCACTCCTGTTCCAGCCGCCCCTGCTCCAGCTGCGCAGGATCAGTCACAGCCCGCTGACCAAGGTCAGCAGGCGGCTGATCCCGCTGCTCCTCCACACCCGCAGCTCAATGATCAGGCTCCTCAGCTGGTGCCAACAAGGGCCCGCTGTTGCAGCACAGCCAGTTCCTGCCATACCTGCTGTTCGGGCTGTGGTGCAACCTGATCCTTTACACCCTGGTGGGGTCCACTTATGACCTGCTACTTGGGAAAGTTTTTCTTTCAAATTCCTTAAAGATTTCAGAGTCGGTTAAACAATATGGTACTAATTCCCCGTTCGTCCGTTCCACCTTAAAATCCTTAGAGGAAGATAAACGTTTGGTGCCTTATGACTGGGAAATTCTAGCAAAATCTGTCTTATCTAAATCTCAATATTTACAATTTAGGACATGGTGGGTTGATGCTGTCCAGGATCGAGTCCGCCTTAATCAGGGCTCTAATCCTCCCGTCAATGCACAGCTGACCAGTTACTGGGAATGGGGTAGTGGGCTGCAATTAGAAACCAAACTATACTGAATGATGAAGTCATTGAGCAACTCTGAAAATGCTGCCTGGATACTTGGGATAAGATTCAGGATGATGGCACTAGATGTCCATCCTTTACAACCGTTAGATAAATGCAAAATGAACCATACCCTAACTTCATTGCCTGTCTTCAGGATCCAGTAGAAAAGGCTATTCCTGATGGAAATGGCCAATGTTTGGTTGTGGAACTCATGGCTTATTAACAAGCAAATCCAGACTGTCAGGCTGCTGTTCGTTCTGTAAAAGGTAAAATCCCACCAGGAAGTGATTTAATCACATCTAATATTAAAGCATGTGAGTGTGTTGGCGGAACTTTACATACTGCTATGGCCATGGTTCAGGCTATGGCCAGCATTAGAATGCCTGGACAATTTCCTGGTAATTGTTTTCACTGTGGCCAATCTGGACATACCAGAAAAAAATGTCCTCGGCATTCAGACCACCACCCTGTACAACACCAACCCCAAAAGGCCATACAACAGCAAGTCCCACCATTCACACCATGCCCAAGATGCCATAAAGGCAATCACTGGGCAGCTCACTGCCACTCGAAATTCGACATTGATGGCAACCCTTTACAGCCACTTCAAAACCAGGGAAACGGGAAGAGGGGTCAGCCCCAGGCCTTTCCAAACAATGGGGCATTCCCCAACTCCCAGCCTTGGCCTTCCAGCCAGATGGGTGCATTCCCAGCCCAACCAATCAATCCAACCACAGTTTCCACTACAACCATTTGTCCCACAAGCACAGATGTCATAACCCCAACAAGGATCTCGGTTCAATGTTTGTCCCCCGCCACTATAGGATCTGCTGCAGTAGATCTCTGCTATATTAGGGACATTTTCCTTTTGCCTAGAGAGTCACCAATAGCTGTTCCCACGGGTGTTTTTGGGCCCTTGCCACCTGGCTCTATTGGTTTATTGCTTGGTCACTCAAGCTTAAATTTAAAAGGTGTTCAGGTACATACTGGTGTCATTGACTCTGATTACTCTGGGTAAATACACTATCATTAGTTCTGCAGTTCCTTGGCAAGGTTTGGCAGGAGATCAAATTGCTCAACTTCTTCTTCTGCCATACATTCCACTCGGATCCAGTTCTCATAAAAGAACTGGAGGTTCGGGGAGTACGGATCATTAGGGTAAAGTGGCATACTGGGCTAACAAAATTTCTGACACCTGACCTGTTTGTTCTGTACATATACAGGGAAAGAGATTCATGGGCATGATTGACACGGGTGCTGATGTCTCTATTACTGCTTTACATCAATGGCCTTGTCACTGAAGAATGTGCATCCACCGGATTGGTGGAAGTTGGTCAGGCCACTGAGGTTTATGAAAGTTCCACTATTTTACATTTTGCTGGCCCGGAGGGACAGACTGGTACCATTTGCCCTCTAATTACACCTATTCCAGTTAATCTCTGGAGAAGAGATCTTTTACAATGGGGTGCACAAATTTCATTTATGCATGCTACCTACAGTGAGCAAAGTAAAACATTATGACAAAAATGGGATTTGTTCAAGGCACTGGTCTGGGAAAATCAGCTCAAGGTATTACTGACGCTATTCAACCTTCCTATAAATTCGACTCAAAAGGGCTTGGTTATTCTTTTTAGAAGTGGTCACTGTCAAGTCTCCAGATCCCATCCCTTTAACTTGGAAAACTCAGAAACCAGTTTGGGTGGATCAGTGGCTGCTCCCAAAAACTAGGCTGGAGGTTCTCCATAATTTAGTCATAGAACAGTTAGAATTGGGTCACACTGAGGAATCTTTCTCTCCATGGAATTCACCTATCTTTGTTATCCAAAAGAAGTCTGTTAAATGGAGAATGCTCACTGATCTCAGGGCAGTTCATGCTGTACTTCAACCTATGGGGACTTTACAACCTGGCTTAACCTCCCCCTCTATGCTCCCTGAGTACTGGCCTCTAATTATCATAGATCTTAAAGATTGCTTTTTTAACATTCCACTGGCCTCTCAGGACTTTGAAAAATTTGCTTTTATTGTCCCTTCCCTCAACAATGTTGCTCCAGCTGCACGCTACCATTGGAAAGTCCTATGACAGGGCATGCTTAATGGTCTCACTATTTGTCAGTATTTTGTGGGGCGCGTGCTTCAACCTGTCAGGGATCAGTTTCCCCAATGTTACATCATTCACTATATAGACGATATCCTCTGCTCGGCCTCTGTGTGTTGTTTTGATTTCCTGCTTTTCTGTCATTCAGCAGGTCATTTCAGAAGCAGATTTGACTATCGCACCAGAAAAAAATTCAAACTTCTTCTCCTTTTCAATATTTGGGCATGCAGTTGGAAGACAAGGTGATTAAACCACAAAAAGTTTAGCTTCAGAGAGACTCCTTAAAAACCTTAAATGACTTTCAAAAATTACTTGGGGATATTAATTGGATTCGCTCTTCTTTGGACATCCCTACATATGCTATGTTTAACCTTTTTGCCACATTACGTGGATATCCAGATTTACACGGTAAAAGGTTTCTCATACCTGAGGCTGAGTCTGAGTTACGGTTCATTGAACAAACAGTTCAACATCTCAGGTCACCAGATTCAATCCAAAATTATCTTCTACTATTTTAATTTTTCCCACTGAACACTCTCCAACAGGATTTATCATTCAGGAACACGATTTAATTGAATGGTGTTTTCTTCCCCATAGCTCTCTAAGGACACTTACTATTTACCTTGACCAAATTTCTACCCTTATTGGACAAGCCTGCTCCTGTCTGTTATGACTTTTGGGACAGGAATCTCAAAAAATTATTGTTCCCTTAAACCGTCAAGAAGTCCAACAAGCTTTTACAAATTGTGTTACTTGGCAAGTAAATTTGGCCAGTTTCCCTGATATAACTGATAATCATTACAGTAATGTAAAATTGTTCCAGTTCCTGAAACTCACTTCCTGGATTTTACCTAATATATTAACTGGAGTCGTTACTGTTTTTACTGACGCTTTCTCTAATGGCCGTGCTGCGTACACAGGGCCACAGGAACACGGAACACGTTCTTAACACAGGACCTATTTCTGTACAGCAAGCTAAACTTATCATTGTTATGGCTGTCCTTGAGGATTTTCCTGGGCCTGTCAACATTGTTTCCGATTCTGCATACATCATGCATGTTGCACGCAACATAGAAATGGCGTTTTTGCCGGATGAAAGTTTACTTTCACTTTTTTAAAGATTTCAGACAATAATCAGAGCGTGCTCTGCCCCCTTTAACATTACTCATATTCGAGCCTATACATCTCTTCCAGGACCTCTTTCAGCTGTAAATGCCAGAGCTGATGCTTTAGTCACATCCATTTTCACGGACATGCAAAATTTTCAAGGCCTAACTCATGCCAATGCTGCAGGACTCAGAAGCAAGTTCCCCCTCACGTGAACAGGCAAAAACCATAGTATGGCACTGTTCCTCTTGCCAAGTGTTAATTTTACAGCCACTTCCTTTGGGAGTTACTCCTCGAGGCCTTTCCCCCAACGCACTATGACACATGGACATAACCCACTTGCCAGCTTTTGGGAGACTTTCTTTCATACATGTAACAGTTGACACCTTTTCCCATTTCATCTGGGCCACGTGCCAAACAGGAGAAAGTACTGCTCATGTTAAATGACACATTCTTTCCTGTTTCTCAGTTATGGGCTGCCCCACTAAGCTTAAAACTGATAATGGTCCCGGCTGTACCAGCATTGCCTTTAAAAAGTTCACTCAAGCATGGGGCATTACTCACATTACTGGAATTCCCTATAATTCTCAAGGACAGGCACTAGTGGAACGAGCTAATAAATCTCTCAAAGACCAGCTTCGCAAACAAGATAACAAAAAGAAAAGGGATGCCAGTACTCCCCATGCTCAGATAAATTTAGCTCTATTCACATTAAATTTTTTAAACTTGGCTAAGAACCAGCCTTTTACAGCAGCAGAACAACACTTTAGTAGTAATAAATTTGACCCACAAAAAGGCAAGTGAGTATGGTGGAAGGACACAAAAACTAATAAATGGGAATTAGGCACTGTAATAACATGGGGTAGGGGTTTCGCTTGTGTCTCCCCAGGAAAGGAACAACAACCTGTTTGGGTTCCCTCTCATCCACTGAAATTGTACCATGGCTCCAGCCCTGAAGAACCATCAGAAACAAAAGGTGAAGAGCCATCAGAACTCGAAGCGCAAGGCTCGTCACCTGACTAATAAAATTTATAATCCCAACTTCACATCACAGCCTCGCCCTATAACTCCCCAATACTAAAAATTCCACCCCACTGACGTGGGGTCAGATAAAAGTAATGTCCAAAGTGGTTGAGAGACACCTGAAGGACAAAGGGATTCCAAAAACTATGGTTAATATTATCTTGGCTGCCATTCTGGTAGTTACTGCAGTGGTAAGCATATCCGAGGCTGCAGCAACTCAAAATTACACCTACTGGGCATATGTACCATTTCCCCCTCTTATTTGATCTGTTTCATGGATGGACTCCTCAGTGAAGATTTATACTAATGGCAGTGCATTCATGCTGGTCCCTAATGATGACAGATTTCCAGCTCAACCAGATGAAGGAACACCTTTTAACGTGTCCATTAGATATAAATTTCCACCACTGTGCATAGGAACTGCACCTGGTTGTTTGGCATTCTCTAATCAAAATTGGATGTGGAGTGTACCAATCTCTAGTAATGATTCTTATCAGGTGCATAATGTTTTCAGTAGTTACTCTTTTCAGGTTCTGACCATTAAAATAAATTCATTTGAGGAACAGAGAATTCCTGTCACAGTAAAACATAATAAAACAAAAGGATTGCCAGACTGTTTAAAAGAACCTATAAAGAGTCTAAGAGACGAAGGCATGAGAATCACTTGAACCTGGGAGGTGGAGGTTGCAATGAGCCAAGATTACACCATTGCTCTGCAGCCTGGGTGACAGAGTGAGGCTGTTTCAAAAAAAAAAAAAAAAAAAAACAATATTTTTATCTGCACCTGATGTCTTCTTTTAGGACACATAACAAGTGCTACCACATTTAAAAATACCAGCTAGGTGCAGTGGCTCACACCTACAATCCCAACAACTTGGGAGACCAAGGTGGGAGGATCAGTTGGGACCAAAAGGTTGAGACCAGCTTGGGTAACACAGTGAGACCCCATCTCTACAAATAATTTAAAAAATTTGCCAGGCATGTCTGTAGTCCCAGCTATTCAGGAGGCTGAGATGAAAGGATCAGTTGAGCTCAGGAGGCTGAGGTTGCAGTGAGTCAGAATCATGTCCCTGCACTTTAGCCTTGGTGACAGAGAGAGGTTCTGTCTCAAAACAACAACAACAAATAAACTTAAGAAGACCAAAATTATACACTGTGTGTTTTCTGACCAAAACAGAATGAAACTAGGAATTAAAAGTAAAAGTAAAACAGGCAAATTCAAAAATATATAAAATAAAACACACAGGCCAGGCGTGGTGGCTCACGCCTATAATATTAACAATTTTGGAGGCCAAGGTAGGAGAATTGCTTGAGCCCAGGAGGTTGAAGCTAGCCTGCACAACATAGCAAGACCTTGTCTCCAAAAAAAAGTTAGAAAAATAAAATAAAAATAAAACACACTCTTCAACATATTCTTGCTCAAGGGTCAAAAATTTTAATTTTGTTAAGATGTCAATACAACCTACAGGGGTGAACAAATTTAATATCTTTATAAAAATCCTAATAGCATAGTTGTTTTTTTTTAAACAAAAATGTTGTTTAAAATTTTTTAATTTGATTATGAACTATAATTCGCCAAACATCCCCTGAAAAATAGGTATTATACTTCCTGATTTCAAAACATATTAAAAGCTACAATCACAAAAACAATGTGATACTAACAAAAAGATAATTCAACAGAAAAAAAAAGAATAAAGAGCTCAGAAATAAACCCTTCTGTATATGACCAAATGATTTTTCACAAAGTTGCCATGAGCACACAACAGAGAAAAAATAATCTCTTCAAATAATAATTCTTAAAACTGGATATCTACTGATAAAGCTGGATCCCTTCTTTGAACTATATACAAAAAGTATTTTAGGACCGGGAGCGATGGTGCACGCCTGTAATCCCAACACTTTGGGAGGCCAAGGTGGGAAGACCACCTGAGGTCAGGAGTTCGAGACCAGCCTGGCCAATGTGTTGAAAGCCCGTATCTACTAAAAATACAAAAATTAGCTGGGCAAGGTTGCAGGCACCTGTAATCCCAGTTACTCAGGAGGCTGAGGCAGGAGAATCACTTGAACCTGGAAGGCAGAGTTTGGAGTGCATCAAGATGATGCCACTGCACTCCAACCTAGGTAACAGAATAAGACGTCTTGTAAAAAATATATATGTATATATATATTTTTAATAAGATACTAGACATAAAAAAAACAAATCTCTTAGAAAAAACATAGGGGAAGGACATAAAATTAGTCTTGCCACCATTTTCTTAGATATGACATTAAATGCATGAGCAACAGAAAAAAGAAAAGAAAAATTTACACAACATTTCAAAATTTCTTCACATCAAAAAAAAAAAAAAATTCAAAAGAGTGACGACTTCTCTCTTCAAAGGAAATTGGTAAAATATTTGCAAAACACATGTGATTGGCAAGACATGGTGGCTCACACCTGTAATCCCAGCACTTTGGGAGGCCTAGGTGGGTGGATCACCTGAGATCAGGAGTTCCAGACCAGCCTGACCAACATGGAGAAACCTGAGCTATAGAAATACAAAAATTAGCTGGGTGTGGTGGCACATGCCTATAATCCCAGCTACTGAGGAGGCTGAGACAGGAGAATCACTTGAACTCAGGAGGTGGAGGTTGCAGTGAGCCAAGATCGCGCCATTGCACTCCAGCCTGGGTGACAAGAGCAAAATTACATCTCAAAAAAAAAAAAAACAAAAACAAAACACCGGGCTTAGTGGCTCACACCTGTAATTCCAGCACTTCAGGAGGCTGAGGGGGGCAGATCACCTGATGTCAGGAGTTCGAGACTAGCCTGGCCAACATGGTAAAACCCCTTCTCTACTAAAAATACAAAAATTTGCTGGGCATGGTGGCACGTGCCTGTAATCCCAGCTACTCGGGAGGCTGAGGCAGGAGGATTGCTTGAACCCCAGAGGCAGAGGTTGCAGTGAGCTGAGGCCAATGTACTTCAGCCTGGGCAACAATAGCGAAACTCCATCTCAAAAAAAAAAAAAAAAAGTCCTGTAGTATCTTTTACATAGTAATGTAAAATACAATCCTAAAATTTACATGAAATTTCAATAAACTTTAAATAGCCAAAGTAATCTTGACAAAAAAGAACAAACCAGGAGGACGTCATACTTAATAATTCCGAACTGAATTTCAAGATTATACTAATAAAAACAGGATGGATTATGTAGAAAAACAAAAAACAAATGGAACAGAAATCACTACTCTCCATATTTCCAACATGAAAAAACAAGAGAACTTAAAACATTGTTTAACATAGTTTTTGTTTGTTTTTTACTTTTGAGATGGAGTTTCGCTCTTCTCACCCAAGGTGAAGTGTGATAGCACGATATCGGCTCACTGCAACCTCTGCTTCTTTGGTTCAAGTGATTCTCCTGCCTCAGCCTTCCGAGTAGCTGGGATTACAGGTATGTGCCACCACACTCAGCAAATTTTTGTATTTTTAGTACAGAAGGGGTTTCACCATGTTGGCCAGGCTGTTCTTGAACTCCTGACCTCAGGTGATCCACCTACCTTGGTCTCCCAAAGTGCTGGGTTTACAGGCGTGAGACATTTGCCCGTCCTAACATACAGTTTCATAAAATTATGCAGATATTTATGGTTCACCTGAAAATATTAAAAAGTAGATTGTGCAGTCTTTTATATGCCACGAAGATGACTTTGGCTGTCACTGTAAACTTCAAGGAAGATCACAAAAGGGAAAGTAGAATCCTTAGAGAATTAAAAAGCATAAGACAGAAGACGCCCTTATGTGAGAGTAAAATTTTTTAAAATCTCAGGCTTTCCTGAAACTATTTTTTTCGTAACACAGCTTCCCAAATTCTATTGCAAGGACTGCTTTCTCCTTAATCTTTGGACCTCTGATCTGTGTTGTCCATTGTGTTCATTCTCACCTACCTGGGGCTTTGGCCATCATCTCATGTCTCTTCATATTCCAGGGCTCTTTTCCTTGCTCCAGACAGGTGATTAAATCTGGCTTAGAGACAGCAATACCTGTTTTATTAAAAATAAATAACATGAATGTTGCTCATATTCTTCAAATAATGTCCCCAGTAAAGAGAACGTAATAGCCTATTCTAGCACATTAACCCCAAAATTCTAATTTATAAGAATAATTTCTAAATATTTAGAAAATGGGCCAGGCACAGTGGCTTATGCCTATAATCCCAGCACTTTGGGAGGCCGAGGAGAGTGGATCACTTGAGGTCAGAAGTTCAAGACCAGCCTGCCCAAAATGGTGAAACTCCGTCTCTACTAAAAATACAAAAATTAGTTAGGCTTGGTGGCACATGCCTGTAGTCCCAGCTATTCAGGAGGCTGAGGCTGGAGAATCTCTTGAACCGGTAAGGCAGAGGTTGCAGTGAGCCAAAATCATACCATTATACTCCAGCCTGGGCAACAGCAACACTCCTTCTCAAAATAATAACAATAATAATAATAATAATAATAATAATTTCACTACCTAGTACCACTGAATCAAAAGCTGGTGGTGACAATTATATTTTAAGGTGTGGGCAACAATATTTTATGTCACTAAATTTTGAAATTATCACTAATATAGAGTAAAAAATACAGGTCTGCTCAGGAATGTGGAAAGTTCAGATCAAGGTAAACTTCAAGAAATTTATCTTGAAGAAATCCTTCTCTACACTGACAAATTCCCAAGATTTTCTTCAAAAACAGTGATGTGAAACTCATTTATGTAAAGCATCAGTTACCAAAAAACATTTTACCAAAAAAAAAAAAGAAAAAGAAACACTTAGAGTATCTTAGGAATTGTGTATTGAAGTTATTCTCACCCAGGAAGATCAGGTTTCTGTAGTTCTCTAACATCACATCCCTATATAAATTCTGCTGTGCAGTGTCCAGGAATTGCCACTCCTCTAGAGAAAATTCTATGGCCACATCCATGAATGTCAATGGTCCCTGAAAAACATACACACACACACACACACACACACACACATTTACCAGGAGGCCAAGGGCAGAATTTTTAATTTGACTCAAGGTGAAAAGAGAGACTTAAGAGAACAGGTTCTGACTTACAGGAGTGACTGAAATCATCCAATTAAATAATGCTTTTTTCTTTTTTTTTAAGGCAGAGTCTTGCACTGGAGGCAATGGTGCAATTTCGGCTCACTGAGACCTCTGCCTCCTGGGTTCAAGTGATTCTCCTTCCTCAGCCTCCCAAGTAGCTGGGATTATAGACACTTGCCACCACACCCAGTTAATTTTTGTATTTTTAGTAGAGACTGGGTTTCATCATATTGGCCAGGCTGGTCTCAAACCCCTGACCTCAGCTGATCCACCGGCCTCAGCCTCCCAAAGTGCTGGGATTACAGGCATGAGCCACTACACCCAGCTGAAAATAATTTTCAATGCAGAAATATTCTCTGATGTATTCTCTAACTCTGAAAAAACAGTGCAATAAGATCCACAACATCAGTTTATATATGATAATTTTCTGGATAATAAAGCATAAAATTAAGGACATGAGCACAGGCATATACATTTTTGAGTGCTATATTTCCATAATAGAGAATGAATTCTGTGTATTTTTGAGACTAAAAAAATATGTTGAGTTAGAAGCTATCTCTCAAATTTTAATGTGTACAATAAACTGGAGATCTTGTAATGGAGATTGTTTCTTCCAGATAATCTGGAATAAAGTCTGAGTTTCTGAATTTCTAACAAGGTCACCAGTAATGCCAATGATTTTGGCCTAAGAAGAATATTTTATCAAACATCCAGTATGTGGAAGAACCTGTGTTTTTCCCAGTTTTTCTGGACTATAAAGGAAGATGAAAGTATTCATTTTCCAAGAACAGATATATGCAAAGAAATCTTAAGAAAGAGAAGCAACTGCCAGATTAAATTTGACAGTTTACACAGATCAGCTACATAAAGATACTTAATAATGAGGAGATTCAAAAAAAAAAAAAAAAATAGCTGGGTATGGTGGTGGTTGCCTGTAGTCCCAGCAACTTGGGAGGCTGAGGCAGGAGAATGGCTTGAACCTAGGAGGCAGAGGTTGCAGTGTGCCAAGATAGCACCACTGCATTCCAACCTGGGTGACAAAGTGAGACCCTGCCTCAAAAAAGAAAAATAATAAAATAACAAAGAAAAAATAATTAACTATATAGTAAAACAATCTGTCAGAGAGCTCTTATCCAAGTGAACATCAACAGCAGTAGGACAAATTTTTATGATGTGCTGATACACCCAGAAGAACACAGCATCACTGCTGAAATATTGTTCCCAAAAAGTATTGTTCCCAAAAAGTAAATTATAGGCTGGCTGGGCGTGGTGGCTCACACCTGTAATCCCAGCACATTGGGAGACCTAGGATGGGGGAGTACCTGAGGTCGGGAGTTTGAGACCAGACTGACCAACACGTAGAAACCCCATCTCCACTAAAAATACAAAAATCAGCAAGGCATGGTGGTGTATGCTTGTAATCCCAGCTACTTGGGAGGCTGAGGCAAGAAAAATCGCTTGAACCCGAAGGCGGAGGTTGCAGTGAGCCACAGCACATCAGCCTGGGCAATAGAGCAAGACTCTGTCTCAAAAAAAAAAAAAAAAAAAAAGTACACACACACACACACACACACACAAAGTTAAGAATGCGAATTGGGGAGGAAAAGCTGGCGTCTGGAATTGTCAGAAGGTGCTGGTAATTTAGTATTTTACTTCAAGCCAGAGTTAGGCTGGAGAAAAGTAGGGCTGGGGGGTACAATTGAGACCCTGCTTGAAAAACCTAAAAAGTGCAGGGCACAGCCAGACGCAGTGGCTCACACCCGTAATCCCAGCACTTTGGGAGGCCGAGGCGGGCGAATCACAAGGTCAAGAGTTCAAGACCAGCCTGGCCAGCATGGTGACAGTCCCATCTCTACTAAAAATACAAAAATTAGCTAGGCATGGTGGCATGTGCTTGTAGTCCCAGCTACTCGGGAGGCTGAGGCGGGAGAATCGCTTGAACCCGGCAGGCAGAGGTTGCAGTGAGCTGAGATTGGGCCAGGGCACTCCAGCCTGGGCGACAGAGTGAGACTTTTTCTCAAAAAAAAAAAAAAGAAAAAGAAAAAGAAAAAAAGGGAAGAAAAGAAAAAATACGTAGGCCATCATCAGCCCTCTGCGGAGTGTGAAAATAGTTAAGTGACATGGAATTAACTATTCCATGAGGTGGAAATCTAGTCCCTGGATTCCTACTTTTTTAAAATATCTAACTCAAATGCATTTATTTATTTTTTTTATAAATTACTAAATTAGAGGAAATGAAATTCAGGCTTATCCAACTATAAACAGCCAATTAAGCTCTGATTACATAACCAGGAAATTTGGAGGCTAAGGTGGAAATTAGGACACTACGGAACAGTACCTAACTACTGAATTTGGGGTTTTTTTTTTCATCATGCACCGTATAAAAGTATTTTCTTCAAGCCGCTCTAATGGACCACAAACTACAACCATAGGGGTGCTCTATAATTTTTAAACAACTCTTTGATTAAATTCTTCAATATTTTTGCGACGACTCCCACAAATTTTTAAAAGGCTTCTCCCCTCACGATCCCACCGTGATCCCTGCGCAATCTGGGAGAAACGCCGCCCTGCGGATGCAGAGCTGCCCAGAGAGCGCTCGAGACCAAGGAACAGTCACTACCCAAGGAAGAGACAGGACGCCCCAGTGGCCGGCTGTCCGCGCAACCGCCATCTTATGGCTGAAGGGGACTGAGGCTGAGCTGGTCAAAAACTCTGGGCGCAGATTGTGGAGCTGACTGCTGGGAGGCCTGAGTCCCGCTAGTCACTTCCCAACGGTTCTAACCAGCCCCTCCCCTCTCCCGGGAGGTCGGACCGGCACTCTCACCATTTCGAGGCTTCCAGGGGGTCCTGACGTCTTAGCTGCGGATCTCCCAATACTTGCAGGTCACTAGTCCACAGAGACCAGAAGTTCCCGCCACAGCAAGAGACAAAGCCCCCGCCAAATCCCGGAAGCCGCTCTGGCCGCTCTACCTGCGGGCCTGATTGGACGGCTCTTAGCCATTCATCCCTGATTGGATGACGTTTAAGTCCCCGCCTCCTCAGGCCCTGAGTGATAGAAGATATGATCAGATGCTGGGTTGAACGAGGAAAGAGTGACAGCTTGGGCTGAATGAAGGAAGAGTGACAGCTTAGGCTGCAGCCTTTTCAGGCAGGGCTTCCTCCCAGAGGTGAGCCAGGCCCACCCCAGAAGGTATTTGCCTTTAACTTTGTGTACAAGGTCATACGCATCTATAAATAATATACTATATGGCTATTAACGAAGGAAAAGTACATAATAACAATTTAAAACTTCGGCTTTTATGTTCTTCCGGACTTCTGGCGCTTTAAGGAAGCAGCCTAAGTTTTTTTGTGTTTGTTTGTTTTGTTTTGTTTTTTTGACACGGAATCTCGCTCTGTTGCCCAGGCTGGAGTGCAGTGGCACCCTGTCGGTTCACTGCAACCTCCCCCTCCCAGGCTCAAGCGATTCTCCTGTCTCAGCCTCCCGAGTAGCTGGGATTACAGGCACCCACCACCACGCCCAGCTAATTTTTGTATTTTTATTAGAGACAGGGTTTCACCATGTTGGCCAGGCTGGTCTTGAACTCCTGACCTTAGCTGATCTACCTGCCGCAGCTTCCCAAAGTGCTAGGGTTACAGGCGTGAGCCACTGTGCCTGGCCATTACCAAACTTTAAAAAGAAAAAAGTGTTCAAGACCATTTGAGCCCTTCCCTAAACTAGCACAGTCAGTTCACAGGTTTCTACTGCCTTGAGCAAATAAGGTCAGCCAGGGTTAGGCTTTGTAAAACAGATTCTGTATCTCAATGGGAACATCTGTAAAGGCACCTGGCAATGGGAGTGGATACAGAAGGGATGAAAAATTGCTACAATTTTTGCAATGAATATTATTCTGCCTTTTTTGCATGTGTGGTTTATACAACTCACTTACATCGAGAAATTTGTCCAAAGACCAACAGCTACTAAGTGGCTGGGCTGAAACTCAGGATAAACTGAGTTTGTTGATCTATACTCCTCCATAGATCAAACTATTGGCTTCTGCAGACCCATGAAATACTGGAGAATAATACTATTACAATAGAAGCCGGATTTGTTTTTCTTTAGATTTGTGCCCATGTAGTACTGTTTATTATTGGGAATAATCCTGTCAAGAAATTGCAGAAGCACAAGGTGCCTCACACCTATAATCCTAGAACTTTGGGAGGCTGAGTTGAAAGAATCACTTGAGTTCAGGAGTTCAGGTGCAGGCGGGCAACATAGTAAGATCCTGTGTCCATGAAAACAATTTTAAAAAATTAGCCAGGCATGATGTTGCATACCTGTGGTCCCAGCTACTCAGGTAGCTGAGGCAGGAGGATTGCTTGAGCCAAGCAGATTAGGCTGCAATGTGAGATAATTGGTTACACCACCACACTCCAGCCAGGATAAAGGAGGGAGACCCAAGAAAAATTGCAGGAGCATTTTGAACAGACATAGAATAATTTAAAAGAAAAGCTGAGGGATGAGCTTAGACAGTCAAAGCCCAAAAACATTTATTTTTCATCATAGAAATAATATGAAAACTTGTAAAATAAAAAAATTTTAGAGAAATTAAATTTAACACAGTTAAATTGAGCAAAAAATGATTTGCAAATCAGATAGCCTGTGGATCCAGAGTAGGCTCAGAGATACTCCAGCATAGCCACATGGTGGAAAAAGCAAAATGACATACAGGAAATGGAAGAAAGGTAGAGAAACAGCCAGATTGATTGCAGCTTAGAATTTGCCTTATTTGAACATGATTTGGACAGCTGACATACTTATATTTGCCAAAACACTTCAGCTGGAACAAGAATGGGTGCAGTCTATTTATAAATCAAGGTAGATTTCAGTTTAGTATGTGAAAAAGAAACCTATTGAAAAACATTAAAGGTGAAAACGGGCAGCATTAGAATATAATTAATTCAACAATTTCTCCCTTTTGGTCATCTTCTCAATTTTGAGAGCTACATCAAAACTTTAGATATTGATGTCACTCTATCACCATCAAAAATTTACTTATTGGCCGGGTGTGGTGGCTCACCCTTGTAATCCCAGCACTTTGGGAGGTTGAGACAGGCAAATCACCTGAGGTCAGGAATTCAATAGCAGCCTGGCCAACATGGCGAAACTCTGTCTCTACAAAAATATAAAAATTAGCCAGGCCATTGAAAGGTGAAGCCAACTGGGCTTCTGGGTCAGGTGGGGACTTGGAGAACTTTTCTGTCTAGCTAAAGGATTGTAAATACACCAATCAGCACTCTGTGTCTAGCTAAAGGTTTCTAAACACACCAATCAGCACTCTCTAAAATGGACCAATCAGTGCTCTGTAAAATGGACCAATCAGCAGGATGTGGGCGGGGCCAAATAAGGGAATAAAAGCTGGCCACCGGAGCCAGCAGTGGTGCCGTAGTGACAGTACTTGAAAGTAAGCCTGAGGCTGGGCGCGGTGGCTCAAGCCTGTAATCTCAGCACTTTGGGAGGCTGAGAGACGGGCGGATCACGAGGTCAGGAGATCGAGACCATCCTGGCTAACACGGTGAAACCCCGTCTCTACTAAAAAAAAATACAAAAAACTAGCCGGGCGAGGTGGCGGGCACCTGTAGTCCCAGCTAGTCAAGAGGCTGAGGCAGGAGAATGGCGTAAACCTGGGAGGCGGAGCTTGCAGTGAGCTGAGATCTGGCCACTGCATCCCAGCTTGGGCGACAGAGCGAGACTCTGTCTCAAAAAAAAAAAAAAAAAAAAAAAAAGTAAACCTCTTCCCCAGGGACTAGCACCCAGTTAGCAGAACTAGTGGCACTTACCTGAGCCTTAGAACTGGGAAAGGGAAGAAGAATAAATGTATATACAGATAGCAAGTATGCTTATCTAATCCTACATGCCCATGCTGCAGTATAGAAAGAAAAGGAATTCCTAACCTCTGGGGGAACCCCCATTAAATATCACAAGGAAACCATGGAGTTATTGCAACACAATGCAAAAACCCAAGGAAGTGTCAGTCTTACCCTGCCAAAACCAGCAAAGAGAAGAGACAGAAAGAAAAAGAGAGAGACAAAGTCAAAGATGGAAGGAAAGAGAGAGAGGAAGAAACAGAGACAAAGAGAAGGAGACAGAGAGAGGGAGAGTCAGAGACAAGGAGTTGAAGAGAGAGACAGAGAGAGGAAGAGAGAAACAGGGAGTCAGAGAGAAAGAGAGAGAGAGACAGACAAAGAAGAAGTCAAAGACAGAGATATAAGTAGTGAAAAAAAAAAAAGTGTGCCTATTCCTTTAAAAGCCAGGGTAAATTTAAAACCTATAATTGATAATTGAGAGTCTTCTCTGTAACCCTATAACACTCCAATACCACATTGTTGTCAGTGTAAAGCACCGAGGCCACTGACAACCCATAGCCTTCCTATCAAAAATCCTTAACCCAGCAAGTTTCCTAACAGGGGATCTAAATCTTAATTACCATACGAAGGTCTGACCAGACTTAGGAGGAACTCCCTTCAGGACAAGATGATAGATGATTCCTCTTGGGTGATTAAGGGGAAAAGACACAATGGATATTCAGTAAGTGAAAAGGAAACTCTTACAGAAGCAGAATTAGGAAAATTGCCTAATAATTGGTCTGCTCTAACCTGCAAGTTGCTTGCCCTCAGCCAAACCTTAAAGTACTTACAGAATCAGGAAGGAGCCATCTATACCAATTCTAGGTTAATATGGACCAAACAAGGTCTTATTAATAGCAAAGAAAAATTAAAATCCCAAACTTACAATGTTTTCAACTAAAGTTTGCTAAAAGTTAACAGTGTAACATGTATTATCCTACTACCACACACTCTCAAAGGATTTCTCAGTTTGCAAGAAATAACAAAATCTATCCAGTAAGGATAGGAACTACAATCCCAAATAGACTCTTTGGCAACAGTGACTCTCCAAAACCACCGAGGCCTAGACCTCCTCACTGCTGAGAAAGGAGGACTCTGCACCTTCTTAGGGGAAGAGTGTTGTTTTTACACTAACCAGTCAGGGATAGCACAAGATGCTGCCCGACCAGTATTTACAGGAAAAGGCTTCTGAAATCAGACAATGCCTTTCAAACTCTTATACCAACCTCTGGAGTTGGGCAACATGACTTCTCCACTTTCTACGTCCTGTGGCAGCCATCTTGCTATTACTCACCTTCAGGCCCTGTATTTTTAACCTCCTTGTCAAATTTGATTCCTCTAGAATTGAGGCCATCAAGCTACAGATGGTCTTACAAATGGAACCCAAATGAGCTCAACTAACAACTTCTACTGAGGACCCCTGGACCGAGCTGCTGGCCCTTTGACTGGCCTAAAGAGTTCCCCTCTGGAGAACACTACAACTGCAGGGCCCCTTCTTTACCATTATCCAACAGGAAGTAGCTAGAGCAGTCATCGCCCAATTCCCAATAGCAGTTGGGGTGTCCTGTTTAGAGGGGGATTGAGAGGTGAAACCGACTGGGCTTGTGGGTCAGATGGAGACTTGGAGAACTTTTCTGTCTAGCTAAAGGATCGTAAACACACCAACCAGCGCTCTGCATTTAGCTAAAGGTTTTTAAATGCACCAATCAGCACTCTGTAAAATGGACCAATCAGCGCTCTGTAAAATGAACCAATCAACAGGACATGGGTGGGGCCAAATAAGGGAATAAAAGCTGGCCACCTAAGCCAGCAGCAGCAACCCACTCATGTTCCCTTCCATGCTGTGGAAGCTTTGTTCTTTCACTCTTCACAATAAATCTTGCTGCTGCTCACTTTTTGGGTACTCACTACCTTTATGAGCTGTACACTCACTGTGAAGGTCTACGGCTTCACTCCTGAAGTCAGTGATGCCACGAACCCACCAGGAGGAACAAACAACTCCAGACACTCTACCTTTAAGAGCTGTAAAACTCACTGCGAAGGTCTCCAACTTCACTCCTGAAGTCAAGCAAAACCACGAACCCACAAGAAGGAAGAAACTCCAGACGGATCTGAACATCAGAAGGAACAAACTCTGGACACACCATCTTTAAGAACTCTGACATTCACCATGAGGGTCTGCGGCTTCATTCTTGAAGTCGGCAAGACCAAGAACCCACCAGAAGGAACAAATTCTGGACACACCATGGTGGCAGGTGCCTGTAATCCCAGTTAGTTGGTAGGCTGAGGTGGAAGAGTCGCTTGAACTCTGAAGGTGGAGGTTGTAGTGAGCCAAGAGCGTGCCACTATACTCCAGCCTGAGTGACAGAGCAAGACTCTGTCTCAAAAAGAAAAAAAAAAAGTACTTATTTAGTGTCAAATCCTGTGAGGATTTTTAAGTGGATTTTTAACGTTGGCTATGAAAGTTGCAATATCTCCGATTAGCTGAGTCCAGGTACAAGAGTATTCCTCATCCCTGTTAGCTGGGCGTACGTATATGTCACAATTCCACCTGGGATCAGAGACCAGGCTAGAGCATCACATCCCCTGGGTGCTGGACCAGAAATATTTCACAGTTCCCCTATGGGCAGGACCCAGGCAAGACAGTCACATCACCTAAATGCTGGGCCTAGTGAAATGTCACAATGTCCCCTGTGGGCAAGGCACAGAGAAAGAGTCACATTACCTGGGTGCTCAACCCAGTGATATGGTCCAGGCTTTCCTGTGGGGAAAGCACAGGCAGAAGAAGACAGTCACATCATCTAGGTGATGAACCCAGAGATATGTCAAAAAGTCCTCTGTGAGCAAGGCTAAAGCAGTAGAGTCACATCACCTAGGTGCTAGACTCAGCAATATGTCATAATTTGCTCTATATGCAGGGCCCAAGCAGGAGAGGAGAGTCACATTATCTAGGTACTGGGTCCAGTTATATGTCACAATACCTTTCTATGAACATTGCTCATGCGGTAAAATCGCATTATCGTAATGTTGGGCACTGCAATATGTCACCATGCCCCCTGTATGCAGAAGCCAAAAAGGAGAGGATATTCACTTCACCTGGGTGCTGAGCACAGTGATAAGTCACAATCCCTAAGGTGGGCAGGGGCCAGATATGGGAGGAGAGTCATATCACCTGGTATTGGGCCACAGTGCTCCCAGTGTGTAGCAACCAGGCAGGAGAAAAGATTCACACGACTAATGTGCTGGGCCCAGCAATATGTCAAAATCTCCTTTGAGGGCAGCACCCAGGAAGGAGAGTTACATCACCTAGATTCTTGACTCAATTCATGTCACAACACCATCTAAGGGCTTGGCCTACACAGACGAGTGGAATTACTCAAATGCTAGGCAAATGGGTATGTAAAAATCACACATGCAAGAAGGTCCTGTGGTTAGATTTACAATTCTGCACACGTCCCAGCTTTAGGCATGAGAGTCAACATCTCCTGTGAGTTATGTGCAAGTACAGGACTCATAATTTCAATGATACATTGGATCTGTGCATGAGAGTCCCAATCCCACCCAAGGACTGTGCCCTGGTATGAAAGTCACAGGCTCACGGGCATGTTGAATTCTTTCCCAAGAGTCATCAACCTACCTGTGGATGAGATCCATGTATAAGAGTGACAATTTTAACTTTCAACTGCCTCTTAGTGTCAGATTCAGAACCTTAAAGGTGAGCAGTATCCATCTGGGAGCGTGACAACTTTTACTTTTTGGTGGGTGTGCATACAAGAATCACAGTCCCACCTGTGTGATTGGCACTGTTACGATACTCTGTATACCACTCAAAGGCTTTGTATAATGTTCCTGAGAGTCACAGTCTGCTCTGAGACTCTTGTGCTGGTATGATCCATGACTGTACCGTTGCCCTAAGCACGGGTATTAGAGTCAACCTGTCTCTAATTTGCTGCATCCAGGTATTAGAGTCATCATTGCGGCTGTCAGATGGGTCCAGAAGTGAGTCACTATCCTACCTGTGGTTAGATCCACATATACCAGTCACAATTCCAACTGTGAACTGCATTTACATGTGAGATATGGGACCTTAACAGTGTGCTAAAGACTTGTGTGTGGGTAAAATTTCTAACTATTGGCTGGGTGTGCATTTGACAGTCAAAATTTCACCTGTGTGCTGGGCTTTGTTATGACACTCTCTGTACTAACTGAAAGCTTTATATAATTTGCATGAATATTGTACTTTTTTCTGACCTTCACACAAGTAACAGAAGAAGACCTTACCTGTTGCCCTAAACCTAGCAGAGAAAATCAATATTTCTCCTGTTTTGTGGGTTGAGGTATGAGTGTCATCATTGCACCAGTGAGCATGTCCCAGGTGTATGTCACAATCCCACCTGTAGGTAGGAACCAGGCAGAAGAGTCACATCACTTGGATGCTAGGACAGGAATATGTCAATCTGCACTATGAGTGGGATCAAGAAAGAAGAGAGTCACATCAACTGGGATCTGGGCCTAAAGATATGTCACAATCTTTCATGTCGGCAGATCCCAAGCAGAAGAGGACAGTCACATTACTTAGAAGATGAGCCCAGTAATATGTAACAACACCCACTGTGGGCAAGGCCCAGGCAAGAGAGGATTGCCGCATTATCCTGGTTTCAGCAATATGTTGTAATTCCCATGGTTAGCAGGGCTTAGCAAAAGAAGTGAGTAACAAAATTTGTGTGCTAGGTTAAACAATAGTTTAAAATCCCTTCTATTGACAGGGGTCAGACAACAAAGAATACTCAAATTACCTAGGTGCTGGGTCCAACAACATGTCATAAGTTCTTCTGAGGGTGAGATCCAGGCAGAAGAGAAGAGTCATTTAACTTATATAATTGGTCCAGAAATATGTCACAATGTCTCACGTGGGGAGAACTACAACAGAAGAAGCACATCACCTAGGTGCTGGGCTCAGTGATATGACACAATCGTTCCTGTAGGGAAGGCCTAGGCACAAGAGGAGAGTCATATCACCTAGGTGCTGGATTCAGAAATATGTCACAGTTACTTCTAAGGGAAAGGTTCAGGCAGATGAGAAGAGTCATGTTACCTAGCTGCTTGGCCTCAGTATGTGTTACAGTCCCATCTGTGGGCTGGACTCAGGCAGGAAACTGAAATCACTCAGGGTATGGGCAAAAACATATGCCACAATCACATCTGCAGAAAGATTCAGAGATGAGATAAACAATCCCAAACACATCCAGCTCTAGGGATAATAGTCAAGACCTTCTGAGTGTTGGGTCTTAAGTATGTGAGTCAGAATCTCAATGATAGACTGGATTTGTGCATGAGAGCCTCAATTCTTAGATTGTGTCCTGGTAGAAGAGTCACAGTCTCACCGGTGTGTTGAATCTTGGTCCAACATTCACTATCTCATCTGTGGACCTGATCCTCATATGAGAGTCACAATTCCAACTTTCAACTCCTTTGAGTGTGAGATTCAGAACCTCAACAGTGGACTGTGGCTATTTAAGAGGGTGAAAATTCTTACTGTGAACTAGGTGTGCATACCAGAGTCACTATCTCACCTGTGCACTGGGTCCTGTTACCACACTCTTGGTCCCATCCAAGGGCATTATATGGTACGCCTCAGAGTCACAATCCACTCTCGGATCTATGTGCTGGTATAAACTCATGATCTTACCCATTGTCCTAAGCCCAGGAATGAGAGCTAACATCTCTCTTATTGGTTAGATCCAGGTATGAGAGTTCTCACTGTGCCTGTGAGTTGGGTACAGAAATGAGTCACCATTCCACCTGTAGCCAGATCCACATATGACAGTCCCAGTTTCAACTGTGAACTGCATCCACATGTGATCCTCAGGACCTCACCAGTAGTCTTTGTCCATTTGTGAGAATGACAGTCCTCACTGTTGGCTGAGTGATCCTATGAGAATCACAATTTTAACTTTGCACAGGGACCTGTTATGACACTCTCTGTACCACTGGAAGGGATCACACAATATACATGAGTTTTTTTTTTTTTTTTTTTTTTTTTTTTGAGACGGAGTCTCACGCTGTTGCCCAGGCTGGAGTGCAGTGGCACGATCTCGGCTCACTGCAAGCTCCGCCTCCCGGGTTCCCGCCATTCTCCTGCCTCAGCCTCCTGAGTAGCTGGGACTACAGGCGCCCGCCACCGCGCCCGGCTAATTTTTTGTATTTTTAGTAGAGACGGGGTTTCACTGTGGTCTCGATCTCCTGACCTTGTGATCCGCCCGCCTCGGCCTCCCAAAGTGCTGGGATTACAGGCTTGAGCCACCGCGCCCAGCCTATACATGAGTTTTATAATCTTCTGCGACTTTCATACAAGTAGAAAGCCCAGGACCTCACCCATTGTCTGAAGGCTAACTGTGAGAGTCAACATGTCTCCTATTGGCTAGGTCCAGGTATGCAACTAATCACTATGTCTCTGAGCTGGGTCCAGAAATCAGTCACTATTCAGCCTATTCCCAGATTTACATACGACAGTCAGAATTTTAACTGTGGACTGCATCTGCGTGTGAGGTTCAGGACATCACTAGTATGCTTCTTTCATGTTTGGAAATGACAATCCTAATTGTTGGCTTGGTATGCCTGTGAGAAGTCACAATCTCACCAGTATGGTAGACCCTATTACTGCATTCTCTGTAGCACACAAAGTATTTATAGGTTATGCATAATTTTTTTTTTTGAGATGGAGTCTCGCTCTTGTCACCCAGGCTGGCGTGCAATGACATGATATCAACTCACTGCAACCTCCGCCACCCGAATTCAAGCGATTCTCCTGCCTCAGCCTCCCAAGTAGCTAGGATTATAGCTGCATGCCACCACACCCAGTTAATTTTTTGTATTTTGAGTAGAGATGAAGTTTCACCATATTGGCCAGTTTGGTCTCGAACTACTGACCTCAGGTGATCCACCCTCCTTGGCCTCCCAAAGTGCTGGGATTACAGGTGTGAGCCACCGCGCCTAGCCAGTTATACATACATTTTATAAACCTCTGTGACCTTTCTAAAAATAGGTGATCCAGGACCCTACCCACTGTCCAAAATACAGCTAAGAGAGTCAAAATTACTCTTATTGGCTGGGTTCCCATACAAGCTTGACTGTAATGCCTAAAAGCTTGAAAATGCATATGTCAAAATTTAACCTCTATGAATGGACTGGGCAAGAGATTCAGATCACCTGAATGCTGGACCAAAAATATGTCAATGTCCACTCTGTGGGCAGGGCTCTTGCAGTAAAGTCACATAACCTGGGTACTGGGCCCAGCAGTATTTCACAGTGCCTTCTGTGAGCAGGCTTCAGGCAGGAAAGTCACATTATCTGCATGAAGGGCACAGCAATATGTCACAATCCACCCTGTGTAAAGGGCCCAGGCAGGAGAGAATAATTATATAACCTAGGTGATCAGTCCAGCAATATGTCACAATTCTCCCTGAGGACAGGGTCTATGCAGGAGAGTAAAATACCTTAGATGCTTTGACCAGGCATATGTCACAAGTCCATTTTGGGGCTTTAACCAGGCAGGAGAGTCAAATCATTCAGGTGCTAGACAAAGGTCCAGTCATGCCTGCAAGCAGGTCCAGAAATAAGGTTCAAAATTCCATACATTTTCTGGCTCCAGGTATGAAAGTCAAGACCTCTTTTAAGTTGGGTCCAAGTACATGAGTCACAATCTTAATGGTAGACTGTATCCCTGCATGAAGACACAATTTCAAATGCAAACTGAGTCTCAATATCTGAATCACAGCCTCACAGGTGTGCTGAATCCTGGTCATTGAGTCACCATTCTACCTGTGGACCAGATCCATGTATGAGAGTCACAATTCCAACTTTTGACTACTTCCACGTGTGAGATTCACAGCCTCAACAGCTGATCGTTTCCATGTGGGAGGGTGGCAATGTTTACTGTTGGCTGAGTGTGCATAGGAGAGTCACAGTTTTACCTGTGTTCTCAAAAGTAGGCCCTGTTCATGTGTGAGGGTGACAATTCTAATGGTTCACAGGGTGTGCCTATGAGAAACGCTGTATCATTTGTGTGCAGGGCCATGTGATGACACTTTATGTACCACCCAACTACTTTATACCATATGCAAGAGAGTGGTAATTTGATATTCTTTTTTTTTTGTTTTTTTTTGAGACGGAGTCTCTATCTATCACCCAGGCTGGAGTGAAGTGGTGCAATCTCAACTCACTGCAGCCTCCGCCTCCTAGGTTCACTCCATTCTCCTGCCAAGTAGCTGGAACTACAGGCGCCTGCCACAACGCCCGGCTGATTTTTTGTGTTTTTGGTAGAGACGGGGTTTCACCATGTTAGCCAGGATGGTTTCGATCTCCTGACCTTGTGATCCGCCCGCCTCGGCCTCCCAAAGTGCTGGGATTACAGGCGTGAGCCACTGTACCTGGCCAATTTGATATTCTTTTTATGGAAACAGGAGACCCAGGATCCTACCTGTTTCTCTAAACCCAGCTAGAAAAGACAGTATATCTCTTATTGGCTGGTTTGACGTATTAGAGTCATCATTGCACCTATGATCTGAACAAAGAGGTATGTCACAATCCCATCTGTGGATAGGAAGTAAGCAGGAAGTAATCCCATCTGTGGATAGGAAGTAAGCAGGAAGTAATCCCATCTGTGGATAGGAAGTAATCTGTGGATAGGAAGTAAGTTTTGAGTAAGTAAGTTTTGGGTAAGTAAGTGTGTCACAGTCACCCTAGATGGCAGGGGTCAGTTATGAGAGGAGTCACATCACATAGGTGCTGGGCCAAGTGATATATCACAGTCCTCTCTGTCAAAAGGTCCTAGGAAGAAAACAAGAGTCATATCATCTAGGTGATGGGCCTAAAGATATGTCATAATAACCCCGGTGAGCAGGGATCAGGAAGAAGAATTACGTCACCTGTGTGCTGAGCCCAGTGAGAAGTCATTCTCCCTTTTGTGGGCATGGCCCAGGCAGAAGAGGACAGTTACCTATGTCCTGAGCTCAGAGATATATCACAATCTCTCCTATGCTAAAAGCCCAGGTAAAAGAATAAAGTTACATCAAATTGTTGACAGTCCCAGAGCAGAAATAAGTCACACTGCCCCCTGTGGGCAGGATTCAGGCAAGAGCTGGACATCACCTTGGTGCTGGGCTCAGCAATACATCACAATGCCTTTCAAGGGCAGGGTCAAAGCCGAAGAAAAACATCACCTTGATGTTGAGCCCAGTGATATGTCACAATCTCCCCTACAGGCAGAACCTAAAAAGAATAGTCATATCAGCTAGGTGCTGGGCCTATGAGTCAGTCAAAATCCCCCTGGTGAACAGAGACCATGCAGGAAAAGACTTACATCACCTGAGTAATAGGTGCAGAGATATGTCACAATTCCCTCTGTAGGCAGAGCCCAGGCAAGAGAGTTACATGACCATAGTGTTGGATGCAGCAATATACCACAATGGCATATCTGGGCAGGGCACAGGCAGAAGAGTCTCAAAGCCTGGATACTGGGTTCAGTGACACATCACAAAGCCCCACTGCAGACAGCACCAAGGCAGAAAAATATAATTTCATCACCTAGCTGCTGGGTCCAGTGATATGTGACAATCACATCTCTGGGCTTGGGTCAAGCAGGAGAGTGAAATCACCCGGCTACTGGGCAGAATCTTATGCCACAATTACACCTGCAAGAAAGTCCACAGATATGATTAACAGTCTCCCAAATGTCCTGGATTTAGGTATGAAGTCAACATCTGTATGTCAGGTAAAAGTATGTGAGTCACAGTCTCAATCGTGGACTGGACCCTTGCATGGGAGACTCAATTCCTCCTGCAAACTGTGTCCCCTTGGTGGAGTCGCAGCCTCTAAAGTGTGTTTATCTTGGTCTTAAGAGTCATCAACACACCTGTGGACAGAATCCATGTGTGAGAGTCAAATATTCAACTTGTGAGTTCTTCTGGGTGTGAGGTTTAGAACCTCAACTGAGGGCTGTCATGTGGAAGGACAACAGTTTTTACTGTCATCTGCATGTGACTATGTGTGTCACAATTTCACCTGTGTGCTGGGTCTTGTTAGCACAATCTCTGTACCACTTGATGAATTTATATGATATACATTAAAGTGGCATTCCACTCTGAGACCTTTATGCTGGTATGGAGCAATGACTGTACCTGTGAAATTAAGCCCAGGTATGAAAGTCAACATCTCTCCAAGTAACTGGGTTTATATAGAACAGTTCTCCCCTGCCTATTAGCTAGGTTTAGAAATGAATAACCATCTTGGCCGGGCGCGGTGGCTCAAGCCTGTAATCCTAGCACTTTGGGAGGCCGAGATGGGTGGATCACGAGGTCAGGAGATCGAGACCATCCTGGCTAACACGGTGAAACCCCGCCTCTACTAAAAAATACAAAAAACTAGCCGGGCAAGATGGCGGGCGCCTGTAGTCCCAGCTACTCGGGAGGCTGAGGCAGGAGAATGGCGTAAACCCGGGAGGCGGAGCTTGCAGTGAGCTGAGATCCGGCCACTGCACTCCAGCCTGGGCGACAGAGCGAGACTCCGTCTCAAAAAAAAAAAAAAAAGAAATGAATAACCATCTGAACTGTGGCTGGATGTTTACATGTGACCATCACAATTCCAACTTTGAACTGCATCTGTGTGTGAGAGTCAGGACCTCAGAAGTGTGCTCTGTTTACTTGTGAGAGTATCAATATGTGATATTGTGATAATGCTCCTGTGGGCAGGACCCATGCAGGAAACTCACATGACCTAGACATTGCACCCAGACATGTCACAATAGCAATGTATGTACAGCCCAGGGAGGAGAGGAGCATTACAAAACATAGGCCCAGTGATACATCACAATTTCTTATTAGGCAGAGCCCAAGCAGTAGAGAAGAGTCATATCACCTAGTTGCTGGGTTTGACAACATAAAACACTACCCCCTGAGAAGAAGATTAGGCAAGAGAGTCATATCACCTAGGTGATGGGCTCAGATATGTTATAATGCCCCCAGGTGAGCAGGGCTAAGGAAGAAGAGGAAAGTCACGTAAACTAGGGCCAGGGCCAACCTATATGTCACAATCACTCCAGTGGGGAGCACCCAGGCATGAGAAGAGAATCATATCACATATGAGCTGGGCCCAGCAATATGTCACAATCTCCACTGTGAACAAGTCTGAAAATAGGAAGAGTCACATCAACTAGATGATGAACTCAGAAATATGTCAAAATGATTTCTGTCGGCAAAGACCAGGCAAAAAAAATTGTATCATGTGTGCTGGGCTTAGTGATAAGCTATTATCCCTTCTGTGGGCATGATCCAAGCAGAAGAAAAAAGCCATGTTACTTAGCTGCTGGGCCCAGAGATATGTCACAATATCTTCTATGGAGAAAGCCTAGGCAAGAAAGAAGAGTCACATCAAATAGTTCATGAGCCCAGAGGTACATTGCAATGCCCCTTGTTAATGGGGTCCAGGCAGAAAACTCACATCAATCTGCTGTTGGGATTGGCAATATGTCACAATGCTTTTTGAGGGCAGGGCCAATGCAAAAGAAGAACATCACCTTGGTGTTGGAACCAACGATATGTCATAATCTTCCCCATGAGCAAAACCTAGAAAGAAGAGAAAAACCACATCAGCTAGTTGCTGTGGCTAGCAATCTCCTTCAATACTCCCTGTAAACAGGAACCCCTCAGGAAGAGAGTCGCATCACCTGTGTGACGGGCACAGAGATATGTCACAATACTTCCGGTAGGCAGGACCTAGGCAAGAGAGTTACATGACATGGGCGTTAGACCCAACAATATGTCACAATGGCCCATGTAGGCAAGGGACAGGCAGGAGAGTCACATAACCTGGTTATGGTTCCCCTATGTTAGCTGCAGTAATATGTCAGAGTGCTTCCTGTGGGGAGCGCCAAGGCAGGAGAATAAATATACATCACCTAGATCCTGGGTTCAGCGATGTGTCACAATCCAATCTGCGGGCTGAGCCCAGGCAGGAGAGTCAAAAAACTCAGGTGCTGGACAGAGGCGAATGTCACAATCACAGCTGCAGGAAGGTCCATAAATGAAATTAACCATCCTGCACATGTCGAGGTTCCACGTATGAGAATTAACACCTTCTTTATGTTGCATCTATGTTCAGGAGTCACAGTCTCAACTGTGGACTTGATCTGTGCACGAGACCTTCCATCCATCCTCTAGACTGTGTCTCTTTAGTGACTCACAGTCTCTCAAGTCGCAGGGGTGCTGAATCTTGGTCTGAGAGCCACCAGCTTATCTGTACACTGGATTCAAGGATGAAAGTCAATTTTTCAATTTTTGAAACTTCTGTTGGTTTTGAGATTCAGAATCTCAACAGTGGGTTGTGTTCATGTGGAGGGATGACAATCATTACTGTCAGCTGGGTTTGCACGTGAGTGTCACAATCTCACCTGCGTGCTGAGATCTGTTAGGACATAATCTCTCCTACTTGAGGGCTTTACACTGTATGCATAAGAGTTGCTGGCCGGACGTGGTGGCTCAAGCCTGTAATCTCAGCACTTTGGGAGGCTGAGGAAGGCAGATCACCTGAGTTCGTGAGTTCAAGACTAGCCTGACCAATATGGAAAAACCCCATCTTTACTAAAAATACAAAATTAGCCGGGTGTGGTGGCACATGCCTGTAATCCCAGCTACTCGGGAGGATGAGGCAGGAGAATCACTTGAACCCAGGATGCAGAGGTTGTGGTGAGCTGAGATCGCACCATTGCACTCCAGCCTGGGCAACAAGAGCAAAACTCTATCTCAAAAAAAAAAAAAAAAAAAAAAAAAAGAGAGAGAGTTACAATCTGGTCTGAGAACTTTATGTTGGTATGGACCCATGATCATACCCTGAGCTGTGGCCCTAAGCTCAGGTATGAGAGTCAATATGTCTCCAGTTGGCTGAGTCTAGATAAGAGATTTCTTACCTGACTATGAGCTGCAGGAAGCTCATAGTCATTGAGCCATGTGTGAATATCTAGTCATTTCAACTCTGGCTGGATATTAACATATGACAATCACAATTTCAACTGCAGACCGTATCCAATTACGAGATTAAGAACCTCAGCAGTGAGCTCTGTATATGTGTGTGTGTGTGGGGGGGTTCCAATCCTAAGGGTTGCTGTGTTGTGCATATGAGAAACACAACCTCAACTGTGTGTCAGGCTCTGTCATGACACTCTCTGTACCACCCAGGAGTTTTGCACAATATGCAAGCGAATGCCAATTCTGCATGGTCTTTACAAAAAGAAGACCCAGAAACTCATCTGTTTGCCAAAGCCTTGCAAAGAGACACAGACTCTCTGCTACTGGCTGGTTAAAAGGAGACACTTATATCACTTGGATGCAAGGCCCAGTGATATGTCACAATGCCCCCAGTGGGCAGCACCAAGGCAGGAGTATGGAGTCACATCACCTATTTGCTGGGTTCAGCAATATGTCACAATTGCAACTATGAACTGGGCCCAGGGAGGATAGTCAAATTAAATTACTCAAGTACTGAGCAGAGGCATGTGTCACAATCACACCTGGATGGTTTAGAAATTAGATTAACAATTTCACACATGTCCCAGTTCTAAATTTGAGAGTCAACAGCTCCTGTATGTTGGGTCTAAGTACAAGAGTCACAATCTCAATGGTGCACTTGATTTGTTTGTGAGAGTCTCAATTTCTTGTGCAGACTGTGAATGCTCACTGGAGCCACAGACTCACAGGTGTGTTGGATAGAGGTCTGGGCGTCACCAACTCACCTTTGAACCAAATCCACATATGAGTCAGTTTTACAACTTTTGACTGTTTTCACAAGGAAAACTTGGGACCTCAACAGTGGGCTGTGTTCACATGGAAAGGTGACAAGTTTTGCTATTGGCTGGGTATGCATGTGAGCCTCACAGTCTTACCTGTGTGCTGGGCTCTGCTAAGACTCTCAATACCACCCAAGAGCTTTGTACACTATTAATGAGAGTTGCAAACCACTCTGTGACCTTCATGATGGTATGGACCCATGATTGTACCTGTGGTTCTAAGCCCAGGTATGAGAGTCAACATCTCTATAACTGGCTGGTTCCAAATAAAAGAGTTCTCACCTGTTGAGGAGCTAGGTTAGAAATGAGTCACCATCTCAAGTTCAGCTGGACGTTCAACTATGACAATCACAATTTCAACTGTAGACTGCATCCACGTGTGAGATTCAAGACCTTACCAATAGGCTCCGTCCATGTGTCAGGTGACAATCCTAATAGATGATGCGGTGTGTATACAAGAAATGCAATGTCGGCCGGGCGCGGTGGCTCAAGCCTGTAATCCCAGCACTTTGGGAGGCCGAGACGGGCGGATCACGAGGTCAGGAGATCGAGACCATCCTGGCTAACACCGTGAAACCCCGTCTCTACTAAAAATACAAAAAACTAGCCGGGCGAGGTGGCGGGCGCCTGTAGTCCCAGCTACTCCGGAGGCTGAGGCAGGAGAATGGCGTAAACCCGGGAGGCGGAGCTTGCAGTGAGCTGAGATCCGGCCACTGCACTCCAGCCCGGGCTACAGAGCAAGACTCCGTCTCAAAAAAAAAAAAAAAAAGAAATGCAATGTCACCTGTGTGCTGGGCCCTGCCATGACACTCTCTGTACCACCAAGGGTTTATATGATATACGAGAGTGGTAATCCACTATGACCTTCATACAAGGAGGAGACCCAGAGTCTTATGTATTTCCCTAAGCCTAGCTTTGAAAGACAGTATGTCCCCTATTTGTTGATTTGAGGTATGAGAGTTATCTCACCTATGAGCTAAAAATATATATATATTTTACAATCCCACCTGTGCATAGAGTATGTGAGCAAGAGAGTCACATCATTTTGGTGCTGGGCCAGAGATACGTCACAATCTTTTCTCACGGCAGAAACTAGAAAGAAGAGTCATGTCACCTGGGTGCTTGGCCAGAGATACGTTACATTCATGTTCTGAAAGGGGGGCACAGGCAGCAGAGTCACAGCACGTGGGTGCTGTGCCCAGTGATATGTCACAAGACTCCCTGTGAACAGGACCCAGGAAAAGAAAACACATCACCCTTGTTGCGGAGCCAAATGTTATGTCACAATCTTTCCTGTTGGCAGGATGCAGGCAGCAGAGGAGAGTCACATCTCCTAGGTGATGAATACAGAGATATGTCATGAGGCTCTTGAGAATGGTAGGGCTAACACCCTGTTTACAGGGCATAGACAGGTGCCTCCCATCTTCTAGGTGTTTGGTCTAGTCATATGTCACAGTACTCAAAATACGTGGGGCCTACGTGAAATACAAGAGTCACATTACCTAGGTGCTAGGTCCAGGGATATGTCAGCATCCCACATTTTGGCAGGGGCCTGACAGAGAAGAAGGACACATCACCTAAACCATAAATGTAAAAATATATCATAGCCAGGCACAGTGGCTTATGCCCGTAATTCCAGCACTTTGGGAGGGTGAGGTGGGCGGATCCCTTGAGGCCAGGAGCTCAAGACCAGCCTGGCTTACATGGCAAAACCGCATCTCTACTAAAAATACAAAAAATTTAGCTGAGTATGGTGGTACACGACTGTAATCCCAGGTATTCCGGAGGCTGAGGCACGAGAATCACGTGAATCCAGGAGGCCTAATGATTACGTTCAAGGCCAAATAGCAAAATGTGTTTGCTTTTAATCTATTTTCTCTATATATAAACATTGCAAGTCAAGAGTATGTACAGATATGAAGACTTAGAGTTTTCTTCTCCTCCAGACCTATCATCCTTTGTTCCCTTTCTGATCTCTGGAAGGAAGGTGGGCTACTTGTGGTTAATTTATTCCTGCTGCCCTCTGCTCTTTCTACGGCCACTATCTTTTCCAACTTCGAAACTGAAGAGAGATGTTGTTAGGAAGAGGCCCTTCCTTCACACTGGCAGAATAAATTTGTTCAGGCCCTTCACCTGCATAACATCAGAGGCACACTTCATGTGTGGCTCCTGAGTGTCTGGAATGTGACTCGGTCTACACTGTGATGTGCTGGAAAGGCAAAAAACAGACTTAGTAGCCCATGTGCGGTGGCTCACGCCTGTAATCCCAGCACTTTGGGAGGCCGAAGCGGGTGGATCAACTGAGGTAGGGAGTTCCAGACCAGTCTGACCAACATGGAGAAACCCCGTTTCTACTACAAATACAAAAATTAGCTGGGCATGGTGGCAGATGCCTGTAATCCCAGCTACTCAGGAGGCTGAGGCAGGATAATTGCTTGAATCCAGGAGGCGGAGAACCAAGTTCGTGCCATTGCACGCCAGCCTGGGCAACAAAAGCGAAACTCCATCTCAAAAAAATTTCCCCCCCAAAAAATTCCAGACTTGGTTCCAATGATATAGTTCCATCTATATACATGCTATATTAATAATTACACATTGCTCATATAGTAATATTTTGGATATGTTGGGTTACAGTCAGTTTGACCTGTTTCTTCTTTCTTTTTAAAGTCTGGCTACTAGAAAATTTAAAATTCACATTTGGCTCACATTCTATTTTAGAAGATTGCCTCTTTTTTGTTTTGACGGAGTTTAGTTTTGCTCTTGTTGCCCGGGCTGGAGTTCAAAGGGATCTCGGCTGAATGCAACTTCCGCCTCCTGGGTTCACCTATCTCAGCCTCCCAAGTAGCTGGGATCACAGGCACCCGCCACCACACCGGGCTAATTTTTGTATTTTTAGTAGAGGCAGAGTTTCATCATATTGGTCAGGCTGGTCTCGAACTCCTGATCTCAGGTGATCTGCCAGCCTCGGCCTCCCAAAGTGCTGGGATTACAAGTGTCAGCCACTGCACCCGGCCATGATTACCTCCTTCTTAAAATCTCAGGCTGCCTGATCAAAAAACCAGAAGCCAGGAAGGTCAGGAAAGCTGAAATTTTAAAATAATTGTTATTATTTTTTTTTCGTGAATAACCATATAGCGTATTTTTTTCTTTATTTTTTTGAGACAGTCTTACTCTGTCGCCCAGGCTGGAGTGCAGTGGTGCGATCTCGACTCACTGCAACCTCTGCCTCCCGGGTTCAAGCGATTCTCCTGCCTCAGCCTCCCCAGTAGCTGGGACTACAGGCGTGAGTCACCGCGCTCCGTCATATAATGTATTATGTATAAACGCATATGACCTTACACACAAGGTTAAATTCAAATACCCCTGGGTCGGGCCTGGCTTATCTCAGGGAGGAAGCCCTGCCTGAAAAGGCTGCATCTTAGGCTGTCACTCTTCATTCAGTCTAGCATCAGATCACGTCTCCTGTCACTCAGGGTCTAAAGGGGCGGGGCCTTAAACGTTACCCAATCAGGGGCGCTGGGCTGGAAACCGTCCAATCAGACACGAAGCTGGAGCGGACAGGGCGGCTTCCGGGTTTGGCGGGGACTTTGTCTCTCGCTTCAGTCAGAGCTGCAGGTCTCGTCTTCCCTGGTCTGTGTCCTCTTCTCCTAGAGGCCCAGCCTCTGTGGCCCTGTGACCTGCAGGCGTTGGGAGATCCCCAGCTAAGACGCCAGGTCCCCCTGGAAGCCTAGAAATGGTGAGAGTGCCGGGTCCGACATCCCGGGAGAGGGGAAGGGGCTAGTGGGAACCGGTGGGAAGTGGCTGTGGCGGGACTCGGGCCTCTTCGCAGTCAGCTCCACAATCAGCCCTAGTTTTCCTTGGCTAGCTCGGCCTCAGTCCCCCTCAGCCATAAGATGGCGGCTGCCCTGACAGCCGGGACCCCGGGCGTCCTCTGTTTTCCCTGCACAGTGACTGCCCTGGCCTGGAGCCGTCTCTCGGCAGCTCAGCATCTGCAGCGCCGCGTCTCCCGAGATTGTGCAGGGACCACGGGAGGGTAGACAGGGGAGAATCCTGACCCGGGGTGCGGGGTTCGTGAATGGGAAGAGCTTTGGTCTGTGGAGTTCTGAGTCTCTCTTTTCTCTTATTAAAAATGTACAGAAGTCAACGCAAAAACATTAAAGAATTTAATTAAATAGTGATTCACAAATCCGGCCGTGGTGGCTCACGCCTGTAATCCCAGCACTTTGGGAGGCCGAGGCGGGTGGATCACGATGTCAGGAGATCGAGACCATTTTGGCCAATATGGTGAAACCCCGCCCCTACTACAAACACAAAAATTAGCCGGGCGTGGTGTCACGTGCCTTTAATCCCAGCTACTCAGGAGGCTGAGGCAGGAGAATCGCTTGAACCAGGAAGTCAGAGGTTGCAGTGAGCCGAGATGCCACCACTGCACTCCAGCCTGGCGACAGAGTGAGACTCCGTCTCAAAAAAAAAAAAAAAAAAAAAAAATTTGTAGAGTACCCAGCTATGTTTGTCATTTGTCGTCCATAGCAGGGACTTGAAGAAAAAACTTTTATAAGGTGCGATAAAGAAAATCAAATTCAATAATTGGTTGGGTACAGTTGCATAGTTTCTTAATTTGTGCGATCAAGGTGGGAATTTCCTTGTTATGTAAGCAGAGGTTAATTGGTAGTTTATAGTTGGCTAAGCCTCAATTTTGTTTCCCCCAATTTAGTAATTTATAAAAACACGCATTTGAGGCCAGGCGCAGTGGCTCACTCCTGTAATCCCAGCGCTTTGGGAAGGCCAGGCAGGCGGATCACCTGAGGTCGGGAGTTGGAGACCAGCCTTACCAACATGGAGAAACCCCGTCTCTACTAAAAATACAAAATTAGTCGGGCATGGTAGTGCATGCCTGTAATCCCAGCTACTCGGAAGGCTGAGGCAGGAGAATCGCTTGAACCCAGGAGGTGGATGGTGCGGTGAGCCGAGATTGCGCCATTGCACTCCAGCCTGGGCAACAAGAACGAAACTCCATCTCAAAAAACAAAACAAAACATGTATTTGAGTTAAATTTCTTTAAAGTCGAAATCCAGGGACTAGAGCCACCTCAGTCTAGTTACCTGCCACTTAATTATTTTCACAAGCCACAGGAGATTAATTTTCCGCTGATTTTTTTTTTTCCTTTTTCCTTTTTTTTTTTTTGAGAAGGAGTTTCACTCTGTCGCCCAGGCTAGAGTGCAGGCGCGAGATTTCTGCTCATTGCAACCTCCGCCTCCCAGGTTCAAGCTATTCCCCTGTCTCATCCTCCCGAGTAGCTGGGATTACAGGAACCCGCCACCATGCCTGGCTAATTATTGTATTTTTAGTAGAGAGGAGGTTTCACGTGGGCTAGGCTGGTCTTGAAGTCCTAACCTCAGATGATCCGCCTGCCTTGGCCTCTCGAAGTGTGGAGATTACAGGCGTGAGCCGCGCCCGGCCTTTTCCGCAGCGTTTTTTACATGTGTCCCAAGCAGAGTCTCAAGTTTTACCGACCACCGTCTCCCCACCCCCATCATTTCTTCAGCCTAACTGTGGCTTGCAAAAATAGTAAATAATAAAATACTAAATTTTCAGTTTATTCTGACATTCCCGAATGCCAGTTTTCCCTCTCTAATTCACATTATCAATTATTCATCCTTCAATTTACATTTTTTATACCATGTTTTAATTAATCATTTTTGACAACACATTGGATGGCACTTTTAAAATATTTGTTTTCTTTTGTAAATACTTTCCATGAGAAGAAAGCAAAGTATAATTCCCTGACGCTGTAGTGTGAAAAAAAAAATTGTTCCTCTTTGCTTTTATCTTGTATAGGCACAGAGATCTTATCAGAATGTTTTTGGGTCAAAGTTTCCCTTTGGAAACTATGAGGTGAGACGTCTTCACCCACCCTGTAGTTTTGTAGTTTTGTTCTTGGTCCTGGGCTTCAGTATTTTCTGGGGATAAACCAAGATACGCACCATGGCTATATCTGCTAGAGTGTCTAGTGAATATCAGCTACTGGGTCTTTTTTTTTTCCTTATATCACAACCTGAGTTATGGAGTATAGCCTCTTAAGAAAGAAGGTGGCTGCCCCAGGGCTGAGAGGAGTCTCCTGTTGTACTTCTTTTTCAAAGACATTAAAATTGTCTTCACCCAACTCAGCTTCTATTTCTTAGAGACACATTGCTGTTAAGCCAATCAGATGCTGATAAAAAAAAAACAGAAATAATTTCTGCCCCCTGGATTCTCTAAGTGGGTAGAGAAATAGTGAAATAAAAAAACCAAGTGAGTAACTCTGTCATAGAAATTAAAACTTGAGCCCAGTGACTCTAAGCTAAGGCTAATATTGAGCCTGCAAAAAAAGGTTATTAAAGGCCCAGTTAATTATTTCTGGGGAGCCGCCCCTGCAGATGTCCCAGCCATGAAAAAAGCTTTTATCCTGAGAGAAGTTACGGAGCCCTGGAAAGCTGGGGATCCACAGGCAGTTAAGGTTAAAATAGAAGGGGTCTCAGACGTTCTTGCTGAAGACGAAGTTGTTATTGTTATGAGATAGTTTCTAGACTTTGTGAAATATAAACAAAGTTAGATTTATGTTAAAAAAAAAAAGAAATTCCAAAGGAATATTGCAACAGGAGGAAGTACTAACAATATCTTTAAGGATTGCAAAGCTTAGGCAGACAAGGACTTTCTTTCATAAGGAGGAGCAAACAGATTAAAAAGAAGGTGTGAGGGAAATGGCAAATTGAGGATGAAATAACTAGAGTTTAGATCTTTTGAGATGGAGTCTCACTCTGTCGCCCAGGCTGGAGTACAATGGCATGATCTCGGCTCACTGCAACCTCCGATTCCTGCGTTCAAGTGATTCTCCTGCCTCAGCCTCCTGAATAGCTGGGATTACAGGCACCAGCCATCATGTCTGGCTAAATGTTTTGCATTTTTGTAGAGACAGGGTTGCACCATGTTGGCCAGGCTGGTCTTGAACTCCTGACCTCAGGTGATCCACCAACCTCGGCCTCCCAAAGTGCTGGGATTACAGGCATAAGCCACCGTGCCTGGGCAAATTTAGCTGATTTTTATATGAGTAAAAGAAGAAAATGTGCAGAGTTTGTGTCTGGCTATGTGATCGGTAAAAAAAGGGCACCATCTAAGTTATAATGGAAAAGGTGTTTCTTTCCATAAACTGTTTCTGGAGCACACAAAGGATGGAGAATTTTATTAATCACAGCTATTTACCTGGATTACCTATGTGCTTCATCTTTCCCCACCCTTTTTTTTTTTTTTTTTTGTCCTATACATTTATTCTATTTTGCTTTTTCTGAGTTGTATCTTTTATAATTAACTGGTCAACATAACTATGTTGTTTTGCTTGTTCTGTTAGTGGCTCTATCAAATCATTGAACTTGAGGGAGGTTGTGGGAGTCCCCAATTTTTAAACAGTAGCTCAGGAGTGTAGATGGATTCACTGAGTTTGTTACTGACATCTGCAGTAAGGAGAATACTGTGCGACTGAGTCCTGAATCAGGGTCTGTGCTGGATGGGTGGTGTCAGAATGCAAATTTTAGACAATGAGTTGATGTTGGAGAATCTTGGTGTTCAGTAAACTCTACGGATTTGGTGCCAGAGGAAAGATACCACAGAGGCCTGGCCTGGAATGAACTCTGGGAGGCTCTGCTTTTCTTTCACAGTGCCCATTGTTTTGTGATTCTAGGTCTCCTCCCAGGGTGAGAGAGGACTGAAAACTTAAAGGAAAGAAGCTCTGATGGCAGATTCCCTTCTTCCACAGCTGTCAGCACAAGATTTCTACCCACTCACAAACACACCCACTAGCATTGAGGTGTCTATACCACTCCTAGGGCTGGACACCACCCTCAGGAATTTCACCACAGCATTTTTGATCCTAATTTTTTTTGGCCCACAAATGTCTACAAGTCTCCTGGCATATCCTCACCCCCAGACACTGAATCTGCAGCAGCAACCTGTTTTCTCCACCATCCTAGGGTTCTGGACCACCTGTCCATAATCTCATCGGCCTGCATGAATGCAGAAATAAATTAGAGTAGAGTCACACCTGGGCCGTGAGCTGTAGTACAAACCAGTCCTACTTCCTACATTGCACTCTCCCAAACTCATGGATTTTTTTTCCTTTTAACTTTTATTTTTTGTTCCTGAGTACACATGCAGGTTTGTTATATAGGTAAAATTGTGTCATAGGAGTTTGGTGTGCAGATTATATTGTCACTGAGATACTAAAAATTGCACCAAACAGGTATTTTTTCTGATCTTTTTTGTCCTCCCATCATCCACCATGAACTAGACCTCAGTATTTATTGTTCTCTTTGTGTCTATGCATTCTTATTATTTAGCTCTTACTTATAAATGGTAACATGAATTTATTTATTATTATTGTTTTTTGAAACAGAGTCTTGCTCTGTCTCCCAGGCTAGAGTGCAGTGGCACAATCTCGGCTCACTGCAACCTCCACCTCCCTGGTTTCAAGCGATTCTCCTGCCTCAGCCTCCCAAGTAGCTAGGATTACATGCGACTGCCACCACACCCAGCTAATTTTTCTAGTTTTGTAGAGACAGGGTTTCACCATGTTGGCCAGGCTGGTCTCAAACTCCTGACCTGAGGTGATCCACCCACCTCGGCCTCCCAAAGTGCTGGGATTACTATCTCTACATTAGTTTTCTAAGAATACTGGTCTCTAGCTCCATCCATATTGCTACAAAGGACGTGATTTTCCTTCCTTCCTTCCTTCCTTCCTTCCTTCCTTCCTTCCTTCCTTCCTTCCTTCCTTCCTTCCTTCCTTCCTTCCTTCCGCCACATAGTATTCTATGATGCTTGTGTACCATATTTTGTTTTTATTGAATCTTTTATTTTATTTATATTTGAAGAAAGGGTCTTACTCTTTCACCCAGGCTGAAATGGAGTGGCGTGATCTAGGCTCAATGAAGCCTCAATCTCCTGAGCTCAAGCAGTCCTCCTACCTCAGCCCCCTAGGTATCTGGGACTTCAGTCACATACCACCACACCCACTAATTTTTTCTTTTTCTATTTTTTGTAGACATGAGGTTTTGCCATGTTGCTCAGGCTGCTCTCAAACTCCTGAGCTCTGGCAATCCACCAGCTTTGACTTCCTGAAGTGTTGGATTAGAGGCATGAGCCACCATACCTGCCCATACCATATTTTCTTTATCCATCTACTATGGACAGGCATTTAGGTTGATTTCATGTCTTTGCTATTGTGAATAGTGCTGCAATGAACATGCATGTGCATGTGTTATGACGGAATAATTTATATTTCTTTGGGTATATACCCAATTATGAGGTTGCTGGGTCAAATGGTAATTTGTTTTTACTTATATGATACATCACTACATTGCTTTTCACAATGGTTGAACTAATTCTCACTCCCACTAGCAGTGTATAAACATTCCCTTTGCAACCTTACCAGCATCTGTGATTTTTTTTTGAGTTTTGAATAATAGCCATTCAGATTTGTGTGAGATAATGCCTCATTGTGGTTTTTGTTTGCATTTCTCTAATGATTAGTGATGAGCAATTTTTTATGTGCTTGTTAACCACATGTATGTCTTTTTTTGAAAAGTAATCTGTTGATATCTTTTGCTTACCTTTTCTTTTTGTTTTTTGCCGAGATGGAGTCTTGCTCTGTTGCCGGACTGCAGTGTGGTGGCACGATCTTGGCTCTCCGCATCCTCCACCTCCCTGCAATCTCCACCTCCCAGGTTCAAGCAATTCTCCTGCCTCAGCCTCCTGAGTAGCTGGGATTACAGGTGCCCACCACCACGCCCGGCTAATTTTTGTATTTTTAGTAGAGATGGAGTTTCACCATATTGGCCAGGCTGGTCTCGAACTCCTGACCTCAGCCGATCTGCCTGCCTTGGCTTCCCAAAATGCTGGGATTATTGGCGTGAGCCACGGAGCCTGGCCTAATCAATCTTGAGTTGATTTTTATATATGGTGTGAGAGAGGGGTCTAGTTTCAATCTTCTACGTAGTGCTAGCTAGTTATTCCAGCAAAATTTATTAAATAAGGAATTTTTCTCAAATTCCTGTTGTCAGCTTTGTCAAAGATCAGATGGTTGTAAGTGTACAGAATAATTCTGGGGCTCTTTAATCTGTTGTTTTGGTTGCTGAGCCTGTTTTTGTACCAGTACCATACTGCTTTTTTTTACTGTAGCCCTGTGGTTTAATGTTTGGTAACGTAAGGCCTCCAGCTCTGTTCCTTTCGTGTAGGATTGCCTTGGCTATTTGGGCTCTTTTTTTTTGTTCCATATGAATTTTTTTTTTTTTCTTTTTGAGACGGAGTCTCGCTCTGTCTCCCAGGCTGGAGTACAGTGGCCGGATCTCAGCTCACTGCAAGCTCCGCCTCCTGGGTTCACGCCATTCTCCTGGCTCAGCCTCCCGAGTAGCTGGGACTACAGGTGTCTGCCACCTCGCCCGGCTAGTTTTTTGTATTTTTTAGTAGAGACGGGGTTTCACCGTGTTAGCCAGGATGGATTTCTTTTCATTATATATTCCAAACAAGTGTCTAGAATTACCAGACATGATATAAACACATAAAGTGCCAGCCAAGCTTTACTCTAGAGGGGACTTTCCCTCTCAGGCTTCCAGTCACCTCACAATTATGCTACACAGTATGTGCTGTCTCCTAAATATGCAGGCAGAATTATGTATCTGCCTACTTGGTATCTATAGGCCACTACAGTCACTTCTAGAGAAGCTAGGCCAGATTTCTATAAACTTCACAGGGCAGCAATCAACCATTTTACCTCTTTTGATGACTCTTGTATCTTCAGACCTGAAACTGATTCACAGAACATGGAGCTCAGAAACCCAATCAGAGTAATATGTGTGCAGTGAGTAGACATGTAGACATGAGAATCTCCACTTCTAGCTCCTCTTGCTAAAATGTCCACAGATATGCAGGTAACACCTGCTGCTACTCCACCCATCCAGAGCCTAAATCTGCAGCTCCAAATTCTGAATCTAGGTCTTAAGATTTGGAAAACAAAAAGATTTTTATCTGAGGAATACAAGTCATTTTAGTTGTCAAACTCAGAGAGACATTAAAATGAGAGCCCAGGCTGGGTGTGGTGGCTAACACCTGTAATCCCAGCACTTTGGGAGGCTGAGGCAGGTGGATCACGAGGTCAGGAGTTCAAGACCAGCCTGGCCAACATGGTGAAACCCCGTCTCTACTAAAAATGCAAAAATTAGCCGAGCGTGGTGGTGGGTGCCTGTAATCCCAGCTACTTGGGAGTCTGAGGCAGAGAAATGCTTGAACCTGGGAGGCGAAGGTTGCAGTGACCTGAGATCATGCCACTGCACTCCAGCCTGGGCGACAGAGTGAGACTCTATCTCAAAACAAAACAAACAAAAAAAAATACACACACACTTATGTCTTTTTCCCCACTTTGAGCTGTGTATTCATCTCTTGAAGCTATTCACAATTGCCACAAGTAGCTATCAATTTAACTAATAATGCGACACTGAACACTATAACTTAAGCTGTAAACCTTAATGATGTATATCCAATCCATAGTCAATGTTATTTCTGTAAATAAATAAGAAAGGTAGGTATAGTTGTGGTTATGACTCTGGATACTTTGTTGCCTTGATCTCTCACTCCCAAAATCATTTGTTATTAACAGACATTTTTGTACCATCCCACTCTCTGTCCCTCTTTTTTTTTTTTTGCTTTACAAATCCACTTGTAACTGCTGCTAATCAAAATATAGATTCCAGGCAACTTGAATCTTTGCTCCCAGGTTACAATCCTCAAGGGTGGAACAAATAAACTGTCTACTTATATCTGTGTTGCCTCGGATTTTTCTTTTTAGGCAGACATATTACTTAGGATGTGCTAGAACAGCCTCTAGGAGAACATCTCTCTTTGATTGTACTCCATTTGCTGTAACACCCAAGAATGTAGAGCCAGTTTGATCTGACCAAGAATCTGCACATAAGAGCTGACCCCTGCCTGAGATTCACAAGACAGGGCCAGGTTTTAGATTAAGAAGGTAATGAAAACCAACAGGAGGAATTTTCTGCATTGTGAGATGTCAACATAGACATCTTAAAGTGCCCCTTTGATAGTGTGGCTCTTTGAGCTTTTCAGGTCTTGTCCAGTGACCTGCTACAGTTACATGAGAGGATCCCAGTGTACATAGAATCTGATAGCAGAATCTGTAAGTAAAGATAATCATCTTAGGAGTGAGAAATCAAGGCTATAAAGTATCCACAGCCATGACCACAACTATACCTACTCGTAAAATGTGATACTGGAGTAGAACATTTTTATCCTTCCTCTTACCCAAAAGCTAGCAAATTAGGACAGGTGATCCAGGTTCTGGAGCTTTACCAGGACAGTTCCATTTTCTATTTAGAATCAGCCTACATCTCTTCTGTCTGGCTTACAATTGGGCCATCAGTGCACGGTCACTGGGAATCCTCTTGGAATCACCTAGGCGTCTTTGAGACATTTGAGGATTTCCAGAGCAGAATTGTGTCAGGCTGACAAGAGTGGTTAACTCTGCTTCTGTCTCAGTGTAAGAGAAATGGGTCATCCTTCCCTCATTCAAGAGATATTTTTGGTTGGTACCCAGATGACAGTTTCTTCAGATTCCTGGTACTTGGGAGGAAAAGAAGTTCTGAAGATTCGAACAGATAAACTAAATGCTCCCATCTCATATGGCCATTAGAATAATAGATGTAGCAATCATGGTCCCTACCATCCGTGAACTTTTAGTCCAGACTAGCAACTGGATAAACAATGAATTAAGCATCATATGGTTGATATAATAAATAGATTTGTGCAAAGAAACTTGGGGTTTATTTGGGCCGTAACACAAATAAAAAATAAATGATATTGCTGTGACTTCTGATGTCATCACCTGAAGGGATGTTTATGGACAGAAGAATTGTTATTATTTTTATTTTATTTTGCTAAGAATACATATTTATCTTCTAGTAAAATTATTCTAGATAAACAAGAGATTTGATTAAATGGATTATTAGTATATATTATGAAATTGACAGGGCAGTAGCTAAAAAAGATTAAAGTTACATGAACTGTGAGATTTAAGTTTTTCTTAGGTAAGCTTAGGAAACAGAACTGGAAGTACACCAGTGGCATAGAGAACAAATTCTACGTAGGCTCCACTCCCTGTTCCAGTTCTGTTCAGTTCTTACTTGGGGACTTGACTGAGTCCTGTCCCCACCCTGGAGTCTTGCCTCAGAGAACTGATTTACATATAAACACAATAAAAATTCCTCTAAACTACATTAAATTTTTCCTTTATCCCTCTCATCTATCTATATAGCTTTTATTCTATACATTTTATAAAAAATTAATGACAGAGAAACTAAAAAAATTAAAATGCTGTGCCCTTTATCTAAATCCTGGGAATTATTAAACACTTAGTACCAACTCCAAAGGTGTTATGACGATTAAGTCACATAATGTGTTATTCCCAGCACAGTGCTCTGCAACATCCTCTTGAGCACATAGAGCACAATGTTTAATAAACATTCCATCAGTACACTTGTACATGTTATTTAAACACAGACTTATTCAGATATGGCTGCTTTCTATTTTCTCTGTATACTCTACAGAGCCAGCAAAGAATATGATACTTTAGGATGGAGAGTGGTTGTCTTTATTTGCCCTAGAAGTATTTGTGTTGTGACAAGAGTAATGAGTGTAAGGGACTCTGTCCTATGCCTGCTTTCTCTAATGCTAATCATGAGCCCAGGGGGAGTAACATCAACATTGACAGGGGACTTGTTTAAAACATTCATTTTGGACCCTTTTCAAACCTGCAGAATCACATTACATAGAGTGGGGCCAAAATTACTAAGTGATTTGTAAGCTCATAAAAGCTTGAGATTAAATGCTTAGCTAAGTGGTTATAAGCCCAGACCTCTAATTAGGATTACATGGGCAATTTGCAGAAAAATCCTTACTTATGCTTTTTCCACAGGTTTTGTTTATTGTTTTAGGTGGAAACATATATGTTGTTTTAATTAAGTGCCTCATATAATTCCAAGGTGAGGCCAGAATCAACAATGAAGGGTTCAAGGCATTCATGAGAGTTAAGGTAGAAACCTTTTCACTAAAGGATGGTCACAGGGCCTGTTCTGTTTGGGTTTGGGAGAGACAAGGCAGTGTGGCCCATATTACCATTTCTGTAGCAGAAATTGCTGGTGTCTGTGGCAGAGGAGGGCATCTGGAGACAGAAAAGAAAAAACTTGTATTTTTATCTTCATAAAGAAGCTCATTGTTCCTGAATCTCTACTAGTATAAAGGACAGAAATGGATGGAATGTTTCTGCAGTTCTTGGTCCTTCTGCCTGTGGGTGTGGTGGTAGCAGGTAAATGGGTGGTGCTGACACCTTTAAAGGCTTATTCTCAAGATGCTGGTGTAATTGGTGCAGAAAATTTCATCTAAGCAGGAATTCCAGAGGAGAAGGAGGAAAAAAATGCCTTTTTTTTTTTTTAATCTAAATATGTCTCATATCAAGAGCTGTGTCCACTCTGCCTTCTGAAATGCCATGCATTTTTACATGCAAAGCTTTACTTCTCTGCTTGTGTTTTTCCTCCCTAATGAGTTTGTTTTAACTACTTTAAAAAATTCTTATAATAGTCAAACGTCTCTGAAAAATGTTTTTTCCCATATACTGGAGCCTTCTACATCATGGCTCCTTCTATGCCGTGTGGAATTCTCTTCATGAATTTATAATCTACTGTATTAAAAATGTTCCCTTTGTGGCTGGGAAGGTGTGAATACTCAAGATTCCTATTGGAAGAATAAAGGGGTTCTTAAAAAAGACGGAAAACTTGTAATATTGAGGTTCCATCTGTGTTCTTCATTAACTCTATACAGAACAGGATTAAGAAAGTGTTTATTTAAAGAGGATGGCATTTATTACCCAGAAAATCCTGAAAAAAATATGAGAAAATGCCTGCTCTCTAGGGTGCTAAAGAAAGAATACTAAAAAATCACTATTAAAACTTACACAACATGGGAGATACCTGTATCTTGAACTTGGTATAAAACTGATGGTTCTTTATGGTTAAATTCAGACTACAATTTACTTCTGGGAGAAAATGTCACAGTGGTGATGCTGTGTCCTTCTTTTGTGCATCAGCACATCATAAAAATTTGTCCTAGTGCAAGTAATATTAATGATTCACTTGGTTAAGGAGCTCTGCGACGGATTTTTTTTACTAGAAAGCTAATTATTTTTCTTTTCATTATAAATTATTTTTATGCAGCTGATGTGCATAAACCATCACATTTTATCTGGTAGCTACCCCTCTTTCTTAAGTTTTCTTTGCATATATCTGTCTTTGGCAAGTGAAAACTCTTATCTTTTTTTTTACAGTCCAGCAATACTAGGAAAAACACAGGCTCTTTTACTTAGTGGATGTTTGACAAAATATTCTTCTTGGGCCAAAAACATTGGCATTACTGGCGAACTTGTTAGAAATCCAGAAACTTAAAAAAAAAAAAAAAAAAAAAGCAGAAACTCAGACTTTCTACAAGTCAGAATCAGTTCTCTACTCTCTCATTTGACCTTGAGACACATTAAAAATTCTGCCCATGGCCACTTGGTACATGTGTATGGGGATGTGTTTTTTAGAGTCGGAGAATACATTAGAGAATATTTCTGGGTTAAAAAAATATTTTCTTGGATAATTTTGGTCACTCCTATGAGGCAGAACCTGTTCTCTCTACTCTCGAATTACACTTTGAGTGACATTAAAAATTCTGTCCATGACCACTTGGTAAATATATATGTGTCTGTGTTTGTGTGTTTTTCAGGGACCACTGACATTTAGGGATGTGACTGTAGAATTCTCTCTGGAGGAGTGGCAATGCCTGGACACTGTTCAGCAGAATTTATATAGGGATGTGATGTTAGAGAACTACAGAAACCTGGTCTTCCTGGGTGAGCATAACTTCAATAGTCAATTCCTAATATACTCTAAAGGCTTTATTTTTGTTTTCTTTTTGTTTTTTTGTAGAATGTTTTTTGATAATTTGGTAATTTTTGATAATTATGCTTTGCATAAATGAGTTTCAAATCCCTGTTTTCAAGAAAATCATAAGGATTTGTCAGTGTAGAAAAAAAATTTCTTCAAGATGTTTCATCTTTAGCTGAACTTTCCACATGGCTGAGCTGATCTGTATCCCTCACTCTAGATTAGTGGTAATTTCAGAAATTTACTGGTATAAAATATTATTGCCCACACCTTAAAATCTAATTGCTACCACCAATTTTTTTATTCAGTAGTTCTGAGTAGTGAATTAAGAACCTACAAATATACAGTATTTTCTAAATATTTAGAAATAACTGTTATAAATTAGTATTTTGGAATAAATGTATTAGAATATTGTATTAACATTCTCTTTATTGAGCACATTACTAAGTTGGTAATTGCAGAATATGAACAAGATGCATATTACTTATTTTTAATAAAACAGGTATTGCTGTCTCTAAGCCAGACCTAATCACCTGTCTGGAGCAAGGAAAAGAGCCCTGGAATATGAACAGACATGAGATGGTAGCCACACCCCCAGGTAGGTGAGAGTGAAAGCCAATACAACGGATGACCCAGATGAGAGATCCAAAGGTCAAGGAGAAAGCAAGTCCTTAAAATGTCATTTGGGAAGCTGTGTTCCAAAGGGTATAGTTTCTGGAAGTCTGAGGCTTGTTTTTTTTTTTTTTTCTTTGTTCTCACATAGGGGCATTTTCTGTCTTATGCTTTTAAATTCTCTAAAGATTCTACTTTCAGTCATTTTTCTTCAAGTTTACAGTGAGAGCCAAAGTCCTCATGGCATATAAGAGACTGCACAGTCTGACTACTTTTTCATTGTTTTTAGGGACACACAAATATCTGCATAATTTAAAAAAATTCTATGTTAAGCTTTTTCTTAAGTTCTCTTTTTGCATCATGTCTGAAATAGTGGTTTCTGTTCCATTGAATTTTTTAATTTTTCTGCACATTTCATCTTTTTTTAGTATATTATTGAAAGATAATTTGTAATTATAAAATATGATGTCGTTCTGCTTTGTTTTTTTTCCTCCAGATCGCTTTGGCTATTCAAAGTTTATTGTAGTTTCATGTAATCTTTAGTCTTGTATTTTCTATTACTGTAAAAAAAAACTTACCTCTGGAATTTTTGTAGGGAGCTTATTGAACCTATATTTATTGAATCTTATTCTTTCAACTCATAAAACACTTTTAAATTTATTTTTGTCTTCTCTATTTCTTTTCCTAGCTATCTTGTATCTTTCAGTGTAAAGATTTTTTATCTCCTTGGTCAAATTTGTTCTCTGAAATTTATTTATTTTTTGAGACAGAGTTTCACTCTTCTTGCCCAGGCTGAAGTGCAATGGCAAAGTCTCAGCTCACTGCAAACTCCCCGTCCGAGGTTCAAGTGATTCTCCTGCCTCAGCCTTTTAAGTAGCAGGGATTACAGGCGCTCGCCACCATGCCTGGCTAGTTTTTGTATTTTTAGTAGAGATAGGGTTTCACTATGTTGGCCAGGTTGGTCTCGAACTCCTGACCTCAGATGATCCGCCCTCATCAGCCTGGGTTTACAGGTGTGAGCAACCGTGGCTGGCCAGAAATTTATTGTTTTAATGCTATTGTAAATAAGATTTTTTTTTTTTTTTGGTCTATTTTATCAAATAGTTTGTTTTAAGTGTATGGGATGATAACTTATACTTGTACGTTAGTTTTATATTTTGCTAATTTACTGAGTTTATTAACTTAGACAGGTTTTAATGCACTGCTTATGGTTTTCTATATATAAGATCATGTCATCTACAAACAACAAATTTTTACTTATTTGTCTTCAGTTTCAATGGCTTTTTGAAAATTGTTTTGACTAATTATTCTGCCACATCAGTGCTATGTTAAAATGGAAGCATTGACAAGGTGCACAATATAATTTTGCATTTGGTGTCTGTGAATTTGAAGGAGCAAACACCTCTTCAAGTTGCTATAAACTGGTTTCAGTAGGTAAAGGTCTTCTTCCATTGGTCCCCCAGGGTGATGGGATTCCCTCTGGGTTTGTGATGGAGAGGGATTGTAGCTTGGTCACAAGATTGCTGGGTATGCACTAGGGTCCACCTTTAGTTGGCTTGTTACAAGGGGCTTAGATAGTTGTAATCCCCATATTATTTTTGGACAGATTGGATATCCTTCAAGACTTTGCTCTGTAGGGCAGACACTAGGGCAGGTTTTTGCAGTAGGGTCTGTATATAATGTACCTTAAATCGGGATGTAAATGAGTACAGCCTTCGCTGAGTACCACAGAGGATTTCCTCAGGTCACTGTGTTGGTTTCTAGGTAAAGAGAACTGGCCATAAACTGTGGCCCAGAAAGCTGTAACTGAGACTTTGAACTGCTTCAGGCACCACATTAAAAGCCAGGGTCTGCAGGCCTGCCTGCATGACTATAAACGGGTGTCTTCCTCCAGGCCTATGAAAGGACAGAACCTCTCCCAGACTGTGGCTGAAAGGATTTTGAAATAATTCACAGAGTAAATCCAGAATTCTCAGTGGGACCAAGTTGGGTTGGCCATTTCCTGTCCTGTAGCTAAGACCAGGGGTCCTGTAGTTTGCCACTGGAATGATAGCCTGCCTTCTGAAGAGAACACTCCTCCAAAGTGTTGGGGTTATAGGCATGAGGACTTCATGCTGCCATGTAATTCTCAATGTTGGATGTAAGACCAGTGGGAGGTGTTTGGTTTGTGGGGAAAAATTCCTTGTGCATGGGTTGGCACCATCCTCTTTGTAATCAAAATTTTACACTCCATTAATTCAAAAGAGAGCTGGCTCATTAAAAGAACCTGGCTCCTTCACCTCACACTTGCTGTCTTTTACCATGTGGTATGTCCAGTTACTCTTGGCCTTCTACCATGATTGTAAGCTTTTTGAGACCCTCACCAGAAGCACATGTTGGTGCACACTTCTTGTACAGCCTGCCAAACTGTGAACCAAATCTTTTTTTTTTTTTTAATAAATTATCTACTCTTGGGCTTCCTGTGTATTCAAAAAAATTAATACAGTCTATAATGTTTTGTAAGTTCTGTGTTTTATTATTGCTATTTTATCTGAATTTTCTATTTATTATTGAAAATGGGATCTTGATGTCAACAATTATGTTGCTATGTATTTCCTGCTTCAATTTGTTGATATTTGCTTTATATATTTTGGAGCCTTGATGTTATATATACATATACATATAGCTGGATAAGTATTTTATTAAATACTATATTAATTATATATCTATATAGATTTTTTTTTTTTTGAGATGGAGTCTTACTTTGTTGCCCAGGTTGGAGTACAGTGGCACGATCTCAGCTCACTGCAACCTCCGTCTTCCAGGTTCAAACGATTCTTCCACCTCAGCCTCCTGAGTTGCTGGGATTGCAAGGCACGTGCCACCATGCCCGGCTAATTTTTGTATTTTTAGTAGAGTCGGGGTTTCACCATGTTAGCCAGGATAGTCTTGAACTCCTGACCTCATCATCCACCTGCCTAGGCCTCCCAAAGTTCTGGGATTAAAGGCATGAGCCACCATGCCCAGCCCTATATAGATATATATATGTATGCATATATATGTTATATATACACATATCTGTTTGTATACATATATATACACACATACACATATGGATAGATACCAGTTAAATTGACCCATTTTACCATTATATAATATCAGTCTTTGTCTCATGCTAGTACTTAGGACATATTATGTCTACTGTAATTATGACGACCTCACCCAATTGTTACTATTTGCATGGAATATGGAATTTTTTCATTCTGTTACTTTTAGCCTATTTAACTAAATGCTAAAATGAATCTCCTGTATGCAGCGTATTATATGCTGTTTTTCTTAAGCCAATTAGGCATTTAATTTTTTAAATATAATTTACTTACTTTTTTATTTTTGAGATAGGTTCTCACTCTGTCAACCAGGCTGGTTTGCAATGGTTTGATCATGGCTCACAGCGGCTTCAACCTCCCAAACTCATATGACCTCTCATTTCAGCCTCTCGGGTAGCTGGGATACAAGTATGTGACATCACATCCAACTCGTTTTTTTGTATTTTTTGTGGAGACACAGTTTTGCCATGTTGCCCACTCTGGTTTTGACCTTCTGAGGTTAAGTGATCGGTCCACCTTGGCCTCCCAAAGTCCTGGGATTACATTTTTAAAAATTAAATAGTTTAATTAATTTGTATTTAAAATAATTGCTTAAAGAAATGTTTCTGTTACCAGTTTTATTATTATTGTTTTATGTGCTCTTATAGATATGTTTTTTCTCATTTCCTATTTTACCACTTTAAATTTTGTTTAATTTTATAGTGATATGCTTTGATTATTTTTCTATTTGTTTAGCATACTTTCTATAAAATATTATCTTCATAATCATCTTGAAAAATGAAGATTAAATAAAACATCTTAAAGTTAAAACAATATATTTTAATCTCATAACAACTTCAACTGAATACAAATACTATACCTCTACATTTTTGTTATTAATATTACACATTTAATAACAGATTTATGCAGATTTATATTTTGTTTTTCATATTCTATGGAAGAAATTTAGGGATTTTATGCACCATCATTGTCATAGTAAAGGATTCTATGTGTGTCTGTATATTTACATTTAATAGAGAGCTTTATATTTACATAGTCATATGATGCTGTGCAGAATTTTATTTTTCAATATAATGGACTCATTGTAGCATTTCTTCGTTTTTATATGCAAAGTCTCACCATGTTCCTCAGGATGTTCTTGAACTCCTGGTCCCAAGTGATGTGACTGCCTGGGCCTCCTAAAACTGTCAGATGATAGGCATGAGCCACTGTGCCTCGCCACCATGTAGCATTTTTTGTAGGACAGTGCTAGTCATGATGAACACTCTCACCTTTCATTTTGGAAAGTCTTTTTATCTTTTTTTGAAGTAAAATAATTTCAAATCAAGTATTATTGGTCAGGTATTATTTTATTACCTCAAAATTTGGGAAGAACTTAGTGTTTTTCATTTTCAAGTAAACTCTGTATTACTTTTTCCCTATAGACTTCTTCCAAGATTTTGTTCATGAGTATATGGATCGACTTGATGCTGTCCAATAAGTATTACATTCTACATTTTAAATTTGTTTTGCAATTTTATATTTTTGTATTATATTTTAGAACATGCCACCTCATACCAGTTAATTGTGTCTTGATTTTTCAGTTTATATTATAATTGTGTATGACAATATTTAGTTCTGAACAATTTAACACAGTGTGGAGCAAAATCAAATATGAATCAGCCAAACATCCATTGCCAATATAATTATCTCTATGTTTGTTTGCCTTTATAAATATTATCCCTGTGTTTCTTTATAACTTGTATATTTGTTGTGTAGGTTTGTTGTTTAATCCAGTGCAGATGAGTAGTCACAAAAATTCTCCTAATTTCAACATCCTATTTATTTGTGAATCTTCCATATCCTGTTTGTTTGTGAATCTCTGTTATTTTTCTGTGAAAGAAATACTTTTGGATTTGAAGATAATTTAAAAACTACTGGCAGGGTGTGGTGGCCTATAATCCCAGCAAGTATTTGGGAGACCAAGGTGGGTGGATCACCTGAGGTCAGTTTGAGACCAGCCTGGCCAAAGTGGTGAAAGCCCGTCTCTACTAAAAATACAAAAAAATTAGCCAGGCATGGTGGTGGGCGCCAGTAGTCCAGCTACTTGGGAACCTGAGGCAGGAGACTCGCTTGAACCCAGGAGGCGGAGACTGAAGTGAGCCAAGATCGTGCCATTGCACTCCAGCTGGGCCACAAGAGCGAAACTCCATCTCGAAAAACTAAACTCATAACTAAATTTCTCTTCTAGCTACTATTGTTTTTACTTGTCAAAAACACATAATAATTTATAATAAAATATTTTCAAATATTCAGTTTAGTTATATTGACATTATTCTGCAACATATTGCTGAAGCATTTTTTTTTTTTTTTTTTTTTTGAGACATAGTCTCGCTCTGTCGCCCAGGCTGGAGTGCAGTGGCGCGATCTCAGCTCACTGCAAGCTCTGCCTCCCGGGTTCACGCCATTCTCCTGTCTGAGCCTCCCCAGTAGCTGGGACTACAGGCGCCCGCCACCTCGCCTGGCTAGTTTTTTGTATTTTTTAGTAGAGACGGGGTTTCACCGTGTTAGGCAGGATGGTCTCGATCTCCTGACCTCGTGATCCGCCCGTCTCAGCCTCCCAAAGTGCTGGGATTACAGGCTTGAGCCACCGCGCCCGGCCTGCTGAAGCATTTTTATCTTGCAAAGCTAAATCTCAATACACATTATACAACTACCAACTTTTCCAGTATTACGGCACTTTTGAAACACCACTCTGTTTTGTGTTCCTAGTGGTGTAACTTCTTTATGTATCTCATACAATCTCTGTCTGTGGCTGGCTCATGTCAGTTTGCAAAATATCATCAAGATTTATCTGTGTAGTTGTTAGAATATTTTCTGCTTTTTGAAAACTGAGTGATATGATTGGGCGCAGTAGCTCACATCTGTAATCCCAGCACTTTGGGAGACCAAGGCGGGTGGATCACCTGAGGTCAGGAGTTCTAGACCAGCCTGGCCAACATGGTGAAACCCCATCTCAACTAAAAATATAGAAATTAGCTGAGTGTGGTGGTAGGTGCCTGTAATCCCAGCTACTCAGGGGGCCAAGGCAGGAGAATTGCTTGAACCCGGGAAGCAGGGGTTGCAATGAGCTGAGATCATGCCATCGTACTCCAGCCTGGGGGACAAGAGTGAGACTTCGTCTCAAAAAAAAAAAAAAAAAGAAAGAAAACTGAGTGATGTTCCAGTATTTTTACATTTCAAATTGTATCTATTGAATAATTTGGTGACAGAAATTAGCATTGTTTTTACCTATTGGCTTTCAGTAACAATGCTACAATTATTATGGGTATGTAAATGACTTTATATGACCATATATATTAAAGTTTATGTGTTGCATTCTATTTGATTTGTCTAGTTTTCAGTTTGATACTGATACTAAATTGTTTTAATTCTGTAGCTTTGTAATATGCTTTGAAATAAGGAATTATAATGCCTCCAATTTTTTTTTTTTTTTTTTTGAAGATTGTTGGGTACCTTGTTGTCTCTTGCAATAGCACTCCTGAGTTTGCTATTACTATTTTCTCAAAATGCAATGAGAAATTTGAAAAACATTGCATTCAATCTGTAGATTACATTAAATGATACAAACATCTATACAATATTATTTTAATCTTTGAACAAGAGTATGCTTGAGTGTATTGTTTAATTTCTATATATTTGTGAATTTTTCAGTTTTTTTTTCCATTGTTTTATATTCTTATTCCATTTTGTTCATAGAAAGTAATCCTTAAAATTTTAGGAGTTTTTTGTTGTTGTTGTTGTTGTTGTTGTTTTTTGAGACACTTTCACTCTGTTGCCCAGGATTGGGGCGCAGTGGTGTGATCTCGGCTCACTGCAACTCTTGCCTCCTGGGTTCAAGCGATTCTCATGCTTTAACCTGCTGCGTATCTGGGATTATAGGCGCATGCCACCAGGCCCAGTTAAGTTTTGTATTTTTGATAGAGACAGGGTTTCGCCATGTTGGCCAGGCTCATCTCAAACTCCTGACCTCAGGTGATCCACCCAGCTTGGCCTCCCAAACTGCTGGGATTACAGGCATGAGCCACCATGCCTGCCAAAGTTTCAGTTTTTTTTTGTTGTTGTTATTTGTTTGTTTGTTTTGAGACAGAGTCCTGCTCTGTCGCCAGACTGGAGTGCAGTGGTGTGATTTCTCTTCACTGCAGCCTCCGCCTCCTGGGTCCAAGCAATTCTCCTGCCTCAGCCTCCCAAGTAGCTGGGATCACAGGCATGCACTACCATACCCGGCTAATTTTGTATTTTCATGTTGGCCAGGCTGGTCTTGAACTCCTGACCTCAGGTGATCCACCTGCCTCGGCCTCCCAAAGTGCTGGGATTACAGGTGTGAGCCACCACGCCCAGCTCAAAGTTTTAGTTTTGAAACATTTGTTGAGATTTATTTTTTGACCTAACCGATGGTCTATCAAAAAGAATGTTGTATGAGCTGTTGCAAAGGGTGTGTTTCCTGATGTTGAGAAGTGTTCTCTGTATCTGTTAGAAATACTTGTTTTATACTGCCCTCAAGTCCGCTGTTTCCTTACTAATATTATCTTGTTTTATTATTATCAGAGAAAGTGAGGTATCAAAATATCCTACTATTATTATATTGTTTTCTATGTGTTTCTTCAATTATGTCAATATTTACCTTACATATTTGGAACTCTAAGGTGAGATACACACACACACAAATATGCATCTATACACATTTTTCATAAGTTCCTCGTCTATTATTGTTTAATGTTTTTGTCTTTTGGAGTTTTGACTTCATATACATTTTATGTAATATGAGTTTTTGACTTACGATGTAGCTCGTGTAATACTGCTTTGACCTTTTCTGCTCTCATTTAGTTAGTATTTGGATAGAATGCCTACATCAATCTTGTCACTTTCAGGCTTTTTTAAATTACTAGTTCTAAACTGACTCTTGTAGAAAGACAAGTCGGGTCTTGAGTTTTAATGTTTTTTAATGAATCCCTTTATTGAAACTATGTCTCTTGATTAGAAAGCTAATTATACATATATGTAAGTAATTTTCTAAAAGACAAAGACTTCCTGTTGTTTTATTAATTATTTTGTTTGATTCTTGTATCTTTATCCCTCATTTTCTCCCTTTCTGTCTTCCATTGTGTCTGTTTCATTAGTATTGATATGGTTTCACTTCTTATTTTCTTTTGGGTGTCTATACAGATATTTTCTTTGTGGTACCTTGGGGATTACATAAACCTCTAAAAGATAAAGTAGTGTATATTTAATCTGGTGAAAAATGAACTTCAGTCATATACAAAAATTTTTCCCCATTACATCTGCCCTCAACTTTGTTATTGATATTGCTGATTATCTGTTGTATATTTATTAACAGATATTTACAATACTTTCTGTGCTTTTATTTTTCTAATTTTAGAGCATAATTATAAATGTTTTCTATCCCATTATGAGAATGCTAAGGAATTCTATTTTTGTGTATGTATGTTTCCCAGGAACTTATGTATTTTTATATGATTATGTGTTGTTTTCTAGCATCGTGTTATTTTCAGTGGAAGAAACTTTTTTCAGCATCTTTGATATATATAGGTCATATGCATTGCCAATATACTGTCTCAGGATTTGGTTATTTTAGAAGGTCTTTTTATTTATTTATTTGGTAGGACATTTTTGCTGATGATTATTCTTTTCACCTGGCAGCATTTTTTCTTCAGGACTTTGGCAATATCACACAGTTTTCTTCTGGCCTGCAAAATTTTCTTTTGAAAACCTCACTGTTTAGTTTTAAACAGTTTATAACTGTTTTAAACTGTTTATAAACTAGTTTATAACTCTATGCTTATAAATGACACATCACTTTCATCTTGCAGTTCTTGAGATTCTCTCTGTGACATTTTAAATTGCTCTTATATATGTGTTTTTTAAATAAATATCTTGTATGTGTATTTTAGTTTGTTGAACTTCTTTATTTTTATATCTTTTTTTCTTTTAGAATTGGTTAGTTATTATCTCTTTGTATTTTACCTCTACAATTACTGTTTTTTTCTTTTTTCTGATTTTCAGTAGTTGTCTGTGCTCCTTTTACTCATTGAGTGTTATTCAACTTATTTGAAATTTCTAAAATGTATACATTTTTATTTTATAATGATTGCTTTCTGAAAATTTTGTAATTTTTTTGATGGGACCATGTTGCCCTATTATTTTGTATACATTGTAATCTTTGATTGAGACTTGGACATTAAAAAAAAAAAAGGTTCCTGTCAGTCTTTACAATGTAGCTTTATCCTGGCATAGTCTGAAACCAGTTGTCATGGTTAGACATTCTGAGAGCCTTTTAAACATGTTCTTAGAATGTGTCTTATCTGAAATGTTTTATTTTCTAGTTTAAAAAGTTTATTTGCGTGACTTCTTCCTAGTTATCAATCACTTGCTACCCTTGTTCCCTGTCTGTGGTACTGCAGTCTGTCTGCTGCTGTAACATTTACCTTTGGTCTCAGCATTCTCAAATTGTTATTCCAAAGTATACTATTTTTTTTTCCAGCATTTTATTTAATGGGAGAATGAAACCAGTGTCTTGAAAGACCCCTAAAATCCAGACATAAAAATGTATGTGCCAATACCTTTGGTCTCAGCATTCTCAAATTGTTATTCCAAAGTATACTATTTTTTTTTTCAGCATTTTATTTAATGGGAGAATGAAACCAGTGTCTTGAAAGACCCCTAAAATCCAGACATAAAAATGTATGTGCCAATATTTTTCTTTTAAATAGAAACAAGGAGTTGGCAATGTATACTTCTAACGGCACTATGTTATACTGGGGAGAAGGAAGTGCTGTGTTGGGTTAATATAACAGATTTTTCTTTTTCTTCTATGTTGCTTTTTACATTGTGTTCACCTGGGGCACTTCGCACACTTAACTCATTTATAAATTTTCCAAAAATGTGTTTTGGTCAGTATGTTTTTGTTACATTTTATATGTTTTTGAATAAATTAGAGCCTGTGGTATTTTGCTATGCCATCTTGCTTATGTAGTGTATACAGTTTTATAGGTTAGATTTGTAAAAAATATTTACCTGAGTCTAGTAAGTGGAGTAATTTGTTGTTTTAATTTCTTTTAGTTATGTGTTCTCATATTGCTGAAGACCTTTGGCCGGAGCAAGACATAAAAGATTTTTCCCAAAAAGTCATACTGAGGAGACATGATAAATGTGAACATGAGAATTTACAATTAAGAAAGGGCTGTAAAAGTGTGGATGAGTGTAAGGTGTGCAAAGGAAGTTATAATGGACTTAACCAATGTCTGATAACTACCCAGAGGAAAATATATCAATGTGATAAATATGTGACAGTGTTCTATAAATTTTCAAATTCAGATAGACATCAGATAAGACATACTGAAAAGAAAACTTGCAAATGTAAAGAATGTGGCAAATCATTTTGCATGCTTTCACAACTAACTCAACATAAGAGAATTCATGTTAAAGAGAATTCCCACAAATGTGAAGAATGTGGCAAAGCCTTTAACAAGTCCTCAGCCCTTACTCGACATAAGATGACTCATACTGGAGAGAAACCCTACAAATGTGAAGAGTGTGGAAAAGCTTTTAACCGGTCTTCACACCTTACTCAACATAAGATAATTCATACTAGAGAGAAATCCTACAAATGTGAAGAGTGTGGCAAAGCCTTTAACCGGTCTTCACACCTTACTCAACATAAGATAATTCATAGTAGAGAGAAGCCCTACAAATGTGATGAATGTTGCAAAGCCTTTGACTGGTCCTCAGCTCTCACTACTTTTACTCAACATAAGAGAATTCATACTGGAGAGAAACCCTACAAATGTGAAGAGTGTGGAAAAGCCTTTAAACAGTCCTCAGCCCTTACTCGACATAAGATGATTCATACTGGAGAGAAACCCTACAAATGTGAAGAGTGTGGCAAAGCTTTTAACCGGTCTTCACACCTTACTCAACATAAGGTAATTCATACTAGAGAGAAACCCTACAAATGTGAAGAGTGTGGAAAAGCCTTTAACCGGTCTTCACACCTTACTAAACATAAGAGAATTCATACTAGACAGAAGGCCTACAAATGTGATGAATATTGCAAAGCCTTTAACTGGTCCTCAGCTCTTACTACCCTTATTCAACATAAGATAATTCATACTGGAGAGAAACCCTACAAGTGTGAAGAGTGTGGCAAAGCCTTTAACCGGTCTTCATACCTTATTCGACATAAGATAATACATACTGGAGAGAAACCCTACAAATGTGAAGAGTGTGGTAAAGCCTTTAACCAATCTTCACACCTTACTCAACATAAGTTAATTCATACTGGGGAGAAGCCCTACAAATGTCAAGAATGTGGCAAAGCCTTTAACCGGTCTTCACACCTTACTCAACATAAGATAATTCATACTGGAGAGAAACCCTACAAATGTGAAGAATGTGGCAAACCTTTTAATCGTTTCTCATACCTTACCATACATAAGAGAATTCATGCTGGAGAGAACCCCAACAAATGTGAAGAATGTGGCAAAGCTTGTAACCATTCCTCAAACCTTACGAAACATAATTCATAATGGAGAAAAACCCTACAAATGTGAAGAATGTGTCAAGGCTTTTAACTGTTCATCAATCCTTACTAAACATAAGGGAATTCATAAAAGAGAAGCCCTACAAATGTGAAGAACATGGCCTGGCTTCTAACAAATCTTCAACATTCACTAAGCACAAAATAATTCATGCTGGAGAGAAACCCTTGAAATGTGATGAATGTGGCATAGCCTCTACCCAGTTCTCAACTCTTACTAAACATGAGAACTCATGTGGAAGATAAAACCTACGAATGTGAAGAATGTGACAAAGCGTTTAAAAGTTCTCAACTCTTATTACACATAATTTATACTGGACAGAAATCCTAAAATGTGAAGAATGTCACAAAGCCCTTAACAAGTCCTCAATTCTTAACATATAAGATGTTTCATGCTGGAGTGAAACTACAATCTTGAATGATGTCACAGTGCTTTTCACAACACCTCAAACTTATCTAAACGTAAAAAGAAAAAAAAATTATACTAGTGCAAAACTCTAGAAATATAAAGATTGTGAAAAAACTTTTAAATGGTTTTCACGCTTGATTGCAGGTAAAATAATTTATACTGGAGAAAACTCCAAGTGTGAAGAATATAATTTTTAACCAGTGTTCACAGCTTATTGTACAGGAAAGCATTTATAGTTGAGAAATGGTGTACAAATATAAAGAATGTGGAAAAGTCATTAATATCTGCTCACATATTACACAACATCAGAGAGTTCATACTTAATAAAAGTATTATAAATACAATTACTTTCAAATGATCTGTCAGAAATGTAAGCCTTTAAAGTGAAGAAGAGTTTATTCTGAGACAAACATTACAAATATAAAGGGGGTTGTAGTGCTTTTACTTGTATCATTTTATTGTACACATTTTGTACTAGACAACCCTGAAGCAGTTGCTAAAATTTTGTTCAGCATTAGGAAATTTATATTGGAGAAGAATTCAACAAATGTAATGAATTTGGAAAAACATTTTTCCATAACTATAGCTTAGAAAATGCCAGAGCTCATACTAAAATATACTTTTGCAGATGCAATAAATACAAAGAAATATTTAAGGCCGGGCGCGGTGGCTCAAGCCTGTAATCCCAGCACTTTGGGAGGCCGAGATGGGTGGATCACGAGGTCAGGAGATCGAGACCATCCTGGCTAACACGGTGAAACCCCGTCTCTACTAAAAAATACAAAAAATAGCCGGGCGAAGTGGCAGCGCCTGTAGTCCCAGCTACTCGGGAGGCTGAGGCCGGAGAATGGCGTGAACCCGGGAGGCGGAGCTTGCAGTGAGCTGAGATCCGGCCACTGCACTCCAGCCTGGGCTACAGAGCGAGACTCCGTCTCAAAAAAAAAAAAAAAAAAAAAATATTTAATTCAAATTGAGTTTATATAATTATCAGAGAACAGTAGAAATAGCTAAGACACTGACACTTCAGACATTGCACTAAATCAGACTGCTGTGTATAGAAAATCCAAAACTACTGTTGGTAAGTAAATTAATTTTATATAACTTTAAAATGAGTAGACATTTCTTTGAAAAGTCATAATTACACTCAAGTATACTTTTTTGATAAAATCATAAAACTTTTAAAAAGTAAATAATGATGTAAGTCAACTCTCAAATTACTTCATGCTATTTCTTCATTTCTGTTGTATTCACCTGTGAAAGCATGTGATTAACTATTGCTGCATCAGAGATACGAGAGATACTTTATTAGGTGGGAATTACACATGACCTCTTCTATAAAAGAGTAAGGACACTGAAATGTAAGATGCATAGGAATCTAAGTGAAGAGGCTCTTTGTGGTTAACTTAGTGATGTATGAGGTAGTTGTTCAGAGTAATATTCTTTCAAGTTATGAGAGAAAAACATTTTTAATTTTAGTTAAATGTAAGTTAAAATTAACTAAAATAGTACCATATAATGTTACTGATTGTGCTTTTATGTAATAAAATGCAGTACATTAAAAAATTTTTAGATTATGTGTGGACTTAATTTATAATTAAATATTTTCTTTTACCACATTAAGACTATTGTACATTCTGGTCGGGCACAGTAGCTCATGCCTGTAATCCCAACACTTTGGGAGGCTGAGGCAGGCGGATCACTTGAGGCCAGGAGTTCGAGACCAGCCTGGCCAACATGGTGAAACCCTGTCTCTACTAAAAATACAAAAATTTAGCCAGGCATGGTGGTGGGTGCTTGTAATCCCAGCTATTTGGGAGATTGAAGCAAGAGAATCACTTGAACCCGGGAGGCAGAGATTGTAGAGAGCCAAGATCATGCCATTGCACTCCAGCCTGGGCAACAAGAACAAGACCCTGTCTCAAAAAAAAAAAAAAAAAAAAAGAAGACTTGTGCATTCAGTGGAGCATTATTACTCCACTAACTTTAACATACCCACCTTACTCAAGGGTGTAGGTAAAATATGGTAACAATATACTATTTGGCAACATAGTGGAATAACACCTAGTAATCTCTTCTGCCAATGGCTTCAAATTGCAAATAAGTTAAAAAATATTTTTCCCATAGGTTACATTTTTATCCTTTTTTTCTTAAATTTATTCTTTTTAATTTTGTGGTTACACAGTATGTGTATATATTTATGCCATATATGGCATATTTTGGTACAGGTACATAATATATAATAATTACATCAGGATAAATGAGGCATCCATCACCTCTAGCATTTATCCTTTTTATTACAAATGGTTTGATTAGTAAAATAACAAAAATACTATTAGTTATTTTAAAATATTAAAAGTACTTTATTTTAAAATTTACAGTTGTTCTTGACTACAGGGTCATTTTCATGGTCATAATAAAATTTATATAGAAGTATAAATAAAATTGATACATTTCTAAGTCCTGAATAAATATATAAAGAATTTGTGGCCCAGCGTGGTGGCTCAAGCCTGTAATCCCAGCACTTTGGGAGGCCGAGACGGGCGGATCACGAGGTCAGGAGATCGAGACCATCCTGGCTAACCCGGTGAAACCCCGTCTCTACTAAAAAATACAAAAACTTAGCCGGGCGAGGTGGCGGGCGCCTGTAGTCCCAGCTACTCGGGAGGCTGAGGCAGGAGAATGGCGTAAATCCGCGAGGCGGAGCTTGCAGTGAGCTGAGATCCGGCCACTGCACTCCAGCCCGGGCGACAGAGCCAGACTCCGTCTCAAAAAAAAAAAAAAAAAAAAAAAAAGTTTTATTCTTACAAAAAACATGGCAAATATAAAATTTGTAAAAAAAAATAGTATTTCAGAAATTAGATTCTAAATAGAGTTAATGGTAAATGAACAATTTTAAATCTAATTTCCTGTCATATTTATAGCACAACTTATGTTTCTATGTAGAATCTTTTTTTTTTTCTTCTGTTTTTGAGATGGAGTTTCGCTGTCTCTCCCAGGCTGGAGTGAAGTGGCCCAATCTCAACTCACTGTGACCTCCACCCCGCAGATTCCAGCTACTGTCCCACCTCAGCCTCCTGAGTAGCTGGGATTACACCACGCCCAGCTAATTTTTGTATTTTTAGTAGTTTTGGGGTTTCACCCTGTTGGCCAGGTTAGTCTCAAACTCCTGACCGCAGGTGATCCACCCGCCTCGGCATCCCACAGTGTTGGGATTACAGGCATGAGCCACTGCGCCTGGCAGAATCTTCTATTTTTAAGTGTTAATGTTGAATGTGGCAAAACAACACAATGATCTGTGGATTTGAAATTTGGAATAATATTTATATTACATCTTGATAAAACAATTTGGAGAAATTCCACTTTTTTTTTTTTGAGGTGGAGTCTCGTTCTGTTACCCAGGCTCGAGTGCACTGGCGCGATATCAGCTCACTGCCACCTCCACCTCCCACGTGCAAGCGGTTCTCCTGCCTCAGCCTCCTGAGTACCTGGGATTACATACATGCATCACCATGCCCAGCTAATTTTGTATTTTCAGTAGAGACGGGGTTTCTCCATGTTGAGGCGGGTCTCGAACTCCTGACCTCAGGTGATCTGCTCTCCTGGGCCTCCCAAAGAGCTGGGATTATAGGCGTGAGCCACTGGACCTGGCTGGGAAAATAAAAATTTTAAAATTAAACATATGTGAACTTTATCTGGGTCATCAGCTGTGGGTGCCCAGGAGAAACTATTTTACATTCTTGGAACTTCAGGATTCACTATTAATAAAAATTACTATTTCCCCCAGGGCTGTTTTAATTTATACATGGTAGCTATAAGCATTTTTTACTGAAACTTTTGTCTAAATATAGTAAATACTAAGAATAAAATTATTCATTTTTCAAATATTTTATTATAATTGAGTGAGTATATTTTGTCATATTTAATGTATTTATCCTGTTTTTAAAATGCCAAAATAAGAATTTTTTTTGAATACCAGACTAAGAGTTTCTATATTGTGACTTTGCTAAGTTTTGCATATGATTTTGACTGCTACCATTGAACTTAGGTTGAATATTAAACCCACTTTCGTTTAGCTTGTGTGGTTTTTGGTTCATTTGGAAAACAAAATATATTAGACATGAACTGTTGGGGTAACTTGGCTTCATTTTTGCTCTCTTTCTGTTATTATATCTGGGGCTTTAGAAATCACTAAGATTCAGCCAGGCATGGTGGCTCACATCTGTAATCCTAGCACTTTGGGAGGCCGAGGCAGGCAGATCACCTGAGTTCGGGAGTTTGAGACCAGCCTGACCAACATGGAGAAACCCCGACTCTACTAAAAATACACAGTTAGCCAGGCGTGGTATCACATGCCTATAGTCCCAGCTATTCGGGAGGCTGAGGCAGGAGCATCACTTGAACCCGGGAGGCGGAGGTTGCGGTGGGCCAAGATCGCACCACTGCACTCCAGCCTGGGCAACAAGAGCGAAAATCCATCTCAAAAAAAAAAAAAAAAAAAAAAAAAAAAGAAATCACTAAGATTCAAATAAAGTTAGTTGGGAATCAAGCAACAGAAAATCCCAAAAATGACTCAGAAAAATAGCTACTGGATAGTGCTTTCAGTGAGATTTATATGTGAAACAGGCCAATAACTTTTACAAATTTATTGCAAGTTCATTAAATGTAGAAAATAATTGCCTGCAACATATTAGGCACTTGTCTTAGTCTATGGCATCCCTAGCTTGGGGAAGCTGACATTACAGAAAAGAATATTGCTACTGTAATGAGATTTGGAATAAATACTTAACGTGCTTTTAAACATTCTCTTTAATAATCCTTAGAGACATGTCATTCTGGCTCAATTCTTTTAGTATAACTGTCTACAATTCTAGAGACTCAGTCCCATCAAATTTAAGCCATGGCGTTTTCAGCTTTTTATGTTTATTTTTAGCTAGTGAGCTTAATAGTTGATATTATTATATTGGGGTCCCCAAGGCAATCTGGGCGTTAGTGCCGACCATCCTACCTCATCCTTTTTGTTTCACATGCTCTGTTGTTGAATCCCTCTCACTCTATATTTGAGCCTTTATGAGGCTTCAGTTTGGAGGAACCAGAGGATTGGGTTTCTATATATAGTGAGTTGAGAATTAGAATCCTCTTAAGGATAGAGATTTTACATTTATTATTTACAGTACAAAGCAGTATTTATAGGATGTAGACATATTTTACTCAAATATAAATAATTTTATCAATATGCCAACGTGGTCAAAATAACTGCATCAACTTCACCCAATGTTCTGCTTCAGACTCTGCCAACACAAAGATCAATATGTATGCATTTGTGGATGTTAGGGTTTTTTTTTTTTTTTTTTTTTTTTCTGGTGTAGGTTTTCATTTGCTTAAATTTTTAAAGATTTTGTTCCTACATTATGCTGCTGTTAAGCTAAAGAAGTACATCTAACTGCCATTAGAATAAAGATAGTGATAAGAATGATGACTAATCTTAACTGCTCTCTGCGACAGGGGGCACTGTTTTGGCAAGTCGGCAGTCAGATCTCCCTCAGAGGCCTACGTAAGGGTCTCCAGAAAAAGGTGGCCATCATCTGAGGCTCCAGTTGCATGACTGGAGTTTAATGGCCTGAATGCAAGAAAAGACAAGCTGGGTTATTGGAGGACATGTATTAAAATGAAACAAGAGGGTAATGACAGCACAAAAATCCTAAGGCTGCTGACACACCAAGATAAGAGGTGGCTATAGTTATGCCTGCTAAGATTTGGGCACATGGGGCTTGGATTTGGTTAGCTCCATTGCTCTAATTTTCTCAAACATAGAAACCTCCAGATTATGGGCACCCTAGTTACTCCTATCACCTGACAGGATTTGCAGGATAATTGCCCAGAACTGAAATGTGGATGCAGATTGTTACATTAACCATTCCGTTCTGTTTCTTCTGCACTGTAGCTGGAGATCACTGTTTGATTCACAGGAATAAACAGGTTAGTCTAAATTGCAAGGAAAAACTTAAAAACTAATGAGACTATAATTTAATGACAAGTGTATAAGTTTGGAAACATAATTTTTCTCTCCAGTTCTCATTTTTGTTAAAAACAAAATGAGTCCGTCATGATAGGACTGACTTATTTGCAAAATAAAATTTAGTCTTATACTTGGCCTGATTGTTTGTATAAAGTGCAGGAAGAATAATTATTTTTAAATAGGCTGTTAAAATTCACTTTGATGGAACTCTGCTCTACAAGGAATCTATGATAGAACTTTTTAAAGCCAAGCCTTCTCCTGGGTTTGTACTCTCAAATACCGATGAATTGGGTGAATTCCTTTCTTCTTGAGGTCCCAAGTATATGGGGTTCCTGGGCCTGTTACAAAGTGACATTTTTTACTCACCACATGTTAGGAACCCTGTACAGGTACTGTGTAGACAGGTGTGAGACCAGTTTGCTCAAAGAGCTTTTATTGGCTCTGCAAGTTGAGCCTTATTCCTTAAAGGGAAGCATAATTTTTCCAGCCTTGGTAAAACAACCAGTTTCTCCATTTGCACCCTGTTGCAAAAGAAAATGGATTCTTATTGCACTGATGCAAACAACCATATTATCATAAGTTAAGAACACTCACAGATAAGTTTCCAAATTCTGTAGAAACTAGCCAGAGAAAAACAAATATGCTCCAAATTTTGTTCACAGGAGTATACTTTACTCAATTATTAAAGGCTGTAAATAGCTCAAGGTAAGTTTCCTTGACTTTGGAAAACAAAATTAAAAGTAGCAATGTTTGAAGCAAAAAGCTGAAAAAAAAAATTACTTCAATTTCCTATTAGTTTAGTCCATTGAGCTAACTTTTGTTCTGCTTGATATTCATGAACACTTTAGCTCTTCATGAGTTCTGTATGTTTTTTCTTTATTTCAATGTCACAGTCTCTAAAGTTATCAGGAACCTGTATTTGAGAGCACCTGTTAAAGTCCTATAGCTGATTATAAGCCATCTTTTGAAAAAGATGAACACAAGAAAACAATTGTCTGTGAATGACAACGTGTCCAGGGTATAGTCCAAAACACAATTGAGGCCAGGCATGGTGGTTCATACCTATATCCCAGCACTTTGGGAGGCTGAGGCAGGCAGATCATCTGAGGTCAAGAGTTTGAGACCAGCCTGGCCTACATGGTGAAACTCTGTTTCCACTAAAAATAGAAAAATTAGCCAGGTATGGCTGTGGGCACCTGTAATCCCAGCTACTTGAGAGCCTCAGGCAAAAGAATGGCTTGAACCCAGGTGATACGTATTGAAGTGAGCTGAAATTGTGCCACTGCACTCCAGCCTGGGTAACAGAGTGAGACTCCATCTCAAAAAACAAACAAACAAAAAAAACCACAATTGACAAATAAATTTTGTTATCTGTTTTACAACATAACAACCTTAATTGTGATTGATAGCATATATTTAGACATTAGAATTCTAGAAATCCCATACAATTTTGAAACACACATTAATATCATTCACTAAATTATGTGAAGAAGATTAAACATTATTTTGGCAATTCCATGTACCTAAACATGTCAAATAATTCTGATTTTTTCTCTTCTGGATGCTCCAGGGGTTCTCTGTATCACTGAAGCATCCAAAAACTAGGGATCAGGAAAGACAACCTTGAAGCTGAAATTTGATTTTGGGAAGCCTGTCAAATATTAGAGGTTTTAAATACTTGATATTATGAAATACAATTTCAAGTTACCATAAGTTATTTATTTTGCCAAAATGATAACTTGAAAATTTTAAAACAAGGCAAAAGCCTTTACTCATTAAGAGGGAAGACTTAGCTTTCTAAATAATTTGTCTTTTGTCTTTTCTTTGGCAGTCTACCTGTAAGGCAAACAGAAATGTTTCATTAATTTTTCTTTTTTTTTTTTTCCAGACAGTTTTAATCTGTCACCCAGGCTGGAGTGCAGTGGTACAATTTCAGCTCACTGCAACCTCCACCTCCCAGGTACAAGCAATCCTCTCACCTCAGCCTCTTGAGTAGCTGGGTCCACAGGCGCACACAACCATGCCCAGCTAATTTTTGCATTTTAAGTAGAGACTAGGTTTAACTATGTTGGTCAGTCTGGTCTTGAACTGTGGCAGGATATTTTATGGAATCAGAGAGACCGAGGGGTTGAGGATATTTATTATTTAGGTGCACCGGCCCAGTTGGATTAACATCCAAAGGACTGAGCCCTGAACAAAGAACTAAGTTACCTTTTAAGCATTTCGTGGGGTGGGGGAGATCTGTGCAGGGGGAAACATTTACAGAAGTGAGAAACAAAGACAGTTATTCAATTAATTGAGACATGCATTACATCATTTCTTATTTTTTAAGGAAAAACATGTTTTACGACTTGAGTTTATCTGTCTAGTGACCTTGCAGCTGCACAGCTAGAGAAACAGGGTCTTCACAATGCCTGGGAAAGGGAGAGATAAGGCTCGCTAGCCACAGAAAAACAGGCAGTTAATTTTTAAAGGACTCCAGCCTTTCTCTTTCTGAGGGGGAATTGGATTTTCTTACATATAACTGAGTTGCTGTTTATACATTCTTTAATTTCTTTTAATTCCTGTTCCAGAACTCCTGACCTCAGGTGATCCACCCTCCTCCGCCTCCCAATGTGCTGGGATTACAGGCACAAGCCACTGTGCCCAGCCATTATCTTTTACTATTACATGAAAATCTTGTACAAGGAAGAGAAAGCCACGTTTTACTCTTGCATTAGTCTACTATTAATATCAAATCTAATTTTCTAATGAAACTATATAGACAATTGTATTCAATATTAGTTTGACCATAAGGTAAGATTCTTATGAACGTTTTGTAATCCTTTATAAATTTGCTAAAGCACAGACTAGTGCCCTACGGAAACGTTTTTCTTTTAGTTCAATGCAGAATTTATGGAATAACAAGTATATAATACCCTTTTGAATTTAGTCAGTATGTTCACGCACAGAATTTCTTTTGCAATGTTAATGTTTACAGTTCATCCACAATTTGTTTAAACCGTCAGTTTGTTTGTTTGTTTTTTTGAGACAGAGTTTTGCTCTTGTTGCCCAGGCTGGAGTGCAATGGCGTGATCTCGACTCACCAAAACTCCACCTCCCAGTTTCAAGCAAGTCTCCTGCCTCAGCCTCCTAAGTAGCTGGGATTACAGGCATGCCCCACCACGCCCGGCTAATTTTGTATTTTTAGTAGAGACAGGGTTTCTCCATGTTGGTCAAGATGGTCTTGAACTCCTGACCTCAGGTGATCCACCCGCCTCGGCCTCCCAAAGTGCTGTGATTACAGGCATGAATCACCATGCCTGGCCATCCGTCAGCTTTATCTTATCTAATTCAAAATAATCCTTTAAGCCTAGGCAAAAATGTAAACTTTCATCCCTTTTATAATCTTTTACTGAAACATATTTTACTTGTTCTTACACAACTGGCATGTAAATTCATTTTTAGTGGTTTCGATTACATGTTATAATGGTAACTTAGCAATTTTAAACTTTAAAACCTGGTAACTTATTTTAGTTATGTACTAAGGGCTGATAAAGTTTTACTGTTTCCAGCAAAGTTGGCTGGGCTCATCTTGAACTCCTGAACTCAGGTGATCTGCCCACCTTGGCCTCCCACAGTGCTGGGATTCCAGACGTGAGCCACTGCGCCTGGCCTTATTCAGCATTTTTAACATTGGGTGAGGGTCTTTAAGCTGAGGCTAGTTTATCTCTGGTCCTGTCCTCACCAGCATAAAAAACAACATTCTTGACATCTGGATATAGTAATACATAGGTAGACTGATAAATATGAAGAGAATTATGTTTTTTATGTAAATATTTATGTATACAAAAGATGTTAATCAAAAGACATTTTCAATACATCAGCCAATTTTGAGGACAAAGATGAAAACTTCTCATCTATATGTCTCCGTATCATCAAAGGCTTGAACACACCCAAACAATGTTATGTATAGACATCAACAAACCTTCACATTTATAGGCATGGCCTGGGAAATACGTTTTTAGTACTACCATTTAAGTCTTTGTGTCCAGCTTAGAATTTCAGAACCCTGCATTTCTTCTCCTGGTATGCATGTGTTTTTCACATCCACAATTTTGGGCCTGCCTTGATTTCTCTATTTTCCAATTTGGCTAATTGGCTCATTATATCCTCCCAAGCTAAGCTAATTGGCTTATTGTTATCATCTGGGTTGTGCTAATTGGCTTATTGAATTCACCTGGGCATCAGGGGAAAAAATGACCGCTGACCTACTTTTTTTTTTTTTTTTTTTTTTTTTGAGACGGAGTCTCGCTGTGTCCCCCGGGGCTGGAGTACAGTGGCGCGATCTCGGCTCACTGCAAGCTCCGCCTCCCGGGTTCACGCCATTCTCCTGCCTCAGCCTCCCGAGTAGCTGGGACTACAGGCGCCCACTACCACGCCCGGCTAATTTTTTTGTATTTTTTTAGTAGAGACGGGGTTTCACCGTGGTCTCGATCTCCTGACCTTGTGATCCGCCCGCCTCGGCCTCCCAAAGTGCTAGGATTACAGGCGTGAGCCACCGCGCCCGGCTTTTTTTTTTTTTTTTTTTAATGGCGTCTTATCTGTCGCCCAGGCTGGAGTGCAGTGTTGGGATCTTGGCTCACTGCAACCTCTGCCTTCCAGGTTCAAGTGATTCTCCTGCCTCACCCTCCCCAGTAGCTGGCATTACAGGCACATGCCACCACACTTGGCTAATTTTTGTACTTTTGTAAAGACTGGGTTTCAACATGTTGGCCAGGGTGGCCTCGAACTGTTGACCTCAGATGATCTACCTGCCTCAGCCTCCCAAAGAGCTGGGATCAAAGGCGTGAACCACTGCGCCCAGTCTGATGTTCTTTTTTTTCCTGAGGTTTTTTACAAGACAGATGCATAAATGAACATTATGTGGACATACCCAGGTGAATCATTTTGTGTATATGTTTATCTATTCACCTCTTTTATATGTACAAAAAATAGCTCCTAAATGAAAATTAGGTCTGACATCATTTCCATTTTTTAAGCTGAGGCTACTTTATCTCTGGTCTTTTGTTCATCAGAATGAAAAATATTCTTAACAATGAATAATTTTATGACTTTAGAGAACTTTCTGCTCACAAATAAGAGCAACAAGGAACAATCCTTTCTTTGTATATATTAAATAAATAAAGATATATTTCAGAGTATACCTCCACTTGTATATTCTTGTGGATACAGTTTAATTTGCAAATAAGATTTTACATATATGAAAGGTTTTTTTTTCCTTTTTTTGTTGAGATGGAGGCTCATCCTGTCACCCAGGTGGGAGTGCAATGGTGCAATCTCGGCTCACTGCAACTTCTGCCTCCCAGGTTTAAACGTTTCTCCTGCCTCAGCCTCCTGAGTAGCTGGGATTACAGGTGCCCACCACCACACCCAGCTTTTTGTATTTTTAGTAGAGATGGGGTTTCTCCATGTTGGTCAGGCTGGTCTCAAACTCCTGACTTCATGATTTGCCCACTTTGGCCTCCCAGAGTGCTGGGATTACAGACGTGAGCCACCATGTCTGGCCGAAAGGTTTTTTTTAATACTACCCTCAGTACAAGTAGCTATCAATACCTTGACCTTCTATATTTTTTATTTTGCATGAATATGGACAGAATGCTAGATAGATGATTATAGATACACATAGGTAGAGAAATATTTTAACACATACATGCAGCATTATATTAGTTTGTCTATGTAAATGTTTATGTATACAAAAAATGTTCAAGTGACATTTTCAATTCCTCAGCCTATCCTGGAAACAAAGATGAAGACATACTTTTCACCTAGATGGTTATATACAATTATAGAGTGAAACACAGTCACACAATGTTATTTATAAACATCAACAAAACTTAATGTTTATGGTCACCACCTGGGAAATAAAGTTTTAGTACTGCCTTATAAGTCTTTATGTGTAGCTTACCACTTTAGGGCCCTGCTTTTCTTCTATCTGTATGCCTGTGTCATTCACATCTGCTAGTTTGAGCCTGCCTTGATGCCTCCACTTCCCAGTTTAGATAATTGGGTGCTTATATTAACCCGAGCTGAGTTTATTGGTTTACTGCTATCACCTGTGCTGAGCTAATTGGCTTACTGAATTCACCTGCACTGCAAGTGTAATAAAGGAGATGACCTCTAGTCTACTTTTCTTCTGATGCTTTTTTTTTTACAGGACACATGGACAAATGACCATTACATAGACATACCCATGGAACTTATTCTGTGCATATATGTTTATGCAGCTACTTTATATATCTATATAGGTATGTACAGAATAAAGCTTCCAAAGTTAACTAGGTCAGAGTTCATTTCCATTTTCTTTTCCTCCAGGCCATTCAAATATGATTAGCAAATTAGTTCAGTTAAGTTGTATTCAGTCTGAGCTGTACACATCACTTTTTTTCATAAATGTGAAACTGCTTTTGTTACCTGAAACCCTGCAGTAATTGTGTATTCCATTAAACCACTTCAGCGGGGTTCTGTCCATTCAGCTAGAAACAGCCAGGTATGCCTGACACCAGTGTGCCTAGCCTTCATCACAAAGCAAATTTGACCTGGGCAATGATAGCCATTTTTGGCACTTCAGTGAACATTCACTATCACCTGGTTGAAATGTGGCCAGGTACCATGTACTGTTATAATTACTTTCAATATCAAAGTCTATCTTCTAAAAAGAGACCTAGACTTTTTTCCATTACCATAGACACCCTACATCAGCAACAAACAGTAGTTGACAATAGTGCACATTTACATTACACATTCGTGAAGAAAACAAGAATTCGTCTTGATGGAAGCCCCAGTGAGAAAGAATGAGCATTCTGAAATTGAGGTGAGGGTCTTTATCCTGGGATTGGTTTATCTCTGGTCCTATATACAACATAAAATGAAGGATCAACATTGACATGGCAATGAGTGACTCCCATGGCTTAAGTGCATATTTAAAAGTGGGTGAGGGCCTTTAAGCTGAGGCTAGTTTATCTCTGGTTCCATGTTCGCCAGAATCAATAGAAACTTTTTTTTTTTTTTTTTTTTTTTTTTTTTTTTTTTTTTTTTGAGACAGAGTCTCACACTGTCACCCAGGCTGGAGTGCAGTGGCGCCATTGCTCACTGCAACCTCTGCTGCCGGGGTTCAAGCTACTCTCCTGCCTCAGCCACCCAATAGGAACATTTTTAACTTAACAATAAAAACCTCTTTGGGCTTTAATAAATATTCTTCTCACAGATAAGAACAATAAGGATAAGAGCAACAAAACTTCACATTTATGGGCATGCCCTGGAGAGTAACCTTTCAGAACTGCCTTGTAAGCTTTTGAGCTCACGTTAGCATTTCAAGACCCTGCTTTTTTCTCACGGTATGCCTGTGTTATTCACAGTCATCATTTTGGCCTACCTAGATGCCTTTACTGTTCCAATTTGGCTAATTGGCTGATTATGTTCACCTGAGCTGAGCTAATTGGCTTATTGCAATCACGTGGGCTGAGCAAATTGTCTTATTGAATTCTGGGCTGCAGGGATAGAAAAGTAAGACCACCTCTGACCTACTTTTATTCTGAAGGGTTTTTTACAGGACAGATGCATAAATGGACATTTTGTAGATGGACCCATGTAATCTACTCTGTGTTTATATGTTTGTCAATCTATCTTATATCTATGTGTACATGTGCAAAAAAAAACCCCTAACATAAACTATGTTAGAGGTCATTTGCATTTTCTTTTCCTCCAGGCCAGATAAATCTAATCAGCCAATTTGTTCAATAACTTTTGTTTGATTCAAGCTACACACCACATCACATTTTTTTGATAAGTGTGAAGATGTCCTACTTACCTGGAACCTGGGTTCTTTTAATTCTGTCTCTCACCAAACCAGCCCATTGGGATTCTGTCCATCCAGCTAGGAAATTTAAAAATACCTGACACCAGTGAGCCTAGCCTTCCTTACACACAAAAAAACTTTGGCCTAGTCAACAAGAGTCACATTTGGCACCTCACTGCATGTTCGCTCTTGCTTAACAGAAATTTGGCCAGACACTGTGTACTGTTATATTTGCTTTCAGTATCACGGTCTTCTTTTAAAAGGAGACCTAGACTTTCTTTCTGTTACCATAAAGACCCTACTTCAGCCCCAATGACAAAAAGATAAGATTGCACTTTTACATCACACACTCATGGAATAAAGAAAAAACCTTTTTTTTTTTTTTTGAGATGAAGTTCCCCAGGCTGGAGTGCAATGGCGCGATCTCAGCTCACTGCAACCTCTGCCTCCTGGGTTCAAGAGATTCTCCTTCCTGCCTCAGCCTCCCAAGTAGCTGGGATTACAGGCACCTGCCACCATGCCCAGCTAATTTTTTTTTTTTTTTTAGTCGAGACGGGGTTTCGCCATGTTGGCCAGGCTGGTCTAGAACTCCTGACATCGGCCGGGCGCGGTGGCTCAAGCCTGTAATCCCAGCACTTTGGGAGGCCGAGGCGGGCGGATCACAAGGTCAGGAGATCGAGACCACAGTGAAACCCCGTCTCTACTAAAAATACAAAAAATTAGCCGGGCGCGGTGGCGGGCGCCTGTAGTCCCAGCTACTCAGGAGGCTGAGGCAGGAGAATGGCGGGAACCCGGGAGGCGGAGCTTGCAGTGAGCCGAGATCGCGCCACTGCACTCCAGCCTGGGCAACAGCGTGAGACTCCGTTTCAAAAAAAAAAAAAAAAAAAAAAAAAAAAGAACTCCTGACATCAGGTGATCCACCTGCCTCGGCCTCCCAAAGTGCTGGGATTACAGGCATGAGCCACCGTGCCCAGCCATAAAAAACAAAACAAAACAAAACCCTGTCTTGATGGAAGTCCTAATGAGAAAGAATAAGCATTCTCACATGTGGGTGGCCACTGGACTTGAGTTGGTTTATCTTTCTTTACAACATAAAGGGTCAACTTTGACATGACAATCAATGACAATCAATGACAATCAATGGCTTCCATGGCCTTAGTACATGGCCATTTCACAGAAGTGAAAAAGGACAAATGCTTTTTTCTTTCATGTTAAATGCAGCAAAAGGTATGTCACAGCATACCTCTATTTGTGCATTATTCTAGATACAGTTTATAGAGCAAATAAGTTTATATATCTATTAAAGTTTCTCTCTTTTTTTTCTTTTTGAGACAGTCTTGCTCTGTCACCTATGCTGGAGTGCAGTGGCACAATCTCGGCTTACTACAACATCCATCTCCCGGGTTCAAGCGATTCTCCTACCTTAGTCTCTGTAGTAGCTGGGACTACAGGCGCCCACCACCATGCCTGGTTAATTTTTTGTACTTTTAGTAGAGACTGGGTTTCACCATGTTGGCCAGGCTGGCCTCAAACTCCTGGCCTCAGGTGATCCACTCGTCTCGGCCTCCTAAAGTGCTGGGGCTACAGGTATGACCCACCGCACACAGACTAAAGTTTCTTTCTATATTACAATTAGTACCAATATTTACCAATACTTCCACATTCTGTATCTCTATTCTTTACAAATGTGAATACAAAGATTGGTACATCAGGATATAGATATACATAAGTAAATAGATTTTAAAAACTTACAGGATTATGAGTATGTCTTCGTAAATATTTATGTATAAAAGAAATGTTCCCCAAAAGATCATTTTCAATCTCTTAACATATACCAATGATGCAAGTATACAATTACTTCCAAGCTCCTTTGCTTGACAGAATTTCAGAATGGAACATAACCATTCAATATTGTTTATATAAACATAAAAATACCTTCACCTTCAGTAGCAAATAAACTGACAGCAAAGCCATGTTATACATGCTGCTTGATGAAGCTGCGGTTGTTATTTGAATAATTTCTTGATTGGATCTTCCTGTGCAAAACTAATTGACTTATTGGAATAAACTAAGCTAAGCTAATTGGCTAATTGGATATTTCTGAACTGAGCTAATGGCTGATTGAAATCACGAGGTTTCAGCTAATTGTCTGATTGGATTTACTAGAACGTAGCTAATTCCCTTGTTAAAATCACATGAGCTAACTTTCAGGTTAGAATAACTTAGGCTAAGCAAATTGGCCCGTTAGATTCACCTGGGCTGATCTCATGGGCTGATTGAAATTGCCAGGGTTGAACTAATTGGAATCACCAGGGCTGAGCTACTTACTGATTGGAATTGCCTGGGCTGAGCTGATTGGCTAAATAGAATCAATTGGGCTGAGCTAATTGGCTAATGGGAATGACCTGGGCTCAGCTAATTGGCTAATTGGAAACACTTGGGTTGAGCTCATCAACTGATTGTATTTACCTGGGTTGAGAAAATTGGCTGATTGTATTCATCTATCTTGAGGGGCATGAGTAGGGACATAACCTCTGACTTACTTTTCATTTGTGAGTTTCTTACAAAGCATAGCCACAAATGGACATTACATACACATATTTATATGACCCTGTGTCTCTGTGTATGTTTATGTTTTTATTTTTGAGACTGTCTTGCTTTGTTGCCCATGGTGGAATGCAGTGGCGTGATCACGACTCACTGCAACTTTTTCCTCCCAGGTTCAAGTGATTCTCGTGCCTTATGAGCAGCTGGGATTACAGGTGTGCACCACCATGCCTAGCTAAGTTTTGTATTTTTAGTAGAGATGGGGTTTTGCCACGTGGCCAGGCCACGGTCTTGAACTCTGGGCTCCAACTGATCAACTCACCTTGGCCTCCGAATGTGCTGGAATTACAGACGTGAGCCAGTGAACCTGGATGTATATGTTTATCTATCTACATATATCTGTATTTAAATGTACAGAAGAAAGTGTCCAAAAAAACCCTGAAGTTCGCTTTCAGTATAGCAGTCTATAGTCAAGTCCCAGACCTCGTGTTTTCGTGTTTTCTTTTCTTTCTTTCTTTTTTTTTTTTTTTTTTTTTTTTTTTTTTTTGAGAAGGAGTCTTGCTCTGTCGCCCAGGCTGGAGTGCAGTGGCCGGATCTCAGCTCACTGCAAGCTCCGCCTCCCGGGTTCACGCCATTCTCCTGCCTCAGCCTGCCGAGTAGCTGGGACTACAGGCGCCCGCCACCTCGCCCGGCTAGTTTTTTTGTATTTTTTAGTAGAGACGGGGTTTCACCGTGTTAGGCAGGATGGTCTCGATCTCCTGACCTCGTGATCCGCCCGTCTCGGCCTCCCAAAGTGCTGGGATTACAGGCTTGAGCCACCGCGCCCGGCATTCGTGTTTTATTTTCTTACCCAAAATGTCATTTCTTGAGCCAACAAAACAGTAAGATAAGATTCTATTTCTGTGTCAAGTATTCAAAAATAAGAGCCCTAAAATTGAGGGAAGCTTTTTAAAGAATTATTTTTCATTTGCAAATTTGGGTTAAGGCCGTTAGGCTGAAACTAGTTTATCCATGTTTTCGTGTTCACCAGAATAAAAAGGGTCATTTTTGACTTGGCAGTATATAACTCTCATGACCTTAGTGGATTTTCTGCTAACAGATGTGAGCAACAAAGGCCAAATCTTTTTTTGTAAACATTAAATGCAACAAGATGTACATCAGAGCATACCTCCACTGGTGTACTGTTGTGGATAAAATTTAAAGGGCAAGTAAGATTTTGGATTTATGGAAGTTTTTCTTTACATTGCTATAAATGCAAATACTTATTTATCCTTTGACCTCCTATATCCTATATCTTTATTCTGTATGCAAATGGAAAAAATGATAGATCCGTATATAGATATACATGGGTAGATAAATATGCATATATAATTATATGAGCGTGCCTATGTAACTATTTATGTATACTAAAGATATTAATCAAAAGACATTTTAAATTCCCTAGCCTACACTGAAGATGCAGATGTAAACCTACTCTAACCCATATGGATCCACGCCATCTCAGACTGGAACACAGCCATACAATGTTATGTTTAAACATCAACAAAGCTTCACATTTAAGTGCATTGTCTGGGAAGTAAGTTTTCAGCAAAGCCATGTTAGACTCTAGCTCCAGTTTAGCATTTCAGGGCCCTGCTTCCTTTCTTACTGTAAGCCTATGTGATTCACATTTGCCATTTGGTGTCTGCCTGCATGCCTGCACCTTCCTAATTTAGCTAATTGACTTGTATCAATCTGAGCTGATCTAAGTGGCTCATTAAACTCACCTGGGCTGCAGAAGCTGGAAAGAAAAATGACCTCTGATCTACTTTTATTCTGAGGCTTCCTTACAGGACATATGCAATAAAGGTCATTACGTTGACATACTGATGTTACCCATTCTCTGTGTATATGTTTATCTAGCCACCTATTTTATATCTATAGGTACAGAAAAGACAGCCAACAAGAGTAGGTCAGAGGTGATACTTATTTTTTTCCCGTCCAGTCCAGGTAAATTCAATCAACCAATAGCTTAGTGAAAATTTATCAAATTCAAACAATACACCAAATCATGCTTTTTGAGACGGAGTCTTACCCTGTCACCCAGGTTGGAGTGCAATGGCACAATCTTGGCTTACTGCAACCTCTGCGTCCCAAGTTCGAACGATTCTCCTGCCTCAGCCCCCAGAGTAGTTGGGATTACAGGCACCCACCATCACACCCAGCTAATTTTTATATTTTTAGTAGAGACGGGGTTTCACCATGTTGGCCAGGCTGGTCTCGAACTCCTGACCTTGTGGTTTGCCCACCTCGGCCTCCCAAAGTTCTGGGATTATAGGCATGCGCCACCACACCCAGCCTCAAATCTTGCTTTTTTAATGTAAAAATGTCCTCATTACACAGCACCAAGGTGTTTTCAACTCAGTCTCATCAAACTAGCCCATGGGATTGTGTCCATCCGGCTAGAAACATTCAGATAGGCCTGATACCAGTGAGCCTAACCTTTTTCACAAGGAGCTTTGGCCTGGCCAAAAAGAACCACCTTTAGTGGTTCAGTGCAGTGTCACTATCACCTATTTGAAATGCAGCCAGGTAACAGGTACCATTATATTTGCTTTCAGTATGACAGTCTATCTTCTAAATAAGAACCTAGAGACCCTATTTTAGCCACAAAGACAAAAAGAAAAGAGTGTGTTTTCACATCGTACGCTCATGGAAATAAACAAGAGTCCCTGTCTTGATGAACGTCTTAATGAGAAAGAATAAACGCTCTCAAATTTTAGTGAGAAACTTTGGACTGAGGCTGGTTCAACTTTGGCCCCATGTGCAACAGAAAGAGAAGGGTCAACATTGACATGGCAATGAATGACTTCCATCACCTTAGTGCATTTTTATCTCCCAGAAGTAAGAAACAAGAAAAAATGCTTCTTTAACAATATATGTTAAATGCGGCAGGATGTTGGAGCATATTTTTATTTGTGTAATACTCTAGATATTGTTTAAAGGGCAGATAAATGTATACACATATGAAAGTTCCTTTTTTTCATTTTTTTTTTTTTTGAGACGGAGTCTTGCTCTGTCGCCAGGCTGGAGTGCAGTGGTGTGATGTCAGCTCACTGCAACCTCTGCCTCCCAGGTTCAAGTGATTCTCCTGCCTCAGCCTCCCGAGAAGCTGGGACTACAGGCTTGTGCCACCACGTCCAGCTAATTTTTCTATTTTTAGTAGAGGCGGGGTTTCAACATGTTGGCCAGGATGGTCTCGATTACTTGACCTCGCAATCTGCCCACCTCAGCCTCCTGAAGTGCTGGGATTACAGATGTGAGCCACAGTGCCCGGCCCTTGCGTTTCTTCTCAGTATGTGCCTGTTCTACTCACACCCACCGTTTGGGTCCTACCTTGATAAATCCACAATTGTTATTTAGATAATTGGCTGATTGGATCCACCTGGGTTCTGCTAATCAGCTTACTGAATTTATTTTGGCTTCTGGAGTAGAATACGGAGATGACCTTTAACCTACTTTTTTCTGAGGCTTTCTTTGAAGACCTATACACAGATGAATATTAAGTAGACATACCCATGTGATTTATTTTGTGTGTATATGTTTATCCACCTATTTTATGTCTATGTATATATGTACAGTAAGAAGCCTATAAAATAAAATTCGTCGCAGGTGATTCCCATTATCTTTACCTACAGGTTAGGTAAATCCAGTCAGTCACTTAGCTCAGTGAAGATTTATTCAACCCAAACAACACACCACGTCACTTTTTCCATAAATTTAAATATTTCCTTGATAACCTGGCACCTGAATGTTTTTAATTTTGGGTTTCATCAAACCAGCTCACTGAGGTTCTGTTCATCTAGAGAGGAACTGCCAGAAATATTTGACACTAGCGGGCCTAGCCTTCCTCACAAAGATTTGGCCGGGCAATTAAGAGCCACCTATAGCACTTTAGTGAATGTTCAGTATTACCTATTTGTTTTATTGGGTTTTTGTTGTTGTTGTTGTTGCTTTTTGAGGCCATATTGGTCGGCCACCCAGGCTGAAGTGCAGAGGCACAATCTGGGTTCACTGCAACCTCCACCTTCGGGGTTCAAGCGATTCTCCTACCTCAGCCTCTCAAGTAGCTGAGACTATCAGCATGCGCCACCATGCCTGGCTAATTTTTTATTTTTATTTTTATTTTTTATTTTTTGAGACGGAGGCTCGCCCTCTCTCCCAGTCTGGAGTTCAGTGGCGCGATCTCGGCTCACTGCAAGCTCCGCCTCCAGGGTTCACGCCATTCTCCTGCCTCAGCCTCCAGAGTAGCTGGGACTACAGGCGCCCGCCACCACGCCCGCTAAGTTTTTGTATTTTAGTAGAGACGGGGTTTCACTGGGTTTGCCAGGATGGTCTCGATTTCCTGACCTCATGATCCACCCGCCTTGGCTTCCCACAGTGCTGGGATCACAGGCGTGAGCCACCGCTCCCGGCCTTTAGGACCACTCTCATACTCACTGTATGCCTGTGTTATTCACATCAACCATGTTGTGATGTGGCTTGATAACATCACAAAATGTGATGCTTTCACTTTTCCAATTTAGCTAATTGGCTGATCATATCTATCTGGGCTGAGAGGATTGGCTGACTGAATTAACCGTCGCTGTGCTAATCAGCTTCCGGAATTCACCTGGTTTACAGGAGTTGTGAACGAAAATAACCTCAGACCTACTTTTTTTCCTGAGACTTTTTTATCAGACGCATGTATATATGGAGTTTGTATAAACATACCTAGGGGACCCATTCTGTATGTTTATCCACCAATCTTATACCTGTATCTATATGTATTAAAAAAAAGCCCCCAAGAAAAAAAATAGGTCAGGACTCGACAGAAAAATCCTATATAGAATGCAGAATTAGATCACAGCATCCACTCAGACACAGAGCAGCGTGTTGAGACGGCATCATGAATTCTTCCTCCAGAACTATTGCAGAAATATACCAGAAAAGCCAAGAAAATCCACAAACCCGCTGAAAAAAGCAGATTGCTCCTGCAGGGCCTGGGAGACTGCCCAAATACTGTGAATGCCCAGGCTGTGAAAGTAAGAAAGGGGGATTGTTTGCCCCCAAACACGCACCCTCACTGAAAAATCTGAAGGTCTAGATCACGGAAAAAGAATTTGACCTTACCTGGAGCCAAATCGATTTAGAGAGCTGAGCAAAATCCAGGAGTAGAAGCAGCAGGTCCCCCAGAAAACCCAGTTCTGACATATTTTACAGGAGTCCTTGGGAAGCGATGCCAGAGGCACTGGGAAAAGACCACGGGAGAAGAAAACCTCCAGCCGAACTTTGTAACAATTCCAACTGGACACACAGTCTCCTGGCCAGAACACGGGAATGATGTGAATCCGAGGGGCAGACTTGACAGGTGGTAAGGTGTGAAAGTCCTGCTTACTTTCTCAGCAGGAAGGCTAGTAGCCTGTGGCAAGTTCTCAGCCCTGGTTACCCACTGCCTGGAAACAGACTCGGTGCTGTTGGGGGTGGCACGGTGAGAGTGAGACAGACCTTTTGGGTTCTACGGAAGCTGGGTGAGGCCTGTAACTGCTGACTTGCCCCCACTTCTCTGGCAACGTGGAGGACACAGCAGAGGCAGCCATAATCCTCCTGGGAGCATAACTTTGTTGACCTGAAAACTACACCCCCATCCCACGTAGTAGCCGCAGCAAGCCCTGCGCAAGGACTGTCTGAGCTCAGATATGCCTAACCCTGCCCCCACCTGATCGTCCTTCCCTACCCACCTTGGTAGCTGAAGACAAAGAAGGTATTCTCTTGGGAGTTCTGGGGCCTCTCCTCTGCCTGATCCTCCTTTTACTATCACAGCTGATGCTCTCTTGAAAGCACCACCTTTTGTCAGGAAGTCAAACAGCACAAAAATAGTACATTAAACAACCAAAATTAAGAAACATCACAGAGTCCATTTTACTCCCGTGCCACCTCCACTAAAGCAGGTGCCGGTATCCATGGCTGAGAGACCTGAAGATGGTTCACATCAAAGGACTCTGTGCAGACAAGTCCCAGTACCCGCCCTCAGCCTGGTAGTTCTTCTAAGTTGCTAGATCCAGAAAAGAAATAACAATCACTACAGCTCAGGTCTAAGAAAGCCACATCAAGGGAACACCCTGTGGGACAAAAAAATCTGAACAGCAGTCTTGAGCCCCAGATCTTGCCTCTGATATTGCCTACCAAACTTAGAAGAGACCAGAAAAATAACTCTGATAATACGAGTAAACAAAGTTCTTTAACACCCTCCAAAAATTACACTTGCTCACCAGGAATGAATTCAAACCAGGAAGAAATCCCTGATTTACGTGAAAAAGAATTCAGAAGGTCGATTATTAAGTTAATCAAGGAGGCACCAGAGAAATGTGAAATCCAATTTAAAATAATTTGAAACAATACAAGAAATGAGGGGAGAAATCTTCGGTGAAATAGATAGCATACATCAAAAACAATCACAACTTTGGGAAATAAAGGACACACTTCGAGAAATGCAAAATGTCCTGAAAAGTCTCAGCAATAAGATTAAACAAGCAGAACAAACAACTTCAGAGCTCAAAGACAATGTTTTCAAATCAACCCAATCCAACAAAAACAAAGAAAAGATAATTTAAAAAGAATAAAGCCTCCAAGAAGTTTGAGATTGTGTTAACCAAACCTGAGAATAATTGGCTTTCCTGGAGAAGAAAAGAAATTTAAAAGTTTGGACAACATTTTTGGGGTAATAATCAAGGAAAACTTTCTCAGCCTTGCTAGAGACCTGACGTCAAAATACGAGAAGCTCAAAGAACATCTGGGAAATTAATCACGACAGATTATTGCCTAGGCAAATTGAGGTTTTAAGTTTTCCAGTAAATTAGTCATATTATTAAAATAATTTGTTTTGTTCTAATATTGCTGTATTCTTCTGAAAACAGGTACAAACTCATAGTTACACAAACACACTGCATAATGTTTTTACACCTCATGTTTGTCTTCAGAGTAATATATGTATATATTTAATCCTACTTAAAACTAAAAATCTATATGTTTTTGCAGGCAGTGTTGACATGTTCAAAGAAAAATATGTAACAAGATTTTAAAAATATTTAGATCTCAGATATGTATGGATTTTATGTATACTTATATACATAAAATATTATGTATACTTATATACATAAAATACATAAATACTATTAAATACTATTATTTAATAAACTACTATTAAAGTTTTTTATTATGACCATAAAATGACCCTGTAGTCAATAACAATTTAATTGTACATTTTAAAATAATAGAAGTGTAGAATTGAATTGTTTGTAACTTAACGAATAAATGCTGGAGGTGACGAATTCCTTATTTACCCTGATGTAATTATTACATATTGTATGCCTGTATCAAAATATGCCATATATGGCATAAATATATACATACACTATATGCCCACAATTTTTTTAAATGTAAATAAGAAAAAAACAATAAAAACTTAACCTATGAGAACAATAGTCTCTAACTTATTTACAGATTAAAGCCACTGAAAAAATAGATTACTAGAGATGTTATTCCAGTATGTAACCAAATAATATACTGTTACCATCTGTTAGCTACACCCTTGAGTAAGGTGGGATAGGTTAAAGTTAGTGGCATAATAACACTTCATTGAATGCACAATAAAATTAACATGTTAAAAATGTTACAAAATCAAGTATACATATAATCTAAAAATTTTAAATGTAATGCATTGTATTACATATAAGCACAATTAAAATGATATACTATTTTATTTTTAATTTTAACTAAAATTAAAAAAAGCTTTTCTCTCACTATACTGCACAAGAATATTACTTAGAAAACTACCTTATGCACTACTCAATATTATATGTTAACCACAAAAAGCCTCTTCACTTAGATTTTCATCATGAGTCTTATATTTTAATATCCTTACTATTTTATGGAAAAGTTCACAAATAATGCCCGCCTAATAAAAATAATCTCTCATATGTCTGATGCAGCAACAATTGATCACATGCTTTCACATGTGAATACAATAGAAACGAAGAGCAGAAAATAATTTGAGAGTTCAATTGAATGATTATTTGCTTTTCAAAAAGTCTATACTTTTTTTCAATAAAAAGTACACTTCCAATGTAATTATAACTCTACAAAAAATCTACTCCTTTTAAAGTTGTATACAAAAAACTTATCTAACAATTTTAGTTTGGGATTATTTTCTATACTCAACACTCTGATTTAGTGTAATATCTGATGTGTCAGTGCCTTATTATTTCTACTGTGTATTCTGATATTGACATAGACTTAATTTAAAAAAAAAATTTTTTTTTATTATTATTGAACTTTAAGTTCTAGGGTACATGTGCATAACGTGCAGGTTTGTTACATATGTATACTTGTGCCATGTCGGTGTGCTGCACCCATCAACTTGTCAGCACTAGACTTAATTTTTGATAAAATACTCTTTTTATTTACTCTATTTACAAAAAACATCTTAGTATACACTCTGATGTTTTCTAAGCTATAGTTTTTTAAAAAGTGTTCTTCCAAATTCATTAAATTTGCAGGGTATTTCTCCAATATAAATTTCCTGATGTTGAACAAAGATTGAGCAACTGCTTTAGGGTTTTCCTCTAGCACAAAATATATACAAGATCTGTAATACAAGTAAAGGTACTAAAACCCTTTTTATATTTGTAATGTTCATTCATCTTCAAAATAAATACTCTTTTTTTCTTTCTGAGGCGGAGTTTCACTCTTGCTGCCGAGGGCGGAGTGCAGTGGCACGATCTCGGCTCACCGCCACCTCTGCCTCCCGGGTTCAAGTGATTGTCCTGCTTCAGCCCCCCGAGTGGATGGGATTATAGGCATGCACCACCATGCCTGGCTAATTTTTGTATTTTTAGTGGAGACAGGGTTTCTCCATGTTGGTCAGGCTGGTCTCGAACTCCCGACCTCAGGAGATCTGCCTGTCTCGGCCTCCCAAAGTGCTGGGATTATAGGCATGAGCCACCGTACCTGGCCCAAAATAAATACTATTAAAGTTTTATATATTCTGATAGGTATTTTGACAGTAATTGCATTTTTAATGCTTTTATTAAGTATGAACTCCTTGATGTTGAGTAAGATGTGAGCAGATATGAATGGCTTTTCCACATTTTTTATATTAGTATAATTTTAGTCAAGAAAAAATGCTTTCCTGTGCAATAAGATGTGAGCATTGAGCCAGGCATGGTAGCTCATGCCTGTAATCCCAGCACTTTGGGAGGCAGAGGTGGGCAGATCACCTGAGGTCAGGAGTTTGAGACCAGCCTGACCAATCTGGAGAAACCCCATCTCTATTAAAAATACAAAATTAACTAGGTATGCTGGTACATGCCTTTAGTCCCAGCTACTCAGGAGACTGAGGCAGGGAATCGTTGAACCCAGGAGGCGGAGGTTGTGGTGAGCCGAGATCATGCCATTGCACTCCAGCCTGGGCAACAAGAGCGAAACGCTATCTCAAAAACAAACAAATAAAACAAACAACAAAAAAAGATGCGAGCATTGGTTAAACCTTTTGTCCTATTCTTCACACTTGAAGAAGTTTTCTCCAGTATAAATTTACCACCAAATGTGACAAGAATTTAAAGGCTCTGTGACGTTACTCACACTTCTACTGTTTCTTACCAGTATGATTTCTTTTATGTTTAGAAAAGTTTGAGCTGTTCTCAAAAACATTGTTACATCTTTCAGGTTTGTAGAGTGTCTCTCCAGTATGATTTGAGAACTTATTAAAAGTTTGCCATATTCTTCACATTTCTAGAATTTCTCTCCAGTATGAAGTATCCTATGTGTAATAAGAGTTCAAAAGTTAAAGCCTTTGTCACATTCTTCATATTTGTAGGCTTTATATCTTGTATAAATTCTCTGATGTTCAGTAAGAGTTGAAGACCAGTTAAAGACTTTGTTACATTTTTCACATTTGTAGGGTTTGTCTCCAGTATGAATTATTTCACATTCAATATGGTTTGAGGACTGATTAAAAGCTCTGCCACATTCTTCATGTTTGTAGGGTTTTTCTCCAGTATAAATTTTCTTATGTGTAGTTAGTTCTCAGGACCAGTTAAAAGCTTTGGCACATTCTTTAAGTTTGTAGGTTCTCTCCTGTAAGAATTATGCCTATTAAGTTCTAACATCTACTTAAAAGCTTTGCCACATTCCTTAGATTTGTAGGGTTTCTCTCCAGTATGAATTATCTCTTGTTCAGTAAGTTTTGAGGACCACTTAAAAGCTTTGCAACATTCTTCACATTTGTAGGGCTTATCTCCAGTAAAAATTTTCTTATGCCTAGTAAGGTTTGAAAATTGGTTAAAAGCTTTGCCACATTCTTCACATTTGTAGGATATGTCTCCAATATTAAGTATCTTATGTTCAGTAAGGTTTGAAAACTGGGTAAAAGCTTTGCACATTCTGGAAATTTGTAGGATTTTTCTCCAGCATGAATTATCTTATGTTTAGTAAGAGTTAAGGACTGGCTAAAAGCTTTGTCTCATTCTTCACATTCATAGGGTTTTTCTCCAGAATAAATTTTTTTATACTTAATAATGTTTGAGAATTGATTCAAAGCTTTGCCACATTCTTCACATTTCTAGGTTTTCTCTCCAGTATAAATTATCTTATGTTCAGTAAGATTTGAGGACCAGTTAAAAGCTTTCCACATTTTTTTATTTGTAGGATTTCCCTCCAGTATAAATTATTATATTTGCCATAAGTTTTGAAGACCACTTATGAGTTTTGCCACATTCTTTACATTTGTAAGTTTTCTCTCCTGTGTGAATTATCTTATGTTAAGTAAGGTTTGAGGACTGGTTAAGAGCTCTGCCACATTATTCACATTTGTACAGCTTCTCTTCATATAAATTATCTATGGTTAATGAGAAATAAGAAATGGTTAAAAGTTTTGCCACATTCTTCACATTTGTATGATTTTTTCTCCTGTATGAATTATCTAATGCTTAGTAAGGTTCAAGGAACAGATAAAATCAATGTCACATTCTTCACATTTGTAGGATTTCTCTCCAGTATGAATTATGTTCAGTACGGTTTGAGGAGCAATTAAAAGCTTTGCACATTCTTCACATTAGTAAGGTTTATCTTCTGTATGAATTCTCTCATGTTTAGTAAGAATTGAGGAAGAGTTAAAAACTTTGCCAAATTCTTTACATTTTTAAGGTTTCTCTCCGGTATGAATTATCTTATGTGTAGTAAGGTGTGAGGACTGGCTGAAAGCTTTGCCACATTCTTCGTATTTGTACAGTTTCTCTCTAGTATGAATTTTCTTCTGTGTAGTAAGGTTTGAGGATTGGGGTTAAAAGCCCTGCCACAGGCCAGGTACGGTGGCTCATGCCTGTAATCCCAGCACTTTGGGAGGCCAAGGCGGATGGATCACGAGGTTAGAAGATCGAGACCATCCTGGTTAACACAGTGAAACCCCGTCTCTACTAAAAATACAAAAAAAAAAAAAAAAAAAAATTAGCTGGGCATGATTGCGGGCAACTGTAGTCCCAGCTACTCGGGAGACTGAGACAGGAGAATGGCATGAGCCCAGGAGGCAGAGCTTGCAGTGAGCTGAGATTGTGCCACTGCACTCCAGCCTGGGCGACAGAGTGAGACTCCATCTCAATAAATAAATAAATAAATAAATAAATAAATAAATAAATAAATAAATAAAAAGCCCTGCCACATTCTTCACAGTTGTAAGATTTCTCTCCAGTATGAGTTCTTTTATGTGTGGTAAGGTGTGAGGACCAGCTAAAGGCTTTGCCACATTCTTCATATTTGTAGAATTTCTCCCCAGTATAAATTTTCTTATGTGTGTTAAGGTGTGAGGACTGCTTAAAGGCTTTGCCACATTATTTACATATGTAGGGTTTCTCTCCAGTATGAATTTTTTTATGTTTAGTAAGGTTTGAGGAATGGTTAGAAGCTTTGCAACATTCTTCACATTCATAGGGTTTCTTTTCAGCATGAATTCTCTTAGGTTTAGTTATTGCAGGATCTGGCCAGCAGCCTGCAATGCAATGGAGCTCTTTCTTTGCTCCCAGGCAGATCAGCAGGTCAAGAAATAAAAGACACACACAAGATAGTGAAAGCTGGGTCCAGGGGCTCACCGCCTTCTGGTCCTGTGATGCCACGGACAATAGGTTGTATGAGAGGTGGTGGTGGGACATTAGCAACGGGGGGGTATAAGTCCTCATAATCTGAATTGAGCTTTTGACGATTGCCATAGTGATATTTTTGGCTGTGTGGGAATAGTAGTGTGAATCAATCTGTTGTCTTAGATTTGAGGTGACAAGCTGGATTTACTTATAACACTTTCTCCAGCCCAAACGCATACTAGTCATACCTATGGTTAATCTCCATAATTCTGAACGTTCAGGTCCTAAGTGGGGAACAACGAGCCTTGGTTTTGGAGGGGCAACCCCTGCCCCTTTCCACTTAAAAGGAAAAAAGTAGTTAAATCTAGGATATAATAGGGGAGGGTTGTCACTACTTTCTTGATAAGTAATATCATAGAGAAAATGTTGACAATCTCTGTGACCTTGAGAGCAATCATTAGTAATACAACCCTTAGGAACCCAATCAACAATGGTGTAGAGAGAAGAATTAGATAACATGGTTCCTTCTGGACTAACACAATCCTTCCATATTAATTTGTCAGCATTTGAAGACAAGTTGAGAGGACACACAGGTCCTAAAGGCTTATATTGGGATGTGTGAATATAATCAGAGATTCCTATTTTGGTCAGCCTTAGAGGTTTTAACGAGAGCCCTCATACCAAGTGTCCTAAAGGAGGGAGAGAGTGACCAGACGGTAGTGTGACCAGTCAAGTTTGAATATCTAATGAGAGACATCCATTAACGGGTCCCAGGCACAAAGGTGGATACCTAAAACCTAAAGTGCTATGGAAAGGGGTTCCTTCTTCTGAAGGTTGGGCAGGACAATGATCATCTACAGAACCAGGGATCCAAATACTATCATTAACATAGACCTCGATAGGAGCGTCCATCCATGTCATGGCTTAAATAAGAGGAGGAAAAGGAATATAGGCCCAATATGTATAGTTTTTAACAGTCTGTGGAGTGACAGAGGGTAGAAGGATCAGTGTCGTCAGGAGGAGGCAGAGGACGAGCCAGACCTGGATTGCTGGAGACGAGTTGTTCAGGATGGCTGACTGTATTGTCTATTGTAAAGGAGTTAGCATGGTTATTTTCTTCTTTTTGATGATTGAATATGTTAGTTATTTCCTGCTGTGGCGTTTTCTCAGCAAATTTCTCTGTCTCGTTGTTGCATGCATCTTCAGGACACAATTTCAGTCGTCTAGTAGGAATCCAAACAGGAGATTGATGTTGACCCGGGGAAACACAAGCATAGCCTCTTCCCCACGTTGAAATAGAACCTTTTGACCATATATTAGATTGAACATCTTTCCACCATACTTCCCGTGAAACGGTTACCAGAGAAATGTTTTCCGGCAGCAGTAACAGAACTAGATTTAGGAATATTAAGAAAATTTAACGTGAGCAATGCCAAGTTTAGTTGTATGTGAGGGGTAAACAACTCCTTATCCCCCTCTTTTTGTTTGAGTAACTGTAATTTTAAAGTTCTGTCACTTCTTTCTACAATAGCATGGCCTGGTGGGTTATAGGGAATACCAGTAATATGTTTAATATGCCACATATCAAGAAAATTTTTAAAAGCTTTACTGCAATAGGCTCATTTTAAAGAGGTAAAACGCCGGGCGCGGTGGCTCACGCCTGTAATCCCAGCACTTTGGGAGGCCGAGGCGGGCGGATCACAAGGTCAGGAGATCGAGACCACGGTGAAACCCCGTCTCTACTAAAAATACAAAAAATTAGCCAGGCGCGGTTGTGGGCGCCTGTAGTCCCAGCTACTCGGGAGGCTGAGGCAGGAGAATGGCGTGAACCCGGGAGGCGGAGCTTGCAGTGAGCCGAGATCGCGCCACTGCACTCCAGCCTGGGCGACAGAGCGAGACTCCGTCTCAAAAAAAAAAAAAAAAAAAAAGAGGTAAAACATTGAATTAATTCATCTTTAGTGGGAGCAGCAATCAGTATATCATCCATATAATGAAGAATGTAATTATTTTTAAAAGCCTGTCGGATAGGTTGTAACACAGTACCGACAAACAACTGACAAATAGTAGGACTGTTAATCATTCCTTGAGGTAAAACTGTCCATTGATATCTAGCTGAGGGAGCTGAATTGTTAATGGAAGGGATAGTGAAAGCAAATTTTTCACAGTCTGACTTGTCTAAAGGAATATGAAAAAAGCAATCCTTAAGGTCAATAATAATTAAAGCCATTCCTTAGGAATCATGGAGGGGGAGGGCATACTGGGTTGTAATGCCCCCATAGGTTTAATAACTGCATTAACAGCTCTTAAGTCTGTTACCATCTTCCATTTTCCTGACTTTTTGGTACAACAAACATGAATGAGTTCCATGGAGACAAGGAGGGCTCAATAGTGTTTGCTTGTAGTAAATCATTAACAATTTCAATTAAAACCTCCAACTTGTGTTTGGAAAGCAGCCACTGCTTTATCCAAACAGGTGACTCACACATCCATTGTGTAGGGGCAGAGGAAGAGAAAGAGAGTGAGGGCACCGGGAAGCAGACTGGGGGGAAGCAGGATTCCAAGCCTCTGGAAGAAGGGGTCCCAGAGCATTGAAAGAAACAGTAGGCTTAGAAAGATGAGAGGAATGAGAAACAGGCCATTCAAATGAGTGTCATACGTTCTCCTCTGGCAGAGGGGGCAACAGCTTAGTAGAGAAAGAGTTAACATATACAGGTTCCAAGATAAGAGGCAGAGGAAGGGGATCATCACCAGGTTCCTCGTCTTGGGGAGAAAACAAGGAGAGATCAAATTCCTCCTCATCATCAGAAGGAGGACTAGTAGGAGACTCAGGTACCCGAGGAAAAGGGAGCGGCTCACCATCTGCATTAATTTGTGGCAGTTGAAGAGGGTCACCAGACTGAAAAGGAAGTAAAGCAACATGAATAAGTGTCCAGTCAGTCCAAACAGAAATAGGAAGTAAAACACCATCTCTCATGAGTTGGCAGAGAGAGGCGCCAACTCTATCCCAGTCTAACAGGTCCATAGAACCTTTGTCAGGGAACCAAGGACAATGTTTTTCAATAGTCTGAAATAAGAGAATAAGGTTATTGGAATCACCCTTGATTCCATCCTGTTTAAGAAGAAGTTTAATAAAAGACAGATAAGCCTGGTGTTTAGACTGTGATTGTCCCATAATAACCCTGGAATAATACTGGTCAACAAACCCGAAAAGAGGGAAGAATCGGAAAATGCATACCCAGAGATCTTACCGTTGTGACTGAAGACTAGTCATCACAAATCTGCACTCAGAGTGTACTGAGCTGAGGAACAAAGAAGGCCACATTGGGCACCAAATATTGTGGGATCTGGCCAGCAGCCCACAATGCAATGGGGCTCTTTCTTTGTTCCCAGGTGGATCGGCAGGTCTAGAAATAATAGACACACACAAGATAGTGAAAGCTGGTCCAAGGGGGTCACCACCTTCTGGCCCTGTGATGCCACCAATGCACTGGATATACCAGCATTTATTATTAAGTTTAGTGAGGGCGGGGGTAGGTTAGTGAGGGATTTAGGGTCATTTGATTATGAGGTGAGATGGTCAAATGGGGATGAAGTAATTTTTTAGCATAACATTGGTATGCAGAAGTACAGTATACAGAGATAAGAATTTACAATATAGTGTGTGCATCAGTAATTTCTAACAGAGCCTTAAAACAGAAACACAGTCTTTCCATAACCTATGATTAGCAAGATATTAATCAGCAGTAAGAGTTGCAGCAAAAGCTGGTTGCAAACAATGAATAGAAACAGGACATGAAGATAGACAACCAGTTAGACTACAAATTCTCAGAAGGGAGTGTGCCTTAACCCTAAAGAGGCCTAGAAGAGCAGTGGCAAGATGAGGGCGTTTATAGCCCTATCTTACCCATATGAACAGGTCCCCCTCATGCATCCATTTATAGGCTCTCCACAAGGGTCACATTCCATTACCAAAGCTATGAACATCTGCTTTTCTGAGATAGGAATCTTGGTGATGTGAAACCTCCCTGACTGCATGTCCATTTATAGGCTCTCTGCAGCGGGAAGCACATCATGTACTGTTGGCTCATTCTGGCAGCCCAACCTGGCATTGTCTTCACACAATCCTGCATGCAGTTTTGTATTTACAATAATCAGGAGCACTTCATGTTTTATTCCATAGAAATAGTTTCAGGGTTGAGGAATGGTTAAAAGCTTTGCCATATTCTTCAAATTTGTGGAGTTTCTCTCCAACATGAATTATCTCATGTTAAATAAATTTTGAGAACCACTTAAAAGCTCTGCCTTTTTTTTTTTTTCTTTTTTGCATTTGTAGTATTTCTTCTCATTATCTTATGTGTAGTAAGGTGTGAGAAATGGTTAAAGGCTTTGTCACAGTCTTCACATTTGTATGGTTTCTCCCCAGTATGGATTCTTTTATTTCAGTAAGGTTTGAGGACTGGTTGAAAGCTTTGCCACATTCTTTATATATGAAGAGTGTCCACCAGTATGCATTCTTTTATGTTTTGTAAAGGCTGAAGACCAGTTAAAAGCCTTTGTGCAATTTATCACATTTGTAGGGTTTGTCTCCAGTATAAATCATCTTATAATTAGTGAAAATTGAAGACCATTTAAAATCGTTGTCACATTTTTCACATTTGTAGGAATTCTCTGTAGTATGAATTTTCTTATAATGAATTAGGTGTGAAAGCATGCAAAATGATTTCCCACTTTTTTACATTTGAAGGAGTTCTTTTTAGTGTGTCTTATGTTATTTCTACATAAATTTGAATATTTATGAAAGACTCACATATTTATTACACTGAAATATTTTGCTCTGGGTAGTTGTCAAACATCGGTTGAGTCCATTATAACCTTCTTTGTGTATCCTAACACCATTCACACCTTTACAGTGTTTTCTTAATTGTAAATTCTCATGTCCACATTTTGCATATGTTCTTAGTATTATCTTTTGGAAAGAATCTTTTATGCTGTGCTTTGGCCAAGGGTCTTGAGTAAAATGAGAACACATAACTGAAATCAATATAAACAACAAATTACTCTACTTGCTACACTCAGATGAATATACTTTACAAATATAACTTATAAAATTATACAAACTACATAAGCAAGATGGCACAGCAAAATAACATAGGCACTAATTTTTTCATAGACCTATAAATGTAACAAAAACATACTAACCAAAATACATTTGTGAAAACTTTATAAATGAGTTAAGTGTGTGCAGCGCCCCCAGGAAAGCACAAAGCAAAAAGTCTAGCAGGAAGAAAGAGTCTGTTACAGTTTCTCAACACAGCTCTTCCTGCTCCCCAATACAGCATAGGGCATTTAGAAGTGGCCGGGCGCGGTGGCTCAAGCCTGTAATCCCAGCACTTTGGGAGGCCGAGACGGGCGGATCACTAGGTCAGGAGATCGAGACCATTCTGGCTAACACGGTGAAACCCCGTCTCTACTAAAAAATACAAAAAACTAGCCGGGCGAGGTGGCGGGCGCCTGTAGTCCCAGCTACTCAGGAGGCTGAGACAGGAGAATGGCCCGAACCCGGGAGGCGGAGCTTGCAGTGAGCTGAGATCCGGCCACTGCACTCCAGCCTGGGCGACAGAGCGAGACTCCGTCTCAAAAAAAAAAAAAAAAAAAAAAGAAGTAAATTGCTGGCTGGGCGTTGTGGCTTACTCCTGTAATCCCAGCACTTTGGGAGGCCAAGGTGAGTGGATTGCCTGAGGTCAAGATTTCAAGACTCGTCTGGCCAAAATGGAAAATCCTCATCTCTACTAAAAATTCATAAATTAGTCGGGCATGGTGGCACATGCCTATAGTCCCAACTACTCAGGAGGGTGAAGCAATCACTTGAACTTTGGTTGTAAAGGTTGCAGTGAGCCAAGATTATGTCATTGTACACCATTCTGAGTGACAGAGCGAGACTCTGCAAAAAAAAAAAAAAAAAAAAAAGAAAGAAAGAAAAAAAAACACAAACAAAAAAGATAAATTGCCAACTCCTGGTTTTTTTTAATAACAACAACAACAACAACAATAACAAAATGGTACATTTATCCTTATTTCTGGCTTCTAGAGGCCTTTCCAGACACTGGTTTCTGTCCCTCGTGACATAAAGTACTGAAATAAATTGTGGCATACTTCGGAATGACAGTTTGAGTCTACTGAGACCAAAGGTAAATATTACAGCAGCAAAGAGACTGCAGTACCACACACAGAAAACAGGTGTAGCAAGTGATGACTACTAAGGAGAAACATGAATCAACTCCTTTAAGAAATAAACACCAAATTTCAGACTACACACATCCTAAGAACATGTTTGAGAGACTCCCAGAATCTGCAGCCCAGACAACAGGTTTCAGACTATGCCAGGACAAAGGTACATTATAAAGATTGTAACATGTAGCTTTTTAAATGTACAAATCTCAATCACGGATTACAATATATATGTAATATTAGACCAGCATGGCTCAATCAGAAAAATATGACATTTTTAGAAAGCAATCATAAAATGAAGGTTAATAGATTAATTTTAAGAGTTTCAAATAAATTGAATAATACTCAATAAGAGAAATAGAAACACGGACCACTAATGAATATCAGAAAAATGAGGATAACCTTTTCCCCTAAACCCTGAATAGACACACACAAAAATAAGAAAGAAGTGAAAGCATATTAATACAAAAATAAAGCAAACACAAATAAAGACAAAAAGAGAGAAAATGAGAGACAAAGATACAAGAATCAAATAAAATAATCAAATAACACTAGCCAGTGTTTGTCTTTCAGAAAATTATTTAAATATATATAAAACTAACTTTCCAATCAAGAAACACACTTCTTTGTATTTTTTAAATTTTCGTATTTTATGAGACATATTTCAATAAAATAATTTATTAAAAAAATTAAAAACTAAGATCCACCTTGCCTTTCCAAGAGAATCAGTTGCGATTAAATGATTAAAAAAAAAAGACTAAAAGTGGGAAGAGTGAAGTAGGCATTCCACGTAAATATTAACCTTATGAGAGCAGGAGAGGTCAAAATAATATTACATAAGCTACATCTTAAGTAAAAAACTGTCATATTTTACAAAATGTATTTTATGTCAAAAGTTAAAAGAGACAAAGAAGGACATTCAACAATAATAGATTTTTAAAAATGAGACGGAGTCTCACTCTGTCGCCCAGGCTGGAGTGCAGTGGTGCAGTCTTGGCTCACTGCAACCTCTGCCTCCCAGGTTCAAGCAATTCTCCTGCTTCAGCCTCCCGAGTAGCTGGGACTACAGGCGCATGCCACCACACCTGGCTAATTTTTTTTTTTGTTGATATTTTTAGTAGAGACAGGATTTCGCCCTGTTAGCCAGGATGGTCTCAATCTCCTGATCTCATGATCCACCTGCCTCAGCCTCCCAAAGTTCTGGGATTACAGGTGTAAGCCACCATGCCCAGCCAACAATAATACAACAATAGATTTATGCACTGGGAACCTATGACAAATTTGTACATAAGTTTGTGTGTGTGTGTGTGTGTGTGTGTGTGTATCTCACATTAGGGTTCTGAATATATAAAGTAAATGTTGAAAGAACTAAATAAACACACAGAGAGCAGTATAATTATAGTAAGATATTTCAATACCTTATGTTCAGTGATAAAAATAAGACAAAGCAGAATATTAGTAAGGGAACATAAGATTTGCAAGCAACATAAAACAATGATTCCTAAGAAAGATATAGAGAATACTCCTCAACAACATAGGACACACACCCTTTGCAGTAGCTCATAACATTCTCTTTGATAGATCACCTGTTAGGCCAAAAAAGAAGTCTTAACAAATTTTTAAAACTAAAATTGGGTGGATTACTTTTTATACCAAAATTGAATAAGAGTATAAAAACAATAGAAGAAACCTGAAAAATTCACAAATGTCTGCAAATTAAACAATACACTCTTGAGCATGCTCTTGGTGAAAAGTTGAAATAATTAATATTGTGAAGATGTTTATACTGCTCAATGTAATCTACAGATTTAATGCAATGTTTTAAAAATTTCTCATTGCATTTTTAAAGAAATAAAAACAGCAAATGCAAAAGTATATGAAATTGCAAGGAATAATGTACCAAAAAATATTTTTAAAAAATGAATAAGTTGGAGGCATTACAGTTCCTGATTTCAAAATACATTATAAAGCTAAAGAATTAAAACAATTTGGCATGAGTGTAAAGGTATAAAAGTATACTAATAATGCAACACATACACAAACTTTCACATATATGGTAATATGAACAGTTATTTGCATACCCATAATTATTGCAGCATTGTTATTGTAAGCCAGTAGGCAAAAGCAGTGCAAATTTCTGTCAACAAATCATTCAGTAGATACAATTCAAAAGATAAATGAAAATTCACTGTTTTCTTTTTTTTTTTTTTTTTTTGAGACGGAGTCTCGCTCTGTCGCCCAGGCTGGAGTGCAGTGGCGCGATCTCGGCTCACTGCAAGCTCCACCTCCCGGGTTCACGCCATTCTCCTGCCTCAGCCTCCCGAGTAGCTGGGACTACAGGCGCCCACAACCGCGCCCGGCTAATTTTTTGTATTTTTAGTAGAGACGGGGTTTCACCGTGGTCTCGATCTCCTGACCTTGTGATCCACCCGCCTCGGCCTCCCAAAGTGCTGGGATTACAGGCGTGAGCCACCGCGCCCGGCACACTGTTTTCAAAAATAAAATATTCTAACAAATATAAAGATAAGTCTTGATGACATTGTGCAAAATGAAATAAACCAGCCACAAAAAGACAGATATTGTATAAGATATATAAAGTAGTTGCACTCTTAGAAACAGAAAACAGAGGGATGTTTGAAAAGTGCCAGAAAATAAAAAAATGATAGTTGTTTAACGTGTATTCAGATTTAGCTTTACAAGATAAAAACATTCTAGTGATATGTTGCATAGCAATATCAATATAATTAATATAACTAAACTGAATATTTAAAAATATTTTACTGTAAATTTTGTTACATGATTTTGGCAAGTAAAAATGAACAATAATACTTAAAAGAGATACGGACTTACGATAGCTTTAAAATTACCTTCCAATCCAATAGCGTTTCTTCCACCCAAAAATAATACAGGTTCACAAATAAATAGGATGTTGAAATTAGAATAATTTTTATGACTACTCACCTACAGAGGATTAAACAACCATTCACAACAAGCCTACACCACAAATGTACAAGTTATAAGAAATACAGTGATAATATTTATTTAGGCAAACAGAGAGAGAGTTATATTGACAACAGACATATGGCTGATTCATTATATTTGATTTTGCTCCACATTGTCTTAAACTTTAGATAAATATGGTCATGCACCATTATAATATAAACGAAATAATCAAAACACAGTTAACTGGTGTGAGGTGGCACGCCCTAAAATATATAACACAGAAATATAAAATTGCAAAACAAAATTAAAACATAGAATGTAAACTTATTGGACACCATCAAATAGATCAACCTAATCATGAACAGCATCTTAGAAGACGAATATAGAAAAAAAGTAGTACACAGGTTACTTGAAGATTAAAAAAACTCCGAGCCAGCCTGGCGTGGGGGCTCACACCTGTAATCCCAGCACTTTGGGAGGCCGACATGAGCGGGATCATGAGGTCAAGAGATTAAGACCATCCTGGCCAATATGGTGAAACCCTCTCTCTACTAAAAATACAAAAATTAACTGGATATGGTGGCGCATGCCTGTAGTCCCAGCTACTCCAAGGCTGAGGCAGGAGAATCGCTTGAACCCAGGAGGTGGAGGTTGCAGTGAGGCAAGATGGAGCCACTGCACTCCAGCCTGGCAACAGAGAGAGACTCCATCTCAAAAAAAACAAAAAACAAACAAACAAACAAAAAAACAAAAAACAACAACAAAAAGCTGAGAACTTCCCAAGTTTTGATGTAATAAAATAAAAAATATCAACAATACTTGATTAGGAATTATTATATTTTATTTATTTATTTATTTATTTATTTTTTTTTTTTTTGAGACGGAGTCTTGCTCTGTCGCCCAGGCTGGAGTGCAGTGGCCGGATCTCAGCTCACTGCAAGCTCCGCCTCCCGGGTTCACGCCATTCTCCTGCCTCAGCCTCCCCAGTAGCTGGGACTACAGGCGCCCGCCACCTCGCCCGGCTATTTTTTTGTATTTTTTAGTAGAGACGGGGTTTCACCGTGTTAGCCGGGATCGTCTCTCGATCTCCTGACCTCGTGATCCGCCCGTCTCGGCCTCCCAAAGTGCTGGGATTACAGGCTTGAGCCACCGCGCCCGGCCAGGAATTATTATATTTTAAAAACAAGAAAAAATAAAGACTTTCCACAACAAAAAAGTAATGGTGTTCATCAGCACTAGCACATTTCTAAAAGAAATGCTGGCCGTGAGCAGTGGCTCACGCCTATAATCTCAGCACTTTTGGAGGCCGAGGCAGGGAGATCAACTGAGGTCAGGAGTTTGAGACCAATCTGGCCAATGTAGTGAAACCCCATCTCTACTAAAAATGTAAAAATTAGCTGGGCGTGGTGGCAGGCACCTGTAATCCCAGTTACTCAGGAGGCTGATGAAGGAGAATTGCTTGAACCCAGGAGACAGAGGTTGCAGTGAGTTGAGATCACACCACTGCACTCCAACCTGGGCAACAGAGCGACACTCCATCAAAAAAAAAAAGAAGAAAAGGAAGGAAGGAAGGAAGGAAGAGCGAGAGAAAGAAAGAAAGAAAGAAAGAAAGAAAGAAAGAAAGAAAGAAAGAAAGAAAGAAAGAAAGAAAGAAAGAAAGAAAGAAAAGCAAGCAAGCAGGAAAGAAAGACAGACTGGGCACATTGGCTTATACCTGTAATCCCAGCACTTTGGGAGGCCAAGGAGGGTAGATCACTTGAAGTTCAAGACCAGCCTGGCCAACATGGTGAAACCCCATCTCTACTAAAAATACAAAAAAATTAGCCGGGTGTTGTGGCACACACCTGTAATCCCAGCTACTTAGGATGCTGAGGCAGGAGAATCACTTGAACTCGGGAGGCAGACGTTGTGGTGAGCCGAGACTGCGCCTCTGTACTCCAGCCTGGGTGAAAAAGCCATACTTCATCTAAAAAAAAAAAAAGTGCTGCATGATACCCAGGCACAGTGGCTCATGCCTGTAACCCTACACCTTTAGGAGGCCAAGGCAGTCAGATCACTTGAGACCCAGAGATCAGCCTGAGCAAAATAGTGAGACTCTGCATAAAAAACAAGAGAAATACTAAATGAGTCCTTTACATTGAAAAATAAAATGATGTTGGACAGTATCATAAAACCATATATAAATATAAAGCTCTTTGTTGAATGTAAATTTTTTTTTTTTTTTTTTTTTTTTTTTTTTTTTTTTTGAGATGGAGTCTCGCTCTGTCGCCCAGGCTGGGGTGCAGTGGCCAGATCTCAGCTCACTACAAGCTCCGCCTCCCGGGTTTCCGCCATTCTCCTGCCTCAGCCTCCTGAGTAGCTGGGACTACAGGCGCCCGCCACCTCGCCCGGCTAGTTTTTTGTACTTTTTAGTAGAGACGGGGTTTCACCGTGTTAGCCAGGATGGTCTTGATCTCCTGACCTCGTGATCCGCCCGTCTCGGCCTCCCAAAGTGCTGGGATTACAGGCTTGAGCCACCGCGCCCGGCCACAAATATTTTATTTTTTAATTTTTTTATTTTGAGATGGAGTCTTACTCTGTCACCTAGGCTGGAGTGCAGTGGCACAATCTAAGCTCACTGCAACCTCTGCCTTCCGGGTTCAAGCGATTCTTCTGCCTCAGCCTCCAGAGTAGCTGGGACTACAGGTGCTTGCCACCATGCCTGGCTAATTTTTTTGTATTTTTAGCAGAGACGGGTTTCATCGTGTTAGCCAGGATGGCCTAGATCTCCTGACCTTGTGATCCACCTGACTCAGCCTCCCAAAGTGCTGGGATTACAGGCATGAGCCACTGTGCCCAGCCTATTAAAGGTAAATATACAGAGACATGTAGAATTCTTTTTTTTTTTTTTTTTTTGAGACGGAGTCTCGCTCTGTCGCCCAGGCTGGAGTGCGGTGGCCGGATCTCGGCTCACTGCAAGCTCCGCCTCCCGGGTTTACGCCATTCTCCTTCCTCAGCCTCCCGAGTAGCTGGGACTACAGGCGCCCGCCACCTCGCCCCAAGTTTGAGCAATTCTCCTTAGCCTCCCGAGTAGCTGAGACTACAGGTGCACCCTGCCACACCTGGCTAACTTTTTGTATTTTAATAGAGATGGGGTTTCACCGTGTTGCCCAGGCTGGTCTCGAACTCCTGAGCTCAGGCGATCTGCCCACCTCCACCTCCCAAAGTGCTAGGATTACAGGCGTGAGCCACTGTGCCCTGCTGATTACAAACATTTTATAGAAACTATGCAAAATAAAATGAAGGAACAAGCAAAGCATGTCACTACAAAATTAAACAAAAATACAGTCAGTATAGCAGGAAATGAGAAAAAAACATATCTACAAAAAACACATAAAACAATAATAGTAAAACTGATAATAGTAGTTTTAATGATTTAAGCAATCATTTTAAAAATAAATTAATTAAACTACTTAATAGAATGAAATGTAATCCAGGACTTTGGGAGGCCAAGGTGGGCTGATTACTTTATCCCAGGAGTTTAAGACCAGCCTGGGCAACTTGAGGAAACTCAGTCTCTACAGAAAATTAGTTGGGCTTGATGGCGCATGCCCGTAACCCAGCTACTTGAGAGGCTGAAATGAGAGGATCTTCTGAGTTTGAGAGGTTGAGGCTGCAGCTCACAGCCATGTTCACACCGTTGCAAACCAGCCTGGTTGAGAGAGTGGAACCATATTTCATAAATTAATTAATTAAAAGGAAAAGAAATAAGATGCCTGAGCGGCTTAAGAATAAAACCATACAATATGTTCTCTACAATAAACCCATTTTAGCACTTAGTCAAATAGACTGTAAGTAACAGAATTAAAAAAAATCTATATTTCATGAAAATAGTAGCCACGATTAGGTGAGGTGGTCATAATTATGTTGGACAAAATATGCTTTAAGTCAAGTACGAGTATGAAACAAAGATTGATATTATATAATGGTAAAATGGGTCAATTTACCAGGAATCTATAACTATTATATCAATTTAAATGTATGTCTGGCCGGGCGCGGTGGCTCAAGCCTGTAATCCCAGCACTTTGGGAGGCCGAGACGGGCGGATCACGAAGTCAGGAGATTGAGACCATCCTGGCTAACACGGTGAAACCCCGTCTCTACTAAAAAGTACAAAAAACTAGCCGGGCGAGGTAGCGGGCGCCTGTAGTCCCAGCTACTTGGGAGGCTGAGGCAGGAGAATGGTGTGAACCTGGGAGGCGGAGCTTGCAGTGAGCTGAGATCCGGCCACTGCACTGCAGCCTGGGCGACAGAGCAAGACTCCGTCTCAAAAATAAATAAATAAATAAATAAATAAATAAATAAATAAATAAATATATGTCTATGCATAAAAATGGGTCTCCAAAATATATAAATATTGACAAAAGTGAAGCAAGAAATACATAGCAACATAAAAGTTGTAGACATCAAGACCCCATTTTATTTTATTTTATTTATTTTTTGAGACGGAGTCTCGCTCTGTCGCCCAGGCTGGAGTGCAGTGGCGCGATCTCGGCTCACTGCAAGCTCCGCCTCCCAGGTTCCCGCCATTCTCCTGCCTCAGCCTCCCGGGTAGCTGGGACTACAGGCGCCCGCCACGTCGCCCGGCTAGTTTTTTGAATTTTTTTTTTTTTAAGTAGAGACGAGGTTTCAGCATGTTAGCCAGGATGGTCTCGATCTCCTGACCTTGTGATCCGCTCGTCTCAGCCTCCCAAAGTGCTGGGATTCCCATTTTCAATAAATAGAAAATTCAGATAAGAGTAACAAGAAACCAGAAAATGTAGACAACATTATAGACTTTATTAATTGCTTTGCATATAGAAAAATACCTGAGAGTAGATAATTTATAAAGAAAAAAGATTTATTTGGCTCACAGTTTGGCAGACTGTACAAGAAGTGTGTGCCATTGTCTGCTTCTGGTGAGGGTCTCAGGAAGCTTACAATTGTGGAAGAAAGCAAGAGGAACTGAACATATCACATGGTAAGAGAACAATTGTGAGGTGAAGAAGCCAGTTGTTTTTTTTTTTTTTTTTTAACATAGAGTTTCTCAAAACTATGCAGATATTTGTGTGTCCCCAGTAACAATAGAAACACAGTCAGATTGTGCAGCTTCTTCTATGCCATAAGACGACTTTGGCTGTCACTGTAAACTTGAAGAAAGATCATTGAAGGGAAAGTAGAATCCTTAGAGAATTTTAAAGCGTAAGATAGAAGATGCCCCTAGGTGACAGAAGTATTTTTAAAATCTCAGGCTTCCCAGAAACTACTTCCTTTGGAGCACAGCTTCTCAGATCACATTTTGAGAACTGGCTTCTTAAACATTAAACCTTTCATCTGTGTTGTCCATTGTGTTCACTCTCACCTACCTGGAGGTTTGGCTACCATCTCATGTCTCTTCATATTCCAGGGCTCTTTTCCTTGCTCCAGAAAAGTGATCAGGTCTAGCTTAGAGACAGCAATACCTGTTTCATTAAAAATAAATAACATGAATCTTGCTCACATTCTCCAAATAACATGCTCAGTAAAAAGAAAGTAATAGAATATGGCCAGATTATGGTGGCTCATGCCTGTAATCCCAGCACTTTGGGAGGCCGAGATGGGCAGATCATGAGGTCAGGAGATGGAGACCATCCTGGCTAACACAGTGAAACCTCATTTCTACTAAAAATGCAAAAAATTACCCAGGCGTGATGGCATATGCCTGTAATTTCAGCTACTCGGGAGGCTGAGGAAGGAGAATTGCTTGTACCCGGGAGGCGGAAGTTGCAGTGAGCTGAGATTGTGCCACTACACTGCAGCCTGGGTGACAGAGTGAGACTCCATCTCAAAAGAAAAAAAAAAAAAAAAAAAAGGAACAGAATATTCTAGTAAATTAATATCCAAACCCTAATTTATAACAGAAATTTCTAAATATTTAGAAAACATTTTCAATTTGTAGGTTCTTAATTTGACTACCCCGTACTATTGAATCACAAATTGGTTGTGGCAAGTAGATTTTAAGGTGTGGGCAACAATATTTTATGCCACTAAATTTCTGGAATTACCACTAATATACAGTGAAAGATACAGATCAGCTCAGGAATGTGGATAGTTCAGGTAAAAATAAAACATCTTGAATAAATTCCTATCTACACTTACAGATCTCTGTTTTCAGAAAACAGGGATCTGAAACTCTTGTATGCAAAGCATAAATTACTAAAACATATTCTACAGAAAAGAGAAATGAAACATTTAGGGTATAATAGGAATTTATTTTATTGAAATTATTCTCACCGAGAAAGGCCAGGTTTCTGTAGTTCTCTAACATCACATTTCTATATAAATTCTGCTCAGCAGTATTCAGGCATTGCCACTCCTCCAGAGAAAATTATGTGGTGACAGCCCTAAATGTCAATGGTCCCTGAAACACACACACACACACACACACACACACGCACGCACACACAGAAATGCATATATTTACCATGTGGCCATGGGCAGAATTTTTTATTTGACTCAATGTGAAATGACAGTAAAGAGAATGGATTCTAACTTATAGGAAGATGAATATTATACAATAGAATAATTTTCAACACATAAATATTCTCTAATGTATTCTATAACTCTGAGAAAACAAAATGGCATAAGATCCACAACACCAGTGTATGTAAGATACTTTTCCGGATAATAAAGTATAAAATTAAGGGCATGAACACAGACATGTAATTTTTGACTGCTATATTCACATCACACAGAATGAGTTGTTTATATTTTTCAGATCAAAAAGACACATTGAGTTAGAAGGTGCCTCTCACATTTTAATGTGTACAATAAGCTGGAGATCTTGTTATGCGTATTTATTTTAGAAGATCTGGAATAAATCTGAGTTTCTGAATTTCTGAGAAGCTCACCAGTAATGCCTGTTTTTGACCGAAGAATAATATTTTGTCAAGCATTCAGTAGGTGTAGGAGCATGGTTTTTCCCAGTTTTTTGTTTATTTGTTTGTTTTGAGACGGAGTTTTGCTCTTGTCGCCCAGGGTTGAGTGCAATGATGTGATCTCGGCTCACTGCAACCTCCGCCTCCCAGGTTCAAGCCATTCTCCTGACTCAGCCTCCCAAGTAGCTGGGACTACAGGCACATGCCACCACGCCCGGCTAATTTTTTGTATTTGTAGTAGAGATGGGGTTTCACCATGTTGGTCAGGCTTCTCTCAAACTCCTAACTTCAGGTAATCCACCTGCCTCAGCCTCCCAAAGTGCTGGGATTAAAGGCGTGAGCCACCGCACCTGGCCGTTTTTCCCAGTTTTTCTGGCCTGTAACCAGAGATGAGAGCCTTCATTTTTCAAAGACGGATATACACAAGGAAAATCTAAGACAAAAGTGTAGCTGCCAGATTAAATGTGATGGTTTATGCACAACACCTACATAAAGATACTTAATGATAAAGAGAAAAATAATTAACTTTATAGTGAAAAATTATGTCAGAGAGTTATTTATTTATCTACTTACTCATTTTGAGATGATGTCTCGCTCTGTCCCCCAGGCTGGAATGCAGTGGCACAGTCTCACTCACTGCAACGGCTGTCTCCTGGGTTCAAGCAATTCTCCTGCCTTAGCCTCCCAAGCAGCTGGGACTATAGGTGCATGCCACCATGCCTGGCTAATTTTTGTATTTTTAGTAGAGACGGGGTTTCACCATATTGCTCAGGTTGGACTCGAACTCCTGACTTCAGTTGATCCACCCGCCTCCCAAAGTGCTGGGATTACAGGAGTGAGCCACTGCGCCTGGTGTGTCAGAGAGCTGTTTAACCAGGTGAATAATTGACATCAACTGAACTTCAACAAATTTTTATTATTTACTGATATACACGGAAGAACAGAGCATCACTTCTGGGATAGTGCCTTCCAAAAGTAAGTTACAGTCTGAATTTAACTATAAAGTGACATCAGTTTTATGCAAAATTCAAGATACAAATACATCTCATATTCTGTAGTTTTAATAGTGATTTTAAGTAGTCTTTCTTTAGCACCATAGAGAACAGATATCTTGTAATATTATTTTCAGAGCTTTCTCGCTAATAATTGTCATCCAGTTTACATAAGCATTTTCTTAATTCTGTTCTGCATAGAGCTAATGGACACAGATAGAAGCTCCACATTACATGTCCTCCATCTTTACTAAGGGCCACAGCTTTTCCCCAATATGAATCTTGAGTATCTACATCTTCCTATATTTAACAGCCATAAAAAGAACATTTTTAATATTACAGATCATAAATTCATGGTGAGAATTCTGCACGGCATAGAAGAAACCTTGAGGTAGAGAATTTAGAGAAGGTTCTGATAGATAAGAAAGAAATATTTTTCAGAGACCCTTGAGTATCATAAGAATTTTAAAAAGTAGTTAAAGCAAACTCATTAGGTAGGACAAGCACGAGTAGAGAAGTAAAGTTTGGCAAGAACTAAACACGTAACATTTCAGGAGGCAGAGAGGACACAGCTCTTATCAGAGACATATTTATCTATTAAACAAAAAGTCTTTTATTTTTAATTTTTTCTTCCTCTCTGGGATTCCTCCTCAGATAAGATTCTCTGGACAAATTCTACCGGCATCTTGAGAATATGCCTTTAAAGGTGTTAGAACCACCTGTTTATCTGCTACCACCACACCCACAGGGAGACCAAGACCTGCAAAAAAAGTTCACACATTTCTATCCTTCATAACAGAAGAGATTCAGAAACAATGAGCTGCTCTATGCAGAAAAAGTATACAAGTTTTCTCTTTTCTGCCCTCAGGGGCCCTCCCCAGCCACAGACACCAGCAATTTCTTCTACAATAATGGTAATATTAGCCACATTGACCTGTCCCTCCCTAATCCAAACAAAATAAGCCCTCTGACCACCCTTTAGTGCATAGATGAAACTTAACACATGTATCTTGAACCCTTTATACTTGATTCTGCCTTCATCTTAGAGTTACATGAAGCCTTTAATTAAAAAAAAAAAAAAAAAAAAAAGAGTGCTTCCAGAACGATAAATAGAGCCTGTCGGGAGGGCAGAAGTAGAGATTTCTGCAAATTGGCCATGTAATCCTAATTAGAAACCAGAGCTAATAACCGCTTAGCTAAACACTGCCTCTGAGGCTTTAATGAGCTTCTAACTCACTTGGCAATTTTTGGCCCTACTGTATGTAATACGATTCTGCAGGTCTGGAAAGTGTCCATGAATGTGTGTGTTTTTTTTTGTTTGTTTGTTTTTTGTTTGGTTTTTTTTTTTTTTTTTTTTTGAGACAGAGTCTCGCTCGGTCACCCAGGCTGGAGTGCAGTGGCCGGGTCTTGGCTCACTGCAAGCTCCGCCTCCCGGGTTTAGGCCATTCTCCTGCCTCAGCCTCCCGAGTAGCTGGGACTACAGACGCTGGCCACCTCGCCCGGCTATTTTTTTGTATTTTTTACTAGAGACGGGGTTTCGCCGGGTTAGCCAGGATGGTCTTGATCTCCTGACCTCGTGATCCGCCCGTCTCGGCCTCTCAAAGTGCTGGGATTACAGGCTTGAGCCACCGCGCCCGGCCGAATGTGTGTTTTAAACAAGTTTCTTGCCAATGCTGATGTTGTTCTCCTGGGCTTATTATCAGCATTACTTAGAGAAAGCAGGCACAGCACAGAGTCCCTTATACTCGGCACTCTTGTCACAACACAAATATTTTTGGTACAAAGGAAGACAACCAATATCTATCCAAAAGTATCACATTTTTTTCTGGTTCATTAAAGTTTACAGAGAAAATGGAAGGCAGCGATGTGTGAATAAGTCTGTATTTGGAAAACAACATTTACACGTGTACTAATTCAATGTTTATTAAGCAATACGTTTGTATTGTGTTTATATTTAATTGTTTGGTGATTCGTGGGGCAACTACTGGGTTTGCAGGAATATTACACAAGTTGCTAAATGGAGTGTCTCTGCAGACACTGGTTTTAATTAACAGTTAAAAGATTAGACCCTAAAATATATACATTTTTTCCATTTATCTGCTTTTAGATTTCAGAAAATTGTGAGCACTAGCTCTAGAAAGGCAGTAGAATTCATCACCCAAAACTCTAATCTCTTCTAATCAGTTCTGTGAGGCAAGACTCCAGGGTGGGACCTGACCTAAATAAGGCCCCCATAAAGGGTGAATCTGAAGAGAACTGGGGCAGGAAGTGGATCCTACGTAGAATTCTGTTCTCTATGCTACTGGGGTGTTTTCCATTTTGTTTTTCCTAAGTTTACCTAAGAGAAACTTAAATCTTAAGATTTGTGTAATTTTAATTTGTTTCAGTCACTGTCCTGTCAATTTGATAACATATATTCATAAGCAACTTAAACAGATCTTTTAAGGTTTTCTAGGGTAATTTTATTACAAGATAAATAATGTACTTAGCAAGGTAAAAAAAAATAGAAATAATAATAACAACTTTTCTGTCCATAAACATCGCTTCAGTTGATGACATCTGAAATGACAACAATATAAAGAACATGTACCAAATAAAGCCCAAGTTTTTCTGCACACATCTATTCATTGTACAAACCACATGATGCCTAATTCAACCATGTGTGTAGTTGCTAGTCTGGACTAAAACTTCCTAGATGGTTGGGACCACAACTGCTTCATCTATCTTTGAGTAGCCATATGAAATGAAAGCAATTATTTTATCTCTTTGAGTCTCCAGACCTTCTCCATGTTTCTCACTCAAGTACCAGGAAACTGAAGAAACTGTCATCTGGGTACCAACCAAAGGTATCTCTTGAATGAGAGGAGGAACAAGCACAGGATAACTCATTTCTCTTAAACCGAGACAGAAGCAGAATATACCACTCTTTTCAGCCTGAAACCGTTCTCTTCCGGACATCCTTAAATGTCTCAAAAATGCCTAGGTGATTGTGAGAGGGTTCCCAGTGACTTTGAGCTGATGGCCCAATGATAAGCCAAGCAGGAGAGACTCAGGCTTACTCTAAATAGAAAATGAAACTTCCCTGACCTGACTAGCCAGCTCGTGGGTAAAAGGAAGGACAAGAATACTCTACTCAAATATTACATTTTTTTACAGGTAGTGATAGTTGTGGTCATGGCTCTGGCTACTTTGTTACTCCAAAAATGAGAGGAGAGTCAAGAGCTGGGTCAAGCAACACATAGCAAAGTTCACTATGGACAAGTCAGGAAAAAAAAAAAGAGTCGCATCAATTAGGTGATGAACTCAGAAATATGTCAAAATGATTCCTGTCGGCAAAGATCAGTCAGAAGAATTAAATCATGTGTGCCGGGCTTAGTGATAAATCACTCTCCATTCTGTGGGCATGGTCCAAAAAAAAAAAAAGTCACGTTACTTAGGTGCTGGGCCCAGAGTTATGTCACAATCTCCTATATGGAGAAGGCCCAGGTAAAAGAGAAGAGTCACATCAAGTAGTTGATAGGTCCAGAGGTATGTCACAATACCACTTGTTAACAGGGTCCAGGTAGAAGACTCATGTCACCTTGGTGCTGTGGTCAGCAATATGTCACAATGCCTTTTGGGAACAGGAACAAGACAAAAGAGTAATATTCCCGTGGTGTTGGGCCCAATTATATGTCATAATGTCCCCTGTGGGCAAAACACAGAAAGAATAGAAGAGTCACATCAGCTAGCTGCTGGGCCTTGCAATCTGTTTCAATACCTCTTGTAAGCAGGAATCAGGCAGGAAAAGAGAGTCACATCACCTGTATGATGAGCACAGAGGTATGTCACAATGCACTTTTTAGGCAGGGACTCAGTCATAGAGTTACATCACCTGGGTGTTAGATCCAGCAATATGTCACAGTGGCCCATGTGGGCAAGGCACAGGCAAAAGAGTCACATAACCGGAGTGTAACATGCAGTCATGTTGTCACAGTGTTCCCTGTGGGCAGTGCCAAGAGAGGAGAATGGAGTCACATCATCTAAATTCTGAGTTAAGTGATGTGTCACAATCCAATCTGTGGGCTGAGCCCAGGCGGGGAGAGTGGAATCACTCAGGTGCTGGACAGAGGCGTATGTCACAATCACAGCTGCAGGCAGGGCCATGAATGAGATGAACTGTCCTGCATATGTCCAGGTTCCAGGTCTGGACTGGAATCAACATTTCCTTTATTTTGGGTCTATGTTCAGGAGTCACATTTTTGAGACATTTAAGGATATCCAGAAGAGAATTGTTTCAGGCTGACAAGAGTAGTATATTCTGCTTCTGTCTCGGTTTAACAGAAATGAGTTACCCTGTGTTTGTTCCTCCTCTCATTCAAGAGATACCTTTGGTTGGTACCCAGATGACAGTTTCTTCAGTTTCCCACTCCCCACTGGGGTGACTGTAAAATATGGCTTGGCCCTGGCCCTAGATTATGTGACTTTTCTTTTCTTCCTGAGTCCTACTCACCTGGGGGCATTGTGACATGTCTCTGAGCCCATCAACTAGGTGATGTGACTCTACCTGATCCCGCTTCTCAAGGGGTTTTCTTATATGTTGTCAGACCCAGCAACCATGGTATGACTCTTCTCTACTGCTCGAGCTCTGCCCAGTAAGAAATTGTGATGTATCACCGGGCCCAGCACCTAGGTTCTGTGACTCTCCTCTCCTGCGTGGGCTGTACACACATTGCTATATTGACACACGGCTGAGCACAATGTCTAGGTAAAGTGATTCTCCTGTATGGGCCCTGCCCACAGGGGGATTATTACACATCACTTTGTTAGTCACCTACGTGATATGATTCACTTTTTCTTCCTGGGCCCTGCGAAACAGAATAGTGACTTATCGCTGGATCCAGCACTTAAGTGATGTGACTGTCCTCTTTTACCTGGGCCTTGCCTATTTTCAGTGTTATGACATATTGCTAAGTCCAACACCTAGGAGATGAGAGACTTTTTCCTCGGCCCTGACTACAGGGGGCTTTTTGATATTTCTCTGCATCTGTCACTTAGAGGATGTCTTTCTTCTGCTTGTGCCTTGCCTTCAGGGAAGATCGTGACATAACACTGGGTTTAGCAACCAAGTCATGTGTCTCTCCAGCCTGGACCTAGCCCACCAGGGAGCATTGTGACATATTACTGGTCCCAGAAACTAGCTGACGTGACTCTACTGACCATGCCCCGCTTTTAGAAGGGAATTGTAATATATCACTGGCCGAGCATGCAGGTGATGTGACTCTCCTGCTTGGTCCTGGCTTTCAGAAAAGATTGTGACATCCGCCTGGCCCAGCACCCAGCTGATGTGAAAATACTGCCCGGACTCTTTCCTCAGGGGTATTGTGACACATTGCTGGACCCTGCACATAGGTGATGTGACTCTCCTCCACTGCTTAGACTCTTCCCAAGGAGGGATTGTGATGTGTCACTATCCCCAGCACCTAGATGATGTGACTCCCCTCTTATGCTTTGGCCCTGCCCACATTGTGTATTGTGACATATGTCTGGGTTTATCACTGAGTTGATGCAACTCTCTTGCATGGGCTTTGTCCACTACGACATATTGTTTCATTCATCCCCTAGGTGATGTGCCTCTTCTCTTGTGCCTGGGCCCTGCCAAAAAAGGGGATTGTAACAAATCACTGGACCCAGAACCCAGGTGAGGAACATTCTTATTTTGCCTGAGCCCTGCATATTTGGGTATTGTCTAAATATCACTGGGTTCCACACATAGGGGGTGGGAGGCACATGCATAGACCCTGCTCACAGAAAGCCTTGTGACAAATCTCTGCATCCATTAACTAAAACATGTGACTGTCCTCTTCCACCTTCACCCTGCTTACAGGAAATATAGTGACATAGTGCTGGGCCTAGAAACCAGATAATGTGTCTCTTTTGCCTGAACCTTGCCCACAGGGAGAATTAAGACATATCACTGGGCTCAGAACCCAGGTGATGTTACTCTTCTGCCTGGTCATTTGCCTCAGGGAATGTTGTACAAATCTCTGGCCCAGCACCCAGGTGATATGACTCTCCTGCTCACTACCTACTCACACACAGATTTGTTACATATATACTGTGCCAGCTCACAAGTCATATGATGACTTTCATATCTTGAACCAGCCAATAGTTGAGATCCTGTCTCCCATAGCTAGGCTTAGGAAAATGGGTATGATTCTGGGTCTCCTATTTTTATGCAGGTCAGAGGGGATTAGCACACTCTCACATATGGTATAAAGCCTTTGAATTGTACACAATGTGTCATCACAGAGCCCAGCGTACGGGTGAGGTTGACTTGCATGTGTGTACAACCCATCAACTGTTAAAATTGTAACCCTCACAGATGGACAGACCCCACTTGTGTATCTTACACATGGATGCAGTTCACAGTTGGATTTGTGACTGTCATATGTGAGCATCCGGTCAGATTTGAGGCAGTGAAACATCTTTAAATGCAGCTCATAAGAAGGTGAGGGCTCTCCTATCTGGACACAGAACACTGGAGAGATGTTGACTCTCCTACCTGGGTTTAGCGACACAGATACAATCACAGGTTCACACCTGCAAGAAAGTCTCAGACTGGATGGTGGCTCTCATGCAAACTGTATAAAGCCCTAGGATAGTACAGAGAGTGTCCTAACAGGGCCAAGCACACAGGTGAGATTATGCCACTCCTGTGCACACCCTGCCAACAGTAAAGATTGTCATTCTCCCACATGAACACAGCCCACTGTGGAGATTCAGAACCTCACCCACAAACGCAGCTGAGAGTTGGAAAACTGAATCACGTATGTGGATCTCGTCTACAGGTGAGCTGGTGACCCTCAGACCAAGATTCAGCACGCCTGTGAGCCTCTGACTCCATCAAGGGAACACAGTGCACAGGAGGGATTGAGGTTTCCATACACAGATCCAACCCACCTTTGAGATGGTGACTCATGTAATTAGACCCAACCTACAGAAGGTGTTGACTCTTCTACCTAGAACCAGGGCATGTGTGGGATTCTTAATCTCATCCCTAGACCTTCTTGCATGTGTGATTGTGACATATGCCTCTTCCCAGACCCAGAGTAACTTAACCGTTCTGCCTGGGCCTTATGGATGGAATTCTGTCATATCACTGAACTCAGCATCTAGCTGATGTAAGCCTATACTTCTGTCTTAGCACTTTTCACAAAGGGATATGGCAAAGTGTGGCATATCACTGGCCCTAGTACCCAGCTGAATTGACTTTCTTCTACTGCTTGGTATATGCCCAAGAACAGATTGTGATATGTCACTGGGCCCAGCACCTAGGTGATGTGACTTTCCTCTCCTGCCTGGGCCCAGTGCTATCCCGCACATCTCCTGCTTGGGCCCTACCTACAAAGGTATTATAACATATCTCTTCATTCGTCACCTGGCTGATATGACTCTCCTCTTCTGCCTGGACCCTGCCAAAAGGCGGGATTTTGACACATCACTGGGCCCAGCACCTAAGTGATGCTACTCTTCTGTTTTTCCTGGGCCTGGAATATTTTGGGTATTATTACATATAGCCGGACGTCGTAGCTTTGGGATGAAATGCTCCTGCCTGGGCCCTGCCCACAAGGGACCTTGTAAAACATCTCTGCATCAACAACCCAAGGGATTTGTCTTCTCTTTTGCCTGCATCTTGCCTATAGGAAATGTGATATATCACTGGACCCAGGCACCAGGTAATGTGTCTCTCCTTCCAAGGCTGTGCCCAGAGAGAGCATTGTGGCCTATCACTAGGCTCAGCACCCAGGTCATGTGACTACTTCCTGTACTGTGCTTTAAGGAGCGGATTGTTATATATCTGCGGCTGAGCGCCTCGGTAATATGGCTCCCGTCTGGTTTCTGCCCTCAGGGAAGATTGTGACATATCCTTGCCAAAAAACTATGTGATGTGACTCTGCTGCTCACTTCCTACCCACAGGTAAAATTATGCCATATATTTTGGCCAGCTCACATGTGTGTTGATTACTCTTTGTGTTGTTGTTGTTTGTTTTGAGATGGAGTCTTGCTCTGTTGCCCAAACTGGAGGGCAGTTCAGTGATCCCGACCCTCTGCAGCCTCTGCCTCCCAGGTTCAAGCAATTCTTCCATCTCAGCCTCCCAAGAAGCTAGGATTACTGGCACCTGCCACCATGCCCAGCTAATTTTTGTATTTTTAGTAGAGATGGGGTTTCACCATTTTGGCCAGGCTGGTCTCACACTCCTGGCCTCAAGTGATCCACCCACTTCAGCCTCCCAAAGTGCTGGGATTACAGGTGTGAGCCACTGTGCCCAGCGTGTGTTGATTACTCTCATACCTCAAACCAGCCAATAGAGAAGATGCTGTCTCCCACAGCTAGACCAAAAAAAATTAGTAGGATCCTGGATCCTTCCCTTTGTATGAAGGTCATAACAGATTACTTTTCTTTTACATATCTTACAAAGCCCTTGAGTGGTACAGAAAGTGCCATCACAGGGCACAGTAAACAGGTGAAATTATCACCCTCACACACGGGCAGAGCCCATTGGAGAGGTCCTGAATTTCACACATAGACACAGCCCACAGTGTGGATTGTGTCTGTCATATGTGAACATTCAACTGTAGTTTGAATGCTGACTCATTTCTAATTCTGGCAGGTTAGATCTCATCTATCTGGACATATCCAGTTGGAGAGATGTTAACTCTTATTCCTGGGCTTGGGGTCACAGGGTGGGATCATGGGTCCATATGAGCACAAAAGTCTAGGACATACTGTGACTTAATGTATATTGTGGAAAGCCCGAGGTGGTACAGAGGGTGTCATAAGAGAGCATGGCACACAGGTGAGATTATGACACTCATGTATACACCCAGTCAACAGTAAATATTGCCTTTCTTCCATATGAACACAGCCCACTGTTGAGGTTCTGAATCTCACATGTGAAGAAAGTTAAAGTTGGAAAATTGACTCATACTTGCATTCGGTTCACAGGTGGGTTGATGACTCTCAGACCAAGATCCAGCCTATCTGTGAGGCTTTGACTCCACTAAAAGGACACAGTCTGCAGGAAGGATAGAGGCTGTTATGGACAGATTCAGTAAACTGTTGAGATTGCAGGTCATACACTTAGACCCAAAAATACAGGAAGTGGCGCCTCTCATACCTAGAACCAAAGCATGTTCAGGATGATTAATCTCATCCCTGGACCTTCCTGTGACTGTGATTGTGACGTATACCTCAGCCTAGCACTTGAGCAATTTTACTCTCCTGCCTGGGCTCAGCCCACAGGTTGGGTGTAACATCTTGCTGCACCAGGCACTTAGTCGACGTGAATCTATTATCTTGTCTTGGTTCTTCCCACAGAGAGCATTTTGACATATCACTGCTCCTTGCACACAGGTTATGTGACTCTCCTGCTAGTGTTTTGCCCACATAGGCTATTGTGACATATCGCTGAGTCCAGCACCCAGCTGATATAATCCTCCAGCCTGTCCTCTGCCCTCAGAAGGCATTGTGACACCCTTTAGGTTCCTCACATGGGTGATGTGACTCTCCTGGCTCCCCCTTCTTTCAATGGTTATTGTGACATACTGCTGTACCCAGTTCCTATGTTATATGACTTTTTTCTACTGCTTAGGCTGTGCCCAACAAGGGATTGTGAAGTATCTCTTGGCCCAGCACCTAGGTGATTTGACTCTCTTCTTTTTCCCAGGCTCTACCTCATGTATTGGAACATATGGCTGGGTCCATAGCTAGGTGTTGCGAGTCTCCTGCAAAGGCCCTGCCCACAGGCATATTATAACATATTCTTTCATTCATTACCTAGGGGATGTGACTCTCCTCTCTGCCTGCGACCTGCCATATTCAGAAATTGTAACATATAACAGGACCTGGCACCTAGGTTATGTGATTCTCCTCTACTGACTGGGCCCTGCATATTTGGAGGATTGTGACATTTCACTGGGTCAAGCACCAAAGAAATGAGAAGCTTCTGTCTTGGCCATGCCTACAGCTAGACCTTATGACATATCTCTAAATTCCTAATGTATGAGATGTGGCTCTCCTTTTCTGCCTGCAGCCTTCCCATAGGAAAGATTGTGACTTATTGCTGGGCCAACAACCAGGTGATGTGTCTCTTCTGCCCGGGACTTGCCCACTGGCAATATTGTGACATATCACTGGGTCCAGCACTCAGTTGATGCGACTCTTCTTTCTGTTCCCTGCCTTCAGAGAGATTTGTGACATATCTCTAACCCAAAACCAAGGTGAGGCAACTCTCCTCACCTTGCTTACTGTTTACCCACAGGTGAAATTGTGACATGTATCTTTTCCCAGCCCATAGGTATGACTATGACTGATACCTTGAATTAGCCAATAGAAGAAATACTGTCTCTCATAGCAAGGCTTAATAGAAATGAGTAAAACTTTTAATCTCTTCTTTGTACAAAGATCATAGATGATGACCACTGTCTTGCATATCATGTAAAGCCTTCGGATGCTATACAGAGTGTCATCACAGGGCCCAGCACACAGGCGAGATTGTGTTTTTCATATGCACACTCTGCCAACCATTAAGATTGATATTCTTGCACATGGACAGAGAACACTTCTGAGCTCCTGAATCTCACACACAGATACAGTGTAAAGTTGGAATGGTAACGGTCATATGTGAACATCTGGCCACAGTTGAGATGGTGACTCATTTCTAAACCCAGCTCATAGACAGGAGAGGACTCTCCTATCTGGACCCAGTCAATCAGAGAGATACTGACTCTCATACCTGGACTTCATTTCACAGGTAAAATCATTGATCTACACCAGCATAGAAGTCTCAGAGTGAAATGTCACCGACATGTATATTATATACATCAATCAGGTGGCACAGAGATTGTCCTAACAAGACCCAGCACACAGGTGAGATTGTGACACACATATGCACACACAGATGACAGTAAAGATTGTCATTTTTCCACATCAATGCAGCCCTCATTTGAGGTTATAAACCTCACATTCAGAGCAATTCAAAAGTTGAAAAATTGACTCTCGGCCGGGCGCGGTGGCTCAAGCCTGTAATCCCAGCACTATGGGAGGCTGAGACGGGCGGATCACGAGGTCAGAAGATTGAGACCATCCTGGCTAACATGGCGAAACCCCGTCTCTACTAAAAAATACAAAAAACTAGCTGGGCGAGGTGGCGGGCGCCTGTAGTCCCGGCTACTCGGGAGGCTGAGGCAGGAGAATGGCGTAAACCTGGGAGGCGGAGCTTGCAGTGAGCTGAGATCCGGCCACTGCACCCCAGCCTGGGCGACAGAGCAAGACTCCGTCTCAAAAAAAAAAAAAGAAAAATTGACTCTCATACATGTATCCGGTCCACAGTTGTGTTTGTGACACTAAGATAAAGATTTAACACGCCAGATAGGCTGGGACTCCAACAAATGGATGCAGTCTTTTTTTTCTTTTTTTTTTTGAGACAGAGTCACTCTATCGCCTGGGTTAGATTGCAGTGGCATGATCTCAGCTCACTGCAACCTCTGCCTCCCAGGTTCAAGCCTCCTGCCTCAGCCTCCCAAGTAGCTGGGATTACAGGCGCCCACCACTACACCCAGCTAATTTTTTGTATTTTTAGTAGAGATGGGGTTTCATCATGTTGGCCAGGTTGGTCTTCAACTGCTGACCTTGTGATTCGCCTGCCTCATCCTCCCAAAGTGCTGGGATTACAGGCGTGAGCCAGTGCACCTGGCCTAGGGATGCAGTCTTAAAGAGAGATTGAGTTTCCCATGCATGAGTCCAATCTACCATTGAGATTTTGACTCGTATACTTACACCCAACATACAGGAGGTGTTGAGTCTCGTACCTAGATTCATGACATTTGGGAGACTGTTAATCATATCTATAGACTTTCTTGCAGGTGTAATTGTGGCATATGTTTCTGCCTAACACCTGAGTAATTTTACCCTCTAGGATGGGCCAAGTTCAGAGATGTGACTGTGACATGTCACTGGACCCAGGACCTAGGTGATGCAATTACATTCTCCTGCCTTGGTGCTGCCTTCAGTGGGCACTGTGACATTTTGCTGGGCCTTGCACTTAGATGATGTGAGTCTCTTCTCTTGCATTGGTGTTGCCTACAGTGGAACATTGTGACGTATTACTGAGCCCAGCACCAAGGTTATAAGACTCTTCTGCTGCGCCCTGCCCAGATACGACATTGTGCTAAATTGCTGGGTCCAAAATTAAGGTGATTTAACTCTCCTGCTTGGGCTCTGCCTACAGAGGTCATTGTGACATATATCTGCACCCACTCCTCAGGTGATGGGACTCTTCTCCTTCAGGGTCCCTGCTCACCAAGAAGATTTTGACTTATTTATGGATCCAGCACCTAGCTGATATGCCTCTTCTTTTTAGGTTCTGCCTGCAGGGGACATTGTGACATATCACCAGGCTCAATACCAACGTGACCTTTTTTTTTTTTTTTTTTTTTTTTTGCCTTGGCCCTTCCCTCTAAAGGCGTTGTGACATATTTCTGAACTCAGCACCAAGGTGATGTCCATCTCTTGCTTGAATCCTGCCCACGAGAAACACTCTGACTTGCCTCTGGGCCCATCAACAATTTAATGTAACTGGGTGAATCACTTGAGGTCAAGAGTTCGGGACCATCCTAGCCAACATAGTGAAACCCCGTCTCTACTAAAAATACAAAAATTAGCCAGGTCTGGTGACTCATGCCTATAATCCCAGCTACTCAGGAGGCTGAGGCACGAGAATCGCTTGAACCCAGGAGGCGGAGTTTGCAGTGAACTGAGATCACACCACTGCACCCCAGCCTGGGTGAAAGAGCGAGACTCCATCTCAAAAAAAAAAAAAAAAAGAAAAGAAAAAAGGAAAAGAAAAAAGAAAATTAGCACTCTCTTGTATATGGTATAAAGCAGTTGGGTGGTTCAGAGAGTGCCTTCGTATGGCCGAGCACACAGGTAATATGGTGTTTCTCATATGCACATCCTGTGAACCATTAGGATTTTTACCCTTATACATGAATAGAGCCGATTGGTGAGGATATAAATTTTACATGCAGACAGCCCACAGTTGTCATTGTGACTGTCATATGTGAACATCTTGTCACAATTAAGATGGTGATATATTTCTTTTTCTTTTTTTTCTTTTTTCTTTTTTTTGAAATGGAGCCTCGCTCTGTCACCCAAGCTAGGGTGCAGTGGCACAATCTCGGTCTATGGTAACCTCTGCCTCCCAGCTTCAAGCGATTCTCCTGCCTCAGCTTCCTGAGTAGCTGGGATTACAGGTATGCACCACCACACCCAGTTAATTTTTGTATTTTTAGTAGATACGGGGTTTCACCATGCTGGTCAGGCTGACCTTGAACACCTGACCTTGTGATCCACTTGCCTCAGCCTCCCAAAGTGCTGGGATTACAGGCATGAGCCACCGCACTGAGCCAAGATGCTGATACATTTCCCAACCCAGGTTGCAGGCAGGTGAGAGCACTTCTACCTATACACAGCTGATTAAAGAGATGTTGAACCTCATACCTGGGCTCAGGACCACAGGTACAAGCATGGGTCTTCACCAGCAGAATATCTCAGAGCATGTGGTGACTCTCCAGCATAACGTACAAAGGTCTCAGGTGGGACAGAGAGTGTCCTAACAGGATCCAGAACGTAGAAAAGATGTTGACGCTCCTATGCACACCCAGTCCACAGTAAAATATGTCATTTTCCCACATAATCACAGCCCGATGTTGAGATTCTGAATCTCACACCTGAAAGAAGCTGAAAGATGGAAAATTGACTCTCATACATGGATCTGATCTACAGGTAGGTTGGTGACACTAAGACCAAAATTAAGCACACCCATGAGACTATGACTTTTCTAAAAAGACACAGTTCACAGGAGCAATTGATGCTGTCATGAACAAATCCAGTCCATGCTGAGATTCTAACTCATGTACTTAGACCCAACATACGGAAGGTGTTGACTCTAATGACTGGAACTAGGATATCTGTTATATTATTAATCTCATCCCTGAAATTTTCTGCAGGTGTCATTGGGACATACACCTGTGCCCAACAGCTGAGTGACGTGACTCTCTTGCTTGGACACAGCTCACAAGGGCCATTGTAAAATACTGCTGATCCTATTACCCAGGTGATGTGAGTTCCCTCTCCTGCTTTGGCACTGCCCATAGGGAACATTATGACATATGACTGGGACCTGCACCCAGGTTATGTGACTCATCTGTTTGTGCTCTGCCCACGTAAGATATTGTAACATATTGCCAGTCCAATATCCAGGTGATTTAACTTTCCTGCCTGTGCCCTGCCTATAGAGAGCATTGGGACATATCTCTTCACCCATCTTTCAGGTGACGGGACTCTATGTTTCTGCCTGGTCCCTGCTTACAAGGGAAATTGTGACATCTCACTGGGCCTAGCACCTAGCAGATGTCTTTTCCCTTCTGCCAGAGTTCTGCCCAAAGAGGAGATTGTGACATATGGCTGGTCCCAACAGCACGGTGACATGGCTGTTTTGCCTTGGCCCTGACCTCAGAAGACATTGTGACATATTGCTTGACTTAGCATCAAAATAATGTGAGTCTCCTGCCCGGACTCTGCCCACAGGAGGCATCGTGACATGTCTCTGGATGCACCAATTATTTGATGAGACTCTACTCTCTTATTTGAGATATGCCCATTAGAGAGACTGTGACATATCCCTGGACTCAGCACCTAGGCGATGTGACTCTTGTTCCGTGCCTGAGCAATGTATATATTGTGTATTGTGACACATGGCTGGGTCAACACCTAGGTAATGCTACTTTTCAGCATAGGTTCTTCCAACAGTAGTATTGTAACATAACTTTTCATTCATCTTCTAAGTGATGTGACTCTTTTTTACTGTCTGGGCTCTGCCAACAAAGAAGATTGGGACGTATCACCAGACCCACCACCTAGGTGATGTGTGTCCTCTCTTTTATGCAAGTCTCTCATATTTTGAGTATTGTGACATATTGCTAGGCCCGACACCTAGTGTATGGAAGGCTCTTGCCTAAACCTTACACACAGAAAGCCTTGTGATATATCTCTGCATACATTACATAGGAGATGCCACTCTATACTGTTTGCACCCTACCCATAGGAGAAATTGTGACATATTGCTAGGAGCAACATGCAGGTGATGTGACTCTCCTTCCTGCCTGATCTCTGTCCTTAGGAAATATTGAGAAATATCTCTAGATCCAAACCCAGATGATGTGGCTCTCCTGCTCACTCCCTATCCACAGGTGGGATTGTGACATATGTCTTTACTCAGGTAACAGATGTGATGATCACCCTCATTCCTCAAACCTGCCAATAGGAGAAACACTGTCTTTTGTAGGTTGGCTTAGAAAAATGGGTAAGGTCCTTGGTCTCCTCTTTGTACAAAGATCATGGAGATTTATCACTCTAATGCATGTGGTATAAAGCACTCAGTTGGTACTGAGAGTGTCAGCACAGGGCACAGCACACAATTGAGATTGTGTTTTATACATTTACACGTGGCAGTCATGAAGATCATCACCCTCACACATAGACGGAGCCCACTGGAGAGGTCCTGAATCCCAAATGCAGACACAATCTACAGATGCAATTGTGACAGAACATTCAGCCACTGCTAAGACAGTGATTCATTTCTAAACCCAAATCATAGGTAGGTAAAGACTTTTCTGTCTGGAACCCACCAATTGAAGCGATATTGACCCTCATATCTGGGCTTAAAGCCACAGGTGAAATCATGAATCCATTTTAGTATTGATTTCAGAACAGAGATATCAGAACAGATTGTGACTCTCATGCATACAACATAAAACCCTTGTGCGATACAGAGAGTGTCCTTACAGGGCCCAGGAATCAGATGAGATTGTAACACCTGTATGCGCACCCAACTGATAGTAAAAAGTGTCATCCTTCCACATGAACACAGACCTTTTTGAGGTTCTTAATTTCACACCCTGTGGCAGAGGAAAGTTGGAAAATTGACTATCATCCATGGATCCAATCCACAGGTAGGTTGGTTAATCTCAAACATTCTGCATACATGTGAGGCTGTGACTCTGCAAAGAGGACACAGTTTGCAGGAGGGATTGAGGCTGTCATGTATGGATCCATTCTCTCATTGAGATTGTGACTCCTGTTTTTAGAGCCAACATACCGGACATATTTATGACTCTCATAAATAAAACCTAGATATGTTCAAGACTGTCAGTCGCATCCCTGGACCTTCCTAGGTGTGATTGTGACATAAGCCTCTGCCCAGGACCTTAGTAATTTGACTCTCTTTCTTGGGGTCAGACGACATATAAAAATATGACACATCCTTGGACCCAGCACCTAGGTGATGTGACTTAATTCTTTTGCTGTCGCACCACCCACAGAGAGCACTGTGACATATCAAAGTGCTCTGTAGACAGGTTATGTGACTCTTTTGCCTGTGTCCAGACAACATTGGCCATTGTGACATATTGTAGGGTCCAACACCCAAAGGATGTAACTCTTATGACTGGGTTCTATCTACAGAGGGCATTGTTATATGTTTCTGTGCTCATCACTTAGTTGATGTGACTCTCCTCTCCTGCGTGGGCCATGCCTTCAGGAGAGTGGGAGATAGGGAGAGTGACTTATTCTTAGGCCCAGAACACAGGTGATGTAAAACTTCTTCGTGGTCTCCTTCCTCAAGTGTTACTATGATATATCATTAGGCCCATCACATAGATAATATGACGCTCCTGGTTTTTTCTGCAACTTGTGCACAGTGTGGATTGTGAAATATCACTTGGCTTAGCAACTACATGGTGTGACTCTCTTCTCATGCCTAGGCCTTATCTACTGCGTTGGTTGTGACATGAAGCCGGGCCCAGTACTAGATTATGTGACTCTCCTCTTTTTCCTGAACCCTACTCACAAGAGGCATTAGGACATATCTCTGGGTCATTCACCTTGGTGATGTGAATCTACTGCCTGGGACCCACCCACCAAGGGATATTATGAAATATTGCTGGACCCAGCACCTAGTGATATGACTCTCCTCTTTTGCCTGGGCACTGCTTACGTGTGTATTGTAATATACAGCTTGGTTAATCACCTGAGTGATGTGACTTTCCTGCATAAGCTCTGTCCACAGGGATATTATGACAGATCATTTTGTTCATCACCTAGGTGATGTGACTCTACTCTTTTTCCTGAGCCCTGCAAAAAGAAGAGATGGTGACATGTCACCGGACTGAGCACCTTGATGATGTGACTATCCTGTCTTGCTCGGGTTTCACATATTATTGGTATTGTGACAAGCCTCTGTGACCAACACCTATGGGTAGGAAAACTTCTGCCTGGACTCAGCCCAAGGGGGCCCCGGGACGTTTTAAAAAGACATGTGACTTTAAAAATGTGACTGTCATTTTCTGCCTATACCCTGCCCTCAGGGAAGATTGTGGCATATTACAGAACTAAGCAACCTAGTGATGTGTCTCTTCTGACTGGGGATTGCCGACAGAGACAATTGTGACATATCACTGGGCCCAGGACCCAGGTGATGTGACTCTGCTGCCTGTTTCCAACACTCAAGAGAGGACTGTAACATATCCCTGGCCAAGAACTCAGGTGATTTGACTCTCCTGCCTTGTCCTTGCCCTCAGAGAAGATTGTGACATATCTTCAGCCCTAAACCCAGGTAATGTGACTTCCCTGCTTGCTCCTTATTCAGAGGAGAAATTATTACATATATCCTGGCCCAGCTCACAGGTGTGATGACGATTCTCACCTCAAACAAGCCAATAGAAGAGATACTGTTTCTCATTGCTCGGCTTAGGAAGACTGGTAAAATACCTGAGTCTCTTTGTATGAAGGTGACAGAGAACTACCACACACTTGTATACAGAATAAAGCCCTTAAGTGGTACAGAGAGTGTCATCACATGTCCCAAAGGGGATATTGTTTCTTGTATGCACACCCAGCCAGCTGTTAGGATTGTCACCCTAACACTAGGATACAGCCCATTGGAGAGGTCTTGTGTCTCACATGCAGATGCAATCCACAGTTTGATTCCTGACTGTCATATGTCAACATCTGTCAAAGGTGGAATGGTGACTCATTTCTAGACCCAGCTCATAGACAAGTGAGGACTCTCCTGTCTGGGCCCAGTTAATTTGAGAAATATTAACTTTTCTACCTGGGCTTAGGGAGCAGCATAAAGGTCTCGGGCAAATTGTGGCTCTCATTGCTACGCTAAAATCATCTTGGGTAGTATACAGAATGTCCTAATGGGGTTCACACACAGGTGAGATGGTGACAGTGATAGCCACACCCAACTGACAGTAAAAATTGCCATCTTTCCTCATGAATACAGCCCACTGTTGAGGTGTTGAATCTCATAATCAAAGGCAGTTGAAAATTAAAACATTGTCTCTCGTTGGTAGATCCAATCCACTGGTGGGTTGGTTACTCTCAGATCAAAATTCAGCACACTAATGAGGCCATCATTCCAGTAAGAAAGCAGAATTCACAGAACAAATTGAGACTTTCATGTACAAATTCAGCCCACTACTGAGATTGTGACTCATTTACTTAGACCCAACATATAGGAAGTGTTGACTCTTATACCTAGAATTGGGACATGTGTAAGACTATTCATCTTTTCCTCAGACTTTCCTGCAGAAGTGATTCTTACATATTCTTCTGTTTGGCATCTGAGTGACATGACTCTTGCTATGGCCTAGCCCACAGATGGAATTGTGATGTGTTGCTGTACCCAGCACCTAGGTGATGTGACTCAATTTTTCTGCCTTGGCACTATCCATATAAGGTATTTTGACATATCTCTGGGCTATATGCCCAGGTTATATGACTCTCCTGCCTGTGTCTTGTCCACAAATGATCATGAAATATTGCTGGGTCCATCACCCAGGTGATGTAACTCTCATGCCTAGGCCCTGCCAACAGGGGGCATTGTGACAAATCTCTGTGCCAATAACCCAGGTTATGTGACTCTCTTTTTTTGCCTATTCCCTGCTCACAGCAGGCATTATGACATATTGCTGAGCTCAGCACCTAACTGATGTGATTCTCCTTTCTAGTTTTTGCCCACAGGAGAGATTGTGACGTAACACTGGGCCTCAAACTAAGGTGATGTTACACTTTCATTTTTGAACTGTATTCAGAAGGCATTGTGACATATTCCTGGGTACAGCACCAAGGTTATGTGAGTCTCCTGTTTGCACTTTGCCCACAAACGGCATTGTAACGTATCTTTAGACCTATCAACTATTTGATGTGACTTATTTTTTTAAAGTGAAAGCAAGTTTATTAGAGAAGTAAATAAAAGAATATCTACTCCATAGACAGCGATGCCCTGAGGGCTGCTCGTTGGCTTTTTTAATGGTTATTTCTTGATTACATACTAAACAAGGGATGAACTATCTGTGAGTTTTCCAGGAAATGGATGGGCAGCTTCCAGAAATCAGGGTGCCTCTCCTTTTTACACTATATAGGATACCCTCTTAACATTGTCATGACATTTGTAAAGTGTCATGGTGCTGTTGGGAGTGTCTTTCAGCATACTAATGCATTACATTTAGCATATAATGAGCAGTGAGGACTACCAGAGATCATTTTCATTGCCATTTTTCTTTTGGTGGGTTTCTGCTGTCTTTTGTACCACATCCTCTTCCATCAGAAAGATCTTTGTGAAAGGTACCTTATGCTGACCTCTTGTCTTAGGTCCTGTGACATAGAATGCCTAATCATCTGGGAGTGCAGGAATTGGGTTACTTCCTTTCTTTTTGAGGTCCCAAGATAACTGATTATCTTGATCTGATTATCTTGCCTGTCCCCCTCTCACAGGTTAAATTTCAACCTATGCTTTTTCCCCAGCTCTTGGGCATTATGTCCATGCTCATATAGAAAACCAGCCACTAGGAGTGATTTTGACTCTGTTAGCTAGACTTTGAGTAGTGTGTAAAGTCTTCAGTCTCCTACATTTAGAAGGGTAATAGAAGTTGATAAAATGTAAGCATATTCTATAAATACTTTGAGTAATACAGACAGTATAATAAGGGCCCAGCACAGAGTGAGACTGTGACTCTCATAGGCATACCAAGCCAACAATTAGGATCATCACTTCCAAACAAGAAAGCAGCACATTGGTGAGGTCCTGAACCTCACATGCAGGTGCAGTCCACAGTTAAAATTCTGATTGTCACATGTAGATCTGAGAACAGGTTGAACAGTGACTGATTTCCAGATTCAGCTCAGAGGCATGGTGATGACTTGCATCCCCGGATCTAGCCATAGGAGATCTGTTGACTCTCGTAGGTAGCCTTAAAGCAATGGGCAAGGTCCTGAGCTTTCTACTTGTATGAAGGTCACAGAAGATTACAAAACTCACGCATATTGTATGACTCCTTGAGTGGTACACAGAGTGTCATAACAGACCCCAGCACAAAGTTAAAATTGTGATTCTTACAGGCATACCCAGCCAACAATGAGGATTGTCCCTCTCACACATGAACAGAGACCACTGGCGAGGTCCTGAATATGGCACATGGATGCGGTCCCCGGTTGAAATTGTGCTGTTCACACTCATCCATTACTGGGTGCTGGGTTCATGGTATATGCATTTTGTAAGAATTTATAAAGCTGTTATTTTATAATATATGTGCTTTTTATGTGTGTAAAATTAAAAACATAATTTTTGATTTTTCTATGTATCTCATATTTCTTCCACAATCAATTTTTGTCACATACTTTTCTGGAAAATAGATAATTTCATCTAAATTTTCAAGTTTAATGTCATGACATTTAAAAAAAAATTATGTTTGAATCTTTTTTTTTTTTTTTGAGACGGAGTCATGCTCTGTCGCCCAGGCTGGAGTGCAGTGGCGCGATCTTGGCTCACTGCAAGCTCCGCCTCCCGGGTTCACGCCATTCTCCTGCCTCAGCCTCCCGAGTAGCTGGGACTACAGGCGCCCACAACTGCGCCCGGCTAATTTTTTGTATTTTTAGTAGAGACGGGGTTTCACCGTGGTCTCGATCTCCTGACCTTGTGATCCGCCCGCCTCGGCCTCCCAAAGTGCTGGGATTACAGGCGTGAGCCACCGCGCCCGGCTATGTTTGAATCTTGAATGTATCTCTAAATATCCTCTTTTGTCCTTTGTAAAATTTTTATTCCCCTTGAAAGTTTATCTACTTTATTATTACATTCAAAGAACAGCACTACTTTTACTCACATGTTATTATCGCTGAGTAACAAATGAATCAGAGAAGTTGAGAAACTTGTCCAAGGTTACACAGGTACTCTGAGCCTGTTCTAACCATTGTACACATGGTGTCATCCAGGAAAACACATGCAATACTATCTCTAAAGGTCCATAAAATCACATCTATACACATGCAAATTTGTGTAAAAACAAAATGAACTTATACAGAGTATTCCTGCAGAAAGGCACTGGTTGAGGGTCTAGAAGGTCACATAGAAGAAGCCTTCTCTGTTTTTGTTGTTTTGTTGTTTGTATAAAGATAAGGTCTTGCTATATTGTCTAGGCTGATCTCAATCTCTTTGGCTCAAGCAATCCTTCTGCTTCAGACTCCCAAAGTGCTCTCTGTCATATTTTAAAAAGTACTTATTGGGTCAAGTGTGCTGGCTCATGCCTGTAATCACAACATTTTGGCAGGCCAAGGGGAATAGATTGTTTGAGTACAGGAGTTTAAGTCAAGCCTGGGCAATGTAGTGAGATCTCATCTCTACTAAAAATAGAAAAAAAAATAGCTGGGCATGGCGGCACACACCTGTAATCTCATCACTTTGGGAGACTTTTTCTTCTATGATTAAAAACAAATCTTGGTGTCTGGCAGCCGGGCACAGCCAGGTAAGGTGAGGGCAGGAGGCAGAATCTTGCAATCCCTGGGCTGCGTTGGCTTTTTCAACATTTCTTTTTCTCCGCAGCTACACAGAGAATTTCTTCAGTGTTTGATCTTACGCATCTTTGAATCCAAGCATCTCATTCTTTGCCTTATACATATTAAAAATGTATTCACAGTTCGTAAAACATAATCTATCAAGAAATATTCTAAACAAAAACAGTCTCTTTATAGAACCTAGTAATGCACCTTAATTCCTTACAATTTGTGTTAAGAATTACTAGTATAATGATGTTTTCTAACATGTAATAAGTACTTTTAGATGTTTAGTGCTTGTAATATATTATAAAAACCTTCTCAAAATTAACCTGCGACTCCAAAGAATATGTATGGCCCAAACAGTTGTTTTCTTCCCAACACCAAGGAATGGCATACCAGGCTGTCTTCAAGTTGAGGACAGGTCATAAAGACAAATTTTAAAAAAGAGAAAAAACTGTCTGCAAACTTGTTTCTACACATTGGTCTTACATCATTTTTACACATTTCTCCATCAATTTTATTAATTCTGAATGAACCACATTACCTGAAGTGGTACAAATAATTGTTTCAAATTGTAGAATCCCCAGGAAACAGAAAGAAGCAAAAGCAAACTCTCCCAAAGAAAGTCACATCTATTCCAGACCTTGATGAACCTTGCAAATTTTCCATTATGTGCAATGACTAGCAAGCAATCAAATATAACAAAGTTGACAATAAATAAGATAATGTGAAAGACACCAGAAAAAAATATAACAGAAACAAATCTGCAAAGACATCCAATATTAGAGTTATTAAACACAAAAACTCAAAAACAACTACGCTTACCATAGCTAAAAAAGACAAAAGAAAGTTTCTGCAGGAAAGAAGAAATGATATAAAGATTCTAAAAATAAATTGTAAAATGAATAATACAATAATTAAAAACTAACCACATTTGGACTTACATGTACAAGACAGAATCAGTAAACTAGATGCTAGATCAGTAGAAATTAGCACATATGCAACAAATATCAGTCTCAGAAAAATGCCTGGTAAGTATTGCAAGCATTCAAAATTTAAAACTGAAAAACATAAGGTTGATAGTACTTAACCTTTCTCAAAAGTAAAAGCACTGCACAACTCAATTCCTGAGTTAATATTAAAGCTTGACTGAGACAAAACAAGGACAATTATAGACAATCTCATTCATAAAGACAAAATTTTTTTTTTTTTGAGACTGTCTATTGCTCTGTTGCCCAGGTTGGGGTGCAATGGCCCAATCTCAGCTCACTGCAACCTCCGCCTCCCGGGTTCAAGCGATTCTCCTGCCTCGGCCTCCTGAGTAGCTGGGATTATAGGCACATGCCAGTATGCCAGGCTAATTTTTGTATTTTTAGTACAGACGGGGTTTTACCATGTTGGTCAGGCTGGTCACGAACTCCTGACCTCATGATCCACCCGCCTTGGTCTCCAAAAGGGCTGGGATTACAGGCGTGAACCACTGCACCTGGTCAAGACAAAAATTTTTTAAACCAATTACAAACAAAGTGACTCTTTCTCTGTATAAAATGAATAAAACCATCAATAAGTTTATCTCAAGAGTACAGGATAAGTTGAACACTGTATAATCTACATGTCTACATAAAATAGGCACAGTCTACATGTAGACACAGTTACATGTCTACATAAAATAGGCTTGGTAACTAGAAATAAAAGAATATTTTATTTTACTTTCTAAATATACAAGGTATTTCAAATAAAGTACAGCAAACGTACATAATAAACTACTGAAAGCTTGTATTTTAATGTCATAAATGTAATAACTATGTTGGTGTTCAAGATTTTTATTAAACATTGCATCCATGGTTTTAGCCAACAGGTTAAAATGAGAAATCAGTTACACGATTATACTGGCAAAGCAGAACTACTCGATAAACTAATAAACTATTGGTTCTACCTAGGTAGATTGGATCCTTGCAAAGCAACTAACACAAAAATTGTGCATATATATCGAGGATTTAAAACTTCTAGGAGAGGCCCGGTGGGGTGGCTCATGCCTGTAATCCTCGCACTTTGGGAAGCTGAGGCGGCAGATCATGAGGTGGGGAGTTCGAGAACAGCCTGGCCAATATGGTGAAACCCTGTCTCCACTAATAATACAAAAATTAGCCGGGCATGGTGCCTTGGGACGCTGAAGCAGAAGAATCGCTTGAACCTGGGAGGCGGAGGTTGAAGTGAGCCAAGATTGCGCCACTGCATTCCAGCCTGGGTGACAAAGTGAGACTCTGTCTCAAAAACAAAAAACAAAATATAACAAAAAACAAAACTTCCATGAAAACATGAAGAACAATATTGTTATTATAATTGTGGGAAAATAAAAACTTCTTAGACATCGCACAATATAAAAATTATACATAGGCTGGGAGCGGTGGCTTGTACCTGTAATCCTAGCATTCTTTGAGGCCCAGGCAGGCAGATCACTTCAAGTCAGGGGTTCCAGACCAGCTTCACCAACATGGTAAAACCCTGTCTCAATTAGAAACACAAAAATCAGCAGGGTGTGCTGCGCATGTCTGTTGTCCCAGCTATTCGAGAGGCTGAGGCATGAAGAGCGCTTGAACCCAGGAGGCGAAGATTGCACAAAGATTGCAGTGAGCTGAGATTGCGCCATTGCACTCCCTGGGTGATAGAGTGAGACTTTATCTAAAAAAAAAAAAAAGCATTAAAATATTTATAAATTAGACTATATCAATTTTAAGAATTTTTGATTATCAAAAACATAAAAGCCTGTTTTAATAAAGATGGTGAAAAGGCAAATCATAACTGGGGGAAAATCGTTTAAAAACACATAGTACAAAAAATTAGTATTTAGAAAATATATATTACAGAATATGTATGAATAAACAAGGAAATGGAAAACATAAATAGGACAGATGACAAGTCTTAAAGCACAAACTTATGAAAAATGTTAACTTCATTAGTAACTATGGAAATGCTCAATAAAACTATAAATAGTATGTCTAATTAACCATTTTGTCAAAAAATTATGTCTAGCAATTCCAAGAGTTGGTAAAAGCTATGCAATATCTGGAATGCACAAATATCCACTGGCAATAGACTTGATTTATAAATTGATGTATATTTACACTATGCAATAGTGAAAATGGAGAGCTATAGCTATGCAAAGCAACATGAAAATAAAACAATTATAAATAAAAAAGCAAGTCAGATGAAAACTCATGCTAGCATGTATAGACAGGCAAATAGTATGTAACGCTGAAACATATACTGTTAATAGACAAAATTGCACAAAGTACATAATAACACAAAATTCAGATAGAGGTCACTATTGGGTAGGAGGTTAATAGAAGACTTTAGAGGTATTGACAGGAGTGTGTGAGGATTTTATGCAGCAAGACTGAAAGTTTTATAAGAATAAAGAGCAAAATTTATTTTTTCTCCATTTTATCTCCTAAGGCTAGCAGAAAGTATGGCACAACGTGTGTGCTCCACACACATTTATCAGTTAAATGAATAAATTCCCCTTGTAAACGGTCGAGCTGTGCAAACCAAGACTTTATTTATTATTGTTTAGTTGATACAATCGAATAGAAGGTAATAAACTGTAAAATTCAGAAAGCACTGTTGAAAGTTTGATGTTACTTCGGCATTCTTAGGTAAAATAGAGTAAAATTTTTAGTTTCTAAGTTTGTGACCATTATAAAATTAAATTGCCACGTGAGAATGAAAAATGAAATCTTACTTTAAGCGAGCATAATTTGAGAGGGAAAGGTGAAAAGAGAAAAGAAAAACTGAAAACTCGGTTGGGTCAGATATGCCAGTTCTACTCTATACTTTCTTTTTTTGGAAATAGTTCCCTCCTGACGCAGAGGGAGGCTGGCTGGGGCACCCTGGGCCCCTCTGTCCTTGTCGCGGTGGCAATGACTGATATCTGCTTAGGCGCGAGGGGTGCGGCCCTGCGCTGGGCTTGAGCCTGCCCGGCCCAGCCCCTCCTCACTTCCCTGGACTCTTCACGATGTCTACCCGCCCCCGCACAATCGTGAGCGTCCCTCTGGTGGAAGGGAAGGTGGCAGCAGAAAACCAGTGGGAGGAACTGGCCCCGCAGGTCCAGGAGGGCTCGCCCAGCTGTGGGAAATGCCCTGGTTGACGGCGGATTTCCGTGCACCGAGCTGAGCCCCGACCCCGGCTTTGAGCCCAGGGGTCCCCGCGCTGGGCGACCTTAGGCGTGGGTGCTCCGGCTGCTGCGGTGGTTCCTGCTGTGCTCAGCTGGGTCACGAGTGGAACTGGTGCCCGCCAGAAGTGAAGGAGGTGCCCCGCAGGCGGGAGGAGGCGGTAGCCGTGGTCCCTGTAAACCAGGCCTTGCTGACAAATCTCAGACGCCAAGAACAGAAGAACGGAGAGTTTCAGCCAAATGGACGAACTGTTGGAGCGGCTGAGGGTGAAGCTGCCCAAACTCCTCAAAGCGGAGCAGCGAAGCAAACACCAGAGGAGAAGAAAAATGAAAGTCAAAGAAAATTAGCAGGAACCAAAGGCAGATGCTAACGCAGTGCAAAACAGTTCACACCATGATAGAAAGAGTTGATGAGTCTCAGAAACTAATCTTAGTGACAGAGCGAAAGGACAGCAGTGAACGTGGTAAGGTGCTGACGATTCTGGTCCACTAGAACAGTAAATACCATCACAGTCACCACACAGTGAGTTACACCTGCATCATTTCCTATTTATTCCTAAATGAATAAAGGTGATTCTCATCACAAGTGCAAATAAAAAGTTATTTATCTTTTCTTTTAAACTGAAGTGTCATGCTTTAACTTTTTTTTTTTAGTTCTTATAATTTTGAAAATGAAATTGACATTTGTATGGCTTATGAAGTTTTCGATAGTCTTGCATTAGTTGAATTGTTCTAAGTAAGTATATTGTAAACTAAGAAGAGTAAACTGTATGTGTTTTACATATTAAAGGCTCAAAGTAACAAATAATGTATCTGTTTATGATTTGAAAAGTTCAAAGTTTGATTATTTATCCATACATACACAGAATAGTGTATCATGCTAAAACATTTGTTTTTTAAAGTGGCAGCCATAGTTCCTGCCTGTCTGGATATATTTTGGACTTTTGTATGTTAAATACAACGCAAAAAAACTTTATTATGTTTCAGAAAATCTTAGATTGGTATACACAAACAAACTTCAAAGGAATATCATATGGTGTTCCTTTAAATTAAGCATTTAAATGAAAGCACAGCAAGGCTTTCTTAAGATGCTAATCTGCTCTATATAAAAATTTCTAAAAGATTGTAAAAGATTTGTAAAAATCGGAGATCCATTCCAAGATAGCCAAATAGGAAGAGCTGTGGTCTGCAGCTCCCAACATGATTGAAGCAGAAGATGGGTGATTTCTGCATTTCCAACTGAGGTACCTGGTTCATCTCATTGGGACTGGATGCACAGTGGATGCAGCCCATGGAGGGTGAGCTGAAGCAGGGCAGGGCATCACCTCACTCAGGAAGCACAAGGAGTTTGGGGATTTCCCTTTCCTAGCTAGGCAAAGCCAGAACAGACTGCACTTGGAAAAACAGGACATTCTCATCCAAATGCTGCACCTTTCCCAAGGTCTTAGCAACCAGCAAACAAGAAGATTCTCTCCTATACCTGGCTCAGCTGGTCCTGCACCCATGGAGCCTTGCTCACTGCTAATGCACCAGTCTAAGATCAAATGGCAACACAGCAACCTGGCTGGGGGAGATGCATTCAACATTGCTGAGGCTTGAGTAGCCAAACAAAGTGGCTGGGAAGCTTGAACTGGGCAGAGCCCACTGCAGCTCAGCAAGGCCTACTGCCTCTATAGACTCCACCTTTGTGGGCAGGGCATAGCTGAACAAAAGGCAGCAGACAGCTTCTGCAGATTAAAACGTTCCTGTCTGACAGCCCTGAAGAGAGCAGTGGTTCTCCCAGCATGGCATTTGAGCTCTGAGAATGGACAGACTGCCTCCTCAAGTCAATCTCTGACCTCATGTAGCCTAACTGGGAGACACTTCACAGTAGGGGTCGACAGACACTTCATATAGGCGGGTGTCCCTCTGGGACAAACCTTCCAGAGGAAGGATAAGTCAGCAATATTTGCTGTTCTGTAATAATTGCCATTCTGCAGCATCCACTGGTGATACTCAGGCAAACAGGGTCTGCAGTGGACCTCCAGCAAATTCCAATAGACCTGCAGCTGAGAGACCTGACTGTTAGAAAGAAAACCAGCAAACAGAAAGGAATAGAAGCAACATCAACAAAAGGACATATACACCAAAACCCCATCTGTAGGTCACCAACATCAAAGACCAAATGTAGACAAAACCACAAAGATGGGGAGAAACCAGAGCAGAAAAGCTGAAAATTCTAAAAACCAGGACACCTCTTCTCCAAAGGATTGCAGTTCCTCACCAGCAATGGAACAAAGCTGGATGGTGAATAACTTTGATGAGTTGACAGAAGTAGGCTTCAGAAGGTCGGTATTAACAAACTTCTCAGAGCTAAAGGAGCACGTTCAAACCCACCACCAGGAACCTAAAAACCTTGAAAAAGGGTTAGACAAATGGATAACTAGAATAAACAGTGAAGAGAACACCTTAAATGACCCAGTGGAGCTGAAAACCATGGCATGAGAACTTCGTGACACATGCACAAGCTTCAATAGCTGATTCAATCAAGTGGAAGAAAGGCTACCAGTGATTGAAGATAAAATTAATGAAATAAAGTGAGAAGACAAGGTTAGGGGAAAAATAGTAAAAAGAAATGAACAAAGCCTCCAAGAAATATGGGACTATGTGAAAAGACCAAATCTACGTCTGATTGGTGCACCTGAAAGTGATGGGGAGAAAGGAACCAAGTTGGAGAATGCTCTTCAGGATATTATCCAGGAGAACTTCCCCAACCTAGTGAGGCAGGCCAACATTCAAATTCAGGAAATACAGAGAACACCACAAAGATACTCCTCTAGAAGAGCAACTCCAAGACACATAATTGTCAGATTCACCAAGGTTGAAATGAAAGAAAAAATGTTAAGCGTAGCCAGAGACAAATGTCAGGTTACCCACAAAGGGAAGCCCATCAGACTAACAGCGGATCTCGCAGCAAAAATCCTACAAACTAGAAGAGAGTGGGGGCCAATATTCAACATTCTCAAGGAAGAGGATTTTCAACCCATAATTTCATGTCCAGCCAAACTAAGCTTCATAAGTGAAGAAGAAATAAGATCCTTTACAGACATGCAAATGCTGAGAGATTTCATCAGCACCAGGCCTGCCTTACAAGAGCTCCTGAAGGAAGCAATAAAAATGGAAAGAAACAACGGGTACCAGCCACTGCAAAAACATGTCAAACTGTAAAGACCATCAATGTTATGAAGAAACCATCAATTAACCAGCAAAACAAACAGCTAATATAAAAAAGACAGGATCAAATTCACACAAAACAATATTAACCTTAAATGTAAATGGGCTAAATGCCCAATTAAAAGACACAGACTGGCAAATTGGATAAAGAGTCAATACCCATCTGTGTGCTGTATTTAGGAGACCCATCTCACATTCATATACACACATAGGCTCAAAATAAAGGGATGGAGGAAGATCTACCAAGCAAATGGAAAACAAAAAAAAAAAGCAGGGGTTGCAATCCTAGTCGCTGATAAAACAAAATTTAAACCAGCAAAGATCAAAAGAGACAAAGAAGGATATTACATAATGGTGAAGGGATCAATACAACAAGAAGAGCTAACTATCCTAAATAGATATGCACCCAATACAGGAGCACCTAGATTCATAAAGCAAGTCACCAGAGACCTACAAAGAGACTTAGACTCCCAAACAATAAAAACGGGAGACTTTAACACCCCACTGTCAACATCAGACAGATCAACAAGACAGAAGGCTAACAAGGATATCCAGGACTTGAACTCAGCTCTGCACCAAGCAGACCTAACTGACATCTACAAAACTCTCCATCCCACATCAACAAAATATACATTCTTTTCAGCACCACATCACACTTATTCTAAAATTGACAACATAATTGGAAGTAAAGCATTCTTCAGCAAATATAAAATAACAGAAATCACAACAAACTGTCTCTCAGACCACAATGCAGTCAAATTAGAATTCAGGATTAAGAAACTCACTAAAAACTGCAAAACTACATGGAAACTGAACAAGCTGCTCCTGAATGACTACTGGGTAAATAATGAAATGAAGGCAGAAATAAAGATGTTCTTTGAAACCAATGAGAAAAGACACAACATACCAGAATCTGTGGTGCACATTTAAAGCAGTGTGTAAAGGGAAATTTATAGCACAAAATGCCCACAAGAGAAAGCAGGAGAGATCTAAAATTGACATCCTACAATTGCAATTAAAAGAACTGGAGAAGCAAGAGCAAACAAATTCAAAAACTAGCAGAAGGCAAGAAACAACTAAGATTAGAACAGAAGTGAAAGAGATGGAGACACAAAAAACCCTTCAAAAAATCAATGAATCCAGAATTTGTTTTTTTGAAAAGATCAACAAAATTGGCAGAACACTAGCAAGACTAATAAAGAAGAAAAGTGAAGAATAAAATGGATGCAATAAAAAATGATAAAGGAGATATCACTACTGATCCCACAGAAATACAAACTACCATCAGAGAGTACTATAAACACATCTATGCAAATAAACTAGAAACTGTAGAAGAAATGGATAAATTCCTGGAAACATACACCTTCCCAAAACTAAACCATGAAGAAGTTGAATCTGTGAATACACCAATAACAGGTTCTGAAATTGAGGAAATAATGAATAGCCTACCAACAAAAAAGGTCCAGGACCAGATGGATTCACAGCGGAATTCTACCAGAGGTACAAAAAGGAGATGGTACCATTCCTTCTGAAACTATTCCAATCAATAGAAAAAGACAGAATCCCCCCTAACTCAATTTATGAGGCCAGCATCATCCTGACAAAAAAGCTTGGCAGAGAAACAACAAAATAGAATTTTACACCAATATCCCTGATGAACATTGATGCAAAAACTCTCAATAAAATACTGGCAACCCAAATCCAGCACCACATCAAAAAGCTTATCCACCACAAGCAAGTCAGCTTCACCCCTGGGGTGCAAGACTGGTTCAACATGTGCAAATCAATAAACGCAATCCATTACATAAACAGAACCATCGACAAAAACCACATGATTATCTCCATAGATGCAGAAAAGGCCTTTGACAAAATTCAACAGCCCTTCATGCTAAAACTCTCAATAAACTAGATATTGATGGAATGTTTCTCAAAATAATAAGAGTTATTTATGACAAACCCACAGCCAATATCATACTGAATGGGCAAAAACTGGAAGCATTTCCTTTGAAAACTGTCACAAGACAGGGATGCCCTCTCTCACTACTCCTATTCAACATAGTGCTGGAAGTTCTGGCCAGGGCAATCAGGCAAGAGAAAGAAATAAAGGGTATTCAGTCAGGAAAAGATGAAGTCAAATTGCCCTTGTTTGCCGATGACTTGATTATATATTTAGAAAACCCCATCATCTCAACCCCATGTCTCCTTAAGCTGATAAGCAACTTCAGCAAATTCTCAGAATACGAAAGTTTTCAATGTGTAAAAATCACAATCATTCCTATACACCAATAACAGACAGAAAGCCAAATCATGAGTGAACTCCCATTTACAATTACTACAAAGAAAATAAAATACCTAGGAATACAATTTACAAGGGATGTGAAGGACCTCTTCAAGGAGAACTACAAACCACTGCTAATGAAATAAGAGAGGACACAAACAAATGGAAGAAATTTCCATGCTCATGGAAGTCCTTGCCCATTCCTATGTCCTGAATGGTATTGCCTAGGTTTTCTTCTAGGATTTTCTTCTAGGGTTTTTATGGTTTTCTGGTTTTAGGTCTAACATTTAAGTCTTTAATCCATCTTGAATTAATTTTTGTATAAGGTGTAAGGAAGGGATCCAGTTTCAGCTTTCTACATATGGCTAGCCAGTTTTCCCAGCATCATTTATTAAATATGGAATTCTTTCCCCATTTCTTGTTTTTGTCAGGTTTGTCAAAGATCAATGATTGTAGATGTGTGGTGTTATTTCTGAGGCCTCTGTTCTGATCCATTAGTCTGTATCTCTGTTTTGGTGCCAGTACCATGCTGTTTTCGTCACTGTAGCCTTGTAGTATAGGTTGAAGTCAGGTAATGTGATGTCTCCAGCTTTGATCTTTCTGCTTAGGATTGTCTTGGCAATGAGGGCTCTTTTGTGGTTCCATATGAACTTTAAAGTAGTTTTTTCCAATTCTGTGAAGAAGGTCAATGGTAGCTTGATGGGGATGGCATTGAATCTATAAATTACCTTGGGCAGTATGGCCATTTTCACGATATTGTCTTCCCATCCACGAGCATGAAATGTACTTCCATTTGTGGTGTCCTCTTTTTTTTTTTTTTTTTTTGAGACGGAGTCTCGCTCTGTCACCCAGGCTGGAGTGCAGTGGCCGGATCTCAGCTCACTGCAAGCTCCGCCTCCCGGGTTTACGCCATTCTCCTGCCTCAGCCTCCCGAGTAGCTGGGACTACAGGCGCCTGCCACCTCGCCCGGCTAAGTTTTTGTATTTTTAGTAGAGACGGGGTTTCACTGTGTTAGCCAGGGTGGTCTCGATCTCCTGACCTCATGATCCGCCCGTCTTGGCCTCCCAAAGTGCTGGGATTACAGGCTTGAGCCACCGCGCCCGGCCTGTGGTGTCCTCTTTTATTTCATTGAGTAACTCTGCTTGAAGAGGTCCTTCACATCTCTTGTAAGTTGGATTCCTAGGCATTTTATTCTCTTTGAAGCAATTGTGAATGGGAGTTCACTCATGATTGGCTCTCTGTTTGTCTGTTATTGGTGTATAGGAATGATTGTGATTTTTGCACATTGAAAATTTTGTATTCTGAGACTTTGCTGAAGTTGCTTAGCAGCTTAAGGAGATTTTGGTTGAAACGATGGGGTTTTCTAAATGTACAATCATGTCATCTGCAGACAGGGACCATTTGACTTTGTCTTTACCTAATTGAATACCCTTTATTTCTTTCTCTTGCCTGATTGCCCTGGCCAGAACTTCCAACACTATGTTGAATAGGAGTGGTGAGAGAGGGCATCCCTGTCTTGTGCCAGTTTTCAAAGGGAATGCTTCCAGTTTTTGCCCATTCAGTATGTTATTGGCTGTGGGTTTGTCATAAATAACTCTTATTATTTTGAGATACATCACATTAATACCTAGTTGACTGAGAGTTTTTAGCTTCAAGGGCTATTGGGTTTTGTTGTATGCCTTTTCTGCATCTATTGAGATAATGATGTGGTTTTTGTCATTGGTTCTGTTTATGCAGATTAAGTCTGCATAAGCGCCGGGCACGGTGGCTCAAGCCTGTAATCCCAGCACTTTGGGAGGCCGAGACGGGCGGATCACGAGGTCAGGAGATCGAGACCATCCTGGCTAACACAGTGAAAACCCGTCTCTACTAAAAATACAAAAACTTAGCCGGGCGAGGTGGCAGGCGCCTGTAGTCCCAGCTACTCGGGAGGCTGAGGCAGGAGAATGGCGTGAACCCGGGAGGCGGAGCTTGCAGTGAGCTGAGATCCGGCCACTGCACTCCAGCCTGGGTGACAGAGCGAGACTCCGTCTCAAAAAAAAAAAAAAAAAAGGTCTGCAGAAGCTGCCTTTTGTTCAGCTATGCTCTGCCCCCAGAGGTGGAGTCTAAAGAAGTAGGCAGGCCTCTTTGAGCTGCGGTGAACTCCACCCAGTTTGAGGTTCCCAATGGCTTTGTTTACCTACTCAAGCCTCAGCAATGGCAGACGCCCCTCCGCCAGCCTCACTGCTGCTTTGCAGTGGGATGTCAGAATGCTGTGCCAGCAGTGAGTGAGGCTCCACGGGCATGGGACTCTCTGAGCCAGGCATGGGATATAATCTCCTGGTGTGCCATTTGCTAAGACCATTGGAAAAGCACAGTATTAGGGTGGGAGTATCCCCATTTTCCAGGTACGGTCTGTCAGGGCTTCCCTTGGCTAGGAAAGGTATTACCCCAATGCCTTGAGCTTCCTGGGTGAGGCGATGCCCTGCCCTGCTTCAGCTCACGCTCTGTAGGCTACACCCACTGTCCGACAAGCCCCAGTGAGATGAACCCAGTACCTCAGTTAAGAATGCAGAAATCACCCATTGTCTGAGTCACTCATGCTGGGAACGGTAGACTGGAGTTGATCCTACTTGGCCATCTTGGAACCTTTATCAACTAGTTATAAGTATTCTTAACTTACAACAATATAGTTGTTTGCATCAGTGAAACAAAAATCCATTTTCTATTTTTTTTTTTTTTTCTGAGACATAGTCTCACTCTGTGGTTGGCACGCAGTGGCATAATCTCAGCTCACTGCAACCTCTGTCTCTCAGATTCAAGTGATTCTCCTGCCTCAACTTCCTGAGTAGCTGAGAGTACAGGCATGCACCACCATGGGCAGCTAATTTTTATATTTTTAGTAGAGATGGGGTTTCACCATGTTGGTTAGGATGATCTTGATCTCTTGACCTTGTGATCTGCCCACCTCAGCATACCAAAGTGCTGCAATTACAGGTATGAGCCACTGTGCCCAACTGAAAAATCCATTTTCTTCTGCAGTGAAACACAATAGAAAAATGCTAGTTCTTTTACCACAGCTTTAACTGGAAGGATGTGTTTTCCTTTAAGAAATCAAGTTTAAGTTGCAAAGCCAGTAACAGCCTCTTGGGAAAGCTGGTCTCATACCTTGTCTACACAGTCCTCATACAGAATTCCTGGCCTATGGTGAGTAAAAAAAATGTCACTTTGTAACAGAATCAGCAACAGTCTGCTCTTGGAGCCTGAGAAACACAGGAGTTTAACCAACTCACAGGTATTTAAGCGTACAAATCCATGGCTTGGCCCAGCTTTAAAAAGTCCTATCTAAGATTTCTTTCGGAACAGAGTTCCATCAAAGCCTATCAAAAAGGCCTATGGAGAGATAGTTATTCTTGCTGCACTATGGCCAAATAGGCTGAGCATAATACTAAAGTCTATTTTGCAAACAATTCAGACTCTTGTGAGTTTTTAACAAAACAAAATCTTAAAAAAAAATTACGCTTCAAAACTTATCATACATTTCTCGTGAACTTCTAGTCTCATTCATTGTTTTAAAGTTTTTGATGACATTTTAAACTAACCCTGCTTATTCCTGAAAGCCAACCAGAAATCTCTGCCTGTGGCTCAGAAAAAAAGAAAGGGATGGGTAATGTAAAAATCTAAATCAATACTCTAGTTCTAAGCAATTATTCTGTAAATCTGGCTGGGTGATGGTAATAAATAAGGTGCCAATAACTCACAGGTTTCTTTTTTTTTTTTTTATTTGAGACGGAGTCTCGCTCTGTCGCCCAGGCTGGAGTGCAGTGGCGCGATCTCGGCTCACTGCAAGCTCCACCTCCCGGGTTTACGCCATTCTCCTGCCTCGGCCTCCCGAGTAGCTGGGACTATAGGCGCCTGCCACCTCGCCTGGCTATTTTTTTGTATTTTTTAGTAGAGACGGGGTTTCACCGTTTTAGCCAGGATGGTCTCAATCTCCTGACCTCGTGATCCGCCCGTCTCGGCCTCCCAAAGTGCTGGGATTACAGCCTTGAGCCACCGCGCCCGGCCCACAGGTTTCTTTTATCAGAAAGTAAGATCAAGGGAGCTAACCAAAGCCAAGTCTCATGCCCCCAAATCTTAGCAAACATAACTATAGCTACCAGTTATCGGGGTGTGTCAGCAGCCTCAACATTTTTAGACTTTTCCTACCCTCCTTATTTCATTTCATTGCATGTCCTCTACTAAACCAGATTGTTTATTTTTCCCTAAAAACTATCAAGCTCCAAGTGGTAATGTAAATGGAATGATGCATAAACACACGTTTCTTTTGAGACACTTAAACCAGCCCTGGAAGAAATTCTAGCTGCTGTTTTCTACACAGCACCCCTCTCCAGCGAGGAATAGCCAAAAATATCAATGCCTATTCTCCCTAACAGAAGTTAGGGTCTCCACTCCTGAGAGGTGACTGAGAGGGATTAGCTAGCTAGCCTAAGGTAGAGAGCGAGGGAAGGGTCCTCAGAGAGCCCTCAACCCATGAGTCAGTGCCTCATAACCACATACCTACCAACCTAGGCAAAATGGCACACACCTGAAATCCCAGTGACTCAGGAGGCTGAGGTATGAGAATTGCTTGAACCTTGGAGGCGGAGGTGGCAGTGAACTGAGATCACGCCATTGTGCTCCAGCCTGGGTGACAGAACGAGACTCAGTCTCAACAAACACACACACACACAAAAACCTCATCTTTCATCAATATTTTAGTAGTTTTATGTCTGAGTACTTAAGCCTCAAGGACAGGACCCTGGATGATGATAAGAGCATATTTAAATTCATAAAGTAAAAAATGACCATCGGAGTCTAATAAGTGATGAATACAGCAACATAATACTTCACAAAATCATTCCGGGTATGTTTGACAAACAAGAAGGTTGCACAGGACCTTCTTCTGCTACTCATGTGAAGTGTTCTCTCTCACTTTAGTCTCAATTCCCAACCTTACAACTACCTCATACTCACATACACAGAATGAGAAAAATTAAGAAGGCCATGATTCACATTTTATTCTATTATGTCGTTTCCATATTGCTGTTATAATTGTGTTGAAGTGCACCCTCTTTCACCAGAACACTTTTGTGAAAGTGAATACACTGACACTGGAGAAGACCATCTCAGCACACTCACCTGAACGATCCCTTTGCTTTACAGGCATTAAAAATGCCTTCGAGGAGTGAGAGTGACTGCGGATTGAGTGGAGTTATACATTGAAAAACATTTGTCAATTGTTTGAAGATTACATTGCACAGTCTACAACTTTTAAAATATAAAATGCATAGCATAAACACTGCAGAAGAAAATAGAATAAAAATGAGGGAGTTGACCACAAAAGACAGCCAAAGCTGTATTACAGCAATATAGAAAAATATATATCTACTGTCAGAAGAAGGTAACTTGAAGTATTTCAGAGATGTTCTCTAACAAACTAAAAATATTTTTAGTTTTAGATTCTGTAAAAAATATTTAAGCATTTTTAATTTTCCAAAAAATGTGAGTGCATACTTTATCAACTTAGTTTTTCTGAACAATTTAAATATAATAGAGTAAAATAATGTATTTAAAATACCTTTTCTGGTAATAGAGCAGTTTAAAGATTAAAAAAGTAAAATTTTACAAAATTATATGCTGACCAATTTAATCAGAAGCTTCTTTCTTACAACTGTGAGAAATGACACAAAGATTCAACTTTTATGTTGGGCAGAAGAGAAAATGATTACCGGGGCTAGAAAATTGTTGTTTCACTAATCAATGTTGATTTTTATTGCTATAATGTCTCAGATCATGTTAATAATAAAGTAATGGCCTTGATCCAAAAATTTGTTTAAAAATTTATTGTTTCAATCAGCCAAAATATTAACCAAAAGAAGGCATAGAAATAAAGGCATTTGGCCGGGCGCGGTGGCTCAAGCCTGTAATCCCAGCACTTTGGGAGGCCGAGACGGGCGGATCACGAGGTCAGGAGATCGAGACCATCCTGGGTAACACAGTGAAACCCTGTCTCTACTAAAAAAATACAAAAACTTAGCCGGGCGAGGTGGCAGGCGCCTGTAGTCCCAGCTACTCGGGAGGCTGAGGCAGGAGAATGGCGTGAACCCGGGAGGCGGAGCTTGCAGTGAGCTGAGATCCGGCCACTGTACTCCAGCCTGGGTGACAGAGCGAGACTCCCTCTCAAAAAAAAAAAAAAAAAAAAAAAAAAAAAAAAAAAAGAAATAAAGGCATTTAACAGTCAGAATTTATAGTATAAAATTAAAATGTGTCTAGAAATACAAAGAAAAAAAGAGATGTATAAATGAGAAAAGGAAAAAAAGTAGATTACTTACAATAGCTAAGGTATGAAATTAACCTAAGTGTCCATCAACAGTTGAATGAACTTTAAAAAGTGGTATATTTACACAATGGAATGCTCTTTATTCCTTAAAATGAAAGAAGTCTTAGAGGTGGGCTCAGCAGTCTGTATCTTAGTAAGCCTTGCAGGGACTCTGGTGCATGCTGAAGTTTGAGTATCACTGAAATGGATAGTGTCAATTTGATTGCTGGGTCACCATGTCTGAATGTTAAGAACATCTGGAGACAGACCAGTAAGTATATTGTAGCTCTTTCTCCAGCCATAACCAGAAAGTCTTTGCTTTCCCTTTGCCTTGCGCCATGATTGTAAGTTTCTTGAAGCCTCTGCAGCTGTGTGAAACTAGAAAAAGATGCACACCCAAAAGCCTCATTACAGTTTTAAACACAGTTGTGGAAAAGAAAGTAACCCAACCTGGTGTGAAGATGAGAATGAATACCTTTATGATGATCTACTTCCAGTTAATAGTGATTCGAGAATTCTTAAGACAGCACTCAGCCACCAATGCCAATGAATAAGATTTTGCATCACAGTTGAAATCTGTTCACCACTCCTTTTGTAGATGTTCTGAATTGTGTACCAGAAGTCAAGCGTTATTGGGATCCCACCCCCAATATTTCAATGTAGCTTCTGTTTTCCCTAAGTGTCGGGCAGTCTGAGAAATAAAAAGAGTACAAAGAATTACAAAGAGAGGAATTTTGCAGCTGGGCCTCCAGGGGTGATGTCACATATTGATAGGACCGTGATGCCCACCTGAGCTGCAAAACAAAGATCATATGCTTCTGATGAAACAGGGCAAGGACAAAAGCAAAGATCACAAGGCAAAGGGCAAAAATTAGAATTACTGATTTTTATTTTCTGAAAGATCTATTGACAGTAATTGCACCCTTAATGCTTTTATTTAGTATGAACTCTCTGATGTTTAATAAGATGTGAGAAGATATTAGTGGCATTCAAAATTTTTTTTTCCAGAGTTGCCCAGGCTAGTATAAATGCTTTCCTTTGCAATAAGGCATGAGCATTGGATAAATGTTTTGCCACACTGTTTATTATAGCAGTTTTCTTCAGTATGAGTTATTTTACCTACAATCAAGTGTGACAGCCATTTAAAGGCTTTATCACATTCTTCACATTCCTAGGATTTCTCATCAGTATGATTTCTTTTATATTCTTTTATATTCAGAAAAGTCTTGAGGTGTTGCCAAAAGCATTGTCACATCTTTCAGGTTGTAGAGTCTGGTTTGTAGAGTCTGTTAAGAATTGAGGATCTATTAGAGGCTTTCCCACATTCTTCACACGTGTATGGTTTCTCTAGAGTGTAAGTTGTCTTATATGTAGTAAGCCTTAAGGACTGGTTAAAGGCTTTGCCACATTCCACACAATTGTAGGAATTCCCTCCAGTATGAATTACATGAATGTTTAGTAAGGATTGAGGAACAGTGAAAAGGCTAGCCACGTTTTTCACATTTGTAAGGTTTCTCTCCAGTATGAATTCTCCTGTGTTTAGTAAGGCTTGAGGATCAGTTGAAGGCTTTGCCACATGCTTCACATTCGTAGGGTTTCTAGTATGAATTACCTTGTGTTTAGTAAGGACTGAGAACTTACTAAAGGCTTTGCCACATTCTTCACATTTGTAGGGTTTCTCTCCAGTATGAATTACCTTATGTTTAGTAAGGATTGAGAACATACTAAACCCTTTGCCACATTCTTCAAATTTGTAGAGTTTCTCTCCAGTATAAATTTTCTTGTGATAACTAAGGTTTGAGGGCCACTTATAGGTTTTGCCACATTCTTCACATTTGTAGAGTTTCTCTCCATTATGAACTACCTTATGTTTAGTAAGGATTAAGAACATACTAAAGCCTTTGCCACATTCTTCACATTTGTAGTGTTTCTCTCCAGTATGAATTACCTTATGTTTAGTAAGGATTGAGAACATACTAAGGCCTTTGCCACATTCTTCACATTTGTAGGGTTTCTCTCCAGTATGAATTTTCTTATGATAACTAAGGGTTGAGAACCAGTTAAAGGCTTTGCCACATTCTTCACAATTGTAGGGTTTCTCTCAAGCATGAATTCTCTTGTGTTTACTAAGGCTTGAGGGCCAGCTGAAGGCTTTGCCACATTCTTCACATTTGTAGGGTTTCTCTCCAGTATGAATTTTCTTATGTTTAGTAAAGATTGAGAACGTACTAAAGCCTTTGCCACATTCTTCACATTTGTAGGGTTTCTCTCCAGTATGAATTTTCTTATGTTTAGTAAGGATTGAGAACATACTAAAGCCTTTGCCACATTCTTCACATTTATAGGGTTTCTCTCCAGTATGAATTTTCTTATGATAACTAAGGGTTGAGGGCCAGTTATAGGCTTTGCCACATTCTTCGCATTTGTAGAGTTTCTCTCCAGTATGAATTTTCTTATGATAACTAAGGGTTGAGGGCCACTTATAGACTTTGCCACATTCTTCACATTTGTAGAGTTTCTCTCCAGTATGAATTACCTTATGGTTACCAAAGACTGAGAAAGAGCTGAAGACTTTACCACATTCTTCACATTTGTAGGGTTTCTCTCCAGTATGAATTTTCTTATGTTTAGTAAAGATTGAGAATGTATTAAAGTCTTTGCCACATTCTTCACATTTATAGGGTTTCTCTCCAGTATGAATTACCTTATGGTTATTAAAGACTGAGAAACAGCCGAAGGCTTTACCACATTCTTCACATTTGTAAGATTTCTCTGCAGCGTGAATTTTCTTATGAAAACTAAGGGTTGAGGACCACTTACAGGCTTTGCCACATTCTTCACATTTGTAAGGTTTCTCTCCAGTATGAATTTTCTTATGATAACTAAGGGTTGAGGGCCACTTATAGGCTTTGCCACATTCTTCACATTTATAGGGTTTCTCTCCAGTATGAATTTTCTTATGATAACTAAGGGTTGAGCGCCACTTATAGGCTTTCCCACATACTTCACATTTGTAGAGTTTCTCTCCAGTATGAATTACCCTATGTGTAGTAAGGATTGAGAACATACTAAAGCCTTTGCCACATTCTTCACATTTGTAGGGTTTCTCTCCAGTATGAATTTTCTTGTGACAACAAAGGGTTGAGAACCACTTAAAGGCTTCACCACATTCTTCACATTTATAGGGTTTCTCTCCATCATGAATTCTCTTGTGTTTAGTAAGGTTTGAGGACCAGCTGAAGGCTTTGCCACATTCTTCACATTTGTAAGGTTTCTCTCCAGTATGAAGTACCTTATGTTTAGTAAGGCTTGAGAACACACTAAAGCGTTTGCCACATTCTTCACATTTGTAGGGTTTCTCTCCAGTATGAATTTTCTTATGATAACTAAGGATTGAGTGACACTTAAAGGTTTTGCCACATTTTTCACATTTGTAGGGTTTCTCTCCAGCATGAATTCTCTTGTGCTTAGAAAGGTTTGAGGACCAGCTGAAGACTTTGCCATGTTCTTTATATTTGTAGAGTTTCTCTCTGGTATGAATTACCTTGGGTTTACTAAGGACTGAGAACTTACTAAAGGCTTTGCCACATTCTTTACATTTGTAGGATTTCTTTCCAGTATGAATTCTCTTATAATAAGTAAGTGTTGAGGACCAGTTAAAGGCTTTGCCATCTTCTTCACATTTGTAGGAATTCTCTCTAGTACAAATTCTTTTATGGTGAGATAGGTGTGAAAGCATGCAAAATGATCTGACATATTCTTTACATTTCAAAAGTTTCTTTCCAGTATGTCTTGTCTTATGTCTGTTTGAATTTGAACGTTTATTAAAGACGTTTGCATATTTGCCACATTGAAATACTTTGCTCTGTGTAGTTGTCAAACTCTGGTCAAGCCGATTATAACCTTTTTTGTGCACCTTACACTCATCCACATTGGTACAATCAATTTTTAACTGTAAATTCTCACGTCCACATTTTTCATATTTTCTCAATATCACTTTTTGGAGAGAATCTTCTATGCCCTGCTCTGGCCAAAGGTCTTGAGCAAAATGAGAACATATAACTGAAAAGAAATAAAAACAACAAATTAGTCCACTTATTAGACTCAGATAAATATAGTTTCCAAATCTAACCTACAAATTATTCAAACTACATAAGCAAGATGACATTGCAAATGACACAGGCCCTAATTCTTCACAGACATATAAATGTAATGAAAACATACAGACCAAAATACGTATGAGGATAATTTATACATGAGTTAAGTGTGTGCAGTGCCTGAATTAAGCCCAATGCAAAGAGCCACATAGAAAAAAGAAAAGTTTGTTAAATTTACCCAATACAACTCTTTCTGCTCCTCAATATTACCTAGTCCCTTCAGAAGTAAATTGTCAACTTGTTTGTTTGTTTGTTTGTTTAAGGAAAGTAAAATATTGGCACATACGATTTAATTTCTGTCTTCCACGGTCCTTACCACACACTGGTTTCTGTCTCCCACGACAAAAAGTGCTGACAGATATGGTGATATACTTTGAAATGACACTTTTGAGTCTGCTGAGACCAAAGGTAAATGCACTGCAGCAGAGCACTGCAGTGCTGCAGAGAGAGAACAGGTGTACCAAGTGATTACTTTTCAGAAGAAACATAAATAATCTCTCTTAACTAAAACTAAACACAAAATTTCAGACAAGACAAATCTGAAGACGTTTGAGAGACCCACATAATCTCTAGCCAAGATCATTATTTTCTGACTGTGCCAGGACAAAGCTACATTATAAACTTTGTGACAGGTAGCCTTTTTAAATGTCCAAATCTCAAAGATTACAATCTATACAAAATAGGGCAATATAATCTCATCAAAAATATTATAAAATTTTCATAAAGAAACCATTAAAATGTATACACTAATTTTAAAAACTGAATAACATTCGGTGAGTGAAATAGGAAAACAAAAGAGTATAGAAAATCAGAAAAATGAGGATAAGAACAAAAATAACCAGTGAATTGTCAATAAAAGATTTGCAGGCCAGAAGAGAACTGCATGATATAGTCAAAGTCCTAAAAAAAAAAAAAAAAAAGAAAAAAAAATAGCAAACAAGTGAGAATAATACCATCAGCAAATTTGTCCTGTCTAATAGGAAAAAACAAACAAAAGAAAGAAACTTTCATAATAACTAAATTCTTAAGAAGTATATTGGGACTGCATATGTCTTCCATAGGAAACATGCCGAAAGCAGTTCTTACCACTGAAAATAACATAATGCAAGAAAAAAATACATTATTTTCTAGAAAAGATATGCACATACAAAAAATTGAATTTCTAGCATTATTCTATAATGGTGCAGAAAAGATTTTTAATTATTCTCTAACATTTGAGAGATAAAAGCATAGGAATTATTATAAACATCTGTTAATGAATATACAACATAAATAGATAAACTTAGCAACATCAGTGACAAATTTAAGGGCAGACATAATCAGGAAGAATTTTTTATGCAACCAAAGTTAATTTTTCACCTGATTAAAATATGTCGTTGTATTTTTAGAGGTTTTATGTAATCCCCAAGATACCACACACATAAAAACTATATACATATACAAAAGAAAAATAAGAAAGTGAAAGCATATCAATACAAAAATCAGAAAGAAACAAAGGAAGACAGAGAGAGAAAATGAGGGACAACATGCAAGAATCAAATAGAATAGGTAATAAAATAAAAGTAACGCCTTCACTTTCCAAAATGTATTTAAATATATGGAAAATTAACTTTCAAATCAACAGATTTTTTATAGATTTATTAACATTTTTTCTTTTGAGACAAAGTTTTACTCTTGTTGCCCAGGCTGGAGTGCAATGAGACTATCTCAGCTCACTGTAACCTCTGCCTTTCAGGTTCAAGAAATTCTCCTGCCTCAGATTCCCAAGTAGCTGGGATTACCAAAGTCCACCAACACGCCCAGCTAATTTTTGTATTTTTAGTAGAGATGGGGTTTCACAATGTTGGCCAGGGTGGTCTGGAACCCCTGACCTCAGGTGATCCACCCACCTTGGCCTCCTGAAGTGCTAGGATTACAGGCATGAGTCACTGTGCATGGCCTAGTAAATATTTTAAATATCAAGAACCAACTTGCCTTTCTACAAGGATCAGTTGAAATCTAATATTAAAAAGGCTCAAAGTAGCAAGATGGAAGTAGACATTTCATGCAAATATTAATCAAATGAGAGTAGAATAAGTCAAAATAATATTACACAAGCTAAATTTTTAGTCAAGGACTCATATTTTATAAAATGCACTTGACAGTGAAACTCCAAAGAGACAAAGAAAGATATTAAAAATAATAGATTAAGTGGGAACCTGTGAAAACTTTGAATACGTGTGTGTGTGTGTGTGTGTGTGTGTGTGTGTGTGTGTGTGCGTCACACAGGATTACAAATATATAAATCAAATACTGACAGAATAGAAGAAACACAAGGAGAGCAATATAATTATAGTAGGATATTATTATACCACACTTCCTGTAATAAAAATCAAAATAGAGGAGGCTGGCAAGATGGCCGAATAGGAACAGCTCTGGTCTGCAGCTCCCAGGGTGATCGACACAGAAGGTGGGTGATTTCTGCATTTCCAACTGAGGTATCCGGTTCATCCCATTAGGACTGGTTGAACAGTGGGTGCAGCTCACTGAGTAGGAGCCAAAGCAGCGTGGGACATTGCCTCACCGGGAAGTGCAAGGGGTTGGGGAACTCCCTCTCCTAGCCAAGGGAAGGGTTTAGGGACTGCACCATGAAGCACAGTGCTCTCCAGCACAGATACTGTGCTTTTCCTGTGGTCTTCATAAGCTGCAGACCAGGAGATTCCCTCCGGTGCCTATGACACCAGGTCCCTGGGTTTCGAGCACAAAACTTGAAAGCACAAAGACTGAACTGGGTGGAGCCTACCGCAGCTCAGCAAGATCAGACTGTATCTCAAGATTCCTCCTCTTTGGGCAGGGCATCTCTGAAAAAAGAGGCAGCAGCCACAGTCAGGGGAATATAGATAAAACACCCATCTCCCTGGGACAGAGCACCTGGGGTAAGGGACAGCTGTGAGTGCAGCTTTAGCAGACTTAAACATCCCTGCTGGACAACTCTGAAGAGAGAAGTGGATCTATCAGCACAGCATTCGAGCTCTGCTAAGGGTCAGACTGCCACCTCAAGTCTCCTGATGCTCTGCTAAGGGTCAGACTGCCACCTCAAGTCTCCTGATTGAGACTCCTGATTGCCACCCGTGTCTCCTGATTGAGAGACACCTCCCAGTAGAAGCTGATAGACACCTCGTACAGGAGAGCTCTAGCTGGCCTTTGGCGGGTGGCCTCTGGGACAAAGCTTCCAGAGGAAGGAACAGGCAGCAATCTTTGCTGTTCTGCAGCCTCCACTGGTGATACCCAGGCAACCAGGGTCTGGAGTGGGCCTCCAGCAAGCTCCAGCAGATCTGCAGCAGAGGGTCCTGACTGTTAAAAGGAAAACAAACAGAAAGGAATAGAAGCAACATGTACAAAAAGGATGTTTACTCAGAGACCCCAACCGAACGTCATCAACATCAAAGACCAAAGGTAGATAAATCCATAAAGATGGGGAGAAGTCAGCGCAAAAAGGCTGAAAATTCCAAAAACCAGAATGCCTGTTCTCCTCCAAAGGATCACAACTCATCACCAGTAAAAAAACAAAACTGAATGGAAAATAAGTCTGATGAATTGACAAACTCAAATTTGACAAATTTCAGAGGTGGGTAATAACAAACTCCTCCAAGCTAAAGGAGCATGTTCTAACCCAATGCCAGGAAGCCAAGAACCTTGAAAAAAAGGTTAGATGGATTGCTAATGAGAATAACCACTTCAGAGAAGAACATAAATGCCTGATGGAGATGAAAAACACAGCATGGCCGGGCGCGGTGGCTCAAGCCTGTAATCCCAGCACTTTGGGAGGCCGAGACGGGCGGATCACGAGGTCAGGAGATCGAGACCATCCTGGCTAACACAGTGAAACCCCGTCTCTACTAAAAATACAAAAACTTAGCCGGGCGAGGTGGCAGGCGCCTGTAGTCCCAGCTACTCGGGAGGCTGAGGCAGGAGAATGGCGTGAACCCGGGAGGCGGAGCTTGCAGTGAGCTGAGATCCGGCCACTGCACTCCAGCCTGGGTGACAGAGCGAGACTCCGTCTCAAAAAAAAAAAAAAAAAAAAAAAAAAAAGAAAAACACAGCATGAGAACTTCATGAAGCATGCGCAAATATCAACAGCTGAATTGATAAAGTGGAAGAAAGGATATCACAGATTGAAGATCAATTTAATGAAATAAAGCAAGAAGACAAGATTAGAGAAAAAAAAGAATAAAAAGAAATGAACAAAGCCTCCAAGAAATATGGGACTATGTAAAAAAAGACCAAATCTATGTTTGATTGGAGTACCTGAAAGTGACAGGGAGAATGGAACCAAGTTGGAAAACACTCTTTAGGATATCATCTAGGAGAATATCCCCAACCTAGCGAGACAGGCCAACATTCAAATTCAGAAAATACAGAGACCACCACAAAGATACTCCTCGAGAAGAGCAACCCCAAGACACAGAATCGTCAGATACACCAAGGTTGAAATGAAAAGAAAACGGTAGAGGGCAGCCTGAAAGAAAGGCTGGGTTACCCATCAAAGTAATCCCATCAGACTAACAATGGATCTCTCTACAGAAACCCTACAAGCCAGAACAGAGTGGGGCCAATACTCAACATTCTTAAAGAAAGGAATTTTCAACCCAGAATTTCATATCCAGCCAAACTAAGCTTCATAAGTAAAGGAGAAAATCCTTTACAGACAAGCAAATGTTGAGAGATTTTGTCACCACCGGGCCTGCCTTACAAGAGCTCATGAAGGAAGCACTGAACATAAAAAGGAAAGACTGGTACCAGCCACTGCAAAAACATACCAAATTGTAAAGACAATTAACACTATGAAGAAACCGTATCAACTAATGGGCAAAATAACCAGCTAGCATCATAATGACAGGATCAAATTCACACATAACAATATTAACCTTAAATGTAAACATGCTAAATGCCCCAATTAAAAGACACAGAATGGCAAATTGAATAAAGAGTCAAGATCCATCGCAGTGATGTATTCAGGAGATCCATCTCACATGAAGAGACACACAGAAGGCTCAGAATAAAGGGATGAAGATCTACCAAACAAATGAAAACAAACAAACAAAAAAAGCAGGGGTTGCAAATCTACTCTCTGATAAAACCAGACTTTAAACCAGCAAAGATCAAAAGAGACAAAGAAGGTCATTACATAATGGTAAAGGGATAAATTCAACCAGAAGAGCTAACTATCCTAAATATATATGCACCCAATACAGGAGCATCCAGATTCACAGAGTTAAGTCCTTAGAGACCTACAAAGAGACTGAGACTTCCATATAATAACAGGAGATTTTAATACCCTGCTGTTAGATCAATGTGACAGAAGGTTAACAAGGATATCCAGGACTTGAACTCAGCTCTGCACCAAGCAGACCCAATAGACATCTACAGAACTCTCCACCCCAAATCTACAGAATATACATTCTTCTCAGCACCACATCTAAAATCACTCCTCAGAAAACGGAAGAGAACAGAAATTACTACAAACTGTCTCTCGGACCACAGTGCAATCAAATTAGAACTCAGGATTAAGAAACTCACTCAAAACTGCACAACTTACATGGAAACTGAACTACCTGCTCCTGAATGACTACTGGGTAAATAACAAAATGAAGGCAGAAATAAGATCAAGTCAGCTTCATCCCTGGGATGCAAGACTAGTTCAATATACATAAAACAATTAACATAATCAATCACATAAACAGAACCAGTGACAAAAACCACATGATTATCTCAAAAGATGCAGAAAAGGTCTTCAACAAAATTCAACAGTCTTCATGCTAAAAACTCACAATAAACTAGATATAGATGGAACGTATCTCAAAATAATAAGAGCTATTTATGACAACCCCCACAGACAATATCATACTGAGTGGGCAAAAACTGGAAGCATTCCCTTTGAAAACTGGCACAAGCCGGGCACGGTGGCTCAAGCCTGTAATCCCAGCACTTTGGGAGGCTGAGACGGGCGGATCACAAGGTCAGGAGATCGAGACCATCCTGGCTAACACGGTGAAACCCCGTCTCTACTAAAAAATACAAAAAACTAGCCGGGCGAGGTGGCGGGCGCCTGTGGTCCCAGCTACTCCGGAGGCTGAGGCAGGAGAATGGCGTAAACCCGGGAGGCGGAGCTTGCAGTGAGCTGAGATCCGGCCACTGCACTCCAGCCTGGGCGACAGAGCCAGACTCAGTCTCAAAAAAAAAAAAAAAAAAAAAAAGAAAACTGGCACAAGACAGGGGTGCCCTCTCTCACCACTCCTATTCAACACATTACTGGAGGTTCTGGTGACGGCAATCAGGCAAGAAAAAGAAATAAAGGATATTCAAATACGAAAAGAGGAAGTCAAATTGTCTGTATTTGCAGATGACATGATCATATATTTAGAAAACACCATTGTCTCAGCCCAAAATCTCCCTAAGCGGATAAGCAACTTCAGCAAAGTCTCAGAATACAAAATCGATGTGCAAAAATCATAAGCATTCCTATATCCTATACATCAATAATAGAGAGTCAAATCATGAGTGAACTCCCATTCATAATTGCTACAAAGAGAGTAAAATACCTAGCAATACAACTTACAAGGGATGTGAAGGACCTCTTCAAGAACTGCAAACCACTGCTCAAGAAAATAAGAGAGGACACAAAAAATGTAAGAACATTCCATGGCCAGGCGCAGTGGCTCATGCCTCTAATCCCAGAACTTTGGGAGGCCGAGACGGGCAGATCACAAGGTCAGGAGATCGAGATCATCCTGGCTAACACTGTGAAACCCCGTGTCTACTAAAAATACAGAAAATTAGCTGGGCATGGTGGCGGGTGCCTGTAGTCCCAGCTACTCGGGAGGCTGAGGCAGGAAAATGGTGTGAACATGTCAGGCAGAACTTGCAGTGAGCTGAGATCGAGCCACTGCACTTCAGCCTAGGCAACAGAGTGAGACTTCGTCTCAAAAAACAAACAAACAAACAAACAAACAAAAAACAGAAAACAAAATGCAAGAACATTCCATACTCATGCATAGAAATAATCAATATCATGAAAATGGCCACACTGCCCAAAGTAATTTATAGATTCAGTGCTATCCCCATCAATCTCCCATTGACTTTCTTCACAGAATTAGAAAAAACTGCTTTAAATTTCATATGGAACGAAAAAAAAGCTCATATAGCCAAGACAATCCTAAGTAAAAAGAACAAAGCTGGAGGCATCATGCTACCTGACTTCAAACTATACTACAAGGCTATAGTAACCAAAATAGTATGGTACTGGTATCAAAACAGAAATATAGACCAATGGAACAAAGAGGCCTCAGAAATAACACCACTCATCTACAACCACCTGATCTTTGACAAAGATGACAAAAACAAGCAATGGGGAAAGGATTCCCTATTTAATAAAAGGTGTTGAAAAAAATGGCTAGCCATATGCGGAAAACTGAAACTGGTCCCCTTCCTTACACCTTATACAAAAATTAACTCAAGATGAATGAAAGACTTAAATGTTAACACCCCAAACCATAAAAACCCTAGAAGAAAACCTAGACAGTACTATTCAGGACACAGGCATGGACAAAGACTTCATGACTAAAACACCAAAAAAAAATGGCAACAAAAGCCAAAATTGACAAATGGAACCTAATTAACTAAAGAGCTTCTGCACAGCAAAGGAAACTATCATCAGAGTGTACAGGCAACCTACGGAATGGGAGAAAAATTATGCAATCTATCCATCTGACAAAGGGCTAATATCCAGGATCTACAAAGAACTTAAACAAATTTACAAGAAAAAAAAAAAAAAACCACCCCACCAAAAAGTGGGCAAAAAGGATCTAGAACTAGAAATACCATTTGATCCAGCAATCCCATTACTGAGTATATACTCAAAAGATTATAAATCATTCTACTATAAAGGCACATGAACTCGTATGTTTTTTGCAGCACTATTCACAATAGAAAAGACTTGGAACCAACCCAAATGACCATCAGTAATATACTGGATAAAGAAAATGTGGCACATATACACCATGGAATACTATGCAGCCATAAAAAAAAAAAAAGAGTTCATGTCCTTTGCAGGGACTTCGATGAAGCTGGAAACCATCATTCTCAGCAAACTAACACAAGAACAGAAACTGAAACACAGCATGTTCTCACTCATAAGTGGGAGTGGAACAATGAAAACACAGGGACACAGGAAGCGGAACATCACACGGGGTCCTGTCAGGGGGTGGGGGACTAGGGGAGGGATAACATTAGGAGAAATACCTAATGTAGATAATGAGTTGATGGGTGCAGCAAACCCCCATGGCACGTGTATACCTATGTAAGAAACCTGCACGTTCTGCACATGTACCCCAGAATTTAAATTATAATAAAAAATCATGGCATAAACCCGGGAGGCGGAGCTTGCAGTGAGCTGAGATCCGGCCACTGCACCCCAGCCTGGGCGACAGAGCAAGACTCCGTCTTAAAAAAAAAAAAAAAAAAAAAAAATCAAAACAGAATATCAATAAGGAAACAGACTAATTAAAAGTGGTATAAAACAACTATTTCTGACAGAGGTATAAAGAACACTCGTACACACCTTTCTCAATAGTTCATACAATATATTTCTTGATAGACCATCTCTTAGGCCAAACAAGAAGTCTCACCAAATTTTTTAAAACTGAAATTTTATGAATTATTTTCTATGACTAAACTCGAATGTGAGTATACAACAACAACAACAACAACAACAACACCTGAAAAACAAACAAATGATCAAAAAAAACCCAAATATGCCAGGCACGGTGGCTCATGCCTGTAATCCCAGCACCTTGGAAGGCCAAGGCAGGCAAATCACAAGGTCAGGAGATCAAGACCATTCTGGCCAACACAGTAAAACCCTGTCTCTACCAAAATACAAAAAAAAAGCGAGGCTTGGTGGCACACACCTGCAGTCCGAGCTACTTGGGAGGCTTAGGCAGGGAAATCGCCTCCACCAAGAGGTGGAGGTTGCAATGAGCTGAGATCATGCCACTGCACTGCAGCCTGGTGGTACAGCAAGACTCCATCTCAAAAAAAGCAAAAATAAGGGCCGGGCGCGGTGGCTCAAGCCTGTAATCCCAGCACTTTGGGAGGCCGAGACGGGCGGATCACGAGGTCAGGAGATCGAGACCATCCTGGCTAACACGGTGAAACCCCGTCTCTACTAAAAAAATACAAAAACCTAGCTGGGTGAGGTGGCAGGCGCCTGTAGTCCCAGCTACTCGGGAGGCTGAGGCAGGAGAATGGCGTAAACCCGGGAGGCGGAGCTTGCAGTGAGCTGAGATCCGGCCACTGCACTCCAGCCTGGGTGACAGAGCTAGACACCGTCTCAAAACAAACAAACAAAAAAATATATACATATATATATGAATTTAACAAAACACTCGAGCATGCTCTTAAGCAAAGGTTGTAATGTTAATATTGTAAAGAGGTTCAAACTGCTCAATATATTCTACAAATTTAATGAAATGTTTTTCAAATTTCTCATTGCATTTTTGAAAAAATAGAAACAGCACCCTAATACACTTAAACTATCTGATAAAAGAGGAAGAAAACAATCTTATTTACAATAGCACTAAAATAATAAATATCTGAGAACAAATTTAACTGAGGAGGTGAAAAAGTTTTCAAGTGAAATATTTATCAATGAAAAATAATGAGAACACAAACAAATTTAAATATATTTTATGTCTATCAATTCAAAGAATAAATGTTAAAATGCCATATTATCCAAAATGATCTCCAGATTCAATGAACTCTCTATCAATATTACAGTTTTTTTTTCACAGTAATAAAAAATACAATCATAAAATTTACATGAAACTACAAGAAAGTGAATAGGCAAAGCAATCTTGAAGAAAAAGAAAAAAGCAGGACATCATACTTTATACTTTCAAACTATATTTCAAGACTATAGTAATAAAAACAGGAGAAATGTGCAGAAAAATGAGCCAAAAAAACCCAATGATACAGAAACCACTAGTCTCACATTTCAGAGATGATGGAAAAAGAGAATGTAAAAGATAGTTTAACATGAAGTATCTTAAAATTATGCAGATATCTGTGTGTCCACAAAAACAAACAAACAAAAGTCAGATTGTACACTCTCTTGTACGCCATGAACAGTACTTTGGCTGTCACTGTAAACTTGAAGATTACTGAAGGGAAAGAATTCTTAGAAATTTTGAAAGCATAAGATAGAAGATGCCCCTGTGTGAGAGAAAATTTAAAAAATAAAAATAAAAATTAGGCTTTCCAGAAACTATTTATTTGGAACACAGCTTCCGTATCACTTTAAGGACTGGCTTTCTCCTTGACCTTGGACCTCTCATGCATGTCATCTATTGTATTCATTCTCACCTACCTGGGGGTTCTTCCACCATCTCATATCTCTTCACATTCCAGGGCTCTTTTCCTTGCTCCAGAAAAATGATCAGGTCTGGCTTAAAGGCAGCAATACCTGTTTTATTAAAAATGAACAATATGTATCTTGCTCATATTCTCCAATTACCAACTTGGTAATGTGCTCAGTAAAGAGGATGTAATAGAATATTCTAATACATTTATCCCAAAATAGTAAACTATAAAACGTTGGGAAAAAGGTTTATGGGGTGCCTGTATAAACTGGCCACAAAAATATGGGACAATAAGTTGTGGAAAGACACAGGAGGTCTCTGAGGAAAGCCTCCTTACTACCGTCACGTTCCCATGACCACAGCATGACCTGCTCTCTTATTTATAAACACCGTGCTCAAGGAGAAAGATACTCCTTTGAAGCATTGGAATGTGGCCAGATATGCTGGCTCCCAGTTAGGCCCACTCCCCACAGCTGCTCTCTAATAAGTTAAAGAATAAATCAGTAGTTAAGTTTATGCTGCTTCAGCACAAAGAAAATTTACCCAAACTACCACTACTATAGATTAGGTATATGACACACCGCCTCCCTTTCACCGTTTCACCCCTGAACATCTGCTTCTTAGATCTAAGTGACTGTACTCCATAAATAGTGTGGAGACCAGAACTTGATGCCTTTTGCAGCCTCCAAAAGTGCAACTGGCCTCCTGGCACCCCACCCTTCATGCACTCTTAACCTGACTCTTCTCATTTCTTCATCGCCACTGGACTTCATGTACCCTACAGGTGGTGGTGAAGCTGGTCCCCAACAGTAACAGAAATTTCTAAATATTTAGAAAATACTCTAATTTTGCAGTTTCTTAATTTTATCACCTGGTACTACTGAATTAAAACTTGGGGGTTGCCAGTAAACATTTGAAATTACCATTAATCTAAAGTGAAGGACACAGATCAGCTCAAAAATGTGGTAAGTTCAGGTCAAAATGAAACATCTTGAAATTTTTTTTCTATATGGAAAAATCCCCATGATTTTCTTGAAAACAGAAATCTGTAAGCATAAATTATCAAAAAGAAATTATACAAAAAAGAAATGGTGTTGGGAGCTGAAAGCCGGAGGGTTGTGACCCACTCAGCATTCCACTGGAGGCTATATGATCAAACAGTAAACTGTTTATCATGAATGCAAAATGTGGGCAAACTCGCTTCTGCTCCTGCCACCAGAAGGTACACTGAGGGCAGTCACTCCCTGGTGCCATGTTTCTTGAGGTTATCTACTGTAACATCTGGAGACCACTGTTCAAAGAATGGAGTCATGCAGGCCTGCACTAAGCCAAGCAGCTGAGCACAACCTCCCCCTTCTCCCTATCTCCTTGATTCAATAAATATGAAGGGCTATAGAGGCTCAGGGCCCTTATTACTAGAAGCAAAGAGGCCCCTGACCCCTTCTTCCAAATATACTCTTTTATCTTTGTCTTTATTCCCACATTCATCCCCCTTTGTTCAGTCCAATAAGGTCCGCAGCAAAGCGGCATCCACACACAGGGACTTCGAGGATGTGAATGAAGAAAGTCTGCTGGAGCAGAAGTGAAATTGACCAGATGAACGGGGACCCTGGGACAAAACTGCCAGAAGTGGATATAAGGTCAGTGTTCTAAAGAAATACTGGGAATGGGAACTTTCTGAATCAAGGTAACATGAGCAGAATTTGTCTGTTGAAGAAACACGTTATGTGCAGTTGCTTAAAGTTCTGTTGAAACAGTCTGGAGCTCAAGTTAATTCACAGACATTAAGCTTCTGCAGGAGGTTATTAAGCATAACTTATGGTTTCTGCAGGCAGGCACTATCAATGAGGAAAACTGGAATAGAGTAGGAGACAGATTGAAATTGGCTCATCAAAAAGGTCTTAAAGTAGACCCTTCTGTTTTGTCTGCTTGGGGTTTGGTTTGCACAGTCCTACTGCCGCTGTCTCCTTCTTATTCTGTCAGACAACAGGAGTCAGGTTCTGAGTCTCAAGAATTAAAAAGATTATTTGTTCCTCCGACAATGCCTATTGAAAATAATGAGCAAAAGAAAGGAGAGAATTGGCCACTTGCTAAGCAGGAAACAGGAGAGAATTGGTCTCTGCCACCCCCTGCAATAACAGAAGTAGAAACCCCCATACAAAATAATTTTGCATGCTGCTGCTGTGGCTGGGGAGCCTTTAGGACCTTGTGCTTTTCCTATTACTGTGAGGACTGATCCAAACAATCCGCAACGTCTTTTACATGAGCACACTCCTGTACAGTTTAAATTACTAAAAGAATTAAAAGCTAGTGTGGTTAATTCACTATAGGGCTGTTAGAATCGGTGTTTAGTGTCATGCACCGCCCACCCTTTCATATAAAACATTTGGCTGCACTTGCTTATCCACCAGGACACAGCTGACATGGAGCTTAAATTGGCAAGAAATGTGTGCAGACCAGGCGAGGCAGAATCAAGTCGCTGGTCAAGGAAACATTACAGAGGAAATGATGACAGGCAGTGGCCCATTTTCAGATCTGGTACAACAATTAACATTCCCAGAGGCTGCCTGCCTTAGCCACCAAGCACACTTGGAGAACAATTCCTGAAGAGGGAGTTCCAGTGCAGTCTTTCTACATATCACGCAGGGATCATGAAAGCCTTATGCACAATTTATTGCATGGCTGCTAGAGGCAGTGTGGCATCAGATCCCTCATGCCCCGGCTCCAGAAATGCTTACCATAATTCTAACCTATGAAAACCCAAATGCAGATTGCAAGCGAGTAATGGCTCCCGTGAGATCCACAAAAAGCTTGGGGAATTATCTTAAAGCTTGTCAGAATGTAGGAATTTGATTTCATTGTTCTACAATGTTAGCGCAAGTAATAGCTAGTTTAGCAGTTGACAGATCTAAAAGGAGCCAAGAGTCAAACCTTCAAGTGGAAAAATGTTATAATTGTGGAAAAACCGGACATTTCAAAAAGGGATGTCACCAGATCTCAGGACAGAAAGGACCTCACAATGCAGTGCCCCCAACCCTGAGCAGAAAAAACACCAGGACTCTGTCCTCACTGTAACAAAGGGAATCACTCGGGTGTAACAATGGCAATCATTGGGCTAATCAGTGCTGCTTGAATGACACCCCCCTGTTGGGAATCGAGAAGGGGCCCTGGACCCAGGCCCCTCAAACAATGAAGGTATTCCCAGTTCAGACCACAACCCCATATAAAGGGTTGGTCCCAGGAGAAACATTGATTTCCTCTCCCCAGGAACACCAGGAAGTACTGGATTAGATCTCCCAGTCAGAGAAAGAATTACATTAGTCGCAGGAGACAAACCTACCAAAGTACCCAATGTTATTTGGGGACCTATACCAGCAGCATACATGGGACTAATTTTAGGCAAAAGCTGCCTTAACTTGCAAGGCATCACTGTAGTCCAAGGAGTAGTTGACTCTGATTATGAAGGAGAAATTCAAGTAGTTTTAATGTCACAAGATCTTTGGGTTTTTGAACCAGGGGAATATATAGTGTAAATATTGCTTATGTCCTGCAAATTACACCCTTCTCCACAAAAGGAGAAATGAAGAAATAAAGGGTTTGGGAGCACAACTACATGAGAAACCCATCTATCACAACCCATAGTCTCTAATAGACCCACCTGTGTAGTGCAAATTAAAAGAAATTTTATGGGCTTATGGAAACAGGAGCTGATGTGTCAGTAATATCCAGTAAGGATTAGCCCGTATCTTGGCCCATTAAGGGGTGCATACCTGGGCTATGGATTCCTGTTAATCTGTCCGAGCCTTGGGCTGCCACCCCCTCTCTGCACTTCATGAAACTTCTTCTAATTCAACTTACTCATTGTGTCCGTAGAGCCTTAGGCATAATAGTTTTTGCTATTGTTTCCTTGGTCACACTAATAACTTCTGTTGTGATGTCCTCTGTAGCTTTGCATAGTTCTATTCAACAGTTCTACGGTGAGGAGAACAAGTACAAAGCTTCAATTGCAACAGCAATTGTGTTCTCATTTAAATCACACTCATATTTGTGTAACCAACTTAGAATATAACCAAAGTGAGTATCCATGGGAACTTGTGAGAGCCCATTTGCAGGGAACTTTCACATCCAACATCACCTTTGACACTGGTGAATTACAAAACAAAATTCTTGATTTAAATAGGTAAACTCAAGAGTTTCAGCCTTCTTTAGAAGACTGGACCGAATTCCAGAAAGGCTTGGAGAGCCTCAATCATTGGACCTATCTAAAGCACCACATTAAAATCTCATATGTAGTTCTTGGGGTAATGCTGTTCTGTCTCTGTTTTCTGTTCAGTCTGTAAAATTGGATGGACCAGCAATCAGAAAATGACAGCTGCCCAACCTGGCCTTACATTTATTCGATTAATGCATAAACAGAAAGGGGGAAATGTTAGGAGCTGAAACTCTGAGGGTCATTCCACTGGAAGGAATATGATCAAACAGTAAACTGTTTATAATGAATGCAGAATGTGGGCAAACTTGCATCTGCTCCTGCCACCAGAAGGTACACTGAGGGCAGTCACCCCCTGGTGCCATGCTCCTTGTGGTTATCTACTGGAACATCTGGAGAGTACTGTTCAAAGAATAGTCATGCAGGCCTGCATTAAGTCAAGCGGCTGACCACAACCTCCTTCTGCTCCCTGTCTCCTTTACTCCATAAATATGAAGGGATATAGAAGCTCCGGTCGCTTGTTCACTAGAAGCAAGGAGCCCCCTGACTCCTTCTTCCCAATATACTCTTTTGTCTTTGCATTTATTCTCGCGTTCATCCTCCTTTGTTCAGTCCAATAAGGTCTGCAGCAAAATGAAACCTGTAGCATACACTAGGAATTGCATATTAAAGTTATTCTCACCCAGGAAGACCAGGTTTCTGTAGTTCTCTAACATCACATTTCTATATAAATTCTGCTGTGCAGTGTCCAGGAATTGCCACTCCTCCAGAGAGAATTCTACGGCCACATCCCTAAATGTCAGAGATCCCTGAAAAACACAAACAAACACTCATACTTACCAATTGGTCATGGGCAGAATTTTTAATTTCACTCAAGGTAAAAAGGAGAGAGTAAAGAGAGCTGGTTCTGACTCATAAGCAGGATGGAAATTATTCAATAAAATAGTTTTCAACACAGAAATATTCTCTAATGTTTTCTCTAACTCTGACAAAAGAAAGTGGTATAAGATCCATAACATCAGTGTATATGTAGTATTTTTCTGGATAATAAAGTATAAATTGGGGAAATAAACACTAGCACATACAATTTTGAGTGCTGTATTTACATCATACAGAATTAATTGTGTGCCAGGCATGGTGGCTCATGCCTGTAATCCCAGCACTTTGGGAAGCTGAGGCGGGCAGATCACCTGACGTTGGAAGTTCGAGACCAGCCTGACCAACATGGAGAAAGTCTCTACTAAAAACACAAAATTAGCCAGTCGTGGTGGCATATGCCTGTAATCCTAGCTACTCAGGAGGCTGAGGTAGGAGAATCACTTGAATCCGGGAGGTGGAGGTTGCGGTGAGCCGAGATCACACCATTGCACTCCAGCTCGGGCAACATTAGCGAAACTCCATCTCAAAAAAAAAAAAAGGAATTAATTGTATTTTTCAGATGAAAAAGACATAGTTTTATATATTATTCAGATGGAATAGACATGTTAAGTTAGAAGGTATCAGTCCAATTTTAATGTGTACAATAAGGTAGAGATCCTGTTAACGCAGCTTTTTTTTTTTTTTTTTTCAGAAGTTCTAGGATAAAGTCTGAGTTGCTGAATTTCTAATAAGCTCATCAGTATGCCAATGATTTTGGCACAAAAAGATTATTTGGTCAAACATCCAGTAATTGAATGAGCCTGTGTTTTTCTCAATTTTTCTGGTTTGTAGACAAAGGTGAGAGCCTTCATTTTCCAAAAACAGACAAATGCAAAGGAAACCTAAGAAAGAAGGGCAGCTGCCAGATTAAATGTGGTGGTTTGTTCACATCAGCTGCATAAAGATACCTAATAATGAAGAGAGGCCGGGTGCGGTGGCTCACACCTGTAATCCCAGCACTTTGGGAGGCCGAGGCAGGCGGATCACGACGTCAGGAGATCGAGACCATCCTGGCTAACACGGTGAAACCCCGTCTCTACTAAAAAATACAAAAAACTAGCTGGGCGAGGTGGCGGGTGCCTGTAGTCCCAGCTACTTGGGAGGCTGAGGCAGGAGAATGGCGTGAACCCAGGAGGCGGAGCTTGCAGTGAGCAGAGATCATGCCATTGCACTCCAGCCTGGGCGACTGAGCGAGACTCTGTCTCCAAAAAAATAATAATAACTAAGAGAAAAATAATTCTATAGTGAAAAAATGTGTCAGAGACCTTATCGACTAAGTGATTTATTAACATCAACTACACTAGAACAAACTTTTATAATGTCCTGATGCACCCAGAAGGACACAGCATTGTTGCTGAGATACTGCACCCTGAAAGATAAATCATAGTGTGAATTTGACCATAAGGAAACATTAGTTTTATGGAAAGTTCAAGATAGAGATATCTCCCATGTGCTGTAATGTTTAATAGTGATTTTAAGTAGTCTTTCTTTAGCACTGTAGAGAGCAGGTATCTCCTAACAATTCTTTAAGAATTTTCTCGGTAACAAATACCATACTGCTTCAATGAGTGTTTTCTTAATCCTGTACTGCATAGACATAATAAAGAACACAGATGAAACCTCAACATTACATGTTCTCTGTCTTCACTAAAAACACCAGCTTTTCCTCGATAGGTATTTGGAGTATCTACACCTTCCATGTTCAACAGCCACAAAGGGACATTTTTAATATTGCAGATTATAAATTCACAGTGATATTTCTGCATGGCATATAAGAAGCGGTGATATAGAAAAGGCTCTGGTATATAGAAAAAATGTATATTTTTCAGAGACTTTGATTATTGTAAGAATTTTTTAAAGTAGTTAAGAAAAACTCATTAGGGAGTAAAAACACAAGTACAGAAGTACACGTTTACAAGTACTAAACGCATGTTTCCTGGAGGAAGCAGAGTGGACACAGATCTTGATCTGAGACATGTTTAGCTGTAAAAGAAAAGGCCATTTTTTTTTCTCTTTCTCCTCCTTCTCTAGGATTCTTTCTCAGATAAAATGTTCTGGACAAGTTACACCGGCATCTTGAGAATATGCCTTTAAAAGTGTCAGTACCAGAGGTCTACCTGCTGTCACCACATCCACAGGCAGAAGGACCAACACAGAAAAACTCCATCCATTTGTGTCCTTTATAGCAGAAAAGACTAACAAAGAGTAGCTCCACAGAGATAAAAATATGCTTTTCTTTATTTTGTCCTCAGGAGCCATCCCCTGACACAGGCACCAGCAATTTCTGCTACAGATCTCTGACATTAATGGAAATAAGGGCCATGCTGTACTGTTCCTACCAAATCCAAACAGAATAGGTTCTTGGACCACCCTTTAATGCAAAGATGGAACTTAACTGTCATGAATGTATTTTGAATTCCTCATACTTGATTCTGGCCTCACCTTAGAGTCACATGAGCCACTTAATTACAACAACATGGATGCTTCCACCTGAACAATAAACAGAATCCATGGGCAGGGCACAAGTAAAAAGAGTTCTGCAAAATGGCCAGGTGATACTAATTAGAAGCCTGGGCTGATAACCCCTTAATTAAGCATTTCCTCTCAAGCTCTAATGAGCTTATAAAATCACTTGGTAATTTTGGTCCCACTCTATGAAACGTAATTCTGAGGTATGGAAAGGGTCCATAAACGGGTCTTTTAAACAAGTGCCCTGTCAATCATGATGTTGCTCCCCCTGGGCTTATTATTAGCATTAGTTAGAGAAATGAGGCACAACAGAGTCCCTTACATGCACCACTCTTGTCACAACACAAATACTTCTGGTACAAATGAAAACAATCATTCTTCATCCTAAAGTATTATATTCTTTGCTGTCTCTTTAAAGTTTACAGAGAAATAAAAAGCAATTTCTGAGTAAGTCTGCGTTTGGAGAACATGTGCACATGTACTAATGCAGTCTTTATTAAGCAGGTACTATGGGCTCAATAGGATGTTACAGAGCACTGTGATAGCACATTATGTGGTTTAATCCTAATAACACCCTGTGAGTTGATACTAAGTGTTCAATAATTCCAAGGCTTTAAAGGACCCAGCATTTTTATTTCTATTTCTGTTGATCTGTCACTGATTTTTTTCAAAAAATGCATAGAATAAAAGCTAAATATACACAGATGAAAGGGATACAGATGGAAAGAGTTTAATAAAATTTAGATAAATTTTTATTGTGTTTATATTTACTTTCTTGTGACTTGTGAATCAACTACTAGATCTGCAGGAACAGAAAACAAGCTGCTCAATAATGTCTCTGCAAGCTCTGGTTTTAATAAAAAATTTGAAAAGTAAGATCCTATAATGCATACTTTATATTTCCCATTTATCTGTTTTTAAGTTTCAGAAAATATTGAGCACCAGCTCTAAAAAGGCAACAGGATTCATGACCCAAAACTCTGATCTCTTCTAATCAGTTCTTTGAGGCAAGACTCCAGGGTAGAGCCAGACATAAATAAGGACTCCAAAAATGGTGAATATGAACAAGGCTGGGGCAGAGTGTAGAGCCGATGTACAATTCTGTTCTCTATGCCACTGGGGGGTATTGTCAGTTCTTTTTTTTAAAGCTTACTTAAGTAAACTTAAATCTGAGTTTGTATAATTTTAATCTTTTTTAGCCACTGCCCTGTAAATTTTATATATAATATACTTATACTAATACTAATACACTAATAGGCAGTTCAAAAAAAAAATCCCTTAAGGTTTTCTAGAATAATTTTTTTTAGAAGAAAAATAAGTATTCACCCAGGCTGGAGTGCAGTGGCTGGATCTCAGCTCACTGCAAGCTCCGCCTCCTGGGTTTACGCCATTCTCCTGCCTCAGCCTCCCAAGTAGCTGGGACTACAGGCGCCCGCCACCTCGCCCGGCTAGTTTTCTGTATTTTTTAGTAGAAAGGGGGTTTCACCGTGTTAGCCAGGATGGTCTGGACCTCCTGACCTCGTGATCCGCCCGTCTCGGCCTCCCAAAGTGCTGGGATTACAGGCTTGAGCCACCGCGCCCGGCCCGAAAAATAAGTATTCTTAGCAGGGTAAAAGAAATACAAATAATAATAACGACTCTTCTGTTTATAAGTTCAGGTGTAGACATCAGAAACCACAATATAAAGAAAGTGGCTCAAATAAAGCCCAAGTTTTTTGTACATATCTATTTATTGTACCCACCATCTGATGCATAATTCAACCACTTTTCCAGTTGCTATTCTAGACTAAAACTGCCAGGATGGTAGGAACCATGACTGCTTCATCTATTTTTCCTCTTTTTTCTGTCTTTCTTTAATTTTTTTTTTTCTTTTTCTGAGACTGAGTCTCACTTTTTTGCCCAGGCTGGAGCACAATGATGTGATCTTGACTCACTGCAGCCTCCTCCTCCCAGGTTCAATAGATTCTCCTGTCTCAGCCTCCCAAGTAGCCCGGACAACAGGCATGAGCCACCACACCCGGATAATTTTGGTATTTTTACCAGAGATGGGATTTCACCATGCTGGCCAGGCTGGTCTAGAATTTCCTGACCTCAGGTGATCTACCCGTCTTGGCTTCCCAAAGTGCTGGGATTACAGGTATGAGCCACTGCACCCAGCCTTTTTCATCTATTTTTTTATGACTATATAAAATGGAAACAATTAGTTTATCTGTTTGAGCCTCCAGCCCTCCTGATTTTTTACCCAAGTACCAGGGAACTGGAAAAACTCTCATCTGGGTACCAATCAAAGATACTTCTTGTATAAGGGGAGAAACAAACACAAGATGACTCATTTCTCTCACACTAGGACAGAAGTAGAATTAACCACTCTTATCAGCCTGACACAATTCTGTTCTGGACATCCTCAAATGTCTCAAAGATTCACAGGTGATTGTGAGAGGGTTCCCAGTGACCCTGGGCTGATGGTCCAACGATAAGCCAGGCACAGAAGACTCAGGATGATTCTAAATAAAAAATAGAACTACTTTGGCTGAACTCCAGAATCTGGGTTGTCTGTCCTGATTTGCTAGCTGTCCTGATTTGCTAGCTGTTGGGTAAGTAGAAGGACAAGAATACTTTACTCTAGTATCACATTTTACAGGTAGGTATAGTTGTGGTCGTGGCTCTGGATACTTTGTGGCCTTAAGATGCTTGTTTACCCTTACAGATGCTGCCATCAGATTCCATTTATTCCTGGAGCCTCTCACATAACTGTGGCAGGTTAATGACGAAGATGTGAAAAGGTCAAAAAGACACATCAAAAGAGGAATTTTAAAATGTCCACGTTGATATCTCACAATGCAGAAAATATCTCCTGTTGGTTTTCTGTAAATTCTCAATCCAAAGTCAGGCCCTGCCTTGTAAATCCCAGCAGAGGCCAGACCTAATTTGCTGATTCTAGCTGAAATCAACCTCACTCTGCATTTTTGGGTGACACAGCAAGTAGAGTGAAATCAAAGGAGAAATCCCCTCATAGAGGCTGCTCTAGAATATTCTAAATAATATTTTACCTTTAAAAAGCTGACACAAAATGAACATAAGAAGACAGTTTATTTGGGTCAAGCTTAAAGATTTTAACTTGAGACAAAATATTCAAATTGCCTGGAATCTACATTTTGATTAGCAGCACTTACAAGTGGATTTGTAAAGGTAAAAAAGAGGAACAGTGAGTGAGCTGACACAAAATTGGTTGTGAGAGATTCTTATTTATGCAAAATAACTTTAATAATTGATTGGATATACATCGTTAAGGTTAAGGATATGGAATATAGTGTCCAGTGTGGAATTATTAGTTTAATTTATAGCTACTTGTGGCAATAGTGAGCAGTCTCAAGAGATACATATATAGCTAAAAAAAGGGGGTGAAAAACACAATTGTGCTCTCATTTTAATGTCTGAGTTTGATACCTAAAAGGACTTGCATTCCTCATATATAAAATTTTTTTTTCTTTTCAATTCTGAAGACCTAGATTTAGAATATGGAGTTGCAAATTCAGGTCCTGCATGGGTAAAGTAGCAGCAATGTTCAGGTAAATGTTACCTGAACATTTGTGAGCACTTTAGCATGAGGAGGGAGGGAGAAGTGGAGATTCTCATGTCTACAGGTCTACTCAATGCACATATTTTACTCTGATTGGGTTTCGGTGCCCCATGGTCACTGAATCAGTTTCAGGTCTGAAGACACAAGTCATGGAAAGAGGTAAAATAGTTAATATCTGACCTATGAAGTTTGTAGAAATCTGTTCTAGCCTCTCTAAAAGTGACTGTAGAGGATGATAGATACCAAGTAGGTACAGACACAATTCCACCTGCATATTTAGGGGACAGCATGCACTTCGCAGCACAATTGTGAATTGACTGGAAGCCTGAGCAGAAAAGGCCTATCTAGACTAAAGCTTAGTTGGCACCTTATGTGTTTACATTACGTCTGGTAATTCTAGACAAGGTTTGGAAAATATAATTAGAAGCAAACTTTTCTTCAGTCCCAGAGGAACTCCACAATAACAGAACAGAAAGAAAACTGTTTTATTACACAATTATATGTGAATGTAACATGTATTAACAGTCAATTTGCTCAAGAGATTGCAAAGACAGAAAGACAGTCACCATAATTCATCTAAAAGTAGAATTTACAACACCATGTCATACATAGTTCATCATAAATTCACCTGGTAGTTAGGAAGGCCATCTCTGTATGCTAATCCGTTATAATCAATGACAAAATAAACTTTTCACATCTTCATGACTGGAGGTAGTTTTCAACTTGAACCCCGGTGCCTGCTGAAAGTAGGCTTTAACTGTTCGACAAAAATTGTTGATTTGGGTGCTATCCTTTTGGCTATTTACATTTTAAAGCAATAGCTCTCTACTCCCTGAGCACTGGGCTAGAGTATTCCTGCTTTCCCTCTCCTGGTGGCTAGTGTACTCTCTTGACCCCATCATCTGCCACTGAGGAACAGCCCACAGCACAGGGCTCACAGCTGGAAACTGGCATCTTAGGTGAACCCCAATTGCCACAGCAGCACTCCAGCGCCACATCAGAGAGTGAAGCCTGAGCAGCAGGAGGAGAGCCTGCAGACCTCCTGGGTAGAATTGCACCTTCACAATAATAGAAAAGGGAGAAGTGTTTCAGCCTTAGTTTTTATTTAGAACGGTGACATGAAAAAATACTGCCGGGTTTTAGCATGAGTCCAGATAGAGACAGCTCTGAGAGTTCTCACTGTGACAGCCCACGTCTTTCACAGACACCATGGAATACTAATAGGGTTTCTGAAACAGACACGCAATGCATTCGAGAGAAAAACAGCTCTCATTCTGAGAAAGATTATATTGAGAGAAAAATGTTACAGCGTCTTAAGAAAAAACTGAGATTAGATGTAAGATTGATCAAGTTGGCCAGAAAATATCTCCCAAAGAAGAGTATCTTTCCAAATACCCAAAGTGTATAGCTACTCCCAGCAAAAGAAACATGAGCATTATTGAATAAAGGGGGCACATTCTCACTAAATTTTTTTTTTTCTTTTTTAAGATGGAGTTTCATTCTTGTTGCCCAGGCTGGAGTGCAATGGTGTGATCTTGGCTCACTGCAACCTCCGCCTCCGGGTTCAAGCGATTCTCCTGTCTCAGCCTCCTAAATACCTGGGACTACACGCACACACCACCACAAATGGCTAATTCTGTTATTTTTGGTAGAGAGGAGGTTTCACCATTGTCCAGGCTGGTCTCAAACTCCTGACCTCAGGTGATCCACACACCTTGGCCTCCCAAAGTGCTGGGATTACAGGCATGAGCCACAACACCCAGCTCTCAGCAGAATTTTAAAAGATTCCATCTCTGCTGTTCTCTTATTTCCTAACCATTGAATGTGAGATCTATATTGGAATACATCTGACAACTTCCACCGGCGCATTTTTATAAAAAATTGAAATCTCACTGTGTTAATATAGTAGAATATATTAGAGCTTGCAACATAGCTGACTGGAGAGCTATTACGGTTTCTGGGTAGCCATATCACCTGTCTTTATTTGTCCTGTAATAGCAGCACACTAATCTGGTAAAATATATGACACTAAAATTATGCTTACCTATAATTATTCCCACTGGATACATTAATAAGCATGTCAGACTAATATCTACTGTAACAATTTAATGGTAAACTTTTTGGATATCAGATATAAATATATAAGTATCAGTAATTTTATGTACTAGTCATAATGTATGTAAGATTTTAAAAAATTATCTGAACTATAATTCGGTTGAAACTATATTTCTTTTTTTTTTTTTTTTTTGAGGCGGAGTCTCGCTCTGTCGCCCGGGCTGGAGTGCAGTGGCCGGATCTCAGCTCACTGCAAGCTCCGCCTCCCGGGTTTACGCCATTCTCCTGCCTCAGCCTCCCAAGTAACTGGGACTACAGGCGCCCGCCATCTCGCCCGGCTAGTTTTTTGTATTTTTTTTAGTAGAGACGGGATTTCACAGTGTTCGCCAGGATGGTCTCGATCTCCTGACCTCGTGATCCACCCGTCTCGGCCTCCCAAAGTGCTGGGATTACAGGCTTGAGCCACCGCGCCCGGCGAAACTATATTTCAAAAGTATGAATAATAATGTTAAAATAACTAAGGAATTCAATCAAAGTAAATATTGTGGTCTTAAATTCATACTATTGTAGAAAATACTGTTTAATTTATATGAATGCAGGTTGCCTACAAACACTACACATAACTACACTAACTGTACTGAAGTAACCCAAGTACAACAGACTCCACTGTTCAGTTTATACACTGAACTCTTCTGGCTTTTGCAGTGCAAGTATGTCAGCCTGCAAATAATCACCTTGGATAACCAGGTTTCTGCCAAAGAACTTACTCACTATCTTTTAGTCTTTCTTATTCTGTATTGCTAAATTTATTCCTATCTTTGTGCTCAACTTTATTATGCTCTTGAAATGAACTTTACTCTGAACAAAGTTGTGTCTACTTTAAAGACTAAAGATAAAAAAAAAAATAATCTTTTGCCAAGACAAAAGGAAAGCAATGAATCTCAAGTCCCAGATAAAGACAATTCTGAGTCAAAAAGAATGACAAAAGGTTTATTTCATTGCTAATATGATTTACATATATTTCAAAAAGCAAAGAAAATATATACATATAATCTAAACCTTTTATAAAAATCAGGTAGTTATCCTCCCTTATTTTCATATATGAGAATAAAGCCTCTTATTTATAATTTATATTTTCTCTTAAAACAGCCAGGTCTCTGGACAGGTTCTTGAACTCTTGGACTGAATTTTGCACACTGTGTGCACTTGAAAGAATGCTTATGGGGGGAAAAGCAGAAGAGAGAAAGGTGTTATTAAAAAATCCATAGGTTCACATGAATAAAGCAAGTTCTTAGAGACCTATGAAGAGACTTAGAATCTCACACAGTAATAATCAGAGACTACATCTCACAGGCACTGACGGACAGATCATTGAAGAAGAATATTAACAACAATATTAGGACCTGAACTCAACACTTAACCAGATAAATAGTCCTAATAGACATCTACAGAACTCTTCATCTAAATATACCATAAAACACATTCTTCTCATCACCACATGGCACATACTCAAAAACTGACCACATGATCGAAACAAAACAATTCTCAGCAAATTCAAAAATCCCAAAATGATACAAACGACACACAGATTACAGCTTAAGAAAAATATGTTTCAATACCAATAAAACAATTGGAAACTATACAATTAAATAAAATTAAATGGCCTACACTTGAATAACTTCTTGGTAAATAATGAAATTAAGGCAGAAGGCCGGGCGCGGTGGCTCACGCCTGTAATCCCAGCACTTTGGGAGGCCGAGGCGGGCGGATCACAAGGTCAGGAGATCGAGACCACGGTGAAACCCCGTCTCTACTAAAAATACAAAAAATTAGCCGGGCGCGGTTGTGGGCGCCTGTAGTCCCAGCTACTCGGGAGGCTGAGTAGTCCCAGCTACTCGGGAGGCTGAGGCAGGAGAATGGCGTGAACCCGGGAGGCGGAGCTTGCAGTGAGCCGAGATTGCGCCACTGCACTCCAGCCTGGGCTGGGCGACAGAGCGAGACTCCGTCTCAAAAAAAAAAAAAAAAAAAAGAAATTAAGGCAGAAACCAAGAAGTGTTTTGAAACAAATAAGAATGAAAATACAACATACCAGAACCCCTGAAATACAGCTAAGGCAGTGTTTTTTTTTTTTTTTTTTTTTTTTTTTTTTGAGACGGAGTCTCGCTCTGTCGCCCAGGCTGGAGTGCAGTGGCGCGATCTCGGCTCACTGCAAGCTCCGCCTCCCGGGTTCACGCCATTCTCCTGCCTCAGCCTCCCGAGTAGCTGGGACTACAGGCGCCCACAACCGCGCCCGGCTAATTTTTTGTATTTTTAGTAGAGACGGGGTTTCACCGTGGTCTCGATCTCCTGACCTTGTGATCCGCCCGCCTCGGCCTCCCAAAGTGCTGGGATTACAGGCGTGAGCCACCGCGCCCGGCTCGGCAGTGTTAAAAGAAACATTTATATCATTAAATCCTCACATCAAAAAGTTATAGAAAGATCTCAGTTTAACAACCTGACATCATAAATAAAAGACTGAGAGCAATAAAAGCAAATCAGCCCCTAAGCTAGCAAAAGACAAGAAATAACCAAAATCAGATCTGAACTGAAGGAGATTTAGACATGAAAAACTACAAAATATCAAGAAATCCAGATATTAAATCTATTTTTAAAAAAGGTAAATAAACTACTAGCTAGATTAATGAAGATACAAATAAATACAATTAGAAATGGCAAAAGGAGACATTACCACTGACCCCACAAAAATATACTGAAGTCTGCTATGCACATAAACAAACAAAAATCTAGAAGAAATGAAAAAATTCTTGAACAAATACATCTTCCCAAGACTGAACACATACACAAAAAAATCAAAGCCCTTAATACATAGATAATACATAGACTCAAAAAATTGAATGAGTAATAAATAGCCTACCAACCAAATGAAGCTCAGGACCAGACATACTCACAGCTTAATTCTACCAGATGTACAAATAGAAGCTGATATTATTTCTACTAGAACAATTTCAAAAGATTAAAAAGAAACTCCTCTCCAACTCATTATGTAAGAAAAGTACCATTCTGATATCAAAACCTAACAGAGATAAAACAAAAAAAAAAAGGCAACTTCAGGCCAATATCCTTGAAATCTTCAACAAAACCGCTGGGTCCGGTGGCTCATGCCTGTAATCCCAGAACTTTGGGAGGCCAAGGTAGGCTGATTTCCTGAGGTCAGGAGTTCAAGACCAGCCTGGCCAACATGATGAAATCCCATCTCTTCTAAAAACACAAAAAAATTAGCTGGGCATGGTAGCACACACCTGTAATCCCAGCTACCCAAGAGGCTGAGGCAGGAGAATCACTTGAACCTGGGAGGCAGAGGTTACAGTGAGCCAAGATCACACCACTTACACTCCAGCCTGGATGACACAGTGAGACTCCATCTCAAAAAAAAAAAAAAAAAAAAAAAAAGAAAAGAAAAGAAAAGAAAAAAACCCAGAAATCTTCAACAAACTACTGGCAAACCAAATGCAGCAGCTTATCAAAAAGCTAACCCACTGTGATAAACTACAGTTTATTTTGGGGGATTCAAGGTTTGTTCAACATACACAAATCAATAAATGTGATTCATTGCATAAACAGAATTAAAGAGAGCAACCACAAGATTATCTCAATAGATGCACAAAAAGCTTTCAATAAAATTTAACATTTTTCATGTTAAAAACCCTCAACAGCCGGGCGCGGTGGCTCAAGCCTGTAATCCCAGCACTTTGGGAGGCCGAGACGGGCGGATCACGAGGTCAGGAGATCGAGACCATCCTGGCTAACACGGTGAAACCCCGTCTCTACTGCAAATACAAAAAAAAAAAAACTAGCCGGGTGAGGTGGCGGCGCCTGTAGTCCCAGCTACTCGGGAGGCTGAGGCAGGAGAATGGCGTGAACCCAGGAGGCGGAGCTTGCAGTGAGCTGAGATCCGGCCACTGCACTCCAGCCTGGGCGACAGAGCGAGACTCCGTCTCAAAAAAAAAAAAAAAAAAAAAAAAAAAAAAAAAAAAAAACCCTCAACAAACGAGGCAGGGAAGGTACATACTGAATGGACAAAACCTGGAAGCATTCCTTCTTGATAACTGGCACAAGACAAGGATGCCTTCTCTCAACACTCCTATTCAACATAAAATTGGAAGTCTTAGCCAGAGCAATCAGGCAAAAGATAACAATAAAAGACATTCAAACAAAAAGAGAGAAAGTCAAACCATCCCTGTTTGCAAACAACATGATTCTACATCTGGAAACCCATATACTCTAAGCAGAAAAACTCTTTAAACTGACAAACCTCAGTGAAGTCTCAAGATACAAAAGACATGTACAAAAACTAGTAGCAACCCTATATATCAAGAACATCCAGGCCAAATCTAAATTAAAAACACAATTCCACTCACATCTGCCAAAGAAAAGAATAACATATCTAGAAATACAGATAGCCAGAGAGGCAAAAGATCTCTATGACAAGAATTATAAAACAATGCTTAAAGAAGCCAGAGATGACAGAAACAAATGGAAAACCACTTTATGCTCATGAATAAAAAAAATCACTATCATAAAAACAACCATACTGCTTAAATAAATTTACAGATGTAATGCTAACTTAATCAAACCACCAAAATATTTTTTAACAGAACTAAAATAACAAACTATTTTAAAATTCACATGGAACCAAAAAAGAGCCTGAATAGCCAAGGCAATCATAAGCAAAAACAACAAAGTTGAAGGCATTACGTTACCTGACTTCAAACTACACAACAGTGCTACAGTAAACAAAGCAACATGGTACAGGCACAAAAACAAACTCATAGGCCAATGCGACAGACTAGGAAGCCCAGAAATAATGCCACACACCTAAAGCCATCTGATATTCAACAAAGGTGACAACAGGAATGTGGGAAGAATTTCGTATTTAATAAATGGTGCTAGAATAACTAGCTAGCACTATGTAGCAAATTGAAACTGGACCCTTTTATAATACCATGTAAAAAAACCAACTCAAGGTAAATGAAAGACTTAAATGTTAATCCTAAAAATTATATATAAAGAAGAAACCCTGGAAGGTAAGAAGTGCCATTCTAGACATAGAAACTGGCAAAGATTTCATGACGAAGATATGAAAAGCAATTGCAACAAAAGCAAAAATTGACAAATGGGACCTAATTAAACTTTTTCACAACGAAGGAAATTATCAACACAGAAAAGAGACATCCTACAAAATAACAGAAATATTTGCAAACTATGCTTCTGACAAAGGTCTACTATCCAGAATCCATAAAAAACTAAAACAAGTTTACAAGAAAAAAAAAAAAACTAACTTAAAAGACAAAAAAAAAAAAAAAGAAAAAGATGTTTGTCTTCAAAAGGAGACAAACATGTGGCTAACAAGCATATAAAAAGGCCCATCACTAATCATTAGAGAAATGCAAAAGAAAACCACAATGAGAAATTACCTCAAACCAGTGAGAATGGCCATTATTATAATTCAACCATTGTGAAAAGCAGTGTGGTGATTCCTCACTAAACCAAAAACAAAATTACCATTTGATCCAGTAACCTCACAACTGAGTATATACCTAAAAATATATAAAGTATTCTATCATAAAGACACATGCACAATCACATTCATTGCAGCGCTATTCTCAATAGCAAAGACATGGAATCAACCTAAATGCCTATCACACTGGTAGACTGGATAAAGAAAATATGGTATGGTTGGGCAGGATGGCACATGCCTGTAATCCAGCACTTTGGGGGCTGAGCCAGGTGGATTGCCTGAGTTCAGGAGTTTGAGACCCGCATGGACCACATGGCAAAATCCCATCTATTAAAAAGAAAGTACAAAAATAAAAATTAGCTAAGTATGGTGGCACAAGCCTTTAGTCTTAGCTACTTGTGAAGCTTAGGTAGAAGAGGATTTCTTGAGCCTGAGAGGTTGAGGTTTCAGTGAGCCAAGATCACACCACTGCACTCCAGCCTGGGAAAAAGAGTGAGACCCTGTCTCCAAAAATAACAAAAAATTAAAAACTTAATAAACTTAATAAAAACAAAATATGGGCTGGGTGTGGTGGCTCACACCTGTAATCCTAGCACTTTGGGAGGCCAGGGGGGTGGATCACCTGAAGTCAGGAGTTCGAGACCAACCTGGCCAACATGGCAAAACTCTTGTCTATTCTAAAAATACAAAAATTAGCTGAGTGTGGTGGCACACACCTGTAATCCCAGCTACTCTGGAGGCTGTGGCAGAATTGCTTGAACCCAGGAGGTGGAGGGTGCAGTGAGCCGAGATCATGCCACTGCACTCCAGCCTGAGTGACAGAGCTGGGCTCCATCTCAAACCAACCAACCAACTAAATATGGTACATAAACATCATGAAATCATGAAATACTGTGTGGTCATAAAAAAAAAAAACAAAAACAAGATTATGTCCTTTGCAGCAACATGGATGAAGCTGGAGATCACTATTCTTAGAAAGTTGATGCAGAAACAGAAAACCAAATGCATGTTATTATTTATAAGTAAGAGCTAAATAATAACACAAGAACACAGAGGAGAAAAAGACACTGAGGCCTAGTTGAGGGTGAAGGGTGGGAGGACTAAAAGGGTCAGAAAAAAATACCTTTTTGGTGCTATGATTAGTACTGCAGGGACAAAATAATCTGCACACCAAACTCCCATGACACAATTTTAGCTGTATGACAAAGCTGCACGTGTACCCTTGAACCAAACAAAAAGTTAAAAGAAAAAAAAGTCCCTGCATTGGAGAGAGTACAAGGCAGGTAGAAGGACTGGTTTGTGCTACAGGTAGTGGCCCAAGTGGGGCTGTACTCTGATTTATTTCTGGGTCCATGCAGGCAGATAAGATTATGAACCCTAGGCTGGTGGAGAAAACAAAAAGGTTGCTACTGCAGATTCAGTGTCTGAAAATAGACATATGCCAGGAGACTCGTAGACACTTTTGTAGGTTTCTGGCCAAAAAAACCAGGCCGGGCGCGGTGGCTCAAGCCTGTAATCCCAGCACTTTGGGAGGCCGAGATGGGCGGATCACGAGGTCAGGAGATCCAGACCATCCTGGCTAACACGGTGAATCCCCGTCTCTACTAAAATATACAAAAAACTAGCTGGGCGTGGTGGCGGGCGCCTGTAGTCCCAGCTACATGGGAGGCTGAGGCAGGAGAATGGCGTGAACCCGGGAGGCGGAGCTTGCAGTGAGCTGAGATCTGGCCACTGCACTCCAGCCCGGGGGACAGAGCAAGACTCCGTCTCAAAAAAAAAAAAAAAAAAAAAAACCACTAGGATCAAAAATGCTGTGGTAAAATTCCTGAGGGTGGTGCCTTGTCCTGAGAGGGGTGTGGACACATCAATGTCTAGTGGGAGTTTGTGAGTGGGTGGAAATCCTCTGCTGGCAGCTGTGGAAAAGGGGATTTGTCATCAGATCTCCTTTAAGTTTTCAGTCCTCTGTCACCCTGGGAGGAATTCTGAAATTAAAGAACAAAGGACAGTGTGACAGCCTGTGTAGAGGAGAGCAGAGCCTCCCATTCCCAGACACCTAGAGTTTCATTCCAGGCCAAAAGTCTGTGCTATCTTTCTTCTGGCACCAAATCTGCAGAGTTTGATGAACACCAACAACTCTCCAACACCAACTCATTGTCTAACACTTGAATTCTGACACCACCCAGAGTCAGCACAGACCTGATTCAGGGCTCAGTCCCACAACACTGTCCTCACTGCAGATGTCAGTCACAAACTCCATGGGCTCATCTATGCTTCTGACCTACTGTTTAAAAATTGGGGACTCTCCTTTTTGAAATCCAATAATCTGAGAGAACTCAACAGAACACTATAGTTATATTCACTGGCTTCAAATAAAATATACAAACCCCAAAAAGTCAAATGGAAGAAAAGTATAGAACCAAGGAAAGAGGTGGGAAAAGATGAAGCATACAGATAATAAACAGCTGTGATTAATAAAATTCTCTATCCTCTGTGTTCTCCAGGAACATTTTACGAAAAGACACACCCTTCCCATTATGACTTAGATGCTGCTCTCTTTACTTACCCAATACACAGCCAGGAAGACACTGCATATTTTCCTCTTCTCATTAAAAAAATCAGCTAAATTTGCCTTCAGTGGTCAACATAAAATACTTTTTAATCAAACTTAAGTTTATTTTCTTCCCACAGGATCCTGAAATCTAAGCTATGCTCAGTGTGAGTCACTATACAACCTCATTTTATGCTACTGCAAATTAAGTGTCTGAAGAACACTCCTAAACATTCTCTGGTCTAAAATCTGAGTATTTCACCCTTCATTTAAACATTCCCCTCACCTTCTTTCTAATCTTATTTGCTTTTCCCTAGGAAAAAAAGTCCTTTTCTACCTAATCTTTGCAATCCTTAAAGATCTTATAGTTGGAGCTTCCTCCTGTTGCAATACTCCTTTGGAATTAAATTTTTTTTTTATGTACATCTAACTGGTTTATTTTAAAACCTCTTGAAACTGCCACAAAACAGTAACAATTTTATCTTCAGTAAGACCCCCAAACCCCTTCTATCCTAATCTTAACTGCTTCCGCCTATGGGGCCCCAGCTTTCCAGGGCTCTGTAGCTTCTCTCACTATGGAGGCTTCTTCCACCGCTGGGGTGAGCAGGCTGGGACATCTGCAGGAAAGGCTTTCCAGAAGGAACTAACGGGGCCTTTAATAACCTCCTTTTGCCGGCTCAAAATTAACCTCAGCTTGCAGTCATGGGGCTCAAGCTTTAATTACCATGTCAGTCATTCACTTAGTTTTTGAAACTAAGTGTTTGAAAAATCCAGCAAAATGATTCAAAAAGTGTCCATATAAGAAAAATTTAAGGTGCTTACCTTTTGTACCTCAGTAAAAGAAGCAAATGTATTTTTCTGACAATAAAGCATTATTTTACTTATTCTATTAAAAATCATGTGGTAAACAGTTATACGGGAACACTTCTAGGAGGTACCAAGTTTCATCACATAAAATTTACCATTAAATTCAGAAATTGAAATAACAGGATATAGAACAAAGATATTTATTTTTGCAAATTCACTGCAAAAAAAAGAAACTGATGTTTCCACGAATCTATGTAACTCACCAATTATCTACCACATTTTCTTGTGGAAATATATTAATTCTCTATAGCCGAAATGGAAGAAAAATTTTGATTTTTTTCCTCGGTAGCTAACATTCTAAAAGCTAGATGGAATTCTGTTTGAAATCACTCAGAAATAAAAAAACACACCTGAGGGCCAGGCGCGGTGGCTCGTGCCTGTAATCCCAGCACTTTAGGAGGCTAAGGCAGGCAGATCATGAGGTCAGGGGATTGAGACCATCATGGTAAACACGGTAAAACCCTGTCTCTACTAAAAATACAAAAAAATTAGCTGGGCGTGGTGGCAGGCACCTGCAGTCCCAGCTACTCGGGAGGCTAAGGCCGGAGAATGCCATGAACTCAGGAGGCAGAGCCTGCAGTGACTGAGATCCCACCACTGCACTCCAGCCTGGGTGACAAAGCAAGACTCTGTCTCTTAAAAAAAAAAAAAACAAAAAACACACACACACACACACACACAAAACAAAAAAAACAAAAAAAAAACCCTGAAAAAACTCCTAAATTCACTGAGAAAAAAAACAGGTGAATGAGAACTTCAACAAAAAAAACATATTAGATATTTTTTTGAAACTCACCTTTTTTATGGCCTTTGTAAATATTTTCTTACCTTTCAAGACCTACTAATAAAATGCAATGTACAGTTAAAAAACTGAGGTCGGGCACAGTGGCTCACACCTGCAATCCCAGCACTTTGGGAGGCCAAGGCGGGCAGATTACTTGAGGTCAGAATTTTAAGCTCACACAGCCTGGTCAACATGGCAAACTCGCATCTCTACTAAAAGTACAAAAAGTACCCAGGTGTGGTGGCGGACACTTGTAGTCCCAGCTACTCGGGAGGCTGAGGCATGAGAAACACTTGAACTCGGAATGAGGAGGTTTCAGTGAGATTGCACCACTGCACTCCAGCCTGGGGGACAGAGGAAAACACTATCTTAAAAAAAAAAAAAAAAAAAAAGGCCGGGCGCGGTGGCTGACGCCTGTAATCCCAGCATTTCGGGAGGCTGGGACGGGCGGATCACGAGGTCAAGAGTTTGAGAACAGCCTGACCAATATGGTGAAATTCCATCTCTACCACAAATACAAAAATTAGCCGGGCTTTCTGGTGCACGCCTGTAGTCCCAGCTACCCGGGAGGCTGAGGCAGAAGAATTGCTTGAATTCGGGAGGCGGACGGCGGTTGCAGTCAGCAGAGATCCTGCCACTGCACTGCAGCCTGGGTGACAGAATGAAACTCTGTCTCAAAAAATTAAAAAAAAATGCCGGGCCCGGTGGCTCCAGCCTGTAATCCCCCAGCACTTTGGGACGCCGAGACGGGCGGATCACGAAGTCACGAGATCGAGACCATCCTGGCTAACACGGTGAAACCCGTCTCTACTAAAAAATACAAAAAACTAGCCATGCGAGGTGGCGGGCGCCTGTAGTCCCAGCTACTCGGGAGGCTGAGGCAGGAGAAGGGCATAAACCCGGGAGGCGGGGATTGACACCTGCACTCCAGCCTGGGCGACAGAGCGAGACTCCCGTCTCAAAAAATAAATAAATAAATAAAATAAAAATCAAAAATTAAAAAGAAAACTGAGGTCAAAATAAGTGAACAAATCATTTAATCATTTCAAGGTACAGATATGTCTGACTCATGTGTCAAGTCAGGTCATCCAATTACTTTAGAGATTCTCTCACCCCATCCTGTTCACTTAAGTGCTCAATAATCATTCTCTGAACTATGCCCCAGTGAGTGCCCCAGGTACATTTTACTTTGCAAGTTCTTGCACCATCTCACTGGAGTCATTTTTTTTTTCTTTGTCTTTGGAGAGCTATTTCTTTTCACAAACTTTTTGCCATTTTTATTTCACTATTTTTCTGTCCCCTAAGAGAATCTAGGGGCAAAAATTATTTTGGTTTCCCCTTCAATACCAGCACCTGATTGTCTGAACAGCAACGCGTCTCCAAGAAATGGAAGCTGGGTTGGGTAAAGACAATATTAATATCTCAAGGGGGTAGCTTTCCAAAAAACAGCACACCGGAAGATGCTTCTCAGCCCCAGGGCATTCACCTGTTCTCTTGAGAGGCTACACTCCATATCTCAGTTTGTGTTATGAGAGAAGAGAGGCTACACTCTGTACTTCAGGGTGTCTTATGGGAGAAAATGATCCAGGAACTGATACTCACTAGACGCTCTGGCAGACAAAGCTATGGCGGGTACTTTGGTTTTTCCCCAGACAGTACTGAATCTCAGGTCCAAGAAAAAACTGAAGGGTGGCTGAGGACATAGCTCCCTATAAAGTTGCCAAAGGGAAACCTTGACCCAAAAACATTCTCATATGTGTCTAGGAAAAACAGAAGAAAAAATATTAACAAACAGAAAACAAATCTTTTTAAATGTGCCATCAAATGCTGTGTCAAAATATGATTAAAATAGGTATCAAAACATACACTAAAGGACAAATAGTTTATAATGTGAACAAGGGAGGGGAAATTGGCTTTTGGGAATGTCAGAAGGAAGTGGAAATTAAGTATTTTACCGCAAGCCAGTCAGGCTGGAGAACTAGGGGGTGTCGGAATGACTTGAGGCCCTGCTTGGGACTCATGTGAAAAATGCAATAAACAGCAGTTCCTTATGGGGTGTGAAAATAATTAAGTGGCTGGCAGTTAGACTGAGGAGGCTCTAGTTCCTAATTTCTACTTTTAAAACATCTACTTCGGCCAGGTGCGGCGGCTTGCACCTGTAACCCCAACACTTTGGCAGGCCGAAGCAGGTGGATCACTTGAAATCAGGAGTTCGAGACCAGCCTGACCAACATGGTAAAACCCCGTCCCTGTTAAAAATACAAAGTTAGCCAGGCATGGTGGCGCATGCCTGTAATCCCAGCTACTTGGGAGACTGAGGCAAGAGAATCGCTTGAACCTGGGAGGCGGAGATTGCAGTGAGCCCAGATGGCGCCATTGCACTCCAGCCTGGGCGACAGAGTGAGACGTGATATCAAAAAACAATATCTAGGCCGGGTGCAGTGGCTCACGCCTGTAATCCTAGCACTTTGGGAGACCGAGGCGGGCAGATCACGAGGTCAGGAGATCGAGACCATCCTGGTTAACACGGTGAAACCCCGTCTCTATTAAAAATGCAAAAAATTAGCCGGGGGTGGCGGCGGACGCCTGTAGTCCCAGCTACTTGGGAGGCTGAGGCAGGAGAATGGCGTGAACCCGGGAGGCGGAGTTTGCAGTGAGCCGAGATCGCGCCACTGCACTCCAGCCTGGGCGACTGAGCGAGACTCCGTCTCAAAAAAAAAAAAAAAAAAATCTAATACAAATACATTTTTTGTAAATTACTACTTTGGGGGGAAAAAATTCAGGCTTAACAGACTATAAACTGCCAATTAACTTCTGATTACATAACCAAGAAATTTCCATCTTGATGTTACAAATTAAGAAACTACAAGGCTCACGCCTATAATCTCAGCACCTTTCGAGGCCGAGGCGGGCGGAACCCCGCCTCTACTAAAAATATACAAAAAAAGGCGGGCGGAACCCCGCCTCTACTAAAAATATACAAAAAAAATTAGCGGGGCGCGGTGGCAGGGAACTGTTGTCCCAGCTATCTGAAGGCTAAGGCAGGGGAATGGGGTGAACCCGGGAGGCGGAGCTTGCAGTGAACCAAGATCGTGCCACTGCACTCCAGCCTGGGCGACAGAAGGAAGACTCGGCCTCAAAAAATAATAATAAAACAAAACAATAAACTAGGTAACTGTACCTAACCAATTATTGAATGTGGTCTTCTTCATTATGCACCTCATAAAACTCTTTCCGTCAAACCCCTTCAATAGGCCATAAACTACAACCCATAGCTGGGTGCTCTACAATTTTGGAATCACTCTTTGATTAAATTCTTTAAAATTTTTGCAGTGACTTCCATAAATTTTTAATAAGAGGAAACAGGAACTGGGACCCTCGCGGACCAAAGCTCTTCCCATTCATGAACCCACACCCCGAGTCAGGATTCTCCTCTGACTACCCTCCCACGGTCCCTGCACATCTGGGAGAGACTCCGCGCTGCGGGTGCTGAGCTGCCCCAAGAGGGCTCCAGGCCAGGGCACAATTACAGCGCAGGGAAGAGACACGACGCCGGGGGCCGGCTGTCGGCGCAGCCGCCATCTTACGGCTGAAGGGGACTGAGGTCCAGCTAGGCAAGGAGAACTCGGGGCGCAGATGTGGAGCTGACTGCGGGGAGGCCAGAGTCCCGCCACAGCCACTTCCCGCCAGTTCCAACCACCCCTGCCACTCCCTCGGGACGTCGGACCCGGCACACTCACCATTTCTAGGCTTCTAGGGGGTCCTGGCGACTTAGTTGTGGATCTCCCAACACCTGCAGGTTACAGGGCCGCAGATCTGGACCTCTAGGAGCAGAGGATACACAGCAGTAAGGAAAAGACCTTGACCTCGGGCTGCAGGGAAAGCTTAGGGTTCCTACGTCCCCGGAAACCGCCCTTTCCGCTCCAGCTGCGTGCCTGATTGGACGTTCGCAGCCCAGAGTCCTTGATTGGATAACGTTTAAGGCCCCGTCCCTTCAGGCCCTGAGTGACAGAAGATGTGATCAGAGGCAGGGCTGAATGAAGAAAGAGTGCCAGCCTAGGCTGCAGCCTTTTCAGGCAGGGCTTCCTCCCTGAGCTGAGCCAGGCCCACCCCAGAGCATGGGAAAATTCTATCTCTTCTTTACTCTCTCTCTTTTTAAATGTATTCGAAATGTGAACAAATGTATTGTACTGTCATGTTAATACATAAAACTTTTGTTCAAGAGTAAACCAATTTTTACTTTAGTAATAGTGTATTATCAATACTGAAGGCCGGGCGCGATGGCTTACGCCTTTAATCAGAACAGTTTGGGAGGCCTAGGCGGGCGGATCACTGGAGGTCAGAAGTTCAAGACCAGCCTGGTCAACATGGTGAAACCCCCTTCTCTACTAAAAATACAAAAATTAGTTGGGCATGGTGATGGGCGCCTGTTATCCCAGCTACTCAGGAGGCTGAGGCAGGAGAATCATTTGAACCCAGGAGGTGGAGATTACAGTGAACCAAGATCTGGCCATTGCACTCCAGCCTAGGCAACAAGAGGGAAACGCCATGTCAAAACCCAAAACAACAAAAAAACTAAACCTAATTTTAGTAAAACCTTATAAATCCATCAAACTTGTCATTTTTGAACACCCTAGATTTTCATATATATTTTATAATTTCACTTTTTGACTTTTTATATTTTAATTTAATAGACTTTTTTTTTTTTTAACGTGAAACAACCTTAATTTTTTTTTTTTTTTTTTTTTTTTTTTTGAGACAGAGTCTTGCTCTGTCCGCCAGGCTAGAGTGCAATGGCATAATCTCAGCTCACTGTAACCTCCGCCTCCTGGGTTCAAGTGATTCTCCTGCCTCAGCCTCCAGAGTAGGTGGGATTACAGGTGCCCGCCACCACACCCAGCTAATTTAGCATGGTGACCCGAACCTGTAGGGGCTGAAGTAGGAGGATTGCCTGAGCCCAGGAGGTTGTGGCTGCAGTGAGCCCTGATCAAGCCACTGCACTCCATTCTGGGTGACAGAGTGAGCCCTTTCTAAAAAAAAAAAAAAAAAAAAGCCAAAGCATATAAACTTAAACTTATGGGAGTTTGGGGATTTTTTATTTTTGTCTTAAATTATTATATTTCAATAGTTTTGGGGTATAGGTAGTATTTGGTTACATGGATAAGCTCTTTTGTGGTGATTTCTGAGATTTAGGTGCACCGATCTCCCAAGCAATGTTCGCTGTACCCAAAGTGTTGTAATACCTAACCTTGTTTTTTACTAACTTTGTTTTTAAACACTCCCTTTCTTCCTTAATCACCTAGCCTTGTTTCCACATGAATAAGCTCTCCCTTAGCTGAAAAAGCCGGATGAACTCCATTTGGCTCCATCATTTGCAAGGCTTCAAGGACTCCTTACCCACCCCCTTCCTCAAGGAGTTAACTTGTATGAGCAGACTCAACATATCAAAAAGTCCAATTAACTGATAATGTACTGAAGCAAGAAATGTAGGAAGTTCTCAGGATTTTGCTGAAGAGATAACAACATAAAGCCTTGAGTTTGTGTCCGGCAGAGCCCACATATATAACATCTTATGAAAGATTTAGAGCCCCTGCACCTGGAAACTGTTTCTCTGTAACCATCTGTCTTTTTAACTTTTTTACATGTTTTTACTTCTGTAGAATTGTTGCAACTGAGCTCCCCGCTCCCCTTCCTAACCCTAAGTATAAAAGAAAATCAAGCCCCTTCCTCGGGCTGAGAGAATTTCGAGCGTTAGCCCTCTCTCGGTCGCCGGCTAATAAAGGACTCTTAACTTTGTCTCAAACTATGGTGTTTCTCTAACTCGCTCAGGTACAACAGTGTAGTCTTTCTTTTTTTTTTTTTTTTTTTTTTGAGACAGAGTCTCCCTCTGTCGCCCAGGCTGGAGTGCAGTGACCAGATCTCGGCTCACTGCAAGCTCTGCCTCTTGGGTTTACGCCATTCTCCTGCCTCAGCCTCCCGAGTAGCTGGGACTACAGGCATCCACCACCTCGCCTGGCTAGTTTTTTGTATTTTTTAGTAGAGACGGAGTTTCACCGTGTTAGTCAGGATGGTCTCGATCTCCTGACCTCGTGATCCGCCCGTCTCGGCCTCCCAAAGTGCTGGGATTACAGGCTTGAGCCACCGTGCCCGGCAACAGTGTAGTCTTTCATCCTTCACCCCCTCTCCCACCCTTCCCGCTGAGTGCCCAGAATCCATTATATTATTTATTTATTTATTCATTTGTTTATTTATTTTGAGACAGAGTTTCGCTCTTGTTGCCCAGGCTGGAGTATAGTGGCATGATCTCGGCTCACCGCAACCTCCGCCTCCCAGGTTCAAGCGATTCTCCTACCTCAGCATTCCCAAGTAGCTGGGATTACAGGCGTGCCCCAACATACCTAGCTAATTTTGTATTGTTAGTAGAGACAAGGTTTCTCCATGTTGGTCAGGCTGGTCTTGAACTCCTGACCTCAGGTGATCTCCCGTCTTTGCCTCCCAAAGTGCTGGGATTCCAGTCGTGAGCCACCGCACCCGGCCCCATTATATTATTTTCATGCCTTTGCATCTTCACAGCTTAGCTCTCACTTATAAGTGAGGACATAAAATATTTGGGGTTTTATCCCCTATTTCTTTTTTTTCTTTTCTTTTTTCTTTTTTTTTTTTATTTTTTTGAAACGGAGTTTGCAGTGATTACAGGCATGAGTCACTGTGCCTGGCCTATTTTTTGATGTTTTAATTATGGTCTTTTCTGTTTCTTTGTTTGTTTGCTTGCTTGCTTGCTTGTTTGTTTCTGAGATGGAGTCTCGCTCTGTTGCCCACACTGGAGTGCAGTGGTGTGATCTCAGCTCATTGCAACCTCCGCCTCTGTGGTTCAAGCGATTCTCCAGCCTCAGACTCCGCAGTACCAGGGATTACAGACACATGCTGTCGCGCCCTGCTAATTTTTATATTTTTAGTAGAGGCAGGGTTTTACCACTGGCCAGGCTGCTCTGGAACTCCTGACCTCAGGTGATTCACCCTTCTCAGTCTCCCAGAGTGCTGGGATTACAGGCAAGATCCACCATGCGCGGCCACTCATGGTCATTCTTGCAAGAGTAAGGTGGTATCACATTGTGGTTTTGATTTGCATTTCCCTGATTGTTAATCATTAGTGATGTTCAGTATTTTTTTTTTTTCTATGTTTGTTGGCCATTTGTATATCTTCTTTTGAGAACTGTTTAAGTCCCATCTGTCTTTGTTTTTGTTGCATTTGCTTTGGGGTTCTTGGCCGTGCACTCTTTGCCTAAGTCAATGCCTGGAAGAGTTTTTCAATGCTTTAGAATTTGGGTAGTTTCAGGTCTTAGTTTAAAGTATTTTTCACTCGCATCCCTGTGAAGAGACCAGCAAACAGGCTTTGTGTGAGCAACAGGGCTGTTTATTTCACCTGGGTGCAGGCAGACTGAGTCCGAAAAGAGTCAGCGAAGGGAGATAGAGTGGAGCCGTTTTACAAGATCTGGGTAGGTAAAGGAAAATTACAGTCAAAGGGGGGTTGTTCTCTGGCGGGCAGGAGTGGGGGTCACAAGGTGCTCAGTGGGGGAGATTTCTGAGCCAGGATGAGCCCGGAGAAGGAATTTCACAAGGTAATGTCCTCAGTTAAGGCAAGGACCAGCCATTTTCACTTCTTTTGTGGTGGAATGTCATTAGTTAAGGCAGGAACAGGCCATTTAAATTGCACTTCTTTTGTGATTCTTCAGTTACTTTAGGCCATCTGGATGTATACGTGCAGGTCACAGGGGTATGATGGCTTATTTGGGTTCACAGGCCTGACAGTATTTGATCCATCTTGAGTTGATTTTTGTATAAGGTGAAAGATGATGATCCCCTTATTTTATTTTTTTTATTTTTATTTTTTTGAGGCAGAGTCTCTCTGTTCCCAGGCTAGAGTGCAGGGGCGCAATCTTGGCTCACTGCAACCTCTGGCTCCTGGATTGAAGCAATTCTCTCCTTAACCTCCGAGTAACTGGGATTACAGGCACCCGCCACCATACTTGGCTAATTTTTTTTTTTTTTTTTTGTATTTTTAGTTGAGACAGGGATTCACCATCTTGGCCAGTTTGGCCTTAATTTCCTGACCTCGTGATCCACCCACCTCAACCTCCCAAAGTGCTAGGATTACAGGTATGAGCCAATGCCCCCAGCCGAAGATCCAGTTTTATTCTTCAATATGTGGCTTCCCAATTATCCCAGCACCATTTATTGAATAGGGTGTTCTTTCCCCACCTTATATCTTTGTTTACTTTGTCAAACATCAGTTGGCTATAAGTATTTGGGTTTATTTCTGGTTTTCCTATTCTGTTTCATTGGTCTACATGTCTATTTTTATACCCATACAATGCTGTTTTGGTAACTATAGCCTTATGGTATAGTTTGAAGTCAGATAACGTGATGCTTTCAGATTTTTTGTTCTGTGTTTTTGGTTTGGTTTTGTTTTGTTTTTCTTAGTCTTGCTTTGACTATGGAGGCTCTCTTTTTAAATTATATAAATTTTAGGATTTTTTTCTAGTTCTGTGAAGAATGATAGTGTTATTTTGACAGAAATTACATTGAATTTGTAGACTGATTTTGGTAGGTTGATCATTGTCACAATAGGATTGCTACCCATCCATAAGCATGAAATATGTTTCCATTTGTTTTTGTTGTCTATGTCAGGACTCTGAGCCAAAGCTAAGCCATCATATCCCCTGTGACCTGCACGTACACATCCAGATGGCCGGTTCCTGCCTTAACTGATAACATTCTACCACGAAAGAAGTGAAAATGGCCTGTTCCTGCCTTAACTGAAGACGTTACCTATTGAAATTCCTTTTCCTGGCTCAAAAGATCCCCCACTGAGCACCTTGTGACCACCCCCCGACCCCTCCCCGCCAGAGAACAACCGCCTTTGACTGTAATTTTCCTTTACATACCCAAATCCTAGAAAACAGCCCCGCCCCTATCTCCCTTCACTGACTCTTTTCGGACTCAGCCCACCTGCACCCAGGTGATTAAAAACCTTTATTGCTCACACAAGGCCTGTTTGGTGGTCTCTTCACACAGACACGCATGACAGTCTATGACTTCTTTCATCAACGTTTTGTAGTTTCCCTTGTAAAGATCTTTCACCACCCTGATTAGACATATTCCTAATTACTTTTTTTTGCAGCTATTTTAAAATAACGAGTTCTTAATTTAATCCTTAGTTTGGTCACTGTTGGTGTACACCAGTGCCACTAATTTGTGCACATTGATTTTGTGTCCTGAAATTTTACTGAATTTATGTATCAGATCGAAAAGGTTTTTTTGTTTGTTTGTTTTTCTTTTTCTTTTTGAGACAAGGTCTTATTCTGTCACCCAGGCTGGAGTGCAGTGGCGTGATCTCAGCTCACTGCCACCTCTGCCTCCCGGATTCAAGTGATTCTCCTGTCTCAGCCCCCCTAGTAGCTGGGATTACACCACTCCCCACCACGACCGGCTAATTTTTGTATTCTTATTGGAGACGGGGTTTTACCATGTTGGCCAGGCTGGTCTTGAACTCCTGACCTTGGGTAATCCACCTGCCTCCACCTCCCAAAGTGCTGGGATTACAGGCTTGAGCCACTGCACCCAGCCCTAAAAGCTTTTTAGATGAGTGTTTAGGGTTTCCTAGTAAGGGAGGAGACCACCCCTCATATTGTTTTATGCCCAATTTCTGCCTCCAAAGAAAGAAGAAGTAAAAACTAAAAGGCAGAAATGAAATCCACAGGCAGACAGCCCACCGCCACACCCTGGGCCTGGTAGTTAAAGATGGAGCCCTGACCTAATTGGTTCTGTTATCTATAGATTACAGACATTGTATAGAAATGCACTGTGAAAATCCCTATCTTGTTTTACCGGTGCATGCAGCCCCCAGTCAGGTACCCCTTGCTTGCTCAATCAGTCACGACCCTCTCGCATGCACCCTCTTAGAGTTGTGAGCCCTTAAAATGGACAGGAATTGCTCACTCAGGGAGCTCAGTTCTTGAGACTGAAGTCTTGCCGATGCCCCCGGCCGAATAACCCCTTCCTTCTGTAACTCGGTGTCTGAGGAGTTTTGTCTACCGCTCATCCTGCTACACTAGGTATACAACTATATCACTGGTAAACAGTGACAATTTGACTTCCTCTTTACCAATTTAGATGCTGTTTAATTTATTTTATTTTATTTTTATTTATTTATTTATTTGAGATGGAGCCTCGCTCTGTCACCCAGGCTGGAGTGCAGTGGCACAATCTCGGCTCACTCCAAGTTCTGCCTCCCAGGTTCATGCCATTCTCCTGCCTCAGCCTCCCAAGTATCTGGGACTACAAGCGTCCCCCACCACGCCCGGCTAATTTTTTGTATTTTTAGTAGAGACAGGGTTTCACCGTGTTAGCCAGGATGGTCTGGATATCCTGACCTCTTGATCCACCTACCTCGGCCTCCCAGAGTTCTGGGATTACAGGTGTGAGCCACTGCCTCTGGCCGATGCTGTTTATTTTTTGCTTTACTCTGATTGCTCTGGCTAAGACATCCATTACTGTGTTGAATAGAAGTGGTGAGACTGCACATTATTATCTTGTTCCAGTTCTCAGAAAAAATCCTTTCAACTTTTTCCCGTTCAGTATACTGTAGGCTGTTTATCATAGACGGCTTTTTTTTTTTTTTTTTTTTTCAGACGGAGTCTCACTCTGTCACCCAGGCTGGAGTGCAATGTCAGGATCTCTGCTCACTGCAATCTCTGCCTTCCAGACTCAACCGATTCTCCTACCTCAGCCTCCCCAGTAACTGGGACCACTAGGCACCCACCATCATGCCTGGCTAATTTTTGTATTTTGAACAGACGAGGTTTCACCAGTTGACCAGGCTGATCTCAAACTCCTGACTTCAGGTAATCTGCCAACCTCGGCCTCCCAAAGTGCCGGGATTACAGGTGTGAGCAACCGTGCCCGGCCTGTCATAGATGGCTTTTATGACCTCACAATATGTTCCCTCTATCCCAATTTTGCTGAGGATTTTAATCATAAAGGGATGCTGGATTTTGCCAAATGATTTTTCTATGTATATTGAGATATTTATATAATTTTTGTTTTAATTCTGTTTATTTAGTGTATAACATGTATTGACTTGCCTATGTTAAATCATCTCTGCATCCCTAGCATAAAATGTTCTCGATTATGGTGTACTATCTTATTAATATGCTGCTGTGTTTGGTTAGCTAGTATTTTATTTTATTTTTTTATTTTTTATTATTTTTTTTTTTTTGAGACGGAGTCTCGCTCTGTCGCCCAGGCTGGAGTGCAGTGGCCAGATCTCAGCTCACTGCAAGCTCCGCCTCCCGGGTTCCCGCCATTCTCCTGCCTCAGCCTCCCGAGTAGCTGGGACCACAGGCGCCGCCACCTCGCCCGGCTAATTTTTTGTGTTTTTAGTTGAGACGGGGTTTCGCCGTGTTAGCCAGGATGGTCTCGATCTCCTGACCTTGTGATCCGCCCGTCTCGGCCTCCCAAAGTGCTGGGATTACAGGCTTGAGCCACCGCGCCCGGCCGGTTAGCTAGTATTTTATTGAAGATTTTTGCATTTATGCTCATCAAGAATATTGGTGCATAGTTTTTTTTTATTATGTCTTTTCCTGATCTCGGTATTATAGTGATATTGGCTTCTTAGAATGATTTAGGAAGGATTCCCTTTCTCTCTATCTTTTGGAATAGTTTCAGTAGGACTGGTACCAATTCTTTGAATGTTGCATAGAATTGAGCTATGAATCCATCTTGTCCTGGACGTTTTTTGTTGGCAGTTTTTTTTTGTTTTTTTTTTTCTTGAGTCTTGCTCTGTTACCCAGGCTGGAGTGCAATGGTGCAATCTTGACTCACTGCAACCTCTGCCTCTTGGATTTAAGTGATTCTCCTGCTTCAGCCTCCCAAGTAGCTGGGATTACAGGCACAAACCACCATGCCTGGCCAATTTTTGTATTTTTAGTAGAGATGGGGTTTTGCCATATTGATCAGGCTGGTCTCAAACCCCTGACTTCAAGTGATCCACCCGCCTCATTCTACCAAAGTGCTAAGATTGCAGGCATGAGCCACTGCACCCAACTGGCAATTTTTTGTTACTAGTTTAATCTTGCTACTTGTTACTGGTCTGTTCAGAGCTTTTATTTCTTCTTGGTTTAATCTAGGAGGTTTGTATATTTCCAGGAATTTATCAAACTCCCCTAGGTTTTCTAGTTTGAACACGTAAAGATGTTCATAGTAGCTTTGAATGATCTTTTATTTCTTTTTTTTTTTTTTTTTTTTTTTTTTTTTTTTTTTTTTTTGAGACGGAGTCTCGCTCTATCGCCCAGGCTGGAGTGCAGTGGCCGGATCTCAGCTCACTACAAGCTCCGCCTCCCGGGTTCGGGCCATTCTCCTGTCTCAGCCTCCTGAGTAGCTGGGACTACAGGCGCCCGCCACCTCGCCCGGCTAGTTTTTTTTTTGTATTTTTTAGTAGAGACGGGGTTTCACCGTGTTAGCCAGGATGGTCTCGATCTCCTGACCTAGTGATCCGCCCGTCTCAGCCTCCCAAAGTGCTGGGATTACAGGCTTGAGCCACCGCGCCCGGCCATGATCTTTTATTTCTAATTGATCATATTTGGATCTTCCTTCTGCTTTTCTGGGTTAATCTCACTAATAGTCTATCAATTTGATTTATCTTTTCAAATAACTACCTTATTGTTTTATTTATCTTTTGTATTTTTTTATTTCAATTTTATTTAGTTCTGCTCTGATCTTGGTTATTTATTTATTTATTTCTGCTGGGTTTGGGTTTGGTGTCTTCTTGTTTCTCTTGTTCCTTGAGGTGTAATCTTAGGTTGTTTTTTGTGCTTTTTTGAACTTTTTGATGCATGTATTTAATGCTATGAATTTTCCTCTTAGCACCACTTTTGCTGTATCCCAGAGGTTTTAATATGTTGTGTCACTATTATTCAGTTTAAAGAATTATTTAATTTCCATCTTGATTTCATTGTGGAACCAACAATCATTCAGGAGCAGTTTATTTAATTTTCATGTATTTGTACGGTTTTGAGTGTTCCTATTGGAATTGATTTCTAATTTTATTCCACTGTGGCCTAAGACAGTACTTGATATAATTTTGATATTCTTACATTTATTCAGGGGCTGAGCATGGTGACTCATGCTTAATCCCAGCACTTTGGGACACCAAGGCAGGTGGATCACCTGAGGTCAGAAGTTCAAAACCAGCCTGGCCAACATGGGGAAACCCCATCTCTACTAAAAATACAAAAATTAGGCAGGCATGCCTGTAATCCCAGCTACTCAGAAGGCTGAGGTAGGAGAATCCCTTGAACCTGGGAGGCAGAGGTTGCTGTAATCCGAGATTGTGCCATTGCACTCCAGCCTTGGTGACAGAGCAAGACTCACACAAAAAAATTCAGACATGGCCGGGCGCGGTGGCTCAAGCCTGTAATCCCAGCACTTTGGGAGGCTGAGACGGGCGGATCACGAGGTCAAGAGATCGAGACCATCCTGGCTAACACGGTGAAACCCCGTCTCTACTAAAAAATACAAAAAAAACTAGCCGGGCGAGGTGGCGGGCGCCTGTAGTTCCACCTACTCCGGAGGCTAAGGCAGGAGAATGGCATAAACCCGGGAGGCGGAGCTTGCAGTGAGCTGAGATCCCGCCACTGCACTCTAGCCTGGGCGACAGAGTGAGGCTCTGTCTCAAAAAAAAAAAAAAAAAATTCAGACTTGTCTTGTGGCCTATCATGTGGTCTATCTTGAAGACTGTTTCATGTGCTGATAGAAAGAATGTGTATTCTACAGTTGTTGGGTAGAATCTAAGGGACAACTTAGGTGAAACAAGAAAATTTATATTTCTGAAGCACAGAACTAACAGTTCAGGCTAAAAAATTTTTTTTTCTTTGAGATGGAGTCTCGCTGTGTTACCCAAGCTGGAGTGCAGTGGCATGATCTTGGCTCACTGCAACCTCCGCCTCCCAGTTCAAGTGATTCTCCTGCCTCAAACTCTTGAGTAGCAGGAACCGCAGGCGCCCACCACCACGCATGGCTAATTTTTCTGCTTTTAGTAGAAACAAGGTTTCACCATATTGGCCAGGCTGGTTTCAAACACCTGACCTCCGGTGATCTGCCTGCCTTGGCCTGCCAAAGTGCTGGGATTACAGGTGTGAGCCACCATGCCTGGCCTTAAATGTACTGTTTATTTTTTTTTTAATATATAAGATTATATGATTTGCAAACAGAAACTTTTTACTTATTTATCTTCAATTTCAATGGCTTTAAACAATTTTTTTGCGTAATTCTTCTGCCACATACTTCCAGGGTTATGTTAAAATAGAAGCATTGACAATGGAGATAATATAGTTTTGCATTACATTGGTTTTTGTAAATTTCATGGAGTAAAAACCTCTTCAAGTTTATATAAACTGGTTACAAGAGGTCAAGATCTTCTTTTGTTGGGCCTCCATATTTATAGAATGCCCTCTTTATTTGTAATAGAGAGAAGTGGTAGGTTGGTCACAAGGCTGCTGCCTCTGTATAGGATTTACCTTTAGTTCGCTTCTTACAGAAGGCTTGGGTAGTGGTAATTCCCATTTTATTATTGGAAGACTGAGTTTCTTTCAGGACTTTCATCTGCAGAGCAGGCACTAGGGGAAGTTGTTGCCGTCATAGCTGCATATGGTGGGCCTTACATCAGGATGTGGATGAGGATGCCTTTCACTGAGTACCAGAGGAGGTCTTCCCAGGTCACTGTGTGGGATTCTACCTCAGCAGAATTGGCCATGAACTGTGGCTTGGAGTTAGAACTAAAACATTAAACTATGGCTACAAATGGGTGTCTTCCTCCAGGCCTCTGGAAGGGCAGGAGCTCTCCCAGGCTGTGGCTGGGAGGAGTTTGGAATGGTTACAGGGTAAGTTCAGAATTCTCAGTGGGAGCAAGTTGGATTGGCTGTTTTTTGGTCTGTAGCCAAGAACAGAAGTCCTGTAGTTGCCATCTTAATGGAAGCCTGTCTCCTGAAAAGAACGTTCCTCAATCTTGAGCTTTAGCAAAGTTTCACAACTCCATCCCTGGATCTCAAAGCTCTTTTGAAGGTACTTGTTTTAGAGATGAAGTCTTTCTACGTAACACAGTCTGCTCTTGAAATCCTGGCCTGAGGAAATTCTTCAACCTGAATATATTATGTAGCTATCAGTACAGATATGAGTCAGGATGCCTGGATCTCTCATAAGGACATTTTTGTCCAGGATGGCTCACAGTTTTCTTGCTGTCGGGGGATAAGAAAATAGGTCATCTTTTTAAAAAAATTTTACTGCTGTCGCTCTCCCTATACATTTTTACTTTCTATTTTCTATTTCAAATTTCTCTGTTATTTTAGATTCAGACATTTAGGATAATATGTTAGAATTTACATGTTATGCCTGAAGTAAATTAGATGATTAGTAGGCATTCTATATTTACTAAAATATTTAGTTATAAATTTAAGTTTGCTGCAGGCAGAAAGGAATTATATGATTTCCATTCACTTTCTTCTGCCCATATTTAAATAATAAAACAAGTTCTTCCCAGATACTGGTTTCATATATCAGAGGCTTTAATTATATTCTGCAAGACATTTTTTTTTTTTTAATTTAGCAAGGTGAGACTATTCTTTGCTTCTAAAGTTAAAGTCCAGCAGTTTCATTTTGTGTAAGAATAGCACATATTCTTTAAGAATATATGTAGCATATATTGCATAAGAACAGCATATATAATGATGAAATTTACCTCTAGTTTTATTTAATCCTTATTTATTAAAAGCTTATCATTAGAATCTTCTGTTTCTGATTATACTGCAATTTCTCTTAAATTTTACTGCCATGCAGTGCATGCTGATGACTCAAAATACCTGCCTTCCATGAGTACACAGATACAGTCAAATATTGCAGTTATCTAGGCAAATTTTTTTAATGGTACATCAATGTTGCATACCAGATCTTATGAGTAAACATTTCTCTTATTATTATTTGCAGTTCTGTATGTGTGCTTTTTAGTGTCAGTTTCTTAATATCAATGTATTGGGGTTTTTTGTTTTACTTGTGTATTATAATTCTAGACAATTTGCAATTCTGTTTGTACACTTTAACTCAATGTGGGGTTTAATTAAGAAATAAATTAGCCGGCCGGGCGCGGTGGCTCAAGCCTGTAATCCCAGCACTTTGGGAGGCCGAGGCGGGCGGATCACAAGGTCAGGAGATCGAGACCACAGTGAAACCCCGTCTCTACTAAAAATACAAAAAATTAGCCGGGCGCAGTGGCGGGCGCCTGTAGTCCCAGCTACTCAGGAGGCTGAGGCAGGAGAATGGCGGGAACCCGGGAGGCGGAGCTTGCAGTGAGCCGAGATCGCGCCACTGCACTCCAGCCTGGGCAACAGCGTGAGACTCCGTCTCAAAAAAAAAAAAAAAAAAAAAAAGAAATAAATTAGCCATATGTCTATCACAATCAGATTATATATTTGTGTGTTTTTATCTATAAATATCATCCCAATTATGGTTATGGCTTATCTTGTGTATATTCTTTCTTAGCAGATTTTCAGTGGTTTTATCTTGTCTAAGTGAGCAGTTGTGGAAATAACCTTATTTTCGCCCTGTGTTTAATAACGAATATATACTTCCTTTGTGTGAGGGAAACACTTTTGTGATTTGAAGGTAATTCTAGAAAAGATTTATAATTCTGCATTTAGTTTTTCTTCTAAAATAATTTTTGTAGAAACAGATAACATAAAATTAATTATCTAAAATCTATTTAAGTATACATCTTATGACCAGGCATGGTAGTGGCTCACCTCTGTAATCCCAGAAATGTGAGAGGTCAAAAATAGAAGGATTACCTGAGCTCAAACGTTTGAGACCATCTGGGAAACAAACACCTGTTGTATCCAAAAAATTTTTTTTAATAACAAGCCATGGTGGTGTGCACCTGTGGTTCCAACAACCTGGGAGATTAAGGGACAAGGAGTACTTTATCCTGGGAGTTTGAAGCTGAAGTGAGCCATAATTTTGCCACTGCACACCAGCTTGGGTGACAAAGTGAGATACTCTGTCAAAAAAAAAAAACTGTGGATTTCAGGCATGTTAAAGTATATTCACCTGGTTATGCAAAAGGCTTCTAGAGGTTCTACATCTTGTAAAACTAAAACTCAATACCCACTAAATAACAACTGCCCATTTTACCCTCTCTCCAGCCCTTGGCAAACACCTTTCAACTTTTTGTTTTTATGAGTTTGACTATTTAACTTCTCTCATAAATGGAATCCTGTAGTATTCATTATTTTGTTACTGGTTTATTTCATGTGACATAATATTTTCAAAGTTTATCATAAAATGTGACAAAATTTTCTCTTTTAAGAATGAAATGAATAATATTCCATGTATGTATATGTTAAATTTTTTGTTGTATTTATAAATCAAGGGACATCTAGGTTGCCTCAGACATTTCACTTTTGTGAAATCTGGTACAATAAGCATAAACGTTTACATATCTCTTCCAGGTTCTGCGTTGCATACTTTGGAAATCAATTTGTAAATAAGATTGCTGTAGTTGATTATAATTTTATTTTTAATTATCTGAGGAACATTTATAACATTTTAAAATAATGGCTGCATCTTTGTTTTCTACCAAAAATCAACATAGGCTTCATTTTCATAGCATCATCAACAGATTTGGTTTTCTGAAGAAAATTGATAGTGGCCGTTCTAATGGGTGTGAAGTTATTTTGTATTTCATTGTGACATTTATGAATTCCTCTACAAATTACTAATTTTGTGTGTCCTTTCAAATGATCTTACCATTTATACTTTTGATAAAAGTTTAGTTTAACTAGTTTTCCATTTCTAAATCCTGTTATTCAACGTTATTGTTCAGTTTTAAGAGTTGCTTATATGTTCTGAATATTAACTTCTATCACATGTGATTTGCAAATATTTTCATTGATTTCCTAGGAGGAATTGTCACTCTCTTGAATTTTTTTTTTTTTGATGTGCAAAAATTTTGGCGTATATTTCAGTTAAATTTTTCTGTTCTTTCCATTGTTGCGCATGCATTTAATGTTATCTAAGACAATGATTCCAAGGCTAATGTCATGTTTTTCTCCATTTTTTTAAAGAGATTTGTGAGCTATTTTTTATATCTAAGTACTTTATTTAAAAATTTTTTGCATAGGGTTCAAGGAAAGAATTCAACTTTATCAGTATAGATATTCAGTTTTCAGCATTAATTTTTGAAGATATTATCCTTTCTCTATTGTGTGTTCATGGTAGCTTTGTGGAAGATCACTTATTTACAGAAGGGTTCATTTCTGGGTTCTGTATTCTGATTTATCATCTGTTTATCTGTCTTTATGTCAGTACTACATTGTTTTTATTATAGTTTTTAATATGTTTTGAAATGAGAAAGTATATTGCCTCCTCTTTTTCATGGGTGTTTGGCTAATTATAGTTCATAATCAAATTTTAAAATGTTAAAGAAGATTTTCTGGGCCGGGCGCGGTGGCTCAAGCCTGTAATCCCAGCACTTTGGGAGGCCGAGACTGGCGGATCACGAGGTCAAGAGATCGAGACAATCCTGGCTAACTCGCTGAAACCCCGTCTCTACTAAAAAAAAATACAAAAAACTAGCCAGGCGAGGTGGCGGGCGCCTGTAGTCCCAGCTACTCGGGAGGCTGAGGCAGGAGAATGGCGTGAACCCGGGCAGTAGATCTTGCAGTGAGCCGAGATCGCGCCACTGGGCAACAGAGTGAGAGTCCGTCTCAAAAAAAAAAAAACAAAAAAAAAAAAACAAAAAAAACAAAAAAAAGAAGATTTCTGTTTAAAAATCCTGTGCTATTAGGATTTTTATAGAAATTATGTCGAATTTGTTTTTCCACTATAGGTTATACTGACATCTTAACAAAATTAAAATTTTTGACTCTTAAGAATATGTTAAAGAGTGTTTTATTTTTGTTTCATTTTATTTTTGTTTTTTAGAGAGATAAAGGATCTTGCTTTTTTTTTTTCTTTTTCTGTGAGATGGAGTCTCTCTCTGTCATCCAGGCAGGAGTGCAGTGGCATGATCTCGATTCAACACAACCTCCACCTTCTGGGTTAAAGTGATTCTCCTTCCTCAGCCTCCTGAATAGTTGGGATAACAGGCATCCACCACCATGCCCAGCTAATTTTTTTGTATTTTTAGTAGAGACGAGGTTTCACCATGTTGGTCAGGCTGGTCTCAAACTCTTGATGTCAGGTAATCCACCTGCCTCAGCCTCCCAAAGTGCTTGGATTGCAGAGGTGAGCCACTGCGTCCAGCTCGTGTGTTTAATTTTTATATGTTTTTGGATTTTCCTGTTTTACTTTTACTTTAAGTCAGAATAATAGCATCAGCAAATGTGTCCTGCCAAATCAAAAGAGGGAAATCTTTCAAAATAGCCAAATTTTGAAAAAGCATACTGACACTGTATATACCTTATAAAGAATGCTGAAAAGTATCCCACTTATTCTGAAATTGACCACAGGCCGGGCGCGGTGGCTCAAGCCTGTAATCCCAGCACTTTGGGAGGCCGAGACCGGCGGATCACGAGGTCAGGAGATCGAGACCATCCTGGCTAACCCAGTGAAACCCCGTCTCTACTAAAAAATACAAAAAACTAGCCGGGCGAGGCGGCGGGCGCCTGTAGTCCCAGCTACTCGGCAGGCTGAGGCAGGAGAATGGCGTCAACCCGGGAGGCGGAGCTTGCAGTGAGCTGAGATCCGGCCACTGCACTCCAGCCTGGGCGACAGACCGAGACTCCGTCTCAAAAAAAAAAAATAAAAAAATAAAAAAATAAAAAAAAATAAAATAAATGAAATTGACCACATAATTGGAAGTAAAACACTCCTCAGCAAGTGCAAAACAATGGAAATCATAACACACAGTCTCTCAGACCACAGTGCAATCAAATTAAAACTCTGAATTAAGAAACTCACTCAAAACCACACAACTACATGGAAATTGAACAACCTGCTCCAGAATGCCTACTGGGTAAATCATGAAATGAAGGCCGGGCGCGGTGGCTCAAGCCTGTAATCCCAGCACTTTGGGAGGCCGAGACGGGCGGATCACGAGGTCAGGAGATCGAAACCATCCTGGCTAACACGGTGAAACCCCGTCTCTATTAAGAAATACAAAAAAAAAACTAGCCGGGCGAGGTGGCGGGCGCCTGTAGTCCCAGCTACTCGGGAGGCTGAGGCCGGAGAATGGCGTGAACCCGGGAGGCGGAGCTTGCAGTGAGCTGAGATCCGGCCACTGCACTCCAGCCTGGGCGACAGAGTGAGACTCCGTCTCAAAAAAAAAAAAAAAAAAAAAAAAAAAAAAAAAATCATGAAATGAAGGCAGAAACAAATAAGTTCTTTGAAACCAATGAGAACAATGACACAATGTACCAGAATCTCTGGGACACACACAAAGCAGTGTTTAGAGGGAAATTTATAGCACTAAATGCTCACAAGGGAAAGCAGAGAAGGTCTAAAATTGACATTCTAAAATAATAATGAAAAGAACTAGAGAAGCAAGAGCAAACAAATTCAAATACTAGCAGTAGATGAGAAATAACTAAGATCAGAGCAGAACTGAAGTAGATAAAGACACAAAAGACCCTTCAAAAAATCAAGGAGGCTGGGTGCGGTGGCTCACTCCTGTAATCCCAGCACTTTGGGAGGCTGAGGTGGGCGGATCATGAGGTCAGGAGATCGAGACCATCCTGGCTAACACAGTGAAACCCCATCTCTACTAAAAATAAAAAATAAATAAATAAATAAAAATAGCTGGGCGTGGTGGTGGGTGCCTGTAGTCCCAGCTACTCAGGAGGCTGAGGCAGGAGAATGATGTGAACCCGGGAGGTGGAGCTTGCAGTGAGCCGAGATCACACCACTGTACTCCAGCCTGGGGACAGAGAGAGACTCTGCCTCAAAAAAAAAAAAAAAAAAAAAAATCAGTGAATCCAGGAGCTAGTTTTTTTGAAAGATCAACAAAATAGATGGACCACTAGCCAGACTAATAAAGAAGAAAAGAGCCGGGCGCGGTGGCTCAAGCCTGTAATCCCAGCACTTTGGGAGGCCGAGACGGGCGGATCACGGGGTCAGGAGATCGAGACCATCCTGGCTAACCCAGTGAAACCCCGTCTCTACTAAAAAAATACAAAAACTTAGCCGGGCGAGGTGGCGGGCGCCTGTAGTCCCAGCTACTCGGGAGGCTGAGGCAGGAGAATGGCGTAAACCCGGGAGGCGGAGCTTGCAGTGAGCTGAGATCCGGCCACTGAACTCCAGCCTGGGCGACAGAGCGAGACTCCGTCTCAAAAAAAAAAAATAAAAAAATAAAAAAAATAAAGAAGAAAAGAGAGAAGAATCAAATAGATGCAATAAAAAATGATATTAGGCCGGGCGCGGTGGCTCAAGCCTGTAATCCCAGCACTTTGGGAGGCCGAGGCGGGTGGATCACGAGGTCAGGAGATCGAGACCATCCTGGCGAACACGGTGAAACCCCGTCTCTACTAAAAAAATACAAAAAACTAGCCGGGTGAGTTGGCGGGCACCTGTAATCCCAGTTACTTGGGAGGCTGAGGCAGGAGAATGGCGTAAACCCGGGAGGCAGAGCTTGCAGTGAGCTGAGATCCGGCCACTGCACTCCAGCCTGGGCAACAGCGCGAGAATCCGTCTCAAAAAAATAAATAAATAAATAAAATAAAATAAAATAAAAAATGATATCAGCACTGATCCCACAGACATACAAACCACCATCAGATAATACTATAAACACCTCTATGTAAATAAACTAAATCTAGAAGAAATGGATAAATTCCTGGACACATACACCCTCCCAAGACTAAACCAGGAAAAAGTCAAATCCCTGAATAGACCAATAACAAGTTTTGAAATTGAGGCAGTAATTAATAGCCTACCAACCAAAAAACAGCCAGCACCACACAGATTCACAGCCAAATTCTAACACAGTTACAAAGAGGAGCTGGTGCCAATTCTTCTGAAACTATTCCTAAGAATAGAAAAAGAGGGACTCCTCCTTAACTCATTTTATGAGGCCAACATCATCCTGATACTGAAACCTGGCAGAGACACAACAAAAAAGAAAACTTCAGGCCAATATCCCTGATGAACATGGATGCAAAAATCCTCAATAAAATACTGGCGAACCAAATCCAGCAGCACATCAAAAAGCTTATCCACTACGATCAAGTCAGCTTAATCCCCTGGGATGCAAGGCTGGTTCAACATACACAAATCAATAAATGTAATCCATCACATAAACAGAACCAACGGCAAAAACCACGTGATTATCTCAATAGATACAGAAAAGGCGTTTGACAAAATTCAACACCCCATTCATGCTAAAAACTCTCAATAAACTAAGTATTGATGCAACGTATCTCAAAATAATAAAAGCTACTTATGACAAACCACAGTTAATATCATACTGAATGGGCAAAACCTGGAAGCATTCACTTTGAAAACTGGCACAAGACAAGGATGCCCTCTCTCACCACTCCTATTCAACATAGTATTGGAAGTTCTGGCCAGGGCAATCAGACAAGATAAAGAACTAATGGGTATTCAAATAGGAAAAGAGGAAGTCAAATTGTCTCCATTTGCAGATGACATGATTCTATGTTGAGAAAACCCCATCATCTCAGCTCCAAATCTCCTTAAGCTGATAAGCAATTTCAGCAAAGTCTCATGATACAAATTCAATGTGCAAAAATCACAAGCATTCCTATACACCAATAACAGACAAACAGAGAGCCAAATCATGAGTGAGCTCCCATTCACAATTGCTAGAAAGAGAATAAAATACCTAGGAATACAATGTACAAGGAATGCGAAGGACCTCTTCAAGGAGAACTGCAAATCACTGCTCAAGGAAATAGGAGAGGACACAAACAAATGGAAAAACATTCCATGCACTTGGATAGGAAGAATCAATATCATGAAAATGATCATACTGCCCAAAGGATTGTATAGATTCAATGCTATCCCCATCAAGCTACCACTGAGTTTCTTCACAGAATTAGAAAAAAAATGACTTTAAATTTCATATGGAGCCAAAAAAGAACCTGCATTGCCAAGACATTCCTAAGCAAAAAGAATAAAGCTGGAGACATTACGCTACTTGACTTCAAACTATTGTACAAGGCTACAGTAACCAAAACAGCATGGTATTGGTATCTAAACAGATATATAGACCAATGGAACAGAACGGAGGCCTCAGAAATAACACCACACATCTACAACCATCTGATCTTTTCTTTTTTTTTTTTTTGAGATGGAGTCTGGCTCTGTTGCCCAGGCTGGAGTGCAGTGGCCGGATCTCAGCTCACTGCAAGCTCTGCCTCCTGGGTTCACGCCATTCTCCTGCCTCAGCCTCCAGAGTAGCTGGGACTACAGGCGCCCGCCACCTCGCCCGGCTAGTTTTTTGTATTTTTAGTAGAGACGGGGTTTCACCATGTTAGCCAGGATGGTCTCGATCTCCTGACCTCGTGATCCGCCTGCCTCGGCCTCCCAAAGTGCTGGAATTACAGGTGTGAGCCACTGCACCCGGCAAACCATCTGATCTTTGACAAACCTGATGAAAACAAGCAATGGGGAAAGGATTCCCTATTTAATATTGGGAAAACTGGCTAGCCATATGCTGAAAACTGAAACTGGACCCCTTCCTTACACCTTATACAAAAATTTACTCAAGATGGATTAAAGACTTAAATGTAACACCCCAAGCCATAAAAACTGTAGAAGAAAACCTAGGCAAAGGCGTTCAGGACATAGACATGGGCAAAGACTTCATTACTAAAACACCAAAAGCAATGGCAGCAAAAGCCAAAATTGACAAATGGGACCTAATTAATCTAAAGAGCTTCTTCAAAGCAAAAGAAACTATTATCGGAATGAACAGACAACCTATGGAATGGGAGAAAATATTTGCAATCTATCCACCTGAGAAAGGGCTAGTATCCAGGATCTACAAAGAACTTAAACAAATTTACAAGAGAAAAACAAGCAACGCCATCAAAAAGTGGGCAAAGGATATAAACAGACACTTCTCAAAAGAAGACATTTATGCAGCCAACAAACATATGAAAAAAAGTTCACTATCACTGGTCATTAGAGAAATGCAAATCAAAACCACAATGAGATACCATCTCACAACAGTTAGAATGCAATCATTAAAAAGTCAGAAAACAGCAGATGCTGGAGAGGATGTGGAGAAATAGGAACACTTTCACACTGTTAGTGGGAGTGTAAATTAGTTCAGCCATTGTCGAAAACAGTGTGACAATTCCTCAAGGATCTAGAATCAGAAATACCACTTGCCCCAGCAATCCCATTACTGGGTATATACCCAAAATATTATAAATCATTCTACTATAAAGACACATGCACATGTATGTTTATTGCAGCACTATTCACAATAGCAAAGACTTGGAACCAACCCAAGTGCCCATCAACAATAAACTGGATAAAGAAAATGTGGGGCCGGGTGCAGTGGCTCAAGCCTGTAATCCCAGCACTTTGGGAGGCCGAGGTGGGTGAATCACGAGGTCAGGAGATCGAGACCATCCTGGCTAACACTGTGAAACCCCATCTCTACTAAAAAAATACAAAAAAATTAGCCAGGTGCGGTAGCGGGCACCTGTAGTCCCAGCTACTCGGGAGGCTGAGGCAGGAGAATGGCGTAAACCCGGGAGGCGGAGCTTGCAGTGAGCCAAGATCGTGCCACTGCACTCCAGCCTGGGCGACAGAGCAAGGCTCTGTCTCAAAAAAAAAAAAAAAAAAAAGAAAATGTGGCACATATACACTATGGAATACTATGCAGCCATAAACAGGGATGAGTTCATGTCTTTTGCAGGGACATGGATGAAGCTGGAAACCAACATTCTCAGCAAACTAACACAAGAACAGAAAACCAAACACTGTATGTTCTCACTCATAAGTGGGAGTTGAACATTGAGAATGAGTGGACACAAGGAGGGGAATAACACACACTGGGACATGTCAGGTTGTGGGGTGCTAGGAGATGAATAATATTAGGAGAAATACTTAATGTAGATGATGGGTTGATGGGTTCAGCAAACCATCATGCCACATGTATACCTCTGTAACAAACCTGCACATTCTGCATATGTATCTCAGAACTTAAAGTGTAATAATAAAAAAGAAAGGCCGGGCGCGGTGGCTCAAGCCTGTAATCTCAGCACTTTGGGAGGCCGAGACGGGCAGATCACGAGGTCAGGAGATCGAGACCATCCTGGCTAACATGGTGAAACCCCGTCTCTACTAAAAAGTACAAAAAACTAGCTGGGCCAGGTGGCGGGCGCCTGTAGTCCCAGCTACTCCGGAGGCTGAGGCAGGAGAATGACTTAAACCCGGGAGGCGGAGCTTGCAGTGAGCTGAGATCTGGCCACTGCACTCCAGCCTGGGCGACAGAGCGAGACTCCATCTCAAAAAATAAAAAAATTAAAAAAAATAATAATAAAAAAGAAAAAAAGAATACTGAAGGTAGCTTCTTTTACTGAAAATAAAATGACTCAAGAAAATGACACATAATCATATAAAAAATATATATATATACATGTATATATTTTTTGAGGTGGAGTTTTACTCTTGTTGCCCAGGCTGGAGTGCAGTGACCTGATCTCAGCTCACTGCAACCTCTGCCTTCTGGTTTCAAGTGATTCTCCTGCCTCAGCCTCCCAAGTAGCTGAAATTACAGGTGCCCGCCACTACGGGCTAATTTTTTGTATTTTTAGTAGAGATGGCATTTCAACATGTTGGCCAGGCTGGTCTCGAACTCCTAACCTCCTGATCTGCCCACCTCAGCCTCTGAGAGTGCTGGGATTACAGCCATGAGCCACTGCGGCCGGCCAAAAGGAAAAAAAAAAAAAGAAAAAGATTATTTTCTTCTATAGATATGCACATACCAAAAAAATGAAATTTCTTAGCATAATCATAATGGTGCAGTATCTGGAGAACCTGCTCCCAATGTTTGACATGAGTTCTTTTCTATTTCCCAAGTGTCTCCGCTGGGTTGAGAAATAAAGGGAAAGAGCACAAGAGAGAAATTTAAAGCTGGGTATCCGGGGGAGACATCACATGTCGGCAGGATCCGTGATGTTCCCCGAGCAGTAAAACCAGCAAGTTTTTATTAGCGATTTTCAATAGGGGAGGGAGTGCAAGAATAGGGTGTGGGTCATACTTCACAAGGTAATACAATATCACAAAACAAATGGAGGCAGGGCGAGATCACAGGACCACCGGATGAGGGGAAATTAAAATTGCTAATGAAGTTTCGGGCACGCATTGTCATTGATAACATCTTATCAGGAAATAGTGTTTGAGAGCAGGTAACCTGCCTGACCACAATTTATTAGGTGGGAATTTTCCCATCCTAGTAAGCCTGGGAGCACTATAGGAGACCAGGGCTTATTTCATCCCATTGGCTTCAACCAGGGACGCCTTAAAAGGGGCCATCTATAGGCCTACTTTCAGGGCGCATTCTCTTTCTCAGGGATGTTCCTTACTGAGAAAAAGAATTCAGAGATATTTCTCCTATTTGCTTATGAAAGAGGAGGAATATAGCTCTGTTCCATCAGGCTCACCTGCGGCCATTTCAAAGTTACCTCTCTTGTTCCCTGAACATTGCTGTTATCCCGTTCTTTTTTAAGATGCCCAGATTTCACATTGTTCAAACACACATGCTGTACAAACAATTTGTGCAGTTGACACAATCACAGGGTCCTGAGGCGACATTCATCCTCCTCAGTTTGCAAAGAAGATGACGGGATTAAGAGATTAAAGACAGGCATAGTAAAACACAGGGGTATTCACTGGGGAAGTGATAAGTGTCCATGAAATTTTCACAGTTTATGTTGAGAGATTACAGTAAAGACAGGTATAAGAAATTATAAAAGTATTAATTTGGGGAACTAATAAATGTCCATGAAATCTTCACAATTTATGTTCTTCTGCCGCCACTTCAGCTGGTCCCTCCGTTCCGGGTCCCTGACTTCCCGCAACAGTGCAGAAAACATTTTTAAGTATTGTCTATAATTTTTAAAAATGTAGAAAATTATTGAAATTTTGAGAGTAAAATCTTTGTATGCAACTTAAGTTCATCTTCTATCAGATTAAAATATATTGTTATATCTTTTAGAGGTTTTATGTAATTTCCAAAGTACCACAAGGTACCACAAAAAAAAAAAAATAAATAAAGTAAGAAAAAATTAAAAGCATATAGTCATGCGTGTCCGTGTGAGGAGACCACTAAACAGGCTTTGTGTGAGCAATAAAGCTTTTCAATCACCTGGGTGCAGGCGGGCTGAGTCCGAAAAGAGAGTCAGCGAAGGGAGGTAAGTGTGGGGCCATTTTATAGGATTTGGGTAGGTAAAGGAAAATTCCAGTCAAAGGGGGGTTGTTCTCTGGCAGGCAGGAGTGGGAGTCATAAGGTGCTCAGTGGGGGAGCTTTTTGAGCCAGGATGAGCCAGGAAAAGGAATTTCAGAAGATACCATCGCTTAAGGCAAGGACCGGCCATTTTCACTTCTTTTGTGGTGGAATGTCATCAGTTAAGGCCAGGCAGGGCATTTTCACTTTTGTGATTCTTCAGTTACTTCAGGCCATCTGGGTGTATATGTGCAAGTCACAGGGGATGCGATGGCTTGGCTTGGGCTCAGAGGCCTGACACATATCAGTACAAAAGTCAAAATGACACAAAGGAAGACACAAAGAGAGAAAGTTAGAGACAAAGATACAACAATCAAATAAAACAATAAAATAACATTATTCTGTATAAGAAAATTATTTAAACATGTATATAAAAGGAGGTTTTCAATTAAGATACATACTTTTAATAAAGGAATTAGATAATTTTAAAAACTAAGATCCAACTTGCCTTTCTATGATAGAGTCATCTACTCAATACTGAATTGAAGAAACATATAGAGAACAATATAATTACAGTAGCATATTTCTTTTCTTTTTTTTTTTCTTTTTTTCTTTTTTTTAGATGGAGTCTTGCTTTGTCACCAGGCTGGAGTGCAGTGGTGCAATCTCAGCTCACTGCAACTTCCACCTCCCAGGTTCAAGCGTTTCTCCTGCCTCAGCCTCCGGAGTAGCTGGGACTACAGGCGTGCACCACCACCCCCAGCTAATTTTCGTATTTTTAGTAGAGACAGGGTTTCACCATATTGGCCAGTATGGTCTCAAACTCTTGACCCTGTGATCTGCCTGCCTTGTCCTCCCAAAGTGCTGGGATTACAGGCATGAGCCACCACACCCAACCTACAGTAGCATATTTCAATACCCCAATTTGTATAATAAAAATAAAACAAGGCAGAATAATAGTAACAGAACAGAGAACTTGAAGACAAGTTAAAACAATCATTCGTAACAGAGGTATAGAGAACACTCCTCAACATCAGGATACACAGCCTTCCTAACAGCTCATAAAACATTCCCCTTGATAGACCACATGTTAGGCCAAAATACAACTCTTAACATAATTTTTAAAATTAAATTTATATGGATTACTTTCTATGACCAAAATGAAATGAGAGTATGAAACAATAATAGAAAAAAATTGAGGAAAATTATAAATATATAGAAATTAACACACTTATGAGCATGCTCCTGTTCAAAGGTTGAGATAAATGTTTTGAAGATCTCCATACTGTTCAATGTAACCTACAGATTTAATGGAATGTTCTTTAAAAGTTCACACTACATTTTGAAGAAATAGAAATAGCAACTCCAAAAGTATATGGAATCTAATGAGAAAATAAAATACCCAACAATCTTCAAAAAAAGAAATAATGTTAAAGGCATTACAGTTCCTGATTATTATTATTATTATTATTATTTATTTATTTTTTTTTTTTAGGCAAAGTCTCGCTCTGTCACCCAGGCTGGAGTGCAGTGGTGTGTTCTCGGCTCACTGCAAGTTCCTCTTCCTGGGTTCACACCATTCTCCGGCCTTAGCCTCCTGAGTAGCTGGGACTACAGGCGCCCGCCACCACGCCCAGCTAATTTTTTGTATTTTGTTTAGTAGAGATGGGGTTTCACTGTGTTAGCCAGGATGGTCTCAATCTCCTGACTTCGTGATCTGCCTGCCTCGGCTTCCCAAAGTGCTGGGATTACAGGCATGAGCCACCGCACCCGGCCTACAGTTCCTGACTTTAAAACTCATATCAAATCTACAAAATTAAAACAATTTGGTGTGACTATAAAAGTAAAAATGTAGACTAATAAAAAACAATGCAGCACATATATAAACTTTAACATATATAGTCATATGAAGAGTTATTTGCATTCTCATAATAATTGCAGCATTGTTACAAATTTTTAGTAGAGGGTGAGTTTTGCCATGTTGCCCACGCTGATCCCTTAGGCTCAAGCAATCCACCCATCACTGCCTTCCAAACTGCTGGGATTATAGTTGCGAGCCACCTCACCTGGCCCTATTTATTTTCTTTTTTTAAAGTTTTTTTTTTTCCTGAAAATTTAATAATATTTTTGATGGGAACGTACTGCCCTGTTTTAATTGATATTTGGACATTTTTTAAAAAGCTACCTGTCACAGTCTTTATCACATAGCTTTGTCCTGGCATAGTCTGAAAGGAATTGTCTTTGCTAGAGATTCTGGGTGTCTTTCAAACATGTTCTTATGATGTGTCTTGTCTGAAATTTGATGTTTATTTTTTAGTTAAAGAAGTTTATTCATCTTTCTTCTTAGCAGTCTTCACTTGCTACACCTGTTCCCTGTCTGTGGCACTGCAGTCTCCCTGCTGCTGTAACATTTACCTCTGGTCTCAACAGACACAAACTGTCAGACCCATACCACCATTTCATTCAGCCCTTTGTCACTTTGTGACCTCCATCTCTACCACCATGACCACAATGTTCATGGGCCTATTGGGCAATGACAGGGGTGGCTGGGGAAAGACGCTGAGTGATGTCAACAAAACAGTCATCCTATCCATTCCAAATTTCTTTTTCACCAATTTTTCAATCATGCTTTCTCCAAGTCCCTGGCAATCCAGCCAAACCATGGTTAAAGCCCATGAATCAGTATGTAATCACACATCTGGCCATTTCTCCTTCCATGCAAAGTGTACAATCAGGTGCACTGCTCAAATTTCTGCCCACTGGGAAGACTTCCCTTCACCACCGTCTTTCAGGGATGTCCTAGAAAGGAACTGTAGTGCTGCAGCTGTGTGCACTTTCAGGTCATGCCTGCATATTATGCAGAATCATCTGTAAATGAGGCCGTAGTCTTTTCTTCCTCTGTCAAATGATCATAGTGAGCTCCCCATTAGGTCATCAGTGCAGACTGGAGGAAAGAAGGCCGGGTGGCAGAACTGGAGACCATGGGCATTCGAGCCACTTCCTCATGTAACTTACTTGTGCCTTCAGAACCTGTTTGAGCCCGATCACGTATATACCACTTCCATTTGATGATGGAATGCTGTTGTGCATGACCCACTTTATGGGTAGATGGGTCAAAATGCACCCAGTTCATGATAGGCAGTTCAGGTCCCATGGTGACTTGTTAACCCATAGTCAAATGTTCATTTTTTACCAAATCCCAGTAAGAGGCCAAGAGCTGTTTCTCAGAAGGAGAGCAGTTATCTGCAGAAAATGGCAGGGCTCCAAAATTCTAGAGGCTGACCAGGTGCAGTGGCTTATGCCTGTAACCCCAGCACTCTGGGAGGTCGAGGCAGGCAGATCATCTGAGGTCAGGAGTTTGAGACCAGCCTGACCAACATGGTGAAACCACATCTCTACTAAAAATACAAAAATTAGCCAGGCATGGTGGTGGGTGCCTATAATCCCAGCTACTTAGGAGGCTGAGGCAGTAGAATTGCTTGAACCTGGGAGGTGGAGATTTCAGTGAGACAAGATAATGCCATTGCACCACAGCCTGGATGACAAGAGCAAGACTCCATCTCAAAAGAAAGAAAGAAATATAAAGAAAGAAAGAAAGAAAGAAAGAAAGAAAGAAAGAAAGAAAGAAAGAAAGAAAGAAAGAAAGTAAGAAAGAAAGAAAGAAAATTCTAGAGACCTCTGCTGTGATTCACCTAGGGTGACCTGCCAAAGGCTGCAAATAGCATCCTTATTTTTCACTGACACCTCAAGATCCATTGGATCTGCTGGGTAATATGGCCCAAGTTGCAGAGCAGCTTGCACAGTAGCCTGGACCTGTTGCAGAGCCTTCTCCTTTTCTGGACCCCACTCAGAACTGGCAGCTTTTTTGGTCACTCAATAAATGGGCCAGAATAGCACACCCAAATGAGGAATACATTGCCTCCAAAACCCAAATAGACCCACTAGACATTGTGCCTCTTTCTTGGTTGTAGGACAAGCCAAATGCAACAACTTACCTTTTACCTTAGAAGGAATGTCTTGACAGGCCCTGGACTACTGGACCCTTAGAAATTTTACTGAGCTAGAAGGTCTCTAAATTTTAGTCAGACTTATTTTCCATCCTCTAGCATGCAAATGTCTCACGAATTAGTCTGGTGTGTTTGCTATTTCTTGCTCACTGTATTCAATCAACATAATGTCATTGATGTAATGGACCACTGTGATATTTGCAAAAGCAAAAAGCCATAGAGGTGTCTTTGAATAAGATTATGACACAAAGCCAAAGGGTTAATATATCACTCAGGTAGGACAGTAAAGGTGTATTGCTGGCCTTGCCAGCTGCAGGCAAATTGCTTTTGGTGGGCTATATGGACAGGAATGGAGAAAAAACATTTGCTAAGTCAATGTCTGCATACCAGGTACCACGAGATGTGTTAATTTGTGGGGAAAAGAAAGAAAGATCAGCCTGTTACTGTGTCTATATAGAAAGAAGTAGACATAAGAGACTCCATTTTGTTCTGTATTTGAGATGCTGTTAATCTGTGACCCTAACCCCCAACCTTGTCCTTGCAAGAGACATGTGCTGCGGTGACTCAAGCTTTAATGCATTTTGGGCTGTGCAGGATGTGTCTTTGTTAAACAAGTGCCTGAAGGCAGCTTGCTGGTTAAAAGTCATCACCATTCTCTTAATTTCAACTACCCAGGGACACGTACACTGCCAAAGGTCGCAGGGACCTCTGCCTAGGAAAGCTAGGTATTGTCCAAGGTTTCTCCGCATGTGATAGACTGAAACAATGCTGCTAAAAGGTTTATGGAGATGTTTGCATATGCATCTCAAGGCACAGCATTTTCCTTTAAACTTATTCATGTCACAGAGGTTTTTGTTCATATGTCTTACTGCCGATTTCCTCCCTACAATGATCCTATTGTCCTGCCACTCCCTTATCTTTAAGATGGTAAAGATGGCCGGGTGCGGTGGCTCAAGCCTGTAATCCCAGCACTTTGGGAGGCCGAGACGGGCGGATCATGAGGTCAGGAGATCGAGACCATCCTGGTTAACATGGTGAAACCCCGTCTCTACTAAAAAATACAAAAAACTAGCCGGCTGAGGTGGTGGACGCCTGTAGTCCCAGCTACTCGGGAGGCGGAGGCAGGAGAATGGCGTGAATCCGGGAGGCGGAGCTTGCAGTGAGCTGAGATCCGGCCACTGCACTCCAGCCTGGGTGACAGAGCGAGACTCCGTCTCAAAAAAAAAAAAAAAAAAGAATCCCTGAGTTCATCATTTTCTATCATCACTTTGTCCACTGAACTTTGGACAACCAGCTTCATTATGTTCCTTGGTACTCCACATATGGTCAAACCTCCACCTGCTGGGTTTAAGCAATTCTCCGCCTCACCCTTCTGAGTAGCTGCGATTAGAGGAACCCGCCATCACGCCCGGCAGCTGTTGACTGCATTCACTCATGAGACTCAGGACCTCAACAGTGGTCTTTGTCCATGTGTTATAGTGACAATAGTAACTGCTGTCTGGGATTGCATACAAGAATAAAAATCTCATCTTTGTGCTGGACCACATTATATTTCACAATCTTACCTGTGGGAAAGGCTGAGAAATGAAAAATGAGAGTAACATCACCTGAATTCTTCACCTGGAATATGTCTCAATCTCCCCAATGGGCAAGGCCCAGGCTGGAGAATCAGATCACTTGCATGCAGGGCCGAGTGACATATTACATTTTCTCTAGGCACAGTCCAGGCAGGAGAGTGACAACATTTGAGTGCTGGGCTCAGAGATATGCCACAATCCCTTTTTTAGGCACGTCTCCTGCAACAGACAAGAGGCACATTATGTAGAAAATTGGTTCAGGGGTTTGTCACAATGTCCCCTTTGGGTGGTGCACAGGCAAGTGAGGAGAGTCGAATCACCCAGATAATGGAACTAGCAATATGTCACAATGTCCCCTGATGGAAGGGCAAAGACAAGAAAGTCACATAAGCTAGGTGAGAAAACTGACATATGTCACAATGCATGCTATAAGTAGGGATCATGGAAAAGAGGAGAGTCACATAACCTAGGGGCTATACCCAGGTATATGTAACAATCATTCCAGTGGGCAGGGCCTATGCATAAGGGGAGAGTCACATCACATAAATGCTGGGCCTAGCGATATGTCACAATCCCCACTGTGTACAGGTCCCAGAATAAAGTAAAGAGTCATATCATCTACATGTTGGGACCAAAGATATGTATCAATGACACCTGTGGGCAGGGACCAGGCAGAAGAGCCACAGCACCTGTGTGCTGGACCCTGTGATAAGTTACTATTTATCTGTTGGCATGGCTCCATCAGAAGAGGCAAATCCAACCACCTGGGTGCTGGACCCAGTGATATGTCACAATGTGTTCCATAGGTAAAGCCCAGGTAACAGAGGAGACTCACATCAAATAGTTGATGGGCACAGAGATATTTCACAATGCTCCCTGTGAACAGGGTGCAGGCAGGAGACTCACATCACCTTTGTCCTGGGCCACTATCTTTTGTGTGAGCAGAACATAGGAAAAAGAGAACCGCTGGCTGGGCACGGTGGCTCACACCTATAATTACAGCACTTTGGGAGGCTGAGGAGGGTGGATTGCCTGAGATCATGAGTTCAAGATCAGCCTGACCAACAAGGTGAAGCCCCGTCTCTACTAAAAATACAAAATATATCAAGTGTGGTGGCAGGCACCTGTAGTCCCAGCCCCTCAGGAGGCTGAGATAGAAGAATTACTTGAACCCAGGAGCAGAGATTGCAGTGAGCCAAGATTGTGCCACTGCACTCCAGCCTGGGTGATGGAGTGAGACTCAATCTCAGAAAAAAAAAAAAAAAAGAGAGAGAGAGCGAAGCATCACATCAGCTGAGTGCTGAGTGCTGAGTGCTGGGCCCAAATATGTCCCAATCCCCCTGTGAGCAGAATCCGTGCAGAAGAGAGTCAACATACATGGGTGATGGGCACAGAGATATTTCATAATGTCCCCTGTAAGAAAGGCACAGGCAGAAGTATAACATCTCTTGAGTGTTGGACAGTGCAATATGTCAAAATAGCCAATGTGGTCAGGGCACAGGCAGAAATCACATAACCTGGGTGCAGGGCCTGACAGTGCATCACAATGCCCTCTATGGACAGAGCCAAGGCAGGAGAATAGGTCACATCCACTAAGTGCTTGGCCAAGTGATATGTCATAATCCCTACTGGGGGCTGGACCAAGGCTGGGAAGTCAAATCACTTAGATTCTGGGCAGAAGCATACATCAGAATCACACCAGCAGGAAGGTCCTGAAATGAAATTAACAATCCCACACATGTCCCAGTTTCAGGTATGAGAGTCAACACCTTTTTTACATTTGGTTTAAGTACCTGAGTCACAATTTCAACAATGGACTGGATTTGTGCACAAAAGACGCAATCCCTCCTGAAGACTGTGTCCCATTATTGAAGCCACAGCCTCACAGCTCTGGGGAATCTTGGTCTGAGAGTAACCAACCCACCTATGGATCAGATCCACATATAAGAGTTAATTCTTCAACCTCCCATTGCCTCTGGGTGGGAGATTCAGAGCCTCAACATTGAGCTGTGTTCATGTGGAAGGATGACAATCTTTACTATTGGCCACCTGTGCATAAGAATGTCACAATATTACCTGTGTGCTGGGCCCTGTGAGGACAGTCTCTCTGCCATTCAAGGGCTTTATATGCTATGCATGAGAGTCAGAATTTGCTCTGAGACCTCCATGCTGGTATGAACCCGTGATTGTACCCACGGCCCTAAAGCCCACGTATGAGAGTCAACATCTCTTCAATTGACTTTGTCGCCGGGCGCGGTGGCTCAAGCCTGTAATCCCAGCACTTTGGGAGGCCGAGGCAGGCGGATCACAAGGTCAGGAGATCGAGACCACAGTGAAACCCCGTCTCTACTAAAAATACAAAAAATTAGCCGGGCGCGGTGGCGGGCGCCTGTAGTCCCAGCTACTCAGGAGGCTGAGGCAGGAGAATGGCGTGAACCCAGGAGGCAGAGCTTGCAATGAGCCGAGATCGCGCCACTGCACTCCAGCCTGGGCAACAGCGCGAGACTCCGCCTCAAAAAAAAAAAAAAAAAAAAAAATTGACTTTGTCCAGAGAGGAGATTCCTCAACTGCCTATGAAATGGTTTTAGAAATGAGTCACCATCTCAACTGTGGTCGGATGTGTACATATGACAGTCACAATTCCAACTGTAAACTGCATCCATGTATGAAGTTCAAGACCTCATCAGTACACTGTGTCATTTTGTGAATGCAATAATCCTTATAATTGGTGGGGTGTGCACACAAGATAAACAATCTCACCTGTGTGCTGGGCCCTGTGATGACACTCTCTGTATCACATGAGGGCTTTATACAGCATGTGAGGGAGTGGAAATTCTCTATGACCTTCCTACAAAAAGGAGACCCAGGATCTTACCCATTTCTCTAAGCTTAGTTATAAGAGACAGTATCTCTCCTGGTGACTGGTATGAGAGTCACTATTGCACCTGTAAGCCAGGCCAAGATGTGTGATGCAATCCCATTTGTCAGTAGACAGTGAGCAGGATGGTCACATCACCTGAGTGCTGGGAAAGGGTTATGTCACAATCATTTTTGAGGCCAGGAACCAGTGATAAAAGAAACATCACCTTAGTGCTAGGCCAAGGGATATATTCCACTGTTTTCTGTGGGCAAGGTGCAGGCAAAAGAAACTCATCACCTTCTTGCTGGGCCCAGTGATACGTCACAATTTTCCCTGTGGGCAAAGTGGAGGGTAAAAACGAGGGTCATATATCTTAGGTCATGAATACAGAGATACATCACAAGGCCTCCTGTGGGCAGGCCACAGGTAGAAATCACCAATTTCCTAGGTGTTGGAGCCCACAATATATCAAAATACACAATGTATGCAGGGCCCAGGCAGGAGAGAAGAGTCACACAACTTAGGTACTGAGCCTAGCAATACATCCCAGTTTCTTCTTGGACAGAACCCAAAAGATAGAACAATCTTATTACCCAGGTGTTGGGTCTAGCTGTATGTCAAAATATTCCCTGAAGGGAGAGATCAGGGAGGAGTGTAACCTCACCTACGTGAGAAGCCCAGAGATGTTGCCGATTCTGTGTAACGTTCAGGAATAAGAGAAGAGTCAAGTATCCTAGAAACTAGGCTAGATTATATGTTACAATTACCCGAGTGGGCAGGACTCTCATGAGAAGATAGTCACATCATGTAGCTGATGAACTAAACAATGCATCACAATTCCCACTGTGTACTGGTCCCAGAAAGAAGAGGAGAGTCCCATCATGTAGGTGATAGGCCCAGAAATATGCCATATGCATCCTATAGGCAAGTAACAGGCAGATGAATCTCAGCATGTCTGTGGTAGGCCCGGTAGTAAGTTACTCTCCCTTCTATGGGCATGACCGAGGCAGAAGAAGTCACATCACCTAGGTGCTGGGCCCAGAGATATAGCATAATATCTTTTGTGGGAAAAGACCAGGTAAAAGAAGAGACTCACATCAAACAGTTGATGGGTCTAGAGATACGTTACAATCTGTCTGTGGGTAGGGTCTGGGCAGGAGACTCAGTCACTGTGGTCCTGGGCACAGCACTATGTAAAAATGCTTTATTTTGGAAGAGTCAAGACAGAAGAATATCACCTGTCTGTTAGCTCAGGGACATGCCACAAAATCCCCTTGGTTTCAAACCAAACCTTGAAAGAAGAGTAGAGTAACGTCACCTAGGTGCTGGTCCCAATTATTTGTCAAAATTCTTCTTTTGAGCAGAAATTGGTAGAAGATGATTATCAAAACACAAAGTTGATTGGTGCATAGATATGTCATAAAAACCTTGTAGGCAGGGCCAGGCAAGAGAGTTACATCACCTGGGTATTGGACTCAGCAACATGGCAAAATGGCCCATATGGGCAGGGCACAGGCAGGGGAGTCACATAACCTGAATGTGGTGCCAAGTGATATGTGACAATGCCCCCTGTGGGCAACATGAAGACAGAAGAGACTCACGTTACCTGGGTGCAAGGCCAAGCAATAGGTCACATGCTACATTTTTGCAATGCTAAGGCAGGAGCATGAAGCTACATCACCTAATTGCTGGTTTCAGTGAAATTTTATAATTTCAGCTGTGGGCTGGGCCCAGGGAGTAGAGTTAAATCACTGAGGTGATGGGCAGAATCTATGTCACAATCACACCTGCAGGAATGTCCAGGTATGAGATTAACAATCCCATATATGTCTAGGTTCTAAGTGTAAGATTCAATAGCTCATGTACGTTGGGACTAAGTAAAGGAGTCACAATCTAGATGGTCGAATAATCTGTCCATTAGACCCTTAATTCCTCGTGTGGACTGTATCTCCTTAGTGAAGTCATAGCCTCAGAGTTGTGTTGAATCTGAGAGTCACCAACCCACCTGCGAATGGGATCCAGGTATGATAGTCAATTTTCTAATTTTGACTACCTCCAAGTCTGAGATTCAGAAGCTCAATCATTGGCTGTTTTCATGAGACAGAATGACAGTCTTTACTGTTGACTGGGTGTGCATAGGAGTCTCACAATGTCACCCGTGTGCTAGGCTCTGTTGGAACACTTTCTGCACCGCCTAAGGGCTTTATAGAGTGTGCATAAAAGTCACAGTCTGCTCTGAGGCCTTTCTGCTTGTATGTACACCTGTGATTGTATCTGTGACCCTAAGTTCAGGTGTGAGCATAGTTGGCAGGGTCAGATTAGAGAGTCCTCACTCTCTAGTCGGCAGGGTCTAGATTGGAGAGTCTTCACCTGCCTATGCACTGCATTTATTAATGAGTCACCACCTTAATTGTGGCCCAATGTTAATATATGACAGTAACAATTCCAACTTTGAACTGTGTCCACCTGTGAGATTCAGGAGCTCACTAGTTGTCTTTTGCCATGTGTGGGGGTGACAATCCTAAGAGTTGGCAGTTTCTGCATCTTAGAAACAATCTCACCTGTGTGCTAAACCCTGTGAAGACACTCTTTGTGCCACCCAAAAGGTTTACGAAACACACCAAAGATTGGTAAGACTTTTTTTTTTTTTTGAGAAGGAGCCTCATCTCACGCTGTCACCCAGGCTGGAGGGCAATGGCATGGCCTTGGCTCACTGCAACCTCTGCCTCCTGGGTTCAAGTGATCCTCCCACCTCAGCCACTTGAGTAGCTGGGACTACAGGTACATGCCACCACACCCAGCTAATTTTTGTATTTTCGATGGAGACTGAGTTTCACTATGTTGGCCAGACTGGTCTCCAACTCCTAACCTCTTGATCCAACCACCTTGGCCTCCCAAGTGCTGGGAATACAGGCATGAGCCATCGCGCCCGGTGAGATTGGTAATTCTTTTTTTTTTTTTTTTTTTTGAGACGGAGTCTCGCTCTGTCTCCTGGGCTGGAGTTGCAGTGGCCGGATCTCAGCTCACTGCAAGCTCCACCTCCCGGGTTCACGCCATTCTCCTGCCTCAGCCTCCCGAGTAGCTGGGACTACAGGCACCGCCACCTCGCCCTGCTAGTTTTTTGTATTTTTTAGTAGAGACGGGGTTTCACCATGTTCACCAGGTTGGTCTCGATCTCCTGACCTCGTGATCCACCCGTCTCGGCCTCCCAAAGTGCTGGGATTACAGGCTTGAGCCACCGCGCCCGGCGGTAATTCTTTACGACATTCATACAAAGAGGGGGCCCAGGATCTTACTTGTTTCCCTAGGCTACAATACAAAAGACACTATCTCCCCTATTGGCTGATTCCAGGTATGGGAATCATCATAGCACCTATGAGTTGGGCCAGGATATTTGTCACAATCTCATCTATAAATAGAAAACGAGCAGAAGAGTCACATCACCTGGGTGCTGTATGAGGGATGTCATAATATTTCCTGGAAGCAGGGCACAGGCAGAGGAGTCACATAATCTGGTGGCTGAGCCCAGTGATATTTCACAATGCTCACTGTGGGAAAAGACCTGCCAGAAAAGACACATCACATGGTTACTGGGTGCAGCGATATGTCACAATCTTCTCTATGTGCAGGCTGCAGGCAGAAAAAGAGTCACATCACTTTGGTGATACATGCAAGCATATGTCACAAGGCCGCCTATGGGCAGGGCTTATTCAGTAACCTCTGATCCAATCCTATAGGTGTTGGGTCCAGTGACATGTCACAACACCAAAGATATGCATGGCTCAGCAAAACAAAAGATTTACATCATTTAGGTGCTGGATCTAGTGATATGTCACAATTCTCTTCTTTGGCATGGCTCAGGAAGAAGTAGAGAGTCAAATCACCTAGGTGTTGGACCAAGCCATATGTCACAATACACAGTAAATGCAGGGCTCATGAAAATACGAGAGTCAAATCTCTGAGGTGCTGGAAACAGTGGTACATCACAATTTCTCCTTTGTCAGAGCCACATCACCTAGGTGGCTGATCCAGTAATACGTCACATTTCCCTTGAGAGGTGAGCCCAGGCAAGAGAGTCACATCATTTAGGTAAGAACCCCACAGATGTGTCACTATTTTCCCTGTGAATAGGGCTCAGGGAGAAAAGGATAGTCACATCATTTAAATGACAGGCCCAGAGGTAGATTACAATGGCTCCTGGGTACAAAAACCAGGCAGAAGAATTATATCACCTGTGTGCTGGGCCCAGTGATAAGTCACTTTCCCTTGTGTGGGCATGGCTTCAGCAGGAGAGAAGAGTCACATCACCAAGATTCTGGTTCCAGAGATATGTCATAATCTCTCCAATTGACAAAGCATGGGTAGGAGAGGAGGGTCAAATGAAGCAGTTGATGGACCCAGAGATATGTCACAATGCCTCCCATAGGCAGAGTACAAGCAGGTACCTCCCAATTCTTTAGGTGTTGTGGTCAGGGACATGTCACAATACTTAAAAAATGCAGAACCCAGGAAATAAAACAGAGTCGCATCACCTAGGTGCTAGGTTCAGTGATATGTCACAATCCCTATTTCAAGAGGGCTCAGGGAAATAAAAAGAGTCACATAACCAAGGTGATAAGTGTAAAGATATGTCATAATACTCCTGTGGGCAGAGTCCATTTAGCAGAGTCACATTACCTTGATGTCGGACCCAGCCATATATCACAATACACAGTATACCCAGGGCTCAAGAAGGGAAGAAAAATCACATCATCTAGTTGCTGCATTTGATGATATGTCACAATCACTTGTTTTTGCAGAGCCCAGACAGAAAAGAAGAGTCACATCTCCTAGTTGATGGATGCAGAGATAAGGCAAAAGGCTCCTTGTGGGCAGGACCCAGGCAGAAGGCTCTCACGCCCTAGGTGTTTGTCTCAGACATATGTCACACTACCAAATATAAGCAGGGCCCAGGCAAACAAGGAGTTTAGTGATATGTTACAATCCCCACTCTTGGCAGGGACAGGACGCACACACACACAAGCAAAGGCACATCACCTAGGTGATTAAAAAAACAAACAAAAAGATATGTCATGATACCCCCTGTAGGCAGGGCCCATGCAGAAGAGTCTCATCACCTAGGTTTTAGACCCAGTTATTTGTCACAATACACAATTTATGCAAGACTCACACAAAAGAGGAAAGTCACATAACGTAGGTGCTGGGTTCAGTGATACATTATAATCTCTCCTTGGGTAGAGTCCAAGCAGTAGAAAAGAGTTACATTACCTGGGTACTTGGACCAGGAATTTGTCACAATACCTCCCGAGGAAAGAGTCCAGGAAGGGGAGTCACATCACCTAATTGAGGGGCTCAAAGATATATTTCCCAGAGCTCCTTGTGGGTAGAGCTGAGGATAATCAAAAGAGTCACACAACCTAGGGGCTGGGCTCAGCTATATGTCACAACTACCCTAGGTGCAAGTCTCTGGTATGAGGAAGAGTCACATCACGTAGGTGCTGGGCCAAGCAATATGTTACAATCCCCACTGTAGGAAGGTCTCAGGAAAATAGAAGAATCACATTATCTGGTTGATCGGCACAGGAACATATCACAATTACCCTAGACTGAAGTGTTACATCCCCTGTGTGTGAAGTCCAGTGATAAGCCACTCTTCCTTTTGTGCACAGGGTTTAAGCAGAAGATGAAAGTCACATCACCTAGCCGCTGGGCTTACAGAATTGTCTCAAGGCCTCCTATGGTCAAAGCCTATTTAAGAGACAAGAATTATATTAGCTGCTCTGCCTATGGAGCAGCCATTTTTTTGTTTGTTTGTTTCTTTACTTCTCTAATAAACTTGCTTTTGTTTTACTGCATGGACTCACCCTGACTTCTTGGGGTCTGGGTCAAAAGCCCTTTTCAGTAACAGCTTTCTGGCAAACTATAAAGGGACCATACTGAGGAGAAAACTTAACTGAAGGAAATAAACTGCAGCACTAATTAGCCAACTTGGGGTAAGTAGTGGGGTAAACTTTACCAGGGTAAAAAATGGGATTGGGTTACAGGCCCAACATAGAAGAGTTAGAGTCTCTCCTAAGACATACTGGGTTAAAGAACTCTCTTAATAAAAAGCTTGAGGCCTAAGTTAGGAAGCTTCGAGTCCTTTCTAAAATTTAGGGTGTTGGCTGGGCATGGTGGTTCACATCTGTAATCTCAGCACTTTGGGAAGCCTGGCAGGTGGATCACCTGAGGTCAGGAGTTCGAGACCCGCCTGACCAACATGGAGAAACCCGTCTCTACTAAAAATACAAAAACTAGCTAGGCGTGGTGACACATACCTGTAATCCTAGCTACTCGGGAGGCTGAGGTGGGAAAATCACTTGAACATGGGAAGCGGAGATCACTTAAATGCAGTTAACCAAGATCGTGCCATTGCACTCCAGTCTGGGCAACAACAGGGAAACTCTGGCTCAAAAAAAAAAAAAAAAAAAAAAAAAAAAAAAAAAAAATTTAGGCGGTTAGAGGCCCCTCTCAGTAATGTCACTCTTGGTTAAAAATAGATGAAGCAGGCCAGGCGCTGTGGCTCATGCCTGTAATCCCAGTTACTCAGGAGGCTGAGGCAGGAGAATGTCTTGAACCCGGGAGGCAGAGGTTGCAGTGAGCCAAGCTCATGCCACTACACTCTGTAGATTAATTTTCCCTGTGCTCTTTGCTGACAGTTGTGCGTGACACGCTTAGGCATGTACAGGATCATGAGACATGGGGAGCTTCTATTCTCAAAAGGGGAAACTTGAGAGCTAATGAAATTGCTGGAAATTTCCTGAGAAATTTGAGACTGAGAAGTCGCCGCCTGAATTTCTCAGTGTCGCTGCAATGGGTGGATCTTTCACTGGCATCCCTGAGCGCCTCCCTTTCCCCAACCTGCCTCAGGCAATGCTTTTCTTTCCTTCTATCCTCTTTCTTTCTTATCTTTTCGGTTATTCAGGGCAACTGTCCTTTGCTTTTTTGTTTGTTTTGAGACGGAGTTTCCCTGTTATTGCCCAGGCTGGAGTGCAATGGGGCAATCTTGGCTCACCACAACCTCCGCCTACTGGGTTCAAGCGATTATCCTGACTTAGCCTCCCAAGTAGCTGGGACTACAGGAATTTGCCACCACGCTCGGCTAATTTTTGTATTATTTTTTTTTTTTTTGAGGCGGAGTTTCACTCTTGTTGCCCAGGCTGGAGTGCAATGGCACGATCTCGGCTCACTGCAAACTCCGCCTCCCAGGTTCAAGCAATTCTCCTGCCTCAGCCTCCCTAGTAGTGAAAGGACACGAAGATAGATGTGTACCCGCCCCCCACCCGCTACACCCTTGTTCTGCTCTCTAATCTTTGCACATACCAGAGATTTCGTAAGTTCTGTGAGTACCTGGTTTTCTGCACGTACCAGAGATTTTGTTTTGCACATACCAGAGATTTTGTAAGTTCTGAGGTAAGGTCACAAGACGTGTTTAAGTAAGATAAACTCTTGCTGCCATAAACCTGCTCTCCCGCCTCAAAGTTTGAACCAAAATATCAGAAATGGCAGGAACCAATCATAGTTAGCCAAATCGCCTTGTTCAAACACTAGCCAATCATATATCTGATTTGTATAATAACTCTATGCCCACTTTTCTTAGACTATATAACATTGTTCGGAGCTGAGTGGGGGAGCTCTCCTGCCCGTCTCGTTTCACGAGCGAGGGAGAGTTCCAGGTTCGAACCTGTAATAAAGATCCTTGCTGCTTAGCTTTGACTCTGGACTCTGGTGGTCTTCTTCGGGGAATAAACGGTCTGGGCATAACAAATGGGGGCTCGTCCGGGATTTCCCCCAAGCCCACCAGACCCCCAAGTCAACGGATCTTAATCTGTAGGTAAGCCGGCTTTGTCACTGTCTCTGTCTTTGTCTCTGTCTGTCTCCCTGAAATTTCGCGAAATCCGTAATCTGTAATCTGTATTGGTCTGTTCTGTAAGTGGCACGGTCTTGGCGGACGCGCTAGAAGACAGCCACTCGGGACTGGTGGGAGACGTCCCCCAGTGCCCATCTGGGGGCCTCCATCCTTGGTTGCCCCGTCTGACTCAGGTCGGAAGTCCGACACGCGCTCGCGAATGCTCATCGTTATTACTGTCTGTCCGTTATTGTTAAGTGTTAAGTGTAAGCCCAAAACGAAACATAAAACCTTTTCTTCCCCTTCCAGGACCGGACCTGTCGGATACTCCCCTCTGCTTCACACTCATTTTCGTACCCCCTTCTCTTTGTAGGAGCAGTCCAAAGATGGGCAACAACCAGAGCACGCCGCTCTCACTCCTTGTTACCAATTTTAAGGATGTGAAGGCTCGGGGGCGTAACTTAAGCGTAGAACTAAAGAAGGGAAAGCTAGTTACTTTCTGCCGTTCGGAGTGGCCCTCTGTCGGCGTAGGGTGGCCCTCCGAAGGAACTTTCTGTCTCTCTATTATTACTAAGGTAAAAACTAAGATTTTCCTGCCAGGGCAGTCAGGACATCCTGATCAAATTCCTTATATTCTAGTGTGGCAGGATCTTGTGGAAAACCCACCACCCTGGATAACTCCATTCATCCCTGAGCCCTGCAAAGTCCTAGTAATGCGACCTACAAGACAAAAGACTCCCTCTGCTCCCTCGGCCCCTGTGCTGCCGGACAGCCAGGACCCCCTAACGTTAGAACCCACATTTCCCCCACCATATCCGCACCTTATCCCGCAGGACCCAGTCCCCCAGGGTGGTGCTTCTGTAGAGGGAAACCGAGAAGCGGAAGCAGCCGAGAGCGAAAGTAACCTGGGGGGGCCGGCCGGCCGAACACGAGGCCGCGTACAGCGGGACCAAGCTTCCCGACTCCCTGACTCCACTGTAGCCCTGCCTCTCAGAGAAATAGGATCGCTCGATGATACCGGGCTCTCCCGTCTCATGTATTGGCCTTTTTCCACCAGTGATTTATACAATTGGAAGTCCCAAAATGCTCGGTTCTCAGATAATCCCAAAGATCTAACCTCGTTGTTAGACAGTGTCATGTTTACTCACCAGCCGACCTGGGATGACTGTCAACAGCTCCTCCGAATCCTGTTCACAACGGAGGAGCGGGAAAGAAACCAAGTTGAGGCCAGAAAACTGGTTCCAGGAGATGACAGCCAGCCAACTGCAAATCCTGACCTCATTAATGCGGCTTTCCCTTTGACCCGGCCCAGATGGGACTACAACACGGCAGAAGGTAGGGGACGACTGCTCATTTATCGCCAGACTCTAATGGCGGGTCTCCGGGCTGCAGCTCGCAAGCCCACCAATTTGGCTAAAGTATATTCTGTGTTACAAGGTAAGACAGAAAGCCCCGCTGTGTATTTAGAGAGATTAATGGAAGCCTTCAGACAGTTTACCCCTATGGACCCGGAAGCACCGGAAAATCAGGCAGCGGTAGTAATGTCCTTTGTAAACCAGGCAACACCAGATATTAAAAGAAAACTCCAGAAATTAGAAGGTTTAGAGGGAAAGCAGATTCAGGACCTCCTTCAGATGGCCCAGCGAGTTTATAATAATAGGGATACTCCAGAAGAAAAACAGTTCAAGGCAACCAAAGAAATGACCAAAGTCTTAGTAGCAGCTTTCCCCCAGGCAGGAAATGGCCAAAACAGAAAGCAGAAAAAGCAAGGCCCTAGGCAAGGATTAGAAAAAGATCAGTGTGCTTATTGCAAGGAACGTGGCCACTGGATTAAAGACTGCCCAAAGAAACGGAGACCAGCTAACCCTACCTCCGTACTCGTTACCCAGGACTCTGACTAGGGAGAACGGGGTTCGGACCCCCTCCCCGAACCCAGGGTAACTTTGCAAGTGGAGGGGTCCCCAGTTCGCTTCTTGGTCGATACTGGGGCGGAACGCTCAGTCCTAACCAAACCAATTGGAAAAATGTCTAAGAAAACATCCTGGGTGCACGGGGCCACAGGCATCAAAAAATACCCCTGGACAACCCAGAGGACTGTAGACTTAGGAACGGGAAAAGTCTCCCATTCCTTCCTAGTCATCCCAGAGAGCCCCTGCCCTCTACTAGGGAGGGACTTGCTGACAAAGATGGGGGCCCAAATCCACTTTGAGCCAGAAGGGCCCAAGATAACTGATTCCCAAAACAGGCCAATATCTATCCTGACTGTCACCTTAGAAGATGAGTACCGACTCCATCAAGAGCAAAAGCCCCCCGATCAGGGAATTGACTCTTGGCTCCAGCGTTTCCCTGAAGCGTGGGCAGAAACTGGGGGCTTGGGGCTAGCTAAACATCGACCTGCCATATTTGTGGAAGTTAAGCCAGGGACGGACCCGGTTCGGGTTCGGCAATATCCTATGCCCCTGGAGGCAAGAGAAGGAATTACGCCCCATATCCGCCGACTCCTAGACCAGGGAGTCCTACGGGCTTGCCACTCATCCTGGAATACTCCACTGTTACCTGTTCGTAAACCCAACAGTACGGACTACAGGCCAGTACAGGATTTAAGAGAAGTTAATAAAAGGGTCATGGACATACATCCCACTGTGCCCAATCCATACACCCTTCTGAGTGCCTTACATCCCAAAAAACAGTGGTATACCGTTCTTGATCTAAAAGACGCTTTCTTCAGCCTTCCTCTGGCTCCCAAAAGTCAAGAACTCTTGCATTTCAATGGACGGATCCTGAGAGGGGCATCAACGGTCAGCTAACATGGACCAGACTGCCACAAGGGTTCAAGAACTCGCCAACCCTGTTCGATGAAGCCCTTCATGAAGATCTGGGTGAGTACCGGCGGCAACACCCTGAAATAACTCTTTTGCAATATGTTGATGATCTCTTAATAGCGGCCAGGTCCCCGGAAACTTGTGTTTGAGGGACTGAGGACCTCCTGAAGACTCTGGGGGAGCTAGGCTACCGAGCCTCAGCAACAAAGGCTCAGATCTGCAAGTCGGAGGTAACTTATCTGGGGTACCTATTAAAAGGGGGGCAACGCTGGCTAACCAAAGCCCGAAAGGAAACAGTCCTACGCATCCCTAGACCCCAGTCAACACGGCAAGTGAGAGAATTCCTGGGGTCGGCAGGGTTCTGTAGGTTATGGATACCCGGATTTGCCGAGTTAGCCAAGCCCCTATACCAGGCAACAAAGGAACGGCAGCCCTTCAATTGGACGGAAGAGGCTGAGCTGCCCTTTCAGCAAATCAAAACTGCCTTGTTATCAGCCCCCGTGCTGGGGCTCCCTGATGTCTCCAAGCCCTTCCACTTATACGTGGATGAAAGTAAGGGTGTTGCAAAAGCCGTGTTAACACAGTACCTAGGCCCCTGGCAGAGGCCAGTTGCCTATTTGTCAAAAAAATTAGATTCAGTGGCTGCTGGCTGGCCACCCTGCCTCCGGATAATCGCGGCGACCGCCCTAATGGTCCGAGACGCTGATAAACTTATCATGGGGCAAGAGTTGTGCGTTATAACCCCGCATGCCATTGAAGGCGTCCTCCAGCAGCCGCCGGACCGATGGATGAGTAACGCCCGGCTCACCCACTATCAAGGACTGCTGTTAAACCCCCTCAGAATAACTTTTCTGCCCCCAACCTCTTTAAACCCTGCTTCACTGCTGCCAAATCCAGACTTGGACGCCCCGTCCCATGAGTGCACTGAGATACTGGCTCAGGTGCATGGGGTGCGGGAGGACCTGCAAGATCGTCTGCTCCCCGACACAGAACTCACCTGGTTCACTGATGGCAGCAGCTATGTCCACCAAGGCCAGCGGTATGCAGGAGCGGCTGTAACGTCAGAGACTGAGGTAATCTGGGCGGAACCCTTGCCTCCAGGGACATCGGCCCAAAGAGCCGAACTGATAGCCCTTACACAGGCCCTCACCCTAGGGGCAGAGAAAAAACTAACAGTATACACGGATAGCCGCTATGCTTTTGCTACTGCGCACATACATGGGGCCATCTACAGAGAAAGGGGGCTATTAACAGCCGAAGGCAAAGAAATAAAAAGCAAGCAAGAGATCCTAGCTCTATTAACTGCTTTGTGGAAACCAAAGAAATTGGCTATCGTACATTGCCCTGGGCATGAGAAACCAACTACGCCAATTGCTCGAGGCAACTTCTTAGCCGACCAAACCCCAAGGAGCATAGCAAAAGCTCCCAGTCAGCTCCTCGCGCTCCTGCTCCCCGATCCTGGCCCGCGAAATTTGCCATGTTTTCCCGACTATACCGAACAGGATCGCGAATGGATGAACACGCTTCCCCTAAAACAGGTTAAAAATGGGTGGTGGACTGATATAAATGACCAAACCATCCTACCAGAAAAATTAGGACGGCAGGTGTTGGAACACATCCACCGGACAACCCACCTGGGTGCCCGGCGAATGATGGACTTAATCAGGCACGCCAAGTTTAGAATCAGGCGCATAGCTGAACTGGCCAGCGATGTCACAACAAATTGCAAAGCCTGCCAACTAAACAATGCTTGCCCCCAAATCCAGACCACCACAGGAATTAGGTGTAGAGGAACTAGGCCTGGTATCTATTGGGAAATAGACTTTACTGAGATAAAGCCTGGAAAATATGGGTATCAGTACTTACTTGTCTTTGTAGATACTTTTTCAGGATGGACAGAAGCGTTCCCAACTAAGAGAGAAACTGCTCAGGTTGTAGCAAAGAAAATTTTGGAAGAAATCCTCCCCAGGTATGGCTTTCCTGTCCAAATAGGGTCAGACAATGGACCAGCCTTCGTTGCTAAGGTAAGTCAGGATTTGGCTTCCATTCTGGGGGCAAATTGGAAATTACATTGTGCTTATAGGCCCCAAAGCTCAGGACAGGTAGAAAGGATGAATCGGACTCTGAAGGAGACCTTAACTAAATTGACCATGGAGACTGGCGCTAATTGGGTAGTACTTCTCCCCTACGCTCTGTTCCGGGCCTTAAATACCCCTTACAGACTAGGCCTCACACCATATGAAATCATGTATGGCAGACCCCCACCCCTGGTCCCCAGTCTAAAAGATGACTTACTCAAACCTGAAACTGAAAATGTCTCTGAGCTCCTGTTCTCCTTACAAGCCTTACAGAAAATTCACCAGGAAATTTGGCCCAGACTACGAGAACTGTACGAGGCAGGACCTCCGCCGACGCCTCATCTGTTCCAGCCGGGAGACTGGGTCCTAGTCAAGCGCCACCGGCAAGAAACTCTTCAACCCAGGTGGAAAGGACCACTGCAAGTACTCCTGACTACTCCCACCGCTCTCAAAGTAGAAGGCATCGCTTCGTGGATCCACTACACACACGTCAAACCAGTGGACCCAACATCCGACCTTCTCGAGCCATATGGAGCACCGGTTACATGGACTGTAGACAAAGCTAAGAACAATCCCTTAAAGCTAACCCTGCGCCGTCATCCCCATAGCCGTAACCATGTCTAGCTTACCTATGCTTTTATGCCTTATGCATCTGACTCTCCTCACTGCTGCGCCGTCTAATCCCTATGTCTGGAGGTTCTGGCTCTATGAGAACAAAACTCACCCCGGGGAAACCCCCCAAGCGGGTAAACTGCTAGCTAGCGCAGACTGCCCCCCCTCAGGGTGTAATACTATAGTTTACCTCAATTTCACTAGGTTCCAGATTGCCCAACCAGCAATACCCATGATCTGTTTTGAATATGATCAAACTGAATATAATTGTAAAAATTATTGGTGGCACCAGAGTGCAGGTTGCCCATATAGCTACTGTAAGACGCACTCTGTCCGATACTGGAGAGAACGACAAGGGTGATATTTTTACAAAACTGAGTCTCCCGTCACTTACACTTGGATAATTAGAGACCCATGGGACTCTCGGTGGACAACCCCACAACATGGGGGAGTATATTACTCATCAACTAGTACCTGGCCCAGTAGCCATTTATATCTGTGGAGAAGTCTAGTCCAGATTCAACCCTTAATCCACACACAAATCCACAGGCAAGAAACCAAGCTATCACAAGACTTGCAGCCCTTCTCCTGGCTAACTCTATTACGGGAAGGGCTAGCATTCGCCAACCTCACTGGTTTAGGCGACTTGTCCTCTTGTTTTATGTGTGCAACCCTAGGAAGACCACCATTAACGGCTGTTCCTCTATCCTCCCCTCCCACAAACTATACAGGTTTTAACTCATCGATAGTCACGATACCCGATGTAGCCCTGTACCGTGACCCATACCAAGAGAAATACCCCTATTGTTATTCGGCATTTAGCAACAGCCTCTGTAACCAATCGGCTACATACCCTAATAGTCCCATATATGCTCCCCCTGGTGTGTTCTTCTGGTGTAATATGACTCTGTTAAAAACTCTGTCCAAAAGCATCTCTGATGGACAGTTGTGTATCCCTGTTACCCTAGTTCCCCGACTGACACTGCTAACCCCGGCAGAGTTCATAGGCTGGGAGGGACCGCCCCAACTAAAACTGCGCGACATAGACGAGCAGTTTTTCTACCACTAATTGCCGGAATATCCTTAACCACCTCTGTCGTCGCAGCGGGGTTAGCAGGAGGGGCCCTACAACACTCCATGATAGAAAACGACAAGCTGTTACAACAATTCTCTGTTGCTATGGAAGACTCCGCCTATTCCCCAGCCTCCCTTCAGCGGCAGCTCACCTCCCTAGCACAGGTCACTCTTCAAAACCGCAGAGCCTTAGACTTACTCACGGCTGAGAAAGGAGGTACCTGTATGTTCCTCAAAGAAGAATGCTGTTTCGATATAAATGAGTCAGGGTTAGTTGAGGAGAGAGTCCAACGCCTACACGAACTAAGCTTAGAAATGAAAAAGCAAAAATTCACTACAGCCGCTAACAATTGGTGGAGCTCTTCAATGTTTTCCCTTCTGGCACCCCTTTTAGGCCCCCTAATGTCTTTACTACTTCTATTCACTATAGGCCCCTGTGTGGTAAATAAAATTTTACAATTTGTCAGAGAAAGGTTTGATACCATCCAACTAATGGTCCTCCGTAGCCATCACCAGCCTCTCCTGCACCCAGAAAGTGAGGCTATATTATAAGACTCTGGAAATCCAAGATTGGACATCCAGTTACTTATGAGAAGGGAGAAATGAAAGGACACAAAGATAGATGTGTACCCGCCCCCACCCGCTACACCCTTGTTCTGCTCTCTAATCTTTGCACATACCAGAGATTTCGTAAGTTCTGTGAGTACCTGGTTTTCTGCACGTACCAGAGATTTTGTTTTGCACATACCAGAGATTTTGTAAGTTCTGAGGTAAGGTCACAAGACGTGTTTAAGTAAGATAAACTCTTGCTGCCATAAACCTGCTCTCCCGCCTCAAAGTTTGAACCAAAATATCAGAAATGGCAGGAACCAATCATAGTTAGCCAAATCGCCTTGTTCAAACACTAGCCAATCATATATCTGATTTGTATAATAACTCTATGCCCACTTTTCTTAGACTATATAACATTGTTCGGAGCTGAGTGGGGGAGCTCTCCTGCCCGTCTCGTTTCACGAGCGAGGGAGAGTTCCAGGTTCGAACCTGTAATAAAGATCCTTGCTGCTTAGCTTTGACTCTGGACTCTGGTGGTCTTCTTCGGGGAATAAACGGTCTGGGCATAACACTCTGATCTTAGTTATTTCTTGTCTTCTGCTAGGTTTTGAATTTGTTTATTCTTGCTTCTCTAGTTCTTTTAATTGTGATTTTAGGGCATTGATTTTAGATCTTTTCTGCTTTCTCTTGTGAGCATTTAGTGCTATAAATTTTCCTCTAGACACTGCTTTGTCTGTGTTCCAGAGATTCTGGTATGTTGTGTCTTTGTTCTCATTGGTTTCAAAGAACTTATTTATTTCTGCCTTCACTTTGTTATTTACTCAGTAGTCATTCTGGAGCAGGTTGTTCAGTTTCTATGTAATTGTGTGGTTTTGAGTGAGTTTCTTAATCCAGAGTTTTAATTTGATTGCACTGTGGTCTGAGAGACTGTTTGTTATGATTTCTGTTCTTTTGCATTTGCTGAGGAGTGTTTTACTTCCAATTATGTGGTCAATTTTGGAATAAGTGGGATGCTTTTCAGCATTCTTTGTATGTAGGGCTTATGCAGTGCCAGTGTGCTTTTTCAAAATGTGGTTATTTTGAAAGGTTTTTCTCTTTTTATTTGGCAGGACAGATTTGCTGATGGTATTATTCTAACTTAAAAGTAAATGTAAAACAGGAAAACCCAAAAGTATATAAAAATTAAACACAAGAACTGGGCACCGTGGCTCACGCCTGTAATTCCAGCACTTTGCTGGAGACCGAGGTGGCTGGAATACCTAATGTCAAGAGTTTGAGACCAGACTGACCAACATGATGAAACCCCGTGTCTACTAAAAATACAAAAAAAATTAGCCAGACATGATGGAGGGTGCCTGTAATCCCAACTATTCAGGAGACTGAATCAGGAGAATCACTTGAACCCAGAAGGTAGAGGTTGTGTTGAGCCGAGATCATGCCACTGCACTCCTGCCTGGATGACACAGTGAGGCTCTATCTCAAAAAAAACCCAAAAAATATAGCAAGATCCTTTGGGAGGCCGAGGTGGGTGGATCACTTGAAGTCAGGAGTTCAAGACCAGCCTTCCCAACATGGCAAAACCCTGTCTCTACTAAAACTACAAAAAATTAGCAGGGAGTGGTGGCAGGCGCCTGTAATCCCAGCTACTCGGGAGGCTGAGGCAGGAGAATTGCTTGAACCCGGGAGGCGGAGGTTGCAGTGAGCCAAGAACTTGCCAGTGCACTCCAGCCTGGGTGTCAAGAGTGAGACTCCATCTCAAAATCAATCAATCAATCAATCACTAACATATTCTTGCTTAAATATTTAATTTTGTTAAGACGTCAATACAACCTATAGTGGTAAACAAATTCGACGTAATTTCTATAAAAATACTAATAGCACAGGTTGTTTAAACAGAAATATTCTTTAAAGTTTTTAAATTTGATTATGAACTATAACTAGCCAAACGCCCATGAAAAAGAGGAGCCAATATACTTTCTCATTTCAAAACATGTTAAAAGCTATAACAGAACAATGTAGTACTGACACAAAGATGGATAAACAGATGATAAATCAGAATAGGGAGCCCAGAAATGAACCCTTCTGTAAATAAGCGAACTTCCACAAAGCTACCATGAGCACACAATAAAGAAAAGATAGTATCTTCAAAAATTAATGCTGAAAACTGAATATCTGCACTGATAAAGCTGGATTTTTTCCTTGAACCATATGCAAAAAAAATTTAAATAAAATACTTAGATATAAAAAATAGCTAACAAATCTCTTAAAAAAAAACGTGGAGAAAAGACGTAACATTGGCCTTGGAATCATTTTCTTAAATGACATTAAATGCATAAGCAACAAAGAACAGAAAAATTTAACTGAAATATACTTAGAAATTTTTGAACATCAAAAACAAATTCAAGAGAGTGACAATGCCTCCTAGAAAATCAGTGAAAATATTTGCAAATCACATGTGATAGAAGTTAATATTCAGAATATATAAGCAACTCTTAAAACTGAACAATAAAGTTGAATAATGGGATTTAGAAATGGAAAACTAATTAAACTAAATTTTTATCAAAAGTATAAACAGGGCCAGGCGCGGTGGCTCAAGCCTGTAATCCCAGCACTTTGGGAGGCCGAGACGGGTGGATCACGAGGTCAGGAGATCGAGACCATCCTGGCGAACACAGTGAAACCCCGTCTCTACTAAAACTACAAAAAAAACTAACTGGGCGAGGTGGTGGGCGCCTGTAGTCCCAGCTACTTGGGAGGCTGAGGCAGGAGAATGGCGGGAACCCGGGAGGCAGAGCTTGCAGTGAACTGAGATCCGGCCACTGCACTCCAGCCTGGGCGACAGAGCGAGACTCCGTCTCAAAAAAAAAAAAAAAAAAAGTATAAACAGGAAGAGTATTTGAACAGACACACAAAATTACTATTTTGTAGAGGAATGCATAAAAATTACAATGAAAGACAAAATAACTTCACACCCATTAGAATAGCCACTAACGATTTTTTAAGAAAACCAAATCTGTTGATGATGCTATGAAAATGAAACCTATGTTAATTGTTGGCGGAAAAGAAAGATGCAGGCATTATTTTAAAATGTTACAAATGTTCCTCAGATAATTAAACATAAAATTATAACCAATTATAGCAATCTTATTTATAAATTTATTTCCAAAGTATGCAACACAGAACCTGGAAGAGATATTTAAATGTTTATGCTTATTGTACCAGAATTCACAAAAGTCAAAAGGCTGAAACAACTTAGATGTCCCTTGATTTATAAATACATCAAAAAAAAATTTAACATATACAGACATGGAATATTATTCAGGCTTTTTTTTTTTTTTTTTTTTTTTGAGACGGAGTCTTGCTCTGTCTCCCAGGCTGGAGTGCAGTGGCCGGATCTCAGCTCACTGTAAGCTCTGCCTCCCGGGTTTACGCCATTCTCCTGCTTCAGCCTCCCCAGTAGCTGGGACTACAGGCGCCTGCCACCTCACCCGGCTAGTTTTTTCTATTTTTTAGTAGAGACGGGGTTTCACGGTGTTAGCCAGGATGGTCTCGATCTCCTGACCTCGTGATCCACCCATCTCGGCCTCCCAAAGTGCTGGGATTACAGGCTTGAGCCACCGCGCCCGGCCTATTCAGGCTTAAAAAAGAAAATCTTGTCACATTTTAAGGTAAATTTTGAAAATATTATGTAACGTGAAATAAACCAGTAACAAAATGATAGATACTACATGATTCCATTTACATGAGACAAGTTAAATAGTCAGACTCATAAAAACAGAAAGTGGAAAGGTGTTTGCCAAGGGCTGGAGAGACGGTAAAATGGGCAGTTGTTACTTAGTGGGTATTGAGTTTTAGTTTTAAAAGATGTAGAACCTCTAGAAGCCTTTCGCATAACCAGGTGAATATACTTTAACATGCCTGAAATCCACAGCTTTTTTTTGACAGAGGGTCTCACTCTGTCACCCAAGCTGGTGTGCAGTGGCAAAATTATGGCTCACTTCAGCCTCAAACTCCCAGGATAAAGTGCTCCTTGTCCCTTGATCTCCCAGGTTGCTGGAACCACAGGTGCACACCATCATGGCTTGTTATTTTAAAGATTTTTGTGTAGAGCAGGTCTTTACATGTTTCCTCAGCTTGTCTCAAATGTTTGGGCTCAAGTGATCCAGCTGTTTTGACCTCTTAAGTTTCTGGGATTACAGAGGTGAGCCACTACCATGCCTGGCCATAAAATGTACACTTAAATAGATTTTTAAATAATCAATTTTATGTTATCTGTTTTTAAAAAAATTATTTTAGAAGGAAAACTAAATGTAGAATTATAAATATTTTCTAAAATTACCTTCAAATCACAAAAGTGTTTCACACAAAGGAAATATATATTCATTATTAAACACAGGGTGAAAATAAGATTATTTTCACAACTGCTCAGACAAGGTAAAACCACCACTGAAAATCAACTAAGAAAGAATATATACGAGATAAGCCATAATAATAATTGGGGTCATATTTATAGATAAAAACAGAAACATATAATCTTTTTTTTTTTTTTTTTTTTTTTTGAGACGGAGTCTTGCTCTGTCGCCCAGGCTGGAGTGCAGTGGCCGGATCTCAGCTCACCGCAAGCTCCGCCTCCCAGGTTTACCCCATTCTCCTGCCTCAGCCTCCCGAGTAGCTAGGACTACAGGCACCCGCCACCTCGCCCGCCTAGTTTTTTGTATTTTTAGTAGAGATGGGGTTTCACCATGTTAGCCAGGATGGTCTCGATCTCCTGACCTTGTGATCCGCCCGTCTCGGCCTCCCAAAGTGCTGGGATTACAGGCTTGAGCCACCGCGCCCGGCCTCAGAAACATATAATCTGATGGTGATAGACATATGGCTTATTTATTTATTTATTTATTTATTTATTTTTTTGAGACGGAGTCTTGCTCTGTCCCCCAGGCTGGAGTGCAGTGGCCGGATCTCAGCTCACTGCAAGCTCCTCCTCTCGGGTTCACACCATTCTCCTGCCTCAGCCTCCCGAGTAGCTGGGACTACAGGCACCCGCCACTTCGCCCGGCTAGTTTTTTGTATTTTTTAGTAGAGACGGGGTTTCACCGTGTTAGCCAGAATGGTCTCGATCTCCTGACCTCATGATCTGCCCGTCTCGGCCTCCCAAAGTACTGGGATTACAGGCTTGAACCACCGCGCCCGGCCTAATTTATTTCTTAACTAAACCCTACATTGACTTAAAGTGCACAAACAGAATTGCAAATTGTCTAGAATTACAATATGTAAGTAAAACAAAAAAACACAATACACTGATATTAAGAAACTGACACTAAAAAGCACACCTATAGAACTGCAAAATAATAATAAAAGTAATGTTTACTCATAAGATCTGGTATACAACATTGATGTACCATTAAAAAAACTGTCTAGATAACTACAATATTTGACTGTATCTGTGTACTCATGGAAGGCAGGTATTTTGAATCATCGACATGCACTGCATGGCAGTAAAATTTAAGAGAAATTGCAATATAATCATAAATAGAAGATTCTAATGATAAGCTTTTAATAAATAAGCATTAAAGAAAACTAGAGGTAAATTTCATTAATGTCATGTTTATATATGCTATTCTTACACAATATATGCTACATATATTCTTAAAGAATCTATGCTATTCTTACACAAAATGAAACTGCTGTAATTTAACTTTAGAAGCAAAGAATAGTCTTACCAGGGCTGGGCGCGGTGGCTCAAGCCTATAATCCCAGCACTTTGGGAGTCCAAGACGGGTGGACCACGAGGTCAGGAGATTGAGACCATCCTGGCTAACACAGTGAAACCCGGTCTCTACTAAAAAGTACGAAAAACTAGCCCGGCGAAGTGGCGGGCGCCTGTAGTCCCAGCTACTTGGAAGGCTGAGCCAGGAGAATGGCGTAAACCCGGGAGGTGGAGCTTGCAGTGAGCTGAGATCCCGCCAGTGCACTCCAGCCTGGCAACAGAGCCAGACTCCGTGTCAAAAAAAAAAAAAAAAAAAAAAAAAGAATAGTCTTACCTTGCTAAATAAATTAAAAAAAAATCTTGCAGAATGTAATTAAAGCCTCTGATATATAAAACAAATATCTGGGAAGAACTTACTTTATTATTTAAATATAAGCTGAAGAAAGTGAATGGAAATCATATAATTCCTTTCTGTCTGCAGCAAACTTAAATGTATAACTAAATATTTTAGTAAATATGGAATGCCTACTAATTATCTAATTTACTTCAGGTATAACACGTAAATTCTAACATGTCCTAAATGTCTGAATCTAAAATAACAGAGAAATTTGAGATAGAAAATAGAAAGTAAAAATGTATAGGGAGAGCAACATCAGTAAAATAATAATAATAATAATAGAAAAGGTGACCTATTTTCTTTTTTTATTTCTGAGATGGAGTCTCTCTCTGTCGCCCAGGCTGGAGTGCAGTGGCGCAATCTTGGCTCACTATAACCTCCGCCTCCTGGGTTCAAGGAATTCTTCTGCCTCAGCCTCCCGAGTAGCTGGGATTACAGGTGTCCACCACCATGTCCAGCTAATTTTTGTATTTTTAGCAGAGACGGGGTTTCACCATGTTGGCCAGGATGGTCTCGATCTCCTGGCCTTGTGATCCACCCACCTTGGCCTCCCAAAGTGCTGGGATTATAGGCGTGAGCCACCATGCCCGGCTAGGTGACCTATTTTTTTATCCCCTGATAGCAAAAAACTTGTGAGCCATCCCTGACAAAAATGTCTTTATGAAAGATCCAGGCATCCTGGCTCATACCTGTAATGATAGCTACATAATACATTGAGGTTGAAGAATTTCCTCAGGCCAGAATTTCAAGACCAGCCTGTATTATGTAAAAAGACTTCATCTCTAAAACAAGTACCTTCAAAAGAGCTTTGAGATCCAGGGATGGAGTTGTCAAACCCTCCTAAAGCCCAAGATTGAGGAACGTTCTTTTTAGGAGACAGGCTTCTATTAAGGTGGCAAACTACGGAACCTCTGTTCTTGGCTATAGACCAAAAAATAACCAACCCAACTTGCTCCCACTGAGAATTCTGAACTTACCCTATAACCATTCCAAACTCCTCCCAGTCAAAACCTGGGAGAACTTCTGCTCTTCCAGAGGCCTGGAGGAAAACACCCATTTGTAGCCATACAGTTTAACATTTTACTTCTAGCTCCAAGCCACAGTTCATGGCCAATTCTGCCTAGGTAGAATCCCACACAGTGACCCGGGAAGATGCTCTCTAGTACTCAGTGAAAGGCATCCTCATCCACATCGTGACGTAAGGCCCACCATATGCAGACCTGACTGCAACAACTTCCCCTAGTGTCTGCTCTGCAGATGAAAGTCCTGAAGGATATTCAGTCTGTCCAATAATAAAATGGGAATTACAACTACCCAAGCCTTTTGTAACAAGCCAACTAAAGGTAAATCCTCTGTAGGCGCAGCAGCCTTGTGACCAATCTACCACCTCTGCCTATTACAAATGAAGAGGTCATCCTATAAATATGGGATCTTTGCCTCTTGTTACCAGTTTATATAAACTTGAAGAGGTTTTCGTTCAATGAAATTTTCAAAAACCAATGCAAAGCAAAACTATATTGTGCCCATTGTCAATGTTTCCATTTTAACATAACCCTGGAAGTATGTAGCAGAAGAGTTAGGCAAAAATACATTGTTTAAAGCCATTGAAATTGAAGACAAGTAAGTAAAGAGTTGCTGTTTGCAGATCATATCATATTATATATTTTTAAAAAACCATAAACGGTAAATTTAAGGCCAGGCATGGTGGCTCATGTCCGTAATCCCAACACTTGGGGAGGCCAAGGCAGGCAGATCATTAGAGGTTAGGAATTCGGAACCAGCCTGGCCAATATGGTAAAACTTTGTTTCTACTGAAAACAGAAAAATTAGCCATGCATGGTGGCGGGCGCCTACAGTTCCAGCTACTCAAGAGTCTGAGGCAGGAGAATCACTTGAACCTGGGAGGCAGAGGTTGCAGGGAGGCAGAGGTTGCAGTGAGCCAAGATCATGCCACTGCACTCCAGCTTGGGCAACAGAGTAAGACTCCATCTCAAAGAAAAAGAATATATTTTAGCCTAAAATATTAACTCCATGCTTCAGAAAGATAAATTTTCTTGTTTCACCTAAGTTATACCTTAAGAAATGCAATGAGATAGACAACAACATAAAAATAGTGGGGGACTTTTATACGTTACTTACAGCATTACACAGGTCATCATGAGAGAAAGTGAAACAAACAAACAAAAATCAATGGGCTTAAACTATAACTTAGAACAAATGGACTTAACAGATCTTTACAGAATATTCTACCCAGCAACTACAGAATATATATTTTTTTCATCAGCACATAAAACATTCTTCAAGATAGACCATACGATAGGTCACAAGACAAGTCTGAATTTTTTTTTTTTTTTTTTTTGTAACAGCGTCTCACTCCGTCACTAAGGCTGGAGTGCAATGGTGCAATTTTAGCTCACAGCAACCTCTGCCTCCCAGGTTCAAGGGATTCTGCTGCCTCAGCCTTCCAAGTAGCTGGGATTACAGGCACATGCCGCCATGCGTGCCTGCTTTGTATTTTTAGTAGAGATGGGGTTTCACCATATTGGCCAGGCTGGTTTTGAACTTCTGACCTCAGGTTATCTGCCTGCCTTGGCCTCCCAAAGTACTGGGATTAAAGCGTGAACCACCATGCCCAGCCCCTGAATAAATTTAACAATATCAAAATTTTATCAAGTACTGTCTTAGACCGCAGTGGAATAAAATTAGAAATCAATTCCAATAGGAACACTCAAAACCATACAAATACATGAAAATTAAATAACCTGCTCCTGAATGACTGTTGCATCCACAATGAAATCAAGATGGAAATTAAATAACTCTTTAAACAGAATAATAGTGACACAACATATTAAAACCTCTGGGATACAGCAAAAGCGGTGCTAAGAGGAAAGTACATAGCATTAAATACACACATCAAAAAGTTCAAAACACCACAATAAACAACCTAAGATTACACCTCAAGGAACAAGAGAAACAAGAACAAACCAAACCCAGCAGAAAAAAAAAAAAAAAAAAAAAAAAAATCAGAGCAGAACTAAATAAAATTGAAACTTAAAAAATATAAAAGATAAATAAAACAATAAACTAGTTATTTGAAAAGATAAACCAAATTGATAGACTATTGGTGAGATTAACCCAGAAAAGCAGAAGGAAGATCCAAATATGCTCAATAAGAAATAAAAGATCATTCTGAGTTTTTGGCCAGGCGCGATGGCTCAAGCCTGTAATCCCAGCACTTTGGGAGGCCGAGACGGGCAGATAATGAGGTCAGAAGTTTGAGACCATCCTGGCTAACACGGTGAAATCCCATCTCTACTAAAATATACAAAAAACTAGCCAGGTGTGGTGGCCAGCGCCTCTAGTCCCAGCTACTCGGGAGGCTGAGGCAGGAGAATTTTGTAAACCCGGGAGGCGGAGCTTGCAGTGAGCCAAGATCCGGTCACTGCACTCCAGCCTGGGCGACAGAGTGAGACTCCATCTCAAAAAAAAAAAATAAAAAGAAAGAAAGAAAAGATCATTCAAAGCTACTATGAATACCTTTACATGCTCAAACTAGAAAATCTAGAGGAATTCCATAAATTCCTGGAAATATACAACCCTCCTAAATTAAACCAGGAAGAAATAAAAACTCTGAACAGACCAATAACAAGTAGCAAGATTAAACTAGTAATAAAAAATTGCCGCTGGGTGCAGTGGCTCATGCCTGTAATCCTAGCACTTTGGTAGGATGAGGCGGGTGGATCACTTGAAGTCAGTCTGCTAGGGATGCAGAGATGATTTAACATAGGTAAGTCAATACATGTTATCCACCAAATAAACAGAATTAAAACCAAAAATTATATGACTATCTCAAAATACACAGAAAAATCATTTGGCAAAATCCAGCATCCCTTTATGATTAAAATCCTCAGCAAAATTGGGATAGAGGGAACATATTGTAAGGTCATAAAAGCCATCTATGACAGGCCAGGTGTGGTGGCTCACACCTGTAATTCCAATACTTTGAGAGGCAGAGGTGGGCGGATCAACTGAGGTCAGGAGTTTGAGATCAGCCTGGCCAACATGGTGAAACCTCATCTGTACAAAAATACAAAAATTAGCCAGGAATGATGGCGGGTGCCTGTGGTCCCAGCTACTGGGGAGGCTGAGTCCCAGAGGTGGAAATTGCAGTGAGCGGAGATTGTGCCGTTGCACTCCAGCCTGGGCGACAGAGCAAGACTCCGTATGGAAAAAAAAAAAAAAAAAAAAAAAACTATCTATGATAAACAGCCAACATTACACTGAACGGGAAAAAGTTGGAAGGATTTTTTCTGAGAACACAGGACAATAATGCCCACTCTTACCACTTCTATTCAACATAGTAATGGAAGTCTTAGCCAGAGCAATCAGAGTAAAGCAAAAAATAAACAGCATCTAAATTGGTAAAGAGGAAGTCAAACTGTCACTGCTTATCAATGGTATAATTGTATAGCTGGGAAACCCTAAACACTCATCTAAAAAGCTTTTAGGGCTGGGTGCAGCGACTCAAGCCTGTAATCCCAGCAATTGGGGAGGTGGAGGCAGGAGGATCACCTGAGGTCAGGAGTCCAAGACCAGCCTGGCCAACGTGGTAAAACCCCGTCTCTACCAATAATACAAAAATTAGCCACGCGCGGTGGCAAGTGGGTGTAATCCCAGCTACTAGGGAGGCTGAGACAGGAGAATCACTTGAACCCAGGAGGTAGAGGTTGCAGTGAGCTGAGATCATGCTACTGCACTCCAGCCTGGGCGACAGAGTAAGACCTTGTCTCAAAAAGAAAAAAAAAAAAAAAAAGAAAAGAAAAAAAAGCTTTTTGATCTGATACGTAAATTCAGTAAAATTTCAGGATACAAAATCAATGTGCACAGATTAGTGGCACTGGTGTACACTAACAGTGACCAAACTAGGAATTAAATTAAGAACTCAACTCATTTAAAAATAGCTGCAAAAAAAATAATAATTAGGAATATGTCTAACCAAGGTGGTGAAAGATCTCTACAAGAAAAATTACAAAATGTTGCTAAAAGAAATCACAGACAATGGAAACAAATGGAAACATATTTCATGCTTATGGATGGGTAGCAATCCTATTGCAACAATGATAAACCAACCAAAAGCAATCTGAAAATTCAATGTAATTTCCATCAAAATAGCATTATTATTCTTCACAGAACTAAAAAAAATCCTAAAATTTATATAAAATAAAAAGAGAGCCTCCATAGTTAAAGCAAGAAAAAAAAAAAAACCCAAAAAAACCAAAAACACACACACAAAAATCTGAAGGCATCACATTATCTGACTTCAAACTATACTACAAGGGTATAGTTACCAAAACAGCATTGTATGGGTATAAAAATAGACATTTAGACCAATGAAACAGAATAGCGAAACCAGAAATAAACCCAAATACTTACAGCCAACTGATCTTTGACAAAGTAAACAAAGATATAAAGTGGGGAAATAACACCCTATTCAATAAATGGTGCTGGCATAATTGGGAAGCCACATATTGAAGAATAAAACTGGGTCTTCGGCTGGGCACAGAGGGTCATACCTGTTATCCCAGCCTTTAGGGAGGTTGAGGTGGGTGGATCACGAGGTCAGGAGTTCAAGACCAGCCTGGCCAAGATGGTGAAACCCCGTCTCTACTAAAAATACAAAAAAAATTTAGCTGGGTATGGTGGCGGGTGCCTGTAATCCCAGCTACTCGGGAGGCTGAGGCAGAGAATTGCTTGAACCTGGGGGGCAGAGCTGAGATCACGCCACTGCACTCCAGCCTGGGCGACACAGCGAGACTCCGTCTCAAAAAAAAAAAAAAAAAAAAATGGATCTGCATCTCTCACCTTATAAAAAAATTAACTCAAGATGGATCAAATACTTTAATCTAAGACCTGAAACTACCCGAATTCTAAAGCCTTGGAAAAACTCTTCTAGACATTGACTTGGGCAAAGAGTGCATGACCAAGAACCCCAAAGCAAATGCAACAAAAACAAAGACAGATGTGACTTAAACAATTCTCAAAAGAAAATATACAAATGGCCAACAACAACAAAAAATACTGAACATCACTGATGATTAATGATCAGGGAAATGCAAATCAAAACCACAATGTGATACCACCTTACTCTTGCAAGAATGATCATAATTGGCTGGTCATGGTGGCTGATGCCTGTAATCCCAGCACTTTGGGAGACCAAGACTGGTGGATCACCTGAGGTCAGGAGTTCCAGAGGAGCCTGGCCAACATGGTAAAACCCCGCCTCTACTAAAAACACAAAAATTAGCAGGGTGCGATGGCTTATGTCTGTAATCCCTGCTGCTCCGGAGGCTGAGGCTGGAGAATCGCTTGAACCCGGGAGGCGGAGGTTGCAGTGAGCCGAGATCGCACCACTGCACTCCAGTCTGGGCCAGAGAGCGAGACTCCATCTCAAAAACAAACAAACAAACATACAAACAGAAAAGACCATAATTAAAACATCAAAAAATGGACCAGGCACGGGTGGCTCATGCCTGTAATCACAGCAAACTCCCTCTCGGAAAAAAAAAAAAAAAAAAGAAGAAAAGAAAAGAAAAGAAGGGATAAAACCCCAAATGTTGTGTGCCCTCACTTATGAGTGGGAGCTAAGCTATGAAGATGCAAAGGCATAAAAATTATATAATGGGGCCAGGCGCGGTGGCTCACGCTTGTAATCCCAGCACTCTGGGAGGCCGAGGCAGGCGATCACCTGAGGTCGGGAGTTCAAGACCAGCCTGACCAACATGGAAAAACCCTGTCTCTACTAAAAATACAAAATTAGCCGGGCATGGTGGCGCATGCCTGTAATCCCAGCTACTCGGGAAGACTGAGGCAGGAGAATCGCTAGAACCTGGGAGGCGGAGGTTGCGGTGAGCCGAGATCGCGCCATTGTACTCTAGCCTGGGCAACAAGAGCGAAACTTCGTCTCAAAAAAAAAAAAAATTAAAAAATTAAAAATTAAAAAGAATTATATAATGGACTCTGGACATACAGCGGGAAGGGTGGGAGAGGGAGTGAGGGATGAGAGACTACATATTGGATACAGTGCACACTGCTTGGGCGATTGGTGCACCTAAATCTCAGAAATCACCACAAAAGAACTTATCCATGTAACCAAACACTACCTGTACCCCAAAACTACTGAAATATAACAATTTAAGACAAAAATAAAACCCCCCAAACCCCATAAGTTGAAGTTTATATGCTTTGGCTTTTTTTTCCAGAAATGGTCTCACTCTGTCACCCAGAATGGAGAGCAGTGGCTTGATCAGGGCTCACTGCAGCCACAACCTCCTGGGCTCAGGCAGTCCTCCTACTTCAGTCCCTGAATAACTTGTACTACAGGTTCAGGCCACCATGCTAAATTAGCTGGGCATGGTGGTGGGCGCTTGTAATCCCAGCTACTCGGGAGGCTGAGGCGGAAGAATCGCTCGAACCCAGGAAGGCGGAGGTTGCAGTGAGCTGAGATCAAGTCATTGCATTCTGGCCTGGCTGGCAGAGCAACATTTGTCTAAAAACAAAAAAAGATAAAAATAAAGATTGTTTCAAGTTAAAAAAAAAAAATCTAATAAAATAAAATAGAAAAAGTTAAATAACTATAAGAGATTATAAGGCCGGGCGCCATGGCTCATGCTTGTAATCCCAGCACTTTGGGAGGCTGAGGTGGGCGGATTGCCTGAGGTCAGGAGTTTGAGACCAGCCTGGCCTCAACATGGTGAAACCCTGTCTCTACTAAAAAAACAAAAATTAGCCAGGCGTGGTGTCAAGCGCCTGTAATCCCAGCTTCTGGGGAGGCTGGGGCAGGAGAATTACTTGCACCCGGGAGGTGGAGCTTTCGGTGAGCTGAGATCGATCCACTGCACTCCAGCCTGGGCGGCAGAGGGAGACTGTCACAAACAAACAAACAAACAAACAAACAAAAAAGAGATTATAAAATTTATGTGAAAGTTAGAGTGTTCAAAAATGACAAATTTGATGGATTTATTTATAAGATTTTACTAAAATTAGGTTTAGGTTTTTTTTTTGTTTTATTTTTTGAGATGGCGTTTCACTCTTGTTGCCCAGGCTGGAGTGCAATGGCCCGATCTCAGCTCACTACAACCTCCACCTCCTGGGTTCAAATGATTCTCCTGCCTCAGACTCCTGAGTAGCTGGGATTACAGGCGCCCATCACCACACCTGACTAATTTTTGTATTTTTAGTGGAGAAGGGGTTTCACTACGCCGACCAGGCTGGTCTTGAACTTCTGACCTCAGGTGATCTACCCGCCTCGGCCACCCAAACTGATGCCATTAAAGGAGTAAGCCATCACGCCCGGTCTTCAGTATTGATAATACACTATTACTAAAGTAAAAATTGATTTACTGTTGAACAAAAATTTTATGTATTATTAACATGGCAGTAAACTATATTTGTTCACATTTTGAATACATTTAAAAAGAGAGTAAAGAAGAGAAAGAATTTTCCCATGCTCTGGGGTGGGCCCGGCTCAGCTCAGGGAGGAAGCCCTGCCTGGAAAGGCTGCAGCCTTTTGTTATCAGAAGCATCTGATAACATCTTCTGTCACTCAGGGCCTGAAGGGGCGGGGCCTTAAACATCATCCAATCAGGGACGCTGGGCTGGGACCGTCCAATCAGGCATGCAGCTGGAGCAGACAGGGCGACTTCCGGGATGTGGTCGGACCTTTGGCTCTCGCCGCAGCCGGAGGTCAAGGTGGGGTGCTTGCTGCTGTGTGTCTTCTCCTCCTAGAGGCCCAGCTTCTGTGGTCCTGTGACCTGCAGGTATTGGGAGATCCACAGCTAAGTCGCCAGGACCCCCTGGAAGCCTAGACATGGTGAGTGTGCCGGGTCCGACATCCGGAGAGAGTGGCCGGGGCTGGTTGGAACCGGCTGTGGCGGGACTCAGGCCTCCCCGCAGTCAGCTCCACAATCTGTGCCCGAAGTTCTCCTTGCCTAGCTCCACCTCAGTCCGCTTCAGCCATAAGATGGCGGCTGCGCTGACCCCCGGCCCCCGGGCGTCCTGTCTCTAACCTGCGCTATAACTGTGCCCTGGCCTGGAGACCTCTTGGGGCAGCTCTGCACCCGCAGCGCGGAGTGTCTCACATACGTGCAGGGACCATGGGAGGGTCGTCAGAGGAGAATCCTGACTCCGCGTGTGGGTTCATGAATGGGAAGAGGTTTGGTCCGTGAGGTTCCCAGCTCCTGTTTCCTCTTATTAAAAATTTACGGAAGTCAGCGCACAAATATAAAATAATTTATCCAAAGAGTGGTTCCAAAATTGTAGAGCACCCAGCTGTGGGTTGTAGTTTATGGTCTATTGAAGGGATTTGACGGAAGAGTTTTATAAGGCGCATAATGAAGAAAACCAAATTCAATAATTGGTTAGGTATAGTTAGGTAGTTTCTTAGTTTGTACTATCAAGATGGAAATTTCTTGATTATGTTGTCAGAGATTAATTGGCAGTTTATAGTTTCTTAAGCCTGAATTTTTTTCCCCAATATCGTAATTTACAAAAAGTGCATTTGAATTAGTTTGTTTTTTTGAGACAAAGTCTCACTCTGTCGCCCAGGCTGGAGCGCAGTGGCACCGTCTGGGCTCACTGCAATCTCCGCCTACCAGGTTCACGTGGTTCTCCTGATTTAGCCTCCCAAGTAGCTGGGATTACAGGCATGCGCCACCACGCCCCCTTAACTTTTTTTTTTTTTTTTTTTTTTTTGAGAAGGAATCTGGCTCTGTGGCCCAGGCTGGAGTGCAGTGGCGCCATCTCGGCTCACTGCAAGCTACGCCTCCCGGGTTCACGCCAGTCTCCAGACTCAGCCTCCTGAGTAGCTGGGACTACAGGCACCCGGCATCACGCCCGGCTAATTTTTCTATTTTTAATAGAGACAGGGTTTCACTGTGTTAGCCAGGATGGTCTCGATCTCCTGACCTCGTGTTTCACCCGCCTCGGCCTCCCAAAGTGCTGGGATTACAGGTGTAAGCCACCGCGCCTGGCCGGATTAGGTTTTTTAAAAGTAGAATTTAGGAACTAGAACCTCTTCAGTCTAACTGCCTATTTGCACACCCCACAAGGAACTGCTGTTTCCTTGCATTTTTCACATGTGTCCCAAGCAGGGCCTCAAGTCTATCCCCCATCCCCTATTTCTCCAGCCTGACTCTGGCTTGCAGTAAAATACTTAATTTCCTCTTCCTTCTGACATTCCCAAATGCCAGTTTCCCCTCCCTTATTCATATTATCAACTATTTGTCCTTTAGTGTACTTTTTGATACCTGTTTTAATCATTTTTTTGACAAAGCATTTGATGGCACATTTAAAAAAAATTGTTTTCTGTTTGTAAATATTTTTTCTTCTGTTTTCCCTAGACACAGATATCAGAATGTTTTGGGGGTCAAGGTTTCCCTTTGGAAACTTTATAGGGAGATGTGTCCTCAGCTACCCTTCAATTTTTTTCTTGGACCTGAGATTCAGTACTGTCTGGGGAAAAACCAGGATACCCGCCATGGCTATGTCTGCGAGAGTGTCTAGTGAATATCAGTTCCTGGGTCATTTTCTCCCCTAAGACAACCTGAGGTATGGAGTGGAGCCTCTCAAGAGAGCAGGTGAATGCCCTTTGACTGAGAGGCATCTTCTGGTGCGCTGTTTTTTTGGAAAGCTACCCCCTTGAGATACTAATATTGTCTTTACCCAACCCAGCTTCCATTTCTTGGAGACGCGTTGCTGTTCAGACAATCAGATGCTGGTAGTGAAGGGGAAACCAAAATAATTTTTGCCCCTGGATTCTCTTAGGGGACAGAAAAATAGTGATAGAAAAATGGTAAAAAGTTTGTGAAATAAAATAGCACTCCAAAGACAAAGAAAAAAAACTGATCCCAGTGAGATGGTGCAAGAACTTGCAAAGTGAAATATACCTGGGGCACTCACTGGGGCAGAGTTTGTTCAGAGTCTCCTGAGAGAATGATTATTGAGCACTTAAGTGAACAGGATGGGGTGGGAGAATCTCTAAAGTCATTGGATGGCCTGACTTGACACACGAGTCAGACATATCTGTACCTTGAAATGATTAAGTGATTTCTTCACTTATTTTGACCAGGTTTTTGTGTGTGTGTGTGTGTGTGTGTGTGTGTTTTTTTTTTTTTTTTTTTTTTTTTGACAGTGTTTTCCTCTGTCGCCCAGGCTGTAGTGCAGTGGTGCAATCTCTGCAGTGCTACTTTTTGTATTTTTAGTAGAGATGGGGGTTTGCCATATTGGCCAGGCTGTTTGAGCTCAAAATTCTGACCTCAAGTAATCTGCCCACCTTGGCCTCCCAAAGTGCTGGGATTGCAGGTGTGAGCCACTGTGTCCGGCTGACCTCAGTTTTTTAACTGTAAATTGCATTTTATTAGTAGGGTTTCAAAGGTAAGAAAATATTTACAAAGGGCATAAAAAAGGTGAGTTTCAGAAAATAATACCTAATTATATATTTGTTGAAAATTCTCATTCACCTTTTTCTCAGAGTGAATTTAGAAGTTTTCTCAGGTTTGTTTTGTTTTGTTTTGTTTTGTTTTTTGTTGAGACAGAGTGTCACTCTGTCACCCAGGCTGGAGTGCAGTGGTGGGATCTCAGCTCACTGCAAACTCTGCCTCCCAGGTTCATGCCGTTCTCCTGCTTCACTCTCCCGAGTTGCTGGGACTACAGGTGCCACCACCATGCCCAGCTAATTTTTTTGTATTTTTAGCAGACACGGGGTTTCACCTTGTTAGCCAGGGTGCTCTCGATCTCCTGACCTCATGATCCGCCTGCCTTGGCCCCCCAAAGTGCTGGGATTACAGGTGTAAGCCACTGTGCCCAGCCTTCTGGTGTGTTTTTTATGGCTGAATGATTTCAAACAGAATTCCATCTAGCTTTTAGAATGTTAGCTACTGAGAAAAAAAAAATAAGAAAAATTGTTCTTCCATTTCGGCTGTAGAGAATTAATATATTTCCACAAGCAAATGTGGTAGATAATTGGGGAGTTACATAGATTTGTGAAAACATCAGTTTCTTTTTTTGCAGGGTGAATTTGCTAAAGTAAATATCTTTGTTCTATATCCTGTTATTTCGATTTCTGAGTTTAATGCTAAATTTTATGTGATGAAACTTGGTACCTCGTAGAAGTGTTCCCATATAACTAATTGTTTACCACATGATTTTTAATACAAAAAGTAAAATAATACTTTATTGTCCAAAAGAAATAAATACCTTTCTTTCTCTTACTGAGGTACAAAATACTAGCACCTTAAAATTTTCTTATATGTTTTTGGATCATTTTGCTGGATTCTTTCAAACACTTAGTTTCAAAAACGAAGTGAATGACTCTGACATGGTAATTAAAGCTTGAGCCCAATGACTGCAAACTGAGGTTAATTTTGAGCCAGCAAAAGGAGGTTATTAAAGACCCAGTTAGTTCCTTCTGGAAAGCCTTTCCTGCAGATGTCCCAGCCTGCTCACCCCAGCGGTGGAAAAAGCCTCCATAGTGAGAGAAGCTACAGAGCCCTGCAAAGCTGGGGCCCCACAGGCAGATGCAGTTAAGGTTAAGATAGAAAGGGTTGGGGAATGTCTTACTGAAGATAAAATTGTTACTGTTTTGAGGCAGTTTTGAGAGGTTTTAAACCAGTTACATGTATGTTAAAAAAAAAAAAATTGAATTCCAAAGGAGTATTGCAACAGGAGGAAGTACCAACTATAAGATCTTTAAGGATTGCAAAGATTAGGCAGAAAAGGGCTTTTTTTCCTAAGGATAAAAAAATAAGTTTAGAAAAAAGGTGAGGGGAATGTTTAAATGAAGGTTGAAATAATCAGGTTTTAGATCAGAGAATGTTTTACCCTGAAGTCAGTGTGTTCTTAGGAGGGATATAAAATGAGGTTGTGTGGTGGCTCAGACTGAGCATAGCTCAGAGTTCGGGAGCCTGTGGGAAGAAAATAAACTTAAGTGAATTTTGATTAAGAAGTATTTTATGTTGACCACTGAAGACAAATTCAGCTGCTTTTTTAATGAGAAAAAGAAGAAAATATGCGAGTGTTTTCCTGGCTGTGTATTGGGTAAGTAAAGAGAGAACCATCTAAGTCATAATGGGAAGGGTGTGTCTTTTCATAAAGTGTTCCTGGAGAACACAGAGGATAGAGAATTTTATTAATCACAGCTGTTTATTGTCTATGTGCTTCATCTTTTCCCACCTCTTTTCTTGGTTCTATACTTCCATTTGGCTTTTTGGGAGTTGTATATTATATTTGAAACCAGTAAATATAACTACAGTGTTCTGCTGAGTTCTGTGAGTAACTCTATCGGGTTACTGAATTTCAAAAAGGTTATGGGAGTCCCCAACTTTTAAACAGTAGGTCAGAAGCATAGATGAGCCCATGGAGTTTGTGACTGGCATCTGCAGTGAGGACAATGTTGTGGGACTGAGCCCTGAATCAGGGTCTATGCTGACTCTGGGTGGTGTCAGAATTCAAGTGTTAGACAATGAGTTGATGTTGGAGAGTTGTTGGTGTTCATCAAACTCTGCAGATTTGGTGCCAGAAGAAAAATAGCACAGACTTCTGGCCTGGAATGAAACTCTAGGTGTCTGGGAATGGGAGGCTCTGCTCTCCTCTACACAGGCTGTCACACTGCCCCTTGTTCTTTGATTTCAGATCTCCTCCCAGGGTGACAGAGGACTGAAAACTTAGAGATCTGATGACAAACCCCTTTTTGCGAAAGCTGCCAGCAGAGGATTTCCACCCACTCACAAACACTAGACATTGATGTGTCCACACCCCTCTCAGGACAAGGCACCACCCTCAGGAATTTTACCACAGCATTTTTGACCCTAGTGGTTTTTTTGGCCAAAAACCTACAAAAGTATCTACAAGTCTCCTGGCATATCTCTGTTTTCAGACACTGAATCTGCAGTAGCGACCTGTTTCTCCACCAGCCTAGGGTTGTCGACCACGTGTTCATAATCTTATCTCCCTGCACAGCCCCACCTGAGCCACTATCTATTGCGCAGACCAGTCTGTCCACCTGCATTGCACTCTCTCTAACCCAGGGACTTTTTTTTCTTTTAACTTTTATTTTTGGTTGGTTCAGGGGTACACATGCAGGTTTGTTTTACAGCTAAAATTGTGTCATGGAAGTTTGGTGTGCAGATTATTTTGTCACTGCAGTACTAATCATAGCACTAAAAAGGTACTTTTTCTGACCCTTTTAGTTCTGCCACCCTCCATCCTCAACTAGGCCTCAGTGTCTTTTTTTCTCCTCTGTGTTCATTTGTTCTTGTTATTTAGCTCTTACTTATAAATAATAGCATGCATTTGGTTTTCTGTTTCTGCATCAGTTTTCTAAGAATAGTGATCTCCAGCTTCATTCCATGTTGCTGCAAAGGACATAATCTTTTTGTTTTGTTTTGTTTTTTTGTTTTGTTTTATGGCCACACAGGATTTCATGATTTCATGATGTTTATGTACCATTATTTGTTTGTTTGTTTTGAGATGGAGTCTCGCTATGTCACTCATGCTGGAGTACAGTGGCATGATCTCAGTTCACTGCAACCTCCACCTCCCAGGTTCAAGCAGTTCTTCTGCCACTGCCTCCCGAGTAACAAGGATTACAGGTGTGTGCCACAACACCCAGCTAATTTTTGTATTTTTAGTATAGATGGGGTTTTACCATGTAGGCCAGGCTGATCTCAAACTCCTGACTTCCGATGATCCGTCGCCTTGGCCTCCCAAAGTGTTGGGATTACAAGTGTGAGCCATTGCACCTGGCCCATATTTTGTTTTTATTAAGTTTTTTGTGTTTTGTTATATTTGGAGACAGGGTCTCACTCTTTTTCTCAGGCTGGAGTGCAGTGGTGTGGTCTTGGCTCACTAAAACCTCAACTTCTCAGGCTCAAGCTATCCGCTTCTACCTAAGCTTCCCAAGTAGCTAAGAATAAAGGCTTGTGCCACCATGCCTAGCTAATTTTTCTTTTTGTATTTTTTTTTTTTTTTTTTTTTTATAGATGGGATTTTGCCATGTTGTCCATGCCGGTCTCAAACTCCTGAGCTCAGGCAATCCACCTGGCTCGGCCCCCAAAGTGCTGGATTACAGGCATGTGCCATCATATAACCATACCATATTTTGTTTATCCAGTCTACCAGTGATAGGCATTTAGGCTGATTCCATGTCTTTGCTATTGTGAATAGTGCTGCAATGAACGTGATTGTGCATGTGTCTTTGTGATAGAATAATCTGTATATTTTTAGGTATATACCCAATTGTGAGGTTACTGGGTCAAATGGTAATTTTGTTTTTAGTTTAGTGAGGAATCACCACACTGCTTTTCACAATGGTTGAATTATGATAATGGCCATTCTCACTGGTTTGAGATGATTTCTTGTTGTGGTTTTCTTTTGCATTTCTGTAATGATTAGTGATGAGCATTTTTTTATATGCTTGTTAGCCACATGTTTGTCTTCTTTTGAAGACAAGCATCTTCTTAATGTTTTTATCTTTTAAGTGAGGTTTTTTTTTTTTTCTTGTAAACTTGTTTTAGTTCCTAATGAATTCTGGATAGCAGACCTTTGTCAGAAGCATAGTTTGCAAGTATTTTCTATTATTCTGTAGGTTGTCACTTTACTGTGTTGATCCTTTCCTTCGCTGTGAAAAAGATCATTAGTTTAATTAGGTCCCATTTGTCAATTTTTGCTTTTGTTGCAATTACTTTTGATATCTTCATTATCTTTGCCAGTTTCTATGTCTAGAATGGCACTTCTTACCTTCCAGGGTTTCTTTTTTTATATACATAATTTTTCAGATTAACATTTAAGTCTTTCATTTACCTTGAGTTGATTTTTTTATGTGGTGTTATAAAAGGATCCAATTTCAATCTGCTACATAGTGGTAGCTGGTTGTTCCAGTACCATTTATTAAATAGGAAGTTCTTCCCCCATTCCTGTTGTCACCTTTGTTGAAGATCAGATGGTTTTAGGTGTGTGGCATTATTTCTGGGCTCCCTATTCTGTTGCATTGGTCTATGAGTTTGTTTTTGTACCAGTACCATGTTGCTTGGTTTACTGTAGCCCTGTTGTATAGTTTGAAGTCAGGTAATGTAATGCCTCCAACTTTGTTGTTTTTGCTTACGATTGCCTTGGCTATTCAGGCTCTTTTTTGGTTCCGTGTGAATTTTAAAATTGTTTTTTTAGTTCTGTTAAAAAATATTTTGGTGGTTTGATTAAATTAGCATTACATCTGTAAATGTATTTCAGCAGTATGACCGTTTTATGATAGTGATCTTTTTTATTCATGAGCATAAAGTGGTTTTCCATTTGTTTGTATCATCTCTGGCTTCTTTAAGCATTGTTTTGTAATTCTTGTCATAGAGATCTTTTCCCTTTCTGGTTATCTGTATTTCTAGATATGTTATTCTTTTCTGTGGCAGTTGTGAATGGGGTTGTGTTTTCCATTCAGATTTGGCCTAGATGTTTTTGATATATAGGGTTGCTACTAATTTTTGTACATTTCTTTTGTATCCTGAGACTTTATTCAAGTTGTCAGTTTAAAGAGCTTTTCTGCTTAGAGTATATGGGTTTCCAGATGTAGAATCATGTTGTTTGCAAATAGGGATAGTTTGACTTTCTCTCTTTTTGTTTGGATGCCTTTTATTTTTATCTTTTGCCTGATTGCTGTGGGTAAGACTTCCAATTTTATGTTGAATAGGAGTGTTGAGAGAAGACGTCCTTGTCTTGTGCCAGTTATCAAGAAGGAATGCTTCCAGGTTTTGTCCATTCAGTATGTTGGCTGTGAGTTTGTCATAGATAACTTACTATTTTGACGTATGTACCTTCAATGCCTAGTTTGTTGAGGGTTTTTAACGTGAAAAATGTTAAATTTTATTGAAAGCCTTTTGTGCATCTATTGAGATAGTCTTGTGGTTTCTCTCTTTAATTCTGTTTATGTGATGAATCACATTTATTGATTTGTGTATGTTGAACAAACCTTGAATCCCCAAAATAAACCGTAGTTTATCACAGCGGGTTAGCTTTTTGATAAGCTGCTGGATTTGGTTTGCCAGTAGTTTGTTGACGATTTCTTTTTTTTTTTCTTTTTTTGAGATGGAGTCTTGCTGTGTCACCCAGGCTGGAGTGCAGTGGTGTGATCTTGGCTCATTGCAACTTCTGCCTCCCAGGTTCAAGTGATTCCCCTGTCTCAGCCTCTTGAGTAGCTGGGCTTACAGTCGTGTGGTACCATACCCGGCTAATTTTTTTGTGTTTTTAGAAGTGATGGGGTTTAATCGTGTTGGCCAGGCTGGTCTTGAACTATTGACCTCAGATAATCAGCCCATCTTGGCCTCCCAAAGTGCTGGGATTACAGGTGTGAGCCACCAGGCCCAGCCGTTTGTTGAAGATTTTGGCATCAATGTTCATCAAGGATATTGGCCTGAAGTTGCCTTTTTTTTTGTTTTTGTTTTTTCTGTTAGGTTTTGGTATCAGAATGATGCTGTTCTTACACAATGAGTTGGAGAGGAGTTTCTTCTTTTTAATTTTTTGATTTTGTTTTAGTAGAAATAATTTAATCTTTTGAAATTGTTTTAGTAGAAATAATATCAGCTTCTATTTGTACATCTGGTAGAATTCAGCTGTGAATATGTCTGGTCCTGAGCTTCATTTCATCGGTAGGTTATTTATTACTCTTTCAGTTTTTTGAGCTTATCTATCTATTTAGGGCTTTGATGTTTTTGTGTGTATTCAGTCTTGGGAGGATGTATTTGTTCCAGAATTTTTTCATTTCTTCTAGAGTTTTGTTTTGTTTTTTTATGTGCATAGTATGTTCATACAGACTTCAGTATATATATATATTTTTTTTATTTTATATTTGCTTATGTGCATAGTATATTCATAGACTTCAGTATATTTTTGTGGGGTCAGTGGTAATGTATCTTTTTCTCATTTCTAATTGTGTTTATTTGTATCTTCATTAATATAGCTAGTAGTTTATTTACCTTTTAAAAAAAAATAGATTGAATGCCTGGATTTCTTGATATTTTGTAGTTTTTCATGTCTAAATCTCCTTCAGTTCAGATCTGATTTTGGTTATTTCTTGTCTTTTGCTAGCTTAGCGGCTGATTTGCTTTTGTTGCTCTCAGTCTTTTTTTTATGTTGTCAGGTTGTTAAACTGAGATCTAACTTTTTGGTGTGAGGATTTAATGCTATAAATTTTTCTTGTAATACTGCCTTAGCTGTATTGCAGGGATTCTGGTATGTTGTATTTTTGTTCTTATTTGTTTCAAAAGACTTCTTGGTTTCTGCTTTAATTTCATTATTTACCAAAAGGTTATTCAAGTGTAGGCCATTTAATTTTTATTTAATTGTATGGTTTCCAGTTGTTTTATTGGTATTGAATTATATTTTTCTTAAGCTATAGTCTGTGTGTGTGGTTTGCATCATTTTGGGATTTTTGAATTTGCTGAGAATGGTTTTATTTCTGATTGTGTGGTCAATTTTAGAGTATGTGGCACGTGGTAATGAGAAGAATGTGTATTATGGTATTTTTAGATGAAGAGTTCTGTAGATGTCTATTAGGACTATTTGGTCAAGTGTTGAGTTCAGGTCCTAATATTGTTGTTAATTTTTTTCTACAGTGATCTGTCCGTTAGTGCCTGTGAGATGTAGTCTCTGATTATTACTGTGTCAGATTCTAAGTCTCTTCATAGGTCTCTAAGAACTTGCTTTATTCATGTGGACCCATGGATTTTTTTATAACACCTTTCTCTCTTCTGCTTTCCCCCCCATAAACGTCCTTTCAAGTGCACACAGTGTGCAAAATTCAGATGTCCAAGAGTTCAAGAACTTGTCCAGAGACCTGGCTGTTTTAAGAGAAAATATAAATTTGCAACAAGAGGCTTTATTCTCATATGTGAAAATAAGGGAGGATAACTTGCTGATTTTTAAAAAAAGGTTTAGATTATGTGTATATATTTCTTCTGCTTTTAGAAATATATGTAAATCATATTAACAATGAAACAAACCTTTTGTCATTCTTTTTGACTCAGAATTGTCTTTATTTGGGACCTGAGATTCATTGCTTTCTTTTTGTCTTGGCAAAAGATTATTTTTTTTTTATCTTTAGTCTTTAAACTAGACACAGATTTGTTCAGAGTAAACTTCATTTCAAGAGCATTAAAAAGTTGAGCATGAAGATCAGAATAAATTTAGCAATACAGAATAATATAGACTAAAAGATACTGAGTAAGTTCTTTGGCAGAAACCTGATTATCCAAGATGATTATTTGCAGGCTGACATACTTACACTGCAAAAGCCAGAAGAGTTCAGTGTATAAACTGAACAGTGGAGTCTGTTGTACTTGGGTTACTTCAGTACAGTTAGTGCAGTTATGTGTAGTGTTTGTAGACAACTTGCATTCATGTAAATTAAACAGTATTTTCTACAATAGTATGAATATAAGGCCACAATGTTTACTTTGAATTCCTTAGTTATTTTAATATTGTTATTCATACTTTTGAAATACAGTGTTTTAACTGAATTATAGTTCAGATAATTTTTTAAAATCTTACATACCTTATGACAAGTACATAAAATTAGTCATATATGTATATCTGATATCCAAAGAAATTTACCATTAAATTGTTACAGTAGATATTAGTCTGACATGCTTATTAATTTATCCAATAGTAATAATTATAGGTAAGCATAATTTTAGTGTCATATTTTACCGAATTAGTATGCTGCTATTACGGAACAAATAAACACAGGTGATATGGCTACCCAAAAACCATAATAGCTCTCCAGTTAGCTATGTTGCAAGCTCTAATATATTCTACTATATTAACACAGATTTCAATGTTTTCTAAAATAGTGCTGGTGGAAGCTGTCAGATATATTCCAATATAGATCTCACATTCAATGGTTAGGAAATAAGAGAGCAGCAGAGATGGAAGATAAATCTTTTAAAATTCTGCTGAGAACTGGGCATGGTGGCTCATGCCTCTAATCCCAGGACTTTGGGAGGCCAAGGTGGGTGAATCACCTGAGGTCAGGAGTTTGAGACCAGCCTGGACAACATAGTGAAAACTTGTCTCTACCAAAAATACAAAATTAGCTGGGTGTGGTGGCACATGCCTGTAGTCCCAGCTATTTGTGAGGCTCAGACAGGAGAATCACTTGAACCCAGGAGGCAAAGTTTGAGGTGAGCCAAGATCACACCATTACACTCCAACCTGGGCAACAAGAATGAAACTCCATCTCAAAAAAAAAAAAAAAAAAAAAAAAATTCTGCTGAGAATATGCCCCCTTTATTCAATAATGCTCATGTTTCTCTTGCTGAGAGTAGCTATGCACTTCGGGTGTTTGGAGAGAAATTCTTCTTAGGGAGGTATTTTCTGGCTGACTTGATCAATTTTATATCCAATCTCAGTTTTTTCTTAAGACATTTTAACTTTTTTCTCTCAATATAATTTTTCTCAGAACAAGAGCTGTTTTTCTCTCGAACGCATTGCGTGTCTGTTTCAGAAACCCTATTAGTATCCAATGGTATCTGTGAAAGATGTGGGCTGTCACAGTGAGAACTCTGAGAGCTATCTCTATCTGGAGTCATGGTAAAACCCAGCAGTATTTTTTCATGTCACCATTATAAATAAAAACTCAGGCTGAAACACTGCTCCTTTTTCTATTATTGTGAAGGTGCAATTCTACCCAGGAGGTCTGCAGACTCTCCTCCTGCTGCTCAGGCTTCACTCTCTGATGTGGCACCGGAGTGCTGCTGTGGCAATTGGGATTCAACTAAGATGTGAGTTTCCAACTGTGAGCCCTGTGCTGTGGGCCGTGCCTCAGTGGCAGATGGTAGGGGTCAAGAGAATACACTAGCCACCAGGAGAGGGAAACAGGAGTGCTCAAGCCCAATGCTCGGGAAGTAGAGAGCTATTACTTTAAAATTTAAATAGCCAAAAAGATAGCACCCGAATCAACAATTTTTGTAGAAGAGTCAAAGCCTACCTTCACCAGACACTGGGGTTCAAGTTGCACAACTACCTCCAGTCATGAAGATGTGAAAAGTTTATTTTTTCATTGATTATAACCATTTAGCATACATGGATGGCCTTCCCAACTACCAGGTGAATTTAGGATGAACTATGTGTGACATGGTGCTGTAAATTCTACTTGTAGATGAATTATGGTGATTGTCTTTCTGTCTTTGCAATCTCTTGAGCAAATTGACTGTAATGCATGTCACATTCACATGTAATCGTATCATAAAACAGTTTTCTTTCTGTTCTGTTATTGTGGAGTTCCTTTGGGGCTAAAGAAAATTTTGCTTTTAATTATATTTTCCAAACCCAGTCTAGAATTACCAGACATAATGTAAACACATAAGGTACCAACTAAGCTTTACTCTAGATGGGACTTTTTGGCTTCCAGTCAATTCACAATTGTGCAGTGAAGTGCATGCTGTCCCCTAAATATGCAGGTGGAATTGTGTCTCTGCCTACTTGGTATCTATCATCCTCTACAGTCACTTTTAGAGAGGCTAGACCAGATGTCTACAAACTTCGTAGGTCAGATATTAACCATTTTACCTCTTCTGATGACTTGTGTCTTCAGACTTGAAACTGATTCAGTGACCATCTGTCACCGAAACCCAATCAGTAAAATATGTGCATTGAGTAGACCTGTAGACATGAGAATCTCCATTTCTCCCTCCTTCCTCATGCTAAAATGCCCACAAATGTTCAGGTAACATTTACCTTGAATATTGCTGCTACTTTACCCATGGAGGGCCTGAATTTGCAGCTCCAAATTCTAAATCTAGGTCTTGAGAATTGAGATGGAAAAAACAAGTTTTTATCTGAGGAATGCAAGTCCTTTTAGGTATCAAACTCAGAGAGACATTAAAATGAGAGCACAGTCATGTTTCTCTCCCTTTGTTTTCAGCTATATATCTCTTGAAACTGTTCACTGTTGCCACAAGTAGCTATAAATTAAACTAATTCCACACTGGACACTACATTCCATATCCTTAACCTTGATGTATATCCAATCAATTATTAAAGTTATTTCTTTACAGAAATAAGAATTTCTCACAACCAATTTTGCATCAGTGAGCACTCACTGTTCCTTTTTTTTTTTTTTTTTTTTTTGCCTTTACAAATCCACTTGTAAGTGCTGCTAATCAAAGTGTAGGTTCCAGGCAACTTGAATATTTTGTCTCAAGTTAAAATCCTTAAGCTTGACCCAAATAAACTGTCTGCTTTTGTTCATGTCGTGTCAGCTTTTTAAAGGTTAACTATTATTTAGAATGTTCTAGAGCAGCCTCTATGAGGGAATCTCTCCTTTGATTTCACTTTACTTGCTGTAACACCCAAAAATGCAGAGTGAGGTTGATTTCACCTAGAATTTGCAAATAAGGTCTGGCTGACCTCTGCCTGGGATTTACAAGGCAGGGCCGGACTTTGGATTTAGAATTTATAGAAAACCAACAGGAGGCATTTTCTGCATTGTGAGATATCAACATAGACATTTTTAATTCCTCTTTTGAGAGTGTGGCTTTTTGACCTTTTCACATCTTTTTCATTAACTTGCCATAGTTATGTGAGAGGCTCCAGGGGTAAATAGAATCTGATGGCAGAATCTGTAAGTGTAAACAAGCATCTTAAGGCCACAAAGTATCCAGAGCCACGACCACAACTATACCTACCTGTAAAATGTGATACTGGAGTAAAGTATTCTTGTCCTTCTACTTACCCAACAGCTAGCAAATCAGGACAGCTAGCAAATCAGGATGGATGACCCAGGTTGTGGAGTTCAACCAAGGCAGTTCCATTTTTTATTTAGAATCATCCTAAGTCTTCTCTGCCTGGCTTATCAGTGGACCATCAGCCCCAGGTCACTGGGAACCCTCTCACAATCACCTGTGAATCTTTGAGACATTTGAGAATGTCCAGAACAGAATTGTGTCAGGCTGACAAGAGTGATTAATTCTGCTTCTGTGTGAGAGAAATGAGTTATCCTGTGTTTGTTTTGCCCCTTACACAAGAAGTATCTTTGATTGGTACCCAGATGAGAGTTTTTCCAGTTCCTTGGTACTTGGGTAAAAAATCAGGAGGTCTGGAGGCTCAAATAGATAAACTAATTGCTTTCATTTCATATAGTCATTAAAAAAAATAGATGAAGCAGGCCAGGTGCAGTGGCTCATACCTGTAACCCCAGCACTTTGGGAAGCCAAGATGGGTGGATCATCTGAGATCAGGAGTTTGAGACTAGCCTGGCCAACATGGTGAAATCCTATCTCTACTAAAAAAACCAAAAGTAGCTGGGTGTGGTGGCTTATGCCTGTAGGCTTGGCTACTTGCAAGGCTGAGGCAGGAGAATCTCTTGAACCTGGGAAGTGGAGGCTGCAGTAAGCCGAGATCCCATCTTTGCACTCCAGCCTGGGCAACAAAGTGAGACTTCATCTCAAAAAACAGAAAAAGAAAAGAAAAATAGATGAAGCAGTCATAGTTCCTACCATCCTGGCAGTTTTAGCCTAGACTAGCAACTGGAAATATGGTTGAAATATACATCAGATGGTGGGTACAGCAAATAGACGTGTGCAAAAAATTGGGGCTTTATTTGGGCCACTTTCTTTATACTGTGGCTTCTGATGTCTACACCTGAACTTAGAAGAGTCGTCATTATTATTTGTATTTATTTTAGCCTGCTAAGAATACTTTTCTTTTTTTTTATTTGAGACAGAGTCTCGCTCTGTCGCCCAGGCTGGAGTCCAGTGGCGCGATCTTGGCTCACGGCAAGCTCCTCCTCCCGAGTTCATGCTATTCTCCTGCCTCAGGTTTCTGAGTCGCCGGGACCACAGGCGCCTGCCACCACGCCCAGCTAATTTTTTTTTTTTTTTTTTTTTTGTATTTTTAGTAGAGACAGGTTTCACCGTGTTAGTCAGGATGGTCTCGATTTCCTGACCTTGTGATCCACCCACCTCAGCCTCCCAAAGTGCTGGGATTCTAGGCGTGAGCCACCGCACCTGGCCAGAATACTTACTTTTCTTCTAAAAAAGTTATTCTAGATAACCTTAAGGGATTTTTAAAAATTGCTTATTAGCATATAATATAAAATTTGCAGGGCAGTGGCAAAAAAGATTAAAATTATACAAACTCAGACTTAGGTTTACTTAAGTAAGCTTTAAAAAAATGAACTGACAATACCCCCCAGTGGCACAGAGAACTTAATTGTACATCGGCTGTACACTCTGCCCCAGCCCTGTGCATATTCACCCTTTTTAGAGTCCTTATTTATGTTTGGCTCTACCCTGGCGTCTTGCCTCACAGAACTGATTAGAAGAGATCAGAGTTTTGGGTCATGAATCCTGTTGCCTTTTTAGAGCTGCTGCTCAACATTTTCTGCAACCCAACAGATAAATGGGAAATATAAAGTATGTATTATAGGATCTTACTTTTCAAATTTTTTATTAAACCCAGTGCTTGCAGAAACATTATTTAGCAACTTGTTTTCTGTTCCTGCAGATCTAGTAGTTGATTCACAAGTCCCAAGAAAGTAAGTATAAACACAATAAAAATTTATCTAAATTGCATTAAACTCTTTCCATCTGTATCTCTTTCATCTGTCTATATTTACCTTTTATTCTTTGCATTTTTTGAAAAAATCAATGACAGATCAACAGAAATAGAAATAAAAATGCTGGGTCCTTTAAAGCCTTGGAATTATTGAACACGTAGTATCGACTCACAGGGTGTTATTAGGATTAAACCACATAATGTGCTATCACAGTGCTCTGTAACATCCTATTGAGCACATAGTACCTGCTTAATAAACATTGCATTAGTACATGTGCACATGTTGTTTTCCAAATGCAGACTTACTCAGAAATTGCTACCTTCTGTTTTCTCTGTAAACTTTAGAGTCAGCAAAGAGTATAATACTTTAGAATGAAGAATGATTGTCTTCATTTGTACCAGAAGTATTTGTGTTGTGACAAGAGTGCTGGGTTATCAGCCCAGGCTTCTAATGAGTGTCACCTGGCCATTTTGCAGAACTCTCTTTACTTGTGCCCTGTCCGTGGATTCTGTTTATTGTTCTGGTGGAAGCCACCATGTTGTTTTAATTAAGTGGTTCATGTGACTCTAAGGTGAGGTCAGAATCAAGTATGAGGAATTCAAAATACATTCATGAGAGTTAAGTTCCATCTTTGCATTAAAGGGTGGTTCAAGAACCCGTTCTGTTTGGATTTGGTAGGGACAGGACAGCGTGGCCCATATTTCCAGTACTGTAGTGGAAATTGCTGGTGCCTGTGTCAGGGGATGGCTCCTGAGGACAAAATAAAAGTGCATTTTTATCTCTGTGGAGCTACTCATTGTTTCTCAATCTCTTCTCCTATAAAGGACAGAAATGGGTGGAGTTTCTCTGTCTTGGTTCTTCTGCCTGTGGATGTGGTGACAGCAGGTAGACCTGTGGTGCTGACACTTTTAAAGGCATGTTCTCAAGATGCAGGTATAATTTGCCCAGAGAATTTTATCTGAGAAATAATCCTAGAGAAGGAGGAGAAAGAGGAAAAAATGGCCTTTTTTTTTTTTTTTTTTCAGCTAAATATGTCTCAGATCAAGATCTGTGTCCACTCTGCTTCCTCCAGGAAACAAGTTTGGTACTTGCAAACCTGTACTTCTCTACTTGTGTTTTTCCTCCCTAATGAGTTTGTCTTAACTACTTTAAAAAATTCTTACAATAATCAAAGTCTCTGAAAAATATATTTTTCTATATACCAGAGCCTTCTCTACATTATGGCTTCTTATATGCCATGCAGAAATCTCACTATGAATTTATAATCTGCAATATTAAAAATGTCCCTTTGTGGCTGTTGAACATGGGAAGGTGTAGATACTCCAAATTCCTGTTGGGGAAAACCTGGGGTTTTTAGTGAAGACAGAGAACATGTAATGTTGAGGTTTCATCTGTGTTCTTTATTATGTCTATGCAGTACAGGATTAAGAAAATACCCATTGAAGCAGTATGGTATTTATTACCCAGAAAATTATAAAAAATTTGATAGGAGATAACTGCTCTTTACAGTGCTAAAGAAAGACTATTTAAAATCACTATTAAAAATTACAGAACATGGGAGATACCTGTATCTTGAACTTTCCATAAAACTAATGTTTCCTTATGGTTAAATTCAGACTATAATTTACCTTTCAGGGGGCAGTATCTCAGCAGTAATGCTGTGTCCTTCTGGGTGCATCAGGACATTATAAAAGTTTGTTCTAGTGTAGTTGATGTTAATAAATCACTTAGTTGATAAGCTCTCTGATACATGTTTTACTATAGAATTAATTATTTTTCTCTTCATTGTTAAGTATCTTTATGCAGCTGATGGGAACAAACCACCACATTTAATCTGGCAGCTGCCCTTCTTTCTTAGGTTTCCTTTGCATTTGTCTGTTTTTGGAAAATGAAGGCTCTCATCTTTATTTACAAACCAGAAAAACACAGGGTCATTCAATTACTGGATATTTGACAAAATAGTCTTTTTGGGCCAAAAACATTGGCATACTGATGAGCTTGTTAAAAATTCAGCAACTCAGACTTTATCCCTGATCTTCTGAAAAAAAAAAAAAAAATCTGCATTAACAGGATCTCCAGCTTATTGTACACATTAAAATTTGAGTGATAGCTTCTAACTCAACATGTCTATTCCATCTGAATAATATACAAAAGTATGTCCATCTCAAAAATACACACAATTAATTCTTTTTTTTTTTTTTTTTGAGATAGAGTTTCACTCTTGTTGTCCAGGCTGGGGGGCAATGGTGCGATCTCAGCTCACCGCAACCTCCGCCTCCTGGATTCAAACGATTTTCCTGCCTCAGCCTCCCAAGTAGCTAGAATTACAAGCACAAAGCACCATGCCCAGCTAATTTTGTGTTTTTAGTAGGGACGGGGTTTCTCCATGTTGGTCAGACTGGTCTCAAACTCCCGACCTCAGGTGATCTGCCCGCCTCTGCCTCCCAAAGTGCTGGGATTACAGGCATGAGCTACCATGCCCGGCACACGATTAATTCTGTATGATGTAAATGTAGCACTCAAAATTGTACATGTTAGTGTTTATGCCCTCAATTTTATACTTTATTGTCCAGAAAAATACTATATATACACTGGTGTTATGGATCTTATAACACTTTGTTTTCTCAGAGTTAGAGAATACATTAGAGAATATTTCTAGTTGAAAACTATTTTATTGAATTATTTCAGTCACTCTTAGAAGTCAGAACCAGCTCTGTTTACTCTCTCCATTTTACGTTGAGTCAAAGTAAAAATTATGCCCATGACCACTTGGTAAATAAATGTGTTTGTGTGTGTTTTCCAGGGATCATTGACATTTCGGGATGTGGCCATAGAATTCTCTGTGGAGGAGTGGCAATGCCTAGACACTGCACAGCAGAATTTATATAGGAATGTGATGTTAGAGAACTACAGAAACCTGGTCTTCCTGGGTGAGAATAACTTTAATACGCAATTCCTAGTATACGCTATAGGTTTCATTTTGCTGCGGACTTTATTGGCCTGAACAAAGGAGGTTGAATGCAGGAATAAAGACAAAGATGGCACCAGGGGACTCCTTGCTTCTAGTGAACAAGGGCCGTGAACTTCTATAGCTCTTCATATTTATTGAGTAAAGGAGATAGGGAGAAGGGGGAGGTTGTGGTCAGCTGCTTGACTTAGTGACTGTATTCTTTGAACAGTACTCTCCAGATGTTCCAGTAGTTAACCTCAAGGAGCATGGCACCAGGGAGTGACTGTCCTCAGTGTACCTTCTGGCTGCATGAGCAGAAGCAAGTTTGCCCACATTCTGCATTCATGATAAACAATTTGCCGTTTGATTCATTCAAGTCCAGTGGAATGCTGAGTTGGTCACAGCCCTCAGGCTTTCGACTCCCAACAGCATTGCTCTTTTGTATAATTTCTTTTTGGTAATTTATGCTTCAGATTTCTGTTTTCAAGAAAATCATAGGGAGTTTTCCATAGAGAAAAAAATTTCAAGATGTTTCATCTTGACCTGAACTCACCACATTCTTGAGCTCCTCTCTGTCCTTCACTTTAGATTAATGGTAATTTCAAAATTTTACTGGCATAAAATATTATTGCTCACACTTTAAAATCTAATTACCACCACCAATTTTTAATTCAGTAGTACCAGGTGATAAAAGTAAGAACCCACAAAATTAGAGTATTTTCTAAATATTTAGAAATTTCTGTTGTAATTTAGTATTTTGGGATAAATGTATTAGAATATTGTGTTAAATCCTCTTTACTGAGCACATTATTAAGTTGTTAATTGGAGAATATGAGCAAGAGGCATGTTACTTATTTTTAATAAAACAGGTATTGCTGTCCCTAAGCCAGACCTGATCATTTTTCTGGAGCAAGGAAAAGAGCCCTGGAATATGAAGAGACATGAGATGGCGGAAGAACCCCCAGGTAGGTGAGAGTGAATACAACAGACAACGTGGATGACAGGTCCAAAGTCAAGAAGAAAGCAAGTCCCTAAAGTGATATGGGAAGCAGTGTTCCAAAAGAAATAGTTTCTGGAAAGCCTAATTTTTATTTTTATTTTTAAATTTTCTCTCACACAGGGGCATCTTCTCTCTTTTGCTTTTAAAATATCAAAGAATTCTTCTTTCCCTTCAGTAATCTTCCTTCAAGTTTACAGTGACAGCCAAAGTACTGTTCATGGCATACAAGAGAGTGTGCAATCTGAGTGTTTTCGTTTTTGTTTTTGTGGACACACAGATGTTTGCATAATTTTAAGACACTCCACGTTAGACTATCTTTTAAGTTCTCTTTTTCCATCATCTCTGAAATGTGTGAGAGTAGTGATTTCTGTATTATTGGGTGTTTTTTGTTCATTTTTCTGCACATTTCATCCGGTTTTTATTATAGTCTTGAAATATAGTTTGAAATTATAAAGTATGGTGTCCTTCTGCTTTTTTCTTTTTCTTCAAGATTGCTTTAGCTATTCACAGTTTCTTGTAGTTTCATGTAAATTTTATGATTGTATTTTTCATTACTGTGAAAAAAAAACACTGGAATATTGATAGAAAGTTTATTGAATCTAGAGATCACTTTGGATAATATGGTGTTTTAGCGTTTATTCTTTGAATCGATAGAGAAAATGTATTTAAATTTATTTGTGTTTTCTTATTTTTCATTGATAAATCTTTCACTTGAAAAGTTTTTCAGTTCCTCGGTTAAATTTGTCCTCAGATATTTATTATTTTAGTGCTATTTTAAATAAGATTGTTTTCTTCCTCTATTTTATCAGATAGTTTAAGTGTATGGAATCATAACTTGTATGTTAATTTTATATTTTGCTAATTTACTGAGTGTATTTGTTAGTTTTAAAAGGTTTTAATGTACTATTTATGGTTTTATTATAGAGAGCATTGCATGATCTACAAGCAGCAATGTTTTACTTGTCTTCAATTTCAATGACTTTAAAAATTTTTTGACTAATTTTTCTTCCACATACATCAAGTGCTGTGTTAAAATAGAAGCTTTGACGATGGGCACAATATACTTTTGCTTGGTGTCTCAATTTGAAGGAGCAAACACCTCAAAGTTTTGATAAACTGGTTTCAGAGGGTAAAAATCTTCCTTTCTTGGGCCCCCAGGGTGATAGAATGCCCTCTGGGTTTGTAGTAGAGCGGGGTTGTAGCTTGGTCACAAAGCTGCTGGCTCTGCACTAGGGTCAGCTTATCATAAAGGACTTGGGTAGTTGTAATTCCCATTTTACTTTTGGACACAGTAAATATCCTTCAGGACTTTGCTCAGTAGGATAGATGCTAGGGCAGGTTTCTGCAGTCAGGTCTGCATATGGTGGGCTTTATATTAGGATGTGGATTAGTATGGCTTGTACTGAGTACCAGAGAGGATTTCTGAGGTCACTGTGGGTTTCTACATAGGCAGAACTGGCGATGAACTGTGGCTTAGGAAGCTGGAACTGAGTCATGGAACTGTTATTGGGACCAAGGTCTGCAGGCCTGCCAGCTTGGCTCTAAATGGGTATCTCTCCAGGCTTCTGGAAGACCAAGACCTCTCACAGACTGTGGCTGGGAGAAGTTTGGGATGCTTACAGAGTAAGTACAAAATTCTCAGTGGGATGGAGTTGGGTGGGACATTTTCTGGTCTGTAGTCAAGAGCAGGGGTCCTGTAGTTTGCCACCTAAATGAAAGCTTGCCTTCTGAAAAGGGTGCTCCTCAATCTTGGGCTCAGCAAAGTTTCACAATTCCCTCCCTGGATCTCAAAGCTCTCTTAAAGGCACTTATTTCCGAGATGGGGTCTCACTGCATAACCCAGGTTGGTCGTAATATTTTGGCCTGAAGCAATTCTCCAACCTTACTGTACCATGTAGCTGTCATTACAGATACTAACCATGATGCCTGATTCTCTCATTAACACATTTTTGTCATGGATGACTGACAAACTTACTTGCTGTTGGGGGTTAAGCAAATAGGGCACCTTTTTCTTTTTATCTGCTTCTAAGAGTGTAAATGCTTTCTATCTATCTATCTCTTACAATCTTTGTCTTTTTGTGGCTGACATTTCATTTTGCATAACGTTATCAAGATTTATCTTTATAATTGGTAGACTGTTTTCTGCTTTTTGAAAACTGAGTGATATTCCAGTATTTTTATATTTCAAATTGTATTTACTGAATGATTTGGTGACGGAAATTTGCATTGCCTTTACCTGTTAGCTTACAGTAATAATTATTGCTATGTAAATGACTCCTCATATGACCATACATGTTAAAGTATATATATATGGGTTGCATTCTATTTCATTAGTTTAATTTTCATCCTTATACCAGATTGTTTTAATTCTGTAGCTTTGTAATGTCTTTTGAAATCAGGAACTTTAATGCCTGCAGCATTCCTTTATTATTATTATTATTATTTTAAGATTGATGGGAACTCTTTTGCCTTTGGGGTTCGATATACTTTTGGGGTTGCTGTTTCTGTTTCTTCAAAAATACAATGAGAAATTTGAAAAACATTTCATTAAATTTGTAGATTACATTGACCAGGATTGACCAGGATGAACATCTTTACAATATTAACTATTACAACCTTTACATAAGAGCGTGCTCGAGTGTTTTGTTAAATTCCTATGTGTGTGTATATATATATATGGTTTTTTTTTTTTTTTTTGAGACGGAGTCTTGCTCTATCTCCAGGCTGGAGTGCAGTGGCACGATCTCGGCTCACTGCAACCTCTGCCTCCTGGGTTCAACCGATTCCTTTGCCTCAGCCTCCTGAGTAGCTGGGACTACAGATGTGTGCCACCAAGCCTGGCTAGTTTTTCACATTTTAGTAGAGACAGGGTTTCACTATGTTGGTCAGAATGGTCTTGATCTCCTGACCTCGTGATCCACCTGCCTCGGCCTCCCAAAGTGCTGGGATAACAGACGTGAGCCACCATGCCTCACATTTTTTTTTCTCCAGTTTCTATTATTGTTGTATACTTGCATTTGAGTTTAGTCATATAAAATAATTCATAAAATTTGTTTTAAAAAATTTGGTAAGACTTCTTTTTTGGCCTAAGAGGTGGTCTATCAAGAAATATGTTGTATGAGCTATTGAGAAGGGTGTGTATCCTGATGTTGAGGAGTGCTCTCTATACCTCTGTCAGAAATATTTGTTTTATACCACCTTTAAGTAGTCTGTTTCCTTATTAATATTCTGTTTTGATTTTTTTTAAATTATACTTTAAATTCTGGGGTACATGTGCAGAGCGTACAGGTTTGTTACATAGGTATGCACGTGCTCTGGTGGTTTGCTGTACCTATCAACCTGTTATCTACATTAGGTATTTTTCCTAATGTTATTCATCCACTAGCCTCCCACCCCACCACAGGCCCCGGTGTGTGATGTTCCCCTTCCTGTGTCCCTGTGTTGTCGTTGTTCAACTCCCACTTATGAGTGAGAACATGCTGTGTTTGGTTTTCTGTTCTTGTGTTAGTTTGCTGAGAATGATGGTTTCCAGCTTTATCCATGTCTCTGCAAAGGACATGAACTCATCCTTTTTTATGGCTGCATACTGTTACGTGGTGTGTATGTGCCACATTTTCTTTATCCAGTCTATTACTAATGGGCATTTGGGTGGGTTCCAAATCTTTGCTATTGTGAATAGTGCTGCAATAAACGTATGTGTGCATGTGTCTTTATAGTAGAATGATTTATAATTTTTTGGGTATATACCCAGTAATAGAATTGCTGAGTCAAATGGTATTTCTAGTTCTGGATCCTTGAGGAATTGCCACATTGTCTTCCACAATCGCCGAACTAATTTACACTCCAACCAACAGTGTAAAAGCATTCGTACTTCTCCACATCTTCTCGAGCATCTGTTATTTCCTGACATTTTAGTGATCACCATTCTAACTGGGATGAAATGGTATCTCATTGTGGTTTTCATTTGCATTTCTCTAATGACCCGTGATGATGAGCTTTTTTTCATACGTTTGTTGGCCACATAAATATCTTTTTTTGAGAAGTATCTGTTCATATCCTTTGCCCACTTTTTGATTTTTTTTTTTTCTTGTAAATTTGTTTAAGTTCTTTATAGATCCTGGATATTAGCCCTTTGTCAGATGGATATATTGGAAAATTTTTCTCCCATTCTGTAGGTTGCCTGTTCAATCTGATAGTTTCTTTTGCTGTGCAGAAGCTCTTTAGTTTAATTAGGTCCCATTTGTGAATTTGGCTTTTGTTGCCATTGCTTTTGGTGTTTTAGTTATGAAGTCTTTGCCCATGCCTGTGTCCTGAATGGCGTTGTCTAGGTTTTCTTTTAGGGTTTTTATGGTTTGAGGTGTTACATTTAAGTCTGTAATCCATCTTGAGTTAATTTTTCTATAAGGTATAAGGAAGGGGTCCAGTTTCAGGTTTCTGAATATGGCTAGCCAGTTTTTTCAACACGATTTATTAAATAGGGAATTCTTTCCCCATTGCTTGTTTTTTTCAGGTTTGTCAAAGATCAGATGGTTGTAGATGTGTGATGTTATTTCTGAGGCCTCTGTTCTGTTGCATTGATCTGTATATCTGTTTTGATACCAGTACCATACTGTTTTGGTTACTGTAGCCTTGTAATATAGTTTGAAGTCAGGTAGCATGATGCCTCCAGCTTTGTTCTTTTTGCTTAGGATTGTCTTGGCTATATGAGCTTTTTTTCTGGTTCCATATTAAATTCAGTTTTTTCAAAATCTGTGAAGAAAGTTAGTGGTAGCTTGATGGGGATAGCATTGAATCTAGAAATCACTTTGGGCAGTATGGCCATTTTCACGACATCAGTTCTTCCTATCCATGAGCATGGAATGGTCTTCCATTTGTTTGTGTCCTCTCTTACTTTCTTGAGCAGTGGTTTGTAGTTGTCCCTGAAGAGGTCCTTCACATCCCTTGGTAGTTGTATTTCTAGGTATTTTATTCTCTTTGTAGCAATTGTGAATGGGAGCTCAGTCATGATTTGTCTCTCTCTCTATTATTGGTGTATAGGAATGCTTGTGATTTTTGCACATTGATTTTATATCCTGAGAGTTTGCTGAAGTTGCTTATCAGCTTAAAGAGATTTTGGGCTGAGACAATGGCGTTTTCTAAATATACAATCATGTCATTTGCAAACAGAGAGAATTTGGCTTCCTCTTTTCCTATTTGAATACCCATTATTTCTTTTTCTTGCCTGATTGCCCTCATGAGAACTTCTAATACTATGCTGAATGGGAGTGGTGAGATTTAATTTAACATCCAAGTTAAATTAATCCTCCTCACCACGGATACCCCCCTCACTTAGGTGTCCCTTGTTCACCATCCTCCATGAAATCAATATCCCGCACAAGAGTGCTACTCTCCTCGCTCCGGGCCCATAAATCGTGGGGGTAGCTATAATGAACTGTATCCGGCATCTGGTTCTTTACCTCAGGGCCATATAACTAAGATCGCCCACACGTTCCCCTTAAATAAGACATCTCGATGGATCACGGGTCTATCACCCTATTAACCAGTCACGGGAGCTCTCCATGCATTTGGTATCTTTTATCTCTGGTCTGCACGCGACCCCATCGCAGAAAGCTGGTCCCGCCACAACACGTCCCGCAGAACCTGTCTTTGATTCCTAGTCCATGCCATTATTAATCGCACCTACGTTCAATATCCTAGCCCCACATAAGTTTTACAAGGTGTTATTTAATTCATGCTTGTAGGACATACCAATAATTACCATGTAATCCATTTTCAATCACACTGCAAATAACGCAGGAAACTATCAACAACCCCCCCCCACCCCCATCTCTGACTTCTTCTCCAAAAATTTACTCTTGCCAAACCCCAAAAACAAAAGCTTTCACACACCTAGCCAGAGATCGCGTTTTCATCTTTTAGGTGTGCACAACTTCAACTGCCATTTCCTCAACTAACACAAAATTACTTCACTTTACCCCTCTTAACTTCATCCCACTCCTTCTCTTTCCTACTTCCTTGCTCTCATGCACTTGTTCACTACTAAATATGGGCCCTCATTGTCACAACCCGAAAGACAGCACCTCACAACTATACTTCTCTCCGTGCTTATGTAGCTTAATTCACCTAAAGCAAGACACTGAAAATGTCTAGACGGACTTGCACACCCCATGAGCAAATAGGTTTGGTCCTGGCCTTTCTATTAGCTCTTAGCAAGATTACACATGCAAGCATCCCTGCCCCAGTGAAGACACCCGAGAAATCACTACGATCATATGGAGTAAGTATCAAGCACGCACAATGCAGCTCAAGACACTTTGCTCAGCCACACCCCCACGGGAGACAGCAGTGACAAACCTTTAGCAATAAATGAAAGTTTAACTAAGCTATGCTACAATCTAGGGTTGGTCAATTTCGTGCCAGCCACCGCGGCCATACGATTAACCCAAGCTAATAAAAACCGGCATAAAGGGTGTTTTAGATCTAGTCAAATAAAGCTAAACTCCATCTAAATTGTAAAACCTTAGCTGATGTAAAATAAACTACAAAAGTGGCTTTAAAATTTCTGAACACACAATAGCTAAGACTCAAATTGGGATTAGAGACCCCACTATGCTTAGCCCTAAACTTCAATAGTTAGAACAACAAAAGATTTATGGGTAGAGGTGACAAGCCTACCAAGCCTGGTGATAGCTGGTTATCCAAGATAGAATTTTAGTTCAACCTTAAGTTTACCTGTAGAACTACCCAATCCCCCTGTAAACTTAATTGTTAGTCTAAAGAGGGACAGCTCTTCAGACATCAGGAAAAAACCTTGTATAGAGAGTAAAAAATCTGACCTCCATAGTTGGCCCAAAAGCAGCCATCAATTAAGAAAGCGTTCAAGCTCCACATCAATTATATAAAAATTCCAAACACACCACTAAACTCCTTATTCCACATTGGATTAATCTATCATTTCATAGAAGCAACAATGCTAATATAAGTAACATGAACATTTTCTCCGCCGCATAAGCCTAAATCAGACCGAAAAACTTCACCGATGCTTAACAGCCTAACACTAACAAACAGAAACAAGTCAGTATTACTCACACTGTTAACCCGACACAGGCATGCTTTAAGGAAAGGTTAAAAAAAGTAAAAGGAACTCAGCAAACTTAACCCCGCCTGTTTACCAAAAACATCACCTCTAGCATTACCAGTATTAGAGGCACTGCCTGCCCGGTGACACATACTCAACGGCCGTGGTACCCTGACCGTGCAAAGGTAGCATAATCACTTGTTCCTTAAATGGGGACTCACATGAATGGCATCACGAGGGTTCAACTGTCTCTTACTTTCAACCAGTGAAATTGACCTATCCGTGAAGAGGCGGACATGAAACAATAAGACGAGAAGACCCTATGGAGCTTTAATTTATTAATGCAATCAAAACTATACAAATCCACAGACCCTTACACCACCACACCTGCATTAAAAATTTTTGGTTGGGGTGACCTCGGAGCATAACTAAACCTCCGAACAGCCTACGCTAAGACTACACAAGCCAAAGCGAACCAGCACCTGTAATTGACCCAATGACTTGACCAACGGAACAAGTTACCCTAGGGATAACAGCACAATCCTATTCCAGAGTCCATATCGACAATAGGGTTTACGACCTCGATGTTGGATCAGGACATCCTAATGGTACAGCAGCTATCAAGGGTTCGTTTGTTCAACGATTAAAGTCCTACGTGATCTGAGTTCAGACCGGAGTAATCCAGGTTGGTTTCTATCTATTCTATATTTCTCCCTGTATGAAAGGACAAGAGAAATAAGGCCCACTTCATAAAGTGCCCTCATTCCATAGATGACCTAATCTCAATCTAACAAAATAACACCAACCCAACCCAAAAACAGGGTTTGTTAAGATGGCAGAGCCCGGCAATTGCATAAAACTTAAAACTTTACAATCAGAGGTTCAACTCCTCTTCTTAACACCATGTCAACAACAAATCTCCTACTCCTTATTATATCCGTAATGGCCGCCATAGCATTCCTCACACTCATTGAACGAAAATTACTGGGCCACATACAACTACGCAAAGGACCAAACACCATTGGCCCCTATGGGTTGCTACAACCTTTCGCTGACGCCATAAAACTATTCACGGAAGAACCCTTAAAACCCTTAAAACGGTAACATTCTCTACATTACCGCACCAGCCTTGGCCTTTTCCATTGCTCTTCTCCTATGAACTCCCCTTCCCATACCCCATCCACTAATTAACTTCAATCTAGGACTTTTATTTATTCTAGCCACATCTAGTCTAACTGTCTACTCCATTTTATGATCAGGATGGGCATCAAACTCAAACTATGCACTAATCGGAGCACTATGAGCTGTCGCCCAAACAATCTCATATGAAGTCACTCTTGATATTATTCTCTTATCAGTCTTACTAATAAGCGGCTCATTTAATCTTCTCATACTTATCACAACACAAGAACACCTCTGACTCCTCCTACCATCATGACCCCTAGCCATAAAATGATTCACCTCCACATTAGCTGAAACAAACCGAGCTCCTTTCGACCTCATAGAAGGCAAATCGGAACTAGTCTCAGGCTTTAACATTGAATATGCCGCAGGCCCATTCACCCTGTTCTTCATGGCTGAGTACATAAATATCATTATAATAAATGCCCTAATAACCACAATCTTCGTAGGCACATTATACTCTATTAATTCCCCAGAACTATTTACAACGTGCTTTACCACCAAAACACTTCTTCTAACCTCATTATTTTTATGAATCCGAACGGCATATCCTCGATTCCGCCATGATCAACTTACACACTTACTATGAAAAAATTTCCTCCCACTTACACTCGCTCTTCTCATATGCTATATCTCAACACCTGTTGCAATCTCCAGTATTCCTCCGCAAACCTAGAAATATGTCTGACAAAAGAGTTACTTTGATAAAGTAAATGATAGAGGCCCTAATCCTCTTATTTCTAGGATTATAGGTATCAAACCTACCCCTGAGAACCCAAATTTCTCCATGCTACCTACCACACTCCATCCTAAGTAAGGTCAGCTAAATAAGCTATTGGGCCCATACCCCGAAAATGTTGGTTATACCCTTCCCGTACTAATTAACCCACTAGCCCAACTTATTGTCTACCTCACCATAATCACAGGCACTCTCATTACAACGCTAAGCTCACACTGATTCCTCGCCTGAGCAGGCCTAGAAATAAATATACTAGCTTTCATCCCAATTCTAATCAAAAAAACAAACCCCCGTTCTACAGAAGCCGCTATTAAATATTTCCTAATACAATCCACCGCATCTATAATCCTCATAATAGCAATTATCTCCAACAACCTACTCTCCAGATGCTGAACCACAACAGACAACATCAACCAACTTTCATCTCTAGCCATCACAACAGCCCTAGCCATAAAATTAGGAATAGCCCCCTTCCACTTTTGAATCCCAGAAGTCACCCAAGGGACATCTTTAATTTCTGGCCTGCTCCTCCTCACATGACAAAAACTAGCTCCCATCTCAATTATATACCAAATACATTCTTCAACCAATACAGATATTCTCCTGACCCTCTCTACTCTATCTGTTATAATAGGCAGCTGAGGAGGCCTTAACCAAACACAACTACGCAAAATCATGGCATATTCTTCAATTACTCACACAGGCTGAATAATAACACTAACCTACAACCCAAATATCACAATCTATTACCTAACCATATACACTATTATGACAACTACGGCATTCCTAACTCTCAACCTAAACTCAAATACCACAACTCTTATACTATCCTGCACTTGAAACAAACTAACCTGACTAATACCATTAATATCAACCACCCTCCTATCCATGGGAAGCTTACCCCCACTAATCTGTTTCCTACCCAAATGAATTACCATTCAAGAACTTACAAAAAGCAATAACTTCATCATCCCCTCCATTATAATTACCATAACCCTACTCAACTTATACTTTTATATACGCCTAATTTATACCACCTGCATAACAATATTCCCTACATCCAACAATACAAAAATAAAATGACAATTCGAAAATACAAAACCCATACTCCTCATCCCCCTACTCATTATCCTCACCACCCTCCTCTTAACAATTTCTCCACTAACCCTAGTCATCCTCTAGAAATTTAGGTGAAGTAAGACCAAGGACCTTCAAAGCCCTCAGTAAGTTAAACCACGCTTAATTTCTGAAATATATAAGGACTGCAGATTCTATTCCACATCAAATGAATGCAAATCAATTACTTTAATTAAGCTAAGCCCTTACTGGATTAATGGGACTCAAACCCATAAAATTTTAGTTAACAGCTAAATACTCTAACCACTGGCTTTAATCTACTTCTCCCGCCGCAGGGAAAAAAGTCGGGGAGAAGCCCCGGCAGAAATTAACTGCTCCCTTGAATTTGCAATTCAACATGAAAATCACCTCGGAGCTGGTAAAAAGAGAACTTTAATCTCTGTCTTTAGGTTTACAGCCTAATGCTTACTCAGCCATTCTACCCCCCTCCCCCACCTATGTTCGCCTACCGTTGGCTGTTCTCAACAAACCACAAAGATATTGGAACCCTTTACCTACTGTTCGGCACATGGGCCGGGATCATAGGCACAGCTCGAAGCCTTCTTGTTCGAGCTGAACTGGGTCAACCAGGCAGCCTATTAGGCAACGACCATATCTACAATGTTATCGTTACAGCCCATGCGTTTGTCATAATTGTCTTTATAGTTATACCCATCATAATCGGAGGTTTCGGAAACTGATTAGTACCACTAATAATTGGTGCCCCCGACATGGCTTTCCCCCGCCTAAACAATATGAGTTTTTGACTTCTCCCCCCTTCCTTTCTACTGTTACTGGCATCTGCGGCAGTAGAAGCCAGTGCTGGGACAGGTTGAAGAGTTTATCCTCCTTTAGCAGGAAATTTCTCCCACCCAGGAGCTTCCGTAGATCTAACTATCTTCTCACTTCACCTAGCAGGCATCTCCTCCATCCTAGGGGCTATAAACTTCATTACCACTATTATCAACATAAAACCCCCTGCAATATCTCAATATCAAACCCCCTTATTCATCTGGTCAGTGTTAATCACAGCCATCCTTTTACTCCTCTCTCTACCAGTACTAGCTGCCGGCATTACTATATTACTAACAGACCGTAATCTAAATACCACTTTCTTTGATCCTGCCGGAGGGGGGGGATCCTATCTTGTATCAACATCTATTCTGATTTTTCGGCCACCCCGAAGTCTATATCCTCATTCTACCTGGATTTGGGATAATCTCTCATATTGTGACATATTACTCCAGAAACAAAGAGCCATTTGGCTACATAAGTATAGTTTGAGCTATAATGTCAATCGGGTTTTTAGGCTTTATTGTATGAGCCCATCATATATTTGCAGTAGGAATAGGTAGACACACGAGCCTACTTCACTTCCGCCACTATAATTATTGCAATTCCCACTGGCATTAAAGTCTTCAGCTGACTTGCCACGCTTCACGGAGGCAATATCAAATGATCTCCCGCAATACTTTGAGCTCTAGGCTTTATTTTTCTCTTTACCATAGGGGGCTTAACCGGTATCGTGTTAGCAAACTCATCATTAGACATTGTACTACACGATACGTACTATGTTGTTGCACACTTTCACTATGTACTATCGATAGGAGCTGTATTTGCTATCATAGGAGGCTTCATTCATTGATTCCCCTTATTTTCAGGCTATACTCTAGACAAAACTTATGCCAAAGCCCACTTCACCATCCTATTTGTAGGTGTAAATTTAACCTTCTTCCCACAACATTTCCTCGCCTTATCCGGAATACCCCGACGCTACTCTGACTACCCCGATGCCTATACCAGATGAAATATCTCATCCATAGGCTCCTTCATTTCCCTAGTAGCAGTAATACTAATAATCTACATAACCTGAGAAGCCTTCGCCTCAAAACGTAAAGTCTCATTAATTGAAGAGCCCTCTACCAACCTAGAGTGACTGCATGGTTGCCCTCCACCCTACCATACATTTGAAGAACCAACCTACATTAAACTAAACGAAAAAGGAAAGAATTGAACCTCCTAAAACTGGTTTCAAGCCAGCCCTGTGACCTCCACAACTTTTTCAATAAGATATTAGAAAAACTATTTCATAGCTTTGTCAAAGCTAAATCATAGGTTAAACCCTATATATCTTTTTTTTTTTTTTTTTTTTTTTTGAGACGGAGTCTTGCTCTGTCACCCAGGCTGGAGTGCAGTGGCCGGATCTCAGCTCACTGCAAGCTCCTCCTCTCGGGTTCACGCCATTCTCCTGCCTCAGCCTCCCAAGTAGCTGGGACTACAGGCACCTGCCACTTCGCCCGGCTAGTTTTTTGTATTTTTTAGTAGAGACGGGGTTTCACTGTATTAGCCAGGATGGTCTCGATCTCCTGACCTCGTGATCCGCCCGTCTCGGCCTCCCAAAGTGCTGGGATTACAGGCTTGAGCCACCGTGCCCGGCCAAACCCTATATATCTTATATGGCTCACTCAGTTCAACTAGGCCTACAAGTTGCTATATCCCCTATCATAGAAGAATTAATTGCTTTTCATGACCACACTTTTATAATTGTATCCTTAATTAGCTTTCTAGTCCTATATGCCCTGTCTTCAGCTCTCAGAACAAAACTAACCAACACCAATATCACGGACGCCCAAGAAATAGAAACCATTTGAACCATCTTACCCACAATCATTTTAATCTTAATTGCTCTTCCATCCCTGCAAATCCTATATCTAACAGACGAGATCAACTACCCCTCTTTTACTATTAAATCAATTGGACACCAATGATACTGAACCTACGAATACACAGATTACGGAGGATTAATCTTTAACTCTTATATACTCCCCCCATTGTTCTTAAACCCAAGAGACCTTCGACTTCTAGAAGTTGACAACCGAGTAGTTCTCCCAATTGAAGCCCCTGTCCGAATAATAATTACATCTCAAGACGTCCTACACTCATGAACAATTCCTACTCTAGGCCTAAAAACAGATGCAGTTCCTGGACGCCTGAATCAAACCACCTTCACCGCTACACGACCAGGTGTATACTACGGACAATGCTCAGAAATCTGCGGTGCTAACCACAGCTTCATACCCATTGTCACAGAATTGATTCCACTAAAAATTTTTGAGATAGGGCCTATATTTACCCTATAGACCCCCCCCCCACATCTCACTCCATAACTCTCTGCAAAATATTCTTATAATACACTGTACAGCTATCCTAGCATTAACCTTTTAAGTTAAAGATCGAGAGAAATACCCTGTCTGCAGTGAAATTCCTCAACTAGATACATCCGTATGGTTTACTATCATCATAACTATACTCCCCACACTATTTCTTATTATACAATTAAAACTACTAAACACAAACTACTACCCACCTCCCCTACAAAAGAATCCCAATACACAAACCTACAATAACCCCTGACAATTGAAATGAACGAAAATCTATTTGCCCCATTTACCTCTCCAACAATCCTAGGCCAACTTGCTGCAGTACTCATCATTTTACTCCCCGCGCTACTATTTCCAACCTCCAAACACCTTATTAATAATCGACTAATTGCCATCCAACAAAACCTAATCCAACTAACCCTAAAACAAATAATAATATCCCATAATACCAAAGGACAAACCTGGTCCCTAATACTAACATCTTTAATTATTTTTATCTCAATAACCAATCTTCTCGGACTTCTACCCTACTCATTTACACTCACCACCCAACTATCTATAAACCTAGCCATAGCAATTCCCCTATGAGCAGGGACAGTAATCATAGGCCTTCACTTCAAAACTAAAAGCTCTCTGGCCCACTTCCTACCACAAGGCACACCCACTCCCCTTATTCCTATACTAGTAATTATTGAAACAATCAGTCTATTTATGCAACCAGTTGCCCTAGCCGTACGCTTAACCGCCAGTATCACAGCTGGCCATCTACTATTGCACCTAATAGGAAGTGCTGCACTAACATTATCAACCATCAACCTCCCTATCACCTCACTAATCTATGCACTTCTAGTACTATTGACCATTCTAGAAATCGCAGTGGCCCTAATCCAAGCCTATGTCTTCACACTATTAATCATCCTTTATCTATGTGATAACACTTAATGACCCACCAATCTCATGCCTATCACATAGTTAAACCTAGCCCCTGACCACTAACAGGGGCTCTCTCAGCCCTGTTAACAACATCAGGCTTAATTATATGATTTCACTTTTACTCCACCACTCTACCAATGCTAGGCCTACTAACCAGCGTGTTAACCATATACCAATGATGGCATGACATTATTCGAGAAAGCACCTACCAAGGCCACCACACAATACCTGTCCAAAAAAGCCTTCATTATGGAATAGTCCTTTTTATCATCTCAGAAATCCTCTTCTTCACCGGTTTCTTCTGAGCATTCTACCACTCGAGCCTTGCTCCCACCCCACACCTAGGAGGACACTGACCACCAACAGGAATTACTACCCTAAATCCCCTAGAAATGCCCCTTTTAAACACCTCCATACTACTTGCATCAGGAGTTACAATCACCTGGGCCCACCACAGCCTAATAGAAAGTAATGGAAAACAAACAATCCAAGCTTTACTCATTACAATCCTACTAGGCATCTACTTCACCCTACTACAAATTTCAGAGTACTTTGAAGCGCCCTTCACTGTTTCCGATGGTATCTATGGCTCAGCATTCTTTATCACCACAGGCTTCCATGGACTTCACGTCATCATCGGATCTACATTCCTTATTACCTGCCTTATCTGTCAACTATTATACCACTTCACATCAAACCACCATTTTGGATTCGAAGCCGCTGCTTGATATTGACACTTTGTAGATGTGGTCTGATTATTCCTTTATATCTCTATCTACTGATGAGGATCCTACTCTTTTAGTATAATTAGTACAGTTGACTTCCAATCAACTAGTTTCGATACTATTCGAAAAAGAGTAATTAACCTAGCATTAGCACTGACAATTAATACCCTTCTGACCCTCCTGCTAATATTTATCATATTCTGACTACCCCAGCTGAACTCTTATGCAGTAAAAACCGATCCTTACGAATGTGGCTTTGACCTTCTAAACCCTGCCCGCATTCCCTTCTCCATAAAATTTTTCTTAGTCGCCATTACCTTCCTACTATTTGACCTAGAAATTGCCCTACTACTACCCCTACCATGAGCTCTCCAAACAACAGATCTTCCAACCATGCTTAAATCATCAGTTACACTAATTATTGTCCTAACCCTAAGCCTAGCCTACGAATGAACTCAAAAAGGACTGGATTGAACTGAATTGGTAAGTAGTTTAAACAAAACAAATGATTTCGACTCATTAGATTGTGATAACCATACTAACCAAATGCCTTTCATCTATATAAGTGTTACACTAGCATTTATAATCTCACTCCTAGGTATGTTAACCTATCGCTCACATCTAATATCCTCCCTATTATGCCTAGAAGGAATATTATCATCACTGTTTATTATAAGTACTCTTATAGCTTTAAACATGCACTCCTTACTAGCTAACATTATACCCATCGCCTTACTAGTATTTGCTGCTTGCGAAGCAGCAGTCGGTCTTGCCCTACTAATCTCAATCTCTAACACATATGGTCTAGACTATATCCACAACCTAAATTTACTTCATTGTTAAAAATAGTTATCCCCACAATTACACTACTACCAACAACGTGATTTTCCAAAAATAGCATAATCTGAATTAACCTTAGCGTACATAGCCTAACCATCAGTATTATCCCCTTATTATTTTTCAACCAAACCAGCAACAATCTCCTCAACTACTCAATCCATTTATCTTCTGACCCTCTAACGACACCTCTCCTAATATTAACTGCCTGACTCCTGCCCCTTATAATTACAGCAAGCCAATATCACTTACATAATGAATCCCCCTCACGAAAAAATTCTCTCTCTCCATGTTAATATTCCTACAAATCTCTCTAATTTTAACATTCATAGCCACAGAACTATTCATATTTTATATTCCATTCGAAACCAGTCTCATTCCTACCCTAATCATCATCATCCGATGAGGCAGCCAAGCAGAACGCCTTAACGCAGGCACATATTTCCTATTCTATACACTAACTGGCTCTCTCCCCCTACTCATTATGTTAATCTATACCTATAATAGTTTGGGTTCACTAAACATCATGCTACTCACGCTCATGCCTCAAAAACTAACAACCACTTGATCCCACAATCTTACCTGACTAGCATGCATAATAGCCTTCATAGTAAAAATACCCCTGTACGGCTTACACTTATGACTCCCGAAAGCCCATGTTGAAGCCCCCATTGGTGGATTAATAGTCCTTGCCGCAGTACTCCTAAAACTAGGTGGCTACAGCATGATACGACTCACCTCTATCCTTAACCCTACAACAGAACATATAACCTACCCCTTCCTTATACTATCCCTATGGAGCATAATCATAACAAGCTCTACCTGTCTTCGACAGACAGACCTAAAATCACTCATCGCATACTCCTCCATAAGCCACATAGCCCTAGTAATCATAGCCTCCCTCATTCAAACCCCCTGAAGCTTCATTGGTGCAACTGTTCTTATAATCACCCACGGACTCACCTCATCCATATTATTTTGCCTAGCAAACTCAAACTATGAACGAACCCACAGCCGCATTATACTACTTTCCCGAGGACTCCAAATACTATTTCCATTAATAACCTTTTGATGATTTGCAGCAAACCTTACCAACATCGCCCTACCCCCTGCTATTAACCTAGTAGGAGAACTCCTTGTAATAATAACCTCATTCTCCTGATCATACATCACCATTACGCTTACAGGACTTAATATGCTAATTACAGCCCTCTACTCCCTCTATATATTTATCACAACACAACGAGGAATACTTACATATCACACTACTAATATAAAACCTTCCTTTACACGAGAAAACATACTAATATTCATACACCTTTCCCCTATTATACTCCTGTCCCTTAACCCTAATGTTATTCTAGTTTTCACCTCCTGTAAATATAGTTTAGCCAAAACATTAGATTGTGGATCTAACCATAGAGGCCTGCCACTTCTTATTTACCGAGAAAGCTAGCAAGGGCTGCTAACCCATGTCTCCGTTTTTAATAAATACGGCTTTCCCAACTTTTGAAGGATTACAGTTATCCATTGGCCTTAGGAACCAAAAACATCGGTGCAACTCCAAATAAAAGTAACAACCATGTACACCTCCATTACCATAACAATCCTAACCACTCTAATTCTACCAATTGCTATTACCTTTATTAATCCCAACAAAAAGCACCTATACCCATACTACGTAAAAACAACTATGATATATTCTTTCACCATTAGCCATCTCCCCATAATCTTGTATATTCTCCTGGACCAAGAAGCAATTATCTCAAACTGACATTGAATAACAATCCAAACATTAGAATTAACACTAAGCTTCAAATTTGATTACTTCTCCATAATATTTATCCCAATTGCACTATTCATTACTTGATCTATTATAGAATTCTCACTATGATATATAAGTTCAGACCCAAACATTAATCAATTCTTTAAGTACCTTCTCACATTTCTCATCACCATACTAATTTTAATCACTGCCAACAACCTCTTTCAACTTTTCATTGGCTGAGAAGGCATAGGAATTATATCCTTCTTATTAATTAGCTGATGGTACACTCGAATAGAAGCCAACACAGCAGCCACTCAGGCAATCTTATACAACCGTATTGGCGATATCGGCTTTATCCTAAGCATAACATGGTTCATCCTACATTACAACTCATGAGACTTTCAACAAATGTTTATCCTAAACCCCAACCCAAGTCTTCTCCCACTAATAGGTATTCTCCTGGCAGCAACAGGAAAATCAGCCCAATTTGGTCTTCACTCTTGACTACCTTCCACCATAGAAGGCCCAACACCAGTCTCAGCTCTACTCCACTCCAGCACGATAGTTGTCGCCGGAGTATTCCTGCTCATCCGTTCCACCCTCTAATAGAAAATAATACATTAATCCAAAGCCTTACATTGTGCCTAGGAGCCATTACCACCACATTCATAGCAGTTTGCGCCCTAACACAAAACGATATTAAAAAAATCGTAGCCTTTTCCACCTCAAGCCAACTGGGCCTCATAATAGTTACTATCGGCATCAACCAACCATACCTAGCGTTTCTACATATCTGCACCCATGCCTTCTTCAAAGCTATATTATTCATCTGCTCTGGATCCATTATTCATAACCTAAACAACGAACAAGACATTCGAAAAATAGGAGGGTTATTTAAAACAATACCCCTTACTTCAACCTCCCTATTTATTGGCAACTTAGCACTTGCAGGCATACCCTACCTCACAGGCTTCTACTCCAAAGACCTCATCATCAAAACCGCAAACATGTCGTATACCAACGACTGAGCCCTATCTATCACTCTCATTGCCACATCCCTAACTAGTGCTTCCAGCACCCGAACTATCTTTATAACCCTAACAGGACAACCCGGCTTCCCAACCTCAATCTATATTAACGAGAACGACCCCACCTTATTAAAACCAATCAAACGCCTCACTATCGGCAATATACTAGCAGGATTTCTTATGACCAACAATATCTCCCCTACTTCACTCCCCCAACCAACAATACCTCACCATCTAAAACTCTCAGCCCTATATCTAACCACCCTGGGCTTTCTAGTAGCCCTAGACCTTGCCCTTATAACCAACAAACTTAAAATAAACATGCCATCACACACATTTAAATTCTCCAACATATTAGGATATTACCCTATCACAATTCACCATATAACCTCCTACCAAAATCTACTTATGAGCCAAAACCTATCCTTCCTCTTACTAGACTTAACCTGACTGGAAAAATCTATAACCAAAACAATTTCACATATCCACACTACCATCTCCACCATCACAACCACCCAAAAAGGCATAATCAAACTTTACTCCCTCTCCTTTCTTATTCCCCTCATTCTAACTTTATTCCTAATAACATAATCTATTACCCGAGTAATCTCAATAATAATGTACACACCAACAAACAACGTTCAACCAGTAACCACTACCAATCAACGTCCATAGTCATACAAAGCACCTGCACCAATAGAATCCCCTCGAACTAACCCCGACCCCTCACCCTCAAAAATCACCCAATCCCCCATACTATTAAAGTTAACCACCACCACTAAATCATCAAAATCTGTAACTCATAAAATTAAACCCACCTCCATCGCTAATCCTACCAGAAAACTCACAAAAACCTCAAGCCCCGATCCCCATGTTTCAGGATACTCCTTAATAGCCATCGCCATAGTATACCCAAAAACAACTATCACACCCCCCAAATAAACTAAAAACATCATTAAACCCATATACGCTCCCCCACAATTCAAAATAATCACACAACCAACTATACCACTAACAATTAATGCCAACCCTCCATAAATAGGAGAGGGTTTAGAAGAAAACCCCACAAACCCCATAACTAATGATACGTTTAACAAAAATAAAATATATGTCATTGTTCTCACGTGGACTCCAACCATGACCAATGATATGAAAAACCATCGTTGTACTTCAACTACAAAAACATTAATGACCCCAATACGCAAATCCCACCCAATCCTAAAAATAATTAACCACACCTTCATTGACCTACCCACCCCACCTAACATTTCTATATGATGAAACTTCGGCTCACTTCTTGCAACCTGCCTAATTCTACAAATTATTACAGGACTATTCCTGGCAATACACTACTCACCAGACACTTCCTCCGCCTTCTCCTCAATCGCACACATCGTCCGAGAGGTAAATAACGGCTGAATCCTTCGCTACCTCCACGCCAACTGTGCCTCCATACTCTTCATCTGCCTTTTTCTACATGTAGGCCGAGGCCTCTACTACGGCTCCTTTCTTCTCACAGAAACTTGAAACACTGGCATCACACTTCTACTCATAACCATAGCAACAGCCTTCGTGGGCTATGTACTCCCATGAGGCCAAATATCATTCTGAGGCACCACCGTAATTACAAACCTACTATCAGCAATCCCATACATCGGAACCAATCTCGTCCAATGAGTTTGAGGTGGATATTCTATTGAAAACCCCACCCTCACACGATTCTTTACCCTTCACTTTATCCTACCTTTCATTATCACAGCCTTGACTACTCTACACCTATTATTTCTACACGAAACAGGATCAAATAATCCCTGCGGAATTTCCTCTCACTCCGATAAAATCGACTTCCACCCCTACTACACAATTAAGGACATCCTAGGCCTAGCCCTCTTTTTCACAACCTTAATAACATTAGTATTATTCACGCCTGACCTTCTAAGCGATCCAAACAACTACATCCCAGCCAACCCCCTAAGCACGCCTCCACACATTAAACCAGAATGATACTTCTTATTCGCATATGCAATTCTACGATCCATTCCTAATAAACTAGGAGGGGTGTTAGCACTCCTCCTATCAATCCTTATCTTATTATTCATACCCACTCTCCACAAATCCAAACAACAAAGTATGGCATTCCGCCCACTCAGCCAGTTCCTATTTTGACTCCTAATCACAATTCTACTAACTCTTACCTGAATCGGAAGTCAACCAATAAGCCAACCCTTTATGACTACTGGACAAGTAGCATCCGTAATACATTTCACCACAATTCTAGTTTTAATACCACTTGCCTCCCTAATTGAAAACAACCTGCTCAAATGAACCTGCCCCCGTAGTATAAATAAATACACCAGTCTTGTAAACTGAAAATGGAAAACTTCTCCCTAGGGCAACTCAGAAAGAAAGTACTTAACTTCACCACCAACACCCAAAACTGGCATTCTAACTTGAACTACTTTCTGTCTTTTATGGTATGCAAGCTTTAAATGCAACTTAAGTGTTAAACATTTCAATAAACTTTTATGTAAATCGTGCATTACTGTTAGCCAACATGAATACTATATAGTACTATATATGTTTAACTGTACATAGCACATATTCTTACATACTTACTAAACACAGTCCCACAACATGCTTACAAGCAAGCACTCTAATAGATCAATCAACTGTAACACATAACAACAAGACTCAAAGCTCAAGCATCACAACCCGAATATCAACTAACCTATTGTTCATTTACAGTACATAGTACAATAAATCGTTCACCGGACATAGCACTTCCAAGTTAAATTAATCCTCCTCACCTCCTTGTCTTGTGCAGGTTTTCAAAGGGAATGCTTCTGGTTTTTGCCCATTCAGTATGATATTGTCTCTGGGTTTGTCATAAATAGCCCTTATTATTTTGAGATACGTTCCATCAATACCTAGTTTATTGAGTTTTTAGGACGAATGGGGTGTTGAAATTTATCGAAGGCCTTTTCTGCATCTATTGAGATAATCATGTGGTTTTTGTCATTGGTTCTGTTTATGTGATGGATTATGTTTATTGATTTGCCTATGTTGAACCACCCTTGCATCTCAGGGATGAAGCCAACTTGATCATGGTAGATAAGCTTTTTGATGTGCTGCTGTATTCAGTTTGCCAGTATTTTATTGAGGATTTTTACATCCATGTTCATCAGGGATATTGGCTTGAAATTTTTTTGCTGTTGTTGTGTCTCTGCCAGGTTTTTGTATTGGGATGATGCTGGCCTCATAAAATGAGTTAGGGAGGCTTCCCTCTTTTTCTATTGTTTGGAATAGTTTCAGAAAGAATAGGTCAGCTCGTCTTTGTACCTCTGGCAGAGTTCAGCTGTGAATCCATCAGGTTCTGGACATTTTCTATTGGTAGGCTAATAATTACTGCCTCAGTTTCAGAACTTGTTATTGGCCTCTTCAGGATTTATTTTATTTTTATTTTTTGGGTTTTTTTTTTTTTTTTTTTTTTTTTTGTCGCTCTCTCCTTCTGTTCTGCTCTTAGTTATTTGTTATGTTCTGCTAGGGTTTGAATTTGTTTGTTCTTGCTTCTCTAGTTCTTTTAATTGTGATTTTAGCATGTCTATTTTAGATCTTTCTTGCTTTCTCCTGTGGGCATTTAGTGCTGTAAATTTTCCTCTAGACATTGCTTTGTCATAGTCCCAGAGATTCTGGTATTTTGTGTCTTTGTTCTCATTGGTTTCAAAGAACTTTTTAAGTTCTACTTTCATTTAATTATTGACCCTGTAGTCATTCAGGAGCAGGTTGTTCAGTTTCCATGTAGTTGTGCGATTTTTAGTGAGTTTCTTAATCCTGAGTTCTAATTTGATTGCAGTGGTCTGAGAGACTGTTATGATTTCCATTCTTTTACATTTGCTGAGGAGTGTTTTGCTTCCAATTATGTGGTCAGTTTTAGAATAAGTGCGATGTGGTGCTGAGAAGAATGTGTATTCTGTTGATTTGTGGCAAAGAGTTCTGTAGATGTCTATTAGGTCTGCTTGGTCCAGAGTTGAGTTCACATCCTGAATATCCTTGTTAGTTTTCTGTCTCATTGATCAGGCTAATATTGACAGTGGGATGTTAAAGTCTCCCACTGTTATAGTGTGGGAATCTATGTCTCTTTGTAGGTCCCTAAGAACTTGCTTTATGATTCTAGGTGCTCCTGTATTGGGTGCATATATATTTAGGATAGTTATCTCTTGTTGTTGCATTGACCCCTTTACCATTATGTAATGCCCATCTTTGTCTCTTTTGATCTTTATTGGTTTAACGTCTGTTTTATCAGAGACTGGGATTGCAACCCCGGATTTTTTCTTTTTTTTCTTTCCATTTGCTTGGTAAATATTCCTCCATCCATTTATTTTGAGTCTATATGTGTCTTTGCACATATAGACTGAAATACAGCACTTAGATGGATCTTGACTCTTTATTCAATTTGCCAGTCTGTGTCTTTTAATTGGAGCATTTAGCCCTTGTATTTAAGGTTAATATTGTTATGTCATTATGATGCTAGCTGGTTATTTTGCCCATTAGCTGATGCAGTTTCTTCATAGTGTCGATGGTCTTCACAATTTGGTATGTTTTTGCAGGGGCTGGTACCAGTTGTTCCTTTGTGTGTTTAGTGCTTCCTTCAGGAGTTGTTGTAAGGCAGGCCTGGTGGTGACAAAGTCTCTCAGCATTTGCTTGTCTGTAAAGAATTTTATTTCTCCTTCACTTATGAAACTTAGTTTGACTGGATATGAAATTCTGGGTTGAAAATTCCTTTCTTTAAGAATGCTGAATATTGGCTCCCCACTCTCTTCTGGCTTGTAGGGTTTCTACAGAGAGATCCACTGTTAGTCTGATGGGCTTCCATTTGTGGATAACCCGACCTTTCTCTCTGGCTGCCCTCAACATTTTTTTCATTTCAACCTTGGTGAATCTGGCAATTATGTGCCTTGGGGTTGCTGTTCTCAAGGAGTATCTTTGTGGTGTTCTCTGTATTTCCTGAATTTGAATGTTGGCCTGTCTTGCTAGGTTGGGGACATTCTCCTGGATGATATTTTGAAGAGTGTTTTCCAACTTGATTCCATTCTCCCTGTCACTTTCAGGTACCCTAATCAAACGTAGATTTGGTCTTTTCACATAGTCCCATATTTCTTGGAGGCTTTGTTCATTTCTTTTTATTCTTTTTTCTCTAATCTTGTCTTCTTGCTTTATTTCATTCAGTTGATCTTCAATCTCTGATCTCCTTTCTTCTGCTTTATCGATTCAGCTATTGATACTTGTGCATGCTTCACGAAGTTCTCATGCTGTGTTTTTCATCTCCATCAGGTCATTTATGTTCTTCTCTAAACTGGTTTCTCCTGTTAGCAATTCGTCTAATCATGTCATAAGACTGTTTGCAAATCACTTTTATCTTGCAGCTCCCAAAATTCTCTTTTTGTCTGTAACTATTGAAATTGTGATTATAAGGCCGGGCGCGGTGGCTCAAGCCTGTAATCCCAGCACTTTGGGAGGCCGAGACGGGCGGATCACAAGGTCAGGAGATCGAGACCATCCTGGCTAACACGGTGAAACCCCGTCTCTACTAAAAAATACAAAAAAAAAAAACTAGCCGGGCGAGGTGGCGGGCGCCTGTAGTCCCAGCTACTCGGGAGGCTGAGGCAGGAGAATGGCGTGAACCCGGGAGGCGGAGCTTGCAGTGAGCTGAAATCCGGCCACTGCACTCCAGCCTGGGTGACAGAGCGAGACTCCGTCTCAAAAAAAAAAAAAAAAAAAAAAAAAAAAATTGTGATTATAAATATGTTTTTGTTATAAATGTATTTGTGTGTATCATAATTTGCTTTTTGAGCTTTTTTATTTTTACATAGTTTTTCTTAATTTTAGAATCTTTCAATTATTTATTTTTGTATTTTTATCACCACAATTTAGATATTTTTGTTCTTATCCTCATTTTTCTAACTTTTTATAGTCTTTTGTGTTCCTGTTTCATGCATTGTTATTCCATTTTTAAAATTAGTATATAAATTTTTAGTGGTTTCTTTCTGAAATTTTAATAATATTTTTGGTGGGATTATGTTGCCCTATTTTGTATAGATTGTATGTAATCTTTGAGATTTGGACATTTAAAAAGGTTACCTGTCACAAAATTTATTAATGTAGCTTTGTCCTGGCATAGTCAGAAAGCAATGGTCTTGACTAGAGATTGTGTGGGTCTGTCAAACATGTTCTTCAGATTTGTGTTGTCTGAAATTTTGTGCTTACTTTTAGTTTAAAGAGATTATGTTTCTCCTGAAAAGTAATTACCTGGTACACCTGTTCTCTCTCTGCAGCACTGCAGTGCTCTGCTGCAGTGTATTTACCTTTGGTCTCAGCAGACTCAAAATGAAAGTATACCATCATTTATTTCAGCAATTTATGTCATGGGAGACAGAAACCAGTGTGTGGAAAGGCCAGTAGAAGACAGAAATTAAATTGTACATTCCAATATTTTACTTTCCTTTAAAAAAAAGCCAGAAGTTACAATTTACTTCTGAAGGGACTAGGTAATACTGAGGAGCAGAAAGAGTTGTAATGGGTAAATGTAACAAACTTTTCTTTTTTTCTATGTGGTTCTTTGCATTGGGATTAATTCAGACACTGCACACACTTAACTCATGTATAAATTATCCACATATGCATTTTGGTCTGTATGTTTTCATTACATTTATATGTCTGTGAAGAATTAGGGCCTGTGTCATATTGCAATGTAATCTTACTTATGTAGTTTGAATAATTTTATAGGTTAGATTTGGAAACTGTATTTATCTATTTATGTATTTAGTCTAATAAGTGGACTAATTTGTTATTTTTATTTCTTTTCAGTTATATGTTCTCATTTTGCTCAACACCTTTGTCCAGAGCAGGGCATAGAAGATTCTCTCCGAAAAGTGATATTGAGAAGATGTGAAAAATGTGGACCTGAGAATTTACAGTTAAAAATTGGTTGTACCAATGTGGATGAGTGTAAGGTGCACAAAAAAGGTTATAATAAGCTTAACCAGAGTTTGACAACTACACAGAGCAAAGTATTTCAATGTGGCAAATATGTAAACGTCTTTCATAAATGTTCAAATTCAAAAAGACATAAGATAAGGCATACTAGAAAGAAGCTTTTGAAATGTAAGGAATATGTCAGATCATTTTGCATGCATTCACACCTATGTCAACATAAAAGAATTTATACCAGAGAGAATTCCTACAAATGTGAAGAAGATGGCAAAGCCTTTAACTGGTCCTCAACCCTTACTTATTATAAGAGAATTCATACTGGAGAGAAACCTTACAAATGTGAAGAATGTGGCAAAGCCTTTAGTAGGGCCTCAACCCTTACCAGGCATAAGGTAATTCATGCTGGAGAGAAACCCTACAAATGTGAAGAATGTGGCAAAGCTTTCAACCAGTCCTCACACCTTGTGGAACATAAGAGAATTCATACTGGAGAGAAACCCTACAAATGTGAAGAATGTGGCAAAGCTTTCAACCGGTCCTCAAGTCTTACGGAACATAAGAGAATTCATACTGGAGAGAAACCCTACAAATGTGAAGAATGTGGCAAAGCTTTCCCGCGGTCCGCAAACCTTACAGTACATAAGAGAATTCATACTGGAGAGAAACCCTACAAATGTGAAGAATGTGGCAAAGCCTATGATAGCTTCTCAACCCTTACTAAACATAAGGTAATTCATACTGGAGAGAAACCCTACAAATGTGAAGAATGTGGAAAAGCCTTCAGCTGGCCCTCAAGCCTTATTGAACATAAGAGAAGTCATGCTGGAGAGAAACCCTACAAATGTGAAGAATGTGACAAAGCTTTCAACTGGTCCTCAAAACTTAGTGAACATAAGAGAATTCATACTGGAGAGAAACCCTACAAATGTGAAGAATGTGGCAAAGCTTTCTACCGGTCCTCAAACCTTACGGAACATAAGAGAATTCATACTAGAGAGAAACCCTACAAATGTGAAGAATGTGGCAAAGCCTATGGTAACTTCTCAACCCTTACTAAACATAAGGTAATTCATACTGGAGAGAAACCTTACAAATGTGAAGAATGTGGAAAAGCCTTCAGCTGTCCCTCAAGCCTTATTGAACATAAGAGAATTCATGCTGGAGAGAAACCGTACAAATTTGAAGAATGTTGCAAAGCCTTCATCTGGTCCTGAAGACTTAGTGAACATAAGAGAATTCATACTGGAGAGAAACCTGACAAATGTGAAGAATGTGGCACAGCCTATGTTAACTTCTCAGCCCTTACTAAACATAAGATAATTCATACTGGAGAGAAACCCTACAAATGGGAAGAATGTGGCAAAGCCTTTAGTAAGGCCTCAACCCTTACTGCACACAAGACAATTCATACTGGAGAGAAACCCTACAAATGTGAAGAATGTGGCAAAGCTTTCAACCGGTCCTCAACCCTTACGGAACATAAGAGAATTCATACTGGAGAGAAACCCTACAAATGTGAAGAATGTGGCAAAGCTTTCTACCAGTCCTCAAACCTTACAGAACATAAGAGAATTCATACTGGAGAGAAACCCTACAAATGTGAAGAATGTGGCAAAGCCTATGGTAACTTCTCAACCCTTACTAAACATAAGGTAATTCATACTGGAGAGAAACCCTACAAATGTGAAGAAAGTGGAAAAGCCTTCAGCTGGCCCTCAAGCCTTAGTGAACACAAGAGAATTCATGCTGGAGAGAAACCCTACAAATGTGAAGAATGTGGCAAAGCCTTTAGCTGGGTCTCAGTCTTCAATAAACATAAGAAAATTCATACTGGAAAGAAATTCTATAAATGTGAAGAATGTGGTAAAGAGTTCAACCAATCCTCACACCTTACTACTCATAAGAGAATTCATACGGGAGGAAAAACCCTACAAATGTGAAAAATGTGGCAAAGCTTTCAATTAGTTCTCAACCCTTACTGAACATAAGGCAATTTATACAGAAGGGAAACCCTACAAATGTGAAGAACGTGGCAGATTTTTTAACTCTTCCTCAATCCTTACTAAACATAAGGTAATTCATACTGGAGGGAATTCCTACAGTTGTGTGGAATGTGGCAAAGCCTTTAACCAGTCCTTAAGGCTTACCACATATAAGACAACTCATACTGGACAGAAACCATACACATGTGGGAAAGCCTCTAACAGATCCTCAATTCTTAACAGACACAGGCTAATTCATACTAGAGAGAAACTACAAACCTGAAAGATGTGACAATGCTTTTGGCAACACCTGAAACTTTTCTGAGTATAAAAGTAATCATACTGGTGAGAAATCCTAGAAATGTGAAGAATGTGACAAAGCCTTTAAATGGCTGTCACACTTGATTGTAGGTAAGATAACTCATATTGGAGAAAACTAGTGTGAACAATGTGGCAAAACATTTAACCAATGCTCATGCCTTTTTGCAAAGGAAAGCATTTATACTAGCCTGGGCAACAGAGGGAAACTCTGTCTGGAAAAAAAAACATTAATATCTTCTCACATCTTAGTCAATATCAGAGAGTTCATACTAAATAAAAGCGTTAAAAGTGCAATTGGTGTCAATAGATCTTTCAGAAAATATAAGCCCTTAAATTACAGAAGAATATTTATTTTGAGGAAACACATTACAAATATAAAGAGGATTGTAGTACCTTTACTTGTATCACAGGTTTTATTGTACACATTTTGTACTACAGGAAAACCCTGAGGTAGTTGTTCGAACTTTGCTCAACATCAGGGAATTTATATTGAAGAATAACCCTGCAAATTTCATGAATTTGGGAAAACATTTTTTAAAAAACTACAGATTATAAAACACAAAAGTTTATACTAAAATATATTTTTGCAGATACAGTAAATATTTTAAAAATTTAATCCAAAATTAAGTAAAGAGAATCCACAGTAGAAATACCTGTCTCTCAAACTTCAGACATTACACTTACTCAGATTGCTGAGTATAGGAAAAAATTCAAAACTAAAGTTGATAAAAAGAAAAATTATTTGTAAGTAGCTTTAAAAGAAGTAGATCTTTGAAGAGTTATAATTTCATTTAAAGTATACTTTTGTCCTGAAAATATAGATTTTTTTTTGCCAGACACAGTGGCTTACACCTGTAAGGCCAACACTTTGGGATGCTGAGGTGGGCAGATCACCTGAGTTGAAGACCAGCCTGGCCAACATGGTGAAATCCCATGTCTACTAAAAAGAAATACAAATATTAGCGAAGCATGGTAGTGCACACCTGTAGTCCCAGCTACTTGGGAGGCTGAGGCATGAGAATCACTTGAACCTGGGAGCCAGAAGTTGCAGTGAGCTGAGATGTTGCCACTGCATTGCAGCCTGGGTGACAGAGCGAGACTCTGTCTCAAAAGACAAAAAAAAAACCCCCAAAACAAAAACAGCTTATTTGGAAACTGAATACTGATGGAATTCAACTCTTTAATTACTTCATGCTATTTCTTCGTTTCTGTTGTTTTCACATGTAAAAGCCTGTGATCAATTCTTTCTGCATCAAAGATTTGGGAGACTTTTATTAGGTGGTCATTATTTATCACCTTTCTTATGGATGACTGAGGACATTAAAATGTAAGATGCATGATGAAAATCTAAGCAGAAAAGCTATTTGTGGTTAACTTATAGAATTGAGTGATGTATGAGGTAGGCGTTCAGAGTAATATTCTTTTTTTTTTTTTTTTTTGAGAGGGAATCTTGTTCTGTTGCCCAGGCTGGAGTGCAGTGGCATAATCTCGGCTCATTATAAGCTCCTCCTCCCAGGTTCAAGCTATGCTCCTGTCTCTGCCTCCCAAGTAGCTGAGATTACAGGTACCCATGACCACATCCAACTAATTTTTGTGTTTTAGTAAAGGAAGGTTTCACCATGTTGACCAGGCTGATCTTGAACTTTTGACCTCAAGTGATCTGCCTGCTTTGGCTTCCCAAAGGGCTGTGATTATAGGTGTTAGCCACTGCACCCAGCCCTAAGTAATATTCTAATACATTATTATGAGAGAAAATCGTTCTTATAGTTTTTTTTTTTTTTTTTTTTTTGAGACGGAGTCTCGCTCTGTGGCCCAGGCTGGAGTGCAGTGGCCGGATCTCAGCTCACTGCAAGCTCCGCCTCCCGGGTTTACGCCATTCTCCTGCCTCAGCCTCCCGAGTAGCTGAGACTACAGGCGCCCGCCACCTCGCCTGGCTATTTTTTTGTATTTTTTAGTAGAGACGGGGTTTCACCGTGTTAGCCAGGATGGTCTCGATCTCCTGACCTCGTGATCTGCCCGTCTCGGCCTCCCAAAGTGCTGGGATTACAGGCTTGAGCCACCGCACCCGACCATTACTTATAGTTAAAATTAAATCAAAATAATTAGTATGTCATTTTACTAATTGTACTTTTATGTGATAAAACTACAGTTTTAAAGTTTTAAATTGTGTGTTAATTTTTTAATTGAACATTGATGACATGTTAAACACTGTTATACATTCAGCAAAGTGTTATTATGCCACTAATTTTAACCTATTCCACCTTACTCAAGGGTGTATTTAAAAGATGGTAACAATACACTATTTGGTAACATAATAGACTAACATTTCTAGTATTCTTCTTTTTCAGTGGCTTTAAACTGCAAATAAGTGAAAGAATATGGTTCCTGTGGGTTAATTTTTTTTATAGTTAAATTTATTTTTCTTAGTTTTTGTGTGTACATAATATGTGTATATATTTATGTCATATATGGTATATTTTTGTACAGTCATACAATGTATAATAATCACATTGTGATAAGGTACCTATAACCTCTGGCCTTTATGTTTTGTATTACAAACAATTCAATTCTACAGTCTTAGTTACTCTAAATTGTACAGTTAAATTGTTATTGACTACATGGTTATTTTTATGGTATCATAAAAATTATATATAAACATAAATAAAATCAATATATTCCTGAGTCCTGAATAATTTTTGAAACTTTATTATGTATTTTTTGAACATGTGGCCTCTGCCTGAGAGCACATAATGGAGTTTTAGTTTTGACTTACATACAGTTAAATATACACATCTATTAGTCTAAAGATATAACTTAGGTTTAAGGAGCAAGGGTGTTTGAGTATAAGTTTGTAACTGTTTTCAGAAGAAAAGGGCAATATTGAAACAAAGCAAAGCATTTTAACAAGATGTCTAATTTACTAGAAAACAAAAATCCTCAAAAATGCTAAAAGCAAATGTATACTCTGCTTTGTATTCAGTTTATTACACTATCTTATAGCTTATGATTTAGAATCTTTCCATGCAAATTTTCTGTTTTTACTTGCATGATACTCATTCTAGACCCATAATCTTTTTTTTTTTTTTTTTCTGAGACCAAGTTTCCTTCTTGTTGCCCAGGCTCGAGTGCAATAGCATGGTCTTGGCTCACTGCAACCTCCGCCTCCTGGGCTCAAATGATTCTCCTGCCTCAGCCTCCCGAGTAACTTGGATTACAGGCATGTGCCACCACGCCTGGCTAATTTTTGCATTTTGCGTAGAGATGGGGTTTCACCATGTTGGCCAGGTTTGTCTCGAACTCCTGACCTCAGGTGATCCAGCCATCTCAGCCTCCCAAAGTGCTGGGATTACAGGTGTGAGCCACCATGCCCGGCCTAGACCCATAATCTTTTTGTTTCCTGTTTTTTTTTTTTTATAGTTTATGAAGTATTTATTATCTGAGCTCATTTGTAGTCATAAGAATAATTTTTATAAAATTTCGTCGTGCACACAAAATTATTTTTAGAAGTAATTCCACAATTTGTGTATTATTACATTTTATTTAGTTAAAACATTCCATTAGCTTCTAGAACCCTATATAAGCTTACTTTTCTTTAATTATTCCCTTAACTTTTTATAAGTGACATAAGTAAATTTTATTTATTGAGTCAATTTGTTTCAGTAAGTACTAGGGAAGCTTCATAAGTCATGTGGATGCTTTTATATATAAATGTAGCAAACAAACATGATGGTGTTCAGTGTATAACAGATGCTCCATAATTAGTCATAAATATTCGTGCTAAAGTTAGTTTGTAACTTCAAGTCAGAGATGGAAAATACCAATTGCAAAGAAATAACATTTATTCTTCATGTGAGAACATTTTTTCCAGGCTGCAAAGCTGAATCTTGCTGAATTTAAAGAGAAATGCTTCATTCATGTCCTAATTATCTAAGTTTTATCCTTTTATGTGCATTCAAACCATATATGCATCACAGACCTTCTTTTTCTGTGTTACGACTACAGTTTTCTCACTGTTGTTTTCCTGCCATGTGGTTTCACACGGTATGTTGTAGGTTTTAAGGAGGACATTGGTATTTTTTAATGTACTGAAAAACTGGTTTTGACTGGAAAGTTTGCTTATAAATATAACTTTAAGATTGGCTAATTAACATAAAAGACATACGTTGTCTATCGAAGAGGGGATTAAATCATCATGGTGTTTCTTTGTAAAAGAAAAATGTTAGGCTTTTATACAAAGTGTGGCAAATATGTAATCTGCTAGAACATACATATAAAAATTAAATTTTTAAGAGAATTAATAGTGAGCAATTTTAAATTTAGTTATTTAGGATGTACTTACAGAACAACTTACATTTCCATGCAAAATCCTCTATTTAAAGTGTGAATGTTAAAGACTGCAAAACAATAAAATAACTGCTATAAATTTGGAATAATACTTATTTTCTATATTGATACTACAATTTGGAGAAATTTATCACTCATTTTTTAAAGAAATGTTTTAGTGGTTGAAGTTTAGTCTACAGTTTATATTCTTAGTCACCTAACTGTAGTGATCTCCTAGATGTTTTTCTCTGAAAACGTTTGGAGATAATGGCAGCTTTTGGATTAAAACATTTCCTGTTAGTTTGCATGCAAACCAGTTTACTGTGATCACACAGTGGCCAATCATGTGAGCATAAGCAAGCCTGCCCTTTTCGTGTCTTTCATACTATTACCATAAGCACCAATAACTTCAGGTGCCCCAAGCTTAAAATAAAAGTCCTAAAGTCTTTGACTTCTCCCATGCACTGTGCTGGGTTCAGAACATACTGTTAAACATCAAAGTTCCTGTGGTTATGACTGACAAATGAGAAAACAGCAAAGAGACAGACAGTATTTGAAACACTGTTATTCTTAACTTGACAAATAAAATGTGTATTTCATTAAACAACATTTTGAAGTATATATATACATTGTCAAATGCTTAGAACTAGGTAATTAATACTTTATCTTATATTGTTAACATTTTTATGGTTAGACAACATGAAATTTTAAACATTTTTCAAAAATACAAATACATTATGAACTATAGTCATCATGCTGTACAATAAGTCTCTTGAAATTATTTCTTTTATCCAAGTATAATTATGTATTATTTGACAGCCATCTTTCAATCCCCCCATTTCTTCTAAATACCTTGGCATTTGGTGGTCACCAGTTTACTCTACATCGATGAGATTAACTTTTTTAGAATCCATGTGTAAGTGAAATCATGAGACATTAATCTTTCTGTGCTTCCCTTATTTCAACTAATATAATGTCCTCCAGGGTAATCCATGTGATTGAAAATAATAGAATTTTTGTTGTTTAAAGATGAATATTATTCCATTGTGTATATCTACCACATTGCCTTTATTTACTCATTAGATGTTGAACTGTTAATTTTATATATTTTGCACGTGAAGAGTGCTGCAAACAACCTAGAAGTGCAAATGTTTCTTCATTCTAATTTCATTTGTTTTGGATATACAGTGGTGCAATTGTTATATGGTAGTTTGATTTTTAAGTTTTTTAAGAAAACTATTTTGTTTTTCATAATGGCTGTCCTCACTTACATTCAAACAAATAGTGTGCAAGCATTTTCTTCTCTTCAGAATTCTACCAACACTTTTTCTTCTTAGATTCCTTCTAACAGAAGTGAGTTGGTATCTCATAGTTCTTTTTTTTGCTTGCCTTTCCCTGATAATAATTGACGTTGAGCATGTTTTTAATATATCTGTTGGCCGTGTGTATGTCTTTTTCTGAAAAATATTTAAGCCTTTTTCTCATTTTTAATAGTTATTTGCTTTTTGTTGTATAGTCATTTGATTTTGTTATATAGTTTTGATATTAATCCCTTATCACATTTATGATTTGCAAACATTTTCTTCCATTTTTTGGTTTCCTCATCCTGTTGATTGTATTATATTCCATGCAGCAGTTTTTAAATTTAAAATAATCTGATTCATCTATGTTTTCAATTTGCTCCTTGGGATTTGAAGTCAAATTTTAAAAGTCACTGCCCAACCAGTGTTACAGGGCTTTCAATCTATGTTGTTTATAGTAGTTTTGGAGTTTTAGATCTTATATTTAAGTATCTAATTTATTTTGTGTTTTTATTTTAAGTATCTAATTTATTTTGTGTTTTTATTTTATTTAAGTATCTAATTTATTTATATATGGTATTAGTTGAGGGTCTTATTATATTCTTGTATATGTGGATATAAAGTTTCTCAACACCATTTATTGAAGATGCTGCCTCTTCCCTAAGAAATTGCCACCATTATTTAAAAATCAGATGGCTGTAAATACGTCAATATATTTCTGGTTTCCTTTTTCTTCTCTACTCGCTTGTGTGTTTTAACTCAGGTACCACACTTTTTTTTTTTTTTTTTTTTACTATAGCTTTTTAGTATATCTCAAAGTCAGATACCTTCACTTTTTCTATTGCTTGATTACTTTGGCTATTCAGGGCCTTTTGTGGTACCCTATAAATTTTAGATGTATTTTTAAAAATTTGTTAATTATGTCACTGGTATTTCGGTAGAGGTTGCATTATAGCCGTACATCATTTTGTATAATACAGATGTTTAACAATATTAGTAACACCAATTTATGATTAATATTTTTCCAATTGAGTTTAATTTTTTAAATTTCATTTAATGATAGTTGTCAATGTATAGAAATTCTACTGACACTTGTATGTTGCTTTTGTATTCTGCAAGTTTAATACATTTATTAGTCCTACTAATTTTTAGTAATGTCTTAGGCTTTCATTTACTTAAAATTATGTATAGAAATAAAAATTACACCGGAATAATTTAACATTTTTTCTAATCTCAGTGTTTTGATTTTTATTTTCTAATTTTTCTTTCTTGGATAGTTAGTACTATGTTTAATAAGACTGAAGAAAGTGGGCATTTTTGTCTGCTCTTAGAGTGAAAGCTTACAAGATTTCCCTGTTTAGTATGTTATTAGCTGTGCTTTTTGTGTGTATGTGTGTGTTATATGTGGCAATTATTGGCTTGAAGTTCGTTTATCCTATACCTACTTTTTTCAGAAATTTATGAAGAAATGTCGAATTTTGTTAAACTCTTATTCGGCATTTATTTAAATGTTAGAGATGAGAAATCACATCTGATTATACATAGATTTAAAAATATCTTCAGAGACTTCTGTGAACATGCATGCAAAGTAGAAAATTTAGAGAAAATAGATAAACTCCTGGATACACAAAACTTCCCAATATTGACAGAAAATAACAGAAGCCTTTAACAGAGCAAATATGTAAAATGTGTAATGACATTGAATAAGTAATAATAAAACTACTAACCATAAAAAGCCCTGGATCATATGAAACCACAGTCATATTTGAGGTCATATTCTTATTTCTATTGACAAATTACCTTCATTTACAATATTCTTGTTTCAGAAATATTCTTTTTTCTGCTCTATATTTGCTAGCTTTTGGTAAAATCTTATCTGAACTCAATAGAAATAAAATAAATCCATTCTACCACAAGCATTTTATTATTGCTGCATATGCTTATTTTGCTTAAAATACGTTAGCTTTTGTTGAAAGATTTATAGTTTTGTTTCCGAGTGTTGTTTATTTCTAAGAAGTTGCTTTCATGATAGAAAACTGCTATTCTCAGCTCAAATCACCTTGACTAATAGCAAGTGAAAGTGATGTGTGGATGAGAAGAAAATGTGTCTTCTCTGCATCTCTTTTTTAATCAATTGGCTGAAGAAAGAGAATGCAGATAGAAGGTGAACGAAAATATAATCCCTGAAAGACCATGAAAAAGTCTTCTTAATCAGAAAAAAAAAAAGGAAATGGTGATTTGAGCAGAATATATATTATTTTGCAAAGCCTCTGAAATTTCAGTATACAACCTTCATTGCTTTAATAAATATGTTATTCTTTCAATTGTAATTCTTCAGGAAATAATTCAATTCCCTGGTGATTTAAAAAAGAGAAGAATAACTTATTTGTTAAGGTAAGAGATGTAGGAAAGACTCATAACTTTTGACCAACATCTCCTCCACCTCCAGCTTCAGGCAATCATCATTCTACTCTTTGCTTTTATGAGTTTGAGTTTTTTTTATTTTCCAATTTAAAACGTTTAGTTAAGAAGTAGACTTTAATGTCGAAAATACAAACTTGGGGAGGGCAGAAAGACCACACACAAGGCTGCCACTTCACACCTGGAGTGAGTTTGAATTTTTTAATACTCTACATAGAAATGAGATAATTTTTTATTATTTTGTGTGTGTGCTGGCTTATTTCACTTAACCTAATGTCTTCCAGGTTCATCAATGTTGTTGAAAATAAAAAGACTTTTTAAAAAAATTTTTCTTCTTTGAAATATATTTTTAAAATGACCAAATAAAGTCTAAGTGAATTAAGTATAGCTCCTAGCATAACTCACAGTTAATTTTAATTGACTGTCGTCTCTGTAGAAATATTTTTTATCAGCATTTTTTAACATACAACTAGAACTCAACTAACAGTCATTATGTGTCACAAAAATGAATCAGTTTAGAAGCTATGTTAATAATGAGACAATTGACTTCTGGTACCCAATTCAGAACAACTACAAAAGGAGTGGAGAACAGATTTCAACTGTGATGCACAATCTTATTCATTGGCTTGGTAGCTGAGTGCAGTGTTAAGGATTGTAAAGTCACTATTAAGTGGAAGTAGATCATCATAAAAGTCTTCATTCTCATCATCATCTCACTGAGTAAGGTTGCTTTCTTTTCTGCAATTGTGTTTAAAACTGTCCAAAGAGACTTTCCAAATGCTTGGTTTCTGTCTGGAAGTTTCAAATGAGGCTTTTGGGTGTGCATCTTTTTCTAGTTTTGCACAGCTACAGAGGCTTCAGGAAACTTACCATCGTGGTGGAAGGCAAAGGGGAAGCAAAGACTTTCTGGTTGTGGCTGGAGAAAGAGCTACAATATGCTAACTGGTCTCACTCGGGATGTTCCTCACTTTCAGGATAGGTGGGGTGACCCAGCAATCATATGGACACTATCCTTTGCAGTGTCCCTCAAACTTTGGTTGCATCAGAATATCTGCAAGGCTTGCTAAGGCACAGACTGCTGAGCCCACCTCCAAGACTTCTTTCTTTTTAAGAAATGAATAGCATTCCCTTGTGTAAATATATCACTTTTTAAAATTCATTCACCTGTTGATGGACACTTAGGTTGATTTCATACCTTAGCTATTGTGAGTAATCCACTTTTTTTCTTTTCTTATTTATTTATATATCTCTTTTTTTATTTCTAGAAACATTTTAATTTTATACTATATAAGTTTTTAAAAATTTTTTTGGATCAAGGCCATTACTTTGTTATTAACATAATTTGAGACAAAATAACAATAAAAATCAACATTGATTAGTGAAAACAATTTTCTAGCCCTTAGTAATCATTTTCTCTCCCAGCTGACATAAAAGTTGAATCTTTGTGTCATTTCTCACAGTTGTAACAAAGTATCTTCTGATTAAATTGGTCTGCATATAATTTTGTAAAATTTTACTTTTTTAATCTAAAAATTAAACTTCTCTATTACCAGAAAAGTTATTTTTAATAGGTATTATTTCACTCTATTATATTTACATATGTGTACATGTGCCATGTTGGTGTGCTGCACCCATTAACTCATCATTTACATTAGGTATGTCTCCTAATGCTATCCCTCCCCCCTCTCCCCACCCCACGACAGGCCCTGGTGTGTGATGTTCCCCTTCCTGTGTCCAAGTGTTCTCATTGTTCAATTCCCATCTATGAGTGAGAACATGCAGTGTTTGGTTTTCTGTTCTTGTGATAGTTTGCTGAGAATGATGGTTTCCAACTGCATCCATGTCTCTACAAAGGAATGAACTCATTCTTTTTTATGGCTACATAGTATTCCATAGTGTATATGTGCCACATTTTCTTAATCCAGTCTGTCATTGGTGGACATTTGTGTTGGTTCCAAGTCTTGCCATTGTGAATAGTGCTGCAATAAACATACGTGTGCACGTGTCTTTATAGCAGCATGATTTATAATCCTTTGTGTATATACCCAGTAATGGGATGGCTGGGTCAAATGGTATTTCTAGTTCTAGATCCTTGAGGAATCACCACACTGTCTTCCCCAATGGTTGAACTAGTTTACAGTCCCACCGACAGTGTAAAAGTGTTCCTATTTCTCCACATCCTCTCCAGCACCTATTGTTTCCTGACTTTTTAATGATTGTCATTCTAACTGGTGTGAGATGGTATCTCTTTGTGATTTTGATTTCCTTTTCTCTGATGGCTAGGGATGATGAGCATTTTTTCATGTGTCTGTTGGCTGCATAAATGTCTTCTTTTGAGAAGTGTCTGCTCATATCCTTTGCCCACTTTTTTATGGGGTTGTTTGTTTTTTTCTTGTAAATTTGTTTGAATTCTTTGTAGGTTCTGGATATTATCCCTTTGTCAGATGAGTAGATTGCAAAATTTTTCTCCTATTCTGTAGGTTGCCTGTTCACTCTGATGGTAGTTTTTTTTTTTTTTTTTTTGCTGTGCAGAAGCTCTTTAATTACATCCCATTTGTCAATTGTGGCTTTTGTTGCCATTGCTTTTGGTGTTTTAGACATGAAGTCCTTGCCCATGCCTATGTCCTGAATGGTATTACCTAGGTTTTCTTCTAGGCTTTTTATGGTTTTAGGTCTAACATTTAAGTCTCCAGTCCATCTTGAATTAATTTTTGTATAAGGCATAAGGAAGGGATCCAGTATCAGCTTTCTACTTATGGCTAGCCAGTTTTCCCAGCACCATTTATTAAATAGGGAATCCTTTCCCCATTTCTTGTTTCTGTCAGGTTTGTCAAAGATCACATGGTTGTAGATGTGTGGTATTATTTCTGAGGGTTCTGTTCTGTTCCACTGTTCTATGTCTCTGTTTTGGTACCAGCACCATGCTGTTTTGGTTACTGTAGCCTTGTAGTATAGTTTGAAGTCAGGTATTGTGATGCTTCCAGCTTTGTTCTTTTGGCTTAGGATTGTCTTGGCAATACGGGCTCTTTTTTGGTTCCATATGAACTTTAAAGTAGTTTTTTCCAATTCTGTGAAGAAAATCATTTGTAGCTTAATGGGGATGGCATTGAATCTATAAATTACCTTGGGCAGTATGGCCATTTTCATGATATTGATACATGAGCATGGAATATTCTTCCATTTGTTTGTGTCTTCTTTTATTTCATTGAGCAGTGGTTTGTAGTTCTCCTTGAAGAGGTCCTTCACATCCCTTGTAAATTGGATTCCTAGGTATTTTATTCTATTTGAAGCAATTGTGAATGGGAGTTCAGTCATGACTTGGCTCTGTTTCTCTGATACTAGTCTGTAAGAAAGCTTGCAATTTTTGCACATTGATTTTGTATCCTGATACTCTGCTGAAGTTGCTTATCAGCTTAAGGAGATTTTGGGCTGAGACGATGGGGTTTTCTAAATATACAATCATGTCATCTGCAAACAGGGACAATTTGACTTCCTCTTTTCCTAAGTGAATACTCCTTTTTTTTTTCTCCTGGCTGATTGCCCTGGCCAGAACTTCCAACACTATGTTAGGAGTGCTGAGAAGGCATCCCTGTCTTGTACCAGTTTTCAAAGGGAATGCTTCCAGTTTTTGCCCTTTGAGTATGATATTGGCTGTAGGTTTGTCATAAATAGCTCTTATTATTTTGAAATACGTTACATCAACGTCAAATTTATTGAGAGTTTGTAGCATGAAGGGCTGTTGAATTTTGTCAAAGGCCTTTTCTGCATCTATTGAGATAATCATGTGGTTTTTGTCTTTGGTTCTGTTTATATGCTGGATTACGTTTACTGATTTGCATATATTGAATAAGCCTTACATTTCAGGGATGGGTGAAGCCCACTTGATCATGGTGGATAAGACTTTTGATGTGCTGCTGGGTTCGGTTTGCCAGTATTTTATTGAGGATTTTTGTATCGATGTTCATCAGGGATATTGGTCTAAAATTCTCTTTTTTTGTTGTGCCTCTGCCAGGCTTTGGTATCAGGATGATTTTGGCCTCATAAAATGAGTTAGGGAGGATTCCTTCTTTTTCTATTGATTGGAATAGTTTCAGAAGGAATGGTACCATTTTGTGCCTCTGGAAGAATTTGGCTGTGAATCCATCTGGTCCTGGACTTTTTTTGATTGGTAGGCTATTAATTACTGCCTCAATTTCAGAGTCTGTTACTGGTCTTTTCAGGGATTCAACTTCTTCCTGGTTTAGTCTTGGGAGAGTGTATGTGTCCAGGAATTTATCCATTTCTTCAAGGTTTTCTAGTTTGTTTGCTTAGGCGTGTTTATAGTATTGTCTGATGGTAGTTTGTATTTCCATGGGATTGGTGGTGATATCCCCTTTATCATTTTTTATTGCATCTATTTGATTCTTCTCTCTTTTCTTTCTTATTAGTCTTGCTAGTGGTCTATCAATTTTGTTGATCTTTTCAAAAAACCAGCTCCTGGATTCATTGATTTTTTTTGAAGGATTTTTATGTCTCTATCTCCTTCAGTTCTGCTCTGATCTTAGTTATTTCTTGCCTTCTGCTAGCTTTGGAATGTGTTTGCTCTTGCTTCTCTAGTTCTTTTAATTGTGATGTTAGTGTGTCAATTTTAGATCTTTCCAGCTTTCTCTTATGGGAATTTGTGCTATAAATTTCCCTCTACACACTGCTTTAAATGTGTCCCAGAGATTCTGGTATGTTGTATCTTTGTTCTCATTGGTTTCAAAGAACATCTTTATTTCTGTCTTCATTTCGTTATGTACCCAGTAGTCATTCAGGAGCAGGTTGTTCAGTTTCCATGTAGTTGAGTGGTTTTTATTGAATTTCTTAATCCTGAGTTCTAGTTTGATTGCACTGTGGTCTGAGAGACAGTTTGTTATACTTTCTGTTGTTTTCCATTTGCTGAGGAGTGCTTTACTTCCAACTATGTGGTCAATTTTGGAATAAGTGTGATATGGTGCTGAGAAGAATGTATATTCTGTTGATTTGGGGTGGAGAGTTCTGTAGATGTCTATTAGGTCCACTTGGTGCAGAGCTGAGTTCAATTCTTGGATATCCTTGTTAACTTTCTGTTTCATTGATCTGTCTAATGTTGACAGTGGGATGTTAAATTCTCCCATTAGTATTGTGTGGGAGTCTAAGTCTCTTTGTAAGTCTCTAAGGACTTGCTTTATGAATCTGGGTGCTCCTGTATTGGGTGCATATATATTTAGGATAATTTGCTCTTCTTGTTGAATTGATCCCTTTACCATTATGTAATGGCCTTCTTTGTCTCTTTTGATCTTTGTTGGTTTAAAGTCTGTTTTATCAGAGACTAGGATTGCAACCCCTGCCTTTTTTTTGTTTTCCATTTGCTTGGTAGATCTTCCTCCATCCCTTTGTTTTGAACCTATGTGTGTCTCTGCAGGTGACATGGGTCTCCTGAGTACAGCAAACTGAGGGTCTTGACTCTTTATCTAATTTGCCAGTCTGTGTATTTTAATTGAAGCATTTAGCCCATTTACATTTAATGTTAATATTGTTATGTGTTAACTTGATCCTGTCATTATGATATTAGCTGGTTATTTTGCTCATTAGGTGATGCAGTTTCTTCCTAGCATCAATGGTCTTTACATTTTGGCATGTTTTTGCAGTGGTTGGTACCTGTTGTTCTTTTCCATGTTTAGTGCTTCCTTCAGGATCTCTTGTAGGGCAGGCCTGGTGGTGACAAAATCTCTCAGCATTTGCTTGTCTGTAAAGGATTTTATTTCTCCTTCACTTGTGAAACTTAGTTTGGCTGGTTATGAAATTCTGGGTTGAAAATTCTTTTCTTTAAGAATGTTGAATATTGGCCCCCACTCTCTTCTGGCTTGGAGAGTTTCTGCTGAGAGATCTGCTGTTAGTCTGATGGGCTTCCCTTTGTGGGTAACCTGACCTTTCTCTCTGGCTGCTCTTAACATTTTTTCCTTCATTTAGACTTTGGTGAATCTGACAATTATGTGTCTGGAGTTGCTCTTCTCGAGGAGTATCTTTGTGGTGTTCTCTGTATTTCCTGAATTTGAATGTTGGCCTGCTTTACTAGGTTGGGGAAGTTCTCGTGGATAATATCCTGCAGTGTTTTCCAACTTGGTTCCATTCTCCCCGTCACTTTCAGGTACACCAATCTGACGTAGATTTGGTCTTTTCACATAGTCTCATATTTCTTGGAGGCTTTGCTCCTTTCCTTTTACTCTTCTTTCTCTACACTTCTCGTTTCATTTCATTCACTTGATCCTCAATCACTGATACCATTTCTTCCAGTCAATAGAATCGGTTACTGAAGCTTGTGCATTTGTCACATACTGAAGCTGGTGCATTTGTGACATAGCTTTCAGCTCTATCTGATCATTTAAGGAGTTCTCTACATTGGTTATTCTAGTTAGCCATTCATCAAATCTTTTTTCCAGGTTTTTAGCTTCTTTGAGATGGGTTCAAACTTCGTCCTGTAGCTCGGAGAAGTTTGATTGTCTGAAGCCTTCTTCTCTCAACTCGTCAAAGTCATTCTCCATCCAGCTTTGTTCTGTTGCTGGCGAGGAGCTGCATTCCTTTGGAGGGGGAGAGGCACTCATGATTTTCAGAATTTCCAGCTTTTCTGCTCTGTTTTTTCCCCATCTTTGTGGTTTTATCTACCTTTGGTCTTTGATGGTGGTGATGTACAGATGGGGTTTTGGTGTGGATGTCCTTTCTGTTTGTTAGTTTTCCTTCTAACATTCAGGACCCTCAGCTGCAGGTCTCTTGGAGTTAGGTGGAGCTCCACTCCAGACCCTGTTTGCCTGGGTATCAGCAGCGGAGACTGCAGAAGAGTGAATATTGCTGAGCAGCAAATGTTGCTGCCTGATTGTTCCTCTGGAAGCTTCATCTTAGAGGGGTACCTGGCCATGTGAGGTGTCAGGTGTCTGTCTGCCTATGGTGGGGGTTGTCTCCCAGTTAGTCTACTTGGGGGTCAGGGACCCACTTGAGGAGGCAGTCTGTCTGTTCTCAGATCTCATACTCCATGCTGGGAGAACCACTACTCTCTTCAAAGCTGTCAGACAGGGACATTTAAATCTTCAGATGTTTCTGCTGCCTTTTGTTTGGCTATGACCTGTCCCCAGAGGTAGAGTCTACAGAGGCAGGCAGGCCTCCTTGAGATGCAGTGGGCTCCACCCAGTTCGAGCTCCCAGGCTGCTTTGTTTACCTACGCAAGCCTCAGCAATGGCGGGTACCCCTCCCCCAGCCTCGCTGCCACTTTGCAGTTAGATCTCAGACTGCTGTGCTAGCAATGAGGGAGGTTCTGTGGGCGTGGGACCCTCTGAATCAAGCACAGGATATAATCTCCTGGTGTGCCATTTGCTAAGACTCTTGGTAAAGTGTAGTATTAGGGTGGGAGTGACCTGATTTTCCAGGTGTTGTGTGTCACAGTTTCCTTTGGCCAGGAAGGAAATTCCCTTCCCCTTTGCACTTCCTGGGTGAGATGATGCCTCACCCTGCTTTGGCTCTCGCTTGGTGGGCTGCACCCACTGTCCTGCACCCACTGTCCCACACGCCCCAGTGAGATGAACCCAGTACCTCAGTTGGAAATGCAGAAATCACCTGTCTTCTGTGTCACTCACGCTAGGAGCTGGAGGCTGGAGCTGTTCCTATTCGGCCATCTTGGAACCCCATTTTATATTTTAAGTTGTAGACCATGCAATGTAATCTTCAAACAATTGACAAATGTTTTTCCGTTTATGACTCTCTGCTTAATCCGCAGTCACTTTATTTTCACTCCTCAAAGGTATTTTTACTGCCTGAAAAGCAAAGGGATCGTTCAAGTGAGTGTGTTGAGCTAGTCTTCTCCAGTGTCAGTCTATTCAGATTCAGAAAAGTATTCTGGTGAAAGAGGGTGCATTTCAACAGTATTATAACAGCAATGCAGAAAAGATGTAATAGAATAAAATGTGAATCACAACCTTCTAAGAAAATAAGTTAACTTTTCTTATTCTTTGTATGTGAGTATGTGCTAGCTCTAAGGTAGGGAATTGAGACTAAAGTGAGAGAGAAGAACTCTTCACATGAGTAGGACAAGAAGGTCCTATGCCACCTTCTTGTTTGTCAAACATACCCAGAATAATTCTATGAAGAATTATTTGTTGTATTTATCAATTATTAGACTCTGATGATCATTTTTTACTTTATAAATTTAAATATCCCTTATCATCATTCAATGTCCTGTCCTTGATGCTTAAGTATTCAGACATAAAACAATTAAAATATTGATAAAAGGTGATTTTTTTTTCTTGAGACTGACTTTCACTCTGTTACCCAGGGTGGAGTGCAATGGTGTGATCCCAGTTCACTGCAACCTCCACCTCCCAGGGTCTCCCGGCCCGCGGGATAGTCGAAGCAGGTCCTGGAAGAGGGGGTGGGAATTTGGGGAACAAGAGATACGAGAAATGGAGACAAGACAGTGCTCTGATCAAGTCTTCTTTAATGGCGGTAATGCAGTGCCTTATATACACTTGGAGGGAAAGGGGTTGGGCCAGAGGCGGAGATGATCTCATCGCAGAGGGCGTGACCAAGTAGGTATTGGTTTCTCTGGTCGAACGTCATGTTGCACCTGTGCTGTCAGGTAGTAATTTTCGCGGGCGCGGGAAAAATGGGTGAAGAAGAAGCAGGAAGAGCGCCATCTTTTATGAGGTATTAATACAGGGAAAAAAGGCAAAGATAGGGAGAAGGTGTGGGGTGGAAATGAATATAGCTCAGGCGTCTTCAATCGTCAGCTACTACTCGCTATGGCCGGGGCGTGCAGCTCCGGACAGGTCCCCCTTTTAATTATTTTATGATGAGAAAACGACCCCTCGGGAACTGCGCCTGTCTTAGGTTGGGTCAACTCATCCCCACCTTCTAGGCCCGTCATGGGATAAGGCAGCAGCAAGGGCGGCCCTCCTGTCTTAGGCTCCGATGGAGATAGTGTCCTCTTACCCGTCATTGACTGTCCAGTTCAGCACACAGGGGAGGTGGTCCTATTAAGGCAAATAAGACTCACCATTTTCAGTCATCTCAAGGCGATAATAATGGACCTGTATAGGTTTGGCCTGGAAGGCCTCGATTTGTTGTCTGACGAATGCCATAAGCTTATTAAAGATTATAGGCCTGAGAGTGAGAAAGAGTAGAAGAGTAAGTAAAGGACCAAGAAATGGCAGGAGATAGGGGAGAAGTCCATCGAGTCCAGTCCACAAGGGATTAGCGACCAGACCTTTTCTGCGCTCTTCTAGTTCTTCCTGTAAAGTCTTTATCTTATCTCTGACGATTCCGGATTTGTTGGCGTAAAAACAACACTTTTCATTTCCATGACTGGTCTGGCATTAGGTAAGCTGTCTTGCCCGAGCAAGTCACCTGGGTGATTCTGTCTGACGGAGGTTCAGATACCTGTCCCCCTCTGCAATCACAAGGCTGGCCGTATTGTTTTCGTAATAATTCTCTTGCCTTACGAGGGTCACCAAAACCTGCATAGACTGTCACTATGTTATATAGAGCGATTATTCTCCAAAGGAATCTCATGTTAGGCTTCATTTTCTGAAAAACAAAAAGGAAAGAACTTCTCAGGGAGATTTATCTTCCCTGGACTGACAATGGTTATGATTTATTTGTCTTACCAATCTTTCAGGCAGCCATCTGGCTGCATCATTTTTTTGTGAGAAGATGCATACTGAGCCTCTTCCCCAGATTAAAACTGGATCGGGGCCATGCCATGAATTATCAAGTGGATCTTTCCATTTTACCATTGCAAACTGTTTTTGAGATTCAGGATGCCAGAAACGATCAGCAGCCGATTTTCCATGACTGTCCAAATTTAAAAAATTAAGGATAAACAGGGCATGATTGAGTATGTTTCTAGGGGTACCCTTCACAGGGTACCAGCTCCCCCCTTTTAATTTTGTGATAACAGTTTTTAAAGATAGATGAGCTCTTTCTATTATACCTTGTCCTTGGGAATTGTAGGGAATACCTGTGGTATGTTTAATTTGTAGGGTATTACAGAATTGTAAAAAGGTTTTGGCTATATAACCAGGGCCATTGTCTGTTTTGATTTGTTTGGGTATTCCTAAAATAGAAAAGCAGTGTAATAAATGAGCTATGACATGTTTGGTGGCCTCTCCTGTTTGGAGAGTTGCACTGATGAATCCACTATAGGTGTCTATGCATACATGGATATATTTTAGCTGACCGAATTCTAAGTGGTGAGTAACGTCCATTTGCCAAATTTCGTTAGGGATGAGTCCTCGGGGGTTAACTCCTAAATAGGGAACAGGCAAATACGTTATGCAGTTGGCGCATTGTTTAACTATTTGTCGAGCTTGTTCTCTGGTAAGTTTAAACATGAGTCTTAAGGTTTGGGCGTTTAAATGATGTAAGGCATGTGCTTTTTGTGCTTGTTGCAAATTGTCTGTAGTGACTGTGGCTATGATTTTTGTTGCCGCGTCAGCTGTTGCGTTACCTTGTGTTAAAGGTCCCGGTAATCCTGAATGTGCTCTAATATGCCCAAGAAAAAAGGGAGTAGTCCTTTTTCGAATAAGTTGTTGACATTGTAAAAATAGGTCAGCTGTGTCTGAAATATGTTTAATTTGAGGCACGGTCTCTAAGAGGGGTATTGAATGAGCCAGATAGGTGCTGTCTGTGTAAATGTTAAGTGGCTGACAAGGAAAAGCTGATAGTGCTGCAATTATAGCTTGCAATTCGACCAGCTGAGCTGATGTATAAGTGGTCTGGAATTTAACGACTACATTATTGTAAGTGTAAGCGGCAAGTCCTGTGGAAGATCCATCAGTGAAAATTAATAATGCGTCATTGAGAGGTTCTTTGCTGGTAATATGGGGAAACACAAACGCATGAAGTTTACAAAATTGAATAAGTTTGTTAGGTGGGTAATGGTTGTCAATTGAGCCAGTGTAAGAAGCGCAAGCAATTGGCCAGGCTTCCGTATTTTGTAATAGCCAATGAATGTGTGATTGAGTGTAGGGCTGTATAATGGTAGAGGGTTCTATTCCAAAGTATTTTCTACTGTTTTCTCTTCCCAAGATAATTAGATCAGCTATGGCATCATAATAAGGCAACAAAACCTTTTTAGGGGAGGAGGGCAGGTGTACCCACATAATGGGATTGTTCTGCCAAAATAGGCCAGTAGGGGTTATTGTTGTGTTAAAAATAAGGAATATTAATGGCTGAGAATAGTCAATACCGGTAACAAATTGTGTTGCAATGGCATGTTCTACCTGTTGGAGTGCCATTAATGCTTCTTTAGTAATGGACCTGGGAGATTTTGGATTAGAGTCTCCTTTTAATATATCGAAAAGAGGTTTTAACTCTCCTGTAGTGAGTTTTAAGTACGGTCGAAGCCAATTTATGTCTCCCAGTAATTTTTGGAAATCATTTAAAGTTTTTAAATGATCACGACGTATAACGGCCTTTTGATTAATGATTTTGGGTCCATTAATTTGAAAACCAAGATAGGTGTATGGATCTTGTAATTGTACCTTTTCTGGGGCTATTTGTAGTCCAGCTGCTGCTAACTCTTGTTTGAGTTGAGCAAAGCACTGTAAGACTTGTTCGCCAATTTCTCCTGCTATTAAAATATCATCCATATAATGTATAATATACATTTGTGCCCACGTTTTTCTGACTGGCTCTATAGCAGCAGCTACATATTTTTGACACAAGGTAGGACTATTAGCCATACCCTGAGGTAAGACTTTCCATTGATAGCGCTTCATTGGTTGTTTAAAATTTGTAGATGGAAGACTAAAGGCAAATCTTTTTTGGTCAGCAGGATGAAGGGGAATTGTAAAAAAGCAATCTTTAAGGTCAATAACGATTTTAAAATATTTTTGAGGAATCGCAACCGGTGAAGGTAATCCTGGTTGTAAGGCACCCATAAGGATCATAGTGATATTTACTGCTCTTAAATCTTGCAAGAGCCTCCATCTACCAGACTTCTTTCTAATAACAAAAATAGGTGTATTCCAAGGAGAATTACTTTCTACAATATGTCCTGCTATCAGCTGTTCCTGCACTAACTGTTGAGCAGCACTTAGTTTATCATTGAGTAAAGGCCACTGATCAACCCAAACGGGCTCATCTGACTTCCAAGTAATGGGGTCAGCGCACCTTTGGGGTGCAGGTATGTCAGTGGCCTGAGCTAAAAATTTCCAAATCCCTTTTTATCAAGTTGTCCTGAAACCAATATAGGCTGTGGGATACCGTTTTCTCCTTTTCCAAGACCCTTACCAGGGGTGTATCCTTGAGTTAACATTTGTGCAGTAACTACCTCATTTGGACTACACATTATAATTTTCATTTGAGAGAGCAGATCTCGCCCCCAAAGGTTAACAGGTAGGTAAGGAATGACAAATGGCTTAATGAGGCCTGAATTGTTTTCTTTATCTGTCCATGTTAGGTATTTAGAACTTTGTTTAGGATTACTGCTTTGTCCAATTCCTCTCAAGTGAGTTAAAGTCTCTGTAGTAGGCCAATGAGAGGGCCAATCCTCCTGCTTAATGATCGTTACATCAGCCCCTGTGTCTATTAATCCAGTGAATGCCTTCCCGTCTAACCATAAGGTTAGAGGGGGTTTTTTATTTGTAATTGGTTGCACCCAATATATATCTGATGATCCGAAACCTTTTATATCTCTATTAGAGTATTGAATATTATTATCTGTTTTAACCAAAGGTAGCAGGATTAACTGAGCTATTCTAACTCCTTGAGGGACAGTAATAATATTATCAATAGCTCTAGCCATAATTTTAATTTCTCCTTCATAATCATTATCGATAACTCCAGGGAGGACTTGTAAGCCTCTCATGGTGACACTACTTCTTCCTAAAAGTAGCCCAAAAGTGTTAGGAGGTAAGGGTCCATATATTCCGGTATTTAAGGTTTGCGGTCCCATTTCAGGTGTTAATACTGTGTGAGAAGTGGAACTGAGGTCCAATCCTGCACTTCCTGGGGTTGCTCTACTAAGTTTTGAAATGGATTGCTGTTGCTGGCTGGAACAAAGCTGACTGCCCCATATGCTTGTTTCGGGGCCTGAGGCTGGCCCCTCATCCCGTTTCCCTGCCTGGGGGATAAAGGATTTCCTTTACTGTCAATTTTAGATTTACATTCGTTTGCCCAGTGCCTTCCTCTTTTACACCTTGGGCAAAGGCCTGGGATTTTTGCTTCTGGACTCTTATTTTGGTTTTCACAGCAATCTTTTACAAAGTGTCCCCTTTTACCGCATCTAAAACATCCCCCTTTATCTTTACCTTTGTTAATGAGGAAGTCTCTTACTGTTTGGCCTCTAAAAGCGGCGGCCATTGCTAGGCCTTGTTGATATGAGGGCCCAATATCTGAACAAAGGCGAATGTATCCTGTTAAATCTGTTTTCTTTCGATAGGGTCTGATTGCCGCTTGGCAGGCGGGGTTAGCATTTTCATAAGCTAACTGTTTAACATAATCTACACCCGTTTCTGCATTTCCAAAGATTCTACCTGCCGTGGTCATAAGTCTATGCACAAAGTCTGAAAATGGCTCATCGGGTCCTTGTTTAACCGCTGTGAGCGAGGCCCCTGGATCTCCTTTAATGGGAAGTTTTCTCCAGGCTTTTGTAGCAGCAGCCTGGATTTGTGAGAACAATCCAGGATCATATTGCATTTGAACCTGAGTGTCCACATAATTACCTGAACCAGTTAACATATCAAAATCCCAACCGTTTCCTGCCTGTTGATTTCTTTTAGCTGTATCTCTACAATTTTCAAAGAACTCTGACTTCCAAATTAAGTGGTCTCCCCCAGAAAGGACTGCCCTGACTAAGGTATTCCAGTCTGTAGGAGTGAGCCAATTCTCAGCTACAGATTCCACTATAGCAAGAGTATATGGAGCAGTAGCCCCATACTGAGAGGCAGCAATTTTCAACTCTTTTATAATAGTAAAATCAAATCCAGTATGATGCCTCCAAGCCTGTCCCTGCTCATCTATGGTTTCAGTGACCGGAAAAACATCTTTGGGGGAGGAGTCTTCTCTATGTCAGCTAGCAACTAACCCCCCTCTTGGAACATGTTGTCCAGGCCACTGAGGTGGGCGCAAGGTACCCTCCATAGCGTCTGAGTTGGGTACTTTTTCATTTCCTGTTTTTAGCTTTTGGAGCCTAATTATCAACGATTGATGTAACTCTTCAAGTTTAATTTGTTCTTCTAGTTGAGCAATTTTTTGTTTTAATTCTTCTTTGGGATCTATTGCTGCCATAACAATGGGCGCAGAAGCCTCATTATGTGTTTTATTATATGGAGGCAGGTATGAAATAAAGGGAGGCAAATCAGGGCTGTGATATTTAGCTGCCTCTTCCTCCAAATCATCCCAATTTATATCCGATTGATTAGGCTTATTAATTTCCTCCTCTTTTTCAAGCATCTGTAAAATTGGGTATTTTTTTGGTTTGTTTTCGTGTGGCATTTCTTTATCTGTTACAGAAGGAGACTTGATTTCCTCATGATCACTTTCGAGGGAAATGAGATCCTCCTCCGTATCTTGCGGAGGCTTTGCAAGGTTAGAACAGGAGCTCACCTTTAAAATATGCTCTGTCTGAGCGACCGCAGCCATGACTTGCAGATCGACCTCCTTCCTATCTATTAAATCTCTAATGAGGTTCCAATAAGAGAAAACGGTCACAGGAATTTTTTCTGGCCCAAAAGTATTATAATAGTCCTGAAGACAATCCCCTACTCTACGCCATACCTTGATATCAATAGTTCCTTCCTGTGGGAACCAAGGGCAAGTATCTTTTACAAAATCAAAAAATTTAAACAAGTCATTACCTTTAACCTTTACTCCTCGTATCTTTAAAGCCTCTTTTAATTGTCCTACATATATTTGATGCTGGCTTAATTCTTGTCCCATTTCGGACGCCTCACTTACCTTCGATCCTGACGCGGCAGGTTCCCGCGGTGATCAGTTTAATTCCTTTTGTCTTTGTTAGCGGTCGACCATCCTTTGGCGTCCTCTTCCTCACAGAGTCCCTCGTTTCCAGGTCCCTGTTCGGGCGCCACGTCTCCCGGCCCGCGGGATAGTCGAAGCAGGTCCTGGAAGAGGGGGTGGGAATTTGGGGAACAAGAGATACGAGAAATGGAGACAAGACAGTGCTCTGATCAAGTCTTCTTTAATGGCGGTAATGCAGTGCCTTATATACACTTGGAGGGAAAGGGGTTGGGCCAGAGGCGGAGATGATCTCATCGCAGAGGGCGTGACCAAGTAGGTATTGGTTTCTCTGGTTGAACGTCATGTTGCACCTGCGCTGTCAGGTAGTAATTTTCGCGGGCGCAGGAAAAATGGGTGAAGAAGAAGCAGGAAGAGCGCCATCTTTTATGAGGTATTAATACAGGGAAAAAAGGCAAAGATAGGGAGAAGGTGTGGGGTGGAAATGAATATAGCTCAGGCGTCTTCAATCGTCAGCTACTACTCGCTATGGCCGGGGCGTGCAGCTCCGGACACCAGGGTCAAGCAATTCTCATGTTTCCTGAGTCACTGGGATTGCAGGTGTGTGCCATTATGCCTGACTTGGTGGGTATGTGATTATGAGGCACTGACTCATGCGTTAGGGGTTCTCCAGGGACCCTTCCCTTGCTGTCTACCTTAGGCTAGCTAGCTAATCCCTCTCAGTCCCCTCTCAGGAGTGGAGACCCTAACTGCTGTTAGGGAGAATAGGCATTGATATCTTTGGCTATGCCTCGGTGGAGAGTGGTGCTGTGTAGAAAACAACAGTTAGAATTTCTTCTAGGGCTGGTTTAAGTGTCTCAGAAGAAACATGTGTTTATGCGTCATTCCATTTGCATTACCACTTGGAGCTTGGTAGTTTTTAGGGAAAAAGAAACAATCTGATTTACCAGAGGACATACATTGAAATGAAACAAGGAGGTTAGGAAAAGCCTAAAAATGTTGAGACTGCTGACACACCCCGATAACTGGTAGCTATACTTATGTTTGCTAAGATTTGGGTGCATAAGGCTTGGCTTTGGTTAGCTCCTTTTATCTTACTTTCTGATGAAAGAAGCCTCTGGGTTATTGGCACCTTATTTATTTTCAACACCCAGCAGGATTTGCAGAATAATTGATTAGAACTAGAATATTGATTTAGATTTTCACATTACTCATCCCTTTCTATTTTTTCTGAGTTGCAGGCAGAGATCACTGGTTGGCTTATAGGAATAAGCAGGGTTAGTTTAAAATATCATCAAAAACTTTAAAACAATGAATGAGACTAGAAGTTCATAAGAAATGTATGGTAAGTTTTGAAAGATAATTTTTTTTTTTTAAGATTTTGTTTTGTTAAAAACAACTCAGAATAGACTGAATTGTTTGCAAAATAGACTTTAGCATTATACTTGGCCTGACTATTTGATCATAGTACAGCAAGAATAACTACCTCTACATAGGCCTTTTTGATAGGCTTTGGTGAAACTCTGTTCCAAAAGAAATCTTAGATAGGACTTTTTAAACCTGGGCCAAGCCATGGATAAATACCTGAGTTGGGTAAACTTCTGTATTTTTTGAGGTTCCAAGAGCATAGTGTTTCTGAGTCTGTTAGAAAGTGACATGTTTTACTCACCACAGGCCAGGAACTCTGTATGAGGACTGTGTAGAAAAGGTATGAGACCAGCTTTCCCAAGAGACTGTTACTGGCTTTGCAACTTAAACTTGATTTCTTAAAGGAAAACACACCCTTCCAGTTAAAGCCTTGGTGAAACAACTAGCATTTTTCTATTGTGTTTCATTGTGTAAGAAAATGGATTTTTTAGCTGGGCGTGGTGGCTCATGCCTGTCATCCCAGCACTCTCGGAGACTGAGGTGGGAAGATCAGGAAGTCAAGAGATTCAGACCATCCTGGCCAACATGGTGAAACACCATCTATACTAAAAATATAACAATTAGCTGGCCGTGGTGTTGCACTCCTGTAGTCCCAGCTACTCAGAAGACTGAAGCAGGAGACTCACTTGAACCCGGGAGACAAGGTTGCAGTGAGCTGAGATTTTGCCACTGCATGCCAGCCACAGACAGAGCGAGACTATGTCTCAAAAAAAAAAAAAAAAAAAAAAAAAAAAAAAAAAAAAAGAAAAGAAAAGAAAATTGATTTTTGTTTCAGTGCTGCAAATAACTATATTGTAAGTTAAGAATACTTAGAACTAGTTTTTGATTTTTAGCAGAACCAGGCAAAGAGAAACAGACAGGGTCCAAATTATGTTTACAGCAGTACACCTTGCTCAATTGTTTAAAACTTTTGAGAGAGTTCTGACTCTGAAAAACAAAATAAGAATTAGCAATGTTTTAAGCGACAGTTAAAAACATTGCTTTAGTTTTCTATTAACTAAATCTATTCTATTAACTTTGTTCTGCTTGATATCCATAAACATTTTCGCTTTTTATGAGTTCTGTACTTTTATCTGTTATCAGAAGCCCGCATTTGAGAGCACCTGTTAAAGTTCCACAGCTGATTAGAAGCCATTTTTTAAGAGGATTAAAACAAGAAAATTGTCTGCCAATGACAAAATGTCCAGGGTTACAGTGAGAAACATGATTGACAAAAAAATTTGGTTATCTGCAGTTTACAATGACCCAACATAACAACGTTAATTTTGATTGAAGCACATATTTAGACATTAGAACCTTGGACACCCCGTATGGTTTTGGAACAAATGTTAATATTATACACTCAAATATAAACTGAAAAAAAAAAGACATCATTTTGACAATCCCATGTTCCTAAACATATTAAGTAATTCTGTTTGCCTTTCTTTTTAATGCTTTAGGGACTCTTTGTAGCAGCAAAAAGTCAGTAATCAGAAAAGACAACCTTGAGACTGAAGTTTGACTTTGGGGAGCTTGTTAAAGATGTTAGAGGTCTAAAACAGTTAATCTTATGGAACAGAATTTCAGATTACCACAAGTTATTTGTTTTGCCAACATGAAGAATTAAAAATTTGAAAAAGCAAAAACCTTTTATTAGCCCTTACTATTACATAAAAATCCTGTTAAAAAGAGAAAGCCAAATTTTACCCTTGTATTAGTTTACTATTAATGTTAACCCCAATTTTAATGAAATTATAGACAATTATATTTAATCTTAACCAGTTTGACCGTGAAGTGAGATTTTTACACATCTTTTTTATTATTATTATTATTATTATTATTATTATTATACTTTAGGGTACATGTGCACAACATGCAGGTTTGATACATAGGTGTACATGTGACATGTTGGTTTGCTGCACCTACCAACTGGTCATTTACATTAGGTATTTCTCCTAATGCTCTCTCTTCCCCAGGGCCCCACCCCCCAACAGGCCTCAGTGTGTGATGTTCCCCACCCTGTGTCCAAGTGTTCTCATTGTTCAGGTCCCACCTATGAGTGAGAACATGTGGAGTTTGGTTTTCTGTGTTTGTGCTAGTTTGCTGAGAATGATAGTTTCCAGCTTCATCCATGTCCCTGCAAAGAACACGAACTCATCCTTTTTTATGGCTGGATAGTATTCCATGGTATATATGTGCCATATTTTATTAATCCAGTCTATCATTGATGGACATTTAGGTTGGTTCCCAGTCTTTGTTATTGTGAATAATGCCACAATAAACATGTGTGTGCGTGTGTCTTTATATTAGCATGATTTATAATCCTTTGGGTACAAACCCAGTAATGGGATTGCTGGGTCAAATGGTATTTCTAGTTCTAGATCCTTGGGGAATCACCACAATGTCTTCCACAATGGTTGAACTAATTTACACTCCCACCAACAGTGTAAAAGTATTTCTATTTCTCCACATCCTCTGCAGCATTTGTTGTTTCCTGACTTTTTAATGATCACCATTCTAGTTGGCATGAGATGGTATCTCATTGTGGTTTTGATTTGCATTTCTTTGATGACAAGTGATGATGAGCATTTTTTCATGTGTCTGTTGGCTGCATAAATATCTTCTTTTGAGAAATGTCTGTTCATATCCTCTGCTCACTTTTTGATGGGGTTGTTTTTTTTCTTGTAAATTTGTTAGAGTTCTTTGAAGATTCTGGATATTAGCCCTTTGTCAGATGGGTAGATTGCCAACATTTTCTCCCATTCTGTAGGTTGCCTTTTCACTCTGATGACAGTTTCTTTTCCCATGCAGAAGCTCTTTAGTTTATTAGATCCCATTTTTCCATTTTGGCTTTTGCTGCCATTGCTTTTGGTGTTTTAATCATGAAGTCCTTGACCATGCCTATGCCCTGAATGGTATTGCCAAGGTTTTCTTCTAGGGTTTTTATGGTTTTAGGTCTAACATTTAAGTCCTTAATTCACCTTGAGTTAATTTTTATGTAAGGTGTAAGGAAGGGATCTGCTTTCAGCTTTCTACATGTGGCTAGCCAGTTTTCCCAACACAATTTATTAAAGAAGGAATCCTTTCCCCATTTCTTGTTTTTGTCAGGTTTGTCAAAGATCAGATGATTGTAGATGTGTGGTGTTATTTCTGAGGCCTCTGTTCTGCTCCATTGGTCTATATATCTGTTTGGTACCAGTGCCATGCTGTTTCGGTTATTGTAGCCTTGTAGTATAGTTTGAAGTCAGGTAGCGTGATACCTCCAGCTTTCTTCTTTTTGGTTAGGTGCAGGGGCCTTTGAAAACAGTATGCTAAGAATAGATAGGGCTCAAGGACAGTCTCTCCAATTGAACTTTTAATGAACTCCCGTAGGCGCCAAGAAGGCGGGCAGATAAGAGCATAAAGACAAGGAACTGAGTAAAAGGTTACATCTGGGTAAAGAAAGTTTGTTTTGCATTGTGTTCTTTCTGCTGACGTGAGGTTTATGGAATATAAATAAAGTGAGGCAGAGGCTCTGAGTGCAGCCGCCATGTTCTCTGTTTGTCTTTGTCTTTTGTGTCTGTTCATTCTCCACCACCCCCGGCACGGACCCCAATAAGTGGCACAGCGAGCAGGGTTTGCACGAGTGAGTAGGGGAGAACAAGAAGGGGAACCCCCTAGGACCAGGTAAAGCCCGGATATTGTTAAGGGGAACCTTCTTAAGCTTTCATTATGGGGAATTCCAGTTCCTTGGCCTCAGAATATTTAAGATTATTACAAGGGCTTTTACTTTCAATTGGAGTTGATACCAAAGAGAGAACTTTACGGAAATTGTTTGCTCATGTGGAACAACATTGCTATTGGTTTCAATATCAAACTAAAGTGCAATTAAATAAACGAGATTGGCAACAGGTTGTTAAGACCCTTCGTCAAGCGCATCAGCGCGGCGATGTAATGTCGGCACCTTTGTGGGCCCTCTGTGCCTCTATTACTCAGGCTTTGGAGCTCTTAGAGACAGACTCTGAAAAAGGGGAAGGTGGAGATGAGGAATCTTTGAAGTCTCCAATAGCCATTTCCTCTCCTTTAGATAATCCTGTAACTGATTGGGAAGGTTCTTTGTATAATGATGTGTCTCAGGAAAGGGAATCAGGAATTCAAAAGGAGCTTCAACCCGTTGTTCAATTGTTACAACAAATTTTAAAATTGCAGTTATCTCCCCCTCACCCTTCTCCTCCACCCACTCCTGTTTTTACTTTTCCCATGGCTCATCCACCCCCATCAGCACCCAAGGCGGAGGAGGAGGATAGTTTTCCACCACCACCGCCGCCGGTGGAAATGCTGCCTCGTTCAGGCACGGTTTTTACTGTCCCTGCTTCTACTGCTAAAGCTGTAATTGAGTTATTGGATTCTCAAGAGGATGAGGATACTCTACAATTGTTTCCCATTACTAGGCAAGCTTTTGGCCTTAATGATCAATTTCCTCAAGGAGGTGTGAATGTGCAGTATAATGTCCTTCAATTTAAGTTCCTTAAAGAAATGGAGGCAGCTGTTGCTAATTATGGCCCTCAATCTCCTTTTGTCATGGGGCTTTTAGATTCTTTCTCCTCTGAGAATTTGTTTTTGCCTCTTGATTGGGAGACTTTGGGGAAGGCTGTTTTGGACCGCTCTCAGTGGCTCCAGTTACGCAGTTGGTGGCTGGAAGATGCCAAAGAACAGGCCCGCCGCAATGCCACTAAAAATCCTCCAGGACCAACAGAGGAGCAATGAACAGGTACTGGTCAGTTTGCTACCGTAGCGGCTCCATCTGGGCTCGATGACATAGCATTATCACAAGTTAAAGGACATTTTTTTAAAAGCTTGGTGTAAAGTAGAACCATTGGGAAAAACTGCTTTGTCTTTCGTTAAGATTTTGCAGGGTGCTAATGAACCTTATCCTGATTTTGTTGCTCGGCTCCAAGATGCTGTAATGAAGACTGTGGGTAATGGGGCAGCAGGCAAAATCCTGATAACCACATTAGCTTTCGAGAATGCTAATCAAGAATGTCAAAGGTTGTTGCGCCCTCTAAAGGCTGCTGGAAACTTACAAATAGAAGATTTTATTAGAGTCTGTGCCATCGTGGGAGGGGCTGCCTATAACACACAATTGTTTGCTGGAGCTCTATCTAAGGCACTCATGGGAAAAAAGGGGGTTTGCTTTCAATGTGGAAAGACTGGTCATTTTAAAAAGGATTGTCGTAAGTTATCTAGTAAGAATGACTCCCCCAAAATAGGATCTAAAAGGCTTCCCACTGAGCCCTGTCGTTGTTGCGGCAAAGGGTGACACTGGACTAATCAATGTCACTCTAAAGTGGACAAATATGGTAACCCTCTAACCTCCGGATCGGGAACCTTGCAGAGGGGCCCTTCAGCTTGGGGCCCCAGCAACAATACAAGCCCTCTTCATTTGCAATTTCCAATCAGCTCGGGGGTCCAGCATCAGCAGGCCAATCAGTCAATGTTAACCCCCAATTTTCACTAACTCAACTTTTCTCTGCTACTTCTGGTAGCACCGCTGCTGATGTGTCAATTTTGCAGACCGTCGAACTCACCCCAGAAATGGGAGTTGTTAAATTGCCTACAGGTGTTTTTGGGCCATTACCTCCACATACTGTTGGATTGCTTATAAGACATAGTAGTAGTATTCTAAAGGGTTTACAAATTCATTTGGGTGTTATAGATTCTGATTATAAAGGGGAAATTCCAATTATGGCACAGGCTCATAAACCCATATCCCTTAAAGAGGGGCAACGGATTGCACAACTCCTTTTACTACCCTATTTTCAGTTTCCTTCACGGAGGCAAGAAAGAACTGGAGGTTTTGGAAGCACGGGTAAACATATTTTTTGGGAAACTTTAGTAACCCAACAAAAACCCTTGTTTCCTCTCGAAGTAGAGGACAAATTTTTCAGGGCTTGGTTGATACAGGAGCTAACGTTTCCATTATTGCCTCCGACCAATGGCCTTTACAATGCCGCCTCAGAGGTGTATCAAAGTTCTCAATCCTTGAGTTGTCGAGGGCCGGATGGTCAAATGGCCCAAGTTCAATTTTATATTGTTCCTATTGCCCTAAATTTATGGGGGCGAGATTTATTGCAACAATTTGGAGCTTTTGTTTCTATTCCTCATGTTTCTAATTCTGCCAAGAATATGATGTTCCACATGGGCTACAATCCCCTTAAAAAGTCTTTAAACATGTAGCCACTGTTCAGCAGCCTCAAGCCCTTCCCTTAAAGTGGAAAACTAATATTCCTGTATGGGTTGAACAGTGGCCTTTAACACGTGAGAAGCTTGAGGCCTTGGAAAACTTAGTTCAGGAACAATTATCCTTAGGTCATCTAGAGCCTAGTACTTCTCCATGGAACTCCCCTGTTTTTGTGATAAAGAAAAAGAACGGTAAATGGAGATTATTAACAGATCTTCGTGCTATTAATGCATGTATTCAACCCATGGGATCCTTACAACCTGGCCTTCCTAATCCTTCTATAATTCCTCAAGATTGGGGGCTCATGGTTATTGATTTAAAGGATTGTTTTTTTTTCTATTCCTTTAGATCAAAAGGATTGTGAGCGTTTTGCCTTCTCTGTCCCTGTTTTTAATAATTCTCAGCCACTTTCTCAATACCAATGGAAAGTTTTACCTCAAGGTATGTTAAACAGCCCTACCTTGTGTCAAAAATTTGTCCATCGGGCCTTGGATCCTGTTCGAAAGCGTCATCCTTCTGTTCTTTTATATCATTATATAGGTGACATTCTTCTTGCTGCACCCACCAGAGAAAAGCAGCAAGATGCTTTTGCATCATTACAAACTCAGCTTTCTTTCTACTCACTTAATGTTGCCCCAGAAAAAATTCAAGTAGATTTTCCTATTCAATATTTAGGTTATACCTTGAAAGCATGAAATATTCGACCCCCAAAAGTTCAAATTCGACGTGATCATTTTAAAACATTAAATGATTTTCAAAAGCTTTTAGGAGACATTAATTGGATGTGTCCTGTTTTAGGAATACCAACATATCAGTTACAGCATCTTTTTTCTATTCTAGAAGGAGACAGTCACTTGGACAGCTCACGTCATTTAACTCCTTTGGCTTTACAGGAACTCCAGCTTGCAGAAGAGCAACTTCAAAAGGCCCATTTACATTATATCCTTCCCGACGTTCCCCTTTCCCTTTGTTTATTTCATACTTTACTTTGTCCTACAGGAATGATTCATCAAACCAATCAGCCGCTAGAATGGATCTTTTTGTCCAATAAAACATCTAAACGCTTGACTACTTATATCGACCGTTTAGCTGAACTGATCATCAAAGGACGACATCATTGTCGACAACTTTGGGGAGGAGATCCTTCCTTAATTATTTCTCAATTCACTCATAGTCAGATCACTTATCTTCTGGCAACTTCTGATTCTTGGCAAGTTGCTTGCGCTTCCTTTGTTGGACAATTTTCTACCCAATATCCTAAGTCTCCGATCTTTTCATTTTTTAGGCAACATTCTGTGTTGCCTTTCTCTCCAATTTCTGTATATCCTGTTCAAGGTCCTACCTTTTTTACTGATGCTAATAGCAATGGTAAGGCTGGATATTGGAGTGTTCATCAATCTCGAGTTACAGTTTATCCTTATCCCTTAGTGCAACAGGGAGAATTGTTTGCTATTCTCATGGTCTTACTTGATTTCCCTACTACTAGTTGTAATATTGTTAGTGATTCTCAACACGCCGTTTATGTTACTTCTTATATTTCTCAGGCCACTTTACCTCTTTGTGCTACTTCTTCTCTTCAAAAACTCTTTTCTTTGTTATCCTCTACTTTGAGCCAACGTCGAGCTCCTTTATTCATCACTCATCTTCATTCTCATTCTCAACTTCCTAGACCATTAGTTCATGGTAATACTCAAATTGATTCACTTTTAATTGGCCACCTGCAGGCTGTAGAACAAGAACGTGCTCTACATCACACTAATAGTTCTGGCCTTCAATGATGGTTTCATTTAACTCGTAAACAAGCTCGTTCTCTTATTCGAGCTTGTCCTTCCTGTGCTCCTTTGAGCATTCCATCCTTCCATTCTGGGGTTAATCCACGAGATACTCAAATTAATCAGATTTGGCAAATGGATGTCACACATGTCCCTTCTTTTAGACAATTAAAGTATGTTCATCATACCATTAATACCATTTCTCATTTTCAATGGGCCACTCCGTTGCCATCTGAGAAAGCTGATTCTGTTATTACACATCTCTTAGCTTGTTTCGCCATCATGGGCATTCCTCTTATACTTAAAACTGATAATGCCCCTGCCTATGTCTCTCATAAATTGCAAGTTTTCTTACAGCAATACAATATTCAACACATCACCGGTATCCTGGGCAACAGTCAAGGTCAAGCCATCATTGCGCGCAAATTTAACCTTAAAAACTCAACTGCAAAAACAAAAAGGGGGAAATGAGTCCCCCAGAAACCAGATTCTGAAGGTTCTTTTTACCTTAAATTTTTTGAATCAATGGAGACAATTGCAAAACTCCGCTGCCGTAACCCATCTTTCCTCACCTCCCTCGGTGATAGTCCCCGCTGACAATTTAAGGGTTTGGCATCCTAATGAAGAAGGTAAGTATGTTCAAGGGCAAGTTCTAAAACAGGGATGGGGCTATGCTCTTGTCCTTACAGGGAGCGGGCCTGAGTGGTTTCCTACAAGACGATTCAAACCCTGTTGAAAAGAAAACTGGATTCAGCATGCATTTCTTCCTTTGTTGGATGTGCCTCGGCGGGGGACTTATTTCCCTTAGTGAGGCTTTGTATGAATATTGGACTTATATTCCCTTTCCACCCTTGTATCAGGGAGTCGCCTGGGGAGAGGCGGAAATTAAGGTTTTCACCAATGACACTACTTGGATGCCGTCCCCCTATATAGACAAGGACAACACAGAATGGGAAACGGGAATCATAAACAACACATACAAATTTGGAGTGGAAGGACTTCCAATATGCATGGAAAATAGTCCTCATTGTCTCTGAAAATCACATGAAGCCTGGGCTGTTCGCTATAATCATAGTCATGTGGCTGCTAATACTGTTATTATTGTAACTAGAAGCTTTCAGTATAATCATACTGTATATAGTAATGAGACTATTCCTAGTTCTTTACCTTTTTGTCCTAACCCAGAGGTTTCCCCTAATATTGAGGTGCTGGAGTGGCAACAATGTCGGGAAACTAAACCCCAGATTTTATTAGAATACAATGGGATGCAAATAACTGATTGGAGTGTGCACGGTGATTTTCAAACAAAATTTAGTCACATACCTTTGAAATGGCACCAGGTAAATAAAAGTATTGCCGCTGATGGTAATGAAACCTTGGTATGGCGTGAAGGAGGCCTGTCGCCACCTACGCCTCATCTTAGACACTCTTTACAAGTACAGAGTCATCTTTGGAAGTTGTTAGCTGCAGGCGATGCCATTAGCACTTTTGTGGGGAATATGTCCCTTAATCTTTCTAACCAAAATAACTCCTTTCATATTCAGTTATATTGGAATACCTCCTGATATATTATTGCTTGTGTCCATAAGCCCTACCTATTATTAGCGGAGAATTTGACATGAGATAATAATATGGAGATTGTTAATTATACAGATACGTGTACATTTTTGTCTTGCCTCAATCATTCCTGGTGACACAACTTTACTAGAGATATTTATATCCTCAGGGCTTGTAAAGAAATTTGGCTACCTGTTAACCTTATGCGACCGTGGGGGGCATCACCTCTTGAGACTTATATTTGGACTTCTCTCCAGAGAGCCCGCCATGCCCTTGGACTTATAATTGCCTCGGTGATGAGCCTTGTCGCCATCGCCTCCACTGCGGCCGTAGCAGGGCTCGCTCTTCATCAAAACATACAAAATGCTGAATTTGTGCAGCAATGGCATGAACAATCTCATGGGTTATGGCTTCAACAACGAAACATTGATTCTCAACTTGCTGAAAGATTAGACAACATGGAGCAAGCATTGACATGGCTTGGAGATCAGCTCACTGTCCTCAGTACTCGGATAACATTACAATGTGATTGGAACTCCACTCAATTTTGTATAACGCCTGTGCCTTTTAATATCTCTCAGAATTGGACCAAAATCCGAAAATTATTAATAGGCCATAAAAATATTAGTTTAGACATCCAAGAGCTCACTCAGAACATTTCTGAAGCATTTCAACAACAATTACATGTGTTGTCCGGAACCACAACCCTACAGGAGCTGGGTCAATGCCTTGCTGCCTTTAACCCATAGAACCCAGTATCAGGATGATACTGGCCTCATAAAATGAGTTAAAACATGGATTTCTACAATCTCTGAAAGTATATTGCTTTGGACACTCGGATTGGGTCTACTTCTCTTGGTGATTCGATGCTCCCTCTGTCGCCTCCAAAAACAAAAAAAACCACAGAAACAAATATGGGCTACCTTTTTAGGATTGAGGCAAAGCAAAAAGGGGGAAATGCAGGGGCCTTTGAAAACAGTATGCTAAGAATAGATAGGGCTCAAGGACAGTCTCTCCAATTGAACTTTTAATGAACTCCCGTAGGCGCCAAGAAGGCGGGCAGATAAGAGCATAAAGACAAGGAACTGAGTAAAAGGTTACATCTGGGTAAAGAAAGTTTGTTTTGCATTGTGTTCTTTCTGCTGACGTGAGGTTTATGGAATATAAATAAAGTGAGGCAGAGGCTCTGAGTGCAGCCGCCATGTTCTCTGTTTGTCTTTGTCTTTTGTGTCTGTTCATTCTCCACCACCCCCGGCACGGACCCCAATAGTTAGGATTGTCTTGGCAATATGGGCTCTTTTTTTGGTTCCATATGAACTTTAAAGTAGTTTTTTTTCAATTCTCTGAAGAAAGTCAATGGTAGCTTGATTGGGATGGCATTGAATCTATAAATTACCTTGAGCAGTATGGCCATTTTCACAATATTGATTCTTCCTATCCATGAGCATGGAATGTTCTTCCATTTGTTTGTGTCCTCTTTTGTTTTGTTGGGCAGTGGTTTGTAGTTATCCTTGAAGAGGTCCTTCACATTCCTTGGCAGTTGTATTCCTGGGTATTTTATTCTATTTGTAGCAATTGTGAATGGGAGTTTACTGATGATTTGGGTTCCTGTTTGTTTGTTATTGGTGTATAGGAATGCTTGTGATTTTTTTCACATTGATTTTGTATCCTGAGACTTTGCTGAAGTTGCTTATCAGCTTAAGGAGATTTTGGGCTGGGACGATGGGGTTTTCTAAATATACAATCGTGTCATCTGTGAACAGGGACAATTTGACTTCCTCTTTTCTTAATTGAATACACTTTATTTCTTTCTCTTTCCTGATTGACCTGGCCAGAACGTTCAACATTATGTTGAATAGGAGTGGTGAGAGAGGGCATCCCTGTCTTGTGCCAGTTTTCAAAGGGAATGCTTCCAGTTTTTGCCCATTCAGTATGATATTGGCTGTGGGTTTGTCATAAATGGCTCTTATTATTTTGAGAAACATTCAATCAATACCTAGTTTACTGAGAGTTTTTAGCATGAAGCAGTGTTGAATTTTTTTGAAGGCCTTTGCTGCATCTATTGAGATAATCACGTGGTTTTTGTCATTTTTGTCGATAATCATGTGGTTTATGTGTTTATGTGATGGATTACGTTTATTGATTTGCATATGTTGAACCAGCCTTGCATCCCACGGATGAAGCCGGCTTGATTGTGGTGGATAAGCTTTTTGATGTGCTGCCGGATTTGGTTTGCCAGTGTTTTATTGAGTATTTTTGCATCAATGTTTATCAGGGTTATTGTTTTAAAATTCTCTTTTTGTGTGTGTGTGTCTCTGCCAAGCTTTGGTATCAGGATGATACTGGCCTCATAAAATGAGTTAGGGAGGCTTCCCTCTTTTTCTATTGATTGGAATAGTTTCAGAAGGAATGGTACCATCTCCTCTTTGTATCTCTGGTAGATTTCAGCTGTGCATCCATCTGGTCCTGGACTTTTTTTGGTTGGTAGGCTATTATTGCCTCAATTTCAGAACGTGTTATTGGTCTACTCAGAGATTCAACTTCTTCCTGGTTTAGTCTTGGGAGGGTGTATATGTCCAGGAATTTATCCATTTCTTCTAGATTTCTAGTTTATTTGCATAGAAGTGTTTATAGTGTTCTCTGATGGTAGTTTTTATTTCTGTGGGATTGGTGGTGATATCCTCTTTATCATTTTTTATTGCATCTGTTTGATTCTTCTCTCTTTTTTTCTTTATAGATCTATAAATTTTATTAATCTTTTCAAAACACAGCTCCTGGATTCACTGATTTTTTGAAGGTTTTTTTGTGTCTCCATCTCTTTCAGCTCTGCTCTGATCTTAGTTATTTCTCACCTCTGCTAGTTTTTGAATTTGCTTGCTCTTGCTTCTCTAGTTCTTTTAATTTTGATTGTAGGATGTCAATTTTAGATCTTTCCTGCTTTCTCCGTGGGTGTATAGTGCTACAAATTTCTCTCTACATACTGCTTTAAATATGTCCCAGAGATTCTGGTATGTTGTGTCTTTGTTCTCATTGGTTTCAAATAAAATCTTTATTTCTGCCTTCATTTTGTTATTTACCCAGCAGTCATTCAGGAGCAGGCTGTTCAGTTTCCATATCTTGTGGATTTGAGTGAGTTTCTTAATCCTGAATTCTAATTTGATTGCACTGTGGTCTGAGAGATAGTTTGTTTTGATTTCTGTTCTTTTACATTTACTGAGGAGTGCTTTACTTCCAATTATGTGGTCAGTTTTAGAATAAGTGCAACGTGAGAAGAATGTATATTCTGTTGATTTGGGGTGGAGAGTTCTGTAGATGTCTATTAGGTCCACTTGATGCAGAGCTAAGTTCAAGTCATGGATATCCTTGTTAACTTTCTGTCTCATTGATCTGTCTGATGTTGACGGTGGGGTGTTAAAGTCTCCCATTATTATTGTGTGGGAGTCTAAGTCTCTTTGAAGGTCTCTGATGACTTGCTTTATGAATCTGTGTGCTCCCATATTTCTTGGAGGCTTTATTTGTTTCTTTTTAGTCTTTTTTCTCTAACCTTGTCTTCTCACTTTATTTCATTAATTTGATCTTCAATCAGTGATACCCTTTCTTCCACTTGATCGAATCAGCTACTGAAGCTTGTGCATGCATCACGAAGTTCTCATGCCATGGTTTTCAGCTCCGTCAGGTCACTTGAAGTCTTTTTCAAGGTTTTCAGCTTCTTTGTGATGGGTTTGAGCATGCTCTTTTAGCTCTGAGAACTTTGTTATTACCAACCTTCTGAAGCCGACTTCTATCAACTCATCAGAGTCATTCTCCATTCAGCTTTGTTCCATTGCTGGTGAGGAGCTGTGATCCTTTGGAGGAGAAGAGGCGCCCTGGTTTTTAGAATTTTCAGCTTTTCTGCTCTAGTTTCTCCCCATCTTTGTGGTTTTATCTACCTTTAGTCTTTGATGTTGGTGACCTACAGAAGGGGTTTTGGTGTATATGTCTTTTTTGTTCATGTTGCTTCTATTCCTTTCTGTTTGTTAGTTTTCTTTCTAACAGTCAGGTCCTTCAGTTGCAGGTCTGTTGGAATTTGCTGGAGATCCACTCCAGACCCTATTTGCCTGGGTATCACCAGTGGAAGCTGCAGAATGGCAATTATGGCAGAACAGCAAATATTGCTGCTCGATCCTTCCTCTGGAAGCTTCATCCCAGAGGAGCACCCACCTATATGAGATGTCTGTCAGCCGCTACTGGGAAGTGTCTCCCAGTTAGGCTACAAGGGTATCAGGGATCAACTTGAGGAGGCAGTCTGTCCATTCTCAGAGCTCAAATGCCATCCTTGGAGAAGCACTGCTCTCTTCATAGCTATCAGGCAGGCATGTTTAAGTCTGCAGAAGCTGTCTGCTGCCTTTTGTTTATCTATGCCCTGCCCACAAATGTGAAGTCTATAGAGGCAGTAGGTCTTGCTGAGCTACAGTGGGCTCTGCCTGGTTCGAGCTTCCCAGCCACTTTCTTTAGCTACTCAAGCCTCAGCAATGGTGGACACACCTCCCCCAACCAGGCTGCCAACTTGCCGTTTGATCTCAGACTCCTGTGCTAGCAGTGGGCAAGGCTTTGTGGGCATGGGACCCACCGAGCCAGGCATGGGAGAGAATCTCATTGTCTGCTGGTTGCTAAGACCTTGAGAAAAGCACAGTATTTGGGCAGGAGTGTCCTGTTTTTCCAAGTACAGTCTGTCCCAGTTTCCCCTGGCTAGGAAAGGGAAATTCCCCAACCCCTTGTGCTTCCTGGGTGAAGCGACACCCTGCCCTGCTTTGGCTTGCCCTCCATGGGCTGCTCCCACTGCCCAACAAGTCCCAATTAGATCAGCCAGGTACCTCAGTTGGAAATGCAGAAATCACCCGTCTTCTGCCTCAATCACGCTGGGAGCTGCAGACCAGAGTTTTTCCTATTCGGCCATCTTGGAATGGATTTCTGATTTTTACAAATCTTTTATAATCTTCTAGAATTTTTGATATAGAGCAGATTAGCATCTTAAGAAAACCTTGTTGTGCTTTCATTTAAACCCTTAAAGAAAAATCATATGATATTCCTTTGAATTTAGCTAATATGTTTACACAGAGTTTTCTTTCACAAAATTAATTTATATGGTATTTTTAAAATTTGCTTAAAAATTTCACTTTATTTAATTTAAGACAATCTTTTATTCCTAGGGAAAAATGTAGAATTTTATACCTTATAATTTTTTATTAAAAAATTTTACTGTTTTTACACACATTGCTTGCAAATACATTTTTAGTAGTCTCAATTACATGTTATAATGGTAGCTTTTCATAATTTTAACATTAATGTAAAATCTGGTAAGTTGTTTTAATTATGTGCTAGGAGCAGATAAAGTCTGACTTCTACCAGTACAGTTAGAGGCATGGTTAGTTTTATATGTCACCAGGCCTTACTAATTGTGAAACTGGCAGGTTGACAGTTCTTAAAGGCTAAAGAAGCAGTTTACAACATTAAAATATTTAGTAAACCTACTATTTGACCTGCATAATTTAGACCACCTATTTACATTTGTAAGATATTTGTATTCTACAAGAATGTTTTTATTTCTTAAAGTTACATGAACCAAGAGGCATTAGAGCCTTTAATTTTGTCTTAATATTTTATCTAAGTGCTTATTTGTAGACCAATTAATTAGAGGGTTTTATTATAGACATCACATAAAACACATATATAACCATCTAGACGGACAGAAGAAGATCAGTAACTATAAGATTTTTTGTTTGCCAATTTTCTAATTGGATTATTGGTCTCTGGTTGAGGACCTTTATGAACAGGGCTAGGGGCCAGGTATGGTGGCTCTGCCTGTAATCCCAGCACTTTGGGAGGCCGAGGCAGGTGGATCACGAGGTCAGGAGATCGAGACCATCCTGGCAAACACGGTGAAACCCCATCTCTACTAAAAATACAAAAAAAAAAAAAAAATTAGCTGGGCATGGTGGCAGATGCCTGTAATCCCAGCTACTTGGGAGGCTGAGGCAGAAGAATTGCTTGAACCCAGGAGGCAGAGGTTGCAGTTAGCCAAGATTGCACCATTGCACTCCAACCTCGGTGACAGAGTGAGACTCTGCCCCAATTAAAAAAGAAAAAAAGAACAGGGCTAGGAATACGGTTTCCAGGGCCTAATAAGCAAGCATACCTAGAAGAAAAAGACATATTTTGAGAGGACTTATTTACTTTTAATTCTAGGGCTTTCATAACAAAAATAAATAAATAAATAAAAAGCCAAATTTCTTTTAAAATGTAATTTGTGGTGGCTTTTTTGTTTTCTTGAGGAGTCCCAGGCCTCCAGATGTTATTTTAGGGCCTTCTATGCTTGCATCAACAGTGACAAATAAAAGTGGAGAAAAGTAATTAAGTGAGAAAAAAAAATCCTCTTCCAGGAAAACAGGTTTTTTAAAGATAAAAATAGAAAGGCTTTTTGAATATATTGATAGGTTGGATATTCACTTTTCATTTAGGCAAGTGCACTTGAAAAAAGGTTTTTTTAATTAATCAAAACTTTACAGAGTATATAAACAGTGATTCTTATTATTTCCTTTACCAGTTTACACCACTACCTGTTTACAATCCTGTTTAGGCTTCTTAGTTTCCTCTGGGAGAAAGTGTCTGAGTTCAGGCAAGGGCAGGTTTTCAACTGGAATGCAGATAACTTTAGCAACAAAGCTTGATATTTGAAGAGGTGATTATTAGCCAGAGGCTTCCCTTAGAGGACAGCAGTCCAATGTGGGAATGCAAACAGTTATTTCCCATTGTTAGCTTCATGGCCTTTGGTACCAACAAGCCACCACTAAAACTGCTCAGAGGCAGGCTGGCCATCTTCTATCCATCAAGTCAAGTTTCTTGCTTAGATAACCCATTGGTTGTTTAGCTGGACCTTGAGCCTTAGTTAAAACTCCCATGGTCATTCACTTCGTTTTTGATACATAGAGATTAAATTCCTTTGTTATGAAAGAACTGAGGGTTGGTGCTTTAAGTAAGACTGGCTTCAGTTGGTTAAAGGCTTTTTAGTATTAGGTTCCCAAGTTAGCAAGAGAGTTTTAGGTGCTTCAGGGTTTTTTTAATATGATGGTATAAAAGATTAGCTATTTCACCATTCCTAGGTGCCCAGAGTTTGCAAAAACCAGTAATGTCTAAGACCCCTCCAACTGTTTAATAGTTTTGGGAAAGGCAATGGAGAAAATGAGTTTAATTCTTTCCTTACCTGGTGTGAGTTTAATTCTTTCCTTACCTGGTGTTCTGGTACCTTCTGACTACACCTATCTACTTTACTGCATTTTGACAGAGCTGAGCTTTAAATTTTGAGAGCCTATATTTCCTTTCAGCTAAAAAATTGAGGAAAACCTTAGTGCCTTCCTGAGACCTCCTCAGTTGGGGCACAGAGAAAAGTGTTATTTAAATACTGCAAAGTTTCAACTTGAGGATAAGAAAACCTAGAAAGATGTTTGAACAGGGCCTGTTTTAGCAACTTCCTTCTGATATTAGAGTCTGCCTAAGTAATAAACCTTTTTTATTGAATTGGAACACAGGGAGGTGTGTTTTCCTAAAGTTTTTCTCAGTCTTTTCAAAATGTCCTTGGGATTTTTATCTGGTTTCTGATTTAACAAGGACAGGTTAGAGTAATTAACATGCTTGATTATGGTTCTTTGCAAGCTTTCTAATACGCACATCAGACAGTCTTTTATTTTCCACTTCTCTATAGGATCACAAGGGCTCCAATTAGGATATTTAAGGGGCTTTGTTTTTATTCTTATTGCAAATGGGGATTCTGTCACTTTATTTTCCCCTTTCGACTGAGTTTCTTTTCTGACTGGCTATGGGAAAACTACTGTTTGTTTTTCAGTTTTTTTTGCTGCCCGTAAGCCTGCCTGTTTCTTAACAGTTAGGGTTTGGCTTAAAAGCAGCATAGCATCTCTCCACGTAACATTAAACACTTGGGTTAAATTTTGGAAAGACTCTATATATGTATCGGGGTTATCACAGAACTTGCCTGGGGCTCATTTTATTTTTTTAAGGTCCTGCAATGAGAAGGAAACTTGAATCCTAGGAACACCATGTCTATTGGGCATTTTCTGTAGGGGAAACAGTGATGTTGTGGGTTTCTTGAGTGGCATTACCAGAGGAGCTGATGATATATGGGTATTGAGGGTCCAAAATATGGGAGGCTGGTAGGGCACCCAGAAGTTGCATTTGAGGGTTCCCCAAGGGTTTGTACCTCAACTTTTGGGAATTATATTTTGTAGGCTTGTCTGATATGGCTGCCAAGAGGGCAGATTTAATTTTACGATGCTTACAAAGATCTGGGTTTTCTCACAGAGCAAAGAAAGATCTATTTGTTGGATAGTGTTGAAATTAATGTTTCCTATAGAAAATCAGGCCTCCTGTCTCTAAGATGGTCATGGATTTGTGCAATAGAATATAAGCCATTTTTTCTTTCGAGTTTCAGGGTTAAAGAAGTTCCAGTGTTTCAGAATGCACTAGAGGGGAATGCAGACTGTAGATGGTTTGTTACCTATCTAGAGAAATAGGGGAGACAAGGCATTCCTCAGTCCCCTTTCTCTTTTCAGTGTGGCCTATGGTGGAAGGAAATAGAAAAAGGGCATACCACTTCTCAACTTTCCTTTTACTCCTCTGGGTCCCAGCAACCATCATAGACGTTACCCACATATGCAAGCATGACCTTCACCCAAGGGTCCGGAGGAGTTCATCGGCAGGACACGTTATGTTCACCTTCTCACCTAGCTTTCCATGCTGCTGGTTTTCTAGGCCCACTCAGCCCAAAAGGCTCTCAAGGTACTCCAGTGGCTGAGGAGAGATTATGCAGTTGTTGGATTTGGGCACTATACTTTTATAGAGGGAATGCCCTAATACCATTTTTGGCTTCCCTTGCTATGGCCCCAGGAAGACATCAGAATCCCAGAGAGTGGGACCGATTTACTTTCAAACATAAAATTCCTTTTCTGTTTAAATTCGAATGTAGTTTGATGAGGAACAGGTGCCTTAAAAATCTGCGAAAATTGAAGATTTGTTTTGCTAGCATGGCTTTCTTCCATCTGTTGAAAGTTGAGTTTTTCTGTTTACAAATAGGGCATGAGGCCTTATTACTGATAAAGGGAGGTAAAAGGGAAAATAATTGGGGAACTGTAAGTTTTGGACAGAGCATTGACAAGGCTTCCCATGGAGAATAATCCCATTCCACTAGGGATGCTGTAAAATTAGAAATGCTAGGTAAAAACTCCAACTTTATATTTTTAGGCAAAAGTTAGAATGAGGATTGGGGTTTGATAGGCTGTTCCTACAGCATAAGCTCCAGAACAAAAAAATGAACTTGTCTCATAAAGGAACTGTTTAGATTCATTGGACAGTGCTGAGCTTTCACATGGAGAGAAAAAACAAACCAAATGCAAAGAAGGGTATTTACTCAGGGCGAAATATTATTTCATACAGTGCATGAATGTTTATTACTGGGGGACAGGAAGGCCCTTATTAAGTAAAAATTTAAAGGGATTTTGAAATCTCCCTGTTGCTAGGAAATTACAAAAAATAACTCTGAGTTACATATCTGATTACCAAGACACTGACTGACTTTGGTCAGCTTGATTATATCCATAGGCTGTAAAAATGTTCACAACATTGCATACAAAGAATGGATAGGAGAAATGATATCCACAAAAAAAAAAGAAGAATAAAATGAAATGGAAAAAAAAGACTAGAAGTTATTGTGCCAATGCCCTCATTGGCTATTGGGGACTGGAGTCAGTCCAAGGGCTTTTAGATAACACTGAGGTATAGACTCAGCCAGAAACCTTCAGTTGCCCTAAGACCTCCTTTCAATTCCAAACAATGGGTAGGCCCTTCGTGAAAGGAACTGAATTAGAACAGAGTCAATGTTTCCAAGGTTGTTTTTGAGAGAAAAAAAACTTAGGACAAGAAGCCTCAGAAAGTAATCGAGGACAAGGAGCCTGACTCCTAATCACCCTTTTGATGAATTCCTTTCTCCCTGGCCAACACACCAAAATATGTTGTAGTTTTACCAATGCACCAAGATGTAACAACCTCTGTTGTTTGAGATAATACCCAGAATTCTTTGTGCTACATTCAAGAAGATTAAGGAGTGTGGACACAAGGGTGACGTTGGAGCAAAAGTTTAATATGCAAAGAGAAGAAAGCCCTACTCCAGCAGAGAGGGAGGGAGGCCTCAATGGGTTGCCCACTATAAGGCTGGGATCCATGGTTTTTATAAACTGGAATGGGAAAAAATTGTGCTTAGTTTGTGGGCTGTCTTAGAGAATGTGTGACTCAGCTTGGCCTGGGGCCTTGGCCTGGGACCAATCGGGGGCTGAAGTAACGATTCATAAAGGCTGCTCAGGTTGGCCCAGAACCTGTTAGAAGCTGAAGCCAAAGCTTGGCCTAAGACCTTTGCCCATGACCAATCAAGGGCTCAAGTAATAATTTATAAAGACCAGACTCCTCACAGTTAAAAAAGAAAAGAACATGTCCACTGGAACCCATCAAAACCCACTGTGTTCATGCCCATAAAAAAAGAAAAAAACTTTTTTCTGGGAGCCCACTATACAAAGAACAAAGACATTTCTATGTCAGGCCTTGTTCCCTTTTCTAAGTAAGCCAGAAGTGTGTGCAAATTTTTATCTAAATGGGCTTTAGGTTCTCCTACTTGTGCATCCGAAGGCATGAGTCCAGGCGCAACCCCCTGTACTAGTTCCCTTAATAGTGCCTGGAGCTTATTTTTTTTCCAAGCTGCTTTTTATGTTATGTGGGGATAAGGCACTAACCTGCGGGTTGGGGGCTCTCCATAAACCCTTCCCTTGCTATCTACCTAAGGCACACTAGCTAACTTCTCTCAGTGCTAGTAAGATTAAGTTCCTTAAAACTTTGAAAACATGTTTTAGTTTTACCTTAGTTTGGAAAGCCAAATTTGGTCAAAAGTAAATATAACAACATTCTTCCATATAAATCATTTCAGAATTGAATATTCAGAACGTTAAATTTGATATATGTATTTGACTGTCAAATTTTTTTAAAAGTTGAATAGATAGAAAGTGTAGTGAAGGTGAAACACGAGAGATAAATTATGATAAATAAAGAGATAAATAAATTTTATGATAAATTATTTTGTGGTCATTTAAATTTTCAATTTAGCAGTGTTGACTGTGTTCAAAATGTGAATATTGACATATCAGAGAAAAAATGTTAACAATAAAAAATACAAAACAAAGCCTGATACTGTTAATGGCTTTTGTGAAACCTCAGTTGTTGTCTTAGTTTGAAAAAAATTTAAACAAGAGACAAACAAAAAAGAAGATGCAGCATAGAGTAATTTATTGCAAAGGAGTAGGACTATTTTTAAGGTTAGGTGCAGAATACCCAGTACACCTTGAGAGAGAAGGGATTCAGGGCGGGTTGTTTACAGGAATGAGAAAACGAAGACTGGAATGAGGGACTTTATGGGAGTCTTATGTAATTTTTATAAAGAGGTGAAAAGTAGTGTTATTAGTAAGCATGTTTTGGGTGGCCCTCTTGTTACACAGACACAGTAGCTGTACCTGCTTGTTCATATTTCAGATCTCACTAGCATCTTAAATCTCCATTCACAGGTTTGCTTTTACTATTATAACGAGTAAAAGGTCATTTTGAGGAAAGGTAAAATCAAAATGTTCATGCTCTTTACAGGGGAGTTTCTCTATTGGAGAGAGCTTTGCTTGAATAAGCTGGAATACAATGCAAATGCTGGGGTTTATTGGGTTGGCAATATGCAACCACTGTACAATGGCCATGTTTGCTGCATCCCAAAGACATAGTCACTTTCTTGACTACTCATCCTTCCTCAATAGTACTTATCTTGATTTATTCCATACTACCAGCTCTGAGACTAAGATTTAGCTGTTATATCAACATTGTCAACAGTGGGAAAATTAAAATTTTTAAATCAATCATATTTGAGCTTGATTTGGGTAATTAGCTGTGTGCCCAGGAAAAAATTCTTTACATCATTGGAGCTTTGATCTTCATTATTAACCAAAAATACTATTTTCCCACAACTGTTTTAATTCATACACGGTAGCTGTAAGTATTTTTTACTGAAAGTCTTGTCTAAATAATATGTATTTCAGAATAAGAATAAAACCATATATATTTCAAAATATTTTATTATAAGAGAGTGGGTATCTTTTGTCATATGTAATGTATTTATTTTTTCTAAAAATGCCAAAATAAGAATTTGATGATTTGTTCTGAATAACAGGTTAAGGGTTTCTACATCGTGACTTTGCTAATTTTTGCACATGGTTTTGACAACTACTGTTGAATTGAGGTTGAATTTTAAAACCACTGTTGTTTAGCTTGTGTGGTTTTTGGTTCATTTGGGGAACCAAATATATTAGGCATGGACTGTTTGGGTAACTTGGCTTCATTTCTGCTCTCTTTCTATTATTACATAGGGAGCTTTAGAAATGACTAGGATTCAAAGAAGGTTGGTTTGGAAACAAGCAACAGAAAATCCCAGAAAAGACTGAGGGAAATAGCTACTGAATAGTGCCTTTTAGTGAGATTTATACATGAAACAGAGTTTAATGAAATTCATAAAATTATTGCAAGCTGTTAAATTTAGAAACTAACTGCAAACAACATATTAGACACTTGCTTAGTTTGTCTATGGCATGTGTAGCTTGGGGAAGCTGACATTACAGACAAGAGTACTGCTACTGTAACAAGATATGGAACAAATACTAATGTGTTTGTAAATATTCCCTTTCATTCTGGCTCAATACTTTCAGCACAACTATGTGTAATTCCAGAGACTCTGTTCCACCAAATCAAAGTCATGGTGTTTTCAGCTTTTTATGTTCATTTTTACCCAGCAAGATTCCTAGTAGATATCGTTATATTGAGGTACCCCAGGCAACTGCTGATTCTTAGAAATGACCACCCTATCTCATTTTTTTTTGTTTCACATGTTCTGTTATTGAGTCCCTCTCACTCCATATTTAAGCCTTAATCAGGCTTCAGTTTGGAAGAAACAGAGGAATGGGTTGCCGTATATGTTTAGTTGAGAATCAGGATCCTCTTGAGTATAAGGACTTTTACATTTATTACTCATAGTACAAAGCAGTATTTATAAGATGTGGACATGTTCATTCAAATTAAAGATAGTTTTTATTAGTATGCCAGTGTGGCAAAATAACTGTATAAAGTTCACACAATGGTCTGTTTCATACTCTTCTAAAACAAGGATCAATATGTATGCACTGCTGGGTCTTAGTTTTTTTCGGGGGGTGGTGGGGCGTAGGCTTTTTGTTTATTTACATTTTTAAAGTTGTTTTTTCCTAATTATGATAATGTTAAGCTACAGAAAGCTTACCAAAAGCTCTATTTTACTACATTTTTTTAAACCAAAAGTCCAAATACTAAAGCATTGAAAGTGACATTCTCGATTGCCATTTTTCATTTGATGTGTCTACACTTATTACTACTGCCTATCTTTTACCAACTCTTAGAATTGCTAGACATAATTTTTTGACAAAATGGTTAATTAGAAAGACATATTATTTATAGTTTTATTCCATAGTTACTAATGAAGTTAGCATTTTTCATAAGTTTGTGCTTTAAGACTTGCCATCTGTCCTACTTTTAATGTTTTCCATTCCTTGTTTATTCATACATATTCTGTAATATGTATTTTCTAAATACTAATTTTTTGTACTATGTGTTTTTAAGCTATTTTCCCCCAGTTATGGTTTGCCTTTTCACCATCTTTATTAAAACATGTTTTAGGCCAGGCGTGGTGGCTCAAGCCTGTAATCCCAGCACTTTGGGAGGCCAAGACGGGCGGATCACGAGGTCAGGAGATCGAGACCATCCTGGCTAACACGGTGAAACCCCGTCTCTACTAAAAATTACAAAAAACTAGCCGGGCGCGGTGGCGGGCGCCTGTAGTCCCAACTACTCGGGAGGCTGAGGAAGGAGAATGGCGTGAACCCAGGAGGCGGAGCTTGCAGTGAGCTGAGATCCGGCCACTGCACTCCAGCCTGGGCGGCAGAGCGAGACTCCGTCTCAAACAACAACAAAAAAAGACATGTTTTATGTTTTTGATAATCAAAAATTCTTAAAATTGGTATAGTCTAATTCATAAATATTTTAGTGCATTTTTTTTTTTTTTTTTTAGATAAAGTCTCATTCTATCACCCAGGGTGGAGTGCAATGGCGCAACCTCAGCTCACTGCAATCTTTGCCTCCTGGGTTCAAGCGCTCTTCATGCCTCAGCCTCCTTAATAGCTGGGACAACAGACATGCACAGCACACCCTGCTGATTTTTGTGTTTTTAATTGAGATGGGGTTTTACCATGTTGGTCAGGTATCCCGGCCCACGGGATAATCAGTGTAGGCCCTGGAGGAGGGGGTGGGAATTTGGGGAACAAGAGACACGAGAAATGGAGACAAGACAGTGCTCTGATTAAGTCTCGTTTAATGGTGGTAATGCAATGCCTTATATACATTTGGAGGGGAAGGGGTTGGGCTAAGGCGGAAATGACCTCATTGCGGAAGGCGTGGCCAGATAGGCTTCGGTTTCTCCGGTCGGACGTCGTGTTGCGCCTGCGCTGTCAGGTAGTCTTTTTGTGGGCACGGGAAAAATGAATGAAGAAGAAGCGGGAAGAGCGCCATCTTTTAATGGCGGTATTAATACAGGGAAGAAGGTAAATCTAGGGAGAAGGTGTGGGGTGGAAATGAATATAGCTCAGGCGTTTAATCTTTAATTATTATTCGCTATGGCCGGGGCGTGCAGCTCGAGACAGGTCCCCCTTTTTATATTTTTATGACAAGAAAACTCCTTGGGAACTGCGCCTGTCTTAGGTTGGGTCAACTCACCCCCAACTTCTAGGCCCGTCATGGGATAAGGCAGCAGCAAGGGCGGCCCTCCTGTGTTAGGCTCCGATGGAGATAGTGTCCTCTTACCCGTCATTGACTGTCCAGTTCAGCACACAGGGGAGGTGGTCTTATTGAGGTAAATAAGACTCACCATTTTCAGTCGTCTCAAGACGATGATAATGAACCTGTATAGGTTTGGCCTGGAAGGCCTCGATTTGTTGTCTGACAAATGCCATAAGCTTATTAAGGATTATAGGCCTGAGAGTGAGGAAGAGTAGAAGAGTGAGTAAAGGACCAAGAAACGGCAGGAGATAGGGGAGAAGTCCATCGAGTCCAGTCCATAGTGGATTGGCGGCCAGGCCTTTTCTGCGCTTTTCTAGTTCTTCTTGCAAAGTTTTTATCTTATCTCTGACGATTCCGGATTTGTTGGCGTAAAAACAGCACTTTTCCTGTAAAGCCAAACATATCCCTCCCTGTTCTGCCGTTAACAAATCTAGACCTCTTCTATTTTGGAGAACTACTTCAGCTAACGAGTCTACTTGGTCTTGTAAATCTTGTATAGTACTGGATAAGGTCTGTACATCTGAGATTAATTGATTGGATAATTTAGTATATTGGGTTAGTGAGACTCCTAGGCCTGTGGCTCCTGTAGTAAAAGCAGTGGTGATTCCTAGTCCAGCCAACAAGGGAATAAATTGTATGGCTCGTTTCGGTCTATAAATAAAATGTTCAATAGCGGGGATGGGGATAGGTTCATCTCCAGGGATGATATCAATGTCGGGGAGAAGAGTGGCCAGAACACAAAGCCCTGTCCAATTTGTAGGTAGATACGTATATGCCATGTTGTTTCCACAAACGAAAACCGAGCCATTTATAGCACACAAAGGGTTGGTGGCATTGATTATGGAAGTACAGTTGCCAAACACAACATAGCCTAAATCAATTTCTTTAGTGTTATTATATGATGGTGAAAAGAGGCAAGAGGAATTAGAAAACGTCATCGGTTGAACTAAGGGGGGGGGGCAATAGGACAGGAATTATTTACTAAGGATTCATTTGAGTAATTGACATAGGGCAATGAAAGGTTAGGTATGGCTAGAGGAATAGGGGGGCCCATTTTAAGACAAAGCCAACAATCGTGGGCCAGGCTTGTATTGGACATTTGAAGTAAATTGTAAGTAGCATTGAGGATATCAAAGGTTTGGGCATCGAGCCTAAAATTATCTCTAAGCTCAGGCAGGGCTAAAGGGTGATATTGAAGTTCAGGATATGGAGCTTTATGAATTTCTTCTAATTTTTTCTGGATGGTTTTAATTCTTGCAATATCTAATGGGCCTCCTCCATCAGAAATGTGAATGGGGGCGGTAGTGCTCCAACAAACAGGCTTTCCTTTTTGGCCGTTACAAGGCGATTGTACAAGTTTATTAGTGGATCCTAATACTTGTACGTCATTGATGCCTCCAGTTTGTGTTTTTAGTAACGTGGCCGTATAATATGTTCTATTGCCTGATTTGCATTGTTGATAGGAGGTATAACAGGAACTATGTACAGAAGATTGGAAAGAGCTACAAGGGCATTCTAGGAGCGGCCCGCTAGGTGAGGTATCTCTTGGGGTAGACTTACATTTCCATAACTGGTTTGGCATTAGGTAAGCTGTCTTGCCCGTGCAGGTCACCTGGGTGATTCTATCTGACGGAGGTTCAGATATTTGTCCCCCTCTGCAGTCACAAGGCTGGCCGTATTGTTTTCGTAATAATTCTTTTGCCTTACGAGGGTCACCAAAACCTGCATAGACTGTCACTATGTTATATAGAGCGATTATTCTCCAAAGGAATTTCATGTTAGGCTTCATTTTCTGAAAAACAAGAAGGAAAGAACTTCTCAGGGAGATTTATCTTCCCTGGACTGACAATGGTTATGATTTATTTGTCTTACCAATCTTTCAGGCAGCCATCTGGCTGCATCATTTTTTTGTGAGAAGATGCATACTGAGCCTCTTCCCCAAATTAAAACTGGATCGGGGCCATGCTATGAACTATCAAGTGGATCTTTCCATTTTACCATTGCAAACTGTTTTTGAGATTCAGGATGCCAGAAACGGTCGGCAGCCGATTTTCCATGACTGTCCAAATTTTAAAAATTAAGGATAAACAGGGCATGATTGAGTATGTTTCTGGGGGTACCCTTCACGGGGTACCAGCTCCCCCCTTTTAATTTTGTGATAATAGTTTTTAATCACAGATGAGCTCTTTCTACTATACCTTGTCCTTGGGGATTATAGGGAATGCCTGTGGTATGTTTAATTTGTAGGGTATTACAAAATTGTAAGAAGGTTTTGGCTATATAACCAGGGCCATTATCTGTTTTGATTTGTTTGGGTATTCCTAAAATAGAAAAGCAGTGTAATAAATGAGCTATGACATGTTTGGTGGCCTCTCCTGTTTGGAGAGTTGCACTGATGAATCCACTATAGGTGTCTATGCATACATGGATATATTTTAGTTGACCGAGTTCTAAGTGGTGAGTAACGTCCATTTGCCAAATCTCGTTGGGGATGAGTCCTCGGGGGTTAACTCCTAGATGGGGAACAGGTAAATATGTTATGCAGTTGGCGCATTGTTTAACTATTTGTCGAGCTTGTTCTCTGGTAAGTTTAAACATAAGTCTTAAGGTTTGGGCGTTTAAATGATGTAAGGCATGTGCTTTTTGCGCTTGTTGCAAATTGTCTGTAGTGACTGTGGCTATAGTTTTTGTTGCCATGTCAACTGTTGCGTTACCTTGTGTTAGAGGTCCCGGTAATCCTGAATGTGCTCTAATATGCCCAAGAAAAAAGGGAGTAGTCCTTTTTCGGATAAGTTGTTGACATTGTAAAAATAGGTTAGCTGTGTCTGAAATATGTTTAATTTGAGACACGGTCTCTAAGAGGGGTATTGAATGAGCCAGGTAGGCGCTGTCTGTATAAATGTTAAGTGGCTGACAAGGAAAAGCTGATGGTGCTGCAATTATAGCTTGCAATTCGACCAGCTGAGCTGATGTATAAGTGGTCTGGAATTTAACGACTACATTATTGTAAGTGTAAGCGGCAAGTCCTGTGGAAGATCCATCAGTGAAAATTAGTAATGCGTCATTGAGAGGTTCTTTACTGGTAATATGGGGAAATACAAACGCATGAAGTTTACAAAATTGAATAAGTTTGTTAGGTGGGTAATGGTTGTCAATCGCGCCAGTATAAGAAGCGCAAGCAATTGGCCAGGCTTCCGTATTTTGTAACAGCCAATGGATGCGTGATTGAGTGTAGGGCTGTATAATGGTAGAGGGTTCTATTCCAAAGTATTTTCTACTGTTTTCTCTTCCCAAGATAATTAGATCAGCTATGGCATCATAATAAGGCAACAAAACCTTTTTAGGGGAGGAGGGCAGGTGTACCCACATAATGGGATTGTTCTGCCAAAATAGGCCAGTAGGGGTTATTTTTGTGTTAAAAATAAGGAATATTAATGGCCGAGAATAATCAATACCGGTAACAAATTGTGTTGCAATGGCATGTTCTACCTGTTGGAGTGTTATTAATGCTTCTTTAGTAATGGACCTGGGGGATTTTGGATTAGAGTCTCCTTTTAATATATCAAAAAGAGGTTTTAACTCTCCTGTGGTGAGCTTTAAGTACGGTCGAAGCCAATTTATGTCTCCCAGTAATTTTTGGAAATCATTTAAAGTTTTTAAATGATCACGACGTATAACGGCCTTTTGATTAATGATTTTGGGTCCATTAATCTGGAAACCAAGATAAGTGTATGGATCTTGTAATTGTACTTTTTCTGGGGCTATCTGTAGTCCGGCTGCTGTTAACTCTTGTTTGAGTTGGGCAAAGCACTGTAAGACTTGTTCGCCAATTTCTCCTGCTATTAAAATATCATCCATATAATGTATAATATACATTTGTGCCCATGTTTTTCTGACTGGCTCTATAGCGGCAGCTACATATTTTTGACACAAGGTAGGACTATTGGCCATACCCTGAGGTAAGACTTTCCATTGATAGCGCTTCATTGGTTGTTTAAAATTTGTAGATAGAAGACTAAAGGCAAATCTTTTCTGGTCAGCAGGGTGAAGGGGAATTGTAAAAAAGCAATCTTTAAGGTCAATAATGATTTTAAAATATTTTTGAGGAATCGCAACCGGTGAAGGCAATCCTGGTTGTAAGGCACCCATAAGGATCATAGTGATATTTACTGCTCTTAAATCTTGTAAGAGTCTCCATTTACCAGACTTCTTTTTAATAACAAAAATAGGTGTATTCCAAGGGGAATTACTTTCCTCGATATGTCCTGCTGCTAGTTGTTCCTGCACTAACTGTTGGGCAGCACTTAGTTTATCATTGAGTAAAGGCCACTGATCAACCCAAACGGGCTCATCTGACTTCCAAGTAATGGGGTCAGCGCACCTTTGGGGTGCAGGTATGTCAGTGGCCTGAGCTAAAAATTTCCAAACCCCTTTTTATCAAGTTGTCCTGAAACCAGTATAGGCTGTGGGATACCGTTCTCTCCTTTTCCAAGACCTTTACCAGGGGTGTATCCTTGAGTTAACATTTGTGCAGTAACTATATCATTTGGACTACACATTATAATTTTCATTTGAGAGAGCAGATCTCGCCCCCAAAGGTTAACAGGTAGGTAAGGGATGACAAATGGCTTAATGAGGCCTGAATTATTTTCTTTATCTGTCCATGTTAGGTATTTAGAACTTTGTTTAGGATTACTGCTTTGTCCAATTCCTCTCAAGTGAGTTAAAATTTCTGTGGTAGACCAATGAGAGGGCCAATCTTCCTGTTTAATGATAGTTACATCAGCCCCTGTGTCTATTAGTCCAGTGAATGCCTTCCCGTCTAACCATAAGGTTAGAGAGGGTTTTTGATTTGTAATTGGTTGCACCCAATATATATCTGATGATCCGAAACCTTTTATATTTCTATTAGAGTATTGGATATTATTATCTGTTTTAACCAAAGGTAGCAGGAGTAACTGAGCTATTCTAACTCCTTGAGGGACTGTAATAATACTATCAATAGCTCTGGCCATAATTTTAATTTCTCCTTCATAATCATTATCGATAACTCCAGGGAGGACTTGTAAGCCTCTCATGGTGACACTACTTCTTCCTAAAAGTAGCCCAAAAGTGTTAGGTGGTAAGGGTCCATATATTCCGGTATTTAAGGTTTGCGGTCCCATTTCAGGTGTTAGTATTGTGTGGGAGGTGGAACTGAGGTCCAATCCTGCACTTCCTGGGGTTGCTCTACTAAGTTTTGAAATGGATTGCTGTTGCTGGCTGGAACAAAGCTGACTGCCCCATATGCTTGTTTCGGGGCCTGAGGCTGGCCCCTCATCCCGTTTCCCTGCCTGGGGGGTAAAGGATTTCCTTGACTGTCAGTTTTAGATTTACATTCGTTTGCCCAGTGCCTTCCTCTTTTACACCTTGGGCAAAGGCCTGGGATTTTTGCTTCTGGATTCTTATTTTGGTTTTCACAGCAATCTTTTGCAAAGTGTCCCCTTTTACCGCATCTAAAACATCCCCCTTTATCTTTACCTTTGTTAATGAGGAAATCTCTTACTGTTTGGCCGCTAAAAGCGGCGGCCATTGCTAGGCCTTGTTGATATGAGGGCCCAATATCTGAACAAAGGCGAATGTATCCTGTTAAATCTGTTTTCTTTCGATAAGGTCTGATTGCCGCTTGGCAGGCGGGGTTAGCATTTTCATAAGCTAACTGTTTAACATAATCTACACCCGTTTCTGCATTTCCAAAGATTCTACCTGCCGTGGTCATAAGTCTATGCACAAAGTCTGAAAATGGCTCATCGGGTCCTTGTTTAACCACTGTGAGCGAGGCCCCTGGATCTCCTTTAACGGGAAGTTTTCTCCAGGCCTTTGTAGTGGCAGCCTGGATTTGTGAGAACAGTCCAGGGTCATATTGCATTTGGGCCTGAGTGTCTGCATAATTACCTGAACCAGTTAATATATCAAAATCCCAACCGTTTCCTGCCTGTTGATTTCCTTTAGCTGTATCTCTACAATTTTCAAAGAACTCTGACTTCCAAATTAAGTGGTCTCCCCCAGAAAGAACTGCCCTGACTAAGGTATTCCAGTCTGTAGGAGTGAGCCAATTCTCAGCTACAGATTCCACTATAGCAAGAGTATATGGAGCAGTAGCCCCATACTGAGAGGCAGCAGTCTTTAACTCTTTTATAATAGTAAAATCAAATCCAGTATGATGCCTCCAAGCCTGTCCCTGTTCATCTATGGTTTCGGTGACCGGAAAAACATCTTTGGGGGAGGAGTCTTCTCTATGTCGGCTAGCAACTAATCCCCCTCTTGGAACATGTTGTCCAGGCCACTGAAGTGGGTGCAAGGAACCCTCCATAGCGTCTGAGTTAGGTATTTTTTCATTTCCTGTTTTTAGCTTTTGGAGCCTAATTATCAATGATTGATGTAACTCTTCAAGTTTAATCTGTTCTTCTAGTTGAGAAATTTTTTGCTTTAATTCTTCTTTGGGATCTATTGCTGCCATAACAATGGGCGCAGAAGCCTCATTATGTGTCTTATTATATGGGGGTGGGTATGAAGAACAGGGAGGCAAATCAGGGTTGTGATATTTAGCGTCCTCTTCCTCTAAATCATCCCAATTTATATCCGATTGATTAGGCTTATTAATTTCCTCCTCCTTTTGAAGCATCTGTAAAATTGGGTATTTTTTTGGTTTGTTTTCGTGTGGTATTTCTTTATCTGTTACAGAAGGAGACTTGATTTCCTCATGATCACTTTCGAGGGAAATGAGATCTTCCTCCGTATCTTGTGGAGGCTTTGTGAGGTTAGAGCGGGAGCTAACCTTTAAAATATGCTCTGTCTGAGTGACTGCAGCCATGACTTGCGGATTGGCCTCCTTCTTATCTATTAAATCTCTAATGAGGTTCCAATAAGAGAAGGCGGTTACAGGAATTTTTTCTGGCCCAAAAGTATTATAATAGTCCTGCAAACAATCCCCTACTCTACGCCATCTTTTAATATCAATAGTTCCTTCCTGTGGGAACCAAGGGCAAGTGTCTTTTACAAAATCAAAAAATTTAAACAAATCATTACCTTTAACCTTTACTCCTCGTATCTTTAAAGCCTCTTTTAATTGTCCTACATATATTTGATGTTGGCTTAATTCTTGTCCCATTTTGGGCACGTCACTTACCTTCGATTCTGACGCGGCAGGTTCCCGCGGTGATCGGAAGAGTTTGACTCCTTTTGTCTTCGTTAGCGGTCGACCGTCCTTTGGCGTCCTCTTCCTCATGGAGTCCCTCGTTTCCAGGTCCCTGTTCGGGTGCCACGTATCCCGGCCCGCGGGATAGTCAGTGTAGGCCCTGGAGGAGGGGGTGGGAATTTGGGGAACAAGAGACACGAGAAATGGAAACAAGACAGTGCTCTGATCAAGTCTCGTTTAATGGTGGTAATGCAATGCCTTATATACATTTGGAGGGGAAGGGGTTGGGCTAAGGCGGAAATGACCTCATTGCGGAAGGCGTGGCCAGATAGGCTTCGGTTTCTCCGGTCGGACATCATGTTGCACCTGCGCTGTCAGGTAGTCTTTTCGCGGGCACGGGAAAAATGAATGAAGAAGAAGCGGGAAGAGCGCCATCTTTTAATGGTGGTATTAATACAGGGAAGAAGGTAAATCTAGGGAGAAGGTGTGGGGTGGAAATGAATATAGCTCAGGCGTTTAATCTTTAATTATTATTCGCTATGGCCGGGGCGTGCAGCTCCGGACAGTCAGGCTAGTCTGGAACTCCCGACTTGAAGTAATCTGCCTGCCTGGGTCTCAAAGAATGCTAGGATTACAGGTACCAGCCACCGCTCCCAGTCTATGTCTAATTTTTATATTGTGCGATGTCTAAGAAGTTTTTTTCCCACAATATAACAATATTATTCTTCATGTTCTCCTAGAAGTTTTGTTTTGTTTTGCTGTTTTTGAGACAGAGTCTCGCTCTGTCACTCAGGCTGGAATGCAGTGGAGTGATCTCGGCTTACTTCAACCTCTGCCTCCCAGGTTCAAGCGATTCTTCTGCTTCAGCCTCCCAAGGCACCATGCCCGGCGAATTTTTGTATTATTAGTAGAGACAGGGTCTCATCATATTGGCCAGGCTGTTCTCGAACTCCCCACCTCGTGATCTGCCGCCTCGGCTTCCCAAAATGCTAGGATTACAGGCATGAGCCACTCTGCCAGGCCTCTCCTAGAAGTTTCAAATCCTCGATATATGTGAACAATTTTTGTGTTAGTTGCTTTGCAAGGATCCAATCTGCCTAGGTAGAACCAATAGTTTAGCTATTAGTTTATTGACTAGTTCTGCTTTGCCAGTATAATTGTATAATGATTTCTCATTTTAACCTGTTGGCTGAAACCATGGATGCAATGTTTAATAAAAATCTTGAACACCAGCATAATTATTATGTTTATGACATTAAAAGACAAGCTTTCAGTAGTTTATTATGTACATTTGCTGTACTTTATTTCAAATACCTTGTATATTTAGAAAATAAAATATTATTTTATTTCTAGTTACATTACCAAGCTCTTATTCTGTGCCTATTTTATGTAGACCTATAGATTATGCAATGTTCAACTCATCCTGTACTCTTGAGAGAAACTTATTGATGGTTTTATTCATTTTATACAAAGAAAGAGTCACTTTATTTGTAATTGGTTTAAAAAATTTTTGTCTTGGCTGGGTGTGGTGGTTCATGCTTGTAATCCCAGCACTGTGGGAGGCCAAGACTGGTGGCTCATAAGGTCAGGAGTTCAAGACCAGCCTGACCAACATTGTAAAACTCCGTCTCTACTAAAAATGCAAAAATTAGCTGGGTATGGTGGCGTGTGCCTGTAATCCCAGCTACTCAGGAGGGTGAGGCAGGAGAGTTGCTTGAACCCAGGAGGTGGAGGTTGCAGTGATCCAAGACTGGGCCACTGCACTCCAGCCTGGGCAACAGAGCAGGACAAAGTGTCAAAAAAAAAAAAAAGTTGTCTTTATGAATGAGATTGTTTATAGTTGTTCTTGTTTTGTCTCTGTCAAGCTTTGATATTAACTCAGGAATTGAGTTGTGCAGTGTTTTTACCTACTCTATTTTTGAGAAAGGTTAAGTACTATCAACCTTAGGCTTTTCGGTTTTAAATTTTGAATGCTTGGAATACCTACCAGACGTTTTTCTGAGACTGATATTTGTTGCATATGTGTTAATTTCTACTGATGTAGCATCTAGTTTACTGGTTCTGTCTTGTACACATAAGTTCAAATGTGGTTATTTTTTATTTTGGTTATCGTATTATTCATTTTACAACTTATTTTTAGAATCTTTATATAGCTTCTTCTTTCCTGCAGATACTTTCATTTGTCTTTTTTAGCTATGGTAAGCATAGTTGTTTTTGATTTTTTGTGTCCAATAACTCTAATATTGCATGTCTTTGCAGATTTTTTTCTGTTGTGTTTTTTCTGGTGTCTTTCACTTTATCTTCTTATTGTGAACTTTGTCCTGTTTGATTGCTTGCTAGTCATTGCACATAATGGAAAATTTGCAAGGTTCATCAAGGTCTGGAATAGATGTGACTTTCTTTGGGAGAGCTTGCTTTTGCTTTTTTCTGTTTCCTGGGGATTCTACAATTTGAAGCAATTGTTTGTACCACTTCAGGTAATGTGGTTCATTCAGAATTAATATAATTGATGGAGAAATGCATATAAGACCAATGTGTAGAAACAAGTTTGCAGACATTTTTTCTCTTTTTTTAAATTTGTCTTTATGACCTGTCCTCAACTTAAAGACAGCCCTGTATGCCATTCCTTGGTGTTGGGAAGAAAACAACTGTTTCGGCCATACATATTCTTTAGAGTCCTAGGTTAATTTTGAGAAGGTTTTTAGAATATATCACAAGTGCTAAACATCTAGAAGTACTTATTACATGTTAGAAAACATCATTATACTAGTAATTCTTAACACAAATTGTAAGGAATTATGGTGCATTACTAGGTTCTATAAAGAGAATGTTTTTGTTTAGAATATTTTTTGATATATTACATTTTATGAACTGTGAATACATTTTTTGTATGTATAAGGCAAAGAATGAGATGTTTGGATTCAAAGATGCATCAGATCAAACACTGAAGAAATTTTCTGTGTAGTTGGGGAGAAAAAAGTGAAAAAGCCAATGCAACCCATGGGTTGTAAGTTTCTGCCTCCTGCCCTCACCTTACCTGGCTGTGCCTGGCTGCCAGACACCAAGATTTGTTTTTAATCATTGAAGAAAAAGTCTCCCAAAGTGATGAGATTACAGGTGTGAGTCACCATGCCCAGCTATTTTTTTCTATTTTTAGTTGAGATGAGGTCTCACTATGTTGCCCAGTCTTGTCTTAAACTCCTGAACTCAAACAATCTTTTCCCCTTGGCCTCCCAAAATGTTGCTATTATAGGCATGAGTCAGCACACTTGACCCAATAAGTCTTATAAAAATATGACAGAGAGCACTTTGGGAGTCTGAAGCAGGAGGATTGCTTGAGCCAAAGAGACTGAGATCAGCCTAGAAAATATAGCAAGACCTTATCTCTGCAAAAACAACAAAACAATCAAAACAGAGAAGGCTTCTTGTATGTGACCTTCTAGACCTTCAACCAGTGCCTTTTCTGCAGGTAAACACTGTATAAGTTCATTTTATCTTTACACAAATGTGCATGTGTATATGTGATTCTATGGACCTGTAGAAATAGTATTGCATGTGTGCCTCCTGGATGACACCGTGTGTTCAATGGTTAGAAGAACAGGCTCAGAGTACCTGTGTAACCTTGGGCAAGTTTCTCAACTTCTCTGACTCATTTGTTACTCAGGGATAATAACATGTGAGTAAAATTAGTGCTGTTCTTTGAATGTAATAATAAAGCAGATAAACTATTTCAAGGGGAATAAAAATTTTACAAAAGACAAAAGAGGATATTTAGAGATACATTCAAGATTCAAAAACATAATATATTTTTAAAATGTCCTGACATTAAATTTGAAAAGTTAGATGAAATTATCTATTTTCCAGAAAAGTATGTGACAAAAATTGATTGTGGAAGAAATGTAAGAGATACATAGAAAAATCAAAAATTATGTTTTTAATTTTACACACATAAAAACACATATATTATAAAATAACACCTTTATAAATGTTTACAAAATGCATATACCATGAACCCAGCACCCAGTGATGGACGAGTCTTAACAACACAATTTCAACCGAGGACTGTATCCATGTGCCATATGCAGGACCTCGCCAGTGGTCTCTGTTCATGTGTGAGAGGGACAATTCTCACTGTTGGCTGGGTATACCTGTAAGAATCACAATTTTAACTTTGTGCTGGGGTCTGTTATGACACTCTGTGTACCACTCAAGGAGTCATACAATATGCGTGAGTTTTGTAATCTTCTGTGACCTTCATACAAGTAGAAAGCTCAGGACCTTGCCCATTGCTTTAAAGCTACCTACGAGAGTCAACAGATCTCCTATGGCTAGATCCGGGGATGCAAGTCATCACCATGCCTCTGAGCTGAATCTGGAAATCAGTCACTGTTCAACCTGTTCTCAGATCTACATGTGACAATCAAAATTTTAACTGTGGACTGCACCTGCATGTGAGGTTCAGGACCTCACCAATGTGCTGCTTTCTTGTTTGGAAGTGATGATCCTAATTGTTGGCTTGGTACGCCTATGAGAGTCACAATCTCACTCTATGCTGGGCCCTTATTATACTGTCTGTATTACTCAAAGTATTTATAGAATATGCTTATACTTTATCAACTTCTATTATCCTTCTAAATGCAGGAGATGAAGACTTTACACACTACTCAAAGTCTAGCTAACAGAGTCAAAATCACTCCTAGTGGCTGGTTTTCTATACGAGCATGGTCATGATGCCCGTGAGCCGGGAAAAAAATATAGGTTGAAATTTAACCTGTGAGAAGGGAACAGGCAAGATAATCAGATCACCTGAATGCTGGACCAAAAAGATGTCAATATCCACTCTCTGGGCAGGGTCATGGCAGTAAAGTCACATAACCTGGGAACTGGGCCTAACTGTATGTCACAATGCCTCCTGTGGGCAGAGTTCAGGCAGAATAGTTACATTACCTGTGTGCAGGGCACAGTATCATGACAATAATATGTCACAATCCACCTGCGTACAGGGCCCAAGCAGAAAAGGAAAGTCATAATACTTCGTTGATGGGCCCATTGATATGTCACAATGCCTCATATTGGAAGGGTCACGGCAGGAGCATCATATCATTTGAGTGCATGGCTCAGTGATATGTCACAACCCACACTGAGGCAGGGCCCATGTAGAAAAGTAGAGTCACATTACTTAAGTGATGGGTCCACTGATATGCCATAACTCTCTGTGTTGGCAGGCCCAGGCAAAAGAAGAGAATCATTTAACCTTGGTGATGGGCCCAGTGATATATCACAATCTCCTCTGAGGACCTATGCAGTAGAGTAAAATAACTTACATGGTGGGCTCAGGTATATGTCACAATTCCATTTGTGGGCTTTTCCCTGGCAGGAGGGTCAAATAATTCAAGCGCTGGACAAAGGTATATGTGACAATCACACCAGCAAAAATGTCCAGAAATAAAATTTAAACTTTCACACGTTTTCTGGCTCCAGGTATGAAAGTCAAGACCTCCTGTGAGTTGGATCTAAGTACCTGAGTCACAGTCTTAATAATGGGCTATATCCCTGAATGAGAGCCACAATTCTAAACACAAGTTTCTCAGTGTATGAGTCACAGCCTCACAGCATGCTGAATCCTGGTCTTTGAGTCACTACCTTACCTGTAGACCAGATGTATTCATGAGTCACAATTCCAACTTTCGACTACCTGCACATGTGAGGTTCACAGCCTCAACAGTGAATGGTTTCCATGTGGGAGGGTGACAATGTTTACTGTTGGCTGAGTGTGCATAGGAAAGTCACAATTTCACCTGTGTCCCGCGTTCTGTTATGATACTCTCTGTACCAACCAAGGGCTTTATATGGTATGAGTAATAGTCACAATCTGCTTTGAGATCTTCATGCTGGTGTGAACCAATGATCATACCCATTGTTCTATTGCCAGGTATGTGTCAACATCTCTCTTATTGGTCAGCTATATTTATGACAGTCATCACAGTGCTTGTAATCTGCCTCCATATCAAAAAGAAGTCACCATTTCAACTATCCCAGCACACAAATGAAAGTCACAAATCCAATTGTGGACTATGCTTGTGAGATTTAAGCCCTCACCAGTGGGCTTTGTCCATGTGTCAGGGTGACAATCCTATTGTCAGCTGGGTTTGCCTATGAGAGTAATAATTTCATGTGGATACTGGATCCTGTAACTAACTCTAAATGCCACACAAGGTCTTTAGAGAATACGCTTGAGTGTCATAAACTTATGTGACATTTCTTCACCCTGAACCTCATGCTTCTTCACCCAGAACTTACCCATTGCCCTAAGCCTAGAAAACAGAAGCCAAATCTCCCCTATTGACTGGTTCTATGTATGAGGGCTATCATTACACACACCTCTAAACTCGGCCTAGATATATGCCACAATACCTTCTGTGAACAGAAATTGGAGAGTCACATCACTTTGGTGCTTGGCCAAAGATATGTCACAATTCTACTCATAAACAGGACCCAGGAAGAAGATGTATCACAAATGGCTACTGTAGGCAGGAGTCATATCACCCGGGTGGTTGACCCAGTTATATGTCACAATCTATTCTGTTGGCAGAACACATTAGGACTCTCATTTCCTAATGAGAGTCACATCACCCACATGCTGGGCCTAGTTTTTATGTCACAATCCTCCTGTAGGCAGGGTCAAAGCAGAGCACAAAAAACATATCACTGAAATGATGGACCCCATGATATGTCACAATTCCCACTAAGGGGAAGGCCCAGGGGAAAAAAAGAGTCAAATCACATAGGTGATGGGTTCAGGTATGTCACAATGCCTTTTGTGGGAACAGCCTAGGCAGGATTGGAGAGGCACATAACCTACATATATGGCCCGAGATACGTCACAATCCCCCCTGAGCACAGAGCCCAGGCAGGAGCATCACATACTCTAGGTACTTGGCCAAGATAGATGTCAAAATCTCAACTATAGAATGGGCTTCTGCAGGAGAGCGAAACTCATCAGTTCTCTGGCAAAGATATATGTAACAATCACCCCACGGGAAGGTCCACACATAAGATTGACAATCCTCGCACTTGTCCCAGCTTCAGGTATGAGAGTCAAGTACTCCTGTGAGTTGTGTTCAACAATGTGAATCGCATTTTTAACCATGGACTGGATCAGTGCCTAAGAAAGCCAACCTCAACTCTGGACAGTGTTTCAGTGGGGCAGTCACTGCCTCATAGGTGTGATATATTTTGGTCTGAGGATACAATCCCAACTGTATCCTACCTGTCACCATCCTACCTGTGAATCCGATCCACCTATGAGAATCACAATTCCAACTTCCGAATACCCCTGAATGTGAGATTCAGAGCCTCAACAGTGGGCTGTGTCTATGTGAGAGGGTGACAATTCTTACTCTTGGCTGCGTGTGCATACAAGGCTCTCAATCCCACTTGTGCTGAGCCCTGTTATGACACAATCCATACCACCCCAGGGCTTTATGCAGTATGCATAAGAATTGAAATTTCCTGTAAGACCTTAGTGCTGATAGAAGCCCACGATCTTACCCATTGCCCTAAGCCTGAGAGTCAACATTTCTCCTGTTGGCTGGGTCCAGGTATGAGAGTCATCCCTGTGATTGCACAAATTACCTTTGTGCTGGTCCAAAAATATGTCACAATCCCCCTCAATTGGCATGACCTAGAGAGAATGGAAGAGTGAGAGCATCTAAATTACGGCCACAGAGATATATCACAATACCTCCCGTGGGCAGGGCCTAGGATAGAGGGTCACATCACCTGCAGTCTGGACTCAGTAAAATGATTCAATTTCCCCTGTGGCCAGGGCCCAGGCAGAAGAGGAGGATCATATCACCTAAGTGCTAAGACCTGTGGTATGTCACAGTCCATTTTGGGGAGACAGAATGCAGGCAAAAGAGGAGAGTTACATCACCTAGGTAATGAGTTCAGAGGTATGTCACAATACCTACTGTGGGGAGGGCCCAGGCCATACGGTTACATCACTGAGGTGCTGGACTCAATGGTATCTCACAATGGCTCTGTGGCCAGGGCCCTGGCAGAAAATAAGAGTCACATGATCTAAGTGCTGGGCCCAGTGACATTTTACAACACCCTCTGTGGGTAGGGCTCAAGCATGAGAATCATATCACTTAGGTGTTTGACCCAGGTATCTGTCACAATCCCCTCTGAAGGCTGGGCCCAGGCAGGGAAGTAAAATTACTCAGGTGCTAGGCTAAAGTATATGTCACAACAACACTTGTGGGAAGGTCCAGGGCTAAGATGCACAATTCCACACATGTCCCAGTTTCAGGTAAAAGAGTCAACACCTCCTGTGAGTTGTATGCAAGTACATGAGTCACAATCTCAATGATGGACTGAATCCATGCATGAGAGTCCCAATCCCACCTGCAGACTGTGTCCTGGTGTCAGAGTCAAAGCCTCACTGGTGTGATGAACCCTGATCCTAGAGTGATCATCTACCTGTGGACAAAATCCACAAGTAAGAATCACAATTCCACTTTTCAACTGCCTCCAGATGTAAAATTCAGAAGTTCATCAGTGGTCTGTATTCATGTGGGAGGGTGACACTTTTTACTGTGGGCTGGAAGTGCATATAAGAATCACAATTTCAGTTGTGTTCTGGGTCCTCTTATGACACTCTCTTTACTTCCATAGGGCTTTACATTGTTTGGGTGAGAGTCACAATCCCCTCTGAGACACTAGTGCTATATAAACTCACAATCTTACCTCTTTTCCTAAGTCCAGGTATGAGAGTCAACACATCTCATATTGGCTGGGTCCAAGTATGAAAATCATGACTGTGCCTCTTAGTTGGGTTTACATATGAGTCACCCTCTTACCTGTGGCTGGATCCACACATGACATTAAAAATTCAAACTGTGGACTCATCTGAGAGTGAGATTCAAGACTTCACCAGTGGGTTCTGTCTATGTGTATGCATCACAATTCTTATTCTTGGCTGGGCATGCATTTGAGAGTCACAATCTCTACTTTGTGCTGAGTTATGTAATGACACTGTCTGTACTACCTGAGGGCATTATACAATATGAGTGAGTTTCATAATTTTCTGTGACCACACAAGTGAGAAACCCAAAACCTTGCCTCTTGCCATAAGCCTAAGAGTCAGCACATTTTCTATTGGCTGGGTTCATTGCGCAAGTGAGTTGGGTTCAGAAATTTGTCACCATCCACCTGTGGCTGAATCCACATATGACAGTACAATTTCAATGGTGGAATAGGTTCATGTGTGGATGAAGGACCTCAGCAATGTGCTCAGTCTATGTGTGAGGGTGGCAATTCAAACTGTTGGCTAGGTGTGTATAGGAGAGTTACAATCTCACCTGTGGACTGGGACCTGTAATGACACTCTGTATTCCCCAAGAGCTTTATACCATATGTGTAAGTGTCATAATCATCTGTTACCTTCTTACAAGTAAAAGACCCAGACCCCTAAGCCTAGCTACCAGACTCAACATTCTCTTATTGGCTTGGTCCAGGTATGAGAGTCATCACCATTCCTGTGAGCTGAATCCAGAAATGAGTCACCATCCCACTTCTGACAAGAAATACGTATGACAGTCACAATTCCAGCTGTTGATGTGTTCACATATAAGATTCAGGACCTGAACAGTGGTCTTTGTCCATGTGTTATAGTGACAATAGTAACTGTTGTCTGGGATTGCATACAAGAATAAAAATCTCATCTGTGTCCTGGACCACATTATAGTTCACAATGTTACCTCTGGGAAAGGCTAAGAAATGAGAGTAACATCACCTGAATTCTTTACCTGGAATATGTCTCAATCTCCCCTATGGGCAAGGCCCAGGCTGGAGAATCAGATCACTTGTATGCAGGGCCTAGTGACATATTATAATATTTTCTCTAGCACAGCTCAGGCAGGAGAGTCACAACATTTGGGTGCTGGGTTCAGAGATATGCCACAATCCCTGTTTTAGGCATGTCTCTTGCGACACAGAAGAGGCACATTATGTAGAAAATTGGTTCAAAGATTTGTCACTATGTCCCCTTTAGGTGGCGCACAGGCAGGTGAGGAGAGCCACATCACCCAGATAATGGACCTAGCAATATTTCACAATGCTCCCTGATGGACGGGCAAAGACAAGAAAGTCACATAACCTAGGTGAGAAAACCTGACATATGTCACAATGCATGCTATGAGTAGGGATCATGGAAAAGGGGAGAATCACATAACCTAGGAGTTGCACCAAGATATATGTCATAATCACCCCAGTGGGCAGGGCCTAGGCATGAGATGAGAGTTACATCACGTAAATGCTGGGCCTAGTGATATGTCACAATCTCCACTGTTTACAGGTCCCAGAATAAAGAGTCATACCATCTACATGTTGGGACCAAAGATATGTATCAATGACACTTGTGGGCAGGGACCAGGCAGGAGAGCCATAGCACCTGGGTGCTGGGCCCAGTGATATGTCACAATGTCTTTCATAGGTAAAGCTCAGGTAACAGAGAAGACTTACATAAAATAGTTGATGGGCCCAGAGATATTTCACAATGCCCCCTGTGAACAGGGTCCAGGCAAGAGACTCATATCAACTTTGTGCTGGGCCACTATCTTTTGTGTGAGCAAATCATAGGAAAAAGGGGAGCATTGGCTGGTCACAGTGGCTCATGCTCGTAATCCCAGCACTTTGGGAGGATGAAGCGGGTGGATCACCTGAGATCAGGAGTTCGAAGCCAGCCTGACCAACAAGGTGAAGCCTCATCTGTACTAAAAATACAAAATACCAAGTGTGGTGGCAGGCACCTGTAGTCCCAACTGCTCAGCAAGCTGAGACAGAAGAATTGCTTGAACCCAGGAGGTGGAGGTTGCAGTGAGCCAAGATCGTGCCACTGCACTCTAGCCTGGGTGACAGAGCGAGACTCCATCTCAAAAAAAAAAAAAAAAAAGAGAAGTATCACATCAGCTGAGTGCTGAGCCCAGATATGTCACAATCCCCCTGTGAGCAGAATCCATGCAGAAGAAGAGAGTCAACATACATGGGTGACGGGCACAGAGATATTTCATAATGTCCCCTGTAGGAACGGCACAGGCAGAAGTGTAACATCACTTGAATGTTGGACAGTGCAATATGTCAAAATAACCAATGTGGTCAGGGCACAGGCAGAAATCACATAACCTGGGTGCAGGGCCTGACAGTGCATCACAATGCCCTCTATGGGCAGAGCCAAGGCAGGAGAATAGGTCACATCTGCTAAGCGCTTGGTCAAGTGATGTGTCATAATCCCTACTGGGAGCTGGACCAAGGTTGGGAAGTCAAGTCACTCAGATTCTGGGCACACATCAGAATCACACCTACCAGAAAGTCCTGACATGAAATTAACAATCCCATACATGTCCCAGTTTCAGGTATTGTAAGAGTCAACACCTTCTGTAGGTTTGGTTTAAGTACCTGGTTAAGTCACAATATCAACAATGGACAGGATTTGTACAAAAAAGACCCAATCCCTCCTGAAGATCCCTCCTGAAGACTGTGTCCCCTTATTGAAGCCACAGCCTCACAGCTCTGGGGAATCTTGGTCTGAGAGTAACCAACCCACCTATGGATCAGATCCACATGTAAGAGTTAATTCTTCAACTTTCCATTGCCTCTGAGTGGGAGATTCAGAGCCTCAACAGTGGACTGTGCTCATGTGGAAGGATGATAATCTTTACTATTGGCCACCTGTGCATAAGAGTGTCACAATATTACCTGTGTGCTGGGCCCTGTGAGGACAGTCTCTCTGCCATTCAAGGGATTTATATGCTATACATGAGAGTCAGAATTTCCTCTGAGACCTCCATGCTGGTATGAACCCTTGATTGTACCCGCGGCCCTAAAGCCCACGTATGAGAGTCAACATCTCTTTAATTGACTTTGTCCAGAGAGGAGATTCCTCAACTGCCTATGAGATGGTTTTAGAAATGAGTCACCATTTCAATTGTGGTCGGATATGTACATATGACAGTCACAATTCCAACTGTAAACTGCATCCATGTATGAAGTTCAAGACCTCATCAGTACACCATGTCCTTTCGTGAATGCAATAATCCTAATAATTGGGGTGGTGTGTTCACAAGAAAAACAGTCTCACCTGTGTGCTGGGCCCTGTGATGACACTCTCTGTATCACCTGAGGGCTTTATACAGTATGTGAGGGAGTGGAAATTCTCTATGACCTTCCTACAAAAAGGAGACCCAGGATCTTACCCATTTCTCTAAGCTTAGTTATAAGAGACAGTATCTCTCCTGGTAACTGGTATGAGAGTCACTATTGCACCTGTAAGCCAGGCCAAGATGTATGTTACAATCCCATTTGTCAGTAGACAGTGAGCAGGATGGTCACATCACCTGAGTGCTGGGAAAGGGTTATGTCACAATCATTTTTGAGGCCAGGAACCAGTGATAAAAGAAACATCAAGGCCGGGCGCGGTGGCTCAAGCCTGTAATCCCAGTACTTTGGGAGGCCGAGGCGGGTGGATCACGAAGTCAGGAGATCGAGACCATCCTGGCTAACATGGTGAAACCCCGTCCCTACTAAAAATACAAAAAACTAGCCGAGCGTGGTGGCGGGCGCCTGTAGTCCCAGCTACTCGGAGGCTGAGGCAGGAGAATGGTGTAAACCCGGGAGGCGGAGCTTGCAGTGAGCCGAGATCGCGCCACTGCTCTCCAGCCTGGGTGACACAGCGAGACTCCGTCTCAAAAAAAAAAAAAAAAAAAAGAAACATCACTTTAGTGCTAGGCCAAGGGATATATTCCACTGTTTTCTGTGGGCAAGCTGCAGGCAAAAGAAACTCATCACCTTCTTGCTGGGCCCAGTGATACGTCACAATTTTCCCTGTGGGCAAAGTGGAGGGTAAAAACGAGGGTCATATATCTTAGGTCATGAATACAGAGATACATCATAAGGCCTCCTGTGGGCAGGCCACAGGTAGAAATCACCAATTTCCTAGGTGTTGGAGCCCACAATATATCAAAATACACAATGTATGCAGGGCCCAGGCAGGAGAGAAGAGTCACACAACTTAGGTACTGAGCCTAGCAATACATCCCAGTTTCTTTTTGGACAGAACCCAAAAGATGGAAGAATTTTATTACCCAGCTGTTGGGTCTAGCTGTATGTCAAAATATTCCCTGAAGGGAGAGATCAGGGAGGAGTGTAACCTCACCTATGTGAGAAGCTCAGAGATGTTGCCAATTCTGTGTAAGGTAAAGGAATAAGAGAAGAGTCAGGTTTCCTAGAAACTAGGCTAGATTATATGTTAAAATTACCCGAGTGGGCAGGACTCTCATGAGAAGACAGTCACATCATGTAGCTGATGAACTAAACAATGCATCACAATTCCCACTGTGTACTGGTCCCAGAAAGAAGAGGAGAGTCCCATCATCTAGGTGATGGGCCCAGAAATATGCCATAGGCATCTGGGCAAGCAACAGGCAGAAGTATCTCAGCATATCTGTGGTAGGCCCGGTAGTAAGTTACTCTCCTTTCTATGGGCATGACCCAGGCAGAAGAAGTCACATCGCCTAGGTGCTGGGCCCAGATATATATCACAATATCTTTTGTGGAAAAAGACCAGGTAAAAGAAGAGACTCACATCAAACAGTTGATGGGTCTAGAGATACGTTACAATCTGTCTGTGGGTAGGGTCTGGGCAGGAGACTCAGTCACTGTGGTCCTGGGCACAGCACTATGTAAAAATGCTTTATTTTGGAAGAGTCAAGACAGAAGAATATCACCTGTCTGTTAGCTCAGGGACATGCCACAAAATCCCCTTGGTTTCAAACCAAACCTTGAAAGAAGAGTAGAGTAACGTCAGCTGGGTGCTGGTCCCAATTATTTGTCAAAATTCTTCTTTTGAGCAGAAATTGGTAGAAGATGATTATCAAAACACAAAGTTGATTGGTGCGTAGATATGTCATAAAAACCTTGTAGGCAGGGCCAGGCAAGAGAGTTGCATCACCTGGGTATTGGACTCAGCAACATGGCAAAATGGCCCATATGGGCAGGGCACAGGCAGGGGAGTCACATAACCTGAATGTGGTGCCAGTGATATGTGACAATGCCCCCTGTGGGCAACATGAAGACAGAAGAGACTCATGTTACCTGGGTGCAAGGCCAAGCAATATGTCACATGCTACCTTTTTGCAATGCTAAGGCAGGAGCATGCAGCTACATCACCTAATTGCTGGTTTCAGTGAAATTTTATAATTTCAGCTGTGGGCTGGGCCCAGGGAGTAGAGTTAAATCACTGAGGTGACGGGCAGAATCTAGGTCACAATCACACCTACAGGAATGTCCAGGTATGAGATTAACAATCCCATATATGTCTAGGTTCTAGGTGTAAGATTCAATAGCTCATGTAGGTTGGGCCTAAGTAAAGGAGTCACAATCTAGATGGTCGAATAATCTGTCCATTAGACCCTTAATTCCTCGTGTGGACTGTATCTCCTTAGTGAAGTCACAGCCTCAGAGTTGTGTTGAATCTGAGAGTCACCAACCCACCTGCGAATGGGATCCAGGTATGATAGTCAATTTTCTAACTTTTGACTACCTCCAAGTCTGAGATTCAGAAGCTCAATCATTGGTTGTTTTCATGAGACAGAATGACAGTCTTTACTGTTGACTGGGTGTGCATAGGAGTCTCACAATGTCACCTGTGTGCTAGGCTCTGTTGGAACGCTTTCTGCACCGCCTAAGGGGTTTATAGAGTGTGCATAAAAGTCACAGTCTGCTCTGAGGCCTTTCTGCTTGTATGTACACCATGATTCTATCTGTGACCCTAAGTTCAGGTGTGAGCATAGTTGGCAGGGTCAGATTAGAGAGTCCTCACTCTCTAGTCGGCAGGGTCTAGATTGGAGAGTCTTCACCTGTCTATGCACTGCATTTATTAATGAGTCACCACCTTAATTGTGGCCAAATGTTAATATATGACAGTAACAATTCCAACTTTGAACTGTGTCCACCTGTGAGATTCAGGAGCTCACTAGTTGTCTTTTGCCATGTGTGGGGGTGACAATCCTAAGAGTTGGCAGTTTCTGCATCTTAGAAACAATCTCACCTGTGTGCTAAACCCTGTGAAGACACTCTTTGTGCCACCCAAAAGGTTTACGAAACACATCAAAGATTGGTAAGACTTTTTTTTTTTTTTTTTTTGAGAAGGAGCCTCATCTCACGCTGTCACCCAGGCTGGAGGGCAATGGCATGGCCTTGGCTCACTGCAACCTCTGCCTCCTGGGTTCAAGTGATTCTCCCACCTCAGCCTCTTGAGTAGCTGGGACTACAGGTACATGCCACCACAGCCAGCTAATTTTTGTATTTTCGGTAGAGACTGAGTTTCACTATGTTGGCCAGACTGGTCTCCAACTCCTAACCTCGTGATCCACCCACCTTGGCCTCCCAAAGTGCTGGGAATACAGGCATGAGCCACTGTGCCCAGTCAGATTGGTAATTCTTTATGACATTCATACAAAGAGGGGGGCCAGGATCTTACTTGTTTCCCTAGGCTACAATACAAAAGACACTATCTCCCCTATTGGCTGATTCCAGGTATGGGAATCATCATAGCACCTATGAGTTGGGCCAGGATATTTGTCACAATTCCATCTATAAATAGAAAACGAGCAGAAGAGTCACATCACCTGGGTGCTGTATGAGGGATGTCATAGTATTTCCTGGAAGCAGGGCACAGGCAGAAGAGTCACATAATCTGGTGGCTGAGCCCAGTGATATTTCACAATGCTCACTGTGGGAAAAGACCTGCCAGAAAAGACACATCACCTGGTTACTGGGTGCAGCGATATGTCACAATCTTCTCTATGTGCAGGCTGCAGGCAGAAAAAGAGTCACATCACTTTGGTGATACATGCAAACATATGTCACAAGGCCGCCTATGGGCAGGGCTTATTCAGTAACCTCTGATCCAATCCTATAGGTGTTGGGTCCAGTGACATGTCACAACACCAAAGATATGCATGGCTCAGCAAAACAAAAGATTTACATCATCTAGGTGCTAGATCCAGTGATACGTCACAATCCTCTTCTTTGGCATGGCTCAGGAAGAAGTAGAGAGTCACATCACCTAGGTGTAGTAGAGAGTCACATCACCAAGCCATATGTCACAACACACAGTAAATGCAGGGCTCATGAAAATAGGAGAGTCAAATCTCTGAGGTGCTGGAAACAGTGATACATCACAATTTCTCCTTTGTCAGAGCCACATCACCTAGGTGCTTGGTCCAGTAATATGTCACAATTCCCTTGAGAGGTGAGCCCAGGCAAGAGAGTCACATCATTTAGGTGAGAACCCCACAGATGGGTCACTATTTTCTCTGTGAATAGGGCTCAGGGAGAAAAGGAGAGTCACATCATTTAAATGACAGGCCCAGAGGTAGATTACAATGGCTCCTGGGTACAAAAACCAGGCAGAAGAATTATATCACCTGTGTGCTGGGCCCAGTGATAAGTCACTTCCCCTTGTGTGGGCATGGCTTCAGCAGGAGAGAAGAGTCACATCACCAAGATTCTGGTTCCAGAGATATGTCATAATCTCTCCTGTTGACAAAGCATGAGTAGGAGAGGAGGGTCAAATGAAGCAGTTGATGGACCCAGAGATATGTCACAATGCCCCCCATAGGCAGAGTACAAGCAGCTACCTCCCAATTCTTTAGGTGTTGTGGTCAGGGACATGTCACAATACTTAAAAAATGCAGAACCCAGGCAATAAAACAGAGTCACATCACCTAGGTGCTAGGTTCAGTGATATGTCACAATCCCTAATTCAAGACGGCTCAGGGAAATAAAAAGAGTCACATAACTAAGGTGATAAATGTAAAGATATGTCATAATACTCCTGTGGGCAGAGTCCATTTAGCAGAGTCACATTACCTTGATGTTGGACCCAGCCATATATCACAATACACAGCACACCCAGGGCTCAAGCAGGGAAGAAAAATCACATGATCTAGTTGCTGCATTTGATGATATGTCACAATCACTTGTTTTTGCAGAGCCCAGACAGAAAAGAAGAGTCACATCTCCTAGTTGATGGATGCAGAGATAAGGCAAAAGGCTCCTTGTGGGCAGGACCCAGGCAGAAGGCTCTCACGCCCTAGGTGTTTGTCTCAGACATATGTCACACTACCAAATATAAGCAGGGCTCAGGCAAACAAGGAGTTTAATGATATGTTACAATCCCCACTCTTGGCAGGGACAGGACGCACACACACACAAACAAAGGCACATCACCTAGGTGATTAAAAAAACAAACAAAAAGATATGTCATAATACCCCCTGTAGGCAGGGCCCATGCAGAAGAGTCTCATCACCTAGGTTTTAGACCCAGTTATTTGTCACAATACACAATTTATGCAAGACTCACACAAAAGAGGAAAGTCACATAATGTAGGTGCTGGGTTCAGTGATACATTATAATCCCTCCTTGGGTAGAGTCCAAGCAGTAGAAAAGAGTTACATTACCTGGGTACTTGGATCAGGAATTTGTCACAATACCTCCCGAGGAAAGAGTCCAGGAAGGGGAGTCACATCACCTAATTGAGGGGCTCAAAGATATATTTCCCAGAGCTCCTTGTGGGTAGAGCTGAGGATAATCAAAAGAGTCACACAACCTAGGGGCTGGGCTCAGCTATATGTCACAACTTCCCTAGGTGCAAGTCTCTGGTATGAGGAGGAGTCACATCACGTAGGTGCTGGGCCAAGCAATATGTTACAATCCCCACTGTAGGAAGGTCTCAGGAAAATAGAAGAGTCACATTATCTGGTTGATCAGCACAGGAACATATCACAATTACCCTAGACTGAAGTGTTACATCCCCTGTGTGTGAAGTCCAGTGATAAGCCACTCTTCCTTTTCTGCACAGGGTTTAAGCAAAAGATGAAAGTCACATCACCTAGCCGCTGGGCTTACAGAATTGTCTCAAGCCCTCCTACGGTCAAAGCCTATTTAAGAGACAAGAATTATATTAGCTTCTCTGCCTATGGAGCAGCCATTTTTTTGTTTGTTTGTTTCTTTACTTCTCTAATAAACTTGCTTTTGTTTTACTGCATGGACTCCCCCTGACTTCTTGGGGTCTGGGTCAAAAGCCCTTTTCAGTAACAGCTTTCTGGCAAACTATAAAGGGACCATACTGAGGAGAAAACTTAACTGAAGGAAATAAACTGCAGCACTAATTAGCCAACTTTGGGTAAGTAGTGGGGTACACTTTACCAGGGTAAAAAATGGGATTGGGTTACAGGCCCAACATGGAAGAGTTACAGTCTCTCCTAAGACATACTGGGTTAAAGATCTCTCTTAATAAAAAGCTTGAGGCCTAAGTTAGGAAGCTTCGAGTCCTTTCTAAGATTTAGGGTGTTGGCTGGGCATAGTGGTTCACATCTGTAATCCCAGCACTTTGGGAAGCCGAGGCAGGCAGATCACCTGAGGTCAGGAGTTCGAGACCCACCTGAACAACATGTAGAAACCCATCTCTACTAAAAATACAAAAACTAGCTAGGCGTGGTGACACATACCTGTAATCCTAGCTACTCGGGAGGCTGAGGTGGGAGAATCACTTGAACATGGGAAGCGGAGATCACTTAAATGCAGTTAACCAAGGTCGTGCCATTGCACTCCAGTCTGGGCAACAACAGGGAAACTCTGGCTCAAAAAAAAAAAAAAAAAAAAAAAAAATTTAGGCGGTTAGAGGCCCCTCTCAGTAATGTCACTCTTGGTTAAAAATAGATGAAGCAGGCCAGGCGCTGTGGCTCATGCCTGTAATCCCAGTTACTCAGGAGGCTGAGGCAGGAGAATGTCTTGAACCCGGGAGGCAGAGGTTGCAGTGAGCCAAGCTCATGCCACTGCACTCTGTAGATTAATTTTCCCTGTGCTCTTTGCTGACAGTTGTGCGTGACACGCTTAGGCATGTACAGGATCATGAGACATGGGGAGCTTCTACTCTCAAAAGGGGAAACTTGAGAGCTAGTGAAATTGCTGGAAATTTCCTGAGAAATTTGCGACTGAGAAGTCGCCGCCTGAATTTCTCAGTGTCGCTGCAATGGGTGGGTCTTTCACTGGCACCCCTGAGAGCCTCCCTTTCCCCAACCTGCCTCAGGCAATGCTTTTCTTTCCTTCTATCCTCTTTCTTTCTTATCTTTTCGGTTATTCAGGGCAACTGTCCTTTGTTTTTTTGTTTGTTTTGAAATGGAGTTTCCCTGTTATTGCCCAGGCTGAAGTGCAATGGGGCAATCTTAGCTCACCACAACCTCCGCCTACCGGGTTCAAGCGATTCTCCTGACTTAGCCTCCCAAGTAGCTGGGACTACAGGAATTTGCCACCACGCCCGGCTAATTTTTGTTTTTGTTTTTTTTTTTTTTGAGGTGGAGTTTCACTCTTGTTGCCCAGGCTGCAGTGCAATGGCATGATCTCCGCTCACCGCAACCTCCGCCTCCCAGGTTCAAGCAATTCTCCTGCTTCAGCCTCCCTAGTAGCTGGGATTATAGGCATGTGCCACCAGGCCCAGCTAATTTTGTATTTTTAGTAGAGACGGGGTTTCTCCATGTTGGTCAGGCTGGTCTGGAACTCCCGACCTCAAGTGATCCACCCGCCTCGGCCTCCCAAAGTGCTGGGATTACAGGCATGAGCCACTGCGCCCGGCCTAATTTTTGTATTTTTTAGTAAAGACAGGGTTTCACCATGTTAGCCAGGCTGGTCTCGAACTCCTGACCTCAAGTGATCTGCCCATCTTGGCCTCCCAAAGTGCTGGGATTACAGGCGTGAGCCTTCGACCCCGGTCATGTGTGATATTTGTATATGAAAGAGTTCTGATTAATTGACTTAAGAATAATAAATGCTTGGCCGGGCGCGGTGGCTCACGCCTGTAATCCCAGCGCTTTGGGAGGCCGAGACGGGTGGATCACAAGGTCAGGAGATCGAGACCACGGTGAAACCCCGTCTCTACTAAAAATACAAAAAATTAGCCAGGCGCGGTTGTGGGCGCCTGTAGTCCCAGCTACTCGGGAGGCTGAGGCAGGAGAATGGCGTGAACCCGGGAGGCGGAGCTTGCAGTGAGCCGAGATCGCGCCACTGCACTCCAGCCTGGGCGACAGAGCGAGACTCCGTCTCAAAAAAAAAAATAATAATAATAAATGCTTAAGTCTAACTTTTTTTCAGAAAAGGAACAAACGTAATGCCTTTTAGTTCATGTGACATAAGTAATCTTTGGGAAATAAAAGCAGTTTTACATGCAAGGTGTGTAAGAAAAGTAGAATGTGGCCTGGCACGGTGGCTCAAGCCTGTAATCCCAGCACTTTGGGAGGCCGAGACGGGCGAATCACGAGGTCAGGAGATTGAGACCATCCTGGCTAACACGGTGAAACCCCGTCACTACTAAAAATACAAGAAAATTAGCCGAGCGAGGTGGTGGGCGCCTAGTGTCCCAGCTACTCGGGAGGCTGAGGCAGGAGAATGGCGTGAACCCGGGGGTGCGGAGCTTGCAGTGAGTCGAGATCGCGCCACTGCACTCCAGCCTGGGGCACAGAGCAATACTCCGTCTCAAAAAAAAAAAAAAAAAAAAAAAAAAAAAAAGAAAAGTAGAATGTGCTTTTGGTAAATGATTATAAGATGGCATAAAAATGTTAATTTTTTTGGCCTAGTTTAGAGGACTGAAGAGTTGTTTTAAGTTAAGTTAGGATTGAGCTGAAGGTTTGAGCAAGTTGTGGAAGGTTTGTAAAAAATTAATCTTGTAAAAAAAATTCTGGGGCCGGGCACGGTGGCTCAAGCCTGTAATCCCAGCACTTTGGGAGGCCAAGATGTGTGGATCACGAGGTCAGGAGATCGAGACTATCCTGGCTAACATGGTGAAACCCCGTCTCCACTAAAAAATACAAAAAACTAGCCGGGCGAGGTGGCGGGCGCCTGTAGTCCCAGCTACTCGGGAGGCTGAGGCAGGAGAATGGCGTAAACCCGGGAGGCGGAGCTTGCAGTGAGCTGAGATCCGGCCACTGCACTCCAGCCTGGGCGACAGAGCGAGACTCCGTCTCAAAAAAAAAAAAAAAAAAAAAAAAAAAAAAAAAAAAAAATTCTGTGTGTGAACATATTGGCTAAAGTTAAAGAGATATTATGCAGTTCCTTTTGTTGTTGTTTGAGACGGAGTTTCGTTCTTGTTTCCCAGGCTGGAGTGCAGTGGTGCAATCTCAGCTCACCACAACCTCCGCCTCCCAGGTTCAAGTAATTCTCCTGCCTCAGCCTCCCTAGTAGCTGGGATTACAGGCATGGGCCACCACGCCGGGCTAATTTTGTATTTTTAGTAGCGATGGGGTTTCTCCATATTGGTCAGCCTGGTCTCGAACTCCCAACCTCACGTGATCCACCTGCCTCAGCCTCCCAAAGTGCTGGGCTTATAGGCCTGAGCCACCGCACCTGGCCTGTATTCAGTTTTTTTTTTTTAAATAAATTAAACATTGGAATTTAAGTACAACAGGTGTTTTGTTTTGTTTTGTTTTTAAAGCACAGATCTGTTCCTTAACAAAAATTGTAGAGAGTTACTAAAAGTTTACGAGAATCTTGCCTTACGGTCAAACTGATTAAGATTGGATAAATCTGTATATAAGAATTTTTTTTTATTTTTTATTTATTTTTTGAGACGGAGTCTCGTTCTGCTGCCCAGGCTGGAGTGCAGTGGCTTTATCTCCGCTCACTGCAAGCTCTGCCTCACAGGTTCACACCATTCTCCTGCCTCAGCCTCCCGAGTAGCTGGGACTACAGGTGCCTGCCACCATGCCCAGCTAATTTTTTGTATTTTTAGTAGAGACGGGGTTTCACCATGTTAGCCAGGATGGTCTCGATCTCCTGACCTCGTGATCCGCCCGTCTCGGCCTCCCAAAGTGCTGGGATTACAGGCGTGAGCCACTGCACCCGGCCAAGATTTTATGAAAAACTTGTTTTGGCTGGGTGCAGTGGTAGAGGGAAGCTCAGGAGGGAGGCTCGGGAGGCTGAGGCAGGAGAATTGCTTGAGCCCTGGAAGTGGAGGTTTCAGTGAGCCGAGATCTAGCCACTGCACTCCCAGCCTGGTTGACAAAAGCAAAACTCCATCTCAAAAAGAAAAAAAAAAAAAAAGTGGGTTTAATCCCAATAGTACACTCATTCGAAAGTGAAATGTAGGCTTTCTCTTTTAAACAAGATTTTTATATTACATTTTGAAAAATGAACAATTTTGTGTGCCTTTTGAATAAACTACAAGAAAAATAAGACAGGAGACAAATGGTTTTTCTTTTTGTTGGTGGGGTTTTTGTTTGTTTGTTTTTCGTTTGTTTTTGTCATTGTTTGTTTGTTTTTGAGATGGACTGTAGCTCCATCGCCCAGGCTGAAGTTCTGATCTTGGCTCACTGTAATGTCTGCCTCCTGGGTTAAAGCAATTCTCCTGCCTCAGCCTCCTGAGTAGCTGGGATTACAGGCAAGTACCACCACACACAGCTAATTTTTCTATTTTTAGTAGAAACAAAGTTTGGGGCCAGGGGGGTGGCCCACGCTTATAATCCCAGCACTTTGGGAGGCCGAGGTGGGCAAATCACGAGGTCAGGAGTTCAAGACCAGCCTGACCAACATGGAGAAACCCCGTCTCTACTAACAATACAAAAATTAGCTGGGTGTGGTGGCATGCATCTGTAATATCAGCTACTCGGGAGGTTGAGGCAGGAGAATCGCTTGATCCTGGGAGGCAGAGGTTGCAGTGAGACAAGATCGAGCCATTACACTCCAGTCTGGGTGACAAAGCAAGATTCCATCTCAAAAAAAAAAAAAGGAAAAAAAAAGGGAAGGGGAGGGGAGGGGAGGGGAGGTGAAGGGAAGGGAAAGGGACAGGGTTTCATCATGTTGGCCAGGCTGGTCTTAAATTCCTGGCCTCAAGTGATCTGCCTTTGTATTTCTAGTAGAGATGGAGTTTCCCTATGTTGGCCAGGCTGGTCTTAAATTCCTGGCCTCAAGCAGTCCAACCAACTGGACCTTCCAAAGTGCTGAGATTACATGCATGAGCCACCACACCTGACCTCATCTTGGCTAAAAGAATGACATATGGTGACCTGGAATTTGATTTCATACTATCAAGTGTTTTAAACCTTTGATAGTTGACAAACTTTTCAATATTAAATTACAAATTTTGTGTTTTTCTGACCTAGTTAATCTTTTAAATATTAGGTTACCTAAAGTCCCCAAGTGACATATTCAGCTTATTTGGTATTAAAATCATGCAGGATGTATTGTCAAATATGAAATGGTGGTTGGCTTTCTTTAGGTTATATCAGTATAAATATGTTGTTGGTGAGTGTCCCAAAATTATGGAAAACTGTAAATCTGATGTGATTTAGTGTGTTATTAATAATTATAATTTTTATGTCAAATAGTTGTATCCCACAGGAGTAAGCAAAATTTCTAGTCAATTGTGGCTTTAATAATGGCTCTCTAGTTGGGCATGGTGGCTCACGCCTATAATCCCAGCACTTTGGGAGGCCCAGGTGGATGGATCACCTGAGGTCAGGAGTTTGAGACCAGCCTGGCCAACATGGTGCAACCCTGTGTCTACTGGGAAAAAAAAAAAAAAAAAAAAAAAAAAAAAGTTAGCCTGGCCTGGTAGCAGACGCCTGTAATCCCAGCTACTCCCGAGGCTGAGGCAGGAGAATTGCTTGAACCCAGGAGACAGAACTTTCAGTGAGCCGAGATTGTGCAATTGCACTCCAGCCTGGGGACAGAGCAAGGTGAGGCTCCATCTCTAAATAAATAAATAAATAAATAAATAAATAAATAAATAAATAAATAAATAACAGCTGTCCTAAGACTTTTTGTCACCCATAAACGATTGCTGTCTTGATTTGATCCTCTTCAAGAGATGATTTATAGTCTGCTATAGAAATTTGCCAGGTGCTTTTAAATGCAGGTTTCTGATAACTTTGGAGACTGCAACATTAGAACAGAGGAAAAATTTTCAGGACTGTCACGGAGAGCTGAAATGTTAATGAATATCAAGCAGAAAAGGAGTTTATGGCATGAACTGAATTAATAGAAGACAAAAGTAATATTTTTTGAACTTTTTCTTAAAATGCTGCAAATCCTTTTTTTTGTTTTTCAGAGTCAAAATATTTTTAGCTATTTACAGTTTTTAACAACTGAGGAATGTATACTTCTGTAAAAAAAATTCGGAGCATATTTGTTTTTCTCCACCTGATTTCTCCAGAATGTGGAAATCTATTATTTTTTTTATTTATGGAAATATAGTTATTTGCATATGTGCCATAAGCATGTTTTCTTTTGCAACAGGGCACAATTGGAGACACTGGTAATTTCATGAAGACTTTGACTGGAATGGAGTGCTTTCCTTGAAGAAATCCTACTGAATTTGTAGAGTCAATATAAGCCTTTTGGGAAAGCTGGCCTCCGACTTTGCGCAGTCCCTATGCAGGGTTCCTGACCCGTGGTAAGTATAAGAAATGTTTTTTCTTTCTTTCTTTTCTTTCTTTTTCCTTCCTTCCTTCCTTCCTTCCTTCCTTCCTTCCTTCCTTCCTTCCTTCCTTCCTTCCTTCCTTCCTCCCTCCCTCCCTCCCTCCCTCCCTCCCTCTCTCTCTCTCTCTCTCTTTCTTTCTTTCTTTCTTTTTCAAACAGAGTTTCCATCACCCAGCCTGGGGACAATGGTGTGATTTCAACTCACTGCAACCTCTGCTTCCCAGGTTCCAGTGATCCTCCCACCCCAGCTGCCTGAGTAACTGAAACTACAGGTGCACGCCAGCACACTCAGCTAATATTAGTATTTCATGTCAAGATGAGTTTTCACCACGTTAACCAGGCTGGTCTCGAACTCCTGACCTCACGTGATCCACTCACCTTGGTCTCCCATAGTGCTTGGGATTACAAGTGTGAGCCACCATGCCTGGCCAGGAATGTCTCTTTCTGACAGAACCAGGAGCCCGAAGTTATCTTGGGACCCCAAGAAGAGAGAAATTCACCCAACTCATAGGTATTTGATGGTACAGACCCATGGCTGGGCTTGGCTTTTAAAAAGTCTTTTCTGATAGTCCTTTAATGGAACGTAGTTACATCAAAGCCAATTTTTAAAACCTATGTGAAAAATAATTACTTTTGCTGCATTTTATACATGTAATCAGGCCAAATATAATACTAAAGCTTTTTATGCAAGAAAATCAGTTTTACCATGATTTGTCTTTAGTAGAAATGGAAAACTGGAGAGAGAAAAAAATTATGTTTCAAGAACTATGGTACACCTGTTATTAGACACTAGTCTCATTTGTTGTTTTTGAGTATTTTCCCTGCTATTTAGACTAATTCTGCTTATTCCTGTGAACACACCAGTGATCTCTGACTGCAGCTGGAAAGAACCAAGAGAGATAGGTAATCTAAAAATCTGGATCGGGGCCAGGGGCTCATGCCTGTAATCCCAGCACTTTGGTAGGCCAAGGTGGGTGGTCACAAGGTCAGGAGTCCGAGACCAGCCTGGCCAACATGGTGAAACTCTGTCTCTACTAAAACTACAAAAATTAGTCGGGCGTGGTGGCACATGACTGTAATCCCAGCTACTCGGGAGGCTGAGGCAGGAGAATCGCTTGAACCCAGGAGGTGGAGTTGCAGTGAGCCGAGATTGCACCACTGCACTCCAGCCTGGCCAACAGAGTGAGACTCCATCTCAAAAAAAACAAAAAAAACAAAACTCCGGATCAGTATTCTAATTCTGAACACATATTGGAATCAGGTAGCAAACCCATAACAGCTTCGTTCCAACACTTGCCCTTATTTAGTTTACGTGGGATAATTTTACTTACTTTGCTTTACTGTTGTGGATTATATTGTTGTTGTGCTCTTTGTGTCGAAATGCAGCATAAGCTTGCTCAATGTTTTCTTAAATAGAACAATTTTGCAGATATCATCTTTTGTTAAGAACTCAAGAGTTATAAATGGCCCTTGTCATACTGATGCTTTCTCACCTGGCCGGGCATGGTGACTCACGCTTGTAATCCTAGCACTTTGGGAGGCCAAGACAAGTGGATCACCTGAGGTCAGGAGTTCAAGACCAGCTTGGCCAACATGGTGAAACCTTGTCTCTACTAAAAATACAAACATTAGCCAGGCATGGTGGCAGGTACCTGTAATCCCAGCTTCTCACAAGGCTAGAGGCAAGAGAATCGCTTGAATCCGGGAAGCAGAAGCTGCAGTGAGCCAAGATCATGCCACTGCATTCCAGCCTAGGCAACAGAGTGAGACTCTGTCTTAAAAAAAAAAAAAAAAAGAAAGAAAGAAAGAAAAAGAAGAGTCAAATCACCTCGGTGCTGGGCCCAGAGGTACTTCATAACCCCTCACTGGGCACAGCCAAAGCAGTAGAAAAAGTTACCTAACCTAGGTGCTGGGTACGGCAGTATGTCCCAATATCCCTTGAAAGAAGGGCGAGCCAGAGAGTAATATCACCCATGTGAGGGACGAAACGGTATGTTACAATGTCTTCTGTAGGCAGAGGACAGGGTGGAGGATTACATCACTTGTATGCTGAACTCAGCAATATGTCAAAACGGCCCATGTGGGCAAAACACAGGCAGGAGAGTCACATAACCTAAGTGCGAGGAGCCACAATATGTCAAAGTTGACTCTATGGGCAGAACCAAGACATTGACTAAGTGCTGGGTGCAGCAAGCTGTCACTACATGGTCTGTGGGCTGAGCCCAGGCAGGAGCATAAAACTTCTCAAGTGCTAGGCTGAGGTATATGTCACAATCACAGCTGCAGGAAAGTCCAGAGATGAGATTAACCATCCTGAACATGTCTTGGTTCGAGGTATGAGAGGCACCACCTCCTGTATGTTGGGTCTAAGTATATAACTCACAATCTCAACAGTTTGCTGAATCCATCCGTAAGAGCCTCAATCCCTCCCACAGACTGTGTCCCTTTAGTGGAGTCAAAGCCTTACAGATATGCTGGATCTTGGTCTTAGAGTCACCAACCCACCTGCAAACCAAATCCATATATGAATCAATTTTCCAACTTCAACGTTCTTTGGATGTAATATTCAGAACCTCAACAGTCAGCTGTGTTCGTGTGGAAGAATGACAATACTTACTGCCAGCTGGGTATATATACATGAGTGTCATAATCTCACCTCTGTGCCATGCTCTGCTAGGACACCCCATGTGTGTGTGTGTGTGTGTGTGTGTGTGTGTGTGTGTGTGTATGTACATTATATATACATATATTTTATATATATAACGTGTGTGTGTGTGTATATATACACATATATACACACATTAAAGTCACAGTATGCTCTGAGACCTTTGTGCATCTACAGACTCATGATCCTACCCGTGGCCCCAAACCCAGGAATAAGAGTCAACATCTCTCCATTGAACATGTCCAGGTAGAAAGGATCTAACTTGCCAGAATTAGAAATGAGTCACCATCCCAACTGTAGCTGAATGTTCACATATGACAGCCACAATCCAAACTGTGGGCTGTGTCAATGTGTGAAATTCAGGACCTCCCCAATGGGCTCTGTCCATCTGTGAGGATGACAGTCTTAACAGTTGGTGGTTGTTTAGTGTGCCCTGTAATGACACTTTCTGTACCACTCAAGGGCTTTATATAATATGTAAAAGAATAGTAGTCCTTTACGACCTTAATACATAGAGAAGACCCACAATCTCTCTCATTTTCCTAAGTCTAGTTATGGGAGACAGTATCTCTTCTATTGGATGGTTTGAGGTATAAGAGCAATTAATGAACCTGTGAGCTGGGCAAAATATATGTCACAATTTTACCTGTGGGTAGGAAGTGAGCAGCAGATTCACATCACGTAGGTTTTTGGCAAAGATATGTCACAATGTTTCCTGAGGTCAGAAACCAGACAGAAGTCATATCACCCAGGTGCTCAGTCACAGATATATTACAATCCCCTCTGAAAGCAGAGCACAGGCAGCGGAGTCATTTCACCTGGGTGCTGAGCCCAGTGATATGTCAAAATGCTCTCTGTGGGCACAGCCTTGGCAGGAGAGACACATCATCTGGTGTCTGGGTCCGGCAATATATTACAGTATTTTCTGCGGGCAGGATGCAGGCAAAAGAGGAGAGTCACATCTCTTAGGTGATGGAGGAAGAGACATTTTACAAGGCTCCTCATGGGCAGGGCACATGCAGGAGCCTCCCATCCTCAAGGAATGATGCCCAGCTATATGTAACAATACCCAAGATAAGCAGGGCCCAGGGAAAACAGAAGAGTAGCATCGCTTAGGTGCTGGGTTTAGTGATGTGTCAAATTCCCCCATTTTGTCAGGGCCCAAGCAGAAGACAAGAGTCATGCCACCTAGGTGATGAATGAACAGATACGTTATAATACCTCTGTAGGCAGGGCCCAAACAGATTTGCATCACAAAAGTGTTTGGTCCAGGCAGGAATGGAAAGTCACATCACCTAGGTGTTGAGCCCAGTGACATATCACAATCTGTTCTTGGGCAGAGACCAAGAAAAGGAAAGTCACTTCCCCTGGGTTCTAGGGCCAGCGAAATGTCACAATGCCCTCTGTGAAAAGTGCTAAGGCAAAAGTATCGGCTCACATCACCTAGATGCTGGGTTCAGTGATATGCCACAATTTCACCGGTAAGACCTAGGCAGAAGGATCAGATCACTCAGGTGCTGGGAAGAGCTGTATGATACAATCACATATGCAAGAAGGTCTAAGAATGAGATTAACGATCCCACACATGTCCTGGTTCAAGGTACGAGAGTCAATACCTACTGTATGTTGTGTCTAATTACACGAGTCACCATCTCAAAGGTGAACTGGATCTGTGGATTAAATCCTCAATCCCTCCCATGAACTGTGTTCCCTTAGTGGAGTCAGAGGCTCACAGGTGTGCTGAATCTTGGTCTGAGAGTCACCAACCCGCCTGTGGACCAGATCCTTGTATGTGATTCAATTTTTCAACTTTCAGCTGCCTTTGGGTGTGAGGTTCAGAGTCTCAAAAGTTGACTGGGTTCACGTGGTAAAATGACAATGTTCACTGTAGTCAGGGTGTGCACAGGAGTGACATAATCTCACCTGTGTGCTTGGCCCTTTTAGGACACTCTCTGTACTATCCTAGGGCTTTATATGGTTTGCATGAGAGTCGCAATCCAGCCTGAGATCTTCATGCTGGTATAAACCTGTGATTGTATCCGTGTCCCTAAGCCCAGTTATGACAGTCAACATCTCTCCGATTTTCTGGGTTCAGATAGGAGAGCCCTCATTTTCCCATGAGCTGCATTTAAAAATGTTTTGCTGGCCGGGCGCAGTGGCTCAAGCCTGTAATCCCAGCACTTTGAGAGGCCGAGACAGGCGGATCACGAGGTCAGGAGATGGATACCATCCCGGCTAACACAGTGAAACCCCGTCTCTACTAAAAAATACAAAAAAATTAGCCAGGCGAGGTGGCGGGCGCCTGTAGTCCCAGCTGCTCCGGAGGCTGAGGCAGAAGAATGGCGTGAACCTGGGAGGCGGAGCTTGCAGTGACCCCAGATAGTGCCACTGCACTCCAGCCTGAGCGACAGACTGAGACTCCATCTCAAAAAAAAAAAAAAAAAAAAAGTTTTGCTATCGCCAGATGCGGTGGCTCACGTCCGTAATCCCAGCACTTTGGGAGACCGAGGTGGGCGGATCACAAGGTCAGGAGATGGAGACCATCCTGGCTAATACAGTGAAACCCCGTCTTACTAAACATACAAAAATTTAGCCAGGCACGGTGGCGGGCACCTGTAGTCTCAGCTACTCAAGAGGCTGAGGCAGGAGAATGGCAGTACCTGGGAGGCAGAGCTTGCAGTGAGCAGAGATAGTGCCACTGCACTCCTGCACTCCAGCCTGGGTGACAGAGCAAGACTCCATCTCAAAAAAAAAAAAAAGACCAACCAGTTTTACAATCCCAAATCTGGATGGATGGTCACTTATGACAGTCACAATTCCAACTGTGGACTGCATCCATGTGTGAGATTCACAACTGGGGTCTGTCCATCTGTGAGGGTCACAATTTTAACAGGTGCTTGGTTGTCCATACATGCAAGTCAATCTCACCTGTGTGCTGGGCTCTGTGATGGCACACTGTGTACAATCCAAAGACTTTATACCATAGGTGAGAGTGTGGTAATCCACTCTGACCTTCATAAAAATAGGAGACCTAGAATCTTATCCATTTTCCTAAGCCAAGCTATGAGAGACAGCATATCAACTACTATCTGGTTTAAGATATGAGAGTCATCATCTCACCTGTGAGATGGGACATGTACCTTGTGAGTAGGTAGTGAGCAGGAGAGTCACATCACCTGGGTGCTTGGCCAGAGATTTGTACAATATTCCCTGATGGAAGGGACTAGGCAGGAGAGGAACATCACCTGGGTGCTGAGTCCAGTGATATGTCACGATGCTCCGTGTGGGCAAGGTTCAGGCAAAAGAAACACATCATCTGTTCGGTAGGCCCAGCAATATGTTACAATCTTCTATCTATAAACAGAATGCAGGTAAAAGAAGACAGTCACATCTCTCAGGTAATGGATGCGGAGATACATCACAAGGCCTTCTGTGAGCAGGGCCCATGCATGTGCCTCCCATCCCCTGTGTGTTGAGTCCAGTGATACGACACAATACCCAAATATTCAGGGCCCAGGCAAAATAGGAGTGTCACCTCACCTAGGTTCTGGGTCCAGTGATTTGTTACAATCCCCCTTTTTTTTGACAGGGCCCGGGCAGAAGAGAAGAGGCACATCACCGAGGGGATGAATGAAAAAATATTTCATAATACCCCTGTAAATAGAACCCATGCAGAAGAGTCACATCAACTATGTGGTGGACGCAGACATGTCACAATACCCAATGTAGGCAGGGCCCAAACATAAGAGGAGAGTCACATCATCTAGGTGCTAGGACTGGTAATACATCACAATCGTTCCTTGGGCAGAGTCTAAACAGTGAAGGAGAGTCATATGACCTATGTGCTGAGTCCAGCAATGTGTCACAATAACTCCTGAGGGAAGAGTCCCAGGAGTATTGTTACATCACCTGGGTGCTGGGGCAGGAATATATTGCAATCTTCCTTGAAAGCAAAGACTAGGCAGGAGAATCACATGATCTAGTTTCTGGGACCAGCAATATGTCACAGTGCTTCCCAATGGAGTAGGCCCAGGCTGGAGAGACACATGACCTGGTTGCCAGACCCAGTCACAATCTCCCCTGAGGTCAGGGAACAGGCAGAAAAAAGACACAACCCCTACATGATAGATGCAGAGAAAACACAATAAACCCCTTCTAATCAGGGTCAAGGTAAAAGTCTCTTATCTTCTAGGTGTTGGACCCAGTAATATGTCACAATACCAAAAATATGCAAGGTCCAGGTAAAAGAGGAGAGTCACATCAGTGAGGTGCTGGGTCCAGTGATAAGTCACTATTACTCTCTGGCAGGGACCGGGCAGAAAATGTGAGTCACATCACTTAGGTGACTAACGACATGATAGGTAATAATGTCCCTGGGGGCGGAGCCCATACAGGAGAATCACATAACTTAGACATTGCACCCAGACACATGTCACAATAGCAATGTATGTATAGCCAAGGCAGAAGAGGAGAGTCACATAACCTAGGTGCTGGGCCCAGTGATAAATCAGTTTCTTACTGGGCAGAGCGCAAGTGGTAGAGAAGAGTCATATCACCTAGTTGCTTGGTCTGAAAATATGTAACAATACCCCCTGAGGAGCGGGCTCAGGCAGGAGAGTCACATCACCTAGGTGATGAGCTCAGAGATATGTCACAATGCCTTCAGGTGAGTAGGGCTCAGGAAGAAAAGAAAAATTACATAAACTAGGTCCAGGGCCCAGCCATATGTAACGATAACCCCAGTGGGGATCACCCAGGCATGACAAAAGAGTCACATCACGTAGGAGCTGGCTCTAGCAATATGTAGCAATCTCCAGTGTGGACAGGGCTGAAAAAAAGAATGACCCCATCAGTCGTCAACCATGTAATGAACTCAGAAATATGTCAAAATTATTCCTGTGAGCAAAGACCAGGCAGAAGGATTACATCATGTGTGCTGGGCTTAGTAATAAGTCACTCTCTCCTCTGTGGGCATGGTTCAAGCAAAAGAAAAAAGTCACATTACCTAGGTGCTGGGCCCAGAGTGATGCCACAATCTCTTCTATGGAGAAAGCCCAGGAAAAAGAGAAGAGTCACGTCAAATAGTTGATGGGCCCAGAGATATGTCACAATGCCCCTTGCTAACAGGGTCCAGGCAGAAGACTCACATCTTCTTCGTGCTGGGATCAGCAGTGTTTCCAATGTTTTTGAGAGCAGGACCAAGGAAAGAGAGTAACATAACCTCGGTGTTGGGCCCAATGATACATCACAATGTCCCCTGTGGGCAAAAGAGAGGAATCACATTATCTAGGTGCTGGACCTGGCAGTCTGCTTCATTCAATACCCTCTGTAAGCAGAGACTAGGCAGGAAAGGAGAGTCACATCACCGATGTAATGGGCACAGTGATATGTCAGAATACTGTCTGTAGGCAAGGCCTAGGCAAGAGAGTTACATCACCTGGGTGTTACACTCAACAATATGCCACAATGGCCCGTGTAAGGCACAAGCAGGAGAGCCACATAACCTGGATATTGGGTGCAGTGACATGTCATAGTGCTCCCTATGGGCAGCGCCAAGTCAGGAGAATAGATTCCCATCACCTAGGTCCTGGGTTCAGCGATGTGTCACAATCCTATCTGTGGCCTGAGCCCAGGCAGGAGAGTCAAATCACTCAAGTGCTGGACAAAGGCGTATGTCACAAGCACAGCTGCAGGAAGGTCCATGAATGAGATGAACAATCCTGCACATGTCCAGGAGTCACAGTCTCAACCGTGGACTCTATTTCTGCATGAGAGCTTCTATCTGTCCTGCACACTGGGTCTCCTTAGTGGAGTCAAAGTCTCTTAGGTTTCAGGTGTCCTGAATCTTGGTCTGAGAGTCACCAACTCACCTGTGAACTAGATTCAAGGATGAAAGTCAATTTTCCAACTTTTGAAATGTTTTTTGGTGTGGAAATTCAGAATCTCAACAGTGGGCTGTGTTCATGTGGAATGATGGCAATCATGAGTGTTGGCTGGGTGTGGATATGATGTCACAATCTCACCTGTATGCTGAGGTCTATTAGGACATTCTCTGTTCTACTTCAAGGCCTTATACTGCATACATAAGAGTCATGATCCGGCCTGAGACCTTTATGCCCACATGGACCCATAATTGTACCTGTGGCCCTAAGTCCAGGTATGGGAGTCAACATGTCTCCAGTTGGCTTAGTCCAGATAACAGATTACTTAACTGCCTATGAGCTGGGTTTAGAAATGTTTTGCCATTTTGGCTGGGTGCGGTGGCTCATGCCTATAATCCCAGCACTTTGGGAGGCCGAGGCGGGCAGGTTAACTAAGGTTGGGAGTTTGCGACCAGCCTGACCAACATGGAGAAACCCCATCTCTACTAAAAATACAAAATTAGCCAGGTGTGGTGGTACATGCCTGTGATCCCAGCTACTCAGGAGGCTGAGGCAGGAGAATCGCTTGAAACCAGGAGGCGGAGGTTGTGATGAGCCAAGATCGCGCCATTGCACTCCAGCCTGGGCAACAAGAGTGAAACTCCATCTCAAAAACAAAAAAACAGAATAAAACAAAAGAAATGTTTTGCCATTTCAACTCTGGCCTGATGTTCACATATGACATTCAAAATTGCAGCTGTGGACTGTATCCACTTGTGAAATTGAGGAACTCACCAGTTAGCTCTGTTCATGTGGGAGAGTAACAATCCTAAGGGCTGCTGTGTTGTGCCTCTGAGAAACACAACCTTACCTGTGTGCTAGGCTCTGTGATGACACTCTCTGTCACCTGAGAGCTTTACAAAATATGCAAGACGGTGTCAATTCTTTATGATCTTCATAAAGAGAAGAACCGAAAACTTTTCCATTTGCCTAAGAGTTAAAATGTATAAAATCCTAAAATGTATAAATGTATAAAATCAAGCTGTGACCCAACCACCTTAGGCCCGCGTTGTCACGACCTCCTGAGGGTTTGTCACGGGTGTGTCTTTAATCTTGGCAAAACAAACTTTCTAAATTGAGACCTGTCTCAGATACTTTGGGGTTCACTTTACTAATTTTAGGTAGAATTTAAAATTCTTCTTAAAATAGAAACAAACATAAGGACTAAACTGAGAAAAACTTTAAAAAGTGTACTCAAATTCACTGACACAATCATGGGTATACCTAAATAATGAGATTCTATCCGTTTTAAGTAAGTAAGAAGAAAATACATAATTACAATGGAGGCTTTACCTTTGGGAAAACAAAAAGCTACTTTTGACCAATTATTCCCACAGATACACACCCGGGTTCCCAACCTCCCGCCAGGAGGGCCCATCCTGGTGCCTGGAGGGCAGGGTTCCTGCGATCTGGGGTTGGGGTTTGGGCTCAGGCCCCGCGCGGTGGCCTTGGGTCGCGCCCGGCCTGCCGGGTCCCCCAGCCCGAGGGACCGAGCGGGTGCGGGCGGGGCGGGCAGGGCCGGGGTGTCGGGGACTCGGAGTCCGAGCCACCCCTGCCCTGGGGCGGGCTGGGTCCGGCTTCCCGCTCTGGGAAATTTGCCCCCGCCGTCCCTGCCAGTGGCTGTCGTGGGTAGCCCCGCCTTGGAGCCTCGGCTACCGAGCCGCGCGGGACGGAAGAGCTGCGGGTGGGGAAGGACCAGCGGTCGGAGAAGGGACGGCCCTGCAGGCGACGCGGGGACTGGAAAGGGAGCCTGGGTGGGAAAAGGCGCTGGCGGGTGATCGTGCCCCCCGGGACAGCCCCCGGGCTTTGCTGCCAACACTTCCCGAAATTCACACCCAGGCGGGCGCACTAGTTTGTGTGGCGCCTGGAACCGCAGGGTCCCCACCCAAGTACGAGACCCTCAGAGGCAGCCCTGTCCAGGGGTGTCCACAGTCCCGGCCCCAGACCCCAGGTCCTGGCCATATTCGCCAAAGTCAGAGGCTGGAATCTGGAGGGCGGATGTAGGGTGTCAGCTGAGCCCAGCTCTTGCCCGGCGGTGGCCAGCATAACGCAGTAAGACTCTCTGGAGTCCCCACTGCCCCCAACCTGCTGTCAAGCCCGCTGGGCTAAGCGATCCCTCTGCTCCTAGAGGTGCGTACCCAACGCCAGGCAGAGGGAGCAAGTGTGGGGCTGCTGGCGGTCAAGGTCCCCGGAGATGATGAGGGTCTTCTAGGAGGAGCCCCGGGGCCACAGAAGGGGAGGGGAGTGTGCGCGAAGCCCACCTTGCAAAGGCGTTCTCGTCCCCGAGGGGCTGCACCTTCGGCCTCCAGACAAGTCTCTGTGCGCTCCCAGTGCTGCTGCCGGCACCTGCGCTCCACACTCCTGGCTGCCAAACAAAGAGGAAGCCAGCCCCTTGGGAACAGGCCACTCTCAGCTTCAGGTAGGGCTGGAGGCCCAGTGAGTCTGAGTGACCGACAAGTGAATGAGCTGGGAATGAAGCCTCCTGGGGCCGGGAGAGAGAGACCAGGTGGGAGGGCAATGAATGCCTGTACCTCTGGGGCTCCCGGCTGCCAGTGGCCCGACCAGGCTCCCGGTGTCCTCCTCCAACCTCAGTTTCCTCACCTGTCCCACAGAACGAATATAGCAGGACTGTTGTGATGATGAGGCTGGATAATCCTGGTAAGCATTTATTAGTCTGCCTGGTCTCTGGATATATATATTTTTTCTTGGTAAAGAAACTTTGCTGCCCAACATCTACTATCGGGGAAAGAGTTTGGGAGGCAGAAGGCAGGACTCTCACCCTTGGCTTCAGAGTCCCTTATGGGTTCCCCATCCCTTAGGTTCAATTAAAGCACATAGTTGGCCGGGCGCGGTGGCTCAAGCCTGTAATCCCAGCACTTTGGGAGGCCGAGGCGGGTGGATCACGAGGTCAGGAGATCGAGACCATCCTGGCTAACATGGTGAAACCCCGTCTCTACTAAAAATACAAAAAAAAACTAGCCGGCCGTGGTGGCGGGCGCCTGTAGTCCCAGCTACTCGGAGGCTGAGGCGGGAGAATGGCGTGAACCCGGGAGGCGGAGCTTGCAGTGAGCCGAGATCGCGCCACTGCACTCCAGCCTGGGCGACACAGCGAGACTCCGTCTCAAAAAAAAAAAAAAAAAAAAAGCACATAGTTGGAAACAAGTCCCCTACCCAGTACAGCGACAGCGCCCAGAACCAGAAGATCTTGTCTTATTGCCAAATGCTAATTCCTCGTGGGGGTTAGCTTCAGACAGGAGTCTGAAATTGATTCTCACTCTCCCGGGTTGATACAAGGCTCTTGTGATGCGAGGTTGCTCTACCCCATCCCACCCCTGTGCTTCCCCCAGTGCATTGGGAGTCCTTAACTGTATTGACCTCAATTTGGAAACAATGTTCCCAAGGCAGGAGATGTGGCCCTCCCCAGGTAGCTGGCCTGATAAACATCTGTCCTGAGGCAAAAGACCCAGAGCAGGGAGGGACTCTCACTTCCCACTTTCATATGCTACAGCCATTTAATGGGCTGTGGTGACCTCTCTGGGTCACCTAACCTACAGAATGGGATGTTGACTTTGTGTTACAGTGAGGGAACGGAGGCACAGGGCTAGTGAGTGAGAAAATCAGAAAGACTCTGTGACTAGGAAACACTATTCAGGCCCACGGCCCCTACAGGACTCAGCATCCTTTGGGGTGCACCAGTGGGTGGTATGCGGCACCCTGGTTACCATCTGTACCTTGTGGGGGTGAGGGTGAGTGTCCTGGCAGGACAAGGTGCTCTAGGACCCACGAGGTAGATAGACATTGCCCCCCTTTCCCTGGCTGTGGGCACGGCAAGAGTTCTGTTCTCTAATATATGTGAGGACCAGTGCCTACATGCAACAGACACTTTCTGATTTCAGACATTCCAAAGATTTTAGGGGATGCATAGAAAGAAACTGAGACTCTAACCACATCCTCACACTGACAGGAGCCTCCAGTCCGGGCTCAGCTCTGACTCCTCCTGGGGAGGTTTACTCCACCCTCCTCCTTCCAACTAGAACCCAGCCCCAATAGCCCCGAGCACACCCATCTTTTATAGCAGCAGCCTATCTTGGCAACTCAGCATTCTCTGCAATAATCTTGCTGTTTGTTGTTTACTACTTTAGTGTTTGCTCCTGGGAGCTGTGTCTAGTTCACCAATATGTTCCCAGTACCAGGCACAGTACTCGACCCACAGGAGGTGCTCAATGAGCGGTTGTTTAATCCATGAACAATGGCTGTCTCTGTGCTAGGGAAGCAGAAGGAGTAGGTCAGAGCACACCTTAGCTCACCCATTCCTATCTGGGTGACCTTGGATAAGTTCTGAATTTTTTTCCTTTCAGTCACCTTGTCTGTGACATGGAGATTAATTAAACTTACCTGAGTTATTTCTGATGAGAATTTAATGCACAAAAGTATCTAAAATGCTTTTAAACAGACTGGCACTACCAGGCCTCTGAGCCCAAGCCAAGCCATCGCATCCCCTGTGACTTGCATGTATACGCCCAGATGGCCTGAAGTAACCGAAGAATCACAAAAGAAGTGAAAATGCCCTGCCCGCCTTAACTGATGACATTCCACCACAAAAGAAGTGAAAATGGCCGGTCCTTGCCTTAAGCGATGACATTATCTTGTGAAATTCGTTTCCCTGGCTCATCCTGGCTCAACAAGCTCCCCCACTGAGCACCTTGTGACCCTCACTCCTGCCCACCAGAGAACACCACCCTTTGACTGTAATTTTCCTTTACCTACCCAAATCCTATAAAGTGGCCCCACCCTTATCTCCTTTTGCTGACTCTCTTTTCGGACTCAACCCGCCTGCACCCAGGTGATTAAAAAACTTTATTGCTCACACAAAACCTGTCTGGTGGTCTTTTCACACAGATGAGCATGACAGGCACAGTGAGAGTGCAGCGCACATGTGAGTTGTTTGCATTATCATGCTGCAGGTTGTTGGAATTCTTTTTCACTCATCATTTAGATCTTGAAACTCTGTTTACCTCATTGCATGTAAGGAAAATACATTTTGAATCATGTTTAGTATTTCACACTGAAATTATTTAAAATGTCTATAGCTAGATAAGGTGTGGTTGCTCATGCCACCATCAAACCACAGCACTCCAGCTTAAGTGACAGAGTGAGATTCTGTCTCAAAAAACACATGTAAATAGTTGGCCGGGTGCAGTGGCTCACACCTGTAATCTCAGCACTTTGGGAGTCCGAGGCGGGTGGATCAGGAGGTCAGGAGATCAAGACCATCCTGGCTAATACGGTGAAACCCCGTCTCTACTAAAAATAAACTTTAAAAAAATAGCCGGGCCGGGCGCGGTGGCTCAAGCCTGTAATCCCAGCACTTTGGGAGGCCGAGACGGGCGGATCACGAGGTCAGGAGATCGAGACCATCCTGGCTAACACGGTGAAACCCCGTCTCTACTAAAAAATACAAAAAACTAGCCGGGCGAGGTGGCGGGCGCCTGTAGTCCCAGCTACTCGGGAGGCTGAGGCGGGAGAATGTCGTAAACCCGGGAGGCGGAGCTTGCAGTGAGCCGAGATCGCGCCACTGCACTCCAGCCTGGGTGACAGAGCCAGACTCCGTCTCAAAAAAAAAAAATAAAAATAAAAAAATAAAAAAATAAAAAAATAGCCGGGTGTGGTGGTGGGCGCCTGCAGTCCCAGCTACACCGGAGGCTGAGGCAGGAGAATGGCGTGAACCTGGGAGGCGGAGCTTGCAGTGAGTCGAGATCCCACCACTGCACTCCAGCCTGGGAGACAGAGCGAGACTCCATCTCAAAAAAAAAAAAAAAAGATATATATAAATAGTTGATATTTATATATGATTCCTGTATGCTGCACAACTCTTGTAGCACAGAGCTGTTGATTTTTTAGATAATGTATATTACACAGTTATTTATTTTTTAGGTAATGTACATTATTTGCCTTTTTCAGTGATATTTTTGTATTTTATATTCAGTTTAAATAGCGTTTCTATTATTTGTACAAATAAGTACATTCTTTTCTATTTTCAGCTAATAACCGTGGCCACATAGTTTTAAAATATTTTATTACATTATCTGGAAGAGTTGATAAGATAATCTTATATTTTGTGTATGAACATATAAATATATTTTATATTTTTGTGTGTGAATATATAAAAATATTTTATATTTTGTGTGTGAACATATAAATATCTGGACACTGTGATAAACTGATAATACATTTCAAATGCTTTCCTTAATCACTCTATTTTTAATCACTATTACATTCATCTTTTTATACATTCTATGAATGGATGGATGTAGAATATGTAGACAGATACTACATAAATGTATGTGTAGATAAATGTGGATGCAAATATACATCCGTTTAGACAATGCTGCTTTCAAAATCACAGAGAATGGTCACATTTTAACCTTTTATGTAATTAAACAAAAGATTTTCTATTTTTAATTACATTTACATTTTAATAATACAATACATAAATATACAACATATTTTTAATACAATTCTGGATTCCATTTAATATTATATTACTAGAACTTCTGTATCTATTCTGACACTTGAGATTAACTTTAACTTTCCTTTTGCTGAGTTTGCCCAGTTTTTATTTGAAGCAATACTACATCATGGGATCGCCTTAGAGGCTTTCTATATTTATATGTTTTGCATCAGTTTCTAAAACCTGGAAATTATCTCATTTTGAATTTCTTATGGAAATAGAATCTTCTCCACTAAAAATATCCCATTAGTATACTGCATGTTATTATTATTATTTTTTCCAAGACAGAGTCTAGCTCTGTCACCCAGGCTGGAGTGCAATGGTGTGATCTTGGCTCACTGCAACCTCTGCCTCCTGGGTTTAAGCAATTCTCCTGCCTCAGCCTCCCAAATAGCTGGGTTTACAGGTGCCTGCCACCATGCCCAGCTAATTTTTAAATTTTTAGTAGAGATGGGGTATCACTGTGTTGGCCAGGCTGGTCTCCAACTCCTGCCCTTGTAATTTGCCTGCCTCGGCCTCCCAAAGTGCTTGGATTAGAGACGTGAGCCACCGTGCCTGGCTACAGCACTTTAAAGTCAGGAAAACTAAATGTTTCTCTTCTGGTCATATTATCTACAGAATGTTTAGTTATTATTATTTATTTTCATTTGCTTTCAATTTTAGTATTTGCTCTTGAAATTACTTTTTTAAATGGCATAATATTCCCTTGGATTCTATTAATGAACGTCAGTGCTATTTTTTGTATTTTGATATAAAAAATAAAACCTCAGTGTGGAAGTGATGGCTCACGCCTGTAATTTCAGCACTTTGGGAGGCTGAGGTGGGAGGATTACTTAAGCCCAGGACTTTGAGACCAGACTGGGCTACATAATGTGGCTGCCTGCTGTCTAAGCCATCTGAACTCCCTGGGGGAGGAACAGCAGCCATCACTGCAGCTGCTAGCTACCAAAGACACTAAGCCCCTGGGTGCAGGGGAGGGTGGCAGTCATCACTATAGCTCCAGGCCATGCTATTCCCCTGTTGGATCCAGGGAGGTTAGATAGCTTGGTCCTAAGAGGTATTCCCTATAGCACAGCATACCAGCTGTTGCAGACAATGGCCTGATTCCCTCTTTAGGCCAGACCTCGATCCATCCCTCCTCACTGAGTGGGGAGTCTGCAGAAACTCCAGCAAATCCAACTGGGAGCTCAGGGACAGAACCTTGATCTTCCTTGGCCTGACCCCCTATGGGGAGAGGTTGCCATAGCCTCCATGGACCAGCAGACTTAGTGTTTCCTCTTGCTAGCTCTACAGAATCCAGGCAGCCCAGACAAGTGGGTTTCCCCCCAGTACAGCACACCCCCTCCACCAAGGGAAAGCCAAAATGCTTCCTTTAATGGTTCCTGGTTCCCATGCCCTCAACTGTGTGAGACCCCCCGATAGGGGTCTCCAGACACTTTATATAGGAGTGTTCCTCCTGACGTTAGGTCACTGTCCCTCAAGGTCAGAAATCCCACAGGAAGGAGGAGACAACTATCTTTGCTGTTCTCCGGCTTCCCCTGTGGGCATCTCCAGATGCAGGTGTGACCCGGACGAATAGGCCTGAAGTGAACCCCTAGCAAACCACAGTAGCCCTACAGAAGAGGAACATGCCTATTCAAAGAAAAACAAACAGAAGGCCACAGCAACAACATCAACAAAAAAAGTCCCCACAAAGGCCGGGCACAGTGGCTTACAACTGTAATCCCAGCACTTCGGGAGGCCGAGGCAGGTGGATCCCGAGGTCAGGAGTTTGAGATCAGCCTGGCCAAAACAGTGAAACCCTGTCTCTACTGAAAATACAAAAATTAGCCAGGTGCAGTGCTGGGGACCTCTAATCCCAGCTACACAGAGGCTGAGGCAGCAGAATTGCTTGAAGCCAGGAGGCAGTGGTTGCAGTGAGCTGAGATCATGCCACTGCACTCTAGCCTGGGCGACAGAACAAGACTCTGTCTTGAAAAAAAAAAAAGTCCCCACAAAAACTTCAGCAAAGAGTCTGCAGCCTCAAGGATCAAAGCTGGACAAACTCATGAAGATGAGAAGGAATCAACAAAAAATTGCTGAACACACAAAAGACCAGAGTGCTTCTTCTCCAAATGATCACAACACCTCTCCAGCAAGGGCACAGATCTGAACAGAGAAAAGACTGATGAATTGACAGAAGTAGGCTTCAGAAAGTGGGTAATAACAAACTTCAAGGAGGTAAAGAAGCATGTTCTAACCCGATGCAAATAAGGTAAGAACCATGATAAAAGATTACAGGAGTTGCTAACTGAAATAACCAGTTTAGAGAGAAACATAAATGACCTGATGGAGCTGAAAAACACTGCACAAGAACTTTGTGAGGTATACACAGGTATCGGTAGCCAAAGCAGTGAAGCAGAAGAAAGAATATCAGAGCTTGAAGACTATGCTGCCGAAATAAGGCAGGCAGACAAAATTAGAGAAAAAGGAATAAAAAGGAATGAACAAAACCTTTGAGAACTATCGGACTATGTAAAAAGACCAAACTTATGACTGATTGGAGTTCCTGAAAGAGATGGGGAGAATGAAAACAAGTTTGAAAACACACTTCAGGAGATCATTCAGGAGAAATTCCCTGACCTAGAAAGACAGACCAACATTCAAATTTAGAAAATACAGAGAACCTCAGTATGATACTTCATGAGAGGATCAACCCCAAGACACATAATCCTCAGATTCTCCAAGGTCGAAATGAAGGAAGAAATGTTAAGGTCAGCCAGAGAGAAAGGTCAGGTCATCTACAAGGGGAAGCCTATTGGACTAAAAGCAGATCTCTTAGCAGAAACCCTACAAGCAGAAAAGTGTCGGGGGCCAATATTTGACATTCTGGAATAAGCTAATTTTCAACCAAGAAATTATATCCAGTCAAACTAAGCTTCATAAGCAAAGGAGTAATAGAATCCTTTTCAGACAAGCGAATGCTGAGGGAATTCATCATCATAAGGTCTGCCTTGGTAGAATACCTGAAAGAAGTACTAAATATGGGGGAAAAAACCCATACCAGTCACTGCAAAAACACACTGAAATACAAAGATCAATTACACTGTGAAGAATCTGCAACAACTAGTGTGCAAAATAACCAGCTAGTATCATTATGACAGGATCAACTTCACACAAAGCAATATTAACATTAAATGTAAATGGGTTAAATGGCCCAATTAAAAGATATAGACTGGCCAATTGGATGAAGAGTAAAGACTTATTGGTGTGCTGTATTCAAGAGATTCATTTAACATGCAAAGACACACATATGCCCAAAATAAAAAAATTTTAAAAAAAGGAAAATTTACCAAGTAAAATAGAAAGCAGAAAAAAGCAGGGGTGGGGGGCCAGGCATGGTGGCTCAAGCCTGTAATCCCAGCACTTTGGGAGGCTGAGATGGGCGGATCACGAGGTCAGGAGATTGAGACCATCCTGGCTAACACAGTGAAACCCCGTCTCTACTAAAAAAAAATACAAAAAACTAGCCGGGCGAGATGGCAGGCGCCTATAGTCCCAGCTACTTGGGAGGCTGAGGCAGGAGAATGGCATAAACCCAGGAGGTGGAGCATGCAGTGAGCTGAGATCCGGCCACTGCACTCCAGCCTGGGTGACAGAGCGAGACTCCATCTCAAAAAAAAAAAAAAAAAAAGGCAGGGGTGGCAATTCTAGTTTCCTAAAAAACAGACTTTAAACCAACAAAAATCAAAAAAGCAAAGAAGGGCGTTACATAAGGTAGCAGGACAAGCCACAGACAAAACCCCTCAGACACCGAGTTAAAGAAGGAAGGGCTTATTTGGCTGGGAGCATCAGCAAGACTCATGTCTCCAAAAACTGAGCTCCCTGAATGAGCAATTCCTGTCTCTTTTAAGGGCTTACAACTCTAAGGGGGTCCATGTGAGAGAGCCGTGATTGATTGAGCAAGCAGGGGATATGTGACTGGGACAGGGATTTTCACAATGCTTTTCCATATAATGTCTAGAATCTATAGATAACATAACCAATTAGGTCAGGGGTTAATCCTTAACCAGGCCCAGAGTGTGGCACTGGGCTGTCTGCCTGTGGGTTTCATTTCTGCCTTTTAGTTTTTACTTCTTCTTTCTTTGGAGGCAGAAATTGGGCATAAGACAATGTGAGGGGTGGTCTCCTCCCTTATCCCCCCCCTTTGAGAACCTCACTCATCAGTAGGAGTTCTCACTTTCATTCTCACTACCCATGTCTTCTTGAAAGACAGATTGACAGTGATTTATATAGTACACTTGTGCTGAAGCATTTTGGTGAACTAAGGTAGTGATGAAGCTTTTTATCATTTGAAGAAGTACAGGTAGCAAACAAGGGAGCAGTAAGCAGGTTCCTATTACGATTATAACTCCTATTATAAGAGTTTTAAATCCTCCTAGCTCTGGGAACCATTTTCCAAACATGGCCTCAGGATTAAATCCATGCCACACTTGAATGGGCACATGTGCCAGTTTTGTCATATCTCTAACTATGTCTTCAACTACTTGCCCTTGATCACCTATGTGTAGACAGCAATTAGTAAGGTTAAATTTCCCACAGACCCCTCCTTCAGCTGCTAGCAAATAGTCAAGAGCCAATCTATTTTGATAGACAGCATTGCTCATCTGAGTTTCTTCCTGGCACAGAATAGTCAAGGCTCTGCTGGTCTTATTAGTGATTATTTCTAAGATGACTTGTAACTGTATGATTCGGTTGAGCATGTAAATGGAGGTCCAGTATCCCCACGAGCTGTCTTGTGCCCAAATACCGGGCCCATAATATTGTATACTTCTCTCAGGGGGCCATTCATCATCTTTACAATTTTCTATAGCTATGCTTCTCTTTTTGTGGGAAGCATAGACAGGCAAGCCCAGGTCATCAGTCTTTATGGGCAGTAGGAAGAAAGATGGTTTAATTGTGCCAATAACACAATCACCTGTCCATTGGTCGAGTAATTTGGCATAAGCTCTATGCCCACATAACCAGTATAATCCAGTGGGGGCTGTCCAGTCCCAGTGGGACTCTGGATGGGTCCACATGGTTTGCAACTTTGGGAATCTACTAAATGGATTTTTCTTAATATGATTTAAACTCCACTAGGTGACTGTTTTTGTCGTACTATTATACAGTTTTTGCCCAAGGCACCTGAGTCTTCTCCCAGGAAGGGTGAAGTCCTTCCCCACTCTTGCTATACAGTATTGTCTAATGATTGAGGCTTTTACTATCCAGAAGTTACCAGGGTGATTCTTTTGAGCCAGGAATTCATCTGTTTTTCCTGGAATTTCTGGGACTGGCACATTCAGTTCATCATAGAAGATTTGAAATACTGACTCAGGAGAGTGTTTATAAACTTCTCCTCAAACCACGATATTTACTCAAGGATCCAGTCCAGCCCCATCCATTCCTAGGGTTATACACTCCCCTTTTTTCCAGCGAGGATCAAGGGGTTTGGTTATTACTAGTTCTAAGGGGTTACACTGACCACTGGTACAGGAAGGGCCACTTTTCCCTTTCTGAAGGTGGACAGGATTCTTTTCATTTTTTATCCAAGTAGCCTAAATGACACAAGACCAGTATCCACATTCATTTCCACACAGTCCTAATTCATGACAAATGTACTTATTTTCTGCCATATAGCCTCTTTCCTAATTAAGAGAACTGTATCCTATTCCTAACTTGTTACTATTAATGACAGCACAAGCATCGAATTCAAAGTGACTTGTTTGGGCACCCCTTTTCTTTTTTTTTTTTTAATTAATTTATTATTATTATACTTTAAGTTGTAGGGTACATGTGCATAATGTGCAGGTTTGTTACATATGTATACTTGTGCCATGTTGGTGTGCTGCACCCATCAACTCGTCATTTACATCAGGTATAACTCCCATTGCAATCCCTCCCCCCTCCACCCTCCCCATGATAGGCCCTGGTGTGTGATGTTCCCCTTCCTGAGTCCAAGTGATCTCAAGTTCAGTTCCCACCTATGAGTGAGAACATGTGGTGTTTGGCTTTCTGTTCTTGTGATAGTTTGCTAAGAATGATGGTTTCCAGCTGCATCCATGTCCCTACAAAGGACACAAACTCATCCTTTTTTATGGCTGCATAGTATTCCATGGTGTATATGTGCCACATTTTCTTAATCCAATCTGTCACTGATGGACATTTCGGTTGATTCCAAGTCTTTGCTATTGTGAATAGTGCTGCAATAATCATACGTGTGCATGTGTCTTTATAGCAGCATAATTTATAATCCTTTGGGTATATACCCAGTAATGGGATGGCTGGGTCATATGGTACATCTAGTTCTAGATCCTTGAGGAATCGCCATACTGTTTTCCATAATGGTTGAACTAGTTTACAATCCCACCAACAGTGTAAAAGTGTTCCTATTTCTCCATATCCTCTCCAGCACCTGTTGTTTCCTGACTTTTTAATGATTGCCATTCTAACTGGTGTGAGATGGTATCTCATTGTGCTTTTGATTTGCATTTCTCTGATGGCCAGTGATGATGAGCATTTTCTCATGTGTCTGTTGGCTGTATGAATGTCTTCTTTTGAGAAATGTCTGTTCATATCCTTTGCCCACTTTTTGATGGGGTTGTTTGTTTTTTTCTTGTAAATTTGTTTGAGTTCTTTGTAGGTTCTGGATATTAGCCCTTTGTCTTGGCTAACACTTTACTTGTATCGTTTATGAGCCCCCACCTGTCCTCAGTCCTTAATCTTATTTCAAAAAACTGTGGTCATCAGAGGCTCAGATGGGTCATAACACACATCAGGCTGGTCATTTCCTGAGCTACATACCTTGTATAGAATAGCATTATACAAACAAGGTCTTCTTAGAGTCCCAGTACACTTATAGTAACCATAAAATAATAGAACTGTAGCAACTTTTTGTCCGACCTCAGTGACTTGATGTATACACTGGGAACAGTCATCAGTCTGAGGAAGGTCAGTTGATGTCCTTACTGTAAAAGTCCACATTTTAAGGAAAATGAGTTCCACAATGAGTTTTCTCATGATTCGGACATGCGTGGACCAGTCAACTTCTGGGTGTGATTGGAGCAGGGCTTGTAGTCTTCTTGAGAGTCATTTTGCAGGGGTTGGTGAAGCTGCTTCCATCCACATACAGCTCACAGTCTACTGATGTTCAAGGATGGTCTTGGAGGTTGGGCCGACTAGAATAAACTGAGTCTGATACTTCTACACAGTTATGTTCAACTGGGCTCTCTGATACAGGAGCAAGGTGGTGGGGTTTAAGGTGTTGTAAACTTCAATGGTTATGTGGGGATTTTCACATAGCAAGCTTTGGCACTTGGTTAATCTAGCATTTGTTAGCCAATGATGTCCTTTGGTATTCATCAAAGTTACCACAGCACAAGAGGCCTTTATATTCAGGTTTTGCCCAAGGGTTAGTTTATCTGCTTCTTGTGCTAACAGAGTCATTGCTGACAGGGCCCTTAGACATGGGGGTCAGCCTTTGGAAACCCCATGTAGTTGTTTTGAGAGATAGGCCACTGGCCTTGGCCAGGGCCCCACAGTCTGGGTTAAAACTCCAACTGCCATTTTTTCTCTTTCTGGCACATAAAGTGTGAAGGGTTTTGCCAGGTCCGGTAGCCCCAGGTCTGGCGCCAACATGAGTTTTTCTTTTAACTCATGAAAAGCTCATTGCTGTTGGTTGTAAGAGAAGTAGTTTATCCAATCTACGTTTTTATTAACTGTCACCCACCAAAATATTGACTCAAATCCTGCAGCTATTTGATTTCAAGCTTTAAATTGATCTGGTACTCCCCGTGGGACTCCAATTGTGTCTAAATAGATGTGAGAGTCAAAAGACCCATAAGGGGCTTCTCTCACTTTACAATGTCTTATTTTTCCTCCCTCTGGTTGGTGAAATGCCAAGGTGAAAGAGATAGCCAATTGGACTAAAGTACAAGTTCCACTCCAGTTACTTGGCAGAGTGCCCAGTAAAGGTCCACCACAATACCACCACACATTGGCTCAGGGATGAACAAGGGCTGAGTGATTGATAAGCTCTTGAAAATTCTTAAGCTCACTGCATCCCTTCAGGTCTCCAAGGAACGCTAAGTTTCCTCCCTGTCATGAGAGATGTGAAGTGAACTTAGTGTTGGGAGACAAAAGCTAGATGGCCTTTGGGGGCTGACCCGCAGGGTGCCAGACTTTGGAATATAGCAGAGAGAGCTTGGCATGACTTATTACTCCAGGTTGTAGAATCCTGGGAAAGAGCTACCATGAAGCCCATGCATGGTTGACTGGAGAACCACCTTAGTGGAAAGGGGACAATCGGGGCCTCTGACCTGCCATGTGCACAAGCATAACAATTGCTTTTGTTTAATGTGTGGATGGACTATTTGATCCGTTCCAACCAGGCATTTGCATCTTAATTGCCAAAGTTTGTTTTAAGTCTGTAACTTCTATGATCCTCTAGCAAAATGAATGTATGATTTTAGGAAATTACAAAAACCGGTAGGGGCAGTCCATCCTTGCACTTTAGTAGTCCACAGAATGTTGGACCAACTAAGGCATAAAAGCTCTACACTGGGGGGCAAGAATCCTGGTTGACACTGGAGTCTTTATCGAAATTTCCCCAGATTAAATGGTCCTAATTTACTAATGCCCAGTCTGAGGAGAATCAGGAGGAACAGAGGTACTTTTCTGAAGTAGAGAGCTGTCTTTGACTTGGCAAGTCCCCACAGGGTATAACAAGGCAAGCATTAAATGCAATAGTTTGAGGCACAATTGACTTGGTTATGTTAATAATGGTCAGCAATAGAGCAAGGAAAGAAGAAAGAGTAATAGAATAGTTGAAAGAGTTAAATTTTTCTTTGCTTTTGTTGGTAGGGTTTTCCCCCAGAACTATGGCCCAGGACTCTGGAGGGAGTGGCACTTGCTTGACTTGGGTGCGATGAGTCCATCCTTTTTTCACTGTACAAACAGCAGTCTCAGTGGTTAGCAGCACAAGGTAGAGTCCTTCCTAGGCTGGCTCAAGTTTCCTTTCTTTTCACTCTTTGATAAGAATGTGATCTTCAGGCTGGTGCTGGTTTGCTGGAAATTCTAGAGGTGGTACATGTGCTAAAAGACTTTTAGTTTTAAGGGAAAAGAAAGTGGAAGATAAACCAAGTATATGATTTTCAAGAAATTGACCTTTTGTTTCAAATGTGGGGACGTCAGCAGTGGACTTTATAGTCCTTGGTGCCTTTTACTGAGAAATTTCCTTTAGCACCTATTTTTATTAGTTTTTAGACTGAAGAAGCCAAACACCATTTTATATTTGACAATGCTTCCTGTATGATTTTTATACCAGATAAGCTAAATGTCACCTTTATATTAGTGTGTTACTAATGTTAAACTTAGTTTTAATAAAACTTTGTAGACATGTTTATTCAATTTTTAATGTTGGACCATAAGGTAAGATTTTTACAGACTCTTTTTAACCTTCTAAAATCTTTCTTAAAGAACAGGTTAGTGCTTTAAGAAAAACCTGTGGTGTTTTTACTTTGATGTCCAGTTCACAGAAAAACAGGATGATGCCCCTTTAACTTTAGCTAATATGTTGACACAAAGAATTTTCTTTACAATTAATGTTTTAAAACTTGCTTAAAACTTCAAAACAAAGTTTTTTAACCTTTTAATGTAGGTAAAAATTTACATTCTTATGCAATGTTCAGTTCACAGAAAAACTGGATGATACTCCTTTAACTTTAGCTAATACGTTTACACACAGAATTTTCTTTACAATTAATTTTTTAAAACTTGCTTAAACCTTCAAAACAAAAATTTGTAACCTTTTAATGTGGTAAAATTTTTTTTTTTTTTTTTTTTTTTGAGACGGAGTCTTGCTCTGTGCCCCAGGCTGGAGTGCAGTGGCGCGATCTCGGCTCACTGCAAGCTCCGCCTCCCGGATTCACGCCATTCTCCTGCCTCAGCCTCCCGAGTAGCTGGGACTACAGGCGCCCGCCACCTCGCCCGGCTAATTTTCTTGTATTTTTAGTAGAGACGGGGTTTCACCGTGTTAGCCAGGATGGTCTCCATCTCCTGACCTCGTGATCCGCCCGTCTCGGCCTCCCAAAGTGCTGGGATTACAGGCTTGAGCCACTGCTCCTGGCCGTGGTAAAAATTTACATTCTTATGCCTCCTTGTCATCCTTTTACCAAAGGTGTATTTTACCTTCCTTATACACCTTGTACATAAACTGTTTCTTCAATAGTACTCAGGAGGCTTAATTATTTTTAAATTATGCAACATTTCTTGCAGAAATTCTTTCTTATAACTTTTCTTCTCTTTCACGACTTTCACAGATAATTCTTTGACATGCCTTAACTTTCTGACTTATTACAAGCATTTCTTTCTTTAAACAACCAGTTAATTTATTTCAGGACAAGAATTTACCATAAAACATTCTTTTTACATAAAGAATCTTTTTACTGCCCTCCCTTTTTTTGGGGGGGGGATGATAAGCAATCTTTTTTGTTTTTTTTTTGAGATGGAGTCTTGCTCTGTCACCCAGGCTGGAGTGCAGTGGTGCGATCTCGGCTCACTGCAAGCTCCGCCTCCCGGGTTCATGCCATTCTCCTGCCTCAGCCTCCAGAGTGGCTGGGACTACAGGTGCCCGCCACCTCACCTAGCTAGTTTTTTATATTTTTTAGTAGAGATGGGGTTTCACCGTGTTAGCCAGGATGGTCTCGATCTCCTGACCTTGTGATCCGCCCATCTCGGCCTCCCAAAGTGCTGGGATTACAGGCTTGAGCCACCACACCTGGCCGATAAGCATTCTTTTCCAAAGCAACCTTTCTTTTTTTTTTTTTTTTGTTTTTTTGAGATGGAGTCTCGCTCTGTCACCCAGGCTGGAGTGCAGTGGCCGGATCTCAGCTCACTGCAAGCTCCGCCTCCCGAGTTTATGCCATTCTCCTGCCTCAGCCTCCCAAGTAGCTGGGACTACAGGCGCCCGCCACCTCGCCCGGCTAGTTTTTTGTGTTTTTTAGTAGAGACGGGGTTTCACCGTGTTAGCCAGGATGGTCTCGATCTCCTGACCTCGTGATCCACCCACCTCGGCCTCCCAAAGTGCTGGGATTACAGGCTTGAGCCACCGCACCTGGCTGATAAACATTCTTTTCCAAAGCAACCTTTCTTTATGTCTGTGGACTAGACTGTCTAAGGCCACAAGATTAAAAGTTACTATAATACATGTTATATTATTAACTTTTAGCAAAGTTTATTTTTGTTGAAAACCTTGTAAATTTGAGATTTCAGTTATGCTTTGCTATTAATAAAACCTTGTTTAGTCCAAATTAACTTAGAATTTGTATAGATGGCTTTTTTTTTTTTCAATTACCCAGCAGGAACCATCTGTCATCTTGTCCTGAAGGGAGTTCCTCCTAAGTCTGACTGGACCTTTTTATGGTAATTAAGATTTAGATCACCTGTTAGGAAACCTGCTGGGTTAAGGGAATTTTCAGTGGTTAATGTTAAATCATCTTTTTTTTTTTTTTTTTTTTTTTTTTTTTACATAGGATACTTCTGAACTGGTGAGGGGTACTCACAGTGAGGTTTTCTCTAAAAGTTATTTATCTACTTTCTTCTGTTAGCAAAGCAGTTGTCACTACAGATTGAATGCATTTGGGCCATCTGTGAGTTACTGGGTTAAGGATTTTTGATAGGAAGGCTACAGGCTGTCAGTGGCCTCAGTGTTTTCGGACTATGCCCTTGTTTACACTTACAACAAGGTGGTATTGGAGTGTTGTAGGGTCATGGAGAAGACCTTCAATTATCAATTGTAGGTTTTAGATTTACCCTGGCTTTTAAAGCAATAGGGTACACTTTTTTTTTCTTAACTATTTGTATATTTCTCTTTCTCTCTTTCTTTCTCTCTTTGGTTTTTTTTTTTCTTTTTTTTTTTGAGACGGAGTCTCGCTCTGTTGCCCAGGCTGGAGTGCAGTGGCGCGATCTCGGCTCACTGCAAGTTCCGCCTCCTGGGTTCCCACCATTCTCCCGCCTCAGCCTCCCGAGTAGCTGGGACTACAGGCACCCGCCATCATGCCCGGCTAATTTTTTGTGTTTTTAGTAGAGACGGGGTTTTACCATGTTAGCCAGGATGGTCTCGATCTCCTGACTTCATGATCCTCCTGCCTCGGCCTCCCAAAGTGCTGGGATTACAGGCATGAGCCACCATGCCCGGCCGCTTTCTCTCTTTGACTGTCTCTCTCTGTCTTTGACTTTCCTTTTGCCTTTGTCTCTTCCTCTCTCTCTGCCTCTTTCTTTCTCTCTATCTCACTCTCTTCTTGACTCCCTCTTTGTCTCTCTGTCTCTTCCTCTCTGTCTCTTCCTCTCTCTCTTTGCCTCTTTTTCTCTCTGTCTCTTTCCTCCCTCTCTCTGCTGGTATTTCCTTGCCTTGTCAGCCGCTTATGCTGCTGTTCTCTCAACCACTGTGGGGGCAGGGGGTGTCTAAAACCAGCTGTAACCAAGTGTCTATGTACGGGAACTGGTCTGGGTGCCCTGGCTTACAGGTTACCTTGTGCCATACCTTTGAAACAAGGGACCTGTCCAGGCTTCCTTCTTGTATTTATTTATTTATTTATTTATTGTCCAGGTTTCTTTCTGATGGCCAACCCACCCCTAATGCTGGGCAGTCTATCTTACACAAAGTTTTAAGTTTTCCTGGTGTCATGGTATTCCATAGTCTCCATTAAATCCTTTCTTGAAATGTTTCAACATAGTTCCTGGTGGGGTGGGCTTACTTTGTGACTGACCCGTGCTTCCTTGAGACAAAACACCACGCTCACACCACACGCACACCACAAAACAAAGAACAGGTTAAAAGGGCATATGTACACTTTCACAGTTTACACCAAACCAGAATCAAACCAAAATCAGAGTATCGAGAAATCCAAGCCAAGTCAAAACCAAAACCAAAGTATCAAGCAATACAAGTCAAGTCAAAACCAAAAACCAAAGTGCCATTACAGGCACGCTGTGGGTGATCAGGCCATGCTTCCACTCAAATGGAGTGGGCAAGTTACAAAGACCAGTCTTACCAAGTTTCAGATGTCTGGACTCCAAGTGCCAGTTCCTTCCTGGTGTTCAGCCACTGAGTTGATCCTCCATGGGGGCCTGCTTTGCACTGCTCTGATGAGGCATTCCACCAGGGTAAAATACCTACCCAGGAGTGCTCTCAAGATCCGTGTCACTCAAGCTGGCCGGAATTCCCTGCAGGGATGCTTCACAGGGCAGGCCTAAGCCACCTAAGGGGCTCCCTCGACCGTCTATCCATTAATCACCTCACTTCCCAGTCAGGGAACCAAGAAATGTAGCAGGACAAGCCACAGACAAAACCCCTCAGACACCGAGTTAAAGAAGGAAGGGCTTGGCCGGGCATGCTGGCTCACGCCTATAATCCCAGCACTTTGGGAGGCCAAGGCAGGTGGATCACGAGGTCAGGAGATCGAGACCATCCTGGCTAACATGGAAACGCAATCTCTACTAAAAATACAAAAAAAAATTAGCTGGGCATGGTGGCGGGCACCTGTAGTCCCAGCTACTTGGGAGGCTGAGGCAGGAGAATGGCATGAACCTGGGAGGTGGAGTTTGCAGTGAGCCAAGATAGTGCTACTGCACTCCAGCCTGGGCAGCAGAGCGAGACTCCATCTCAAAAACTAAGAAAAAAGAAAAAAAAGAAGGAAAGGCTTTATTCAGCCAGGAGCTTTGGCAAGACTCATGTCTCCAAAAACTAAGCTCCCCAAGTGAGGGATTCCTGTCCCTTTTAAGGGCTTACTACAGTAAGGGGGTCAGTGTGAGAGGGTCATGATCAATTGAGCAAGCAGGAGGTACGTGACTGGGGGCTACATGCACCAGTAATCAGAAAAGAACAGAACAGGACAGGGATTTTCACAATGCTTTCCCACACAATGTCTGGAATCTACAGATAACATAACTGGTTAAGTCAGGGGTCAATCTTTAACCAGGCCCAGGGCATGGTGCTGGGCTGTCTGCCTGTGGATTTCATTTCTGCCTTTTAGTTTTTGCTTCTTCTTTCTTTGGAGGCAGAAATTGGGCATAAGATAATATGAAGGGTGGTCTCCTCCCTTAATAATGCTAAAGGAATCAATTCAACAAGAAGAGCTACCCATCCTAAATATATAGGCACTCAATACAGGAGCACACAGATTCATAAGACAAGTTCTTGGAGACCTGCAAAGAAACTTAGACTTCCATACAATAATACTAGGAGACATTACCACTCCACTATTCATATTAGATCAATGAGAAAGAAAATTAATAAGAATATTCAGGACTTGAACTCAGGTCTGGATCAAGTGGACCTGATAGATATTTACAGAACTCTCCACCCCAAAACAACAGAATATACATTCTTCTCAGTGCCACATGGAACTTACTCTAAAATTAATAATATAATTGGAAGTAAAACACTTCAGAAAATGTAAAAGGACTCAAATTATATTATACTCTCTCTCAGACCACAGTGCAATCAAATTAAAACTCAAGATTAAGAAACTCACTCAACTACGTGGAAACTTACACAACTACGTGGAAATTGGACAACCTGCTTCTGAGTGACTTCTGGGTACATAATGAAATTAAGGCAGAGAACACGAAGTGAAATTAAGGCAGACATCATGAAGTTCTTTAAAGTCAATGAGAACAAAAAGACAGTGTACCAGAATCTATGGGATGCAGCTACAGCAGTGTTAAGAGGGAAATTTATAGCACTAAATTATTACATTAGAAAGCTAGAAAGATCTCAAATCATCACCCTAACATTACAACTAAAAGAACTATAGGGGTAAGAGCAAACAAATTTAAAAGTTAGCAGAGGACAAGAAATAACTAAGATCAGAGCAAAACTGAGGGAGATAAGGAGATAGAGACGTGAAAAACCTTCAGAAAATCAATGAATTCTGGATCTGGATTTTTGTTTTGTTTTGTTTTGTTTTTTTTGAGATGGAGTCTCATACTTGTTGCCCAGGCTGGAGTGTAAGACCGTGGCTCACTGCAACCTCCGCCTCCTGGGTTCAAGTGATTCTCCTGCCTCAGTCTCCAGAGTAGCTGGGATTACAGGCATGCACCACCATGCTTGGCTAATTTTTATATTTTTAGGAGAGATGGGGTTTCACCATGTTGGGCAGGCTCGTCTCGAACTCCTGACCTCAGCTGATCCACCTCCCAAAGTGCTGAGATTACAGGTGTAAGCCACCACGACTGGCCCAGGAGCTGCTTTTTTTGAAAAAATTAATAAAATACATAGACCAGTAGCTAGAAAAGAAGAAAAGAGAGAAGAATCAAATAAACCCAATAAAAAATGATAAATAGGATATCACCAGTGACCCCACAAAAGTACAAACTACTAACAGAGAATACTATAAACACCTCCTTGCAAATAAACTAAAAAATCTAGAAGAAATGGATCAATTTCTGGACACATAAACCCTCCAAAGACTAAACCAGGAAGAAGTTGAATCCTTGAAAAAACAAACTAAGTTCTGAAATTTAGGGAGTAATAAATAGCCTACCAACCAAAAAAAAAAAACCAAAAAAACAAAAAAACAAAAAAAACACACAAAAAGCCCAGAATGGACTAACAGCTGAATTCTATCAGAGGTAAAAAAGGAGCTGGTGAAGGAGTATCGTTATCTGGGGTAAATACCTGGGGTTCATCATCTCATGCTGAGAAGGTTAATGACACAGACATACACACTTGCAGTGTGTTTAAAGAGCAGAAAGTTTAATAGAAGAAAGAAGAGAGAGAGGGAGTGAGAGAGCTTTCTCATGCAGAGAAAGTGGGGCACCCAAGGTTTCCAGGTTTGGAACAGAATGCAATTGATTTTTTAGAGAGGCTTGAAGAGGGGGTTATTGATTTACAAAAAGCTCAAAGCATTGGTTTGACCAGGTGTACCATTTACACAGCCTGCAAAAAAGCTTGCCCTCCCACCCCAATCTTTTATTATGCAAATGTGGCCTCTACTTGGCTGACTCCTGGACAACTGCACACATGGGGACAAAGAAAAGGAAGGGGGAATTGCCATAGTGGGTTGACCTGGCTTTTAGTACAGCTGCCCACATTCATCTATGCAAAGTTCTAGCTTGCTTATCTATGCTTGCAGCTTGACTTTTCAGGCTGCTTTATGTTAGAAAAGAAATGGTTTTTGGCTGCTTTCTATTAAAGGAAAATTTCACTGAGAACTTTTTTACCCTTGCTAAGTGCCTAAAATAATTTCTTAATAACTCCTATATTACTGGTACCATTTCTTCTGGAACTATTCCAAACAATTAAAAAGGAGAGACTCTCCTCCCTACTCATTTTATGAGGCCAGCATCATCCTGATACCGAAACCTGGAAAAGACACAACAAAAAAAGAAAACTTCAGGCCAATATCTCTGAAGAACATTGATGTGAATATCCTCAATAAGATACTGGCAAAGGGAATCCAGCAGCACATCAAAAAGCTTATCCACTACAAACAAGTCGGCCTCATCACCAGGATGCGAAGCTCATTTAACATATGCAAATCAATAAATGTAAGCTATAGGCTGGGCGCAGTGGCTCATGCCTGTAATCCCAGCACTTTGGGAGGCTGAGGCGGGCGGATCACAAAGTCAGGAGATCGAGACCATCCTGGTTAACACGGTGAAACTCCATCTCCACTAAATACACACAAAAAAACTTAGCTGGGCGTGGTGGCGGGTGCCTGTAGTCCCAGCTACTCCGGAGGCTGAGGCAGGAGAATGGCATGAACCCAGGAGGCGGAGCTTGCAGTGAGCCGAGATCGTGCCACTGCACTCAAGCCTGGGCGACAGAGCAAGACTCCGTGTCTAAAAAAAAGAAATAAAAAATAAAAATAAAAATAAAAATAAATGTAAGCTGTCACATAAACAGAACCAATGACAAAAACCACATGATTATCTCAATAGATGCAGTAAAAGTCTTCAATAAGGGCTGGGCATAATGGCTCACACCTGTAATCCCAGCACTTTGGGAGGCCAAAATGGGTGGATCACAAGGTCAGGAGTTTGAGATCAGCCTGACCAATATGGTGAAACCCCGCCTCTACTGAAAATACAAAATTTAGCCAGGGGTGGTGGTGTGCACCTGTAATCCCAGCTACTTGGGAGGCCAAGGCAGGAGAATCACTTGAACCTAGGAAGTGGAGGTTGTGGTGAGCCAAGATTGTGCCACTGTACTTTAGCCTGGGTGACAGAGTGAGACTCCCTCTCAAAAAAATAAAATAATAATACTAATAATAAAGTCTTCAATAAAATTCAACATTCCTTGGCTGGGCGCAGTGGCTCACACCTGTAATCCCAGCACTTTGGGAGGCTACGGCAGGTGAATCATGAGGTCACGAGTTTGAGACCAGCCTGATCAACATGGTGAAACCCCATCTCTACTAAAAATACAAAAATTAGCCAGGCATAGTGGTGGGTGCTTTTAATCCTAGCTACTCTGGAGGCTGATGCAAGAGAATCCCTTGAACCCAAAACAGAGGTTGCAGTGAGTTGAGACCATGCCACTGCACTCGAGCCTGGGTAACAGGGTGAGACTCTGTCTCAAACAAACAAAATTCAACATCCTTTCATGTTAACAACTCTCAATAAACTAGGTATTGAAAAAGCACACCTCAAAACAATAAGAGTTATTTATGACAAACCCACAGCCAATATCATATTGAATGGGCAAAACCTGGAAGAATTCTGGAAAATCAGCTCAAGACAAAATGCCCTCTCTCATCACTCCTATTCAACACAGTATTTGAATTTCTGGCCAGGAAAATTAGGCCAAAGAAAGAAATAAAGGGTATTCAACTAGGAAGAGAGGAAGTCAAATTGTCTCTGCAGATGACATGATGCTATAACCTGAAAATCCCGTTGTCTCAGCCCAAAAGCTTCTTAAGCTGATAAGCAACTTCAGCAAAGTCTCTAGATACAAAATCAATGTGCAAAAATCACAAGCACCAACAATAAACAAGCAGATTGTGAAATCATGCATGAACTCCCATTCACAATTGCTACAAAGAGAATAAAATACCTAGGAAAACAGCTAACAAGGGATGTGAAGTACCTCTTCAGAAAGAACTACAAACCACTGCTCAAGAAAATAAGAGAAGACAAAAACAAATGGAAAAAAATTTCATCCTCATGGACAGGAAGAATCAATATCATGAAAATGGCTATACTTCCCAAAGTAATTTACACATTCAGTGCTTTTCCCATCAAACTACCATTGACATTCTTCACAGAACTAGAAAAAATTACTTTAAAATTCATGTGGAACCAAAAAAGAGCCTGTATAGTCAAGAAAATTGTAAGTGAAAAGAGCAAAGCTGGAGGCATCATGCTACTTTACTTCAAACTATACAACAAGGCTATAGTAACCAAAGCAGCATAGTACAGGTAAAAAGAAAAAGAGACACATTGACCAATGAAACAAAATAGAGACCTCAGAAATAAGACCACACATCTACAACCATCTGATATTTGACAAACCTGATAGAAACAAGCAATGGGGAAAATATTCCCTATTTAATAAATGATGCTGGAAAATAAATAAATAAAGTCAGAAAAACTAACCTTTTCTCTTTCTGGTCATATTATCTATATAATATTTAGTTATTTTTATTTATTTCAATTGCTTTCAATTTTAGTATTTGCTTTGGAAATTACTTTTTTAATATGTATAACATTTTCTTGGAGTCTATTTATGGACATCAATGCTATTTTTCATATTTTGATATAAAAAATAAAACATCAATGTGGATGTGATGGCTCCTGCCCGTAATTCCAGAATTTTGGGAGGCTGAGGTGGAGGGATTACTTTAGCTCAGGAGTTCGAGACAGGCCTGGGCTACATAGTGTGACCTCACCTCTAAAAATAACAATAATGAATTAGCTGAGCATGGTGGCACATGAGTGGTGTCCCAGATACTCAGAAGGCTGAGGTGAGAAAGCTGCTTGAGCCCAGATGGTTGAAGTTGCAGTGAGTTGCAGTCATGCCACTGTGTTCCTGCCTGGCTGAGAGAGAATCTTTCTCAAAAGAAAGAAAGGAAAAGAAGGCCAAGAAGGGTGGATAACTTGAGGTTAGGTTAGCCTGGCCAACATGACAAAACCCTATTTCTGCTAAAAATACAAAAATTAGCTGGGCATGGTGGCATTTGCCTATAATACCAGGTTCGCAGTAGGTTCAGGTATGAGAATCGCTTGAACTCAAAAGGCAGATGTTGCAGTGAGTGGAGATCGCGCCATAGCACACCAGCCGTGGCGGCAGAGCAAGACCTCATCTCAGAAAAAAGAAAGAAAGAAAGAAGGAAAGAAAGAAAAGGAAGGAAGGAAGGAAGGAAAGAAGGAAGGAAGAAAGGACACAAAGAATAAACTATAATTTTTGTTTAATGTTTGTAAAGCTCTAATTGCATAGCAGATTTCTGGAAGTCAGTTTCCAGAATCCAAGGCTAATCCCTAAGCATTTTATACATTTCTTTCTGCATTGATTATAAAATTCGGGTTTCCCAACAGAAATGGAAAAAAATAAAGCATGAATAACAATGAGATAGCACACAATTATGAAAATGGCAATCATGAAAAGAAAAATTTCAAAGACTGTCAATGAAAATTTGAATTAACTAGAACTAGAAATATGAAATGTTACAGTAACTTTGGAAAATAGTTTAGTGGTTTATTATAAAGTTGAGCATACACTTACTATGTTATCAAGCCATCCCACTGCTAGGTCTTACTAAAGCAAACTGAAAACCAATGCTGAAATGAAACTTTTTGTGGATATCTATTGATCACTTTATTTGTAGTTGCAAAAAGCTGGATGTAAACAAGATGGTTCTCAACAGGTGAATGAATAAACAAACCAGTGCATCCATACAATAGAATCCTAGTTGTCAATAAAAAAAAAAAAAATCACAGTATAGCAGTATATATGAGTCACAAATGCATTTCTTTAATTGAAGAAAGCAAGATCTAAAAGACTACAAATTATATAACCCAAGTATATGGCATTGTAGAAAAATAAAATTATAGGGATTCATAATAATCAGGCCAGGCTTGATGGCTCAAGTGTATAATCTCAGCACTTTGGGAGGCTGAGGTGAGAGGATTGTTTGAGTCCAGGATTTTGAGAACAGGCTGGGCAACATAGAAAGACCTCCCTACAAAAGAAGAATAAAAAAAGAATAATCACTGATTGCCAAAGAGTGTAGAGTTAACTACAAATAGGAAGCATCAGATAATTTTGAGGGCAACGAAGTTCTGTGTGGTACTCTGAAGATGGCTATGCGACTCTAGACAGCTTTCAAAACCTATAGAACTGTACAGCACAAAGAAGGAATGTTCCTCTCTGCAAATTATAAACAACAAGGATTTGGGGAAAATTCAGATAAAATGCAGAAAGTAAAAAGAGTTTACCCTTACTAGAAATTTATCACCTAACCCTCTTGAAGAAGGTTGGAATGAAAGGACTTGGTGTAAATCACTTTGAATAACAGTATTTTGATTAAATACTGCAAGACTCAAGAACTGAACACAAACATTGTGTTCTGGTTGGTATTGCTCATCTATAAGTGTATAGATTAGCAATTTTTAAAAGCACTCTATGTTATTATATACATATATAATATAACTAGTGCCTGCTTCTCCCTAAAGTTAAAAAAAAGAGAATTCTAGACTGTAGTTGAGAATATCTTGATAAATGCATGTATCATAACGTATCTATTGAGAGAGAGAGACAGAGATGTGTTATACAGGAGTCAATATTAATATGCACCTTTTCAAACTCTGTTTGCTGTGAGGTTGCAGAAGCAGTGACACCCCAGTAATAATGGGCACGCCTAGCTCTCATATCATGGTTTGTAAGTACCACTCCTCAACAAAAAAAAAGCAAGACTACTTGTAATAAGAGATAATTCTAGCACTGGAGTGGAAAATCCAAGTTAAGGTAGTGTATTGCTAATTCAAAAAGTTTAAAAGTGCTTTATGAACAACAGAAGCAGTCATGTCAGAGAAAATCAACCTGAAAGACTTCCCAGGAGCCCAAGCTGGAAAAATGTGAAAAATACAATAAAAATTATTGGCATTGGATTAAAACCTAGAAAAAAAAAATCCATGAATCCATAGAGAAAAATACAAATAAGAAAAAAAGAAGGCCGGGCACCGAGGCTCACGCCTGTAATCCCAGCACTTTGGGAGGTCAAGGCGGGCAGATCACCTGAGGTTGGGAGTTCGAGACCAGCTGACCAACATGAAGAAACCCGTCTCTACCAAAAATACAAAATTAGCCGGGCGTGGTGGTGCATGCCTGCAATCCCAACTACTTGGGAGGCTGCGGCAGGAGAATCATTTGAACCTGGGAGGTAGAGGTTGCAGTGAGCTGTGATCACGCCATTGCACTCCAGCCTGAGCAACTGGAGGGAAATTCCATCAAAGAAAGAAAAGAAGAAAGAAAGAAAGAAAGAAAGAAAGAAAGAAAGAAAGAAAGAAAGAAAGAAAGAAAGAAAGAAAGAAAGAAAGAAAGAAAGAAAGAAAGAAAGAAAGAAAGAAAGAAAGAAAGGGAGAGAGAGAGAGAAAGGAAGGAGGGAGGGAGGGAAGGAAGGAAGGAAGGAAGGAAGGAAGGAAGGAAGAGAAAGAAGTAGAAAAAAAGAGAAAACATTTTCTTTACAAAATTCCAAGTACTAATCAATGTAGAAGATAATGCAAAATAGAAAATCACCACTAAGACACCACAGTAGTAATTACTGTAGACAAGACGTACTTAAAAATGCAAACATTGTGGGTAAAATTTAAAAGAGAAATAGTGTTTCTGTTAGCCCCAAAGTATCTGCCCCAAATATTTTAATTTTTTTTTGAGATGGAGTCTCGATCTGCTGCCCAGGCTGGAGTGCAGTGGCCGGATCTCAGCTCACTGCAAGCTGCGCCTCCGGGGTTTACGCCATTCTCCTGCCTCAGCCTCCGGAGTAGCTGGGACTACATGCGCCCGCCACGTCGCCCGGCTAGTTTTTTGTATTTTTTTAGTAGAGACGGGGTTTCACCGTGTTAGCCAGGATGGTCTCGATCTCCTGACCTCGTGATCCGCCCGTCTCAGCCTCCCAAAGTGCTGGGATTACAGGCTTGAGCCACCGCGCCCGGCCTGCCCCAAATATTTATAAATAGCCCAAAGTAATAGCGCCAAAATGTCTACCTCCAAATATTTATAAACACTATTTCCTCTCAATTTCTTTACAACACTTATGACTATTTAAGGAAAAATTATAACACAGTATTGTGAGATATGTGTAGATGTAAAATGTATGAATAGCACAAAGAATAGAAGGAAGTAATTAAAACTCTTCAACAGCAAGTTTTTCATATTTTACATTTATTAAAATAGTACAGTATAAACTCTAGGTAGATCGTGATCTGTTATAGATGCACATAGTTATTCATGAAGAAACCACTAAGAAATGTAATGAGGTGTCACTTAAATGCTATTAAAGGAATTTAATTATATTCCAAAAAGTATTTGTACAAGAATTATTTATTTATTTATTTATTTATTTATTTATTTATTTATTTATTTTTTGAGACAGAGTCTCGCTCTGTCGCCCAGGCTGGAGTGCAGTGGCCGGATCTCAGCTCACCGCAAGCTCTGCCTCCCGGGTTTACACCATTCTCCTGCCTCAGCCTCCCGACTAGCTGGGACTACAGGCGCCCGCCACCTCGCCTGGCTAGTTTTTTTGTATTTTTTAGTAGAGACGGGGTTTCACCGTGTTAGCCAGGATGGTCTCGATCTCCTGACCTCGTGATCCGCCCGTCTTGGCCTCCCAAAGTGCTGGGATTACAGGCTTGAGCCACCGCGCCCGGCCTGTTTGTTTTTTCTTTTTAAAGTTTGGCTACTAGAAAATTTAAAATTCACATGTAGCTCACATTTTATTTCAGAGGACTGCCTTCTTTTTAAAACCTCAGGAAATCTGATGAAAGAAAACAGAAGTCAGGAAGGACATAAAATCAGAAAATTTTAGATAATTGTTATTATATTATTTTCATTTGTGAATATCCATATAATGTATCATTTATAAAAGAATGTGACCTTATACAAAAGGTTAAATGCAAATACCCTCTGGGGTTGGCCTGGCTTACTTAGTTCAGGGAGGAAGCCCTGCCTGAAAAGGCTGCTGCAGCCTAGACTGTCACTCTTTTCTTTCTTTTTTTTTTTGGCGGGGGGCAGACTCTCTTTTTCTCTCACCCAGGATGGGTGATCTCGGCTCATTGCAACCTCCGCCTCCCGAGTTCAAGCGATTCTCGTGCCTTAGCCTCTGGAGTAGCTGGGATTACAGGCGCCCGCCACCACGCCCCGCTAATTTTTATTTTTAGTAGAGACGGGGTTTTGCCATGTTGTCCAGCCTGGTCTCCAACTCCCGCCTGGGCTTCCCTCCCAAAGTGCTGGGATTACAGCCGTAAACAACCGCTCAGCCCATCAGTCTTCATTCAGTCCAGCATCTGATCACATCTCTGTCACTCAGGGTCTGAGGAGGCGGGGATTCAAGAATTATCCAATCAGGAACTCTGGTCTAGGAACCGTCCAATCAGGGACACAGCTGAAGCGGAAAAGGCGGCATCCGAGAGGTGGCCCGGCGGTTATTTCTCGTTGCAGCGCCAGTTTCCAGTCTCGTCTTGACTGCTCTGTGACCTCATACTCTGTGGCCCTGTAACCTGCGGAGTTGGGAGCTCCACAGCTAAGATGCCAGGTGCCCCTGGAAGCCTAAAATGGTGAGAGTCAGTCCGACATCCTAAGAAGGGGAAGGGGCTGATTGGAACCGGTGGGAAGTGGCTGTGGCGGGACTCAGGCCTCCCGGCAGTCAGCTCCACAATCTGCGCCTGGAGTTCCTCTTGCCCAGCTCGGCCTCAGTCCCCTTCAGCCATAAGATGGCGGCTGCGCTGACTGCGGGACCCCGGGCCACCTGTCTCCTCCAGGCGCTGTGACTGTGCCCTGGCCTTGAGCCCTTTCTGGGCCGCTCCGCACCCGCAGGGCCGCGTCTCACAGATTGTGCAGGGACCACGGGAGGGGCGTCAGGGGAGAATCCTGACTCAGGGTGCGGGTTTATGAATGGGAAGAGTTTCAGTCCAGTGAGGTTTCCAGTCCCTCTTTTCTTCTATTAAAAATTTATGCCAGTCACCACTAAAGTAATGAATTTAATCAAAGAGTGATTCAAAAATGGTAGAGCACCCAGCTATATAGTTTGTAGTTTATGGTCTATGGAAGGGATTTGACGGAAAGAGTTTTTTAAGGTGTATAATGAAGAAAACCAAATTCAATAATAGGCTATGTACAGTTACGTAGTTTCTCAATTTGTACAATCAAGATGGAAATTTCCCGTTTATATAATCAGAGGTTATTTGTAGTTTATAGTTGGTTAAACCTGAGTTTTGTTTCCCCGAATGTATAATTTACCCCCCCAAAAAAAAAAAAAAACTCTCGAATTAGATTTTTTTTCTTTTTTTTTTGAGACGGAGTTTTCCTCTTGTTGCCCATGCTGGAGTGCAATAGCGCGATCTCCTCTCAGTGCAACCTCCACCTCCTGGGTTCAAGTGATTCTCCTGCCTCAGCCTCCCGAGTAGCTGGGATTACAGGCATGTGCCACCACGCCGGGCTGATTTTGAATTTTTAGTAGAGACGGGGTTTTTCCATTTTGGTCAGGCTGGTCTCGAACTCCCGACCTCAGGTGATCCGCACTCTTCGGCCTCCTAAAGTGCTGGGATTACAGGTGTGAGCCACTGGTCCCGGCCAACTTAGATTTTTTAAAAAGTAGATATCAGGGACTAGAGCCACCTCATTCTAATTGCCTGCCACTTAATTCTTAATTATTTTCACACTCCTCAGAGGACTAATTTTTTTTTCCCCCCCCTGCATTTTTTACAGGTATCCCAAGGAGAGTGTTATGTGTACTCCCAAACCCCCAATTCCTGCAGCCTAACGCTGGCTTGCAGTAAAATACAAAATTTCCAGTTCATTCTTACCTTCCCAAATGTCAACTTTTCCTCTCTGATTCACATTACTATTTGCCTTTTTTTTTTTTTTTTTGAGATGGAATCTTGCTCTGTTGCCCATCCTGGAGTGCAGTGGCCTGATCTCGACTCACCACGACCTCCACCTCCTGAGTTCAAGCAATTCTCCTGCCTCAGCCTCCAGAGTAGCTGGGACTACAGGCGTGCACCACCATGCCCGGCTAATTTTTGTATTTTTAGTAGAGACAGAGTTTCACTATGTTGGCCAGGCTAGTCTCGAACTCCTGACCTCGTGATCTGCCCGCCTCAGCCTCCCAAAGTGCTGGGATTACAGGCGTGAGCCACCGTGCCTGGCCTACTATTTGTCCTTTAGTGTACATTTTTGATACCTTATTTTAATTATTTTTTTAACAAAGCATTGGATGGCACTTTTCCTAATATTTGTTTTCTGTTTGTAAATATTTCCCATGAGAAGAAAGCAAAAATAATCCCCTGATTATTTTTTGTTTTTTTGTTTTTCCTCCTAGGCCCACAGATTTTATCAGAATGTTTTGCGGTAAAGGCTTTGAAAACTTTATGGAATGATGTGTTTTCAGACATTCTTCACTTTTTTTCCTGGTCCTGGGTTTCAGTACTGTCTGGGAATTAACTGAAATATCCCCCATGGCTATGTCTGCTAGAGTGTCTAGTGAATATCAGCTCCTGGTCATTTTCTCCTGTGGGACAATCTGAGGTATGGAGTGTAGCCTTTCAAGGAAGCAGGGGGATGCCCTGGGGTTGAGAGGAATCTCCTGGCTTACTCTTCCTTCGAAAAGCTAACCCTTGAGACATTAAGATTGTCTTCACCCAACCCAGCTTCCATTTCTTGCTGGTCAGCCAATCAGTTGCTGGTATTGCGGGAAAAACATTGAAATAATTTCTACCCCCTGCGTTCTCTAAGGGGGCAGAACAATAGTGAAAGAAATATAATGAAAAAATAGTGAAAGAAAAATAGTGAGAATCTGTGAAAACAAAAATAATATCCCAAAAGAAGAAAAAAAAAAAAAAAAACAAGTAGTGATCCCAGTGAGATGGTGTAAGAACTTGCAAAGTAAAATGCACCTGGGGCTCACTGGGGCTTAGTTCAGAGTCTCCTGAGAAGGGGTTATTGGGCACTTAAGTGAGCAGAATGAAGTGGGAGAATCTCTCAAGTGATTGGATGGCCTGACTTGATACATGAATCAGACACATCTGTACCTTGAAAAGATTTGTTCGCTTATTTTGACCTCAGTTTTTTAACGGTAAATTGCATTTTGTTACTAGGGATTGAAAGAAAGGTAAGAAAATATTTACCAAGGGCAAAAAAGAGGTGAATTTCAGAATAAATATTTAATTGTATATTCCATTTGTTAAAAATTTTTATTTACCCTTTTCCCAGAATGAGTTTAGGAATTTTCTCTGGTCTGTTTTTTATGGCTGGGTGAAATAGGAAAAATCTGTCTTCCATTTTGGCTTCAGAAAATGCACACATATCCACAAGAAAATGGTAGATAATTGTTGAGTTACGTAGATTCGGGAAAAGATCAGTTCCTCTTTTTGCAGGGTAAATTTGTAACTATGAATGTCTGTATTCTATATCCTGTTAATATTGCTATCTGAGTTTCATGCTAAATTTTGAGCTGAAACTTTGTACCCTCTAGAAATGTTCCCATATGACTAATTGTTTACTACAGGATTTTTAATGGAAATAGTAAAATAATACATTTACTGTCTGAAAGGAATAGATACTTTTGCTTATCTTACTGCAGTATAAAATGTAAGCACCTTAAAATTTCCTTCCCTTACATGAACACTGTGTTAGAGTAATTCTGCTGAATTTTTCAAACACTTACTTTCAAAAACTATGTGAATAACTCTGACATGAAAATTAAAGCCTGACACTGGGCGCGGTGGCTCACGCCTGTAATCCCAGCACTTTGGGAGGCCGAGGCGGGCGGATCACGAGGTCAGAAAATTGAGACCATCCTGGCTAACCCCATCTCTGCTAAAAATACAAAAAATTAGCCGGGCGTGGTGGTGCCTACCTGTAGTCCCCAGCTACTCAGAGGCTGAGGCAGGAGAATTGCTTGAACTCAGGAGTTGGAGATTGCAGTGAGCTGAGATTGCACCACTGCACTCCAGCCTGGGCGACAAAGCAAGACTCCGTCTCAAAAAAAAAAAAAAAAAAAAGAAAATTAAAGCCTGAACCCAGTGACTCTAATTAAGCTAAGGCTAATACTGAGCCTGCAAAAGGAGATTATTAAAGGATCACTTAGTTTTTTTGGGGGAGTCTTCTCTGCAGATATTCCAGCCTGCTCACCCCAGCCGTGGAAGAAGTGTTTATCCTGAGAGAAGCTACAGAGCCGTGGAAAGTTGGAGACCCACAGCCAGATGCAGTTAAGGTTAAGATGAAAGGGGATTGGGAGGGTCTTACTGAAGATGAAATTGTTACTGTTTTGGGTAGTTTCTAGACTTCGTAAGGTAAAACAAAGTTAGATTTATGTTGGAAAAATAATTGAATTCCAAAAGAGTATTGCAAGAGGAGGATGTACTAACTATAAGATCTTTAAAGATTGCAAAGTTTAGGCAGACAAGGGCCTTGTTTCATATGGAAGAGCAAACAATATTAGGAGGTGGGAGGTGGTGGCAAAGGGAGGGTGAAAAAATGAGATCTTAGATCAGAGAATGTTTTACCCTGAAGTCGTCATGTTCTTAGGAACTACATAAAATGGGGTTGTATGTCGACTCAGACTGGGGGTAGCTAAAAGTTCAGAAGCCTGTTGAAAGGAAATAAACTTAAGTAATGCTTGATTAAGAAGTATTTTAGGTTGACCACTAAAAACAAATTCAGCTGATTTATTTATTTATTTATTTATTTATTTAAATGAGAAAAAGGAGATAGTGTGCAGAGTCTGTCTCTGGCTGTGTGATAGGTAAGAAAAGAGAACACCATCTAAGTCATAATGGGAAGGGTATTTCTTTCTGAGTTTTCCTGGATTGTATCTTTTCTGATGAACTGATAAATGTAACTGATGTTTTCCTGAGTTCTGTGAGTAGCTCTATAATATTATTGAACTTGAGGAAGGTTATAAGAGTATCCAGTTTTTGAACAGTAGCTCAGAAACAGATGGGCCCATGAGGTTTGTGACTGGCATCTGCAGTAAGAACAATGTTGTGAGACTGAGCCCTGAATCAGGGTCTGTGCTGACTCTAGGTGGTGTCAAAATTCAAATGTTAGGCAATGAGTTGGTGTTGGAGAATTGCTTGGTGTTTACTAAGCTCTACAAATTTGGTTTCAGCTGAGAGATATCACAGGGGCCTGGTCTGGAATGGATCTATGGGTGTCTGGGAATGGGAGGCTCGCTTTTCTCTACACAGGCCATCACACTGCCCATTACCCTGTGATTTCAGGACTCTACCCAGGGTGAGAGAGGATACAAATTTAGAGGGAAAAAGTTCTGATAACAGACCCCCCTTTTCTACTGCTGCCACCACAGGATTCCCACCTACTAACAAACATACCCACTAGACATTGACTTGTCCACATCCCTCTTAGGACTAGGTACCACCCTCAGGAATTTCACCACAGCATTTTTGATCCTAGTGTTTCTTGCCAAAAACTCACAAAAGTGTCTACAAGTCTCCTGGTGTATCCCAACCCCCAGACACTGAATCTGCAGCAGCAACCTGTTTTCGCCACCAACCTGGGGTTCTAGACAATCTGTTCATAATCTCATCTCCCTGCATGGACCCAGAAATTAATCAGAGTAGAGTCACACCTGGGCCACTCTTTGTAGCACAAACCAGTCCTTCCACTTGCATTGCACTCTCCCCAACCCATAGAGTTCTTTGTTTTTTTGTTTGTTTGCTTTTGTTTTTTGTCTGTTTGCTTTTGAGACAGAGTTTCACTCTTGTTGCCTAGGCTAGAGTGCAGTGACACAATCTCAGCTCACTGCAACCTCGGCCTTCTGGTTTCAAGCAATTCTCCTGCCTCAGCCTCCCGAGAAGCTGCGACTACAGGCGCCTGCCACCACGCCTGGCTAATTTTTGTATTTTTAGTAGAGACAGGGTTTCACTGTGTTGGCCAGGATGGTCTCAAACTCCTGACCTCGTGATCAGCCTGTGTTGGCCTCCCAAGTGCTGGGATTATAGGTGTGAGCCAGCCACTGTGCCTGGCCGGCGAGTTCTTTTGTTTTAACTTTTATTTTTGATTCAGGAGTACATGTGCAGGTTTGTTATATAGGTAAAATTGTGTCGGGGGGTTGGTGTGCAGAATATCTTGTCACTGAGGTATTAAGCACAGTACTACACAGGTATTATTTTTCTGATCCTCTTTGTTTTCCATCTTCCACCCTTAACTAGAACTCAGTGTCTGTTGTTACCCTCTTTGTGCCCATGTGTTCTTATTTAGCTCTTACTAATAAATGAGAACATGCATTTGACTTTCTCTTTCTGCATTAGTTTTCTAAGGATAATAGTCTCCAGCTCCATCCATGTTGCTGCAAATAACATAATCTTGGTCACTTTTTATGGCAACACAGTATTCCATGATGTTTATGTACCATATTTTGTTTCTATTAAATCTTTTATTTTATTTTATTTTACTTATTTTTGGAGACTGGGTCTCACTCTGTCACCCAGGCTGTAGTATAGTGGCGTGATCTCGGCTTACTGCAGCCTCAACCTCCCAGGCTCAAGCAGTTCTTCTACCTCAGTCCCCAAGCAGCTGGTACTACAGGTGTGTGCCACCAAGCCCAGCTAATTTTTCTTCTTGTATTTTTTGTTGAGATGGGGTTTTTCCATGTTGTTTAGGCTGGTCTTGAACTCCTGAGCTCAGGCAGTTTACCTGCCTCAGCCTCCCAGAGTGCTGAAACTACAGGCATGAGCCACCACACCTTACCATACCATATTTTCTTTCTCTAGTTTACCATTGGTAGGCATTTAGGTTGATTCCATGTCTTTGCTGTTGTGAATAGTGCTGCAATGAACATGCATGTGCGTGTGTCTATGACAGAATAACTTACATTTCTTTGGGTATATACCCAATTATGAAGTTGTTGGGTCAAATGGTAATTCTATTTTTAGTTCTGTGAGTAACCACCACACTGCTTTTCACAATGGTTGAATTAATTTACACTCCTGCTAGCATCACATACCCTTTTCTCTGAAACCTTGCCAGCATGTTATTTTTTGACTTTGTAATAGCCATTTTGACTGTTGTGAGATGGAATCTCGTTGTGGTTTTTTCTTTGCGTTTCTCTACTGATGAGTATTTTTTTCGTATGCTTGTTAACCAGATATGTATCTTATTTTGAAAAACATTTGTTCATGTTTTTTGTCTACGAAGTCTCACTCTGTCACCCGGGCTAAAGTGCAGTGGCATAATCTCAGCAAACGACCACCTTCACCTCCTGGGTTCAAGCGATTCTCCTGCCCCAGCCTCCTGAGTGGATGGAATTACAGGCATCTGCCACCATACTCTGCTATAATTTTTGTATTTTTAGTAGTCGAGGTTTAACCTTGTTGGCCAGGCTGGTCTCAAACTCCTGACCTCAAGTGATCTTTCTTGCTTGGCCTCCCAAGGTGCTGGGATTACAGACGTGAGCCATCACTCCTAGCCTTTTGCCTACTTTTTTTTTTTTTTTTTAAGATGGAGTTTGGCTCTTGTTGCCCAGGCTGGAGTGCAATGGTGTGATCTTGGCTCACTGCAACCTCCGCCTCTTGGGTTCAAGAGATTCTCCTGCCTCAGCCTCCCGAGTAGCTGGAATTACAAGTGTCCACCACCATGCTTGGCTAACTTTTTGTATTTTTAGTAAAGACTGGGTTTCATCATGTTGGCCAGGCTGATCTCGAACTCCTGACCTCAGGTGACCCACCTACCTTGGCCTCTGAGAGTGCTGGGATTACAGGCATAAGCCACTGAGCCCGGCTGCCTTTTGTCTACTTTTTAAGGAGGCCATTTGTTTGTTTCTTGTAAACTTAAGTTTTTTATGGATATGGATTCTGGACATTAGACCTTTGTCAAATGCATAGTTTGGAAATATTTTATTCTATAGGTTGTGTGTTTACTCTGTTATGGTTTCCATTGCTGTGAAGAAGATATTTAGTTTAATTAGGTCCCATTTGTCAATTGCTGCTGTTGCTATTGCTTTTGGTATTTTCATCATAAAATCTTTGTTAGTTCCCATGTCTAGAATGGTATTTTCTAGGTTATCTTTAGGGTTTTTTTTTAAATATATAATTTTAAGTTTTACATTTAAGGCTTTAATTCATCTTGAATTGATTTTTGTATATGATGTAAGGAAGGGGTCCAGTTTGAATTTTCTACATAGTGCTAGGTGGTTATCCCAGCACCATTTATTAAATAGGGAATTCTTCCCACATTCCTCTTGTTAGTTTTGTCAAAGATCAGATGGTTATAGGTGTGTGGCATTATTTCTGGGCTCTCTATTCTGTTGTATTGGTCTATGAGTCTGTTTCTTGTACCAGTATTATGTGACTGGTTACTGTAGCCCTGTCGTATAGTTTGAAGTCAGGTAATGTAATGCCTCTAGCTTTGTTCTTTTTGCTTAGGATTGCCTTGGCTACTCTGGCTCTTTTTGGTTCCATATGAATTTTAAAATAATTTTTTGTAGTTCTGTTAAGAATGTTTTTTTTTTTTAAAGGATTTATTTATTTATTTTTAAGGAATGTTTTTGGTAGTTTGATAAGAATAGCATGAAATCTCTTCTTTTGGGGGCAGTATGGCCATTTTAATCATTTTTGATCTTTTCTACCTATGAGCATAGAATAGAATGGTTTTCCATTTATTTGTGTTATCTCTGATTTTTTTTTTCTTTTTTTCTTTTTTTTTTTTTGAGTCAGAGTCTTGCTTTGTCACCCAGGCTGGAGTGCAATGGCACAATCTTGGCTCACTGCAACCTCTGCCTCCTGGATTCAAGCTATTCTCTTGCCTCAGCCTCCTGAATAGCTGGGATTACAGGTGCCCACCACCACGCCCAGGTAATTTTTGTATTTTTAGTAGCGATAGAGTTTTATCATGTTGGCCAGGCTGGTCTTGATCTCCTGACCTCAAATGATCCACCCGCCTCGGCTTCCCAAAGTGCTGAGATTACAGGCATGAGCTACCACATCCGGCTATCTCTGACTCTTTAAGCAGTGTTTTGTGATTCTTGACATAGAAATCTTTTCACTTCTCTGGTTAGGTGTACTCCTAGATATTTTGTGTGTGTGTGTGGCAATTGTGAAGGGGATTGTGTTTTTGATTTGGCTTTTGGCTTGAATGTTGTTGATATACAGAGATTCTGCCAATTTTTATACATTTGTTGTGTATTCTGAAATTTTGCTGAAGTGGTTTGTCAGTTTGAAGAGCTTTTCTGCAGAGACTGTAGGGTTTTCTAGATACAGAACTATGTCATCTGCAAACAGGTATAGTTTGACTTCCTTTCTTCCTGTTTGAATGCGTTTTATTTTATCTCTTGTCTGATTGCTCTGGCCAGGACTTCCAATTCTCTTAAATAGGAGTGGTGAGAGAAAGTATGCCAGTTTTCAAACAGAAACGCTTTCAGCTTGTGTCCATTCACTATGTTTGCTTTGGATTTGTCATAGATAACTCATTATTTTGAAGTACATACCTTGAAAGCCTAGTTTGTGGAGGATTTTAAAAATGAAGGGTGATAAATTTTATTGAAATCTTTTTCTGCATCTATTGACATAATTTTTTTGGTTATCTTTAGTTCTCTTTATGCGATGAATAACATTTTTTAATTGTTGCATGTTGAACCAACCTTGCATCCTACTTGATCATAGTGGAGTAGCTTCTTGATGTGCTGCTGGATTTGGTTTGCCAGCATTTTGTTGAGGATTTTTTCATCAGTGTTCATCAGGAATATTGGCCGGAAGTTTTCTATTTTTTGTTTTATCTCTGCCAGGTTTTGGTATCAGAATGTTGCTGTTTATATGTAATGAGCTGAGGAGGAGTTCCTTCCTCTCAATTTTGGAATAGTTTTAGTAGGAATGGTACAGGCTCTTCATTTTACATCTGATAGAATTCAGCTGTGAATTTGTCTAACCCTGGGCTTTATTTTGGTTGGAAGGCTATTTATTACTTATTCAATTTTGGAATTTGTTATTGGTCTATTCAGGAATTTAATTTCTCTTTTGTTCAGTCTTTTGAGAATGTATTTGTCCAGAAATTTATGTATTTCTATTAGGTTTTTTAGTTTGTGTGCAGACAGGTGTTCATAGTAGACTTCAGTAGTTCTTTGTATTTTGTATTTTTGTGGGGTCAGTGATAATTTCTTTTGTCATTAACTGTTTATTTGAATCTTCTCTTTATTCTTCATTAATCTAGCTAGTTATTTACCTTATTTATTTCTTTCAAAGATGTATCTCTTGGATTTCTTGTTCTTTTGTATAATTTTTCATATCTAAATCTTCAGTTCTGATCTTATTTTGGTTATTTTTTTATATGCTGCTAGCTTAGGAGTTGCTTTACTCTTGCTTCTCTCATTCTTTTATTTATGATGTTAGGTTGTTAAATTGAGATGTTTTTGATGTGACCATTTAATGCTGTTAATTTCCCTGTTAACACTGCCTTAGCTGTGTTGCAGAGATTCTGCAGTGTTGTAGCTTTGTTTCAAAAACTTTTAAATTTCCGCCTTAATTTTTTTTTTCCTTTGAATATCTTTATTTATTTATTTATTATTATTATTATACTTTAAGTTCTAGGGTACATGTGGATAACGTGCAGGTTTGTTACATATGTATACTTGTGCCATGTTGGCGCGCTGCCCCCATCAACTCGTCAGCACCCATCAACTCGTCATTTACATCAGGTATAACTCCCAATGCAATCCCTCCCCCCTCCCCTCTCCCCATGATAGGCCCCGGTGTATGATGTTCCCCTTCCCGAGTCCAAGTGATCTCATTGTTCAGTTCCTACCTATGAGTGAGAACATGCGGTGTTTGGTTTTCTGTTCTTGCGATAGTTTGCTGAGAATGATGGTTTCCAGCTGCATCCATGTCCCTACAAAGGACACAAACTCATCCTTTTTTATAGCTGCATAGTATTCCATGGTGTATATGTGCCACATTTTCTTAATCCAATCTGTCACTGATGGACATTTGGGTTGATTCCAAGTCTTTGCTATTGTGAATAGTGCCGCAATAAACATACGTGTGCATGTGTCTTTATAGCAGCATGATTGATAATCCTTTGGGTATATACCCAGTAATGGGATGGCTGGGTCATATGGTACTTCTAGTTCTAGATCCTTGAGGAATCGTCATACTGTTTTCCATAATGGTTGAACTAGTTTACAATCCCACCAACAGTGTAAAAGTGTTCCTATTTCTCCATATCCTCTCCAGCACCTGTTGTTTCCTGACTTTTTAATGATTGCCATTCTAACTGGTGTGAGATGGTATCTCATTGTGTTTTTTATTTGCATTTCTCTGATGGCCAGTGATGATGAGCATTTTTTCGTGTGTCTGTTGGCTGTATGAATGTCTTCTTTTGAGAACTGTCTGTTCATATCCTTTGCCCACTTTTCGATGGGGTTGTTTTTTTCTTGTAAATTTGTTTGAGTTCTTTGTAGGTTCTGGATATTAGCCCTTTGTCAGATGAGTACATTGCAAAAATTTTCTCCCATTCTGTAGGTTGCCTGCTCACTCTGATGGTAGTTTCTTTTGCTGTGCAGAAGCTCTTTAGTTTAATTAGATCCCATTTGTCAATTTTGGCTTTTGTTGCCGTTGCTTTTGGTGTTTTAGACATGAAGTCCTTGCCCATGCCTATGTCCTGAATACCTAGGTTTTCTTCTAGGGTTTTTATGGTATTAGGTCTAACATTTAAGTCTCTAATCCATCTTGAATTAATTTTCGTATAAGGAGTAAGGAAAGGATCCAGTTTCAGCTTTCTACTTATGGCTAGCCAATTTTCCCAGCACCATTTATTAAATAGGGAATCCTTTCCCCATTTCTTGTGTTTCTCAGGTTTGTCAAAGATCAGATGGCTGTAGATGTGTGGTATTATTTCTGAGGACTCTGTTCTGTTCCATTGGTCTATATCTCTGTTTTGGTACCAGTACCATGCTGTTTTGGTTACTGTAGCCTTGTAGTATAGTTTGAAGTCAGGTAGTGTGATGCCTCCAGCTTTGTTCTTTTGACTTAGGATTGTCTTGGCAATGCGGGCTCTTTTTTGGTTCCATATGAACATTAAAGCCGTTTTTTCCAATTCTGTGAAGAAAGTCATTGGTAGCTTGATGGGGATGGCATTGAATCTATAAATTACCTTGGGGAGTATGGCCATTTTCACGATGTTGATTCTTCCTATCCATGAGCATGGTATGTTCTTCCATTTGTTTGTGTCCTCTTTTATTTCACTGAGCAGTGGTTTGTAGTTCTCCTTGAAGAGGTCCTTTACATCCCTAGTAAGTTGGATTCCTAGGTATTTCATTTTCTTTGAAGCAGTTGTGAATGGAAGTTCATTCATGATTTGGCTCTCTGTTTGTTACTGGTGTATAAGAATGCTTGTGATTTTTGCACATTAATTTTGTATCCTGAGACTTTGCTGAAGTTTCTTATCAGCTTAAGGAGATTTTGGGCTGAGACAATCGGGTTTTCTAAATATACAATCATGTCATCTGCAAACAGGGACAATTTGACTTCTTCTTTTCCTAACTGAATACCCTTGATTTCTTTCTCTTGCCTGATTGCCCTAGCCAGAACTTCCAACACTATGTTGGAGTGGTGAGAGAGGGCATCCCTGTCTTGTGCCAGTTTTCAAAGGGAATTTTTCCAGTTTTTGCCCATTCAGTATGATATTGGCTGTGGGTTTGTCATAAATAGCTCTTATGATTTTGAGATACGTTCCATCAATACCAAATTTATTGAGCGTTTTTAGCATGAAGGGCTGTTAAATTTTGTCGAAGTCCTTTTCTGCATCTATTGAGATAATCATGTGGTTTTTGTCTTTGGTTCTGTTTATATGCTGGATTATGTTTATTGATTTGCATATGTTGAACCAGCCTTGCATCCAAGGGATGAAGCCCACTTTCATCATGGTGGATAAGCTTTTTGATGTGCTGCTGGATCCGGTTTGCCAGTATTTTATTGAGGATTTTTGCATCGATGTTCATCAGGGATATTGGTCTAAAATTCTCTTTTTTTGTTGTGTCTCTGCCAGGCTTTGGTATCAGGATGATGTCATAAAATGAGTTAGGGAGGATTCCCTCTTTTTCTATTGATTGGAATAGTTTCAGAAGGAATGGTACCAGTTCCTCCTTGTACCTCTGGTAGAATTCAGCTGTGAATCCATCTGGTCCTGGACTTTTTTTCGTTGGTAGGCTTTTAATTATTGCCTCAATTTCAGAGCCTGCTATTGGTCTATTCAGGGATTCAGCTTCATCCTGGTTTAGTCTTGGGAGAGTGTAAGTGTCCAGGAAATTATCCATTTCTTCTAGATTTTCTAGTTTATTTGCGTAGAGGTGTTTATAGTATTCTCTGATGGTAGTTTGTATTTCTGTGGGGTCAGTGGTGATATCCCCTTTATCATTTTTTATTGCATCTAATTGATTCTTCTCTCTTCTTTATTAGTCTTGGTAGCGGTCTATCAATTTTGTTGATCTTTTCAAAAAACCAACTCCTGGATTCATTGATTTTTTTGGAGGGTTTTTTGTGTCTCTATCTCCTTCAGTTCTGCTCTGATCTTAGTTATTTCTTGCCTTCTGCTAGCTTTTGAATGTGTTTGCTCTTGCTTCTCTAGTTCTTTTAATTGTGATGTTAGTGTGTCAATTTTAGATCTTTCCAGCTTTCTCTTGTGGGCATTTAGTGTTATAAATTTCCCTCTACACACTGCTTAAAATGTATCCCAGAGATTCTGGTATGTTGTATCTTTGTTCTCATTAGTTTCAAAGAACATCTTTAGGCCGGGCGCGGTGGCTCACGCCTGTAATCCCAGCACTTTGGGAGGCCGAGGCGGGCGGATCACAAGGTCAGGAGATCGAGACCATCCTGGCTAACACTGTGAAACCCCGTCTCTACTAAAAAAATGCAAAAAAATTAGCCGGGCGAGGCGGCGGGCGCCTGTAGTCCCAGCTACTCGGGAGGCTGAGGCAGGAGAATGGCGTGAACCCGGGAGGCGGAGCTTGCAGTGAGCCGAGATCGCGCCACTGCACTCCAGCCTGGGCGACTAAGCGAGACTCTGTCTCAAAAAAAAAAAAAAAAAAAAAAAAGAACATCTTTATTTCTGCCTTTATTTCGTTATGTACCCAGTAGTCATTCAGGAGCAGGTTATTCAGTTTCCATGTAGTTGAGCGGTTTTGATTGAGTTTCTTAATCCTGAGTTCTAGTTTGATTGCACTGTGGTCTGAGAGACAGTTTGTTATAATTTCTGTTCTTGTACATTTGCTGAGGAGTGCTTTACTTCCAATTTATGTGGTCAATTTTGGAATAAGTGTGATGTGGTGCTGAGTAGAATGTATATTCTGTTGATTTGGGGTGGAGAGTTCTGTAGATGTCTATTAGGTCTGCTTGCTGCAGAGATGAGTTCAATTCCTGGATATCCTTGTTAACTTTCTGTCTCGTTGATCTGTCTAATGTTGACAGTGGGGTGTTGAAGTCTCCCATTATTATTGTATGGTAATCTAAGTCTCTTTGTAAGTCTTTAAGGACTTGCTTTATGAATCTGGGTGCTCCTGTATTGGGTGCATATATATTTAGGATAGTTAGCTCTTCCTGTTGAATTGATCCCTTTACCATTATGTAATGGCCGCCTTTGTCTATTTTGATCTTTGATGGTTTAAAGTCTGTTTTATCAGAGACTAGTATTGTAACCCCTGCTTTTTTTTGTTCTCCACTTGCTTGGTAGATCTTCCTCCATCCCTTTATTTTGAGTCTATGTATGTCTCTGCATGTGAGATGGGTCTCCTGAATACAGCAGACTGATGGGTCTTGACTCTTTATCCAGTTTGCCAGTCTGTGTCTTTTAATTGGAGCATTTAGTCCATTTACATTTAAGGTTAATATTGTTATGTGTGAACTTGATCTGCCATTATGATATTAACTGGTTATTTTGCTCGTTAGTTGATGCAGTTTCTTCCTAGCCTCGATGGTCTTTACATTTTGGCATGGTTTTGCCATGGCTGGTACCGGTTGTTCCTTTCCATGTTTAGTGCTTCCTTCAGGGTCTCTTGTAAGGCAGGCGTGGTGGTGACAAAATCTCTAAGCATTTGCTTATCTGTAAAGGATTTTATTTCTCCTTCACTTATGAAACTGAGTTTGGCTGGATAGGAAATTCTGGGTTGAAAATTCTTTCTTTAAGAATGTTGAATATTGGCCCCCACTCTCTTCTGGCTTGTAGAGTTTCTGCCGAGAGATCTGCTGTTAGTGTGATGGGCTTCCCTTTGTGGGTATCCCGACCTTTCTCTCTGGCTGCCCTTAAGATTTTTTCCTTCATTTCAGCTTTGGTGAATCTGGCAATTATATGTCTTGGAGTTGCTCTTCTCGAGGAGTATCTTTGTGGCATTCTCTCTATTTCCTGAATTTGAATGTTGGCCTGCCCTACTAGGTTGGTGAAGTTCTCCTGGATGATATCCTGAAGAGTGTTTTCCAACTTGATTCCATTTTCCCCCTCACTTTCAGGCACCCCAATCAGACGTAGATTTGGTCTTTTTACATAATCCCATACTTCTTGCAGGCTTTGTTCATTTCTTTTTCTTCTTTTTTCTTTAGGTTTCTCTTCTCACTTCATTTCATTCATTTGATCCTCAATCGCTGATACTCTTTCTTCCAGTTGATCGAGTCAGTTACTGAAGCTTGTACATTTGTCACGTATTTCTCGTGTCATGGTTTTCATCTCTGTCCATTCGTTTATGGCCTTCTCTGCTTTAATTATTCTAGTTATCAATTCTTCAACTGTTTTCTCAAGATTTTTAGTTTCTTTGCGCTGGGTATGTAATTCCTCCTTTAGCTCTGAGAAGTTTGATGGACTGGAGCCTTCTCTCATCTCGTCAAAGTCATTCTCCGACCAGCTTTGATCCGTTGCTGGCGATGAGCTGCGTTCCTTTGCAGGGGGCGATGCGCTCTTATTTTTTGACTTTCCAGCTTTTCTGGCCTGCTTTTTCCCCATCTTTGTGGCTTTATCTGCCTCTGGTCTTTGATGATGGTGACGTACTGATGGGGTTTTGGTGTGGGTGTCCTTCCTGTTTGTTAGTTTTCCTTCTAACAGTCAGGACCCTCAGCTGTAGGTCTGTTGGAGATTGCTTGAGGTCCACTCCAGACCCTGTTTGCCTGGGTATCAGCAGCAGAGGCTGCAGAAGATAGAATATTGCTGAACAGCGAGTGTACCTGTCTGATTCTTGCTTTGGAAGCTTCCTCTCAGGGGTGTACTCCACCGTGTGAGGTGTGGGGTGTCGGTCTGCCCCTAGTGGGGGATGTCTCCCAGTTAGGCTACTCAGGGTTCAGGGACCCACTTGAGCAGGCAGTCTGTCCATTCTCAGATCTCAACCTCCGTGTTGGGAGATCCACTACTCTCTTCAAAGCTGTCAGACAGAGTCGTTTGGGTCTGCAGAGGTTTCAGCTGCTTTTTGTTGTTGTTGTTGTTGTTGTTGTTGTTGTTTAGCTGTGCCCTGTCCCCAGAGGTGGAGTCTACAGAGACAGGCAGGACGACTTGAGCTGCTGTGAGCTCCACCCAGTTCGAGCTTCCCAGCCACTTTGTTTATCTACTTAAGCCTCAGCAATGGCAGGCGCCCCTCCCCCAGCCTCGCTGCTGCCTTGCAGGAAGATCACAGACTGCTGTGCTAGCAATGAGGGAGGCTTCGTGGGTGTGGGACCCTCCGGGCCAGGTGTGGGGTATAGTCTCCTGGTGTGCCTGTTTGCTAAGATCCTTGGTAGAGCGCAGTATTGGGGTGGGAGTTACCCGATTTTCCAGGTGTTGTGTGTCTCAGTTCCCCTGGGTAGGAAAAGGGATTCCCTTCCCCCTTGCGCTTCCCAGATGAGGGGATGCCTCGCCCTGCTTCAGCTCTCGCTGGTCGGGCTGCAGCAGCTGACCAGCACTGATTGTCAGGCACTACCTAGTGAGATAAACCCAGTACCTCAGTTGAAAATGCGGAAATCACCTGTCTTCTGTGTCGCTCGCGCTGGGCCTTGGAGACTGGAGCTGTTCCTATTCGGCCATCTTGCTCTGCCCCTCCTTAATTTTATTATTTACCCAAAAGTCATTCAAGTGCAGGTTGTTTAATTTCCATGTGATTGTATGGTTTCAAGTGGTTTTCTGTGTATTGAATTGTATTTTTATCAAGCTGTGGTCTTTGTGATTGGTATGTTTTGAAGATTTTTGGATTTGCTGATGATTGTTTGATTCCTGGCTGTGTGGTCAATTTGAGAGTATGTGCCATGTGGTAATAAGAAGAGTGTATATTATGATGTTTTTAGATGGAGAGTCCTGTAGATGTCTACTGGGACTCTTTGGTCAAGTGCTGAATGTAGGTTTAAATATCTTTGTTTATTTCTGCCTCAATAATCTGTCTAATAGTGTCTGTGAGGTCTTTTAGCCTCTTACTATTGTTGTGTTAGAATCTGCATCTTTTCATAGGTCTCTAAGAACTTTTTCTATTTATGTGTACCAGTACATTTTTTATAACAGCTTTTTCTCTTCTGCTATTTTTTTATATGCATTTTTTCAAGTGCGTACAGTGTGCCCAAGGATACTCCTTAGATTTTCAGTGTCTGCTGAAATTCAGATGTCTAACAATTTAAGAATATGTCAAGAGACTTGACTTTTTTTTTTTTTTTTTTTTTTTTTTGAGACGGAGTCTCGCTCTGTCGCCCGGGCTGGAGTGCAGTGGCTGGATCTCAGGTCACTGCAAGCTCTGCTTCCTGGGTTTACGCCATTCTCCTGCCTCAGCCTCCCAAGTAGCTGGGACTACAGGCGCCCACCACCTCGCCCGGCTAGTTTTTTTTTTTTTGTATTTTTTAGTAGAGACGGGGTTTCACCGTGTTAGCCAGGATGGTCTCGATCTCTTGACCTCGTGATCCGCCCGTCTCGGCCTCCCAAAGTGCTGGGATTATAGGCTTGAGCCACCGCGCCCGGCGAGACTTGACTTTTGTAGGAGAAAATATAAATTAGAAATAAGAGGCTTTATTCTCTTACCTGAAAATAAAATATATGTTGCTTCTCTCTCTTTTTTAAAGCATTTAGGTTATATGTAGATATTTTTCTCTACTTTTTTGAAATATATATAAACCATATTAAAACAAAATGAACCTCATCATTCTTTGTGACTCAGGACTATTTTTATTTAGATTCATTACTTTGCTTTTGCATTGGTGTAGGTATGTGTGTATATATATATATATATATATATATATATAGTCTTTAAAGGAGACAAAGATTTGTTTAAAGTTCATATTACGAACACATAAGGCTGGGTGTGGTGACTTACGCCTGTAATCCCAGAACTTTGGGAGGCCTAGTCGGGCAGATCACCTGATGTCAGCAGTTTGAGACCAACCTGACCAACATGGAGAAACTCCGTGTCTACTAAAAATATAAAAAATTAGCTCCACGTGGTGGTGCATGCCTGTAATCTCAACTACTCGGGAGGCCGAGGCCAGAGAATTGCTTGAACCCAGGAGGCGGAGGTTGCAGTGAGCCGAGATCGCCCATTGCACTCTGGCCTGGGCAACAAAAGCAAAACTCCATCTCAAAAAAAAAAAAAACAAAAACAAAAAAAAACACAAAACATTGAGCACAAAGATAGAATGAAATTTAGCAATGCAGAATGATAAAGCTAAAAAATACTGAGTACGTTTCTTTGACAGAAAACTGATTGTATAAGGTAATAATCTAATATTTGCATGCTGAAGCAGTTACACTGCAAAAGCAAGAACAGTTCAGTGTGTAAACTGAACAGTAAAGTCTATAGTTGTACGTCAGTTTTATTACTTTAGAACAATTAGCATAGTTATAAGTGTAGTGTTTGTAGACAACCTGCATTCATATAAATTAAACAGCATTTTCTTAGTAGTATGAATATAAGGCCAAAATGTTTACTTTGATTGAATACTCATTAGTCATTTTAATATGGCTGTTCATACTTTTGAAACATATAAAGTGTGTATATATATATATACACACACACACATATATATAAATATATAAAGTGTTTTAACTGAATTATGGCTACAATTTTAAAAATTCTTACATGCCTTATAACTATAAAGTTATTTATAGTTAGGTATTTATTTCTAATATCCAAATAAAATTTACTACCAAATTGTTAAAGTAGATATTGGTCTGACACAATTATTAATTTATCTAATAGGGATAACTATAGGTAAGCATAATTATAGTGGTTTTTTTTTTTTTTTGAGACAGAGTTTCACTCTTGTCTCCCCGGCTAGAGTGCAATGGTGTGGGCTCGGCTCACTACATCCTCCACCTCCCTAGTTCAAGCGATTCTCCTGCCTCAGCCTCCCGAGTAGCTGGGATTATAGGCTCATGCCACCTCCTGACCTCGTGATCTGCCCACCTTGGCCTTCCAAAGTGGTGGGATTACAAGCGTGAGCCACTACACCTGGCCTAAAATGAGTTTTTACTTAAAATGCATTTAACTTTTTTTTTTCTCTCAGCATAATCTTGCTTAGATTGAGAGCTGTTTTTCTGTCCAATGCTTTGGGTGTCTGCACTATTAAGTATTCCCTGGTGTCTGTGAATGAGATGGGCTGTCACACTGAGAACTTTTGGAGCTATCTGTACTTGGACTCATGTTGGAAATCCAGCAGTAGTTTTTCCATGTCATCATTGTAAATAAAAACCGAGGCTGAATTACTGTTCCAATTTCCATTATTATGCAGGTGCAGTTCTCCCCAGGAGGCCTGCAGGCTCTCCTCCTGTAGCCTCAGGCTTCCCTCTCTGGGGTGACACTGGAGTGCTGTTGTGGCAGTTGTGGTTTATGTAAGATGTGAGCTTTCAGCTGTGAGCCCTATGCAGTGGGCTCGGCCTCAATGGCAGATGGGTAGTGGTCAAGAGAGGACACTAGCTAACAGGAGAGGGCAAGCAAGAGAGTTGTAGCCAAGTGCTCAGGGAGTAGAGAGCCATTGCTTTAAAGTGTAAATAGCCAAAAAGATAGCACCCTATTCAGCCATTTTTGTAGGAGATTAACAGCCTACTTTCAGCAGGCACCTGGCTTCAAGTTGCAAAATTACCTCCTTTCATGAAGATGTGAAAAGTTTATTTTGTCATTGAACAAAACTGATTAGCCTGCATGGCTAGCCTTCCCAATTACCAGGTGAATTTAGGATGAACTGTCTATGACATGGTGCTATACTAACTTGTGAACTAATTATGGTTACTGTCTTTCTAGCTTTGCAATCTCTTAAGCAGATTGACTGTGATGCATGTCACATTCAGGTTTAATTGTGTAATAAAACAGTTTTATGTCTGTTCTGTTGTGGAGTTTCTCTGGGGCTGAAGAAAATTTATCTTTTAATTATGTTTCAGAAAAACTGTCTAAAATTATCCTGCAGATCCAGTAGTTTCTCCACAAGTCACAAACAAGTAAATATAAACAAAATTAGAGTTTTAAAATTACACTAAACTCTTCTGTATTCCTCTCATCTGTCTATATTTAGCTTCTATTATATAAATTTTTTAAAAATCAGTGACAGAGAAACAAAAGATTTCTTTTAGATACAGGATGTGTCCTGTATCTAAATCCTAGGAATTATTAAACACTTAGTACCAACTCCCAGGGTGTTATGAGGATTAAGTCATATAATGTGTTATTCCCAGCACAGTGCTCTGTAACATCCTCTTGAGCACATAGTACCTACTTAGTAAACATTGCACAGTGCAAGTGTACATGTTGTTTTCCAAATGCAGACCTATTCAGACACTCCTGCCTTCTGTTTAGTTTGTAAACTTTAAAGAGCCAGGAAAAAAATATAATACTTTATGGTGGAGATTGGTTGTCTTTATTTGTACCAGAAGTATTTGTGTTGTGATAAGAGTGCTGAATGTAAGGGACTCTGAGCTGTGCCTGCTTTCTCTAACTAATGCTAGTGATGAGCCCAGGGGAAGAAATATCAGCATTGACAGGGAACTTGTTTAAAACACTCATTTATGGACCCTTTCAAAACCTGCAGAATCACATTACATAGAGTGAGGCCAAAATTACTAAGTGATTTCATAAGCTCATTAAAGTTTCAGAGGCAATGCTTAGTTAAGTGGTTATGAGCTCAGGCTTCTAATTAAAAGGACATGGTCGCTGGGTGCGGTGGCTAAAAAACACAAAAAACTAGCCGGGCAAGGTGGCGGGCGCCTGTAGTCCCAGCTGCTCTGGAGGCTGAGGCAGGAAAATGGTGTAAACCCGGGAGGCGGACTTTGCAGTGAGCTGAGATCCGGCCACTGTACTCCAGCCTGGGCAACAGGGTGAGACTCCATCTTAAAAAAACAAAAACAAAAACAAAAAGTACATGGTCAATTTGCAGAAATCTCCAGTTGTGCCCTCCCCACAGATTCTATTTATTGCCCTGGAAGCATCCATATTGTTGTAATTAAGGGCCTCTTGTGACTGTGGTGAGGCCAGAGTCGAGTTTGAGACGTTTAAAATACATTCATGGAAGTTAAGTTCCTCTTTTTCACTAAAGGGTGGTCACAGGGCCTGAAGTGTTTGGGTTTGGTAGGGACAGGACAGTGTGGCCCATATTTCCATTATGTAGCAAAAATTGCTCATATCTGTGACAGGGGAGGGCACCTGAGGACAGGAAAGGAGAAACATTTTTAACTCCACAGGGCAGCTCATAGTTCCGAAATCTCTTACAAAGGAAAGAAATGGATGGACTTTCTCTGCAGGTCTTGGTCCTTCTGCCTGTGAGTGCGATGGTAGCAGGTAAGGAGGTGGTGCTGATACCTTTAAAGGCATGTTCTCTCAAGATGCAGGTGTAATTTGTCCAGAGAATCTTATCTGAGAAGGAATCCCAGAGAAAGAGGAGAAAGAGAAAAAAAATTGGCTTTTTTTCAGCTAAACGTGTCTCAGATGAAGAGCTGTGTCTATTCTGCCTCCTGGAATGCCATGCGTTTAGCCCTTGCAAACCTTTACATCTCTACTTGTGCTTTTCATCCCTAATGAGTTTGTTTTAACTACCTTTTAAAATTCTTATGATAGGCAAGAATCTCTGAAAAATATTTCTTTCCTATATACCAGAGCCTTCTCTATATTCTCTACATCCTGGATTTTATATGCCATGCAGGATTCTTTCTCATGATGAATTTATGGTCTACAGTATTAAAAATGTTTCACTTGTGGTTGTTGAACATGGCAAGGTGTGGATACTCAAGATTCCTATTGGGGAAAAGCTGGAATCCTTAGTGGAAAAGAAGAACATGTAGTGTTGAGTTTCCATCTGTGTTCTCCATTAGCTCTATGCCGAAGAGCATTAAGTAAATGCTTTTTTAAGGCTAGTCCCTGTGGCTCATGCCTGTAATCCCAGCACTTCAGGAGGCCGAGGTGGGTGGATCACATGAGGTCAGGAGTTTGAGACCATCCTGGCCAGCATGGTGAAATCCTGTCTCTACTAAAAATACAAAAAATAGCCAGGCGTCGTGGTGGGCACCTATAATCCCAGCTTCTCAGGAGGCTGAGGCAGGAGAATTGCTTGAACCTGCGAGGCGGAGGTTGCAGTGAGCCAAGTTTGCACCATTGCACTCCCGCCTGGGTGACACAGCAAGACTTTGTCTCAAAAAAAAAAAAATTTGTTTTTAAAAACAGGATGGCAATGGCTATTAAAAATTACACAAAATGGGAATTACCTTTGTCTTGGCTTTTGCATAAAACTGATGTTTCTTTATGGCTAAATTCAGACTATACTTTTGAGGGGGCAATATCACAGACATGCTGAGTTAGAAGACACCTCTCAAATTTTAGTGTGTACAATTAAGTGGAGATCTTATTATGCACAGCGGTGACCATGTGTCCTGTGTGCATCAGCACATCATAAAAATTTGTCATGAAGGGCTGTTGAATTTTGTCAAAGGCCTTTTCTGCATCTATTGAGATAATCATGTGGTTTTTGTTTTTGGTTCTGTTTATATGCTGGATCATGTTTATTGATTTGCGTATGTTGAAGCAACCTTGCAACCCCAACCTAGCCCACTTGATCATGGTGGATAAGCTTTTTGATGTGCTGCTGGATTCGGTTTGCCAGTATTTTATTGAAGATTTTTGCATCAATGTTCATCAGGGATATTGGTCTAAAATTCTGTTTTTTTGTTGTGTTTCTGCCAGGCTTTGGTATCAGGATGATGCTGGCCTCATAAAATGAGTTAGGGAGGATTCCCTCTTTTTCTATTGATTGGAATAGTTTTAGAAGGAATGGTACCAGCTCCTCCTTGTACCTCTGGTAGAATTCGGCTGTGAATCCGTCCGGTCCTGGACTTTTTTTGGTTGGTAAGCTATTAATTATTGCCTCAATTTCAGAGCCTGTTATTGGTCTATTCAGAGATTCAGCTTCTTCCTGGTTTAGTCTTGGGAGGGTGTATGTGTCCAGGAATTTATCCATTTCTTGTAGGTTTTTTAGTTAATTTGTGTAGAGGTGTTTATAGTATTCTCTGATGGTAGTTTGTATTTCTGTGGGATCGGTGGAGATATCCCGTTTATCATTTTTTTTTTTTTTTTTTTTTTTTTTTTAGTAGAGACGGGGTTTCACCGTGTTAGCCAGGATAGTCTCGATCTCCTGACCTCGTGATCCGCCCGTCTCGGCCTCCCAAAGTGCTGGGATTACAGGCTTGAGCCACCGCGCCTGGCCCCGTTTATAATTTTTTATTGCATCTATTTGATTCTTCTCTCTTTTCTTCTTTATTAGTCTTGCTAGCAGTCTATCAATTTTGTTGATCTTTTCAAAAAAACAGCTCCTGGATTCTTTTTTTTTTTTTTCTTTTGAAGGGCTTTTTGTGTCTCCATCTCCCTCAGTTCTACTCCGATCTTAGTTATTTCTTGCCTTCTGCTAGCTTTTGAATGTGTTCGCTCTTGCTTCTCTAGTTCTTTTAATTGTGATGTTAGGGTGTCAATTTTAGATCTTTCCTACTTTCTCTTGTGGGCATTTAGTGCTATAAATTTCCCTCTAAACACTGCTTAAAATGTGTCCTAGAGATTCTGGTATATTGTGTCTTTGTTCTCATTGGTTTCAAAGAACATCTTTATATGTGCCTTTATTTCCTTATGTACCCAGTAGTCATTCAGGAGCAGGTTGTTCAGTTTCCATATAGTTGAGTGGTTTAGAGTGAGTTTCTTAAACCTGAGTTCTAGTTTGATTGCACTGTGGTCTGAGAGACAGTTTGTTATAATTTCTGTTCTTGTACATTTGCTGAGGAGTGCTTTACTTCCAACTATGTGGACGTTTTGGAATAAGTGCGATGTGGTGCTGAGAAGAATGCATATTCTGTTGATTTCGGGTGAAGAGTTCTGTAGATGTCTATTAGGTCCACTTGGTGCAGAGCTGAGTTCAATTCCTAGATATCCTTGTTAATTTTCTTTCTTGTTGATCTGTCTAATGTTGACAGTGGGGTGTTAAAGTCTCCCGTTACTATTGTAGGGGAGTCTAAGTCTCTTTGTAGGTATCTTTAAGGACTTGCTTTATGAATCTGGGTGCTCCTGTATTGGGTGCATATGTATTTAGGAAAGTTAGCTCTTCTTATTGAATTGATCCCTTTACCATTATGTAATGGCCTTCTTTGTCTCTTTTGATCTTTGATGGTTTAAAGTCTGTTTTATCAGAGACTAGGATTGCAACCCCTGCTTTTTTTTGTTTTCCATTTGCTTGGTAGATCTTTCTCCATCCCTTTATTTTGAGCCTATGTGTGTCTGTGCACGAGAGATGGGTCTCCTGAATACAGCATACTGATGGGCCTTGACTGTTTATCTAATTTGCCAGTCTGCGTCTTTTAATTGGAGCATGTAGCCTATTTACATTTAAGGTTAATATTGTTATATGTGAATTTGATCCTGTCACTATTATGTTAGCTGGTTATTTTGCTCATTAGTTGATGCAGTTTCTTCCTAGCATCGATGGTCTTTACAATTTGGCATGTTTTTGCAGTGGCTGATACCGGTTGTTCCTTTCCATGTTTAGTGCTTCCTTCAGGAGCTCTTGTAGGGCAGGCCTGGTGGTGACAAAATCTCTCAGCATTTGCTTGTCTGTAAAGGATTTTATTTCTCCTTCACTTTTGAAACTTAGTTTAGCTGGATATGAAATTCTGGGTTGAAACTTCTTTAAGAATGTTGAATATTGGCCCCCACTCTCTTCTGACTTGTAGAGTTTCTGCCGAGAGATCTGCTGTTAGTGTGATGGGCTTCCCTTTGTGGGTATCCCGACCTTTCTCTCTGGCTGCCCTTAATATTTTTTCCTTCATTTCAACTTTGGTGGATCTGACAATCATGTCTTGGAGTTGCTCTTCTCGAGGAATATCTTTGTGGCATTCTCTGTATATCCTGAATTTGAATGTTGGCCTGCTAGGTCAGGGAAGTTCTCCTGGATAATATCCAGCAGAGTTTTCCAACTTTGTTCCATTCTCCCCGTCACCTCTTCAAGGAGACCTACAAACCACTGCTCAACGAAATAAAAGGGGACACAAACAAATGGAAAAACATTACATTCTCATGGATAGGAAGAAGCAATGTCATGAAAATGGCCATACTGCCCAAGGTAATTTATAGATTCAATCCCATCCCCATCAAGCTACCAATGACTTTCTTTACAGAATTGGAAAAAACTACTTTGAAGTTCATATGGAACTAAAAAAGAACCCGCATTGCTAAGTGAATCCTAAGCCAAAAGAACAAAGCTGGAGGCATCATGCTACCTAACTTCAAACTATACTACAAGACTACAGTAACCAAAACAGCATGGTACTGGTACCAAAACAGAGATATAGACCAATGGAACAGAATAGAGCCCTCAGAAATAATACCACACGTCTACAACCATCTGATCTTTGACAAATCTGACAAAAACAAGAAATGGGGAAAGGATTCCCTATTTAATAAATGGTGCTGGGAAAACTGGCTAGCCATATATAGAGAGCTAAAACTGGATCCCTTCCTTACGCCTTATACAAAAATTAATTCAAGATGGATTAAAGACTTAAATGTTAGACCTAATACCATAAAAACCCTAGGCGATACCATTCAGGACATAGGCATGGGCAAGGACTTCATGTCTAAAACACCAAAAGCAATGGCAACAAAAGCCAGAATTGACAAATGGGATCTAATTAAACTAAAGAGCTTCTGCACAGCAAAAGAAACTACCATCAGAGTGAGCAGGCAACCTACAGAATGGGAAAAATTTTTGCAACCTACTCACCAGACAAAGGGTTAGTATCCAGAATCTACACAAAGAACTCAAACACATTTACAAGAAAAAAAAAAAAAACCATCAAAAAGTGGGCAAAGGATATGAACAGACACATCTCGAAAGAAGACATTTATGCAGCCAACAGACACATGAAAAAATGCTCATCATCACTGGCCATCAAAGAAATGCCAATCAAGCCCCAATGAGATACCACCTCACACCAGTTAGAATGGCAATCATTAAAACACCAGGAAACAACAGATGCTGGAGAGAATGTGGAGAAATAGGAACATTTTTACACTGCTGGTGGGACTGTAAACTAGTTCAACCACTGTGGAAGACAGTGTGGCGATTTCTTAAGGATCTAGAACTAGAAATACCATTTGACCCAGCCATCCCTTTACTGGGTGTATACCCAAAGGATTATAAATCATGCTGCTATAAAAACACATGAACACATATGTTTATTGCGGCACTATTCACAATAGCAAAGACTTGGAACCAACCCACATGTCCATCAATGATAGACTGGATTAAGAAAATGTGGCACATATACACCATGGAATACTATGCAGCCATAACAAAGGATGAGTTCATGTCCTTTGTAGAGACATGGATGAAGCTGGAAACCATTATTCTCAGCAAACTATCGCAAGGACAAAAAACCCAAACACCTCATGTTCTCACTCATAGGTGGGAATTGAACAATGAGAACACTTGGACACTAGAAGGGGATCATCACACACTGGGGCCTGTTGTGGAGTGGGGGGAGGGGGGAGAGATAGCATTAGGAGATACACCTAATGTAAATGACGAGTTAATGAGTGCAGCACACCAACATGGCACATGTATACATATGTAACAAACCTGCACGTTGTGCACATGTACCCTAGAACTTAAAGTATTATATAAATAAATAAATAAAATAAATTTGTCCTAGTGCAGTTGATGTTAATGATTCACTTGGTTGAAAGCTCTCCGACAGTTTTCACTATAAATTAGTTTTCTCTTCATTATTAAGTATCTTTTTTTGTTGTCGTTTGAGACAGAGTCTCACTCTGTCCCCCAGGCTGGAGTGCAGTGGCGCGATCTCAGCTCACTGCAGCCTCCGCCTCCTGAGTTCAAGCGATTCTCCTGCCTCGGCCTCTGGAATAGCTGAGACGACACGTGTGCACCACCATGGCTGGCTGATTTTTGTACTATTGGTAGAGATGGGGTTTCACCATGTTGGCCTGGCTGGTCTTGAACTCCTGGCCTCGTGATCCTCCCACCTCAGCCTCCCAAAGTGCTGGGATTACAGGAATGAGCTACTATGCCCAGCCTTTTAAGTATCTTTATGCAGCTGATGTGCACCAGTGATCACATTTAATCTGGCACCTGCCTTTCTTAGATTTTCTTTGCATGTATCTATCTTTGGAAAATGAGGTCTCTCATCTTTGTTTACAGGCCAGAAAAACTGGGAAAAACAGGCTCCTCTACTTGGTGAATGTTTGAGAAAAGATTCTTTTTTGGGCCAAAAACAGGCATTACTGGTGAACTTGTCAGAAATTCGGAAACTCAGACTTTATTCTAGATCTTATGAAACAAATATGCATAACAAGATCTCCAGTTAATTGTACACATTAAAATTTGAGAGGTGTCTTCTAACTCAGCATGTCTTTTTGATCTGAAAAATATACAAGACTTCTGTATCATGTAAATATAGCACTAAAAAATATACATGTTTGTTATCATGCCCTTAATTTTATACTTTATTATCCAGAAAAGTATCTTATCTACACTGGTGTTGCGGATCTTATGCATTCTTTTTTCTCAGAATTTGAGAATACATTAGAGAATATTTCTGTGTTGAAAATTATTTTAGTGGATACGTTTGGTCATCCCAATAAGTTAGAACCTGTTCTCTTATTCTATCATTTCATCTTGAGTCAAATGAAAAATTCTGCCCGTGGCCACTTGGGAAATATATGTGTGTGTTTCGTTTTTTTTTTCAGGGACCGTTGACTTTTCAGGATGTGACCATAGAATTCTCTCTGGAGGAGTGGCAATGCCTGGACACGGCTCAGCAGAATTTATATAGAGATGTTATGTTAGAGAACTACAGAAACCTGGTCTTCCTGGGTGAGGATAATTTTAATTAAACAATTCCTATTATATTCTATAGGTTTCATTTCTCTTTTCTGTAGAATGTGTTTTGGTGATTTATGCTCACCATAAATGAGTTTTCTGAAAACAGGGATTTGTAAGTGTAGAAAGAAATTTTTTTTTTTTTTTTTTTTGAGGAGTTTCACTCTTGTTGCCTAGGCTGGAGTGCAGTGGTGCAATCTTGGCTCACTGCAACCTCTGCCTCCCAGGTTCAAGCGATTCTCCTGCCTCAGCCTCCCGAGTAGCTGGGACTACAGGCATGCGCCACCACACCTGGCTAATTTTTTTTTGTATTTGTAGTAGAGACAGGGTTTCACCTTGTTGGCCAGGATGGTCTTGATCTGTTGACATTGTGATCCGCCCGCCTTGGCCTCCCAAAGTGCTGGGATTACAGGTGTGAGCCACCGCACCCGGCCAAGAGGAATTTTTTTTTTTAAATTATTATTATTATACTTTAAGTTCTATGTGCATAACGTGCAGGATTGTTACATATGTATACTTGTGCCATGTTGGTGTGCTGCACCCATCAACTCGTCAGCACCCATCAACTCGTCATTTATATCAGGTATAACTCCCAATGCAATCCCTCCCCCCTCCCCCCTCCCCATGATAGGCCCCGGTGTGTGATGTTCCCCTTCCCGCCAAGAAGAATTTTTTAAAGATGTTTCATTATTATCTGAACATTTCACATTTCTGAGCAGATCTGTATTTTTCACTCTAGATTAGTGAAAATTGTAGTAATTTAGTGGCATAAAATACAGTTGCCCACACCTTAAAATCTCATTGCCACCACCAATTTTTGAGTCAGTAGTACCGGGTAGTAAAGTTAAGGGCCTATACAAATTGAAAATATTTTCTAAATATTTAGAAATGTATGTTATAAATTAGTATTGGGGGATCAATTTACTAGAACATTCTATTACATTCTCTTTAATGAGCACATTATTTGTGGAATATGAGCAATATTTGTGTTATTTATTTTTAATAAAACAGGTATTGCTGTCTCTAAGCTAGACTTGATAGCTTGTCTGAAGCAAGGGAAAGAGCTTTGGAATATGAAGAGACATGAGATGGTAACTAAACCCCCAGGTATGTGAGAGTGAATACAACAAACACCACAGATGAGAGGTCCAGAGGTCAAGGAGAAAGCCAGTTCTCAATATGTGACCTGAGAAGATGTGCTCCAAAGGAAGTAGTTTCTGAGAAGACTGAGATTTCTTAAATTTTACTATCACGTAGAGGCATCTTCTGTCTTATGCTTTAAAGTTCTCTAAGGATTCTATTTTCGTTTTGGTGATCTCTCTTCAAGTTTACAATGAGAGCCAAAGTCGTGTTCATGGCATATAAGGGACTCCACAATCTGACTGCTTTTCCATTGTTATTGGGGACACACAAATATCTGTATAATTTTGAGAAACTATGTTAGAAGAACCTGGCTCTTTTACCTCACACTTGCTCTATCTTTTACCGTGTGATATGTCCAGTTCTTCTTCACCTTCCACTATGATCAAAAGCTTCCTGAGACCCTCACCAGAAACAGATACAGGCACGTACTTCTTGTACAGTCTGCTGAACTGTGAGCCAAATAAACCTTTTTTCTTTATAAATTATCTACTCTCAGATATTTCTCTGTATGCAAAATACTACAATCTATAATGTTATCTACATTTTGTTTTCTTAATCTTTTACATGAATTTTTTATTTATTATTTATTATTGATAATGGGGTCTCAGTGTCTGCAGCTATTATGTTGCTATGTATTTCTTGCTTCACTTTTGTCAATATTTATATATTTTGGAGCCCTTTGTTATACCTACCTGTACATATAAATATAATGGTTATAGATCCCTGGTAAATTGACCCATTTTACTATTATATAATAACATTCTTTTTTTTTTTTTTTTTTTTTTTTTTTTTTTTTTTTTTTGAGACGGAGTCTCGCTGTGTCTCCCAGGCTGGAGTGCAGTGGCATGATCTTGGCTCACTGCAAGCTCCGCCTCCCGGGTTCACGCCATTCTCCCGCCCCAGCCTCCCAAGTAGCTGAGACTACAGGCACCTGCCACCACGCCCAGCTAGTTTTTTGTATTTTTAGTAGAGACGGGGTTTCACCGTGTTAGCCAGGATAGTCTCGGTCTCCTGACCTCGTGATCCACCCGCCTCGGCCTCCCAAAGTGCTGGGATTACAGGCTTGAGCCACCGCGCCCGGCCTATATAATAACATTCTTTGTCTCATACTAGTACTTGACTTAAAGCATATTGTATCTAATATAGTTATGACTACCTCACCCAATTGTGGCTATTTGCATGAAATACAGATTTTTTTCCATTCTGTTACTTACACACTATTTGACTCAGTACTAAAATTGGTCTCTTGTAGGAACATATCATATGCTTTTTTTCTTAAGCCACTCAGGCATCTTCTTTCTTTTTCTTTTAATTAATTAATTAATCAATGAAATAGGGTCTCACTCTGTCAACCAGGCTGGTTTGCAATGGTGTGATAATGGCCGTGAGCTGCAGCCTCAGTCTCTCAAACTCAGATAATCCTCTAGTTTCAACCTTTTAAGTAGCTCGGTTACAGGCACGTGCCATTAAACCCAACTAGTTGTTGTTGTTGTCCCCCCCCCCCTTTTTTCTTCTGTGTTAGAAACAGGGTTTTTGCCTTGTTGCCCAGGCTGGTCTCAAACTCCTGAAATCAGGTAATCAGCCCACCTTGGCCTCCCAAAGTCCTGGAATTACATTTCTTTTTATTAAGTAGTTTAATAAATTTATATTTAAAATGATTTCTTAAAGAAATAAAGTTATGCCGGGCACGGTGACTCATGCCTGTAATCCCAGCACTTTGGGAGACCAAAGCGGGCAGATCACAAGGTCAGGAGTTCAAGACTAGCCTGGCCAACATAGTGATACCCCATCTCTACTAAAAATACAAAAATTAGCCAGGCATTGTGGCATGCTACTCAGGAGGCTGAGGCAGGAGAATCAGTTGAACCCGGAGGCGCAGGTTGTGGTGTGCTGAGATCATGCCCCTGCTTACCAGCCTGGGCAACAGAGTGAGACTCCATTTCAAAAAAAAAAAAAAAAAAGAAAGAAAATTACATACCAGTTTCATTGTTATGTTTTATATGGTTTTTTTAAAACCTGTTTTTTCTCATTTCTTGTTTAACTATTTTTTGTTTAATTCTGTAGTGGCACACTTTGCTTATTTTATTTTGTTTTGCATAGTTTCTATAAAGTTTTTGTAGTTATCTTGAAAAATGGACATTATGTAAAATATCTTAAGATTAAATCAATATGTTTTAATTTCATAACTTCAGTTGAACAAAAAACTATATTTTCTAGTTTGCTATTAATATTATAAATTTTTATAATTTAAATTATAAATTATTTCATATTGTGTATTCAGATTTATGCAGATTTATATTTTGTTTTTATATTCTATAGAAGAATTTTAAGGGTTTTATGTACTATTATTTTAGTAAGAAATTTTATATGTAGCTGTATATTTACCTTTAACAGAAAACTGTATATTTATATGTTTTCTGATGCTATCTATCATTTTATTTTCAATGTAAAAAACTCATTTTAGCATTTCTTTTTTTATATGTGTCTGTATATTTACATTTAATAGAAAGCTATATATATATATATATGGATTTTTGATACTGTCTAGCATCATTTTATTTTCAATATAAAATACTCATTTTAGCATTTCTTTTTTTCTATATATGTCTCTACAATTACATTTAATAGAAAGCTATATATTTATATATGCTTTTTTGATGCTATCTAGCATCATTTTATTTTTCAACATAAAAGACTCATTTTAGCATTTTTCTTGTTATATATGCAGAGTCTCACTATGTTTTTAGGCTGATCTTGAACTCCTGGTCTCAAGTTATCTGACTGCCTTGGCCTCCTAAATGTGAAGGATTATAGGCATGAACCACTGTGCCTGTCCACAATGTAGCATTTTTTGTTTTTTTAAACTGTGCTAGTAGCGATTGATGAACACCCTTAGCGTTCATTTTATTTTAAAATAAAATAATTTCTGATCAAGTATTATGGATTAAAAATATTTTTTCAGCCGGGCGCGGTGGCTCATGCCTCTAATCCCAGCACTTTGGGAGGCCAAGGTGGGTGGATTACCTGAGGCCTGGAGTTTGAGACCAGCCTGGAGTTTGAGACCAGCCTGACCAACATGGAGAAGCCTCATCTCTACTAAAAATACAAAAGTAGCCAGGCATGGTGGTACATGCCTGTAATCCCAGCTACTCAGGAGGCTGATGCAGGAGAATCACTTGAACCTGGGAGGTGGAGGTTGTGGTTAGCCGAGATCCCACCATTGCACTCCAGCCTGGGCAACTCTGTCAAAAAAAAAAAAAAAAGCATATTTCTTTTCTTTTATTACATCAAAATTTGGAAAGCTGTTTTTTTTTTCCTCTTCAAGTAACCTGTGTACTACTTTATTTATTTTTCATAAGTTATTGGGGTACAAGTGGTGTTTAGTTACATGAGTAAGTTCTTTAGTGGTGATTTGTGGGAGTTTTGTGCACCCATCACCCGAGCTGTATACACTGCATCCTATTTGTAGTCTTTTATCCCTCGTTTCCCTCCCACTCTTCCCCGCATGTCCCCAAAGTCCACTGTATCATTCTTACGCCTTTGCATCCTCATAGTTTAGTTCTCACATATCAGTGAGAACATAAGATGTTTGGTTTTCCATTTCTGAGTTACTTCACTTAGAATGATAGTCTCCAGTCTCATCCATGTTTCTGTGAATGCCATTAATTTATTCCATTTTATGGCTGAGTAGTGTTCCATCATATATCTATCTATCTATCTATCTATCTATCTATCTATCTATCTATATATATGTGGTATCACAGTTTCTTTATCTACTCATTGATTAATGGGCAGTGGGCATTTGGGTTGGTTACATGATTTTGCTATTGTGAATTGTGCTGCTATAAACATGTGTGCAAGTATCTTTTTCATATAATGACTTATTTTCCTCTAGGTAGATACCCAGTAGTGGGACTGCTGGGTCAAATGGTAGTATGACTTTTAGTTCTTTAGGAATCTCGCCGGGCGCGGTGGCTCAAGCCTGTAATCCCAGCACTTTGGGAGGCCGAGACGGGCGGATCACGAGGTCAGGAGATCAAGACCATCCTGGCTAACACAGTGAAACCCCGTCTCTACTAAAAATACAAAAAAAATTAGCCGGGCGAGGTGGTGAGCGCCTTTACTCCCAGCTACTCGGGAGACTGAGGCAGGAGAATGGCGTGAACCCGGGAGGCGGGGCTTGCAGTGAGCTGAGATCCAGCCACTGCACTCCAGCCTGGGCAACAGAGCCAGACTCCGTCTCAAAAAAAAAAAAAAAAAAAAAAAAAGGAATCTCCACACTGTTTTCCATAGTGGTTGTACTAATTTACATTCCCACCAGCAGTGTAGAAGTGTTCCCTGATCACCACATCCACACCAACATCTGGTTTTTGATTTTTTTTTTATTATGGCCATTCTTGCAGGAGTAAGGTGGTATCATATTGTGGTTTTGATTTGCATTTCCCTGATCATTAGTGATGTTGAGCATTTTTTCATCTGTAGGTTGTCTCTTCACTCTGCTGTTTCTTTTTTTGTTTTCTTTTTTTTTTTTTTTTTTTTTTTGAGACAGAGTCTCTGTCTGTCGCCCAGGCTGGAGTGCAGTGGCCGGATCTCAGCTCACTGCAAGCTCCGCCTCCCGGATTTACGCCATTCTCCTGCCTCAGCCTCCTGAGTAGCTGGGACTACAGGCGCCCGCCACCTCGCCCAGCTACTTTTTTGTGTTTTTTAGTAGAGATGGGGTTTCACCGTGTTAGCCAGGATGGTCTCGATCTCCTGACCTCGTGATCCGCCCGTCTGGGCCTCCCAAAGTACTGGGATTACAGGCTTGAGCCACTGCGCCCAGCCTACTCTGCTGTTTCTTTTGCCTTGCAAAAGCTCTTTAGTGTAATTAAGTCCCCATTTTGACACTATTCCACAAGATAGAGAACCCTCCCTAATTTATCTTTGTTTTAATTGCATTTGCTTTTGGGTTCTCATTGATTATGAAATCCTTGTCTAAGCCAATGTCTGAAAGGGTTTTTCCAATGTTATCTTCTAGAATTTTTATAGTTTCAGGTCTTAGATTTATGTCCTTAATCCATCTTGAGTTGATTTTTGTATAAAGTAAAAGATGAGGATCTAGTTTTATTCTCCTACATGTGGCTAGCCAATTATCCCAGCACCATTTGTTGAAAAGAGTATCCTTGGCTGGGCGCGGTGGCGCATGCCTGTAATCCCAACACTTTGGGAGGCTAAGGTGGGTGGATCATGAGGTCAGGAGTTCAAGACCAGCCTGACCAAGGTGGTGAAACCCCATCTCTGCTAAAAATGCAAAAATTAGCCAGGTGCAGTGGCGGGTGCCTGAAATCCTAGCTACTCGGGAGGCTGAGGGAGGAGAATTGCTGGAATCTGGGAGACAGGTTGTGGTGAGCTGAGATTGTGCCACTGCACTGTAGCTTGGGCAACAGAGCAAAACTCCGTGTCAGAAAAAAAGAAAAGAGTATCCTTTACCCACTTTATGTTTTTGTTTGCTTTGTCAAAGTTCAGTTGGCTGTGAGTATTTGGGTTTATTTCTGGGTTCTGTATTATTTTCCATTGGTTTATGTGCCTATTTTTATATCAGTACCATGCTATTTTCGTGACTGGGTTTATAGTATAGCTTGAAGTCAGGTAATGTGATTTGTTCAGATTTGTTCTTTTTGCTTAGTCTTGCTTTGGCTATGCAGTCCTTTTTTTTTGTTCCACATGAATTTTAGAATCATTTTTTTCTAATTCTGTGAAGAATGATGATGGTATTTTGATGGAAATTGCATTGAATTTGTAGATTTCTTTTGGCAGTGTGGTCATTTTCACAATATTGATTCTATCCATCCATGGGCATGGGCTGTGTTTCCATTTGTTTGTGTCATCTGTGATTTCTTTTAGCAGTGTTTTGTAGTTTTCCTTGTAGAGGTCTTTTACCTGCTTGGTTAGGTATATTCTTAAGTTTTTGGGTTTTTTTTTTTTTTCACAGCTATTGTAAAAGGGGTTGAGTTCTTGATTTGACTCTCTGCTTGGTCGCTGTTGGTGTATAGAAGAGCTACTGATTTGTATGTATTAATTTTGTATCTGAAGACTTTGCTGAATTATCACTTCTAGGAGCTTTCTTGAAAAGTCTAGGGTTTTCAGAGTAAACAGTCATATCATCAGCAAACAGTGACAGCTTTACTTCCTCTTTACCAATTTTGATGCCCTTTATGTCTTTCTCTTTTCTGCGTGCTCTGGCTAAGACTTCAAGTACTCTGTTGAAGAAGCGTGTCGAGAGTGGATATCCTTGTCTTGTTCCAGTTCTCAGAGGGAATGCTTTCAAATTCTCCTCATTCAGTATTATGTTGGCTCTGGGTTTGTCATAGATGCCTTTTATTTATATATTTATTTTTTGAGATGGAGTCTGCCTCTGTCCCCCAGGCTGGAGTGCAGTGGCCGGATCTCAGCTCACTGCAAGCTCCGTCTCGTGGGTTTACGCCATTCTCCTGCCTCAGCCTCCCGAGTAGCTGGGACTACAGGCGCCACCACCACGCCTAGCTAATTTTTTTTTGTATTTTTAGTAGAGACGGAGTTTCACCGTGTTGGCCAGGATGGTCTCGATCTCCTGACCTCGTGATCCGCCCGTCTCGGCCTCCCAAAGTGCTGGGATTACAGGCTTGAGCCACCACGCCCGGCCCGATGGCTTTTATTACATTGATGTATGTCCCTTGTATGCCAGTTTTGTTAAGAGTTTTAATCATAAAGGGATTTTGTTGAATGCTTTTTCTGCATCTATTGAGATGATCATGTGATTTTTGTTTTTATTTCTTTCTATGTGGTATGTCACATTTATTGACTTGCATTTGTTAAACCATCCCTGCACCACTGGTATTAAACCCATTTGATCATGGATTCTCTTTTTGATATGTTGGATTCAGTTAGCTAGTGTTTTGTTAAGGCTTTTAAAAAGCATCTGTTTTCATCAGGGACATTAGTCTGTGGTTTTCTTTTTTGGTTAATGCCCTTTTCTGGTTTTAGGGTGATGCTGGCTTCACAGAATGAATTAGGAAGGGCTCCCTCTTCCTCTATCTTGTGGAATAGTGTCAATAGCATTGGTGGTACCAATTCTTCTTTGTTTTTCTTTTTTTTTTTTTTTTCTTTTTCTTTTTTTTTTTTTTGAGACAGAGTCTTGCTCTGTCACCCAGGCTGGAGTGCAGTGGCGCGATCTCGACGCACTGCAAGCTCCGCCTCCCGGGTTCTCGCCATTCTCCTGCCTCAGCCTCCCAAGTAGCTGGGACTACAGGCGCCCACCACCACGCCCAGCCAATTTTTTGTATTTTTAGTAGAGACGGGATTTCACTGTGTTAGCCAGGATGGTCTCGATCTCCTGACCTCGTGATCTGCCCGCCTTGGCCTCCCAAAGTGCTGGGATGACAAGCCTGAGCCACCGGGCCCGGCCTTTCCAATTCTTCTTTGAATGTCTGGTAGAATTCTACTAAATTCTGCCTGGTCCTACACTTTTTTTGTTGGTAATTTTTAAATTACCTTTTCAATCTCGCTGTTTGTTATTGGTCTGATCAGGGTATCTAATTCTTCCTGATTTAAGCTGGTTGGGTTGCATTTTTCCAGAAATTTACCCATTTCTTTTAGGTTTTCTAGTTAGTGTACTTAAAGGTGTTCATAGCAGGCTTGAATGACCTTTTGTATTTCCGTGGTGTCAGATGTAGTATCTCCTGTTTCCTGTCTTATCGAGGTTATTTGGATTTTCTTTTTTTCTTGGTTAATCTTGCTAATGGTCTGTCAATTGTATTTATCTTTTTAAGGAGCCAGGTTTTTCTTTTGGTTTTTGTATGTTTATTTCAATTTCATTTCATTCGGCTCTGATTTTATTTTTTTTCTTCTTCTGGGTTTGGGTTTGGTTTGTCCCTGTTTCTCTAGTTCTTTGAAGTGTGAACTTAGTGTGTCAGTTTGTGCTCTTTCAGATGTTTTGATGTAGGCGTTTAGGGCTATGAACTTTCCTCTTAGCATTGCCTTTGCTGTATCCTAGAGGTTTTGATAGGTTGTGTCACTTGTGTTGTTGAGTTTGAAGAATTTTTTAAATTTCCATTTTGATTTCATATTTGACCCCATGATTATTCAGGAGCAGGTTTTTAAATTTACATGTATTTGCATGGTTTTGAAGGTTCCTTTTGGAGTTGAATTCCACTTTTATTCCACTGTAGTCTGAGAGAGTGCTTGATATAATTTCAATTCTCTTAAATTTCTTGTTCATTTTGGGGCCTATCATATGGTCTATTTGGAGAAAGTTTTGTGTGCTGTTGAATAGAATATATATTCTGCAGTTGTTGGATGGAATGTTCTGTATATATTTGTTAAGTCCATTTGATCCAAGGTATAGTATAAATCCATTGTTTATTTGTTGACTTTCAGTCTTGATGACCTGTCTGGTGCTGTTAGTGGAGTATTGAAGTCCTCACTATTATTTTGTTGGTGTCTATCTCATTTATTAGGTCTACTAGTAATTGTTTTATAAATTTGGGAGCTCCAGTGTTAGGTGCATATATGTTTAGGACTGTGATATATTCCTGTTGGACAAGGCCTTTTACCATTGTATAATGTCCCTCTTTGTCTTTTTTTTTTTTTTTTTTTTCTGAGACGGAGTCTCGCTGTGTCTCCCAGGCTGGAGTGCAGTGGCGTGATCTCGGCTCACTGCAAGCTCCGCCTCCCGGGTTCACGCCATTCTCCCGCCTCAGCCTCCCAAGTAGCTGAGACTACAGGCGCCCGCCACCACGCCCGGCTAGTTTTTTGTATTTTTAGTAGAGACGGGGTTTCACCATGTTAGCCAGGATAGTCTCGATCTCCTGACCTTGTGATCCACCCGCCTCGGCCTCCCAAAGTGCTGGGATTATAGGCTTGAGCCACCGTGCCCGGCCCCTCTTTGTCTTTTTTAACTGCGGTTGCTTTAAAGTTTATTTTGTCTTACATAAGAATAGCCCTCATGAACCTCTTGTTTAGTGTGATATTGTGGGGTTCTCTGGCTTAGGTGAATAGCAAGCCATTTTCATGAATTACCTCACGCCATTAGGGGAAGAGGTATTCTCATTTTTTTCAATTTTTTATAGTGGTCTGTGTTCCTGTTTCTCTCATTCAGTGTTATAATTCATTTGAAAATTTTAAAATTAATTAATCTTCATTGTTTTATGGTTGCTTTGTAAAACTTTTATACTTTTTTTGATTGGGCCGTGTTGTCCTAATATTCTATATACATTGTAATCGTTGATTAAAATTTGTACATCAAAAAATCTACCTGTTGCAATCTTCATAATGTAGCCTTGTCCTGGAATAGTCTGAAGCCAGTTGTCTTGGCCAGAGATTCTGGGAGTCTGTCAAACATGTTCTTAGAATGCATCTTGTCTGAAATTGTGTGTGTGTGTTATTTTTTTGTTTGTTTGTTTTGATAAAAAAAGTTATTCATGTTTCTTCTCAGTAGTAATCACTTGCTACATCTATTTTTTTGTGTGTGGTACTATATTCTTTGCTGCTATAACATCTAACTTTGGTCTCAGCAGACTCAAGCTGTCATTTTAAAGTATGCCACCATTTCTTTCAGCACTTTATGTCATGAGAGACAAAAACCAGTGTCTAGAAAGGCCCCTAGAAGCCAGAAATAAATATGTATGTACCACTGTTTTATTTGTCTTTAAAGAGTAAACTAGGAGTTGGCAATTTATTATTATTATTTCTTTCTTTTTTTGAGACAGAGTCTCACTCTGTCACACAGGCTGGAGTGCACTAGCATAATCTCATCTCACTGCGATCTCTACCTCCCAAGTTCAAGTGATTGCCTCAGCCTCCTGAGTAGCTGGGACTACAGACATGTGCCACCACAGCTGGCTAATTTTTGAATTTTTAGTAGAGATGAAGTTTTTCCATTTTGGCCAGGCTGGTCTTGAACTCTTGATCTCAGGTAATCCACTTACCTCGGCCTCCAAAAGTGCTGGAATTACAGGTGTGAGGTGCTATTCCCAGCCATCAGTTTACTTCTAAAGTCCCTGTGTTGTTTTGGGGAGCAGGAAGAGCTGCATTGGGAAACTGTAACAGACTTCTCTTTCCTTCTGTGTGGCTCTTTGCACTGTACTTACTTGGGGTACTCTATACACTTAACTCATTTATAACTTTTCCACAAATGTATTTTGGTTAGTGTGTTTTTGTTACATTTATATGTCTATGAAGAAATTAGAGCCTGTCCTATTTTACTGTGCCATCTTGCTTTTGTGGTTTTTATAATTTTATAGGTTAGATTTGTAAAGTATATTTGAGTCTAGCAAGTGGAATAATTTGTTACTTTTATTTCCTCCAGTTATGCGTTCTCATTTTACACAAGACCTTTGGCCAGATCAGAGCATGAAAGATTGTTTCCAAGAAGTAATACTGAGAACATATACAAGATGTGGACGTAAGAATTTACAATTAAGAAAAGATTGTAAAAGTGCCAATGAGTGTAAGATGCACGAAGAAGGTTATAATAAACTTAACCATTGTAGGACAACTACCCAGAGAAAAATATTTCAGTGTAACAAAGACATGAAAGTCGTTCATAAATATTCAAACTCAAATAGAAATAAGGTTAGACACACTAAAAAGAAAACTTTCAAATGTATAAAATGTAGCAAATCATTTCTCATGCTTTCACACTTAATTCAACATAAGAGAATTCATACTAAAGAGAATATCTACAAATGTGAAGAACGTGGCAAAGCCTTTAAATGGTTCTCAACCTTTATTAAACATAAGATAATTCATACTGCAGACAGACCCTACAAATGTAAGAAATGTGGCAAAGCCTTTAACTTCTCTTCAGCGTTCACTAAACATAAGATAATTCATACTGGAGAGACACACTTCAGATGTGAAGAATGTGGCAAACCTTTTAACCAGTCCTCAAATCTTACTGACCATAAGAGAATTCATACTGGAGAGAAAACCTACAAATGTGAAGAATGTAGCAGAGCTTTTAAGGGGTCCTCAAATTTTAATGAATGTAAGATAATTCATACTGCAGAGAAACCCTACAAATGTGAAGATTGTGGCAAAACTTTTAACCATTTCTCAGCCCTTAGAAAACATGAGAAAATTCATACTGGAGAGAAACCCTACAAATGTGAAGAATGTGGTAAAGCTTTTAAGTGGTCCTCAAAACTTACTATACATATGGTAGTTCATACTGGAGAGAAACCCTGCAAATGTGAAGAATGTGGCAAAGGTTTTAGCCAGTCCTCAACGCTTAAAAAACATAAGATAATTCACACTGGAAAGAAACCCTACAAATGTGATGAATGTGGCAAAGCTTTTAACAGTTCCTCAACCCTTATGAAGCATAAGATAATTCATACTGGGAAGAAACCATACAAATGTGAAGAATGTGGCAAAGCTTTTAGGCAATCCTCACACCTTACTAGACATAAAGCAATTCATACTGGGGAGAAACCCTACAAATGTGAAGAATGTGGCAAAGCTTTTAACCATTTCTCAACCCTTAGAAGACATAAGATAATTCACACTGGAAAGAAACCCTACAAATGTGAAGAATGTGGCAAAGCTTTCAGCCAGTCCTCAACCCTTAGAAAACATGTGATAATTCATACTGGAGAGAAACCCTACAAATGTGAAGAATGTGGTAAAGCTTTTAGGTGGTCATCAAAACTTACTTTACATAAGGTAATTCATACTGCAGAGAAACCTTGCAAATGTGAAGAATGTGGCAAAGCTTTTAAGCATTTCTCAGCCCTTAGAAAACATAAAGTAATTCATACTAGGGAGAAATTGTACAAATGTGAAGAATGTGGCAAAGCTTTTAGCCAGTCCTCAACCCTTATGAAACATAAGATAATTCATACTGGTAGGAAACCATACAAATGTGAAGAATGTGGCAAAGCTTTCAGGCAATCCTCACACCTTACTAGACATAAAGCAATTCATACTGGAGAGAAACCCTACAAATGTGAAGAGTGTGGCAAAGCTTTTAACCATTTCTCAGCCCTTAGAAGACATAAGATAATTCACACTGGAAAGAAACCATACAAATGTGAAGAATGTGGCAAAGCTTTCAGCCAGTCCTCAACCCTTAGAAAACATGTGATAATTCATACTGGAGAGAAACCCTACAAATGTGAAGAATGTGGTAAAGCTTTTAAGTGGTCCTCAAAACTTACTTTACATAAGGTAATTCATACTGGAGAGAAACCCTGCAAATGTGAAGAATGTGGCAAAGCTTTTAAGCATTTCCCAGCCCTCAGAAAACATAAGGTAATTCATACTAGGGAGAAATTGTACAAATGTGAAGAATGTGGCAAAGCTTTTAACAATTTTTCCACCGTTATGAAACATAAGATCATTCATACTGGGGAAAAACCCTACAAATGTGAAGAATGTGGTAAAGCTTTTAAGTGGTTGTCAAAACTTACTGTACATAAGGTAATTCATACTGGAGAGAAACCCTGCAAATGTGAAGAATGTGGCAAAGCTTTTAAGCATTTCTCAGCCCTTAGAAAACATAAGGTAATTCACACTGGAAAGAAACCCTACAAATGTGAAGAATGTGGCAAAGCTTTTAGCCAGTCCTCAACCCTTAGAAAACATGAGATAATTCATAGTGGAGAGAAACCCTACAAATGTGAAGAATGTGGTAAAGCTTTTAAGTGGTTGTCAAAACTTACTTTACATAAGGTAATTCACACTGGAGAGAAACCCTGCAAATGTGAAGAATGTGGCAAAGCTTTTAAGCATTTCTCAGCCCTTAGAAAACATAAGATAATTCATACTGGAAAGAAACCCTACAAATGTGAAGAATGTGGCAAAGCTTTTAACAATTCCTCAACCCTTATGAAACATAAGATAATTCATACTGGGAAGAAACCATACAAATGTGAAGAATGTGGCAAAGCTTTTAAGCAGTCCTCACACCTTACGAGACATAAAGTAATTCATACTGGGGAGAAACCCTACAAATGTGAAGAATGTGGCAAAGATTTTAACAATCCCTCAACTCTTAAGAAACATAAGCTAATTCATACTAGGGAGAAATTGTACAAATGTGAAGAATGTGGCAAAGCTTTTAACAATTTCTCAGCCCTTCTGAAACATAAAATAATTCATACCGGGGAGAAACCCTACAAATGTGAAGAATGTGGTAAAGCTTTTAAGTGGTCCTCAAAACTTACTGAACATAAAGTAATTCATACTGGTGAGAAACCCTGCAAATGTGAAGAATGTGGTAAAGCTTTTAAGCATTTTTCAGCCCTTAGAAAACATAAGATAATTCATACTGGGAAGAAACCATACAAATGTGAAGAATGTGGCAAAGCTTTTAACAATTCCTCAACTCTTATGAAACATAAGATAATTCATACTGGAGAGAAACCCTACAAATGTGAAGAATGTGGCAAAGCTTTTAACAGTTTCTCAACCCTTATGAAACATAAGATAATTCATACTGGGGAGAAACCCTACAAATGTGAAGAATGTGGCAAAGCTTTTAACAATTCCTCAACCCTTATGAAACATAAGATAATTCATACTGGGGAGAAACCCTACAAATGTGAAGAATGTGGCAAAGCTTTTAACAATTTCTCAACCCTTAGGAAACATAAGAGAATTCATACTGGCAAGAAACCCTACAAATGTGATGAATGTGGCAAAGCTTTTAACAATTTCTCAACCCTTACTACACATAATTCATTCTGTAGAGAAACCCTACAAATGTGAAGAATGTGGGAAAGCATTTAACCAGTCGTCACACCTTACTAGACACAAAACAATTCATACTGGAGAGAAACCCTACAAATGTGAAGAATGTGGCAAAGCTTTTATTCAATGCTCATACCTTACTAGACATAAAACAATTCATATTGAAGAGAAATCCTACAAAGGTGAAAGTACCAAAGCTTTTAAGGAATCCTCACCCCTTACTAGACAAAATAATACTGGAGAGAAACCCTACAAATGTGAAGAATGTGGCAAAGCTTTTAACCATCCTTCAACCCTTGCTAAACATAAGCTAATTCATACTAGGGAGAAACCCTAAAAATGTGAATAATGTGGCAGAGCTTTCAACCATTTTACAAACCTTAATACACATAAGATAATTTATACTAGAGAAGACCATGCATGTGTGAAGAATGTGGCAAGCTTTTAACCAGTACTCAAGCCTTACTAGACATAAAACAATTCATACTGGAGAGAAACCCTACAAATGTAATAATGTGGCAAAACTTTTTTTTATACTTTAAGTTCTAGGGTACACGTGCACAACGTGCAGGTTTGTTACAAAGGTATACATGTGCCATGTTGGTTTGCTGCACCCGTCAACTCGTCATTTAAATTAGGTATTTCTCCTAACGCTATCCCTCCCCAGCCCCCCACCCACTGACAGGCCCCAGTGTGTGATATTCCCTGCCTTGTGTCCAAGTGTTCTCATTGTTTAGTTTCCACCTATGAGTGAGAACATGTGGTTTAGTTTTCTGTTTTTATGATAGTTTGCTGAGAATGATGGTTTCCAGCTTCATCCATGTCCGTCCAAAGTACATGAACTTACCCTTTTTTATGGCTACATTGTATTCCATGGTGTATTTGTGGAATGTGGCAAAACTTTTAACCAATCCTCAAACCTTACTAGACAGAAAACCATTCATACTGAAGAGAAACCCATCAAATATGAAGAATGTGGAAAAGCCTTTAACCAGTCCTCACACCTTAAATACACATAATTGATACTGGAGGAAAACCCTACAAATATAATAAATGTGGCATAGCTTCTAACCATTGCTCAGCTCTTACTCAAACTGAGAGAATTCCTAAAGAAAATAAACTCCACAAATGTGAATAATATGGCAAAGCTTTTAACCGGTCCTCAAATCTTACCAAACATAAGATAATTCATACGGAAGAGGAACCCTTCAAATGTGAGGAATGTGGCAAAGCTTTTAGTCAGTCCTCAAATCTTACTGAACATAAGATAATTCATACTAGAGACAAACACTGCAAATGTGAAGAATGGCCAAACTTTTAACCAGTTCTCAAACCTTACTCAATTTATACTGGAGAGGAACGCCACAAATGCAAAGAATTTGGCAAAACTTTTAAGTGTTTCTCAGAACTTACTGAACACAAAATAATTGGTACTAGAGAGATACTTTACAAATGTGAAGGATGTGGCAAAGCTTCTAATGGGTTCTCAAATCTTACTGAATATAAGATAATTTATATTAGAGAGAAACAATACAAATGTGAAGAACGTGGCAAAGCTTTTAACTGGTCCTTAAACCTTACTGAACTTAAGATAATTAATACTAAAGAGAAAACCTATAAATATAAAAAATGTGACAAAGCTTTTAACTGGTTTTCAGACCTTACTGAACATAAGATAGTTTATACTGAAGACAAACTCTATAAATGTGAAGAATGTGACAGTGCTTTTAATCAGTTCTCAAACTTTACTAGACATAAGGAAATTCATACCGGAGAAAAACTCTACAAATGTGAAGAAAGTGGGAACACTTTTAGCCAGTCCTCAACTCTTACTAAACAAGATAATTCAATGGGAGAGAAACCCTACAAATGTGAAATGAATAATGTTATAACCATTCTTCAATTCTTAATAAACAATTTATACTGTAGAGAAACCCTGCAAACGTGAAGAATGTTGCAAAGCTTTTAACTGGTCCTCAAACCTTACTGAACATAAGATAATTCATAATGGAAACTAGCCCTACAAATGTGAAGAACATGGCAAAACCTGCAACCATTTCTCACACTTTTCCACACATAAGATAATTCATACTGAAGAAAAACCCTACAAATGTGAAGAATGTAACAGAGTCTTTAAGTGATCTTCAACTCTTACTAAGCATAAGATAATTCGTACAGAAGATACATTTTATAAATATGAAGAATATGACAAAAGCTTTAAAAACATTTCAACCTTTATTACACGTGAGATAATTTGTGCTGCAGAGAAATTCTACAAATGTGAAGAATGTGGCAAAGTTTTTAATAAGTTATCAAATCATACTAGAGATAAACTACAAATCCAAAAGATATGACAGTGCTCTTGAGAACACCTTAAACTTCTCTAAACATAAACCATAGTGTCAAGAAACCCTAGACGTCAGTAATGTCACAAAGCCTTTAAATGGTAGTCACATTTGATTGCAAGATAATTTATACTGGAGAAAACTCCTTAATGAAGAATGTGGCAAAACATTTAACCAATACACCTTATCACATAGGAAAGCATTTATACTTGAAAAAAAAGTACACCTATAAAGAATGTGGAAAAGCCATTAATATCTGATCACATCTTAACATCACAGTTTATACTTAATAAAAACATTAAAAATGCAATTACTGTCGGAATATCTTTTAGAAAATATATGTCTTAGTATTTCTTTTGAGGACAAACATTACAAATATAAAGAGGGTTGTAGTACTATATATATATATATTTTTTTGCCTTGACAAACTTATTTTTCTTAACTTCGGTGGATACATAGTGTGTATATATATTTCTGACATATATGGCATATTTTTGATACCAGGATAAAATATGTAATGATCACATCAGGGTAAATGAGAGATTCACCATCTTCAACATTTATTCTTTGAATTACAAGCAATCCAAATCTACACTTTTAATTATTTTGAAATGTACATTTAAATTGTGGTTTATTATAAGGTCATTTTTGTGGTCATAATAAAAATCATACAGGAATGTAAATAAAAATGTGTTACATATTTTTCTTTGAACATGTGGCCACTATGCCTGTAAACAGATACATATAGACTTTTAGTTTTGATTTACATATGGTTAAATATACACATATATCACTCTAAAGGTATTTAGGTGCAAGAAAATTATGAAGTAAGTGTGTTTGTGTAATTCTGAGTTTGTACCTATTTTCAGAAAAAAATATTAGAACAAAACAAATTATAATAAAGTGACTAATTTACTAGAAAACCAAAAACCTCAAAAATGTGGAAAGCAAATCTATACTCTCTGGTTTGTATTGAATTCATTATTGTAAAATCTTACATCTTATGGTTAAGAATCTCCCCTTGAAATTTCTTTGGTTTTACTTGGCTGGTACTCGTGCTAGACCCATACTTTTCTTCTTTCTTAGATATATTTTTTGTTTTATAATTTATGAAGTATACATTATGTCATGGATTATAAGAATAATTTTTATGAAGTTTAGTAGTGTACACAAGACGATCTTTAGATGTAATCCCACAATTAGTGTATTAAGTTATATTTTATTTAGTTAGAAGATTGCATTCGTTTCTTTTACTTGGAGAACCCCATAGAAGCTCACTTTTACTTACTTATTGTTCCTCTCCATTTTTAAAATTGTCATAAGTTAATTTATTTATTTACTGAGCAAATTTGTTCAGATAAGTACTAGGGAGGGTTCCATAAGTCAAGAGGATGTTTTTGTGTATAAATGCAGCAAGCAAATACGGCAGTGCTTGCTGTGTAGCAGATGCTTCGTGATAAGCCGTAAGTATTTCTTCTGGAGTTAGTTTGTAACTTTAAGTCAGAATGGAAAATATCAATGGAGAAGAAATTACATTGATTCCTCATGTTGAGAGGACATTTTTATTTCCAGGATGCAAAGCTCACTCTTGCTGAATTTAAAGACATATTCTGCTTCTTTATTTTTTAATTATCTTCAGTTTTGTTTGTCTTACGTTCATTTCAAGGATGTATGTATCACAGCTTTTCTCCTTTTTCTGTGTTACAGCTACAGTTTTCTCACTTGTCTTCCTACCGTGTTATTTTACATGGTACTTTGTAGGTTCTGCTGAGAAACTTGGTGGGTTTTTGGTTTTTTTGAGACAGAGTCTCGCTCTGTCACCCAGGCTGGAGTGCAGTGGCATGATCTCAGCTCACTGCAACCTCTGCCTCCTGGGTTCAAGCAATTTTTCTGCCTCAGCCTCCGAAGTAGCTGGGACTTACAGGCACGCACCACTATGCCCGGCTAACTTTTGTATTTTTAGTGGAGATGGGGTTTCACCGTATTGGCCAGGCTGGTCTCGAACTCCTGAACTTGTAATCTGCCCGCCTCGGCCTCCCAAAGTGCTGGGATTACAGGTATGAGTCACTGCGCCTGGCCAAAAGTTGGTATTTTTAATGTGCTTTAAAAAAATGGTTTTGAGTGGAGAATTTGCTTACCAATATAACTTTGAGATTAGTTAATTAAAGTGAGAGGCATACACTGTCCACATGTGAAAGAATTAAATCAGTTAGCATTGTTTTTCTTTGTTTGTAAAAGAAGAATCTTATTGAATTCTTACATAAAGTGTGGCAAGCATAAAATTTGTTACAAAATATATCTTAGAAATTATAAGAGAGTTGCCGGGCGCGGTGGCTCAAGCTTGTAATCCCAGCGCTTTGGGAGGCCGAGACGGGTGGATCACGAGGTCAGGAGATCGAGACCATCCTGGCTAACACGGTGAAACCCCGTCTCTACTAAAAAATACAAAAAACTAGCCGGGTGAGGTGGCGGGCGCCTGTAGTCCCAGCTACTCGGGAGGCTGAGGCAGGAGAATGGCCTAAACCCAGGAGGGGGAGCTTGCAGTGAGCTCAGATCCGACCACTGCACTCCAGCCTGGGCGGCAGATCGAGACTCCGTCTCAAAAAAAATAAAAAATAAATAAAAAAAAGAAAAACAAAAAAACAAAAAAAACTTTTAGGGGCGGGGCAAAGATGGCCAACTAGAAGCAGTGGTGATCAGAGGCTCCCACCGAAAAGAACCATAATGGCCTGTGCATCCTGCACTGGCTCCTGAGGTATCCAGGTTCTCTCATCAGAACTGACTAGGCAGCTGGTATGGCCCAGGGAGAGGAAGAAAGAAGAGTGTGGTGCAGCCACCCACCTGACAGCCACACAGGGCAGGGGAGCCCCCATCCCCTGGCCAAGGGAGGCAGTGAATGAGTGTCCTACTTAGCTGACAAAACCATGCTTTTTCCATGGAACTGTGCAACCCACAGATTGAAAGATTTCACTCGGGAACCCATGCCACCGGGGCCTAGGGTCCCAACCCCAGAGCTGTGCAGATTCTCAATAACCTCTCAGCTAAAATTGGTTTAAGCCTGCTGAGTTCCCGGCGGGGGGTGACCAGCACCATAGCTGTGGCTGCCTGCTGTCTAAGCCATTTCAGCTCCTTGGGGAGGGGCAGCAACCAGTACTGGGACTGATAGCTGTGTAACACACTAGGCAGCTATCCCTGGGCAGGGGAAGGGCGGCAGCCATTTCTATAGCTCCTGGCGGAGCTTTTCCCCTGCTGGAGACAGGGATGCTGGACGGCTTGGTTCCAAGAGGTGTCCTCCACAGCCCAACACACTGACTGTGCCAGACTGCAGCTACAGCACCCCTTCAGGCCTGACTCTGACCCATCCCTCCTCACTTTGTGGGGCCACCCTGCAGGAACTCCAACAGCTTCAGCCAGGGGCTCAGAGACAGAACTCTGATCTCTCTGGGCCTGAGTCCCTAAGGGGAGAGGTGACCGCAGTCTCTGTGGACGAGCAGACTTAGCTTTTCCTCCTAATTCTAAGGAATCCAAGCAGCCCAGAGAAGTGGGTTTAACCCCAGTGAAGCATACCCCTCCACCAAGGGACAATAAAAGTGCTTCATTAAATGGGTCCTGTTCCTCGTGCCACCCAACTGGGTGAGATACTCCAACAGGGGTTGTCAGACACCCTATACAGCTGTGTTCCTACTGGCATCAGATTGGTGTTCCTTGAGGTCAGACATTCCAGAGGAAGCAGAAGGCATCCATCTTTGCTGTTATCCAGCCTCCTTGAGTATTATCTCCAGGTGCAGGAGTGAACCAGATAAATAGGGCCTAAAGTGAACCCCCAGCAAACCACAGCAACCATACAGAAGAGGGACCGGACCACTGAAAGAAAAGCAAACAGAAATGAACAACAGCAACAAAAAAGTCTCCACAAGAACCCCATCCAAGAGTCAGCAGCCTCAAAGATCGAAGCTAGACAAACTCATGAAGATGAGAAAGAATCAATGAAAAAAACGCTGAAGCCAGGTGCGGTGGGCTCAAGCCTGTAATCTCAGCACTTTAGGAGGCCGAGGCAGGCGGATCATGAGGTCAGGAGATCGAGACCATCCTGGCTAACACGGTGAAACCGTCTCTACTAAAACTACAAAAAAATTAGCCAGGCATGGTAGCAGGCACCTGTAGTCCCAGCTACTCGTGAAGCTGAGTCAGGAGAATTATGTGAACCTGGGAGGCGGAGCTTGCAGTGAGCCAAGATTGCGCCACTGCACTCCAGCTTGGGCGACAGAGCAAGACTCCGTCTCAAAAAAAAAAAAAAAAGGAAAAAGAAAAAAACACTGAAAACACAAAAGGCAAGAGTGCCTTTTCTCCAAATGATTGCAATGCCTCTCCAGCAAGGGTGCAGAACTGGATGGAGAATAAGATAGACAAATTGACAGAAGTAGGCTTCAGAAGATGGGTAATAACAAACTCCACTGAGCTAAAAAGGAGCATATTCTAACTGAATGCAAAGAAGCTAAGAACCTTGATAAAAAGTTAGAGAGAGGAGCTGCTAACTAGAATAACCAGTTGAGATAGAGTCTCACTGCACTTCACCCAGGCTGGAGTGCAGTGGCAGGATCTTGGTTCACTGCAACCTCCACCTCCTGGGTTCAAGCGATTCTGCTGCCTCAGCCTCTGGAGTAGCTGGGATTACAGGCACGTGCTACTATGACCAGCTAATTTTTCTATGTTTAGTAGAGACAGGTTTCATCATGTTGGCCAAGTTGGTTTTGATCTCTTGACCTCAGGTGATCCCCCCGCCTTGGCTTCCCAAAGTGCTGGGATTACAGGCGTGAGCCACTGTGCCTGGCCCTATTTTGTTAATTTTTTCAAAAAACAGCTCCTAGATTTATTGAATTTTTTTTTTTTTGAGGGTTTTTCATTTCTCGGCTGGGCATGGTGGCTCACACCTGTAACCCCAGCAGTTTGGGAGGCCAAGGTGGGTGGATCACAAGGTCAGGAGTTCAAGACCAGCCTGGCCAACATGGTGAAACCCTATCTCTACTAAAAATCCAAAATTTAGCTGGAGTGGTGGCTCATGCCTGTACTCCTAGCTACTCAGGAGGTTGAGGCAGAAGAATCACTTGAACCTGGGAGGCAGAGGTTGCAGTGAGCCAAGATAGTGCCACTGTACTCCAATCTGGGTGACAGAGTGAGACTCTGTCTCAGAAAAATAAAAAATAAAAAAAAAACTAAAACAAAACAAAACTGGCAAACCGAATCCAGCAGCACATCAGAAAACATCCACCAGGCCGGGCGTGGTAATCCCACCACTTTGGGAGGTTGAGGCAGGCAGATCACCTGAGGACAGGAGTTCAAGACCAGCCTGACCAACATGGAGAAACCCTGCCTCTACAAAAAATACAAAAAATTAGCCAGGCGTGGTGGTGTATGCCTGTAATCCCAGCTACTCGAGAGGCTGAGGCAAGAGAATCACTTGAACCTGGGAGGCAGAGGTTGCGGTGAGCCAAGATCACGCCACTGCACTGGGCAACAAGAGCGAAACTTTGTCTTAAAAAACAACAACAAGAACAACAAAAAACTGATCCGCCATGATCAAGTTGGCTTCACCCCTGTGATGCAGGGCTGGTTCAACATATGCAAATCAATAAACAAAATTCATGACATAAACAGAACTAAAGACAAAAACCACATGATTATCTCAATAGATGCAGAAAAGGCCTTTGATAAAATTCAACTTTTTTTCATGTTAAGAACTCTCAATAAACCAGGTGTTGAGGGAATATATCTCAAAATAATGAGAGCTTTTATGACAAAACCACAGTTAATGTGATATATTGAATGAGAAAATGCTGGAAGCATTCTCTGAAAAGGATGACAAGACAAGGATGCCCTTTCTCACCATTCCTATTGAACATAGTATTGGAAGTTATGGCCAGGGCAATCAGGCAGGGGAAAGAAATAGAGTACTCAAATAGAAAAAGAGGAAGTCAAATTGTCTCTGTTTGCAGATGACATTTAGAAAATTCCATCATCTCAGCCTAAAATTTCCTTAAGCTGATAAGTAACTTCAGCAAAGTCTCAGGATACAAAATCAATGTGCAAAAATCACAGGCATTCCTATAAGCCAACAATAGACCGTCAGAGAGTCAAATCATAATAAACATCACAACTGCTACAAAAGAATAAAATATCTAAAATATAGCTAACAAAGAATGTGAAGGACCTCTTCAAGGAGAACTACAAACCACTGCTCAAGGAAGTAAGAGAGCACACAATCAAATGGAAAAACATCCCATCCTTATGGAGAGAAGGAATCAACATCATGAAAATGGCCATACTGCCCAAAGTAATTTATGGACTCAATGTTATTCCCAAACTACCATTGACATTCTTCACAGAATTAGGAAAATAAAACAACAAAAAACTTTAAATTGCATATGGAACCAAAAAAGAACCCATATAGCCAAGGCAATCTTAAGCAAAAAGAACAAAGATGGCAGCATCACACTACCTGATTTCAAGCTATACTACAAGACTACAGTAAGCAAAACAACATGGTACTGCTCCAAAGACAGACATACGCACCAATGGAACAGAAAAGAGCCCTCAGAAGTAACACCACACATCTACAACCATCTGATATTCAACAAACCTGACAAAAACAAGCAATGGGGAAAGGATTTTCTGTTCAATAAATGGTCCTGAGAAAACTGGCTAGCCATATGCAGAAAACTGAAACTGGACCTCTTCCTTACATCTTATACAAAAATTTACTCAAGATGGATTAAAGACTTAAATGTAAAACCCAAAACCATAAAAACCCTAGAAGAAAACCTAGGAAATACCATTTGGGACATAGGCATGGGCAAAGACTTCGTGATGAAAATGCCAAAAGCAACTGCAACAGACGCCAAAATTGAAGAATAAGACCTAATTAAACTAAAGAGCCTCTACACCGAAAAAGAAACTATCATCAGAGTGAACAGGCAACCTACAGAATGGGAGAAAATGTTTGCAATCTACCCATCTGACAAAGGTCTAATATCCAGAATTTACAAGAAACTTTAAAAAATTTACAAAAAAAAAAAAAATCCATCAAAAACCGAGCAAAAGCTGGGCGTGGTGGCTCACGCCTGTCATCCCACCAGTTTCAGAGGCTGAGATGGGTAGCTCATTCGAGGCCAGGAGTTCGAGACCAGCCTGGCCAATATGGTGAAACCCCGCATCTACTAAAAATACAAAAATTAGCTGGGCATGGTAGTGGACGTCTGTAGTCCCACCTACTCGATAGACTGAGGCAGGAGAATGGCTTGAACCCAGGAGGTAGAGGTTGCAGTGAGCAGAGATCATGCCACTGCACTCCGGCCTGGGAGACAGAGTGAGACTCTATCTCACAAAAAAAAAAAGGGGGGGGGGCGGCAAAAGATGAACACACACTTCTCAGAAGAAGGCAATTTATGTGGCCAACAAATATATGAAAAGCTGCTCAACATCATTAGATGAAATATAAATCAAAACCACAATAAGATACCATCTCACAACAGTCAGAATGGTGATTATTAAAAAGAAACAATAGATGCTGGTGAGGCTGTGGAGAAATAGGAACGCTTTTACGCTGTTGGTGAGAATGTATATTAGTTCAACCATCGTGGAAGACAGTGTGGTGATTCCTCAAGGATCTAGAACCAGAAATACCATTTGACCCAGCAATCCCATTACTGGGAATATACTCAAAAGAAATACAAATCATTCTACTATAAAGACACATGCACACGAATTTTTTTTTAAATCATTTTAATGTTTTTCACTTCTATTAATTGATTATTGATTTCTACACAAGTGTATGCATCTAGTTTGACTTGCTTCATATTTATTTTCCAACATGGTGCAGTCTTCAGCATGAGGTGCACGAAGTACCTTGTCCTCAAAGAGCTTTATCAACTTGAACATTTTCAAAGAGCTCTATAAGGCAGCTCAGCATGGCAGTTTTTTACTGAAATCTCTTATCTGGAAGACGGCAAAATAGACCCGGACCTTCCCGAGCCCACTGGTTGCTTGTATTCATATCACAGCTCGCTTGAGTAAGTGGTAACGACAGAATAATAAGCAGATTGCTCCAAACCCAGCTGGGTGAGATAGCTTCATTTTTGGAAAACCAACTGAATCACGAAAACCTTCCTAATGGTATAATTTGTTCCAGAGTTCTTTTGATACTTAAGAAGGGAAATATTAATCCTTGTGCACAGTCTTTTATTACAAACACTCTTATTTATGGTATTACGGAGTTTTCTTCTCCAGCCATCATTCTCCGATGAGGTGACTGACTGTACCCCATGCAGAATTGAAAGCATGAAGAAATCTCCTTTCTTAATCAGAGCTGGTGACAGCCTTCTCATTTCCTGCCAAATGGATCAGACCACACTTTTAACCCTGGTGTCTGCACATCCTCTTGAACAATTCCAGCCCGATTTATGGTTTGCTCCCTCCTGTAGTCTTCCAGTCTCATTAGGGGTCGGAAGTAGATGGGATAGAAGGCGGCGCCGATCAGGGAGATGAAGCTGCCGAAAATGAGCGCGGTGCGCAGGTTCCAGGACATGGCGTTGGGCCCCAGGCTGCCCTGACCCGCCGACCTCCCTGCACTCTCGGAAACCTGGCTACCCACTCGCACACGAATTTTTATTGCAGCACTATTTACAATGGGAAAGACATGGAACCAACCCAAATGCCCATCAATGACAGACTTGACAAATAAAATGTGGTACATACACACCATGGAATACTGTGCAGCCATACAAAGAAATGAGATCATGTCTTTTGTAGGAACATGGATTAAGCTGGAAGTCATCATCCTCAGCAAACTAACACAGGGATAGAAAACCAAAAACTACATGTTCTCACTCATAAGTGGTAGTTGAACAATGAGAACACATGGGTACAGGGAGGGGAATAACACACACCAGGGCCTGTTGTGAAGTCGGGGGCAAGGGGAGGGCACCTAGAAGGGTCAATGCGTGCAGCAAACCACCATGGCACACATACACCTATGTAATAAACCTGCACATTAACTAAGCATTGCCTCTCAAGCTTTATTTAATGAGCTTATAAATCACTTGGTAATGTTGGTCTCACTCTATGTAATGTGATTCTGCAGGTATGGAAAGGGTCCATGAGAGGGTGTTTTAAATAAGTCCCCTGTCAAGGCTGACCCCCCCTAGGCTCATCATTAGCATTAGTTAGAGAAGCAGGCGCAGTACAGAGTCTCCTACACTTGGCACTCTTGTCACAACACAATTACTTCTGGAACAAATGAAAACAACCAATCTCCATCCTAAAGCATCATAATCTTTGTTGGCTTTTTAAAGTTTTTTGTTTTGTTTTGTTTTTTTAGACAGAGTTTTGCTCTTGCTGCCCAGGCTGGAGTGCAATGGTGCAATCTTGGCTCACTGCAACCTCTGCCTCCTGGGTTCAAGCAATTCTCCAGCCTCAGCCTCCCAAGTAGCTGGGACTACAGGTATGCACCACCATGCCTGGCTAATTTTTTGTATTTAGTAGAGATGGGATTTCACCATATTGGTCAGGCTCATCTCGAACTCCTGATCTCAGGTGATCCACCCGCCTTGGCCTCCCAAAGTGCTGGGATTACAGGCATGAGCCACCGTGCCCAGCGGCTTTTTAAAGTTTACAGAGAAAACAGAAAGCAGCAATATGTGACTGAGTCTGCATTTATTTTAATTAATTAATTAATTATTATTATTATTTTGAGATAGAATCTTGCTCTATTGCCCAGGCTGGAGTGCAGTGGTGAGATCTGCACTTACTGCAACCTCTGCCTCCCAGGTTCAAGCTATTCTTCTGCCTCAGCCTCCTAAGTAGCTGGAACTACAGGCATGCACCACCATGCCTGGCTGACGGTTTTGTTTTTTTTTGTTTTTGTATTTTTTGTAAAGTCAGGATCTTACCATGTTGGTCAAGCTGTTCTTGAACTCCTGACCTCAAATGATCTGCCCACCTTGGCCTCCCAAAGCGCTGGGATTACAGAAGTGAGCCACCGCACCCCACCCTTCCTTTTGCATTGTAAGTACTTCAGCATGCAAATAATTACCTTGGATAATCAAGTTTCTGTCAAAAGAACTTATGTATCTTTTAGTATTTATCATTCTGTATTGCTAAATTTAATTCTACCTTTGTGTCCAACTTTCATGTGCTCCTAAAATGAGCTTTACTCTGAACAAATCTATGTGTACTTTTAACCGAAAATTTAAAAAATAAACCTTTGCCAAAGCAAAAACAAAGCAATGAATCTCAAGTTACAAATAAAGACAAGCCTGAGTCAAAAAGAATGACAAAAGGTTTATTTAGCTGTTAACGTAATTTACATATATTTCAAAAAAGCAGAGAAAAATATCTACATACAGTCTAAATGCTTTAATAAAACAGATGAACAAAATATCCTCCCTTACTTTCATGTATGTGAATAAAGCCTCTTATTTTTAATTTACATTTTCTCCTAAAACAACCAGGTCACTGGACATGTTCTTGAACTCTTGGACATCTGAATTGTGAACCTGAAAGAATGTTTATGGTAAAAAAGCAGAAGAGAGAAAGGTGCTATAATAAATTGATGGGTGCACATAAATAAATCAAGTTGTCAGAGATACTGACACAATAATAGTGGGAGTCTACAACACCCACGGGCACTAACAGACACATTATTGAGGCAGAAAATTAACAAAGATATTAAGACCTAAACTCAACATGTGACTAAACAGTCCTAATAGACTTCTACAGCTCTCTCCATCTAAAAACAACATAGTATAGTCTTCTCATTACATGGCACATACTCTAGAACCACACACAGAGGCCACAGCTTGATAAAAATGTAATTCAATACAAAGAAAATCACTTGAATCATACAATTACATGGAAATTAAACAACCTGCACTTGAATTACTTTTGGGTAAATAATGAAATTAAGGCAAGAACCAAGAAGTTCTTTGAAAAAAAAAAAAGAACAAAGGCCGGGCGTGGTGGCTCAAGCCTGTAATCCCAGCACTTTGGGAGGCCGAGACGGGCGGATCACAAGGTCAGGAGATCGAGACCATCCTGGCTAACACGGCAAAACCCCGTCTCTACTAAAAACACAAAAAATTAGCCGGGCGAGGTGGCGGCGCCTGTGGTCCCAGCTACTCGGGAGGCTGAGGCAGGAGAATGGCGGGAACCCGGGAGGCGGAGCTTGCAGTGAGCTGAGATCTGGCCACTGCACTCCAGCCTGGGCGACAGAGCGAGACCCCGTCTCAAAAAAAAAAAAAAAAAAAAAATGAGAACAAAGATACAACATACCTGAATTTTTGCAACACAGTTAAGGCAGTGTTCGGAGAAAAATTTATAGCATTAAATGCTTATATTGAAAAGTCAGACTTCAGCTTAACAACCTGACATCATAAATAAAAGACTGAGAGAAGCAAGAGCAAATCAACCCCTTAGCTAGCAGAAGACAAGAAATAACCAAAATCATTTCTGAATGGAAGATTTTGACATGAAAAACTATACAAAAGATCAAGAATTGCAGGAGTAAAATCTTAAAAAAAAAAAAAAAGAAAAATTATCAACAAAATATTGGCAAACCAAATTGAGCAGGACACCAAAAACCTAACCGATTATGATCAAGTAGGGTTTATTTTGGGGATGCAAGGCTAATTCAACATACGTGAGGTGGGGTGTGGTGGCTCACGCCTGTAATCCCAGCACTTTGGGAGGATGAGGCAGGTGATCACCTGAGGTCAGGAGTTCAAGACCAGCCTGGCCACCATGGTTAAACCCCATCTCTACTAAAAATACAATAATTAGCCAGTAGTGGTAGCTGGCACCTATAATCCAGCTGCTTGGGAGGCTGAGGCAGGAACCTAGAGGCAGAGGTTGCAGTGAGCTGAGATGGCGCCACTGCACTCCAGCCTGGGCAACAGAGCGAGACTCCGTCTCAAAAAAAAAAAAAAAAAAGAAAAAACAAAAATCACAGATGAATTAAAAATGTGATCATCACATAAACAGAACTAAAGACAGAAAGCACAAAATTATGTCAATAGATGCAGAAAAGGCTATCAATATAATTTAACATTTTTATGTTAAAAAGCCTCAACAAACTAGGCATGGAAGGTGCATACTTCAAAATAATGAATTATCGGCTGGGAGCAGTGGCTCATGCCTGTAATCCCAGCACTTTGGGAGGCTGAGGCAGGAGGATCAAGAGGTCAGGAGATCGAGATCATCCTGGTTAACAGAGTGAAACCTCATCTCTACTAAAAATACAAAAAAACTAACCGGGCGTGGTGGCGGGCGCCTATAGTCCCAGCTACTCGGGAGGCTGAGGCAGGAAAATGGTGTGAACCCAAGAGGCAGAGCTTGCAGTGAGCCGAGATCGCACCACTGCACTCCAGCCTGGGCGACAGAGCGAGACTTCGTCTCAAAAAACAAAATAAAATAAATAATAATAATGAGTTATCTATCACAAACCCACAGCCAACATACTGAATACACATAACCTGGAATCATTTTTCTTTGAAAACTGGCACAAGACAAGGATGCCTCCTCTCAACACTCCTATTCAGCATAAAATTGTAAGTCCTGGCCAGAGCAATTAGGCAAGATAAAAAATAAAAGGCATACAAACAGGAAGAGAGGAAGTCAAAACTTATTTCTGTTTACAGATGACATAATGCTGTATCTGAAAAACCCTATAATCTTGGCAGGAAAGCTTTTCAAACTGACAAAAAATTTCAGTAAAATTTCAGAATACAAAAAAACTATAAAAAATTAGCAGCATCCCTGTAAATCAAAAAAAAAAAAAAAATGCATGCCAAAAGACAAATCAAAAATGGAATCCAATTCACAATCACTACAAGAAGAACAAAATAGGACTATAGCTAACCAGGGAGGTGAAAGATCTTTATGACAACACTGAAAACACTGCTTAAAGAACTCAGAGAAGGGCCAGGCGCAGTGGCTTACACCTGTAATCCCAGCACGTTGGGAGGCCGAGGCGGGCTGATCACCTGAGGTCGGTAGTTCAAGACCAGCCTGACCCATATGGAGAAACCCCGTATCTACTAAAAATACAAAATGAGCTGGGGTGGTGGGTGCCTGTAATCCCAGCTACTCGGGAGGCTGAGGCAGGAGAATCGCTTGAACCTGGGAGGCGGAGGTTGTGGTGAGCCGAGATTGTGCCATCGCACTCCAACCTGGGCAAAAAGAGCAAAACTCCGTCTCAAAAAAAAAAAAAAAAAAAAAAAAAGTCAGAGATGACACAGAGAAATGGAAAATCATTTTACGCTCATGGATAGAAAAGATCAATATTGGCCAGGCAAAGTGGCTCACACCTGTAATCCCAACACTTTGGGAGGCTGAAGTGGATGGATCATGAGGTCAGGAGTTCGAGACCAGCCTGCCAACATGGTGAAACCCCATCTCTACTAAAAATACAAAAATTAGCCGGGCGTGGTGGCAGGCATCTGTAATCTCAGCTACTCGGGAAGCTGAGGCAGAGAACTGCCTGAACCCGGGAGGCAGAAGTCACAGTGAACCGAAATCATAACACTGCACTCTAGCCTGGGTGACAGAGCAAGACTCCATCTCAAAAAAAAAAGAAAGAAAGAAAAGATCAGTATTATTAAAATGGTCATACTGCCAAAAAATTACAGATTTGCTATTTTTATCAAACTACAAAAGTATTTCTTAACAGAATGAAAAAAACAAAACAACAAATTTTACAATTGTGGAACGAAAAAAGGGCCCAAATAGCCAAGCCAATCATAACCAAAAAGAACAAAGCTGAAGTCATTACCTGAATTCAAACTGTACTACAGGGTACAGTAAACAAAGCAACATAGTACTGGTACAAAAACAAACTCATAGACCAACACAACAGACAGCCCATAATAATGCCACACACTCACAACTATCTAGTCTTTGGCAAAGTTAACAAGAGGAATCTGGAGAGAATTCCCTATTTAACAAATGATACTGGAATACCTAGCTAGCACTATGTAGAAGATTGAAACTGGACCCTTTCATTACACTATATACAAAAATCAACTCAAGATAAAGATTTAAATGTAAAATGTCAAATTATATATTTAAAAAAATCCATGAAATACCATTCTAGACATAGAAGCCGGCAAAAATTTTAAAATAAAGATATCAGAAGCAATTGCAACAAAAGTAATAATTGACAAACGGAAGCTAATTAAGCTAAAAAGCTTCTTCACAGCAAAGGAAACCATCAACACAGTAAACAAACAACACACAGAATAGAAGAAAATATTTGCAAACTATGCTTTTGACAAAAGTCCAATATCCATAGGTAAACAAGTTTACAGAAAAAAAAAAGACCTCACTAAAAGGTAAACAAAAAACATGAAAAAGATTTTTTTTTCAAAGAAGACATACATGTGGCTAACAAGCATATAAAAAATGCTCATCACTAATCAATCATTAGAGAAATTCAAAGAAAAACCACAGTGAAATATCATCTCACACCAGTGAGAATGGCTATTACAAAGTCAAAAGATAACAGATGCTGGCAAGGTTACAGAGAAACAGGAATGCTTATACCAGTGGGAGTGTAAATTAGTTCATTATAAAAAGCAGTGTGACGATTCCTCACAGAACTAAAACAGAATTACCTTTTGACCCAGCAACCTCATAATTGGGCATATACCCAGTAAAATACAAATTATTCTATCATAAAGACATACACATGTTCATTGCAGTACTATTCACAATAACAAAGATATGGAATCAACCTAAATGCTTCTCAATTGTATACTGGATAAAGAAAATATGGTATGGCTGGCCATGGTGACTCACACCTGTAACCTCAGCACTTTGGGAGGCCGAGGCAGGTAAACAGCCTGAGTTCAAAAGTCTGAGGCCACCCAGCGCAACATGGCAAGACCCCATCTCTACAAAAAATACAAAAAAAAAAAAAAATTAGCCAGGCCTGGTGGTGTGTACCTGTAGTCTCAGCTACGTCGGGGGCTAAAGTAAAAGAGGATTGCTTGAGCCTGGGAGGTTGAGGGTGCAGTGAGCTGAGATCATGCCATTGCACTCCAGTCTGGACAACAGAGTGAGACCATGTCTTCAAAAAGAAGATAAAATAAAAGGTTTAGGCCAGGCGCAGTGGCTTACGCCTGTAATCCCAGCACTTTGGTAGGCCAAGACAGGAGGAACACAAGGTCAGGAGTTCGAAACCAGCCTGACTAACATGGTGAAACCCCGTTTCTACTAAAAACACACACACAATTAGCCGGGCGTGGTGGCAGGTGCCTGTAATCCCAGCTACTCGGGAGGCTGAGGCAGGAGAATAGCTTGAACTCGGGAGGCGGAAGTTGCAGTAAGCCAAAACCATGCCACTGCACTACAGCCTGGGCAACAGAGCCAGACTCCATCTCAAAAAAACAAAACAAAACAAAAAATTTAATAAAAATAAAGTATGGGCCAGGCACGGTGGCTCACGTTTGTAATCCCAGCACTCTGAGAGGCTGAGGCGGGAGGATCATGAGGTCAGGAGATAGGGACCATCCTGGCTAACACCAGTCTCCATGAAAAATACAAAAAACTAGCCAGGCGCGGTGGTGGGCACCTGTAGTCCCAGCTACTGGGGAGGCTGAGGCAGGAGAATGGCATGAATCCGGGAGGCAGAGCTTGCAGTGAGCGGAGACTGCGTCACTGCTCTCCAGCCTGGGCACAGAGCAAGACTCCTTCTTAAAAAATTAAACAAATAAATAAAATAAAGTATGGGGTCCGGGTGCAGTGGCTCACACCTGTAATCCCAGCACTTTGGGAGGCCGAGGTGGGTGGATCACTTGAGGTCAGGAGTTGGAGACCCCGTCTCTACTAAAAACACAAAAATTAGCCAGGCGTGGTGGCGCACACTTGTAATCCCAACTACTCGGGAGGCTGAGGCAGGAAAATCGCTTGAACCCAGGAGGTGGAGGTCGCAGTGAGCCAAGATCGTGCCACTGCACTCCAGCCTGGGAGACAAGAGAGAAACTTCATCTCAAATAAATAAAATAAATATCATAAAATACTGTGTGGCCGTTAAAACATGCACGCGTGCGCGCACACACACACACGCATGCACACACATGCACGCACACACACACATACACACACACAGAAGATCATGTCCTTTGAAGCAACATGGATGAAGCTGGAGACCATTACTCTTAGAAAACTAACGCAGCAGCAGAAAACCAAATGCATGTTATTCTAAGTAATAGCTGAGGATGGGCACAGTGGCTCACGCCTGTAATCCCAACACTTTGGGAGGCTGAGGCGGGCAGATCACCTGAGGTCCAGAGTTCGAGACCAGCCTGACCAACATGGAGAAACCCCATCTTTACTAAAAATACAAAATTGGCCAGGCGTGGTGGCACATGCCTGTAATTCCAGCTACTTGGGAGGCTAAGGCAGGAGAATTACTTGAATCCAGGAAGCGGAGGTTGTGGTGAGCCAAGATCACACCACTGCACTCCAACCTGGGCAATAAGAGCAAAATTTCATCTCAACAACAACAACAAACAAGTAAGAGCTGAATAATAAGAACACATAAAAACAAAAAGGGAACAACAGACACTGAGGCCCAGTTGAGGTTGGAGAATGGGAGGACAAAGAGGATCAGAAAAAGTACCTGTTTGGTGCTATGCTTAGTACCTCAGTGACAACATAATCTGCACACCAACCCCCCATGACACAATTTTAGCTGTATAACAAACCTGCATGTGTACCCCTGAACCAAAAAATAAAAGGTAAAAGGATAAAAATCTATGAGTGGGAAACAGTGCAATGTAGGTGGAAGAACTGGTTTGTGCTACAGATAGCGGCTCAGGTAGAGGTATACTCTGATGGATTTTGTGTTTACGCAGGCAGATGAGATGATGAACAGGTGGTCTAGAACCCTCAGTTGGTAGGGAAAACAGGTTGCTGTTACAGATTCAGTGTCTGGGGGTTGGGATATGCCAGGAGACTTGTAGACACTTTTGTAGGTTTTTGTCAAGAAACACTAGAATCAAAAATGCTGTTGTAAAATTTCTCAGGGTGGTGTCTAGTCCTGGGAGACGTCTGGACACATTAATATCTAGTGGGTTTGCTTGTGAGTGAGTGGGAATCCTGTGGTGACAGCTGTGGGAAAAGGGGTTTGCTGTCAGAGTTTCTTTCCTCTAAGTTTGGATCCTCTCTCACTCTGGGAGACCAGGAATCACAGGACAATGGGCAGTGTGACAGTCTGTGTACAGGAGAGCAGAGCCTCCCATTCCCAGATAAACCAGAGTTTTATTCCAGGCCAGGTCTCTGTGATATCTTTTTTCTTATACCAAATCTGTAGAGTTTGCTGAACACCAAGCCATTGTCCAACACCAACTCATTGTCTAACATTTGAATTTGAATTCTGACAGCACCCAGAGTCAGCACAGACCCTGATTCAGGGCTCATTTTCACAATAATGTCCTAATGGCAGATGCCTGTCACAAACCCCATAGGCCCATCTATGCTTCTGAGCTACTGTTTAAAAATTATGGACTCCCATAACCTCCCTCAAGTTTCATAATTTGATAGAGTTACTCACAGAACTCAGCAAAACGCTGTAGTTACATTTACCAGCTTATACAAAATACAACCCCCAAAAAAGTCAAATGTAAGAAATATATAAGACAAAGAAAAAAATGGGGAAACATGAAGCACATAGATAATCCTGGTAAACAGCTGTGATTAATAAAAGTCTCTATCCTTTGTGTTCTCCAGAAACAGTTTATGGAAAGAAACACACTTTCCATTATGGCTTAGTTGGTGCTCTTTTTTCTTACCTATCACATAGCCAGACGCAGACTGCACATTTTCTTCTCGTTCTCATTTTTAAAAATCAGCAGTCCGGGAGCGGTGGCTCACGCCTGTAATCCCAGCACTTTGGGAGGCTGAGGCTGGTGGATCACCTGAGGTCAGGAGTTTGAGACCAGCCTGGCCAACATGGTGAAACCCCTCCTCTACTAAAAATACAAAAAAAAAATTAGCCAGGCATTTTGGAAGGTGCCTGTAATCCCAGCTTCTTGGGAGGCTGAGGCAGAAGAATTGCTTGAACCCAGGAGGCGGAGGTTGCAGTGAGTGGAGATCACACCACTGCACCACAGCCTGGGTGACAGAGCGAGACTCTGTCTCCAAAAAAAAAAAAAAAAAAAAAAATCAGCTGAATTTTTCTTCAGTGGTCAGAATAAAATACTTTTTAATCAAACTTCACTTATCTCCTCCCCACAGGCTCCTTAACATTCAGCTACACTCAATCTGTGTCAAAATACAACCCCATTTTATGTCCTTCCTAAGGACATGTGGACTTCAGGGTAAAACATTAATCTAGAATATGACTTTTTCACCCTCCATTTGCCATTTCCCTCCCACCTTCGTTCTAATCTCGTTTGTTACTTCCTTGTCTGCCTGAACTTGCAATTTTTAAAGATCTTACAGGTATTTTCTTCTGTTACAATACTTCTTTGGAATTTAATTTTTACATTAATCTAACTTTGGTTTATCTTAAATGGTCTAGAAACTGCTTCAAAACAATAACCACTTCATCTTCACAAAAATCCTGCCAGTTCTTTTCCTTCTGAACCTTAACTGCATCTGCCTGTGGGTCCCCAGCTTTCCAGGGCTCTGTAGCTTCTCTCACTATAAAGGTTTCTTCCATGGCTGGGGTGAGCAGGCTGGGACATCTGCAAGAGAGGCTCTTCAGAAAAAAACTAATTGGGCCATTAATAACCACCTTTTGCAGGCTCAATATTAATTAGCCTTAGCTTGGAGTCACTAGGCTCATGCTTTGATTTCCATTGTCAGAGTTATTAACTTGGTTTTCAAAACTACGTGTGTGAAAAATTCAGTAACATTACTCAAACACAATGTTCATATAACGGAATGAAATTATAAGGCGATTCCATTTTATACCTCAATGAGAAAAGCAAAAGTATCAATTCCTTTCAGACAATACATGTCTTACTATTTCCATTAAAAATCACGTAGTAACAATTAGTCATATGGGAACATTTCTAGAAGGTACCAAGTTTTATCTCATAAAATTTAGCATGAAACTCAGAAGTCAAGATAACAAGATACAGAACAGAGATATTCACTGTCACAAATTTACCCTGCAATAAAAGGAAATGATATTTTATGAATCTATGTAACGTAACTTACCAATTACCTATCACATTTTCTTGTGGAAATGTATTCTGTTTCTTGTTTTTTGCTTTTTTAAGACGGAATTTTGCTCTTTCACCCAGGCTGGAATGAAGTGGCACAATCTAGGATCACTGCAACCTCCGCCCCCGGGTTCAAACAATTTTCCTGCCTCAGCCTCCCCAGTAGCTGGTATTATAGAAGCCCACCACCACGCCCAGCTAATTTTTATATTTTTAGTAGAGATGGGGTTTCATCACATTGGCCAGACTGGTCTTGAACTCCCAACCTCAGTTTATCCACTGGCCTCAGCCTCCCAAAAATGCTAGGATTACAGGCATGAGCTACCGCGCCTGACGGGAAACGTATTCATTTCCTACAGCCAAAATGCAGGAGAGATTTTCCCTATTGTTTTTCTTGGTAGCATTTTAAAAGCAAAGTCTTGCAATTCTGCTTGAAATCACCCAGTCATAAAAAACACTCCTGAAAAAGTTCCTAACCTCACTTTGGGAAAGAAAAAGATAAACAATAATTTTTAACAAATGGAATACATAATTTTTTCTGATATGCACAACTTTTATGCCCTATGTAAATACTATAAGTATTTTCTTACCTTTTAAATTTTACTAATAAAATATAATTTACAGTTAAAAAACTAAAGTCAATATAAGTGAACAAATCTTTTCAAGGTGAAAAACCCAGGGAGTAGCAGTGTTGATTAGAAAACAGATATGTAGGCTGGGCACAGTGGCTCAGCCTGTAGTCCCAGCAGTTTCAGAGAACGAGGCAGGCGGATCACGAGGTCAGGAGTTCGAGACCAACCTGGCCAACATGGTGAAACCCCGTCTCCACTAAAATTACCAAAAAAAATTAGCCAGGTGTGGTGGTGCACGCCCATAGTCCCAGCTACTCAGGAGGCTGAGGCAGGAGAATCACTCGAACGTGGGAGGCGGAGGTTGCAGTGGGCCGAGATCGCGCCATTGCACTCCAGCCTGGGTGAGAGCTAGACTCCGTTTGAAAAAGAAAAAGAAAAGAAAGAAAACAGATGTGTCTGACTCATGTGTCAATTCAGATCATCCAATCACTTGAGAGAGTCTCCCACTCCATCCTGCTCACTTAAGTGCTCAGTGACCACTCTCTGAAGAGACAGTGCACTATGCTCAAGTGAGTGCCCCAAGTGTATTTTACTTCGCAAGTTTTTGAACCATCTCACTGAAGTCAGGTTTTCTCTTTCTTTTGTCTTTTGGGATACTATTTTTTCTTTCACAAATCTTAGAGCATTTAGAAGGCAGAAATTATTTCTGTTTTCCCCTCAATACCAGCATGTGATTGGTGGACCAGCAATCTGTCTCCAAGAAATGGAAGCTGGGTTGGGTGAAGATGATTTTAATGTCTCAAGGGGTTAGCTTTTCAAAGGAAGAGTACACCAAGAGATTTGTCTTTTCCCCAGGGTATCCACTTCAGAGGCTACACTCCCTACTTCAGGTTGTCCTGTGAAAGAAAATGACTTAGGAGCTGATATTCACTAGATACTCTAGCAGACATAGCCATAGCCGTTACCTTGGGTTATTCAGAAACAGTACTGAAACCTAGGACCAAGAAAAAACGACAGGGTTGCTGAGGACAAATCACCCCATAACGTTTGCAAAATAAAAACATCTTGACACTAAAACATTCTCATAAGATCTTTGTGCCTAAAGACAAAAGAAAAAGAGGCACAGAGATTTTTTACAATTCACTATCAGGGGATTATTCTTTGCTTTCTTCTCATGGGAAATATTTACAAACAGAAAACATTCCTCTTTCTTTTTCTTTTTTCAATTTTAAATAATTTTATTTAAGACACTGCATTTTCCACTTACAATACAGAGTTTATAAAGTGCAATGTTATTGCCTTCCCCTGTGCATATGTTCCATACTCAAATATTGAGAATGCCCGGTAACTTACTATAACAGCTTAACTTTTTAAAACTGCCACAGAATTTCTACAAATTTAGGTCCTTCAAATGAGAAAACACATCTTTTTCAATATGCCATCTAATGCTTTGTCAAAAAATGATTAATTAAAATACAGTATCGAAAATGTACATTAAAGAACAAATAATAAAGTAGATTAGGGACAGGAAGTTGGCATTTGAGATTTTCAAAAGAAACTGAAAATTCAGTATTTTACTGCAAGCCAGAGTTAGGCTGGAGAAATGGGGTATGGGGGGTTGACTTGAGAGCCTGCTTGGGACCCATGTGAAAAATGCAAGGGAAAATCAGTCCCATGTGGCGGCAAATAGACTGAGGTGGCTCCAGTCCCTGGATTCCTAATTTTTAAAAATCTAACTCAAATGCTTTTTTTTTTTTTTTTTTTAAGAAATTACTACATTGGGGGAAACAAAATTCAGGCTTAAAAAACAATAAACTGCCAAGTAAGCTCTGGTTACACAACCAGGAAATTTGTAGGCTCAAGGTGAAAATTAAGAAACTACGTAAATGTACCTAACCGATTACTGAATTTGGGCATTTTCATCATGCATCTGTCCTTCGAGATCTTTTCATGGACCACAAACTACAACCCATAGCTGGGTGCGCTACAATTTTTGAACCGCTCCTTGTGTAAATTCTTAAGTATTTTCGCGATAACTCCCATACATTTTTAATAGGCGAAAAGAGGAACTAGGAACCCCATAAACCAAACAAAAGCTCTTTCCATTCATGAACCCTCACCCCAACACTCCGAGTCAGGATTCTCCCCTGACGACCCTCCTGTGGTCCCTGCACAATCTGGGAGAGACGCGGCGCTGCGGGTGCAGAGCAGCCCAGAGAGGGCTCCAGGCCAGGGCACAGTCACTGCGCAGGGAAGACACAGGACGGCCGGGGTCCGGCTGTCAGCGCAGTCGCCAATCTGATGGCTGAAGGGGACTGAGGCCGAGTTGGGTAAGGAGAACTCGGGGCGCAGATTGTGGAGCTGACTGCGGGGAGGCCTGAGTCCCGCCACAGCCCCTTCCCCTCTCTCCGGATGCCGGACCCGGCACTCTCACCATTTCTAGGCTTCCAGGGGGTCCTGGCATCTTCAGGATCTTCACTACTTGTAGGTCCGGCGTGGATCTTCACTACTTGTAGGTCCAGGGTCACAGAGGCTGGGCCTCAACGAGCAGAAGACACAGAACCGCGAGGACCAGACCAGGAACTCCGGCTGCAACGAGAGACAAACACCCCGCCATATCCCGGAAGCCGCCCTTTCCGCTCCAGCTGCGTGCCTGATTGGATGGTTCCAGGCCAGCGCCGCTGACTGGATAACGTTTAAGACCCCCCCCGTGCCGCGCCCTCACGCCCTGAGTGACAGAAGATGTGGCCAAATGCTGGGTTGAATGAAGAAAGAGTGACAGCCCAAGGTGCAGCCTTTTCAGGCAGGGCTTCCTCCCAGAGGTGAGCCAAGACCACTACACAGGGTGTTAGCCTTTAACCTTGTGTATAAAGTCTCATGTATTTGTAAATACTATACTGTATCGCTGCTCACACATGAAAAGAATAGAATAATAATTATTTATAAATTTCTGCTTTTTTTTTTTTTTTTTTTTTTTTTTTGAGACGGAATCTCGCTGTGTCGCCCAGGCTGGAGTGCAGTGGCGTGACATCAGCTTACTGCAACCTCTGCCTCTCGGATTCAAGAGATTCTTCTGCTTCAGCCTCCTGAGTAGCTGAGATTACAGGCGCGTGCCACCACGCCCCGCTAGTTTTTGTATTTTTAGCAGAGACAGGATTTTCACCATGTTGGTCAGGCTGGTCTCGAACTCCTGACCTAGTGATCCACCCGCCTCGGCCTCCCAAAGCACTGGGATTACAGGCGTAAGCCACAGCGCCTGGCCTAAATTTCGGCTTTTATAACCTTCCTGGCTCTGGTCTTTTGAACAGGCAACCTGAGATAGTTTTGTTTTGTGTTAAGATGGAGTCTTCCTCTGTCGCCCAGGCTGGAGTGCAATGGTGCGATCTTGGCTAACTGCAACCTCTGCCTCCCGGGTAGCTGGGATTACAGTCATGCGCCACCATGCCCAGCTAATTTTTTTGTATTTTTGTTAGAGACCGGGTTTTACCATGTTGGCCAGGCTGAACTCCCAGGTGATCCGACCGTTTCGGCCTTGCAAAGTGCTGGGATTACAAGCGTGAGCCACCGCGCCCAACTAACCTGAGATTTTTAAAAGGACACAATCCTTCCAAGTAAAGTGTGATCCACATGTGAATTTTAAATTTCCTATTAGCCAAACTTTAAAAACAAGAAACACACGGGGCACGGTGGCTCACGCCTGTAATTCCAGCACTTTGGGCCAAGGCGGGCAGATCACGAGGTCAGGTGTTCGAGATCAGCCTGCCCAACATGGTGAAACTCCGTCTGTACTAAAAATGCAAAAATTAGCTGGGTGTGGTGGCAGGTCCCTGTAATCCCAGCTACTCGGGAGGCTGAGGCAGGAGAATCGTTTGAACCTGGGAGGCAGAGGTGGCAGGGAGCTGAGATTGTGCCACTGTACTCCAGTCTGCACGACAGAGTGAGACTGTCTCTAACATAAAAATAAAAATACTTTGGCCCGGCGCGGTTGGCTCACACCTGTATTGCCAGCACTTTAGGAGGCTGAGGCAGGCAGATCACGACATCAGGAGATTGAGACCATCTTGACCAACATGGTGAAACCCTGTCTCTACTAAAAATACAGAAATTAGCTGTGCGTGGTAATGTGTTCCCCTGATCCCAGCTACTCAGGAGGCTGAGGCAGGGGAATCGACTGAAGGAGGGAGTTGGAGATTGCAGTAAGCCAAGATGGCGCCACTGCACTCCAGCCTGGGTGACAGAGTGAGACTCCATCTCAGAAAAAAATAAAAAATAAAAACACTTTTTAATATGTGTGGGCTATTTATGATTTTCAACACTGACTAAAAGTACTGTGCCTGAACCAATCTCTTACCTTGAAATCAAGTGACTATAGACAGATCTGCTAGGAAGACATTTCATTTATTTCTTTCTTTTATTTTTTTCTTTTTTAATTTCTTTTTTTGAGACAGAGTCTCGCTCTGTTGCTTAGGCTGGAGTGCAGTGGCGCGATCTTGGCTCACTGCAACCTCAGCCTCCTGGCTTCAAGCGATTCTGGTGTCTCAGCCTCTCGAGTAGCTGAGAATTCAGGGGTGCGCAACCATGCCCGGCTGATTTTTCTATTTTTAGTAGAGACAGGGTTTTGCCATGTTTGCAAGGCTGACCTCAAACTGCTGACCTCAGGTGATTCACTCTCCTTGGCTTCCCAAAGTGCTGGGATTACAGGCATGAGCCACCCCACCTGGCCTGTATTTTGATTTTAAAAATAGCAGAGCTGCTGTTGAAGATGTCAAAGTCAGAAGCAGCCATGGGACAAATCTCAGAAGCACACGTGGAAATCACACACAGTAAATGCATCCCTCACCCTGAACCAATTGTTTTCACCCAAGTCTGCATGTAAAAATCACCTCGGGTGGGCGGGTCTTTAAAAATCCCCCAAACACGAGTTGCCACACCCCAATTAAATCAGGTTCCTGGAGTGGAAACTGGGCAACAGTGTAGTTTAAATATCTCTATGTGATGCCAGTGCAGCCAAGCTCAAATGCCTCTGCTGTAAACCAACACTTTTAGGTGACCTAGTTGCAAATTATTTCTCAAATGAATGAAAAAATGTTTATCCCTAAGACATGGCCTTTCAGTCTTACCAATATTACCAAATTAGTGTTCTTTGCAGAACCAACTTTGCTATTGGTTTTGTTCCTGAATCAACCCAGTTCCATATATATTGAGTGCACCCTATGTGCAAGGCACTGTGCTAGGTGCCCTGACATTGGTGATCATTACTGTGGAGGAAAATTTTTCTGGAATAAAGGTTGCATTCCCCCAAAATTAAAAACATGCCATGAACCGAATTGGGGCTAAAACAAAAAGACCTATGGTCTCACTCAAGAGTTAGGGCTTGTCTGGGTGCAGTGGCTCATGGCTGTAATCCCAGCACTTTGGGAGGCTGAGTCAGGCGGATCATGAAGTCAGGAGATCGAAACCATCCTGGCTAACATGGTGAACCCCTGTCTCTACTAAAAGCACACAAAAAAGTAGCCGGGTGTGGTGGCACGTGCCTGTAGTCCCAGCTACTCAGGAGACTGAGGCAGGAGAATCGCTTAAACCAGCAGGTGGAGGCAGCAGTGAGCCAAGACCACGCCATTGCACTCTAGCCCAGGCAACACGAGCAAAACTCCGTCTGAAAAAAAACAACAACAACAACGCTGGAGTGGGGACTGTCAGAAGTTTGCACCTTATGCAAAGGACACAATGACACACCTAGTCCTGACTGGATTTTCCCACCTTATGTAAATGAAGCACCTCTCCTGACCAGCTTGTTTATAAAATCCCTTGGGCTTTTCACTTTAAAACGACAACTCTTTTTCCTGGGAGTCCTCTCTATGCCAGAGAGCTTTCTTCCCTTTGCTTATTAAAATTCTGCTCTAACCTCACCTTTGGAGTGTCTGCGCCTTGATTTCATTGGCTGTGAGACCAAGAACTTCGTGCGACACCCCAGATAATGAGGCCAGTTCCAGTGCCTTCTCAATGGTGGCCCACCAGTGACCCTCACAGCCAAAACACACATGGGGCAGAAACACCAGTCACCTGCCTGGGATGGTCAGGTGGGCAGGAGCAAGCAGGGACTCGGTGAGAAAACCAGAATGTGTGTTCAAGGGCAGGGACTGAGTGTTCAGCTGGGTTGGAAAATTCAGATTCTCTTTCAGGATGAGAAACTTCAAATAAGACAGGGCGTACGCTATAGAACTTCTCAAAACTTGGGAATCTGACCAATTCTCTGTGTTTCAGAACATCCTGAGAGACACAAACTAAAAGATTAAGCATTATTGACTAAACCTTGAAGGCTGCACATTTGAATGCTACTGACAATGTCAGCTACTGGCCCGAGAATGTAAGCTGGGAGCCTCCGACTACTCTCTTGAAGTCTCACCTGTAGAGTAGATGCACTACCCAGGGATTCTTCTAACTGGAACTCCAGATGGCTATTTCTGGAACTTCCCAGCATTGCTTGATCTGGATGTAGGTATCCTCCCAAATTTGGTGTATATATGTACATATTTTCCTTTTCTCCTACTTTAGTCTTTGCTAAGTTTACCATTATACTCTTGCTTCATTAATCATTAAACTTTTCTCTGAACTGCATTTGAGTGTAATATTGTGGTTTCTTTTGCTCATGAATCCTCGAACCTATGATGAAGGTAAATCTTTCAGCAAAACACCCCCAGGTCATAAAAAACTTGGGCTCCTGGGCCTGTCAGAAAGTGGAATTCTTTACTTACCACAGGTAAGGAACCTGTACAGGAACTGTGTAGAAGAGGTGTAAGGCCAGCTTGTTCAAAGAGCTTATGTGATTTCTATAAGCCAACTATGATACCTCTGTATCTGAAAGCATGCCATTCCAGGCAATAACTTGGTTAAAAAAACCAGATTTTTTTTTTTTTTTTTTTTGAGACAGTGTCTTGCTCTGTCACCCTGGCTGGAGTGCAGTGGTGCAATCTCAGCTCACTGCAATCTCTGGCTCCTGCACTGAGGTGATCCTCTCACCTCAGCCTCCCAAGTAGCTGGGACTACAGGTGAGTGCCATCATGCCTGCCAAATTTTTATATATTTTTTGGTAGACGGAAGGGGGTGTCTCATAATGTTGCCCAGACTGGTCTTGAACTCCTGGGCTCAAGCAATTCACTCACCTCAGCCTTTCAAAGTGCTGGGATTATAGTTGTGAGCCACTGCACCCAGGAAGAAGACAGATTTTTATTGCACTTATGCAAATAACTATATTGTTATAAGCTAAGAATATTCACGACCGGGCACGGTGGCTCATGCCTGTAATCCCAGCACTTTGGGAGGCCAGGTGGGTAGATCACAAGGTCAGGAGATCAAGACCATCCTGGCCAACAAGGTGAAACTCTGTCTCTACTAAAAATACAAAAATTAGCTGGGCATGGTGGCACGTATCTGTAATCCCAGCTACTCAGCAGGCTGAGGCAGGAGAATCGCTTGAACCAGAGAGTTGGAGGTTGCAGTGAGCCAAGATTGCACCACTGCACTCCAGCCTAGTGACAGAGCGAGGCTACACCTCAAAAAAAAAAAAAAAAAAGGAATACTCACAACTAGTTTTCAAATTTTGGGGAAATCAGGTGGAGAGAATTATGCTCCAAATTTTGTTTATACTAGTATATTTTACTTAATCTAATTCTTTGTTCAAGTTGCCAAGAACCCGGACACCCTGCATTAGTAACACGTTCTCTATGCGGCATAACTTTTGTAGCACAGAGTTGTATATCTTTTAAATAATGTACATTATCTGACTTTTTCCATGATACATTTTGTATTTTGTATCCAGTTTGAAAAGCATTTTTATTATCTGTGCAAATAAATATATTCTCACTTATTTTCAACTGATAACCTTAGCCACATATTTTTAAAATATTTTTTAATTATCTGTAAGACGATATAATAATCTTACTTTATATATTCTGAGTGAACATGTAAGTATCTGGACACTATGTAATCAACTAACTTTTTAATACATTTCAAATGCTTCTTTTATCAGACACTCTACTTATTTTAAATGCATCCTTTTAAAATACATTCTATGAATGGATAAAGAATGACTAGACAGATGTCATAAATATATGCAAAGGTAAATATAGATGCAAATACACATCTGTTTAGACAATGCTGCTTTCAAAATCACAGAGAATGGCCACTTTTTAACCTTTTATTGTAATTAAATAAAATAACAGATTTTCCTTTTTTTTTTTTTTGATATAGTTTCTCTCTGTCACCTAGGATGGAGTGCAGTGGTGAGATCTCGGCTCACTGCAACTTCCACCTCCCAGGTTCAAGCGATTCTCCCGCCTCAGCCTCCTAAGTAGCTGGAATTATAGATGCCCACCACCACGCTCCGATAATTTTTGTATTTTTAGTAGAGACGAGGTTTCACCATGTTGGCCAGGCTGGTCTTGAACTCCTGACCTCAGGTTACCTGCCCACCTCCTCCTCCTGAGTGCCGGGTTTACAGGCATGAGCCACGGGATCCAGCATATTTGAGGGTTTTAAAAAGCCCCCCGGGTGATTTTTACATGCAGGCTGGGATGAAAACAATTGGTTCAGGGTGGGGAATGCATTCGCTGTGTGTGATTTCCAAGTTTGCTGCAGAGATTTGCCCCATGGCAGCTTCTGACTTTGGGATCTTGAAAAGCAGCTCTGGAATTTTAAAAATCAAAAGACAGGACGGGTGTGGTAGTTTACGCTTGTAATCCCAGCACTTTGGGAGGCCGAGGAGGGCAGATCTCCTGAGGTTAGGAGTTTGAGATCAGCCTGACCAACATGGTGAAACCCCATCTCTACTTAAAATACGAAAATTAGCTTAGCCTCAGCTACTCGAGAGGCTGAGGCTGGAGACTCACTTGAACACCGGAAGGGGAGGTTGCAGTGAGCCGAGATCAGGCCACTACACTCCAGCCTGGGTGACAGAGTGAGACCCTGTCTATAGTCACTCGACTTCAAGTTAAGAGGTTGTTTCAGGCAAAGTACTTTTAGTAAGTGTTGAAAATCATAAATAGCCTACAAATATCAAAACTGTTTTTATTTATTTATTTTTTTTGAGATGAAGTCTTGCTCTGTCGTCCAGGCTGGAGTGCAGTGGCGCCACTTGGCTCACTGCAATCTCCAGCTACTGAGTTTGAGCCATTCTCCTGCCTTAGTATCCCGAGTAGGTGGGATTACAGTCGCCCACTACCACGCCCGGCTAATTTTTTTTTTGTTGTATTTTAGTAGGGACGGGATTTCACCATGTTGGTCAGGCTGGTATGGAACTCCTGACTTCAAGTAACCCAGCCATGGCCTCCCAAAGTGCTGGGATTACAGGAGTGAACCGCCGGGCCCAGCCTATTTTGAGCTTTTTTCTCTCTTTCTTTCTCACTTTTTTTTTTTTTTTTTTTTTTTTTTAGGACAGAGTCTCGCTCTGTCACCCAGGCTGGAGTCCAATGGTGCGATCTTGGCTCACTGCAACCTCCGACTCCCTGGTTCAATTGATTCCCCTGCCTCAGCCTCCTGAGTAGCTGGGATTACAGGCACACACCACCGTGCCCAGCTAGTTTTTGTATTTTTAGTAGAGATGGGGTTTCACCACATTGGCCAGGATGGTCTTGATCTCCTGACTTCGTGATCCGCCCACCTCGGCCTCCCAAAGTGCTGGGATTACAGGCGTGAGCCACTGCGCTAGGCTCTATTTTGAGCTTTTGGCATAATTTCCAAGCTTCCCGAAATCAAATTTCAGTTTAAAAATTGTCTTCTTTTTGACCACTAACTTTTGGATGCTACAGAGCGCCAATGCAGCATCTAAAAGAATGATAAACAGAATTACTTGATTTGTTTAATTACATGGGAAGCATTGTCAAATTAAAAACAATTTTTGGATCAGGTGTGGTGACTCACGTCTGTAATCCTAGCACTTTGGGAGGCTGAGGCAGGTGGATCACTGGAGGTCAGGAGTTCGAGACCAGCCTGGCAAAAATGGTGAAACCCTGTCTCTACTAAAAATACCAAAATTAGTTGGGCATGGTGGCCCATTCCTGTAATCCCAGCTACTCGGGAGGCTGAGGCAGGAGAATCGCTTGAACTCAGTAGCTGCAGGTTGCAGTGAGCTGAGATTGTTCCACTGCACTCCAGCCTGGGTGACAGAGCTAGAGTTCCTTTAAAAAACAAAACAAAACAAAACAAAACAAGAATTAGATAAAAATGGTATTTGACCTTCAACTTATATTTTAATAAATATGTGATTAATATTTATATCAAAATAATATGAAATTTCAAAAATTTTATATATCTGAGTATATTCTAGTAGTCATAATTATGGTGATTTTGATAAATTATTGTAGGCCACAGATATAATCAATTTTTATTTCTTTATAACCATTTTATTTCCACAGTTAATGGTTTAATTCTGATGTAGTTTCTAAAAATCTCAAAAGCTTGCAAAATTCTAGAGTATTATGTCTCTAAGGAGGTTCATGAAAAGTTGGAAAGGGCCCAGACAAATTGAGTACAGGTTTCTGGCCATTTTAGGATCATATTGTTTATTCTGCATAAGGATTGTGGGAATTCTAATGAAGAGACTAACTCTTATAAAACTGCTAACCTAGGCAAATCAAAATTATTTGAATATTAGGAAAATACTCTGTGTAATCTAATGTGACAGAGTATTTTAAGATATTACGCTACGCCTGTAATCCCAGCACTTTGGGAGGCCGAGACGGGAGGATCATGAGGTCAGGAGATCGAGACTATCCTGGCTAACACGGTGAAACCCCGTCTCTACTAAAAATACAAAAAAATTAGCCGGGTGCGGTGGCGGGCGCCTGTAGTCCCAGCTACACGGGAGGCTGAGGCAGGAGAATGGCGTGAACCTGGAAGGCGGAGCTTGCAGTGAGCCAAGATTGAACCACTGCACTCCAGCCTGGGCGACAGAGCAAGACTCCGTCTCAAAAAAAAAAAAAAAAAAAGATATTATGCTAAAACAGCCATACTAAAATTTTTTAGATATACCATTTCAGTAAACTCTGTGGTCTGAGTCAAACTACCTATGATAATCCCTCAGTTTTCAGTGCTATGCTCCTAAATTGGAGAAACAAACCTGGTATTTAAAAGCACATAAATTTAATGTCAAGTGTGGACTCATTAAGAACCTAGACAGCCAACAGCCACTTGTTCATTCCTGAGTTCTTAAAGCTTCCATTATTAACAGCTCTACATTCCATTACTCATCACAGAAGAGATAAAATAATCTAAATTGAATATAAATTAAGTGTGTGTGCTGATTATTCTATAATAAATTACTAAAATAGGTTAAGACCAATGTTTTCTCATCAAACATTTAATCCTGAGAAGACAATCAAAACTTCATGTACATTTCTGCTACCTGATGGGCCATTTAATCATGGATACAAGAATTTTATTCAATTATCATTTTAATGCATATTTTCTGGTAATATAAAAGCTTTCTTATGCAAGAAAGCTGAGTTATAACAGTAGCTAAAAGGATATAAGGAAATATATTTTTCTCATGGAAAATTTCTGAAAAAGCCTCCAATGATAAAGATACTTATTTCACTAGAAAAGTTGTAAAACTGTTAAATAAGGAATTACAGATACAATAGTATTGTGTAAAGCTAACTAAATTGACTGGATTGCTTTTGTAATTGCAGATTGATGACAATCAGATCCACTGAGAGAGGAAAAAATATGTTGGCCTGGCGGGTGTGGTTGCTCATGCCACAATCCCAGCACTCTGGGAGGCCGAGGTGCGTGGATCATGAGGTCAGGAGTTCAAGGCCAGCCTGGCCAACATGGTGAAACCCCCGTCTATATTGAAAATACAGAACTTAGATGGGCGTGCTGGTATGCACCTGTAGTCCCAGCTATTCGGGAGGCTGAGGCAGAAGAATCACTTGAATGTGGGAGGTGGAGGTTGCAGTGAGCTGAGATCATGCTGCTGCATTCCAGCCTGAGTGACAGAGCGAGACTGCATCTCAAAACAAACAAACAAACAAAAAAAAAAAACAAAAAAAAAAACCAGTTGGCCCATATAACACACTCACTGGAAGGCCTATGCACCTAATAGAAGCTCATATATTGTCTGCTACTGAAGTCTAATGTTTATTTATTTTTTTAAATTGTACTTTAAGTTCTGGGATACATGTGTAGAATGTGCAGGTTTGTTGCATAGTTATATGTGTGCCATGGTGGTCTGCTGCACCTATTGACCCATCTTCTAAGTTTTGTACCCTTGCTCCCCACCCTCCAACAGGCCTTGGTGTGTGTTGTTCCCCTTCCTGTGTCCATGTGTTCTCATTGCTAAACTTCCACTTATGAATGAGAACATGAGATGTTTGGTTTTCTCTTCCTGTATTAGTTTGCTGAGGATGAGAACTTCCAGCTTCATCTATGTCCCTGCAAAGGACATGATCTCATTCTTTTTCATGGCTGTGTAGTATTCCATGATGTATATGGACCACATTTTTTTAATCCAGTCTATCATTGATGGGCATTTGGGTTTTCCATGAAAGTCTAATATTCCTTTTTTTTTGAGACAGAGTTTCACTCTTGTTGCCCAGGCTGGAGTGCAATGGCATGATCTCGGCTCCCTGCAACTTTGGCCTCCTGGGTTCAACCAATTCTCCTGCCTCAACCTCCCAAGTAGCTGGGACTACAGATGCCTACCACAACGCCCAGCTAATTTTTTGTATTTTTAGGAGAGATGGGGTTTCATCACGTTGGCCAGGCTGGCCTCAAGCTCCTGACCTCAGGTGGTCCACCCCCACTCGGCCTCCCAAAGTGCTGGGATTACAGGCATGAGCCACTGCACCTGGCCAGAGGTCTAATATAGCATAGTTTCACCAAGTAAAAAAAGTCTTGAATAGTCTATTGACTGAGGATTGTAGAACCCTTTATAATCTAGAATCCAGAGACTGAGTCTGCCTGCCATCTACCCTGAAGCAAGACTTCAAGGCCTTGAACATCGGGTTCATAGTCTCACAGCTTAGAAGGGCATCTCCAAACTCTTTCAATTGTAAACCCATAGGAGATCTTAAGTAAAGCTAAGCAGGAACGTTTCTCCTCAAAAGAAGATAGTAATCTTGATCTAGACAGCTTTCTTTATAAGATCAAAAATCAAGGCCGGGCACGGTGGCTCACCCTGTAATACCAGCACTTTGGGAGGCCGAGGTGGGTGGATTATGAGGTCAGGAGTTCAAGACCAGCCTGGCCAACATGGTGAAACCCCGTCTCTACTGAAAATACAAAAATTAGCAATTAGTCGGGTGTAGTGGTGTACGCCTGTAATCCCAGCTACTCAGGAGGCTGAGGCAGGAGAATCTCTTGAACCCAGGAGGTGGAGGTTGTAGTGAGCCAAGATCGCACCACTCTACTCCAGCCTGCACAACAGAGCAAGAGTCCATCTCAAAAAAAATAAAAATAAAATAAAAAATATAAAAATTAGCTGGGCATTGTGGCATGTGCCTGTAATCCCAGCTACTCGGGAGGCTGAGGCAGGAGAATTGCTTGCATTGGGACCTGGGTGGCAGAGGTTGCAGTGAGCTGAGATTGTACCACTGCACTCCAGCCTGGGCTATGGAGCGAGACTCTGTCTCAAAAGAAAAAAAAGAAAGAAAGAAAAAATTAAGACATCTCTGCTATCATGGCAGAATTTATTCACAGTTTTCTAATGGCTCTACAAACAACAGAAATAAAAAAGGAATCTCTTGTATGCACTCATGGCATATACTCATAGGTAGAGTTTTTTTTTTTTTTTTTTTTTTTTTTTTTTTTTTGAGACAGAGTCTTGTTTTGCCATCCAGGCTGGAGTACAGTGGTGGGATCTCGGTTCACTGCAACCTCTGCCTCCCAGATTCAACCGATTCTCTCGCCTCAGCCTCCAGAGTAGCTGGGACTACAGGCGCCTGCTACCATGCCGGGTTAATTTTTGTATTTTTAGTAAAAACAGGGTTTCACCATATTGACCAGGCTGGTCTCGAACTCCTGACCTTGTGATCTGCCCACCTTGGCCTCCCAAAGTGCTGGGATTACAGGCGTGACCCACAGTGCCTGGCCCATTGGTAGAGAATTTTGCTAACATTATGTATAACAAAACTTTTGCCTTGATAGGTAAAAGATGAAGGGCTAATGTGGGTGAGAAGTTTTAATGAAACATTTGTTGCCTCGTGATATCAGAAACAGAATGTTGATCCACTGCTTTAAACTTACTTCATAAGTTAAAAATAACTTCTTCAGAATGGGTTAAAGAGCATTGCCAGCAGGCCATTACTCTTCTGAATGGGCATCATTTGTTAGATCATTTTTTCCAAGGCTTAGCATAAATGAAGCAATGGTCAGAAATGTATCCCCCAAAATAGGGCTCTATAGCAGATTCTAATGTAAAGGCTACGGTTACACAACAGGCATTAAATGTTGTTACTAAAGTTGTGCTTAATAAGATAATTTCTTTTGATTACTTACTGGATAAACAGAGAACTACCTGTGTAGTTGCTAATACTTGTAGTTGCATATGGTAGAATACATTGGGTATTACAAAGATGCAATTGTAGGGGAGTAATGAACAGGCTGCTTGGTTGAAATGAGATCATTTATCTAGCTAATTATTTAATCAATTGAGTTTTAGTTGGTTGTTCATGGGGACTTTGACTAAGAATCATGGTTTCAATTATTATTATTATTATTTTTTTTTTTTCTGAACGCTCTGTAGCCCAGGCTGGATTGCAGTGGCATGATCTTGACTCACCGCAACCTCCACCTCCTGGGTTCAAGCGATTATCCTGCCTCAGCCTCCTGAGTGGCTGGGATTACAGGTGTGCACCACGGCACCTGGCTAATTTTTAGTATTTTTAGTAGAGACAGGGTTTCACCATGTTGGCCAGGGTGAGCTTCAACTCCTGACCTTAGGTAATCTGCCCGCCTTGGCCTCCCACAATGCTAGGATTACAAGCATGAGTCACCATGCCCAGCCGGTTTCAACTCTTGGTATTATCCTCCTGATAATCAAAATAGTAGTCTCCCTACTGCACCGTATTCTCTCAAAAGTTATAAAGGTTCACATGCAGTCATCTCTATGGTCTCTCTTTAACTAGAATGACAGAAACTCAAAGACATATGTGACTATGAAGACACCATAACCTGTGAATAACATTATAAGGACAAAAATCCTAAATAATGGAAATTGAGAATGGCACTAAGGCCCTGAGTTTTGGTCACACTCTGACCTACGTAAGAACTTTACCAAAAAGGGAGAGTTTTAAAAACAAAGTTGGCTGGGCATGGTGGCTCACAACTGTAATCCCAGTACTTTGTGGGCTGAGGCGGGCAGATCACAAGGTCAGGAGGTCAAGACCATCCTGGCCAATGGGGTGAAACTCTGTCTCTACCAAAAATACAAAAATTAGCTGGGTGTGGTGGCACGTGCCTGTAATCCCAGCTACTTGGGAGGCTGAGGCAGGAGAATGGCTTGAACCCAGGAGGCGGAGGTTTCAATGAGCCAAGATCATGCCACTGCACTCCAGCCTGGTGACAGAGCGAGACTCTGTCTCAAAGCAAAAAGTTATTGGAGTCCATCATTCTAAACTGAGCTTGTGTACTAGTTCCAAACAGAGCAAACCAAACTGAACCAAAATGAGTCACTTGTGCTAAATGTGACATAATCAAACTGAAAATTTAAGAAAATAGGTAGATCCTAAAACAGACCAGGTTTATATTTTTCTTCTGGAAACAGCAGATTTCAACACAAGGAAGCCCCCTCTAACCTTTTAAAAAATGAATAATCGGCTGGGCTTGGTGGCTCATGCCTATAATCCCAGTACTTTGGGAGGCTGAGGCAGGTGGATCACCTGAGGTCAGGAGTTCGAGATTATTCTGGCCAACGTGGTGAAACTCTGTCTCTACCAAAAATACAAAAATTAGCCGTAGGTGGTGGCAGGCGCTTGTAATTACAGCTACTTGGGAGGCCCAGGCAGGAGAATTGCTTGAAGCTGGGAGGCGGAGGTTGCAGTGAGCCGAGATCACACCATTGCACTCCAGCCTGGGTGACAGAGCGAAACTTCATCTCAAAAAATATAAATATAAATAAAATAAAATAACCTGAAACCACATTTCCACTTAACCCCACAGTTCCGCTTTTTTACAGTAGGATTTGACACTAAATAAGTAAATTTTTATTTTTATTTTTTGAGACAGTCTTGCTTTGTGGCCCAGGTTAGAGTACAGTGGCACGATCTCGGCTCATTATAACCTCCACCTCCCGGGTTCAAGCGATTCTCCCGCCTCAGCCTCCCAAGTAGCTGGAATTACAGGCACCTGCCATCATGCTCGGTTAATTTTTGTATTTTTGTAGAGATGGGGTTTCACCATACGGGCCAGCCTGGTCTTGAACTCTGACCTCAGGTGATCTGCCTGCCTCGGCCTCCCAAAGTACTGGGATTACACACATGAGCCACCATGCCCGGCCAATAAGTACACTTTTGGTGGTGATGGAGTGATATTAATATCTAAAGTGTTTTGGTTTTTTTTTTTTGATACATAGTTTTGCTCTTGTTGCCCAGGCTGGAGTGCGATGGTGTGATCCTGGCTCACCGCAACTTCTGCCTCCTGGGTTCAAGCAATTCTCCTGCCTCAGTCTCCCGAGTAGCTGAGATTACAGGAATGCGCCACCACGCCCAGCTAATTTGTATTTTTAGTAGACAAAAGGTTTCTCCATGTTGGTCAGGCTGGTCTCGAACTCCGACCTCAGGTGATTTGTCTGCTTCAGCCTCCCAAGTGCTGGGATTACAGGCATGAGCCACTGCGCCAGGCCTCAATATTTAAAGTTTTGATGTATCTCTCAAAATTGAGAAGACCAAAAGTGATAAATTGTTAATTATATTCTAATGCTGCCTGCTTTCACGTTTAATTTTTTGAATAGATTTTTTTTTTTTTTTTACGTACTAAACTGAAACCTAACTTGATATATAAATAGGCTGTACCCGTTCTTGTACCAGCTGCAGTGTTCTGGCAAATATAAGGATGTCAAATGTTTAAATTATATTCAAATAAGGCAAATTCTAAGCTGTAATCAATCCAACTGTTTCTGTACCTTTCTTCCATTTTCTGTGTGTCACTTTGCTTTTTCCACCATGTGGCTATGCTGGAGTATCTCTGAGCCTAATCTGGATCCACAGGCTATCTTATTTGCAAATATTTTTTTGCGCAATTTAATCCTGTTTAATTTCTCTAATTTTTTTTTTCTTTTACAAGTTTTCAAATTGATAAAAATAAATAATGTTCTTGGGCTTTGACTTTCTAAGCTCATCCCTCAGCTTTTCAGATTATTCTATGTCTGTTCAAAATGCTCCTGCCATTTTTCTTTGAGATAGTGTCTCACTCTTTTATCTTGGCTGGAGTGAGGTGGTGTAACCAATTATATTGCTCATTGCAGCCTGAATCTTCTTGGCTCAAGCAATTCTCCTGCTTCACCCACCTGAGTAGCTGGGACTACAGGCATGCAACATCATACCTGGCTAATTTTTGAAAATTGTCTTCTTTTTCTTCTTCTTCTTCTTTTTTTTTTTTTTTTTAAGATGGAGTCTTCCTCTGTTGCCCAGGTGGGAGTGCAGGGGCGCTATCTTGGCTCACTGCAAGCTCTGCCTTCTGGGTTCATGCCATTCTCCTGCCTCAGCCCCCTAGTAGCTGGGACTACAGGCGCCCACCACCATGCCTGGCTAATTTTTTGTGTTTTTAGTAGAGACAGGGTTTCACCGTGTTAGCCAAAATGGTCTCGATCTCCTGACCTCGTGATCTGCCTGCCTCGGCCTCCCAAAGTGCTGGGATTACAGGCGTGAGCCACCGCGCCCCGTCTGAAAACTGTTTTCATAGACACAGGTTCTTACTATGTTGCCCAGGCTGTGCTTGAACTCCTGAACTCAAGTGATTCTTTCAACTCAGCCTCCCAAAGTGCTAGGATTATAGGTGTGAGACACCCTGTGCTTCTGCAATTTCTTGACAGGATTATTCCCATAATAAACAGTACTACATGGGCGCACACACACACACACCACACACACAAAATCCGGCTTCTGTTGTAAAAGTATCATTCTCCAGCATTTCATGGGTCTGCAGAAGCCAATAGTTTGATCTATGGAGCAGCATAAATCAACAAATTCAGTTTATCTTGAGTTTCAGCCCAGCCACTTGGTAGCTGTCGATCTTTGGAAAAGTTTCTTGGTGTAAAAGAGTTGTATAAACCACATATGCAAAAAAGGCAGAATAATATTCATTGCAAAAATTGTAGCAATTTTTCATCCCTCCTATATCCACGCCCATTGCCAGGTGATTTTACAGCTGTTTCCATTGAGATACAGAATCTGTTTTACAAAGCCTAAATCCGGCTGACCTTATTTAATCAGGGCAGTAGAAACCTGTGAACTGACAGTGTGCTAGTTTGGGGAAGGACTTAAATGGTCTTGAACACTTCTTTTTTCTTTTTAAAGTTTGGCAATGGCCGGGCACAGTGGCTCATGGCTATAATCCCAGGACTTTGGGAGACTGAGGTGGTCGGATCACCTTAGGAGTTCAAGACCAGCCTGGCCAACATGGTGAAACCCTGTCTCTAATTAAAATACAAAAGTTAACCGGGCGCTGTGGCGGGTGTCTAATCCCAGCTACTCAGGAGGCTGTGGCAGGAGAATCGCTTGAACCTGGGAGTCAGAGGTTGCAGTGAGTTGAGATTGTGTCACTGCACTCTAGCCTGGGAGACAGAGTGAGACTCCGTCTCAAAGGAAAAAAATAAAAAGAATTAGCTTGATTCTCTCCTGCCTGGCTTATCACTGGGCCATCAGCCCAGGGTCACTGGGAACTCTCACTATCAGCTGGGCATCTTTGAGGCATTTGAGGATGTCCAGAGCAGAATTGTGCCAGGGTAACAAAAGTGGTCAATTCTGCTTCTGTCTCAGTAAAAAATTGAGTCATCCTGTATTTGCTCCTCCCCTTACACAGGAGATGACTTTGGTGGGTACCCAGATGATACTTTCTCCAGTTTTCTGGTACTTGGGTGACAAACAACCAGGACGCCTGAAGACTCAAACGTATAAACTAATTGCTTTTATTTTATATGACCATTAGAAAAACAGATGAAGCAGTCATGGTTCCTACCATCCAGGAACTTTTAGTCTAGGCTAGCACCTGAATAAAGGGTTGAATTAAGCATCATGTGGTTGATACAATGAACAGATGTGTGCAAAAAACCTTGGGCTTTATTTGGGCCACTTTCTTCATATTGTAGTGACTTCTTATGTCATCAACTAAGGGGATATTTATGAACAGAAGAGTTGTTATTATTACATGAATTTCTATTTCCTGCTAATAATATATGTTTATATTCTAATAATTACCCTAGAAAGCCTTAAAACATTTATTTAAATTGCTTATTAGGGCAGTGGCTAAAAAAAATTATACAAACTCTGAGATATAAGTTTCTCTTAGGGAAGCTTAGGAAAACAGAACTGGAAATATCCCAGTGGCACAGAGAACAGAATTCTACGTAAGGTCCACTCCCTGCCCCAGTTCTGTTCAGATTCATTCTATTTGGGGGTCTTATTTAGATCTGGCCCCACTCTGGAGTCTTGCCTCACAGAAGAGATGAGAGTTTTGGCTGGTGAATCCTGCTGCCTTTCTAAAACTGGTGCTCACAATTTTCTGCACCCCAAAGGAGATAAATGGGAAAAAATAAAGTAATATTTTAAGGTCTTCATTTTTAAATTTTCTATTAAATCAGTGCTTGCAGAGACATTCCATTTAGCAACTTGTTTTCTATTCCTGCAGATTCAGTAGTTGCTCCACAAGTCACAAAAAAGTAAATATAAACACAATATAATTTTTTCTAAACTGCATTCAACTTTTCTGTATTCCGGTCATCTGTCTACATTTAGCATTTATTCTATACGTTTTTTTAAAAAAAACCAAGAACAGAAACAGAAGGTGAAATACATATGCTGGGCCCTTCACCTAATGCTGGGAATTGTTAAATACTTAGTACCAACTCCCAGTGTGTTATGAGGATTAAATCACATAATGTGTTATTTCTAGCGCAGTGCTCTGCAACATACTCTTTAGCACATATTACCTGCTTAGTAAACATTGCATTAGTCCATGTGTACATGTTGTTTTCCAAATGCAGGCTTATTCAGGCACTGCTACCTTTTGTTGCCTCTGTAAACTTTAAAGAGCCAGCAAAGAATTTGATACTTTAGGATGGAGATTGGTTGTCTTCATTTGTGCCAGAAGTATTTGTGTTGTGACAAGAATGCCAAGTGTAAGGGACTCTGTGCTGTGCCTGTTTCTCTAACTAATGCTAGTAATGAGCCTATGGGGAGCATCATCAGCATTGACAGGGGACTTATTTAAAACACACATTCATGGACCCTTTGAAAACCTGCAGAATCACATTACATAGAGAGGGACTAAAATTACCGAGTGGTTTATAAGGTCATTAAAGCTTGAGAGGCAATGCTTAGCTAAGTGGTTATAAACCCAGGGTTCTATTCATTTGGTGCAAAAGTTACTACAGTTTTTGCCATTGTGAGTAATGTGGATTACTTAGGTGTGGATACTCAAATTACATTGCCAATTCACAGAAATATCTTTGCTCATGCCCTTTCCATGGGTTCTTTTTATTGTTGGACGCATCCATGTTGTTTTAATTAAGTGCCTCATGTGACTCTAAGGTGAGACCAGAATCAAGTATGAGGGGTTGAAGATACACTCATGAGAGTTCAGTTTCAGCTGTTTTCTACAGGGTGATCATAGGGCCTGTTCTGTTTGGGTTTGGTGTGGACTGGGCAGTGTGGCCCATATTTTTATTACTGTAGCAAAGATTGTTGGTATCTGTGACAGGGAAGGGCACCGAAGACAGGAAAGGAGAAACATATATTTCTATCATCATGGAGCAATTAATTGTTCCTGATTTTTTCATGTTATGAAGGACAGAAGTGGGTGGACTTTTTCAGTGGGTCTTGGTACTTCTGCCTGTGGGTGTGGAGGTAGCAGGTAAACAGTTGGTACTGACACCTTTAAAGGCATATTCTCAAGATACAGGTGTAATTTGTCCAGAGAATCTCAACTGAAAAGGAATCCCAGAGAAGCAGGAGATACGGAAAAAAATATGCCTTTGTTTTTCAGCTAAACACGTCTCAGGTCAAGAGCTATGTTCACTCTGCCTCCTGGAATTCCATGCGTTTAGTACTTGCAAACCTTTACTTCTCTTCTTGTGTTTTTCCTCCGTAATGAGTTTGTTTTAACTATTTTTAAAAATTTTACTGATAGTCAAGGGTCTCTGAAAAATATCTCTTTTTATTTATTTATTTATTTTATTTATTTATTTATTTTCAGACAGAGTCTAGCTCTGTCACCCATGCTGGAGTGCAGTGGCGTGATCTTGGCTCACTGCAACCTCTGCCTCCCAAGCTCAGGTGATTCTCCTGCCTCAGCCTCCTGAGTGGCTGGGATCACAGGCACAAGCCACCAACTCCAGCTGATTTTGGATTTTTAGTAGAGATGGGGTTTCACCATGTTAGCCAGATTGGTCTTGAACTCCTGGCCACAAGTGATCTGCCTGCCTCAGCCTCCCAAAGTGCTGGGATTACAGGCATAAGCCACCATGCCAGGCGGTGCTTTGGGGTTTTAGAGAGAAATTCCTTTAAGGAGAATATTTTCTGGCTGATTGGATCAAGTTTATATCTAATAGAAGTGTTCTGAAGACGCCTTTAGCTTTCTTTTCTCAATATAATCTTTCTCAGACTGAGAGCTGCTTTTCTCTCCAGTGCTTTGAGTGGCTGTTTCAGGGGTCCTATTAGTATCCCATGGTGCCTGTGAATGAGCTGGGCTGTCACAGGGAGAACTCTTAGACCTATCTCTATGTGACTCATGCTGGAAATCCAGCAGTATTTTTTTCATGTCACCATTATACAAACAGAAACTGAGGCTGAAACACTGCTTTCATTTCCATTATCATGAAGGTGCAGTTCTAACCAGGAGGTCTGCAAGCTCTCCTTCTGCTGCTCAGGCTTCATTCTCTGATGTGGCACTCAAGTGCTGCTGTGGCAACTGGGGTTCATGTAAGACGTGAGTTTCCAGCTGTGAGCCCTGTGCTGTGGGCTGTACCTCAGTAGCAGATGGTAGGGTTCAAGAAAGGGCACTAGCCATCAGGAGGAGACGGCAAGCAGGATTGCTATAACCCAGGGCTCAGGGAGTAGAGAGCCATTGCTTTAAAATGTAAATAACCAAAAAGACAGCACCCTAATCAACCATTTGTGTAGCAGAGTGAGCCTGCTTTTGGCAGGCACCTGGCTTCAAGTTGCAAAACTACCTTACATTGTGAAGATGTGAAAAGTTTATTTTATCACTGAATATAACCTATTAGCATACATGAATAGCCTCTCCAGTTACCAGGTGAATTCAGGATGAACTATGTATGACATGGTGCCGTATATTCTTCTACTCGTGGACTAATTATGGTGATCATCTTTCTTTCTTTGCAATCTGTTAAGCAGATAGACTGTGATGCACGACGCATTCTCAATTAATTAGGTAATAAAACACAATTCTTGAGTCCGCGCGCTCACGCGCCTGCGCACGCTCCCGCCCACCCGTAGGCCCGGGAAGTCTCGCGATACCGTAGCCGGCTGCTCCCGCTGCCAGTGGCTCAGGCTGTTGCTGTGGTTGCCTGAGTTGCTACTGCTGCTGCCGAGGCAGCGGCCTCTGTGCTTGTGGAGGTGTCCGCCTCTGGGCGGATGTTGACATTGTGTTGTTGTTATTGCTGATGATAGTGGTGGCTACGGTCCCGACCCCATCTCCTCTGTAGCCGGAGCCGAGACAGCCGACAGCGAACTCCGCGGCCTCGGAACCTGTGGCAGCGGCGACTCCCCTCAGCCTCCGCTGCCTCGCCCGCGGGTACCCCGGCGCCAACCCCGGGAGTCAGGCCCCTTTGGGCAGGGGCGCTCCGAGGCTCAGGGTGGCGGATTTTGACGAAATCTATGAGGAAGAGGAGGACGAGGAGTGGGCCCTGGAGGAGCAGCTGCTCAAGTACTCGCCGGACCCGGTGGTCGTCCGCGGCTCCGGTCACGTCACGGTATTTGGACTGAGCAACAAATTTGAATCAGAATTCCCTTCTTCGTTAACTGGAAAAGTAGCTCCTGAAGAATTTAAAGCCAGCATCAACAGAGTTAACAGTTGTCTTAAGAAGAACCTTCCCGTTAATGTACGTTGGCTACTTTGTGGCTGCCTTTGTTGCTGCTGCACGTTAGGTTGCAGTATGTGGCCAGTTATTTGCCTCAGTAAAAGGACACGAAGATCGATTGAGAAGTTATTAGAATGGGAAAACAATAGGTTATACCACAAGCTGTGCCTGCATTGGAGACTGAGCAAAAGGAAATGTGAAACGAATAACATGATGGAATATGTCATCCTCATAGAATTTTTACCAAAGACACCGATTTTTCGACCAGATTAGCGTTTACTTTATTTATAGAGACTTTCCAAGTATGTTGTCTTTCCAGTGGTGCCTTCCTTGGTGCTCTCCTGGTGGTGACATAACATTGATTCTACAGAATCGTGTGGTGTTTTGTTTGTTTGTTTTTAAATAACCGCATGTTCTAAGTGTGCATTTTTGTCAATCTTTGCAACAGTTATTTCATACAGATGTTTAATACTTAAGCTATTGTGCTCTTTTCTGTTATGTATTCTGATTTTTCAAGGATTACTTTTTTGTATTATCAAAAAAATACATTTGAACTTAGCATAAAAAAAAAAACACAATTCTTACTGTTCTGTCATTGTGGTGTTTCTCTGAGGATGGAGAAAATTTTTCTTTTAATTATATTTTCCAAACAATGTCTAGAATTATCAGACATGATAAAAACATATAAGGTGCCAACCAGAATTTACCATAGAGGGGACTTTCCCCCCTCAGCCTTCCAGTCAGCTCACAAATTTGCTGTAAAGTGCCTGCTTTCCCTTAAATATGCAGGCAGAATTGTGTCTCTGCGTGTTAGGTACCTGTAGTTTTCTGTAGTCACTTCTAGAGAGACTAGACCAGATTTCTACAAATTTGACAGGGCAGCAATCAACTGTTTTACCTCTTTCAATGACTCTTGTATCTTCACTCCTGAAACTAATTCGCAGACCATGGAGCGCAGATACCCAATCAGAGGAACGTGTGCACTGAGTAGACATGTAGATATGAGAATCTCCTCTTTCCCTTTTCTCCTCTTGCTAAAATGCGATCCACCCGCCTCAACCTCCCAAAGTGCAGGGATTACAGGTGTAAACCACCGTGCCTGGCCTATTTTTTTTTTTTAAACAGTGCTAGCAGAGACAGTCCAAGTACAACTTGTTCTCTTATTTCTGCAGATCCAGTAGTTGTTCCACAAGTCACAAAAAGTAAATATAAACACAATACAAATTCTGCTAAACTATATAAACTCTTTCTATATCCCTTTTACCTGTCTATGTTTAGGTTTTATTCTATACTTTAAAAAAAAAATCAATGACAGATAATCAGAAGGAGACATAAAAATGCTAGGCCCCTGTCTAAAATCTGGGAATTATTAAAGACAGTACCAGCTCCCAGGGTGTTATGAGGATTAAATCACACAGTATGTTATACCCAACACAGTGCTCTGTAACATACTCTTGAGCCCATAGTACCTGCTTAATAAACATTGCATTAGTACGTGTGCACATGTTGGTTTCCAAATGTAAATTTATTCAAACATTGCGGCCTTCTGTTTGTTCTGTAAAATTTAGAGAACCAGCAAAGAATAAGGAAATTGGTTGTCTTCATTTGTCCTAGAAGTATGTGTGTTGTGACAAGGGTGCTGAGTGTAAGGGACTCTTTGCTGTGCCTGCTTTCTCTAACTACTGCTAATGATGAGCCCAGGGAAAGCAACACCAGCATTAACTGGGAACTTGTGTAAAATACTCACTCACGGACGCTTTCCAAACCTACAGGATTATATCGCACAGAGTGGGGCCAAAATTACCAATTGATTTTTAAGCTTATTAAAGTTTAAGGGGCAATGCTTGGCTAAATGGTTATCAGCCCATGTTTCTAGTTAGGATGACATGGCTAATTTGCTGAAATTTCTTTACTCATGCTTTTTTTTTTTTTTTTTTTTTTTTTTTTTTTTTTTTTACTACAGGTTCTATTTATAATTCTGAGTAGAAGCATTCATGTTGCTTAAATTAACTGCCTCATGTGACTCTTAGGTGAGGCCAGAATCGAGTATGAGAGGTTCAGGATACATTTATGAGAGTTAAGTTCCACCTTTGAACTAAAAGGTGGTCACAGGGCCTGTTCTGTTTGGGTTTGGTAGTGACAGGAAAGTGTGGCTCATATTTTCATTTACTGTAGCAGAAATTGATGGTAAAAGGGAGGTCACCTGAGGACAGGAAAGAAGAAGCTTTTACTTTTATTTCCATGGAACATCTCATAATTCCTGAGTCTTTTTTTTTTTTTTAATATAAAAAACAGAAATGGGTGGACTTTTTTTGCAGCTCTTGGTCCTTCTGCCTATGGGTGTGGTGGTAGCAGGTAAACATGTGGTGCTGACACTTTTAAGGCATATTCTCCAGATCCAGATGTAATTTGTCCAGAGAATCTCATCTGAAGTGAATTTCCAGAGAAGGAGGAGAAAGAGGAAAAAATGACTTTTTTTTTCAGCTAAACATGTCTTGTATAAAGAGCTGTGTCCACTCTGCCTCCTGGAATGCCATGCATTCAGTACTTGCAAACCTTAATCTCTCTACTTGTTTTTTCTCCCTAATATGTTTGTTTTAGGTATGTTTTAAATTTTTTATGATAGTCAAGGTCTCTGAAAAATCTTTATTTCCTATATACCATAGCTTTCTCTACATTCTCTACATCATGGCTTCTTATACGCCATGCAAAATTCTCACCAGGAATTTACGGTCTGCAGTATTAAAAATGTTCCCCTTGTGGTGCTGAACATGGGAAGGTGTGGATACTCAAGATTCCTATTGGGAAAAGCTGGAGTCCTTAGTAAACATGAAGAACATCTAATGTTGAGATTCCATCTGTGTTCTCCATTAGCTCTATGCAGAACACTGTTTAGAAAATGCTGATTTAAACAAGATGGCATTTATTACACAAAAACTTCTAAAAGCTGTATTAGGAGATACTTGCTATTAGGGTGTTAAAGACAGACTATTTAAAATCGCTACTAAAAATGACAAATTATAGAGGTAACTTCCAACTCAACATATCTTTTCCACCTGAAAAATATACATAACTGATTCTGTATGATGCAAATAGAGCACTGAAAAGTGTGCACATTTGTGTTTATGCCCTTAATTTTATACTTTATCATCCAGAAAAGTATTATAGATATGCTGGTGGTGTGGATCTTATGCCATTCTCTTTTCTCAGGATTAGAGAATACATTAGGACATATTTCTGTGTAAATAAATATTTTATTGGATAATTTCAGTCACTCCTGTAAGTCAGAACCAGTTCTTTTTACTCTCTCATTTTGCCTTTAGTCAAGTTATAAATTCTGCTGGCTACCTGGTGTGTGTGTGTGTGTGTGTGTGTGTGTGTGTGTGTGTGTCTATGTGTCTGTGTGTGTGTGTGTTTTTTTCAGGGACTGTTGACATTTACAGATGTGGCCATAGAATTCTCTCTGATGGAGTGGCAATTCTTGGACACTGCACGGTGGAATTTATATAGGAACATGATGTTAGAGAACTATGGGAATCTGGTCTTCCTGGGTGAGGATAACTTCAACACACAATTCCAAACATACCTTAATGGTTTCATTTCTCTTTTTTGTAGAGTATGTTTTGGTAATTTATGCTTTGCATAAATGAGTTTCAGATCCGTGTTTTCAAGAGAATCTTGGAGATTTGTCCATGTATAAAATAACTTCTTCAGGATGTTTCATCTTGACCTGAACTTTACACATTCCTGAGCTGATCTGTGTCCTTTACTCTAGATTAGCAGTAATTTCATTAATTTAGTAACATAAAATATTGTTGCCCATACCTTAAAATCTAATTGCCAACACCAAGTTTTAACTCAGTATTACTGGGTAGTGAAATTAATAACCTATAAATTTAAAATATTTACAATTCTCTGTTAGAAATCAGAATTTTATGATTACTTTATGAAAATATTTTATTATACCCTCTTTACTGAACACATAACTAGGTTGGTAATTGGAGAACATGAGCAAAATTTACGTATTTATTTGTAATGAAACAGGTATTACTGTCTCTAAGCCAGACCTGATCACCTGTCTGGAGCAAGAAAAAGAGCCCTGGAATACGAAGAGACATGAGATGGTGGATGAGCCCCCAGGTAGGTGAGAGTGAAGGTGAATACAATGGATGACACAGATGAGAGATCTAAAAATTAAGGAGAAAGTCAGTTGTTAAAATGTGAGTTGGAAAGCTGTGTTTTATAGGAAATAGTTTCTGGGAAGCCTGAGGGTTTTTTTGTTTGTTTTGTTTTTTTTCTCTCACATTTGGACATCTTCTGTTTTATGCTTTTAAATTTTCTAAGGATTCTACTTTCTTTCTGGTGATCTTCTTTCAAGTTTTCAGTGAGAGCCACCATCCTCTTCATGGCATATAAAAAACTGCACAGTCTGACTACTTTTACATTCTTTTTGGGAACACACAAATCTGCATAATTTTAAGAAACTCTGTGTTAAACAATTTTTAAAGTTTTCTTTTTGCATCATGTGTGAAATGTGAGTAGTAGTTTCTGTTTCATTGTTTTTTTGGTTCATTTTTTTGCACATTTTATCTTGTTTATATTACTCTAGTCTTCAAATATAGTTTGAAGTTAAAAAGTATGATGCCCCTCTGCTTTGTTCTTTGTTTTTAAGATTGCTTTGACTATTCAAAGTTTATTGTAGTTTCATGGAAATTCTAAAATAGTGTTTTCCATTGCTTAAAAAAATTGCCACTGAAATTCTGTTAGAGAGTTTATTGAATCTATAGATCACTTTGGGTAACATGGTACTTTAACAGTATTTATTCTTTAAATGCATAGACATGAATTTTTTTTTTTTTTTTTTTTTTTTTGAGATGGAGTCTCACTCTGTTGCCCAGGCTGGAGTGCAGTGGTGCGATCTCGGCTCACTGCAAGCTCCACCTCCTGGGTTTATGCCATTCTCCTGCCTCAGCCTCCAGAGTAGCTGGGACTACAGGCGCCTGCTACCATGCCCTGCTAATTTTTTTGTATTTTTAGTAGAGACAGGATTTCACCTGTTAGCTAGGATGGTCGCGATCTTCTGACCTCGTGATCTGCCCATCTCGGCCTCCCAAAGTGCTGGGATTACAGATGTGAGCCACCGCACCTGGCCATAGACATGAAATATTTTAAAATTTATTTATGCCTTTTATAATTTCTATTACTGATATATCATTGTAAAGATTTTTTACCTCCTTTGTTAAATTTGTTCTCGAAATTTATCATTTTAATGCTATTGTAAATAAGATTGTTTTCTTTCTGTATTTTATCAGAGAGCTTGTCTTAAGTGTACGGAACCCTAACTTGTATGTTGATTTTATATTTTCCTAAATTTGCTGATTGTATTTAGTAGTTTAGACAGGTTTTAATGTACTATTTATGGTTTTATATAAGATCATATGATCTACAACCAGCAACGTTTTACTTGTTTTCCATTTTAATGACTCCTTATTTTTCGACTAATTCTTCTGCCACGTACTTTCAATGCTATGTTAAAAGAGAAGCATTGACAATAGGCACAATATAGTTTTGCACTGGTGTATGTAAATTTGAAGGAAGAAACACTTCTTCAAGTTTTTTAAACTTTCAGTAGGTAAAGATCATCTTTTGTTGGGCCCCCAGGGTGATGGGATGCCCTTTGGGTTTGTAGTGGAGAGGGGTTATAGCTTGGTCACCAGGCTGCTGGGTCCGCACTCGGGTCCACCTTTAGTTGGCTTGTCACAAGGGGATTTGGTAGTTGTAATTCACATTTTATATGTTGGATAGATTGAATTTCTTTTGGTACTTTGCTCTGTAGGGCAGACACTAGTGCAGGTGTCTGCAGTCAAGTCTGCATATGGTGGGCCTTATGTCAAAATGTGGATGAGTACAGCTTTCACTGAGTACCAGAAAGAATTTTTCCAGGTCACTGTGTGGGTTCTTAGGTAGGCAGAACTGTCCATTAACTGTGGCTCAGGGAGCTGAAACTGAGTCATTGAACTGCTTCAGGGACCATGGCAAAGGCCAAGGTCTGCAGGCCTGCCTGCATGGCTATAAATGAATGTCTTCCTCCAGGTCTCTGGAAGGGCAGGACCTCTCTCAGATTGTGGCTGGAGCGAGTTTGAGATGGTTACACAGTAAGTTCAGAATTTTCTGTTGTGCCAAGCTAGGTAAGCCACCTCCTATTCTGTACTTAAGAACAAGGATCCTGTAGTTTCCCACCTAAATGAGGGCCTGCCTTCTGAAAAGAAGACTTTTCAATCTCGGGCTTTATCAGATCTTCACAACCCCCTCTCTGGATCTCAAAGCTCTCTTAAAGGCACTTATTTTTGAGACGGAGTCTTGCTACATAATCCAGGCTGGTCTTGAAATCCTGACCTGAGGCAATTTTCTAACCTGAACGTACCATGTAGCTGTCATTACAGGTTTGAGCCATGAGGCCTGGCTCTCTCATGAAGGTATTTTTGTCAGAGATGGCTGACAAATTGTCTTGCTGTGCGGGGAGTAAGAAAATAGGGTACCTTTCCTTCTTCCATCTTACTTACTTCACTCTCTTTATACATTTTTATTCTTTATTTTCTATTACAAATTTGTAATTTTAGATTCAGAGATTTAGAACAATATTCTAGAATTTACATGTTATGCCTGAAGTAAATTAGATAATTAGTAGACACTCCATATTTACTAAAACAGTTACTTATAAATTTAAGTTTACTGTAGGCAAAAAGGAATTATAGGATTTGCAACCACTTTTTCAGCCTGTATCTAAATAATCACATCATTTTTTCCCATATATTTGTTGTATATATCATAGGCTCTAACCATATTCTGCTTACATTTAGCAATGTAAGGCTATTTTTTGCTTCTAAAGTTGGATTACAGCAGTTTTATTTTGTGTAAGAATAGCATATGTTTAAAACATAAAACTTATTTCTAGTTTTAAAAAAATGTTTATTTAAAGTTTCTCATGAGAATCTTTTATTTATGCCTATACTGCAATTTCTCTGAAATTTTACAGCCATATAGTGCATGTCAATGATTTAAAATACCTGCCTTCCGTGAGTACAGTTAGTCAAATATTATCGTTATCTAGACAAATTCTTTCTTAATATTATATCAATATCACAAACCAGAATTTATGAATAAACATTTCTCTTATTATTGTTTTCCAGTCTATATTGGTGTTTTATAGTCTTGGTTTATTAACATCAGTTTATTGTGGGTTTTGATTTTACTTATGTACTATAATATTAGACAATTTGCAATTCTATTTGTACACTTTAAATCAATGGGCTTAATTATAAATCGGCCATAGGTCTATCACAACCAGATTATATACATGTGTGTGTATCTATAAATATAACCCTAATTTTTGTTATGGCTTATCTTCTATACATTCTCTCTTAGCTGAATGGTTGTTTTTTCTTGTCTAAGTGAATAGTCAAGGAAATAGTCTTATTTTCACCATGTGTTTAATGATGAATATGTATTTCCTTTGTGTGAGAGAGACACTTTTGTGATTTGAAGGTAATTTTTGAAAACAATTTTAATTCTGTATTTTTTCGGTTTTTCTTTGAAAAACATTGTTGTTAAAACATAAAATTTACCATCTTAAATCTATTGAAGTGTACATTTCAGGGCCAGGCATGGTGGTGGCTCACATTTGCCATCCCAGGATTTTAGGAGGTGAAGACGGAAGAATCGCTTGAGCCCAAAAGTTTGAGAGCAGCCTAGAAAACATATGGAGATTCTCTCTCTACAAAAAAAAAAATTATAAAAATAGCCAGGCATGGTGGTGTGCACCTGTACTCTCAGCTCTTTTGGAGATTGGTGGTGGAGGATTACTTGAGCCTGGGAGCTTGAGGCTACAGTGTGCCGTAATTTTACCACTGCACTCAAGCTTGGGTGACAGAGTGAGACCCTGTCTCAAAAAAAGAAGCTGTACATTTCAGGATTGTTTAGTATATTCATATTATATAAAAGAGTTCTATAAATTTTTCATTTTGTGAAACTAAAACTCAATACCCATTAATTAACAACTGCCCATTTTACCCTCCCCCCAGCCCTTGACAAACACCCTTCCATGTTTTGTTTCTATGAGTGTGACTAACTAAGATATCTCATATAAGTGGAATCATATAGTATTCATCATTTTGTTACTGTCTTATTTCAGGTAACATAATATTTTCATAGTTTATCTTAAAATATGACAAAATTTACTTAAGGCTGAGTAATATTCTATTGTGTGTGTACGTGTGTGTGTGTGTGTGTGTGTGTGTGTATAACATGGTTTTTGATGTGTTTATAAGTCAAGGAATATCTAAGTTGCTTCAGCCTTTTAGCTTTTGTGAGTACTGGTACAATAAACATGGATGTTCAAATATATCTTTCAGGTCCTGTGTTGCATATTTTGGATATAAATTCATAAATGAGATTGCTGTATTTGATGATACTTTTATTTTAATTACTTGAGGAACATTTATACATTTTTAAATAATGGCTGCATCCTTGTTTTCCACCCACAATCAACATGACTGTGATTTTTATTGCATAATCTACAGATTTGGTATTTCTAAAAATTTGATAGTTGCCATCCTATTAAGTATAAGGTGATTTTGTTTTTCAATGTAATTTTTATTCATTTCTTTACAAATGGTAATTCTGCATGTTTTTTCAAAGGGTTTTCCCATTTGTGTAACTTTTTTGATAAAAATTTAGTTCAATTATTTATTTCTAAATCAAGTTATTCAACTTCATTGTTCAGTCTTAAGAGTTACTTATATATTTTTAATATTAACTCCTATCATATGTGATTTGCAAATATTTTCACCCACTTTCTGAAAGGCATTGTCACTCTACTGAATGTTTTCATTGACATGCAGAAGTTTTGGGATATAGTGTAGTTAAATTTTTCTTTTTTTCTTTGTTGCTCATCCATTTAATGTTGTATCTAAGAAAATGGTGCCAAGACCAATGTCATGTCTTCTCCCTATGTTTTTTTCTAAGAGATTTGTTAGTTTTTTAATATGAAAGTATTTTATTTAAAATACTTTTCATATACGGTTCAAGGAAATGATCTAACTTTATTTTATCAGTGTTGATATCTAGTTTTCAACATTATGTTTTGAAGAGATTATCTTCTCTCTATTGTGTGCTCATGGCAACTTTGTGGAAAATCATTTGATTATATATAGAAGGGTTGATTTCTTGGCTCTCTATTATGTTCTTTCGCCTGTTTATCTGTGTGTCAGTACCACATTGTTTGTGTTATTTAGCTTTTAATATGTTTTGAAATCAGGAAATATAGTGGCTCCTTGTTTTTTAATGGGTGTTTGGCTATAGTTTATCATTAAATTAAAACATTTTAAACAACATGTTTGTAAAAAATTGTGCTATTCAGATTTTTATAGAGATTATAATAAATCTGTTCACCACTCTAGGTTGTATTGACATCTTTGAAGGATTAAATTTTTTTACCCTTAAGCCAAGAATATGTTAAAGAGTTTGTTTCATTTTCAAATATATTTGGGTTTGTCAGTTTTACTTTTGCTCTTAATTTCTTGTGTTATTCAATTCTGGTCAGAAAACATGTATGATTTTGGTCTTCTTAAATTTATGACTTCTTGTTGTTTGAGGCAGGAACTTACTCTGTCACTCAGGCTGTAGTGCAGTTGAATAATTTTGGCTCACTGCAACCATAACCTCCCAGGTTCAAGTGATCCTTTCACCTCAATCTCCCAAGAAGCTGACACTACAGATATGCATTACCCAGCCTTACTAACTTTTTGATTATTTAAAAGGACAGGATTTCACTGTGTTGCCCAGGCTGGTCTCAAATTTCTGGCTCCACATGTTTCTACCATCTCAGTCTTCCAAAATGTTGAGATTATAGGCATGAGCCACTGCAAGCAGCTGGTATTGTCAGATTTAATAAGACTTGGTATGTGTACTAACAGAATATACCAGGCACATATAAGAATATTGTGTATTCTCTTGCTTTTGATTAAAATGGTTTGTATATGCCTGTTAAGCCTAATTGGTCTGCAATATTGTTTGGATTTCCATGTTCTCCAAACCTTATGCTACAGTGTAATCCTCAGTGTTTAATGTGGAACCTGGTGGGAGGTGTTTGTGTCATGGGGGCAAATTCCTCATGAATGGCTTGTCACTATCTTGTTAATCAAAATGTTTATACTCTGTTAATTCAAAGATTGGCTCATTAAAAGAACCTGGCTTCTTTGCCTCGCACTTGCTCTTTCTCTTATCATCTGATATGTCCTGTTATTTTTTGCCTTTCACCTAATTGTAAGCTTCCTGAGATTCTCACCAGAAGCAGATGCTGGCACACACTTTTTCTACAGTCTGCCAAACTGTGGGCCAAAAAGACCTTTTTGCTTGATGAATTATCTACTCTCAGGTATTCCTCTCTGCAAAACAATTGAAGTTGGCAATTTACTTCTAAAGACATTATGTTATATTGGGGAGCAGAAAAAGCTGTGTTGGGTAAATATAACAGACTTTTCTTTTTCTTCTATGAGGCTGTTTATATTGTGCTCGCTTGGGGCACTGAACACACTTACTCATCAATTTTCCACAAAAGCATTTTGGTCAGTATCTTTTTGTTAAATTTGTATGTCTAGGAAGAAATTATCATCTGTGGTATTGTGCTATGCCATCTTGCTTATGTAGTTTTATAGATTAGACTTGGAAAGCATATTCATTTGAGTCTAGCAATTACAGTAATGTGTTATTTTTATTTCTTTCAAGAATGTGTTCTCATTTCACCCAAGACTTTTTGCCAGAGAAGAACATAAAAGATTCTTTCCAAAAAGGAACACTGAGAAGATACAAAAAATGTGGAGATAAGAAATTTCTTTAAAAGAAGGCTATAAAAGTGTGGATGAGTATAAGGTGCACAAAGAAGGTTATAATGAACTTAAGCAGTGTTTGCCAACTACCCAGAGCAAAATATTTCAATTTGATAAATATGTGAAACTCTTTGATAAATTTTCACATTTAAATGCACATAAGATAAGACATACTGATAAGAAACCTTTCAAATGTAAAGAATGTGGCAAATCATTTTGCATACTGTTACACCTACCTCAAAAGAATTCATGCTACAGTGAATTTTTACAAATGTGAAGAATGTGGAAAAGCCTATAACAGATCCTCAACCTTTACTACGCGTAAGAGAATTCATACTGGAGAGAAACCTTACAAATGTGAAGAATGTGGCAAAGCTTTTAACCAGTCTACAAAACTTACTAGACATAAGAGAATTCATACGGGAGAGAAACCCGACAGATGTGAAGAATGTGGCAAAGCCTTTAATCATCCCTCAAACCTTACTGCACATAAGAAAATTCATACTCGAGAGAAACCCTACAAATGTGAAGAATGTGGCAAAGCTTTTAACCCATCTTCAATACTTGCTAAACATAAGGATTCATACTGGAGAGAAACCCTACAAATATAAAGAATGTGGCAAAGCTTTTAATCGATCCTCAAACCTTACTACACATAAGATAATTCATACTGGAGAGAAACCCTACAAATGTAAAGAATGTGGCAAAGCTTTTAACCAATTCTCAAAACTTGCTAAACATAAGAAAATTCATACTGGAGAGAAATCCTACAAGTGTGAAGACTGTTGCAAAGCTTTTACAGACTCTGTAACCCTTACTAGACATAAGAGAATTCATACTGGAGAAAAAACCCTACAAATGTGAACACTGCTGCAAAGCTTTTACGACTCTGCAACCCTTACTAGACATAAGAGAATTCATACTGGAGAAAAAACCATACAAATGTGAAGACTGTGGCAAAGCTTTTACATACTCTACAACACTTACTAGACATAAGATAATTCATACTGGAGAAAAAATATATAAATGTGAAGATGGAGAAAAAATATATAAATGTGAAGACTGTGGCAAAGCTTTTAACAAATCCTCAATGCTTACTACATGCAAGAAAATTCACACTGGAGAGAAACCATACAAATGTGAAGAATGTGGCAAAACTTTTACAGACTCTGCAACCCTTACTAGACATAAGAGAATTCATACTGGAGAAAAACCACACAGATGTGAAGACTGTGGCAAAGCTTTTAACAAATCCTCAACACTTACTGCACATAAGAGAATTCATACTGGAGAGAAACTGTACAAATGTGAAGAATGTGGCAAAGCTTTTAACCATTCCTCACACCTTACTACACATAAGAGAAATCATACCGGAGAGAAACTGTGCAAATGTGAAGAATGTGGCAAAGCTTTTAGCTGATCTTCATCACTTACTAAACATAACAATTCATACTGGGAAGTAACCTTACAAATATGAAGAATGTGACAAAGTTTTAACTGATCTGCAAGGCTTATTAAGCATAAGAAAATTCATACCAGGGAGAATCTACAAAAGCAGAAAGTGACAATGATTTTGAGAACACCTCAAACCTTTTCTAAATATAAAAGAAATTATACTGGTGACAAATCCTAGAAATGTGAAGAATGTGACAAAATCTTTAAAAGATTGTCTCACTTATTTTTAGGTAAGATAATTTTTACTGGAGAAAACATCTACAAGGGTGAACAATATTGTGAAACTTTTAATTAATAGTCATATCTTATTGCACAGGAAAGCATTTATACTTGAGAAAAATTATACAAATACAGTGAAATAACCATTAATATCTGCTCACATCTTACTCAATGTTAGAGAGTTGATAAATAATAAAATCATTAGAAATGCAATTACTGTAAAAAAAAAAAAAAAGTCTCTAAAGCAAAGAAGAGGCTGGGCACAGTGGCTCATGCCTGTAATCCCAGCACTTTGGGAGGCTGAGGTGGGTGGATCATGGGGTCAGTACTTTGAGACCAACATGGCCATAGAAACCCCATCTCTACTAATAATACAAAAATTAGCCAGGCATGGTGGTACACACCTGTAATCCCAGCTACTAAAGAGGCTAAAGCAGGATAATTCCTTGAACCTGGGAGGTGAAGGTTGCAGTGAGCCAAGATCACACCACTGCACTCCAGCTTCATGACAGAGCAAGACTCTATCTCAGAAAAAAAGTGAAGAAGAGTATTCATTTTGAAGACAAAGATTACAAACATAAAGAGGGTTGTAGTACCCTTGTATCACAGATTTTATTGTACACATTTTGTACTAAAAAAAAACCCTGAAGCAGTTTCTCCAACTTTGCTCAACATCAAGACATTTATATTGGGAAAGAAATCTTGCAAATATAATAAATTTGGAGAAAAATTGTTTTAATAACTATTTCTTAGAAAACACCAGAGGTTTCATACTAGAATATATTTTTGCAATGTAGTTAATAGGAAACAACGTGTAATCCAAAATGAAGTCAATGTAAATATCAGAGAATTCACAGTAGAAATACCTAAGGCACTGAAGCTATAGACATTACACTAAATCAGAGTGCTAAGTATGGAAAATAAGCCAGAACTAAAGTTGGTAAATAAATTATTTGTATGTCACTTTAAAAGAAGTGAGAATTTTTTAAACGTTATAATTACATTACAAGTATACTTTAGTCCTTAAATTAGATATTTTAAACACGAATAATGATGCAATTCTACTGTCAAATTACTTCATGCTCTCTTTTCCTTCCTACTGTATTCACCTGTGAAAGCATGTTACTAATGGCTGCATCAAAAATATAAAAGATTTTTTGTTTATTAGGTATACATTATTTATGACCTTTTCTATGGAAGAGGAAAGGCATTAAAATGTAAGATGTGATGAAATTCCAAGTGGAGAGACTCTTTTTAGTTAACATTTATTATTAAGTAATGCATGGATTAGATATTGAGAGTAATATTCTACATTATAGTGATAAAAACTTTTTTAATTTTAGCTAACTAAAATTTATTAGTAGTATATCATTCTACTAATAGTACTTTTACATAATAGAATATAGTACATTATTAAATTTTTAGATTAAGTGTGAACTTAATTTTTTAAAGTGTTTTAAACATGTTAAAACTATTATGCATTCACTAAAGTGTTATTATGCCACTAACTTTAATCTATTCAACCTTACTCAAGGATGTAGATAAAACTAAAAAAGTGTTACCAAATATACTATTTGATAACACAATGGACAACACATAGTAATCTCTTTTGCCAGTGACTTTAAAGTGCAAAGCAGTTAAAGAATATTGTTTCCATAGGTTAAATGTTTGTTTTTTTCTTATTTTAACTTATTTTTCTTAATTTTTGTGGGTACATAGTATGTGTAGGTATTTATGCTATATATAGCCTATTTGGATACAGAAATAAAATGGGTTATAATCACATCAGGGTAAATTAACTATTCATCATCTCCAGCATTTATCCTTCGTATTAGAAACCAATTCTACACTTTTAGATATTTTTAAACGTACAATTACAGTGTTATTCACTACAGGGTCATGTTTATGGTCATAATAAAAGTTATGTACAATTATAAATAAAATTCATACATTTCTGAGTCCAGAATAAACATTTAAAAATTGTTACATATTTTTCATTGAATATATGGCATCTCTGCCTGCAAACACATACAGACTTTTAGTATGGATTTACATAGAGTTAAATATACACATACATTACTCTAAAGATAAACCTTAGGTTTAAGAAAGTTATGGAGTCAGTAAACATGTTTGAATGAGTTTGTACCTATTTTCAGAAGGAAAAAGCAATATTGGAACAAAATGAATCATTTTAATAAGGTGAATAGAAGACTAAAAACCTCAAAAATGCTAAAAGCAAATTGATGCCCTCTGCTTTTTATTGAATTGGTTACTGTAAAATCTATGGCTAATGGATCAGAACCTCCTTATGTAAATTTTTTGTCTTTACTTGTCTGGTACTAATGCTAGACCCATAATTTTCTTGTTTCTCATATTTTTTCTCTTTTATAGCTTATGAGATTTTCATTATGTGAGCTGGTCAAGGACTGTATGAATGGTTTTTATAAAATTTAGAAGTGCACACAAAATAATTTCTAGGTGTAATTCCACAATTAGTTTATTAAGTTATATTTTATTGAGTTAGAACATTCCATTTAGTTCTTTTAACTGGAGAACTCTATATAAGCCTACTATTTTTTAGTTATTGTTCCTTTCACTTTTTATAATTGACTAAAGTATAATTTCCTATTGATTCACCCAATTTGTTCAGGTAAGTACTGGGGAAGTTTCATAAGTCCTGAGAATGTTTATATATATAAATATAGCAAAAAAAAAAAAAAAATGACAGTGTAACTGATGCTCCATAGTAAGGCATAAATAAATATTCCTGTGAAAGTTAGTTTGCAATTTCAAGTAAGAGATAGAAAATATCAATGTTGAACAAATAACTAATTCTTCATGTGAAGAGTCTTTTTTTTTTTTTTCAGGCTGCAAAACTGAATCTTGCTGAATTTAAAGATGAATTTCACTTCTTTTATGTTCTAATTATCTTTAGTTTTCTTTATCTAATTCTGTGTTTTTCACCTATGTATGCATCACATACCTTCTTTTTCTTTTTCTGTTTTATGGCTACAATTTTCTCATACTTGTTTTTATGCCGTGTCACTTAGCATGGTACTTTGTTGGTTTTCTGAGAAAGCTGGTATTTTTAATGCACTTTAAAAAATGGGTTTAACTGGAGAGTTTGCTTATGAACACAGCTTTCAAATGAGTTAAAAGGCATACACTGTTCACAGGTAAGAGAATTAAATCAGTTAGCATCATTTTTCTCTGTACACAGAAAATCTCATTAAATTCTTACAAAGTTTGGCAAATATAAAATGTCCTAAAATATGTATCTTAGAAATTAAATTTTTAAGAGCTAATAAGTGAATTGTAAATTTAATTTTCTATGATATACTTATAGAACAATGTACATTTCCACGCAGAATCTTCTGTTTTTATGTGTGAATGTTAAACATTTCAAAGTAATAAAATGACCTCTGTAGATTTCAAATTTGGAATAATATTTTTTTGCATATTGACATTACAATTTGGAGGAATTTCTCACTCTTATATCAGTTTTTTTTGTGGGTGAAGTTTACAGTTTTTATTCTTAATCACCTAATGGTAGTCAGCTTTTTGGTCATTTTCTCTGGAAAACATTTGGAGATCATGGCAGATTTTGGATTAAAACTTTTTTTGTTGTGTTGTATGCAAACTTGTTTACTGTATTCAGAGTGGCCAGTCATGAGACCCTAAGCAACACCTGACCTCTTAGTGTCTTTTGTAACATCTGTAATGAATAAATATAAATTTATTCTGTAAAACATGACATTTTGAAGTATGTATATACATTGTCAAATGCTTAATTCTATGTAATTAATGCTTTATCTCATATAGTTAACATTTTTGTGGTGAGAGCACATAATATTGTCTTAGAATTTTAAAAAACGCAAATACATTATTATGAACTACAGTCACCATGCAGTAGAAGAAAATTTTTGAACTTATTTCTCCTGCCCAACTATAATTACGCATTCTTTGACAGACATCTTTCCAAACCCCCCTTCTAAATACTTTGCTATCTGTTGGTCATAATTTTACTCTCTACTTCAATGAGATTAACTTATTTACAAGCCATGTATAAGTAAAATGAAATAATAATCTTTCTATCTCTTATTTCAATTAATATGTCCTCTAGCTCAAACCATGTAATTGAAAACAATAAAACTGGCTTTTTAAAAGATGAATAGTATTCTCTTGTGTATATACACTACATTGATTGTTGTTGTTGTTGTTTTTGTTTTTTGAGATGGAGTCTCACTCTGTCACGCAGGCTGGAGTGCAATGGCACGATTTTTGCTCACTGCAACCTCCACCTCCTGGGTTCAAGTGATCCTCCTGCCTCAGCCTCCTATGTAGCTGGGATTACAGGCACATGCCCCCATGCCTCGCTAAGTTTTGTATTTTTATTAGAAACGGGGTTTCACCAAGTTGGCCAGGCTAGTATTGAACTCCTGACTTCGTGATCTGCCCACCTCAGCCTCCCAAAGTGCTGGGATTACAGGCGAGAGCCACTGCACCCAGCCTACCACATTGTCTTGATGTACTCATTAGATACTGAACAACTGATTCTACATTTTGGCCATTGTGAAGAGTTTTGCAAACAACACAGAAGTGCAAATGTTTCTTTATTCTGATTTTATTTGTTTGGGATTTATATCCATTATTACAATTGCTGTATCATAGTTTGATTTTAAACTTTTTGAGGTATCTGTATTTTTTTTTTTTAATAATGGTTGTCCTCATTTACATTTAACCCAGAGTGTGGAAGAATTTCCTTCTCTTCCCACCTTTCCTAACACTTTTTTAAAAAATATATATATATGAGTAATTCTAACAGGTGTGAGTTGTTCTTTCCTAGGATTTTTTTTTTTTTTTGGCTTGTTTATTTGTTTGTTTTGAGACAGAGTCTCGCTCTGTCACCCAGGCTGGAGTGCAATGCCTTGGTCTCGGCTCACTGCAATCTCTGCTTCCTAGGTTCAAGCGATTCTCCTGTCTCAGCCTCTGGAGTAGCTGGGATTACAGGCATCTGCCACCATGTCTGGCTAATTTTTGTATTTTTAGTAGAGACAGGGTTTCACCATGTTGCCAGGCTAGTCTCAAACTGCTGACCTCGTGATCCACCCACCTTGGTCTCCCAAAGTGCTGGGATTACAGGAGTGAGCCACTGCGCCTGGCCGATATTGAACATTTTTTATATATATCTCTTGGCCACATGTATGTCTTTTCTTGAAAATATTTACTTAAAACTTTTGCTCATTTTTATTTGCTTTTGTTATATAGTCATTTGAGATTTTTATATATTTTTGACATTAACTCCTTGTTACATGTGTGATTTGCAAATATTATCTCCCATTTTTTAGTTGTCTCATTTTGATGATTGTATCAGATTGTGTGCAGCATTTAAAAAATTTCAAGTAATCTAACTCAATTTTTGTTTGTTTTCTGAAATTTGAAGATTAAATAAAAACAGTCACTGCCTAGATCAATGTTATTGGGCTTTCACTCTATTTTTTTGGTAGTAATTTTAGAATTTCAAGCCTTACATTTAAGTATATAATTTATTTAGGGTTGATTTTTATATATGTGGTATGAGATGCAGATCTTGTTTTATTGCTCTCAACGTAGCTATCAAGTTTTCTAGACATCATTTATTGAAGATACTGTCCCTAAGAAATTATCACCTATTTATACAATCAGTTAGCTGTAAATACATGGATATATTTCTTCTCTCTCCCTTTTGCTCCATTAATCTATGTGTCCATTTTATTCAAGTACCATACTGTTTTTGTTACTATGGTTATGTAGTATATTTCAAATTCAGCTAGGGTGATACCTTCAGCCTATTTTTTCTTGACAGTTTTGACTATTCCAGGTCTTTCTTGGTACTGTATAAATTTTAAATATGTTTTCAAAAAGTATATTTAGTGTGTTGCTGGTATTTTGATAGAAGTTGCATTATATCTGTAGATCATTTTGTGTAATGCAGAAATTTTACATTAAAAATACCAATTCATAAATAATATTTTTTCATTTTGTATTAGTTTCTTATTTTAACATTCCTCAATTTATAATGTAAGGTGTTTCAACTTTTTGTTTAAATTTAATTCAAAGTATAGTTATTATAGATGAGATTGTTTTTAATTTTATTTTGAGATAGTTAATTGTTAGTGTATTGAAATTCTACCGACTTTTGTATGTTGATTTTGTATACTGTGAGTTTAATAAATTTGTTTACTGGTTCTACTGGTTCTTAGTAAAATGTTAGGCTTTTCTTTACTTAAAATTATGTCATCTGCAAACAGCTATAATTTAATGTTTTTTCCAATCTGGATGCCTTTGATTTTATTTTCTAATTTTTCTGTCTTGGACATTTAGTACCATGCTTAGTAAGACTGAAAAGCTTAAAACATTTCTGTGTTTAGTATGTTGTTAACTGTGCAATTTTTGTTATAAGCGGCATTGATTGACTTGAGGTGCATTTGTCCTATGCCTAATTTTTTCAGAGATTTATCATGAGGAAATGTGACTTTTGTCAAACTTTTATTCTGCATGTATTTAAATGTTATAGATGTGAAATCACAATTTATCCCACATAAATACAAAACATCTTCAGAGACTACTATGAACATCTCTATGCATGCAAACTAGAAAATTTAGAGAAAATAAATACACTCTTAATATACAAAACTTCCCAAAATTGAATCAGGAAGAAACAAAAGTCTTGAACAGAGCAAAAATGTATAATAATATTGAATTAAATATAAAACACACCAACCATAAACAGCCCCGGATCAGATGAATTTACAGCCAAATTTTACCATATATAATAAAGATGAGCTGGTACTAATCCTACTAAAGGTATTCCAAAAATCAAGGTGGAAATTATTCCTAACTTATTATATGAAACCGGCATCATTCTGATACCAAAATCTAGTAAAGATACAACAAAAAAAGACAACTATAGGCCAATATTCTTGGTGAACATGGAAACAAAAATTCTCCATTAAATACTGGCAAGCTGAGTTCATAAGCACATCAAAAAGTTATTTTTCACAATCATGGGAGCTTTACTTCATGACTGCAATAATGTTTCATCATGTGCAAGTCAATAAGTGTGATTCACCAGTAAAGATGATTAAAAGCAAAAACTTATTATCACAGTAAATGCAGAAAAAGCATTCAAGAAAATTCAATATTCATTCATAAAAATATTCTTAACAAACCAGAAATTGAAGAAACATACCTCAAAATAAAAGCCATCTATTATAAAACTTTATTCAATATCATATTGAACAGGCAAAGCTGGATGCATTGTCAATAAGAAGAAAAATAAGACAAAAATATCCACTCTAAACACTTTTATTTAACATAGTTCTGGAAGTCCTAGCCAGAGCAATCCAACAAAATAGTCAAATAAAAGTCATCCAAATAGGAAAATAAGTCAAATCGTCTTCACAGACGATATAATTCTCTACCTGGGAAACTTCAAAGACTTCCCCTAAAGATTCTTAAGCCTAAAAAATGACTTCAGCAAATTCTCAAAATACAAAATCCACATACCCAAATGAGTAACATTTCTGTATACCAATAACATTAAAATCAAGAACGCAGTTCTGTTTACAATAGCCACAATCAAAAAATAATATCTAGGACTATATTAAATCAAGGAGGTAAAATATCTCTACAAGGAGAACTACAATACACTGCTGAAAGAAATCAGAAAACACAAATAAATGGAAAAGCATTCCATGCTCATGGATTTTGAAAACTCAATGTAATTAAAATGTCCTAAAGCAACCTATAGATTAAGTGCTATTTCTATCAAACTATCAATGCCATTTTTATAAATTCAATAAAACTGTTCTAAAATTTATATATACAACAAAAAAGTCTAAATAGTTTAAGCAACATTAAAAAGAATAAACCTGGAGGCCTCACATTACCTGACTTCAAACTTTACTACAAGTTACAATAACCAGTATAACCTAGTTCAGGTACAAAAGTATATATATAGAACAATGAAACAAAGGAGAAGTATCTGAAATAAAGCTACACTCCTGCAACCAACTTATTTTTGACAAAGTCAACAGAAATAAAAAGGAAATAAATCCCTATTTAATAGATAGTACTGGGAAAACTGGTTAATCATATGCAGAAGAAAACTGGACCCTTACCTCTCATTACATAAAAAGTACAACAAGATAGATTAAAGACTTAACTGAGACTTCAAGCTGTAAAAATGCTGAAAGAACACTTAGTACTCTAGACACTAGAAATAATTTATAACTAACACTATAAAAATGAATGCAACAAAAATAAAAATAGAAAATTGTCACCTACTTAAACTAAAGAGCTGCACAGCAAAGGAAGCTATTGACAAAGTAAAGAGACAATCTACAGTATAAAATAAAATATTTGCAAATTGCAAACAACAAAGAATAAATATTATCTATCAGAAATTTATTAAAAAACAGACAAATAATATGAATAGACATTTTTAAAAGGACGACATGAAATCTGCCAATAAACATGCATACTCAAAGCTCCTAGTCATCAGAGAAATGTAAATCAAAATGACAATGTGATACCATCTCACACCAGTTAGAATGACTTATTAAAAGTTAAAAACTGACAAATGTGAAAGTTGTAGAAAAAAAGGAATCTTTATATACTGTTGGTGGAAATGCAAATTAATTCAGCCCCTCTGGAACACAGTTTGGAGATTTCTCAAAGAACTACAAATAGAATTGCCATTTGACCCATCAATGCAATTACTGAGTATATATCCAAAATAAATTATTTGACACAGAAGTCCTGCACTCACATGTTTACTGAAGCACCATTCACGGTAGCAAAGACATAGAATTAAACCAGGTACCTATGAATCTTAGATCCATGTTGCTGCAAAGAATTTTTTTTTTTTTTTGTGGCTGCATAGTATTGCATGGTGTGTAAGTACCTCAAATACCACCTGTTCTCACTTATAAGTGGGTGCTAAACATTGGGGGAATACAGAAACAAAGATGGAAACAATAAACACTGGATTTTTTTTTTTTTAAGGGAAGGAAAGCATTGAAAAACTACTTATCAGGTATGATGTACACTACTCGGGCAATTTTTACTAAGTGCCCAAACCTTAACATCTTGCAGTATACCTACGTTGCAAATTTTTTTATGTACCCCTTGAATATAAAATAAAAGTAATAAAATGTCCTGTGGTATAATGACATGTTACGTTTCTTTAGTTCTGGGTTGGTAATTTAAATTAGAGGTGAAAGAAACAAAATTACACTCCCTTTGGGCACAAGGGTGAATGTTTCTCCAGGTCTGCCCACATCCTAAAAGCTAACATATCTGAAAGCTCTTGGCCTTTAACCCAAGAAGTGTTTTATTCCCAAGTGTGTAGCTAAAATAAATGACTACATCTTTATGTTTTATTTTAGGGCTACAGGGTTAACTTGTTTCTCCACTCTTTTTGGGAAAATAATGGTAAGTTGTTAAATCACATGTCTTATTTTAGAGTAAACCATTTTTGTAAATATGAGACTGTGAAAATTATGTTACATTTCTGAATTAAAATAAAAACATTTTTCTAGTGAAAAAAAGCATAAAAATCTTATGGTCATAGCCCAAGAACCATAAAACAGAGAGTGTTGGTTATTTAAGACCACGCTCCTGAAACCATTTCATCACAACCATATTGGTGAGTAAAGGAATAGTGGATCAGAAGGTTCTTTCAGAATACTTTTCTTATTTTATTGCAATGTTAAATATTTACTTGTCTTTATTATTTGCCATATAGAAGTCTGTACTTCTACAAAAGATGCCATGAATTTCAAGTTAATATGCTCAGACATATATGCTCACCAGAGTCTCTAGAAGGACTCTAGTATGTTTGTGATCGCGGTGTATCCTTTCTGGCCTTTCTTGTGTTGCTTTGTTTGTGTAAAATAGGAAGGCAAGAAGTAAAGTAGAGTCAACCAGGACATTTCTAGTTTCTACAGCAACAGCAGTTAAATTTTCATATTATGTCAACTAGAAATAATGATAATAGTCCAAAACAAAAAAACTGATACTTTATATTTTTGTGTCTTATATAGTATAACATTTTTATAGTGTCTGAATTATAGAAGTTAAACAACTTGAACATAAAAGTGTCATCTAAATAATAGTATTATTTCAATAGCTTATGATTGTGAGTTACAATTGCCCCATTGGATTTACTGGAAAACACTTATTTAAATATGTACTTATTTTTTGAGACTGAGTTTCGCTCTTGTTGCCCAGGCTGGAGTGCAATGGCGCGGTCTCGGCTCACTGCAACCTCTGCCTCCTGGGTTCAAGCGATTCTCCTGCCTCAGCCTCCTGAGTAGCTGGAATTACAGGCATGCGCCACCACACCTGGCTAGTTTTGTATGTTTAGTAGAGACGGGGTTTCTCCATGTTGGTCAGGCTGGTCTTGAACTCCCGACCTCAGGTGATCCACCTGCCTTGGCCTCCCAAAGTGCTGGGATTATAGGCGTGAGCCATCGTGCCTGGGCTGGAAAGCACTTATTTGTCTTCTAAGTGTAAATAAAGAATAGGCTTTCCGTAATCCTAAGCATACAGATCTTTTAAGATTAGTGGCTGAGCATGGTTGCTCATGCTGTTGCAGGAAATTAAGGAACCAGAGAGACCAATCGGGATGCAGGAGAGCTTTTATTTTAGGTGTACACCAGCTCAGTGGACAAGTGTCCTGAAAGTCTGAGCCCTGAACAAAGAAAGCGAGCAACTTTTAAGCGTTTTCTGTTGGGGAAAACTTGAAGAAAGAAGCAGGTTTGCAGAAGTGAAAACTAAAGCAGTTAATCATTCGTGCCATATTTTACAACTTAGGAGAAACGTGAGTTGTAACTTTCACTGATCTATTTTGTGATCTCGCAGCTGCACAGCAAGAATAACAGGGACTTACAGAACTTACAAAATATGTGGGAAAGAGGTATGGTGAATGTTTCACAGACCGTTGGAGGCCTTTAGAGGAGCAGTTAATATTCTTTTTATACCTTTTCTTCAGGGGGTTACTTCACACCTATTCTAACCTAACCTTAAAGTGTAAATTTAATTTCTTTTTAATTTTGTACTTCATCCCCCCCTTTTGGTACTCTATATAAGAATCATGTTTAATAGAGAGCACCACAATTATCTAGTTCTTCTTGGGTTGATATATATTCTCCTTGGGGCAGAGCCTGATACTTAGTTAATGCCATTATTTGGGCAGTGGTGTGTGGCCACGATTGCCTCTATAGTTGACTGAACACTTCTGATAAGAAAAGGCAGGAGACAAGGGAGAGTTAGGCAGGCACCTATGATAAGGAGGAACCCACCTATTAAGGTCTTGAACCCATGAAAGGTCAAAAACCATCCTCTAAAAAGAGAATTTGGAGATCATCTTGACCAGGTTTGAACTTGAACATGGGCTAACGTCTGCATCCTGGCCGTAATTTCCATGACAGCTCACCTATTATTGTCTATTTCTAGACAGCAGTTTGTTAAGTTAAACTTTCCACATACTCCTTCTTCTGAGGCTAGGAAGTAATCTAGTGCCAGCCTGTTTCAATATATGGCATTCTTCATCTGTGTAGCTTGTGAAACCAGTAAATTTAAAGCTCTTGATGTTTCATTGGTTGTTATTTTGAGGACAGCTTGGAGACTTATGATACAGTTGAGCTTGTAAATTGGGGTATGGTACCCCCATGACCCATCTTGTGCCCAGGTAGCTGGTCCATAGTATTTGATGATTTTTTCAGGAGGTCACTCATTATCTTCCTAGTCCCCTATGTCTACATCCTTTTGATGTTTGTGTCTATTCTTGTGATTATGCTTCCTTTAGTTCTTCCATTTTCATAATAAACTGGTTATCTTAAGAGTTCCACTTGCTTTAGAGGAATTAGAAAGAAGTATGGCTTGATTGTTCCTAATACATATGTCCCTGTCCATTTAGCCAGCAGTTGCTGATATGCCCGCACTCCACAAATCCAATATAGACCAGAAGGTGCTTTCCAAGTATTTGGAGCCTCTAGCTGATGCCAAGAATGGCTATTTCTAGACAGCAGTTTGTTAGTAGAGTAGGGAATCGAGAGAAAAGGTTTGGATCTGGTAAGTAGGAGTCGTTCTGGGCATTTCTCCATAGAGTCTTATTTTTAGTCTCAACACAATACTGTTGCCCTAGGCAGGTAGCCTTATGGAAAGCTGCACCTTTGAACCTTGCTTGACAAATATTAAAGTACAAGGATAAGGTTCCTTTGTAGGTAGATGGGACCAGATTTTATTTAGAAGGGCTCCTTCTATTGACCCATCGTGGATCTCAAACTAATCTCCAGGCGCAAACTCAGGGTCATAGCATATATAAGGCTGGTCATCTCCTGGGTCACAGACTGAGTTGGTGGTTTGGTTGTAAGTACAGAATCCTAAGAGAGTCCTGGTGCATTCATAGTGTGTATAGAATAATAAAGTTTTAACTACTGTGTTTCTATCCATGTGGTATGTATGCAATGTGGATATCTTTCTTTAAATTGTATTTGTTTTTGCTTAGCCTTAAGTACCGCTATTAGTAAAGCAAGCAAAAAAACAAACAATATTTTTTTACTAGACATGGGCATGTAAGTTTTTTCTCTAGACAGAGAGACTGGGCAATAATGATAGCATAGTAACAAGGCAATCAACAACAATAAGATAGCAATCAAACTTAAAATTTCTATCCACATTTACTTATCTGATGACAATACTTAAGTGTCGGCTGAGTGTAGACTACTCAGCTTCCAGTGTGACTAGAGCGGGGCTTACTATTTTCTCAAGCTTCTGCCATGTGTAGACAGGTCACTTCTGAAGTGACCAGAGCAGGGCTGTTATCTTTTCCACTGACAATGTGGTCTCATCACAGGATCAGCCAGGTTGGATGGTCTGGGTCCTGTTGGCTGGTCTACTGGTCCTAGGCTGCCAGTTTTAGCCAACTGTGGTGGATTTAAGGCATGATACCTGCAACTTTAACAGCAGTGGGAGTGGACAAAATTACAATGTGGGGCCCAATCTATATGGGTCCCAGAGTAGTTGGATTCCACTTAACTCAAACAGACTCCTAAGGTTTGAAAAAGTGTGCTGAGTCTGCCAGATTTATAGGCATCTTTTTTTCTTACACCTAACCATGAATCTTTTGCATAGCCAGCCCTAAGTCTTACATCTGCCTTTTTAAAGTTAATTCCCTTATTTCCTGTAGGTCATCTTTAACCTGATTTATAATTATCTCACAGGGCAAATACCCAGTTTGTTTTGTGGGGCTGCGCCTGACTCAGAGGAGGACCACGGGCGAGACCTGTTCCTACCTTAGATGAGTTTCTTGACAAAATTTCTTCAACAGCTGCTTGAGTGTCCAGTTCAGACGCTCCACTTTTCCTGAGCTCTGCAGTTAGTGGGCTGGTAACTTCCACTTCATTTTTAATAGTCAAGTTAAGTTCTGAACTATTTCAGCCACAAATGCTGGTCCATTGTCTGATCCTAGAGTTAGAGGCAGTTCAAATCTGGGGATAGTGTCCCTTAACAACACTTTGGTCACCTCTTGTGCTTTCTCTGTCTGGGTGGGGAAGGCCTTGACCCATCCTGAAAAGGCACAAACAAACACCAACATGTACCGATAACCCCCAACTTGGGGCAGTTTGGTGAAGTCCATAAGCAGGTTTTCACGGGGCATGGCTCTTGTTTCTTGAATTCTCGGGGGCTGGTTAGGCCCTTGTCAAGGGCTGTTCTAAGCACAAGTCAAACGCTGCTCACAAACAGTTTGAGTGATGGCAGTGAGCCATGGCACATAGAAATGACGCTCTAATAATGTCTCTAGTGCCGTCTTTCTTATGTGAGTTCCTTAGTGGAACTGTTTCACAAATCTGGGGGCTACCATCTCAGGAATGGCTAGTTTTCTATTGGAGAACTTCCACCATCCTCCTTCAATGTAATTCCCATTTTCCTGGGCAACCAAGCCCTTTTATTAGGAGTGTTCCTTGGAGTCTCTGGGAGAAGAATCTCCAGGAGGAGAGGCATAGCCAAGGCTTCCTCTTTAGAAGGCAGATATGTCATTGCAGCCCGCTTTGCCATTTTGTCTGCCTTTCTGTTTGTTTGTTTGTTTGTTTGTTTTTGGCATCTAATGTTCCTGCCCTCTGGTGCCCCTTGCAGTGCATTACTGCTACTTGTTTTGAGGCTCATACAGCATCCAAGAGCTGTAGAATTTTTCCTTATACTTTATTTCTTTACTTTCAGCAGTTAAGAGTCCTCTTTCTTTGTAAATAGTCCCATGAACATGCAAAGTAGCAAAAGCATATTTGGAATCTGTGTAAATATTTGCCTTCTGGTCTTTCGCTAGCCAGAGAGCTCTTGTTAGAGCTATTAGCTTTGCCTTTTGAGCAGAAGTTCCCATCGACAAAGACTGCACCTCTACTACAAAGTCAAAAGTCATCACTGCATACCTCGCTCAGTGGACCCCCTCTAGTATGAAGCTGCTTCCATCAGTAAAACATTTAACATCCAGGTCCCTGAGGTGCCGATCTGTCAAATTTCTCCAGCTTGAGAACACTTCATTTACCATATCCACACAGCAGTGAAGGGGGGCCTCCTGGCATTGACTCGATATGAAGCAAGGTAGCCGGGTTGAGGGTATTTAGAGTTTCTAAAGTTATGCCGGGACTGTTACATAAGAGCCCTTGGTATTGGGTTATTTTCGGATTTGATAACTAATAGTGGCCCCTTAAGTCCATGAAAATTATAACTCCCATAACCCAGTGTTGTACCCAGATTGTTAGTTGTTGTCTTAAAGTCAGTTTATTAGCTTCCTGTGCCAGCAGAGCTGTGGTAGCTACTGCTTTAAAACAAGGAGGCCATCTAGGTGCCACAGAATTCAATTGCCTGGATAAGTACGCCACCGAGCAATGCTATGACCTTATGACTTGAGTTAAAACTTCTATGGCCATTCCCTTTTTCTCACGGACATATAAAAGAAAGGCTTACTTAGATCTGGCAGTGCTAAAGCTGGGGCCTAAGTTAAGGCTTCTTTGATTTTTTTAAAAAGCCTTCTCCTGGTGGGCCTCCCAGAGAAGGGACTCCTTCTCTCCCGGCTTTGTGGCTTAGCCATGAGTGATAAATTTGGAATCTAAATGTGTCAGAACCTTGATGCCCCTAGGAACTCTTTTACCTGTTGCTGGGTGATTGGAGTGGGAAACGCACATCCAGGTTTCGTTCACTACCCTTGGCTTACATAGAAGCCTAAACACTGGACACTTTCAAAGCAAAATTGAGCCTTTTCCCCTGACACTTTATATTCTGCCTTGTACAGCAGGTGCAGGAGGTGTTGGGTTCCTCCTGGGTGCAGCAGCCCTCGGCCAGTGGCTTTTTCATACCACTGCCCTGACCATTTTCTTTATTGTTATTCTCTGAACATTCATTCTTCTAGCGTCCTTTCCCTTTTGCACTGTGCACATTGATTTCTCTCTAGCCTCAGCCAGCTTTTAAATTTCTGTCCAGAGGGGCCTCTTCCATGACTGCATTTATGCTTGCATTCACGCCTCTTTGCAAAGCTACCTTCTCTTCCTGTAAGAGCTGCTGTTAGCAAATTAGCCTTTCTTTTTTTTCTTTTCTTCTTTTTTTTTTTTTTTTTTTTTTTTGGTGAAACGGAGTCTCGCTCTGTCGACGGGGCTGGAGTGCAGTGGCTGGATCCCGGCTGACTGCAAGCTCCGCCTCCCGGGTTCACACCATTCTCCTGCCTCAGCCTCCTGAGTAGCTGGGACTACAGGCGCCGGCCACCAGGCCCGGCTGATTTTTTTGTATTTTTAGTACAGATGGGGTTTCACCGTGTTAGCCAGGATGGTCTCGATCTCCTGACCTCGTGATCCGCCCTCGGCCTCCCAAAGTGCTGGGATTACAGGCGTGAGACACCGCGCCCGGCAAATTAGCCTTTCTTAAGCCTCTGATCAGCCTCCTTCTTTGCCTCCTGATCTCGGTTAATGTACACCTTGGTAGCCACTTTAATATGCCGAGTAGCCAAATTTCTGCCTGATATTTCCCTGGGCCTGCCTTATAAATGCCGTATTCACCATGTGCTGATTTTCAGCAGCCTCCGTGTTAAACGGAGTGTACAACTGAAATGTCTCACAAAATCTTTCATAAAACTGGCTTGGACTTTTATCTACACCTTGCAGCACCTCTGAGATTTTTCCTGTATTGATTGCCTTTTTCTTGCCATCGCTCAACCCTTGCAGAAGCGCTTCACAGCACTTTTGCAGGCACTATAGCTGAGTTGCCTCATCTGGGTCCTACTGGGGGTCTTTTTGTTTCCTTGAGAAGAAGGCATTTGCATAACTCAGGCGCGACCAGACCTGAGACGACAGCCTGTCTGACTTTCTGAGCTTCCACCTTAACTTCCCGGAGTGAGGGCTCAGACTTCCCCTTCTGGGGTATAGGCTGGGGCGTAAATCCACCTGAGCCTGGCTGCTCAGGGGCAGTTATAGCCTTCGTAAAGGAGAGTAGATTGGAACATATGGAAAAGGGGCCCCCATTCCTTCTGATGGTTTTTGCAAAACCGATTTTTCCTGTAGCTTTCCTTTTTCTTCGTAGCTGCCTGTGCAGCCAGTTGATTTTTCTCGGACTTCCTTTTTAACTCTGTTTGCCGGTGAAGCTGCTTTCTCGTTTTTGTAATACGCTGCCAGGCAAGCCTGCATCTAGCCGAGTCAATATAAGGAAAATTTGGTCTGAATGCCCTGACTGATCTACTCCGGTCACCATTTTAAATACACGGCCAATTGTTTCCTTATCTATAGTACCTCTGGCAGGTCAGCCAACACTAAATGAGGCCAATTCTAATTTACAAAGAGTTTTCAGCATCTGAGGGGTTAACTTAACTCCCTAATTCCCTGCAAAGCCTTTCTTAAAGTTCTTTAACATATTTTTTAATTCTAATGGGGTGGGTTTTGACGCTTTTCCTCCCATCGCGCGCATTCACTCTTCCTTTCGTTTTGGACTGATTGGAGGATTGGACCTGGTTGGTCCTACACTGCTTGGAGCATACAGCCTCTACTAAGAGACCTGCAGCCCCCACTAAGAGACCTGCAGCCCCCCATACGCCACTCCTTGCATTGGTTCTTCTCCGAACTGTCTCTTTCACATGAACTCACACACTTCCCCACTCTTTTTTTTTTTTTTTTTTGAGACGGAGTCTCGCTCTGCCGCCCAGGCTGGAGTGCAGTGGCCGGATCTCAGCTCACTGCAGGCTCCGCCTCCCGGGTTCACGCAATTCTCCTGCCTCAGCCTCCCCAGTAGCTGGGACTACAGGCGCCCGCCACCTCGCCCGGCTAGTTTTTTTGTATTTTTTAGTAGAGACGGGGACTTCCCCACTCTTAAATCCCTTTCCTCGTTGGGGCATCGAGCCACTCTCACTGCCTCCAGTTTCCTTTCCTAACTGACTAAGCGAGCCACTCTCACCCTCCTGTGTCAGTTACCTTTAGTCAAAAGTGGCGAGCCACTCACCACTTTCAGTTTCCTTTCCTGACCCACCCGTGAGCCTCTCTGGCGCTCTGTCGGTTAGGGTGTAAGTTTCATCCAAATCAACGAGCCACTCCTGTTGTTCCCAGTCCCTCTGGGTCGGATTAGTCGTCACACCCTGGAAGGTGATCAGCCTCCCCTTCTGTCCTTTGGGATGGGTCCTGTCTCAGGACCCAAACCTTACCACGGTTCAGATGTCTGCCCGCGCTTCCTCGTACTATTCAGCCGTCCCCTTTACCGGTTCCATTGCGCTGTCGGGATGAACACCAGGACACGGGAGGGCCCATCCCCTTTGGGGCTGAAGCTCTCCCGGTGGCTCCAAGGGTCCCAGACCTCCCCTGTCCCAGGGCCTCAGTCCCACAGGCAAAGGAGACAGTAACCTGCTGTCTCTGGTCCAGGGTTTCGGCACCAAAATGTTGCAGGAAGGAACTGGAGAGACCGATCGGGATGCAGGAGAGCTTTAATTTTAGGTGTACAGGGGCTCAGCGGACAAGTATCCTGAAAGTCTGAGCCCTGAACAGAGAAAGCGAGCAACTTTTAAGTGTTTAGGGGCGGGAAAAACGTGAAGCAGGAAGCAGGTTTACAGAAGTGAGAACAAAAGCAGTTAATCATTCAGGCCATTTTTTACATCTTAGGAGAAACATGAGTTGCAACTTAACTTTCACTTATCTATCTTGTGACCTTGCAACTGCACAGCAAGAAAAACAGGGACTTACAGAACTTACAAAATATGTGGGAAAGTGATATAGTTAATGTTTCACAGACCCTTAGAGGTCTTGCAGAGGAGCAGTTAATGTTCTTTTTATAATGTTTCTTCAGGGGGTTACTTCACGCCTATTCTAACCTAAACGTAAACTGTAAATTTAATTTCTTTCTTTCTTTTTTTTTTTTTTTTTTTTGAGACGGAGTCATGCTCTGTCGCCCAGGCTGGAGTGCAGTGGCCGGATCTCAGCTCACTGCAAGCTCCGCCTCCCGGGTTCATGCCATTCTCCTGCCTCAGCCTCCCAAGTAGCTGGGACTACAGGCGCCCGCCACTTCGCCCGGCTAGTTTTTTGTATTTTTTAGTAGAGACGGGGTTTCACCGTGTTAGCCAGGATGGTCTCGATCTCCTGACCTCGTGATCCGCCCGTCTCGGCCTCCCAAAGTGCTGGGATTACAGGCTTGAGCCACCGCGCCCGGCCAATTTAATTTCTTATTAATTTTCTACATTAACACCTGTAATCCCAGTACTTTGGGAGGCCGAGGTGAGTGGATCACAAGGTCAGGAGATTGACACCATCCTGGACAACATGGTGAAACCCCGTCTCTACTGAAAATACAAAAAATTAGTTGGGTGTGGTGGTGCATGCCTGTAGTCCCAGCTACTCAGGAGGCTGAGGCAGGGGAATCATTTGAACCCAGGAGGTGGAGATTGCAGTGAGCCAAGATGGCACCACTGCACTCCAGTCTGGTGACAGAGCGAGACTCCATAAGAAAGAAAGAGAGAGAGAGAGAGAGAGAGAGAGAGAGAGAGAGAGAGAGAAAGAAAGAAAAGAAAGAAAGAAAGAAAGAAAGAAAGAAAGAAAGAAAGAAAGAAAGAAAGAAAGAAAGAAAGAAAGAAAGAAAGAAGAGAAAGAAAGAAGAGAAAGAAAGAAAGAAAGGAAAGAAAGAAAGAAAGAGAGAGAGAGAGAAAGAAAGAAAGAAAGATTAGTACTTTATTTTCAGTTTCTTTTTGTTTTTTGTTTTTTCAAACACGGAGGGAGGGGAAGGTGGGGAGGCTCCAAAGGTGTCCCTGGACCCCGGGCCAGCCACTCCCACTGTGCACACAAGATTAGTACTGTGTTTGGATTTGAATAAAATTCACAGGTTTGTAATCACAGAAATTGTAATATTTTTTTCGAATAGAAGTGATGAAGCAATAGAAATAAGTTGTTAACATGAGTTTAAAAGAAACTTTGTTTTCATTAAAGAACATTTAAAATAACATTGTAAGTGACTGATTAGAAATTCCAATCTATTTCATTTTAGTAACTTAAAAGACTTAATATCCTTAAATTATTTCCTCAAAAAAAGATTCTTATGTTAGTGTTTCTGAAACTTTCAGAAATTGTAGACTACTTAATTGATGATAATGTAAATGCAGACCACAAATTTTCTATATAGTTATAGGCTCATCTTAGCTTTTAATATAAAAATTTAATAGAGTTCAAAAGTAAAATTAGTGGCTCTTTTAAGTCATGAGAGGGATATCATTGTAAGAATCCATTTACCAAAGTATTTGTGTTAGGCTTAGTAATAAGTGCTTTAAACCAAAAATCAAGTTTTACATACTAAGGGTAAGCAAGAGTGTTTTTTAAATTCCTCTTTATTTCTACTAAATTAGAAAATTCAAAGCTAAAATGTTAGATCAGAAATGAAAACAAGCATTAGGCAAGGGAATGTTGGGTATAATGGTTGAGATTAAAACTCAGTATCAGGTGATTTCTAATTGCATCCCAGTTCTGCTTCTTATAGGCTGTATGACCTGAATACAGTTTCTTGACCTCTCTGTGCATGACTCTTCAGCTGTACAGTAAGGATAATAGTGCCTAAATCCTAGAGCTTAGGTAAAATTAAAGCAATTAATGCAAATAGAGGTGCCCAAATAGCACCCAGCACATAGCTAGGGTACAGTAAATTTTTTAGCTCCTAATTGTTAATTCTGTTAGATCATGCTCAGTGTTAAACCTGAAAACAAGGTGGCCACATTAGTGGTTTGTAACCTATGTTTATTCTAATCTAATTCTAATTTAGTCAGTCTGAAGATATAATAGTAGTTAAATGTTTTTAATACCATCATTGGTATATTCCCATATATTAACGTACAGCATGGATATAAATATTATGATGAGATTTCTCATTGAGTACTGTTCTTTAGCACTCCAGTAACACTAGATAAATAAGCACTTAAATACCAATTGTTTGTCAGTTTTAAAATTAGAAAAGAAGGAAAATTGTTTCCTCATTTACTTGTTTAATACATTTCTTATTGCCAAGTAATTATTTATGTTGATTTGATAAATTTAAATGTAGTTGAGAAATATATTTAAAATAACTTTTTCCTTTAACAAGTAAAGAAAATCATTTATTTAGACATTTAGAAAAAATTTTACTCTAAACAGTTGCTTTAGAGTCTGTCTTTTAAAGTATTATATTATTTTGAGCATTAAAAATCAAGATATTTTATTCTTGAGTGTTGGGTTCAGACTATTCCTGATATTAAAAATTTACTTACCTACATCACTAAATGAGCAAGCCATTTTCAACAAAAAGTATACGTATATGGTTTCCAAAATTAAAAGATGAAAAAGCACTTTTTTCTCTGGTCCAATTTATTTATTTATTTATTTTGAGATGGAGTCTTGCTGTGTTGTCCAGGCTGGAGTGCAGTGGCGTGATCTTGGCTCTCTGCAACCTCTGCCTCCTGGGTTCAAGTGATTCTCCTGCCTCAGCCTCCCCAATAGCTGGTATCACAGGCACACACCACCACATCCAGTTAATTTTTGTATTTCTAATAGAGAAATACTGTGCCTGGCCTACTCTTAGTTATTTTTTAATTAATTTTTTTATTTTTTGAGACAGAGTCTCACTTTATTGCCCAGGCTGGAGGGCAGCAATGCGATCTCAGCTCAAGGCAACCTCTGCTTCAAGCAGTTCTCACCTCAGCCTCCTGAGTAGCTGGGATTACAGGCGCCCTCCACCACGACTGGCTAATTGTTTGTATTTTTAGTAGACACAGGGTTTCACCATCTTGGCCAGGCTGGTCTTGAACTCTTGATCTAGTGATCCACCTGCCTCAGCCTCCCAAAGTGCTGGGATTACAGGTGTGAGCCACCCTGCCTGGCCTTAGTTATTTTTAAATATACAACACATTATTGTTCACTATAGTCACCCTGCTGTGCAATAGATCTCAAGCCCCCCTCCCCCCCCCGCCTTTTTTTTAGACAGGGTTTCACAGCTTTTGCCCAGACTGAAGTGCAATGGCACAGTCTCGGCTCACTGCAACCTCTGCCTCCTGGGTTCAAGCGATTGTCCTGCCTCAGCCTCCAGAGTAGATGGGATTACAGGCACCCACCAACATGCCTAGCTAATTTTTGTATTTTTAGTAGAGATGGGGTTTCACCATGTTGGCCAGGCTGTTCTCGAACTCCTGACCTCAAGGGATCAGCCCTCTTCAGCCTCCCAAAGTGCTGGAATTACAGGTGTGAGCCACCGCACCTGGCCTCAAAATCTTTTGACTGCTGTCTATTTGAAACTTTGTAGCCTTTGATAAATATCTCTCTATTTCCCACCATCTCTAGCTTCTGGTGACCATTATTCCAGTTTCTACTTTTTTGAGATACATTTTAGTCTACATATAAATGAGATCATGCAGTATTTGTCTTTCTGTGTCAGGCTTATTCCATCTAGCATAATGTCCTCCAAATTTATCTATATTGTTTCAAATTATAAGGTTTACCCTTTTATTAAGACTGAATCATATTCCATTGTGTATCTATACCACATTTAAATAAAAAGTTAAATGCATTCATCTGTGGGTTGAAAAACTCATGTGTTATGAAAGGATATTTCTGTGTTAAAGCATGTATTGGCTAGGCACAGTGACTCACACCTGTAATCCCAGCACTTTGGGATGCCGAGGCGGGCGGATCACGAGGTCAAGAGATTGAGACTATCCTGGCCAACATGGAGAAAAACGTGTCCCTACTAAAAATACAAAAATTAGATGGACATGGTGGCTCAGCCTGTAGTCCCAGCTCCTCGAGAGGCTGAGGCAGGAGAATTGCTTGAACCTGGCAGGCGGAGGTTGCAGTTAGCCGAGATCATGCCACTGCACTCCAGCCTGGCCACAGAGCAAAACTCCATCTCAAGCAAGCAAACAAAATGCATATATTAATGTAATTCAGCATACACATATCTTATTAATAATAGCTAACTTGTACTGAGCAGTAACCGTAACACAATATATGTCTGTAATGAATTTAATTCCCACAGTAACTTAATAACGTTGGTATTATTGCTATTTTCATTTTACAGAGGAAGTAACAGAACCACCAAGAGAAATGACTGGCTGACAATAGCAGAGCCAGTAATAAAACATGAGAAACTTTGTCTCCAGAGACAACACCCTTGAGTACAACAGTAACAACCGTTCAAACAAAAAAAAATTTTTTAACAGTCATTTTTAATAAAAATTAACAATAATTGAATAATTGGATACATTGTCATTGTTATATGTGTGTGTGAATATAAAAAAAAAGTTACCTAAAGGAGAAATAATTTAAGCCAGAAAAAAGATAAGTTAGTTAATATTTGTAACAAATATACTTGGAAAGTATTTAATTATTATTTGCAGATGATATCTTTGTTTACTTAGATAACAAAAGCAACTAAAAGACTGTTTTAAAAGTCTATTGAGATGGTGGGCAAAATTATAAGATAATCCCCAGGATTTCCAGTCTGTTGCACACCTGCTGTGCAATTCTTTTTATCTGAGTGTAAAAATATGTGTGAATGTGGTGGGAAATCTCTCATAAAATTTGGTTACTCATGTATTGTCTTTGTGTTTATCAAAAGACACATTATCCTGATTGGGCTGAACTTAATCAGGGGTGTTTTTAAGAGGAAGAGATACATCATAGAAAAACACTCCTGCTGACCTGGAAGTGAATTCTAATTTGGTCGTGTTGTAAGTACTTATAGTGGCCACACGACAGAAAATATATTTGTATATTGTCATCATTCCTGCCTCTTGCATGTTGCTTGTAGTAGAGAGGGCAGGAGGATCCCATGGCAGAGGAATAAAAGAGGTTCTTATTCCTGCAAGAAATAATTACCTCTCATCTGAGCTAGGTTAAGATAAACAGAGAAGATGACAACATGACTATGTCAATGGCAGGAGAAAGAAAATCAGGCTAAAAGGGCTCACTGGCATCATGGAGCAATATTTAGTAAGCTATAGTGAATGATCAGCCTCTGAGATATCAATAGTCCACCAAGAAGGCTGAACTTATTCTTATTCTGATTAAATCAGCATGTGTGCCTTATTCTGGTTGCCCAGTTTTACCACCATTACAGAAATTACCATGGAGACCAGTGGGTACCCTCCTAGAATTAACATTATCATGAAAAAGCATACCTAATTGTTTTTACAGTTGAAAAATCTTGAAAGCCTAATAAATGTATTAATAATGAACTTATCCTCCGCTAATTTTAGAGGAATTCTACTATACTGTAATACAATACTGAACTTTAAACACCTATATGCATAGGCATATATTTCTTTTTTTGTTGTTCGGTTTTGGAAATAGAGTCTCACTCTGTCACCCAGGCTAGAGTGCAGTTGTGTGATCTCGGCTCACTGCAACCTCCATCTCCTAGGTTCAAGCAGTTCTTCTGCTTCAGCCTCCAGAGTGGCTGGAACTACAGGTGCACACCACCACACCTGGTTAACTTTTGTATTTTTAGTAGAGATTCAGTTTTATCATGTTGGCCAGCCTGGTCTCAAACTTCTGACCTCAAGTGATCTGCCCGCCTTGGCCTCCCAAAATACTGGGATTAGAGGTGTGAGCCACTGCACCTGGCTATAATATAAATGTTTCTTGACTTCATGACCGAATATGTAGATAGTTTCCCTTAGATTAACATGATAAAGTAACAATTAGAGAAAACATTTGAAATGAGATAAAATTAAAACCACATTTTTTCAATGGCTTGGCATAATTGCCTTGCTTTTTCAAATGGCCAGATTACTAAATAGAAGCAAAGACAAGATTTTGCCTTTGCTCACTTATTAAGTTCTTGACCTTTTAAAATCTAAAATCCTGGCTAATGAATTTGAATGGGGTATTTTTTAGGTGTCTTCCTAGGATTTCCAAGGCACTACAAAAAGAATTTTGGTAGGCAGAAAAATGCACTCAACATAAACACATTGCTTTTTTTTAAATTTACTTTATTATTGAAAAGTTGAAGATTGCAAATCTAGTCTATTAATTTAGAGTTAATAACAAAAGATTTTTCAGACAAGCAAATAATTGTGTAAAACTAATGGGTAATGAATGCTCTTAGCTGACAAATAATAGTATGACTAGATTCAGTAAGTATCTAGTCATGCAAATGATAGCCCAATTAAATTAAGACCCTAAGAGGTGCATGTGGAAAGCATTGATGTGCAGTATGGTGCACCTTCACTCAGCGCCTTTATCTGCTTGTTTATAGAAATACCAGTTTCCCCTGAATGACTCAGGGTAAACACTAAACCATATTGAAAACATGGTTAACACATTTCTTCCATATTGTAAAGAAATTTCATGAATCTTACTCTGCCTCAGAAAGGCTTTTAGTAAAAGAGTATTCATTTATAGTACTGTGTTTGGATGTATTAAAAATTTCAATATTCCAGATAATTCAGAGACATTTAAATGTCAACAAAATTCCGTAAAACATATTTGAATGAGATCAAGTCTTCCTAGTTAAAAATTTTATTTTATCAGTAAATTTAGACAAAAACAGAAAATCAGTACTTTGGGTCAAATAACAATGTTTGGCATGCGAGTATCACCTAAACAAGTGCTCTTCATCATTATCATTAAAGTAGCAATGGCACCACGTGCTTTCCTGGGACCCACTGTCTGTTTTCCACTGATATAAAGTGAAGAAGGCATTGAAATAGCGAAGGGAGGCCGGGTGCGGTGGCTCACGCCTGTAATCCCAGCACTTGGGAGGCCAAGGAGGGCGGATCACGAGGTCAGGAGATTGAGACCATTCTGCCTAACATGGTGAAACCCTGTCTCTACTAAAAATACAAAAAATTAGCCAGGCGTGGTGGCGGGCGCCTGTAGTCACAGCTACTCAGGAGGCTGAGGCAGGAGAATAGCGTGAGCCTGGAAGGCGGAGCTTGCAGTGAGTCTTGCAGTGGCACCTGCAGTGAGCTGGAGTGCCTGTACTCCAGCCTGCCCGACAGAGCGAGACTCCCTCTCGAAAGAAAGAAAGAAAGAAAGAAAGAAAGAAAGAAAGAAAGAAAGAAAGAAAGAAAGAAAGAAAGAAAGAAAGAAAGAAAGAAAGAGTGAAGGGGGGTGATATAAATTGAATACTTATGTAAAATACAATTTTTAATAAAAAGTAGCATTTAACATTGTACAACTATAGATGAGACTATTAGTATGAGGTCATAGTATTTTTACTTCTATTGACAGAATAACTTGATTCACAAAATTCTTATTTCAAATAATTTTTTCTTCTGTATATTTGTGAGCTTTTAGTCAAATGTTCTCTGAGCTCAATAGAAATCAACAAAATGAATCTTTATTTTTCCACAAGTATTTTATTATTCATGTATATGCTTATTTTTCTTAAAATACATTAGCTTTTAACGAATGATTTATACTTTTTTTTTTCAGTGTGGTGTTTATTGCTGAGAAATGGCTGTTCTACCAGGAAACTGCTATTCTCAGCTCTATCCACATTGACTAATAGTGAGTGGAAGTGATGTGTGGATAAGAAGCAAATGTGTCTTCACTACATTTCTTTTTTTTCTAATTCATTCAGTGAAGAAAGAGGAGGATGCTAAAAGAGGATGAAAGAAAATATAATCCCTGAAAGATCATGATGAAGTCTTCTCAACCAGAAAAAAACCCCACAGGGGATGGTGATGTCAGCAGAAAATATATTATTGTGCTAAGGCTCTGAAATGTCAGTAAACAACCTGCATTGCTTTAACAAATACACTGTTTCTTCAGTTTTGATTCTTGAGGATATGATTCAATTCACTGGTGAATCAAAACTGAGAGGAGAGTAACTTATCTGTTAAGGTAAGTGATGTATGGAAGACTCATTTCGTTAGACCAACATCTTTTCCACCCCCAGCTGCAGGCAATCATCATTCTATTCTCTGTTTCTGTGAGGTTGAATTTTTTTAACTTTACATAGAAATGAGATCGTGTGTGTGTGTGTGTGTGTGTTTCCTGTGCTGGCTTATTTTACTTAGCATTATGTCCTTTAGGTTTATCAATGTTGTTGCAAATAACAAGACTGCCTTTTTTTTTTTAAGGGTTGAATAGCCTTCCACTATGTAAATATACCACATTTTCTAGAAGTGTTTTAATTTTAAAATATAAATTATGACGTTAAATACTTTTATTTTTATGCCTTCTTTTGATTCCTATTTTGGCTGATTGACAAAATATGTTTAAAAAATTTCTTGGATCAAGATTATTGATATGGGAGAGGGGCATGGAAGTGCTAGATAGAGAAGGGTGGGGTTCGTGGTGAGGACTCCGCCCTCAGGCCTGTGCCCACAGACCTAAGTGAGAATAAGCACTATTGTTTTTGCACCCAAATGTTGCATATTTCGAGACCACTCTGGCCCACCATGCCCCCATTCCTGTGCTCATATAAACCAATACCTTAGCGGGCACACACACAAGCAACTGAATGAGAGGAGCAAAAGAACACAGTGGCAGACAGCAGCAGAAAGTGGCAGAGAAAAAGGAAGAGGCATCTGAATGTCGAGAGGAGTTCAGCTGAGAAAGGCCAAATTCCAGGGGAAGATTATCTCCTCTCCCTCCACCTTCCCACTACAGCTCCCCATCCTGTTGAAAGTCACCTCCACTGCTCAATAAAGTCTCTACATTTATCACCTTTCAAACAGTTTGTGTGACCTGCTTCATCCAGAATGCTAGACAAGAATCCAAGGCGGGGTGAACACTCAGCTGTTCCTGGATGGCAAGGCTAAATAAAAGAGCACACTGTAACACACATCCATTGGGCTCTGGCATCTGCCTGTCTGCGTGCTCCTGCTTCCCTCAGGGATTTAAACTGTGGGATGACTGAACAGGTGAGCCACACCCCTGTTGCTCATCATTCAAGGGGAATCAGGGAGCTCTCTTGTTTCAGCTGAAGGCTCGTCTGGGATAATCATCAGAAGAGTGGTTACAAATGTGAAATTGTTGGATGTGCCTCTTTTATAAGACCCTGTCACCCCTCTCTCTTTTCTTGTGTAAAAGGCTTTGTTTCCCTTCACAGAGGTCTAATTGGCACATAGGACTGGAGCATTAGAGACCTGGGGCAACTGAAGCCATCATTTGCTGGAAGACTCCGACACTGAACTTTGTCAGCCAAGGCCCCCAGACTTCGCTTGGTGTCTTTTCTTCTCTCACAGTTTACAGTGGCTCTTATCACTTCCTTTATAATGTTGAGGGTTTTGCTACAGGCTGCAGCAGTGATATTAAATAAAATGAGCATTTGGCTCAGCCATTGAAGGTACAAAATCAGAGCAGTGTGGTTTTCATTTGTTCTTAGAGGTACCATCCTTACTCTCACCCTGGCAGCCAAAGGTGCACATGACACAGGACACCTCCTCTCTGTACCGCCTCCCCTCCCAGCTCAGGTGCCTGGTGTGTCCACTGCATGCAAAAGCTGGGTCCAACAACCATGAAGGGTGGAAGAAGAGCACAGCTGCTTCTGGCACCCCACAGGGCTGGTTGGCCGGTGCTTCCTGCTCACCATACCAGCAGAACTTTCTTTTACCCTGGCCAAGGAATACAAACAGTCTGAACCAAGAGAAAGATACAATGATCAGAGGGACCTATTTGCATTGTACAAGGGCTTCCTCCTCTTTTGCCCCTTAAACTCTTTTCTCTTTTCTTTTTTTTTCTTTTCAGGTGAGAGTGTTTCCCTCCCCAGCGCTCTGCTTCTGACAGGGAAGTTAACAGAGTGACCCCAGGTGGCTGATAATTGTAAATTTGGCAGGGTTCATTTGAGACAATCTAAACAGACAGCTTCAACCCCTTGAAATACTTTTTAGACCCAAATTTGATTCCAAGCTTCAGGTTGAGTCTCTAGAAAAAAAAAAAAAAATCAGATCTGAGGGAACCAAAGCCAGGCAACAGGCACAATGTAAATGGGCAGGACCAACTTTGCTGACAAAACCCCCACCCCATGGAAGGAGGCCATGCCCCATGGCATAAATGAGGCCCAGGGAACTCAAAGGTTGTCAACAGCAGGGAGAGATGGAGGCATAGGTGAGGGCAGATCATTCTTTTTCTTTCTTTTTGTTTTGTTTTGTTTGTTTGAGAGACGGAGTTTCGCTCTTGTTGCTCAGGCTGGAGTGCAATGGCATGATATTGGCTCACCCCAACCTCCACCTCTTGGGTTCAAGTGATTCTCCTGCCTCAGCCTCCTGAGTAGCTGGGATTACAGGCATTTGCCACCACGCCCCGGCTAATTTTGTATTTTATTAGTAGAGACGGAGTTTCTCCATGTTGGTTAGGCTGGTCTTGAACTCCCGACCTTAGGTGGTCTGCCGCCTAGGCCTCCCGAAATGCTGGGATTACAGGTGTAAGCCACTGCACCTGGCCTCAGATCATTCTTTTTCTATAGGCCTTCCCTGCTTCGTAGCTGCATGCCACATTGGCACTCATGGGTGGCACCTGCCAAGGTCACCAGGACTTGGGGATAAAAAGATGAAAGAGAAAGGGAAAATGCTTGCTTTCTCTCCCCATCACACCTTGAGTTTTCACTGAAAGAAGGAAGGGAAATGAGGAATGCCTCTGAAATGAGCAAGTAGTTCTCTTCACCACTCCTAGCTTATACTTCTTTGGAGTGTATCCTGAACCATTGCAACTGCCTTGACCCTCAGAATCTGAGGGAAAATGTCTCATAGCCCTCTGCACACAGGTTTGGCCAAGTTATGACAGAACAAAGACCAGCTTGGCCTTAGGAATGAACCATTCATTTTGATACCGTTTGGCAATTAGACCTTTTCTGCAAACATGAGAACAAGTGGTCTGAGGTCCCATATGTACAGGCTTTCTATACTTTTCAGGGCAATCCCAACCTTTGCCAACAGCAGGATTGATCCAGCCTTCCTGTATGCCATCTCAGGAGAGGCTGCCAGGGGCAATCTCAGGGAACTAAAGAAACAAACTCCAGAGGTTCCCCCAGCAGAGAAGCCAGTTCCCTCTAGCCCTGCTCATCCAGGTCCACCCTGACCTCCCAATTCAGCTTCAGCCTCTCACTTGCCCCCTCCTAGAATTTCTCACCCTAGACAAGCCCTGGTTTCACTCTTGCTCTTCCAACAGATGCCTGGTAAATTTGGCCCCAGTAAGGTCCAGCTCTCCTTCTCCTACAGGGCTTAAAACATATTAAGTGGGATCTTTGAAACTTTTCAGATGACCCTGAAAGACATATAAAGGCTTTCGAGAATTTCATCCAAATATTTGAACTTTCTGGAGACACGTTATGTTACTTTTGAATTAGACCCTGATGGACATTGAGAAGCAAGCCCCTTTGCAGTCAGTAGAGAGATTTGGAAATGAGCTTTGTGTCACCTATAGCATGAGGAAAGGGGGCAAATGTTATTCAACTGGAAGAGAAGCAGTACCAGTGAATGACCCTGGATGGGAGTCCAATGATGAGATGGGAGACTGGATAGGGAGACAGTTTCAGGTGTGCATAATGAGAGCTTACATAGGACCAGGACCAGACATCTCAATTATACTAGGGTATCCATGATCAACCAGGGATTTGATGAAATCTCACTGCCTTCTTAGAAAGGCTAAGAGAGGCCTTGGTGAAGCACACCTCTCTCTCTCCTGATTCAGCCAAGGGACAACTAATCCTAAAGGATAAATTTATTTCTCAGGCAGCCCCTGATATCAGGAGGAAGCTTCAGGAACAGGCCCTGGCATCAGACAGTATTTTAGAGAACCTCTTGAAAGTGGCCACCTCGGCCTTTTACAATAAGTCATTGGAATAGATTCTTGAATTCATTATACCCAAGTAAAGACCTAGGAATCCGATGGAGCCACCTCTGTCAACCCAGAAAATTACCAAAAGTACCAGTGTGAAGAGATCAGAGACCTCAAGCTAAAAATCACAAAAGGTAAGGTAATAATTAACCTTCCGTGAATATTCTCTTTATAGTCTTGTCTATGCTGCTGTTCTTACCTTTGTTCTGTTCTATAACCACAGGGCACAATAGTGTTTTAAGAATAATTAGTATATTTCACTTTTTATTTCTGAAATGTTTGGCACTAAATTCTTTACTAGTATAATACACGTTTTACCCCTGTGTATCTGACCTTATGGAAGTTTTTTTTCTTTCTCACACCTAGAGGCCATCAAACTCCAAAAAGGTAGGCAACTGAGGCCCTGGACAATGACTCCCCTTTGTCAAGAACCCTTAAGTAGACATCTGGGACGAATCTGACTGCTGTTTTTCTCAAAACAATGCCCCCTATCGGCAGGAAGTAGCTAATACCAGTTGTCATGTATATTCTAATGGCAGTTAGATGTGCCTCTTCAGAGGGGAAAATGATACGGGAGGGGACAGGAAAGGCTGGGTAGAATAATAGGGTCCCTTGTGAGGGTTCCATCTTTAGGCCTGTGCTCGCAGATCTAAGTGAGAACAGGCCCTCCTGTTTTGGCACCCGAATGTTGCATTTTCCAAGATCACTCTGGCCTGCTATGCCCCCAATTATGTGCCCGTATAAACCTGAGACCTTAGTGGGCACACACACAAGTTACTGAATGTCTAGTGGAGCAGAGGAACAGAGTGGTGGAGAGTGGAAGAGTACAGCAGGGCAGCACAGCAGAGGAGGCAAAGGGTGTCTGAACGTCCAGAGGAGTTCAGCCAAGAATGGCCCAACTTCAGAGGAAGATTATCTCCCCGACCTCTACCTTCCCACTCCAGCTCCGCATCCTGCTGGAAGCCACCTCCACTGCTCAATAAAGTCTCTGCATTCATCACCTTTCAAACAGTTCACGTGACCTGATTTACCCAGGATGCTGGACAAGAATCTGGCGGGGTTAACACTCAGCTGTTCCTGAGCAGCAAGGCTAAAAAAGCACAGTAACACACACCCACTTAGGACCTAGCAACTGTCCATCGACATCCTCTCCCTTCTCTCAGGGGTTTGAGCTCTGGGGTGACCAAACAGGCGAGCCACACCCCTGTCGCACATCCTGCGAGGGGAATCAGAGAACCATTACTTTATCATCAGCATAATTCAAGACAAAATGGTAATGAAAATCAACATAGATAAGTGAAACGACAATTATCTATTCCCTGGTAATCATTTTCACTCCCACCCAACATGAAAGCTGCATCTCTGTGTCATCTCTTCCAGTTGTAAAAAAGATGATTCTGATCAAATTCATAGGCATAAAATTTTTTGACTTTTTTGGTCTGAAAATTTAACTGATCTCTTACCAAAAAAGTTGATATTTTACATTTATTATTTTACTCTATTCTATTAAATTTTTTAGAAAACTGAATCTGACAAAGCATACATTTAAAAACTTTTTGAAAATTAAAAATACTTATGAAACATTCTTATAGAAACTAAAACTAAAAACAATTTTAGATTCTTAGAGAGCGTCTCTCAAATACTTCAAGTTATATGCCTCTAATAATAGATACTTATTTTTTATTTTGCTGTGATACAGTTTGACTGTCCTTTGTATCAAACTACATCATTTCTATTCTATTTTGTTGTGCAGTATTTATGTTATGCATTTTATATTTTAAAAGTTGTAGTCCAGGCCAGGCACAGTGACTCACGCCTGTAATCCCAGGACTTTGGGAGGCTGAGGCAGGCAGATAACTTGAGACCAGCAGTTTGAGACCAGCCTGGCCAACATAGCAAAACCACGTCTCTATTAAAAATATAAGAAAATTAGCTGGGCATGGTGGTGCACGCCTGTTGTCCTAGCTATTTGGGAGGTTGAGACACAAGAATCGCTTGAGCCTGAGAGGCAGAGGTTGCAGTGAGCCAAGATTGCACCACTGCACTCCAGCCTGGGTGACAGAGTGAGACTCCATCTCAAAAAAAAGAAAAAGACTAACTCAAAAGTGAAGAAGCTTGGCAGTCGCCACCTTAAGCAAGTGATCAAAGTGAATATCATTAGAAATAGAATAAATCAAAATCTGCCCTATGTAATAGAATACAATGAGCAGAAAATGGCATCACTTCTGTTATTCCTGCCAACGATGCATATCTGAATCTAATGGAAAGGAAACGGACAAATGCAGATCAAGACACACACCACAAAACAACTGGCCTGTTACCTCCAAACGTGACATGGGTGTAAGTCACAGAAGCACCAAGGAACTCTTCCAGACTGAAGAAGACAGCAGACACAGGCAACTAAATGCAATGCATGATTCTCAGCTGGGTTCTTTTGCTAGAAGGGACAATATTGAGACTACTGGTGAAACATATATGGGACCTGAGGATTGCATGGCAGGAACACAACATCAATTCCCTGATTTAGTGGTTGCATTGTGGCTATGCAGGAGAATGTCCTGTTTGTAAGAAATGTACACCAAAGCTTTAGGGGTGACGGGACAACAGGTTGGCAATTGACCCTCAAATGGGTCAATAAAAAAGTTCTTTGTACTGTACCTGCAACCTTTCTACAAGTTGATTATTGTTTCAGAATGATTACATTTATTTTTAAAAAATTATTTTTAAAATGACATTTTGAATGTCAAAGGATGAGAAATTCTTGACAAAACTGATGAAATCTTAAAATGCTTCTGCAAATCAGGCCTCAGAAGTCACACTTGATAGAAGTGACATACACTGTGTATAAAAATCTCAAACACTGGGCCGGGCGTGGTGGCTCACGCCTGTAATCCCAGCACTTTGGGAAGCCGAGGCAGGCAGATCACAAGGTCAGGAGATCGAGACCATCCTGGCTAACATGGTGAAACCCCGTCTCTACCGAAAATACAAAAATTAGCTGGGCATGGTGGTGGGCGCCTGTAATCCCAGCTACTCGGGAGGCTGAGGCAGGAGAATGGCGTGAATCCGGGAGGTGGAGTTTGCAGTGAGCTGAGATCGCGCCACTGCACTCCAGCCTCGGCGACAGAGCAAGACTCCATCTCAAAAAAAAAAAAAAAAAAAACAAAACACAACTAACACCCTCTGCGGCGGGCTTGGCTCAGTTCAGGGAGGAAGCCCTACCTGAAAAGGCTGCACCTTCGGCTGTCACTCTTTCCTCATTCAGCCCAACGTTTGGTTACATCTTCTGTCACTCAGGGCCTGAGGGCGCGGTCTTAAACGTTATCCATTCAGCGACGCTGGCCTGGGAACCGTCCAATCAGGCACGCAGATGGAGCGGAAATGGCGGTGTCCGGGATGTGGCGGGGTCTTTGTCTCTGGCTGCAGTCCGAGTGCCTGGTCTAGTCTTTGCTGTTCTGCGTCCTGTTCTCCTAGATACCCAGCCTCTGTGGCCCTGTGACTTACAGGTATTGGAGAACCACAGCTAAGACGCCAGGACCCCCAGAAGCCTAGAAATGGTGAGAGTTCCGGGTCCGACATCCCGAGAGAGGGGAAGGGGCTGGTTGGAACCGGTGGCAAGAGGCTGTGGCGGGACTCAGGCCTCCCCGCAGTCGGCTTCACAATCTGCGCCCCGAATTCTCCTTGCCCAGCCCGGCCTCAGTCCCCTTCAGCCATCAGATTGGCGGCTGCGCTGGCAGCCGGGCGCCCGGGCGTCCTGTCTTCCCTGCGCAGTGACTGTGCCCTGGCCTGGAGCCCTTTCTCGGCAGCTCTGCATCCGTAGTGCCGCGTCTCTCCCAGATTGTGCAGGGACCACGGGAGGGTGGTCAGGGGACATTCCTGACTCGGGGTGCGAGTTCATGAATGGAAAGAGCTTTGGTTTGGTTTATGGGGTTCCTAGTTCCTCTTTTCGCCTATTAAAAATGTATGGGAGTTATGGCGAAAATACTTAAAAATTTAAGCAAGGAGTGGTTGAAAAATTGTAGAGCACCCAGCTATGGGTTGTAGTTTGTGGTCCATGAAAAGATCTCGAAGGAAAGATGCATGATGAAAATACCCAAATTCAATAATTGGTTAGGTACATTTACATAGTTTCTTAATTTTCGCCTTGAGCCTGCAGATTTCCTGGTTGTGTAATTAGAGCTTACTTGGCAGTTTATCATTGATTAAGCCTGAATTTTGTTTCCCCCAATGTAGTAATTTCTTTAAAAAAAAAAAAATGTATTTGAGTTAGATTTTTTAAAATTAGGAATCCAGGGACTGGAGCCACCTCAGTCTATTTGCCACCACATGGGACTGATTTTCACTTGCATGTTTCACATGGGTCCCAAGCAGGATCTCAAGTCAACCCCTCACACCCCCTTTCTCCAGCTTAACTCTGGCTTGCAGTAAAATACTCAATTTTCAGTTCCTTCTGAAAATCTCAAATGCCAATTTCCTCTCCCTAATTTACATTATTTATTATTTGTCCTTTAGTGTACATTTTTGATACTGCATTTTAATTAATCATTTTTTGACAAAGCATTAGATGGCATATTGAAAAAGATATGTTTTCTGTTTGTAAATATTTCCCATGAGAAGAAAGCAAAGAATATCCCCTGATAGTGAATTGTAAAAATCTCTGTGCCTCTTTTGCTTTTGTCTTCCCTGGGCACAAAGATTTTATGAGAATGTTTTAGTGTCAAGATATTTTTATTTTGCAAACGTTATGGGGTGATTCGTCCTCAGCAACCCTGTCGTTTTTTCTTGGTCCTGGTGGTACTGTCTGTGAATAAACCAAGATAACCTCTATGGCTGTGTCTGCTACAGTATCTAGTAAATATCAGCTCCTATGTCATTTTCTTTCATAGGACATCCTGAGGTAGGGAGTGTAGCCTCTCAAGGGAGCAAGAGAATACCCTGGGGAAAAGATGAATCTCTTGGCGTACTCTTCCTTTGACAAGCTAACCCCCTGAGACATTAAAATTGTCTTCACCCAACCCAGCTTCCATTTCTTGGAGACAGATTGCTGGTCCACCAATCACATGCTGGTATTGAGGGGAAAACAGAAATAATTTCTGCCTCCTAAATGCTCTAAGATTTGTGAAAGACAAAATAGTATCCCAAAAGAAAGAAAAAACCTGACTTCAGTGAGATGGTACAAAAACTTGCAAAGTAAAATACACTTGGAGCACTCACTTGAGCATAGTGCAGTATCTCCTCAGAGAGTGGTCACTGAGCACTTAAGTGAGCAGGATGGAGTGGGAGAATCTCTCAAGTGATTGGATGATCTGAATTCACACTTGAGTCATACAAATCTCCTTTTCTCTTTTGTTTTGTTTTGTTTTTTGATGGAGTCTGTCACTCAGGCTGGAGTGCAATGGTGTAATCTGGGCTCACTGCAACCTCTCCCATGTTCAAGCGATTCTCTTGCCTCAGCCTCCCGAGTAGCTGGGACTACAGGTGTGCACCACCACACCCAGGTTTTTTTTTTTTTTTTTTTTTGTATTTTTAGTAGAGAAGGGGTTTCACCATGTTGGCCAGGCTGGTCTTGAACTCCTGACCTTGTGATCCACCCGCCTCGGCCTCCCAAAGTGCTGGAATTACAGTCTGAGCCACTGCGTCCAGCCTACACATCTGTTTTCTAATCAGCACTGCTACTCCCTGGGTTTGTCACCTGGAAAAGATTTGTTCACTTTTATTGACTTTAGTTTTTTAACTGTAAATTGCATTTATTAGTAGAGTTTAAAAGGTAAGAAAATACTTATAATATTTACAAAGGGCCTAAAAGTTGTGCATTTCAGAAAAAAATTAATTATGTATTCTACTTGTTAAAAATTGTTTACCTTTTTCCTTCCCAAAGTGAGTTTAGGAATTTTTTCAGATGGATTTTTTATGACTGAGTGATTTCAAGCAGAATTCCAAGACTTCGCTTTTAAAATGCTACCAAGAAAAACAATAGGGAAAATCTCTCCTGCATTTTGGCTGTAGAAAATGAATACATTTCTGGCCAGGCGCGGTAGCTCATGCCTGTAATCCTAGCACTTTGGGAGGCTGAGGCTGGTGGGTCACCTGAGGTCGGGAGTTCAAGACCAGCCTGGCTAACGTGGTGAAACCCCATCTCTACTAAAAATACAAAAACTAGCCGGGCGTGGTAGTGGACATCTATAATACCAGCTACTGGGGAGGCTGAGGCAGGAGAATCACTTGAACCAAGGGGGCGGAGGTTGCAGTGAGCCAAGATTGTGCCACTTCATTCCTGCCTGGGTGAAAGAGCGAAACTCTGTCTCAAAAAAAAAAAAAAATACATTTCCACAAGAAAATGTGGTAGATAATTGGTGAGTTAGGTAGATTCATAAAGTATCACTTCCTTTTATTGCAGGGTAAATTTGTGACAGTGAATATCTCTGTTCTGTATCTTGTTATCTTGACTTCTGAGTTTCATGCTAAATTTTATGAGATAAAACTTGGTAGCTCCTAGAAATGTTCCCATATGACTAATTGTTTACTACATGATTTTTAATGGAAATAATACAGTAAGACATGCATTATCTGAAAGGAATTGATACTTTTGCTTTTCTCATTGAGGTATAAAATGTAAGCACCTTATAATTTCATCCCCTTATATGAACATGATGTTTGAGTAATGCTGCTGAATTTTTCACACATGTAGTTTCGAAAACCAAGTTGGTAACTGACAATGGAAATCAAAACATGAGCCTAGTGACTTCAAGCTAAGGCTAATAATGAGCCTGCAAAAGAAGGTTATTAATGGCCCAATTAGTTTTTTTCTGAAGAGCCTCTCTTGCAGATGTCCCAGCCTGCTCACCTCAGCCATGGAAGAAACCTTTATAGTGAGAGAAGCTACAGAGCCCTGGAAAGCTGGGGACCCACAGGCAGATGCAGTTAAGGTTCAGAAGGAAAAGAACTGGCAGGATTTTTGTGAAGATGAAGTTGTTATTGTTTTGAAGCAGTTTCTAGACTATTTAAAATAAACCAAAGTAAGATTAATATAAAAACTTCCAAAGGAGTATTGTAACAGAAGAAAATACCTACTATAATATCTTTAAAAATTGCAAGTTCAGGCAGACAAGGGCTTCCTTTTATAGAAAGGAACAAACAAGATTAGAATGAAGGTAGGAGGGAAATGGCAAATGGAGGGTGAAAAAATTAGATTCTAAGGCCGGGCGCGGTGGCTCAAGCCTGTAATCCCAGCACTTTGGGAGGCCGAGGCGGGTGGATCATGAGGTCAGGAGATCGAGACCATCCTAGCTAACATGGTGAAACCCCGTCTCTACTAAAAATACAAAAAACTAGCCAGGCGTGGTGGCGGGCGCCTGTAGTCCCAGCTACTCGGAGGCTGAGGCAGGAGAATGGCGTGAACCCGGGAGGCGGAGCTTGCAGTGAGCTGAGACTGCGCCACAGCACCCCAGCCTGGGCGACACAGGGAGACTCCGTCTCAAAAAAAAAAAAAAAATTAGATTCTAGATTAATGTTTTACTCTGAAGTCATCATGTCCTTAGGAAGGACATAAAATGGGGCTGTATTTTGACACAGATTGAGTGTAGCTGAATGTTAAGGAGGCTCTGGGGGAGGAGATAAACTTTAAGTGAAGTTTGATTAAAAAGTTTGATTAAAAAATTATTTTGACCACTGCAGAAAATTTCAGCTGATTTTTTTTTTTTTTTTTTTTTGAGATGGAGTCTCGCTCTGTCACCCAGGCTGCGGTGCAGTGGTGTGATCTCCACTCACTGCAACCTCCGCCTCCTGAGTTCAAGCAATTCTCCTGCCTCAGCCTCCTGAGAAGCTAGGATTACAGGCGCCCACCACCATGCCCGCCTAATTTTTTTTTGTATTTTTAATAAAGACGAGATTTCACTATGTTGGCTAGGCTGGTCTCGAACTCTTGACCTCAGGTGATCCACCCACCTCAGCCTCCCAAAGTGCTGGGATTACAGGCATGAGCCACCGCTTCCAGCCAGCTGATTTTTTAAAAATGAGAACGAGAAGAAAATGTGCAGTCTGCGTCTGGCTATGTGATAGGTAAGAAAAAAGAGCACCAACTAAGCCATAATGTAAAGCGTGTTTCTTTCTATAAACTGTTTCTGGAGAACACAAAAGATAGAGAATTTTATTAATCACAGCTATTTACCAGGATTATCGAAGTGCTTCATCTTTCCCCATTTTTTTCTTTGTTCTATACATTTCTTACATTTAACTTTTTGGGATTGTATTTTTTATAAGCTGGTAAATGTAACTACCAGCTTTTTGCTGAGTTCTGTGAGTAGCTCTATCAAATTATGAAACTCGAGGGAGGTTATGGGAGTCCATAATTTTTCAACAGTAGCTTAGAAGCATAGATGGGCCTATGGGGTTTGTGACAGGCATCTGCCATTAGGACAATGTTGTGAAAATGAGCCCTGAATCAAGGTCTGTGCTGACTCTGAGTGGTGTCAGTATTCAAATTCAAATGTTAGACAACGAGTTGGTGTTGGAGAATGGCTTGGTGTTCAACAAACTCTACAGATTTGGTACAAGAAAAAAGATATCACAGAGACCTGGCCTGGAATAAAACTCTGGTTTGTCTGGGAATGGGAAGCTCTGCTGTCCTGTACACAGACTGTAACACTGCCCATTGTCCTGTGATTCCTGGTCTCCCAGAGAGAGAGAGGATCCAAACTTAGAGGAAAGAAACTCTGACAGCAAACCCCTTTTCCTACAGCTGTCACCACAGGATTCCTACTCACTCACAAGCAAACCCACTAGATATTAATGTGTCCAGACGTCTCCCAGGACTAGACACCACCCTGAGAAATTTTACAACAGCATTTTTGATTCTAGTGTTTCTTGACAAAAACCTACAAAAGTGTCTACAAGTCTCCTGGCATATCCCAACCCCTAGACACTGAATCTGCAACAGCAACCTGTTTTCCCTACCAGCTGAGGGTTCTGGACCTCCTGTTCATAATCTCATCTGCCTGCATAAACACAAAAATCCATCAGAATATACTTCTACTTGAGCCGCTATCTGTAGCACAAACCAGTTCTTCCACCTACATTGCACTGTTTCCCACTCATAGATTTTTATTCTTTTAACTTTTATTTTTGGTTCAGGGGTACATATGCAGATTTGTTATGCAGCTAAAATTGTGTCATGGGGGTTTGGTGTGCAGATTATTTTGTCACTGAGGTACTAAGCATAGCACCAAACTGGTAGTTTTTCTGATCCTCTTTATCCTCCCATTCTCCAAGCTTAACTAGGCCTCAGTGTCTGTTGTTCCCTCTTTGTTTTTTTGTGTTATTATTCAGCTCTTACTTAAATTTTTTTGTTTGTTTGTTTTGAGATGGAGTTTTGCTCTTGTTGCCCAGGCTGGAGTGCAATGGCGCGATCTCGGCTCACTGCAACCTCCTCCTCCCAGGTTCAAGTGAGTCTTCTGCCTCAGCCTCCCAAGTAGCTGGGATTACAGGCATGCACCACCACTTCTGGCTAATTTTGTGTTTTTAGTAGAGATGGAGTTTCTTCATGTTGGTCAGGCTGGTCTTGAACTCCCGACCTCAGGTAATCTGCCCACCTCAGCCCAAAGTGTTGGGATTACAGGTGTGAGCCACTGTGCCCGGCCTCAGTTATTACTTAGAAATAACATGCATTTGGTTTTTTGCTGCTACATTAGTTTTCTAAAAAATAATGGCCTCCAGCTTCATTCTTCTTGCTTCAAAGGTCATGATCTTCTGTATGTGTGTGTTTTAACAGCTGGCCACACAGTATTCCATGATATTTATCTACCATATTTTATTTATTTATTTATTTACTTTTTATTTTATTATTTTTTTTTTTTTGAGATGGAGTTTTGCTCTTGTTGCCCAGGCTGGAGTGCAATGGCACAATCTCGGCTCACTGCAACCTGTGCCTGTCAGGTTCAAGCGATCCTTCTGCCTCAGCCTCCTGAGTAGCTGGGATTACAGGCATGCGCCACCATGCCTGGCTAATTTTGTATTTTTAGAAGAGACAGGGTTTCTCCATGTTGGTCAGGCTGGTCTCGAACTCCTGACCTCAGGTGATCTGTCCTCCTCGGCCTCCCAAAATGCTGGGATTACAGGTGTGAGCCACTGCGGCTGGCCTATTTATTTATTTATTTGAGATGGAATTTTTCTCTTGTTGTCCAGGCTGGAATGCAATGGCACGATCTTGGCTCATTGCAACCTCTGCCTCCTGGGTTCAAGCGATTCTCCTGCCTCAGCCTCCTGAGTAGCTGGGATTACAGGCTCTTGCCACCACGCCTGGGTAATTTTTTTGTGTCTGTTTTTTTAAATTTTTAATTTAATTTAATTTTTTTTTAGTAGAGACGGGGTTTCACCATGTTGGTCAGGCTGGTCTCGAACTCCTGATCTTGTGATCTACCCGTCTCGGCCTCCCAAAGTTCTGGGATTTCAGGTGTGAGCCACTGCACCCGGCCTAAACCTTTTATTTTATTTTATTTTTGAAGAAAGGGTCTCACTCTGTTGTCCAGACTGGAGTGCAGTGGCATGATCTCAGTTTACTGCACCCTCAACCTCCCAGGCTCAAGCAATCCTATTCTACTTTAGCCCCCCAAGTAGCTGGGACTACAGGCACACGCCACCAGCCCTGGCTAATTTTTTTGGTATTTTTTGTAGAGACAGCGTCTTGCCATGTTGCCCTAGGTAGCCTCAAACTTTTGAGCTCAGGCAATTTACGTGACTCACCCTCCCCAGATGCTAAGATTACAGGTGTGAGCCACCATGCCCAGCCATACCATATTTTCTTTATCCAGTATACAATTGATAAGCATTTAGGTTGATTCCATTTCTTTGCTGTTGTGAATGACATGGACTGCAATGAACATGCATATGTCTTTATAATAGAATAATTTATATTTTACTGGGTATATGCCTGATTATGAGGTTCCTAGGTCAAAAGGTAATTCTGTTTTTAGTTCTGTGAGAAATCGTCACACTACTTTTTATAGTGGTTGAATTAATTTACACTCCCACGGGTAGTGTATAAGCATTCCCGTTTCTCTGTAACCTTGCCAGCATCTGTTATCTTTTGACTTTCTAATACTAGCCATTCTCACTGGGTGAGATGATATTTCACTGTGGTTTTTCTTTGAATTTCCCTAATGATTAGTGATGAGCATTTTTTATATGCTTGTTAGCCACATGTATGTCTTCTTTAAAAAAACACCCTTTTCATGTTTTTTGTCTACTTTTTAGTGAGGTCTTTTTTTTTTCTTATAAACTTAAGTTTCTTATAAATAATGGATATTGGACCTTTGTCAAAAGCATGGTTTGCAAATATTTTCTTTTATTCTGTGTGTTTTTTGTTTACTGTGTCGATGGTTTCCTTTGCTGTGAAGAAGCTTTTTAGCAGGCCGGGCGCGGTGGCTCACGCCTGTAATCCCAGCACTTTGGGAGGCCGAGGCGGGCGGATCACAAGGTCAGGAGATCGAGACCACGGTGAAACCCCGTCTCTACTAAAAATACAAAAAATTAGCCGGGCGCGGTTGTGGGCGCCTGTAGTCCCAGCTACTCGGGAGGCTGAGGCAGGAGAATGGCGTGAACCCGGGAGGCGGAGCTTGCAGTGAGCCGAGATCGCGCCACTGCACTCCAGCCTGGGCGACAGAGCGGACTCCGTCTCAAAAAAAAAAAAAAAAAAGAAGCTTTTTAGCTCAGTTAGCTTCCATTTGTCAATTACTGCTTTTGTTGCAATTGCTTTTGGTATCTTTATTTAAAAATTTTTGCCGGCTTCTATGTCTAGAACGGTAGTTCCTAAGTTATCTCATGGATTTTTTTTTTTTTAATAATTTGAAGTTTTACATTTAAATCTTTAATTTATCTTGAGTTGATTTTTGTATATGGTATAATGAAAGGGTTCAGTTTCAATCTTCTACATAGTATTAGCTAGTTATTCCAGTACCATTTATTAAATAGGAAATTATTTCCAGATTCCTCTTGTTAGCTTTGCCAAAGACCAGATGGTTGTAGGTGTGTGGTATTATTATGGGCTCTGTATTCTGTTGTATTGGTCTATGAGTTTGTTTTGGTACCAGTACCATTTTGCTTTGTTTACTGTAGCCCTGTAGTATGGTTTGAATTCAGGTAATGTAATGACTTCAGCTTTGTTCTTTTTGCTTATAATTGCCTTGGCTATTTGGGCCCTTTTTTGGTTCCATAATTTAAAAAATTTTTTGTTCTGTTTTTTAGTTCTGTTAAGAAATATTTTTGATAGTTTGATAAAAATAGCATTAAATCTGTAATTTCTTTGGCAGTATGACCATTTAAATAATATTGATCTTTTCTCCTTTTTGTTTTTTTTTTTTTTAGAGAGAGTCTTGCTCTGTCACCAAGGCTAGAGTGCAGTGGTGCGATTTTGGCTCACTGCAACCTCTGCCTCCCAGGTTCAAGCAGTTCTCTGCTAAAGCCTCCTGAGTAGCTGGGATTACAGATGCCCGCCACCACGCCTGGCTAATTTTTGTATTTTTAGTAGAGATGGGGTTTCACCGTGTTGGCCGGGCTGGTCTTGAACTCCTGATCTCATGATCCACCCACCTCGGCCTCCCAAAGTGCTGGGACTACAGGCATGAGTCACTGCGTCCGGCCAATATTGATCTTTTTTATCCATGAGCACAAAATGGTTTTCCATTTGTTTGTGTCATCTCTGGCTTCTTTAAGCAGTATTTTCACAGTGTTGTCATAAAGATCTTTCACCTCCCGGGTTAGCTGTATTCCTAGATATTTTATTCTCTTCGTAGTGATTGTGAAGGGGTTCTGTTTTTGATTTGGCTTTTGCCGTGCATGTTTTTGATTTATAGAGATGCCACTAATTTTTGTACATTTATTTTGTATTCTGAAATTTTACTGAAGGGTTTTTTGTCAGTTTGAAAAGCTATTCTAGGCCTGGCGCAGTGGCTCATGCCTGTAATCCCAGCACTTTGGGAGGCTTAGGTGGGCAGATCATCTGAGGTTGGGAGTTTGAGACCAGCCTGACCAACATGGAGAAACCCCGTCTCTACTAAAAAACCAAAATTAGCCAAGTGTGGTGGTGCATACCTTTAAACCCAGCTACTCAGGAAGGCTGAGGCAGGAGAATCGCTTGAACCCGGGAGGCGGAGGTTGCAGTGAGCCGAGATCACGCCCACTGCACAACAGCCTGGACAACAAGAGTGAAACTCGGTCTCAAAAAAAAAAAAAAAAAAAAAGAAAAGAAAAGCTTTTCTGCTGAGATTACAGGGTTTTTCAGATACAGCATTATGTCATCTGTAAACAGAAATAAGTTTGACTTCCTTTCTTCCTGTTCATATGTCTTTTATTTTTTTATCTTGCCTAATTGCTCTGGCCAGGACTTCCAATTTTATGTTGAATAGGAGTGTTGAGAGGAGGCATCCTTGTCTTGTGCCTGTTTTCAAAGAAAAATGACTCCAATTTATGTGTGTTCAGTATGTTGGCTGTGGGTTTGTGATAGATAACTCATTATTTTGAAGTATGCACCTTCCATCCCTAGTTTGTTGAGGCTTTTTAACATAAAAATGTTAAGTTTTATTGAAAGCCTTTTCTGCATCTATTGACATAATTTTGTGCTTTCTGTCTTTAGTTTTGGGTTTTTTTTTTTTTTTTTTTGAGACGGAGTCTTGCTCTGTCACCCAGGCTGGAGTGCAGTGGCACCATCTCGACTCACTGCAAACTCTACCTCCCAAGTTTAAGCATTTCTTCTGCCTCAGCCTCCCAAGTAACTGGGGTTACAGGCACCTGCCGATAAGCCCAGCTAATTTTTGTATTTTTAGTAGAGATGGAATTTCACCATGTTGACCAGGCTGCTCTTGAACTCCTGACCTCAGGTGATCCACCCGCCTCAGCCTCCCAGAGTGCTGGGATTACAGGCGTGAGCCACCACTCCTGGCCCTGTCTTTAGTTCTTATTATGTGATGAATCACATTTATTAATTCACACGTGATTTTTTTTTTCCTTTGAGATGGAGTCTCACTCTGTTGCCCAGGCTGGAGTACAGTGGCACGATCTCAGCTCACTGCAACCTCTGCCTCCCGGGTTCAAGCGATTCTCCTGCCTTAGCCTCTCAAGCAGCTGAATTACAGGTGCTTGCTACCATGCCCGGCTAATTTTGTGTTTTTAGTAGAGACAGGGTTTTGCCATGTTGGCCTGGCTGGTCTCAAACTCCTGACCCTGGGTGATCTGCCTGCTTTCGCTTCCCAAAGTGCTGGGATTACAGGCCTGAGCCACCATGCCCCACCTCATGTATGTTGAATTAGCCTTGCATCCCCAAAATAAACCCTACTTGATCGTAGTTGGTTAGGTTTTTGATGTCCTGCTCAATTTGGTTTGCCAGTATTTTGTTGAGAATTTTTGCATCAATGTTCATCAAGAATATTGGTCTGAAGTTTTCTTCTTTTGTTTTATCTCTGTCAAGTTTTGGTATCAGAATGGTGCCATTTTTAGTTTTTTGGAATAGTTTTAGTAGAAGTGGTACCAGCTGTCCTTTGTACATCTACTAGAATGCAGCTGTGAATCTATCTGGTCCTAGGCTATTTTGGTTGGTAGGCTATTTATTACTAATTAAATTCTCAAGCTTGTTATTGATCTATTAAGGGCTTTGATTTCTTTTTTGTTCAGTCTTGAGAGGATATATTTATTCAATAATTTTTCCGGCCGGGTGCGGTGACTCACGCCTGTAATCCCAGCACTTTGGGAGGCCAAGGTGGGCGGATCATGAGGTCAGGAGATCAAGACCATCCTGGCCAACACGGTGAAACCTCGTCTCTACTACAAATACAAAAATTAGCTGGGCGTGGTGGCGGGCACCTGTAGTCCCAACTACTCTGGAGGCTGAGGCAGGAGAACGGCACAAACTCGGGAGGCGGAGCTTGCAGTGAGCCAAGATCGTGCCTGTGCACTCTAGCCTGGGTGACAGAGCAAGACTCCATCTCAAAAAATAATAATAATAATAAATTTTCCATTTCTTCTAGATTTTCAAGTTTGTGTGCATAGAGGTATTCATAGTAGACTTCAATATATTTTTGTGGGGTCAGTGGTAATGTCCCTTTTGTCATTTTTAATTGTGTTTATTTGGATCTTTTCCTTTTTCTTCATTAATCTTACTGGTTATTTTATTTTTTATTTTTTTAAGATTTTACTCCTGTAATTGTTGATCTTTTGTATAGTTTTTCATGTCAAAATCTCCTTCCATTCAGAAATTATTTTGGTTATTTTTTCTGCTAGCTTAGAGGTTGATTTGCTCTTGCTTCTCTCGGTGTTTTATTTATGATGTCAGGCTGTTAAACTGAAGTCTTTCTAACTTTTCAGTGTAAGCATTTAATGCTATAATTTTTTTCTCCTAATGCTGCCTTACCTATGTTGCAAAAATTCTGCTATGTTGTATTTGTTCTCATTATTTTCAAAGAACTTCTTGGTTCCTGCCTTAATTTCATTATTTACCCAAAAGTAGTTCAAGTTCAGGTTGTTTAATTTCCTTGTAATTGTATGATTCGAGTGATTTTCTTTGCATTGAATTACATTTTTATCAAGCTGTGGCCTCTGTGTGTGGTTCTAGAGTATGTGCCATGTAATGATGAGAAGACCATACTATGTTGTTTTTAGATGGAGAGTTCTGTAGAAGTCTATTAGGACTGTTTAGTCACGTGTTGAGTTTAGGTCTTAATATCTTTGTTAATTTTCTGCCTCAATAATGTGTCTATTAGTGCCCGTGGGTGTTGTAGTCTCCCACTATTATTGTGTCAGTATCTCATTCTCTTCATAGGTCTCTAACAACTTGATTTGTTTATGTGCACCCATCAATTTATTATAACACCTTTCTCTCTTCTGCTTTTTTACCGTAAACATTCTTTCAGGTTCACAATTCAGATGTCCAAGAGTTCAAGAACATGTCCAGTGACCTGGTTGTTTTAGGAGAAAATGTAAATTAGTAATAAGAGGCTTTATTCATATACATGAAAATAAGGGAGGATATATTATTCATCTCTGTTTTATTAAAGCATTTAGATTATATGTAGATATTTTTCTCTGCTTTTCTGAAATATACGTAAATTATATTAACAGCTAAATAAACCTTTCGTCATTTTTTTTTTTTTTTTTTTTTGAGATGAAGTCTCGCACTGTCGCCCAGGTTGGAGTGCAGTGGCATGATCTTGGCTCACTGCAAGCTCTGCCTCCCGGGTTTACGCCATTCTCCTGCCTCAGCTTCCTGAGTAGCTGGGACTATAGGCACCCACAACCACGCCTGGCTAATTTTTTGTACTTTTAGTAGAGACGGGGTTTCACCATGTTAGCCAGGATGGTCTCGATCTCCTGACCTCGTGATCCACCTGCCTTGGCCTCCTAAAGTGCTGGGATTACAGGCGTGAGCGACTGCACCCGGCCTTGTCATTCTTTTTGACTCAGGATTGTCTTTGTTTGTAACCTGAGATTCATTACTTTGTTTTTGCTTTGGCAAAAGTTTATTTTTTAAATTTTATGTCATTAAAAGTACACACAGATTTGTTCAGAGTAAAGCTCATTTTAAGAGCACATGAAAGTTGGACACAAAGGTAGAATTACATTTAGCTGTAGAATGATAAATACTAAAAGATACAGAGTAAGTTCCTTTGACAGAAATTTGATTATCCAAGGCACTTATTTGCAGGCTGAAGTACTTACAATACAAAAACAAGGTCCGGGTGCGGTGGCTCACGCCTGTAATCCCAGTGCTTTGGGAAGCCAAGGCGGGCAGATCATTTGAGGTCAGGAGTTCGAGACCAGCCTGACCAACATAGTGAAATCCTGTCTCTACTAAAACACACACACACACACACACACACACACACACACACACACACACACACACGCCAAGCATGGTGGCGCATGCCTGTAGTTCCAGCTACTTAAGAGGCTGAGGCAGAAGAATCGCTTGAACCTGGGAGGCAGCAGTTGCAGTAAGGGCAAATCTCGCCACTGCACTCCAGCCTGGGCAACAGAGTGAGACTCCGTCCCCCCAAAAATAAAATAAAATAAAAATGCAGACTCAGTCAGATATTGCTGCTGTTTTCTCTGTAAACTTTAAAAAGCCAACAAAGATTACAATACTTTAAGATGGAGATTAGTTGTCTTCATTTGTGCCAGATGTATTTGTGTTGTGACGAGAGTGCCAAGTTTAAGGGACTCGGTGCTGTGCCTGCTTCTCTAACTAATGCTAATCATGAGCCAAGGGGGAGCATCATCAGCATTGACAGGGGACTTGTGTAAAACACCCATTCATGGACCTTTCCATACCTGCAAAATCACATTACATAGAGTGAGACCAACATTACCAAGTGATTTATAAGCTCATTAAAGCTTGAGAGGCAATGCTTAGTTAATTGGTTATAAGCCCAGGCTGCTGATTACACTCACATGGCCAATTTGCAGAACTCTCTTTACTGGTGCCCTTCCCACAGGTTCTGTTTAATGTTCTGGGTGGAAGCATTCTTGTTATTTTAATTAACTGCCTCATGTAACTCTAAGTTGTGGCCAGAATCAAGTATAGGGGGTTCAAGATACATTTATAAGAGTTAAGTTTCACCTATGCACTAAAGGGTAGTCCTAGAGCCTCTTTTGTTTGGGTTTCATAGGGACAGGGCAGTGTGGCTCATATTTTTATTACTGTAGCAGAAATTGCTGGCAGGAGAGGGCACCTGAAGACAGGAAAGGAGAAACTTATATTTTTATATCTGTACAGCAGCTCATTGTTGCTGAATCTCTTCTGTTATAAAGTACAGAAATGGGTGGAGTTTTTTCTGTTTTGAGTCTTCTGCCTGTGAGTGTGGTGGTAGCAGGTAAACAGGTGGTGCTGACACCTTTTAAGGCAGAGTCTCAAGATGCGGTGTAGTTTGTCCAGAGAATCTTATCTGAGAAAGAATTCTAGAAAAGGAGAAAAAGGAAAAAATGGCATTATAAATGATGAAATATTGAATACTTATTTTATTTTTATTTTACTTTAAGTTCCAGGATACATGTGCGGAATGTGCAGGTTTATTGTATAGGTTTATGTGTGCCACGGTGGTTTGCTGCACGTATTGACCCATCTTCTACGTGCCCTCCACTCCACAACAGGCCCTGGTGTGTGTTATTCCCCTCCCTGTATCCATGTGTTCTCATTGTTCAACTACCACTTATGAGTGAGAACATAAAGTTTTTGGTTTTCTAGCCCTGTGTTAGTTTGCTGAGGATGATGACTTCCAGCTTAATCCATGTTCCTACAAAGGACATGATCTTATTTCTTTGTATGGCTGTATAGTATTCCATGGTGTGTATGTACCACATTTTATTTATCCAATCTGTCATTGATGGGCATTTGGGTTGGTTCCATGTCTTTGCTGTTATGAATAGTGCTGCAATAAAAATACGTGTGCATGTGTCTTTATAGTAGAATGATTTGTATTTCTTTGAGTATATACCCAGTAATGGGATTGCTGGGTCAAATGGTATTTCTGGTTCTAGATCCTTGAGGAATCACCACACTGTCTTCCACGATGGTTGAACTAATATACATTCTCACCAACAGCGTAAAAGCGTTCCTATTTCTTCACAGCCTCACCAGCATCTATTGTTTCTGACTTTTCAATAATCACCATTCTGACTGGTGTGAGATGGTCTCTCGTTGTGGTTTTTATTTGTATATCTCTAACGATCAGTGATGTTGAACTTCTTTTCATGTGTGTTGGCTGCATAAATGCCTTCTGAGAACTGTTTGTTCATCTTTTGCCCACCTTTTTTTTTTTTTTTTTGAGATGGAGTCTCACTCTGTCTCCCAGGCTGGAGTGCAGTGGCACTATCTCTCCTCACTGCAACCTCCACCTCCTGGGTTCAAGTGATTCTCCTGCCTCAGCCTCCCGAGTACCTGAGACTACAGACGCCCACCATGATGCCCAGCTAATTTTTGTATTTTTAGTAGAGGCAGGGTTTCACCATATTGGCCAGGCTGGTCTTGAACTCCAGATTTCAAACAGTCCACCCACCTTGGCCTCCCAAAGTGCTGGGATTATAGGCATGAGCCACCATGCCCAGCCTTTGCTCACTTTTTGATGAAATTTTTTTTTTCTTGTAAATTTTTTAAAGTTTCTTTTAAATTCTGAATACTAGATCTTTGTCAGATGGGTAGATTGCAAATTTTTTCTCCCATTCTGTAGTTTGCCTGTTCACTCTGCTAATAGTTTCTTTTTCTCTACAGAAGCTCTTTAGTCTAATTAGATCTTATTCTTCAATTTTGGCTTTTGTTGCAGTTGCTTTTGGCGTTTTCGTCATGAAGTGTTTGCCCATGCCTATGTCCTGAATGGTATTGCCTAGGTTTTCTTCTAGGGTTTTTATGGTTTTGAGTTTTACATTTAAGTCTTTAATCCATCTTGAGTACATTTTTATATAAAGTGTAAGGAAGAGGTCCAGTTTCAGTTTTCTCCATATGGCTAGCCAGTTTTCTCAGGACCATTTATTGAATAGAAAATCCTTTCCCCATTGCTTGTTTTTGTCAGGTTTGTTGAATATCAGATGGTTGTAGATGTGTGGTGTTACTTCTGAGGGCTCTTTTCTGTTCCATTGGTCTATATGCCTGTTTTTGGAGCAGTACCATGTTGTTTTGCTTACTGTAGTCTTGTAGTATATCTTGAAGTCAAGTAGTGTGATGCTGCCATCTTTGTTCTTTTTGCTTGAGATTGTCTCGGCTATATGGGCTCTTTTTTGGTTCCATATGAAATTTAAAGTCAGTTTTTTCCTAATTCTGTGAAGAATGTCAATGGTAGTTTGATGGGAATAACATTGAGTCCATAAATTACTTTGGGCAGTATGGTCATTTTCATGATGTTGATTCCTTCTATCCATAAGGATGGGATGTTTTTCCATTTGGTTGTGTGCTCTCTTACTTCCTTGAGCAGTGGTTTGTAGTTCTTCTTGAAGAGGTCCTTCACATTTTTTGTTAACTGTATTTTTACATATTTTATTCTTTTTATGGCAATTGTGAAGTTTATTTATGATTTGGCTGTCTTTTTGTCTATTGTTGGCTTATAGGAATGCCTGTGATTTTTGTACATTGATTTTGTATCCTGAGACTTTGCTGAAGTTACTTATCAGCTTAAGGATTTTTTGGGCTGAGATGATGGAATTTTCTAAATATAGAATAATGTCATCTGAAAACAGAGAGAATTTCACTTCCCCTTATTCTATTTGAATACTGTTTCTTTCCCTCGCCTGATTGCCTTGGCTGTAGCTTTTAATACTATGTTCAACAGGAATGGTGAGAAAGGACATCCTTGTCTTGTACTGGTTTTCAAAGAGAATGCTTCCAGCTTTTTCCCATTCAGTATGATATAGGCTGTGTGTTTGTCATAAACAGCTCTTACTATTTTGAGATATGTTCCCTCAACACCTGGTTTATTGAGAGTTCTTAACATGAAAGAAAGTTGAATTTTATCAAAGGCCTTTTCTGCATCTATTGAGATAATCATGTGGTTTTTGTCTTTAGTTCTGTTTATGTCATGAATTATGTTTATTGATTTGCATATGTTGAACCAGCCCTGCATCCCAGGAATGAAGCCGACTTGATCATGGTGCGTAAGTTTTTGTTTTTGTTTTTTTGAGACGGAGTTTTGCTCTTGTTGCCCAGTGCAATGGTGCGATCTCGGTGCACCGCAACCTCCGCCTCCCGGGTTCAAGTGATTCTCCTGCCTCAGCCTCTCAAGTAGCTGGGATTACAGGTTTGCACCACCACACCCGGCTAATTTTTTGTACTTTTAGTAGACACGGAGTTTCTCCGTGTTGGGCAGGCATGTCTTGAACTCCTGTCCTCAGGTGATCTGCCCGCCTCGGCCTCCCAAAGTGGTGGGATTTCAGGCGTGAGCCACTGCACCTGGCCTGGTGGATGTTTTTTAAAGGGCTGCTGGATTCCGTTTGCCAGTTTTGTTTTTTTTTTTTTTTTGACAGTTTCATTCTTGTTGCCTAGGCCGGAGTGTAAAGGTGCAGTCCCAGCTCACTGCAAACTCTGCCTCCTGGGTTCAAGTGATTCTCCTGCCCCAGCCTCCCATGTAGCCTAGATTACAGGTGCCCGCCACTACACCCTGCTAATTTTTTCTTTTTTTTTTTTTTAATTAGAGGTGGGGTTTCACCATGTTGGCCAGGCTGGTCTCGAATTCCTGAACTCAGGTAATCTGCCACCTCGGCCTCCCAAAGTGCTCTGATTACGAGTGTGAGCCACCATGCCCGGCCTTGGTTTACGAGTATTTTATTGAGGATCTTCGCATCGATGTTCATCAGGAATATTGGCCTGAAGTTTTGTTGTTGTTGTGTCTCTTCCAGGTTTTAGTATTAGGATGATGTTGATGTCATAAAATGAGTTAGGAAGGAATCCCTCTTTTTCAGTAGCTTGAAATAGTTTCAGAAGGAATGGTACCAGCTGCTCTTTGTACCTCTGGTAGAATTTGGCTGTGAATCTGTCTGGTCCTGGGCTATTTTTGGTTGGTAGGTTATTCATTACTGCCTCCGTTTCAGAACTTGTTATTGGTCTATTCAGGAATTTGACTTCTTCTTGGTTTAGTCTTGGGAGGGTATAAGTGTCTAGAAATTTATCCATTTCAGCTAGATTTTGTAGCTTATTTCCATAGAAGTGTTTATAGTATACTAGTCTAGCCAGCAGTCTATTTTGTTAATTTTTTTTTTTTTTTTTTTTTTTTTTTTGAGACAGAGTTGATTGCTCTGTGGTCCAGGCTGGAGTGCAGTTGCACAATCTTGGCTCACTGCAACCTCCACTTCCCAGGTTCAAGTGATTCTGCTGCCTCAGCCTCCCGAGTAGCTGGGATTACAGGCGTGCACCACAATGCCCAGCTAATTTTTGTATTTTTGGTAGAGACAGGGTTTCATCATGTTGGCCAGGTTGCTCTCCAACTCCTGACCTCAGGTGATCCCCCCCATCTCGGCCTCCCAAAGTACTGGGATTATAGGGGTGAGCCACCGTGCCTGGCCCTATTTTGTTAATTTTTTCAAAAATATCTCCTGGATTCATTGAGTTGGTTTTTTTGTTTGTTTGTTTTGTTTTGTTTTTGTTTTTGTTTTGAGGGTTTTTCATGTCTATCTCCTTCAGTTCTGCTCTCATCTTAGCTATTTCTTGTCCTCTGCTAGCTTTTGGAATTGGATTTCTTTGCTCCTGCTTTCTAGCTCTTTAATTTTTTTTTTTTTTTTTTTTGAGATGGAGACTCGCTGTGTCATCCAGGCTGGAGTGCAGTGGCATGATCTTGGCTCACTGCAACCTCCGCCTCCTGGGTTCAAGCAATTCTCCCTGCCTCAACCTCTTGAGTAGCTGGGATTATAGGCACCCACCACCACACCTGGCTAATTTTTCTATTTTTTAATAGAGATGGGGTTTTGACATATTGGCCAGGCTGGTCTTGATCTCCTGATTTCAGGTGATCTGCCTGCCTCAGCCTCCTAAAATGCTGAGATTACAGGCGTGAGTCACTGCACCATGACTTAGCTCTTTTAATTGTGATGTTAGGGTGTCAATTTGAGATTTTTCTAGCTTTCTGATGTGGGCATTTAGTGCTATAAATTTCCCTTTTAACTCTGTCCCAGAGATTCTAGTATGTTGTGTCTTTCTTCTCATTGGTTTCAAAGAACTTCTTGATTTCTGCCTTATTATTTACCCAGGAGTCATTCAGGAGCAGGTTGTTCATTTTTTATGTAAATGTGCACTTTTGAGTAAGTTTCCTAATCGTGAGTTCTAATTTGACTGTGCTGTGATCTGAGAGACTGTTTGTTACCATTTCAGTCCTGTTGCATTGGCTGAGGAGTGTTTTACTTCCAGTTATGTGGTTGAGTTTAGAAAAGTGCTATGTGTCACTGAGAAAAATGTATATTCTGTTGATTTGGGGTGGTGAGTTCTGTAGATGCCTATTAGGTCCACTTGATCCAGAGCTGAGTTCAAGTCCTGAATATCCTAGTTAATTTTCTGTCTTATTGTTCTGTCTAATATTGACAGTGAGGTGTTAAGTCTCCCACCATGATTGTGTGGGCATCTAAGTCTCTTTGTAGGTCTCTCAGAACTTGTTTTATGAGTCTGAGTGCTCCTGCATTGGGTGCTTATATATTTAGGATAGTTAACTCTTCTTGTTGAATTGATTCCTTTACCATTAAGTAATGCCCTTCTTTGTCTTTTTTTAATCTTTGTTGGTTTAAAGTCTGTTTCGTCAGAGCTAGGATTCCACCCCCTGCTTATTTCTGTTTGCCATTTGCTTGGTAAATTTTGCTTCATCCCTGTGTGTGTCTTTGCACATGAGATGGGTCTCCTGAATATAGCACACTGATGGGTCTTGACTCTTTATCCAATTTGCCAGTCTGTGTCTTTTAATTGGGGCATTTAGCTCATTTACATTTAAGAATAGTATTGTTCTGTATGAAGTTGATCCTGTGATCATGATGGCGTCTGGTTATTTTGCACACTACTTGATGCTGTTTCTTCATAGTGTCATTGGTCTTCATGGTGTGTTTTTGTGGTGGCTGGTACCAGTTTTTCCTTTCCATATTTAGTGCTTTCTTCAGGAGCTCTTGCAAGCCAGACCTGGTGGAGACAAAATCCCTCAGCATTTGCTTGTCTGGAAAGGATTTTATTTCTTTTTCTACTCATGCAGCTTAGTTTGGCTTGGTAAGAAATTCTGGGTTAAAAATTCTTTCCTTTAAGAATGTTGAATATTGGCCTCCATTGTCTTCTGGCTTGTAGGGTTTCTGCTGAGAGGTCCAATGTTAGTCTGATGGACTTATTTTGTAGGTGACCTGGCCTTTCTCTCTGGCTACCCTTAACATTTTTTTGTCATTTCAACCTTGGAGAATCTGATGATTATGTTTCTTGGGGTTGATCTTCTTGTGTAATATCTTAGTGGTGTTCTTGGTATTTCCTGAATTTGAATGTTAGCTTGTCTTGCTAAATTGGGGAAATTCTCCTGGATGATATCCTGAAGCGTGTTTTCCAGCTTGTTTCCATTCTCCCCCTTTCCTTCAGGTATTCCAGTCAATTGTAGGTTTGGCCTTTTTATGTAGTCCCATATTTCTCGGAGGCTTTGTTCATTCCTTTTCAGTCTTTTTTCTCTAATTTTGTCTGCATGCCTTATTTCAGCAAGGTGGTCTTCAAACTCTGATATTTTTTTATTCTACTTTGTCAGTTTGGCTATTGATACTTGTGTATGCTTCATCAAGTTCTCATGCTGTGTTTCTTAGCTCTGTCGGGTCATTTCTGTTCCTCTCTAAAATGGTTATTCTAGTTAGCAGCTCCTCTCTCTAACTTTTTTCCAAAGTTCTTAGGTTTTTTGCATTCGGTTAGAACGTGCTCCTTTAGCGCTCAGTGGAGTTTGTTATTGCCCATCTTCTGAAGTCTACTTCTGTCAATTTGTGTCTCTCATTCTCCGTCCAGTTCTGCACCCTTGCTGGAGAGGCATTGCAATCATTTGGAGAAGAAGAGGTACCCTTGCCTTTTGGGTTCTCAGTGTTTTTTTCATTGATTCTTTCTCATCTTCATGAGTTTGTCTAGCTTCTATCTTTGAGGCTGCTGACTCTTGGATGGGGTTCTTGTGGGGACTTTTTTGTTGCTGTTACTCATTTCTGTTTGTTTTTCTTTCAGTGGTCAGGTCCCTCTTCTGTATGGTTGCTGTGGTTTGCTGGGGGTTCACCTCAGGCCCTATTTATCTGGTTCACTCCTGAACCTGGAGATATCAAGGAAGTTGGAGAACATCAAAGATGGGTGCCTCTTCCTTCCTCTGGAATGTCTGACCTTAAGGAACACCAATCTGATGCCAGTAGGAACACAGCTGTATAGGGTGTCTGACAACCCCTGTTGGAGTATCTCACCCAGTTGGGTGGCACGAGGAACAGGACCCATTTAATGAAGCACTTTTATTGTCCCTTGGTGGAGGGGTATGCTTCACTGGGGTTAAACCCACTCCTCTGGGCTGCTTGGATTACTTAGAACTAGCAGGAGGAAAAGCTAAGTCTGCTCGTCCACAGAGACTGCGGTCACCTCTCCCCTTAGGGACTCAGACCCAGAGAGATCAGAGTTCTGTCCCTGAGCCCCTGGCTGAAGCTGTTGGAGTTCCTGCAGGGTGGCCCCACAGAGTGAGGAGGGATGGGTCAGAGTCAGGCCTAAAGAGGTGCTGTAGCTGCAGTCTGGCACAGCTGGTGTGTTGGGCTGTGGGGGACACCTCTTGGAACCACGCCATCCAGCATCCCTGTCTCCAGCAGGGGAAAAGCACCGCCAGGAGCTATAGAGATGGCTGCCGCCCTTCCCCTGCCCAGGGAGCCTAGTGTGTTAGACAGCTGTCAGTCCCAGTACTGGTTGCTGCCCCTCCCCAAGGAACTCAAATGGCTTAGACAACAGGCAGCCACAGCTGTGGTGCTGGTCACCCCTCCCCTGGGAACTCAGCAGGCTTAAACTGATTTTAGCTGAGAGGTTGTTGAGAATCTGCACAGCTCTGGGGTTGGGACCCTAGGCCCCGGTGGCATGGGTTCCTGAGTGAAATCTTTCAGTCTGTGGGTTGCACAGTTCCGTGGAAAAAACATGGTTTTGTCAGCTAAGTAGCACACTCATTCACTGCCTCCCTTGGCTGGGGGGTGGGGACTCTTCTGCCCTGTGCGGCTGTCAGGTGGGTGGCTGTACCACACTCTTCTTTCTTCCTCTCCATGGGCCATGCCAGCTGCCTAGTCAGTTCTGATGAGAGAACCTGGATACCTCAGGTGCCAGTGCAGGATGCACAGGCCATTATGGTTCTTTTCGGTGGGAGCCTCTGATCGCCGCTGCTTCTAATTGGCCGTCTTTGCCCCACCCCTAAAAAATGTTTTTTGTTTTGTTTTTGTTTTTTGTTTTTTAAGCTAAACATGTCTCAGATGAAGAGCTGTGTCCACTCTGCCTCCTGGAATGCCACGTGTTCAATACTTGCAGAGCTTTAATTTTCTACTTGTGCTTTTTCTTCCTAATGAGTTTGTTTTAACTACTTTTTAGTTCTTATTATAGTCAAGGGGGTCTGAAAAACATTTCTTTCCTATATACCAGAGTCTTCTCTACATTATCAAGATCCTGCCTTCTTATATGTCATAACGAATTCTCACGGTGAATTTATGAACTTCAATATTAAGAATGTTTCTTTTGTGGCTGTGGAACATGGAAAGGTGTGGATACTCAGTATTCCTATTGGGGAGAAGCTGGGGTCCTTAGTAAAGATGGAGAGCATGTAATGTTGAGGTTCCATCTCTGTTCTCCATTAGCTGTATGCAGAACAGGATTAAGAAAATGCTTATTTAAACAGGATGGCATTTATTACCCAGACAGTTTTGAAAAAAAAAATTATTAGGAGATACTTACTCTTCAGGGTGTGAAAAAAAGACTACTGAAAATCACCATTAAAATGTACAGAACATGGGAGATACTGGTATCTGGAACTTTGCATAAAACCAATGTTTCTTTATGATTAAATTCAGGCTATAATTTACTTTTGGCTGGGAGATACCATAGCAGTGATGCCGTGTCCTTCTCTGTGCATCAGCACACCATAAAAATTTGTCTTCATGCAGTTGATGTTAGTAACTCACTTGGTTAATGAGCTCTGTGACATATTTTTTTCTATAGAGTTAATTATTTTTCTCTTAATTATTATACATCTTCAGCAGATGTGCATGAACAATCACATTTAATCTGGTAGCTGACCTTTCTTAGGTTTTCTTTCCATTTATCTGTCTTTGGAAAATGAAAGCTCTCATCTTTGTTTATAGGCCAGAAAAACTGAAAAACACACAGGCTCTTCCACTTACTGGATGTTTGACAAAATAGTTTCCTTGGACCAAAAACATGGGCATTACTGGTGAGCTTGTTAGAGATTCAGAAACTCAGATTTTATTCCAGATTTTCTTTTTTTTTGAGACAGAGTCTTGCTCTGTCATCCAGGCTGGAGTGCAGCGGCGCAATTTCAGCTCACTGCAAGCTCCACCTCTGGGGTTCACGCCATTCTCCTGCCTCAGCCTCCTGAGTAGCTGGGACTACAGGCACCCACCGCCACGCCCGGCTAATTTTTTGTATTTTTAGTAGAGACGGGGTTTCACTGTGTTAGCCAGGATAGTCTCGATCTCCTGACCTCATGATCCATCCACCTCAGCCTCCCAAAGTGCTGGGATTACAGGCGTGAGCCACCACGCCCAGCCCAGATTTTCTGAAAAAATAATCTGCATTAACAATATCTCCAGTTTATCATACACATTAATATTTGAGCAGTGTTTTCTAACTGAATATGTCTTTTCCATCTGAAAAATTTACACAACGTATTCTGTATGATGTAAATATAGCATTCAAAAATGTACATGTTAGTGTTAATGCCCTCAATTTTATATTTCATCATCCAGAAAAGTATCATCTATACATTGATGTTGTGGATCTTATACCACTCTCTTTTCTCAGAGTTAGAGAATACATTAGAGAATATTTGTGTTGAAAGTTATTTATTAAATATTTTCTGTCACTCCTATAAGTAAGAACCAGTTCTCTTTACTCTTGTTTTGCCTTGAGTCAAATTAAAAATTCTGTTCCTGGCCACTTGGTAAATATGTGTGTGTGTGTTTGTGTGTTTTTCAGGGAGTGTTGACATTTAGGGATGTGGCCATAGAATTCTCTCTGGAGGAGTGGCAATGCCTGGACACTGCACAGCAGAATTTATATAGGAATGTGATGTTAGAGAACTACAGAAACCTGGTCTTCCTGGGTGAGGATAACTTCAGTACACAATTCCCTACTATACCCTATAAGTTTTATTTCTCTTTTTTTGTAGAATGGTTTTTGGTAATTTATGCTTTCAGATCTCTGTGTTTTTTGTTTGTTTGTTTGTTTGTTTGTTTGTTTTTAAACTTCAAGCTTTGTGTATGTAGAAAGGAATTTCAAGATGTTTCATTTTGACCTGAACTTTCCACACTCCTGAGCTGATCTGTGTCCTTTCACTCTAGATTAGTGTTAATTTTAGAAATTTAGTGGCATAACATAACTGTTGCCCACATCTTAAAATGTAATTGCCACTACCAATTTTTGATTTAGTAGTACCACGTAGTAAAATTAAGAACGTACAAAATTAAAATATTTCCTAAATATTTTAAATTTTTTGTTGTAAATTAGTATTTTGGAATTAATTTACTAGAATATTCTATTACATCATTTTTACTGAACCCATTACCAAATTGATAATTGGAGAATATGAGCATGATTCATGCTATTTTTAATAAAACAGGTATTGCTGCCTCTAAGCCAGACCTGATCACCTGTCTGGAGCAAGGAAAAGAACCTTGGAATGTGAAGAGACATGAGATGGGAGCTGAACTCCCAGGTAGGTGAGAGTGAAAGTGAATACAACAGACAACACAGATGAGAGGTCCAAAGCAGAAAAAAGAAAAGTCCTTAAAATGATTTGAAATCTGTGTTCCAAAGGAAATAGTTTCTAGGAAGCCTGAATTTTTTTTTATTTTGCTCTCACAAAGAAGCATCTTCTGTCTGATCTTTGTAAAATCACTAAAGATTTTACTTTCCCTTTGGTGACCTTCCTTCAAGTTTACAGTGACAGCCAAGAGAGTCCTCTTCGTGGCATATGAGAGACTGCAAAATCTGACTGCTTCTTTGTTGTTTTTGAAAACACACAGATAATCTGCAAAATTTTGAGAAATTCTGTGTTAAACTGTTTTTTAAGTTCTCTTTTTACATCATGTTCTAAGTGTGTGAGAGTAGTGGTTTCTGTTCCGTTGTCTTTTTATTGCTAATTTTTCTGCACATTGCATTTTGTCTTCTTCTTATAGTCTTGAAGTATAGTTTGAAATTATAAAGTATGATGTTCTTGTGCTTTGTTCTTTTTTTTTTTTTTTTTTCAAGATTGCTTTGGCTATTCAAAGTTTACTGTAGTTCTGCGTGAAAATTGTATTTTCTTTTTTTTGTTGTTGTTTGAGACGGAGTCTCGCTCTGTCACCCAGGCTGGAGTGCAGTGGCACCATCTCGGCTCACTGCAACCTCTGCCTCCCGGGTTCAAGCAATTCTTCTGCCTCAGCCTCCCGAGTAGCTGGGACTACAGGTGCAAGCCATCACACCTGGTTAATTTTTGTATTTTTAGTAGAGACGGGGTGTCACCATATTGGCCAGGCTGGTCTTGAACTCCTAGACTTCATGATCCACCTGCCTCGGCCTCCCAAAGTGCTAGGATTACAGGCATGAGCCACCACGCCTGGCCGAGAATTGTATTTTCTATTACTGTAAAAAAAATACTGGAATTTTGATAGGGAATTTATTGAATCTAGAGATCATTGTAGATAATATGGCACTTTAATAATATTCTTTCAGCCGGGCATGGTGGCTCACACCTGTAATCCCTGCACTTTGGGAGGCCAAGGCAGGCGGATCACCTGAGGTGATTTTTGACCCTGACTCAAAAACACTGTACTGTACATTTCAGGCATGTGAAGTATATTTACATTGTTTTATAAAAGACTTCTAGAAATTTTACAATACACATTAAACAACTACCAATTTTTCCCATTTCCTGGCACTTTTCAAATAGCATTCTTTTTTCTAAGAGTATAACTGCTTTATATATCTCATAAAATCTCTGTCTGTGGCTGGCTCATTTTATTTTGCATAAAGTCATCAAGAGTTACTTTTATAGTTGTTAGAATATTTCCTGCTTTTTTTCAAACTGAGTAATATTTTGGTATTTTTATATTTCAAATTATATCTGCTGAACGATTTGGTGACCGAAATTTGCCTTGCTTTTACCTATTGACTTTTAGTAACAATGCTAAAATAATTGTGGGTATGCAAGTGACTCTTCATGTGACCATATATGTGAGAGTTTATATATGTGCTGCATTCTATTTTATTAGTCTACCTTTTCACCTTTATACTCATACCAAATTGTTTTAATTCTGTAGCTTTGTGATGTGTTTTGAAATCAGGAACTGTAATGCCTCCAACATTGTTTTGTTTCATTTTTAATATTTTTGGGTACTTTATTGTCTGTAGAGATTCTGTATACTCGAAGGATTGCTTTCTGTTTCTTCAAAAATGTAATGAGAAATTTGAAAAACATTGCGTTAAATCTGTAGATTGTATTGAGCAGGATGGACATCGTTACAATATTACCTTTTTTCAGCCTTTCACAAGAGCATGTTTAAGAGTGTGTTAATTTCTATATATTTGTTAATTTTTCAGTTTTTTTTCTCTTATTGTATACTCATTTCATTTTGGTGATAGAAAGTAATTTGCAAAATTTCAGTTTTAAAAAATTTGGTGAGACTTATTTTCTTTTTTTGGCATAAGAGGTGGTCTATCAAGGAAAATGTTGTATTAGCTGTTGAGAACCATGTGTGTCCTGGTGTTGAATGTTTTCTATACCTCAGTTAGAAATAATTGTGTTATACTGCCTGGAAGCCCTGTATTCCCTTACTAATATTCTCATTTAATTTTTATTGCAGAAAGTGCAGTGTTAAAATACCCTACTATAATTATGTTGCTGTCTATGTGTCTCTGTTGTTCTGTCAATATTTGCTATATATGTTTAGAGCCCTAATGTGAGATGCACACACACACACACACACACACACACACACACAGATATATATACACATTTTTCATAGGTTCCCAGTGAGTAAATCTCAAGTCATCATTGTTGTTGTTGTTGTTGTTTTGAGACAGAGTCTCACTCTGCGTCCCAGGCTGGAGTGCAGTGGTGTGATCTTGGCTCACTGCAACCTCTGCCTCCTGGGTTCAAGCAATTCTCCTGCCTCAGCCTCCTGAGTAGCTAGAATTACAGGTGGCTGCCACCATGCCTGGCTAATTTTTCTATTTTTAGTTGAGACAGGGTTTCACCATGTTAGCCAGGCCAGTCTCGAACTCCTGATCTCAAGTGATCAGGAGCATCACTTGATCCTGCCTCGGCCTCCCAGAGTGCTGGGATTACCAGCATGAGCCAATGTGCCCAGCCTAAATCTATAAGTTTTAATGTCCTTTTTTGTCTCCTTGGAGTTTTGACTTCAAGTACATTTTATAAAATATGACAGTTTTTGACGTAAGATGTAGCTTGCATAATATTATGTTGATTTCTTCTGCTCTCATTTGATTAATATTTGTATGAAATGCATTCTTCCATCTTGCCCCTTTTAGTATTTTTTATCATTAGATCTCTACTGACTTTTGTAGAAAAAAAAGTTGGATCTTGGCTTTTAAAAATTTTAATAAATCTATTTATTGAAAGTGTGTCCCTTGATTTGAAAGTTAATTTGATATATATATATTTAAGTAATTGTCTGATAGAGACCTTACTGTTATGTTTTTAATTATTTTATTTGATTCTTGCATCTTTGTTTCTCATTTTCTCTCTGTCTTTGTGTCTTTTGCTTTTTGTATTGATATGCTTTTACTTATTTCTAATTCACTTTTGTATATTTGTACAGATTTTTTTTTTTTTGTGGTACCTTGGGGCTTCCATAAAACCTCTATAAGAAACAACAGTATATTTTTAATTTGGTACAGAATCAACTTCAGTTGAATAAAAAAATTCTTCCTTATTACATCTGCCCTGAAATTTGTCATTGATGTTGCTAATTATGTTTTTGCATTGTATATTCATTAACAGATGTTTATAATTTCTGTGCTTTTATTTTTCAAAATTTAGTGAATAATTTAAAATGTTTTCTGCACCATTATGATAATGCCACAAGATTCTATTTTTGTGTGTGTGCATATCTTTCCCAGAAAATAGTGTATTTTTATTTGTGTATGTGTTTTTTTTTGTTTGTTTTTGTTTTTGTTTTTGTTTTTTTTTGAATCCTTTTACTATCAGGTTAAGGAGCTGCGTTCACCATCTTTTATATGCAGGGCATATGCAGTACTAATACACTTTTTCAGATTTTGGTTGTTTTGGAAGGTTTTTCCTTTTTATTTGGCAGGACAGATTTGTTGATGGTATTATTCTCACTTCATGGCAGTTTTTTGTTGTTTTTTTGTCTTTTTTGTTTTTCAGGACTTTGTGTCACACAGTTTCTTTCTGGCCTGCAAAATGTTTGTTGATAATTCACTGGTTATATCATAAGACTATGTTTGTAAATGACACATTACTTTTATCTTGCAGCTCCGAAGACTTTCTTCTTGTCTGTGATTTTTGAAAATGTGCTTAACATGTATTTGTTATAAATATCTTTGTGTGTATCCTAATTTGTTTGTTGAACTTCATTTTTACATCATTTTTCTTTTAGGATTTTCCAGTTATTTTTTATTTTTCTATTTTTTACCTCCAAATTTTTTTAAATATTTTGATATTTTTGTTTTTATTCTCATTTTTGTGATTTTCTACAGTGGACTGACTGTATTCCTGTTTCACTCATTGGATATTATTCAATTTATTAGTGTTTAAAATTAATGTGTACATCTTTTTTATGATTTCTTTCTGGAATTTACACAATATTTTTGATGAAATCATGTTGCTCTGTTTTGTATACATTATAATCTTTGAGATTTGGACATTTTAAAAAGCTACCTGTCACAGTCTTTAAAATGCATTTTTTTTTCTGACATAGTCTGAAAACAATTATCTTGGCTAGAGATTCTGGGAGTCTCTCAAACATGTTCTTAGGATGTGCCTTGTCTAAAATTTTGTGTTTACTTTTAGTCAAAGGTGTTTATTCATGTTGTTTCTTCTTTTTCTTCTTCTTTTTTTTTTTTTTTTTTGAAACAGAGTTTTGCTCCTGTCACCTGGGCTACAGTGCAATGGCATGGTCTCAGCTCACTGCAGCCTCCACCTCCTGGGTTCAAGTGATTCTCCAGTCTCAGCCTCCCACTTAGCTGGGATTACAGGCTTGTGACCCCATGCTCAGCTACTTTTGTATTTTTAGTAGAGATGATTTCACCATGTTGCCCAGGCTTAGTCTCAAACTCCTGACCTCAGTTGATCTACACACCTTGGCCTCCCAGAGTGCTAGGATTACAGGTGTGAGCCACCACACTCAGCCTATTCATGTTTCTTCTTAATAACCAATAATCACTTGCTATAATTGTTTTCTGTCTGTAATACCACAGTCTTTCTGCTGCTGTAAAACTTACCTTTCTTATTTATTTATTTATTTATTTATTTATTTATTTTTATTATACTTTAAGTTCTAGGGTACACGTGCACAACATGCAGTTATGTTACATAGATATACATGTGCCATGGTGGTTGATGCTATCCCTCCCCCAGCCCCCACCCCCCAACATGCCCCAGTGTGTGATGTTCCCAGCCCTGTGTCCAGGTATTCTCATTGCTCAATTCCCACCTATGAGTGAGAATGTGTGGTGTTTGGTTTTCTGTCCTTGTGATAATTTACTGAGAATGCTGGTTTCCAGCTTCATCCATGTCCCTGCAAATGACATGAACTCATTCTTTTTCATGAGTGCATAGTATTCCGTGGTGTATCTGTGCCACATTTTCTTAATCCATTCTATCATTGATGGACATTTGGATTGGTTCCAAGTCTTTGCTATTGTGAATAGTGCCACAATAAACATATGTGTGCATGTGCCCTTATAGTAGCATGATTTATAATCCTTTGGGTATATACCCAGTAATGGGATGGCTGGGTCAAATGGTATTTCTAGTTCTAGATCCTTGAGGAATTGCCACACTGTCTTCCACAATGGTTGAACTAATTTACACTCCCACCAACAGTGTAAAAGCATTCCTATTTATCCACATCTTCTCCAGCACCTGTTGTCTCCTGACTTTTTAATGATCACCATTTTAACTGGCCTGAGATCGTATCTCATTGTGGTTTTGATTTGCATTTCTCTAATGATCAGTGATGATGAACATTTTTCCATGTGTCTGTTGGCTGCATAAATGTCTTCTTTTGCGCGGTGGCTCAAGCCTGTAATCCCAGCACTTTGGGAGGCCGAGACGGGTGGATCACGAGGTCAGGAGATCGAGACCATCCTGGCTAACACGGTGAAACCCCGTCTCTACTAAAAAATACAAAAAACTAGCCGGGCGAGGCGGCGGGCGCCTGTAGTCCCAGCTACTCGGGAGGCTGAGGCAGGAGAATGGTGTGAACCCGGGAGGCGGAGCTTGCAGTGAGCTGAGATCCGGCCACTGCACTCCAGCCTGGGCGACAGAGTGAGACTCCGTCTCAAAAAAAAAAAAAAAAAAAAAAAGTCTTCTTTTGAGAAGTGTCTGTTCACATCCTTTGCTCACTTTTTGATGGGATTGTTTTTTTCTTGTAAATGTGTTTAAGTTCTTTGTAGATTCTGGCTATTAGCCCTCTGTCAGATGGGTAGATTGCAAAGATTTTCTCCCATTCTGTAGGTTGCCTGTTACTCTGATGGTAGTTTCTTTTGCTATACAGAAGCTCTTTAGTTTAATTAGATCCCATTTGTCTATTCTGGCTTTTGTTGCCATTACTTTTGGTGTTTTAGTCATGAAGTCTTTGCCCATACCTATATCCTGAGTGGTATTGCCTAGGTTTTCTTGGGTTTTTATGGTTTTAGGTCTAACATTTAAGTCTTTAATCCATCTAGAATTAATTTTTTTTTTTTTTTTTTTTTTTTTTTGAGACAGAGTCTTGCTCTGTTGCCCAGGCTGGAGTGCAGTGGCCGCATCTCAGCTCACTGCAAGCTCCGCCTCCTGGGTTCACGCCATTCTCCTGCCTCAGCCTCCCATGTAGCTGGGACTACAGGCGCCCACCACCACGCCCGGCTAGTTTTTTGTATTTTTTAGTAGAGACGGGGTTTCACCGTGTTAGCCAGGATGGTCTCGATCTCCTGACCTCATGATCCGCCCGTCTCGGCCTCCCAGAGTGCTGGGATTACAGGCTTGAGCCACCGCGCCCGGCCTGAATTAATTTTTATATAAGGTGTAAGGAAGGGATCCAGTTGCAGCTTTCTACATGTGGCTATCCAGTTTTCGCAGCACCATTTATTAAATAGGGAATCCTTTCCCCATTTCTTGTTTTTGTCAGGTTTGTGAAAGATCAGATGGTTGTAGATGTGTGGTGTTATTTCTGAGGGCCCTGTTCTGTTCTATTTGTCTGTATATCTGTTTTGGTACCGTACCTTTTATCTCAGCACACTCAAACTGTCATTTGAAAGAATACCACTGTTTCTTTCAGAACTTTTATGCAGTGAGAGACAGGAACCAGTGTCTGTAAAAGCACCTGCCATTGAGAAATAAAGATGTATAAGCCATTATTTTATTTGTCTTTTAAAAATGAAACCAGGAGTTGGCAGTTTATTTCTAAAGTCACTATATTATATAGGGAAGCAGGAAGATCTGTGTTGGGTAAATGTAACAGACTTTACTTTCTTCTATGTGCCTCTTTGCATTGGACTCACCTGGGGCACTGCACACACTTACTTTAATTTTTCACAAATGTAATTTGGTCTGTATGTTTTTGTTACTTTATATGGCTGTGAAAATGTTACAGCATGTAATATTTGGCTGTGCCATCTTGTGATGTAGTCTATCATTTTATAGGTTAGATTTGTAAAGTATATTCATCTGAGTCTAGTAAGTAAAGTAATTTATTATTTTTATTTCTTTCAGTTGTATGTTCTTATTTTGCCCAAGACCTTTGGCCAAAGCAGGGCATAAAAAATTATTTCCAAAAAGTGATACTGAGAAGATATAAAAAAAATGGACATGAAAATTTACAGCTAAGAAAATACTGTAAAAGTGTGGATGAGTGTAAGGTGCGCGAAGAATGTTACAATGGACTTAGCCAGTGTTTGACAACTACCCAGAACAAAATATTTCAATGTGACAAATACGTGAAAGTCTTTCATAAATTTTCAAATTCAGACAGATGTAAGATAAAACATACTGGAAAGAAGGCCTTCAAATGTAAAGAATGTGAAAAGTCATTTTGTGTGCTTTCACACTTAGCTCAACAGGGAAGAATTCATACTGGAGAGAAACCCTATAAATGTAAAGAATGTGCGAAAGCCTACAATGAGGCCTCAAACCTTTCTACACATATAAGAATTCATACTGGAAAGAAACCCTACAAATGTGAAGAGTGTGGAAAAGCCTTTAACCGGCTCTCACACCTTACTACACATAAGATAATTCACACTGGAAAGAAACCCTACAAATGTGAGGAATGTGGCAAAGCTTTTAACCAATCTGCAAACCTTACTACACATAAGAGAATTCATACTGGAGAGAAACCCTACAAATGTGAGGAATATGGCAAAGCTTTTAGCCAGTCCTCAACCCTTACTGCACATAAGATAATTCATGCTGGAGAGAAACCCTACAAATGTGAAGAATGTGGCAAAGCTTTTACTCAGTCCTCAACCCTTACTACCCATAAGATAATTCATACTGGAGAGAAATTCTACAAATGTGAAGAATGTGGCAAGGCCTATAGCCGGTTCTCACACCTTACTACACATAAGAGAATTCATTCTGGAGAGAAGCCCTACAAATGTGAAGAATGTGGCAAAGCTTTTAACCTATCGTCACAACTTACTACACATAAGAGAATTCATACTGGAGAGAAACCCTACAAATGTGAAGAATGTGGCAAAGCTTTTAATCAGTCCTCAACTCTTTCTAAACATAAGTTAATTCATACTGGAGAGAAACCCTACAAATGTGAAGAATGTGGCAAAGCCTTTACCCAGTCTTCATACCTTACTACACATAAGAGAATTCATACTGGAGAGAAACCCTACAAATGTGAAGAATGTGGCAAAGCTTTTAATCGGTCCTCAACTCTTTCTAAACATAAGGTAATTCATACTGGAGAGAAACCCTACAAATGTGAAGAATGTGGCAAAGCCTTTAACCAGTCTTCACACCTTACTACACATAAGAGAATTCATACTGGAGAGAAACCCTACAAGTGTGAAGAATGTGGCAAAGCCTTTAACAACTCCTCTATTCTTAACAGACATAAGATGATTCATACTGGAGAGAAACTCTACAAACCTGAAAGTTGTAACAATGCTTGTGACAACATCGCAAACATTTCCAAACATAAAAGAAAGTGTGCTGGTGAGAAATCACAGAAATATGAATAATGCGACAGAGCCTTTAAATGGTTATCACACTTGCTTGCAGGTTAGGTAATTCACACTGGAGAAAACTTCTACAAGTGTGAACAATGTGGCAAAACTTACACAATGCTCATACCTTATTGCACACGAAAGCCTTTATACTTGAAAATAAATGCACAAATATAAAAAAAGTTAAAATGATTAATATCTCCTCACATCTTACTCAACATCAGAGAATTTATACTTAATAGCATTAAAAGTGCAATTACTGTCAAAAGAGTCTTGAGAAAATGTAAGCTTTTAAAGTGCTGAAGAGGATTTATTTTGAAGACAAACATTATAAATATAAACAAAGTTGTGGTAAGTTTACTTGTAACACAGATCTTGTTGTATTCATTTTGCATTAGAGGCAAACCCTGAAGCAATTGCTCAAACTTCATTCAACGTCAGAAAATTTATATAGAAGAAAAACCCTGCAAATATAATAAATTCGGAAAAAAACATTTATTCAAAAACTACAGGTTAGAAAACTCCAGAGAGTTCATATTAAAATATATTTTTGCAGTTGTAGTAAATAGAAAAAAATATTTAATTGTATGTTAAGTCTGTAAATATCAGAGAATTTACATTAGAAACATATAAGGCACTGACACTTCAGACTTTACACTGAATCAGAGTTCTGAGTTTAGAATACAATACAAAACTAAACTTGGTAGAAAAATTATTTGTTTATAACTTTAAAAGAGTAGAAGGTTTTTTGGAGAGTTACAAGTATACTTTTTTGGGGGGAAAGATTACAGGTTTTTTTGAAAAGTAAATAATGTGGCAAATTCTCAAATTGCTTCATACAAATAATGTTGTAATTAACTCAAATTACTTCATGTTAAAGTTGTAATTAACTCTCAAATTACTTCATGCTAAAGAAATTAGTTTCTTTTCCTTTTTTTTTTTTTTTTGAGATGGAGTCTTGCTCTGTCGCTGCCCAGACTGGAGTGCAGTGGCATGATATCGGCTCACTGCAACCTCCATATCCAGGGTTCAAGTGATTCTTTTGCCTCAGCTCCCTGAGTAGCTGGGATTACAGGGGCACACCACCATGCCTGGCTAAGTTTTATATTTTTAGTAGAGCCAGAGTTTTGCCATGTTGGCCAGGCTGGTCTTGAACTCATTACCTTAGGTGATCCACCCAGCTCTACCTCCCACAATGCTGGGATTACAGGTATTAGCCACTGCGCCTGGCCCATGCTGTTTCTTTATTCCTATTGTATTCATATATGAAAGCATGTGACCAAAAGATATGAGAGATTATTTTTTATTAGGTGAGCATTTATTACCTCTTCTATGAAAGAGTAAGGACATTAAAATGTAAGATGCATGATGAAAATCTAAGAGTTTCTTTGTAATTCACTTACAGTATTGAGTGATGTGTGAGGTAGCTGTTCAGAGTAATATTCTGCATTGTAATGAGAGACAAATATTTTTAGTTTTAGTTAAAATTAAAAATAAATTAGTATATTTTACTAATTGTACTTTTATGAATAAAAAGCAGTACATGTTAAAAATTTTAGATTATGTCTGAACTTAATTTCTTAATTCAGCATTTTTAACAGTTTAAATATTGTGCATTCAATCAAGTCACATTATTCCACTTACTTTAACCTAGTCCTCCTTACTCAAGGGTATAGGTAAGAGGTGGTAACAAGGCCAGGCGTGGCGGCTCATACCTGTAATCCCAGCACTTTGGGAGGCCAAGGCGGGTGGAACACCTGAGGTCGGGAGTTCAAGATCAGCCTGACCAACATGGAGAATCCCGATCTCTACTAAAGATACAAAATTAGCCAGATGTGATAGTGCATGCCTGTAATCCCAGCTATTTGGGAGGCTGAGGCAGGAGAATCCCTTGATCCCAGGTGGCAGAGGTTGCAGTGAGCTGAGATCATGCCACTGCACTCCAGCCTAGACAATAGAGCGAGACTCTGTCTCAAAAAAAAAAGACACCTTATTAAAATGATTTGTCTTGTTCCAATATTGATTATTCTGAAAATAGCTACAAATTCATACTCAAACACACTTAATCCATAATCATCTTACACCTAAGGTTTATATTTAGACTAATAGATGTGTATACTTAACTGTAAATCAAAACTAAAAGTCGGTATGCGTTTGCAAGCCGAGAGGTCACATATTCAAAGAAAAACATACAAGAAATTATTTTTAAGTGTTTATCCAGGACTCAGAAATGTGCAAATTTTATACACGTATATAATTTTTATTATAAAAATAACTTTATTATAAAAATATAAAATTATTTAAAAAAATAAAATATTGTACAATTGAGCTGTTCATAATACAAAAAACAAATTCTAAAGGTGATGGATACCTCATTTGCCCTAATGTGATTATTATATGCCTCTATCAGAATATGCATATGTAACATAATTATGTTGGCAAGATTGTGCCACTGCACTCCAGCCTGGGTGACTCCAGCCTGGGTGATAGAGCAAGACTCCATCTCAAAATAAAATAAATTTAGTCATGTACACAAAACAATTTTTACCTGTAATTCTAAAATTAGTGCATTAAATTATATTTTATTTAGTTGGAACTTTCCATTTTGTTCTTTTAATTGGAGAACACTATATAAGCCTACTTATGTTTTTTTTTCACTTTTTATGATGGATATAAGTAAATTTATTCATTAGGCAATTTGTTGAGGTAAGTACTAGGGAAGTTTCATAAGTGATGAGAATGTTTTTATACATAAATGTAGCAAAGAAACATGACAGTGCTTGCTGGGTAACAGATACTCCATAATAAGGCATAAATATTCATGTGAAACTTGCAACTTCAAGTCAGGTAGAAAATATCAAAGGTAAACAAATAACATTGATTCTTCATGTGGAGAGGACATTTTTTTCAGGCTGCAAAGCTGAATTTTGCTGAATTTAAAAAGAAATTCTGCTTCATTTATTTTCTAATTATCTTAAGCTTTGTTTGTCTTTTTATGTGTATTCCACCCATGTATGCATCGTGGCCCTTCTTCTTTTTCTGTACTACAGTCTTCCCAGTTTTCTTCATGCCATGTCATTTCACATGGTATTTTGTGGGTTTTGATGAGAACTTTGGTGTTTTTTAATGCACTGAAAAATTGGTTTTAACTGGAGAGTTTGCTTATCAATGTAACTTTCAGATCAGTTAATTAAGATAAATGGCATACATGTCCACAGGCGCAAGGATTAAATCAGTTCGCATGGAGCTACTTTCTTTGTAAAAAGAAAAAATATTGTTTGAAAAAGAAAGTCTTACTAGATTCTTACCCAAAATGTGACAAATATAAAATTTGCTAGAAAATATAGAAATTAGAATATTAAGAGTTTCTGGTAAGTGAACCATATTAAATTATTATTATTATTTTTTAAGATGGAGTCTCACTCTGTCACCTAGTCTGGAGTACAGTGGCACAATCTGGCCTTACTGCAACCTACATCTTCCAGTTTCAAGCAATTCTTCTGCCTCAGCCTCCCGAGTAGCTGGGATTGTAGGCACCTGCCATTGTGCCTGGCTAATTTTTGTATTTTTGTGGTGATGGAGTTTCACCATGTTGGCCAGGCTGGTCTCGAAGTCCTCATGATATGCCAGCCTTGGCCTCCCAAAGTGCTGGAATTACAGGCATGGGCCACTGGACCCAGCAAAGAAAACTAGTTTGTATCAATAAAAGAGCCCAAATAGCCAAGGCAACTTCAGGAAAAAAAAAAAAAAAAGAGAGACCTCGTATTACTTGATTTAAAATTGTACTACAAGCTATAGTAACCAGTATATGATTCTGATGTGAAAATATACATATAGATCAATGGAGAAGAAGAGAAAACCCTGAAATAAAGCTACACTTTTACAAACAAGTTAATTTTCACAAAGCCAACAGAAATTAACAAAGGGAAAATAACTCCCTATTTAATAAATGGGGGTTAGACGCAGTGGCTCATGCCTGTAATCCCAACACTTTGGGAGGCTGAGGCTGGCGGATCACGAGGTCAGGAGTTGAAGACCAGCCTGGCCAACATGGTGATACCCCATCTACTAAAAATACAAAAATTAGCCAGGCATGGTGGCAGGCACTTGTAGTCCCAGCTACTTGGGAGGCAGAGGTTGCAGTGAGCCAAGATGGCGCCACTGCACTCCAGCCTGGGTGACAGAGTGAGACTTTGTCTCAAAAGTAATAATAATAAATGGTACTGGGGAAACTGGTTAGTCATATGCAGAAAAAAGTGGACCCCTACCTCTTTCCATACAGAAAATATAAGTCAAGATAGATTAAAGACTTATCTGTGAGTCTTCAAGGTACACAAATCCTAGGAGAACATTTAGGAAGCACTGTTCTAGACACTGGCCTCTGGGATGAATTTATGAATAACATCTTAAAAGTGAGTGTGAAAAAATTCAAAAATTCGCATCTAATTAAACTAAAGAGCTTCTGCACAGCCAAAGAAACTATCAACAAAGGAAACAGATACCCTACAATATGAAATAAAATATTTGCAAAGTGCATACCAGTGATTAATATATCAAATCTATAAAAAATTTAATTTGACAAAGCAGAAAATATCAACACTTCTCAAAGGAAGACATAAGAGTTGCCAATAAACATTCAAAAAATGCTTAACATCCCTAATTATCAGAGATGCAAATCAAAACGACAAGGTGATACAATTTCACACCAGTTAGAATGTCTGTTATGGCAAGTCAAAAATTAACATGTTGAAGTTGTGGAGAAACAGGTATCTGTTTCAACTTCATCCTGACTTCAGGAGAAATTGGTGCCTATAAATCTTAGATTGGATAAGAAAAATGAGGTACTTATACAGCCTGCAATTCTATGCAGTCACAGAAAAGAATGAAGTAATGTCCTTTGTGGCAACATGAATGCAGCAGAAGGCCATTAATGTAAGCAACTTAACAGATCAGTAAAACAACACATGTTCTCACTTATATGTGGGAGGTAAACATTGGGTGCACATGGAAGCAAAGATGAAAACAGTAAACACTGGGAATTCTAAAAAGATGGAAGAAGAAAGGGAGACAAGCATTGAAAAACTACCTATCAAGTGTAGTGTACACTGCTTGGGCAATGGGATAGTTAAGTGTCCAAACTTCAACACCATGCAGTATACCTATGCTACCAATCTGCATGTGTATTCCCTGAATCTAAAATAGAAATAACAAGATGTTTTGTGGTATAATGACTTGTTATATTTCTGTAGTTCCAAGTTAATAGTTGGAATTAGCAGTGAAAGACAGAATTACTCCTTAAGGCATAGAGGTAAATGTTTCTATACCAGGTCTTCCCACAATTTGTAAGTTATCTTCTCTGAAAGTTCTTGGCCTATAGCCCAAGATGTGTTTTATTCCCAAGTGTGCAGTTAAAATAAATGACTCTGGCCGGGCGCGGTGGCTCAAGCCTGTAATCCCAGCACTTTGGGAGGCCGAGACGGGCGGATCACGAGGTCAGGAGATTGAGACCATCCTGGCTAACAGTGAAACCCCGTCTCTACTAAAAAATACAAAACTAGCCGGGCGAGGTGGCGGGTCCCTGTAGTCGCAGCTACGTGGGAGGCTGAGGCAGGAGAATGGCGTAAACCCGGGAGGCAGAACTTGCAGTGAGCTGAGATGCGGCCACTGCACTCCAGCCCAGGCAACAGAGCCAGACTCCATCTCAAAAAAAATAAATAAATAAAATAAATAAATAAATAAATGACTCTGGATTTAAGGGAGGTTCCAAGATGGCCCAATAGGAACAGCTGCAGTCTACAGCTCCCAGTGTGAGTGACGCAGAAGATGGGTGATTGCTGCATTTCCAACTGAGATATCGGGTTCATCTCACTGGAGCTTGTCGGACAGAGGGTACAGCCCATGGAGAGTGAGTGGAAGCAGGGCGGGGCATCATCTTACCTGGGAAGCGCAAGGGGTCAGGGAATTCCCTTTCCTAGCCAAGGGAAGCTGTGACAGATGGTACCTGGAAAATCGGGACACTCCCACACTAATACTGCACTTTTCCAATGGTCTTAGCAAATGGCACACCAGGAGATTATATCCCACGCCTGGCTCAGAGGGTCCTATGCCCATGGAGCCTCGCTCACTGCTAGCACAGCAGTCTGAGATCAAACTGCAAGGCTGGGGAAGGGGCATCCACCATTGCCCAGGCTTGAGTAGGTAAACAAAGTGGCTGGGAAGCTCGAACTTGGTGGAGTCCACCACAGCTCAAGGAGGCCTACCTGCCTCTGTAGACTCCCACCTCTGGGGGCAAGGCATAGTGGAACAAAAGGCAGTAGAAACTTCTGCAGACTTAAACGTCCCTGTCTGACAGCTTTGAAGAGAGTACTGGATCTCCGAGCATGAAGTTTGAGATCTGAGAATGGACAGACTGTCTCCTCAAGTGGGTCCCTGACCCTTAGGTAACCTAACTGGGAGACACCTCCCAGTAGGGGCCAACTGACACCTCATATGGCCGGGTGTCCCTCTGACACGAAGCTTCCAGAGGAAGGATCAGGCAGCAACATTTGCCGTTCTGCAATATTTGCTGTTCTGCAGCCTCCACTGGTGATACCCAGGCAAACAGGGTCTGGAATGGACCAAAACCCCAACTGTACGTCACCATCATCAAAGACCAAAGGTAGATAAAACCACAAAGATGGGGAGAAACCAGAGCAGAAAAGCTAAAAATTCTAAAAATCAGAGCACGTCTTCTCCAAAGGAACGCAGCTCCTTGCCAACAATGGAACAAAGCTGGACAGAGAATGACTTTGTCGAGCTGAGAGAAGGCTTCAGATGATCAGTAATAACAAACTTCTCGAAGCTAAAGGAGAATGTTTGAACCCATCACAAGCTGAAAACGTTGAAAAAAGATTAGACGAATGGCTAACTAGAATAAACAGCGTAAAGAAGGCCTTAAATGACCTGATGGAGCTGAAAACCGTGGCATGCACAAGCTGCAGTAGCCAATTTGATCAAGTGGAAGAAAGTATCAGTGATCGAAGATCAAATGAATGACATGAAATGAGAAGAGAAGGTTAGAGAAAAAAGAGTGAAAAGAAACAAACAAAGCCTCCAAGAAATATGGGACTATGTGAAAAGACCAAATCTACGTCTGATTGGTGTACCTGAAAGTGACAGGGAGAATAGAACTAAGTTGGAAAACACTCTTCAGGATATTATCCAGGAGAACTTCCCCAACCTAGCAAAGCAGGCCAACATTCAAATTAAGGTAATACAGAGAACACCACAAAGATACTCCTCGAGAAGAGCAACTCCAGACACATGATTGTCAGATTCACCAAAGTCTAAATGAAGGAAAAAATGTTAAGAGCAGCCAGAGAGAAAGGTCAGGTTACCCACAAAGGGAAGCCCATCAGACTAACAGCGGATCTCTTGGCAGAAACTCTACAAACCAGAAGAGAGTGGGGGCCAATATTCAACATTCTTAAAAGAATTTTCAACCCAGAATTTCATATCCAGCCAGACAGCTTCATAAGTGAAGGCGAAATAAAATCCTTTACAGATAAGCAAATGCTTAGAGATTTTGTCACCACCAAGCCTGCCTTACAAGAGCTCCTGAAGGAAGCACTAAACATGGAAAGGAACAACCGGTATCAGCCACTGCAAAAACTTGCCAAATTGTAAAGACCATTGATGCCAGGAAGAAACTGCATCAACTAACGAGCAAAATAACCAGCTAACATCGTAAAAACAGGATCAATTCACACATAACAACATTAACCTTAAAAGTAAATGGGCTAAATGCCCCAATTAAAAGACACAGACAAGCAAATTGAATAAGTCAAGAGTCAAGACCCATCAGTGTGCTGTATTCAGGAGACCCATCTCATGTGCACACACACATAGGCTCAAAATAAAGGGACGGAGGAAGATCTACCAAGCAAATGGAAAACAAAAGAAAAGCAGGGGTTGCAATCCTAGTCTCTGATACAACAGACTTTAAACCAACAAAGATCAAAATAGACAGAGAAGGCCATTACATAATGGTAAAGGGATCGGTTCAACAAGAAGAGCTAACTATCCTAAATATATATGCACCCAATATAGGAGCACCCACATTCATAAAGCAAGTCCTTAGAGACCTACAAAGAGACTTAGACTCCCACACAATAATTAGGGGAGACTTTAACACCTGACTGTCAACATTGGATCGACGAGACAGAAAGTTAGCAAGGATATCCAGGACTTGAACTCAGCTCTGCACCAGGCGGACCTAATAGACATCTACAGAACTATCCACCTGAAATCAACAGAATATATATTCTTCTCAGCATCACATCACACTTATTCCAAAATTGACCACGTTGTTGGAAGTAAAGCACTCCTCAGCAAATGTAAAAGAACAGAAATTATAACAAACTGTCTCTCAGACCACAGCACAATCAAACTAGAACTCAGGACTAAGAAACTCACTCAAAACCACTCAACTACATGGAAACTGAATAACCTGCTGCTGAATGACTACTGGGTACATAATGAAATGAAGGCAGAAATAAGGATGTTCTTTGAAACCAATGAGAACAAAGACACAACATATCAGAATCTCTGGGATACATTTGAAGCAGTGTGTAGAGGGAAATTTATAGCACTAAATGCCCACAAGAGAAAGTTGGAAAGATCTAAAATTGACACTCTAACATCACAGTTAAAGAACTAGAGAAGCAAGAGCAAACACATTCAAAATCTAGCAGAAGGCAAAAAATAACTAAGATCGGAGCAGAACTGAAGGAGATAGAGACACAAAAAAACCCTTCAAAAAAATCAGTGAATCCAGGAGCTGGTTTTTTGAAAAGATCAACAAAATTGATAGACTGCTAGTAAGACTAATAAGAGAGGGATATCACCACTGATTCCACATAAATACAAAGTACCATCAGAGAATACTATAAACACCTCTACACAAATAAACTAGAAAATCTAGAAGAAATAGATAAATTCCTGGACACATACACCCTCCCAAGGCTAAACCAGGAAGAAGTTGAATCCCTGAATAGTCCAATAACTGGCCCTGAAATTGAGGCAATAATTAATAGCCTACCAACCAAAAAAAGTCCAGGACCAGATGGGATTCATAGCTGAATTCTACCAGAGTTATAAAGAGGAGCTGGTACCATTCCTTCTGAAACTATTCCAATCAATAGAAAAAGAGGGAATCCTCCCTAACTCATTTTATGAGGCCAGCATCATACTGATACCAAAGCCTGGCAGAGACACAGCAAAAAAAGAGAATTTTAGACCAATATCCCTGATGAACATCGATGCAAAAATCCTCAATAAAATACTGGCAAACCGAATCCAGCAGCACATCAGAAAACTTATCCACCATGATCAAGTGGGCTTCATCCCTGGGATGCAAGGCTGGTTCAACATATGCAAATCAATAAACATAATCCATCATATAAACAGAACCAAAGACAAAAACCACATGATTATCTCAATAGATGCAGAAAATGCCTTCGACAAAATTCAACAGCACTTTATGCTAAAAACTTTTTTTTTTAATCTAAAATATATTTATTGAGATGGTTTCCCACTCATGTTGATTCAGAGTGCTTTTAGTGCTGCTTCCTTCTAAAGGAACATCCTTCTGTAAGCCTTGCTTTTCCTCCTGTAGGCTGACAGAGGACAGTGGAGCAGCCAACACACAAAACTACTGTTTGTGCATGGCTAAAGACCGTGGTGATTTTATAGCATCCTGGGCATTTCACATCCATAAAGTATGAATTGGGGCTCTCCACCAGGCGTTTCTTCTTGTGTTTCCTCTTTTCCTCTTCTGGGGAGGGATGAAGGAAATCCTTTGTGAGAGGCATGTTCTCATGTGGGTAGGTCGCCACTACCGGAAAGGGCACTAAAAACTCTTAATAAACTAGGTATTGATGGGATGTATTGTTGGGGTCCGTGGCGGGGGTGGTGGAGAATGAAAGAACACACAAAAGACAAAGACACACAGAGAACATGGTGGCCGCACTCAGAGCCTCCGCCTCACTTTATTTATACTCCATAAACCCCACGTCAGCAGAAAGAATGCAATGCAAAACAAACTTTATTTTTCCAGATGTAAACTTCTTCTCAGTTCCTTGTTTCTATGCTCTTCCTTATCTGCCCGCCTTCTTGGCGCCTACGGGAGTTCATTAAAAGTTCAATTGGAGATACTGTCTTTGAGCCCTATCTATTCTCAGCATACTGTTTTCAAAGGCCCCTGCATTCCCCCCCCCCCCTTTTTTTTGTTTTGCCTCAATCCTAAAAATGTAGCCCATATTTGTTCTTGTGTTTTCTTTTGTTTTTGGAGGCGACGGAGGGAGCATCGAATCACCAAAAGAAGTAGACCCAATCCAAGTGCCCAAAGCAATATACTTCCAGAGATTGTAGAAATCCATGTTTTCATCTGGGTCCATGGGTTAAAGGCAGCAAGGCATTGACCCAGCTCCTGAAGGGTTACAGTTCCGGACAACACATGTAATTGTTGTTGAAATGCTTCGAAAATGTTCTGAGTGAGCTCTTGGATGTCCAAACTAATATTTTTATGGCCTATTAATAATTTTCAGATTATGGTCCAATTTTGAGAGATATTAAAAGGCACAGGCATTACACAAAATTGAGTGGAGTTCCAATCACATTGTAATGTTATCCAAGTACTGAGTACAGTGAGCTGATCTCCAAGCCATGTCAAGGCTTGCTCCATGTTGTCCAATCTTTCAGCAAGTTGAGAATCAATGTTTCATTGTTGAAGCCATAACCGGTGAGATTGTTCGTGCCATTGCTGCACAAATTCAGCATTTTATATGCTTTGATGAAGAGCGAGCCCTGCTACGGCCGCAGTGGAGACGATGGCGACAAGGCTCATCACCGAGGCAATTATAAGTCCAAGGGCATGGAGGGTTCGCTGGAGAGAAGTCCAAATATAAGTCTCAAGAGGTGATGCCCCCCACGGTCACGTAAGTTTAACAGGTAGCCAAATTTCCTTACGAGCCCTGAGGATATAAATATCCCCAATAAAGTTGGGGATTTTTGCCACCAGGAATGCCACCAGGAATGATTGAGGCAAGACAAAAATGTACACGTATCTGTACAATTAACAATCCCCGTATCATTATCCCATGTCAAATTCCCCACTAATAATAGGTAGGGCTTACGGACACAAGCAATAATATATCAGGAGGTATTTCGATATAACTGAATATGAAAGGAGTTATTCGGGTTAGAAAGATTAAGGGACATATTCCCCACAAAAGTGCTAATGGCATCGCCTGCAGCTAACAACTTCCAAAGATGACTCTGTACTTAGGCCAGGCCTTCATGCCATACCAAGGTTTCATTACTGTTAGCGGCAATACTTTTATTTACCCGATGCCATTTCAAAGGTATGTGACTAAATTTTATTTGAAAATCACCGTGCACACTTCAATCAGTTATTTGCATTCCATTGTATTCTAATAAAATCCGGGGTTTAGTTCCCCGACATTGTTGCCACTCCAGCACCTCAATATTAGGAGAAACCTCTGGAATAGGACAAAAAGGTAAAGAACTAGGAATCGTTTCATTACTATATACAGTATGATTATATTAAAAGCTTCTAGTTACAATAATAACAGTATTAGCAGCCACATGACTATGATTATAGCGAACAGCCCAGGCTTCATGCGATTTTCGGAGACAATGAGGACTATTTCCCATGCATATTGGAAGTCCTTCCACTCCAAATTGGTATGTGCTGTTTATGATTCCCGTTTCCCATTCTGTGTTGTCCTTGTCCATATAGGGGGACGGCATCCAAATAGTGTCATTGGTGAAAACCTTAATTTCCGCCTCCCCCCAGGCGACTCCCTGATACAAGGGTGGAAAGGGAATATAAGTCCAATATTCATATAAAGCCTCACTAAGGGAAATAAGTCCCCCGCCGAGGCACATCCAACAATGGAAGAAATGCATGCTGAATCCAGTTTTCTTTTCAACAGGGTTTCAATAATCTTGTAGGAAACCACTCAGGTCCGCTCCCTGTAAGGACAAGAGCATAGCCCCGTCCCTGTTTTAGAACTTGCCCTTGAACATACTTACCTTCTTCATTAGGATACCAAATCTTTAAATTGTCAGTGGGGACTATCACCGAGAGAGGTGAGGAAAGATGGGTTACAACAGCGGAGTCTTGCAATTGTCTCCATTGATTCAAAAAAAATTAAAGTAAAAAGAACCTTCAAAATCAAAAAAATTAAAGTAAAAAGAACCTTCAAAATCTAGTTTTTTGAGGGGCTCATTTCCCCCTTTTTTTTTTTTTTGTTTTTTGTTTTGTTTGTTTTTTTTTAACAGTTAAGTTTTTAAGGTTAAATTTGCGCGCTTAATGATGGCTTGACCTTGACTGTTGCCCGGGATACCAGTGACATGTTGAATATTGTAGTGCTGTAAGAAAACTTGTAATTTACAAGAGACATAGGCAGGGGCATTATTAGTTTTAAGTATAACAGGAATGCCCATGATGGTGAAACAAGCTAAGAGATGAGTAATAACAGAAATGAGAAAAGGTATCAATGGTATGATGAACATATTTTAATCGTCCAAAAGAAGGGACATCTCGTGGATTAACCCCAGGATGGAAGGATGGAATGCTCAAAGGAGCACAGGAAGGACAAGCTCGAATAAGAGAACGAGCTTGTTTATGAGTTAAATGAAACCGTCGTTGAAGGCCAGAACTATTAGTGTGATGTAGAGTATATTTTTGTTCTGCAGCATGTAGGTGGCCGATTAAAAGCAAATCAATCTGAGTATTACCATGAACTAATGGTTCAGAAAGTTGAGAATGAGAACGAAGATGAGTGATGAATAAAGGAGCTCGACGTTGGCTCAAAGTAGAGGATAACAAAGAAAAGAGTTTCTGAAGAGAAGAAGTAGCACAAAGAAGTAAAGTGGCCTGAGAAATATAAGAAGTAATATAAACGGCGTATTAAGAATTACTAATAATGTTACAACTAGTAGTAGGGAAATCAAGTAAGACCATGAAAATAGTAAACAATTCTTCCTGTTGCACCGAGGGATAAGGATAAACTGTAACTCGAGATTGATGAACACTCCAATATCCAGCCTTACCATTGCTACTAGCATCAGTAAAAAAGGTAGGACCTTGAACAGGAAATATAGAAATTGGTGAGAAAGGCAACACAGAATGTTGTCTAAAAAATGAAAAGATCAGAGACTTAGGATATTGGGTAGAAAATTGACCAACAAATGAAGCACAAGCAACTTGTCAAGAATCAGAAGTTGCAAGAAGATAAGTAATCTGATTATGAGTGAATTGAGAGATAATTAAGGAAGGATCTCCTCCCCAAAGTTGTCGACGACGTCGTCCTCTGATGATCAGTTTAGCTAAATGATCGATATAAGTAGCCAAGCGTTTAGATATTTTATTGGACAAAAAGATCCATTCTAGTGGCCGATTAGTTTGATGAATCATTCCTGTGGGAGAATGTAAAGTATGAAATAAACAAAAGGAAAGGGGAACATTGGGAAGGAGATAATATAAATGGGCCTTTTGAAGTTGCTCTTCTACAAGCTGGAGTTCCTGTAAAGCCAAAGGAGTTAAATGGCATGAGTTGTCCAACTGACTGTCTCCTTCTAGAATAGAAAAAAGATATTATATTCCTAAAACAGGACGCATCTTTTGAAAGTCATTTAATGTTTTGAAATGATCACGTCGAGTTTGAGTTTTTTGAGGTCGAATATTTTGTGCTCCTAAGGTATAACCTAAATATTGAATAGGAAAATCCAGTTGAATTTTTTCTGGGGCAATATTAAGTGAATAGAAAGAAAGCTGAGTTTGTAATGATGCAAAAGGACAAATTCTTGACATAAGGTAGGGCTGTTTAACATACCTTGAGGTAAAACTTTCCATTGATATCGAGAAAGTGGCTGAGAATTATTAGAAACAGGGACAGAGAATATCCATGCAATGATAAATTAACACAGTTGGAAACTGATTTTTTACAGGATTTAAAGTCCTATGTACGAATTTTTGACATATAGTAGGGCTATTAAGTATACCCTGGGGAAGAAGCTTTTACTGATATTTTTGAATGGGTTGTCCATTATTATATTTAGGAATAATAAAGGCAAACTTTTTACAATCTTGAGGTTGTAATGGAATAGAGAAAAAACAATTTTTGAGATCTATGACCATTAATTTTTAACTTTGTGGGATAAGGGCAGGATTAGGAAGACCAGGCTGTAAACTTTTCCTTAGGTTGAATGTAAACATTTATAGTTTTAAGACAAGACAAAGACGGGAATTCCATGCAGAAATACGTGGCTTTATATTCCTCTCGGCCATTTGTTTTTTGATTACTCTTTTAGAGTCCTAAGTATTTCTTTAGATAATGGTCACTGTTTCACCTAAATAGGAGTGGTGGCTATGAGTTTAAAGGATTGTAGCCCATTTTGAACATCATATTTTTGGCAGCTGAGAAAATATGAGGAATGTTTAAAAAAGCAGCAAATTGTTGTGAAAGATCTTGTTCCCAAAAATTAATATTGATAGGAACAATATAAAAAAAACACTTGACCTTGTTGACCTTTAGGACCGACACAGGTTAAAGGTTCTGCGTCTTGATAAACCACAGAAGCAGCACCCAAGCCAGTGAGTATAACTGAAACTTGTCTTTTTTCCCATTGTATAGGCCACTAATTTAAACAAATAATAGACATATTCACCCCCGTATCAATTAACTCTTTAAAAACTATTTCATTAATGTGCAATGAACATAAGGGCTTTTAATTAGAAACTAAAGTTTCCCAAAAAACAGTTATTTTCTGTGCTACCAAACCCTCCCTATTGAGAATATGTTTCCCTGCCTCTAGGCATATAAATTGTGAGACTTGAACCATAATAAGAATTTTATTAGTAACATCATGTCCTTTTGGCAAAGGGCCACACACTCTAATAGCTAATTTATATACTCCTCTATTAGGAGACAAAGTATAAGGCTTATCCCGGCCCGCGGGATCGACAGAGCAGGCCCTGGAGGAGGGGGTGGGAATTTGGGGAACAAGAGACACGAGAAATGGAGACAAGACAGTGCTCTGATCAAGTCTCGTTTAATGGCGGTAATGCACTGCCTTATATACACTTGGAGGGGAAGGGGTTGGGCTAAGGCGGAAATGATCTCATTGCCGAGGGTGTGGCCAGGTTGGTTTCGGTTTCTCCGGTCGAACGTCATGTTGCGCCTGCGCTGTTAAGTAACAACTAAGTAACAATTTTCACGCGCGCGGGAAAAGTGAGTGAAGAAGAAGCAGGAAGAGCGCCATCTTTAATGAGGTATTGATACAAAAGAGAAAAGGCAAATACAGGGAGGAGGTAGAAGGTGGAAATGAATAGAGCTCAGGCGTTTAATCGTTAATTGTTATTCGCTATGGCCGGGGCGTGCAGCTCCGGACAAGGCTGAGTAATAGCTAAGTCAGCAGCGGCGCTCTACTTAGTTGCCGCATAAAGCTGAGAAACTGGGGTAAGGTGTGGGATCCTTAAGGAGGACTTGAATTTATTCCTTGATGTTGTAGGCCATTGCTCACTGGGTATTGTATGCAGGTTCAGTCAATAACAAATATTTGTAAACAAATAAAGTGATTACAGGTGCAGAAATTCAGTTCGTAGCTTACTATTCAATAGAGTATCTGCTTTGTAAAAGATGGTGGACCACAAAATACTCAACGGATTTTGGTTTTCAAAACACGGTGATGCTATCCAAGGCTAAATGGATACTTGAAATTGGGATTGGATCTGGTGCTGAGATACAACTTTTACTTAGTTACTGATTTTTCTTTCCTCCGATTATTCCAAGGAGAGTGACTACCATTTTTGTACTTTATAGAGCAGTCTAGAGGAAAGGGTTAAGCATGTAAGCTCTGGGGACAGAAAGTCATATTTTCAAAATATAATAGCTGTATGACCTTGGATACATTTATAAAACTGTCTTAACTCTGTTTTCCTGTCTACAAAATGGTAATAATTATAAAATTTGTCAGTCTTAAAGGAATGTTGGAAGAACTAAATGCAAGTGAAGATTTTTTCACAGTAGTGGACACATAGTAAGTACTCAGTATACTATAGCTATTATTACTGTCATTATTGTTAATATTACGTCTATTTATTTTAGCTCTTTAATGTAACAGGTGCAGAACCATAATCTCACATCCCTCAGAGTCACGCTGATCTTGTATTTTTTGGTCCTTTGACTAGTTTAGTGATTTATTACAAGAAACCCAGTTAGTTTGTGCATTCTTTTCCTTTCTTATATTTCTCATTTGTAAAGACTGATAAACCAACTACACTTTCAGACTTGGTGACATAAATTGTTGGGGCCCCAAGCCTGTGGGCCCCGGCTCCCGTTTCCCAGGAGAGGAGACAGTAAATTTCCACTTTTATCAGTTTTGGAACGACATTTATTTGTCCAAGGTCGACCTTTACCACAACATTTGTACACCTCTGAAGGCAGCTTTCTGCCTTGAAGGATAAAAGTGTTCAATTTTTATGACATTCTTTTTTGAAATGTCTAGGTTTACCACACTGAAAGCAAACACCTTGTTTGTTATTGCCTTTTAAGGCTTTAGACAAAGCTCCAGCAAATAATTGAGCATTATAAATAGCCCCTCCAACACTAACACAAGTTTTAATATATTTATCTAAATTGGCCCCATTGGCCTTTAACGATTTTAACAATTTTTGATAGTCAACATTAGCATTTTTAAAAGACAATGTTTGTAACAAAATTTTTGAAGCAAGGTCAGCACCCACAATTTTCAAGACAGTATCCTGAGGACGGGCTACGAAATCTAGATATGGTTCATTTGTGCCCTGTAAAATCTTCACAGAGGAAAGGGAAGATTTTCCTGTTATCTCTACCTTATTTTAGGCCCTTAAAAACAAAGTCTTGATTTGAGTAAGGGCAACATCATCTAGACCAGCCTGAGCATTAAGAGTAGCATATTGGCCCATGCCTGTGAGTTGTTCCTCAGTGGCTCCTGGGGGATCACACATAACATTTTTTCTAGCCTGTACATGCGCCTTGTTCATTTACCAGCTGTGCAATTGTAACTACTGAGAACGATCAAGAAAAGCCTTCCCCAGAGTCTTCCAGTCTATAGGAATTATCAAATTTTCTGATGAAAAAATATCAAGAAGACCAAGGATAGAGGTCCATAGTTAGAAATGGCAGCTTTCATTTCTTTTAAAAATTTAATTTGTAAGGCATTAAATTGGACATTATTGCCACCATTTGAAAACTGAGCATTAGGAGCAAAAGAAGCACAAATAATTGGAAACAGATCCAGCTCCTTACATTTTTTTATCTTTTCCTTTTCTCCCTCCCCCAACGGCAGGCAAGGCACTGAGAAAACTTTGCCAAACAAAGGTAAAGATAAGGAAGCCAGGGGGTTGGAGGCACTGGAAAATCCTCTTTTAACAGGGCAGAAGGAAAAGAAACAGGGAAAGCTCGCAAAGGTAATTAGAAGAATGTATCTGTAATATTTGTTGAAGCATTTCCATAATACACTGCATGTCAGAATTTCCCTTAGAAGAAGGAAGAGCTGGCTTTTTCTCTTCTCCCCCTTTTGTTACCCTGGCACAAATGGGCTCCATTTCAGATTTATTTTTTCCCAAGTCCTCAGATACCTTTGTTCCTGTGGCTACATTACCACACTCTGAATCAGTCTCAAGTAACTCTAATGTCTGAGTGATAGAGTTACACAAGGTCCACAATTTTAGAGGCATAATATCCCCTAACTGGAGAGCTCTAAGCAGAGCTTTTACTACCTGTAACCATTTTCTCTGATTCAGCTGCACTTTAGTCTGATACTGAAACCAGTAACAATGTTGTTCAACATGGGCAAACAATCGCTTCAAAGTCTTTTTCTTTTACTTCTACTCCTATAGACAGCAACAGTCTTTGAAACAGCTGTAAATATTCTGAGGCCAGAGAGATGGAATTCCCATAATGAAAGCTTAAGAAGGTTCCCCTTAACAATATCCGAGCCTTACCCGCTCCTAGGGGGTTCCCCTTCTTGTTCTCCCCTACTCACCCATGCGACCCTGCTCGCTGCGCCACTTGTTGGGGTCCGTGCCGGGGGTGGTGGAGAATGAAAGAACACACAAAAGACAAAGACACACAGAGAACATGGCGGCCGCACTCAGAGCCTCCGCCTCACTTTATTTATACTCCATAAACCCCACGTCAGCAGAAAGAATGCAATGCAAAACAAACTTTCTTTTCCCAGATGTAAACTTCTACTCAGTTCTTTGTTTCTATGCTCTTCCTTATCTGCCCGCCTTCTTGGCGCCTACGGGAGTTATTAAAAGTTCAATTGGAGATACTGTCTTTGAGCCCTATCTATTCTCAGCATACTGTTTTCAAAGGCCCTTGCAATGTATCAAAGTAATAACTTTATGACAAACCCACAGTCAATATCATGCTGAATGGGCAAAAACTGGAAGCATTCCCTTTGAAAACTGGCACAAGACAGGGATGCCCTCTCTCACCACTCCTATTCAACATGGTGTTGGAAGTTCTGGCCAGGGCAATCAGGCAGGAGAAATAAATAAAGAGTATTCAGTTAGGAAAAGAGGAAGTCAAATTGTCCCTGTTTGCAGATGACATGATTGTATATTTAGAAAACCCCATTGTCTCAGCCCCAAATCTCCTTAAACTGATAAGCAACTTCAGCAAAATCTCAGGATAGAAAATCAATGTGCAGAAATCACAAGCATTCCTATACACCAGTAACAGACAAACAGCAAAATCATGAGTGAATTCCCATTCACAATTGCTTCAAAGAGAATGAAATACCTAGGAATCCAACTTACAAGGGATGTGAAGGACCTCTTCAAGGAGAACTACAAACCACTGCTTAACAAAATAAAAGAGGACACAAACAAATGGAAGACATTCCATGCTCATGGATAGGAAGAATCAATATCGTGAAAATGGCCATACAGCCCAAGGTAATTTATAGATTCAATGCCATCCCCATCAAGCTACCAATGACTTTCTTCACAGAATTGGAAAAAAAAAAAAAAAAAAAAAACCTACTTTAAAGTTCATATGGAACCAAAAAAGAGCCCGCATTGCCAAGACAATCCTAAGCCAAAAGAACAAAGCTGGAGGTATCACACTACCTGACTTCAAACTATACTACAAGTCTACAGTAACCAAAACAGAGATATAGACCAATGGAACAGAACAGAGACCTCAGAAATAATACCACACATCTACAACCATCTGATCTTTGACAAACCTGACAAAAACAAGAAATGGGGAAAGGATTCCCTATTTAGTAAATGGTGCTGGGAAAACTGGCTAGCCATATGTAGAAAGCTGAAACTGAATCCTTTCCTTACACCTTAAACAAAAATTAATTCAAGATGGATTAAATACTTAAATGTTAGACCTAAAACCATAAAAACCCTAGAAAAAAAACTTAGGCAATACCATTCAGACATAGGCATGGGCAAAGACTTCATGACTAAAACACCAAAAGTAATGGCAACAAAAGCCAAAATTGACAAGTGGGATCTAATTAAACTAAAGAGCTTCTGCACAGCAAAAGAAACTACCATCAGAGTGAACAGACAATCTACAGAATGGGAGAAAATTTTTACAATCTACCCATCTGACAAAGAGCTAATATCCAGAGTCTACAAAGAACTTAAACAAATTTACAAGAAAAAAATCAACCCCATCAAAAAGTGGGCAAGGGATATGAACAGACACTTCTCAAAAGAAGACATTTATGCAGCCAACAGACACATGACAAAATGCTCATCATCACTGGCCATCAGAGAAATGCAAATCAAAATCACAATGAGACACCATCTTGCACCAGTTAGAATCGCAACCATTAAAAAGTCAGGAAACAACAGGTGCTGCAGAGGATGTGGAGAAATAGGGATACTTTTACACTGTTGGTGGGACTGTAAACTAGTTCAACCATTGTGGAAGACAGTGTGGCAATTCCTCAAGGATCGAGAACTAGAAATACCATTTGACCCAGCCATCCCATTACTGGGTATATACCCAAAGGATTATAAATCATGCTGCTGTAAAGACACATGCACACGTATGTTTATTGCGGCACTATTCACAATAGCAAAGACTTGGAACCAACCCAAATGTCCATCAATGATAGACTAGATTAAGAAAATGTGGCAGATATATACCATAAAATACTATGCAGCCATAAAAAAGGATGAGTTCATGTCCTTTGTAGGGACATGGATTAAGCCAGAAACCATCATTCTGAGCAAACTATCGTAGGGACAGAAAACCAAACACTGCATGTTCTCACTCATAGGTGGGAATTGAACAATGAGAACACCTGGACACAGAGTGGGGAACATCACACACTGGGGCCCGTCGTGGGGTGGGGGTAAGGGGGAGGGACAGCATTAGGAGATATACCTAATATAAATGACGAGTTTAATGGGTGCAGCACACCAACATGGCATATGTATACATATGTAACAAATCTGCACATTGTGCACATGTACCCTAGAACTTAATGTATAACAGAAAAAAGACTCTACATCTATATTTTTTATGTATTACCTATACACTAGACTAATTTGTTACTCTTTTGAGATAGGTGATTTAATCACTTTTCTTTTTTTTAAAAGAATGAACCATTTTTTAAAATTTGAGGCTGTGAAGATCATGCTAAATTACTGAGTTAACGAAAGAAAATATTTTTCTTAAAAAAAAGCATAGAAGTCTTATGACCATAGCCAAAGAATGATGAAACAGAGATTGTGTGTTAAAAGCACACTGCTGCAACCATTCCATCACAATCATTCTCAGGAAAAAATAATGGGTCAGAAGGAATTTTTAGAATTTTTTTTGATTCTATATGTGCTTCATTCTTTTTCTTTTTTCTTGTTTTGAGATGGGACTTTGGTCTTGTTGGCCAGGCTGGAGTGCAATGACACGATCTTGGCTCACTGCAGCCTCCGCCTTCTGGGTTCAAGTGATTCTCCTGCATCAGCCTCCCGAGTAGCTAGGATTACAGGTGCTTGCCACCACACCCAGCTAAGTTTTGTATTTTTAGTAGAGCTGGGGTTTCACCATGTTGCTCAGGCTGGTCTCGAACTTCTGACGTCAGGTGATCCATCGCCTTGGCTTCCCAGAGTGCTGGGATTACAGGCATGAGCCACTGCACCCAGCCCATTGTTTTTCATATAGAAATCTATACTTCAACAAAAGATGCCGTGAATTTCAAGTTAACATGCTCACACATACATATTCTCCCTAGAAAGCTACTGCTGTGTTTACAGTAAATGTGTAACATTTCTGATCTTTTGGCTGCTGTGTTTGTGTGAAATAAGAAGACAGCAAGTAAAGCAGAGTCAACCATGACTTTCTAGTTTCAACAGCCACAGATTCTGAAATTTAATGTTATGTCAACTGGAATAATGACAGTATTTCAAAACTGGAAAAAATTGATAACTTTATATTTTTAGTTAATTATAGTTCATAAAAACTAGTTTCTGAATTGTTACATGTTAAACAACTTGAAAATGCAGATATCTAAAAGTTTCATCTAGATGATAGTATTACTAGATGAATTACTAATATTAAGAGCGCTTAATTGTGAATCAAATTTGCTTCTTTGTGTTTCCTGGAAAGCAGTTATTTATCTTCTACGTGTAAATAAAGGAAAGGCTCTTTGTAATACTAATCATACAGATCTCCTAAAATTAGCACTATTTTTAGATTTGAATAAAATTCATAGGCCTGTAAGTAATGTAAATGTTAATATTTCTTTCTAATAAAAGTGAAATAGCAATAGAAATAAGTTGTTAAAATGAGTTTTAAAAGCTTCACGTATTTATTAAATAACATTTAATGCCACATTATAAGTGACTAATCAGTAATTTCAATCTATTCACTGTGAAGACTTAATATTCTTAAATTATTCAATCAAAAAAAGCTATACTCTTTCTGAAATTTTCAGAAACTGTAGACCATTCAATATATAATAATGTACATGGATACCACAGATATTCTATATAATAATAGGCTCATTCTTGCTTTTAATATAAAAATTCAATATATTTCAAAAGTGAAATTGGTGGCTCCTAGAAATCATGAGAGGAAAACCATTGTTAGTATCCGTTTACCAAAGCGTACTAAGCTTAGCAATGAGTACTTTTTTTTTCTTTGTTTCTTTTTTTTTTTTTTTTTTTTTTTTGAGATGGAGTCTCGCTTTGTTTTCGAGGCTGGAGTGCAGTGGCGGAATCTCAGCTCACTGCAGTCTCCACCTCCCGGGCTCAAGCAATTCTGCCTCAGCCTCCTGGGTAGCTGGGATTACAGGTGCCCGCCACTATGCCCGGGTAATTTTTTGTGTTTTTAGTAGATGGGGTTTTACCACGTTGACCAGGCTGGTCTCAAACTCCTGACCTCAAGTGATCTGCCCGCCTCTGCCTCCCAAAATGCTGGGATTACAGGTGTGAGCTACTGTGCCCAGGCAGTAATGAATACTTTAAACCAAAAATCAAGTTGTAAATACTATCTATGGGTAAAAAGAAGTGGTTTTTAAATTCCTATGCATTTCTATTAAATTAAAAAAATTTAAAGCCAAAATGTAGGTCAAGAATAAAAACAAGCATTGGTTGAAATAGGGTTGAACATAATGGTTAAAATTGAAACTCAGTATTTGGTTGTTCCTGATTGCATCCCAGTTCGGCCACTTACCGGTTGTATGACCTAAACACAGTTTTTTGCCTCTCTGTGCATGGCTCTTCAGCTGTACAGTAAGGATAACAGTGTCTAAATCCTAGGGTTTTGGTAAAATTTAAAAAGTTAATGCAAATAAAGGTGCCAGAAAAATGCCCAGTACCTAACTAGTGTACAGGAAATGTATTAGCTCTTATTTCTTCATTCTGGTAGATCATGACAAATGTTAAGCCTGAAAACAAGACGGCCATACCACTGGTTTGTAACCCACATTCATTCTAATTTGTCCATCTGGGGCTATAATAGTAGTTGAAAGTTTCTAATACTATCCTTGGCAAATTCCCATATATTCACATACAGCATGGATATAAATATTATGAAAAAATGTCTCATTGAGAACTGCTGTCTAGGACACTAGTAACACTACATATACAACCACTTAAATGCTGAGTGTCTGTTTTATAGTTAGATAATTAAGCAAATTGTTTCATTGCTTGTTTAATAAACTTATGATTTTTGTTTATTTGGTTAAATTTATTTATTCATTTATTTATTTAGAGACAGAGCCTCACTCTGTCATCCAGGCTGGAGTGCAGAGGTGTGATCTCGGCACACTGCAACCTCTACCCCAGCTAATTTTCTGTATTTTGGGTAGAGACAGGGTTTCACCATGTTGGCCAGGCTGCTCTCAAACTCCTGACCTCAGGCTATCCACCCGCTTCTGCCTCCCAAAGTGCTGGGATTACAGACGTGAGCCACCGCACCTGACCTAAATGTATTTTACATATATATATTTAAATAACTTTTTTTCTCTAACAAGTGAAAAAAATTATTTACAAATTTAGAGAGGTTTTACTCCAAACAGTTGTTTACAGTCTGTCTTTTAAGTTATTATATTATTTTGAACATTAAAAATCAACATACTTTGTTGGTTCAGACTATTCATAATTTTAAAAGTTTACTACTGGCCGGGCGCGGTGGCTCAAGCCTGTAATCCCAGCACTTTGGGAGGCCGAGACGGGCGGATCACGAGGTTAGGAGATCGAGACCATCCTGGCTAACACGGTGAAACCCCGTCTCTACTAAAAAATACAAAAAAACTAGCCGGGCGAGTTGGCGGGCGCCTGTAGTCCCAGCTACTCGGGAGGCTGAGGCAGGAGAATGGCGTGAACCCGGGAGGCGGAGCTTGCAGTGAGCTGAGATCGTGCCACTGCACTCCAGCCTGGGCGACAGAGCGAGACTCTGTCTCAAAAAAAAAAAAAAAAGAAGTTTACTACTTACATCACTAACTGAACATGCTATTTGAAATAAAATGTGTATGTTTTCTGAAATTTTAAGGTGAACGAACACTTTTTTCTCTGGTGCAATTTCTTAAAGTTTCTCTCATTTTAAAAAAACCCAGTAGTAATAGTACTTTTGATTGGCAAATCAGAGTTGTATAATTTATGGGGTACAATGTGATGTTTCAATATATGCATATAATATAATAATATAAGTCAAGTTTAATAACGTATCTATCAACTTGCTTACTAATCTTTTTTGTGGTGGTACATTTGAAATTTAGTTATTTTGAAATACAGTACTTGGCCAGGCACCATGGCTCATGCCTGTAATCCCAGCACTTTGAGAGGCCAAGGTGGGCAGGTGGATCACCTGAGGTTGGGAGTTCAAGACTCAGCCTGACCAACGTGGAGAAAGCCCGGCTCTACTAAAAATACAAAATTAGCCAGGCGTGGTGGTGCATGCCTATAATTCCAGCTACTCGGGAGGCTATGGCAGGAGAATCGATTAAACCCAGGAGGCGGAGGTTACCATGAGCCGAGATCATGCCATTGCACTCCAGGCTGGGCAACAAGAGCGAAACTCCGTCTCAAAAAAAAAAAAAAAAGAAAAGAAAAAAAAAAGAAATACATAATACTTTATAGTTGACTATAGTCATCCTGCTGTGCAATAGATCTGGAAATCTACTTATCCTTTCTATTTAAAACCTTGTACCCTTTGATCAACAACTTCCTATTTCCTTCCCACCACACCCAGCCTCAGGTAAACATTATTCCACTTTCTACTTTTTTGAGTTAGAATTTGTTAGATTTTACATATAAATGAGATCATGCAGTATTTGCCTTTTTGTGTCAGTATTATTTCAGCTAGCATAATTCTTCCAAATTTATCTATATTGTTTTAAAGGGCTAGATTTATCCCTTTTATGGCTGAATAGTATTCCACTGTGTATTTATACTTACACTTTTTTTTTTTTTTTTTTGAAATGGAGTCTCAGTCTGTCACCCAGCCTGGAGTGCAGTGGCACGATCTTGGCTCACTTCAACCTCCACTCCCAGGTTCAAGCAATTCTCCTGCCTCAGCATCCCAAGTAGCTGGGACTACAGGTGCCCACCACCACGCCCGGCTATTTTTTCTATTTTTTAGTAGAAATGGGGTTTCCCCATTTTGGCCAGGCTGGTCTCAAACTCCTGACCTCAGATGATCCACCCACTTTGGCCTTCCAAAGTGTTGGCATTACAAGTGTGAGCCTCTGCACCCAGCCTAACAATCATTTTTAATAAAAATTAACACATTGAATAATTGAATACATTTTCATTGTTATATATGTGTGTAAATGTATAAAATGGTACATGAAAAAGAAATAAGCCAGAAAAAATATGTTAATATTTGTAATAAAATAGGAAGGTAGTTAATTATTATTTGTAAATGATATCTTTGTTTACTTAGATAACAAAAGAAACTACAAGACTACTTTAATAGACTATTCAGGTGGGGAGGCAAAATTCTAAGGTGGTCACCAGGATTCCCAATCTGTTGCACACCTGCTGTGTAATCCTCTCCTTTGGCGTGTAAAAAAAAAAAAAAAAAAAAGTGACTGTGGTGGAAAATCATACATGAAATTAGGTTGCTAATGTATTGACTTTGTGTTCATCAAAAGAGAGATTATCCTGATTGGGCTAAACTTAATCAGAGGTGCTTTCAAAAGAAAGACACATTGTAGAAAAACACCCCTGCTGGCCTGGAAGTACGTGACTTCTAGGTGGAGCATATTGTAAGCTGCTCTTGGTGGCCACATGGCAGGAAACATGTTTGTATATTGTCATCATTCCTGCCTCCCACATGTTGCTTCCAATAGGGAGGAAGGGAGGATCCCATGGCAGAGATAAAAAGGGGATCTCCTTCATGCAAGAAATAATCACTTCTCATCTGGGATAGCTTAAGATAAACAGAGGAGACCACAACATGAGCACATCAATGGAAGGAAAAGGGCAATCTGGCTGAAAGGGCTCTCTGGCATGATGAAGCAACAGTTACTAGGTCATAGTGAATGATCAACTTCTGGGATAGCAATAGTCAGCCAAGAAAGCTGAACTCATTCTTATTCTGATTAAATCAGTGTATCTGCACCATTCTGGTGGCCCACTGTTACACTACACATTACAGAAATAACATGGAGACCAGTGAATAACTTCTTAGAATTGAGCTTATCATGAAAAAGCATATCTTATTTGTTTTCACAATTGAAAAACCTCAAAAACATAATGAATCTATTAATAATGAACTTCTCATTTTAGAGGATTCTACTATGCTGTCATATAATATTAAACTTTAAACACTTTAATATTAATATGTCTTGAATGCATAAACAGTATGCAGATAATTTCTCTTAGATTAACACGATAAAAGTAACAATTAGAAAAAACATTTTGAAATGGGATAGAATTCATCAAAATCACATCTTTTCAGTGGTTTAGCATAATTGCCGTGCTTTTCGAAATGGCTAGATTATTAACAAGAAGCAAAGACAGTCTCGGCTTTGTTCAATCATTAAGTTCTTGTCCATTTAAAATCTAAAATTCTGGCTAAAGGATTTAAAGGCTGTATTCTTTTTTCTTTTTTCTTTTTTTTGAGATGGAGTCTTGCTCTGTTACCCAGGGTGGAGTGCAGTGGCACAATCTCGGCTCACTACAACCTACGCCTCTGGGTTCAAGTAATTCTCCTGCCTCAGCCTCCCAAGTAGCTAGGACTACAGGATCATGCCACCATGCCTGGATAATTTTTGTATTTTCAGTAGAGACGGGATTTCACTATGTTGGCCAGGCTAGTCTCAAACTTCTGACCTCGTGATCCACCCACTTAGGTCTCCCAAAGTGCTGGGATTACAGACATGAGCCACCACGCCCAGGGTAACTTTACTTCTTTTCTTTTCTTTTTTTTTTTTTTTGAGTCAGAGTTTTGCTGCTGTTGCCCAGGTTGGGGTGCAATGAAACAATCTCTGCTCACCACAACCTCCGCCTCCCGGGTTCAAGCGATTCTCCTGCATCAGCCTCCCGAATAGCTGGGATTACAGGTATGCATCACCACGCCCGGCTAATTTTATATTTTTAGCAGAGACACGGTTTCTCCATGTTGGTCAGGCTGGTCTCGAACTCCCGACCCAAGGTAATCCACCCGCCTCAGCCTCCCAAAGTGCTAGAATTACAGGCGTGAGCCACCACGCCTGGAGTAACTTTATTTCTTTAAGAAGTCATTTTAGCCGGGCGCGGTGGCTCACGCCTGTAATCCCAGCACTTTGGGAGGCCGAGACGGTCGGATCATGAAGTCAGGAGATCCAGACCATCCTGGCTAACACGGTGAAACCCCGTCTCTACTAAAAAATACAAAAAACGCTGGGCGCGGTGGCTCAAGCCTGTAATCCCAGCACTTTGGGAGGCCGAGACGGGTGGATCACAAGGTCAGGAGATCGAGACCATCCTGGCTAACATGGTGAGACCCCCGTCTCTACTAAAAATACAAAAAACTAGCCGGGCGAGGTGGTGGGCGCCTGTAGTCCCAGCTACTCGGGAGGCTGAGGCAGGAGAATGGCGTAAACCCGGGAGGCGGAGCTTGCAGTGAGCTGAGATCCGGCCACTGCACTCCAGCCTGGGCGACAGAAGGAGACTCCGTCTCAAAAAAAAAAAAAAAAAAAAAAAAAAAAATACAAAAAACTAGGCGGGCGAGGTGGCTGGCGTCTGTAGTCCCAGCTACTTGGGAGGCTGAGGCAGGAGAATGGCGTGAACCCGGGAGGCGGAGCTTGAGATCCGGCCACTGCACTCCAGTCTGGGCGACAAAGGGAGGCTCCGTCTCAAAAAAAAAAAAAAAAAAAAAAAGTCATTTTAAATATAAATTTATTAAACTACTTAATAAAAAGAAATGTAATTTCAGGACTTTAAGAGGTCAAGGTGGGCTGATTACTTGATTCCAGGAGTTTGAGAACAGCCTGAGCAACGAAGCGGAAGCCTGTCTCTACCAAAAAACAAAACAAACAAACAAAAAAACCCCAAAAAACTAGCCGGGTTTAATGGCATGGGCCTGTAACCCAGCTACTTAAGAGGTTGAAACTAAAGGATTGTCTGAGTTTGAGAGGCTTGAGGCTGCACCTCACTGCCATGATCACACCACTGCAAACCAGCCTGGCTGACAGAGTGAGATGAGACCCTATTTCATTAATTAATTAATTAAAAGGAAAAAAAAGAAGATGCCTGAATGACTTAAGAAAAAAAGCATACAATATGTTCTCTACAAGAGACCAATTTTAGCACTGAGTCAAATAGTCTGTAAGTAACAGAATAAAAAAAAAATCTATATTTCATGCAAATAATAGCCACAATTGGGTGAGGTAGTCATGATTATATTGGACATATCATGCTTTAAGTCAAGTACTAGTATGAGACAAAGATTAATATTATATAATAGTAAAATGGGTCAATTTACCAGGAATCTATAACTGTTATATTTATGTGTACAGGTATGTATAACAGGGCTCCAAAATATACAAATATTGACAAAGGTGAAGCAAGAAATATCATAGCAACATAATAGTTGCTGGTACTGAGACCCCATTTTCAATAATAGAAAATTCATATAAAAGATTAAGAAAACAGAAAATGTAGATAACATTCTAGACTGTAATATTTTGCATATAGAGAAATATCTGAGAGTAGATAATTTATAAAGAAAAAAGTTTATTTGGCTCACATTTCAACAGACTGTACAAGAAGTGTGTGCCGGTATCTGTTTCTGGTGTGTTCTCAGGAAGCTTACAATCATAGGGGAAAGCGAAGAGAAACTGGACATATCACATGGTAAGTGATAGAGCAAATGTGAGGTAAAAAAGCCAGGTTCTTTTAACATAGTTTCTCAAAACTATACAGACATTTGTGCATCCCCAATATGGAAAAGCAGTCAGATTGTTGAGTCCTTTATATGCCATGAACTCGACTTTGGCTCTCATTGTAAACCTGAAGGGAAATCACTACAATGAAAATAGAACCCTTAGAGAACTTTAAAGCATAAGACAGAAGATGCCTCTACGTGATAGTAAAATTTAAAAAATCTCAGTCTTCTCAGAAACTACTTCCTTTGGAGCACATCTTCTCAGGTCACATTTTGAGAACTGGCTTTCTCCTTGACCTCTGGACCTCTCATCTGTGGTGTTTGTTGTATTCACTCTCACATACCTGGGGGTTTAGTTATCATCTCATGTCTCTTCATATTCCAAGACTCTTTCCCTTGCTTCAGACAAGTCATCAACTCTAGCTTAGAGACAGCAATACCTGTTTTATTAAAAATAAATAACATAAATATTGCTCATATTCCCCAAATAATGTGCTCATTAAAGAGAATGTAATAGAATATTCTAGTAAATTGATCACCAATACTAATTTATAACATATATTTCTAAATATTTAGAAAATATTTTCAATTTGTACAGTCCCTTAATTTTACTACCCGGTACTACTGAACCAAAAATTGGTGGTGGCAATGAGATTTTAAGGTGTGGGCAACTATGTTTTATGCACTAAATTTCTGCAATTTTCACTAATCTAGAGTGAAAAATGCAGATCTGCTCAGAAATATGGAAAGTTCAGGTAAAAATGAAATATCTTTTAAAAATTCCTTTCTGGCCGGGTGCAGTGGCTCACGCCTGTAATCCCAGCACTTTGAGAGGCTGAGGCGGCCGGACCACCTGAGGTCAGGAGTTTGAGACCAGCCTCAACATGGAGAAACCCCGTCTCTGCCAAAAATACAAAATTAGCCGGGTGTGGTGGTTCATGACTGTAATCCCAGCTACTCGGGAGGCTGAGGCAGGAGAATTGCTTGAACCTGGGAGGTGGAGGTTGTGGTGAGCCAAGATCATGCCATTGCACTCCAGCCTGGACAACAAGAGTGAAACTCCATCTCAAAAAAAAAAAAAAAAAAAAAAAAAAAAAAAAAAAAAAAATTCCTTTCTACACTTACAAATCCCTGTTTTCAGAAAACAGGTATCTGAAACTCATTTTTGCTAAGCATAAGTCACCAAAACACATTCTACAGAAAAGAGAAATGAAACCTATAGAATATAATAGGAATTGTTTAATTAAAATTATCCTCACCCAGGAAGACCAAGTTTCTGTAGTTCTCTAACATAAAATCCCTATATAAATTCTGCTGAGCCATGTCCAGGCATTGCCACTCCTCCAGAGAGAATTCTATGGTCACATCCCGAAATGTCAATGATCCCTGAAAAACACACCTAAGATACATATATATTTCCCAAGTGGCCATGGACAGAATTTTTAATTTGACTCAAGGTGAAATGAGAGAGTTAAGAGAACAGGTTCTAACTTATAGGGATGACTGAACGTATGTAATAAAATAATTTTCAACACAGAAATATTCTCTAATGTATTATCAAACTCTGAGAAAAAAAGAATGGCATAAGATCCACAACGCCAGTGTAGATAAGATACTTTTCTGGATAATAAAGTATAAAATTAAGGACATGATAACAAACATGTACATTTTTGAGTGCTATTTTTTAAATCATACAAAATAAATCTTGTACACTTTTCAGATGACAAAGACATGTTGAGTTAGAAGACACCTCTCAAATTTTATGTGTACAACTAACTGGACATCTTGTTATGCATATTTATTTTAGAAGATCTGGAATAAAGTCTGAGTTTCTGAATTTGACAAGCTCACCAGTAATGCCTGTTTTTGGCCCCAAAAGAATATTTTGTCAAACATTCAGCCAGTGGAGGAGCCTGTGTTTTTCCCAGTTTTTCTGGCCTATAAACAAAGATGAGAGCCCTCATTTTCCACAGATAGACATATGCAAAGAAAATCTAAGAAAGAAAGGCAGGTGCCAGATTAAATGTGATCATTGGTGCACATCAGCTACATAAAGATACTTAATAATGAGGAGAAAAATAATTAACTCTATAGTGAAAAAATCTGTCAGAGAGCTTTTTTTTTTTTTTTTTTTTTTTTAAGACAGAGTTTCTGTCTTGTCGCCAAGGCTGGGGTGCAGTGGCGGGATCACCACTTACTGCAACCTTCGCCTCCCGGGTTCAAGCGATTCTCCTGCCTCAGCCTCCCGGGTAGCTGGGACTACAGGCGTGTGCCACCGTGCCCAGCTAATTTTTGTATTTTTAGTAGAGACAGGGTTTCACCATCTTGGCCAGGCTGGTCTCAAACTCCTGATCTTATGATCCACCCGCCTCAGCCTCCCAAAGTGCTGGGATTACAGTCGTGAGCCACCGTGCCCAGCCAAGTGGCACATTTTTCATGTTGCAGATCATAAATTCATCATTAGAGTCCTGCATGGCATATAAAAATCCATGATGTAGAGAATGTAGAGAAGGCTCTGGTATATAGGAAAGAAATTATTTTTCAGAGATTCTTCACTATCATAAGAATTTTAAAAAGTAGTTAAACTCATTAGGGATGAAAAGCACAAGTAGAGAAGTAAAGTTTTGCAAGGACTAAATGCATGGCATTCCAGGAGGCAGAGTGGACATGGCTCTTCAGTTGAAAAATGTTTAGCTGAAAAAAAACCATTTTTTTTCTCTTTCTCCTCTTTCTCTTGGATTCCTTCTCAGATAAGATTCTCTGGACAAATTACACCTGCATCTTGAAAATATGCCTTTAAAGGTGTCACCACTACCTTCTTACTTGCTACCACCACATCCACAGGCAGACGGACCAAGACCTACAGGTAAAGTCCATCCATTTCTTTCCTTTATAAGAGAAGAGATTCCAGAACAATGAGCTGCCCTATGGAGTTAAAAATGTTTCTCCTTTCCTGTCCTCAGGTGCCCTCCCCTGTCATAGACATGAGCAATTTTTGCTACATAAATGGAAATATGGGCCACGCTGTCCTGTCCCTACCAAACCCAAACAGAATAGGCCCTGTGACCACCCTTTAGTGAAAAGGTGGAACTTAACTCCCATTAACGTATTTTAAACGTCTCATACTTGATTCTGGCCTCACCTTAAGAGTCACAAGAGGCCCTTAATTAAAACAACATGGATGCTTCCAGGACAATAAATAGAACCTGTGGGTAGGGCACAACTGGAGATTTCTGCAAATAGACCATGTAATTTTAATTAGAAGCCTGGGCTCATAACCACTTAGCTAAACATTGCCTTGAAACTTCAACGAGCTTATAAATCACTTGGTAATTTTGGCCCCACTCTATATAATATGATTCTGCAGGTTTTGAAAGGGTTCATAAATGAGTGTTTTAAACAAGTTCCCTGTCAATGCTGATGTTGCACACTCTGGGCTCAACATTAGCATTAGTTAGAGAAAACAGGCACAGTTCACAGTCCCTTACACTCAGTACTCTTGTCACAACACAAATACTTCTGGTACAAATAAAGACAACCAATCTGCATCCTAAAGTATTATATTTTTTTTCCTGGCTCTTTAAAGTTTACAAACTAAACAGAAGGCAGCAATGTCTGAATAGGTCTGCATTTGGAAAACAACATGTACACTCGCACTATGCAATGTTTACTAAGTAGGTACTATGTGCTCAAGAGGATGTTACAGAGCACTGTGCTGGGAATAACACATTATGTGACTTAATCCTCATAACACCCTGGGAGTTGGTACTAGGTGTTAACAATTCCTAGGATTTAGATACAGGGCCCAACAGTTTTATTTCTCCTTCTGTTTCTCTGTCATTGATTTTTAAAAAATGTATAGAATAAAAGCTAAATGTAGACAGATGAGAGGAATACAGAAGAGTTTAATATAATTTTTTAAAAATTCTAATCTTGTTTATATTTACTTATTTGTGACTTGCGGAGAAACTACTGGATCTGCAGGAATAGAAAACAAGTTAGTAAATGGAATGTCTCTGCAACACTGGTTTTAATAAAACACTTAAAAATTAGAACCCTAAAAAACATACTTTATCTGTTCCATTTACCTTTTTAGTTTCAGAAAATTGTGAGCACCAGCTCTAGAAAGGCAGCAGCATTCACCAGCCAAAACTCCAATCTCTTTTAATCAGTTCTGTGAGGCAAGACTCCAGGGTGGGACCTGACCTAAATAAGACATCCGAAAATGGTGGATCTAAACAGAACTGAGCCAGGGAGTGGACCCTACGTAGAATTCTGTTCTCTCTGCTACTAGGCATACTTCCAGTTCTGTTTTTCCTAAGCTTACCTAAGAGAAACTTAAATCCCAGAGTTTGTGTAATTTAAATTTCTTTTTAGCCACTGTCCTGTCAATTTTATGGCATGTGCTAATAAGCAATTTAAACAAGTCTTTTAAGGTTCCTAGGGCAATTTTATTAAAATATATGTATTCTACCAAGGTAAAAGCATTAACAATTCTTCTGTTCATAGACATCCCTTCAGGTGATGATGCAAGTCACAAGAATATAAAGAAAGTAGTCCAAATAAGGCCCAAGTGTTTCTGCACACATCTGTTTATTGTACCAACCATATGCTGATGTTTAATTCAACCATGTATCCAGTTGCTAGTCTAGACTATAAGTTCCTGGGTGTAGGGGCCGTAACTGCTTCATCTATTTTTTTAATGGCCATATGAAATGGAAGCTATTAGTTTATCTGTCTGAGTCTCAGGATCTCCTTCTTGTTTTTCACCCAAGTACCAAGAAACTGGAGAAACTCTCATCTAGTTACCAACCAAAGATCTCTCTTGTATGAGGGTAGGAACAAACACAGGATGACTTATTCTTCTTACACTGAGACAGAAGCAGAATTAACCACTCATGTCAGCCTAACACAGTTCTGCTCTGGACATCCTCAAATGTCTCAAAGATGTCTAGGTGATTGTGAGAGGGTTTCCAGTGACTCTGGGCTAATGACCCAATGATAAGTCAGGCAGAAGAGACTCAGGCTGATTATAAGTAGAAAATGGAACTGCCCTGGTTAAGCTCCAGAATCTAGATCACCTCTCCTGATTTGTTAGCTCTTGGGTAACAGAAATAACAATACTGTACTCCAGTGTCACATTTTACAGGTAGGTATAGCTGTGGTCATGGCTCTGGATACTCTGCGGCCTTGATCTCTCACTCCTAAGATGGCTGTTTATACTTACAGATTCTGTCATCAGATTCTATTTATACCTGGAGTCTCTCACATACCTGTAACAGGTCACTGGAGAAGATCTGAAAAGCTCAGAGCCACACTCTCAAAGGCAAGATTTAAGATGTCTATGTTGACATCTCGCAATACAGAAAATGTCCTCTGTTGGTTTTCTATACATTCTCGATTCAAAGTCTGGCTCTGTCTTGTAAATCTTGGGCACAGGCCAGACCTTGTGTGCGGATTCCAGGTGGGATCAACCTTGGCTCTGCATCCTTGGGTGTTAGAACAAGCAGAGATCCCCTCATAGAGGCTGCTCTGGCACATTCTAAATAATGTGTCTACCTAAAAGGAAAAAGCTGAGGAAACATAGATATAAGTTGACAGTTTATTTGGGCCAAGCTTGAGGACTGTAACCTGGGAGCAAATATTCAAGTTGCCTGAAATATATACTTGATTAGCAGTGTGATTACAAGTTGATTTGTAAAGGCTAAAAAAGATGGACAGAAAGTGAGTTGATACAAAGTTGTTTTTCAGAAATTTCTATTTATTTACAGGAATAACACTGATTATTGATTGGATATACACCATTAAGTTTTAGGGTACAAGTTATAGTGTCCAGTGTGGCATTATTAATATGCAGCTACTTGTGGCAATAGTGAATAGCTTCAAAAGGTGAATACATAGTTCAAAAAACAAACAGAGGGCCAGATGTGGTGGCTCGTGCCTGTAATCCCAGCACTTTGGGAGGCTGACAAACATGGAGAAAACCCATCTCTACTAAAATACAAAATTAGCCCAGCGTGGTGGTGCATGCCTGTAATCCCACCTATTTGGGAGGCTGAGGCAGGAGAATCACTTGAACCCGGGAGGCGGGGGTTGCAGTGAGCTGAGTCTGGGCAACAAGAGCGAAATTCTGTCTCAAAAAAAAAAAAAAAAAGAGAGAGAGAGAGAAACAGAATTCTACTCTCATTTTAATGTCTCTATAAGTTTGACAACTAAAAGGACTTGAATCTCTCAGAAAGTTTTTCTTTTTTCTCAAATCTGAAAACCTAGATTCAGACTTTGAAGTTGCAGTTTTAGGTCCTGAATGGATGGAATAGCAGCAGGTGTTCCCTGCACATTTGTGGGCATTTTAACAAGAAGAAGAAAAAGGAAGTAGAGATTCCCATGTGTACATGTCTACTCATTGCACACATATTACTGTGATTGGGTTTCTGGGTCCCATGGTCTGTGAATCAGTTTCAGGTCTGAAGATAAAGAGTCATTGAAAAAGTTAAAATGGTTGTTTGCTGCCCTGTGAAGTTTGTAGAATTCTCTAAAAGTTACTGTGGAGGACTATAGATACCAAATTGGCAGAATAAGAGGAATGTGGGAAGAATTCCCTATTTAATAAATGGTGCTGAGATAATCACCTAGCACTATGTAGAAAATTGAAACTGGACCCCTTCCTCACATCATATACAAAAATCAACTCAAGATGAATTAAAGCCTTAAATGTAAAACTTGAAATTTTAAGAAACCCTTGAAGATAACCTAGAAAATACCATTTTAGACATGGGAACTAACTAAGATTTTATGATGAAAATACCAAAAGCAAAAGCAATCACAACAACAGCAAAAACTGACAAATGGGACCTAATTAAATATCTTCTTCACAGCAAAGGAAATATCAAGAGAGTAAACACACAACCTACAGAATAAAACAAAATATTTGCAAACTATGCTTTTGACAAAGGTCTAATATCTAGAATCCATAAAAAACTTAAGTTTACAAGAAGCAAACGACCTCCTTAAAAAGTAAACAAAAGGCAGCCGGGCGCGGTGGCTCATGCCTGCAATCCCAGCACTCTGGGAGGCCAAGGCGGGTGAATCACCTGAGGTCAGGAGTTCGAGACCAGGCTGGCCAACAGGATGAAATCCAGTCTCTACTAAAAACACAGTTAGGCCAGGCACGGTGGCTCACGCCTGTAATCCCAGCACTTTGGGAGGCCGAGGCGGGCGGATCACGAGGTCAGGAGATTGAGATTGTCCTGGCTAAGATCCCATCTCTACTAAAAATACAAAAAATTAGCCGGGCGTGGTGGAAGGCACCTGTACTCCCAGCTACTTGGGAGGCTGAGGCAGGAGAATGGTGTGAACCCGGGAGGCGGAGCTTACAGGGACCCGAGATGGTGCCACTGTACTCCAGCCTGGGCGACACAGCAAGACTCCGTCTCAAAAATAAATAAAGAATACATAAAATAATAAATAACTAATAAATAAATACACAATTAGCTGGGCGTGGTGGTGGGCACCTGTAATCTCAGCTTCTTAGGAGGCTGAGGCAGGAGAATCTCTTGAACCCGGGAGGCGGAGGTTGCAGTGCTCCGAGATTGTGCCATTGCACTCCAGCCTGGGCAACAAGAGTGAAACTCCTTCTCAAAAACAAAACAAAACAAAACAAAAACCTAGTAGACAAAAGGCTAGGAGTGGTGGCTCATGCCTGTAATCCCAGCATCTTGGGAAGCCAAGGAGGGAAGATCACTTGAGGTCAGGAGTTTGAGACCAGCCTGGTCAACATGGTTAAACCTCATCTCTACTAAAAATTTAAAAATTAGCTGGGTGTGGTGGCAGGCACCTGTAATTCCATCCACTCAGGAGGCTGAGACAGGAGAATCATTTGAACCCAGGAGGCAAAGGTTGCAGTGTACTCAGATTATGCCACTGCACTTTAGCCTGGGTGACAGAGTGACGCTTCGTCTAAATTAAAAAAAAAAAAGTAAACAAAAAACATGAACAAACGTCTTTCAAAATAAGATATATATGTGGCTAACAAGCCTATGAAAAAAATACTCGTCACTACAGAAAAGCAAAGAAAAACCACAATGAGATACCTTCTCATACCAGTCAAAATGGCAGGGGCCGGGCGCGGTGGCTCAAGCCTGTAATCCCAGCACTTTGGGAGGCCGAGATGGGCGGATCACGAGGTCAGGAGATCGAGACCATCCTGGCTAACACGGTGAAACCCCGTCTCTACTAAAAAATACAAAAAACTAGCCGGGCGAGGTGGCGGGCGCCTATAGTCCCAGCTACTCGGGAGGCTGAGGCAGGAGAATGGCGTGAACCCGGGGGGCGGAGCTTGCAGTGAGCTGAGATCCGGCCACTGCACTCCAGCCCGGGTGACAGAGCGAGACTCCGTCTCAAAAAAAAAAAAAAAAAAAAAAAAAAAAAAAAAAAAAAATGGCTGTGATTACAAAGTCAAAAAATAACAGATACTGGCAAAGTTTCAGAGAAAAGGGTATGCGCTGCTCCTGGGAGTGTAAACTAGTTCAACCATTGTGAAAAGCAGTGTGGCAATTCCTCACAGAACTAAAAACAGAATTGCCAATTTGACCTAGCAACCTCATAATTGGGTATATACCCAAAGAAACATAAATTATTCTGTCATAAAGACATGTGCACATGCATGTTCATTGCAGCAGTATTCACAATAGCAAAGACATGGAATCAACCTAAATGCCTATCAATGGTAAACTGGATAAAGAAAATATGGTATGGTAAGGTGTGGTGGCTCATGCCTGTAGTTCCAACACTCTGGGAGGCTGAGGCAGGTAAACTACCTGAGCTCAGGAGTTCAAGACCACCCTAAACAACGTGACAAAACCCTATCTCAACAAAAAAATACAAGAAGAAAAATTAGCTGGGCTTGGTGGCACACACCTGTAGTCCCAGCTGCTTGGGGGCTGAGGTAGACGAATTGCTTGAGCTGGGGAGGTTGAGGCTGCAGTAAGCCGAGATCACGCCACTATACTCCAGCCTGGGTGACAGAGTGAGACCCAGTCTCCAAAAATAAGTAAAATAAAACAAAATAAAAGATTTAATAGAAACAAAATATGGTACATAAACATCATGGAATACTGTGTTGCCATAAAAAGCGAACAAGATTATGTCATTTGCAGCAACATGGATGGAGCTGGAGACCATTATCCTTAGAAAACTAATGCAGAAAGAGAAAATCAAATGCATGTTCTCATTTATTAGTAAGAGCTAAATAATAAGAACACATAGACACAAAAAGGGGAACAACAGACACCCTTCTAGTTAAGGGTGGAAGACAAAGAGGATCAGAAAAATAATACCTGTGCTTAATACCTCAGTGACAAAATAATCTGCACACCAACCCCCCGACACAATTTCCCCTGTATAACAAACCTGCACATGTACTCCTGAATCAAAAATAAAAATTAAAACAAAAAAACTCTATGGGTGAAAGAGAGTGCAATGCAGGTGGAAGGACTGGTTTGTGCTACAGATAGTGGCCCAGGTGTGGCTCTACTCTGATTAATTTTTGGGTTCATGCTGGCTGATGAGATTATGAACAGGTTGTCTAGAACCCCACGTTGGTGGAAAAAACAGGTTGCAGCTGCAGCTTCAGTGTCTGGGGGTTGGGATACGCCAGGAGACTTGTAGACACTTGAGTGAGATTTGGCAGGAAACACTAGGATCAAAAATGCCGTAGTGAAATTCCTGAGGGTGGTACCTAGTTCTAAGAGGGGTGTGGATAAGGCAATGTCTAGTGGATATGCTTGTAAGAAGGTGGGAATCCTGTGATGGCAGCAGTGGAAAAAGGCGGTCTGTTCGCATGTTCTCACTCATAGATGGGAATTGAACAATGAGAACACTTGGACACAGGGTGGGGAACATAGATGGAGTGGGGAGAGTGGGGAGGGATAGCATTAGGAGAAATACCTAATGTAAATGATGAGTTAATGGGTGCAGCACACCAACATGGCACTTGTATACATATGTAACAAACTTGCACGTTGTGCACATGTATCCTAGAACTTAAATAAAAAAAGAAAGAAAGGAAGAAAGAAAAAGATGGTTTGTTATCAGAACTTTTTTCCTCTAAGTTTTTATCCTCTCTCACCCTGGGAGGAGACCTGAAATCACAGGGTAATGGGCAGTGTGACGGCCTGTGTAGAGAAAAGCAGAGCCTCCCATTCCCAGACACCCAGAGATCCATTCCAGACCAGGCCTCTGTGGTATCTCTCAGCTGGAACCAAATTTGTAGAGTTTGCTAAACACCAAGCCATTCTCCAACACCAACTCACTGTCTGACATTTGAATTCTGACACCACCCAGAGTCAGCACAGACCCTGACTCAGAGTTCAGTCTCACAACATTGTTCTTACTGCAGAAGCCAGTCACAAACCTCATGGGCCCATTTCTGCTTCTGAGCTACTGGTTAAAAACTGGAGACTCTCATAACCTTCCTCAAATTCAGTAATTTTATAGAGCTATTCACAGAACTCAGGAAAACACTGTAGTTACATTTATCAGTTTATTAGAAAAGATTAAATCCAGGAAAAGTCAAATGGAAGAAATGTATAAGGCCGGGCGCGGTGGCTCAAGCCTGTAATCCCAGCACTTTGGGAGGCCGAGGCGGGTGGATCACGAGGTCAGGAGATCGAGACTATCCTGGCTAACATGGTGAAACCCCGTCTCTACTAAAAATACAAAAAACTAGCCGGGCGTAGTGGCGGGTGCCTGCAGTCTCAGCTACTTGGGAGGCTGAGGCGGGAGAATGGCGTGAACCCGGGAGGCGGAGCTTGCAGTGAGCCGAGATCATGCCACTGCACTCCAGCCTGGGAGACACAGGGAGACTCCATCTCAAAAAAAAAAAAAAGAAATGTATAGAACAAAGAAAAGAGGTGGGGAGGCTGGGCATGCTGGCTCACACCTGTAATCTCAACACTTTGGGAGGCTGAGGTGGGCGACCACCTGAGGTTGGGAGTTCGAGACCGGCCTGAACAACATGGAGAAACCCCGTTTCTACTAAAAATACAAAAAAATTAGCTGGGCGTGGTGGCGCATGCCCATAATCCCAGCTATTCAGGAGGCTGAGGCAGGAGAATGGCATGAACCCCGGAGGCGGAGCTTGCAGTGAGCTGAGATTCCGCCACTGCACTCCAGCCTGGGCGACAGAGTGAGACTACGTCTCTAAATAAATAAATAAATAAATAAATAAATAAAATAAAATAAAATAAAATAAAATTCTCCATCCTTTGTGTGCTCCAGGAACAGTATCTAGAAAGAAACATCCTTCCCATAATGACTCAGATGCTCTCTTTTCTTACCTATCACATAGCCAGACACAGACTCTGCACATTGTCTCCTTTTTCTCATTAAAGAATAAATAAATAAATCAGACTGGGCGCGGTAGCTCACACCTGTAATTCCAGCACTTTGGGAAGCCAAGGCGGGCAGATCAAAAGGTAAGGAGTTCGAGACCAGCCTGGCCAATATGGTGAAACACGGTCTCTATGAAAAATACAAAAATTAGCCAGGCGTGGCGGTAGGTGCCTGTAGTCCCAGCTCCTTGGGAGCCTGAGGCAGAATAGCTCGAACCCAGAAGGTGGAAGTTGCTGTGAGCTAAGATCGTGCCATGCACTCCAGCCTGGGCGACAGAGCGAGACTCCATCTCCCATCGCACCTGGACTTTTTTTTTTTTTTTTTTTTTTTAATATGAGATGGAGTCTCACTCTGTTGCCCAGGATGGTGTGCAGGGGCACAATCTTGGCTCACAGCAACCTCTGCCTCCCGGGTTCAAGCGATTATCTGTCTTAGCCTCCTGAGAAGTTGGGATTACAGGCATCTGCCACTACTCCCGGCTAATTTTTGTATTTTTATTAGAGACAGAGTTTCACCATATTGGCCAGGCTGGTCTAGAACTCCTGACCTCGTGATTCACCCGCCTCGACCTCCGAAAGTGCTGGGATTACAGGTGTAAACTACTGTGCCAGGCCTGATAATCTACTTTTTAAAAAATTTAATTCGGCCGGGCACGGTGGCTCATGCCTGTAATCCCAGCTACTTGGGAGGCTGAGGCAGGAGAATCGTTTGAATCTGGGAGGCGGAGGATTACGTTGAGCCAAGATCACGCCACTGCACTCCAGCCTGGGCAACAACAGCGAAATTCCGTCTCAAAAAAGGAAAGAAAAAAATATTAATAATTCAAGCGCATTTTTTTCTTGTAAATTACTACATTGGGGAAACAAAATTCAGGCTTAACCAACTATAAACTACAATTAATCTCTGATTATATAAACGGGAAATTTCCATCGTGATTGTACAAATTAAGAAACTATGCAACTGTACATAACCCATTACTGAATTTGGATTTCTTCATTATGCCTCCCAGGTTCACGCCATTCTCCTGCCTCAGCCTCCCAAGTAGCTGGGACTACAGGCACCCACCACTATGCCCAGCTAATTTTTTTTGTATTTTAAATAGAGACGGGTTTTCACCGTGTTAGCCAGGATGGTCTCAATCTCCTGACATCGTGATCCACCCACCTCGGCCTCCCAAAGTGCTGGGATTACAGGCTTGAGCCACCGCGCCTGGCCACAATAATGGATTTTTTTAAAATTCTCAGATAATTCCCTCATGCTTTTTCCAGATAATTTTATTCTTCACCACAGGCTATTTTTTGGTTGTTTTTCTTTTTCTTTTTTTAATTAAAAAAAAAATTTTTTTTTACCGTTGGTTCATTTTGCCTGACATCATACAATATGTATTATTTTATTTCAAGCTTGTCTTATCTGGCAAGTTTATGAGCTATATCTAGAGAGTGTGATTTAGTAGTTCATTTTTTTCTATGGCTGGATGATATTCTCTTGTGTGAATGAGATACAATTTGTTCATCTATTTTTCTGGAGATGGATATTTAGTTTGTTCCCTGTTTTAAGCTATATGACCAAAAAGGCCTGTAAACATTCTTATACAGTTACTTTTTGATATATAATTAAATTCCTTTATTAGCATTTAAGTGACACCTCTTCACATTTCTTAGTGGTTTCTCTGGGGATTACTATATGCATCTATAACCTATCACGATCTACCTAGAGTTTATACTGTACTATTTTAATAAATGTAAAATATGAAAACCTTGCTGTTGAAGAGTTTCAATTAACACTTTTTATTCACATATTTTACATCTACACATTATATGTCTCACAATACTGTGTTATAATTTTTCCTTAAAGAGTCATAAGTCTCACAGAGAAATTGGGAGTAAATGGTATTTATAAATATTTGGAGGCAGATACTTTGGGGCTATTTAAATACACTATTTCTCCTTTAAATTTCACCCACAATTTTTGCATTTTTAAGTACATCTTGTCTACAGTAATTATTACTGTGGTGTCTTTGTGGTGATTTTCTATTTTGCATTATCTATCTATACTGATTAGTACTTGGAATTTTGTAAAACACTTTTTTTCTCTTTCTTTTTTTCTTATTTTTTTTCTCTATATGGATTCATGAATTTTTTTTATTCTCTAGGTTTTTAATCCAATGCTATGAATATGTATTGTGTTTTTCACATTTTTCCAGCTTGGGCTCATGGGAAGTCTTTCAGGTTGATTTTCTCTGACATGGTTGCTTCTGCTGTTTATAAACCACTTTTAAACTTTCTGACTTCACAATACTCTACCTTAATTCGGATTTTCCACTCCAGTGCTAGAGTTATCTATTATTACAAGTAGTCTTGCTTTTTTTATTAAAGAATAGTACTTAGAAACCATGATATGAGAGCTAGGTGTGCCCATTAATACTTGGGTGTCACTGCTTCTGCAACCTCTCAGCAAACAGAGTTTGGAAAGATGCATATTAATATTGACACCTGTATGAACACATCTCTCTTTTTCTCTCTCTCTCAATAGATATGTTATGAGACATGCATTTATCCAAATATTCTCAACTCCAATATACAATTATCTTTTTTTTCAACTTCAGTTAGAAGCAGGCACTAATTATATTACATATATGTACTAACATATAGAGTGCTTTTAAAAGTTGCTAATCTAGGCCAGGCACAGTGGCTCACGCCTGTAATCCCAGCACTTTGGGAGGCCGAGGCAGGATGATCATAAGGTCAGGAGATAGAGACCATCCTGGCCAACATGGTGAAACCCTGTCTCTACTAAAAGTGCAAAAATTAGCTTGGCGTGGTGGCACGTGTCTGTAATCCCAGCTACTCGGGGGCTGAGGCAGGAGAATCACTTGAACCAGGGAGTCAGAGGTTGCAGTGAGCCAAGATTGTGCCACTGCACTCTAGCCTGGTAACAGAGTGAGACTCCATCAAATAAATAAATAAATAAATAAATAAATAATAGCTAATCTATATGCTTATAGACAAGCAATACCTACCGGAACACAATGTTTGTGTTCAGTTCTTGAGTCTTGCAGTATTTAATCAAAATACTATTGTTCTACATGATTTACACCAAGTCCTTTTATTCCAATGTTTTTCAATAGGGTTGGGTGATACATTTCTAGTAAGGTTAAACTCTTCTTTTTACTGCCTGCATTTTGTCTGAATTTTCCCCAAATCCTTGTTGTTTATAATTTGCAGAGAAGAACATTTATTCTTTGTGATATATAGTTCCATAGGTTTTGAAAATTGTCTAGGGTCACATAGCCATCTTCACAGTACCACAAAAAACTGTTTCATTGCCCCCAAAATTATCTGATGCTTCCTATTCGTAATTAACTCTACCCTCATCTATTCTTTGGCAATCAGTGATTATTCTCTTTTTATTCTTCTTTTGTAGGGAGGTCTTTCTATGTTGCCCAGGCTGGTGTCAAAATCCTGGGCTCAAACAATCCTTTCACCTCAGCCTCCCAAAGTGCTGAGACTATACTCTTGAGCCATCAAGCGTGGCCTGATTATTATCAATCCCTACAATTTTATTTTCTACAATGCCATATAATTGGATTATATAATTTGTAGCCTTTCAGATTCTACTTTCTTCACTTAAAGAAATGCATTTGTGACTCATCTATACTGTGATGTCAATCAATAGTTTTTGTTTGTTTGTTTGCTTTTTACTGACAGCTAGGATTCTATTGTATGGATGCCCCGCTTTGTTTATTCATTCATTGAGAAGCATCTGGTTTACATCTAGCTTTTTGCAATTACAAATAAAGTGAGCAATAGACATCTACAAAAAGATTTCATTTCAACATTAATTTTCAGTTTGCTTTAGTAATGACCTAGTAGTGGGATGTCGTGGTAACATAATAAGTGTATGTTCAACTTTATAATAAGCCGCTAAAGTGTTTTCCAAAGTAACAGTATCATTTCATAGTTCTAGTTCTAGTTAACCCAAATTTTCTTCCGCATTGTCTTTGAAATTTTTCTTTTTATGATTGCTATTATCATAACTGTGTGCGATCTCATTGTTATTCATGCTTTATTTTTTTCCATTTCTGTTGGGAAACCCGAATTATACAATCAGTCCAGAAAGAAATGTATAAAATGCTTACACATTAGCCTTGGATTCTGGAAACGGACTTTCAGAAACCTGCTTTGCAATTAGAGCTTTACAAACATTAAAAAAAAAATTATAGTTTATTATCTGTGGTTTTCTTTTTCTTTTCTTTTCTTCTCTTTCTTTTTCTGAGACAAGGTCTTGCTCTGCTGCCCAGACTGGAGTGCAGTGGCACAATCTCAGCTCACTGCAACATCCACCTTTTGAGTTCAAGCGATTCTTGTGCCTCAGCCTACCAAGAACCTGAGATTACAGGCAAATGCCACCATGCCCAGCTAATTTTTGTATTTTCAGCAGAAACAGGGTTTTTCATGCTGGCTAGGCTGGTCTCAAACTCCTAACCTCAAGTGATCCATCTGCTTTGAATTTCATTTTCTTCCTTTCTTTTGAGAGAGATTCTGTCTCACCCAGACAGGAATGCAGTGGCATGCCTGCAGCTCACTGCAGCCTCAACCATCTGGGCCCAAGCAGTTTTTTTCACCTCAGCCTTCTGAGTAGCGGGGACCACACTCATGTGCCACCATGCTCAGTTAATGTATTATTATTATTTTTAGAGGTGAGGTCACACTATGTAGCCCAGGCTGGTCTCAAACTCCTGAGCTAAAGTAATCCTCCCACCTCAGCCTCCCAAAGTGCTGGAATTACAGATAGAAGTCATCACATCCACATTGAGGTTTTATTTTTTATATCAAAACATGAAAAACGGCATTGATGTCCATTAATAGAATTCAAGAAAATTTTATGCATATTTAAAAAGTAATTTCACTGGGCGCGGGTGGCTCACGCCTGTAATCCCAGCACTTTGGGAGGCCGAGGCGGGAGGATCATGAGGTCAAGAGATCGAGACCATCCTGGCCAACATGGCAAAATCTGTCTCTACTAAAAATACAAAAATTAGCTGGGCGTGGTGGCTTACACCTGTAGTCCCAGCTACTCAGGAGGCTGAGGCAGGAGAATCACTTGAACCCAGGAGGCAGAGGTTAAAGTGAGCCGAGATTGCACCACTGCACTCTAGCCTGAAGACAGAGCAAGACTCTGTCTCCAAAAAAAAAAAAAAAAAGAAATTTCAAAAGCAAATACTAAAATTGATAACAAGTTGAAATAAATAAAAATAACTAAATATTATATGGATAATATGACCAGAAAGAAAGACATTTAATTTTCCTGGCTTTATTTATTTAATTTATTTATTTTCTTTCTTTATTTATTTTTGAGACGGAGTTTCACTCTTGTTGCCCAGACTTGAGTGCACTGGCATGATCTTGGCTCACTGCAACCTCCAGCTACTGGGTTCAAATGATTCTCCTGCCTCAGCGTCCCCAGTGGCTGGGACAACAGGCATGCGCCACCATGCCTGGCTAATTTTGTATTTTTAGTAGACACAGGGTTTCTCCATGTTGGTCAGGCTGGTCTCGAACTCCCAACCTCAAGTGATCGGCCTCCCAAAGTGCTGGGATTACAGGTGTGAGCCACCACACCCAGCCTGAATTTATTTATTTATGTACATTTTATTTTGCTTTAGGTTCTGAGATACATGTGCAAAACCTGCAGGTTTGTTACATAGGTAAATGCGTGCCATGGTGGTTTGCTGCATCTATTCACCCATCACCTCAGTATTAAGCCCCACATTAATTAGCTATTTGCCCTGATGCTGTCCCTCCCCTTGACCCTCTGACAGGCCCAAGTGTATGTTGCTCCTCTTTCTGTGTCCATGTGTTCTCGTTGTTCAGCTCTCACATCTGAGTCAGAAATGTAATGTTCGGTTTCCTGTTCCTGTGTTAGTTTGCTGAGGATGATGGCTTCCTCATTCATCTTCCTGCAAAGGACGTGATCTCATTCTTTTTGTTATGGCTGCATAGTATTCCATGGTGTACATGTACCAAATTTTCTTTAGCCAGCCTATCATTGATGGGCATTTGGGTTGGTTCCATGTCTTTACTATTGTGAATAGTGCTGTAATAAACGTAAGTGTGCATGTATCTTATATTCCTTTGAGTATATACCCAGTAAAGGGATTGCTAGGTCAAATGACATTTCTGGTTCTAGATCCTTGAGGAATTGCCACACTGTCTTCTACAATGGTTTAACTAATTTACATTTCCACCAACAGTGTAAAAGCATTCCTGTATCTCCACAGCCTCACAAGAATCTGTTGTTTCTTCACTTTTTAATAATCACCAATCTGACTGACATGAGATGGTATCTCATTGTAGTTTTGATCTGCATTTCTCTTATGATCAGTAATATTGAGGTTTTTTAGTAATATTTCATCAGTAATATTGAGTTTGTTGGCTGAATGGATGTCTTCTTTAGAGAAGTGTCTATTCATGTCCTTTGCCCACTTTTTGATGGGATTGTTTGTTTTTTTCTTGTAAATTTGTTTAAGTTTCTTGTAAATTCTGGATATTAGACTGTTGTCAGATGGGTAGATTGCAAAAATTTTCTTCCATTCTATAGATTGCCTGTTCACTCTGATGATAGTTTCTTTTGCTGTGCAGAAGTTCTTTTGTTTAACTAGATCTCTTTGTAAATTTTTGCTTTTCTTACAATTGCTTTCAGCCATTTCATTATAAAATCTTTGCCCATGCTTATGTCCTCAATGATATTGCCTAGATTTTCTTCTAGAGTTTTTATGATTTTGGGTTTTACATTTAAGCCTTTAATTCATCTTGAGTTAATTTTTGTATAAGGTGTAGGAGAGGGGTCCGGTTTCAGTTCTCTGCATATGGCTAGCCAGTTTTTCAGCATCGTTTATTAAATAGGGAATATTTTCCCCATTGCTTGTTTCTGTCAGGTTTGTCAAATATCAGATGGTTGTAGATATGTGTTCTTATTTCTGAGATCTCTATTCTGTTTCATTGGTCAATGTGTCTGTTTTTGTACCAGTACCATGCTGTTTTGGTTACTGTAGCCTTGTTGTATAGTTTGAGGTCAAGTAGCATGATGCCTTCAGCTTTGTTCTTTTCACTTAGAATTTTCTTGGCTATGCAGGCTCTTTTTTGGTTCCATATGAATTTTAAAGTAGTTTTTTCTAGTTCTGTGAAGAATCTCAGTGGTAGTTTGATGGGAATAGCATTGAATGTATAAATTACTTTGGGCAATATGGCCATTTTCATGATATTGATTCTTCCTATCCATGAGGATGAAATGTTTTTCCATTTGTTTGTATCCTGTCTTATTTCCTTGAGCAGTGGTGTATAGCTGTTTTTGAGGAGGTCCTTCACATCCCTTGTTAGCTGTATTCCTAGGTATTTTATTCTCTTTGCAGCAATTGTGAATGAGAATTCATGCATGATTTCACAATCTGCTTGTTTATTGTTGGTGTATAAAAATACTTGTAATTTTTACACATTGATTTTGTATCCAGAGACTTTGCTGAAGTTGCTTATCAACTTAAGGAGTTTCGGTGCTGAGACAATGGGATTTTCTAGTTACAGCATCATATCATCTGCAGAGACGATTTGACTTCCTCTCTTCCTGTTTGAACACCCTTTCTTTCTTTCTCTTGCCTGATTTTCCTGGCCAGAACTTCAAATACTATGTTGAACAGGAGTGGTGAGAGAGAGTGTTTTGTCTTGTGCTGATTTTCCAGAATGTTTCCAGGTTTTGCCTATTCAATATGATATTGGCTCTGGATTTGTTATAAATAGCTCTTATTATTTTGAGGTATGCTTTTTCAATACCTAGTTTATTGAGAGTTATTAACATGAAGGGATGTTGAATTTTATTTTTTGTTTGTTTTTTTGAGACAGAGTCTCACTCTGTTGCCCAGGCTGGAGTGTAGTGGCACAGTCTTGGCTCACTGCAACCTCTGCTTTTTGGATTCAAGCAATTCTCCTGCCTCAGCCTCCCCAGTAACTGGGATTACAGGCACCCACCACCACGCCAGGCTAATTTTTGTATTTTTAGTAGAGATTGGGTTTCACCATGTTGATCAGGCTGGTCTCAAACTCCTGACCTTGTGATCCACCTGCCCGAGCCTTCCAAAGTGCTGAGATTACAGGTGAGAGCCACCACGCCCAGCCAAGGAAAGTTGAATTCTATTGAGGACTTTATAATTATTATTATTACTATTATTGTCAGTTGAGAGAGAGTCTCGCTCTGTCACCCAGGCTGGAGCGCAGTGGCATAATCTCAGCTCAGCACAACCTCCACTTCCCAGGTTCAAACAATTCTCCTGCCTCAGCCTCCCGAGTAGCTGGGATTACAGGCACGCACCACCATGTCCGGGTAATTTTTGTGTTTTTAGTAGAGACAAGGTTTCACCATATTGGTCAGGCTGGTCTCGAACTCCTGACCTCATGATTCACCCACCTCAGCCTCGCAAAGTGCTGGGATTACAGGTGTGAGCCACCGCCCTGCCCTTATTGAAGACTTTTACTGCATCTATTGAGATAACCATGTGGTTTTTGTTATTGGTTCTGTTTATGTGATAGCTTACATTTATTGATTTGTGTATGTTAAATGAGCTTTGCATCCCAGTGATGAAGGTGACTTGTTTGTGGTGGATAATTCTTGATGTGCTGCTGGATTTGGTTTGCCAGAATTTTATTGAGGGTATTCATATCAATGTTCTTCAGAGATATTGGTCTGAAGTTTTCTTTTTTTGTTGCATCTCTGGCCAGGTTTCCATGTCAGGATGATGCTGGCCTCATAAAATGAGTAGGGAGGAGTCTCTTCTTTTAAATTGTTTGGAATAGTTTCAGAAGAAATGGTACCAGTAGTATAAGAGTTATTAAGCGATTATTTTAGGCAGTTAGCAAGGGTAAAAAAGTTCTCAGTGAAATTTTTCTCTAATAGAAAGCACCCAAAAACCATTTCTTTTCTAACATAAAGCAGCCTGAAAAGTCAAGCTGCAAGCATAAATAAGCAAGCTGAAAGTCTGCATAGATGAATGCTGGCAGCTGTACTAAAAGCCAGGACCACTCAGTATGGCAATACCCTCTTCCTTTTGTTTGTCCCCAGTGTGCAGTTGTCCTGGAGCCAGCCAGATAGAGGCAACATTTGCATAATAAAAGATTGGGATGGGAAGGCCAGTTTTTTTGCAAGCTGTGTAAATGGTACACCTGGCCAAATGTGATATGTAAATCCATCACCCCCTTCTCAAGCCTTTCTAAAAAATCAGTTGTATCCTGTTCCAAACCTGGAAACTTCTTTGGCTCTCCACTTTCTCTGCATAAGGAAGCTGTCTTTCTCCCGCTCTTCTTTCTTTTATCTATTAAACTTTCTGCTCTTAAGACCCACTCCGTGTGTGTGTTCGTGTCATTAATCTTCTCAGCATGAGATAATCAACCCCAGGTATTTACCCCACACAACGATGCTGCTTCAACAGCTCCTTTTTACCGCTGGTAGAATTCAGCTGTTAGTCCATCTGGTCCTGGGCTTTTTTGGCTGTTTTTTTGGTTGGTAGGTTATTTATTACTGCCTAAATTTCGGAACTTGATTGGTCTGTTCAAGGATTCAACTTTCCTGGTTTAGCCTTGGGAGGGTGTATGTGTCCAGAAATTGATTCATTTTTTCTAGATTTTTTGGTGTATTTGCATAGAGGTGTTTATGATAATCTCTGTTAGTAGTTTGTACTTTTGTGGGGTTGCTGGTGATATCCCATTTATCATTTTTTATTGTGTCTATTTGATTCTTCTCTCTTTTCTTTTTTATTACTCTAGCTAGCGGTGTTGTAGCAGGACAGGTCACAGACAAAACCCCTCAGACACCTAGTTAAAGAAGGAAGGGCTTTATTCGACCGGGAGCTTTGGCAAGACTCACGTCTCCAAAACTGAGCTCCCTGGGTGAGCAATTCCTGTCCCTTTTAAGAGCTTATAACTCTAAGGGAGTCCATGTGAGAGGATCCTGATTGTGTGAGAGGGTCGTGATGGATTGAGCAAGCAAGGGTACATGACTGGGGGCTGCATGCACCAGTAATCAGAATGGAACAGAACAGGACAGGGATTTTCACAATGCTTTTCCATACCATGTCTGTAATCTATAGATAACATAACTGGTTAGGTCAGGGGTCGATCTTTAACCAGGCCCAGGGCACAGCGCCGGGCTGTCTGCCTCTGGATTTCATTTCTTCCTTTTAGTTTTTACTTCTTCTTCCTTTGGAGGCAGAAATCGGGCATAAGACAATATGGTCGCCTCCTTTAGTGTATGTATTTTATTAATTTCTTTAAAAAAAAAAAAAAAAGGCCAGGCACGTTGGCTCACGCCTGTAATCGCAGCACTTTGGGACGGTAAGGTGGGTGGATCACAAGGTCAGGAGATTGAGACCATCCTGGCTAACATGGTGAAGCCCTGTCTCTACTAAAAGTACAAAAAATTAGCCAGGTGTGGTGGTGGACGCCTGTAGTCCCAGCTACTGGGGAGGCTGAGGCAGGAGAATGGCTTGAACCCGGGAGGCGGGGGTTGCAATGAACTGACATGGTGCCACTGCACTCCAGCCTGGGCAAAAGGGTGAGACTACATCTCAAAAAACAAAACAAAAACAAAAAACAGATTCTTGGTCAGGCACGGTGGTTCATGCCTGTAATCCCAGCACTTTTGGAGGCCAAAGTGGGTGGATCACTAGGTCAGGAGTTTGAGACCAGCCTAACCAACCTGGTGATACCCCATCTCTACTAAAAACATAAAAATTAGGGCCAGGCGCAGTGGCTCACGCCTGTAATTCCAATACTTTGAGAGGCCGAGGTGGGCTGATCACCTGAGGTTGGGAGTTTGAGACCAGCCTGACCAACATAGAGAAACCTCGTCTCTACTAAAAACACAAAATAAGCCAGGCATGGTGGCACATACCTGTAATCCCTGCTACTCGGGAGGCTGAGTGAGGAGAATTGCTTGAACCTGGGAGGTGGAGGGTGCAGTGAGCCGAGATTGCGCCATTGCACTCCAGCCTGGGCAACAAGAACAAAACTCTGTCTCAAAAAAAAAAAAAAAAAAAATTAGCCAAGCATGGTGGCGCATGCCTGTAATTCCAGCTACTCAGGAGGCTGAGGCAGGAGAATTGATTGAACCTGGGAGGCAGAGGTTGCAATGAGCCGAGATCTCGCCATTGCACTCCAGCCTGGGCAATAAGAGTGAGACTCCATCCCAAAACAAAAACAAAAACAAAAACAAAAACAAAACAAGACAAAACAAAAACAGCTCCTGAATATATTGATTTTTTGAAGAGTTTTTCGTGTCTCTATCTCCTCCTGTTTTGCTCTGATCTTAGTTATTTCTTTTCTTCTGTTAACTTTTAAATTAGTTTGCTCTTTCATCTCTAGCTCTTTTAGTTGTAATGTTAGGGTGTTGATTTGAGATCTTTCTAGCTTTTCAATGTAAGCATTTAGTGCTATAAATTTCCCTCTTAACACTGCTGTAGCTGCATCCCAGAGATTCTGGTATATTGTCCTTTTGTTCTCATTGACTTCAAAGAACTTCTTGATTTCTGCCTTAATTTCATCATTTACCCAGAAGTCATTCAGAAGCAGATTGTCCAATTTCCATGTAGTTGTTTTGTTTTGAGTCAGTTTCTTAATCTTGAGTTTTAATTTGATTGCACTGTGGTCTGAGAGACAGTACAATATAGTTTTAGTTCTTTTGCATTTGCTGAAGAGTGTTTTACTTCCAATTATATGATCAATTTTAGAGTAAGTTACATGTGGCACTGAGAAGAATGTATATTCTGTTGTTTTGGGGTGGAGAGTTCTGTCAATATCTATCAGGTTCACTTGGTCCAGAGCTGAGTTCATGTCCTGAATATCTTTTTTTTTTTTTTCTTTTGAGACAGACCCTTGCTCACTGCAACCTCCACCTCCAGGATTGAAGTGATTCTTCTGCCTGAGCATCCTGGGTAGCTGGGATTACAGGTGCATGCCACTATGCCTGGCTAATTTTTGTATTTTTAGTAGAGATGGGGTTTCACCATGTTGGTCAGGCTGGTCTTGAACTCCTGACCTCATGATCCACCTGCCTTGGCCTCCCAAAGTGCTGGGATTACAGGTGTGAGCCACCACACCTGTCCCCTGAATATCTTTATTAATTTTCTTTCTCATTGATCTGTCTAATATTGATAGTGGGGTGGTGATGTCTCCTGGTATTATTGTGTGGAAGTCTAAGTTTCTTTGTAGGTCTACAAGAAATTGTTTTATGAATCTGGGTGCTCCTGTATTGAGTGCATGTATATTTAGGATAGTTAGGACTTCTTGTTAAATTGATTCCCTTACCATTATGTAATGCCCTTCTTTGCTTTTTTTTGATCTTTGCTGGTTTAAAGCTTGTTTTGTAGGAAACTAGGGTTGCAACCTCTGCTTTTTTTCTGCTTTCCATTTGCTTGGTAAATTTTTCCTCATCTTTTTTATTTTGAGGATAAGGGTGTCTTTGCATGTGAAATGAGTCTAGGCCTTGTGATGATGAATTATCTCAGCATTTACTTGTCTGAAAAGGATTTTATTACTCTTTTGCTTATGAAGCTTAGTTTGGCTGGATAAAAATTCTCGGTTGAAAATTATTTTATTCCATAATGTTGAATGTTGGCCCCCACTTTCTTCTGCTTGTAGGGTTTCAGCTGAGAGATCTGCTTTTAGTCTGATGGGCTTCCCTTTGTAAACGACCTGACCTTTCTCTCTGGCTGCCCTTAACATTTCTTTCTTCATTTTGACCTTGGAGAATCTGAGGATTATGTGTCTTGGGGTTGATCTTCTCATAAAGTATCTTACTGAGGTTCTCTGTATGTTCTGAATTTGAACGTTGGCCTGTCTTGCTAGGTTGGGGAATTTCTCCTGGATGATCTGCTGAAGTATGTTTTCCAACTGGGTTTCATTCTCCCTGTCTCTTTCAGGAACTCCAATCAGTCATAGGTTTGGTCTTTTTTTCTTTTTTTTTTTTTTTGTAGATGGAGTTTCACTCTTGTTGCCCAGGCTGGAGTGCAATAGCGCCATCTCAGCTCACTGCAACCTCTACCTCCTGGGTTCAAGCAATTCTCCTGCCTCAGCCTCCCGAGTAGCTGGGACTACAGGTGTGCACCACCACACCCAGCTAATTTTTTTGTATTTTTAGAAGAGACAGGATTTCACCATGTTGGTCAGGGTGGTCTCAAACTCCCAACCTCAGGTGATTCACCCACCTTGGCCTCTCAAAGTGCTGGTATTACAGGCATGAGCCACTGCACCCAGCCGGGTTAGTCTTTTTACATAGTCCCACAGTTCTCAAAGGTTTTGTTCATTCCTTTTTTATCTTTTTTGTCTAATCTTGTCTGCCTACCTTATTTCAGCAAGATAGTCTTTAAGCTTTGATATTCTTTCTTCTGCTTGATTGCTTTGGCTACTGATACCTGTGTATGCTTCACAAATTTCTTATGCTGTGTTTTTCAGCTCCATTAGGTTATTTATGTTTCTCTCTAAACTGGTTATTCTAGTTAGCAACTCCTGTAATCTTTTACCGTGGTTCTTAGCTTCTTTGCATTGGGTTAGAACATGCTTCTTTACCTCCTTGAAGTTTATTACCTACCTTCTGAAGACTACTTCCGTCAATTTATCAATCTTTTTCTCTGTTCAGATCTGTGCCCTTGCTGGAGAGGTGTTGTGATCATTTGGAGAAGAAGCACTTTGGCCTTTTGTGTGTTCAGCATTTTTTGATTGATTCTTTCTCATCTTCATGAGTTTGTCCGGTTTTGATCTTTGAGGCTGCTGACCCTTGGATGAAGTTTTTGTCGGGACTTTTTTTGCTGATGTTGTTGCTGTTACCTTCTGTTTGTTTTTCTTTCAATAGTCAGGTTCCTCTTCTGTAGAGCTGCTGTGTTTTGTTGGGGGTTCACTTCAGGCCTATTCGTCCAGGTCACTCCTGCATCTGAAGAAGCCCACAGAGGAGGCTGGAGAACAGCAAAGATAGATGCCTCCTCCTTCCTCTGGCATTTCTGATCTTGAGGGACAGCGACCTAATATCAGTAGGAACACTCCTGTATAAAGTATCTGGAGACCCCTATTGGGGGTCTCACACAGTTGAGGGCATGGGAACCAGGAACCATTTAAGGAAGCATTTTGGCTGTCCCTCGGTGGAGGGGGTGTGCTGTGCTGAGGGGAAACCCACTTGTCTGGGCTGCCTGGATTCTGGCAACCTCTCCCCATAGCGGGTCAGGCCCAGGAAGATCAAGGTTCTGTCCCTGAGCTCCCAGCTGGATTTGTTGGAGCTTCTGCAGGGAGGCCCCACTCAGCAAGAAGGGATGGATTGAGGTCTGGCCTAAAGAGGCAGTCTGGCCATTGTCTGCAGCAGCTGGTGTGCTGTGCTGTGGGGAATACCTCTTGGGACCAAGTTGTCTAAACTCCCTGGCTCCAACAGGGGAATAGCATGGACTGCAGCTAGAGTGATGACTGCCACCCTCCCCTGCACCCAGGGGCTTAGTGTCTTTGGTAGCTAGCAGCTGCAGTGATGGCTGTTGCCCCTCCCCCAGGGAGTTCAGATGGCTTAGACAGCAGGCAGCCACAGTATGTAGCCCAGTCTGGTCTCAAACTCCTGGGCTCAAGTAATCCGCCCACCTCAGCCTCCCAAAATGCTGGAATTACAGGCGTGAGCCATCACATCCACACTGAGGTTTTATTTTTTTTTATCAAAATATAAAAAAGAGCATTGACATTCATTAATAGAATCTAAGAGAATATTATGCAAATTTAAAAAGTAATTTCAAAAGCAAATACTAAAATCGAAAGCAAATTAAAATAAATAAAAAATAACTAAATATTGTATAGATAATATGACCAGAAAGAGAAACATTTAGTTTTCATGACTTCGAAGTGAAGTTTACCAATGGGATATTTTTAGTGGAGAAGATTCTATTTCCATAAGAAATTCAAAATGAGATAATTTCCAGCTTTTAGAAACTGATGCAAAATATATAAATATAGAAAGACTCTAAGATATGTAGTACTACTTGACGTAAAAACTGGGCAAACTCAGCAAAAGGAAAATTTTTTTTTTTTTTTTTGAGACGGAGTTTTGCTCTTATTTGCCAGGCTGGAGTGCAGTGGCACGATCTTGGCTCACTGCAACTCTGCCTCCCGTGTTCAAGCAATTCTCCTCCCTCAGTCTCCCAAGTAGCTAGGATTACAGGCACCCACCACCATGCCCAGCTAATTTTTTGTATTTTTAGTAGAGACAGGGTTTCACCGTGTCAGCCAGGATGGTCTCAAACTCCTGACCTCAGGTTATCCGCCTGCCTCAGCCTCCCAAAGTACTGTGATTACAGGCGTGAGCCACCGCACCCGGCAGCAAAAGGAAATTTAAAGTTAATCTCAAGTGTCAGAATAGATACAGAAGTTCTAATAATATAATATTAAATGGAATCCAGAATTTTATTAAAAATAATATGTTGTATATTTATGCATTGTTATTAAACTGTAAATGCAATTAAACATAAAAAATCTTTTTTTTAATTTAATTACATAAAAGGTTAAAAAGTGAGCTAGGCGTGGTAGCTCACACCTGTAATCCCAGCACTTTGGGAGGCTGAGGCAGGCGGATCACCTGAGGTCAGAAGTTCAAGAACAGCTTGGCTAACATGGTCAAACCTGGTCTCTACTAAAAATACGCAATTAGCTGGGCATGGTGGTGCATGCCTGTAATAGCAGCTCCTCAGGAGGCTGAGGCAGGAGAATCGCTTGAACCCAGGAGGCAGAGGTTACAGTGAGCCGAGATCGTGCCATTGCACTCCAGCATGGGTGACAAGAGTAAGACTCCATCTCAAAAAAAGAAAAAAAAGAAAAAAAAGGCTGGGCGAGGTGGCTGAAGCCTGTAATCCCAGCACTTTGGGAGGCCAAGGTGGGTGGATCTCGACGGCAGGAGATGGAGACCATCCCCGCTAACATGGTGAAACCCCGTTTCTACTAAAAATACAAAAAATTAAGCCGGGCGCGGTGGCTCAAGCCTGTAATTCCAGCACTTTGGGAGGCCGAGACGGACGGATCACGAGGTCAGGAGATCAAGACCAATCCCGGCTAACACGGTGAAACCCCGTCTCTACTAAAAAATACAAAAAACTAGCCAGGCAAGGTGGCGGGCGCCTGTAGTCCCCGCTACTCGGGAGGCTGAGGCAGGAGAATGGCGTAAACCCGGGAGGCGGAGCTTGCAGTGAGCTGAGATTCGGCCACTGCACTCCAGCCTGGGCGATAGAGCGAGACTCCGTCTCAAAAAAAAAAACAAAAACAAAAACAAAAAATACAAAAAATTAGCCGGGTGTGGCGGCGTGTGCCTGTAGTCCCAGCTGCTGGGGAGGCTGAGGAAGGAGAATGGCGTGAACCCAGGAGGCAGAGCTTGCAGTGGGCCGAGATTGCGCCACTGCACTCCAGCCTGGGTGACAGAGGGAGACTCCGTCTCAAAAAAAAAAAAAAAAAAAACCAAAGTGACCATTCTCTGTGATTGTGAAAGCAGCATTGTCTAAACAGATGTGAATTTGCATCTACATTTATCTACACATACATTTATATAGTGTCTGTCTGTGTGTTCTTCATCCATCCATTTAATGTATAAAAAGGATGGATTTAAAATAGAGAGTGATTTAAAAAAGCATTTGAAATGTATTATCAAAGTTAGTTTATTATATTGTCTAGATATGTATATGTTCTCTCACAAAATATAAAATAAGATTATTGTATCAACTCTTCCAGATAATTTAATAAAATATTTTAAAACTATGCGGCTGGCCTGGCCCAGTGGCTCACGCCTGTAATCCCAGCACTTTGGGAGGCCGAGGCGGGTGGATCACAAGGTCAGGAGATTGAGAACATCCTGGCTAACACAGTGAAACTCTGTCTCTACTAAAAATACAAAAAATTAGCCGGGCATGGTGGCGGGCGCCTGTAGTCCCAGTTACTCGGGAGACTGAGGCAAGAGAATGGCGTGAACCCAGGAGGCGGAGCTTGCAGTGAGCTGAGATTGCCCCACTGCACTCCAGCCTGGGCAACAGAACGAGATTCCGTCTCAAAAAAAAAAAAAGCTGTGTGGCTAAGATTATTAGCTGAAAATGGGAAAGAATATATTTATTTGCACAAATAATAAAAATGCTACTTAAACTGAATATAAAATATAAAAATATGACTGAAAAAGGCAAATAATGTACATTATCTAAAAAATGTGCTACAAGAGTTATGCAGCATACAGGAATCATATGTAAATATCAACTATTTATATGTATTTTTTGAGACAGGATCTCACTCTATCAGTTAGGCTGGAGTGCTGGGGTTTGATGGTGGCAGGAGCAACCACACCTTATCTAGCTATAGACATTTTAAATAATTCCAGTGTGAAATACTAAATATAATTCAAAATGTATTCTCCTTATATGCAGTGAGGTGAACAGTTTCAAGATCTAAACGATGAGTGAAAAAGAATTCCAACAACCCGTGGCATGATAATGCAAATAGTTCACGTGTGCAGCACTCTCGCTGTGCCAGCCTATGTTTAGAAGCATTTTAGATATTTTTGCGCATTAAATTATCATCAGAAATAACTCCTTCAGGTAAGTTTAATTATTCCCCATGTCACAGATAAAAAAGGTGACCGAATGGAAAAATATTCAGGGACGTATCCAAGGTCACCCAGATAGGGAGTGAGCTAAGGTGTGCTCTGACCTCCTCTCTGCTTCCCTGGCACAGACAGTGCCATTGTTCATTGATTAAACAACTCTCACTGAGCACCTGCCATGGGTTGAGCACTGTGCCTGGTACTGGGAACATAGTGGTGAACTAGACACAGCTCCCAGGAGCAAACGCTAAAGAAGTGAACAACAAACAGCAAGATTATTGCAGAGGCCAAGTTGCCAAGACATGCTGCTGCTATAAAGGATGGGCGTGCATAGGGCTATTGGGGGTGGGTTCTAGTTGGAAGGAGGAGGGTGGAGTAAACCTCCCCTGGAACAGCTGAGCCCAGACTGGAGGCTCCTGTCAGTGTGAGAATGTGGTTAGAGTCTGTCTCAGTTTCTTTCTATGCATCCCCTAAAATCTTTGGAATGTCTGAAATGAGAAGTGTCTTTTCCATGTAGGCACTGATCCTCACATACGTTAGAGAACAGAACTCTTGCTGTGCCCATGGCCAGGGAAAGGGGAACGATATCTCTCTACCTCGCGGGTGTTAGAGCACTTTGTCCTGCCAGGACACTCACCCTCGCCCCCACAAGGTACAGATGGCAACCAGGGTGCCGCATACCATCCACTGGCACGCCCAAAGGATGCTGAGTCCTGTAGGGGCCGTTGGCCTGAATAATGTTTCCTAGTCACAGAGTCTTTCTGATTTTCTCACTCACTGGCCCCGTGCCTCAGTTTCCCTCACTGTGGCACAAAGTCAACATCCCATTCCGCATGCTAGGTGACCCAGAGAGGTCACCACAGCCCATTAAATGGCTATAGCATATGAAAGTGGGAAGTGAGAATCCCTCCCTGCTCTGGGTCTTTTGCCCCAGGACAGAAGTTTATGAGGCCAGCTACCTGGAGAGGGCCACATCTCCTGCCTTGGGAACGTTGTTTCCAAATCGAGGTCACTACAGTTAAGGACCCCCAATGCACAGGAGTGGGATGGGGTAAAGCAACACCGCATTACAAGAGCCTTGGATCCACCCTGAAGAGTGAGAATCAAATTTAGACTCCTGTCTGAAGCTGACCATTCCGAAGAATTAGGGATGAGACAATGCTCTTGATTCAGGAAACAAGATTTTCTGGTGCTCGACTCTGTAGCTGTCCTGGGGACTTGTTTCCAACTATGTGCTTTAACTGAACCTAAGGGGATGGGGAACCCGGAAGGAACTCTGAAGCCAAGGGTGAGAGTCCTGCCTTCTGCCTCCCAAACTCCCTCCCCATTGCTGGACATTGGGCGGCAAAGTTTCTTTACAAAGAAGAAAAAATATCCAGAGACCAGGAAGGCTAATAAATGCTTACCAGGATTATCCAGCCTAACCATCACAACAGTCCTGCCACATTCGTCCTCTGGGACAGGTGAGGAAACTGAAGTTGGAGGAGGACACCTGGAGCCTGGTCGGGCAACGGGAAACCTGGAGCCCCAGAGGTCCCAGAATTTACCGCCCTCCAACCCCCTCTCTCCCTCCCGGCCCCAGGAGGCTTCATTCCCAGCTCATTCACTTGTCAATCACTCAGACTCTCTGGGCCTCCAGCCCTCCCTGAAGCCCCCGCACTCATCAGGTGACGGCCTCCCTGTGGGTGGCTGCCAGGCTGGGGATGGGGGTGTCTGTGCTTTCCTCGCCCAAGCTGAGAGTGGCCTCTTCCCAAGGGGTGGGCTTCCTCCTTGGTTGGCAGCCAGGAGTCTGGAGTGCAGGTGCCAGGCAGGCAGCACTGGGAGTGATCTGCGACTTGGCTGGAGGCAGAAGGAGCAGCCCCTCGGGGACCAGAGCGCCTTTGCAAGGTGGGCTCGCCGCACACTGCTCCTCTTCTGTGGCCCCGGGACCTCTCCTAGAAGACCCTCCCCATCTCAGGGGACCTTGACCGCCAGCAGCCCCACACCTGCTACCTCTGCCTAGCATTGGGTGCGCCCCTCTAGGGGCAGATGGATCCCTTAGCCCAGCGGGCTTGACAGCAGGGTGGGGACAGTGGGGAGTCCACAGAGTGTCACCGCCTTCTGCTGGCAACCGCCAGGCAGGGGCTGGGCTCAGCTGACACCCTACATCCGCCCTCCAGATTCTGTTCTCTGACTTCGGCGAATCTGGCCAAGACATGGGGTCTGCGGCCTGGACTGTGGACGCCCCTGGGCCGGGCTTCCCGCGGGGGCCTCGCACTTGGGTGGGGCCCTGCGGCTCCAGGCGCCACACACACCAATGCGCCCGCTCTGGCTGTGAATTTCAGGGAGGGGCGGCAGCAGAGCCCGGGGGCTGGCTGCGTGGGGACTATCACCCGCCAGCGCCTTTTGCCACCCAGGCGCCCTTTCCAGTCCCTGCGTCGCCTGCAGGGCCGCCCCTCCTCCGCCAGCTGGTTCCTCCCCACTCGCCGCTCTCACGCCCCCCCGCGGCTCAGTGTCCCGGGCTCCAAGGCGAGGCCGCCCACGACTGCCACTGGCAGGGACAGCGGGGGCAAATTTCCCAGAGCGGGAAGCCGGCCCCAGCCAGCCCCACTGCAGGGATGGCTCCTAATTCGAGCCCCCGACACCCCAGCCCCGTCCGTCCAGCCCGCACCCTTCGTGGCTCGCTGCCCGCCCGCCCCGCATCCGCTGGGTCCCTCGGACTAGGGCCTCCTGAAGGGCGGGCGCAGCCCAGCGCCACCGAGCCGGGCCTGAGCCCAAACCCTAAACCCGGACCACAGGAACCCCGCCCTCTAGGAACCAGGACTGGCCCTCCTGGCGGGTAGTTGGGAACCTGGGTGTGTATCTGTAGAAACAATTGGTCAAAAGTGGCTTTTTGTTTTCCCAAAGGTAAAGACTCCTTTGTAATTATCTATTTTCTTCTTATTTACTTAAAACGGATAGAATCTCATTATTCAGATGTCCCCATAATTGCGTCAGTGAATTTGAGTACACTTTTTAAAGTTTTTCTTAGTTTGACTGGTCCTTTTGTTTGTTTCTATTTTAAGAAGAATTTTAAATTCTACCTAAAATTAGTAAAGTGAACTCCAAAGTATCTGAGACAGGTCTCAATTTAGAAAATTTATTTTGCCACGATTAAGGACATACCTGTGACACAGCCTCAGGAGGTCGCGACAACGCGTGCCCAAGGTGATTGGGGCACAGCTTGTTTTTGTACTTTTTTTTTTTTTTTTTTTTTGAGACGGAGTTTCGCCGTTGTTGCCCAGGCTGAGGTGCAGTGGTGCGATCTCTGCTCACTGCAACTTCTGCCTCCCAGGTTCAAGCAATTCTCCTGCCTCAGCCTCCCGAGTAGCTGGGACTACAGGCGCCCGCCACCACGCCCAGCTAATTTTTTGTGTTTTTAGTAGAGACGGGGTTTCACCGTGTTAGCCGGGATGGTCTCCATCTCCTGACCTCGTGATCCACCCGCCTCGGCCTCCCAAAGTGCTGGGATTACAGGCGTGAGCCGCCGTGCCCGGCCCTGATTTTATACATTTTAGGAGACAGGAAACATCAGTCAATATATGGAAGATGTACATTGTCCAAGAAGGTGGGAGAACTCTAAGCGGGGCGGGAGCTTCCAGGTCATAGGTAGATAAAGGACTAATGGTTGCAATTTTTCTGAGATTCCGATTAGCCTTTTACTGGGGTGTTTCCAGGTCTGTCTTTCCTAAGCTTACCCAAGAGAAACTTGACACCAAGTTTGTATAATTTTAATCTATTTTTGCCAAATTTTTGTCTATTTCATAACATACAACAACAGGTAATTTAACCAAAACCCTTATGGTTTTCTAGCACAATTATATTATAAGCTACACATATATTCTTAGCAAGGTAAAAGCAATAGAAACAATGATGATAAAATAACAACTTTTCTGTGCATGAATAGCCCTTCAGCTGGTGATATCACATAGCCCACTGTTGAGGTTCCGAATCCCACACCCAAAGGCAGTCAAACGATGGAAAATTGACTTGCACACATAGATCTGATTTACAGGTTGGTTGTTGACTCTCACACCATGATTCAGCAAACCTGTAAGGTTGTGACTTTACTGAAAAGACAAAGTTTGCAGGAAGAATAGAGGCTCTGATGCAGTCCACTGTTGAGATTGTGACTCGGGTACTCAGACTCAACATTCAGGAGGTGTTGACCCTCATACCTAGAACTGGGACGTGTGTGGAATTATTATTATTTTCCTTTTTTTTTTTTTTTTTTTTTTTGAGATGGAGTCTTACTCTGTCGACCAGGTTGGAGTGCGGTGGCGTGATCTTGGTTCACTGTAATCTCCACCTCCTGGGTTCAAGCAATTCTCCTTTCTCAGCGTCCAGAGTAACTGGGATTACAGGCATGAACCACAATGCCCAGCTAATTTTCGTATTTTTAGTGGAGACAGGGTTTCGTCATATTGGCCAGGCTGGTCTTGAACTCCTGACCTTAGGTGATCTGCCTGCCTCAGCCTCCCAGAGTGCTGGAATTATAGGTGTGAGCCACCACACCTGGCCATGTGTGGAATTATTAATCTCACTGCTGAATTTTCCTGCAGATATTATTGTGACATATGCCTCTCCAAGCACCTGAGTGATTTACTCTCCTGTGAGGTCTTAGCTGACAGATTGGATTGTGGCATATTGCTGCATCTGGCGCCTAGGTGATGGGACATTATTCGCCTGCCTTGGCACTACCTACTTGGGGCTTTGTGAATATGTCTGTGCTCATAACTAAGGTGATCTGATTCTCTTCTCTTACCTAGTCTCTGCTCACATGGGAGATAGTGACATATTGCTGGGCCCAATACCAAAGCGACATTACTCTTTGACCTTGACCGTCTTCTCAGAAAACATTGTGACATATTGTTGGGCCCACCACCAACATGATGTGAGTCTCCTGCATGGTCCTTGACCACAGAGATCATCCTGACATATCTCTGAAAGCTCAAAACTATTTGAAGCTATTATCTTGTTATGCCTGCTCTTTGCCCATAGGAGAGAATGTAACATTTCTGTGGGCCCAGCACCTAGTTGATATAAGTGTGCCTAGGCCATGCCTACAAAAGGAAGAATGACTTACCCATGGGTCCAGCACACAGGTGATTCCATTCTACTGCCTTGATTCTTGCCCACAAGAATCATTGTTACATATTTTTGGGCTCTCCCCCTGGATGATGTAAGACTCTTTTTCTTCCTGGGTCCTTTCCACAAAGAAGATTGGGACATCTCACTTGACCCAGCACCTACATGATGTGACTCTCATCTGATGCCTTGGCCCTTCCCACTGTACTGATTGTGACATATAGCTGGGCACAGCTTCTAGGTTATATGACTCTTCTCTTCTTCCTGAGTCCTGCCCACAGGGGGCATTGTGACATATCTCTAAACACTTCACCTAGATAACGGGACTCCTTCATCTGGGTCCTCCCCAAAGAGCCTATTGTGACATGTTTGGATCAAGCACCTAGGAGATGTTTCTCTTTTCTCCTACCTGTTACCTGTTACTGGCAGTGAATCCATATGGGTACAGGTCTGCAGCAACCTCAATTCTTACCTCCTCAGAAGAAAAGAACTCAAGTGAGGGGCATAAGGCAGAAGGAGAGACCAAGGCAAGTAATAGAGCAGGAGTGAAAGTTTATTAGAACAGGAACAAAAGGAAAAAAATTACACTTGGAAGAGGACCAAGTGGACGACTTAAAAGGCAAGTGCACGGTTTGACCTTTGGAGCTGGGGTTTTTATGTCGGCATACTTCTGGAGTCTTGCATTACTTCTCCCCAGTCACCCACCTCCTGAGATCTTTTTTTTTTTTCCCTCCTGAGATCTTATTGGGAAGCAGCTGATCACCAGTTTCAGCTGTTTTCTATCTATTAAGAGACTGCCTTTCACTAGCGCCAGCTGTGCTGTAACCAATTATTACTTTAGAGGGACAGCTAACAACTGCCTCACCTGACCATCACCTGATCATTGACTGACGCTCCTGGTGTGTGTGGGGGGCCCTCACTTGCCCTGTTCATACCTGACTAGCTACCTACTGTAACACTGCATGCATTGCGTTTGTGACATATAACAGTGTCCAATACCTAGGTGAAGTGACTCTGCTGCATGGGCCCTGCCCAACGGGGATATTGTGATATATCTTTACATTCATGATTTAGGTGATTTGCCTTTCTCTTCCTGCCAGACCCCTGCCAAAATGTGGGATGGTGACATATCACTGGGCCTAATGCCTAGGTAATGTGACTCTCGTCTTTTGCATGGGCCCCACGTATTCCGAGTACTGTGACATATCACTGGGCCAAACACCTAGAATATGGGAGGTGCTGGCCTGTGTACTGTAAACAGAACTTTAGCCCTACCACTCTCAAGAACCTCATGACATATCTCCGCATTTATCATCCAGGAGATGTGACTCTCCCCTGCTGCCTTCAGCTTCCCCACAGGGAAGATTGTGACATAACACTGACCCAGTAACAGGATGATGTGTTTCCTTTTCCTGGGCCTTGCTCACAGGGACCAGTGTGACATACCACTAGACCCAGCACCCAGATGCTGTGACTCTGCTGCCTGTGCCCTGCTTTCAGAACAGGATCGTAAAATATACCTGGCCGAGTACCCAGTGATGTGACTCTTCTCCCGGGTTCCTGCCATCAGAGAAGATTGTGAAAAATCCCTGACCTACCATCAAAGTGATGTGACTCTCCTGCTCACTCTCTATCCACAGGTGGGATTGAGAAGTATATCTTCATTCACAGGCATACCCAGCCAGCAATGAGGACTGTCATTCTCACAAATAGACAAAGACTTTTGGTTTGGTCCTAAGTGTCACATGTGGATGCAGTCCCCAGTCGAAATTGTGACTGTTATATTTGGATCTGGCCACAGGTGGCCAGATCACAGACACGGTGAGAACTCTCATACCTGGATCTAGCCAATAAGAGAGATGTTAGCTCTCATTCCTGGGCTTAGGACAATGGGTAAGATCATGAGTTTATACCAGCACATAGATCCAAGAGTGGGTTGTGGCTCTCAGGCATACCATCTAAAGCCCTCGGATGACACAAAGAGTGTGGTAACAGGGCCCACTGCACAGGTGAGATAGTGACTAGGGTATGCACGCCCAGTTCACAGTAAGAATTTTCACCCTCTTAAATAGCCACAGCCCACTGTTGAGGTTTTGAATCTCAAACGCGAAGGAGCTGAAAGTTAGAATTGTGACTCTCATATGAGGATCAGGTCCACAGATGAGATAGTGAACCTTGGACCAAGATTCAACACACCTGTGAGGCTGTGACTCTTCTACCAGGACACAGTCTAAGAACTGAGGCTCTCATGCACAAATCCAGTCTATCACTGAGATTCTGACTTGCATACTGAGACCCAACACTCAAGATCTTGACTATCATCCCTAGAGCTGGATGTGTTTGGGATTGTTTATCTCATCCCTGAATCTTTCTACAGGTGTGATTGTGGCATATGTTTTTGCCCATACCCTGAGTGATTTTAGTTTCCTGCCTGAGCCCAGCCCACAGATGGAACTGCAACATATACCGAGGCCAAGCACCAAGGTAATATGACTCTTCTCATCTGCCTGAACCTGTCACTTAGAAGTAATTGTGACATATTTCTGAATACCGACAGGAAAGATTGTGTCATATCACTGAGCCCAGCACCTAGGTGATGTGCTGCTTCTGCCGTAGTTCTCCCCACATAAAACATTGTGACATATTTCTGGGCCAATTACGTAAGTTAAATGAGTCTTTGCTTATGCCTGGATCTCGCCCTCAGAAGAACTTATAACATGTTGCTGGACCCAGCACCTAGGTAATTTGAGTCTTCTCTGCTGCCTGGCCCCTGCCAACAGAAGGGATTTTAAACTATTGTTTAACCTAGCACATACATTTTATGACTCACTTCTTTTGCTAAGCCCTGCTAACCATGGGAATTACAACATATTGCTGAAACCAGAATAATGCGACAATCCTCTCTTGCCTGGGCATTGCCCACAGTGGGTGTTGTTACATATTACTGGGCTCATCTTCTAAGTAATGTGACTGTCCTCTTCTGCTTGGGAACTGCCAACATGAAAGATTGTGACATATCACTAGGCCCAGATCCCAGTTGATGTGACTGTCTTTTTTTCTTGATCCCACTCATAGTGCAGATTGACATATTCCTGTCCTAGCATCCAAGTGATGTGACTCTTCTGCCTGGTTCCTACCTACAGGTGGGATTGTGACATACACCTGGCACCTGCTCACTGGAGCAATGATGACAGTCATACTTCAACCCACAAAACAGAAGAAATATTGATTCTCTCTGGTAGACTTACGGCAACAGGTAAAGTCTTCGTCTGTTACTTGTATGAAGGTCAGAGAAAATTACAATACTCATGCAAATTGTATACAGTTTTCAATTGTTGCAAAGAGTGTCATAACAAAGCCCAGCACACAGGTGAAATTTTGACTCTCAAATGTACACCCAGCCAATAGTTAGAATTTTTATCCACACACAAGTTTTTAGCCCACAGTTAAGATCCCATATCTCACATGTAAATGCAGTTCACAGTTGGAATTGTGACTGGTATATGTGGATCTAGCCACACATAGGATGGTGACTCACTTCTGAACCCAGCTGACAGGTGCAAGAATGACTCTAATACCTGGATGCAGCAAATTCGAGAGAGGTTGACTCTAATACCTGTGCTTAGGGCAACGGTACAATCATGGATCACACCAGCACGAGAGTCTCAGAGCAGATTGTGACTCTCAGGAATATTATACAAAGCCTTTGAGTGGTACACGGAGTGTCATAACAGTACCAATCACGGAGGTGAGATTGTGATTCTTACATGCACACCCACCCAAAAGTAAAAGTTGTCACCACATGGACACTGCTCACCTTAAGGTTCTGAGTCTTACACTAAGAGGCAGTTGAAAGTTAAAATTGTGAGTCTCATACATGGATCCCACTCACAGGTAGGGTGGTGACTCTTGGGAAAGAATTCAACATGCCCTTGAGCCTGTGACTTTCATACCAGGGCACAGTCCTTGGGTGGGATCGGGACTCTCACGCACGGATCCAATATATCATTGAAATGGTGAGTCATGTACTTGCACATAACGCACAGGAGATGTTGACTCTCATGCCTAAAGCTGGGACGTGTGCAGAATTGTAAATCTAACCACAGGACCTTCTTGCATATGTGATTTTTACATACCCATTTGCCTAGCATTTGAGTAATTCCACTCGTCTGTGTAGGCCAAGCCCTTAGATGGTGTTGTGACATGAATTGAGTCAAGAATCTAGGTGATGTAACTCTCCTTCCTGGGTGCTGCCCTCAAAGGAGATTTTGACATATTGCTGGGCCCAGCATATTAGTGGTGTGAATCTTTTCTCCTGCCTGGTTACTACACACTGGGAGCATTGTGGCATATCACTGGGCCCAACACCAGGTGATATGACTCTCCTACCATGTCTGGCCCCTGTCCACCTTAAGGATTGTGATGTATCAGTGGGCCCAGCACCCAGGTGAAGTGAATATCCTCTCCTGTTTGGCTTCTGCATACAGGAGGCATGGTGACATATTGCGGTGCCCAACATTATGATAATGTGATTTTACTGCATGGGCAGTGTTCACAGGACGGTATTGTGACATATAACTAGACCCAGCACCTAGATAATGTGACTCTCCTCTCCTGCCCAGGTCCTGCTTATAGAGCAAATTATGACATATTGCTGAGTCTAGCACCTAGGTGATGTGACTCTCCTGCCTTAGCCTTGCTCACAGGGGACTTTTCGACATATCTCTGGGTTCATCATCTAGATGATGTGACTCTCTTCTTCTGCCTGTGCTTTGCCCACAGGAAAGCTTGGACCACGTCACTTGGCTGAGCACCCAGGTAATGTGACTCTTTTTTTGTGCCTTGCCCACAGGGGACATTGTGACATTTCACTAGGCCCAGCATTTAGGTGATGTGACTGTCTTGCCTGGGTCCTGCCCATAGGGGAACTGTGAAATATTTCTGGTCCAGTGCCCAGGGGATGTGATACTGTAGCCTGGTCTCTGCTCCCAGGTGGAATTGTGACATATACGTATGCCCAGCTAACAGGGATGAGGAGGACTCTTATACCTGGACTCAGCTAATAGGAGAGATTGCAACTTTCATAGCCAACATTAGGGCCACCAGTAATGTCCTGGGTTTCCTAATTGTATGAATATCAAAAAGGATTACATCGCTTACTCATATTGCATAAAACACTTGAGTGTACAGAGAGTATTATAACAGGGCTCAGTATAGAGGTGAGATTGTGACTCTCCTATGCACACCCAGGCAACAGTTATAACTGTCACTTTCTCACATGGACACAGCCCGCTGGTAAGATCCTGAATCTGACTCATGAACACAGTGCACAGCTGGAATTGTGACTATCATATGTGGATACAGCCACCAGTCAAATTCAGACTCATGTATGAACTCAGCTCACAGGAATGGTGATAACTGTCATACCTGGATCCAGCCAATAAGAATTCATTCACAGTTTTCTAATGGCTCTACGAACAACAGAAATAAAAAAGGAATCTCTTGTATGCACTCATGGGGTACACTTATATGTAGAGAATTTTGCTGCCAACATTATATATAACAAAACTTTTGGCCGGGCGCGGTGGCTCAAATCTGTAATCCCAGCACTTTGGGAGGCCGAGATGGGCGGATCACGAGGTCAGGAGATCGAGACCATCCTGGCTAACACGGTGAAACCCCGTCTCTACTAAAAAATACAAAAAAACTAGCCGGGTGAGGTGGCGGGCGCCTGTAGTCCCAGCTACTCGGGAGGCTGAGGCAGGAGAATGGCATAAACCCGGGAGGTGGAGCTTGCAGTGAGCTGAGATCCGGCCACTGCACTCCAGCCTGGGCAACAGAGCAAGACTCCGTCTCAAAAAAAAAAACAAAACAAAAAAAAACAAAAAAAAAAAACACAAAACTTTCACCTTGATAGGTAAAAGATGAAGGCTAATGTGGGTGAGAAGTTTTAATGAAACATTTGTTGCCCCATAATATCAGAAACACAGTATCGATCCACTGCTTTTAACCTACTTCATAAGTTAAAAATAACTTCTTCAGAATAGGTTAAAGAGCATTGCCAGCAGGCCATTACTCTTCTGAATGGGCATCATCTGTTAGATCATTTTTTCCATGGCGAAGCATAAATGAAGCAATGGTCAGAAATGTATCCCCCAAAATAGGGCTCTATAGCAGATTCTTTTTTTTTTTTTTTTTTTTTTTTTTGAGACGGAGTCTTGCTTTGTCACCCAGGCTAGAGTGCAGTGGCCAGATCTCAGCTCACTGCAAGCTCCGCCTCCCAGGTTCACGCCATTCTCCTGCCTCAGCCTCCCATGTAGCTGGGACTACAGGCGCCCGCCACCTCGCCCGGCTAGTTTTTTGTATGTTTTAGTAGAGACGGTGTTTCACCGTGTTAGCCAGGATGGTCTCGATCTCCTGACCTTGTGATCCGCCCGTCTCGGCCTCCCAAAGTGCTGGGATTACAGGCTTGAGCCACCGCGCCCGGCCTCTATAGCAGATTCTAATGTAAAGGCTATGGTTACACAATAGGCATTAAATGTTCTAATTAAAGTTGTGCTAAATAATAAAATTTCTTTTGATTACTTACTGGATAAACAGAGAACTACCTGTACAGTTGCTAATACTTGTAGTTGCACAAGGTAGAATACATCGTGTATTACAGAGATGCAGTTGTAGGGGATTAATGAACAGGCTGCTTGGTTGGAATGAGTAGATCATTTATCTAGCTCATTATTTAATCTATTGGATTTCAGTTGGTTGTTCATGGGGATCTTGGCTAAGAAGCATGGTTTCAACTGTTTTATTTTTGGTTTTGTTTTGTTTTGTTTGTTTGTTTGAGACAAAGTCTTACTCTGTAGTCCAGGCTGGAGTGCAGTGGCATGATCTTGGCTCACCACAACCTCCACCTCCCGGGTTCAAGTGATTCTCCTGCCTCAGCCTCCAGAGTGGCTGGGATTATAGGTATGCACTTCTGCACCTGGCTAATTTTTAGTATTTTTAGTAGAGACAGAATTTCACCATGTTGGCCAGGCTGGTCTTGAACTCCTGACCTCAGGTAATCTGCCCACCTTGGCCTCCCAAACTGTTAGGATTACAGTTGTGAGCCACTGCACCCGGCCTGTTTCTACTTTTGGCATTATCCTCCTGGTAGTCAAAATAGTAGTCTCCCAGCCTGAGCGTGGTGGCTCATACCTGTAATCCCAGCACTTTGGGAGGCTGAGTTGGGTGGATCACCTGAGGTTGGGAGTTTGAGACCAGCGTGACCAACATGGAGAAACCCTGTCTCTACTAAAAATACAAAAAAATTAGCTGGGCGTGGTGGCGCATGCCTGTAATCTCAGCTACTCAGGAGGCTGAGGCAGGAGAATCACTTGAACCTGGGAGGTGGAGGTTGCAGTGAGCCGAGATTGTGCTATTTGACTGCAGCCTGGGCAACAAGAGTGAAACTCTGTCTAAAAAAAAAAAAAAAAAAAAATTGTAGTATCCCTACTGCACTGTATTCTCTCAAAAATTATAAATGTTTACATGCAGTCATCTCTAGAATGTCAAATAGTCTGTCGTTGACTGGACTGACAGAAGTCAAAGATATACGTGACTATGAAGACACCATAACCTGTGAATAACATTGTAAGGACAAAAACCCTAAATAATGGAAATTGAGAGTGGCACTAAGGCCCTGAGTTTTGGTCACACTCTGACCTACGTAAGAAATTTATCAAAAAGGAAGGGTTTTAAAAAACAAAGTTGGCAGGGTGCGGTGGCTCACCCCTGTAATCCCAGCACTTTGGGACGCCGAGGTGGGCAGATCACGAGGTCAGGAGATGGAGACCATCATGGCCAATAGGGTGAAAACCCATCTCTACTAAAAATACAAAAATTATCTGGGTGTGGTGGCGTGTGCCTGTAATCCCAGCTACTCGGGGGGCTGAGGCACGAGAATCGCTTGAACCCAGGAGGCGGTGGTTGCAGTGAGCTGAGATTGCGCTACTCCACTCCAGCCTGGCAACAGAGTGAGACTCCTCAAAAAAACAAAACAAAAGTTATTGGAGGCCATCATTCTAAACTGAGCTTGTATACTAGTTCCAAACAGACCAACCAAACCAAAATGAGTCACCTGTGCTAACTGTGACATAATCAAACTGAAAATTTAAGAAAATAGGTAGATCCTAAAACAGGCCAGGTTTATATTTTTCTTCCGGAAACAGCAGATTTCAACACAAGGAAGCCCCTTCGAACCCTTTAAAAAATAAATAATAGGCCAGACACGGTGGCTCACACCTATAATACTAGCACTTTGGGAGGCTGAGGTGGGCGGATCACCTGAGGTCAGGAGTTCGAGACCAGTCTGGCCAACATGGTGAAACTCCGTCTCTACTAAAAATACAAAAATTAGCTGAGCGTGGTGGCAGGCTCCTGTAATCACAGCTACTTGGGAGACTGAGGCAGGAGAATCATTTGAACCCGGGAGGTGGAGGTTGCAGTGAGTTGAGATTGCGCCATTGCACTCCAACCTAGGTGACAGAGTGAAACTTCATCTCAATAATAAATAAATAAATAAATAAATACACAAAGATAATAAAATAACTGGAAGCCCATGTTTCCACTTTCAAAAAAAAAAAAGAACCCCACACACACACAGTTCTGCCATTTTACACTAGGATTTGACACTAAATAAGTATTCTTTTTTTTTTTTTTTTTTTTTTTAGATGCAGTCTTGTTCTGTGGTCCAGGCTGGAGTGCAGTGGTGAGATTTCCATGCACTACAACATCTGCCTCCTGGCTTCAAGTGATTCTCCTGCCTCAGCCTCCGAAGTAGCTGGGATTACAGGCACCTGCCATCATGCCCGGCTAATTTTTGTATTTTTGTAGAGACAGGGTTTTACTATGTTGGCCAGGCTGGTCGTGAACTCCTGATCTAAGGTGATCTGTCCGTCTGGGCCTTGCAAAGTGCTGGGATTACAGGTGTGAGCCACCACACTTGGCCAATAAGTACATTTTTATGGCAACAGAGCAATATCAATATCTAAAGTTCTGATATATCTCTCAAAATTGAGATGACCAAAAGAGAAAAATTGTTAATTATATTCTAATGCTGCCACTTTCACGTTTAATTTTTTTCAATAGGTTTTTTTTAACACACTAAACTGAAATCTAACCTGATATATAAATAGACTGTACCCATTCTTGTACCAGCCACAATATTAGAATGTCAACTGTTCAAATCATGTTCAAATCAGGCAAATTCTAAGCTGTAATCAATCTGGCCCTTTCTGTACCTTCCTTGCATTTTCTGTATGTCGCTTTGCTTTTTCCACCATGTGGCTATGCTGCAGTATCTCTGAGCCTACTCTGGATCCATGGGGTATCTGATTTGCAAATTATTTTTTGCTCAGTTTAACTCTGTTAAATTTAATTTCTCTAAAGTTTTTGTTTTTCTTTTACACGTTTTGAAATTATTTCTATGATGAAAAATAAATAACATTCTTGGACTTTGACTTTCTAAGCTCATCTCTCAGCTATTCTTTCTAATTATTCTATGTCTGTTCAAAATGCTCCTGCAATTTTTTGAGACAGTGTCTCACTCTTTTATCCTGGCTAGAGTGTGGTAGGTGGTGTAACCAATTATCGCTCATTGCAGCCTTAATTGTCTTGGTTCACACAGTCCTAGTTCAGCTGCAACTACAGGTATGCAACATCATGCCTGGCTAATTTTTTAAAATTGTTTTCATAGACACAGGATCTTACTATGTTGCTCAGGCAGTACTTGAACTCCTGAATCCAAGTGATTCTTTCAACTCAGCCTCCCAAAGTGCTAGGATTACAATTGTGAGGCACCTTGTGCTTCCGCAATTTCTTGACAAGATTATTCCCAATAATAAAAAGTACTACATGGGAACAAATCTAAAGAAAAAAAAAAAAAAGGTCCAGCTTCTATTGTAAAAGTATAATTATCCCGTATTTCATGGGTCTGCAGAAGCCAATAGTTTGATCTATGGAGGAGCATAGATCAACAAATTCAGTTTATTCTGAGTTTCAGCCCAGCCACTTAGTAGGTGTGGATCTTTGGACAAGTTTCTTGATGTAAAAGAGTTGTATAAACCACATATGCAAAAAAGGCAGAATAATAGTGATTGCAAAAATTGTAGCAATTTTTCTTTTTTTCTTGTTTCTTTTTTTTTTTTTTTTTTTTTTTGAGATGGAGTCTCATTCTGTCACCTAGGCTGGAGTGCAGTGGCATGATCTTGGCTCACTGCAACCTCTGCCTCCCGGGTTGGAGCAATTCTCCTGTCTCAGCTTCCTGAGTAGCTGAGATTACAGGTGTGCACCACCATGTCCAGTAAATTTTTGTATTTTTTGTAGAGAGGGGGTTTTGCCATTTTGGCCAGGCTGGTCTTGACCTCAGGTGATCCACCCACCTCGGCCTCCTGGAGTGCTGGGATTACAGTCGTGAGCCACGGTGCCTGGCCATAGCAATTTTTCATCCCTCCTATATCCATGCCCATTGCCAGGTGCTTTTACAGCTGCTCCCATTGAGATATAGAATCTGTTTTACAAAGCCTAAATCTGGCTGGCCTTGTTTGCTCAGGGCAGTAGAAACCTGTGAACTGACAGTGTGCTAGTTTGGGGAAGAGCTGAAATGGTCTTGAATACTACTTTTTTATTTTTAAAGTTTGGCCATTGCCGGGAACAGTGCCTCAGGCCTGTAATCCTAGTATTTTGGGAGGCTGAAGCCAGCTGATCACCTGAGGTCAGGAGTTCAAGACCCGTGTTGCCAACGTGGTGAAGCCCTGTCTCTAATAAAGTATATAAAATTAGCTGGGCGTGGTGGCGGGTGCCTGTAATCTAAGCTACTCAGGAGGCTGAGGCAGGAGAATCACTTGAGCCTGGGAGGCGGAGGTTGCAGCGAGCCAAGACTGTTCAAATGCACTCCAGCCTGGGCAAGACAGACTCCGCATCAAAAAAGAGAAAAAAAAGAAAAAAAAATTAAAATTCACATGTGGCTCACATTTTATTTCAGAGGACTGCCTTTTTTTAAAAAAACTTAGGCTGCCTCCTTAAAGAACTGAAGCCAGGAGAGTCATTGTCATGTGCGTCCTTGAAGAGACCAGCAAACAGGCTTTGTGTGAGCAACATGGCTGTTTATTTCACCTGGGTGCAGGCGGGCTGAGTCCGAAAAGAGAGTCAGCGAAAGGAGATTAAGGGTGGGGCCGTTTTATAGGGTTTGGGTAGGTAAAGGAAAATTACAGTCAAAGGGGGGTTGTTCTCTGGCAGGCAGGAGTGGGGTCACAAGATGCTCAGTGGGGGAGCTTTTTGAGCCAGGATAAGCCAGGAAAATGAATTTCACAAGATAATATCATCGCTTAAGGCAAGGACCGACCATTTTCACTTCTTTTGTGGGAGAATGTCATCAGTTAAGGCGAGGCAGGGTATTTGCACTTCTTTTGTGATTCCTCAGTTACTTCAGGCCATCTGGGCGTATAGTGCAAGTCACAGGGGATGCGATGGCTTGGCTTGGGCTCAGAGGCCTGACAGTCATAAAAGCCGAAATTTAAATATAATTGTTATTCTATTCTTTTCCTTTGTGAATAGCCATATAGTAAGTACATTATTTATAAATGTATATGACCTTATACACAAAGCTAATGGCAAATCCCCTCTGGGGTGGGCCTGGCTCATCTCATGGAGGAAGCCCTGCCTGAAAAGGGTGCAGACTGGGCTGTCACTCTTTCTTCATTGAACTGCTCATCTGAGCACGTCTTCCGTGACTCCGGGACTGAATGGGCGGGGCCTTAAACGACATCCAATCAGGGATGCTTGGCTAAGAATCGTCCAATCAGACCCCAGCTGAAGCGGACCGCGCGGCTTCCGGGATTTGGCGCGGCCTTTGTGTTTGGCAGCAGCTGGAGCTCCTGGTCTTCGTGGCTTCCTGACGTACAGGTATTGGGAGATCCACAGCTAAGACGCCAGGACTCCCTGGAAGCCTAGAAATGGTGAGAGCGCCGGGTCCCACATCCCGAGAGAGGGGAAGGGCTGGTTGGAAGTGGCTGTGGCGGGACTCAGGCCTCCCCGCAGTCAGCCCCTCTGCGCCCCGATTTCTCCTAGCCTAGCTCTGTCTCAGTCCCCTTCAGCCATAAGATGGCGGCTGCGCTGACAGCCGGGCTCCCCGGCCGTCCTGTCTCTTCCCTGCGCAGTGACTGTGCCCTGGCCTGGAGCCCTCCCTGGGCAGCTCTGCATCGCAGCGCCGCATCTCTCCCAGATTGTGCAGGGACCACGGGAGTTCCTAAGTCCCCCTTTCTTCTTTTAAAAATTTATGGGAGTCACCGCAAAAATATTAAAGAATTTAATTAGAGTTGTTCAAAAATTATAGAGCACCCCTATGGGTTGTAGTTTGTGGTCCATTAGAGGGGCTTGAACAAAAGACTTTTATAAGGTGCATCATGAAAAAACCCAAATTCAGTAATGAGGCACAGTGACATAGTTTCCTAATTTCCACCTTGAGCGTACAAATTTCCTGGTTTGTAATCAGAGCTTAATTGGCTGTTTATATTTGGTTAAGACTGAATTTCGTTTCCTTTAATGTAGTAATTAAAAAATAAATAAATGCATTTGAGTTAGTTTTTTTTTTTTTTTAAGTAGGACTCCAGAGAGTAGATTTCCACGTCAGCCTGATTCCATGTCACTTGACTATTTTCTTTTTGAGACGGAGTTTCACTCTTTTGCCCAGACTGGAGTGCAGTGGCGCACGATTTCGGCTCACTGCAACCCCCGCCTTCCTGATTCAAACTATTCTTCTGCTTCAGCCTCCCGAGTTGCTGGGATTACAGGCTCCCGCCATCATGCCCGACTAATTTTTGTATTTTTAATAGAGATGGGGTTTCACCATGCTGGCTAGGGTGGTCTCGAACTCCTGACCTCGTGATCCGCCCGCCTTGGCTTCCCAAAGTGCTGGGATTACAGGCGTAAGCCTCCTGTCACTTAACTGTTTTCACACTCCACAGAGGACCGATTATGCCCTGCATAGTTTTTCTTTTCCTTTTTTTTTTTGAGATGGAGTTTCATTATTGTTGCCCAGGCTGAAGTGCAGTTGTGTGATCTCTGCATACTGCAACCTCCGTCTCCCGGGTTGAAGCGATTCCCTTGCTTCAGCCTCCCGAATAGCTGGGATTACAGGTGCCCACCACCACGCCCAGCTAATTTTTTTGTATTTTTAGTAGAGAGGGAAGTTCACTGTGTTGGCCAGGATGGTTTCGAACTCCTGACCTCGCGATCCACCTGCCTCGGCCTCCCAAAAGTGCTGGGAATACAGGCGTGAGCCTCTGCGTCTGGCTATGCCCTGCATTTTTTATATGTTTTTTCAAGCAGGGTCTCAAATGTACCGCCAGTCCTTTTCTCCAGCTTAACTGTGGCTTAAAGTAAAATACCAAATTTCCAGCTCCTTCTGACAAGTCCAAATGCTAACTTTTCCTCCCCAATTCAGATTATTAACTTATTTTATTTTAAGTTAAATAAACTGTACACAGGCTGTCGCACTGCTTATTGTTCTGTGATTCCAGATCTCCTCTTAGGGTGAGAGAGGACTGAAAACTGGGAGAATAGGAACTCTGGCTGGGTGCAGTGGCTCACACCTGTAATCTCAGCACTTTGGGAGGCTGAGGCGGGCAGATCATGAGGTCAGGAGAGGAGACCATGGTGAAACCCCGTCTCTACTAAAAATACCAAAAATTAGCTGGGCGCGGTGGCAGGTGCCTGTAGTTCCAGCTACTCGGGAGGCTGAGGCAGGAGAATGGCGTGAACCCGGGAGGCGGAGCTTGCAGTGAGCTGAAATCGAGCCACTGCTCTCCAGCCTGGCCAACAGAGCGAGACTCCATCTCAAAAAAAAAAAAAAGAGAATAGGAGCTCTGATGATCCCATTTTTCCACAGCTGCCACCACAGGATTCCCACCCACTCACAATCATGCCCGCTAGACACTGCACACCACTCCCAGGACTAGGCACCACCCTCAAAAACTTAACCATGGCATTTTTGATCCTAGTGTTTTTTGCCAAAATCCCATAAAATTCTCTACAAATCTTTTGGCATATCCCTACCCCCAGATGCTGAATCTGTAGCAGCAACCTGTTTTCTCCACCAACTTGGGGTTCCGGGCCACCTGTTCATAATCTCACCTGCTGTGTGGACCCAGAAATAAGTAGCACAAGCCAGACCTGCCTACATTGCACTCTTCCCCACCCACTGAGTTTCTTTCTTTTAACTGTCATTTTTGTTTTAGGGGTATACGTGCAGGTTTACTGTATAGGTAAAGTTAAAGTTGTGTCATGGAACTTCGATGCACATTATTTTGTCACAGAGGTACTAAGTGTAACACCAAACTTTTTTTTTTTTAATCTTTGCTCTCTCACCCTCCACCCTCAAGTAAGTTTCGGTGTCTGTTGTTTTCCTGTTTGTGTCCATGTGTTCTTATTATTTAGCTCTTACTTAGAAATGAGAACATTCAGCTGGGCACAGTGGCTCACGCTTGTAATCCCAGCACTTTGGAAGGCTGAGTCGAGTGGATCACGAGGTCAGGAGTTTGAGACCAGCCTGACCAGCATGGTGAAACCCCATCTCTACTAAAAATACAAAAATTAGCCGGGCGTGGTGGCACACGCCTGTAATCCCAACTCAGGAGGCTGAGGCAGGAGAATCACTTGAACCCGGGAGGCGGAGGTTGTGATAAGCCGAAATCAAGCCACTGCACTCCAGCCCAGGCGACAGAGCTAGACTCTGTCTCAAGAAAAAAAAAAAAAGAGAAAAAGAACATGCATTTGCTTTTCTCTTTCAGCATTAGTTTTCTCAGGATAATGGACTACAGTTCCATCCATGTTGCTGCAAAAAACATCTTGTTCTTTTTTATGGCCATACAGTATTCCATGATATTTATATGCAATATTTTTCTTTTTATATAAATATTCTATTTTATTTTCTTATTATTTCAGATGGTGTTTCGCTCTTGTTGCCCAGGCTGGAGTCAATGGTGCGATCTCTGCTCACTGCAACCTCTGCCTCCTGGGTTGAAGTGATTCTCTTGCCTCAGCCTCCTGAGTAGCTGGCCTTACAGGCATGCACCACTATGCCCAGCTAATTTTGTACTTTTAATAGAGATGGGGTTTCTCCCTGTGGGCCAGGCTGGTCTCAAATTCCTGACCTTAGGTGGTCTGCCCTCCTTGGCCTCCCAAAGTGCTGGGATTACAGGCATGGGCCACCGCGCCCGGCCTTCTCATTTTATTTTAAGGGGAGGCAGGGTCTTACTCTGTCAGGTAGGCTGGAGGGTAGTGGCGCGATCTTGGCTGACTTCAGCCTCAACATCCTGTGTCCAAGCAATCCTCCTACCTCAGCCCCTTATGTAGCTGGGACTACAGGTGCACACCACCACACCCAGCTGATTTTCCTTTAGTATACTTTGTAGAAATGGGATTTCTCCATGTTTCCTTGGCTGTTCACAAACTCTTGAACTCAGGCAGTCTTGAGCCTCTTAAATTGCTTGGCCTCTTAAATTGCTGCGATTACAGGCATGAGCCACTGCCCTTCTCTGTATTATATTTTCTTTTTTTTTTTTTGTTTTTTGTTTTTTGAGACGGAGTCTCGCTGTGTCGCCCAGGCTGGAGTGCAGTGGCCAGATCTCAGCTCACTGCAAGCTCTGCCTCCCGGGTTTTTACGCCATTCTCCTGCCTCAGCCTCCTTGAGTAGCCGGGACTACAGGCGCCCGCCACCTCGCCCGGCTAGTTTTTTGTATTTTTTAGTAGAGACGGGGTTTCACCGTGTTAACCAGGATGGTCTAGAACTCCTGACCTCGTGATCCGCCCGTCTTGGCCTCCCAAAGTGCTGGGATTACAGGCTTGAGCCACTGCGCCCGGCCTATATTTTCTTTATCCAGTTTACCATTGATAGGATTTAGGTTGATTTCATGTCTTTTCTATTGTGAATAGTTCTGCAGTGATCATGAGTGTGCATGTTTTTTTATGGCAGAATAACTTAATATTTCTTGAGGCATACACCGAATTATGAGGTTGCTGGGTCAAATGCTAATTCTGTTTTTAGTTCTCTGAGGAATCACCAAACTGCTTTTCACAATGGTTGAACTAATTTACACTCCCACCACCTTGCCAGGATCTGGTGTTTTTTGTTTTTTGTTTTTTTTTTTTTTTTTGAGACAGAGTCTCGCTCTGTTGCCCATGCTGGAGTGCAGTGGCACAATCTTGCAATCTCGGCTCATTTGCAACCTCCACCTCCTGTTTCCCGGGTTCAAGCGATTCTCATGTCTCAGCCTCCTGAATAGCTGGGATTATAGGCATTTGCCACCATGCACGGCTAATATTTTCTATTTTTAGTAGAGATGGGGTTTTACCATGTTGACCAGGCTGGTCTCGAACTCCTGGCCTCAAGTGATCCACCCACCTCAGCCTCCCAAAGTGCTAGGATTACAGGCAAAAGCCACCGCGCCCAGCCCTGCATCTGTACTTTTTTGATGTTTTAATAATAGCCATTCTGGCTTGTGTGAGATGGTATCTCATTGTGTATTTTGTTTGCATTTCTCTAATGATTAATGATGAGTATTTTTTTATATGCTTGTTAGCCACCTGTATACTTTCTTTTGAAAGGCATCTGTTCATCATCTTTGCTTCCTTTTTAATAAGGTTGTTTGTTTTTCCTTGTAAATTTGTTTAAGTATTTTATGGATTGCGGATATTAGATGTTTGTCAGCAGCATAGTTTGCAAATACATTATTCTATTGTGTAGGTTGTTTACTCTGTTGATAGTTTCCTTTGATGTGAAGAAGCTCTTTGGTTTAGTTAGGTCTCATTTGTCAATTTTTGCTTTTGTTGCAATTGTTTTTAATATTTTCTTTTTTTTTTTTTTTGAGACGGAGTCTTGCTCTGTAGCCCGGGCTGGAGTGCAGTGGCCGGATCTCAGCTCACTGCAAGCTCCGCCTCCCGGGTTTGCGCCATTCTCCTGCCTCAGCCTCCCGAGTAGTTGGGACTACAGGCGCCCGCCACCGCGCCCGGCTAGTTTTTTGTATTTTTAGTAGAGACGGGGTTTCACCGTGTTAGCCTGGATGGTCTTGATCTCCTGACCTCGTGATCCGCCCGTCTCGGCCTCCCAAAGTGCTGGGATTACAGGCTTGAGCCACCGCGCCCGGCAATATTTTCTTTTTTCTTTTTTTTTGAGACGGAGTTTCACTCGTTGCCCAGGCTGGAGTGCAACGGTATGATCTGAGCTCACTGCAACCTCCGCCTCCTGGGTTCAAGTGGTTCTGCTGTCTAAGCCTCCCAAGAAACTAGGATAACAGGCATGAGCCACCATGCCTGGCTAATTTTTTTTTTTTTTTTTTTTTTTTTTTTTTTTTTTTTTTGAGACGGAGTCTCGCTCTGCCTCCCAGGCTGGAGTACAGTGGCCGGATCTCAGCTCACTGCAAGCTCCGCCTCCTGGGTTCACGCCATTCTCCTGCCTCAGCCTCGCGAGTAGCTGGGACTACAGGCGCCCGCCACCTCACCCGGCTAGTTTTTTTTTAGTAGAGACGGGTTTCACCGTGTTAGCCAGGATGCTCTCGATCTCCTGACCTCATGATCCGCCCGTCTCGGCCTCCCAAAGTGCTGGGATTACAGGCTTGAGCCACCGCGCCTGGCCTAATTTTGTATTTTTAGTAGAGGCAGGGTTTCACCATGTTGGTCGGACTAGTCTCAAACTCCTAACCTCAGGTGATCCACCTGCCTTAGCCTTCCAAAGTGCCGGGATTATAGGCGTGAGCCACTGTGCCTGTCCTGTCCTGTGTCTTTATAATGCTCATGTTTCTCATGCTGAGAATAGTTGTGCACTTTGGGTATTTAAAGATAAATTTTTTTTTAGGGGAATATTTTCTGGTGGACTTGATCAATATCATATCTCATCTGAGTTTTGTTTTTAAAGATGCTTTTAACTTTTTATTTTTTCTCGATAAAATCTTGCTCAGATGGAGAGCGTTTTTTGCTCGAATCCTTTGGGTTTCTGTTCAGAAGCCCTATTAATATCCCATGGTATCTGTGAATGAGGTGGGCTGTCACAGGGAGAACTCAGACCTATCTCTATCCCGACTCATGCTGGAAATCAGCAGTATTTTTTTCATGTCACCATTATAAATAGAAGCTGAGGCTGAAACACTGCTCCCATTTTCATTATTGTGAAGATGCAGTTTCACCCAGGAGGCCTGCAGACTCTCCTCCTGCAGCTCAGGCTTCACTGTCTGATGTGACACTGGAGTGCTGCTGTGGCAGTTGGGGTTCATGTAAGATACTAGCTGCCAGCTGTGAGCTTTGTGTTGTGGGCTGTGTGTCAATGGCTGATGGTAGGAGTCAAGAGAGGACACTGGCCATCAGGAGAGGGCAAGCAGGGTGCTCTAACCCAGTGCTAAAGCAGTTAAAGAGTCACGGCTTTAAAATTTTTTTTTTTTTTTTTTTTTGAGAAGGACTGTCACTCTGTCACCCAGGCTGGAGTGCAGTGGTGCGATCTCAGCTCACTGCAAACTCCACCTCCCGGGTTCATGCCACTCTTCTGCCTCAGCCTCCCAAGTAGCTGGGCCTACAGGCGCCTCCCACCATGCCCGGCTAATTTTTTGTATTTTTTTTAGTAGAGACAGGGTTTCACCGTGTTAGCCAGGATGGTCTCGATCTCCTGACCTCATGAACTACCCGCCTTGGCCTCCCAAAGTGCTGGGATTACAGGCGTGAGCCACCGTGCCCGGCCTGCTTTAAAATATTAATAGACAAAAAGATACCCTATTCAGCCATTTCTGTAGGAGAGTGGGAGCCTACCTTCAGCAGGCACCTGGCTTCATGTTGCAGAATTACCTCCTGTTATGAAGATGAGAAAAGTTTATTTTGTCATTGAATATAACCAATAAGCATATACCAATGGCCTTGCCAGCTGCCAGGTGAATTTAGGATGAACTACGTATGACATGGTGCTGAAAATTTTTCTACTTGTGGACCAACTATGGTGACTGTCTTTCTGTCTTGGCAGTCTCTTGAGCAGATTGACTATGATGTGTGTCACATTCAGGTTAAATTGTTTAATAAAACAGTTTTCTTTCTGTTCAATCATTTTGTAGTTTCCTGGGGCTGGAGAAAATTTTTCTTTAAATTATATTTTCCACACACTGTCTAGAATTAGCAGACATGATATAAACACATAAGATGCCAACCAAGCTTTTCTCTACAGGGGAATTTTCCTCTCAGGCTTCCAGTCAACTCACAGATTTCTACAAACTTCACAGGAGAGCAATCAACCATTTCACCTCTTTCAGTGACTCTTGTATCTTCAGACCTGAAACTGATTCAGAGACCAGGGTACCCAGAAACCCAGAGTAACATGTGAGTGTTGAGTAGATATGTAGACATGAGAATCTCCACTTTCCCTGTCCTCTTATTGCTAAGATACCCACAAATGTGCAAGTAACACCTGCTGCAGCTCCAAATTCTGAATCTAGGTCTTGAGATTTGGGAACCAAAAAAACCTTTCATCTGAGGAATGCAAGTCCTTTTAGTTGTCAAACTCATAGAGACATTAAAATGACAATACAATTTTGTGTTTCTCCCATCTTTGAACTATGTTTGTTTTGTTTTGTTTTTGTTTTTGTTTTTTTGTTTTTCTTTGAGATGGAGTGTTGCTGTGTCACCAAGGCTGGAGTGCAGTGATGCAATCTCTACTCACTGCAACCTCCGCCTCCCGGGTTCAAGGGATTCTCCTGCCTCAGCTTCCCAAGTAGCTGGGATTACAGGCATGTGCCATACCAGCTGGCTAATTTTTGTATTTTTGGTAGAGAAGGGGTTTCACCATGTTGGCCAGGCTGGTGTTGAACTCCTGACCTCAGGTGATCGACCCACCTTGGCCTCCCAAAGTGCTGGAAAATTACGGGCATGAGCCACTGCACCTGGCCCTGAACGAAGAGGTTTTTTTTTTATCTCTTAAAACTGTTAGCTATTGCCACCAGTAACTATAAATTAATAATGCCACACTGGACACTATAACCCATACTCTAAATTTTTTTTTTTTTTTTTTTTTTTTTTTTTTTTTTTTTTTTTGAGACGGAGTCTCACTCTGTAGCCCAGGCTGGAGTGCAGTGGCCGGATCTCAGCTCACTGCAAGCTCCGCCTCCTGGGTTCACGCCATTCTCTGGCCTCAGCCTCCCAAGTAGCTGGGACTACAGGCGCCCGCCACCTCGCCCAGCTAGTTTTTTGTATTTCTTAGTAGAGACGGGGTTTCACCGTGTTAGCCAGGATGGTCTCGATCTCCTGACCTCGTGATCCACCCGTCTCGGCCTCCCAAAGTGCTGGGATTACAGGCTTGAGCCACTGCGCCCGGCCCAAACTCTAAATTTTAATGATGGATGTCCAATCAATAATCAATGTCATTTCTGTAAATATAATAAAAATTTCTGGTAAACAACTTTATATCAGTCATCTCTCTGTCCCTCTTTTTTTGCCTTTTCAGATCGACTTGTAACTGTTCCAAATCAAAGTGTAGATGACAGGCAACTTGAAGGTTTGCTCCCAAGTTACAATCCTTAAGCTTTGCCCAAATAAACTGTCTACTTATATTCATGTTGCCTTAGCTTTTTTTTCTTTTAGGTAGACATATCTTTCAGTGTGTTAAAGCAGCCTCTATAAGGGGATCGTTCCTTTGATTGTACTCTGCGTGCTGTAACACCCAAGAATGAAGAGCCAGGTTGATCCCACCTAGAATCTGCAAATAAGGTCTGGCCTCTTCCTGGAATTTACAAGATAAGGCCAGACTTTGAATTGAGAATGTAGAGAAAACCAACAAGAGACATTTTCTGCATTGTGAGATGTCAACATAGACATCTTAAAGTTCCCCTCTGAGAATGTGACTTTTTCAGCTTCTCAGATCTTGTCCAGTGCTACCTGCTACAGTTATGTGAGGGGCACCAGGTGTAAATAGAATCTGATGGTAGAATATGTGAGTGTGAACAAGCATCTTCAGAGTGAGAGATCAAGGTGATAATGTATCCAGAGCCATAACCACAACTATACCTACCTGTAAAATGTGGGACTGGAGGAGACTATTCCTGTTCTTCCTCTTACCTAAGAGCTAGATAAATCAGGACAGGTGATCCAGGTTCTGGAGCTTCTCCAGGGCAGTTTAATTTTTTATTTAGAAGTAGCCTGAGTCTCTCCTGCCTGGCTTATCACTGGGCCATCAGCCCAGGGTCACTGGGAACTCTCACAGTCAGCTGGGCATCTTTGAGACATTTGAGGATGCCCAGAGCAGAATTGTGCCAGGGTAACAAAAGTGGCTAATTCTGCTTCTGTCTCAGAGTAAAAAATTGAGTTATCCTGTGTCTTCTCCTCCCCTCACACAAGAGATGACTTTGGTGGGTACCCAGATGAATGTTTCTCTAGTTTTCTGGTGCTTGGGTGAAAAACAACCAGGATGTCTGGAGACTCAAATCAACTAATTGCTTTTATTTTCCATGGCCATTAGAAAAATACATGAAGCAGTCATCCAGGAACCATCCAGAAACTTTTAGTCTAAACTAGCAACTGAATAAAGGGTTGAATTAAGCATCATATGGTTGATTCATTGAACAGATGTGTGCAAAAAACCTTGTGTTTTATTTGGGCCACTTTCTTTATATTGTAGTAACTTATGTCATCACCTGGAGGGATATTTATGAACAGAAGGATTATTATTATATGCATTTCTATTACCTGCTAAGAATACATATTTATCTTATAATAATTACCCTAGAGAACCTTAATTATTTAAATTGCTTATTAATATGCATTATGTAATTGACAGGGCAGTGGCTAAAAAAAAAATTATACAAACTCAGAGATTTAAGTTTCTCTCAGGCAAACTTAGGAAAACAGAACTGGAAATACCCCAGTGGCACAGAGAACAGAATTCTACGTAAGGTCCACTCCCTACCCCAGTTCTGTTCAGATTCATTCTATTTGGGGGTCTTATTTAGATCTGGCCCCACTCTGGAGTCTTGCCTTACAGAACTGATTGGAAGAGATGAGAGTTTTGGCTGGTGAATCCTGCTGCCTTTCTAAGGCTGGTGCTCACAATTTTCTGCACCCCAAAGGAGATAAATGGGAAAAGTAAAGTATATATTTTAAGGTCTTAATTTTTAAATTTTCTATTAAATCAGTGCTTGCAGATTCCATTTGGCATCTTGTTTTCTATTCCTGCAGATTCAGTAGTTGCTCCACTAGTCACAAAAATATATATATACAGTAAAAGTTTCTGTAAACTGCATTAAACTTCTCTTTTCAGGTAATTTGTGTACATTTAGCTTTTATTCTATACATTTTCTTTAAAAAACCAAGAACAGAAACAGAAGGTGAAATACATATACTGGGCCCTTCGCCTAATGCTGGGAATTATTAAACACTTAGTACCAACTCCCAGTGTGTTATGAGGATTAAATCACATAATGTGTTATTTCTAGCGCAGTGCTCTGCAACATACTCTTGAGCACATAGTACCTGCTTAGTAAACATTGCATTAGTACATGTGTATATGTTTTCCAAATGCACGCATATTCAGGCACTGCTACCTTTTGTTGCCTCTGTAAACTTTAAAGAACCAGCAAAGAATTGGATACTTTAGGATGGAGATTGGTTGTCTTCATTTGTGCCACAAGTATATGTGTTGTGACAAGAGTGCCAAGTGTAAGGGACTCTGTACTGTGCCTGCTTCTCTAACAAATGCTAATGATGAGCCTATGGGGAGCATCATCAGCATTGACAGGGGACTTATTTAAAACACACATTCCTGGACCCTTTGAAAACCTGCAGAATCACATTACATAGAGAGGGACTAAAATTACCGAGTGGTTTATAAGCTCATTAAAGCTTGAGAGGCAATGCTTAGCTAAGTGGTTAAAAACCCAGGGTTCTATTAGTTTGGTGCAAAAGTTATTACAGTTTCTGCCATTGTAAGTAATGTGGATTACTTAGATGTGGATACTCAAATTACATTGCCAATTCACGGAAATATCTTTGCTCGTGCCCTTTCCACGGGTTCTTTTTATTGTTGGACGCATCCATGTTGTTTTAATTAAGTGCCTCATGTGACTCTAAGGTGAGACCAGAATCAAGTATGAGGGGTTGAAGATACACTCATGAGAGTTCAGTTTCAGCTGTTTTCTACAGGGTGATCATAGGGCCTGTTCTGTTTGGGTTTGGTGTAGACGGCAGTGTGGCCCATATTTTTATTACTGTAGCAGAGATTGTTGGTATCTGTGGCAGGGAGGGGCACCGAAAACAGGAAAGGAGAAATATATGTTTCTATCATCATGGAGCAACTAATTGTTCCTGATTTTTTCATGTTATAAAGGACAGAAGTGGGTGGACTTTTTCAGTGGGTCTTGGTACTTCTGCCCATGGGTGTGGAGGTAGCAGGTAAACAGGTGGTGCTGACACTTTTAAAGGCATATTCTCAAGATGCAGGTGTAATTTGTCCAGAGAATCTCAACTGAAAAGGTGTCCCAGAGAAGGAGGAGATAGGGAAAAAATATGCCTTTTTTTTGTTTTTTTGTTTTTTTAAAGCTAAACATGTCTCAGATCAAGAGCTGTCTCTACTCTGCCTTCTGGAATTCCATCCATTTAGTACTTGCAAACCGTTACTTGTGTTTTTCCTCCCTAATGAGTTTGTTTTAACTACTTTTAAAAACTTCATTGATAGTCAAGGGTCTCTGAAAAATATTTCTTTTTAGAACCTTCTCTAAATTCTCAACATCATGGCTTTTTATATGCCATGCAAGATTCTAATCATAATTTATGATCTGCAGTATTAAAAATGTATCCTTTGTGGCTGTTGAACATGAGGTGGTGGGGATACTCAAGATTTCTATTGGGGAAAAGCTGGAATCCTTAGTAAAGATGGAGAGCAGGTAATGTTGAGGCTCCATTTGTGTTCACCATTAGCACTAAGCAGAATGGGATTAAGGACATGCTTATTTAAACGAGATGAGGGCTGGGCGCAGTGGCATATGCCTGTAATCCCAGCAGTTTGGGAGGCCGAGCAGGGTGGATCACCTGAGGTTAGAAGTTCAAAACCAGCCTGGCCAACATGGCGAAACCCTGTCTCTCCTAAGAATACAAAAATTAGCCAGGCATGGTAGTGCACGCCTGTAATCCCAGCTACTCGATAGGCTGAGGCAGGAGAATCGCTTGAACCCAGGAGGTGGAGGTTGCACTGAGGCGCGATTATGCCACTGCACTGGGTGACACAGTGAGACTCTATCTCAAGAAAAAAAGATGAGATTTATTACCCAGAAAGTTCAGAAGATAATTATCAGGAGATAACTACTCTCTAGGGTGCTCAAAAAAGATTCCTTAAAATCACTACTAAAAATTACAGAAAATGGGAAATATCTGTATCTTGAAGTTTGCATAAAACTGATGTTTCTGTTTGGTTACATTGAGCCTGTAATTTACTTTTTTTTTTGAGATGGATTTTCACTCTTGTTGCCATGCTGGGAGCCACCACTGCCGACCAGCCTATAATTTACTTTTTGGGAACAGTATTTCAGCAGTGATGCTGTGTTCTTCTGTGTGTATCAGCACATCATAAAAATTTGTCATACTGCTGTTGATGTTTATGATTCACTTGGATAAGTGCGCTCTGACAGATTTTTTTTTTTTTTTTTACTATAGAGTTAATTATTTTTTTTCTTTGTTATTTTATTTTATTATTATTGTTTTTGAAACAGGATCTCACTCTGTTGCCCAGCTTGGAATGCAGTGGTGCGATCTTGGCTCACTGCAACCTCTGTCTCCTAGGTTCAAGCGATTCTCCTGCCTCAGCCTTCTAAGTTGCTGGGACTACAGGCACCCACCACCATGCCAGGCTAATTTTTGTAAAGGTCTTTTTTTTTTTTTTTTGAGTCTCTTCATTATTAAGTATCTTTATGCAGCTGGTGTGTATAAACTATCAAATTTAATCTGTCAGGTGCTCTTCTTTCTTAGGGTTTTTTGCATATATCTGTCCTTGGAAAATAAAGACTTTCATCTTCTTTTGTAGTCCAGAAAAACTGGGAAAAACACAGGTTCTTCAACATACTGAATGTTTGATAAAATATTCTTCTTAGGCCAAAATCATTGGCATTACTGGTGAGCTTGTTAGAAATTCAGAAGCTCAGACTTTATTCCAGATGTTCTAGAAAAAATAATCTCCATTACAAGATCTCCAGTCTATTGTACACATTAAAATTTGATGGGTACCTGCTAACTCAACATGTCTTTTTTTATCTCAAAAATACACAGAACTCATTGTCTAGGATGTTAACATCACACTCAAAAACATACAGGCTTAATTTTTTACTTTAATGCTTTTATACTTTTTTATAATTTTATACTTTATTATCCAGAATACATGCCTTAATTTTATACTTTATTTATTTTTATACTTTTTTTTTTTTTTTTTTTTTTTTTTTTGAGACGGAGTCTCACTCTGCCGCCCAGGCTGGAGTGCAGTGGCCGGATCTCAGCTCACTGCAAGCTCCGCCTCCCGGGTTCACGCCATTCTCCTGCCTCAGCCTCCCGAGTAGTTGGGACTACAGGCGCCCGCCACCGCGCCCGGCTAGTTTTTTGTATTTTTTAGTAGAGACGGGGTTTCACCGTGTTAGCCAGGATGGTCTCGATCTCCTGACCTCGTGATCTGCCCGTCTCGGCCTCCCAAAGTGCTGGGATTACAGGCTTGAGCCACCGCGCCCGGCCTTTTTATACTTTTTTTATACATGCTTTCGTTTTATACTTTATTATCCAGAAAAGTATCATATATACACTGATGTTGTGGATCTTATTCCACTCTTTTTTCAGAGTTAGAGAATACATAAGAGAGTATTTCTGTGTTGAAAATTATTTTCAACAAGGCGTGGTGGCTCACGCCTGTAATCCCAGCACTTTGGGAGGCCGCGGTGCATGGATCACCTGAGGTCAGGAGTTCGAGACCAGCCTGACCAATATGGTGAAACCCCATCTCTACTAAAATTACAAAAATTAGCTGGGCATGGTGGCGGGCGTCTGTAATCCCAGCTACTTGTGAGGCTGAGGCAAGAGAATCGCTTGAACCCAGGAGGCAGAGGTTGCAGTGAGCTGAAATTGCACCATTGCACTCCAGCCTGGGCAACAAGTGCAAGACTCTGTCTTAAAAAAGAAAAAAAAAATTTATCGGATGATTTAGTCATTCCTATAAGTCAGAACCTGTTCTCTTTACTCTCATTTCACCTTTAGTCAAATTAAAAATTCTGCCCTTGGCCACCTGATGTGTGTGTGTATGTGTGTTTTTCAGGGACCATTGACATTCATGGATGTGGTAATAAAATTTTCTCCAGAAGAGTGGCAATTCCTGGACACTGCACAGCAGAATTTATATAGGGATGTGATGTTAGAGAACTACAGAAACCTGGTCTTCCTGGGTGAGAATAACTTCAATACACAATTCTAAGATACTCTAAATTTTTCTTTTTTGTTGTTTTTGTAGAATGTTTTTTGGTAATTGATGCTTTGCATAAATGAGTTTCACATCAGTGTTTTGAAGAAAATCTTGGGAATTTGTCAGTGTAGAAAAGGATTTCTTTAAGATAAACATCTTGAAGTTCACCTTGATCTGAACTTTCCACATTCCTGAGCAGACCTGTATTTTTTATTCTACATTAGTGACAATTTCAAAATTTAGTGACATAAAATATTGTTGCCCACATCTTAACATGTAATTGTCGACACCAGCTTTTGATTCATTGGTACTGAGTAGTTAAACTATTATTTATTTATTTATTTATTTATTTATTTATTTATGAGAGGGAGTGTTGCTGTTGCCCAGGCTGGAGTACAATGGCGCGATTTTGGCTCACTTGAACCTCCCGGGTTCAAGAGATTCTTCAGCCTCAGCTTTCTGAGTCACTGGGACTACAGGCTTGTGCCACCAAGCCCAGCTAAGTTTTCTATTTTTAATAGAGAAGAGGTTTCACCGTGTTGGCCAGGCTGGTCTCGAACTTCTGACCTCAAGTGATCCACCCTCCTCCTCCTCCCAGAGTGCTGGGATTACAGGCATGAGTCACCGTGCCCAGCCCATTTTCTAAATATTTAGAAGTTACTGTTATAAATTCGTGTTTTGGGGTTAATATACTAGAATATTCCATTCCATTCTCTTTACTGAGCACATTATTTGAAGAATATGAGCAACATTCATGTTACTTATTTTTAATAAAACAGGTATTGGTGTCCCTAAGCCAGATTTGATCACCTGTCTGGAGCAAGGAAAAGAGCCCTGGAATATGAAAAGACACAAGATGGTAGCCAAACCCCCAGGTAGGTGAGAGTGAACACAATGGACAACACAGATGAGAGGTCCAAAGGTTAAGGAGAAAACCAGTCCTTAAAATAGATTTCGGGAAGCTGTGTTCCAAAGAAAATAGTTTCAAGAAAATCTATATTTTCATATTTTCAGGGGAACCATAAATATTTGCATAATTTTATAAAACTCTGTGTTAGGCCGGGCAAATGTCTCACGCCAGTAGATCCAGCACTTTGGGAGGCCAAGGCGGGTGGATCACCTGAGGTCAGGAGTTCGAGACCAGCCTGGCCAACATGGTGAAACTCGTTCTCTACTAAAAATGTAAAAATTTCCTGGTCGTGGTGGTGCACGCCTGCTATTCGGTGTAATCCCTGCTATTCGGGAGGCTGAGGCAGGAGAATCGCTTGAATTAAGGAAGCAGAGGTTTCAGTGAGCCGGTGTCATGCCATTGCACTTCAGCTTGTGTGAGAAGAGAGAAAGTCCGTCTCAAAGTTAAAAAAAACAATAAAAAAACCTGTGTTAAACTATTTTTTAAGTTCTCTTGTTTTACCATGTTTAAAATATGTGAGAGTAGTGGTTTCTGTTCCATTTTTTTCATTTTTCTGCATAATTCATCCTGTTTTTATTAGTATAGTCTTCAAATACAGTTTGGGATTATTAAGTGTGACATCCTCCCGGTTCTTTTTTGTCAAGATTGCTTTGGCTATTCAAAGTTTGTTGAAGTTTCATGTAAATTTTAGGATTGTGTTTTACATTACTATATAAAATATACCACTGGAGTTGTTTTTTTTTGTTTTTTTTTTTTGTTTTTTTTTTTGAGATGGAGTTTTGCTCTTGTTGCCCAGGCTGGAGTGCAATGGCACGATCTGGGCTTACTACTACCTCCGCCTCCTGGGTTCAAGCGATTCTCCTGCCTCCGCCTCCCGAGTAGCTGGGATTATAGGCATGTGCCACCATGCCCAGCTAATTTTTAGAGACAGGGTTTCACCATGTAGGCCAGGCTAGTCTTGAACTCCTGACATCAGGCGATTTGCCCACCTTGGCCTCCCAAAGTGCTGGGATTACAGGTGTGAGCCATTGTGCTTGTTTTTTTTTTTTTTTTTTTTTTTTAATTGAGATTGAGTTTTGCATTTGTCGCCCAAGCTGGAGTGCAATGGCGCGATCTCAACCTCTGCCTCCTGGGTTCAAGTGATTCTCCTGTCTCAGCTTCCCCACAGCTGGGATTATAGGGAAGAGCCACCACACCCAGCTACTTTTTGTATTTTTAGAGACAGGGTTTCATTATGTAGGTCAGGCTGGTTTCGAACTTCTGATCTCAGGTGAATCACCTGCCTAGACCTCCCAAGGTACTGGGATTACAGGTGCGAGCCACCACTTCGGGCCAATCACATGTGGTTTGCAAATAGTTTTACCAGTTTGCAAATATTTTACCAGTTTCCTTTGAAGAGAGACATTGTCACTCTTTTGAATTTTTTTTTTTTTTTTTTTGATGTGCAGAAATATTGAAGTATGGTGTGGTTAAATTTCTATTTTCTTTTTTCTGTTGTTCATGCATTTAATGTCATATCTAAGAAAATGGTGCCAAGACCAATTTCATGTCTTTCCCCTATATTTTTTATAAGAGAATTGTTATTTTTTATTTCTAAGTACCATATAAATATATATATACACACACACACCCCTATATATATATATATATATATACACACATATATAAAATTTTCCTTTTTTTTTTTTTTTTTTTTAACAAGATGTAATCTTGTTCTGTTGCCCAGGTTGGAGTGCAGTGCCATCATCTTGGCTCACTCCAACATCCACCTCCTGGGTTCAAGTGATTCTCCTGCCTCTCAGCCTCTTGAATAGCTGGAATTACAGGCGCCTGCGACCATGCTCTGCTAATTTTTGTATTTTTAGTAGATACGGGGTTTCAACATATTCTCCAGCCTGGTCTCAAATTCCTGACCTCAGGTAGTCTGCCCACCTTGGCCTCCCAAAGTGTTGGGGTTACAGGTGTGAGCCACTGTGCGTGGCCCTAAAATACTTTTTGTATATAGTTCAAAGAAACAATCCAGCTTTATCAGTGTAGGTATCCAGTTTTCAAAATTATTATTTGAAGAGATTATTTTTTCTCCATTGTGTGCTCATGGTAACTTTGTGGAAGATCATTTGATCATATACAGAAGGTTTTATTTCTGAGCTCTTTATTCTTTTGTTTTTTTTCTTCTGTTTATCTTTGTGTTAGTATCACATTGTTTTTGGGATTGTAGCTTTTAATATGTTTTAAAATTCGGAAGTATAATACTAATTTTTCAGGGTGTTTGGCTAGTTATAGTTTACAATCAAATTTAAAATTTTTGAACAACATATTTGTTTTAAAAATCTGTGCTATTAGGATTTTATAAAGATTATGTTAAATTTGTTTACCCTTGTAGGTTGTATTGACATGTTAACAAAATAAAATTTTTTGACCTTTCAGCAAGTATATATTGAAGAGTGTGTTTTATATTTGTTTATTTTTCTAATCTCTTTTTAGAGACAGGGTCTTACTATGTTGTGCAGGCTAGTTTCAACCTCCTGGGCTCAAGCAGTTCTCTTGCCTTGGCCTCCAAAATTGTTAATATTACAGGCGTGAGCCACCATGCCTGTCCCGTGTGTTTTATTTTATGTATTTTTGGATTTGCCTGTTTTTCCTAGTTTCATTCAGTTTTGGTCAGAATACACATAGTGTATGATTTTGGTCTTAAGTTTATTTGTTGTTGTTGTTTTGAAACAGAATCTCACTCTGTCACTCTGACTTTTCTTTATAAGTTATCCACTTTCAGGTATTCCTCTATGTGCAAAATAATTAATAGAATCTATAATGTTGTCTATGCTTCCTGTTTTCTTATCGATCTTTTATCTGAATTTTTAATTTATTATTTAAAATGGGATTTTGGTGTCTAAAATCATTGCGTTGCTATGTATTTTCTGTTTCACTTTGCCAATATTTGCTTTATATATTTTGGATATATGTCTCATAATATATGATATTTATATATATGTATCATAATATATATGATAGTTATAGATTCCTGGTAAAGTGACCCATTTGACCATTACATATCAATTTTTGTCTCACATTAGTACTTGACTTAAGGCATATTATGCCTAATATAATTATGACCACCTCACTTAATTGCGGTTACTATTTACATGGAATATAGATTTTTTCCATTATGTTGCTTTCACCCTGTTTGACTCAATGCTAAAATGAGTCTCTTATAGACAGCATACTGTATTGCTTTTTTACTTAATCCTCTCACACATCTTGTTTCTTATTCTTTTTATAAATTTAATTAATTAATTAATTATTTTTTGAGACGAAGTCTTGCTCTCTTACCCAGGCTGGAGTGCCAGTGGCCGATCTCAGCTCACTGCAAGCTCCGCCTTCCAGGTTCACGCCATTCTCCTGCCTCAGCCTCCCGAGTAGCTGGGACTACAGGCGCCCGCCACCACGCCCGGCTAATTTTTTGTATTTTTAATAGAGATGGGGTTTCACCGTGTAGCCAGGATGGTCTTGATCTCCTGACCTTGTGATCCGCCCGCCTTGGCCTCCCAAAGTGCTGGGATTACAGGCATGAGCCACTGCGTCCGGCCCTTAAATTTAATTAATTATTTAGGATAGGATCTCACTCTGTTAACCAAGCTAGTTTGCAGTGGCCTTATCACAGCTCACCACACCCTCAACCTTCCCAAACTCAGATGATGTCAATTCAGCCTCTTAAGTAGCTGGGTTACAGGCATGTGCCATCATCACCCAGCTGGGTTTTTTGTTTGTTTGTTTGTATTTTTTGTAGAGACAGGGTTGCCCAGGCTGGCCTTGAACTACTGAGATCAAGTGATAAGGCCACTTAGGCCTCACAAAGTCCTGGGATTACATGATTACATTTCTCTCTCTCTTTTTTTTTTTTTTTGAGACAGAGTTTTGCTCTTGTTGCCCAGGCTGAAGTGCAATGGCACAATCTTGGCTCACCACGAGATCCACCTCTCAGGTTCACATGATTCTCCTGCCTCAGCCTTTTGAGTAGCTGGGATTACAGGCATGTGCCATCATGCCCAGCTAGTTTTGTGTTTTTAGTAGAGACAGGGTTTCTCCATGTTGGCCAGGCTGGTCTCAAACTCCCAACCTCAGGTGATCTTCCTGCCTCGGCCTCCCAAAGTGCTGGGATTATAGGCGTGAGTCATCGTGCCTGGCTACATTTCTTTTTATTAAGTTGTTTAATTTACATTTAAAATAATTGCTTAAAGATATGAAGTTACTATTAACAGTTTATTATTGTTTTATGTATTTTTTGTAGATATGTTTTTTCTCATTTCCTGTTTTACAGCCTTGTTATTTTAATTTTGTGACATGCTTTGGTTATTTTTTATTGTTTCACATACTTTCTATAAATATGATGCAGTCATCCTGAAATATAATGTAATCATTTTGAAAAATGGAGATTAAATAAAACATCTTAAAGTTAAAACAATACATTTTAATATGATAACTTCAACTGAATACAAAAACCTATAGCTTTATATTTTCCAGTTTGTTATTGATATTATAAATATATTGTGTATCTATTAACAAATGTATGCAGATTTAGTCTTGGTTTTTATATTTACAGAAGTTGTTTAAGGGTTTTATGTACCATCATTATAATAGAATTCTGTATGTGTCTCTATATTTACATTTAACAGAGAGCTCTCTCTATATATACATATATATATTTTTTTTTTTTTTTTGAGAGGAGTTTTGCTCTGTCGCGCAGGCTGGAGTGCAGTGGCATGATCTCGGCTGAGCTCACTGCAACCTCCGCCTCACGGGTTCAAGCGATTCTCCTGCCTCAGCCTCCTGCGTAGCTGAGATTATAGGTATGAGCCATCACACTCAACTAAATTTTCTATTTTTAGTAGAGATGGGGTTTCAGCATGTTGGTCAGGCTGGTCTTGAACTCCTGACGTCAGGTCATCTGCCCGCCTTGGCCTCCTAAAGTGCTGGGATTTTATGATGCTGTCCAGCATGATTTTATTTTATTTATTTATTTAAAAAAATTTTTTTGTTTTGAGACGGAGTCTTGCTCTCTCGCCCAGGCTGGAGTGCAGTGGTGCAATCTCAGCTCACTGTAAGCTCTGCCTCCTGGGTTTACGCCATTCTCCTGCCTTCAACAAGATTGAAACAACATCTCAAAGAAAAAAATTGCTTCCTCAAATTTTTAATTCTTATATTGTTCTCTAGAATTCTTTAAATTTTATAGAATAATTACGATTGTTTTCTGCATCATTATAACAATGGTAAGAAATTTCATTTTTATGTATGTGCATTTCTTTCCTAGAAAATAATGTATTTTTATATGATTGTGTGTTATTTTCTATCTCTCTTTTTTATTTTTGAGATGGATTCTTGCTCTGTCACCCAGGCTGGAATTCAGTGGTGCAATCTCGGCTCACTGCCACCTCCACTTCCTGGGTTCAAGTGATTCTCCCTCCTCAGCCTCCTGAATAGCTGGGATTATAGGCACACACCACCACACCTGGCTAATTTTTGTATTTTTAGTGGAGACAGGGTTTTTCCATGTTGGCCAGGCTGATCTTGAACTCCTGACCTAAGGTGATCCATCTGCTTTGGCCTCCCAAAGTGCTGGTATTACAGGTGTGAGTCACCATACCTGGCCTGTTGTTTTCTTGAATCATGTTATTTTCAGTGGAAGAAACTGCTTTCGGTATCTTTTATACATAGGGCACATGCAGCGCCAATATACTTTTTCAGAATTTGATTACTTTGGAAGGTTTTTTTGTTTTATTTTTGGAAGGACAGATTTGCTGATAGTATTATTCTCAGTTGGTAGCTATTTTTTCAAGACTTTGACTATATCACACAGTTCCCATCTGGCCTCCAAAATTTTTGTTGACAATTTAGTGGTTATCTGAAAGCCTGCTTGTAACTGCAAGCAGTTTCCAAGATTCTCTTTTTGTCTGTGACTTTTAAAAGTGTGCCTATATATGTGTTTGCTATAAATATTTTTGTGTTTTTCCTAGTTTGTTGAGCTTCTTCATTTTTATTTTATGTTTTCTTTTAGAATTTTTTTGTTTGTTTTTGTTGAGACAGAGTCTTCATCTGTCTCCCAGGCTGGAGTGCAATGGTGTGGTCTTGGCTCACTGCAACCTCCACCTCCCAGGTTCAAGCAATTCTCCTGCCTCAGCCTCCTGAGTAGCTGGGAGTACAGGTGCTTGCCACCACACCCAGCTAATTTTTTGTATTTTTAGTAGAGATGGGGTTTCACCATGTTAAGCAGGATGGTCTCGATCTCTTGACCTTATGATCTTCCCGCCTTGGCCTCCCGAAGTGCTGGGATTATAGACATGAGTCACCGCGCCTGGACACAATTTTTTAGTTATAATTTTTTTTTATATTTTTTACTTCCACAATTTCTGTTTTTTTGATATTTCATACTTTCGTTACCCTCATTTTTCTGTTTTTCTATAGTTATCTGTTTCCGTTTCACTCATCGAGTATTTATATATTTGAATATAAAATTATTCACTTTATTTTCAATTTTTAAAATTAATACAAACATCTTTTTTTTTTTTTTTTTTTTTTGAGATGGAGTCTTGCTCTGTCCCCCAGCCTGGAGTGCAGTGGTGCGATCTCGGCTCACTGCAAGCTCTACCTCCCGGGTTTACGCCATTCCCCTGCCTCATCCTCCTTAGTAGCTGGGACTACAGGCGCACACCGCCACGCCCAGCTAATTTTTTGTATTTTTAGTAGAGATGGAGTTTCACTGTGTTAGCCAGGATGGTCTTGATCTCCTGACCTCGTGATCTGCCAGCCTTGGCCTCCCAAAGTGCTGGGATTACAGGCATGAGCCACCGTGCCCGGCCTATAAACATCTTTTTTATAATTTATTTCTGAAAACTTTACGATATATTTGATGGAACTGTGGTGCCCTATTTTGTATACATTGTAGTCTTTAAGATTTGGATGTTATTAAAAGCTACCTGTCACATAAGTTATGGCATAGTCTGAAAATAATTATCTTGGTTAGAGATGTTGGGAGTCTGTCAAACAGGTTCTTATGACATGTCTTGTCTGAATTTAGTGTTTACTTTCTAGTTAAAGAAGTTTATTCATGTTTCTTTAGAGTCATCACTTGCTACACCTGTTCCCTGTCTGTTACACTGCAGTTTCTCTGCTACTGTAACATTTACATTTAGTCTCAGCAAACTCAAAGTGTCACTTCAAAGTATATGACTTTATGTTATTGGAAACAGAAACGAAGTGTCTGGAAAAGCCCCTAGAAGACGGAAATAAAGATGAATGTGCCAGTATTTTACTTGTCTTTTAAAAAAGAATTCAGGAGCTTACTATTTACTTGTAAAGGTTCTTTGGTATATTGGGGAGCAGGAAGAGCTGTTTTGGGTAGATGTAATAAACTTTTCTCTTCATTCTATGAGGGTCTTTGGGGCACTGCACCTACTTAACTCATTTTTACATTTTCCACAAATGTATTTTGGTCTGTATGTTTTTGTTACATTTGTATGTCTATGAAGTAATTATGGCCTGTGGTATTTTCCTATGCCATCTTGCTTATGTAGTTTGTATAATTTTATAGCTTAGATTTGTAAAGTATATCCATCTGAGTCTAGTAAGTGAAGTAATTTGTTATTTTTATTTTTTTCAGTTGTGTATTCTCATTTTGCCCAAGACCTTTGGCCAGAGCAGGGCATAAAAGATTCTTTCCCAAAAGTAATACTGAGAAGATATGGAAAATATGGACATGACAATTTACAATTAAGAAAAGGCTGTGAAAGTGTGGATGAGTGTAAGATGCACAAAGGAGGTTATGATGAACTTAAGCAATGTTTGATAACTACCCGGAACAAAATATTTCAGTGTGATAAATATGTAAAAGTCTTTCATAAATTTTCAAGTTCAAATAGCCATAACATAAGACATACTGGAAATAATTCTTTCAAATGTAAAGAATGTGGCAAATCATGTTGCATGCTTTCACACCTAACTCAGCATGAAAGAACTCATACTAGAGTGAATCGTTACAAATGTAAAGACTGTGGCAAAGCCTTTAGTATGCCCACAAGTCTTAATAATCATAAGAGAATTCATACTGGAGAGAAACCCTACAAATGTGAAGAATGTGGCAAAGCTTATAACTGGCCTTCAATCATTAGTAAACATAAGAGAATTCATACTGGAGAGAAACCCTACAAATGTGAAGAATGTGGCAAAGCTTATAACTGGCCTTCAATCATTAGTAAACATAAGAGAATTCATACTGGAGAGAAACCCTACAAATGTGAAGAATGTGGCAAAGCCTTTAGTGAGTCCTCAAGCTTTAATAATCATAAGAGAATTCATACTGGAGAGAAACCCTACAAATGTGAAGAATGTGGCAAAGCTTATAACTGGCCTTCAATCATTAGTAAACATAAGCGAATTCATACTGGAAAGAAACCCTACAAATGTGAAGAATGTGGCAAAGCCTTTAGTGAGTCCTCAAGCCTTAATAATCATAAGAGAATTCATACTGGAGAGAAACCCTACAAATGTGAAGAATGTGGCAAAGCTTATAACTGGCCTTCAACCATTAGTAAACATAAGAGAATTCATACTGGAAAGAAACCCTACAAATGTGAAGAATGTGGCAAAGCCTTTAGTGAGTCCTCAAACCTTAATAGTCATAAGAGAATTCATACTGGAGAGAAACCCTACAAATGTGAAGAATGTGGCAAAGCCTTTAGTGAGTCCTCAAGCCTTAATAATCATAAGAGAATTCATACTGGAGAGAAACCCTACAAATGTGAAGAATGTGGCAAAGCTTTTAAAATACGTGCATACCTTACTACACATAACAGAATTCATACTGGAGAGAAACCCTACAAATGTAAAGAATGTGGCAAAGCCTTTAGTGGGTCCTCAAGCCTTAATAATCATAAGATAATTCATAGTGGAGAGAGACCCTACAAATGTGAAGAATGTGGCAAAGCTTTTAAAATACATGCATACCTTACTACACATAACAGAATTCATACTGGAGAGAAACCCTACAAATGTGAAGAATGTGGCAAAGCCTTTAACCGATCCTCATCCCTTACTATACATAACAGAATTCATACTGTAGAAAAACCTTACAAATGTAAACAATGTGGCAAAGGTTTTAGCCAATCCTCATCCCTTACTAAACATAAGATAATTCATACTACAGAGAAACCCTACAAATGTGAAGAATGTGGCAAAGCCTTTAACAAGTCCTCAATTCTTAACATACATAAGATGATTCATACTAAAGAGAAACCACAAACCTTAAAGATGTGATAATGCTTTTTATGAAAGCTCAAACTTTTTTAAATATGAAAGAAATGCTGGTGAGAGAGAACTAGAAATGTGAAGAATACGACAAAGCCTTTAAAGGCTATTTAAATAGTCGTCTCACTTGATTGTAGGTAAGATACTTTATACTCGAGAAAACTACAAGTGTGAAGAATGTGGCAAAACTTAACTAATGCTCATACCTTAGTGCACAGGAAATAATTTATTTTTGAGACAAATTGTACAAATATAAAGAACGTGACAAAGCCATTAGTAACTGCTCACATCTTAACATCAGAGAGCTAATACAAGCATTAAAGGTGCAATTACTGTCAAAAGATCTTCCAGAAAATAGAAGCCTTTAAAATGTATTAAATTTATTGCTGTAAATTCTTATGGCTTACAATTCAGAATCTCTACATGCAAATTTTTTTAAAATTTTTCTGGTACTCATACTAGACCCATGAATTTGATTCTTTTTTTTTTTTTTTTTTTTTTTGGTATGTACCATTTTAGTTTTTATTAATAAAATAGAAACCTAAACTCAGAGAACTGCTTTATTCTTGCATCTAATCTGACCATACATTGAAGTAGCAATTCTTTTTTTTTTTTTTTTTTTTTTTTTTTTTGAGACGGAGTCTTGCTCTGTAGCCCGGGCTGGAGTGCAGTGGCCGGATCTCAGCTCACTGCAAGCTCCGCCTCCCGGGTTCACGCCATTCTCCTGCCTCAGCCTCCCAAGTAGCTGGGACTACAGGCGCCCGCCACCTCGCCCGGCTAGTTTTTTGTATTTTTAGTAGAGACGGGGTTTCACAGTGTTAGCCAGGATGGTCTCGATCTCCTGACCTCGTGATCCGCCCGTCTCGGCCTCCCAAAGTGCTGGGATTACAGGCTTGAGCCACCACGCCCGGCCCAGCAATTCTTTATAAAAGGACTTAGGTGAGAACTGTCAATTATATCAGTTCCATCAAAAACTCTAGGTTGGAATATCTTAAAAAGAGCAAATTAAATATGAGAAAGCACAGAAATCTCCCCCTCAAACAAGAGGGGCTTCCTTTAATAGTCTTTAATGTAGCTCATTTGCAATTGTATGAAAATCCATCAAGATCAATCATGTTACACAATCCCTAAAGGATAAAACTGAGGGAACTCATGGATAATTTTCACAGCTTCGTTGTAAAGTCCAAGATCAAAAGGATGGTTATCTTCTTTAAACTGGACATAAGATGTACACAAGATGGTGGCCTTCGCGGTTACTTTTCCAACCACTTCCATAATTCCAGAGATTTCTTCATCAAGGGGTTCCATCAACTCGATGGTTCCATTTTTTCCTTCTCCATCTGAAAGAATAAACATTTTTCCAGTGGGATGAATCTTTTCCAGCCTCTCTACGAAGCAGACAGGCTTGTCTATGAACTGGGCTAGCATGCTGGCCTTGATGCGCGACCTCGGCAACTCCATCATGTCCACCATGATTATGGCCCAAGAGTGTGGCTGGCGGGAAACCCACAGACCACTGAAACTGTGTGCCCCGCGGTGTCTGTGGGGCAGATTTCTTCTGTTTTATAAAGTATTCGTTATGTTAGCTGGTCAGTGATTATAGGAATTGTTTTTATGAGATTTAGTAGTGCACACAAAGTAATTTTCAAAGGTAATTCCATTAGTGTATTAAGTTTTAGTGTTAGAACATTCCATTTTGTTCTTTTAAGTGCAGAAACTTACATAGGCCTACTTTTATTTTTATTTTTTATTTTTTGAGATGGAGTTTCACTGTTATCACCCAGGCTGAAGTGCAGTGGTGCAATCTTGGCTCATTGCAGCCTCCACCTCCCAGGTTCAAGTGATTCTCCTCCCTCAGCCTCCCGAGTAGCTGGGATTAAAGGCATCTGCCACCACGCCTGGCTAATTTTTGTATTTTTAGTAGAAATAGGGTTTCATTGTGTTGGCCAGCCTGGTCTCGAACTCCTGACCTCAAATGATATGCCCACCTCGGCCTCCCAAAGTGCTGGGATTACAGGCGTGAGTCACCGCACCCAGCTGAGCCTATCTTTATGTAGTTATTTTTTTAAAAAAAATTTTATTATTGACATAAATTTTATTTATTGAGTCAATTTGTTCAGGTAAGTACTAGGGAAGCTTCGTAACTTTTGAGGATGTTTTTATATGTAAAATATATCAACGAACATGACAGTGCTTGCTATGTAACAGATGCTCCATAATAAGGCAGAAATATTCGTGCTAAACTTAGTTTGTAACTTTGATTCAGAAATGAAAAATACCACTGGGCCAGGTGCAGTGACTCACGCCTATAATCCCAGCACTTTGGAAGGCAGAGTTGGGCAGATCATAAGGTCAGGTGATGAGACCATCGTGGCTAACACAGTGAACCCTGTCTCCACTGAAAATACAAAAAATTAGCCAGCCATGGTAGTAGATGCCTGTAGTTGCAGCTACTCAGGTTGCTGAGGCAGGTGAATGGCGTGAATCTGGGAGGTGGAGCTTGCAGTGAGCCAAGATTTCACCGCTGCACTCCAGCCTGGGCAACAGAGCTGGACTCTGTCTCAAAAAAAAAAAAAAAAAAAAAAATACCAGCTGGGCGTGGTGGCTCATGCCTGTAATGTCAACACTTTGGGAGGCCGAGGTGGGTAGGTCACCTGAAGTCAGGAGTTCAAGACCAGCCTGGCTAACGTGGTGAAACCCCATCTCTACCAAAATACAAAACTTAGATAGGCATGATGGCAGGTGCCTGTAACACCACCTCCTTGGAAGGTTGAGACATGAGAATTGCTTGAATGTGGGAGGCAGAGGTTGCAGTGAGCCGAGATCATGCCATTGCACTCCAGCCTGGGCGACAGACTTTTCTCAAAAAAATAAAATATCAATGCTGAGGATACAACATAGATTTTTTTTTTCATGTGGAGAGGACACTTTTTTTCAGGCTGCAAAGCTGAATCTTGCTGAATTTAAAGAGAGATCCTGCTGCTTTAATTTCCTAATTATCTTGATTTTTTTTTTTTAACTTTTTATGTGTATTCTAACTGTGTGTCACAGCCCTTTTTCTTCTTGCTCTATTATGGCTACAGGTTTCTCACTTATCTCCATGCCATGTCATTTCACATGGTACTTTGTAGGTTCTGATGAGAAAGTTGGTACTTTTTAATGCATTGAAAAATTGGTTTTAACTAGAGTTTGCTTATTAACATAACTTTCAGATTAGTTAATTAAAAGACATAACACTTTCCACAAGAATATATCAGCATAGAATTTATATCAGTGAGAAGAATATATCAGTTAGCATGGTTTTGTTTATAAAAGGAAAACCTTGTTAGATTCTCACACAAAGAGTGAAAAATATAGTTTGCTAAAATAGATGTCTTAGAAATTTAGTTTTTAAGAGTTGATTGTAAGTGAACAATTTCAAATTTAATTTTTATAATGTACTTATAGCATGAGTTATGTTTTCTATACAGTATCTTCAATTTGTAAGTGTGAATTTTGAAGTTGGCAAAATAATAAAGTGATCTCTGGATTTGATATTTGATGTAATTTTTTTTCATGTTGATACTACAATTTGGAGGAACTTCTCACTTTTTTTTCTAGTCTACAGTATTTACTCTTTGTCACCTAATTGTAGTCAACTCCCTGGTCCTTTTCTCTGGAAAACTTTTGGAGAACATGGCTGCTTTTGGATTAAAATATTTCCTATTATTTTGCATAAAAACTAGTTTACTGTGTTCACGGAGTGGCCAGTCATGGGACCGTAAGCAACAGCTGCACCTTTTAGTGTTTTTCTTATTATTACCATCAACAACAGAAACTCTAAATACCCTATGCTTGAAATAAAAGCCCTAACGTACATTGGCTCTTCCCATACACTCTGCTGGGTCCAGAAAATGCTGTTAAATATTAGAGTTTCTAAGCTGGGCATGGTGGCTCACGCCTGTAATCCCAGCACTTTGGAAGGCTGAAGTGGGTGGATCACCTGAAGTCAGGAGTTTGAGACCAGCCTGGTCAACATGGTGAAACCCCGTCTTTACCAAAAATAGAAAAATTAACTGGGCATGGTGGTGGGTCCCTGTAGTCACAGCTACTCGGAAGGCTGAGGCAGGAGAATCCCTTGAATCCAGGAGGCAAAGGTTGCATTGATCCAAGATTGTGCCATTGTACTCCACTCTGTCTTAAATAAGTAAATAAAATAAATATCAGAGTTCCTATGGTCATGGCTGACAAACTAAATGACAAAAACTTTTTGATAGTATTCAGCTGTTTAAGACAAAGACACAGTACTTGAAACATTGTTATAAATATATATATACACGTACGTGTGTGTGTGTGTGTGTGTGTGTGTGTGTGTGTGTGTGTGTATATATATATATATATATATATATATATATATATATAATTTTTAGATAAAGGTCTTGCTGTGTTACCCAGCTGAAGTGCAGTGGCATGGTCTCAGCTCACTAAAACTTCCACATTTCAGGGTCAAGCAATTCTCATGTCTGAAATAGCTGGGATTACAGGTTGGTGGCACCATGCCTTGGCTACTTTTTCTATTTTTCATGGAGATGGGGTTTCTTCATGTTGGCCAGGCTGGTCTTGACCTCAAGCGATTCACCCACCTTGGCCTCCCAAATTGCTGGAATTACATGTGTGAGCCAGTGCCTCCATTTAATTATATGTGTGTATGTGTGTGTGTGTGTGTGTATATATATATATATATAAAAATTTCTTTTTTCCAAAATGGTCTCACTCTGTCCTCCAGGCTGAAGTGCAGTGCAGCCTCCACCTACTGGGTTTAAGTGATTCTCCTGCCTCACTCTTCTGAGTAGCTGGGACTACAGGCCACCACTCCTGGCTAATTTTTGTATTTTTGGTAGAGACATGGTTTCACCCTGTTAGCCAGGCTGCTCTTGAACTCCTGACCTCAGGTGATCCACCCACCTTGGCCTCTCAAAGCACTGATTACAGGTATGAGTCACCATGCCAAGCTAAAAATACACTTTTCAAGTTGACAGATAAAATGTGTATTCTGCAAAACAATATTTTTAGGTATGTATATATCGTCACATGCTTAATTCTAGGTAATTAATGCTTTACCTCATATAGTTAACATTTTTGTTGTGAGATCACGTGGCATTGTCTTAACATTTTTGAAAACCAGAAATACATTAGAATAAACTATAGTCATTGTGCTGTACAATAAATATTTTGGACTTATTCCTCTTATTCAAGTATAATTATATATTCTTTTCTTTCTAACTGCCCATTCTAAACAACTTGGCATCTGGTATTCACCATTTTATTCTCTACAGCAATGAGATTGTTCTTTAGAATTCTTGTGTAAGTGAGACCGGGCCTGGTGGCTCACGCTTGTAATCCCAGCACGCTGGGAAGCCAAGGCAGGTGAATCACTTGAGGACAGGAGTTCAACACCAGCCTGACCAACATGGTGAAACCCTGTCTCTACTGAAAACACAAAAAAAATAGCCAGGCATGGTGGTGGGCACCTGTAATCTCAGCTACTTGGGAGGCTGAGGCAGGAGAATTGCTTGAACCCAGTGAAGGTTGCAGTGAGCTGAGGTCACACCATTGCAATCCAGGCTGGGAACCTTGCAAAACTGTCTTAAAAAAAAAAAAAGTGTAAGTGATACCATAAGATAGTATTCATTCTGTGTCTGGCTTATTTAAAGTAATATAATGTTCTCCAGGTTAATCCATGTTACTGAAAGTAATAGAATTTTCTTTTTTAAAAGATGAATAGTATTCAATTTTGTGTGTATACCGCATTTATTTTATTTACTCATTAGATGTCAAACTGTTGACTCTGTATGTTGGCTATTGTGAGGAGTGCTGCAAACAACATAGAAGTGCAAATGTTTCTTTTCTTTTTTAGACAGGGTCTTGTTCTGTCGCCCAGGCTGGAGGCAGAGGCCTGATCTCGGCTCACTGCCACCTCCGTCTCCCAGGTTCAAGTGATTCTCCTGCCTCAGCTCCCAAGTAGCTGGGATTACAGGCACGCACCACTGTGCCTGGCTAATTTTTGTATTTTTAGTAGAGACGAGGTTTCATCATGTTGATCAGGCTGGTCTTGAACTCCTGACCTTGTGATCCACCAGCCTCAGCCTCCCGAAGTGCTGGGATTAAAGACGTGAGCCACCGTGCCCAGCCAAATGTTTCTTCATCCTTATTTTATTTGTTGTGGATATATATCCAGTATTGAAATTATTGTATTATATAATAATTTTGATCTTATGTTTTTTTGTGAAATCTCTTTCGTTTTTCATAATTACCGTCCTCATTTACATTAAAACCAACAGTGTGCAAGCATTCCCTTTTCTTCATCTCTATGCCAACACTTTTTTTAAATTTTTTTAATTTTTATTTTTTTGAGACTGAGTCTTGCTCTTGTTGCCCAGACTGGAGTGCAATGGCACGATCTCAGCTCACCACAACCTCCGCCTTCCAGGTTCAAGCGATTCTCTTGCCTCAGCCTCCCGAGTGACTGGGATTACAAGCATGTGCTACCGCACCTGGCTAATTTTGTATTTTTAGTAGATACAGGGTTTCTCCATGTTGGTCAGGCTGGTCTTGAACTCCCAACCTCAGGTGATCCGCCTGCCTCGGCCTCCTAAAGTGTTGGGATTATATTTTGCCAACTTCAAAAATTCACACTTAAAAAGGCATGAGCCACCGCGCTTGGTCATTTTATTTATTTATTTTTTTGAGACGGAGTCTTGCTCTGTCGCCCAGGCTGGAGTACAGTGGCCAGATCTCAGCTCACTGCAAGCTCCGCCTCCCGGGTTCACGCCATTCTCCTGCCTCAGCCTCCCAAGTAGCTGGGACTACAGGCGCCCGCCACTTCGCCTGGCTAGTTTTTTGTATTTTTTCAGCAGAGACGGGGTTTCACCGTGTTAGCCAGGATGGTCTCGATCTCCTGACCTCGTGATCCACCCGTCTCGGCCTCCCAAAGTGCTGGGATTACAGGCTTGAGCCACCGCGCCTGGCCCATTTTTTTAATTTTTAATAAAAATCATTTTAACAGTGGTGAGCAGGTATCTTGTAGTTTTTTTGTTTTTTGGCATGCCTTTCTCTGATAATAATTGACACTGAGTATTTTTTAATATATTTGTTGTACATGTGTATATTTTGAAATATATTTAAGGTTTGTGCTAATTTTTAGTAGTTATTAGTTTTTTTTGTACAGTTATTTGAGGTTTTTTTTTTTTTTTTTTTTTTTTTTGAGATGGGGTCTTTCTCTGTCGCCAGGCTGGAGTGCAGTGGCGTGATCTCAGCTCACTGGAACCTCCAACACCCTAGTTAAAGTGATTCTTCTGCCTCAGCCACCCGAGTAGCTGGGATTACAGGCATGTGCCACCACCCCAAACTAATTTTTGGATATTTAGTAGCGATGGGATTTCTCCATTTTGGCCAGGATGGTCTCAGTCTCCTGATCTCATGATCCACCCACCTCGGCCTCTCAAAGTTCTGGGATTACAGACGTGAGCCACCCTGCCTGGCCTTGAGTTTCTTACATATTTTTGATGTTAAACTCTTGTCATGTGTATGATTTGCAAATATTTTGTCCCTTTTTTTAGTTGTTTCATTCTGTTTTATCATTCTGTGCAGCAGCTTTTTAATTAAAAGTAATCTGAGTAATCCATTTTTCCTTTGGTTATCTGGGATTTTGAGGTTAAATTAAAAAATTCACTGCCCAGGTCAATGTTATGATTTCACAATATTTTTTGTACTAATTTTAGAGTTTCAGGCCTTACATTTAATAACCTAATTTATTTTGAGTTGATTTTTATATATGGTGTGAGATTAGGATCTCATTGCTCTGTATGTGGATGTAAAGTTTCCTTAACCATTTATTGAAGATACTGTTCTTTAAGAAATTGTCACCTTTATATTTGTGTGAAATGTATTTCATTTCTTACTATAATGTTCTTTATACTGTACGGTGTTTCAACTTTTTGGTTAAAAGTATTTCAAAGTTTAGTTACTAGAGTTTTTGTAGATGGGATTTTTAAAAAATTTCATTTTGATATATTTATTATTGTACAGAAATGCTACTGAATTTTGGGTATTGCTTTTGTATTCTGTGAGTTTAATGAATTTGTTTATTATAATAGCTTTTAGTCAAGTCAGGCTTTTCTATACTTAAGATTGCATATAGAAATAAAAGATTACTAAACAGGGATAATTTACTTTTTCCAATTTGTATGCCTTTGGTGTTATTCTCTTCTCTGTTATGTTTAATAAGACTAAAAAAAGTGCACATTCTTGCCTTGTTCTAGCTCTTAGAGTAAAATCTGTAACTTTTTTTGTTTAGTATGTTGTTAGCTGTGCATTTTTTTGGTTACATACAGCATTTATCAGCTTGAGTTGCATTGCTGCTATACTTAAGTTTTTCAGAGATGTATTATGGTTGAATGTTGAATTTTGTCAAATTTTTATTCTGCATCTATTTATATAGTAGAGTTGTGAAATCACAAATAATTCCGCATAAATACAAAACATCCTCAGAAACTTCTATGGACATTTCTATGCATGCGAACTACAAAATTTAGAGAAAACAGATAAACTGAATACAAACAACTTCCAAGATTGAATCAGGAATTAACAGAAGTCTTGAAGGGAGCAAAGAGCATAAAGTGTATAATGAATTAGTAATTAAAAAAAAAAAAACCTATCAACCACAAAAAGCCCTGGATCGGATGAATCCGCAGAAAAATTTATCACATATGCAAAGATGAGCTGGTCCTAATTGTACTGATTGTATTCCAAAAAAATCATGGTGGGATTCCACCTTAACTTGTTACATAAAATTAGTATCGTGTTGCTCTCAAAATCTAGTGAAGACAGAACAACAAAAACAATTACAGGCCCATATTCCTGTTGAACACAGAAACAAAAATCCTCCATGAAATACTAGGAAGCTGAGTTCATAAGGAAATAAAGTTATTTTGCCACAGTCATGTGAGCTTTATTCTATGAATGCAAGAATGTTTCATCATATGCAAGTCAATAAGTGTAATTCAGCATGTGAATATAATTTTAAGCAAAAAAGTATATATCACAATATATGCAGAAATAGCATTCAAGAAAATTCAATATTGACTCATGAACATATTCTCAAAAACCTTGGCATTCAAGAATCATACCTCAAAATAATAAGAGGCATGTATGACAAATCCTCAGCCAACATCATACTGAACAGGAAAAAGCTGGATACATTCTCTCTAAGAATAAAAATAATACAAGAATATTCACTCTAAACAGTCCTATTCAACATAATTCTGGAAGTCCTAGCAAGAGCAATCCAAAAAAGAAAGAAAAGGAATCTAAATTAAGTCAAATTATCTGCACTGATGATATTCTTTTTCTAGAACCATTAAAGATTAGACCAGAAGACCCCTCTGCCTAAAAAAAGACTAAAGCAAAGTCTTAGGATACAAAATTACTATATAGAAATGCGTAGCATTTCTGTACACCAATAACAAGCTAAGAAAAAAAATTCAAGAACATAGTTCTATTTACAATAGCCACAAAGAAAAAATAATATATGTAGAAATGCATTAAATCAAGGAAGTATCTCTACAAGGAGAACATTAAACACTGCTGAAAAAAAATGATACAAAACAAATAAATGGAAAAGCATTTCATGCTCATGAATTTGAAGAATCAACACTTAAAATGTTTATGCTGCATAAAGCAAGCTACAGATTAAGTGCTATTTCAAACCATCAATGACTTTTAAAAATAGAATTAAGAAAAGAAGCCTGTGAGCAGTGGTTCACGCCTGTAGTGCCAGCACTTTGGGAGGCTGAGGTAGGCAGATCACTTGGGGTAGGATTTCGAGACCAGCCTGGCCAACATGGTGAAACCCTATCTCTACTAAGAGTTAAAAAAAAAAAAAAAAAAAAAAAAAGCCAAATGTGGTGGTGTACGCCTGTAATCGTAGCTACTCAGGAGGGTGAGATGGGAGGATTGCTTGAACCTGGGAGACAGGTTGCATTGAGCCGAGATAACACCATTGCACATTCCAGACTGGACAACAGAGTGAAACTCCGTCTAAAAAAAAAAAACAAAACTTTTAAAATATATATGGAAGAATAAAAGAATCCAAATAGTAAAGGCAACTTTAGACAAAAAGGACAAACCTGGAGATCTTCCATTACTTATCTTTAAACTGTACTATAAGCTACAGTAATCTGTATAATATATTTCTGGTACAAAAATACACATATAGACCAAAGCAAAAGATGAGAGAGCCCTGAAATAAAGCTACAGTACTCCAACTTATTATTGAAAAAGTCTATAGAAATAAAGGAAAAATAACTTTCTATGCAATAAATAGCAGTGGGAAAACTGGCTAGTCATATGCAAAAGAAAATTGAATCCCTACCTCATATCATAAGAAATATGACAAGATAGATTTATAACTGAGTCTTCAAGCCACAGAAATCCTAGAACACATAGAAGGTACATTTCTAGACACTGGCTTCTAGAAATAATTTATGACTAACACCTTAAAAGTGAATGCAGGCCGGGCGCGGTGGCTCAAGCCTGTAATCCCAGCACTTTGGGAGGCCGAGACGGGCGGATCACGAGGCCAGGAGATCGAGACCATCCTGGCTAACACAGTGAAACCCCGTCTCTACTAAAAAAATACAAAAAACTAGCCGGGCGAGGTGGCGGGCGCCTATAGTCCCAGCTACTTGGGAGGCTGAGGCAGGAGAATGACGTAAACCCGGGAGGCGGAGCTTGCAGTGAGCTGAGATCCGGCCACTGTACTCCAGCCCGGGCGACAGAGTGAGACTCCGTCTCAAAAAAAAAAAAAAAAAAAAAAAAGAATGCAACAAAAATTAAAATTTTAAAATGGCGCCTAAGTAAACTAAGGAGCTTTTACACAGTGAAAAGCTAAAGTAAACATAGAGCCTACAGTGTGGAATAAATTATTTGTATACTGCATATTGCAAAGGATTAATACCTGCAGTCTATAAGAAATTTAATAAGAAAGAAAAGTGACATAAATACTTCTCAAAGGAAGACTAAAAGCTGCCAATAAACATGCAGAAAATTGCTCAATATCTAATCAGAGAGATGTAAAATTTTGGAGAGAAGAAAATATTTATAAACTTGGTGAAAATGCAAATTCAGCCCCTGTGAAACAGTTTCTAGATTTTTCACAGAACTGAAAATAGAATTGCCATTTGACCCATTAACCCCTTTTTTGGGTATCTACACAAAGGAAAATAAAGAATTTTACAAAAATGACACCTGTACTTACATGTTTATTGCAGCACTATTTACAGTGGCAAAAACATAGGTACTTAGGAATCTTAGATTGGAATTTAAAAATGAGGTATTTATACACCATGAAATACTATGTAGCCACAGAGAATTAAGTAATGTCCTTTGCAGCAACATGGATGAAGCAGAAGGCCATTGTTTTAAGCAAATTAACACAGAATAGACAGACAAATACCACATGATCTCACTTACATGTTGGAGGTAAAACATTGGGTGCACAGAGAAACAGATGGAAACAATAAACACTGAAAACTTTTAAAAAGGAAGAAAGGGAGACATGCTTTGAAAAACTACTCATCAGGTATCATGTACACTATGTGGGCAATGGAATTACTAAGTGTGCAAGCCTCAACATCCTGATGTATACCAGTTACAAATTTGCACATGTACCACCTGAATCTAAGATAATAAAATGTTTTGTGGTATAATGGCATGTTACATTTTTACAGTTCTGAATTAGTAGTAATTGGAATTAGGGGTGAGAGAATTATTTGCCCCTTAGGGCATAGCAGTAAATGTTTTTATACCAGGTCTCCCCACACTCTATAAGCTAGCCTTTCTGAAAGCTCTTGGCCTATAGCTCAAGAAGTGCTTTATTTCCAAGTGTGCAGATAAAAAAAAAAGACTCTACATCTTTATTTTTTTATGTATCAACTGTACACTAGACCACAGAGTTGATTTGTTAGTCTACTCGTTTGGGGGGAAAATGGTAAGTGGTTTAATCACAATAAAAAAACATTTTAGAAAATGTGAGGTTGTGAGAAAACCATGGTTAATTCCTTAATTAGGAAAAGAAAATGTTTTCTCTAAGAAAAATGCATAAAACCTTAATGTCCATAGCCTAAGAATAATGAAACAGTGTAGTTTATTTAAGACCACACTGCTGCAAATGCTTACTCCATCACAAGAAATAGAAATAATGGGTCAGAGGTATTTTTAGAGTACTTTTCTTAATCTATTGCAGTGTGTAAATTTTTGTCTTTGTTATCTCATATAGAAGTCTGTACTTAAAAAGCCATGACTTTTTTGTTAATATGCTCACACAAATATTTTCCCTAGAAAAGTACTAGTGTGTTTGCAATCATTGTGTAGCATTTCTGGCCTTCCTTGTGCTACTGTGTTGGTATGAAATAAGAAGACAGGAAATAAAGAGTGAGCCATGACATTTCTAGTTTCTAAAACCACACCATCTGAAATGTAGTGTTATGTCAGCAATAAATAATGACAGTATTTCAAAATACAGAAACACAAATTGATACTTTATATAGTTTTTTATAGTTTATAAATATTTATAGTTTCTGAATTATTATAAGTTAAACAACTTGAAGATACCTAAAAGTTTTATTTAAATGATAGTATTAATATTGTAATAACTTATGATTGTGAATAACAATTGCCCTATTGGGTTTACTGGAAAGTAGTTATTTATCTTCTAATTGTGGACAGATAATAGGTTTTTATAATCCTAAGCATATGGATTTCTTTTCTTTTTTTTTGAGACAAAGTTTCATTCTTGTTACCCAGCCTGGAGTGCGATGGCACAATCTTGGCTCACTGCAACCTCCACCTCCCAGGTTCAAGCGATTCTCCTACCTCAGCCTCCCAAGCAGCTGGGATTACAGGCATATGCCACCACACCCAGATAATTTGTGTATTTTTAGTAGAGACCAGGTTTCACCATCTTGGCCAGACTGGTGCCAAGCTCCTGACCTCACGTGATGCACCCGCGTTGGCATCACAAAGTGCTGGGATGACGGGTGGGAGCCACTGTGTCCAGTCCAGATCTTTTAAAATTAGTACTGTTTAAATTTGTGCAAAATTCATAGGCTTGCAGTAGCAGACATTTTAATATTTTTTTCCAGTAGAAGAGAAAAAGTGGCCGGGCACAGTGGCTCACGCCTGTATTCCCAGCACTTTGGGAGGCCAAGACAGGTGGATCACCTGAGGTCAGGGGTTCGAGACCAGCTTGACTAACATGGTGAAACCCTGTCTCTACTAAAAATACAAAAATTAGCCAGATATAGTATCGGGTGTCTGTAATCCCAGCTCCTCGGGAGGCTGAGGCAGGAGAATCGCTTGAACCCTGGGAGGCAGAGGTTGCAGTGAGCCAAGATTGTGCCATTGCACTCCGGCCTGGGTGAAAAAGCAAGACTCAGTCTGAAAAACAAAGAATGAAAACCAATAAAATTAATTTTTAAAATACGTTTAAAAGAAACTTCACATTTGTTCATTAAATAAGATTTAAAACCACATTTTAAGTGACTGATTAGTAATTCCAATCTATTTCATTTGAGTCACTGAAAAAACCCTAATATCCTTTAATTATTCAAAAAATATTCAAAAAAAAAGTATTCTTACATTAGTGTTTCTGAAACTTTCAGAAACTGTGGACCACTTAATGGATGATGATGTACATGGAGACAAATTTTCTATATGATAATAGGCTCATCCTAGCTTTTGTTTTCATTTTTTAAATTTTTTGAGACAGAGTTTTGTTTCTATTGCCCAGGCTGCAGTGCAATGGTGCGATCTTGGCTCACTGCAACTTCCGCCTTCCGAGTTCAAGCGATTCTTCTGCCTCAGCCTCCCTAGTAGCTGGGATTACAGGCATGCGCCATCATGCCTGGCTAATTTGTATTTTTTATAGATATGGGGTTTTTCCATGTGGGTCAGGCTGGTCTCAAACTCCCAACCTCGCGTGATCTGCTCACCTTGGCCTCCCAAAGTGTTGAGATTACAGGCGCGGGCCACCTCACCCAGTCTCATCCTAGCTTTTAATTTAAAAATTCAGTTTATTTCAAAAGTAAAATTAATGGCTCTTTTAAGTCATGAGAGGGATATCATTGGTAGAATCCATTTACCAAAGTGTGTATCTTAGGCTTAGTAGTGAGTACTTTAAACCAAAAATCAGTTTCTACATACTGTCTAAGTGCAAAAAGAGGTGGTTTATAAAATCCTCTTTATTTCTACTAAGTTAGAGAATTCAAAGCCAAAATGTTAAGTTAGGGATAAAAACAAGCATTGGATAAGAGTGTGTTGGGTGTGATGATTCAGAGTCAAATTTGACAAGTGGTTCCTGATTGCAGCTGAGTTCTGCTATTTATGGGCTGTATGACTTGAATACAGTTTCTTCACCGCTATGTGCTTGACTATTCAGCTGTACAGTGAGAATAATGGTGCTTAAATCCTAGGGTTTTGTTAAAATTAGAGCAAGTAATACAAATGATGTCCCGGAAGAGCATCCAACACATAACAAATGTACAGAAATTTTATCTATTTGTCGATTCTGTTAGATTTTGATCAATGTTAAGCCTAAAAACCAGGTGACCACATCAGTGGATTGTATGTTCATTCTACTCAGCCAGTCTGAGGCTGTATAGTAGTTGAATGTTTCTAATACTATCCTTGGCAAATTCACATATATTCACATATGTGTGTGTTTGTGTGTGTGTGTGTGTGTGTGTTTCCTGAAAATTTTAAGATGAACAAGCACTTTCTTCTCTGGCCAAATTTCTTAAAGCTTTTTTTCTGTCTGATTTTAAAAAAGTATTAATATTTTTATTGGCAAATCAGAGTCATATACATTTTTGGGGAACAATATGAAGTTTTAGTATATGTATATAATATGGAATGAAAAAGTCAAATTAACATATCAGCTCACTCAAGTATCATTTTCGTGGTGAGATATTTGAAATTTACTCTTAGTCATTTTGAAATATACAATACATTGTCATTTACTATAATCACACTGCTGTGCAATATACCTCAAAAGCTGTTTACCCTATTTGAAACTTTGTGCCCTTTGATCGACAGCTCCCTATTTTTCTTACTTTCTTGCTTTCTTTCTCTCTCTCTCTTTTTCTTTTTCTTTTGTCTTTATTTGAGATGGAGTCTTGCTCTGTTGCCCAGGCTGGAGTGCATTGGTGCAATCTCGGCTCACTGCAACCTCCGTCTTCTGCATTCAAGTGATTATCCTGCCCCACCCTCCCGGGTAGCTGGGATTATAAATATGCGCCACCAAACCTGGCCAACGACTCCCTATTTTCTTCCCACCACACCAGTGGAACAACTGGTAACCATTGTTCCACTTTATACTTTTTTTTTTTTTTTTTTTTTGAGACGGAGTCTCGCTCTGTCACCCAGGCTGCAGTGCAGTGGCCGGATCTCAGCTCACTGCAAGCTCCGCCTCCCGGGTTCACGCCATTCTCCTGCCTCAGCCTCCCAAGTAGCTGGGACTACAGGCGCCCGCCACCTCACCCGGCTAGTTTTTTGTATTTTTTAGTAGAGACGGGGTTTCACCGTGTTAACCAGGATGGTCTCTATCTCCTGACCTCGTGATCCGCCCGTCTCGGCCTCCCAAAGTGCTGGGATTACAGGCTTGAGCCACCGCGCCCGGCTATACTTTTGTGAGTTAAAATTTATTAGATTCTACATATAAATGAGGTCATGCAGTATTATTTTTTCTGTATCAGACTTCTTCCATCTAGCATAATGTCTTCTGAATTTATCCATATTTTTTGAACGATAGGATTTTCCTCCTGTTTGTTTTTTATTTTTATTTTTTTTGAGACAAAGTCTTGCTCTGTCACCCAGGCTGTAGTGCAGTGGCACAGTCTTGGCTTACTGTAACCTCTGCCTCCCAGGTTCAAGTAATTCCCCTGCCTCAGCCTCCCAAGTAGCTGGGATTACAGGTGCCCGCCACCATGCCCAGCTAATTTTTTTGTATTTTTAGTAGAGATGGCGTTTCACCATGTTGGCCAGGCTGGTCTTGAACTCTTGACCTCATGATCTGCCTGCCTCAGCCTCCCAAAGTGCTGGGTTTATAAGCATGAGCCACCACACCTGGTCAGGATTTTCCTCTTTTTAAGGCTGAATAGTATTCCATTGTGCATCTATGTCAAATTTTTAAAATTAATTTAAATGTATATTTATTATTGGTTGAAAAACTTGGGTTATGAAAAGATATTTCCGTGTTAAGCATGTATTAATGTAATTCAGCGTTAAATATTAATAATAGCTGGTTTGTACTGAGCACTAACCATAACACTATGCACGTGTTAATGAGTTTAATTCTCACAATAACTTAATACCATAAGTATTATAATTATTCTTATTTTACAGAGGAACAGAAAGAACCACTGAGAAAAACAACTTGCTCACAATAGCCCAGGCTGGAGTTTAGTGGTTTGATCTTGGCTTACTGCAACCTCTGCCTCCCGGGTTCAAACTATTCTCATGCCTCAGCCTCCCAAGTACCTGGGATTGCAGACGTGGAACACCATGACTGGCTAATTTTTGTATTTTTAGTAGAAATGGAGTTTTTACATTTTTGCCAGGCTGGTCACAAGCTCTGGACTTTATGTGATCCTCCCACCTTGGCCTCCCAAAGTGCTGAGATTACAGGTGTGAGCCACCATGCCCAGCCTAATGTGAATGTTTCTTTTTTTTTTTTTTTGAGACGGAGTCAAGCTCTGTTGCCCAGGCTGGAGTGCAGTGGCCGGATCTCAGCTCACTGCAAGCTCCGCCTCCCGGGTTCACGCCATTCTCCTGCCTCAGCCTCCCGAGTAGCTGGGACTACAGGCGCCCACCACCTCGCCCGGCTAGTTTTTTGTATTTTTTTAGTAGAGACGGGGTTTCACCGTGTTAGCCAGGATGGTCTCGATCTCCCGACCTCGTGATCCACCCGTCTCGGCCTCCCAAAGTGCTGGGATTACAGGCTTGAGCCACCGCGCCCGGCCAATGTGAATGTTTCTTGAATCCAGAAAAGTTATGCAGATAGTTTCTTGTAGGTTAACATAAAAGAACAATTAGCAAAAACATTTGAAATGGGATAAAATTAATCAAAACCACATCTTTCCAATAAGTGGTCATAATTGCTGTGCTTTTTAAAATGGCTAGATTACTAACAATATGCAAAGACAAGACTTTGGCTTAACTTTTTGAACATTTTGACATTTGAAATCTTGGCTAAAGATTTTTTTTTTTTTTTTTTTTTTTTTTTTTTTGAGACGGAGTTTTGCTCTTGTTCCCTAGGCTGGAGTGCAATGGTACGATCTTGGCTCACCACAACCTCTGCCTCCTGGGTTCAAGCGATTCTCCTGCCTCAGCCTCCCGAGTAGCTGGGATTACAAGCATGTGCCACCATGCCTGGCTAAGTTTTTATTTTTTAGTAGAGGTAGGGTTTCTCCATGTTAGTCAGGCTTGTCTCAAACTGACCTCAGGTGATCCACCCGCCTCAGCCTCCCAAACTGCTGGGATTACAGGTGTGAGCCACCGCGCCTGGCCAAAGATTTTAAAAAGAATATTTTTTAGGTGACTTTTTAGGGCTTCCAAGGTAATACAAGAAGAATTTTAATAGGCAGGAAAATGCATTCTACATACACACATTGCACTTCTCTGATTTGCTTTAACATTGGAAGATTAAAGACTGCAAATCTAGTTTCTCAATTTAGAGTAAATTAACAAAAGATTTATTTTTCAGCTAGGCAAATAATTGTATAAAACTAATGGATAACAGATGTCAGTAGCTGTCAAAAAATAGCATGAGCAGATTCGGTAAGTATCTAGCCATGCAAATGACAGTCCAATAAAATTAAAACCCTAATAAAGCATTGATGTGCAGTGCCATGCACCTCCACTCAGCACCTCCTTGTGCCTGTTTACAGAGATACCAATTTCTCCTTTGTGACTAAGGGTGAATACTGGAAACTGAGAATGCTGTATTCAGAGTTATTACTGGGAACATGGTTAACACATTTCTTTCATATTATAAAGAAATTTTATGAATGTTACTCTGCCTCACAACGCCTTTTACTAAAAGTTTGTTTTTTTAAAGTACTCAATTTGGATTTATAAAAAATGTCAATATTCTGGATAAGTCACAAACACTTAAATTTCAACCAAATTTTATAAAACATATTTGAATAAGATGAAGTGTTCTTAGCCAATAATTGTATTTTATTACTAAATTTAGAGACAAATAGAAAACCAGTACTTTGGGCCAAATAACAGTGTTTGGCACAGAAATACTCCCAAACAAGTGCTCTTGATCATCATCATTAAAATCGCAATGGCACCACCTGCTTTCCTGAAACCAGCTGGACTGTTTTCCACTGATATAAAGTGGAGAGGACATTGAAATAATGAAGGAAGCTGATATAAATGGAAGACTTATATAAAACAAAAGTAAATACAAGTGAAATACTTATATGAAATACTTTTTTTAAAAAAAGTAGCATTTGATGTCGTACGACTGTAGATGAAACTATTAGTATGAGATCCTCATATTTTTACTTCTCTTGACAGAATAACTTCATTCACAATGTTCTTATTTCAAATAATATTTTTTCTGTTAGATATTTGCTAGCTTCCAGTCGAATATTACCTGAGTTCAATAGAAATCAACCAAAGAAATATTTTACCACAAGCATTTTATTATTGATGTGTATGCTTATTTTACTTAAAATACATTAGCTTTTGATGAAAGATTTATACTTTTTTTTTTTATCAGTGTGTTTTTTATTGTCCTTCCAGGAAGCTACTCTTCTCAGCACTACCCGCATTGACGAATAGTGAGTAAAAGTTCTGTTTGGTTAAGAAGCAAATGTGTCTTCTCTGTATCTCTTTTTTCATTTGTTGGCTGAAGAAAGGAGAATGCAGATAGAAGATTAAAGAAACTATAATCCCTGAAAGATTATTTAGAAGTCCTCTTAACCAGAAAGAAAACCCTCAAGGAATTGTGATATGAGCAGAAAATACATTATCTTGCTAAGCTTCTAAAATTTCAGTATAAAACCTGTATTGCTTTAACAAATATATTATTCCTTCAGTTTTGATTTTTCAGAATATGATTCAATTTCTTGGTGAATCAAAACTGAGAGGGGAATAACTTATTTGTGAAGGTAAGAAAATATAGGGAATACTTACTATTTGTGGCCAACATCTTCTCCACCCCACATCGTTCTATACTCTGCTTTTATTGATACCGGAGCACAAAAGAAATTATTTAGGCAAATTGTGAGTATAAGAGAGTCCTCAGCAAAGCTTCTCTTTTAACAAGAAACAGCCCGCAATTGATTTTTTTTCAACAAAGAGCAGCCTGTAAAATCCAGCTGCAAACATAGATAAGCAAGCTGGAAGCTTACATGGGTGAATGTCGGCAGCTGTTGCAATAGGAAAAGCTACCTGGGGCCAACCATTTTCAACATGGAGGCGCTATGTTTTTTTTGTGAATCACGTGTGTAAAGGAACAGGAAACAGGGCACTGGCCGGGTAAAGAACCCATGTGCATAGTAGAAAATTAAGGTGAGGTGGCCAGCTTCTTCATGCACTGTGTAAATGGCACACCTTGTGTGACCAATCTTTTAGTCCCTATCTAAATCAAAAACACCATTTCCTCAAGCTCGTCTGTAAAACCCCATGCATTTCACCACAGAACTGGAAGACCTGCTGGAGAGCCCATCTGTCTCTGTAGGAGAGAGAGGTTTTCTTTTTCTTTTGCCTATTAAACCTCTACTCTTAACCTCACTCCTCATGTGTTTGCATCCTTAATTTTCTTGCTGTGAGGCAATAAACCTCACTCCTAACCTCAAGTGATCTGCTCACCTCAACCTTCCATAGTGCTGGGATTAAAGGTGTAAGCCACCACACCTGGTGGATTCCACTTTCTTTTATAACCAGAATATCTCCTAAAGCCAAAGGATAAAAAAAGGCTAGAAGCCATTATTAGTAACCTAAAAATCTAGGCCCTCCTCAAACCCTGTAACACCCCAATATTAGGAGTGCAAAAATCCAATGTGAAATGAAAACCATCAAAAAATCAACAGGTTATTATTCTCAGTTTACCTTCCACAAAAGGTAGCAGTAATGCATTCTAAGGAATATAAAAAGAAAACAGGAAGTAGCTGAAGGAAATAGTTTAGCTGATCAGTCAGTCAAATCAGCAGAAAGGAAGCTTCAGGGCAACAACACACTTCATACCCCTCTAATTTGGGAAGATTCCATAAGAAAAAATAGGCCCCAGTATTCTCCTGCAGAGATAAAATGGGTCATTACTCAAGGGTACACTTTCCAGTCCTCAGAATAGCTAGAGTCAAAGGATGGCAAACTCCATTTGCCAATCTCTAGCCAATGGAAAGTCCTTAAAATGTTTCACCAAACTTTTCACTTGGGAAAGAATAAAACTTGTCAATATGCCCAGAGATTGTTTTCAGGAGAGAACTTATTCAAAACATCACACAGGTTGTTAAAGCTTATGAAGCCTATCTTAAAGATAATCTCCTCAACAGGCAGCTTCTCCCTCTCTGAACCCAAAGGGTGGGAAGCTATTCAAGGGAGATCTGGAAGATAAACTTCACCCACATGTGAAAACCAAAGGGCATCCAGTGCCTTCTGGTACGGGTGGATGCTTTAAGGATCTTTGTTTTCATGGGTTATGTAATTGGCACACCTAGTCAAACCAATCCCCTGTAAATCATTCATCACCTATGTAAATCAATCACGGCCTCCTCAAGCCACTGTACAAAATCAATCACATTCTGCCCCAAATCAAAGACCCTCTCTTGGGCAACGCACATTCTCAGAATGAGGAAGCTTTTTCTCTATCTCTTCTTTCTGTCTGTTAAACTTTCTGCTTCTAAACCCCCTGCTTGTGTGTGTTTGTGTCCTGAATTCTTTCTCGATTCAAGACACAGAACCACAGGTAGAGGCCCAGACAACAAAGCCATTTCATTTGGGGGTTCTCATTTGGGATCAGAATCAGAACAGAAGATACAAACGTCGGATTGGTGAGTATGGAGTGGACCTCAAATCTGTCTTTTAATCTCAAGGCTTTCTTCAAATCAGTTTTATTCACAGAGGTCCTAACCATCATGTGAGGCTGGAAGAAGTCTGAAGCAACTGAGGATTATTGTTGAGGGCACACCCTGGCATTATTCAAAGCCTTCTGGACTGAAGCCAGCCTGTGATGGCCCATCTGAGTGTTGGCAAAGGATCTTCAGCTATCCTTTCACAAAATTTTCCTTTCTTTCTATCTGGTGTAACTATGTGTCTTATTCTCTCTGTGTGTGCAATGTGCAGGAAGGTTTACAGTTCAGAGAAACACTTCTGTTACAAAAGATTGGCAAATGCCTCAGGCAGAACTCAATAAGCATCTGTATCTTTCCTCTAGTGAGCACATGGTATTTCTAAGCCAACAGTGTCAGCTAGTGAAAATAGAAATTCTCTTCATGAGACACATTTCAGTCATTTACCATAACACTGCAATTTCCTAAGTATTTTTGTGCTGCTAGAAAAGACCCTTCTGTGAATGGGAAAGCTCTGCCTTCAACAATTAGGAGTAAAATATCTTCCATACCAAATTTTAGTTCTGATACTGTCCCATTAGTAGAAAAAGTCATCGTTAGGTCCCTACCTACATTTAAGGCACCCAGTCTGCCTCTAATTAGAACACTACTTAATTAGTAAGGAGAATTTTAAGTTTAGAAGCTAACCAGAAACACTTTTCTAAGGGTAAATGTTTTATCATGAGCCATAATAGCAGGCAATCTAGCAAATTTTTTTTTGTTGTTAAAGAAACCTTGCCCAAAGGTGACTATTAGAGTCTCTACAAAGATTCGTTTTTTTAGGGAGCCAGGAAGATCACACAAGTCTAGAAAGTCAAAGGGAATCACAGGTGGATAAGCTGAGGTTGCATGGGTAAAGCACAGTTAATCCCATGACTTAGTTCATCTGGTTCCGTGACTTGGAAAGCCACGCCTACAACCATGGGCAGCACATTTAACATGGTGCCAGGACCCAGGAACCAAGAAAAGAGAATGGTCGGGAGACACTCACACTGTCTTCCCCTCCACCCTGGGTCACAATGAAAGAAGGAAAACTAAAAGGATGCTTTTATTCTCACTTCTTTTTCTAGATGGGTAACAGACCGTCTTCACCTTGCACCCCTCTGGAGTGCACTGTGAAACACTAGAACTTCTTCAACTTCAGGACTTTGAAGAAAAAAGCAACTCATTTTCTTTTGCCCAAGGGTATGGCATTTTTACTGAACCTTTGCAAGCATTGTAAAATCAACCCTGCTATTTTAACAGGCGTATCAGGCAGGACTATAGGGGACAATCCTCCAGAATTAGAAAAGCAACTTCCAGGGGAACCATCTGAGAACTCCCAGTATTTGGGGCCACCGCAAGTTCCCTTCTTATTGCAGGACCCTAGAGAAGTAAAGGAAGACTTAGGCCAATTTTCTGACAACTCCAATAGATTTATAGAAGGTTTTCAGAATTTAACTCAAGTGTATCCCCTCACATGAAAGGATGTTATGCTGCTTCTAAACCCAACCCCAACTACAGCCGAAAAGCAGGCAGCTCTGCAGGCAGCAGAGATTTTCAGAAATGAGCAATGTATCTCCTATAACACATCAAAAGGGAAAAAAGGAGATAGGGAATGTGAAGAAATAGAAGAAACACCATTTTGAATAGGAAGTGAAGCAGTTCCTCTTGACAACCCTGATTGGGACTCCAGTAGCTCTGCAGATGAATGGAAAAGGAAATACCTTTTAATATGCATTTTAGAAGGTCTAGAAAGATTTCTGCCTGACCCAGTGAGATGTCATAGACCTTTAACTGAATCCAAGCCAGTTAATTATCAGATCCAGTCTGACTCTAGATCCAATCCACTTTCTGTCCTGACTTCTTAATCCAGTTTGAATTCTAAATTCGCTAACACTCAGAGAGTTCAAAACACAAATCCATGATACTTTGGAATCCAAGAAAGAACTTACCATGCTCCCTAGTTGCTGCAAGACAGCAGCGAACACAATAAGCCATTGTTTGGTCACTTGGTATTCTTGGGGGTTGCTAGAGGCTCTATTTCAGATTTTACTTCTAGTTCAATCTGTTAAAAATGTCTTAAACCAAATATATATATATATATATATATATATATATATATATATATATATATGATGGACTTTCATTCTTGTCATCCAGCCAGGAGTGCAATGGCACGTTCTTGGCTCACTGCAACCCTCGCCTCTCAGGTTCAAGCAATTCTCCTACCTCAGCCTCCCAAGTATCTGGGATTACAGGCACCCGCCACCACCATGCTTGGCTATTTTTTTTTTTTTTTTTTTTTTTTTGTATTTTTAGTACAGACAGTGCTTCACCAAGCTGGCCAGGCTGATCTCGAACTCCTGATCTCAGGTGATCCACCCACCTCGGCCTCCCAAAGTGCTGGGATTACAGGTGTGAGCCACCATGCCCAGCCAAACAAAATAAATTTAACAGAATTTAATCAAGCAAAAAGTTATTCACTAATTTTGCAGTCTGGTGAGCCAGAGTAGGCTCAGAGAAAACTCCCAAGCAGTCACACTGTTGGCATTTAAACTAGAACAATTTCACTATGAGTAGGGGATTGATAAAATAACGCTGAGACCTGTTGGGCTGCATCACAAAAAGTCAGGCATTCTTAGTCACAGGTGAGTAAAGGAGGATATTTATTTTAAGGTATCCACTGGCTGAGTGGATCCACATCTAAAAAGCTGAGCCTTCAACAAAGACAGAGCAGGGTTTTTATAAGTGGGCTTACAGAAGCAAAACAAAAGCAGTTAATCATATAGTGCATAACTTGTGGCCTTGCATAGCTGGTGGCCATGTAGCCGCGTCAAAAGAAAACCAAGAACTGGCTAAATACAGACATTTATAAAACATAATCATGCTTAAGAGGCAAAGGAAAGGAGTAACAGTAAGGGAATTTGTCTTTTTTTTTTTTTTTTCTTTTTTTTTCCCCTTCAACCTTGCTCTGGAGTGAAGGGGGTGCCTGGAGCCTATTCCTTTGACCTTGGCTTTTCGGATAGTGTTATCTTATAACTGTCCTTGAAGCGAACTGCTAAGCAGAGGAACACTTGTTTCTTTTTCTTTTTAACTCTTACTACAATCCCTTTCTGGTCACAACATAATAGAAGAATATTTATGCACAGATAAAAAACCTGAAGTACAGGAAAGAAAAGTGAGTTACAGAAACAGTGATTAATTATAGCTTGGCATTTGCTTTATTTAGACATGAATTAAGCAGTTGGTCTCTTTTGATCGGCCAAAATTTGATAACTGACCCAAAACTAGGTTACAGTTTATTTACATTTTCAGTTGGGTTTCAGTTGACCATGTATGAAGAAACACTCAGGCTCAATTCAAAACACATAAAAAGGTAGCTTTAGGTTAAACTTTATTTAAAAAAACAGATTTCATATGTCTGCAAACGCTTTTCATCCCTTTTTGATATTTGGAGGCTATTTATGATTTTCATTGCTGACTAAAACTACTGTGCCTGAAACAAACTCTAACCTTGATATGAAGTGACTTATAGAGAAATCTGCTAACAAGACATTTTATTCTGCTGAAATTTAGAAAAATAGCTGAGTAAATCTGAAGTTGTCCTTTGATTTTTAAAATAACAGAGCTGCTTTTTAAGATTCTAAAGTCAGAAGCAGCCATGAGGCAATTCTCAGCAGCACACATGAAAATCACACACAGTGAATGCATCTTTCACTCTGAACCAATTGTTTTCTCCCCAGTCTGCGTGTAAAAATCACCTGGGGGAGGGCCTTTAAAACTCTTCCCAATTCAAGTCGACACACCCCAATTAAATCAGAATTCCTGGAGTGGAACCCAGGCAACAGTATGGTTTAAATCTTTCAAGGTGACGACAGAGTACAGCCAAACTCAAAGCCACTGCTTTAAACCAACACTTTTTACATCACCTACTTGCCAATTATTTCTCAAATAAATAAAAAATTGTTTGCCACTAAATCATCGCCTTTCAGTCTTACCAGTATTATCAAATTACTATTTTTTTCAGAACCAACCTTGCTATTGGTTCTGTTCCTGATTCAACCTGGTTCCATAGATACTGCACACTATGTGGAGAACACTGTGCAAGGTGCCGTGGCAGTGATGATTATTACTGTGAGGAAAACATTTCCTTAAATTAAAAAAAGCTGCATTTCCACAAAACAAAAAAATTACATGTACCAAATTAAGAAAAAAAAATACCTATAACTCACCCAAAGGTTAGAGCTTTAATATTCCCTTTGAATATTAACATCTGTATGATTATGTCCTGAGTGAGTATGTTCCACCAGAAAACAAAACAAAACAAAAAACTAAAATCTTGCCATTATTCTGAGATACTGAGTTAGCATTTTTGTGCAAATATATACTATTTAAAATTTTTTTTTTTTTTTGAGACGGAGTCTCGCTTTGTCTCCCAGGCTGGAGTGCAGTGGCCCGATCTCGGTTCACTACAACCTCCGCCTCCCGGGTTCAAGCGATTCTCCTGCCTCAGCCTCCTGAGTAGCTGGGACTACAGGCGTCCGCCACCACCCCCGGCTAAGTTTTGTATTTTTAGTAGAGACAGGGTTTCACCATATTGTCCAGGCTGGTCTTGAACTCCTGACCTTGTGATCCTCCCACCTCGGCCTCCCAAAGTGCTGGGATTACAGGCGTGAGCCACTGCGCCCGGCCTAATTTTTTTATTAATATGTAGCATACAGAACTACATGCACAAAGCATTTATTCATGTAAAGCTCAATAAATTGTTACAAAAAACACACTTGTGTAATCAAAACATAAAATAGGCCCGGTGCAGTGGGTCACTCCTGTAAATCTTTGTATTTTGGAAGGCCAAGGCCTGCAGATTGCTTGAGCTCAGGAGCTTAAGACCAGCCTGGGCACCATGGTGACACCCGGTCTCTTCTAAAATACAATACCAAAAAACCACCAGGCATGGTGGTGCACACTTGTGGTCCTAGCTCCTCGGGAAACTGAGGTGGGAGGATCATTTGAACCTGATTGGTGGAGGTTGCAGTGAGCCAAAATCACACTCCTGCACTCTATCCTGTGTGAAAGAGTGAGACTTTGTCTCAAAATAAAATAAAACTAGACTCATCCATGCCCCAACAATTGCCTTATCCTTTCTTCTCCAACAATAGCCATAATCTTACGAGCTAACATTATAGATTCATTTTGTGTTTTATTACAGAAAATTTTTAACATGTGCAAAACAAACAAAACACATATTGTTGAGGCCTCATGACAACCACAATAGACTTGTCATGAAGCCACAGCAACAACTAATCTTGTGCGATTCTGGTGTCATCTACACTTCTCTACTTCAGTCAGCCCTGGTCAACCCATTGGCCACCCTACATTATTTACTTTAGTTTTGTTTTTTTGTGAGGTCAAATGTACATACATTGAAAGGCACAAATCCTAACTGAAAAATTTTGACAGATAAATACACTCATATAACCTTCATATCTTTTAAGAATGAACTGAACTTTGTTCTATCCTAGTGATAGAATATAAAAATAGAATGACGAATTTTTTTTTCATTCTCAGATAATTCCTTCAGGCCTTTCTTTCAGACAATTTTGTTGTCACAAAAGGCTGTTTTCTCGGTGACATTTTGTTTGTTTGTTTTACCATTGGTTCATTTTGCCTGACATCATACAATATGTACTATTTTATTTTAAGCTTGTCTCATTTAGCAGGTTTATGAGATTCATCTAGCATGTTTGCTTCAGTAGCTTGTTTCTTTCTATGACTGAGTAGCATTCTCTTGTATGAATGAGTTACAATTTTTCCATCCATTTTCCTAGAGATGGACATTTGGGTTTTTTCCTGCTTTAAGCTATTATGACCAAAAGGTTTATAAACATTGTGTAAATACTTTTTACAATATAATTTTATTCCTTTATTAGCATTAAGTGACACCTCTACTTTTTAAAATGGTTTCTCCAGGTATTACAATATGCATCTTCAACATATCACAATCTACCTAGAGTTCATACTGTACTATTTTAATAAACGTAAAATATGAAGGCCTTGTTGTTAAAAAGTTTGAATTACCTCCTTCTATTTTTTGTGCTATTTATAAATCTTATGTCTATGCATTATATATATCACAATACTGGGTTGTAACATTTATTAAATATTCATAAGTCTTATAAAGAAATTAAGAGAAAATGATGCTTATAAATATTTAGAGGCAAATATTTTGAGGCTATGTAAATACACTGTTTTTCTTTTAAATTTACCCACAATTTGTGCATTCTTCAGTACATCTTGTCTACAGTAATTATTATTGTTGTGTCCTAGTTGTGATTTTCTACTTTGTGTTATCCATCTACGTTAATTAGTACTTGGAATTCTATAGAAAAGATTTTCTTTCTATCTCTCTTTTTTTCTATTTATTTATTTTTTCTAGACCTGTATGGACTTATGAATATTTCTTTTATTCTCAGGGTTATAGTCCAATCCTATGATTATTTATTTTGTTTCTCATGCTATTCCAGCTTGGGCTGCTTAAAAGTCTTTCAGGTTGACTTCCTCTGACATGTCTTTTTCTGTTGTTCATAAAGCACTTTTTTAACTTTCTGGCTTCAGAAGATACTCTACCTTAACCCTAATGTTCTATTCCACTGCTAGAATTATCTAATTTTTCAAATAGTCGTGCTTCCTTTTATTAGCAAATAGTACTTAGAAACCATGGTATAAGAGCTAAATGTGCTCGTTAATACTGGGATGTGACTGCTTCTGAAACCTCTCAGCGGACAGAGTTTGAAAATTTACATATTAGCATAGATTCTTATAGGAACACCTCTCTTTTCTTTCTCTCTTTCTCTCTCTGTCTCCCTCTCTCTCAATTGATGTATTATGAGACATGCATTTATCTAAACATTCCCAACTCTGGTCCAGCAACACAGGATTTGTTCTAGAACTCTCCTCCCTTTTCTTTTAACTTCAGAGAGCAGCTGGAAGTAATGACCTTATGTATAGTGTGTGTATACACACACACAAAGACACGTACACAAATACACACACATATACACTAACAGAAAGAGTAGTCTTAAAAATTGCTTATCCATATTCTTAAAAACAAACAATACTAACCAGAATACAATGTTTGTGTTCAGTTCTTGAGTCTTGCGGTATTCAATTAAAACACTGTTTTTCAAAGTGATATACATCAAGACCTTTCATTCCAATCTTCTTCAATAGTGTTAGGTTAGATAATACATTTTTAGTGAGGTTAAACTCTATTTTTTACTGCCTGCATTTTATCAGAATTTCCTCAAAATCATGTTTGTTTTTTTTTAATTTGCTGAAAGGAAAATTTATTCTTTGTGATGTACAGTTCCACGAAGTTTGACAACAGTCTAGAGTCATGTCCTTATCTCCACAGTACCGCACAGAACTCTTTCATTACCCCAAAAATCATCTAATGCTTCCCATTCGTAGTTAACTTCTACCCTCATCTATTCTTTGGCACCAGTGATTATTCTTTAGTTGTTGTTGTCTCCCCTCTCCTCCTCCTCCCCCTCCTCCTTCTTCTCCTTCCTTCTTCCTTCATCCTTCTTTATTCATCTCCTCCTCCTCCTCCTCCTCCTCCTCCTCCTCCTCCTCCTCCTCCTCCTCCTCCTGTAGGGAGGTCTTGCTATGCTTCCAGGCTGGTGTCAAAATCCCAGGCTCAAACAGTCCTCTCACCTCAGCACCCCAAAGTGCTGAGATTACAGACTTGAGCCATCAAGCCTGGCCTGATTATTATCAATGCCTGTAATTTCATTTTCTACAATGCCATAAATTTGAATCTTATAATATGTAGCCTTTTGGATCTTCCTTTCTTCACTTAAAGAAATGCATTTGACTCCTTCATACCATGATGTGAATCAATAGTTTCTTTTTGTTGACAACTAAGATTCTATTGTATGGATAAACCACAGTTTGTTTATTCATTCACCTGCAGAAAAGTATCTGGTTTACATTTAGCTTTTTGCAATTACAAATAAAGTAGACAATAAACATCCTAGGTCATTACTAAATAATAAACACTCCTAGGTCATTACTAAAGCAAATAGACAACTAATGTTATGAAAGTTTTCATTTTAACATTAGTTTTCTATTTGCCTTAGTAATGACCTAGGAATGGAATATTTTGGTAACCTAATAAATGTATGTTTAACTTTATAATAAACCACTGAACTGTTTTTCAAAGTTATTGCAGGAGTTTATATTTCTAGTTCTAGTTGCTCCAAGTCCTCGCCAGGACTGTCTTTGCAATTTTTCTCTGTATGGTTGTCATTCTCATGATTGTGTGCTATTTCATTGTGGTTTATTCTTTATTTTTTTCCCATTAATATTGGGAAGCCCAAAATATATAATCAATGTAGGAAGAAATGTATAGAATACCCTGGCGTAAGCCTTGGATTCTGGAAACTGACTTCTAGAAGTCTGCTATGCAATTAGCGCTTTGCAGACATTAAACAAATACTTTATAGTTTATTTTCTGTGGTTCGCTCTCTCTCTCTCTCTCTCTCTTTTTTTTTTTTTTCAAGATAGTTTCTCTCTGTCACCCAGGCTGGAGTGCAGCAGCATAATCGCAGCTCACTGCATCCTCGGCTATCCGTGCTCAAGCTATTCTGTTACCTCGGTCTTCTGAGTAACTGGGAGCTTTCCGCAGACGGAGTGGCAGGTGCCGCGCAGGGGGTGGCCATGGTGGAGGGGGCATCCCTGTTCGGCGTCCTGCCTCTCTGGTTACCACCTCTTTCCGCCACTCCGCCGGGGGCTCGTCCCGGGCTGAAACGGGGTTTGGAGAGGGTGGTGGGGTTTGCTGAGTCGCGGGCGTCGGAGAGTTGTGGCCCTGCGGCCCCTGTTCCAGGGGTGGCTGCGCAGACTTGGGGGTGGCCGTCCGGTCCGCAGCAGGAGGTGGGCAGGGCAGGCCTGGCGCCTTTCCTCCTCTTTCCGCCACCCGGGAGACCAGCGGACCGCGGGGGAGAGGTGAAAAGGAAGATCAGAGGACTCAGACTCAGGCCGCAAGCGTCACACTTGGCCTCTTCCCGTGACGGCCGCGTTGACCAGATGTCGGCCTCGAGCCTTGGCCTTGGCCTTGGCCACGAGCCTGAAAGGTTTAAGGTCGACCAGGTGGCTGTAGCCGGCAGCAGCACCAGGTATGTCCAGCAGAGGGCGAGATGTTGGCTCACTGCAGCCTCCACCTTGCAGGCTCGCCCAGGTGATCCTCCCATCTCAGCTTCTCAAGTACCTGGGACTATAGGGATCTTCCTCTGTTTTTGTTAATTTGTTTTTTGTTTTTGTTTGTTTGTTTTTTGCCAGTTTCCAGTTCGTTTCCACAATACTTTGAGTTGCTGTTTTAGTTTTTGTTGTTATTTTTTCTCTCTCTTTTTAAATTTTCTTTTTTTTTTTTTTTTTTTTTTTGAGATGGAGTCTCGCTCTGTCCCCCAGGCTGGAGCGTAGTGGCCGGATCTCAGCTCACTGCAAGCTCCGACTCCCGGGTTTACGCCATTCTCCTGCCTCAGCCTCCCGAGTAGCTGGGACTACAGGCGCCCGCCACCTCGCCCGGCTAGTTTTTTGTATTTTTTTAAAGTAGAGACGGGGTTTCACCGTGTTAGCCAGGATGGTCTCGATCTCCTGACCTCGGGATCCGCCCGTCTTGGCCTCCCAAAGTGCTGGGATTACAGGCTTGAGCCACCGCGCCTGGCCTTTTTTAAAATTTTCTTATGCTCCTTGCGAAGTTGCTGTTGTTTTATATTTACTATTTTTTTTTTTTTGAAGTGAAGTCTTCGCACTCTGTCACCCAGACTGGAGTGCAGGTTCGTGATCACTGCTCACTGCAGCTTCGACCTCCCTAACTGGGACTTACAGGGATCGCCCTCCAGCCTGGATAATGGAGACCCTGCCTGAGAAAGAGAAACAGAGACAGAGACCGGTTAAATACACACACACACACACACACACACACACACACACATTTTTAAAAAATTAAGTACAATTAATTGTTATCTTGATTACCTTTTATCTTTCTTCACTCCCATTTATTTTGTGTTATTGTTTGTAATAATTTTTGTTATTGTTTGTTATTTATTTAATTGTCTTTTTTTTTTTTTTTTTTTTTTTTTAAGGCAGGGCCTCACTCTGTCACGTAGGCTGCAATACAGTGGTACAATCTTGGCTCACTGTGGCCTTAAACTTTTGGGCTCAAACCATCTTCCCAGCTTAGCCTCCCCCCAAGTAGCAGGAACTACAGGCATGTGCCACCACACCTGGCTAATTTGTGTTTTATTTATTTATTGTAGAAATGGGGTTCCACCATGTTGCCCAGGCTGGTCTAGGCTAGTCTCAAACTCCTGAACTCAAGTGATCCATCCATCTTGGCCTCCCACAAGTGCTGGGATTACAGGCGTGAACCACCACGCCTCGCTCTATATCTATCTATATCTGTCTATCTTTTTAGTAGACATGTGATCTCCCTATGTTGTTCAGGCTCTGGTCAAATATATTTTTTAACTTTAATTATTATTATCATTATTTAATAGAGATGTTGTCTCACCAAGTTGCCCAGGAGAGTCTCAAACTCCTGGGCTCATGCTATCCTCCCACCTTGGCCTCCCAAAGTGCTGGGATATAGCCATGAGCCACCACACTCTGCTCTATCTATCTATTTATCTATCTATCTAATCTATCTGTATCTATTCCTTTAGCAGATACGTGGTCTCACTATGTTGTCCAGGCTCTGGTTATATATATTTCTTTTTAAATTTCAATTATTATTTTAATAGAGGTGGGGTCTCGCCACATATCCCAGGATGGTCTCAAACTCATGGGCTTAAGTGATCCTCCCCCCTTGGTCTTCCAGACTCCTGGGATTACAGGCATGAGCCACCTGGTTATATTTTTGATATGTTGATTCTTTGCAGTTCGTGTTCCAGTCCAGATGCGTAGTGATAGTAAAGGGATTGAAAACAAAAATTTTGACACAGATCAATCTCACGAACTTGCCTTTCCTTTCTAGTAGCACAAGCCTCATCAAGTGAAGTGCTCCTCATCTCTGGTGGTTTTAAATATTGTAGAAAGCATTGCCCTATTTAACTCCATGCACTGAAGATTTTTTCTAGTTCTGGAATACAAGTAAATCTTGATGTATGTCCTTGATCAACCACAAGAAAATCAATAAGGCTTTTTCCTTATTCTACCTCCCTTTCTTGAAAGGGAGGGCCTTGATTTGCATTGCTGCCTATGCACAGTGATTTGTCTAATTTTTGTTTTAACTGGGAGAAGACTGAGCCTGACTAGGCTGCAGGGCTGTAAGGCCCTGCCCCCAAATTAAAAAATATTTAGGGGGTACATGTGCTTGTTTGTTAAATGAGCATACTGCATTCTGCTGGGGAGTGGGTTCCAGTGCAGCCAATATCCACATAGCAAACGTTGTATCTGATAGGTGATTTTTCATCCCTTGTCCCCCTCCCATCCTCCTCCCTTTTGGAGTCCCTGAATGTGTGTGCACTGTTTAGCTCCCACGTATAAGTGAGAACATGAAGTATTTGCTTTTCTATTTTGGAGTTAGTTCACTGAGTATAATGGCCTCCAGCTCCATCCATGTTGCTGTAAAAGACACGAAATCATTCCTTATGGCTGCACCATTGGATAATTTTTGCTTTGTTATTGGTCTGCCTTCCTTCCTTCCTTCCTTCCTTCCTTCCTTCCTTCCTTCCTCCCTCCCTCCCTTCCTCCCTCCCTCCCTCCTTCCCTCCCTCCCTCTCTTTCTCTCTCTCTTTCTTTCTTCTTTCCTTCATTTTTGTTTTCTTTTGTTTGTTTGGTTTTTTATCTCAAATTACACAGACCAAAATTTATTTTTTGAGACAGGATCTTACTCTGTCACCCTGGCTGCAGTGCAGTGGGCATGATACTAGCTCACTACAACCTCAAACCTCCTGCCTCAGCCTCCCCAGCCTCCTAAGTTGGGGCCCAGCGTGATGTGTGGGTCACCACCTTGCCAAGTCTTTTTTTTTTTTTTTTTTTTAAGGAGATGGATTCACCCTCCCCATGTTGCTCAGTCTGGTTCTCAAACTCCTGGCCTATTTTAACTTTTTTTTTTTTTTTTTGGCAGGGAAGAACGGGGCAACTGCTGCATAGCTGTTCTACATAGGGAAAATCTGTTTTTATGGGAAAGGGGAAAGGAGATACTTCTTGAAATTTTCCTCTTCAAATCCAGCTTCTGGTTGTTTAAATGAACATCTGTTGTAAACTAGAAAATATTGAAAAATAAGAACAAAGATAAAAAGCACAAAATAAAGTTTCTCTTGTCATCACCAAGGGTGTCCCTTTGACCAGAAAGGGAAGTTTTAGTACTCAATCATTCCTCTCTCTGAAACCACCATTGCAAAATTATAACCGAGACAGTGAAAAATATCTGACCTAACCAACTGTATTTTGTTTCTAACCTTCAAGTTGCCCTTGCTCATTCCTGGGAATAGGCTGAACTAACTTTGGAAAGAACTTCGTTTATAGATTATAGTTTAAAACAAAGATGATAATAACCCTTCCAAAACAAATCTCCTTCTTGCCTGGGGACTAAACTGCCTTCATAGGACTAACAAATTAGTCACAAGATTAAAAATTATGGTTTAGGAGTCATGCAGTTGAAGGCTATAAGATTCTGACCCTCTAAACTGCTCCTAAGATCAGTGCTTGAGATATTTTGCAGACCCTGCACTTGATGGATCAGCTGGCACCACCCAGATTGATAAACTGGCTCATATGGTCTTGTGGCCTCCACCCAGGAACTGACTCAGCACAAGAAGACAGCTTGGACTCCCTATGATTTCACTTCTGACCTGACCAATCAGCATTCTCGACTCACTGGCCTTCCCCCACGCCCCAAATTATCCTTAAAATCTGTGATCCTCAAATGCTCAGGGTGACAGATTTGAGTAATAATAAAATTCCAGTCTCCCACACAGCCCACTCTTTGAGAATTACTTTGTTTGTTGCAATTCCCCTATCTTGATAAATTCACTCTGTCTAGGCAGTGGGCAAGGTTGGGATATTATGACACTAGAGATGTACAGAATTCCATTGAGAAGCAAAAAATTTATCGGGCTATCTAGTGACCTTGGCCTAGGGAAACTGCCCAACGCTTATAAATATGTAATGTAGGGGCAAAGGGAGAGGTTTCCCTTTGGCCCTCTGAAGGTTCACTGAGAAATCAACTCATCAAAGGCAGATGAATAGGAGAAAAGGCAGACACGTTTCTGGGACATGTGTACAGAGCTTTCAGAATGAAGACCCCAAGACAATGGGGAAATTGTGCTTGGACTTTATTTATTTATTTATTTATTTATTTGAGATAGAGTCTTGTTCTGTCACCCAGGCTGGCGTGCAGTGGTGTGATCTTGGCTCACTGTAACCTCTGTCTCCTGGGTTCAGGTGATTCTCCTGCCTCAGCCTCCCAAGTAGCTGGGATTACAGGCTCGTGCCACCACACCCAGCTAATTTTTGTATTTTTTAGTAGACACGGGGTTTCGCCATGTTGCCCAAGCTGGTCTCAAACTCCTGACCTCGGGTGATCCGTCCACCTTTTATGGCATCAGCAGCATTAAAAAATATGTGTAGTTATTTCTTGAGTACCCCCTTTCCTTCTTTCTCTCTCTCTCTGTCTCTCTTTAAAATAAGGTCAGGCAAATCTAATCCATTTCCAAAGCCTGAATTCTTTTTTTTTTTTTTTTTTGAGACAGAGTCTCACTCTGTTGCCCAGGCTGGAGTGAAGTCTCACGATCTCGGCTCACTGCAACCTCTTCCACCTCCCAGGTTCAAGCGATTCTCCTATTTCAGCCTCCCAAGTAGCTGGGATTACAGGTATGTGCCGCCACACCCAGCTAATTTTTGTAGTTTTAGTAGAGGCAGGGTTTCACCATGTTGGCTAGGCTGGTCTTGAACTCCTAACCTCAGGTGATCTGCCCGCCTCAGTCTCCCACAGTTCTGGGATTACAGGTATGAGCTATCATGCCCCAAAGCCTGAATTCTTAATCCAACATTGGATCTCTATCCCAAATCCTGTAGAGAACCAGTAAGTTGATTTCTGGACTTGTATGCCTCATGGACATTACATATTAATAATGATCCAACCCTAAAGCCGGATTTGCTTCTTCCTCATTCAACTCAGCTGTGACCCAGACTTACTGGCTCAATAAACTGTACCACTGTTCACCTAGGATACTGGGAGAGTTTACTCAATCTGTATCTCCCCATGTCCTAAACAACCCATAACCAAGTCCTTCCATTCTTCCTCCAGTATGTATCTCCAAAAACTTCTTTCCATTTCCACAACTACCCATAGCCCTTTGTGGAGCCACTGGCTCTTTGGAAGGACATCGCAAAATTTGTTCAGGTTTGCAGGTGTGAGGCTGAAGCCTGCTAACATTCCTGCCCCGGATTTTGTGTCAACGAAAGTGTCTCTGCTGGGGGTATTGAGACCACACTCGCTAGGTTTGAATGACTCACGGGAAGGATGTATGGAACCCCACAAAACTGACACCCCCAACAAGGTCAGACATATACTACTGCATGGGCCAAGGCCTCCACCATAGATCACCACCGTTGTGAGCCTAAACTGCCAAAGGCACCAACTCCAGGGAGACTCTTGGGAAGCCAGCCTTCCTCTGCTAAAGTTGAAAGTCACAGGAACCTCCACCCACAAGGTCCCCACTGCACTGTGAAGATGCAAAGAGTGAGTGGGACAAAGAGAAGGCATGGAGGGGAGACTTCCTGGCCAGAATGAGTTTCCTAGGCTCTGGTCACCACGCCAGTGTCTCAGCCCATCAGACAGCACTCTTTCTCCTCCTCTGTCCACAGACCCCTGAAGAACACACACGGCAGGTGAGAAAACCAGAGTGTGAATAGAATAGAGTCTGACATTCTCCTTATGTGAGTGTATCCTGAGCACATAGACGGGAGGTTTATTTGATGGTGGCATCATTGTTTATCTGCAGCTGTATCCTAGGGAAGCAACTCTCCTGTTTTCTTTTTGTTTGTTTGTTTGTTTGTTTGTCTGTTTGTTTTTTTGAGACGCAGTCTCGTTCTGTTGGCCAGGATGGAGTGCAGTAGATCAATCTCGGCTCACCACAACCTCTGCCTCCCAGGTTCAAGCGATTCTCCTGCCTCAGCCTCCGGAGTAGCTGGGACTACAGGCACACACCATCATACCCGACTAATTTTTGTATTTTTAGTAGAGAAGGAGTCTCACTATGTTGGCCAGGCTGGTCTCGAACTCCTGACCTTGTTATCTGCCCGCCTCAGTCTCCCAAACTGCTGGTATTACAGGCATGAGCCACCGTGCCAGGCAATTCTCCTATTTTGATTGAATAGAACAAGAGCTAATTTCAGGAGGGAGGCTATAGAAAGCCCGATTCTCCCACAGGCTGCAGGCTAGAAATGAATATGACTTCTTGGGCAGTGGGAATTCAAATGAATATGGCTTTTTGGACGGAGAGAATTCCTTTGGCCTTCACATTTTCGGGAGCATCTCTCCAATCCTCCCTTGAGGCCACAGAATACATTTCCCCGATATTTCCTCAAGTGCCCTATGTATCCTGTCAAGCGACCCAAGGATGACACATTGAGTTGAAAATCCACGTTGGTTATAACTGGAGATTTTAGATTCAGGCCACACCTCACTCTATGCCATAGAATGAGCGTTTCTAGAAGCTAAGCAGCAGAGCTGGGCTCCGGAGAAAGGAAAGGGCTGAGAAAAGCACAGGCGGAGAAGAGACCACTTTTCTTACAGGGGACTTCCTTATCCTGCCAACTCAGGGAAGCGGGGCCCCTTGTGATCCACTGCTGAAAGCCACCTCATGTTTGAAAAACGGATCCCTCCCAACTTCAGTGGAAGGACGTGACATGTAGCATGAGGGATTCTGTTCCTTCTGACGTGATCTGTTCCGTGGGGCTTATGGCTGGAGTTCGCGCACACCAATGGCTCCTTCTGCATTGGGTTCCATCATCTCTACCCTGGAACATGGGCCTTGGCGAATTCTGGCTCTTAAGTCGCTGTCCAAAACCCCATCCCGTGCTCAGGCGCCCCGAATGACAGTCTCTTCCACCTCTCCAGAAACGTTTCAAATCTATCCTCCATGCATGGTCACCTAAAAACGCAGAAGCACAGAACACTCAGTCGCCATTCACCTCACTGCTTTCAGAAGAGAATGCTCAAGGTCTCTTGCTGACTTTGTTTTTCTTTTTTTTAGACGGAGTTTCGCTCTTGTAGCCCAGGCTGGAGTGCAGTGGCGGGATCTCGGCTCACTGCAACCTCCGCCTCCTGGGTTCAAGCGATTCTCCTGCCTCAGCCTCCCAAGTAGCTGGGATACAGGTGCCCGTCACCATGCCCGGCTAACTTTTGTAGTTTTAGTAGAGACGGGGTTTTGCCAATTTGGTCAGGTTGGTCTCGAACTCCCGACCTCGGGTGATCCACTCGCCTCAGCCTGTCAAAGTGTTGGGATTACAGGCGTGAACCACTGCTCCCAGTCTCTTTCTGAATCTTGACTCTGCGGGGACTGCGCGTTAGGGAGACTCGCGTCCCCGCACACGGGCCTTCCTTAACCGAGGGGGACATGCCAGGCTGGACGTGTATCCTAGGAAGCCCCCGCTGGGAGCTCCTTCTCTGAGACTGGGTCCCGGAGCGTGGTGGAAATGATCGAGGTGCAGAAGTTGGAGGGTAGTGGCCCAGCTGCTTCTGTCCCAGGGGTGGCCGCGCGGGCCTGGGGGTGGCCATCTGGGTCCCAGCCCTTCCTTCCCTGTGGCGGGGGCGGGCGGGATGCATCCTGTTCCACCTCTGCGCCCTTCTCCTCCCCGTCCCCCTCCAGGTGGACCAGCAGACCGCGGGCACTGGTGGGAAAGTGGGCGGGCTTATGCCACCAGCCGCCCCCACTCGGCCTCCCGCGTCTAAGGCTCCAGCGGGGCGGGACAATCTCAGGTCGCGAGCGCCACACTTGGCTGCAGGGTGGACTTGGTGCGCCACTGCCTATGGCCACCGGCTGGTTTCTTACTCTGGCCACCGGGTCAACCAGATGTGGACTGCGAGCCGCGAGCGTTGCACTTGGTCACCAGCTCGAAATATGGAAGGTCAACCTTAATATTTAATATCAAACATTTAAATATGTACGCACGGCAGTGCCTCCTAGATCCGGCAGAGGAGTATGAACCGGACTCGCTGCGGCTTGGAACCCACGCCCCTACTCTCGGGCTTGCCCAAGTGGCCCTCCCATTTCTCTCTTCAGAAGAGGTGGGATTCCAGGCATCTTCCTGTGATTTTTTTATAGTTCCACTTCCATTTTCAATGGAATGGAAATGGAATTTCATTTGGAATTTCAAAGGAGTACTCAATGAGTACTCCTCAGTACTTTGAGTTGTTGCTTTTCCTTGTTCTCTGTCTCTTAACGCTCCTTCCTGCACATTAAAGTTGCGGTTTTGATTTCTTTCTTTCGTCTTCTTTTTCTTTTTTCTGAGTGAAGTCTTCTCACTCTGTCACGCGGGCTAGTGTGCAGTTGGGTGATCACGGCTCCCTTCGGCCTCGACCTGCCTGGGCTCAGGGGTTGCTCCCGTCTCAGCCTCCCAAGTGGCTGAAACTACAGGGATCCCTTGAGCCTGGGAGGTGAAGACTGCAGTGAGCCATAGTTGCGCCATTGCGCTACAGCCTGGGTGACAGAAGAACCTGCCAGAAAGAGAGAGAGGGTATAATTAATTGGGATCTTACTTACCTTTTGCCTTTGTTCACTCCATTAAAAAAATTAATAGTTTGTTCTTTCTTTGTCACTTGTTACTGTTTGTTTTTATTATTTATTTTTATTTTTAGACAGGGTCTCACTTTGTCACCCAGGCAAAGTGGTGTGATCTTGACTCACAGCAGCCTCAACCTCCCAGGTTCAAGCAATCCTCTCATTTCAGGCCCCCAACTCCCTAGTAGCTGAGGCTACAAGGACACGCCACCCGCCGGCTAACCTTATTTTGTGCTTTGTACATTTTATTTTTGTAGAGACAGGGTTACACCATGTTTTCTGTGCCCAAGCAATCCACCCACCTTGGCCCCCCGCAAAGTGCTTACAGGCGTGAGCCACCGTGCCTGGCTTGCTCGCTCTATCATCTGTCATCTATTTATCTATTCTGTCTATCTACGTATCTATCTATCTGTCTGTCTGTCTATCTATCTATCTATCTATCTATCTATCTATCTACCTTTTTAGGAGAGATGTGTTCTCACTATGGTGTCCAGGGTCTGCTCACATATATTTCTTTTTTAACATTATTATTATTTTATGAGATGGCGTCTCATTGTGTCACCCAGGCTGGAGTGCAATGGTGGGATCTTGGCTCACTGTGACCTCTGCCTCCTGGGTCTAAGCAATTCTCCCACCTCAGCCTCCCAAGTAGCTGGGACTACAGGTGTGCACCACTATGCCTGGCTAATTTTTGTATTTTTAGTAGAGACGGGGTATCTCCATGTTGGCCAAGCTGGTCTTGAACTCCTGACCTCAAATGATCCACTCACCTCGGCCTCCCAAATTGCTGGGATTACAGGCATGAGCCACCATGTCCATGCCGGTCATATTTGTTATGTGTTGATTTTTTTCGGTTTGTGTTTCAGTCTGAGTGCGTAGTGATAGTACAGGGATAGAAAACAAAAATGTTGAGACAGATCAATCTCAGGAAGCTGTTTTTTTTTTTTTTTTTTTTTTTTTTTTTTTTTTTTTTGGTGGGTGGTTGTTTGTTTTTAGGGGCACAAGCCCCACTGAGTGAAGTGCTCCTAATCTCTGGTGGTTTTGAATATTGTAGAAAGCATTGCAGTATTTATCCCTGTGCACTGAAGTTTTTTTCTTTTTCTTTTTCTTTTTTTTTTTTTTTGAGACGGAGTCTCACGCAGTCACCCAGGCTGGAGTGCAGTGGCCGGATCTCAGCTCACTGCAAGCTCCGCCTCCCGGGTTCACGCCATTCTCCTGCCTCAGCCTCCTGAGTAGCTGGGACTACAGGCGCCCGCCACCTCACCCAGCTAATTTTTTGTATTTTTTAGTAGAGACGGGGTTTCACCGTGTTAACCAGCATGGTCTCGATCTCCTGACCTCGTGATCCGCCCGTCTCGGCCTCCCAAAGTGCTGGGATTACAGGCTTGAGCCACCGCGACCGGCCGAAGTTTTTTTCTAGTTCTAGAATACAGATGAATCTAGATGTATGGTTCTCGATCAATCACAAAAGGATCAATAAAACTTTTTCCTTATTCTACTTCTCTTTCTTGAAGGGGAGGACCTTGATTTGGATTTGCTACCTACAGACAGCAATTTGTCTATATTATTTTCTCTTCTTTTTCTTATCAGGAGGGCACTGAGCCGGAGAAAGCTGCAGGGCCACTTCCAATGACAGGAAAGGAAGTGTGTGCGACAATACACTGGGAGAGAAATCTGGGGAGGTGGCAGAGCAGGAAGCACCAGGAATCTGTCTGCCCACATAGGCAAAAGGGAAGCTGGCAGAATCTGTCTGATGGAGGGATTTGGGAACTCTGGAGTCTATGGGAGGCCTGCTGCTGCCAGGCGGAAGCCTGGAGGATACATTGTAATCAATGCCAGTTTGCACTAGCTCTTTGTTTCCCCCCTACCCTTTCTATGCTCCCCTCAGGCCCAAGTCACAGCAGTGGAAAGGCTGAAAGGCTTCTAAAGAGAGTATTTGGGAAGGTTCTCCTACAAGTCAGGTTCTTTAAGCTGAACCTATTTTATTTCTGGTCTCATATTCACCAGAATAAAGAAGATATTCCTTAATGACTTGATGGCCTTACTTTATTTTCTGCTCACAGGTTTGAGCTATAAAAACCAATTTTTCTTCACACATGAAAACTATGTATGTCAGAACATGCTTCTCTTAATGTACTCTTGGGGGTATAGTTTAAACAGCAAATAAAATTTTGCATGTATGGAAGTTTCTTTTTATATTACTAACAGTACAAATATCTATCAATATCTTTACCTCTATGTCTTCTACTCTGTATGAATATAAAGAGCATGATAGTTTGATCTGGATATAGGTATTTGTAGGTAGATAGATAAACACAAACATAAAATTATGAGTTTGTCTATGTCAATATTTATGTATACAAGATAAGTTCAAGAGACATTCTCCTCCAGCAAAAAAGTGATGTCGCAGACATAGACTTACGTTCACCTATATGATTCTATACCATCTCAGGCTGGAACCCAGCTATACAATATGTATACAAATCAACAAAGCTGAGCATTGAGGGACATAGCCTAGGAAGTAAGCTTCCAGTACTGTTATGTAAGGCTTTATGTGTTATGCCCAGACCGTTTGTTCCCCAAAGAAGACCACCAGAGTCCAGAGTCAAAGCCAAGCGGCAAGGATCTTTTACTGCAAGTTCGAACTTGGTCCCTCCATTCCACAGCATACAAGAGGGCCTCGAACAATGCGAGTGCTTGCTTTTTATAGCCCGATGTAAACAGGGTATGTAAAGTTACAGGGGAACAAGGTAATTCTCTCGGTTACAGCATTACAATTGGTTAATATTATACATTTAGCATTATTTTTTATTGGTTCCCGCTGCGTCCTTATCGGAGATTTCCCAGGTGGTGTTTTTCTGAAGTTTGAAAGAAATATGGAGGAATGTTTGTGCTGGGCTCAGGAAGTTGAGAGATATATGGTGGGTTGTGTTTGTGCGGGGCTCAGGGAGTTGGGAGATATGTGGAGGAATGTGTTTGTGCTGGGCTCGTGCTGGGTTCAGGGAGTTGGGAGATATGTGGAGGAATGTGTTTGTGCTGGGCTCGTGCTGGGCTCAGGGAGTTGGGAGATATGTGGAGGAATGTGTTTGATTCCTTTCATATGGAAAGCTTGGAATTTGAAGGCCCTGCTTTTTTCTTTTCACTGTATGCCTCTGTTGTTTATATCCACCATTTAGGGTCTTTCTTGATGCTTCTGCTTTCCCAAATTAGCTAAATGGCTGATTGTATTTGCCTGGGCTGACCTAATTGGCTGATTAAAATCACCTGAGCTTAGCTAATGGCTTATTGAATTCACCTGGTCTGGATGGGTAGGAAAGGAAAATGAACTTTGACCTACTTTTCTTCTGAGGCTTTTTTACCAGGCATAAGCATAAATGGACGTTAGCTAGATACACCTATGTGAACCATTCTGGCTGTATATGTTTCACTATTCACATATCATATCGATAAATACATATACAAAACAAAGCAAAACAAAGCTAGGTAAGAGGTCATTTATATTGGCTATTTTTCCAGACCAAGTGAATCAAATCAGCTTGTTAGCTCAGCGGTGATTTACCTAATCTAAACCACATATTGCATCACATTCTTCTTTTTTTTTTTTTTTTTTGACAGAGTCTTGCTCTGTCACCCAGGCTGGAGTGCAATGGTGTGAGCTGGGATTACAGGCATGTGCCACAACGCCTAGCTAATTTTTGTATTTTTAGTAGAGATGGGGTTTCATCATGTTGGCCAGGCTGGTCTTGAACTCCTGACCTCGTGATCCACCCACCTCGGCCTCCAAAAGTGCTGGGATTACAGGCGTGAGCCACGGCGCCCAGCCACATCATTCTTATAAATGTGTAAATGTTCTTGTTACTTGGCACTCGAATGTTTTTAATTCAGGGTCTAATTAAACCTGCTCAGTGGAATTCTAACCATACAGCTAGGACAAGCCTGAGGTGTCTGACACCAGGGACCCTAGCCTTTTTCACATAGAAGCCTTAGCCTGGAGAATAAGAGCCACCATGGACACTTCAGCACATGTTCACTATCGCCTGGTTGAAATATGGCCAGGGTCCAGCTTTACATGACAATGAATGACTCCCCTGGCCTTAGTGCATTTTTATTTCCTAGAATAAACTAGAAACAATGCTTTCTTCATAGATGTCAAATGCAGCAGGTTCTATTTAAAAACATCCTTCGGCCGGGCGCGGTGGCTCAAGCCTGTAATCCCAGCACTTTGGGAGGCCAAGACGGGCGGATCATGAGGTCAGGAGATTGAGACCATCCTGGCTAATACGGTGAAACCCCGTCTCTACTAAAAAATACAAAAAACTAGCCGGGCGAGGTGGCAGGCGCCTGTAGTCCCAGCTACTCGGGAGGCTGAGGCAGGAGAATGGCGTGAACCCGGGAGGCAGAGCTTGCAGTGAGCTGAGATCCGGCCACTGCACTCCAGCCTGGGTGACAGAGCAAGACTCCGTCTCAAAAAAAAAATAATAAAATAAAAAAAATAAATAAAAAGAAAAATAAAAACATCCTTCCATATGTGTGAGTCTACATATAGTTTATAAGACAGTTAATGGCCGGGTGCAGTGGCTCAAGCCTGTAATCCCAGCACTTTGGGAGGCCGAGACAGGCGGATTACGAGGTCAGGAGATCGAGACCATCCTGGCTAACCCGGTGAAACCCCGTCTCTACTAAAAAATACAAAAAACTAGCCGGGCGAGGTGGCGGGCGCCTGTAGTCCCAGCTACTCAGGAGGCTGAGGCAGGAGAATGGCGTAAACCCAGGAGGCAGAGCTTGCAGTGAGCTGAGATCTGGCCACTGCACTCCAGCCTGGGCGACAGAGCGAGACTCCGTCTCAAAAAAAAAATAAATAAAAGACAGTTAAGATTATACATGGAGAAAAGTATTTTTTATCCCACTATTAGAATCAATACCTATCAATACTTCCATTTTGCACATTTTTGTTCTGTATTAATATACATACAAAGCTAAATATGTTTGCATATAGATATACATAGGTAGAAAGGTAAATAAAAACCCATGCAGGATTACATGAGTATGTTTATGTGAACATTCATGTATACAAAGCATGTTCTGAGAAGGCATTTTAAATGCTCTAGTATATATTAAGAACACAAATGTATATTAACTTCGGTACTCTATGGCACAATAACATCTCACAATGAAACAGAGCCAAGCAATGTTGTTTGTATAAATGTAAACAAAGCTTCAGGTTCAGGGAATAAGTCTAGAAAGTAAGCTGACTGTACAGCTATGTAATGCTATATTTCCAGGCTAGCATTTCAGGCTATTGCTCTGTTTCTCACTGTATCAACATGCTATTTACATTCACTATGTTGGGCCTGACTTGATGAATCTGCAGTCCCTATTTAGACACTTGCATAATTGGATCCACCTGAGTCCAGTTAATTAGCTTATTAAAGTTGCCTAGTTTGAGCTAATTGACTGATTGGATTCACTTGAGCTGAGCTAATTGACTGGATTCGGGCCGGGCGCGGTGGCTCAAGCCTGTAATCCCAGCACTTTGGGAGGCCGAGACAGGCGGATCACGAGGTCAGGAAATCGAGACCATCCTGGCTAACACGGTGAAACCCCGTCTCTACTAAAAAATACAAAAAATTAGCCGGGCGAGGTGGCAGGCGCCTGTAGTCCCAGCTACTCGGGAGGCTGAGGCAGGAGAATGGCATAAACCCAGGAGGCAGAGCTTGCAGTGAGCTGAGATCCGGCCACTGCACTCCAGCCTGGGCGACAGAGTGAGACTCTGTCTCAAAAAAAAGAAAAATGACCTCTGATTTACTTTTATTTTGGGGCTGTTTTAGAAAAAATTACAGATTAACATTACCTAGACATATTTACATAACCCTGTGTGTTTGTATATGTTGATCTATCTATATATCTCATATTTATATCAAAATCTACAGAGAAATGTGTCCAATAAAACTCACTTTTTTTTTCAATGTTGAAGTAAATGCTCAAGTTATAGCCCTTGGCTTTTATTCTCTTATCCGAAAAGTCACTACTTCAGCAAAGAAAACAAAAATACAAAGATTGAGTCCTACGACACATTTAAAATGATTATTTGAATTTATGAAAGCTTTAAAGACAATTATTCAGCAATTTTCACATTTGAGTGAGGGCTTTTAAGCTGAGGCTATTTTCTTTCTGGTCCTATGTTCACCAGAAAGAGAAGGGTCACCCTTGACCTGGCAATGAATGTCTTTCTTAACCTTAGTGTATTTTTGTCTTTCAGAAGTAAACAACAAGGAATGATGCTTCCTTCCTTTGTATTTTTAGTAGAGATGGGGAATCACCGTGTTGGCCAGGCTGGTCTTGAACTCGTGACCTCGTGATCCACCCATCTTGGCCTCCAAAAGTGTAAAGAGCAGAAAGAAATATGTAAGCGCATAGTTCCATTTTTGCACTATTTTTTGTGTAGTTTATGGGAAAGTTAAGTTTATATATCTATAAAAGCATCTTTTTATGTCACTATCACTATCAATATCTATCAATATTTCCACTTTATACATCACTATTCTTATTTTTTATTGAGACAGGTTCTCACTCGGTCACCCAGGCTGGAGAGCAGTGGCGCCATGTAGGTTCACTACAACCTCTGTCCCCTGGGCTCAAGTGATCCTCCCACCTCAGCCTCCCAAGTAGCTGGGACCACAGGCATATACCACCACATCTGGCTCTTTAAGACCCTTGAGCCCAAGCAATCCACCCCCCTCAACCTCCTGAAGTACTAAAATTACAGGTGTGAACCACCGCACCTGGTCATACCTCATTATTTTTTATAAATATAGATACGAAGATGGATGCATCTGAATATAGACATAAGTAGAGAAACATATACACATATTCAGGATTATATGACTACATCTGTGTAAATATTAACGTATACACATTATGTTGGCCAAAAGACATTTTCAATACCTTAGTATGTATTATAGCTAAAGATGTAGAATTACTTCTCTACTCTGACACAATAGTATTCCAGAACGAAACATAGACATACAATGTTGTTTGTTTAAATGTAAACAAAGCTTCCCCTACATGAGAAAGATTTGGGAAGATGACAGTACCCTAATGTAACAGTTTATGATCATATTAGCATTTTATGGCCCTGCTTTTATTTTCAATGTATGAATGCGCTACTCCCATCAACCACTGTAATTCTGCCTTGAGGAATTCACCGTTGATGTTTTGATAATTGACTGGTTGGATCTATCGTTTTTAACTGGCTGATTGGAATCACCTGGCCTAAGCTAATTGTCTGATTTTACTCACCTGAGCTGAGCTAATTGACTAATTGGATTACCTGGGTTGAGCTAATGAATGATTGAAATCACCTGGGGTGACCTAATCAGCTGAATGAATTAACCTGTCTTGAGGGAAATGAGTAGTAAAATAATGTCTTACTTTTATTTTGAGGCTTCTTTACGAGATACACTCACAAATGGAAATTACATAGACATATCTGCATAACCCTGTGATTTATATGTGTTAATTCATCTTCATATTTTGTATCTGTACTTAAATCTACTAAAAAAACTATCCAAAGAAAACTTAAATTTTCTTTCAACATAGTGGACTAACTTTGAGTCACAGACTTTAATTTTTTTTCTCTACCTAAAAAGTTACTTCTCTAGCCAACAAAACAAAACAAAAAAATCCCCAAATTATCACGCTATGTCATATGTTCATACAAAAGAGCCCCTGAATTTCTGGAAGTTTAAAGAAAATTATTCAGCATTTGCAAGTTTGGGTAAGGTCTTTAAGCTGGGGCTAATGTATCTCTTGTCTCAGTTCACTAGAATGAAAAGGGTCATTCTTGGCAGTAAATGACTGTCATGGCCTTAGTACAGTTTCTGTTTACAGATGTGAGCAACAAGGGCCAATTCTTTCTTCATATACATTAAATGCAGCAGAATGTATGTCAGAGAATACCTCCATTTGTGTACTCTCGTGGATGTAGTTTAAAAGGCAAATAGGACTTTACGTGTATGGAAGTTTATTTTAATTGCTATCAGTGGAAATACCTATCAATACTTTCACCTTCTCTATCTTTATTCTGTATGAATATGTATAGAATGATAAATCTGGATATAGTTATACATAAGGCGATAAACACACATACAGAATTATATGTTTGTCTGCATAAATGTTCATGTATACAGAAGACATTTTTTGAGAGGCATTTTTAATCTCCCATTCTGTCTGGAAGATGAAGACCCAGACTTACTCTCACCTATATGGCTCCATACCATCACAGACTGAAATGCAGACATATAATGTTATGTATAAATATCAACAAAACTTTATGTTAGGGGGCAAAGCCTGAGAAGGAAGCTTCCATTCCTGCCAAATAAGGCTTTATGTTGACCTTAACATTTTAGGGCCCTGCTTTTCTACTCACTCTATGACTGTGTTGTTCATGTCAGCCATTTTGTGCCTGCCTTGATGCACAAATTCGTTTTTCACATTTAGCTAACGGGCTATTCAGACTATCTCCGCTGAGTGGATTGGCCAACTGAATTTTCCTGGCTGAGCTAAGTGGCTTGTTGAATTCACCTGATGTGTAGGAGTTGTGAAGGAAAATGACTTCTGACATACTTTTTTCCTGAGACTTTTAACCAGACATATGCATACACGGACTTTGCATGAACATACACAGGGGACCTATTCTGTGTGTGTATGTTTATCTATTCACTAATCTTATATTTTTATCTATATGTACAAAAAAAGCCCCCAAGATAAAAACAGGTCAGAAATACTTTGAATTTTCTTTCCCTCCAGGCCAGATGAATCCATTCAATTAACTCAGTGAAGATTGATCCAATCCAAGCCACACACATCACATTATTCTTATAAATGTAAAAATGTCCTTGTCACCTGGCACTCAGTTGTTTGTAATGTAGTGTCTCATTAAACCAGCGTAGTTTGGTTGTAGTCATGCATTTATGAGGAACCGGAGATGCCTGAAAACATTGAGCCTGACCTTTCTCACAAGAAAGCTTTGACATCACCAAAAAAATTTACGTTTGGCACTTCTGCGCACGTTCACTACTGTCTGGTTGAAATTTGGCCAAGTACCATATACCAATATATTTGTGTTCAACATGACAGTCTATCTTCTGAAAACAGACCTAATTTTTTTATTACCATAAAAACCATATTACAGCCACAAAGAAAAAAATACAAAAGTGTATTTTTACATCACACGCTCAGAGTTAAGAACAAGAGCCCTTTTCTTGATGAAAATTTAATAGGAAGAAATGAGCATTCTGAAATTTGAGTTATAGCCTGTGAAATGGGGCTAATGTATCACTGGAATAAAAAGATCATTCTTGGCCTAGCAGTGAATGACTTGCATGACCTTAGGGCTTTTCTAACTCCCAGAATTGAGCAATAAGGATCACTACTATATATACATGTGTGTGCGTGTATATATATACACACATTTATACACATTAAATCTAACAGGAGGCATTTCACAATCTATCTTTATTTGTGTAGTATTCTAGACATAATTTACAGGACAGATAAGTCTATATATGCATTGAAGTTTTTTTTTTTTTTACTTTCTGTATCAATACCTCCCAATACATCTATCTTCTATGTCTTTATTCTATTTGAATATAGGTACCAAGATGAATACATCTGAATATAGACATACATGGGTAGATTTTAAAAGACACAGAAACAGAATTATATGTCAATGAGGTAACTGACTGTAAATGTTACAGCAGCAGAGAGACTGCAGTGCCACAGACAGGGAACAGGTGTAGCAAATGAAGACTACTAAGAAGAAAGACGAATAAACTTCTTTAACTAAAAAATAAATGTCATGCACGTCCATGTGAAGAGACCACCAAACAGGCTTTGTGTGAGCAACATGGCTGTTTATTTCACCTGGGTGCAGGCGGGCTGAGTCCGAAAAGAGAGTCAGCGAAAGGAGATAAAGGTGGGGCCGTTTTATAGGATTTGGGTAGGTCAAGGAAAATTACAGTCAAAGGGCGGTTTTTCTCTAGTGGGCAGGAGTGGAGGTCACAAGGTGCTCAGTGGGGGAGCTTTTTGAGCCAGGATGAGCCAGGAAAAGGATATCATCATCTTAAGATAATATCATCGCTTAAGGCAAGGACCAGCTGTTTTAACTTCTTTTGTGGTGGAATGTCATCAGTTAAGGTGAGGCAGGGCATTTGCATTTCTTTAGTGATTCTCCAGTTACTTCAGGCCATCTGGGTGTGTACATGCAAGTCACAGGGGATGCGATGGCTTGGCTTGGGCTCAGAGGCCTGACAATAAACACCAAATTTCAGACAAGACACATCATAGGAACATGTTTGAAAGACACCCAGAATCTCTAGCGAAGACAATTGTTTTCAGACTATGCCAGGACAAAGCTATGTAATAAAGATTGTGACAGGTAACTTTTTAAAATATGTCCAAATATCAATTAAAGATTACAATGTATACAAAACAGGGCACTACATTCCCATTTTCAGAAAAAAACCTTTAAAAAAAGAAAATAAATTGGGCCCGGTGAGGTGGCTCACACCTATAATCCCAGCAGTTTGGAAGACAGCAAAGGGTGGATCGCTTGAGCCTAGGAGGCCAGCATAGGCAACATGGCAAAACCCTCCCTCTACTAAAAATTTGTAACTATGCTACAATTATTATGAACATGCAAATAACTATGCAAATAACTCTTCATATGACCACGTATGTTAAAGTTTATATATGTGTTGCATTGTTTTTTATTAGTCTGTGTTTTTACTTTTATACTCACACCAAATTATTTTAATTTTGCAGATATGTAATAAGTTTTTAAATCAGGAACTGTAATGCCTTTAACATTGTTTCTTTCTTTGAAGATTGTTGGGTATTTTATTGTCTCAATGGATTCCGTATACTTTTGGAGTTGCTGTTTCTATTTCTTCAAAATGTAGTGTGAACTTTTTTTTTTTTTTTTTTTTTTTTTGAGACCGAGTCTGGCTCTGTGGCCCAGGCTGGAGTGCAGTGGCCGGATCTCAGCTCACTGCAAGCTCCAGCTCCCGAGTTCACGCCATTCTCCTGCCTCAGCCTCCCGAGTAGCTGGGACTACAGGCGCCTGCCACCACGCCCGGCTAATTTTTTGTATTTTTAGTAGAGATGGGGTTTCACCTTATTAGCCAGGATGGTCTCGATCTCCTGACCTCGTGATCCGCCTGTCTCGGCCTCCCAAAGTGCTGGGATTACAGGCTTGAGCCACTGCGCCCGGCCTAATGTGAACTTTTAAAGAACATTTCATTAAATCTGTAGGTTACATTGAACAGTATGGATATCTTCAAAATATTTATCTCAACCTTTGAACAGGAGCGTGCTCATAAGTGTGTTAATATCTGAATATTAATAATTTTTTCAGTTTTTTTCTATTATTGTTTAATACTCTCATTTCATTTTGGTCATAGAAAGTAATCCATAAAAATTTAGTTTTAAAAATTATGTTAAGACTTCATTTTGGCCTAACAGGTGGTCTTTCAAGGAGAATGTTTTATGAGCTGTTTGGAAGGGTATGTATCCTGATGTTGTTGAGGAGTGTTCTCTATACCTCTATTAGTAATGATTGTTTTAACTTGTCTTCAAGTTCTCTGTTGTCTTGCTATTGTTCTGTCTTGTTTTATTTTTATTATACAAATTGGGGTATTGAAATATGCTACTGTAGGCTGGGTGCCACAACTCACGCCTGTAACCCCAGCACTTTGGGAGGAAGAGGCAGGCAGACCACAAGGTCAAGAGATTGAGATCATCCTGGCCAACATGGTGAAACCCCATCTCTACTAAAAACACAAAAATTAGCTGGGGGTGGTTGTGTGCACCTGTAGTCCCAACTACTCGGAGGCTGAGGCAGGATAATCACTTGAACATGGGAGATGGAGGTTGCAGTGAGCCGAGATCGCACCACTGCACTCCAGCCTGGTGACAGAGCAAGACTCCATCTCAAAAAAAAAAAAAAAACAGAAAAGAAAAAGAAAAGAAATATGCTACTGTAATTATATTATTCTCTATGTTTCTTCACTTCTGTCAATATTTGGCTTATATGTTTTGCAAGCCTAATGTGAGATAAACACACACACACACACACACACACAAATTTGTTATAGGTTCCCAGTAAATAAATCTATTATTGTTTAATGACTTGTTTTGTCTCTGTGGAGTTTTGACTTAAAATACATTTTATAAAATATGACAGTTTTTGACTTAAGATACACCTCAAGGCCGAGTGCGGTGGCTCATGCCTGTAAAACTTTGGCAGGCCAAGGTGAGTGGATCACAAGGTCAAGAGATCGAGATTATCCTGGCCAACATGATGAAAACCCATCTTGACTAAAAATACAAAAATTAGCTGGCCACGGTGGTGTGTGCCTGTAGTCCCAGCTACTCAGAAGGCTGAGGCAGAAGAATCTCTTGAACCCCAGAGGCGGAGGTTGCAGTGAGCCGAGATCACACCACTGCACTCCAGCCTGGCAACAGAGCAAGACTCCATCTCTAAATAAATAAAGATACAGCTAAAGTAACATTAATTGGACCTCTTCTGCTCTCATTTAATTAATATTTGCATGGAATATCTACATCCATCTTGCCACTATCAGTCTTTTTTATCATTAGATCTGATCTCTGCTGACTCTATTATACAAAGGCAAGTTGGATCTTGGTTTTTACAATTATCTAATTCCTTTATTAAAAGTATGTCTCTTAATCGGGAAGTTAATTTTATATACATGTTTAAATAATTTTCTGAACAGAAAGACTTAATAATGTTATTTTATCATTTTATTTGTGTCAGGCAGGGACCCGGACCCGACATGGCGGCGCCACTGAGCGTAGCAGGCCCTTTGTTCCAGCAGGCCCTTTGTTTCGAGACTTCCCTCCCTCTTTGAACACACCCTCAGACTTACATACATCAGAGGTTCCAGCTGGGCAGCCACACTCCCCCATGACCTGCAGCTCACCTGCATCCCACAAGTTCGTAAACAGCAGTTTTGGTTAACAGTTTCCAAAGACCCCTTCCTCGTGACCCTTACTCAACTCCTGCTTTAATAGTTTCAAGACCCCCTAGGCCCTGTTTGCACAACCAGCTTCCCTACCTCTCAGGCTATAAGAAGCCCCTACCCTCCTCCCTCAGTGCGACTTCCTCGGCCCACGCCTTTGGACTGAGGAACCTCGCCCACAAGCCCTAATAAAAGCTATTCTCACTGCCATTTGCCTTGTGTCTTTGTTCCTGGTTTGGCTCCAGCCTCAGTTTACCTTTACAATTTGATTGTTGTATCTTTGTCTCTCATTTTCTCTCTTTGAGTCTTCCTTTGTGTCATTTTGATTCTTGTATTGATATGCTTTATTCTTATTTTGTTTTGCTTATCTGTATTTTTTGTGATACCCTGAAAATCACATAAATCTCTACAAGATATAATAATATATTTTAATCTGGTAGAAGTTGAACTTCAGTTGCATACAAATATTTTTCTCTCAAAGTTTTTATTATTTTCTAAATTTTTTTGAAACTATGGAAAGTACTTAAAAATGTTTTCTGCACTATTATGATTATGCTAAGAAATTCCATTTTTTTGGTATGTGCATATCTATCCAAGAAAATAATGGGTTTTTTTTTTTTTTTTTTTTTTTTTTTGGCTGGGCTCAGTGGCTGACGCCTGTAATTCCAGCATTTTCAGAGGCCAAGGTGGGCAGATCAAGAGGCTAGGAGAAATGACATCTGTACTAAAAATACAAAATTTACCCAGGCATGGTGGCAGGCACCTGTAATCTCAGCTACTTGGGAGGCTGAGGCTGGAGAATTGCTTGAAACTGGAGGGCAAGGTTGCAGTGAGCTGAGATCATGCCACTTCACTCCAGCCTGGGTAACAAGAGTGAAACTCCATCTCAAAAAAAAAAAAAAAAAAAAAAAAAATATATATATATATATATATATATATATAATGTATATTTTTATATGATTATGTGTCATTTTCTTGAGTCATTTTATTTTCAGTAAAAGAAACTGCCTTCAGCATTTTTTTTTAAATTATACTTTAAATTCTGAGATACATGTGCAGAATGTGCAGGTTTGTTACACAAGTATACACGTGCCATGATGGTTTGCTGAACCCATCAGCCCATCATCTACATGAGGTATTTCTCCTAATACTATCCCTCTCCCAGCCCCTGAGTGTGACGTTCCCCTCCCTGTGTCCATGTGTTCTCATTGTTCAACTTCCACTTATGAGAGAACATGCTGTGTTTGGTTTTCTGTTCTTGTGTTAGTTTGCTGAGAATGATGGTTTCCAGTTTCATCCATGTCCCGGCAAAGAACATGAACTCATCCTTGTTTATGGCTGCATAGTATTCCATGGTGTATAAGTGCCACATGCTCTTTATCCAGTCTATCACTGATGGGTACTTGGGTTGGTTCCAAGTCTTTGCTATTGTGAATAGTGCTGTGTCTTTACAGTAGAAAGATTTATAATCTTTTGGGTATATACCCACTCATCGGATTGCTGGGTCAAATGGTATTTCTGATTCTAGATCCTTGAGGAATCACCACACTGTCTTCCACAATGGCTGAACTAATTTACACTCCCACCAACAGTGTGAAAATGTTCCTATTTATCCACATCCTCTCCAGTATCTGTTGTTTCCTGACTTTTTAATGATTGTCATTCTAACCGTTGTGAGATGGTATCTCATTGTGGTTTTGATTTGCATTTCTCTAATGACCAGTGATGATGAATTGTTTTCACATGTTTATTTGCAACATAAATGTCTTCTTTTGAGAAGTGTCTGTTCATATCCTTTGCCCACTTTTTGATGGGGTTGGTTTTTAAAATTTTTTCATGTAAATTTGTTTAAGATCTTTGTAGATTCTGGATATTAGCCCTTTGTCAGATGAATAAATTGCAAAAATTTTTTTCCCATTCTGTAGGTTGCCTGTTCACTCTGATGATAGTTTCTTTCGCTGTGCAGAAGTTCTTTAGTTTAATTAGGTCCCATTTGTCAATTTTGGCTTCTGTTGCCATTGCTTTTGGTGTTTTAGTCATGAAGTCTTTGCCTATGCTTATGTCCTGAATGGTATTGCCTAGGTTTTCTTCTAGGGTTTTTATGGTTTGGGGTGTTACATTTAAGTCTGTAATCTATCTTGAGTTAATTTTTGTATAAAGCATAAGAAAGTGGTCCAGTTTCAGTTTTCTGCATATGGCTAGCCAGTTTTCCCACCACCATTTGTTAAACAGGGATCCTTTCCCCATTCCTTGTTTTTTTCAGGTTTGTCAAAGATCAGATGGTTGTAGATGTGTGGTGTTATTTCTGAGGTCTAGGTTCTGTTTCATTGGTCTATATATCTGTTCTGATACCAGTACCATACTGTTTTGGTTACAGTAGCCTTGTAGCATAATTTGAAGTCAGGTAGCATGATGCCTCCAGCTTTGTTCTTTTTGCTTAGAATTGTCTTGGTTATACGAGCTTTTATTTGGTTCTCTATTAAATTTAAAGTAGTTTTTTCTAATTCTGCGAAGAAAGTCCACGGTAGCTTGATGGGAATAGCATTGAATCTATAAATTACTTTAGGCAGTATGGCCATTTTCATGATATTGATTCTTCCTATCCATGAGCATGGAATGTTTATCCATTTTTTTGTGTCCTCTCTTATTTCCTTGAGCAGTAGTTTGTAGTTCTCTTTGAAGAGGTCATTCACATCCCTTGTAAGTTGTATTCCTAGGTATTTTATTCTCTTTGAAACAATTGTGAGCAGGAGTTCATTCATGGTTTGGCTTTCTGTTTGTCTATTATTGGTGTATAGGAAAGTTATAATTTTTGTGCATTGATTTTGTATCCTGAGACTTTGCTGAAGTTGCTTATCAGCTTAAGGAGATTTGGGGCTGAGATGATAAAGTTTTCCTTTTTTTTTTTTTTTTTTCTTGAGACGGAGTCTCGCTCTGTCACCCAGGCTGGAGTGCAGTGGCCGGATCTCAGCTCACTGCAAACTCCACCTTCTGGGTTTATGTCATTCTCCTGCCTCAGCCTCCCGAGTAGCTGGGACTACGGGTGCCCGCCACCACGACCGCCTAGTTTTTTGTATTTTTTTAGTAGAGACGGGGTTTCACCGTGTTAGCCAGGATGGTCTTGATCTCCTGACCTCGTGATCCGCCCATCTTGGCCTCCCAAAGTGCTGGGATTACAGGCTTGAGCCACCGCACCCGGCAAAGTTTTCCAAATATACAATCATGTCATCTGCAAACAGAGACAATTTGACTTCTTCTTTTCCTATTTGAATACCCATTGTTTCTTTCTCTTGCCTGATTGCCCTGGTCAGAACTTCCAACACTACATTGAATAGGAGTGGTGAGAGAAGGCATCCTTGTCTTGTGCTAGTTTTCAAAGAGAATGCTTCCAGCTTTTGCCCATTGAGTATGATATTAACTATGGGTTTGCCATAAATAGCCTTTATTATTTTGAGATACGTTCCATCAATACCTAGTTTATTGAGAGTTTTTAGCATGAATGGGGTGTTGAATTTTATCGAAGGACTTTTCTGCATCTATGGAGATAACCATGTGGTTTTTGTTATTGATTCTGTTTACGTGATGGATTACATTCATTGATTTGTGTATGTTGAATCAGCCTTGCATCCCAGGGATAAAGCAAACTTGATTGTGGTGGACAAGCTTTTTGATGTGCTGCTGGATTCAGATTATCAGTATTTTATTGAGGATTTTTGCATCCATGTTCATCAGGGATATTGGCCTGAAATATCCTTTTTTTGTTGTGTCTCTGCCAGGTTTTGGTATGAGGATTATGCTGGCCTCATAAAATGAGTTAGGGAGGAGTCCTTCTTTTTCTATTGTTTGGAATAGTTTCAGAATTGGTACCAGCTCCTCTCTGTGGTAGAATTTGGCTGTGAATCCATCTGGTCCCAGGCATTTTTTTGGTTGGTAGGCTATTAATTACTGCCTCGATTTTAGAACTTGTTATTGGTTTATTCAGAGATCCGACTTCTTCCTTGTTTAATCTTGGGAGGGTGTATGTGTCCAGGAATTTATCCATTTCTTCCAGATTTTCTAGTTTATTTACATAGAGGTGTTTATAGTATTATCGGATGGTAGTTTGTATTTCTGTGGGATCAGTGGTGATATTCCCTTTATCATTTTTATTGTCTATTTGATTCTTCTCTCTTTTCTTCTTTATTAGCATGGCTAGTTGTCTATTTTGTTGATCATGTCAAAAAACCAGCTCCTGGATTCATTGGTTTTTTTGAAGGGTCTTTTGTGTCTTTATCTCCTTCAGTTCTGCTCTGATCTTAGTTATTTCTTGTCTTCTGCTAGATTTTGAATTTGTTTATTCTTGCTTCTCTAGTTCTTTTAATTGTGATTTTAGGGCATTGATTTTAGATCTTTTCTGCTTTCTCTTGTGAGCATTTAGTGCTATAAATTTTCCTCTAGACACTGCTTTGTCTGTGTTCCAGAGATTCTGGTATGTTGTGTCTTTGTTCTCATTGGTTTCAAAGAACTTATTTATTTCTGCCTTCATTTTGTTATTTACTCAGTAGTCATTCTGGAGCAGGTTGTTCAGTTTCTATGTAGTTGTGTGGTTTTGAGTGAGTTTCTTAATCCAGAGTTTTAATTTGATTGCACTGTGGTCTGAGAGACTGTTTGTTATGATTTCTGTTCTTCTGCATTTGCTGAGGAGTGTTTTACTTCCAATTATGTGGTCAATTTTAGAATAAGTGGGATGCTTTTCAGCATTCTTTGTATGTAGGGCTTATGCAGTGCCAGTGTGCTTTTTCAAAATGTGGTTATTTTGAAAGGTTTTTCTCTTTTTATTTGGCAGGACAGATTTGCTGATGGTATTATTCTAACTTAAAAGCAAACGTAAAACAGGAAAACCTAAAAGTATATGTAAATTAAACACAAGAACTGGGCACCGTGGCTCACACCTGTAATCCCAGCACTTTGCTGGAGGCCGAGGTGGCTGGAATACCTAATGTCAAGAGTTTGAGACCACACTGACCAACATGATGAAACCCCGTGTCTACTAAAAATACAAAAAAATTAGCCAGACATGATGGTGGGTGCCTGTAATCCCAGCTATTCAGGAGACTGAATCAGGAGAATCACTTCAACCCAGAAGGTAGAGGTTGTGTTGAGCCGAGATCGTGCCACTGCACTCCTACCTGGATGACACAGTGAGGCTCTATCTCAAAAAAAAAAAAACAAAAAATATAGCAAGATCCTTTGGGAGGCCGAGGTGGGTGGATCACTTGAAGTCAGGAGTTCAAGACCAGCCTTCCCAACATGGCAAAACCCTGTCTTTACTAAAACTACAAAAAATTAGCTGGGAGTGGTGGCAGGCGCCTGTAATCCCAGCTACTCGGGAGGCTGAGGCAGGAGAATTGCTTGAACCCGGGAGGTGGAGGTTGCAGTGAGCCAAGAAGTTGCCAGTGCACTCCAGCCTGGGTGACAAGAGTGAGACTCCATCTCAAAATAAATAAATAAATAAATAAATAAATAACATATTCTTGCTCAAGAGTTAAAAAATTTAATTTTGTTAAGATGTCAATACAACCTATAGTGGTAAACAAATTCGACGTAATTTCTATAAAAATACTAATAGCACAGGTTGTTTGAACAGAAATATTCTTTAAAGTTTTTAAATTTGATTATGAACTATAACTAGCCAAACACCCATGAAAAAGAGGAGCCAATATACTTTCTCATTTCAAAACATATTAAAAGCTATAACAAAACAACGTAGTAATGACACAAAGATGGATAAACAGATGAAAAATCAGAATAGGGAGCCCAGAAATGAACCCTTCTGTAAATAAGCAATCTTCCACAAAGCTGTCATGAACACACAATAAAGAAAAGATAATATCTTCAAAAATTAATGCTGAAAACTGAATATCTGCACTGATAAAGCTGGATTCTTTCCTTGAACCATATGCAAAAAAAATTTAAATAAAATACTTAGATATAAAAAATAGCTAACAAATCTCTTTTTTTTTTTTTTTTTTTTTTTTTTTTTTTTTTTTTTTTTTTTTGAGACGGAGTCTCGCTCTGTCACCCAGGCTGGAGTGCAGTGGCCAGATCTCAGCTCACTGCAAGCTCCGCCTCCCGGGTTCACGCCATTCTCCTGCCTCAGCCTCCCGAGTAGCTGGGACTACAGGTGCCCGCCACCTCACCCGGCTAAGTTTTTGTATTTTTAGTAGAGACGGGGTTTCACTGTGTTACCCAGGATGGTCTCGATCTCCTGACCTTGTGATCCGCCCGTCTCGGCCTCCCAAAGTGCTGGGATTACAGGCTTGAGCCACCGTGCCCGGCCAACTAACAAATCTCTTAAAAAAAACGTGGAGAAAAGACGTGACATTGGCCTTGGAATCATTTTCTTAAATGACATTAAATGCATAAGCAACAAAGAAAAGAACAGAAAAATTTAACTGAAATATACTTAGAAATTTTTGAACATCAAAAAAAAATTCAAGAGAGTGACAAGGCCTCCTAGGAAATCAGTGAAAATATTTGCAAATCACATGTGATAGAAGTTAATATTCAGAATATATAAGCAACTCTTAAAACTGAACAATAAAGTTGAATAATGGGATTTAGAAATGGAAAACTAAATAAACTAAATTTTTATCAAAAAATTACAATGAAAGACAAAATAACTTCACATCCATTAGAAGAGCCACTAACAATTTTTTAAGAAAACCAAATCTGTTGATGATGCTATGAAAATGAAACCTATGTTAATTGTTGGCGGAAAACAAAGATGCAGGCATTATTTTAAAATGTTACAAATGTTCCTCAGATAATTAAACATAAAATTATAACCAATTATAGCAATCTTATTTATAAATTTATTTCCAAAGTATGCAACACAGAACCTGGAAGAGATATTTAAACGTTTATGCTTATTGTACCAGAATTCACAAAAGTCAAAAGGCTGAAACAACTTAGATGTCCCTTGATTTATAAATACATCAAAAAAAAATTTAACATATACAGACATGGAACATTATTCAGGCTTTTTTTTTTTTTTTTTTTTTTTTAGACTGAGTCTCTCTCTGTCGCCCAGGCTGGAGTGCAGTGGCCAGATCTCAGCTCACTGCAAGCTCTGCCTCCCGGGTTTACACCATTCTCCTGCTTCAGCCTCCCCAGTAGCTGGGACTACAGGCGCCCACCACCTCGCCCGGCTAGTTTTTTGTATTTTTTAGTAGAGACGGGGTTTCACGGTGTTAGCCAGGATGGTCTCGATCTCCTGACCTCGTGATCCACCCGTCTCGGCCTCCCAAAGTGCTGGGATTACAGGCTTGAGCCACCGCGCCTGGCCTACTCAGGCTTAAAAAAGAAAATCTTGTCACATTTTAAGGTAAATTTTGAAAATATTATGTAACGTGAAATAAACCAGTAACAAAATGATAGATACTACATGATTCCATTTACATGAGACAAGTTAAATAGTCAGACTCATAAAAACAGAAAGTGGAAAGGTGTTTGCCAAGGGCTGGAGAAAGGGTAAAATGGGCAGTTGTTACTTAGTGGGTATTGAGTTTTAGTTTTACAAGCTGTAGAACTTCTAGAAGCCTTTTGCATAACCAGGTGAATATACTTTAACATACCTGAAATGCACAGCTTTTTTTTGACAGAGGGTCTCACTTTGTCACCCAAGCTGGTGTGCAGTGGCAAAATTATGGCTCACTTCAGCCTCAAACTCCCAGGATAAAGTGCTCCTTGTCCCTTGATCTCTCAGGTTGCTGGAACCACAGGTGCACACCACCATGGATTGTTATTTTAAAGTTTTTTGTGTAGAGCAGGTCTTTGCATGTTTCCCCTGCTTGTCTCAAATGTTTGGGCTCAAGTGATCCTCCTGTTTTGACCTCTTAAGTTTCTGGGATTACAGAGGTGAGCCACTACCATGCCTGGCCATAAAATGTACACTTAAATAGATTTTTAAATAATCAATTTTATGTTATCTGTTTTAAAAAAAATTATTTTAGAAGGAAAACTAAATGCAGAATTATAAATATTTTCTAAAATTACCTTCAAATCACAAAAGTGTTTCTCTCACACAAAGGAAATATATATTCATTATTAAACACAGGGTGAAAATAAGATTATTTCCACAACTGCTCAGACAAGATAAAACCACCACTGAAAATCAACTAAGAAAGAATATATACAAGATAAGCCATAATCATAATTGGGGTCATATTTATAGATAAAAACAGAAACATATAATCTGATGGTGATAGACATATGGCTAATTCATTTCTTAACTAAACCCTACATTGACTTAAAGTGCACAAACAGAATTGCAAATTGTCTAGAATTACAATATGTAAGTAAAACAAAAAAACACAGTACACTGATATTAAGAAACTGACACTGAAAAGCACACCTATAGAACTGCAAAATAATAATAAAAGTAATGTTTACTCATAAGATCTGGTATGCAACATTGATGTACCATTAAAAAAACTGTCTAGATAACTACAATATTTGACTATATCTGTGTACTCATGGAAGGCAGGTATTTTGAATCATCGACATGTGCTGCATGGCAGTAAAATTTAACAGAAATTGCAATATAATCATAAATAGATTCTAATGATAAGCTTTTAATAAATAAGCATTAAAGAAAACTAGAGGTAAATTTCATAAATGTCATGTTTATATATGCTATTCTTACACAATATATGCTACATATATTCTTAAAGAATCTATGCTATTCTTACACAAAATGAAACTACTGTAATTTAACTTTAGAAGCAAAGAATAGTTTTACCGGGGCTGGGCGTGGTGGCTCAAGCCTATAATCCCAGCACTTTGGGAGGCCGAGATGGGCGGATCACGAGGTCAGGAGATTGAGACCATCCTGGCTAACACGGTGAAACCAGGTCTCTACTAAAAAGTACAAAAAACTAGACAGGCGAGGTGGCGGGCGCCTGTAGTCCCAGCTACTTGGAAGGCTGAGCCAGGAGAATGGCGTAAACCCGGGAGGTGGAGCTTGCAGTGAGCTGAGATCCCGCCAGTGCACTCCAACCTGGGCAACAGAGCCAGACTCCGTGTCAGAAAAAAAAAAAAAAAAAAAAAAAAAGAATAGTCTTACCTTGCTTAATAAATAAAAAAAAAAATCTTGCAGAATATAATTAAAGCATCTGATATATAAAACAAATATCTGGGAAGAACTTACTTTATTATTTAAATATAAGCTGAAGAAAGTGAATGGAAATCATATAATTCCTTTCTGTCTGCAGCAAACTTAAATGTATAACTAAATATTTTAGTAAATATGGAATGCCTACTAATTATCTAATTTACTTCAGGCGTAACATGTAAATTCTAACATGTCCTAAATGTCTGAATCTAAAATAACAGAGAAATTTGAAATAGAAAATAGAAAGTAAAAATGTATAGGGAGAGCAACATCAGTAAAATAATAATAATAATAAAAAAGGTGACCTATTTTCTTTTTTTTTTCCTGAGATGGAGTCTCTCTCTGTCGCCCAGGCTGGAGTGCAGTGGCGCAATCTTGGCTCACTACAAACTCCGCCTCCGGGGTTCAAGCAATTCTTCTGCCTCAGCCTCCCGAGTAGCTGGGATTACAGGTGTCCACCATCATGTCCAGCTAATTTTTGTATTTTTAGCAGAGACGGGGTTTCACCATGTTGGCCAGGATGGTCTCAATCTCCTGACCTTGTGATCCACCCACCTTGGCCTCCCAAAGTGCTGGGATTATAGGCATGAGCCACCATGCCCGGCCAGGTGACCTATTTTTTTATCCCCTGATAGCAAAAAACTTGTGAGCCATCCCTGACAAAAATGTCTTTATGAAAGATCCAGGCATCCTGGCTCATACCTGTAATGATAGCTACATAATACATTGAGGTTGAAGAATTTCTTCAGGCCAGAATTTCAAGACCAGCCTGTATTATGTAAAAAGACTTCATCTCTCTTTTTTTTTTTTTTTTTTTTTTGAGGCGGAGTCTCGCTCTGTCGCCCAGGCTGGAGTGCAGTGGCGCGATCTCGGCTCACTGCAAGCTCCGCCTCCCGGGTTCCCGCCATTCTCCTGCCTCAGCCTCCCGAGTAGCTGGGACTACAGGCGCCGCCACCACGCCCGGCTAATTTTTTTGTATTTTTAGTGGAGACGGGGTTTCATTCATTGTGTTAGCCAGGATGGTCTCGATCTCCTGACCTCGTGATCCGCCCGTCTCGGCCTCCCAAAGTGCTGGGATTACAGGCTTGAGCCACCGCGCCCGGCCAAGACTTCATCTCTCAAACAAGTACCTTCAAAAGAGCTTTGAGATCCAGGGATGGAGTTGCCAAACCCTCCTAAAGCCCAAGATTGAGGAACGTTCTTTTTAGGAGACAGGCTTCTATTAAGGTGGCAAACTACAGAACCTCTGTTCTTGGCTATAGACCAAAAAATAACCAACCCAACTTGCTCCCACTGAGAATTCTGAACTTACCCTATAACCATTCCAAACTCCTCCCAGTCAAAACCTGGGAGAGCTTCTGCTCTTCCAGAGGCCTGGAGGAAAACACCCATTTGTAGCCATACAGTTTAACATTTTACTTCTAGCTCCAAGCCACAGTTCATGGCCAATTCTGCTGAAGTAGAATCCCACACAGTGACCTGGGAAGATGCTCTCTAGTACTCAGTGAAAGGCGTCCTCATCCACATCCTGATGTAAGACCCACCATATGCAGATATGACTGCAACAACTTCCCCTAGTGTCTGCTCTGCAGATGAAAGTCCTGAAGGATATTCAGTCTTCCAATAATAAAATGGGAATTACCACTACCCAAGCCTTTTGTAACAAGCCAACTAAAGGTAAATCCTCTGTAGACGCAGCAGCCTTGTGACCAACCTACCACCTCTGCCTATTACAAATGAAGAGGTCATCCTATAAATATGGGATCTTTGCCTCTTGTAACCAGTTTATATAAACTTGAAGAGGTTTTCGTTCAATGAAATTTTCAAAAACCAATGCAAAGCAAAACTATATTGTGCCCATTGTCAATGTTTCCATTTTAACATAACCCTGGAAGTATGTAGCAGAAGAGTTAGGCAAAAATACATTGTTTAAAGCCATGGAAATTGAAGACAAGTAAGTAAAGAGTTGCTGTTTGCAGATCATATCATATTATATATTTTTAAAAAACCATAAACGGTAAATTTAAGGCCAGGCATGGTGGCTCATGTCCGTAATCCCAACACTTGGGGAGGCCCAGGCAGGCAGATCACCAGAGGTTAGGAATTCGGAACCAGCCTGGCCAATATGGTAAAACTTTGTTTCTACTGAAAACAGAAAAATTAGCCACGCATGGTGGCGGGCGCCTACAGTTCCAGCTACTCAAGAGTCTGAGGCAGGAGAATCACTTGAACCTGGGAGGCAGAGGTTGCAGGGAGGCAGAGGTTGCAGTGAGCCAAGATCACGCCACTGCACTCCAGCTTGGGCAACAGAGTAAGACTCCATCTCAAAGAAAAAGAATATATTTTAGCCTAAAATATTAACTCCATGCTTCAGAAAGATAAATTTTCTTGTTTCACCTAAGTTGTACCTTAAGAAATGCAATGAGATAGACAACAACATAAAAATAGTGGGGACTTTTATACGTTACTTACAGCATTACACAGGTCATCATGAGAGAAAGTCAAACAAACAAACAAACAAAAATCAATGGGCTTAAACTATAACTTAGAACAAATGGACTTAACAGATCTTTACAGAATATTCTACCCAGCAACTGCAGAATATATATTTTTTTCATCAGCACATAAAACATTCTTCAAGATAGATCATACGATAGGTCACAAGACAAGTCTGAATTTTTTTTTTTTTTTTTTTTTGTAACAGCGTCTCACTCCGTCACTAAGGCTGGAGTGCAATGGTGCAATTTTAGCTCACAGCAACCTCTGCCTCCCAGGTTCAAGGGATTCTGCTGCCTCAGCCTTCCAAGTAGCTGGGATTACAGGCACATGCCGCCATGCGTGCCTGCTTTGCATTTTTAGTAGAGATGGGGTTTCACCATATTGGCCAGGCTGGTTTTGAACTTCTGACCTCAGGTTATCTGCCTGCCTTGGCCTCCCAAAGTACTGGGATTAAAGCGTGAGCCACCATGCCCAGCCCCTGAATAAATTTAACAATATCAAAATTTTATCAAGTACTGTCTTAGACCGCAGTGGAATAAAATTAGAAATCAATTCCAATAGGAACACTCGAAACCATACAAATACCTGAAAATTAAATAACCTGCTCCTGAAAGACTGTTGCATCCACAATGAAATCAAGATGGAAATTAAAGAACTCTTTAAACTGAATAATAGTGACACAACATATTAAAACCTCTGGGATACAGCAAAAGCGGTGCTAAGAGGAAAGTTCATAGCATTAAATACACACATCAAAAAGTTCAAAACACCACAATAAACAACCTAAGATTACACCTCAAGGAACAAGAGAAACAAGAACAAACCAAACCCAGCAGAAAAAAAAAAAAAAAAAAAAAATCAGAGCAGAACTAAATAAAATTGAAACTTAAAAAATATAAAAGATAAATAAAACAATAAACTAGTTATTTTGAAAAGATAAACCAAATTGATAGACTATTGGTGAGATTAACCCAGAAAAGCAGAAGGAAGATCCAAATATGCTCAATAAGAAATAAAAGATCATTCTGAGTTTTTGGCCAGGCGCGATGGCTCAAGCCTGTAATCCCAGCACTTTGGGAGGCCGAGACGGGCAGATCACGAGGTCAGAAGATTGAGACCATCCTGGCTAACACGGTGAAACCCCATCTCTACTAAAATATACAAAAAACTAGCCAGGTGTGGTGACCAGCGCCTCTAGTCCCAGCTACTCGGTAGGCTGAGGCAGGAGAATGGTGTAAACCCGGGAGGCGGAGCTTGCAGTGAGCCAAGATCCGGCCATTGCATTCCAGCCTGGGCGAGAGAGCGAGACTCCATCTCAAAAAAATAAAAAATAAAAAGAAAGAAATAAAAGATCATTCAAAGCTACTATGAATACCTTTACATGCTCAAACTAGAAAACCTAGAGGAATTCCATAAATTCCTGGAAATATACAACCCTCCTAAATTAAACCAGGAAGAAATAAAAACTCTGAACAGACCAATAACAAGTAGCAAGATTAAACTAGTAATAAAAAATTGCCGCTGGGTGCAGTGGCTCATGCCTGTAATCCTAGCACTTTGGTAGGATGAGGCGGGTGGATCACTTGAAGTCAGTCTGCTAGGGATGCAGAGATGATTTAACATAGGTAAGTCAATACATGTTATCCACCAAATAAACAGAATTAAAACCAAAAATTATATGATTATCTCAAAATACACAGAAAAATCATTTGGCAAAATCCAGCATCCCTTTATGATTAAAATCCTCAGCAAAATTGGGATAGAGGGAACATATTGTAAGGTCATAAAAGCCATCTATGACAGGCCAGGTGTGGTGGCTCACGCCTGTAATTCCAATACTTTGAGAGGCAGAGGTGGGCGGATCACCTGAGGTCAGGAGTTTGAGATCAGCCTGGCCAACATGGTGAAACCTCATCTGTACAAAAATACAAAAATTAGCCAGGAATGATGGCGGGTGCCTGTGATCCCAGCTACTGGGGAGGCTGAGTCCCAGAGGTGGAAATTGCAGTGAGCGGAGATTGTGCCGTTGCACTCCAGCCTGGGCGACAGAGCAAGACTCCGTATGGAAAAAAAAAAAAAAAAAAAAAACTATCTATGATAAACAGCCAACATTACACTGAACGGGAAAAAGTTGGAAGGATTTTTTCTGAGAACACAAGACAATAATGCCCACTCTCACCACTTCTATTCAACATAGTAATGGAAGTCTTAGCCAGAGCAATCAGAGTAAAGCAAAAAATAAACAGCATCTAAATTGGTAAAGAGGAAGTCAAACTGTCACTGCTTATCAATGATATAATTGTATAGCTGGGAAACCCTAAACACTCATCTAAAAAGCTTTTAGGGCTGGGTGCAGCGACTCAAGCCTGTAATCCCAGCAATTGGGGAGGTGGAGGCAGGAGGATCACCTGAGGTCAGGAGTCCAAGATCAGCCTGGCCAACGTGGTAAAACCCCGTCTCTACCAATAATACAAAAATTAGCCAGGCGCGGTGGCAAGTGGGTGTAATCCCAGCTACTAGGGAGGCTGAGACAGGAGAATCACTTGAACCCAGGAGGTAGAGGTTGCAGTGAGCTGAGATCATGCTACTGCACTCCAGCCTGGGAGACAGAGTAAGACCTTGTCTCAAAAAGAAAAAAAAAAAAGAAAAGAAAAGAAAAAAAAGCTTTTTGATCTGATACGTAAATTCAGTAAAATTTCAGGATACAAAATCAATGTGCACAGATTAGTGGCACTGGTGTACACTAACAGTGACCAAACTAGGAATTAAATTAAGAACTCAACTCATTTAAAAATAGCTGCAAAAAAATAATAATTAGGAATATGTCTAACCAAGGTGGTGAAAGATCTCTACAAGAAAAATTACAAAATGTTGCTAAAAGAAATCACAGACAATGGAAACAAATGGAAACATATTTCATGCTTATGGATGGGTAGCAATCCTATTGCAACAATGATAAACCAACCAAAAGCAATCTTCAAATTCAATGTAATTTCCATCAAAATAGCATTATTATTCTTCACAGAACTAAAAAAAATCCTAAAATTTATATAAAATAAAAAGAGAGCCTCCATAGTTAAAGCAAGAAAAAAAAAAAAAAACCCAAAAAAACCAAAAACACACACACAAAAATCTGAAGGCATCACATTATCTGACTTCAAACTATACTACAAGGGTATAGTTACCAAAACAGCATTGTATGGGTATAAAAATAGACATTTAGACCAATGAAACAGAATAGCGAAACCAGAAATAAACCCAAATACTTACAGCCAACTGATCTTTGACAAAGTAAACAAAGATATAAAGTGGGGAAATAACACCCTATTCAATAAATGGTGCTGGCATAATTGGGAAGCCACATATTGAAGAATAAAACTGGGTCTTCGGCTGGGCACAGAGGGTCATACCTGTTATCCCAGCCTTTAGGGAGGTTGAGGTGGGTGGATCACGAGGTCAGGAGTTCAAGACCAGCCTGGCCAAGATGGTGAAACTCCGTCTCTACTAAAAATAGAAAAAAAATTTAGCTGGGTATGGTGGCGGGTGCCTGTAATCCCAGCTACTCGGGAGGCTGAGGCAGAGAATTGCTTGAACCTGGGGGGCAGAGCTGAGATCACGCCACTGCACTCCAGCCTGGGCGACACAGCGAGACTCCGTCTCAAAAAAAAAAAAAAAAAATGGATCTGCATCTCTCACCTTACAAAAAAATTAACTCAAGATGGATCAAATACTTTAATCTAAGACCTGAAACTACCCGAATTCTAAAGCCTTGGAAAAACTCTTCTAGACATTGACTTGGGCAAAGAGTGCATGACCAAGAACCCCAAAGCAAATGCAACAAAAACAAAGACAGATGTGACTTAAACAATTCTCAAAAGAAAATATACAAATGGCCAACAACAACAAAAAATACTGAACATCACTGATGATTAATGATCAGGGAAATGCAAATCAAAACCACAATGTGATACCACCTTACTCTTGCAAGAATGATCATAATTGGCTGGTCATGGTGGCTGATGCCTGTAATCCCAGCACTTTGGGAGACCAAGACTGGTGGATCACCTGAGGTCAGGAGTTCCAGAGGAGCCTGGCCAACATGGTAAAACCCCGCCTCTACTAAAAACACAAAAATTAGCAGGGTGCGATGGCTTATGTCTGTAATCCCTGCTGCTCCGGAGGCTGAGGCTGGAGAATCGCTTGAACCCGGGAGGCGGAGGTTGCAGTGAGCCGAGATCGCACCACTGCACTCCAGTCTGGGCCAGAGAGCGAGACTCCATCTCAAAAACAAACAAACAAACATACAAACAGAAAAGACCATAATTAAAACATCAAAAAATGGACCAGGCACGGGTGGCTCATGCCTGTAATCACAGCAAACTCCCTCTCGGAGAAAAAAAAAAAAGAAGAAAAGAAAAGAAGGGATAAAACCCCAAATGTTGTGTGCACTCACTTATGAGTGGGAGCTAAGCTATGAAGATGCAAAGGCATAAAAATTATATAATGGGGCCAGGCGCGGTGGCTCACGCTTGTAATCCCAGCACTCTGGGAGGCCGAGGCAGGCAATCACCTGAGGTCGGGAGTTCAAGACCAGCCTGACCAACATGGAAAAACCCTGTCTCTACTAAAAATACAAAATTAGCCGGGCATGGTGGCGCATGCCTGTAATCCCAGCTACTCGGGAAGACTGAGGCAGGAGAATCGCTAGAACCTGGGAGGCGGAGGTTGCGGTGAGCCGAGATCGCGTCATTGTACTCTAGCCTGGGCAACAAGAGCGAAACTTCGTCTAAAAAAAAAAAAAATTAAAAAATTAAAAATTAAAAAGAATTATATAATGGACTCTGGACACACAGCGGGAAGGGTGGGAGAGGGAGTGAGGGATGAGAGACTACATATTGGATACAGTGCACACTGCTTGGGCGATTGGTGCACCTAAATCTCAGAAATCACCACAAAAGAACTTATCCATGTAACCAAATACTACCTGTACCCCCAAACTACTGAAATATAACAATTTAAGACAAAAATAAAAAGCCCCAAACCCCATAAGTTGAAGTTTATATGCTTTGGCTTTTTTTTCCAGAAATGGTCTCACTCTGTCACCCAGAATGGAGAGCAGTGGCTTGATCAGGGCTCACTGCAGCCACAACCCCCTGGGCTCAGGCAGTCCTCCTACTTCAGTCCCTGAATAACTGGTACTACAGGTTCAGGCCACCATGCTAAATTAGCTGGGCGTGATGGTGGGCGCTTGTAATCCCAGCTACTCGGGAGGCTGAGGCGGAAGAATCGCTCGAACCCAGGAAGGCGGAGGTTGCAGTGAGCTGAGATCATGCCATTGCATTCTGGCCTGGCTGGCAGAGCAACATTTGTCTAAAAACAAAAAAAGATAAAAATAAAGATTGTTTCAAGTTAAAAAAAAAAAGTCTAATAAAATAAAATAGAAAAAGTTAAAAAATTATAAGAGATTATAAGGCCGGGCGCCATGGCTCATGCCTGTAATCCCAGCACTTTGGGAGGTTGAGGTGGGCGGATTGCCTGAGGTCAGGAGTTTGAGACCAGCCTGGCCTCAACATGGTGAAACCCTGTCTCTACTAAAAAAACAAAAATTAGCCAGGCGTGGTGGCAAGCGCCTGTAATCCCAGCTTCTGGGGAGGCTGGGGCAGGAGAATTACTTGCACACGGGAGGTGGAGCTTTCGCTGAGCTGAGATCGCGCCACTGCACTCCAGCCTGGGCGGCAGAGGGAGACTGTCACAAACAAACAAACAAACAAAAAAGAGATTATAAAATTTATGTGAAAGTTAGAGTGTTCAAAAATGACAAATTTGATGGATTTATTTATAAGATTTTACTAAAATTAGGTTTAGGTTTTTTTTTGTTTTATTTTTTGAGATGGCGTTTCACTCTTGTTGCCCAGGCTGGAGTGCAATGGCCCGATCTCAGCTCACTACAACCTCCACCTCCTGGGTTCAAATGATTCTCCTGCCTCAGACTCCTGAGTAGCTGGGATTACAGGCGCCCATCACCACACCTGACTAATTTTTGTATTTTTAGTGGAGAAGGGGTTTCACTACGTCGACCAGGCTGGTCTTGAACTTCTGACCTCAGGTGATCTACCCGCCTCGGCCACCCAAACTGATGCCATTAAAGGAGTAAGCCATCACGCCCGGTCTTCAGTATTGATAATACACTATTACTAAAGTAAAAATTGATTTACTGTTGAACAAAAATTTTATGTATTATTAACATGGCAGTAAACTATATTTGTTCACATTTTGAATACATTTAAAAAGAGAGTAAAGAAGAGAAAGAATTTTCCCATGCTCTGGGGTGGGCCCGGCTCAGCTCAGGGAGGAAGCCCTGCCTGGAAAGGCTGCAGCCTTTTGTTATCAGAAGCATCTGATAACATCTTCTGTCACTCAGGGCCTGAAGGGGCGGGGCCTTAAACATCATCCAATCAGGGACGCTGGGCTGGGACCGTCCAATCAGGCATGCAGCTGGAGCGGACAGGGCGACTTCCGGGATGTGGTCGGACCTTTGGCTCTCGCCGTAGCCGGAGGTCAAGGTGGCGTGCTTGCTGCTGTGTGTCCTCTCCTCCTAGAGGCCCAGCTCCTGTGGTCCTGTGACCTGCAGGTATTGGGAGATCCACAGCTAAGTCGCCAGGACCCCCTGGAAGCCTAGAAATGGTGAGTGTGCCGGGTCCGACATCCGGAGAGAGTGGCCGGGGCTGGTTGGAACCAGCTGTGGCGGGACTCAGGCCTCCCCGCAGTCAGCTCCACAATCTGTGCCCGGAGTTGTCCTTGCCTCGCTCCACCTCAGTCCGCTTCAGCCATAAGATGGCGGCTGCGCTGACACCCGGCCCCCGGGCGTCCTGTCTCTAACCTGCGCTATGACTGTGCCCTGGCTTGGAGACCTCTTGGGGCAGCTCTGCACCCGCAGCGCGGAGTCTCTCCCATATGTGCAGGGACCATGGGAGGGTCGTCAGAGGAGAATCCTGACTCCGCGTGTGGGTTCATGAATGGAAAGAGCTTTGGTCCGTGAGGTTCCCAGCTCCTGTTTCTTCCTATTAAAAATTTGCGGAAGTCAGCGCACAAATATTAAAGAATTTATCCAAAGAGTGATTCCAAAATTGTAGAGCACCCAGCTGTGGGTTGTAGTTTATGGTCTATTGAAGGGATTTGACGGAAGAGTTTTATAAGGCGCATAATGAAGAAAACCAAATTCAGTAATTGGTTAGGTACAGTTAGGTAGTTTCTTAGTTTGTACTATCAAGATGGAAATTTCTTGATTATGTAGTCAGAGATTAATTGGCAGTTTATAGTTTCTTAAGCCTGAATTTTTTTCCCCAATATCGTAATTTACAAAAAGTGCATTTGAATTAGTTTGTTTTTTTGAGACAAAGTCTCACTCTGTCGCCTAGGCTGGAGCTCAGTGACACCGTCTGGGCTCACTGCAATCTCCGCCTACCAGGTTCAAGTGATTCTCCTGACTTAGCCTCCCAAGTAGCTGGGATTACAGGCATGCGCCACCACGCCCCCTTAACTTTTTTTTTTTTTTGTTTTTTGTTTTGAGACGGAGTCTGGCTCTGTGGCCCAGGCTGGAGGGCGGTGGCGCGATCTCGGCTCACTGCAAGCTCCGCCTCCCGGATTCACGCCAGTCTCCGGACTCAGAGCCTCCCGAGTAGCTGGGACTACAGGCACCCGGCATCACGCCCGGCTAATTTTTCTATTTTTAGTAGAGATGGGGTTTCGCGGTGTTAGCCAGGATGGTCTCGATCTCCTGACCTCGTGTTTCACCCGCCTCGGCCTCCCAAAGTGCTGGGATTACAGGTGTAAGCCACCGCGCCTGGCCGGATTAGGTTTTTTAAAAGTAGAATTTAGGAACTAGAGCCTCTTCAATCTAACTGCCAGCCACTTAATTATTTGCACACCCCACAAGGAACTGCTGTTTCATTGCATTTTTCACATGTGTCCCAAGCAGGGCCTCAAGTCTATCCCCCATCCCCTATTTCTCCAGCCTGACTCTGGCTTGCAGTAAAATACTTAATTTCCACTTCCTTGTGACATTCCCAAATGCCAATTTCCCCTCCCTTATTCATATTATCAACTATTTGTCCTTTAGTGTACATTTTGATACCTGTTTTAATCATTTTTTTGACAAAGCATTTGATGGCACATTTAAAAAAATTTGTTTTCTGTTTGTAAATATTTTTTCTTCTGTTTTCCCTAGACACAGATACCAGAATGTTTTTGGGTCAAGGTTTCCCTTTGGAAACTTTATAGGGAGATGTGTCCTCAGCTACCCTTCAATTTTTTCTTGGACCTGAGATTCAGTACTGTCTGGGGAAAAACCAGGATACCCGCCATGGCTATGTCTGCGAGAGTGTCTAGTGAATATCAGTTCCTGGGTCATTTTCTCCCCTAAGACAACCTGAGGTATGGAGTGGAGCCTCTCAAGAGAGCAGATGAATGCCCTTTGACTGAGAGGCATCTTCTGGTGCGCTGTTTTTTTGGAAAGCTACCCCCTTGAGATACTAATATTGTCTTTTTTTTTTTTTTTTTTTTTTGAGATGGAGTCTCGCTCTGCCGCCCAGGCTGGAGTGCAGTGGCCGGATCTCAGCTCACTGCAAGCTCCACCTCCCGGGTTCCCGCCATTCTCCTGCCTCAGCCTCCCCAGTAGCTGGGACTACAGGCGCCCGCCACCTCGCCCGGCTAGTTTTTTGTATTTTTTTAGTAGAGACGGGGTTTCACCATGTTAGCCAGGATGGTCTCGATCTCCTGACCTCGTGATCCGCCCGTCTCGGCCTCCCAAAGTGCTGGGATTACAGGCTTGAGCCACCGCGCCCGGCCACTAATATTGTCTTTACCCAACCCAGCTTCCATTTCTTTGAGACGCGTTGCTGTTCAGACAATCAGATGCTGGTAGTGAAGGGGAAACCAAAATAATTTTTGCCCCTGGATTCTCTTAGGGGACAGAAAAATAGTGATAGAAAAATGGTAAAAAGTTTGTGAAACAAAATAGCACTCCAAAGACAAAGGAAAAAAACTGATCCCAGTGAGATGGTGCAAGAACTTGCAAAGTGAAATATACCTGGGGCACTCACTGGGGCAGATTTTGTTCAGAGTCTCCTGAGATAATGATTATTGAGCACTTAAGTGAACAGGATGGGGTGGGAGAATCTCTAAAGTAATTGGATGGCCTGACTTGACACACGAGTCAGACATATCTGTACCTTGAAATGATTAAGTGATTTCTTCACTTATTTTGACCAGGTGTTTGTGTGTGTGTGTGTGTGTGTGTGTGTGTGTGTTTTTTGACAGTGTTTTCCTCTGTCGCCCAGGCTGTAGTGCAGTGGTGCAATCTCTGCAGTGCTACTTTTGGTATTTTTAGTAGAGATGGGGGTTTGCCATGTTGGCCAGGCTGTTTGAGCTCAAAATTCTGACCTCAAGTAATCTGCCCACCTTGGCCTCCCAAAGTGCTGGAATTGCAGGTGTGAGCCACTGTGCCCGGCTGACCTCAGTTTTTTAACTGTAAATTGCATTTTATTAGTAGGGCTTGAAAGGTAAGAAAATATTTACAAAGGGCATAAAAAAGGCGAGTTTCAGAAAATAATACCTAATTATATATTGAAAATTCACATTCACCTTTTTCTCAGAGTGAATTTAGAAGTTTTCTCAGGTTTGTTTTGTTTTGTTTTGTTTTTTGTTGAAACAGAGTCTCACTCTGTCACCCAGGCTGGAGTGCAGTGGTGGGATCTCAGCTCACTGCAAACTCTGCCTCCCAGGTTCATGCCATTCTCCTGCTTCACTCTCCCGAGTTGCTGGGACTACATGTGCCCACCACCATGCCCAGCTAATTTTTTTGTATTTTTAGCAGAGACGGGGTTTCACCTTGTTAGCCAGGGTGCTCTCGATCTCCTGACCTCATGATCCGCCTGCCTTGGCCCCCCAAAGTGCTGGGATTACAGGTGTAAACCACTGTGCCCAGCCTTCTGGTGTGTTTTTTATGGCTGAATGATTTCAAACAATTTCATCTAGCTTTTAGAATGTTAGCTACTGAGGAAAAAAAGAAGAAAAATTGTTCTTCCATTTCGGCTGTAGAGAATCAATATATTTCCACAAGCAAATGTGGTAGATAATTGGGGAGTTACATAGATTCGTGAAAACATCAGTTTCTTTTTTTGCAGGGTGAATTTGCTAAAGTAAATATCTTTGTTCTATATCCTGTTATTTCGATTTCTGAGTTTAATGCTAAATTTTATGTGATGAAACTTGGTACCTCCTAGAAGTGTTCCCATATAACTGTTTACCACATGATTTTTAATACAAAAAGTAAAATAATACTTTATTGTCCAAAAGAAATAAATACCTTTCTTTCTCTTACTGAGGTACAAAATACAAGCACCTTAAAATTTTCTTATATGTTTTTGGATCATTTTGCTGGATTTTTTCAAACTCTTAGTTTCAAAAACTAAGTGAATGACTCTGACATGGTAATTAAAGCTTGAGACCAATGACTGCAAACTGAGGTTAATTTTGAGCGAGCAAAAGGAGGTTATTAAAGGCCCAGTTAGTTCCTTCTGGAAAGCCTTTCCTGCAGATGTCCCAGCCTGCTCACCCCAGCGGTGGAAGAAGCCTCCATAGTGAGAGAAGCTACAGAGCCCTGCAAAGCTGGGGCCCCACAGGCAGGTGCAGTTAAGGTTAAGATAGAAAGGGTTTGGGAGTGTCTTACTGAAGATAAAATTGTTACTGTTTTGAGGCAGTTTTGAGAGGTTTAAAACCAGTTACATGTATGTTAAAAAAAAAAAAAATTGAATTCCAAAGGAGTATGGCAACAGGAGGAAGTACCAACTATAAGATCTTTAAGGATTGCAAAGATTAGGCAGAAAAGGGCTTTTTTTCCTAAGGATAAGAAAATAAGTTTAGAAAAAAGGTGAGGGGAATGTTTAAATGAAGGTTGAAATAATCAGGTTTTAGATCAGAGAATGTTTTACCCTGAAGTCAGTGTGTTCTTAGGAGGGATATAAAATGAGGTTGTATGGTGGCTCAGACTGAGCATAGCTCAGAGTTCAGGAGTCTGTGGGAAGAAAATAAACTTAAGTGAATTTTGATTAAGAAATATTTTATGTTGATCACTGAAGACAAATTCAGCTGCTTTTTTAATGAGAAAAAGAAGAAAATATGCGAGTGTTTTCCTGGCTGTGTATTAAGTAAGTAAAGAGAGCACCATCTAAGTCATAATGGGAAGGGTGTGTCTTTTCATAAAGTGTTCCTGGAGAACACAGAGGATAGAGAATTTTATTAATCACAGCTGTTTATTGTCTATGTGCTTCATCTTTTCCCACCTCTTTTCTTGGTTCTATACTTCCATTTGGCTTTTTGGGAGTTGTATATTTTATTTGAAACCAGTAAATATAACTACAGTGTTCTGCTGAGTTCTGTGAGTAACTCTATCGGGTTACTGGATTTCAAAAAGGTTATGGGAGTCCCCAACTTTTAAACAGTAGGTCAGAAGCATAGATGAGCCCATGGAGTTTGTGACTGGCATCTGCAGTGAGGACAGTGTTGTGGGACTGAGCCCTGAATCAGGGTCTATGCTGACTCTGGGTGGTGTCAGAATTCAAGTGTTAGACAATGAGTTGATGTTGGAGAATTGTTGGTGTTCATCAAACTCTGCAGATTTGGTGCCAGAAGAAAAATAGCACAGACTTCTGGCCTGGAATGAAACTCTAGGTGTCTGGGAATGGGAGGCTCTGCTCTCCTCTACACAGGCTGTGACACTGCCCGTTGTTCTTTGATTTCAGATCTCCTCCCAGGGTGACAGAGGACTGAAAACATAGAGATCTGATGACAAACCCCTTTTTGCGAAAGCTGCCAGCAGAGGATTTCCACCCACTCACAAACACTAGACATTGATGTGTCCGCACCCCTCTCAGGACAAGGCACCACCCTCAGGAATTTTACCACAGCATTTTTGACCCTAGTGGTTTTTTTGGCCAAAAACCTACAAAAGTATCTACAAGTCTCCTGGCATATCTCTGTTTTCAGACACTGAATCTGCAGTAACGACCTGTTTCTCCACCAGCCTAGGGTTGTCGACCACGTGTTCATAATCTTATCTCCCTGCACAGCCCCACCTGAGCCACTATCTATTGCACAGACCAGTCTGTCCACCTGCATTGCACTCTCTCTAACCCAGGGACTTTTTTTTCTTTTAACTTTTATTTTTGGTTGGTTCAGGGGTACACATGCAGGTTTGTTGTACAGCTAAAATTGTGTCATGGAAGTTTGGTGTGCAGATTATTTTGTCACTGCAGTACTAATCATAGCACTAAAAAGGTACTTTTTCTGACCCTTTTAGTTCTGCCACCCTCCATCCTCAACTAGGCCTCAGTGTCTTTTTTTCCCCTGTGTGTTCATTTGTTCTTGTTATTTAGCTCTTACTTATAAATAATAGCATGCATTTGGTTTTCTGTTTCTGCATCAGTTTTCTAAGAATAGTGATCTCCAGCTTCATTCCATGTTGCTGCAAAGGACGTAATCTTTTTTTTTGTTTTGTTTCTTTGTTTTTTTTGTTTTATGGCCACACAGGATTTCATGATTTCATGATGTTTATGTACCATTATTTGTTTGTTTGTTTTGAGATGGAGTCTCGCTATGTCACTCATGCTGGAGTACAGTGGCATGATCTCAGTTCACTGCAACCTCCACCTCCCAGGTTCAAGCAGTTCTTCTGCCACTGCCTCCCGAGTAACAAGGATTACAGGTGTGTGCCACAACACCCAGCTAATTTTTGTATTTTTAGTATAGATGGGGTTTTACCATGTAGGCCAGGCTGGTCTCAAACTCCTGACTTCCGATGATCCGTCGTCTTGGCCTCTGAAAGTGTTGGGATTACAAGTGTGAGCCATTGCACCTGGCCCATATTTTGTTTTTATTAAGTTTTTTGTGTCTTGTTATATTTGGAGACAGGGTCTCACTCTTTTTCTCAGACTGGAGTGCAGTGGTGTGGTCTTGGCTCACTGAAACCTCAACTTCTCAGGCTCAAGCTATCCGCTTCTACCTAAGCTTCCCAAGTAGCTAAGAATAAAGGCTTGTGCCACCATGCCTAGCTAATTTTCTTTTTGTATTTTTTTGTATTTTTTTTTTATAGATGGGATTTTGCCATGTTGTCCATGCCGGTCTCAAACTTCTGAGCTCAGGCAATCCACCTGGCTCGGCCCCCAAAGTGCTGGATTACAGGCATGTGCCATCATATAACCATACCATATTTTGTTTATCCAGTCTACCAGTGTGATAGGCATTTAGGCTGATTCCATGTCTTTGCTATTGTGAATAGTGCTGCGATGAACGTGATTGTGCATGTGTCTTTGTGATAGAATCATCTGTATATTTTTAGGTATATACCCAATTGTGAGGTTACTGGGTCAAATGGTAATTTTGTTTTTAGTTTAGTGAGGAATCACCACACTGCTTTTCACAATGGTTGAATTATGATAATGGCCATTCTCACTGGTTTGAGATGATTTCTTGTTGTGGTTTTCTTTTGCATTTCTGTAATGATTAGTGATGAGCATTTTTTTATATGCTTGTTAGCCACATGTTTGTCTTCTTTTGAAGACAAGCATCTTCTTAATGTTTTTATCTTTTAAGTGAGTGTTTTTTTTTCTTGTAAACTTGTTTTAGTTCCTAATGAATTCTGGATAGCAGACCTTTGTCAGAAGCATAGTTTGCAAGTATTTTCTATTATTCTGTAGGTTGTCACTTTACTGTGTTGATACTTTCCTTCGCTGTGAAAAAGATCATTAGTTTAATTAGGTCCCATTTGTCAATTTTTGCTTTTGTTGCAATTACTTTTGATATCTTCATTATCTTTGCCAGTTTCTATGTCTAGAATGGCACTTCTTACCTTCCAGGGTTTCTTTTTTTATATACATAATTTTTCAGATTAACATTTAAGTCTTTCATTTACCTTTTTTTTTTTTTTTTTTTTTTTTTTTTTTTTTTTTTTTTGAGACTGAGTCTGGCTCTGTCGCCCAGGCTGGAGTGCAGTGGCCGGATCTCGGCTCACTGCAAGCTCCGCCTCCCGGATTCCCGCCATTCTCCTGCCTCAGCCTCCGGAGTAGCTGGGACCACAGGCACCCGCCACCTCGCCCGGCTAGATTTTTGTATTTTTTTTAGTAGAGACGGGGTTTCACCGTGTTAGCCAGGATGGTCTCGATCTCCTGACCTTGTGATCCGCCCGTCTCAGCCTCCCAAAGTGCTGGGATTACAGGCTTGAGCCACCGCGCCCGGCTCTTTCATTTACCTTGAGTTGATTTTTTTATATGGTGTTATAAAAGGATCCAATTTCAATCTGCTACATAGTGGTAGCTAGTTGTTCCAGTACCATTTATTAAATAGGAAGTTCTTCCCACATTCCTGTTGTCACCTTTGTTGAAGATCAGATGGTTTTAGGTGTGTGGCATTATTTCTGGGCTCCGTATTCTGTTGCATTGGTCTATGAGTTTGTTTTTGTACCAGTACCATGTTGCTTGGTTTACTGTAGCCCTGTTGTATAGTTTGAAGTCAGGTAATGTAATGCCTCCAACTTTGTTGTTTTTGCTTACGATTGCCTTGGCTATTCAGGCTCTTTTTTGGTTCCGTGTGAATTTTAAAATTGTTTTTTTAGTTCTGTTAAAAAATATTTTGGTGGTTTGATTAAATTAGCATTACATCTGTAAATTTATTTCAGCAGTATGACCGTTTTATGATAGTGATCTTTTTTATTCATGAGCATAAAGTGGTTTTCCATTTGTTTGTATCATCTCTGGCTTCTTTAAGCATTGTTTTGTAATTCTTGTCACAGAGATCTTTTCCCTTTCTGGTTATCTGTATTTCTAGATATGTTATTCTTTTCTGTGGCAGTTGTGAATGGGGTTGTGTTTTCCATTCAGATTTGGCCTAGATGTTTTTGATATATAGGGTTGCTACTAATTTTTGTACATTTCTTTTGTATCCTGAGACTTTACTCAAGTTGTGAATTTAAAGAGCTTTTCTGCTTAGAGTATATGGGTTTCCAGATGTAGAATCATGTTGTTTGCAAATAGGGATAGTTTGACTTTCTCTCTTTTTGTTTGGATGCCTTTTATTTTTATCTTTTGCCTGATTGCTGTGGGTAAGACTTCCAATTTTATGTTGAATAGGAGTGTTGAGAGAAGACGTCCTTGTCTTGTGCCAGTTATCAAGAAGGAATGCTTCCAGGTTTTGTCCATTCAGTATGTTGGCTGTGAGTTTGTCATAGATAACTTACTATTTTGACGTATGTACCTTCAATGCCTAGTTTGTTGAGGGTTTTTAACGTGAAAAATGTTAAATTTTATTGAAAGCCTTTTGTGCATCTATTGAGATAGTCTTGTGGTTTCTCTCTTTAATTCTGTTTATGTGATGAATCACATTTATTGATTTGTGTATGTTGAACAAACCTTGAATCCCCAAAATAAACCGTAGTTTATCACAGCGGGTTAGCTTTTTGATAAGCTGCTGGATTTGGTTTGCCAGTAGTTTGTTGACGATTTCTTTTTTTTTTTCTTTTTTTGAGATGGAGTCTTGCTGTGTCACCCAGGCCGGAGTGCAGTGGTGTGATCTTGGCTCACTGCAACTTCTGCCTCCCAGGTTCAAGTGATTCCCCTGTCTCAGCCTCTTGAGTAGCTGGGCTTACAGTTGTGTGGTACCATACCCAGCTAATTTTTTTGTGTTTTTAGAAGTGATGGGGTTTAATCATGTTGGCCAGGCTGGTCTTGAACTCCTGACCTCAGGTAATCAGCCCATGTTGGCCTCCCAAAGTGCTGGGATTACAGGTGTGAGCCACCAGGCCCAGCCGTTTGTTGAAGATTTTGGCATCAATGTTCATCAAGGATATTGGCCTGAAGTTGCCTTTTTTTGTTTGTTTGTTTTTTCTCTGTTAGGTTTTGGTATCAGAATGATGCTGTTCTTACACAATGAGTTGGAGAGGAGTTTCTTCTTTTTAATTTTTTGATTTTGTTTTAGTAGAAATAATTTAATCTTTTGAAATTGTTTTAGTAGAAATAATATCAGCTTCCATTTGTACATCTGGTAGAATCCAGCTGTGAATATGTCTGGTCCTGAGCTTCATTTGATCGGTAGTTTATTTATTACTCTTTCAGTTTTTTGAGCTTATCTATCTATTTAGGGCTTTGATGTTTTTGTGTGTATTCAGTCTTGAGAGGATGTATTTGTTCCAGAATTTTTTCATTTCTTCTAGAGTTTTGTTTTGTTTTTTTATGTGCATAGTATGTTCATACAGACTTCAGTATATATATATATTTTTTATTTTATATTTGCTTACGTGCATAGTATATTCATAGACCTCAGTATATTTTTGTGGGGTCAGTGGTAATGTATCTTTTTCTCATTTCTAATTGTGTTTATTTGTATCTTCTTCATTAATCTAGCTAGTAGTTTATTTACCTTTTTTTAAAAAAATAGATTGAATGCCTGGATTTCTTGATATTTTGTAGTTTTTCATGTCTAAATCTCCTTCAGTTCAGATCTGATTTTGGTTATTTCTTGTCTTTTGCTAGCTTAGCGGCTGATTTGCTTTTGCTGCTCTCAGTCTTTTGTTTATGTTGTCAGGTTGTTAAACTGAGATCTAACTTTTTGATGTGAGGATTTAATGCTATAAATTTTTCTTGTAATACTGCCTTAGCTGTATTGCAGGGATTCTGGTATGTTGTATTTTTGTTCTTATTTGTTTCAAAAGACTTCTTGGTTTCTGCTTTAATTTCATTATTTACCAAAAGGTTATTCAAGTGTAGGCCATTTAATTTTTATTTAATTGTATGGTTTCCAGTTGTTTTATTGGTATTGAATTATATTTTTCTTAAGCTATAGTCTGTGTGTGCGGTTTGCATCATTTTGGGATTTTTGAATTTGCTGAGAATGGTTTTATTTCTGATTGTGTGGTCAATTTTAGAGTATGTGCCATGTGGTAATGAGAAGAATGTGTATTATGGTATTTTTAGATGAAGAGTTCTGTAGATGTCTATTAGGACTATTTGGTCAAGTGTTGAGTTCAGGTCCTAATATTGTTGTTAATTTTTTTCTTCAGTGATCTGTCCGTTAGTGCCTGTGAGATGTAGTCTCTGATTATTACTGTGTCAGATTCTAAGTCTCTTCATAGGTCTCTAAGAACTTGCTTTATTCATGTGAACCCATGGATTTTTTCATAACACCTTTCTCTCTTCTGCTTTCCCCCCCATAAACGTCCTTTCAAGTGCACACAGTGTGCAAAATTCAGATGTCCAAGAGTTCAAGAACTTGTCCAGAGACCTGGCTGTTTTAAGAGAAAATATAAATTTGCAACAAGAGGCTTTATTCTCATATGTGAAAATAAGGGAGGATAACTTGCTGATTGTTAAAAAAAGGTTTAGATTATGTGTATATATTTCTTCTGCTTTTTGAAATATATGTAAATCATATTAACAATGAAACAAACCTTTTGTCATTCTTTTTGACTCAGAATTGTCTTTATTTGGGACCTGAGATTCATTGCCTTCTTTTTGTCTTGGCAAAAGATTATTTTTTTTTTATCTTTAGTCTTTAAACTAGACACAGATTTGTTCAGAGTAAACTTCATTTCAAGAGCATTAAAAAGTTGAGCACGAAGATCAGAATAAATTTAGCAATACAGAATAATATAGACTAAAAGATACTGAGTAAGTTCTTTGGCAGAAACCTGATTATCCAAGATGATTATTTGCAGGCTGACATACTTACACTGCAAAAGCCAGAAGAGTTCAGTGTATAAACTGAACAGTGGAGTCTGTTGTACTTGGGTTACTTCAGTACAGTTAGTGCAGTTATGTGTAGTGTTTGTAGACAACTTGCATTCATATAAATTAAACAGTATTTTCTACAATAGTATGAATATAAGGCCACAATGTTTACTTTGAATTCCTTAGTTATTTTAATATTGTTATTCATACTTTTGAAATAGTGTTTTAACTGAATTATAGTTCAGATAATTTTTTAAAATCTTACATACCTGGCCGGGCGCAGTGGCTCAAGCCTGTAATCCCAGCACTTTGGGAGGCCGAGACGGGCGGATCACAAGGTCAGGAGATCGAGACCATCCTGGCTAACACGGCGAAACCCCATCTCTACTAAAAACACAAAAAATTAGCCGGGCGAGGTGGCGGCGCCTGTGGTCCCAGCTACTCGGGAGGCTGAGGCAGGAGAGTGGCGGGAACCCGGGAGGCGGAGCTTGCAGTGAGCTGAGATCTGGCCACTGCACTCCAGCCTGGGCGACAGAGTGAGACTCCGTCTCAAAAAAAAAAAAAAAAAAAAAAATCTTACATACCTTATGACAAGTACATAAAATTAGTCATATATTTATATCTGATATCCAAAGAAATTTACCATTAAATTGTTACAGTAGATATTAGTTTGACATGCTTATTAATTTATCCAATAATAATAATTATAGGTAAGCATAATTTTAGTGTCATATTTTACCAAATTAGTATGCTGCTATTACGGAACAAATAAAGACAGGTGATATGGCTACCCAAAATCCATAATAGATCTCCAGTTAGCTATGTTGCAAGCTCTAATATATTCTACTATATTAACACAGATTTCAATGTTTTATAAAAAAGTGCTGGTGGAAGCTGTCAGATATATTCCAATGTAGATCTCACATTCAGTGGTTAGGAAATAAGAGAGCAGCAGAGATGGAAGATAAATCTTTTAAAATTCTGCTGAGAACTGGGCATGGTGGCTCATGCCTCTAATCCCAGGACTTTGGGAGGCCAAGGTGGGTGAATCACCTGAGGTCAGGAGTTTGAGACCAGCCTGGACAACATAGTGAAAACTTGTCTCTACCAAAAATACAAAATTAGCCGGGTGTGGTGGCACATGCCTGTAGTCTCAGCTATTTGTGAGGCAAAGGTTGCAGTGAGCCAAGATCACACCATTGCACTCCAACCTGGGCAACAAGAATGAAACTCCATCTCAAAAAAAAAAAAAAAAAAAAAATTCTGTTGAGAATATGCCCCCTTTATTCAATAATGCTCATGTTTCTCTTGCTGAGAGTAGCTATGCACTTCGGTTGTTTGGAGAGAAATTCTTGTTAGGGAGGTATTTTCTGGCTGACTTGATCAATTTTATATCCAATCTCAGTTTTTTCTTAAGACATTTTAACTTTTTTCTCTCAATATAATTTTTCTCAGAACAAGAGCTGTTTTTCTCTCGAATGCATTGCGTGTCTGTTTAGTATCCAATGGTATCTGTGAAAGATGTGGGCTGTCACAGTGAGAACTCTGAGAGCTATCTCTATCTGGAGTCATGCTAAAACCCAGCAGTATTTTTTCATGTCACCATTATAAATAAAAACTCAGGCTGAAACACTGCTCCTTTTTCTATTATTGTGAAGGTGCAATTCTACCCAGGAGGTCTGCAGACTCTCCTCCTGCTGCTCAGGCTTCACTCTCTGATGTGGCACCGGAGTGCTGCTGTGGCAATTGGGATTCAACTAAGATGTGAGTTTCCAACTGTGAGCCATGTGCTGTGGGCCGTGCCTCAGTGGCAGATGGTAGGGGTCAAGAGAATACACTAGCCACCAGGAGAGGGAAACAGGAGTGCTCAAGCCCAATGCTCGGGAAGTAGAGAGCTATTACTTTAAAATTTAAATAGCCAAAAAGATAGCACCCGAATCAACAATTTTTGTAGAAGAGTCAAAGCCTACCTTCACCAGACACTGGGGTTCAAGTTGCACAACTACCTCCAGTCATGAAGATGTGAAAAGTTTATTTTTTCATTGATTATAACCATTTAGCATACATGGATGGCCTTCCCAACTACCAGGTGAATTTAGGATGAACTATGTGTGACATGGTGCTGTAAATTCTACTTGTAGACGAATTATGGTGATTGTCTTTCTGTCTTTGCAATCTCTTGAGCAAATTGACTGTAATGCATGTCACATTCACATGTAATTGTATCATAAAACAGTTTTCTTTCTGTTCTGTTATTGTGGAGTTCCTTTGGGGCTAAAGAAAATTTTGCTTTTAATTATATTTTCCAAACCCAGTCTAGAATTACCAGACATAATGTAAACACATAAGGTACCAACTAAGCTTTACTCTAGATGGGCCTTTTTGGCTTCCAGTCAATGCACAATTGTGCAGTGAAGTGCATGCTGTCCCCTAAATATGCAGGTGGAATTGTGTCTCTGCCTACTTGGTATCTATCATCCTCTACAGTCACTTTTAGAGAGGCTAGACCAGATGTCTACAAACTTCGTAGGTCAGATATTAACCATTTTACCTCTTCTGATGACTTGTGTCTTCAGACTTGAAACTGATTCAGTGACCATCTGTCACCGAAACCCAATCAGTAAAATATGTGCATTGAGTAGACCTGTAGACATGAGAATCTCCATTTCTCCCTCCTTCCTCATGCTAAAATGCCCACAAATGTTCAGGTAACATTTACCTTGAATATTGCTGCTACTTTACCCATGCAGGGCCTGAATTTGCAGCTCCAAATTCTAAATCTAGGTCTTGAGAATTGAGATGGAAAAAACAGGTTTTTATCTGAGGAATGCAAGTCCTTTTACGTATCAAACTCAGAGAGACATTAAAATGAGAGCACAGTCATGTTTCTCTCCCTTTTTTTTCAGCTATATATCTCTTGAAACTGTTCACTGTTGCCACAAGTAGCTATAAATTAAACTAATTCCACACTGGACACTACATTCCATATCCTTAACCTTGATGTATATCCAATCAATTATTAAAGTTATTTCTTTACATAAATAAGAATTTCTCACAACCAATTTTGTATCAGTGGGCACTCACTGTTCCTTTTTTTTTTTTTTTTTGCCTTTACAAATCCACTTGTAAGTGCTGCTAATCAAAGTGTAGGTTCCAGGCAACTTGAATATTTTGTCTCAAGTTAAAATCCTTAAGCTTGACCCAAATAAACTGTCTGCTTTTGTTCATGTCGTGTCAGCTTCTTTAAGGTTAACTATTATTTAGAATGCTCTAGAGCAGCCTCTATGAGGGAATCTCTCCTTTGATTTCACTTTACTTGCTGTAACACCCAAAAATGCAGAGTGAGGTTGATTTCACCTAGAATTTGCAAATAAGGTCTGGGTGACCTCTGCCTGGGATTTACAAGGCAGGGCCGGACTTTGGATTTAGAATTTATAGAAAACCAACAGGAGGCATTTTCTGCATTGTGAGATATCAACATAGACATTTTTAATTCCTCTTTTGAGAGTGTGGCTTTTTGACCTTTTCACATCTTTTTCATTAACTTGCCATAGTTATGTGAGAGGCTCCAGGGGTAAATAGAATCTGATGGCAGAATCTGTAAGTGTAAACAAGCATCTTAAGGCCACAAAGTATCCAGAGCCACGACCACAACTATACCTACCTGTAAAATGTGATACTGGAGTAAAGTATTCTTGTCCTTCTACTTACCCAACAGCTAGCAAATCAGGACAGCTAGCAAATCAGGATGGATGACCCAGGTTCTGGAGTTCAACCAAGGCAGTTCCATTTTTTATTTAGAATCATCCTGAGTCTTCTCTGCCTGGCTTATCAGTGGACCATCAGCCCCAGGTCACTGGGAACCCTCTCACAATCACCTGTGAATCTTTGAGACATTTGAGAATGTCCAGAACAGAATTGTGTCAGGCTGACAAGAGTGATTAATTCTGCTTCTGTCCCAGTGTGAGAGAAATGAGTCATCCTGTGTTTGTTTTGCCCCTTACACAAGAAGTATCTTTGATTGGTACCCAGATGAGAGTTTTTCCAGTTCCCTGGTACTTGGGTAAAAAATCAGGAGGTCTGGAGGCTCAAACAGATAAACTAATTGCTTTCATTTCATATAGTCATTAAAAAAAATAGATGAAGCAGGCCAGGTGCAGTGGCTCATACCTGTAACCCCAGCACTTTGGGAAGCCAAGATGGGTGGATCATCTGAGATCAGGAGTTTGAGACCAGCCTGGCCAACATGGTGAAATCCTATCTCTACTAAAAATACCAAAAGTAGCTGGGTGTGGTGGCTCATGCCTGTAGGCTTGGCTACTTGCAAGGCTGAGGTAGGAGAATCTCTTGAACCTGGGAAGTGGAGGCTGCAGTAAGCCGAGATCCCATCTTTGCACTCCAGCCTGGGCAACAAAGTGAGACTTCATCTCAAAAAACAGAAAAAGAAAAGAAAAATAGATGAAGCAGTCATGGTTCCTACCATCCTGGCAGTTTTAGCCTAGACTAGCAACTGGAAATATGGTTGAAATATACATCAGATGGTGGGTACAGTAAATAGACGTGTGCAAAAAATTGGGGCTTTATTTGGGCCACTTTCTTTATACTGTGGCTTCTGATGTCTACACCTGAACTTAGAAGAGTCGTCATTATTATTTGTATTTATTTTAGCCTGCTAAGAATACTTTTCTTTTTTTTTATTTGAGACAGAGTCTCGCTCTGTCGCCCAGGCTGGAGTCCAGTGGTGCGATCTCGGCTCACGGCAAGCTCCTCCTCCCGGGTTCATGCTATTCTCCTGCCTCAGCTTTCTGAGTCTCTGGGACCACAGGCGCCTGCCACCACGCCCAGCTAATTTTTTTTTTTTTTTTTTTTTTGTATTTTTAGTAGAGACAGGTTTCACCGTGTTAGTCAGGATGGTCTCGATTTCCTGACCTTGTGATCCACCCACCTCAGCCTCCCAAAGTGCTGGGATTCTAGGTGTGAGCCACCGCACCTGGCCAGAATACTTACTTTTCTTCTAAAAAAATTATTCTAGATAACCTTAAGGGATTTTTAAAAATTGCTTATTAGCATATAATATAAAATTTGCAGGGCAGTGGCAAAAAAGATTAAAATTATACAAACTCAGACTTAGGTTTACTTAAGTAAGCTTTAAAAAAAATGAACTGACAATACCCCCCAGTGGCACAGAGAACTTAATTGTACATCGGCTGTACACTCTGCCCCAGCCCTGTTCATATTCACCCTTTTTAGAGTCCTTATTTATGTTTGGCTCTACCCTGGCGTCTTGCCTCACAGAACTGATTAGAAGAGATCAGAGTTTTGGGTCATGAATCCTGTTGCCTTTTTAGAGCTGCTGCTCAACATTTTCTGCAACCCAACAGATAAATGGGAAATATAAAGTATGTATTATAGGATCTTACTTTTCAAATTTTTTATTAAACCCAGTGCTTGCAGAAACATTATTTAGCAACTTGTTTTCTGTTCCTGCAGATCTAGTAGTTGATTCACAAGTCCCAAGAAAGTAAGTATAAACACAATAAAAATTTATCTAAATTGCATTAAACTCTTTCCATCTGTATCTCTTTCATCTGTCTATATTTACCTTTTATTCTTTGCATTTTTTGAAAAAATCAATGACAGATCAACAGAAATAGAAATAAAAATGCTGGGTCCTTTAAAGCCTTGGAATTATTGAACACGTAGTATCGACTCACGGGGTGTTATTAGGATTAAACCACATAATGTGCTATCACAGTGCTCTGTAACATCCTATTGAGCACATAGTACCTGCTTAATAAACATTGCATTAGTACATGTGCACATGTTGTTTTCCAAATGCAGACTTACTCAGAAATTGCTACCTTCTGTTTTCTCTGTAAACTTTAGAGTCAGCAAAGAATATAATACTTTAGAATGAAGAATGATTGTCTTCATTTGTACCAGAAGTATTTGTGTTGTGACAAGAGTGCTGGGTTATCAGCCCAGGCTTCTAATGAGTGTCACCTGGCCATTTTGCAGAACTCTCTTTACTTGTGCCCTGTCCATGGATTCTGTTTATTGTTCTGGTGGAAGCCACCATGTTATTTTAGTTAAGTGGTTCATGTGACTCTAAGGTGAGGTCAGAATCAAGTATGAGGAATTCAAAATACATTCATGAGAGTTAAGTTCCATCTTTGCATTAAAGGGTGGTTCAAGAACCCGTTCTGTTTGGATTTGGTAGGGACAGGACAGCGTGGCCCGTATTTCCAGTATTGTAGTGGAAATTGCTGGTGCCTGTTTCAGGGGATGGCTCCTGAGGACAAAATAAAAGTGTATTTTTATCTCTGTGGAGCTACTCATTGTTTCTCAATCTCTTCTCCTATAAAGGACAGAAATGGGTGGAGTTTCTCTGTCTTGGTTCTTCTGCCTGTGGATGTGGTGACAGCAGATAGACCTGTGGTGCTGACACTTTAAAGGCATGTTCTCAAGATGCAGGTATAATTTGCCCAGAGAATTTTATCTGAGAAATAATCCTAGAGAAGGAGGAGAAAGAGGAAAAAATGGCCTTTTTTTTTTTTCAGCTAAATATGTCTCAGATCAGGATCTGTGTCCACTCTGCTTCCTTCAGGAAACAAGTTTGTTACTTGCAAACCTGTACTTCTCTACTTGTGTTTTTCCTCCCTAATGAGTTTGTCTTAACTACTTTAAAAAATTCTTACAATAATCAAAGTCTCTGAAAAATATATTTTTCTATATACCAGAACCTTCTCTACATTATGACTTCTTATATGCCATGCAGAAATCTCACTATGAATTTATAATCTGCAATATTAAAAATGTCCCTTTGTGGCTGTTGAACATGGGAAGGTGTAGATACTCCAAATTCCTGTTGGGGAAAACCTGGGGTTTTTAGTGAAGACAGAGAACATGTAATGTTGAGGTTTCATCTGTGTTCTTTATTATGTCTATGCAGTATAGGATTAAGAAAATACCCATTGAAGCAGTATGGTATTTATTACCCAGAAAATTATAAAAAATTTGATAGGCAATAACTGCTCTTTACAGTGCTAAAGAAAGACTATTTAAAATCACTATTAAAAATTACAGAACATGGGAGATACCTGTATCTTGAACTTTCCATAAAACTAATGTTTCCTTATGGTTAAATTCAGACTATAATTTACCTTTCAGGGGGCAGTATCTCAGCAGTAATGCTGTGTCCTTCTGGGTGCATCAGGACATTATAAAAGTTTGTTCTAGTGTAGTTGATGTTAATAAATCACTTAGTTGATAAGCTCTCTGATACATGTTTTACTATAGAATTAATTATTTTTCTCTTCATTGTTAAGTATCTTTATGCAGCTGATGTGAACAAACCACCACGTTTAATCTGGCAGCTGCCCTTCTTTCTTAGGTTTCCTTTGCATTTGTCTGTTTTTGGAAAATGAAGGCTCTCATCTTCATTTACAAACCAGAAAAACACAGGGTCATTCAATTACTGGATATTTGACAAAATAGTCTTTTTGGGCCAAAAACATTGGCATACTGATGAGCTTGTTAAAAATTCAGCAACTCAGACTTTATCCCTGATCTTCTGAAAAAAAAAAAAAAAATCTGCATTAACAGGATCTCCAGCTTATTGTACGCATAAAAATTTGAGTGATAGCTTCTAACTCAACATGTCTATTCCATCTGAATAATATACAAAAGTATGTCCATCTGAAAAATACACACAATTAATTCTTTTTTTTTTTTTTTTTTTTTTTTTTTTTTTGAGATAGAGTTTCACTCTTGTTGTCCAGGCTGGGGGGCAATGGTGCGATCTCAGCTCACCGCAACCTCCGCCTCCTGGATTCAAATGATTTTCCTGCCTCAGCCTCCCAAGTAGCTAGAATTACAAGCACAAAGCACCATGCCCAGCTAATTTTGTGTTTTTAGTAGGGACAGGGTTTCTCCATGTTGGTCAGACTGGTCTCAAACTCCCGACCTCAGGTGATCTGCCCGCCTCTGCCTCCCAAAGTGCTGGGATTACAGGCATGAGCTACCATGCCCGGCACACGATTAATTCTGTATGATGTAAATGTAGCACTCAAAATTGTACATGTTAGTGTTTATGCCCTCAATTTTATACTTTATTGTCCGGAAAAATACACTATATACACTGGTGTTATGGATCTTATAACACTTTGTTTTCTCAGAGTTAGAGAATACATTAGAGAATATTTCTAGTTGAAAACTATTTTATTGAATTATTTCAGTCACTCTTAGAAGTCAGAACCAGCTCTGTTTACTCTCTCCGTTTTACGTTGAGTCAAATTAAAAATTATGCCCATGACCACTTGTAAATAAGTGTGTTTGTGTGTGTTTTCCAGGGATCATTGAGATTTCGGGATGTGGCCATAGAATTCTCTGTGGAGGAGTGGCAATGCCTGGACACTGCACAGCAGAATTTATATAGGAATGTGATGTTAGAGAACTACAGAAACCTTGTCTTCCTGGGTGAGAATAACTTTAATACGCAATTCCTAGTATACGCGATAGGTTTCATTTTGCTGCGGACTTTATTGGCCTGAACAAAGGAGGTTGAATGCAGGAATAAAGACAAAGACGGCACCAGGGGACTCCTTGCTTCTAGTGAACAAGGGCCGTGAACTTCTATAGCTCTTCATATTTATTGAGTAAAGGAGATAGGGAGAAGGGGGAGGTTGTGGTCAGCTGCTTGACTTAGTGACTGTATTCTTTGAACAGTACTCTCCAGATGTTCCAGTAGTTAACCTCAAGGAGCATGGCACCAGGGAGTGACTGTCCTCAGTGTACCTTCTGGCTGCATGAGCAGAAGCAAGTTTGCCCACATTCTGCATTCATGATAAACAATTTGCCGTTTGATTCATTCAAGTCCAGTGGAATGCTGAGTTGGCCACAGCCCTCAGGCTTTCGACTCCCAACAGCATTGCTCTTTTGTATAATTTCTTTTTGGTAATTTATGCTTCAGATTTCTGTTTTCAAGAAAATCATAGGGAATTTTCCATAGAGAAAAAAATTTCAAGATGTTTCATCTTGACCTGAACTTACCACATTCTTGAGCTCCTCTCTGTCCTTCACTTTAGGTTAATGGTAATTTCAAAATTTTACTGGCATAAAATATTATTGCTCACACTTTAAAATCTAATTACCACCACCAATTTTTAATTCAGTAGTACCAGGTCATAAAAGTAAGAACCCACAAAATTAGAGTATTTTCTAAATATTTAGAAATTTCTGTTGTAATTTAGTATTTTGGGATAAATGTATTAGAATATTGTGTTAAATCCTCTTTACTGAGCACATTATTAAGTTGTTAATTGGAGAATATGAGCAAGAGGCATGTTACTTATTTTTAATAAAACAGGTATTGCTGTCCCTAAGCCAGACCTGATCATTTTTCTGGAGCAAGGAAAAGAGCCCTGGAATATGAAGAGACATGAGATGGCAGAAGAACCCCCAGGTAGGTGAGAGTGAATACAACAGACAACGTGGATGACAGGTCCAAAGTCAAAAAGAAAGCAAGTCCCTAAAGTGATATGGGAAGCAGTGTTCCAAAAGAAACAGTTTCTGGAAAGCCTAATTTTTATTTTTATTTTTAAATTTTCTCTCACACAGGGGCATCTTCTCTCTTTTGCTTTTAAAATATCTAAGAATTCTTCTTTCCCTTCAGTAATCTTCCTTCAAGTTTACAGTGGCAGCCAAAGTACTGTTCATGGCATACAAGAGAGTGTGCAATCTGAGTTTTTTCGTTTTTGTTTTTGTGGACACACAGATGTTTGCATAATTTTAAGACACTCCACGTTAGACTATCTTTTAAGTTCTCTTTTTCCATCATCTCTGAAATGTGTGAGAGTAGTGATTTCTGTATTATTGGGTGTTTTTTGTTCATTTTTCTGCACATTTCATCCTGTTTTTATTATAGTCTTGAAATATAGTTTGAAATTATAAAGTATGATGTCCTTCTGCTTTTTTCTTTTTCTTCAAGATTGCTTTGGCTATTCACAGTTTCTTGTAGTTTCAGGTAAATTTTATGATTGTATTTTTCATTACTGTGAAAAAAAACCACTGGAATATTGATAGAAAGTTTATTGAATCTAGAGATCACTTTGGATAATATGGTGTTTTAGCGTTTATTCTTTGAATCGATAAAGAAAATGTATTTAAATTTATTTGTGTTTTCTTATTTTTCATTGATAAATCTTTCACTTGAAAAGTTTTTCAGTTCCTCGGTTAAATTTGTCCTCAGATATTTATTATTTTAGTGCTATTTTAAATAAGATTGTTTTCTTCCTCTATTTTATCAGATAGTTTAAGTGTATGGAATCATAACTTGTATGTTAATTTTATATTTTGCTAATTTACTGAGTGTATTTATTAGTTTTAAAAGGTTTTAATGTACTGTTTATGGTTTTCTTATAGAGAACATTGTATGATCTACAAGCAGCAATGTTTTACTTGTCTTCAATTTCAATGACTTTAAAAATTTTTTGACTAATTTTTCTTCCACATACATCCAGTGCTGTGTTAAAATAGAAGCCTTGACGATGGGCACAATATACTTTTGCGTTGGTGTCTCAATTTGAAGGAGCAGACACCTCAAAGTTTTGATAAACTGGTTTCAGAGGGTAAAAATCTTCCTTTCTTGGGCCCCCAGGGTGATAGAATGCCCTCTGGGTTTGTAGTAGAGCGGGGTTGTAGCTTGGTCACAAGACTGCTGGCTCTGCACTAGGGTCAGCTTATCATAAAGGACTTGGGTAGTTGTAATTCCCATTTTACTTTTGGACACAGTAAATATCCTTCAGGACTTTGCTCAGTAGGATAGATGCTAGGGCAGGTTTCTGCAGTCAGGTCTGCATATGGTGGGCTTTATATTAGGATGTGGATTAGTATGGCTTGTACTGAGTACCAGAGAGGATTTCTGAGGTCACTGTGGGTTTCTACATAGGCAGAACTGGCGATGAACTGTGGCTTAGGAAGCAGGAACTGAGTCATGGATCTGTTATTGGGACCAAGGTCTGCAGGCCTGCCAGCTTGGCTCTAAATGGGTATCTCTCCAGGCTCCTGGAAGACCAAGACCTCTCACAGACTGTGGCTGGGAGAAGTTTGGGATGCTTACAGAGTAAGTTCAAAATTCTCAGTGGGATGGAGTTGGGTGGGACATTTTCTGGTCTGTAGTCAAGAGCAGGGGTCCTGTAGTTTGCCACCTAAATGAAAGCTTGCCTTCTGAAAAGGGTGCTCCTCAATCTTGGGCTCAGCAAAGTTTCACAATTCCCTCCCTGGATCTCAAAGCTCTCTTAAAGGCACTTATTTCCGAGATGGGGTCTCACTGCATAACCCAGGTTGGTCGTAATATTTTGGCCTGAAGCAGTTCTCCAACCTTACTGTACCATGTAGCTTTCATTACAGATACTAACCATGATGCCTGGTTCTCTCATTAAGACATTTTTGTCATGGATGACTGACAAACTTTCTTGCTGTTGGGGGTTAAGCAAATAGGGCACCTTTTTCTTTTTATCTGCTTCTAAGAGTGTAAATGCTTTATATCTGTCTATCTCTTACAATCTTTGTCTTTTTGTGGCTGACATTTCATTTTGCATAACGTTATCAAGATTTATCTTTATAATTGGTAGACTGTTTTCTGCTTTTTGAAAACTGAGTGATATTCCAGTATTTTTATATTTCAAATTGTATTTACTGAATGATTTGGTGACGGAAATTTGCATTGCCTTTACCTGTTAGCTTACAGTAATAATTATTGCTATGTAAATGACTCCTCATATGACCATACATGTTAAAGTATATATATATGGGTTGCATTCTATTTCATTAGTTTAATTTTCATCCTTATACCAGATTGTTTTAATTCTGTAACTTTGTAATGTCTTTTGAAATCAGGAACTTTAATGCCTGCAACATTCCTTTATTATTATTATTATTTTAAGACTGATGGGAACTTTATTGCCTTTGGGGTTCGATATACTTTTGGGGTTGCTGTTTCTGTTTCTTCAAAAATACAATGAGAAATTTGAAAAACATTTCATTAAATTTGTAGATTACATTGACCAGGATTGACCAGGATGAACATCTTTATAATATTAACTATCACAACCTATACATAAGAGCGTGCTCGAGTGTTTTGTTAACTTCCTGTGTGTGTGTATATATATATATATATATGGTTTTTTTTTTTTTTTTTTTGAGACGGAGTCTTGCTCTAACTCCAGGCTGGAGTGCAGTGGCACGATCTCGGCTCACTGCAACCTCTGCCTCCTGGGTTCAAGCGATTCCTTTGCCTCAGCCTCCTGAGTAGCTGGGACTACAGATGTGTGCCACCAAGCCTGGCTAGTTTTTCACATTTTAGTAGAGACAGGGTTTCACTATGTTGGCCAGAATGGTCTTGATCTCCTGACCTCGTGATCCACCTGCCTCGGCCTCCCAAAGTGCTGGGATAACAGACGTGAGCCACCATGCCTCACATTTTTTTTTTTCCAGTTTCTGTCTATTATTGTTGTATACTTGCATTTGAGTTTAGTCATAGAAAATAATTCATAAAATTTCAGGTTTAAAAAATTTGGTAAGACTTCTTTTTTGGCCTAAGAGGTAGTCTATCAAGAAATATGTTGTATGAGCTATTGAGAAGGGTGTGTATCCTGATGTTGAGGAGTGCTCTCTATACCTCTGTCAGAAATATTTGTTTTATACCACCTTTAAGTAGTCTGTTTCCTTATTAATATTCTGTTTTGATTTTTTTTAAATTATACTTTAAATTCTGGGGTACATGTGCAGAGCGTACAGGTTTGTTACATAGGTATGCACGTGCTCTGGTGGTTTGCTGTACCTATCAACCTGTTATCTACATTAGGTATTTCTCCTAATGTTATTCATCCACTAGCCTCCCACCCCACCACAGGCCCCGGTGTGTGATGTTCCCCTTCCTGTGTCCCTGTGTTGTCGTTGTTCAACTCCCACTTATGAGTGAGAACATGCTGTGTTTGGTTTTCTGTTCTTGTGTTAGTTTGCTGAGAATGATGGTTTCCAGCTTTATCCATGTCTCTGCAAAGGACATGAACTCATCCTTTTTTATGGCTGCACACTGTTGCGTGGTGTGTATGTGCCACATTTTCTTTATCCAGTCTATTACTAATGGGCATTTGGGTGGGTTCCAAATCTTTGCTATTGTGAATAGTGCTGCAATAAACGTATGTGTGCATGTGTCTTTATAGTAGAATGATTTATAATTTTTTGGGTATATACCCAGTAATAGAATTGCTGAGTCAAATGGTATTTCTAGTTCTGGATCCTTGAGGAATTGCCACATTGTCTTCCACAATCGCTGAACTAATTTACACTCCAACCAACAGTGTAAAAGCATTCGTACTTCTCCACATCTTCTCGAGCATCTATTATTTCCTGACTTTTTAATGATCACCATTCTAACTGGGATGAAATGGTATCTCATTGTGGTTTTCATTTGCATTTCTCTAATGACCCGTGATGATGAGCTTTTTTTCATATGTTTGTTGGCCACATAAATATCTTTTTTTGAGAAGTATCTGTTCATATCTTTTGCCCACTTTTTGATTTTTTTTTTTTTTCTTGTAAATTTGTTTAAGTTCTTTATAGATCCTGGATATTAGCCCTTTGTCAGATGGGTATATTGGAAAATTTTTCTCCCATTCTGTAGGTTGCCTGTTCACTCTGATAGTTTCTTTTGCTGTGCAGAAGCTCTTTAGTTTAATTCGGTCCCATTTGTCAATTTGGCTTTTGTTGCCATTGCTTTTGGTGTTTTAGTTATGAAGTCTTTGCCCATGCCTGCGTCCTGAATGGCGTTGTCTAGGTTTTCTTTTAGGGTTTTTATGGTTTGAGGTGTTACATTTAAGTCTGTAATCCATCTTGAGTTAAATTTTCTATAATGTATAAGGAAGGGGTCCAGTTTCAGGTTTCTGAATATGGCTAGCCAGTTTTTTCAACATGATTTATTAAATAGGGAATTCTTTCCCCATTGCTTGTTTTTTTCAGGTTTGTCAAAGATCAGATGGTTGTAGATGTGTGATGTTATTTCTGAGGCCTCTGTTCTGTTCCATTGATCTGTATATCTGTTTTGATACCAGTACCATACTGTTTTGGTTACTGTAGCCTTGTAATATAGTTTGAAGTCAGGTAGCATGATGCCTCCAGCTTTGTTCTTTTTGCTTAGGATTGTCTTGGCTATATGACCTTTTTTTCTGGTTCCATATTAAATTTAGTTTTTTCAAAATCTGTGAAGAAAGTTAATGGTAGCTTGATGGGGATAGCATTGAATCTAGAAATCACTTTGGGCAGTATGGCCATTTTCACGATATCAGTTCTTCCTATCCATGAGCATGGAATGTTCTTTCATTTGTTTGTGTCCTCTCTTACTTTCTTGAGCAGTGGTTTGTAGTTGTCCCTGAAGAGGTCCTTCACATCCCTTGGTAGTTGTATTTCTAGGTATTTTATTCTCTTTGTAGCAATTGTGAATGGGAGCTCAGTCATGATTTGGCTCTCTCTCTATTATTGGTGTATAGGAATGCTTGTGATTTTTGCACATTGATTTTATATCCTGAGAGTTTGCTGAAGTTGCTTATCAGCTTAAAGAGATTTTGGGCTGAGACAATGGGGTTTTCTAAATATACAATCATGTCATTTGCAAACAGAGAGAATTTGGCTTCCTCTTTTCCTATTTGAATACCCATTATTTCTTTTTCTTGCCTGATTGCCCTCATGAGAACTTCTAATACTATGCTGAATGGGAGTGGTGAGATTTAATTTAACATCCAAGTTAAATTAATCCTCCTCACCACGGATACCCCCCTCACTTAGGTGTCCCTTGTTCACCATCCTCCATGAAATCAATATCCCGCACAAGAGTGCTACTCTCCTCGCTCCGGGCCCATAAATCGTGGGGGTAGCTATAATGAACTGTATCTGGCATCTGGTTCTTTACCTCAGGGCCATATAACTAAGATCGCCTACATGTTCCCCTTAAATAAGACATCTCGATGGATCACGGGTCTATCACCCTTTTAACCAGTCACGGGAGCTCTCCATGCATTTGGTATCTTTTATCTCTGGTCTGCACGCGACCCCATCGCAGAAAGCTGGTCCCACCACAACACGTCCCGCAGAACCTGTCTTTGATTCCTAGTCCATGCCATTATTAATCGCACCTACGTTCAATATCCTAGCCCCACATAAGTTTTACAAGGTGTTATTTAATTCATGCTTGTAGGACATACCAATAATTACCATGTAATCCATTTTCAATCACACTGCAAATAACGCAGGAAACTATCAACAAACCCCCCCATCCCCATTTCTGACTTCTTCTCCAAAAATTCACTCTTGCCAAACCCCAAAAACAAAAGCTTTCACACACCTAGCCAGAGATCGCGTTTTCATCTTTTAGGTGTGCACAACTTCAACTGCCATTTCCTCAACGAACACAAAATTACTTCATTTTACCCCTCTTAACTTCATCCCACTCCTTCTCTTTCCTACTTCCTTGCTCTCATGCACTTGTTCACTACTAAATATGGGCCCTCATTGTCACAACCCGAAAGACAGCACCTCACAACTATACTTCTCTCCGTGCTTATGTAGCTTAATTCACCTAAAGCAAGACACTGAAAATGTCTAGACGGACTTGCACACCCCATGAGCAAATAGGTTTGGTCCTGGCCTTCCTATTAGCTCTTAGCAAGATTACACATGCAAGCATCCCTGCCCCAGTGAAGACACCCAATAAATCACTACGATCATATGGAGTAAGTATCAAACATGCACAATGCAGCTCAAGACACTTTGCTCAGCCACACCCCCACGGGAGACAGCAGTGACAAACCTTTAGCAATAAATGAAAGTTTAAGCTATGCTACAATCTAGGGTTGGTCAATTTCGTGCCAGCCACCGTGGCCATACGATTAACCCAAGCTAATAAAAACCGGCGTAAAGGGTGTTTTAGATCTAGTCAAATAAAGCTAAACTCCATCAAAATTGTAAAACCTTAGCTGATGTAAAATAAACTACGAAAGTGGCTTTAAAATTTCTGAACACACAATAGCTAAGACTTAAACTGGGATTAGAGACCCCACTATGCTTAGCCCTAAACTTCAATAGTTAGAACAACAAAACTACTCGCCAGAATACTACAAGCAACAGCTTAAAACTCAAAGAACTTGGCGGTGCTTCACATCCCCCTAGAGGAGCCTGTTCCGTAATCGATAAACCCCGATCCACCCCACCATCTCTTGCTTAGCCTATATACCGCCATCTTCAGCAAACCCTAACAAGGTCGCAAAGTCAGCATAACTGTCCCCGTAAAAACGTTAGGTCAAGGTGTAGCCCATGAGATGGTAAAAAATGGGCTACATTTTCTACCCCAGAAAACCCTATGATAACTCTTAGGAAACCTAAGAGTCCAAGGAGGATTTAGCAGTAAATTAAGAATAGAGTGCTTAATTGAACCAGGCCATAAAGCACGTACACACCGCCTGTCACTCTCCTCAAGTATATTTAAGGACTAACTTAACTAAACACCCCAACATTTATATAGAGGAGATAAGTCGTAACACGGTAAGTGTACTGGAAGGTGCACTTGGATAAATCAAAGCATAGTTTAACACTAAAGCATCCGGCTTACACCCGGAAGATCTCAATATCATTTGATTACCTTGAGCTAATACTAGCCCTAAACCAATCTAAAACTAATACCAAACTAACATACACCAAACCATTTACCAACTCAAAAGTATAGGCGATAGAAATTCTATCCTGGTGCTATAGACACAGTACCGTAAGGGAAATAAAAAACATCAAACAAGCACAAAATAGCAAAGTTTCACCCCTGTACCTTTTGCATAATGAATCAGCTAGAAACAATCTCACAAAGAGAACTAAAGCCAGACTCCCTGAAACCAGATGAGCTACCCAAAAACAGCTGAAAGAGCGCACCCGTCTATGTAGCAAAATAGTGGGAAGATTTATGGGTAGAGGTGACAAGCCTACCGAGCCTGGTGATAGCTGGTTATCCAAGATAGAATTTTAGTTCAACCTTAAGTTTACCTGCAGAACTACCCAATTCCCCTGTAAACTTTATTGTTAGTCTAAAGAGGGACAGCTCTTCAGACATCAGGAAAAAACCTTGTATAGAGAGTAAAAAATCTGACCTCCATAGTTGGCCCAAAAGCAGCCATCAATTAAGAAAGCATTCAAGCTCAACATCAATTATATAAAAATTCCAAACACACCACTAAACTCCTTATTCCACATTGGATTAATCTATAATCTATTACTTCATAGAAGCAACAATGCTAATATAAGTAACATGAACATTTTCTCCGCCACATAAGCCTAAATCAGACCAAAAAACTTCACCGATGCTTAACAGCCTAACACTAACAAACAGAAACAAGTCAGTATTACTCACACTGTTAACCCGACACAGGCATGCTTTAAGGAAAGGTTAAAAAAAGTAAAAGGAACTCAGCAAACTTAACCCCGCCTGTTTACCAAAAACATCACCTCTAGCATTACCAGTATTAGAGGCACTGCTTGCCCGGTGACACATGTTCAATGGCCGTGGTACCCTGACCGTGCAAAGGTAGCATAATCACTTGTTCCTTAAATGGTGACTCGCATGAATGGTATCACGAGGGTTCAACTGTCTCTTACTTTCAACCAGTGACATTGACCTGTCTGTGAAGAGGCGGACATGAAACAATAAGACGAGAAGACCCTATGGAGCTTTAATTTATTAATGCAATCAAACCTATACAAATCCATGGACCCTTACACCACCACACCTGCATTAAAAATTTTGGTTGGGGTGACCTCGGAGCATAACTAAACCTCTGAACAGCCTACGCTAAGACTACACAAGCCAAAGCGAACCAGCACCTGTAATTGACCCAATGACTTGACCAACGGAACAAGTTACCCTAGGGATAACAGTGCAATCCTATTCCGGAGTCCATATCGACAATAGGGTTTACGACCTCGATGTTGGATCAGGACATCCTAATGGTGCAGCAGCTATCAAGGGTTCGTTTGTTCAACGATTAAAGTCCTACGTGATCTGAGTTCAGACTGGAGCAATCCAGGTCAGTTTCTATATATTTCTCCCTGTACGAAAGGACAAGAGAAATAAGGCCCACTTCATAAAGTGCCCTCATTCCATAGATGACCTAATCTCAATCTAACAAAATAACACCAACCCAACCCAAAAACAGGGTTTGTTAAGATGGCAGAGCCCGGCAATTGCATAAAACTTAAAACTTGACAATCAGAGGTTCAACTCCTCTTCTTAACACCATGTCAACAACAAATCTCCTACTCCTTATTATATCCGTAATGGCCGCCATAGCATTCCTCACACTCATTGAACGAAAATTACTGCGCCACGTACAACTACGCGAAGGACCAAACACCATTGGCCCCTACGGGTTGCTACAACCTTTCGCTGACGCCATAAAACTATTCACCGAAGAACCCTTAAAACCTTCAACATCTACCACCATTCTCTACATTACCACACTAGCCTTGGCCTTTTCCATTGCTCTTCTCCTATGAACTCCCCTTCCCATACCTCATCCACTAATTAACTTCAATCGAGGACTTTTATTTATTCTAGCCACATCTAGTCTAACTGTCTACTCCATTTTATGATCAGGATGGGCATCAAACTCAAACTATGCACTTATCGGAGCACTACGAGCCATCACCCAAACAATCTCATATGAAGTCACTCTTGCTATTATTCTCTTATCAGTCTTACTAATAAGCGGCTCATTTAATCTTCACATACTTATCACAACACAAGAACACCTCTGACTCCTCCTACCATCATGACCCCTAGCCATAATATGATTCACCTCCACATTAGCTGAAACAAACCGAGCTCCTTTCGACCGCATAGAAGGAGAATCGGAACTAGTCTCAGGCTTTAACACTGAATATGCCGCAGGCCCATTCGCCCTGTTCTTCATGGCTGAGTACATAAATATAATTGTAATAAATGCCTTAATAACCACAATCTTCCTAGGCACTTTATACTCTATTCATTCCCTAGAACTATTTACAACGTGCTTTACCACCAAAACACTTCTTCTAACCTCATTATTTTTATGATTCCGAACAGCATATCCTCGATTCCGCCATGATCAACTTATACACTTACTATGAAAAAATTTCCTCCCACTTACACTAGATCTTCTCATATGGTATATCTCAACACCTATTGCAATCTCCAGTATTCCTCCGCAAACCTAGAAATATGTCTGACAAAAGAGTTACTTTGATAGAGTAAATGATAGAGGCCCTAATCCTCTTATTTCTAGGATTATAGGTATCGAACCTACCCCTGAGAACCCAAATTTCTCCATGCTACCTACCACACTGCATCCTAAGTAAGGTCAGCTAAATAGCTATCGGGCCCATACACCGAAAATGTTGGTTATACCCTTCCCGTACTAATTAACCCACTAGCCCAACTTATTGTCTACCTCACCATAATCACAGGCACTCTCATTACAACGCTAAGCTCACACTGATTCCTCGCCTGAGCAGGCCTAGAAATAAATATACTAGCTTTCATCCCAATTCTAATCAAAAAAACAAACCCCCGTTCTACAGAAGCCGCTATTAAATATTTCCTAATACAATCCACCGCATCTATAATCCTCATAATAGCAATTATCTCCAACAACCTACTCTCCAGATGCTGAACCACAACAGACAACATCAACCAACTTTCATCTCTAGCCATGACAACAGCCCTAGCCATAAAATTAGGAATAGCCCCCTTCCACTTTTGAATCCCAGAAGTCACCCAAGGGACATCTTTAATTTCTGGCCTCCTCCTCCTCACATGACAAAAACTAGCTCCCATCTCAATTATATACCAAATACATTCTTCAACCAATACAAATATTCTCCTGACCCTCTCTACTCTATCTATTATAATAGGCAGCTGAGGAGGCCTTAACCAAACACAACTATGCAAAATCATGGCATATTCTTCAATTACTCACACAGGCTGAATAATAACACTAACCTACAACCCAAATATCACAATCTATTACCTAACCATATACACTATTATGACAACTACCGCATTCCTAACTCTCAACCTAAACTCAAATACCACAACTCTTATACTATCCTGCACTTGAAACAAACTAACCTGACTAATACCATTAATATCAATCACCCTCCTATCCATGGGAGGCTTACCCCCACTAACCTGTTTCCTACCCAAATGAATTACCATTCAAGAACTTACAAAAAGCAATAACTTCATCATCCCCTCCATTATAATTACCATAACCCTACTCAACTTATACTTTTACATACGCCTAATTTATACCACCTCCATAACAAAACTCCCTACATCCAACAATACAAAAATAAAACGACAGTTCGAAAATACAAAACCCATACTCCTCATCCCCCCACTCATTATCCTCACCACCCTCCTCTTACCAATTTCTCCACTAACCCTAGTCATCCTCTAGAAGTTTAGGTGAAGTAAGACCAAGGACCTTCAAAGCCCTCAGTAAGTTAAACCACGCTTAATTTCTGAAATATATAAGGACTGCAGATTCTACTTCACATCAAATGAATGCAAATCAATTACTTTAATTAAGCTAAGCCCTTACTGGATTAATTGGACTCAAACCCATAAAATGTTAGTTAACAGCTAAATACCCTAACCACTGGCTTTAATCTACTTCTCCCGCCGCAGGGAAAAAAGGCGGGAGAAGCCCCGGCAGAAATTAACTGCTCCCTTGAATTTGCAATTCAACATGAAAATCACCTCGGAGCTGGTAAAAAGAGAACTTTAATCTCTGTCTCTAGGTTTACAGCCTAATGCTTACTCAGCCATTCTACCCCCCTCCCCCACCTATGTTCGCCTACCGTTGGCTGTTCTCAACAAACCACAAAGATATTGGAACCCTTTACCTACTGTTCGGCACATGGGCTGGGATCATAGGCACAGCTCGAAGCCTTCTTGTTCGAGCTGAACTGGGTCAACCAGGCAGCCTATTAGGCAACGACCATATCTACAATGTTATCGTTACAGCCCATGCGTTTGTCATAATTTTCTTTATAGTTATACCCATCATAATCGGAGGTTTCGGAAACTGATTAGTACCACTAATAATTGGTGCCCCCGACATGGCTTTCCCCCGCCTAAACAATATGAGTTTTTGACTTCTCCCCCCTTCCTTTCTACTATTACTGGCATCTGCGGCAGTAGAAGCCAGTGCTGGGACAGGTTGAAGAGTTTATCCTCCTTTAGCAGGAAATTTCTCCCACCCAGGAGCTTCCGTAGATCTAACTATCTTCTCATTTCACCTAGCAGGCATCTCCTCCATCCTAGGGGCTATAAACTTCATTACCACTATTATCAACATAAAACCCCCTGCAATATCTCAATGTCAAACCCCCTTATTCATCTGGTCAGTGTTAATCACAGCCATCCTTTTACTCCTCTCTCTACCAGTACTAGCTGCCGGCATTACTATATTACTAACAGACCGTAATCTAAATACCACTTTCTTTGATCCTGCCGGAGGGGGGGGATCCTATCTTGTATCAACATCTATTCTGATTTTTCAACCACCCCGAAGTCTATATCCTCATTCTACCTGGATTTGGGATAATCTCTCATATTGTGACATATTACTCCAGAAAAAAAGAGCCATTTGGCTACATAAGTATAGTTTGAGCTATAATGTCAATTGGGTTTTTAGGCTTTATTGTATGAGCCCATCATATATTTGCAGTAGGAATAGGTAGACACACGAGCCTACTTCACTTCCGCCACTATAATTATTGCAATTCCCACTGGCATTAAAGTCTTCAGCTGACTTTCCACGCTTCACGGAGGCAATATCAAATGATCTCCCGCAATACTTTGAGCTCTAGGCTTTATTTTTCTCTTTACCATAGGGGGCTTAACCGGTATCGTGTTAGCAAACTCATCATTAGACATTGTACTACACGATATGTACTATGTTGTTGCACACTTTCACTATGTACTATCGATAGGAGCTGTATTTGCTATCATAGGAGGCTTCATTCATTGATTCCCCTTATTTTCAGGCTATACTCTAGACCAAACTTATGCCAAAGCCCACTTCACCATCATATTTGTAGGTGTAAATTTAACCTTCTTCCCACAACATTTCCTCGCCTTATCCGGAATACCCCAACGCTACTCTGACTACCCCGATGCCTATACCAGATGAAATATCTCATCCATAGGCTCCTTCATTTCCCTAGTAGCAGTAATACTAATAATCTACATAACCTGAGAAGCCTTCGCCTCAAAACGTAAAGTCTCATTAATTGAACAGCCCTCTACCAACCTAGAGTGACTGCATGGTTGCCCTCCACCCTACCATACATTTGAAGAACCAACCTACATTAAACTAAACGAAAAAGGAAAGAATTGAACCTCCTAAAACTGGTTTCAAGCCAGCCCTGTGACCTCCACAACTTTTTCAATAAGATATTAGAAAAACTATTTCATAGCTTTGTCAAAGCTAAATCATAGGTTAAACCCTATATATCTTATATGGCTCACCCAGTTCAACTAGGCCTGCAAGATGCTATATCCCCTATCATAGAAGAATTAATTGCTTTTCATGACCACACTTTTATAATTGTATCCTTAATTAGCTTTCTAGTCCTATATGCCCTGTCTTCAGCTCTCACAACAAAACTAACCAACACCAATATCACGGACGCCCACGAAATAGAAACCATTTGAACCATCTTACCCGCAATCATTTTAATCTTAATTGCTCTTCCATCCCTGCACATCCTGTATCTAACAGACGAGATCAACAACCCCTCTTTTACTATTGAATCAATTGGACACCAATGATACTGAACCTACGAATACACAGATTACGGAGGATTAATCTTTAACTCTTATATACTCCCCCCATTGTTCTTAAACCCAAGAGACCTTCGACTTCTAGAAGTTGACAACTGAGTAGTTCTCCCAATTGAAGCCCCTGTCCGAATAATAATTACATCTCAAGACGTCCTACACTCATGAACAATTCCTACTCTAGGCCTAAAAACAGATGCAGTTCCTGGACGCCTGAATCAAACCACATTCACCGCTACACGACCAGGTGTATACTACGGACAATGCTCAGAAATCTGCGGTGCTAACCACAGCTTCATACCCATTGTCACAGAATTGATTCCACTAAAAATTTTTGAGATAGGGCCTGTATTTACCCTATAGACCCCCCCCCCACATCTCACTCCATAATTCTCTGCAAAATATTCTTATAATATACTGTACAGCTATCCTAGCATTAACCTTTTAAGTTAAAGATCGAGAGAAATACCCTCTCTGCAGTGAAATGCCTCAACTAGATATATCCGTATGGTTTACTATCATCATAACTATACTCCCCACACTATTTCTTATTATACAATTAAAACTACTAAACACAAACTACTACCCACCTCCCCTACAAAAGAATCCCAATACACAAACCTACAATAACCCCTGACAATTGAAATGAACGAAAATCTATTTGCCCCATTTACCTCTCCAACAATCCTAGGCCAACCTGCTGCAGTACTCATCATTTTACTCCCCGCGCTACTATTTCCAACCTCCAAACACCTTATTAATAATCGACTAATTACCATTCAACAAAACCTAATCCAACTAACCCTAAAACAAATAATAATATCCCGTAATACCAAAGGACAAACCTGGTCCCTAATACTAACATCTTTAATTATTTTTATCTCAATAACCAATCTTCTCGGACTTCTACCCTACTCATTTACACTCACCACCCAACTATCTATAAACCTAGCCATAGCAATTCCCCTATGAGCAGGGACAGTAATCATAGGCCTTCACTTCAAAACTAAAAGCTCTCTGGCCCACTTCCTACCACAAGGCACACCCACTCCCCTTATTCCTATACTAGTAATTATTGAAACAATCAGTCTATTTATGCAACCAGTTGCCCTAGCCGTACGCTTAACCGCCAGTATCACAGCTGGCCATCTACTAATGCACCTAATAGGAAGTGCTGCACTAACATTATCAACCATCAACCTCCCTATCACCTCACTAATCTATGCACTTCTAGTACTATTGACCATTCTAGAAATCGCAGTGGCCCTAATCCAAGCCTATGTCTTCGCACTATTAATCATCCTTTATCTACGTGATAATACTTAATGACCCACCAATCTCATGCCTATCACATAGTTAAACCTAGCCCCTGACCACTAACAGGGGCTCTCTCAGCCCTGTTAACAACATCAGGCTTAATTATATGATTTGACTTTTACTCTACCACTCTACTAATGCTAGGCCTACTAACCAACGTGTTAACCATATACCAATGATGACGTGACATTATTCGAGAAAGCACCTACCAAGGCCACCATACAATACCTGTCCAAAAAAGCCTTCGTTATGGAATAGTCCTTTTTATCATCTCAGAAATCCTCTTCTTCACCGGTTTCTTCTGAGCATTCTACCACTCGAGCCTTGCTCCCACCCCACACCTAGGAGGACGCTGACCACCAACAGGAATTACTCCCCTAAATCCCCTAGAAATGCCCCTTTTAAACACCTCTGTACTACTTGCATCAGGAGTTACAATCACCTGGGCCCACAACAGCCTAATAGAAAGTAATGGAAAACAAACAATCCAAGCTTTACTCATTACAATCCTACTAGGCATCTACTTCACCCTACTACAAATTTCAGAGTACTTTGAAGCGCCCTTCACTATTTCCGATGGTATCTATGGCTCAACATTCTTTATCACCACAGGCTTCCACGGACTTCACGTCATCATCGGATCTACATTCCTTATTACCTGCCTTATCTGTCAACTATTATACCACTTCACATCAAACCACCATTTTGGATTCGAAGCCGCTGCTTGATATTGACACTTTGTAGATGTGGTCTGATTATTCCTTTATATCTCTATCTACTGATGAGGATCCTACTCTTTTAGTATAATTAGTACAGTTGACTTCCAATCAACTAGTTTCGATACTATTCGAAAAAGAGTAATTAACCTAGCATTAGCACTGACAATTAATACCCTTCTGACCCTCCTACTAATAATTATCATATTCTGACTACCCCAGCTGAACTCTTATGCAGAAAAAACCGATCCTTACGAATGTGGCTTTGACCCACTAAACCCTGCCCGCATTCCCTTCTCCATAAAATTTTTCTTAGTCGCCATTACCTTCCTACTATTTGACCTAGAAATTGCCCTACTACTACCCCTACCATGAGCTCTCCAAACAACAGATCTTCCAACCATGCCTAAATCATCAATTACACTAATTATTGTCCTAACCCTAAGCCTAGCCTACGAATGAACTCAAAAAGGACTGGATTGAACTGAATTGGTAAGTAGTTTAAACAAAACAAATGATTTCGACTCATTAGATTATGATAACCATACTAACCAAATGCCTTTCATCTATATAAGTGTTACACTAGCATTTATAATCTCACTCCTAGGTATGTTAACCTATCGCTCACATCTAATATCCTCCCTATTATGCCTAGAAGGAATATTATCATCACTGTTTATTATAAGTACTCTTATAGCTTTAAACAGGCACTCCTCACTAGCTAACATTATACCCATCGCCCTACTAGTATTTGCTGCTTGCGAAGCAGCAGTCGGTCTTGCCCTACTAATCTCAATCTCTAACACATATGGTCTAGACTATATCCACAACCTGAATTTACTTCATTGTTAAAAATAGTTATCCCCACAATTATACTACTACCAACAACGTGATTTTCCAAAAATAGCATAATCTGAATTAACCTTACCGTACATAGCCTAACCATCAGTATTATCCCCTTATTATTTTTCAACCAAACCAGCAACAATCTCCTCAACTACTCAATCCATTTATCTTCCGACCCTCTAACGACACCTCTCGTAATATTAACTGCCTGACTCCTGCCCCTTATAATTACAGCAAGCCAATATCACTTACATAATGAATCCCCCTCACGAAAAAATTCTCTCTCTCCATGTTAATTTTCCTACAAATCTCTCTAATTCTAACATTCATAGCCAAAGAACTATTCATATTTTATATTCTATTCGAAACCAGTCTCATTCCTACCCTAATCATCATCACCCGATGAGGCAGCCAAGCAGAACGCCTTAACGCAGGCACATATTTCCTATTCTATACACTAACTGGCTCTCTTCCCCTACTCATTATGTTAATCTATACCTATAATAGTTTGGGTTCACTAAACATCATGCTACTCACGCTCATGCCTCAAAAACTAACAACCACTTGATCCCACAATCTTACCTGACTAGCATGCATAATAGCCTTCATAGTAAAAATACCCCTGTACGGCTTACACTTATGACTCCCCAAAGCCCATGTTGAAGCCCCCATTGCTGGATCAATAGTCCTTGCCGCAGTACTCCTAAAACTAGGTGGCTACGGCATGATACGACTCACCTCTATCCTTAACCCTACAACAGAACATATAACCTACCCCTTCCTTATACTATCCCTATGGGGCATAATCATAACAAGCTCTACCTGTCTTCAACAGACAGACCTAAAATCACTCATCGCATACTCCTCCATGAGCCACATAGCCCTAGTAATCATAGCCTCCCTCATTCAAACCCCCTGAAGCTTCATTGGTGCAACTGTTCTTATAATCACCCACGGACTCACCTCATCCATACTATTTTGCCTAGTAAACTCAAACTATGAACGAACCCACAGCCGCATTATACTACTTTCCCGAGGACTCCAAATACTATTTCCATTAATAACCTTTTGATGATTTGCAGCAAACCTTACCAACATCACCCTACCCCCTACTATTAACCTAGTAGGAGAACTCCTTGTAATAATAACCTCATTCTGATCATACATCACCATTACGCTTACAGGACTTAATATGCTAATTACAGCCCTCTACTCCCTCTATATATTTACCACAACACAACGAGGAATACTTACATATCACACTACTAATATAAAACCTTCCTTTACATGAGAAAACATACTAATATTCAAACACCTTTCCCCTATTATACTCCTGTCCCTTAACCCTAATGTTATTCTAGTTTTCACCTCCTGTAAATATAGTTTAACCAAAACATTAGATTGTGGATCTAACCATAGAGGCCTGCCACTTCTTATTTACCGAGAAAGCTAGCAAGGGCTGCTAACCCATGTCTCCGTTTTTAATAAATACGGCTTTCCCAACTTTTAAAGGATTACAGTTATCCATTGGCCTTAAGAACCAAAAACGTCGGTGCAACTCCAAATAAAATGAACAACCATGTACACCTCCATTACCATAACAATCCTAACCACTCTAATTCGACCAATTGCTATTACCTTTATTAATCCCAACAAAAGGCACCTATATCCATACTACGTAAAAACAACTATGATATATTCTTTCACCATTAGCCATCTCCCCATAATCTTGTATATTCTCCTGGACCAAGAAGCAATTATCTCAAACTGACATTGAATAACAATCCAAACATTAGAATTAACACTAAGCTTCAAATTTGATTACTTCTCCATAATATTTATCCCAATTGCACTATTCATTACTTGATCTATTATAGAATTCTCACTATGATATATAAGTTCAGACCCAAACATTAATCAATTCTTTAAGTACCTTCTCACATTTCTCATCATCATACTAATTTTAATCACTGCCAACAACCTCTTTCAAGTTTTCATTGGCTGAGAAGGCATAGGAATTATATCCTTCTTATTAATTATCTGATGGTACGCTCGAATAGAAGCCAACACAGCAGCCACTCAGGCAATGTTATACAACCGTATTGGCGATATCGGCTTTATCCTAAGCATAACAGGGTTCATCCTACATTACAACTCATGAGACTTTCAACAAATGTTTATCCTAAACCCCAACCCAAGTCTTCTCCCACTAATAGGTATTCTCCTGGCAGCAACAGGAAAATCAGCCCAATTTGGTCTTCACCCTTGACTACCTTCCGCCATAGAAGGCCCAACACCAGTCTCAGCTCTACTCCACTCCAGCACGATAGTTGTCGCCGGAGTATTCCTGCTCATCCGTTCCACCCTCTAATAGAAAATAATACATTAATCCAAAGCCTTACATTGTGCCTAGGAGCCATTACCACCACATTCATAGCAGTTTGCGCCCTAACACAAAACGATATTAAAAAAATCGTAGCCTTTTCCACCTCAAGCCAACTGGGCCTCATAATAGTTACTATCGGCATCAACCAACCATACCTAGCGTTTCTACATATCTGCACCCATGCCTTCTTCAAAGCTATATTATTCATCTGCTCTGGATCCATTATTCATAACCTAAACAGCGAACAAGACATTCGAAAAATAGGAGGGTTATTTAAAACAATACCCCTTACTTCAACCTCCCTATTTATTGGCAACTTAGCACTTGCAGGCATACCCTACCTCACAGGCTTCTACTCCAAAGACCTCATCATCGAAACCGCAAACATGTCGTATACCAACGCCTGAGCCCTATCTATCACTCTCATTGCCTCATCCCTAACTAGCGCTTACAGCACCCGAACTATCTTTATAACCCTAACAGGACAACCCCGCTTCCCAACCTCAATCTATATTAACGAGAACGACCCCACCTTATTAAAACCAATCAAACGCCTCACTATCGGCAGTATACTAGCAGGATTTCTTTTTTTTTTTTTTTGAGACGGAGTCTTGCTCTGTCACCCAGGCTGGAGTGCAGTGGCCGGATCTCAGCCCACTGCAAGCTCCTCCTCTCGGGTTCACGCCATTCTCCTGCCTCAGCCTGCCCAGTAGCTGGGACTACAGGCACCCGCCACTTCGCCCGGCTAGTTTTTTGTATTTTTTAGTAGAGACGGGGTTTCACGGTGTTAGCCAGGATGGTCTCGATCTCCTGACCTCATGATCCGCCTGTCTCGGCCTCCCAAAGTGCTGGGATTACAGGCTTGAGCCACCGCGCCGGCCAACTAGCAGGATTTCTTATCACCAACAATATCTCCCCTACTTCACTCCCCCAACCAACAATACCTCACCATCTAAAACTCTCAGCCCTATATCTAACCACCCTGGGCTTTCTAGTAGCCCTAGACCTTGCCCTTATAACCAACAAACTTAAAATAAACATGCCATCACACACATTTAAATTCTCCAACGTATTAGGATATTACCCTATCACAATTCACCATATAACCTCCTACCAAAATCTACTTATAAGCCAAAACCTATCCTTCCTCTTACTAGACTTAACCTGACTGGGAAAATCTATAACCAAAACAATTTCACATATCCACACTACCATCTCCACCATCACAACCACCCAAAAAGGCATAATCAAACTTTACTCCCTCTCCTTTCTTATTCCCCTCATTCTAACTTTATTCCTAATAACATAATCTATTACCCCGAGTAATCTCAATAATAATGTATACACCAACAAACAACGTTCAACCAGTAACCACTACCAATCAACGTCCATAGTCATACAAAGCACCTGCACCAATAGAATCCCCTCGAACTAACCCCGACCCCTCACCCTCAAAAATCACCCAATCCCCCATACTATTAAAGTTAACCACCACCACTAAATCATCAAAATCTCTAACTCATAATATTAAACCCGCCTCCATCGCTAATCCTACCAGAAAACTCACAAAAACCTCAAGCCCCGATCCCCATGTTTCAGGATACTCCTTAATAGCCATCGCCATAGTATACCCAAAAACAACTATCATACCCCCCAAATAAACTAAAAACATCATTAAACCCATATACGCTCCCCCACAATTCAAAATAATCACACAACCAACTATACCACTAACAATTAATGCCAACCCTCCATAAATAGGAGAGGGTTTAGAAGAAAACTCCACAAACCCCATAACTAATAATACGTTTAACAAAAATAAAATATATGTCATTGTTCTCACGTGGACTCCAACCATGACCAATGATATGAAAAACCATCGTTGTACTTCAACTACAAAAACATTAACGACCCCAATACGCAAATCCCACCCAATCCTAAAAATAATTAACCACACCTTCATTGACCTACCCACCCCACCTAACATTTCTATATGATGAAACTTCGGCTCACTTCTTGCAACCTGCCTAATTCTACAAATTATTACAGGACTATTCCTAGCAATACACTACTCACCAGACACTTCCTCCGCCTTCTCCTCAATCGCACACATCGTCCGAGAGGTAAATAATGGCTGAATCCTTCGCTACCTCCACGCCAACTGTGCCTCCATACTCTTCATCTGCCTTTTTCTACATGTAGGCCGAGGTCTCTACTACGGCTCCTTTCTTCTCACAGAAACTTGAAACACTGGCATCACACTTCTACTCATAACCATAGCAACAGCCTTCATGGGCTATGTACTCCCATGAGGCCAAATATCATTCTGAGGCACCACGGTAATTACAAACCTACTATCAGCAATCCCATACATCGGAACCAATCTCGTCCAATGAGTTTGAGGTGGATATTCTATTGAAAACCCCACCCTCACACGATTCTTTACCCTTCACTTTATCCTACCTTTCATTATCACAGCCTTTACTACTCTACACCTATTATTTCTACACGAAACAGGATCAAATAATCCCTGCGGAATTTCCTCTCACTCCGATAAAATCGACTTCCACCCCTACTACACAATTAAGGACATCCTAGGCCTAGCCCTCTTTTTCACAACCTTAATAACATTAGTATTATTCACGCCTGACCTTCTAAGCGATCCAAACAACTACATCCCAGCCAACCCCCTAAGCACGCCTCCACACATTAAACCAGAATGATACTTCTTATTCCCATATGCAATTCTACGATCCATTCCTAATAAACTAGGAGGGGTGTTAGCACTCCTCCTATCAATCCTTATCTTATTATTCATACCCACTCTCCACAAATCCAAACAACAAAGTATGGCATTCCGCCCACTCAGTCAGTTCCTATTTTGACTCCTAATCACAATTCTACTAACTCTTACCTGAATCGGAAGTCAACCAATAAGCCAACCCTTTATGACTATTGGACAAGTAGCATCCGTAATACATTTCACCACAATTCTAGTCTTAATATCACTTGCCTCCCTAATTGAAAACAACCTGCTCAAATGAACCTGCCCCCGTAGTATAAATAAATACACCAGTCTTGTAAACTGAAAATGGAAAACTTCTCCCTAGGGCAACTCAGAAAGAAAGTACTTAACTTCACCACCAACACCCAAAACTGGCATTCTAACTTGAACTACTTTCTGTCTTTTATGGTATGCAAGCTTTAAATGCAACTTAAGTATTAAACATTTCAATAAACTTTTATGTAAATCGTGCATTACTGTTAGCCAACATGAATACTATATAGTACTATATATGTTTAACTGTACATAGCACATATTCTTACATACTTACTAAACACAGTTCCACAACATGCTTACAAGCAAGCACTCTAATAGATCAATCAACTGTAACACATAACAACAAGACTCAAAGCTCAAGCATCACAACCCGAATATCAACTAACCTATTGTTCATTTACAGTACATAGTACATTAAATCGTTCACCGGACATAGCACTTCCAAGTTAAATTAATCCTCCTCACCTCCTTGTCTTGTGCAGGTTTTCAAAGGGAATGCTTCTGGTTTTTGCCCATTCAGTATGATATTGTCTGTGGGTTTGTCATAAATAGCCCTTATTATTTTGAGATACGTTCCATCAATACCTAGTTTATTGAGTTTTTAGGACGAATGGGGTGTTGAAATTTATCGAAGGCCTTTTCTGCATCTATTGAGATAATCATGTGGTTTTTGTCATTGGTTCTGTTTATGTGATGGATTATGTTTATTGATTTGCCTATGTTGAACCACCCTTGCATCCCAGGGATGAAGCCAACTTGATCATGGTAGATAAGCTTTTTGATGTGCTGCTGTATTCAGTTTGCCAGTATTTTATTGAGGATTTTTACATCCATGTTCATCAGGGATATTGGCTTGAAATTTTTTTGCTGTTGTTGTGTCTCTGCCAGGATTTTGTATCAGGATGATGCTGGCCTCATAAAATGAGTTATGGAGGCTTCCCTCTTTTTCTATTGTTTGGAATAGTTTCAGAAAGAATAGGTCAGCTCGTCTTTGTACCTCTGGCAGAGTTCAGCTGTGAATCCATCAGGTTCTGGACATTTTCTATTGGTAGGCTAATAATTACTGCCTCAGTTTCAGAACTTGTTATTGGCCTCTTCAGGATTTATTTTATTTTTATTTTTTGAGGGTTTTTTTTTTTTTTTTTTTTTTTTTTGTCGCTCTCTCCTTCTGTTCTGCTCTTAGTTATTTGTTATGTTCTGCTGGGTTTGAATTTGTTTGTTCTTGCTTCTCTAGTTCTTTTAATTGTGATTTTAGCATGTCTATTTTAGATCTTTCTTGCTTTCTCTTGTGGGCATTTAGTGCTGTAAATTTTCCTCTAGACATTGCTTTGTCATAGTCCCAGAGATTCTGGTATTTTGTGTCTTTGTTCTCATTGGTTTCAAAGAACTTTTTAAGTTCTACTTTCATTTAATTATTGACCCTGTAGTCATTCAGGAGCAGGTTGTTCAGTTTCCATGTAGTTGTGCGATTTTTAGTGAGTTTCTTAATCCTGAGTTCTAATTTGATTGCAGTGGTCTGAGAGACTGTTATGATTTCCATTCTTTTACATTTGCTGAGGAGTGTTTTGCTTCCAATTATGTGGTCAGTTTTAGAATAAGTGCGATGTGGTGCTGAGAAGAATGTGTATTCTGTTGATTTGTGCCAAAGAGTTCTGTAGATGTCTATTAGGTCTGCTTGGTCCAGAGTTGAGTTCACATCCTGAATATCCTTATTAGCATTCTGTCTCATTGATCAGGCTAATATTGACAGTGGGATGTTAAAGTCTCCCACTGTTATAGTGTGGGAATCTATGTCTCTTTGTAGGTCCCTAAGAACTTGCTTTATGATTCTAGGTGCTCCTGTATTGGGTGCATATATATTTAGGATAGTTATCTCTTGTTGTTGCATTGACCCCTTTACCATTATGTAATGCCCATCTTTGTCTCTTTTGATCTTTATTGGTTTAACGTCTGTTTTATCAGAGACTGGGATTGCAACCCCGGATTTTTTTTTTTTCTTTCCATTTGCTTGGTAAATATTCCTCCATCCATTTATTTTGAGTCTATATGTGTCTTTGCACATATAGACTGAAATACAGCACTTAGATGGATCTTGACTCTTTATTCAATTTGCCAGTCTGTGTCTTTTAATTGGAGCATTTAGCCCTTGTATTTAAGGTTAATATTGTTATGTCATTATGATGCTAGCTGGTTATTTTGCCCATTAGTTGATGCAGTTTCTTCATAGTGTCGATGGTCTTTACAATTTGGTATGTTTTTGCAGGGGCTGGTACCAGTTGTTCCTTTGTGTGTTTAGTGCTTCCTTCAGGAGTTGTTGTAAGGCAGGCCTGGTGGTGACAAAGTCTCTCAGCATTTGCTTGTCTGTAAAGGATTTTATTTCTCCTTCACTTATGAAACTTAGTTTGACTGGATATGAAATTCTGGGTTGAAAATTCCTTTCTTTAAGAATGCTGAATATTGGCTCCCCACTCTCTTCTGGCTTGTAGGGTTTCTACAGAGAGATCCACTGTTAGTCTGATGGGCTTCCATTTGTGGATAACCCGACCTTTCTCTCTGGCTGCCCTCAACATTTTTTTCATTTCAACCTTGGTGAATCTGGCAATTATGTGCCTTGGGGTTGCTGTTCTCAAGGAGTATCTTTGTGGTGTTCTCTGTATTTCCTGAATTTGAATGTTGGCCTGTCTTGCTAGGTTGGGGACATTCTCCTGGATGATATTTTGAAGAGTGTTTTCCAACTTGATTCCATTCTCCCTGTCACTTTCAGGTACCCTAATCAATCGTAGATTTGGTCTTTTCACATAGTCCCATATTTCTTGGAGGCTTTGTTCATTTCTTTTTATTCTTTTTTCTCTAATCTTGTCTTGCTTTATTTCATTCAGTTGATCTTCAATCTCTGATCTCCTTTCTTCTGCTTTATCGATTCAGCTATTGATACTTGTGCATGCTTCACGAAGTTCTCATGCTGTGTTTTTCATCTCCATCAGGTCATTTATGTTCTTCTCTAAACTGGTTCCTCCTGTTAGCAATTCGTCTAACCATGTCATAAGACTGTTTGCAAATCACTTTTATCTTGCAGCTCCCAAAATTCTCTTTTTGTCTGTAACTATTGAAATTGTGATTATAAATATGTTTTTGTTATAAATGTATTTGTATCGTAATTTGCTTTTTGAGCTTTTTTATTTTTACATAGTTTTTCTTAATTTTAGAATCTTTCAATTATTTATTTTTGTATTTTTATCACCACAATTTAGATATTTTTGTTCTTATCCTCATTTTTCTAACTTTTTATAGTCTTTTGTGTTCCTGTTTCATGCATTATTATTCCATTTTAAAAATTAGTATATAAATTTTTAGTGGTTTCTTTCTGAAATTTTAATAATATTTTTGGTGGGATTATGTTGCCCTATTTTGTATAGATTGTATGTAATCTTTGAGATTTGGACATTTAAAAAGGTTACCTGTCACAAAATTTATTAATGTAGCTTTGTCCTGGCATAGTCAGAAAGCAATGGTCTTGACTAGAGATTGTGTGGGTCTGTCAAACATGTTCTTCAGATTTGTGTTGTCTGAAATTTTGTGCTTACTTTTAGTTTAAAGAGATTATGTTTCTCCTGAAAAGTAATTACCTGGTACACCTGTTCTGTCTCTGCAGCACTGCAGTGCTCTGCTGCAGTGTATTTACCTTTGGTCTCAGCAGACTCAAAATGAAAGTATACCATCATTGATTTCAGCAATTTATGTCATGGGAGACAGAAACCAGTGTGTGGAAAGGCCAGTAGAAGACAGAAATTAAATTGTACATGCCAATATTTTACTTTCCTTTAAAAAAAAGCCAGAAGTTACAATTTACTTCTGAAGGGACTAGGTAATACTGAGGAGCAGAAAGAGTTGTAATGGGTAAATGTAACAAACTTTTCTTTTTTTCTATGTGGTTCTTTGCATTGGGTTTAATTCAGACACTGTACACACTTAACTCATGTATAAATTATCCACATATGTATTTTGGTCTGTATGTTTTCATTACATTTATATGTCTGTGAAGAATTAGGGCCTGTGTCATATTGCAATGTAATCTTACTTATGTAGTTTGAATAATTTTATAGGTTAGATTTGGAAACTGTATTTATCTGAGTCTAATAAGTGGACTAATTTGTTATTTTTATTTCTTTTCAGTTATATGTTCTCATTTTGCTCAACACCTTTGTCCAGAGCAGGGCATAGAAGATTCTCTCCGAAAAGTGATGTTGAGAAGATGTGAAAAATGTGGACCTGAGAATTTACAGTTAAAAATTGGTTGTACCAATGTGGATGAGTGTAAGGTGCACAAAAAAGGTTATAATAAGCTTAACCAGAGTTTGACAACTACACAGAGCAAAGTATTTCAATGTGGCAAATATGTAAACGTCTTTCATAAATGTTCAAATTCAAAAAGACATAAGATAAGGCATACTAGACAGAAGCTTTTGAAATGTAAGGAATATGTCAGATCATTTTGCATGCGTTCACACCTATGTCAACATAAAAGAATTTATACCAGAGAGAATTCCTACAAATGTGAAGAAGATGGCAAAGCCTTTAACTGGTCCTCAACCCTTACTTATCATAAGAGAATTCATACTGGAGAGAAACCTTACAAATGTGAAGAATGTGGCAAAGCCTTTAGTAAGGCCTCAACCCTTACCAAGCATAAGGTAATTCATGCTGGAGAGAAACCCTACAAATGTGAAGAATGTGGCAAAGCTTTCAACCTGTCCTCAGGTCTTGTGACACATAAGAGAATTCATACTGGAGAGAAACCCTACAAATGTGAAGAATGTGGCAAAGCTTTCAACTGGTCCTCAAGTCTTATGGTACATAAGAGAATTCATACTGGAGAGAAACCCCACAAATGTGAAGAATGTGGCAAAGCTTTCCAGCGGTCCGCAAACCTTATGGTACATAAGAGAATTCATACTGGAGAGAAACCCTACAAATGTGAAGAATGTGGCAAAGCCTATGGTAACTTGTCAACCCTTACTAAACATAAGGTAATTCATACTGGAGAGAAACCCTACAAATGTGAAGAATGTGGAAAAGCCTTCAGCTGGCCCTCAAGCCTTATTGAACATAAGAGAAGTCATGCTGGAGAGAAACCCTACAAATGTGAAGAATGTGGCACAGCTTTCTACCGGTCCTCAAAACTTAGTGAACATAAGAGAATTCATACTGGAGAGAAACCCTACAAATGTGAAGAATGTGGCAAAGCTTTCAACCGGTCCTCAAACCTTACGGAACATAAGAAAATTCATACTAGAGAGAAACCCTACAAATGTGAAGAATGTGGCAAAGCCTATGGTAACTTCTCAACCCTTACTAAACATAAGGTAATTCATACTGGAGAGAAACCCTACAAATGTGAAGAATGTGGAAAAGCCTTCAGCTGTCCCTCAAGCCTTATTGAACATAAGAGAATTCATGCTGGAGAGAAACCCTACAAATGTGAAGAATGTGGCAAAGTTTTCCAGCGGTCCGCAAACCTTACGGTACATAAGAGAATTCATACTGGAGAGAAACCCTACAAATGTGAAGAATGTGGCAAAGCCTATGGTAACTTCTCAACCCTTACTAAAGATAAGGTAATTCATACTAGAGAGAAACCCTACAAATGTGAAGAATGTGGAAAAGCCTTCAGCTGTCCCTCAAGCCTTATTGAACATAAGAGAAGTCATGCTGGAGAGAAACCCTACAAATGTGAAGAATGTGGCAAAGCTTTCAACCGGTCCTCAAGACTTAGTGAACATAAGAGAATTCATACTGGAGAGAAACCCTACAAATGTGAAGAATGTGGCAAAGCTTTCTACCGGTCCTCAAAACTTACGGAACATAAGAGAATTCATACTAGAGAGAAACCCTACAAATGTGAAGAATGTGGCAAAGCCTATGGTAACTTCTCAACCCTTACTAAACATAAGGTAATTCATACTGGAGAGAAACCCTACAAATGTGAAGAATGTGGCAAAGCCTTCATCTGGTCCTGAAGACTTAGTGAACATAAGAGAATTCATACTGGAGAGAAACCCTACAAATGTGAAGAATGTGGCACAGCCTATGTTAACTTCTCAGCCCTTACTAAACATAAGATAATTCATACTGGAGAGAAACCCTACAAATGTGAAGAATGTGGCAAAGCCTTTAGTAAGGCCTCAACCCTTACTGCACACAAGACAATTCATACTGGAGAGAAACCCTACAAATGTGAAGAATGTGGCAAAGCTTTCAACCAGTCCTCAAACCTTACAGAACATAAGAGAATTCATACTGGAGAGAAACCCTACAAATGTGAAGAATGTGGCAAAGCCTATGGTAACTTGTCAACCCTTACTAAACATAAGGTAATTCATACTGGAGAGAAACCCTACAAATGTGAAGAATGTGGAAAAGCCTTCAGCTGGCCCTCAAGCCTTAGTGAACACAAGAGAATTCATGCTGGAGAGAAACCCTACAAATGTGAAGAATGTGGCAAAGCCTTTAGCTGGGTCTCAGTCTTCAATAAACATAAGAAAATTCATACTGGAAAGAAATTCTACAAATGTGAAGAATGTGGTAAAGAGTTCAACCAATCCTCACACCTTACTACTCATAAGAGAATTCATACGGGAGGAAAAACCCTACAAATGTGAAAAATGTGGCAAAGCTTTCAATTAGTTCTCAACCCTTACTGAACATAAGGGAATTTATACAGAAGGGAAACCCTACAAATGTGAAGAACGTGGCAGAGTTTTTAACTCTTCCTCAATCCTTACTAAACATAAGGTAATTCATACTGGAGGGAATTCCTACAATTGTGTGGAATGTGGCAAAGCCTTTAACCAGTCCTTAAGGCTTACCACATATAAGACAACTCATACTGGACAGAAACCATACACATGTGAAGAATGTGGGAAAGCCTCTAACAGATCTTCAATTCTTAACAGACACAGGCTAATTCATACTAGAGAGAAACTACAAACCTGAAAGATGTGACAATGCTTTTGGCAACACCTGAAACTTTTCTGAGTATAAAAGAAATCATACTGGTGAGAAATCCTAGAAATGTGAAGAATGTGACAAAGCCTTTAAATGGCTCTCACACTTGATTGTAGGTAAGATAACTCATATTGGAGAAAACTAGTGTGAACAATGTGGCAAAACATTTAACCAATGCTCATGCCTTTTTGCAAAGGAAAGCATTTATACTAGCCTGGGCAACAGAGGGAAACTCTGTCTGGAAAAAAAAAATCATTAATATCTTCTCACATCTTAGTCAATATCAGAGAGTTCATACTAAATAAAAGCGTCAAAAGTGCAATTGGTGTCAATAGATCTTTCAGAAAATATAAGCCCTTAAATTACAGAAGAATATTTATTTTGAGGAAACACATTACAAATATAAAGAGGATTGTAGTACCTTTACTTGTATCACAGGTTTTATTGTACACATTTTGTACTACAGGAAAACCCTGAGGTAGTTGTTCCAACTTTGCTCAACATCAGGAAATTTATATTGAAGAATAACCCTGCAAATTTAATGAATTTGGAAAAACATTTTTAAAAAAACTACAGATTATAAAACACAAAAGTTTATACTAAAATATATTTTTGCAGATACAGTAAATATTTTAAAAATTTAATCCAAAATTAAGTAAAGAGAATCCACAGTAGAAATACCTGTCTCTCAAACTTCAGACATTACACTTACTCAGATTGCTGAGTATAGGAAAAAATTCAAAACTAAAGTTGATAAAAAGAAAAATTATTTGTAAGTAACTTTAAAAGAAGTAGATCTTTGAAGAGTTATAATTTCATTTAAAGTATACTTTTGTCCTGAAAATATAGATTTTTTTTTTTGCCAGACACAGTGGCTTACACCTGTAAGGCCAACACTTTGGGATGCTGAGGTGGGCAGATCACCTGAGTTGAAGACCAGCCTGGCCAACATGGTGAAACCTCATGTCTACTAAAAAGAAATACAAATATTAGCGAAGCATGATAGTGCACACCTGTAGTCCCAGCTACTTGGGAGGCTGAGGCATGAGAATCACTTGAACCTGGGAGCCAGAAGTTGCAGTGAGCTGAGATGTTGCCACTGCATTGCAGCCTGGGTGACAGAGCGAGACTCTGTCTCAAAAGACAAAAAAAAACAAAAACAAAAACAGCTTATTTGGAAACTGAATACTGATGGAATTCAACTCTTTAATTACTTCATGCTATTTCTTCGTTTCTGTTGTTTTCACATGTAAAAGCCTGTGATCAGTTCTTTCTGCATCAAAGATTTGGGAGACTTTTATTAGGTGGTCATTATTTATTACCTTTCTTATGGATGACTGAGGACATTAAAATGTAAGATGCATGATGAAAATCTAAGTAGAAAAGCTATTTGTGGTTAACTTATAGAATTAAGTGATGTATGAGGTAGGCGTTCAGAGTAATATTCTTTTTTTTTTTTTTTTTTTTTTGAGAGGGAATCTCGTTCTGTTGCCCAGGCTGGAGTGCAGTGGCATAATCTCGGCTCATTATAAGCTCTTCCTCCCAGGTTCAAGCTATGCTCCTGTCTCTGCCTCCCAAGTAGCTGAGATTACAGGTACCCATGACCACATCCAACTAATTTTTGTGTTTTAGTAAAGGAAGGTTTCACCATGTTGACCAGGCTGGTCTTGAACTTTTGACCTCAAGTGATCTGCCTGCTTTGGCTTCCCAAAGTGCTGTGATTATAGGTGTTAGCCACTGCACCCAGCCCTAAGTAATATTCTAATACATTATTATGAGAGAAAATCGTTCTTATAGTTTTTTTTTTTTTTTTTTTTTTTTGAGACGGAGTCTCGCTCTGTGGCCCAGGCTGGAGTGCAGTGGCCAGATCTCACCTCACTGCAAGCTCCGCCTCCCGGGTTTACGCCATTCTCCTGCCTCAGCCTCCCGAGTAGCTGAGACTACAGGCGCCCGCCACCTCGCCCGGCTAGTTTTTTGTATTTTTTAGTAGAGACGGGGTTTCACCGGGTTAGCCAGGATGGTCTCGATCTCCTGACCTCGTGATCCACCCGTCTCGGCCTCCCAAAGTGCTGGGATTACAGGCTTGAGCCACCGCACCCGGCCATTACTTAGAGTTAAAATTAAATCAAAATAATTAGTATGTCATTTTACTAATTGTACTTTTATGTGATAAAACTACAGTTTTAAAGTTTTAAATTGTGTGTTAATTTTTTAATTGAACATTGATGACATGTTAAACACTGTTATACATTCAGCAAAGTGTTATTATGCCACTAATTTTAACCTATTCCACCTTTCTCAAGGGTGTATTTAAAAGATGCTAACAATACACTATTTGGTAACATAATAGACTAACATTTCTAGTATTCTTCTTTTTCAATGTACATAATATGTGTATATATTTATGTCATATTTGGTATATTTTGGTACAGTCATACAATGTATAATAATCACATTGTGATAAGGTATCTATAACCTCTGGCTTTTATGTTTTGTATTACAAACAATTCAATTCTACAGTCTTAGTTACTCTAAATTGTACAGTTAAATTGTTATTGACTACATGGTTATTTTTATGGTATCATAAAAATTATATATAAACATAAATAAAATCAATATATTCCTGAGTCCTGAATAATTTTCGAAACTTTATTATGTATTTTTTGAACATGTGGCCTCTGCCTGAGAGCACATAATGGAGTTTTAGTTTTGACTTACATACAGTTAAATATACACATCTATTAGTCTAAAGATATAACTTAGGTTTAAGGAGCAAGGGTGTTTGAGTATAAGTTTGTAACTGTTTTCAGAAGTAAAGGGCAATATTGAAACAAAGCAAAGCATTTTAACAAGATGTCTAATTTACTAGAAAACAAAAATCCTCAAAAATGCTAAAAGCAAATGTATACTCTGCTTTGTATTCAGTTTATTACACTATCTTATAGCTTATGATTTAGAATCTTTCCATGCAAATTTTCTGTTTTTACTTGCATGATACTCATTCTAGACGCATAATCTTTTTTTTTTTTTTTCTGAGACCAAGTTTCCTTCTTGTTGCCCAGGCTCGAGTGCGATAGCATGGTCTTGGGTCACTGCAACCTCCGCCTCCTGGGCTCAAATGATTCTCCTGCCTCAGCCTCCCGAGTAACTTGGATTACAGGCATGTGCCACCACACCTGGCTAATTTTTGCATTTTGCGTAGAGATGGGGTTTCACCATGTTGGCCAGGTTTGTCTCGAACTCCTGACCTCAGGTGATCCAGCCGTCTCAGCCTCCCAAAGTGCTGGGATTACAGGTGTAAGCCACCATGCCCAGCCTAGACCCATAATCTTTTTGTTTCCTGTTTTTTTTGTTTTGTTTTGTTTTATAGTTTATGAAGTATTTATTATCTGAGCTCATTTGTAGTTATAAGAATAATTTTTATAAAATTTCATCATGCACACAAAATTATTTTTAGAAGTAATTCCACAATTTGTGTATTATTACATTTTATTTAGTTAAAACATTCCATTAGCTTCTAGAACCCTATATAAGCTTACTTTTCTTTAATTATTCCCTTAACTTCCTATAAGTGACATAAGTAAATTTTATTTATTGAGTCAATTTGTTTCAGTAAGTACTAGGGAAGCTTCATAAGTCATGTGGATGCTTTTATATATAAATGTAGCAAACAAACATGATGGTGTTCAGTGTATAACAGATGCTCCATAATTAGTCATAAATATTCCTGCTAAAGTTAGTTTGTAACTTCAGGTCAGAGATGGAAAATACCAATTGCAAAGAAATAACATTTATTCTTCATGTGAGAACATTTTTTCCAGGCTGCAAAGCTGAATCTTGCTGAATTTAAAGAGAAATGCTTCATTCATGTCCTAATTATCTAAGTTTTATCCTTTTATGTGCATTCAAACCATATATGCATCACAGACCTTCTTTTTCTGTGTTACGACTACAGTTTTCTCACTGTTGTTTTCCTGCCATGTGGTTTCACACGGCATGTTGTAGGTTTTAAGGAGGACATTGGTATTTTTTAATGCACTGAAAAATTGGTTTTGACTGGAAAGTTTGCTTATAAATATAACTTTAAGATTGGCTAATTAACATAAAAGACATACATTGTCTACCGAAGAGAGGATTAAATCATCATGGTGTTTCTTTGTAAAAGAAAAATGTTAGGCTTTTATACAAAGTGTGGCAAATATGTAATTTGCTAGAACATATATATAAAAATTAAATTTTTAAGAGAATTAATAGTGAGCAATTTTAAATTTAGTTATTTAGGATGTACTTACAGAACAACTTACATTTCCATGCAAAATCCTCTATTTAAAGTGTGAATGTTAAAGACTGCAAAACAATAAAATAACTGCTGTAAATTTGGAATAATACTTATTTTCTATATTGATACTACAATTTGGAGAAATTTATCACTCTTTTTTTTTTTTTTTTTTTTTTTTTTTTTTTTTGAGACAGAGTCTCACGCTGTTGCCCAGGCTGGAGTGCAGTGGCGCGATCTCGGCTCACTGCAAGCTCCGCCTCCCGGGTTCCCGCCATTCTCCTGCCTCAGCCTCCTGAGTAGCTGGGACAACAGGCGCCCGCCACCGCGCCCGGCTAATTTTTTGTATTTTTAGTAGAGACGGGGTTTCACTGTGGTCTCGATCTCCTGACCTTGTGATCCGCCCGCCTCGGCCTCCCAAAGTGCTGGGATTACAGGCTTGAGCCACCGCGCCCGGCTATCACTCATTTTTTAAAGAAATGTTTTAGTGGTTGAAGTTTAGTCTACAGTTTATATTCTTAGTCACCTAACTGTAGTGATCTCCTAGATGATTTTCTCTGAAAACGTTTGGAGATAATGGCAGCTTTTGGATTAAAACATTTCCTGTTAGTTTGCATGCAAACCAGTTTACTGTGATCACACAGTGGCCAATCATGTGAGCATAAGCAAGCCTGCCCTTTTCGTGTCTTTCATACTATTCCCATAAGCACCAATAACTTCAGGTGCCCCAAGCTTAAAATAAAAGTCCTAAAGTCTTTGACTTCTCCCATGTACTGTGCTGGGTTCAGAACATACTGTTAAACATCAAAGTTCCTGTGGTTATGACTGACAAATGAGAAAACAGCAAAGAGACAGACAGTATTTGAAACATTGTTATTCTTAACTTGACAAATAAAATGTGTATTTCATTAAACAACATTTTGAAGTATATATATACATTGTCAAATGCTTAGAACTAGGTAATTAATACTTTATCTTATATTGTTAACATTTTTATGGTTGGACAACATGAAATTTTAAACATTTTTCAAAAATACAAATACATTATGAACTATAGTCATCATGCTGTACAATAAGTCTCTTGAAATTATTTCTTTTATCCAAGTATAATTATGTATTATTTGACAGGCATCTTTCAATCCCCCCATTTCTTCTAAATACCTTGGCATTTGGTGGTCACCAGTTTACTCTACATCGATGAGATTAACTTTTTTAGAATCCATGTGTAAGTGAAATCATGAGACATTAATCTTTCTGTGCTTCCCTTATTTCAACTAATATAATGTCCTCCAGGGTAATCCATGTGATTGAAAATAATAGAACTGTTGATTTTATATATTTTAAACGTGAAGAGTGCTGCAAACAACCTAGAAGTGCAAATGTTTCTTCATTCTAATTTCATTTGTTTTGGATATACAGTGGTGCAATTGTTACATGGTAGTTTGATTTTTAACTTTTTTAAGAAAACTATTTTGTTTTTCATAATGGCTGTCCTCACTTACATTCAAACAAACAGTGTGCAAGCATTTTCTTCTCTTCAGAATTCTACCAACACTTTTTCTTCTTAGAGTCCTTCTAACAGAAGTGAGTTGGTATCTCATAGTTCTTTTTTTTGCTTGCCTTTCCCTGATAATAATTGACGTTGAGCATGTTTTTAATATATCTGTTGGCCGTGTGTATGTCTTTTTCTGAAAAATATTTAAGCCTTTTTCTCATTTTTAATAGTTATTTGTTTTTTGTGGTATAGTCATTTGATTTTGTTATATAGTTTTGATATTAATCCCTTATCACATTTATGATTTGCAAACATTTTCTTCCATTTTTTGGTTTCCTCATCCTGTTGATTGTATTATATTCCGTGCAGCAGTTTTTAAATTTAAAATAATCTGATTAATCTATGTTTTCAATTTGCTCCTTGGGATTTGAAGTCAAATTTTAAAAGTCACTGCCCAACCAGTGTTACAGGGCTTTCAATCTATGTTGTTTATAGTAGTTTCAGAGTTTTAGATCTTATATTTAAGTATCTAATTTATTTTGTGTTTTTAAGTATCTAATTTATTTTGTGTTTTTATTTTATTTAAGTATCTAATTTATTTATATATGGTATTAGTTGAGGGTCTTATTATATTCTTGTATATGTGGATGTAAAGTTTCTCAACACCATTTATTGAAGATGCTGCCTTTTCCCTAAGAAATTGCCACCATTATTTAAAAATCAGATGGCTGTAAATACATCAATATATTTCTGGTTTCCTTTTTCTTCTCTACTCGCTTGTGTGTTTTAATTCAGGTACCACACTTTTTTTTTTTTACTATAGCTTTTTAGTATATCTCAAAGTCAGATACCTTCACTTTTTCTATTGCTTGATTACTTTGGCTATTCAGGGCCTTTTGTGGTACCCTATAAATTTTAGATGTATTTTTAAAAATTTGTTAATTATGTCACTGGTATTTCGGTAGAGGTTGCATTATAGCCGTACATCATTTTGTATAATACAGATGTTTAACAATATTAGTAACGCCAATTTATGATTAATATTTTTCCAATTGTGTTTAATTTCTTTAATTTCATTTAATGATAGTTGTCAATGTATAGAAATTCTACTGACACTTGTATGTTGCTTTTGTATTCTGCAAGTTTAATACATTTATTAGTCCTACTAATTTTTAGTAATGTCTTAGGCTTTCATTTACTTAAAATTATGTATAGAAATAAAAATTACACCAGAATAATTTAACATTTTTTCTAATCTCAGTGCTTTGATTTTTATTTTCTAATTTTTCTTTCCTGGATAGTTAGTACTATGTTTAATAAGACTGAAGAAAGTGGGCATTTTTGTCTGCTCTTAGAGTAAAAGCTTACAAGATTTCCCTGTTTAGTATGTTATTAGCTGTGCTTTTTGTGTGTATGTGTGTGTTATATGTGGCAATTATTGGCTTGAGGTTCATTTGTCCTATACCTCCTTTTTTCAGAAATTTATGAAGAAATGTCGAATTTTGTTAAACTCTTATTTGGCATTTATTTAAATGTTAGAGATGAGAAATCACATCTGATTATACATAGATTTAAAAATATCTTCAGGCCGGGCGCGGTGGCTCAAGCCTGTAATCTCAGCACTTTGGGAGGCCGAGATGGGCGGATCACGAGGTCAGGAGATCGAGACCATCCTGGGTAACAAGGTGAAACCCCGTCTCTACTAAGAAATACAAAAAATAGCCGGGCGAGGTGGCAGTGCCTGTAGTCCCAGCTACTCGGGAGGCTGAGGCCAGAGAATGGCGTGAACCCGGAATGCGGAGCTTGCAGTGAGCTGAGATCCAGCCACTGCACTCCAGCCTGGGCTACAAAGCGAGACTCCGTCTCAAAAAAAAAAAAAAAAAAAAAAAATCTTCAGAGACTTCTGTGAACATGCATGCAAAGTAGAAAATTTAGAGAAAATAGATAAACTCCTGGATATACAAAACTTCCCAATATTGACAGAAAATAACAGAAGTCTTTAACAGAGCAAAAATGTAAAATGTGTAATGACATTGAATAAGTAATAATAAAACTACTAACCATAAAAAGCCCTGGATCATATGAAACCACAGCCATATTTTACTACATATACAAAGGTAAGCTGGTCCTAATCCTACTGAGTATTCCAAAAAATCAAGGTGGCATTTCAACCTAATTGCATGAAATCAGTGAATTATGTGAAACAAATCTAGTGAAAACATAACAAAGGAAACTACAGGTCAATATTCTGGGTGAACGTTGGAACAATAATCCTCCATGAAATACTAGCAAACTGAATTCAAAAGCAAATCAAAGTTATTTTGCTACTATCATGTGAGCTTTGTTCCATAAATACAAAGATGTTTCATCATATGCAAGTCAGTAAGTGTGATTCACCATGTAAAGATAATTAAAAGAAAAAATATTTAATTAACACAGTAGGGGCAGAGAAAGCATTCAAGAAAATCCAATATTGACTCAAAAATATTCTCAACACACTAGAGATTGATGAGACATACCTCAAAAGAATGAGAGTCATCTATGACAAATCCTTAACAAACATACTAAAAAAGCAAAAAGTAGATGCATTCTCCATAAGAATAAAAATAAGATGAGAATATCCATCCTAAACAGTCCTACTGAACATAGTAATGGAGTCCTAGCCAGAAAAATAAAAGGAATCCAAATAGCAAAGGAAGTCAAATTATCTTTATTGATGATATATTTCTCTACCTAGAATACTTTAAGGATTTCACCAAAAGACTCCTAAGCCTAAAGACTTCAAAAAAAAATCTCAGAATACAAAATCAACACAAATACATAGAATTTTATATGCCAATAATAAACTGAGAACAAAATTTAAAAAAGAGCTCTATTTACAATAGCCACACAAAAAAAAATTACCTAGAAATACATTAAGTCAAGGGGGTAAAATATCTCTACAAAGAACTGCAATGCTGAAAGAAATGAGAGAGAATGCAAATAAATAGAAAAATACTGGATGCTCATGGATTCAAATAATATAGTTAAAATGGTCATTCTGTCTAAAGCAACCTACAGATTATGTGCTGTTTTTATCAAGACTATCCATGACGCTTTTTTATAGAATTAGAAAAACTATTCTAAATATATATACAAAAGAATTAAAGAGTTCAAATAGCCAAGACAACTTCAGACTAAAAGAATAAATCTGGGCCAAGTGTGGTGGCTCACGCCTGTCATCTCAGTCCTTTGGGAGGCTGAAGAGGATGGATCACCTGAGGTCAGGAGTTTGAGACCAACCTGGCCAACAAGGTGAAACCATTGTCTACTAAACACAAAAAATCAACCAGGTTTATCACCGAAACAAGTGCTCTTCATCATCATAAAAGTAAGAAGAGCATTGCCTGCTTTCTTGGAAGCAGCTGACCTGTTTTCTACTGATACAAAGTGGAGAAGGCATTGAAATAGTGAAAGAGGATGATATAAATTGAATACTTATATGAAATACAGTTTATAATAAAAAATAGCATTTGGTGTTGTACAACTGTAGATGAGACTATTAACATGAGGTCATATTCTTATTTCTATTGACAAATTACCTTCATTTACAATATTCTTGTTTCAGAAATATTCTTTTTTCTGCTCTATATTTGCTAGCTTTTGGTAAAATCTTATCTGAACTCAATAGAAATAAAATAAATCCATTCTACCACAAGCATTTTATTATTGCTGCATATACTTATTTTGCTTAAAATACGTTAGCTTTTGTTGAAAGATTTATAGTTTTGTTTCCGAGCGTTGTTTATTTCTGAGAAGTTGCTTTCATTATAGAAAACTGCTATTCTCAGCTCAAATCACCTTGACTAATAGCAAGTGAAACTGATGTGTGGATGAGAAGAAAATGTGTCTTCTCTGCATCTCTTTTTTAATCAATTGGCTGAAGAAAGAGAATGCAGATAGAAGGTGAACCAAAATATAATCCCTGAAAGACCATGAAAAAGTCCTCTTAATCAGGAAAAAAAAAAAGGAAATGGTGATTTGAGCAGAATATATATTATTTTGCAAAGCCTCTGAAATTTCAGTATACAACCTTCATTGCTTTAATAAATATGTTATTCTTTCAGTTGTAATTCTTCAGGAAGTAATTCAATTCCCTGGTGATTTAAAAAAGAGAAGAATAACTTATTTGTTAAGGTAAGAGATGTAGGAAAGACTCATTACTTTTGACCAACATCTCCTCCACCTCCAGCTTCAGGCAATCATCATTCTACTCTTTGCTTTTATGAGTTTGAGTTTTTTTTATTTTCCAATTTAAAACTTTTAGTTAAGAAGTAGACTTTAATGTCGAAAACACAAACTTGGGGAGGGCAGAAAGATCACACACAAGGCCGCCACTTCACACCTGGAGTGAGTTTGAATTTTTTAATACTCTACATAGAAATGAGATAATTTTTTATTATTTTGTGTGTGTGCTGGCTTATTTCACTTAACCTAATGTCTTCCAGGTTCATCAATGTTGTTGAAAATAAAAAGACTTTTTAAAAAAATTTTTCTTCTTTGAAATATATTTTTAAAATGACCAAATAAAGTCTAAGTGAATTAAGTATAGCTCCTAGCATAACTCACAGTTAATTTTAATTGACTGTCGTCTCTGTAGAAATATTTTTTATCAGCATTTTTTAACATACAACTAGAACTCAACTAACAGTCATTATGTGTCACAAAAATGAATCAGTTTAGAAGCTATGTTAATAATGAGACAATTGACTTCTGGTACCCAATTCAGAACAACTACAAAAGGAGTGGAGAACAGATTTCAACTGTGATGCACAATCTTATTCATTGGCTTAGTAGCTGAGTGCAGTGTTAAGGATTGTAAAGTCACTATTAAGTGGAAGTAGATCATCATAAAAGTCTTCATTCTCATCATCATCTCACTGAGTAAGGTTGCTTTCTTTTCTGCAATTGTGTTTAAAACTGTCCAAAGAGACTTTCCAAATGCTTGGTTTCTGTCTGGAAGTTTCAAATGAGGCTTTTGGGTGTGCATCTTTTTCTAGTTTTGCACAGCTACAGAGGCTTCAGGAAACTTCCCATCGTGGTGGAAGGCAAAGGGGAAGCAAAGACTTTCTGGTTGTGGCTGGAGAAAGAGCTACAATATGCTAACTGGTCTCACTCGGGATGTTCCTCACTTTCAGGATAGGTGGGGTGACCCAGCAATCATATGGACACTATCCTTTGCAGTGTCCCTCAAACTTTGGTTGCATCAGAATATCTGCAAGGCTTGCTAAGGCACAGACTGCTGAGCCCACCTCCAAGACTTCTTTCTTTATAAGAAATGAATAGCATTCCCTTGTGTAAATATATCACTTTTTAAAATTCATTCACCTGTTGATGGACACTTAGGTTGATTTCATACCTTAGCTATTGTGAGTAATCCACTTTTTTTCTTTTCTTATTTATTTATATATCTCTTTTTTTATTTCTAGAAACATTTTAATTTTATACTATATAAGTTTTTAAAAAATTTTTTGGATCAAGGCCATTACTTTGTTATTAACATAATTTGAGACAAAATAACAATAAAAATCAACATTGATTAGTGAAAACAATTTTGTAGCCCTTAGTAATCATTTTGTCTCCCAGCTGACATAAAAGTTGAATCTTTGTGTCATTTCTCACAGTTGTAACAAAGTAGCTTCTGATTAAATTGGTCTGCATATAATTTTCTAAAATTTTACTTTTTTAATCTAAAAATTAAACTTCTCTATTACCAGAAAAGTTATTTTTAATAGGTATTATTTTACTCTATTATATTTAAATTCTTCAGGAAAACTAAGCTGACAAGGAATGCACTCAAATTTTTTTGAAAAATAAAATGCTTAAGAAACGTTTATTACAGAATCTAAAACTGAAAATATTTTTACATTCTTAGAGAACATCTCTCAAATCCTTCAAGTTACCTTCTTCTGACAGTAGATATATATTTTTCTGTATTGCTATAATACAGCATTGGCTGTCCTTTGTGGTCAACTCCATCATTTTTATTCTATTGCGCAGTATTTATGTTATGCATTTTATATTTTATTATTTTTTTCTTTTTTAATTATACTTTATGTTCTAGGGTACATGTGCACAACGTGCAGATTTGTTATATATGTATACATGTGCCATGTTGGTGTGCTGTACCCATTAACTCATCATTTACATTAGGTATGTCTCCTAATGCTATCCCTCCCCCCTCTCCCCACCCCACGACAGGCCCTGGTGTGTGATGTTCCCCTTCCTGTGTCCAAGTGTTCTCATTGTTCAATTCCCATCTATGAGTGAGAACATGCAGTGTTTGGTTTTCTGTTCTTGTGATAGTTTGCTGAGAATGATGGTTTCCAACTGCATCCATGTCTCTACAAAGGAATGAACTCATTCTTTTTTATGGCTACATAGTATTCCATAGTGTATATGTGCCACATTTTCTTAATCCAGTCTGTCATTGATGGACATTTGTGTTGGTTCCAAGTCTTGCCATTGTGAATAGTGCTGCAATAAACATACGTGTGCATGTGTCTTTATAGCAGCATGATTTATAATCCTTTGTGTATATACCCAGTAATGGGATGGCTGGGTCAAATGGTATTTCTAGTTCTAGATCCTTGAGGAATCACCACACTGTCTTCCCCAATGGTTGAACTAGTTTACAGTCCCACCGACAGTGAAAAAGTGTTCCTATTTCTCCACATCCTCTCCAGCACCTGTTGTTTCCTGACTTTTTAATGATTGTCATTCTAAGTGGTGTGAGATGGTATCTCTTTGTGATTTTGATTTCCTTTTCTCTGATGGCTAGGGATGATGAGCATTTTTTCATGTGTCTGTTGGCTGCATAAATGTCTTCTTTTGAGAAGTGTCTGCTCATATCCTTTGCCCACTTTTTTATGGGGTTGTTTGTTTTTTTCTTGTAAATTTGTTTGAATTCTGTGTAGGTTCTGGATATTATCCCTTTGTCAGATGAGTAGATTGCAAAATTTTTCTCCTATTCTGTAGGTTGCCTGTTCACTCTGATGGTAGTTTTTTTTGTTTGTTTGTTTTTGTTTTTTTTTTTTTTTTTTTTTTTGCTGTGCAGAAGCTCTTTAATTAGATCCCATTTGTCAATTGTGGCTTTTGTTGCCATTGCTTTTGGTGTTTTAGACATGAAGTCCTTGCCCATGCCTATGTCCTGAATGGTATTACCTAGGTTTTCTTCTAGGCTTTTTATGGTTTTAGGTCTAACATTTAAGTCTCCAGTCCATCTTGAATTAATTTTTGTATAAGGCATAAGGAAGGGATCCAGTATCAGCTTTCTACTTATGGCTAGCCAGTATTCCCAGCACCATTTATTAAATAGGGAATCCTTTCCCCATTTCTTGTTTTTGTCAGGTTTGTCAAAGATCACATGGTTGTAGATGTGTGGTATTATTTCTGAGGGTTCTGTTCTGTTCCACTGTTCTATGTCTCTGTTTTGGTACCAGCACCATGCTGTTTTGGTTACTGTAGCCTTGTAGTATAGTTTGAAGTCAGGTATTGTGATGCTTCCAGCTTTGTTCTTTTGGCTTAGGATTGTCTTGGCAATACGGGCTCTTTTTTGGTTCCATATGAACTTTAAAGTAGTTTTTTCCAATTCTGTGAAGAAAATCATTTGTAGCTTAATGGGGATAGCATTGAATCTATAAATTACCTTGGGCAGTATGGCCATTTTCATGATATTGATACATGAGCATGGAATATTCTTCCATTTGTTTGTGTCTTCTTTTATTTCATTGAGCAGTGGTTTGTAGTTCTCCTTGAAGAGGTCCTTCACATCCCTTGTAAATTGGATTCCTAGGTATTTTATTCTATTTGAAGCAATTGTGAATGGGAGTTCACTCATGACTTGGCTCTGTTTCTCTGATACTAGTCTGTAAGAAAGCTTGCAATTTTTGCACATTGATTTTGTATCCTGATACTCTGCTGACGTTGCTTATCAGCTTAAGGAGATTTTGGGCTGAGATGATGGGGTTTTCTAAATATACAATCATGTCATCTGCAAACAGGGACAATTTAACTTCCTCTTTTCCTAACTGAATACTCCTTTTTTTTTTCTCCTGGCTGATTGCCCTGGCCAGAACTTCCAACACTATGTTGAATAGGAGTGCTGAGAGGGCATCCCTGTCTTGTGCCAGTTTTCAAAGGGAATGCTTCCAGTTTTTGCCCATTGAGTATGATATTGGCTGTAGGTTTGTCATAAATAGCTCTTATTATTTTGAAATACGTTACATCAATGTCAAAGTTATTGAGAGTTTTTAGCATGAAGGGCTGTTGAATTTTGTCAAAGTCCTTTTCTGCATCTATTGAGATAATCATGTGGTTTTTCTCTTTGGTTCTGTTTATATGCTGGATTACGTTTACTGATTTGCATATATTGAACCAGCCTTACATTTCAGGGATGGATGAAGCCCACTTGATCATGGTGGATAAGACTTCTGATGTGCTGCTGGGTTCGGTTTGCCAGTATTTTATTGAGGATTTTTGTATCGATGTTCATCAGGGATATTGGTCTAAAATTCTCTTTTTTTGTTGTGCCTCTGCCAGGCTTTGGTATCAGGATGATGTTGGCCTCATAAAATGAGTTAGGGAGGATTCCCTCTTTTTCTATTGATTGGAATAGTTTCAGAAGGAATGGTACCATTTTGTACCTCTGGAAGAATTTGGCTGTGAATCCGTCTGGTCCTGGACTTTTTTTGGTTGGTAGGCTATTAATTACTGCCTCAATTTCAGACCCTGTTATTGGTCTTTTCAGGGATTCAACTTACAATCACACCTGCAGGAAAGTCCAAGGATGAGGTTAGAAATTCCATATGTGCCCAGGTTCTAGGCATGAGAGTCAACACCTGCTGGATGTTGGATCTATTTATTTATTTGTTTGTTTTTGTTTGTTTGAGATGAAGTCTTACTCTTGTCCCCAGGCTGGGGTGCAATGGCGTGATCTCAGCTCACTACAACCTCCACTTCCCGGGTCCAAGAGATTCTCCTGTCTCAGCCTCCAGAGTAGCTGGGATTACAGGCGCCTGCCACCACACCTGGCTAATTTTTGTATCTTTAGTAGAGACGGGGTTTCACCACATTGGCCAGGATGGTCTTGAACTCCTGACCTCCAGTGATCCGCCCACCTCACCCTTTCAAAGTGCTGGAATTACAGGCGTGAGCCGCCGTGGCCAGCCTTGGATGTTGGATCTAAGTGTGTGAGTCACAGTCTCAATGGTTGACAGAATTTTTGCAAGCGAGCCACAATGTATTCTGCAGACTTGTCCTTTCAGTGCAGTCACAGCCTCACATGTGTGCTGAATCTTGGTCTGGGGGTCACCAACCCACCTGTGGACCAGATCCACATATGAGAGTCAATTCTCTAACTTTTGACAGCCTCTTTGTGTGATATTCAGAACCTCGACAGTGGGATGTATTTATGTGGGAGAAGGACAATCTTTACTGCTGCCTGGGTGTGCATTCGAGAAACACTGTCTCACCTGTGTGCTGTGTTCTCTTATGACACTCTCTGTGTCATAAGATTTGGCAACATTCTACAAACGGCTGGATAAAATAAAGCAGAGTGTGCCGTTCAGCGCGGCCGCCATGTATGTCTTGTCCTGTGTTGTCTTGTGTGTTCATTCCTTTGTTTAGGAAACACGCGGACCCCAACAAAGGGGAGTATTACAGCCCTACCCCTTGAGTGAAACTGTAGGTCTTTTTATTTTTACCTCAGTCTGGTTCATGGTATGTTTTTTATTTTAAGAGAATGCAATTTTTTTTGTTGTTGTTTGTTTTTTCCAGAAAAATTTCCCTCACAGCAATGATTGCCAATGCCAAGGCACCTAGCACAGTGCCTTGCTCAGTGGGTACTCAGTATATATGGAACTGGGTTGATTGAGGCACAAAACCAACAGCAAGATTGGTTCAGTGAAGAAGAATAGTTTAGTAATACTGGTTAGACTAAAAGGCCATGACTTAGCAGCAAACATTTTTACATTCATTTGAGAAATAATTTACAATTAGGTCACCAAAAAATGTTAATTTACAGTGGTGGCATTTAAGCTTGGCTGCACTCTGTCATCACCTATACAGATTAAAATCACACTGTTGCTCAGGTTCAACTCAAGCAATTCTGATTTAATTAGGGTGAGGCAACCTGTGTTTAGGGGATTTTTTAACACCACCCCACCCCTCTCTGCCTTGCCCCAAGTGATTTTTAACGTGCAGTCTGGGATGTGAACAATTTGTTCAGGGTGAGGGATGGATTCACTGTGTGTGATTTCCATATGTGCTGCTGAGATTTGCCCCATGGCTGCTTCTGACTTTGGGATCTTGAAAAACAGCACTGCCATTCTAAAAATCAAAAGACAACTTCAGGATGTACTCAAATACTTTGCTAAATTGCAACAGAATAAAATGTCTTCTTAGCAGATCCGTCTATAGCCACTTGAATTCAAAGTAAGAGATTGTTTTAGGCACAGTAGTTTTAGTAAGTGTTGAAAATCATAAATAGCCTACACATATCAAGAAACTATTTTAATCCTTTGACATATTTGACAGGCTTTTCTAAATCAAATTTTAGCTTACAAATTGTCTCTCTTTTTTTTTTTTTTCTATTGCCCTGGCTGGAGCACGGTGGTCTGATCTTGGCTCACTGCAACCTCTGCCTCCCAGGTTCAAGCAATTCTCCTGTCTCAGCCTCCCAAGTAGCTGGGATTACAGGTGTGCGCCACCATGCCTGGCTAATTTTTGTATTTGTAGTAGAGACAGGGTTTTGCCATGTTGGCCAGGCTGGTCTTGAACTCCTGACTTCAGGTGATCTACCTGTCTCTGCCTCCCATTAAGTGCTGGGATTATAGGCATGAGCCACAGCACCCAGCTGAAAAATTGTGTCTTTTTTGACCCCTAACTTTTGGATACTATAGAGCACCAATGCCAATGCAGCACATAAAAGAATGATAAACAGAATTATTTTTTGTGTTGAATTACATGGAAAGCATTGTCAAAAATGTTTGATCTTCACCTTAATATTTTAATACATGTTATTAATGTTTATTTCATAATGTATGAAATTTCTTTTTTTTTTTTTTTTTTTTGAGACGGAGTCTTGCTCTGTCGCCAGGCTGGAGTGCAGTGGTACAATGTTTGCTCACTGCAACCTCTGCCTCCCGAGTTCAAGTGATTCTCCTGCCTCAGTCTCCCAAGTAGCTGGGACTACAGGCACACGCCACCACACCCAGCTAATTTTTTTTTGTTTTTTTTTGAGACGGAGTCTCCATCTGTCACCTAGGCTGGGGTACAGTTGTGAGATCTTGGCTCACTGCAACCTCCGCCTCCAGGGTTCAAGTGATTCTCCTGCCTCAGTCTCCCGAGTAGCTGGGATTACAGGCCCATGGTACCACACACAGCTAATTTTTGTATTTGTAGTAGAGATGGGGTTTCACCATGTTGGTCAGGCTGATGAACTCCTGTCCTGACCTGGTTTTGAACTCTTGAGCCTGCCTCGGGCTCCCCAAGTCCTGTGATTACAGGTGTGAGCCACCGCACCCAGCCTAATTTTTGTATTTTTAGTAGAGGTGGTGTTTCACCATGTTGGCCAGGATGGTCTTGATATTTTGACCTTGTGATCCACCCGCCTTGGCCTCCCAAAGTGCTAGGATTATAGACGCGAGCCACTACACCTGGCCAATGTATGAAATTTCTAAAAATCTAATATATTGGATTATATGCTAATTGTCATAATTATGGTTATTAGGATAAATAATTATAGGCTGAAGATACAATCCATTTATTTTTATTTGTTTCTTTATAACCTTTTTTTTTTTTTTTTAAGACGGAGTTTCACTGTTGTTGCCCAGTCTAGAGTGCAATGGTGTGATCTTGGCTCAGTCCAACCTCCGCCTCCCAGGTTCAAGTGATTCTTCTGCCTCAGCCTCCCAAGTAACTGACATTACAGGCATGCATCACCATGCCTGGCTAATTTTTGTATTTTTAATAGAGAAGAGGTTTCACCATGTTGATCAGGCTGGATGGTCTCCAACTTCTGACTTAGGGTGATCTACCCACATTGGCCTCCCAAAGTACTGGGATTACAGGCATGAACCACCATGCCCAGCCTCTTTATAACCATTTTAAGTCATTTCCATAGTTAATGGTCTAATTCTAATGTAGTTTCTCAAAACTCCAAAAGCTTGCGAAATTGTGAAGTATTGTGTCTTTAAGGAGGTTTATGAAAATATGAGTAAAGTCAAGTATAGGTTTCTGATCAGTTTAGGATTTTATTGTTTGGACTGGGTAAGGTTTGTGAGAATCCTAATGAAGAGATTGAGTCTTATAAAACTGCTAACCCAAGCAAAACAAAGATTAATTAAATATTAGAAAAATATTCTGCCACATATTATGTTAAATCAGCCAGTACTGAAATTTTTTAGATATGCCGTTTGAATTAACTCTGTGGCCTAAGTCAAATTACCTATGAAAACCCCTTAGTCATCAGTGCTATGCACCTAAATTGGAGAAACACATCTGGTATTTAAGAGGACAGATTTAATGTTAAATGTGGACTCTTGAAGAATCCAGACAGCCAACAGCCACTTGTTCATTCCTGACTTCTTAAAGCTTCCATTATTAACAGCTCTGCATTCCATTACTCACCACAGAAGAGATAAAATAATCTAAATTAAATATAAATTAAGTGTGTGTCTGTTTGTGTGTGGTGACCCTTCTAAATTACTAAAACAGATTAATACCAACTTTTTTTGTCAAACATATAATCCCACATTTCTGTTACCTGATGAGCCATTTAAACATTTATGCAGAATTTTTTTTTTTTTTTTTTTTTTTTTTTTTTTTTTTTTTTTTTTTTTTTTGAGACGGAGTCTTGCTCTGTCGCCCAGGCTGGAGTGCAGTGGCGCGATCTCGGCTCACTGCAAGCTCCGCCTCCTGGGTTTACGCCATTCTCCTGCCTCAGCCTCCTGAGTAGCTGGGACTACAGGCGCCCGCCACCGCGCCCGGCTAATTTTTTGTATTTTTAGTAGAGACGGGGTTTCACCGTGGTCTCGATCTCCTGACCTTGTGATCCGCCCGCCTCGGCCTCCCAAAGTGCTGGGATTACAGGCGTGAGCCACCGCGCCCGGCCCAGAATTTTTTTTTTTTTTGCCATTTTTAATGCATGCTTTCTTGTATAAAAGTTTTCTCATTCAAGAGGGTTGATGTTATAACAGTAACTTAAAGGATATTAGGATACCTGTTTTCTCATGGAACATTTCTGAAAATATCTTCAATGATAAAGATACTTATTTCTCTAGACAAGTTCTAAAACTGTTAAACAAGATAGTCTGGGCGTGGTGGCTCGAGGCTGTAATCACAGCACTTTGGGAGGCCGAGGTGGGTGGAACACTTGAGGTCGGGAGTTCGAGACCAGCCTGACCAACATGGTGAAACCCCGTCTCTACTAAAAAATACAAAAAATTAGCCAGGCATGGTGGTGCATGCCTCTAGTCCCAGCTACTTGGGAGGCTGAGGCAGGAGAATTGCTGGAACCCAGGAGGCAGAGGTTTCAGAGAGCCAACATCACACCACTGCACGCCAGCCTGGTGACAGAACAAGACTGTCTCAAAAAAAAAAAAAAGAGAGAGAGAAGATATTATAGATACAGTAGTATTGAGCAAAGCCAACTAAATTGACTGGATTGCTTTTGTAATTGCAGATTGATGACATATCAGATCCATTTAGAGTGGAAAAAATATGTTGGACATTTAAAAATAGTAATTGAAAGGCCTATGCACCTAAGAGAACCTCATGTATATTCTGCTACTGAAATCTAATATTACTAAATTCAACAAGGCTTTAATGCATTATGACAAAGCATATGAAAGCCTTAATAGTCTACTGACTGAGCACACTAAAACCCCTTTTTATCTAGAACCCAGAGATTGAGTCTGCCTGCCATCTACACTGAAGCAAGACTTCAAGACTTTGAGCACTGGGTTGATAATCTCACAACTTAGAAGGGCCCCTCTAAACTCTTTAATTGTAAACCCATAGGAGATCTTAAAGTAAAGCTAACCAGAAAGGCTTCTCCTAAAAAGCAGATGGACACCTTTATGTAGATAGCTTTTTTTATAAGATCAAAAATCAAGACACATCTGCTATCATGATACTCTTAGTTAAGTCTGTTTATGGCTCTACAAGCAATAGAAATTAAAAAAGCATCTTTTGTGTGCACTCATTGGCTATACTTATATGTAGAGAAATTTGCAGCCAACATATATGCAAAAACATAACATCTTTTATACGTAAAAAAATGAAAGGCAGGCCAGGCACGGTGGCTCACGCCTGTAATCCCCAGCACTTTGGGAGGCAGAGGCGGGCAGATCATGAGGTCAGAAGTTCGAGACCAGCCTGACCAACTAGTGAAACCCTGTCTTTGCTAAAAATACAAAAATTAGCTAGTGTGGTGGTGCACTCCGGTAATCCCAGCTATTCAGGAGGCTGAGACATGAGAATCGCTTTAACCCGGGAGGCAGAAGTTGCAGTGAGCTGAAATCACACCACCACACTCCAGCCTGGGTGACAGAGTGAGACTTTGTCTCAAAAAATAGAAAAGAAAAAAAAAAAGGAAGGCCAGTGTGGATGAAAAATTTTTGTGGGACATTTGTTGTCTCATAATATCAGAACCAGAATATATGTCCACTGCTCTTAACCTGTTTCACAAGTTAAAGAGAACTTATTCAAAATAGGTTAAAGAGCATTGCCAGGATGCCATTTCTTTTTAAATGGGCATCCTTTGATAGGTCTTTTTTTCCCCCTGATTTAGAGTAAATGAGGCAATGGTTACAAATTTATCCCCTATCATAGGGCTTTATAGCAGATTACACTGTAAAGGCTATGGTTACACAGTAGACTTTACATTTTTTACTAAAGTTGTGCTGAATAATAGCATTTCTTTGGATTACTTAACTGTATAAATAGAGAAGTGTCTGCATTTGCCAATACTTGTAGTTGCACATGGAGAAATGTATTGGGTATTACAGAGACGCAGTTGCAGGGGATTAATGAACAGGCTGTTGGATTAAAATAAGTAGACTATAACTAATTATTTGATCTATTTAATGTTGATGGTTCATTAGGACCCTGGCTAAAAAGCATGTTTCAAACTTGGTATTATCCTCCTGATAGTCAATATAGTAGTCTCTCTGCTGCACTGTATTCTCTCAAAATTTGTAAATGTTTGCCTGCAGTCATCTGTAGAATATCAAATTTTCACTCCTTAACTGGAATGACAGAAACTCAAAGACATATGTGACTCTGACAAAACCATAACCTGTGAATGATATAAGAACAAAGACCCTAAATAATGGAAACAGAGTGATACTAAGGCCCTGAGTTTTGGATACACTGTGCACTGTTGACAATTTTTTGAACAAAATTATTAGAGGCCATCATTCTGGACTGAGCTTGTGCACTAGGTCCAAACAGAAAAAAACAAACCAAAATGAGTCACTCATGCTAACTGTGACATAATCAAACTGAAAATTTAAGGAAATAGGTAGATTCTAATACAGGCCAGGTTTTGTTTTTCTTCTGTAAACAGCAGATTTCAACACAAGGAGTTTCCCTCTGCTCAAACCTTTAAAAATAATAATAAAATAATAACCTGAATTTCTTGATTTCACTTTACAAAACCCGCAGTTCTGCTGTTTCACAGTGGCATCTGAGACCAGGTGCATTTTTTATTTTGACACAGTGTTATCAATGTCTAAAGTTTTGGTCTATCAAAATTGAGAAGATGATCAAAAAAGGAGAAGTTGTTTAATTATACTCTAAATTAGCTACCCCCTTTCATTTTTAAGTTTGGTCAAAATGTTTTGTTGTTTTGTTTTGTTTATATAGTAAACTGAAACTTAACTGAATGTGTAAATAGACTGTACTCATTTTTGTACCAACCACTGTGTTTTGACCAACAAAAGGATGTCAAATGTTCAAACCATGTTTAAATAAGGAAAATCCCAAGCTGTAATCAATCTAGCTGTTCCTGTATTTCATTTCCATTTTCTGATGTCATGTGGCTTCTTCTGTCCATAAATCTTTCACCATAATGTGGCCATGCTGGAGTCTTTCAGAGTCTACTTTGGATCCACAGGCTACTCAATTTGCAAATCCCTCTTTGCCCAATAAAACTCTGTTAAATTTAGTTTATCTAAAGTTGTTTTTCTTTTAGAAGTTTTCAGATTTATTCTGTAATCAAAAATGAATAATCTATTGTTGGGCTTTGATTTTTGAAACTCATCCCTCAGCTATTTTTCCAAATTATTCTATGTCCTTTCAAAATGTTTCTACAATGTTTTTGAGATGGGGTCTCACTCTGTCACCCAGGCTGGAGTGTAGTGGTATAATCAGTTATGGCTTACTGCATCTTTTGCCTTCCATACTCAAGCCATCCTCCTGCCCTAGTCACTGAGTACCTCGGACTACAGGCATGCAACATCATGCTTGGCTGATTTTTTTTCATGAAGACAGGATCTTACTATGTCACCCAGGCTGCGGTTGAACTGCTGAGCTCAAGTTATTCTCCCATCTCAGCATCCCAAAGTGCTAAAATTACAGGTGTGAGCCACCATGTGCTTCTGCAATTTCTTGACAGGATTATTTCCAATAATAAACAGTACTATGTGGGCACAAATCTTAAAAAAAAAAAAAATCTGTCTTCTATTGCAGAAGTGTCACTTTCCAGAATTTCAAGGGTCTGTAGCAGTTACTCTAGTAATATAGTTTGATCTGTGGAGGTGGGTGAGCTTTGGAGTCAGAATTTATCCTGAGGTTCAGCCCAGCCAATTAGTATTTTTGGGTCTTTGGACAAGTTCCTTGATGTGAAAGAGTTGTATAAACCACATATGCAAAAAAAGGCAGAATGATACTAATTGCAGAAATTGTAGCAATTTTTCATCCCTCCTATATCCTTTGCCAGGTGCTTTTACAGCTGTTCCCATTGAGATATGGAATCTGTTTTCCAAACCCTAGATACGGCTGACCTTATTTCCTCAGGACAGTAGAAATCTGTGAACATGACCGTGTGCTAGTTTGGGGGCTAGGCTCAAATGGTCTTGAATACTTCTGTTTTTCTTTCAGAATGCTGCCATCTCCACGAACAAAGCACATGTTAGCCAGCTGGAGGATAATATAACATGGGGGAGTAGGGGAGAGAAGCAAAGTGCCTCTGTTGACTGCCCCAGAAGCAGAAGCTCATCCCCAGAAACAGAAGATCACCCCCAGAAGCACAGCTGCCTAGTCAACAAGCAGCTGATGATACATGTCTGAAGGAACTCAGCTGGGACCAGAAGAACGGCCCCAGTGAGCCCAGCCTAAATGACTGACCATCTCAATTATGACCTAATAAGTTTTGGATGGCTGGTTATGCTGCAATAGCTAACTAATACATGCACCCAATGCAGATACGTGCCATGGTTTAATGACAGCTTGGTTACTAGTTACCTTCTAACAGTGGGCTCCATAAAGATACTAATATTTTCCCCTGATTTAAAGTTAGATGTGTTGAAGATAATGTTGAATAATGCTGCAACACATATAGACATGTATGCATGTGATTGGTCCTTACACAGTTCCCCACACACAGGAGAAAACGTAAAACCACAGCCTGACACTTAGGGCCAAGTTGAAATAGCAAAATAATTTTGCCTTTAATCTGTTTTCTTCATATCTAACATTGGAGGTCAAGACTGTGGACAGATCTGAAGACACATAGTTTTCTTCCCCTGTGGCCCCATCATCTTTTGTTCAGTGATCTCTGGAAGAAAGGTCGTCAACAGGTAGTGATCTACCTGTGGTTATTTAATTCTGCTCCTTCCTTCCTTCCTTCTTTCCTTCCTTCCTTCCTTCCTTCCTTCCTTCCTTCCTTCTTCCTTCCTTCTCTCTTTCTTTTCTTTCTCTCTCTTTCTCCCTTCCTCCATTCCTTCCTTTCCTTCTTTCTTTTCTTTCTCTCTCTTTCTCCCTTCCTCCATTCCTTCCTTTCCTTCTTTCTTTTCTTTCTCTCTTTTTCTTTCTTTCTTTCCCCTCCCTCCCTCCCTCCCTCCCTTCCTTCCTTCCTCCCTTCCTCCCTCCCTTCCTTCCTCCCTCCCCCCCCTCCATCTCACTCTGTCACCAGGCTGGAGTGCAGTGGCATGATCTCGGCTCATTGCAACCTCCACCTCCCGGGTTCAAATGATTCTCCTGCCTCAGCCTCTGAGTAGCTGGGATTACAGACACAGTCCACTACGCGCAGCTACTGTTTTTTATTTTTATTTTTAGTAGAGACGGGGTTTCACTTGATGGCCAGACTGGTCTCAAATTCCTGACCTCAGATGATTCACCTGCCTGGGCCCCCCAAAGTGCTGGGGTTACAGGCGTGAGCCACCGCGCGCAGTCTATATTCTTTTGATTTGTGAACATTCATATAGCATACTATTTATAAATGCATATGATCTTACACAGAAGGTTAAAGGCAATACCCTCTGGGGTGGGCCTGGCTCAGTTCAGGGAGGAAGCTCTGCCTGGAAAGGCTGCGGCCTACCCTCTTGCTCTTCATTGGGCCCAGCATCTCATCACGTCTTCTGTCACTCAGGGCCGGAGGGGGCGGGGCCTTAAACGTTATCCAATCAGGGATAGGGACCGTCCAATCAGGCACGCAGCTGGAGCAGACAGGGCGGCTTCCGGGATTTGGCCCGGTCTTTGTCTCTCCCTGCAGCACAAGCGGCAGGCCTCGTCTGTCGTCTGCTTTGTGTACTCTGCTGCTAGAGGCCCAGCCTCTATAGCCCTGCGAACTGCGGGTATTGGGAGATCCACAGCTAAGACGCCAGTGCCCCCTGGAAGCCTAGAAATGGTGAGAGTGCCGATCTGACATCCCGAGAGAGGGAACGGGGCTGGTTGGAACCGGTGGGAAGTGGCTGTGGCCGGACTCAGGCCTCACCGCAGTCAGCTTCACAATCTGCACCCGAGTTCTTGCCCAGCTCTGCCTCAGTCCCCCTTCAGCCATAAGATGGCGGCTGCGCTGACAGCTGGGCCCGGGCGTCTTGTCTTCCCTGCAATGTGCGCCCTGGCCTGGAGCCCTCTCTGGGCAGCTCTGCACCCGCAGCGCCGCGTCTCTCCCAGATTGTGCAGGGACCAGGGAGGATCGTCAGGGGAGATTGTGCAGGTACCAGGGAGGATCGTCAGGGGAGAATCCTGACTCGGGATGCGGGTTCATGAATGGGAAGAGCTTTGGTCCATGGCGTTCCCAATTCCTCTTTCCTTCGTTAAAAATTTATGGGAGTCACCGCCAAAATATTAACGAATTTAATTAAAGAGTGATTCTAAAATTGTAGAGCACCCAGCTTTGGGGTGTAGTTATCCATGGGACGAGCTTGAAAGAAAGACTTTTGGAAGATACATGATGCAGAAACCCAAATTCAAAAATCGGTTAGGTACAGTTACATAGTTTCTAAATTAGCACCTATAGGGTACGCATTTTCTGATTATGTAATCAGAGCTTAATAGGCAGTTTATAGTTTGTTAAGCCTAAATTTTGTTTTCCCCAATATAGTAATTTACAAAGAAATATATTTGAGTTACATTTTTTTTTTTAAGTAGGAATCCAGGCATCGCAGCCACATACCTCGAATTGCCTGTTACTTAACTATATTCACACTGGACAGGGGACAGATCTTCTGCATTTTTTTTTCTTGTTTCTCAAACGGAGTCTCACATCTGCCCCTCAACCCCTCCAGCTTAATTCTGACTTGCAGTAAAATACTAAATTTCCAGTTTCTTCTGATTATCCCAAATGCCAACTTTCCTTCTCTAATTCACATTATTCACTATTTATCCTTTAGTGTAGACTTTTGATACTATATTTTATTTTTTGACAAACCATTGGGTGGGACATTTAAAAAGATTTGCTTTCTGTTTGTAAATATTGCCCTAGAAAATAAACCAAAAAATAATTCCCTGACACTGTATTGTAAAAAAATCTTTGTGCCTTTTGTCTTCCTGCACAGAGATGTTATGAAAATGTTTTGCAGTCAATTTTTTGTTTGTTTGTTTTTGTTTTTTAATCTTGATGGGCTGATGTATCCTCAGCCACCCTTCAGCTTTTTCCTGGTCCTGGTTTTCAGTACTGGCTGTGAATAAACCAGGGTACTCACCATGGCTATGTCTGCTAGAGTGTTTGGTGATTATTAGCTTCTGGGTCATTTTTTCTCACAGGACAAGAAGAGGTATGAAGTGCAGTCTCTCAGGAGAGCAGATGGATGCCCTGGGGCTAAGAGGAATCTACTGGTGTACTCTTGCTTTGAAAAGCTAACCACTTGAGACATTAAGATTGTCTTCACCCAACCTAGCTTCCCTTTCTTAGAGACACATTTCAGGTCAGCCAATCTTATGCTGGTATTGAGGGAAAAACAGAAATGATTTCTGCCCCTTGGATTCTCTGAGATTCCTGAAAAAAATAGTATCCTGAAAGACAAAAAATAAAAAACAAAAGCAACCTGACCCCAGTGAGATGGTGCAAAAAAAACTTGCAAAGTAAAATGCACTTGGGGCACTTAGCGGGGACATACTGCAGTGTCTCCTGAGAGGGCACAAAAGAGGTGAGTTTCAAAAATAATTAATCATACATTTCAGTTGTTTGAAATTCTCGTTTATGTTTCTCTTTTTCTGTAAGGTTTTTTTTTCTTGTGGGAGGGGTGGGCTGGGTGGTTTCGAATAGGATTTCAAGACTTAGCTTTTAGAATGCTATCAAATAATAGGTAAAATCTCTATGCCATTTTGGCTGTAGAAACTGCATGCATTTTGCTGGGAGCAGTGGCTCACTCCTGTAATCCCAGCACTTTGGGAGGCCCAGGCGGGCAGATCACGAGGTCAGGAGATCGAGAGCATCCTGGCTAACACAGTGAAACCCCGTCTCTACTAAGAATACAAAAAAATTAGCCGGACTTAGTGGCGGGCGCCTGCAGTCCCAGCTACTCCAGAGGCTGAGGCAGGAGAATGGCGTGAACTCGGGAGGCGGAGCTTGCAGTGAGCCAGGATCGCGCCACTGCTCTCCAGCCTGGGCGACAGAGCGAGACTCTGTCTCAAAAAAAAAAAAAAAAAGAGAGAAAATGCATAACTTTTATAAGAAAATATTGTAGATAATGGGCGAGTTACAAGATTTTTTTTTTTTTTTTTTTTTTTTTGAGACAGAGTCTGGCTCTGCCGCCCAGGCTGGAGTGCAGTGGCCGGATCTCAGCTCACTGCAAGCTCCGCCTCCCGGGTTCACGCCATTCTCCTGCCTCAGCCTCCCAAGTAGTTGGGACTTACAGGCGCCCGCCACCGCGCCTGGCTAGTTTTTTGTATTTTTTAGCAGAGACGGGGTTTCACCGTGTTAGCCAGGATGGTCTCGATCTCCTGACCTCGTGATCCGCCCGTCTCGGCCTCCCAAAGTGCTGGGATTACAGGCTTGAGCCACCGCGCCCGGCCGCGAGTTACAAGATTTATGAAAACGTCAGTTGTTATTTTTGCAGGGCAAATTTGTGACGGAATATCTCTGTTCTATATCCTGTTTTCTTAATTTCTGAGTTTAATGCTAAATTTTATAAAAAGAAAAAGAATCATCTGCAAACAGAGATTGTTTGATTTCCTCTCTTCCTGTTTGGATGCATTTTCTTTCTTTCTCTTGCCTGAATGCTCTGGCCAGGACTTCCAATTTTATGTTGAATAGTAGGGGTGAGAGGACGCATTCTTCTCTTGTGCCAGTTTTCAAGAAGGAATGCTTCCAGCTTGTGTCCATTCAGTATGTTGGCTGTGGGTTTGTCATAGATAACTCATTATTTTGAACTATTTACCTTCAATGCCAAGTTTGTTGAGGGTTTTAAACGTGAAGGATATTAACTTTTATTGAAAACTTTTTCTGTATCTATTGAAATAATTTTGTGGTTTTTATCTGTAGTTTGTTTATCTGATTAATCACACATACTGATTTGTGTCTGTTGAACAAACCTTGCATCCCAGGGATACAATCTACTTGATCATAGTGAATTAGCTTTTTAATGTGCTACTGGATTTGGTTTGCTAGTATTTTGTTGAAGATTTTTACATCAATGTTCATCAAGGATATTAGCCTGAAGTTTTCTTTTTTTGTTTTATCTCTGCCAGATTTTGGTATTAGAATGATGCTGTTGCTGGGAGCAGTGACTCATGCATGTAATCCCAGCACTTTGGGAGGCTGAGGTGGGTGGATCACGAGGTCAAGAGATGGAGACTATCTTGACCAACATGGTGAAACCCTGTCTCTACTAAAAAACAAAAAATAGCTGGGTGTGGTGGCGCACGCCTGTAGTCCCAGCACTTTGGGAGGCTGAGGCGGTAGAATCGCTTGAACCTTGGAGGTGGAGGTTGCAGTGAGCCCAGATTGCGCCACTGCACTCCAGCCTGGCAACAGAATGAGACTCCATCTCAAAATATAAATAAATAAATAAATAAATAAATAAATAAATAAATAAATAGAATGATGCTGTTTTTACATAATGAGTTGGGGAGGAGTCCCTTCTCAATTTTTTAAAATAGTTTTATAAGATATAATACTGGTTTTTCTTTGTACATTAGTTAGAATTCAGCTGCGAATCTGTCTGGTCCTGGATTTTCTTTCTTTCTTTTTTTCCCAGATGGAGTCTCGCTCTGTTGCCCAGGCTGAAATGCAGTGGTGGGATTTCGGCTCACTGCAGCCTCTGTCTCCCAGGTTCAAGCAGTTCTCCTGCCTCAACCTCCCGAGTAGCCAGGACTACAGGCCAGTGCCACCATGCCCGGCTAATTTTTGTATTTGTAGTAGAGACAGTATTTCACAACATTGGCCAGGCTGGTCTCGAACTCCTAACCTCAGGTGATCCTACCACCTCTGCTTCCCAAAGTGCTGGGATTACAGGCATGAGCCAGCATACTCGGCCAGTCCTGGGCTTTCTTTTGGTTGGTAGTCTGTTTACTACTATTTCAATTTTGGAGCTTGTTATTGGTCTATTTGCTGATTCATTTTGTTGTTTTTGTTCAGTTATGGGAAGATGGATTTTTCCAGAAATTTATCCATTTTTTTTTTAAGATTTTCTAGTTTGCATAGAGATGTTTATAGTAGACTTCAATACTTATTCACATTTTTGTGGGGTCAGTGGTAATGTCCCTTTTGTCATTTCTAATTGTGTTTATTTGGATCTTATTTTTTCACTAATCTTATTAGTGGTTTATCTTATTAACTTTTTCAAAAGATTTAACTCAATAGATTTCTTATTTCTATGACTTTTCATGTCTAAATCTCCTTCAGTCCAGATCTTCTTGTCTTCTGCTAGCTTAGGAGTTGGTTTTCTCTTGTTTCTTTCATTCTTTTATTTATGATGTTAGGTCGTTATATTGACGTCTTTCTAACTTTCTGATGTGAGCATCAAAAAGTGCTATAGATTTCCCTCTTACCACTGTCTTAGCTGTGTTGCAGATTCTAGTATGTTGTATCTTCATTCCCGTTTGTTTCAAAAAACTTCTTAATTTCTACCTTAATTTCATTATTTATTCAAAAGTCATTCACATGCAGATTCTTTAATTTCCATGTAATTGTATAATTTCAAGTCATTTTCTTGGTGTTGAATTATATATTTATCAAGTTGTGGCCTAAGAATATGTTTGGTATGATATGGGGATTATTAAATTTGCTGATAATTGTTTTATTTCTGATTGTGTGGTCAGTTTTAGAGTATTTGACACGTGGTGGTGAGAAGAATGTATACTGTGTTGATTTCAGATGGAGAATGTTGTAGATGTCTATTAGGACTATTTGGTCAAGGGTTTAGTTCTGATATCTCTGTTAATTTTCTGTCTCGATGATCTGTCTAATAGTGTATGTGGGGTGTCATAGGAGTCAGAATCTAAGTCTCTTCATAGTTCTCTAAGAACTTTTTTGTGTGTGTTTGTGATGGAATCTCACTCTGTCACCCAGGCTAGAGTGTCGTGGCGCGATCTCAGCTCACTGCAACCTCTGCCTCCTGAGTTCAAGAGATTCTCCTGCTGCTTCAGCCTCCTGGGCAGCTGGGATGACAGGAGCGTGCCACCACGCCCAGCTAATTTTTGTATTTTTAATAGAGACCAGGTTTCACCATGTTGGTCAGGCTGGTCTTGAACTCCTGACCTCATGATCCACCTGCCTCAGCCTCTCAAAGTGCTAGGATTACAGGCATGAGCTGCCATGCCCAGCAGAACTCATTTTATTCATTTGCATGCATGGATTTTTAATAGCTTTTTTTCTGTCTGCTTTTTTTTCATAAACATTCTTTCAAGTGCACACAGTATGCCCAAGGCTACATCTTAGATGTCTGCATCCAGTGTCTACTGATATTCAGATGTCAAGTGTTCAAGAACATGTCCAGAGACTTGGCTGTTGTAGAAAAAATTATAAATTAAAGATAAGAGGCTTTATTCTCTTACCTGAAAGTAAAGGAGGATATTTCATTAATCTCTCTCTCTTTTTAAAAAAAAAAAAAAACATTTAGATTACACGTAGATAGTTTTCTCTGCTTTTTGGAAATATATGTAAATCATAGTAACAGCTATATAAACCTTTTGTTATTCTTTCTGACTCAGAATTGTCTTCATCTAGGACCTCAGAACCATTGCTTTGTTTTTGCTTTGGCAAAGGTTTTTTTGTTTGTTTGGTTGGTTTTTTGTTTGTTTGTTTTTTAGTCTTTTAAAATAGACACAAATTTGTTTAAAGCTTTTTTTTTAAGACAGAGTTTCACTTTTGTCACCGAGGCTGAAATAAAATGGCACGATCTCAGCTCACTGCAACCTCCACCTCTCAGTTCAAGTGATTTTCCTGCCTCAGCCATTCAAGTAGCTGGGATTAGAGGCTCCTGCCACCACCCCTGACTACTTTTTTGTATTTTTAGTGGAGATGGGGTTTTGCCATGCTGGCCAGGTTAGTCCCAAACTGCTGACCTTAGGTGATCCACCCGCCTTGGCCTCCCAAAGTGCTGGGATTACAAGCATGAGCCACCACACCTGGCTGTTTAAAGCTTACTTTAAGAGCACACAAAAGTTGAGCACAAAGATAAGATTAAATTTTGCAACACAGAATGATAAAGAATTAAAAGGATACTCAGTAAATTTTGTTGACAGAAAACTGATTATCCAAGGTAATTATCTCGTATTTACGGACTGAAATACTTACACTGCAAAGGCAAGAACAGTTCAGTTTATTCACTAAATAGTGGAGTCTGTAGCTGTACCTTGGTTTCTGTTACTTCAGTACAATTAGTATAGTTAGGTATAGTGTTTGTAGACAACTTGCATTCACATAAATTAGATAACATTTTGTACAATAGTATGAATAGAAGGCCACAATATTTGAATAAATCCCTTAATTAGTCATTTTAATATTGTTATTTATACTCTTGAACTATAAAGTGTTTTAACTGAATTATGGTTATTGATATTTTTAAAGTTCTACATACATTATGACAAGTACTTTAAAATTATTATACTTAGATATTTATAGCTAATATCCAAAGAAAATTCACTACAAAATTGTTATAGTAGATATTAGTTTGACATGCTTATTAATTTATCCAATAGGGATAATTATAGGTAAACATGGTTTGTGTCTTTCATTTCACTAAATTCGAATGCTGCTATTACAGGACAAATAAACATGATGGGTGATGTGACGACCCAAAACCATAATAACTCTTCAGTTAGCTATGTTGCAAGCTCAAATATATTCCACTGTATAACAAAGTCAGATTCCAGTTTTTCATGAAAAAGTGCTGGTGAAAATTGTCAGATGTATTCCAGTATAGATCCCCAATTCACCGGTTAGGAGATGGGAGGGCAGAAGACATGAAAAAGAACCCTTGTAAAATCATGCTGAGAGCATGCCTTTTTTTTCATAATGCTCATGTTTCTCATGCTGACATGCTGAGAGTAGCTGTGCATTCTGAGTGTTTTGTGAAAAATTCCTTTTGGGGGACTATCTTCTGACCAAGTTTGTTAGTCTTACATCTAATCTGAGTTTTTTCTTGAAGATGCCTTTAACTTATTTTTTCTTTCAATATAATCTTGCTCAGATTGAGAGCTGTTTTTCTCTCCAGTGCTTTGGGTGTCTGTTTCAGAAGCCCTGTTAGTATCCCATGGTCTCTATGAATGAGATGGGTTGTCACACGGAGAATTCTTGGAGCTATCTCTATCTGGATTCATGCTGGAAATCTAGCAGTATTTTTTTTTTTTTATGTCACCATTATAAATAGAAACTGAGGCTGAAATACTGCTCCCATTCCCATTACTGTGAAGGTGCAGTTCTTCTGAGAGTAAATTGTGAAGGAGCCTTGCAGGCTCTTCTCCCTGCAGCCCAAGCTTCACTCTCTGATGTGAGACTAGAATGCTGCTGTGGCATTGGGGTTCATGTAAGATGTGAGCTAGCAGCTTTGAGCTCTGTGTTATGGACTGTGTCTCAGTGGAAGTTGGTAGGCGTAAAGAGAGGACCCTGGCCATCAGGAGAACGCAAGCAGTGTGCTCGAACCCAGTCCTCGGGGAGTAAAGAGCCATTGCTTTAAAATGCATATAGCCAAAACCATAACACCCTATTCAACAATTTCAGTAGGAGAGTGAGAGCCTATCTTATCAGCAGGGTCCTGGCTTCAAGTTTCAAAATTACCTCCTGTCGTGAAAATGTAAAAGTTTATTTTGTTATTGCATAACCAATTAGCATACATGGATGGCCTCCCTAATTACCAGTGAATTTAGGATACATGACATCGTGCTGTAAATTCTTCTACTTTTGGACTAGTTATGGTGATTCTCTCTCTGTCTTTCCAATCTCTTAAGCAGATTCACTGTGATGCATGTCCTATTCTGGTTTAATTTTGTAATAAAACAGTATACTTTCTGTTCTATCATTGTGGAGTTTCTCTGGGGCTAGAGAAAGTTTTTATTTTATTGTTTCACAAACACTGTCTAGAATTACCAGAATTTCACCACATTGACCAGGCTGGTTATGAACTTGTGACCTCAAGTGATCCACCTGCCTCAGCCTCCCAAAGTGCTGGGATTACAGGTGTAAGCCATCACCCCAGCCACAAATTCACTTGTACCTGTATAGATTTCAGACAACTAGAATCTTTGTTCCCAGGTTAAAATCCTCAAGTTTGGTCCAAATAAACTGTCTACTTATATTCATGTTATGTCATCTGTTTTTCCATTTCTGTAAACTGTTATCTAGAAGAGCAGCTTCTGTGAGGGGACCTCTCTTTCAATTGTACTTTACTTGCTGTAACACCCAAAAATGCAGAGTGAGGTTAATCCCACCCAGAATCTGCACATAAGTTCTGTCCTCTGCCTGGGATTTACAAGACAGGCCAAGACTTTGGATTGAAAATGTACAGAAAACTAACTGGAGGCATTTTCTGCATTGTGAAATGTCAACACAGACATCTTGAAGCCTCCCTTTGAGAGTGTGGCTTTTTGAGCTCTTCATATCTAGTTCGGTGACCTGCTACATGTTCTACATTCTGTGAGAGGTTCCGAGAGTAAATAGAATCTGATGGCCAAATCTGTAAATGTAAAGAAGCATCTTAGGAGTGAAAGATCAAGGCCAGAAAGTATCCAGAGCCATAACCACAGCTACACCTACCAGTAAAATGCAAGACTTGAGTAGAGTATTCTTGTCCTTCCTGTTACTCAAGAGCTAGAATCAGGACAGGTGATCCAGGTTCTGGAGCTCCACGAGAGCAGTTCCATTTTTTATTTAGAATCAGCCTGTCTCTTCTGCCTGGTTTATCATTGGGCAGTCAACCTAGGGTAACTGAGAACCCTCTCACAATTACCTAGCCATCTTTGAAACATTTGAGAATACATGAATGAACTAAGGTGGTATATAATGCTTCTTTAAAACAAAATTTTAAAAAATTCAATAAAGGAAATCTTTATCTTGTTTGAACAATGCATTCTGAAAAGGTTAAACTTCAGAAATTATTTAAAGGTAAATAAGATTGGCATCCATAAGGAATACTATTTATAAAATAAATGCAGTTATAGAGGCTACTTTAAAGAAGAATAAAATTTGGACTTCTGAGTATGATGAGTGCACAATAATGGACCACTGTCTTGGGGAACACAGTTTGGCATTACAGCACACAGACTGGCATCGTCTGTACATGGCGTTGCTCCATTTTTCTCAGAAAAAGAGTAGGTCCATTTTGTCAGCTGTTTTTTATTTGTTCCCAGGGAGCATAAATGCTTAACATCATTAAGAAGACAAAAATAAAATCTGAAGGAGGACAGCCCTTTTCAACAGGAAGGCAGAATGTGGCTTATGTGTCTCTGTTTAGCACTGCCAGGCAGTTTGGCAGCAACTGTAGTTACCTTTTGCATGATTCAGTTCTAACTCTGCCAGTTCCAGTAATTTTTTCTGAATGCAGCCACGCTTCTTGTCTTAAAATCTATAAGTTCTTGTTTTGCAGACTGAGATTTTTTTTTTCAAATTTCTGACTACATAATTGTTAGAAAGTTTTAGCCAGCAGAACATTTTTATTTTTTGCTCTTGCTTTATCCAGTGCTTTATTAGCATTTTCATAATCCACTAGTGACCTAGACCTTCAATACAGGGATCCTTAGCAGCTTGAGTGTCTCTTAAGTAATATTTTTAAGGGTCAGAAAGTTCGAGGGCCTCATCAGCGGACACTCACGCTTCTATTTTTCTTGTTTCATCAAACATTTCTGAAACTTTGAGAAGAAACTTTCATATATCTGTAGAATCCTAAGTTCCTAAAGCATATAATGAAGAACCAATTCTATTGTAATCATCTACAGCACTTTTGTGGGATCGTCATTCTACCAGAGTTAACAGATGCATCCTTAACTCAATTATGATATTCTAAAAGAAATGTTCGTTCATGTTCAAAGAAATTATCTACATCCTTTACTCCTGAAACAATTACTCCATCTGCTGATTTAACCATGTTTTTAAAGAAATCTTCAAGTTTCTCTTTTTATTTGTCCTCGCACACTAAAATCTTGATTATATTGCAAGAAGACATGGAAATTTAAATATTTTCTCAAAATAGGATGTGCTGTCACATGATATAGGAACACTTCATGGATCGCAACTGTCTTCTTGAATATTCCCAAATATTCAGCTTCCAGTTCCTGTTTCATCTTTGTGAATTCTTCCTTTGTCATTGACCCTTCTTCTGCAAGCTTCTGTACTTTTTCCCTTGAAGCATCAAAATCAGGTCTTGGTGGTGCTGGTGAAATGATGTAACCTGCATAGTCTTCATTTATAACAAAGGAATCGTGACGCCAGATAAATTGCTTGTGTTGCTGAACAATAGAAAACTCATTTTGTTTAAAATTTGGCAATAAACTTTTTGTGTGAACAGTGAATTTTACTTTATCCCACTCACTAAGAGCATCAGAGATGTCCACCTGCAGAGGAGGATCACTTTGAAGATCTACATTTATTGCTTTAAGTCCACAGTTCTCTTCCCGAGAGGAAGTCAGGGCCATCATCCAGGTCTTCCATCATGGCTGCTCCCCAGGATGATAGTTTGTGTAACAAACAGAGATATTGTCAGATTACGTACATCCATATAGAATAGGACATGATAGTATGCACAGCATATGCATGTAAACTCCCAAAATGTGATGTGAAGGTTGGCCTAACCAATTACACTGCAGCGTATTGTACTGGCCTGCTGCTGGCCTACAGACTCCTCAATAGGTCAAGATCTGTGACCTATGACATGGACAAGATCTGTGAAGGCCAAGTGGAGATGACTGGCAATGAATACAATGTGGAAAGCACTGATGGTCAGCGAAGTGCCTTTACCTACTATTTGGATGTAGGCCTTCCCAGAACTACCACTGGCAATAAAGTTTTTGTTCCTGAAGAGAGCAGTAGATGGAGGCTTGTTTATCCTTCACAGTACCAAACAGTTCCCTAGTTATGATTCTGAAAGCAAGGGATTTAATGCAGTAGTACACCAGAAGCACATCATAGGCCAGATGTTGCAGATTACATGCACTACTTAGTGAAGGAAGATGAAGATGCTTACAGGAAATTGTTCTTGCAATACATAAACAAAAGCATAACTCCAGACATGAAGGAGATAGATAAGAAAACTCTTGCTGCTATGTGAGAGAATCCAGTCTATGAGAAGAAGCCCAGGAAAAAAGTTAAAAAGAAGTGGAACCGTCCCAAAATGTCCGTTGCTCAGAAGAAAGGTCAAGTAACTCAAAAGAAGGCAAGCTTCCTCAGAGCTTATGATTGGGCTTCTGAGAACTAAACCAAACAATTTTTAATGAGGCTTTTTCAGATGAAGAAAATAAACTTATTGACAGCAACATTTAAAAAGAAAAATTAAATTTATAAGCAGCAAAACATTCAAGAGATTACTTGGGTTCTCTTAAAGGCATTCAGTTTCAAAATGGAAACAGAGCATTAAAGTTTGGAAAATTTGCAGCCTGACAATGCAATAGAATAGAAAAGCTCATTTTTTGGAGGAGAAATATTAGCCAGCTGTGGGAAAAATGTCTCCAGGTCATGACAGAGATCTTCTCCACAGGCCCCTCCATCACAGGCCCAGAGGCCTAAAAGAAAAAGATGGCTTTATGGGTCAGGTCCAGGGCTTCCCTGCTCTGTGAAGCCTAGGGACTTGGTACCCTGTATTCCAGCCACTTCAGTCATGGCTAAAAGGGGCCAAGGTAGAGCTCAGGCTGTTGCTTCAGAGAGTGGAAGCCCCAAGCCTTGGCATCTTTTATATGGTGTTGAGACTGCGGGTTCATGGAAGTCAAGAATTGAGGTTTGGCATCCTCCACCTAGATTTCAGAGATATATGGAATGGATGTCCAGGCAGAAGGTTGCTGCAGGGGTGAAGCCCTCATGAATGAACATCTGCTAGGACAGTACAGAAAAAATGTGGGGTTGGAGCCCCCACACAGAGTCCTTACTGGGGCACTGCCTTGTGGAGCTTTGAGAAGAGGGCCATTGTCCTCCAGATTCCAGAATGGTAGATCCACTGACATCTTGCACCATGTGCCTGGAGAAGCCATAGACAAGTTCATGAAGGCAGCCAGGAGAGAGTCTGTACCCTGCAGAGCCACAGGGGTGAAGCTGCTCAAGACGATGGGAACCCACCTTTTGCATCAGCATGACTCAATGCAGAACATCAAGTCAGAGGAGATCATTTTGGAGCTTTAAGATTTGACGGTCTTGCTTGATTTTGGATTGCATGGGGCCAGTAGCCCCTTTGTTTTGGCCAATTTCTCCCCTATGGAATGACTGTATTTACCCAATGCTTGTACCCTCATTATATCAGGGAAGTAACTAACTTGCTTTTAATTTTACAGGCTCATAGGCAGAAGGGACGTACCTTGTTTCAGATAAGATATTGAACTGTGGACTTTTGAGTCGATGCTGAAATGAGTTAAGACTTTGGGGTACTGTTGGGAAGGTATGATTGGTTTTGCAATGCAAAGACATTAGATTTGGGAGGGGCCGGGGTGGAATGACATGGTTTGGCTGTGTCCCACCCAAATCTCATCTTGAATTGTCATTCTCACAAGTCATGGTGAAAACATGGTGGGAGATGATTCAATTATGGGAGTGGGTCTTCCCTGCACTGTTCTCGTGATAGTGAATGAATTTCAGAATATATGATGGTTGTAAAAATGGGAGTTTTCCTGCACAAGCTCTCTCTTTGCCTCCCGCTGTCCATGTAAAATGTGACTTGCTTCTCCTTGCCTTTTGCCACGATTGTGAGGCCTCCCCAGCCACATAGAACTGTAAGTTCATTAAATCTCTTTCTCTTCCCAGTCTCCAGTATGTCTTTATCAACAGTATGAGAACAGACTAATAAAACTAGCAACTGAATAAAAGGTTGAATTATGCATCATATAGTAGGTAAATAAATGTGTGCAAAAAACTTGGGCTTTATTTTGGCCATGTTCTTTATATTGTTGTGACTTTTGGTGTTTTTACCTGAAAGACTATTTCTGAACAGAAGAGTTGTTATTATTATTTGTATTTCTTTTACCTTACTAAAAACACATATTCATCTTTTAATAAAATTATCCTAGGAAACCTTAAATATTTGTTTAAATGGCTTATTAGTATATGATATGAAATTGACAGGAAAGTGGCTATAAAAGGTTTAAATTACACAAACTCTGAGATACAAATTTATCTTAGGTAAGCTTAGGAAAAACAAAACTGGAAATACCCACATTGGCATAGAGAACCAAATTCTAGCTAGGGTCCACTCCCTGTCCCAGTCCTGTTCAGATTCACTCCTTTTGAAGGTCTTATTTAGGTCTGGCCCTACCCTGGAGTCTCCCCTCACAGAACTGATTAGAAAAGATCAGTTTTGGGTGATGAATCCTGTTCCACTTTTAGAGCTGGTGCTCACAATTTTCTGAAACAGAAAAGCAATACATGAGAAATATAAAGCATGGATTTTAGAGTCTTTTTAAAATTATTAAAACCAGTGCTTGCAGAGACATTTTATTTAGCAACTTGTTTTCCATTCCTGCAGAGCTAGTAGTTGCTCCCCAAGCCACAAGAAGTAAATATAAACACAATAAAATTTCCTGTAAGTTATATTAAACTCTTCATTTCTCTATTCCTCTCATCTGTTTATGTTTAGCTTTTATTCTACACATTTTAAAAAATGGTCAATGACAGAGAAACAGAAAAAACATCTGGGTCATTTTTCTAAATACTGGGGATTATTGAACACTTAGTATCAATACACAGGGTGTTATTAAGATTAAATTCTGTAATGTGCTATCACAGTGCCCTGCAGCATCTTATTGAGCATGCAGTACTTGAATAATAAACATTGCATTACTATATGTGTACATGTTGTTTTCTAAACGCAGACTTAAACATTGTTGCTTTCTAAATTCAAAAACAAAAAAACCAACAAAAAACATTGTTGCTTTGTTTCTTCTGTAAACTTAAAAAAAGCCAGCAAAGATTATAATACTTTAAGGTGGAGATTGGTTGTCCTTATTTATACCAAAAGTATTTGTGTTGTCACAAGAGTGCTGAGTGTAAGGAACTTGGTGCTGTGCCTACTTGCTCTAACTAATGCTAATAATGACCCCAGGTGAAGAAACATTAGCATTGATAGGAAACTTGTTTATAACACCCATTCATGTACCCTTTCAAAACCTGCAGAATCACATTTCATAGAATGGGGCCAAAATTACCAAGTGATTTGTAATCTTGTTAAAGTTGGAGAGGCAATGCTTAAATGGTTATAAGCCCAGGCTTCTAATTAGAATCATGTGACTCTAAGTTGAGGCCAGAATCAAATATGAGGGTTCAAGATACATTTATGATAATTAATTCTCACCTTTGCATTAACGGGTGATCCCAGAACCTGTTCCATTTGGGTTTCTTAGGAACCGGGCAGTGTGGCCCACATTTTTATTACTGTAGCAGAAATTGCTGGTGTCTGTGGCATGGGAGGACACCTGAGGACAGGAAAGGAGAAACTTATATTTTTACATCTGTGGAGCAGCTTGTTCCTGAATCTCTTCCGTTATAAAGGACAGAAATGGGTAGAATTTTTCTGTATTGGTCCTGCCTATGAGTGTGGTGGTAGCAGGTAAAGATGTGGTGCTTACATCTTTCAAGGCATATTGTCCAGATGCAGATGTAATTTTTTTCAAAGTCTCATCTGAGAAGAAATTCCAGAGAAAGAGGAGAAGATAAAAAATGGATTTTTTTTCAGCTAAACATGCCTTGGAGTAAGAGTTGTGTCCATTCTGCCTGCTAGAATGCCATGCCTTTAGTACTTGCAAAACTTTAATTCTCTACTTGTACTTTTCCTCTTAAATGAGTTTGTTGTAACTACATTTTAAAATTCTTATAATTGTCAAGGATCTCTGAAAAATATTTCTTTCCTATGTACCAGAGCCTTCTCTACATTCTGTACTTCATGGTTTCTTATATGCCATGCAGTATTCTCACCTTGAATTTATAATCTGCATCATTAAAAATGTTCCCTTTGTGGCTGTTGAACATGGGACAGTGTGGATGCTCAAGATTCCTATTGGGGAAAAGCTGGGGTTCTTCATAAAAATAAAGACCATGTAATGTTGAGCTTCTGTCTCTGTTCTCCATCAGCTCTGTGTAGAAAAGGATTAAGAAAATGCTTATTTAAACAGGATGACATTTGTTACCCAGTAAGTTCTGAAAAAAATTATTAGGAGATACTTGTTCTCCAGGGTGCTAAAGAAAGACTATTTAAAATAACTATTAACTATTCACAATTATAGAACATGGGAGACATCTGTATTTTGAACTTTGCATAAAACTGATGTTTCTTTATAGTTAAATTCAGGCTATAATTTACTTTTGGAGGGCCAATATTACAACAGTGATGCTGTGTCCTGTGTGCATCTACACATCATAAAAATTGTCTTAGTCCAGTTGATATTAATAACTCAGTTGATTAATGAAGCTCTCTGACAGATTTCTTCAATATGGAGTTAATTATTTCTCTCTTCATTAGTAAGTTTCTTTATGCAGCTGATGTGCAGAAAGCATCACATTTAATCTGGCAGCTGCCCTTCTTTCTCATGTTTTCTTTGTCTTTATCTGCCTTTGGAAAATGAAAGCTCTAATCTTTGTTACAGGCCAGAAAAACTGGAAAAAAAAGACCACAGACTCTTCCAATTACTCCAATTTGACAAAATAGCCTTCTTAGGCCATAAATATTGGCATCACCGGTGATCTTGGTTTTTTTGTTTGTTTGTTTTTCAGACAGAGTTTTGCTCTTGTTGCCCAGGCTGTAGTACAAGGGCACAGTCTTGGCTCACCACAACCTCTGCTTCCCAGATTCAAGCGATTCGCCTGCCTCAGCCTTCCCAAGTACCTGGAATTACAGGCATGTGCCACCATGCCTGGCTAATTTTGTGTTTTTAGTAGAGACGGGGTTTCTCCATGTTGGTCAGGCTGGTCCCGAACTCCCGACCTCAGGTGATCCGCCTGCCTCAGCCTCCCAAAGTGCTGGGATTACAGGCATGAGCTACCGCACCAAGATCCAGAAACTCAGGCTTTATTCCAGACCTTCTGTCACAGACTGCATTTACAAGATCTTCAGTTTATTGTACACATTAACATTTGTGCAGTACCTTCTAACTCAGTATGAATTTTCCATCTGAAAAGTTTACACAACTCTTTCTGTATGATGTAAATATAGCACTCAAAAATGTACATGTTACTGTTCATGTCCTACTTCATCATCTGGAAAAGTATCATATATACACTGATATTTTGGATCTTATGCCACTCTCTTTTCTCAGAGTTAGAGTATACATGAGAGAATATTTCTGTGTTGAAAGTTATTAGATAATTTCAGTCACCCCTATAAGTAAGACCTAGTTATCTTTACTCTTATTTCACCTTGAGTCAAATTTAAAATTCTGCCCATGGCCACTTGGTAAATATGTGTGTGTGTTTCTGTGTTTCAGGGAGCGTTGACATTTAGAGATGTGGCCATAGAATTTTCTCTGGAGGAGTGGCAATGTCTAGACACTGAACAGTGGAATTTATATAGACATGTGATGTTAGATAACTACAGAAACCTGGTCTTCCTGGGTGAGGATAACCTTAATACACAATTGCTAATATACCTTATAAGTTTCATTTATTTTTGTAAAAATGTTATGCTTTCAGATCCCGGGTGTTTGGTTTTGTCTTGTTTTTTTGTTTTTTTTGTTTTTTTATCTTCAGGATTTTTCTATGTAGAATAGAATTTCAAAATGTTTTATTTTGACCTTTACTTTCCACTTTCCTGAGCTGATTTGTTTCCTTCACTCTAGATTAGGGTTAATTTTAGAAATTTAGTTGCAACTTATTATTGCCCACATCTTAAAATTTCATTACCACCACCAATTTTTGAATTAGTACAAGGTAGTTAAATTAAGAACCTATAAAATTAAAATATTTTTAAATATTTAGCAATTTTTCTTTATTTTTTTAATTTTTTAATTTTTTTGGAGACAGAGTCTCTGTCATCCAGGCTGAAGCACAATGGCACAGTCTCAGCTCACTGCAACCTCTGCCCCCTGGGTTCAAGTGATTCTCCTGCCTCGGCCTCCTGAGTAGCTGGGACTACAGGCATGTGCCACCACACTTGGCTCATTTTTTTGTATTTTTAGTAGAGACAGGGTTTCACTATGTTGGACAGGCTGGTCTCGAACTCCTGACCTCGCTCTGATATGCCTGCCTCAGCCTCCCAAAGTGCTGGGATTAAAGGCATAAGCCACTGTGCCCAATATATTTATAAATTTGTTATAAATTATTATTTTGGGGTTAATTTACTAGAATATTCCATTACATTATCTTTACTGAGAGCATTACTAAGTTGGTAATTGGAGAATATGAGCAAAATTCATGTTATTTTTCATAAAACAGGTATTGCTGTCTCAAAGCAAGACCTGATCCCCTGTCTGGAGCAAGAAAAAGAGCCTTGGAATGTGAAGACACATGATATGGTAGCCAAACCCCCAGGTAGGTGAGAGTAAATACAATAGACAAGACTGATAAGAGATCTATAGTTAAAAAAAAAAAACAGTTTTAAAAATAATTTGGGAAGCTGTTTTACTAAGGAAATTGTTTCTGTTTCTTTTTATATTGCTTTAAAAAAAATTTTTTTTCCTCTCACATAGAAGCATCTTTTGCTTTATCTTTATTAAATCTCTAAAAATTCTTCTTTCCCTTTGGTAATCTTACTTGAAGTTTACAGTGAGAGCCAAAGTCCATTTCATGGCATATAATAGACTACACAATCTGACTGCTTTTCCATTGTTTCTGGAAATACACAGATATTTGCATAATTTTGAGAAACTTTATGTCAAACTATTTTTATTTTATTTATTTATTTATTTTTGAGACGGAGTCTCACACTATCGCCAGGGCCGGAGCACAATGGTGTGATCTCGGCTCACTGCAACCTCTGCCTCCCAGATTCATGTGATTCTCCTGCCTCAGGCTCCTGAGTAGCTGGGATTACAGGCATGCACCATGACACCCAGCTAATTAAACTATTTTTTAAGTTCTCTTTTTGCATTATGGCTGAAATATGTGAGAGTAGTGGTTTCTGTTTCATTTGTTATTTATTTATTGCTAATTTTCTACACATTCCATGCTGTTTTATTACTATAGTTTTGAAATATAGTTTGAAATTATACAGTATGATGTCCTCTTGCTATTTTTTTTTCTTTCAAGATTGCTTTAGCTATTCAAAGTTTATTGTAGTTTTATGTAAATTTTAAAATCGTATTTTCTATTGCCTTAAATAACTGGAATTCTGATGGGAGTTTATTGAATCTAGAGACACCTTAGATGAAAGGCACTTTAGCCTGGGAACGGTGGCTCACACCTGTAATCCCAACACTTTGGGAGGCCAAGGCGGGCGGATCATGAGGTCAGGAGTTCGAGGCCAGCCTGGCCAACATAGTGAAACCCTATCTCTACTAAAACTACAAAAAGTTAGCCAGACGTTGTGACAGGCGCCTGTAATCCAAGCTACTTGGGATGCTGAGACAGGAGATTTGCTTGAATCCAGGAAACGTAGATGGCAGTGAGCCAAGACTGTGCCACTGCACTTGATCCTGGGTAAGAGAGCAAGGCTCTTGTCAAAAAGTAAAAATAAAAAATAAGACACTTTAGCAATATTTATTTTTTCAATTAATAGACAAAATATTTTTAAATTTATTTGTGTCTTCTCTAATTTTTTTAATTGATATATCTTTCATTTAAAATATTTTTTAGTTCCTTGATTAAATTTGTTCTCAGAAATTTATTTTAGTGCTATTGTTAATAAGATTGCTTTCTTTCTATATTTTATCAGATAGTTTGTTTTAAGTGTTTGGAACCATAATGTATACTTGTATGTTAATTTTCTATTTGCTAATTTATTGAGTGTAATTATAACTTTAATCAGGTTTTAATGTACTGTTTATGGTTTTTTATATATAAAGTCAAATGCTCTATAAACAGCAACTTCTTACTTGTCTTCAATTTCAGTGACTTTAAAACTTTATTTTGACTAATTTTTCTGCCACATACCTTCAGTGCTATGTTTAAGTAGAAGCATTGAGAATGGGCACAATATGGTTTTGCATTGGTCTCTGTGAATTTTAAGAAGCAAACACCTCCTCAAGTTTTTATAAACTGGCTTTAGGATGTAAAGATATTATTTTGTTGGGTGCCCAGAGTGATAGAATGCCCTCTGGGCTTGCAGTGGAGAGGGGTTGTAGCTTGGTCACAAGGCTGCTGGGTCTTCACTAGGGTCCAACTTTAGTTGACTTGTTACAAGGGGCTTGGGTAGTTGTAATTCCCATTATATTTTTGGCAGAGTGAATATCCTTTAGGACTTCACTCTATAGGGTAAACACTAGGGCAGGTTTCTGCAGTTGGTTATACATATATGGTGGACTTTATATCAAAATGTAGATGAAAATGGTTTTCACTGGGTACCAGAAAGGATTTCTCCAAGTCTCTGTATGGGTTTCCATGTAGGTAGAACTGGCCATGAACTGTGACTCAAAGAACTGGAACTGAGTCATGGAAGTGCTTCAGGGCAGACAGTAAGGACCAAGGTCTGCAGTCTTGTCTGCGTGGCTATAAATGAGTGTCTTTCTCCAGGCCTCTGAAAAGGCAGGACCTCTTCCAGTCCTTGGCTGGGAAGAGTTTTGGATGGTTTCCTGAGTAGCTGGGATTACAGGCACCTGCCACCATGCCCAGCTTGTGTTTTTAGTAGAGACAGGGTTTCACCATGTTGCCCACGCTGGTCTTGAACTCCAGGGCTCAAGCAATCCACCCGCCTCAGCCTCCCAAAGTGCTGGGATTACAGGTGTGAGCCACCGTGCCCGGCAATTGGTTTAATTCTGTAACTTTTTGATGTGTGTTTAAATCAGAAACTATAAAGCCTCCAACATTGTTCCCTTTTTTTCTTTTTTTTGAAGATTGCTAAGTACTTTATTGTCTGTTGAGATTCTACATAATTGAGGGGTTGCTGTTCAAAAATGCAATGAGAAATTTGAAAAACATTGTATTAAATCTGTAGATTACATTGAGCAGGATGGACATATTTACAATATTAACTATTTCAGCCTTTCCACGAGAGCACGCTCAAGAGTGTGTTGTTTAATTTTTATATATATTTGTGAATTTTTTCGTTTTTTTCTCTTATTATTTATAGTCTCATTCCATTTTGGTCATATAAAGTAATTTATAAAATTTTAGTTTTAAAAAGTGTGGTAAATTTTTTTTTGGCCTAGGAAGTTGTCTATCAAGGAAAGTGTTCTATGAGCTATTGATAAAAGTGTGTATCCTAAGGTTGTTGAGGGGTGCCCTCTATACCTTTGTTAGGAATAATTGTTTTAAACTCCCTCCAAGTTGTCTGTTTTCTTACTAATATTCTGTCTTGTTTTATTTTTATTACAGAAAGTGCAATATTAAAATATACTATAATTATATTGCTCTCTATGTATTTCTGTCAATATTTGCTTTATATGTTTGGAGCCCTAATGTGAAATATATGTATACACACACACACACACAGAAACAAACACACACACACAGAAACATACGTGTATATACAAGTGTGTCATAGGCTCCCAGTGAATAAATCTATAATTTTTTAAGGTCTTATTTTGTCACTTTAGAGTTTTGACTTCAAGTACATTTTATAAAATATGACAGTTTTTGACTTAAGATGTAGCTTGTATAATATTATTTTGGCCTCTTCTGCTCTCATTTGATTAATATTTGCGTACTTCCATCTTGTCTGAAGCGGGAGAATGGTGTGAACCCCGGGAGGTGGAGCTTGCAGTAAGTCGAAATAGTGCCACTGCACTCCAGCCTGGATGACAGAGCGAGAATCTGTCTCAAAAAGAAAATATATATATCTTTTTATGTGGTATATTCATTAACAGATGTTTATAATAATTGCTATGCTTTTATCTTTCAGATTTTAGAGAATAATTTAAAATGTTTTCTGCACCATTATGATAATGCTACAAAATCCTTTTTTTATGTATGTGCATATTTTTCTCAAAAAGTAATTTATTTTTATTTGATTATTTGGTGTTTTCTTGAATCCTTTTATTTTCCATTTAAGGAACTGCTTTCAGCATCTTTTATATGTTCATGCAGTTTTATAAGTACATGCAGTGCCAATATACCTTTTCAGAATTTGGCTATTTTGGAATATCGTTTTTTCATTTTTCAGGACAGATTTGCTGATGGTATTACTCTCACTTGAAAACTATTTTTTTTGCCAGTACTTTGACTACATCTCACAGTTTTTCTTTCTGGCCTGCAAAATTTTTGTTGACAATTCACTGGTTATATCATAAGACTATGTTTGTATATGACACATCAGTTTTATATTGCAGCTCCCAAAATGCTCTGTCTGTGAGTTTTGAAATTGTGCTTATATATGTATTTTTTATAAATATCTTTGTATGTATCCTAGTTTGTTTGTAAGCTTCTTCATGTTTACATTATTTTTCTTACTGAGGGATTTTTCAGTTATTATTTCTTCTTGTATTTTTTACCCCCATAATTTCTATTTTCAAATTTTTTCAGTATTTTTGTTCTTATCTTCATTTTTGATTTTCTGTAGTTGTGTTCCTGTTTCATTCATTGAATATTCAATTTTTAATCAATTTTTAAAATTAATGTGTACATCTTTTCTGTGGTTTCCTTCTGAAAATTTTATATTTTTGATGTAATTACATTGCCCTGTTTTGTGTACATTGTAATCTTTAATTGAGATTTGGACATTTAAAAAACCTACCCATGACAGTCTTTATAATGTAGTTCTGTCCTGTCATAGTCTAAAAACAATCATTTTGGCTACACATTCTGGGAGTCTCTCAAACATGTTCTTACAATGTGTCTTCTCTAAAATTTTGTGTTTGCTTTTAGTTAAAGGAGTTTATTTGTGTTTCTTCTTAAAAATCAGTAGGCCAGATGTGGTGGCTCGTGTCTGTAATCCCAGCACTTTGGGAGGCTGAGGCGGGTGAATCACAAAGTCAAGAGATCGAGACCATCCTGATCAACATGGTGAAATCCCATCTCTACTAACAATACAATAAATTAGCTGGGCATGGTGGCATGTGCCTGTAGTCCCACCTACTTAGGAGGCTGAGGCAGGAGAATCGCCTGAACCCAGGAGGCAAAGGTTTCAGTGAGCTGAGTTTGCACCACTGTACTCCAGCCTGGGTGACAGAGCAAGAGTCTGTTACAAAAAAAAATAAAATTGATAATCACTTTCTACATTTGTTCTCTGTGATACCACAGTCTCTCTGATGCTGTAAAACTTAGTTTTTGTCTCAGCAGGCTCATACTGTCATTTTAAAGTATACCACCATTTCTTTCAGAACCTTTTGTCATAAGAGACAGAAACTGTTATGCCCAGACCGTTTGTTCCCCAAAGAAGACCACCAGAGTCCAGAGTCAAAGCCAAGCGGCAAGGATCTTTTACTGCAAGTTCGAACTTGGTCCCTCCATTCCACAGCATATAAGAGGGCCTCGAACAATGTGAGTGCTTTCTTTTTATAGCCCGATGTAAACAGGATATGTAAAGTTACAGGGGAACAAGGGAATTCTTTTGGTTACAACATTACAATTGGTTAACATTATACATTTAGCATTTTTTATTGGTTCCCGCTGTGCCCTTATCGGAGATTTCCCAGGTGTTGTTTTTCTAAAGTTGAGAGACATATGGAGGAATGTGCCTGGTTTCTTTCATTCCCCCCTTTTCTTAGGTACCTCTAGAGTCAATCTTGGGTCTTATACGTCTGATTCTGTTTCAGCGTTTACAGGTTGGTATTGGGCTCTGAGGACCATGAGCTGTACGGTGTCAAATCTTTCCCTGACAAATTGTAAAATTCTGTTAACAACACAAGGTCCTACGGTAAACAGAAATAGTAGACTTAGCAGGGGTCCAAGGAAGGGGGCTAACAGGGAAAACACAGAGGAATTCCACCATTGGTCTGCAGCTGAAGCAAACTGCCGTTTTTTTACTTCTGTGCTTAGCTTGCGTAACTGTTGGACCTGGTCCTCTACAAGCCCTGATTCATTTTTGTAGAAACAACAGTCTTCCTTTAGAAACATACATGTACCACCTTTTTCAGCAGTGAGTAGGTCTACGGCCCTCCGGTTCTGCAAGGTTACCTGAGCTAGGGACGTGAACTGCCGCTGAAGGGAGGCAAGGGACTCAGCCGACTCCTCCATAGCAACAGCAAATTGTTGGTACAACTTGTTGCTTTCTATGAGGGTGTGACCTAGGGCTCCCCCCGCCAGTCCAGTCCGGCCGCAATGAGGGATGCAGTGAGGGAGATTCCCGCAATGAGGGGGAGAAATATGGCTCATGCAGGTCTCGGTCTAGGGACTGGGTGAATAGCAGTACTAGTCCAGTTACCGGTGTACCCTAGGAACTTGCTGGCAGTTAGTAGAGTCAACCGGGGAACTAATGTGACAGGAAGACACAGTAGGTTGGTAACAGAGGGACTAGATAGGTTCTTAGATAATGTTCCATTACACCAGAAGAATATGCCCGGCGGAGCCCTTAGGGTGATATTAGGGGGTATTGCAGTGATGCTGCAGAGGCTGGAATTGGTTCCTGAGAAACAGTAGGGAAACTTCTCCTGACTGGGGTTTAGGTATAGGGGCACGTTAAGGATAGGGGCATATGAGAGGTTTCAGAGGTTGTTAGCTTGGGCAGAGGTAGAGGATCCCCATGGCAGAGGGACAGCGGTTAGCGGTGTATGCCCTAGAGTGGCACACAGAAAGCAGCCAGACAGGCTGTGAAGTCCTGTAAGGTTAGCAAGTTCTAGTCCTTCTTATAATAATTTTAACCAGGAGAAAGGACGTAAGTCTTGTGTTAGTCTGTTTTCTTGTCGTTGGATATTTCCATGGACCAGAGGCAGTACCTGCACTAGACCTCGCCACAGATAGAGGTGACTACTAGGCCATGTGGAGGAGGGGGAGTAGTATACAGCCCCATGTTGAGGCGTGGTCCAGCGGGAGTTCCAGGGGTCTCTAACTATCCATGTATATTAAAAGTCTCCATCCCGTCTACGATGGAAGGCCCACTTAGGGTCTAACTGTTCTACCTCTCCCCAGTAACGGAATCTATGGATGTTACAATAGTTATAAGGACAGCCGGCATTTTGGTGCCACCAATAGTGTTTACAATTGTATTTAGTCTGATCAAACTCAAAGCATATTATTGGTGCCATAGGTTTGGCTATTTGAAAACTAGTAAAATTTAGTAGAATTGGGCTATTGCACCCTGAGGAGGGGCAATCAGCACTGGCCAATAATTTCCCGGGCTTATGAGGTTGCCCCGGGTGGGTTCGGTTTTCATAAAGCCAGAATCTCCAGACAAAGGGATTAAGAGCTGGTTTTGTGATTTCCCCAGCAGCCACTAGAGCGACTAACGTTAGGGTTAGACTACCTAACTGCATGTTTGCAGTGAGCTATGCTGCCGGTGCAGGGTGAGTTTTAAGGGGTTGTTCTTAGCTTTGTCCACAATCCACGTGGCCGGTGCTTCAGCCGCTGCCGTGATTGGTCCCAGAAGGTCGGAGGTTGGGTCCACTGGCTTGATGTGGGTGTAGTGGATCCACGACGTGATGCCTTCTACCTTCAGGGCGGTGGGTGTGGTTAGGAGTACCTGGAGTGGTCCCTTCCACCTGGGTTCTAGGGTCTCTTGTCAGTGTCACTTAACCAGGACCCAGTCTCCTGGCTGGTACGGATGGGGTGTCGGCAGGGGACCGGTCTCATATATTTCCTTCAGCTTGGGCCAGATTTCTTGATGAATTTTCTGCAAGGCTTGTAGGGAAAATAAGAGTTCAGAGACGTTTTCTGTTTCAGACTTGAGCAGATCATCTTTTAGGCTGGGGACCAGGGTGGGGGTCTGCCATACATGATTTCATAAGGGGTAAGACCCAGTCTGTAAGGGGTATTACGGGCCTGGAACAGAGCGTAGGGGAGAAGGACCACCCAATTAGTGCCAGTCTCCATAGTCAATTTAGTTAAGGTCTCCTTTAAGGTCCGATTCATCCTCTCTACCTGTCCTGAACTCTGGGGTCTGTAAGCGCAATGTAGTTTCCAATTTGCCCCAAGGATGGAAGCCAAATCCTGACTTACCTTAGCGACGAAGGCCGGCCCATTATCTGACCCTATCTGGACGGGGAAGCCATACCTGGGGAGGATATCTTCCAGGATTTTCTTTACTACAACCTGAGCAGTTTCCCTTTTGGTTGGGAATGCTTCAGTCCATCCTGAAAAAGTATCTACAAAGATAAGTAAGTACCGATACCTGTATTTTCCTGGCTTTATCTCAGTAAAATCTATTTCCCAGTAGATACCGGGCCTGGTTCCCCTGAGCCTTGTTCCTGTTGCAGCCTGGGATTGGGGGTAGGCGTTGTTAAGCTGGCAGACTTTGCAACTTGTCATGATGCTGCTGGCCGTCTCGGCTATATGTCTGATTTTGAGCTTGGAGCATCTGATTAGGTCTATCATCCACCGGGCACCCAGGTGGGTGGTTTGGTGGATGTGTTCTAACACTTGGTGTCCTAATTTTTCTGGTAGGATGGTTTGGTCATTAGTATCAGTCCACCACCCATTCTGGATTTGTTTCAGGGGAAGTTTGTCGATCCACTGGAGATCTTGTTCTGAATAATCAGGGAGATACGGCAAGTCCCGGGGGCCCGGATCAGGGAGCTGGAGTGCAAGGAGTTGGCTGGGAGCCTTTGCCACACTCCTTGCAGTTTGGTCTGCCAGAAAGTTGCCTTGAGCAATTGGAGTGGTTGGTTTCTGATGCCCTGGGCAATGTACAATAGCCAATTTTTCTGGTCTCCACAGGGCTGTTAACAGGGCTAGGATCTCTTGCTTGTTCTTTATTTCTTTTCTTTCAGCCGTTAGTAACCCTCGCTCCCTGTAAATGGCCCCATGTATGTGCGCCGTAGCAAAAGCATATCGGCTGTCTGTGTATACTGTCAGTTTCTTCCCTGCCCCTAAGGTAAGAGCTTGGGTGAGCGCTATCAGTTCGGCCTTCTGGGCTGATGTTCCCGGGGCCAGGGGTTCCACCCAGATTACCTCAGTCTCTGAAGTCACTGCCGCTCCAGCGTACCTCTGGCCTTGGTATACGAAGCTGCTCCCATCAGTGAACCAGACTAGGTCAGCGTCAGGAAGTGGGCGGTCCTGCAGGTCCTCTCAAACTCTGTGCACCTGAGCTACTATCTCGGTGCAATCATGGAGCGGGGCGTCCAGGTCCGGGTTGGGCAGCAGTGAGGCAGGGTTTAAGGTTGTTGGGGGCAGGAAAGTTATCCTGAGAGGATTCAGTAGTAGTCCTTGGTAGTGGGTGAGCCGGGCATTACTTATCCATTGATTAGGTGGCTGAGTACACCCTCGATGGCATGTGGGGTAACGACCTGTAATTCTTGACCCATGACAAGTTTATCAGCATCTTGTACCATCAGGGCCGTGGCCACAATCATTCAGAGACAAGGGGGCCACCCAGCAGCCACTGGGTCTAATTTCTTTGACAGGTAGGCAACCAGCCTCCGCCAGGGGCCTAAGTTCTGAGTTATTACCACCTTGGCGACACCCTTGCTCTCGTCCACGTATAGGTGGAAGGGCTTGGTGACATCAGGTAGTCCCAATGCAGGCGCAGAGAGTAGGGCGGTTTTGATCTGTTGGAAAGCCGACTCGGCTTCCTCTGTCCAATTAAATGGCTGCTGCCCCCGTGTTGCCTGATATAAGGGTTTAGCCAGTTCTGCGAACCCAGGTATCCATAGTCTACAAAATCCTGCCGACCCCAGGAATTCCCTTACTTGTCGGGTGGATTGTGGCCTGGGGATCTGCAGGACAGTCTGCTTCCGGGTGTCTGTTAACCAGCACTGCCCTCCTTTTAGCAGGTACCCCAGATATGTTACTTCTGATTTACAGATTTGAGCTTTCTTTGCCGAGGCTCGGTAGCCTAGGTTCCCTAGAGTTTGTAAGAGACTCTTGGTCCCTTGAATACAAGCTTCTGGGTCTCAGCAGCAATCAGGAGATTATCAACACACTGTAGTAAGGTTATTTCAGGGTGTTTGCATCGGTACTCACCTAGGTCTTCATGGAGGGCTTCATCGAACAGGCTAGGAGAGTTTTTGAATCCCTGCGGCAGTCTGGTCCATGTCAGTTGGCCACTTATGCCCCTCCCAGGGTCAGTCCACTCGAAGGCGAAGAGCTTTTGGCTCTGAGGGGCTAAAGGCAAACTGAAGAAGGCATCTTTCAAATCTAAAACAGTGTACCATTGATGTTTAGGGTTTAAGGTACTCAGGAGGGTGTACGGGTTAGGCACAGTTGGATGTATGTCCATAACCCTCTTATTGACTTCTCTCAAGTCTTGTACAGGTCTGTATTCTCCGCTACTAGGTTTTCGTACTGGCAACAATGGAGTATTCCAGGGCGAGTGACATGGGCGAAGGACTCCTTGGTCGAGGAGCCAGTGAATATGTGGTGCAATCCCTTCTTTGGCCTCTAGGGGCATCGGGCACTGGCGTACCCGAACGGTGTCTGTCCCAGGCTTGAGTTCAACAAACAAGGCAGGACGGTGTTTTGCTAGTCCTAAGCCCCCCGTTTCTGCCCAGGAGGCTGGAGCCAGGTTGCTATGTCCTGGTCAGGGGCCGCTTGCTCCTGGTGGAGCCGGTACTCATCTTCTAGGGTTATAGTCAGGATGGACACGGGCTGATTTTGGGAGTTGGTCACGACGGGCCCCTCGGGTAGGAAATGGATCTGTGCTCCCATTTTAGTTAGCAGGTCCCTCCCTAATAGGGGACAGGGGCTCTCAGGGATGACCAGGAAGGAATGGGTTACATTCCTGGCTCCGAAGTTTACTGTTCTTTGTGTTGTCCAGGGGTATTTCTTAATTCCTGTGGCCCCTTGTACCCACGAGGACTTGGAGGATAATTTTCCCTTAGTTTTAACTAGGACTGAGTGCTGTGCTCCTGTGTCGACCAAGAACTGGACTGGGGACCCCTCTACTTGCAAAGTTACCCTAGGTTCGGGGAGGGGTCCAAACCCTGTCTTCCCTAGTCTTCGTCTTGAGTGACTAGTACGGGTGTAGACCTAGGGGGTCCCTGTCCTCGTTGTTTCTTTTTGGGGCAGTCTCTTACCCAGTGGCCAGCTTCCTTACAGTATGCACATTGGTCTTTGCTCAGATTATCATGTCTGGGGGACCGCCTAGGTTGGGTGTTATCTGGCTGTAGATGCTCTTTCTGTACTACTGCTGCCAGGACCTTGGTCATTTTTTCAGTGGCCTTAAATTGCCTTTCTTCTGGAGTATCTCTGTTATTGTAAACCTGCTGGGCTATCTGAAGGAGGTCCTGAATCTGCTTTCCCTCTAAGTCTTCTAATTTCTGGAGTTTCCTTTTAATGTCTGGGGCTGCCTGATTTACAAAAGACATTACGACAGCTGCCTGACTTCCTGGAGCCTCTGGGTCTATGGGGGTGTACTGTCTAAAAGCTTCCATTAATCTTTCTAGGTAGGTGGCTGGGCTTTCTGTCTTTCCCTGCAGAATAGAGTATACTTTAGCCAAATTAGTGGGCTTGCGAGCAGCTGCCCGGAGACCCGCCATTAGAGTCTGGCAATAAATGTGTAGCTGTCCCCTACCTTCTGCTGTGTTGTAGTCCCACGCCGGCCTGGTCAGAGGAAAAGTCGCATTTATGAGGTCGGGGTTGGCAGTTGGTTGACCGTCGTCCCCCGGGACCAGCTTTCTAGCTTCTACCTGTATTCTCTCTCGCTCCTCCGTTGTGAACAAGATTCGGAGGAGCTGCTGGCAATCATCCCAAGTGGGCTGGTGGGTGAACATGACACTATCCAGTAAAGCCATTAAATATTTGGGGTAGTCTGAGAACCGAGCACTCTGAGTCTTCCAGTTATACAGATCACTGGTGGACAATGGCCAATACTGGAGCCTGGGGATCCCCGTGTCATCTGGGGGTCCTTTTTCCCTAAAGGGTAGAGCCACTGTGGAGTCAGGCGGCTGGGGTGGGGCTAGCCCGCAAAGTGCGCCCTCGCGTCTGCCCTGCCGGCTCTTCAAAGTTACTTTCACTTTCAGCGGGTCTGGGTGCGTCAGCTGCCTCCCGTCCGCCTGCTCCTTCCTGCGGCTCAGCCCGGGGGGCTGGGGCCTGGGGCCCGGAGGGGTACGGAGGGGGTTCTGTGGACAGTGGGTCCCTGCTATCAGGTAGAACAGGATGGGGGGGGCAGTCAGTTGCTTGGGTTTTAGCGGCCGAGCAACCAGCGCCTTACAGGATTCGGGGGGGCTAATTGGAAAGGGGACAGCCAAGGAGGCGGGTTCTCAACAAGGTCCTGCCATATGAGGATATATGGAATTTGATCCAAGTGGCCCGCACGCCCAGGTAGGAAAATCTTGGACTTTAGTGATGACAGGAAGTCGGAACGTCCCTTCGGGTGGCCACCCCACATCAAAGGCAGGCCATTCGGAGTGACACAGAGTAATTAGCTTTCCCTTCCTGATTTCCATACTAAGATCATGGCCCCTTGCTCTAACATCCTTGAAATTACTTATAAGGAGAGATAGGGGAGTGCTCTGGGTATTACCCATCCTGTAATAATCTGTAGTCTCTCCCTGTAAAAGAATATGGGTTAGAATTCCTGTAAAGGAAATCTGGCATATTAATAATTTCTAGCTGCAAGCGCGCTCCGGGAGCCCGGGTCAGAATCAGTTCAGATAAAAATCTAAATCAGACGAGAGCCAGGGGACGTCTCCCACCAGTCTCCGCTGGCTGTCCTATAGCGCGTCCGCCAGGACTGCGTCAGCTTTAGTTTCAGACCTCGCGAGTTACAGACACAGGTTCAGAACAGACACAGACAGACAAACAGAGACGAGCCGGCTCACCTATCAGCAGATCAATCCTGGTAGATCCGTTGACCAGGGGTCTGGTGGGCTTGGGGAATTCCGGACGAGCCCCCAGATGTTATGCCCAGACTGTTTGTTCCCCAAAGAAGACCACCAGAGTCCAGAGTCAAAGCCAAGCGGCAAGGATCTTTTACTGCAAGTTCGAACTTGGTCCCTCCATTCCACAGCATACAAGAGGGCCTTGAACAATGCGAGTGCTTGCTTTTTATAGCCCGATGTAAACAGGATATGTAAAGTTACAGGGGAACACGGGAATTCTTTTGGTTACAACATTACAATTGGTTAACATTATACATTTAGCATTTTTTATTGGTTCCCGCTGTGCCCTTATCAGAGATTTCCCAGGTGTTGTTTTTCTAAAGTTGAGAGACATATGGAGGAATGTGTTTTGCTGGGCTCAGGGAGTTGGGAGATATATGGAGGAATGTGTTTGTGCTGGGCTCAGGGAGTTGGGAGATATATGGAGGAATGTGTTTGTGCTGGGCTCAGGGAGTTGGGAGATATATGGAGGAATGTGCCTGGTTTCTTTCAAAACCAGTGTCTGGAAAAGCCCCTATAAACCAGAAATAAAGATGTATGTGCCAGTATTTTACTTGTCTTTTAAAAAGGAAACCAGGAGTTGGCAGTTTACTTCTAAAGTCACTATGTTACAATGGAGGGGAGGAAGAGCTCTGTTGGGTAAAATGTAACAGACTTTATTTTTCCTCTATATAGCTCTTTGCAATTGTGCTCACCTGGGGCACCGTACACACTCAACTTACTTTTTTACAAATGTACGTTGGATTTTTCTTACATTTATATGTTAATGAAGAAATTAGGGCCTGTGGTATTTTACTATGCCACCTTGTTATGTAGTTTGTGTAACTTTATAGGTTAGGTTTATAAACTATACTCAGTCTAGTACATGGAGTAATTTGTGATTTTCATTTCTTTCAGTTATATGTTCCCGTATTGCCCAAGACCTTTGGCCAGAGCAAGGCATAAAAGATTATTTCCAAGAAGTCATACTGAGACAATATAAAAAATGTGGACACGAGAATTTACTGTTAAGAAAAGGCTGTAAAAGTGTGGATGAGTTTAAGATGCACAAAAAAGGCTATAATAGATGTAACCAGTGTTTGACAACTACCCATAGCAAAATATTTCAATGTGACAAACATGTGAAAGTCTTTCATAAATTTTCAAATTCAAACAGACGTAAGATAAGACATACTTCAAAGAAACCTTTCAAATGTAAAGAATGTGGAAAATTATTTTGCATTCTTTCACACTTAGCTCAACATAAGAAAATTCATACTGGAGAGAAACCGTACAAATGTGAAGAATGTGGCAACGCCTTTAATGAGTCCCCAAACTGTACTACACATAAGAGAATTATTGAGAGAAAACCCTACAAATGTAAAGAATGTGGCAAAGCCTTTAACTGGTTTTCACATTTTACCACACATAAGAGAATTCATACTGGAGAAAAACCCTACCAATGTGAGAAATGTGGCAAATCTTTTAACCAATCTGCAAACCTTACTACACATAAAAGAATTCATACTGGAGAGAAACCCTATAAATGTGAAGAATGTGACAAATCATTTAACCAGTCCTCAAACCTTATTGAACATAAGAAAATTCATACTAAAGAGCAACCATACAAATGCGAAGAATGTGGCAAAGCTTTTAAGTAGTCCTCAACCCTTACTAAACATGAAAGAATTCCTACTGGAGAGAAACCCTACCAATGTGAAGAATGTGGCAAAGCTTTCAACCAGTCCTCAAACCTTACTACACATAAAAGAATTCATGCTGGAGAGAAACCCTACGAATGTGAAGAATGTGGCAAAACTTTTAACCAATCCTCAACCCTCACTACACATAAGATAATTCATTCTTGGGAAAAAAAAATCTACAAATGTAAAGATGGTGGTAAAGCCTTTAGGCGGTTCTCACACCTTACTAGGCATAAGACAATTCATACATAAAATTGTAAAGACTGTGGCAAAGCTTTTAAACAATCTTTATACCTTGCTACATATAAGATAATTCATGCTGAAGAGAAACCCTACAAATGTGAAGCATATGGCAAAGCTTTTAACCAGTCCTCAAATCTTACTAAACATAAGGTGTAATTCATACTGGAGAAAAACCTACAAATGTAAAGAATGTGGCATAGCCTTTATCCAGTCTTCACACCTTACTACACATAAGATAATTCATACTGGAGAGAAACCCTACAAGTGTTAAGACTGTGGCAAAGCGTTTAACAAATCCTGTATTCTTAACAGACATAAGATGATTCATACCACAGAGAAACTCTAAAAACCTGAAAGTTGTAACAATGCTTTTTACAAAACCTAAAACTTTTCCAAACATCGAAGAAATGCTGGTGAGAAATTCTAGAAATATGAAGAATGTGACAAAACCAGTATATTGTTGTCACATTTAATTGTAGGTAAGGTGATTCATACTGGAGAAAACTTCTACAAGTGTGAACAAAGTGGCAAAATTTTTAACCAATGCTCACATTTTATTGCACAGGACAACATTTATACTTGAGAACAAATATATAAATATAAAGAAAGTGAAAACACTATTAATATCTGCTCACATCGACTCAACATCAGAGTTCATACTTAATAAAATCATTAAAAGTGCAATTACTGTTCAAAGATTTTTCAGAAAGCATAAGCCTTTACACCTCAGAAGATGATTTATTTTGAAGACAAACATTAAAATATAGAGAGTTATAGTAACTTTACTTGTATCACAATCTTATTGTACTCATTTTATACTAGAGGCAAACCCTGAAGCCATTGCTCAAACTTTGTTCAACATTAGACAGAGAATTTGTATTAATGAAAAACTCTCCAAATGAAATAGATTTGGAAAAAACATTTTTTTTTCAAAAACTACAGCTTAGAAAACTCCAGAGAGTTTATACTAAAATATATTTTTGCAGATGCAATAAATAGAAAAAAATTTAATCCAAAATTAAGTCTATGTAAGGCCAGGCACAGTGGCTCACACCTGTAATTCCAGCACCTTGGGAGGCCAAGGTTTTCATTTCCATAATAATAATTGACATTGATAATTTCTTAATGTATCTGCTGGTCATATGTATGTACTTTCTTGAAAAATATTTATGCCTCTTGCTCATTTGTAATAGTTATTTGTTGTTTGTTGTGCAGTCATTTAAGTTTCTTGTGTATTTTTGATATTAACCCCTTGACACATGTACGATTTACAAATATTTTGTTCCAATTTTTAGTGGACTTGTTGATTGTGTCAGGTTCTGTGCAACAGCATTTTAATTTTTAGTAATCTGACTCATTTGTTTTTCCTTTTCTTCCCTGGGATTTTGAGGTTAAATTTTAAAAGTCACTGCCCAACCAATATTATGGGGCTTTTACTCTATTTTTTGTACTAGTTTCCAGTTTTCAGGCCTTACATTTAAGTAATTTACTTTGAGTGGCCAGGCACGGTGGCTCATGACTGTAATCCCAGCACTCTGGGAGGCCAAGGCAGGCAGATTACCTTAGGTCAGGAGCTCGAGACCAGCCTTGCCAACATGATGAAACCCCATCTCTACCAAAAATACAAAAATTAACCAGGCATGGTGGCATCCACCTGTAATCCCAGCTACTCAGGAGGCTGAGGCAGGAGAATCACATGAACCTGGGAGGCAGAGTTTGGAGTGAGCTGAGATCGTGCCACTGCACTCCAGCCTGGATGACAGAGTGAGACTCTGTCTCAAGTATTAATAATAATAATTTATTATGAGTTTTATGAGTTGGTTTTCATATATGGTGTGAGACGATAGTCTCATTTTATTACTCTACCTGTGGCTATAACATTTTCTCCATGCCATTTATTGAAGATACTGTCCTGTCTCTAAGAAATAGTCACCGTTATTTAAAATCACTTAGCCGTAAGTAAATGGATATATTTCTGGTCTTATTTTTTTCCTGCTCCATTGCCCTATGTGTCTGTTTTTATTCAGGTACAATACTGTTTTTGTTACTATAGCTTTAAAACATACTATAGTATGTTTTAAAGTCATTTTTTTGTTGGCTATTCAGGGTCCTTTGGGTACTACATAAATTGTAGATGTATTTTTAAAAATATTATGTCACTGGTATTTTCATTGAGATTGCATTGTATCTGTAGATGATTTTCTCTAATACAAATATTTAACAGTATTACTGCCAATTCATGAATAAGTAATTTTTTTATTCGTGTATTAATTTCTTTAATGTTCTTTACAGTATGATGTAAGGTGTTTCAAATTTTGGGTTAAATTTATTCCAAAGTATAGTTATAGTTATTGTAGATGGAATTGTTTTTAAATTCATTTTGAGACAGTACATAGAAATTCTGACTTTTGGATCTTGCTTTTGTATTCTGCAAGTTTAATAAATTTGTTTATTCATTCTAATAGGTTTTAGTAAACTCTTAAGCTTTTCTTATGATTATGTATAGAGATAAAATATTATACAGGAATAATTTAACTTTTTCTTCTCAACTGGGTGCTTTCGATTATATTCTTCAAACATATTCTTGGACATGTTTAGTAAGACTGAAGAAATGGCACATTGTTGACTTGTTTTAGATCTTAGAGTAAAATCTTACATTTCCCTGTTTAGTATGTTATTAGCTCTGCATATTTTGTTATATGTGACATTTATTGACTTGAGGTGCCTTTTTCCTATACCTAAATTTTTCAGAGATTTATCATGAGGAAATGTTGAATTTTGTCAAGCATTTATTCTGCATCTATTTAATTTTAAAAATGTAAAATCACAATGAATTCTACATAAATTCAAAAATTTTCAAAAACTACTATGAACATCTCTACGTATGCAACTGAAAAATTTAGAGAAAACTGATAAAGTTTTAACTATGCACAACTTTCTAACATTGAACCAATAAAAAAAAAAAGAAGCCTTGACCAGAGCAAAAATGTATAAAATATATAATGACATTGAATAATAAAAAAACTATCAGTCATAAAAAGCCCTGTGTGATATAAAATTGTAGCCAAATGTTACCATATATACAATGATGAGTTGGTACTAAACCTACTGAATGTATTCCAAAATATCGAGATGGGATTCCACCCTAATGTTATATAAAATCAGTATCATCTTGATAGCAAAATATAGTGAAGACACAACAAAAAAGAAAACTACAAGCCAGTATTTTTATAAATGTTGAAAAATATTATTCATGAAATAATAGTAAACTGAGTTTATAAGTAAATCCAAAAGTTATTTTGCCACAAGCATGTGAGCTTCATTCCATGTAAGGATGTTTTTTCGCATGCAAGTCATTAAGTTTTCTTCACCACGTAAAGATAAGCCAAAAATTAAATGATTGACACAATAGATGCAGAAAAAACATTCAAGAAAATTTAATATTGATTCATGAAAATATTCTCAACAAACTAGACATTGATGAAACATACCTCAAAATAATAAAAGCCATCCATCACAAATCTTCAAGCCACATCATACTGAACAAGCAAAATCTGGATGTATTGTCCATAAAAATAAACATAAGACAAGAATTTCCACTCTAAATAGTTCTATTAAACATAGTTCTGAAAGTTCTAGGCTGGGTGTGATGGCTCTTGCCTGTATTCCCAACACTTTGGGAGGCCAAAGTGGGCAGATCACCTGAGGTCAAGAGTTCAATACCAGGCTGGCCAAGATGGTGAAACCCTGTCTCTACCAAAAATACAAAAATTAACCGGGTGTGGTGGTGCATGCCTGTAGTCCCAGGTATTTGGGAGACTGAGAAGGGGAAATGCTTGAGCCTGGGAGGAGTAGGTTGCAGTGAGCTGAGATTGTGCTACTGCACTCCAGTCTGGGTGATAAAGCAAGTAAAATTCATAGGGAAGAATAGGAAAACTCAAATAGCCAAGGCAACTTTATACATTAAAAAAAAAAAAAGAAAGCCTGAAGGCCTCCCACTACTGGACTTTAAACTGTACTAAAAGCTACTGTAACAGTATAACATGTTTCTAGTACAAAAATATACATATAGACCAATGGAAAAGAAGAGAGACCCTGAAAAACAGCTACACTTTTACAATCAACTTATTTTTGACAAAGTCAACAGATATAAAGGAGAAATAACTCCTATTCAATAAATTGTACTACTGGGAAAACTAGTTAGTCATGCAGAAAAAAAGTAGACCCTTGTTTCTTCCCATATACAAATTATAACTCAAGATGGATAAAGACTTATATGTGAGGCTTGGAGCTACAAAAATTCTAGAAGAACACGTAGAAAATACTCTTTTAGACACTGGCCTCTGGTAAAAATTTATGAATAAAGCCTTAAAAGTGAGTGCAAATAAAAATCAAAAGGCTGTGCACAGTGGCTCATACTTGTAATCCTAGCACTTTGGGAGGCCAAGGTGGGTGGATCACCTGAGGTCAGGTGTTCAAGACCAGCCTGGCTCACATGGTGAAATCCTCTCTACTGAAAATATAAAAAATTAGCCAGGCATGGTGTCTTGTACCTGTAATCCCACCTACTTGGGAGGCTGATGCAGGAGAATCACTTGAACCGGGGAGACAGAGATTGTGGTGAGCTGAGATTGCACCACTGCCCTCCAGGCTGGGCAACAGAGCAAGACTCCATCTCAAAAAACTAAAATAAAAAATAAAAAATGGCATCGAATTAAACTAAAGATCTTCGGCACAGCAGAAGTAACTCAACAAAGTAAACAGACACCATACAATATGAAGTAAAATACTTGCAAACTGCATACAACAAATAATATATAGAATTTATTGAAAAATTAATTTAAAAACAAATGATAAGAATAGATGCTTCTCAAAGGAAGACGTAAGTGTTTCCAGTAAACATGCCCAAAATGTTCAACACTCCTTATCATCTTAGAGACGTAAATCAAAATGAAAATGTGATACCATTTCACACCAGTTAGAATAGCTGTTATTAAAAACCAGAAAATAACAGATTTGAAGATGTGGAGAAATGCCTATCTTTATAGATTGTTGGTGGGAATGCAATAAAATTTAACCACTGTGGAAAGTAGTTTGGAGATTTCTCAAAGAACTATAAATAGAATTGCCATTTGACCCATCAGTGCCATTATTCCCAAAAAGAATAAATTTTCTTTGCCAAAAAGACACCTGCACCCACATGTTTATTCTAGCATGATTCACAATAGCAAAGACATAGAATTAAACCAGGTACCTATAAACCTTAGATTGGATACGAAAAATGAGGTACTTATACACCCTGCAATACCATGCAGCCACAGAAATGAAGTAATGTCCTTTGCAGCAACATGAATGCAGCAGATGGCCATTAATCTAAGCAAATTAACACAGATCAGTAAAACAAATACCACATGTTCTCACTTAGATGTGGAAGGTGAACATTGGATGCACGTGGAAACACAGATAAAATCAATAAACACTGAGAATTCTAACAAGATGGAAGAAGAAAGGGAGACAAGCATCAAAAAACTACTTTCTGGTGTGATGTACACTACTTGGGCAATGGGATTATTAAGTAGCCAAACCTCAACACCATGCAGTATACCTATGCTACAAATCTGCATGTGTACTCCCTGGATCTAAAACAGAAATAAGATGTTTTGTAATATAATATTATGTTTCTTTAGTTCCAAGTTCATGGTTGGAATTAGCAGTGTAAGACAGAAGTATTTACCTCTTAAGGCATGGGGTAAATGTTTTTATACCACGTTTTGTAAGCTATCCTCTCTGAAAGCTCTTTGCCTATAGCCCAAGAAGTGTTTTATTCCCAAGTGTGCAGCTGAAATAAATGACTATCTCTATTTTTGTGTATATTAAGTGTAGACAAGAATGTATCGTTACTCTACTCTTTTTGGGGAAAAGTGGTATGTGGTTTAATCACTTATTTTTAGAATGAATCGTTTTTTTAAAATGTGAGGCTATGAAAATCATGTTAAATTACTGAATAAGGAAAATAAAACATTTTTCTTAAGCATAAAAGTCTTACGGCCAAACCCCAAGAATGATGAAACAGAGAGTGTGGATTAAGAACACACTGCTGCAACCATTTCATCGGTCATTCTGGTAAAATCAAAATAATAATAATGGGTCAGAAGGAATTTTTAGGATACTTTTTTGATTCTGTCACAGTGTTAAATTTTTATTTGTCTTTATTTGCTATATAGAAGTCTGTACTTCAGCAAAAGATGCCATGAATTTCTAGCTAATATGCTCACACATATATTCTCCCTAGAAAGGTTCTGCTGTGTTTACAATAAATGTGGAACACTGTCCGGAGCTGCACGCCCCGGCCATAGCGAATAATAATTGAGGATTAAACGCCTGAGCTATATTCATTTCCACCCCACACCTTCTCCCTATCTTTGCCTTTTTTCCCCTGTACTAATACCTCGTTAAAGATGGCGCTCTTCCTGCTTCTTCTTCACTCACTTTTCCCGCGCCCGGGAAAATTGTTACTTAATAGTGCAAGTGCAACATGACGTCCGACCGGAGAAACCGAAACTAACCTGGCCACGCCCTCGGCAATGAGATCATTTCCGCCTTAGCCCAACCCCTTCCCTTCCAAGTGTATATAAGGCAGTGCATTACCGCCATTAAACAAGACTTGATCAGAGCACTGTCTTGTCTCCATTTCTTGTGTCTCTTGTTCCCCAAATTCCCACCCCCTCCTCCAGGGCCTGCTCTGACTATCCCGTGGGCCGGGATACGTGGCGCCCGAACAGGGACCCGGAAACGAGGGACTCCGTGAGGAAGAGGACGCCAAAGGACGGTCGACCGCTAACGAAGACAAAAGGAGTCAAACTCTTCCGATCACCGCGGGAACCTGCCACGTCAGGATCGAAGGTAAGTGACGCGTCCGAAATGGGACAAGAATTAAGCCAACATCAAATATATGTAGGACAATTAAAAGAGGCTTTAAAGATACGAGGAGTAAAGGTTAAAGGTAATGATTTGTTTAAATTTTTTGATTTTGTAAAAGACACTCAGGCCCAAATGCAATATGACCCTGGACTGTTCTCACAAATCCAGGCTGCTGCTACAAAAGCCTGGAGAAAACTTCCCGTTAAAGGAGATCCAGGGGCCTCGCTCACAGCGGTTAAACAAGGACCCGATGAGCCATTTTCAGACTTTGTGCATAGACTTATGACCACGGCAGGTAGAATCTTTGGAAATGCAGAAACGGGTGTAGATTATGTTAAACAGTTAGCTTATGAAAATGCTAATCCCGCCTGCCAAGCGGCAATCAGACCTTATCGAAAGAAAACAGATTTAACAGGATACATTCGCCTTTGTTCAGATATTGGGCCCTCATATCAACAAGGCCTAGCAATGGCCGCCGCTTTTAGCGGCCAAACAGTAAGAGATTTCCTCCTTAACAAAGGTAAAGATAAAGGGGGATGTTTTAGATGCGGTAAAAGGGGACACTTTGCAAAAGATTGAAAACCAAAATAAGAGTCCAGAAGCAAAAATCCCAGGCCTTTGCCCAAGGTGTAAAAGAGGAAGGCACTGGGCAAACGAATGTAAATCTAAAACTGACAGTCAAGGAAATCCTTTACCCCCCAGGCAGGGAAACGGGATGAGGGGCCAGCCTCAGGCCCCGAAACAAGCATATGGGGCAGTCAGCTTTGTTCCAGCCAGCAACAGCAATCCATTTCAAAACTTAGTAGAGCAACCCCAGGAAGTGCAGGATTGGACCTCAGTTCCACCTCCCACACAATACTAACACCTGAAATGGGACCGCAAACCTTAAATACCGGAATATATGGACCCTTACCACCTAACACTTTTGGGCTACTTTTAGGAAGAAGTAGTGTCACCATGAGAGGCTTACAAGTCCTCCCTGGAGTTATCGATAATGATTATGAAGGAGAAATTAAAATTATGGCCAGAGCTATTGATAGTATTATTACTGTCCCTCAAGGAGTTAGAATAGCTCAGTTACTCCTGCTACCTTTGGTTAAAACAGATAATAATATCCAATACTCTAATAGAAATATAAAAGGTTTCAGATCATCAGATATATATTGGGTGCAACCAATTACAAATCAAAAACCCTCTCTAACCTTATGGTTAGACGAGAAGGCATTCACTGGACTAATAGACACAGGGGCTGATGTAACTATCATTAAACAGGAAGATTGGCCCTCTCATTGGTCTACTACAGAAACTTTAACTCACTTGAGAGGAATTGGACAAAGCAGTAATCCTAAACAAAGTTCTAAATACCTAACATGGACAGATAAAGAAAAAAATTCAGGCCTCATTAAGCCATTTGTCATCCCTTACCTACCTGTTAACCTTTGGGGGTGAGATCTGCTCTCTCAAATGAAAATTATAATGTGTAGTCCAAATGATATAGTTACTGCACAAATGTTAACTCAAGGATACACCCCTGGTAAAGGTCTTGGAAGAGGAGAGAACGGTATCCCACAGCCTATACTGGTTTCAGGACAACTTGATAAAAAGGGGTTTGGAAATTTTTAGCTCAGGCCACTGACAACCTGCACCCCAAAGGTGCGCTGACCCCATTACTTGGAAGTCAGATGAGCCCGTTTGGGTTGATCAGTGGCCTTTACTCAATGATAAACTAAGTGCTGCCCAACAGTTAGTGCAGGAACAACTAGCAGCAGGACACATTGAGGAAAGTAATTCCCCTTGGAATACACCTATTTTTGTTATTAAAAGAAGTCTGGTAAATGGAGACTCTTACAAGATTTAAGAGCAGTAAATATCACTATGATCCTTATGGGTGCCTTACAACCAGGATTGCCTTCACCGGTTGCGATTCCTCAAAAATATTTTAAAATCATTATTGACCTTAAAGATTGCTTTTTTACAATTCCCCTTCACCCTGCTGACCAGAAAAGATTTGCCTTTAGTCTTCCATCTACAAATTTTAAACAACCAATGAAGCGCTATCAATGGAAAGTCTTACCTCAAGGTATGGCCAATAGTCCTACCTTGTGTCAAAAATATGTAGCTGCCGCTATAGAGCCAGTCAGAAAAACATGGGCACAAATGTATATTATACATTATATGGATGATATTTTAATAGCAGGAGAAATTGGCGAACAAGTCTTACAGTGCTTCGCCCAACTCAAACAAGAGTTAACAGCAGCCGGACTACAAATAGCCCCAGAAAAAGTACAATTACAAGATCCATACACTTATCTTGGTTTCCAGATTAATGGACCCAAAATCATTAATCAAAAGGCTGTCATACGTCGTGATCACTTAAAAACTTTAAATGATTTCCAAAAATTACTGGGAGACATAAATTGGCTTCGACCGTACTTAAAGCTCACCACAGGAGAGTTAAAACCTCTTTTCGATATATTAAAAGGAGACTCTAATCCAAAATCCCCCAGGTCCATTACTAAAGAAGCATTAATAACACTCCAGCAGGTAGAACATGCCATTGCAACACAATTTGTTACCGGTATTGATTATTCTCAGCCATTAATATTCCTTATTTTTAACACAACAATAACCCCTACTGGCCTATTTTGGCAGAACAATCCCATTATGTGGGTACACCTGCCCTCCTCCCCTAAAAAGGTTTTGTTGCCTTATTATGATGCCATAGCTGATCTAATTATCTTGGGAAGAGAAAACAGTAGAAAATACTTTGGAATAGAACCCTCTACCATTATACAGCCCTACACTCAATCACGCATCCATTGGCTGTTACAGAATATGGAAGCCTGGCCAATTGTTTGCTCTTCTTACACTGGCGTGATTGACAACCATTACCCACCTAACAAACTCATTCAATTTTGCAAACTTCATGCGTTTGTATTTCCCCATATTACCAGTAAAGAACCTCTCAATGACGCATTACTAATTTTCACTGATGGATCTTCCACAGGACTTGCCGCTTACACTTACAATAATGTAGTCGTTAAGTTCCAGACCACTTATACATCAGCTCAGCTGGTCGAATTGCAAGCTATAATTGCAGCACTATCAGCTTTTCCTTGTCAGCCACTTAACATTTATACAGACAGCGCCTTCCTGGCTCATTCAATACCCCTCTTAGAGACCGTGTCTCAAATTAAACATATTTCAGACACAGCTAACCTATTTTTACAATGTCAACAACTTATCCAAAAAAGGACTACTCCCTTTTTTCTTGGGCATATTAGAGCACATTCAGGATTACCGGGACCTTTAACACAAGGTAACGCAACAGCCGACACGGCAACAAAAACCATAGCCACAGTCACTACAGACAATTTGCAACAAGCGCAAAAAGCGCATGCCTTACATCATTTAAACGCCCAAACCTTAAGACTTATGTTTAAACTTACCAGAGAACAAGCTCGACAAATAGTTAAACAATGCGCCAACTGCATAACATATTTACCTGTTCCCCATCTAGGAGTTAACCCCCGAGGACTCATCCCCAACGAAATTTGGCAAATGGACGTTACTCACCACTTAGAATTTGGTCAACTAAAATATATCCATGTATGCATAGACACCTATAGTGGATTCATCAGTGCAACTCTCCAAACAGGAGAGGCCACCAAACATGTCATAGCTCATTTATTACACTGCTTTTCTATTTTAGGAATACCCAAACAAATCAAAATAGATAATGGCCCCGGTTATATAGCCAAAACCTTCTTACAATTTCGTAATACCTTACAAATTAAACATAACACAGGCATTCCCTATAATCCCCAAGGACAAGGTATAGTAGAAAGAGCTCATCTGTCATTAAAAACTATTATCACAAAATTAAAAGGGGGGAGCTGGTACCCCGTGAAGGGTACCCCCAGAAACATACTCAATCATGCCCTGTTTATCCTTAATTTTTTTAATTTGGACAGTCATGGAAAATTGGATGCCGACCGTTTCTGGCATCCTGAATCTCAAAAACAGTTTGCAATGGTAAAATGGAAAGATCCACTTGATAGTTCATGGCATGGCCCCGATCCAGTTTTAATTTGGGGAAGAGGCTCAGTATGCATCTTCTCACAAAAAAATGATGCAGCCAGATGGCTGCCTGAAAGATTGGTAAGACAAATAAATCATAACCATTGTCAGTCCAGGGAAGATAAATCTCCCTGAGAAGTTCTTTCCTTCTTGTTTTTCAGAAAATGAAGCCTAACATGAAATTCCTTTGGAGAATAATCGCTCTATATAACATAGTGACAGTCTATGCAGGTTTTGGTGACCCTCGTAAGGCAAGAGAATTATTATGAAAACAATACGGCCAGCCTTGTGACTGCAGAGGGGGACAAATATCTGAACCTCCGTCAGATAGAATCACCCAGGTGACCTGCATGGGCAAGACAGCTTACCTAATGCCAAACCAGTTATGGAAATGTAAGTCTACCCCAAGGGACACCTCACCTAGCGGGCCACTCCAAGAATGCCCCTGTAGCTCTTTCCAATCTTCTGTACATAGTTCCTGTTATACCTCCTATCAACAATGCAAATCAGGCAATAGAACATATTATACGGCCACGTTACTAAAAACACAAACTGGAGGTACCAATGACGTGCAAGTATTAGGATCCACCAATAAACTTGTACAATCTCCTTGTAACGGCCAAAAAGGAAAGCCTGTTTGCTGGAGCACTACCGCCCCCATTCACATTTCTGATGGAGGAGGCCCATTAGATATTACCAGAGTTAAAACCGTCCAGAAAAAATTAGAAGAAATTCATAAAGCTTCATATCCTGAACTTCAATATCACCCTTTAGCCCTGCCTGAGCTTAGAGATAATTTTAGGCTCGATGCCCAAACCTTTGATATCCTCAATGCTACTTACAATTTACTTCAAATGTCCAATACAAGCCTGGCCCACGATTGTTGGCTTTGTCTTAAAATGGGCCCCCCTATTCCTCTAGCCATACCTAACCTTTCATTGCCCTATGTCAATTACTCAAATGAATCCTTAGTAAATAATTCCTGTCCTATTACCACCCCCCTCTTAGTTCAACCGATGATGTTTTCTAATTCCCCTTGCCTCTTTTCACCATCATATAATAACACTAAAGAAATTGATTTAGGCTATGTTGTGTTTGGCAACTGTACTTCCATAATCAATGCCACCAACCCTTTGTGTGCTATAAATGGCTCGGTTTTCGTTTGCGGAAACAACATGGCATATACGTATCTACCTACAAATTGGACAGGGCTTTGTGTTCTGGCCACTCTTCTCCCCGACATTGATATCATCCCTGGAGATGAACCTATCCCCATCCCTGCTATTGAAAATTTTATTTATAGACCGAAATGAGCCATACAATTTATTCCCTTGTTGGCTGGACTAGGAATCACCACTGCTTTTACTACAGGAGCCACAGGCCTAGGAGTCTCACTAACCCAATATACTAAATTATCCAATCAATTAATTTCAGATGTACAGACCTTATCCAGTACTATACAAGATTTACAAGACCAAGTAGACTCGTTAGCTGAAGTAGTTCTCCAAAATAGAAGAGGTCTAGATTTGTTAACGGCAGAACAGGGAGGGATATGTTTGGCTTTACAGGAAAAGTGCTGTTTTTACGCCAACAAATCCGGAATCGTCAGAGATAAGATAAAAACTTTGCAAGAAGAACTGGAAAAGCGCAGAAAAGGCCTGGCCGCCAATCCACTATGGACTGGGCTCGATGGACTTCTCCCCTATCTCCTGCCATTTCTTGGTCCTTTACTCACTCTTCTACTCTTCCTCACTCTCAGGCCTATAATCCTTAATCAGCTTATGGCATTTGTCAGACAACAAATCGAGGCCTTCCAGGCCAAACCTATACAGGTTCATTATCATCGCCTTGAGATGACTGAAAATGGTGAGTCTTATTTAACTTAATAAGACCACCTCCCCTGTGTGCTGAACTGGACAGTCAATGATGGGTAAGAGGACACTATCTCCATCGGAGCCTAAGACAGGAGGGCCGCCCTTGCTGCTGCCTTATCCCATGACGGGCCTAGAAGGTGGGGGTGAGTTGACCCAACCTAAGACAGGCGCAGTTCCCGAGGGGTTTTCTTATCATAAAAATATAAAAAGGGGGACCTGTCTGGAGCTGCACGCCCCGGCCATAGTGAATAATAATTAAGGATTAAACGCCTGAGCTATATTCATTTCCACCCCACACCTTCTCCCTATCTTTGCCTTTTTTCCCCTGTACTAATACCTCGTTAAAGATGGCGCTCTTCCTGCTTCTTCTTCACTCACTTTTCCCGCGCCCGGGAAAATTGTTACTTAATAGTGCAAGCGCAACATGACGTCCGACCGGAGAAACCGAAACTAACCTGGCCACGCCCTCGGCAATGAGATCATTTCCGCCTTAGCCCAACCCCTTCCCTTCCAAGTGTATATAAGGCAGTGCATTACCGCCATTAAACGAGACTTGATCAGAGCACTGTCTTGTCTCCATTTCTCGTGTCTCTTGTTCCCCAAATTCCCACCCCCTCCTCCAGGGCCTGCTCTGACTATCCCGCGGGCCGGGATAGAACATTGATTATCTTCCTTGTGCTGCTATGTTTGTATAAAATAAGAAGACTTATTCAAGTCTGACTCTGCAAGTAAAGCAGAGTCAACCATGACTTTTCTAGTTTCAACAGCCACGGCATCTGAAATTTAGTATACTGTGAACTATGAATAATGATAGCATTTCAAAACTGAGAAAAAGAAATTGATAACTTTATATTTTTAGCTTATCATTTAGTTGATAAAAATTTATAGTTTCTAAATTATATGTTAAACAACTTGAACATGCAGATACCTAAAAGATTCATTTAGATGATAGTACTACTATTTAATAGCCTATAATTGTGTATCACATTTGCCGCTTTGGGCTTCCTGGAAAGCAGTTATTTAGCTTCTACATGTAAATGGAGAAAAGACTTTCTATAATCCTAATCATACAGATCTTTTAAGATTAGCACTATGTGTAGATTTGAATAAAATTCATAGGTTTGTAAGATAAATGTTAATAGGTTTTTTTATGAAACCAACATTTTAAGTGACTGATCAGTAATTTCAATCTATTTCATTTTATTAACTGAGAAGACAAATTATTTAACCAAAATAAGCATTCTTATATTACTCTTCCTGAAACTTTCAGAAACTAGACAACTCAATGGATTATAATGTACATGAGGACCACAAATATTCTATATAATAATAGGCTCATTCTTGCTCTCTTTTTTTGCCCAGGCTGTTGTGCAGTGGCACAATCTCAGCTCATGGCAACCTCTACCTCCTGGGTTCAGGTGATTCTCCTGCCTCAGCCTCCCAAGTAGCTGAAACTACAGGTGCATGCCACCACACCCAGCTAGTTTCTTTGTATTTTTAGTAGAGACGGGGTTTCACCATGTTGGTCAGGCTGGTCTCAAACTCCTGACTTCATGATCCACCCCCATCGGCCTTGCAAAGTATTGGGATTACAGGCGTTAGCCACCACGCCTGACCCATTCTAGATTTTAATATAAAAAATGTAACATATTTCAACAGTAAAATTGGTGTCTGGCTCTTTTAAGTCATGAGAAGAATACCATTGTTAGAATCCATTTACCAAAGTGTGTTAGGCTTAGTGATAAGTACTTTAAACCAAAAATCAAGTTCTACCTACTATCTAAGGGTAAAAAGAAGTAGTTTTAAAATTCCTATGTATTTCTATGACATTAAAAAATTAAAAGCCAAAATGTTAGGTTAGGAATAAAAACAAGCATTGCGTGAAATGGTGTTAAGCATAATGATTAAAATTGAAACTCAATATTAGGCGGTACTGTAGCAGGACAACCTGCAGACAAAACCCCTCAGACACCGAGTTAAAGAAGGAAGGGCTGTATTCAGCCAGGAGCTTTGGCAAGACTCACGTCTCCAAAAACGGAGCTCCCTGCGAGTGAGCAATTCCTGTCTCTTTTAAGGGCTTACAACTCTAAGGGGATCTGCATGAGAGGGTCGTGATCCATTGAGCAAGCAGGGGGTACATGACTGGGTGCTGCATGCACCCGTAATCAGAACAGAAGAGGACAGGCATTTTCACAATGCTTTTCTATACAATGTCTGGAATCTATAGCTAACATAACCAGTTATGTCAGGGGTTGATCTTCAACCAGGCCCAGGGCGTGGTGCCGGGCTGTCTGCCTGTGGATTTCATTTCTGCTTTTTGGTTTTTACTTCTTTCTTCAGAGGCAGAAATTGGGCATAAGACAATATAAGAGGTGGTCTCCTCCTTTATTTCTCCCCTTTGAGAATCTCACACAATAGTGGGAGTTCTCACTTTTATTCTGACCACCCATGTCTTCTTGCAAGGCAGATCGATAGTGATTTATATAGTACACTTGTGCTGAAGCATTTTGGTGAACTAAGGTAGCGATGAAGCTTTCTATCATTTGAAGAAGTACAGGTAGAAAACAAGGGAGCAGTATGCAGGTTTCCATTACTGTTATAACTCCTATTATAAGAGTTTTAAATCTTTTTAGTGCTGGGAACCACTTTCCAAACATGGCCCCAGGACTAAATCCATGCTGCACTTGCACGGGCACATGTGCCACTTTTGTCATATTTCTTACTATGTCTTCAACTACTTGCCCTTGATCATCTATGTGTAGACAGCAATTAGCAAGGTTAAATTTTCTACAGACCCCCTCCTTCAGCTGCTAGCAAGTAGTCGAGAGCCAATCTATTTTGAAAGATAGCATTTCTCATCAAGTTTCTTGCCAGGCCAGAATAGTCAAGGCTCTGATGGTCTTATTAGTGATTATTTTAAAGACAGCTTGTAACTGTATGATTTGGTTGAGCATGTAAATGGGGGTTGGGTATCCCCACAAGCCATCTTGTGCCCAAGAACCAGGCCCATAATATTGTATAATTCTCTCAGGGGGCCATTCATTATCTTTCCTATTTTCTATAGCTATGCTTCTCTTTTGGCAGGAAGCATAGACAGGGAAGCCCAGGAGTTCACCTATCTGTATGGGCAGTAGGAATAAAGATGGTTTAATAGCGCCAATAACACAACTACCTGCCCACTGGTCGGGTAATTTGGCATAAGGTCTATGCCCACATATCCAGTATAATCTAGTGGGGACTGTCCAGTCCCAGTGGGACTCCAGGTGGGTCCACACAGTTTGCAACTTTGGGAATTTATTAAATGGATTTTTCTTAATATGGTTTGAACTATACTAGGTGGCTGTTTTTGTAGTACTATTATACAGTTTTTGCCCAAGGCAGCTGAGTCTTCCCACAGGAAGAGTGAAGTCCTTCCCCACTCTTGCTATACAGTATTGTCTAATGATTGAGGCTTTTAGGACCCAGAAGTTATCAGGGTGATTCTTTTGAGCTGGGAATTTATCAGGAACTGGGTCTGTAGGTTCTAATTCTCAGGCTTCCCATGGCCATTGATCTCCCATTACAGTTCCTCCACATACATAACATGAAGTGACATTGAGAGACTGGGCTACATGCTCGGCTAACTGCAAAAACAAAATTCTTATTTTTCCTGGAATTTCTGGTGCTGGCACATTCAGTTCATCATAGAAGGTTTGAAATACTGGCTCAGGAGAGCATTTATAAACTCCTCAAACCAAGATATTTACTTGATCCAGTTCAGCTCCATCAGGTTCTAGGGTTACATGTTCCTCTTTTTACCAGTGAGGATTAAGGGGGTTGGTTATTACTAGTTCTAAGGGGTTACACTTACCACTGGTACAGGAAGGGCCACTTTTCCCTTTCTGAAGTGGACAGGATTCTTTCCATTTTTTACCCAAGTAGCCTAAATGACACAAGACCAGTATCCACATATATTTCCACACAGTCCTAATTCATGGCAAATGTACTTATTTTCTGCCATATAGCCTCTTTTTTTTAAATTAAGAGAACCAGATCCTATTCCTAACATTACTATTAATGACAGCACAGACATCAAATTTCAATGTGACTTGTTTGGGCACCCCTTTTTCTTCTGTTTTGGCTAACACTTTACTCATATTGTTCATGAGCCCCCACCAGTCCTCAGTCCTTAATCTTATTTTAAAAACTGTGGTCATGGGAGGCTCAGATGGGTCATAACACACATCAGGTAGGTCATTTCCTGGGCTACATACCTTGTGTAGAATAACATTATACAAACAAGTTCTTTTTAGAGTTCCAGTACACTTATAATAACCATAAAATAATAGGATCTTAGCAACTTTTTGTCCTACCTAAGTGACTTGATGTATACACTGGGAAGAGTCCTCAGTATGAGGAAGGTCAGTTGAAGTCCTTACTGTAAAAGTGCAAATTTTAAGGAAAATGAGTCATGTGATGTGTTTTCTCATGCTTCAGCTGTGCGTGGGCCAGTCAGCTTCTGGGTGTGACTGGAGCAGGGCTTGTCGTCTTCTTCAGAGTCACTTTGCAGGGGTTGGAGAAGCTGCTTCTGTCCACGTACAGGTCCCAGTCTACTGATGTTCAAGGATGGTGTTGGTGGTTAGGCATGCTAGAATAAACTGAGTCCAACAAGTCTACACAGTTATGTTCACCTGGGCTCTCTGATACCGGGAGCAAGGGGGCGGGGTTTAGGGTGTTGCAAACTTCAATGGTTATGCGGGAATTTTCACATAGCAAGCTTTGGTACTTGGTTAACCTAGCATTTGTTAACCAATGATGTCCTGTGGTAGTTATTAAAGTTACCACAGCATGGGGGGCCTTTATATTCAGGTTTTGCCCAAGGGTTAGTTTATCTGCTTCTTGTGCTAACAGGGGCATTTCTGCCAGAGCCCTCAGACATGGGGGCCAGCCTTTGGAAACCCCATCTAGTTGTTTTGAGAGATAGGCCACTGGCCTTCGCCAGGGCCCCACAGTCTGGGTTAAAACTCCAACTGTCATTTTTTTCTCTTTCTGACACACAGGGTATAAACGGTTTTGTCAGGTCAGGTCGCCCCAGGGCTGGGGTTGACCAGCCTGGTTTTCTTTTAACTCATGAAAAGCTTGTTGCTGTTGGCTGTAATACATGTAGTTTATTCAATCTACATTTTTATTAACTGTCACCCACCAAAATGTTGATGCAAATCCTGCAGTTATTTGATTTTAAGCTTTAAATTGATCCGGTATTCCCCGTGGGACTCCAATTGCATCTAAATGGATATGAGAGTCAAAAGACCCATAAGGGACTTTTCTTGCTTTATGATGTCTTGTTTTTCCTCCTTCTGGTTGATGAAATGCCAGGGTGAAAGGAACAGCCAGTTGGACTAAAGTATAAGTGCCACTCCAGTTATTCGGCAGAGTGCCCAGTAAAGATCCACCACAATACCACCACACAGCCGCTCAGAGATGAACAAGGGCTGACTGATTGATAAGCTCTTGAAAATTCTTAAGCTCACTGCATCCCTTCAGGTCTCCAAGGAACGATAAGTTTCCTCCCTGTCATGAGAGACATGAAGTGTACTTAGTGTTGGGAGATGGAAGCTAAATGGCCCTTGGGGGTTGACCCGCAGGGTACTGGACTTTGGGATATAGCAGAGAGAGAGCTTGGCACGACTTATTACTCCAGGCTGTAGAATCCTGGAGAAGAGCTACCATGCAGCCCATGCCTGGTCGGCTGGAGGACCACCCTAGTGGAAAGGGGACAATCTGGGCCTCTGGCCTGCCGTGCACACAGGCATAACAATTGTTTTAGTTTGTCATACAGATGAAATACTTGATCCATTCCAACCAGTCATTTACGTCTTGGTATTCTGTCTTAATTGCTGCCAAAGTTTGTTTTAAGTCTTTAACTTCTGTGATCCTCTAGTAAAATGAATGTATGATTTTAGGAAATTATAAAAACCGGTTAGGGAATTCCATCCTTGCTCTTTAGTGGTCCACAGAATGGTGAACCAACTACAGTATAAAATCCCTACATAGGGGGGCAAGAATCCTGGATGACACTGGAGTCTTTATTGAAATTTCCCCAGATTAAATGGTCTTAATTTACTAATGCACAGTCTGAAGAGAGTCAGGATTGACAGAGGTACTTTTCTGAAGTAGAGAGCTGTCTTTGACTTGGAAAGTCCCCACAGAGTATAACAAGGCAAGCATTAAATGCAATAGTTTGAGGCAAAATTGACTTGGTTATGTTAACAACTATATGGTCAGCAATCGAGTGAGGAAAGAAGAAAGAGTAATAGAAGAGATTACTCTTAGCTTTAGTTTGGTAGGGTTTTTCCCTGGGACTATGGCCCATGACCCTGGAGGGGGTGGTGCTTTCTTGACTTGGGTATGATGAACCCATCCTTTTTTCACTGTATGAACAGCAGTCTCGGTGGTTAGCAGCACAAGGTAGGGTCCTTCCTAGGTTGGCTCGAGTTTCCCTTTTTTTTCACCTTTTGATAAGAATGTGATCTTCAGGCTGGTGCTAGTTTATCAGAAATTCTAGAGGTGGTACATGTGCTAAAAGACTTTTAATTTTGAGGGAAAGGAAAGTGGAAGATAAAACAGGTATATAATTTTTAAGAAATTGACCTTTTGTTTTAAATGTGGGGACATCAGCAGTGGACTTTATGGTCCTTGGCGCCTTTCTACTGAGAAATTTCCTTTAGCACCCATTTTTTTTTATTAGATTTTAGACCGAAGAAGCCAAACACCATTTTATATTTGACAATGCTTTCTGTATGATTTTTATACCAGATAAGCTAAATTTCACCTTTATATTAGTGTGCTATTAATGTTAAACTTAGTTTTAATAAAACTTTGTTAACATATTTATTCAATTTTTAATGTCAGACCATAAAGTACGATTTTTATAGACTCTTTTTAACCTTTTATAATTTTTGTTAAAGAGTAGGTTAGTGCTTTAAGAAAAACTCATTGTGTTTATACTTTAATGTCCAGTTCACAGAAAAACACCCATTTAGCTTTAGCTAATATGTTTATACACAGAATTTTCTTTACAATTAATGTTTCAAAAGTTGCTTAAACCTTCAAAACAATTTTTAGTCTTTTAATATAGGTAAAAATCCATAATCTTATGTCTCTTTATAATCCTTTCACCAAAGGTATATTTTACTTTCCCTATACATCTTGCACATAAACTGTTTCTTCAATAGTACTTAGGAGGCCTTATTACTTTTAAATTATACATTTCTTCCATAAAATTTTTTTAAACATTTTTCTCTTTCACGACTTTTGCAGACAATTCTTTGGCATACCTCAACTTTCTGACTTATTACAAACATTTATTTCTTTAAACAAAAAGTTAATTTGTTGCAGGACAAGAATTTACCATATAACATTATTTTTACATAAATTCTGCCCCCCACCTTTTTTTTCAAAGATGATAACCATTATTTTCCAAAATGAACTTCTTTTATGTCTGTGGACTAGACTGTCTAAGGCCACAAGGTTAGAAGTTACTATAATACATGCTACACTGTTAACTTTTAGCAAACTTTGCTTTTGTTGAAAACCTTGTAAGTTTGGGGTTTCAATTATCCTTTGCTATTAATAAGACCTTGTTAAGTCCAAATTAACTTAGAATTGGTATAGATGGCTTTTTTTTTTTTCTTTAATTACCTGGAAGGAACCATATATCGTTCTGTCCTGAAGGGAGTTCCTCCTAGGTCTGGTCGGACTTTTGTATGGTAATTAAGATTTAGATCGCCTGTTAGGAAACCTGCTGAAGTAAGGGAGTTTTCAGTGGTTAACGTTAAATCAACTTTTTTTGTTTGTTTGTTTGTTTTAAGATACTTCTGAACTGCTGAGGTGTGCTCACAATGAGGTTTCCTCTAAAAGTTATATTTCTACTTTCTTCTGTTAGCAAAGCAGTTGCCACTACATATTGAATGCATTTGGGCCATCCACAGATTAGTAGGTTAAGGTTTTTTGATAGGAAGGCTACACAGGTTTTCAGTGGCCTCAGTGCTTTCAGGATACTCCCTTGTTTACACTGACAACAAAGTGATATTGGAGTGTTATAGGGTTATGGAGAATATCTTTAATTACCAATTATAGCTTTTAAATTTACCTTGGCTTTTAAAGGAATATGGTACACTGTTTTTTTTCTTAACTACTTGTATATGTCTCTTTCTTTCTTTGTCTCTTTGATTTTCCATCTCTTTTTCTCTTTGACTTTCCTTTTGTCTCTGTCTCTGTCTCTCTCTGCCTCTCTCTTTCTCTCTTTCTCTCTTTCCTTAGCTCCCTCTTTGTCTCTCTCTCTCTTCCTCTTTCTCTCTCTGCTGGTCTTTCCTTGCCTCTGCCAGCTGCTTATGCTGCTGTTCTCTCAACCACTTTGGGGAGTGGGGAGGTCTAAAACTATCTGTGAGCAAATGTCTATGTACAGGAACTGGTCTGGGTGGCCTGGCTTACAGGATACCTTGTGCATACCTTTGAAACAAGGGACCTGTACAGGCTTCATTCTGATGGTCAACCCACCTCTAATGCTAACCAGTCTATTTCACACAATGTTCTAAGATTTCCTGGTGTCATAGTAACACGGTAATCTCCCTTACATGCTTTCTTGAAATTTTTCAACATAGTTCCTAGTGGGATGGGCTTACTTTGTGCCTGACCCATGCTTCTTTGAGACAAAACACCACACTCACACCACACGCACACCACAAAACAAAGAAGAGTTAAAAGGGCACACACACACTTTTAAAGTTTACACCAAACCAGAATCAAAACCAAAATCAGAGCATCCAGAAATCCAAGCCAGGCAAAACCAAAAACAAAGCATCAAGCAATCCAAGTCAAATCAAAAACAAAAACCAAAGTGCTGGTACAGGCATGCCATGGACAATCAGGCCACGCTTCCACTCAAATGGAGTGGACAAGTTCCACAGACTAGTCTTACCAAGTTTCAGATGTCTGGACTCCAAGTGCCAGTTCCTTCCCAGTGTTCAGCCACTGCATTGATCCTCCATGGAGGCCTGCCACACACTGCTCTGGTGAGGCATTCCACTGGGGCAATTGCCTACTTGGGAGTGCTCTCAGGATCTGCGTCACTTAACCTGGCTGGAGTCCCCCACAGGGATGCTCCACAGGGCAGGCCTAAGCTGCCTAAGGGGCTGCCTTAACCATCCATTAATCACTTCACTTCCTGGTCAGTGAACCAAGAAATGTAGCAGGACAAGCTGCAGACAAACCCCTCAGACACCAAGTTAAAGAAGGAAGGGCTTTTTTTGGCCAGGAGCTTTAGCAAGACTCATATCTCCAACAACCAAGCTCCACAAGTGAGCCATTTCTGTCCCTTTTAAGGGCTTACAACTCTAAGGGGGTCCATGTGAGAGAGTCATGATCCATTGAGCAAGCAGAGGGTACATGACTGGGGGCTGCATGCGCTGGTAATCAGAAGAATAGAACAGAACAGGACAGGGATTTTCACAGTGCTTTTACATACAATATCTGGAATCTATAGCTATCATGACTGGTTAGGTCACGGATTGATCTTCAACTAGGCCCAGGGCATGGCAATGGGCTGTCTGCCTGTGGATTTCATTTCTGCCTTTTAGTTTCTACTTCTTTCTTTGGAGGCAGAAAATTGGGCATAAGACAATACGAGGGGTGGTCTCCTCCCTTGGCGCCAGCTCTCCCACTTACGGGCTGTATGACCTAAATATAGTTTCTTGCCTCTCTGTGCTTGGCCCTAAAGCAGTACTGTGAGGATAATAGTGTCTAAATCATAAGGTTTTGGTTAAATTAAAGCAATTAATGCAAATAAAGGTGTCAGAAAAAATGCCCAGCACATAACAAGTGTACAGGATATTTAGTAGCTTTTATTTGTTGATTCTGTTAGATCATGACAAATGTTAAGCCTGAAAACAGGATGGCCGTAGCACTGGTTTTTAACCCATGTTCCTTCTAATTTGTCCATCTGGGGCTATAATATTAGTTGAATGTTTTTTTAATACTATCCTTGGCAAATTCCCATATATTCACATACAGAATGGATATAAATATTTTTAAAAGATTTATCATTGAGTACTGCTCTTTAGCACTCCAGAAAATGGATAAACAAGCACTTAAATGGTGAGTGTTTGTCAGTTTTATTCATTAGAGAATGAGGCAAATTGTTTATCTACTTGTTTAATATATTTCTTATTCATTTTCATTTGATACACTAAAATGTAGTTTGAAAATATATATTCAAATACATTTTTTCTCTAACAAATGAAGAAAATCATTTATTTAGAAATTTAGAGAGAATTTTACTCTAAACTGTTGCTTTAGATTCTGTTTTTTAAGATATTATTTGGATCATTAAAAATCAGCATGCTTTATTTCTGAGTGTTGGGTTCAGATCATTCAAGATATTAAAAGTTTACTTACATGAGCAAGTCACAGGAAAAGAAATATGTAAATGTCTCCTGAAATGTAAAAATGAACAAACGATTTATTCTCTGGCCCAAGTTCTTAAAAAAAAATTTTTTTTTTTAATAGAGTCTTGCTCTGTCACCCAAGCTGGAGTGCATGATCTCAGTTCACTGCAACTTTCACCTCCCATATTCAAGCAATTCTCCCTGCCTCAGCCTCCTGAGTAGCTGGGATTACAGGCTCCCACTACCACACCCAGCCAATTTTTGTATTTTTAGTAGAAACAGGGTTTCACCATGTTGGCCAGGCTGGTCTTGAACTCCTGACCTCAGGTGACCTGCCCACTTCAGCCTCCCAAAGAGCTGGGATTAGAGGCATGAGCCACCACACCCAGCCTCTCTCTCTCTCTTCTTTTTTTTTTTTTTTTTTTTTGAGATGGAATCTCACTCTATCGCCCAGGCTGGACGGCAATGGCATAATCTCAGTTCACTGCAACCTCTGTCTACTGGATTCAAGTGATTGTCCTGACAGCCTCCCAAGCAACTGGGATTTTAGGTGCCTGCCACCACACCAGGCTAATTTTTGCATTTTTAGAAGAGATGGGGTTTTGCCATGTTGGCCAGGCTGGTCTCCAACTCCTGACCTCAGGTCATCCACCTGCCTTGGGCTCCCAAAGTGCTGGGATTACAAACGTGAGCCATTAATAGTATTTTTGATTGGCAAATAAGAGTTGTATAAATGTATGAGGTAAAATGTGGTTTTAACATATGCATATTATATAATATGATTAAGTCAAGTTTTATAACATATCTATCAACTCACTTATCAATCATTTCTTAAGATACATTGGAAATTTACTGTTTTTTAAAAAATATAGTACTTTATGATTTACTATCATCATGCTGCTGTGCAGTAGATCTCAAAACCTACTTATCCTGTCTTTTTGAAACTTTGTACCATTTGATCAACAACTTCCTGTTTACTTCCCACCACACCTAACCTCTCGTAACCAGTAGTTCATTTTCTACTTTTTTGAGTTAAACTTTATTTGATTCTACATATAAATAAGATCATGCAGTATTTGTCTTTTTGAGTCAGGCTTATTTCATCTAGTATAATGTCTTCAAAATTTATCTATATTGTTTTAAATGATGGGATTTATCCATTGTTATGGTTGACTAGTGTTCCATGATGTATCTATACCAAAACTTATACAAAAACTTTTTAAAAATTAAAAATTAAATATAACTAAATTAAAAATTAAATATAACTAATAATATTAATATAATATTTTTATAAATATATATTTATCCCTTGGTTGAAAAACTAGTGTGTTATGAGAAAATATTTCTTTGTTAAAGCATGTATCATTGTAATTTAGCATATAAATATTTTGTTAATTATAGCTCATTTGTACCAAGCACTAACCATAACATTGTATGTGTTAATAAATTTAATTATGACAATAATTTAATAACATAAGTATATTAATTATCTTTATTTTGCAGTGAAAGAAACAGAGCCACTGAGAGAAACGACTCACTCACAATAGCAAAGCCCATATTAAAATACAGGCAACTTTGTCTCCAGAGATAACTCTTTTGAGTACAACCATAAAAATCTTTCAAACAGATAAGACAAAATTACTTTTAACACTTACTTTTCATAAAAACTAATACAAATTGAATAATTGGAAAAATTGTCATTGTTACGTGTGTGTAAATGTATAAAATGGTACATAAAATAGAAATAATTTAAGCTAGATAAAAGATGTTAATAATTTTTATGAATAAAATGGAAAGATAGTCAATTATTATTTGTAGATGATATCTTTTTTTACTTAGATAACAAAAGAAACTACAAGACTACTTTAAATGTCTGTTCAGGTGGGTAGGCAAAATTCTAAGATGATCACCTGGATTTTCAGTCTGTTGCACACCTGCTGTGTAATCTTCACCTCTGAAGTGTAAAAAACAAGTGTCTCACTGCAGTGGAAAATTACTTATGAAATTAGGTTACTAATGTGTTGATTCTGTGTTCATCAATAGGGAGATAATCCTGATTGGACTAAACTTAATCAGACATGCCTTTAAGAGAAAAAGACACGTGATAGAAAAACACCCCTGCTGACCTGGAAGTAAGTGACTTCTAGGTCGACCAATTTGTAAACTGCTTATGGTGACCACATGGCAGGAATCTATTTGTATATTGCCAGAATTCCTGCCTTTCACATGATGCTTCCAGTAGGAAGAGAAAAAGGATACCATGACAGGTAAAAAAAAAAAAAAAAAAAGGTGTGGGGTCCCTTTTATGCAAGAAATAATAACCGCTTATCTGGGAAAGCTTAATATAAACAGGGGAGACCACAACATGAGCACATCAATGAGAAGAAAAAGACAGCCTGGTTGAAAGGGCTTACTGACATGATGGAGCAACATTTACTAAGTCATAGTGAATGATTAGCCTCTGGGATAACAATAGCCTGCCAAGAAGTCTACACTCATTCTTATACTGATTAAATGAGTATATGTGCACCATTCTGGAGGCCCAGTTTTACCCTACACATTACAGAAATAACATAGAGACCAGTGGGTAACCTCCTAGAATTAAATTTATTGTGAAAAAGCATATCTTATTATTTGTTTTCACAACTGAAAAACCTTGAAAACATAATGAATTTATATAATAAATTTATTAATACGGATGTTTATAATAATAAATGTTAATTTTAGAAGATTCTACTATATTGTCATACAATACTGAACTTTAAACACCTTAATATGAATATGTCTTGAATTCATGAACAGTCAGGCAGACAGTTTCTCTTAGATTAACATGATAAAAGTAATAATTAGAGAAAACATTTAGCATGGAATAAAATTTATGAAAACCACATTTTTTCAATGGCTTGGCATAATTGTCCTGCTTTTTAAAATGGCTAGATTACTAACAAGAAGCAAAGACAAAATTGTGGCTTTGCCAAATGATTACGTTCTTGACCACTTAAAATCTAAAATTCTGGCTAATGGATTTAGGTGGCTTCTTAGGGTTACAAGGCAATACAAGAATTTTGATAGGCAGGAAAATGCATTCTACATACACACATTGCTCTTCTCCGATTTGCTTTAACCTTAAAAGGTTGAAGATTGCAAATCTACTCTCTCAATTTAGAGTAAATTAATAAAAAGTTTTGTATTTTAGTCAAGCAAATAACTGTATAATACTAACAGGTAACAAAACTATGTCATTAACTGACAAAAAAAAAAATAGTATGACTAGATTCAATAAGTATCTAGCCATGCAAATGACAACTCAATTAAATCAACATTCTAATAGGTGCACATGGAAAGCATTTATGTGCAATGTGGTGAACTTCTGCTCAGCGCCTTGTTATTTCTTTTCTTTTTTGAAAAGCAATATTCTTTATCTACAGTGGGCTTTAGAAGTACAACTCATGTCAAGACATGTATTTATTATTATCCTTTGGTATACAACCCTAGGTATTTTTCATCTGGAATACAAAACCAAAATGAATGAGCACAACTTTTAGAAACTGATGTTTATTTTACATCAACTTTATTTCCATGCTGCTTAAGAGCCTGTGCAAGAGCAGCTTAGGACCATCCAGTGGCTGCTCCTACCCATTCAGTTGTCTGAGCAGTGGGAGCTGCAGACCAGTCTTCCATTGCAGGCTGAGTGCTCCAGTCTTCAGTAGGGAACTGCTGGATAGGCACAGAGGGCACCTGCATGCCTTCAGACCAGTCTGCAACCTCAGGCTGAGTAGCAGTGAACTCAGCAGCTAGAGAAGTCCATTCACACTGAAATTTCTCCTTGGTCACAGCCTTTCCAGCAGCAGCCTGCTCTTTTTGTTTTTTGGAGACGGAGTCTTGCACTGTCACCCAGGCTGGAGTGCAGTGGCGCAATCTTGGCTCACCATTATCCTGCCTCAGCTTCCTGAGTAGCTGGGACTATAGGCACCTGCCACCATGCCCAGCTAATTTTTTGTATTTTTAGCAGAGTAAAAACTCCTCCTTCAGATTTTAGGTTTCACCATCCTAGCCAGCATGGTCTTGATCTCCTGACCTCATGATTCACCTGCCTCGGCCTCCCAAAGTGCTGGGATTACAGGCATGCACCACCGTGCCTGGCCCTGTTCTTCTTTTTTAATCTCTTCAGTATTTCTGTAGATGTAGAGATCAGGCATGACTTCCCATGGGTGTTCATGGGAAGTGGTACCACATATTTGTAGAATTTCCCAGGCCATCATCCACCACATCAAACCCACTGAGTGAGATCCCTTGTTGTTACATGGAATGGCAATGTCCACATAGTGCAGAGGAGGATCTGTGTTACACACAGCAATGGTAGGTAGGTTAACATAAGGTGCCTGCATGAGAGACTGGTGGTCAGCCCTGAGTTCAGTAACCACAAGAAGCCATGGTTCCCAGAAGCCTGCCTAGCTCTGGTTAGTGAAGGTTCCAGGAGTGAAGTGGCCAGCACTTGGATTGGCTCCAGTGGCAGCAGCAAACTTCAGCAACAGCCCACTGGCCTGTATTCCTGGAGGATATGACAAAGACTTCAGTGGGGTTTTCAATGGCAACAATGGCACGAGCTTCCAGCAGAAGCTTCTCCCAGGTCCTCTTCAGATTTATGATGTAGATGCCATCACTTTTCCTTTTATGGATGTACAGTTCCATTTGGAAGTTAAGATTGGTGCCACCTAAGTGGATTCCTGCTGCAAGGAACTTAAGGACATCCTCCTCCTTTATTTGGAGGACATCAAGGGCTCTAGACATTGTGAGAGTTTCCCTTTAGGTTATGACAGGAATCCAGAATAACATCATATGGACCCCCCTGTGGGTAGTGCCAAAAGGCTCAGCACCTTTCCCCCCCTCCCCTTTACAGAGATATCAATTTCCCCTGAGTGACTCAGGTTGAATACTGGGAACTGAGAATGCTGCGTTCAGAGTTATTATTGTGAACATGCTTAACACATTTCTTTCATATTATAACAAATTTTATGAACTTTACTGTGCCTCACAAAGGTTTTTAGGAAAATATTGTTTATTTATAATACTCAATTTGGATTCATAAAGATTTCAATATTCCAGGTAAATCAGAGAAACTTAAATGTCAACCAAATTCCATAAAACATATTTCAATGAAATAAAGTCCTCTTAGCTAAGAATTTTGACAAAGCAGGAGCATCACCATCTTGGACAAGCACCATCATTTTAAAGTTCGCCTTGATCAAAAACTGCCTAAATCCAAAAGGCATCAGCCTGATGGCTAAGATCAGCATGACCATAAACCGCAAATAACATCTCTGACCAGAAACATTCCAACCATAAGATAAACCCCTCCTCAACCAGAGACATGCCAGCCCCAAGATAACCTCTGCTCTGGCTATAGATGTTAGCCCCAAGATAACCTTCCCTCTGACTAGAGATATTCCAACCCTGCAATAGACTTCTCCCCAACAGAGAAACATTCCAAGCCTGTGATAAGACCAATAAATACCCTTAGTCTTTAAGAGAGACTGCTCCTGACCAAAATTGACCAGAAGCCCCTCTCAGGTTTATTCTCTAAAAAACCTGTCTTTGTTGAGTTGCTTTTCATATTTCTTTCCTCTTTCTTTAACTCTTAAATTTGGTGCCAAAATCCAGGATGGGTGTTGGGGGTAGAGGCTCTTCTGCAACCCAAAAAGCAGTGAGCAGCTGCTCATCCTACTGGATTCTGAGAGTCTCTGGCCACCCACCCCATCTTCTCTCTCACTTCACTTTTCCCTCATCCTCCCTTTTCTTTCTTTCTCTCTCTCTTCCACTGACTTTCTCACAGTACCTGAGAAGTCAGGTTGACTCTCCCAGTCCTCAGAGGACCAGTGAGACTAAGCTAGAAGAAATCTTGGGGATGCCCAGTTTCTTCTCAGCTTGACCATCCTCTTTAGAAAGAGGATTCTGGGTCTCTGTCTTTTGTTTGGGGATGGCTAGCATAAAAACAGACATCCTCAGCTTCTTCTCTACAGTCCACATGGGTGCCAAACAATTCCACATTTCTACATCCTCTCCACTGGGCTGTCTCCTTCACAATCTCACCAAACTTGGCTTACACGTTTAGTTTTTTATTGCAACATGGCTTGGCCCCAATACAAATTAGACAATGACAGCCGATGGCCCAAAAATGGCACTTTCAAGTTCTCAGGGGCCTTGGCAACTTTATAACCAGGAACAGCAAATGGCAAGAGGTTTTCTATATTCAGGCTTTCCTCTACCTTAGATTCTGTCCCTCCCTGTGTCAAGCTTCCACCCTCTCATGAAATCTTTCTTCTTAATGAAAACCCTCCCCAGGTCTCTCCTTCCTCTGAAACTCCTTCCTTCAAAACCCCTTCCTCCAATGTTCAAAAGACCTTTATGTTTTTCTCTTTATAAATGTTGTTTTCCTGGAAAAGGTTTTTTCCCAGTCAACTGAATTACTTTTCTCCACTCTGTCTTGCCACTCTTGGTACAGGTATGAAAAACCCTAAAATGCTGGAGACTCCTTGGGAAAACAGAAAAGGCACCACAAACCCTGTTTTGGGGAAAACATCTGTTTCCTTACGGTACACTGGGAATTAGAGGTGAATAAATACCTCTCGAAATGAGTCTTTGTCTTCCAGCTATACTTGTTTATTGGGCCCTGGAAACTGTTTTCCTAGTCCTGGTTTTTTTTTTTTCCTTACTTTCTTTCTTTCTTTCTTTCTTTCTTTCTTTCTTTCTTTCTTTCTTTCTTTTTTTTTTTTTTTTTTGAGATGGAGTCTCACACTGTCACCTGGGCCAGTGTGCAGTGGCATGATCTCAGCTCCCTGCAACCTCCACCTTGTGGGTTCAAGTGATCCTCCTACCTCAGCCTCCCAGGTAGCTGAGATTACAGGTACCCATCACCACTCCCAGCTAATTTTTTGTATTTTTAGTAGAGATGGGGTTTCACTATGTTAACCAGGCTGTTCTTGAACTCCTGACCTCATGATCCACCCTCCTCAGCCCCCCAAAGTGATGGGATTACATGCATGAGCCACCGCGCCTGGCACCTAGCCCTGTTCTTGAAGGGTCTCATCCAATAATACAAATGGGAAATTAGCAAAAAAAAAAAAAAAAATCTTATCATTACTGAATCTTCTGGTTGCCTGCTTGACTATATATGTGTTATGTGTGCAATGTCTATTAAAAGAGCTCTAATTAATTGGCCTAAGAAAAATAAGCACTTAAATCAAATATTTTTTAAGGAAAAGGCAAAATCTGTGAGACCTTTTAGTTCACAAAACTTTAATCTTTAAAGCTCATAGGTACAGTAAGATTAGAAATGTCTTCAGAGTTGCCAGGATACATTTTTATTTGCATTTATTAATCAAGCAATTCCATACTTAGCACTGCCAAATACTAAAAGCTGTCAAAATTTGGCATAGAGGCTACAAAATTATAACTCAGACCAAACAGAATAATCTTTGCTTGTATAATTTTTAAATAAACAAAACAATAATATTGGTTTAATAAAGATAGCTACATCTTGAACTATTTAGTGAAATACCCTAACCTCCTAACTTCTAATCTTGTGGCCTTAGGCAGTCTAGTCCACAGACTTGAAAGAAATTTATTTTGAGAAAGGACTGCTATCATCTTTAATATTGAAGAAAAGAGAATTTATAAAAAAGAATCTTATATGGTAAATTTCTGTCCTAAAGTAAATTAACCAGTTGTTTGAAGAAAGGACTGTTATCATCTTTAATACTGAAGAAAAGAGAATTTATAAAAAAGAATCTTATATGATAAATTTCTGTTCTAAAGTAAATTAACCAGTTGTTTGAAGAAAGTGATGTTTGCAATAAATCAGAAAGTCGAGGTATGTCAGAGATTGCGAAGATTATGAAAAATTTTATAAAAGGGAATTTGTGCAAGAAGTATACAATTTAAAAGTGATTAGGCCTCCTGAATGTTTTATAAAATGCCACTGTAACTCTTAGCTGTACAACTTGCCTGCTTTGCCGGGAGGTAAGACCTAGGAGACATGGTGTTAAATACTGGAATAAGCCAGACCTTATCTGCACTTCTGTCTAGATCCTAGGTTCTACACCTAGCACATAATTAAAATCTCAAACTTACCAACAAAAGTAAAGATTGCTAACAGTTAACAGTGTAACATGTATTTAAAACTATTGAAAGAACAGTTTACATATACTTTTTTTTTTTTTCTTTTTTTTTTGAGACGGAGTCTCGCTCTGTCACCCAGGCTGGAGTGCAGTGGCCGGATCTCAGCTCACTGCAAGCTCCGCCTCCCGGGTTTACGCCATTCTCCTGCCTCAGCCTCCTGAGTAGCTGGGACTACAGGCGCCTGCCACCTCGCCCGGCTAAGTTTTTGTATTTTTAGTAGAGAAGGGGTTTCACTGTGTTAGCCAGGATGGTCTCGATCTCCTGACCTCGTGATCCGCCCGTCTCGGCCTCCCAAAGTGCTGGGATTACAGGCTTGAGCCACCGCGCCCGGCCTACATATACTTTTGGTAAAAAGATTATAAGGAGGCATGAAAATGTGGATTTTTACCTAGAATAAAAGATTAAAGAATTGTTTTAAATTGAATGAAGTAAAAATGAAAGTTTAGGCAAGTTTTGGAAGGTTAATTGTAAAGGAAAAGTTGTAGGGATATCATCCAGTTTTTCGGTAACTTGAGCATTAAAATAAAAGCACAATGAGTTTCTCTCTTTTTTTTTTTTTTTTTTTGAGATGAAGTCGCACTCTTGTTGCCCAGGTTGGAGTGCAATGGCACAGTCTCAGCTCAGCTCACAGCAACCTCCGCCTCCAGGGTTCAAGTGATTCTCAGCCTCCCAAGTAGCTGGGATTACAGGCATATGCCACCACACTAGACTAATTTTGTATTTTCAGTAGAAATGTGGGTTTTCCCAAGTTGGTCAGGCTGGTCTCCAACTCTTGACCTCAGGTGATCCACGTGCCTCGGCCTCCCAAAGTACTGGGATTACAGGCATGAGCCACCGTGCCTGGCTGAGTTTCTCTTAAAGCACTAACCTGCTCTTTAACAGAAATTATAAAGGGTTAAAAAGGGCCTATAAAAATGTTACCTATGGTCGGCCAGGCGTGGTGGCTCACACCTGTAATCCCAGCACTTTGGGAGGCCGAGGCAGGCAGATCACAAGATCAGGAGATCGAGACCACCCTGGCTAACACGGTGAAACCCCATCTCTAATAAAAATACAAAAAGTTAGCCAGGCATTGTGGCAGGTGCCTTTAGTCCCAGCTCCTCGGGAGGCTGAGGCAGGAGAATGGCGTGAGTGTGCAGTGAGCCGAGATCGCACCACTGCACTCCAGCCTGGGCAGCAGAGCCAGACTCTGCCTTAAAACAAAAACAAACAAAAAAATGTACCTATGGTCAAACATTAACATTGGGTAAATGTGTCTACAAGATTTTATTTAAAATTGAGTTTAACATTAATAGCTCACTAATATAAAGGTAAAATTGGGCTTATATGGTATAAAATCATACAGAAAGCATTGTCAAATATAAAATGGTGTTTGGTTTTCTTTGAGCTATATTTGTATAAATATGTTATTGGTGTGTGTTCCAAAAATATGGGAGACTCCTATAATTCTGATATCTTAGTGCACATTATCAATGATAATTATAATTGTTAAAATTATTGTGTGCCACAAAGGTAGCAGATATCCTTGCTAACTGTACCTTTAACTGTGGCTACCCTAAAACTTGTTGTCATCCATAAACAATTGTTTTGTTTTGCCTTGGTCCTCTTTAGAAGGTAGTTTTATAATCAGCTATAAAGTTCTAACAGCTACTTTTGAATGCAGGTTTCTGATAACTTTGGAGATTGTGACATCAGAATAGAGGAAAAATGTTCAGGACTCTTGAAGAGCTAAAATGTTAATTAATATTCAGCAGGACAGGAATTAACTTCATGAACTGAACTAATAGGATACTGGAGTGATCTTTCTGACATTTTCCTTAAAATATTGTTAATCCTTTGTTTTGATTTTCAAAGTCAAAGAAACTTTTCTTTTGAGTGATTGACAGCTTATAACAATTCACATCCATGAACAAAATTTGAAGCACACTTGTTTCTCTCTACTTGATTTTCTCCAGAATTTGGAAACTATCTGTGAGTATTCTTAAGTTATGTCAGTATAATTATTTGCATAAGTGCAATAAGAATCTGTTTTCTTTTTCTTTTCTTTTTCTTTTTTCTCTTTTTAGATGGAGACTCACTTTGTCACCCAGGCTGTAGTGCAGTGGCATGATCTCGGCTCACTGCAACCTCCGCCTCCTGGGTTCAAGTGATTCTCCTGGCTCAGCCTCCTGAGTAGCTGGGATTACAGGTGCCCACCATCACACCTGGCTAATTTTTCTTTATTTTTAGTAGAGATGGGGTTTCACCATCTTGGCCAGGCTGGTCTCGAACTCCTGACCTCATGATCCACCAGCCTCAGCCTCCCAAAGTGCTGGGATCACAGGCATGAACCACCGTGCCCAGTCTAAGAATCTGTTTTCTTTTGTGACATTACATAATTGGAAAACCTGGTTATTTTACCAAGGCTTTGACTGGAATGTTGTGCTTTCTTTTAAGGAATCAAACTTGACTTATGAAATCAATACATCTCTTGGAAACTGGCCTCATATTTTGTGTACACAGTCCCAGTACAGTGTTTCTGATCTGTGGAAAGTAAAGAATGTCACTTTCTAGCAGGCCAGGAAGCCCAAGTTATCTTGGAACCTCTAGAAGAGAGAAATTCATCAACTCATAGGTATTTGATGGTATGAATCCATGGCTCGGCTTAGCTGTAAAAAGGTCTTATCTCAGATTCCTTCTACAAAACAAAGTTCCATCAAAGCCCATTTAAAAGGCCTGTGTAACAAATAATTATACTTGCTGCAGTGTATGCAAATAACTAAGCCAAGTATAATAAAGCAAACCAGTCCTATCATGATTTGTCTTCTAATAAAAATGGGAAACTGGAGAGAGAAATTGTTTCAAAAACTATAACATGCCTGTTGTTAAATTCTAGTCTTGCTTAATGTTTTCCAATTTTTATTATTTTCTACAGTTTAAATTAAATTCTAATTTTTCTGGCTACAAGTTTCCAAAATAAGCTGTTTTCTTAAAGCCCTATGAACTGAAAACTAAATGTTTCAGCAGGTGTTTCCTCTAAGCCCCCGGATCATCACAGGAGGAAATCTCTTCACTGCTAGCACTGACTACTAATAACTGAGTATGCCCAGAATCCCTCTCCCCCGCATGTAACGAGTCCAGAGAGCGCAGGGTAATTCAGAGTATCTGTTAAAAGAATCAACTCCTGTATACATCACATGTGAGTCAAAGCCTGGAAAGATGAGGAAGCAACCCCCGAGAGTCCAAAGGAATGTCCTAAACTGAGTGAGAACTACTCATCTTAGTCTCACCCCTACTTCACCAAATACTTTTTGTCATTCCTACCTCAAATATTAATGAAGCAGTAATTTTTAAAAATAACAATAACTACTGCATTTATTCACTCCAAGAAAAGTAAAAGCTAAATCTCAGAATGTGGCACGGTAAGGGTTAAAAAGAAAAAGAACAAATTTGCCACTGCCTAGCAAGCTCACTTCAAGGACAGTTAGAAGATAACGCTGTCTGAATAGTCAGGGTCAAAGGAATGGGCTCCAGACACAACCCACGCCCTTCCAGATCAAGGTTGAAGGAAAAAAAAGAAAGACACATTCTTTTACTGTTACTCTTTTCCCAGGCTTCTTAAGCATTATTATGTTTTACAAATGTGTGTCTTTAGCCAGTTCTTGTTTTTCTTTTTTTTTTTTTTTTTTTTTTTTTTTTTTTGAGACGGAGTCTCACTCTGCCGCCCAGGCTGGAGTGCAGTGGCCGGATCTCAGCTCACTGCAAGCTCCGCCTCCCAGGTTTACGCCATTCTCCGGCCTCAGCCTCCCGAGTAGCTGGGACTACAGGCGCCCGCCACCTCGCCCGGCTAGTTTTTTTTTTTTTTTGTATTTTTAGTAGAGACGGGGTTTCACTGTGTTAGCCAGGATGGTCTCGATCTCCTGACCTCGTGATCCGCCCGTCTCGGCCTCCCAAAGTGCTGGGATTACAGGCTTGAGCCACCGCGCCCGGCCCAGTTCTTGTTTTTCTTTCAATGCAGCTACAAGGCCACTGGCTATGCAAGGTCACAAGTTATGTTATGCTGTAGACTACGTGACCTGTCACTGTATAATTAACTGCTTTTGTGTTGCTTCTGTAAGGCCGCTTATAAAAACCCCACTCTGTCTTTGTTCAGTGCTCAGCTTTTTGGATTTGAGTCCACTGAGCCAGTGCGTACCTAAAATAAACAACAATCCTCCTGTATTCCATATTGGTCTCTCCATTCCTCAGTTTACCACAACATTAAAACATTAATGAAAATTATTATTATTATTATTTTTGAGATGGAATTTCATTCTTGCTGCCCAGGCGGAGTGCAATGTCATGATCTCAGCTTACCACAACCTCCACCTCCCAGGTTCAAGGGGGTTTCTCTATGTTGGTCAGTCTCGTCTCGAACTCCCGACCCCAGGTGATCCACCCACCTCAGCCTCCCAAAGTGCTGGGATTCCAGACATGAGTCATTGTGCCTGGCCATGAAAATTATTTACTATGCCACCTTGTGGTAATTGCTTTACTCACTCTACTATTTGCAGTAGGACTATATGCTGTGGCACCCTCAGGGTGGAATATTGGACAGAGAATATAAATTACCGTAGCATTTTGCTTAATTATTATCCTCATAGCAGGAATAATGGTTACCAACAAAAAACAACACAAGGGCCTTACCAAACATGCACCTCTGCCTCTCATTAGGTATCCAATGTTGTTTCTATCTCAACCAATCTTGCCTAGTAAGAGACGATGCTGAAAACTTAAAGGATCAAAAAGCTAAGGGAATACAGAAACAACCAAATAGAGTCTTAGTTTGGGAACAAAATCACAGTATGGGTCATCCACTTCCTGGGCCCTCTCCTAATATTATGCCTAGGACTCATGTTCTTACCCTGTCTAATTAACCTTTTTCAAAGATTTTTAACTGACAGGATCATGGCCATTTGACAGACAACTACCCGAAAACATCTACAGATGGCGTTACTCCTGCAATCTATCTGAGACTTGAAAACTTTTGGTCCCCTTGTCAGCAAGAAGTAGCCAGAAGGAACATACTGCCCCTCACCTTTTTTATAACTACGGGGTCTGGATTGACAGAGCAGGAGCATCACCATCTTGGACAAGTACTGCCATTTTTCACCTCGATCAAAAAGTGCCTAAATCCAAAGGGCATCAGCCTAATGGCTAAGGTCAGCATGACCATGAACCACAAATAACATCTCTGACCAGATACACTCCAAACCCCTCTCTAACCAGAAACAGGCCAGCCCTGAGACAACCTCCTCTCTGGCTGGAGAGATGTCAGCCCCAAAATAACCTCCCCTCTGACCAGAGACATTCTAACCTTGCCATAAACTTCTCCCCCACACAGAAACATTGCAAGCCTGTGATAAGCTGTCTCACCTTGAACCCTTAAATAATCTTAGTCTGCAAGAGAAAGTGGTCCTGACCAAAATCAACCAGAAACCCCTCTCAGGTTTGTTTCTTCAAAATAGACCTGTCTGTGACTGTTGAGATGCTTTTCATGCTTCTTTCCTCTTTCTTTAACTTTTACAGTGACTAATATAAATTATTAAAATAGATTAAGACCTTTTTTTTTGTACAACATGTAATCCTGAGGAGACAATCAAAATTTATGTACATTTCTACTACCTGAAGGGTCATCTAAATGTTTATACAGAAACATTTATTTAATTGTCACTATATTTTTTGTTGTTTTGTTTTGTTTTGGTTTGGTTTTTCTTTTGAGATAGAGTCTTGTCTGTCACCCAGGCTAGAGTGCAGTGGTGCAATATCAGCTCACTGCAACTCTGCATCCCAGGTTCAAGCAATTCTTCTGTCTCAGCTTCCTGAGCAGCTGAGATTACTAGTGCATGCCACCATTCCCAGCTAATTTTTGTATTTTTAGTAGAGATAGGGTTTCACCATCTTGGCCAGGCTGGTCTTGAACTCCTGACCTCAGCTGATCCACCCGCCTTGGCCTCCCAAAATGTTGGGATTACAGGCATGAGCCACCGTTCCTGAGTTTCTCCTTAAAAACAAATGGCAACTTTGATTTAGATAGCTTTTTTTTACAAGATCAAAAATGAAGACATCTCCACTATTATGGTACTCTTAGTGGACAAGTTTTTTTTTCTTATGGCTCCACAAACAACAGAAATCCAAAAGAAATCTCTCCTGTGCACTCATGGGGCGATTCTTTTATATGTAGAGAATTTTGAAGCCAACCTTACATATGAGGTTTCTTGCCCACATTAAGAAACAAAATTTAATTAAGAAAGAAAATTTAATGGGACATTTGCTGCCTCATAATATCAGAAACAGAATATTGGTCTACTGCTCTTAACCTACTTCATAACTTAAAGAGAACTTCTTCAGAATAGGTTAAAGAACATTGCCAAGAGGCCATTCGACTTCTGAATGGGCATTATGTGTTAGGGGCGCCCCCTCTACCCCACATGGAGTAGAACAAATGAAGCAATGATTAGAAATGTATTTTCCATAATGGGCTCTATAGCAGATTTTACTGTAAACGCTATGGCAGTTACTAATACTTGTAGTTGCACATGGAGGAATACATCAGGTACTACATAGATTAAATTGCAGAGGATTAGTAAACAGGCTGCTTTGTTGAAATAAGTAGAACATTTATCTAACTAATTATTTGATCTATTTAGTTTTAATTGGTTTGTTCATGGGGACCCTGGTTAAAAAGCACACTTCAAACTCTTGGTGTTATCCTCTTTATAGTAAAAATAGTAGTTTCTCACCGAACTCTATTCTCTCAAAAGTTACAAATGTTTGAATGCATTTATCTGTAGAATGTCAAATGGTCTCTGTTTAACATGAATGAAAAAAACTCAAAGACATATACGACCATGTGGACACCATAACTTATGAATGACATGATACCAAAAAAAAAAACCTCAAAATAAGGAAAACTGAGAGTGGCATTAATGATATTACCTAGGTTTTCTTCCAGGGTTTTTATGGTTTTAGGTCTAACATTTAAGTCTCCAATCCATCTTGAATTAATTTTCATAAAAGGAGTAAGGAAAAGATCCAGTTTCAGTTTTCTACCTATGGCTAGCCAATTTTCCCAGCACCATTTATTAAATAGGGAATCTTTCCCCATTTCTTGTTTTTGTCAGGTTTGTCAAAGATCAGATGGCTGTAGATGTGTGGTATTATTTCTGAGGGCTCTGTTCTGTTCCATTGGTCTATATTTCTGTTTTGGTACCAGTACCATGCTGTTTTGGTTACTGTAGCCTTGTAGTATAGTTTGAAGTCAGGTAGTGTGATGCCTCCAGCTTTGTCCTTTTGGCTTAGGATTGTCTTGGCAATTTGGGGTCTTTTCTGTTTCCATATGAACTTTAAAGCAGTTTTTTCCAATTCTGTGAAGAAAGTCATTGGTAGCTTAATGGGGATGGCATGGAATCTATAAATTACCTTGGGCAGTATGGCCATTTTCACAATATTGATTCTTCCTATCCATGAGCATGGTATGTTCTTCCATTTGTTTGTGTCCTCTTTTATTTCACTGAGCGGTGGCTTGTAGTTCTCCTTGAAGAGGTCCTTTACATCCTTTGTAAGTTGGATTCCTAGGTATTTGATTCTCGTTGAAGCTATTCTGAATGGGAGTTCATTCATGATTTGGCTCTCTGTTTGTCTCTTACTGGTGTATAAGAATGCTTGTGATTTTTGCACATTGATTTTGTATCCTGAGACTTTGCTGAAGTTGCTTATCAGCTTAAGGAGATTTTGGGCTGAGACAATGGGGTTTTCTAAATATACAATCGTGTCATCTGCAAACAGGGACAATTTGACTTCTTCTTTTCCTAACTGAATACCATTTATGTCTTTCTCTTGCCTGATTTCCTTAGCCAGAACTTCCAACACTATGTTGAATAGGAGTGGTGAGAGAGGGCATCCCTGTCTTGTGCCAGTTTTCAAAGGGAATGCTTCCAGTTTTTGCCCATTCAGTATGATACTGGCTGTGGGTTTGTCATAAATAACTCTTATTATTTTGAGATACGTTCCATCAATACCCAATTTATTGAGAGTTTTTATCATGAAGGGCTGTTGAATTTTGTCGAAGTCCTTTTCTGCATCTATTGAGATAATCATGTGGTTTTTGTCTTTGGTTCTGTTTCTATGCTGGATTACGTTTATTGATTTGCATATGTTGAACCAGCCTTGCATCCCAGGGATGAAGCCCACTTGATCATGGTGGATAAGCTTTTTGATATGCTGCTGGATTCAGTTTGCCAGTATTTTATTGAGGATTTCTGCATTGATGTTCATCAGGGATATTGTTCTAAAATTCTCCTTTTTTGTTGTATCTCTGCCAGGCTTTGGTATCAGGATGATGTTGGCCTTGTAAAATGAGTTAGGGAGGATTCCCTCTTTTTCTACTGATTGGAATAGTTTCAGAAGGAATGGTACCAGCTCCTCCTTGTACCTCTGGTAGAATTCGGCTGTGAATCCGTCTGGCCCTGGACTTTTTTTGATTGGTAGGCAATTAATCATTGCCTCAATTTCAGAGCCCGCTATTGGTCTATTCAGGGATTCAACTTCTTCCTGGTTTAGTCTTGGAAGAGTGTAAGTGTCCAGGAAATTATCCTTTTCTTCTAGGTTTTCTAGTTTATTTGCATAGAGGGGTTTATAGTATTCTCTGATGGTAGTTTGTATTTCTGTGGGGTCGACGGTGATATCCCCTTTATCATTTTTTATTGCGTCTATTTGATTCTTCTCTCTTGTCTTCTTTATTAGTCTTGCTAGCGGTCTATCAATTTTGTTGATCTTTTCAAAAAACCAGCTCCTGGATTCACTGATTTTTTTGGAGGGTTTTTTGTGTCTCTATCTCCCTCAGTTCTGCTCTGATCTTAGTTATTTCTTGCCTTCTGCTAGCTTTTGAATGTGTTTGCTCTTGCTTCTCTAGTTCTTTTAATTGTGATGCTAGGGTGTCAATTTTAGATCTTTCCTACTTTCTCTTGTGGGCGTTTAGTGCTATAAATTTCCCTCTACACACTGCTTTAAATGTGTCCCAGAGATTCTGGTGTGTTGTGTCTTTGTTCTCATTGGTTTCAAAGAACACGTTTATTTCTGCCTTCATTTCGTTATGTACCCAGTGGTCATTCAGAAGCAGATTATTCAGTTTCCATGTAGTTGAGCGGTTTTGATTGAGTTTCTTAGTCCTGAGTTCTAGTTTGATTGCACTATGGTCTGAGAGACAGTTTGTTATAATTTCTGTTTTTGTACATTTGCTGAGGTGTGCTTTACTTCCAACTATGTGGTCAATTTTGGAATAAGTGCTATGTGGTGCTGAGAAGAATGTATATTCTGTTGATTTGGGGTGGAGAGTTCTGTAGATGTCTATTAGGTCCGCTTGATGCAGAGTTGAGTTCAATTCCTGGATATCCTTAACTTTCTGTCTCATTCATCTGTCTAATGTTGACAGTGGGGTGTTAAAGTCTCCCATTATTATTGCATGGGAGTCTAAGTCTCTTTGTAAGTCTCTAAGGACTTGCTTTATGAATCTGGGTGCTCCTGTATTGGGTGCATATGTATTTAGGATAGTTAGCTCTTCCTGATGAATTGATCCCTTTACCATTATGTAATGACCTTCTTTGTCTCTTTTGATCTTTGATGGTTTAAAGTCTGTTTTATCAGAGACTAGTATTGCAACCCCTGCTTTTTTATGTTTTCCATTTGCTTGGTAAATCTTCCTCCATCCCTTTATTTTGAACCTGTGTGTCTCTGCGTGTGAGATGGGTCTCCTGAATACAGTAAATCCCCCACCTTAACCCACAAGTATAGGACACCTGTAACCCCTCCCTGGCAACAAATCACACACCCATTACTATCCCATTAAAGGCTAATCACCCTTATCCTGCTCAACGCCAGTATCCCATCCCTCAACAGACTTTGAAGGGACTAAAGCCTGTCCAGAATCTTGGCCTTATCAACTAAATTGTCTAGCCTATCCACCTCGTGGTACCAAACCCATATATTCTCCTATCCTCAATACCTCCCTCCACAACCCATTATTGTGTTCTGGGTCTCAAAGAAAGCATCTTTCTCAAAGATGCAACAATTATGCTGATAAGACATCTAAAGAAGCAGCCAATATTCCCAGTTCTGTCCCTCATGGCCAGTTTTTCTCCTTCTCATCAGTCACTCCTACTTACTCTCCCACTGAAGTTTCCACCTATCAATCCCTCCTCTCTCAAGGCAAATGGTTCTTGGACCAAGGAAAATATCTCCTTCTAGCCTCACAAGTCCATTCTATTCTGTCATCATTTCTTTTCTTTTCTTTTTTTTTTTTTTTTTTTGAGATGGAGTCTTGCTCTGTCACCCAAGCTGGAGTGCAGTGGTGACATCTCAACTTACTGCAAGCTCCGCCTCCCAGGTTCATGCCATTCTCCTGTCTTAGCCTCCAGAGTAGCTGGGACTACAAGTGCCCACCACTGCGCCTGACTACTTTTTTGTATTTTTAGTAGAGATGGGGTTTCACCGTGTTAGCCAGGATGGTCTCAATCTCCTGACCTTGTGATCCACCCACCTCAGCCTCCCAAAGTGCTGCGATTGTAGACGTGAACCACTGCACCTGGCCTTCTGTCACCATTTCATAACCTCTTCCATGTAGGTTACAAGCCACTAGCACATCTCTTAGATCCTCTCATTTCCTTTCCATTGAGGAAATCTATCTTCAAGGAAATCACTTCTCAGTGTTCCATCTGCTATTCTACTACTCCTCAGGGATTTTTCAGACCCCCTCCCTTCCCTACACATCAAGCTCAGGGATTTGCCCCTGCCCAGGATTGGCAAATTAACTTTACTTATATGTCCCAAGTCAGGAAACTAAAATACCTCTTGGTCTGGGTAGACACTTTCACTGGATGGGTAGAGGCTTTTCCCACAGGGTCTGAGAAGGCCACTGCGGTCCTTTCTACCCTTCTGTCAGACATAATTCCTCGGTTTGGCCTTCTCACCTCTAAACAGTCTGATAAGGGACCAGCCTTTATTAGTCAAATCACCCAAGCAGTTTCTCAGGCTCTTGGTATTCAGTGGAACCTTCATACCTCTTACCATCCTCAATCCTCAGGAAAGGAAGAAAGGACTAATGGGCTTTTAAAGACACACCTCACCAAGCTCCGCCACCAACTTAAAAAGGACTGGACAGTACTTTTACCTCTTGCCCTTCTCAGAATTAGATCCTGTCCTTGAGATGCTAAAAGTACAGTCCATTTGAACTCTTATATGCACGCACTTTCTTGCTCAGCCCCAACCGCATCCCAGACACCAGCCCTCTAGGCTACTATCTTCCAGTCCTCCAGCAGGCTAGACAGGAAATTTCCCAGGCTGCTAGTCTTCTCTTGCCTACTCCAGATATGCAGCCACGTGAAGACACCCTAGCTGGATGATCAGTTCTTGTTAAGAATCTGACCCCTCAAACTCTACAACCTCAATGGACCAGACCCTACTTAATCATCTATAGCACCCCAACTGCCATCCATCTGCAGGACCCTCGCCCATTAGGTTCACCATTCCAGAATAAAGCTGTGACCATCAGACAGACAGCCTGATCTCTCCTCTTCCTCCTGGAAGTTGCAAGTACTCACCCCTACTTCCCTTAAACTCACCCGCAATCCTAAAGGATAATCCTTATAAACCTAATACATGCTTTCATTTTTATTAGGTTTCTTCTTCCTTACCTTAGCTGTTTACAATGGGGTTTACACAGTCCCCTCCCCAACTTGAACTGCACCCCAAAAACTTGTCTTCCCTACTATCTTCTGTCTAGTCATACTCCTATTCACCATTCTCAACTAGTCTTAAATGCCCTGCCCCTGTTTACACTGCCGGTTTACACTTTTCCTCTAAACCATTGTAGCAGATATCACGTGGTACTCTCTCCACGTGATATCTGACTCCCTCTTGGAGTGGATAATCTTTGCTAACAGGGCACCCTCCAATACTTTAACCCTGATAAAGTCCTATTGTTTACTTTTATACTCACTCTTATTCTTGTTCCCGTTCTTATGCCACCCTCTACCTCTCTCCAGCTATCTCCACCACACCATCAATCTCTCTCACTCTCTCCGAGCCCTCTCTAATCCTTCTTTAACAAACAATTGCTGGCTTAGCATTTCTGTTTCCTCCCAAACTGCCAAAGCCTTGACTTACTCACTGCTAAAAAAGGGGACTTCGTATATTTTTAAATGAAGAGTGTTATTTTTCCCTAAATTAATCTGGCCTGGTATATAACAACATAAAAACACTCAAGGATATAGCCCCAAAACTCGCCAATCAAGCAAATAATTATGCTGAACCCCCTTGGACACTCTCTAATTGGATGTTCTGGGTCCTTTCAATTCTTAGTCCTTTAATACCTGTTTTTCTCCTTCTCTTATTCATACCTTGTGTCCTCCATTTAGTTTCTCAATTCATAAAAAATGACATCCAGGCCATCCTTGATCATTCTATATGACAATTGCTCCTTCTAACAACCCCAAAATATCACCTCTTACCCCAAAAATCTTTCTTCAGTTTAATCTTTCCCACTCTAGGTTCCCAGGCTGCCCCTAATCCCACTCGAAGTAACCATGAGAAACATCACCAATTATCACTCCATACCAATCCCCAAAATTTTCACTGCCCCAACCCTTCACCACTATTTTGTTCTGTTTTTCTTATTAATATAAGAAGACAGGACTGTCAGGCCCCTGAGTCCAAGCTAAGCCATCATAACCTCTGTGACCTACATGTATATATCTAGGTGGCCTGGAGCAACTGAAAAACCATAAAAGATGACATTCCACCATTGAGATTTGTTCCTGCTCCACCCCAACTAATCAATCAACCTTGTGACATTCCTCTCCTGGAGAATGAGTCTCATGATATCCCAACCCTGCACCTTGTGACCCCGCCCCCACCTGCAAGGGATAACAACCTTTAACTGTAATTTTCCACTTCCTACCCAAATCCTATAAAACTGCCCCACCCCTATCTCCCTTTGCTGACTCTGTTTTCAGACAGCCCACTTGCACACAAGTGAAACAAACAGCCTTGTTGCTAACACAAAGCCTGTTGGTGGACTCTCTTCCCACGGACTCACATGACAGTACCAACCACTGTGTTTTTGCCAATATGAGGATTTCAACTATTCAAACCATATTCAAATAAAGTGAGTCTCAAGGTGCAATTAATCTGGGTGTTTCTGTACCTTACTTCCATGTTCTGTATGTCATTTGGTTTTTCTGTCCCTAAGTCTTTTTGTACCACATGTCTGTGCTGGAGTGTCGCTAAGCTTATTCTGAATTTAGAGGACGCCTGATTTGAAAATCATTTTTTGCTCAATTAAACTCTGTTAAATGTAAATTCTCTAAAGATTTTTTCTTCTAAAAGTTTTCACATTTTTCTATGATAAATGGACTTCGATATTCTTGTTATTTTTTTCCAAATTATTCTATGCAAGCTACTTTTTCCAAATTAGTTTTAAAAAGTTCTTGACCTGAACTTCCCACATTCCTGAGCTGATCTGTACTCTTCTCTCTAAAGTAGTGGTAATTCCAGAAATCAAGTGGCATAAAATATTGTTGCTTACAAATTAAAATCTAATTGCCAACACTAATTTTAGATTCAGTGTTACAAGCTAGTAAAATTAAGGACCTATAAAATATTTTCAAAATATTTACAAATTTCTGTTAAAAATCAGTATTTTGGGATTAATTATTAAAATATTCTATTACACCCTTTTTACTGGGCACATTACTAGGTTGGTAATTGGAGAATATGAGCAAGATACATGTTATTTACTTTTAATTAAACAGGTATTGCTGTCTCTAAGCCAGTCTTGATCACCTGTCTGCAGAAAGGAAAAGAGCCCTGGAATATGAAAAGGCATGAGATGGTGGATGAACTCCCAGGTAGGTGAGAGTGAATACAACAGATGACACAGATGAGAGGTCCAAAGTTCAAGAAGAAAGCCAGGTCTCAAACTGTTACTTGGGAAGCTGTGTTGCAAAGGAAATAGTTTCTGGGAAGCCTGAGGGGTTTGTTTTCCATTTGTTTTTTTGTTTGTTTATTTTTGTTTTCTCTCAAATAAGGGTATCTTCTGTCTTATACTTTTAAATTATCTCAAGATTCTACTTTCCCTTCAGTGATTTTCCTTCAAGTTCACAGTGAGAGCCAAAGTCTTCTTTATGATCTGTAACAGACAGCACAATCTAGCTGATTTTCCTTTCCTTCTGGGGACACACAAATATCTGCATATTTTTGAGAAACTATGTTAAACTATGTTTAAGTTATCTTCTTGTGTCATGTCTGAAATATGTGAGAGTAGTGCTTTCTGTTCCATTAGGGTTTTTTAATATATGTTTCTACACATTCCATCCTGTTTATATTACTATAGTCTTTAAATATAGTCTGAAATTATAAAGTATGATGTTCCTCTGTTTTTTTTTCCTCAAGATTGCTTTGTCTGTTCAAAGTTTAATGTAGTTTCATATACATTTTAGAATTGTATTTTCCATTATCATGAAGAAAATGTCACTGGAATTTTGATAGGGAGTTTATCGAATCTATAGATCATTTTGGATAACACGGCACTTTAACTAATATTTATTATTTCAATCTGTTGGCATAAAATATTTTGAAATTTGTCTCTTGTGTAATTTATTTTTTATATATTTTATTGTAAAGATTGTTTATCTCATTAAATTCATTTTTGAAATTTATTATTTTAATGCTATTGTAAATAAAATAATTTCTTCCTCTACTTTGTCAGTTTGTTTTCAGTGTATGGAACTATAACTTATACTTGTTTGTTAATTTAATATTTTGCTAATTTACTGAGTTTATTTATTAGTTTGGACAGTTTTGTTGTTGTTTTTGAGACGGAGTTTCTCTCTTGTTGCCCAGGCTTGAGTGCAATGGTTCAATTTCAGCTCACAACAGCCTCCACCTCCTGGGTTCAAGCTATTCTCCTGCCTCAGCCTCTGGAGTAGCTGGGATTACGGGCATGCACTACCACACCCAGTCAATTTTTCTATTTTTAGTAGAGACAGAGTTTCTCCATGTTGGCCAGGCTGGTCTTGAAATCCTGACCTCAGGTGATCCACCCACCATGGCCTCCCAAAGTGCTGGGATTACAGGTGTGAGCTACCACAACCAGCCTAGACGGGTTTACCACATGGTTTATGGTTTTTTATATAAGATTATATGATCCTTTTCTTTACCTCGCTGAACTCCTGAGAGCAAGATGGGTCACCAGCAGCTGTACTGGAGCCACCCATGAAAATTAGGCCACAGTTCTCACTCTTGTCGCATCTGTTCAAACCGGCATGGTCTGATCCAGAAATATGGCCTCCATATGTGCCACCAGTGTTTCCATCAGTATGTGAAGGATATCGGTTTCATTAAGTTGGACTAAATGATCTTCTTTTAAAGGATTATCCAAAGCATCTACTCAATGAAAAACCATGATAGTTCTTTGTACATAAAATAAACATTTGAAAAGAAAAAAAGATGATATGATCTACAACCTTCAACTTTTAACTTACTCATCTTTGATTTCTTTTCTTTTTTTTCTGACATGAAGTCTCGCTCTTGTCCCCAGGCTGGAGTGCATTGGTATGATCTCCGGTCATTGCAACCTCCGCCTCCTGAGTTCAAGTGATTCTACTGCCTCAGTCTCCCGAGTAGATGGGATTATAGGTGACTGCCACCACACCCAGCTAATTTTTTTGTATTTTTAGTAGAAATGGGGTTTCACCATGTTTAGCCAGGCTGGTCTCAAACTTCTGACTTCAGGTGATCCGTCTGCCTCAGCCTCCCAAAGTGCTGGGATTAAAGGCGTGAGCCACCGTCCCTGGCCTCATCTTCAGTTTCAATTGCTCTTTTTTATTCTTGGGGGGGCATGGTGGCTCACGCCTGTAATCCCAGCACTTTGGGAGGCCAAGGTAGGCAGATCATGAGGTCAGGAGATCAAGACCATCCTGACTAACACAGTGAAACCCATCTCTACTAAAAATACAAAAAAAAAAAAAAAAATTAGCCTGGCTTGGTGGCGGGCACCTGTAGTACCAGCTACTTGGGAGGCTGAGGCAGGAGAATGGAGTGAACTTGGGAGGTGGAGCTTGCAGTAAGCCAAGATCATACCACTGCACTCCAGCCTGGGTGACAGAGAGAAAGTCAATCAAAAAAAAAAAAAACCAAAGAGACATTGTAGCCAACAAATAGATGCAATGATTATATTTTGATTAAAAACATAATCTTTTAAAAAGAGTAATTATTTTTTATTCAATGAATCTTTGATATAGTCACTTTAAATTCTTAGGTGTTAAGCCTATAAATGTTCAATGGCTTAGATAATGTCGTACACTGCATATCCTACATGATAATCACTGTGACTATCAGATTATCTTTTGTTCATACCGTTTTTGAAATATAATATTTTGTATTTCTTATTAAAATTCATTTTTCTGTCATGCCTAAAGATTGATAAAAATACAGAGGATTGGTTTGACTAATTTATTAATTCCAAAGTCAAATAGCAGTTTTGCTTTTTTTCTTTGTATTCAGTAACTCATTTGTTTCACACAGTAAACATGAGAATTAAGTAACACAATTATAGTTATATTCTCATGCTAACAATGGAGAAACATTTGAGTTATTTTTTATTTTTATTTTATTATTTATTTTTTATTTTATTTTTTTTTTTTTGAGACGGAGTCTTGCTCTGTCGCCTGGGCTGGAGTGCAGTGGCCGAATCTCTCAGCTCACTGCAAGCTCCGCCTCCCGGGTTTACGCCATTCTCCTGCCTCAGCCTCCCGAGTAGCTGGGACTACAGGCGCCCGCCACCTCGCCCGGCTAGTTTTTTGTATTTTTTTAGTAGAGACGGGGTTTCACCGTGTTAGCCAGGATGGTCTCGATCTCCTGACCTCGTGATCCGCCCGTCTCGGCCTCCCAAAGTGCTGGGATTACAGGCTTGAGCCACCGCGCCCGGCCTGAGTTATTTTTTAATAGTGCTAAAGTCTTATTTTATGTTTTTATTACAGATTATTTCATGTCAAGTAACAAGAATATGAATTTTAATAATATACTATGAAATTAGAAAATGTGATAGTCACAGATTACAGAAGTACGCTGAAGAAATAGATTCTATTAAGAGGTGTACATTTATATATACACACACTTTTTATTATATCTACAATAAAATGGAGTATATAAATAGCCATATAACAAGTAAAGTAAAAAGGTTACTTAAAATGTTTTTACACAAAAAGCTCAGTGTCAAGTTGCTTAAATTTTAAATTTTACCAACACTTAATGAAAAGCTGATACCAATTTCCCCCAAAAACTGTCAGCAATAGAAGAGGTAACATTTCCCAATTCATCTATTAGCTGGGATTACCATGATCCCAAAACCAGAGAAAAGAATCAGAAATAATGAAGACTATGGAACAACGTCCCCTATAAATGAAGATGCAGAAATTTTCAGAAACACTAGCAAATTAAATCCAACAACATATGAAAATGAGTACATACCATGACCAGGTAATATTTGTTCACAAATTTAGTGTTGACTTAATATTTAAAAAATCAACTAACATATTACAAAATATTACTTACTGACAGGTTTTGTCCTGGTCGCTTCACCTGTGCAGGACCCAAGAAACTGCTCTGCTCTTGCGTCTCTAAGAAGCCAGGTGCTTAACCATGAGAACCAAGAGAAAGAAAGCTGAAGAAGCCAGAAGAGGAAGCCAAGCTACAGAAAGAGAGCTGACAGAACCACCAGGCGCAGGATGCTTCGGGCAGGGAGGCGGTCAGGGCTGGCAGCTGCCTGGGTCAGGTAGCACGAGGTGGATCTGAGGGTACTCACAGGCAGGATGTTCCAGAAATGAAAAGAGCAGAAGCTCCAGCTTTCAGTTGCATGGCCGTTACCACAACCAAACAATGTGAAAAGGACTGACTCTCCAACAAATGGCACCAGATAACTTAATGTTTAAATTAAAAACAAAAAACAAAAAAACTTGGGGCTGGGCCCAGTAGCTCACGCCTCTAATCCTAGCACTTTGGGAGGCCGAGGTGGGCAGATCACTGGAGATCACGAGTTCGAGACCAGCCTGACCAACATGATGAAAACCCCATCTCTACTAAAAATACAACATTAGTTGGTCGTGGTGGCGCGCACCTGTAATCCCGGCTACTCGGGAGGCTGAGGCAGGAGAATCACTTGAACCCAGGAGGCAGAAGTTGCAGTGAGCCAAGATCGTGCCACTGCACTCCAGCCTGGGCGACAGAGCAAGACTCTGTCTCAAAAGAAAAAAACAAAAAGCTTGGACACTGTTTTTTGGCATGTTATACAAAAAATGTCTATGTATGCAAAGCAGAAGCTGGAAGTAACATTTGCATACTCATGTTGATAATCTTATTATTCATGAAACCAAAACTTGGAAGCTACTTAAATGATTTTTGATGTATAAATGGATTTTTTTGTTTTTAATTGAGACAGGGTCTCACTCTGTCATCCAGGTTGAAGTGCAGTGGTGCCATCTCGGCTCACTGCAACATCCGCCCCCGGGATTCAAGTGATTCTCCTGTCTCAGCCTCCAGAGTAGCTGCAATTACAAGCGTGTGCCACCACACCCGGATAATTTTTGTATTTTTAGTAGTGACAAGATTTCACCGTGTTGGCCAGGCTGGTCTGGAACTCCTGACCTCAGGTGATCTGCCCACCTCTGCCTTCCAAAGTGCTGGGATTACAGGCTCAAGCCCCCACACCCAGCCATATAAATGGATTTTTTAAATGGCAATATACATGCGATGAAATATAATTATACCTCATAAAAGGAAGTTATATCACATGCTACAATAAAGATAAACTTTTGGGGCCAGTGTGGTGGCTCACTCCTGTAATTCAAATAGTTCAGGAGGGTGAGGCAAAAAAATGTTTTGAACCCAGGAGTTTATGACTAGCCGGGCAACACACACACACACACAGACACACACACACACTATAAACCTTTAGGACATTATGTTAAGTGAATTACGCCAGGAACAAAATAACAAAGAGCACATAATTTGAGTTATATGAGATCTCTTCAGTAGTCATGTGATACCTTACCTTGTTTTAACCTGAGTGGCTGTCTCCTAGCAGAGAGAGAGCCAGACAGACTCCATTTTAGTTTCTTCACTTGTAACCCCTTTCACCTCCCTCCAGGCAGAGCTAGTGTAAAACTGACTCAAAGCACGTCCAGCAACGCACCTGCTGATAAGATATTGAGGCGAGCTGCACCAGCAGCTCCTGGGGACGCACTCGGTGGATGGCACCCAAAACCCCTACATTTATCTCTTTGTGACAGTTTAAGCCCCTGCACCTGGAATTGTTTTTTTCATAACTGCATTTGTAACCAATTAATTTTTTAACTTATTGCCAGTTCTGCTTCTGTAAAAATTGCTTCAGCTAAAATCCCCCTCCTCTATTTAGACCACGGTATAAAAACAAAACTAGCCCCTTCCTCAGGGCCGAGAGAATTTTAGGCGTTAGTTGCCTCTCGGTCCCCAGCTAATAAAAGACTCTTTAATTTGTTTCAAAATGTGGCGGTTCTCTATAACTCACTTGGTTACAACGTTTGGAGGCCCCAGCGAGATGTTCGTCACCATGTGAGAACCGGACTCGTTCCGGGCTCCCCCGGACACACAGCAGACTTATGGGGGATGCGCCCCGAAGACGTTCTAAGGCCCCATAAGACCCTGTCTTCCAGAGGGGAAGGGATCGACCACCGGTGTGTGCCCATAAAACTTCAACTCCTGAGTCCTCTGGTCCCGGGAAGGTAAGTCAGATCTGACTCTGTTTCTCTAGGAGGGAAGTGACTCTGACGGGGACCCTCCCTATTTGACTCTGCCGGCATTCCAGGACGCTGGAGGACAGAGTCCTGGTTTTCTGTAAGGCACCTCTGTGTCTCCCTGGGAGGGAAGTGGCCCTGATGGGGACCCTCCCTTGACTCAGTCCATATTCCAGGACGCTGGAGGACTGAGTCCTGGTTTCTGGCAGGCCAGTCTCTCCATTAAAGACTAGTCTGTCTGTCTCTGTCTCTCTCTCTCTCTCTGTCTCTCTCTCTCTCTCTCTGTCTCTCTCTCTCTCTGTCTCTGTCTCCTTATCTCTCCTCCCTCTCACCTTCCAGTTTCCTGGAAACCTCTGTTTCAGAATAAGAAAAAAGCTGTTATAAACTCTGTGTGAATGGTGAGTGGATGATGAAGTCAAGGGCTTGTGCTTGGACTTCCAGTTAGTAGCTCCATGGCTAAAGCTACGGAGTTGGAGTGGGCCCTTGCCTGCGGTTCCATGGTGACCTCATAAGGCTTAAGGCAGCATCAGGCATGGCTCGATCCGAGCCGGGGGTTTATACCAGCCTGCCAGTGCTAAGAGGAGCCTGAGTCCCCTCAGGGGGAGCGGCCAGGCGGGCATCTGACTGATCCTATCACGGGACCCCCCTTGTCTGTCTAATAAAAACTGCCGTAATTGTTTATATACCCTAAGGTCTATTGTTTGTTTTCTGTTTATTGTCCTGCTCGGTGTCTATCGTCTTGTTTAGTGTCTAAGTTTCATATGTCAGGTCACCGATACTGCCCAAGGCGACTGGGAAAGAACTTCTTCAAGGTCCTCAGTACTGATTTTCTACCACAGGAGGTCAAATTCCTCATCAGTCATTTGGGCTGGCCGTCCCCATCCTGTCTTTTCTGTCAGAAAGAAATCAAGTGCTGTTATGGGAAGGAGTGGGAAATACTCGCCCATTTAGAATTTCTGGCACCATAAAGGCTGCTGGAATTTAGATTGCCACATCCCACGCCCTAGTAACTGGAGGGCCTCCACATTAGATCAGTGGTAGGTCCAAAATAGCCATGCTGCAGACCTCCTTGCCCACCTTTTCTGTCATCCTGTAACGTTTCCCCTGCCTTTGAATAGAAGACTGTGCAGAGAAGCCTACGCTCCTACTGCTCTTCTCCCTCTGGACGCCTATTCTGTTTCCCCATGGCTACTCTCCTACCTTAGGAGAGATCCCAGTGGTCCCTTTCCTCCTCATCCTTATCCCTTACCCCGCACATCTCGTTTTCCTCTGTCACAGCAAGTCCAGAGCCTCCAAGATTGAGCCCTGCTCTCCCTCCTAAAACCCTTGAAAGAAAAGGCCGAGTTTGAACTTTTTGCCTTTGAATCATGCAGACACCAAAAACACTTCGGATATAGCTCAAGGGAAGGAGGGAGGTCATCTAGGTCCAGCCAGCCAAAGAAGCCTCGGGTCGGCCACTAGTCCTCCTCCCTAAATCTTGAAGCTTAAGAAAACCAACTTCATGTGGCAAGAAGTATTAGCTGTAGTGGTTTTCCTGCTCTTTCTGGTTGTATTTCTGTTCTTCTGATACACCAGCACCCCAGGTTGTGAATCTGTCTGTCCGTGCCACATTTAATATCTCTGTTCAACCTTGTTAAACTGCCTCCAAAATAGGAAACTTCTCTTCCTGACCCTGTAAAGAGTGGAGTCCTCTCCAGTGTATGTTGCAGAATTTCTCTCTAGGCTTCTCAGAGGATTACGGAGTCTTCCTGAAAAAAGGCAAACTCTGGATGCTCTGTGAAGTAGAATGGCCGCAGTATGGAACCAGGTGTCCCCCAGAAAGGTCATTTAACCCCACAGCTGTTCAGGCTGTGTGGCGGGTCATTACTGGAAGCCCCGGTCACCCTGATCAGTTTCCCTATATTGATCAATAGCTAGATTTTCTCGGGAGCTCTCCTCCCTCGCTCCGTTCATGTGCCATTCATGATCCCACTTCCAAGGTCCCTTGAGCCGCTCTGTATTTTTACCCCGACCCTCAGTCCCCTGGGCTCCTCCTGTACTGCCTCTTTCTGAAGAAGAGGAAAGTTTTCCTCTCCCAGTTCCACTGCCCTATAACCCTCCTGCTCCCCTGGCTTCTTCCCTTGTTTCCTTGACTACATCTCCTGTGGGCTCTCTGCTGATAGCCTCCTGATTGCTGTACAGGCAGGAGGAGGTAGCCACCCCCTCCTCCCACTGAGAGAGGCTCAAATCCCTCCAGGTGATGAGCGCTCAGCTCCCTTCTTAGTTTATGTCCCTTTCTCTACCTTTGACCTGTACAACTGGAAGGTTCGTAATCCCTTTTCTGAAAATCCCCAGGTTTTGACCTCACTAATGGAGTCCATGCTCCGGACTCACCGCCCCACCTGGGATGACTGTCAGCAACTCCTTTTACCCCTTCATCTCTGAACAGAGGGAGCTATCCGAAGGGAGGCCAGAAAGTATTACCTTGTAACAGCTAGTAGGCCAGAAGAGGAAATTCAAGACCAAATTGAAGAGGTTTTTCCCTCTACCCGGCCTAATTAGGACCCAAATTCCTCAGGTGGAAGGAGAGCTTTAGACGATTTTCAGTGATATCTCCTTGTAGGTATCAAAGGAGTCGCTCGAAAACCTATAAATTTATCTAAGACAACTGAAGTTGTCCAGGGGCCCGATGAGTCACCAGGAACATTTTAGAATGCCTCCAGGAGGCCTATCAGACTTACATCCCTTTTGACCCTACAGCTCCCAAAAATAGCCACGCTCTTAATTTGGCATGTGTGGCTCAGGCAGCCCCCAACGTTAAAAGAAAATTACAAAAGCTAGAGGGATTTGCCAAGATGAACATCGGTCAGCTTTTAAAGATCGCCCAAAAGGGTTTTGACAACCAAGAGTTTGAAAAGCAGAAACAAGCAGCTCAGGCAGCTGAAAAGGCCGCTGACAAAGCATCAAAAATACAGGCAAAAATCAGAGTGGTTGCCATTCAGGAAGTCAAGAAGGAAAGGCCCCTGTCACAGAAAAATGGTCAAGGAACCCTGGGTCCCCGCCAAAAAGGCCAGAAAGAGAAGCAGGCAACCCTGGAGAAAAACCAATGTACTTATTGCAAGCAGATAAGACACTGGAAAAAGTAATGCCCATTTAGACCAGAGGAAAAATCAGAAGAGAAAAAAGTCCTCACCCTCCCCGCTTCAGAGGAATCTGATAAGTGACAGGGCTAGGGCTCCTTTCCACTTCGCCCCCGGGAGCCCATGGTGACCGCCATAGTAGGGGGCCAGCCCATACGCTTCCTAATTGACACCAGGGTAGAACACTTAATACTGCAGATGCCCCTAGGCAGTGTCTCTAGTAAGAAAGTGGCTGTACAGAATGCTAGTTGAGTTATTCAAGAATATTCTGTCACCCACTCATGAGAGATGAGTTTAAGACAGAAAAGAGTAACCCACTCATTCTTCGTGGTCCCAGAGTGTCCCTTTCTCCTGCTAAGATGAGACCTGCTCCATAAGCTGCAGGCATCTATTTCCTTCTCAGCCCAACAAGCTCACCTCATGCTAGGAGACACAACACCTCCCACTGCCCAGATCCTGCTAACCACCCCTCTGTCAGAAGAATCTCTCTTAGTTTCACCTTCACAACTGCCAGAAAATAAAACTAATCCTCTCCTACTGGACTTACAGACTCTCTTTCCTCAAGTCGAGGCTGAGTCAAACCCCCCGGGACTGGCTATGCACCATCTGCCAGTAGGAGTAGAACTCCTGGCCAATGCCTTGCCAGTCCAGGTAAAGCAATATCCTATGAGTCAGCCGGCTAAGAAAGGAATCAATCTCCATATTCTGTGACTGTTACAGGCTGGCATACTTAAACCATGTCAGTCCACCTGGAATGCTCCATTTTTGCCAGTCCAAAAACCCAGAACAAATGACTACTGGCCTTAAAGGAAGTTCATGGACAGTCACTGTCTACCCAACAGTCCCTAACCCTTATACTTTACTCGGCCTGCTCCCACCAGAACACACAGTGTACACTGTCCTTAACTTAAAAGATGCTTTCTTTGCTATTCCTCTAGCCCCCAAAAGTCAACCTATATTTGCCATTGAATGGACAGATCCTGGCTCAGAAGACACCACCCAATTGACCTGGACTCAGTTTACCTCAAGGTGTTAAAAATTCCTCCACCCTTTTTAAGGAAGCCCTCCAGCAAGCTCTTGTACCATTTTGAGACAAACACCCTAATTGTCCTCTTCTTCAATATGTAGATGACCTTTTATTAGCTACTGAAACTACTGACAGCTGCCTGCAACATACCAAAGACCTACTTTACCTCCTTCAGGAACTCAGGTATGGAGTCTCAGCCAAAAAAGCCCAGCTTTGTCTTCCCAGAGCCTCCTACCTAAGGTATAAAATAAACAGAGGAAAACAGGCACTCACCAGTGCTCATAAGGAAGCCATCCTACGAATCCCCACTCCCACCACCAAAAGACAGGTACGTGAATTCCTGGGGGCCATAGGATACTGTCGCCTGTAGATATTAAGGTTCACAGAAATTGCCAAACCCCTGTACACTGCCACCAGAAGGAATGGCCCACTAGTTTAGACTGACACTGTAGAACAGGCTCTCCAAAACCTGACAAAGGCACTAACTGAGGCCCCCACTCTAGCCGTCCCTAATATCTCAAAACCATTTCACCTTTTTATTCATAAAAGCCAAGGAGTTGCTAAAGAGTTGCTCACTCAGACTTTAAGACCCTGGAGATGCCCAGCAGCCTATTTGTCTAAGAGACTGGACCCTGTGGCCTCTGGATGGCCAAGCTGTCTGCAAGCCATAGCAGCCACTGCAAGCCTGGTCCAAGAGGCTGATAAATTGACTCTAGGCCAAAATTTAACCCTTACAGCTCCACATGCCATAGAGACCTTGCTACAAAGTGCTTCTGGCAAATAGATGTCTAATTATCGCATCCTGCAGTATCAGAGTTTACTGTTAGATCAGCCTCGTTTGACTTTCCCTCCCACAAGGTGTTTAAATCCAGCTACTTTACTTCCTGATCCAGACTTCGCTACACCTGTCCATGATTGGCAAGAACTGTTAGAAACTATGGAAACTGGCTGGCCTGATCTCCAAGATTTGCCCCTAAAGAAGGTGGATGCCACCTTGTTTACAGACAGTAGCAGCTTCCTCAAACAAGGAGTATGGAAGGCTGGTGCGGCCGTTACCATGGAGTCTGATGTGCTATAAGCTCAGGCATTGCCAACCAATACTTCGGCCCAGAAGGCTGAATTGATTGCTCACCCTCACTCAAGTTCTCCAATAAAGTAAAGACAAACGTATTAATATTTACACTGACAGCAGGTATGCCTTTGCTACTGTACATGTACATAGAGCCATTTATCAAGAGTGTAGGCTACTCATCTCAGCAAGAAAGACTATTAAAAACAAAGAAGAAATTTTATCCCTGCGTGAAACTGTCTGGCTTCCTCATCAGGTAGCTGTAATTCACTGCAAAGGACATCAAAGAGAAGACAGAGCCGTTGCCCGTGGTAAGCAAAGAGCAGACTCTGCACCCCGAGAAGCCACTCAGCTCCCAGTCGTGCCCTTAGTCCTATGGCCTGCCATGTCTTTTCCACAACCCAACTTGCCAAATCACCCAAAATACTCCACAGAAGAAGACAAACAGGCTTCAGATCTAATAAAAATCAAGAAGGTTGATACATTCTTACTGTTTCCAGAGTCTTCATACTTCAAGCCCTTGGAAAAACTCTAATCAATCATCTACATTCTATAACCCATTTAGGAGGAGTAAAACTCACCCAGCTACTAAGGAACTGTTTCAAGATCCCCCACCCTCAGGACTTAGCTAACCAAGCAGCTCTCCAGTGTACAGCTTGTGCTCAACTAAACTCCAAGCAAGGTCCCAAACCCAACCCAGGCCACCGTCTCTGCGGAGACCCACCTGGAGAAAGGTAGAAAATTGACTTTACAGAGACAAAACCACACCGGGCAAAGTATAAGTACCTCCTGGTGTAGTAGACACCTTTTCCAGGTAGACTGAGGCATTTGCCACCAGAAACGAAACTGCCACTAGAGTAGCTAAATTTCTACTAAATGAAATCATCCCAAGACACAGGCTGCCTGTTGTCATAAGGTCTGATAATAAGCCAGCCTTCACCTCATCCGTAGTTCAGTCAGTCAGCAACGCATTAAACATCAAATAGAAGCTCCATTGGGCCTACCGACCCCAGAGCTCTGGATAAGTAGAACGCATGAACTGCACCCTAAAAAACACTCTTTTTTTTTTTTTTTTTTTTTTTTTTGAGACGGAGTCTCGCTCTGTTGCCCGGGCTGGAGTGCAGTCGACGGATCTCAGCTCACTGCAAGCTCCGCCTCCCGGGTTTACGCCATTCTCCTGCCTCAGCCTCCTGTGTAGCTGGGACTACAGGCACCCGCCACCTCGCCCCGCTAGTTTTTTGTATTTTTTAGTAGAGATGGGGTTTCACCGTGTTAGCCAGGATGGTCTTGATCTCCTGACCTCGTCATCCACCTGTCTCGGCCTCCCAAAGTGCTGGGATTACAGGCTTGAGCCACCGCACCCGGCAAAAAACACTCTTACAAAATTAATTCTAGAAACCAGTTAGAATTAGGTGAGACTACTTCCTTTAGCCCTTCTTAAAGTAAGATGCACCCCTTACCGAGCTAGATTTACACCTTTTGAAATTATGTAGAGAAGGGCTCCACCTATCCTGCCTAGGTTAAAAGACACCCATTTAGCAGAAATGTCTCAAGTGAATTTATTACGGTACTTGCAGTCTCTCCAACAAGGACAAGACATCATCCAGCCGCTTGTCCAGGGAGCACACCCAAATCCAGTCCCTGACCAGACAGGACCCTGCCACTCTTTCCAGCCAAGTGACCTGGTGTATGTTAAAAATTTCCAGAAAGAAGGACTCATTCCTGCCTAGAAAGGACCTCATACTGTTATCCTCACCACGCCGACAGCTCTAAAGGTAGATGGCATTCCTGCTTAGATTCATCACCCTCGCATCAAAAAAGCCAGCAAAGCCCAGCAAGAAACATAGATCCCCAAGCCTAGGCCAAGCCTCTTAAAACTGCACCTAAGTCGGCGAAGCCATCGAATTAATTCTTTTTATTTACTTCTTTTGTTTGTTTCCACCTATCATGTCCTCTGCTCCATCCTACTCTTTTCTCCTTACTTCTTTCACGACAGGACGTGTATTTGCAAACACTATTTGGAAGGCAGGAACCTCCAAAGAAGTCTCTTTTGCAGTTGATTTATGTGCTTTATTCCCAGAGCCTGCCCATACCCATGGAAAGCAACGCAATCTGCCGGCCACAGGAGCAGGGAACATTGACCTGGCTGCAGGATTCGGACACACAGGAAGCCGGACTAGATGCAGGAGCTCTAAAGGTGCAGAAAAAAAGACTCCAGAGCACTGATTTTTACCTTTGCCCTAGAAATCACCCTGACTCTAGTTGTCGAGATTCCTATCAGTTTTTCTGCCCTCACTAGTCGTGTGTAATCCTGGGTGCTTACTCTGGAGGATCAACCTCATGCTCAATCCTCTCCATAACTCGCAGTTCCCATCCTCGACCATGTACTCTAAAGAACTGCAGCACTCTTACTATAACTGTCCATAACCGTAATTCAGCTCAATAGTATTATGGCATGTCATAAGGAGTAAGACTTTACATCTCAGGATTTAATGTTAGAACTATGTTCCCCATTCAGAAAAAAAAGTCCTAGTCCCATGAAGTCCCCTAAGTCAACCAGACCTCTAACTGATTTAGGCGACCCTATGTTCTTTTTTTTTTTTTTTTTTTGAGACAGAGTCTGGCTCTGTCACCCAGGCTGGAGTGCAGTGGCTGGATCTCAGCTCACTGCAAGCTCCGCCTCCCGGATTTTCACTATTCTCCTGCCTCAGCCTCCCGAGTAGCTGGGACTACAGGCATCTGCCACCTCGCCCGGCTAGTTTTTTGTATTTTTTAGTAGAGACGGGGTTTCACCGTATTAGCCAGGATGGTCTCAATCTCCTGACCTCATGATCCGCCCGTCTCGGCCTCCCAAAGTGCTGGGATTACAGGCTTGAGCCACCGCGCCCGGCCTGGCGACCCTATGTTCTAAACGCACCCAGACAAGGTCAATTTAACTGTCCCACCACTCCTAGTTCCAAAATCCCAATTACAATGACAACATCTCCAACCCAACCTGATGTCCAATCTGGACAAAGTGCATCACCTTCTTAATCTCACCCAGCCTAAACTAGTCCGAGATTGTTAGTTGTGCCTAAAAGCAAAACCCCCATATTATGTTAGTTTAAGAGTAGAGGCCGTGTTCAAGGTTAACTCTCTCTCTTGTCATACACCACCCCATGCCCTTACACTAGGAGATGTGTTGAGGAACTCCTCCCGTCTAATTAGCAACAGGTATAACTTATCTGCATCTCCCTTTCAGGCCACCTGTAATCAATCTCTCCTTACTTCCTTAAACGCATCAGTTTCCTACCAGGCACCTAACAATACCTGGTTGGCTTGTACTTCAGGCCTCACTCACTGCATCAATAGGACTGAACCCGGAGCTCTCCTGTGTGTGTTAGTTCATGTACTCCCCCAAGTCTATGTGAACAGCAGGCCAGAAAGGCAACTGCTTACTGCTCTCCCTGAATTGCATTCCAGGTTTCGCCAAGCTGCCCCACTCCTAGTACCCCTCCTAGCTGGCATGGGGGGGTAGGTCCTAGCTATGCTGACCTTAGCATAGCTCAGTCAGCAGCCATTGGCACGGCTGCCCTAATTAAAGGAAAGACTAGACTAATGTCCCTGTCTCAGCAAGTAGATGCTGATTTAAGCAACCTCCAGTCAGCCATAAATACGCTTACATACCCAGGTAAAGTCTGTAGCTGAAGTAGTTCTTCAAAACCGCCGAGGCTTAGAGCTACTATTTCTCTCCCAAGGAAGATTATGTGCAGCCCTAGGAGAGAGTTGCTGTTTCTCTGCCAAGCAGTCTGGAGTCATAAAAGATACCTTCCAAAGAGTTCAAGAAAATCTAAATAGACACCAACAAGAACGAGAAAGTAACCCCCTAGTATCAAAGCATGTTCAACTAGAATCCATGGCTAACTAATTATTAGATTGGCAAGACCCCTTCTCCTCCTCTTAAGTTTAATCTTCAGGCCTCGTATATTAAATTGCTCCTTAACTTTGTAAAAGAGCGCATAGCTTCTGTCAAACTTATGTATCTCAGAACCTAGTATAACCCCCTTGTTATAACTGAAGAATCACTGATTTCATTCCCCAAAACATAAGTAAGGAATGTGATACCTTACCTTGTTATAACCTGAGTGGCTGTCTCCTAGCAGAGAGAGAGCCGGACAGACTCCATTTTAGTTCCTTCACTTGTAACCCCTTTCACCTCCCTCCAGGCAGAGCTAGTGTAAAACTGACTCAAAGCACGTGCAGCAACACACCTGCTGATAAGATATTGAGGCGAGCTGCACCAGCAGCTCCTGGGGACACACTAGGTGGGCGGCACCCAAAACCCCTACACTTATCTCTTTGTGATAGTTTAAGCCCCTGCACCTGGAACTGTTTGTTTTTTTGTAACTGCATTTGTAACCAATTAATTTTTTAACTTTTTGCCAGTTCTGCTTCTGCAAAAGTTGCTTCAGCTAAAATCCCCCTCCTCTATTTAGACCACAGTATAAAAACAAAACTAGCCCCTTCCTCCGGTCCAAGAGAATTTTGGGCATTAGCTGCCTCTCAGTTGCTGGTTAATGAAAGACTCTTTAACTTGTCTCAAAGTGTGGCGTTTCTCTATAACTCGCTTAGTTACAACAGTCAAACTAATAAAAATTGAAAGTAGAATGGTGTTTGTCAACAACTGGGGTAGTGGGTAGAAGGGGAAGTTCTTGGTTAATGGGTTTGAGTTTTGAGTTTTACTTTTGCGAAATGTAAAAATTCTAAAGGTCTGTTGTATAATTTTTTTTTTTTTCATACTGACTCTTGCTGTGTCGCCCAGGCTGGAGTGCAGTAGCATGATATGGGCTCACTGCAACCTCCACCTCCCGGGTTCAAGAGATGAGATTCTCCTGCCTCAGCCTCTTGAGTAGCTGGGATTGCAGGCACCTGCCACCATGCCCAGCTAATTTTTGTATTTCATAACAATTTTAATACACTTTTTAGTAGTATTATACTACTAAACTATAAATTTCATGGTCAAATATATGTAATAACACTTTTAAAAGCATAATTATTAAAGGTATACAATTTTTAATAGGATTGACCTTGCATCTTCTTTGCTTTATGATTATGTAAAGTTTTATTTCCATTATCATGCCTCTTTCTTTCTTCCTTCCTTCCTTCCTTCCTTTCTTTCTTTCTCTTTCCTTCTTTCTTTCTTTCTTTCTAGATGGAGTCTCACTCTGTCCCCCAGGCTGAAGTGCAGGTGGCGTAATCTCGGCTCACTGGAACTTTTGCCTCCCAGGTTCAAGCAATTCTTCTGCCTCAAATTCCAAGTAGTTGGGACTACAGGCGCGTGCCACCATGCCCGGCTAATTTTTCTATTGTTAGTAAAGATAGGGTTTCACAATATTGGCCAGGCTGGTCTCGAACTCCTGACCTTGTGATCTACCCTCCTTGGCCTCCCAAAGTGCTAGGATTATAGGTGTGAGCCACCGCTCCCGGCCATTCTACCTTCTCTTTCTAATCCTACTGAGATTTTCTTAACTCGTTTCTATTCTTGTATAATGAATAAATTCAATGCATTTCTCTGAGATTTATTGTTAACAACGAAATTTTTACTTTTACTTTTTTTTTTTTAGGTGAAAGCAAGTTTATTAGGAAAGTAAACAAAATAATTGCTACTCTACAGGCCTACCTTTGATTTTTATACCTACAAGTTGTTTTTGAAAAGAGATCATTTGAGAAATACTAATAGTAATTGCCTGCTATGCAAGGCTGTGTAAAATCAGTACCCAAAATTACAATTCTTCTTCGAAGTAAAGCTCTAGGAGCCCCTATAACGCTTTCAGTCTAGTGCCAAATCTAAAATTCATTTTCTGCAAAGAACTGTTCCTTTCACTCAAAAACACAGATACCACACTGAGCAGGCTTGTCTGTACTTATTTGGGAACCGGTTTAGTCATTGTGCCCTAAGTACAATAATTCCTTTCTTTCTTCCTTCCTTCCTCCCTTCCTCCCTCCCTCTTTCCCTCCCTCTCTCCCTTCCCTCCCTCCCTCCCTCCCTCTCTCCTTAGCCACCGCACCCGGCTAAGATTTGTTTCTTGTTCATAGAATTGTTATACAGATTAACTGCATTTTTACTAGTTTTTATCTTTATTCCAAAATCCAGGCTGATGAAACAGCCTCTGTCTACATCTTTCTGATTTTCATGGCTTAGAGAAAAGAAGCGGTTGGTGGGGCACGGAGGCTCACGCGTGTAATCCCAGCACTTTGGGAGGCTGAGGCGGGCAGATGGTGAGGTCAGGAGGTCGAGACCAGCCTGGCCAACATGGTGAAACCCCGTCTCTAGTAAAGATACAAAAAATTAGGCATGGTAGTCTAGGGTGCCTGTAGTCCCAGCTACTCGGAAGGCTGAGGCATGAGAATCGCTTGAACCCGGGAGGTGGAGGTTGCAGTGAGGTGAGATGGCACCATTGCACTCGAGCCTGGGTGACAGGGTGAGACTCCATCTCAAAAAAAAAAGCAGTCAACCACACATTGACTCTTAAAATTTATACTCAGAAGTGACACAAGTTACTTTAGTCTATTTTCACTGGCCAAATAAAGTTAAAAGGCCAAGTCTGATCTCTATGGGGTAGGAAAATATAATTCTCTTGGGAGGGTCATCAAATATCAGGAAACAATAATACAACTTACCACAAAACCTTCCTACTCAACTACATATGAAATTACAATACATTCATTCATAAACAAATGAACTTTGAATTTCATACTATTTATTAGTAATAATATTTAATATCTATTGTTTGCTTATCTGCTAGAATCAATGATATGCATTTTAGTTTTTACTTTTTTTAGATAGGGTCTCACTCTTTTATCCAGACTGGAGGGCAGTGGTGTAATCACAGCTCATGGCAGTCTCAATCTCTTGCTGAAATGATCCTCCCACCTCAGCCTCCTGGGTAGCTGAGACTATAGGCATGCAGCACTGGGCCTGGCTAATGTGTTTTCTGTTTTGTACAGATGGGGTGTAGCTATGTTGCCCAGGATGCTATCCAACTCCTTTGCCTCAGCAGTCTTCCTGTCTTGGCCTATCATAGTGCTGGCATAAGCTGCCATGCCCAGCCAATGATAAATGTTTTTTAGTTAGTTTGTTTTTTGTTTTGTTTTGTTTTGTGATGGAGTCTCACTCTGTGGCCCAGGCTGGAGTTCAGTGGCATGATCTTGGCTCACTGCAACCTCTGCCTCCCAGGTTCAAGCAATTCTTCTGCCTCAGCCTCCCGAGTAGCTGGGACTATGGCACCTGCCACCATACCTGGCTAAGTTTTGTATTTTCAGTAGAGACCAGGTTTCACCATATTGGCCAGGCTGGTGTCGAACTCCTGTCTTCCAGTGGTCTGCCCGCCTTGGCCTCCCAAAGTGCTGGGATTACAGGCATGAGCCACTACACCTGGCCCATGCTAAGTATTTTACATGTGCTATTTCATTTAAATGTAAGAGGCTGGCATAGAATTATCCCTATTTTAAAGATGAAGCTAGTAAAATTTAGTGACGTTTTGAGTTGCATAAATAACATAAGTAATGAAGTAGAGCTGCCTCCAATCCTTAGTAAATTGCCATATGCACACTAATAGTGACAATGTGTCAGTTTATAAATGCACATGAAGTTGTACCCAAAGCTACTGATAATTTCTTTCTTTACTAATTTGGATTATCCTTGGAGCTGCCATGAATAAAATATCCATCTAGAGCCCACAAAAGAGCAGCACACCTGAGAATAAACATGAAAACAATGAAGCAGCCACTTTTAGTGAGCTTGGCAGAACCACGGGTTCAAACTCTATTGACCATACTTCTTTTTTTTTTTTTTTTTTTTTTTTGAGATGGAGTCTCGCTCTTCCGCCCAGGCTGGAGTGCAGTGGCGCGATCTCAGCTCACTGCAAGCTCCACCTCCTGGGTTCACGCCATTCTCCTGCCTCAGCCTCCCGAGTAGCTGGGACTACAGGCGCCCGCCACCTCGCCCGGCTAGTTTTTGTATTTTTTAGTAGAGATGGGGTTTCACCGTGTTAGCCAGGATGGTCTCGATCTCCTGACCTCATGATCTGCCCGTCTCGGCCTCCCAAAGTGCTGGGATTACAGGCTTGAGCCACCGCGCCCAGCCTATTGACCATACTTCTAAACCATCCAGGGCTCCAGGACAACTAAAACTGTGGCTTCTAATAATGGAGAACCACCTATGACATTTAAGGTGTGACTTTTTAAAACTGAAAAGAACAAATATGATTACTGCTAACATTTTTATTTTGTTTATTTGAATTTGGGGATGAATAAGTAGACGCAAGAGAGGGGAATGACTTGTCTTAATAGTCTCCTGAAGTAATAAATAATTTGATTTGGTCTATCAGAAGTCTATTGGCTACTACTAAACAAACCATAGTTATCCCAGGTTCAAGCAATTCTCCTGCCTCGGCTTCCTGAGTAGCTGGGATTAGAGGCATGAGCCACCACTCAAGGTTAATTTTTTTTTCTTTTTTTTTTTTTGAGATGGAGCCTCACTCTCTAGCCCAAGCTGGAGTGCACTAGTGTGATCTTGGCTCACTGCAACCTCCACTTCCTGGGTTCAAGCGATTCTCCTGCCTCAGCCTCCTGAGTAGCTGGGACTACAGGTGCCCGGCTAATTTTCTGTATTTTTAGTAGAGACGGGGTTTCACCATGTTGGCCAGGATGGTCTTGATCTCCTGACCTCATGATCTGCCCACCTCGGCTGGTGTGAGCCACGGCGCCCAGCAGGCTGGAGTGCAGTGGCGTGATCTCGGCTCACTGCAATCTGTGCCTCCTGCTTTCAAGCGATTCTCCTGACTCAGCCTCCCGAGTGGCTGGGATTACAGGTGCGCAACACCATGCCCAAATAATGTTTTTTTTTTTGTATTTTTAGTAGAGACGAGGTTTCACCATGATGGCCAGGATGGTCTCGATCACATGACCTCATGATCCGCCCACCTTGGCCTCCCAAAGTACTGTGATTACAGGTGAGCCACCATGCCCAGCCCAACAGCATCATTTTTATCTAAAGCTGTAATTTAGCAAATGCTGTAAGGTGAATAATTAAATATTATTTACTACAGACCCAATAAGTCTACTATGGTTTTATTACCCTTTAATACAAATTTATTTCTTGAATTAAATAATTATTTCATTCTATTTTAGTTGTATTTTCTTTGTGTCTGTTGCTAAGTTTTGCTGAAATACTGCCATTTTACTTACACTTGTCCCACAAATAGCTTTTTATTTATTTAAAAAACTTCAAAAATCAAATATTATAAACATTACAGCTTGCATTGGTAGTCCCAGCTACTCAGCAGGCTGAGGAAGGAGAATCTCTTGAACCCGGACAGTGGAGGTTGCAGTGAGCTGAGATGGCGCCATTGCACTCCAGCCTGGGAAGCAAGAGTGAAGCTCCATCTCAAACTAAAAAAAAGACAGAAAAAGAAAAATGCAGAATTCAATAGGCTAAAACAACTTTTTATATCAGATATATACATCATATTGATGGTTGTCTGATATGAATATTAAGTGTTCTGTATTAGATTTTGCAAAATATATACTTTTTTTGCACGAGTGATTAGCAAAAGCCCAACTATTCAAATGGCCATAAACATGATTTTTTCAAAAATAATATATGATTTTAAAAAGTTTGGGCCGGGCCGGGCGCGGTGGCTCAACCTGTAATCCCAGCACTTTGGGAGGCCGAGACGGGCGGATCACGAGGTCAGGAGATCGAGACCATCCTGGCTAACACGGTGAAACCCCGTCTCTACTAAAAATACAAAAACTTAGCCGGGCGAGGTGGCAGGCGCCTGTAGTCCCAGCTACTCGGGAGGCTGAGGCAGGAGAATGGCCTAAACCCGGGAGGCGGAGCTTGCAGTGAGCTGAGATCTGGCCACTGCACTCCAGCCTGGGTGACAGAGCGAGACTCCGTCTCAAAAAAAAAAAAAAAAAAAAAGTTTGGGCCGGGCGTGGTGCCTCACACCTCTAATCCCAGCAAGTTTAGAGGCCGAGATGGGGTGATCACCTGAGGTCGGGAGTTCAAGACCGGCCTGGCCAACATGGTGAAGCCCTGTCTTTACTAAAAATACAAAAATTAGCCGGGCGCTGTAGCGTGCGCTTGTAATTGCAGCTACTCAGAAGACTGAGGCAGCAGAGTTGCTTGAACCCAGGAGGTGGAGGTTGCAGTGAGCCAAGATCGCACCATTGCACTCCAACCTGGGCAACACAGAGAGACTCGGTCTCAAAAAATAATACATAAATAAATAAATAAATAAATAGCGAGAGAAACACCGTCTCAAAAAAATAAAATTAGCGTTCTCTGCTTTTTTCTTCTTTGGCTCGTTTTTCGTTTGTTTGTTTGTTTGTTTTGAGATGGAATCTCTCTCTGTTACTCGGGCTGGAGTGCAGTGGCACAATCTCAGCTCACTGCAACCTCCACCTCCCAGGTTCAAGCAATTCTCCTGCCTTGGCCTCCCGAGTAGCTAGGATTACAGCCATGTGCCACCACGCCCGGCTAATTTTTGTATTTTTAGTAGAGACGGGGGTTTCACCATGTTGGCCAGGCTGGTCTTGAACTTCTGACCTTGTGATCCACCCGTCTCAGCCTCCCAAAGTGCTGGGATTACAGGCGTGAGCCACTACGCCCGGCCAACGGTTTTCCTTTTTATAGATGAGGGTTTGCTACATTGCCTAGGCTGTTCTCAAAGTCAGTGGCTCAAGTAATGAAACTACTGCCTCAGCCTCCCAAAATGCTCTCTGTAATATTTAATAATACTTATGAGTCAAGTGTGCTGGCTCATGCCTGTAATCTCAACACTTTTGGAGGCTGAGGGGAAAAAACTGAGTTCAGGAGATTAAGACGAGTCTTGGCAACATCGTGAAACTTCATCTCGACTAGAAATAAAAAAATAATAGGTGGACATGGTGACACATACCTATAGTACTAGCTACTTGAGAGGCTTATGTGGAAAGACCACTTGAGCCCTGGAGATTGAGGTTGCAGCGAGCTCTAATCGCACCACTGCACTCCAGCCTGGGCAACAGAGTGAGACTCTATCTCAAAAATAATACTTATAATGCATTTATATAATTTCGTTATTCACTGTATTGGATTAACTTATAAATAAAAAATACAATATAGTCAAAGGCTAAATCATCCCTTTCTAGTCTTTCTTTTGCCTTTCATCTTAGCTCTTCACTCCCAAAGCAACCCAGACTATAGGGCTAGATGTTGCCATGCTGCTGTTTATATTCTTTATCTGATACCTTATTAGCTTTTCTGAACATATCTCTCCTATTAGAGAAGAATTTTGCTTTATATTTATGTGAGTAAAGAGACTATAAGGTTTGCTTCCTTACTACTTTTTCAATGATTAAAAACAAATCCTGGGCCAGGCGCAGTGGCTCACACCTGTAGTCCCGGTATTTTGGGAGGCCAAGGTGAGTGGATCACCTGAGATCAGGAGGTAGAGACCAGCCTTGCCAACATGGTGAAACCCCTACTAGGCAGGAGAATTGGTTGAACCCGGGAGGCGGAGGTTACAGTGAGCCCAGATCGCATCATTGCGCTCCAGCCTGGGTGACAAGAGCGAGACTCTGTCTCAAAAACAAACAAACAAACAAGCAAAATCTTGGCTGCTGGCAACCAGGCACAGCCAAGTAAGGTGAAGGCAGAAGGCAGAAACTTGCAATCCATGGTGCATCAGCTTTTATAACATATTTTTTCTCCCCAATTACATAGAAAATATCCTGTGTTTGATCTTATGCATCTTTGAATCCAAACATCTCATTTTTTGCCTTATACATATTATAAACTTATTCACAATTTATCATACATAATCAATCTATTGGAAAATATTCAAAACAAATGCATTCTCTTCACGGAACCAAGTAGTATACCTGAATTAAAATTTGTATTGAGAATTATTAGTATAATGATTTTTAAAAAACATTTATTAAGTACTTTCAGATGTTTAGCACTTGGAAAATATTATAAAAACCTTTTCAAAATTAACCTGGAACTCCAAAAGACACGTATGGTCCAAACAGTTCTTTTCTTCCCAACACCGAGGAATGACATACAAGGCTGTCTCCAAGAGGTCACATCTCTTCCAGACCTTAATGAACCCTAAAAATAATTTTTCATGTGCAGTGATTAGCAAGAAATCAAAGATGACAAAGCTCACAATAAATAAGAAAGTGTGAAATACACCAGAGGGGGAAAAAAAAAACTGAAGCAAATTTGCAAAGACATCTAATATTAGAATTATCACATACAAAAATATTAAAAACAACTATGCCTACCATATTAAAAGAAGATAAAGTATTGGCAGGAAAAAATATTAAAAGTTTTAAAAATAACTAAATTGTGGCTGGGGTGCGGTGGCTCACGCCTGTAATTCCAGCACTGTAGTAGGCTGAGGCAGGTGGATCACCTGAGGTCGGGGTTCAAAACCAGCCTGGCCAACATGTTAAAACCCATCCCAGACTGGGCACAGTGGCTCACACCTGTAATCCCAGCACTTTGGGAGGCCGAAGCGGGTGGATCACGAGGTCAGGAGATCGAGACCATCCTGGCTAACACGGTGAAACCCCATCTCTACTAAAAATACAAAAAATAAAATTAGCCGGGTGTGGTGGCGGGTGCCTGTAGTCCCAGCTACTCGGGAAGCTGAGGCAGGAGAATTGCTTGAACCTGGGAGGCAGAGGTTGCAGTGAACTGAGACTGTGCCACTGCACTACAGCCTGGGGAACAAGAGCGAAACTCCATCTCAAATAAAATAAAATGACTAAGTTGCAGAATGAATAATACAATAACTAAAATGAAAAACTCACTAGTCACATTTGAACTTATGTGCACAAGACAGAACCAGTAAACTAGATGCTAGATCAGAAGAAATTAACACAGAGGCAACAAATGTCAGTCTCAGAAAACTTTTCTGGTAAGTTTTCCAGACATTCAAAATTTAAAACTGAAAAGCATAATATTGATATTATTTAGCCTCTTCCAAAAAATAAAGTAAAAAACCTGCGCAACTTAATTCCTGAGTTAATACCAAAGCTTGACAGAAACAAAACGAGAGCAACTATAGACAACCTCATTAAGACAAAGAGAAAAATGTTAAAGTAATTGCTAACAAACTAAATTTTGCTCTGTAAAAAATAAATAAAACCATAAGTAAGTTAATCTCAGAAGTACAGGATAAGTTGAAATTGTAAAATCTACGTGTATATATCATAGGCACAGAAAAAGAGCTTGGTAAAAACTTTTTAGCAAACTAGAAATAAAAGAAAATTTCATTTTATTTTCTAAACATACAAGGTATCTAAAATAAACTACAGCAAAAGTAAATGTACAACTATTGAAAGCTTGTCTTCTGATGTCATAAACATGATAATGATGCTGTTGTCAACATTTTTATTAAAAATTGCATTTATGGCTCCAGCCAACAGATTAAAATGAGAAATTAGTATTACAATTACATTGGCAAAGCAGAACTAATCAATAAACTAGTACCTGAACAACTGGTTCTAGCTAGGTAGATTGAATCTCTGCAAAGCAACTCACACAAAAACTGTTCACATAGATCGAGGATTTAAAACTTAGGAGAAAGTAGAGGATAACATTGTTTTTATTAAGCTAGGAGACCACCCCTCATATCATCTTATGCCTAATTTTTGCCTCCAAAGAAAGAAGAAGTAAAAACTAAAAGGCAGAAATAAAATCCACAGGCAGACAGCCCAGTGCCACACCCTGGGCCTGGTAGTTAAAGATCGACCCCTGGCCTAACAGGTTATGTTATCTATAGATTCCAGACATTCTATGGAAAGGCTTTGTGAAAATCCCCATCCTGTTCTGTTCCGTTCTGATTACCAGTGCATGCAGCCCCCAGTCACGTATCCCCTGCTTGCTCAAATCAGTCACAACCCCCTCACGCAGACCCCCTTAGAGTTGTGAACTCTTAAAAGGGACAGGAATTGCTCACTCGGGGAGCTCGGTTTTTGGAGACATGAGTCTTGCTGAAGCTCCTGGCTAAATAAAGCCCTTCCTTCTTTAACTCAGTGTCTGAGGGATTTTGTCTGCTGTCTGCAGCTTGTCCTGCTACTATCATAACTGTGGGGTAAAAAGACTTATTAAACATATAGAAATGGTGCATAGGCTGGGCGCAGTTGCTCATGCCCGTAATATCAGCACTTTGAGCTCCAGGTGGGTGGATTACTTCTGGTCAGAAGTTCAAGACCAGCCAGGCCAAAATGGTGAAACCCTATCTCTACTAAAAACACAAAAATTAGCAAAGTGTGGTGGCACATGCCTGTAGTCTCAGCTACTACTCAGAAGGCTGAGACATGAGCATCACTTGAACGGGGAAAGCAGAGGTTGCAGTGAGCTGAGATTGTGCCATTGCACTCCACCCTAGGTGACAGAGTGAGACTTCATTGCAAAAAAAAAAAAAAAAGCATGAAAATATTTATAAATTAGACTATATCAATTTTAAGACTGTTTAATTATCAAAATCTTATTAAAACATGTTTTAGTAAAGATGGTGGAAAGGCAAACCATAACTAGGAGAAAATGTTTTAAAAACACATATTACAGGCCAGGTGCGGTGGCTCACACCTGTAATCCCAGCACTTGGGGAGGCCGAGGCAGGCGGATCACAAGGTCAGGAGGTCAAGACCAGCCTGGCCAATATGGTGAAACCCCGTCTCTACTAAAAATACAAAAACTTAGCAGGCGCGGTAGTGGGAGCCTGTAGTCCCAGCTACTTGGGAGGTTGAGGCAGGAGAATCACTTGAACCTCGGAAGCGGAGATTGCAGTGAGCTAAGATCATGCCACTGCACTCCGGCCTGAGCGACAGAGCAAGACTCCATCTAAAAAAAAGTTGCAAAATATCAGCATTTAGAAAATATACGTTACAGAAAATGTATGCATAAACAAGGAAATGACAAACATTTAGAATAGGACAGATGGCAAATCTTAAAACAAGAACTTATAAAAATTGCTAACTCTATTAGTAAGCAAGTAAATGCTAATTCAAACTACAAATGATACACCTTTCTAATTCACCATTTTTTGTCAAATAATTATGTCTAGTAGTTTCAGGAGATGATAAAAATATGAAGTAATTCAAATATCCACTGGCAATAGACTTGGTTTATAAATTGATGTGTGTTTGCACTATGCAGCAGTAAAAATAGAAAACTAAAGGCCGGGCACGGTGGCTCACGCCTGTAATCCCAGTACTTTGGGAGACCAAGGCAGGCAGATCTCGGGATCAAGAGATCGAAACCATCCTGGCCAACATGATGAAACCTCGTCTCTGATAAAAATACAAAACTTAGCCGAGAGTGGTGGCATGCACCTGTAGTCCCAGCTACTTGGGAGTCTGAGGCAGGAGAATCTCTTAAACCCGGGAGGTGAAGGTTGCAGTCAGCGGAGATCACCACTGCACTCCAGTCTGGGCAACAGAGTGACACTCCGTCTCAAAAAGAAAAAAAAAAAAAAAAACAGAACTATAGCTATGCAAAGCAACATGAAAAAATAGAAAACAACATAAGCAAGTCGCAGATGAAAACTTATGCAGAATATATACAGGCAAAAAATAGGCAACACTGAAATGTATATGTTTATACATAAAATTGCATAAAGTAAATGATAACAGAGGCTGGGCACAGTGGTTCACGCCTGTAATCCCAGCACTTTGGGAGCCCGAGGCGGGCGGATCACCAGGTCAGGAGATCAAGACCACCCTGGCCAATACGGTAAAACTCCATCTCTACTAAAAATACAAAAACCATTAGCCGGGCGTGGTGGCACGCGCCTGTAATCCCAGCTACTCAGGAGGCTGAGGAAGGAGAATGGCTTGAACCCAGGAGGCAGAGGTTGCAGTGAGCCGAGATTGCACCACTGCACTCCAGCCTGGGAGGTTCAAAGCGAGAGTTTGTCAAAGAAGAAAGAAAGAAAGAAAGAAAGAAAGAAAGAAAGAGAGAGAGAGAGAGAGAGAGAGAGAGAGAGAGAGAAAGAAAGAAAGAAAAGAAAGAAAGAAAGGAAAGAAAGAAAGAAAGAAAGAAAGAAAGAAAGAAAGAAAGAAAGAAAGAAAGAAAGAAAGAAAGAAAGGAAGGAAGGAAGGAAGGAAGGAAGGAAGGAAGAAAGGAAGGAAGGAAGGAAGGAAGGAAGGAAGGAAAGAAAGAAAGAAAGAAAGAAAAGAAAGAAAGAAAGAAAGAAGGAAGGAAGGAAGGAAGGAAGGAGAGAAAGAAAGAAAGAAAGAAAGAAAGAAAGAAAGAAAGAAAGAAAGAAAGAAAGAAAGAAAGAAAGAAAGAAAGGAAAGAAAGAAAGAAAGAAAGAAAGAGAAAAAGAAAGAAAGAGAGAAAGAGATAACACAAAATTCAGGTAGTGGTCAAATTGGGGTAGGAGGTTAATAGAAGACTTTAGAGGTATTGACTTTACAGGAGTGTGTGAGGATCTCTCTCTTTTTTTTTTTTTTTTTTTTTAGACGGAGCTCAGTTGCCCAGGCTGGAGTGCAGTGGCGTGATCTCGGCTCACTGCAAGCTCCGCCTCCCGGGTTCACGCCATTCTCCTGACTCAGCCTCCCGAGTAGCTGGGACTACAGGCGCCTCCCACCACGCCCGGCTAATTTTTTGTATTTTTAGTAGAGACGGGGTTTCACCGTGTTAGGCAGGATGGTCTCGATCTCCTGACCTCGTGATCCACCCGCCTCGGCCTCCCAAAGTGCTGGGATTGCAGGCGTGAGCCACCGCGCCCGGCCTGTGTGAGGATTTTATGTAGCAAGACTGAAAGTTTTAAAAGAGTAAAGAGCAATACTTTTATTTTTTCATTTTATTTCCTAAGGCTAGCAAAAAGTATGGCACAAAGTGTGTGCTCCACAAACATTTCCAGGTTAAATGAATGAATACATCCCCTTTGTATACTGTCAAGCTATGCAAACCAAGACTTCATTATTATTAGTTACTATAGATTAGTTAATAGAATCAAATGAAAGGTAATAAACTGTGGGATTCAGAAAGAACTACTGAAAGTTCAATGTTACCCCAGCATTCTTAGGTAAAATAAATTAAAATTTTTAGTTTGTAAATTTGTGACCATTACAATTACATTTAATTTGCCACATATAGATGGAACATGAAATCTTACTTTCAGGCTAGCATAATTTGAGATGAAAAGGCAAAAAGGAAAAAATAAAAAAATTTAAAAAACTTGATTGAGTCAAATCTGCAAGTTCTACTTTATACTTAGAAAAAAAAAAAAAAAAAAAAAGTCTCCTTCTCTCCTGACCCAGAGTGAGGCTGGCTGGGGAGCCTGGGTCCCTCTGTCCTTCCCGCGGTGGCAGTGGCTGATCTCTGCTCAGGCGTTGAGAGGCGCCGCCCTGCGCTAGGCCGGAGGCTGCCCGGCCCGGCCCCTCCTCACTCCCTTGGACTCTTCACGGTGTCTCCGGACCCCTGCACAATCCTGAGTATCCCTCTGATGGAAGCCGAGGCGGCAACAGGAAGCTGGTGGAAGGAACTGGCTCCGCAGGCAGCGAGGTCTCGCCCAGGAAATGCTCTGTTGGCCTCGGATTTCTGCGCACGCAACTGGGCCCAGACCCAGGGTTGGAGCCAAGGCGTCGTCCCTCTCGGGCTGGGCGACCCTGGGCGTTGGCGATCCGGCTGCAGCTGCGTTTCCTTCTGTGCTCTGCTGGATCAAGGCTGGAGGAAGGCTCGATCGAAGCCGGAGGCCATAAGTGCAGGAGCCGCCTCGCAGGAGGGAGGAGGCCGTAGCCATGATCTCTGAAAACTGGGCGCTGTAAACAAATTTCAGACGCCAGGAACAGAAGACCCGGGAGAAACTGCCCTAGAGCTTGAGCCAAATGGACGGACTGTTGGGGTTGCTGAGGGCGAAGCTGCCCAAACTCCTCAAAATGGAGCAGCAAAGCAACCACCAGAGATGGACAAGAAAAAAGGAAAAGTCAAAGAAAATTAGCAGAAATCAAAGGCAGATGCTTAAAGCCGTGCAAAACTGTTCACGCCCACTATGGAAACGGAGTTGATGAAGGAGTCTGAGAAACGAATCTTTTTTTTTTGAGACAGAGTCTCACCTGTCACCCAGGCTGGAGTGCAATGGCATGGTCTCAGCTCACTGCAACCTCCGTCTCCCTGGTTCAAGCGATTCTCCAGCCTCAGCCTCCAGAGTAGCTGGGATTACAGGCGTGTACCACTGTGTCTCGCTAATTTTTGTATTTTTAGTAGAGACGGGGATTCACCATGTTGGCCAGGCTGGTCTCCAACTCCTGACTTCGTGATCCACCCGCCTCCGCCTCCCAAAGTGCTGGGATATCAGGCATGAGCCTCCGGGCCCGGCCTACAAATCTTAGTCACAGAAAGGACAGCAGTGACCACGGCAAGGTGCTGACGACTCTGGTCCACTGGATCCCACCATTCCTAGGACAGTAAATACCATCACAGTCACCACCCAGCAAGATACAACCGCATCATTTTGTTTTGTTTTTCAAAATGAATAAAGGTGATCTTCATCATAAGTGGAAATAAAAAGTCATTTATCATCTTTTTATACTAAATTGTCACGGTTTACATTTTCTTAAGTTCTTAAAATTTTAAAAGGGCAGTTGACACTTGTATGGCTTATAAAGTTTTTGATAGTCTTACATTACTTGAATTATTCAAAGTGCAGTATACTTTTAATTAAAAAGAGTAAACTGTATGTCTTTGTTTTATATATTTAAGGCTTACTCACAAATAATGCTCCTGCTTTTTATTTGAAAACTTCAAAGTTTGATTTTCCATCTGTGCATATACAGAACAGTGTATCGTGCTGATGGGTTTTTTTTTGTTTGTTTTTTAAGTGACAGCCAGTTTCTGTTTGTCTGAATGTATTTTGGACTTTTGTATGTTAAATATAACATTAAAAAGACACTTCTTCATGTTTTAGGTAATATAAGATTGGCGTACGCAAACAAACTTTACAAATTTCTGTAGGGTTTAGCAAACGATGTGTGTAATATGACAATACCTATATTTTGATTTCTAATTTTTTTAAGAAAAGATTAGTTTTTTAAAGAAATGCCTCCACAAATTCATTTATTTTATAAAATGGTAAAATAGTAAAGAAATGGGTGGTTTTTCATGCTATATGAATACTGGCACTTAAATAAAATACCAAATGTTTTAATCAAAATTATTTAGACAGCAGATTTAAATAATTTATTGATTTAAAACTACAGTGATACACATTCACTAATATTTTATAAATCAAACCTATTGGTATTAGGTTTTACTTAGTAGTAATGTACATATGAGATCAAATATCTGTTCAAAATGAACATTTTTGATTTAAAACTACAGTGATACACATTCACTAATATTTTATAAATCAAACCTATTGGTATTAGGTTTTACTTAGTAGTAATGTATATATGAGATCAAATATCTGTTCAAAATGAACATTTTTCATCAATAATTTGGTGTGTTTTTTTGTTTGTTTTTGAGACCAAGTTTCGCTCTTGTTGCCCAGTCTGGAGTGCAATAGCGTGATCTCGGCTCACCGCAACCTCCACCTCCTAGGTTCAAGCAATTCTCCTCCCTCAACCTCCTGAGTAGACGAGATTACAGGCATGTGCCACCAGGCCTGGCTAATTTTATTTTTTCTTTTTTTCTTTTTTTTTGTATTTTTACTAGAGACAGGGTTTCTCCATGTTGGTCAGGCTGGTCTCCAACTCCCCACCTCAGGTGATCCCCCAACTCAGTCTCCCAAAGTGCTGGAATTATAGGTGTGAGCCACTGCGCCTGGCCCAGTTTGATGTTTTCAAGTAGGAAGAAGTCTTGCTTTAATCAAATATTTTGGAAAATAGTTGACTAACTTTATATTCTTTTGTGTATGGTGTGTTAAAAATGTTCTAGTGTGACCTAATATTGATTGATGACAGGTAAGCAAAGTTTTCAAAAATCTTATAGGCCTATTAAATTGTTGAAGTTTTTTTTTTTTTTTTTTTTTTTTTTGAGATTAGTCTCACTCTTGTCCCCCAGGCTAGAGTGCAATGGCACGATCTCAGCTCACTGCAACTTCCGCCTCCCAGGTTCAAGCGATTCTCCTGCCTCAGGCTCCCAAGCAGCTGGGATTACAGGTGCCTGCCACCACACCTGGCTAATTTTTGTATTTTCAGTAGAGATGGGGTTTCACCATGTTGGCCAGGCTGGTCTCGAACTCCTGACCTCAGGTGATTCGCCCACCTCAGCCTCCCAAAGTGCTGGGATTACAGGCGTGAGCCACCGCGCCCAGCCAAGATGTTTTTAATTTAAAAATTTGGTCTTTCAATATTGTTTGCAGAAATTTAGTTCTGGTCTAAACTGCTAAACATGTTAATCAGTGCCAGGTGCCAGATCCCAATTCATTTTTAGTGTGCCTGTATGTCTTTTTCCATATTCTTTAAATTAAATTTATATTACTTATTTGTTTTGTTGTTGTTATTGTTGTTGTTGTTGTTGAGACAGAGTATCGCTCTTTCACCCAGGCTGGAGTGCAGTGGCATGGTCTCAGCTTACTGCAACCTCCGCCTCCCGGATTCAAGTGACTCTCCTGCCTCAGCCTCCGGAGTAGCTGGGATTACAGGCATGCGCCACCACACCCAGCTAATTTTTATATTTTTAGTAGAGATGGGTTTTCACGATGTTAGCCTGGCTGGTCTTGAACTCCTGACCTCAGGTGATCCTCATACCTAGGCATCCCAAAGTGCTGGGATTACCTGCATTAGCCATAGCGCCCGGGCTCTATTACTTATTTGAATGATATATAATACAGTTTATATATTTAAAGTAAAATCACCAGGTAAAATGAGCTCTGACTTGATATAAAGAAGCTGTTACCAAGTTACATATACAGATGGATGTGGCTCAACAAGATTTTAGACAAAAAAAATTGAATGGAACTAACATGTGTTTCTATGACAGCCTCTAATGAGTTTATAAATAAATCCAGATTTCAGCACATTTATCCAGTTGCTTTTAGTGCCTCTAAAGGTTGTATATCAAGAATTTTTATGCTTTTGTCTGAGAAAACAGAATCTGCTGTTACTTAAGAAATCAACCGAAAAGCATTTTATAACCTTGCACCACATAAGAAAAAACTAGTATGTAGCACAAATAAATGCAAGCAAAATCACCTAGAAAATGGTAATCCTTTCAATATTTAAGTATTTGAACTTTTGTTTTAAAAATGTTGTAAAATGAAGCGTTTGGTAAGCTTTGTGTAGCATACAGTAGAAAATAAATCTTTAAACCAGGTGCAGTGGCTCACACCTGTAATCCCAACACTTTGGGAGGCTGAGGCAGGGGGATCACCTGAGGTCAGGAGTTCAAGATCAGCCTGGCCAACATGGCGAAACTCCATCTCTACTAAAAAATCCAAAAATTAGTTGGGCATTGTGGCGGGCACCTGTAATCCCAGCTACTCGGGAGGCTGAGGCAGGGAGAATTGCTTGAATGCTTGAACCCAGGAGTCGGAAGTTGCAGTGAGCCGAGATCATGCCACTGCACTACAGCCTGGGCGACAGACACATCGAGACTCCGTCTCGGGGAAGAAAAAATAAATAAAATAAAATATAAAATAAAATAAAAATCTTTGGCGGGGCGTGGTGGCTCATGCCTGTAATCCCAGCACTTTGGGAGACCGAGGCGGGCCAATCACCTGAGGTCGGGAGTTCGAGACCAGCCTGAGCAACATGGAGAAACCCCGTCTCTACTAAAAATACAAAATTAGCCCGGCGTGGTGGCACATGCCTGTAATCCCAGCTACTAGGGAGGCTGAGGCAGGAGAATCGCTTGAATCTGGGAGGCAGAGGTTGCAGTGAGCCGAGATCGCGCCATTGCACTCCAGCCTGGGCAACAAGAGCAAAACCCCGCCTCAAAAGTAAATAAATAAATAAATAAATAAATAAATAAAATCTTTAAAAATGAAAACGGGCTGGGTGCAGTGGCTCGCGCCTGTAATCCTAGCACTTTGGGAGGCCGAGGCGGGCAGATCACCTGAGGTCAGGAGCTCGAGGTCAGCCTGGCCAACATGGTGAAACCCCATCTCTACTAAAAATACAAAAATTAGCAGGACACGGTGGTGCACGCCTGTAATCCCAGCTACTCGGGAGGCTGAGGCTGGAGAATCACTTGAACCCGGGAGACGGAGGTTGCAGTGAGACAAGATCCGCCATTGCACTCCAGCCTTGGCGACAGAGCGAGACTCCACTCCACCCCCACAAAAAGAAAACCTACTCAAAAAAAACAAAAACAAAAACAAAAACAAAACTAACATCCACCAGTGCATACATATTGTTCTTTGTGTTGGGAGAGTCTAAAGCAGAATATTTGGTGAACTTGATACAGTTATTTTTGCCATATTGGCATGCTGATTAAATCATTCATATTTAATGTGAGTGAAACATTTTCACATCTTAAAAACACTGCTTTGTATTATGAATAATAAAGGTGAAGTATTTATCCTCAAGAGGATTCTGACTCTCAACCCAACATATATGGCAACTCATTTCTCTGCTTCCTCCAAACTGAGGCCTCATGAAGGCTCAAATATGGAGTGAGAAGGACTCAACAACAGAGCATGCAAAACAAAAAGGATGAGGTAGGATGGTCAGATCTAGGGCTCAGGAATTGCCTGGGGGATGCCAATATAATGCTTGCAGCTATAAAGCTTACTGGGTAGAAATAAACATAAAAAGTTGAAAACACCATGGCTTGAATTTGGTAAAAAAAAAAAACAGTCTCTGGAATTGTAGCAGTTGTGCCAAAATAATTGAGCAAGAATGACATGTATCTAAGGATTATTAAGGGGAATGTTTACAAGCACACAAAAATTTGTTCCAAATCTTATTACAGTAGTAACATTATTTTCTGTAATGACAGTTTCCCCAAGCTAAAGATGCCATAGAGAAACTAAGGCAAGTGCCTAATATGTTATAGGCAGTTAGTTTCAAAATTTAACAAACTTACAATGATTTTATGAATTCAATTGAACTCTGTATAAATTTCACTAAATTTATACGTATAAATTTCACTAAAAGGCACTATCTAGTAGCTATTTCTCTCAGTTTTTCTGGAATTTTTCTGTTGCTAGATTCCAAGTCAACCTTACTTGAATCCCAGTCATTTCTAAAGCCTCAGATGTAAGAATAGAAAAACAGCAGAAATGAAGCCAAGTTACTGCAAACAGTCCACGTCTAATACATTTGGTTTCCCACACGAACCAAAAACCCACACAAGGTAAACAACAGTGGATTTAAAATTCAACCTAAATTCAACAATAGCAATCACAGCCATACATAAAAATTAGCAAATCACAATGTAGAAACCCTTAGTCTGTTATTGCATTGTTATTCTTAAATATTTACTATATTTAGACAAGACTTTCAGTAAAAAGTACTTACAGCTACCAACTATGAATTAAAACAGCCCTGGGGGAAATAGTATTTTTTATTAATGATGAAGATTGAAGGTCCAAGGATATAAAATAATTTCTACTAGGCACACAGCTAATGACCCAAACCAGGCTCATATATGTTTGATATTAAAATTTTTAATTCTCTCACTGTTGACAATGTTGACGAAACTGTTCAATCATAGTTTCAGTGTTGGTGCTTGGGAATAAATCACAACAAGTACTACTGAGGGAGGATGGGTAGTCAAGAAAGTGACCATGTCCTTGGGATGCAGCAACCATGGCGATTGCATGGTGACTGCATACTATCAACACAATAAACCCAATGTTTGCTTTGTATTCCAGCTCATTCAAGCAAAGCTCTCTCCAATAGGAAAATTTTCCTGTAAAGAGCATGCACATTTTTATTTTACCTGTCCTCAGACTGACCTGACCTCTTACTCATTATCAATAGTAAAAAACCACGCCCATGGGTAGAGATTTAAAATGTCATTGAGACATGTGACATATGAAGAAGCATGTACAGCCACTGTGTATGTGCACCAACAGGAAGACCCAGAACATGCTTACTAGTAGTAACACCTCTCCCCACCTCCTTATAATTGTGTAAGGCTCCGGTAAGTGGAGTCTCCCTAGTTCCTTTCTTTCCTGTCTTTCTTACAGCCTGTCTTGAATCCCTTTCTCTCAGGGTGTACTGGCTATTCTGCATCTTTTTTTTTTTTTTTTTTTTTTTGAGGCAGCGTCACACTCTGTCCTAGGCTGGAGTGCAGTGGTGTGAACTCGGCTCACTGCAACCTCCACCTCCCGGGTTCAAGCGATTCTCCTGCCTCAGCTTCCTGGGTACTTGGGACTACAGGCGTGTGCCACCACGTCAGGCTAATTTTTTTTATTTTCAGTAAAGACAGGGTTTCACCATGTTAGCCAGGCTGGTCCTGAACTCCTGACCTCAAGCAATCTGCCCGCCTCACCCTCCCAAAGTGCTGGGATTACAGGTGTGAGCCACCACACCGAGCCTGCACCTAACTTTTAAGTCTTTCCCTTTTGCAATAAATTACCCTATGCTGCATCTCCTTTGTTGTGTGGCTCATGTTTTTTTTTTTTCTTTAACTTAGAAGAGAAAAACTGAGGTCTCACAACAGCCACTAACACTATTGCACTGTTTTGTATTTTTTATTATAAACATTTTATTCTCTGATACATCAATATTCACATTTCAAACAGCCAACTTATATTGAAGTCTACTATATAACAATACTAAATTGAAAATTTAAATGATCAGGCCGGGCGTGGTGGCTCACGCCTGTAATCCCAGCACTTTGGAAGGCCCAGGTAGGCGGATCACGAGATCAGGAGATCGAGACCATCCTGGCAAACACGGTGAAACTCCACCTCTACTAAAAATACAAAAAATTAGCCGGGCATGGTGGCGGGCGCCTGTAGTCCCAGCTACTCAGGACGCTGAGGCAGGAGAATGGCGTGAACCCGGGAGGCGGAGCTTGCAGTGAGCCGAGATGGCACCACTGCACTCCAGCCTGGGCGACACAGCAAGACTCCACCTCAAAAAAAAAAAAAAAAAAAAAAAAATTTAAATGATCACAAAATGATTTGTGATAAAAGCATGTATGTTATTACAAATTTCGACTTTATCACACCATTCAGTTTCTTAAAACAATTTCCAACACAAACAATCAAATTTAATATTTAATGATTAGGATTCAATTCCAAAATTATTTAAATTCATTTATTGTTATATGTACTTTTGACAAAATTGGATTTGAAAACTAAGAAAAAACTAAAGCATGTTCTTGTTTTTGTTTTGTTTTTTTGTTTTTGTTTTTGAGACAGAGTCTCGCTCTGTTGCTCAGACTGGAGTGCAGTGGGATAATCTTGGCTCACTGCAACATCCGCCTCCCAGGTTCAAGCGATTCTCCTGCTTCAGCCTCCTGAGTAGCTGGAATTACAGGCAGATGTCACTATGCCCAGCTGATTTTTGTATTTTTAGTAGAGACGGGGTTTCGCCATGTTGACCAGGCTGGTCTCTAACTCCTAACCTCATGTTTCACCCGCCTCGGCCTCCTAAGGTGCTGGGATTACAAGTGTAAGCCACCGCGCCCTGCTAAAGCATGTTTTTAAAGGTTCAAGGGACTTAAGCTTAGAAGCACAAATGCTCTGTAGTAAAATAAAGCCTCTTTTTATCAATATTTTAAGTTTTATGTCTGAGCACTTATGCATCAATAACAGGACTCTGGATGATGTTGAGGGAATATTTAAATGGATAAAATAGAAAGTGATCATCGGAGTCTAATAAGTGATGGATACAGCAACATAATACTTGACAAAACCATTCAGGGTGTGTTTGACAAACAAGAAGGTTACATAGGAACTGCACTGCATGATTAATGTAGTGTTTTCTCTCTAACTTTAGTCTTTATTCTCAATCTTAGAAATATCACATACTCACATACACAGAATAATTAACTTTTTTTCCTGGAAGGCAGTGTTTCATCTTTTATTATGTTTCACAATGCTGTAATGATGTTGTTGAAGTACACTCTCTTTCATCAGAAGATTACCTGTGTGAATTTGAATAGATTGACCCTGGAGAGGACCAGCTCTGCACACTCACTTGAACTGTCTTGCTTTCCAGGCAGTTAAAATGCCTTTGAAGAGTGAAAATATGCTGGCTGCTGATTATGTAGAAAATTTTACATTAAAAAACTTGTCAATTGTTTGAAAATTACATTGCATTGTCTACGACTTTTAAAATGTAAAATGCATAAAATAAATACTGCACAACACGAGCCGGGCGCGGTGGCTCAAGCCTGTAATCCCAGCACTTTGGGAGGCCGAGACGGGTGGATCACGAGGTCAGGAGATCGAGACCATCCTGGCTGACACGGTGAAACCCCGTCTCTACTTTAAAAATACAAAAAACTAGCCGGGCGAGGTGGCGGCGCCTGTAGTCCCAGCTACTCGGGAGGCTGAGGCAGGAGAATGGCGTGAACCCGGGAGGCGGAGCTTGCAGTGAGCTGAGATCCGGCCACTGCACTCCAGCCTGGGCGGCAGAGCGAGACTCCGTCTCAAAAAAAAAAAAAAAAAAAAAAAAAAAAAAAAATACTGCACAACAAAATAGAAATGATGGAGTTGGCCACAAAGGACAGCCAAATCTGTATATAGCAATGTAGAAAAGTATGTATCTACTGTCAGAGTGAGGTAACTTGAAGTATTTGAGAGATGTTCTCTAAGAATCTAAAATTACTTTTAGTTTCAGTGTCTGTTTTTTAAGCATTTTTAATTTTCTAAAAATGTTTAAATGTGTCCATCATTTTATTCCTAGAAATACAAATGGTAGGAAAAAAGAGGTATAAAAACAAATGAAATAGAAGGAAGAAAGTGGATTACTCACAATAGCTAAGGTATAGAATCAACCTAAGTGTCCATCAACAGGTGAATGAATAAAGAAATTGTAGTATATTTACAGAATGGAATGATATCCATTCTTTAAATTAGAAAGTCTTGTTATTTGCAACAACATTGATAAACCTAGAGAACATTATGCCAAGGAAAATAAGCCAGCACAGAATAAAAGTATATCACATGATCTCATTTCTATGTAGAGTGTAAAAAAGTTTAAATACACAGAAGCAGAAAGTAGAATGATAATTGCCTGGGGCTGGAGGAGATGTTGATAAAAAATAATAGGTCCTGTCTACATCTCTTAAGTTAACAAATAAGTTATTCTCCTCTCAAATTGGATTAACCAGGGAATTGAATCATACACTGAAGAATCAATACTGAAGAAATAACACATTTGTTATAGCAATGATGGTTGTATACCGAAATTTCAGAGGCTTAGCAAAATATATTCTCTGCTTAGATCACCATGCCCTGTCGGTTTTCTTTTTCTGGTTAAGAGGACGTCTTCATGATCTTTCAGGGATCATATTTTCTTTCATCTTCAATCTGTATTCTCCTTTCTTCAGCGAATGGATGAAAAAAACAATGCAGAGAAGACACATTGGCATCTTACCCACACATCACTTTTACTCACTATTAGGCAAAGAGGGTAAGCAAAATAGGTATATGCATGAATAAAACGCTTGTGGTAAAATAATAATTTTGCTGATTCCTGTAGAGCTCAGGTTATAAACCAAAAGCTAGCAAATATACAGCAGAAAATAATATTATTTGAAATAAGAATATTGTGAATGAAGTTATTCTGTCAATAGAAGCAAAAAAATTATAACCTTATCCTAATAGTCTCTATATTTGTACATCAAATTCTTTTTATTAAAAATTGTATTTCATATAAATATGCAACTTATATCACCTTTTTTAACCATTTCAATGTCTTCTCCACTCTGTATTAGTGGAAAACAAGCCTGCTGGTCCCGGGAATGATAAAGAGCACTTGTTTGGGTGATACTCCTGTGCCAAACACCGTTATTTGGCCCAAAGTACTGGTTTTCTATTTTTCTCTACATTTAGTAATAAAATAAAATTCTTAGCTAAGAAGACTTGATCTCATTCAAATATGTTTTGTGAAATATGGCTGACATTTAAGAGTCTCTGACTTATCTTGAATATTGACTTTTTTATGAATTCAAATTGAGTTCAAAACTATAAATAATCTTTTACTAAAAGCGTTTGTAGAGTAAGATTCATAAAATTTCTTTATAATATAAAAGGAATATGTTAACCATGCTTCCAGTAATCACTCTGACCACAGCATTCTCAGTTTCCAGTATTTACCCTGAGTCACTCAGGGGAAATTGGTATTTGTAAACAGGCAGAGGAAGGTGCTGCTGAGTGGAGGTGGACCACACTGCACATCAGTGCTTTCCACATGCACCTATTAGGCTCTTAATTTAATTGGACTGTCATTTCTATGGCTAGATACCTACTCAACCTAATCATACTATTTTTTAGCAGCTAATGATATCTGTTACCCATTAGTCCTATACAATTATTTGACTGGCTGAAAAATATTTTGTTAATTTACTTGAAATTGAGAGACTAGATTTGCAATCTTCAATCTTTCAGTTAAAGCAAATCAGAGAAGCACAATGCATGCAGAATGCGTTTTGTTGTTGCTGTTGAGACGGAGTCTCGCACTGTCACCCGGGCTGGAGTGCAATGGCACAATCTTGGCTCACTGCAGCCTCTGCTTCCAGGGTTCAAGAGATTCTCCTGCCTCAGCCTCCCAAGTAGCTGGGATTACAGGTGCCTGCCGCCACGCCCAGCTAATTTTTTTATTTTTAGTAGAGACAGGCTTTCACTATGTTGGCCAGGCTGGTCTTGGACTCCTGACCTCGTGATCCGCCTGTCTCGGCCTCCAAAGTGTTGGGATTACAGGCGTGATAGAATGCATTTTCCTGCCCACCATAATTCTTCTTTACATAGAATATATTCCATTCAAACTATTTAGCCAGAATTTTAGATTTCAAAAGGTCAAGAACAATTGAGTGAAGCCAAAATACTGCCTTTGCTTCTTGATTAGCAATCTAACCATTTCAAAAAGCACCGCAATTATGCCAAGCCATTGAAAACATGTAGTTAACTTTATCCCATTTCAAAAATTGTTACTTTTATGTTAATTTAAGAGGATCTATCTACATAACTTTACATGCATTCCAGAAATATTTATCTTAGCTGGATGCAGTAGCTCACACCTGTAATCCCAGACTTTGAGGGCCAAGGAGGCAGGATCATATAAAGTCCGGAGTTCGAGACCAGCCTGGCTGACATGGAAAAAGCTCTGCATCTACTAAAACTACAAAAATTATCTGGGCATAATGAAGCATGTCTTTAATCCCAGCTACTCAGGAGGCTGAGGCACGAGATTCTCTTGAATCTGAGAGGCAGAAGTTGCAGTGAGCTAAGATTGCACCTCTGCACTCTAGCCTGAGCAACAGAGCAAGACTGTCTCAAATAAATCTTCATATTAAGGTATTTAATGTTCAATATTATATGACAGTAGAGTGGAATCCTCAAAAATGAGCAGAAGTTTATTATTAATAAGTTAGGCCAGGCGCGGTGGCTCACGCTTGTAATCCCAGCACTTTGGGAGGCCGAGGCGGGTGGATCATGAGGTCAGGAGCTCAAGACCGGCCTGGCCAAGATGGTGAAATCCCATCTCTACTAAAAATACAAAAATTAGCTAGGTGTGGTGGTGCACCTGTAATCCCAGCTACTCATGAGGGTGAGGCAGGAGAAACACTTGAGCCTGGGAGGTGGAGGCTGCAGTGAGCCGAGATTGCACCACTGCACTCCAGCCTGGGCAAGAGTGAGGCTCTGTCTCAAAAAACATAAAATAAACCAATCAATAAAATTTTTTTTCAAGGGTTTTCAATCGTTAAAGAATCAGGTATGCTTTTCACGGTAAGTTCAATTTAAGGAGGGTACCCACTGGTCTCCATGGTATTTCTGTAATGGATAGTGTAAAACTGGGTCACCAGACTTACGCAGACATGATCATTTAATCAGAATGAGTTAATCATTTAATCAGCCTTCGTGGTGGAATATTGGTATCTCAGAAGCTGATCATTCACTACAACTTAGTAAATGTTCCATAATCCCAGTGAATTCTTTCAACCACGTTTCCTTTTTTCTCATTGATGTGGTCATGTTGTGGTCTCCTCTGTTTATCTTAAGCCATCCCAGATGAGAGGTGATTATTTATTGCATGAATGAGACCCCCTTTTTTTCCTCTTCCTTGGGATCCTCCTGTCCTCCCTACTGGAAGGAACATGTAGGAGGCAGGAATTATGACAACATACAAATATATTTCCTGCCGGGGGACCACCATAAGCAGCTTACAAAATGACCCATCTGGAAGTCACTTACTTCCAGGCCAGCAGGAGTGTTTTTCTATGATGTGCCTTTTTCTCTTAAAAGCATCTCTAATTAAGTTTAGCCCAATCAAGATAATCTCCCTTTTGATAAACACAAAGTCAACACATTAATAACCTAATTTCATGAGTAATTAATTTCCTACCACAGTAAATCACACTTTTTTGTTTTTGAGATGGAGTCTCACTCTGTGGCCCAGGTTGCAGTGCAGTGGCATGATCTCAGCTCACTGCAACCTACAACTCACAGATGCAAGGGATTCTCCTGCCTCAGCCTCCTGAGTAGCTGGGATTGAAGGCGCCCTCCACCATGCTTGGCTAATTTTGTATCAGTAGAGATGGGGGTTTCACCATGTTGGCCAGGCTGGTCTCGAACTCCTGACCTCAGGTGATCCACCTCAGACTCCCAAAATGTTGGGATTACAGGTGTGAACCACCGCATCCAGCCAGTCGCACATTTTTTTACACTAAAAAGGTAACACCGCAGGTGTGCAACAGCTGGGAATCATTTTAGAATTTTGCCTATCTACCTGAATAGACTTTTCTTTTTTTTTTGAGATGGAGTTTCCTTCTTGTCACCCAGGCTGGAGTGCAATGGTGTGATCTCAGTTCACTGCAACTTCCACCTCTTGGGTTCAAGCGATTCTCCTGCTTCAGCCTCCTGAGTAGCTAGGACTACAGGCGCCCACCACCACGCCCGGCTAATTTTTGTATTTTTAGTAGAGACAGGGTTTTGCCACATTGGCCAGGCTGGTCTTGAACTCCTGACCTCAGGTGATCCACCCGCCTCGGCCTCCCAAACTGCTGGGATTACAGTGTGAGCCACCGCGCCTGGACCTGAATAGACTTTTCAAATTCTTTCAGTTGCTTTTGTTATCTAAGTAAACAAAGATATCTGCAAATAATAATTACTTTCCAACTTAATTCGTTACAAATATCTTTTTTTCTGGCTTAATTTCTTCTTTATGTACCATTTTATAGATTCACACACACATATATAACAATGAAAATGTATCCAATTATTCCATTTTTATTTGTATTATAAATGAGTGTTACATTATTTTCTGTTTGAAGGGTTTGTCTGTTGTCCTTTGTTTTTTGGGCTTTTTGTTGTTTTTTGTTTGTTTTTTGAGACAATCTCGCCCTGTTGCCCAGGTTGGAGAGCATGGCGGGATCTTGGCTCACTGCAACCTCCACCTCCTGGGTTCAAGCGATTCTCCTGCCTCAGCCCCCTGGGTAGCTGGGATTACAGGCGCGTGCCACCAAGTCCGGCTAATTTTTGGGTTTTTAGGAGAGACAGGGTTACACCATGTTGGCCAGGCTGGTCTCGACCTCCTGATCTCAGGTGATCCACCTCGGCCTCCCAAAGTGCTGGGATTACAACAGGTGTGAGCCACCGTGCCCAGCAACACAGAACTATTTTTATAACACACAAGTCTTTCGACCAATAAATATATATTTAAATTATTTCTTAAAATGTGGTATAGATACACAATGGAGTACTATTCAGCCTTAGAAAGGGCTAAATCCTGTCACTTGAAACAATATACATTTTAAGACATTATGCTAGATGGGATAAGCCTGACACAGACAAATACTTCATAATCTCATTTATATGTAGAATCTAATAAAGTTTAACTCAAAAAAAAAAAAAAAAAAAAAGAAAGTGAAATAATGGTTACCAGAGGCTTGATGTGGTGGGAAGAAATTACAGAGTTTTTTGATTGAAGGGTACAAAGTTTCAAATACACAAGGTAAGTAGGTTTTGAGATCTACTTCACAGCAGCATGACTATAGTAAACCATAACATAATTGTATTTTAAAATGACTAAGAGTAAATTTCAAATATCTTAACTATCAACTCACTTATGATAGGTAAGCGAGTTGATAGATGTTATTTAACTCAACTCAATCATTCCATATTACACACATATATTCAAACATCACATTTTACCCCATAAATTCATTCAACTTTGATTTGCCAATCAAAAATACTACTCATACTTTAAAGAGAAATAAACTTTAAGAAATTTGACAAGAAAAAAGTGTTCATTTTAAAATCTTAGAAAACATACATATATTTTTCATATATATATATTTCAAAAGGCTTGCTCCTTTAGTGATGTAAGTAAACTCTTTTTTCTGTTTTTATTAAGACGGAGTCTCACTGTCACCCAGGCTGGAGTTCAGTGGCATGGTCTCTCACTGCAACCTCCGCCTCCCAGGTTCAAGCAATTCTCCTGCCTCAGCCTCCCGAGTAGCTAGCTGCAATTAGAGGCACCTGCCATCATGCCCGGCTAATTTTTGTAATTTTAGTGAAGACTGGGTTTCACCATGTTGGCCAGGCTGTTCTTGAGCTCCTGACCTCAGGTGATCCACCCACCTCGGTCTCCCACAAGAGTTGGGACTACAGGCATGAGCCACCGCACCTAGCCATAAGTGAACTTTTAATATAATGAATAGTCTAAACCCAACACTCAGGAAAAAAATGTTTATTTTTAATATTCAAAAGAATACAATACTATAAAAGACAGACTCTAAAGCAACTGCTTAGAGTAACATTATTTCTACATTTGTAAATAAGTTATTTCTTCACTTGTTAGAGAAAAGTTATTTGAAAATATATTTTAAACCACATTTCAACATATTAAATCAAATGAACATATGTACTTGGCAATAAAAAATTTATTAAACAAGTAGACAAGAAAACAACATGCCTTCTTTTCTAATATTAAAACTGACACACTCGGCATTTAGGTGCTTATTTGTCTGGTGTTACTAGAGTGCCAAAGAGAAGTACTCAATGAGAAATCTTTCCATATTTATATCCATGCTGAGTGTGAATATATGGAAATTTTCCAAGGGCAGTATTATAAACATGCAACTACTATTATATATAGTCCCTCACTGACTGATTAGAATAAACATGGGTTACAAACCACTGATGTGGCCACCTTGTTTTTAGGCTTAACATTGATCATGATCTAACAGAATCAACAAATGAGAGCTATATGCTGGGTGCTCTTTGGGCAACTTTATTTGCATTAATTGCTTTAATTTTACCAAAACCCTAAAGTTAGGGATGCAATCAGTAACCAGCTGCTACCAAGTTTCAATCTTAACCATTATGCCCAACAACCCGTCACCCAATGCTTGTTCTAAATCCTGACCTAACATTTTGGCTTTAAATTTTTTAATTTAGTAGAAATAAAGATAAATTTAGAAACCACTTCTTTTTATCCATAGATAGTATGTAGAACTTAAATTTTGGTTTAAAGTATTCATTATAAAGTCTGAGACAAACACTTCAGTAAATGAATTATAACATTATTCGTCTTATGACTTAAAAGAACCATTAATTTTACTTTTGAAATAATGTTAAGTTTATATTTAAACTTAAAATGAGCCTATTATATAGAAAATTTGTTGTCTGCATGAACCTTGTCATCCATTGAGCAGTCTACAGTTGCTAGAAGTTTCAGAAACATTAATAAGAATACTCTTTCTGATTGAATAAAGAACGTTATGCTTTCTCAGTGATTAAAATAAAATAGATTGGAATTACTGATCGGTAACTTACAATGTGGTTTAAATGTTATTTAATTAATACATGTGAAGTTTCTCTTAAACTCATTTTAACAAATGACTTCTACTGTTTTTCACTTCTATTAGAAAAAAAGTATTAAAATTTCTGTTATTACAAGCCTATAAATTTTATTCAGATCTAAACATAGTGCTAATCTTAAAAGATCTGTATGCTTAGGATTATAAAAAGCCTATTCTCCATTCACACACAGAAGATAAATAACTGCTTTTCAGTAAACCTGATGGGGCAATTGTGACTCACAATTATAAGCTATTAAAATATTAATCCTATCACCTAGCTGACATTTTTAGGTATCTGCATGTTCAAGTTGTTTACCTTATAATTCAAAAATAAATTTTTATAAACTATAAAAAATATAAAGAATTTTTTTTTACTTCTTAAATACTGTCATTATTTCTAGCTGACATAACATTAAATTTTAGAGGCTGTGGCTTTAGAAACAAGAAATGTCATGGTTGACTCCGCTTTACTTCCTGCCTTATTTCACACAAACACAGCAGCACAAAAACGGCCAGAAATGCTACAGCATGACTGGAAATACACCAGTATCTTTCTAGGGAGAATATATGTGGGAGCATATTTACTTGAAATTAATGACATCTTTTGTTGAAGTACAGGCTTCTACATGGCAAGTAATAAAGACAAAAATTTTACAGGGCAAAAGAGTAAGAAACATACTCTAAAACTACCTTCTAACCCATTATTTCTTTTTTTCACTAGCATGGTTGTGATGGAATGAGCATTTGCAGCAGCTTTTTTTTACTTTTGAGACAGAGTCTTGCTCTGTCGCCCAGGTTGGCGTGCAATGGCACGATCTCAGCTCACTGCAAACTCTGCCTCCCGGGTTCAAGTGATTATTCTGCCTCAGCCTCCTGAGTAGCTCACCCTGCTAATTTTTGTATTTTTAGTAGAGACGGGGTTTCACCATGTTGGTCAGGCTGGTCTCAAACTCCTGACCTCGTGATCTGCCCGCCTCGGCGCTGGGATTACAGGCGTGAGCCAAGGTGCCTGGTCCGCAGCATGATCTTAAATAACCTACACTCTCTGCTTCACCATTTTTGGGATATGGCCATAAGACGTTTATGAATTTATTAGAAAAAATGTTTTCTTTTTCTAATTCAGAAATTTTAGCAAAATTTCACAGGCTGATCATGAGGTCAGCAGTTCGAGACCAGCCTGACCAACATGGTGAAACTCAGTCTCTACTAAAAATACAAAAATTAGCCACATGTGGTGGCGTGTGCCTGTAGTCCCAGATAGTTAGGAGGCTGAGGCAGAATAGCTTGAACCTGGGAGGCAGAGGTTGCAGTGAGCTGAGATTGTGCCACTGCACTCCAGCCTGAGCAGCAGAGAGACTCCATCTCAATTAAAAAAAAAAAAAAAAAATCTAATCTACAGTAACTAGTAATTATACTTTGAATTTAACCAAAAAGTGGAAAAATCTGTGCATTATAATCTAAACGATATTGAAATACAAAAATAATACACAAACGGAAAAATATTACCTATAAATGAATTGGCGTTATTATCGTTAAATATCTGTATTACACAAAATAATCTACAGACATAATGCAATCTCTAGGAAAATACCAGCGACACACTGGTATAAATTTTAAAACATACATCTAAAACTTATATTGTACCACAGAAGACCCAAAGTAGCCAAAGCAATGAAGGAAAAAAAAAGAGGGGGTGCTTTGGGAGGCTTAGGCGGGTGGATCACGAGGTCAGGAGATCGAGAACATCCTGCCTAACACGGTGAAACCCCCTCTCTACTAAAACATACAAAAATTTATCTGGGCATGGTGTCAGATGCCTGTAGTCCCAGCTACTCCGGAGGCTGAGGCAGGAGAATGGCTGAACCTGGGAGGCGGAGCTTGCAGTGAGCGGAGACTGTGCCACTGCACTCCAGTCTGGGAGAAAGTGCGAGAAAAAAGAAAAAAGAAAAAAAGAAAGTGTGAAGGTATCACCCTACCTGACTTTGAAATATACTAAAAAAGCTTTATTAGGTAAAACAGTATGGTAATTGAAGAAAAACAGACACATACTCCAATGGAGCAGGAAAAAAAAAAAAAAGACCAGAAACGGCTGACTTGAAGTTACAAACTAACTCCAGCAGAAATATTTATGGATTATGGAGCATCAGTTACACAGCAAGTACCGTCATGTTTCCTTTTTTTTTTTTCTTTTTGAGATGGAATCTCACTTTGTCACCCAGGCTGGAATGTGGTGGCCTGATCTCAACTCACTGCAACCTCCGCCTCCTGGGATTAAGTGATTCTCCTGCCGCAGCCTCCCGAGTAGCTGAGATTTCAGGCGCATGTCACCACACCCAGCTAATTTTTGTATTTTTAGTAGAGAATGGGGTTTTGCCATGTTTGCCAGGCTGGTCTTGAACTCCTGGCCTCAGGTGATCTGCCCATCTTGGCCTCCCGAAATGCTGGGATTACAAGCATCAGCCACCTTACCCGGCCTCACTGTCATGTTTCTTTGATACATTTATATACAAAAACATTCTCATGACTTATGAAACTTCCCTAGTATTTACCTAAAAAAAAAAAGACTCAATAAATAAGTAAATTCACTTATGTCATCTATAACAAGTAAAACGACAATAACTAAAGTAGGCTTATATAGGCATCTGCAACTAAAAGAACAAAATGGAATGTTCTAAATAAAATATAACGTTATGGAATTATATCTAAAAATTGTGTACATTACTGAATTTTATAAAAAATTCTTATAATCATGACCAGCTCACGTAGTGGATACTTCATAAACTATAAAACAAAAAATCATAACAAAACTATAGGTCTGGCATGAGTACCAGGCAAAGAGTTTGTATGGAGAGATTCTGAACCATAAACCATGCGGTTTTACAGTAATGAATTTAATACAAAGCTGAGAGCAAAAATTTGCTTTCAGCATTTTTGAGGTTTTTATTATCTAATAAATTAATCACCTCATTAAAACAATTTGTTTTGTTCCGATATTGCTCTATTCTTCTTTCCTGAAAATAGGTACAAACTCATACTCATATAAACACACTCACTCCATAATTTCTTTCCTAAGGTTTATCTTTAGAGTAATACATGTGTATTTTTAACTTCATGTAAATCAAAATTAAAAGTCTTTATGTGTTTGCAGGCAGAGAGGCCACATGTTCAAATAAAAATATATAAGAAATTCATAAAAATATGTATACAAGACTCACAAATGTATGCATTTTATTCATACTTCTAAATAATACAATAATAGAAATTACCCTGTAGTCAATATCTATTTATTCATTTTGAGACAGAGTCTTACTGTCACCCAGGCTGGAGTGCAGTGGCACGATCTCAGCTCACTGCAACCTCTACCTCCCAAGTTCAAGTGATTCTCCTGCCTCAGACTCCTGAGTAACTGGGATTACAGGTGCTCACCACCATGCCTGGCTAACTTTTGTATTTATAGTACAGACAGGGTTTCAACACGTTGGCAGTGCTGGTCTTGAACTCCTGACCTCAGGTGATCCACCTGCCTCAGCCTCCCAAAGTGCTAGGATTACAGGCATGAGCCATGGTGCCTGGCCATCGGTAACAGTTTAATTGTACATTTTAAACTAACAAAAAGTGAGAAATTAAATTTTCTGTAATACAAAGGATAAATGCCAGAGGTGAGGCCATTGGTAACAGTTTAGTTGCACATTTTAAACTAACAAAAAGCATAAAATTAAATTTTCTATAATACAAAGGATAAATGCTAGAGGTGACAGATACCTAATTTACCATGAGGTGATTATTATATATTGTATGTATCAAAATATGCCATATATGGTTTAAGTATATACACATACTATCTACCCAAAAATATTAAGTAAATTTAAATAAGAAAAAAAAATTTAACATACAGGAACAACATTCTTTAACTTCTTTGCAGTTTAAAGCCACTAGCAAAAAAGATTACTACAGATACTACTTTATTACATTAACAAATAATACTATCTTTTACTTACACTCTTGAGTAAGGTGGAATGGGTTAAGGTTAGTGGCAAAATAATGCTTTATTGAATGCACAATAGTATTTAACATGTTAAAAATGTTAAATTAAAAAGTTAAGTCTACACATAATTTCAAAGTTTTTAAATGTACTAGATTGTATCACATAAAAGTACAATTAGTAAAATAACACTATTAAATTTTAACTAAAATTAAAAATATTTTTCTCTCATAAAGCAGAATATTAAACTGAACACCTACTTCATGCATCACTCAATATTATAAGTTAACCACAAAGAGCATCCCTACTTAGATTTTCATCATATATCTTACATTTTAATGTCTTTACTCTTTCATAGAAGAGATAATAATGCCTACCTAATAAAAAACAATCTCTCATATCTTTCATGCAGGAACCATTCATCACATACTTTCACATATGAATGCAATAGGAATAAAGAAACAGCATGAATTTGAGAGTTGAATTCCATCATTATTCACATATTAAAAAATCTATAAATTTTTTTCAAGAAAAAGTATATTTTGGTGGGCACAGTGGCTCACGCCTGTAATACCAGCATTTTGGGAGGCTGAGGCAGGGTTCAAGACAACCTGCCCAATGGCAAGACCTCATCTCTACTAAAAATACAAAAATTAGCCAGGCGTGGTAACTCATGCCTGTAATCCCAGCTACTCGGAAGGCTGAAGCATTAGAATCACTTGAAGTGGGAGGTGGAGGCTGCACCTGAATGACAGAGCAAGACTTCGTCTGAAAAAAAAAAAAGTAAAGCCTGGCCAATATGGCAAAACCCTGTCTCTACTAAAAATACAAAAATTAGCCAGGCATGGTGGTGTACACCTGTAATCCCAGCTACTCAGGAGGCTGAGGCAGGAGAAGCACCTGAACCTGGGAGGTGGAGGTTGCAGTGAGCCGAGATAGCACCACTGCACTCCATCCTGCACGATGGGAGCAAGACTCCATCTCAAAAAAAAAAAAAAAAGAAAAAAAAAAAGAAAAGCATACTTTGAATGTAATAACTCTCCAAAATATCTTACACACTTTTTAAAGTTATATACAAAATATTTATGTAAATTTCAGTTTTGAGTTATTTTCTAAACTCAGCACTCTGATTTAGTGTCCTGTCTGAAGTGTCAGTTCCTTAGATACATCTACTCTGAATTGATATTTACAGACTTAGTTTTCAAATAACTAATTTTTTATATTACTGCATCTGCAAAAATATATTTTAGTATGAACTCTCTGGTGTTTCCTAGGCTGTAGTTTGTAAAAAAAATGTTTTTCCCAATTTATCACCTTTGCAGCGATTTTCTTCAAGATATATTCTCTGATGTTGAAGAAAGTTTCAGCAACAACTTCAGGGTTTTCCTCTAGTACAAAATGTGTAAAATAAGATCTGTAATACAAGTAATGGTACCACAATACTCTTCATGTTAGTTTTTTTTTTTTTTGAGATGGAGTGCAGTTGGAGTGCCCAGGCTGCAGTGCGGTGGCACAAACTCAGCTAACTGCAACCTCTGCCTCCTAGGTTCAAGCGGTTCTCCTGTCTCAACCTCCTAGTAGCTGGGATTAGTCATGCACCACCACACCCATCTAATTTTTGTATTTTGGGTAGAGACAGAGTTTCACCATGTTGGCCAGGCTGGTCTTGAAATTCTGACCTCAAGTGAACCACCCACCTCAGCCTCCAAAGTGCTGAAATTACAGGCGTGAGCCACCATGCCCAGCTCACTCTTGATATTTTAATGCTTGTCCAAAGTGCTGAAATTACAGGCGTGAGCCACCATGCCCAGCTCACTCTTGATATTTTAATGCTTGTCTTCAAAATAAATACTCTTCTTCACTTTAAAGGCTTATATTTTCTGAAAAATCTATTGACAGTAATTTCATTTTTAATGTTTCTATTAAGTATGAACTCTCTGATATTGAATAAGATGTGAGCAGATATTAATGGCTTCTTCACATTCTTTACATTTGCATAATTTTTCTCAAGTATAAATCATTCCCTGTCCAATAAAGTGTCAGCATTGGTTAAATGTTTTGCCACATTCTTCACACTTGCAGAGGTTTCTAGCTCTAGTATGAAGTATTTTACCTACTATCAAGTGTGACAACCATTTAAAGGTGTTTAGAAATGTTCAGGTGTTGTCAACTGCATTGTTATATCATTCAGGTTTGTACAATTTCTCTCCAGTAATTCTCTTATGTCTGCTAAGAATTAAGGACTTGTTAAAGGCTTTGCCACATTATTCACACTTCTAGGGTTTCTCTCCAGTATAAATTATCTTATGTATAGTTGAGTTGTAATTGGTTAAAAGCTTTGCCACTTTTTTTTTTGAGACGGAGTCTCACTCTGTCACTAGGCTGGAGTGCAGTGGCACGATCTCGGCACACTGCAACCTCCACCTCCCGGGTTCAAGGGATTCTCGTGCCTCAGTCTCCTTAGTAGCTAGGACTGCAGGCATGCGCCACCACACCCAGTTAATTTTTGTATTTTTTAGTAGAGACTACTAAATAGAGACTACTAAATACCATGTAGGCCAGGATGGTCTCAATCTCTTGATCTCATGATCCACCAGCCTTGACCTCCCAAAGTGCTGGGATTACACGTGTGAGCCACTGCGCCCGGTCCATTCTTCATATTTGTCAGTTTTTTCTACGGCATGAATTTTCTTGTGTGTAGTAAGGTTTGAGCATTGATTAAAAGCTTTGCCACATTCTTTACATTTGTAGGGTTTCTGTCCAGTATGAATTACCTTATGCTTAGTAAGAGTTGAGGACCAGTTAAAGGCTTTGCCACATTCTTCACATTTGTAGGGTTTCTCTCCAGTATGAATTATCTTATGTTGAGTAAGGTTTGAGTATTGGTAAAAAGCTTTGCCACATTCTTCACATTTGTAGGGTTTCTCTCCAGCATGAATTATCTTATGTCTAGCAAGGGTTGAGGATTGGTTAAAAGCTTTGCCACATTCTTTACATTTGTAGGGTTTCTCTCCAGTATGAATTTTCTTATGTGTAGTAAGGTGTGAGGATAGGTTAAAAGCTTTGCCACATTCTTCACATTTGTAGGGTTTCTCTCCAGTATGAATTATCCTATGTTCAGTAAGGTTTGAGGACCGCTTAAAAGCTTTGCCACATTCTTTACATTTGTAGGGTTTCTCTCCAGTATGAATTATCTTATGTGTAGTAAGTTGTGAGAACTGGTTAAAGGCTTTGCCACATTCTTCACATTTGTAGGGTTTCTCTCCGGTATGAATTCTCTTATGTGTGGTAAGGTGTGAGGATGTGTTAAAGGCTTTGCCACATTCTTCACATTTGTATGGTTTTTCTCCAGTATGAATTCTCTTATGTTGAGTAAGAGTTGAGGACACGTTAAAGGCTTTGCCACACTCTTCACATTTGTAAGGTTTCTCCCCAGTATGAATTCTCTTATGTTGAGTAAGGGTAGAGGACACATTAAAGGCTTTGCCACATTCTTCACATTTATAAGGTTTATCACCAGTATGAATTCTCTTATGTTTAGTAAGGTTCGAGGATTGGTTAAAAGCTCTGCCACAATGTTCACATATGTAGGGCTTCTCTCCAGCATGAATTATCTTATGTCTAGTAAGGGTTGATGACTGGTTAAAAGCTTTGCCACATTCTTTACATTTGTAGGCATTCTCTCCAGTATGAATTATCTTATGTTTAGTAAGGTGTGAGGATATGTTAAAAGCCTTGCCACATTCTTCACGTTTGTAGGATTTCTCTCTAGTATGAATTATCTTATGTGTGTTAAGGTGTGAGGACTTGTTAAAGGCTATGCCACATTCTTCACATTTGTAGTGTTTCTGTCTTGTATGAATTCTTTTATGTTGAGAAAGCGTTGAGGACACATTAAAAGCCTTGCTACATTCTTCAAGTTTGTAGGAATTGACAGTAGTGTGAATTCTTTTATGTTGAGTTAGGTGTGAAAGAACGCAAAATGATTTGCCACATTCTTTACATTTGAAAGGATTCTTTTCAGTCTTATGTCTATTTGAATTTGAAAATTTATGAAAGTCTCTCACATATTTATCACATTGAAATATTTTGCTCTGGGTAGTTGACAAACACTGGTTAAATCCATTATAACTTCCTTTGTGCACCTTATACTCATCCACACTTTTACACCCTTTTTTTAACTGTAAATTGTGATGTCCACATTTTTCATATTTTCTTGGTATTATTCTTTGGAAAGAAGCTTTTATGCTCTGCTCTGGCCAAAGGTCTTGGGCGAAATAACAACACATACCTGAAAGAAATAAAAATAACAACTTACTCCACATACTAGACTCAGATACATATTCTTTACAAATCCAACCTACAAAATTATACAAACTACATAAACAAGATTGCATAAGAAGGCCGGGCATGGTGGCTAATGCCTGTACTCCCAGCACGTCGAGATGCTGAGATGGGCAGATCACCTGAAGTCAGGAGTTTGAGACCAGTCTGGCCAATATGGTGAAACCCATCTTTTCTAAAAAATACAAAAAAATTAGCCGGGATTGATAGCATGCACCTGTAATCCCAGCTACTCAGGAAGCTGAGGCAGGAGAATCGCTTGAACCTGAGAGGCACAAGTTGCAGTGAGCTGATATCACACCAATGCACTCCACTCTGGACAACAGAGCAATACTTTGACTCAAAAACAACCAAAACAAAACTGCACAACAAAATACCAAAGGCCCTAATTTCCTTATCGACATATAAATGTAAGAAAAATACACAGACCAAAATACATTTGTGAAAAATTTATACAAGAGTTAAGTGTGTACAGTGCCCCAGGAGGTGAGGACAATGCAAAGAACCATAAAGAATAATGAGAAAAGTCTGTTATGTTTACCCAACACAGCTCATCCCTCTCCCCAATATAATATAGTGCCTTTAGAAGTGAATAACCAGCCAGGCAGGGTGGCTCACGCCTGTAATCCCAGCACTTTGGGGTGCCGAGGTAAATGGATCACCTGAGGTTAGGAGTTTGGAATCAGGCTGGCCAACATGGCGAAACTCCCTCTCTACTAAAAACACAAAAATTAGCCAGGCATGGTGGTGGGCGCCTGTAATTCCAGCTACTCGGGAGGCTGAGGCAGAACTGCTTAAATCCAGGAGGCGGAGGTTGCAGTGAGCCAAGATTGCTATTGCACTCCAGCCTGGTCAACAGAGCGAGACTCCCTCTCAAAAAAAAAAAAAAAAAAAAAAAAAAAAAAAAAAAGTGAATAGCCAACCCTGTTTTTCTTTCTTTCTTTGTTTTTTAAAGACAAGTAGAACACTGGCACATACATCTTTTTTTCATTTCTAGGCGCCCTTCCAGACACTGGTTTCTGTCTCGCACGACATAAATTGCTGAAAAAAGTGTTGGTATACTGTGGAATGACAGTTTGAATCTGCTGAAACCAAAGCCAAATGTTACAGCAGCAGAGAGACCGCAGTATCACAGACAGCGAACAGGTTTAGCAAGTGGTGACTGATTATTAAGAAGAAACATGAATAAACTTTTTAAATTAAAAAACAAATTTCAGACAAGACACATCCTAGGAACATGTTTAAGACACTCTCAGGGCCGGGCGCGGTGGCTCACGCCTGTAATCCCAGCACTTTGGGAGGCCGAGGCGGGCGGATCACAAGGTCAGGAGATCGAGACCACGGTGAGACCACGGTGAAACCCCGTCTCTACTAAAAATACAAAAAAAAAAAAAAAATTAGCCGGGCGCGGTTGTGGGCGCCTGTAGTCCCAGCTACTCGGGAGGCTGAGGCAGGAGAATGGCGTGAACCCGGGAGGCGGAGCTTGCAGTGAGCCGAGATCGCGCCACTGCACTCCAGCCTGGGCTGGGCGACAGAGCGAGACTCCGTCTCAAAAAAAAAAAAAAAAAAAGACACTCTCAGAATTTCTAGCTGAGAAAATTTTTTTCAGGCTATGCCAGGACAAAGCTACATTATAAAAATTGATCATATGCAAAAATATTTTAAATAAAATACTTAAACATTAAAAAATAATTTAACCCCAGTATACTTCAAAATTTCTGCAGATTAAAAAAAAAAATTCAAGTGCCAATGCCTCCTAGGAAACTGGTAAAAATATTTGCAAATCATATAATAGGAGTTGATACTCAGAACATATAAGCAACTCTTAATACTGAGCAATAAAGTTGAATAACTTGATTTAGAAAAGGATGAATAATTGAACAAAATTTTCATTTAAAAGATACATAGGCGGGCCAGGTGCGGTGGCTCACACCTGTAATCCCAGCTCTTTGAGGGGCTGAGGCAGGCAGATCATGAAGTCAGGATATCGAGACCATCCTGGCTAACACATTGAAACCCCATCTCTACTAAAAATACAAAAATTAGCCAGGTGTGGTGGCACACGCCTTTAGTCCCAGCTACTCGGGAGGCTGAGGCAGGAGAATCACTTGAACCCAGGAGGCAGAGGGTGCAGTGAGCCAAGATCACACGACTGCACTCCACTCCAGCCAGAGTGACAGAGTAAGACTCCATCTTAAAAAAAAACAGTGAACCAAGATTGCGCCACTGTACTCCAAACTGGGTGACAGAGGGAGACTGTGTCTCAAAAACAAACAAAAAAAACACACACAAACAAAAAGATACAAAAATGGGAAAGAGCATTTGAAAGGACACATAAATTTACTAATTTGTGAAGACATACATAGAAATCACAATGAAAAGCAAAATCACCCCACACCCATTAGAATGACCACTATCATTTTTCTAAAAAAAAACCACCAAATCTGGCCAGGCACGGTGGCTCACGCTTATAATCCCAGCACCTTGGGAGGCTGGATAAAGACCATCTGGCTAACATGGTGAAACCCCGTCTCTACTAAAAATATGAAAAGTTAGCCAGGCATGGTGGCATGCGCCTGTAGTCCCAGCTACTTGGGAAGCTAAGGCAGGAGAATCGCTTAAACCCAGGAGGCGGATATTGCAGTGAGCCGAGATCGCACCACTGCACTCCAGCCTAGGCAACAGAGCGAGACTCTGACTCAAACCAAAACCCCAACCCCCCCCCCCAAAAAAAATCCACCACCAAATCTGTTGACGATGCTATGAAAATGAAACTTATGTTGATTGTTGATGGAAAACAAGGATGCAACCATTATTTTAAAATGTTATGTTTCACACAGAATTAAAAGTAGAATTATAATTAAATACAGCAATCCCATTTATGAATCTATATCCAAAGGATGCAACACAGGACCTAGAAGAGATACGTAAACATCTATATTTATTGTACCAGCATTCACAAAAGGCAAAAGGCTGAAGTAACCCAGATGTCTCTTGATTCATAAAAATAAAAAATCAAATTCAAAAGTTTTTAACAATATTTCTGTAAAAATGTGCTATTGAGATTTTTATAGAAATCTCACTCCGTTGCCCAGGCTAGAGTGCAGTGATGTTATCTCGGCTCACTGCAACCTAAACATAAAAAAGGTAACATATATACACAATGGAATTTTATTCAGCCTTAAAAAAATTGTGGGCCGGGCGCGGTGGCTCAAGCCTGTAATCCCAGCACTTTGGGAGGCCGAGATGGGTGGATCACAAGGTCAGGAGATCGAGACCATCCTAGTGAACATGGTGAAACCCCGTCTCTACTAAAAAAATACAAAAAAATTAGCCGGGCGAGGTGGCGAGCGCCTGCAGTCCCAGCTACTCGGGAGGCTGAGGCAGGAGAATGGCGTGAACCCGGGAGGCGGAGCTTGCAGTGCGCCGAGATCGCGCCACCGCACTCCAGCCTCGGAGACAGAGTGAGACTCCGTCTCAAAAAAAAAAAAAAAAAAAAAAAAAAAATCGTGGCCGGGCATGGTGGCTCACGTCTGTAATCACAGCACTTTGGGAGGCTGAGACGGGCGGATCACTTGAGATCAGGAGTTCAAGATCAGCCTGGCCAACATGATGAAGCTCCATCTCTACTAAAAATACAAAAAACTAGCCAGGCCTGGTGGTGCACGTCTGTAATCCCAGCTACTTGGGAGGCTGAGGCAGGAAAATTACTTGAACCCAGGAGGTGGAGGCTGCGGTGAGCCGAGATCACACCACTGCACTCCAGCCTGGACAACAGAGTGAGACTCCATCTCAAAAAAAAAAAAAAAAAAAAAAAATCAAATTTAGAAGAAAATAATAGCCTTGTATTGCTAAATTAAAAAGAAATATATATTTTTGCAGAATATAATTAAAGCCTCTGATATATATATAAAACAAATATTTGGAAATAAATTATGTTTTTATTTAGATATAGGCTGAAGAAAGTGAGTGCAAATCCTGTAATTCCTCTTTGCCTACAGCAAACAAATGTATAAGTAACTATATTTTAGTAAATATGGAGTGCCTACTAAGTATCTAATTTACTTCAGGCATAACACTTAAATTGTGACATATTGCCCTAAATGTGTGAATCCAAAATTATGGACAAATTTGAAATACAAAATAGAAAGAAAAATGAATAGAGTGACATTAGTTTGGTGGAAAAATAAAAGGTGACATATTTTCTTACACCCTGAGAGCAAGAAAATTTGTCAGCCATCCCTAACAAAAATGCCTTTATGAGAGAGCCAAGCATCATTCATACCTGTAATGACAACTACACGGTACACTGAGGTTGGAGAATTTCTTCAGGTCAAAATTTCAAGACCAGCTTGGGGTATGCAGCAAGTCCTCATCTCCAAAATAAGTGCCTTTAAGGGAGCTTTAAAGGCCAGGTGCGGTGGTTCACGCCTGTAATTCCAGCACTTCAGAAGGCTGAGGTAGGTGGGTCACCTGAGGTCAAGAGTTCGAGACCAGCCTGGCCAACATGCTGAAACATTCTCTCTACTAAAAATACAAAAATCAGCCAGGCATGGTGGTGCACGCCTGTAATCCCAGCTACTTGGGAGGCTGAGATAGCAGAACTGAGTGAACCCGACCAGGAGGCAGAGGTTGCAGTGAGCTGAGATCAGGCCACTGCACTCCATCCTGGGTGACAGAGATGAGACTCCATCTCAAAAAAAAAAAAAAGAAAAAAGAAAAGGTCAGGTGTAGTGGCTTATGTCTGTAATCTCAGCACTTTGGGAGGTTGAGGTGAGTGGATCACCTGAGCTCAGGCGTTCAAGACCAGTCTGGCCAACATGGCGAAACCCCATCTCTACTAAAATACAAAAATTATCTGGGCATGGCTGGGCACGATGGCTCATGCCTGTAATCTCAACACTTTGGGAGGCTGAGGCGGGTGGATCACCTGAGGTCAGGAGTTCGAAACAGCCTGGCCAACATTGTGAAACCCCATCTCTACTAAAAATACAAAAATTAGCCAGGCATGGTGGCACATGCCTGTAATCCCAGCTACTCGGGAGACTGAGACAGCAGAATTGATTGAACCCGGCCAAGAGGCAGAGGTTGTAGTGAGCCGATATCGGGCCACTGCACTCCAGTCTGGGTGACAGAGATGAGACTCCATCTCAAAAAAAAAACAAAAAACAAAAAAAACAAAAAACAAAAAAGGCTGGGCGCAGTGGCTCACGCCTGTCATCTCAGCACTTTCGGAGGCTGAGGTGGGTGGATCATCTGAGGTCAGGAGTTCGAGACCAGCCTGGCCAACATGGCGAATCCCTATCTCTACTAAAAATACAAAAATATGGGCACAGAAGGGCAGGATGGCTCACGCCTGTAATCCTAGCACTTTGGGAGGTCGAGACGGGCAAATCACCTGAGGTCAGGAGTTCGAGACCAGCCTGGCTAACATCGTGAAACCCTGTCTCTACTAAAAATACAAAAATTAGCCGGGTGTGGTGTCACGTGCGTGTAGTACCAGCTGCTTGGGAGGCGGAGGCAGGAGAATCGCTTGAACCTGGGAGGAGGAGGTTGCAGTGAGCCAAGATTGTGCCATTGCACTCCAGTCTGGGCAACACAGCGAGACTTCATGCCCGTCTTCCAAAAAAAAATTATCCGGGCATCGTGGCGCATGCTTGTAATCCCAGCTACTTGAGGGCTGAGGGAGTAGGATCACCTGAACCTGGGAGGCGGAGGTTGCAGCGAGCTGAGATGGTGCCACTGCACTCCAGCCTGAGCAACAGAGTGAGACTCCGTCTCAAACGAAAAAAAAAAAGAGAGAAAGAGCTTTGAGATCCAAGGAGGGAGTTATGAAACTGATAATGCCCAAGACTGAGGCGTATCCTTTTCAGAAGGCAGGCATATATTCAGGTGGCAAACTATAGCACCTCTATTCTTGGCTACAGACCAAAAAATAGCCCACCCAACTTGGTCCCACTGAGAATATTAAACTTACCCTGTAAGCATCTCATACTCCTCCCAGTCACAGTTTGGGAGAGGTCCTGCCCTTCCACAGGGCTGGAGGAAGATACCCATTTATAGTCATGCAGGCAGGTTTGCAAGACCGTAGCCTTTACTGCGGTCCCTGAAGCAGTTCCATGACAGTTCAAGGCCAGTTCTGCCTACATAGAAACCCACACAGTGACCTGGCAAAATCCTCTTTGATGCTCAGTGAAAACCATACTCAATGACATCCTGATGTAATGCTTACCATTTGCAGACATGACTACAGAAACCTGCCTAGTGACTGCCCTACAGATCAAAGTCCTGAAGGATATTCAGCCTGTCCAAAAATAAAATGCAAATTACACCACAATCCCCTTGTAACAAGCCAACTAAACACTAAAGTAAACCCTTGTGCAGACATAGCAGCCTTGTGAGCAACCTACAACCCCTCTTCATTACAAACCCAGAGGGCATCCCATTATCCTGGGAGCCCAACAAAAGATCTTTACCTCCTGAAACCAGTTGATAAAAACTTGAAGAGGTGTTTGCTTCCTGAAATTCACAGACACCAGTGCAAAACTATATTGTGCCCAGTGTCAATGCTTCTATTTTAAAATAGCACTGGAAGTATGCAGCAGAATAGTCAAAACAATTTTTAAAAAACCATTAAAATGGAAGACAAATAGGTAAAAAGTTGCTGTTTGTAGATCATATAATCTCATATATAAAAAATCATACACAGTACATTTAAACATGTCTAAACTAATTAATATACTCAGTAAATTAGCAAAATATAAAATTAACATACATTTATAAGATAAACTTACACTTCCATAAACTTAAACTATCTGATAAAATAAAGGAGGAAAACAATCTCATGGACAATAGCATTAAAATAATAAATTTCTTAGAACAAATTTAACCAACGATCTAAAAAACCTTTACAATAAATGATATATCAATGGAGGAAATTAGAAAAGACACAAATTTTAAAATATTTTGTGCGTATGGATTGAAAGAATAAATATTGTTAAAGTGCCATATTATCCAAAGTGATCTACAGACTTAATAAACTCCCTATCAAAATTCCAGTGGTATTTGTTTTCACAGTAATGAAAAATACAATCATAAAATTTACTTGAAACTTCAATAAGCTCTGAATAATGAAAGTAATCTTGAGGAAAAAGAACAAAGCAGGAGGACAACATACTTTATAATTTCAAACTGTATTTCAAGACTATAGTAATAAAAACAGGATGGAATGTGCAGAAAAAAATGAACAAAAAAATGAAACAGAAACCACTACTCTCACATATTTCAGACATGATGTAGAAAGAAAACTTAAAATAATAGTTTAACATAGAGTTTCTTAAAATTTCACAGATATTTATGTGTCCGCCAAAACATTAAAAAAGCAGATTTTGTAGTCTTGTATATGCCAAAAAGGGGACTCTGGCTCTCACTGAAAACTAGAAAGATAACTGAAGGGAAAGTATATTCCTTAGGAAAGTTAGACGGATAAGACAAAAGATACCCCTATGTAAGAGAAAAAATAAAATAAAAAATAAACTTCAGGCTTCCCTGAAACTATTCTCCTTGGAGCACAACTCCCAAATTGTATTTATTATTTTTATTCGTTTATATATTTATTTATTTATTTGAGATGGAGTTTCACTCTTGTTGCCCAGGCTGGAGTGCGATGGTGCGATCTCAGCTCACCACAACCTCAGCCTCCCGAGTAGCTGGGACTACAGGCATGCGCCACCACACCCAGCTAATTTTGTATTTTTAGTAAAGATGGGGTTTTTCCATGTTGGCCGGGCTGGTCTCAAACACCCGACCTTAGGTAATCCACCCGCCTTGGCCTCTCCAAATGCTGGGATTACAGACACGAGCCACCGCACCCGGCCCCAAATCGTATTTCAAAAACTGACTTTCTCCTTGACATATGGACCTCTCATCTGTGTCATCTGTTATATTCACTATCACCTACCTGGGGGTTTGGCCACCATCTCATCTCTCTCCATATTCCAGGGTTCTTTGCCTTGCTCCAGACAGGTGATCAGGTCTGGCTTAGAGACAGCAATACCTGTTTTATTAAAAATAAATAACATGAATGTTGCTCATATTCTTCAAATAATGTGCTCAGTAAAGAGAGTGTAATTAATAGAATAGTAAATTAATTACAAAATACTAATTTACAACAGAAATTTCTAAATATTTAGACTTTTTAAAAATTTGTAGGTTCTTAATTTTACTACTTAGTATTACTGAACCAAAAACTGGAGATGACAATTAGATTTTAAGGTATACAAAACAATATTTTATGCCACTAAATTTCTGGAATTACCACTAATTTAGAGGGAAGGATACAGATCAGCTCAGAAATGTAAAAAGTCCAGATCAAGATGAAACATCTTGAATTATTTTTTCCTACACTGACAAATCCCCAAGATTTTCTTTCTCTTTTTTTTTTTTTTGATTTGGAGTCTCACTCTGCCACCTAGGCTCGAGTGCAGTGGTGCAATCTCGGCTCACTGTAACCTCTGCCTCCTGGGTTCAAGTGATTCTCCTGCTTCAGCCTCCCAAGTAGCTGGGACTACAGGCGTGCGCCACCACAACTGGCTAATTTTTGTATTTTTTTTTAGTAGAGACGGGGTTTCACCATGTTGGCCAGGCTGGTCTTGAACTCCTGACCTCAGGTGATCCACCTGCCTTGGCCTACCAAAGTGCTAGGATTACAGGCATGAGCCACTGCGGTTGGCCCCCAAGATTTTCTTAGAAATAAGAGATCTGATATTCATTTATACAAAGATCAATTACCAAAAAACATTCTACAAAAAAAAAAAAAGAAAGAAAGAAATCTTTAGGGTATATTAGGAATTGTATATTGAAGTTATTCTCACCCAGGAAGACCAGGTTTCTGTAGTTCTCTAACATCACGTTCCTATATAAATTCTGCTGTGCAGTGTCCAGGCATTGCCACTCCTCCACAGAGAATTCTATGGCCACATCCACAAATGTTAACGGTCCCTGAAAAGTACACACACACATATTTACCAAGTGGCCATGGGCGAAATTTTTAATTTGACTCAAGTTGAAATGAATGACTAAAAAGTACTGGTTCTGCCTTATAAAAGTGAATGAAATTACCCAAATGAAGTAATTTTAAAGACAGAAATATTATCTGATGTATTCTCTAACTCTGAGAAAAGACTAGAATAAGATCCACAACATCAATTTATATATGATACTTTTATGGATAATAAAATATAAAATTAAGGGCATGAACACAAGCATGTACATTCTGGAGTGCTATATTCACACTATACAGAATGAGTTCTGTTGAGATGAAAGACATGTTGAGTTACAAGGTACATTTCAAATTTTAATGTGTAGAATAAACTGGAAATCTTGTTATGCTTTTTTTTTTTTTGCAGAAGATCTGGAATAAAGTCTGAGTTGCTGAATTTTTAATATGTTCACAAGAAATGCCAATGATTTTGCCCCAAGAAAAATATTTTATCAAACATCCAGTAAGTGAAATAACCTGTTTTTTCCCCCCGGTTTTCATGGCCTATAAGAGAGAAATGACAGTCTTCATTTTCCAAAGACAAATATATGGAAAGAAACCTTAAGAAAGAAGAGCAGCTGCCAGATTACATTTGATAATTTATACAAATCAGCTGCATAAAGATACTTAATAACGAAGGAAAAAATAACACTACAGTGAAAAAATTTGTCAGAGAGCTCTTTAACCGGGTGAATCATTAGCATCAACTGCACTAGGACAAATTGTCATAATGTGCTAAAACACTCAAAAGGACACAGCATTACTGCTGAAATATTGTTCCCAATAAGTAAATTATAGTCTAAATTCAACCATATTGAAACAACAGTTTTATGCAAACTTCAAGATACAGGTATCTTCTATCTTGATACAGGATATCTCAAAATACAGGATTATTCTATTCAAGATCTTCTATGTTCTGTAATGTTTAATAGTGATTTTAAGTAGTCTCTCTTTAGCACCCTAGAGAACAGGTACCTCCTGATAATATTTTTTCAGAACTTTCTGGGTAATAAATGCCATCCTGTTTAAATAAGCATTTTCTAAATTCTGTTCTGCATAGGGCTAATAGCAAACACAAATGGAACTTCAACATTACATGTTCTCCACCTTTACTAAGGATCCCAGCTTTTCCCCAACAGTAATCTTTGAGTATCCACACTTTTCCATGTTCAACAGCCACGAAAAGAACACTTTTAATACTGCAGATCATAAACTAATGGTGAGAATTCTGCAAGGCATATAAAAAGGCATAATTTTAAAAATTCATAAAAGACTCTGGTATATAGGAAAGAAATATTTTTCAGAGACCCTTGATTATCATAAGAATTTTTAAAAGTAGTTAAAACAAACTCATTAGAGAGAAAAAACCACAATTATAGAAGGCAAGGTTTGCAAGTACTAAACACATGGCATTCCAGGAGGCAGAGCGGACACAGCTCTGAGACATGTTTAGCTGAAAAAAAAAGTGCCACTTTTTCCTATCTCCTCCTTCTCTGGGATTTATTTTCAGATGAGATTTTCTAGACCAATTACACCTGCATCTTGAGAACATTCCACCTGTTTACATGCTATGACCACACCCACAGGCAGAAGGACCAACATCCTCAGAAAAAGTCCACCCATTTCTGGGTGAATCTTCAGAAAAGATTCAGAAATAATGAAGTGAAAAATAGAAGTTTCTCCTTTCCCGTCCTTAGGTACGCTCCCCACCACAGACACCAGCAATTTCTGCTACAATAATGGTAATATGGGCCACGCTGCCCCGTCTTTACTAAACCCAAACAGAACAGGCCCTGTGACCATCCTTCAGCGGAAAAGTAAAACATAACTCTCATGAATGTATCTTGAACCCCTCATAGTTGATTCTGGCCTTACCTTAGAGTCACAAGAGGCACTTAATTACAACAACATAAACTTGTCCACACAAAACAAAAAACAGATCTGTGAAGAGGGCACAAGTAAAGGGATTTCTAGTAATTAGCCATGAAATCTGAGTGTCTACACCTAAGTAATCCACATTACTTAGAATGGCAAAAATGTCAATTAACTTTTGCACCAACCTAATAGAAGTCCGGCTGATAACCATTTAGCTAAGCATTGCCTTGCAATTTTTTTTTTAAGACGGTGTTTTGCTCTTGTCACCCAGGCTAGAGTGCAATGGCGCAATCTCTGCTCACCACAACCTCCACCTCCTGGGTTTAAGAGATTCTCCAGCCTCAGCCTCCCAAGTAGGTAAGATTACAAGCACCTGCCACCATGCCCGGCTAATTTTTGTACTTTTACTAGAGATGGGGTTTTACCATGTTGGACAGGCTGCTCTCAAACTCCTGACTTCAGGTGATCCACCCACCTCGGTCTCCCAAAATGCTGGGATACAGGCATGAGCCACCACGCCCAGTTGTCTTGTAATATTTAATAAGCGTATAAATCACTTGGTAACTTTGGACTTTCCCTATGTAATGTGATTCTGCAGGTTTTCAAAGGGTTCATGAATGTGTGTTTTAAATAAGTCCCCTGTCAATGCTGATGTTGCTTCTTCTAGGCTAATCATTAGAATTAGTTAGAGAAGCAGGCACTGCCCCTTACACTCAGCACTCTTGTCACAACACAAATAATTCTGGCACAAATGAAGACAACTAATCTCCATCTTTAAGTATCATATTCTTTGCTGGTTCTGTAAAGTTTACAGAGGCAACATAAAGTAGCAACGCCTGTGCTCAAGAGTATGCTACAGAGCACTATGCTTGGAATAACACATTATGTGATTTAATTCTCATAACAAACTGGGAGTTAGCACAGATGTTTAATAATTCCCGGGATTTAGATTAAGGGCTCAGCATTTTTATTTCATCTTCCGTTTCTCTGTCCTTGGTTTTTAAAAAATGTATAGAATACTAAATATTGACAGATGAGAGGGATACAGAAAGAATTTAATGTAGTTTAAAGAAATTTTTATTGTGTTCATATTTACTTGTTTGTGACTTGTGGAGCAACTACTGGATCTGCAGGAATAGAAAACAAGTTACGAAATAAAATGTCTCTGCAAGTATTGGTTTAACAGAAAATTTAAAAATTAAGATGCTAAAATACATACTTTATTTTTCTAATTTTATCTTTTCGGGTTTCAGAAAATTGTGAGCACCAGCTCTAAAAAATGTAACAGACTCACCAGCCAAAACTTCCAGTCAGTTCTGTGAGGCCAGACTTCAAGGTGGGGCCAGACAAAATAAGAGGTAAAATGGCTGATTGCTACCCTGTGAAGTTTGTAGAAATCTGAAGTGACTGGAAGCCTGAGAGGAAAAGGCCCCTCTAGAGTAAAGTTTGGCTGGAACCGTATGTATTTATATTATGTCTAGTAATTCTAGACAATGTTTGGAAAATATAATTAAAAGAAAAAATTTCTCCAGCCCTAGAGAAACTCCAAAATGACAGAACAGAAAGTAAACTATTTCATTACACAATTAAACCAGAATGTGACATGCATCACAGTCAATCTTCTTAAGAGACTGCAAAGACAAAAAGACACTCCCATAATTAGTCCACAAGTAAAAGAATTCACAGCACCATGTAATACATGGTTCATCCTAAATTCACCTGGTAATGGGGGAGGCGATCCATGTATGCTAATTGGTTATATTCAATGACAAAATTAACTTTTCACATCCTCATGACAGGAGATAATTTTGCAACTTAGTAGACTCTGCTTGTCCTTTCCTGACAGCCAGTGTCCTCTCTTGACTCCTACCACAGGGCTCACAGCTGGCAGCTCACATCTTACATGAACCCCAACTGCCAGAGCAGCACTCTAGTCCCACATCAGGTAATGAAGCCTGAGGTGCAGGAGGAGAGCCTTCAGTCCTCCTAGGTAAAATTGCACCTTCGCGATAATGGGAATGGGAGCAGTGTTTCAGCTTCAGTTTCTATTTATAATGGTGACATGAAAAAAATACTGCTGGATTTTCAGCACGAGTCCACATAGAGAGTTCTCCCTGTGACAGCCCACCTCATTCACAGACACCACGGGATAGTAATAGGGCTTCTGAAACAGACACCCAAAGCACTGGAGAGAAAAATCGCTCTTCATCTTAGCAAAATTATATTGAGAGTACAAAAGAAGAGCATCTTTAAAAAAAAAAAAAAACTCAGGGCCGGGCGTGGTAGCTCAAGCCTGTAATCCCAGCACTTTGGGAGGCCGAGACGGGCGGATCATGAGGTCAGGAGATCGAGACCATCCTGGCTAACACGGTGAAACCCCGTCTCTACTCAAAAGAATACAAAAAACTAGCCGGGCGAGGTGGCGGGCGCCTGTAGTCCCAGCTACTCGGGAGGCTGAGGCAGGAGAATGGCGTGAACCTGGGAGGCGGAGCTTGCAGTGAGCCCAGATCGTGCCACTGCACTCCAGCCTGGGCGACAGAGCGAGACTCAGTCTCAAAAAAAAAAAAGAAAAAAAAAAAAAAAACAAAACCTCAGATTAGATATAAGATTAATCATGTTGGCCAGAAAATGTTCCCCTAAAATAAACATCTCTCTAAACACCCAAACTGCACAGCTACTCTCAGCATGATAAGCATGAGCATTATGAAGAAAGGGGACATATCCTCAGCAAAATTTTATAAAATTTCTCTTTTATCTCTTTTATCTATAAAATGGGGGATTTATATTGGAATACATCTGACAATTTCCAACAGCACTTTTTATTTATTTATTTATTTATTTTTTGAGACACAGTTTTGCTCTCTCACATATGCTGGAGTGTAGTGGTGTGACCTTAGCTCACTGCAACCTCCACGTTCCAAGTTTAAGCAATTCTCCTTTCTCAGTCTCCTGAGTAGCTAGAATTATAGGCGCCCACCACCACCCTCCGCTAATTTTTGTATTTTTAGTAGAGACAGGGTTTCACCATGTTAGCCAGGCTGGTCTCAAACTCCTGACCTCAAGTGATCTGTCTGCCTTGACCTCCGAAAGTGCTGGGATTAAAGAGGTGAGCCACCTCACCCAGACTTCACCAACACTTTTTGATGAAGAATCAGAATCTGACTTTGTTTATGTAGTAAAATATATTTGAGCTTACAACATAGCTAACTGAAAAGCTATTACATTTCTTGCATGGTCACATTACCCATCACGTTTATTTGTCCTGTAATAGCAGTATTCAAGTTTAGTAAAATAAAAGACACTGAAATCATGCTTACCTACATCTATTGGGTAAATTAATATGCATGTCAGGCTAATATCTACCACAACAATTTTGTAGTGAATTTTTTTGGATACTAGATATAAACATCTAAGCATAAATAATTTTAATGTACCAGTAATAATGTAGAATTTTAAAAAATTTTCTGTAACCATAATTTAGTTAAAATACTTTATATTTTAAAAGTATGACTAATATTAAAATGACTAAGACATTCACCCTAAATATTGTGGTCTTATATTCATACTATTGTAGAAAATACCATACAATTTAGGCCGGGCACAGTGGCTCATGCCTGTAACCCCAGCTACTCAGGAGGCTGAGGTGGGAGAATCGCTTGAACCCAGGAGCTGGACGTTGCAGTGAGCTGAGATCATGCCACTACACTCCAGCATGGGCAACAGAGCAAGACTCTGTCTTAAAAAAAAAAAAAAAAGAAGAAGAAGAAGAAAAGACAAGACTGTATAATTCATATGAAGGCAAGTTGTCTACAAACACTACACATAACTATGCTAATTGTTTTGAAGTAGTAAATAGGAACCAAAGCATAACCACTGACTCCACTGTTGAGTTTATACACAGAACTGTTCTTTCTTTTGCAGTGTAAGTACTTCAGCCTGCAAATATTGGATAATTACCTTGGATAATCAGTTTTTTTGTCAAAGAAACTTCCTCAGCATCTTTTAGTCTTTATCATTCTGTATTGCTAAGTTTAATCCTATCTTTGTGCTCCACTTTTTGTGTGCTCTTAAATTCAGTTTTAATCTAAACAAATCTGTATCTACTTTAAGAGACTGAAAAAAAAACCCAAAAAAAAACCACACACCTTTGGGTCAGGCGCGGTGGCTCACGCCTGTAATCCCAGCACTTTGGGAGGTCAAGGTGGGCGGATCACAAAGTCAGGAGATTGAGACCATCCTGGCTAACACGGTGAAGTCCCGTCTCTACTAAAAATAAAAAATTAGCCAGGCGTGGTGGCGGGCGCCTGTAGTCCCAGTTACTCTGGAGGCTGAGGCAGGAGAATGGTGTGAACGTGGGAAGCAGAGGTTGCAGTGAGCTAAGATCACGCCGTTGCACTCCAGCCTGGGCGACAAGAGCAAGACTCCGCCTTAAAAAAAAAAAAAAAAAAAACTTTGCCAAAGCAAAAACACTGCAATGGTTCTGTGGTCCTAGATACCTAGATAGACAATCCTGAGACAGAAAGAATGATAAAAGGTTTCTTTAGCTGTAAATATGATTTATGTATATTTCAAAAAAGCAGAGAATATCTACATATAATCAAAATGCTTCAATAAAGAGAGATGAACAAACTATCCCCCCTTATTATGAGGTAAGAAAATAAAGACTAATATAAATTAGTAGTTAGTAATTATTATTATCAATGATTAATAATAAATTAATATAATATAGAAATATAAATTTCTAATTTATATTTTCTCCCATAACAGCCAAATCTCGACCAGGCACGGTAGCTCATGCCTGTAATCGCTGCACTTTACAAGGCCGAGGTTGTTAGATCACTTGAGGTCAGGAGACCAGCCTGGCCATCACGGTGAAGCCCTGTCTCTACTAAAAATACAAAATTAGCCAGGCGTGGTGGCGTGCGCCTGTAATCCCAGCCACTCGGGAGGCTGAGGCAGGAGAATCGCTTGAACCCAGGAGGCAGAGGTTGCAGTGAGCCGAGATCGTGCCACTGCACTCCAGCCTGGGCGTCAGAGTGAGACTCCATCTCAAACCAAAAACAAAAACAGCTAAATCTCTGGACAGGTTCTTGATCTCTTGGAGATCTGAATTTCAGTAGACTCTAGGTTTAGGCATCTAAGGAGCGGCCTTGGGCACACTAAAGAAAAAAGCAGAAGACAGAAAGGTGTTCTAAAAAAATCCACGAGTGCATATGAATAATTAGAGACCTACGAAGAGAGTTGGATTCTGACACAATAATAGTGGGAGACTACAACACCCCACAGACACTATTAGTCAGATCACTGGAGCAAAAAATTAACAAAGATATCAGGACCTAAACTCAACATTTGACCAAATAGTCCTAACTGGCACCTATAGAACTGTTCAAGTGAAATCAACACAGTATACATTCACATCACCACATATCACATACAAAATTGACCACACAAGCAGAAATAAAACAGTCCTCAGCAAATTGAATTTTCCCAAAGTCATACCAAACACACACTTAGGCCACAGCTTGGCAAAAATATCACTGAATACAAAGAAAACCACTTCAAATTATACAATTACATGGAAATTTAAAAACGTTCACCTGAAAGACTTTTGGATAAATAATAAAATTAAGCAGAAATCAGTAAGTTCTTTGAAACAAATAAGAACAAAGATACACAAACCAGAATCGCTATAACACAGCCAAGGCAGTGTTAAGAAGGAAATTTACAGCAGTAACTACTCACATCAAAACCTTAGAAATCAATTTAAATACCTAACATCATAAATAAATGAAGGAGGCCGGGTATGGTGGCTCACTCCTGTAATCCCAACACTTTGGGAGGCCAAGGAAGGCGAATTACTTGAGTTCAAGACCAGCTTGGGAGGTAAAACCTTGTCTCTACTAAAAATACAAAAATTAGATGGGCATGGTGGCACTCGCCTGTCATCTCAGCTACTCGGGAGGCTGAGGCAGGAGAATCCCTTGAACCCGGGAGGCAGAGGTTGCTGCGAGCCGAGATTGTGCCATTGCACTCCAGGCTAGGCAACACAGCAAGACTATTTCAATCAATCAATCAAGCAAGCGAGCAAGAGAAAACCAACTCCCAAGCTAGCAGCAGATAAGAAATAACCAAAACTAGATCTGAACCGAAGGAGATTTAGACATGAAAAGTCATAGAAAATATCAAGTAATCCAGGAGTTAAATCTTTGAAAAAAATTAAGAAGATAAACCACTAGCAAGATTAATGAAGAACAGAAGATCCAAATAAGCACAATTAAAAATGACAACAGGGGGTCAGGTGCCGTGGCTCACACCTGTAATCCTAGCACTTTGGAAGGCCAAGGCAGGTGGATCACCTGAGGTCAGGAGTTTAAGACCAACCAGCCTGGCCAACATGTTGAAACCCCATCTCTACTAAAAATACAAAGATTACCCAGGCGAGGTGGCACATGCCTGTAGTCCCAGCTACTTTGGAGGCTGAGGCAGGAGAATTACTTGAACCCAGGAGGCAGAGGTTGCCTGGGCGACAGAGAGAGACTGTCTCAAAAAAAAAAAAAAAAAAAAAAAAAAAGGGGAAGGACAAATCCAAAAAGGATGAAAACTGAGAATGGCACTAAGGCCCAGAGTTTTGGTTGTACTCTGACCAAACAAAGAGACAATTTTAAACAAAATTATTGGAGGACATTATTCTGGACTGAGTTTGTACACTAGGTTCAAACAGACAAACCTAACCAAAATGGTGTCACTCATGCTTAAATGTGACATAATGGAACTGAACATTTAAGGAAAGAGGTAGATCCTAAAACAGACCAGGTTTTTTCTGTCTTTTGTGTGGGGAAAAGAAAGATCAGACTGTTACTGTGTCTATGTAGAAAGAAGTAGACATAAGAGACTCCATTTTGTTTTGTACTAAGAGAAATTCTTTTGTCTTGAGATGTTGCTAATCTGTAACCTTAGCCTTAACCTTGTGCCCCCAGAGACATGTGCTGTGCTGACTTAAGGTCTAATGGATTTAGGGCTGTGCAGGATGTGCTTTGTTAAAAAAGTGCTTGAAGGCAGTATGCTTGTTAAAAGTCATCGTTGTTCTTTAATCTCAAGTACCTAGGGAAACACCACACTGCGGAAGGCCACAGGGATCTTTGCCTAGGAAAGCCAGGTATTGTCCAAGGTTTTTCCCTATGTGATAGCCTGAGATACGGCCTCGTGGGAAGGGAAAGACCTGACCCGTCCCCCTGGCCTGACAACCCCCCGCCTGACACCCAAAGAGTCTGTGCTGAGGAGGATTAGTAAAAGAGGAAGGCCTCTTTGCAGTTGAGATAAGAGGAAGGCATCTGTCTTCTGCTTGTCCCTGGGAATAGAATGTCTCGGTGTAAAATCCAATTGTATGTTCTATTTACTGATAGGAGAAAACTGTCTTAGGGCTGGTGGTGAGACAAGCTGGCAGCAATCCTGCTCTTTATTCTAAGGTTGGAGGTGAGACATGCTGGCAGCAATCCTGCTCTTTATTCTAAGGTTGGAGGTGAGACATGCTGGCAGCAATACTGCTCTTTATTACACCAAGATGAGAAATGTTTGAGATGTGAGATGTTTGTGTGAGTGCACATCAAGGCACAGCACCTTTCCTTAAACTTATTTACGACACAGAGACCTTTGTTCAGAGGCTCTCCCCACTATTACCCTATTACACTGTTACCCTATTGTCCTGCCGTATCATTATCTGGTAGAGATCATGATCAATAAATGCTGAGGGAACTCAGAGACCAGTGCCGGAGGGAGGATGCGGGTCCTCCTTATACTGAGCAGCACCAGTCCCCTAGGCACACTTTTCTTTCTCTATACTTTGTCTCTGTATTTTACTTCTTTTCTCAGTCTCGCGTCCCACCTGACGAGAACCCACAGATTGTGGAGGGGCTGGCCCCCTTCATTTTGTAAACAGCAGATTTAAGCACATAATTACTTAAACCAGGAAGGTGACAGTTGTAGTAATCTGAGATCATTCCACTGCACTCAAGCTTAGGTGACAGAGATTCCGCCTAAAAAAAAAAAGGACAACAGGGGCCAGGCACAGTGGCTCATGCCTGTAATCCCAGCACTTTGGGAGGCCAAGGCAGGTGTATCACCTGAGGTCAGGAGTTCGAGACCAGCCTGACCAACATGGTGAAAACCCATCTCTACTAAAAATACAAAAATTAGGCCAGGTGTGGTGGCATACACCTGTAATCCCAGCTACTTGAAAGGCTGAGGTAGGAGAATTGCTTAAACCCCGAAGGCAGAGGTTGCAGAGACAAGATCATGCCACTGCACTCCAGCCTGGGCAACAGAGTGAGACTCCATCTCATTTAAAAAAAAAAAAAAAAAAGACGGCAGGAACATTACCACTGACCCCACAAAAATACAAATAGCTATTGAAGTTTACTATAGACACCTCTATACACAAAAATAGAAAATCTAAAGGAAATGGATAAATTTCTAGACAAATAAATTCTCTCAAGACTAAACAAGTTGAAGCCCTAAATAGATCAATAACAAGCTCCAAAATTAAGTTAGTAGTAAATAGGCTACCAACTAAAAAAACCCAACACCAGAAAATTCACAGTTGAATTCTACCAAGTGTAAAAAAAGCTGATACAATGCCTTCTAAAACTATTACAAAAAATTAAGGGACTTCTCCCCAGCTTTTTATATAACAGCATCAATCTGACACCAAAACCTGGCAGAGATAAAACAAAGAAGAAAACTTCAGGCTAATGTCCTTGATTAACATTGCTGCAAAATGCTCAACAAAATATGGGCAAACCAAATCCAGCAGCACATCAAAAAGCTAATCCACTATAATCAAGTAGGCTTTATTGCTGGAATACAAGGTTGGTTCAACATACAAAAAAAAAAAAAATCAATAAATCTGATTCATCACATAAACAGAACTAAAGAACCACAAATTATCTCAATAGATGCAGAAAAAACTTTCAATAAAATGTAACATTGTCCATGTATAAAACTCTCAACAAACTAGGCACTGAAGATACATACTTCAAAATAATGAGTTATCTATGACAAATTTGGCCGGGCGCGGGGGCTCATACTTGTATTCCCAGCACTTTGGGAGGCCGAGGTGGGTGGATCACGAGGTCAGGAGATTGAGACCATCCTGGCTAACACAGTGAAACCTCATCTCTACCAAAAATACAAAAAAAAAAAAAAAAATTAGCTGGGCGTGGTGGTGGGCGCCTGTAGTCCCAGCTCCTCGGGAGGCTGAGGCAGGAGAATGTCGTGAACCTGGCAGGTGGAGCTTGCAGTGAGCCGAGATCACACCACTGCACTCCAGCCTGGGTGACACAGTGAGACTCCGTCAAACCAAACCAAAGCACACCACACCACAGCACACCAAAGTAAAATAAACTAAAGTAAAATAAACTAAAATAAAATAGAAATGAGTTATCTATGACAAATCCAAAGCCAACATACTAAATGGACACAAGCTGGAAGCATTCCTTCTGAAAACTGGCACAAGATAAGGATGCCTTTTCTCACTGCTCCTATTCAACAGAGAATTGGAAGTCGTGGCTAGAGAAATCAGGCAAGAGAAAGAAACAAAATTCACCCAAACAGGAAGGGACGAAATCAAACTATCCCTGTTTTCAGATGACATGATTCAGTATCTAGAAAACCCTATAGTCTTGGCAGAAATGCCCTATAAACCGACAACTTCTGCAAAGTTTCAAAATACAAAACAAAGGTGCAGAAATAAGTAGCACCTCTGCACATCAACATCCAAGCCAAAAGCCAAATCAAAAACACAATTCCATTCAAAAATGCCACAAAAAGAAGGTATCTAGAAATACAGCTAACCAGAGAGGTGAAAGACCTCTAGGACAACAATTACAAAACACTGCTCAAAGAAGTCAAAGATGACACAAATACAAAACTATTTCATGGTCATGGACAGAGAAATCAGTATCATTAAAATGGCCAGACTGACCAGGCATGATGGCTCATGCCTGTAATCCCAGAACCTTGGGAGGCTGAGGCAGGCAGATTGCCTGAGATTAGGAGTTTGAGACCAGTCAAGACAACATAAAGAAACCCAATTTCTACAAAAAATACTAAAAGAAAAATTAGCTGGGCATGGTGGTGTGTTCCTGTAGTCCCATACCTGGGAGCCTGAGGTAGGAGGACTGTTTGATCCCAGAATGTTAAGGCTGCAGTAAGTCAAGATCATGCCACTGCACTCCAGCCTGGGTGACAGAATGAGACCCTGTCTCTTCATGAAATAAAATAGAAAAAAAAATTTTTTTCTAATGAAAATATAGGACTGGGCGCGGTGGCTCACATCTGTAGTCCCAGCACTTTGGGAGGCCGAGTTGGTGGATCACGAGGTTAGGAGTTCAAGACGAGCCTGGCCAACATGGTGAAACCCCCTGCTACTAAAAATACAAAAATTAGCCGGGCTTCGTGGCACGCACCTATAATCCCAGCTACTTGGGAGGCTGAAGCAGGAAAACTGCTTGAACCCAGGAGGCAGATGCTGCAGTGAGCCAAGATCATGCCACTGCATTACAGCCTGGGTGACAGAGCGAGACTCATCTCAAAAATAATAATATTAGTAATAATACAGGCTGGGCGCAGTGGCTCACACCTGTAATCCCAACACTTTGGGAGGCTGAAGCGGGTGGATCACCTGAGGTCAAGAGTTCGAGACAAGCCTGACCAACATGATGAAACCTCAGCTCTACTAAAAATACAAAATTAGCCAGGCGTGGTGGCACATGCCTGTAATCTCAGTTACTCGGGAGGCTGAGGCAGAAGAATCGCTTGAACCTGGGAGGCAGAGGTTGCAGTGAGGCGAGATCGTGCCACTGCACTCCAGCCTGAGTGACACAGCGAGAGTCCACCTCAAAAAAAAAAAAAAAAAAAAGTAAACTAATGCAGAAAGAGAAAACCAAATGCACTATCTCATTTTTAAAAGAGCTAAATAATAAGAACACATGGATGCAAAGAGGGAGAAAAATAGACACAGGCCTAGTTGAGGTTGGCAGGACAAAGACCCGTTGGGGCTGGGCGCAGTGGCTCATGCCTGTAATACCAGCACTTTGGGAGGCCGAGTTGGGAAGATCACCTGAGGTCAGGAATTCAAGACCAGCCTGGCCAACATGGTGAAACCCCATCTCTACTAAAAATATAAAAATTAGCCTGGGCGTGATGGCAGGCATCTGTAATCCCAACTACTTGGGAGGCTGACGCAGGAGAATCACTTGAACCCAGGAGGCAGAGGCTGCAGTGAACGGAGATCACACCATTGCACCTCAGCCTGGACAACAGCAAAACTTCATCTCAAAAAAAATTTTTTTTAATTAAATAATTAAAAAAAAATACCCATTTGGTGTTATGCTTAGTGCCTCAGTGAAAAAATAATCTACATCAAACTTTCATGACACAATTTTACTTACGTAATAAACCTACATGTGTACCTCTGAACTAAAATTAAAAGTTGAAAGGAAAAAACTCTATGGGTGGGGGTAAGTACAATATGTAAGCTGAAAGATCGGTTTGTGCTATTTATTTCTGGGTCCATGCAGGCACGTGAGATTATGAACAAGTGGCCCAGAACCCTAAATCAGTGGGGAAAACAGGTTGCTGCTGCAGATTCAGTGTCTGGGGAACGGGAATATGCCAGGAGACTTGTAGACACTTTTGTAGGATTTTTGCAAGAAATGCTAGAATCAAAAATGCTGTGAAGTTCCTGAGGGTGGTGCCTTGTCCTGAGAGGGGTGTGGATACATCAGTGTCTAGTGGGCATGATTGTGAGTCGGTGGGAATCCTGTGGTGGCAGCTGTGGAAAGAGAAGGTCTGTCATCAGAGCTTCTCTTTCCTCTAAATTTTCAGTCCTCTCTCACTCTAAGAGGAGACCTGGAATCAGAAAACAATGGGCAGTGTGACAGCCAGTACACAGGCGAGTAGAGCCTCCCATTCCCAGACACTCTGAGTTTTATTCCAGGCCAGGCCTTTATGGCATTTTTATTCTGGCACAAAAGCTATAGAGTTTGCTGAATACCAAGCAACTCTCCAACACCAATTCTTTGTCTAACATTCAAATTCTGACACCACCCAGAGTCAGCACAGACCCTGATTCAGGGCTTGGTCTCAAAATACTGTTCTTACTACAGATGCCAGTAACAAACCCCATGGGCCCATTTATGCTTCCAAATTATGAGCCCATTATGAGCTACTGTTTAAAAATTCAGGAATCCCATAAACTTGCTCAAGTTCAATAACTTAACAGTGCTATACACAGAACTCAGAAAAACACTGTAGTTATGTTGACTGATTATAAAAGATACAACCCAAGAAAAGTCAAATGAAAGAAATGTGTAAGACAAAGAAAAGAGGTGGGGAAAGATGAAGCACATAAGTAATCCTGGTAAATGGCTATAATTAATAAAATTCTCCATCTTTTGTGTGCTCCAGAAACAGTTTATGGAAAGAAACACACATCCCATTATGACTTAGATGATGCACTCTTTTCTTACCTATCACGTAGCCAGACATAGACTCTGCCCATTTTCTTCTTCTCTTAGAAAAATCAGCTGAATTTGTCTTCAGTGATCAAAATAAAATACTACTTAATCAAACTTAGGTTTATCTCCTTCCCACAGCTCCTGAGCTTTGAGCTACCCTCAGTCTGAGCCAACATACAACCCCATTATATGCTCCTCCTAAGAACATGCTAAACATTCTCCGACTTAGAATCTGATTTTTTCACCCTCCATTTGCCATTCCCCTCCCACTTTGTTTCTAATCTTGGTTGCTCCTTTCTATGAAGAAAAGCCACCCTTGTCTGCCTAACCTTTGAGATCTTTAAAGATCTTATAGTTGGTACTTTCTCCTGTTGCAATACTCCTTTGGAACTTAATTTTTTAATACAAATCTAACTTTGTTTTAGAAACTGCCTCAAAGCAAAAACAACTTTATCTTTAGTAAGATCCTTTCGGTCCTGTTCCATCTTAATCTTAACTGCACCTGTCTGTGGGTCCCCAGCTTTCCAGGGCTCTGTAGCTTCTCTCCAGATAAAAGGCTTCTTCCATGGCTGGAGTGAACAGGCTAGGAAATCTGCAGGGGAGGCTCCCCAGGAAGAACTAACTGGGCCTTTAATAACCTCCTTTTGCAGGCTCAATATGAGCCTTTAGCTTGGAGTCACTGGGCTCAAGTTTTAATTTTCAAGTAAGAGTTATTCACTCAGGTTTTGAAACCAAGTGTTTGAAAAATCCAGTAAAATTACTCAAACACAGTGCTCATACAAAAGAAAAAAAACTTAAGGTGCTTACATTTTATACCTCAACAAGAAAAGCAAAAGAATCTATTTCTTTCAGACAATAAATGTACTACTTTATTATCTCCATTATGAATCATGTAGTAAACAATTAGTCATATGGGGACACTTCTAGGAGGTACCTACCAAGTTTTATCTTATAAAATTTAGCATTGGCCAGGCGCGGTAGATCACACCTGTAATCCCAGCACTTTGGGAGGCCGAAGTGGGCAGATCACAAGATCAGGAGTTCAATAACAAACAGCCTGGCCAACCTGCTGAAGCCCCCGTCTCTACTAAAAATACAAAAATTAGCTGAGAGTGGTGGCGTGCACCTGTATTCCCAGGTATGCTGGAGGCTGAGGAAGAATTGCTTAAACCCAGGAGTCGGAGGTTGCTGTGAGCCAAGATCGCGCCATTGCACTCCAGCCTGGGCGACAGAGCAAGACTCTGTCTCAGAGGAAAAAAAAAAATTAGCATTAAACTCATACATCAAGATTACAAGATATAGAACAGAGCTATTCACTCACAGAAACTTACCCTGCAATAAGAGGAACTGATGTTTTTATGAATCTATGTAACTCAGCAATTATCCACCACATTTCTTGTGAAATGTGAATGAATACACATTTTCTTGTGTATTCATTTTCTACAGCCAAAATGGAAGAGAGATTTTCCTTATTCTTTCCCTTGATAGCTCTCTAAAAGCTAACCCTTGAAATTCTGTTTGAAAACACCCAGGCATAAAAACACACCTGAGTGACTCACCCCTATAATCCCAGCACTTTGGGAGGCCGAAGTGGGCGGATTACCTGAGGTCAGGAGTTCAAGATCAGCCTGGCCAACATGGCGAAACACCATCTCTACTAAAAATACAAAAATTAGCCGGGCATGGTGGCGTGCACCTGTAATCCCAGCTACTCAGGAGACTGAGGCAGGATAATCGCTTGAACCTGACAGTCAGAGGCTGCAGTGAGCTAAGATCATGCTACCGTACTCCAGCATGGGCAACAAAATGAGACTCTGTTTCAAAAAATAAAAAACACACCTGAAAAAATTTCTAAACTCACACTGGGGGAAAAAAAAATGAGAATTTTTAACAATGGAATATATGATTAGATATTTTTTGAAACCCGCCTATTTTATGTTTTTGTACATATTTTCTTACCTTTCAAGCTCTACTAATAAACTACAATTTACAGTTTAAAAGAGTCAATATAAGTGAATAGATCTTTTCAAGGAGACAAAACAAAGGAGTGGCAGTGCTGATTAGAAAACCAATGTGTCTGACTCATATGTCAAGTCAGACCATCCAATTCCTGGAGAGATTCTCCCACTCCATCCTGCTCACTTAAGTGCCCAGTGACCACCCTCTCAGGAGACACTGCATTACGCCCCAATGAGTGCCCCAAATGCATTTTACTTGGCAAGTTCTTGTACTATCTCACTGAGGTCAGGTTTTTTTCTGTCTTTGGGGATACGATTTTTTTTCACAAATCTTAGAGAATCCGGGTGGCAGAAATTATTTCTGTTTTCCCCTCAATACCAGCATCTGATCGCTGACCAGCAATGTGTCTCCAAGAAATGAAAGCTGGCTTGGATAAAAATAATCTTGGCCGGGCGCGGTGGCTCAAGCCTGTAATCCCAGCACTTTGGGAGGCCGAGACGGGTGGATCACGAGGTCAGGAGATCGAGACCATCCTGGCTAACACGGTGAAACCCCGTCTCTACTAAAAAAATACAAAAAAATAGCCGGGCGAGGTGGTGGGCGCCTGTAGTCCCAGCTACTCGGGAGGCTGAGGCAGGAGAATGGCGTGAACCCGGGAGGCGGAGCTTGCAGTGAGCTGAGATCTGGCCACTGCACTCCAGCCTGGGCGACAGAGCGAGACTCCGTCTCAAAAAAAAAAAAAAAAAAATCTTAATGTCTTAAAGGGTTAGCTTTTCAAAGGAAGAATACACCAGCAGATTCCTCTAAGCCCCAGGGCATTCACCGGCTTCCTTGAGGCTACACGCCATACCTCAGCTTGTTCTGTAAGAGAAAATGACCCAAGAGCTAATATTAACTCTAGCAGACAGACACGGTGGGTATTTTGGTTTATTCAGACAGTACAGGACCAGGAAAAAACTAAAGGGTGGCTGAGGACACATCACCCCATAAAGTTTCCAAAAACCATTGACCCCTAAAACATGATCTCTGCGCTCAGGAAGATAAAAGGAAAAGAGGCACAGATTTTTTACGATACAGTGTCAGGAGATTACTCTTTGCTTTCTTCTCATGGAAAATATTTAAAAACAGAAAATAAATTTTTAAAATGTTTTCAATGTGTTGTCGGTAAATAATTAAAATACAGTATGAAAAACGTACACTAAAGGACAAGTAGTTCATAATGTGAATTAGGGAGAGAAAGTTGACAGCTCCTTGAAGTAAAATACTAAATTTTCAGTTCTTGAGATTGTCAGAACCGGAAATTTACTATGCGTTTTTATTTCAAGCCAGAGTTTGGCTGGAGGTAAGGACAACTGGGGGATACACGGCAGACTCTGCTTGGAACACTTGTAAAAAATGTAGGGGAAAATCAGTCCTCTGTGGAGTATGAAAATAGTTAAGTGGCAGGCAATTTAGTCTGAGGTGGAAATCTAGGCCCTGGATTCCTGCTTTGAAAAAAATCTAACTCAAATGCATTTTTTTTTTTTTTTTTTTGGTAAATTACTACATTAGAGGAAACAAAATTCAGGCTTAACTAACTACAAACTGTCAATTAAGCTCCAATTACATAACCAGGAAATTAGTACCCTCAAGGTGAAAATTAAGAAACTAAGAAACTAAGGCGGGGAGCGCTGGCTCACGCCTGTAATCCTACCACTTAAGGAGGCCGAGGCCGGTGGATCGCCTGAGGTCAGGAGGCTGAGACCAGCCTGTCCCAACATAGAGAAATTCCGTCTCTACTAAAAATATAAAAATCAGCTGAGCGTGGTGGCAGACGCCTATAATCCCAGCTACTCGGGAAGCTGAGGCAGGAGAATCGCTTGAACCTGGGAGGCGAAGGTTGCAGATCCTACCACTGCACTCCAGCTTGGGCGTCAGTGCAGGACTCCGTAAAAAAACAAACAAACCAAAAAAAACACTAAAAAGAAGAGGAGAGAAACAAAGACAGGAAGACAGAAAAAATAACTGTACCTAACCAATTATTGAATTTGGGATTTTTGCATCATGCACCTTATAAAAGTCTTTCAAGGCCCTCTTATGAACCAAAAACTACAACCCACAGGGGTGATCTAAAATTTTTGAACCACTCTTTGATGAAATTATTTAATATTTTTGCGGAGACTGCCATTTTTTTTGTTTTGTTTATGTTTTTTTGAGACAGAGTCTTACTCTGTCGCCCAGGCTGGAGTGTAGTGGGGCGATCTTGGCTCACTGCAACCTCCTCCCGGGTCCAAGCGATTCTCTCGCCTCAGCCTCCCGACTAGCTGGGATTATAGGCATGCGCCACTATGCTCGGCTTTTTTTTTTTTTTTTGAGATGGAGTCTTGCTCTGTCACCCACGTTAGAGGGCAAATGGCGCGATCTCGGCTCACTGCAACCTCCGCCTCCCGGGTTCAAGCGATTTTCCTGCGTCAGCCTCCTGAGTAGCTGGGATTACAGGACCGCGCCACCACGCCAGGCTAAGTTTTTGTATTTCTAGTAGAAACGGGGTTTTACCATGTTGGTCAGGCTGATCTTGAACTCCTGACCTCGTGATCTGCGTGCCACAGTATCCCAAAGTGCTAGGATTATAGGTGTGGGCCACTGCGCCAGGCTAATTTTTGTATTTTTAGTATAGACGGGGTTTCGCCATGTTGGCCAGGCCGGTCTCGAACTCCTGGCCTCTGGCGATCCGCCAGCCTCGTACTCTCGAAGTGCTGCGATTACAGTCGTGAACCAACGCGCCCTGCCTGCCATAAATTTTTAATAGGGGGAAAGAGGAACTGGAAACGCAGCGGACTAAAGCTCTTCCCATTCACGAACCCGCACGCCGAGTCAGGATTCTCCCGACTACCCTCCCGTGGTCCCTGCACAATCCGGGAGAGACGCGGCGCTGCGGGTGCAGAGCTACCCAGAGGGCTCCAGGTCAGGGCACAGTCACTGCACAGGGAACAGACAAGAGGCCCGGGGGCCCGGCCATCAGCGCTGCCGCCATGTTATGGCTGAAGGGGACTGAGGCCGAACTGGGCAAGGAGAACTCGGGGCGCAGTTTGCGGAGACGACTGAGGGGAGGCCCGAGTCCGCCACAGCCACTTCCCACCGGTTCCAACCAGCCCCTCCCTCTCTCTCCGGATGTCGGAGCCGCCACTCTCACCATTTCTAGGCTTCCAGGGGGACCCTGGCGTCTTAGCTGTGGATCTCCCAATACTTGCAGGTCACAGGGCCACAGAGGCTGGGCCTCTAGGAGCAGGGAGACTCAGAGCAGGGAAGACGAGACCAAGAGCTCCAGCTGCAGCGAGAGACAAAGGCCCCGCCAAATCCCGGAAGCCGCCCTGTCCGCTCCAGCTGCGTGCCTGATTGGACAGTCCCCAGCTCAGCGTCCCTGATTGGAAACCGTCTAAGGCCCGGCCGCTTCAGGCCTTGAGTGACAGAAGACTTGACCAAATGCTGGACTGAATGAAGTAAGAGTGACAGCCTAAGCTGCAGCCTTTTCAGGCAGGCCTTCCTCCCAGAGCTGAGCCAGGCCCACCCCGGAGGGTATTTGCATTTAACCTCGTGTATAAGGTTTGATGTATTTATAAATAATATACTATATGGCTATTCACAAAGGAAAAATATATAACAATAATTTTAAAATTTCAGTTTTGATGATCTTCCTGGCTTCTGGCATTTGAGCAAGCAGCCTGAGATTTTTTTAAAAAGGCAACCCCTCTGAAATAAAATATAAGCCACATGTGAATTTTAAACTTTCTAGTAGCCAACTTTAAAAAGAAACAAGAAAAAGGTGGAGTTGATGTAACAATTTAATTTACCCAATATATCCAAAATATTATCAGTTTGTGAGCAATAATGAAATATATATAAAGTTTATATATATAATATAAAGTTATATATATATAAAAACTAAATCTTTGAAACTAACTCTGTATTTTACCTTTCTAGCACATTGCAGTTTAGACCAGCGACATTCCACGCACCCAGTAGCCACACGTGGCCAATAGCTGCCATATTGAAGTGCGGCTGAGATGTCAGCTGAATGAAGGGCCTGCACATCAGAGGTGGGGGAAAGCCTCTTCCTACCAACATCTCTCCTCAGTTCCCAGGTTGGAACAGATAGTGGTCATAAAAAAAGCAGAAAGCAGCAAGAATAAGATAACCACACACAGACCACTGCTGACCACCTGTTGCCCACCTTCCTTCCAGAGATTAGACAGTGAACAAAAACTGATGGGGTGACGGGAGAAAAAACTCTGTCTTCATATCTTTCCACAGTCTTTTTTGAGACAGTTTCGCTCTTTTTGCCCAGGCTGGAGTGCAATGGAGTGCAATGGTGCGATCTGGGCTCACCACAACCTCCACCCTGGGGGTTCAAGTGATTCTCCTACCTCAGCCTCCTAAGTAGCTGGGATTACAGGCATGCACCACCACGCCCAGCTCATCTTTTGTATTTTTAGTAGAGATGGGGTTTCTCCATGTTGGTCAAGCTGGTCTCGGACTCCTGACCTCAGGTGATCTGCCCACCCCCGCCTCCCAAAGTGCTGGAATTACAGACGTGAGCTACCGTGCTCGTCCAGGATGGAGTGCAGTGGCACGATCTGGGCTCACTGCAACTTCCACCTCCTGGGTTCAAGCAATTCCCTGCCTCAGTCTCCTGAGTAGCTAAGATTATAGGCACCCACCACTACGCCCAGCTAGTTTTTGTATTTTTAGTAGAGACGAGAGTTTCACCATCTTGGCCAGGCTAGTCTTGAACTCCTGACCTCGTGATCCGCCCACCTCGGCCTCCGAAAGTGCTGGGATTACAGGCATGAGCCCAGCCCTGTCCACAGTCTTGACCTCCTCTGTTTATATATGAAGAAAACAGATTAAAGGCAAACTTATTTTGCTATTTGATCTTGGCCCTAATGGTCAGGCTGTAGTTACCTGTTTTCTTTTGTGGTGTGGGGGGGTCTGTGAGAGTATAAGGACAAATCACATGCATAAATGTCTATATGTGTTTCTGCATTACTCAGCATTATCTTACAAGACATCCAACTTTATTTATTTTTATTTATTTTTGAGACAGAGTCTCACTCTGTCACCCAGGCTGGAGTGCAGCAGCGCAATGCGATCTTGGCTCACTGCGACCTCCACCTCCCGAGTTCAAGCTATTCTCCTGCTTCTGTCTCCCCAGTAGCTGGGATTACAGGCGCGTGCCACCCCGTCCAGCTAATTTTTTTGTATTTTTAGTAGAGACGGTGCTTCACCGTGTTAACCAGGATGGTCCCCTTCTCCTGACCTCGTGATCCGCCTACCTCGGCCTCCCAAAGTGAACCACCGCGCCGGGCCAAGACATCCAACTTTAAATCAGAAATAAAAAATTAGAGACTGGGCACGGTGGTTCATGCCTGTAATCCCAGCACTTTGGGAGGCCGAGACGGGTGGATCACGAGGTCAGGAGATCAAGACCATCCTGGCTAACACGGTGAAACCCCCTCTCTACTAAAAATACAAAAAATTAGGCGGGCGTGGTGGCGGGTGCCTGTAGTCCCAGCTAATCGGGAGGCTGAGGCAGGAGAATGGCGTGAACCCGGGAGGCGGGGCTTACAGTGAGCCAAGATGGCACCACTGCACTCCAGCCTGGGCAAGAGTGCGAGATTCCGTCTCAAAAACAAAAAAAAAAAGTTTATGTGACTTACGTATAATCTTTAACAAATAAGGCAACTTTAAAATTATTGGTAAAATAGTATCAGCAATGTCTTAAATATTGTTAGCATTTCGTTAACTTTTTTTGAGATGGAGTCTTACTCTGTTGCTCAGGCTGGAGTGCAGTGGCGTGATCTGGGCTCATTGCAACCTCTGCCTCAGCCTCCCGAGTAGCTGGGATTACATGCACCTGCCACCACGCCTGGCTAATTTTTGTATTTTTAGTAGAGACGGGGTTTCACCATGTTGGCCAGGCTGGTCTTGAACTCCTGACCTTGTGATCCACCTGCCCCAGCCCCTCAAAGTGCTGAGATTACAGCTGTGAGCCACCGGGCCCAGCAACAATTTTTTAATCAAGGGGGTTTTGGCCCGGTGCAGTGGCTCATGCCTATAATCTCAGCACTTTGGGAGGCCAAGGCGGGTGGATCACTTGAGGTCAGCAGTTCGAAACCAGCCTTGACAACATGGTGAAACCCTGTCTCTACTAAAAATACCAAAAGTTGGCCAGGTATGGTGGTGCATGCCTGTAATCCCAGCTACTCAGGAAGCTGAGGGAGGAGAACAGCTTTAACCCAGGAAGCAGAGTTTGCAGTGAGCCGAGATTGCACCACTGTACTCTATCCTGGGTGACAGAGTGAGAGTCCATCTCAAAAAAAAAAAAAAAAAAAAGTGATTTTATGATTATTCCTGCAAGAATACTCTAAGATTTGCCCTAAGGGTTATAAATGATAAAACCCAGCACAAGACAGAATAATCTTGGCTTGCGTTAGCTTGTAAAATATTGTTGGCTTGATGAAAACAGCTAAATTGCTAAATTGTGCACTTTTGGTATAAACCTAAAATTAACCTTAATTTTTTTTTTTTGAGAATGGTATGAGGTTACAGATTGGTTTAAGAGTGTGCCCTTTCTTAATGATATGCATGGAAAGGCAGAAAGCAATTTCAGGATACCAAAAAAACTTCCCCTAACTGGTACTTAACTAGTGAGGCTGGGGTGGAAGAGCTTTTCATTGATATGCCCCTTTAACAATTCACTTAGTTGAATTAAATAAGGTACTCTTTTTACTTTTACAAAGCCCAGATTGCTTCTCTACCATCCAAGGAGGTAAGAAGTGTTTTTTTGTTTTGAGATGGAGTCTTGCTCTGTCACCCAGGTTGGAGTGCAGTGGCTTGATCTCGCCTTACTGCAGCCTCCGCCTCCCGGGATTCTCCTGCCTCAGCCTCCCAAGTAGCTGGGATTACATGCGCTCACCTCCACACCCAGCTAATTTGTATATTTTTAGTAGGGATGGGGTTTCACCGTTTGGGCTGGGCTGGTCTTGAACTCTTGACCTTAGGTGATCCGCCTCCCAAAGTGCTGGGATTACAGGCAGGAGCCACCATGCCCGGCCAGCTGAGAGTTTTAATGCTCTGTTACACAATTGGTTTCTCTGGCAATCAACCCTGGTCCTGAGGCTGTCCAGAAACCTCCAGCCAGAAGTCATCTCATTAACATACAAAAGATGCTTCTCTTTTCAGACATTCCAAAGATTTTAGCTGCATATGAAGAAACTGAGACAAATTCTAGATTTTAGGGGCTGCAAATAAACTGAGACAAACTCTAAGTACTCACATTGATAAGAGCATCCAGACCTGGCTCAGCTCTAGCCCTCTCTGGAAAGCTTTGCTTTACCCACCTCCTTTTAATTACAATCTACCCCCAATAACCCTGTGGAATTCTTTATAGCAGCAGCACGTTCGGGCATTTCACATCTTTGATATAATCCTGGTGTTTGTTGTTTACTTCCTTATAGTTTTGTTCCGGGGAGCTATGTCTTGTTTACCACTATATTCCCAGTGCCAATCACAGTGCTCAGCCCATGGCAGGTGATCAATGAATAGTTGTCTAATCAAGGCACAACAGCACTGTCTGTAAAAGGGAAGCAGGAAGGATTAGTTCAGAGCACACTTTAGCTCAGCCACTTCCTACCTGGCTGACTTTGGGCAAGTTCCTAAATTTTTTCTTCTTTCAGTTACCTTGTCTGTGACACGAGGAATCATTAAACTTACCTACAGTTTTTGCTGATGAAGATTTAATGAGCAAAAATATCTAAACAGCTTTGAAACACTGGTTGGCACAGCAAGCGTGCTCCATACATCAGCTGTGTCAATGAAGAGTTAAACTCTTTAAAATATTTGAAGAAATTTATTCAGAGTCAAATATGAGTGACCATGCCCCATAACATGGCCCTCAGAAGGTCCCGAGGACATGTGGCAAAGGTGTTCTTCAAAATGTTCATTACTAAGGCATCCATCTCCCATTACTTCAATGCACTTTGCTAAACAATGCATTATTTCCGAGAAGACGTCTGAATCTGTTTCTGTACCAATGGTCTTAATTAGAACATCACATAAATTGCCACATCTGTGTGAGATACTCAGGACTACAGACTCTCGCACACTCCAGGAGAAAAGGCATGGATTCTGCTGCTGCCCCTCCAACGCCATCGTGGAAATAAAATTTCAGTAAAGGAACTATCAGTTTGACAACCTGCTTGGTGTACTCCACAAAGCACAGTTAAATCAGCTATGTGCTGCAAAAGGTCACAATCTTTTTTTTTTTGAGATGGAGTCTCGCTCTGTCACCCAGGCTGGAGTGCAGTGGTGCCATCTCGGCTCACTGCAATCTCCACCTCCCTGGTTCAAGCGATTCTCCTGCCTCAGCCTCCTGTGTAGCTAGAACTACAGGTGCCTGCCGCCATGCCCAGCTAATTTTTGTGTTTTAAGTAAGACAGGGTTTCACCATGTTGGCCAGGCTGGTCTTGAACTCCTGACCTCAGGTATCCACTCACCTCGGCCTCCCAAAGTGCTGTGATTACAGGCATGAGTCACTGTGCCTGGCCAAGGTCACAATTTTTCCTGTGTGCACAGACCAGGTAACAGAAGAAAATCATATCACCTGTGTGATTGGTGCAAAGACAACGTCCTCAGATGCCAGGACCCAGGCATAAAAGTTACATCACCTGGATGTTGGACCCAGCAATATGTCACAGTGGCCCAAGTAGGCAAAACAGAGACAGAAGAGTCACATAATGTCAGTGCAGGGCCCAGCAATGTCACAAAGTCTCCTGCAGGCAAAACCTAAAAGAAGAGAAAAGTGCTGGGCATAGCAATATGCTACAATGTTCCTGTAAGCAGGGACCAGGCAGAAGAGAGTCACATCACCTAGATGCTGAGCCTAGTGATATGTCAACCATCTTTTCTGTAATAAAGATCCAGGCAGGAGAAACACATCACCTGGTTGCTGGCCACAGAAATGTGCCACAATTTTCACTGTAGGCAGGGTGCAGGCAGAAGAGGAGAGTCACATCTCCTAGGTAATAACTGTGACATACCTGTGCAGAGGTATATCACAATGCCCCCTGGAGGAAGGAGCCAGGTAGGGGACTCCCCATCCCTTAGGTGTTGAGCCCAGTGTCACATCTGAGTATGTCACAATACCCAAATATGTGGGGCCTGAGAAAAAAGAGGAGAGTCACATCACCAAGATGCTAGGCCAATGGTATGTCACAATTTCCCTGTGAGCAGAGACCAGGCAGGAGAAGAGTAACATCACCATGGTTATGGGCATTCAGTTATGTCACAAAGCCCCCTGTAGTCAGGGCCCAGGAAAATAATGTTCCATCACCTGGGTGTTGAGCCCAGCAATATGTAATGATGTCTAATGTGAAACATTGTGCTGCAATATGGCACAACATGCAGGACACAGGTTGGAGAGTCACATAACATAGGTACAGGATCCAGCAATATTTGACAATACCCAACATTTGTGGTGTCCAAAAACAAAAGTCACATCACCGAGATGCTGGGTCCAGTGATACATCACAATCTTCACTTCAGGCTGAACCAAGACAGAAGCATCAAAGCACTCCGGTGCATAACAAAGACATATGTCACAATCACACCTGCAGGAAGGTCCAGTAATTAAAAATCCTGCACATGTCCCGGTTCTAGACATGTGAGTCACCACATTCTGTATGTTGGGTCTCAGTGTGCTAGTGACAATCTCACCAACTGAATCTGTGCATGAGAGCTGAGAGCCTTCATCCCTTCCATGAACTGTTTGGCCCTAAGCCCAGGTAGGAGAGTCAACATGTCCCCCAGCCAATTAGGGACATGTTGACTCTCCTACCTGGGCTTAGACAGGTAGAATTCTCACTGCCTATGAACTGGATTTAGAAATAAATCACTATTTCAACTCTAGCCAGATGTTCACATATGACAGTCACAATTTTAACTGTAGACTATGTATGTGTGTGAGATTCAGGGCTTCACCAGTGGGCTCTGTCCACGTGTGAGGGTGACAATTCTAACAGTTGGCCGGGAGTGTATATGAGAAACACAATCTCACCTGTATGCTGAACCCTGTAATGACACTCTCTGTACCACAAGAGATTTATATAGTATGCAAGAAAGTGGTAATTCATTATGACCTTTGTACAAGGAGACCCAGAATCATATTCATGACTCTAGGCCTAGCCGGAACAGACAGCATCTTGGTTGGGCTGGGTGCAGTGGCTCATGCCTGTAATCCCAGCACTTTGGGAAGCCGAGGTGGGCAGATCACCTGAGGTCGGGAGTTTGAGACCAGCGTGACCAACATGGAGAAACCCCATCTCTACTAAAAATACAAAATTAGCTGGGTATGGTGGCACATGCCTGTAATCTCAGCTACTTGGGAGGCTGAGGCAAGAGAATTGCTTAGACCTCGGAGGCTGAGGTTGCAGTGGGCGGAGATCACGCCATTGCACTCTAGCCTGGGCAACAAGAACGAAACTGTCTCAAAAAAAAAAAAAAAAAAAAGAGAGAGAGAGAGCATTTCTCCTATTAAATAGTGTGACGTATGAGAGTAATCATTGCATCTGTGATCTAGGTCAAGATATATTTTACAGGCCAGGCGCAGTCGCTCGCACCTGTAATCCCAGCACTTTGGGAGGTCAAGGCAGGTGCATCACCTGAGCTCAAGAGTTTGAGACCAGCCTCACCAACATTGGGAAACCCTGTCTCTACTAGAAATACAAAAATTAGCCAGGTGTGGTGGCTCACGCCTGTATTCCTAGCTACTGAGGAGGCTGAGGCAGGAGAATTGCTTGAACCCGGGAAGTGGAGGTTTCAGTGAGCCAAGTTCATGCCATTGCACTCCAGCCTGGGGGATAGAATGAAACTGTCTCAAAAAAAAAAAAAAAAAAAAAAAAAAAATTATTTTACAATCCTGCCTGTGAATAGGGAGAGAGGAGAGTCGCATCATCTGGGTTTTTAGCCAGGAATATGACGCAACCTTTTTTTTTTTTTTTTGAGATGGAGTTTCGCTCTTGTTGCTCTGGCTGGAGTGCAATGGCACAGTCTCAGCTGACTGCAACCTCCGCCTCCTAGGTTCAAGTACATGATTCTTATGTCTCAGCCTCCCAAGTAGCTGGGACTACAGGAACATGCCACCATGCCCAGCTAATTTTTGTAATTTTTTTTTTTTTCTCCCCGAGACAGAGTCTTGCTCTGCTGCCCAGGCTGGAGTGCAGTGGCATGATCTTGGCTCACTGCAACCTCCCCCTCCCGGGTTCAAGCAATTCTCCTGCCTCAGGCTCCCAAGTAGCTGAGATTACAGGTGGCTGCCACCACACCCAGCTAATTTTTGTATTTTTAGTAGAGACGGGGTTTCACCATGTCGGCCAGCTGGTCTCAAACTCCTCAGGCGATCCACCCACCTTGGTCTCCCAAAGTGCTGGGTATTACTGGCATGAGCCACCAGGCCTGGCTTGACACAACCTTTTCTGAGGGCAGAGACCAGTCAGGAGTGTGACATCACCTGAATACTCAGCCAGGAATAAGTTACAACCTTCTCCTGAAAGCAGCACACAGGCAGCAGAATCACATCACCTGGGTGCTGAGCCCAGCAATCAGTAACAATGCCCTCTGTGGTCCAGGCCCAGGCAGCAGACACATATCACCTGGTACCGGGGCCAGCCAGTTTTTTCTGTGGGGCGAGTACAGGTAAAAATGGAGAGTCACATCTCCCAGGTTACTGATGCAGAGGTCTGTCACAAGGCCCTCTGTAGAAAGGGCCCAGGTGGCAGTCTCCCATTTTATAGGTGTTGGACCTAGTAATATGTCTTAACATGAAAAATATTCAGGCCTAAGCAAAAAACGAGAGTCACATAACCTGAGTGCAGGGCTTAGGAATATGTCACAATGCACCCTGTGGGCAGCTCCAAGGCTGGAAAACAGAGTCACATCTTGGAGGTCCAGAGTCAAACCATATGTAACAATCTCATTTGTGGGCCTGGCCAAGGCAGGAGAGTCTGATCACTAAGGTGCCCTGCAGATGCATACAATCACACCTGCAGGCAAGTCCAGGGATTAGATTAGAAATTCCAAACATGTCCAGGTTCTAAAGGTATGAAAGTCAACACCTCCTGTATGTTGGGTCTAAGTACATGAGTCGCAATGTCAATGATCGACAGAATGTGTGCAAAAGAGCCACAGTTTCTTCTGCAGACTGTATCTTCTTAGTGCGGTCACAGACTTACACGTGTGGTGACTCTTGGTCTAGAAGTCACTAACCCACCTGTGGACCAGATCCACACGAGAGGCAATTATCCAACTTTTGACAGCCTCTGTGAAATTCAGAACTTCAATAGTGGGATGTGTTTACATGGGAGAATGACAATCCTTACTGTTGCCTGGGTGTGCATTGGACAGACACTCTCTGTGTCACCTGAGGACTTTCTACAATACGCAAGATTGGTAATCCTCTGTGACCTTTCCACAAGAAGGAGCTCCAGAATCTTTCCTGTGGTTCTAAGCCCAGATATGAGAGTCAACGTCTCTCTAATTGACTGAGTCCAGATAGGAGAATCTTCACCTTCCTATGAGCTGGATTTAGAAATCAGTCACCATCCCAACTGTAGCCAGATGTTCACATATAACAGTCACGATTCCAACTGTGGACTGTGTTCACATGTGATTCAGGACCTCACTAGTGGACTCTTGTCAATGGATCAGGGTGACAACTGTAAAGGTTGGTGTGGTGTGCAGAGGACAAATACAATCTCAGTTGTGTGCTGCACTCTGTTATGACATTCTCTGTACACACTAGGGCTTTATATATGTGAGAGAGTACTAATTCTTTATGACTTTTGTACAGAAAGACTTTCTAATTTTCCTCAGCCTAGCTGAGGGCAACATTCTCTCTCCTATTGGCTTCTGCAAGGTATGACAGTTATCATTACATCTGCATGCTTAGCCAGATATATGTCACAATCCTACCTGTATGTAAAGAGCGAATGCAAGAGTGACATCAATTGTGTGTTGGGCCAGGGCTATGTCACAATCCTCCCTGAGGGCAGGCATCAAGCAGGAGAATCACATCACTGGGGGCTTTACCAGGGATGTTACAATCCCCTCCTGAAAGCAGGGCACAGGTAGAAGAGTGAGATCCCCTGGGTGCTGGGCCCAGATATGACAGACACAACAACGACTGGTTGCCGGGCCCAACGATATGTCAGAATCTTCCCTGTGGGCAGAATGCAGGCAAAAATACAGGGTTTTATCTCCTGCATGATGGATGCAGAAATACATCACAAAGCTGGGCACGGTGGCTCACAACTGTAATCCTAGCATTTTGGGAGGCCTAGGCAGGTGGATCACCTGATTTCAGGAGTTTGGGACCAGGCTGATCAACATGGAGAAACTCTGTCTCTACTAAAAATAGAAAATTAGCCGGGCATGGTGGCAGATGCCTGTAATCCCAGCTATTCGGGAGGCTGAGGCAGGAGAACCGCTTGAACCCGAGAGGCAGAGGTTGTGGTGAGCCAAGGTCGCGCCACTGCATGCCAGTCTGGGCAACAAGAACAAAACTCCATCTCAAAAAAACAAAAAACCAACAAAAAAACATCAAGAGGTCTCCTGTGGGAGGGACTCAGGCAGAAGCCTTCTAGCCCCTACGTGTTTGTCCCGGTTGTATGTTACAATATCCAAAATATAGCAGGTCTCAGGCAAATGAGGGGAGTCACATCACCTAGGTGCTGGGTCCGGTGATCTGTCACAATCTTTTCTTTTGGCAGGCCTTAAGCAGAAGAGAAGAGTCACATTACCTAGATAATGAATAAAGAGATGTTATAATATTTCCGTGGGAGCATCCATGCAGGGCAGTCACATCACCTTGGTGTTGGACTCAGAGACATGTTGCAACATGCAATGTATGCAGGTCCCAAGCAAAAGAGGAGAGTCATATCACCTAGGTTCTTGGTCCAGAAATATTTCACAATATTTCTGGAGGGGAGGGCCTAGGCAAAAAAGTCACATTACCTAAGTGAGAGGCCTAGAGATATGTCACAATGTCTCCTGCGGGTAGGGCTCATAAACAAGAAGAGAGTCACATAACCTAGGTGCTGGGCTCAGCTTTATGTTCCAATCATCCCAGTGGGAAGGGCCCAAGCATGAAAGAAGAGTCACATCACATAGGAGCTACGTCAAGCGATATATCACAATTGCCGCTGTGGACAAACCCCAGAAGAGGAGGCACATCATCTAGGTTATGGGTCCAAACATATATCACAGTGACTTGTGTGTGCAAGGACCAAGCAGAATAATTACATCACTGCTTGGTCCAGCGATAAATCACTCTATTCTGTGGGCATGGCCCAGGCAGTAGAGGAATGTCAAATCATGTCGGTAAAAGAGAGCATTTATCTGTGCTTTTCCCATAGGAGAGATTGCAGTGGGTCAATAGGTAGGTCACAATGCTTCCTGTGGTCAGGGTTCAGGCAGAGAACTCACATCATCTTGGTGCTGGGCATAGCAGTATGTCTCAATGCCTTCCAAGGGCACAGCCAAAGCTGTAACATCACCTTAGTGTTAGGCCCAGCAATATGTCATAATCTCCTTTTTCGGCAGAACCTAGAAAAAAGAAAAGTCACATCAGCTAGGTGCTGTACCCAACAATATGTCCCAATATCCCCTGTGAGTGGAGAACAGGCAGGAATAAAAAGTCACATTTCCTGGGTGATTGGTGAAGACATATATTACAATCCCCTCTGTAGACAGGTCCAGGATGAAGCGTTACATCACCTGGGTGTTGGACTCAGCAACGTTACAATGGCCTATGTGTTTAGGGCACAAACAAAAGAGTCACATAACATACACCCAGCAATATGTCACAATACACCTGTGGGCAGCACCAAGGCAGAGGAGGAGACTCATATCACCTGGGTGCAATGCCCAGTGATGTCACAATGACCCCTATGGGCTGTATCAAGGCAGAATAGAATCACATTACCAAGGGTCTAGGTCCAGTGATATGTCACTATGAGCTGGGCCCAGGAAAGAGACAAATAACTCAGATGCTGGGCCAAGGTGTATGTCACAATTACACTTGTCGAAAGGTCTTGTGACGACATTAACAATTACACGCTTGTCCTCAGTCAAGGGATGAGAGTCAACACCTCCTGCATGTTGGGTCTAAGTACAGGGGTCACAATCTCAGTGGTGGACTGGATTTGTGCAAGAACCTCAATTTCCTTTGCAAATTATGTGGCTTAGGCTGGGCATGGTGGCTTACACCTGTAATCCCAGCATTTTGGGAGGCCAAGGTGGGCGGATCACTAGAGGTCGCGAGTTCAAGACCAGCCTGACCAACATGGTGAAACCCCAGCTCTACTAAAAATACAAAAAATTAGCCAGTGGGGTGGTGGGCACCTGTAATCCCAACTACTCGGGAGAATCAGGCAGGAGAACAGCTTGAACCCAGGAGGCAGAGGTTGCAGTGAGTTGAGATCAGGCCACTGCACTCCAGCCTGGGTTACAAGAGTGAAACTTCATCTCTAAATTAATAAATAAAGCTCCATAGTGAAGTTACAGTCACAAAGGTGTGCTGAATTTTGATTAAAGAGTCACTAACCCAACTATGGACAAAATCCACAAATGAGAGTCAATTTTCCAACAATCAACTGCCTCCAAAAGTGAGGTTCAGAATCTCAAAAGTAGCGTGTGTTTATTTAAGTAAATGACAATCTTTGGTATTGACTGGGTGTGAATATGTTTCACAATCTCACCTGTGTGCTTGGCCCTGTCAGAGCACTCTCTTGTGGACTGTATATGGTGTGCATGAGAGTTGAAACCTGCTCTGAGAACTCTGCGCTGCTTTGGACCCATGATCTAACATGGTCCTAAGTCTAGCTATGACAGTCAACATCTCTCCAATTGGCTGGCTCCAGGGAGAAGAGTCCTCAGCCACCTATGAGCTGGGTTTAGAAATGAGTCACCATCTCAACTGTGGCCACATATGATATGTGAACACACATGTTCACATATGATAGTCACAATTTTAACTGTGGACTGCATCTGTGCATGAGAATTACGACCTCATCAGTGGGCTTTTACCATGTGTGAGGATGACAGTTCTAAAAACTGGTAGGGAGTGCTTCCATGAAACATGATCTAACCTGTTTGCTGGGTCCTATGATGACATGCTCTGTACACTGTACCATCCGAGTGCTTTATACAATATACGAGAGAGTGGTGATTCTCTACAAACTTCATGCAGAGAGGAGACCCGGGATTTTACTCCTTTTTCTAAGCCTAGCTGTGAGAGACAGTATCTCTTCTATTGGCTGGTATGAAGTATTAGAGTCATCATCAAACCTGTGAGCTGGGATGAGATACATGTTACCAACCAACTTGCTGGCAGAAAGCACCCAGGAGAGTCACATCACCTGGATGCTGGGCCAATGATATGTAAATTTTTTTCCCTGAGGGCTGTGAAAAGGCAGGACAGTCACATCATCTGGGTTTTCAACCAGTGGCATGTTACAATTTTCTCCTGAAAGTTATGCACATGCAGGAGAGACACATCACCTGGTGGCTGGGCCCTGCAGTGTGTCACAATCTTTCCTGAGGGCAGAGTGCAGGCAGAAAAGGCATCACATCTTTTATGTAATGGATGCAGATATATGTCACAAGAATCCCTGGGGACAGGGCTGAGGCAGGAGCCTCTCATTTTTTAGGTGTTTGGCCCAGTGAAATGCCACAATTCCCAAAATATGTGGTTGCTAGATAGAAGAGTCGCATCACCTAAGTTCTGGTTTCAGTGATATGTCACGATCTTTCCTTTTGACAGGGTTCAGGGGGGAGAGGAGTCATATCACTCAGGTGATGAACAAAAATAAATGTCCCAATAACCCATGCTCATGGTACATGTGAGAGAGCTGAATCACCCGTGTGTTGAACCCAGTGACATGTCAAAATACACAATTCATGCAGGGCCCAGGCAGGAGAAGATAGTATCTTCACCCAAGTGTCAAGCCCAGTGATACATCACAATACCTTCTGTGACAGAGTCCAAGCAGTGGGGAAGAGTCACATTACCTAGATGCTGAATCGAAAAATGTGTCACAAAAATCACTGAGCAGAGAGCCCAGGCAGGAGAGTCAAATTACCTAAATGAGGGGCTCAGAGATATGTTGCAATGACCTCTGTAGGTAGGACTCAGGAGAAACAGGAGAGTCACATTATCTAGGTGGTGAGTAAAGCTATATGACACAATCACCCAATTTGATAGACCCAGACAAAAGAAGAGAGTCACATCACATAAGTGCTGGGCCAAGTGATGTGTCACAATCCTCATTATAGACAGTTCCCAGGAAGAAAAGGAGAGTCACATCACCTAGGTGATTGGTCTAAAGATGTCACAATAAGCTGTGTGGGCTGGGATCATGAAGAAGAATCGAATCACTTGTATGTTGAGCCTAGCGATAAGTCACTCTCTTTTCTGTGGGCATAGACCAGGCAGGGGAGGAGAGTCATAATATCTAAGTGCTGGAGCCAGAGATAGGTCACAACCTCTACTATTAGCAAAGCCCAGGTAAGAAAAGAGTCACCGGGCAGTGGCTCATGCCTGTAATCCCAGCACTTTGGGAGGCCAAAGCGGGCAGATCACCTAAGGTCAGGAGTTCGAGACCAGCCTGACCAACATGGAAGAACCCCTCTCTACTAAAAATATAAAAAATTAGCTGGGCGTGGTGGTGGGCACCTGTAATCCCAGCTACTTGGGAGGCTGAAGCAGGAGAACTGCTTGAACCCGGGAGGCGGAGGTTGCAGTGAGCCAAGATTGTGCCACTGCACTCCAGCCTAGGCAACGGTGCAAGACTCTGTCTTAAAAAATAAATAAATAAATAAATTTAAAAAAAAAAAAAAAAAAAAAAAAAAAGCTCTACTATGTACTAAATATTTGACAAAATATTCTTTTTTTTTTTTTTTTTTGAGACAGAGTTTCACTCTTGTTGCCCAGGCTGGCAGGCTGGAGTGCAATGGTATGATCTTGGCTCACTGCAACCTCTGCCCCTAGGGTTCAAGCGATTCTCCTGCCTCAGCCTCCCCAGTAGCTGAAACTACAGGCGCCTGCCACCACACCCAGCTAATTTTTGTATTTTTAGTAGAGATGGGGTTTCACGATGTTGGCCAGACTGGTCTTGAACTCCTGACCTTGTGATCCACCCGCCTCAGCCTCCCAAAGTGCTGGGATTACAGGCGTGAGCCACTGTGTCTGGCCCAGGGACGCATATTAAACAGCGACAAATATTATTACTTCTCATAAATTATTTTGTTGTATTGTTCATTAATATGTAAAAAATTGCTAGGATAAAATTTAGTATATAGTCAATATAGTCCAAGAAAGATTGTTGCCAGGCATGGTGGCTCATGCTTGTAATCTCAGCAATTTGGGACTCCAAAGGAGGAGGATCACTTAAATTGAGGAGTTCAGGACCAGCCTCACCAACATGGTGAAATGTCTCTATCAAAAATACAAAATTAGCCAGACTTTGTGGTGCGTACCTGCAATCCCAGCTACTCAAAAGGCTGAGACAGGAGATCACTAAAACCTGGGAGCCAGAGGTTGCAGTGAACCCAGATCGCACCACTGCACCCCATCCTGGGTGACAGATGACTCAGTCTCAAAAAGAAAACAAAGATTTTTGCCATTCTTGCTATAATGCTATAAACCTGCAAATCCTATAAAACTCTCAATTTCATATTCTCCATGAATTATTACAGGTACACACCTGTAATCCCAGCTACTCAAAAAGCTGAGACAGAAGTATTGCCACCGCACTCCAGCGTGAGGAATAGGCGAGACTTTTTCTAAAAAAATAAATAAATAACAAAAAAAATAATGCAGAAACAAAAGACCAACCCCGGATCTCTTGAATGAGAATCTGCATTTCAAGAAGATCTCCAGTTCATTGTTGCACACGACACAATTTGCAAAGTATGCTTCTAAATCACTGACTTTGCTGAGAATTATACACAGCTGATTCTGGATGATTTAAAATAGCACTCAGGCTGGCGTGGGGGCTCACGCCTGTAATCCCAGCACTTTGGGAGGCCGTGGTGGGCAGATCATGAGGTCAAGAGATCAATACCATCCTGGCCAACATGGTGAAACCCTGTCTCTACTAAAAATACAAAAATTAGCTAGGTGTGCTGGCCTGCGCCTGTAGTCTCAGCTACTCGGGAGGCTGAGGCAGAAGAATGGCTTGAACCCAGGAGGCAGATGTTGCAGTGAGCCAAGATCATACCACTGCATTCCATCTGGCAACAAAACTAGACTTTGTCTCAAACAAACAAAAAAATACATAAATACAATAAATAAAAAAAATATAAAAAATTAGCCAGGCGTGGTGGTACACATGTAATCCCAGATACTCGGGAGGCTGAGGTGAGAGAATTGCCTGAACCTGGGAGGCGGAGGCTGCAGTGAGCTGAGACTGTGCCACTGCACTCCAGCCTAGGCAACAGGGCAAGACCTCGCCTCAAGAAAACCAAACAAACAAAAAAAATCACCAGGCTGACTTCTGCGTAAAATATTCCCTGATCTAGCATCTACTTTCACCACGTTCTATCCCTCCCCTTCCCAGTTTTTTTCTGACCTTGTTTTCTCTTCTTTATGAAAGTCCTTTTCTCTCTAACCTTTAAAATTCTCCAACATCTTATAGTTGGTGCTTTCCCCTTGTTGCAATACTACTTTAAAATTAAGTAAATTCATTAGCTGGGCATGATGGCAGGTGCCTGTAATCCCAGCTACTTGGGAGGTTGAGGCAGGAGAATTGCTTGAACCCAGGAGGCAGAGGTTGCAATGAGCTGAGATCGTGCCATTGGACTCCAGCCTGGGGAACTCAGCAAAATACCATTTCAAAAAAAAAAAAAAAAAAAAATTAAGCAACTTCTTGCCAAGCACAGTGGCTCACACCTGTAATTTTAGCACTTTGGGAGGCTGAGATGGGTGGATCACCTGAGGTCCAGAGTTTGAGAACAGCCTGGCCAACATGGTGAAACCCCATCTCTACTAAAAATACCAAAATTAGCCGGGCATCGGGGCGCCCGTTTGTAGTCCCAGCTACTAGGGAGGGGAGACTGTGGCGGGAAGATCGCTTGAATATGGGAGACAGAGGTTGCAGTGAGTCGAGATTGCACCACTGTACTACATCCTGGGTGAGAGAATGAGACTCAAAAAAATTAAGAGACTTCTTACCTAAATCTAAATTTGTCATATTTTACAAAATCTAGAAACAACCTCAGAACAACAACTCTATTCCCAGAAAGAGCTTCCCAACCCCACTTCTGTGCCAATCCCAACTGTATCTGCCTGTGGATTTCAAGGTTTTCAGGGCTCCGCGGCTTCTCTAAGTATAAATGCTCTGTCTCTGGCTATTGTGAGCAGGCTGGGACATCTGTAGAGGAGGCTTTCGGGCAGAACCGGCCGCTCCTTCAATGATCTCCCTTTACAGGCAAAACTATACTTAGCTTGGAGTCACTGAGTTCAGGCTTCTATTTACCAGTCAGGGTTACTCACTTAGCTTTAAATAAGAAAATGAACAATGTATGGCCAGGCACAGTGGCTCAATGCCTGTAATCCCACCACATTGGGAGGCCAAGGCAGGAGGATCACTTGAGGTCAGGAGTTCAAGACCATCCTGGCCAATATGGTGAAACCCTGTCTCTACTAGAAATACAAAAATTAGCTGGGCATGGTGGCATGCGCTTGTAATCCCAGCTATCCATAAGGCTGAGGCACGAGAATCCCTTGAAACCGGGAGGCACAGGTTGCCATGAGCCAAGATCACATCACTGCACTCCAGCCTGGGCGATAGAGCAAGACTCAGTCTCAAAAAAAAAAAAAAAAAAAAAAAGTCAAAAAACAAAAATGACCAATATTTCAAGAAAAGATTAAAATCACTCCAACACAGTTTATGGAATATTTTAAGGAAATTGTAAGACTTAAATTTTCTACTACAATATAAAAAGCTTAAGTAAGGTTGGGCACAGTGGCTCACACCTGTAATCCCTGCACTTTGGGAAGCCAAAGCGGGTGGATCACCCGAGGTCAGGAGTTCAAGACCAGCCTGGCCAACATGATGAAACCCCATCTCTACTAAAATATAAAAATCAGCCGGGCATGGTGGCAGGTGCTTGCAATCCCGGCTACTCAGGAGGCTGAGGTAGGAGAATCACTTGAACCTGGGATGCAGAGGTGCAGTGAGCCGAGATTAGAATACTGCACTCCAGCCTGGGCAACAAGAGTGAAACTCCATCTCTGCCAGGCATGGTGGCTAACACCTGTATAATCCCAGCACGTTGGGAGGCGGAGGCGGGCAGATCACAAGGTCAGGAGATCGAGACCATCCTGGCTAGCATGGTGAAACCCTGTCTCCACTAAAAATACAAAAAAAAATTAGCCGCGTGTGGTGGCGGGCACCTGTAGTCCCAGCTACTTGAAAGGCTGAGGTAGGAGAACGGTGTGAACCCGGGAGGCAGAACTTGCAGTAAGCTGAGATCACACCACTGCACTCCAGCCTGGGAGACAGAGCCCTGTCGCTCCAAAAAAAAAAAAAAAAAAAAAAGGTTGAGAAGGAACTTTTTAACTGTTTACACACTTGTTCATTTTTATGTCATTGGGGGAGGACCCCTCAATATATTTCAGAGTCAACGGGTAACATTTTTTTTTTTAATAATTTTTTTTGAGACTGAGTCTTGCTCTGTCACCCAGGCTGCAATGCAGTGGCGTGATCTCGGCTCACTGCAATCTCCACCTCCCGGGTTCAAGCAATTCTCCTGCCTCAGCCTCCTGCGTAGCTGGGACAACAGGTGCCCGCCACCATGCCTGGCGAATTTTTGTATTTTTAGTAGACACAGGGTTTCACCATATTGGCTAGGCTGGTCTCAAACTCCAGACTTTGTGATCCATCCACCTCCACCTGCCAAAGTGCGGGGATTACAGGCATGAGGCACCATGCCCAGGTTTTTGTTTTGTTTTGTTTTTTAAGATGGAGTCTTGCTCTATTGCCCAAGCTGGAATGCAGCGGCGATCTTGGCTCACTGCAACCTCCGCCTCCCGGGCTCAAGCAATTCTCTCGCCTCAGCCTCCTGAGTATCTGGGATTACAGGCACACGCCACAATGCCCAGCTAATTTTTTGAATTTTTAGTAGAGACAGAGTTTCACCATGTTGGCCAGGCTGCAAATAATTTTTTACTCTGGGGCTGGGTGCAGTGGCTCATGCCTGTAATCCCAGCTACTCTTGAACCTGGGAGGCGGAGGTTGCAGTGAGCCGAGACTGCACCACTGCACTCTAGCCTGGGTGACAGAGTGAGATTCAGTCTCAAAAAAAAAAAAAAAGAGTATACTCTGCACCAGCAGCGTTAACACAAAAAAAGGTTGTATTAAACCCTGACACCCACTCAAATGTCACCTCCTCTATAAAGCCCTCTTTGATTTCCCTCTATGTCAGTGGCACAATTGATCACTATTACCATTCAGCTCCTCAATACAAGTCTTTTTATTTACAAGTATTATTCTCCAGAATAAATTAATCATTTACACCTATCCATGCCAATGAACTATAAACTCCTGTAGGGCAGGTATGTCGAACCCTGTTCATCTGTGTAATCCAAATGTCTTATACATAATAGATGTCATATGCAAAAAAATCAAAATGCTGTCAGGGAATTATTGGAAAAGCTACCAAATTCTTTTAAGTTCAAGTGGTATTTAGTTTTCTATTCCTGTGTTAGTTTGCTAAGAATCATGGCTTACGGCTCCATCCACATTCCTGCAAAGGATACGATCTCATTTTTTTTTATGGGTGCACAGTGGCATGGAGTATATGTACAACATTTTCTTTATCCAGTCTATCACTGATAGGCATTTAGGTTGATTCCATGTCTCTGCTATTGTGAATAGTGCTGCAATGCACATACGCATGCATGTGTCTTTATAATAGAATGATTCACATTGCTTTGGGTAAATACTCAATAATGAATTGCTGGGTCAAATGGTATTTCTGTCTTTAGGTCTTCAAGGAGTTGCCACACTGTCTTCCATAATGGTTGAACTAATTTACACTCCCACCAACAGTGCATAAGAGTTCCTTTGTGAAAAAATAATTTTAATTTTCTAAGTGGTTAGCTTTTTAGACAAATGGTATACAAGGAAATTTTCCACAGGCCTAGGCCATCCAGCTGCTCTTCTGAGAGGCTACACTCTTACTCTTCAGGCTGTCCTCTAAGAGATGATCCAGGGGATGATAATCATTAGACACTCCAAGAGATACGGCCACTGTGGGCATCTTGGGTTATCCCAGACAGTTCTGAAACTCATGATCAAGAAAAGACTAGAGGGCTGCTGTAAAGGGCCCTGTAATTTCTCCAAAGCAAACCTTCAACCCAAATATGTACTAATAAGGTGTGTGTGCCTAAGGAAGATAAAAGGCGGAGAGGCGCAGAGATTTTTTTTTTTTTTAACAGTGGAGTTCCAGAGGAACTCCCGCCTGGGCAATACGAGTGCAACTCCGTCTCAAAAAAAAAAAAAAAACCTGTTTACAGACAGAAAACAAATATTTAAAAACCTGCCATTCACTGCTGTGTAAAAACATAATTAACAATTAAAACACTGTGTTTGAAATGTACAATAAAGGACAAATAGTTGATAGTGTTGTAAATTGGAGAGAGGAAGTTGTCCTCATTTCCTACATTTGAGAATGTAGGAACGAAAGTGGAAATTTATAATTTCCTGAGTTAAGCTAGGAGAAAAGGTGGATTTGAAGTCCTCTTTGCCATACATTAGGAAGTCACCGAGGAAACCAGTCCTCCTGTGGAGTGTTAAGATAATTAAAAAGCAGGAAATTAGACTGAAGTGGCTCTAGTAACCTGTGTTCATAAGTAAAAAAAAACCTAACTCGATTTCTTACAAATTACTATTTTTAGGCAGAAACAAAATTCAGGCTTAACCAATCATAAACCTGCAATTAACTTCTGATTACATAACCAGGAAATTTCCACCTGAATCATACAAATAAGATGACTACATAACTGTAACCACTTTTTGAATTTGGTTTGCCTTCTCACACGCCCTTCATAAAACCCTTTCCTTTATGCCGCTCAGGTGGGCCACATATTATGACTGGGTGCTTTCCATTTCACCAATCACTGCTCAAATAAACTCGTTAACGTTTTAACACTGACTCCCTTTAATACTTAATAGAAGAGGCTGGGCGCGGTGATTCATGCTTGTAATCTTAGCACTTTGGGAGGCCATGGCGGGCGGATCACTTGAGGCCAGGAGTTCCAGACCAGTTTCCACCATGGTGAAACCACTTCTCTACTAGAAACACAAAAATTTGCCAGGCGTGGTGGCGCAGGTCTGAATCCCTGCTTCTCGCGTGTGCTGAGGTACGGGAATCGCTTGAGCCTAGGAGGCGGAGGTCGCAGCGATCACGCCATTGCACTTCCAGCCTGGCTGACAGAGCAAGACTCCGTCTCAAACAAAATGTTTAAAAAAAGAGACTGGGAGTCTCACCTGCCGCAGCTCCTCCCACGCACACACCGAGTCAGGATTCTGCCCTGATGACCCGCCTGGCATCCCTGAACAATCCGGGAAATACTCGGGGCTGCGCGCAGAGCTGCCCAGGGAGCTCCAGACAGGGCGCCGCACAGTCGGGTCGCGGCGAGACGCCGGGGTCCCGGCTACGGGCCCAGCCGCCATCTTACGGCGAGAGGGACCTAGGGTGGAGCTGCGCCAGCGGGGACTCTGGTGGGCGACCCGGGAGCGGACTGTGGGGAGGCCGGTACCACCGCTCTCCCCTCTCGGGATGCCCAACCCCGCACACTCACCTTTTCCCATCTTCCAGGATGTCCTGGCATCTTAACTGTGCGTCTCCCAGAACCTGCAGATAACAGGGCAACAGATTGTGACAGTCACCGGGCGCTCCCGAGGTGGAGGATGAAGAACAGCAGAGACCGATCCCAAGCTCTGGCGCCAGCGAGGTACAAAAGCCCCACCAAATGCCGGAAGCCACGCCCTCCTCTCCAACTGGGCGGCTCCCGCGCCAGCGCCACTGATTGGATAAAGCACCAGCACTCTCTCCATACCACCCCCCTCCTCTCAGCATTAGTGCATTTTACGGATAGGAAAACAGGCTGAAGTAGGTAGGGGAACGTGCACAGGGAATTACAGCTAATTAAGAAGTGAGCTGAGACTTGAGATGCACTTGCTCTTTCCCTTACCTGGGTCGGCTTGTATAATGCATCTTATTTACTACTTAAGGGTAAGAAAAGAACATTTGGACTGTGGTTTGTTTGTTTTGTTTTGTTTTGGTACCTAGTTTCGCTCTTATTACTCCAGGCTGGAGTGCAATGGTGCGATCTTGGCTCACTGCAATCTCCGTCTCCCGGGTTCAAGCGATTCTCCTGCCTCACTGCCTCAGCCTCCCGAGTAACTGAGATTGCAGGCATGCCCTGCTACTTTTTTTTTTTTTTTTTTTTTTTTTTTTTTTTTTTTTTGAGACGGAGTCTCGCTCTGTCTCCCCGGCTGGAGTGCAGTGGCCGGATCTCAGCTCACTGCAAGCTCCGCCTCCCGGGTTTACGCCATTCTCCTGCCTCAGCCTCCCGAGTGGCTGAGACTACAGGCGCCCGCCACCTCGCCCGGCTAGTTTTTTGTATTTTTTTTTAGTAAAGACGGGGTTTCACCCTGTTAGCCAGGATGGTCTCGATCTCCTGACCTCGTGATCCCCCCGTCTCGGCCTCCCAAAGTGCTGGGATTACAGGCTTGAGCCACCGCGCCCGGCCTACTTTTTGTATTTTTAATAGAGACCGGGTTTTGCTGTGTTGGCCAGGCTGATCTCGAACTCCTCACCTCAGGTGATTTGTCCGCCTCAGCCTCCCAAAGTGCTCAGATTACAGGCGTGAGCCACCGTGACCGGTCCACGTTTCTTTAACAACTTTTTAATCATTTTGATAATGCAGGAAAGACCTTCATCCCATCCCTGGACCCCTCTCTCACCATGCTGTACCACACTGCTGACCACATCGTGGGATGACCATTAGGAATGGGGTGGGGGTGGGGGACAGCTGAGGCTGAGAATGGTTAAGAAAGAATTATGTTACCCCAATTTGTTCATCTTAGAAAGGCTCCTCAATTATTCCGTGTGAAGTGGCTATTCCAGGGTAACTGCCCTGACTGCGCTGCATCTCAGTCTGACTTCTCTTTTTTAAAATCACTGGATTACTCTCACTAACGGGGGTATTTCATTTTCTATTTGAAAATGGCCAACTGTCCTTTGTGGGTGTCCTGATTTGATTTGCTAGTTTAGACCCTGGTGGTAGGAGTGAGGAAATATTGAGACACATCAGAACACCTTATTCTCAGTTAGAGAATATACAGGAATTTCTTAACATCTAACGGTTTTCTCAATACCCATTATATTTAACAGTGATAGCTTACAGGGCAGGAAGGGGACACAGAGGACACAATCTTAGAAGTTAATTAGGTCATACAATTTTTTGTTTTGCTTTGTTTTTGGAGACAAGGTCTCACTTTAGTGCCCAGGCTGAAGTGCAGTGGCACAACCATAGCTCATAATTCAGTTGTAACAGTTCTTTAAAAAATATTTTTGGCTGGGTTTGATGGCCAACACCTGTAATCGAAACACTTTGGAAGACCATGGTGGAATGATTGCTTAAGCCCAGGAGTTCAAGACCAGTCTGGGCAATGTAGTGAGACTCAGTCTCTAGAAAAATTTTAAAAATTGGCCTTGTATGATGTTGCATGCCTATAGTCCAAGCTACTCGAGAGGCTGAGGTGGAAGGATCACTGGAGGTTGAGGCTGCAGTGACCTATCATTCGGCCTCTACACTCCAGCCTGGGTGACAGAGTGAGACCTGTATGTGTACACACACACATACACACATACATATATACACACACACACATATACACCCTATATATATAATCAAAATAATATATGTTTAAAGAAATTTAAGCACAGAAAAAAAGTGAAAGACCATTGTGGGGAATGTGATAAAAGGTGAGTGTGGCTCCTACAGTTCAGTGAGATTTGTTTTTCCATCTTGAGGAACTGCCCTCCCACACTGAAACTACAACCCAGAACATGGCAATTCTCACACGGTTTATACTTTGCCCAAACACAGCTGAAGGAGGCCAACATCGTCGTTTGTGACATGGAAGTCTATTCTCCACTGAGACCTTTTAAACATGTTATTGTCAGCCGGGCGCAGTGGCTCACGCCTGTAATCCCAGCACTTTGGGAGGCCAAGGTGGGCGGATCACCTGAGGTCAGGAGTTCGAGACCAGCCTGACCCAAACGGAGAAACCCCATCTCTACCAAAAATACAAAATTAGCCAGGCTTGGGGGCACATGCCTATAATCCCAGCTACTTGGGAAGGCTGAGGCAGGAGAATCGCTTGAACCTGGGAGGTGGAGGTTGCGGTGAGCTGAGATTACGCCATTGCACTCCAGCCTGGGTAACGAGAGCGAAACTCCATCTCAAAAAAAAAAAAAAAAAAGTTACTGTCTTCCTGAGTGCGGTGGCTCACGCCTGTAATCCCAGCACTTTGGGAGGCCAAGGCAGGCAGATCACCTGAGGTCAGGAGATCAAGACCATCCTGGCTAACAAGGTGAAAACCCATCTCTACTAAAAATACCAAAAAGTAGTCGGAGTGGTGGCACGTGCCTGTAATCCTAGCTACTTGGGAGGCTGAGGCAGGAGAATCGCTTGAACCTGGGAGGTGGAAGTTGCAGTGAGATCATGCCATTGCACTACAGTCTGGGCAACAAGAGCAAAACTCCGCCTAAAAAAAAAAAAAAAAGTTATTGTCTTAAGCCCTCTTCCTTCTAATAAAGTCTATAAAAATACACACATATAAGCCTGAAACTACTATAAATAAAAATCAGGTTTTTAAAATCCCATAAATAAACAAGCAAACACGGCCGGGCACGGTGGCTCAAGCCTGTAATCCCAGCACTTTGGGAGGCCGAGATGGGCGGATCACAAGGTCAGGAGATCGAGACCACCCTGGCTAACATGGTGAAACCCCGTCTCTACTAAAAAGTACAAAAAACTAGCCGGGCGCGGTGGCGGGCGCCTGTAGTCCCAGCTACTCGGGAGGCTGAGGCAGGAGAATGTCGTAAACCCGGGAGGTGGAACTTGCAGTGAGCTGAGATCCGGCCACTGCACTCCAGCCTGGGCGACAGAGCCAGACTTGTCTCAAAAAAACAAACAAACAAACAAACAAACAAAAAAACAAGCAAACACAAAAACAGTCACTTTGAGGAGACTGTGGGATGGAGGGGGTTAGGAGGCTGTCCACGTCACCTCCAGGCCCCATGTGGAGGAGGGGATGGAGTCTAGGAAGACCCTGGCTAGTCACTTGTTCTGACTGGGCTTTCCCCCGCTGCCCCACTCCACACTTTGCTAACCATTTTCTGGGAAGAGCTTAGGAACCTCTTGTGCCCTAGTGAGGCAGGGCTTCCCCTCACAGGGTATTGGCGAGGAGGCATTCTGAGACTCTGTGGGAAGCTAGCACAGTGCTTGACAAGTACCTGTGGGAACTGTCATCCTCTGTAACTACCATGTGGCCTTGGAGTGTTCAGATGGCCTGACCTGGCCTGGGGCTTGGCGGAGCTGTTTGAGGGTCAACTGCTTTAGCTTCCACTCTCTCCTCAAAGTGGCTGTTTTTGTGTCTGCTTATTTATGTTTTTTAAAAACCTAATATATAAACACAAAGTGCAGCTGGAGATGCCAAGGCTCAGGGTCTAGAGCTGTGACGCTTGGACTTGCTTGTTGGCCTGTGACCAGGTGAACTCTGGGTGTAAGGTGGTTCCCACCCTGGATCTACAATCCCCACCTCCTCTCCCAGGCTCTGAGTAACCAACACAAGGCAGTGCTAGAGAGAGGGTGAGTGACAGGCATCAAGCCCATCCAGGAAGATTTGAATGCCATCTGGGCTGGGGCTGTTGGGGGTAGGGACTATGACTGCCTTGGCTTGTCATTGCCCCACCCACAGATGTGCCTGCCCTGTGGTGCTTCACCAGCAGCCAGCTGTCCATGGCCCTAAGCCTGTCTTACCATGCCTGCTTCCTCATGCTGTTCATGTTTTAAAAAAAAAAAAAAAAAAAAAAAATCCTAGCCGGGCACAGTAGCTCACACCCATAATCCCAGCACTTTGGGAGGCTGAAGCGGGCGGATCACAAGGTCAGGAGATCAAGACCATCCTGGCCAACATGGTGAAACCCCGTCTCTACTAAAAACACAAAAATTAGCTGGGTGTGGTGGTGTACACCTGTAATCCCAGCTACTCGAGAGGCTGAGGCAGGAGAATTGCTTGAACCAGGGAGTCTGCGTCAGAGGTTGCAGTGAGCCGAGATCGTGCCACTGCACTCCAGCCTGGCAATAGAGCGAGACTGCGTCTCAAACAAAACAAAACAAAACCAAACCATCCTGAGATGGTGCTGCTGGATGTGAGTGCTGGAAAGGGGGAGGCACCTTTGTCCTAGGGAATTAGGAGCTGACAAGATACCTCCTGAGCGCCCCGCAGAACAAGTTGGGGGTGGTGCTGCACTAAATGATGCCCCCCCGGAAGATGTATTTGCATTGGTTCAATGAATATACAATGCAGAGGCCTAAATGAAGATATGTGAATGGTGAATGTGGACATCAGTTTGCAGCTGGGAAACAGGTGCCTCTCATTCTCCCCAGTAAGTGTGGAATGTGTCCATGCCCATGAGTGTATAGATCTGGCCTTCTTAACTTGTACACGACTCTAGGTCAGTTCTGAGTGAATGACGTGCAGACGAGATTTCTCGTCATAAGTAAGTTTGACATTGTGGCTGCTGCTTTTGCTGCCACCATCCCTAAGACCAACCTGGCTTAAAGTCCAGGCTTTAGGTCAAAACAATGGAGGGCTTCCTGTGTTCTGGGATGGGAAGTTGGAGATCTGTGGTAGGGCTGGGAGTTGGGGTACACTTTAGTTGTGTGCAGAATGAGAGCTGCAGTGGTTTTATGAATCGTGATTAGCCTGACCTGGTTTTAGCTCTCGGTGGGGGAAGGAATCGGCAGTGGTGGTTCCCCAGATATCCATGTGACCAGCCGTGCCCTTCCTGCCCTCAGACCCAGCAAAAAGTACCACCACAGACTCTGACTTGCCTCCCTCCTCCCTGCACCCCAGATGGGAATACCTTGGAGGCTACAATCTGAATGTGTTATTCTCCCCATTTTAACTGTACCTGCCTAACACAGTGAGGGGAGTGAGTATGGGCAGGATGAGGGACCTGAGGAGAAACCAGAGTGGAATCATAAATCCTTGGGAAAAGTTAAAGATACAGGAGTGGGCTGGGCTCAGTGGCTCATGCCTATAATCCCAGCACTTTGGGAGGCTGAGGCAGGCAGATCACCTGAGGTCAGGAATTCAAGACTAGCCTGGGCAACCCGGTGAAACCCCATCTCTACTAAAAATACAAAAATTAGCTGGGCACGGTGGCACACACCTATTGTCCCAGCTACTTGAGTGGCTGATGCAGGACAATTGCTTGAACCCGGGAGGCAGAGGTTGCAGTGAGCCGAGATTGTGCCACTGGGTTCCAGCCTGGGTGACAGAGCAAAACTCTGTCTCAAAAAGAAAAAAAAAGTTTGGTCTATCTCTCAAAATTGAGAAGATGACCAATAGGGAGAAACTGTTAAATTAATTATATCCTAAAGCTGCCCCCTTTCCTGTTTAATTTTAGCGAGTCACATAGATTCATTAAAACATCAGTTTTTCTTTTTCCAGGTTAAATTCATGACAGTGAATATTTTTGTTGTATATCCTGTGATTTTTATTTCTGAGTTTCATGCTAAATTTTATGAGATAAAACTTGAGGCCAGGCACGGTGGCTTATGCCTGAAATCCTAGCACTTTGGGAGTCTGAGGCTGGCGAATTGCCTGAGCTCAGAAGTTCGAGACCAGCCTGGGCAACACGGTGAAACCCCGTCTTTACTAAAATACAAAAGAATTAGCCGGGCATGGCGGTGTGTGCCTGTAGTCCCATCTACTTGGGAGGCTGAGTCAGGAGAATTGCTTGAACCTGGGAGGCGGAGGTTGCAGTGAGCTGAGATTACACCACTGCACTCTAGCCTGGATAACAGAGCGTGACTCCATCTCAAAAAAAAAAAAACACAAAAAACAAAAAACTTGGTACCTCCCAGAAATGTTCACATATGACTAATTGTTTACTACATAATTTTTCATGAAAATAGTGCAATAATACATTTATTGTCTGAAAGGAATAGATGCTTTTGCTTTCCTTGTTGAGGTCTGAAATATAAGCACCTTAAAATTTCCTTTTGGCAGGGCACAGTGGCTCATGCCTGTAATCCCAGCACTTTGGGAGGCTGAGGCAGGCAGATCACGAGGTCAGGAGATAGAGACCATCCTGGCTGACACGGTGAAACCCCGTACTAAAAATACAAAAAATATTACCTGGGTGTGGTGGCATGCACCTGTAGTCTCAGCTGCTCAGGAGGTGAGAGGCAGGAGAATCACCTGAACCCAGGAGGTGGAGGTTGTAGTGAGCTGAGATCGTGCCACTGCACTCCAGCCTGGACAACAGAGCAAGATTCCGTTTCAAAAAAAAAAAAAGAATTCCTTTTTTTTACATGAACATAGTGTTTGAGTAATTATGCTGGATTTTTCTTTTTTTTTCTTTTTTTTTTTTGAGACAGAGTCTTGCCCTGTCACCCAGGCTGGAGTGGAGTGGTACGATCTCGGCTCACTGCAAGCTCTGCCTCCCCAGTTCATGCCATTCTCCTGCCTCAGCCTCCCATGTAGCTGGGACTACAGGCACCAGCCACCACGCCTGGCTAATTTTTTGTATTTTTTTTTAGTAGAGACAGGGTTTCACCGTGTTGGCCAGGATGGTCTCGATCTCCTGACCTCGTGATCCACCCTCCTCGGCCTCCCAAAGTGCTGGAATTACATGCGTGAGCCACTGTGCCTGGCCCGTGCTGTATTTTTAAACACTTTCAAAAACCAAGTGAATAGCTGGGCACGGTGGCTCATGCCTGTAATCCCACCACTTTGAGAGGCTGAGGCAGGCGGATCATCTGATGTTAGGAGTTCAAGACCAGTCTGGCCAACACAGTGAAACCCCATCCCTACTAAAAATACAAAACTTAGCCGGGCATGGTGGCAGGTGCCTGTAATCCCAGCTACTTGGGAGGCTGAGGTGGGAGAATCGCTGGAACCTGGGAGGTGGTGGTTGCGGTAAGCTGAGATTGTGCCACTGCACTCCAGCCCGGGCAAAAGAGTGGGGCTCTATCTCAAAAGAAAAAAAAAGAAGAAGAAGAAGAAAAAAAATCTCTCTCTCTGATTGTCACACCCAGTCTGGAGTGTGACAAAAACAAAACTAACAGGTCAAATTCAGCATGCAGGAAGAAGCACAGGAAAATAGAGAAAAGAAAAAGGAAGAAAAACAACACCAAGTTACTCTAAGTACTGTGGAAATAAACTGAAAGTGAGGTTAGAAAAAAAAAGAAAGGAAAAAGTCCAAGTAGTTCCAGGTGCTTAGGAAGCCAGGAAGACCACTTGGCTGAGACTGGAGAGATTGAGGCTGCAGTAAATCATGATTGCATCTCTCTGCTGGGTCTAAACAATACTGCCACTGTCAAGGGCCATCTGGTTGACCTTGCCGCTGGAGAGAGCCATCTGGTTGACCTTAGACATGGCAAACTGGCAGTTGAGTCGAATCTTCAGAGTCAATACCTGTCTCAAAATAAACAAAATAAGTACAGTAAATATTTAACAATAACAAAGAAATAATAACAATATCAAACACCAATAAATACATAAGTGGGAGTGAAGAAAGGTAAAAGGTAATATCACAATTAAGATGTTCTCTCTCTCTTTCTCTCTCTCACTCTCACTCCGTTTGTCACACCCAGGCTGCAGTATGCCAAAACAAACAAACAAACAAACAAAAAACAAAAGGTCAACTTCAGTGTGCCAGAAAAAGTGTAGGAAAATAGAGAAAAGAACATAGGAGAAAAACAGCGGCAAGTCACTCTAAGTACTGTGGAAAGAAACTGAAAGTGGGGTTAGTAAAAAAAGAAAGAAGAAGGTCCAAGTAGTCCCAGATACTTGGGAGGCAGAGATGGGAAGACCACTCGGGTGAGACCGGAGAGATCGAGGCCACAGTGAATCACAAGTGCATCTCTCTGCTGGATCTGAACAGGCCTGCTATCAGCGAGAGCCATCTGGTTGGCCTCAGTCATGGCAAACTTGCGGCAAAGTCCAACCTCTGTGGCTGACATCTGCCTCATATATACAAAAAAGAAAACAGTAAATATTTAAAAATAACCAAGAATTGATAACAAACAACATTAAAGACCAAGAAATAAACAAGTGGGAGTGAACAAAAGTAAGAGGTAATTAATATCACAATTAAGATCTTCTCTCTCTCTCTCTCTCTCGCTAAGAGGTAATTAATATCACAATTAAGATCTTCTCTCTCTCTCTCTCTCTCGCTTTGTCACACCCAGGCTGGAGTGTGACAACAAAAAACTAAAAGGTCAAATTCAGCATGCAGGAAGAAGCATAGGAAAATAGAGAAAAAAGAAAAACAACAGCAAGTCACCCTAATTACTGTGGAAACAGTCTGAAAGTGGGGCTGATAAAAAAAAGGAAAAAGGTCTGAGTAGTCCCAAGTACTCAAGAAGCCGAGATGGGAAGACCACTCAGGCGAGACTGGGGAGGTCTACCTTGCAGTGACAATGGCATCCCTCTGCAGGACTTGAATGGTACTGCTGCCAGCAAGAGCCATCTGGTCAACCTTAGACATGGCAACCTGGTGGCCAATTCCAGCGCTGATGGCCAACATCTGTCTTGAAATAAATAAACAATAAAACCAATGGTAAATATTTAACAGAAACAAAGAAATATTAACCAACAATAATAAGACCAATGAACAAAAAAGTGGAAGTGAACAAAAGTAAAAGGTAATTAGTATCACAATTGATTGTTGTCTCTCTGTCTCTGTCCATCTCTGTCTGTCTGTGTCTCTGTCTCTCTGTTTCTATCTGTGTCTCTTTCTTTTTGTCACTCTGTCTCTCTCTCTCCCTTGATTTCCCTCCAAGCACTGTGGAAGCAAACTGAAATGGGGCTAGGAAAAAAACAAGGAAGTACGTCCGAGTAGTCCCAGGTACTTGAGAAGCCAAGATGAAGAGACCAATTGGGTGAGACTAAGGAGATCGAGGCCACAGTGAAACACAACCGCATCCCTCTGCTGGAGCTGAACAGGGCTGCTGCCAGTAAGCCATCTGGTCGACCTTAGACATGGCAAGCTGGTGGCCAGTTCTAATGCTCCTGGCCAACACGTGTTTCAAAATAAATAAACAGTAAAACTAACGGTAAACATTTAACAGTAACAAAGAAATAATAACAAACAATAATAACACCAATATTTAAATAAGTGTAAGTGAACAAAAGTAAAAGGTGATAATATCACAATTAATTGTTGTCTCTCTCTCTGCCTCTCTGTCTCTATCTGCCTGTGTCTCTTTCTCTTTGTCTCTCTGTCTCTCTCCCTCAATCTCCCTCTGAGTACCGTGGAAGCAAACTGAAAGTGGGGCTAGAAAAAAAAAAAAAAAAGGCCGGGCACAGTGGCTCACGCCTGTAATCCCAGCACTTTGGAAGACCAAGGAGGGCAGATAACGAGGTCAGGAGATGGAGACCATCCTGGCTAACATGGTGAAACCCCGTCTGTACTAAAAATACAAAAAATTAGCCGGACGTGGTGGCGGGCGCCTGAAATCCCAGCTACTCGGGAGGCTGAGGCAGGAGAACGGCGTGAACCCGGGAGGCAAAGCTTGCAGTGAGCCAAGATCACACCACTGCACTCCAGCCTGGGCAACAGGGCGAGACTCCGTCTCAAAAAAAAACAAAACACAGAGGAAGAAGGTCCAAGTAGTCCCAGGTACTTGGGAGGCTGTGATGGGAAGACCAACTGGGAGAGACCAAGGTGATCGAGGCCACAGTGAATCATAATCTATGTGGACCTGGATGGTACTGGCACCAGTGAGAGCCATCTGGTCGACCTTAGACATGGCAAGCTGACAGCAAAGTCCAAAGCTCATGGCCAACATCTCTCTGAAAATAAATTTTTAAAAAACCAACAGTAAATATTTAACAATAACAAAGACACAATAACAAGCAATAAGTCCAATAAATAAGTAGGAGTGAACAAAAGTAAAGGTAATTAATATCACAATTAGTTGTTCTCTTTCTGTCTCTCGGTTTCTGTCTTTCTGTTTCTCTGTCTCTCTGCCTTGATCTCTGTGTGTCACACTGTCACACCCAGGCTAGAGTGCAGATGTATGGTTACAGCTCACTGTTGATCGCACACCTCCACTCAAGCCATGGTTTGACAGAGTGAGAAGACCTAGCTAAATAGAAATATATATATAACATCAACTTCAGCATCCAGGAAGGAGCATAAAAAATTTAAAAAAGAGGGAGAGAGAACAAAGAACACAGAAGAAAAACTACAGTAACTCTCTGTAAGTACTGTTGAAGCCAACTGAAAGTGGGGCTAGAAAAAAAAAACAGAGGAAGAAGGTTTGAGTAGTTTCAGGTACTCGAGAGGCTGAATGGAAAGACCTCCAGGGCAAGACTGGGGAGATCGAGGCTGCAGTGAATCACAATCGCATCCTTCCTTTGGACCTGAAAAGTACTACCACTGGTGATAGCTATCCGGTCCACCTTAGACATGGCCAGCTGGCGGCCAAGTCCAATGCTCATGGCTGAAGTCTGTCTCAAAATAAATAAACAACCAACAGTAAATATTCAACAATAAAGAAATAATAACAAACAATAATAAGACAAATAAATAAGTGGGAGAGAACAAAAATAAAAGGTAATTAATGTCACAATTAATTGTTGTCTCTCTCTCTCTGTCTCTGTCTCCCTTGATCTCCATGTGTCACAGTTTCACAGCCAGGCTGGAGTGCACGTGTGTGGTCACAGCTCATTGCTGATCACCCACCTGCACTCCAGCCAGGGTGTGACAGAGTGAGAAGACCTAGCTAAAGAAAAAAAAAAATCTAAAACATCACTTTCAGCGTGCTTTCAGAAAAGAGTGTAAGGAAATAAAAGAAAGAGAACAAAAAACAAGGGAGAAAAACCACAGCAACTCCACGTTCTGTGGAAGCAAACTGAAAGTGGAGTTGGAAAAAAAACCGGGAAGATCCAAGTAGTTTCAGGTACTCAGGAGGCCGAGATGGATGAGACGACCATCTGGGCAAGACCAGGGAGATCAATGCTACAGTGACTCACAATTGCATCCCTCTGCCTTACCTAAATAGTACTGCTGCTGGTGAGAGCTATCTGGTCCACCTTAGACACGGCAAGCCTCTCCCGAGTAGCTGGGACTACAGGCGCCCGCCACCACGCCCGGCTCATTTTTTGTATTTTTAGTAGAGACGGGGTTTCACCGTGGTCTCGATCTCCTGACCTCGTGATCCGCCTGCCTCAGCCTCCCAAAATGCTGGGATTACAAGCGTGAGTCACTGCGCCTGGCCATAGAATTTATTATATAGTAGCAATGACAGTTACAGACTAAATGCTTTGAATAGTTCTTTGATAATTTTCTATTTACTAAATGTTATAATAAAGAAATTTAGAGGCCAAAAATTTGTTTTAAAATGGGACCTCTAGTAATTTAGAGACAATGGAAAACTTATATGGGTATGTGGCTTTAAACTAATTAATTTAAAATGTCAGCCAGGCACGGTGGCTCATGCCTGTAATCCCAGCACTTTGGGAGGGTGAGGCAGGCAGATCCCCTGAGGTCAAGAGTTCGAGACCAGCCTGGCCAACATGGCAAAACCCTGTCTCTACTAAAAATATAAAAATTAGGTGTGGTGGTGTGTGCTTGTAATCTCAGCTACTCTGGAGGCTGAGGCAGAAGAATTGTTTGAACCCGGGGGGTGGAGGTTGCAGTGAGCCAAGATAGCGCCACTGCACTCCAGCCTGGGTAACAAAACAAGGCTCTGCCTGAAAAAGAAAAAAAAATAAAAAGCTATAACTGGTTCATAGGTACATCAAGGTGGCAGAATAGAAGGCTTCACAAACCAATTTAACAACGACCTATATTTAAAAAGCACCTTCAATGAGAACCAAAAGTCAGGTGAGCACTCATGGTACCTGGTTTTAACTTCATATTGCTGAAAGAGGCACTGAACGAGTAGGAAAAATAGTCTTGAATCACCATTTCTCCCACATCCCCCAACAATGGTGGCATGGTGCAGAAAGGGAGAGTTCAGCAATTGAGAGGCATTCAACTCAGTGCTTTCGTGTTATAACAGAAAGAAAAACCAAACCAAACTCAGCTTACACCTGCTGATGGAGGAATCATTTAAACCATATAGTTACACACAGTTGCTGGTGATAGTAAGTACACAGAAAATCAAATAATATTGTAACACTGTAACTGTGGTATATGAACTACTCTTATGCAAGGTAGAAAAGACTAAACAATAAACCAATCAAAAATAACAACTACAACAACTTTTCAAGACATACACAGTAAAATTACACATAAATAGAAACAACAAAAAGTGAGGGAAAAAGAGTTAAAGCATAGAGTTTGTATATTCTTTTTGCTTCTTTGTTTATTCAAACAGTGTTAAGGCATTATTAGATTAAAATGATAGGTTATAAGATAGCATTTGCAAGCCTCATGGTAATCTCAAACCAAAAAACATTCAAGGAATACACAAAAGATAAAAAGCACAAAACTAAATCATAACACCAGAGAAAACTACATTCACTAAAAGGAAGACAAAAAGCAAAGAAAGATAAAAGAGAGGATCACAAAGCAACCATAAATCAAATAAAATGGCAAAGGTAAGTTGTTGCTTATCAATAATAACATTGAATGTAAATAGACTAAACTCTTCAGTCAAGACAGAGGGGATAAATGTATATAAAAACAAGATATATTGATCCTTTGCCGGTAAGAAATTCACCTTATCTATAAAGACACACATAGACTAAAAGTTTTAGAAGTGGAAAAAGATATTCAATGTCAATGAAAACAACAACAAAAAAAATGCCGTAGTAGCTATACTTACATTAGAAAAATAGTTAAGACAAAAACTATAAGAAAAGACAAAGAGGTTACTATATTATGACAAAGGGATAAATTTAACAAGAGAATATAACAATTTTAAATATAAATGCACCCAACTCTTGAGCACTGAAATATATAAAGCAAATATTATTAGAACCAAAGAGAGAGATAGACTCCAATACAATAATAGCTGGAGACTCCAACGCTCCATTTTCAGCATTGAATTGGTATTCCAGATAGAATATCAACAAAGAAACGTTGGACTTAACTTGTACTATAGATCAAATGTATCTAATAGATATTTAGATAACATTTTATCTAATGGTTGCAGAATACATATTCTTTTCTTTAGCACATGGATTATTTTCAAGGATAGACTATATGTTAGGCCACAGAACAAGTCCTAAAACATCCAAAAACTTGAAATAATATCAAGCATCTTATTTGTCCACAATGGAATAAAATTAGAAATTAACAAAAAGAAGAATTATAAAAACCATACAAATACATGAAAAATAAACAATATGCTCCTAAATGATCAGTGGGTCAATGAAGATATTAAGAAAATTAAAAATTTTCTTGAAACAAATGATAATAAAAACACTACATACCAATATCTATGGGAACACAAAAGCAGTACTAACAGGAACATTTATAGGTATAAGTGCCTACATCTCCAAAAAAGAAAAATTCTCAAATACACAACCTAATACTGTATCTTAGAGAACTAGAAAAGCAAGAGCAAACCAAACCCAGTTATTAGAATTAAAAAAATAAAGATTAGAGCAGAAAAAAAGTTGAACAAAAATACAAAAGATCAATGAAAAAAATTGCCTTTTTTGAAAAGCTAAAAATTGACAAACCTTTAACAGACTAACAAAAATTTTAAATCCAAATTTAAAACAATTTAACAAACAAAAAAATAAACTATGATACAGGAGGGCAAATGAGTGAGGCCTACAGGTTCCAGGGCAATGTAAGAGACCTGAGAAGCCTCCTGTGCTTCCTTGTTTCCCTCCACTGTTCTGAGGTATCCAGTTAATTCACAAGGCTTCATCATCCCAGCCTGGAAAATGAGTCTGGTTCCACTTCTAAAAAAGAAGCCCAAAGCTATGACAGGGATGGTCTTCAGAGCAGTGATCTGATGCTCTGCCACATTCTACACTAACCTGAGTGCTCAGTCCCACAAACCCCCAAGCCAATTTCTGCTCTGAAAGACCTCCAGAGGATACAGAGAAATTTCCAAGGATCTGAGAGTACAGTGGGTAATTGATAGACAGCAAGGTCAACTCACTTTTTTAAGCCTTGGAAATATAGAGGCCACCTAGGTCAATTACCTCAATTTATAGAGAAAAATTTGAGCTCTTTCACTACTGTATTCCCCTTCATACTGAGTGTAGGGGGATTACTGCCAATTTTAATTACACAGAGCAGTGAATGCAGACACTAAGGTTTTGTCCTCTGAAATCTTTCCTGTGGATGGCCACAGCCCAGGCAGATCCATGGGAACCTTGAGGTTCCCAAGTCTTTTTCCTCTCCATGTTCTAGGTCCTGGGCATGTTACCAGGAGACTGCGTGCCCCTACCCCATGGCAGAGCTGCCATCATCCTCTGTCTTCTTTCTTGTTACTCCATCAGTGTTAACTGCTCTTCTGACCTTTAACCTGAGAAGTCTTTGTGTGTGTGTGTGTGTGTGTGTGTGTGTGTGTGTGTGTGTGTACGCTCATTATGCACACAAACCTGTGCAAGTTTAATGGTGCAGATATGAGTTTGCTCCATATGAGAAAATTGGTAGAAATTCTCAAGATTTCAGGGACTCTCATTCCCAAAGCAAACCCTATCATAGGGTTGAGCCCTGGCCTGTGAGATCAGGATGCGCTTTTCTCCTGTGGACTCTGCCAACTTTATGTTCTCTGGGCTATTCTCTGCTTCTCTCCAGACCTCAGTTTCCCAGTTATCCAGTGAGATATCAGATGTCAAAGTGCTTAAGCCACAGCTCAGCATGCACATGCTGCAATCTCCCTACCAAGTAGGATGAGTGTAGCAGGGCTGTGATCAGGGTGTGCCCAGATCTTCCTCACTTGGGCAGAAATAGATGGGTACTGCACTGGGCAGCTGGACCTGTCCAAAAAAGGTCATGCACACAGGATCCTTCAAGGCCCACAGACAATGTGTGCATGTGAGCCCCACCTTTATCCCCCAGCAGCTCCCCGTGGAGCATACCCAATATGTCCCTTCCCCTCTGCATCTAGAAAGTGGTGACATCCTCACTTAACACATGGACTGATGGACACTTCGTGGTGGAGTAGTGCCACAAAGAGAATCTGAGATGCTATTAACTGTACAAGAAACTATGGATGTGGGCCATATGAAGGCACTAGAACTTGAGAATCTTCCCCACTCCTGCCTCCACCACTATGCAGATAAAAAAAAAAACTGTCCTTGGAAAGAGATATGTCTTACCAAAGATTACCAGGGATTCCATGACAAAGCTAGCCCTTTGGTTAGGATTACATTTGCCTACAAGTAGAAGAATACCCAATATAACAGTAGTGCAGACAAGACACAGGATGCTTTCTTTCCCATAAGTAAGAATCTTAGAGCTGAACAGTCCATGCTGACTCTGGACTGTTCACCAAGGCAGTCAAAAATAATCTATCTTTTTACTACATTTTTTTTTTTCTTTTTCTAACTTTAAAGTTCAGGGGTACATGTGAAGGATGTGCAGGTTTGTTACATAAGTAAAGATGTGTCATAAAGATTGGTTGTACAGATTGTTTTATCACCCAGGTATTAAGCTTCCTATCCATTAGTTATTTTTTCTGCTTCTCTCCCTCCTCCCAACTCTCCACCTCACAATATGCCTCAGTGCATGTCGTTCCCCTCTGTGTCTGTGTGTTCTCATCATCCAGCTCCCACTTATAAGTGAGACCATGTAGTATTTGGTTCTCTGTATCTTTGTTAGTTTGCTAAAGGCAATGACCTCCAGCTTCATCCGTGTCTCTACAAAGGACATGATCTTCTTCTTTTTTGCGACTGCATAGTATTCCATGGTGTATATGTACTATATTTTCTTTATCTAGTCTATCATTGATGAACACGTGGGTTGATTTAATGTATTTGCTATTGTGACTAGATCTGCAATGAACGTGTGCATGCATGTGTCTTTATAATAGAAAGACTTATATTCCTTTGGGTATATACTCAGTGATGAGATTGCTGGGAAGAATAATATTTCTGTCTTTAGGTCTTTGAGGAATCATCGCACTGTCTTCCACAATGGTTGAACTCATTTACACTCCCACCAACAGGGTAAAAACGTTCCTTTTTCTCCACAACTTTGCCAGCATCTGTTATTTTCTGAGTTTTTAGTAATAGCCATTTTGACTGGTATAAAACAGTATCTCATTGTGGTTTGGATTTGCATTTCTCTAATTATTGGCGATGTTGAGGTTTTTTCACGTGGTTTATTAGCTGTGTGTATGTCTTCTTTTGAGAAGTGTCTCTTCCTGTCCTTTGCCCACTTTTTAATGGGATTGTTTGCTTTTTTCTTGTAAGTTTAAGTTCCTTATAGATGCTGGAAATTAAATCTTTGTCAGATGCATAGTTTTCAAAAATTTTCTCCCATTCTGTATGTTGTCCACTTACTCTGTTGACATTTTTTTGTTTGTTTGCTGTGCAGAAGCACCTTAGTTTAAATTAAATCACATTTAGCAATATTTCCTTTGTTCCAATTGCTTTTGGCATCTTCCTCATAAAATATTAGCCCATGCTTATGTCCTGAATCATATTGCCTAGGTTGTCTTCCAAAGTTTTTATAGTTTTGGGTTTTACATTTAAGTTTTAAACCATCTTAATTTAATTATTGTATATGGTGTAAGGAAGGAGTTCCGTTTCTTTTTTGAAATTTTAAGTTTCAGGATGCAAGTGCAGAACGTGCAGGTTTGTTACATAGGTATACATGTGCCATGTGGTTTACCACACCAATCAATCCATCATCTAGGTTTTAAGCCCTGCATGCATTAGCTATCTGTCCTTATGCTCTTCCTCTTCTCGCCCCACTATCCCCTGACTAGCTCTGGTGTATGTTGTTCCCCTCCCTGTGTCCACGTGTTATCATTATTCAACTTCCACTTATGAGTGAGAACATGTGGTATTTGGTTTTCCATTCCTGTGTTAGTTTGCTGAGGATGATGGAGGAAGGGGGTCAGTTTCAATTTTCCGCATATGGCTAGTCAGTTATCCCAGCACCATTTATTGAATAGAGAGTCCTTTTCCCGTTGCTTGTCTTTGTCAGGTTTATCAAAAATCAGATAGTTGTAGATATGCGGTCTTATTTCTGGGTTCTCTATTGTGTTTCATTGGTCTATGTGTCTGTTCTTGTACTAGTACCATGTTTTTTTGGTTACTGTAGCACTGCAGCATAGTTTGAAGTTGGGTAGCGTGATGTCTTCTGCTTTGTTCTTTTTGCTTAGGATTCTGTTGACTATTCAGGCTCTTGTTTTGTTCCATATCAATTTTAAAATACATTTTTCTTGTTTTGTGAAAAACGCCAGTGATAGTTTAACGGGAATAGTATTAACCCTACACGTTTACTTGGACAGTATGGCCATTTTAGCAATATTAACTTTTCCTATGCATAAGCATTGAATTTTTTTTATTTGTTTATATCATTTTTTTTTTTTTTTTGAGTTGGAGTCTTGCTCTGTGACCTAGGCTGAAGTGTAGTGGTGTGATCTTGGCTCACAGCAACCTTTGCCTCCCAGGTTCAACCGATTCTCCTTCCTCAGCCTCCTGAGTAGCTGAGATTACAGGCATGTGCCACCATGCCTGGCTAATTTTTGTATTTCTAGTAGAGATGTTTTCACCATGTTGCTCAAGCTGGTCTCGAACTCCTGACCTCATGATCTGCCAGCCTTGGCCTTCCAAAGTGCTGGGATTACAGGGGTGAGCCACCATGCCCTGCTCTGATTTCTTTGAGTAGTGGTTTATAGTTCTCCTTGTAGAGGCCTTTCACTTCCTTTGTTAGATGCATTCCTAGGTGTTTTATTCAATATGGTGATTGTGAATGGGAGTTTATTCAGGATTTTGCTCTCAGCTTGACTGCTGTTGGTGTATAAGAATGCTAGTAATTTTCGCACATTAATTTTGCATCTTGAGACTTTGCTAAAGATGTTTATCAGCTTAAGAAGCTTTGGGGTTGAGACGATGGGGTTTTCTACATATAGGATCATATTGTCTGCCATCAGGCATAGTTTAACTTCTTCTCTTTCTATTTGAATGCCTTTTATTTCTTTCTCTTGCCTGATTGCTCTGGCCAGAACTTCCAATACTATCTTAAATAGGAGTGGTGAGAGAGGGCATCCTTGTCTTGTGCCAGTTTTAATGGGGAATGCTTTCAGCTTTTGCCCTTTCAGTATGATGTTGTCTGTGGGTTTGTTATATGTGGCTTTTATTATTTTGAGGTACGTTTTTTCAATACCTAGCGTATTGAGAGTTTTTAACATGAATGGATGTTGAATTTTATTGAAAGCTTTTTCTGCATCTATTGAGATAATCATGTGGTTTTTGTCTTTAATTCTGTTTGTATGATCAATCACATATTGATTTGTGTATGTTGAACCAACTTTGCATCCCATGGATGAAGCCTACTTGATTGTGGTGGATAAGCTTTTTTTATGTGCTGCTGGATTTGGTTTGCCAGTATTTTGTTGAGAATTTTTGCATCAATGTTCGTCAAGAATATTGGCCTGAAGTTATCTTTTTGTGTGTATGTCTCTGCCAGGTTTTGGTACCACGATGATGCTGGCCTCATAGAAAGAGTTAGGAAGGAGACCCTCTGTTTCAAGTCTTTGAAATAGTTTCAGTAGGAATTTTACCAGCTCTTCTTTGTAAATCTTGTAGCATTCAGCTGTTAATCTTTCTGGTCCTGGGGTGTTTTTAGTTGGCTGGCTCTTTATTATTTCCTCAATTTCAGAGCCTGTTATTTATCTTCACAGGGATTCAATTTCTTCCTAGTTTAGTCTTGGGAGGGTGTATGTGTCCAGGAATTTATCCATTTCTACTAGATTTTCTATCTTATGTGCATAGAGGTGCTTATACTATTCTCTGATGGTTATTTTTATTTCTGTGGAGTCAGTGGTAATATACTCCTTATTATTTCTGATTGTGTTTATTTGAATTTTTGATCTTTTCTTCCTTATTAGTCTATCTAGTGATATATCTATATTATCAGATTTTTCAAAACAAACAAACAGCTCCTGAATTTGCTGATCTTTTGAACGGTTTCTCATGTCTCCATCTCCTTCAGTTCAGCTCTGATTTTGGTTATTTCTTGTCTTCTCCTGGCTCTAGGATTTCTTTGCTTTAGTTTCTCTAATTACTTTAGTTGTGATGTTAGGTTGTCAATTTGAGATCTTTCTAGCTTTTTGATATGGGCATTTAGTGCTATAAATTTTCTTCTTAACATTGCCTTAGCTGTGTCCCAGAGATTCTGGTATATTTTGTCTTTGTTCTTATTAATTTCAAAGAACTTCTTGATGTCTGCCTTAATTTCATTATTTACCCAAAGTCATTCAGGAACAGGCTATTCAATTTCCATGGGTATGGTTTTTAGTAAGTTTCTTAGTCTTGAGTTCTAATTTGATTGTGCTATGGTCTGAGACATGGTTTATTATGATTTCAGTTCTTTTGCATTTGCTGAGGAGTGTTTTCCTTGTCACTATGTGACCGATTTTAGACAAAGTGCCATGTGGTGAAGAGAAGAATGTATATTCTGCTGTTTGGGGTGGAGAGTTCTGTAAATATCTTTCACATCCATTTGATCCAGAGCTAAGTTCAGGTCCTGAATATCTTTGTTACTTTTCTGTCTCAATAATCTGTCTAATATTATCAGTGGGGCATTAAAGTCTCCCACTATTATTGTGTGGGGGTATAAGTCTCTTTGAAGATCTCTAGGAACTTGTTATAGAAGTCTGGTTGCTCCTGTGTTTGGTGCATATATATTTAGGATAGTTCATTCTTCCTGTTTAATTGAATGCTTTGCTATTATGTAATGCTTCTATTTGTCTTTTTTGATCTTTGTTGGTTTAAAGTCTGTTTTGTTGGAAACTAGGATTGCAACCCCTGCTTTTTTCTGTTTTCCATTTGCTTGGTAAAATTTCTTCCATTTCTTTATTTTGAGCCTATGTGTGTCATTGCGTGTGAGATAGGTGTCTTGAAGACAGCATACCAATGGGTCTTGGTCCTTTATCCACTTGCCACTCTGTGTCTTTTAATTGGGGGATTTCATCCATTTACATTTAAAGTTAGTATTTTTATATGTAAATTTGATCCTGTCATCTTGATGCTAGGTGGTTATTTTGCAGACTTGTTTATGTAGTTGATTTATAGAGTCACTGGTCTGTGTACTTCAGTGTGTTTTTGTGGTGGCTGGGAATAATTTTTTCTTTCCAAATCAGTGCTTCCTTCAGGAGGCAGATCTGGTGGTAGCGAATTACCTCAGCATTTGCTTGTCTAAAGGGAATGTTATTTCAACCTAGCTTAGGCTTACTTTTGCAAGATATAAAATTCTGGGTTAAAATTTCTTTTCTTTAAGAATATTAAATATTGGCCTGTAGTCTCTTTTGGCTTGCAGGGTTTTAACTGAGAGGTCTGCTATTAGTCTGATGGGCTTCCTTTCGTAGATGACCTGGCCTTTCTCTCTGGCTGCCCTTAACATTTATTTTTTTCATTTCAACTTTGTAGAATCTGATTTTTGTATGTCTTGGGTATGATCTTTTTATGGAGTATCTTACTGGGGTTCTCTGCATTTTCTGAATTTGAATGTTGGCCTGTATAGGAAGGTTGGGGACATTCTCATGGATCATATTCTGAAATATGTTTTCCAAATTAGTTCTAGTCTCACCAGCTCTTTCAGGTACACCAGTCAGTTACAGATTTGGTCTCTTTACATAATCCCATTTTTCTCAGAGGTTTTTTAAATTCCTTTTTAATCTTTCTTCTCTATTCTTGTCTGCCTTTCTTACTTCAGAAAGATAGTCTTCAAGCTCCAAGATTCTTTCCTCTGCTTGGTCTATTCTGCTATTAATACTTGTGATTGCATTATGAAATTATTGTATTGTGTTTTTCAGCTCTACCAGGTTGATTAAGTTCTTCTCTATCCTAGCTATGTTGTTTGTCAGCTCCTGCAATGTTTTATTATAATTTTTAGCTTTCTTGCATTGAGTTAGAACATCCTCCTTTAGCTCAGTGAAGTTCATTTATATTCACATTCTGGAGTCTACTTCTGTTATTTCAGCCATGTCAGCCTCAGCCCCATTCTGAACCCTTGCTGGAGAAGTAATATGGTTATTTGGAGAAGGGAGGGCTCTCTGGCTTCTTGAGTTTTTAGTATTCTTGTGCTGATTCTTTCTCACCTTTGTGTGCCTATCTACCTTTAATCTTTGAGGTTGCTGACCTATGAAAGGAGGTTTTTGTTTGTTTCTTTCTTTTTAACTATTTGGCCATTTTTTTATGTTCTGTTAAAAAATGAAGTTACTTTAAAAAAATTGTTTATTTCCATAGGTTATTGGGGGAATAGGTGGTGTTTCATTACATGAGTAAGTTCTTGAGTGGTGACTTGTGAAATTTTGGTGCACCCGTCACCCTAACAGTATACACTGTACCCAGTGTGTAGTCTTTTATCCCTCACTCCCTTCCCACCCTTTCCCCCTGAGTCCCCAAATTCCATCATGTCATTCTTATACCTTGGCATCCTTATAGCTTAGCTCTCTTTTTTTTTTTTTTTTTTTTTTTTTTTTGAGACGGAGTCTCGCTGTGTCTCCCAGGCTGGAGTGCAGTGGCGTGATCTCGGCTCACTGCAAGCTCCGCCTCCCGGGTTCACGCCATTCTCCCGCCTCAGCCTCCCAAGTAGCTGAGACTACAGGCGCCCGCCACCACGCCCAGCTAGTTTTTTTTTTTTTTGTATTTTTAGTAGAGACGGGGTTTCACCATGTTAGCCAGGATAGTCTCGATCTCCTGACCTCGTGATCCACCCGCCTCGGCCTCCCAAAGTGCTGGGATTACAGGCTTGAGCCACCGCGCCCGGCCAGCTTAGCTCTCTTATAAGTGAGAACATATGATGTTTGGTTTTCCATTCCTGAGTTACTTCACTTAGAATAACACTCTCCAGGCTGGGCATAGTGGCACACACCTATAGTCCCAGCACTTTGGGAGGCCGAGGCGAGCAGATTGCCTGAGATCAGGAGTTCGAGACCAGTCTGTATTTGGCCATTTTTTTTGTAGAGCTGCTGCAGTTAGTTGGGCATCTGTCCCAGTTCCTAGTTCTTGGATTTTTCAGTATCTGGAGGTATCACCAGTGAAGGCTGTAAAACAACAAATATAGCAGCCCACTCTTTCCCCTGGGAGCTCCATCCCCAGGGGAGGTGCAGACATGTTGTGGGCCCAAACACATTTGGAGGAGATGACTGGAGATCCCGGTTAGAAGGGCTCACCCAGCCAGAAGGAACAGAACTGGGGACCCACTTAAAGAAGCCGTCCAGCTCCACTTTCATAGAGCAGCCATGCTGTGCTGGGGTGCCATTTCTGCCCCTCATCAGGTTGGGCTCTCCCAAGCCTGGAGGCTGAAACAGCTATGTTGCAAAACAGCAAAGATGTTGGCCCACCCCACTCTCTAGGAACTCTGCCCCAAAACGTTTTCAAACCTCTGTTGCCCAGAGAACATCAGTGGGAGGAGCTGGGGGTCCTGGTTGGGAATTATCTCTCAGAGATGAGGAGCATATCAGAGTCCCACTTAAAGAAGCAGTCTGGTCACATTATGGTAGAGCCACTGTGCTATGCTGGGAGATTCCTTCTGACCTTTGATGATTTGGTCTCTCCTAAGCTCACAGGCTAGAATGGCTGAGTTGTCCAAACACCAAATATGGTGTCCCACTCCTCCCATTGGGCACTGCATCCCAGAGAGAAATAAAAACCCTGTCTACCAGAGAATATGGGAGGGGCCAGCTGGAGACCCTGATAGGAGGCCCCACCCTGAGACCAAAAAAAAGTGTCAGGGTTCCACTTAAAGAAACAGTCTGGCCACATTTTGGTGGAGCCACTGTGCTGTGCTGGGGGCTTCTTTCCATAGGCTGTCAGTTTTGTTTGGACTTTCCTAAACCCGCAGGCTAGAATGGCTGAGTCATCCAAACAGCGAATATGGCAGCCTGCGCCTGCCTCCAGGAACTCTGTCCCATCCCAGGTAAGTGCAATGCTGTTCCTGGGGAGTGGCTGGAATAGATATATGTAATGTCCATTTATGAGTAAGTCTTGTAAAAAAAAAAAAAAAAAAAAAAAAGTAAGTCAGAGGTCATTTCCCTACTTATTCTTCTTAGGGGAGGTGAATAAAATCAGCCCATTTACTCAGCCCTGATTATTTCAATCAGCCGATTAGCTCAACCCAGTTTATTCCAATTAGCCAATTAACTTGGTCTAGGTAATTCTAGGTAACCTGATCAGCCAATTAGCTCAGATCAGGTAAATCCAATCAGTCAATTACCTCATTCCAGGTGATTTCAATCAGCCAATTAGGTCAGCACTTTTGATTTCAATCAGTCAGTTAACTCAAACTAGGTTATTACAATTAGTTGATCCCAGGAGATTAAAATCAGCCAACTAGTTTAGCCCAGGTGACTCCAGTCAGCCAATATTTGAGCCCACATAGTTTTAACTGGCCAATAAGCTCAGCTCAGGTGATTTCAGTCAGTTAGATCAGCCCAGGTGGATTCAATCAGCCAGTTCTCTAAATTGCAACTATAGATTAATCAAGACGGGCCCCCAGTGGTGGATGAGAATAGCTCATGCATACAATGAGAAGGAAAGCAAGGTTCAGAAATGTTAACCTTCACAGAAAGTGTTACATGGCTTTACTATCAGTTTATTTCCCAGACCCTGGGTCAGGAGATTTTCTTCTCTTTTGCCTGGGCCCTGCATATGTTGCGTATTGTGACCTAATACTGGTCCCAACTTATAGTGTATGAGAGACTCCCACCTGGGCGATGTCCACCAGAAGCCTTGTGACCTATCTTTGCATCTCTCACCTAAGAGATGTGACTCTCCTTCTCCGCATTGATGCTGCTTATAGGAAAGATTGCTACATATCGTGGAACCCAGAAATGAGGTGATGTGTCTTTCATGCCTGGGTATTACCCAAAGGTCACAGTGTGACATAACACTGAGCCCTGAATCCTGGTGATGTGTTGCTGTTGGCTGTGCCCTGCTTTCAGTGGGGAATTGTAACATGTCCCTGGCTGAGAACCCAGGTGATGTGTCTCTTTTTCCTGGTTCCTTCTTTTAGAAAAGATTGTCACATATCTCTTGCCCAGCACTTATGTGATGTGACTCTTCTGTTTGCTCCCTACACACAGGTAGGATTCTGACATATATATTGGCTCAGTGCACAGGTGCGATAATGACTCTAATATTTTGAACTGGTTAAGAGGACAAATATTGTCTGTCATAGCTAAGTGTAGAAAAATGGGTAAGATCCTAGGTTTCCTTTCTGTACAAGGTTAAAAAGGTTACCACTCTCTCACATATTGTATAAAGCCCTTGGGTGGTAGAGAGAGTGTAGTGTCATCACAAGGTCCAGCATGCAGATGAGATTGTGTTGCTTGTGTGCTCACCCTGACAACCATTAGGATTGTCACCCTTACAGATGGACACAGTCCACCAGTGACGAACTTAATCTCACACATGGATGCAGTCCACAGTTAAAGTTGTGACATTCATTTGTGAATTTCTGTTCAGAGTTGTGATGGTGACTCATTTCTAAACCCAGCTCTGGCAGGTGAGGACTCTCCTATCTGGACCCAGCCAATTAGAAAGATGTCGACTGTCATACCTGGGCTTAAAGCTACAGACACTATCACGGGTCCATACCAGCACAAAGGATTTAGAGGAAATTGTGACTCCCACACATACCATATAAAAGCCCTTGGGTGATACAGAACATGTCTTAACATGGCCCTGAACAAAGGTAAGATTGTGACACTCTTACACACACACAGCAAACAGTAAAGATGATCATCCTTTCACAGCCCACTGTTGAAGTTCTGAATCTTATACCTGGAGACAGTCAAAAGTTGGAAAGTTGACTCTCATGAGTGGATCTGGTCCACAGGTTGACTGCTGTCTCTCAGACCAAAATCTAGCACACCCGTGAGACTGTGATTCTAATAAGGGAACACAGTACACAGAAAACATTGAGGCTCTCATGAGTTGATTCAGTCCATTGTAGAGATTGTGGCTTATGTATTTCCAAGCAACATACATTGACTCTCATACCTAGAATTTGGACATGTGTGGAATTTTTAATCTTATCCTTGGACCTTCTTGTAGGTGTGACATGTGCCTCTTCCCAGAACCCAAGTGATTTGACTCTCCTTGTGTGGGCCAGCCCACAGAAGGGATTGTGACACATCACTGAACTCAGAAGCTAGGTGATGTGACTCTACTCTTTCCTTGACAATGTCCACAGGGGCTTTGTGACATACTGGTAGACCTTGTCCCTAGGTGATGTAAGTCTTCTGTTCTGCCTTGATGATGTCTACAGGAAACATTGTGACGTATGGCTGGACCCAACACCAAGGTGATGTCAGTTTTTTGCCTTAGCGCTGCCTTCCAAAGGCATTATTACAAATTGCTTGGACTATTACCAAGGTGATTTGAGTTTCTTGCTTGGACCGTTCCCACAGTAGGCATTGTGACATATCACCTAGAAAATGTGACTCTTCACCTCTGCCTACACCCTGACCACAGAAATAATTGTGACATATCACTGGATCCAGAAACCAGATGATGTGTTTCTTTTGCCAGGACCTGGGTCATAGAAAATATTGTGACTTCTCTGTGGGTCTCTTACCTTGGTGATGTGACTCACTACCCTGCCTGGGGCCTTCGCTCAGAGGGTATTGTGACATATGGCTGGACCAAGCATTTAGGTGATGTGACCCTGCTCAACATCTTGGACTCTGACCGATAAGGAATTTTTATGTGTTGATGTGTGCTCTGCATCTAGGCGATGGGACTGTCCTCTCCTGTCTGGGCCCTGCACATATATTGTGTTGTGACACATTGCATGTTATCACACCTAGGTGATGCTGCTCTCTCACATAAGCCCTGCTCACCGAGGCATTATGACATCTTTTTTATGTCTGTTTCCTATGTGATGTGTCTCTCCTCTTCTGCCTGGGCCTTGCCAAAAGCGGGGATTGTGACATATTACTGGACACAGATTCTAGTTAACATGACGCTCCTCTTTTGTCTGGGCCCTGGATTTTTAGGATATTGTGACATATTTTTACACTAAACATCTAGCAAATAAAAGGCTCCTGCCTGGGGCCTGCCCACAGGAGACCTGTGACATACCACTACATCTATCACTTAGGAAATGTGGCTCTCCTCTTCTGTCTGCACCCCGTGCACAGGGGAGATGGTGACATATCACTGAACCAGGTAAGCAGGTGATGTAACTCTCCTCTCCTGCCTGGGCCCCACATATATTGTGTATTGTGAAATATGGCTGGATCCAACACCTAGGTGATGTGACTCTCCTGTGTGGGTCCTGCCCACGAGTTTATTATGGTGTGTCTTTTGTTCATCACTAGGTATTTCAAATTTTGTCTTCTGCCTAGGCCATGCCAAAAAAAAAAAAAAAAAGTATTATGACACATCACTGGAGCCAGCACTAGGTAATGTACCTTTGCTGATTGGGCCTAGCCACAGAAGACATTGTGACATATCGTTAGCCCCAGCAACCAGGTGAAGGGACTCTGCTGCCTTAGTCCTGCTTTCAGGAGGGGATTGTAACATATCGCTGGCTGAAAACACAGGTACTATGACTCTCTTGCTGGTCCCTATTGTCAGGAAAAATTATGACATAACCCTAGCCCAGCAACAACGTGATGTGACTCTCCTGCCTGGTCACTGCCCTTAGAGAAGGTTGTAAATATCTCCGGCACAGCACCCAGGTGGTGTGACTGTCCTGCTCACTCCCTCCTTACCCGATTGTGGGATTGTCACATATATCTTAGTTCAGTTTACAGGTGTCACAATGACTCTCATAACTTGAGCCAGCCAATATGAAAGATACTGTCTCTCTTAGTTGGGTTTAGGAAAATGGGTCAAATCCTAGGTGTCATTTTTGTATGAAGGTCATAGAGAACTACCCCTGTGTCACATTTCATAGAAAGCCCTTGGGTGGTACAGAGACTGTCAACACAGAGCCCAAGACACAGGTGAGGTTGTTTCTCATCATTTTCTCACTTGAACAAAGCCCATTATTGAGGTCCTGAATCTTACAGGTGGACACAGTCTACAGTTGAGATTGTGGCTATCATATGTAAACATGTGAGCACAGTTAGGATGGTGACTCATTTTAAGCTCAGCTCATGGGAAGGTGAAGATTCTTCATTCTGGACTCAGCTAATTGGAGAGATGTTGATTCTTATACTTGGGCTTAAGAGCACAGGAATGATCAAGATTCATACCAGCACAAATGCCTCCGAGCAGATTGAGGATCTCATGCATAAAGTATAAAGTCCTAGGGTGACGCATAAGTGAGATTCTGACACTCACCAAGTTGACAGAAAAAATTGTCATCTTCCCACGTGAACACAGCCCATTGTGAAGGCTCTGGATTTCCCAACCAAAAGCAGTCAAATGTTGGAAAATTGATTCTCATCTGTGAATCTGGTCCACAGATAGGTTGATGACTCTAAGACCAATATTCAGCACACCTATACAGCTGTAACTCACTCAGATAAAACAGCACACAGGGAAGATTGTGCCTCTAGTGCACAGATCCAGTTTATTGTTGAGATGAACTCATGTAGTTAGACCCAACGTATATGAGGTGTTAACTCACACACTTAGAAACAGGACATGTGCTGGATTGTAAATATCATTCTATGACCTTCCTACAGGTGTAAATGTGATATATGCCTCTGGCCAGCACCTGAGTGATTTGATCTGTAGTCTGGACCCAATCCACATACAGGATTGTGACTTCTTGTTGGACACATCACCTTCTTGATGTGACCCTATTATCCTGCCTTGGCGCTGCCCACAGGGGACACTGTTGGGACTCACTTCTGCGTGGTTCCTGCTCACAGAGGGGATTGTGACCTATGACTGACCCAGCACCGAGCTGATGTGACTCTTCTTCTTCTTTTTATGTTCTTGCCTCAGGGGAGATTGTGATGTATCACTGGGCCTGGAAGCCCAGGTGATGTGTCTCTCCTTCATGTTCCTGCTAACAGAGAACATTGTGATTTACTGCTGGGCTCAGCATCCAGGTGAGGTGACTTTGCTGCCCGTGTCCTGCTTTCAGGAGGGGATTGTAACTTATCTCTAGCCCAGGTGAGATGGTGACACTCTTATGCACACAAAGCTCATAGTAAAGATTTTCATTCTCGCACATGAACTCAGCTTACTGCTGAGGTTCTGAATCTCACATTAGGAGGAAGTTAAAAGATGGATAATTGACTCTCATACATGGATGTAATTCACAGGTGGGTTGGTGAATTTCAGACTATGACTCCATGAATAAGACACATTGCACATAAGGAACTGAAGTTCTCATGCACAGATTCAGTCCATTGCTGATACTGTAAATTTTGTACCCAGACCCAACATACAAGAGGTGTTTGCTCTCATACCCAGAATAGGGACATGTGTAGGATTTTTAATCTTATCCTTGAACCTACCTGCAGCTCTGATTGTGACATACACTTCTTTCAGGCACCTGAGTGAGGATGTCACAATAAAGACATACACCCTAGGTGTTAGGTCCAGGAACGTCACATGGAGTTGTGACATATTCCTGCCCTTAGCACCTAGGGTATATGTTTTTTATTCTTCTCTCTTGGCATTGCCCAAATTGCATCTTGTGACATATGGCTAGATTAAAACCCAGGTGATGTAAGTCTCCTGCCTAGATTCTGCCTACAGGGGGAATTGTGACATATTTCTGGACCCATTATCTATTTGATGTTATTCTCCTCTCTTACTTGGTATTTGCCAGCAGGTGGCATTGTGACATATCTCTGGGCCCACCTAGGTAATGTGACTCTTCTTTTCTTCCTGGGCTCTGATCACAGAAGGGGGGGTAACTTATCCCTGGACACAGCCCACAGGAGATGTGATTCTTCTGCCTAGTTCCTGTCCATAAGGATAACAGATACACACATTTTGATGTATCTCTGCAACCATAAACTAGATTATGTGACCCTCCTTTATTTCCAGAGACCTGTCCACAGTGTGACTTGTGACATATCACTTGGCACAGCATCTATGTTATGTGACCCTCCTCTTATACCTGGGCCCTGCTCACTAAGGTTGTTGTAACATATGGCTGGCCGCAGCCCCTAGGTTATTTTTCTCTTCTCTTATTCCTGAGCCTTACCCACAGGAGGCATTTTGACATATTTCTGGAACTCTCCCCAGATGATGTGACTCTTTTGCCTGGGCTCTTTTTTCATGGTGTATTGTGCCATATTTTTGGGTCCAACAGCAAGGTAATATAACTCTCCTGTACTGCTTGGGCTGTGCCCAAGAAGAGATTGTAATGTATTGCTGGGCACAGCACCTAGGTGATGTGACTGTCCTCTCCTTTCCGGGCTCTGCATACATTCTGTATTGCAAAATATGCAGCACCTATGTGGTGTGACTCTCCTCTCGTGTTTGAGCTCTTCCCACTAGAGTGATTGTGACATATAGATCAGCCCACCTATTAGGTTATGTAACTTCCATTTTCATTCTGATCTTTACCCACACAGAGAATTGTGACATATTTCTAGGCCACTCAACTACATGATGTTACCCTTTTACCTGGGCCCTCCTCTCAGGGGTCAGGTATTGCTGGACCTAAAGCAGATGGTGTGACTCTCCTCTGCTGCCTAGCCTTTGCTCAATAAAAGATTGTAATGTTTCAATGGATTCAAGACCTAAATGATGTAACTATTATCTCTTGCCTGAGCCCTGAATACGTTGTGTATTGTGACATATGGCTGGGTCCAACATCTAGGTGATGTGACTCTCTTGCACGGGCAAGACATATCTCCGGCTACATCAATTATTTGATGTGACTCTGCTGTTTTATGTGGACTTTGCCCATAGAACAGATAGTGACGTATCTCTGGGCCAAGTAACTAGGTGTTGTGACTCTTCTCTTTTGCCTGTGCCAGGCCCACAGAAGGGATAATGAATTATCACTAGACCCAGCACACAAGCAATGTCATTCCTCTGCCTGGTTATTGTCCACAAGGGCCACTGTGGCATATCTCTGGGCTCATGACGTAGGTGATATGATTCTTGTTTTCTTTGTTGGACCTGCCCACAGTGGTAATTGTGACATATTGCTTGCTGCAGCACCTACATGATATTACTCTCCCCTCTTGCCTGAGCCCTGCCCACTGGTGTGACTGTGACAGATAGATGAGCACTGACTCTATGTTATGTGATGCTTCTCTTTTTTTCTAGCCCTACCAGGGACATTGCTACATATTTCCTGTCCCCTCACCAAGGTGATGTGACACTTCTGGCCAGGCCTTTCTCTCAGGAAGTATTATAGGAATTTTTTGTACCTGGCACCTAAGTAATGTGACTCTTCTCTACTTCTTGGACTCTGCTCAAGCAGGCATTGCGATGTATCCCTGGACACAGGACCTAGGGGATGTTACTCTCCTCTCCTGCCTGGGCCCGGCATACATTGGGTATAGTAATATATGGCTGAACCCAACAAGTAGGTGATGTGACTCTTCTCCATGAGCCCTGAAGACAAGGGTATTAGATGATACAATTTACTCATCACCTAGGAGATGTGACACATTATTGTTGCCTGGGACCTGCCAAATAAGAAGATTGTGACATATTGCTGGCCTCAGCAAACAGATGATGAGTCTCTCGTAATTGGGCCTTGCCCACAGAAAGCATTTTGACACATCGCTGGGCCCATTACCGAGGTAAGGTGACTCTGCAGCCTGCACCCTGCTTTCAGGAGGGGATTGTAACATATTCCTCGCTGAGTACCCAGGTGATGTGACTCTTCTGCCTGGTCCCTGGTGTCAGGGAAGATTGTGATATATTCCTGGCCCAGAACACAGGTGAATATTTCACAATATTCACATCACAGGTGATGTGACTCTCCTGTTTGCTCCCTACCCACAGGTAAGACTGTAACATATATCTTGGTCCAACTAACAGTTGCAATAATGATTCTCATGCCACACGTCAGCCAACAGAAAGGATACTGTCTGTTTTAGCTGGGATTAGAGAAACGGGTAAGATCCCATGTCTCCTCTTTGTATGAAGGTTATAGAAAATTATTACTTTCTCACACATTGTGCAAATCCCTAGTGTGGAACAGAATGCCATCACAGAGACCGGCATCCAAATGAGATTGTGTTTCTCATATTCTCACCCTACCATCCATTAGGATTTTCACCCTTACATGTGGACAGAGCCCACAGGTGAGGTCCTGACTCTCACAAGTTGACACAGACCACAGCTGGAATTGTTTCTGTCATATGCTACAGTTGGGATGGTGACTCCTTTCTTCCTTCCTTCCTTCCTTCCTTCCTTCCTTCCTTCCTTCCTTCCTTCCTTCCTTCCTTCCTTCCTTCCTTCCTTCCTTCCTTCCTTCTTTCCTTCCTTCCTTCCTTCCTCTCTCTCTCTCTCTCTCTCTCTCTCTCTCTCTCTTTCTTGAGGCAGAGTCTCGCTCTGTTGCCCAGGTTGGAGTGCAGTGGCACAATCTTGGCTCACTGCAAGCTCTGCCTCCCGGGTTCACGCCATTCTCCTGCCTCAGCCTCCTGCATAGCTGGGACTAGAGGCACCTGCCACCATGCCCGGCTAATTTTTTTTTTTTTTTTGTATTTTTAGTAGAGACGGGGTTTCACCGTGTTAGGCAGGATGGTCTCTATCTCCTGACCTCGTGATCTGCCCGCCTTGGCCTCCCAAAGTGCTGGGATGATAGGCGTGAGCCACCACGCCCGGCCAGGTGACTCATTTCTAAACCTAGTTCATAGTTAGGTGAGGACAGTCCTATTTGGACCCAGCCAATTGGAGAGAAGTTGACTCTCTGACAAGGGCTTAGGGTAAAAATTATAACCATGGCTCCATACCAGCAGGGAGGTCTCAGAGCATATCGAGACTCTCATGCAGAAAGCCCTCAGGTGCTACAAAGTGTTTCCTGACAAGGCACAGCACAGGTGATATTTTGACACTTGTATGCACATCCACTTGACAATAAAGGCGGTCATACTGCCATGTGAACATGGCCAACTTTTGAGGTTCTGAATGTCACATTTGGAGGCAGTGGAAACTTGAAAGAGTGACTGTTATATGTGGATCCAGTCCACAGGTGGGCTGGTGACTCTCAGACCAAGATTCAGCCCACCTGTGAGGCTGCGACTCTACTAAGGAGGCGTAGTGCACAGAAGAAAGCGAGCTTCTCACGCACAGACCCAGTACAGCATTGAGATTGTGACTCATGTATTTAGACCCAACATAGACGAGATGTTGACTCCCATACTTAGAATTGGGTCATGTGCAAGAATTTTAACTTTATCCCTGTATCATTCTGCATGTGAGATTGTGTGACATATGCCTCTGTCCAGGAACTAAGTGATTTGACCCTTCTGCGTGTGCCCAACCCACAGATGGAATTTTGACATCTTGCTAGACCCAGAACCTTCATGATGGGACGCTAGTCCACTGCCTTGGCACTGCCCACAGACAGCATTGTGACATATCACTGTCACTAGGCCTTATATCCAGTTAATGTGAGTCTACCCTTCTCTTTTGTCACTGTGCACAGAAGGCGTTGTGACATTGGGCTCCATGCCCAAGTTATGTGATTCTCCTGCCTGTACCCTGCCCACATGGCCCATTGTGATATATTGCTGGGTCCAGAACCCAGGTGATGTAACTGTCTTGCCTTGGCCCTGCCTACAGGAGGCACTGTGACATCTCTGCACCCATTAGCCAGGTGACGTGACTCACTTCTGCCTGATCTCTGCTCACAGGGAATATTGTGACCTATCACTGGGCCCAGCATTGAGTTGATGTGAATCTTCTATTCTTTTTTAGGTAATGCCTGCAGGAGAGTTGTGATGTGTCTCTGGACCCAATGGTAAGGTGATGTTACACTTTTGCCTTGGTCCTTACCTCAGAAAGCTTTGTGACATATTGCTGGTCTCAGCACCAAGATGATGTGAGTCTCTTGCCTGGACACTGCCCACAGGGGGCACTATGACATATCTCTAAGTTCATGAACTATTTGATGTGACTCTTCTCACTTACTTGGGCTTTGCGGTTAGAAGAGATTGCCAGTTGTCTCTGATTCCAGCAGCCAGGTGTTGTGACTCTCCTCGTTTGCCTGTGCTATGCCCACAGAAGGTGGAGTGAATTATCCCTAGGCCCTACATACAGGTGATGTGATTCTACTGCCTGGCCATTGCCCACATGGGTCACTGCAACATATCTCTGGGCCCATTACCTAGATGGTGTAATGCTCCTTATTTTTCTGCTTCTCTTCCCAGTAGGGATTGTGACATATTCCTTCAACCAACATTTATGGGATATGGTTCTCTTCTCATCCCTGGACTCTGACTGCTGTTGTAATTTTAACATAGGGCTGGGCTCATCTGTCTAAGCTATGTGACTCTCTTCTTTTTTCCTAAGCCCTACCCACAGGGAGCATTGGTACACAGCTCTGGGCCCTTCACCAAAATGATGTACTCCTCATTCTTTTTTTTTTTTTTTTTTTTTTTTTGAGACGGAGTCTTGCTCTGTGCCCCAGGCTGGAGTGCAGTGGCGCGATCTCGGCTCACTGCAAGCTCCGCCTCCCGGGTTCACGCCATTCTCCTGCCTCAGCCTCCCGAGTAGCTGGGACTACAGGCGCCCGCCACCTCGCCCGGCTAATTTTCTTGTATTTTTAGTAGAGATGGGGTTTCACAGTGTTAGCCAGGATGGTCTCGATCTCCTGACCTCGTGATCCGCCCGTCTCGGCCTCCCAAAGTGCTGGGATTACAGGCTTGAGCCACCGCGCCCGGCCAATACTCCTCATTCTTGGGCTCTTCCCTCAGTGAGTATTGTGACATATTGATGGACTCAGCGCCTAGGTGAGGTAACTCTCTTCTACTTCTTGGGCTCTGACCAAGGAGGTATTGTGATGTATCGCTGAGCCCTGAACCTAGGTAATGTTACTCTTTTCTCCTGCCTGAGCTCAGCCTAGATTGTGTAATGTGACATACGGCCTGTCTTTTACAACTATGTGATGCACCTCTTCTGCATGAGCCTTGCCCGCCAGTGTATTATGCCTTATCGTTTTGTTTATCACCTGGATGATGTGACACTTTTTTTTTTTTTCTGTCTGGGCCCTGCTAAAGAGGGTTATTATATCATATCAGTTGGCTCAGCATCTATGTGATGTGACTCTTCTTTCTTCTAGGCCCCAAACATTTGGTGTATTGTGAAATAACGCTGGGTCCAACACCTAGAAAATAAGAGGCTCCTGCCTGGGCCCTGCCCACAGGGGGCCTTGTGACATATATCTGCATACACTACTTAGGAAATGTGACTCTTCTTTTCTGCCTGGACCCTCCTAACAGAAAAGATTATGATACGTCACTGGACCCCGCAACAAGGTGAAGAGTCTCTTTTGACTGGGTCTTGAATACATAGATCGTTGTGACATATTGCTGAGCCCTCAGAGATGATTGTGACATACATCTGGCCCCAAACCCAGGTAATGTTACTCTCCTGCTTACTCCCGATCCAGAGGAGTGATTGTCACATGTATCTTGGCCCAGCTCACTGGTGCGATGATGACTGTCATACCTTCAATTTGCCAATTAGAGAGATACGCTCTCTTATAGCTAGGCTTAGGGAAAAAGGTAAGATTCTGGATGTCCATTTTCTACAAAGGTCACAGAGGTTTACCACTCTCTTGCATATTGTGTAAAGTCCTCAAGTGGTACAGAGAGTGTCGTCACAGGTCCAAGGACACAGGAGATGCTGTATTCCTGAAATGCACACCCTGTCAGTCCTTAAAATTGTCATCCTCACAATGGACACAACCCACTGGTGAGATCCTGAATCTCACACGTAGACACAGTCTACAGATGGAATTGTGTTAGTCATATGTGAACATCTGGCCACAGATGGGATAGTGACCCATTTCTAAACCCAGCTCATAGGCAGATGAGTACTCTTCTATTTAGACCCAGCCAACTGGGGAGGTGTTGACTGTCATACCTGAGCTTAGAGTGACACATACAAACATGGGCCCATATCAGCATGAAGGTCTTAATGCAGATTGCAACTCTCATGCATATCATATTGTATTAGTTCATATTCACACTGCTATAAAGAACTGCCCAAGACCAGGTAATTTATGTAGAAAAGAGGTTTAATTAACTCACAGTTCCACATGCCTAGGGAGGCCTCAGAAAACATACATTTATGGCAGAAGAGGAAGCAGGGACATTCTTCACAAGGTGGCAGGAGGAAGAAAGTGAATGAAGGAGGAAATTCTTACACTTATAAAACCATCAGATCTGAGAATTCACTCACTTTCACAAAAACAGCATGGGGGAAACTGCCCCATGATCCAACTACCTTCCTCCCTTGACACGTGGAGATTACAATTGTAGATGAGATTTGCGTAAGGACATAGAGCCAAACCATATATCGCATATATTTTTTGGGTGGTACAGGGAGTGTGCTAACAGCCTAGCTCAAAGGCGAGATTGTGACAGTAGTAAGCAGACACAGTCAAGAGTAAAGATTGCTGTCCTCTCACATGACCATGGCCCACTGTTGAGGTTTTGAATCTTATATCTAGAGGCAGTCAAAAGTTGCAATGTTGACTGTCACACATGAATTTGTTATGCATGGATTTGGTGACCCTCAAACCATCATTTAGCACATGTGTCAGGCTGTGACTTATCTAAGGGGACACAATGCCCAGAAAACATTGAGAAGCTGCTGCACAGATCCAGTTCACAGTTGAGGTTGTGACTCACGTACTTCACACAACATACAAGACATGTTGACTCTCAGACCTAGAACCAGAACATGTGAGGGACTGGTAATCTCATCCCTGGATTTGTTGAAGGTGTGATTGTGACATACGCCTCTGCCAAACACCTGATTTGACTCTCCTGCCTGGGCTCGGTTCACAAATAGAATCGTGATATATAGTTGGACCCAGCACCCAGGTGAGATGACTCTATTCTCCAGCCTTGGTGCTTCTTACAGGAGGCATTGTGACATACCACTGGGACTTGCACTCAGGTGATATAAGTTTTCTCTCCTACCTTGGCGCTGCCCACAAGGGGCATTGTGACATATTGCTCATTTTAACACCCAGGTGATGTGACTCTTCTGCCTGGGCCCAGCCTAAAGGGGGGATGGTGACATCTCTCTGCACTTATCACCCAGGTAATGTACTCTTGCCTGGTTTCTGCTCACAGGAGGGATGGTGACATATCTCTGGGCTCAGCACCTAGCTAATGTGACACTTCTCTTCTTCCTAGGTTCTGCCCACAGGGGAGATTTTTGCACATATGCTGGGCCCAGCTTTAAGATGTTACTCATTTGCCTTGGCCCTGTCTTCAGAAGGTAATGTGACCTATTGCTGGGCCCAGGACCAAGGTGATGTGACTTTCTTGCCTTGACTCTGTCAAGAGGAAACATCATGACATATCTCTGGGCCCATAAAATATTTAATGTGTCTTTCTTTTCTTACCAGGGTTTTGCTTATAGAAGAGATTGTTACATATCTCTGTGCCCAGCATCTAAATGATGTGACTCTCCTCATCTGCCTGGGCCATGTCCACAGATGAAAACTTGACTTTTCCCTGGGCCCAGCACACAGGCAATCTGATTTATTTCTCCTAGTCTCTTTCTACAGGGGGTGATTGTGAATTATCTCTTAGCCCATCAACTATTTGATGTTAATCTCTTCTCTTACCTGGGCTTTGGCCATAGGGGATGTTGCAACATATCTCATGGGCCAGCATGTAGGAGATGACACTCTTCTCTGATTATTGCTTTGCTCACCACTTACTTGATGTGACTCTCCTCTCATGCATCATCCCTGCCCCTTGGGGTGATTGTGAAAAATAGCTGGCTGTAGCCTATAGGATATATAACTTTCCTCTTCTTCCTGAGCCCTGCCCATGGAAGGCATTGTGCCGTATCTCTGGGGCTCTCGCCTAGGTGATGTGGCTCTCCTGCTTTGGTCTTCCTCTCAGAAAGTATTGTTATGTATTGGTGGACCTAGAACCTAGGTGATGTGACTCTCCTCTACTGTATGGTCTCTGATGAAAAAGAGATTTTGATGTATCACTGGGCCCAGCACCTAAGTGTTGTGGCTCTCTGCTCTCTCCTAGGCACTGCATACATTGTGTATGGTGAAATATGGCTGGATTCGAAACCAAAATAATGCAACTCTTTTGCATTGACAATGTCCACTGTTGTATTACCACATATCTTTTCCTTTAACTCTGAAATTGAGCTCTGAAATAATCTGGATTTTTTAACTTTGTGCCCATCTCTCCTGTTGAGTTTAAACTTTAATCCAAAAGCCATGACAATAGTCATAATTACTGTCACAAAGTGACAACTTTTTACCTCCTCCTCCTCTTCTCTTCCTCCTTTCCATCTCCTCCTTTCCTTTTCCTCTTCTCCTCCTCTCCTCATCTCTTCTTCTTCCCTTCTTCATGTTCTCCTCCTTTTCTTTTTCTCCTTTCTCCCCTCCTCTTCTTCCTCACCTCCTCTTCCACTTCTCCTCTTTCTTTCTTCCTCCTCCTCTCCTTTTCTTCCTCTCATCTTTCTCCTCTCCTCCTCTTGCACCTCCTACTCTCCTTCATCTCCTCCTCCTCATTTTTTCCTCCTCTTTCTCCTCTCTTTCTCTCCTCCTCTCCTCCTTCTGCTCCTTTCCTCCTTCTCATTTTCTCCTCTTCTCCTCTTCGCCTCCTCCTTCAATTCTGCTCCTCTACCCTCTTCCTCCTCCTCTCCTCATCTCTTGCTCTCCATTTTCTCTTCCTTCCCGTCTTCTCCTCCTCCTGTCTTCTCCTCTTCTCTCCTTTCCTCTTATTTTTCTCCTCTTCTTCCTCATTCTCCTCATCCTCCACTCCTTTTTCTCCTATTTCTCCTCTCCTCCTCCTCTCTTCATCTCCATTTCCTTCTCCTCCTCTCCTTCTTTTTCTCCTCCTGTTCCTCTTTCTACTTTTCTCCTCCTACTCCTCTCCTCCTACTACTCCTCTTCTCCTTCTTTTCTCCTCCTTCTTCTCCTCTCCTCTTCCTACTACTACTCCTCTTCTCCTTCTTTTCTCCTCCTTCTTCTCCTCTCCTCTTCCTACTTCTCCTCCTATCCTATTCCTCCTCTCCTCCTCCTTCCCAAACCTCTCCTCCTCCTTCCCCAAACCTCCCCTCCTCTGTCTCCACTCCTACTCCTACTACTCATCTTTTACTCCTCATCCTCTCCTCCTTCTTCTCTCCTCCTCCTTTGCTTATTTTCATCCTCTTCCTTCTTCTCCTGTCTTCTTCCTTCTTCTCTCTCCTTTCTGCTCTTTTTACTTCTCCTCTCCTCCTCATTCTTTTCTCCCCCTCCTCCTTCTCTTCTCCACCTCCTTCTTATTCCTCCTCCTTCTCCCTTCTCCTCCTCCTCTCCTCCTCCTCCTTCTTCTTTCTTCCTCTTTCTTTTCTCTTCCTTCTACTCCTTCTTCTACTCTCCTCCTTCTTCTCCTCTCTTCCTCATCCTCCTCTCCTTTTCCTCCTCTCCTTCTCCTTCTTCTCCTCCTCTTCCACTCCTCCTCCTTCTCTTCTCCTCCTTTCCCTCTCCTCCTTTCTCCTTTCCTTCTTATTTTAATCTCCTCCTCCACCTCCTTCTCTTCTCTATTTTTCTCTGCCCCTCCTTCACCTCTTCTCTTCCTCCTTCTCATCTTTTACCCCTCTTTCTCTTCTACTTCTTCTCCTCTCCTTCTTTCCTTTCCTTTCTCCTCTCCTCCTTCTCCTCTCCTCCTTCTCCTCTCCTCCTCTTCTTCTCTCCTCTTTCTCCCTTTTCTCCTTTCCTTCTCCTCTCCTCCTCTGCATTCTCCTCCTCTTCCTCCTTCTCTCCTCCTCCTTCACCTCTTCTCCTTCTCCTACTCATCCTTTACTCCTCTATCTTCTTCTTCTCCTCTCCTCCTTTCTTTTTCTTTCTCCTGTTCTTCCTTCTCCTGTCCTCTTCTCTCCTCTTTCTCCTTCTTTTTTCTCCTCTCCCTTTCCTCTCCTCCTCCACCTTCTCCTCTCTTCCTCCTCCTCCTTTTCTCCTCTCCTCCTCTTTCTCCCTTCCTCCTCCTTCTCTTTCCTCCTCATCTCCTCCTCCTCCCCTTTCCTCACCCTGTCTTCTCTTCCTCTTTGTCTTCTCCTCCTTCTCCTCATCTCCTCTTCCTCCTTCACTCCTTTTTTTCCTCTCCTCCTTCTCTTCTCCTCTCCTTTCCCTCCTCTTCCTCCTACTCCTTCTTCTAGTTTCCTCCTCCCCCTCTTCCTCCTCTCCTCTTCCTCCTCTTTCTTCTCCTCCTCCACTCCTACATTTTTCCTCTTCTCCTCCTTCTCCTCTCCTCCTCCTCTCACCCTCTCAATTTCCTCCTTCTCCTTCTCTCCTCCTCCTACTTTTCTCTTTTTCTCCTTTCCTCCTCCTTCTCCTCTCCTTCCCCTCCTTTTCTTCTTTTTCTCTCTTCCTCCTCTGCTCCTCCTTCTCCTCTCCTCCTCTTCTCCTCCTTCTCTCTTCCTCATTCTCCTCACCTCCTCCTCCCCTTAACCTCTTCTCCTACTCCACCTGTCCTACAACTACTCACCTTTTACTCCTCCTGCTCTCCTCTTTCTTTTCCTCTCCTCCTTTAATTTTCCTATTCCTCCTTCTCCTCTCCTCTTTTTTCTCCTCTCCTTCTTCTCTCATCCTCCTCATCTCCTCCTTCTCCTCCTCTTTTTCCTCTTTCCCTCCTCTTCTCCTCATTCTGCTCTCCTCCTTTTCCTCCTAAACATCTCCTCCTCCTCCTATTCATCTTTTACTCCTCCTCCTCTCCTCCTTCTTATCCTCTTCTCCTTATTTTCCTCCTCCTCTTCCTTTTATCCTCTTCCTTCTTTTCTCCTCTTCCTTTTACTTCTCCTCTACTCCTCCTCCTTCTCCTCTCCTCCTCCTTTTTGTCTCTCCTCCTTCTCTTATCCTCCTCCTTTTCTTCTTTTTCTACTCTCTTCATCTCCTCTTCCTTATCCACTCGTCCTCCTTCTTCTCTCCTTTTCTCCTCCTACTTCTACTCTCCTCCTTTTCTCCTCCTCCTGTCCTCCTTCTCCACTCCTCCTTTTTCTCCTCTTCTCCTCCTCCTTCTCTACTTCTCCTTTCTTCCCTCTCTTCTCCTCATTCTCTTCTCTTTGTCCTCCGCCACTTCTACTCCTACTGATATTTTACTGCTCCTCCTCTTCTTCTCCTCTCCTTTCTTTTTCTCCTCCTCCTTCTCTTCTCTCCTCTTCCTCCTTCTTTTATTCTCTTCTCCTTTTCCTCTCCTCCTCTTCCTTCTTCTCTTTCTTCTTTCCATTTTCTCCTCCTCCTTCTCCTTTCCTACTCCTCCTTCTCCTTTCCTCCTCCTCTTTCTCCTGTTCTCCTCCATCTCCTTCCTCTTCCTCTCCTCCTCACTCCCTCTTCTCCTTCTCTTTTCTTTCTCCTTGTCTCCTCCTCTCCTTTTCCTTCTTCATTCCTCCTTTTGTCCTCTCCTCCTACTCCTTCTTCTACTCTCTTCCTCCTTTTTCTTCTCTTCTCCTCCTTCCCCTCTCTTCCTCCTCTCCTCCTATGCTCCTTCTCTTCCTCCTTAACTCCTACTTGTTTTCCTCTCCTTCTCCTTCTTGTTCTCTTCTTCTTCTCCTTTTTCCCTCCTCTTCCTCCTCCTCCTCTGCTCCTTCTCCTCTCCTTCTCCACTCATCCTTCTCTTCTCCTTTATCATTCCTCTTTCTTTCTACTCCTCTCTTCTCTTGCTTCTTCTCCTCTCCTTCTCCTTTTCCTCCTTCTCTTCCTTCTCCACTCCTCCTTCTCCTCTTCTTCTCTCCTTCCTTCTACTCCTTCTTCTACTCTCCTCCTCCCCCTCTCCTTTTCCCCCTCTCCTCCTCCCCCTCTCCTCCTCTTCTCCTCTCCTCCTTCTCCACTCCTCCTTCTCCTCTTTTCTTCCTTCTATTTTTTAGTACTTCTTCTGCATTCCTTCTCCTCTCCTTTTTCTCCTTTATTTTCTTCTCCTCCTCACCTACTTTTTCTGCTCTGCTCCTTCTTTTCCTTTGCTTCTCCTCTCCTCCTCCACTTCTTTTCCTCCTTCTCTTTTTTCCTCCTGCACCTTCTTCTCCTCTCCTCCTCCTCTCCTTTTTCGTCTTTTCCCCTCCTTCTTCTCTCCTCCTCCTTTTCCATTTATCCTCTCCTGTCCTCCTCCTCCTCTTCACCTCTTGTCCTCCTCTCCTTCTTTTCCTCTTCCTCCTTATCCTCTCCTCCCCCACCTTGTTTTTCTCTTCTACTCCTCTTCATTTTTTCCTCCACCTTTTCTTCTCCTCCTCTTCTCCTCTTGCTCCTTCTCATGCTTCCCTCCTTTTTCTTTTCCCTTCATCCTCCTCCTCTCCTTCTCCCTTTTACTCCCCTCCACCACCTCCTCTCCTACTCCTCTTTCTTTTCCATCTCCTCTCCTCCTCCTCCTTTTCCTCTTCTCCTTTTTCTCCTCATCCTTCTCTTTCTCCTTTTTGTCTCCTCTTTTTCTCATCCTCCCCTCTTTTTTCTCTTTTCTTCCTCCTCCTCCTCTCCTCCTCCTTCTCTTTTCCTTCTCCCCCTTCCTCTCCTCCTCTCTTCCTCCTTTTCCTTCTCCTCTCCTCCTCCTATCTTTCTCCTCTCCTCTTCCTATCCTTCTCCTCTCCTCCTGTTCCTCCTCTTCCTCTCCTCCTCCTTTTATACCTCTCCTCTTTCTCCTCCTCCTTTTTTCTTCTTTCTGCTTCTCTCCTCCTCCTCTCCTCTTCCTCTTCCTCTTTTCTTCTTCTCCTTGTCCTCCTCTCCTCCTCTCCCTCTCCTTTCCTCCTCTTCCCCTCCTCCTCTTCCTCCTACTCTCTTCCCCCCCTTCTACTTCTTTTCTTCGTTTTCCTCCTACTTTCCTCCTTGTCCTGAACCTTTTCCTCCTTTTTTTCTCCTCTACTTCTCTCTGTCCTCTTCTCCTCCTCCTTCTCTCTTCCTCTTCTCCTCATCCTCCTTTTTCTCTCCTCCTTCTCCTCCTCCTCTACTCTTCTTCTCCTCCTTTTCCATTTTCTCTGCTCTTCCTCTCCTCATCTTCCGTTTCCTTTTTTCTCTCCTCTTCCTCTCGTCCTCCTTTTCCTTCTTCTCTTTTCCTCCTCCTTCTTTCTCCCCCCCTCCTCTTTCTCCTCCTCCTGCTCTTCTCCTTCTCCTCTCCTCCTCCTTTCCTCCTCCTCTTTTCCTCCTTCTCTTCTTCTCCTCTCCTCTTCCTTCTCTCCTTCTCCGTTTCTTTCTCCTCTCCTCCTCCCCTTTCTCCTTTTTCTTTCTGATCCTCCTTCTTCTCCTCCTCCTTCTCCTCTTCTTCTCCTTTCCTCCTCCTTCTCTCCTTTTTCTACTCCTCATTCTTTTCATCTCCTTCTCTTTCATCTTCTCTTCCTCCTTCTCCTCCTTCTCCTCCTCTTTTGTACTCCTTCTCCTCTCCTACTTTTCCTTTTTCTTTTCTCCCAAACTTTTCCTTCTCCTCCTCTTCTTCTCCTCTTCATCTCCTACTCCTATTTTTTCTCCTCCTCTCTTTTCTCCCCTCCTTTCTTCTTTTCTCCTCCTCCTCCTCCTTTTTCTCCTCTCATCCTGTCCTTCACCTCTTCATCTCCTTCTCCTTTTTCTGCTCCCCATTCTCCTCCTCTCCTCTTTTCTCTTCATCTTCTCCTCTTTCTTGTCTCCTCCTCCCGTCCTCCTCCTTCTCTCCTTCTTCTTTTCTTCCTTTTTTCTCCTCCTCTCCTACTCCTCTCCTCCTTCTCATTTTTTCCTCATTCCCTTCTCCTCCTCCTCCTCCTTCTCTTTTTTTTCTCTACTTCCTCCTAGCTTCCCTTTTCTCCTCTCCTTTCCTGGCCCTGTTGTCCTCCTCTCCTTTTTTTTCCTCTACTTCCTCTCTTTTTACTGTCTTCTTCTGATTTTCTCTTCTAGTTCTTCTCTTTCCTCCTCCTTTTCTTCTCTTCTCCTCCTCCTCTTTCTTCAGTCCTCCACTCCTACTCCTCCTCTTCCTGAGCCACTGGTCATGCCAAACAGCACCCAGCACACGTAGTGGCAGCCTCTTCAGTGCTGCGCTAGAAAGACCTGATGTGCATTTATATTAGCTTTTGGAGGATAGTAGTAATCCGGCCTAACTCGTTTTTTTAATATATGTATATATATTTGTATATATTTGTATATATATCTATATATAATATAGATATATATAAAAATGAAAACAAAATCACATTCTTCCCTTTACAATTCCCTTTCCCTCACCTTCCACTTCTATTAAATATACTTCAGTAACATTGTGTACAGGTGCAGAGACCACTACATATCTAAAACAGAAAAAAAACTCTCAAATAGATGGGAATGCACTGGCAACTCTGCCTTTGCAGAAATCATTTTGTTTCCTCCAGACAGAAGTGTCTCATTATTTTCAGCTTTCCTATCTGAAAAGCAAACTTTGTTTCCATTGACTTTGAAAGGGCTAAGTTTAAATCTAAACTCTTAAAGAAGAACGAGGGTTCAATTTTCTATTAATGAAAATCCCAGACAGGTTTTTCAGCCTTCCAAATCGTTATACTTTTTATTCACTCTTCTATCTCTCTCCGCAACCACCAACATCACCACCCACAAAAGAAGAAGAAAATCCCTCCAATGTTTCCGGTCGTGTGCTGTTGCTAGCTCGGAAGCTGTGTAGAGTTTTGTAATGGAGTGTGAACTGCTGCCCCAGATCTGGGCTCGTGCTCTATCTCCTATCCAGTAAGGAGAGAGGGAGGACAAATCCGCTGAGCAGGGAAAAGTTCTTTCTGCCTCATTTATAACCTCTCATGGATGCAGAGCTGAGGAGGGTCGCTAGGTGCACGGGGCCCCTGCCAAGCGGCCCACTGGCCAGCGCGTTCTGTGCCGGGCGGGGTTCCCGCCCCCAGCAGGTCTCCGCCCTGCCTGGAAAGGAAGTGGCCCCGTCAGGCAGTGGGATCGGTCGCTGTTCCGCATCCTCACCCTTGGCCAGGGAGGGCGTAACATCCTCGATGCGCCCTCGGCCCAGAAAACGCGAGGCTTCCCGGGGAGGCGTCCGCGACGGGAACGACCTCCCCTGCTCCTTAGCAAACACTATGGTCGCAGTTTCCTAAGAGACGCTAGTGGGAAGAGGAGGAGGGAGCCCAGGAAGAGGCTGACAATAGGCTGGTGTGGGAGGAGGAAGGGAAGCCCAGGAACTAGCCGCAAATTCTTCCAGCGGAAGAAGGCTCCCCGCCTTTTTCCTGGACTAATAACGGGACCCGGCACCGAGCCCCCAACTAGTGCAAGGAAGGTGCACACCACACCGACGGATCCCTGTATTACACGCACCTCGCCAACAGAAGGGCGAGGAATGATAGGCGCCCCCATGGCCAGGCCCTGGCCCCCTTCCTTCCTGGGCGTCTTAGGTGGTAGTCAGCCACACCAAAACCGCCAGCCAGGAAAGGTCCAGGGCGCAAGGCTGCCTGCTGCCCCCTCAAAGCCAGTGTCCTCTGCCCAGGAAGATCAAATCCGCAGAGCAGGGTGTAGCACGGGCTTCCACCGAACACCGTGACAAGAGCACCCCGACAAGAGCACCCCGACAAGAGCGCCCCAGGAGGCCACCTCCTGGCTAGCACCCCGATGCTTTGCGGCTGCAGGGGAAAGCAGGGGCCCTAGTTTCCAGGCTTCCCTGCCAGGGAGGGGCTGGAGAGACCTTAGAAGGAAAGTTCCTCATTCCACAGGGGAAGGATGCCAGGAAAGAGAGGGCAGAAGGTGGGGAGCAGCGTCAGGAAGATGTTTCAGGCCTGGGAGGCTTGCACCATCCTAGTCACGGCGGTTCTATAACAAATAAATTCACTTCAGTATTCCGGGAGGCCAAGACAGGCGGAGCGCTTGCGCCGAGAAGTTTCAGACCAGTCTAGGCAACGTGTTGAGACCCCGTCACTAAAAAAAAAAAAAAAAAAAAACTTAATCAGGTGTGATGGGCCATGCCTACAGTCCCAGCTACTCCGGAGGCTGAGGTGAGAGGATCTCTTGAGGCTACAGTGAGTCATAATCTTGTGCCACTGCACTCCAGCCTAGGTGACAGAGCAAGATTCTTTCTCATAGAATATATATATATATAGATTTTATACGTATATATTATATATAGGTAGATTATATGTAGACAGATTTTTTATATATACGCCACCCCCCGGGAAGCGGCGCGTTTTCTGGGCCGAGGGCGCATCGAGGATGTTACGCCCTCCCTGGCCAAGGGTGAGGATGTGGAACGGCGACCGATCCCACTGCCTGGCGGGGCTGCTTCCTTTCCAGGCAGGGTGGAGACCGGCACAGAACGCGCTGGCCAGTGGGCCGCTTGGCAGGGGCCCCGTGCACCTAGCGACCCTCCTCAGCTCTGCATCCATGAGAGGTTATAAATGAGGCGGAAAGAACTTTTCCCGGCTCAGCGGATTTGTCCTTTTTTTCTCCTTACTGGATAGGAGATAGGGCACGATCCCAGATCCGGGGCAGCAGTTCACACTCCATTACAAAACTCTAAACAGCATCGGAGCTAGCAGCAGCACACAACCGGGAACATTGGAGGGATTTTCTTCTTCTTTTGTGGGTGGTGATGTTGGTGGTTGTGGAGTCTCTCAAGAAGAGTGAATAAAAAGTATAACGATTTGGTAGGCTGAAAAACCTGTCTGGGATTTTCATTAATAGAAAATTGAACCCTCGTTCTTCTTCTTCTTCTTTTTTTTTTTTTTTGTGACGGAGTCTAGCTCTGTCGCCCAGGCTGGAGTGCAGTGGCCGGATCTCAGCTCACTGCAAGCTCCGCCTCCCGGGTTCACGCCATTCTCCTGCCTCAGCCTCCTCCCGAGTAGCTGGGACTACAGGCGCCCGCCATCTCGCCCGGCTAGTTTTTTGTATTTTTTAGTAGAGACGGGGTTTCCCCATATTAGCCAGGATGGTCTCGATTTCCTGACCTCGTGATCCGCCCATCTCAGCCTCGCAAAGTGCTGGGAATCCTCGTTCTTCTTTAAGAGTTTAGATTTAAGCTTAGCCCTTTCAAAGTCAATGGAAGCAAAGTTTGCCTTTTAGATAGGAAAGCTGAAAATAATGAGACACTTCTGTCTGGAGGAAACAAAATGATTTCTGCAAAGGCAGAGTTGCCAGTCCAACCCCATATGTTTGAGGGTTTTTTTCCTTTTTTAGATATGTAGTGGTCTCTGCACCTGTGCACAATGTTACTGAAGTATATTTAATAGAAGTGGAAGGTGAGGGAAAGGGAATTGTAAAGGGAAGAATGTGATTTTGTTTTCATTTTTTTTTCACAGCCGTGAAAAGCATTCTGTAGATTTGCTGCTTTTTCAAGTAGGCAGGTATAGTTTCTAAGCCCTATTTTGATCAGGGAGTCTGTTAGAGACCAAAATCTTGGCTAAAACCTCTCTGGAAAGATATACACACACACAAAAACGCTTAGTTCTGTGCTACCTTCAAGAGTCTACAGAACTTTTGCAGGAATGGGTATGAGTTCCTTCAAAAGGATCTCGTGCTCCATTTTAGGGAAATGAAGTTGCCTTTTTTCTTTTTCTTTCTTTCTTTTTTTTTTTTTTTGTGATGGAGTTTTGCTCTTGTTTCCCGGGCTGGAGTGCAATGACACAATCTTGGCTGACTGCAACCTCCGCCTCCCGGGTTCAAGCGATTCTCCTGTCTCAGATTTCCCAGTAGCTGGGATTACAGGCCTGCACTACCACGCCTGGCTGATTTTCGTATTTTTAGTAGAGATGGGGTTTCTCCATGTTGGTCAGGCTGGTCTTGAACTCCCGACCTCAGGTGATCCGCCCACCTCAGCCTCCCAAAGTGCTAGGATTACAGGCATGAGCCACCACACCCCACCCTTATCATTCTTAAAAATACTGCTAAACTGGTTGCATATTAGGATATCTCATTTTTAAAGGATTTGCTGGATATGTGAGACTTTTAAGAAATGCTACTGATGCCCGTGGATATATGGAATATCATTCTCTGGGGTTTTCGACATACTACTTTATTTCTCATCAGAAATTCAGACTCTAAGCTCTTAGCGTGGCAGACACAAGTTTGTTGTGATGGTAAACATGGATTTCACTAAGCTGGTACAGGTGTTAACATTCATACCTAACTTGTTACACCATCTAAGTGACCTTTTGATGAAAGGGTCTTTTATTTCAAGTTTACTCAGGCACGCTTTTGAGGTCTTACTTGCGTCTGATGAAGGTACAGCATGTTGAAGGAGAAAAAATAAACCTTACCTTATTATTCCTGCATTACATCAATAGTTGTTTATTGGCTACCTGGTCTGTGCAAGGCACTGTACAACATAGGTGCCCTGGTAATAAATGGATTTTGTGCCTGTAATCTCAGCACTTTGGGAGGCCTAGGCGAGTGGGTCACCTGAGGTCAGGAGATCGAGACCAGCCTGACCAACATGGTGAAACCCCATTTCTACTAAAAATACAAAGTTAACCGGGCATCTTGGCTCATGCCTGTAGTCCCAGCTATTCAGGAGGCTGAGGCAGGAGAATCACTTGAACCCCGGAGGCAAAGATTGCAGTGAGCTGAGATTACACCACTGTACTCAATCAATCAATCAATCAGTCAATCAATCAGTCAATATTGTTGCCCTACATCAGGAGTCCTCAACACCCAGGGCACAGACTGATACCAGTCTGTGGTCTATTATAAACCAAACTGCACAGCAGGAGGTGAGCAGTGGATGAGCGAGGCTTCATCAGTATTCACAGCCACTCCCCATCACTTGCATTACAGATAAGCAGCCGCATTAAATTATCATAGGAGTGCAAACCCTATTGTGAACTGCACATGTGAGGGATGTGGGTTGTACACTATTTATGAGAATCTAATGCCTGAGGATCTGTCACTGTCTCTCATCACCCCCAGATGGGAACCTTTAGTTGCAGGGAAATAATCCCATGGCTCTGACTCTACATTATGGTGAGTTGTATAATTATTTCATTATATATTACAATGTAATAATAGAAACAAAGTGCACAGTAAGTGTAATGGGCTTAAATCATCCCAATAGAAAACCATCCTGCCACATCTGTGAAAAAAGTGTCTGTCACAAACCCAGACCCTGGTGCCAAAAAGGTTGGGGAGCACTGCCCTACATTGTACACTGCCTGGCATACACCAGGTAGCCAAAAAAATTCTTAGTGGGGTTAATTAGAGCTTTTAAAAACTGTATTTGTCTTTCCCTAGCTTGCTTTGTATTTTCTCTTTTTTCCCTGTTCTCAGAGAAAATGGGGTAGGACTATATAAATGTGTGATACTTCTGGTAGCTTAATTACTTTAAAATGTTCTTTATTCATTTTGGTGTACCTTCTTGGACTAAGGTATTTTCACCCTGCTTTTTTGAAATCATTCAGCAAAGATTCCACGTTTATACTCAGAACAACACTCTTAGGGTTTGGTGGGTATGTTGACCCATTTAATAGCTGCTTTATGATATACCCAGGGGCTAGCAATAAATTAAGCTCAGGATCCAGAATTCCCAACTACCACCTAGCTCCATGGAACAGGTGCTTTACAGAGTCAGCTGGATCTAATAAATAAATAAATAAATTCATAGCTTTAAATGCATACTGCTTATTTACCTCTGTGTATGTGTTTTTATTTTTAAAAAAGAAGACCATATTTTTTTTATCAAAATAAATTTGGTTGAATTTGAAGGTAAAAGGGAATTTAAAATGAAACTTTAGCCTTTGATGACACTGCCATTGATGAATATGATAGGCATCTTTTTCAGTAGCTTTTCTACCTCATGGGATTGTTGTAAGGATAAAATAAATGTTCCAGAAACTCAAAACCTACATATGGAATCAAGTGGTATATTTTGAGATCAGGAAGCTTTGTGGCTATCCACTGTAGATTTCCTTTCCAGAATTCTGAATTTTTGAGTGGCTTGCTTTGGGGAAGGGTGCTACCGGCCTTAAGTATACAGACACTAGAAATGCTGCTTAGCATATTACAATGCACAGGACAGCCACAAAGGTCAACAGAGCTGAAGTCAAGGAAGCCTGCTTGAGAGGTATAGTAGTGGCCTTTATTGCATCCACAAGCACAGCTGGTGCATTCCCTGTACTGCATGTGCTATATTTAGAAATCTGAAATTCCATAAAGTAGGTAAGCTTTTATCTGCCTCTAAGGTGCCATGGTTGGCAGGGTCAAAGTTTTACAAAAAGCTTGGGATTGAGGAAAACATTAAGTGTTGTTGAATGTATTTGAAAACTCTATAGTAAATAAGAGTTCTAGAACTCATCAGCTTCTACAACACATGAAATGCATTGGCTCTGTAAAGCTGTTTTGGTAGGTGGCTCAGTTTTCCCAGTCACCGCCTCAGTTATTTAGGAAATTCACACTGATGCTGTCATCTGCCAGTCTCCCTCATGTTTTCAGGTTTGTGGAGTATATCTTTTAAAAAAATTATTTGAACAAGCTCTTACTTGCTTGACAGTTAATGTTTTTGACCATGAATGCAAAATTCTTATTTTGCATATAATATTCCCTTATTTTCATTTCTCAAGGTTTTGCAAAATTCTGTAAGAATTCTGTAAGAGTTATGTAATAACTATCTGCCCTTTTCAAACAGCAGTGTTTGTGAGCCAGGTCTTCTGCCCATACATGTCCTCTTGAGAGTGGATGTCAGCCAGTTACCCTAGCTGAGAGGGATGGGGATAATACAGGGATGCAATAAAGGAGATACCAATAATTTCTATGATCTGGGACCCCTGGCCTCACACCAGAACTGCCTAGTATACTTTTAGCAAACAAGTGCCACTGATCTGAGTTTTCTCCTGCCCTCCCACTTTCCACTTTATTACACAAGCAGGAGGTATGCAAGGGAGAAGGCAGGAAGATGAGGAGACTGAATTCCAGAAAAGAAAGGGCTGCCTGCAGTAAGCAGACAGTTGCCCCCAAAGTGCTGTGGACCCCCACTTACCTTAGAGACATGTGCAACACTTGAGAATAGTTGTTTTATAATTCTTAAATCAGTGAACAGACTGTAAGCATCCCATTGGTGTCAGTTGCCAGGTGTCCAATGCCTGTTCTCTGCAGCAACCTTTGTGGTCCCATACCTGGGAGTGAGTTCTGTTCCTGCAGAGTGCCCTGTGCATTCTGGTGCTTTTGTGCCCTCTCCTCTAACCTATAAACTGGCAACTCTAATTCTGTATTTTCACTTACAATTTTTCTGAAGCAGTAATCCTTTGTCATCCTGATCACACTACAAGTTCCTCATCCTGCAAGTACTTGTAAAAATAAAAGTAATGTCCATTCCTTCTGGAAGGTGATTGCCATGCACACAACCTACTAGGCCAGAAACATTACTGCTGGCTGTCCTGATGCAAGTCTCTCTCACCCCCATGTCCAATCAGTCACCAGGGTCTCCCCAAAACCAGGCTCCAGTCACTGACTTTGGCTGTTTAATCACTTCAGATCTAAGGTCCTCATTGAGTCATAAGCACCTCTTAAGTTAATTTTCCGCCACCAGTTTCTCCCTACTGCTGTTAATCTTCCACCCTGCTGCCAGAGTCATCATCCTCAAAAACTAAAGCCGCTTTTGTTGTTTGCCTGCCTAATAACATCTCTTGGCTCCCTGTTGTCTACAAAAGGAAAAATCCAAACTCCTTCACTTATTTTAAAAAGACCCTCATCTGCTTCCAAACCAAATTGCTAGTCTGGGCTCTTGTCTTTATCTTCCACATCACTGCCACACTGAGTAATTCTTTACTGCCTCTGCTTTTGCATGGTTTGTCCTTTTTGTTGTGTCTCCATCCCCTTCCCCCAGCAAAGAACATTTACTCTTCACTCTTCTGTTGAGACCCATCTCAAATACTACCTTTTCTAGGAAGAATTCTGCCTTCTGTTCCTAATAACTTTCACCCCCACCTATCAAGTATGTCTGCTGTAATTCGTCTGTTAACATGTTTCTCCCACCTCAATAATATTTTTTCCATCTTCTGTACCTAGCACAATTGCATGGTTGGTGCTCACTGACTACTGCATGTTTGTTTATTTATTTATTTATTTGAGAGATGGAGTCTTGCTCTGTTGCCCAGGCTGGAGTGCAGTGGTGCAATCTTGGCTCACTGCAGGCTCTGCCTCCCTGTTTCAAGCAATTCTCCTGCCTCAGCCTCCCAAGTAGCTCAGATTACAGGCACCCACCACCACGTCCAGCTAATTTTTATATGTATTTTTAGTAGAGACAGGTTTCACCACATTGGTCATGCTGGTTTCAAACTCCTGACCTCAGGTGATCTGTTGCAGGAAGTCAGGGACCCTGAATGGAGGGACTGGCTGAAGCCATGGCAGAAGAACATAAATTGTGAAGATTTCATGGACATTTATCTCTTCCCCAATCAATACGCTTGTAATTTCCTATGACTGTCTTTACTTCAATCTCTTAATCCCGTCATCTTCATAAGCTGAGGATGTATGTCGAGACCTTGTGATGACTGCGTTAACAGCACAAATTGTTCATAAGGCATGTGTGTTTAAATAGTATGAAATCTGGGTACCTTGAAAAAAGAACAGGATAATAGCGATGTTCAGTGAACAAGGGAGATAAACTTAAAGTCTGGCTGCCTGTGGGCTGGGCAGGACAGAGCCATATTTCTCTTATTACCGAAAACAGGTAAGAGAAGTTTCCCTGAATTCTTTCCCCAGTAAGGAATATTAACAATTAACAGCCCTGGGAAAAGAATGCATTCCCAGGAAAAGGTTCTGAAATGGCCGCTCTGGGAGTGTCTGCCTTATGCAGATGTAGATAGGGATGAAACACGCCCTAGTCTCCTGCAGCACCCCCAGGCTTGCTAAGATTAGGAAATTCCAGCCTGGCAAATCTAGTCAGACGGGTTCTCTGCTCTTCAACCTTGTTTATCAATGACAATGCATGCAAGACATGGAAGTCCATTAGTGATTCTAATTTCACCCTGACCTTGTGATCTTGCCCTGACCTTCTGCCCTGTGATCTTTTGTTGTGCTTGAAGCATGTGATCTCTGTGACCCACACCCTATTCCTACACACCCTCCCCTTTGAAAATTGCTAATAAAAACTTACTGGTTTTGCAGCTCAGGGGGCATCATGGAACCTGCCGTAATATGATGTCTCCTCTGGGTGTCCAAATTTCTCTCTTTTGTACTTTTCCCTTTATTTATCAGACCAGCTGACACTTAGGGAAAACAGAAAGGGACCCACATTGAACTATCGGGGGCAGGTTCTCCCAATAGTGATCCACCTGCCTTGGCCTGGCAAAATGCTGGGATTACAAGCATAAGCCACTGTGCCTGGACTTGCATGCTGATTTCTAATATAAAAATGAAATTTTTGAAGATTTTGGAGAATACCCTCATGTAAATTGGAAGCTAAGGCCTAACTATTACTGCACATTCAGCAGAGGAAGTGGGCATAAACTAGCAACTTTGGCACATCTGTCATGCAGTAGTTTGCTGCAAGGTGGAAAAGATTTAGGTGCTTTGGTGGAAAAGACTGTTGAATTACAGAAATTCTAAAACAAAAGTTGGCTCAGTTTAAAGAGAAAAGAAAATGCTTGTTAATGCCTGGTTGCACTGAAAGCTGTCACACTGTGGCCTTTAATAATTATAAACATTTTTAATGGATTTTGGGTTGAACTTTAAATTCAATTGGAAAAATAAATGCACAGATAAAGAACCCAGATCATTTGAGAGCTCCAATGTGTGAATCCATTTTCTCTACTTATTTAGAGTTTTGTTTCATTAGTGGCATGAGTAAATGGGAGTGTTGCTTTGTATATAATTTAAATTCTCTTTATTCCATTACTTCTTGGTTTTAAAATTGAATGCAAAACCAGAAATCTACAGGGTATAAATCTTGCTTGATGTGTGTGTGTGCAATGTACATACTTGATAATAATTGATTATGTATCATATTTATAAAAAGAATCATTTGTACTGTTTTAGGAGAACAAACTTTACCCTGATACTTTATTGTTAAAAAAAAACAAAGCACTTCTCTAAATACTAAAAATCCAAATTTTAACTTTCTTTTAAAAGAGGTACATATATCTTCAGAAATAAACGGGATACTCAGAAGATAAGGCAGGTATTCTGAAACACAAGGTGAAACATTTGAATGGGTTTTCTTGTCAAACAACAAATTTTTAACAAAGAAAAAGTTTGCATTGTGGGTGAAATGTTCTTAGTATCTTTTATACAAGATGAAATCCTGACTGATTAAAGATACATTACTAACTTTAAATGTCTTTCAATAAGTGTTTACATGCTAACTAGTATTTACACTTATACCTGGCAGATACACCTAGATATAATATTCTAACTTAGTTTCATGTCTGAGGAGGCTTGTATATTTTCCTCTGTGATACAGAAAATAGACTTTTTAAGCCATTTTATCTTTCAGAGTTTTAATTGATCATTCAGTGGTTTATAATGGTTTAATTAACAACCCAAACAGGTTTTCTGTGATTGGGTTAAATCTATATGTATTTGGTTAAAATATTCTACTTCAAAGTTTTAAACAAAGAGTAACTAAAAGATGTCTTAACTTGTGTTTCTCTGAATTTGATTTGTATTTATATTATGAAAATACGTTTTCAAAGAACCATTTTTGTGTTCAGAACTTATTAAGGTTTCACAACTTAATTTTCCTAAGTACAATTTTTTTTTTTTTAAATCAGACTTAGGCTCCTTTTGGAAAACAGACTGTTTTTTACTACCAAATTTACCATTCCCTTTTTTTTTTTTTTTACATTTAGAGATTTGTATTTATTCCATAAATATTCAAATATCTGCTTGTGAAGGTTCTGTCTTTACCACCAAGCCTACTTGTATGGCAAAGACAGACAGTTGCTAATCTGATGAAAGATCACATTGAAAGAGACTCATCTAGCCACGAACAGGTCACTTCTATCAGTATTAACTGCTCAAAGTTAAGTGTGACAAGAACCTATAAAGTAAACTTTGGCCTTTGTGTATGGGAGAGGAATGGAGGATGCCAGGATGCAGGTCAAGGAGGGTATCCTGTGGAAGTAACATTTCAGCTAATATCTGAAGGATGGGTGACAGGAGAAAAAAGAAAGCTTCAGAGAACAGCCGGTACAAAAGCCCTGAGGCTGAAAAGGTGGATGTGTCCAGGGAAACGGGGGAAGTACAGTGTGTTTGGAAGAAGAAAAGACACTGAATGAGGTGAATGACAGGAATGATGAAGTAGGTAGGGGCTAGAGCCGATTGTAAGAACTCTGGAAAACTTTGAAAACTATTGGGCTAAACAGAAGTGTGACGAAATTTGCATGCTAAGGACTATTTTTACCCAAGTAGTAAATAGACCTGGTAGAAGGAAATAATGACTGGCCTTCTGTTTGGAAGAAGATCAGTTAGAAGGCTAGTTTATGAAAACTTTGAAAAGCAATGGTGGCCTGCAGCATAGTGGCAGTAAAGATAGGAGCTCAGATGGATCTGATAGAGGTTTAAGAGGTAAGAGAGGCTTGCCGATGGGATGGTGTGGGGAAGGGATAGATAACTTCCTGATTTTGGATTTTATAGCTGGGTGGATGGTGGTGCCTCACTGAGATTGGAATGCTGGATTAAGCAATGTATATGAACAAGGCATGTTCCCCACCCTTTAAAGAGTTATGTATGTTTTCCATGTTTTCAGCTATTTCTCCACTTATAATGTGTTTTAGTTGGTTAAAAATTATGTACCTGGCATGGATGATGCATGGAATGTACTTATGTAACTGATAAACCAATGTTATATTCTTACATATGAAAATAATTAAATGGCTTTCTCCTATTTGTTTCCTTCTTTCCTTTTAATTTATTGATACTAAAATGCAAAGGAAAGATTTCTTGTAGATGGCCTGAGCTTGTGGATGATTTTCAGATGAGATGTACACCTAAATGTTAAGAGTGCTGAAGTCTGTGTTTGATTTAGTGATGCTTTATCTGTTTGACTTCTAAGCATAGGATTCATGAGAAGAGACTTTGAGGAGGAAGCAAGCTAGGACTCTCAGGATGGCTTAAGCCCATCAGAGCAGTTCTGATGCTAATTAGGAGCATCGGAACTCCTTTCAAGGCCTGATTTTTCAAGTAATTTCTTCATTGAAAGCCCATAAAGAACATAAGTGGTCTTGTACCCTTAATGTCTTAGAGATACATCAATATTTTGCTTCACCAGTAATCTGTGAAAATGAAGTTTATTTAGTAAACAGAAGTTGCTGCTTATCTCCTGGATGCTAAGATCTTCACTAGCTCTGTCAGTGCCAAAGGAAATGATTCATTTTAGCCCGTCACAAAGAGTGAAACTTATTTGCACAGAGTGTTTGTCTAGCCAGCATTTAAATACTTCTGGTGATGAGAGACTTGCTACCCACCCCTAAGCAGTCCTTGAGATTCTACTATATTTTTTAATGGCAAACAAAGTATTTTTGAAACAAAATAGTGATGTGTTTTCTGCTGAGTTGGTACATGCTAGAAGCTGGAGTGCAGGCAGGCTGTCCTATGCTTTATGCAACTCAGGGAGACAGTGTGCAATCTGACCCCCAGAGAGTTCCATCAAGGCATGCCTCAACTACTCAGTGAGTGGCCATCTCCTACCTTAAGATTTCTGTTCCTGAGAAAAAAAAAAATCTGTTTCACTTGGCTACACAGCCATCCTCTTCCGTGTGAGCTGGGCCATCATCTTCTAAGACCATCTCGCATAAAAGTTTTACTGGGACTCTCGGCCAGGCACAGTGGCTCATGCCTATAATCCCAGCACTTCAGGAGGTGGAGGTGGATCACCTGAGGTCAGGAGTTCGAGACCAACTTTGTCAACATGGTGAAACCTCGCCTCTACTAAATATATAAAAATCAGCCAGGCATGGGGGCAGGTGCCTATAATCCCAGCTACTTGGGAGGCCGAGGAAGGAGAATCTCTTGAACCTGGGAGGCGGAAGTTGCAGTGAGCCGAGACTGTGCCACTGCACTCCAGCCTGGGTGGCAGAACAAGACTTCATCTCAAAAGAAAAATAAAAAAGAAAGTCTTCTAAGACCATCTCACATGAAAGTCTTATTGGGATGCCCATTTTGGGTAATGCCTGTCTCTGATGTCATCCACATAACTCACCAAAATCGGAGGTGAGCCCCACTGTGCTCCAAAGATGTCCTCTCTTATGGTATTAATCCTGACAGATGTAACCTGAACATCCCTTTGGGCCCCAGGTAGCACTGATTTTCCCATTTTGGGGAGAATATGATTTTTCATCTCTTGCTTGAGCCCATGGATATTTCTGCATCACCACAACCATAAATATCATTAGGACAGACACCACACTTCATTCCATTTCTATATGGGATAAGATAAACTGAATATGAAGGAATAGTATTTTAAAAAGCCCTCCCTACTCCTCACTTTTTAAAATTGAAATAACTTGGTGAAGGGTGCTGGGAAGAATACTTCTAAAACTAAGCTTAAGTATGTTTTTTGAAAAGCTAAATCTTAAAGTACTCTACAAATAACTCAGTTTTTTGCCTCACTGTGACCCAAGCATTTGTGCATTTAGAAGTCTAATTACAAGTGAGTCATAAATATGTCTTACCAGATAATTACCATGTTGTGAATACCCAAAATTGGAATCAATAGTATGTTCAGAAACAATTTGTGGTGACAAGTATATATGAGGTAACTTTTGGATAAGCCACTCACAGCTACTTATTTTGGAGAGTGCTGGATAGTGGTGACCACACATGCTATCTGTTGGGTGATATAAGTTTTCCTAAATATTTGTGTATTTGCACTGTTATGGTGCTGTTTCCTCAAGGCCCTGGTGTGTTACATTTTCTATGCTTTGGAGTATGGGCATGTCTTACATATGGCTGTCTCCTGGATATGTTGGATCATCTATTGTGGTAAGATTAAGTGAATGAAAGTTGAATATATTTGCTGTGAAGGCCATGAGGAAATTAATAAAATAAGTTAAAAAAGAAATACATGTTTGAAATTTGAGTTTACTTCAGAGAAATTAAAAATTGTATCTGGTATTACAGGCCATGCAATGTGTCTTACGGTTGTCTGTAGTATGCCTATTCTTTGCATGCCCAAAGCCAGTGTCATGTTGCTAAGAATGTGAGATCAGGATATATGCTGTAAAATTACTCTTTCCTCAGGAAAGTAGATGCTCTGCCTTGGAATGAGAGAGTGTGTATGCATGTTTGGTCTTTTTGTAACAATAAGTGCTGAAAACCGTGTAGTCACTCATCTTCTCAGTTTCTCATTGATTTGGCTTATTTTTTAAGCGGCTCCAGATGTAGATGTAGATGTGGTGGGCATGGTGGTCTGTGTGTTCTGAAGCTTTGTGCCTTTGTTACTCTGTTCTGCACTGGAGAGTGGATACTGTGCGGTCATGTGTTTGTTTTGTGTTATGCTAAGGAAAAGGGAGAAGTATCAGTGAATTGGAGAAGTGGAGTGGTTAACAGTGGTCAAATTCTTTTGTTTAGAGATTATTTATTTCATTATTATCTTTACAGTAAATGGAATTTTGTAAGGATGCCATTTGCACAGCTTGTTTCTGGGAAGTCTGATAGTAGCTAGGGCTGTCTCTGGTGTCTCTTCAGAAAATTAAAAAGAAATCCACTCATAAACACCAGAAACTAACAATGAATCTGTCTAGAATACTTTTAAAGAAGTTTAACCTACAGTATTCAAGTTGCAGACAAACTTTGGTGAAAACCATTTCTTAGCCAGGTTTGTCTGTATTTGCATTAAATCATATAAACCAGAAGTTAAATCTTTCTGTTTCTCTTCTACCTGTGCTAGACCTATTAATAGATAGGAATCCAGTCTGGTAAGTCAATAATCAAAAGTTGTACTTTAATTTTCACCCTTTGTTAGTTGTTAGCTTTTTTACATAGAAACACACTCAGCATGATGGCAGTAAGAGCAGAAGTCATAAGATCTACAACAATTGAGCACTAGCTACCGGCATCCTAATTGTTTTTTTATGCATCACCTTTTTCATTCATTACAATTCTATGACAGAGGGATGTAGATGTCATTATTATCCTCAGGATTCACGTGAGAAAATAGAGACCCAGAGAGACGGCCAGCTATTAGAACTCAAACTATTAAGTTTGTTTCCAGGGCTGTGCTTCTGACCCCTGCCAGACTACTTACCATAGAGACACGATTCGTTCACCAAAAAATACTAACTGAAAACCTCCTGTGTGCAGAGTTCTCCCCATTAGGCACATCAAGGGAAAAGATGGGCACACCAAGGAAAAAGTATAAGTGTGCCAGGACAGGGTTCTGGTTTCCAGAAATAAATCACAGCTTACCTATTCAATGGCTCATTTTAACTAATATTTGATGACGTAAGTTAGACCTTCCCTTGTGTGATGATCAGGAATGAAGACTGGTGTTCTGTGGACTGAGGGGCTTGCAGAGGTCGTGTTAGTACATGAACTGACTGACTTGGATTTGTGTGGCCTTAAAGAGGGGGAGTTCAACAAGACACTATGGCAGAATGCTGGCAGACTGAGACCCACTGGGAAAGTAGAGTGAAACCCTGAACAAAGCCTATCAAGGATCAAATTTTTACTATGTTCTCATTGGAAAGGATAGTGTGTGAAAAACAGGTGGTCTTTCACATGGGGGGAAATATTCCAGAAGTGAAAAAGGGTGGGCATGGACTCTGCGATTCTGCTGGTCTTCTGTGTGGTGGGTAGTGGGGGACTCTCTTATCTCTTGAAACCGTTTCTGTGGACACCCACTTTTAACCTCACTGAAAGTGCTGAGCCCTGTTCAAGAACTCATACGAAATCTACTTTTGAAGAGACTTGAAACTGTAAACTCGTAAGTGTTTGGGAAATTTAGTTTTGCTTTGGGTAGGGCCAATGCCTTGAGAACAGGTCGATTGGTTTGTTATAATAGGTTATTGTTACTTTACATATTATAGAAACTCAAGATTTTGCCTCAGAATTTGCATTGGGATGATCCTAAGAAGTTCATAACATGTGATATGAGCCAAGTAAAGGCAACATTTGAATTGACTTGACTACTAAAGATTTGTCCAAGATCAACTGTGATAGCCTCTGGGAGGTATTATTTCTTTGTTGTTTTGCTTTTTAAGCTGGAGGAGCAACATGTACTGCAGGACAGCGAGAGGAAGGCCTGTGTGTTTTGAGTGTGTTGGAGATGGGGTCACCAGTGCGCCTAGATTCTTTTATGCGGGTGCCTGAGCAAGTTATGAAATTGGTAAATCTTGCATTGTGATAGGCACTTGAGGGTCTGTTTCCTGTTTCTTCCTATCTGTGGATAAGGACTATTTTGAAACCAGGAATACAGAATTGAAGTCATGCATGCTACCAGCTCAATTTTAACTGACTTATCTTCTGTATTTACTACTAGAATTATTATTATCATTGTTATTTTTCTCATGACATTGGGAGAGTTTCAGCAAAACAATAGTGGAAAGCAATCTGGATGAGTAGACCAGAATTCTGTCTCCTTTCTTTTCTCATCTGCTGAATATTGCTTTCAGCAAGCTTGCATTGGGAATAATTTTTTGACATCCAAACCTAGTCCCAGGCTCTAGAACTACAAAGATGGATATAACATGGTTCTAGTTCTAAAATTCACCAGTGCCTCACAACGAGCAAGAACAAGTGGAGAACTGGCAAGTGAGAAGCTGCAGTGGAAATAAAAGATGATACCCTCAAATGTACAGGTTTTTCATGTGTAGAAGAAGATTGTGGGAAAGAACAAATGTAAATTCAGGCAAAAAAGCAGTTTAAGTGCAGAACTTGAAGTATTAAAATATGAGGCTTGAGGACAGGGTAGGAAGAAGTAGAGTGTGACAAGAGAATATAGTTTGGGAGTGTTGTGTAGAGATGGCGTGATAAGAGATATTGGCCTTAGGAAAATGGATGGGAGCTCAGCTGTGTAGGCTGTTACAAGCCATCAAATGTTTTGGAGCAGGGCTGTAATGTGAGCAGCTCTGTGTTTCAGAGAGAACACTGCTAACCTTTTAGAAAGTTTAAGCTTGAAAAAAGACAATGTGTTCAGCAAAGTGCAGTACAAACTTGTACTTTGGTACCCCCTTTTTTTTTTTTTTTTTTGAGACGGAGTCTGGCTCTGTTGCCCAGGCTGGAGTGCAGTGGCCCGATCTCAGCTCACTGCAAGCTCCGCCTCCCGGGTTTATGCCATTCTCCTGCCTCAGCCTCCCGAGTAACTGGTACTACAGGCGCCCGCCACCTCGCCAGGCTAGTTTTTTGTATTTTTTTGAGTAGAGACGGGGTTTCAACGTGTTAGCCAGGATGGTCTCAATCTCCTGACCTCGTGATCTGCCCATCTTGGCCTCCCAAAGTGCTGGGATTACAGGCTTGAGCCACCGCGCCCGGCCTGGTACGCTTTTTGAAATACTATATTTTCCCTTTTTTAAAAGACTTTTCAGCCCAGAATATATGGCCTGCCTTCCTACACATGGTTAAATAATAATAGAAAGGTGAGAACATTTATTTTCCACAAATCAAATTCAATTAGACAATGGTTAAACTTCCCTAATTGTGTTTACTAATTGGTACTTATTTAAACTCCTTAGAGAGTAGACATCTTTAGAAGGGAGGGACTTCCTTTCTCTCAAAAACATTGAATATGAACACTAGGAGCTGAATGGAGATATGTGTAAAATAATTTTGAACAAAATGATTACTATAACGGGGATACCAAAAACTTACACAAATCAGTAAAAAGTTAAATAATTCAGTAGCAAAATAAGCAGAAGATCTTACTAGATAATTCAAAAAGTAGTACACTAAACATATATAAAACCAAGTTACCTAGTTACTAAAATGTGTATTAAAATAATGAGATGCCAGTTTTTCACACATTAAAAAGGAATTTATCTTTAATTGCAATTTTTAAAAATTTTTTAATTAAACTTTAATTTCTAGGGTACATGTGCACAGTGTGCAGATTTGTTACACATGTATACATGGGCCATGTTGGTGTGCTACACCCATTAACTCATCATTTACATTAGGTATTTCTCCTAATGCTGTCCCTCCCCCCGCCCTCCACCCGATGACAGGCCCTTGAGTGTGATGTTTCCCACCCTGTGTCCAAGTGTTCTCATTGTTCAATTCCCACCAATGAGTGAGAACATGCAGTGTTTGGTTTTCTGTCCTAGTGAGTTTGCTCAGAATGATGGTTTCCGGCTTCATCCATGTCCCTACAAAGTACATGAACTCATCATTTTTTTACGGCTGCATAGTATTCCACAGTATATATGTGCCACATATTCTTAATCCAGTCTATCATTGATGAATATTTGGAATGTTTCCAAGTCTTTGCTATTGTAAATAGTGCCATGATAAACATACATGTGCATGTGTCTTTATAGCAGCATGATTTATAATCCTTTAGGTATATACCTAGTAATGGGATGGCTAGGTCAAATGGTATTTCTAGTTCTAGATCCTTGAGGAATCGCCACACTGTCTTCCACAATGGTTGAACTAGTTTACAGTCCCATCAACAGTGTAAAAGTATTCCTATTTCTCCACATCCACTCCAGCACCTGTTGTTTCCTGACTTTTTAATGATCTCCATTCTAACTGGTATGAGATGGTATCTCATTTGTTGGTTTTGGTTTGCATTTCTCTGTTGACCAGTGATGATGAGCATTTTTTTCATGTGTCTGTTGGCTGAAAAAGTGTCTTCTTTTGAGAAGTGTCTGTTCATATCCTTTGCCCACTTTTTCATGGGGTTGATTTTTTCTTGCAAATTTGTTTAAGTTCTTTGTAGATGCTGGACATTAGCCCTTTGTCAGATGGGTAGATTGCAAACATTTTCTCCCATTCTGTAGGCTGCCTGTTCACTCTGATGGTAATTTATTTTGCTGTGCAGAAGCTCTTTAGTTAAATTAGATCCCATTTGTCTATTTTGGCTTTTGTTGCCATTGCGCTTGGTGTTTTAGTGATGAAGTCCTTGCCCATGCCTATGTCCTGAATGGTATTACCTAGGTTTTCTTCTAGGGTTTTTATGGTTTTAGATCTAACATTTAAATCTTTAATCCATTTTGAATTACTTTTTCTATAAGGTGTAAAGAAGGGATCCAGTTTCAGCTTTCTATATATGGCTAGCCAGTTTTCCCAGCATCATTTATTAAATAGGAAATCCTTTCCCTGTTTCTTGTTTTTGTTAGGTTTGTCAAAGATCAGATGGTTGTACATGCGTGGTGTTATTTCTGAGGGCTCTGTTCTGTTCCATTGGTCTATATCTCTGTTTTGGTACCTGTCTCATGCTGTTTTGGTTACTATAGCCTTGTAGTATAGTCTGAAGTCAGGTAGCATGATGCCTCCAGCTTTGTTCTTTTGGCTTAGGGTTGTCTTGGCAATGCAGGCTCCTTTATGGTTGTGTATGAACTTTAAAGTAGTTTTCTCCAATTCTATGAAGAAAGTCATTGGTAGCTTAATGGGGATGGCATTAAATGTATATATTACTTTGGGCAGTATGGCCATTTTTATGATATTTATTCTTCCTATCCATGAGCATGGAATATTCTTCCATTTGTTTGTGTCCTCTTTTATTTCGTTGAGCAGTGGTTTGTAGTTCTCCTTGAAGAGGTCCTTCACATCCCTTCTAAGTTGGATTTCTACTTATTTTATTCCCTTTGAAGCAATTGTGAATGGGAGTTCACTCACGATTTGGCTCTCTGTCTGTTATTGGTGTCTAGGAATGCTTGTGAGTTTTGCACATTTATTTTGTATCCTGAGACTTTGCTGAAATTGCTTATCAGCTTTACTAGAGTTTGGGCTGAGACAATGGGGTTTTCTAAATATACAATCATGTCATCTGCAAACAGGAACAATTTGACTTCCTCCTTTTCTAATTGAATACCCTTTATTTCTTTCTCCTGCCTGATTGCCCTGGCCAGAACTTCCAACACTATGTTGAATAGGAGTGGTGAGAGAGGGCATCCCTGTCTTGTGCCAGTTTTCAAAGGGACTCCTTCCAGTGTTTGTCCATTTAGTATGATATTGGCTGTGGGTTTGTCATAAATAACTCTTATTTTGAGATACGTCCCATCAATACCTAGTTTACTGTGAATTTTTAGCATGAAGAGGTGTTGAATTTTGTCAAAGGCCTTTTCTGCATCTATTGAGAAAATCATGTGGTTTTTGCCTTTGGTTCTGTTTATATGATGGATTACGTTTATTGATTTGCGTATGTTGAACCAGCCTTGCATTCCAGGGATGAAGCCAACTTGATCCGGGTGGATAAGCTTTTTGATGTGCTGCTGGATTTGATATGCTAGTATTTTATTGAGGATTTTTGCATTGATATTCATCAGGGATATTTGTCTAAAATTCTCTTTTTGTGTGTGTGTGTGTGTCTCTGCCAGGCTTTGGTATCAGGATGATGCTGGCCTCATAAATGAGCTAGGGAGGATTCTCTTTCTCTATTTATTGGAATGGTTTTAGAAAGAATGATACCAGTTCCTCTTTGTACCTCTGGTAGAATTTGGGTGTGAATTTATCTGGTCTTGGACTTTTTTTGGTTGGTAGGCTATTAATTACTGCCTCAACTTCAGAGCCTGTTATTTGTCTATTCAGGGATTCAACTTCTTCCTGGTTTAGACTTCGGAGGGTGTATGTGTCCATGAATTTATCAATTTCTTCTAGATTTTCTAGTTTATTTGCATAGAGGTGTTTATAGTATTCTGTGATGATAGTTTGTATTTCTGTGGGATCAGTGGTGATATCCCCTTTATCATTTTTTATTGCATCTATTTGATTTTTCTCTTTTCTTCTTTGTCTTGCTAGCAGTCTATCAATTTTGTTGATCTTTTCAAAAAACCAGCTCCTGGATTCATTGATTTTTTGAACGGTTTTTTGTGTCTCTATCTCCTTCAGTTCTGCTCTGATCTTAGTTATTTCTTGCCTTCTGCTAGCTTTTGAATGTGTTTGCTCTTGCTTCTCTAGTTCTTTTAATTGTGACGTTAGGGTGTCAATTTCAGATCTTTCCTGCTTTCTCTTGTGGGCATTTAATGCTATAAATTTCCGTCTACACCCTACTTTAAATATGTCCCAGAGATTCTGGTATGTTGTGTCTTTGTTCTCATTGGTTTCAAACAACATCTTTATTGCTGCCTTCATTTCATTGTTTACCCAGTAGCATTCAAGAGCAGGTTGTTCAGTTTCCATGTAGTTGTGAGGTTCTGAGTAAGTTTCTTAATCCTGAGTTTTAATTTGATTGCACTGTGGTCTGTGGTTTGTTATAATTTCTGTTCTTTTACATTTGCTGAGGAGTGCTTTACTTCTAACTATGTGGTCAATTTTGGAATAAGTGTGATGTGGTGCTGAGAAGAATGTATATTCTGTTGATTTGGGGTGAAGAGTTCTGTAGATGTCTGTTAGGTCCACTTGGTGCAGAGCTGAGTTCAAGTCCTGGATATCCTTGTTAACTTTCTGTCTTGTTATCTGATGTTGACAGTGGTGTGTTAAAGTCTCCCCTTATCATTCTGTGAGAGTCTACATCTATTTGTAGGTCTCTAAAACTTGCTTTATGAATCTGGGTGCTCCTGTATTGGGTGCATATATATTTAGGATAGTTAGCTCTTCTTGTTGAATTGATCCCTTTACCATTATGTAATGGCCTTCTTTGACTCCTTTGATCTTTGTTGGTATAAAGTCTGTTTTATCCGAGAGTAGGATTGCAACCCCTGCTTTTTTTGTTTTCCATTTGCTTGGTAGATCTTCCTCCATCCCTTTATTGTGAGCCTATGTGTGTCTCTGCACGTGAGATGCATCTCCTGAATACAGCACACTGATGGGTCTTGACTCGTTATCCAATTTGCCAGTCTGTGTCTTTTAATTGGGGCATTTAGCCCATTTACATTTAAGGTTAATATTCTTAAGTGTGAATTTGATCCTGCCATTATGATGTTAGCTGGTTATTTTGCTTGTTGATGCAGTTTCTTCCTAGCATTGATCGTCTTTATGATTTGGCATGTTTTTGCAGTGGCTGGTACCTGTTGTTCCTTTCCATGTTTAGTGCTTCCTTCAGGAGCTCTTGTAAGGAAGGTCTAGTGGTGACAAAATCTCTCAGCATTTGCTTGTCTGTAAAGGACATTATTTCTCCTTCTCTTAGAAAGCTTAGTTTGGCTGGATATGAAATTCTGGGTTGAAATTTTTTTCCTTTAAGAATGTTGAATATTGGCCCTCACTCTCTTCTGGTTTGTAGAGTTTCTGCTGAGAGATCCGCTGTTTGTCTGATGGGCTTCCCTTTGAGGGTAGCCCAACCTTTCTCTCTGGCTGCCCTTAACATTTTTTCCTTCATTTCAACCTTGGTGAATCTGACAATTATGTGTCTTGGGGTTGCTCTTGCTCTTCTTGAGCAGTATCTTTGTGGTGTTCTCTGTATTTCCTGAAATTGAATGTTGGCCTGACTTGCTAGGTTGGGGAAATTCTCCCAGAGAGTATCCTGAAGAGTGTTTTCCAACTTGGTTCCATTCACCCCCTCACTTTCAGGTACATCAATCTGATGTAGATTTGGTCTTTTCACATAGCCCCATATTTCTTGGAGGCTTTGTTCATTTCTTTTTACTCTTTTTTCTCTAAATTTCTCTTCTTGCTTCATTTCATTCATTTGATCTTCAATCACTGATACTCTTTTTTCCACTTGATCGAATTGGCTACTGAAGCTTGTGCGTGCATCACGTAGTTCTCATGCCATGGTTTTCAGTTCCATCAGGTCATTTAAGGTCTTCTTTATGCTGTTTATTCTAGTTAGCCATTCATCTAATCTTTTTTCAAGGTTTTTAGCTTCTTTGCAATGGATTCGCACATCCTCCTTTAGCTCGGAGAAGTTTGTTATTACCGATCTTCTGAAGCCTACTTCTGTCAACTTGTCAAAGTCATTCTCCATCCAGCTGTGTTCTGTTGCTGGCAAGGAGCTGCATTCCTTTGGAGAAGAGGCACTCTGATTGTTAGAATTTTCAGCTTTTCTGCTCTAGTTTCTCCCCATCTTTGTGGTTTTATCTACCTTTGGTCTTTGATGATGGAGACCTACAGATGGGGTTTTGGTGTGGATGTCCTTTTTGTTGATGTTGATGCTATTCCTTTCTGTTTGTTAGTTTTCCTTCTAATAGTCAGGACCCTCAGCTGCAGGTCTGTTGGGGTTTGCTGGGGGTCCACTCCAGACCCTGTTTGTCTGGGTATCACCAGCGGAGGCTGCAGAACAGCAAATATTGCAGAACAGTAAATGTTGCTGCCTGATCCTTCCTCTGGAAGCTTCGTCTCAGAGGGGTACCAGGCTGTATGAGGTGTCAGTCGCCCCTACTGGGAGTTGTCTCCCAGTTAGGCTACTTGTGGGTCAGGGAGCCACTTGAAGAGGCAGTCTGTCCGTTTTCAGATCTCAACTCTGTGCTGAGAGAACCACTACTCTCTTCAAAGCTGTCAGACAGGGATGTTTAAGTCTGCAGAAGTTTCTGCTGCCTTTTGTTCAGCTATGCCCTGCCCCCAGAGGTGGAGTCTACAGAGGCAGGCAGTCCTCCTTGAGCTACAGTGGGCTCCACCCATTTCAAGCTTCCCCGTCACTTTGTTTATCTAGTCAAGCCTCAGTAATAGTGCATGCCCCTCCTGCAGCCTCGCTGCCACCTTTCAGTTCGATCTCATACTGCTGTGCTAGCAGTGAGCAAAGCTCCATGGGCATGGGACCCTCAGGACCAGGCACATGATATAATCTCCTGGTGTGCCATTTGCTAAGATCGTCGGAAAAGTACAGCATTAGGGTGGGGGTGTCCTGATTTTCCAGGTACCATCTGTCAGGGCTTCCCTTGCCTAGGAAAGGGAATTTCCCAACCCCTTGTGCTTCTCGGGTGAGGTGATGCCCCACCCTGCTTCAGCTCACACTCCATGGACTGCACCCACTGTTCAAAAAGTCTCAGTGAGATGAACCCAGTACCTCAGTTGGAAATGCAGAAATCACCTGTCTTCTGCATCACTCATGCTGGGAGCTATAGACTGGAGCTGTTCCTATTCAGCCATCTTGAAACCCCAGAAAATATTTTTTAAAATAACATGTTCCACTGAACTCCTGGCAGATTTTGCACTGTGCATCAGCAGCCTTTAAAATGTGCTACATTTCTTAATATAGCAATTTTAACTAATATATTAATTTTGACATAATGAAGTAGAATCACTTGTCTGGGGTAAATACCTGAGGTTCACCATCTCATACCAAGGAAATCAAGTACATGGACACATAAAAACTTGGTTTAGGAGCAGACGTTTAATAGGCAAAAGAAAGAGAAAGGAGAATAGCTCTCTCTCCTGAGAAAGAGTGGGACTTCCAGCTTGCAGAGAAGTGCATTGGATTTTACAGACTGCCTTCAAGAGGCAGTGTCTGATTTACATAGGGCCAAAGATTGGCTGGATCAGTTATGGATGTTTACACAGCTCACAAGGAAGCTGGCTTCCCCACCCTAATCTTTGATTATGCAAACGGAGCGTTTGCCAGCACTATGTTGCCTGCTTCTTACTCTACATGTGGTTTACAAAGAAAAGGGAAGATGGAGCCACCATTTTGAACATGTGTAGTTTCCAGGTAGCTCCTTTTCCTATTGGCAAAGGTGCCGGCATTTATTCATGCAAGCTTTCAGCTTGCTTTTCTATGTCTGCAGCTCAATCTTACAGGCTGCTCTTTGTTAAACAGAAGAGCAGCTTTTTTGTGGGCTTTTTATTTATAAAATTTGTGGGCTTTTTATTAAAAGGAAAACTTTACCAAGGACTTTTTTTTTGCCCTCACTCACTATTGGCCTAAATAATTATTTTTAACTCCTGTATCAATAATAGTTAATGTCATGGGAAACATTTATAATGTATTTGTATGTATGAATAAGCAAGATAGCAAGCTCTAACTAGTGGTTGATTTTAATTTATTTATACAAATGTGTTGGGTACAAGCATAATTTAGTTACATGCATAGATTGCATAGTGGTGAAGTCAGGGCGTTTATGGTATCCATCACTCGAATAATGTTCATTATAGCTATTAAGTAATTTCTCAGCATCCACCCCCACCCTACCTTCTCACCCTTTCATGTCAGGTGTGCTGGTCCTCAATGACCAATACACCAAAGGTAAATGTATTGTTTTCTGAGACTTAGAATTAAAAATCAACCAAACAGAAAAGATGACCCCTAAGTCAATAAAACATTTGTTTTATATATATATATACACACACACACACAAACAGACGTGTGTGTGTGTGTATATATATATTTCTTTATACTGAAGAAACTTAAACAGAGTCTTTCCCATTGCACAAACCCAAAAGTAAAGCCAAATGGCTCTACATAATAAACATTATGGTAATAACTTCAAAAAAAAAATTCCTCCAATGAATGTAAATTCAAAAATAAAATGAAACAACTGTTTCTTCAGATGTGCAGAAATCAATATAAAGACACGTAAAGACACAGGAAACACAGAAAACCAAGGTTTATGACACTTTCAAAGGAGCATAATAATTCTCCAGTACTCTAAGAAGAAAAAAATTTTCATTTAAATGACTTTAAAATATTTTAAAAGACTTCAAAGCATAGATTTTAAAGAAGTTCAAAGAGACACAAGAGAAATCTGAAAACCAATACAACAATAAATAAATAAATGTAGAGTATGAATGGGAAATGTTCCAAGGAGATAGGTATCTTTTAATAGAAACTGAAACAAAAATTATGGAACTGATTTATTGAAGGAAAAAGAAAATACACTGAAAGATTCAATAACAGACTGAAACAAACATAAAAAGAATTTTCAAACCTTTAAACAGGTCTTTTAAAATAATATAGTCAGACAAAAATAAGGAGAAAAGAATAAAAAAGAATGAACAAAGACTTTGAGATGTTTCTGACCACATAAAGTGACTAAACTTCAAAATTATCAGTTTTTCTGAGAAAGAAAAAACATCAAAAAGTTTAGAAAACCCTGAGGAGTTGATGGGTGCTGACGAGTTGATGGGTGCAGCACACCAACATGGCACAAGTATACATATGTAACAAACTTGCACGTTGTGCACATGTACCCTAGAACTTAAAGTATAATAATTTAAAAAAAAGTAAAAATAAAAAAAGAAAAAAAAAAGAAAACCTATTTAAGAAAACAATTGATGAAAACTTCCCAACTCTAGCAACTGAATTAGACATACACATACAGGAAACTCAGCAAACAAAATACAACAAAATACAAACACAATATATTGCAAAACAGACATCATCATGGCACATGATAATCAGAGTATCTAAAGTCAAAGTGAAGGAAGTAATTCTAAAATAAGCAAAAAAAAAAAAAAAGGCATCTAGTCATTTATAAAGAAAATCACATTAGATTAAAAGCAGACTTCTCAGCAGAAACTCTACTGGCCAGAAGAAAATGGGATGGCACTTTTAGAGTATTGAAAAAAAAAAAACTGCCAACCAAAAACCTTACATCAAGCTAGAACAACCGTCACAAGTGAAGAACATAAAGGCTTACCCTGAGAAATAAATGCTGAGGAAACTAATTACCACTAGACTGGGCCTATGAAAGATGTTAAAAAAAATTCTAATATAAAAACAAAAGACTGATATTCACCATTATTAAAACATATAAAAGTATAAAACTAACAGGTCTTACAAAAAACAGAAAGTGAAATAAATCAAATCACAACATGACAGAATTTTATTAAACTACAAAGATAAAAATAAAAAATAAAACAAGAAAATAATTAACATTATGATACTAACAAAACCTTACATACTAATATTTACCTTGAATATAAATAAATACTTCATTGAAATGTATAGATTTGGTTGCGTGCGGTGGCTCATGCTTATAGTCCCAGCACTTTGGGAGGGCAAGGTGGGTGGATTATGAGGTCAAGAGATAAAGACCAGCCTGGCGAATATGGTGAAACCTCATCTCTACTGAAAATACAAAAATTAGCTGGGCATGGTGCTGTGCGCCTGTAGTCCCAGCTACTCAGGAGGCTGAGAAAGGAGATCACTTGAATAGGGGAGGTGGAGGTTGCAGTGAGCAGTGGGATGAGATTGTGCTACCGCACTCCAGCTTGGCAATGCAGCAAGACTGCATCTCAAAAAAAAAAAAAAAAATAGATTTATGAAATGAGTAAGAAAAAATAATCCAACTCTATGTTGCCTACAAAAATCTCAGCTTACTTGTAAGAAACATACAGATTAAAGGCGAATGGGGGGAAATATATTAACACAAACAGAAACCAAAAGTAAACAGAAATATCTATACTTACATCAAATAAAACAGGCTTTACATAAAAAGCTGTAACACAAAGGATAAAGAAGATCATCATCCAATAATAAATAAATCATTTCAGCCAAAAGATATAATAATTCTAAATGTATACGCACCAAACATCATGGCACCCAGATTTTAAAAAGAAATATTAATAAATCTATACAAAGAGATAGTAATACAATAATAGTGGAGAAATTAAACATTCTACTCACATTTGAGAGACCATTCAGAGGAAATTTGGCAAATCAACAAAGTATCCCCAAAAATCAAAGTTATATCAACTACCTACTTAGACCACAATAGAATAAAACTACAAATCAATATCAAGAAAAATTTCAGAAAGTATAAATTTACAAAGAATTTAAACAAAATACTACTCAACAGTGACTGTGTAAATGAAGTAATTAAGATGGCTGACCAGGGGTGGTGGCTCACACCTGTAATCCCAGCACTCTGGGAGGCTGAGATAGGTGGACCACCTGAGGTAAGAAGTTTGAGACTCGCCTGAGCAACATGGCAAAACCCCATCTCTACAAAAAAAAAGAAATATGAAAAAATAGCTAGGTGTGGTGGTGTACACTTACTGTCCTAGCTACTCAGGAGGCTAATATAAAATGATCATTTCAGCCTGGAAGGCAGAAGTTGCAGCGAGCCAAGACTGTGCCACTACACTCCAGCCTGGGTGACAGAGTAAACCCCATCTCAAAACAAACAAAAAAAATTTTAAGATGAAAGTTAAAAATTTGTGGGAAAAAAGATGGAAATAGAAACACAATGTAATAAAACCTGTGAGATACATCAAATATAGTACTAAGAGGGAAGTTCATAGCCTAAAGACCTGCATCAAAAAAATAGAAAGCTTACATATTAAGGACCTGACATCACACTTCAAGTAACTAGAAAATTAGTAACAAATCAAATTCTAAGTTAGAAGAAGAAATAACAAAAATCAGAACAGAACCAAATGACATGAAGTCCAAAAACAATAAAAATGATCAACAGAATAAAGAGTTGGTTTCTCAAAAAGACAAAATTGGTAAATTGCTAGCTAGATTAACCACAAACAGAATAGAAATCTAAATAAACAAAATCAGAAATGAAAGAACAAACATTACAGTGGATACAACAGTAATATAAAAGATCACTAGAAACGATTTTAAACAACTAGACAGACACTCACAAACCTGAAAACCTAGAAAGAATGAATAAATTCATGGAAACAACTCCCAAGATAGAGTCAGGAAGAAATAGAGTACCTGAACAAACCAATAATGAGTAGCATGATTGAGTCGGCAATAAAAAAATGTCTTCACAAAGAAAAGCTCAGGACTAGATAAATGCACAGCAAAATTCTACCAAGTGTACAAAGAATAATAATCCTCCTGAAACTCTTACCAAAAATTGAGGATAATAAAATTCTTCCTAAGTCACTCAGAGGTCAGTATCACCCTGATACCAAAACTAGCCAAGGACACAACAAAGAAAACTATTATATTATTTATCATATTATTATTATATAAAATAGACAAATGGAAATCAAACTAAAAGTTTTGGCGCAGAAAAAAATCAACAGGATAAATAGGCAATCTACAGAATAAAAGAAAATATTTGCAAACTATGTGCCAACATGGAACTAATATTCAGAATTTACAAATAACTCAACTCAAAAATATTACAATAATAAACAAAGAATTCTATTGAAAATTGAGCAAATAACATTACTAACCATTTTTCAATAAAGACATACAAATAGCCAACACGCATATGAAAAAAAACGCTCAATCTCAACTAAAAATAAAACTACCATTTTTGTTTTATTTTCTGAGACGGAGTCTTAGTTGCCCAGGCTGAAGTGCAGTGGTATGATCTCAGTTCACTGCAACCACTGACTCCCAGGTTCAAGTACTTCTTCTGTGTCAGCCTCCTGAGGAGTTGGGGCTGCAGGTGAGAGCCACCACACCTGGCTAACTTTTGTATTTTTAGTAGAGACGTGGTTTCACCATATCGGTCAGGCTGGTGTTGAACTCCTGACCTCGTGATCTGCCTGCCTCCACCTCCCAAAGTGCTGGGATTACAGGTGTGAGCTACCATGCCTGGTCAGAACTATCATTTGATTCAGAAATCTCATCACTAGGTATCTACCCAAAGAAAAATAGTTTATTATATGAAAATGATACCTATACTTGCACATTTATTGCAGCATGCTCACAATAACAAACTGTATATACCAGAAAAGCTTAATATTCAAAATATATAGAAAATTCAAAGCAAAGGCAAGTATAATGATAACAATGATAATCCAACTAAAAAACAGTCAAAAGACTGAAAAAATATTTTGCCAAAAATATTTCCCAAAAATAACCAGAAAATTAATAACAAATCAAATTCCAAGTTAGAAGAAGAAATAAATAAAAATCAGAACAGAACCAACTGACATTAAGTCCAAAAAACAATAAAAATAATCAACAGAATAAAGAGTTGGTTTTTCAAAAAGACAAAATTGGTAAATTGTTAGCTAGATTAACCACAAACAGAATAGAAATCTAAATAAACAAAATCAGAAATGAAAGAACAGACATTACAATGGATACAACAGTAATACAAAAGATCACTAGAAATGATTATTTGTATATATTTGTATATTTGAAAATATTTGTATAGATTTATATACAATGACCAACAGATATATAAAAAAGTGCTCCATATCACCTACCAACAGGAAACTGCAAATGAAAACGATGAGTTATCACTTCAAATCTGTTAGGATTGTTAATATCAAAAAGAAAAAAATAGAGAAATAAGTAACATCTGTCGTTCATGTTCCTGAGATTTCTGAAACAAATCTTAATATCACCACTGCTCTCACACATTTCAGACATGATGGGAAAAGAACACTTAAGAAATGATCTAACATGCAGTTCCTCAAAAATACTCAGAAATATTCTTATATTCCCCCGAAACAATGGAAGAGCAGGCATATCATACAGTACCTTATAAGCCATAAAGAGGACTTTAGCTGTCACAGTACCCTCTAAGGAAAATCACTAAATAGGAAGTAGAGTCCTTAGAGAATTTAAGGGTATGGGACAAAAGATGCTCCTATTTGAGAGCTAGAGAAATAAAAATGGCTTTTTAGGAAACCTTTCTATTGAAGCAAAGCATTCTATACCACATTTTAAGGTCTGGAATTCTTTTTGACCGTTGTACCCCTCATCTCTGTTATCTGCTTCATTCATGCTTACCTACCTGAGTATTTGACTACTGTCTCATGTCTCTTCACATTCCAGGGCTTTTATTTGCTCAAAGCAGTAGATCAGATCAGAGTTACAGACAACAAGGTCTGTTTTGTTAGAAAAATTAGCATGACTTTCTGGGATTCTCCAGTTACCAACCTAGTACTATCTTCAGTAGAGAGGAGAGAATATAATGAAAGATTCTAGAAATTTAATTCCAAAATACTGTTTTCTGACAGAAACTTTTGAATATTTAAAACATATGTGACATTTCTGGGTCCTTAGCTGTACTATCCAATACTATTGAATTTAAAATTAGTGCTGGATATTGGATTTTAACATTTGTACAACAATGTTTAATGCCACTGAATTTCTAGAATTATCATTAATCTAGAGTGAAGGATACATATTAGCTCAAGAAAGGGGAAGGTTCCTGTTAATATAAAACATCTTGAAAATTTTCTTATCTATTCCAATAAACCTTCAAGTTTTTCTTAAAAGTATTAATCTAAAAATAATGTATGCAGAGCAAAACCTCCCAAAATCATTCCACAGAAGGAGAAAATAGAAGCCTTATGGTATATTAGAAAATCTGGGGGATATTTATTCTCACCAAGAGACCAGGTTTCTGTAGTTCTCTAACTTTGCATCTCTATACAAATTTCAATGAGCAGGATTCAGACATACCCACTCCTCCTGAGAGAATTCTATGGCCAAAGCCTTGAATGTTAACATTTCCTAAGAAAACCAAAACACCCACACATATTTAGCAAATGGCCATGGGTAGTACTGTTAATTTTACTCTAGGTGTTTGAGAGTTACGAGAGCTGCCTCTGTTTTACATGAGAGACTGGAATTATCCCATAAAATATTGTTAAATAGAGAAAGATTCTCTAATGTAGTTTTGTATTCTGAGGAAATAAAATGAAAAAAGATCCACAAACCAATGTAGGTACTATAGTTTTCTAAATAATACAGCATAAAATTTATGGCATAAACACAAGCATATACAGTTTTGAGTGCCATATTTACATTATACACAGTAAGTTCTGTCTAGTTCTCATATGGAGAAGTCACAGTAAGTTAGAAGGTACCTCTCAAATTTTAATGTATACATCAATGAACTGCAGATTTTGTTAAAATATGGATTCTAATTCAAGAGGTCTGGGACGAGATCTCAGTTACTGATTTGCTAACAAACTCACAAATGACATAAATGATTCTAACTTAAGGAAAATACTTTGTAAAACATCTAGTGATAGAACCTGGGTTTTATCCCCATGTATATGAGCAGTGAACGAAGATGACAGCCTTCATTTTCCAAAGCAAGATATAGACAAGAGAAACTATTAAGAAAAGGGATGTAAGAAAAATGGATGTGCTGTGGTCAAGAATAAGCTGAGGTAAACATCTGGCTCAGTATGACTCAGTGAGTTTGAGTGCAGGTGCACAATTCTCATTATGTAACCTAGTTACATAAGCTCATACTTGGCTCTGAGCCGCTACTCTGTGTAAGGAGTACACAGACAGGTGGATAGGAGGGGAAGAGAGAGAGTAAAACTGCTGATCCTGTACATATGGCTCATGTCCAGGCTTCTGCCCAGAGAGATAATAAAGCCATATCAAAACTGCCTACAATTCCTTGAGTGTTTTTCCAGCAACCCACCACTCGCCCACTGACTTATGTCAGACCTCAGCTTGGGCTGCAAGCTGACACTTGGCATGACTGGAGAGCTTTCAGATTAAATGTGATTGTTTATGTACATTAGTCAGAAAATCTCTCCAAAATACCTGTTAATAATACAGTTTTGGCCGGGCGCGGTGGCTCAAGCCTGTAATCCCAGCACTTTGGGAGGCCGAGACGGGCGGATCACGAGGTCAGGAGATCGAGACCATCCTGGCTAACACGGTGAAACCCCGTTTCTACTAAAAATACAAAAAACTAGCCGGGCGCGGTGGCGGGCGCCTGTAGTCCCAGCTACTCGGGAGGCTGAGGCAGGAGAATGGCGTAAACCCGGGAGGCGGAGCTTGCAGTGAGCTGAGATCCGGCCACTGCACTCCAGCCTGGGTGACAGAGCAAGACTCCGTCTCAAAAAAAAAAAAAAAAAAAAAAAAAAAAAAAAAAAATACAGTTTTTAGAAAGTAATCTTAAAGTGACGAATTCCTTCAGAAAACACGTTAACCAAGTGAATAAAATGAATTGGACAAATTGGCATCGGGTGCTGATACATATAGGAGGATGCAACATGACTTCTGTGAGATTACTGGCCAAAAACCATAAATTATTATTTTATTTATTTATTTTAAGATGGAGTCTCTCACTCTGTCACCCAGGCTGGAGTACAGTGGCGTGATCCTGGCTCACTGCAAGCTCTGCCTCCCAGGTTCACATCATTCTTCTACCTCAGCCTCCTGAGTAGCTGGGACTACTGACGCCCGCCAACATGCCTGACTAATTTTTTGTATTTTTAGTAGAGACGAGGTTTCATCATATTGGCCAGGATGGTCTCAATCTCCTGACCTCATGATCCACCCGCCTGGGCCTCCCAAAGTACTGGGATTACAGACGTGAGTCACCACGCCCGACAAAAAACATAAATTATAATCTGAATCTAATCTTGAAAAACATGTTTGATGCAAAGTTCAAGCCACATATGATGCCCATGTTTTGTAATTTCTAGTAGTCTATTTAAATAATATCTCTTCAGCATTCTAGAAGGCACATTTCTTTGAATTAATTCCTTTACATACATATCTTTCTAAATTATTCCAGGCTATTAATTCCATTCTTTTCCAGTTGGAATTTTAAAATTATGTTCTTCAGAGAGCTGATGAAGCATTCAGATGGAACCTAAACGGTGCACTTTTCTCCCTCACTGATATCTGAGGACCCAGCAGCAACCCTAATAAGAATGTTTTATATCCCTGAAAGATTCTCTCGAAAGCTTAAGGGAATGAATAACTCCATCTTCCACAGGCTTAATCCCAAGGCACAAAGCCACCTGCACCAGCAGATTGAGTCAGCAAGACAGCAGAAGCAGGAAGAATTGGCCGGAAGACACATACCCCCGAAGATGGAGAGGGAGGCCATCTGGGTATGGCAGCTGGACAAACGAAGCTCCTCAGCCTCCAGTCGCCTCTCTGTGCATGCCCCTTGGTCACTGATCTCACCTACCAGTAAGTGTCCCGCGAGCCCAGTTAACAGGGAAAAATCAACACAGCCTCTCTTGGTTTCTCCGGTCCAAAAATCCAACGTTAGTCCAAGAAGGCTCTGGCATGTGCCAGGCATTTGCTGATCATCTGGTCTTAGGGGGATGCCTCTAAGCCATTCCATCCCGTCCTGGGAACAAAAAAGGTAGTAGTGACAATCACTCCTTTTATCGTCTCCCTCCAGCTGCCCAGGACAGTACCCTTTTCCCTGTTCTCTCTAGCCTAACCCTGTTACGCGAAATTCCAAGTTTTCCATTCCAAAGTACAGCCTTGAAGGCTGCCTCATAAAAAACCTACAAACCTTAGGCCTCAGGCAAGATATTCGTGCCTTGTCTTGTTTTGCAATTCAATCTGGACACAATACGAATTGGATAATGGGTCCAAATGGCCCGCAAATGGAACACTGGACTTTACAATTTTAACTGACTTAATCAATTATTGCTGATGGCTGGAAAAATGAGGAGAAATTCCTTATATCCAGGCATTTTTTGCACTCAGATCACAACCCAATCTCTGCAGTTCTTGCTCACCTGTTCAAATCTTCCTCCTCTATTCTCGCCGCCCTGATCGCCTTCCTCCTCCCGACCCTACCTCTTCTTTGGATCCAGCAGACTGCCATCCACCCGTCTCAGCCCCTACCTCTCCCTCTCAACCATCTTCTTTCACCTCCAAGCCTCTTCTTTATCTTCTCAGCCACGATCTTCTCAGTCCCCATCTTCTCAGTGGCCATATTCCCAGCCACCATATTCCTAGTCAGCAGTATCCACTTCTTTTCCTACATCGTCCCCTCCTCATGACAATTCCAGTATTGCCTGTACCCATTAACCTCCCCCACCACCCTCTCCTGAGGCTTGTAAACCCATCCCACCACCTTATACTCCTACCTATCCTCCCCTGCCTGTTAACTCAACCCCCCTTCCCCATTCAAACCCTCAGCAGGAACCACTTCCATGTTCCTCCTTCTCTCCCATCCATACTTGCTCAGGCACCATCTTTGGCCCATGCCCCATCCTTACTTCAGTGCTGGTGCTACAGTGCCCCCTTCAGGAAGTAGCAGAAACTGAACATACTGTTAGAGTTCATGTTCCCTTCTCCCTCACTGATCTCTCTCAAATTAACAAAAAGACTCAGTTCATTTTCAGAAGACCCTACCTCTTATATTGGAGAGCTTCAGTATCTCACCCAGTGTTATGAACTAACTTGGCATGACCTCTACATTATCCTCTCTGCCACCCTCTCCGCAGAAGACCAGGACCGTATATGGACCCTAGCTCAGGTGCATGCCAATACAATTCATAACCAGGCTCCTGCACAGCCTACTGGTGCAGAGGCGGTTCCCAACGAGGACCCCCACTGGGATTATCAAGACGTGGTCCCTGGATGCCACCATCGAGACAACATGATTGTGTGTCTCCTTGCAGGACTCAAAAAGGGTGCCCATAAAGTGGTAAACTATGAAAAACTTTCAGAAATCACCCAAGGTCATAACGAAAACCCAGCCCTTTTTCTCTCTTGTTTAACTGACACCACGAAAGTATACCAACCTAGACCCAGCTAGCCCAGAAGGAACCACTAAACTTTTCTCTCTATATACCGATGAATGGTGTGGAGTTGCAGTAGGTGTTCTAACCTAGTCTAAGAGACCCACCCTCCAGGTTGTTGCCTACCTCTCTAAATGGTTTGAAGCCACAGTTCTAGGATGGCCTGCCTGCCTCTGAACATTGGCAGCAGCTGCTGTCCTCACCCTTGAAAGCCTAAAACTATCTCTCCAAGCCAACTTAACAGTTTATTCAACCCACAATGTCAAAGACATGCTAGCTCACCACAGTGTACTAGGTTTCATCTCTCCCCCATGGCTCCTCTAACTGTATGCTCTATTCATAGAAACTCCACACATCACCATGCTAACCAGCTCCCGTCTAAACTTGGCCATGCTCTTACCTGAAGCTACCACTGTCCAAGATCCTATACACTTCTGTGTCAACATGTTCAAACCTTTCTTATAGCTTTTCCAAACCTAACAGAGCAACCCCTTCCAGATGCCTTCTTTACTTGGTTTGTAGATGGCAGCTCCTTCCTACATCAAGGATGCCGGCATGCTGGCTATGCTATATTGTCACCCCCCACACACACACTATTCAAACTAATCCACTCTTCCTAGGTACCACCTCCCAAAAAGCTGAACTCATCACCCTCATTCGAGCTCTCACTCTAGCAGTCAGACAACAGATCAACATATATTCAAATTTTCATTATGCTTTCCACATAGTGCACTCACATTCATCCATCTGGAAAGAACAGAGTTTCCTAACTGCAAAAAACAAACAAACAAACAAACAACAACAACAACAACAAAAAACACTCCTGTCATAAATGACTCTCATCAGCAAGCTCCTTCAAGCCACTAGACTCCTGTAGAAAGCTGCCATCATTTATTGCAGGGGCCACTAAATGCCAGACAATCCTATATCAGCCAGAAATCTAGCAGACAGAGAAGCCAAACAAGTAGCCCTACAACCTGTGCAAGGCCACTTTCTGTGCCTGTCTTCGTTCTCTCCTCTTTACTCCCCAGAAGAAAAGGGGGACTACCAAGCCCCAAACCTTCAAAACCAAGGAACATTGTATGTCAAGGAAAGGCGCTTCATTCTTCTTCACAATCTCTATCCTCCAAAGCCTCCACAACTCTTTCCATGTCAATTACAAACCTCTCCTGCAACTTCTCCACCCTATCCTCACTTGTCTTCACCTTTCCAGCCATGTTTGAGAGATTACCCAGTCCTGCTCTATCTGCCAATCAGTATCACCCCACAGCTGCCTGTGGCCACCACCTTTTCCCACTCACTAAGCCCAGGGACAGGTACCCAGGCAAGACTGACAAGTAGACTTTACTCACATGCTGCCCGATAAACAGCTCTGCAATCTTCTAGGCTTTGTCTGTACTTTCTCCAGGTGAGTAGCTTTCCCAACAACTTCAGAAGATGCAAATGTCATCACACAAACTCTCAACATGCACATAATGCTCCATTTTGGACTACCAACATTCATCCAGTCTGATAATGGGCCTGCCTTCCTCAGACAAAGTACCCAAGGTGTCTCTATATCCTTATTTATAAAATGAGTTCTCCACACACCCTACAGTTCTCAATCTTCAGGCAAAGTTGAAAAAAATTATCTCTGTTGTTAAAGCCCAACTCACCAAGCTGGCTCTAGAAACCCTCCAGTGGTGGACAAAAAAATCTCCCTTTTGCCCTCATGAGATTCTGCACAACACCAAAGGCACAGTCTTTATAGTCCCTTTGAAATTATGTTTGGCTGAATGTTGCAGGAAGTCAGGGACTGGCTGAAGCTGTGGCAGAAGAACATAAATTGTGAAGATTTCATGGACAATTACTAGTTCCCAAAATTAATACTTTTATAATTTCTTATGCCTGTCTTTATTGCAATCTCTGAATATAAATTGTGAAGATTTCATGAACATTTATCACTTCCCCAATCAATACTCTTATAATTTCCTATGCCTGTCTTTAATCTCTTAATCCTATCATCTTCATAAGCTGAGGATGTATGTTGCCTCAAGACCCTGTGATGATTGCATTAACTGTACAATTGTTTGTAAAACGTGTGTTTTACAAATGAGATCTGATTGTAAAACATGGGTGGTTGAACAATATGAAATCAGGGCACCCTGAGAAAGAACAGAATAACGGCAATTTTCAGGGAACAAGGAAAGATAACCATAAGGTCTGACTGCCTGTGGGGTTGGGCAGAATACAGTCATAGTTTTCTTCTCACAGAGAGCCAATGGAAGGACATGTGAATAGGGGAAATATCACTGATTTCTTTTCCCAGCAAGGAATATTAATAATTGATAACCCTGGGGAAGGAATGTATTCCCAGGGGTAGGCCTATAGACGACCACTCTGGGAGTGTCTGTCTTATGTGGTCCAGAGAAGGGAAGAAATATGCCCTGGTCTCCTGCAGTGCCCTCAGACTTGCTTGGATTGGGAAATTCCAGCCTGGTGAATTCTAGTCAGACTGGTTATCTGCTTGTGAACTCTGTTTCCTGTTAAAATGTTTATCAAGACAATGCATGCCCAATGGGACATGGACCCTCATCAGTAATTCCAATTTTGCCCTTGCCTTGTGATCCTGCTCTCCCCTTTTGCCTTGTGATCTTTTACTGCCCTTTGAAGCATGTGATCTCTGTGACCCACTCCCTATTCGTACCCCCCCGCCTTTTGAAATCCCTAATAAAAACTTGTTGGTTTTGTGGCTCGGGGTTGCCATGATGGTCCTACCAATATGTGATGGCATCCCCGGAGGCCCAGCTGTAAAATTTCTCTCTTTGTACTCTTTCTCTTTATTTCTCAGACCGGCCGACACTTAAGGAAAATAGAAAAGAACCTACGTTGAAATATTGGGGGCTGGTTCTCCTGATAGCCAAATTTTGTCTTGAGGCCTCCACCCTTCCCAGATTCTGAGCCACCAGGGAATTACCTCCCCTCCTTAATCCAGACACAGTCTTTCTTTCATGAAGCAGCAAATGAGGCCATGCCCCTCCCTGTCAACACCTCCTTGTCCTTTCAACATAACTGTCTTGCAGGCACAGATGTGTTTATCTGCCAACCCAACCCTCACAAAAACCTACAACTGAAGTTGGCAGGCCCCTGCACTGTGATACTCAGCACGTTGACCGCAGTGAGAGTCCAAGGACCCCCCAGCTGGATTCATCGCACCAGGGTCAAGCTCATCCCCAAGGCTACTCCCTCCTCCAAAACATTAACAGTGGGAAACACTCTTGGAGTCCCTGCATGTAATAATAATTTAAAACAAACAAATAAAAAACAACCACGATCCTTAAAGGCAGGAGGAAGCCAAAGATGGCAACAGGATGAATGGCCTCCACAATGGATCATCAAATATTACGGTCCTGCCACTTGAGCTGAGGATAGTTCATGGGGTTATTGCACTCCCATATATATGTTAACTAGAATAATTAAGACTACAGGCAGTTTTAGAGATAATCACTAACCAAACCGCCTCAGCTCTGGAAATGTTCACAGAACAACAAAACCAAATGCATGCGGCTATTTATCAAAACAGGCTAGCACTAGACTACTTATTAGCAGAAGAAGGTGGAGTCTGTAGTAAGTTTAATATCGCTAATTGTTGTCTTAACATAGACGATAACAGAAAAGCAGTACTGGGAATCACTTCAAAAATCAGAAAAGTACCCATGTACCAGTCCGAACCTAGAAGGGGTGGGGCCCAACAAACCTTTTAGGAAGGTGGTTCTCTAATTTAGGAGAATTTAAAACGCTGGTAGGACCAGTAATCTTCATCACCGCGTTCCTCCTGTTGCTCTCCCGTGTAATCCCACTAATGATAAAAGCCACTAAAACTCCTGTTGAAACTAGTTAGCCACCAGACAATCCAGACAATGCTCCTGCTACAACGACACAATGGGTATCAACCTGTCTCTCAAAAATACCCCAAAAATTAAGTTTTTATTTTTTGAAGGTACCCATTCCACTCCTATGTCATGCCTGAAGTAGTTACTGAGAAAGTTGTCCCTTTTTTCTATGACCAAATAGACAAGAATGAAAGATTCTCCCTGGGGTCTGAAAGCTTAAGGGAATGAATTACTTCTCCCTCCTCAGGCCCAGTTCCAAGGTGCAAGGCCACTTGTGCCAGCAGCATGCATCAGCAAGAGAGTAGAAGCAGGAAGAGATCTGGCCAGGAGACACATTCCCCCTTAAGATCGAGAGGGAGGTTGTCTGGTACTATGTAGCAGTGGCGTCAGACTGGGACACTTCCTGTTTACAGAGGACTATAAAACCCCTGCCCTGTCTTTACTTGGGGCTGAGGCCATTTTAGGTCTCAGCCCGCCTGCACCCAGGTCCTCATTAAAACAGTCTGTTCTCCACATTGCCTCATCTTGTCTGTTGGCGTGCTCTCAAGGTTCGAACCAATACAAGAGCCTTGCAATTCCCACCTGCCCAAGCTGATCTGTCAACAAAGAAAATATTTTCATGCCGGGCAGTGGCTCAAGCCTGTAATCCCAGTCCTTTGGGAGGCTGATGTGGATGGATCCCCTGAGGTCAAGAGTTTTGAGACCAGCCTGGCCAACATGGCGAAACCCCATCTCTACAAAAACACAAAAATTAGCTGGGCATGATGGTACACGCCTGTAATCCCAGCTACTCGGGAGGCTGAGGCAGGAGAATCGCTTGAATCCAAGAGGTGGAGGTTGCAGTGAGCCAAGATCGCGCCATTGCACTCCAGTACGGGTGACAGAGCAAAACTCCACCTCAAAAAAAGAAAAAAAAAAGAAAGAAAAGAAAATGTTTTCAATATTTCAGGGTATAAATTCAAGATGAGTATTATTTGTGATATATAAGAAGGCTGGATGGAGAGAATAAAGGCTCTGATAAATTGGGAAGAATTATTTTAAAGAGATCCTTTCACTGTCATGAGAAGAAAAGGGAAAAGGTAGTTGAAACAATCTTGTTAGGCAAAAGCATCAGAGGTAGAAATGTAAATGATTGCAATTCTAAATACATGAAATTCTAGAAGAAACTGTGAACACAGTTTTGACCTGGGACACTTATCTAAGAATCAACCATGTTTCCTCTCTTCTGTAATTCTTTCTCAGGTGAGATTACCTGAACAAATCACCACCTTCAGCTTGAGAATGTACCTTTAAAGGCATTAGGAACAGACCCTCTGAAGGAGGTAGACTGCTCCTACAGGACCCGGGAGACACCCCAAATACTGTGAGTGCCCCAACTGCAGAAGTGGGAACGGCAGACCCTCCTCTTCTGAACACACACCCCCATACAGGGTGCAGGAGGCAGCAGGGAGGCCCTAGGAGCTTGCTGAATCCCCAAGCAGCCCATTCCTGCCTGGCACCACAGGAATCCATCAGGAGGGAAAACAGAGGAGCAGGGGGTAAAACACCAAAGGGAGAAAGACTTCCCTAGCTGAACTTTGCAAGAATTTGAACAAGGCAAGAAGTCTCCTGGCCAGAACTCAGGGGGAGGCAAGAATCTGGCTTGCAGACTTCACAGGCTGGGAAAAACTAAAGCACTGTTCTTTCCCAGCTGGGAGGCAGGAAGCCTTACGCAATTTTCAAGCCCAACTTGCCCTCCACCTGGAAACAGACTCGGGGCTGTTGTGGGGGCAAAGTGAAATTGAGACCCACTCTTTGGTTTGCATGGGAGCTAAGTCGGGCTTGTGAGTGCCAGCTTTCCCCACTTCCCTGACATCCTGTATGACTGAGCAGAGACATCCATAATCCTCCTAGGTACAAAACTTTAGTGACCTTGGAATCTCACCTGCACCCCTCACAGCAGCCGCAGCAAGACCCGTCCAACAAGAGTCTGAACTAGACACATCTAGCACCTCTCGCACCCAATTATTCTTCCCTACTCAACCTGGTGGTGGTAGACAAAGAACATAATCTTGCACTGCAGTCTTGAAGACAGAGCAAGACTCTGTCTCAAGAAAAATAAAAATTAAAAAAATAATAATAAAAATTAAAATTAAAAAACCCCACAAAACACCAAACTATGCAGGCAATAAAGAGCATGATGAATGCAATGCTACCGCACATTTCAATATTAATATTGAATGTAAATGGGCTAAATGCTCCACTTGAAAGACACAGAACTGCAGAATGAATAAGAACTCACCAATCAACTATCTGCTTTCTTCACGAGACTCAGCTAACATAACACATAAGGACCCAAATAAACTTAAAGGGGTGGAAAAAGGCATTTCATGCAAATGGATACCAAAAGCAAGCAGGGGTATCTACTCTTATACCAGACAAAACAAACTTTAAAGTAACAGTGATTAAAAGAGACAAAGAGGGACATTATGTAATGGTAAATGGCCTGGTCCAACAGAAAAACATCACAATCCTAAACATGTATTCATCTAACACTGGAACACCCAAATTTATAAAACAATTACTAACAGACCTAAGAAACGAGATAGACAGCAACACCATAATAGTGGCAAACTTTGATACTCCACTGACAGCACTAGACAGGTCATCAAGACATAAAGTCAACAAAGAAACAATGGATTTAAACTATACCCAGGAACAAATGGACTTAACAGATACGTACAAAACATTTTATCCAACAACTGCAGAACACACATTCTACTCAACAGTGCATGGAACTTTCTCCAAGACAGATCATAAGATAGGCCATAAAATGATCCTCAACAAATTTAAGAAAATTGAAATTATGTCAAGCACTCTCTCAGACCACAGTGGAATAAAATTGGAAATCAACTCCCACAGGAATCTTCAAAACCACGCAAATTCATGGAAATTAAATAACCTGCTCCTGAATGAGCACTGGGGCAAAAAACAAAATCAATATAGAAATTAAAAAATTCTTCAAACTGAGTGACAATAATGACACAATCTATCAAAACCTCTGGGATACAGCTAAGGTGATGCTAAGACGAAAATTCATAGCCCTAAATGCCTACATAAAAAAGTCTGAAAGCAAAAACGGACCATCTGAGGTCACACCTCAAGGAACTAGAGAAACAAGAACAAACCAAACCCAAACCCAACAGAAAAAAAGAAAATAACCAAGATCAGAACAGAACAAAATAAAATTGAAACAAAAAAATACAAAAGGTAAATGAAACAAAAAGCTGCTTATTTGAAAAGATCAATAAAATTGATAGACCATTAGCAAGATTAACCAAGAAAAGAGAGAAAATCCAAATAACCTCACTGAGAAATGAAACAGGAGACATTATAACTGACACCACTGAAATACAAAAAAATCATTCAAGGCTACTATGAACACATTTACACACATAAACTAGAAAACCTAGAAGAGATGAAAAAATTCCTGGAAAAATACAACCCTGCTAGCTTAAATCAGGAAGCATTAGACACCCTGAACAGACCAATAACAAGCAGTGAGATTAAAGTGGTTAATTTAAAAATTACCAACAAAAAAAGTCCAGGACCAGATGGATTCACAGCAGAATTCTACCAGATATTCAAATTAGTACCAATCCTCTTGACACTATTCCACAAGATAGAGAAAGGAGGACCCCTCCCTAATTCATTCTATGAGGTCAGCATCACCCTAATACCAAAACCAGGAAAAGATACAACCAAAAAAGAACACTACAGACCAATATCCTTGATAAATATTGATGCTAATATTCTTAACAAAACACTAGCTAACCATATCCAACAACATGTCAAAAAGATAATCCATCATGATCATGCTGATTTCATACCAGGTATGCAGGGATGGTTTAACACACACAAGTCAACAAATGTGATATACCACATAAATAGAATTGAAAACAAAAACCACATGCTCATTTGAATAGACGCAGAAAAACAATTTGACAAAATTTAGCATCACTTTATGATTAAACCTCTCAGTCAAGTTGGCATACCAGGGACACAGCTTAATGTAAAAATAAAAGCTATCTATGACAAACCCACAGCCAACATAATACTGAATAGAAAAAAGTTGAAACCATTTCCTTTGACAATGGGAACAAGACAAGGATGTCCACTCTCACCACTCTTCTTCAACAGAGCCATGGAAGTCCTAGTCAGAGCCATCAGACAAGAGGAAGAAATAAAGGGCGTCCAAATCAGTAAACAGGAAGTCAAACTGTCCATTTGCTGATGATATGATCATTTACCTTGAAAACCGTAAGGACTCTTCCAGAAAGCTCCTAGAACTGATAAAACAATTCAGCAAAGTTTCTGGATACAAGATTAATGTACACAACTCAGTAGCTCTTCTATTCACCAACAGCAACCAAACAGAGAATTAAATCAAGAACTCAACCTCTTTTACAATAGCATAAAAAAATTAAATGAATATACCTGATGAAGAAGTCGAAAGACCTGTAAAAGGAAAATTACAAAACACTGCTGAAAGAAATCATAGACAACACGAACAAATGGAAACACACCCCATGCTCAAGCATGGGTAGAATAATTTGTGAAAATGACCATACTGCCAAAAGCAATCTATAAATTCAACACAATCCCCGTCAAAATACCACCATCATTCTTGACAGAGTTAGAAAAAACAATACTAAAATTCATATAGAACCAAAATTCATATAGAACCAAAAAAGAGCCTGCATAGCCAAAGCAAGACTAAGCAAAAAGAACAAATCTGGAGGCACCACACTACCTGATTACAAACTATATAGGCCATAGTAACCAAAAGAGCATGGTACTGGTATAAAAATTGGCACATAGACCAATGGAACAGAGAACCCAGAAATAAACCCAAATAATTACAGCCAAGTGATTTTCAAAAAAGCAAACAAAAACATAAAAGTGGGGAAAGTACACCCTTTCAACAAATGGTTCTGGGATAACTGGCTAGCCACATGTAGGAGAATGAAACTGGATCCTCATCTCTCACCTTATAAAAGAATAAACTCAAGATGGATTAAGGACTTAAACCTAAGACCAGAAACTATAAAAATTCTGGAAGATAAAATCGGAAAAACCTTTCTAGGCATTGGCTAGGCAAAAATTTCATTACCAAAAACCAAAAAGGAAATGCAATAAAAACAAAGATAAATAGCTGAGACCTAATTAAACTAAAGAGCTTTTTGCATGGCAAAAGGAACAGTCAGCAGAGTAAACACAACTCACACAGTGGGAGAAAATCTGCACAATCTATACACCTGACAATGGATTAATATCCAGAATCTACAACAAACTCAATTATACCTCTGACAAAAGATTAATATCCAGAATCTAAAACAAACTCAAACAAATCAGTAAGGAAAAAAGAGAATAAAAACAACCCCATCAAAAAGTGGGGTAAGGACATGAATAGAAAATCCTCAAAAGAAGATGGCCAACAAACATATAAAAAGTGGTTAACATCACTAATGATCAAAGAAATGCAAATCAAATCCACAATGCAATACCACCTTATTCCTGCAAGAATAGCCACAGTCAAAAGATCAAACAACTGTAGATGTTGGCGTGGATGTGGCAATCAGAGAACACATCCATGCTGCTGGTGGGAATGTAAACTAGTACAGCCACTATAGAAAACATATAAATACATATGGAAAACAGTGTGGAGATTCTGTAAACAACTAAAAGTAGAACTACCATTTGATCCAGCAATCCCACTACTGAGTATCTACCCAGAGAAAAAGAAGTCATTATTTGAAAAAGGTACTTGCACATGCGTGTTTCTAGCAGCACAATTCACAACTGTAAAATCATGGAACCAACTGAAACGCCCATGAATTAACGGGTGGGTAAAGAATCTGTGAGATACATACATATGTGTCTGTGTATGTGTATGCGTGTGTACATATATATATATATATAGTAGGTATAATGTGTGTGTATATATATACACATGTACACACATATATATGTTGGAATTATAATTTTATATCTATATATATGTTGGAATACTACTCAACAATAAAAAGGAATGAATTAACAGCATTTGCAATGTCGTGGATAAGACTGGAGACTATTATTCTAATGGTAAAACAAATATCATATGTTCTCACTGATATGTGGGAGGTATGCTATGAGGATGCAAAGGCATAAGAATAATACAATGGACTTTGGGTACTTGGGGGGAGAGTGAAAGGGGAAGGGATAAAATACAACATATATGGTGCAGTGTATACTGCTTGGGTGCACCAGGATCTCACAAATCACCACTAAAGAACTTACTCAACTAACCAAATACCACCTGTATATAAGTAACTTATGGAACAATAAAATTTAAAAAAAATTATTCTTATAATTACAGACAGGCTCACATAATGAATTCTTCATAAACTATTACACAGGCCAGGCCTGGTACCTCATGCCTGTAATCCCAGCACTTTGGGAAACCGAAGTGAGTGATCACCTGAGGTCACGCTTTGGAGACCAGTTTAACCAACATGGTGAAACCTTGTCTCTACTAAAAATACAAAAATTAGCCCAGGCAAGGTGGCTCACGCCTGTAATCCCAGCACTTTGGGAGGCTGAGACGGGTTGATCATGAGGTCAGGAATTTGAGACCAGCCTGACCAAAATGGTGAAACCCCGTTTCTACTAAAAATACAAAAATTAGCCGGGCATGGTGGCACGTGCCTGTAATCTCAGCTACTCAGGAGGCTGAGGCAGGGGAATTGCTTGAACCTGAAAGGCAGAGGTTGCAGTGAGCCCAGACTGCACCATTGCACTCTAGCCTGGGAGATGGATTAAGACTCTGTCTCAAAAACAAACAAACAACAAAAACAAAAATTAAAAAAAAAACCTATTAAACAAAAAAGAAAATTAGGGTTCATCATGAGTGCCGGTCAAGTTAAAACAGAGAATTTGCATGGGGAGATTCTGAACCAAAAGATTGTACAGTAATAAATTCAATACAAAGCAGACAGCATAAATTTGCTTTCAGCATTTTTGAGAATTTTTGTTTTCTAGTAAATTAGACACCTTCTTAAAATGATTTATTTTGTTCCAGTATTGCTTTTTTTCTCCTATAGTTTCAAACTTATACTCAAACACACTCCAGAATTTATTTACACCTAAGATTCATCTTTAGACTAATAGATGTGTATTTTTAACTCAATGTAAATCAATACTAACAGTCCATATGTTCTTGCAGGCAGAGGCCACATGTTCAAAGAAAAATATATTAAAAAATTTTTAAAGATTTATTCGGGACTCAGAAATGTATGTATTTTACTTATGTTTGTATATAATTTTTATTATGACCATAAAAATAATCCTGTAGTCAATAATAATTGAATTGTACATTTAAAAATAACTAAAACTGTAGAATTGAATTGTTTGTAATACAAAGAATAAATGCTAGAGGTAATGGAGACTGCATTTAGTCTAATGTAATGGTTATATATTGTATGCCTGTATCAAAATATACCATATAGGGCATAAATATGTACACATATTAGGTATCCACAAAAATTAAGAATACATTTAAATGTGAAAATAAAAATAAAAATTTAACCTAAAGGAACAATATTCTTTAACTTAATGGCAATTAAGTCACTGGCAAAAAAGATTACAAGAGATGTCAATCCATTTATCTTACCAAACAGTATATTTTTTACCATCTTTTACTTACACCCTTGAGTAAGGTGGAATAGGTTAAAGTTAGAGGCATAATAACACTTCATTGAATTCACTATAGTATTTAACATGTTAAAAATGTTGAGTTGAAAAGTTAAGTTCACATGTAATTTATAATTTTAAAATATACTGCAATATTTCATAAAAATACAATCATACTAAATTTTAACTAAAATTAAGAATGTTTTCCTTTCATAATAATGCAGAAGAATACTAATCTGAACACCTACCTCATGCGTCACTCAATATTACAAGTTAACCACAAAGCTCCTCTCTACTTAAGTTTTCATCATGCATCTTACATTTTAATGGTCCTTACCTTTCCATAGAAAAGGTCATAAATAATGCCTCTTCATATTTGTAATGCTTTTTCAAAATACTCTTCTTACTTTAAAGACATTTTCTGATCGATCTTTTGACAGTAATTACACTTCTAATGTTTTTATTTAGTATGAACGCTCTGATTTTGAGTAAGATGTGAGCAGGTATTAATGGCATTTTTACTTTGTCTATATTTGTACACTTTTTCTCAAATATAAATGCTTTCCTGTTCATTAAGGTGTGAGCATTGGTTCAAAGTTTGGCCACATTGTTTATACTGGTAGTTTTCTCCAGTATGAATTATCTTACCTACAATCAAGTGTGACAATCATTTAGATGCTTTGTCGTATTCTTCACATTTCTAGGATTTCTCAGCAGTATGATTTTCTTGATGTTTAGGAAAGTTTGAGTTGTCAAAAGCACTGGCACATCTTTCAGGTTTGTAGAGTTTCTCTCCAGTATGAATAATCTTATGTCTGTTAAGAATTCAGGACTTTTTATAGACTTTTACCACATTATTCACACTTCTAAGATTTCTCTCCAATACAAGTTATCTTATCTGTAGTAAGGTGTGAAAACTGGTTAAAGGTTTTGCCAAATTTTTCCTGTTTGTAGGGTTGCTGTCCAGTATGAATTTTCTTATGTCTGATTAGGGCTGAGGACCAGAAAAAGGATTTGCCACATTCTTCACATTTGTAGAGTTTTACTCCAGTATGAATTACCTTATGTTTAATAAAGGTTGAGGACCGGTTAAAAGATTTCCCACATTCTTTACATGTGTAGGGTTTCTCTCTAGTATGAATTTTCTTATGGTTAGTAAGGATTGAAGACTGGTTAAAGGCTTTGCCACATTTTTCACATTTGTAGGGTTTCTCTCCAGTGTGAATTATCTTATGTTTAGTAAGAGCTGAGGACTCTTTAAAGGCTTTGCCACATTCTTCACATTTGTAGGGTTTCTCTCCAGTGTGCATCCTCTTATGTCTAGTTAGGGTTGAGGATTGGCTAAATGCTTTGCCACATTCTTCACATTTGTAGGGTTTCTCTCTAGTATGAATTCTCTTATGTCCAGTAAGGGTTGAGGATGATATAAATGCTTTGCCACATTCTTCACACTTGTAAGGTTTCTCTCCAGTATGAATTATCTTATGTGTAGTAAGCTTTGAGGATCGATTAAAAGCTTTGCCACATTCTTCACATTTGTAGGGTTTCTCCCCAGTGTGCATCCTCTTATGTCTAGTTAGGGTTGAGGATTGGCTAAAGGCTTTGCCACATTCTTCACATTTGTAGGGCTTCTCTCCAGTATGAATTATCTTATGTTCAGTAAGAGTTGAAGATTTCCTAAAAGCTTTGCCACATTCTTCACATTTGTAGGGTTTCTCTCCAGTATGAATTATCTTATGTGTAGTAAGGGTTGAGGATTGGCTAAAAGCTTTGCCACATTCTTCACATTTGTAGGGTTTCTCTCCAGTGTGCATCCTCTTATGTGTAGTGAGGTGTGAGGGTTGGCTAAATGCTTTGTCACATTCTTCACATTTGTAGGGTTTCTCTCTGGTATGAATTCCCTTATGTTCAGTAAGGGTTGAGGACCAGACAAATGCTTTGCCACATTCTTCACTCTTGTTAGGTTTCTCTTTAGTATTAATTACCTTATGTGTAGTAAGATTAGAAGATTGATTTAAAGCTTTGCCACATTCTTCACATTTGTAGAGTTTCTCTCCAGCATATATTATTTTATGTTTAGCAAGGGTTGAGGGAATCTTAAAAGCTTTGCCACATTCTTTACATTTGTAGGGTTTCTCTCCAGTATGAATTGTCTTATGTTTAGTAAGGGTTGAGGAATGGTTAAAAGCTTTGCCACATTCTTCACATTTGTAGGGCTTCTCTCCAGTGTGTATCCTTTTATGTCTAGTTAGGGTTGAAGACCATATAAATGCTTTGTCACATTCTTTACATTTGAAGAGTTTCTCTCTAGTATGAATTCTTTTATGTTTAGTAAGGCTTGAGGACCAGATAAATGCTTTGCCACATTCTTCACACTTATAAGGTTTCTCTCCAGTATGAATTATCTTATGTGCAGTAAGATTTGAAGATCGATTAAAAGCTTTGCCACATTCTTCACATTTGTAGAGTTTCTCTCCAGCATGTATTATTTTATGTTTAGTAAGGGTTGAGAGTCGCTTAAAAGCTTTGCCACATTCTTTACATTTGTAGGGTTTCTCTTCAGTATGAGTTATCTTATGATTAGTAAGGGTTGAGGAATTGCTAAAAGCTTTGCCACATTCTTTACATTTGTAGGGTTTCTCTCCAGTATGAATTCTCTTATGTTTAGCAAGGGTTGAGGAATGGCTAAAAGCTTTGCCACATTCTTCACATTTGCAGGGCTTCTCTCCAGTATGTATCCTCTTATGTCTTGTTAGGGTTGAGGACCATATAAATGCTTTGCCACATTCTTCACACTTGTAAGACTTCTCCCCAGTATGAATTATCTTATGTGTAGAAAGACTTGAGGATTGATTAAAAGCTTTGCCACATTCTTCACATTTGCAGGGCTTCTCTCCAGTATGTATCCTCTTATGTCTTGTTAGGGTTGAGGACCATATAAATGCTTTGCCACATTCTTCACACTTGTAAGACTTCTCCCCAGTATGAATTATCTTATGTGTAGAAAGACTTGAGGATTGATTAAAAGCTTTGCCACATTCTTCACATTTGTAGCATTTCTTTCCAGCATGAATTATTTTATGTGTAGTAAGGGTTGAGAATTGCTTAAAAGTTTTGCCACATTCTTTACATTTGTAGTGTTTCTCTCCACTATGAATTATCTTATGTTTAGTAAGGGTTAAGGACTGCCTAAAAGCTTTGCCACATTCTTCACATTTGTAGGGTTTCTCTCCAGTGTGTATCCTCTTATGTTTAGTAAGGGTTGAGGATTGCCTAAAAGCTTTGCCACATTCTTCACATTTGTAGGGTTTCTCTCCAGTGTGTATCCTCTTATGTCTAGTTAGGGTTGAGGACCATAGAAATGCTTTGCCACATTCTTCACATTTGTAGAGTTTCTCTTCAGTGTGTATCCTCTTACGTCTACTTAGGGTTGGGGAGCAAATAAATGCTTTGCCACATTCTTCATACTTGCAAGGTTTTCCTCTAGTATGAATTTTCTTATGCCCAGTAAGGGTTGAGAGCCAGATAAATGCTTTGCCACATTGTTCACACTTGTAAGGTTTCTGTCCAGAATGAATTATCTTATGTGTAGTCAGATTTGAGGACTGATTAAAAGTTTTGCCACACTCTTCACACTTGTAGATTTTCTCTTCAGCACAGGTTATTTTATGCGTAATAAGGGTTGAGAGTTGCTTAAAAGCTTTGCCACATTCTTCACATTTGTAGGGTTTATCTTCAGTATGAATTTTCTTATGATTAGTAAGGGTTGAGGACCAATGAAAGATTTTTTCACATTCTTTACATTTGTAGGACTTCTCTGTAATACTTATCGTATGTCTGTTTGAATTTAAAAATTTATGAAAGACTTTCAAATATTTACCACATTGAAATACTTTGCTCCGGGTAGTTGTGAAACACTGGTTAAGTTTACTATAACCTTCTCTGTGCACTTTACACTCATCCACACTTTTACAACTTTTTCTTAACTGTAAATTCTCATGTCCACATTTTTCATATTTTCTCAGTAATACTTTTTGAAAAGAATCTTCCATGCCCTGCTCTGGCCAAAAGTCTTGAGCAAAATGAGGACATATAGCTGAAAAAAAATTAAAAATAATAAATTACTCCACTGACCGGACTCAAATGAATATAGTTTAAAAATCTTACCTATAAAATTACACAAACTACATAAACAAAATAGCACTGCAAAATACCAGAGGCCCTAAGTCTTTTTATTTATTTATTTATTTTTTTTTTTGAGATGAGTCTCACTCTGTCGCCCAGGCTGAAGTGCAGTGGTGTGATCTCGCCTCACTGCAAGCCCCGCCTCCAGGGTTCATGCCATTCTCTTGCACAGGCCCTAATTCTTTCATAGGCATATATATGTAACAAAAACATGCAGATCAAATTACGTCTACATTAATAAGTGTGTGCAGTGTCTTGGGTGAGCACAATGCAAAAAACCGCACAGAAAAAAAAGAAATCTGTTAAATTTACCCGACACAGCTTTTCCTGCTTCCCATTATAATAGAGTGCCTTTAGAGGTAAATTGCCAACTCTTGGTTTCTGTTTTAAAAGAAAGGTAACATACTAGCCCATTCATTTTTATTTCTAGCTTTTAGGGGCTTTTCCTGACACTGGTTTCTGTCTCTTATGACATAAAGTGTTGAGAGAAACCATGGCATAATTTGGAATGACAGTTTGAGTGCTGAAACCAAAGAAAAATGTTACAGCAGCAGAGAGACCACAGTACCACAGAAAGGAAACAGGCATAGCAAGTGATTACTGACTCCTACAAAGTAACATGAGTAAACCCTCTTAATTAAAAATAAACACAAAATTTCAGACAACACATACCCTAAGAACATATTGGAGAAATTCCCCTAATCATTAGACAAGATAGTTGTTTTCAGACTATGCCAGGACAAAACTACATTATAAAGACTTTGACAGGTAGCTTTTTTTGATGTCCACATCTCAATCAAAGATTATAATATATACAAAATAGGGCAATATGATTCCACCAAAAATGTAAAATTTTCAGAAAGAAACCATAAAAAGATATATACATTAATTTTAATAATTGATAATAAATTGAATAATACTGATTAAAATAGGAACAGAGACAACTACAGAGAATCAGAAAAATGAGGATGAGAACAAAAATATTTAAGATTTCAAAAAAACAGAAATTGTGGAGGTAAAAATATAAAAACTGATCCTAAAAGAAAAAATGATGTAAATATAAAGAAGCTCAACAAACTAGGATCACAGAAAGATATTTATAATAAACACATATATAAGCACGATTTCAAAAGTCACAGACAAAAAAAAAAATCTTTGAAGCTGCAAAATAAAACTGATGTGCCAGGCCAGGCATGGTGGCTCACACCTGTATTTTAGGCACTTTGGGAGGCCAAGGCGGACAGATCACCTAAGGTCAGGAGTTCGAGACAAGCCTGGCCAACATTGCGAAACCCCGTCTCTACTAAAACTACAAAAATTAGCCAGGTGTGGTGGCGTGTGCCTGTAATCCCCGCTACTTGGGAGGCTGAGGCAGATCATGAGGTCAGGAGTTCGAGACCAGCCTGACCAACATGGAGAAAACTCGTCTCTACTAAAAATATAAAATTAGCTGTGTGTGGTGGCACATGCCTGTAATCTCAGCTACTCAAAAGGCTGAGGCAGGAGAATCGCTTGAACCCGGGAGGCGGAGGTTGCGGTGAGCCAAGATCGTGCCATTGCACTCCAGCCTGGGCAAAAAGAGCAAAATTCCGTCTCAAGAAAAAAAAAAAAAAAAAAAAAATTTGGTAGTTAATATGTATTAACATTTAGCTTTCAAGATAAAAACATTTTAGCAAAATGTTGCATGAAAATTTCAAGATGATTAATAAGACTACATATTTAAATATATTTTGTGGTAAATTTTGTTTTTGACAAGTAAAAATAATAATAACTAAAAGATGTATAGAGTTATGATAGTTTTAAATTATATTCACATTTAAAAGTGTTTCTCCCACACAAAAAATATAGATTCATAAATAAATAGGATGTTGAAACTGTAAGAATTTTGTGACTACTGAGCTACACAGGATTAGAAAATCATTCACAACAAACCTACACAACAAATATACAAGTTATAAAAAATACAAAGATAACATTTATACTGGCAAACAAATATAGAGATAATTCTATTGGAAAAAGACATATGGCTCAATCATATTTGATTTTGCTCCAGACTGTCTTAAATTGTATAAAGTTACATACTGGCATGCACAATTATTATACTAAAATATCAAAGCATATATAAATGTGTGGTGGCATACCCTAAAATATAAAACACAAAAATACAAAATTGCAAAACCAAATTAAAACATGGAATGTGAACCTTATTAGATACCATCAACTAGATTAACATATTAAGAAAATCTTAGAAGAATATGGAAAAAAATAATACAGAGGTTACTTGAAAATAAAAAAGGATGAGAACTTCCCAAATTTTGATGTAACAAAAGAAAAAAAAAACTCTAACCAATAATACTTGATTTAAATTTATTTCACTTTAAAAAGAAGATGAAAATAAAAAATTTCCAAAATAAAAAGTGAGAATGTTCATCACCACTAGCACAGTTCTACAAAAAAGTGCTACATGGTGTCCAGGCTCCGTGGGCTCATGCCTGTAATCCTACAGTTTTAGGAGGCAAGTCTGTTAGAACACTAGAAACCAGGAGTTTCAGATCAGCCTGAGTAACGTGAGACTCTGCATATAACAATAAGAAATGCTAACATGAGTCAGTTTTGTTTAAAAAAAAACTACTGGACAGTATCATAAAATCATATATAAAATAAAACTCTCTATTAAATGTAAATATACAAATACAGAAATCTTTACTATCATAATGATGATGCTTAAAACCCTGAAAGATCTTCCATAGAATATTTAAAACAGAATGAAAATGGTAATTGTAGACACCAAGATCCCATTTTCAATAATAAATAGAAGATTCATATAAAAAGGAATAAGAAAACAGAAAACCTAGACAACACTATACACTGTATTTATTATTCTGCATATAGAGGAATACCTGAGAGTGGATAATTTATAAAAAAGCAAGTTTATTTGGCTCACAATTCAGCAGATTGTATAAAAAGTGTGTGCCAGCATCTGCTTCTGGTGAGAGTGTCAGCAAGCTTACAATCATGGTGGAAGGTGAAGATTAATTGTACGTACCACATGATAACAGACAGAGCAAGTATGAGGTGAAGGAGCCACGTTCTTCTAATAAACCAGCTTTCATTTGAATTAATAAAGCATACACATTTTGATTACCAAGAGGATGGTGCCAAACTATTCATAAAGACTTTGCCCCATGACCCAAACACCTCCTACCAGGTCCGACATCTAACATTTAGAATTAATTGTAGCATAAGGTTTGGGTAACATCAACATCAAAACCATATTGTAGACCAACTAGGTTTAACAGACACGTACAAAACTTTTCAGTCAAAAGCAAGGGAATACACAATATTCTTATTTGCACCTGGTGTATTCTGTTATGATACACACTAAGTTTTATTAAATTTAAGAATGTCAGGTGGGTGGTGTAGCTTATGCCCATAATCCCAACACTTAGAGAGACCAATGTGTGAGGATCACTTAGAGCTAAAAGTTTCTGGCCAGCGTGGGCAACACAGTGAGACCCTATCCCTACAAAATAATCAAATAATTATTTAGACGTGGTACTTTGTAGTCCCAACTACTTGAGAGGCTTAGGTGGAAAGATAACTTGAGCCCAGTAGGTTGAGGCTGCTGTGAGTCAAGATTATGCCAATACACTCCAGCCTGGGTGACAGAGTAAGATCCTGTCATCAAACAAAAACAACAAACACACACAAAAAAACAAATAAATTTAAGAAGATCAGTATTATCCACTTTGTGTTTTCTGATGAAAACTATATTAAACTGGAGATTAAAATGGAAAAATCCAAAAATACATTAAAATAAAACACTCTTCAACATATTTTTGCTCAGGAATAAAAAAATTTAATGTTTCAAAAATGTCAATACAACCTACAGTGGTAGACAAATTCAATATAATCTTTATAAAACTCCCAATAGTAGTTTTTTAAAGAAATATTGTTTGAGATGTTAAAATTTTATTATGAACTATAGCCAACCACCCACCGAAAAATACAAAGAGGCATTATAACTTCTGATTTTGAAACATATTAAAAGCAACAAGAACAAAAACAATGTGGTACTCACACAAAGACAGATAAACAGATGAAAGAAGAGAGTAGAGCCCAGAAATGAACTCTTCTGTACATGGCCAAATAATCTCCCACAAAATTGACATGAGCACACAAGAGAAGATAATCTTTTCAAAAAATTGTGTTAAAAACTGAATATCCATACTGATAAAATAAAGATCAATTATTTCCTTAAACCATATGTGAAAATCTTTTAATTAGACACAAGAAAATAACTTTTTTGTTGTCGTTGTTTGTTGTTGTTGTTGTTGTTTTGAGATTGAATCTCACTCTGTTGCCCAGGCTGGAGTGCAGTGGCACAGTCTCAGATCACTGCAACCTCCGCCCCCGGGTTCAAACAATTATCCTGCTTCAGCCACCCAAGTAGCTGGGATTACAGGCACCGGGCACAGCGCCTGGCTTATTTATGTATTTATTTATTTATTTTATTGAGACGGAGTCTTGCTCAGTCGCCCAGGCTGGACCGCAGTAGCACGATCTCGGCTCACTGCAAGCTTCGCCTCCCGGGTTCACGCCATTCCCCTGCCTCAGCCTCCCAAGTAGCTGGGACTACAGGCGCCCGCCACCATGCCCGGCTAATTTTTTGCATTTTTAGTAGAGACGGGGTTTCACCTTGTTGGCCTGGCTGGTCTCGAAATCTTGACCTCGTGATCCGACCGCCTCGGTCTCTCAAAGTGCTGGGATTACTCGCCTGAGCCACCGGGCCCAGCGGCATAAATTTTTAATCTATTAAACACATATAGGGGAGGCGGGGCACTGTGGCTCATGCCTGTAATCCCAGCACTTTGGGAGGCCAAGATGGGTGGATCACGAGGTCAGGAGTTCAAGACCAGACCAGTCTGACCAAGATGGTGAAAACCCGTCTCTACTAAAAATACAAAAAATAGCCGGGCGGGGCGGCGCGCACCTGTAGTCTCAGCTACTGAGGAGGCTGAGGCAGAAGCATCCATTGAACCCGGGAGGTGGGGGTTGCAGTGAGCCGATATCGCACCATTACACTCTAGCCTGGGTGACAGAGCGAAACTCCATCTCTGCCTCTCTCTCTCTCTCTCTCTCTATATATATATATACACACACATACATATATGAAACACATGACATTAGTCTTGGTGCCAAATTCTTAGATAATTAAATGCATGAGCAACAAAGAAAAAAAACAGAATAATTTTACTACACTACACTTAGAAATTTCTGCATATTTAAGTAAACATTTAATAGAGAAATAACGCCTAATATAAAATGGGTGAAAATATTTACAAATTACATGTGATAAGAGTGAATATCCAAAAAATATAAACAACTTGTAAAACGGAACAATAAAGTCGAATAACTTTATTTAGAAATAGACAAATAATTAAAATAAAATTTCATTAAAAAATCAAATGAAAAATTTGAAAGGACACACAAAATTACTAATTTGTAGAGAAATACATTAAAATCACAATGAAAAACAAAATCCCCTCACACTCACTTAAATGGTCACTATCAATTTTTTGAAAACACCAAATCTGTTGATAATGCAATAAAAATGAAACCCTGGGCTGGGCACAGTGGCTCACACCTTAATCCCAGCACTTTGGGAGGCCGAAGCAGGCAGATCACGAGGTCAGGAGTTCGAGATCAGACTGCTTAACATGGTGAAACCCCGTCTTTACTAAAAATACAAAAATTACCCAGGTGTGGTGACATGTGCCTGTAATCCCAGCTAGTCAGGAGGCTGAGGCAGGAGAATCATTTGAACCCAGGAGGTGGAGGTTGGAGTGTGACAGTATCGTGCCACTGCACTCCACCCTGGGCGACAGAACAAGAATTCATCCCCCCCCCCAAAAAAAAAGAAACTTATTGATTGTTGGTGGAAAGCAGGATACACCCATTATTTTATAATGTTATAAATATACTTTAAATAAAATTATCAAATACAGCAATTCCATTTATGAATCTATATCTAAAATATGCATCATAGGACCCTGAAGACATATTTGATACAACGGAATATTATTCAACCTTAAAAAAAAAAAAAAGTCTTGTCACATTTAAAGATACACTTTGAGATTATGTCAACTGAAATAAGCTAGTAACGAAATGATGAATGTTAAGATTTCACTTAGATATATAAAATAGTCAAACTTGTAAAAACAGAAAGTGGAAGGGTGTTTGTCAAGGGCTAGAGAGAGCATAAAATGGTGGGTAAATGTTATTTAATGGACACCGCATTTTAATTTTGCAAGATGTAAAATTTCTAGAAGTCCTTTGCATAACTATGTTAATACAGTTAACATGCCTGAAATATACAGTTTTGTTTTGTTTTGTTTTTTTGAGACAGGCTCTCAATCTGTCACCCAAGCTTCAGTGCAGTGGCACATTATGGCTCACTGCAGCCTTACACTCTCAGGCTAAAATAATCCTGCCTTTCAATCTCTCAAGTAGCTGGGACCACAGGTACACACCATCATACCTGGCTATTTCTTAGATAAAAATGTTTGTAGAGAGGGTGTCTCCATATTTTGCCCAGGCTGGTCTTAAATTTCTGGGCTCAAGAAATCCTCCTAGCCTCTCAAAATCCTGGTCTTACAGAAGTGAGCCACCACCATGCCTGGCCCTGACATGTACATTGAAATAGATTTAAGAAGTTAAATTATACGTTATGTGTTTTTACAACAATTATTTTTGAAAAAACTAGAAAAAATAAAGAACTGTAAATTTTCTTGAAAATTACCTTCAAATCACAAAAGGGTTTTTTCACACAAAGGAAATACATATTCATCATTAAACACATGGTGAAAATAATGCTATTTCAAGGACTACTCACTAAGACAAGATAAAGCCAACACTGAAAATGAACTAAGAGGCTGGGCAAGGTGGCTCATACCTGTAATCCCAGCACTTTGGGAGGCCAAGGCAGGCAGATCACCTGAGGTCAGGAGTTCAAGACCAGCCTGACCAACATGAGAGAAACCCTGTCTCTACTAAAAGAAAAATACAAAATTAGCCGGGCATGGTGGTACATGCCTGATATCCCAGGTACATGAGAGGCTGACGCAAGAGAATTGCTTGAACCTGGGAGGTGGAGGTTGCAGTGAGCCAAGATCATGCATTGCACTCCAGCTTTAGCAACAAGAGCAACACTCCATCTCAAAAAAGGAAAAAAAAAAAAATGAGATTAAGAAAGAATATATAAAAGATAAGCTATAACCAAAATTGGGGTCATATTTATAGACCTAAAAACACACACATATATATATAATCTGAGTGTGATACACATATGGCTCATTTATCTTTTAATTAAATCCCACATTGACTTAAAGTATAAAAACAGAATTGCAAATTGTCTAAAATTATAACACATAAGTAAAACCAAAAACACAATAAACTGATACTAAGAAACTTACACAAAAAAATACACTAATGTAGAACTGCAAGAAAATAATGAAAGAAAGGTTTACTCATAAAATCTAGTTGGCAACATTAATGTACGTTAACAAATAATTTGTCTAGAAAACTGCAATGTTTGACTGTAACTGTGCAGTCATGGAAGGCAGGCATTTTAAACTATGGTATCTATTGTATGGCAATAAAATCCCAGACAAAATGCAGTACAATCATAAATAGGAGATGCTAATGAGAAACTTAACAGAATAAGCATATAAAAGAAACTAGTGTCAATTTTTATGTTTTAAATATGTGCTATTTTTACACAAAATAAAACTACTGTAATTCACGTTTAGAACCAAATATAGCCTTAAATTGCTAAATTATGTATATATTTAGCAGAATATGGTTAGAGCCTCATATATAAAACAAATATTTGAGGAATAAATTATTTGCTGACAAAAGGTGGCTGAAAATTCTGTAATTCCTATTAGCCTGCCTGCATCTAATTCAGGCACAACATGTACATTCTAGTATATTGTCCTAAACGTCTAAATCCAAAACTACAGACAAATTTGAAGTAGAAAATAAAAACAAAAATTTATATGGACAGTGACATTAATAAGATTAAAAAAAAAAAAAGGTGCCCTATTTGCTTATCTCCTGACAGCAAGGAAATTTGTCAGCCATTCTTGACAAAAATGTGTTTGTGAGAGAACCAGGCATCATGGTTCACCCCTGTAATGACAGCTACACGGTACATTAAAGTTGGAGAATTGCTTCTGGTCAAAATATTAAGACCTGCCGGGGTTATGGTGCAAGACCCTATCTCAAAAATAAGTGTCTTTAAGAGAGCTGAGATCCAGGAAGGGAGTTATGAAACTCTGCTGAAGCGCAAGATTGAAGATAATCCTTTTTAGAAGGCAGGCCCTCATTCAGGTGGCAAACTACAGGACTACTGTTTTTGGCTACAGATGAGAAAATGTTCCACCTAACTTGGTTCCACTGAGAATTTTGAACTTTACTCTGTAACCATCCCAAACCCTTCCCAGCCACAGTCTGGGGGAGGTCCTGCCCTTCCAGAGGCCTGAAGAAAGACACCCATTTATAGCCATGCTGGCAGGCCTGCAGACCTTGGTCTTTACTGTGGTCCCTGAAGCAGTTCCATGATTCAGTTCCAGCTCCCTGAGCCCCAGTTCATGGCCTATTCTGCCTATGTAGAAACCCATAGTGACCTGGGGAAATCCTTTCTTGTACTCAGTGAAAGCCATGCTCACCCACATCCTGATATAAGGCCCACCATATGCAGGCCTGACTGCAGAAACCTGCCTTTGGGACTGCCCTGCACAGCAAAGTCCTGAAGGATATTCATTCTGTCCAAAAATTAAATGAGAATTACAACTATCCAAGCCCCTTTTAACAACACATCTAAAGATGGACCCTTGTGCAAGCCCAGCAGACTTAAGACCAAGCTACAACCCCTCTTCACTACAAACCCAGAGGGTATTCTATCACTATGGGGGCCCAACAAAAATAGACTTTTACTTTCTGAAACCAGTTTTTAAATACTTGAACAGGTGTTTGCTCCTTCAAGTTTACAGTCACCAATGCAAAACTATTGTTTCTTATTGTCAATGCTTCTATTTTAACATAGCACTGAAACTATGTAGAAAACGAAATAGTGAAAAGAAAAATTTAAAGTCATTGAAATTAAAGACCAATAAGTAAAATGTTGCTTTTTGTAGATCATGTAATTATATATATATATAAACAGTACTTTAAAACCTGTTTAAACTAATGAATACACTCAATTAGCAAAATATAAAATTAACATACAAGTGTAAGGTATGGTTCCATACACTTAAAACAAACTATTTGATAAAATAGAGGGAAAAAAATGTTAATTACAATAGCAATGAAATAATCAATTTTAGAATGAATTTAACCAAGGAGCTCATAAATCTTTTAAGTGAAAGATATAGCAATGAAAAAAATTAAGAGGACCCAAATAAACTTAGAAATATTTTACTTTTATTGAAAGAAAAAGTATTGTGAAACTGTCATGTTATCCAAAGTGATCTATAGATTCGATAAACTCCCTATCAGAATTCCATTGTTTTTTATACACAGAAATGAAAAATACAATCCTAAAATGTACATGAAACTACAATAAACTCTGAATAGCCAAAGCAATCTTGAAGAACAAAGCAGAAAGACATCAAATTTATAATTTCAAACAATATTTCAAGACCATAGTAATGAAAACAGGATGAAATGTGCAGAAAAATAAAGAACAACAACAAAAAAACCCAATGGAACAGAAACCACTACTCTCACGCATTTCAGACATAATGCAAAAAGAGAACTTAAAAAACAGTTTAAAATAGAGTGTCGCAAAATTATGCAGGTATCTGTCTGTCCACAAAAACAAGAAAAAAGAAGTCAGACTGTGCACTCATGTATGCCATGAACAGTACTTTGGCTGTCACTGTAAACTTGAAGAAAGATAATTGTAGGGAAAGTAGAATTCTTAGAGAATTTATAAGCACTAGCAGAAGTGAGAGTATAATTAAACAAAAAATTCAGGCTTCCCAGAAACTATTTCCTTTGGAACATAGCTTCTCAGATCACTTTAAAGACTTGCTTTCTTCTTGACTTTGGACCTCTCATCCATGTTGTCTGTTGTATTCACTCTCACCTACCTGGGGGTTTATCCACCATCTCATGTCGCTTCATATTCCAGGGCTCTTTTCCTTGCTCCAGACAGGTGATCAGGTCTGGCTTAGAGACAGCAATACCTGTTTTATTAAAAATAACTAACATGAATCTTGCTCATATTCTCCAACTGCCAACTTAGTAATGTGCTCAGTAAACAGGATATAATAGAATATTCTAGTAAATTTATCCCAATATACTAATTTGTAACAGAAATGTCTACATATTTAGAAAGCATTTTGATTTTGCAGGTTCTTAATTTTACTGCTTGGTACTACTGAATCAAAAACTGGTGATGGCAATTAGATTTTAAGGTGTAACAGTATTTTATGCCACAAAACTTCTGAAATTACCACTAATCTAAAGTGAAGGACACAGATCAGCTCAGGAATGTGGAAAGTTCAGGTCAAGATGAAACTTCTTGAAGAAATTCTTTTCTAAACCAACGAATCCCCAGGATTTTCTTGAAAAGAGAAATCTGAAAGCACAAATTTCCAGAAAACATTCTACAAAAAAGAAATGAAGCCTGTAATCCCAACACTTTGGGAGGCCGAGGCAGGCGGATCACGAAGTCAGATCGAGACCATCCTGGCTAACACAGTGAAACCCCATCTCTACTAAAAATACAAAAAAAAAAAAAAAAAAAAAAAAAATTAGCCAGGTGTGGTGGTGAGCACCTGTAGTCCCAGCTACTCAGGAGGCTGAGTCAGGAGAATGGTGTGAATCCAGGAGGTGGAGCTTGCAATGAGCCAAGATCACACCACTGCACTCCAGTCTGAGCCATCTCAAAAAAAAAAAAAAAAAGAGCGACAACCACCATTAGTCTATATTAGAAATTTAGTATTAAAATTTTCCTTACCCAGGAAGGCCAGGTTTCTGTAGTTCTCTAACATCACATTCCTATATAAATTCTGCTGTGCAGCGTCCAGACGTTGCCACTCCTCCAGAGAGAATTCTATGGCCACATCCCTAAATGTCAACAGTCCCTGGAAAACACACACAAACGCACAGATTTACAAAATGGCTATGGGCAGAATTTTTCATTTGACTCAAGGTAAAATCAGAAAGTGACTAGAACTGGTTTTGACTTATAAGAGTGGCTGAAATTGTCCAGTAAAATAATTATCAACACACAGACATTTTGTAACATATTGTCTAACTCTGAGAAAAGACAGTGGCATAATATCCACAACATCAGTGTATATATGATACTTGTCTAGATGATAAAGTGTAAAATTGAGGGCACAAACACTAACAAGTACATTTTCGAGTGCTGTATTTACATAATATAGAATGAGTTGTATATATTTTTTAGATGAAAAAGGCATAGTTGTTTATATATTTCCGACAAAATAGACATGTTGAGTTAGAAGGTACCCCTCAAATTTTAATGTGTACAATAAACTAGACATCTTGTTAATGCAGACTATTTTTTTCAGGAGATCTGAAATAAAGTCTGGGTTACTGAATTTCTAAAAAGCTCACTAGTAATGCCAATGTTTTGACCCCAAAAGACTATTTTGTCAAACATCCAGTAAGTGGAAGACCCTGTGTTTTCTTCAGTTTTTCTGGTCTGTAAACAAAGATGAGAGCTTTCATTTACCAAAAAAAAAACAATGCAAAGAAAACCTAAAACAAAAGGGCAGTTGCCAGAATAAATGTGATAGTTTATACACATCACCTGCATAAAGATACTTAATGATGAAGAGAAAAATAACTCTATAGCGAAAAAATCTGTAAGAGAGCTTATTAAGCAAGTGAGTTATTAATGTCAGTTGCACTAGAACAAGTTTCTGTAGTGTGCTCATGCATCCAGAAGGACACAGCATCACTACTGAGATATTGCCCCCATGAAAGTAAATTACAGTCTGAATTTATCCATACGAAAACATCAGTTGTATGCAAAGTTCAAGATACAGGTATCTTCCATGTTCTACAATTTTTAATAATGATTTTAAGTACTTTCTTTAACACCCAATAAGCAGGTATCTCCGGGTAATTTTTTCCCAACTTTCTGGGTAACAAATGCCATCCCTCTTTATAGGAGCATTTTCTTAATCCTGTAATGCATAGAGATAATAAACAAAAAAGAACCTCAACATTGTATGTTATCCATCTTTACTAAGAATCTCAGGTTTTCTCCATAGAAAGAGATTATCCACACCTTTCCATGTTCAACAGTCATAAAGAGAACATTTTTAATATTGCAGATCACAAATTCATGGTGAGAATTCTGCATGGCATATAAGAAGCCATGATGCAGAAAAGGCTGTGGTAGATAGAAAAGAAATATTTTTGAAGGACCCTTGACTATCATAAGCATTTTTTTAAACCGAGTTTTGTTCTTGTTGTTGCCCAGGCTGGAGTGCAAATGGCATGACCTTGGCTCACCAAAACACAACCTCTGCCTCCTGGGTTCAAGTGATTCTCCTGCCTCAGCCTCCCGAGTAGCTGGGATTACAGGCATGCACCACCATGCCCAGCTAATTTTATATTTTTAGTAGAGACAGGGTTTCTCCATGTTGGTCAGGCTGGTCTCGAACTCCCGACCTCAGGTGATCCACCTGCTCGGCCTCCCAAAGTGCTGGGATTACAGATGTGAGCCACCGCGCCTGGCCTATCATAAGCATTTTAAAAAGTAGTTAAGACAAACTCAATAGGGAGAAAAATCACAGGTATAGAAGTAAAAATTTGCAAGTACTAAACCTGTGGCATTCCATGAGGCAGAGAGGACATAGCTCTTGATCTGAGACATGTTTAGCTGAAAAAAAAAGCCATTTTTTCTCTTTCTCCTCCTCCTCTCGAATTCTTCCTCAGATGAGATTTTCTGAATTACATCTGCATCTTGAGAATTTGCCTTTAATAATTTGAGCACCACATGTTTACCTGTTACCACCACACCCAAAGGCAGAAGGCCCAAGACACAAAACCTCTACCCATTTCTGTCCTATATAACAGAAAAGATTCAGGAACAATCAGCTGCTCCACAGAGATAAAAATACAAGTTTCTCTTTTTTTTTTTTGTCCTCAGGTGCCCTCCCCTGCTACAGACACTGGCAATTTCTGCTACAGGAATAGAAATATTGGCCACACTGTCCTGTCCTTACAAATCTAAATAGAACAGGTTCCTGGACCACCCTTTAGTGCAAAGGTAGAACTTAATGCTCATGAATGTATCTTGAACTTCTCATACTTGATTCTGGCACCTTAGAGTCACATGAGGCACTTAATTAAAACAAATAGATGTTTTCTTCAGAACATTAAACAGAAACTGTAAAAAGGGCACAAGTAAAGAGATTCCTGTAAATTGGTCATGTGACTCTAAGTAGAAGCCTGAGCTTATAACTGCTTACCTTGCATTGTCACTCAAGCTTTAATTAGCTTATAAATCACTAGGTAAACTTGGTCCCACTCTATGTAATGTGATTCTGCAGGTTTGGAGATGATCCATAAATGGGTGTTCTAAACAAGTCCCCTGTCAGTGCTGATGTCACTCTCCCTGGGCTCATTATTAGCATTTGTTACAAAAATGAGGCACAGCACAGAGTCCCTTACACTCAGCACTCTTGTCACAACACAAAAACTTCTGATACAAATGAAGACAACCATTCTCTATCTTAAAGTATATTACTTGCTGGCTCTTTAAAGTTTATAGAGAAAACAGAAAGCAGCAATTTCTGAGTAAGTCTGCATTTGGAAAACAACATGTGCACATGTACTAATGCAATGTTTATTAAGCAGATATTATGTAATCAATAGGATGTTACAGAGCACTGTGATAACTCATTATTTGATTTAATTCTAATAACAGCCTGTCAGTTGATACTAAGTGTTCAATAATTCTAAGGATTTAGAATAAGGACCCAGTATTTTTATTTCTTCTTCTGTTTCTCTGTCACTAATTTTTTTTTTTAAATGCATAGAATACAATCTAAATATAGACAGATGAGAGGGATATAGATAGACTGTAAGGTAATTTAGATGAATTATTATGTTTATATTTACCATTTTGTGACTTGTGAATCAACTACTGCATCTGTAGGAACAGAAAACAAGTTGCTAAATGGAATGTCTCTGCACACACTAGTTTTAACAAAAAATTTAAAAATTAAGACCCTATAATACATATTTTATATTTTCCATTTATCTGCTTTTGGCTTTCAGAAAATTGTGAGAACCAATTCTAAAAAGGCAACAGGATTCATCAGCCAAAACTCTGATCTCTTCTAATTAGTTCTGTGAGGCAAGACTCCAGGGTAGGGCAAGACCTAAATAAGGCTTTCAAAAGGGTGAATCTAAATAGGGCTGAAGCGGGTTGTAGAGCTAATGTAAAATTCTGTTCTTTATGCCACTGGGGAGTATTTTTAGTTCCATTTCATTTTTTAAGCTTAGCTTAAAAAAACAAAAAACCTTAAATCTCAGAGTTTATGTAACTGTAATCTTTTTTAGCCCCACTGCCCTTTCAATTTTTTATCACATACTAATAAGCAATTTAAACAAATCCCTTAAGGTTTTCTAGAATAATTTTTTAAACGATAAATAAGTATTCTTAGCAGGGCATAAAAAATACAATAATAACTCTTGTTTATTAATATATGTTCAGGTATAGACATCAGAAGTCACAAAAATATAAAGAAAATGGCCCAAATAAAGCCCATATTTTTGCACACATCTATTTATTGTACCCACCATATGATGCATAATTAAACCACTTATCCAGTTGCTAGTCTACACTAAAATTTCTTGCATGGTAGGGACCATGACTGCTTCATCTATTTTTCTAATGAATATATGAATTGGAAGCAATTAGTTTATTTGTTTGAGTCTCCAGACCTCCTCACCATTTTTCACTCAAGTACCAGGGAACTAGAGAAACTCTCATCTGGGTACCAACCAAAGACATCTCTTGTATGAGGTGGGGAGCAAACATTTCTTTTACATTAAGACAGAAGCAAAATTAACCACTCTAGTCAGTCTGACACAATTCTGTTCTGGAGAGATTTTCAAATGTCTCAAAGACACCTTGGTGATTGTGAGAGCATTTCCAGTGACCCTGGGCTGATGGTCCAATAATAAACCAGCAAGAGAGACTCAGGCTGATTCTATATAGAAAATGAAACTACCAAATAGGCAGAGACATAATTCCGCATGCATATTTAGTTGACAGCATGCATTTTACAGCATAACTGTGAGTTGACTGGAAGCCTGAGAGGGAAAGTCCCCTCTAGAGTAAAGCTTGGTTGGCACCTTATGTGTTTATATTATGTCTGGTAATTCTACACAGTGTTTGGGAAATATAATTTTTATTAATTCTCTTCAGCACCACAGAAACTGCAGTAATGGAACAGAAAGAAAACTGTTTCATTACACAATTAAATCTGAATGTCACATGTATTACAATCCATCTGCTTAAGGATTGAAAAGAAATAAAGACGGTTACCATCATTAGTTCACAAGTAGAAGAATGTACAGCGCCATGTCATAGGTAGTTCATCCTAAATTCACCTGGTCACTGGGGAGGCCATCTCTGTATGCTAATTGGTCATATTCAATGACAAAATAAGCTTTTCACATCTTCATGGCAGGAGGTAGTTTTGCAACTTGAAGCCAGCTGCCTGCTGAATGTAGACTTTCACTCTTCTACAAGTGGTTGAATAGGGTGCTATCTGCCCCGCGCGGTGGCTCACGCCTGTAATCCCAGCACTTTGGGAGGCCGAGACGGGCAGATCACGGGGTCAGGAGATCGAGACCATCCTGGCTACCACGGAGAAACACCGTCTCTACTAAAATACAAAAAAAAAAAAAAACTAGCCGGGCGTGGTGGCGGCGCCTGTAGTCCCAGCTACTTGGGAGACTGAGGCAGGAGAATGGTGTAAACCCGGGAGGCGGAGCTTGCAGTGAGCCGAGATAGCACCACTGCACTCCAGCCTGGGCGACAGAGCCAGACTCCGTCTCAAAAAAAAAAAAAAAAAAAAAAAAAGAATAGGGTGCTATCTTTTTGGCTACTTGTATTTTAAAGCAGTGGCTCTCTACTCCCTGAGGACTGGGCTAGTACACTCCTGCTTCCATTCTTCTGGTGGCCAGTGTCCTCTTTTGTTTCCTACCATCTGCCACTGCAGCCCACAGCACAGTGCTCACGGCTGGCAGCTCAACTCAGGTGAATGACAATTGCCGCAGGAGCACTTCAGTGTCACATCAAAGAGTGAAGCCTGGCTGGGTGTGGTGGCTCATGCCTGTAACCCCAACACTTTGGGAGGCCGAGGTGGGCAGATCACGAGGTCAGGAGTTCAAGAGCAGCCGGTTAACATGGTGAAAAAAAAAAATATATATATATATATACACACACACACATATATATATGCTGGGCATGGTGGGTGGGCACCTGTAATCCAAGCTACTCAAGAGGCTGAGGCAGGAGACTCCCTTGAACCTGGAAGGGGGAGGTTGCAGTAAGCCGAGATTGCACCATTGCACTCCAGCCTGGGCAACGGGGAAGAATCCATTTCAAAAAAAAAGTGAAGCCTGACCTGCAGAAGGAGAGCCTGCAGGCCTCCTGGGTAGAATTGAGCCTTCACAATAATGGGAATATGAGCATTATGTAAGCCACAGTTTCTATTTACAATGGTGACACGGAAAATATACTGCTGGATTTCCAGCATGCATCCAGATAGAGATAGCTCTAAGAGTTCTCACTGTGACAGCCCACAACTTTCACAGACATTATGGGATACTAATAGGGCTTCTCAAACAGATACACAAAGCATTCGAAACGAAAACAGCTCTCATTCCAAGAAAGATGATATTGAGAGAAAAAAAAAGAAGTTAAAAGCATCTTAAGAAAAAACTGAGATTACATATAAGATTGATCAAGTCAGCCAGAAAATATTCCTCTAAAAAGAATCTCTCTCTAAGTATCCAAAGTGCATAGCTACTCATAGCATGAGAAACATGAGTGTTATGAAGAAAGGGGGCATATTATTAGTAGAATTTTAAAAGACTTTTTTTCCATCTCTGCTGCTCTCTAATCTGCTGCCCATTAAATGTGGCATCTATATAGAAATATATCTGACAACTACCACCAGCACTTTTTGATTAAAAAATTAAAATTTGACTGTGTTAATTAATATAATGGAATATACGTGAGCCTGAAACATAGCTAATTAAAGAGTTATTACAGTTTTTGGGTGGCCAAATCACCTGCCTTTATTTGTCCTGTAATAGCAGCATTCCAATTTCTGAAATTAAACACACTAAAATTATACTTACCTATAACTATCCCTATTGGTTAAATTAATAATCATATCAGACTAATATCTACTGTAACAATTTGGTAGTAAATTTTCTTTGGATATTAGATACAAATATGTAATTATGAATAATTTTAATATACTACTCATAATGTATGTAGAATTTTTAAAAATTTTCTGTAACTATAATTCAGTTGAAAAACTACATTTCAAAAGTATGAATCACAATGTTAAAACAACTAAGGAATTCATTCAAAGTAAATATTGTGGCTTTATACTCCTGTAGAAAATACAGTTGAATGTATATGAATGCAGGTTGTCTACAAACATTACACATAACTATGCTAATTGCACTGAAGTAATAAACAGAAACAAAGGTATGAAAATGCACTCCACACTTCAGTTTAAAACCTGAACTCTTTTTTTTTTTTTTGAGAGGGAGTTTTGCTCTTGTTGCCCAGGTTGGAGTGCAATGGCATGATCTCGGCTCACCTCAAACTCCACCTCCCAGGTTCAAGTGATTCTCCTGCCTCAGTCTCTCGAGTAGCTGGGATTACAGACATGCGCCACCATACCCAGCTACTTTTGTATTTTTAATAGAGACGGGATTACTCCATGTTGGTCAGAATGGTCTATAACTCCCGACTTCAGGTGATCTGCCCGCCTCGGCCTCCCAAGGTGCTAGGATTACCAGCGTGAGCCACCGTGCCCGGCCATAAACTGAACTCTTTTTGCTTTTGTAGTATAAATACTTTAGCCGGCAAATAATTATCATAGATAATCAGGTTTCTGTCAACTTACTCAGTATCTTTCCTATATTGCAAAATTTAATCCTATTTTTACGCTCAATTTTTGTGTGCTGTTGAAATGAGTGTTACTCTGAACAGATCTGTGTCAACTTTAAAAGACTAAAAATCTTAAGAACAATCTTTTGCCAAAGCAAAAATGAAGCAATTAAATCTCAGGTCCCAGATAAAGATAATCCTGAGGAAAAAAAAAAAAGACAAAAGATTTAGCTGTTAATATGATTTACATATATTTCAAAAAAAGGGAGATAAAAATCTACACATAATCTAAATGTTATAAGAAAAGAGATTTTAGTAAGATATTTTATCTTACTTGTAGTCTCTTATTTCTAATTTATATTTACTTTTACAACAGCCACGTCTCTAAACATGTTCTCGAACTCTTGGACATCTAAATTTTGCACACTGAGAGAGCACAAAAGAATGTTTATGGAAGACAAAACAGAAGAGAGAAAGGTGTTACATAAAACTCATAGGTTCAGATGAATAAAGCATGTTCTTAGAGACCTATGAAGAGATTTAGATTCTGACACAATAATAGTGGGAGACAACAACATCCCACAGGCACTAATAGATAATTGAAGAAGAAAATTAACAAAATATTATAACCTAAACTCAACACTTGACCAAATAGTCCTAATTGGTATCTACAGAACTCTTCATCTAAAAATAACATAACATACATTCTTCTTATCACCACTCTAAAACTGACCACATACTCAGAAATAAAAAAATCCTCAGGAAATTCAAAAATCTCAAAATTATACAAACTACACATACAGAGATATTAGCACTGACCCCACAAAAATATCTTGAAGTCTACCATGAACACCTCTGTGCACACAAATGAGAAAATCTAGAAAAAAATGAAAAATTATTAAGGAATACACCCTTCCAAGAATGAACAAAAAAGAAATCAAAGCCCTAAATAGATGAATAAGAAGCTCAAAAATTGAATTAGTAATAAATAGCCTACGAACCAAATAAAGCCAAGGACCAGACAGATTCATAGCTGGATTCTACCAGATGTACAAAAAAGTGCTGGTATTATTTCTACTAAAACTATTTTAATAAATTGAGAAAAAGTAACTTCTCACCAACTCATTATATAAGAATAGCATTATGATGATACCAAAACCTGGCAGAGATAAAACAAACCAAAAAAATTCAGGCCAGTATCTTTGAACAATGATACAAAAATCTTCAACAACATACTGACAAAATCCAGCAGCATATCCAAAAGCAAACCCACTATGAGCAAGTAGAATTTATTTTGGGAATGCAAGGTTGGTTCAACATACACAAATCAGTAAATGTGATTCATCACATAAACAGAACTACTAAAGACAGAAACCACAAGATTACCTCAACAGATGCAGAAAAAGCTTTTGGGTAAACTTTAACATCTTTCATGTTAAAAATCCTCAACAACCTAGGCATTGAAGGTATATGCTTCAAAATAAGTTATCTGTGACAAACCCTCAGCCCCAACATACTGAATGAACAAAACCTGGAAGCAGATGGGTACAGTGGTTCATTCCTTTAATTTCAGCAACTTGGGAGGCCAAGGTAGGTGGATTGCCCAAGGTCAAGAGTTTGAGGTCAACCTGACTGACATAGCAAAACCCTGTCTCTACTAAAAATGCAAAAAATAGCCAGGTATGGCGGCAGGTGTCTGTAATCCCAGCTATTCAAGAGGCTGAGGAAGGAGAATCGCTTGAACCCAGAAGGTGGAGGCTGCAGTGGGCCGAGATTGTGCGTGAGAGGCAAAGGGAGACTCTCTCTCAAAAAGGAAAAAAAAAAAAAAAAAAAAAAAAAAAGGCTTGAAGCATTCCTCATTGAAAACTGGCATAAGGCAAAGATGCCTTCTCTTAACACCACTATTCAACATAAAATTGAAAGTCCTGGTCAGGGCAATCAGGCAAAAGACAAAAATAAAAGGCATTTGGCTGGATGCAGCGGCTCATGCTTGTAATCCCAGCACTTTGGGAGGCCAACACGGGTGAATCAGGAGGTGAGGAATTCCAGACCAGCCTGACCAACATGGTGAAACCCCGTCAGTATTAAAAATACAAAAATTAGCCGGGCGTGGTGTCACGTGCCTGTAATTTCAGCTACTCAGGAGGCTGAGGCAGGAGAATCGCTTGAACCTGGGAGGCGGAGGTTGCAGTTAGCCAAGATCGTGCCACTGCCCTCCAGCCTGGGCGACAAAGCAAAACTCCACCTCAATAAAAATAAAAGGCATTTAAACAGGAAAAGAGGAAGTCAAACTATCCCTGTTTGCAGGCAACAGGATTCTACATCAGGAAAACCATAGAGTCTTGGCAGAAAAGCTCTTTAAACTTACAAATAACTTCAGTATAATTTCAGAACACAGCCCTCCATACCCAACCAATCCCGGGCTGCGAGGCACCTGGGGAGCTGCGGCCTGGCCAGGGCAGTGCACTCAGGTGGCCTCCCTTCCCTGTGGGTAACCGCTCAACACGCCGGAACCACACACAGCTAGAGCCACTTCTGAAGCCACTTGAGAAAAATGATGTGACAGTTCCTATCGAAAAGTATTCTTCAGAAACATACCATCTGTGAAAAAAGTGGCCCTTTTTTCCGACCGCAAAACAGACATTCTCAAATTCCAAAATGCCAGCCAAGGCCCCAATTTACCTGAAAGCAGCTAATGATAAGAAAGGAAAGAAATTTAAACTGAGAGACATTCTGTCTCCCGATATTATCAGTCCCCCTCTTGGAGACTTTTGCCACACCATCCAAATCGGCAAAGAGGGCCAAGCACGACGTCTTTGGGGATATTTCCTTTCTTCAAGGGAACTATGAGCTTTTACCTGGAAACTAGGAGAAAGCACATCTGGATCAGTTCCCTGGGCATAATACGTTCTTCTGGTAAAACGGCACCTCAGACTCTGTGTTCACAGAAACACCCTCCTCAGTGGTCAAAAATGCCATCTCCCTCACGATCACTGGAGGGTCCCAAGCTCTCATAATGCTCTTATTGTCACTGGTGAAATTTAATTCCAAATAGGAGTCCTTTGGACCAATAAAGCTGCCAAGGCTTAGCTGCAAGCCCATCATGGAGGAAAAAGCTTAGGTGAAAAGCAGTCTGTTGGAGAAAGGAAAAGTCCACCAAGGAGACACCTCATGGGGCTCCAGCGGTTCTGCATCTCAGTCCAGACAGGGCAGGGACAGCCACTCCTCCAGCCTGTCCGAATAGTACCCTGACTGGCCAGTCAAAGACGTGTTTCCCCATCCCGCGCCATGCGAGCTCATCAAGGGAAAGAGTATGTCAGAGAAGTCCCTCTCTGACCTTGCAGGTTCCCTCCTCTCCCTGCAGCTTGATATGGGGCCCTCACTTTTGGATGAGGTGCTGAATGTCATGGAAAAAAGTAAGTAACAGGATGCCAACTTATCTCCTTTGGAGTGGAAGGTACAAAAACAAACTAAACTAACCACAGTTGAACAGAAGGGCTTCCGAAGCTGTATTTGCAGTTTTGTGATGGGTTTTCTAAAATAATATTCTTATAAAGTATTTCTTTTTAGCCTGTTATGCGTTGTTTGCAAAAACAATTTAGAAAAAAAAAAAATCCTGTCTTGGCAAAACGAGGAAATCCGTCAGTCAGAACCCATTTTCAGCAGGCACTGGTGCTGTTTGGCTCACACATTGTTTGCAGACACACAAGAAATCTGGGTTGGCCAGGATTGGCACTAGCTATGAAGGGCTGGGCGAGTCACCTTAAGAAACTTTACAAAAAGAACTTTACAGCTCTCCAACATTTTCTGAGCAAGAGGAAGTAAAAATGTATTTAACACCTCAGCCTTTTTTCTAGACTCTTTTCTATATATTGCTTGGGCTCACCATAGCGAATTCTCTAGTGTTAAAACTTTTCTGTTTTCACATTTGAACTTTATGGGTTTTGGAGATTTTCTTGTAGTTCTTATATATCCCTCTTTATTATATCTATATTGCAAAATTTTAACTGTCAGCTACATGTTGGTAAGATACAGGCAAAATATTACTATAACTAAGTTATTTTTTAAAGTAAAAATACATTTTTACATGCCTTTGGCAAAAAAAAAAATTTTAGGATGCAAAATAAATGGAAAAAAATTAGTAGCATCCCTGCGAATCAACAACATTCAAGCCAAATATGAATCATAAACATAACCCCATTCACAACTGCTGCAAAAAGAATAAAATATCTAAGAATACAGCTAACCAGGAAGGGGAAAGATCTCTATGATAAGAATTACAAAACAATGCTTAAAGAAGTCAGAAATGGCATAAATGGAAAACTTTTTGCTCATAAATAGAAAAAATCAATATCCTAAAAGTGATCAGACTGTCCTCCAAAATTTACAGATTTAATGCTATTTAATATCAAATGACCAAAATATTTTTAACAGAACTAAAAAAAAAAACTACTGTAAAATTCATATGAAACCAAAAAAGAGTCTGAATAGCCAAAGTAAACATAAGCAAAACAACAAAGCTGAAGGCTTTACATTACCTGTTTTCAAATTATACTACAGAGCTACAGTAAACAAAGCAACATGGAACTGGTACAGAAACAAACTCATAGATGAATGTAACAGAATAGGGAGCCCAGAAATAATGCCACACACCTACAACCACCTGATCTTCAACAAAAGTAACAATGGAACTGTGGAAAGAATTCCCTATTTAATAAATGGTTGTGGAATAACCAGCTAGCACTATGCAGAAGACTAAAACTAGACCCCTTTATTACACCATACACAAAAATCAACTCAAGATTAATTAAAGACTGAAATGCTAATTTTAAAATTATAAAAAACCCGGCAGATAACTGAAGAAATACCATTCTAGACATAGAAACTGGCAGCAATTTCATGATGAAAACACCAAAAGCAATTACAACAAAAGCAAAAATTGACAAATTGGACCTAAACTAAAAAGCTCCTTCACAGAAAAGGAAACTATCAACACAGTAAACAGACAACCTACAGAATAATGGAAAATATTTGCAAACTATGCTTCTGACAAAGGTCTAATATCCAGAATCCATTAGAAACTTAAACAGCTTACAAGAAAAAAATACCTAATTAAAAAGTAAACAAAAGACATGAAAAAGATGCTTTTCGAAAGAAGACAAACATTTGGCTAACAAGCATGTAATAAAATGCTCATCAATAATCATTAGAGAAATGCAAAGAAAAACCATGAGATACCATTCACACCAGTGAGAATGGCTATTAAAATGTCAAAAAGTAGATGCTGTCAAGGTTTCAGAGAAAAGGGAATACTTATACTCTGCTGTTAAGAGTGTACATTAATTCAACCATTGTAAGAAGCACTGTGGCAATTTCTCACAGAACCAAAAACAGAATTACCATTTCACCAAGCAAACTCATAATTGGGTATATACCCAAAGAAATATAAATTATTCTGTCTTAAAGACACATGCACAAGAGTGTTCACTGCAGCACTATTCACAATAGCAAAGACATGGAATCCACTTGAATGCCTATCAATGGTAGACTGAATAAAGAAAATTTGGTATGATCAGACACAATGGCTCATGCCTGTAATCCCAGCACTTTGAGAGGCCAAAGCAGATGGATTCCCTAAGCTCAGGAGTTTGAGACCAGCCTGAGCAACATGGAAAAATCCCATCTCTAAAAAAAATACAATAAGAAAAATTAGTTAGGCATGGTGGCACACACCCGTGGTCCCAGCTACTTGGAAGGCTGAGGAATGAGAGTATTGCTTGGCCCACCACGATGGCTTATGCCTGTAATCCCAGAACTTTGGGAGGCCAAGGTGGGTGGATCACCTGAGGTCGGGAGTTCAAGACCAGCCTGGCCAACATGGTGAAACCCCATCTCTACTAAAAATATGAAAATTAGTCAGCGCAGTAGTGGTGGGTGTCTGTACTCCCAGCTACTCGGGAGGCTGAGACAGGATATTTGCTTAAACCCGGGAGGCGGAGGTTGCAGTGAGCTGAGATGGCACCATTGCACTTCAGTCTGGGCAACAAGAGTGAGACTGTCTCAAAAAAAAAAAAAAAAAAAAAAAGGGCCGGGCACAATGCTGTAATCCCAGCACCTTGGGAGTTGGAGGTGAGTAGATCACTTAAGGTCAGGAGTTCGAGACCAGCCTGGCCAACATGGTGAAATCCCGTCTCTACTAAAACTACAAAAATCAGCCAGACGTGGTGGCAGGCACCTGTAATCCCAGCAACTCAGGAGGCCGAGGCAGGAGAATTGCTTGAACCCGAGAGGTGGAGGTTGCAGTGAGCCACGATCATGCCACTGCATTTCAGCCTGGGCAACAGTGAGACCCTGTCTCTAAAATAAAAAAAAATTTAAAAAAAATGATACATAAACATCATGGAATACTGTGTGGTCATAAAAAACAAACAAACAGAAAACAATAACCAAAAACAAGATTATGCCCTTTACAGCAACATGAAGCTGGAGACCATTATTCTTGGAAAACTAATGCAGAGGCCAGACGCAGTGGCTCACGCCTGTAATCCTAACACTTTGGGAGGCCGAGGCGGGCAAATCACCTGAGGTCAGGAGTTGGAGACCAGTCTGGCCATTACGGTGAAACCCCGTCTCTACTAAAAAATATAAAAAATAGCCAGGCATGGTGGCGGGCACCTGTAATCCCAGCTACTTAGCAGGCTGAGGCTGAAGAATTGTTTGCTTGAATCCAGGAGGCGGAGGTTGCAGTAACCAAACATCGCGCCATTGCACTCCAGCGTGGGTGACAAGAGTGAAACTGTCTAAAAAAAAAGAAAACCAGAAAGAAAGAAAGAAAGAAAGAAAACTAATGCGGAAATGGAAAACCAAATGCAGGTTATTCATAAGTAAGAGCTAAATAATAAAAACATGAACACAGAGACAAACAACAGACACTGAGGCCTTGTTGAGGGTGGAGGGTGGCAGGAGAAACAGGGTCAGAAAAAAATACCTCTTTGGTGCTATACTTAGTACCTTAATTACAAAATAATCTATACACAAAACTCCCATGACACAATTTTAGCTGTATAACAAACATGCACGTGTATCCCTAAACCAAAAGCAGAAGTTAAAAAAAAAACTCCCTGGGTGGGGAAGAGTGCAGTCCAGGTAGAAGGACCAGTTTGTGCTACAGATAGTGGCACTTGATTTATTTCTGGGTCCATGCAGGCAGATGAGTTTATGAACAGGTGGTCCAGAACCCTAGGTTGGTTGACAGAACAGATTGCTGCTGCAGATTCAGTGTCTGGAGGTGGGAATACGCCAGGAGACTTGGAGACACTTCTATATAAGTTTTTGGCAAAAAAACACTAGGATCAAAAATGCTGTAGTAAAATTCCTGAGTGTGGTTCACTGTCCTGGGAGAGGTGTGGACACATTAATGTCTAGTGAGTATATTAGTTAGTGGGTAAAAATCTTGTGGTGGCAGCTGTGGCAAAAGGGGATCTGCCATCACAGCTCCCTTCCTCTAAGTTTTAGGTTCTCTGTCACTATGGAAGGGGAGCTGGAATCACTGAACAAGGGACAGTGTGACGGACTGTGTAGAGGAGAGCACAGCCTCTCATTCCTGGACACCCAGAGGTTTATTCTAATCCAGGAGTCTGTGATAGCTTTCTTCTAGCACCCAATCTGTAGAGTTTGTGAACACCAAGCAATTCTCCAACACCAACTTATTGTCTAACACTTGAATTCTGACACCACCAAGAGTCAGCACAGACCTTGATTCAGGGCTCAGTCTCACAACACTGCCCTCACTGCAGATGCCAGTCACAAACTCTGTAAGCTCATCTATGCTTCTGAGATACTGTTTAAAAACTGGGGACTCCCATAATGTTACTGAAACGTACTGATTTGATAGAGCTACTCACAGAACTCAGCAGAACACTGTAGTTATATTTACCATTTTCACATAAAAGATACAACCCAGGACAGGTGTGGCAGCTCACTTCTCTAATTCCACCACTTTGGGAGGCTGAGATAGGTGAATCACCTGAGATCAGGAGTTCAAGACCAGCCTGACCAACATGGAGAAACCCTGTCTCTAGTAAAAATACAAAATTAGCTGGGTGTGGTGGAACATGCCTGTAATCCCAGCTACTCGGGAGATGGAGGCAGGAGAATCGCTTGAACCTGGGAGACGGAGGTTGCGGTGAGCTGTGATTGTGCCATTACACTCCAGCCTGGGCAACAAGAGTAAAACTCCATCTCAAAAAAAAAAAAAAAAGGTACAACCCCAACAAAATCAAGTGAAAAAAATATGAGACCAAGAATAAAGGTGGAAAAAGATGAAGTACATAGATGATAAAGAGCTATGATTAATAAAATTCTCTATCTTTTGTATTCTCCAAAAACACTTTATGGGGAAAAAAACAAAACAAATAAACAAACAAAAAACGCTTTTCATTATGATGCCCAAAACCACCATGCCTGACTAATTTTTGTACTTTTAGTAGAGATGGGATTTCACCATGTTGGCCAGGCTGGTTTTGAACTCCTGACTAAAGGTGATCCACCCACCTTGGCCTCCCAGAGTTCTGGGATTACAGGCATAAGCCATCGTGGTGGGCCAAGCAATACTCTCATTCCTCAGCCTTCCAAGTAGCTGGGACGACAGGCGTGTGCCACAATGCCTAACTAATTTTTCTTATTGTATTTTTTTTAGAGATGCATTTTTGTAGATGGGATTTTTCCATATTGCTCAGGCTGGTCTCAAACTCCTGAGCTCAGGCAATCCACCTGTCTTGGCCTCTCAAAGTGCTGGGATTAAAGGCATGAGCCATTGTGCCTGATCATACCATATTTTCTTTATCCAGTCTACCACTGATAGCCATTCAACTGGATTCCATGTCTTTGCTATTGTGAATAGTGCTGCAGTGAACACTCTTGTGCATGTGTCTTTAAGACAGAATAATTTATATTTCTTTGGGTATATACCCAATTATGAGGTTGCTTGGTGAAATGGTAATTCTGTTTTTAGTTCTGTGAGAAATTGCCACATTGCTTTTTACAATGGTTGAATTAATGTAAACTGTTGACAGTGTATAAAGTATGCCCTTTTCTCTGAAACCTTGACAGCAACTATTTTTTTGCTCTCTTTTCTTACCTATCACACAGCCAGAAAAATGCTTTGCGCATTTTCTCCTTTTTCTCATTAAAAATCAGTTGACTTTGTCTCCAGTGGTAAACATAAAATACTTCTTAATCAAACTGAACTTAAGTATATTTTCTTCCCACAGGCTCCTGAACTTTGAGCTAATCTCAGGCTGAGCTACCATACAACCCCATTTTATGTTTATCCTAAGAACATGCTGACCTCAGGGTAAAACGTTCTCTGATCTAAAATCTGATTTTATTACCCTCCATGTAAACATTCCCCTCCTACCTCATTACTAATCCTGTTTGCTTTTCCCTAGGAAAAATAAAAGTCATTGTCTGCCTAATATTTTCAATCTTTGAAAATCTTATAGTTGCTACTTCCTCCTGTTGCAATACTCCTTTGAAATTCAATTTTTTACATGTATCTAACTTTTATTTGAAAAAGTCTAGAAACTGCCTCAAAACAATAACTTCATCTTCAGCAAGACCCTCCTAATACCCTTTTACATTAACCTTAACTGCATCTGCGTGTGGGTTGCCAGCTTTCCAGGGCTCTGTAGATTCTCTCAGTAAAGAGGCTTCTTCCATAGCTGGGGTGAGCAGGCTAGGACATCTGCAGGGGAGGCTCCCCAAAAGGAACTAACTGGGCCTTTAAAATTAGGCTTAGCTTGGAGTCACTGGGCTTAAGCTTTAATTTCTATGTCAGAATTATTAACTTGGTTTTTGAAACTATAACTAGGTGGTAGAATAATTCAGCAAAATTACGCAAACAGTGTTCATATAAGGGAAGAAAATTTTAAGGTGCTTACATCTTACACCTCAGTAAGAAAAGCAAATGTATTTATTCCTTCCAGACAATAAATGTATTATGTTATTATTTGTATCAAAAATCATGTAGTAAACAATTAGCTGGGCACAGTGGCTCATGCCTGTAATTCCAGCACATTGGGAGGCCAAGGTGGGTGGATCACCTGAGGGCAGGAGTTGGAGACCAGACTGGCCAAAATGGTGAAACCCCATTAGCCGGGTGTGATGGCAAGCGCCTGTAATCCCAGCTACTCAGGAGGCTGAGGCAGGAGAATCACTTGAACCCAAAAGGCAGAGGTTGCAGTGAGTTGAGATTGTACCACTGAACTCCAGCCTGGGTGACAAGAGTGAAACTCCATTTCAAAAAATAAATAAATAAATAAAATACTCACACGGGAACACTTCTAGGAGGTACTAAGTTTCATCACATAAAATTTAGCATTAAACTCAAAAATCAAAATACCAGGATATAGAACCAGGCACGGTGGCTCACATCTGTAATTCCAGTACTTTGGGAGGCCAAGGTGGAAGGATCATGAGGGCAGGAATTCGAGAGCATCCTGGGCCACATGGGGAAACCCCATCTCTACTTAGAATACAAAAATTAGCTGCGCGTGGTGGTGCACCTCTGTAATCCCAGCTACTGGGGAGGCTGAGACAGGAGAATTCCTTGAATGTATGAACCCAGGAGGCAGAGGTTGCAATGAGCTGAGATCACACCACTGCACTCCAGCCTGGGCCACACGGCAAGACTTCGACTCAAAAATAAATAAATAAATAAATAAATAAATAAATAAATAAATAAATAAATAAGACAGGGAAAAAAAAAAAAAACCCCTTAGGTCAAAGGAAGTGAACAAAGCTTTTCAAGGTACAGATGTCTTCCTCATGTGTCAAGTCAGGCCATTCAATTACTTGAGAGACTGTCCCACCCCATCATGCTCACTTAAGTGCTCAATAACCTCCTCTCAGGAGACTCTGAACTATGTCCCCAGTGAGTGCCTCAGGAGCATTTTACTCTGCAAGTTCTTACACCATCTCACTGGGGTCAGTTTTTTGGGTTGGTTTTTTTTTTCTTTCTTTCTTTTTTGTCTTTTGGAGTGGTGGGTATCTTTTTTCTAGAAATTTTTTTACTTTTTTTCTTGTACTATTTTTCTGCCCCCTAAAGGAATCCAGGAGGCAGAAATTATTTGTTTTCTCCTCAATATTAGTATCTGATTGGCTGACCAGCAATGTGTCTCCAAGAAATGAAAGCTGAATTGGGTGAAGGCAATATTAATGTCTCAAGGAATTAACTTTAAAAAAAGGTGCACCAGGAAATGTCTCTTAGCCTCTGGGCATCCACGCGCACACTTGAGAAGCTACACTCAATACCTCAGGTTGTCCTAGGAGAGAATATGACCCAGAAGCTAATATTCACTAGACACTCTAGCAGACATAGCCATGGTGGGTGTCTTGGTTTATCCCCATACAGTACTGAAACCCAGGTTCAAGCAAAAACTGAAGGGTGACTGAAGACACATCACCCTATAAGGTTTCCAAAAGGAAAACCTGACCCAAAAACATTCTGATAAGATTATCTGTGTCTAGGGAAAATAGAAGAAAAAAATGCACAGAGATATTTTACAATACAGTGTCAGGAGATTATTATTTGCTTTCTTCTCATAGGAAATATTTACAAAAAGAAAACAAATCTTTTTAAATGTGCCATCAAATGCTTTGTCAAAAAAATAATTAATTGGCCAGATGCGGTGGCTCACGTCTGTAATCCCAGCTCTTTGGGAGGCCGAGGCGGGTGGACCACTTGAGGTCAGGAGTTTGAGACCAGCCTGGCCAACATAGTGAAATGCTGTCTGTACTAAAAATACAAAAATTAGCCAGACGGGGTCGTAGGCGCCTGTAATTCCAGCTGCTTGGGAGATTGAGACAGGAGGATCATTTGAACCCAGTAGGCAGAGGTTGTAGTGAGACATTTTAAATGTCTCAACATTTAAAAATAAAAATGATTAAAATAGGTATCAAAATGTACACTACAGGACAAATAGTTGATAAAGTGAATTAGGGAGGAGAAACTGGCATTTGGGGATGTCAGACGAAACTGGAAATTTAGTATTTTACTGCAAGCCAGAGTTAGCCTGGAGGAATAGGGGATGAGGGGTGGACTTGAGGCCCTGCTTGGGACACATGTAAAAAATTCAGGGAAAAATCAGTCCCCTGTGGAGTGTGAAAATCATTAAGTGGCAGGCAATTAGATTGAGGTGTCTCTAGTCCCCGGATTTCTACTTCTGAAAATAAAAATCTAAACTCAAGAGCACTTTTTGGTAAATTACTACATTGGCAGAAACAAAATTTAGGCTTAACCAAGTATAAAATGCCAATTAAGCTCTGATTACATAACCAGGATATTTCTACCTTGATTGTAAAAACTAAAAAACGAGGCCGGGAGAGGTGGTTCACGCCTCTAATTCCAGCACTTTCAGAAGCAAAGGTGGGTGGTTCACCAGAGGTCAGGAGTTCGAGACCAGTCTGGCCAACAAGGTGAAACCCCGTCTCTCCTAAAAATAAAAAAAATTGACCTGGTGTGGTGGCAGGCGCCTGCAATCCCAGCTACTAGGGAGGCTGAGGCAGGAGAATTGCTTGAACCCAGGAGGCAGAGGCTACGGTGGGCTGAGATAATGCCATTGTACTCCAGCCCGGGTGAGAGAGCAAAACTCCTCCTCAAAAAAACAATACAAAACAAAAAAAAACCCTACATAACTGTACCTAACAAATTACTCAATTTGGTTCTTTATCATGAACCTTACAAAAATATTTCCTTCAAGTCCTTTCATAGACCACAGATTACAAACCATAGCTGGGTGCTCTAAAATTTTTGAATCACTCTTTAATTAAATTATTTAATATTCTCGAGGTGACGTCCATAAATTTTTAATAGGAAAAAAAACAGGCCCTGGGAAGCCCACGGACTAAAATTCTTCCTATTCATGAACCAGCACCCCGAGTCAGGATTCTACCCTGACAACCCTCCCGCTGTCCCTGCACAATCTGGAAGAGACGCGGCGCTGCCGGTGCAGAGCTGCCCAGAGAGGGGTCCAGGCCAGGGCACAGTCACTGAGCAGGGAAGAGACCGGACGCCCGGAGCCCGGCTGTCAGCGCAGCCGCCATCTTATCGTTGAAGGGGACTGAGGCCGAGCTGGGCAAGGAGAACTCGGGGCACAGATCGTGGAGCTGAATACGGAGAGGCCTGAGTCCCGCCACAGCCGCCTCCCACCGGTTTCAACCAGCCCCGTTCCCTCTCTCGGGACGTCGCACCTAGCACTCTCACCATTTCTAGGTTTCCAGGGGTTCCTGGCGTCTTCGCTGTGGATCTCCAATACCTGCAGGTCACAGGGCCACATAGGCTGGGCTTCCTGGAGCACAGGATACAGAGCAGTGAAGAGGGGACCTAGAGCTCCAGCGGCAGCGAGAGACAAAGGCCCCGCCACATCCCGGAAGCCGCCCTGTCTGCTCCAGCTTTGTGCCTGATTGGACAGTTCCCAGTCCAGCTTCCCTGATTAGATAACGTTTAAGACCCCGCCTTCTCGGGCCCTGAGTGACAGAAGATGTGATCGGACACTGGACTGAATGGAGTGCCAGCGTAGGCTGCAGCCTTTCCAGGCAGGGCTTCCTCCCTGAGCTCAGCCAGGCCCACCTCAGAGCGTGGGAAAATCCTGTCTCTTCTTTGCTCTCTTTTTCAATGCACTCAAAGTGTGAACAAAAATATTTTATGTATATTAATAATACATAAAATTTTTTTTCCAGAGAAAATCAACTTTTACTTTATTAATAGTGTATTATCAATAATAAAGCCAATTTGATAAAACGTTGTAAGTTCCTCAACCGGGCACCGTGGTTCACACCTGTAATCCTAACACTTTGGGAGGCCGAGGCAGGTGGATCTCTTGAGGTCAGGAGTCCAAGACTAGTCTGGTTAACATGGTGAAACCCCATCTCTACCAAAAATACAAAATTAGCTGAGCGTGGTGACACGTGCCTGTAATCCCAACTACTCGGGAGGCTGCGGCAGGAGAATTGCTTGAACCCGGGAGGCCGAGGTTGCAGTAACCCTAGATCGTGCCAATACACTCAAGTCTGAACAGTAAGAGTGAAATTTTGTCTCAAAAAAAAACGAAAAATAAAAAATAAAAAATAGCTGAGCTACTCGGGAGGCTGAGGCAGGGGAATCGCTTGAACCCGGGAGGCAGAGGTTGCAGTGAGTTGAGATCATGCCACTGCACCCCAGAAAAAAAAAAAAAAGAAAAGAAAAATAAAATAAAGTACATTGGTCTTTTTGACCTCTCTAGATTTTTATACATATTTTATAATTTCCTATAATTTTTTAATTTTTCTTTTTTTTTTTTTTTGACAGAGTCTTGCTCTGTGGCCCAGGCTGAAGTCCAGTGGCGTGATCTCAGCTCTCTGCAACCTCTGCCTTTCAGGTCCAAGGGATTCTCCTCTTCAGCCTCTCAAGTAGCTGGGATTACAGGCGTGCACCACCATATCCGACTAATTTTTTGTATTTTTAGTAGAGGGTAGAGATGCGGTTTCACCATGTTGGCCAGGCTGGTCTCGAACTCCTGGTCTCAGGTGATCCACCTGCCTTAGCCTCCCAAAGTACTGGGATTACATGGGCAAGCCACGATGCCGGTCCATTTTTTAACATTTTATATTTTATTTTAATCTACATTATTTTTACTTTTTCAATTTGAAACAACCTTTAAGTAATTTCAAAACAGACAAATGTTTCTTTTTTCATCAAGAGCATATTTTTCTTTTGTTTATACACTCTCTATTTTCTTTTAATTTCCGAGATAGAAGCTTGTTCTGTCACCCAGGCCGAATAGAAGCTTGTTCTGTCACCCAGGCTGAAGTGCAGTGGCATGATTTCGGCTCACTGCAACCTCCATCTCCCAGGTTCAAGCGATTCTCCAACCTCAGCTTCTGGAGTAGCTGGGATTACAGGAGTGCACCATCATGCCCGGTTTATTTCCTTATTTTAACCAGTGACTGGAATTTGCCATGTTGCTCTGGCTGGTCTCAAACTCCTAAGCTCAAAATGATCTGCCTATCTCAGCCTCCTAGTGTTGGGATTACAAGGCATGGGCCATGACACCTGGCCTTAAACACGCTCTTTGAATAATTAGTTTTTTTTACATCTAGTAGTCTTAGTTTTTCATATATATATATAAAATTACATTAACTCTTAAACTAATTCTTAGTGAAATCCCCTAGGAAGTAATTTTGAACTGTTTTATTTATGTATTTTAATGTTAAATACAGTGAGTTCTAAATTTCTCTTCAAAGAATCAGTATGTCAGTATATTCAGCTCTCTTATTCTTTATTCTCCATTTTAAAGTTTAACTTCTTCATTGTTTATGTCTCCAGTTTTAGTAAACAACCTTCTCACCAGTACTAATCAGTAGTTTACATCTGTACCCCTGGTCACCTGCTCTGACCTGAGTCACCTTTGGTCACCTGTTCCATAAAGTATTTCTCGCCCAAACTGCTCACCTCACCACTCTGGCTTGTACACCTCCTCTCTTTAAAACAGCCAATGGGAATTAGTTTAGACTGTGCAGTCCAACCCTAGCCAACAGGGGAATGACACAGCAGTAGGGGCTACCTGTGTCAGGGCTAAGAACCCCTTTCCCTCCCTTCTTCAGGTGTGCTCTTGCCATTGCTCCATTCGTGAGATGCACCCTTCTATAAAAGTAAATATTGCCTTGCTGAGAAAATTTACATTCAAGTACTATTTCTTTTGCAGCACCAAAAGTTTGCTTCTAACATTTAATAAAAGATGTTTTTTCAAATTTTCTCTTAGCTAACAAATCTAAATATAGTTAGCTTTTTTATAACATATTATAGATTCTGAGCTGGGTGCAGTGGCTCACGCCTGTAATCCCAGCACTTTGGGAGACTGAGGTGGGTGGATCACAAGGTTAGGAATTGGAGACCAGCCTGGCAAATATGGTGAAACCCCATCTCTACTAAAAAATACAAAAATTAGACAGGCGTGGTGGTGTGCACCTGTAGTCTCAGCTACTCAGGGGGCTGAGGCAGGAGAATCACTTGAACCCAGAAAGCAGAGGTTACAGTGGGCTGAGATCGCACCACTGAACTCCAGCCTGGTAACAGAGTGAGACTCCGTTTCAAAAATATAAAAAATAAAATAAAATTAAAAAATTCTGGTCAGGCATGTTGGCTCATGCTTATAATCCCAGCAGTTTGGGAGACCAAGAAATGAAGACTGTTTAAGCCCAGGAATTTGAGATGAGCCTAGGCAACATGCCAAAAACACATGTCTAAAAAAATTTTTTTTAATTAACTGAGCATGGTAGCCTGCACATTTAGTACCAGTTATTCAGGAGGCTGAGGGAGGAAAATTGCATAAGCCCAGAAGTTGAGGCTGCAGTGAACCCTCATTAAGTCACTTCACTCTATTCTGGTGACAGAGACCCTTTCTAAACAAAAAATGAACAGCCAAAACATAGAAAGTTAAACTTAAGGGGTTTTGTGTTTTTTTGTTTTTGTTTGTAATTATTAATACTTCCAAAGTTTTTAAGGTACAGGTGATGTTTGGTTACATGGATAAGTTCTTTTGTAATCATTTCTAAGATTTAGGTGCACCCATCCCCCAAGCAGTGTGCACTGTACCCAATAAATAGTCTTTTACCCCTCACCCCCTCTCCTGCCCTTTCTGCTGAGTACCCAGAGTCCATTATACAATTCTTATGCCTTTGCATTCTCATAGTTTAGTTCCCACTTATAAGTGAGAACATACAATGTTTGATTTTTTATTCCTGAGTTACATAGAATAATGGTCTCCAACTACATTGAGATTGCTGCAAATGCTATTATGTTATTCCTTGTTATGGCTGAGCAGTATGCATTGGTATACATATGCCACATTTTCTTTTTCCACTCATTAGCTGATGGGCATTAGGCTGCTTCCATATTTTTGCAATTGCAAATTGTGCTGCTATAAACATGCATGTGCAAGTGTCTTACTCATATAATTTCTTTTTCTTCATGTAGATACCCAGTAGTAGGATTGCTTAATCAAATGGTAATTCTACTTTTATTTAATGAATCTCCATACTGCTTTTCATAGTGATTGTACTAGTTTACATACCCACCAGCAGTGAAAAAGTATTCTTTTTTCACCACAGCCATGCCAACATGTATTATTTTTTGATGTTTTAATTATGGCTGGTTTTGCAGGAATTAGGTGGTATCACCTTGTGGTTTTGATTTGCATTTTCCTGATCATTAATCATTGGCAATGTTGAGCATATTTATCTGTTTCTTGGCCATTTGCGTATCTTCTTTTGAGAATTAAGCCTCATCTGTCTTTGTTTTTTGTTGCATGTGCTTTTGGGTTCTTGCTCATGCACTCTTTGCAAAAGCCAATGTCTAGAAGAGTTTTTCCAATATTCTAGAATTATTATAGTTTCAGGTCTTAACATTTTTGATCCATCTTGAGTTGATTTTTGTTTTGTTTATTCTTGCTTTGGTTATTCAGGCTCATTTTTTGTTTCACATTTTTTTAGTTCTGTGAAGAACTGTTATTTTCATGGGAATTGCATTGAATTTGCAGTTTTGGTAGTATAATCATTTTTACAATACAAATTGTACACATCTATAAGAATAGGATGTGTTTTCATTTGTTTGTGTTATCTATGCTTTCATTAATTTCTTTTTTTTTTAGATGGAGTCTCACTCTGTTGCCCAGGATGAAGTGCAGTAGCATGATCTTGGCTCACTGCAACCCCCGCCTCATGAGTTCAAGCGATTCTCCTACCTCAGCCTCCTGAGTAGCTGAACTACAGGTGTGCGCCACCACACCTGGCTAATTTTTGTAGTTTTAGTAGCTACGTGGTTTCACAATGTTGGCTAGGCTGATCTCGAACTCCTGATCTTGTGATCCACCCACCTCAGACTCCCAAAGTGCTTGGATTACAGGGGTGAGCCACTACACCAGGCCTCTTTCAGCAATGTTTTATGGTTTTCTTGTAGCAATATTTCATCACCTTTATTAGGTATATTCCTAATTATTTTATTTTTGTGCTGCTGTTTTAAAAGGGGTTGAGTTTTCGATTTAAATATCAGTTTGGTTGCTGTAGGTGTATACCAATGCCACTAATATTTGCACATTGATTTTGTATTCTGAAATTTACTGATTTATCAGACCTAGGAGCTTTTTGATAAGTATTTAGGGTTTCCTAAGTATGTAATTATAACATCAGTGAACAGTGGCAATTTGACTACCTCTTTACCAACTTGGGTGCTCTTTCTTTCTTTCTTTTCTCCAATAGATCTGGATAGGAATTCCAGTACTATGTTGAATAGAAGTGGTGAGAGTGGGCACTACGGTCTTGTTCCAGTTCTCAGAGAAAATGTTTTCAACTTTTTCCCATTCAATGTAATGTTGGATGTGAGTTTGTCATAGATTACTTTAAAAAAATTTTTTGGAAGAGATTGATTCTGAGCCAAATATGAGTGACTATGGCCTGTGATACAGCCTTCAGGAGGTCCTGAGAACATGTGCCCAATGTGGTCAGGGTACAGCTTGCTTTTATATATTTGGGCATGAGACATCAATCAAATACATTAAAGAAATACATTGGTGGCCGGGCAAGGTGGTTCACGCCTGTAATCCCAGCACTTTGGGTGGCCGAGGCGGGTGGATCATGAGGTCAGGAGTTTGAGACGAGCCTGGCCAAGATGGTGAAACCCCGTCTCTACTAAAAATACAAAAATTAGCCAGGTGCAGTGTTGGGTGCCTGTAATCCCAGCTACTTGGGAGGCTGAGGCAGGAGAATCACTTGAACCCTGGAGCCAGAGTTTGCATTTAGCAGAGATTGCACCACTGCACTCTAGCCTGGGCAACAGAGAAAGACTCTGTCAAAAAAAAAAAAAAAAAAAGGCAAAAAGAAAAGAAATATATTGGCTTGGTTCAGAAAGGCGGGACAACTCAAAGCGGGTGGCTTCCAGGTAAATTTAAATATTTTTGTGGTTGACAATTGGTAGAATTTATCTGAAGATCTGGGATCAATGAAAAGGAAGGTTTAGGTTAAGGTAAAGGATTGTGGAAACCAAGTTTTATTGTACAGAGGAATCTCTCAGATAGGTGACTTAAAAGAGAGAGCAGGTTGTAAAATGTTTCTTATCAGACCTAAACAGGTGCCTGGCTCTTAGTTGATTATCTCCTGCATCTGCAAAAAGAAAAAGGAAAATAAAGAGGAAAGGGGATTCTCTATAGAATGTTAATTTTTCCCACAAGAGACTTTGTGAGGCAATTTCAAGGTATGAAAAGGAAATATATTTTGAGTTTAAATATTTTTTTCTTGTCTCATAATGTTATGCCAGAGTCAGACTGAAAAGTAAGCCCTGACACATAAGGTCAAATAAACCCCATCTGATGAGAATTTGTGGTTTGTAGGGCATGAATCCCTAGACCCCTTATGTAGGAATCTGGGCAAAGTAAAAAAATTAGAGGGCAGGCACGGTGGCTCACACCTATAATCCCAAAACTTTGGGAGACTGACGCAGGAAGATCACAAGGTCAGAAGTTCGAGAGCAGCCTGACCAACATGGAGAAACTCCATCTCTACTAAAATTACAAAAATTAGCCGAGTGTGGTGGCACACACCTGTAATCCCAGCTACTTAAGAGGCTGAGGCAGGAGAATCACTTGAACCCAGAGGCTGAGGTTGCAGTGAGCCGAGATTGTGCCACTGCACTCCAGCATGGTGACAGAGTGAAACTCCATCTCAAAAAAAAGAAAAAAAAATGAAAAAACGGAGCTTCGTCCTCAGTCCCTCTTCTTGGCCAAAAAGCATTCCACAGAATGCATATGCAGGCCAACAGCAGCAGGTCCCATGGCACTAGGAAGGGTTACTCCTAGAGTTGTCTGATCTGGTCGTTAGGTGAGGTCCCACAATGCTAGGAAGGCTCTATCCTAGAGAAGTCTGGCTGGTGGTAATAGTTTTAAATATTAGCAATCTGGATAATGCAGGGAGGACATGGTATGACCTGATGTAACAGCCAATTGTTTAAGGGGTGAGATGGAGTCAGGCCAAGGGTATAATCAAAAACAAAAATAAAAGAAAAAAAATGCCAGATCAAATCTATTTTCTGGGCTATCATGATTCAGGTCTTTAATTCTACCTTTCCTTCTACTGTATCTGGCATAATATTTACAAGAAACATAAAAAAAGATAGCAAGGATTAGGCAAACAAGATTATAGGTAGAGTCAGAGGGCAGTAAACAGCCTAACCAACCAAAAAACCACTGCATGCATCTTCATAGTTTTTGATCAGACTCACAGTGCATTTACCCTTCTTATCAAGTTATTTGGATCTTGTGATAAATGTTGAGAATTGTAGGACCAACGTTAAATTAGAATTGAATAAATTTAATCTCTTTTCCAGCCAATTTATCTCCATAGGTATAGTATCCTGAGGAGGGTATAAATTAAATGCAAGCAATGCCTGGTCCTTGGTGTCTAAATTGTTATAGACTTGTTAACAGTAGACAAAAATATTTTTCCCCCAACTTTTGTATGGCATAGTATACTGGTATCTGGGATAGAAAAGGTTTTGTCACAGGAGAAGTCATATAATTCTAGTGTCAGTTTTCCCTTGGCAAGATTCCCTATGGCTGAGGGCCTTAAGAGTCAAAAGACTTACAGCCAATTAAGTGTTCCAGGGCAGATAGGAATGGATGTAGACAGGCGTTTGTTACTTCTTAAAGTTATTTTAAGTTAAAAGTACAACAGCAAAACCAAAAGAAAAAGTTACAAGACTGACTTATATTTTTTTTTTCTTTTAGACAGAGCAGTGGCATGATCCCAGCTCACTGCAACCTCTGCCTCTCAGGTTCAAGCAATTCTTCTGCCTCAGCCTCCTGAGTAGCTGGGATTACAGGTGTCTGCCAACATGCAGGGCTAATTTTAATTTTTTTAGTAGAGATGGGGTTTCACCATGTTGGTCAGGAGATCTCGAACTCCTGACCTCATGATCCACCTGCCTCAGCCTCCCAAAGAGCTGGGATTACAGACGTGAGCCACCACGCCCACCCACAACTTTTTGAATGTCTGATAGAATTGAGCTGTAAATGGATCTTGTCCTGAACTTTTCTTTTTGGCAATTTTTTTTTCTGAGTTTTGCTTTGTCACCCAGACTGGAGTGCAGTGGCATAATTTTGGCCTACTTCAACCTCCACTTCTTGGGTTTGATTTTCCTGCCTCAGCCTCATGAGTATCTGTTACTACGGACACAAACCACCATGCATGGCTAATTTTTGTAGTTTTAGTAGAGACGGGGTTTTGCCATGCTGGCCAGGCTGGCCTGAAACTCTTGACCTCAAGTGATCCACCCAGCCTCAGCCTCCCTGAGCCACTGCACGCAGCCGGGAATTTTTTTTTTTTTTGAGATGAAGTCTCACTTTTGTCCTCCAGGCTGGAGTGCAATGATGCGGGATTACAGGTGTGAGCCACCGTGCTCGGCCTTATAGTTTTGTTTTTGTTCTCCTAAACTATTTTGGGTTTCTTGTTTTTGTTTTTATTGAGACTGAGTCTCACTCTATCACCCAGGCTGGAGTACAGTGGCGCGATCTTGGCTCACTGCAACGTACGCCTCCAGAGTTCAAGCAATTCTCCTGTCTCAGCCTCGCAAGTAACTGGGATTACAGGAACCCACCACCACGCCTGGTTTTTTGGGTTTGTTTTTGTGTATTTTTAGCATAGACTGGGTTTCAACATGTTGGCCAGGCTGGACTGGAACTCCTGATCTCCTGATCTGGCCTCCCAAAGTACTGGTAGAGTGTGTTTAAGTGGATGACAATCTTTGCTATTGACTGGGTGTGAATGTAAGTTTCACAATCTTACCTGTGTGGTTGGCCCTATCAGGGCACTTTGAGGACGGTAAATGGTGTGCATGAGAGCTGCAACCTGCTCTGCGAACTTTGTGCTGCTCTGGACCCATGATCTTATGTGGTCAACATCTCTCCAATTGGCTGAGTCCAGAGAGGAGAGTCTTCACGTACCTATGACCTGGGCTTAAAAATGAGTTGCCATCAGAGCTGCAGCCCCATGTTCACATGTGAGAGTCACAATTTCGACTGTGGACTGCATCTGTCCATGAGAATTATGGGTTTTTTCCATGTGTGAGGATGACAATTTTAAAAATTGGCAGGGTGTGCTTACATGAAATACAATCTAACCTGTTTGCTGGGAACTGTGATGTTATGCTCTGTACCATCCAAGTGCTTTATACGATAAACGAGAGAACGAGAGAGTGGTAATTCTCTGTAACCTTCATACAGAGAGGAGACCCGGGATTCTACTTTTTTGTTTTTTGAGAGAGTTTTGCTCTTGTTGCTCAGGTTGGAGTGTAATGGTGTGATCTCAGCTCACTACAACATCCGCCTCCTGGCTTCAAATGATTTTCCTTCCTCAGCCTCCCAAGTAGCTAGGATTACAGGCAAGCTCCAACATGCCCTGATAATTTTGTATTTTTAGTAGAGAAACGGTTTCCCCATGTTGGTCAGTCTAGTCTTGAACTCCTGACCTCAGGTGATTCACCCACTTCGGCCTCCCAAAGTGCTGGGATTACAGGCATGAGCCACCATGCCTGTCCCCTTTACTCCTTTTTCTAAGCCTAGCTGTGAGAGACACTATCTCTGCTATTGGCCGGTACAAGGTATTAGAGCCATCATCACACCTATGAGCTGGGCCGAGATATATGTTACCAACGAACTTGTTGGCAGAAAGCACCCAGGAGAGTCACATCACCTGGATGCTGGGCCACTGATCTGTAAATTTTTTCCCTGAGGGCTGTGGCAAGGCAGGGGAGTCACATCATCTGGGTTTTCACCCAGTGGCATATTACAATTTTTTCCTGAAAGTTATGCACATGCAGGAGAGACACATCACCTAGTGGCTGGGCCCTGCAGTGTGTCACAATCTTTCCTGCGGGCAGAGTACAGGCAGAAAAGGCATCACATCTTTTATGTAATGGATGCAGACACATGTCACAAGAACACCTGTAGACAGGGCTGAGGCAGGAGCCTCCCAATTTTTAAGTGTTTTGCCCAGTGAAACGTCACAATATTCAGAATACGTGGTTGCTAGATAGAAGAGTCACATGACCTAAGTTCTGGTTTCAGTGATATGTCACAATCTTTCTTTTTCACAGGGTTCACGGAGGACAGAAGTCATATCACGGAGAGGATGAGTAAAAATAAACGTCCCAATAACCCCAGGCTCATGGTACATGTGAGAGAGCTGAATCCCACATGTGTTGAACCCAGTGACATGTCAAAATATACAACTTATGCAGGGCCCAGGCAGGAGAAGATAGTATCTTCACCTAAGTGTCAAGCCCAGTGACACATCACAATACCTTCTGTGACAGAGTCCAAGAAGTGGGGAAAAGTCACATTACCTAGATGCTGAGTCAAAAAATATGTCACAAAAATCACTGAGGGGAGGGTCCAGACAGGAGAGTCAAATTACCTAAATGAGGGGCTCAGAGGTATGTTGCAATGACCTCTGCGGGTAGGACTCAGAAGAAACAGGGGAGTCACATTATCTAGGTGCTGACTAAAGCTGTATGACACAATCACCCAATTTGATAGGCCCAGGCAAGAGAAGAGAGTCATATCACGTAAGTGCCAGGCCAAGTGATGTGTCACATTCCTCATTATGGACAGTTCCTAGGAAGAAAAGGAGAATCGCATCATCTAGGTGATGGACCTAGAGAAGTCACAATAAGTTGTATGAGCTGGGATCATGCAGAAAAATCGAATCACTTGTGTGTTGAGCCTAGAGATAAGTCACTCTCTTTTCTGTGGGCATGGACCAGGCAGGGGAGGAGAGTCATAATACCTAGGTGCTGGGCCCAGAGATAGATCACAATCTCTACTATTGGTAAAGCCCAGGCAAAAAAGGAGAGTCACATCAAATAGTTCATGGGCCAAGAGATATGTCACAATGCCCCCAGGAGGCAGGGTTTAGGCAGGAGGCAAATTACATTGGTGCTGATCACTACAATATGTCACAATGTCTTTTAAGGGCAGGACCAGGCAACATAACTTGCTGATGGGCGTAGTGATATGTCATTTTTTTTTTCTGGGCAAAATCTAGGAAAAAGAGACAAGTCACATCAGCTCTGTGCTGAAACTAGCAATAGACATCATTATCGCACAGTGAACAAGGACCAGGCAGGTGAAAAGATTCACATCACCTAGGTGATTGGCACAAACATATGTCAAAATATCCCTGGAAGGCAGTGGCCAGGCAGGAGAGCTACAACACCTGGGTATTGAAATTAGCTATACTTTACCATAGCCTAACTAGACAGGGCACAGGTGGCAGAGTTCCATCAGGCAACTATAGGTGCTGAGGCTGGGTGCTGAACCCAAGGATATATCACAATGTTTCTGTGGGCAAGGCTCAGGCAGGAGAAAAACTTCTTCTTCCTCCTCTTCTTTTCTTAGATGTAGTCTTGCACTATCACCAGTCTGGAGTACAAAGGCTCAATCTTGGCTCATTTGCAAACTCCACCTCCCAGGTTCAAATGATTCTCCTGCCTCAGCCTCCCGAGTAGCTGGGATTACAGCCACTTGCCACTATACCCAGCTACTTTTTGTGTTTTTAGTAGATACAAGGCTTCACCATGTTGACCATGCTGGTCTTGAACTCCTGACCTCGTAATCCACCTGCCTTGGCCTCTCAAAGCGCTGGAATTACAGGCGTGAGCCACCTCACCTGGCCAGAGAGGAGAGTCACCTCTTTCTAGGTGATGAGGCGGGAAACATGCCACAAAGCCTCCTGTGGGCAGTGCCCAGGCAGGAGCCTCTCATCCCCTAGGTGTTGGGCCAAGAGATATGTCACAATACTCTTAATATTCTATGCTCTGGCAATAAAGGCAAGTTACATCAACTAAGTACTAGGTCGAGGGATATGTCACAATTCCTCTTTCATCAAGGCCCAGGCATAAGTGGAGAGTCACACCACCTGAGTGATGAATGAAAAGATACATCATCATACCCCTGTAGCCAAAGCCCATGCAGGAGAGTTACATCACCTAGGTTTTGGCCAACATAAATAATGTAAGCAGGGTTTAGGCAGGAGAAAAGAGTAACATCACCTAGGATCCTGGCCAAGCAATATATCAAACTCTCTTTTTGGGTGTATTTCAAGCAGTAGAGAGTCACATCACCTAGGTTCTCAGTCTAGCAATTATGTCACAGTGCCCCCTGTGAAAATGACTGAAGAATAAGAGGAGAGTAACATAACCTAGAAGCTAGGCCACGCTGTGTGTCACAATCACACCTGTGAGCAAGGCCTAGGCATGAGAGGAGAGTCACATCAAGTTAAGTACTGGGCCACGCGACATATCACAATCCCCATGTGGACAGGTTCCAGGAAGATATCACCTAGGTGCTGGGCCCAGGAACATGTGACTATGTCTCTTATACGCAAACACAGGGTAGGAGAGGGGAAGGGATAACATCAAACATCTGATGGGCCAAGAGATATGTTACAATGCCCCCTGCGGGCACGGTCCAGGCTGGAGACACATATCACCTTGGCATTGGGTCCATGAATATGTGACAGTGCCTTCTGAGGGCAGGCCCAAGGCAAAAGAGTAACATTATGCTGCTGGGCCCAGCAGTTTGTTACAATCTCTGCTGCAGTTGAAACCTAGAAAGAAGAGAAGAGTCAGGCCGGGTGCAGTGGCTCATGCCTGTAATCTCAGTACTTTGGAAGGACAAGGCGGCCAGATCACCTGAGGTTAGAAGCTCGAAACCAGTGTGGCCAACATGGTGAAACCCCGTCTCTACTATAAATACAAAAATTAGCCGGGCGTGGTGGCACATGCCTGTCATCCCAGCTACTTGGGAGGCTGAGGCAGAACAATTGCTTCAACCCAGGAGGCAGAGGCTGCAGTGAGCTGAAATCAAGCCAGTGCACTCCAGCCTGGGCAACAGAGTGAGACTCCATCTCAAAAAAAAAAAAAAAGAAAGAAAAAGAAAAGAAGAGTTACACCAGCTAGGTGTACTGGGCCTAGCAATATGTCACAGGATGTTTTGTGAGAAGGAACTAGACATTAAAAGGGAGTCACATCACCTGGGTGATAAACACAGAGATATGTGACTCCTGCAGGCAGAACCCAAACAAGAGAGTTACATTACCTGGGTTTTAGACCCAGCAGTATGTTATAACGACCCATGTGGGCAAAGCAGAGGCAGGAGAGTAACATAACCTAGAGGGGATGGCAGCGGTATTTCACAATTCTCACTGTGGACAGCACCAAAGCAGGAGAGAAAACTCCCATCACTTGGGTGCAAGGCCCAGTGATATGTCACACTGCCCCATATGAAAACACAGAGGTAAGAAAAGAGAGTCACATCACCTAGTTTCTGGTCCAGCGGTATGTCACGATTCCATCTGTGGGTTAAATCCAGACAGGAGAGTAAACTCACTCAGGTTCTACACAGAGGCATGTGGCACAGTCACACGGGCAGGAAGGACCAAGATGAGATTAACAATCCTGTACACATCCCAATTCTGTGTGCAGCAGCAGGCAGGAGAGGAGACTCACAATACCTGGGTGCAAGGCTCTGAGATATGTTATGTCTTTTTCGGGAAGCACCCAAGGCAGGAGAATAGTTACATCACCTAGGTGCTGGGTTCAGCAGTACGGCACAATCCTATTTCTAGGCTGGGCCAATTCTGAAGAATCACATTACTCAGGTGCTGGGCAGAAGTGTGTGTCAAAATCACACCTGAAGGCAAGACCAGAGATGAGATTAACAATCCTATACATACCCTAATTCTTTGTATGAGAGTCAACACCTCCTGTATGTTGGGTCTAAGTATATAAGTCGCAATTTTTAGAATGAATTGAATCACTGAATGAGAAACTCAATCCCTCTTACTGGCTGTGTCCCCTTAGTGGAATCAGACAAACAGGTGTGTTCAATCTTGGTCTGAAAGTCACCAACTTGCCTTTGGACTGGATTCACTTACGAGAGTAAATTTTCCAACTTGCGACTGTCTCTGCATATGAGATTCAGAACCTCCAGTGGACTGTTCTTGTGAAAAAATGATAATCTTTACTGTCAGCTGGGTGTACATGAATGTCAAAACCTCAACTGTACACTGAGTCTAGTTAGAACACTCTCTGTACCAATCGAGGAATTTATAAGGTGTGCATGACAGTTGCAATCTTTGGTGACTGGGAGACATTTGTGCTGCTATGGACCCATGATCATACCTGTGGCTCTATGCCCAGATATGAGAGTTAACACCTCTGTAATGGCTGGGTCCAGATATGAGAGTTGTCACCTGCCTATAAGCTAGGCTTACTAATGAGTCACCACCTCATGTTGCCTGATGTTCACATATGACAGTCACAATTTCAACTCTGCACTGCATCCACATGCAAGATTTAAGACCTCACAGTAGGCTTTGTCCATGGATGAGGGCGACAATCTTAACAACTGGGAAACTGTGTGTATATAAAACAATCTCATCTGTTTTCTGGACCCTGTTACGACAGTCTCTGTACCACTTGAGGGCTTTATACAATATGTGAGAGAGTGTAATTTTCTTTGACCTTCCTACAAAGGGGAGAGCCAGAATCTTACCCATTTTCCTAAGCCCAATATGAGAGATAGTATGTCTCCTATTGACTGATTTCAAATATGAGAGTCAACATCGCACCTATGATCTGAACAAAGACATATGTCACAATCTCCCCTGTGGATAGGGAAAGAGCAGGAGACTTATATCATCTGCGTAATAGGCCAGGTATATGTCACAATCTTCTCTGAGAACAGGCACAAGGCAGAAGAGTTAAAAACTGGGTGCTTAGTCAGGCATATAGATTTTCTCCTGAAACCAGGGCACAGACAGTAGAGTCACGTCACCTGGGTGCTGAGACCAGTGATGTATCACAATGTTCCCTGTAAGCAAAGCTCAGGCAGGAGAAACACATCACTTTTCTGTGCCAGAAGATAAGTCACAATCTCTCATATGAGGAAAGTCTTGGCATAAAAGGAGAGTCACATCAAATAGTTGATGCTCTTAAAGATATGTCATAATGCGGCCGGGCGCGGTGGCTCACGCCTGTAATCCCAGCACTTTGGGAGGCCGAGGCGGGCGGATCACAAGGTCAGGAGATCGAGACCACGGTGAAACCCCGTCTCTACTAAAAATACAAAAAATTAGCCGGGCGCGGTTGTGGGCGCCTGTAGTCCCAGCTACTCGGGAGGCTGAGGCAGGAGAATGGCGTGAACCCGGGAGGCGGAGCTTGCAGTGAGCCGAGATCGCGCCACTGCACTCCAGCCTGGGCGACAGAGCGAGACTCCGTCTCAAAAAAAAAAAAAAAAAAAAAAGATATGTCATAATGCTCTGTTGTTACGGTCCATACAGAAGACTCATGTCACCTTGTTGCTGGGCCCAGCAATATGTCACAATGCCTTTTCAGGTCCAGGCCAAGGCAAAACAGTGATGTCACATTGGTGTAGAGCTCCACAATATGTCTCAGTCTCCCTTGCCAGCAGAACTTATGATGGAAGAAGAATCACATTGTTTGGTATGGAGCCACATGGTATATCACAAACTCCCCCTGTGAGCAGGGATCAGGTAGAAGACAGTCATATCATGAGGGTGAGGTGTGAAAATACATGTCACAATTCTCCTTGTGGGCAGTAGAGTTGCATTACCAAGGTGTTGGATCCAGCAATATGTCACAATTGCTTACGTGGTCAGGAGACAGGCAGGAAAGTCACAAAACCTGGGTGTGGGGCCCAGAGATATGTGACAATGCATTCTGTGGGCAGTACCGAGGCAGGGGCGGAGACTCTCATCACCTAAGTGCAAAGCCCAGCGATATGTCACAATGCCCCCTGTGAGCAGCACCAATGTAGAAAAATAGAATCACATCCCCTCAGTTCTGGGTTCGGCGATATGTCACTATTCCATCTGTGGGCTGGTCTTAGGCAAGAGAGTCAGATCACTCATGTGCTGGGCAGAGAAATATGTTACAAGTAAACCTGTGGGAAGGTGCAGGGATGAAATTAATGATCCCACACATGTTCCGGTTTTAGGTATAGGAGGTTAACCCTTCTTATATGTTGTATCTAAGGACAGGAGTTACAATCTCAATGGTGGACAAAATTTGTACCTGACAGCCTATACTCCTGCTGTGGACTTTGTCTAATTAGTGAAGTCACAGCGTCATAGGTGTGCTGATTCTTGCTCTGTCACCAACTCACCTGTGGACTGGATCCAAATATGAGAGTCAATTTTTCCACCGTTGACTTCCTCTATGTGTGAGATTCAGAACTCACAATGATGATGTGTACTGTTTGATGGGTGTTCATATGACAGTAAAAGTCTCCCCTGTGTGCTGGGTCTTGTTAAGTACACCTTTTTTTTTTTTTTTTTGAGACATAGTCTCATACTGTTGCCTGTGCTGGAGTGCAGTGGTGCGACCTTGGCTCACTGCAACCTCTGCTTCCTGGGTTCAAGTGATTCTCCTGCCTTAGCCCCCTGAGTAGCTGAAATTACAGGCGCTTGTGAGGGATCAGTCAGAATAGTAAGAAAAACTATAGGGAAAGGACACAAACCTTCTGAAAGGTCAGAAGGTTCTGCAAAGCCCCAGGGGAGAATAGCTGAAGGCAGCTGTTCTATAACCGTGAGGCAGAGGGCCAGGAGTAGGTACAGCGGAGTGCAGGGGAATTTATCTTAAACAGGCTTGTTTACTTATATTGAACTGACCTTTCATCATCCATGGGAGTGACATTCCCTGAAAGGGGAACAATAAATGTTAATTACCTACAGGTTGTGTTTGCTCCAGGTTTTTGGCATTGTGCCTGCACTGAACGAAACCAAGCAGCTCCAGCTGCTTGGGACAGCTCTCTGGTCACTAGAGCCAGGCCATTATCTAGCTGCTGTTACTCTGCATACCTGTGTCTGAGTACTAATTTTATCCATCGGCCAGGGCCTGCAGGACAGACCCAGCAGGCGGCCACCACCACGCCCAGCTAATTTTTTGTATTTTTAGTAGAGACAGGTTTTTACCATGTTGGCCAGGCTCATCTCAAACTCCTGACTCATGATCCACCTGCCTAAGCCTCCCAAAGTGCTAGAATAACAGGCGCGTTACACTAGTACACTCTCTATACTATTCAAAGGCTTTATCCAGTAGAAATAAGAGTCACAATTTACTCTAAAATCATGTTTGTAAGTACCCATGACCGTACTTGTGGCTGTAAGCCCAGGTATCAGAGCCAACATCTCTCCAGTTGGTAGCGTTTATATAGTAGAGTCCTCATCTGCTACGTTCTGAGTTTAGAAGTGTGTCATCATCTCAACTGTGGCCAGAGACTCACATATGACAGTCACAATTCCAACTCTGGACAGTGTTTGCATTTGAGATTCAAGACCTCAGCAATGGGCTATTTTCATGTGTGAGGGTGATCATCCTAATGGCTGCTGAGGTGTGCATATAAGAAATAATCTCACCTTTGTGCTGTGCCCTGGGATAACACTCTTTGTAACACTTGAGGGCATTATATGATATGTTGGAGTGTGGCAATTCTTTATGGCCTTCATAAAAAGAGAAGACCAAGAATGTGACTCATTTTTCTAAGTTGAGCTATGAGAGACAGTATTTCTTCTAATAGCTGACTAGAGGTAATGAGAGTCATCATCACACTTATAAGCTGACTATAGTACACGTCTCCATTTAATCTGTAGGTAGGGAGTTAGCAGGAGAGTCACATCACCTGGGATTTCAGCCAAGGGTATCTCACAAGCTTCCCTGAGGGAAGGAACCAAGCAGGAGTGTCACATCACCTGGGTGCTCAGCCAGGGATATGTTACAATTCTCTCCTGAAAGCACAGTACAGGCAACAGTCACAACACCTAAGTGCTGAGCTCAGCATTATGTCACAATGCTCCCTGGGGGTAAGACAGAGGCAGAAGAGCCATATTACCTGGTGTCTCATTCCAGGGATATGTCACAATCTTTCCTGTGCAGGGCAGGTTGCAGGCAAGAAGTGTCACATCTTTTAGGTCATGGATGCAGATATATGTCACAAGGTCCCTGTGGGCAGAGCCCAGGCAGGAGCATACAATCCCATAAGTAGTGGGCCTAGTAATATTTACAATACCCATAATATGTGAGACCGAGGAAAAACAGGAGAATTGCATTACCTAGTTACTGGGTCCAGTGATATGCCACAATCCTCCCTTGCCCTCTGTGAAATGAGAAGAGACTCACATCACCTAAATGCTGGGTCCAGCAATAAAGCACAATCCCATCTGTACGTTGGGCTCAGGCAGGAAAGTAAAACTATTCAGATGCTAAAAAAAAGGTGTATGTCACAAACACACCTGAATTAAGATGGAGGTATGAGATTAACAATTTCACACCTTTTTTAGTTCTAGCTATGAGACGTAATACCCTCTGTATGTTGGGTGTAAGTACATGAGTGACAATCTCAATGATGGTCTGAATTTGTGTATGAGAAGCTCAATCCCTCCTGCAAATGGTGTCATTTTACTGAAGTCACTGACTCACAGGAGTGTTGAATCTTGGTCTCAGAGACACTAACCTCTCTATGGACTGAATTAACATATGAGATTCAATTTTCCAACTTTTGACTGCATCTGCATAAGAGCTTCAGAACCTCAACAATGAGCTGTGTTTATGTGGAAAGATGACAGTGTTTACTTTGGCAGGCTATGCATATGAGTGTCACAACCTCTCCTGTGTGCTGAGTTCTGTTAGGACATTCTCTGTACCTCTTGACAACGTTACACGGCATGTGAGAGAGTGTTAATTCTTTACGATCTTCATACAAAGAGGAGATCCAAGACATTACTCATTTTCCTGACCCTGGCTATGAGAGAGAGTGTATCTGCTACTGGTTTTTTTGAAGGATGAGAATCATTATTGCACTTTTAAGTTTGGGCAAGGTATGCATCACAATCCCACCAATGAAAAGGGACTGGCTAGTAGACTCACATCACCTGTGTTTTGGGGCAGTGATATGTCACAATCTTCTTTGAGGACAGGGACAGGGCAGAAGTGTCACACCACCTGGGTGCTTGATTGGGGATATGTTACAATCTCCTCCTGAAAGCAGAATACAGTCACCAGAGTCACATCACCTGGATGCTAGGCCCAGTGATATGTTACAATGATCTGTGGGCAAGGACCAGGCAGGAAAAACACATCACCTGATTGCTGAGAATAGTGATTCATCACAATCTTCCCAGTGGTCAGGGTGCAGGCAGAAAAGGGGGGGGGGGTTAAATCTCCAAGATAATGGATACAGAGATATGTCACAAGGCCACTTATGTGCTAGGCTCAGGCAGAAGCCTCCCATCTCATGTGTGTTGAACTCAGTGATATGTCACTATATCCAAAATATGTCAGAAACAAGAAAAATAAAAGGGTCACATCACCTAGGTGATGGAAAGGAGATATGTCTTAATACATCTGTGGGCAGTTCCCATGCCATAAAGCTGTATCACCTAGGTGCTGAATCCAGGCATATGTCACAACACACAATGCATGCAGGGCTCAGGCAGAAGAGGAGAGTCATAACACATAGGTGGTAAGTCCAGCAACACATCACAAGTCCCTGCTTGGGCAAAGCCATAGAAAAGAATTGCATCACCTATGTACTGGGCTCAGTAATATGTCACGCTACCCCATTATGGGGAGGGCCCATGCAAGAGAGTCACATCACCTATGTAATGGGTTCAGCAATATGGCACAGTATCCATTCTGGTGCAAGAGAGTCACATCTTCTAAATTATGGGCAACAGAGCCAGACTCCATCTCAAAAAAAATAGTCACATCACCTAATAAGGGGTCTCAGAGATAAGACACTATGGCCCTCATGGGTAGGGCTAAGTAAGAAGTGTGCAGTCACATAACCTTTGAGCTGGGCCCAGCTATGTGTCAAAATTACTCCAGTGGGCAGGGCCCAGACCTAAGAAAAGAGTCCTATCATGTAGGTACTTGGCCAAGCAATATGTCACAATCCCCACTGTGGACAGGTTCCAGGAGAAGAGTCACACAGTCTCAGCAACTGGCCCAGATATATCTTACAGTGACTTTTGGGAGCCAGCAGAAGAATCATATCACCTGTATGCTAAACTCAGCAATAAGTTACTCTCTCTTCTGTGGGTGAGGCGCAGGCAGGAGAGGACAGTCAAATCACCTTGGTGCTAGGCCCAAAGATATGTCACAATCTCTTTTTGGGCAATGTCCAGGTAAGAGAGAAGAGCCACATAAAATAGTCAAAAAGGGCCAAGTGAAATGGCTTACCCCTGTAATCCCAGCACATTGGGAGGTTCAGTTGGGCAGATCGGCTGAGGTCAGGGGTTTGAGACCAGCCTGGCCAACATGGTAGTACCCTGTCTCTACTAAAAATACAAAAATTAGCCAGGCGTGGTGGTGCACACCTGTAGCCTCAGCTACTCAGGAGGCTGAGGTAGGAAAATCACTTGAACCCAGGAGGCAACGGTTGAAGTGAGCTGAGATCACACCACTGCACTCCAGCCTGGGTGACAGAGTGAGACTCCGTCTCAAAAATAAAATTAAAATAAATAACATAAAATAAGTAAAATAGTCAAAGGCCCCAGATATGTTACAATATACCTTGCAAGCAGGATCCAGACAGGAGACTCATATCACATTTGTTCTGGGCCCAGCAATACATCACCATGCTTTCTTCTGATGGCAGTGCCATGACAAGAGTAATGTCACCTATTAGGCCTAGTGACATTTCACAATATCCCCTGCAGGCAAAACACAGGAAGAGGAGAAAAGTCACGTTAGTTAGGTGCTGAGCCCAGTGATACGTCACAATCCCTTCTGTGAGCAAGGGCCAGGCAGGAGAAGAGAGTCACATTACCTGTGTGATGGGTGCAGGGTTATGTCACAATGTCCTCTGTAGGCAGGACCCAGGCAGTAGAGTTACATCACCTGGGTGTTGGACCCAGCAAATATGTCACAATGGCCTACATGGACAGGGCACAGGCAGGAGAGTCACATAACCTATGTGCAGGGCCCAGTGATATGACACAATGCCCCCTGTGGAAGAGCCAAGGCTGGAGAGAAGATTCACACCACCTGGGTACAAGACCCAGCAATATGTCACAATGTCCCCTGTGGGCAGTGCCAAGGCAGTGGAATAGTTACATCACTTTGGTGCTGGGTCCAGTGATATGTCACAATCCCTTCTGTAAGCTGGGCAGGAGCATCAACGCACTCTGATGCCGGGTAAAGTCATATGTCATAACTACACTGTCAAAAATGTTCAGGGATGAGATTATACATCTGGACTGGGAAGAATCAACTCATCAAAAATATGACCAGACCGTGCATGGTGGCTCCCGCCTGTAATCCCAGCACTTTGGGAGGCCAAGGCAGGAGGATATCTGGAACCCAGGAGTTTGAGACAATCCTGGGGGCCACATGGTGAGACAACACCTATATGAAAAAATAATAAAGTTATATATATATATATATAAAAAAAAATATATATATATATATATATCCAGAACCTGAAAAACATAGCAAGAACACGTCTCTATCAAAAAAAAAAAAAAAAAAAAACCACACACACACAAAAAAGAAAAAAAGATAGATGATTGATTGATAGACAGAAAGACAGACAGATAGACAGATACAGATAGAACCAGTCATGGTGGCTCACACCTGTAAGCTCAGTAATTTGAGAGGTTGAGGCCAGCAGATCGCTTGACCGCAGGAGTTTGAGATCAGCCTGGAAAACATAATAGAACCCTATCTCTACAAAAATAAAAAGTCAAATATACAAAATAAAGCACCGGTGTGGTGGTGCACGCCTTTAGCCGCAGCTACTGGGAAGTGTGGTGTCTGAGACAGGAGGATCACCTGAGCCCAGGGAGGTCGAGGCTGCAGTGAGCTGTGATCACGCGCCCGCACTTTAGCCTGGGTGAAAGAAATCGAAAACAACAGCAACTTCAGTGTACAGGAAGGAGCGCAAGAGAGAGCAAGAAGAAAAAAAGAAAAAACCGACAGAACTCAGTGTACTGTGAAAACAAATTCAAAGTGAGGCTAAAAAAAAAAAAAAAAAGAAAGAAAAAGAAAAAGAAACAGAAAGCTCCTGAGAGCCCCAGCTATTTGGGAGGCCAAAATAAGAGGATCACGTGGATGAGCCTAGGAAGGTGAAGAGCGCAGTGAGCCATCACTGAACTCCTCTGTTGGACCTAAGCTGTACTGCCCCGGTGAGGGCCATCTGGTCCACCTTAAACATTTCCAGCTGGCGACCAAGTCCTACGCTCGTGGCCAACATCCTGTAGACCTGGCAGCCAGAAAGACAAGCCAGCCGGTGGTGGAGACAGAGGCAGAAGCCCACCAGGTCTACCCTACAGGCCACGTGTGGCTCTTCGCGGCCTGAAGCTGTCCCCGTTGGAACCTTATTTCCGCCAAGGCGGCCCACCTTGACAGTCAGCCTGTAAGTCCGCCGACCTTTCTTCCTAAGTTTTGAATCCCTGGTCCACCCAAACGAGAGGCCAGTAGCCACGACCACTGGCCACAGCTCGCCACCCACATCTGGTCACCTGGCGGCCTGCCCGAGAAGCCACCGGATCCACCCTGCAGGCCATGTGTGGCGCTTGCCCCTGAAAATGTGCCTCTGGCGTCTAAGTGTGGGAGCTTCCCATCACTCCCTGGGCGACAGAGCTTCCCATCACTCCATCTCGGGGGGGGGGGGGGGGGGGGGGAAAGAAGATGGAGAAGGAAGGGATGGAGGGAGGGAGGGAGGAAAAGGAAGAATGAAAAGGACAAAGAAGAAAATAAAAGAAGACAGAGCATGGTGGCTCCAACCTGTAATCCCAACAGTTTGAGAAGCTGAAATGGGAGAATTGCTTGAGTATAGAAGTTTGACACCAGCCCCGGGAACACAGCAGAAGGAAAGGAGGGAGGAGAGAAGAAAGAAAGATAGGAAGGAAGGAAAAATAAAACCACAAAAGTTCAGGCAACATCATTTGCACCGATGATCAAAGGTCAGTTCCTGGTCAATAAAAGTAAACAAGCCAGTTTAAGATAAACTCCCCTACACTCTGTTGTACCTACTCCTTGCCCTCTGCCTCAGGCTTATAGAACAGATGCCTTCAGCTATTCTCCCTGGGGGCTTTGCAATACCTTCCGACTAAAAATACAAAAATAGGCGGGCCTCGAGGTGCCTGCTTGTAGTCCCAGCTACTAGGGAGGCTGTGGCAGGAGAATTGCTTGAATCTGGGAGACAGAGGTTGCAGTGAGCCGAGATCATGCCACTGTACTACAACCTGAGTAACAGAATGAGACCCTGGCTCATAAATAAATAAATAATAAACAAATAACTTCTTACCTAAATCTAGATTCATCATATTTTACAAAATCTAGAAACAACCTCAGAACAATAACAACTCCATTTCCAGAAAGAGCCTCCCAACCCCACCTTTGTGCCAATCCCAACTGCATCTGCCTGTGGATTTCAAGGTTTTCAGGGCTTTGTGGCTTCTCTAAGTATAAAGGCTCTATCCATGGTTATTTGTGCAGGCCAGGACATCGGCAGGGGAGGCTCCTCAGGCAGGACGGCTGCTTCTTCAGTGATCTCCATTTGCAGATAAAACCATCCTTAGCTTGCAGTAACAGTTCAGGCTTCTACTTCCCAGTCAGGATTATTCACTTAGTTTGAAATAAGAAAATGATCAATGTGGCCGGGCGCGGTGGCTTACGCCTGTAATCCCAGCACTTTGGGAGGCCGAGGCGGGCGGATCACGAGGTCAGGAGATCGAGACCATCCTGGCTAACACGGTGAAACCCCGTCTCTACTAAAAATGCAAAAAATTAGCCGGGCGAGGCGGCGGGCGCCTGTAGTCCCAGCTACTCGGGAGGCTGAGGCAGGAGAATGGCGTGAACCCGGGAGGCGGAGCTTGCAGTGAGCCGAGATCGCACCATTGCACTCCAGCCTGGGCGACTAAGCGAGACTCTGTCTCAAAAAAAAAAAAAAAAAAAAAAAAAAAGAAAATGATCAATGTATGGCGAGACGCAAAGGCACATGTCTGTAATCCTAGCACTTTGGAAGGCTGAGGCAGGCGGATTACTTGAGGTCAGGAATTCGAGACCAGCCTGGCCAATATGGTGAAACCCCATCTCTACTGAAAATACAAAAATTAGCCAGGCATGGTGGCATGCGTCTGTAATCCCAGCTTTTTGGAAGGCTGAGGCATGAGATTCCCTTAAACCTAGGAGGCACAGGTTGCAGTGAGCCAAGATCGTGCCAATGCACTCCAGCCTGGGCAATTGAGTGAGACTCAGTCTCAAAAATAAATAAATAAATAAACTAAAAAAAAAAAATGACCAATGTTTTAAAAAGTACAAAATCACTCGAACACACTGTTTATAGAATAGTGTAAGGAAATTGTAAGACTTAAATTTTCTATGGCTGGGCATGGTGGCTCGCACCTGTAATCCCAGCACTTTGGAAGGCCAAGGCAGGAGGATTGCCTGAGGTCAGGAGTTCGAAACCAGCCTGGCCAACACGGTGAAACCTATCTCTACTAAAAATACAAAACTTAGATGGGCATGGCAGTGGGCAACTGTAATCCCAGCTACTAGGGAGGCTGAAGCAGGAGAATCACTTGAATTCAGGAGGCAGAGGTTGTACTGAGCCGAGACTGTGCCACTGCACTCCAGCCTGGGCAACAGAGCAAGACTCCATCTCAAAAAAAAAAAAAAAAAAAGTATCTGTTCTTTTCAGATGATAAACATCTCATTTAAATATTTCCATGATAATTTAATAAACAATCATATGTGAACATTTCTAGAAGATGTCAAGTTCCAGCTCATAAAATTTTGCATTAAACTTGGACAGCTAGACAACAGATTACAGAACAGAGATATCCACCATTACAAATTCTAGACTCTGCAAAAAAGAGGAGCTGATGGTTTGAGAAATATACACAATGCACCAATTAATCTATCACATTTGCTTGTGGAAATGATGTATTCGTTTTGTATAGCCATAATTAAAAAAAGATTTTTCCTATTTCTCCTCTCTGGTAGCATTCCCAAAGCAAAGCCCTGGGGTTCTATTTAAAATCACGCAACCAGGAAAAGCAGACATGAGAAATTTGCTACACTCACTCTGGAGAAGATAAAGGTAAATAAGAATCTTTAAGAAATAAAATATATAGGGGGGCAGAGCAAGATGGCCGAATAGGAACAGCTCCAGTCTCCAACTCCCAGCGCGAGCGACAGAGAAGACAGGTGATTTCTGCATTTTCAACTGAGGTACTGGGTTCATCTCACTAGGGAGTGCTGGACAATCGGTGCTGGTCAGCTGCTGCAGCCCGACCTGCGAGAGCTGAAGCAGGGGAAGGCATCCCCTCACCTGGGAAGCGCAAGGGGGAAGGGAATCCCTTTTCCTAGCCAGGGGAACTGAGACACACAACACCTGGAAAATCGGGTAACTCCCACCCCAATACTGCGCTCTACCAAGGATCTTAGCAAACGGTCACACCAGGAGATTATATCCCACACCTGGCCGGGAGGGTCCCACGCCCACGGAGCTTCCCTCATTGCTAGCACAGCAGTCTGCGATCTACCGGCAAGGCAGCAGCGAGGCTGGGGGAGGGGCGCCCACCATTGCTGAGGCTTAAGTAGGTAAACAAAGCCGCTGGGAAGTTCGAACTGGGTGGAGCTCACAGCAGCTCAAGGAGTCCTGCCTGTCTGTGTAGACTCCACCTCTGGGGACAGGGCACAGCTAAACAACAACAACAACAAAAAAGCAGCTGAAACCTCTGCAGACGCAAATGACTCTGTCTGACAGCTTTGAAGAGAGCAGTGGATCTCCCAACATGGAGGTTGAGATCTGAGAACAGACAGACTGCCTGCTCAAGTGGGTCCCTGACCCCTGAGTAGCCTAATTGGGAGACATCCCCCACTAGGGGCAGACCTACACCCCACACCTCACACGGTGGAGTACACCCCTGAGAGGAAGCTTCCAAAGCAAGAATCAGACAGGTACACTCGCTATTCAGCAATATTCTATCTTCTGCAGCCTCTGCTGCTGATACCCAGGCAAACAGGATCTGGAGTGGACCTCAAGCAATCTCCAACAGACCCACAGCTGAGGGTCCTGACTGTTAGAAGGAAAACTAACAAACAGGAAGGACACCCACACCAAAACCCCATCAGTACATCACCATCATCAAAGACCAGAGGCAGATAAAACCACAAAGATGGGGAAAAAGCAGGGCAGAAAAGCTGGAAATTCAAAAAATAAGAGCGCATCGCCCCCTGCAAAGGAACGCAGCTCATCACCAGCAACGGATCAAAGCTGGATGGAGAATGACTTTGACGAGATGAGAGAAGAAGGCTTCAGTCCATCAAACTTCTCAGAGCTAAAGGAGGAATTATGTACCCAGCACAAAGAAACTAAAAATCTTGAAAAAAGAGTGGAAGAATTGATAACTAGAATAATTAATGCAGAGAACACCATAAACGAATGGACAGAGATGAAAACCATGACACGAGAAATAAGTGACAAATGCACAAGCTTCAGTAACCGACTCGATCAACTGGAAAGAGTATCAGCGATTGAGGATCAAATGAATGAAATGAAGCGAGAAGAGAAACCTAAAGAAAAAAGAAGAAAAAGAAATGAACAAAGCCTGCAAGAAGTATGGGATTATGTAAAAAGACCAAATCTACGTCTGATTGGGGTGCCTGAAAGTGAGGGGGAAAATGGAACCAAGTTAGAAAACACTCTTCAGGATATCATCCAGGAGAACTTCCCCAACCTAGTAGTGCAGGCCAACATTCAAATTCAGGAAATACAGAGAACGCCACAAAGATACTCCTCGAGAAGAGCAACTCCAAGACACATAATTGCCAGATTCACCAAAGTTGAAATGAAGGAAAACATCTTAAGGGCAGCCAGAGAGAAAGGTCGGGTTACCCACAAAGGGAAGCCCATCAGACTAACAGCAGATCTCTCCGCAGAAACTCTACAAGCCAGAAGAGAGTGGGGGCCAATATTCAACATTCTTAAAGAAAAGAATTTTCAACCCAGAATTTCATATCCAGCCAAACTAAGTTTCATAAATGAAGGAGAAATAAAATCCTTTACAGATAAGCCAATGCTTAGAGATTTTGTCACCACCAGGCCTGCCTTACAAGAGATCCTAAAGGAAGCACTAAATATGGAAAGGAACAACCGGTACCAGCCATTGCAAAAACATGCCAAAATGTAAAGGCCATCGAGGCTAGGAAGAGACTGCATCAACTAACGAGCAAAATAACCAGTTAATATCATAATGGCAGGATCAAGTTCACACATAACAATATTAACCTTAAATGTAAATGGACTAAATGCTCCAAATAAAAGACACAGACTGGCAAACTGGATAAAGAGTCAAGACCCATCAGTCTGCTGTATTCAGGAGACCCATCTCACATGCGGAGACATACACAGGCTCAAAATAAAGGGATGGAGGAAGATCTACCAAGCAAATGGAGAACAAAAAAAAGCAGGGGTTGCAATCCTAGTCTCTGATAAAACAGACTTTAAACCATCAAAGATCAAAAGAGACAAAGAAGGCCATTACATAATGGTAAAGGGATCAATTCAATAGGAAGAGCTAACTATCCTAAATATATATGCACCCAATACAGGAGCACCCAGATTCATAAAACAAGTCCTTAGAGACCTACGAAGAGACTCAGACTCCCATACAATAATAATGGGAGACTTCAACACCCCACTGTCAACATTAGACAGATCAATGAGGCAGAAAGTTAACAAGGACATCCAGGAACTGAACTCATCTCTGCAGCAAGCAGACCTAATAGACATCTACAGAACTCTCCACCCCAAATCAACAGAATATACATTCTTCTCAGCACCACATAGCACTTATTCCAAAATTGACCACATAATTGGAAGTAAAGCACTCCTCAGCAAATGTACAAGAACAGAAATTATAACAAACTGTCTCTCAGACCACAGTGCAATCAAACTAGAACTCAGGACTAAGAAACTCAATCAAAACCGCTCAACTACATGGAAACTGAACAACCTGCTCCTGAATGACTACTGGGTACATAATGAAATGAAGGCAGAAATAAAGATGTTCTTTGAAACCAATGAGAACAAAGATACAACATACCAGAATCTCTGGGACACATTTAAAGCAGTGTGTAGAGGGAAATTTATAGCACTAAATGCCCACAAGAGAAAGCTGGAAAGATCTAAAATTGACACTCTAATATCACAATTAAAAGAACTAGAGAAGCAAGAGCAAACACATTCCAAAGCTAGCAGAAGGCAAGAAATAACTAAGATCAGAGCAGAACTGAAGGAGATAGAGACACAAAAAACCCTCCAAAAAATCAATGAATCCAGGAGTTGGTTTTTGAAAAGATCAACAAAATTGATAGACTGCTAGCAAGACTAATAAAGAAGAGAGAAGAAACAAATAGATGCAATAAAAAATGATAAAGGGGATATCACCACCGACCCCACAGAAATACAAACTACCATCAGAGAATACTATAAACACCTCTACGCAAATAAACTAGAAAATCTAGAAGAAATGGATAATTTCCTGTACACTTACACTCTCCCAAGACTAAACCAGGAAGAAGCTGAATTCCTGAATAGACCAATAGCAGGCTCTGAAATTGAGGCAGTAATTAATAGCCTACCAATGAAAAAAAGTTCAGGACCAGATGGATTCACAGCTGAATTATACCAGAGTTACAAGGAGGAGCTGGTACCATTCCTTCTGAAACTATTCCAATCAATAGAAAAAGAAGGAATCCTCCCTAACTCATTTTATGAGGCCAACATCATCCTGATACCAAAGCCTGGCAGAGACACAACAAAAAAAGAGAATTTTAGACCAATATCCCTGATGAACATCGATGCAAAAATCCTCAATAAAATACTGGCAAACTAGATCCAGCAGCACATCAAAAAGCTTATCCACCATGATCAAGTGGGCTTCATCCCTGGGATGCAAGGCTGGTTCAACATACGCAAATCAATAAACGTAATCCAGCATATAAACAGAACCAAAGACAAAAACCACATGATTATCTCAATAGATGCAGAAAAGGCCTTTGACAAAATTCAACAGCCCTTCATGCTAAAAACTCTCAATAAATTCGGTACTGATGGAACATATCTCAAAATAATAAGAGCTATTTATGACAAACCCACAGCCAATATCATACTGAATGGGCAAAAACTGGAAAAATTCCCTTTGAAAACTGGCACAAGACAGGGATGACCTCTCTCACCACTCCTATTCAACATAGTGTTGGAATTTCTGGCTAGGGCAATCAGGCAAGAGAAAGAAATCAAGGGTATTCAGTTAGGAAAAGAAGAAGTCAAATTGTCCCTCTTTGCAGATGACATGATTGTATATTTAGAAAACCCCATTGTCTCAGCCCAAAATCTCCTTAAGCTGATAAGCAACTTCAGCAAAGTCTCAGGATACAAAATTAATGTGCAAAAATCACAAGCATTCTTATACACCAGTAACAGACAAACAGAGAGCCAAATCAGGAATGAACTTCCATTCACAATTGCTTCAAAGAGAATAAAATACCTAGGAATCCAACTTACAAGGGATGTAAAGGACCTCTTCAAGGAGAACTACAAACCACTGCTCAGTGAAATAAAAGAGGACACAAACAAATGGAAGAACATACCATGCTCATGGATAGGAAGAATCAATATCGTGAAAATGGCCATACTGCCCAAGGTAATTTATAGATTCAATGCCATCCCCATCAAGCTACCAATGAGTTTCTTCACAGAATTGGAAAAAACTGCTTTAAAGTTCATATGGAACCAAAAAAGAGCCCGCATCTCCAAGATAATCCTAAGTCAAAAGAACAAAGCTGGAGGCATCACGCTACCTGACTTCAAACTATACTACAAGGCTACAGTAACCAAAACAGCATGGTACTGGAACCAAAACAGAGATATAGACCAATGAAACAGAACAGAGTCCTCAGAAATAATACCACACATCTACAGCCATCTGATCTTTGACAAACCTGACAAAAACAAGAAACGGGGAAAGGATTCCCTATTTAATAAATGGTGCTGGGAAAATTGGCTAGCCATAAGTAGAAAGCTGAAACTGGATCCTTTCCTTACTCCTTATATGAAAATTAAGTCAAGATGGATTAGAGACTTAAATGTTAGACCTAATACCATAAAAACCCTAGAAGAAAACCTAGGTAATACCATTCAGGACATAGGCATAGGCAAGGACTTCATGTCTAAAACACCAAAAGCAACGGCAACAAAAGCCAAAATTGACAAATGGGATCTAATTAAACTAAAGAGCTTCTGCACAGCAAAAGAAACTACCATCGGAGTGAACAGGCAACCTACAGAATGGGAGAAAATTTTTGCAATCTACTCATCTGACAAAGGGCTAATATCCAGAACCTACAAAGAACTCAAACAAATTTACAAGAAAAAAAAACAAACAACCCCATCAAAAAGTGGGCAAAGGATATGAACAGACATTTCTCAAAAGAAGACATTCATACAGCCAACAGACACATGAAAAAATGCTCATCATCACTGGCCATCAGAGAAATGCAAATGAAAACCACAATGAGATACCATCTCACACCAGTTAGAATGGCGATCGTTAAAAAGTCAGGAAACAACAGGTGCTGTAGAGGATGTGGAGAAATAGGAACACTTTTACACTGTTGGTGGGATTGTAAACTAGTTCAACCATTATGGAAAACAGTATGGAGATTCCTCAAGGATATAGAACTAGAAGTACCATATGACCCAGCCATCCCATTACTGGGGATATACCCAAAGGATTATAAATCATGCTGCTATAAAGTCACATGCACACGTATGTTTATTGTGGCACTATTCACAATAGCAAAGACTTGGAATCAACCCAAATGTCCATCAGTGACAGACTGGATTAAGAAAATGTGGCACATATACACCATGGAATACTATGCAGCCATAAAAAAGGATGAGTTTGTGTCCTTTGTAGGGACATGGATGCAGCTGGAAACCATCATTCTCAGCAAACTATTGCAAGAACAGAAAACCAAACACCGCATGTTCTCACTCATAGGTGGGAACTGAACAATGAGATCACTTGGACTCGGGAAGGGGAACATCATACACCGGGGCCTATCACGGGGGTGGGGGGGAGGGATTGCATTGGGAGTTATACCTGATGTAAATGACGAGTTGATGGGTGCAGCACACCAACATGGCACAAGTATACATATGTAACAAACCTGCATGTTATACACATGTATCCTAGAACTTAAAGTATAATAATAATTAAAAAAAGAAAAAAAAAGAAATAAAATATATACCTTTCATATTCTGACTTTTTAAACATCTTTTAAACTCTTCTGATAGAATGTAATTTACAGTTATTAAAAAACTGAAATAGAAACAAGTCAAAAAATCTTTCCAAGGTGACAAACTCAGGAAGAAGCACATGTCACAATGCCTAATTTTTTGTATTTTTAGTAGAGACGGGGTTTCACCGTGTTGGCCAGGCTGGAAATAATTTTTTACTCTGGGGACAGGCATGGTGGCTCACGCCTATAATCCCAGCTACTTGGGAGGCTGAGGTGAGAGAATTGCTTGAACCAGGGAGGCGAAGGTTGCAGTGAGCCAGGACTGCACCACTGCACTCTAGCCTGGGAAACAGAGCAAGACTCTTGACTCAAAAAAATATATATACTCTGCACCAGCAGCATTAACACAAAAAGTTCTATTAAACCCTGACACCCACTCAAATGTCACCTCGTCTATAAAGCCCTCCTTGATTTTCCCACTGCTATGTCACTGGCAGAATTGATCACTATTACCATTCAGCTCCTTAATACTTTGTACGTCTTTTTATGTACAAGTATTGTTCTCCAGAATAAATTAATCATTTACACATCTATCCATGCTAATGAACTATAAACTCCTACAGGGCAGGTATGTTGAACCCTGTTCATCTGAGTAATCCAAATGTCTGATACTTAATAGGTGTCATATACACATAAAATCAAAATGCTGTCAGGGAATTATTGGAAAAGCTACCAAATTCTTTTAAGTTCAAGGGTATATGTGAACGCTTTTTACACAGGTAAATGTGTGTCATGGGGGTTTGTTGTGCAGATTATTTCATCACCCAAGTATTAAGGCCTAGTACCCATTAAATATTTTTCCCGATACTCTCCCTCCTCCAGTAGGACTCAGTATGTGTTCCCATCATTTGACTCTCACTTATAAGTGAGAACATGTAGCAGTTTGTTTTGTTTTGAGATGGAGATTCGCTCTTGTCATCCAGGCTGGAGTACAGTGGCACTGTCTCAGCTCACTGCAACCTCCGCCTCCTGGGTTCAGGAGATTCTCCTGCCTCAGTCTCCTGAGTAGCTGGGATTACAGGCACCTGCCACCACACTGGCGAATTTTTTGTATTTGTAGTAGAGATGAGGTTTCACCATGTTGCTCAGGCTGGTATCAAACTCCTGACCTCAGATGATCCACCTGCCTCGGCCTCCCAAAGTGCTGGAATTACAGCTGTGAGCCACCGCATCCAGCCAGTATTTAGTTTTCTATTCCTCTGTTAGTTTGCTAAGAATAATGTATTGTGGCTCTATCAATGTTCCCGCAGAGGACATGATCTCATTTTTTTTTCATGGGTGCACAGTACTCCATGGTGTGTATGTACTACACTTTCTTTATCCAGCCTATCATTAGTAGGCATTTAGGTTGATTCCATGTCTCTGCTATTGTGAATTGTGCTGCAATGCACATAAACATGCATGTGTCTTTATAATAGAATGATTCATATTGCTTTGGGTAAATACCCAATAATGGATTGCTGGGTCAAATGGTATTTTGTCTCTAGGTCTTCGAGGAGTTGCCACACTGTCTTCCATAATGGTTGAACTAATTTACACTCCTACCAACAGTGTATATGCGTTCCTTTGTGAAAAAATAATTTTAATTTTCTAAGTGGTTAGCTTTTTAAGACAAATGGTAAACAAGGAAACTGTCCACAGGCCTAGGCCATCCAGCTGCTCTTCTGAGAGGCTACACTCTTACTCTTCAGGCTGTCCTCTAAGAGATGATCCAGAGGATAATATTCATTAGATACTCCAAGAGATATGGCCACTGTGGGCATCTTGGGTTATCTCGGACAGTTCTGAAAATCATGGACAAGAAAAGACTGGAGGGCTGCTGCAAAGGGCCCTGTAATTTCTCCAAGCAAAACTTCAACCAAAAGACATACGAATAAGGTGTGTGTGCCAGGGAACATAAGAGGAGGAGAGTCACAGAGATTTTTTTTCAACAGTGGAGTTCCAGAGGATTATTTTCTACTTTTTTCTCATGTAAAATGTTTACAGACTTCGGAGGCTGAGGCGAGTGGGTCACCTGAGGTCAGGAGTTCAAGACCACCCTGGCCAACATGACGAAACCCTGTCTCTCCTAAAAATACAAAAATTAGCCGGGCACAGTGGTGGGGAGCCTGTAATCCCAGCTACTTGGGAGGCTGAGGCAGGAGAATCGCTTGAATCTGGGAGGCGGGCATTGCAGTGAGGTGAGATCACACCACTGTACTCCAGCCTGGGTAACAAGAGTGAAACTCCATCTCAAAAAAAAAAAAAAAAATTGTATACAGACAGAAAAACAATTTTTAAAATCTGCCATCCACTGCTGTGTAAAAACATGATTAACAATTAAAACACCTTGTTTGAAATGTAAAACAAAGGACAAATAGTTGATAGTGTTGTAAATCGGAGAGAGGAAGTTGTCCTCATTTCCACATTTGAGAATGTAGGAACAAAGGTGGAAATGTATAATTTTACTGCAAGCCTGAGTTAAGCTAGGATAAAGGGGTAGTGGATTAGAAGTCCTGCTTGCCATACATTAGAAGTCACAGAGGAAAACCAGTCCTCCTGTGGAGTGTTAATTAAAAAGCAGGAAATTAGACTGAAGGGGCTCTAGTGCTCTGTGTTCATAAGTAAAAAATGTAAAACCTCTCTCAAATTCATTTCTTAAATTATTTTAGGCAGAAACAAAATTCAGGCTTAAGTGATCATAAACCTGCAATTAACCTCTGATTTCATAACCAGGAAATTTCCACCTGAATCATACAAATAAGGGGACTACATAAGTGTAACCAATTCTTGAATTTGGTTTGCCTTCTCACACGCCCTTATAAAAGCCTTCCCTTTTTGCCTTTCAGGTGACCCACATATTATGGCTGGGTGCTTTCCATTTCACTAATCACTACTCAAATGAACTCGTTAACGTTTTAACATTGACTCCCTTTACTTTTACAAGAGAAGAGGCTGGGCGCAGTGGCTCATGCTTGTAATCTTAGCACTTTGGGAGGCCGTGAAGGGCGGATCACTTGAGGCCAGGAGTTCCAGACCAGCTTCTACCACGGCGAAACCACTTCTCTACTAGAAATACGATAATCAGCCAGGCGTGGTGGTGTAGGTCGGTAATCCCAGCTTCTCGGGGGGCTTAGGCACGAGAATCGCTTGAACCTGGGAGGCGGAGGTTGCAGTGATCACGCATTGCACTCCAGCCTGGGCGACAGAGCAAGACTTTGTCTCAAACAAACAAAATGTTTAACAAAAGAGACTGGGAGCCCCACTGGCCACAGCTCCTCCTACGCACACACGAGTAGCGATTCTGCCCTGATGACCGGCCTGGCATCCCTGAACAATCTGGGAAATACTCGGGGCTGCGTGCAAAGCTGCCCAGGGAGCTCCAGACAGGGCGCCGCAGGGACTGGACGGGACGCGGGGGTCCGGGTGGCGGGCCCAGCCACCATCTTGCAGCCAGAGGGACCTGGGGCGGAGCTGCGCCAGCAGGGACTCAGGTCGGCAACCCAGGAGCGGTGAGGAGGCCAGTCCCGTCGGTTTCTCAGTCAGCTCTCCCCTCTTGGGATGCCCAACCCCGCACACTCACCCGTTCCCACCTTCCAGAATGTCCTTGGCATCTTAGCTGTGCGTGTCCCAGGACCTGCAGATCACAGGGCAACAGAGGCTGTGACAGTCACCCGGGTGGGGGGCGAGGGGAGCAGGGGTGTAGGACTTTGAACAGCAGAAGGGGATCCCAAACTCTGGCTGCAGCAAGAAATAAAGGCCCCGCCAATGCCGGATGCCACGCCCTCCTCTCCAACTGCACCACTGATTGGATAAAGCACCAGCATTCTCCCCGTACCACTGCCCCCACCCCCAGGAAACCAGGCTAAAGTAGTGGGGGTCAACCATAGGGAATTACAGCTAATTAAGAAGTAAACTGATACTTGAAGTGAGCTTGCTCTTTCTCTTACCTGGGTCTGCTTGTATAATGCATCTTATTTGCTACTTAAGGGTAAGAAAAAAAACATTTGGACTATTTTTGTTTGTTTGTTTGTTTGTTTTGAGAGTGAGTTTTGCTCTTCTTGCCCAGGCTTGAGTGCAATGGTGTGATCTTGGCTCACTGCAACCTCTGCCTCCCGGGTCCAAGTGATTCTGCTGCCTCAGCCTCCCCAGTAGCTGGGATTACAGGCGCATGCCACCACGCCAGGCTACTTTTTGCATTTTTAGTACAGATGGGGTTTCACCCTGTTGGCCAGGCTGATCTCGAACTCCTGACCTCAGGTGATCCACCTGCCTCAGCCTCCCAAAGTGCTGGGATTACAGGTGTGAGCCACCGTGTCCGGCCCATTTGAACATATTTTAACAACTTTTTAATCATTTAGATAATGCAGGAAAGATCCTCTCCCATCCCTGAGCCCCTCTCTGACCATGCTGTACCACACTGCTGACCACATCGTGGGATGGTCATTAGGAATGGGACAGGGGTGGGGGAAAGCGGTGGCTGAGAATGGTTAAGCAAAAATTATGCTACCCAAATTTGTTCATCTTAGAAAGGTTCCTCAGTCATTCTGTGTGACACAATTCCAGGGTAATTGTGTCCTGACTATACTGCATCTCAGTCTGACTTCTCTTTTGTAAAATCCCTGGATTACACTCACTAACGGGGTATTTTATTTTCTATTTTATTTCTATTTGAAAATGGCCAACTGTCCTTTGTGGGTGTCCTGATTTGATTTGCTGGTTTAGACCCTGGAGATAAGGGTGAGGAAATGCAGGGCCACATCAGAATAGCTTATTCTCATGTAGAGAATATATAGAAATTTTTTTTTAAGACGGAGTTTTCCTTTTGTCGTCCAGAAGGGAGTGCAATGATGTGATCTTGGCTCACTGCAACCTTCTTCTCCCGGGTTCAAGCAATTCTCCTGCCTCAACCTCCCGAGTAGCTGGGATTACAGGCTCCCGCCACCATGTCCTAGGTCTGTCAGGGTTTCACCATTTTGGCCAGGCTGGTCTTGAACTCCTGACCTCAGGTGATCCACCCACCTTGGCCTCCCAAAGTGCTGGGAATATAGTCATGAGCCACCACGCCCGCCCAGCCAGGAATTTCTTAGTAATATGTAACAGTTTTCTCAATACCCATTATATACACACACACACACACACACACACACACACATATATATATATACACACACACACGCACACATATATATTTGCCCAGGCTGGAGTGCAATGGCGTGATATCAGCTCACCTCAACCTCCACCTCCTGGGTTCAAGCAATTCTCCTGCCTCAGCCTCCCAGCCTTCTGAGTAGCTGGGATTATAGGCATGAGCCACCACGCCCGGCTAATTTTGTATTTTTAGTAGAGATGGTGTTTCTCTATGTTGGTCAGGCTGGTCTTGAACTCCTGACCTCAGGTGGTCCGCCTGCCTCAGCCTCCCAAAGTTTTGGGATTACAAGCGTGAGCCACCACGCCCAGCCAATACCATTATATCTAACAGTGACAGCTTACAGGGCAGGAAAGGGACACATATGACACAACCTTAGAATTTTAATTTGGTCATAAGTTTTTTTTGTTTTGTTTTGTTTTTGGAGACAAGGTCTCACTCTGGTGCCTAGGCTGGAGTGCAGTGGCACAACCATAGCTCATAACTTGGTTGTAACAGTTCCTTAAAATACATTTTTGACTGAGTTTGATGGCTAACACCTGTAATCCAAACACTTTCGAAGACCATGGTGGAATGATTGCTTAAGCCCAGGAGTTCAAGACCAGTCTGGGCCATGTAGTGAGATTCAGTTTCAACAAAAATTTTAAAAATTGGCCTCGTATGGTATTGCATGCCTGTAGTCCCAGCTACTCGAAAGGCTGAGGTGGAAGCATTACTGGAGGTTGAGGCTGCAGTGACCCATCATTCAGCCACTACACTCCAGCCTGGGTGACAGAGTGAGACCTCTATGTGTACACACACAAACACAAAATCAAACACACACACACGCAGAGAGAGACACATCCATATATATATACAAACACACACATATATATGTACCCTATATATATAATCAATATGTATGTTAAAAGAAATGCACGCACACAAGAAAAGTGAAAGACTCTGGTGGGGAATGTGGTAAAAGATGAGTGTGGCTCTTACAGCTCAGTGAGATTTGTTTTTCCATCATGAGGAACTGCCCTCCCACAAATGAAACAACAACCCAGCACATGCCAGTTCTCACACTGTTTATACTTTGCCCAAAGGCAGCAGAAATAGGCCAACATCATGGTTTCCAACATGGAAGTCTATTCCCCACTGAGACCTTTTAAAAATGTTATTGTCTCAAGCCCTCTTCCTTCTAATAAAGTCTATACAAATACACACATAGAAGCCTGAAACTACTCTAAATAAAATATCAGATTTTTAAAATCCCATAAAGAAACAAGCAAACACAAAATCAACCACTTTGATTGAGGAGATAGTGAGATGGAGGGGGTTAGGAGGCTGCCCGCATCACCTCCTGGCCCCATGTGGAGGAGGGGATGGAGTCTAGGGAAACCCTGGGGAGTCACTTGTTCTGACTGGGCTTTCTCCTAGCTTGACACTTTGCTAACCATCTCCTGGCAAGAGCTTAGGAAACTCCTGCCCTCTAGTGAGGCAGGGCCTCCCCTCACAGGGTACTGGCAAGGAGGCATTCTGAGACTGTGACTGAGAAGCTAGCACAGTGCTTGACAAGTACCTGTGGGAACTGTCCTCCTCTGTAACTACCATGTGGCCTTGGAGTGTTCAGATGGCCTGGCCTGGCCTGGGGCTTGGCGGAGTTGTTTGAGGGTCAGCTGCTTTAGGTTCCCACTTTCTCCTCAATCAAAGTGGCTGTTTTTGTGTCTCTTTGTTTATTTATGGTTTTTAAAACGTGATATATAAATAGAAAGTGCAGCCAAAGGTGCCAAGGCTCAATGTCTAGAACTCTGCTGCTTGGGCTTGCTTGCTGTCCTGTGGCCAGGTGAACTCTGGGTGTGAGGTGGTTCCCACCTTGGATCTACAATCCCCACCACCTCTCCCCAGGCCCTGAGTAACCAACACAAAGAAGTACTAAAGAGCGGGTGAGTGACAGGCATGAAGTCCATCGAGGAAGATTTGAATGCTATCTGGACTGGGGCTGTCAGGGGTAGGAACTATGGTGGCCTTGTCTTCTCATGGCCCCACCTACAGATATGACTGCCCTGTGCTGCTTCTCCAGCAGCCAGGTGTCCATGGCCCTGAGCCTGTCGTGCCATGCTTGCTTCCTTATGCTGTTCATGTTTGAAAAAAAAAAAATTCTGAGATGGCACTGCTGCATGTGAGTGCTGGAAATGGGGAGGCACCTTTGTCCTAGGGAATTAGGAGCTGACCAGATACCTCCTGAGTACCCCCTAGAACAAGTAGGGGCTGCACTAAGTGATGCCCGCCCCCCATCCAAAAATGTGTTTGCATTGGCTCAATGAATATACAATGCAGAGACCTAAATGAAGACAGGTGAATGGTGTATGTGGACATCAACTTGCAGCTGGGAAAGAGGTGCCTCTCATTCTCCCTTGCAAGTGTGGAATGTGTCCATGCCCATGAGTGCATAGATCGGTCCTCCTTAACTTGTTCACGACTCCAGATCAGTTCTAAGTGAATGACGTGCTGATGAGATTTCTTAGGTCATTTGTATGTTTGACATTGTGGCTGCTGCTTTTGCTGCCACTACCCCCAGGCCCAACCTGGCTTAAAGTCCAGGCTTTAGGTCAAAAAGATGAGGGCTTCCTGTGCTCTGGGATGGGAAGTTGGAGATCTGTGGTAAGACTGGGGGTTGGGTTACACTTAAGTTTTGTGCACGATGACAGCTGCAGTGGTTTTATTAGTTGTGATTGGCCTGGCCTGGTTTTAGTTCTGGGTGGAGGAAGGAATCAGCAGTGGTAGTTCCCCAGACATCCATGTGCTCAGCCCTGGCCTAACTGCCCTCAGGCCCAGCAGTAAGCACCACCACACAGTCTGACTTGCCTCCCTACTCCCTGCACCCCTGATGGGAATACCTTGGAGGCTACAATCTGAATGTGTTATTCTCTGTGCTTTAACCAGACCTGCTTAACACACAATGAGGGAGTGAGGGTAGGATGCGTGGGGGGCCTGGGGAGAACCAAAGTGGAATCATAAATCCTTTGAAAAAGTTAAAGATACAGAACTGATGGTAACCTCTCCATGAAGCCCAGCTCCCTACCCAATTCTTGCCACATAGCCCCTTCTACAGACACCAGCTCTGGGAGTGGTTGGGGATCCCTATAGGCCCGGGCTGCCCTCTGTCCCCACCTGCCTGTGCTCCATCACTCTCTCTCTCTCTGTTTTTCTTTTTTTTTGAGACAATTTCACTTTTGTTGTCCAGGCTGGAGTGCAACGACACGATGTCGGCTCACTGCAACCTCCAGCTTCCGGGTTCAAAGGATTCTCCTGTCTCAGCCTCAAGTAGCTGAGATTATAGGCTCATGCCACCATGCCCAGCTAATTTTTGTACTTTCAGCAGACAAAGGGTTTTGCCATGTTAACCAGGCTGTTCTCAAACTCCTGACCTCAGGTGATCCGCCCACTTCGGCCTCTCAAAGTGCTGGGATTACAAGAATATGCCATCATGCTCAGCCCCTGTGCTCCTTCTCTTTGCCTGCTGTCAGGGCCCTAACATGGAGAAGGAGGCAGGCCCTCAGCCTCAGGTGTAGCTGAATGCCTTTTGGAGTGTTTGAAGTATGCTTTATGTCTTAGAAATTCTAAAAAAGTAAGATGAATTCCAATTCTAATGTCTGTTAGTTTTCCTGAGCCAACTGGAAGAAAAGTCTTTTTCACCTGAAATTTTCCAGTGACACGCAAGGATAGCCACCAGTGTCTTGGCCATGGAAGGCTCCTACGTGCTTCTTGCATCCAGTTTGCTCTGCAACCTCATGATTGTGTTGTCCTGAACATACTTTCTTCTGGTGAATATGGTTCACATGGTTAACATCACTTCATGGGGGGGGGCATCATGTAGAGCTGAGAATGGATTGTCTTTAGTTACCATTGTGCCTCTTTGTCACCTGAGTGACTCATTTTTCCTGGCTGATCCTTTAAGTGTGTTAGTGTGGTCAGACATCATTGGACAATTCAAATCACAAGGGGCTGTTGTTATATAAAGCAAGCAAAGGCTTTAGATGTGAAATACTTCTTTTCTTTTTCCCTTCTTTTAGGGGAACTACTTCAATTTATTTTTTAAGGGTAAAAAGTGGTATCTCAGCAGATTTAGTGTGAGAATTTGCAGGTGCTAGGTGGTGGTTTCAGTGTGGATGGGCATTTTCCCAAGATGGAGAACCAGGTCTTACTGAATTGCAGGAGTCACACTTCCTCTTTTTCACACCCCTCACCGTGTGTGTGTGTGTGTGTGTGTACACACATGTAGGTCTCACTCTATCCCCCACCATGTGCACGTGTGTGTGTACACATGTAGGTCTCACTCTATCAACCAAGCTGGAGTGCAGTGCTGAATAGTGGGTCACTGCAGCTTCAAACTTTTAGTCTTAAGCGATTCTCCAACATCAGCCACCCCAGTATCTGGGACCATAGGCATGCACCACCATGTCTGGCTCTTTTTTTTTTTTTTTTTTTTTTTGGTATTTTGTTAAAGTAGAGACAGAGTGTTACCATGTTGCATAGGCTGGTCTTGAACTCCTGAGCTCAAGTGATCCACATACATTGGTCTCCCATCATGCTGCAATTACAGACATGAGCCACTGCACCCAGCCTAGTTTTATTATCTGATTACACAAGTGTATTTCTTCATAACAATTCACTGAGCTTTCCATGAATGAATAATTTGTTAATGTATTTCTCTATGCTTGTTACCTATCAATAAAAAGTTACATAGTATATATTTGCACAAAATGTGAGCTCAGTACCTCAAAATAACAGCAGCATTTTTATTTGTTTGTTTCATGGTGAAACACACTCAGAACATGATCATACATCTTTGCTATCATGACACCCTTAGTTCACAGTTTTCTTACGGTTCTACAAAGAATAGAAATTTAAAAAACAAAAAAACAAAAACAAAAACAAAAAAACGCAGTCTTGGGCCGAGCGTGGTGACTCACACCTGTAACCCTAGAACTTTGGGAGGACGAGTCAAGAGGATCATGAGGTCAGGAGTTCAAGACCAGCCTGACCAACATGGTGAAACCCCGTCTCTACTAAAAATACAAAATTAGCCAGGTGTGGTGGTGTGCACCTGTAATTCTAGCTACTTGGGAGGCTAAAGCAGGAGAACCATTTGAGTCCAGAGGGAGTGGTGGTTGCAGTAAGCTGAGGTCAAAGCACTGCACTCCAGCCTGTGCAACAGAGCAAGACTCAATCTCAAAAAAAAAAAAAAAAAAAGAAAGAGGAAAAAAAAAGAAGAAAAGAAATTTATTCCCCACAATAGAGATCTACAGAAGATATACTGTAAAGGCTATGGTTACACAATAGATTTTAAATGTACTTACTAAAGTGGTGTTAAATAATGTTTCTTTTAATTACTTACTAGATGAACAGAGAAGTACCTGTGAAGCTGTAGTTGCACAAGGAGAAATACATGGGTAGACTCCCTGAGCCTACTCTGCATCCACAGAGATGCAATTGTGGAGGATTAATGAACAGTGTGCTTGGTTGAAATGAGTAGAGCACTTATCTAGCTAACTATTTGACCTATTTAATTTTAGTTGGTTGTTCATGGGGACCCTGGCTAAAAAGCATGCTTCAAACTCTTGGTATTATCCTCCTGATAGTCAAAATGGTAGTCTCCCTACTGCACTGTATTCTCTCAAAAGTTATAAATTTTTGCATGTGGTCATCTCTAGAATGTCAGGTGTCCTCTTTTTAACTGGAATGACAGAAACTCAAAGATGTATGTGACTATGAAGACACCATAATCTATAAATGACATGACAAGGACAAAATCCCAAAATAGGCCAGGTGCGGTGGCTGAGGCCTCTAATCCCAGAACTTTGGGAGACCGAGGTAGGTGAATCAAGAGATCAGGAGTTCGAGACAATCCTGGTCAACATAGTGAAACCCTGTCTCTACTGAAAATCCCAAAATTGGTCAGGCACGGTGGCTCATGCCTGTGATCCCAGCGCTTTGAGAGGCTGAGGCAGACTGATCACGAGGTCAGGAGATCAAGACCATCCTAGCTAACACAGTGAAACCCCGTCTCTACTAATAATACAAAAAATTAACCAGCTGTGGTGGCACACGCCTGTAGGCCAGCTACTCAGGAGGCTGAGGCAGGAGAAGCACTTGAACCCGGGAGGTGGAAGTTGCAGTGAGCCCAGATTGAGCCACTACACTCCAGCTTGGGTGACAGAGCGAGACTCAGTTTAAAACAAGCAAACAAACAAAAATACCAAAATTAGTCATTAGCCAGGCATGGCGGCATGCACCTGTAGTTCCAGCTAATCAGGAGGCTGAGGCAGGAGAATCATTTGAACCCAGGAGGCAAAGGTTGCAGTGAGCTGAGATAGTGCCACTTCACTCCAACCCTGGCGACCGAACAAGATTCAGACCAAAAACAAAAAAAAAATATGGAAACAGAGTGGCACTAAGGCCCTGAGTTTTAATGACACTGTGACCTATGTGAGAACTTAAACAAATGGGGTAATTTTTTTTTTTAATTTAAAAGTAAACTTTAATGTCGAAAATGCAAACTTGGGGAGGGCAGAAAGATCACACACAAGGCTGTCACTTCACACTTGGAGGGTTGCACAGTGGCGGGGCAAAGGTGCTCCTCACTTCCCAGATGGTGGGGTGACCAGGCAGAGGCGCTCCTCACTTCCCAGACAATGGGATGGCAGAGCAGAGGCGCTCCTCACTTCCCAAATGGGGTAAATTTTTTAAGCAAAATTATTTATGGCCGTCACTCCGGACTGAGCATGTGCACTCATCCCAGACAGAACAAAGCAAAACAAAATGAGTCACTCATGTTAAATGTGAGATAATCAAACCTAAAATTTAAGAAAATATGTAGATCTTAAAATAGACCAGTTTTTCTTTGGGAGGCCGAGGCAGGTGGATCACCTGAAGACGGGAGTTTGAGACCAGCCTGACACATAGAGAAACACTGTCTCTTTGAAAAATACAAAATTAGCTGGCCATGGTGGTGCATGCCTCTAATCCCAGCTACTCAGGAGGCGAAGGCAGGAGAATCACTTGAACCCCGGAGGCAGAGGTTGCGGTGAGCCGAGATCGCGCCATTGCACTCCAGCCCGAGCAACAAGAGCAAAACTCCGACTAAAATAAACAAACAAATAAATAAATAAAACAGACTGGTTTTTGTTTTCTTCTGTAAAGAACAGATTTCAAAACAGGGAGATCCCCTGTACTCTAACCCTTTAAAAATAATAATAGTAGCCGGACATGGTGGCACACGCCTGTAATTCCAGCACTTTAGAAGGTCGAAGTGGGTGGATTACGAGGTCAGGAGATGAGACCATCCTGGCTAACACGGTGAAACTCCATCTCCACTAAAAATACAAAAAATTAGCCAGGCATGGTGGCACACCCCTGTAGTCCCAGCTACTCGGGAGGCTGAGGCAGGAGAATCACTTGAACCTGGGAGGCAGAGGAGGTTGCAGTGAGTTGAGATCGCACCACTGCACTCCAGCCTGAATGACAGAGTGAGACTCTCTCAAAATAATAATAATTATAGTAATAAAATAACAACCTGAAATTCTTGTTTCCATTTAACAAAACCCACAGTTCTGCTATGTCACAGTGGGATTTGAGACTACATAAGTACATTTCGGATGGTGACAGAGTGATATCAATGTCTAAAGTTTTGGTCTATTTCTGCCAGGGGCAGTGGCTCATGCCTGTAATCCCAGCACTTTGGAAGGCTGAGGCGAGCGAATCACCTGAAGTCAGGAGTTCGAGACCAGCCTGGGCAACACGGTGAAACCCCATCTCTACTAAAAATACAAAAATTATCCGGGCATGGTGTTGCACACCTATAGTCTCAGCTACTCAGGTGACTGAGGCAGGAGAATTGCTTGAACCTGGGGGATGGAAGTTGCAGTGAGCCGAGATCGTGCCACTGCATTTCAGCCTGGGTGACAGAGCAAAACTCTGTCTCAAAAAAACAGAAAAAAAAAAAAACCCAAAAACAAACAAAAATATTTGGTCTATCTCTCAAAATTGAGAAGATGACCAATAAGGAGAAATTGTTAAATTAATTATACCCTAAAACTGCCCCCTTTCCTGTTTAATTTTAGTCAACGATTTTTGCTTTTTTGTTTGTTTACACAGTAAACTAAAACCTAACTGGATATGTAAATAGACTGTACCCATTCTTGTACCAACCGCTGTGGTTTGGCCAATAATAGGATGTCAACTCTTCAAACCATGTTCAAATAAGGCAAACCCCAAGCTGTGATCAACCTGGCTGTTTCTGTACCTCATTTCCATTTTCTGTATGTCACTTTGCTTTTTCTGTCCATATGTCTTTTTCCACCACATATGGTGGCTGGAAATCTCCCTGAGCCTACTCTAGATTCACAGGCTACTCAATTTGGAAATCATTCTTTGCTCAATTAAACTTTGTTGTATTTAATTTCTCTAATTATTTTTATTTTTAAAAATTTCCTCAATTTTTTTCTATCATTGAAAATGAATAATAGGTTCTTGGGGTTTGATTTTCTAAACTCATCCCTCAGCTATTTTTCCAAATTATTTTGTCCTTTGAAAATGCTTCTGCAATTTTTTTTTTTTTTTTTTTTTTGAGACAGAGTCTCTCTGTTTCTGTTGCCTAGGCTGGAGTGCAGTGGTGCGACCCCAGCTCACTGCAACCTCCGCCTCCCAGGTTCAAGCCCCTCCCAAGTGGCTGGGACTACAGGTGCATGCCACCATGCCTAGCTAATTGTTTGTATTTTTAAAGACAGGGTTTCATCATGTTAGCCAGGAAGGTTTCGATCTCCTGATCTCGTGGCCTACCTGCCTCAACCACCCAAAGGGCTGGAATTACAGGCATGAGCCATTGCGCCAGGCCTGCAATTTTTTATTTTATGACACAGAGTCTTTCTCTGTCACCCAGGCTGGAGTGCGGTGGCGTGATCTTGGCTCACTGCGACCTCTGTCTCCCAGGTTCAAGAGATTCTCCTTCTTTAGCTTCTCAAGTGGCTGGGATTATAGGCATGCACAACCATGCCTGGCTAAGTTTTGTATTTTTAGTAGCGATGGGGGTTTCACCATGTTAGCCAGGCTGGTCTTGAATTCCTAGCCTCAAGTCATCTGCCTGCCTCAGACTCCCAAAGTGCTGGAATTACAGTACATTTTTTGTTTCTTAAGACAATGTCTCACTCTATTACCGTGGCTGGAGTGTAGTGATGTAACAAATCATGGTTCCCTGCAGCCTTAACCTTCCAGGCTCAAGCAATCCTCCTGCCCCAGCCACCTGAGTAGATGCCACCCATGCCTGGCAAAGTTTTTCATTTTTATATTTCATAATGAAAGGATTTGACTATATTGCCCAGGCTGCACTTAAACTCCAAGCTCAAGTGGTTCTTTCATCTTAGCCTCTCAAAGTGCTAGAATTATGGGTGTGAGCCACTGTGTGCTTCTGCAGTTTTTCAAGAGAATTATTCCCAATAATAAACTGTACTATGTGTGGGCACAAATCTAAAAGAAATCTGGCTTCTACTGTAGAATTGTCACTCTCCAGGATTTCAAGGATCTGTGGTGTCTACTTTAGTATTATAATTTGATCTATGGAGGTGCATGGGAGTTGGGGTCAGAGAGAGTTGATCCTGAGTCTCAGCCTCACCATTTAGCAGTTGTGGGTCTTTAAAACAGTTTTGTTTTTGTTTTTTTGAGAGGGAGTCTCACTCTGTTGCCCAGGCTGGAGTACAGTGGTGTGAACTCGGCTCATTGCAACCTTCACCTCTCAGGTTCAAGCAATTCTGCCTCAGCCTCCTGAGTAGCTGGGATTACAGGCATGCGCCACCACGCCCAGCTAATTTTTTGTGTGTTTTGAGTAGAGACGGGTTTTCACCATATTGGCCAGGCTGGTCTCGAACTCCTGATTTTGTGATCCACCCTCCTCGGCCTCCCAAAATGCTTGAATTACAGGTGCAAGCCACTGCTCCCAGTTGAACAAGTTTCTTGATGTGAAATAGTTGTATAAACCACATATGCAAAATGGCAGAATGATAGTGATTTCAAAAGTTGTAGCAATTGTCGTTGTTGTTGAGACAGAGTTTTACTCTTGTTGCCCAGGCTGGGGTGCAGTGGAGGGATCTCAGCTCACTGCAACCTCTGCCTCCCAGGTTCAAGTGATTCTCCTGCCTCAGCCTCCTGAATAGCTGGGATTACAGGCTCCCACCACCATGCCCAGCCAATTTTTTGTATTTTTAGTAGAGACGGGGTTTCACCATGTTGGCCAGGCTGGTCTCAAAATCCTAATCTCAAGTCATCCACCCACCTCAGAGTCCCAAAATGCTGTGATTACAGGCATAAGCCACTGTGCTTGGCCTCATTTTTTTTTTTAACTCTTTTATATTGATTTCCAGGTGCTTTCACAACTCTTCTCATTGAAATACAGAATCTGGTTTCCAAACCCTATGTCTGGCTGGCCTTATTTGCTCAGGGCAATGGACACGTGAACATGACAGTGGGCTAGTTTGGGGCCTAGGTTCAAAAGGTTTTGAATGCTTCTGTTTTTCTTTCAGAATGCTGCCATCTCCTTGTGTAACGCCCATGTTAGCCAGATGGAGGATAAGATAACATGGGGAGGAGAAGCAAGGTGACAGTCCCAGAAGAAGACGCTCACCTTCAGAAGCACAGCTACCCAGTCAACAAACAGCTGATGATATATGTCTGAAGGAGCTCAGCTGAGGCCATAAGAATGGTCCTATTGAGCCCAACATAAATGGCTGACAATCTCAGTTATGAGCTAAAAAGTTTTGGATGGTTTGTTATGTTGCAGTTCCTAACTAATACATGCACCCAGTGCAGACAGGATGACAGGATTCAATGACAGGTTGATTATTAGTTACCTTCTAACAATGGGCACCCTAAAAGTATGGATTTTTCTCCTCTAAAGTTGGATGTCTTGTGAAATAACATTGAGTAATGAAAAATATACATGCAGATGTGTATGCATATAATTGGTCCTTATACTCACATAGTCACTCACTCCGCAGGAGAAAACAGATAACCACAGTCTGACAATTAGGGCCAAGGCCAAATTGCAAAATAAGTTTGCCTTAACCTATTTTCTTCATATCTGAACCTTGGAAATCAAGACTGTGGACAGATCTGAAAACAAAGAGTTTTCTTCTTCTTTGGCCCCAGCATTTATTTTTATTTTTATTTTTATTTTTTTTTGTTCACTGGAAGAAAGGTGGGCAACAAGTGGCCAGCAGTGGTGCACCTGTGGGTATTTTATTCTTGCTACCTTCTGCTCTTTCTATGGCCACTATCTGTTTCACCTTTGTAACTGAAGAAGTTGGTAGGGAGAGGCTTCACCTGTGGCAGAAAAGGGACGTTCAGGCTCTTCACCTCCACTGACGTTGGAGCTGTACTTCATTGTGGCAGCTATTGGCCATCTGTGGCTACTGGGTGCCTGGAATGTTCCTGCTTTGAACTGCAATATGCTAAAAAGGTAAAATACAGAGTTGGTTTTGAAGATTTAGTTCCAAAAATATACACTTCATTGCTCATATATTAAAATAACAATATTTTGGGGGCCAGGCGTGGTGGTTCACACCTGTAATTCTAGCACTTTGGGAGGCGGAGGTGGGTGGATCATCTGAAGTCAGGAGTTCGAGACCAGCCTGGCCAACATGGTGAAACACTGTCCCTGCTAAAAATACAAAAAAAATAGCCAGGTATGGAGGCGGGCACCTGTAATCCCAGCTATTCAGGAGGCTGAGGCAGGAGAATTGCTTGAACCCGGGAAGTGGAGGTTGCAGCGAGCCGAGATTGCGCCATCGCCCTCCAGCCTGGGCAACAAGAGTGAAACTCCGTCTCCTAAATAAATAAAATTTTGGCTATATTGGGTTAAATTGTTACAATCAATTTCACCTGTTTCTTGATTCGTTTAAAAGTTTGGCTACTAGAAAATTTAAAACTAACTGTGGCTCACACTTTACTTCAGAGGCCTGCCTCCTTTTTTAAAATCTCGGGGTCTGGATCACTATCAAAATCACTATCCAAAAGCTCGAAGGTCCAGAAACCAGGATGGTCATAAAAGCTAAAATTTTAAAATAATTGTTATTATATATATTTTTATTTTGGAATACCCATAAAGTATATTATTTAAAATGCATATGATCTCACAAACAAGGTTAAATGCAAATACCCTCTTGGGTGGGCCTGGTTAAGCTCAGGGAAGTAGTCCTGTCTGAAAAAGCTGCAGCTTAGATCTTTAGTCTTCTTTCAGCTCAGTTATCTATCACATCTTCTGTCACTCAGGTCCTGAGGGGGTGGGGCTTTAATCATTATCCACTCAGGGACCCTGTGCTGCAAACTGACCAATCAGGCTTCCGAGTTTGGCGGGACCTTTGTCTCTGGCTGCAGCCGGAGCTCCAGGTCTTCTCCTCATTGCTGTGTCCTCTGCTCCTAGAGGCCCAGTCTCTGTGGCCCTGTGACCTGTAGGTGTTGGAAGATCCATAGCTAGGATCTTCAGGACCCCCGGAAGCCTAGAAATGGTGAGAGTGCTGGGTCCAACGTTCCGAGAGAGGGACAGGGGCTGGTTGGAAGGGGTGGGAAGTGGCTGTGGCGGGATTCAGGCCTCCCTGCAGTCAGCTCCACAGTCTGCGCCCCGAGTTCTCCTTGCCCAACTCGGCCTCATTACCCTTCATCCATACGTTGGCGGCTGCACCGATACCTGGGTCCCTGGGCGTTCTGTCTCCTCCCTGTGCAGTGACCGGGCCTGGAGCCCTATCTGCGCAGCTCTGCACCTGCAGCGCCGCGTCTCTCCCAGATTGTTCAGGGACCACTGGAGGGTCTTCAGGGGAGAATCTTTACGGGTGCTGGGTTCATGAATGGGAAGACCTTTGTTCCGTGGCGCTCCCAGATTCTCTTCCCTTTTATTAAAAATTTATGGGAGTCAAGGCCGGGCGTGGTGGCTCACTCCTGTAATTCCAGCACTTTGAGAGGCCAAGACGGTCGGATCACGAGGTCAGGAGTTCGAGACCAGCCTGGCCAACATAGTGAAACCCTGTCTCTACTAAAAATACAAAAATTAGCCAGGCGTGGTGGCGGGTGCCTGTAATCCCAGCTACTCCAGAGGTTGAGGCCGGAGAATCGCTTGAAACCGGGAGATGGAGGTTGCAGTGAGCTGAGTTCACTCCACGGCACTCCAGCCTGGACAACAGAGTGAGACTCCATCTCAAAAAAAAAACAAAACAAAAAAAAGGGAGTCACTCATAAGTGCACACTTGTAATTTCAGCTACTCAGAGGCTGAGGCCGGAGAATTGCTTGAACCCAGGAGGTGGAGGTTGCAGTGAGCTGAAATCACACCATTGCATTCCAGCCTGGGTGACAAGAGTGAAAACACTGGAGCAAAATCCTGGCATTCTAAGGGGATAGACGTCCAGCAGAACCCAGGGAGTCTGACAATAGAGACACCTGGGCGACCCAGGCATCATAATGGAAGAGACACCTGGCCAACCCCAGGCAGTCTAATAATAAAGACACCTGGGAGATCCCAGGCATTCTAATGGCAGAGACTCCGGGCCACCACCAGGCATTCTAATGGAAGACACTCGACCAACCACAGGCAGTGTAAAGATAGAGACATCTGGGCCACCGCTGGAAATCTAATGGAAGAACCTTCAGGCCGACCTCAAGCAGTCTGATGATAGAGATACCTGGGCGACCCCAGGCATTCTAATGGGAAAGACTTCTGGCCGACCACAGCCAGACTAATTACAAAGACACATGGACGACCCCAGGGATTCTGATGGGACAGACTTTCCGCTGACCTTTGGAATTCTACTAAAAGAGATTTCACGCTGACGGCAGAGAATCTAATGTTAGAGACAACCAGGGGACCCCTGCATTCTAATGGGAGAGGCTCCCAGTCAATCCCCAGTTGAATGATAGAGACACCTGGGCGATCCCAGGCATTCTAATGAGAGAGATGCCCGGCCAACCCCAGGCATTCAAATGAGGGAGTCACCTGGGCGACCACAGGCGTTTTAAAGGGATAGCCTCCCAGGAGACCCCAGGCAGTCTAATGATAGAGACACCTGGGCGCCCCCAGGGATTTTAATGGGAGACACTCCCACCCGACCCCAGGCATGCTAACGATAGAGACACCTTGACGACCACAAGGCATTCCAGTGATAAAGACACTGTACTACTCCAGGCATTCTAATGGGCGAGACTCCTTGCAGACCCAGGGCAGTCTAATGATAAAGACACCTGGGTGACCCCAGGCATTCTGATGGGAAAGTTTCTCGGCCGACTCCAGGCAATCTAATGATAGAGACACCTGGGCAACCCCTGACATTCTAACCAGAGAGAATCCCAGCCAACCCCAGTCATTCTAATGGGAGAGACTCCTGGTCTACCCTAGATAGTCAAACACCAGGGTGACCCCAGTCATTTTAATGGGAGAGACTCCTGGCTGACCATAAGCGGTCTAATTATAAAGACATGTGGGTGACCCCAGGCATTATAATGGGAAAGACTCCTGGCCATTCCCAGGCAGTCTAATGATAGAGACATCTGGGCGTCCCCAGGCATTTTTAATGGTAGGGATTCCTTTCTGACCCCAGTCTAAATATAGAAACACCTGGAAGACTACAGGCATTCTAATGGTAAACCTCCCCGGCCCCTCAACCACAGGCAGTGTAAGGATAGAGATTCCAGGGCAACCCCAGGCATTCTAATTGGATAAACTTTTGGCCGACCCCAGGCAGTCTAATTATAAAGACACTTGTGCAACGACAGGCATTCTAATGGGAGGGACTCGTGGCCCACCACAGGCATTGTAATGGGAGTGACCCCTGGCTGACCCCAGGCAGTCTAATGACAAACACCTGGGCAACCCCAGACATTCTAATGGGAGAGACTCCCATGGAACTCAGGCAGTCAATGACAGCAGGCATTTTAATGGGAGAGAATCCCGGCCAACTTAAAGCAGTCTAATGATAGATACACCTTGGTGACCCCAGGCGTTCTAATGGGAGAGACTCCCGGCCGACCCCAGACAGTCTAATGATAGAGACACTTGGGCGACCCCAAATATTATAATGGTACTCCTGGCCAACAAAAGGCAGCCTAATAATAGAGACACCTGGGCGACCCCAGGCACTCTAATGGGAGAGAATCCCAAGCGACCTCAGGAAGTCTAATGATAGAGAAACCTGGTCGACCCCAGGCATTTTAATGGGAGAAACTCCCAGCTGACCACAGGCAATCTAATAATAGAGACACCTGCGTATGCAAAGGCATTCTAATTGGAGAGACTCACAGCCAACCCCAGGCAGTCTAATGATAGAGACACCTGGGCGACAACAGGCATTCTAATGTGAGAGACTCCTGACCAACCCCAGGCAGTCTTGTTGTAAAGACCCCTGGGCGACCCCAGGCATTTGAATGGGAGAGACTCCTGGGCGACCCCAGGAAGTCTAATAATAGACTTGGTAACCTTAGGCATTCTAATGGGAGTGACTCCAGGCCAACCGCAGGCAATCTAATGATAGAGACATCTGACCAATGCCTCTGACCAGGCATTCTAATTACAGAGACACTTGAGCCACCCCTGGCACTCTAATGGGAGAGAATTTCAACTGACCACAAGTAGTTTAATGATAGAGACACCAGGCCTACGCCAGGCGTTCTAATAACAGAGATTCATGGCTGGCCCAAGGCAGTCTAATGATAGAGACACCTGGGAGACCCCAGGCAATTTCAAGAAAGTGACTCCTGAAAGTGACTCCTGGCCAACCGTAGGCATTCTAATGATAGAGACACCTGGGTGACACCAGGCATTCTAATGGGAGACACCTTGGCGGAACTTAGGCATTCTAACAGAAAAGAATCCTGGCTTACACTAGGCAGGCTAATGATAAGGGGCACCTGGGAAACCCCAAGCAACACATTGGGAGAAATGCCCAGCCAACTCCAGACAGTCTACTGATAGAGACACATGGGTCATCCCAGGTATTCTAATGAGACTTCTGGCAGGCCAGAGTTTTTGGTTTGTTTGTTTTGTGAAAAATATTTATTCTGAGAATGTAAAATCTGGACAAAGAATATTGAACTTTAGAAAAAGCCTACACAAAATTATCTTATTTCTTCCCTAATACATTAATAATCTAATAATGAGGTGAAAAAAAAGTCCTTTAAAAATAACATTGCTCCAGTTTGCAAGTTTGTGATTTAAAATGTCCCTGTGCCATTGAGGTATAGGCTGCAAACTTTGGTAAAATTAGAAAAATACAAAAACAAAACAACCAGACGCTAACATAATATCTTTCTTGATACACATACAGTAACTACAAAAACTTTATTTAGAAAACGTGTTTATTAAAAATCCCTCTTGTAAGTTCTCGATTGCAGAGTTAAAAAATTGAATTTAAATTATCTGTAAGACTCAAACTGTTCCCAAGCACCGACCCAGTTTCAGGAAGAACTGAACGCAGTTTCTAGAATCTGGTTGGCATTTTCAATAATTCAGTGCTAACAACAAAGATTGTCATCTTTACAAAGAAGGAAGGCTGGGTGCGGTGGCTCACGCCTGTAATCCCAGCACTTTGGGAGGCTGAGGCGGGTGGATCACGAGGTCAGGAGATCGAGACCATCTTGGCTAACACAGTGAAACCCCGTCTCTACTAAAAATACAAAAAAATTAGCCGGGCGTGGTGGCAGGCGCCTGTAGTCCCAGCTACTTGGGAGGCTGAGGCAGGAGAATGGCGTGAACCCAGGATGCAGAGCTTTCAGTGAGCAGAGATCATGCCACTGCACTCCAGCCTGGGCGACAGAGTAAGACTGAATCTCCAAAAAAAAAAAAGGAAGGAAGCAAAGACATTTGAGCATGGCTTCATGTGCTGATGTTCATCCGTGGCCACCTTCATCAGACAGCATCAGCCACGTACCTGGCCCCACGTGAAGCAGAGTGCAGAGTCCCCTTGACGCCATTTCTGCCTCTAATAATAGAGACACCTGGGGACCCTAGGCATTTTAATGGGAGAGAATCCCAAGAGACTCCAGGAAGTCTAATGGTAGAGAAACCTGGTCGACCCCAGGCATTTTAATGGTAGAAACTCCCAGCCGACCCCAGGCAATCTAATGATACCGACACCTGAGGGCACCAAGGCATTCCAATGGAAGAAACTCCTGCCAAACCCAAGCAGTCTAATAGAAACATTCTGGCAAAAGTTTGGCATTCAAATGAAAGAGATTCCCAGCTACCCCAGGCAGTCTAATAATAGAGATACCTGGATGAACCAGGCATCATAATGGAAGAGAAACCTGGCCGAACAGAGGCAGTCTAATGATAGAGACACCTGGGTGACCCCAGGCATTCTACTGGGAGAGACTCCTGGCCTACCCCAGGCAGCCTAATGATAGAGACAGATGGGGCATCCCAAATATTCTATTGGAAGAAACTTCTGGCCACCCCAGGCCATCTAATGATAGAGACACCTGGGAGACCCCAGATATTCTAATGGGAAAGACTCCTGGCCACCCCAGACTAATTATAAAGACACATGGGAAACACCAGGCATTCTAATAGGAGAGACTTTTGGCTGATGCTAGGAATTCTGATACTAGAGACTCCTGGCTGACCCCAGGCAGTCTAAGGATACAGACACCTGGGCCAACCCAGGCATTTTAATGGGAGAGACTACTGGCCAACAGCAGGCAGTCTAATAACAGAGACACCTGGGCGACCCCTGGCATTTTAATGGGAGAGACTCCCGGCTGACTCCAGGCAGTCTAATGATTCACTCAGGCAATCCCAGGCATTCTAATAAGAGAGACTCCAGGCTGACCCCAGGCATTTAAAAAATAAAAACACTTGGGCAACCACAGGCATTCTAAAGAAAGAGACTGCTGGGTGACCCTAGGCAGTCTAATAATAAAGACACATGGGCCACCTTAGGCATTCTAATGGGAAAGACTCCCAGCTGACTCCTGGCATTGTAATGACAGGGACACCTGGGTGACCTCAGGTGTTCTAATGATAGAGACACCTGGGTGACCTCAGGCATTTCAATGGGATAAATTTCTGGCTGACTCTAGGCAGTGATGATAGAGACACTTGGGCCACACCAGGCATTCTAATAAAAGAGACTCCTGGCTGAGGCCAGGCATTCTAATGGGAGAGACTCCTGACAGACCCTGGCAGTCTAAGAATAGAGACACATAGGCAATCCCAGGCATTTTAATAGGAGAGACTCATGGCTGTCAGCAAACAGTCTAATGATAGAGATAACTGGGCAATAACAATGCCTGGGCAATGCCAGACATTTTAATGAAGGAGACTCCTGGCCAACCCCAGGCTTTATAATTGGAGAGACCCCTGGCTGACCCCAGGCGGTCTAAAAATAGAGACTCAGGGGTGACCCAGGCATTCTAATATTAAAGACTCCTGGATGACAACAGGCATTCTACCTGGGCGACCACAGGAATTCTAATGAGACTTTTTGCCAAACTCAGGCATTCTAATAAGAAAGACTCCTGGCCAAACCCAGGTAGTCAAAAGATAGAGAAACCTGGGTGACACCAGGCATTCTATTTTTGTAGTTGTTGTTGTTGTTGTTATACTTTAAGTTCTAGGGTACATGTGCACAAGGTGCAGGTTTGTTACATATGTATACATGTGCCATGTTGGTGTGCTGCACCCATTAACTCATCATTTACATTAGGTATGTCTCCTAATGCTATCCCTCCCCCTTCTCCCCTCCGCACAATAGGCCTCGGTGTGTAATGTTTCCCTTCCTGTGTCCAAGTGATCTCATTGTTCAATTCCCACCTATGAGTGAGAACATACAGTGTTTGGTTTTCTGTTCTTGCAATAGTGTGCTGAGAATGATGGTTTCCAGCTGCATCCATGTCCCTACCAAGGACATGAACTCATTCTTTTTTTATGACTGCATAGTATTCCATGGTGTATATGTGCCACATTTTCTTAATCCAGTCTGTCACTGATGGACATTTGGGTTGATTCCAAGTCTTTGCTATTGTGAATAGTGCTGCAATAAACATACGTGTGCATGTGTCTTTATAGCAGCATGACTTATAATCCTTTGGGTATATACCCAGTAATGGGATGGCTGGGTCAAATAGCATTTCTAATCCTAGATCCTTGAGGAATCGCCATACTGTTTTCCACAATGGTTGAACAAGTTTACAATCCCACCAACAGTGTAAAAGTGTTCCTATTTCTCCACATCCTCTCCAGCACCTGTTGTTTCCTGATTTTTTAATGATTGCCATTCTAACTGGTGTGAGATGGTATCTCATTGTGGTTTTGATTTGCATTTCTCTGATGGCGAGTGATGATGAGCATTTTCTCATGTGTCTGTTGGCTGTATGAATGTCTTCTTTTGAGAAGCGTCTGTTCATATCCTTTGCCCACTTTTTTATGGGGTTGTTTGTTTTTTTCTTGTAAATTTGTGTGAGTTCTTTGTAGGTTCTGGATATTAGCCCTTTTCAGATGAGTAGATTGCAAAAATTTTCTCCCATTCTGTGGGTTGCCTGTTCACTCTGATGGTAGTTTCTTTTGCTGTGCAGAAGCTCTCTAGTTTAATTAGATTCCATTTGTCAATTTTGGCTTTTGTTGCCATTGCCTTTGGTGTTTTAGACATGAAGTCCTTGTCCATGCCTATGTCCTGAATGGTATTACCTAGGTTTTCTTCTAGGGCTTTAATGGTTTTAAGTCTAACATTTAAGTCTCTAATCCATCTTGAATTAATTTTCATATAAGGAGTAAGGAAAGGATCCAGTTTCAGCTTTCTACTTATGGCTAGCCAATTTTCCCAGCACCATTTATTAAATAGGGAATCCTTTCCCCATTTCTTGTTTTTGTCAAGTTTGTCAAAGATCAGATGGCTGTAGATGTGTGGTATTATTTCTGAGGGCTCTGTTCTCTTCCATTGGTCTATATCTCTGTTTTGGTTCCAGTACCATGCTGTTTTGGTTACTGTAGGCTTGTAGCATAGTTTGAAGTCAGGTAGTGTGATGCCTCCAGCTTTGTTCTTTTGGCTTAGGATTGTCTTGGCAACGTGAGGTCTTTTTTGGTTCCATATGGACTTTAAAGCAGTTTTTCCCAATTCTGTGAAGAAACTCATTGGTAGCTTGATGGGGATGGCATTGAATCTATAAATTACCTTGGGCAGTATGGCCATTTTCATGATATTGATTCTTCCTATCCATGAGCATGGTGTGTTCTTCCATTTGTTTGTGTCCTCTTTTATTTAGCTGAGCAGTGGTTTGTAGTTCTCCTTGCAGAGGTCCTTTACATCCCTTGTAAGTTGGATTCCTAGGTATTTTATTTTCTTTGAAGCTATTGTGAATGGGAGTTTATTCATGATTTGGCTCCCTGTCTGTTACTGATGTGTAAGAATGCTTGTGATTTTTGCACATTAATTTTGTATCCTGAGACTTTGCTGAAGTTGCTTATCAGCTTAAGGAGATTTTGGACTGAGACGAAGGGGTTTTCTAAATATACAATCATGTCATCTGCAAACAGGGACAATTGGACTTCTTCTTTTCCTAACTAAATACCCTTTATTTCTTTCTCTTGCCTGATTGCCCTAGCCAGAACTTCCAACACTATGTTGAATAGGAGTGGTGAGAGAGGGCATCCCTGTCTTGTGCCAGTTTTCAAAGGGAAAGCTTCCAGTTTTTGCCCATTCAGTATGATATTGGCTGTGGGTTTGTCATAAATAGCTCTTATGATTTTGAGATACGTTCCATCAATACCAAATTCATTGAGAGTTTTTAGCAGGAAGGGCTGTTGAATTTTGTCAAAGGCCTTCTCTGCATCTGTTGAGATATTCATGTGGTTTTTGTCTTTGATTCTGTTTACATGCTGGATTTCATTTATTGATTTGTGTATGTTGAACCAGCCTTGCATCCCAGAGATGAAGCCCACTTGATCATGGTGGGTAAGTTTTTGATGTGCTGCTGGATTCGGTTTGCCAGTATTTTATTGAGGATTTTTGCATCGATATTCATCAGGGATATTGGTCTAAAATTCTCTTTCTTTGTTTTGTCTCTGCCAGTCTTTGGTATCAGGATGATGTTGGCCTCATAAAATGAGTTAGGGAGGATTCCCTCTTTTTCTATTGATTGGAATAGTTTCAGAAGGAATGGTACCAGCTCTTTCTTGTGCCTCTGGTAGAATTTGGCTGTGAATCCGTCTGCTCCTGGACTTTTTTTGGTTGGTAGGCTATTAATTATTGCCTCAATTTCAGAGCCTGCTATTGGTCTATTCAGGGATTCAACTTCTTCCTGGTTTAGTCTTGGGAGAGTGTAAGTGTCCAGGAAATTATCCATTTCTTCTAGGTTTTCTAGTTTATTTGTGTAGAGGTGTTTATAGTATTCTCTGATGGTAGTTTGTATGTCTGTGGGGTCAGTAGTGATATCCCCTTTATCATTTTTTATTGCATCTGTTTGATTCTCTTGATGAATGATGTTTCCAGCTGCATCCATGTCGCTACAATCCGTGTCCACTGTAGGGATCTACAGAATGGGAGAAAATTTTTACAATTGATCCATCTGACTAAAAGGCTGATATCCAGAATCTACAAAGAACTTAAACAAATTTATTAGAAAAATAAAACAATCCCATCAAAAAGTGGGCAAAGGATATGAGCAGACACTTCTCAAAAGAAGACATTTATGCAACCAACAGACATATGAAAAAATGCTCATTATCACTGGTCATCAGAGAATTGCAAATCAAAACCACAATGAGATACCATCTCATGCCAGCTAGAATGGTGATCATTAAAATGTCAGGAAGGAGGGGGAGCCCAAGATGGCCAAATAGGAACAGCTCCAGCCTCCAGCTCCCAGCATGAGCAACACAGAAGACAGGTGATTTCTGCATTTTCAACTGAGGTAACGGGTTCATCCACTGGGACATGCTGGCCAGCGGGTGCAGCCTGACCAGCGAGAGCTGAAGTAGGGCGAGGCATTGCCTCACCTGGGAAGCTCGAGGGGGAAGGGAATTCCTTTTCCTAGCCAAGGGAAACTGAGACACACAACACCTAGAAAATCAGGTATTTCCCACCCTAATACCATGCTTTAAAAAGGGTCTTAGTAATTGGCACACCAGGAAATTATATCCCACACCTGGACCGGAGGGTCCCATGCCTACGGAGCCTCCCTCATTGCTAGCAAAGCAGTCTGAGATCTAACTGGGTACACCTCTGAGATGAAGCTTCCAGAACAAGAATCAGACAGCAACACTTGCTGTTCAGCACTATTCTATCTTCTGCAGCCTCCGCTGCTGATACCCAGGCAAACAGGGTCTGAAGTGGACCTCAAGCAAACTCCAACAGACCTGCAACTGAGGGTTCTGACTGTTAGAAGGAAAACTAACAAACAGAAAGAACACCCACACCGAAACCCCATCAGTACGACACCATCATCAAAGACCAAAGGCAGATAAAACCACAAAGATGGGGAAAAAGCAGTGCAGAAAAGCTGGAAATTCAAAAAATCAGAGCGCATCTGCCCCTCCAAAGGAACACACCTCATCGCCAGCAGCAGAACAAAGCTGGATGGAGAATGACTTTGATGAGTTGACAGAAGAAGGCTTCAGTCAATCAAACTTCTCAGAGCTACAGGAGGAACTATGAACCCAGGCAAAGAAACTAAAAACCTTCAAAAAAGATTTGACGAATGGATAACTAGAATAACCAATGCAGAGAAGTCTATAAATGACCTGATAGAGATGAAAACCATGACACAAGAACTACGTGATAAATGCACAAGCTTCAGTAACCGACTTGATCAACTGAAAGAAACAGTATCAGATATTGAAAATCAAATGAATGAAAAGAAGTGAGAAGAGAAGTTTAGAGAAAAAAAGGTAAAAAGAAATGAACAAAGCCTCCAAGAAATATGGGATTATGTGAAAAGACCAAATCTATGTCTGATCAATGTACCTGAAAGTGATGGGGAGAATGGAACCAAGTTGGAAAACACTCTGCAGGATATTATCCAGGAGAACTTCCCCAATCTAGTAAGGCAGGCCAACATTCAAATTCAGAAAATACAGAGAATGCCACAAAGATACTCCTTGAGAAGAGCAACTCCAAGACACATAATTGTCAGATTCACCAAAGTTGTAATGAAGAAAAAAATGTTAAGGGCAGCCAGAGAGAAAGGTCGGGTTACCCACAAAGGGAAGCCCATCAGACTAACAGCAGATCTCTCAGCAGAAACTCTACAAGCCAGAAGAGAGTGGGGGCCAATATTCAACATTCTTAAAGAAAAGAATTTTAAACACAGAATTTGATATCCAGCCAAACTAAGTTTCATAAGTGAAGGAGAAATAAAATCCTTTACAGACAAGCAAATGCTTAGAGATTTTGTCACCACCAGGCCTGCCCTACAAGAGATCCTGAAGGAAGCACTAAACATGGAAAGGAACAACCAGTACTAGCCATTGCAAAAACATGCCAAAATGTAAAGACCATCGAGGCTAGGAAGAACTGCATCAACTAACGAGCAATATAACCAGCTAATATAATAATGACAGGATCAAGTTCACACATAACAATATTAACCTTAAATGTAAATGGACTAAATGGTCCAATTAAAAGACACAGACTGGCAAATTGGATAAAGAGTCAAGACCCATCAGTTTGCTGTATTCAGGAGACCCATCTCATGTGCAGAGGCACACATAGGCTCAAAATAAAGGGATGGTGGAAGATCTACCAAGCAAATGGAAAACAAAAAAAAGCAGGGGTTGCAATCCTAGTCTCTGATAAAACAGAATTTAAACCATCAAAGATCAAAAGAGACAAAGAAGGCCATTACATAATGGTAAAGCTATCAATTCATCAGGAAGAGCTAACTATCCTAAATATATATGCACCCAATGCAGGAGCACCCAGATTCATAAAGCAAGTCCTTAGAGACTTACAAAGAGACTTAGACTTCCATACATAATAATGGGAGACTTTAGCACCCCAATGTCAACATTAGACAGATCAACAAGACAGAAAGTTAACAAGGATATCCAGGAATTGAACTCAACTCTGCACTAAGCGGACCTAATAGACATCTACAGAACTCCCCACCCCAAATCAACAGAATATACATTCTTCTCAGCACCACATCACACTCATGCCAAAATTGACCACATAGTTGGAAGTAAAGCACTCCTCAGCAAATGTACAAGAACAGAAATTATAACAAACTGTCTCTCAGACCACAGTGCAATCAAGCAAGAACTAAGAAAGTCAGTCAAAACCACTCAACTACATGGAAACTGAACAACCTGCTCCTGAATGACTACTGGGTACACAACAAAATGAAGGCAGAAATAAAGATGTTCTTTGAAACCAATGAGAACAAAGATACAACATACTAGACTCTCTGGGACACATTTAAAGCAGTGTGTAGAGGGAAATTTATAACACTAAATTCCCACAAGAGAAAGCAGGAAAGATCTAAAATTGACACCCTAGCATCAAAATTAAAAGAACTAGAGAAGCAAGAGCAAACACACTCAAAAGCTAGCAGAAAGCAAGAAATAACTAAAATCAGAGCAGAACTGAAGGAGATACAGACACAAAAAACCCTCCAAAAAATCAATGAATCCAGGAGTTGGTTTTTTGAAAAGATCAACAAAATTGATAGACCACTAACAAGACTAATAAAGAAGAAAAGAGAGAAGAATCAAAAAGACACAATAAAAAATGATAAAGGGGATATCATCACCCCACAGAAATACAAACTACCATCAGAGAATACTATAAACACCTCTATGCAAATAAACTAGAAAACCTAGAAGAAATGGATAATTTCCTGGACACTTACACTCTCCCAAGACTAAACCAAGAAGAAGTTGAATCCCTGAATACACCAATAGCAGGCTCTGAAATTGAGGCAATAATTAATAGCCCACCAACCAAAAAAAGTCCAGTAGCAGACAGTTTCACAGCTGAATTCTACCAGAGGTACAAGGAGGAGCTGGTACCATTCCTTCTGAAACTATTCCAATCAATAGAAAAAGAGGGAATCCTCCCTAAGGGCCTCATTTTATGAGGCCAACATCATCCTGATACCAAAGACTGGCAGAGACAAAACAACAACAACAAAAAAGAATTTTAGACCAATATCCTTGATGAACATCAATGCAAAACTCCTCAATAAAATACTGGCAAACCGAATCCAGCAGCACATCAAAAAACTTATCCACCATGATCAAGTGGGCTTCATCCCTGGGATGCAAGGCTGGTTCAACATATGCAAATCAATAAATGAAATCCAGCATGTAAACAGAATCAAAGACAAAAACCACATGATTATCTCAATAGATGCAGAAAAGACCTTTGACAAAATTCAACAGCCCTTCCTGCTAAAAACTCTCAATGAATTTGGTATTGATGGAACGTATCTCAAAATCATAAGAGCTATTTATGACAAACCCACAGCCAATATCATACTGAATGGGCAAAAACTGGAAGCTTTCCCTTTGAAAACTGGCACAAGACAGGGATGCCCTCTCTCACCACTCCTATTCAACATAGTGTTGGAAGTTCTGGCTAGGGCAATCAGGCAAGAGAAAGAAATAAAGGGTATTTAGTTAGGAAAAGAAGAAGTCCAATTGTCCCTGTTTGCAGATGACATGATTGTATATTTAGAAAACCCCTTCGTCTCAGTCCAAAATCTCCTTAAGCTGATAAGCAACTTCAGCAAAGTCTCAGGATACAAAATCAATGTGCAAAAATCACAAGCATTCTTATACACCAATAACAGACAGGGAGCCAAATCATGAATAAACTCCCATTCACAATAGCTTCAAAGAAAATAAAATACCTAGGAATCCAACTTACAAGGGATGTAAAGGACCTCTGCAAGGAGAACTACAAACCACTGCTCAGCGAAATAACAGAGGACACAAACAAATGGAAGAACACACCATGCTCATGGATAGGAAGAATCAATATCATGAAAATGGCCATACTGCCCAAGGTAATTTATAGATTCAATGCCATCCCCATTAAGCTACCAATGACTTTCTTCACAGAATTGGAAAAAACTGCTTTAAAGTTCACATGGAACCAAAAAAGACCCCATGTTGCCAAGACAATCCTAAGCCAAAAGAACAAAGCTGGAGGCATCACACTACCTGACTTCAAACTATGCTACAAGCCTACAGTAACCAAAACAGCATGGTACTGGTACCAAAACAGAGATATAGGCCAAAGGAACAGAACAGAGCCCTCAGAAATGATACCACACGTCTACAGCCATCTGATCTTTGACAAACCTGACAAAAAAATAAATGGGGAAAGGATTCCCTATTTAATAAATGGTGCTAGGAAAATTGGCTAGCCATAAGTAGAAAGCTGAAACTGGATCCTTTCCTTACTCCTTATACGAAAAATAATTCAAGGTGGATTAGAGACTTAAATGTTAGACTTAAAACCATTAAAGCCCTAGAAGAAAACCTAGGTAATACCATTCAGGACATAGGCATGGACAAGGACTTCATGTCTAAAACACCAAAGGCAATGGCAACAAAAGCCAAAATTGACAAATGGAATCTAATTAAACTAGAGAGCTTCTGCACAGCAAAAGAAACTACCATCAGAGTGAACAGGCAACCTACAGAATGGGAGAAAATTTTTGGCAATCTACTCATCTGAAAAGGGCTAATATCCAGAACCTACAAAGAACTCACACAAATTTACAAGAAAAAAACAAACAACCCCATAAAAAAGTGGGCAAAGGATATGAACAGACGCTTCTCAAAAGAAGACATTCATACAGCCAACAGACACATGAGAAAATGCTCATCATCACTCGCCATCAGAGAAATGCAAATCAAAACCACAATGAGATACCATCTCACACCAATTAGAATGACAATCATTAAAAAGTCAGGAAACAACAGGTGCCTGAGAGGACGTGGAGAAATAGGAACACTTTTACACTGTTGGTGGGAGTGTAAACTAGTTCAACAATTGTGGTTGAACTTCTGTAGGTCCCTACAAAGAACACGAACTCATCCTTTTTTAAGGCTGCATAGTATTCCATAGCGTGTACGTGCCAAATTTTCTTAATCCAGTCTGTCACTGATGGACATTTGGGTTGATTCCAAGTCTTTGCTATTGTGAATAGTGCCACAATAAACATGCGTGAGCATGCGTCTTTATAGTAGCATGATTTATAATCCTTTGGTCATATACCCAGTAATGGGATTCCTGGGTCAACTGGTATTTCTAGTTCTAGATCCTTGAGGAATTGCCACACTGTCTACAACAATAGTTGAACTAGTTTACACTCCCAACAGCAGTGTAAAAGCATTCCTATTTCTCCACATCCTCTCTAGCGAGCATTGTTTCCTGACTTTTTAATAATCACCATTCTCACTGGCGTGAGATAGTATCTCACTGTGGTTTTGATTTACATTTCTCAAATGACCAGTGATGAACATTTTTTTCATGTCTGTTGGCTGCATACATGTCTTCTTTTGAGAATTGTCTGTTCATATCCTTTGCCCACTTCTTGATGGGATTGTTTTTTTTTTTTTTTTCTTGTAAATTTGTTTCAATTTTTTGTAGGTTCTGGATATTAACCCTTTGTCAGATGGATAGGTTGCAAAAATTTTCTCCCATTCTGTAGGTCGTCTGTTCACTCTGATGATAGTTTCTTTTGCTGTGCAGAAGGTCTTTAGTTTAATTAGATCCCATTTGTCAATTTTGGCTATTGTTGCCATAACTTTTGGTGTTTTAGACATGAAGTCTTTGCCCATGCCTATTTCCTGAATGGTATTTCCCAGGTTTTCTTCCAGGATTTTTATGGTCTTAGGTCTTACGATTAAGTCTTCCTCTTGAGTTGATTTTTGTATAAGGTGTAAGGAAGGTGTCCAGTTTCAGCTTTCTGCATATGGCTAGCCAGTGTTCCCAACATCATTTATTAAATAGGGAATCTTTTCCCCATTCCTTGTTTTCATCAGGTTTGTCAAAGATCAGATGGTTATAGATGTGTTATGTTGTTTCTGAGGCCTCTATTCTGTTTCATTGGTCTATATGTCTGTTTTGGTATCAGTACCAGGCTGTTTTGGTTACTGTAGCCTTGTAGTATAGTTTGAAGTCAGGTAGCATGATGCCTCCACCTTTGTTCTTCTTGCCCAGGATTGTCTTGACTATGCAGGCTCTTTCTTGTTTCCCTGTGAAGTTTAAAGTAGTTTTTTCCAATTCTGTGAAGAAAGTCAGTGGTAGCTTAGTGCGGACAGTATTGAATCTATAAATTACTTTGGGCAGTATGGCCATTTTCAAGATATTGCTTATTCCTATCCATGAGTATGAAATATGTTTCCATTTGTTTGTGTCCTCTCTGTTTTCCTTGAGCAGTGGTTTGTCGTTCCCCTTGAAGAGGTCCTTCACATCCATTGTAGGTTGTATTCCTAGGTATTTTATTCTCCTTGTAGCAATTGTGAATGGGAGTGCATTCATGATTTGGCTGTTTGTCTATTATTGGTGTATAGAAATGTTTGTGATTTTTGCACGTTGATTTTGTATCCCGAGACTCTCCTGAAGTTGCTTATCAGCTTAAGGAGATTTTAGGCTGAGACGATGGGGTTTTCTAAATAGACAATCATGTCATCTGCAAACAGAGACAATCTGACTTCCTCTCTTCCTATTTGAATACCATTTATTTCTTTCTCTTGCCTGATTGTCCTGGCCAGGACTTCCAATACTATGTTGAATAGAAGTGGTAAAAGAAGGCATCCTTGTTTTGTGCCAGTTTTCAAAGGAAATGCTTCCAGTTTTTGCCCATTCGGTATGATATTGGTTGTGGGTTTGTCATAAATAGCTCTTATTATTTTAAGATACATTCCATCGATACCCAGTTTATTGAGAGTTTTTAGCATGAAGGGGTGTTCAATTTTGTTGAAGGTATTTTCTGACTCTATTGAGTTAGTCGTGTGGTTTTTGTGATTGGTTCTGTTTATGTGATGGATTACATTTATTGATTTGTGTATGTTGAACCAGACTTGCATTGCAGGTATGAAGTCAACTTGATCATGGTGGATAAGCTTTTTGATGTGCTGCCGGATTGGCTTGCCAGTATTTTATTGAGGATTTTTGCATTGATGTTAATCAGGGACATTGGCCTGAAATTTTCTCTTTTTGTTTTGTCTCTGTCAGGTTTTGGTATCAGGATAATGCTGGCCTCATAAAATGAGTTAGGCAGGATTCTCTCTCTTTCTATTGTTTGGAATAGTTTCAGAAGGAATGGTACCAGCTCCTTTTTGTACCTGTGGTAGAATTCAGCTGTGAATCCATCAGTTCCTGGGCTTTTGTTTTGGTTGGTACGCTATTAATTACTGTCTCAATTTCAGAACTTATTATTGGTCTATTCAGAAGTTTGACTTCTTCCTTATTTAGTCTTGAGAGGATATATGTGTCCAGGAATTTATCCATTTCTTCTAGATTTTCTAGTTTATTTGTATAGAGGTCTTTACAATATTCTCTGATAGTAGTTTGTATTTCTGTGGGATCAGTGGTGTGATATCCCCTTTGTCATTTTTTATTGTGTCTATTTGATTCTTCTCTCTTTTCTTCTTTATTAGTCTGGCTAGTGACCTACCTATTTTGATGATCTTTTCAAAAAACCAGCACTGGATTCATTAATTTTTTGAAGGGTCTTTTGTGTCCGTATCTCTTTCAGTTCTGCTCTGATCTTAGTTATTTCTTGTCTTCTGCTAGATTTTGAATTTGTTTGCTCTTGCTTCTCTAGTTCTTTCAATTGTGATTTTAGGGTGTCCATTTAAGACCTTTCCTGCCTTCTCTTGTGAGCATTTAGTGCTACAAATTTTTCTCTAAATACTGCTTTGGTTGTGTCCCAGAGATTCTTGTAGGTTGTATCTTTGTTCTCAGTGGTTTCAAAGAACTTATTTATCTCTGCCTTTATGTTTTTATTTACCCAGTAGTCATTTAGGAGCAGGTTGTTCAGTTTCCAAGTAGCTGTACAGTTTTGAGTGAGTTTCTTAATCCTGAGTTCTAATTTGATTGCACTGTGGTCTGAGAGAATGTTTGTTATGATTTCCATTCTTTTGCATTTGATGAGGAGTGTTTTACTTCCAATTATGTGGTCAATTTTAGAATAAATGCAATGAGTTGCTGACAAGAATGTATAATCTGTTGATTTGGGGTGGAGAGTTCTGTAGATGTCTATTAGGTTTTCTTGGTCCAGTGCTGAGTTCAAGTCCTGAATATCCTTGTTAATTTTCTGTCTTGTTGATCAATCTAATATTGACAGTTTGATGTTAAAATCTCCCACTACTATCATGATGTAGGAGATTAAGCCTCTTCGTAAGTCTCTAAGAACTTGCTTTATGAATCTGGGGGCTCCTGTATTGGGTCTATATATATTTAGAATAGTTAGCTCTTCTTGTTGCATTGATCCCTTTACCATTATGTAATGCCCTTCTTTGTATCTTTTCGTTTTTGTTGGTTTAAAGTCTGTTTTATTAGAGATTAGAATTGCAACTCCGCTTTTTTTTTTTTCTTTCCATTTGCCTGGTAAATATTCCTCCATCCCTTAATTTTGAGCCTGTGTGTCTTTGCACATGAAATGAGTCTCCTGTTTGGTCTTTACTCTTTATCCAATTTGCCAGTCTGTGTCTTTTAATTGGAGCATTTAGACCATTTACATTTAGAGTTAATATTGTTATGTATGAATTTACATTTAAGGTTAATATTGTTATATGTGAATTTGATCCTGTCATTATGATGCTAGGTTGTTGTTTTGCACGTTAGTTGATGCAGTTTCTTTATAACATCGATGTTCTTTACAATTTGGTATGCATGTTTTTGCAGTGGCTATTACTGATTGTTCCTTTCCATGTTTAGTGCTTCCTTCAGGATCTCTTGTAATGAAGGCCTGGTGGTGACAAAATCTCTCAGCATTTGCTTGTCTGTAAAGAATTTTATTTATCCTTTGCTTATGAAGCTTAGTTTGGCTGGATGTGAAGTTCTGGGATGAAAATTCTTTTTTTTAAGAATGTTGAATATTGGTGCCTACTATCTTCTGGCTTTTAAAGGTTTCTGCAGAAAGATCTGCTGTTAGTCTGATGGGATTCCCTTTGTGGGTAACCTGACTTTTCTCTCTGGCTGCCCTTAACATTTTTTTTCATTTCAACCTTGGTGAATCAGATGATTGTGTGTTTCAGGGTTGCTCTTCTCGAGGAGTATCTTTGTGGTGTTCTCTGTATTTCCTAAATTTGAATGTTGGCCTGTCTTACTAGGTTGGGGAAGTTCTACTGGATAATCTCCTGAAGAGTGTTTTCCAGCTTGGTTCCATTCTCCCAGTCACTTTCAGGTACACCAATCAAATGTAGATTTGGTCTTTTTCACATAATCCCATAGGTCTTGGAATCTTTGTTCTTTTTCATTCTTTTTTCTTTAATCTTGTCTTCTCTCTTTATTTCAGTAAGTTGATCTTCAATCATTGTTATCCTTTCTTCTGGTTGATCGATTTGGCTGCTGGTAAGTGTGCATGCTTCACGAAGTTCTTGTGCTATGTTTTTCAGCTCCATCAGTCATTTATGTTCTTCTCTACACTGTTTATTCTAGTTAGCAATTCGTGAAACCTTTTTTCAAGGTTCTTAACATCCTCGCGTTGGGTTAGAACATGCTCCTTTAGTTTGGAGGAGTTTGTTATTACCCACCTTCTGAAGCCTACTTCTTTCAATTCATCAAACTCATTCTCTGTCCAGTTTTGTTCTCTTGCTGGTGAGGAGTTGTGATCCTTTGGAGGAGAAGAGGCATTCTGGTTTTTTGAATTTCAGGCTTTTTGCGCTGGTTTCTCCTGATCTTCATGGATTTTTCTGCCTTTGATATTTGATGTTGGTGACCTTTGGATAGAGTCTTTTAGTGAATGTGCTGTTCCTTTCTGTTTGTTAGCTTTCCTTCTGATAATCAGGCCCCTCTACTTCCGGTCTGCTGGAGTTTGCTGGAGGTTCGCTCCTGACCCCGTTTGCCTGGGTATCACCAACAGAGGCTTCAGAACAGCAAAGATTGCTACCTGATCTATTTTCTGGAAGCTTCATCCCATAGGGGCACCTGCCAGATGCCAGCCAGAGCTCTCCTGTATGAGGTGTGTGTTGGCCCCTAGTAGGAGGTGTCTCCCAGTCAGGATACATGGAGGTTAGGGACCCACTTGAGGATGCAATCTGACCCTTAACAGAGCTTGAACACTGTGCTTGGAGGTCTGTTGCTCTCTTCAGAGATGTCAGGCAGGAAACTTTAAGTCTGCTGAAGCTTCACCCACATCCACCTCTTTCTTCAGGTGCTCTGTCACAGGGAGATGGGGGTTTTATCTATAAGTCCCCGACTGGGGCTCCTGCCTTTTATTCAGAGATGCCTTGGCCAGAGAAGAGAAATTTGGCAGTCTGGCCACAGCAACCTTGCTGAGCTGCAGTGGGCTTCACCCAGTTCCAACTTCCCAGTGTTTTGTTTACACTGTGAGCATAAAACTGCCTACTCAAGCCTCAGCAATGGCAGATGTCCCTCCCCCCACCAAGCTGGAACCTCCCGGGTGGATCTCAGACTGCTGTTGTGCTGGCAGTGAGAATTTCAAGCCAGCGGATCTTAATGTGCTGGGCTTCATGCAGGTGGGACCCTCTGAGCCAGACTACTTGGTTCCCTGGCTTCAGCACCCCTTTCCAGAGGAGTAAACGATTCTGTCTTGCTGGCGTTTCAGGCACCACTGGGGTATGGAAAAAAAGAACTGCAGCTAGTTTGGTGTCTTCCCAAATTGCTGCCCAGTTTTGTGCTTGAAACCCAGGGCCCCGGTGGGGTAGGAACAGGAGGAAATCTGGTTTGTGGGGTTTGAAGACCGTGGGACAAGCACAGTATCTGTGCCGGAGTTCCTCAGGCTCAGTCTCTCATGGCTTCCCTTGGGTAGGGGAGAAAATTCCTTGACCCCTTGTGCTTCCCAGGTGAGGCAACACCCCTACCTGCTTTGTCTGGCCCTCTGTGGGCTGCACCCTGTCCAACCAGTCCCAATGAGATGAACCAGGTACCTCAGTTGGAAATACAGAAATCACACACCTTCTCCATCGATCTCACTGGGAGTTGCAGACCAGAGCTGTTCCTAATTGGCCATCTTGCCAGCCCCTCTGCTAAAGATGTTTAGCAGCTTAAGAAGCTTTGGGACTGAGACTATGAGATTTTCTAGATATAGGATCATAGCATCTGCTATCTAGCATAGTTTAACTTCCTCTGTTTCTATTTGAATGCTTTTTATTTCTTTCTCTTGCCTTATTGCACTAGCCAGGACTTCCAATACTATATTAAAAAGAAGTGGTGAGAAAGGGCATCCTTGTCGTGTGCCAGTTTTAACAGTGAATGCTTTCAGCTTTTGCCCTTTCCGTATGATGTCATCTGTGGGTTTGTGATGTATGGCTCTTATTATTTTGAGGTATGTTTTTTCAATACCTAGTGTATTGAGAGTTTTTAACATAAATGGTGTTCAATTTTATTGAAAGCTATTTCTGCATCTATTGAGATAATCATGTGGTTTTTGTCTTTAGTTCTCTATATATGATGAATCACATATTGATTTGTGTAAGTTGAACCAACCTTGCAACCCATGGATGAAGCCTACTTGATTATAGTGGAAAAGCTTTTTAATGTGCTGCTGGATTTTGTGTGCCAGTATTTTGTTGAGAATTTTTGCATCAATGTTCATCAAGAATATTAGCCTGAAGTTTTCTTTTTTTTGGTGTCCCTGCCAGGTTTTGGTACCACTATGGTGCTGGCCTCATAGAAAGAGTTAGGAAGAAGTCCCTCTGTTTCAATTCTTTGAAATAGTTTCAGTAGGAATTTCACCAGCTGTTCTTTGTAAATCTGGTATCATTCAGCTGTTAATCTTCCTGCTCCTGGGTTGTTTATTATTGGCAGACTATTTATCATTGCCTCAATTTCAGAGCCTGTTATTTGTCTTTGCAGGGGTTCAATTTCCTCCTAGTTTAGTCTTGGGAGGGTGTATGTGTCCAGGAATTTATACATTTTTACTAGATTTCCTATTTTATATTCATAGAGAGGTTTACAGTATTCTCTGATGGTTACTTTTATTTCTGTGGAGTCAGTGGTAATATCTCCCTTATTATTTCTGATTGTGTTTGTTTGAATTTTGTATCTTTTCTTCCTTATTAGTCTATCTAGTAGTATATCTATATCATTAGTTTTTTCAAAAAAAACAGCACCTGAATTTGTTGATATTTGAATGGTTTCTCTTGTCTCTATCTCTTTCAGTTCAGCTCTGATTCTGGTTATTTCTTGCCTTCTGCTAGCTCTAGAACTTCTTTGCTCTTGTTTCTCTAGTTATTATAGTTGTTGTGTTAGGTTGTCAACTTGAGATCTTTCTAGCTTTTTAATATAAGCATTTAGTGCTATAAATTTTCCTATTAACACTGCTTTAGCTGTGTCCCAGAGATTCTGGTATGTTTTATCTTTGTTCTCATGGGTTTCAAACAATTTCTTGATATATGCCTTAATTTCATTATTTATCCAAAAGTCATTCAGGAGGAGATTATTCAACTTCCATGTAACTGCATGGTTTTCAGTTAATTTTTTAGTCTTGAGTTCTAATTTGATTGTGCTGTGGTCTGTGACACAGTTTATTATTATTTCAGTTCTTTTGCATTTGCTGAGGAGTGTTTTACTTCAGACTATGTGACCAATTTAGAGAAAGTGGCATGTGGTGATGAGAAGAAAGTGTATTCTGCTGTTTTGGGATAGAGAGTTCTGTAAATATCTATCACATCCCTTTGATCCAGAGCAAAGTTCAGATCCTGAATATCTTTATTAATTTTCTGTCTCAGTGATCTGTCTAATATTATCAGTGGGGTGTTAAAGTTTCCCACTATTATTGTGTGGGGGTCTAAGTCTCTTGAAGACCTCTAGAAATGTGTTATATAAATCTGGTTGCTCCTGTGTTAGGTGCATATATATTTAGGTAGTTAGTTCTTGTGTAATTGAACACTTTGCCATTATATAATGCCTCTCTTTGTCTTTTTTTTATCTTTGTTTGTTTAAAGTCTGTTTTGTTGGAAACTAGGATTGTGACCCCTGCTTTTTTCTGTTTTCCATTTGCTTGGTAAAATTGCCTCCACTTCTTTATTTTGAGCCTATGTGTGTCATTGATTGTGAGATGGGAGTCTTGAAGACAGCATACCAATGGTTCTTGGTTCTTTATCCACTTGTCACTCTGTGTCTTAACTGGGGCATTTAGTCCATTTATATTTAAGGTTAGTATTGTTATATGTAGACTTGATCCTCTCATCTTGATGCTAGCTGGTTATTTTGAAGACTTGTTTATGTGGTTGATTGATTTATGATGTCATTGGTCTGTGTACTTCAGTGTGTTTTTGTAATGGCTGGTAATAATTTTTCTTTCCAAATTAGTGCTTTCTTCAGGAGCTCTTGAAAGGCAGATCTGGTGGCAATGAATTACCTCAGCATTTTCTTGTCTAAAAAGAATGCTATTTCTCCTTGGCTTAGGCTTAGTTTGGCAAGATATAAAATTCTGGGTTAAAATTTCTTTTCTTTAAGAATGTTAAATATTGCCCCACAATCTCTTTTGGCTTATAAGGTTTAAACTGAGAGGTCTGCTGTTAGTCTGATGGGCTTTCCTTTGAAGGTAACCTGGCCTTTCTCTCTGGCTGCCCTTAACATTTTTTTTTTTTTTCTCATTTCAACTTTGGAGAATCTGACGTTTATATGTCTTGGGTAGGATCTTTTTATGGTGTATTCTACTGGGGTTTTCCGCATTTTCTAAATTTGAATGTTGGCCTGTATATCAAAGTTGGGGATGTTCTCATGGGTGAGATTCTGAAATATGTTCTCCAAATTTGTTACCGTCTCCCCAACTCCTTCAGGCACACCAAACAGTTATAGATTTGGTCTCTTTACATAATCCCATTTTTCTCAGAGGTTTTTAAATTTCTTTTTAATCTTTTTTCTCTATTATTGTCTGCCTTTCTTACTTCAGAAAGTCAGTCTACAAGCTCCAAGATCCTTTCCTCTGCTTCATCTATTTCTTCTATTAATACTTGCAATTGCTTTATGAAATTCTTGTATTGTGTTTTTCAGCTATACCAGGTTGGTTTGGTTGTTCTCTATCCTGGCTAAGTTGTTTGTCAGCTCCTGCAATGTTTTATTATAATGTTTAGCTTTCTTGCATTGAGTTAGAACATGCTCTTTTAGCTCAGTGAAGTCCATTTATGTCCATATTGTGGGGCCTACTTCTGTTATTTCAGCTATCTCAACTTCAGCCCCATTCTGAATCCTTGCTGGAGAAGTAATGTGATCATTTGGAGAGGAGAGGGCACTTTGGCTTTTTGAGTTTTTAATATTCTTATGCTGATTCTTTCTTACTTTTGTGTGCCTATCTACCTTTAATCTTTGAGGTTGCTGACCTTTGAATGGGGGTTTTTGCTTGCTTGTTTTCTTTTTAACTGTTTGGCCATTTTTTGTAGAACTGCTACAGTTTGTGGGGCATCCTCCCCGGTTTCTAGTTCTCAGATTTTTCAGTATCTGTAAGCTCACCAGCAAAGGCTGTGAAACAACAAATATAGCAGCCCACTCTTTCCCCTGAGAGCTCCATCCCAGGGGAGGTGCAGACATGTTGCTGGTCCAAGCACATCTGTAGGAGGTGACTAGAGATCCTGGTTAGGACGTCTCACCCATTCAGAGGAACAGGAATGAAGACCCACTTAAAGAAGCAGTCTAGCCCCACTTTCACAGAGCAGCTATGCTGTACTGGGGTACCATTTCTGCCCCTCTCCATGTTGGGCTCCCCAAGGCCTGGAGGCTGAAACAACTAAGTTGCTGAAACAGCAAAGATGGTGGCCCACCCTTCTCTCTGGGAATTCTGTCACAAAAAGTTTTCAAGCCTCTGTTGGCCAGAAAATATCAGTGGGAGTAGCTGGAGGCCCTGGTTGAAAATTACCATTCAGAGAATAAGACTCTGATATGCAGGGTCCCACTTAAAAAAGCAGTCTGGTCACATTATGGTAGAGCCACTGTGCTGTGCTGTGCTGAGAGATTCCTTCTGTCCCTTGATTGTTTGCACTCTCTTAAGTCCACAGGCTGGAATGGCTGAGTTGTCCAAACACCACATGTGATGGCACACTCCTCCCAGTGGGCCCTGCATCCTAGGGAGAAATCAAAATTCTGTTTGCCAGGGAATATTGGTGGGGGCGGTGGCTGGCTAGAGGCCCTGATGGGAGGCCCCACCCTGAGTTGAAAACCGTGTCAGGGTTCCACTTAAAGAAGCAGCCTGGCCACATTTTGTAGAACCACTGTGCTGTGCTGGGGGCTTCCTTCCACCTACTGTCAGTTTTGTTTGGAGTTTCCTAAACCCACAGGCTGAAATGGCTGAGTCATCCAAACAGCAAATATGGCAGGCTGCCCCTACCTCCAGGAACTCTGTCCCATTTCAGGTAGGTGCAACGTTGTTGCTAGGGAGTGGCTGGAATTCCAAGCCAGTGGGTCTTATCCTGTGAAGTGCCATGAAAGTGGGGCCCACAGACTGATGCTGCTCAGCCCCATGGATTCATCTCCCTTCCTAGGGTTGTTTATTTAGGTCCAGACTCCCACATTTTCTGAGTTGCTCTCACCTTTGCCAGAGATCCCAAAGCCAGAGTATCTAAGGCTCTTGAGATTCTGTTTGTGCCTGAGCAGTTGCTCTGCCAAGACCATGCAGCTCTGTGTGTCAGACCAAAGGCCCTTGTGGAAGGGGTTCAGGAGAAAATCTCCTGACCTGAGGGTTTCAAAGATCCACAGGAGAAGTGTGGTTTTTCAGGGTCACACATTCACTCATCACTTCCCTGAGCACAGTAGGTTCCCTTGGCTCTGTGTCACTCCTGAGTGGTCAGTGGCCCTGCCTGCTTTCCTCCATTCTCCATGGGTTGAGCTGTTTCATTCATGAGTCCCAATGCAAATACCTGGGTGTTTCAGTTAAAGGTGCTGCATTTACTCTCCTCTTTTGTTTCTTTCCATGACATCATAGCTGCTTCTAGTCAGGCATCTTGACACCCTTCTCTGCTACAATATATTGGTAGATGGTTTTTATCCTGTAGGCTGCCTCATAGCCCAAGATGGCTGTAGGAGCACCAGTCTACACCAACAACCATGTGCATTTCAAAGAGCAAGGAGGAAGAAAGATGCAAAGTCAAAGTGCCTCACACAGCTGTGTTAGTTCCATCTAAGGAGTCTCCCCAAGGTTCCATCAATACTTCTGGTTACATCCAATTGTCCTGAACGGCCTCTAGTCATTGTTAGCTTCAATAGGGGTCAGGAACTATAACCTTTGTGTTGGTAACTTGCTGTTTGAATGAAACCAAATCTCTGATTTTAAGAGTGAAAGAAAAATTACAACTGTGGCAATGACCAGCGCTCTTCTGCTACACTAAATTCAAAGATAAAGAGAAGAAGATGGCGTTACATAAAGAGAAGAAGATGGCGTTATTCTCAGGTGAAGTGGGCATTTATTCTCTAAACAAAGCCTCTTTTGGTGTTTATTTTTAGATTAAATGGGGAAAAATCTTTGTTCTGACAAGCACTCCCTTTATGACCAAATGTTAGTCCAGCTTAACCAAACCCTCTTTTTGACTAAGCCAACCTTATCTTACTACTGTACCTTCTGATTTCAGAAGCTCATTTTCAGAAATCCTGATAAGATTGCTTAGTAAATATCCACACATTCTTTACATTGACTGCAGGTGCACACCTGTAGTCGGTATTTCTGCTAGTCTTGGCGAAACATTGCTGAGGTTACTTTCCTGATAGATAAATATGTTCTAGCACATTTATATTTCCCTGGGTTCACTAGAAAGACCAAGAGGTCAGGCCATAATTTGTAAACCTATTTAAGCCTAAACTAAAATATGAACACGTTCTAAGAATTTTTTAAAATAGCCTGTTTATTTGTAAACACTATTGAAAGAGTTAAAATGATTATTTAATTTCTAATTTGGACAAAATAAAACACCAAACACTGTTTTTTAATTAAGGTGGTAAGAAAAGTTTATTGATGTCTTTCAAACTTGGTCTTAAATTTACTTGTGTCTTAAAATGGAAACTTACTTTGAAAATTATATATTCTGGTAATAAGCTCACTGCCCATGCATGAAAAGTTATTAACTCTTCCCCAATGAGGAAGGAGCTTCTTAAATGGGGCTAAAATACTTGAAATAAATGGTTTCCAACAACTCCTGCAGCTTTGCCAAGTCCATGTCAAAAAATTACATGTATGAGTTTATTTACTGACCCCTAATTCTATTCCAGTACTGTGTATGTGTTGATCTTGTATCCTACAACTTTGCACAATTTGATTATTAGCGTTAACAGTTTTGTGATTATTAATTAGGATTTTAATTATATATATAAAATTCTAACATCTATATATAGAAATAAGCTTATTTCTTTTCCAATTGAAGTGTTGCTTTTCTTGCATTGCCCAATTATTCTGGTGTGATTTCTATTACAAAGTTGATCAGAAATGATGAATGCAAGTATCCTTGTCTTGTTCCCAATCACAGGCAGAAAGCTTTTAGTCTTTCATTATTGCATATAATGGAGTTTTGAGGTTTTTATATGTATTTTTTGTTATGTTGAGGAAGTTTTAGTCTATATCTAGTATACTAGATAAGTGTTCTTATCAAGAAAGAGTTTTGGATTATGTCAAATTTTTTTCTATCAATTGAGATGATTATGTTGTTTTCTAAAATTCATTCTATTGAGTGGGTGTATTGCATTGATTGATTTCAATTTTTGAGGAGTTTCAGAAAAATTGGAGTTACAACTTTAAATGTTTAAAACAATTCATGAGTGAAGCCACCTGGTTCTGGACTAGTTAGTATGTTTTTGATAGCTTTTATGCAGTCTTTTACTTGTTATAGGTTGGATTAGAAGTATTCAGAGAAATAGAAGCAATAGAATGAATGTCTACATCTATATCTATATCGTGTGTGTATGTGTGTGTGTGTATCAACATAGATGTTAAATATATAGAACAAGCCCTTTTGAGTTGCCATAGTGGTGTCTGGCCAACGGGCCTTCCTCAGGCATCTGTGGCCTCTGCTTTGGAGAAACTTCTGCTCTTCCACTCACCTCATTTAATGGTGGCCCTTGTTGGCAGCAGCAAGCTTCTGCCCCTCAGCAGAGGAAACAGAGTGTTATTCCATCAACACCTTTTTGCCAATCTCCTGTGTGGAGCTTTGCAATGACAGTAACTTGCTGAAAGGTCTGGAAGCCTCAGAGCTGTTCCTGGCCATCACTGCTGCCCCTTACATCCCATGCAACCTTCTGCTCCCCATATCAGACACAGAATTATGTCTGCACAGACCTCCAGCCTGGGATGGCACCAGATAACAGCTCTAGAGCTCAGAACAGTCATTGGAGTGTATGGGTAGTACACCAGCACTTGCCTCCCTACCTTGCCAGCCCTAACCTGGTGTGTAAACACAATGAGCCCACCAGGATTCTAACCTCCCAACAATCTGATCCTGTTCAGAATGGGCCAGCCCAATCTGGATACAGAAAAATACATATATATGTATAAATATGTGTGTGGTGAGGTATAATTTGTAGAATTATGTTATCCATAATTCTAAAGCAACAATATTGGAAAATTGTACTTTAAGAAATGTAGAAACAATATTAAGTATAACAATGTCAAACTGCGTTAATCTTAATGTCTATTTTATCTAACATATTACCATCTTTATAATTAATTTGTTAAAGTTACATAAAATGTATTTTTAATTTTTATACATTAATATTTATCTTTTAGTTTTGCATCTTGTAAAAATATCCAATTGAGTAAAGTTAAACAATATTTGACTTTAACAGGAAAAATGAAGCTATATGTTTAATATTATAATGGATATATTTTGAATTGGATTTACCAACCCGTGTGTTTTTCAGAAGACCTATTTTCTGATTCTTTCTATTTTAATTTCTTCTGTTAAAATTGTTTAGAAATCTATAACTTACTCTATATTTTGGAGATTGTATACCATTATGTTTCAGTTTTTAACCTAGAAGTTACAGCAGGCTTTTAAAAATTGATCACAGTGTAAAGATATTTAATACCTTCAACCTCCACTTTTACATCTTAAGACATTAAATTACTAATTTATTCACACTCTCCAAACTATTAGTTGATGATATGTATTTTTTACAAATTCTGGGATGCTTCCAGAAGTGCACAAGTGAATTAAATTTTAAAACCTGAACACATCTCTGAATGTAGTTCTTAGATTAGAAAACAGAGGCTTGGAGCGGTGACTCATGCCTGTAATACCAGCACTTTGGGAGGCGGAGGCCCGCAGATCACTTGAGCTCCGGAGTTCCAGACAAACTTGGCCAACGTGTCATAAACCCATCTCTACTAAAAATACAGAAATTAGCCGAGGTTGGTGGCAAGCACCTGTAGTCCCAGCTACTCGGGAGACTGAGGCATGAGAATCGCTTGAACCCGGGATGTGGAGGTTGCAGTGAACCGAGTTCACGTCACTACACTCCAGCCCGAGTGACAGGGCAAGACGCTCTCTCGAAAAGAAAAGATGAAAAGAAAAGAAAAGAAAAGAAAAGAAATAAAAGAGAAAGGAAAGGAAAGAAAAGGAAACAGAACATTGTCAAACCACCAGTGAGCTCCTTGTGCCCTTCTCAGGCAAAAGTCCTAGGAGAAACCACTAGCCTGACTTCTAACAGTATAGGTCACCTGTATTTCAACTGCTTTGTAGTTTACATACGTGAAATCATGGATTATTTTGTATGCAGATTTTAAATTCTATGTTTAATAAAATTAGTATTATTGCATGTTGTTGTGGCTCATTAAATTGGTGATCATATTCCATTATTTTACCATCAAACAATTAATTTAATCATTCAACTTCAAAGACTCATGTGAGTAGTATTTATTTTGGAACTATTAGGAATAATAATTGTGTGTAAATTATACAGTGTGCTTCAATGACTTATGAGCAAATTTCTGTGGGCTATATACCCAGTAATCAAGTCATTGGGTCATATGTTTACATTTGTTAAACTTTGAAAGGCAGTGCAAGTTTCAAAAATGCACAAATGTTTACACCACAAGCAGTGTATATGATGTTTGACTTATTCACACCATTGTTAACTATTGATATTTCTTTTCATTTTTATTTTAGCCTTTTGGTTGGTATGTGGATTGTAATAGGTAACAACTTTACTTGAATGTTCTTAGTTTCTACGGGTTGACTATCTTTTCACCTGTTTATTAGTCATTACATATCTTCTGTTGATTTTACTTATTTGTTTTTATTGTGTTTTCCATTATTTTCTTATCAATTAGTAGAAGTTACATGTGCTGGATACTAGATTTTTTCTCATAATTACATACACATGCGTTTGTGTATTTTTGTCTCATTTTTACTGTCTATTCATTGATCATCTAGGCATCCTTGATGAGAATGACCTCTTAACTTTAATATATAATTAAATTTTGCCATTATCTCTTTTATAGTAAAATGTTTTTCCTGATGAAGAAATATTTTGTTATTATAAAAATGGAGAGGTCTTATTTCTTTGTTTTATTCTAATAAAATCATTTTTATTGTGGTAAAAGCACATAACATAAAATTTACCATTTTAATCATTCTCATTGTACTATTCAATAGCAGTAAGTACATTCATAATGTTATACAATGTTCACCACTATGCATTTCCAAACTTTTTATCATTCCAAACAGTCCATTAAGCAGCATTTTTCAATTTCACCCTCCTTTCAGCCATTAGTATTCCCTGTTCTACTTTCTCTATCTTTGAACTTTCTAAGTATGTATCTCATATTAGTGGAATTATCCAATGTTTATCCTTTTGTACATGGCTTACTTTACATAATATAATGTCTTCAAGGTTCATCCGTATTGTAGCATGTATCAGCATTATATTTTTTTGAGACAGTCTCATTCTGTCACCCAGGCTGGAATCATCACTAACTGAAGCCTCAACCTACCCGGGCTCAGGAGATTCTTCTGTCTCGGGTGATCCTCCCCTGTGGTTAGGACTACAGGCACACACCATCAAGCTAAGCAAAGTTTTGTATTTTTTGTAGAGATGGGATTTTGCTGTGTTGCCCAGGCTGGTCTCAAATTCCTAGACTCAAGAGATCCTCTTACCTTGGCCTCCCAAGTTTCTAGGACAAGAAGCATGAGACACCATGCCCATCAGCATTGTATTTGTTTTAAGGCTAAATAATATTCCATTCTGTGTATATACCATATTTTCTTTATCTGTTTATCTCTTAGACGATATCTGGGTTTGTTTCCACATTTTGTGCTGTAAATGATGCTGTTATAAAGGCTGGTGTGAAAGTATCAGCTTAAGTCTCTGCTTTCAATTATTTTGGATAGACACCTGTGGTGAAATTGCTGGAACACATTGTACTTCTATTTAGAACTTTCTGGTAAATTGCCAAACAATTTTCCACAGTTGAGAATCCATTTTATATTCTCACTAGTAATGCACCAGGGTTCCACTTCCTCCACATCCTATCCAATAGTTACTTTTCATTTTTGTTGTTTTGGGTTTTTTTATATAGCCAGCCTAATAGGTGTAAAGTGGCGTTTCATTGTGGTTTTGATTTGTATTTCTGTAATGACAGGTAATGCTGCACATTTTTCCTTATACTTATTGACCCAATGTAGATTCAAATCCTCTTCCCTTTTATAAATGCTGTTGTTATTTTATTGTTGAGTTTTAGGAGTTGTTTATATCCTCTGCTTATACCTTATGTACCTAATCAGATACATGATATGCAAATCTTTTTTCCCATTCAGTGGCTGTCTTTTCACTCTGCTTTTCTTGTTTTTTGATACAGAAAAGTTTCACATTTTGATTAAGTCCAATGTATCTGCTTATTTTGTTGCATTTGCTTTTGTTGTCACAGTCAAGAAACCATCACCAAATTTAATGTCATGCGATTTTTGCTTATGCTTTTTTCTAAAAGTTTTCAAAGTTTTAATGTTTTTTACTTTTATTTTAGGTTCAGGGTTACATGTGAAGGTTTGTTACATAGGTAAACATGTGTCACAGGGGTTTGCTGTACAGATTATTTCATCACCCATGTATTAAGCCCAATACCCAAAAATAGTTATCTTTTCTGCTTATCTCCCTTCTTCCACCCTCTACCCTTAAATGGGCCCCAGTGTCTGCTGTTTCCTTCTTTGTGTTCATAAGTTTTTATCATTTAACTCCCACTTGTAAGTGAGGACATGCAATATTTGGTTTTCTGTTCCTCAGTTAGTTTGCTGAAGATAATAGCCTCCAGCTCCATCCGTGTTCCCACAAAAAACAAAATCTTATTCTTTTTTTATGGTTGCATAGTGGTGTATATGTTCCACATTTTCTTTATCCAATCTGTCATTGGTGGCATTTAGGTTGACCATGTCTTTGCTATTGTGAATAGTGCTGCAATGAACATTTTGTATGCATGGGTCTTTATGGTAGAATAACTTATATTCCTCTGGGTGTATATACAGTAATGGGAAGGCTAGTAGAACTATCAAATGGTAGTTCTGCTTTTAGCTCTTTGAGGAATCACCTAACTGCTTTTCACAATGGTTGAACTAATTTACACTTCCTCTAACAGTGTATAAGAGTTGCCTTTTCTCCACAGAATTTATTCTCCAGCAGAATTTATTTTTTGACCCTTTAATTATAGCCATTCTGACTGGTATGAGGTGGAATCTCGTGGTTTTGATTTTCATTTCTCTAATGATCAGTGATGTTGAGCTTTCTTTGGTATGCTTGTTGACCGCATGTACACCTTCTTTTAAGAAGTGTCTGTTCATGTTTTTTTGCCCACTTTTTAATGGAGTTGTTTGTTTTTCTCTTGTCATTGCCAGGGACGCAGCTGCTGGGTGGGGGCTTACCCAGTGGCCGTGTGTATTGTGTGTGTTGCGCATGTTGGGTTCTGTGCTGTGGGCGGTGTGCACACCCATGTGGTGAAACTTTCCAACCCCTCTGAGAGTCTGGTCTCCTTACTCTCCCACTGGCTAGCCGGAGGCAACCCCTCTGGGGATGTGCTGCGCCAGGAGGGCCTCCCTGTGTTGGGCAGCCCTCACCAAGAAACCTTGTACAATTCTTAGTGTTGGATCACTCAGCTCGTGCATTGATGAAGAACGCAGCCAGCTGTGAGAATTAATGTGAATTACAGGACACACTGATTATCCCTTCCAATGCGCTTGCAGCTCCCTGTTTCTCCCAGGGCTATGCCTGTCTAAGTCGTCACTTGCTGATCAGTCACCACCAGGGGTGCTTCTGGCCTCCCGGGAGTTCATGGCAGGGGGTTCCCTGGCAGGGCCCGTTGGGCCCTCTGTCCGCCCAAGTGCAGACCTGGTGGTGCCCGCCTCCTCTTCCATCCACACCTTTCCCTCCCCAACCCTCCATGCAAGCCCTTGGAGGGACAACGTGGTAGGGGAAGGGGCCTTGGTTAGGAGGGAGCCCACTGCCTGTGAGAGGGAATGAAAAGAGAGCCAGCTGTGGCCAAGTTCCTGTGGCTGCCACAGTCTGGGGTCTTCTCGGGAGCTCCCTTGTGCTGCAAGTGGTCCAGGGTTCGCCTGGGCCTGGGTAAAATGTTCTGTGCTGTCGTGCACTAGTTGGTGGGGATGGGGGATGATTGTGGGGGTGGAAAGTGAGATTGCTTCCTGGTCACCACAGTTCACCACCCGCCTCCAGTGGCAGCCTGCTGTCCCACCTTACTGCTGCTTCTCCCTGCACCCTCCCCTCTCCCGCCCAGCCTGCTGTGCGCTCCCGGGGCCAGAAGTCTCTCCCGAGTGAACTTCCGGTCGGGGTCGGGGCCCAGCCACGTGCTTGACCCTGCCCCCAGCGGTGACCCATGGGAATCTGTGGCGCTGTCCGCCATTGTGTGCTTGCCTCTGGTTCATCGCTGTGCCCTGCCTTGTGGCCCCCCTGAGCTTCCGCACTGGGGCAGGGTGGAGCCACATTCTCAGCCCCGGTCCTCTGGATGTTCAGGGCACTGTGTCTCCCCTGCCCCCAGTTCTTGCTCCTCCCTTCCATGGTCCAGCTCTGGTGCCATCAGCCGCGGCTCTTCTCTCTCACCCCGGGTTCCCTCCCTGGGCCCATCTCCCGACGGAGTGCCCAGTCTCGCGTCCTCTTTTCCCACCGTTCCTTCCTCCCCTCCTAGACGTGACCTCAGTCTAGACTTGGCGACCCACTGAATTTAAGCATATTAGTCAGTGGAAGAAAAAAACTAACCAAGATTCCTTTAGTAAATGTGAGTCAACCAGGAGCCCAGTGCCAAATCCCTGCCGCTTGATGGGATGTGGGAAATGTGGCGGTATGAAAGACTCACTCCCCAGCGCCACTTGTGGGGGCCCATGTCCTTCTGATTGAGGTCCAGCCAGCCTGTAGACGGTGTGAGGTTATTAGCAGCCCTCAGCTGCCAGGCCTGGGTCTTCCCAGAGTCGAGTTGCTTGGGAATGCAACCTAAGGAGGGTGGTAAACTCTATCTAAGGTTAAATACTGGCACGAGACCACAATTGTCAAGTACTGTAAGAGAAAGCTGAAAAGAACTTTGAAGACGCAGTTCAAGAGGACGTGAAACAGTTAAGACTTAAATGAGTAGGGTCCCTGCAGTTTGATGGAGGATTCAAACCGGCAGCGGGTGGGGCTGTGCCAGTGGTCTGGCGGATCTTTCCTACCTCCCGTTCCTCCCAAATCCTCCAATCACCGTCCCTCCCCGGCCACCCCTCCTCCTCCTTAGAGGTGGTAGGTCCCAGCCTGTGCGGGGGGGGGGGGGGGGGGGGGGGGGGGGTGTGTGTGAATGGGTGGGCTGGTGGAGAGAGTTGGTGGGGGACTGTCCCCCAGTCGGCGACTGACCACCACTGGGTGCATTTCCACAGTGGTGCTGTGCCGTGACTGACTTTGGTACGACTGGGAAGGCCGGGCAGGGAAGGTGGCTTAGGGGGCCCTGTTCTCCCCGTCCCTCGGGAGAGGGGGTGGGGCGGGCTCTCCCGAGTGTTAACACACCCCCAGCAGCAGCACTCCCTGAATCCCATGGATGAGAGAGTGAGACCCGTTGCCGTGCTCGCCCCTTTCTGGCACCCACTCTAATGGGGGCTACCCATGAAGGGTTCCCCAGTGGGGGTGTGACAGCGTCCCTCTAGGGGGCTGGGTCACTCCTCCCACGGTATAACTGCTCTTCTGCCCCTTCCCTGCCCCCAGCGAGGAGGCCGCATAGGAGGGGGTGGGGCTGACCGTGGTGTGCCCCAGGCTGGTTGTCCTGTCGGACCTGCGAGGTCTCTTCCACCATGCACTCCTCCCAAAAGAACAACGGAACGAGTTGGAATCCCGAGGCCTCTCCAGTTTGCCAAGGGTGTATCACCGGCCAGTCTTGTCGGTCGCGCTGCAGAGGTGGAGCAAGGGAACATGTTGTTAGGCACCAAGAGATGATGAACTATGCCTGGGCAGCAGGAAGCCAGAAGAAACGCTGGTGGAGGTCTGTAGCAGTCCTGACGTGTAAATCGGTCGTCTGATCTGGGTATGGGGCAAAAGACTAATGGAAACATCTAGTAGATGGTTCCCTTTGAAGTAATTCCTAAGGATAGCTGGCGCTTTGGCAAAAACCCCATGCCACGCAGTTATCCGGCAAAGCGAATTGATTAGTCTTGGGGCGGAAACAATCTGAACCTATTCTCAAACTTTAAATGGGTAAGAAGCCCGGTTTGCTGGTGTGGAGCCGGTCATGGAATGCTGGTGCCTAGAGGGCCACTTTTGGTCAGCAGAACTGGTGCTATGGGATGAACTCAACATGGTGTTAAGGTGCCTGATGCTGATGTTCATCATACCCCAGAAAACAGTGGACAGCAGGACAGTGGCCATGGAAGTCAGAATACACTAAGGAGTGTTTAACAACGAATCAACTAGCCCTGAAAAATGAATGGTACTGAAGCATTGGACCCATATCCGGCCGTTGCCAATGGTTAAGAGTGGACGGGAGTGGTGAGGGTTGTTGCCCTCGCTGGAGCCCTGCGGATGCTATGCTACTATGAGTAGGAGGGCCTCTGTGGCGAGACTTGAAGCCTAGGGCCTGAGCCTGGGTTGAGCTGCCTCAGGTGCAGATCTTGGTGGTAGTAGCAAATATTCAAATGAGAACTTTGAAGGATGAAGTGGAGAAGGATTCCAATTGAACATGGGTCAGTCCGTCGGGAGAAATGGGCATGTGCCCTTCCCAAGGGATGGATGATGACTTCCGTTGCCCTCACCGATGGAAAGGGAGTCAAGTTCAGATTTCTGAATCCAGAGTGACAGAGATGGGCGCCAGTGAGGGGTACAGGGAGGTAATGCAACTGATCCTGGAGAAGCTGGTGGGAGTCCAGGGGAGAGTTCTTTTGTGAAGGGCAGGGCACCCTGGAATGGGCTTGCCCTGAGAGGGGCCTGTGCGTTGGAAAGCAAGGTGGTTTAGGCCCTTGAAAATCTAGGGGAGAGGGTATAAATCTCACACCGGGCTGTAACCATATCCACAGCAGATCTCCAAGGTGAACACCGTCTGGCATGTTGGAACAATGTAGGTAAGGGAAATTGGCAAGCGGGATCGGTAAATTCAGGACAAGGATTTGTTTGCTCCCAGGGCTTCACTGGTCCTGCTGGGGTGTGAAGCGGGGATGGGTGCAGCCCTTGGCTGGATGAGGCAGTGCTGCTCCTCCTCAGCACTAGGGGCACCCCTCTGCAGCCATCCCCCACCCCACCCCGCCTATCTGCCTCTCCCCCATCCCTCCCCCTTGCTATTGACAGTGCCTAGCAGCCAACTTAGAATTGGTACAGACCAGGGGAATCCGACTATTTAAAACAAAGCATGATGAAGGCCAGTGGTGGCTGTTGACACTATGTGAATTCCGCCCAGTGCTCTGAATGTCAAAGTGAAGAAATTCAGTGAAGCCACTGGTAAAGGACAGCAGTAACTATGACTTTCTTAAGGTGTAGTCAAATGCTTCCTCATCTAATTAGTGAGGCGTATGAATGGATGAACGAGATTCTCACTGTCCCTACCTACTATCCAGTGAAACCACAGCCAAAGGAATGCGTTTGACTGAATCAGCAGGGAAAGAAGACCCTGTTGAGACTGACTCCAGTCTGGCACGGTGAAGAGACATGAGAGGTGCAGAATAAGTGAAAAGCCCCCAGCAGCCTTCTGTCACTGTGAGGGGATGGGGTGGGGTCCACCCGCCTTGTGGGCTGCAGGTGAAATGCCACTACCCTGATCATTTTTTCACTGACCTGGTGAGGGGGAAGGGGATGAGCTACAAGGAACTCTCGCTTTTGGCGCCAAGCACTTGGCCACGTGCTGGCTTGGTGTGACCTGCTCCAGGAATAGTATCAGGTGCAGAGTTGGACTGGGGCGGTACACCTGTTGAATGGTAATGCAGGTGTATGAAGGTGAGTACAGGGAATACAGAAACCTCCCGTGGAACCGAAGGGCAGAAGCTCGCTTGCTCTTGATTTTCAGTACAAATACAGATGAGAAAGTCAGAGCCTCACCATTCTTCTAAACTTTGGGTTTTAAGCAGGGCATGTCAAAAAAGATACCACAGGGATGACTGCTTTGTAGCGGCCAAGAGTTCATAGCGACATCCCTTTTTGATCCCTCAATGTTGGTTCTTCCTATTGTGAAGCAGAATTCACCAAGCATTGGATGGTTCATCCAATAATAGGGAACCTGAGCTGGGTTTAGAACATCATGAGACAGGATAGTTTTACACAAGGTTCTTTTAGACAAGGGTCTTCCCATCTTGGCCTCACAAGTACCTGGGACTACTGGGACCTTCTTTTTCTTTTTCTTTTCTAACCACAATTTCAGTTTGTTTCCACAATACTTAGAGTAACTTGCTATAATTTTTCTTTGTTCTTTTCTCTCTCTATTCTCATATGCTCCTTCTTACACGCTGAAGTTGACCTTTGGTTTATTTTTTGTCACAATTCACACTGGTTGTAACAAACACACACACATACAGAGAAGTTCTTAATTGTGATATTAATTACCTTTTATTATTGTTCACTCCCACTTAATTATTTCATCTTTAACATTGTTGTTATTTGTTTGATATTGTTACTACTTACTGTTGGTTTATTTATTTTGATACAGTTGTTGGCCACAAGACTTGGACTTAGCCACCAGCTTTACATGATTAAGGTCAGCCAGATGGCTCTTGCCTTGCCATGTCTAAGGTCAGCCAGATGGCTCTTGCCTCCTATGCATTAGGTCAACATGATGGCTCTCACCTTGCCATGTCTGCGGTGGTCAAGATGGCTCTTGCCATGTCATGTCTAAGGTCGACAAGACGACTTTTGCATTACCATGTCTGAGGTCTTCCTGATGCCTCTCACCTTGCCATGCCTGAGGTCGATGAGATGACTCTCACCTTGCCATGTTTGAGGTTGACCACGTGGTTTTCACCTTGACATGTTTCAGGTATACCAGATGGCTCTTGCCTTGCCATTTCTAAGGTTGACAATATGGCTCTCACCTTCTCATGTTTGATGTCAACCAGATGGTTCTTGCCTTGCCATGTCCGAGGCTGACTAGATGGCTCTCACCTTGCCATGTATGAGGCCAACCAGATGCCTCTCTGACATGTCTGAGGTTGACCAGATGGCTCTCGCCTTTTCACATCTGAGGTTGACCAGATGGTTCTCCTCTTGCCATGTCTGTGGTTGACCAGAAGGCTCTCACCTGGTCATGTGTGAAGTTGACCAGAATGCTCCCATCTTTCCATGTCTAAGGTCAACGAGATGGTGGTTGTCTTGCCATGTGTGAGGATGACCAGATGGCTCTTACCTTGCCATGTCTAAGGAGGACCAGATGGTTCTCCTTTTGCCATGTCTGAGGTCGACCCTGACATTGCTATTTCTCAGGTTGACCAGGTTGTTCTTGCCTTCCCCTGTCTCAGGTTGACAAAATGGCTCCTATGTTACCATGTCTGAGGTTGACTATACTGCTTTCACCTTGCCATGTATGAGTTTGACTGGATGGCTCTCACCTTGCCATGTCTGAGGACAATGAGATGGCTCTCACCTCGCCATGTTTAAGGTGACCAGATGGCTCGCACTAGTGCAATACTGTTCAGGTCCAGCAGAGGGATGCAATCATGATTCACTGTGGCCTAGATCTTTAGGGTCTCACTGAGGTGATCTTCCCATCTGAGACTCCCAAGTACCCGGGACGACATGAACCTTCTTCCTTTTTTTTTTTTTTTTTTTTCCTAAGCCCAATTTCAGTTTGTTTCCATAATACTTAGAATGACTTCCTGTTGTTTTTCAACTTCCTTCTTTTCTCTCTGTATTCTCATATGCTGCTTCCTGCATGTGAAGTTGACCATTTGGTTTATTTTTTGCCACAGTTCACCCTGGTTGTGACAGAGAGAGAGAGAGAGAGACAGAGAGAGAGAAAGACCTTTTATTATTGTTCACTCCTACTTATTTATTTGGTTTTTACTATTGTTTGTTATTATTTGTTATTGTTATATATTTACTGTTTTTTTTTTTTTAATTTATTTTGAGACAGATGTCAGCTGTGAGAGTTGGATCTAGCCCCTAGCTTGCCTTGTCTAATATCGACCATATGCCTCTTGCCTTGCTATGTCTTAGGTGGACCAGATGTCTCTTTCCTTGCCATGTCTAAGGTCAACCAGATGGTTCTCGCCTTGCCATATCTGATGTCAACCAGATGGCCCTCGCCTTGCCATGTCTAAACTGGACCTTGTGTCTCTCACCCATGGCTCTCACATTGCCATGTCTAAGGTTGACCAGATGGCTCGCACCAGGGTCAGTAGTCTTCAGGTCCAGCAGATATACTGCTTCCTTGATCTTCCCAGTCTCACCCAGGTCATCTTCCCATATTGGCCTCCTGACTACCTGGGACTACTCAGACCTTCTTCCTCTGTATTTTCTCTAACACCAATTTCAGTTTGTTTCCACAATACTTAAGGTGAATTGCTGTTGTTTTTCTTCCTGTTCTTTTCTCTCTATATTCTTATATGCTCCTTCCTGCAAAGTAAAGTTGACCTTTTGGTTTATATTTTGTCACACTTCAACCTGGGTTTGACAAATAAGAGAGAGAAAGAGAGAGAGAAAAAAAGAATGAGAGAGAGAGAGAGAGATGAGTTCTTAATTTTAATATTAATTACATTTTACCATTTTTCTCTCCCACTTATTTATGTATTAGTCTTTAATATTGTTATTATATCATTTTTATTGTTATATATTTACTGTTTTTTATTAATTTTGAGAAAGATGTTGCTGGAAGTGTTGGACTTAGCCACCAGCTTGCCATGTCTAAGGTCGACAAGATGGTTCTCACCTTCCCATGTCTGAAGTCAACCAGGTGGTTCTCCCCTTGCCATGCCTGAGGTAGACAAGATGGCTGTCATCTTACCATGTCTGAGGTCAACCAGATGGCTCTCCCCTTGTTATGTCTGAGGTCGACCTTGTTATGTCTGAGATTATGTCAAGGTTCTTGCCTTGCCATGTCTAAGGTTGATAACAGGGCCCTCACCTTGCCGTGTCTGAGGTGGACAAATGGCTCTTCCCTTTTCATGTCTAAGATCGACCAAATGGCTCACACTGGTGGCAGTACTATTCAAGTCCAACAGAGAGATAGGATCGTCATTCACTGCAGTCTTGATCTTTCCAGTTTTGCCTAGGAGATCTTCCTATCTTGGCCAGAAGCATTAGAAAGAGTCCCCAGTTTGCATGCCTAAGATCAACCAGATGGCTCTCACCTTCCCATGTCTAAGGTCGACCAGATAGATGGCTGTCACCTTGCTATGTCTGAGGTTGGACAGAAGTTTCTTGCCTTCCCATGTCTAAGGTCATTCAGGTGGCTTTCATTGGTGGCAGGATCATTCATGTCCATCAGAAAGATGCGATTATGATTCACTGTGGCCTTGATCTCCCTGGTCTCACCTGGCTGGTCTTTCCAATTGGGCCACCCAAGTACCTGAGAATACTCCGACCTTCTTCCTGTGTTGTTTTTCTAACCCCAATTTCAGTTTATTTCCACAATATTTAGTGTGACTTGCTGTTGTTTTCCTTCATCGTTCTTTTCTCTCTCTATTCTCCTATGCTTTTTCCATGCTGAAGTTGACGTTCTCATTTATTTTTGGTCACATCGCAGCCTGAATGTGACAAATGGAAAGAGAGAGAGATATCTCAATTGTGATATTATTTTTTATGATTGTTCACTCCCACTTATTTATATATTTGGTCTTTAATATTGCTTGTTATTATTTCTTTGTTATATACAGATATAAGATACGTAGATAGATAAATATATTCAAACACATGGGGTTATATAAACATATCTATGTATAGCCTATCTATGAGTTCATCTTGTAAAAAAAGTCCCAAAATATAAGTAAATATAACTAAATCAAATACAAGTAAACCAGTCCCAAAATGTAAGTAAATCAGTCCTACACAGCCCCCTCAGGATAGCTGAATACAATCAGCAAATTAGCTCAGTCCATGTATTTCCAATTAGTAAACTACCTCAGCCCACGTGATTCCAACCAGCCAATTAGCTCAGCCCAGATGATTTCAACCAGCACATTTGCTTTGTTCACATGGATTCAATCAGCCAATGATGTATGTGGTGACTAAGTATTCATCAACGCAAGCCCAGGAAGGTAGATGTGAGTGGCACATGCATACAAGAAGAAGAAAATAAGTGTTCTTAAATTCTAATGTGGACAGAAAGTATTACATGGGTTTACTGTCAGCTCACTTCCCAGTTCTTGACCCTAAAGATGAAGCATTGCTTATGTTTATACAAAAACGTTTTATAACTATGCTCCATTATGGCATTCTACTGAGCGAAAGAGAAGAGAATTCTACATATGCATTCTTAGAATATGCTATGAGATTGAAAATGTCTTTTGGAGTACAATTTTTTGTAGACATAAATAATTACATAGACATATTTATATAATTCTGTGAGTGTTTTTGTATCTGCCTATGTATGTCTGTATACAGATGTATTAATCTTTGTATCTATATTTATACAGTATAAATTTATAGAAAGTGTAAGTATTGATAGGTATTGATACTAACAGGAATGGAAGAAACTTACATACAAGTATAAACTTTTTTGGCTTATAAAGTGTATCTACAAGAGTAAAAAAATAAAGATAATAGTCTTGCAAACATTCTGCTACATTTATCATATACAAAGAAAGCAATGGTCTTTGTTGCTCGCTTCTGAGAGATGAAAATGTCATTCATTGCCATTTCCAGTTTGACTTTTTGCTTTATCTTGTACATAGGGACAGAGTTGAACCAGCCCCAGTCCAAAGGTCCTCACCTCAATTTGAGAATACTGATTATTTCTCATTATGGCTTCAGTCAAGACAGGGGCTCTTTTTGTTTTTTCCAACGTATGTGTGATGTAAAAGTACACTTTTGTCTTATCATCTCTGAGGCTGAAGTAGGGTTTTTGTGTAAGAGAGAGAAAGTTTAGGTCACATTTTAGAAGATAGATTGTGAAACTGAAAGCAAATATAATGGTACATGGTATCCGGCCACATTTTAATCAGGAAATAGTGAACATTCACTGAAGTGCCAAAGGTAATTCTTATTGGCTAGGCCAAAGCTTCTTTGTGAGGAAAGCTAGGTGACTGGTGTAGAGCATTTCTAGATATTTCTAGCTGGATGTACAGAACCACTTTGGGTTGGCTTAATGAGACCCAGTATGAAAAACCTCCATGTGCCAGGTAACAAAAAACATTTTCACATTTATTTTTAAAACATGATGTGATGAGTAGCTTGAATTGAATAAATCATCACTGAACTAATTGGTTGATTGCATTCAAATGGCCTGAGAAAAATGAATATAACCTCTGACCATACTTACTTTGTGATCATTTTTCTACATACATATATATTGATATAAGTGAGGAAATATATATATATATATGCACACACAGTGTGGACCCCATGAATATGGCTATTTAATGTCCATTTGTGCATGTGTCTAGTCAAACAGATCAGAAAATTCTAGATCAGAAGTCATCTTCATTCACGAGCACATCTTCATTCACTAGTTTCCTTAGCACAGTTCAGGGTTATCTTTCACTGTGAGATGGTATGGAGCTATACAGGTGAGAAGTAAGTCTTCATCTGTGTTTCTAAGATAGGCTGGGAAGTTGACAATGTCTCCTGATGAACATCTTTTGCATATACAATTATTTACATAGATAAACTCATATAATCCTGTAGGTACATGTTTATCTACTTATATATATGTAAGAAACATGGCTGTGCTGTAACCAAGCAGGCATAGGGCAGCAGGCATAGGCTGAGGTAAACAGCCTGGATGACTCAGCAGGTTTGTGGCACAGGTGCACAGTCTTGTATAATCGTAGCCATGTAGACATAACACAGAGAAGCTCCCCACCTGGCTCTCAGCCACTGTTGTTTGTGTAGTGTATAAATATAACACTGACCCTGTGAAGGGGCTGCTGAATAAAGCCATGTCTCATTTACCTGCTGTCTCTCGAGTGTTCTTCCAGCTCCCTGCCCCATGTCCACCCCTCCCCTCAGCCCTCAACTGGGGCTGAAACCTGCCCCTGAGCATGACATTTGGTGTGGTCATTGGCCACACCAAAGTGAGTGGGTCTTCAGCCCCTGAGGCTGCCATGTTGGCTATGTGGCCGCAGCATGGGCTCTGGTACCCAGTGGCTGAGGTGCTGCTTGGATGGGCCACAGTAGAAATGTGGGAGGCAGTGGACAGTTCTTCTGCAAGTGTGGAGAAGGCACTGAAGCAGCTGGAAGTCATAGCACCAAGAAGAAATGCACCTTCACCAGCAGTCGGATGGGCATTTCTGACTGCACTACGTGAAGTACATCCTCAGTCCCTTTGGGACACTGTGCAGGTAAAGGACCTTCAGACACAAGTTGAGCACCTGGGGGCCCAAATGCACAGCTTGGAGCAAAACCTGGAGGTGAAATCAGGGCACTTAGAGGTTCAGATAAATAGCTTGGAGCAGGAGTTGGAAACAGCTGTCAGCGCAACCTTGAACCCATCCTCCAGGCCACACACTCCTGCTGGGTCTGATGCTGAGGAGGAGGAGGCTCCTCTGCTGCAAGGTTGTCCTGTGATCTGACAGAAGGTAGAACATGAGCAGCCAGTGGGACCCTAGGAAAGAGCCCCTGGACCCCTCAGAGCGGCGAAACACACCTCTTATAGTGCTTATACCCTCATTGAGTTATGGGAGTCAGGTAAGCAATGCAAGCAGCATCCAGGGGAGCCCCTCCCAGCCTGGTTACTCCATCTTTGGGATGAGGGGGATGACAGCATTTCTTGCTCCACCTCCAAGATAGATAAGCTGGCTTCTCTCACAGCTCACCTCTCTCTTCATCAGCGGCTGCAACTGTGCTGATGGTTGACACAAGGGCAAAGTGACCACACATTAATCAAGTGGCTGATGGCAGCCATATGAACTGTTTGGGATGATGCTGGGGGGACACTAGGAATTGTTAGTAAATGGCAATCATAAACTGATTTGGTGCAGGTACTCTGGGAGGTGGGTATGCGGCAGGCTATGTTTGATCTGAATACCCGGGGTCAGATGATGAATGCTTTATATCCACTTGAGGGATCTTGTGCTGGATCTCTGTGGAGGCAACTGTCCCCAGAGCAGCAATTCTGGAAAATGCTTAAGAGGGGCAAAATGCTGTTGCTCAACCCAGCTCTGCCTAGACACTTTAACTCAAAGACTATTTGCAGATGAGCAAAGATATAGGACTTTCCTGTTTAATTAATTAGGGAACTGGCAGAGGCGCTTGGCTTGGGGATGAAATGGGGAACTGGATGATCGAAGGCAGCATGTGGAACTGGCAATAAACTAGTCCCCCACCAATGTACAGCAGGTCTTAGCACTGGTAGATGCTGGTGCAGACTGCAGTATTGTTTATGGGAACCTGGATAAGTTTCCAGGCAAAAGTGAACTTATTGATGGTTATGGAGGCCTGTCAGTGAAAGTGAAACCTGTGTCTTTGCATCTTAGCATTGGCAACTTGGCTCCCTGCCTGTACACAATGTACGTTTCACTTATATCTGAATATATTCTGGGGGTGGACATTTTGGATGATCTGGACTTACACACCATGACCAGAGAATTCAGACACCAAGTCAGCGTAGTAAAGCTGGGACTGTGTGGACATACACATAACCAGGCCCAAGTTTTGCCAAAACCCTGATGGGTTACCTCCACATGTCAATACCATTTGCCAGGGGTGCATACAGAGAAAACTGAGACTATTAAGAAGTTAGAGAAGGTGCAAATAATGCATGGAACCCATATCGCCTACAATTCCTCAGTATGGCCAGTCAGAAAACCTGATGAGGCTTGGCGATGATAGTGGATTATCAGAAACTGAATAAAGCAAACTGAATTAAAGTAACACCACCTTTGCATGCAGCTGTACCTTCTGTCACGGACTTGATAGGCCACTTGACAATGGAAGTGGATGCTGCCACTGTGCGGTGGATTTGGCTAATGCTTTCTTCTCAATTAACATTGCTCCAGAGAGCCAGGAACAGTTTGACTTCATGGGAGAGTGTCAATGGACTTTCATAGTGTTGCTGCAGGGCTATTGTATAGCCCCAACATGTGCCATAATCTTGTTGATAATGTTATGTTAACCTCTGATTTTCTTACAAATCTGGAAGTGGCAATGCCCCTCTAGCCTGCGAATTGGGATGATGTGGCTGAGACAGCCTTTCCTAGTAGCCAAGCAGGCTATTCAGCAGGAACAAGCCCTACCGGTAGTTAGTCAGGGGTGCCCATTTGAACTAAATGTGCATGTGACCACAGATAGTATGCCAATAGGCTTTTGGCTCTAGTTATGGAAGGGAGCTGAGCTCCATTATCCATTAATAAAGAAGCTGTTAGCAACCGCTTATGCTGCCCCTCAGGCTCGTAAGAGCATGGCAGGATGGGCTACATCGTCGTGCGGATGACTTACCTGAAAGCATGGCCGGGTGCATTCATGGGTAATGACGACCCCCCATGGACTGGGATGGCACAAACATCCCCTTTAGTGAAGTGGGGTGCCTACTTGGAGCAGCGGAGTACGCTGAGTACAAGTCCCTTAGCAGCAGAGTTTCAAGAAGTCTTGGGACCTGGATTCCTAATACAAGATAAGGCCAGGGGGCTTAAGGCACCCCTAGATCCTGAGCCTTCACCAGTAGGAAGGGCATCCCCCCATTTCTAATAGGGCATGGTACACAGCTAGGTCTAGCTGAGGTGCTACTGCTGCCTGGATTACTTGTGCAGTCCAGCCTAGTACTGACACTGTATGGTTTAATACCAAGTGTGGGCAAAGTAGCTAATAAGTTAAACTCAGGGCAGTGTAAATAGTGATCACCAAGGAGGTAACACCCATGGCAATCTGCAGCAATAGCTGGGCAGTTTATTAAGGCTTCACTTTGTGGTTAAATACCTAAAAGTTACAGAATTAGCTAGTTAGTTACCAAACCATGTAGGGCCAGGCTATGTGGCCAAATCTATAAAAGGAAGGATGACCTTCTCCAACTAAATACAGGAATGAATAGCAATCTGTTATTGCCTCCCCCGGTGCCCCTTAAGGTAGGGAAACAAACAAACAAACAAAACCCTGGTATTAGCCACGGACCCTCCAAGCCCCTCATTGCAGGTGGTTGGCCATTTTAACCCCTTGGAGGGTCTGCAGTACGACCAATCTTTTACTTTTTGAGTATTTAATGTGTGGCCTCCATGACAGGCCATCCATAGTTGAATGGCCAGAGAAGGGACCCTCCTCCGGGAGACATGTGTACTGTCTACGCGGCTATCATGAGCTCCCCTGTAACTTTAGCACAGGTAGAGGATCCGAAAGAACCATGGAGAGCAGATAAGGTGTGGTACCATCGCCCAGGGCAGAAGCCCTCAGTGGCTGCATCGTTATCCAGAGATAAAAAGTTAGCCTGTATTTTGCCTAAGGAATGTGACTTGTCCCTGTTAGTACCTGTGCCTGCTTTGTCGTACCAGTCATAGGTTGGCATGCTCAAACAGCATCGTGAAATGGGCCCACACCTACACCAAGGTGACCGATGTCTCCAACTGTTGGATCTGCACTGCCTTTCCAGTAGCAGCTGCAGACAACTTGCCCTGGCACATGCATCTAGCTTCTATGCGGAACTAGACATGGCTAGAGGCTTGGGGTCCCACGGACATCGGTGGGATGCAACACAGAAGGCTTTGGACAGGGGATGTCTCAGAACCCATGGCCAGCCTGTCCCCTGGCTGACTCATAGCATCCATAATGGATGGGGCTGGCTAATGGGAAAACACGTGGTGCCCCTAGTTCAGGTTCCACGATGCACAGAGCAGCACTGGGGTAAAAACACTGTGGGATGGTTGTCTGCTGAGATTTGTGCAAACATACTTGTCACCAAACCAAGGGTGTGGTGGAACAAGAGCCCTTACCAAGGCTGGGCCCCCATGGACTTTGTGAGCCCTGGGAGTTTATGGTTGTGTGGGACACAGGATGGCCATATCTGCCAGTCAGTTGAACTGGATGTTGTACCTGCGGGAGGCCCTATGTGCCTGCCACTGTTCTTCCCACATTGCCTAGTCGTCCGTATAACTGGGAGACACTGCATCCTGCTTTTTGTGAGTGCGGTGGGCCCCTGGGTGGTTCTATCCCTTAGCAACAACTATCCCTGGACCAGGTGCCATTACTGTAGAAAAGCAGGTTGCAGCCTTTGCGGAGGACACAGCTCAGGCGCTGAATTATACCTGAGTTATACCTCTTTTTGTTAACTGATGAAGTTGATCCGATCAAGAAGGTGGTGCTGCAAAACCAGATGGCCTTAGACATAGCCACAGTTGCCCAAGGTGGCACCTGTGCCCTTATAGGGACACAATGTTGTACATTTATCCCTGACAGCCACTGGAACATAATGACAACTTTACAATGGGTGTCACAGGGGATTAAGACAATTGAACACCTTACTGACGAATCCCTGCAGAGATGATGGGTGTCTCTGGGCTCTGGCTTATGTTGGACTCTCATAATCATGGGTAGCATAACAGGAACATTAGTGGTAGGTTGTTGCTTTCTGTGTGAATCACTACCAAAGAGGATCCCCTTGGCCTAGGGGAGTGGAGTGTAAGAAAGATGACTGTACTGCAGCCAACCAGGCATAGGGCAGCAGGGATATGCCAAGGTAAATATTCTGGATGACTAAACGGGTTTGTGGCACAGGCACACAGTTCCATGTTTTCTATAATCATAGCCATATAGACATAACATAGAGAAACTCCCCAGCTGACTGTCAGCCACTATTGTTTGTGTAGTGTGTAAATGTAACACTGACCCTATGAAAGGGCTGCTGAATAAAACCATGTCTCATTTACCTGCTGTCTCTCGAGTGTTCTTCCAGCTCCCTGCCCCACAGCCACCCACTCCCCTCAGCTCTCAGCTGGGGATGGAACCTGACCTTGAGCATGACAGTATTTTTATATCCAGGTCTATCTGTCATTATTTCAATATGTATACAGAATAAAGATATAACATTTCAAAGTTTTAATAGGTATTTTTACTGATAGTAATATAAAAATAAACTTCCTTACCTGTAAAAATAAACTTCCATACCTTATTTGTTCTTTAAAGTATACCCACAAGAGTAAACAAATGGAAGAATACTCTGACATAAATTTTGCTGCACTTAATGTGTTTAAAGAAAGTATTTGTTTGCTCGGATGTGGTGGCTCATACCTGTAATTCCAGCACTTTGCGAGGCCGAGACTGGCGAATCACTTGAGGTTGGGAGTTCAAGACTAGCCTGGTAAACATGGTGAAACCTTGTGTCTACTAAAAATACAAAAATTGGCTGGGCATGGTGGTGGGTGCCTGCAATCCCAGCTACTCAGTAGGCTGAGGCACGAGAATCGTTTGAACCCAGGAGGCAGGAGTTGCAGTGAGCCAAGATCGTGCCACTGCACTTTAGCCTGGGCAAGACAGCAAGACTCTGTCTCATAAATAAATACATACATACATACAAAAAGAAAATACTTTTTTGTTGCTCCAATCTGTGAGCAAGAAATTTACTAAAACCACAGGTGACATTCAACGCCAAGTCAAAACTGTTTCTTTTCTTTCTGATTAACACAGGAACCCAGATAAACTAGCTTTAAATTAAAGGCCCCAACCGAGGTTTGAAAATGCTGACTAATTCCATTGAAAGGTTACATCTTTTCAGGAGCTCTTTATTTTGAACATGTGACATTGGAATACAATCTGGTAATTAGTTAGGTTGGCTGAAGAAGTGACTTATTGGATGGGGTAGAAAAGCCAAGGTCTAAGCCACGTGTGGTGGCTCACGCCTGTAATCTCAGCACTTTGGTTGGCTGAGGTGGGTGGATCACAAGGTCAGGAGTTTAAGAGCAGTCTGGCCAATATGGTGAAACCCTGTCTCTACTAAAATACAAAAAGTAGCCAGGCGTGGTGTGGGCATCTGTAGTCCCAGCTACTCGAGAGACTGAGGCAGGAGAATCACTTGAATCTGGGAGGTGGGGATTGCAGTGAGCGAAAATCATGCCACTGCACTCCAGCCTGGGTAACGGGGAGATTGCGTCTCAAAAAAGAAAGAAAGAAAAGAAAGAAAGAAAGAAAGAAAGAAAGAAAGAGAGAGAGAAAGAGAGAGAGAGAGAGAGAGAGAAAGAAAGAAAGAAAGAAAGAAAGAAAGAAAGAAAGAAAGAAAGAAAGAAAGAAAGAAAGAAAGAAAGAAAGAAAGAAAGAAAGAAAGAAAGGAAGGAAGGAAAGTTAAGGTCTGTGAATTTAAGATAGCCTGCAATACTGAAAGAAAATTTCAGATTCCTTTGCACACTTTAAAGATTTATTAACAGATATATGTAGCTAGATAAACATATGCAAATACATACAGATATATAAAGATATCTATGTAATATCCATTTATGAGTATGTTTTGTAAAAAAAATAAATAAATAACCAAATTAAAAGTAAGTCAGGAGAGAGCTTCAAAACAGCCTGGTGGCCTCACTTCATATCCCAGCCTGTCCATCTGTCCAGCAGCCAATGCAGCCGTCGGAACTGGCACATCCTGCTCTGGGCTTTAAACATGACCACTTGCCCCCCCATGCCCTGTGAAAATGTTGGTGCTTTTTGCTTTCATCATCACCTTCCACATCAACTCTGCAGCCTTGCGGGTTCATCGCCACCATCAACAATAACTGGTAGGTAGGAGATGAGTTTTTGCAGATGTCTGGAGATTATGTACCAACAACATGAATTATACAGTAATCAATGACACGTTTAAAAAGTACTCCATACTCCGGGTGGTCCAGGCCACCGTGATCCTCTCCACCATTCTCTGCTGCATTGCCTTCTTCATCTTCATGCTCCAGCTCTTCCGCCTGAATCAGGGAGAGAGGTTTGTCCTAACCTCCATCATCCAGCTAATGTCATGTCTATGTGTCATGAATGCGGCCTCCATTTATACAGACAGGCGTGAAGACATTCACGAGAGAAACATGGAATTCTATTACCTGACCAAAGAAGGCAGCAATGGCTACTCCTCCATCCTGGCGTGGGCGGCCTTCACCTGCACCTTCAGCAGCGGCATGATGCACCTGATACTGAGGAAGGGCAAATGGAGTTCCGGAGCTTGGTTGCTTCTGCTGCAGTACAGAATCCACATTCAGATAACCATTTTGTATATAATCATTATTTTTTTGAGGTTTTTCTTTTCTTTTTCTTTTTTTTTTTTTTTTTTGAGGCGGAGTCTCGCTCTGTCGCCCAGGCTGGAGTGCAGTGGCGCGATCTCAGCTCACTGCAAGCTCCGCCTCCCGGGTTCCCGCCATTCTCCTGCCTCAGCCTCCCGAGTAGCTGGGACTACAGGCGCCACCACCACGCCCGGCTAATTTTTTGTATTTGTAGTAGAGACGGGGTTTCACTGTGTTAGCCAGGATGGTCTCGATCTCCTGACCTCGTGATCCGCCCGTCTCGGCCTCCCAAAGTGCTGGGATTACAGGCTTGAGCCACCGCGCCCGGCCCTTTTTGAGGTTTTTCTAGCAAATGTATTGTTTCTTTTAAAAGCCAAAAAAAGAAAAAGAAAAAATTCCAAAAGGAGAAGAGTTTTTGCATTCTTGAGTTCAGAGACTAGACTCTGAAGGCTGGTATTCAGAACTGCTGTGCACTCGAAAATCTCAAGACACAAGCAAAGCTCCAGCAAAGCTCAAATCCAAAAGCGCTTGGCGGGACATTTCTTAACCATAGGGTTGTGAAGGGAGGAGATGAGAGGCTGGGAAAGCCAGGTCTCTGGGGATGTGCTTCCTATAGGTTTTAGCTGGCTCAAGCTCCTCCCAAATCGCTCTGCTAGTGGTAGGTGAAAGGGGGTGAGGTGGGTTGCAGGAGAGGAATGACAGTTTCCTGAAAGGTTTAGCCCAAGTTCCAAGTGAGAAGCAGGTATTGTCCCTGACATTCTGTCTGTATCCAAACCAGAGCCCAATCAACCCTCCTGTATAGGGGCGGGTCAGAAAAAGTTTCACCTAAATTTGCTGACAGTGTCACCTGCTTGCCTTAGGAATGGCTATCCTTTACTTGCATGCCAGATTTATACTCACCCTTTGGCAAAACCTACAGTCCCCCCGCCCCCCCCCCCAGACCTACAGAATCAGTCTTCAAGGGATGAGGCCAGTGAATCTGCTTTTCTAACATGCTCCCTGGGCAACACTTCAGATGCATTGAAGTTGGGGACCACAGTCCCTGGGCCAAGTGAGCAGAGCTGCCTCATAAATGCTAGGATGTCATCATGTGGAGATGGGGAGGTGGGTGTAACCCCCACAGCAGGCCAAAACCTTGGCCTCCATCACCACAGCTGTCTACATCCAGGGTCACCAAACTCCATTCCTGGGCCATGTGAACTCATAGACACCTTCAGGGAGCGGGGTGCAGCCTCCTTCCCATCCTATCCCACAAGCCCTCTCCCTTCTTGTTCAGCCCTTCATGCTACACCTGGCTGGCCTCTCACCCCTATTTCTGGAGCCTCAGAGGATGCATCCACCATTCATTCATCAACATAAATCATGACATGCATGCGTGTACCAGGCACAGGGGATACCCTCTCAAGACAATCTCCTTCTAGGGCTCATGGCCTAGTGGAGGAGACAGATTAATAATTAATTAGAAAAACTAGCAGGGCCCAGTGGCTTACACTTGTAATCCCAGCACTTTGGGAGGCCAAGGCGGGTAGATCACCTGAGGTCAGGAGTTCAAGACCAGCCTGGCCAAAATGGCAAAATCCTGTCTCTACTAAAAATACAAAAGTCAGTTGGGCATTGTGGTGCATGCCTGTAAACCCAGCTACACAGAGGTTGAGGCAGGAGAATCACTTGAACCCAGGAGACAGAGGTTGCAGTGAGCCGAGATCGTGCCACTGCACTCCAGCCTGGGCAACAGAGCGAGACTCCATCTCAAACAAAGCCCAAAACACAAGAAACTAATTACACACTGTGATGAGGCTGCAAAGAACACCACTAAGAATTCAAAATCAACCTGGCACAGTGGCTCACCCCTGTAATCCTAGCACTTTGGGAGACCGAAACAGGCTGATCTTGAGGTCAGGAGTTCAAGACTAGCCTGGCCAACGTAGTGAAACCCCGTCCCTACTAAAAATACAAGAAAATTAGCTGGGCATCATGGCAGGTGCCTATAATCCCAGCTACTTGGGAGGCTGAGGCAAGGAGAATCGCTTGAACCTGAGAGGTGGAGGTTGCAGTGAGCCGAGATCACGCCACTGCACTCCAGCCCAGGCGACAGCCCAGCCCAGCCCAGAGACTCCGTCTCAAAAAAATAAATACATAAATAAAATAATTCAAAATCGAGGCCTGTGGCATGGAAGGGAGCCTGCTTTATGTGTGCCTATTTTTAAATGCTCCTGGAGGCATTTAGATCAGTCTAAATATAGCTCCATTCAGTTCGTGCAGATGGCATTTATTGGGCAGTACCCATCTGTGTAACATTCAGAAAACACGTCCATGGAGGGGCCCATGGTCCTGACAGCAAATGCAGTGAGAGGATCCCATAGAGCCAGGGTTTTCAAGCTTTAGGGGTTCCCTTGCTGCTTGGGACAGGCTATTTCAGTGAGTCTGGGGGAAGGATTCCCAGGTGATTCTAAGACTATGCTGAGAAATAGAGCTTTTGGGGGCTTGTCCTTCAGGATCAAAGCATGATGTGCTATGCAGCAATGCAGGTCACCCAGGAACTCTCCCAGGCTAGAAGCTCTTTGCACCTCGTTGTCTTTTTCTGCTTATGTTGGAGCAGGATGCTGGGAGCTGTCCTGGGATGGGGTGTGGGACCTTGTGCTATTTAAATACTTTTGCACTTGACCTTGTGCTGAGTGAAGTGATGATTTGCCATCAGCTCAGTTCCAGTGGAACTGAAGAGACACCTGGTTTGGGTAGTTTTAGGGCAACTGTGGATATCTTTTCAATGCAGGATTTGTTCTTTCCATCTACTCTTTCATTCATTTTTGACAAATGGTATTAAATGTTTACCGTGTTCCAGGCAGTGTGTAAGGCTCTGAAAATGCAGGGGTGAGCAAATCCAGATAGCCTCCCTGCCATCGTGAAGTTTGCAGTCCATGAGATAGGACCCCCTCCCTATGGAGAAGCCACCAACGCAGTACAGGGTGGCTTGGGGCCACACACAGGACAAATGACACCTTCTGCCTCAATGAGAAACTATCATTGGTCATGTGGGCAAGAACATGTTTTACACCCCCAGGGTTAACAGGATGCTACCCAAGCTCATGGAGAAAGTTGAATCTTAAGTTTCCTTGAAACTTTCTACCTTGGTGGCTTTTCTATAATTTTCTGGTAGTCACAATGGAAACAAACAAAACACCTTAAAACCAGAGATCAGCCCCCAAGCAATACATGAATTCCCTTCACAAAAAATGTCAGGGCTGCATGAGTATCTGTGTTGAATGCAGTCTGAGATGACCCTGTGGATTTTCCCGGCTGGTTGCCACTACTGTACAACATTCAGTGCCCACATCCACCGGTGCCAGTAAGGTTTTATGAGACATGAGAAATGCCTCCTCCCTGCTATGTGACTTGCATTTGGGAAGTTGGAAAGAAATAATGACATCAGGGAGAAAACATTCAACCTTCTTACCTGTAGGTAGAATCAGCCTTCACTTGGTGCTTATTACCAGTTATTCAAGAACAATAACAACAACAAAATTAGTTGACATCCAAGAAGCAGATATTAGGACCAAAGATAGCATCAACTTTATTTGAAGGAACTGTAGTTTGTGCATTTTATGGCACTTTTATAAAGTACTGTAATTCTTTCATTGAGGGGGCTATGTGATGGAGACAGACTAACTCATTTTGTTATTTGCATTAAAATTAGTTTGGGTCTCTGTTCAAATGAGTTTGGAGAATGTTTGACTTGTTGGTCTGTGTGAATGTGTCTACATATACCTGAATACAGGAACATCGGAGACCTCCTCACTCCCACACTGCTATAGTTTGCATGCATTTGTGCACACCCCTCATGCACAGGTTGAAATTCTAGGATGCTCTATGTTAGCTGATGATGAAGAAACATAAAACTCCAAGCCTGTTTGTAAACACGATAAACACAGTGGCCTAGATAAAAGCTGTATCATAGTTTAAAATCTGCCTTAGGGGATATTACTAAATATCGCTAATAGTTATCGCTAACTATTAGCGGTAATAGTTATCGCTAATAGTTATCGCTAACTATTATCGCTAACTATTATTTATTTCTAAATATCGCTAAAAGGTTACTTACAACAGAGCAAGTTGGACAGTTTTGTGGTGGTGTGGAAATGCTAGGACAAGGCTAGAGGTTAATTTTGAATCTCGGTTTGGGGATAAATGTGAATTTAGGGTAGTTAGAAACTTTCTACTTAATGTACCTTCAAAATAGTCAATTTTCTATGTTTTGCATAATCTGCAACTGTACATGGAAAATAAACTTTAAAACCAAAAAAAAAAAAAAAAAACAACTAAGTCAGAGGTCATTTCCCTACTTACTCTTCTCAGGCGAGGTGAATACAATCAATCCATTTACTCAGCCCTGACGATTCCAATCAGCCAATTAGCTCAGCCCAGTTTATTCCAATTAGCCAATTAGCTTGGTCTGGGTAATTAGCTCAGATCAGGTAAATCCAGTCAATTACCTCATTCCAGATGATTTTGATCTGCCAATTAGGTCAGCATTTTTTATTTCAATCAGCCAATTAACTCCAATCAGGTAATTACAATCAATTAGCTGATCCCAGGAGATTAAAATCAGCCAATTAGTTCAGCCCCGGTGACTACAGTCAGCCAATATTTGAGTCCCAGATTATTTTAATTGGCCAATAAGCTCAGCCCAGGTGATTTCAATCAGTGAATTAGCTCAGCCCAGGTGGATTCAATCAGCCAGTTCTCTGAATATCAATTGTAGATTAATCAAGATGGACCCCCAGTGGTGGATGAGAATAGCTCATGCATATACTGAGAAGAAAATCAAAGTCCAGAAATGCTAACCTGGACAGAAAGTGTTACATGGCTTTAATATCAGCTTATTTCCCAGACCTTGTCCCTGAAAGTGAAGCTTAGTTTGTCTATACAAACAACATTGTATAGCTACGTTCCATTCTGACATGCTACTGAGACAGAGAAGAGAAATAATTCTACATCTTCACCCTTAGAATATGCTAAGAGATTGAGAAACGTCTTGAGGAACAATTTTTGTGTACATATTTACATAGAAATACTCATATAATCTTGTATATGTATCAGTCTTTGTATGTACATTCATACAGGACAAAGATATAGATTGTGGAAGGATTAATATGTACTGTAACTAATAGTAATGCAAAAAGAAAATAGGATCTCACACATGGATCAAGTCAGTTGTTGAGATTGTGACTCATCTAGTTGGATCCAATACACCGGTGTTGACTCTCATACCTAGAACTGGGACATGCATGAGATTGTTAATCTCATTACTGGGACTTCCCGCAGGTGTGATTGTGACATGCACCTCACAGAACCTTTGTGATTTGACACATCTGCCTGGGCCCAACCCAGATGGAATTGTGACATATCATTGGACTCAGCCCCTAGGTGATGTCACTCTATTCTTCAGATTTACCACTGCTCACAGGGGATTGTAACATCTCACTGGGCCTTATATCCAGGTGATGTGAGTCTCCTTTCCCTCTTTGTTGCTGCCAACAGGGGGCATTTTGACGTAAAACTGAGCCCCACACCCAGGTTATGTGACTCTCTTGTCTGTGTCTGGCCTATACTGGCCATTGTGACATGTTGCTTAGTCTAACACCCAGGTTATGTAACTCTTTTGCCCTGGCCCTGCCTACAGAGAGCATTGTGAGGCATCTCTGTGTCCACCACAGAGGTGATGTGACTCTCTATTGACTGTTCCCTTCTCAAAGGGGTTACTGTGACATATCGCTGGGCCCAGCACCTAGCTTATGTGACTTTTCTCTCCTTTTTTATTTTTCTTTTGAGATGGAGTCTCATTGTGTCATCCAGGCTGGAGTGCAGTGGAGCAATCTTGGCTCACTGTAGCCTCTGCCTCATAGGTTCAAGCGATTCTCCTGCCTCAGCCTCCTGAGTAGCTGGGATTACAGGTGCCTGCCACCATGCCCAGCTAATTTTTGTATTTTTTGTAGAGATGGAGTTTCCCCATGGTGGCCAGTCTGGTCTTGGACTCTGACCTCAAGCGATCTTCCCTCCTTGGCCTCCTAAATAGTTGGGATTACAGGAATGAGCTACCGTGCCTGGCCAACTTTTCCCTTCTTTATAGGTTCTGCCCACAGAGAAAGCTATAACATATTGCTACACTCAACACCAAGATGGTGTTACTCTTTTGGCTCTGCTCTCAAAACGTACTGTGATATATTTCTTTTCCTACCACCAACGTGATGTGAGTCTCCTCCCTGGGCCCTGTCCACAAGGGGCAATATGATATATCTCTGGGCCCATCAACCACTTGATGTGACTCTGCTCTCTTACCTGAGCATTGCCCAAAAAAGAAATTGGGACATATCCGTGAATCCAGATCTTAGGTGATATGACTCTTCTCTCCTGCCTGGGCCATGCCTAAAAAAGAGAGAGTGACGTGTTGCTTAGTCCAGCACACAGGTTGTGTGATACTTCTTTGCCTCTGTCCAAACAAGTAACTGTGACATAACTCAGGTTTTGTTACCTAAATGATGTGATTCTCCTCTTTTTCTGGAGACCCATCTTCAGTGAAGGTTGTGACAAATTGCGTGGCCCAGCACCTATGTGGTGTGACTCTACTCTCATGCCTGGGACCTGTCCACTGGGTGATTGTAACATACAGCTGGGCCCAGCTTCTAGATTATGTGGCTCTCTTCTTTTTTCTGAGTTCTACCCACAGGGAGTATTGCGAGATATCTCTGGGACCCCTCATGTAAGTGATGTGATTCTCTTGCCTGTACCCTCCCCTCAGCAGGTATTGTGACACGTTGCTGGACCCAGCACCTAGGTGATGTGACTCTCCTCTACTACTTGGGCTGTGCCCATAAAAAGGATTGTATAGCTTGGCCCAACAAATAAGTAAAGTTACTATCGTCTCATGTCTCAAACCTGTACACATTGTATATTGTGACATATTTCTGGGTCCAACACCTAGCTGATGTGACTCTCCCGCATGGGTCCTGCCCACAAAACTATTATAAGATGTATTTTCATTCATCACGTAGGTGATATAAGTTTTCTTTCTGCCTGGGTCCTGCCAAAATAGAAAATTGTGATATATAATTGGACCCAGTACCTAGGTGATGTGACTCTCCCTTTTTGCCTAGGTCCTGCATAATTTGGGTATTGTGACATATATCACTGGGCCCAAACCCTAGCGAACAGAAGGCTTCCGTCCGGACCCTGCCCACAGGAGACCTTGTGACATATATCTGCATCCATCACACAGGAGATATGACTCTCCTCTTCTGTCTGCATCATGCGCACAGGAAAGATTGTAGCATATCATTAGGTTAAGCAACCAAGTGATGTATTTTAACTGCCTGGGTCTTTCATAGGTGGGCCATTATGACATATCTCTGGTAACACCTACTATCTGATATTACTCTTCTCTTTTACCTGGGTTTTGCCCGTGTAAAAGATTGTGACATATCTCTTTGCCCAGCACCTGGGTAATGTGACCGTGCTCTTCTGCCTGGGCAATGTCCACAGAAATGAGAGTGACTAATCACTAGGCCCAGCACACAAGTGATGTAATTCTTCTGCCTAGTCTCTGCCTAAAGAGGTCACTGTGACATGTCTCTGGGCCTATCACCATGGGGATTATGACGTATCACTTTGCCCAGCACCTACATGATGCGACACTCTTCTCTCTAAGGGACCTGCCCCTAGGGTGATTGTGTCATAGAGCTGAGCCCAGCTTCTAGGTAATGGGACCTTCTTGTTTTTTGTGAATACCCAAAAATGGAATTGCCACATATCTCTGAGATTCTCACGAAGGCGACACTCTTTCCTGGGACCTCTTCTCAGGGGGTATTGTGACATATTGCTATACCCAGAATCTAGGTAATGTGACTCATGTTTACTGCTTGAGCTTTGCCCAAGAAGTGATTGAGATGTATTACTGGGCCTAGTACCTAAGTGATGTGACTCTCCTCTCTTTCTAAAGTGCTGCAGACATTGTGATTTATTTTTGAGTCCAACACCTAGAAGACGCAACTTTTCTGCACAAGCCCTGCCCACAGGGGAGTAATGACATATCTTTTCATTCATCACATAGATGATGTGATTCATCTCTTCTGCTTGGGCCCTGCCAAAAAAATAGAAAAAGAAAAGGAAAAGAAAAAGTGGTTATTGTAACATATCATGGGATAGATTGAGCGCCTAGGTAATGTAACTGTTCTCTTTTATATGATATGTCTCTGGGCCTATCACCATGGGGATTATGGCATATCACCTTGCCAAGTCCCTACATGATGTGACACTCTTCTCTCTAATGGACCTGCCCTACATATGGATGGACCAAATAATGGACCTGGACCTACACATATGTTAGGTATTGTGACCTAATACTGATCCCAACTTATACTGGATGAGAGACTCCTGCCTGGGGTATGAGTATCAGAAGACTTGTGACATATCTTTGCATCCATCACCTAAGAGATGTGACTCTCCCCCTCTGCTTTCATGCTGCTTATAGGAAAGATTGCTACACATTGTGGAACCCAGAAACCAGGTGTCTTTTATGCCTGAGTTTTACCCAGAGGTCACAGTGTGACATTGTCACTGAGCCCTGCATCCCAGTGATGTGTTGCTGTTTTCTGTGCCCTGCTTTCAGTGGGGAATTGTAACATATCCCTGGCTTAGAACCCAGGTGATATGTCTCTTTTTTCTGGTCCCTTCTTTCAGAAAAGATTGTCACATATCTCTGGCCCAGCACTTAGGTGATGTGACTCTTCTGTTTCCTCCCTACCCACAGGTAGGAGTTTGACATATATATTGGCTCAGTGCACAGGTGCGATAATGACTCTAATATTTTGAACCAGCCAAGAGGACGAATACTGTGTCTCATAGATAGGGGTAGACAAATGGGTAAGATCCTAGGTTTCCTTTCTGTACAAAGGTTATAAAAGGTTACCACTCTCTTCCATGTTGTATAAAACCCTTGGGTGGTAGAGAGAGTGGAGTGTCATCACAAGGCCCAGCATGCAGATGAGATTGTGTTGCTTGTGTGCTCACCCTGACAACCATTAGGACTGTCACCCTCACACATGAGCAAAGCCCACTAGTGAGGTACTTAATCTCACACACTACTGGATGCAGTCCACAGTTAAAATTGTGACATTCATTTGTGAATTCTGTTCAGAATTGTGATGGTGACTCATTTCTAAACCCAGCTCTGGCAGGTGAGGTCTCTCCTATGTGGACCCAGTCAATTAGGAAGATGTTGACTGTCACACATGGGCTTAAAGCTACAGACATCATCATGGGTCCATACCAGCACAAAGGATTTAGAGGAAATTGTGACTCCCATGCATACCATATAAAGCCCTTGGGTGATACAGAATGTGACTTAACATGGCCCTAAAAGAAGGTAAGATTGTGACACTCTTGCACACACAAAGCAAACAGTAAAGATGATCATCCTTTCACAGCCCACCATTGAGGTTCTGAATCTCATACCTGGAGACAGTCAAAAGTTGGAAAATTGACTCTCATTAGTGGATCTGGTCTGCAGGTTAATTGGTGCTTCTCAGGCCAAAATCTAGCACACCTGTAAGATTGTGATTCTAGTAAGGGAACACGGTACACAGAAAAAAATTGAAGCTCTCATGAGTGGATTCAATCCGTTGTAGAGATTGTGCCTCATGTGTTTAGAAGCAACATACAGGAGGCATTGACTCTCATACCTAGAATTTGGACGTGTGTGGAATTTTTAATCTCATCCTTGGACTTTCTTGCAGGTGTGACATGTGCCTCTTCCCAGCACCTAAATGATTTGACTCTCCTTGTTTGGGACCAGCCCACAGAAGGGATTGTGACATATCACTGAACTCAGAAGCTAGGTGATGTGACTTAACTCTCTTTCCTTGACAATGTCCACAGGGGCATTGTGACATAGTGGTAGGCCTTGCTCCTAGGTGATGTGAGTCTCCTGCTCTGCCTTGGTGATGTCTACAGGAAGCATTGTGACATATCGCTGGACCTGGCACCAAGGTGATGTCACTTTTTTGCCTTAGTGCTGCCTTCAAAAGGCATTATTACAAATTGCGTGGACTATTACCAAGGTGATTGGAGTTTCTTGCTTGGACCGTTCCCACAGTAGGTGTTGTGACATATCACCTAGGAAATGTGACTCTTCACCTCTGCCTGCACCCTGACCACAGAAATAATTGTGATATATCACTGGATCCAGAAACCGGATGACGTGCTTCTTTTGCCTGAAACTTTGTCACAAAAAACATCATGACATATCTCTAAGTCTCTTACCTTGGTGATGTGATTCACTCTCCTGCCTGGAGCCTTCACTCAGAGGGTATTGTGACATATTGCTGGACCAAGCATTTAGGTGATGTGACTCTCTCAACATCTTGGACTCTGACCGATAAGGAATTTTTATGTGTTGATGTGTGCTCTGCATCTAGGCGATGGGACTCTCCTCTCCTGCCTGGGCCCTGCACATATTGTGTGTTGTGACACATTGCATGTTATCACGCCTAGGTGATGCTGCTCTCTCACATAAGCCCTGCTCACCGAGGCATTATAATATATTTCTTGTCTGTTTCCTATGTGATGTGTCTCTCCTCTTCTGCCTGGGCCTTGCCAAACGCGGGGATTGTGACATATTACTGGACATAGATTCTAGTTAACATGACGCTCCTCTTTTGTCTGGGCCCTGGATATTTAGGGTATTGTGACATATTTTTGCACTAAACATCCAGAAAATAAAAGGCTCCTGCCTGGGCCCCGCCCACAGGAGACCTGTGACATATATCTACATCTATCACTTAGGAAATGTGGCTCTCCTCTTCTGTCTGCACCCCGTGCACAGGGGAGATGGTGACATATCACTGAGCCCGGTAAGCAGGTGATGTAACTCTCCCTTCCCGCCTGGGCCCCACATGTATTGTGTATGGTGAAATATGGCTGGGTCCAACACCTAGGTGATGTGACTGTCCTGCATGGGTCCAGCCCACAAGGTTATTATTGTGTGTCTTTTTGTTCATCACCTAGGGTGTTTCAAATTTCCTTTTCTGCTTGGGCCATATCCAAAACAAAAAAAAGTATTGTGACACATCACTGGAGCCAACACTAAGTAATTTTTAGTACTTAGTACATGCCTTTGCTGATTGGGCCTAGCCACAGAAGACATTGTGACACATCATTAGGCCCAGCAACCAGGTGAAGGGACTCTGCTGCCTTAGTCCTGCTTTCAGGAGGGGATTATAACATACCGCTGGTTGAAAACACAGGTACTGTGACTCTCTTGCCTGGTTCTTACCCTCAGAACAAATTATGACATACTTCCAGCCCAGCAACAATGTGATGTGACTCTCCTGCCTGATCACTGCTCTCAGAGAAGGTTGTAAATATCTCCGGCACAGCACCCAGGTGGTGTGATTCTCCTGCTCACTCCCTCCTTACCCGGTTGTGGGATTGTCACATATATCTTAATTCAGTTTACAGGTGTCACAATGACTCTCATAACTTGAGCCAGCCAATATGAAAGATACTGTGTCTCTTAGTTGGGTTTAGGAAAATGGGTCAAATCCCTAGGTCTCATTTTTGTATGAAGGTCATAGAGAACTACCCCTGTGTCACATTTCATAGAAAGCCCTTGGGTGGTACAGACAGTGTCAACACAGAGCCCAAGACACAGGTGAGGTTGTTTCTCATCATTTTCTCACACAAACAAAGCCCATTATTGAGGTCCTGAATCTTACATGCGGACACAGTCTACAGTTGAGATTGTGACTATCATATGTAAACATATAAACACAGTTGGGATGGTGACTCATTTTAAGCTCAGCTCATAGGAAGGTGAAGATTCTTCATTCTGGACTCAGCTAATTGGAGAGATGTTGACTCTCATACTTGGGCTTAAGGGCACAGGTATAATCATAATCCACACAGCACAAATGCCTGAGAGCAGATTGAGAATTTCATGCATAAGGTATAAAGCCCTAGGGTGATACACAGGTGAGATTGTGACGCTCACCAAGTTGACAGAAAAGATTGTCATCTTCCCACATGAACACAGCCCATTGTTAAAGCTCTGGATTTCACAACCAAAAGCAGTCAGATGTTGGAAAGTTGACTCTCATCTGTGAATCTGGTCCACAGGTAGGTTGGTGATTGTAAGACCAATATTCAGCACACCCGTGAGGCTGTAACTCACTCAGGTGAACAGCACACGGGGAAGTTTGCGCCTCTCATGCACTGTTCCAGTTTATTGTTGAGATGAACTCATGTAATTAGACCCAGCATACATAAGGCATTAACTCACATACTCAGAAACAGGACACGTGCTGAATCATAAATATCATTCTCTGACCTTCCTGCAGGTGTAAATGTGATATATGCCTCTGGCCAGCACCTGAGTGCTTTGACTCTCTAGCCTGGCCCCAGTCCACATACAGGATGGTGACATATCGCTGGACCCAGCACCTAGGTGATGTGACCCTATTATCCTGCCTTGGCGCTGCCCACAGGGGACACTGTTGGGACTCACTTCTCCTGCGTGGTTCCTGCTCACAGAGGGGATTGTGACCTATGACTGACCCAGCACCGAGCTGATGGGACTCTTCTTCTTCTTTTTCTGTTCTTGCCTCAGGGGAGATCGTGATGTATCACTGGGCCCAGAAGCCCAGGTGATGTGTCTCTCCTTCATGTTCCTTGCTAACAGAGAACATTGTGATTGACTGCTGGACTCAGCATCCAGGTGAGGTGACTTTGATGCCCGTGCCCTGCTTTCAGGAGGGGATTGTAACCTATCTCTAGTCCGGGTGAGACTGTGACACTCATGCACACAAAGCTCATAGTAAAGATTTTCATTCTTGCACATAAAGTCAGTGCTCTGCTCACATTAGGAGGAAGTTAAAAATTGGATAATTGACTCTCATACTTGTATGTAATTTACATGTGTCTTGGTGAATCTCAGACTAAGATTCAACTCAACTGTGAGGCTATTACTCCACAAATACGACACAATCCACAGAAGGAATTGAAGTTCTCATGCGCAGATTCAGTCCACTGTTCCTATTGTTAATTTTGGACTTAGACCCAACATACAGGACATGTTTACTCTCGTACCCAGAGTAGGAACATGTATGGGATTTTTAATCTTATCCTTGAACGCACCTGCAGCTCTGATTGTGACATAAGCACCTGAGTGAGGATGTCACAATGAAGGCATATATCCTAGGTGCTAGGGGCAGGGATATGTCACAATTCCATGTGACATTCCTGGACCTAACACCTAGGGCATATGTTTTATATTCTTCTGCCTTAACATTGCCCACATTGCATCTTGTGACATACTGCTATGTCTAAAACCCAGGATGTGAGTACCCTGCCTACATTCTGCCTACAGGGGGACTTGTGACATGTTTCTGGACCCATCATCTATTTGATGTTACTCTACTCTCTTACTTGGTATTTGCCAACGGGCAACCTTGTGACATACCTCTGGGCCAAACACCTAAGTTATGAGCCTCTCCTTTTCTTCCTGGGCTCTGATCACAGAAGGAGAGTAACTTATCCCTGGACACAGCCAACAGGAGATGTGATGATTCTTCCTGGGTCCTGTCCATAAGGACAAGAGATACATAATTGTGATGTATCTCTGCGATCATGAACTAAATTATGTGACTCTCCTTTATTTCCAGAGAACTGTCCATAGTGTGAGTTGTGACGTATCACTTGGCACAGCATCTATGTTATGTGACCCTCCCCTCATACCTGGACCCTGCTCACTAAGGTTGTTGTAACATATGGCTGGCCGCAGCCCCTACGTTATTTTTCTCTTCTCTTATTCCTGAGCCTTAACCAAAGAAGGCATTTTGAGATATTTGTGGAACCCTCCCCAGGTGAGGTGACACTGCTGCCTGGGCTCTTTCTTCAGGGTGTATTGTGCCATATTTTGGGGTACAACAGCAAGGTAATATAACTCTCCTCTACTGCTTGGGCTGTGCCCAAGAAGAGATTGTAATGTATTGCTGGGCACAGCACCTAGGGGATGTGACTGTCCTCTCCTTTCCGGGCTCTGCATATATTCCGTATTGCAAAATATGCAGCACCTATGTGGTGTGACTCTCCTCTCGTGTTTGAGCTCTTCCCACTAGAGTGATTGTGACATATAGATCAGCCCATCTATTACGCTATGTAACTTCCCTCTTCATTCTGATCTTTACCCACACAGATAATTGTGACATATTTCTAAGCCTCTCACCTAGATGATGTTACCTTTTTACCTGGGCCCTCCTCTCAGGGGTCAGGTATTGCTAGAACTAAAGCAGATGGTGTGACTCTCCTCTGCTGCCTAGCCTTTGCTCAAGGAAAAATTTGTAATGTTTCAATGGATCCAAGACCTAAATGATGTGACTATCATCCCTTGCCTGAACCCTGAATACATTGTGTATTGTGACATATGGCTGGGTCCAACACCTAAGTAATGTGACACTCTTGCATGGGCCCTGCCAACAGAAGGCATTATGACATATCTCTGGGCACACCAATTATTTGATGTGACTCTGCTGTTTTACCTGGACTTTGCCCATAGAAGAGATAGTGACATACCTCTGGGTCAAGCAGCTAGGTGTTGTGACTCTCCTCTTTTGCCTGTGCCAGGCCCACAGAAGGAATAATGAGTTATTACTAGACCCAGCACACATGCAATGTCATTCTTCTGCCTGGACATTGTCGACAGTGGCCACTGTGACACATCTCTGGGCCCATGACCTGACCTAGGTGATGTGTTTCTCCTCTTCTTTATGAGACCTGCCCACAGTGGTAATTGTGACATACTGCTTGCTGCAGCACCTACATAATACTACTCTCTACTCTTGCCCAAGCCCTGCCCATGGGTGTGATTGTGACAGATAAGTGAGCACTGACTCTATGTTATATGATGCATTTCTTTTTTTCTAGCCCTGCCTACCGGGGACATTGCTACATATTTCTTGTCCCCTCACCGAGGTGATGTGACACTTCTGCCTCGGTCTTTCAGGAAGTATTGACATTGTGGCAAATTGTTTCACCTAGCACCTAAGTAATGTGACTCTTCTTTCCTTTTTGGGCTCTGCTCAAGGAGGCACTGTGATGTATCCCTGGACACAGCACCTAGGGGATGTTACTCTCCTCTCCTGCCTGGGTCCAGCATACATTGTGTGTTGTAATATATGGCTGGACTCAACAAGTAGGTGATGCAACTCTTCTCCATGAGCCCTGAAGACAGGGGTATTAGATGATACAATTTACTCATCACCTAGGAGATGTGACACATTTTTATTGCCTGAGACCTGTCCAATAAGAAGATTGTGATGTATCACTTGACCCAGCATTGAGGTGAGGTGAGTTTTTTTTTTTGTTTTGTTTTTTGTTTTGTTTTGTTTTGTTTTCTTGCCTGGCCTTGCCCTCAGAAAGCATTTTGACATATCGCTGGGCCCATTACCGAGGTCATGTGACTCTGCAGCCTGCACCCTGCTTTCAGGAGGGAATTGTAACATATTCCTTGCTGAGTACCCAGGTGATGTGACTCTTCTGCCTGGTCCCTTCTGTTAGGGAAGATTGTGAAATATTCCTGACCCAGAACACAGGTGATGTGACTCATCTCTTTGCTCCCTATCGACAGGTAAGACTGTGACCTATGTCTTGGTCCAGCTAACAGTCACAATGAAGACTCTAATACCACACACTAGCCAATAGGAAAGATACTGTCCATTTTAGCTGGGATTAGAAAAATGGGTAAGATCCCAAGTCATCACAGAGCCCAGCATCCAAATGAGATTATGTTTCTCATATTCCCAACCTACCATCCATTAGGATTTTCACCATTACACGTGGACAGACCCCACAGGTGAGGTCCTGAATCACACAGTTTGACACCATCCACAGCAGGAATTGTTTCTGTCACATGCTACAGTTGGGATGGTGACTTATTTCTAAACTTAGCTCATAGGTAGGTGAGGACACTTCTATTTGGACCAAGCCAATTGAAGAGAAGTTGACTCTGAGACAAGAGCTTAGGGTAAAAATTATAACTATGTGTCCCACCAGCAGGGAGGTCTCAGAGCATATTGAGACTGTCATGCAGAAAGCCCTCAGGTGCTACAGTTTCCTGACAAGGCACAGCACAGGTGAGATTTTGACACCTGTATGCACATCCAGTTAACAAGAAATATTGTCATACTGCCACATGAACATGGTCAACTTTTGAGGTTCTGAATGTCACATTTGGAGGCAGTGGAAACTTGAAAGAGTGACTGTTATATGTGGATCCAGTCCACAGGTGGGCTGGTGACTCTCAGACCAAGATTCAGCCCACCTGTGAGGCTGCGACTCTACTAAGGAGGCGTAGTGCACAGAAGAAAGCGAGCTTCTCACGCACAGACCCAGTACAGCATTGAGATTGTGACTCATGTATTTAGATCCAACATAGAGGAGGTGTTGACTCCCATACTTAGAATTGGTTCACGTGCAAGAATTTTAACTTTATCCCTGTATTATTCTGCGTGTGAGATTGTGTGACATATGCCTCTGTCCAGCAACTAAGTGATTTGACCCTTTTGCCTGGGCCCAACCCACAGATGGAATTTTGACATCTTGCTAAACCCAGCACCTCCATGATGGGACGCTAGTCCACTGCCTTGGCACTGCCCACAGACAGCATTGTGACATATCACTGTCACTAGGCCTTACATCCAGTTAATGTGAGTCTACCCTTCTCTTTTGTCACTGTGCACATAAGGCATTGTGACATATCACTGGGCCCAACACCCAGGTTATATGGTTCTCCCACCTGTACCCTGCCCAAATGGCCCATTGTGATATATCGCTGGGTCCAGAACCCAGGTAATGTAACTCTCCTGCCTGGGCCCTGCCTACAGGAGGCATTGTGACATCTCTGCACCCATTAGCCAGGTGATATGACTCACTTCTGCCTGATCTCTGCTCACAGGGAACATTGTGACCTATCACTGGGCCGAGCATTGAGTTGATGTGACTCTTCTATTCTTTTTAGGTTCTTCTTGTAGAAGAGGTGGTGACATGTCTCTGGACCCAAGAGTAAGGTGATGTTACACTTTTGCCTTGGTTCTGACCTCAGAAAGCTTTGTGACATATTGCTGGGCTCAGCACCAAGACGATGTGAGTCTCTTGCCTGGACCCTACCCAGGGCAGGGGGTGGGGGGGTGGCATTGTGACATATCTCTAAATTCATGAACTATTTGCTGTGACTCTTCTCACTTACTTGGGCTTTGCCATTAGAAGAGATTGTGACATGTCTCTGATTCCAGCACCTAGGTGTTGTGACTCTCCTCGTTTGCCTGTGCTATGCCCACAGAAGGTAGAGTGAATTATCCTTAGACCCTACACACAGGCGATGTCCTTCTACTGCCTGGCCATTGCCCACAGGGGTCACTGCAATGTATCTCTGGGCCCATTACCTAGATGATGTAATTCTCCTTATTTTTCTGCTTCTGTCCCCAGTGGGGATTGTGACATATTCCTTCACACAACATTTATGTGATATGATTCTCCTCTCATATCTGGACTCTGACCACTGTTGTAATTTTGACATAGGCCTGGGCTCAGCTGTCTAGGTTATGTGACTCTCTTCTTTTTTCCTAAGCCCTACCCACAGGGAGCATTGGTACATAGCTCTGGGCCCCTCACCAAAATGATGTACTCCTCATTCTTGGGCCCTTCCCTCAGTGAGTATTGTGACATATTGATGGACACAGCACCTAGGTGAGGTAACTATCTTCTACTTCTTGGGCTCTGACCAAGGAGGTATTGTGATGTATCGCTGAGCCCAGAACCTAGGTAATGTTACTCTTTTCTCCTGCCTGACTGAGCTCAGTATAAATTGTGTATTTTGACATATGGCCTATCTTAACAACCGTGAGATACACCTCTTCTGCATGAGCCCTGCCCACAGGAGTGTTATGCCATATCTTTTTGTTTATCACCTGGGTGATATGACACATTTATTTTTCTGCCTGGGCCCTGCTAAAGAGGGTTATTATAACATATCACTTGGCCCAGCACCTACGTGATGTGACTCTCCTTTTTCCTAGGCTCCAAATACTTGGTGTATTATGAAATAACACTCGGTCCAACACCTAGAAAATAAGAGGCTCCTGCCTGGGCCCTGCCCTCAGGGGGCCTTGTGACATATATCTGCATACACTACCTAGGAAATGTGACTTTTCTTTTCTGCCTGCACCCTCCTAACAGAAAAGATTATGACATATCACTGGACCCCGCAACAAGGTGATGAGGCCCTTTTGACTGGGTCTTGAATACACAGATCACTGTGACATATTGCTGAGCCCTCAGAGAAGATTGTGACATACCTCTGACCTCAAACCCAGGTAATGTTACTCTCCTGCTTACTCCTAATCCAGAGGAGTGACTGTGACATATAGCCTGGCCCATTTCACAGGTGTGATGATGACTCTCATACCTTGAACTAGCCGATGAAAGTGATACTGTCTCTTATAGCTAGGCTTAGGGAAAAGGTAAGATCCTGGGTGTCCTCTTTGTATAAAGATCACAGAAGTTTACCACTCTCTTGCATATTGTGTAAAGCCCTCATGTGGTACAGAGAGTGTCATCACAGGTCCAGGGACACAAGAGATGCTGTGTTTCTGGTATGCACACCCTGCTAATCCTTAAAATAGTCATCCTCACACATGCACACAACCCACTGGTGAGATGCTGAATCTCACACGTAGACACAGTCTACAGATGGAATTGTGTTAGTCATATGTGAACATCTGGCCACAGATGGGATAGTGACCCATTTCTAAACCCAGCTCATAGGCAGATGAGTACTCTTCTATTTAGACCCAGCCAATTGGGGAGGTGTTGACTCTCATACCTGAGCTTAGAGTGACACGTACAATCATGGGTCCATATCAGCATGAAGGTCTTAATGCAGATTGCAACTCTCATGCATATCATATTATATTAGTTCATTTTCACACTGCTATAAAGAACTGCCCAAGACCAGGAAATTTAGATAGAAAAGAGGTTTAATTGGCTCACAGTTCCACATGGCTGAGAAGGCCTCAGGAAATTTATAATCATGGTAGAAGGGGAAGCAGGGACCTTCTTCACAAGGTGGCAGGAGGGAGAAAGTGAATGAAGGAGGAACTTCCAACACTTAAAACCATCAGATCAAAGATGGCCGAATAGGAACAGCTCCAGTCTCCAACTCCCAGCGCGAGCGACACAGAAGACCGGTAATTTCTGCATTTTCAACTGAGGTACTGGGTTCATCTCACTGGGGAGTGCCGGACGATCGGTGCTGGTCAGCTGCTGCAGCCCGACCAGCGAGAGCTGAAGCAGGGCGAGGCATTGCCTCACCTGGGAAGCGCAAGGGGGAAGGGAATCCCTTTTCCTAGCCAGGGGAACTGAGACACACAACACCTGGAAAATCGGGTAACTCCCACCCCAATACTGCGCTTTAAGCCAACAGGCACACCAGGAGATCATATCCCACACCTGGCTGGGAGGGTCCCACACCCACGGAGCCTCCCTCATTGCTAGCACAGCAGTCTGTGATCTACCGGCAAGGCAGCAGCGAGGCTGGGGGAGGGGCGCCCGCCATTGCTGAGGCTTAAGTAGGTAAACAAAGCTGCTGGGAAGCTCGAACTGGGTGGAGCTCACAGCAGCTCAAGGAAACCTGCCTGTCTCTGTAGACTCCACCTCTGGGGACAGGGCAATAACAAACATAGCCGAAACCTCTGCAGACGCAAACGACTCTGTCTGACAGCTTTGAAGAGAGCAGTGGATCTCCCAACACGGAGGCTGAGATCTGAGAAGGGACAGACTCCCTGCTCAAGTGGGTCCCTGACCCCTGAGTAGCCTAACTGGGAGACATCCCCCACTAGGGGCAGTCTGACACCCCACACCTCACAGGGTGGAGTACACCCCTGAGAGGAAGCTTCCAAAGCAAGAATCAGACAGGTACACTCGCTGTTCAGAAATATTCTATCTTCTGCAGCCTCTGCTGCTGATACCCAGGCAAACAGGGTCTGGAGTGGACCTCAAGCAATCTCCAACAGACCTACAGCTGAGGGTCCTGACTGTTAGAAGGAAAACTATCAAACAGGAAGGACACCTACACCAAAACCCCATCAGTACATCACCATCATCAAAGACCAGAGGCAGATAAAACCACAAAGATGGGGAAAAAGCAGGGCAGAAAAGCTGGAAATTCAAAAAATAAGAGCGCATCTCCCCCGGCAAAGGAGCGCAGCTCATCGCCAGCAACGGATCAAAGCTGGACGGAGAATGACTTTGATGAGATGAGAGAAGAAGGCTTCAGTCCATCAAATTTCTCAGAGCTAAAGGAGGAATTACGTACCCAGCGCAAAGAAACTAAAAATCTTGAAAAAAAAGTGGAAGAATTGATGGCTAGAGTAATTAATGCAGAGAAGGTCCTAAACGAAATGAAAGAGATGAAAACCATGACACGAGAAATACGTGACAAATGCACAAGCTTCAGTAACTGACTCGATCAACTGGAAGAAAGAGTATCAGCGATTGAGGATCAAATGAATGAAATGAAGCGAGAAGAGAAACCAAAAGAAAAAAGAAGAAAAAGAAATGAACAAAGCCTGCAAGAAGTATGGGATTATGTAAAAAGACCAAATCTACATCTGATTGGGGTGCCTGAAAGTGAGGGGGAAAATGGAACCAAGTTGGAAAACACTCTTCAGGATATCATCCAGGAGAACTTCCCCAACCTAGTAGGGCAGGCCAACATTAAAACCATCAGATCTCCGAGAACTCACTCACTTTCACAAAAACAGTATGGGGGAAACCGCCCCACGATCCAACTACCTTCCTCCCTTGAGGTGCTGCACACAAGGGGCATTGTGACACGTTGCTCATTCTAACACTTAGGCGATGTGACTCTTCTGCCTGGGCACAGCCTAAAAAGGGGATTGTGACATCTCCCTGCACTCCTCACCCAGGTAATGTACTCTCATCTCTTGCCTGGAGGGATGGTGACATATCTCTGGGCTCAGCACCTAGCTAATGTGACACTTCTCTTCTTCCTAGGTTCTGCCCACAGGGGAGATTGTTACATATATCCTGGGCCCAGCTCCAAGATGTTACTCATTTGCCTTGGCCCTGTCTTCAGAAGGTAATGTGACCTATTGCTGGGCCCAGGACCAAGGTGATGTGACTTTCTTGCCTTGACTCTGTCAAAAAGGGGGCATCTGTGGGTCCATAAATATTTGATGTGTCTTTCTTTTCTTACCAGGGTCTTGCTTATAGAAGAGATTGTTACATATCTCTGTTCCCAGCATCTAAGTGATGTAACTCTCCTCACCTGCCTGGGCCATTTCCACAGATGAAAAAGTGACTTATCATCCCTGGGCCAAGCACACAGGCAATCTGATTTATTTCTCCTAGTCTCTTTCTACAGGGGGCATTGCAAAATATCCCTTAGCCTATCAACTATTTGATGTTAATCTCTTCTCTTACCTGCGCTTTGCCCATAGGGAGGTTGTAACATATCTCATGGGCCAGCATGTAGGAGATGACACTCTTCTCTGATTGTTACATTTTGCTTTGCTCACCACCTATTTGATGTGACTCTCCTCTCATGCATCGTCCTTGCCCCTTGGGATGATTGTAACATATAGCTGGCTGTAGTCCCTAGGTTATGTCACTTTCCTCTTCTTCCTGATCCCTACCCACAGAAGGCATTGTGCCGTATCTCTGGGGCTCTCGCCTAGGTGATGTGGCTCTCCTTCTTTGGTCTTCCTCTCAGAAAGTATTGTGATGTATTGCTGAACCTAGAACCTAGGTGATGTGGCTCTCCTCTACTGTTTGGGCTCTGAACAAAAAGAGATTGTGACATATCACTAGGCCCAGCACCTAAGTGTTGTGGCTCTCTGCCCTCTCCTAGGCATTGCATACATTGCATATAGTGACATACGGCTGGATCCAAAACCAAAGTAATGCAACTCTTTTGCATTGGCAATGTTGGCAGTGTCCACAGGTGTATTACCACGTATCTTTTTTTTAGCTCTGAAATTGAGCTCTGAAATAATCTGGATCTTTGATCTTTGTTCTCATCTCTATTGAGTTTAAACTTTAATCCAAAAGCCATGACAATAGTCATAATTACTGAATGTCACAAAGTGATAACTTTCTTCTCTTCCTCCTCCTTTTCTCTTTCCCTTTTCCATCAGCTCCTTTCCTCTTCCTCCTCCCCCTCCTCTCCTCCTCCTCATCCTCCTCATTATCTCCTGTTTTTCCCCTTCACTTCCTTCTCTCCTCCTCCTCTCCTTCTCCTCCTCCTTTCCTCTTCCTCTTCTCCTCCTATTTTTCTCTTCCTCCTTCTCCTCTCCTCCTCCTCTTCCTCTCCTACTCTTTCTACTCCTCCTTCTCCTCTCCTCCTCCCCTCCTCTCCTTCTCTTCTTCTTATGCTTTTTCTCCTCCTCTCCTTCTTTCCCTGCTCCTCTTTCTCCTCCTCTTGTCTTCCTTCTCTTCTCCTCACCTTTCCCTGCTCCTCCTCCTCATCATCTCTTCCTGCTCCTCCTCCTCCTTCTCAGTTCCTCCTTATTCTTTTCCTCTTCTCCTTGTCCTCCTCTCCTCCTCCTTTTTCTTTTTCTCTCTTCATCCTTCTTTTCATCTCCTCCTCCTCCTTCTCCTCCTCTCCTCCTTTTTCTTCTCTTCCTCCTTCTTTCTTCCTCCTTTTCCTTTTCTTTTTCTCCTCCTCCTCCTCCTCTGCTCCTTCTCCCCTTTTCCTCCTCCTCTTCTTTCTCCTCTCCGCCTCCTTCTCTCCTCCTCCTCCTTCTCTCCTCCTCCTTCTCTCCTCTTCCTCATTCTCCTCTCTTCCTCTTTGTCTCCTCCTCCTTCTTTTCCCCCCTCCTCATCTTCTCCTCCTCCTTCTCCTCTGTCTCCTCTCCTCCTTCTCATTTTCCTTTGATCCTCTTTCTCCTTATCCTCTTCTCCTCCTCCTCCTGTCATCCTTTGTCTCTCATGCTTCTCTTCCTTCTCTCTTTCTCCTCCCTTTTTTCTCCTCTTCTCTTCCTTTTTTTTCCTCCTCCTCTCCTTCTCCTCTCCTCATCCTTCTTTTCTTTTCCTCCTCCTCTTCTTCTCCTCCTCCTTCTGTCCTCCTCCCAGCTTTGTTTTTCTCTTCATCTATCCTGGTTCCCTTGTCTTCCTCTCCTGTTTATTTTCTCCTCTTCCTCTATTCTTACTATCTTCTCATTTTCTCCTCCTCTCCTCTTCTTCTTGTTTCCTCCTCCATTTTTCTCTCTACATTTTCCTCTTTTCCTCCTCCTCTTTCTCCACTCCTTCACTCCTACTCCTCCTCTTTCTGAGCTACTGGCCATGTCAAGCAGCACCCAGCACGTGTAGTGACGGTCTCTGCAGTGCTGCCCAAGAAAGACCTGATGTGCATCCATATTAGCTTTTGGAGGGTAGGAATCCGGCCCAACCGAGGCACAGAGTTTATTTATATATTTATTTATTCTATGAGAAAGGGTCTTGCTCTGTCACCCAGGCTGGAGTGCAGTGGCACAAGCTTATGACTCACTGTAATGTCAAGAGAGCCTCTCACCTCAGCCTCCCGAGTAGCTGGGATTGCAGGCGTGGCCCATCACCCCTGACTAAATGTCTTCCGTAGTGACGGGGTCTCACCACGTTGCCCAGGCTGCTCTGAAACTTCTGGACAAAAGTGCTTCTCCTGCCTTGGCCTCCCGGAACACTGGGGTGAATTTATTTGTTATAGAGCCGCCGGGACTCGGATGGTGCAAGCCTTGTAGGCCAGAAACATCTTCCGGACGCTGCTCCCCACCTTCTGCCCTCTCTTTCCTGGCATCCTTCCCCTGTGGAATGAGGAACTTTCCTTCTACGGCCTTTCCAGTCCCTCTCTGGCAGGGAAGCCTGGAAACTAGGGCTCCTGCTTTCCCCCGCAGCCGCAAAGCATCAGGGGTGCTGGCCAGGAGGTGGCCTCCCGGGGCGCTCTCGCCAGGGTGTTTGGTGGAAGCGCCTGCCGAGCCCTGCTTTGCGGATTTGAAATTTCTGGGCAGAGGACACTGGCGTCGAGGGGGCAGCAGGCAGCCCTGCGCCCTGGCCCTTTCCTGGCTGGCGGTTTTGGTGTGGCCGACTACCACCTAAGGCCCAGGAAAGAACAGGGTCAGGGCCCTGCCATGGGTGCGCTTATCGTTCCTCTCGCTTCCGTTGGCGGGGTGTGTGTTTTACAGGGATCCGTCAGTGTGGAGTGCACCTTCCTTGTGTGAGTATGGGACTCCGTGCCGGGTTCCATCGTGAGTCCAGGAAAAAGGCAGGGGCGGGGTGGGGGGGCTTCTCCAGCTGGAAAAATCTGTGGCTGTTTCCGGGGCTTCCTTTTTTCCTCCCACACCAGCCTGCAACCTAGTGTCGCTTCCTCTGTCCCCAGCACCAGCCTCTGCCTGATCCCCCCTCCCCTCATCCCACTAAGGAGCAGGAGAGGTCCTTCCCGTCACCGACGCCCTCCCTGGGAAGCGGCGCGTTTTCTCAACCGAAGGCACATCGAGGATGTCACTCACTCCGTGGCCAAGGGTGAGGACGGGACGCTGTGCCCGATCCCACTGCCTGGCGGGGCCGCTTCCTTTCCTGGCAGGGCGGACACCTGCAGGGCGCTGGGATCCGGCCCAGGGCAGAACGCGCTGGCCAGTGGGCCGCTTGTCAGGCGCCCTGGGCACCTGGCGATCCTCTTCGGCTCTGCATCAATGAGAAGTTATAAATGAGGAGTAAAGTTTTGTTTGTTTGTTTGTTTTGTTTTGTTTGTTTGTTTTTTCTGCTCAGCGGATTTGTCCTCCCTCTCTCCTTACTGGTTAGGAGATAGAACACGAGCCCAGATCCGGGCCAGCAGTTCACACTCCATTACAAAACTCTATAGAGCTTCGGAGCTAGCAGCAGTACACATTCGGGGAACATGGGAGGGATTTTCTTCTTCTTTTGTGGGTGGTGATGTTAGTGGTTGTGGAGAGAGAGAGAAGGGTGAATAAAATTGTAACGATTTGGTAGGTTGAAAAACCTGTCTGGGATTTTCATTATTAGAAAATTGAACCCTCGTTCTTGCTTAAGAGTTTAGACTCAAGCTTATCCCTTTCAAAGTCAGTGGAAACTAAGTTTGTCTGTTAGATGAGAAGGCTGAAAACAGTGAGACACTTCCATCTGGAGGAAAAAAAAATGATTTCTGCAAAGGCAGTTACCAGACCATCCCCATATATTTGAAGGTTTTGTTCCTTTTTTTAGATAAGTAGTGGTCCCTGCACCTGTGCACAATGATGCTGAAGTATATTTAATAGAAGGGGAAAGTGAGGGAAAGGGAATTGCAAAGAGAACAATGTGATTTTGTTTTCATTTTTCACGCCCATGAAAAGCATTCTTCAGTTTTGATGCTTTTTCAAGTAGGCAGGTAGAATTTCTAAGCCATATTTTAATCAGGGAGTCTGTTAGAGGCCAAAGTCTTGGCTAAAACCTCTTTGGAAACACACACAAAAGAAACGCTTAGTTCTGTGGTACCTTCAAGAGTCGACAATTTTTGCAGGAATGGGTATGAATTCCTTTCAAAGGGTCTTGTGCTCCATTTCAAGTGAATGAAGTTGCACTGTTTATCATTTTTTAAAATACTGCTAAACTGCTTGCATGTTAGAATATCTTGTTTTTAAAGGACTTGTTGGATGTTTGATAATTTTTAGAAATGCTACTAATGCTTATGGATATAAGCATTCTCTGGGGTGTCTAGATACCACTTTATTTCTCATCAGCAATTCAGACTGTAAGCCCTGAGCGTGGCAGACAGGTGTTTGTTATGTGATGTAAACATGCATCTCACTAAGCTAGTACAGGTGATACATTCATACCTAACTTATTACACTATCCAAGTGACTATTTGATGTTCCTGCAACTAAACGTTCCCATCTAGGGGAACATTTTTTATTTTAAGTCACTTCAGGCAGACCCCTGAGGTCTTATTTGCATCTGAAACAGGCACAGCATGTTGAAGGGAAAAAAATAAACCTTATCTTATTAGTCCTGCATTAGATCAATAGCTGTTAATTAACAACCTGGTGTATGCCAGGCACTGTACAACATAGGTGCCCTGGTAATAAATGACTGGTAATAAATGTAGTCAGAAGAACACTGTGGCTCAGGCCCATAATCCCAGCACTTTGGGAGGCTGAGGCGGGTGAATAAACTGAGATCACGAGTTTGAGGCCAGCCTTACCAACATGGTGAAACCTCATCTCTACTAAAAGTACAAATTAACCGGGCGTGGTGTCACATGCCTATAATCACACCTATTTTGGGAGACTGAGGCAGGAGAATTCCTAGAACCCAGGAGGTGGAGCTTGCAGTGAGCTGAGATTGCGCCATTGCACTCACCCACTCACTCACTCAATCAATCACTCAATGTAGTTGCCCTTCATCAGGGATCCTCAACACCGGGGCACAGACTGATACTAGTCTGTGGCCTGTTACAAACCAGGCTGCACAGCAGGAGGTGAATGGTGGGTGAGTGAGGCTTCGACGTTATTCACAGCCACTCCCCATCACTTGCATTACAGATCAGCGGCAGCATTAGATTATCATAGGAGGGCAAACACTATTGTGACCTGCGCATGTGAGAGATGTAGGTCGCACACTATTTCTGAGAATCTAATGCCTTAAGGTCTGTCACTGCCCCTCATCACCCCCAGTTGGGAACATTTTAGTTGCGGGAAAATAATCCCAGGGCTCTCACTGATTCTACATTATGGTGAGTTGTTTAATTATTTCATTATGTATTACAATGTAATCATATTAGCAACAAAGTGGACAGTAAGTGTAATGCGCTTGACTCATCCCAAATGAAAACCATCCCGCCACACGTGCGGAAAAATTGTCTTCCGCAAAACCAGACCCTGGTGTCAAAAAGATTGGAAGCCACTGTCCTACACTGTATAGTGCCTGCGGGTAGCCAAACATTTCTCAGTGGGGTTAATTAGATAGAACTTTTAAAAGCTGTATTTGTCTTTCGATAGCTTGCTTTGTATTCTTCTCTTTTTTCCCTTTTCTCAGAGACAATGGGGTAGGATTATATATTGGATATTTCTGGTGGTTTAATTACTTTAAGATATTCCGTATTCGGGAGGCTGAGGCAGGAGAATGGCGTGAACCCGGGAGGCGGAGCTGGCAGTGAGCTGAGATCCGGCCACTGCACTCCAGTCTGGGCGACAAAGCGAGACTCTGTCTCAACAACAACAAAAAAAAGATATTCCGTATTCATTTTGGTGTACCTTCTTGGACTAAGTTATTTTCACCCTGGTTTTTTGAAAGCATTCAGCAAAGATTTCACATTTCTACTCAGAGCAAAACTATTAGGGTCGGGTGGATATATTGACACCTGTTATAGCTGCTTTATGATCAACCCAAGGGCTGGCAATAAATGAAGCTCAGAATCCACAGTTCCTAACTACCGCTTAGCCCCATGGAACAGCTGCTTTATAGAATCAGCTTGATCTCAAAACTATGTAGCTTTAAATGTATACTGCTTATTTACCTCTGTGTATGTGTGTTGTTATTTTTAATAAAGAAGACCATATTTTTTTTTCAAAATAAATTCGGTTGATTTTGAAGGTATAAGGGAATTTAAAATGAAACTTTAGCCTTTGGTGGCATTACCATTGATAAATATGATGACAGGCATCTTGTCAGTAGCTTTTCTACCTCATGGGTTTGTTGTAAGGATAATATAACTGTTCCAGAAACTCAAAACCTACATATGGAATAAAGTGGCATATTTTGAGATCAGGAGGTTTTGAAGGTGTCCACTGTGGATTTCCTTTCCAGAATGATAAATTTTTTACTGTCTTGCTTTGGGAAAGAGTGCTACTGGCCTTTAGCGTACAGACACTAGAAATGCTGCTCCACATATTACAATGCATAGGACAGCCCCAAATGTCAGGAGAGCTGAAGACAACGAAGCCTGCTTGAAGGTATAGTAGTGGCCTTTATTGCATCCACAAGCACACTGGGTGCATTCCCTGTACTGCATGTGCTATATTTAGAAATCTGAAATTCCATAAAGTAGGTAAGCTTTTATCTGCCTCTAAGGTGCCATGGTTGGCAGGGTCAAAGTTTTACAAGAAGCTTGGGATTGAGGAAAACATGAAGTGCTGTTGAATGTATTTGAAAACTCCATAGTAAATAAGAGTTCTAGAACTCATCAGCTTCTACAACAAATGAGATGCATTGGCTCTGTAAAGCTGTTTTGGTAGGTGGCTCAGTTTTCCCAGTCACCGCCTCAGTTATTGAGGAAATTCGCTGTGATGCTGTCATCTGCCAGTCTTCCTCATGCTTTCAGTTATGTGGAGCGTATCTTTTAAAAAAATTCTTTGAATCAGCTCTTATTTGCTTGACAGTTAATGTTTTTGCATTCATAGTCTCTCTTATTTTAATTTCTCAAGTTTTTGCAAAATTCTTACATAACTATCTGCCCTTTTCATAGAGCAGTGTTTGTGAGCCAGGTCTTCTATCCATACATGTCCTCTTGAGAGGGTGGATGTCAGCCAGCTGCTATGGCTGAGAGGGATGGGGATAATACAGGGATGCAATAAAAGAGAGAGTGATAATTTTTATGTTCTGGGATCCCAGGCCTCAGACCAGAACTGTCTAGTATAATGAAAGGAGTGCTCTTTTAGCCAACCAGTGCCACTGGTCTGAACTTTGTCCTGCCCTCCCATGTTCCACCCTATTACACAAGCAGGAGGTATGCAAGGGAGAAGGCAGGAAGATGAGGAGACTGAATTCCAGAAAAGAAAGGCTGCCTGCAGTAAGCAGACAGTTGCCCCCAAAGTGCTGTGGGCTCCCTCTTACCTTAGAGACATGTGCAACACTTGAGAATAGTTGTTTTAAAATTTTTTTTTTTTTTTTTTTTTTGAGATGGAGTCTCGCTCTGTCGCCCAGGCTGGAGTGTGGCGTGACTTCAGCTCACTGCAAGCTCCGCCTCCCAGGTTCAGGCCATTCTCCTGCCTCAGCCTACCGAGTAGCTGGGACTACAGGCGCCCGCCACTACACCCGGCTAATTTTTTGTATTTTCAGTAGAGACAAGGTTTTGCCGCGTTAGCCAGGATGGTCTCAATCTGACCTCGTGATCCGCCCATCTCGGCCTCCCAAAGTGCTGGGATTACAGGTGTGAGCCGTACCCTGCCTAAAATTCTTAAATCAGTGGACAGATTGTAAGCATCCCATTGGTGCCAGTGGCCAGGTACCCAACGCCTGTTCTCTGCAGCAACCTTTGCAATCTTATACTTGGGAGTGAGTTCTGTTCCTGCAGAATGCCCTGTGCATTTTCTGACCTGTCCTCTAACCTACAAACTGGCAACTCCAGCTCTATATTTTCACTTATGACTTATCTGAAGTTGTAACCTTTTGTCATCGTGATCACTGTACGATTCCCTCATCCTGCAAGTACTTGTAAAGATGAAAGTAATCTCCATCTCCTCTGGAAGGTGATTGCCAGGCACACAACCTACTAAGCCAGGAACATTACTACTGGCTGTCCTAATGCATGTCTCTCTCACTCCCATGTCCATCAGTCACCAGGCTCTCCCCAGAACCATGCTTCAGTCACTGACATGGGCTGTTTAATCACTCCTGACCTAAGGACCTCATTGAGTCATAAACACCTCTTAATTTTCTGCCACCAGTTTATCCCTACTGCTGTTAATTTTCTACCCTGCTGCCAGAGGCATTATCCTCAAAACCTAAAGCTGCTCTCATTGTTTGCCTGCCTAATAACATCTTTTGGCTCCTTGTTGTCTATAAAAAGAAAAATTCAAACTCCTTGACTTGTTTTACAAAGACCCTCATCTGCTTCCAAACCAAATTGCTAGTCTTGGCTCTTGTCTCTATCTTCCACATCACTGCCACACTGAATAATTCTTTACTGCCTCTGCTGCTGCATGGGTTCTTTTTGTTGTGTCTCCATCCCCTTCCCCCAGCAAAGAACATTTATTCTTCTGTTGAGACCCATCTCAAACACTACCTTTTCTAGAAAGAATTAGGCCTTCTGTTCCTAATAACTTTTACCCCCATGTGTCAAGTCTGTGTGCTGCAATTTATCTGTTAACGTGTTTCTCCCACCTCAATACTATTTTTTCTATCTCTTGTACCTAGTACAATTGCATTGCATGGTTGGTGCTCACTGACTATTGCATGTTGATTTCTTTTTTTTTTTTTTTTTTTGATAGATTTTTTTTTGACAGATTTCTTGTAGATGACCTGTCACCCAGGATGGAGTACAGTGGTGCAATCTTGGCACACAGCAACCTCCGCCTCCCAGATTCAAGCAATTCTCCTGCCTCAGCCTCCTGAGTAGCTGGGATTACAGACACCCACCACCACATCTGGCTAATTTTTGTATTTTTAGTATAGACAGGGTTTCGCCATGTTGGTCAGGCTGGTCTCGAACTTCTGACCTCAGGTGATTGGCCTCCCTCAGCCTCCCAAAGTACTGGGATTACAGGCATAAGCCACCGGGCTTGAACTTGCATGTTGATTTCTAATATAAACATGAGATTTTTTAAAGATCTTGGAGAAGAACCACATGTAAATTGAAAACTAAGGCCTTTCACTACACATTCAGTAAAGGAAGTGGACATAAACTAACAACTTTGGCATATCTGTCATGTAGTCATTTGCAGCTACATGAAAAAGATTTAGGTGCTTTGGTGGGAAAGAATGTTAAATTACAGAAATTCTAAAATAAAAGTTGGCTCATCTTAAAGAGAAAAGAAAATGCTTCTTAATGCCTGGTTGCACTAAAAGCTGTCATACTGTGGCCTTTAATAATTCTAAACATTATTAGTGGATTTTGGTTTGAACTTTAAATTCAATAGGAAAAATAAACGCACAGATAAAAGACCCAGAACATTTCAGAGCTTCAGTGTGTGAACTCATTTTCTCTACTTATTTAGAGTTTTGTTTCACTAGTGGTATGAGTTAATAGCAGTGTTTGTTTATATATAATTTAACTTCCCTTCATTCCATTACCTCTTGGTTTTAAAATTGATTCAAAACCAGAAACCGGCAGGGTATAAATCTTGCTTGATGTGTGTATGTGCAATGCACCCACTTGATAATAATTGATTATATATCACACTCACAAAAAGAACCATTTTTACTGTTTCGGGGGAAGTTATTTTACCCTGGTACTTTATTGTTAAAAACAACAACAAAGCACTTCTCTAAATACACACAGTCAAAATTTTAACTTTCTTTTAATAGAGGTACATATATTTTTATAAATAAAAGAGATACCCAGAAGATAAGGTGGGTATTCTGAAACACAAGGTGAACCATTGACCATTCTTTTCTTTTCAAAGATTAAATTTTTAACAAAGAAAATGCTAGCATTGTGAGTGAAAAATTCTTAGTATCTTTTATACAAGATGAAAGCCTGATTGATTAAGGATACATTACTAACTGTAAATGTCGATTAATAAGTGCTTGTGTGATAACTAGAATTTAGATTCATACCTGGCAGATACATTTAGATATAATATTCTAACTTAGTTTTATTTCTGAAGAGGCTTCTATATTTTCCTCTGTGATACAGAAAATAGATTTTTTAGGCTATTTTATCTTTCACTTTAGAGCTTTTAATTGTTGGTTCAGTGGATTGTTTTATAATGGTTTAACATCTCAAACAGGTTTTCTGTAATTTGGTCAGTTAAATCTATATGTATTTGGTTAAAACACTCAACTTAAAAGTTGTAAACCAAGAGTAACTTAAAGGAGGCTTAACTTGTGTTTCTCTGGATTTGATTTGTATTTAAATCATAAAAATAAGTTTTCCAAGGGCCATTTTTGTGTTCAAAAGCTTATTAAGGTTTTACAATTTATTTTTTCTAAGTACAGTTCTGTATCAGATTTAGCCTCTTTTTAAAAGAGACAGTTTTTCACTATCACATTTACCATTCCCATGAATTTTTTTACATTTACACATTTTTATTTATTCCATAAATATCCAATTATCTGCTTGTGAAGATTCTGTCTTTACAACCAAGCTTACTTGTATTGCAAAGATAGACAGTTGCTAATATCAGAGAGTATATATCACATTGAAAGAGACTCATCCAGCCATGAAAAGCTCACTTATATCAGTGTTAACTGCTCAAAGTCAAGTATGACAAGAACTTATGAAGTAAAGTTTGGCCTTTGGGTATGGGAGAGGAATGGAGGATGTCGGGATGCAGGTCAAGGAAGGCATCCTGTGGAAGTGATATTTGAACTAATATCTGAAGAATGGTGACAGGAAGAAAAACAATCCTTCAGAGAACAGCAGGTACAGAAGCTGAGGTTGAAAAGGTGGATGCGTCCAGGAAAGTGGGAGAAGTACAGTGTGTTTGGAAGAAGAAAAGACACTGAATGAGGGGAATGGCAGGAATGATGAAGTAGGCGGGGGCTAGAGTAGGCTTGTAAGAGCTCTGGAAAGCTGTAAAAAGTGTTGGGTCCAGAAGTACCATGGTGAGATTTGAATGTTATGGACTATTTTTACCCGTAGTAGTAAATCGACCTGGTAGAAGGAAATAATGATTGGCCTTCTGTTTGGAAGAAGATCAGTTAGAAGGCTAGTTTATGAAAAATTGGAAAAGCACTGGTGGCCTGAAGCATAGAGACAGTAGAGATGGGAGCTCAGATGGATCTGATAGAGGTTTAAGAGGTAGGAGAGGCTTGCTGGTGGGATGGTGTGGGGAAGGGATAGGTGACTTTCTGATCTTGGATTTTATAGCTGGGTGGATTGTGGTGCCTTACTGAGATTGGAATGCTGGATTAAGCAATGTATATGAACTGGGCATGTTCTCTACCCTTTAAAGAGTTATGTATATGTTTTCCATGTTTTTAGCTATTTCTCCACTTGTAATGTGTTCGAGTTGGTTAAAAATTAAGTACCTGGCATGGATGAAGCATGAAAAATACTATGTAACTGATAAACCAATGTTATGTTCTTACCTACAAAAATAATTAAATGGCTTTCTCTTATTCTTTTACTGCTTTCCTTTTAATTTACTGATACTAAAATGCAAAGGACAGATTTCTTGTAGATGACCTGACCTTTTCAATGATTTTCAGATGAGATTTACACCTACATGTTAAGAGTGTTGAAGTTTGTGTTTGACGTAGTGATGCTTTATCGGTTTGACTTTTAAGCATAGGATTCATGAGAAGAGACTCTGGGTAGGAACCAAGCTAGGACTTTCACAATGGCTTAAGCCCATCAGAGCAGTTCAGATGCTAATTAAGAGCATCAGAATTCCTTTCATGGACTTATTTTTCATGTAATTTCTTAATTGAAACCCCGTGAAGAACATAAGTGGTCTTGTGATACCTTAATGTTATATCAATATTTTGCTTCACCTGTAATCTGTGAAAATAAAGTTTATTTAGTAAACAGAAGTTGCTGTTTATCTATTGTATGGTAGGATCTTCGCTAGATCTGTCAGTGCCCAAGAAAAAGATTTATTTTACCCCTTTCACAAAGAGTGAACCATTTCCACAGAGTATTCATCTAGCCAGCATTTAAATACTTCTGGTGATGACAGACCTGCTACCTACCCCTAGGCAGTCCTTGGGTTTCTACTATATTAATTCACTTTTTTTCATGGCAAACAAAGTATTTTTGAAACAAAATAGATAGGGATGTGTTTTCTGCTGAGTTGGTACACACTAGAAGCCGGAGTGCAGATATGCTGTTCTGTGCTTTATGCAACTCAGGGAGACAGTGTGCAATGCGACCCCGAGAGAGTTCCATCAGGGCATGCTTCGACTACTCAGTGAGTGGCCATCTCCTACATTAAGATTTCTGCTCCTGAGAAAAAAATATCAGTCTCACTTGGATGCACAGCCATCCTCTTCTGTGTGAGCTGGGCCACCATATTCTAAGACAATCTTATATGAGAGTCTTGTAAGGACTCTAAGTTCGGGTAATGCTTGTCTCTGATGTCATCCACATGACTCACCAAAATCTCACTGGGCTCAAAAGATGACTCTCTCTTATGATATCAGTCCTGACAGATGTAACCTGAACATCTCTTTGGGCCCCAGGTAACATGATTTTTCGTCTCTTGCATGGGAGCATAGACATTTCTGCATCACCGCAACATAAATTTGGTCAGGACAGACACCACGCTTTATTCCATTTATGTATAGGATAAGATAAACTGAATAGAAAGGAATAAAACATTAAAAAGCCCTCCCCACTTCTTACTTTTTAAAATTAAAATAGTTGCTGGGTGCGGTGGCTCACACCTGTAATTCCAGCACTTTGGGAGGCCGAAGCAGGTGGATCACCTGAGGTAAGGAGTTTCTGACCAGCCTGGCCAACTTGGTGAAACCCCGTCTCTACTAAAAATACGAAAAACTAGCTGGGCATGGTGGCACATGCCTGTAATCCCAGCTACTCAGGAGGATGAAGCAGGAGAATCGCTTGAACCCAGGAGGCGGAGGTTGTAGTGATTCGAGATTGCGCCATTGTACTCCAGTCTGGGCTACAAGAGCAAAGCTCCATCTCAAAAATAAATAAATAAATAAATAAATAAATAATAAAATTCATATAGTTTGGTGAAGAGATGCTGAGAAGAATACTTCTGAGACTAAGCTTACGTACGTGTTTGGAAAATGCCAACAGAAGGGAGTCCCAAAGAAATCAAAGGCCCCTAAAATACCCTCTCAAGAATGCTGGTGATTCGGCAAAGGTAAGCACTGGGCTAATCAGTGAAAATCAAAATTTGATAAGGATGTACACCCATTATCGGGAAACAGGAAGAGGGGCAAGACCTCCAGCGCTCAGAAAAATCCATGGAGGAACACCAATTCCCAGACTTGGGAAATGACTTTCCCTCCTAGTCAGGACCAGAAATAGCAACCATAACCTCTTTTCAGCCACCTCTGGCAGCACAGGGCTGGACCTCGGAGTCATAACAGACATGGTGCTTAAAGAGCAAGATGGGGTCCAGCTATTTTCTATTGGAATCTATGGCCTATTACCCAGAGGAACATTTGGATTGATTATCAGAAGGTCTTATAGTACACGTAAAGGAATTCAAATTTTCCCTGGAGTCATAGATTCACACTATTTAGGAGAAATTAAATTATGGCACAGGTGTCAGGGGTCCACACCATCTAAAGGAACTTGCCTTGCTCAGATTATTCTTATTCCTTACCTTCAAGGTAATGCTCAACAGAAGACCTGTGGGGCCTCGGGATTCGGCCACTCAGGGATGAAAGTTTTTTGGAGTACTCCAGTGTCATGTCATAGACCATACTTGGAAGTAACAATTAATGGAGTTATGTTTATGAGAATTATTGATATAGTGGCTGATCAAACTATAACAGCTAAAAAACAGTGGCCTTCAGATTGGGCCTCTCCTGCCTGATATTCTATCATGGGTGTTGGAGGGTATCAACAGCCATTAAAAAGTAGCCATATTCTGAAGAAGAGGCGAGAACGACCCCCAGACCGACCAAAGCCCGCGCACCGCTGCATCCGGCGTCCAGCACCTACGTCCTGCTGCCGTCGCCACCATGCCCAAGAGAAAAGCTGAAGGGGATGCTAAAGGAGATAAAGCCAAGGTGAAGGACGAACCACAGAGAAGATCCGCGAGGTTGTCTGCTAAACCTGCTCCTCCAAAGCCAGAGCCCAGGCCCAAAAAGGCCCCTGAAAAGAAGGGAGAGACGGTACCCAAAGGGAAAAAGGGAAAAGCTGATGCTGGCAAGGAGGGGAATAACCCTGCAGAAAACGGAGATGCCAAAACAGACCAGGCACAGAAAGCTGAAGGTGCTGGAGATGCCAAGTGAAGTGTGTGCATTTTTGATAACTGTGTACTTCTGGTGACTGTACAGTTTGAAATACTATTTTTAATCAAGTTTTATAAAAAAGCAGAATTTTGTTGTTGTTGTTTTTTTAAAAAAAGTAGGCATATTCATCCACTTTTGGGCCCAGAAGGCAAGATCACCCATGTTAAGCCCTTTATCTGAAGATTCCATTTTCTCTGTGGGGATGAGATGCCCTAGAACACTGGGGCTTAAACCTCTCTGTCCTGCCGCCTTTTTGGTAGGGCCACTGCTCCTTTGAAAATTATCAGACACCAAGTGGAAAACTACTAGCCCAGTATGAGCGGGTAAGTGGCCCGTTAAGAAGGAAAAATTGCAACACATCCAATGTCTTGTACAAGAACTAGACGCTGGCCACATTGAGCCTAGGACTAGTCCCTGGAACACTCCTATTTTAACATTCTTAAAAGGTCAGGAAAGTGGAGGTTATTGTATGACCTCTGTGCTATTAATGCTGTAATGTTTCCTATGGGGCCTTTGCAACCAGGATTACCTTCTCCGGTTATGATCCCCAAAGACTGGCCTCTTATTGTAATTGATCTAAAGGATTTTTTTTTAAACCATACCCTTGCATCCTGAGGATCGAGAAAATTTTGCTTTTATTGTTTCCACTTATAATACTCTGCAACCAGTTTAATGTTATCAATGGACAGTTCTACCCTAGGGGATCATGAATAGCCCTACTATATGTCAGCTTTATGTACATGAAGACTTACTTCCTGTGCATCAATCCTTCCCCTAGGCAAATATTTTCCACTATATGGATGATATTTTGATAGCTGCTCAGCATCAGTCATTACTGCATCAACTTCATGCAATGGTAGTACAGCATATGTTACAATATGGTCTCGTTATTGCACAAGAAAAAGTCCAGCTGATGGTTCTGTGGCTCTATATAGGAAGTCTTATTTTATCTACTACGCTCAGGCCACAACTTACGAAAATAATTCTTCCACAGCACTTAACCCTTAATACATGACAGCGAGTCCTACGAAAGATTAGTTGGATACGTCCCTATTTAGGTATTCCTGCAAATTACTTGACTAATCTTTTTGACACCCTGAAAGGTGACTCTGCTTTAAATTCACTGCAAGACCTCTCTTGGCTAGCACAGGCAAAGCTTATGGCTGTGGAGCAAGTCTTGGCCCAATGGTGTATATTGGGTTTAGATCCTGACAGACAGACAGAAAAAAATCAAAATCTTTTGATTTTTAATACCCCTCAAAGCCCTACAGGAATGCTTGGGCAAGTTGGAACAAATGTTTCTCCTTTGGAGTGGCTTTATCTGTCTTGTAACCCCCTCAAAACACCTAAAAAAGACCACAGATTTAATAGCTTCTCATAAAGGGATGCCAACATTGCATCCAATTGTCAGGATATGACCCTGCTACTCTTTTCTTACTTTTAAGCAAGGGACAGTTTCATACTCTCTTAGCCTGTGATCTTGATTGACAAGTTGCAATGACCAACTTTATTGGTAATATCAGTTTCTATTTACCAGCCTCTAAGCTCCTGAACTTTTTACAAACTGTGCCTGTTAAATTTGCATCTATTGTTGTCTCTGAGCCCTTGCTTCATGCCACTACTGTCTTTACAGATGGTTCAAGAAAAATGGGAAAGTCAGCTATAGTGTGGCAAGATGCCATGCAAAATTGGCAGCACAAAATCCAGGAACACTTCAAAACTACACAACAGGCTGAGTTAGGTGCCCTAATATTGGTCTTACAAACTTTTCCTTACCAAGACATGAACATAATTAGTGATTCTGCTTATGCAGTGTATAGTATTACTCATTTAGATCTCGCACATTTAAAAGGCATTACTAAAGAACCCCTACTAACCCTGTTTCTCACAACACATGAGCTCCTTTGTCCCCATTGTCACCTTTTTATATCACACATATTCGCTCTCATTCTGGGCTACCTGGTCCCTTGTCAGAAGGGAACACTCAAGCTGATGCTCTGGTACAAACACAGATGAGGTTTGGAGACTCTCCTGCATTTTTGTAAGCTCAAGCTGATCATTCCTTCTTTCATCAGAATGCTCACAGTCTTTTTTTTTTTTTTGAGACGGAGTTTCACTCTTGTTGCCCAGGCTGAACTGCAGTGGTACGATCTCAGCTCACTGCAACCTCCACCTCCCAGGTTCAAGCGATTCCCCTGTGTCAGCCTCTCGAGTAGCTGCGATTACAGGCTCATGCCATCATGCCCAGCTAATTTTTGTATTTTTAATAGAGACGGGGTTTCATTATATTGGTCAGGCTGGTCTCGAACTCCTGACTTCAGGTGATCCACCCACCTTAGCTTCCCAAAGTGTTGGGATTACAGGTGTGAGCCGCTGTGCCCAGCCTGCTCACAGTCTTAAACAATAGTTTCATTTAATGCTCGATCAAGCTTGCATGATTATTAAAACTTGTCCTGATTGCCAACAGCATTCTCTGTCCCTTTTATCACTGGGACTTGGTGCCAGCCCATGAGGTCTGGTACCTAATGCTACCTGGCAAACCGTTATTACTCAGCATCCACCTTTTGGACGCTTTAAATTTCTCCACGTTACTGTGGACACTTATACGGGCCTGATATACGTGACTCCATAGACTGGAGAAGAAACTAAAGATGAATTGCTTATCTTTTTGAATCTATTATGACCTTAGGCCCTCCACAGACTATTAAAACTGATAATGGTCCTTGCTATCTTAGCACTAGTTTTTATATGCATTGCAACTTTGGCACGTACAACACAAAACTGGTATTTCTTATAACTCGACCTGTCAGGCCATTGTTGAACAAGCTCATCAAACCCTTAAAGTATATCTTAATAAATGAAAAAGGGAATACGGGAGCTCTCTCCTTGAGAACAGATAGCAAAAATCTTACTCTCAATTTTTTGAATATTGGACAAGATGGCCAGATGGTTATTGATTGTAGGATGAAACTGGTTGAAGTCACAAAACGAAAGATGTTAATTTGAGACGTTTGTACAGGGAATTGGGAGGGACTTTATGAGGCATTGCAATGGAGTTGAGGTGCGGTTTGTGTTTCATGAAATACAGGACTAGAATGGATCCCCATAAAATGAGTGAAGCCATATTATGAGTTAGAGACCACTGAAGAAAGCCCCTCCTGATAATGAAGGACCTGTCGTTGGAGAATCGACCAAAACTGACAGTGATGATTTGGAAGGCACCTGACATTACCTGGGGACAGCACCTGACATTACCCAGATAGGGACCAACAGGGAACTATCTGGCTTGCATCCATGGGAACCCCTGCAACTGCAGAGAACCAATTTCTTATGTATCTGGCGGTAATGGGGAAGCTTCTGAGAAAGTAAGACAGACATGGATGTTGGGGTGGCTGGTAATTCTTGTTCTTTGCCAGGTGGGCTTAGCTCAAGAACATCTTTATTGGAGTCATGTTCTGAATCCCTCGGTTTTCAATGTTATTACGTGGTGGGATGCTGACCCGCCTTTGTCATCTAATAATACTTCTTGGATGGGAGGTCGATGGATGCCCCTTACTCCCTCACTGAAAATTTGGGATGGATTAAACTTAATGACTCCTTGTCTTTATTGTCTAGCAATCCTCCCCTTTGTTTCTCTACATTGGCACATAAGTGTATTACTCACATTCCTCAGGAGTATCTTTACTATCAGCTCAAAAGGGATGTTAAGCCCACAAACTTGACTTTTATTTCTGCCATTACCAGTAATCTTACTGAGGTTTCTAATGAAATTATACAAATGCCTGATCTTCCTATATGCCATCCGAGAAAAGACTGGCGATATAAGTTTGAGGCTGTCCAGTGATCCCCATGCAGACAACCTGTGCCGCGTCAAGGACCTGTTTGATAGTGGCACCTTACTTGATTGGGGACCCCTTGGAGATCCCATGTCTGCAAATCAGACTATTGGATTTGGGAGTCCAGCCAATAGTTCCATCACCTGGTCAGAGTGTGGGCTTTCAGGACGAATATTACAATCGAAAGGGGAACAAGTTTTAGGCCCTGTGCATATCCAAATTTGGAAACTAGGTCTTCCCTTTTTTGAATGGGTTCTTTCATAATAAAAGTGATTACATTTATAGTGGTGACAACTACACCCTCTCCTTGCACAATAATGTTACTGATACAGTCCTGATTTGTGCTATGCACCCCTACATACTTTTGTTTGGGCAGGGTATTCCTAACATAGAACAGAATCAATCCTTTTATAGTATTTCTGTTTCTTCCAGTAGTTGATATGCTACATGCTTGTCTCATCAAAACGTTACACAATTAAATATAAACGATGTCATGATTTTCTTTTTTTTTTCTTGAGACAGAGTCTCGCTCTGCCACATGGGCTGGGGTGCAGTGGCACGATCTCAGCTTACTGCAACCTCTGCCTCCTGGGTTCAAGCAATTCTCCTGTTTCAGCCTCCCAAGAAGCTGGGATTACAGGCATGCACCACCACGCCCAACTAGTTTTTGTATTTCTAGTAAAGACAGGGATTCACCATGTTGGTCATTCTGGTCTCAAACTCCTTACTTCGTGATCTGCCTGCCTTGGCCTCCCAAAGTGCTGGGATTACAAGCGTGAGCCACCATGCCCGGCCCTATGTCATTATTTTAAAATGGTGGTCAGGATTGTGGCTCCCTGTATATCCAACCCAGAACTGGAAAGGGGATTCTATTTTGCAGTTATTTAGAAAAGCATTGTCTCATATTAAAAAAAAAAATGTCTGGCCTCTCTAATTGCCTTTTTAGTTTCAGCTATTATTATACTAACAACTGCTGCTACTGCAGCTGTCTCTTTGATGGAATCTATTCATACAGCCTCAGTGGTGAACCACATGGTATACAATGTAACCCATGAATTTTAAGAACAAGTAAATACTGATAAAAATATTTAATCTCACCTAGTGGCCCTTGAAGCTGTCGTTGAATGGCTAGGGGATCCACAGCAGGCATTCATTACCCGTCAAAATTTACATTGTGATTAGCAATATAATTCAATCAGTGTCACACTTATGCCATATAATAGCTCCCAATATACCTGGGAGAGTGAAGGCACACCTACATGGGGCTTACCACCACCACCTGTCTTCTTAAGTTTCTACTCTTTAGTGTAAGTTAAATAAACAGCCTAAGTGATGGTCTCGGCAATTACAAACAAATACCCTTCAGTTATTACAAGAAGACTTTCAGTTGTTGAACCCAAATACTTGGTTGTCTGGGCTAAACATACGCATTGGGGTGGTGGTCGCTATGTTTATTCTTTTGTGTATCTTTTAGGCATCTGCAAATGGCTTTGTGTGGCCACTCAACCCAACTACGACCAGGGAAGAATGATAGAAGTTTACTTTACATTGGATAATCAGCACATTCTAAGAATTAAAGAAGGGGGAAATGTGTGGAGTGTACAACAATACATTCAAGCTTATCTACAAGGCATTTGAGGTCAAGGCATGGAAAAATACTGAGGCACTGTGTGTATGTTTGTGCATGAGACTAATTCCTTGACCCTGAAAATAGGACAAGGAACAGAATGTGTGATAAGAAGTGCTAAACACAGCCTCCTAAGAATGTGGTTTGAGTGCTTTTAGATGTAATAAGGCCATATGTGCCTCATGACCCGACCCCAAATAGCCACATGGTGGATGTTTCTTGTTTGTCTAAACTGTAATTCAACTAGCCTTCTCAATAAGTACTTGGCAGATGAATCTTAAAGCAGCACTCTCTTGGAGGAGCTGCTCCCCTCCCTGTTCAGCTGTAATTGTCTGAATACTTATTTCTTGGCGTTCACTGCAGAGCAAGCTGCAGCATGGCTGCCGGCATTTATTCATGCAAGCTTCCAGCTTGCTTATCTATGTCTGCAGCTCAATTTTACAGGCTGCTCTTTGTTAAAAATATATATATAATAATAATTTGTGGACTTCTTTTTATTGAAAAGAAAACTTTATCAAGGACTGTTTTGCTCTATCTGCCTAAATAATTTCTTTTCAACTCCTGTAACAATAATAGTTAATGTCATAGCAAACATTTGTAAAGTATTTTTATGTATGAATAAGCAAGATAGCAAACTCTTAGTAGTGGCTGTTTTTAATTTATTTATATAAATGTGTTGGGTACAAGTGTAATTTAGTTCCATGCATAGATTGCAGAGTGATAAAATCAGGACTTTTAGGGTATCCATCACTCAAATAATGTACATTATAACTCTTAAGTAATTTGTCATCATACACCCCCTACTACCTTCTCACCCTTCTACATCAGGAGTACGTGGCCCTCAATGAACAACACAACATAGATAAATTGTTTTCTGAGACTTACATTTAAAAATCAACCTAAGAGAAAAGATGATTCCTAAGCCAATACAATGTTGGTTATATATATATACACACACATATATATACACACACACATACATATATATGCTTATAATCAAGAAACTTATACAGTCTTTCCTATGCACAAACCCAAAAGTAAAGCCAAATGGCTCCATGCAATAAACATCATGGTAATAACGTAAAAAAAAAAACTTTCTCCAATGAATGTAAATTCAGAAAGAAAATGAAGGAACTGTTCCTCTAGATGTATGGAAATCAACATAAAGATGCACAAAGACATAGGAAACACAGAAAAGCAAGGTGTATGATACTTTCAAAGAAACACAATAATTCTCCAGTATTTCAGCCTTTTTTTTTTTTTTTTTTTTGAGATGGAGTCTCACTCTGTTGCCCAGGCTGGAGTGTAGTGGTGTAATCTCTGCTCACTGCAACCTCTGCCTCCTGGGTTCAAGAAATCCTCCTCAAGACTGAGGCCTCCTGGCCTCAGTCTCCTGAGTAGCCAGGATTAAAGGCACCTGCCACCACGCCCAGCTAATTTTTATATTTTTAGTAGCAACGGGGTTTCAACATGTTGGCCAGAGTGGTCTTGAACTCCTGACCTCAGCTGATCTACCTACCTCGGCCTCCCAAAGTGCTGAGATTACAGGTGTGAGCCACTGTGCCCGGCCCAAATTTTCAGACCTTTAAAGAGGTTTTTATTTTTTTGCAGTACAAGATTTAATAGAGTGAAAACAGAGCTTCCATAAAATGGGAGGGGACCCAAAGGGGGTTGCCATTGCCTGCTTGAATGCCTGGGTTTATATCCCGATCATTATCCCTCCTGCTGTGCTCTCAGGTGATAGATGATTGGCTATTTCTTTACCTCAGTTTTTGCCTAATTAGCATTTTAGTGAGCTCTCTTTACTACCTGATTGGTCGGGCGTGAGCTAAGTTGCAAGTCCCGTCTTTAAAGGTGGATGTGGCCACTTTCCCAGCTAGGCTTAGGGATTCTTAGTCAGCCTAGGAAATCCAGCTAGTCCTGTCTCTCAGTCCCCGCTCTCAACAGGAAAACCCAAGTGCTGTTGGGGAGGTTGGCTGATGACCACTCTAACTGCTTCCTGCTGAATTGGGGCATAGTAGGGGTTGTGCAGTTGAGATTTCCTTGGGACGGGTGCCTTCGATGTCATTAACATCGGAGCATGGGCTAGCAGGCCAGTCCAGGGGTCCATGGTAGATCTTAGTCATGGACCGTATCTGGGGCTCCATTTGAAGAATGATTTGTAGCTTTACAGCTTTGATTCTGGAAAAGACAAATTTAACAAGGATGTTAAAGATACAGAGATTGAAATGTATGGCCTGCAGTGCAGGGGATTATTTCTTGGCACACTTTGCAGGCCCTGACTATCTGCTTGATAGTTTTGAAAAGGCCTGGTCCAGTAAATAATTTGGCCATCTGATGGGTGCTATCAATGCCTAAGTGAAAGGTTTGGTGAAGGGTTTTAAGTAATTTCCATTGATTAGCTGTAGGCAAAATTATTTTTCCTTCTTTGGTGGCTAACAATCCTGAGGGAAGGAAACTATGTCCTCGTGAGATTCCCCATTCTATTTCTTCTGCTGACTACTGGGGCTTGGTTTCCCAGAGGGGATTACCCCATACTAGGGGTCCTTCTATAAGCATTTCTAATGGAGGGTCCTGCCTTGCGGCTCTTTTTGCTTCAATATCCGCTTGGCGGTTCCCTTCTATTTCCCTTTCCTTTTTGATGACCCCAGCAGTGTAAGACTGCCACCAAAGAGGTTTTTAAAAAAAATCTACTCAGACAAAAATAAGGAGAAAAGAATAAAAAAGAATAAACAAAGACTGTGAGATGTTTGCGACTATATAAAGTGACTAAACTTAAAAATTATCATTATTTCTGAGGAATAAAACACATCAAAAAGTTTAGAACAAGTATTTAAGAAAATAATTGATGAAAACTTCCCAACTTTACCAATAGAATTAGACATACATATACAGGAAGCTCAGCAATCACCAGCAAAATACATTGCAAAACAGACTTCATCATGGCACATGATGAATATCTAAAGTGAAAGTGAAAGAAGTAATTATGAAATAAAGAAAACCACATCAGACAAAAAGCAGACTTCTCAGCAGAAACTTTACTGATCAGGAGAGAATGGGATGGCACTTTTAGAGTGTTGCAAGAAAAGTGCCAGCCAAAAATTTACATCAAGCTAGATTAACCTTCACAAACGAAGAATATAAAGTCTTATCCTGACAGACAAATGCTAGGGAAACCAATTACCGCTAGACTGGGCCTATAAAAGATGTTCAAGGGATTTCTAGTATAAAAATAAAGTTTAATATTCACCATCATTAAAACATATAAAAGTATAAAACTAACAGGTCTTATAAAACAAAAGAGAAAAGAAATAAATCAAATTACAACATGACAGAACTTTATTAAACCACAAAGGTAGATAAAAAGAAAAAAAACACACAAAAAAATTAACATTATGACAGTAACAAAACCTTACATATTAATATTAACCTTGAATATAAATCAATGAAATCCTTCATTGAAATGTACAGATTTATAAAATGAATAACAAAAAATGATCCAACTATACGTTGCCTATAAGAATCTCACCTTACTTGTAAGACACATGTAGATTAAAAGTAAAGGGTGGAAAATAGTAATACAAATTAGAAACCAAAAGCAAACTGCAATATCTATACTTACATCAAGTAAAACAGACTTTAAATAAAAAGCAGTAACAAAAAGGATAAAGAAGGTCATCATCCAATAATAAAGAAATCATTTCAGCAAAAGGATATAACAATTCTAAATATCTATGCACCCAACATCAAAGCACCCAGATTTTAAAAGAAATATTATTAAACCTATAGAAAGAGATAGACAGTAATATAATAATAGTGGAAAAATTTAACATTCTACTCACAGCGCTAGAGAGACCATTGAGATAGAAAAGTTGGCAAATCAACAAAGTATCCCCAGAACAAAATTATATCAACTACCTAGACCACAGAATAAAACTATAAATCAATATCAATAGAAATTTCAGAAACTATAAATTTACAAAGAATTTAAACAACATACTCATAAACAGTCACTGTGTAAATGAAGTAATTAACATGGACGGCCAGGGGTGGTAACTCACACCTGTAATCACAGCACTTTGGGAGGCTGAGGCAGGTGGATCACCTGAGGTCAGGAGCTTGAGACTAGCCTGGGCAACATGGCAAACCCCATCTCTACAAAAAATACAAAAAAATAGCTAGATGTGGTGGTGCGCACCAATGGTCCTAGCTACTCGGGAGGCTAAGATAAAAAGATCGCTTGAGCCTGGAAGGCAGAGGTTGCAGTGAGCCAAGATTGTGCCACTACACTCCAGCCTGGGTGACAGAGTAAAACCCATCTCAAAAAGAAAATTAAGATGAAAATTAAAAGTTTGTGGGAAAAAAAGATGAAAATAGAAACACAATATAATAAAATGTGAGATACAGTAAATATAGTACTAAGAGGGCAGTTTATAGCCTAAATGCCTGCACCAAAAAAGTAGAAAGCTTACATATTAAGGACCTGGCATCACACTTCAAGGAACTAGAATATTAATAACAAAACAAATTCCAAGTTAGAAGAAGAAAAACATAACAAAACTCAGAACAGAACCAAATGAAATACAGACCAAAACAATAAAAACAATCAACATAATAAAGAGTTGGTTTTTCAAAAAGACAAAATTGATAAATTGCTAGCTAGATTCATCACAAACAGAAGACAGATCTAAATAAACAAAATCAGAAATGAAAGAATAGACATTACAATGGATACAACAGTAATACAAAAGATCACTAGAAATGATTATAAACAACTAGACAGTCACAAACCTGAAAACTTAGAATAAATAAATTTATAGAAACATACGACCTCCCAAGATAGAGCCAGAAAGAAATAGAGTACCTGAACAAACCATTAATGAGTAGCATGATTGAGTCAGTAATTAAAAATGTCTTGACAAAGAAAAGCTTAGGACTAGAAAAATGCACAGCCAAATTCTAACAAATGTACAAAGAGTAATAATCCTCTTGAAACTCTTCCCAAAAATTGAGGATAATGAAATTCTTCCTAAGTCACTCTGAGGTCAGTATCACCCTGATACCAACATTAAGCAAGAACACAACAAAGAAAACTATTATTGTAATATTATTCATTATGTTATTATTAAAAATAGACAAATGGGACTTTAAAAAGTTTTGGCACAGCAAAAAAAATAATCAACAGGCTAAACAGGCAACCTACAGAATAAATGAACATATTTGCAAACTATGTGCCAAAATGAAAGTAATATTCAGAATTTACAAGTAACTTGAACAACTCAAAAATATCATAATAAAGAATCCCATTGAAAAATGGGTAAATAACATTACTAAACATTTTTCAATAAAGACATGCAAATAGCCAACACATGACAAAAATGCTCAATCTCAACTATAAATAGAGCTAGCATTTGATTTAAAAGTCTCATCACTGGGTATCTACTCAAAGAAAAATAGTTTATTATAAGAAAATGATACCTATACTTGAATATTTATTGCATGCTCACAATAGCAAACCACATATACAAGAAAAGCTTAATATTCAAACTATACAGGAAATTCAAAGCAAAGAGAAGTATAATAACAATAAAAATCCAACTGAAAAATGGTCAAAAGACTCAAAAAATATTTTGCCAGCAAATATATACACATGACCAATAGGTATATAAAATAAGTGATTAATATCACCTACCAACAGGCAATTGCAAATGAAAACAATGATGACCTTTCACTTGAACTGTGTTAGGATTGCTAATATCAAAAACAGAAAATAGAGAAATAAGTAACATCTGTCATTGTTGTTCCTGAGATTTCTGAAACAAATCTTAATATCACCACTGCTCTCACACATTTCAGACATGATGGGAAAACTTAAGAAATAACCTGACATGCAGTTCCTCAAAAATACTCAGAGATATTTTTATATTCCCCCAAAGCAATGGAAGAGCAGGTATACCATGCAGTACGTTATAAGCCATAAAGAGGAGTTTAGTTCTCACGGTACCCTCAAAGGAAAATCACTAAATAGGAAGTAGAGTCCTTAGAAAGAATTTAAGGATATGGGACAAAAATGTTCCTACTTGAGAGCTAGAGAAAAAAAAATGGCTTTTTAGGAAATCTTTGCACTGAAGCAGAGCATCCCATACCACATTTTAAGGTCTGGCATTCTTTTTGACCTTTGAACCTCTCATCTGTGTTATCTGCTTCATTCAAGCTTACCTACCTGAGTTTTAGACTACTGTCTCATGTCTCTTCACATTCTAGGGCTCTTTTATTTGCTCAAGGCAGGAGATCAGATCAGAGTTAGAGACAGTAAGGCCCGTTTTGTTAGAAAAAAGTAACATGACTTGCTAGGATTCTCCAGTTACCAACCTAGTACCATGTTCAGTAGAGAAAATATTATGAAAGATTCTAGATATTTAATTCCAAAATACTGTTTTATGATAGAACCTTTAGAATATTTAGAACATATTTTACATTTCTGGGTCTGTAGCTCTGCTATCCAATACTACTGAATTTAAAATTGGTCCTGGATATTAGATTTTAATATTTGGGCAACAATATTTATTGCCATTGAATTTCTAGAGATGGGGGTGAAACCCCATCTCTACTAAATATACAAAAATTAGCTGGGCGTGGTGGTGCACATTTATAGTCCTAGCTACTCAGAAGGCTGAGGCAGGAGAATCACTTGAACCTGGGAGGCGGAGGTGGCAGTGAGCCGAGATCAAGCCACAGCGCTTCACCCTGGGCGACAGAGTGAGAATCCATTCCCCTCCCCAACCAAAAAAAAACACCGAACTATCCAGGCAACAAAAAGCATGATGAATGTAATTGTACCTCACATTTCAATACTAACACTAAATGGAAATGCTCCACTTAAAAGACAGAACTGCAGAATGGATAAGAACTCACCTGCTGTCTTCAGGAAACTCACTTAACACAAGGACTCAAATAACATATAGGGATGGACAAAGACATTTCATGCAAATGGACACCAAAAGCAAGCAGGGATAGCTATTCTTATATCAGACAAAACAAATTTTAAAGCAACAGTGGTTAAAAAAGACAAAGAGGGACACTATATAATCATAAGTGGCCTGATCCAACAGGGAAACATCACAATCCTTAACATATACGCACCTAACACTAGAGCTCCAAAATTTATAAAACAATTACTAATAGACCTAATAAATGAGATAGACAGCAACACCATAAGAGTGAGGGACTTCAATACTCCCACTGACAGCACTAGACAGGTCATTAAGACAGAAAGTAAAGAAACAAAGGATTTAACTCTACCCCGGAACACATGAAGTTAACAGATATATACAAAACATTTAATCCAACAACTGAAGAACACACATTCTATTCAACAGCGCATGGAAGTTTTTCCAAGATAGATCATATGATAGGCCTTAAAACGAGCCTCAGTAAATTTAAGAAAATTGAAATTACATCAAGCACTCTCTCAGAGCACAGTGGAATAAAACTGGAAATCAATTCCCAAAGGAACTTTCAAAACTGTGCAAATACATGGAAATTAACCTGCTCCTGAATGAGCATTGGGTCAAAAACAAAATCAATATGGAACATAAAAATTTTTCAAACTGAATGACAATAATGACACAACCGATCAAAACCTCTGGGATACAGCTAAGGTGGTAAGAGGAAAGTTCATATCCCCAAATGACTACATCAAAAAGTCTGAAACAGAACAAACAGACAATCTAAGGTCGCATCTCAAGGAACAAGAACAAACCAAACCCAGCAGAAAAAACAAAATAACCATGATCAGAACAGAACTAATTGAAACTGAAAGAAAAAAATAAAAAAGGTAAATGAAACAAAGAGCTGCTCCTTAGAAAAGATAAATAAAATTGATAGGCCATTAGCAAGATTAACCAAGAAAAGAAGAGAGAAAATCCACATAACCTCACTGAGAAATGAAACAGGAGATATTATAACTGACACCACTGAAAGGCAAAGAATTATTCAAGGTTACTATGAACACCTTTACACACATAAACTAGAAAACCTAGAAGAAATGGATAAATTGCTGGAAAAATACAACCCTCCTAGCTTAAATGAGGAAGAATTAGATACCCTGAACAGACCAATAACAAAGAGTGAGATTAAAATGGTAATTTAAAAATCACCGAGAAAAAAAGTCCAGGACTAGACAGATTCACAGAATTCTACCAGATATTCAAAGAATTGGTACCAATCGTTTTGACACTGTTCCACAAGATAGGGAAAGAAGGAACCCTCCCTAATTCATTCTGTAAAGCCAGCATCACCCTAATACCAAAACCAGGAAAAGACAAAACCAGAAAAGAAAACTACAGATTAATATCCTTGATAAACATTGATGCTAAAATTCTTAACAAAATACTAGCTAACCAAATCCAACAACATGTCAAAAAGATAATCCACCATAATCAAGTTTGTTGCATACCAGGGATGCAGGGATGGTTTGACACACACAAGTCAACAAATGTGATACACCACATAAATAGAATTCAAAACGAATTCACATGACTATTTCAATAGATGCAGAGAAAGCATTTGACAAAAGCCAGCATCCCTTTATGATTAAAACTCTCAGCAAAGTTGGCATACAGGCGACACAACTTAATGTAATAAAATCTATCTATGACAAACCCACAGTCAAAATAATAGTGAATGGGGAAAAGTTGAAAGCATTCCCTCTGAGAACAGAAAAAAGAAAGGATGCCCACTCTCAACACTCCTCTTCAACACAGTTCTGGAGTCCTATCCAGAGAAATAAGACAAGAAATAAACAGCATCCAAATCAGTAAACAGGAAGTCAAACTGTACCTGTTTGCTGATGATGAGATCATTTACCTTGAAAACCCTGAGGACTCCTCCAGAAAGCTCCTCAAACTGATAAAAGAATTCAGCAGTTTCTGGATACAAGACTAATGTAAAAAAATCAGTAGCTCTTTTATTCACCAACAGCAAGCAAATGGAGAAATAATCAAGAACTCAACCTCTTTTACAATAGCTGAACAAAAATAAAATACTTAGGAACATACCTAATGAAGGAGTCGAAAGAACTCTACAAGGAAAACTACAAAACACTGCTGAAAGATATCATAGATGACACAAACAAATAGAAACACAGCCCATGCTCATGGATGGGTAGAATCAAATTTGTGAAAATGACCATACTGCCAAAAGCAATCTACAAACTCAACAGAATCCTCATCAAAATACCGCCATCATTCTTCACAGAGTTAGAAAAAACAATTCTAAAATTCATATAGAGCCCACATAGCCAAAGCAAGACTAAGCAAAAAGAACAAATCTGGAGGCACCACACTACCTGATTTCAAACTATAAGGCTGTAGTCACCAAAACAGCATGGTACTGGTATAAAAATAGGCACATAGACCAAAGGAAGAGAGAACCCAGAAATAAACCCAAATGCTTACAGCCAACTGATCTTCAACAAAGCAAACAAAAACATAATGTGGGGAAAGGACACCCTTTTCAACAAATGGTGCTGGGATAATTGGCCAGTCACATGTAGGAGAATGAAACTGGATACTCATTTCTCACCTTATACCAAAAATCAACTCAAGATGAATTAAGGACTTAAACCTAAGACCTGAAACTATAAAAATTTGCAAGATAACATTGGAAAAACCCTTCTAGGCATTAGCTAGGCAAAAATTTCATGACCAAAAACCCAAAAGCAAATGCAGTAAAAACAAAGACAAATAGCTGGGACCTAATTAAACTAAAGAGATTTTGCATGGCAAATGAAACAGTCAGCAGAGTAAACAGAGAACTCACAGAGTGGGAGAAAATCTTCACAATCTATACATCTGCCAAAGGACTAATATCCAGAATCTACAGTGAACTCAAACAAATCAGTCAGAAAAGAAAATCCCATCAAAAAGTGGGCCAAAGACATGAATAGACAATTCTCAAAAGAAGATATAAAAATGGCTAACAAACATTTAAAAAGTTCAACATCACTAATGATAAGGGAAATGCAAATCAAAACCACAATGCCATACCACCTTATTCCTGCAAGAATGGCTATAATCAAAATATCAAAAAACTGTAGATGTTGGCTTGGATGCAGAGATCAGGGAACACTTCTACACTGCTAGTGGAAAGGTAAACTAGTACAGCTGCTACGGAAAAAAGTGTGGAGATTCCTTAAAGAACTAATAGTAGAACTACCATTTGATCCAGCAATCCCACCACTGGGTAACTACCCACAGGAAAAGAAGTCATTATTTGAAACATAGACCAATGGAACAGAGAACCCAGAAATAAACCCAAATACTGACTACTTGAAAAAGATACTTGAACATCCATATTTCTAGCAGCACAATTCACAATTTCAGACTCGTGGAACCAACCAAAATGCCCATCAATCAATGAGTAGATAAAGAAACTATGACATGTACATATATGTTGGAATACTACTCAGCCACAAAAAGAAATTAACAGCATTTGCAATGACCTGGATGATATTGGAGATTATTATCCTAAGTGAATTAACTGAGGAATGGAAAATCAAACATATATTCTTGCTGATATGTGGGAGGTAAGCTATGAGGATGCAAAGGCATAAGAATGATAAAATAGACTTTGAAGACTTGGGGGGAAGAGTAGGAAGGGAGAGGGATAAAAGACAACATATATGGTGCAGTGTATACTGCTCAGGTGATGGGTCCATCAGGGTCTCACAAATCACCACTAAAGAACTTACTCATCTAACCAAATACCACCTGTACCCCAATAAATAATGGCACAATGAAATTAAAAAAATTATTATTATACTTACAGACCAGCTTACATAATGAATATTCCATAAACTATTACACAGGCTGGGCACGGTGGCTCACACCTGTAATCCCAGCATTTTGGGAGGCCGAGGTGCGTGGATCACCTGAGGTCAGAAGTTCGAGACCAGCCTGACCAACACAGTGAAACCCTGCCTCTACCAAAAATACAAAAATTAGCTGGGCGTATTGGCGGGCACCTGTAATCCCAGCTACCTGGGAGGCTGAGGCAGGGGAACTGCTTGAACCCGAAAGGCAGAGGTTGCAATGAGCCAAGATCACACCATTGCACTCCAGTCTGGGCAACAGAGCAAGACTTCATCCCCCCAAAAAAAAAGAAGAAAGAAAAAGAAAAAGAAAAAAACTACTAAACAAACAAAAAAAAATTATGGGTCTAACATGAGTAACAGTCAAATTAAAACAGGTATTTTGCATGGGGAGACTCTGAAGCATAAACCAAAAAGTTATACCGTAATAAATTTAATACAAAGCAGAGAGCATAGACTTACTTTCAGTAATTTTGAGAATTTTTGTTTTCTCTCTAGTAAATTAGACACCTTCTTAAAATGATTTATTTTGTTCCAATATTACTTTTTTTTGGCTAAAAATAGTTTCAAACATACACTAATACAAACACACTACATAATTTATTTACACCTAAGATTTATCTTTAGACTAATAGATCTGTATATTTAATTCCATATAAATCAATACTAAGAGTTCATATATGCTTGCAGCCAGAGGCCACATGTTAAAATAAAAATATATTAAAATTTTAAAAAATATTTATTCAGGACACAGAAATGTATGGATTTTACTTGGGTTTGTATATAATTTTCATTATGACCATAAAAATGACCCTGTAGTCAATAACAACTTAATTGTACATTTAAAAATAACTAAAACTGAAGAACTGAATTGCTTGTAATACAAAGAATAAATGCTAGAGGTAATGGATATGTCGTTTCCTCTGATGTGATTATTACATATCACATGCCTGTATCAAAATATGCCATATATGGCATAAACATATACACATATTACATATCCACAAAAATTAAGAAAAATAAATTTGAATGTAAAAATAAGAATAAAATTTAACCTATAGGAACAATATTTTTTAACTTATTGGCAATTTAAAGCCACTGGCAAAAAGATTACTAGAGATCTCAGTCCATTATCTTACCAAATAGTGTATTGTTACCATGTTTTACCTACACCACTGAATAAGGTGGAATAGGTTAAAGTTAGTGGCATAATGCTTCAATGAATTCATGATAGTATTTAACATGTTAAAAATGCTGAATTAAAAAGTTCACACATAATTTATAATTTTAAAATATAATGTATATTATTCCATAAAAGTACAATATTACTAACTTAATGTTAACTAAATAAGAAAGCTTTTCTTTCATAATGATGCAGAAAAATATTACTCTGAACACCTACCTCATGCATAACTCAATATTATGTTAACCCAAAGAGCCTCTTTACTTAAATTTTCATCATGTATCTTACATTTTAAGGTCCTTACCTTTCCATAGAAAAGGTCACAAATAATACCTACCTAATAAAAAAGAATCTCTCATATCTTTTATGCACCAACAATTAGTCACGTTTTCACATGTGAATACACTAGGAATGGTGAAACAGCATGAAGTAATTTAAGAGTTTAACTCCATTATTATTCGCTTTTAAAAAATTCTGTATTTTCAAAAAAAAAGTATACTTTGAATGTAATTATAACTCTCCAAAAAAATTCTACTTCTTTTAAAGTTGTACACAATTAATGCTTACACAAACTTTAGTTCGTATTATTTCCTACACTCAGCACTCTGATTTAGTGTAATGTCTAAAGTTTGAGTGCCCTAGATATTTCTACCATGAATTATTCCCTGATATTTACATAGACTTAATTTTGGATTGAACATCTTTCATATTTAATGCATCTGCAAAAATATATTTTAGTATGAACTCTTTGGTGTTTTATAATTTGTAGTTTTTGAAAAAACGTTTTTCCAAATTCAGCATATTTGTAGGGTTTTCTTCAATATAAACTCCCTGATACTGAACAAAATTTTAATAACTCCCTCAGGGTTTTCCTGTAGTACAAAATGTGTACAATAAGCTCTGTGATACAAGTAAAGGTATTACAACCCTCTTCATATTTGTAATGCTTTTTCAAAATAAATACTCTTCTGCACTTTAAAGACATACGTTCTTATCTTTTGATGGTAATTAGACTTTTAATGCTTTTATTTAGTATGAACTCTTTGATTTTGAGTAAGATGTGAGCAGGTATTAATGGTTTTTTTACTTTGTCTATATTTGTACATTTGTTTTCAAATATAAACGCTTTCTGGTGCAATAAGCTGTAAGCATTGGTTAGAAGCTTGGCCACATTGTTCACAGTGGTAGTTTTTTCCAGTATGAATTACCTTACCCACAATCAATTGTTGACAATCATTTAAAGTCTTTGTCACATTCTTCACATTTCTAGGATTTGTCAGGAGCATGATTTTCTTTGTTTAGAAAAGTTTGAGGTGCTGTCAAAAGCATTGGCACATCTTTCAGATCTGCAGTTTGTCTTCAGTATGAATAATCTTATATCTGTTAAGAATTGAGGACTTTTTTAGGCTTTCCATATTATTCACACTTGTAAGATTTCTCTCCAATATGAGTTATCTTATCTGTAGTGAGATGTAAGGACTGGTTAAAGGCTTTGCCAATTTTTTCCCATTTGTAGGGTTGCTGTCCAGCATGAATTTTTTTATGTTTAGTTAGGGCTGAGGACTAGAAAAACACTTTGCCACATTCTTCACATTTGTAGGGTTTTACTCCAGTATGAAATTATCTTATGTTTAATAAAGGTTGAAGACAGGTTAAAAGATTTCCCACATTTCTTCAGATTTGCAGGGTTTCTCTCCAGTTTGAATTCTCTTATGGTTACTCAGGATTGAAGACTGCTTAAAGGCTTTGCCACATTTTTCACATTTTTAAGGTTTCTCTTCAGTATGAATTATGTTTAGTAAGAGTTGAGGAACACTTAAAGGCTTTGCCACATTTTTCACATTTGTAAGGTTTCTCTCCAGTGTGCATCCTCTTACGTCTACTTAGGGGTGAGGATCATATGCTTTGCCACATTCTTCACATTCGTAGGGGTTATTTGCAGTATGAATTATCTTATGTGTAGTAAGATTTGAGAATCGATTAAAAGCTTTCCCACATTCTTCACACTTGTAAGGTTCCTCTCCAGTGTGAATTATCTAATGTTTAGTAAGATTTGAGGATTAAAAGCTTTTTCACATTCTTCACATTTGTAGGGTTTCTCTCCAGTGCGCATCCTCTTATGTTTAGCGTTGAGGACCATATACATGCTTTGCCACATTCTTCACATTTGTAAGGTTTCTCTCTAGTATGAATTATCTCATGTTCAGTAAGGGTTGAGAAACTTATAAATGCTTTCCCACATGCTTTACCCTTTTTAAGGTTTCTCTCAAGTATGAATTCTCTTATGCTTAAAAAGGGTTGAGGACCAGATAAATGATTTACCACATTCGTCACACTTGTAAGGTTTCTCTCCAGTATGAATTATCTTATGCGTAGCAAGATTTGAGGATCGATTAAACGCTTTGCCACATTCTTCACACTTGTAAGGTTTCTCTCCGGTATGAATTATCTTATGTGTACTAAGATTTGAGGATTGACTAAAAGCTTTGCCACATTCTTCACATTTGTAGGGTTTCTCTCCAGTGTGAATCCTCTTATGTTTAGATAGGGTTGAGGACAATATAAAAGCTTTGCCACATTCTTCACATTTGTAGGGTTTCTCTCCAGTATGAATTATCTTATGTGCAGTAAGGGTTGAGGATTGGCTAAAAGCTTTGCCACATTCTTCACATGTGTAGGGTTTCTCTCCAGTGTGCATTCTCTTATGTGTAGTTAGGGCTGAGGATCGGCTAAATGCTTTACCACATTCTTCACATTTGTAGGGTTTCTCTCTAGTATGAATTTTCTTATGTTCAGTAAGGTTTGAGGACCATATAAATGCTTTGCCACATTCTTCACACTTGTAAGGCTTCTCTCCAGTATGAATTATCTTATGTTTAGTAAGATTTGAGGATCGATGAAAAGCTTTGCCACATTCTTCACATTTGAAGGGTTTCTCTCCAGTGTGAATCCTTTTATGTTTACTTAGGGTTGAGGGCCATATAAATGCCTTACCACATTCTTCACATTTGTAGGGTTTCTCTCCAGTATGAATTATCCTATGTGTAGTAAGGTGCCCGAACTGTCTAAAAGCTTTGGCACATTCTTCACATTTGTAGGGTTTCTCTCCCGTGTGCAGCCTCTTATGTCTAGTTAGGGTTGAGGACCATACAAATGCTTTGCCACATTCTTCACATTTGTAGGGTTTCTCTCCAATGTGCATCCTCTTATGTATGGTTAGGGCTGAGGGTTGGCTAAATGCTTTACCACATTCTTCACATTTGCAGGGTTTCTCTCCAGTGTGTATCCTCTTATGTATGGTTAGTGTGGAGGATTGGCTAAATGCTTTGCCACATTCTTCACACTTGTAAGGTTTCTCTGCAGTATGAGTTATCTTATGTGTAGCATAATTTGAGGATCGATTAAAAGCTCTGCCATATTCTTCACATTTGTAGGGCTTTTCTTCAGTATGAGGCTTCTTATGATTAGTAAGGGTTGAGGACCAATGAAAGGTTTTTCCACATTCTTTACATTTGTATGGCTTCTCTGTAGTATAAATGCTTTTATGGTGGGTTTTGTGTGAAAGCATGCAAAATGATTTGACACAATTTTTACATTTGAAAGGTTTCTTTCTAGTATGTCTTATCTTATATCTGTTTAAATTTATAAATTTATAAAAGACTTTCATATATTTACCACATTGAGATACTTTGCCCTGGGTAGTTGTGAAACACTGGTTAAGTACATTATAGCCTTCTTTGTGTACCTTACACTCATCCACACTTTTACAACCTTTTCTTAACTGTAAGTTCTCATGTCCACATTTTTCAAATCTTCTTAGTATTACTTTTTGAAAAGAATCTTCCATGCCCTGCTCTGGCCAAATGTCTTGAGCAAAATGAGGACATATACCTGGAAAAAAAAAAATTAAAATAATTTACTCCACTTACTATATAAATATAGTTTAAAAATCTTACCTATAAAATTATACAACCTACATAAACAAGATGGTTTTGCAAAAATACCACAGACCCTAATTCTTTCACAGACATTTAAATGTAAGAAAAACATACAAACCAAAATACATCTGTGGGAAATTTATAAATCAGTTAAGTGTGTGCAGTGTTCCAGATGAGCACAATGCAAAAAACCACATAGAAGAAAAAGAAAAGTCTAAATTAACCCAACACAGCTTTTCCTGCTTCCCACTATAACATAGTGCCTTTAGAAGTAAATTGCAAACTCTTGATTTCTGTTTTAAAAGAAAGGTAAGATACTGGCACATTCATTGTCATTTCTGGCTTTTAGGGGCTTTTCCTGACACTGTTTTCTGTCTCTCATGACATAAAGTGCTGACAGAAATGGTGGTATACTTTGGAATGAGAGTTTCAGTCTGCTGAGATCAAAGAAAAATGTTCCAGCAGCAGCGAGACTGCAGTGCCACAGAAAAGGAACAAGTGTAGCAAGTGATTACTGACTCCTACAAAGTAACATGAATAAACTCTAACTAAAAAATAAACACAAAATTTCAGGCAACACAGGTCCTAAGAATATGTCTGAAAAACTCCCATAATCACGAGCCAAGATAATTGTTTTCAGACTATGCCAGGAGCTACATTATAAAAATTTTGACAGGTAGTTTTTTTAATGTAAAAAACTGAAAGCTTATAATATATACAAAATAGGGCAGTATCATCCCATCAAAAATATCGTAAAATTTTCTGAAATATAAAAAACTAAGATTTATACATTAATTTTAAGAATTGTTAATAAATTGAATACTGATTAAAACAAGAACAGAGACAAGTATGGAAAATCAGAAAAATGAGGACGAGAACAAAAATATTTAACATTTCAAAAAAAGACAGAAACTGTGGATGTAAAAAATACAAAAGGAAACTAAAAGATCCTAAAAGTTAGAAAAAAAGATGTAAAAATAAAGGAGCTCTGTTGAGGTTTTGGCTGGGGGGCGGTGGCTCACGCCTGTAATCCCAACACTTTGGTAGGCCAAGACAGGCGGATCATGAGGTCAGGAGATCGAGACCATCCTGGCTAACATGGTGAAACCCCATCGCTACTAAAACAATAGAAAAAATTAGCCGGGCGTGGTGGTGGGTGCCTGCAATCCCAGCTACTCTGGAGGCTGAGGCATGAGAATGGCATGAACCTGGGAGGCTGAGCTTGTACTGAGCCAAGAACGTGCCACTGTACTCCAGCCTGGGCAACAGAGGCAGACTCTGTCTCAAACAAACAAACAAAAAAAGAAGCTCAACAAATATATATGCAAATACACAAAAGTAGAATTTCTTAGCATTATCCTAGTGGTGCAGAAAACATTTTTAATTATTCTCTGAAATTTGAAAGATAAAAGCAGAGAAATCATTATAAACATCTGTTAATGAATATACAATATAAAAGATATAAATAGCAACATAAATGACAAGTTTTAGAGATGATGTAATAAAAAAGAATTTTTGTATACAGCTTAAGTTTTTTTTTTTTTGCCAGATTAAAATATATTATTGTATTTTTTACACGTTATATGTAATCACCAATGTACCACAAAAATATTTGTATAAATACACAAAACAGGCTGGGTGTAATTGCTCATGCCTGTAATTCCAGCACTTTGGGAGGTCGAGGCGGGTGGATCATGAGGTCAAGAGATTGAGACCACCTTGGCCAACATGGTGAAACCCCGTCTATACTAAAAAAGGAAAAATCAGCCAGGAATAGTGGCACCTGCTTGTATTCCCAGCTACTCAGGAGGCTCAGGCAGAAGAATCACTTCAACCTGGGAGGCAAAGATTGTAGTAAGCTGAGATACACCACTGTACTCCAGCCTGGGTGAGAGAGTGAGACTACATCTCAAAAAAAAAAAAAAAAATTTGTATGCAACTTAAGTTTATTTATTTTTTGCCAGATTAAAATAAATTGTTGTATCTTTTAGAGGTTATATGTAATGCCCAAGGTACCACAAAAATATTTCTATAAATTCACAAAAGAGGCTGGGTGCAGTGTCTCACACGTGTAATTATAGCACTTTGGGAGGCCGAGGTGAGTGGATCACCCGAGGTCAGGAGTTCAAGACCAGCCTGATCAACATGGAGAAACGCTGTCTCTACTAAAAATACAAAATTAGCCAGGTGTGGTGGCGCATGCCTCTCATACTAGCTACTCGGGAGGCTGAGGCAAAAGAATCACTTGAATCCGGGAGGCAGAGGTTGTGGTGAGCTGAGATCACGCCATTGCACTCCAACTTGGACAACAAGAGTGAAACTCCACCTCAAAAAGAGAAAAAAAAAAAAGAGAGAAAAGAAAACAATGAAAGCATATAAACACAATCTTCAAAAAGACAACAATGGAAGAAGAATAAATGAGAGACACAGACGTAAAAATCAAATAAAATGCTTAATAACAAAGTTTCTTTCAGAAAATTATTTAAATATATAGAAAATTAACTTTTAAATTGAGACATATTTTCAATAGATAGATTTATTAAAACATTTTAAAAAGCCAAGATACATTTTGCCTTTCTACAAGAGTCAGTTGAGATCTAATTTTAAGGCCGGGTGCAGTCGCTCACATCTGTAATCCCAGCACTTAGGGAGGTTGAGAAAGATGGATGACAAGGTCAAGGGTTCAAGACCAGCCTGGCCAACATGGTGAAAGCCCGTCTCTATTAAAAATACAAAAATTAGCAAGGTGTCGTGGCAGGCACCTGAAATCTTAGTTATTTGAAAGACTAAAGCAGAAAGTCACTTGAAACCGGAAGGCGGAGGTTGCAGTAAGTGGAGATCACGCCACTGCACTCCCGCCCGGGTAAAAGAGTGAAACTCTGTTTCAAAAAAACAAAATAAATAAAATAAATCTAATGATTAAAAAAGATTGGAAGTGGCAGGATGGAAGTAGACATTCCATGCAAACATTAATCAAATGAGAGCAGAAACAGTAAAAATAATCATACACAAGCTACATCTTAAGTCAAAAAGCATAATATTTTATAAAATATACTTGACATCGAAACTCCAAAGAAACAAAGAAGGACATCAAAAAACATAGATTAATTCACTGGAAACCTATGAGAAATCTCTGTGTGTGTGTGTGTGTGTGTGTGTGTGTATGTGTGTGTGTGTGTCTCACATTAGGGTTCCAAATACATAAAGCAAATTAGTAGAAAGGAAGAAACACAAAGAAAGCAATATAATTAGATGAAGATATTTTAATAATACACTTTCTGTAACAAAAACTAAAACAAGAAAGAACGTTAACAAGGGAACAGACTACTTAAAGGTTGTATAAAACAATTACTCCAAACAAAGCTATGGAGAACACTCCTTAACAACATCAGAATACACACCCTTCTCAATAGCTCATATGTTTTCCTTGATAGACTGCATCTTACGCCAAAAAGGAAATCTTACCAAAATTTTTATTTTTATTTATTTATTTATTTTGAGATGGAGTTTTGCTCTTGTTGCCCAGGCTGGAGTGCAATGGCACGATCTAGGCTCACCACAACCTCTGCCTCCCAGGTTCAAGCTATTCTCCTGCCTCAGCCTCCCGAGTAGCTGGGATTATAGGCATGCGCAACCACGCCTGGCTAATTTTGTATTTTTAGTAGAGACAGGGTTTCTCCATGTTGGTCAGGCTGTCTCAAACTCCCAACCTCAGGTGATCCACCTGCCTCGGCCTCCCAAACTGCTGTGAATACAGGTGTGAACCATGGCACCCAGCCTTCAAAATGTTTAAAAGTAAAATTTTATGAACTACTTTCTATGACCAAAATGGAATGAGTGTACAACGACAAGAGAAAAAAACTGAAAAATTTACAAATACACAGAAATTAAACAACACATTACTGAGTGTGCTCTTATGCAGATATTGAAATAGTTAAATTGTGAAGAGGTCCATCCTGCTCAATGCAATCTACATATTTAATGCAATGTTTTCCAAATTCCTCATTGCATTTTTGAAGAAACAGAAACAGCAACCCCAAAAGTATATAGAAGTTCAAGAGACAATAAAGTACCCAGGAAACTTAAAAAAAAAAATGCTGGAGGCATTAAAGTTCTTAATTCAAAACATGCTACAAAGCTACAGAGTTAAAACAATTTGGTACGAACATAAAGGTAAATAAGTAGACTATAAAATAGAATGCAGCACGTATATAAACTTTTACATAGATTATCATATAAGGAGTCATTTACATACTCCTAATTATAGCGGCATTGTTACTGTAAGCTAATAGGTGAAAGCAATGCAAATTTCTTTCACTAAATAATTCAGTAGATATAATTTGAAATATAAAAATTCTGAGGCCAGGCACAGCGGCTCATACCTGTAATCCCAGCACTTTGTGAGGCTGAGGCAGGCAGATCACCTGAGATCAGGAGATCGAGGCCAGCCTGACCAACGTGGAGAAATGCCATCTCTACTAAAAATACAAAATTAGCCGGGTGTGGAGGCACATGCCTGTAATCCCAGGTACTTGGAGGGCTGAGGCAGTAGAATCGCTTGAACCTGGGATGCAGAGGTTGCGGTGAGCCGAGACTGTGCCATTGCACTCACTGCAGCCTGGGCAACAAGAGTGAAACTCTGTCTAAAAAAAAAAAAAAACCAAATTCTAGAATATAACTCAGTATTCAAAAAGCAGGAAATATTCTACGAACTATAAATATAAATCTTGACAGCATTATGCAAAATGAAATGAGCCAGCCACAAAAAGACAGAGATTGTATGAGATATATGAAGGAGTTACACTCTTAGAAACAAAGAACAGCGTGGTTTTTGCAAAGTGCCATAAAACAGAAAAAACTGGGGCCAGGCATGGTGGCTTACATCTGTAATCCCAGCACTTTGGGAGGCCGAGGCGGTTGTATCACCTAAGGTCAGGGGTTTGAAACCAGCCTGGCCAACATGGCGAAACCCCATCTACTAAAAATGTAAAAATTAGCCAAGCATGGCGGTGGGCACCTGTAATCCCAGCTACTCAGAACGCTGAGGCACTAAAATTGCTTGAACATGGGAGGTGGAGGTTGCAGTGAGCTGAGATCGCACCATTGCACTCCAGCAAGGGTTGACAGAGCAAGACTCCATCTCAAAAAAGAAAAAAAGAAGGAAAAATTGGCAGTTGTTTAATATGTATGAAGATTTAGCTTTGCAAGAGAAAAACATTTTAGCAATATGTTGCATGACAATGTCAAGGTAACTAATATGACTAAACTGAATATTTAAAATATTTTGTGGTAAATTTTGTTGTGTTTTTTGGACAAGTAAAAATAAACAATAATACCTAAAAGAGATACAGAATTATGATTGTTTTAAATTATACTCAAATCCAAGTGTTTCTACCTCACAAAAATTATATAGATTCACAAATAAATAGGATGTTGAAATTACAAGAATTTTATGACTTCTCATCTACACAGGATTAGAAAAACATTCACAACAAACTTACACAACAAATATACATGTTATTAAAAAAATACAAGGATAACATTTATACAGGCAAACAAACATAGAGATAATTCTATTAGAAAAAGACATATGGCTAATTCATATATAATTTTGCTCCACAATGTCTTAAATTGTATAAAGTTAAATATTGGCATGCACAATTATAATATATACTAAAAAATCAAAACACAATTAACGGATGTGTGATGGCATACCCTAAAATATGTAACAGAAAAATATAAAATTCCAAAACAAAATTAAAACATGGAATGTAAAAGTTATTAGATACTATCAACTGTATCAATATATTAACTAAGAAAATCTCAGAAGAAGAATATGGAAAAAAAATAACATAGAGATTACTTGAAGATATAAAAGGGTGAGAACTTCCCAAATTTTGATGTAATAAAAGGAAAAAATATTTCTAACCAATAGTATTTGATTTAAAGTTATTTCTCTGTAAAAGATGAAAATAAAAAAAAAAAACAAAATAAAAGATGAGGGTGTTCACCAGTAGCACAGTCCTACCAAAAAAAATGGTACATGGTGGCCAGGCACTGTGGCTCATGCCGGTAATTTTACAGTTTTAGGAGGCCAAGGCTGTCAGAACACTAGAGGCCAGGAGTTTCAGGTCAGCCTGAGTAATACAGTGAGACTCTACATATAGCAATAAGAATTGTTATAATGAGTCAATTTTGTTTAAAAATAAAATACTACTGGACAGCATCATAAAACCATATATAACATAAAGCTCTCTATTAAATGTAAATATACAGACAAATATAGAAACTTTTACTATCATAAAGATGATGCATATAACTCTTAAAGCTATTCTGTAGAATATTTAAAACAAAATAAAAACCTGCATGAATGTTAATAAATACACAATATGAAATAATTTTTAATATTAATGACAAACTGAAAAATATAGAGGTATAACCTTTATATTCAATCGAAGTTGTCATGAGATAGAAATATACTGTTTTAATTTTGAGATGTTTCATGTAAACTCCATTTTTAAAGATGATACGGTTTGGCCATATCGCAACCCAAGACACATCTTTAATTCCCACATGTTGTAGGAGGGACGTGGTGGAAGGTAATTGAATCATGGAGGCAGGTCTCTTCTGTGCTGGTCTCATGATAGTGAATAAGTCTCATGAAATCTGAAGGCTTTATAAGGCAGAGTTTTCCTGCACAAGCTCTCTCTCGTCTGCCACCAGGTGAGACATGCCTTTCACCTTCCACCATGATTGTGAGGTCTCCCCAGTCACACAAAACTGTAAGTCCAATAAACTGCTTTCTTTTCTAAATTGCCCAATCTCAGGTATGTCTTTATCAACAGCATAAAAACTGACTAATACACAAGATGATTATGAAGATAATATTTATAGAAACTATGCAAAATGAGATATAAAAAACAATTGAAGCACATCACTACACAATTAAAATGAAATTTAAGGCAATAAACCAACATATAAAAAACTACCACTGAGGAACACGTAAAACAATAACAATAAAAGTAGTAACTTCATTTTTAATAAATAATTTTAAATATAAATTAATTAAACTACTTAATAGAAACAAATGTAATCTCAGGACTTTGGGAGGTTAAGGCGGGCTGATCACTGGATCTCAGAAATTTGAGACTCGCCTCGGCAATGCGGCAAAACTCCATCTCAACCATAAATACAAAAAAACCAGCTGAGTGTGATGCTACACACTTGTAACCCAACTACCTGAGAGGCTGAAACGAGAGAATCTTCTGAGTTTGAGAGGTTGAGGCTGCTGTGAGCCATGATCACCACACTGCAAACCAGCCTGGTTGACAGAGTGGGACCTATCTCAAAAATAAATGAATAAACAAGTAAATAAATGAAATTATAAAAAGAAAAAATAAAATGCTTTAGTGGCTTAAGAAAAAGTAAACAATATGCCACCTACAAGGGACTCATTTTAGCATTGAGTTAAATAGGCTGAAAATTACATAGTGAAAAAAAACCTGTATTTTATGAAAATAGTAACTACAGTTAGGTATTAGACATGTTTTAAGTCAAGTGCTAACGTGAGACAAACATTGATAGTATATATTGGTAATATAGGTTGATTTATCACAAATATATAACTATTATATCTATCTATCTATGTATCTATGTATCTATCTATCTATCTATCTATCTATCTATCTATCTATCTATCTGTATGTGTATGTGTATCAGGGTTCCAAAATATATAAAGCAAATATTGACAAAAGTAAAGCAAGAAATACATAGCAAAATAATAATTGTAGACATCAAGACCCCATTTTCCATAATAGAAAATTCATATTAAACAAAAAATAAGAAAACAGAAAATCTAGGCAACGTTATAGACTGTATCAATTATTTTGCATATAGATGAATATCGGACAGTGGATAACTTATAAAGAAATAATATTTATTTGGCTCACAATTTAGCAGACTGTAGAAAAAGTGTGTGCCAGCATCTGCTTCTGGTGAGAGTGTCACCAAACTTAGAGTCATGGTTGAAGATGAAGAGTAACTGTACATATTACATGATGAGAGACAAAGCAAGTATGAGATGAAGGAGCCAGGTTCTTCTAATAAACCTGCTTTCATTTGAGTTAATGGAGTGCAAACATTTTGATTACTGAGAGGACGGTGCCAAGCTATTTATGAGGACTTTGCCCCCATGACCCAAACACCTCCCACCAGGTCTCACATCCAACATTAAAAATTACATTTAATCATAAGGTTTGGAGGACATGAACATCAAAACCATATTATAGACCAATTAGGTTTAACAGATGCGTACAAAACTTTCCAGTCAAAAGCAAGAGAATACATGATATTCTTATTTGCACCTGGTGTATTATGTTAGGACACATATTAAGTTTTACTAAATTTAAGAATGCCAGCTTGGTGGTGTAGCTCATGCCTATAATCCCAACACTTAGAGAGACCAAGGTGGGAGGATTACTTGGAGTCAGAAGTTTGAGGCCAGCCTGGGCAACATGGTGAGACTCTATTCCTACAATCAAAGAATTACTCAGACATGGTACTTCATGTTTGTAGTCCCAACTACATGAGACACTGAGGTGGAAAGATCACTTGAACCTGGTAGGCTGAGGCTGCAGTGAGCCAAAATCATGGCAGTACACTCTGGCCTGGGTGACAGAGTAAGATGCTGTCTCCTAACAAAAACCACAACAAACACAACAACAATAACAAATAAATTTAAGAAGACCAAAATTACACTTTGTGTTGTCTGATCAAAACTGAATTAAACTAGAAATTAAAAGTAAAATTTAAAAAAATCCAAAAATATATGAAAATAAAACATACTCTTCAACATATGTTTGCTCAGGAATCAAAAAAACATTAATTTTTCAAAATGTCAATACAACCTACAGTGGTAGAAACATTCAATATAATTTTTATGGCTGGGTGAATTGGCTCACGTCTGTAATCCTAGCACTTTGGGAGGCTGAGGCAGGTGGATTGCCTGAACTCAGGAATTCGAAACCAGCCTGGGCACCACAGTGAAACCCCATCTCTACTAAAAATACAAAAAAATTAGCTCGGCATGTAATCCCAGCTACACTGGAGGTTGAGAGAGAAGAATTGCTTGAACCTGGGCAGGCGGAGGTTGCAGTGAGCTGAGATCTCATCACTGCACTCCAGCCTGGGCGACAGAGCGAGACTCCATCTCAAAAAATAACAATAGCAATTTTTATATAAATCCAAATAGGAGTTTTTTAAGGAAATACTGTTTAAAATGTTAAAATTTTATTATGAACTACAGCCAAACACCCATAAAAAACAACAAAGAGACATTACATTTTCTGATTTTGAAACATACTAAAAGCAACAATAACAAAAACAACGTGGTACTGACACAAAGATGAAAGAACAGAATAGAGAGTCCAGAAATGAACCCTACTGTATAAGGCCAAATAATCTCCCACAAAACTGATATGAGCACACAACAGAAAAAAGATAATCTTTTCAAAAAATTATGTTGAAAGCTGAATATCCATACTGATAAAATGAAGGTCGATTATTGGCCTATATCATATGTGAAAAATCTTTTAATTAGACGTAGGAAGATTAACATTTTTTTTTTTGGAGACAGAGTCTCGCTCTGTTGCCCAGGCTGGAGTGCAGCCCAGGCTGGAGTGCAGTGGCGTGGTCTCAGCTCACTGCAACCTCTGCCTCCTGGGTTCAAGTGATTCTCCCGCCTCAACCTCCCGAGTTGCTGGGATTACATGCACACCACCACGCTTGGCTAATTTTTTTGTATTTTTAGTAGAGACGGGGTTTCACCATGTTGGCCAGGATTGTCTCGAACTCCTGTCTTATGATCTGCCCACCTCAGTCTCTCAAAGCGCTGGGATTACAGGCATGAGCCACCACGCCTGACTGGATAACTTCTTAATCTCTTTAAAATATATAGGGAAAACACGACATTAGTCTTGGCACCATTTTCTTAGATACAAAATTAAATGCATGAGCATCAAAGAAAAAAACAAAAAATTTAACTACACTACACTTCAACATTTCTGCACATATAAATATTTAAAAGAGGGATAATGCCTCCTAGAAAATGGGTGAAAATATTTACAAATTACATGTGATAGGAGTCAATATTCAAAAACTACAAACAACTTTTAAAACTGAACAATAGCTGGGTGCGGTGGCTCACACCTGTAATCCCAGCACATTGAAAGGCAGGGGCAGGCGGATCACGAGGTCAGGTGTTCCAGACCGTCCTGACCAACATGGTGAAACTCCGTCTCTACTAAAAATATAAAAATTAGCCAGGCGTGGTGGCACGCACCTGTTATTTCAGCTACTCATGAGGCTGAGGTGGGAGAATCGCTTGAATTCGGAAGGCGGGGGTTGCAGGGAGCGGAGATCTCACCATTGCACTTCAGCCTGGGCGACAGAGCAAGACTTCGTCTCCCAAAAAAAAAACTGAACAATAAAGTTGAATAACTTTATTTAGAAATAGACAAATTGAAATAAATTTTCATCAAAACATTTGAAAGGACACTCAAAACTAATTTCCAGAGAAATGCATAAACATCATAATGAAAAACAAAATCCCCTCACACTCATTTAAATTGCCAGTAACAATTTTTTGAAAACACCAAATCTGTTGATGACGCAATAAAAATGAAACCCTTGGCCGGGCGTGGTGGCTCAAGCCTGTAATCCCAGCACTTTGGGAGGCCGAGGTGGGAGAATTCCGAGGTCAGGAGTTTGAGACCAGCTTGACCAACATGGTGAAACCCTGTCTCTACTAAAAATACAAAAGTTGGGTTGATTGTCGGTGGAAAACAAGGATACACCCATTATTTTATAATATTATAAATGTACTTCAAATAATTAATAAATTATTAAATCCAGTGATTCCATTTATGTTTCTATATCTAAAATATCTAACATAGGACCTTGAAGACATATTTGATACAATGGAATATTATTCAGCCTTGAAAAAAAATCTTGTCACACTTAAAGATACACTCTGAGAATATTATGCCAACTGAAATAAACCATTAACGAAATGATAGATGTTATGATTTCACTTATACGAAATATATAAGATAGTCACACTTGTAAAAACAGAAAGTGGAAGGGTGTTTCTCAAGGGCTAAAGAGAGTACAAAATGGGTAAATGTTATTTAATGGATATTGAGTTTTAGTTTTACAAGATGTAAAATTTCAAGAAGTCTTTTGCATAACAATGTGAATATACATGACATGCCTGAAATAAAAATATATATATATATTTATATTTAAGACAGGGTCTTAATCTGTCACCCAAGTTTGAGTACAATGGGACAGTTATGGCTCACTGCAGCCTCACGCTCCCAGGGTCAAGTAATCCTGACCCTCAAACTCTCAAGTAGCTGGGACCACAGGTGCACACCACCATGCCTTGCTATTTCTTAGAAAAAAATATTTGTAGAGAGAGTGTCTCCATATTTGGTTGGTCTCAATCTTTTGAGCTCAAGCAATCCTCCTGTCGCGGCCTCTCAGATTCCTGGTTTTACAGATGTGAGCCACCACCATGCCTGGCCCTGACATGTACATTTAAATAGATTGAAGAAGCTAAATTATATGTTATGTGTTTTTAAAACAATAATTTTTTTAAAAACTGGCAACGATACAGGATTACAAATCTTTTTTAAAAATTACCTTCAAATCACAAAAGAATTATTCTCACACAAAGGAAATACATGTTCATCATTAAATACATGGTGAAAATAAGGCTATTTCCAAGGCTACTCCCTTAGACAAGACAAAACCAACATTGAAAATGAGCTAAGAGGCCAGGCAAAGTGGCTCATGCCTGTAATTCCAGCACTTTCAGAGGTCAAAGTGGGCATTTCGCCTGAGGTCAGGAGTTCGAGACCAGACTGAGCAACATGGAGAAATACCATCTCTACTAAAAAAGATATATACAAAATTCGCTGGGTGTGGTGACACATGCCTGTAATCCCAGCTACTCAGGAGACTGAGACAGGAGAATCACTTGAACCCGGGAGGCAGAGACTACGGTGAGTTGAGATCGTGCATTACACTCCTGCCTTGGCAACAAGAGTAAAACTTCCTCTCAAAGGAAAAAAAAAAAAAAAAAGAGCTAAGAAAGAATATATAAGGTATAACCAAAATTGGGGTCATATTTGTAGATATAAACACACACACATATATATAATTTGATTGTGATAGACATGGCTCATTTATCTTTTAATTAAACTCCGCATTAAATTAAAGTATACAGAACATAATATATAAGTAAAAGCAGTAGGCACAAAAAACTGACGTTAGGAAACTTACACTACATTACAAAAAATACTAATATAGAACTGCAACACAATAACAGAAATGTTTACTCATTACATCTAGTTGGCAACATTTATGTACATTAACAGATAATTTGTCTAGATAACTGCAGTGTTTGACTGTAACTGTGCATTCATGGAAGGCAGGCATTTAAAATTACTGGCATGTATTGTATGGCAATAAAATTTCAGAGAAAATGCAGTACAATCGTAAATAGGAGATGGTAATGAGAAACTTTTAATAGATTTAAGCATTTAAAAGAAACTAGTGTCCATTTTTATGTTTTAAACATATGCTATTTTTACACAAAATAAAACTACTGTAATCCAAGTTTAGAAGCAAAGAATAGCCTTACGTTGCTAAATTATATATATATTTAGCAGAATATGGTCAGAGCCTCATATATAAAACAAATATTTGGGGAATAAATTATGTTATTATTTAGATATAGGCTGACAAAAGTGGTTGAAAATTCTATAATTCCTTTTTGCCTGCCTGCATATTAATTATCTAATTTAATTCAGGAACAACATGCAAATTCTAGAATATTGCCCTAAATGTCAGAATGTAAAATTACAGACACATTTGAAGTAGAAAACAGAATGTAAAAATTTATATGGAGAGTGACATTAATAAGATAAAAAAATAAAAGGTGACCTATTTGCTTATCCCCTGACAGCAAGAAAATGTGTCACCCATTCCTCACAAAAATGCTTTTATGAGAGAACGAGGCATCATGGTTCACACCTGTAATGAAAACTATATGGTACATTACAGTTGAAGAATTGCTTGAGGTCAAAATATTAAGATTTGCCTGGATTATGTAGCAAGACCTCATCTAAAAGAAAAAGTGCCTTTAAGAGAGCTCTCAGATCCAGGAAAGGGGTTGTGAAACTCTGCTAAAGCCCAAGATTCAAGGTAATTCTGTTTAGAAGGCAGGCCCCCATTCGGGCTGCAAACTACATGCAAACTACTGTTTTTGGCTACAGACAAGAAAGTGCTCCACCTAACTTGGTTCCACGGAGAATTTTAAACTTAATTCTGTAACCAGCCCAAACTCTTCACAGCCACAGTCTTGGGGGCCAGCAGTGGGGAGCAGGGCAGGGGGGCTGCCCTCCCAGAGGCCTGGAGGAAAACCTCCATTTATAGCCATGATGGCAGGCCTCAGACCTTGACCTTCACTGTGGTCCCTGAAGCAGTTTCATGCCTCCAGTTCCAGCTCCCCTAGCCACAGTTCATGGCCAGTTCTGCCTATGCAGAAATCCAAAGTGACCTGGGAAAATCCTCTCTTGTACTGGGTGAAAGCCATGCTCATCCACATCCTGATATAAAAAACACCATACACAGACCTGACTGCAGAAACCTGCCCTTGGGTCTGCCCAGCAGAGCAAAGTCCTGAAGGATATTCACTCTGTCTAAAATTTAAATGAGAATTACAACTATCCAAACCCAATTTAAGCAGACAACTAAAAGTGAACTCTTGTGCAAACCCAGCAGACTTAAAACCAAGCTACAACCCCTCTTCACTACAAGCCCAGAGGGCATTCTATCACCCTGGGGGTACAACAAAAACAGATTTTTAGTTTCTGAAACCAGTTTATAAAATCCTGAAGAGGTGTTTGCTCCTTCAAATTTACAGACACCAATGCAAAACTATTGTTTCTTGCTGTCAGTGCTTCTATTTTAACATAGCACTGAAAGTATGTGAAAGAAATAGTCAAAAGGAAAATTTAATCACTGAAATTGAAAACCAGTAAGTAAAACGTTGCTGTTTGTAATTATGTAATCTTATATATAAAAAAGTACATTAAAATTTGTTTAAACTAATGAATACACTCAGTTGATTAGCAAAATATGAAATTAACATACAATTATGTTATCATTCCATACACTTAAAACCATCTCTGATAAAATAGAGGAAAAACATTCTTATTTACAATAGCAATAAAATAATCAATTTTAGAGCAAATATAACCAAGGAGCTCATAAGTCTTTTAAGTGAAAGATGTATCAATAAAAAAAATTAGAGAGGACACAAATAAATTTAAAACTATTTTATTTCTATTGAAAGAATAAGGATTGTGAAACTGCCATATTATCTAAGGTGATCTCTAGATTCAATAAACTCTGTATCAAAATTCCAGTTTTTTTTCCACAGTAATGAAAAATATAATCCTAAAATGTACATGAAACTACAATAAATTTTGAATAGCCAAAGCAATCTTGAGGAAAAATAACAAAGCAAAGGACATTATACTTTATAATTTTAAACTATACATATATATATAGAGAGAGAGAGAGTCTTGCTCTGTCACCCAGGCTAGAGTGCAGTGGCACGATCTCGGCTCACTGCAACCTCCGCCTCCCAGGTTCAAGCGATTCTCCTGCCTCTGCCTCCAGAGTAGCTGGGACTACAGGCGCCCACCAGGCGCCCAGCTAATTTTTTTTATTTTTAGTATAGATGAGCTTTCACCATGTTGGCCAGGCTGGTCTCAAATTCGTGACCTCGTGATTCACCTGCCTTGGCCTCCCAAAATGCTGGGATTACAGGTGTGAGCCACCACACCCAGCCCAAACTATATTTCAAGACTATAGTAATGAAAACAGGATGCCCGTTGCAGCCAATGGAAACCGGACACAGCAGTAAAGTGAACATGTCAGGTTATAAATGACCCTGTCTCCTTTGTTCAGTGTACTCTCGTGGCAAAACTGCTGGCGAGTGTACCCTTTCTGCAGGAAGTAAAATTGGTCATATTAAATAAACAAAAAAAAAAAAGAAAGAAAAAAACAGGATGAAATGAGCAGAAAAACAAACAAACAAACAAAAAACCCAATGAAACAGAAACCACTACTCTCATGCAAAAAGAGAATTTAAAAAATAGTTTAGGCCAGGCACGGTGGCTCCCGCCTGTAATCCCAGCATTTTGGGAGGCTGAGGTGAGTGGATCACCTGAGGTCAAGAGTTTGAGAGCAGCCTGGCCAACATGATGAAACTCCGTCTCTACTAGAAATACGAAAAATTAGCCAGGTGTGGTGGCGTGCACCTGCAACCCCAGCTACTCAGGAGCCTGAGGCAGGAGAATCACTCGAACCCGGGAAGCAGAGGTTGCACTGCGCCGAGATCATGCCATTGCACTCCAGCTTGGGCCACAAAAGCAAAACTCCATTTAAAAAAAAAAAAAAAAATTAACATAGAGTGTCTCAAAATTACGCAGATATCTATCTGTCCACAAAAACAAGAAAAAGTCAGATTGCACGTTCTTTTATATGCCATGAACAGTACTTTGGCTGTCACTGTAAACGTTAAGGAAGATCACTGAAGGGAAAGTAGAATTCTTTGAGATTTTATAAGCATAAGCAGAAGATGCCCCTATGTGAGAGTATAATTTTTTTTTAATTTCAGGCTTCCCAGAAACTTATTTCCTTTGGAACGCAGCTTTCCAAATCACTTTAAAGACTGGCTTTCTTCTTGACGTTAGACCTCTCATCCATGTCATCTGTTGTATTTACTCTCACCTACCTGGGGGTTCATCCACCATCTCATGGCGCTTCATATTCCAGGGCTCTTTGTCTTTCTCCAGACAGATGATAAGGTCTGGCTTAGAGACAGCAACACCTGTTTTATTAAAAATAATTAACATGAATCTTGCTCATATTCTCCAATTACCAAGTAATGTGCAAAGTAAAAGGGATATAATAGAATATTCTAATAAATTTATATCATATACTAATTTATAACAGACATTTTTAAATATTTAGAGAATATTTTAATTGTGTAGGTTCTTAATTTCACTGCCTGGTACTACTGAATCAAAAATTGGTAATGGCGCTGAGATTTTAAGCTGTGAATAACAATATTTTATGCCACTAAGCTTCTGAAATTACCACTAATCTAAAGTGAAGAGCACAGATCAGCACAGGAATGAGGAAAGTTCAGGTTAAGATGAAACATCTTGAAGAAATTTTTTCTAAACAGACAAATCCCCAGGATTTTCTTGAAAACAGAAATATGAAAGCATAAATTACCAGAAAACACTACGAAAGAAAAATAAAAGCTTTAGTTTATATTAAAAATTTTGTATTAAAGTTATCCTCACCCAGGAAAGCCAGGTTTCTGTAGTTCTCTAACATCACATTCCTATATAAATTCTTCTGTGCAGTGTCCAGGCACTGCCACTCCTCCAGAGAGAATTCTATGGCCACATCCCTAAATGTCAACAGTCCCTGGAAAACACACACAAACACAAATATTTACAAAGTGGCTATGGGCAGAATTTTTCATTTGACTCAAGGTAAAATCAGAAAGTGAACAGAACTGATTCTAACTTATAAGAGGGACTGAAATTATCCAATAAAATAATTGTCAAAACACAAACGTTTTCTAATGTATTCTCTAACTCTGAGAGAGTGGCATAATATCCACATCAGTGTATATATGATACTTGTCTGAATGATAAAGTGTAAAAATGTACTAACATGTACATTTTTGAGTGCTGTATTTACATAATACAGAATGAGCTGTGTATATTTTTCAGATGAAAAAGACATAGCTGTTTATATTTTTCAGACAAAATAAACATGTTGAGTTAGAAGGTACCACTCAAATTTAAATGTGTACAATAAACTGGATATCTCGTTAATGCAGATTATTTTTTCAGGAGATCTGAAATAAAGTCTGAGTTACTGAATCCCTATCAAGCTCACTAGTAATGCAAATGTTTTGACCCCAAAAGACTATTTTGTCAAATATCCAATAAGTGGAAGAGTCTGTTTTTTTTCAGTTTTTCTGGTCTGTAAACAAAGATGAGAGCTTTCATTTACCAACAAAAGATAATGCAAAGAATACCTAAAAAAACCGGCAGCTGCCAATTAAATGTGATGGTTTATGCACATCGGCTGCATAAAGATACTTAATGATGAAGAGAAAAATAACTCCATACGGAAAAAATCTGTGAGAGCTTATTAAGTGAGTTATTAACATCAACTGCACCAGGACAAGTTTCTATAGTGTGCTGATGCACCCAGGACACAGCATCACTACTGAGATATTGCCCCCACGAAAGTAAATTACAGTCTGAATTTAACCATAAGAAAATATCATTTTTATGGAAAGTCCAAGATACAGATATCTTCCATGTTCTACAATTTTTAATAGTGATTTTAAGTAGTCTTTCTTTAGCACCCTAATAAGCAGGTATCTCCTGATAGTTTTTTCATAACTTCCTGGGTAATAAATGCCATCCTGTTTAAATGAGCATTTTCTTAATCGTGTAATGAATGCATAGATGTTGAATACTGTAAGAAATTCTTCTTCAAAAGTTTAGCTTACTTAAGTTTCTTTGCCCTTTTTTTCCTTGCTTTCAAGACGAGACGACTTCTTTACTCTCTGCGTTCCCCCTTCCCTGGTAAACAACCTTTTCCCCAGTTCTTATCTATGGAGTTCACATCCCCCATCTGCTACACACTCTGTGAATTACTCCTCCCATCGCAAGGGCTACTTCCGCTGAAACTGATCTTCCTGCCTTCCCACCGATATAACCGTATTCCTGCACTTTCAAGTTAGCCAACTGGGTTTAGCCAATCGGATGGTGCTGTCCAACTCCAGCCAACGGAGGCAGGACACAGTAAGAAAGACAAGCTGCTTTAGAGGTAATAAAACTCCCCTACTTTGCTTTGTTCCTCATGGCAACCAGACCTATGACTTACAAGGGGCACCCTCCTGCAGCTTAAGCTTTAATTTCCATGTTAGAGTTATTAATTTCGTTTTTGAAACTAAAACTGTTAGAAAAACTCAGCAAAAGTACTCAAGCACAGTGTTCATATAACCAAAGAACATTTTAAGGTGCTTACATTTTATACCTCAGTAAGAAGAGCAAAAGTATGTATTCCTTTCAGGCAGTAAATGTATTATTATTTGTATTAAAAATCATGTAGTAAACAAAAAAAGGATGTAGAACAAAGATATTCACTGTCAAAATTTTATCCTGCTAAGAAAAGGAACTGAAGTTTTCAGTAATACACGTAACTCACCAATTATCTACCACATTTTTTTGGGAAATGTATTCATTGTCTACAGCGAAACTGAAGAGAGATTTTTCTTTTTTTCCTTGAGCTACCATTCTAAAAGTGAGATGGAATTCTGTATTAAATCACTCAGCCATAAAAACGCATGCTTGAGAAAATTTCTAAACTCACTGAGAAAGATAAAGTAACAGTTTTCAACAAATAAATTATGAAATTTTTTTGAAACTCACCTTTTATGCCCTTTGTAAATATTTTCTTACCTTTCCAGCTCTATTAATAAAATGCAATATACAGTTAAAAAACTGAGGTCAGCTGAGCACAGTGGCTCATGCCTGTAATCACAGCACTTCAGGAGGCCAAGGAAGGTGAGTCACTTGAGGCCAGAAGTTTGACACCAGCCTGGCTAGCGTGGTGAAACTCCATCTCTACTAAAAATAGAAAAACTAGCTGGATATGGTGGTCCACACCTGTAATCTCAGCTACTTGGGAGACTGAAGCATGAGAATCACCCGAAGTGGGGATGTGGAGGTTGCAGTGAGCAGAGGTGGCACCACTTTGCTCCAGCCTGGGTGACAGAGGGAAACTCTGCCTTAAAAAAATACATAAACCTTAGGTCAAAATAAGTGAACAAATCCTTTCAAGGCACGTCTTACCCGTGTGTCAAGTCAGGCCATTCGATTAGTTTATTGTCCCATCCCATCCTTCTCACTTATGTGCTCAATAACCCCTCTCAGGAGACTCTGAACTATGCCCCAGTGAATGCCTCAGGCGCATTTTACACCGCAAGTTCTTACACCACCACGATGGAGTCAGTTTTTTGGTTTTTGGTGGTTTTTTGGTCTTTTGGAATGCTGATTTTTTTTCTAGAAATTTTTTACTATTTTTCTGACCCCTAAAGGAATCCAGGACGCAGAAATTATTTTTCTCCTCAATGCTTGTATCTATTGGCTGACCAGCAATGTGTCTCCAAGAAATGAAAGTTGGGTTGGGTGAAGACAATATTAATGTCTCAAGGAATTAAGGTTTTTTAAAAAAACAAAAGTGCACCAGGAAATGCCTCTTAGCCCCAAGGCATCCATCTGCACACTTGAGAAGCTACACTCAATACCTCAGGTTGTCCTATGAGAGAATATGACCCAGTAGCTGATATTCACTAGACACTCTAGCAGACATAGCCACAGTGGGTATCATTGTTTATCACCATGCAGTACTGAAACCCAGATCCAAGCAAAAACTGAAGGGTGACTGAAGACATATCACCCTATAAACTTTCCAAAAAAAAAAAAATCTTGGGCCGGGCGCGGTGGCTCAAGCCTGTAATCCCAGCACTTTGGGAGGCCGAGGCGGGCGGATCACAAGGTCAGGAGATCGAGACCACAGTGAAACCCCGTCTCTACTAAAAATACAAAAAATTAGCCGGGCGCGGTGGCGGGCGCCTGTAGTCCCAGCTACTCAGGAGGCTGAGGCAGGAGAATGGCGGGAACCCGGGAGGCGGAGCTTGCAGTGAGCCGAGAGCGCGCCACTGCACTCCAGCCTGGGCAACAGCGTGAGACTCCGTCTCAAAAAAAAAAAAAAAAAAAAAAAAAAAAATCTTGACCCAAAAATATCCTGATAAGATATATGTGACTAGGGAAAATAAAAGAAAAAAATACACAGAGATAGTTTACAATAGTGTCAGATTATTCTTTGCTTTATTTTCATAGGAAATATTTACCAAAAAAAATAAAATAAAATCTCTTTAAATGTGCCATCAAATGCTTTGTCAAAAAATAATTAATTCACCAGGCACGGTAGCTCACATGGATAATCCCAGCTCTTTGGGAGGCTGAGGAGGGTGGATCACTTGAAGCCAGAAGTTTGAGACCAGCCTGGCCAGCATAGTGAAACCCCGTCTCTACTAAAAATACAAAAATTAGCCAGGCATGGTGCCAGGCATCTATAATTCCAGCTACTTGGGAGACTGAGACAAGAGAACCATTCGAGCCCAGGAGGCGGAGGCTGCAGTGAGCCTAGATCATGCCACTGCACTCCAGCCTGGGTAACAGAGTAAGGCTCTGTCTCAAATATTTAAAAAAAAAAAAAAAAAAAAAAAAAAAAAAAAAAAAATTATTCATTAAAATAGGTATCAATATGTACACTAAAGGACAAATAGTTGATAAAGTTATTTAGGGAGGAGAAACTGGCATTTGGCAATGTCACGAAACTGAAAATTTAGTATCTTACTGCAAGCCAGTCAGGCTGGAGGAATAGGGGATGAGGGGCAGACTTGAGGCCCTGCTTGGGACACTAGTGAAAAATTCAGGGAAAAATCAGTCCCCTGTGGAGTGTGAAAATCATTAATTGGCAGGAAATTAGATTTAGGTGGCTCTATTTCCTGGATTTCTACTTCTAAAAAAAAAAAATCTAAACTGAAGAGCATTTTTTGATAAATTACTACATTGGCAGAAACAAAATCCAGGCTTAACCAACTATAAACTGCCAATTAAGCTCTGATTACACAACCAGGATATTTCCACCTTGATTGTAAAAATTAAGAAACTAGGACGGGCACAGTGGCTCATGCCTGTAATCCCAAAACTTTGGAAGGCCAAGGTGGGTGGATCACCTGAGGTCAGGAGTTCGAGACCAGCCTGACCAACACGGTGAAACCCCCCCCATCTCTGCTAAAAAAAAAAAAAAAAAAAAATTGCCAAATGTGGTGGCGGGCCCCTGTAGTCCCAACTACTAGGGAGGCTGAGGCAGAAAAATCTCTTGAACCCGAGGAGCGGAGGTTGCAGTGAGCCGAGATCACACAACTGCACTTCGGCCTGGGCAACAGAGAGAGAAAACAAAACAACAACAACAACAAAACAACAACAAAATCTACATAACTGTACCTAGCCAATTATGGAATTTGGTTTTCTTTATCATGAAACTTTTAAAAGCCTTTCCTTCCATGGATTACAAATTACAAACCACAGCAAGGTGCTCTAAAATTTTTGAATCACACTTTGATTAAATTATTTAATGTTTTTGCAGTGACGCTCATAAATTTTTAATAGGAAAAAAATGGCCTGAAAACCCCGCGGATCAAAGCTCTTCCCATTGATGAACCCGCACCCCGAGTCAGGATTCTGCCCTGACCTTTCTCCCGTGGTCCCTGCACAATCTGAGAGAGACGCGGGGCTACTGGTGCAGAGCTGCGCAGAGAGGGCTCCAGGACAGGGCACAGTCACTGCGCAGGGAAGAGACAGGACGCCCAGAGCCCGGCTGTCAGCGCCGCCGCCATCTCATGGCTGAAGGGGGCGGAGGCCGAGCTGAAGGAGAACTCGGGGCGCAGATTGTAAAGCTGATTGCGGGGAGGCCTGAGTCCCGCCACAGCCGCTTCCCAATGGTTCCAGCCAGCCCCGTTCCCTCTCTCGGGATGTCAGACCCGGCACTCTCACCATTTCTAGGCTTCCAGGGGGCAGGTCACAGGGCCACAGAGGCTGCGCCCCTAAAACCAGAAGACACAAAGCAGTGAGGACAAGACCTGAAGCTCCCGCTTCAGTTAGAGACAAAGGCCCCGCCAAATCCCGGAAGCCGCCCTGTTCGCTCCAGCTGTATGCCTGATTGGACAGTTCCCAGGACAGCGTCTCTGTTTGGATAACGTTTAAGACCCCGCCTTCTAAGGCCCCGAGTGACAGAAGATGTCATCAGACGTTGAGCTGAATGAAGAAAGATTGACAGCCTAAGCTCCAGCCTTTTCGGGCGGGGCTTCCTCCCTGAGCTTAACCAGGCCCATCACAGAGCACGGAAAAATTCTGTCTCTTCTTTGCTGTCTCTTTTTTTCAATGTATTGAATGTGTGAATAATTTTTTTTTTTTTTTTTTTTTTTTTTTTTTTTGAGACAAAGTTTCGCTCTTGTTGCCCAGGCTGGAGTGCAATGGGACGATCTCGGCTCACTGCAACCTTCGCCTTCAGGGATCAAGCGATTCTTCTGCCTCAGCCTCCAGAGTAGCTGGGACTACAGGTGCATACCATGACACCCGACTGATTTTTGTTTTTGTGGTAGAGATGGGGTTTCACCACGTTAACCAGGCTGGTTTTGAACTTCTGACCTCAGGAGATCCACCCGCCTTGACCTCTCAAAATGCTGGGATTACAGGCGTGAGCCACCACGCCTGGCCAACTCGATATTATTCTTAAAGCAAAATTAGGAATGCCTTTATTCCCCAGATGTTGGAATATCTGGGCATTCCTCCATCTGGTTCTGCTTAGTCAACATTATTAATTCGTTTCTTTAACCATAAACATCTAGAGGCTAAGAATGCCTAGTTTGCTGAGAATGCAGCCCAGCAAGTCTCAGCGTCATTTTCCTAGCTCTCTCTCAAAATGGAGTCGCTCTGGTTCAAATGATTCTGACATATTTTTCCCCTTCTTTTACAAGCGGACCCTTAATCCTAAGTGTTGCAGAGAGATTAAGATTCGTCTTCTGTAACTTTTTCAGGCTGATTAGGGGCGGTAATATTCCTGCCTAACCATCGGGCTCTCTTGCATTCAGGATAGAGAGAAACTCAGTCAGACAGTGTTGGTATGGTGAAGGTCGTTCATAACTTTGAGTTCCAAAAAAAGGTGATATCTGGAAGACTACTAAGTGTCCAATTTAAGAAAGCATTTAGTGAGCTTGTCTTGCATTCCTACACTAAGAGTACAACCACAATATATTCCAGAACAGCAAAATAAAATTAGTAAAATTATTCCAAGTAAACTAAACAGGAAGGCCTTTCAAGAAGTGGGCAGTTGTTGGAACCAAACTGGTATATGGTTGACAGCACCTAAATGGCAGAGATATATGAGTGCCTAAAACTTTTATGACCTGGGTAATGTTATGTAAATAGTCTGGAGCATACACAAAACATTTGGTTTTGATCAAAGCACAGGTTTCCTTTGGGTCTCTGTTAAAATATCTACATACCCAACAGTTTGTTTGATTATGCAGAGAGGATGAAGTCTGTGCCAACTCAGTAAATAAGTTACTCTCTGCATGATTCCAACTAATACCCAAGAGTAGAATGCCAATCCATATCTTTATGTTACCCATCCCTTTCATTTCTTCTGAACAAGAGTTGGAGGTCACTGGCTCATGGGGATAAACAGGATCAGTCTCTTGTGTTAAGCTGGCCTGTAGGACTTCATAAAAGGCAGGTTTAATTCGAATTAAGTGGACCCAGCTATTTATTCCCAGAATTTTAACTGCAGTTGGGGTACTATAGAGAACTTGATAGGGTCCCTTCCACTTTGGGGAAAGTTGATCTGCTGGGGATCCTTCTTTCCAAGTTTTTAATAGGACCCAATTTCCTGGCTGGGTTGTAACAAGATTATATTCCTTAGTTGGGGAAGGGAGTCTTTGATTTCCATATTCAGAGTGTGTTTTGTACTTGTCACATAATTCTATAGCTTGAAAGTATATGTGTCTACTAGAAGGTATGTAGCTAAAAAAGGCCTTCCATACATTATTTCAAAAGAGCTGAGCTGCAGATTTCCCTTAGAGGCCACTGGAATCTGTAGTAAGGCTACAGATAGTAAACACAGCCAGGTCTTTGATGTTTCCTGGCATAGCATAGCAAGAGTCCTTTTTTGAGTTTGATTAGCAATTTTTACTTTCACTGAAGACTGTGGCCTTCACACTGAGTGAAAGCAGTACTAAATTTCTAGGGCTCAAGATATGTTTTGTGTATTTGTCACTGTGAAAGATATATCAGCCATTATCTTTATGTAAACTCTTCAACAGCCCAAATATAGGAATTATTTCTTTTCTTTCTCTCTCTCTCTGTCTCTCTTTTTCTTTCTTTCTGGCAAAGGAGTTTCACTCTTGTCGTCCAGGCTGGAGTGAAGTGACATGCTCTAAGCTCAGGGCAACCTCTGCCTCTCAGGTTCAAGCGATTCTCCTGCTTCGGCCTCCCAAGTAGCTGGGATTAGACATGCCCACCAGCACACCTGGCTAATTTTTTGTATTTTTAGTAGAGATGGGGGTTTCATCATGTTAGCCAGGCTGGTCTTCAACTCCTGACCTCAGGTGATCCACCCAACTCGGTCTCCCAAAGTGCAGGGATTACAGGCATGAGCCACCTCACCCAGGGGCGTAATTATTTCTTTTAGTAGGAGTTTGGGAATCTCAATTGCCTTTTCAGATTGGTTAGGAAAAGCCTCAATCCAAACAGTAAAAGTGTCAATGAATACTAATAAATATTTAAACCCTTTACATGGGGGCATCTAAGTATAGTCTATTTGCCAATCTTCACCAGGGTATGTTCTTCTATGCTGAACAGGCCTTACTAAAGGAGGAGATAAACATTGGTCATTTGGGTGATTTCAGGCACGTGGTTCACAGGCTCGAGTAACCTGGTTTACTGCTTTAAGTAATCCTTTTTCTATAAAAAGCCACGACATTATTTGAAACAGGAAATCTCTTCCCAAATGGGTAGAGTCATGCAAATGTTTAACTATTTTTCATTGATTAGCACCTCATGTCAACAGTTTATCAGGAGTGTCTGGGAAAATGCCTGCTATTTCAATAAGCCTCCCATTGTCATCCACTGGTGTGCTTTAGCTTCTATGACTCCTTGTACTTGGTGTGGTTTAAACTTCCAGGTGTTATTGTAAAGCCAGTTTATTGGATTCATCTACAAAAGAGAAGTTGGTGCAACTGTCTGGAGTCATCCAGGCATGATAAGAAAGTTGTGTAAGAAAACCAAGGTCTCTGAAAAACAGCATAGAAAATAGGTAAAATGGCATCTATGGGCTTGTCATTCTACCCCTGTGGCCATACAGTTTTGGGGCAACAGAGACTCATTATAATGGGTCAAAACAGAGTAAGCTGTCCAGAGGAAAGTTGTTTTTTTTTTTTTGAGACAGAGTCTCGCTCTGTTGCCCAGGCTGGAGTGCAGCGGCACAATCTCAGCTTACTGCAACCTCTGCTTCTCAGATTCAAGTAATTTCCAGACTTTTTTTATTACTATTTTTTATTTTTAGTAGAGATGGGGTTTCACCATGTTGGCCAGGCTACTCTTGAACTCCTGACCTCAAGTGATCCTCCCACCTTGGCCTCCCAAAGTGCTAGGATTACAGGCGTGAGTCACTGTGCCTGGCGAAAGTTAATATCCTTGCCTGCCATGGCAAAGGTTACCGAGTCTTCTCCAGATATATGGCTAGTTGTCTGATGGAAGCTGTGGCAGAAGGTCTCAGGCCCCGTCATTCTTGGGCACTTGCCTGGCTGTTTCACTCATCATTAGTTTGGGTGCCAACAGCTCTCTTCAGAACACTGGATTAGGGCTGGGCACGGTGGCTCACGCCTGTAATCCCAGCACTTTGGGAGGCCGAGGTGGGTGGATCACAAGATCAGGAGATCGAGACCATCCTGGCTAACACAGTGAAACCCCGTCTCCACTAAAAATACAAAAAATTAGCTGGGCGCGGTGGTGGGTGCCTGTAGTCCCAGCTACTTGGGAGGCTGAGGCAGGAGAATGGCGTAAGCCCGGGAGGCAGAGCTTGCAGTGAGCCAAGATCGCACCACTGCACTCCAGCCTGGGCGACAGAGCGAGACTCCGTCTCTAAAAAAAAAAAAAAAAAAAAAAAAAAAAAGAACACTGGATTATCCCTCTTCCAATAGTCTGTGTTTTCTTACAGTGTGCACACTGATTTATGCCCAAAGCACAATGACTCAGATGCCCAGCTTTGGCCTTTTCACGTTTCAGCTTCCCTTGTTCAAGCCAAGACCTAGGAGGGCAACCCCACATGGGAGGTTAGCTTAAGGTTGCAACCAACAGCTGCACCTTGTGGAGGTCCTTCTTCCTCTTTCTCCTTCCTCCACTTTGTCCCTGTTATTAAAAACTAAAAATGCCATATCCGAAGCTGTTCCTTAGAAGTTTTGGGACCCATAGCTGCTTTTACTACTTTTCTGTGGATATCAGGGGTAGACTGGGTTATAAAATGGACTCCCAGAAGGATTTATCTTTACCTTGAGGCAGGATCAGTGTTAGTATATTTCCTGATCGACTCAACTAAACGCTATTGAAACAAAGCTGGATTCTCATCTTTGCCCTGAGAAACTTCCTTAACCTTTTCATTGTTAACAGGATTTTTCTTACATTTCTTCATCTCTTCCAACAAACAAGTGACCATATGATCTCTTCTCCCAAGTCCTCTCTGCCCTTTGATAGTTCCACTCTAGATCTTGATCTGGAACTGCTATACCTCCTGTCTGATATATATTATGGTTCAGGCTGCAAGCCAATAATGCATCTGCCTGGATCCTAGCTTCCCCAAAATGCATTGTTTCTCTTCCACTGTCCAACAGAGACAACAAAACATACAGATCCTGCCAAGATAAAGTACAGGCCAGAGTTAACTTTTCAAACTCATCTATGAATTTTTCTTGATCTTCAGAGAAATGATCAAACTTGTCTATTATAGAGCCAAACCAGACAGAGAAAAGGGTCCATGTCCTCTCACAGTGCCTTCTTCCCCATTTGCAACCTAAGTGGACAGAGATTTCCCTTTGGAGGTTGATAGGCAGCTCCATTATGAGTAGTACCCGCTGGGCTCCATTCTTCAGGGTGTGGTGGGTGTAGAGAGGGACTAGAAGGGTAAGGTGGAGGGCCAAAATGTTCCCAATAGAACTTTCAGGTGGACTAGGGGCAGAAAGGACGGACACATCTGAACCTTCAGACCTGACAGAAAGAGGTTCCACTTCACCTAAAAATGCCTGCTGAACCAAGTGGCAGGGGGGCTTGTCATAAAGGATCATCTTGTATGTCCAACTTTTTTTCTTCTATTTCCCTCATGAAACATGCCCATGCCTGCTGCAGGGTTTCATTCTGACTGAGCAGCAAAAATGCTTGAACTTACGATATTTTATCCCATTTTCCTTACCACGTACAGAACAAATCAAGTTGAATTACTGTATAAGTACTCATTAGAGGCATTTTTTGTTGTATCATTCTGAAGTTATTTGCTGATTTTCCATGCTTATCATCCTTAAGAAAGCGCACACTCTTAACCCAATCTGTAATCACTGATCCTGAGGTTTTGGTAACCTGATGTTTCTGTTTTGTTGTAGACAGTCCTGAAGATGAGTTTTCACCCCAGAGAACAGAATGACAAAAGGCCAAGATGTGGTTGATGCAGCTGGTGAGAGACATTGGGTGAGGAAAGACCAGGCTCTCCAAGCATTCAGACACACCTGTGCAACTGTCCTTGCAATTAGGAGCCAGGCCCCAATGAGCTTCTCACCACATGTGTCTTTGAACTTTCTAGGTCATGCTGTTGATTAGTTTCCTCTACTGAGCAGGTAGCTTATAGTCGGAGTATTTACAACCAGGAGAATGTTCCAGGCCAGCCCTGAGTCAACTTAAGATAATCAAAAGGTTAAAATGTAATCTGAAATATATTTACTCAAGGTCAGATATTGAGGATGGCCACCAGGAGGACAGATTTAAGTTGCCCTGAATATATGTTTCAATTAACAGCCATTGAAAGTGAGTCTTTTCAAAAAAGTGAGAAGGCAATCCCTAAGTTGTTTACCAAGAATTCATATTTAAATGCATAAGCTATTGATTGGCTACCTATATTCTTTTGTTTTAGAAATTCCAGAATAAAGAGATAATGGGTGAGACTGCTAGTCAGAAACAAAATGTCTTTAAACAACTGTCCCTAATCCCAGCACTTTGGGAGGCCAAACTGGGTGGATCACCTGAGGTCAACACTTCAAGACCAGTCTGACCAACATGGTGAAACCCCATCTCTACTAAAACTACAAAAAAAAAGAAAAAAATTAGCCAGGCCTAGTGGCGTACACCTATAATCCCACCTACTCTGGAGACTGAAGAAGGAGAATCGATTGAACCCAGGAGGTATAGGTTGCAGTGGGCTGAGACTGTGCCATTGCACTCCAGCCTGGGCAACAGTGCAAGACTCCATCTCAAAAAAAAAAAAAAAAGAAAGAAAGAAAAGAAAAGAAGAAGAGTCACTATGTTGACTCTGGGGTCATGAACACATATGACAGTCAGAATTTTTACTGTGGACTGCACTCACCTGTGAAATCAGTATCTCTCCAGTGGGCACTGTCCATGTGTCAGGGTAACAGTGCTAACATTTGGTAGGTTGTGCCTATGGAAACACAGTCTAACCTGTGTGCTTGGTCCTGTGATGACACTCTCTATACCATCCAAAGTCTTTATACAAATGTGAAAGAAAAGTAATCCTTTATGACGTTATTATCTAGAGAAGACCCAGGAATATACCCATTTCTCTAAGTTTAGTTACAAGTGCCAGCATCTCTCCTTTTGGCTGATTCATGGTATTAGTGTCATTATCACAACTGTGAGCTTGGGTAAGGTATATGTCACAACCCAAACTGTGAGTAGAAAGAAAGCAAAAGACTAACATCACCTGGGTGCTGGGTCAGAAATATGTCACAATTTTTCCAGGGCACAGAGTCATATCACCTGGTTGCCTGGCCAGGGTTATGTTACAATTTTCTCCAGAAAGCAGGGCACAAACAGCAAAGACACATTACTTGGGTAATGGGCCCAGCTATATGTCACAATGTTTTCCGCAGTTAAGACCTGGGTACAAGAAAAACACCACCTTGTTGCTGAACCCAGGGGTCTATCACAATCTTCTGTGTGGGCATGATGCAGATGCAAGAGGAAAGTCACACCTCAAAATAATGGATGCAGAGATATGTCACAAGGCCTCTTGTGGGCAGGGCCCAGGCTGGAGCCTCTCACCTACTTGATTTGACCCACCAATATGTCTTAATACCTAAAACACACAGGGCCAATTTGAAAGAGGAGAGTGATAAGGGCTGGCACAGTGGCTCACACCTATAATCTCAGCACTTTGGGAGGCTGAGGCTGGCAAATCACTTGAGGTCAGGAGTTGGAGACCAGCCTGGCAAACATGGCAAAACCCCATCTCTACTAAAAATGCAAAACTTAGCTGGGTGTGGTAGCACACACCTGCAATCCCAGCTACTCGGGAGGCTGAGGCAGGAGAATCACTTGAACCTGGGAGATGGAGGTTGCAGTGAGCCATGATCACACCACTGCACTCCAGCCTGGGATACAAAGTGAGACATCTAAAAGAAGGAAGGAAGGAAGGAAGGAAGGAAGGAAGGAAGGAAGGAAGGAAGGAAGGAAGGAAGGAAGGAAGGAAGGAAAGAAAGAGAAAGAAAGAAAGAAAGAAAGAAAGAAAGAAAGAAAGAAAGAAAGAAAGAAAGAAAGAAAGAGAAAGAAAGAAAGAAAGAAAGAAAGAAAGAAAGAAAGAAAGAAAGAAAGAAAGAAAGAAAGAAAGAAAGAAAGAAAAGAAAAAAGAAAAAAGAGAGTGATACAACCAGATGCTGGGTCCAGTGATAGGTCACAATCCTGCCTTTATACAGGGCTCAGCTAGAAAAAGAGAGTTACATCACTTAGGTGATAAACAAAATATGTCATAATTCCCCTATTAGAACGGCTCATGTGGGAGAGTTAGGTCACCTAGGTGTTGGACCCAGCCATACACAGTTTTTAATATACACAATATACAATTTGTATATTGAAATGTGGCTGGGCCCAACACCGTGTGACTCTTGAAATATGCCCTTTTTGGACAGAGCCCAAGCACTAGAAGAGAGTAACATCACCTTATTGCTAGGTCAAAAAAATATGGGACCATACTTCCTGAAAAACGAACAGCCCATGCAGCAGTCTACCTAAATTAGAACTTCAGAGATATGTCAAAACACCCTATGTGGGCGAGGCTCATGTAGAAAAGTCATAACCTAGGGCCTTCACCTAGTTATATGTCACAATCACCCCAGTGGGCAATGCCCAGGCATGGGAAAAATATTATGTAAATGCTTAGATGTGTGATCTGTCATAATCCTCACTGTTGACAGGTCTGAGACAAAAATAAAAAGTCATATAATCTAGTTTAGTGGGCCAAGGACATTCACTATGTCCTCTGTGGACAGGTATGAGACAGAAAAATTACATCACCTGTGAAATGTCACTAGGGATTAGTCACTCTGGCTTCTGTGGTCTGGGCCCAGATAGGAGAAAAGAGAAACATTACATAGGTGCTTGGCCCCGATATGTTACAATGTCTCCTAGGGAAAAGCCCGTGTAAAAGTAGAGAGTAACATCAAATAGATGGGTCCAGGAATATGGCAAAATGCCTCCTGTAGCCGGGGTCTGGGTAGGAGATTCATATCTCCTGGGTGTTAGACCCAGCAATATGTTACAGTAGCCAATGTGGGCAGGGCACAGAAAGGACAAGCACATTACCTGGGTGCAGGGACAAGTGATATGTCACAATGCCCTCTTTGGCAGCACCAAGGCATAAGTATAGAGTCACGTCATCTACATACTGGTTCTAACAATATGTCCCAATCCCATCTGTGTGCTGGGCCCAGGCAGGAGAGTCAAATCACTCAGGTTATGAACAGAGACATGTGTCACAATCACATATGCAAAAAGGCTCAGGGATAACATGAATAATTTTTCACATATTCCCATTCTAGATATGAGAGTCAAGACCATTTGGAGATTGGGTCTAAGTACACAAACCACAATCTCAATGTGGATGAATTCATGAATAAGAGCCTCATTCTCTCCTTCAGACTGTGTCTCTCAGTAAACTCCATTGTTTCACAGGTGTGCTGAATCTTGATCTGAGTCACCAGCTGTGGACCAGATCCACATATGAGAGTCAATTTTGCAACTTTCCACTGCCTCCAGGGATGAGATTCAGAACTTCAGAATAAGACTGTGTTTATCTAAAAGGATGACATATTTATGGTTGACTGGTTGTGAATACCAGTATCACAATGTCACCTGTGTGCTGGACCATGTAAGGGTCTTTATTGAGGGTATGTGAGGGCTTTATTGCTGGGTCTGTCCCACAGACCCTGGTTGATGGATGAAATGAGTACTCAGACACAGGTATGCAGTGTAAGAGCAGCTAAGGGACTGCCTGGCTGTATTGGACAGAGTGCAGCACCAAGAAGCTGGAGCTGCTTTCTTTTATTCAGTGCAGGCACAATGCTGAAAACCTGAAGCCAATACAACCTGCAGGTAATTAACATTTATTGTTCCCCTTTCAAGGAATGTCATGTGTGCAAATGATCAAAGGTCAGTTCCTGGTCAACATAAATGAACAAGCCTGTTTAAGATAAATTTCCCCATATTCCCTTGTATTTACTCCTCACCCCCTGATTCAAGGTTATAGAACAGTTTGCCTTCAGCTATTCTGCCCCAGGGCTCTGCAGGACCTTCCAAACTTTCAGGAGGTTTGCATTTCCCTATAGATTTTTCACCACTCTGACCGATCCCCTCACTTCTCCCCCCTTTTTTTTGCATCAAGTTTTGATTATTGAAGCATACAGATGTGAGCAGTGACAGGTTTGACTGGCATAGTGGTTACAGCTTGTGTCCCAGCTTTGCATCCTAGAACCAGTAAATAATATAAAACAAACATGAGTATAATCAATATTATTCTTTTGCAATCAAGGAGTGGTAAGTAGTGGTACTTGCCACCTCAGTCCAATGTATGCCATTACTGAGGGACCCCACCAGAGCTATGTCAATCCCTCCCAGTCAATCAGTCACATTTTTAGAGGCTAGAAAGGGGATCTCTGCCCAAGTAACAGTGTGGAAGAAAGGTGGATCTAGAAGATGGGCCCAATAGAATATAGCAGGTACAGGTTTCAGGCAAAGTGAGAGAATAAGAAGAATCAATACCCTACAAGAGTTGCAATGTACAACAGAAAGCATAGAAAGGAACACATTATCTGAGTGAATGGTTTCTTTTTCTGCAGCAGAATTCACTTAGCCTTCTGAGTTGTCTTCTTCAGCATCTCCCAGGTAATGTCAGTGGCCTGTGATGTCCAAGGAAGTGGCATTTTCCGGGGTTGCAGTTTCTGCAGGATCATTTCCTTCATTTTTGGTACTGGGTTGGGTCCTGGCCATGCTGTGGTAAGGTTTGGTGTGTCACGCTGGAATCCAAAGAGGACTTGAGGGGACGTGAACACAAGCATATCCTCTTCCCCATGTTAACAAATAATTTGGACCACACTATACATTACTATTTGCCGAGACCAGCTCAGTCATGGAGACCCTAATCTAGTGGTACTAGAGGAATTAAAGACACACACACAGAAATATAGCATGTGGAGTGGGAAATCAGGGGTCTCACAGGCTTCAGAACTCAGAGCCCCGAACAGAGATTTACCCACATATTTATTGACAGCAAGCCAGTGATAAGCATTGTTTCTATAGATTATAGATTTACTAAAAGTATTGCTTGTGAGAAACAAAGGGATGGGCTCTGGCTAGTAATCTGCAGCAGAAACAGGTCCTTAAGGCACGGATTGCTCATGCTATTGTTTGTGGTTCAGGAATGCCTTTAAGCGGTTTTCCCACCCTGGGTGGGCCAGGTGTTCCTTGCCCTCATTCCAGTAAACTCACAACCTTCAGCATGGGTGTCATAGCCATCACGAGCATGTCACAGTGCTGCAGAGATTTTGTTTAGCCAGTTTCGGGGCCAGTTTATGGCCAGATTTGGGGGCCTGTTCCCAAAAACTATTTACATCTTTCCATAACACTTAAGGTCTTATATTTTGAGAGGTTTTTGCAAAGTGCTTTTCTATGTCTGATTGAAATTTATTATCTAAATTTAAGAAATTAAGGGTAAATAAGGCTCATGCTAGTAACATTATAGGGTTCCTACTCATATTCCCCATTTCTGTTTTTTTAAGCATACTGTTAAGGGTGGAATGGGTACATCCCACTGTTATCTGGGTTAAATAACTGATAAATTCAACAAATGGCTCCTGGGGCCCTTGTCGTGCATTTACAAAAGATCCCTGTTGAATTCTACCTTTGGGAATTCATTCCCAGGCCCTGTGAGTGCACAAAGACATATGCACATAAGCTTGGGGGAAAAATTTAATTGTTGTTATACATTAACATAGGGACCCCTCCCCTGGAGCATAGCAGCTGTTATGTTTTGCCTGGCCAACTGATCTGGTTAACTTGCTGTTCACATAACTCATCATATTCTGCCCTCCAGAGGAGGTATTGACTGGCTTCTAAAGTTGTTTTAGCTAGTATTGACCAGTCCCATGGGGTCATATGGTATTTTTCTGCTATGCCCTCAAGTAATCCTCTCCTAAATGGGCTAGTGACTTCATTTTCTCTAATGCTTTTTCTTATTTCTTTATAAGTCTTGAAAGTAATGGGTTCATGTACCTGACTGCCTTGTTGATCTTCCCTCATCGGGCAGACCAAGAGCTCCCCTTCTAATGCCACTTACCTAAGACAGGGTCCCATAACTATAATGTATCCCTTGTCTTTTCCCCAATTTATTGGGAGAGGGCTCAGGGAAAATCTCTGTCTCCTCTGTGGCACCTTTACCTGATAATGGTGGGGCTGAGGCGGGGGGGGGGGGGGGAGGAGGAGGAGGAGGAGGAGGCAGCAGTAAGGTAGATGATATTTCTTCCTCCCTTCCCTTTTTAGGCTCTTCTGTATAGAGCAGGGCAAAAGCAGTTCTAACTAAGGACCATAACATTAAAGAACATTAAAGATGTTAGTTGGATTTGTTGCCTGTGTGCATAATGTCTAAGATTTCTTCTCACTTGTTCCCAGAGCTCTAGGTCTAGTGTGCCTTCTTCTGGGAACCACGGGCTGTGGAAAACAACAGTTTGCATTAGGTCTCTTAATTGAGCCTTCGAAACCGAGGCTCCACTAGCTTTTAACAGTTGTTTCAATATTTTTATATACTATTGCTGTTGAACTGATGATTGTTTTCCCATGATAAAATTAGCTTTTAGTCTGGGCATGGTGGTTCATGCCTGTAATCCCGGCACTTTGGGAGACCTAGGTGAGTGAATCACCTGAGGTCAGGAGTTCAAGACCAGCCTGGCCAACATGGAGAAACCCCATTTCTATTAAAAAATACAAAATTAGCCAGGCGTGGTGGTGCATGTCTGTAATCTCAGCTACTCGGGAAGCTGAGGCAGGAGAATCACTTAAACCTGGGAGGTGAAGGTTTTCTTGAGCCAAAATTGAGCCATTGCACTCCAGCCTGGGAAACAAAAGTGAAACTCCATCTCAAAATAATATAATAATAATAATAATAATAAATAAATAAAACTCTGGCTTGAAAAAATCCATCTGAACTTGGAAATCCCCAGCAGGCACCAATTACTTATTGTGCAGTCACTTCCCTTTCATTTTGGAGGGTTCTGTCATGATCCGTTGTGTCGCTCCCCACATGGGGCACCACCTGCCAGTCCTGTCCCACAGATCCTGGCTGACAGATGAAATAAGTACTAAGACATAGATATGCAGTGTTAAAGAAGCTAGGGAACTGCCCAGCTCTAGTGACCAGATTGCAGCACCGAGAAGCTGGAGCTGCTTGCTTTTGTTTATTGCAGGCACAATGTCAAATACTTGGAGCCAACACAACCTGTAGGTAATTAACATTTATAGTTCCCCTTTCAGGGAACATCACGGGCAGTTGGTCAAAGGTCAGTTCCTGGTCAACATAAGTACACAAGCCTGTTTAAGATAAATTCCCTTAAATTCCTTATATCCACTCATTGCCCTCTGCCTGAGGGTTATAGAACAGCTGCCTTCAGCTATTCTTCCCCAGGGATCTGCAGAACCTTTTGGCCTTTCAGAAGGTTAGCGTCCTTTCCCTATAGTTTTTCCACCACTCTGACTGATCCCCCATACTTTATTCAATATGCATGTGAGTTGCAATCTACTCCAAGACATTTGTGATGGTATGGACCCATGATTCTACATGTGGCTCTAAGCCCAGGAATGACAGTCAGTATCTTTGCAATTGGCTGATCCATTTAGGAAAGTCCTCACTTGCCTATGAGCTACATTTAGAAGTCAGTCATCATTTGTAGCTTTAGAAATGAGCCATTCCTGGCTGGATGTTTGCATATCTCAGTCACAATCCCAACTGTGGACTGCATCTGCATATGAGATTTAGGACCTCAACAGTGGGCTCTGTCCATGTTGAGGTTACAATTATAACAGGCAGCAGGATGTTCTTTTAAGAAACACAACCTTTGGCTGGGTGCAGTGTCTCACACCTGTAATCCCAACACTTTGGGAGGCAGAGGTGGGCAGATCACCTAAGGTGAGGAGTTCAAGACCAGCCTGGCCAACTTAGTAAAACTCCTACAAAAATTAGCTCAGCTTGGTGGCACACGCCTGTAGTCCCAGCTACTCAGGAGGATAGGCAGGAGAATCACTTGAACTCAGGAGGCAGAGGTTGCAGTGAGCCAAGATCGTGCCAGCCTGGGTGACAGAGTGAGATTCTGTCAAAAAAAAAGAAAAAAAGAAAGAAAGAAAGAAAGAAAGAAAGAAAGAAAGAAAGAAAGAAAGAAAGAAAGAAAGAGAGAGAGGAAGAAAGAAGGAAGGAAAGGATGGGCACGGGCCACAAGTCACATCACCTAGGTGCTGGGCCCAGTGATATATTACAACACTCTCTTTGAGAAACACCCTGAGTGGTTAGACACACACCTGGTGGCTGATCCCAGTGGTATGTTACCATCTTTTCTTTGTGCATGGTGCATGTAGGTGAGGAGAGTCATATTTCATAGGTGATGGATGCCAAAATATGTCACAAGACCATCTGTTGGCAGGCCCTGGCAGGAACCTCTCATCCCGTAATGCCAGACCCAGTAAAAGTAACAATTTGCAAAATATGCAAGGTCCAGTCAAAAGATGTCATACATCATCTAGGTGCTGGGTCCAGTGATACATCACAATTCCCTTGTGGCAGTGTAGAGGCTGAAGAAGAGTCACATCACTACCTAGGTGATGAATGAAAAGATATTCCAGAATATTCTTGTGGCCAGGGCTTATGTAGAAGATTCACATCACCTGGGTGGCAGACCCAGCTATATGTCACAATGCAAAATGTTTGTAGGGTCTAGACAAGAAAAAAGAGTCCCATCACATAGGTGCTGGGCCAAATGATACATCACAATCCCCTTTTGGTCAGACCAAGTAGTAGAAGTCACATCACCTAAATGTCACACCCAGCAACATGTCACAATAACCCTTCAGAGGACATACCAGAAAGAAAAGTCACATCACCTAGGTAAAAGGCCCAGAAATATCATATAATGCTGTTGTTTTGTAGGACTCGGGAAAAAGATGGGGTCAGCTAATGCAGCAGCTGGGCCCAGCTATATGGCACAATTACATTAGGCAATGCCTTGGCTTGAGAGGAGACTCACATCGCATAGGTGCTTGGCCCAGTGATATGTCACATTTCCTACTGTGGACAGATCCAGAAAGAAGAGACCTATCATTTAAGTGATTGGCTTAGAGATACGTCACAGTGACCAGTTGGGCGGGAACCAAGAAGAATCACATCCCCTGTGTGCTGGACCCAGCAGTAAGTCACCCTCGCTTCTGTTAGCGTGACCCAGGCCCAAAGATATATTACAGTCTAACCTATGGACAAGGTGAAGATGAGAGAGGAGAGTCACATAAAATAGTTGATGGGCAGAAAAACTCACATCATCTTCGTGTAGGGCCCAGGAACATGACAAAATGTCTTACGTGGGCAAGACTAAGAAAAATAAAAGTAATATCTTTTTGGTGCCTAGTTCAGTAACATTGCCCAATCTTTCCTGCAGGAAAAACTAAAAACTAAAAAATAAATCAGCTACATGCTGTAAAATGTCTCAGTTCTTCCTGTGAGCAGAGACACGGTAATACAAGAGAGTCACATTATCTGTGGGATTGGTGCAAAGACATTTCTTTCTTTCTTTTTCTTCCTTTCTTTTTTTTTTTTTTTTTTTTTGAGATGGACTCTCACTCTGTTACCCAGGCTGGAGTGCAGTGGCATGATCTTTGCAAACTCTGCCTCCTGAATTCAAGTGATTCTCCTGCCTCAGTCTCCCGAGTAACTGGGACTACAGGTGCCCATCACCACGCCCAGCTGTTTTTCATAATTATTACTATTTTTTTGTTGTTGTTAGTAAAGACAGGGTTTCACCATATTAACCAGGCTGGTCTTGAATCCTGACCTTGTGATCCACCTGCCTCATCCTCCCAAAGTGCTGGGATTACAGGTTTGAGCCACCATGCCCTGCCACAAAGACATTTAAAAATGTCCCTGTAGGCAAGGCCCAGAGATAAAAGTTACATCACCTGAGTGTTGAACCCAGCAACATGTCACAATGGCCCAAGTGGGCAAATCACAGGCAGAAGAGTCACAAATTTTCAGGGCAGGGCCCAGCAATATGACACAGTGTCGCTTGAAGGCAAAACCTAAATGAATAGAAGAGTCACATAAGCTAGGAGCTGGGTGGAGCAATATGCTACAGTTTCCCTGTAAGTAGGGACCAGCAGAAGAAGAGATTCACATCACCTGGATGCTGGGCTCAGTAATATGTCAATCATCTTTCCTGTAATAAAGACCCAGGCAGGAGAACTACATCATCTGGTTGCTGACAACAGCAATGTGCCACAAATTTCCATGTAGGCAGAGTGCAGGCAGAAAAGGAAAGTCACATCTGCTGGGTGAGGAATGCAGATACATGTCACAGTGTCCCCTGTAGGAAGGTCCCAAGTAGGAGACTCCCATCCCTTAGGTGTTGAGCACCTAAGCAATATGTCACAATATCCAAATGTGTGGAGCCTGAGAAAAAGAGGAGAGTCACATCACCTAGCTACTAGGCCAGTAATGTGTCACAATTTCTCTGTGATCAGAGACCAGGCAGGAGAAGAGAGTACATTACCATGGTGATGGGCATTGAGTTATGTCACAAGGTCCCCTGAAGGCAGGCCAAGGGAAAAAAAAAGTTTTATCACCTAGGTGTTAAACCCAGCAATATGTAACAGTGTCTAATGTGACATATTGAGCCCCAGTATGGCACAACATGTAAGGCACATTTGGAAGAGTCACAAAACATGGCTGCAGAATTCAGCAATAATTGACAATATACAAAATGTGTGGGGACCCCCAGAAAAAGGAGAGTCAAAGCACCGAGGTGCTGGATCCAGTGATATATCACAACTTTATCTTCGGACTGAGACCAGGCAGCAGAATCAAATCACTCAGGTACTGAACATAGGCATATGTAACAATCACTCCAGCAGGAACATCCAGTAATGAATTAGCAATCCCACACAGGTCCCAGTTCTAGGTATGAGAGTCACCACATTTTCTATGTTGGGTCTAAGTAAGGTAGTGATGAACTCACCAATGAACTGGATTGTGGATTTGGAGCCTGAGACTCTTCATTCCTCCTGTAAACTGTGTTCACTCTAGCCCTAAGCCCAGGTAGAATTTTCAGGGGTTCAGATAGAATTCTCACCTGCCAATGTATTGGGTTTATAAATAAGTCATCATTTCAACTCTGGCTGGATGTTCACATACGAGGGTTCACAATTTCTACTGTGGACTGTGTCTGTGTGAAATTCAGGGCCTCACCAGTGGGCTCTATCCGAGTGTGAGGGTGACAATCCTAACAGTTGGTGGGGTGTGCACATTGCACATAAGAACCACAATCTCACCTGTGTGCTGAACCCTGGAATGACATTCTCTGTACCACAAGGGATTTATATAGTATGCAAGAAAGTGGTAATTCCCTATGACTTTGTACAAAAAGGAGACCCAAGATTATACTCATTACCGTAGGCCTAGCTATAAAAGACAGCATCTGTCCTGTTAGATGGATGGAGGTATGAGAGTCACCATTGTACCTGTGAGCTAGGCCAAAATATATTTTACAATCCCACCTGTGAATAGGCAGAGAGGAGGAGAGTCACATCACCTGGGGTTTTGGCCAGGAACACACCACAATTTTTACTGAGGGCAGGGACCAGACAGGACTGTCACATAACTTTAATACTCAGCCAGGAATACGTTACAACCTTCTCATGAAAGCAAAGCACAGGGAGCAGAGTCACATCACCTGGGTGCTGAGCCCAGGAATAGCTAATAACAATTTCTATAGTCAAGGCACATGCAAGAGAGACACATCACCAGGTACCTGGGCCTAGTGATAATTCGTAATTTTTCTTGTGAGCAGAGTGCGGGCAATAATGGAGAGTCACATCTCCTAGGTGATTGATGCAGAGATATGTCACAAGGCCCTCTGTAGAAAGGGCCCAGGAAGAAGCATCCCATTTTATAGGTGTTGGGCCTGGTAATATGTTATACTATGCAAAATATTCAGGTCTTAGGCAAAAAAAAAAAAAAAAAAAAAAAAAAGAATCATGTAACCTAAGTGCAGAATTTAGGAATATGTCAGAATGCACCCTGTGGGCAGTGCCAAAACAAGAAAAAACACTCACATTACCTAGGTGGAAAGCCTAGTCATATGTCACCTTGACACCTGTGGGCAGCACCAAGCCTGGAAAAGAGAGTCACTTCTTTGAGGTGCAGAGTACAGAGATATGTCACAGTCTCATCTGTGGGCTGAGCCAAGGCAGGAGAGTCAAATCACTAAAATGCTTAGCAGGCACAATCACGCCTGAAGGAAAGTCCAGGAATGAGATTAGAAATTCCACACATGTCCGTGTTCTAGATATGAGAGTCAATACCTCCTGTATGTTGGGTCTAAGTTCATGAATAACAATCTCAATAACTGATAGAATTTTTGCAAAAGAGCTACCATTTCTTCTGCAGACTGTGTTCTATTAGTGCAGTCACAGCCTCATATGTGTGCTGAATTCTTGGTCTGAGGGTCACCTGCCCACCTGTGGACCGGGCCACATATGAGAGTCAATTCTCCAACTTTCACAGTCTCCATGTCTGGGATTCAGAACCTTAACAGTGGGATATGTTTATGTGGGAGAATGACAATCTTTATTGTCTCCTGGGCATGCATTCAAGAGACACTGTCTCACCTGTGTGGTGTGCAACTCCTATGACACTCACCGTGTTACCTGAGGGTTTTATTCAATATACAAGAGTGGTGATCCTCTGTGACCTTTGTTCAAGAAGGGAATCCAGAATCTTGTCTGTTGTTCTAAGCCCAGAGTCAACATCTCTCTAATTGGCTGAGTCTAGAGGAGAGAGTCCTCACCTTCTTATGAGGTGGGTTTAGAAATGAGTCACCATCTCAACTGCGGCCAGATGTTCACACGTGACAAAGTTTCAACTGTGGAGTGCATTCATGTGAGATTCAGGACCTCACCAGTGGGCTCTGTCCATATGTGATGGTGACAATTCTAAAGGTTGCTTGGCTGTGCATAGGACAAACACAATCTCATATGCATGGTGAACTCTTTTATGACGTTCTCTGTAACACATTGTGGCCTTATATATGTGAGAGAGTGGTAATTCTCTATGACTTTCATACAGAAGGAAGACCCAGGATTTTTTGTTTTCCTAAACATAGCTATGAGCAACATTATCTCTCCTACTGGCTCTTCGAGGTATGAAAGTCATCATTACATCTGTGTACTTGACCAAGTTATATGTCACAATTCCACCTGTGAGTAGAGAACAAGCACAAGAGTCACATCAACCGTGTGCTGGACCAGAGTTATGTCACAATCTTCCCTGAGAGCATGCACCAGCCAGGAGAGTCACATCACAGGGTCCTCAACCAGAGATGTTACAGTCCTCTCCTGGAAGCAGGGCACAGGCAGAAGAATAAGATCACCTGGGTGCTGGCTTCAGATACAAGGCTCACCGTGGGCAAAGCCCAGACAGGACAGATGAAACACCTGGTTGATGGGCCCAGCAATATGTCACAATCTCTTCTATGGCAGATAAGGTGACAATTCTAAAGGTTGGTAGACTGTGCAGATTGCAGGCAGAAGTAGAGAGTTTCATCTCCCAAGTAATGGATAAAAAAATACATCCCAAGGCCCTCCGTGGGAAGGGCTCAGGCAGAAGCCCTCCAACCCCTAGGTGTTTGTTGTTTCAGTGGTATGTCACAATAACAAAATACACAGGTCTCAGGCAAGTGAAGAGACTCACATCACTAGGTGCTGGGTCCAGTGGCTAGTCACAATCTTTTCTTTTGGCAGTGCTCAAGCAGAGTAGAAAAGTCACATCACCAAGATAATAAACAAAAACATGTGTTAGAATATTTCTGTGTGACAGCCCATGCAGGAAAGTCACATCACCATGTTGTTAGACCCACAGATATATTGAAATACATGATGCATGCAGGTCTCAGGAAGGAGAGGACAGTAATATCACTTAGGGTGCTGGATGCACCTAAATGCACATCACAATTTCTTCTTTTTTGTTGTTGCTTTGTTTTGGTTTTTTGAGACGGAGTCTTGCTCTGTTGCCTAGACTGGAGTGCAGTGGCGCGATCTCGGCTCACTGAAAGCCCCGCCTCCCAGGTTCACACCATTCTCCTGCCTCAGCCTCCTGAGTAGCTGGGATTACAGGTGCATGCCACCACGCCTGGCTAATCTTTTATAATTTTAGTAGAGACAGGGTTTCACCATGTTAGCCAGGATGCTCTCAATCTCTTGACCTCGTGATCCACCTGCTCAGCCTCCCAAAGTGCTGGGATTACAGGTTTGAGCCACTGCGCCCGGCCCACAATTTCTTCTTAAGCACACTCCAAGCAGTAGCAGAGGGTCACTTCACCTAGGTTCTTGGTCCAGCACTATTTCACAATACCCTTGAAGGGAGGGCCTAGGCACAAAGTCACATTACCTAGGTGAGAAGCCTAGAGATATGTCACAATGCCCCTCGTGGGTAGGACTCATAAACAAGAAAAGAGATATAGCCTAGGTGCTGGGCTCAGCTTTATGTTCCAGTCACCCCAGTGGAAAGAAGCCAAGAATAAGGAAGAGTCACATCACATAGGAGCTACATCATGTGGCATATCACAATTCCCACTGTGGACAAACCCCAGAAGAAAAGAGTCACATCATCTAGGTGGGAGGCCCAAACAAATATCACAGTGACTCCTGTGTGCAGGGACCAGGCAGAATAATTATATCATTGTTTTGCTTGTTTCAGCAATAAGTCACTCTCTAATCTGTGGCCATGGACAAGGCAGAAGAGAAATGTCACTTCACGTAGGTAAAAGGGCATTTACCTGAGCTTTGCTCATAGGAGAGATTGTAATGGGTCAAGAAATATGTCACAATGCTCTCTGTGGTCAGGGTTTAGGCAGAGAACTCACATCAGGTTAGTGGTGGGCTCAGCCATATGTCTCAATGCCTTCTAAGGGCACAGCCCAAGCATAAAAGGCAACATTACCTGCTGAGCATGGTGGTTCACACTGGTAATCCCAGGACTTTGGGAGGCCGAGGTGGGTGAATCATGATGTCAGGAGTTCAAGACTAGCCTGGCCAAAATGGTGAAACCCTGTATCTACTAAAAATACCAACAATTAGCTGGGTGTTGTGGTGCATGCCTGCAATCCCAGCTACTCAGGAGGCTAAGTCAGGAGAATCGCTTGAACCCAGAAGGTGGAGGTTGCAGTGAGCTGAGATCGTGTTATTGCACTCTAGCCTGGGTGATAAGGCAAGTACCGGGTCTGTCCCACAGACCCTGGCTGATGGATAAAATGAGTACTCAGACACAGGTATGCATTGTAAGATCAACTAGGGGACTACCTGGCTCAAGTGGCCAGAGTTCAGTCACGAGAAACTCAAGCTGCTTGCTTTTAGTCAGTGCAGGCAAAATGCCAAAGCCTGGAGCAAACACAATCTGTAGGTAATTAACATTTATTGTTTCCCTTTCAGGGATGATCAAAGGTCAGTTCCTGGACAACTTCAAACAAGCCTGATCAAAATAACTTCCCCTTCACTCCCTTGCACATACTCCTCACCCTCTGCCTCAGGGTTAGAGAAAAACTGCCTTTAGATATTATACCCCAAAGCTATGCAGAGCCTTCTGACTTTTCAGAAGGCCTGCTCCTTTCCCTATAGTTTCTCACACCACTATGACCGATCTCCCACATTTCCCCCTTTTCTGTTTTTTGCCTCAGGTTTTGTTGATTGAAGAGTACAGGTATGTACAGGCACAGGTTTGACAGGTGCAGTGGTTACAGCTCATGTTCAGGCTTTGCATCCTAGAATTACTAAATAACATAAGACAAATATGAATATAATCAGTATTATTCTTTTCCAATCAAGAAGTGACCCCCAGGAGAGGGGGTCTATTTAGGAGACATGTTCTTGCACATCCTTCCATATGACTGCTTGTTGGGCATGTAGATTTATGGTGTTTAGGGATTCTTGAACTGTTGTTTTAAGTTGCTTTACATCTGCTGTTACATTATCATGTAAGGTTCCCCAGAGTTGTTGTTTCGTCTCATCCCAACTATGTATTGATCGATTCCATGGTAGAGAGGTAACACAAATATGCTTACGTTCCCAGTGTTATTGCTGTCAGAATGCCAGTGCATCTTGTCGTTTTCCTACATATGCCAAGGGAGCCTCAAGGGCTTGCAGATGTGCAATAATTTTTTTTTATCTATTCCCTGCTATAGGAGAAATTCATTACACACATTTCTGGCCAGGCTATCCACAAAAAACAAACAAACAAACAGTTTTTACTGTTTCAGTAATAGATGGAACAGCAACACTAGCAGTGGCTAGGATGACTATGCCTGAGACTATAAAGGCTATTGGTGGTGCCCCATGTGAGGAACATGGCAATGGATCATGACAAAACTCTCAAAAATGGAAGTGAAGTTACAGCGCATTAAGTAATTGATGTCCACTGGGGATTTTCAAGTTTGAAGGGATTTTCAAGCTAGGGTTTTATCATGGGACAACAGTTATCCACTCAACAGCAACAGTACATAAAGATATTGAAACAGCTTCTTAAAGCTAGCAAAGCCTTGGTCTTGGAGCCCCAATTAAGGGACCTAATGAAAACTATTGTTTTCCATAACCCATGGTTCCCAGAAGAAGGCACACTAGACCTACAGCTCTGGGAACAAGCGAAAAGGAATCTTAAATGACATCATGCACAACAGTAACAGCTCCCAGTAGCATCTTTAACATTATGGGCCTTAGATAGGGCTGCTCTGGCGCCGCTCTACACAGAAGAGCCTAAAAAGGGAAGGGAGGAAGAGCTGTCATCTACTTTACCATCTCCTCTTGCTCCCTCAGCCCTACTGTTACCAGGTAAAGGCGTCACAGATTAGACAGAGATTTTCTCTGAGCCCCCTCCTCCAATAAATTGGGAAGAAGGAAAGGGAAACACTACGGTTATGGGGCCCTGCCTTAGGCAAGCGGCATTAGAAGGGAAGCTCTCGGCCTGCTTGGTGATGGGAGATCAATAAGGCAATTGGGTACATGAACCCATTGCTTTCAACATTTATGAAGAAATAAAAAAAGTATTAGAGAAAATGGATCCACTAGCCCATTTAGGAGAAGATTAACTGAGGCAATATCAGACCCCTTTCTAGTAACGGCCACTCTTTTGATTTTTCCCCTACCCCTGACATGGCTCTCTCAAAATCCTATGTGGCTAGAACAGTGGCCTTTAAAGGGAAAAAAATTACAATGAGCCCATGAATTAGGTGAGGATCAATTTAAAAGCTGGCCACAAAGAACCATCAAACAGCTATTGGAATTTGCCCATTTTCATCATTCACAAGAAGTCTAATAAATGGAGACTTTTTCATGACTTACTTGCTATCAATGCTAATTTACAACCTATGGGGCCCCTTCAATAGGGGCTCCCTTCCCCCATGGCAATTCCTTGAGATTGGCCTTTAGTCATTATTGACTTAAAAGACTCCTTTTCTACTATTTTCCTTGCAGAACAGGACAAAGAAAAATTTGCATTTGCAATACCAGCTATCAATAATGAAAGGTCAGCTTGCTGAGTCATTGGAAATTACTTCCTCAAGGAATGCTGAACAGTCCTACCATGTGTTGGTATCAAGTAAATCAGGATTTGCTCCCTAGTAGAAAAGAATTTCCTAATTGCAAGATCATCCACTGTAGGGATGACATCTTACTGGCAGCCCCAATGGAGCCAATACTTTTGAGTTTATATGACTCTTTCAAAAGGAATACACAGTTTAGATGTTTACTCATAGTACCTGAAAAGATACAGATGTCCTCCCCTTGGAAACATTTTGGATACATACTAACTTTCTGGTCAGTAAGACCTCAAAAGGTTACATTGAATAATAACAACTTACACACCTTAAATGATTATCAAACATTACTACTGGGTGATATTAACTGGCTTTGCCCCACCTTGGGCATAACTACTGATAATTTCCAGAACTTGATTTCTATCCTAAAGGGCAATGCAGCCCTGGACTCACCCAGGTATTTGACCTCCCACTGCAAAAAGGAAAATTGAGGAAATAGAGCAAGCTATTACTCAGATGCTACTAGGTTGAATAGACCTACGATATTAAGTCCAATTATTTGTATTTCCTACTAAACATTCCCCAACAGGATTAATAGGATAGATAGCCCCAGAGCTGCACCTCCTAGAATGGGTTTTTTGCTCACATACCAGGACTAAAACACCATCTCCCTATGTCCAGCTAGTAGTAAAGTCATCTATACAGGCTCCAAACAGTGCAATCAATTGCAAGGTTATGACCCGGATTTCACAAAAACACCCTTAAGTAAAAAACAATTCAAAACAGTCCTCCCCCTATCTCTAGACCTTCAGATAGAACGCTCTATGTGGGCCATGTAGAACATGCCCTTCTCAGCTGGGTGCGATGGCTCACACCCGTAATCCCAGCACTTTGGGAGGCTGAGGCAGGTGGATCACAAGGTCAGAAGATCAAGACTATCTTGGCTACCACAGTGAAAACCCATTTCTATTAAAAATATGAAAAATGGCCAGGTGTGGTAGCACATACCTATATTCCCAGCTACTCAGACAGCAGAGGCAGGAGAATTGGTTGAACCTGGGAGGCGGAGGTTGCAGCGAGCCAAGATGCGCCACTGCATTCCGGCCTGGGCTACAGAGCAAGATGCCATCTCAAAGAAAAAAAAAAAAAAAAAGAAAGAAAAGAAAAAGAACATGCGTCTTTCTCACTGATAAACTACTTTATTTATTGCAAAACCTCAAAACAGCCTTCATTAAGTCCACTGTTGAGCTCACCCTGTGTGCCCTTTTTTTTTTTACTTCAGTGATTGCTGGTTCAACAAACACATCCTATTTTTATTACAAAGATTCAGGCCCACAGCTCACTGTCCAGTCCACTAGTTCATGCCTATGATCAAGCAGACCTGTAGGTTATGATGTCACTGCTTGACCAAGACACCCAATCACATCAATTTTTTCACCAAAATTGGAGAAACTTAACTAAAGAATTTTAACTTACTAAAAAACTGGCTATACAAATTATTTTACAATGCCCAGATTGCCGGCTCACAGGCACACCCCCTCCTTCAAAAGGTGTTAACCCTAGAGGACTAGAACCTAATCAGATATGGAAAACAGATGTTGTGCACGTCCCTGAATTTGAAAAACTAAGATATGTACAAGTATCCATTGATACCAATTCCCACCTAATTAGCACTCATGCTGTTTCTGGACAGTTTGTCCGATATGTTATTAAACATCTTCTTTTAACGTTTGCGTTCATGGGGTGATCCAAAAAATTAAAACTGATAATGGTCCAGCTTACACCAGCTCACAATTTCAACAATTTTGTCACAAACAGAACATCCAACAGTCCATGGGTGTCTCGTATAGCTCCCAATGAGAGGCCATGGTAGAACGTGCCCATTCCACCCTTAAAAATATGCTCAGAAAACAAAAAAGGTGGAATGTGAGTAACAGCCTTGCAATAATATTGGCACAGGACTTATTTACCCTTAATTTCTTAAATTTGGATGATGAATTTCAATCAGCTATAAAAAAGCACTTTGCAAAAATCATTCAAGATATAAAACCTTCAATTTTATGGAGATGTAAATAGTAATGTATGGTGTGGTCCAAATGATTTGTTAACATGGGGAAGATGATATGCTTCTGTTCACTTTCCCTCAGGTCCTCTTTGGATTCCAGTGTGATGCATTAAGTCATACTATGGTGTGGCTGAGACCAAACCTGGTACCAAAAATAAAAGAAATAACCCTGCTGGATCCGCAGCCCCAGATGATGTGGCTTCCTCAGACAACCACAGGCTCTGGACATTATGCTGAAAAAGACAACTCAGGAGAATGAACAAATTCTGCTCCGAACAAAAACATCATTCACTCCAGATAATCTGTTCCTTGCTATGCTCTCTGTTGTACATTGCAACTCTCACAGGGTATTAGTTTTATTCTCTCACTCTGCCTGCAACCCTTACCTGCTACACTCTATTAGGCCCATCTTCTGGATCCGCTTTTCTTCCACCCTGTTACTTGGGTGTACACCTCTTTCCCAGCTTTTAACAATGCGACTGCCTGGCTAGGAGGGATTAATATACCCATGGTGGGGTTTCTCAGTAACAGCCCTATAGAACAATGTGCAAAAACACCTCTCCTGGATAGATCCTCTCTCCTGGGGGTCACTGCTTGATTGGGAAAGAATATTACTGATCATACTCACTTTTATCTTATGCTATTTACTAATTCTAGCATGCAGAGCCAGAACACAAGCTGTAACTGCTGCTTCTGTCAAACCTGTTGCTGCACACATCCATACTCTTCAATCAACAAAACCTCATGCCAAAAAAAAAAAAAAAAAAAGAAAAGAAAAAGAAAATGGGGAGATGTGGGAGATCAGTCAGAGTGGTGGGAGTAACTGTAGAAGAAGGAGCAGGCCTTCTGAAAGGTCAGAAGGCTCTGCATAGCTTTGGGAGAGACTAGCTGAAAACAGCTGTTCTCTAACCCTGAGGAATAAAGTGAGGAGTGTGTTCAAAAGAGTGAGGAATAAGTTTTCTTGATCTGGCGTGTTTGTCTGAAGTTGTCCCTGAACTGACCTCTGAACATCCTCATGTGTGATATTCCCTGAAATAGGAACAATAAATGTTAATTGCCTACAGATTGTGTTTGCTCAAGTCTTTTGGCATTGCGCCTGCACTGAGTAAAAGCAAGCAGCTCAAGTTTCTTGGGGCTACACTTTGGCCACTAGAGCCAGGCAGACCCCTAGTTGCTCTAACACTGCATACCTGTGTCTGAGTACTCCTTTCATCCGTCACTCAGTCAGGGTCTGCGGGACAAACCAGGCACTCCCTCTCTTTTCCTCCTCCTCTCCTCTTCCTCCTCTGCTCTTCCTCCTGCTCTCCTCCTCTCTTCCTCCTTCTCCTCTGCTCTTCCTCCTTTTCCTTCTTTTTTCTCTTTTCCTCCTTTTCTACTCCTCCTTTCCTCCTCCTCCATATTCTCCTCTTCACCTCCTCCTTCTCTTCTCCTCCTCTTCCTCCTGTTCTATTACACCTTTTCCTTCCCTCCATTTCCTACTCCACCTGTCCTCTTCCTCCTACTTCTCTTCTCTTTCTCTCCTCCTCCTCCTTCTCCTATCCTCTTCCTCTTTTTTCTTTCTCTCCTCCTCCTTCCTTTCTCATCCATCTTCTCTTATCCTCCTCTCCTCCTCCTACCCCTCTGCTCCTCCTCCTTCTACTCTACTCTTCCTCCTTTTCCTTCTCCTTTTCTCCTTTCTTTCTCCTCTTACTCTCCTCCTCCTCCTTTCCACCTCCTTTCCCTTTTTCTCCTCTCTTCTATCTCCTTCTTTCTCTCCTCCTCTTCCTATTCTCTTCCTCCTCCTTCTCCCCTCCTCTTATCCTTTTTCTCTTCCTTCTCCTCTCCTTCACCTTTTCTTTCTCTTCTCCTCCTAGCCTTCTCTTCTCTTCCTTTCCTTTTTCTCCTCCTCTCCTTCTCCTTTTCTTCTCCTCACCTCTCCCCCTTTTCTTCTCTTCCTCTTTCGTTTTTCTTCCTTCTCTTATCCTCCTTCTCCTCATCCTCCTTTTTCTTCTCTCCTTTCTCCTTTTCTTTCTCCCTTCCTCCTCCTCCCCTTCTTCTCTTCTTCTTCTTCTTCTGCCTTTTTCTTTTTTCTGCTCTCCTCCACCTCCTTTTTATCCTCCTCTTCCCCTTCCCTCCTCTTCCTTCTCCTCCCCTCCTCTTCTTCCTCCTGTTCTTTTTTCCTCTCCTACTCCTCCTTCTCTCCTCCTCTTCTTTTTTCTTCTCCCCTCTTCCTTCTTCTCTCCTTTTACTTCTCTTCTACTCCTCTACTTCTTACTCCTCCTTCTCTTATCTCCTCCTCTTTCTCCTCCTTCTCTTTTTTCTCCTCCTTCTATCCTCCTCCTACTCCTTCTCCTCCTTTACTTTTCCTGTCCTCCTTTCCTTCTTTTCTTCTTTCTCCTCTCATCCACCTCCTCCTCTTCCCTTCTTTCTCTTCCTCTCCTCCTACTTCTTTCCTCCTCTCTTCCTCCTTTTTCTTCTTCTTCTCTTCTCCTCCTTCTCTTTTTACTTTTCCTTCTTCTCCTCTCCTTCTCCAACTCTTTCTCCTCCTCCTTTTATTGCTCCTCCACCTCCTCTTCCCCCTCATCTTCTCCACCATTTACTTTTCTCTCTCCTCTGCTTCTGCTCCTCCTCCTTATTCTCTCCTCCTCTTTTCTTCTCTCCTCCTCTCCTCCTCCTGCTCCGTTCCTCCTCTCATCCTCCTCCTCCTCTCCTATTTCTTCTCTCCTTCTTTTCCTCTTTCTTCTCCTCCGTATTTTCTTCTCCCCTTCTCCTTTTCCTCCTTTTCCTTCTTTCCTCCTTTTTCCTCTCCTCCTTTCTTCTCTACTTCTCTTCCTTTCTCTTTTCTGCTCCTCCTTGTCCTCCTTCTCTACTCCTCCTCTGCTTTCTCTCCTCCTTTTCCTTCTCCTCTCCTTTTCCTCCTCCTCTTCTCCTCCAGATTCTTTTTATCCTCTCCTCCACTCCTCTTCCTCCTATTTTCCCCGTCCTTCTCCTCCTCTCCTTCTCCTTCCCTTTTCATTCTCCTCCTCTCTCCCCTTTCTCTCCTCCTCCTCTACTTCTCCTTCTTTTCTCCTCCTCCTCCACCTCTCCTCCTCCTCTCCTCCACTTCTTCTTTCTCTTCTCCTGCTCTACTCCTCCTTCTCCTCATCTCCTCCTCTTTTCCTTCTCCTCTGCTCCTCATCCTAATTCTCTTCTTCTCCTTCTTTGCCTCCCCTCCTCCTCTAGCTCCTCTTCTTATCCTTCTTCTCCATTTTCTTTTCTCCACCCCTCCACCTCCTCTCATGTTTTCTGCTCCTTCTTTTTCTCTTCCTTATTCTCTCCTCCTCCACGTTTTCCTCCTCTCCAAGCCCTCCTTCCGTCCTCCTCTTCTTCTCTTTCCCTCCTCCTTCTTCTCTTTTCCTCCTGCCCTCCTTATTCTCCTTTCTCCTTTTTCTTCTTCTCTCCTTTTACCCATTCCTTTCTTTCTCCTCACCCTCCTCCTCTTTCCCTTCTTCTCTTCCTCCTGTCCTTCTTTTCTTCGTCTTTTCTCCTCCTCTTCTCCAAGTCCTTCTCTCCTACACCTTCTCTCCTCCTCCTCCTTCTTCTCCTCTCCTCCCCCTTCTCCTCCTCTTCCCCTCCTGCTCTTCTTCTCTTCCTCCTCCTTCATCTATTTTCCTTCGCCTCCTTCTCCTTCTTCCTAGTTTTTTCTCCTCCCCCACCTCCTCTCCTTTTTCTTTCTTCCAGCTCCCCTTCTCTTATCCACTTTCTCCTACTTTTCCTCTCCTCCTCCTCCTTGTTCTCTCCTCCTCCTTCTAATTTTCTTTTTTCCTTTTCTTTCTCTCCTCCTTCTCCTTTCCTTCTCTTCTACTCCTCCTTTCCCACACCTCCCTCTCTTTTTTCTCCTGCCCTCCTTCTCTTTCTAATTCTTCTCCTCCTCCTTCTCCTTGCCTTTTGTTTTTGTCCTCCTCCAACTCCTCTCCTCCTCCTATTCTCCTTCTTCTCTTCTTTCTTTTCCTCTACTCCTTCTTTTTCCTCCTCCTCCTCCTCCTGTCTCCTCTCCTTCTCTCCTTCTACTACTCCTTCTTTATCTCTCCTCCTTCTCCTCTCCTCCACCTGCTAGTCCACCACATCCTCCTCCCCACTGTTTCGCTCCTCCTCCTCTTTTCCTCTTTTTCCTTCTCCTCCTTCACTCTTCTCCTTTTCCACCTCCTTTTTTGTGTTCCTTCTTCTCCTCCACTCATACTCCTCCTTTTTAACCTCCACCTTCTCTTCCTTCATTTCTCTTCTTCCTCCTTTTTCTTTACTCATCCTCTTCATCTTCTTCTATCCTTCTCCTCTCCTCCTCTTCTCCATTCCTCCTATCTTCTTCTTCCTTCATCTCCTCTCCTCTTTTTTCTGTTCTCTTCCTCCCCCTCCTTCTCCTGTCTCTTCTCTTTTTCCTCCTTTTTCTTCTGTCCTCCTTCTCCTCCTCTCCTCCTTTTGCTTTTCCTTTCCTGCCCCTACTCCTCCTCATTTTCTTCTCCTCCTTTTCCTCCTCTCCTTTTTCTCCTTGCCTCCTCTTACTCCTTTTCCTCTCCTTCTCTTCTCCTTTTTTCTTCCCCTGTTTCCTTTACTCTTCCTCCTCCTTTTCTCCTCCTTCATCTCTTCTCCTCCCCCTCTGCTCCTCCTCCTGTTATACTCTACTTTGCTTCCTCCTCCTTCTCCTCTCCTCCTCCTCCTCTACTCCTTATTCTCTTTCTCTCCTCCTCCTATTTTCTTCTCTTCTCCTCACCTTTCTCCTTTTCCTCTCCTCCTCCCTCTCTTTTTCTACTCTTCTCCTTCTTCCAGGTATTTTTCTCCTCTTTTCTCCAGTCCCGTTGTTCTCTTCTGTTTTTTTCCTCTACTTTCTCTCTTTTATATTCTTCGCATTTTTTCTTCTCTTCTTCACTTACTTCCTCCTCCCTTTATCTCTCCTCCTTTCCCACTTCTCCTTCTCTTCTACTCTTCTCGTTCTCTCCTCCCTTTTCTCCACTCCTACACTCTTGCTACTCCTCTTACCGAGGAACTGGCAATGACAAGCAGCACCCGGCACACGTTGTGGCAGTCTCTGCAGCGCTGTGCTAGCAAGACCTGAAGTGCGTCTATATTAGCTTTTGGAAGGTAAGAATCCAGCCCAACCCAGGCAGCCGAGTTTATGTATATGGTTGTTTATTTGTTTTTTATTTATTTTATTCTATGAGAACGGGTCTTGCTCTGTCACCCAGGCTGGAGTGCAGTGGCACAAGTTTATGAGTTTCAAGAGATTCTCTCACCTCAGCCTCCTGAGTAGCTGGGAATACAGGCATGGCCTACCACACCTATTTTTGTAGTGACGGGCTCTCACCGTATTGCCCAGGCTGGTCTGAAACTTCTGGGCACATGTGCTCTGCCCACCTTGGCCTCCTGGAATACTGGGATGAATTTATTTGTTATAGCACCATCGGGAATCTGATGGTGCAAGCCTAGTAGGCCAGAAATATCTTTCCGACGCTGCTCCCCAACTTCTGCCCTGTCTCCCCGCATCCTTCCCCCTGTGAAAGGAGAAACTTTCCTTCTATTGTCTTTCCATTCTCTCTCTGGAAGGGAAGCCTGGAAACTAAGGATCCTGCTTTCCTCTGCAGTCGCAAAGCACTGGGGGTGCCGGCCAGGAGGTGGCCTCCTGGGGTGTTCTTGCCAGGGTGTTTGATGGAAGTGCTTTCTGCACCCTGCTCTGCCGATTTGAACCTTCTGGGCAGAGGACACTGGCGTCAAGGGGGCAGCAGGCAGCCCTGCACCTTGGCCTTTTCCTGTCTGGCAGTTGTGTGGCCGACTACCACGTAAGGCGCCCAGGAAAGAAGGGGGCCAGGGGCTTGCCATGGGGCACCTATCATTCCTCGCCCTTCCATCAGTGGGGTGCATGTTTCACAAAGATCCGTCGGTGTGGAGAGCACCTTCCTTGCAGGAGTGAGGGGTTCAGTACCGATGCGGTAGTGAGTCCAGGAAAAAGGCAGGGGGCCTACTCCAGCTGGAACAATTTGTGACTTGTTCTGGGGCTTCCCTTCCTCCTCCCATACTGGCCAGATGCCTAGTGTCGCTTTCTCTAACCCCAGCACCAGCCTTTTCCTGGGCCCCTCCCCTACTGGGAAAAAGGCTTATGGGGTGCCTGTGTAAACTGGCTATAAAAATATGGGGCAATAAGTTGTGGAAAGCCCCAGGAGGCCTCTGAAGAGGAAAGCCTCCTTATTGCCATCATGTTCCCATGACCAGAGAGTGACCTGCTCTCTTATCTATAAACACTGTGCTCAAGGAGAAAGACACTCCTTTGACACATTGGAATGTGGCCAGAATTGCCAGCTCCCAGTTAAGCCTACTCCCCATAGCTGCTCTCCAATAAGTTAAAGAATAAATCAGTAGTTAAGTTTATGCTGCTTCAGCACAAAGAAAATTTAGCTAAACAGCGACTGCTATAGATTAGGTGTGTGACACACCGCCTCCCTTTCACTGTTTCACCCCTGAACATCTGCTTCTTAGAGCTAAGTGATTGTACTCAATAAATAGTGTAGAGACCAGAGCTCAGTGCCTTTGCAGCCTCTGAATTGCACTGGCCCCCTGGTCCCCACCCTTTTGCACTCTTGTCTCTTCTCATTCCTTCATCGCCAGCAGACTTCAGGTACCCTACAGGTGGTGTTGAGGCTGGTCCCCAACACTTGCCCATTTCCCACTCGTGTCTCTTAGGAAACTGCGACCCTAATGTTTGCTAAGGAGCGGGGGAGGTCCTTCCCATAGCGGACGCTCTCCCGCGTTTTCTGGGCTGAGGGCACATCGAGCATGTGATCCACGAGCCCACATCCAGACCAGCATTTCACACTCCATTGCAAAACTCTACACAGCTTCTGAGCTAGCAGCAGCACACATTCGGGAACATTGGAAGGATTTTCTTCTTCTTTTGTGGGAGATGCTGTTAGTGGTTGTGGAGAGAGAAAAGGGTGAATAAAAAATATAACGATTTGGTAGGTTGAAACCTGTCTGGGAATGTCATTAACAGAAAATTGAACCCTCGTTCTTGTTTAAGAGTTTAGATTTAAGCTTAGCCCTTTCAAAGTCAATAAAAAAAAATTTGTCTGTTAGATGAGAAGGCTGAAAATAGTGAGACACTTCTGCCTGGTGGAAAAGAAAATGATTTCTGCAAAGGCAAAGTTGCCAGTGCATCCCCATATATATGAGAGTTTTTTTCTTTTTTAGATATGTAGTGGTCACTGCACCTGTGCACAATGATGCTGAGGTATATTTAATAGAAGTGGAAGGTGAGGGAAAGGGAATTGCAAAGAGAAGAATGTGATTTTGTTTTCATTTTTTCACACCTGTGAAAAGCATTCTCTAGATTTAATGCTTTTTCAAGTAGGCAGGTAGAGTTTCTAAGCCATATTTTAATTACGGAGTCTGTTAGAGGACAAAGTCTTGGCTAAAACCTTTTGGAAACACACAAAAAAATGCTTAGTTCTGTGCTACCTTCAAGAGTTCACAGAACTTTTGCAGGAATGGTTATGAGTTCCATCCAAAGGGTCTTGTGCTTCATTTCAGGTGAATGAAATTGCACTGTTTATCATTTTTTTAAAAGTTTTCTTAAAATTTTAATTTTGGGGGTACATAGTAGGTGTATATATTTATAGGTTATATGAGGTATTTTAATACAGGCATGTAATATGTAATAATTACAACACGACAAATGGAGTATTCATCACCTCAAGCAATTACTCTTTGTGTTTCAAACAATCCAATGATACTCTTGCAGTTGTTTTCAAATGTACAATTAAATTATTGTTTACCACTGTAACCCCATTGTGCTAGTAAAAACTAGGTCTCATTCATATTTTTAACTATTTTTGTATCCACTACCAATCTTCACTTTTACCCCAACGCCCCCACCCCAGCCAATTCTTCCTGGCCTCTTGTTACCATGTTTTTTTTTTTTTTTTTTTCCATCTTTCATGTAGATTTTTCTTTTTCTCTTTTTTTCTTTTTTTATGCTTTAAGTTCTAAGGTACATGTACACAACATGCAGGCTTGTTACATATGTATACTTGTGCCATGTTGCTGTCCTGCACCCATCAACTCGTCAGCACCCCTCAACTCATCATTTACATCAGGTATAACTCTCAATGTGATCCCTCCCCCATCTCCTCTCCCCATAATAGGCCCCAGTGTGTGATGTTCTCCTTCCAGAGTCCAAGCGATCTCATTGTTCAATTCCCACCTATGAGTGAGAACATGCGGTGTTTGGTTTTTTGTTCTTGCGATAGTTTGCTGAGAATGATGGTTTCCAGCTGCATCCATGTCCCTACAAAGGACACCAACTCATCCTTTTTTTATGGCTGCATAGTATTTCACGGTGTATATATGCCACATTTTCTTAATCCAGTTTGTAACTGATGGACATTTGGGTTGATTCCAAGTCTTTGCTATTGTGAATAGTGCTGCAATAAACATACTTGTGCATGTGTCGTTATAGCAGCATGATTTATAATCCTTTGGGTATATATCCACTAATGGGATGGCTGGGTCATATGGTATTTCTCGTTCTAGATCCTTGAGGAATCGCCATACTATTTTCCACAATGGTTGAACCAGTTTACAATCTCATCAACAGTGTAAAAGTGTTCCTATTTCTCCACATCCTCTCCAGCACCTGTTGTTTCCTGACTTTTTAATGATTGCCATTCTAACTGGTGTGAGATGGTATCTCATTGTGGTTTTGATCTGCATTTCTCTTATGGCCAGTGATGACGAGCATTTTTTCATGTATCTGTTGGCTGTATGCATGTCTTCTTTTGAGAAATGTCTGTTCATATCCTTTGCCCACTTTTTGATGGGGTTATTTTTTTCTCATAAATTTGTTTGAGTTTTTTGTTATTTCTGGATATTAGCCCTTTGTCAGATGAGTAGATTGCAAAAATTTTCTCCCATTCTGTAGGTTGCCTGTTCACTCTGATGGTAGTTTCATTTGCTGTGCAGAAGCTCTTTAGTTTAATTAGATCCCATTTGTCAATTTTGGCTTTTGTTGCCATTGCTTTTGGTGTTTTAGACATGAAGTCCTTGCCCATGCCTATGTCCTGAATGGTATTACCTAGGTTTTCTTCTAGAGTTTATAAGGTTTAGGTCTAACATTTAAGTCTCTAATCCATCTTGAATTAATTTTCGTATAAGGAGTAGGGAAAGGATCCAGTTTCAGTTTTCTACTTATGGCTAGCCAATTTTCCCAGCACCATTTATTAAATAGGGAATCCTTTCCCCATTTCTTGTTTTTGTCAGGTTTGTCAAGGATCAGATGGCTGTAGATGTGTGATATTATTTCTGAGGGCCCTGTTCTGTTCAATTGGTCTATATCTCTGTTTTGGTACCAGTACCATGCTGTTTTGGTTACTGTAGCCTTGTAGTATAGTTTGAAGTCAGGTAGCGTGATGCCTCCAGCTTTGTTCTTTTGGCTTAGGATTGTCTTGGCAATGTGGGCTCTTTTTTGGTTCCATATGAACTTTAAAGCAGTTTTTTTTTTCCAATTCTGTGAAGAAAGTCATTGGTAGCTTAATGGGAATGGCATTGAATCTATAAATTACCTTGGGCAGTATGGCCATTTTCACGATATTGATTCTTCCTATCCATGAGCATGGTATGTTCTTCCATTTGTTTGTGTCCTCTTTTATTTCACTGAGCAGTGGTTTGCAGTTCTCCTTGAAGAGGTCCTTTACATCCCCTGTAAGTTGGATTCCTAGGTATTTTATTCTCTTTGAAGCTATTGTGAATGGGAATTCATTCATGATTTGGCTCTCTGTTTGTCTGTTACTGGTGTTAAGAATGCTTGTGATTTTTGCACACTGATTTTGTATTCTGAGACTTTGCTGAAGCTGCTTATCAGCTTAAGGAGATTTTGGGCTGAGACAATGGGGTTTTCTAAATATACAATCATGTCATCTGCAAACAGGGACAATTTGACTTCTTCTCTTCCTAAGTGAATACCCTTGATTTCTTTCTCTTGCCCGATTGCCCTAGCCAGAACTTCCAACACTATGTTGAATAGGAGTGGTGAGAGAGGGCATCCCTGTCCTGTGCCAGTTTTCAAAGGGAATGCTTCCAGTTTTTGCCCATTCAGTATGATATTGGCTGTGGGTTTGTCATAAATAGCTCTTATTATTTTAAGATACGTTCCATCAATACCGAATTTATTGAGAGTTTTTAGCATGAAGGGCTATTGAATTTTGTCAAAGGCCTTTTCTGCATCTATTGAGATAATCATGTGGTTTTTGTCTTTGGTTCTGTTTATATGCTGGATTATATTTATTAATTTGCATATGTTGAACCAGCCTTGCATCCCAGGGATGAAGCCCACTTGATCATGGTGGATAAGCTTTTTGATGTGCTGCTGGATTTGGTTTGCCAGTATTTTACTGAGGATTTTTGCATCAATGTTCATCAGGGATATTGGTCTAAAATTCTCTTTTTTTTGTTGTATCTCTGCCAGACTTCGGTGTCAAGATGATTTTGGCCTCATAAAATGAGTTAGGGAGGATTCCCTCTTTTTCTATTGATTGGAATAGTTTCAGAAGGAATGGTACCAGCTCCTCCTTGTACCTCCAGTAGAATTCAGCTGTGAATCCGTCTGGTCCTGGACTTTTTTTGGTTGGTAGGCTATTAATTATTGCCTCAATTTCAGAGCCTGCTATTGATCTCTTCAGGGATTCAACTTCTTCCTGGTTTAGTCTTGGGAGAGTGTAAGTGTCCAGGAAATTATTCATTTCTTCTAGGTTTTCTAGTTTATTTGTGTAGAGGTGTTTATAATATTCTCTGATGGTAGTTTGTATTTCTGTGGGGTTGATGGTGATATCCCCTTTATCATTTTTTATTGTGTCTATTTGATTCTCCTCTCTTTTCTTCATTAGTCTCGCTAGTGGTCTATCAATTTTGTTGATCTTTTCAAAAAACCAGCTCCTGGATTCATGGACTTTTTGGAGGGTTTTTTGTGTCTCTATCTCCTTCAGTTCTGCTCTGATCTTAGTTATTTCTTGCCTTCTGCTAGCTTTTGAATGTGTTTGCTCTTGCTTATCTAGGTCCTTTAATTGTGATGTTAGGGTGTCAATTTTAGATCTTTCCAGCTTTCTCTTGTGGGCATTTAGTGCTAAAAATTTTCCTCTACACACTGCTTTAAATGTGTCCCAGAGATTCTGGTATGTTGTATCTTTGTTCTCAATGCTTTCAAAGAACATCTTTATTTCTATCTTCATTTCATTATGTACCTAGTAGTCATTCAGGAGCAGGTTGTTCAGTTTCCATGTAGTTGAGCGGTTTTGATTGATTTTCTTCATCCTGAGTTCTAGTTTGATTGCACTGTGGTCTGAGAGACAGTTTGTTATAATTTCTGTTCTTTTACATTTGCTGAGGAGTACTTTACGTCCAACTATGTGGTCGATTTTGGAATAAGTGCGATGTGGTGCTGAGAAGAATGTATATTCTGTTGATTTGGGGTGGAGAGTTCTGTAGATGTCTATTAGGTCTGCTTGGTGCAGAGTTGAGTTCAATTCCTGGATATCCTTGTTAACTTTTTGTTTCATTGATCTGTCTAATGTTGACACTGGGGTGTTGAAGTCTCCCATTATTATTGAACGGGAGTTGAAGTCTCTTTGTAAGTCCCTGAGGACTTGCTTTATGAATCTGGGTGCTCCTGTATTGGGCGCATATATATTTAGGATAGTTAGTTCTTCCTATTGTATTGATTCCTTTACCATTATGTAATGGCCTTGTCTCTTTTGATCTTTGATGGTTTAAAGTCTGTTTTATCAGAGACTACTATTGCAACCCCTGCTTTTTCTTGTTCTCCATTTGCTTGGTAGATCTTCCTCCATCCCTTTATTTTGAGCCTATGTGTGTCTCTGCATGTGAGATGGGTCTCCTGAATACAGCAAACTGATGGGTCTTGACTCTTTATCCAATTTGCCAGTCTGTGTCTTTTAATTGGAGCATTTAGTTCATTTACAGTTAAGGTTAATATTGTTATGTGTGAACTTGATCCTGTCATTATGATATTAGCTGATTATTTTGCTCGTTAGTTGATGCAGTTTCTTCCTAGCATCGATGGTCTTTACATTTTGGCATGGTTTTGCAATGGCTGGTACAGGTTGTTCCTTTCCATGTTTAGTGCTTCCTTCAGGATCTCTTGTAGGGCAGGCCTGGTGGTGACAAAATCTCTAAGCATTTGCCTGTCTGTAAAGGATTTTATTTCTCCTTCACTGATGAAACTTAGTTTGACTGGATATGAAATTCTGGGTTGAAAATTCTTTTCTTTAAGAATGTTGAATATTGGCCCCCACTCTCTTCTGGCTTGTAGAGTTTCTGCCGAGAGATCTGCTGTTAGTCTGATGGGCTTCCCTTTGTGGGTAACCCGACCTTTCTCTCTGGCTGCCCTTAACATTTGTTCTTTCATTTCAACTTTGGTGAATCTGACAATTATGTGTCTTGGAGTTGCTCTTCTAGAGGAGTATCTTTGTGGGGTTCTTTGTATTTCCTGAATTTGAATGTTGGCCTGCCTTACTAGGTTGGGGAAGTTCTCCTGGATGATATCCTGAAGACTGTTTTCTAGCTTGGTTCCATTTCCCCCTTCACTTTCAGGCACACCAATCAGACGTATATTTGGTCTTTTCACATAATCCCATATTTTTTGGAGGCTCCGTTCGTTTCTTTTTCCTTTTCTTTCTCTCTAGATTTCTCTTCTCACTTCTTTTCATTCATTTGATCTTCAATCACTGATACTGTTTCTTCCAGTTGATCGAGTCAGTTACTGAAGCTTGTGCATTTGTCATGTATCTCTCGTGTCATGGTTTTTATCTCTGTCAGTTCGTTTATGGCCTTCTCTGCATTGATTATTCTAGTTATCCATTCTTCCATTCTGTTTACAAGATTTTTAGTTTCTTTGCTCTGGGTACATAGTTCCTCCTTTAGCTTTGAGAAGTTTGACCGACTGAAGCCTTCTTCTCTCAACTCGTCAAAGTTATTCTCCATCCAGCTTTGATCCTTTGCTGGCGATGAGCTGCGTTTCTTTGGAGGGGGAGATGCACTCTGATTTTTTGAATTTCTAGCTTTTCTGCCCTGCTTTTTCCCCATGTTTGTGGTTTTATATGCCTTTGGTCTTTGATTCTGGTGACATACTGATGGGGTTTTGGTGTGGGTGTCCTTTCTGTTTGTTGGTTTTCCTTCTAACACTCAGGACCCTCAGCTGTAGGTCTGTTGGAGATTGCTTGAGGTCCACTCCAGACCTTGTTTGCCTGGGTATCAACAGCAGAGGCTGAAGATAGAATATTGCTGAACAGCGAGTGCTGCTGTCTGATTCTTGTCCTGGAAGCTTCGTCTCAGGGGTGTACACTGCCGTGTGAGGTGTAAGGTGTCGGTCTGCACCTAGTGGGGGATGTCTTCCAGTTAGGCTACTCAGGGGTGAGGGACCCACTTGAGCATGCAGTCTGTCCGTTCTCAGATCTCAACCTCCGTGCTGGGAGATCCACTGCTCTCTTCAAAGCTGTCAGACAGCTGTCAGACTCCACCCAGAGGTGGAGTCTACAGAGACAGGCAGGCCTCCTGGAGCTGTGGTGGGCTCCACCCAGTTCGAGCTTCCCAGAGGCTTTGTTTACCTACTTAAGCCTCAGCAATGGCGGGCACCCCTCCCCCAGCCTCGCTGCCGCCTTGCAGTTAGATCTCAGACTGCTGTGCTAGCAATGAGGGAGGCTCCGTGGGCGTAGGACCCTCCAGGCTGGGTGTGGGATATAATCTGCTGGTGTGCCATTTGCTAAGACCCTTGGTAAAGCACAGTATTAGGGTGGGAGTTACCCGATTTTCCAGGTGTTGTGTGTCTCAGTTTCCCTTGGCTAGGAAAAGGGATTCCCTTCCCCTTGGTGCTTCCCAGGTGAGGCAATGCCTCACCCTGCTTCAGCTCTCGCTGGTCAGGCTGCACCAGCTGACCAGCACCGATTGTCCGGCACTCCCCAGTGAGATGAACTCGGTACCTCCGTTGAAAATGCAGAAATCACTTGTCTTCTGTGTCGCTTGTGCTGGGAGCTGGAGGCTGGAGCTGTTTCTATTCGGCCATCTTCCTCCCGACTCCACTGTTTATCATTTTTTAAAATACTGCTAAAGGGCTTGCATGTGTAGCATATCTTGTTTTTAAAGGATTTGTTGGATGTGGGACAATTTTTGGAAATGCTCCTGATGCAAGACCTGAGTGTGGCAGATACGTGTTTGTCAGATACCATCACATGATGGTAAACATGCCTGTCACTAAGCTGTTACAGGTGATACATTCATATGTAACTTGCTACAGCATCCAAGTGACTGCTTGATGAAAGAGTCTTTTATTTGAAGTCACTTCAGGCAGACTCCTGAGGTCTTATTTGCATCTGACACAGGCACAGCTTGTAGAAGGAGAAAAAAATACACCTTACCTTACTGGTCCTGCATTAGATCAATAGCTGTTTATTAAGTACCTGGTGTATGCCAGGCACTGTACAACATAGGTGCTCTGGTAATAAATGGCTGGTAATAAATGTAGTTGTCAGTAGAACACAGTGGCTCATGCCTGTAATCCCAGCACTTTGGGAGGCTGTGGTGGGTGAATAACCTGAGATCACGAATTTGAGACCAGCTTGACCAACATAGAGAAACTCCATCTCTACTAAAAATACAAAATTAACAGGACGTGGTGTCACATACCTGTAATCTCAGCTATTTGGGGAGGTTGAGGCAGGAGAATTGCTTGAAACCAGGAGGTGTAATTTGCAGTGAGCTGAGATTGCACCATTGCACTAAATAAATAAATGTAGTTTCCCTACATCAGGGGTCTTCAATACCAGGGCACAGACTGATACCAGTCTGTGTCCTGTTACAATCCAGGCTGCACAGCAGGAGGTGAATGGTGGGTTAGCAAAGCTTCATCAGTATTCACAGCCACTCTCCATCACTTGCATTACAGATGAGCGGCAGCATTAGATTATCATAGGAGTGCAAACCCTATTGTGAACTGCGCATGTGAGGGATATAGGTTGCACACTATTTATGAAAATCTAATGCCTTAGGATCTGTCATTGCCCCTCATCAGCACCAGATGGGAACATTTAGTTGCAGAAAATCAATCCCAGGGCTCTCACTGATTCTACAATATGGTGAGTTATACAATTAGTTCATTATATATTTCAATGTAATCATAATGGAAACAAAGTGCACAGTAAGTGTAATGCACTTGAATCATCCCAAATGAAAACCATCCCACCACATCTGTGGGAAGAATGTCTTCTGCAAAACCAGACCCCAGTGCCAAAAAGGTTGGTGACCACTGTCCTACATTGAACAGTGCCTGCATACACCAGGTAGCCAAAAAAATCTTCAGAGGGGTTAATTAGATAGAGCTTTTAAAAACTGTATTTGTCTTTGGATGGCTTGCTTTGTATTTTCTTTTTTCCCTTTTCTCAGAGACAATGGGGTAGGATTATCTAAAATGTCTTATATTTCTGGTGGTTTAATTACTTAAAATATTCCTTATTCATTTTGGTGTGCCTTTTTGGACTAAGTTATTTTCACCCTGTTCTTTGAAAGCACTCAGCAAAAATTTCAAATTTATACTCAGAGAAAAACTGTTAGAGTTGGGTGGGTATATTGACTGCTATTATAGCTGCTTTATGATCTACCCAGGGGCTGGCAATAAATTAAGCTCGGGATCCACAGTTCCTAACTACTGCTTAGCCCCATGGAACAGCTGCTTTATAGAGTCAGCTTGGCCTCAAAACTAGGTAGCTTTAAATGTATACTGCTTATTTACCTCTGTGTATGTGTGTTGTTATTTTTAATAAAGACCATTATTTATTTTCAAAATAAATTCAGTTGAATTTGAAAGTATAAGGGAATTTAAAATGAAACTTTAGCTTTTGGTGGCATTACCATTGACGAATATGATGATAGGTATCTTGTCAGTAGCTTTTCTACCTCATGGGATTGTTTTAAGCATAAAGCAAATGTTCCAGAAACTCAAAACTTACATATGGAATGAAGTGGCATATTTTGAGATCAGGAAGCTTTAAGGGTATACACTGTAGATTTCCTTTCTAGAATTTTGAATTTTTCAGTATCTTGCTTTGGGAAAGAGTGCTACTGGCCTTTAGCGTACAGACACTAGAAATGCTGCTCCACATATTACAATGCATAGGACAGCCCCAAATGTCAGAAGAGCTGAAGTCAATCAAGCCTGCTTGAGAGGTACAGAAGTGGCCTTTATTGCATCCACAAGCACACTGGGTGCATTCCCTGTATTACATGTGGTATATTTAGAAATCTGAAATTCCATAAAATAGATAAGATTGTATCTGCCTTTAAGGTGCCATGGTTGGCAAGGTCAAAGTTTTACAAGCAGCTTGGGATTGAGAAAACATTAAGTGATGTTCAATGTATTTGAAAACTCCATAGGAAATACGAGTTCTAGAACTCATCTTCTTCTACAACAAATGAGATGCATTGGCTCTGTAAAGCTGTTTTGGTAGGTGGCTCAGTTTTCCCAGTCACCACCTCAGTTATTTAGGAAACTCGCTCTGATGCTGTCATCTGCCAGTCTCCCTCATGCTTTCAGTTATGTGGAGCGTATCTTTTAAAAAAATTCTTTGAATCAGCTCTTACTTGCTTGACAGTTAATGTTTTTGCATTCATAGTCTCCCTAATTTTAATTTCTCGAGTTTTTGCAAAATTCCAAGCATGCTTGGCGGCTAAGGCAGACTGGTGGTAAGTGGCCTCTACAATGGGAGTGTTAATTGTACCAGATCTGAAAAGGGGCCACAGCTCATCAACATTTCCTCTGTAGTGTCTCCTTGAGCAGCGGTGCGATTCTGCCTAGCCTGGTCTGCACACATTTTTTGCCAATTTAAACCCCATGTCAGATATGCACTGGTGGATAAGCAAGTGCAAGCCAAAGGTTTTTTATCAAAAGGTGGAAGGCGCATGGCTCTGAACACCGATTCTAACAGCCCTATAGTGAATGGGCTTTGCACTCCATTATTCACCACGTTAATTTTTAATTCTTTTAGTAATTTAAACTCTACAAGAGTGTGTTCATGTAAAAGATGTGGTGGATCATTCAGATCAGGCCTTATGGTAATAAGAAAAGCACAAACGTTTCACCACCATAGCAGAAGCATGTAAATTTTTCTGTATGGGGGTTTCTACTTCTGTTATTGGAGGGGGTGGCAGAGGCCAATTCTCTTTTTTTTTTCTTGCTTAGTAAATGGCCAAGTCTCCTCCCCTTTTTCCTGCTCATTATTTTCAATATGCACTGTTGGAGGAACAAATGATTTTTTTAATTCTTGAAACTCAGAAACTGACTTCTGTTGTCTGACAGAATAAGGAGACAGCAGCAGTAGGACCATGCGAAGTAGGCCCCAAGTGGGAAAAACAGAAGGGCCTACTTTGAGGCCTTTTTGATGAGCCTGTTTCAATCTCTCTCCTACTCTGTCCCAATTTTCCACATCGAGAGTGCCTGCCTGTGGAAACCATGGGTTCTGCATAATAACCTCCTGCAGAAGTTTAGTTAATGTCTGTGAATTAACTTGAGATCCAGACTGTTTCAACAGAACTTTAGGCAACTGCATATAATGTTTTTCTTCAAAAGACAAAAGCTGCTCCATGGTACCTTGATTCAGAAACTTCCCATCCCCAGTAATTTTTTAGAGCACTGACCTTATATCCACTGCCAGCAGATTTGTCCCTGGGTCCCCATTCATCTCGTGTATTTCACTTCCTCTGCTCCAGCAGATCTTCGTTCATATCCTCAAAGTCCCTGTTCATGACACCACTTTGCCACTGACCCTGGTGTACTGAGCAAAGGAGGATGAATGCAGGAATAAAGACAAAGACAAAAGAGTATGTTTGAAAGACGAGGTCAGGGGGCTCCTTGCTTCTAGTGAAGAAGGGCCTGAGCTTCTAGAGCCCTTCACATTTATTGAGTAAAGGAGACAGGGAGAAGGGGGTGGTTGTCAGTCAGCTGCTTGACTTAGTGCAGGCCCATGGCAGCATTCTTTGAACAGTAGGCTGCAGATGTCCCAGTAGATAACCTCAAGGAGCACAGCACCAGGGAGTGACTGCCCCCAGTGTACCTTCTGGTGGCAGGTACAGATGCAAGTTTGCCCACATTCTGCATTCATGATAAACACTTTGCTGTTTGATCATATAGCCTCCAGTGGAATGTTGAGTTGGTCATGACCCTCAGGTTTTTGGTGTCCAACATTTCCCTTCCTTCCTCCCTCCCTCCCTCCCTCCCTCCCTTCCTTCCTTCCTTCATGTGTGAAACAGAGTCTTCCTTTTCACCCAGGGTGGAGTGCAGTGTTGCAATCTCAGCTCACAGCAACCTCCACCTCCCGGGTTCAAGCAATTCTCCTGCCTCAGCCTCTTGAGTAGCATGGATTGCAGGCATCCACAGCCATGCCTGGCTAATTTTTGTATTTTTATTAGAGATGAAGTTGCACCATGTTGGTCAGGCTGGTCTCGAACTCCTGACCTCACGTGATCTATCTGCCTTGTCCTCCCAAAGTAGTGGGATTACAGGCATAAGCCACTGTGCTCAGACTTGCATGTTGATTTATAATATAAAAGTGAGATTTTTGAAGAATTTGGAGAAGAGACACATGTAAATTGCAAGCTAAGGCCTAACTATCACTACATATTCGGCAAAGGAAGTGGACATAAACTACCAACTTCAACACATCTGTCATTCAGTAGTTTGCTGCTAGGTGGAAGATTTAGGTGCTTTGGTGGCAAAGAATGTTTAATTACAAAAATTCTAAAAGAAGAGTTGGCTCAGCTTAAAGAGAAAAAAATGCTTGTTAATGCCTTGTTGCACTAAAGGCTGTTACACTGTGGCCTTTAATAATTATAAGCATTTTTAATGGATTTTAGTTTGAACATTAAATTCAATAGGAAAAATAAGTGCACAGATAAAAGACACAGGTCATTTCAGAGCCTCAATGTGTGAACCCATTTTCTCTACTTAGCGTTTTGTTCATTAGTGATATGAGTTAGTAGGAGTATTGGTTTGAATATAATTTGACTTCCCTTTATTCTATTGCTTTTTGGTTTTAAAATTGAATGCCAAACCAGAAATTTATAGAATATAAATCTTGCTTGATGTGTGTATGTGCAATGTACACACTTGATAATAATTATGTATCATATTTATAAAAATAATTATTTTTACTGTTTTAAGGAAACTTACTTTACACTGATACTTTATGATTTAAAACAACAACAAAGCACTTCTCTAAATACACAAAATCAAAATTTTAACTTTCTTTTAAAAGAAGTACATATATCTTCAGAAATAGGAGAGATACCCAGAAGATAAGGTAGGTGTTCTGAAGCACAAGCTGAAGCATTTGAATGGGTTTTCTTTTCAAACAATAAATTTTTTAACAAAGAAAATGTCTGCATTGTGGGTGAAAATTTCTAACTTTAAATGTCTTTTACTAAGTGCTTACATGCTAACTAGAATTTAGACTCCTACCTAGTGGTACATTTAGATATAATATCCTAACTTCATTTTATTTCTGAGGAGGCCTGTATATTTTCCTCTATGACACACAAAAATAGACTTTTCAAGCCATTGTATCTTTTACTTTAGAGATTTTAATTGTTGGTTCAGTGGATTGTTTACAATGTTTTAATATCTTAAACAGGTTTTCTATAATTTGGCTAGTTAAATCTACATGTATCTGGTTAAAATACTCTACTTAAAAGTTTTAAACCAATAGTAACTTAAAGGAGGCTTAAATTCTGTTTCTCTGAATTTGATTTGTATTTAAATTATAAAAATATGATTTCTAAGAACATTTTGTGTTCAAAAGCTTATTAAGGTATGACAACTTTATTTTCCTAAGTACAATTCCATATCAGATTAAGCCTCCTTTTAGAAAAGAGAGTTTTTCACTACCAAATTTACCATTCCGGTGATGGGTTTTTTTTTTGTGTGTGTGTGTTTTTGTTTTTCTTTTTACACTTACAGATTTTTATTTATTCCATAAATATTTAAAGATCTGATTGTGAAGGTTCTGTCTTTACCACCAAGCCTACTGGTATGGCAAAGACTGACAATTTCTAATCTCATAGAAGATAGACCACATTGAAAGAGACTCATTTAGCCATGAACAGGTCACTTCTATCAATGTTAACTGCTCAAAGTTAAAAATAACATGAACCTATGAAGTAAAGTTTGGCCTTTGTGCATGGGAGAGGATTGCAGGATGCCAGGAGGCAGGTCAAGGAAGGCATCCTGTGGAAGTGACATTTGAGCTAGTATCTGAAGGATGGGTGACAGGAGGAAAAAGAATCCTTCAGAGAACAGCAGGTACAAAAAGTCCTGAGGTTGAAAAGGTGGATGTGTCCAGGGAAGTGGGAGAAGTACAGTGTGTTTGGAAGAAGAAAAGACACTGAATGAGGTGAATGACAGGAACGATGAAGTAGGCAGAGGCTAGAGCAGGCTTGTAAGAACTCTGGAAAGTGGTGAAAAGAGTTGGGCCAAAAAGTACTGTGATGAGATTTGCTTGTTAAGAACTATTTTTACCCATAGTAGTAAATAGACCTGGTAGAAGGAAATAATGATTGGCTTTCTTTTTGGAAGATCAGTTAGAAGGCTAGTTTCTGAAAACTGTGAAAAGTAGTGGTGGCCTGAAGTATAGTGGCAGTAGAGATGGGAGCTCAGATGGGTTTGATAGAGGATTAAGAGGTAGGAGAGTCTTGCTGATGAGACGGTGTGGGGAAGGGATAGGTGACTTCCTGATCTTGGATTTGATAGCTGGGTGGATGGTGTGCCTGAGATTGGAATGCTGGATTAAGCAATGTATACGAACAGGGCATGTTCCCAACCAAGAGTTATGTATCTGTTTTCCATGTTATTAGTTATTTCCCTACTTGTGTTTTAGTTGGTTAAAAATTATGCACCTAGCATGGATGAAGCATGAAAAGTACTTATGTAACTGAGAAACCAATGTTATGTTCTTACCTATGAAAATAATTAAATGGCTTTCTACTGTTCTTTTCCTTCTTCCAATTTATCGATACTAAAGTGTAAAGGACAGATTTCTTGTAGATGACCTGGCCTTTTCAATGATTTTCTGATGAGATGTACACCTAAATGTTAAGAGTGTTGGAGCTTGTGTTTGATTGAATAATGCTTTATTCATTTGACTTGTAAGCATAGAATTCATGAGAAGAGACTTTGAGTAGGAACCAAGCGAGCACTCTACAATGGCTTAAGCCCATCAGAACAGTTATGGTCTGATTTTTCAACTTATTTCTTAATTGAAGCCCCATAAGGAACATAAGTGGTCTTGTATTACCGTTAATTTCTTAGAGTTACATCAATATTTTGCTTCACCAGTAATCTGTGAAAATAAAGTTTATTTAGTAAACAAAAGTTGCTGTTTATCTACTGTATGCTATGATCTTTACTAAATCTGTCAGTGCCAAAGAAAAACATTAATCTTACCTTTTTCACGAAGAGTAAAACTAATTTCCACAGAGTGTTTGTCTAGCCAGCATTTAAATACTTCTGGTGATGACAGAATTGCTACCTACCCCTAGGCACTCCTTGGGTTTCTACTGTATTAATTCATGTTTTTATAAAATGGCAAAGTAAGTTTTTTTTGAAGCAAAATAGACAGTGATGTGTTTTCTGCTGAGTTGGTACACACTAGAAGCTGGAGTGCAGGCATGCTGTTCTGTGCTTTATGCAACTCAGGGCGACAGTGTGCAATCTGACCCCCAGAGAGTTCCATCAGGGCATGCTTCGACTGCTCAGCGAGTGGCCATCTCCTACATTAAGATTTCTGCTCCTGAGAAAAAATATCTGTCTCACTTGACTGCACAGCCCTCCTCTTCTGTGTGAGTTGGGCCACCATTTTTTAAGACAATCTCACATGAAAGTCTTACTGGGACTCTAATTTTGGGTAATGCTTGTCTCTGATGTCATCCACATGACTCTCCAAAATCTCAGGTGAGTCCCACTGTGCTCCAAAGATGGTTCTCTTCTATGGTATCAATCTTGACAGATGTAACCAGAACATCCTTTTAGGTCACAAATAGCATTGGTTTCCTCATTTTAAGGAGAATGGATATTTCTGCATCACCAGAACCATAAATATCATTAGGGCAGACACTACACTTCATTCCATTTCTGTACAGGATAAGATAAACTGAATAGAAGGAATAAACCTTTAAAAAGCCCTCCCTACTCCTCACTTTTTAATGTTGAAATGGCTTGGTGACAACATGCTGGGAAGAATACTTCTAAAACTATGGTTAAGTATGTTTTTTTGAAAATTTAAATCTTAAGTTACTCTACAAATAACAGTTTTTTACCTCACTGTGACCTAAGCATATGCATGCATTTAATAGTCTAATTACAAGTTAGTTATAAATATCTTACCAGATAATTACCTTGTGAATATCCAAAATTAAAATCAGTATGTTCAGAACTAATTTGTGGTGACAAATTATATATAAGCCAACTTTTGAATAAGCCATTCCTAGCTACTTATTTTGCAGAGTGCTGGATAGTGGTGACCATGTATGCTGTCTGTTGGGTGACGTATTCTTTCTTAAATATTTGTGTATTTGCACTGTTACGGGGCTGCTTCCTCAAGGCCTTTGTTTGCTACATTTTCTGTGCTTTGGGGTGTGGGCATGTCTTACATATGGCTGTTTTCTGGATATTTTAGACCATCTATTGTGGTAAGATTAAGTGAATGCAAGTTGAATATATTTCCTGTGAAGTCTATGAGAAAATTAATGAAATAAGTTAATAAAGAAATACATGTTTGAAATTTGAGTTTACTTAAGAAGTAATTTGAGTTTACTTTAGAGAAATTAAAAATTGTATCAGGTAAGCTAGGCCATGCATTGTGTCTTAAGTGTGTCTGTAGTATGTCTATTCTTTACAGGCCCAAAGTCAATGTCATCTTGCTAAGAATGTGAGATAGGGATATATGCTGTCAAATTACTTTTTTGACAGGAAAGTAGATGCTCTGCCTTGGAATGAGAAAGTGTGTGTGCATGTTTGGCCTTCTTGTGACAATAAGTGCTGAAAACAGGGTAGTCACTCATCTTCTCAGTTTCTCATTGATTTTGCTCCTTTTTTAAAGCAGCTCTAGATGTAGATGTGGTGAACATGGTGGTCTGTGTGTTATGAAGCTTGCTTTGTGCCTGTTATTCTGTTCTGCACTGGAGAGCAGATGGTGTGTGGTCATGTGTTTGTTTTGTACTATGATAAGAAAAAGAAATAAGTATCAGTGTATTGAGGAAGTGGAGTGGTTGACACTGGTCAAATTCTTATGTTTAGAGATTATTTCATTATTACCTTTACAGTAAATGGGATTTTGTAAGGGCTCATTTTTCCAGCTTGTCTCTAGGAAGTCTGGTAGTAGCTAGGGGCTGTCTCTTATGTTTCTTCAGAAAACTAAATAAACAGAAATCAAGTCCTAAACACCAGAAACTATGATATGCTTATATTACAAATTAATCTGTCTAGAGTACTTTTTTTTTTTTTTTTTGAGTTGGAATCTCACTCTTGTCACCCAGACTGGAGTACAGTGGTGTGACCTCGGCTCACTGCAACATCCATCTCCTGGGTTCAAGCAATTCTCTTGCCTCAGCCTCCCCACTAGCTGGGATTACAGCTGCCCATCACCATGCCTGGCTAATTGTTGTATTTGTAGCAGAGACGGGGTTTCACCATGTTGGCCAGGCTGGTCTTGAATTCTTGACCTCAGGTGATCCACACACCTCAGCCTCCCAATGTGCTGAGATTACAGGTGTGTGCCAACACTGTTGCCCTATCTAGAATACTTTTAAATACCCTTTTAAGTTTAATCTAAAGCATTCAAATTGCAGACAAACTTTGGTGAAAAGCATTTCTTAGCCAGGTTTGCTTGTATTTGCATTAAATCAGATAAACAAGAGGTTAAGTATTTCTGTTTCTCTTTCACCTGTGCTAGACCTATTAATCCAAACACACTTAACATGATAGCAGTAGGAGCAGAAGTCATAAGATCTAACAATTATTGAGCACTAGCTACCAGGATCCTAATTTTTTTTACACAATATCTTTTTTATTCATCGGGAGGTGGAGGTTGTAGTGAGCCAAGTTCGCGTCATCGCACTCCAGCCTGACAATGGAGCAAAACTCCATCTCAAAAAAAAAAAAAAAAAAGAAAGAAAGAAAGAAAAAGAGATGTAGATGTAATTATCATCCTGAAGATTAAGATGAGGAAATGGAGACCCAGAGAGGCGGCCAGCTATTAGAACTCAAACTGTTAAGTTTGTCTTTAGGACTGTGCTTCTTACCCCTGTCAGACTACCTACCATAGAGACATGACCCGCTCACCAAACGAATACTAACTGAAAACCTCCTGTGTGCAGAGATCTCCCTGTTAGACACATCAAGGGAAAAGATGCTAAAACCAAGGGAAAAGTATAAGTGTGTCAGGTCAGGCTTCTGGTTTCCAGAAATAAATTACAGCTTACCTATTCAACAGCTCATTTTACCTAATATTTGACCACAAAAGTTAGACCTTCCCTTCTGTGATGGTCAGGAATAGAGACTGGTGTTCTGTGGACCGAGGGAGTTGCAGAGGTCGTGTTAGTACATAAACTGACTGACGGGGATTTGTTTGCCCTTAAAAAGGGGGAGTTCAACAAGACACTAAAGCAGAACATTGGCAGACTGAGATCCAGTGGAAAAGTACAGTGAAACCCTGAAAAACTCCTGCCAAGGATGAAATTTTTAACATGTTCTCATTGGAAAGGATAGCATGTGGAAGGGAGGTGGTCTTTCACATGGGGGGAGATATGCTAGAAGTGAAAAATCATGAGCATAGATTCTACAATTCTGTTGATCCTCTGTGTGGTGGGTAGTAGGGGGCTCTCTTATCTCTTGAAACCTTCCTTGTGGACACCCACTTTTAATCTCACTGAAAGTGCTGAGCCCTGTTCAAGGACTCATATAAAGCATACTTTTGAAGAGATTTGAAATTGTAAGCTCATAAGTGTTTGGGAAATTTAGTTTTGCTTTGGGTAGTGTCAATGCCTTGAGAACAGGTCTATTGTTATTTTACATAACATAAAAATTAAAGGTTTTGCCTCAGAATTTGCATTGGGGTGATCTTAAAAGGCTCATAACATGTGATATGTGAAGTAAGGGCATCAATTGAATTGACTTGATTACTAATCTAAAAATGTGTCCAAGATCAAATGTGATAGTCTCTAGAAGGTATTATTTCTTTGTTGTGTTGCTTTTTAAGCAGGAGGAGCCACATGTACTAGAGGACAGTGAGAGGAAGACCTTCTGTCTCCTTTGAGTATGTTTGAGATGGGGTCACCAGTGTGCCTAGTTTTTTTATGAGGGTGCCTGAGCAAGTTATGAAATTGGCAGACCTTGCATTGCGACAGACACTTAAGGATCTATTTTCTTCTATTTGTGGATAAGGACTATTTTGAAGCTAGTAATAAATACAGAATTGAAGTCACGCATGCTACCAGCTCAATTTTAACTGACTTATCTTCTGTATTTACTGCTATTATTATTTTCATTGTTATTTTTCTTATGACATTGGGAGAGTTTCAGCAAAATAATACTGGAAAACAATATGGATTAGTAGACCAGTATTCTGGCTCCTTTCTTACCTCATCTGTTGAAGATCACTATCAGCAAGCTTGCATTGGGAACCATTTCTTGACACCTACACCTGGTACCAGGCTCTAGAACTGCAAAGATGGACATAATATGATTCCAGTTCTAAAATTCACCAGTGCCACAACCAGCAAGAACAAGTGGAGAACTGGCAAGTGAGAAGTTGCAGTAGAAAGAAAAGGTGATACAGTCACATGTGCAGCTTTTCCATGTGGAGGAGAAGAATGTGGGAAAGGAGAAATGTACATTTGGGCAAAAAAGCAGTTTAAGTACAGGACTTGAAGTATAAAAATATGAGGCTTATTTGAGGACAGGGTAGGACAAGAAGTGGAGTGTGAGAAAAGAATATAGTTTGGGAGGGTTGTGTAGAGATGAGATGATAAGAGATGTTGGAAACATGAATGACTGCTTAGAATCATGAAAGGGGGCTCAGCTCTGTAGGCTGTTATTAGCCATCAAATGTTTTGGAGCAGGGCTGTAGTTTGAGCAGCTCTGTGTGTTCAGAGAGAACACTGGTAACCTTTTAAAAAGTTTAAGCTTGAAAAAAGACAACGTGTTCAGCAAAGTGCAGTGCAAACTTTGAATTTGGTACCCTCTTTGATAAATACATTTTCCCTTTTTTATGAGACTTTTGAGCCCAGAATGTATGGGCTGCCTTCCTAAACACGGTTAAATCATAATGGAAAAGTTAGACATTTATTTTCCACACATCAAATTCAATTAGACAATGTTTAAGTTTCCCTAATAGGGTTTTACTAATTGGTATTTAAACTCTTTGAAGAGTAGGCATATTAGTCCGGGCACGGTGGCTCAAGTCTGTAATCCCAGCACTTTGGGAGGCTGAGACAGGCGGATCACGAGGTCAGAAGATCGAGACCATCCTGGCTAACATGGTGAAAGCCCGTCTCTACTAAAAAATACAAAAAAAAACTAACCGGGCGAGGTGGCGGGCGTCTGTAGTCCCAGCTACTGGGGAGGCTGAGGCAGGAGAATGGCGTAAACACGGGAGGCGGAGCTTGCAGTGAGCTGAGATCCAGCCACTGCACTCCAGCATGGGCGACAGAGTGAATCTCCGTCTCAAAAAAAAAAAAAAAAAAAAAAAGAGTAGGCATATTTACAAGGCAGGAACTCCTTTTCTTTCAAAATATTGAACCTGGACACTGGGAGCTGAATGGAGGTATGTGTAAAATAATTTTGGACAAATGATTACTACAATGGGGATACCAAAAGCTTCTATGAATCAGTAAAAAGTTAAATAATTCAATAGCAAAATAAGCAGAAGACATGATTAGGCAATTCAATTTATTTATATATATATATATTTTTTTTGAGATGGAATTTTGCTGTTGTTGCCCAGGCTGGTGAGCAATGGCCTGAGCTCAGCTCACTGCAATCTCCACCTTCTGGTTTCAGGTGATTCTCCTAACTAAGCATCCTGGGTTGCTGGGATTATAGGCACGTGTCACCATGTCGGCTAATTTTACATTTTTAGTAGAGACGGTTTTTCTCCATGTTGTTCAGGCTAGTCTCAAACTCCTGACATTAGGTGATTCGCCCACCACAGCCCCCCAAATTGCTGGGATTACAGGTGTGAGGCACCGCACCCAGCCTGGGAAATATTTTTTTAAATAACATGTTCCATTAAACTATTCATAAATGATAAGTGTAGGGAAACAAGAGCTTTGTAACACTGTTACTGGAAGTATAATTTGATATCATATTTCTATATAGCAGTTTTTGCACTTTGCATCAGTGGCCTTTAAAATGTGCTATATTGGCCGGGCGCAGTGGCTCAAGCCTGTAATCCCAGCACTTTGGGAGGCCGAGGCGGGTGGATCACGAGGTCAGGAGATCGAGACTATCCTGGCTAACATGGTGAAACCCCGTCTCTACTAAAAATATAAAAAACTAACCGGGCGTGGTGGCGGGCGCCTGTAGTCTCAGCTACTTGGGAGGCTGAGGCGGGAGAATGGTGTGAACCCGGGAGGCGGAGCTTGCAGTGAGCCGAGATCACGCCACTGCACTCCAGCCTGGGAGACACAGCGAGACTCTGTCTCAAAAAAAAAAAAAAAAAAAAATGTGCTATATTTCTTAATATAGAAATTTTAACTAATAAATTAATTAGTTTTAACATAATGAAGCAGGGTCACTTGTCTGGGGTAAACACCTGAGGTACATCATCTCATGTCAAGGAAATCGAGTAGATGGACACACAAGAAGTTGGTTTAGGAGCGGAGATTTAATAGGCAAAAGAAAGGAGAATAGCTCTCTCTCCTGAATCTCCTGAGAAAGAGTGGGGCACCCCAGTGGGACTTCCTGCCCTCAGTGAAGCACACTGGATTTTATAGACTGGCTTCAGGAGGCGGAGTTTAATTTACATAGGACTCAAAGATTGGTTGGATCAGGTGTGGACATTTACACAGTGCATGAGGAAGCTGGCTGCCCCACCCTAACCTTCTATTATGCAAATAGAGCATTTGCCAGCACCTTGTTGCCTGCTTCTTACACTACATCTGGTTTACAAAGAAAAGGGAAGATGGAACCACCATTTTGAACATCCATAGCCTGCAGGTAGCGCCTTTCCTATTGGCACAGCTGCTGGCATTTATTCATGCAAGCTTCCAGCTTGGTTATCTATGTCTGCATCTCGATTTTACAGGCTGCTCTTTGTTAAAAAAGAAATAATTTGTTTGTTGCTTTTATTAAAAGGAAAACTTTACCAAGGACTTCCTTGCACTCACTATCTGCCTAAACAATTTCTTTTTAACTCCTGTATCAATAATAGTAATGGGAAACATTTATAACGTATTTGTATGCATAAATAAGCAAGATAGCAAACTCTAGTGGTTCTTTTTAATTTGTCTATACAAATGTATTGGGTACAAGCGTAATCTAGTTATATGCATAGACTGCACAGTTGTGAAGTCAGGACTTTTAGGGTATCCATCACTCTAACAATGTACATTAAAACTTTTATGTAGTTTCTCATCACCCACCCCACACCCAACCTTCTCACCCTTTCAGGTCAGCTGTGCTGGCTTTCAATGACCAACACAACAAAGACAAATTAATTGTTTTCTGAGACTTAGAATTAAAAATCAACCTAAGAGAAAAGATGATTCCTAAGGCAGTAAAACATATGTGTGTATACACACACACACACACATATATATACACACACATATACACACACACAGACACATATACGTGTGTGTATATATATTTGCTTATACTCAAGAAACTTATACAGTCTTTCCCACTGCACAAACCCCAAAGTAAAGCCAAATGACTCTATGCAATAAACATCATGGTAATATTGTCAATTAAAAAAAAGAGCTTTCTCCAATGAATGTAAATTCTAAAATAAAATGAAGCAATTGTCTCTCCAGATGTGCAGAAATCAGTATAAAGTCCCAGAAGGACATAGGAAACACAGAAAAGCAAGGTTTATGACACTTTCAAAGACACACAATAATTCTTCAGTACTCTAAGAAAAAAAAATTTATTGAAATGACTTTAAAAGACTTTTAAAAGACTTCAAAATATAGATTTTAAAGAAGCTCAAAGACATTGCGGGAGTCAGGGACCCCGAATGGAGGGGCTGGCTGGAACATAAATTGTGAAGATTTCATGGACGTTTATCATTTCCCAAATAATACTCTTATAATTTCTTACACCTGTCTTACTTTAATCTCTTAATCCTGTTACATTCATACGCTGAGGATGTACGTCACCTCAGGACCTGTGATAATTGTGTTAACTGTACAAATTGATTATAAAACATGTGTTTGAACAATATGAAATCAGTGCACCTTGAAAAAGAACAGAGTAACAGCAATTTTAGGGAACAAGAGAAGACAACCATAAGATCTGACTGCCTGCGGGGTCGAGCAAAAAGAGCCATATTTTTCTTATTGCAGGGAGCCTATAAACAGATATGCAAGGAGGGAAGATATCTCTAAATTCTTTTCCTAGCAAGGAATATTGATATTAATACTCTGGGAAAAGAATTGCTTTCCTGGGGGGAGGTCTATAAATGGCCGCTCTGGGAATATCTGTCCTATGCGGTTGAGATAAGGACTGAGATACACCCTGGTCTCCTGCAGTACCCTCAGGCTTACTAGGATTGGGAAACTTCGGTCTGGTAAATTTTTGGTCAGACCACTTCTCTGCTCTCGAACCCTGTTTTCTGTTAAGATGTTTATCAACACAATATGTGCACCACTGAACACAGTCTTATCAGGAGTTTCTGATATTGCCCTTTGAAGCATGTGATCTTTGTGACCTACTCCCAGTTGTTACACCCCGTCCCCTTTTGAAATCATTAATAAAAACCTGCTGGTTTTGTGGCTTAGGTGGGCATCACGGTCCTACCGATGTGTGATGTCACCCACGATGTGGCCCAGCTGTAAAATTCCTCTCTTTGTACTCGTTCTCTTTATTTCTCAGAGCAGCCGACACTTATGGAAAATAGAAAAAACCTACATTGAAATATTGGGGGCGAGTCCCCCTGGTATCTGGCACACTAACATGGTTTTCTTTTTCCTAAGTGCATGTGGGAACCCAATTCCCTTTGGTAGGTGTGGAGAAATGTTCATTGGTCCAGTCCACAGAAACGCTTGTTTGGCTCCCTGACGATTGGTGAGTTGTCGGTGTATTGTCCAGGGTAACTATGGGTCACACGGAGTCTAAACATTATGCTTATCTCTACTATATTATCTCTACTATATTAAACTCCTGTTAAAACAGGGAGTCTGAGTGCCCACAGAAAGTATGGTCACCCTATTCAGGGCACTGGAAGAACACTGTCCTTGGTTTCCTGAAAAGGGAACGTTAGATGTGGAACTACGGGATTGTGTTGGAGCAAAATTCCGGGAACTGGTCCCAACGGGAAATTACGTTCCCATCACTGTTTGGGGTGATTTGGCCTTGGTATGTGCCATCCTAATGACATACCAATCCCATGACCCCCTGCAGTTACCACAGTTTTCTGAATCTGGTGACCCTCTACCTTGTCCTCAGCTTTCCTCTCCCACCCGGCCCTCATTATCTGCTCAGCCTCTCTCTTTGCGTACTCCTTCCCCACCTGACAATGTTGAGGATTCAATATCTAACTCTGGTGACTTTGGCTTAATATCACCCCCTGATGATCTTATTTCTTTTCACAAAGAGCCGATACTTGTAGCTCCCACGGCCCCAACTTGGACAGCCCAGGACCATATCTATGTTAATTCTTCCCTTGCCAAACCTTTGCAGTCTTTGCCTCCAGAGCCACCTAACGGCTCTGGGACCAAACTACAATTTACCTGTAATTCTGCAGGCCCTCCCCCATCCACTGCAGACCCTCACCCTCCTATCATTTTGGTCCCTTATCTGGTCACTCTGCCATCCATTCAACCTGCTTCTCTGCACCCTTCTTCATGCATAGATGCCAATAATCACCAGTATGCTTCTGCCTCTTCTACTCCCCCAGTGCCCCTTTCTCACACTTTTATATCTGTCTGACTTCCTCAACTTCAGTTTCCCTTATCTACACATGCTTTTCCTGTCACTTCTATGCTGACTCCGTCTCACGTGCCTGCTCTCAAAACTTCCATGCAACACTAATTACACCAAAACAAACAAACAAGTGGATTAGAGGCGTGGGCTTATCTGGTCATGCTGGAACCTCCTAATGCTCAAGGGATACAAGTGCGTCAATATGCGCTGCTCAATCTTACCTTTTTAAAAGAATTCAAGGATGCTTGTACTCAGTATGGTCCTACTTCTCCATGTTAAAATGGTATTATAGACTCTTTGTACTGGGGTCATTTTGCTTCCTTTAGACTGGTACATTTTGGCAAAAGCTGTTGTAACTCCATCACAGCATTTACAATTCCGTACCTGGTGGTCAGAGGAGGCCCATCTGCAGGCTCAGCTAAATCGGGCTGAAGGCATTCTAATTACTTAGGCCCAGTTCACAGGTTCTGATAATTACTCTGATACTACCACTCAATTAAGCTTTGATGCTCTCACCATGGAACAAGTAACAAAGGTTTGTACGAGAGCTTGGGATAAATTATGTGCCCCAGGCCAAGCTCCTGTTTCTTTTACTAACGTTAAACAGGGTCACAGTGAATTATATCCTGATTTTTTGGCTAAATTACGAGATGCTGTTCAAAAATCTGTCTCTGATGAGCACGCTCAAGGTATTCTCCTTCGTATGTTAGCTGTTGAGAATGTGAACCATGAGTGTAAAATGGCCATGCGTTCCATCCAATGACAAAATTTACCTGATCATGAGGTTTTGCCTCATATATTAAAGCTTGTGAAGGCATTGGATCAAAGACCACAAAGCTATTCTGTGGGCACGGGCCATGAAGGACGACAAACTGGCCAACTGATTTTTTTCTTGGAGGCTATAATCGCGATCAATTTGGTCATACTAAAAAAAAAAAATTGCACTGTCAAAAAGTTAAAAGCAGCCAAGCCGGCTCAACAAACACAACCAAATGCTGCCACTACTGTTTGCCCACATGATCGTAAAGGTAAACACTGGGCAAGTACTTGCAAATCTAAGTCTGATAGAGATGGAAATCCCTTGCCACAGAACCAGGGAAATGGAAAGCGGGGCCAGTCCCAGGCCCCAGTATCAAATGGGACACCTCAGACTCAGACCAATGTTGTGTTTCCACTTCAAGCAGTCCCAGTGTAGCCCCCAGCACAAATTTACTTACAGCCAACCAGGATGGGTCCCAACCTCTTCTTGTCTCAGTACAATGCTTGTCCACCTCCACAGTAGGGGGTGGGTTGGTAGCTCTCTGTAGTACCATTCCTCTAAATTTACTACCTAATTCTTTGCCTTTAATTGTCCCCATGGTGGTCACTGGTCCTTTACCTCAAGGTTTTGTGGGCCTGGTGTTAGGTAGGGCATTTGCCTCTGCTAAAGGAATCACCGTTCATACTGGTCTCATTAATTCTGATTCCTTTAATGAGATTAAACTTATGGTGTCTGCCAAGGTTCCTGCTTCCATTCTGGCCAGTGAGTCAATTGCTCAATTGCTTTTACTATCTAATATTGTTTAAAACAAAGGAGATAAGACACAGGGTCCTGGGATGGGCTCCAGTGGTGAAAAAGCCGCTTATTGGATTAAAGTAATTTCTAAACAACAGTCCACCTGCACCATACACATTCAAGAAAAAAGGTTTGAGGGCCTAGTAGATACTGGGGCTGATGTTTCTATTATTTCCTGTAATTTATGGCCTTCCTCCTGGCTTAAACATCCCGCTAACATGGGACTAGTAGGTGTTGGAAAAGCTGATGAAGTTCACCAGAGCACATTTATCTTGCCTTGCACTGGCGCTGATGGTCAAAAGGGTACAATTCAGCCTTATATCACACCAATCCCCATTAATTTTTGGGGTAGAGATTTGCTGGCACAATGGGGGTCTGAAATTAATATTCCACATAACTCTTACAGTCCTCCCAGTCAACAATAATAAAGAACATGGAGTCTGTTTCCGGACCCGGTCTCGGTCCAAAACATGAAGGAATTACTAAACCTCTTCAAGTTACTGTAAAAGAAGACAGGGCTGGTTTAGGTTGTCCTTTTTAATGGCGGCCACTGCCACGCCTTCTAATCCTATTCCTTTACATGGAAATTGGAAACACCTGTTTCGATTGATCAGCAGCCACTCTCTAAAGAAAAACTGGAGGCTTTAACTCAACTGGTTTCTGAACAGTTACAACTTGGACATGCGGAACCTTCTCTTTCCCCCTGGAATTCTCCTGTGTTTCTAGTAAAAAACAAATGAGGCAAGTGGTGTATGGTAACTGATTTAAGGGCCATTAATGTTGTAATTAAACCTATGGGAGCCGTAGAACCCCGCACACCTACCCCTGCTTTAATACCTAAGAACTGGCCTCTCACAGTTACTGATCTTAAAGACTGTTTCTTTCATACTGCTTTACATAAATCAAATTGTGAAAAATTTGCCTTTACTGTACCATCTATCAAAAATCAGGAGCCTGCAGCTCATTATCAATGGAAAGCACTTCCTCAGGGAACGCTGAATAGCCCTACCATCTGCCAGCTTTATGTTGGACAGGTGCTTTCACCAGTTCGAGCTCAATTTCCCCAGGCCTATATTCTTCATTATATTGATGCTATGTTAATTGCTGCCCCCACTGATAAAATAATTAATTGTTACCAATTTTTGGGTTGCTGTGTGCAGAGGCTGTATTACACATTGCTCAGGATAAAATTAAACAGACCACTTCTGTTCAATATTTAGGAATGGTGGTTGATAAAGAATGTATTCAACCTCAAAATGTTCATATTAGGAGAGATTCTTTGAAAACCTTAAATGATTTCCAAAAACTTTTGGGTAACATTAATTATTTAAGACCTACTTTAGGCATTCCAACATATGCACTAACTTGTTTTCTATGCTGCGTGGAGATTCCAATCGCCACAGTCCCAGGACTTTGACACCTGAGGCTTCATTGGAACTGCAATTCGTAGAAGAATCCAAACTGCCCAGTTGTCTAGGATACAGCCGTCTCAGCCTTTTCAGCTTCTAGTTTTCACTTCATTGCACTCTCCTATTGGGATAATAGTTCAACATAATGATTTAGTGGAGTGGTGTTTTCTTCCTCATTCTGTGTCAAAAACTTCTTCCGTTTATCTGGGCCAAATAGCCACCCTAATTGGACAAGCCCCGTGTAGAATACTTAAAATTTCTGCATTTGATCCAAATTTAATTGTGGTTCCTTTAAATCGGCTCAAAGTTCAGGCTGCTTTTCAACATTCCATACTGTGGCAAATTCACTTGGCTGATTTTATCGGTGTTACTGACAATCATTATCCAAAAAACAAATTGTTTGATTTTATAAAAATGACTTATTGGGTGGTCCCTTGACTGACCAAAGATCAGCCCATTCCTGAGGCCGTTACAGTGTTCACTGATGGCTCCAGTAACGGAAATCCTGGTTATGTGGGTCCTACAGACAACCTTATTTCTACCCCTTATACATCTGCTCAAAAGGCAGAGTTAATTTTTTAATAATAATTACTGCCTTACAGAATTTCCCCAAACCTTTAAATATTGTCTCTGATTCTGCTTATGTTATACATCCCACTAAAAATATAGAAACCGCTACCATCAAACACATTGATAATTCTGAATTGGCTTCTTTATTTTCAAGGTTACAACAGGCGGTTCGCCAATGTAGATACCCTTTCTATATTACACATATTAGATCTCATACCACTTTACCAGGACCCATGTCTGCTGGTAACCAAAAGGTCGACTGTTTGGTCTCTTTTGCAACCCAAGGAGCTCTCGAGTTCCATAATCTCACTCATGTCAATGCCGCTGGATTAAAAGATAAATTTGCTCTCACCTGGAAAGAGGCTAAGCTTATTGTCCACTGCTGCCCTAGGTGCCAAGTTTTTGTACTTCCAAATCAGGAACCTGGCATTAATCCCAGAGGCCTAAATCCTAATGATTTATGGCAAATGGATGTGACTCATGTTAGTTCCTTTGGCAGACTTTCATATGTACATGTTTCTGTAGACACCTTTTCAGGTTTTATTTGGGCTACTTGCCAAACAGGAGAAGGCATAGCCCATGTTAAAAGACATCTGTATTCTTGCTTTGCAGTTATGGGGCTTCCAAATCAGATAAAAACAGACAACACCCCTGGATATGTTAGTAAGGATTTTGATTTATTTATGCAACAATGGGAAATTTCCCATATTACCAGAATCTCTTACAATCCTCAGGGACAGGATGTTGTGGAACAGGCAAATCACACATTAAAAACTCAACTGTCCAAACAGTCTAAACAATAAAAACATAATTTAACCACTCCCAGCACTCCCAATTACATTTAACATTCTTTAAACTTTCTAAATGTTCCTAAAGACAATACTGTGACTGCAGCTGAATGCCCTTATACAGGCAAAAAAATTCTCCCTAAATGAAGGCAAGCCAATGTTATGGAAAATTCGCGAGACCAATACCTGGGAACTTGGAACAATTATAACGTGGCGAAGAGGGTATGCTTGTGTTTCACCAGGAGATCATCAATCCCCTGTCTGGGGGCCCACCAGGAGACTTAAGCTTCGTGTGAATACTGACAATGAAAACCACAGGGAAAAGATGTCTGTGTCAGAGACCACCCTAATACCTGGTGAGATCTGTGCCGACTCCTCAGAAACTGGCACGCCAAATCAAAACGGGTCTGGCTCAATCCTCCCTAATGGCAATGGAGAACCCTCTAACTAATCCCACTTCTCCTAAACCTAAAAATCTCACCATTTCTATTATCCTAAAAACAACATCCCTCTGTTCTTCTCTTCCTCCTTCAGCACTGGATCTCTCTTACAATAGGTTTTATTTAATATTTCTCCTCTTTATACTTTCTGTCTCACCAATTTCCCCTCACACTGACTTACGTGCTACACAAAATTATTCTTATTGGGCTTATGTGCCTTTTCCTCCACTCATTCAACTTCTCACCTTGATGGATGCTCCTGCAGAAATCTATACTAATGATAGTGTGTGGATGCCTAGATCTACAGATGACCATTGCCGTGCACAACCAGGAGAAGGCACTGCATTTAATGTTACTATAGGATATAAATATCCTCTTCTGTGCCTTGGACATGTACCTGGTTGTATCCATCTACTAACTCAAGTCTGGGCTGCTTATCTTCCGGAGAGATTAGCTACAAGAGAACCGGGACATTTGGTCTCCGGCCTCTCCCTTTCTCCTTGAAGACAAATGAAAAGGGGAGAAATAGGAGATACCCCATACTTTCAATATAAACCTGTAGGAAAACCATATCTGAAAAATTTTGAGGGTCCATCTAAAACTTTAGTTTGGGAAGATTGTGTTAACTCACATGCAGTAGTATTAAAAAATGACTCATATGGTTTAGTAACAGACTGGGCACCAAAAGGTTATTTAAAAAACAATTGCTCCTCTGGCAGAAGGGAATGCCTGGAGGCTACTTATTTTGTTTCTTATTGGAAGGACGAGGATCATCATTCTACTTTGCATAGGAAGTTCAGCTCATTATTTCCCTTAAAATGGGAAGATAAGGGCATTACCCCCCGAGGCCTCATATGATATTCCCCATTCTGAGCCCAGAACACCCAGAACTTTGGAAATTGGCTATTGCCATGTCCAGACTGCAAGTATGGAAAGCGGAAACTTTTCTGTCTGTTGCCACCACTGCCGCCCCTCACATCAGTGATTCTGAACCCCATGATAAATTCCCTTTAAACCCTTTTTCTCTTTTTCATGCCAATCCTCCTTTATGGGACTCCAATTGGCATTATGATAATTCTTCTCAACCCAGGTACACCCCTCTACCTCTTCAGCATCCCCGGGCACCTCGGATTGCTTCTTTACAGTGGAGAACATTGGGTGTTGCCACCGCCGCTCCCCTCCCTATCAAAGTAGATTCAAACATTCTGCTTTACCTCCAACCTGACTATTCCTATACAGACTTGTGTTAAGCCTCCTTACATGCTGTTAGTGGGAAATATCAAAATCTGGACAAACAATCAAACTGTCCAATGTATTAATTGCCATCTATACACTTGTATTAACTCCCGTTTTGACTCCAGGAAAAGTGTATTGTTGGTTCGAGCTCAAGAAGGAATCTGGATACCGGAAACTTTACCTAGACCTTGGGAATCTTCCCCCTCAGTACATTTAATTAGTGAAGTGTTACAACAAATTCTCAAAAGCACTAAGAGATTTGTTTTCACTTTAATCGCTGTGATCATGGGTGTAATTATAGTTACTGCACTGGCCACCACTGCCGGAGTGGCATTACACCAATCTATTCAAACAGCTCATTTTGTTAATGACTGGCAAGCCAATTCCACCCAAATGTGGAATTCTCAACAAGTCATTGATCAAAATTAGCTAATCAAATTAATGATTTAAGACAGTCGGTTATCTGGCTTGGGGATCAGCTAAAGAGTCTTGAACATCGCATGCAAATGCAGCATGATTGGAATACTTCTGATTTCTGTATCACACCATATTCCTACAACGAGACTGATCATTCATGGGAAATGGTCAAAGGACACCTTCTGGGTAGGGAAGATAATTTATCCTCGGATATAACTAAATTAAAGAAACAAATTTTTGAAGCCTCTCAAGCTCATTTATCCATTGTGCCTGGAGCTGAGGTGTTAGATCAGGTGGCAGAAAGTCTTTCTGGACTAAACCCCACAACTTGGATTAAGTCTATTGGGGGCTCCACTGTAGTAAATTTTGGAATTATTTTCTCTGTTTAATTGGCTTTTTAGTGTACCAGACCAGTCAAAGAATCCTGCGGTAAAATCGAGAGAATGAACAAGCCTTCATCGCCATGGCACATTTATATAAAAAGAAAGGGAGAGATGCTCCGGGAAGTCAGGGACCCCGAATGGAGGGATCGGCTGAAGCTGTGGCAGAGGAACATAAATAGTGAAGATTTCATGGACATTTATCACTTCCCAAATAATACTCTTATAATTTCTTACGCCTGTCTTACTTTAATCTCTTAATCCTGTTATCTTCACAAGCTGAGGATGTACATCACCTCAGGACCATGTGATAATTGTGTTAACTGTACAAATTGATTGTAAAACTTGTGTGTTTGAACAATATGAAATCAGTACACCTTGGAAAAGAACAGAATAACAGCAATTTAAGGGAACAAGGGAAGACAACCATAAGGTCTGATTGACTGCGGTGTCGGGCAAAAAGAGCCATATTTTTCTTCTTGCAGAGAGCCTATAAACAGATGTGCAAGGAGGGAAGATATCGCAAAATTCTTTTCCTAGCAAGGAATATTGATATTAACACTGTGGGAAAAGAATTGCATTCCTGGGGGGAGGTCTACAAATGGCCACTCTGGGAATGTCTGTCCTATGCAGTTGAGATAAGGACTGAGATACACCCTGTTCTCCTGCAGTAACCTCAGGCTTACTATGATTGGGAAACTTCAGCCCGGTAAATTTTTGGTCAGACCACTTCTCTGCTCTCGAACCCTGTTTTCTGTTAAGATGTTTATCGGCCAGGCGCGGTGGCTCAATCCTGTAATCCCAGCACTTTGGGAGGCCGAGACGGGTGGATCACGAGGTCAGGAGATCGAGACCATCCTGGCTAACACGGTGAAACCTTGTCTCTACTAAAAAATACAAAAAAACTAGCCAGGCGCAGTGGCGGGCACCTGTAGTACCAGCTACTCGGGAGGCTGAGGCAGGAGAATGGTATAAACCCGGGAGGTGGAGCTTGCAGTGAGCTGAGATCCAGCCACTGCACTCCAGCCTGAGCGACAGAGCGAGACTCCGTCTCAAAAAAAAAAAAAAAAAAAGAAGTAAATTCCTAACTCTTGGTTTCTGTTTTAAAAGAAAGCTAAAATACTGGCACATTCATTGTTATTTCTGACTTTTAGGGACCTTTTCTGACACTTGTTTCAGTCTCTCATGACATAAAGTGCTGAAAGACATGGTGGCATATTTTGAAATGAGAGTTTGAGTCAGCTGAGATAAAAAAAAAAAAATGTTAGAGCAGCAGAAAGACTGCAGTGCCACAGAAAAGGAACAGGTGTAGCATGTGATTACTGACTTCTACAAAGTAACAAGAGTAAACTCTGTTAATTAAAAAATAAACACAAAATTTCAGACAGCACGTGTCCTAAGAATATGTGTGAGAAACTCCCATAATCACCAGCCAAGACAATTGTTTTCAGACTATGCCAGGACAGAACTACATTATAAAGATTTTGACAGGTAGTTTCTTTTAATGTCCAAATTGCAGTCAAAGATTATAATATATACAAAACAGGGCAATATGATCCCACCAAAAATATCATAAAATTTTCTGAAAGAAACCATAAAAAAATCAGAGGTATAAATTTTAAACATTATATGTAGTCCCCAAGGTACCACAAAAATATTTGTATAAATACACAAAAGAGGTTGGGCATGGTGGCTCATGCCTGTAATCCCAGCACTTTGGGAGGCCAAGGTGGGTGAATCACCTGAAGTCAGGAGTTTAAGACTAGCCTGACTGACATGGAGAAACCTCATATCTACTAAAAATACAAAATTAGCCAGGCATGGTGGCACCTGCCTGTAATCTCAGCTACTCAGGAGGTTGAGGCAGGCAAATCGCTTGAACCAGGGAGGCGGAGATTGCGGTGAGCCAAGATCAATGCCACTGAACTCCAGCCTGGACAACAAGAGCAAAACTCAGCCTCAAAAATAAATAAATAAATGAAAATAAGTGAAAGCATATCAATACAAACATCAAAAAGACACAAAGATGGAAAGAGAATAAGAGACAAAGATGTAATAATCAAATAAAATATATAATAAAATAACAGTAAGTCTTTCTAATAATTAAAAAAGACTGGAAGTGGCAGGATGGAAGTAGATATTCCATGCAACCATTACTCAAATGAGAGCAGAAACAGTCAAAATAATATCATGCAAGCTACATCTTAAGTCAGAACGTATAATGTTTTATAAAATATGCTTTAAATTGAAACTCCAAAGAAACAAAGAAGGACATCAAAAAAATAATAGATTCATTCACTGGGAACCGATGACAAATTTTTTTTTTTGTGTGTGTGTGTGTGTGTGTGTGTCTCACATTAGGGTTCCAAGTACATAAAGCAAATACTGACACAATGGAAGAAACACACAGAAAGCAATATAATTAGAGCAAGATATTTTAATACCACACTTTCTGTAATAAAAATTAAACAAGAAAAAATGTTAATAAGAGAAGAGACTACTTAAAGGCAGTATAAAACAATTATTCCAAACAGAGTTGTAGAGAACACTCCTCAACAACATCAGAATACACAACCTTCTCAATAGCTCATACAACATTTCCCGTGATAGACCACATCTTAGGCCAAAAAGGAAGTCTTATCAAAGTTTTTAAAAGTAAAATTCTATGAACTACATACTATGATCAAAATGGAATGAGAGTATACAACGATAAGAGAAAAAAAAAAAACACAGAAAAAATTTACAAATATATAGAAATTAAGCAATACACTCTTGAGTGTGCTCTTATACAAAAGTTGAAATACTCAATATTGCAAAGAGTCCATCCTGCTCAATGCAATCTACAGATTTAATGCAATATTTTTCAAATTTCTCATTGCATTTTTGAAGAAATAGAAACAGCAACCTCAAAAGTATATAGAATCTCAAAAGAAAAATAAAGTACCCAACAATATTACAAAAAAAAGAAAGAACGCTGCAGGCATTAAAGTGTCTGTTTCAAAGCACATTACAAAGCTACAGAATTAAACAATTTGATATGAGTATAAAAGTGAAAAAGTAAACTAATAAAATAGAATGCAGCACATATACAAACTTTCACATATATGGTCATGTAAGTAGTCATTTATATACTCATAATTATTGCAGCATTGTTACTGTAAGCCAATAGGTAAAAGCAACGTGAATATCTTTCAATAAATCATTCAGTAGATATAATTTGAAATATAAAAATTCTCCCCAGGCACAGTGGCTCACACCTGTAATCCCAGCACTTTGGGAGACTGAGGCAGGCGGATCACAAGGTAAGGAGCTGGAGACCAGCCTGGCCAACATGGTGAACCCTGTCTTTACTAAAATAAATAAATAAATAAATACATACATACATACATACATACATACATACATACATACAAAAATTAGCCGGACATGTTGGCATGTGCCTGTAATCCCAGCTACTCGGGAGGCTGAGGCAAAAGAATTGCTTGAACCTGGAAGGTGGAGGTTGCAATGAGTTGAGATCGTGCCACTGCACTGCAGCCTGGGTGACAGGGCAAGACTTTGTCTCAAAGGGCTCAAGCCTGTAATCCCAGCACTTTGGGAGGCCGAGTCGGGCGGATCACGAGGTCAGGAGATTGAGACCATCCTGGCTAACCCGGTGAAACCCCGTCTCTACTAAAAAATACAAAAAACTAGCCGGGCGAGGTGGCGGGCGCCTGTAGTCCCAGCTACTTGGGAGGCTGAGGCAGGAGAATGGCGTAAACCCAGGAGGCGGAGCTTGCAGTGAGCTGAGATCCGGCCACTGCACTCCAGTCTGGGTGACAGAGCAAGACTCCGTCTCAAAAAAAAAAAAAAAAAAATCTGGAATATACTCAGCATTCAAAAGCAGGAAATACTCTACCAACTATAAATATAAATCTTGATGGCATTATGCAAAATGAAATGAGCCAATCACAAAAAGACAGATTTTATAACGTATATGAAGCAGTTAGACTGTTAAAAACAAAGAACACAGTGGTATTTGCAAAATGCTATAAAACAGAAAAAACTGGGGCCAGGCATAGTGGCCCATACCTGTAATCCCAGCACTTTGAAAGGCTGAGGCAGGCAGATCACCTAAGGTCAGAAGTTTGAAACCAGGCTGGCGAACATGGTGAAACTCCATCTTTACTAAAAACGCAAAAATTAGCCAGGCCTCATGGTGGGCACCTGTAATTCCAGCTACTCAGGAGGCTGAGGCATGAGAATTGCTTGAACCTGGGAGGTGGAAGTTGCAGTGAGCTGAAATCATGCCACTGCACTCCAGTTCCAGTCTGAGTAGCAGAGCAATACTCCATCTCAAAAAAAAAAAAAAAAAAAAAAGGAGGAGGGGGGCGGGGAAAAGAAGAAAAATTGGTACTTATTGTTTAATGTGTATTAAGATTTAGCTTTGCAAGATAAAAACATTTTAGCAATATGTTGCATGACAATGTCAAGATAATTAATATGACTATTTAAAGATATTTTGTGGTAAATTTTATTATGTTATTTGGACAAGAAAAAATAAATAATAATATCTAAAAGAGATACAGAGTTATGATAGTTTTAAATTATATTCAAACCCAAAAGTGTTTCTCCCACACAAAAATCATATAAATTTACAACTAAATAGGTTGTTGAAATTATAAGAATTTTATGGGCTGAGCATGGTGGCTCACACCTGCAATCTCAGTACATTGGGAGGCTGAGGCAGGCAAAGCACCTGAGGTCGGGAGTTAGAGACCAGCCTGACCAACATGGAGAAACCCTGTCTCTACTAAAAATACAAAAATATTAGCCAGGCATGTTGGCACATGCCTGTAATCCCAACTACAAAGGAGGCTGAGGCACTAGAATCATTTCAACCCAGGAGACGGAAGTTGCAGTGAGCTGAGATCGCGCGATTGCACTCCAGCCTAGGCAAGAAGAGCAAGACTCCATCTCAATAAAAAAACAAAAAAAACAAAAAGAAGAGAATTTGATGATGACTCATCTACACAGAATTAGAAAACCATTCACAACAAACCAACACAACAAATATACAACTTACAAAAAAAAACAAGGATAATATTTATTTTTGCATACAGGAACACAAACATAGAGATAATGCTATTGGAAAAAGACATATTTGACTTTGCTCTATACTGTCTTAAATTGCACAAAATTAAGTATTAGAATGCACGATTATAATAAACACTAAAAATCAAAACACAATTAATGGATGTGTGGTGGCATACCCTAAAATATATAACAGAAAAATCTATAATTGCAAAACAAAGTTAAAACATAGAATGTAAAACTTACTAGATACCTTGGGAGGCCAAGGCAGGAGGATCATGAAGTCAGGAGATCAAGACCATCCTGGTTAACACGGTGAAACTCAGTCTCTCCTGCAAATACAAAAAAATAGCTGGGCATGGTGGCGGGTGCCTGTACTCCCAGCTACTCAGGATGCTGAGGCAGGAGAATGGCATGAACCCAGGAGGCAGAGCTTGCCGTGAGCTGAGATTGTGCCACTGCACTCCAGCCTGCGCAACAGAGCGAGACTCCATCTCAAAACAAAAACAAAACAAAAAAGAAACAACTTATTAGATACCATCAACTAGATTTAGGAAATTTTAGAAGAAGAAAATGAAGAAAAAAAAATACAGAGGTTATCTGAAGATAAAAAAGGGTGAAATCTTCCCAAATTTTGATGTAATTAAAAAAACAATGTTTCTAACCAATACTTGATTTAAATTTATTTCACTTTAAAAAGAAAATGAAAATAAAGAATTTCCAAAATAAAAGGTGAAGATGTTCATCACCACTAGCACAGTTCCACAAAAAACAGTTCCACAGTTCCACAGTTCCACACAGTTCCACCATGTACCATGGTGCCACGGTACATGGTGACCAGGCACCATGGCTCATGCCTGTAATCCTAGTTTTAGGAGGTAAAGGCAGTCAGAACACTAGAGACCAAGAGTTTAAGATCATACTGAGACTCTGCACACAAAAAAAAGAAATGCTAAAATGTGTTAATTTTGCTTAAAAATAAAATAATAATGAACACCATCATAAAACTGAAGTAGAGGGTGTAGAGAAAACTAGTCCTTAGCCTCTCTCCTCCCATAGAGCAAGGATGGGAAAAATAAGTTTTCCTCCTCTCCCAGCTTCACCCTCCCTTTAGTAATTTTTCCTTAGTGAAACTCAAGGTTACTTCACAACAACTCCAGTTTCTCTGTTCTGGGCAACATGACAAGGTCACAAGAGGAGCTTGAGTAAGACGTGTACCAGCTGCAAGGCCTGCTTTAGTTTGTTAAGTTCCTGTTTTCCTCCCAATGCAGCTGCAAGGCCAGTATAACCTGTCACTGTTTAATTAACTGCCTTTTTTCTGCTTCTGTGAGCCTGCTTGCTTGCACCACAAGCCTTGAGCCACTAGATGGCCACCATGCACATATAAAAGACAAGCCCCGTCTTTGTCCGGGCTCAGCTTTTTGGGTGTGAAGCCACTGAGCCAGTGCGCACCTTAATAAAATCCTCCAGTTTCACCCACTGGGCCTCTTCTGCCTCCTGTTTTCTGCAACATTTTGGCGAGCCAGCCAGGAGATGGAGATGACAGGCTTGCTGTCTACATTGCCTGTGGGTATGAGGCCCCAAGTAGGGAGGGGCCCATGACCTCAGGTACCATCAGGGGAACTTAAACGTGAAGAAGTGATTGGCTCTCCCATGACCTGGTGCCCTCCCAGACAGCACAACAGACTCTAAGGGGCTACAGGACGATTCCAGGAACAGTGTGCTACAGGACCACAGTAAGGTTTTGGGGCCCAAGGCAGGAACCGTCCCATAAGGACGGAAGGGGAGCCTGATTATCTCCTGAGGTGTAACTAGTAGACCAACACAGGACGCAAGAGTGGTTTGTAAAGTCGGGGAAACTTATACCCCAAGTGACCAGAGCATGAGAGTGGCTCACAAAGTCAGTTAGGAAAGAAAACTGGGAGTGGGGTGGTGTGTGAGTGTGTGTGAAAGAGATGGTTTCAGGAGGAACCAATGTGGACAGTGACATGTGGGGGCCACAGGTCTCTTAGTATAGACTGTATTCTCCGAGCGAATTGTGGGACCAACCGGGACTAGCAGTGATCCACATACGGCTTACCGAGGTGCCCCACAATTTAGTAATTGTGAGGGGATTAACAAACTCTTCAAAGCTAAGCAGCATCTGAAAACTCCCGTGAAGGGGGATGGTTTAATCAGTCTGAAGCAAAAGGAAGAGTGAATGTGTTGCGCTGTAATGGGAAGGAAATGGGAGGGAAGTCACCAAATCCCACCCCATTAGAATGTATGTTAAGGAACTTTAAGAAAGGTTATTCAGGGGACTATGGAATTAAGTTGACTCCCAGAGGCTGAGAACTCTCTGTGAAATACAATGGCCCTCTTTCATGTTGGATGGCCAGCTGAAGGAAATGTAGATAAGAAAACAACTGGCTGTGTATTTAAGGTGGTAACTGAGGTCAGAGGATAGCCAGGGCACCCAGACCAGTTCCCTTATATTGACTAATGGTTAACTATAGTACAGACTCAAACTGCATGGTTGCAGTCTTGCCAGGCAGCTTTTTGTAAAATGCTCCTGGCTCAAGCTGAGCCTAAGCTACCAAAAAAAAAAAAAAAAAAAAAAAAAAAAAAAAAATCAGCTTTGCTGGAAGCTACAGAGACAAAGGGAAAGCCACAGGAAAGACAGGAAAAAACAGTTTTGCAGGAACCCCTCCTCCCTATGCACCATCCTCCCTATGCACCAATCTACCACCTTTACCAAGGCTGGCCACTGAGCAGCTGAACTCAGATGGTATCATGCCCCAGGCTACACCTTAAAGGGGCAAATCTGAGCCCCTGTCCCAGGAGGTAAAGAAGGAAGTCAAGCCGGGTGCGGTGGCTCAAGCCTGTAATCCCAGCACTTTGGGAGGCCGAGACGGGTGGATCACAAGGTCAGGAGATCGAGACCATCCTGGCTAACACGGTGAAACCCCGTCTCTACTAAAAAATACAAAAAACTAGCCGGGCGAGGTGGCAGGCGCCTGTAGTCCCAGCTATTCCGGAGGCTGAGGCAGGAGAATGGCGTGAACCCGGGAGGCGGAGCTTGCAGTGAGCTGAGATCCGGCCACTGTACTCCAGCCTGGGCGACAGAGCGAGACTCCGTCTCAAAAAAAAAGAAAAAAAAGAAGGAAGTCAAGATGATCAAGCAGGCCGCCTTCGATCTGCCCACACCAGAGCTTTGCAAATGCCCCTCCAGAAAACACAGGGACCTATTATGATGACAGGGCCAGGCCCAAGGGGGGCAACTGACTTTTATTTACCAGCCTTTTTCTACCACTGATCTCCTGAACTTGAAACATCATACCCTCTCCTACACGGAGAACCCCCAGGGCCTCATAGATCAGGTGCAGTCTATCTTCCTAACGCACAATCCAACCTGGTCAGATTGCAGGAAGTTCCTCCTAACGCTGTTTAATACCGAGAAGTGCAAAAAGATAGCCCAGGCAGCTCTCTGCTGGCTGGAAGCCAGTGTGCCTGAAGGCACCCTTAATGTCCAGGCATATGCTCAGGGCCAATTCCCAGAAACAGATTCCAACTGGGACCCAAATGATGCAACCAAGCTTTAACACCTGCAAAGGTACTAAGAAGCGCAGCCGCAAGGATTGAGGGAAGGTGGAAAAAAGGCAATTGATATAAGGAAGATCTCTGAAGTACTTGAGGGAATTGATGAGCGCCCTAGCCAGTTTTATGAGAGACTCTGTAAGGCATTCCAGTTTTATACTCCAGTTGACCCTAAGGCTGCTGAAAATCAGCACACAGTGAACACAGCATTTGTAAGACAAGTCCAGGGTGACATCAGACAGAAGCTGCAAAAGCTAGAGGGTTTTGCAGGCATGATGCCACCCAGCTTATAGAAGTGGCCACCAAGGTGTACGTCAACTGTGATCAAGAGGCAAAAAAGGAAACAGAGTGCAGACTTAGGAAAAAGGCCAACCTGTTAGCAGCAGCCCTCCCAAAAAGGAAAATTAACATTGTAAAGGGATGCAAATGTAGATGTGGGTGTGGGTGTGGGTGTGGGTGTGGGCATGGAAGTGGCCAAGTTGAACAGGGAGCCAAGAGACTGCTGAGGCTAAAGGGAGGTCAATGTGCGTGGTGCAAAAAGGAACACTAGAAAAATCAATGTCCAGAGGGCACTGAAGAGAATGGCAAAGGCTGTGAAACAAAGAGGCCACCAGCCAAGGGCTGCCACACCCTGAGGGAGCCAGATGTTGACCTGATTGGGCTGGCAGAGACTGAAGAACATGAGGACTAGGACCAACTGGGCTCCTTCTCCCTAGGTCCCCAGGAGCCCATGGCCACATTAGAAGTGGGGGAGGGGAGGAAGGAGCCCCTCCTCTGGGAGGCAGACCAGGTGAAGGCATTTAAACAAATCAAAGAAGCCTTAACTCGGGCTCCAGCCTTAGGACTGCCAGATCTAACTTAGCCTTTCTTTCCATAAGCTCACAAGTGAAAGGAAATGGCTATAGGAGTCCTAACTCAGGTCATGGGATCATGGCATCATCCAGTGGCATACTTATCCAGGCAGTTGGACTCCATGGTGCTGGGATGGCCCCCATGTTTCAAAGCACTAGCTGCCATAGCCTTACGGGCAAGGGAAGCTGACAAACTAACTCTAGGACAGCAACTAACCATCTGAGTATTGCACTAAGTTATAACATTAATGGATCAGAGAGGGCCCCATTGGTTATCAAACCCGAGAATGACTTGGTACCAAGGGCTTCTATACGAGAATCCTCGCATAACTCTAGAGACTGTGAACACTCTAAACCCGGCTACTTTGCTTCCAATTGAATCAGAACCAGGAGGTACCTCTTCATTGCTGTACAGACACAGTCAATGAGGTATTCTTAAGCTGGAGAGAACTTACAGACCAACCCCTCAGGGACCCAGATATTGAGTACTTTATAGATGGAAGCAGTTTTGTACTGGAAGGAGTCCAACGGGCCAGGTATGCAGTAGTAACATTGCACTCAGTGGTAGAAGCTCAGTCTCTGCCCACAGAAACTTCAGCCCAAAAAGCAGAGCTGATAGCTCTAACAAGAGCCCTTTTGCCAGCAAAGGACAAAAAGGTCAATATTTATACTGATTCCAAATATGCTTTTGCCACACTGCATGTCCATGGAGCTATATATAAGCAGAGAGGAGGACTTTTAACTGCCAGGGGCAAAGAAATAAAATACAATGAAGAAATTCTACAGCTCTTAGATGCTGTATGGGCCCCAGAGAAGGTAGCTGTTATGCACTGTAAAAGACACCAGGCCGGGCGCGGTGGCTCAAGCCTGTAATCCCAGCACTTTGGGAGGCCGAGGCGGGCGGATCACAAGGTCAGGAGATCGAGACCACAGTGAAACCCCGTCTCTACTAAAAATACAAAAAATTAGCCGGGCGCGGTGGCGGGCACCTGTAGTCCCAGCTACTCAGGAGGCTGAGGCAGGAGAATGGCGGGAACCCGGGAGGCGGAGCTTGCAGTGAGCCGAGATCGCGCCACTGCACTCCAGCCTGGGCAACAGCGTGAGACTCCGTCTCAAAAAAAAAACAAAAAAAAAAAAAAAAAAGACACCAGAAGTCAGGGACACTGGAGGCCAAGGGAAATGGAAAAGCAGATAGAGAAGCAAGATGGACAGCAATGACTGCTCCACACTCTAGAAAACAAGCCCTGACCATGCCTCTCCTCCCGGAATCTCCCCTCCAGGAGACCCCAAGTTACTCTCCAAGTGACAGCGCCTGGTTTGCCCAAGAATCTGGAGAATATATTGAAGGAGGATGGTAGAAATTATCTAATGCAAGACTAGCCGTCCCTGAAATGGTGGCCCCTGAATTTGTGAGGCAATTCCAGCAAGGAACTCACATGGGAAAAATGGCACTAGAGACACTATTAGGACACCACTTCTATGTGCCACGGCTCACTGCCATCACATGAGCCGTTTGTGAAGAATGCCTACCTGTGCCCAGAACAACCTATTACAGGGGCCCACCTTGTGAAAGGCCCCTGTGGATTCAGGAAATAGGGGCTGCACCTTGTGAAAATCTGCTTATGGACTTTACTGAGTTGCCCCTAGCAGGGCACTATCGATACATGTTAGTACTTGTCTGTACCTTTTCAGGATGGGTCAAGGCTTTCCCCACCAGGACTGAGAAAGCACAAGAAGTACTGCTAAGAAACATTATCCCCAGATTTGGACTGCCCCTGACTCTAGCATCAGAAAATGGACCGGCATTCATAGCCAAGATAGTTCAGGAACTAACACAGCTATTGAAAATAAAGTGGAAGTTACACACACCCTACTGGCCACAGAGTTCAGAAAAAGTCGAACACATGAACTGGACACTCAAATAGCTACCAAAAATTTTTTGCCAAGAAACTCATCTAAGGTGGAATCAGGTCCTGCCCATGGTCCTCCTCCGAGGGAGGTGCACCCCCACCAAACAAACTGGGTATTCACCCTATAAGATCTTGTCTGGCCAAATTAAAGGTGATCTATGTGAACTAGAGGAATTAACCTTAAGGAGACAGATGCAGGCTTTAAGAATAGCCATGCAAAAAATTCATGGCTGGGTATGGGAAAGAATGCCCATAAGCCTCGCAGACCCAAGTTATCCCTTTAGACACCGGGACTCTGTTTAGGTTAAAAAATGGAATCCAACAATACTGGGACCCATATGGGATGGGCCCCATACTGTCATCTTGTCTACTCTTACTGCTGTTAAAGTTGCAGGAATCGTGCCTTGGATTCACTACAGTTGGCTGAAACTGGTAGTCTAGGACAAGTGGACCAGCCAGCAGGACCCAGACCATCCAACCCAGCTGATCCTATGACGGGACTGAGGTGCCAGTGAAGACTACAACAGCCCTGCTCTGGTCACTTCGGAAGCTGACCAGTCTACGCACGGCAGAAGCTTGAGGAAACAACAGCCCTGCTCTAGCCACCCCGGGAGCTGACTCGTCTACACACGGCCAAAGCTCAAGGCATCATCAGGAAAGTAAATGTGGTTAGAAATCTTAGGTCTAGAAACTTTCCTTGTAATATTAATTGTTTTACTATTGTCCTGTTGCTTTGCTCAACTTCCTCCTCTAGAAAAGGACCTCTTCTCTCCATGCTGGGTATAAATATGTTATTCATCACTTTTGCTACTCCCCTTAAACATGTTAAAGGGAGAATCCTTAGAAGGATGCCCCCACTGCACTGACATTACGTGGACAGGAAACACCATGACTGGAACCCTGTTGTACCACACTTATTATAGGTGTGCAGGGACCCATTGAGGAACTTGTACACTCAACCAGATAACCTACTCAATCTGCAACCCAGGAAGCCTTATGTATGTTATGACCCAAAGTCCTTACCTAGAACCTAGTTTGAGGTTCAAGTCGGGTCAAAAGAAATAAAAGGGGAATAACCATAAAGAATTAAAAAGCTAATGAATGGCCCCCTGAAAGAATAATGCAATACTATGGCCCAGCCACATAGGCAAATTGATCATGGAGATACCGCACCCCTATTTATGTGCTAAATCGCATCATATGGTTGCAGGCAGTACTGGAGATCATTACAAATGATACTGCAAGAGCCTTAAATTTGCTGGCTCAGAAATCTACAGAAATGAGAAATGCCATTTAGACTACCTCCTAGCCCAAGAGGGACGAGTATGTAGAAAGTTCAACCTAACTAATTGCTGTCTAAAAATTGATGACAATGGAAAGGTCATCAAACAAAAAGCTGCAAGAATTCAAAAATTAGCCCATGTTCCAGTCCAGACTTGGAAAGGATGATCTCCAGATTCCCTCTTTTCCCTGTTCAGAGGTTAGTTCTCATCCCTTGGAGAATTTAAAACCTTAGTAAGAATAGTTCTAGCCATATTAGGAGTCTGTCTCATACTCCCTTGTCTCTTACCCCTCCTTGTCAAAAACATCTAAACGGCTATAGATGCTCTTGTAACCAGGCAAACTACTACACAACTAATTGTTCTAACTAAATATCAGCCTTTGCCAAATGAAGAAAATTTGCCTTTTCATGAAAAATTAAGTCATAGTGATGGTTTCTATTAAACCTCATTTACAAAAAGTGTTAAAGGGGTAAATGAAGTAGAGGATGTAAAGAAAACTAGTCCTTAGCCCCTCTCTTCCCGTAGAGCAAAGATGGGAAAAACAATTTTTCCTCCTCTCCTAGCTTCCCCCTCCCTTTCATAATCCTTCCTTAGTGAAACTCAAGGTTACTTCACAACAACTCCAGTTTCTCTGTTCTCGACAACAAGACGAGCTTGAGTAAGACATGCACCAGCTGCAAGGCCTGCTTTAGTTTGATAAATTCTCGTTTCCCTTCCAATGAAGCTGCAAGGTCAGCATAACCTGTTATTGTTTGATTAAATGCCCCTATTCTGCTTCTGTTAAGCCTGCTTGCTTGCACCATGAGCTTTGTGCCACTAGATGGCCACCAGGCATGTATAAAAGGCAAGCCCTGTCTTTGTCCAGGGCTCAGCCCTTTGGATGCAAATCCACTGCACAGGTGTGCACCTTAATAAAATCCTCCAGTTTCACCTACTGGGTCACTCCTGCCTCCCATTTTCTGCAACAAAACCATATATAAAATAAAATTCTATATTAAATGTAAATATACAAATATAGAAATCTGTACTATCATAATGATGATGCATAAAACCCCTAAAATTCTTCTGTAGAATATTTAAAACAGAATACAATCTGCATACATATGTTAATAAATACACAATATAAAATAATTTTTATTTGTTTATTTTATTTTGAGATGGAGTATCACACTTGTTGCCCAGGCTGGAGTGCAATGGTGCAATCTCGGCTCACTGCAACCTCTGCCTCCTGGATTCAAGTGATTCTCCTGCCTCAGCCTCCCGAGTAGCTGAGATTATAGGCATGCACCACCATAACTGGCTAATTTTGTATTCGTTAGTAGAGATGGGGTTTCTCCATGTTGATCAGGCTGGTCTCAAACTCCTGACCTCAGGTGATCCACCCACCTCAGCCTCCCAAAGTGTTGGGATTACAGGCATGAGCCACTGCACCCAGCCTAAAAATTTTTAATATTATTAACAAACTGAAAAATACAGAGGTATAATTTTATATTCAATTGAAGTTGTCACAAAATTAAAATATATTGTTTGAATTTTAAGATGTTTAATGTAAACTCCATTTTTTTGAGATAATATGGTTTGGCTGTGTCCCAACCAAAGTTTCATCTTTAATTCCCACATGTTGTGGGAGGGATGTGATGGAAGGTAATTGAATCAAGGAGGCAGGTATTTCCTGTACTGTTCTCATGATAGTGAATAAGTCTCATGAAATCTGACAGCTTTACAAAGCAGTTTTTCTGCACAAGCTCTCTCTCTCTTATCTGCCACCATGTGAGACATGCCTTTCACCTTCCATCATAACTGTGAGGTCTCCTCAGTCACATGAAACTGTAAGTCCAATAAATTTCTTTCTTTAGTAATTTGCCCAGGGTAAGGTACGTCTTTATCAATAGCATGAAAACACACTAATAGACAACATGATTATAAAGATAACATTTAAATAAACTATGCAAAACAAAATTAGAAAAATAATTGAAGCACATCACTACACAATTGAAATAAAATTTAAGGCAATAAAACAGTAAATAAGAAAAAGCATACCACTCAGGAACACATAAAACAGTAACAGTAAAACCAGTAACTTCATTTTTAAGAAGTAGTTTTAAATATAAATTAATTAAATTACTTAATAAAAAAGAAATGTAACCTCAGGACTTTGGGAGGTTAAGGTGGGCTGATCACTGGATCTCAGAAGATTGACAACAGCCTTGACAATGTGGCAAAACTCTGTCTCAACCAAAAATACACAAAAAACTGGCTGGGCGTGATGCTACACACTTATAACCCAGCTACCTGAGAGGCTGAAATGAGAAAATCTTCTGAGTTTGGTAAGTTAAGGCTGCAGTGAGCCATGATCACAACACTGCAAACCAGTCTGGTTGACAGAGTGAGGCCCTATCTCAAAAATAAATGAATAAACAAGTAGATAAATGAAATTATAAAAAGAAAACATAAAATGCTTTACTGGCTTAAGAAAAAAGCTAAGAGTATGTTGCCTACAAGGGAATCATTTTAGCACTAAGTCAAATAGGTTGAAAACCCCAGAGTGAAAAAAAACCAAACTACATTTTATGAAAATAGTAACTACAACTGGGTAGGTATTAGACATAATATGTTTTAAGTCAAGTGCTAACATGAGATAAACATTGATATTATATATTCATAAAATAGGTTGATTTACCATAAATCTGTAACTATTATATCTATCTCCCTAGCTGTATGTATATGTATATATAACATAAGGGCTCCAAAATATATAAAGCAGGCCGGGCGCGATGGCTCACGCCTGTAATCCAAGTACTTCGGGAGGCCAAGGCAGGCGGATCACCTGAGGTCAGGAGTTTGAGACCAGCCTGGCCAACATGGCGAAACCCCGTCTCTACTAAAAATACAAAAATCAGTCGGGCGTGGTGGCAAGCGCCTATAATCCCAGCTACTTGGGAGGCTGAGGCGAGAGAATTGCTTGAACCTGGAAGGTGGTGGTTGCAGTGAGCCGAGATCGCGCCACTGCACTCCAGCCTGGGTGACAGAGCGAGACTCTGTCTCAAAAAAAAGAAGAAAAAAAAAAAATATATATATATATAGAGAGAGAGAGAGAGAGAGAGAGCGCAAATATTAACAAAATTAAAACAAGAAATACATAACAACATAATTGTAGACATCAAGACCCCAGTTTTAATAACAGAAAATTCAGATTAAAAAATCAATAAGAAAACAAAACCTAGACAACATTATAGACTGTATTAATCATTTTACATATAGAAGAATACCTGAGAGTGGATAATTTATAAAGAAATAAAGACTATATGGCTCACAATCCAGCAGACTGTACAAAAAATGTGTGCCAGCATCTGCTTCTGGTGAGTGTCTCAGCAAGCTTACAATCATGGTTGAAGGCAAAGACCTTGAAGACATATTTGATACAATAGAATATTATTCAGTCACATTTAAAGATACACTTTGAGGATATTATGTCAACTGAAATAAGCCAGTAATGAAATCATAGATATTATGTACATGTCACATAATAACAGACAGAGCAAGTATGAGATGAAGGAGCCAGGTTCTTCTAATAAATCTGTTTTCATTTGAATTAATGGAGTGTAAACATTTTGATTACCAAGAGGATGGTGCCAAGCTATTTATGAAGACTTTGCCCCCATGACCCAAACACCTCCCACCAGGTCCCACATCCAACATTAAGGATTACATTGCAGCATAAGGTTTGGAGAACATGAACATCAAAACCATATTACAGACCAACTAGGCTTAACAGATGAGTACAAAACTTTCCAGTCAAAAGCAAGAGAATACACAATATTCTTATTTGCACCTGGCATATTCTGTTAGGACATATACTAAATTTTATTAAATTTAAGAATGCCAGCTAGGTGGTGTAGCTCATGCCTATAATCCCAACACTTAGAGACCAAGGTGGGAGGATTACTTGGAGTTAAAAGTTTGAGGCCAGCCTGGGCAACATAGTGAGACTCCATCCTTACAAATAATCAAAGAATTGGCCGGGCGCGGTGGCTCAAGCCTGTAATCCCAGCACTTTGGGAGGCCGAGACGGGCGGATCACGAGGTCAGGAGATCGAGACCATCCTGGCTAACACAATGAAACCCCGTCTCCACTAAAAATACAAAAAAATTAGCCGGGCGTGGTGGCGGCGCCTGTAGTCCCAGCTACTCCGGAGGCTGAGGCAGGAGAATGGCGGGAACCCGGGAGGCGGAGCTTGCAGTGAGCCGAGATCGGGCCACTGCACTCCAGCCTGGGCGACAGAGCGAGACTCCACCTCAAAAAAAAAAAAAAAAACAAATAATCAAAGAATTATTGAGACATGGTACTTCATGTTTGTAGTCCCAATTACATGAGACACTGAGGTGGAAAGATCACTTGAACCCAGTAGGTTGGGGCTGCAATGAGACAAAATCATGGCAGTACACTCTGGTCTGGTTGACAGAGTAAGATCCTGTCTCCAAACAAAAACAACAAATACAACAACAAATAAATTTAAGACCAAAATTACACACTTTGTGTTTTCTGACCAAAACTGAATTAAACTAGAAATTAAAAGTAAAACTAAAAAAAATCCAAAAATATATGAAAATAAAACACACTCCTCAACATATGTTTGCTCAGGAATCAAAAAATAATAATTTTTCAAAGATGTTAATACAACTTACAGTGCTAAACAAATTCAATATAATATTCATAAAAACCCCAATAGCAGTTTTTTAAAGAAATATTGTTTAAAATGTTAAAATTTTATTATGACCTATAGCCAAACACCCATGAAAAAGAACAAAGGTGCATTATAATTTCTGAATTTGAAACATATTAAAAGCAACAATAACAAACACAGTGTGGTACTGACACAAAGACAGATAAACAGACGAAAGAACAGAATAGAGAGCCCAGAAATGAACCCTTCTGAATATGGCCAAATAATCTCCCACAAAATTGACATGAGCACACAATAGAAAAAAGATAATCTTTTCACAAAATTATTTTAAAAACTGAATATCCATACTGATAAAGTTCAATTATTTCCTGAAACCATAAGTGAAAAATCTTTTAATCAGCCATAAGAAGATAAGTTCTTTTTGTTTTCTTTTTTCTTCTGAGATGGAGCCTTGCTCTATTGCCCAGGCTGGAATGCAGTGGCATGGCCTCAGCTCACTGCAACCTCTGCCTTCTGGATTCAACCAATTCTCCTGCCTCGAGCCTGCCACCATGCCTAGCCAATTTTTATATTTTTAGTAGAGATGGGGTTTCACCATATTGGACGGGCTGGCACGGTGGCTCACACCTGTAATCCCAGCATGTTGGGAGGCCAAGTTGGGCAGATCATAAGGTCAGGAGTTCAAGACCAGACTGACAAACATGGTGAAACCCTGTCTCTACTAAAAATACAAAAATTAGCTGGGTGTGGCAGCATGTGCCTGTAATCCCAGCTATGCAGGAAAATCGCTTGAATCTGGGAGGCAGAGGTTGCAATAAGCTGAGATCATGCTACTGCATTCCAGCCTGGGCAACAGAGTGAGACTCTGTCTCAAAAAAAAAAAAAAAAAGAAAGAAACCCATGATGACTGTCGGTAGAAAACAAGGAAACAAGGAGGCACCCATTATTTTATGTTATAAATGTACTTCTTATAATTAAAAATAAAATTATTATCACATACAGCAATTCCATTTATTAATCTGTATCTAAAATATGCAACATAGGACCTTCAAGACATATTTGATACAATGGAATATTATTCAACCTTTAAGAAAAGTCTTGTCACATTTAAAGATACACTTTGAGAATATTATGTCAGCTGAAATAAGCCAGTAATGAAATCATAGATATTATGATTTCACTTATGTAAGATATATAAAACAGTCACACTCATAAAAACAGAAAGTGGAAGGGTGTTTGTTAAGGGCTGGAGAGAGCATAAAATGAGTAAATGTTATTTAATGGATAGTGAGTCTTAGTTTTACAAGATATAAAATTTCTAGAAGTCTTTTGCAAAACAATGTGAATACAGTTAAGATAGTTGAAATATACAACTCTTTTTTTTTTTTTTTTTTTGAGACAGGGTCTCAATCTGTCACCCAAGCTTGAGTGCATGGCACAATTATGGCTCACTGCAGCCTTACACTCCCAGGCTCAAGTAACCCTGCCCCTCAATCTCTCAAGTAGCTCAGACCACAGGTACACACAACCCTGCCTGGCTATTTCTTAGAAAGAAAAATGTTTGTAGAGAGGGTGTCTCCACATTTTGCCCAGGCTGGTCTCAATCTTTTGGGCTCAAGCAATCCTGTCCTGGCCTCTCAAAATCCTGGTTTTACAGATGTGAGCCACCACCATGCCTGGCCCTGACATGTGCATTTAAACAGATTTAAGAAGCTAAATTATATGTTATGTGTTTTTACAACAATTACTTCTTAAAAAACTGAAAAAAAAATACCAAATTATAAATCTTCTAAAAAATTACCTCCAAATCACAAAGTGTTTGTCTCACACAAAGGAAATACGTATTCATCATTAAACACATGGCGAAAATGAGGCTATTTCCAAGGCTACTCACTTAGACAAGATAAAACCAACATTGAAAATGAGCTAAGAGGTCGGGCACAGTGGCTAATGCCTACAATCCCAGCACTTTGAGAGGCTGAGGTGGGCAGATCACCTGAGGTCAGGAATCCGAGACCAGCCTGACCAAGATGGAGAAACCCCGCCTCTAATAAAGAAAAATAAAGAAAATTTGCGGGGTGTGGTGGCACATGGTTGTAATCCCAGCTACTTGGGAGGCTGAGGCGGGAGAATTGTTTGAACCCTGGAGGCAGAGGTTGCAGTGAGGCGAGATAGTGCATTGCACTCCAGCCTCAGCAACAACAGCAAAACCCCATCTCAAAAAAAAAAAAAAAAAAAAGAAAAAAAAAAAAGAGAAAAAGAGAATGAGCTAAGAAAGAATATATGCAAGATAAGCTATAACAAAAATTGGGGTCACATTTGCAGATATAAACACACAAATATATATAATCTGATTGTGACAGACATATGGCTCATTTATCTTTTAATTAAACCCCACATTAATTTAAAGTATACAAACAGAATTGCCAATTGTCTAAAATTATAATACATAAATAAAACTAAAAACAATAAACTGATAGTAAGAAATTTACAGTAAAAAAGACAATTATAGTACTACAAGACAATAATAAATGTTTACTCATAAAATCTAGTTGGCAACATCAATGTACATTAACAAATAATTTGTCTAGATGACTGCAATGTTTGGCTGTAACTGTGCATTCCTGGAAGGCAGGCATTTTAAATTACTGGTATCTATTGTAAGGTAATAAAATTTCAGAGAAAATGAATTACAATCATAAACAGGAGATGCTAATGAAAAACTTTTAATAGATAAGCATTTAAAAGAAACTAGTGTCAATTTTTGTTTTAAATATTTGCTTTTACCCAAAATAAAACTACTGTAATCCAAATATAGAAGTAAACAACACCTTACATTGTGAAATTATACATATATTTAGCAGAATAGGGTTAGAGCCTCATATACAAAACAAATATTTGGGGAATAAACTATGCTATTATTTAGATATAGGCTGACAAAAGTAGTTGAAAATTTTATAATTCCTTTTTGCCTGCCTGCATACTAATTATCTAATTTAATTCAGGCACAACATGTAAATTCTAGTATATTGCCCTAAATGTCTGAATCTAAAATTACAGACAAATTTGAAGTAGAAAATAGAAAGTAAAAATTTATATAGAGAGTGACATTAATAAGACTAAAAAAAAAAAAAAAAAAAAAAAAGGGCACCCTATTTGCTTATCCCCTGACAGCAAGAAAATTTGTCAGCCATTCCTAACGAAAATGCCTTTTTGAGAGAACCACGCATCATGGTTTACACCGATAATGACAGTTACATGATACATTAACGAATTGCTTGCAGTCAAAATATTAAGACATGCCTGGGTTATGTAATAAGACCACATCTCAAAAATAAGTGCCTTTGGCCAGGCACAGTGGCTCACACCTATAATCCCTCACACCTGTGATCCAAGGTGGGTGGATCACCTGAGGCTAAAAGTTCAAGACCAGCCTAGCCAACCTGGTGAAACTCCATCTCTACTAAAAACACAAAATTTAGCTGGGTGTGGTGGCCGCACCTGTAATCCCAGCTACTCGGGAGGCTGAGGCAGAAGAATCACTTGAACCCGGGAGGCGAAGGTTGCAGTGAGTCAAGATCGCGCCATTGCACTCCAGTCTGTGTGACAGAGCGAGACTCCGTCTCAAAGAAGAAGAAGAAAAAAAAAGTGCCTTTAAGAGAGTTCTGAGATCTAGGAAGGGAGTTGTGTTCTGCCAAAGCCCAAGATTGAAGTAATTCTGTTTAGAAGGCAGGCCCTCATTCAGGTGGCAAACTACAGGAATACTGTTTTTGGCTACAGACAAGAAAATGTTCCACCTAACTTGGTTCCAGTGAGAATTTTGAACTTACTCTGTAACCATCCCAAACTCTTCCCAGCCACAGTCTGGGGGAGGTCCTGCCCTTCCAGAGGCCTAGAGGAAGACACCCATTTACAGCCATGCTGGCAGGCCTGCAGACCTTGGCCTTTACTGTGGTCCCTGAGGCAGTTTCATGATTCATTTCCAGGTCCCTGAGCCACAGTTCATGGCCGGTTCTGCCTATGTAGAAACCCAAAGTGACCTGGGAAAATTCTCTCTTGTAGTCAGTGAAAGCCATGCTCACCCACATCCTGATATAAAGTCCACCATATGCAGACCCGACTGCAGAAACCTGCCCCTGGGTCTGCAATGCACAGCAAAGTCCTGAAAGATATTCACTCTATCCAAAAATTAACTGTCCAAAATTTAAATGTGAACTACAATTATCCAAGCCCCTTTTAACAAGACAACTAAAGGTGGACCCTTGTGCAAACCCAGCAGCCTTAAGACCAAGCTGCACCCCTTCTTCACTACAAACCCAGAGGGCATTCTATCACATTGGGGGCCAAACAAAAATTTACTTTTACTTTCTGAAACCAGTTTATAAAATCTTGAAGAGGTGTTTGCTCCTTTAAATTTACAGACCCCATTGCAAAACAACTGTTTCTTATTGTCAATGCTTCTATTTTAACATAGCACTGAAAGTATGTGGAAGAAATAGTCAAAAGAAAAATTTAAAGTCATTGAAATTGAAGACCAAAAGTAAAACGTTGCTCTTGGTAGATCATGTAATCTTATATCAAAAAAACATACGCAGTACATTAAAACCTGTTTAAACTAAAAATATAAAATTAACACACAAATCCAAGTTATGGTTTCATATACTTTAAACAAATGGTCTGATAAAATAGAGAAAAAAAATCTTATTTACAATAGCAATGAAATAATTAATTTTAGAACAAATTTAAACATGGAGCTTGTAAATCTTTTAAGTAAAAGATAAATCAATGAAAAAAAGTAGACAGGACACAAATAAATTTAAAAATATTTCTACTGAAAGAATAAGTATTGTGAAACAGCTATATTATCCAAAGTGATCTCTAGATTCAATAAACTCCCTGTCATAATTCCAGTGTTTTTTTTCACAGTAATGACAAACACAATCCTAAAATATACATGAAACTACAATAAACTTTGAATAGCCAAAGCAATCTTAAGAAAAAAGAACAAAGCAGAAAGACATCATACTTTATAATTTCAAACTATATTTCAAAACTATGGTAATGAAAACAGGATGAAATGTGCAGAAAAAATGAACAAGAAAACCAATGAAACAGAAACCACCACTCTCATGCATTTCAGACGTGATGTAAAAAGAGAACTTAAAAATAGTTTAACATAGAGTATCTCAAAATTATGGAGATATCTCTCTGTCCACATAAACAAGGAAAAAAAAAGTCAGATTGTACACTCTTTTTGTATGTCACGAACAGTACTTTAGCTGTCACTGTAAATTTGAAAGAAGAACATTGAAAGGAAATTAGAATTCTTAGAAATTTTATAAACATAAGACAGAAGATGCCCCTATGTGAGAGTATAATTTTTAAAAATTTTCAGGCTTTCCAGAAACTATTTCCTTTTGAACACAGCTTCCCAAATCACTTTAAGGACTTGCTTTCTTCTTGACTTGGACCCCTCATCCATGTCATCTGTTGTATTCACTCTCACCTACCTGGGGGTTCATCCACCATCTCATGTCACTTCATATTCCAGGACTCTTTTCCTTGCTCCAGAGAGGTGATCAGGTCGGGCTTAGAGACAGCAATACCTGTTTTATTAAAAATAACTAACATGAATCTTACTCATATTCTCCAATTACCAACTTAGTAATGTGCTCAGTAAAGAGGATATAATAGAATATTCTAATAAATTTATCCCAATATACTAATTTATAACAGAAATGTTTAAATATTTAGAAAATACTTTTATTGGTCGGGTACGGTGGCTCACACCTGTAATCCCAGCACTTTGGGAGGCCAAGGCAGGTGGATCATGAGGACAGGAGTTCGAGACCAGCCTGTCCAAGATCGTGAAACCCTGTCTCTACTAAAAATACAAAAATTAGCTGGGCATGGTGGCAGGCGCCTGTAAGCCCAGCCTACTCAGTAGGCTGACGCAGGAGAATCGCTTGAACCTGGGAGGTGGAGGTTGCAGTGAGCTGAGATCATGCCATTGTACCCTAGCCTGGGTGACAGAGCAAGACTCCATCTCAAAAAAAAAAAAAAAAGAAAAAGAAAAAAAGAAAATAATTTAATTTTGTAGGTTCTTAATTTCACTGCCTGGTACGACTGAATTAAAAATTGCTGATGACAATTAGATTTTAAGGCCTGAGTAACAATGTTTTATGCAACTAAACTTCTGAAATTACCAATAATCTAAAGTGAAGGACACAGATCAGCTCAGGAATATGGAAAGTTCAAGTCAAGATGAAACCTCTTGAAGAAATTCTTTTCTAAACAGACAAATCCCCAGGATTTTCTTGAAAACAGAAATTTGAAAGCATAAATTACCAGAAAACATTCTACAAAAGAGAAATGAAACCTTTAGTTTATATAAGGAATTTTGTATTAAAGTTATCCTCACCCAGGAAGGCCAGGTTTTCATCCCATTCCTCTATAAATTCTGCTGTGCAGTGTCCAGGCACTGCTACTCCTCCAAAGAGAATTCTATGGCCACAACTGTAAATGTCAACAGTCCCTGGAAAAGACACACAAACACACATACTTACAAAGTGGCTATTGGCAGAATTTTCCATTTGACTCAAGGTAAAATCAGAAAGTGAATAGAACTGATTCTAACTTATAAGAGGGACTGAAATTATCCAATAAAATAATTGTCAAAACACAAATGTTTTCTAATATATTCTCTAACTCTGAGAAAAGAGAGTGGCATAATATCCACAAAATCAGTGTGTATATGATACTTGTCTGGATGATGAAGTATAAAATTGAGGGCATAAACACTAACATGTACATTTTTGGGGGACTATATTTACATAATACAGAATGAGTTGTGTATGTTTTTCAGATGAAAAAGACATAGCTGTTTACATTTTTCAGACAAAATAGACATGTTGACTTAGAAGGTAACACTTGAATTTTAATGTGTATAATAAACCAGACATCTTGTTAATGCAGATTATTGTTTCAGGAGATCTGAAATAAAGTCTAAGTTACGGAATCTTTACCAAGTTTACCAGTAATGCCAATGTTTTGGCCCCAAAAGATCATTTTGTCAAACATCCAGTAAGTGGAAGAGTCTGTGTCTTTTTCAGTTTTTCTGTCCTGTAAACAAAGATGAGAGCTTTCATTTACCAAAGAAAGATAAACACAAAGAAAACCTCAAAAACAGGGCAGCTGCCAGATTAAATGTGATGGTTTATGGACATCAGCTGCATAAAGATACTTAATGATGAAAAGAAAAAAGAAAACTCTATAGCGAAAAAATCTGTAAGAGAGCTTACTAAGCAAGTGAGTTATTAACATCAAATGCACTAGGACAAGTTTTTATAGTGTGCTGATGCACCTAGAAGGACACAGCATCACTACTGAGATATTGCCCCCACTAAAGCCAGTTACAGTCTGAATTTAACTGTAAGAAAACATCAGTTGTATGGAAAGTTAAAGATACAGATATCTTCCATGTTCTACAATTTTTAATAGTGACTTTAAGTAGTCTTTCTTTAGCAACCAAATAAACAGGTATCTCCTGGTAATTGTTGTTTGTTTTTTGTTTTTGTTTTTGTTTTTTTGAGACTCAGTCTCACTCTGTCGCCCAGGTTGTAGTGCAATGGTGCGATCTCGGCTCACTGAAACCTCTGCCTCCAAGGTTCCAGTGATTCTCCTGCCTCAGCCTCCCGAGTAGCTGGGACTACTAGCGCATGCCACCACGCCTGGCTAATTTTTTGTATTTCTAGTAGGGATGGGGTTTCACCATGTTCACCAGGACGGTCTCAATCCTGTCCTTGTGATCCATCCGCCTCAGCCTCCCAAAGTGTTGGGATTACAGGCGTGAGCCAAATTGCCCAGCCACTTCTTTCAGAACTTTCTGGGTAATAAATGCCATTCTGTTTAAATGAGCATTTTCTTAATCGTGTAATGCCTCAAAACAATAAAGAACACAGAAAAAACCTCAACATTACATGTTCTCCATCTTTACTAGGAACCCCAGATTTTCCCCCAAAGAAATATAGAGTATCATTGCTGGATGCTGTGGCTCATGCCTATAATCCCAGCACTTTGGGAGGTTGAGGCAGGTGGATCACGTGGTCAGGAGTTTGAGACTAGCCTGACCAACATGGTAAAACCCCGTCTCTACTAAAAATACAAAAATTAGCTGAGTGTGATGATGTGTGCTTATAATCCCAGCTACTCCGGAAGCTGAGGCAGGAGAATTGCTTGAATCTGGGATGTGGAGGCTGCAGTGAGCCGAGATCCTGCCACTGCACTCCAGCCGGGATGACAGAGTGAGATTCCGTCTCAGAAAGAAAGGAGAGGGGAGGGGAGGGAAGGGAAGGGGAGGGGGGACGGGAGAGGAGGGGAGAGGAGGGGAGGGGAGGGGAGGGGAGGGGAGGGGAGGGGAGGGGAGGGGAGGGGAGGGATACTGAGTATCCACAGCTATCCATGTTCAACAGCCAGTCAACATTTTTAATATTGCAGATCACAAATTCATGGTGAGAATTCTGCATGGCATATAAGAAGCCGTGATGTAGAGAAGGCTGTGATATATGGAAACAAAGGAGACCCTCGACTATCATAAGCATTTGTAAAAGTAGTTAAGAAAAACTCATTAGGGAGAAAAAACACAAGTATAGAAGTAAAGATTTGCAAGTACTAAGCACATGGCAATCCAGGAGGCAGAGTGGACACAGCTCTTGATGTCAGAAATGTTTAGCTGAAGAAAAGTCATTTTTTCTGTCTCCTCCTCCTCTAGAATTATTTCTCAGATGACACTTTCTGGACTAATTATATCTGCCTTTAAAAATTTGAGCACCATATGTTCATCTTTTACCACAACACCCAAAGGCAGAAAGCCCAAGACAGAAAAACTCTACCCATTTCTGTCCTTTATAACAGAAAAGATTTAGGAACAATGAGCTGCTCCACAGAGATAAAAAATGTAAGTTTATCTGCAGCCAGGCGCAGTGGCTCATGCCTGTAATCCCGCACTTTGGGAGGCTGAGGTGGGTGGATCACTTGAGGTCGGGAGTTCAAGACCAGCCTGACCAACATGAAGAAACTCCATCTCTACTAAAACTACAAAATTAGCAGGACGTGGTGGCTCATGCCTGTAATCCCAGCTACTCAGGAGGCTGAGGGAAGAGAAGAGAATCACTTGAACCCGGGAGGTGGAGGTTGCAGTGAGCCAAGACTGCACTATTGCACTCCAGCCTGGGCAACAAGAGTGAAACTTCATCTTTAAAAAAAAAGAAAAAAGTGTGCGTGTATATATATAATATATATATTTTATTTTTTGGTCCTCAGGTTCTCTCCTCTGCTACAGACACTAGCAATTTCTGCTACAGTAATAGAAATATTGGCCACACTGTCCTGTCCTTACCAAACCCAAACAGAACAGGTTCCTGGACCACCCTTTAGTGCAAAGGCAGCACTTAACTCTCATAAATGTATCTTGAACTCGTCATACTTGATTCTGGCACCTTAGAGTCACATGAGGCACTTAATGAAAACAAATAGATGCTTTCACCGAGAACACTAAACAAATTGTGAAAAGGGTACAAGAGAGTTCTGCAAATTGGCCATGTGATTTTAATTAGAAGCCTGCCCTTATAACCACTTACCTAAGCACTGCTACTCAAGCTTTAATGAGCTTATACATCACTTTGTAAATTTGGCCCCACTCTATGTAGTATGATTCTTCAGGTTTGGAAAGGGTCCATAAATGGGTGTTTTAATTTTTTTTTTTTTTTTTTTAAGACGGAGTCTCGCTCTGTCGCCCAGGAAATGGGTGTTTTAAAGAAGTCCCGCCGGGCGCGGTGGCTCAAGCCTGTAATCCCAGCACTTTGGGAGGCCGAGACGGGCGGATCACGAGGTCGAGACCATCCTGGCTAACACGGTGAAACCCCGTCTCTACTAAAAAATACAAAAAACTAGCCGGGCGCGGTGGCGGGCGCCTGTAGTCCCAACTACTCGGGAGGCTGAGGCAGGAGAATGGCGTGAACCCGGGAGGCGGAGCTTGCAGTGAGCTGAGATCCGGCCACTGCACTCCAGCCTGGGCGGCAGAGCGAGACTCCGTCTCAAAAAAAAATAAAAAAATAAAAAAAAATAAAGAAGTCCCCTGTCAGTGCTGATGTCACTCTCTCTGGGCTCATTATTAGCATTGGCCCAAAAGCCAGCAGGAGAGACTCAGGGTGATTCTAAAAAGAAAATGAAACTATCCTGGTGGAGCTCCAGAACCTGGATCACCTGTCCTGATTAGCTAGCTTTTGGGCATGTAGAAAAATGAGGCATGGCACAGAGTCCCTTATATTCAGCAGTCTTGTCACAACACAAATACTTTTGATACAAATGAAGACAACCATTCTTTATCTTAAAGTATTATATTATTTGCTGGCTCTTTAAAGTTTATAGAGAAAACAGAAAGCAGCAATTTCTGAGTAAGTCTGCATTTAGAAAACAACATGTGCACATGTACTAATGCAATGTTTATTAAGCAGGTACCGTGTGCTCAATAAGAGGTTACAGAGCACTGATAACCCATTATTTAATTCTGATAAAACCTGTGAGTTTATACTAAGTGTTCAATAATTCCAAGGATTTAGAATAAGAACCCAGCATTTTTATTTCTTTTGTTTATCTGTCACTGATAGACAGATGAGCGGGATACAGATAGAAAGAGTTTAATGTAATTTAGATGAATTTTTGTTGTGTTTATATTTATTATTTTGTGATTTGTGAATCAATTACTATATCTGCAGGGACAGAAAACAAGTTGCTAAATGTAATGTCTCTGCAAACAATGGTTTCAATAAAAAATTTAAAAATTAAGACCATATAACTCATATTTCATATTTTCCATTTATCTGCTTTTGGGTTTCAGGAAATCATGAGCATCAACCCTAAAAAAGCAACAGGATTCATCACCCAAAACTCTGATCTCTTCTAGTTAGTTCTGGGAGGCACGACTCCGGAGTATGGCCACACCTAAATAAGGTCTTCAAAAAGGGTGAATCTGATCAGGGCTGGGGCAAGGTGTAGAACTAATGTAAAATTCTGTTCTTTATGCCACTGGGGAGTATTTTCAGTTGTTTCATTTTTTAAGTGTACCAAAAAAAAACAAAAACTTAAATCTCAGAGTTTATATAATTTTTAATCTTTTTAAACCCCACTGCCCTCTCAAGGGTATATCACATACTAATAAGCAGTTTAAACAAAACTCTTAAGGTTTTCTAAAATAATTTTTAGAAGATAAGTATTCTTAGCAAGCTAAAAAATACAAATAATAACTCTTTTGTTTATAAATATATGTTCAGGTGTAGACATCAGAAGTCTCAACAATATAAAGAAAATGGTGCAAATAAATCCCATATCTTTGCACACATCTACTTATTGTACCCACCATATGATGCATAATTATACCACTTATCCAGTTGATAGTCAAGACTAAAAGTTCTTGCATGGTAGGGACCATGACTGCTTTATCTATTTTTCTAATGACTATATGAAATGGAATCAATTTGTTTATCTGTTTGAGTCTCCAGATCGCCTCCTTGTTTTTCACCCAAGTACCAGGGAACCAGAGAAACTCTCATCTTTGGGTACCAGCCAAAGACATCTCTTGTATGGTGGGAGGAACAAATACCAGATGACTCATTTCTTTTACATTAAGACAGAAGCAAAATTAACCACTCTTGTCAGCCTGACACAATTCTGTTCTGGAGATTCTCAAATGTCTCAGATGCCTAGGTGATTATGAGAGCACTTCCAGTGACCCTGGGCTGATGGCCCAATAATAAGCCAGCAGGAGAGACTCAGGCTGATTCTAAAAAGAAAATGAAACTATCCTGGTGGAGCTCCAGAACCTGGATCACCTGTCCTGATTAGCTAGCTTTTGGGCATGTAGAAGGACAATAACACCCCGGTATCACATTTTCCAGGTAGCTATAGTTGTGCTCAGGGCTCTGGCTACTTTGTGGCCTTGATCTCTCACTCCTAAGATGCTTGTTTACACTTAGAGATTCTGTCATCAGATTCTATTTACACCTGTAGCCTCTCACATAAAGATAGCGATGTGAAAAGGTCAAAGAGCCACACTCTCAAAGGAGGGATCTGAAATGTCTATGTTGACATCTCACAATGCAGAAAATGCCTCCTGCTGGCTTTCTGTACATTCTCAATCTAAAGTCTGGCCCTGTTTTGTAAATTCCAGGCAGAGGCCAGACCTTATTTGCAGATTCCAGATAAAATCAACATCACTCTACATTTTTGGCTGTTACAGCGAGTACAATCAAAGAAGAAATCTACTCAGAGGCTGCTCTAGAAAATTCTAAATAATATTTCACCTAAAAAAAAGCTGACACAACATGAATATAAGTAGACAGTTTATTGGGGCCAAACTTAAGCACTGTAACTTGAGAAGAAATATTCAAGATGCCTGGAATCTACACTTTGATTAGCAGCAATTACAAGTGGATTTGTGAAGGTAAAAAAAGAAGAGAGACAGAGAGAGAGGTGATACAAACTAGTTTGTGAGAAATTCTTCTTTGTTTAAATAAATAACTTATTATTAGTTTAACTTATACCTACTTTTGGCAATAGTGAACAGCTTCAAGAGATGAATACATCGTTGAAAGTAAGGAGAAAGACATAATTGTGCTCTTATTTTAATGTCTAAGTTTTATAAGTAAAAAGACTTGCAGACAGGCACAGTGGCTCACGCCTGTAATCCCAACATTTTAGGAGGCCAACAAGATAGGATCATGAAGTCAAGAGATGGAGACCATACTGGCCAACATGATGAAGTCCAGTGTCTACTGAAAAAAGTAATACAAAATTAGCCAGGTGTGGTGGCACATGCCTGTACTCCCAGCTACTCAGGAGGCTGAGGCAGGAGAATAGCTTGAACCTGGGAGGAGGAGGAGGTTGCAGTGAGCCAAGATCATGCCACTGCACTCCAGCCTGGTGACAGAGCAAGACTCCATCCCCACTCCCACCCCACCCCCCCAAAAAAAACTTGCATTTCTCAAATGAAACTTTTGTTTTGTTTTGTTTTTTAATTTCTAGACCTAGATTTAGAATTTGGAGTTTCAGATTTAGGTCCTAGATGGGTGGAGTAGCAGTAGGTGTTACCTGCAATTGTGAGCATTTTAGTAAGAGGAAGGAAAGAGAAGTGGACATTCTCATGTCTCCATGTCTACGCAATGCACACTTGTTACACTGATTGGGTTTCTGGGCTCCATGGTCTCTGAATCAGTTTCAGGTCTGAAGATACAAGAGTCATTGAAAGAAGTAAAATGGTTAATATCTGCCCTATAAAGTTTGTAGAAATCTAGCCCAGGCGAGGTGCCTCACACCTGTAATCCCAGCACCTTGGGAGGCTAAGGTGGGTGGATCACCTGAGGTCAGGAGTTCGAGACCAGCCTGACCAACATGGAAAACCCCTGTCTCTACTAAAAATACAAAATTACCCAGGCATGGTAGTGCATGCCTGTAATCCCAGCTACTCGGGAGGCTGAGGCAGGAGAATCACTTAAACCCAGGAGGTGGAGGTTGCAGTGAGCTGAGATTGTGCCACTGCACTCCAGCCTGGGCAACAAGAGCGAAATTCCATCTAAGAAAAAAAAAAAAAAGGTTTGTAGAAATCTGCTCTAGCCTCTCTAGAAGTGACTGTGGAGGACTATAGATACCAAATAGGCAGAGACACAATTCTGCCTGCATATTTAGGTGACAGCATGCATTTTACAGCATAATTGTGAGAAGCCTGAGAGGGAAAGTCCCCTCTAGAGTAAAGCTTGGTTGGCACCTTATTTGTATATATTATGTCTGGTAATTCTAGGAAATATAGTTTAAAAAAAAAATCCTCTTCAGCCCCAGAGAAACCACGATAATAGCAAAGAAAGAGGCTGGGCATGGTGGCTTACACCTGTAATCCCAGCACTTTGGGAGGCTGAGGAGGGTCGATCATGAGATCAGGAAATAGAGACCATCCTGGCTAACACGGTGAAACCCCATCTCTACTAAAATAAAAAAAATAAAAAATAAAAAAAAAAGCCGGGCGTGGTGGCATACGCCTGTAGTCCCACCTACTTGGCAGACTGAGGCAGGAAAATCACTTGAACCTGACAGGCAGAGGTTGCAAAGAGCCGAGGTTGTACCACTGCACTTCAGCCTGGGTGACACAGCAAGACTCTGTCTCAAAAAAAAAAAAAAAAAAAGAAAAGGAAAGAAAAAGAAAGAAAACTCTTTCATTACACAATTAAATCTCAATGTCACATATATTATAGTCAGTCTGCTTAAGAGATTGAAAAGACATAAAGATGGTTATCAAAAATAGTTCACAAGTAGAAGAATTTACAGCACCATGTCATACACAGTTCATCCTAAATTCCCCTGGTCATTGGGGAGGTCATCCATGTATGCTAATTGGTTATATTCAATGACAAAATAAGCTTTTCACATGTTCATGACAGAAGATAGTTCTGCAACTTGAAGCCAGCTGCCTGCTGAAGGTAGACTTTCACGCTTATACAAAAGTGGTTGAATAGGGTGCTATCTTTTTGGCTACCTGCATTTTAAAGCAGTGCCTCTCTCCTCCCTGAGGACGGGGTTACAGTACTCTGGTTTCCCCTCTTCTGGTGGCCAGCGTCCTCTTTTGTTTCCTACCCTCTGCCACTGTGGTACAGCCCACAGCACAGGGCTCACAGCTAGCAGCTCACATTATAGGTGAACGCCAATTGCTATAGCAGCACTTTAGTGTCACATCAAAGAGTAAAGCCTGAACTGCAGGAAGAGAGCCTCCCTGGGTAGAACTGCACCTTCACAATAATGGAAATGAGAGCATTATTTAAGCCACAGTTTCTATTTATAATGGTGACATGGAAAATAAACTGCTGGATTTCTAGCATGCATCCAGATAGAGATAGCTCCAAGAGTTCTCACTGTAATAGCCGCGTCTTTCACAGACATTATGGGATACTAATAGGGCTTCTAAAACAGATACACAAAGCATTCTAAAGAAAAACAGCTCTCACTCTGAGAAAGATTATATTGAGAGAAAAAAAAAAGCATCTTAAGAAAAAACTGAAATTAGATATAAGATTGATCAAGTCAGGCAGAAAATATTCCTCCAAAAAGAATTTCTCTCTAAATACTCAAAGTGCATAGCTACTCACAGCATGAGAAACATGAGTATTATGAAGAAAAGAAGTATATTATCAGAAGAATTATAAAAGATTTTTTTCTATCTCTGATGCTAATTTTCTAGCCATCGAATGCGGAATCTATATTCAAATATATCTCACAACTTCCACTAGCACTTTTTGATAAAAAATTAAAATCTGACTGTGTTAATATAGTGGAATACATGTGAACCTGCAAGGTAGCTAACTGGAGAGCTACTACAGTTTTTGGGCAGCCACATCGCCTGCCTTTATTTGTCCTGTAATAGCAGCATTCCAATTTGTGAAATGAAAGACACTGAAATTATGCTTACTTATAATTATCCCTATTGGTTAAATTAATAAGCATAGAAGACTAATATCTACTGTAACAATTTGGTAGTAAAATTTCTTTGGATATTGGATATAAATATGTAAGGAGGAATAATTTTAATGTACTAGTCATAATGTATGTAGGATTTTTTTAAATTTCTGTAACTATATTTCAATTAAAAAACTTTACATTTCAAAAGTGTGAATCACAATATTAAAATAACTAAGGAATTCATTCAAAGTAGACATTGTGGCTTTATATTCATACTATTGTAGAAAATATTATTAAATGTATATGAATGCAGGTTGTCTAACAACACCACACATAACTATGCTAATTGTACTGAAGTAATAAATAGAAACCAAGGTATGACAACATACTCCACTGTTCAGTTTATAAACTGAACTATTTTTGCTTTTGTAGTATAAGTACTTCAGCCTGTAAATAATCACGTTGGATAAACAGGTTTGTCAATCAAATTACACAATATCTTTTAGTCCTTATAATTCTGTTTTGCTAAATTTAATCCTATTTTTATGCTAAACTTTTGTGTGCTCTTGGAATGAGTTTTACTGTGAACAAATCTGTGTCAACTTTAAAAGACTAAAAATAGTAAGAATAACCTTTTGCCAAAGCAAAAACAAAGCAATTAATCTCAGGTCCCAGATAAAGACAATCCTGAATAAAAAAAATAAATAAATAACAAAGATTTATTTAACTGTTAATATGATTTACATATATTTCAAAAAAAGGGAGATAAAAATCTATATAAAACCTAACTGTTTTAAGAAAAGAGATTTTAGTAAGATATTTTCTCTTATTTTTATGTGGACTAATTAAGCCTCTTATTTCTTTCTTTTTTTTTTTTTTTTTTGAGACGGAGTATCGCTCTGTCGCTCAGGCTGGAGGGCAGTGGCCGGATCTCAGCTCACTGCAAGCTCTGCCTCCCGGGTTTGCGCCATTCTCCTGCCTCAGCCTCCCGAGTAGCTGGGACTACAGGCGCCCGCCACCTCGCCCGGCTAGTTTTTTGTATTTTTTTTTTAGTAGAGACGGGGTTTCACCGCATTAGCCAGGGTGGTCTCGATCTCCTGACCTCGTGATCCGCCCGTCTCGGCCTCCCAAAGTGCTGGGATTACAGGCTTGAGCCACCGCGCCCGGCCAAGCCTCTTATTTCTAATTTAGACTTTTACAACAGCCAGGTCTCTAAACATGTTCTTAAACTCGTGGACATCTAAATTTTGCAAATTGTGCATACATGAAAGAATGTTTACAGAAGAAAAAGCAGAAAAGAGAAAGGTGTTATATAAAATTAATGGGTTCACATGAATAAAGCAAGTTCTTAGAGACCTATGAGGAGATTTAGATTCTGACACAATAACAGTGGGAGACTACAACATCCCACAGGCACTAATAGACAGATAACTGAAGAAGAAAATTAACAAAACATTAGGACCTAAACTCAACACTTGACTAAATCATCCCAAGAGACATCTACAGAACTCTTCAGCTTGACAAAAATATAATTCAACAAAAAGAAAACAACTTGAAACCATACCATACAATTACATAAAAATTAAACAACCTGCACTTGAATAACTTCTTGATAAATAATGAAATTAAGGCAAAAACCAAGTTCTTTTAAACAAATAAGAACAAAAAAAAAACAGGCCAGGGCTGGGCACAGTGGCTCATGCCTCTAATCCCAGCACTTTGGGAGGCTGAGGCAGGCGGATCATGAGGTCAGGAGTTTGAGACCAGCCTGGCCAAGATGGTAAAACTCCATCTCTACTGAAAATACAAAAATTAGCCCATCGTCGTGGCACACGCCTGTAATCCTAGCTACTTGGGAGGCTGAGGTAGGAGAGTCGCTTGAACTCAGAAGGTGGTGGTTGCAGTAAGCCAAGATTATGACATTGCACTTGGCCTGGGCAGCAAGAACAAAAATGCATCTCAAAAAATAAATAAATAAATAAAATAAAAATAAAAATAAAAACCCAACACATCAGAATATCTGCAATACTGCTAAGGTGGTGTTAAAAGGGAAATTGATAGCATTTAATGCTCAAAAAGTTTGAGAGATCTTTGTTTGACAAGCTGACATCATAAATAAAAGAATGAAAGAAGCAAGAGCAAATCAACCCCTAAGCTAGCAGCAGACAAGAAATAATCAAAATCAATATCAAGAAATCCAGGAATTAAGTCTATGAAAAAATAATAATATAAATAAACCACTACCTAGATTAATGAAGGAAGAAGGGATGATCCAAATAAACACAATTAGAAATAACAAGACATTACTACTGACCCCACAAAAATATATTGAAGTCAGGCCGGGCACGGTGGCTCAAGCCTGTAATCCCAGCACTTTGGGAGGCCGAGACGGGCGGATCACGAGGTCAGGAGATGAGACCATCCTGGCTAACCCAGTGAAACCCCATCTCTACTAAAAACTACAAAAAACTAGCCAGGTGAGGTGGTGGGCACCTGTAGTCCCAGCTACTCGGGAGGCTGAGGCAGGAGAATGGCATAAACCCGGGAGGCAGAGCTTGCAGTGAGCTGAGATCCGGCCACTGCACTTCAGCCTGGGTGACAGAGCGAGACTCTGTCTCAAAATATATATATTGAAGTCTACCATGAATATCTCTGTGCACACAAACAAGAAAAGCTAGAAAAAATGAAAATATTATTAAACCAATACATCCTTCCAAGAATGAAAAAAAAGAAATCAAAGCCCTAAACAGATGAATAAGAAGCTCAAAAATTGAATTAGTAATAAATAGCCAACCAACCAAATAAAGCCAAGGACCAGACAGATTCACAGCTGAATTCTACCAGGTATACAAAAAAGTGCTGGTATTATTTCTACTGAAACTATTTTAAGAAATTAAGAAAAAGTAACTTCTGTTCAACTTATTATATAAGAACAGCATTATTCTGATACCAAAACCTGGCTGAGATTTAAAAAAAAAAAAAAATTCAGGCCAATATCTTTCAACATTCATGCAAAAATCCTCAACAAAATACTGACAAACCAAATTTAGCAGCATATCAAAAAGCTAACCCACTATGATCAAGTAGAATTTATTTTGGGAATGCAAGATTGGTTCAATGTACACAAATCAAATCAATAAATGTGATTCATCACATAAACAGAACTAAAGACAGAAACCACAAGATTACCTCAATAGATGCTGAAAAGGCTTTTGATAAAACATAATATCTTTCATGTTAAAACCCCTCAAAAACCTAGGCATTGAAAGTACATACTTTACAATAAGTTATTTATGACAAACTCTCAGCCAACATACTGAATGAACAAAATCTGGAAGCAGATAGGTACAGTGACTCACACCTGTAATTCCAGCACTTTGTGAGGCCAAGGCAGGTGGATCACCTGAGGTCAGGAGTTTGAGATCAACCTGGCTGACATGGCAAACCCCATCTCCACTAAAAATACAAAAATTAGCCAGGGGTGCCTGTAATCCCAGTTACTTGACAGGTTGTGGAAAAAGAATCACATAAACCAGAAGGCAGAGGCTGCAGTGAGCCAAGATTGTGCCACTGCAATCCAGCCTGGGAGACAAAGGGAGACTCTATCCCAAAAAGAAAGAAAGAAAAAAGCTTGAAGCATTCTTCCTCAAAAATTGGCATAAGGCAAAGATTCCTTCTCTCAACTCTTCTATTCAACATAAAATTGGAAGTCCTGGTCAGAGTAATCAGGCAAAAGATGACAATAAAAGGAATTTAAACAGAGAGGAAGTCAAGCTATACCTTTTTGCAGACAACATAACTCTATATCTGGAAAACTGTATAGTCTTGGCAGAAAAACTCTTTAAACCTACAAACAACTTCAGTATCATTACAGGACACAAAATAAATGCACAAAAATTAGTATCATCCCTGTAAATCAACAACATCCATACCAAACACAAATTATAAACATACCATTAACAATCGCTGCAAAAAGAACAAAATATCTAGGAATACAGCTAACCAGGAAGGTGAAAGATCTCTATGATAAGAATTACAAACAATGCTTAAAGATGTCAGAAATGGCACAAACAAATGGAAAACAACTTTACACTCATAAGTAGAAAATATCAATATCCTAAAAATAGTTATACTGCTCCAAAAATTTACAGATTTAATGCTATTCTAATCAAATGACGAAAATATTTTTAACAGAACAACAACAAAAAAAACTATTGTAAAATTCATATAAAACCAAGAGTCCGAATAGCCAAGGTAATCAATCATAAGCAAAAACAACAAAGCTGAAGGCATTACATTACCTAACTTCAAATTATACTACAGAGCTACAGTAAACAGAGCAACATGGAACTGTTACAGAAACAAACTCATAGACCAATGCAACAGAACGGAGCCCAGAAATAATGTCACATACCTACGACCATCTGATCTTCAACAAAGGTGACAACAGAAATGTGGAAAGAATTCCCTATTTAATAAATGGTGGTGGAATAACTAGCTAGCACTATGTAGAAGACTGAAACTTTATTACACTATATACAAAAATCAACTCAACATTAATTAAAGGCTGAAATATTTATTTGAAAATTATTTTAAAAACCCTGGAAGATAACTTAGGAAATACCATTCTAGACGCAGAAACTGGCAGAGACTTCATGATGAAGATACCAAAAGCCATTGCAACAAAAGCAAAAATTGATAAATTGGACCTAATTAAACTAAAGACCTTCTTCACAGCAAAGGAAACTATCAACACAGTAAACAGACAACCAAAAGAATAATAGGAAAAATTTGCAAACTATGCTTCTGACCAAGGTGTAATATCCAGAATCTATAAGAAACTTAAATAAGTTTACAAGAAAAAAAAAGATCTCACTAAAAGAAAAAAAACACGAAAAAGATGTTTTTCAAAAGAAGACAAACGTGGCTAACAAGGATGTAATAAAATGCTCATCAATAATCATTAGAGAAATGCAAAGAAAAACTACGAGATGCCATCTCACACCAGTGAGAAGGGCTATTAAAAAGTCAAAAAAATAAACGCTGTCAAAGTTGCAGAGAAAAGGGAATACTTATACTCTGCTGTTAAGAGTGTACATTAATTCAACCATTGTAAAAAGCAGTGTGGCAATTTCTCACAGAACTAAAAACAGAATTATCATTTCACCAAGCAACCTCATTGGGTATATACCCAAAGAAATATAAATTATTCTGTCATAAAGACACATGCACAAGCGTGTTCACTGCAACACTATTCACACTAGCAAAGACATGGAATCAACTTGAATGTCTATCAGTGGTAGACTGGATAAAGAAAATATGGTATGATCAGACACAATGGCTCATGCCTATAATCCCAGCACTTTGAGAGGCCAAGGCAGGTGGATTGCCTGAGCTTAGGAGTTTAAGACCACCCTGAGTAATATGGAAAAATTCCATCTCTAAAAAAATACGAAAAGAAAAATTAGCTAGGTGTAGTGATGCATGCCTGTAGTCCCAGCTACTTGGAAGTCTGAGGTACAAGAGGATTGCTTGGCCTGTAGGGATGGCTCACACCTGTAATCCCGGCACTTTGGGAAGCTGAGGCAGGCAGATCACCAGGTCAGGAGTTCAAGACCATCCTGGTCAACATGGTGAAATCCCGTCTCTACTAAAAATACAAAAATTTGCTGAGTATGGTGGTGGTGGGCACCTGTAATCCCAGCTACTCAGGAAACTGAGACAGAAGAGTCACTTGAACTCCAGAAGAGGAAGTTGCACTGAGCCAAGATGACGCCATTGCACTCCAATCTGGGCAACAAAAGCGAGACTGTCTCAAAAGAAAAAAAAAGAAGACTGCCTGAGCTCGGAAGGTTAAGGCTGCAGTGAGCCAAGATCATGCCACTGCACTTCAGCCTAGGCAACAGACTGAGACCCTGTCTCCAAAAAAATAAATAATATGACATAATATAAAATACAAATAAAATAAAATACAAATACAATAAAATACAAATAAAACAAGAGCAAAACTCTGTCTCAAAAAAAAAAAGATACAACCCCAAAAAAGTGAAATGTATAGGAACAAGAAAAAAGGTGGGGAAAGATGAAGCACAAAGATGATAAACAGCTGTGATTAATAAAATTCTCATCCCTTGTGTTCTCCAGGAAGACTTTAAGTGGTGGCGGGGGGGGGGGGGGGGATCGCTTTCCATTATGACTGAAATGGTGTTCTCTTTTCTTACCTATCACACAGCCAGAAAAACGCTTTGTACATTTTCTCTTTTTACTCACTGAAAAACAAGCTGACTTTGTCTTCAGTGCTCAACATAAAATACTTCTTAATCAAACAGGTTTCTTTTCGTCCCACAAGCTCATGAACTTGATCTCATCCTCAGTCTGAGCCACCATACAACTCCATTTTATGTCCTTCCTAAGAACATACGTCCGAGTAAAACATTCTCTAATCTAAAATCTGATTTTATTACCCTCCACTTAAACATTCCCCTCCAACCTCCTTTCTAATCTTGTTTGCTTTTCTCTGGAAAGTAAAGCCCTTTTCTGTCTAATCTTTGCAATATTTAAAAATCTTGGCCCAGCGCGGTGGCTCACGCCTGTAATTCCAGCACATTGGGAGGCTGAGGCGGGCGGATCACAAGGTCATGAGTTTGAGACTAGCCTGATCAACATGGTGAAAGCCCGTCTCTACTAAAAATACAAAAATTAGCCAGGCTTGGTGGTGCACACCTGTAATTCCAGCTACTCAGAGGCTGCCTGGTCAACTGAGCAAGATCCTGTAGCAAAAAAAAAACTTATAGTTGCTACTTTCTTCTGTTGCAATACTCCTTTGAAATTCAATTTTTTTTACATATATGTTTTGTTTTTAAAAGTCTAGAAACTGCCTCAAAACAGTAACAACTCCATTTGCGGTAAGACCCTCTCAATCTCCTTTATATTAACCTTATCTGCATTTGCCTGCGGATCCCCAGAGTTCCAAGGCTCTATAGCTTCTCTCAGTATAGAGGTTTCTTCCCTGGCTTGGATAACCAGGCTGGGAAGTTTGCAGGGGAGGCTCCCCAAAAGGAACTAATTGGGCCTTAATAACCTCCTTTTGAAGGCCCAACATTAGCCTCAGCTTGGACTCACTGGGCTTAAACTTCCATGTCAGAGTTATTAACTTGGTTTGTGAAACTAAAACTAAATGTTAGAAAAATTCAGCAATATTACTTACAGTGTTCACATAAGGGAAGAAACTTTGAAGGTGCTTACATTTTATATCTCAGTAAGAAAAGCAAAATCATTTATTCCTTTCAGACAATAAATGTATTATTATTTGTATTAAAAATCATGTAGTAAACAATTAATCGGCAGGGCACGGTGGCTCACGCCTGTAATCCCAGCATTTTGGAAGGCCAAGGTGGGTAGATCGCCTGAGGTCAGGAGTTCACGACCTGCCTGACAAACATGGTGAAACCCTGTCTCAACTAAAAATACAAAAATTAGCCAGGCGTGGTGGTGGGCACCTATAATCTCAGCTACTCAGGAGACTGAGGCAGCAGAATCGCTTGAACCCAGGAGGTGGAGGTTGCGGTGAGATCATGCCACTGTACTCCAGTCTCAGAGACAGAGCAAGGCTCCCTCCAACTCAATAAGTAAAAAAATAAAATAAAATAATATCAAAATATACACTCAAGGACAAATAATTAATAAAATGAATTAGGGAGGGGAAACTGGCATTTGGGAATATCAGACGAAACTGGAAATTTAGTATTTTACTGCAAGCCAGAGTTAGGCTGGAGGAATAGGGGATGAGGGGTGGACTTGAAGTCCTGCTTGTGACACATGTGAAAAATTCAGGGAAAAATCAATCACCAGTGGAATGTGAAAATAATTAAGTGGCAGGCAATTAGACTGAGGTGGCTCTAGTCCCTGGATTTCTACTTCTAAAAAATAATCTAAACTCAAGAGCATTTTTTGGTAAATTACCACATTGCCGGAAACAAGTTTCAGGTTTAACCAACTATAAACTGCCAATTAAACGCTGATTATATAACCAAGATATTTCCACTTTGATTGTAAAAATTAAGAAACTAGGACAGGTGCAGGGCTCAGGTCTGTAATCCCAGCACTTGTGGGGTGGAGATGGGTGGATCACCTGAGGTCAGGAGTTCGAGAAGCCCCTTCCATAGACCACAAATTACAAACCATAGCTGAGTGCTCTACAATTTTTGAATCACCCTTTGATTAAATTATTTAATACTTAATAACCCTGAGTCAGGATTCTGCCCTGACGATTCTCCTGTGGTCCCTGCACATCTGGGAGAGATGCCGCGCTACTGGTGCAGAGCTGCCCAGAGAGGGCTCCAGGCCATGGTACAGTCACTGCACTGGGAAGACAGGGCGCCAGGGGGCCCGCCTGTCAGCCTAGCTGCCATCTTCTGCAGGAGACTGACGCAGACCTGGGCAAGGAGAACTCAGGGTGCAGAGCTGACTGTGGGGAGGCCTGAGTCCCGCCACAGCCACTTCCCACCAGTTCCAACCAGCCCTTGCCCCTCTCCGGATGTCGGACCCGGCAATCTCACCATTTCTAGGCTTTCAGTGGTCTTTTGCTGTGGATCTCCAGTACCTGCAGGTCGCAGGGCCACACAGGCTGGGGCTCTAGGTCAGAAGACACAGAGCAGTGAAGACGACAGCAGGAGCTCCATCTTCAGCTAGAGACAGAGTCCCCCCCTCTACATCCCGGAAGTCACCCTGTCCGCTCCAGTTGTGTGCACGATTGCAGTTTCCAGTCCAACGTCGCTGATTGGATATAGTTCAAGACCCCACCTTCTCAGGCCCTGAGTGACACAACATGTGATCAGCCTAACACAAGAGTGACAGCCTAAGTTGCAGCCTTTTCAGGGAGGACTTCCTGCCTGAGCTGAGCCAGGCCCACCCCAGAACATGGGAAAAATCTTTTTTCTATTTTTTTTTTCTTTTTTTTTTTTTTTTTTTTGAGACGGAGTCTCGCTCTGTCACCCAGGCTGGAGTGCAGTGGCCGGATCTCAGCTCACTGCAAGCTCCGCCTCCCGGGTTCACGCCATTCTCCTGCCTCAGCCTCCCGAGTAGCTGGGACTACAGGCGCCTGCCACCTCGCCCGGCTAAGTTTTTGTATTTTTAGTAGAGACGGGGTTTCACTGTGTTACCCAGGATGGTCTCGATCTCCTGACCTCGTGATCCGCCCGTCTCGGCCTCCCAAAGTGCTGGGATTACAGGCTTGAGCCACCGCGCCCGGCCTATTTTTTTTTTCAATGTATTCAAAATGTGAACCAAAATATTTTATGTATATTAACAATACATAAAATTATTGTTCAAGAGAAAATCAGACCGGGTCCGGTGGCTCACGCCTGTAATCCCACCACTTTGGGAGGCCTAGGAGGGCCGATCACAAGGTCAGAAGTTCCAAGCCAGACTGACAAAGGTGGTGAAACACTGTCTGTACTAAAAATACAAAAAGTAGCCGGGCACAGTGGCGGATACCTGTAATCCCAGCTATTCAGGAAACTGAGACAGAGAATTGCTTCAACCGGGGAGGCAGAGGTTGCAGTGGGCCCAGATCATGCCACCGCACTCCAGCCTGGGCAGCAAAGCAATACTTCATCTCAATAAATAAATAAATATATACATACAAAAAAAGGGGGCCAGGTGCAGTGGCTCATGCCTGTAATACCAGCACTTTCCGAGCATGAGGCCAGCGGATCACCTGAGGTCAGGAGTTCTAGACCAGCCTGGCCAACATGGTGAAACCCTGTCTGTACTAAAAATACAAAAAATAGTTGGGCTTCATGGTACATGCCTATAGTCCCAGCTACTCAGAAGGCTGAGACTGCAGTGAGCCAAGAGTGTGCCACTGCAGTCCAGCCTGGGTGATAGAGCAAGACTGTCTCCAAAAAAAAAAAGTAACACAATATCATCTATAATTTTGTTCCTTGATGGCACTGTCTGTGTCACCCGAGGGCTTTATACAATATTTGAGAGAGTGGTAATTCTCTATGACCTTGGCAAAAAAAAGGAGACTAAGGATCGTGTTTGTTTTCCGAAGCCTAGCTAGGAGAGAGAGTAACTCTTTTATTGCCTGGTTCAAGGTGTGAGAATCATCATAGAAACTACAAGCTGGGGCAACATATATGTCACAATTACATCAGTGAGTAGAGAGTGAGCAGAAGAGTCACATTACCTGGGGCTTGTCTAAAGATGTTACAATCTTTTTTAGAGGGAAGAACCAGATAGGAGAGTCATATCACATCACCTAGGTACTTGGCCAGGGATGCATTAAAATCTATTTCTATAAGATGGCCGCAGGTGGCAGGCAGGCAGACTGGGTGCAGTGGCTCATGCCAGTAATCCCAGCACATTGGGAGACTAAGGCAAGTAGATCAACTAAGGTCAGGAGTTCGAGACCACCCTGGCCAGCATGGTGAAACCCCACCTCTACTAAAAATACGAAAATAAGCCCAGTGTGGTGATGCATGCCTGTAATCCCCAGCTACCTGGGAGGCTAAGGAAGGAGAACCGCTAGAACCCAGGAGGTGGAGATTGCAGTGAGCCAAGATCACATCACTGTACTCCAAACTGGGTGACAGAGACTCTGTCTCAAAAAAAAAAAAAAAAAAAAAAAGAAAAGAAAATTAAAAAAAAGATGAGCATAGGCCACAAGTCACATCATCTGGGTGCTAGGCCCAGTGATATGTTACAAAGCTCTCAGTGAGCAACGCCCTGAGAGGTGAGACACACGCCTGGTGGCTGATCCAGTGATATGTTACAATCTTTTCTTTGTGCATGAAGCATGTAGGCAAGGACAGTCACATTTCATAGGATATTGATCCAAAATATGTCACAAGACCGCCTGTGGGCAGGGCGCAGGAAGGAGCTTCCCATTCCCTAATGTCAGACTCAATGATATGTAACAATATGAAAATATGCAAGGTCCAGTCAAAATATAAGTTACATCATCTAGCTGCTGGGTCCAGTGATACATCACAATTCCCTTGTGGCAGGGTAGAAGCTGAAAAAGAGTCACATTACTACCTAGATGATGAATAAAAAGATATTTCATAATACTCTTGTGGCTAGGGCTTATGTAGAAGACTCTTATCACCTGGGTGGCAGCCCCAGCTATAGGTCACAATGCAAAATGTTTGTAGGGCCCAGGCCAGAGAAAAAGAGTCCCATCACATAGGTGCTGTGCCAAGTGATACATCACAATCCCTTTTTGGTCAGAGTCCAAGCAGTAGAGGAAGTCACATCACCTAAATGCTGCATCCAGCAACATGTCACAATACCCTGAGAGGACGACCCAGGAAGAAAAGTCACATCACCTTGGTAAAAGGCTCAGAAAGAAAACCAGAGTCAGAAAACATAGGAGCTGGGCCCAGCTATATGGCACAATCACTACAGTAGGCAAGGCCTTGGCATAAGAAGAGTAACATCACATACGTGCTGGGCCCAGAGATATGTCACATTTCCTACTGTGGACAGGTCCAGAAAGAGAAGGAGAGACCCTGTCATTTAGGCGATTGGCCAAGAGAGATGTCAAAATGACCACTTGGGCAGGAATCAAGCAGGAGTATCACAACTCTGTGGGCTGGGCCTAGTAGTAAGTCACTGTTGCTTCTGTTAGCACGACCCAGGCCCAAAGATATATTACAGTCTAATCTATGGACGAAGCAAAGATAAAAGAGGAGAGTCACATAAAATAGTTGATAGGCAGAAAACTCATATCATCTAGGGGCAGGGCACAGCAATACGTCACAATGTATTACATAGGCAGGTCCAAGAAAAAAAAGTAATATCACTTTGGTACTTAGTTCAGTAATATTTCACAATCTTTCCTGCAGGAAAAACTAAGAAATAAAAGAAAAAAATCAACCATATGCTGTGAAAGGTCACGATTCTTCCTGTGAGCAGAGACCAGCTAACATGAGAGAGTCACATCACCTTTGGGATTGGTGCAAAAACATTCATTCTTTCTTTCTTTTCTTTTTTTTTTTTTTTTTTTTGAGATGGAATCTCACTCTATCACCCAGGCTGGAGTGCAGTGGCACGATTTTGGCTCGCTGCAACCTCCACCTCCCGAATTCAACCGATTCTCCTGCCTCAGCCTCTTGAGTAGCTGGGACTACAGACACCGGTCACCATGCCTGGCTGCTTTGTTTTTTAGTAGAGACAGGGTTTCACAATACTAAGCAGACTGGTCTGGTACTCCTGACCTTATGATCCGCTTCCCTCAGACTCCCAAACTGCTGGGATTACAGGCATGAGTCACCATCTCAACTGTGGCCAGATATTCACATATGACAAAGTTCCAACTGTGGAGTACATTCATGTGAAATTCAGGACCTCACCCAGTGGGCTCTCTCCATGTGTAAGGGTGACAATTCTAAAGGTTGCTGGGCTGTGCATAGGACAAATGCAATCTCATCTGCATGATGGACCCTGTTATGACATTCTCTGTAACACACTAGGGCTTCACATATGTGAGAGAGTGGTAATCCTCTATGACGTTTGTACAGAAAGAAGAGCCAGGATCTTCTTTGTTTTCCTAAGCGTAGCTATGAGCAACATTATCTCTCCTACTGGCTTCTTGGAGGTATGAAAGTCATCATTACATCTGTGTGCTTGGCCAAGTTATATGTCACAATTCCACCTGTGGGCAGAGAACAAGCACAAGAGTCACATCAACTGTGTGCTGGGCCAGGGTTATGTCACAATCTTCCCTGAGAGCATGCACTAGCCAGGAAAGTCACATCACAGGGTTCTCAACCAGAGACATTACAATCCTCTCCTGAAAGCAGGGCACAGGAAGAAGAGTAAGATCACCTGCATGCTGAGCTCAGATATATGTCAGAAGACTCACTGTGGGCAAAGTCCAGAAGGACAGATGAAACACCTGGTTGCTGCGCCCAGCAATATGTCACAATCTTCTCTATGGGGAGAATGCAGGCAGAAGTAGAGGGTTTCACCCTCCAGATGATGGATAAAAAAATACATACCAAGGCTATCTGTGGGAAGGGCTCAGGCAGAAACTTTCCAACCCCTAGGTGTTTGTTTCAGTGATATGTCACAATAACCAAAATATGTTGGTTTCAGGCCAGTGAAGAGAGTCACATCACCTAGGTGCTTGGTCCAGGAATCTGTCACAAATTTTTTTTTTTTTTTTTTGGCAGTGCTCAAGCAGAATGGAAAAGTCACATCACCAAGATAATGAAAGAAGAGATGTATTAGAATATTTCTGTGGGAGGGCCCATGCAGGAAAGTCATATCATCACGTTGTTGAACCCAGAGATATGTTGAAATAAATTATTCCAGCCAGGTGTGGTGGCACCTGCCTATAATCCCAGCACTGTGGGAGGCTAAAATGTTCGAATCATCTGAGGTCAGGAGTTCGAGAACAGCCTGACCAACATGGAGAAATACCATCTCTATCAGAAATACAAAATTAGGTGGGAGTGGTGGCACATACCTGTAATTCTAGCTACTCGGGAGGCTGAGGCAAGAGAACTGCTTGAACCCAAGAAGTGAAGGTTGTGGTGAGCTGAGATGGTGCCACTGCACTCCAGCCTAGGCAACAAGAGCAAAACTCCATCTCAAAACAATTAATTAAGTAAAAGAAATACATGATGCATGCAGGTCTCAGGCAGGAGAGGAGAGTAACACCATGTAGGTGATGGATGCACCTAAATGCACATCACAATTTCTCCTTAAGCACACCCCAAGCAGTAGCAGAGAGTCATATCACCTAGGTTCTTGGTCCAGCAGTATTTCACAATACCCCTGAAGGGAGGGCCTAGGCAAACAAGTCACATTACCTAAGTGAGAAGTCTAGAGATATGTCACAATGTCCCTTGTGGGTACGGCTCATAAACAAGAGGAGAGACACAGCCTAGGTGCTGGGCTCAGCTTTATGTTCCAATCACCCCGGTGGAAAGAAGCCAAGAATGAGGAAGAGTCACATCACATAGGAGCTATGTCAAGTGGCATATCACAATTCCCACTGTGGACAAACTCCAGAAGAAAAGAGTCACATCATCCAGGTGGGAGGCCTAAACATATATCACAGTGACTCCTGTGTGCAGGGACCAGGCAGAAAAATTACATCACTGTTTTGCTTGCCCCAGCAATAAGTCACTCTCTATTCTGTGGGCATGGCCCAGGCAGAAGAGGAAGGTCACATCACGTAGGTATAAAGGGCATTTACCTGAGCTTGGCCCATTGGAGAGATTGTAATGGGTCAAGAAATATGTCACAATGCTCCCTGTGGTCAGGATTCAGGCAGAGGACTCACATCATCTCAGTGTTAGGCCCAGCAGCATGTGTCAATGCCTTCTAAGGGCAGAGCCAAAACAAAAGAAGTAACATCACCTTAGTGTTAGGGACAGTCATACGTCATAGTCTCTTTTCTAAGCAGAACCTTAAAAAAAGAAAAGTGTCACATCGGCTAGGTGCTGGACCCAATAGTATGTCCCAATACCCCCTGTGATTAGGGAACAGGCAGGAAAAGTTAGTCATATTTCCAGGGTGATTGGTGAAGACATATATTACAATCCCCTCTGTAGACAGGTCCAGGATGAAGCGTTACATCACCTGGGTGTTGGACTCAGCAATGTTACAATGGCCTATGTGTTTAGGGCAAAAGCAAGATTCACATAACATAGACCAAGCAATATGTCACAATACACCTGTGGGCAGCACCAAGGCAGAAGAGGAGACTCAAATCACCTGGGTGCAACTCCTCGCGATATGTCACAATGACGCCTGTGGGCTGTATCAAGGCAGAACAGAACCACATTACCAAGGATCTGGATCCAGTGATACAGCACTGTGAACTGGGCCCAGGAAAAAGAGATAAATAACTCAGATGTCACAATACACTTGTAGAAAGGTCTTGTGATGACATTAAGAGTTACACACATGTCCTGAGTCAAGGGATGAGAATCAACACCTCGTGTATGTTGGGTCTAAGTACAGGAGTCACAATCTCAATGGTGAACTGGATTTGTGCATGAGAACCTCCATCTCCTTTGCAAATTATGTGCCTTAAGCTGGGCACAGTAGCTCACACCTGTAATCCCAGCACCTTGGGAGACCGAGGTGGGCAGATCATTTGAGGTCAGGAGTTCCAGACCAGCCTGACCAACATGGTGAAACCCCATCTCTACTAAAAATACAAAATATTAGCCTGCGTGGTGGTGGGCATCGCAGCTACTCGGGAGGCTGAGGCAGGAGAATCACTTGAACCCAGGAAGCAGAAGTTGCAGTGAGCCGAGATCACGCCACCGCACTCTAGCCTGGGTAAAGAGAAACTCCATCTCAAAATAAAACGAATGAATTATGCTCCTTAGTGAGATTACAGTAACAAAGATGTGTTGAATTTTGGTTACAGAGTCACTAAGTCGAGGCCAGGCATGGTGGTCATGACTGTAGTCCCAACACTTTGGGAGACCGAGGTGGGCAGATCACGACGTCAGGAGTTCGAGACCAGTCTGGCCAACATGGTGAAATCCCGTCTCTAGTAAAAAATAGAATAATTAGCCAGGCATGGTGGCATGCACCTGTAGTCTCAGCTACTCTGAAGTCTGAGGTGAGAGAATCGCTTGGACCTGGTAGGTGGAGGTTGCAGTGAGCCGAGATCATGCCACTGCACTCCAGCCTGGATGACAGAGCGAGACTCCGTCTCAAAGAAAAAAAAAAGTCACTAACCCAACTGTGGACAAAATCCACAAATGAGAGTCAATTTTCCAACATTCAACTACCTCCAAAAGTGAGGTTCAGAACCTCAAAGGTAGGCTGTATTTAAGTGGATGACAATCTTTGCTATTGACTGGGTGTGAATATAAGTTTCACAATCTCACCTGTGTGCTTGACCCTGTAAGGGCACTCTCTTGAGGACTGTATATGGTGTGCATGAGAGTTGCAACCTGCTCTGAGAACATTATGCTGCTCTGTACCCATGATCTAATGTGGTCAACATCTCTCCAACTGGCTGGGTCCAGAGAGGAGCATCTCATCCACCTCTGAGCTGGGCTTAGAAATGAATCACCATCTCAACTGTGGCCACATGTTTACAAATGATGTTCAGTTTTAACTGTGGCCTGCATCTGTGCATGAGAATTAAGACCTCATCAGTGGGCTTTTCCACGTGTGACTGCTTTATACAATATACGAGAGAGTGGTAATTCTCTATAACCTTCAAACAGAGAGGAGACCTGGGATCTTACTCCTTTTTGTAAGCCTAGCTGTGGGAGACAGTATCTCTTCTATTGACTGGTACGAGGTATTAGTTATCATCAAACCTGTGAGCTGGGCCGAGATATATGTTACCAATGAACTTTTTGGCAGAAATCACCCAGGAGATTGATATCACCTGGATGCTGGGCCACTGATATGTAATTTTTCTTTTCCCTGAGGACTGTGACAAGGCAGGCGAGTCACATCATCTGGGTTCTCAACCAGTGATGTGTTACAATTTTCTCCTGAAAGTTATGCACATGCAGGAGAGACACATCACTTGGTGGTTGGGGACCGAAGTATGTCACAATCTTTCCTGTGGGCAGGGTGCAGATAGAAAAGGCATCACATCTTTTATGTAATGGATGCAGATATATATCACAAGAAACCCTGTGGAAAGGACTGAGGCCGAAGTCTCCCATTCTTCTAGGTGTTTGGCCATGTGAAATGTCACAATACCCAAAATACATGGTTGCTAAACAGAAGAGTCGCATCACCTAAGTTCTGGTTTCAGTGATATGTCACAATCTTTCCTTTTGACAGGGTTCAGGGAGGAGAGGAGTCATATCACTTAGGTGATTAACAAAAATAAATGTCCTAATAACCCCATGCTCATGATCCATGTGAGAGAGCTGAATCACCCATGTGTTAACCCCAGCAACATATCAAAATATACAATTTATGCAGTGTCCAGGCAGGAGAAGACAGTATCTTCACCTAGGTGTTAGGCCCAGTGATACATCACAATACCTTCTGTGACAGAGTCCAAACAGTGGGGAAGAGTCACATTACCTAGGTGCTGAGTCAAAAAATGTGTCACAAAAATCACCGAGCAGAAAGCCCAGGCAGGAGAGTCAGCCAAATTACTTACATTAGGGGCTCAGAGATATGTTGCAATGACCTCTGTGGGTAGGACTCAGGAAAAACAGGAGAGTCACATAACCTAGGGGCTGAGTAAAGCTATATGACACAGTTGCCCAAATTGATAGGCCCAGGCAAAAGAAGAGAGTCTCACCACATAAGTGCTGGGCCAAGTGATGTATCACAATCCTCATTATGGACAGTTCCCAGGAAGAAGAGTCACATCGTCTAGGTGATGGGCCTAGAGATGTCACAATAAGCCGCGTGGGCTGGGTTCATGCAGAAGAATCTAATCACTTGTGTGTCAAGCCTAGTGATAAGTCACTCTCTTTTTTGTGGGCATGGACCAGGCAGGAGAGGAAAGTCGTAACATCTAGGTGCTGGGCCCAGAGATAGGTCACAATCTCTACTACTGGCAAAGCCCAGGTAAAAAAGGAGGGTCACCAGGCACAGTGGCTCACACCTGTAATCCCACTACTTTGGGGGGCTGAAGTGGGCAGATCACCTGAGGTCAGGAATTCGAGACCAGCCTGACCAACATGGAGAAACCCTGTCTCTACTAAAAATACAAAAAATTAGCCAGGTGTGGTGGTGCATGCCTGTAATCCCAACTATTTGGGAGGCTGAGGCAGGAGAATCACTTGAAACTGGGAAGCAGAGGTTGCAATGAGCCAAGATTGTGCCATTGCATTCCAGCCTGGGAAACAAGAGCGAAACTGTGTAAAAAAAAAAAAACAAAAAAAAAAAACCCACAAAGGAGTGTCACATCATATAGTTCATTGGCCAAGAGATCTATCACAATTCCCCCAGTAGGCAGGGTTTGGGCAAGAGACAAATTACATTGGTAGGGCTGGGCGCGGTGGCTCACGTCTGTAATCCCAGCACTTTGGGAGGCCGAGATGGGCGGATCACGAGGTCAGGAGATCGAGACCATCCTGGCTAACACAGTGAAACCCCGTCTCTACTAAAAATACAAAAAACTTAGCCAGGCGTAGTGGCGGGTGCCTGTAGTCCCAGCTACTCAGGAGGCTGAGGCAGGAGAATGGCGTGAACCCAGGAGGCAGAGCTTGCAGTGAGCTGAGATCGCGCCACCACACTCCAGCCTGGGCGACTGAGCAAGACTCCGTCTCAAAAAAAAAAAAAAAAAAAAAAAATCCATTGGTTCTGGGCACTGCAATATGTCACAATGTCTTTTAAGGGCGGGGCCAGGCAAAATAACTTTGCTGATGGGCCTAGTGATATGTCAGTTTTTTTGCAGGTAGAATATAGGAAGAAGAGACAAGTTACATCAGCTCCGTGCTGAAACCAGCAATATGTATCATTATCCCCCAGTGAACAAGGACCAGACAGGTGAAAAGATTCACATCACCTGGGTGATTGGCACAAAGATATGTCACAATATCCCTGGAAGGCAGTGGCCTGGCAGGAGAGTTACATCACCCGGGTATTGAAACCAGCTATACTTTGCAATAGCCTAAGTAGACAGGGCACAGGTGGCAGAGTTCCATCACTTGGGTACTGAGCCCAAGGATATGTCACAAGGTTCCTGTGGGCAAGGCTCAGGCAGGAGAGAAACATCTTCTAATTGCTGGGTCCAGTGATGTCACAATCTTCTCTGTGGGAAGAATGCAGGCAGAAGACGAGAGTCACATCTTTCTAGGTAATAAAACCAGAAGACAGGCCACAAAGCATCCTGTGGGCAGCACCCAGGCAGGAGCCTCTCATCCCCTAGCTGTAAGGCCAAGAGATTTGTCACAATACTCATAATATTCTATGCCCTGGCAATAAAGGTGAGTTACATCACCTAAGTGCTAAGTCCAGGGATATGTCACAATTCCTCTTTCATCAAGGCCCAGGCATAAGTGGAGAGTCATACCACCTGGGTGATGAATGAAAAGGTACATCATCTTACCCCTGTAGGCAAAGTCCATGCAGGAGAGTTACATCACCTCGGTGTTGGCCCCAACGATGTGTCAAAATACATAATGTATGCAGGCTTTAGGCAGGAGAAAAGAGTAACATCACCTAGGATCCTGGTCAAGCAATATATCAAACTCTCTTTTTGGGTATATTTCAGGCAGTAGAGGAGAGTCACATCACCTGGGTTCCCAGTCCAGCAATATGTCACAATGCCCCTTGTGAAAATAACTGAAGGATAAGAGGAGAGTAACATAACCTAGGGGCTAGGCCAAGCTATGTGTCACAATCACACCTGTGAACAGGGCCTAGGTATGAGAGGAGAGTCACATCAAGTAAGTACTGGGCCATGCAATATATCACAATCCCCATATGGACAGGTCCCAGGAAGACATCACCTAGGTGCTGGGCCCAGAAACTTGTGACAATGTCTCTTATAGGCAAACACAGGGTAGGAGATGGGAGGGGATAACATCAAACATCTGATGAGCCAAGTGATGTTACAATGCCCCTGTGGGCAGGGTCCAGGCTGGACACACTTATCACCTTGGTGCTGGGCCCATGAATATGTTACAGTGCTTTCTGAGGGCAGGCACAAGGCAAAAGAATAATATCATTATGCTGCTGGGTCCAGAGGTTTGTTACTATCTCTGCAGCAGGTAGAACCTAAAAGAAGAGTCACACCAGCTAGGTATGGGGCCTAGAGATATGTCACAGGATGTTTTGTGAGAAGGAACTAGGCAGTAAAAGGGAGTCACATCACCTAGGTGATGAGCAGAGATATGTGACTCTTGCAGGCAGAACCCAAACAAGAGAGTTACGTTGCCTGGGTTTTAGACCCAGCAATATGTCAGAATGACCCCTGTGGGCAAAGCAGAGGCAGGAGAGTAACAACCTAGGGGGCAGGGCAGCAATATTTCACAATGTTGACTGTGGACAACACCAAAGCAGGAAAGAAAACTCCCATCCCCTGGGTGCAAGGCACAGTGATATGTCCAAATGCCCCATGTGGAAAGCACAGAGGCAAGACAATGGAGTCACATCACCTAGTTTCTGGTCCAGCGACATGTCACGATTCCATCTGTGGGTTAAATACAGACAGGAAAGTAAACTCACTCAGGTTCTACACAGAGGCATGTGTCACAGTCACACGTGCAGGAAGGTCCAAGAAGAGATTAACAATCCTGTACATATCCCAATTCTGTGTGTAAAACCAAGGCATGAGAGGAGACTCACATTACCTCGGTGCAAGGCTCTGAGATACGTTACAATGTCTTTTTCGAGGAGCACCAAGGCAGGAGAACAGAGTTACATCACCCAGGTGCTGGGTCCAGCAGGGTGGCACAATCCTATTTCTAGGCTGGGCCAATTCTGAAGAATCACATTACTCAGATGCTGGGCAGAAGTGTGTGTCAAAATCACACCTGCAGGAAAGACCAGGGATGACATTAACAATCCTGTATATATCCCAATTCTTGGTACGAAAGTCAACACCTCCTGTATGTTGGATCTAAGAACACAAGTCACAATTTTTAGAATGAATTGAATCACTGAATGAGAGACTCAATCCCTCTTACTGGCTGTGTCACCTTAGTGGAATCAGACAAACAGGTGTGTTCAATCTTGGTCCGAAAGTCACTAACTTGCCTTTGGACTGGATTCACTTATGAGAGTAAATTTTCCAACTTGCGACTGTCTCTGCATATGAGATTCAGAACCTCCAGTGGACTGTGTTCGTGTGAAAAGATGAAAATCTTGGCCGGGCGCGGTGGCTCAAGCCTGTAATCCCAGCACTTTGGGAGGCCGAGGCGGGCGGATCACAAGGTCAGGAGATCGAGACCACAGTGAAACCCCGTCTCTACTAAAAATACAAAAAATTAGCCGGGCGCGGTGGCGGGCGCCTGTAGTCCCAGCTACTCAGGAGGCTGAGGCAGGAGAATGGCGGGAACCCGGGAGGCGGAGCTTGCAGTGAGCCGAGATCGCACCACTGCACTCCAGCCTGGGCAACAGCGTGAGACTCCGTCTCAAAAAAAAAAAAAAAAAAGAAAATCTTTACTGTCGGCTGGGTGTGCATGAGTGTCAAAACCTCAACTGTATGCTGAGCCTAGTTAGAACACTCTCTGTACTACCTGAGAAATTTATAAGGTATGCATGAGAGTCGCAGTCTTTGGTAACTGGGAGACATTTGTGCTGCTATGGACCCATGATCGTACCTGTGGCTCTATGCCCAGATATGAGAGTTAACACCTCTGTAATGGCTGGGTCCAGATATGAGAGTTGTCACCTACCTATAAGCTAGGCTTACTAATGAGTCACCACCTCAGCTGTTGCCTGATGTTCACATATGATAGTCACAATTTCAACTCTGCACTGCATCGAACTGTAAGATTTAAGACCTCACCAGTAGGCTCTGTCCATGGATGAAGGTGACAGTCTTAAGAACTGGCAAAGTGTGCATACATAAAAACAATCTCATCTGTTTTCTGGACCCTGTTATGACACTCTTTGTACCACCCGAGGGCTTTATACAATATGTGAGAGTGTAATTCTCTCTGTCCTTCCTACAAAGGGGAGAGCCAGTATCTTACCCATTTTCCTAAGCCCACATATGAGAGATATACAGTATGTCTCCTATTGGCTGATTTTAGATATGAGAGTCAACATCGCACCTATGATCTGAACAAAGATATATGTCACAATCTCCCCTGTGGATAGGGAGTGAGCAGGAGAGTTACATCATCTGGGTAACAGGCCAGGGATATGTCACAATCTTCTCTGAGAGCAGGCACCAGGCAGAAGAGTTAAAACCTGGGTGCTCAGTCAGGGATATGCTAAATTTCCTCCTGAAACCAGGGCACAGGCAGTAGAGTCACATCACTTGGGTGCTGAGACCAGTGATATGTCACAATGCTCCCTGTAAGCAAAGCTCAGGCAGAAGAAACACGTCGCCCGATTTCTGGGCCAGAAGGTATGTCACAATCTCTCATATGAGGGAAGCCTTGGCATAATAGGAGAGTCACATCAAATAGTTGATGCTCTTAAAGATACATCACAATGCTCTGTTGTCAGGGTCCATACAGAAGACTCATGTCACCTTGTTGCTGGGCCCAGCAATATGTCACAATGCCTTTTGAGGTCCAGGCCCAGGAAAACAGTACTATGTCACACTGGCGTAGAGCTCCACAATATGTCTCAATCTCCCTTGCCAGCAGAACTTACCATGGAAGAAGAATCACACTCGTTTGGTACGGAGCCAAGTGATATGTCACAACTCCCTCTGTGAGCAGGGATCAGGCAGGAGAAGAGAGTCACATTCATCACATTCACATCACCTGGATGATGAGCGGAAATATGTCACAATGCTTCTTGTTGGTAGTAGAGTTATACCAGAGAGTCACACTCAGCAATATGTCACAATTGCTTATGTGGTCAGGGGACAGGCAGGAGAGTCACATAATCTGGGTGTGGGGCCCAGAGATATGTCACAATGCCTTCTGTGGGCAGTACTGAGGCAAAGGAGGAGACTCTCATCACCTAAGTGCAAGGCCCAGCGATATGCCACAATGCCCCCTGTGAGCAACACCAATGCAGAGAAATAGAGTCACATCCCTTCAGTTCTGGGTTCAGCAATATGTCACTATTCCATCTGTGGGCTGGTCTTAGGCAAGAGTCAGATCACTCAGGTGCTGGGCAGAGAAAAACGTTACAATTAAACCTGCAGGAAGGTGCAGGGATGAAATTAACAATTCCATACATGTTCTGGTTTTAGGAATAGAAAGTTAACCCTTCCTATATATTGTGTCTAAGAACAGGGGTTACAATTTCAACGATGGACTAAATTTGTACCTGACAGCCTATACTCCTCCTGTGGACTTTAATTAGTGAAGTCACAGCCTCATAGGTGTGCTGAATCTTGCTCTGAGTATCATCAACTCACCTACTAACTGGATCCACATATGAGAGTCAATTTTTCCACCTCTGACTTCCTCTGTGTGTGAGATTCAGAACTTCAAAAGCAGGCTGTGTTTATGTGAGAAAATGATGATGTATGCTGTTTGATGTGTGTTCACACAACAGTAAAAATCTCCAGGCCGGCTGCAGTGGCTCACGCCTGTAATCCCAGCACATTGGGAGATTGAGGCGGGCAGATCATGAGGTCAGGAGATCGAGACCTGGTCAACATGGTGAAACTCCGTCTCCACTAAAAATACAAAAATTAGCTGGGCATGGTGGTGTGTGCCTGTAATCCCAGCTTCTCAGGAGGCTGAGGCAGGAGAATCACTTGAACCCAGGAGGCGGAGATTGCAGTGAGCTGAGATCGCGCCACTGCACTCCAGCCTGGGTGACACAGTGAGACTCTGTCTTTAAAAAAAAAAAAAAAAAAAAAAATATATATATATATATATATATATATATATATGTATGTATCAAATTAGCCAGGCGTGGTGGTGGGCACCTATAGTCCCAGCTACTGGAGAGGCTGAGGCAGGAGAATGGCGTGAACTCGGGAGGCAGAGCTTGCAGTGAGCCGAGTGAGTCGAGTGCCACTGCACTCCAGCCTGGGCGACAGAGCGATACTCCGTTCAGGATTTAAAAATAAAAATAAAAATAAAAATCCCTTGTGTGATGGGTCTTGTTAGCACACTCTTTTTTTTTTTTTTTTTTTGAGACAGAGTCTCAGACTGTCACCTGGGCTGGGGTGCAGTAGCACGATCTCAACTCAATGCAACCTGGCTAGTACACTCTCTGTACTACTCAAAGGCTTTATCTAGTATAAATGAGAGTCACAATTTACTCTAAAATAATGTTTTTAAGCACCCATGACCATATCTGTGGCCCAAAGCCCAGGTATTGGGGTAAACATCTCTCCAGTTGGTTGGGTTTGGATAGTAGACTCCTCATCTGCTATGTTCTGAGTTTAGAAATGTGTCACCATCGCAACTGTGGCTGGAGGCTCATATATGACAGTCACAATTCCAACTCTGGACAGTGTTTGCATTTGAGATTCAAGACCTCAGCAATGGGCTCTTTCCATGTGTGAAGGTGATAATCCTAATGGTTGGTGAGGTGTGCATATAAGAAACAATCTCACTTTTGTGCTGTGCCCTGGGATAACACTCTTTGTAACACTTGAGGGCATTATATGATATGTGGGAGTGTGGCAATTCTTTATGGCCTTCATAAAAAGAGAAGACGACCAAGGATGTGACTCATCTAAGGCAAGCTATGAGAGACACTATTTCTTCTAATAGCTGACTTGAGGTATGAGAGTCATCATTACACTTGTAAGCTGACTGTAGTATATGTCTCCATTTCACCTGTAGGTAGGGAGTAAGCAGGAGAGTCACATCACCTGGCATTTCAGCCAAGGATATCTCACACTCTTCCCTGAGGGAAGGAACCAAGCAGGAGTGTCACATCACCTAGGTGCTCAGTCAGGGATATGTTACAATTCTCTCCTGAAAGCACAGCACGGGCAACAGAGTCACATCACCTGGGTGCTGAGCTCAGCACTATGTCACAATGCTCCCTGGGGGCAAGACAGAGGCAGAAGAGCCACATCACCTGGTGTCTGGTTCCAGGGATATGTCACAATCTTTCCTGTGCAGGGCAGGGTGCAGGTAAGAAGTGTCACATCTTTTATGTCATGGATGCAGATATATGTCACAAGGTCCCTGTGGGCAGAGCCCAGGCAGGAGCATGCAATCCCATAGGAGGTAGGCCTAGTAATATTTTACAATACTCAAAATATGTGAGGCGCAGGAAATATGGGTGAATCACATCACCTAGGTGCTGGGTCCAGGGATATGCCACAATCCTCCCTTCCGGCAGTACCCAGGCAGAAAAAGAGAATTACATCACCTAGGTGATGAATGAAAGGATATGCTATAACACCTCTGTGGGCAGGGCCTATACAGGAGATTTACATCACCAAGGTGTTAGAACCAGCCACATGTCAATACACAATGTACAAGAGAAACCAGGCAGAAGAGGAGAGTCACATCACCTAGGTTCTGGACCCAGAAATATATTACAATCCCTTCTTTGGAAAAGTCCAGGAAGTAGAGAAAAGTCACATCACTTGGACATTACTCACAGTGATAACTCACAGTGATATGTCCAATGTCCTCTGTGAAAAGCACTAAGGCAAGAGAATAAACTCACATCACCTAAATGCTGGGTCCAGCAATATGGCACAATCCCATCTGTACGCTGGGCCCTGGCAAGAGAGTCAAATCACTCAGGTGTTGGGCAGAATTGTATGTCACAATCACATCTGGATGAAGGTGGAGGCATGAGATTAACAATTTCACACATTTTTTAGTTCTAGGTATGAGACATAATACCCTCTGTATGTTGGGTATAAGTACATGAATGACAGTCTCAATGACGGTCTGGATTTTTATATGAGAACCTCAATCCCTCCTGCAAATTATGTCATTTATTGAAGTCAATGACTCACAGGTGTGCTGAATCTTGGTACCAGAGACACTAACCTCTCTATGGACTGAATTAACATATGAGATTCAATTTTCCAACTTTTGGCTGCAGCTGGGTATGAGATTCAGAACCTCAACAGTGAGCTGTGTTCATGAGGAAGGTTGACAGTCTTTACTGTTGGCAGGTTATGCATATGAGTGTCACAACCTCCCCTGTGTGCTGAGTTCTGTTAGGACATTCTCTGAACCTCTTGACAACTTTACACAACATGTGACAGAGTGTTAATTCTTTATGACCTTCATACAAAGAGGAGGCCCAGGATATTACTCATTTTCCTGACCCTGGCTATGAGAGAAACTACATCTGCTACTGGTTGTCTAGAGGTATGAGAGTCATTATTGCATCTGTAAGTTTGGATAAGATGTGCATCACAATCTCACTAGTGAATAAGGATGGACCAGTAGACTCACATCACCGCATTTTGGGGCAGTGATATGTCACAATCTTCTCTGAGGGCAGGGATAAGGGAGAAGTGCCACACCCACACGTGGGTGCTCGATTAGGGATATGTTACAATCTCCTCTTGAAAGCAGAATACAGTCAGCAGAGTCACATCACCTGGATGCTAGACCCAGTGATATGTTACAATGATCTGTGGGCAAGGACCAGGCAGGAAAAACACATCACCTGATTGCTGAGTCCAGTGATTTGCCACAATCTTCCCAGTGGTCAAGGTGCAGGCAGCAGAAAAGGGGGGTTAAATCTCCTAGATAATGCATGCAAAGATATGTCACAAGGCCACTTATGTGCTGGGCTCAGGCAGAAGCCTACTGTTTCAAGGGTGTTGAACTCATTGATATGTCACCATACCAAAACTACGCCAGAAACAAGAAAATAAAATCACCTAGGTGATGGAAAGGAGATATGTCATAATACTTCTGTGGGCAATTCCCATGTCATAAAGTTGCTGAATCCAGGCATATGTCACAACACACAATGCATGCAGGGCTTAGGCAGAAGAGGAGAGTCATAACACATAGGTGGTGAGTCCAGCAACACATCACAATCGCCTGGGCAAAGCCCAAGCCATAGAGAACTATGAGTCACATCACCTATGAACTAGGCTCAACAATATGTCACACTACCCTTTATGGGGAGGGCCCATGCAAGAGTCACATCATCTAAATTATGGGCCCAAAAATATGTCAAAATGCTCTGAGTACGGCTCAGGAAAATGAAAGAATCACATGACCTAGGGTTTAGGCCCAACTATATGTAACAAACACCCCAGCTTGCAGAGCACATGCATGAGCAAAGAGTCACATCACCTAGGTGGTAGGCCCAGTGATATTTAACACTTTTTTCACAGTTCCCAGACAGAAGGAGTGTCACATCACCTAGGTGATTAATAGAAAGATATTTCATAATACCTCTGTGGGCGGGGCCCATGCAGGAGAGTTGCATTACCTAGGTGTGAGACCCAGTGATATGTCTCAGTACACAGTGTGTGCAGGTCCCAGGCTGGAGAGGAGAGTCACCTCATCTAGGTTCTTGACCCACTGATATGCCACAATCTCTTTTTGGGCAGAGACCAAAGAGTAGAGTCACATAACCTAGATGTTGGGCCCAGCAATATGTCACAATATCCCAAGAAGAGGGTCTACACAAAAGTGTCACATCAGCCGGGCATGGTGGCTCACGCCTGTAATCCCAGCACTTTGGGAGGTCAAGGCAGGTGGATCACTTGAGGTCAGGAATTCGAGACCAGCCTGGCCAACATGGTGAAACCTCATCTCTACTAAAAATACAAAAAGTAGCCAACTGTGGTAGTGCACGCCTACAATCCCAATTACTCATGAGGCTGAGGCAGGTGAATCGCTTGAACCCAGGAGGCAGAGGTTGCAGTGAGCCAAGATTGTGCCACTGCACTCCAGACTGGGTGACAGAGCCCGACTCCATCTCGAAAAAAAGAGTCATATCACCTAATTAAGTGTCTCAGAGTTAAGACACAGTGCCCCTCATGGGTAGGGCTCAGGAAGAAGTGTGAAGTCACATATAACCTTTCAGCTGGGCCCAGCAAATGTGTCAAAATCACTCCACCAGGCAGGGCCCAAGTCTAAGAAAAGAGTCATATCACATAGGTGCTTGGCCAAGCAATATGTCACAATCCCCACTATGGACAGGTCCCAGGGAGAAGAGTCACACAATCTCAGCGATGGACCCAGATATATGTTACAGTGACTTCTGGGAGTCAGCAGAAGAATCATATCACCTGTATGCTAAACTCAGCGATAAGTCACTCTCTCTTCTGTGGGCAAGGCCCAGGCCGAAGAGGAGAGTCAAATCACCTTGGTGCTGGGTCCAAATATATGTCACAATCTCTTTTTGGGCAACTTTCAGGTAAGAGAGGAGTCACATAAAATAGTTAAAGGGGGCCAAGCAAAATGGCTCACACCTGTAATCCCATCACTTTAAGAGGTCGAGGTGGGCGGATTGGCTGAGGTCAGGAGTTTGAGACCAGCCTGGCCAACACGGTGAAACCCGTCTCTACTAAAAATAGAAAAATTAGATGGGCCTGGTGGTGTGCACCTGTAATCCCAGCTACTAGGGAGGCTAAATAGGCAGGAGAATCACTTGAACTTGCAAGGTGAAGGTTGTAGTGAGCTGAGATTGTGCCGCTACACCCCAGCTTGGGCAAAAGAACAAGACTCTTTCTCCAGGAAAAAAAAAAAATAAAGCTTAAATATCTGTCCTTTTCAGACAATAAACATGTCATTTAAATATTTCCATGAGAGATAATTTAATAAACAACCATATGTGAACATTTCCAGAAGGTGTCAAGCTCCATGTCATAAAATTTTGCATTAAACTTGGACATCGAGACAACGGAATACGGAACAGAGATATCCACCATTACAAATTCTAGACCCTGCAAAAACAGAGGAGCTGATGGTTTGAGAAATATACACAATGCACCAATTAATCTATCACATTTGCTTGTGGAAATGTATTCACTTTCTATAGCCATAATGGAAAAAAGATTTTTCCTACTTCTCTTCTCTGGTAGCATTCCCAAAGCAAACCCTTGGGGTTCTATTTAAAGTCACACAACCAGAAAAAAAACCCATAAATTTAACAAATAAAATATATCACTAGATTTTTCTGAAATATACCTTTCATAGTCTTTGACTTCTTAAACATCTTTTAAGCTCTTCTGATGAAATGTAATTTACAGTTATTAAAAAACTGAAATTGGGCTGGGCATGGTGGCTCGCACTTGTAATCCCAGCACTTTGGGAGGCTGAGGTGGGCGGATCATGGGGTCAGGAGTTCCAGACCAGCCTGGCCAACACAGTGAAACCCCATCTCTACTAAAGATACAAAAATTAGCTGGGCGTGGTGGTAGGTGCCTGCAATCCCAGCTACTCGGGAGGCTGAGGCAGGAGAATCGCTTGAATCCGGGAGGTAGAGGTTGTGGTGAGCCGAGATCGTGCCACTGCATTCCAGCCTGGGTGACAGAGCTAGACTCCGTCTCGAAAAAAAAAACAAAAAAAAACTGAAATTGAAATAAGTGAAAAAATCTTTCAAGGTGACAAACTCAGGAAGTGGCAGTGCTGACTGGGACACAAATATGTCCGACTCCACTGTCAAGTCAGACCATAATATCACTCAAAATATTCTTTCATCCCCATCCTGCCCATTAAATTACTCAGTGACCACCTTCCCAGGAGACACTGTACTGTACCCCACTGTAAGTCTTAGGTACATTTTGCTTGCAGGTTCTTGCATTGCCTTACTGGGGTGGGATCTTCTTGTCCTTTGGAAAAAAATTTATTTCAATAATCTAGAGAAGAAAAATCATTTCTGCCTTTTCTCATCAATACGAACATCTGATTGTCTCATCACCAATGTGTCTACTAAAAATAAAAATCAGGTTGAGAGGCTAGGCGTGGTGGCTCACACCTGTAATCCCTGCACTTTGGGAGGCCAAGGCGAATGGACCACCTGAAGTCATGAGTTAGAGACCAGCCTGGCAAACATAATGAAACCCCGTATGCACTAAAAATACAAAAAATTAGGCCAGGTGCCATGGCTCACACCTGTAATCCCAAAACTTTGGGTGGCTGAGGCGGGTGGAGAACCTGAGGTCAGGAGTTCGAGACCAGCCTGGGCAACATAGCAAAACCCCGTCTGTACTAAAAATACAAACATTAGCTGGGCATGGTGGCACACGCCTGTAGTCCCAGCTACTCATGAGGCTGAGGCAGGAGAATGGTTTGAACCCGGGAGGTGGAGGTTGTAGTGAGCCAAGATTGCACCACTGCACTCTAGCCTGGGCAAGACAGTGAGAATCCATCTCAAAAAAAAAAAAAAAAAGGAAACGAAATATCTGCACCAGCAACATTAACACAAAAAGTTCCATTAAACAATGACAGCCATTCAAATGTCACCTCTTCTATAAAGCCCTCCTTGATATTTCCACTGCTATGTTAGTGGCAGAATTGATAACTATTATCTTTCAGCTCAATACCTTATGTCTTTTCATGTACAAGTATTATTCTAGAGAATAAATTGTTTACACACCTATCCATGCTAATGAGCTATAAACTCCTACATGGCAGGTATGTTGAACCCTGTTCATCTGTGTAATCCAAATTTGATACATAATGGGTGTCATATACACATAAAATCAAAACGCTATCAGGGAATTATTGGAAAAGCTAAAAAAATTTTTTTAACTTTTAAGTTCAAGGGTACATTTGCAAATTTTTTGCATAGGTAAATATGTGTCATGGGGGTTTGTTGTGCAGATTATTTCATAACCCAAGTATTAAGCCTACTACCCATTATCTTTCCTGATCCTCTCCCGCCTCTAATAGGTCCTGGTATGTGTTGTTCCCCTCTACAGGTCTATGTGTTCCCATGATTTAACTCTCACTTACAATGAGAACATGTGGTATTTAGTTTTCTATTCCTGTGTTAGTTTGCTAAGAATAATGGCTTACTTGGCCGGGCGCCGTGGCTCAAGCCTGTAATCCCAGCACTTTGGGAGGCCGAGACGGGTGGATCACGAGGTCAGGAGATCGAGACCATCCTGGCTAACACGGTGAAACCCCATCTCTACTAAAAAATACAAAAAACTAGCCGGGCGAGGTGGCAGACGCCTGTAGTCCCAGCTACTCGGGAGGCTGAGGCAGGAGAATGGCGTGAACCCGGGAGGCGGAGCTTGCAGTGAGCTGAGATCCGGCCACTGCACTCCAGCCTGGGCGACAGAGCGAGACTCCGTCTCAAAAAAAAAAAAAAAAAAAAAAAAAAGAATAATGGCTTACAGCTTCATCCACGTTACTGCAAAGGACATAATCTCATTTTTTTTAATGGGTGCATAGTACTCCATGTTTTATATATGTACATTTTCTTTATCCAGTCTATCACTGATGGGCATTTAGGTTGATTCCATGTCTTTTTTTTTTTTTTTTTTTGAGATGGAGTCTCGCTCTGTCGCCCAGGCTGGAGTGCAGTGGCCGGATCTCAGCTCACTGCAAGCTCCGCCTCCCGGGTTCACGCCATTCTCCTGCCTCAGCCTCCCGAGTAGCTGGGACTACAGGCGCCCGCCACCTCGCCCGGCTAGTTTTTTGTATTTTTTAGTAGAGACGGGGTTTCACCGTGTTAGCCAGGATGGTCTCGATCTCCTGACCTCGTGATCCGCCCGTCTCGGCCTCCCAAAGTGCTGGGATTACAGGCTTGAGCCACCGCGCCCGGCCTCCATGTCTTTGCTATTGTGAATTGTGCTGCAATGCGCACACGCATGCATGTGTCTTTACGATAGAATAATTCATATTGCTTTGGGTACATACTCAATAATGGATTACTGGGTCAAATGGTATTTCTGTCTTTAGGTCTTCAGGCAGTTCCCATCATGTCTTCCATAATGGTTGAACTAATTTACACTCCCACCAACAGTGTATAAGCATTCTTCTGTGAAAAAATAATTTTAATTTTCTAAGAGGTTAGTTTTTTAGACAAATACTATACAAGGAAATTTTCCACAGGCCTAGGCCATCCAGCTGCTCTTCTGAGAGGCTACACTCTTACTCCTCAGGCTGTCCTCTAAGAGACAACTCGGGATGATATTCATTAGACATTCCAAGATACATGGCCACTGTGGGTATCTTGGGTTCTCCCAGACAGTTCTGAAACTCATGACCAAGAATAGAATACAGGGCTGCTGTAAAGGGCCCTGTAATTTCTCCAAAGCAAAACTTCAACCCAAAGACGTACTAGTAAGGTGTGTGTGCCTAGGGAAGATAAAAGGAGAGGTGCAGACATTTTTTTTTTTCTTTTTTACAGTGGAGTTCCAGAAGATTATTTTTCTACTTTTTTTAATCACGTAAAATGTTTATAGACTTGGAAGGCTGAGGCGGATGAATCACCTGAGGTGAGGAGTTCGAACCAGCCTGTCCAAAAAGACAAAACCCAATCTCTACTAAAATTATAAAAATTAGCAGGGCACGGTGGTGGGAGCCTGTAATCCCAGCTACTTGGGAGGCTGAGGCAGGAGAATCGCTTGAACCTGGGAGGCGGAGGCTGCAGTGAGCTGAGATCATGCCATTGCACTCCAGCAAGGGCAACAAGAATGAAACTCCGTCTCCAAAAAAAAAAGTGTTTACAAACAGAAAACAAATCTTTAAAAACCTGCCATCCACTGCTGTGTAAAAACATGATTAACAAAACACTGGGTTTGAAACGTACAATAAAGGACAAATAGTTGATAGTGTTGTAAATTGGAGACAGGAAGTTGTTTGTCGAAATTTATAATTTTACTGCAAGCCTTAGTTAAGCTAGGGGAAGAGGGTAGTGGATTAGAAGTCCTGCTTGCATACATCAGGAAGTCACAGAGGAAAACCAGTCCTCATGTGGAGCGTTAAAATAATTAAAAAGCAGGAAATTAGGCTGAAGTGGCTCTGCCGGGCGCGGTGGCTCACGCCTGTAATCCCAGCTCTCAGGGAAGCAGAGGCGGGAGGATAGCTTGAGCCCAGGAGTTCGAGACCTGCCTGGGTAACATAGCGAGACCCCGTTCTTCACAAAAAGAAAAAAAAAAAAAAAAAAAAAAGACTGAAGTGGCTCTAGTGCCCTTTGTTCATAAGTAAAAAATGTAAAACCTAACTCGAGTTTCTTATAAATTACTATTTTAGGCGGAAACAAAATTCAGGCTTAACCGATCATAAACTTGCAATTAACCTCTGATCACATAACCAGGAAATTTCCACCTGAATCATACAAATAAGGTGACTACATAACTGTAAGCAATTCTTGAATTTCGTTTGCCTTCTCACATGCCCTTTATAAAACTCTTTCCTTTATGCCGCTCAGGTGGGCCACATATTATGGCTGGGTGCTTTCCATTTCACCAATCACTGCTCAAATAAACTCGTTAACGTTTTAACATTGACTCCCTTTAATTTTTAAGAGAAGGGGCTGGGCGCAGAGCCTCATGCTCCTAATCTTAGTACTTTAGAAAGCCAAAGCTGGCGGATCACTTGAGGCCAGGAGTTCCAGACCATTTTCTGCCATGGCGAAACCACTTATCTACTAAAAATACAAAAATTAGCCAGGAGTGGTGGCGCAGTTCCCTAATCCCAGCTTCTCTGAGGGCTGAGGCACGAGAATCGCTTGAGCCTGAGAGGCGGAGGTTGCAGTGATCTCGCACTGCACTTCAGCCTGGGCGGCGGAGCAAGACTCCGTCTCAAACAAACAAAATGTTTCACAAAAGAGACTGGGAGCCCTCACCGGCCGCAGTTCTTCCCACGCAAACACCGGGTCGGGATTCTGCCCTGATGACCCGCCTGGCATCCCTGAACAATCTGGGAAATAATTGGGGCTGCCTGAAGAGCTCCTAAGGGAGGTCCAGACATGGTGCCGCAGGGACCGGGCGGGAGGCTGGGGTCCGGGTATGGGCCCAGCCGCCATCTTGCGGCCAGAGGGGCCTGAGGCGGAGCTGCGCCAGAGGAGACTCTGGTCTGCGACCCGGGAGCGGACTGTGGAGAGGCCGGTCCTGCTGGTTTCACAGCCTGGTCTCCCCTCTCGGGTTGCCCAACCCCGCACACTCACCCTTTCCCAGATTCCAGGATGTCCTGGCATCTTAGCTGTGCGTCTCCCTGCAGATTACAGGTCAACAGAGGCTGTGACAGAGTCACCGGAGGCTCCCGCGGCGTAAGATGCGGAACAGTAGAGACAGATCCGAAACTCTGGAGAGAGCAAAAAGCAAAGTCCCCGCCGAATGTCGGAAGCCACGCCCTCCCCTCCGGCGGCGCCCCTGATTAGGCGGTTCCCGCGCCAGCGCCACTGATTGGATAAAGCAACAGCACTAGTCCCACCACCCGCCCCACTCGGCATTAGTGCATTTTACCGACGTGAAAACATGCTAAAACATGCACACGGAATTACAGTTAATTAAGAAGTAAGCTGAGACATGAATGCACTTACTCTTTTCCTTACCAGGGTCTTGTATAATGCATCTTATTTGCTACTTAAGGGTAAGAAAAGAACATTTGGACTTTTCTTTTTCTTTTTTTTTTTTTTTAAAACCGAGTTTCGCTCTCATTGCCTAGGCTCAAGTGCAGTGGTGCGATCTTGGCTCACTGCAACCTCCTCCTCCCAGGTTCAAATGATTTTCTTGCCTCAGCCTCACGAGTAGCTGGGTTTACAGGCGCACGCCACCACACCCGGGTACTTTTTGTATTTTTAGTAGAGATGTGGTTTCACCATGTTGGCCAGGCTGCTCTCGAACTCTAGATCCCAGGTGTTCCGCCCGCCTCTGCCTCCCAAAGTGCTGGGATTACAGGCGTGAGCCACCGTGCCCTGCCCATTTGGAAATTTTTAAACCACTTTTTAATGATTTTCATAAGGCAGGAAAGAACCTCATCCATCCCTGAGCCCCTCTCTCACCATGCTGTACTGTGCTGCTGACCACATTGTGGGATGGCCATTAGAAATGAGGCGGGGGTCGGGGGCAGCCCAGGCTGAGAATGGTGTAGAAAAAATTATGTTACCGGGCGGGGCACGGTGGCTCACGCCTGTAATCTCAACACTTTGGGAGGCTGAGGCGGGAGGATCACGAGGTCAGGAGTTCCAAGCCAGCCTGACCAACATGGTGAAACCCCGTCTCTACTAAAAAATACAAAAATTAACCGGGCGTGGTGGCGTGCGCCGAAAACCCAGCTAGCTACTCTGGAGGTTGAGGCAGGAGAACTGCTTGTATCCGGGAGGCGGAGGTTGCAGTGAGCAAAAAAAAAAAAAAAAAAAAAAAGGCCGGGCGCGGTGGCTCAAGCCTGTAATCCCAGCACTTTGGGAGGCCGAGACGGGCGGATCACGAGGTCAGGAGATCGAGACCATCCTGGCTAACACGGTGAAACCCCGTCTCTACTAAAAAAAAAAAAAAAAAAAAAAAAAAAGAAAAGGAAAGAAAGAATTGTGTTACCCAAATTTGTTCATCTTAGAAAGGCTCCTCACTTTGGGAGGCTGAGACGGGCGGATCACGAGGTCAGGAGATCGAGACCATCATGGCTAACACGGTGAAACCCCATCTCTACTAAAAATACAAAAAAATTAGCCAGGCGTGGTGGCGGGCGCCTGTTGCCCCAGGTACTTGGGAGGCTGAGGCAGGAGAATGGCATGAACCTACCAAGCAGAGCTTGCAGTGAGCCGAGACCGTGCCACTGCACTCCAGCCTGGGCAACAGAGCAAGACTCCCTCTCAAAAAAAAAAAAAAGAAAGAAAGGCTCCTCAGTCATTCCGTGTGAAGTGGCTATTCCAGGGTAATTGTGCCCTGACTACACTGCATTTCAGTTTGGCTTCTCTTTTTTAAAATCGCTGGTATTTAATTTTCTAATTGAAAATGACCAGCTATTCTTTGTGGGTGTCCTGATTTGATTTGCTAGTTTAGACTCTGGAGGTAGGGGTGAGGAAATATTGGGTCACATCAAAATACCTTATCTCACTTAGAGGATATATAGGAATCTCTTAATAATATCTAACAGTTTTCTCAATATCCATAATATTTAACAGTGATAGCTTACAGGGCAGGAAGGGGACACAGAGGACACAACCTTAGAAATTTAATTTGGTCATAAGTTTTTTTGTTTTGTTTTGTTTTGTTTTGTTTTGTTTTGTTTTTGGAGACAAGGTCTCACTCTGGTGCTCAGGCTGGAATGCAGTGGCACAACTATAGCTCATAATTTGGTTGTGACAGTTCTTTAAAAAATATTGTTGGCAGGGTTTGATGGCTAACACCTGTAATCGAAACACTTTGGAAAGCCATGGTGGAATGATTGCTTAAGCTCAGGGGTTCAAGACCAGTCTGGGCAATGTAGTGAGACTCAGTCTCTACAAAAATTTTAAAAATTGGCCTTGTTTGGTGTTGCATGCCTATAGTCCCAGCTACTCAACAGGCTGAGGTAGAAGGATCACTGGAGGTTGAGGCTGCAGTGACCCTTCATTCAGCCACTACACTCCAGTCTGGGTGACAGAGTGAGACCTCTATGTGTACACACACACACACAAAATCGCACACACATATATATACACATATATACACACACAAACATACACATATATATTCCCTATATATATGTATATATACACCTTATATATATATAATCAAAATAATATATATGTTTGCCAGGCATGGTGGCTCACACCTGTAATCCCAGCATTTTGGGAGGCCAAGGTGGGCAGATCCCATGAGGTCAGGAGTTCGAGACCAGCCTGCCCAACGTGGTGAAACCCCTACTCTACTAAACCTACAACAATTAGCCCGGCGTGGTGGCCCGTGTCTGTAATCCCAACTCTTCGGAGACTGAGGCAGGAGGATTGCTTGGACCTGGGAGGCGGAGGTTGCAGTGAGCCAAGATTGCACCATGGCACTCCAGCCTGGGTAACACAGCACAACTCTGTCTTAAAATAAATAAATAAATAAAGTATATTGAAAGAAATTTAAGCACAGAAGAAGAGTGAAAGACTATGGTGGGGAATGTGATAAAAGGTGAGTGCGGCTCTACAGCTCAGTGAGACTTGGTTTCCATCTTAAGGAACTGCCCTCCCATACTGAAACCACAACCCAGCACATGCCATTTCTCACACTTTATACTTTGCACAAAGGCAGCAGAAGGAGGTCAGCAATATCGATCATGACATGGAAGTCTATTCCCCACTGAGACATTTTAAAAATGTTATTGTCTTAAGCCCTTTTCTTTCTAATAAAGCCTATACAAATACACACAAGCCCGAAGCTACTCAAAATAAAAAATCAGGTTTTTGAAATCCCATAAATAAGCAAACACAAAAACAGCCACTTTGACCAAGGAGAGAGTGGGATGGAGGGGTTTAGGAGGCTGCTCGCTTCACCTCCTGGCCCCATGTGGAGGACGGGATGGAGTCTAGGGAGACCCTGGGAAGTCACTTGTTCTGACTGGGCTTTCCCCCACCTCCACACTTTGTTAACCATTTCCTGGGAAGAGCTTAGGAACCTCCTGTGCTCTAGTGAGTCAGGGCCTCCCCTCACAGGGTATTGGCAAGGAGAAATTCTGAGACTCTGTGACTGAGAAGGTAGCATAGTGTTTGATAAGCACCTGTGGGAACTGTCATCCTCTGTAACTATCATGTGGCCTTGGAGGGTTCAGATGGCCTGGCCTGGGGCTTGGTGGAGCTGTTTGAGGGTCAGCTGCTTTAGGCTCCCACTTTCTCCTCAATCAAAGTGGCTGCTTTTGTGTCTGTTTATGGTTTTAAAAACCTGATATATAGCCAGGCGCGGTGGTTCACACCTGTAACCCCAGCACTTTGGGAAGCTGAGGGGTGTGGATCACGAGGTCAGGAGTTCAAGACCAGCCTGAACATAGTGAAACCCCGTCTCTACTAAAAATACAAAAATTAGCCAGGCATGGCGGCACGCACCTGTAGTCCCAGCTCCTCGGGAGGCTGAGGCAGGAGAATCGCTTGAACCCGTAAGGCAGAGGTTGTGGTGATCTGAGATTGTGCCACTGCATTCCAGCCTGGGCAACAGAGCAAGGCTCCATCTAAAAATAAATAAATAAATAAAAATTAAAAAAAAAAAACCCTGATATATAAATAGAAAGTGCAGCTGGAGGTGCCAACGCTCAGCGTCTAGAGCTGTGCTTCATGGGCTTACTTGCTGGCGTGAGACCAGATGAACTCTGGGTGTGAGGCGGTTCCCACCCTCGACCTACAATCCCCACATCCTTTCCCAGGGCCTGAGTAACCAACACAAGGCAGTGCTAAAGAGCGGGTGAGTGACGGGCTTCAAGCCCATCCAGGAAGATTTGAATGCCATCTGGGCTGGGGGCTGTCAGGGTAGGGACTATGGCTGCCAGAAACCAGGACGGTCATAAAAGCTGAAATTTTAAAATAATCGTTATTATATATGTATTTATTTTTGAATAGCTATCTAGTCTATTATTTGAAATGCATGTGACCTTACACAGACGGTTAAAGGCAAATACCCTTTTGGGTGGGCCCAGCTCAGCTCTGGGAGGGAGCCCTGTCTGAAAAGGCTGCAACTCAGGCTGTTAGTCTTCATTCGGCCGAGCATCTGATCACATCTTCTGTCATTCAGGACCTGAGGGGGTGGGGTTTTACTTATTATCTAATCAGGGACGCTGGGCTGGGAACTGTCCAATCAGGAATGCAGGTAGAGCGGACAGGGCGGCTTCCGGGTTTGGCGGGGCCTTTGTCTCTCTCTGCAGCCGGAGCTCCAGGTTTTGCTTTCACTGCTCTGTGTCCTCTGTTTCTAGGGGCCGAGTCTCTGTGGCTCCGTGACGGGCAGGTATTGGAGATCCATATCTAAGACGCCAGGGTCCCCGGAAACCTAGAAATGGTGAGAATGCCGGGTCCGACATCCCGAGAGAGGGGAAGGGGCTATGGCGAGACGCAGACCTCGCCGCAGTCAGTTCCACAATCTGCGCCCTGAGTTCTCGCCCGGGTCAGCCTTAGTCCCCTTCGACCATAAGATGGCGGCTGCGCAGCCAGCCAGCCCCCCGGGCGTCCTGTCTCTTCCCTGGTCAGTGACTGCGTCCTGGCCTGCAGCTCTCTCTGGGCGGCTCCGCACCCGCAACGCCGGGTCTCTCCCGGATTGTGCAGGGGACCATGGGAGGGTCGTCAGGGAAGAATCCAGACGGATGCCGGGTTCATGAGTGGGAAGAGCTTTGGCCCGTGGCATTCCCAGTTTCTCTTTCCTTCTATTAAAAAATGTATGGGAGTCAAAAGGGTTGGCGCGGTGGCTCATGCCTGTAATCCCAGCACTTTGGGAGGCTGAGGCGGGCAGACCACGAGGCCAGGCTGTTCGAGGCAGCCTCCCGAGTAGTTGTAATTACAGATATGTGCCACCACGCCCGGCTAAATTGTTTTCTTTTCATATGGCCATTAGAAAAATAGATGAAGCAGTCATGGTCCCTACAATCCAGGAGCTTTTAGTGTAGACTAACAGCTGGCTAATGGTTAAATTAAACATTATATAATTGGTACAATAAACAGATGTGTGCAGAAAACTTGGGCTGTATTTGTGCCACTTTCTTTATATAATTGTGACTTGTGATGTCATCACCTGAAGGGATATTTATTTCTTTTACCTTGTTAATACATATTTGTCTTTTAATAAAATTACCCTAGAAAACCTTTATAAATTTGTTTAAATTGCTTATTAGTATATGTTACATATAATTGATAGGGCAGTGTCTAAGAAAGGTTAAAATTATGCGAACTCTGAGATTTAAGTTTTTTTTTAAGGTCAGTTTAGGAAAAACAGAACTGGAAATATCCCAGTGGCATAGAGAACAGAATTCTACATAGAATCCATTCCCTGCCCCAGTTCTGCTCAGGTTCACCTTTTTGGAGGCCTTATATAGGTCTGGCCCTACCCTGAGGTGTTGCCTCATAGAACTGATTAGTGGAGATCAGAGTTTTGACTGGTGAATTCTGCTGCCTTTCTAGAGCTGGTGCTTACAATTCCCGAAACACAAAAGCAAATAAATTTTAAAAATAAAGTATATATTTTAGGGTTATAATTTTTTATTGAAACTAGTACTTGCATTCTATCTAGCAACTTGTTTTCTATTCCTACAGATCTAGGAGTTGCTCCACAAGTCACAAAAAGTAAACATAAAGAATATAAATTGTTCTAAAATACATTAAATTCTTTCTGCATTTCTGTCTATATTTAGCTTTTATTGTTTATATTTAAAAAAAAAATCAATGACAGAGAAACAGAAGAAATAAAAATGCTGGACTTTAAATCCTGGGAATTATTAAACAGTACCAGCTCCCAGGGTGTTATAAAAATTAAATTACATAATATGTTATCTCAGGCACAGTGCCCTGTAACATAATCTTTTTTCTTTTTACTTTTGTAGTATCTCAGCACTTTTAACTATAACTTTTTTTTTTTTTTTTTTTTTTGAGATGGAGTCTGGCTCTGTTGCCCAGGCTGGAGTGCAGTGGCCGGATCTCAGTTCACTGCAAGCCCCGCCTCCCGGGTTCACGCCATTCTCCTGCCTCAGCCTCCCGAGTAGCTGGGAATACAGGCGCCCGCCACCTCGCCCGGCTAATTTTTTTTGTATTTTAGTAGAGACGGGGTTTCACCGTGTTAGCCAGGATGGTCTCGATCTCCTGACCTCGTGATCCGCCCGTCTCGGCCTCCCAAAGTGCTGGGATTACAGGCTTGAGCCACCGCGCCCGGCCTTAACTATAACTTTTATAAGCCGGTTGAGGTGGCTCATGCCTGTAATCCCAGCATTTTGGGAGGGCACGGCAAGTGGATCACGAGGTGAGGAGTTTGAGACCAGCCTGGCCAACATGGTGAAAGCCTGTCTCTACTAAAAATACAAACATTAGCCAGGTGTGGTGACGGACATCTGTAATCCCAGCTACTCTGGAGGCTGAGGTTGGAGAATTGCTTGAACCCATGAGACAGAGGTTGCTGTGAGCCAAGATTATGTCATGGCACGCCAGCTTGGGTGACAGAGCGAGACTGCAACTCAAAAAAAAAAAAAAAAAAAAAAAATTGAAAAATTTTTGTTATTTATTTCTAAGTATAGTCTTTTATAATATATATTTTTTTCTATTTTACTTTAAGTTTCGGGATACAAGTGCAGAACGTGTAGGTTTGTTACATAGGTATACATGTGTCATGGTGGATTGCTGTACTTATCAACCCATCATCTAGGTTTTAAGCCCGGCATGCATTAGCTATTTATCCTAATGCTGTTTCTCTCCTCCTCCCCCCACACCCCGACTGGCCCGGGTGTATGTGGTTTCTCTCCTTGTGTTTATGAGTGCTCGTTTCAGTTCTTACTAATGAGTGACAACATGCAGTGTTTGGTTTTCTGTTCCTGTGTTAGTTTTCTGAGGATAATAGCTTTCAGCTGCATCCATGTCCCTGCAAAATACATGATCTCATTCCTTTTTATGGCTGCATAGTATTCCATGGTTGTGTATGTACCACATTTTCTTTATCCATTCTATCATTGATGGGCATTTAGGTTGGTTCCATATCTTTGCTATTATAAACAGTGATGCAATAAACATATTAGTCTTTCTAGTAGAATAATTTATATTCTTGTGATATATACTCAGGAATGGTATCACTGGGTCAAATGGTATTTCTGGTCCTAGATCCTTGAGGAATCACCGCACTGTCTTCCATAATGGTTGAACTAATTTACATTTCCACCAACATTGTAAAAGCATTCATATTTCTCCACAGCCTCACCAGCATTTATTGTTTCTTGACTTTTTAATAATTACCGTTCTGACTGGCAATTTATTTAGGTCTGGTGTTATAGATCTAATGTGACTTTCTTTTCTCATAGTTAGAGAATAGATCAGAGAATGTTCCTGTGTAAAAAAAATTATTTTATTGGATAATTTCAGTCATTTATGTAAGTCAGAACCAGTTCTCTTCACTTTCTTATTTTACCTTGAGTCAAATTATAAATTCTTTCCATGGCCACTTTGTAAATATGTATGTGTATGTGTGTGTGTGTTTTTCAGGAACCATTGAAATTTAGGGATGTGGCCGTAGAATTCTCTCTGGAGGAGTGGCAATGCCTGGACACTATACAGCAGAATTTATATAGGAATGTGATGTTAGAGAACTACAGAAACCTGGTCTTCTTGGGTGAGGATAACTTCAATACAGAATTCCTATTATATCCTAAAGATTTCATTTTTCTTTTTTGTGTAATGTTTTTAGGTAATTTATGCTTTGCATAAGTGAGTTTCAGATCCCTGTTTTTATAAAAATCTTAGGGTTTCATCTCTGTAGAAAAGAATTTCTTTAAGCTGTTTCATCTTGACCTGAACTTTCTGCATTCCTGAGCTAATCTGTATTCTTCACTCTGGATTAGAGTGGTAATTCCAGAAGTTTAGTGGCATAAAATATTATTGCCCACACTTTAAAATCTAATTACCAACACTAATTTTTGATTTGTTGTACTGGACTGGACAGTGAAATTAAGAACTAACAAATTTAAAATATTTTCTAAATATTTAGAAATTTCTTTTGTAAATCAATATTTTGGAATTGATTTACAAGAATCTTCTATTTCACCCTCTTTACTGAGCACATTGCCATGTTGGTGATTAGAGAATATGAGCAAGATTTATGTTATTTATTTTCAATAAAACAGGTATTGCTGTCTCTAAGCCAGATCTGATCACCTGTCTGGAGCAAGAAAAAGAGCCCTGGACTAGAAAGAGACATAGGATGGTGGCCAAACCAGGTAGGTGAGAGTGAAAGTGAATACAACAGATAACATAGATGAACGGTTTAAAGGTCAAAGAAAAAGCTAGTCCTTAATAATGTGATTTGGGAAGCTATGGTCCAAAGGAAGTAGTTTCTGGAAAGCCTGGGTTTTTCTTTTCTTTTCTTTTTTTTTCCTTTGAGAGATGGAGTCTCACTCTGTCACCCAGGCTGGAGTGCAGTGGCACAGTCTCAATCTAAGCTCACTTCTGGAAAGCCCAAGTTTTTCTTTTCTTCTTTTTTTTTCTTTTGAGAGATGGAGTCTAGTTCTGTCACCCAGGCCGGAGTGCAGTGGCACAGTTTTGGCTCACTGCAACCTCCACCTCCAGGGTTCAAGCAATTCTTCTGCCTCAGCTTCCCAAGTAGCTGGGACTACAGGTGTGCGCCACCATGCCCAGCTAATTTTTGTATTTTTTTTTTTTAGTAGAGACGGGGTTTCACTGTGTGTTGGCCAGGCTGGTCTTGAACTCCTAACCTTAGGTGATCCACCCACCTTGGCCTCTGAAAGTGCTGGGATTACAGGCATGAGCCACAGCACCTGGCCGAGTTTTTCTATTTTGCTCTCACATAACAGCGTCTTCTGTCTTATGCTTTTAAGTTCTCTTAGGACTCTGCTTTCCCTTCAGTGATCTGCCTTCTAATTTAGAGTGAGAGCCAAAGTCGTCTTAATGGCATATAAGAGACTGCACAATCTGAGTGCTTTTCCATTGTTTTGGGGGACACACAGATATCTGCATAATTTTGAGAAACTCTATGTTAAACTATTTTTTAAGTTCTATTTTTGCATCACCTCTGCAATGTGTGAGAGTAGTAGGTTTTTGTTCATTTCTCTGCACATTCCATCCTGTTTGTATTACTATAGTCTTCAAATATAGTTTGAAATTATAAAGTATGATGTCGTTCAGCTTTGTTTTTATTTTCTCAAGAGTGCTTTCACTATTCAAAGTTTATTGTAGTTTCATATATAAATTTTAGACTTGTATTTTTCATTACTGTAAAACGCCACTGGAATTTTGATAGGGAGTTTATTGAATCCATAGATCAAGTGCCATTTTTTGAATCTATAGATCTAAGTGCCATTAACATGGCACTTTTTATTTTGAGACGAAGTCTCACTCTTTCGCCAGGCTGGAGTGCAGTGGCACAATCTTGGCTCACTGCAACCTCTCCCTTCCAGGTTCAAGCTATTATCCTGCCTCAGCCCCCCAAGTAGCTGGAACTACAGGAGCTCACCACCACGCCCAGCTATTTTTTGTTTTAGTATACTAAGAGACAGAGTTTCACTATGTTGGCCAGGATGGTCTCCATCTCTTGACCTCGTGATCTGCCTGCCTCAGCCTCCCAAAGTGCTGGGATTACAGGCGTGAGCCACCACGCCTGGCCAACATGGCACTTTAGCAGTATTTATTCTTTCAATCTATAGACATGAAATATTTCCAATTTATTTGTGTCTTTTCTAATTTCTTTCATTGATATATCTTTCATTGTAAAGATTTTCTACCTCTTTGATTACATTTCTTCTCAGAAATTTATTTTAATGCTGTCGTAAATAAGATTTTTTTTTTTTTGAGACAAAGTCTCACTCTGTTGCCCAGGCTGGAGTACAGTGGTGTAATCTCGGCTCACTGCAACCTCTGCCTCCCAGGTTCAAGCGATTATCCTGCCTCAGCCTCCCAAATAGCTGGGACTACAGGCACGCACCACCATGCCTGGCTAATTTTTGTATTTTTAGTATAGATGGGTTTCAGTATGTTGACCAGGCTGGTCTCGAACTCCTGACCTTGTGATCCACCCGCCTCGGCCTCCCAAAGTGCTGGGATTACAGGCGTGAGCCACCATGCCCGGCCCTTGTCTTCAGTTTCAATGGCTCTTTTTCATTTTTTTGACTGATTCTTTTGCCACATACTTAATGTTCTTTGTTAAAATAGAAGCATTGACAATAGGCAAAATGCAGTTTTGTATTAGTGTCTTTAAACTTGAAAAAGCAAACACCTCTTCAAGTTTTTATAACCTGTTTTCAGAAGGTAAAGATCTTTTATTGGGCCCCCAGGGTCATGAGATGCCCTCTGGGTTTGTAGTGGAAAGGGGATGTAGCTTGGTCACAAGGCTGCTGGGTCTGCACTGGGGTCCACCTTCAGTTGGCTTCTTACAAGGGGTTTGGGTAGTTGTAATTCACATTTTATTTTTTGGACAGACTGAATTTCCCTCAAGACTTTGACCTGTAGGGCAGACACTAGAGCAGGTTTCTGCAGTCAGGTCTGTATATGGTAAGTCTTATTTAAGAATGTGGATGAGTATGGCATTCACTGTGTATCAGAGAGGATTTTTCCAGGTCACTGAGTGGGCTTTAACATAGGCAGAACTGGCTGTGAACTGTGGCTCAGGTATCTGAAACTGAGTCATTGAACTGCTTCAGGGACCAAGGTCTGCAGGCCTGCTGCATGGCTATAAGTGGGTACCTTTCTCAAGGCCTCTGAAAGGGTGTGACCTCTTACAGACTGTGGCTGGGAAAAGTATGAGATGATTACAGGGTAATTTCAGAATTATCAGAACACCAAGTTGGGTAGGCCATTTCCTGGTCTACACTGGAAAACAGGAGTTCTGTAGTTTGCCACCTGCCTTCTGAAAAGGAGCATTCCTCAGAATTGGGCATTAGCAGTTTCACAACTCCCTCCGTGGATCTCAAAGCTCTCCTAAAGGCACTTAATTTGGAGATTGGGTCTTGCTACATAACCCAGGCTGGTTTTGAAATCCTGGCCTGAAGCAATTTTCCAACCTCAGACTGGGTGCAGTGGCTCACGCCTGTAATCCCAGCACTTTGGGAGGCCGAAGTGGGCAGATCACGAGGTCAGGAGATAGAGACCATCCAGGCTCACATGATGAAACCCCATCTCTACAAAAAATACAAAAAAAAAAATTAGCCAGGCATGGTGGCAGGAGCCTGTAGTTCCAGCTACTCAGGAGGCTGAGGCAAGAGAATGGCATGAACCCGGGAGGCAGAGGTTGCAGTAAGCGGAGATCGTGCCACTGCACTCCAACCTGGGTGACAGAGCGAGACTCCGTCTCAAAAAAAAAAAAAAAATTGTCTCTAGTTTCTTTTAAATGCTTATTAAAAGTTTCTCATTAGTTTCTTTTAAATGCTTATTTATTAAAAATTTCTCATTAGAATCTTCTGTTTATGATTGCACTTCATTTTCTTTGAAATTTTACTGCCGTGGAGCACATGCCAGTTATTCAAAATACCTGCCTTCTGTGAGTACACAGTCACATATTACATTGATGTAGAGAATAGAGTTTGTTTTTGTTTTTGTTTCCTTTTTTTTTTTTTTTGAGACGGAGTCTTACTCTGTCTTAAGACTAGAGTACAATGGTGCAGTCTAGGGTCACTGCAACTTCTGCCTCCCAGGTTCAAGCAATTCTCCTGCCTCAGACTCCCGAGTAGCTAGGATTACAGCCATGTGCCAAACCGGCCGGCTAATTTTGTATTTTTAGTAGAGACGGGGTTTCACCATGTTGGTCAGGCTGGTCTTGAACTCCCAACCTCAAGGAATCCACCCGCCTCAGCCACCCAAAGTGCTGGGATTGCATGTGTGAGCCACCACACCCGGCCTATTTAGAGAAATTTTTAATGGTACATCAATATTGCAAACCACATTTTTTTTTTTTTTTTTTTTTGAGGTGGAGTTTTGCTCTTATTGCACAGGCTGGAGTGCAATGGCGCAGTCTCGGCTCACTGCAACCTCCACCTGCCAGGTTCAAGCAATTCTCCTGCCTCAGCCTCCCTAGTAGCTGGGATTATAGGCATATGCCACCATGCCTGGCTGATTTTGTACTTTTTTTTCAGTAGAGACGGGGTTTCTCCATTTTGGTCAGGCTGGTCTTGAACCGCCAACCTCAGATGATCCACCTACCTCAGCCTCCCAAAGTGCTGGGATTACAGGTGTGAGCCACTGCGCCCGGCCTTTTTTTTTTTTTTTTTTTTTTTTTTGGAGATGCAGTCTCACTCTGTTGCCTAGGCTGAAGTGCAGTGGAGTGATTTCAGCTCACTGCAACCTCTGCCTCCCATGTTCAAGGGATCCTACCACTTCAGCCTCCGGAGTACCTGGGACTACAGGCACATGCCACAAGGCCTGGCTAATTTTCATATTTTTAGTAGAGATGGGGTTTCCCTGTGTTGGCCAGGCTGGTCTCCTACTTCTGAGGTCAGATTTGTCCACCTCAGCCTCCCTAAGTGCTGGGATTACAGGCATGAGCCACCACACCTGGCTGCAAACCGTATTTTGAGTAAACATTTCTCTCATTATTGTTTTCCAGTTCATACTAGTGTGTTTTTTTAGTGTAGGTTTCTTAATATTCGTTTCTTGTGCTTTTTAATCTTACATATGTATTATAATTTCAGACAATTTGCAATTCTGTTTGTACATTTTAAGTCAATGTGGGATTTACTTCAGAGATACATCAGCCATATGTCTATCACAATGACAGTATATATATTTGTGTGTTTATCTATAAATATAACCACAATTTTGGTTATGACTTATCTTGTATATATTCTTTCTTAGTTGATTTTTTTTTTTTTTCTTTTTCTTTGTTTTTTTTGAGATGGAGTCTTACTCTGTCTCCCAGGCTGGAGTGCAATGGCATGATCTCGGCTAACTGCAACCTCTGCCTCCCAAGTTCAAGCAATTCTCCAGTCTCAGCCACCCAAGTAGCTGGGATTACAGGTGCATGTCACCACACCCAGATAATTTTTGTATTTTTAGTAGAGATGGGGTTTCACATGTTGGCCAGGCTCGTCTCAAACTTCCGACCTCAGGTGATCCGCTCACCTCGGTCTCCCAAAGTGCTGAGATTACTGGCATGAGCCACTGTGCCTGGCCCACCCCCTTGCCACTTTTTTTTTCTTAATTTTCAGTGGTTGTTTTATCTTGTCTAATTGAGTAGTCATGGAAATAGTTTTATTTTCACCATGTGTTTAATGATGAATATATATTTGCTCTGTGTGAAAGAAATACTTTTGTGATTTGAAGATAATTTATGAAAAGATTTATGATTCTGTATTTTTTCAGATTTATTTTGAGAAAAATTAATTGTAAAAACACATAACATAAAATTTACCATCTTAAGTCTATTGAAGTGTACATTTCAGGGCCAGGCATGGTTGTGGCTTACATGTGTAATCCCAGAATTTGGGGATGTTAAGGCAGGAGGATTGCTTGATCCCAAAAGTTTGAGACCAGCCTGGGCAACATATGGAGATTCCCTCTCTACAATTTTTTTTTTTTTTTTTTAAACCCAGGCATGGTTGGGTGCAACTGTGGTCCCAGCTCTTTGAAAGATTGAGAGAGGAAGATTACTTGAGTCTGGGAATTTGAGGCTACACTTACCCATAATTGTGCCACTGCACTCTGCCTTGCATGACAGAATGAGACCCTGTCTCAAAAAAAAGCTGTACATATCAGGCATGTTAAGTATATTCACATTGTTATGCAAAAGACTTCTGAAAATTTTACATCTTGTAAAACTAAAACTCAATATCCATTAAGTAACAGCTGAACATTTTACCCTTTCTCCAGCCCTTGACAAATATCCTTCTACATTCTGTTTTTATGAGTGTGACTACTTAAGATGTCTCCTATAAATGAGATCATATAGTATCCATCATTTTGTTACTGGCTTATTTCAGGTGACATAATATTATCAAAATTTGTCTTAAAGTGTGTCAAGATTTTTTTTAGGGCTGAATAATATTCCATTGTACTTATATGTTACATTTGTTGATGTATTTATAAGTCAAGAAAGGGTAGCTTCAGTCTTTTGGGTTTTGTGAATACTGGTACAGTAAACATCAGTGTTCAGATATGCCTTCTAGGTCCTACATTGCAGAGTTTGCATATCGATTTACAAATTGAATTGTTGTATTTAATAATTCCATTTTTTTTTTTTTTTTTTTTTTGAGGCGGAGTCTCGCTCTGTCGCCCAGGCGGGAGTGCAGTGGCGCGATCTCGGCTCACTGCAAGCTCCGCCTCCCGGGTTCCCGCCATTCTCCTGCCTCAGCCTCCCGAGTAACTGGGACTACAGGCGCCGCCACCACACCCGGCTAATTTTTTTGTATTTTTAGTGGAGACGGGGTTTCATTGTGTTAGCCAGGATGGTCTCGATCTCCTGACCTCGTGATCCGCCCGTCTCGGCCTCCCAAAGTGCTGGGATTACAGGCTTGAGCCACCGCACCCCGCCTTTTTTTTTTTTTTTTTTTTTTTTTGAGACAGAGTCTCGCTCTGTCACCCAGGCTGGAGTGCAGTGGCCGGATCTCAGCTCACTGCAAGCTCCGCCTCCCGGGTTCATGCCATTCTCCTGCCTCAGCCTCCTGAGTAGCTGGGACTACAGGCGCCTGCCACCTCGCCCGGCTAAGTTTTTGTATTTTTAGTAGAGACGGGGTTTCACTGTGTTAGCCAGGATGGTCTCGATCTCCTGACCTCGTGATCCGCCCGTCTCGGCCTCCCAAAGTGCTGGGATTACAGGCTTGAGCCACCGCGCCCGGCCTAATAATTCCATTTTTAATTATTTGAGTAACATTTATAACATTTAAAAACAGTGGCTGCATCCTTGTTTTACACCAACAGGTAACGGGTTTTCAGTTCATCAACAGATTTAATGTTTTTTTTTTTTTTTTTTTTTTTTTTTTTGAGAGGGAGTCTTGCTCTGTCACCCAGGCTGGAGTGCAGTGGCCGGATCTCAGCTCACTGCAAGCTCCTCCTCTCGGGTTCACGCCATTCTCCTGCCTCAGCCTCCCGAGTAGCTGGGACTACAGGCACCCGCCACCTCGCCCGGCTAGTTTTTTGTATTTTTTAGTAGAGACGGGGTTTCGCCGTGTTAGCCAGGATGGTCTCGATCTCCTGACCTCGTGATCCGCCCGTCTCGGCCTCCCAAAGTGCTGGGATTACAGGCTTGAGCCACCGCGCCCGGCCCAGATTTAATGTTTTTAAAAAATTGATAGTGGCCATTCTAATTGGTTTGAGTTGATTTTTTCACGTGATTTTTATGCATTTCTGTACAAATGTAATTTCCTGTGTCCTTTCAAACGCTTTTTCCCATTTTTGTATTTTTTTGATGAAAACGAATTTCAATTATTAGTCCATTTAAGACTTGTTTATATATTCTCAGTATTAACTGCCATGGACCTTGCTTGACTGAACAAAGGAGGATGAATGCGGGAATAAAGACAAAAACAAAAGAGTATATTTGGAAGAAGGGGTCAGGGGGCTCCTTGCTTCTAGTGAACAAGGGTCCTGAACTTCGATAGCCCTTGGTATTTATTCAGTAAGAGAGAGAGGGAGAAGGGAGAAGGGGGTGGTTGTCAGTCACTTAGGGCAGGCTTGCACGACTGCATTCTTTGAACAGTAGTCTCCAGATATTCCAGTAGATAACCTCGAGGAGCACGGCTCGGCACCAGGGAGTGACTGCCCTCAGCAAACCTTCTGGTGGCAGGCACAGATGTGAATGTGCCTACATCCTGCACTCATGATAAACAGTTTGCTGTTTGATCACATAGCCTTCAGTGGAATGCTGAGTTGGTCATGACCCTCGGGCCTTTAGCTCCCTACAGTTAACTCTTATCACATATAATTTGCAAATATTTTTGCTTATTTTCTACAAGGTATTATCACTCTAATGTTTTTTTGATGTGTGGAAATTTTGAAGTGTAGTGTAGTTACTTTTTTCTTTGTTGTTCATGCATTTAATGTCATATCAAAAAAAAATGGTGCCAAGACCAACATCACGTCATTTCTCTTTCTTTCCTAAGAGATTTGTTAGTAATTTTTATATAAGTATTTTATTTAAAATATTTTTTGTATATGATACAAAGAAAGAATCCAGCTTTATCAGTGTTGGTGTCCAGTTTTCAACATGATTTTTTGAAGAGATTGTCTTTTCTCTATTGTGTGCTCATGGCAACGTTGTAAAAGATTATTTTTTTTTTTTTTTTTTTTTTTTTTGAGACGGAGTCTAGCTCTGTTGCCCAGGCTGGAGTGCAGTGGCCGGATCTCAGCTCACTGCAAGCCCCGCCTCCCGGGTTCACGCCATTCTCCTGCCTCAGCCTCCGAGTAGCTGGGAGTACAGGCGGCCGCCACCTCGCCCGGCTAATTTTTTTTGTATTTTAGTAGAGACGGGGTTTCACCGTGTTAGCCAGGATGGTCAGGATGGTCTCGATCTCCTGAACTCGTGATCCGCCCGTCTCGGCCTCCCAAAGTACTGGGATTACAGGCTTGAGCCACCGCGCCCGGCCTGTAAAAGATTATTTAATCATATACCGAAGAGTGTATTTCTGGGCTGTCTATTCTGTTTTTTCATCTGTTTATCTGTGTTTGTGTCAGTACCACCTTATATTTGTAGCTATTAATATATTTTAAAATCCAGATATATAACACCTCCTTGTTCTTTTTCATGAGTGTTTGGCTCTAGTTTATAATCAAATTAAAAAATTTTAAACAATATTCTTGTAAAAATTGTGCTTTGGGGATTTTTATAGAAATTATATTGAATGTATTCATCACTGTAAGTTGTATAGACATCTTTGAAAAATTAAATTTTTTGACCCTTGAGTAAAACTATGTTGAAGAATATGTGTTATTTTCATATATATTTGGATGTGCCAGTTTTACTTGTGCTCTCAATTTCCAGTTTCATTCAGTTTTAGTCAGAAAACATTCGGTGTATAATTTTTATTTTCTTGCATTTATTTTTTGTTGTTGTTGTCAATTTGAGACAGGATCTCTTTCTGTTACCGAGACTGGAGTGCAGTTACTGCAGCCTCAACCTTCGGGGCTCAAGTGCTCCTTTCACCTCAGCCTCCTGAGTAGCTGGGACTACAGAGATACACTACCATGCCTGGCTAATTTATTGATTATTTGTAGGGACAGAGTACTACTATGTTGCCTAGGCTGGTCTCAAACTTCTGACCCTAAGAGATCCTCCCATCTTGGTCTCCCAAAGTGTTGAAATTATAGGCATGAGCCACAGCACCCACCTGGTATTCTTAATAAGACTTCTTGTGTATCCTAACAGAATACACCAGGTGCAAATAAGAATATTGTGTATTTTCTTGCTTTTAACTGGAAATTTTTTACGTGTCTGTCAAGCGTTGTTGGTCTATGATATAACCTAAATGTTCACAATCCCCAAATATTATGCTGCAATGCAGTCCTCAATGTTGGATGCAGAACCTGGTGGGAGGTGTTACGGCTTGACATCAACCTCTTGGTAAACAAAAACTTTACCCTCTGTTAATTTAAATGAGAACTGGTTCATTATTTCACACTTGCTCTGTCCCTTGCCATGTGGTATGTTCAGTTACTCTTTGCATTTCACCATGATTGTAAGCTTTGTGAAACCCTCACCAGAAGCCAACGTTGGCACACACTTGTACAGTCTGCCAAAGTGTGTACCAAATAACTTTTTTTCTTTTTTTCTTTCCTTTTTTTCTTTTTCTTTTTTTTTTTTTTTGAGACATAGTCTCACTCTGTCACCTAGGCTGGACTGCAGTGGCACAATCTTGGCTCACTGCAGCCTCTGCCTCACTGGTTCAAGTGATTCTCCTGCCTCAGCCTCCTGAGTAGCTGGGATTACAGGCATGCACCACCATGCCTGGCTAATTTTGTATTTTTAGTAGAGACAGGATTTCACCATGTTGGTCAGGCTGGTCTCAAACTCCTGACCTCAGTTGATTCGCCTGTCTTGGCCTCCCAAAGTGCTGTGATTACAGGCATGAGCCACCGTGTCCTGCCAACCTTTTTTCTTTATAAATTATCCGCTCTCAGGTGTACGTCTATATGCAAAATAATTGAAGTTGGCAATTTACTTTTAAAGGTATTATGTTATATTGGGGAGCAGAAAGATCTGTGTTGGGTAAATGTAACAGACTTTTCTTTCTATGTGGCTCTTTGCATTCTGCTCACACACTTAACTAATTTACAAATTTTCCACAAATGTATTTTGGTCAATGTGGTTTTGTTACATTTATATTTCTATTAAGAAATTAGGGCCTTTGGGCTGGGCACGGTGGCTCATGCCTGTAATCCCAGCATTTTGGGAGGCTGAGGTGGGCAGATCACGAGGTCAGGAATTTGAGACCAGCCTGGCCAACATGGTGAAACCCCATTTCTACTAAAAATACAAAAATTAGCTGGGCATGGTGGTGCATGCCTGTAATCCTAGCTACTTAGGAGGCTGAGGCAAAAGAATTGCTTGAATCTGGGTGGCAGAGGTTGCAGTGAGCTGAGATCATGCTGCTGCAGACCAACCCAAGTGACAGATTGAGACTCCATCTCAGAAAAAAAGAAAAAAAAAGAAGAAATTAGGGCCTTTGGTATTTTGCTATGCCATCTTGCTTGTGTAATTTGTATAATGGTATAGGTTGGATTTGTAAAGTATATTTAGAGTCTATCAAGTGAAGTCGTTTGTTATTTTTATTTCTTTCAGTTACTTGTTCTCATTTTGCCCAAGACTTTTCACCAGAGCAGAACATAAAAGATTCTTTCCAAAAAGTGACACTGAGAAGACATGGAAAATGTGAACATGAGAATTTACAGTTAAGAAAATGTGGTAAAAGTGTGGATGAGTGCAAGGTGCAAAAAGGAGGTTACAATGGACTTAACCAATGTTTGCCAGCTACCCAGAGCAAACTATTTCATTGTGATGAATATATGAAAATCTTTCATAAATTTTCAAATTTAAATGGACATAAGATAAGACACACTGGAAAAAAACCTTTTAAATGTAAAGAATTTGGCAAATCATTTTGCATGTTTTCAAACCTAACTCAACGTAAAATAACTTGCACTAGAGTAAATTTCTACAAATGTGAAGACTGTGGAAAAGCCTTTAATGGATCCTTAATCTTTACTAAACATAAAAGAATTCATAATGGAGAGAAACCGTACAAATGTGAAGAATGTGGCAAAGCCTTTAACCTGTCATCACACATTACAACACATAAAATAATTCATACTGGAGAGAATCCCTACAAACATGAAGAATGTGACAAAGCCTTTAATCAGTCCTCAACCCTTACTACACATAAGATAATTCATACTAGAGAGAAACTCAATGAATATAAGGAATATGGCAAAGCTTTCAACCAGCCCTCATACCTCACCAGACATAAGATAATTCATACTGGAGAGAAAGCCTACAAATGTGAAGAATGTGGTAAAGCCTTTAACCAGTCCTCACACCTTACCAGACATAAGATAATTCATACTGGAGAGAAGCCCTACAAATGTGAAGAATGTGGCAAAGCCTTTAGACAGTCCTCACACCTTACTACACATAAGATGATTCATACTGGAGAGAAACCCTACAAATGTGAAGAATGTGGCAAAGCTTTTAACAAGTCTTCACACCTTACTAGACATAAGAGCATTCATGCTGGAGAGAAACCCTACCAATGTGAAAAATGTGGCAAAACTTCTAACCAATCCTCAAACCTTACTGAACATAAGAATATTCATACTGAAGAGAAACCATACAAATGTGAAGAATGTGGCAAAGCCTTTAAGCAGTTCTCAAACCTTACTACACATAAAAGAATTCATACTGGAGAGAAACCCTACAAATGTGAAGAATGTGGCAAAGCTTTTAACCAGTCCTCAATTCTTACTACACATAAGAGAATTCATACTGGAGAGAAATCCTACAAATGTGAAGAATGTGGCAAAGCTTTCTATCGATCCTCAAAACTTACTGAACATAAGAAAATTCATACTAGAGAGAAACGCTACACATGTGAAGAATGTGGCAAAGCCTTTAACCATTCCTCACACCTTACTACACATAAAGTAATTCATACTGGAGAGAAATTCTACCAATGTGAAGAATGTGGTAAAGCCTTTAACCAGTCCTCACACCTTACTAGACATAAGAGAATTCATACTGGAGAGAAACCCTACCAATGTGAAAAATGTGGCAAAGCTTTTAACCAGTCCTCAAATCTTACTGTACATAAGAAAATTCATACTGGTGAGAAACTCTACAAACCTAAAAGATGTAACAGTGGTTTTGAAAACACCTCAAATTTTTCTAAACATAAAAGAAATTATACTGGAGAGAAATCTTAGAAATCTGAAGAATGTAACAAAACCTTTAAAGGTTGTCACGCTTCATTGTACATAAGATAATTCATGCTAAAAACCGTAGTGTGAAGAATGTGGCAAAACTTGTAACCAATGCTCACACCTTATTGCACAGGAAATGATTCGTACTAGAAAAAAAATGTCAAATATACAGAATGTGAAAAAGCCATTAATACCTGTTCACATCTCAGCATCAGAGAGTTCATACTTAATAAAAGCATTATACATGCAATTATGTCAAAAGTCTTTCAGAAAATATAAGCCTCTAAAGTGAAGAGTATTCATTTTGACGACATACATTATGAACATAAAGCGGGTTGTAGTTAGGCAGGAATTCAGACCCAACATGGCGATATCACCTGGCATGGCAGGCCCTTTGTTAGGACTTCCTGCCCTTCACTTCCTGCTAAGACTCAGGGTGCAAAAAAAGCCCGCACCCGCCAAAGAACCCCTGCTCTCCGTCAGCTCCTGAACATGTTATTCCCCAGAAATTGAAACCTACCTCAAGAAGGCTGAAACCTACAAACCCCGCCTACCTCACCCTACAAAAGGCCCCCGATACTCGCCCCAAGCGCGACTTCCTCGGCCCTCCTGCTAGAGGACCGGTTAACCTCTCCCATGAGCCCAATAAAGGCTGCCTTTGTTCTCATATGCCTGGTGTCTTCTTGCTTGGCTCCGTCATTTACATTACATTGCTGCTGAAAGCCTGGGAGGAAGCTTCCCCCAGTCCCCTGCCTGTCCGGGTAGGCTCTCCTCTCCTCTGAGCCGGGACCTCCTCTCTGCGCCGGGAGCCGTTTTCACCAAAATCAAGACTTGATTCGATCACTGCTGGGTAAGTTTTCCCCTGTCCTGCAGGCCCCCTCCGGGAATCCCTGTCTGAAACGCGCGGCCACGTCAGGGGCTCCCTCCGGTCAACTGTGACCTCGGCACCGGGGACTAGGAGACGTCCAACCTCCCCGGAAGCCACCATAGCCGCACTCCATGTGGCAGTGAGAGGACGCTCCTGCTGCCTCCGGACTGCCTGCCTCAGGACCATGAGGGCTGCCCAGTCCAAACCAGACCCAAAATGCCCTCTGGGGTGCCTCTTGGCTAATTTCTAGACTTTAGGTCTCAGCCAAGACCTAAAAGGAAAGCCGCTTATTTTCTTCTGCACAGTGGCATGGCCGCAGTATAAATTGGATAAGTAGTCTCAGTGGCCTGCAGAGGGCACTCTAGACTTTACCATTCTCACGGATCTGACCAACTTCTGCAAGAGACTAGGCAAATGGTCTGAGGTACCCTGTGTTCAGGCCTTTTGGGACTTGCGTTCACACCCGGTCATCTGGGCCCGATGTTCGTTGCCCCAGGTCTTGCTGGTGAAATCTACTCCCTCAAGCAAGGAGAAGGACAATTCTTCCTCCTTCTCTTAGCCTCCTGATACTCTTTCCCTGCCCCCTCTTCGGTCCCCTGCCCAACCTCCCCCTTACCCTGACCCCTCTTCTCCGTCCTCCTGGCACCACCACTTCCCCCCACCCCTCCTGTGTCCCCACTAAACCTGACAGACCCTGTATCTCCTACCTCCTCCTCCTCCTCCTCCTCCTCGCCAGTCTCAGCTTATATCTAGTCCAGGAGTGACCTCCTGTGCCCCTTGCAGGAAGTGGCAGGCGCGGAAGGAGTGGTCCGGGTCCATGTGCCAGTTCTCGCTGGCAGACCTGTCTACAGTTGAAGAGTGTGCAGGCTCAACCCTACCCATTGATTTTATACAATTATTTGACTGGAAAATAAGTATTTTGATAATTTACTCTAAATCAAGAGACTAGATTTGCAATCTGCAGTCTTTCAATATTAGAGCAAGTCGGAGGGCCAGACGCGGTGGCTCATGCCTGTAATCCCAGCACTTTGGGAGGCCAAGGTGGATCGATCACAAGGTCAGGAGTTCGAGACCACTTTGGCCAATATGGTGAAACCCCGTCTCTACTAAAACTACAAAAATTAGCCGGGCATGGTGGTGTGCGCCTGTAATCCCAGCTACTCGGGACGCTGAGGCAGGAGAACTGCTTGAACCCAAGAGGCAGAGGTTGCAGCACTACTGCACTCCAGCCGGAACAACAGAGCAAGACTCTGTCTCAAAAAAAAAAAAAGAAGAAGCAAATCAGGGAAGGGCAATGTGTGTATATAGTATGCATTTTCCTACCTGTCAAAATTCTCCTTGTATTGCCTTGACTACTTTAGTAAGCCACTTACTAAAATCCTTTAGCCAGGATTCTAAATTTCAAAATGTCAAAAACATACTGATTGAGAAAAACGAAAATCTTGTTTTTGCTTCTGGTTAGTAATCTAGCCATTTCAAAAAGCAGGCAACTATGCCAAGCCTTTGGGGAAAAAAAGTGTTTTAGATTATTTATTCCACTTCAAATCTTTTGTTACTTCTCGCATGTTAATTTAAAAGAAACTATCAACATAACTCTTCATGCACTCAAGAAACATTCATATTAAGGTGCTTAAAGTTCAATATTGTATTACAGTATAGTAGAATGCTCCATAATTAGCAGAAGTACTTTTTTTTTTTTTTTTTTTGAGATGGAATCTCGCTCTGTCGCCCAGGCTGGAGTGCAGTGGCCAGATCTCAGCTCACTGCAAGCTCCGCCTCCCGGGTTTATGCCATTCTCCTGCCTCAGCCTCCCCAGTAGCTGAGACTACAGGCGCCTGCCACCTCGCCCAGCTAGTTTTTTGTATTTTTTAGTAGAGACGGGGTTTCACCATGTTAGCCAGGATGGTCTCGATCTCCTGACCTCGTGATCTGCCCGTCTCGGCCTCCCAAAATGCTGGGATTACAGGCTTGAGCCACTGCGCCTGGCCAGAAGTACATTTTTAATAAATTTATGATGTTTTCAAGGTTTTTTGTTTGTTTGTTTTGAAATAAAGTCACTGTCACCTAGGATGGAGTGCAATGATGTGATCTTGGCCCACTGCAACCTCTGCCTCCCAGGTTCAAGCAATTCTCCTGCCTCAGCCTCCTGAGTATCTGCGATTACAGGTGCCTGCCACTGCGCCTGGCTAATTTTTGTAGTTTTTTTAGAGACAGGGTTTCACCATCGTGGCCAGGCTGGTTTTGAACTCCTTACCTCTTGATCCACCTGCCTCAGCCTCCCAAAGTGCTGGGATTACAGGCGTGAGTCACTGCGCCTGGTCATTTTCAGGGTTTTTAAATTGTGAAAACAAATAATTAGGTATGCTTTTTCATAATAAGGTCAATTTTAGCAGGGTACTCACTCATCTCCATAGTATTTCTGTAATGAATAGTATAAAACTGTTCCACTAGAATGCTGATTTAACCAGAATGAGTTCAGACTTGTTGGTAGACTGTTGGTATTCCAGAGGCTGATCATTCACTAAGGCTTACTAAATGCTGCCTAAAAATGCCAGTAAGCACTTTTAACCAGGTTTCCTCTTTTCTCCCATTGATGTGGTCATGTTGTGGTCTCTTCTGTTTATCATAAGCTATTCCAGATTAGAAGTGATTATCTCTTGCACAAATGAGACCTCTTTTTTTCCCTTTTCCATGGGATCCTCCTGTTCTCCCTGCTTGAAGCAACATGTAGGAGGCAGATATAATGACAATATACAAATATATTTCCTTCCATGTTGCCACTATGAGCAGATTACAACATGGCCCAGCTGGAAATCACTTACTTCCAGGCCAGGGAGTTTTTTTCTATGATGTGTCTCTTTCTATTAAAAGCACCTCTGATTTAGTTTACCCAATAGTAACCTAATTTCGTGAGTGATTTCCCACCACAGTCACACATTGTTTTTTACAAGAAAAGAAAAGATTACACAGCAGGTGTACAACAAACTGAGAATCTTGAGGATAATCTTAGCATTTTTTGTTCCCAACTGAATAGACCTTTTATTTATTTATTTATTTATTTTTTATACTTTAAGTTCTAGGGTACATGTGCACAATGTGCAGGTTTGTTACATATGTATACGTGTGCCATGTTGGTGTGCTGCACCCATTAACTTGTCATTTACATTAGGTATATCTCCTAATGCTATCCCTCCCCCCACCCCCTCCCCACAATAGGACCTGGTGTGTGATGTTCCCCTTCCTGTGTCCAAGTGATCTCAATGTTCTATTCCCACCTATGAGTGAGAACATGAGGTGTTTGGTTTTCTGCTCTCGCAATAGTGTGCTGAGAGTGATGGTTTCCAGCTGCATCCATGTCCCTACAAAGGACACGAACTCATCCTTTTTTATGGCTACATAGTATTCCATGGTGTATATGTGCCACATTTTCTTAATCCATTCTGTCACTGATGGACATTTGGGTTGATTCCAAGTCTTAACTATTGTGAATAATGCCAACCTTTTTTTTTTTTTTTTTTGAGATGGAGTCTTACTCTGTCACCCAGACTGAAGTGCAGTGGGACCATGTTGGCTCACTGCAACCTCCATCTCCTGGGTTCAAGCAATTCTCTTGCCTCAGCCTCCTGAGTAGCTGAGATTACACGTGCCATTACCACACCTGGGTAATTTTGTATATATATATATTTTTAGCAGAGACAGAGTTTCATCGTGTTGGCCAGGCTGGTCTCAAATTCCTGACCTCAGGTGATCCACCCACCTCGGCCTCCCAAAGTGCTGAGATTACAGGCATGAGCCACGGTGCCCGGCCCTAAATAGACTTTTTTTTTTTTTTTTTTTGAGACGGAGTCTCGCTCTGTGGCCCAGGCTGGAGTGCAGTGGCCGGATCTCAGCTCACTGCAAGCTCCGCCTCCCGGGTTCGGGCCATTCTCCTGCCTCAGCCTCCTGAGTAGCTGGGACTACAGGCGCCCGCCACCTCGCCCGGCTAGTTTTTTGTATTTTTTAGTAGAGACGGGGTTTCACCGTGTTAGCCAGGATGGTCTCGATCTTCTGACCTAGTGATCCACCCGTCTCGGCCTCCCAAAGTACTGGGATTACAGGCTTGAGCCACCGCGCCCGGCCCTAAATAGACTTTTAAAAGTATTTCAGTTACTTTTGTTATCTCAGTAAGCAGACATCATCTGCAAATGATAGTTAACTACTTTCCAGTTATATTTATTGCAAATATTAGCTATTGTTTTCTGGCTTATTTATGTACCTTTTTTTTTTTATCTTCATACTCACTTAGAACAATAAAAATGCATCCAATTATTTAATTTTTGTAAAATGTTTATTTAAAAATGAGTGTTAAAAATTATTTTGTCTTTTCTGCTTGAAGAGGGTTTTTATTGTTATACTGAAGAGGGTTATCTCTGGATACCAAGCTGCCTTTGGTTTTTGTTTTTGTTTTCCTGATGGAGTCTTGCTCTGTCACCAGGCTAGAGTGCAGTGGCATGATCTCGGCTCACTGCAACCTCCGCCTCCTGGGTTCAAGCGACTCTCCTGTCTCAGCCTCCTGAGTAATTGGGACTACAGGTGCATGCCATCTCACCCAGCTAATTTTTGTATTTTTCATAGTGATGGGAGTTCACCATGTTAGTCAGGCTGACCTCATGATCCTCCTGCCTTGGCCTCCCAAAGTGCTGGATTACAGGCGTGAGCCACAGCTCCCAACCTCTGTTTGTGTTTTAATACTGGCTTCGCTAGTGTGACCAAGTCCTTTCTCACAGTGGCTTTGTTTCTTCCTCTGTAAAATGAGAATAATAATAAGACCTATGTTATTAAGTTACTGTGAAAATTGAATTCAGTAACACATACATAGTGTTACAATTAGTGATCAGTATAAATTAGCTACTTTTAATGAGATATTTATATGCTGAAAATTACACTAACATATGCTTTAACATAGAAATATTCTTTCGTAACATGAGTTTTTCCACCAACAGATAAATATATATTAAAATTAATTCTTCTAAAAATGTAGTATAAGCAATGGAACACTATTCAGCCTTAAAAGTGGGTAAATCTCATCATTTGAATCAACAGAAATAAATTTAGAAGACATTGTGCTACATGAAATAAGCCAGACATGGCCGGGCGCGGTGGCTCAAGCCTGTAATCCCAGCACTTTGGGAGGCCGAGACGGGCGGATCGCGAGGTCAGGAGATCAAGACCATCCTGGCTAACACGGTGAAACCCCGTCTCTACTGAAAAATACGAAAAACTAGCCGGGCGAGGTGGCGGGCGCCTGTAGTCCCAGCTACTCGGGAGGCTGAGGCAGGAGAATGGCGTGAACCCGGGAGGCGGAGCTTGCAGTGAGCTGAGATCCAGTCACTGCACTCCAGCCTGGGCGGCAGAGCGAGACTCCGTCTCAAAAAAAAAAAAAAAAAAAAAAAAGAAAGAAGCCAGACATAAGTAGGCAAGTACTGCAAGATGTATTTATATGTTAAACCTAAGAAAGTTTAACTCAAAAAAGCAGAAAGTGGAATAATAGTTATCAGAGGCTGGGGGTGGTGGGAAAGAAATAAGAGAGTTGTGGCCAGGCGCAGTGTCTCATGCCTGTAATCCCAGCAGTTCCGGAGGTCAAGGTGGGCAGATCACCTTAGGTCGGGAGTTTGAGACCAGCCTGACCAACATGGAGAAAGCCCATCTCTACTAAAAATACAAAATTAGCCGTGCGTGGTGACGTGCACCTGTAATCCCAGCTACTCAGGAGGCTGAGGTAGGAGAATCGCTTAAACCCGGGAGGCGGAGGTTGCAGTGAGCTGAGACTGTACCACTACACTCCAGCCTGAGCAACAGAGTGAGACTGTCTCAGAAAAAAAAAAAAAAAAAAAAAAAAATGCTAACTGATGTAATTCTCTCACCTGTGGAGAGTGTATGCCTCTTATTTTAATTAATCTGAAAGTTACATTACTAAATAAATTTTCTAGTTAAAACCAATTTTCTGTGCAATAAAAAGTATCAACTTTTAAATTAGAACCTACAAAGTACCATGTAAAATGTCATGGCATAAAGACAGCAATAAGAAAACTGTCATCATAAAACAGTAAATAAAGAAGGACTGTGATGCATACATTCTTGGAATCCACATAATAAGACAAACAAAACTGAGAATAATTAGGAAAGGAAAAAGTCAGAATTTATATTTAAATTCAGCAAGAGTCAGTTTTGCAGCGTGGAAAAAAATATCCTCTCCACGTGAAGAATAAATGTTATTTCTTCACCGTTGCTATTTTTCATCCCTGACTTGAAGTTACAAACTAACTCCACCAGGAATAATTATGGCTTATTATAAAGCATCTGTGACACAGCAAGCACGGTCATGTTTGTTTGCTGCATTTATGTATAGAAACGTACTCCTGAAGTCTCACTAGTACTTACCTAAACAAATCGGCTCAATCAATCAATAAATTTACTTATGTCATTTATAAAAAGTGAAAGGAACAATAACTAAAGAAATGTAGGCTTATATAGGGTTCTCCAATTAATAAATGAAAATGGAACGTTCCAACTAAATAAAATATAAATTAATGTATTAGTCCATTTTCATGCTGCTGCTGATAAAGACATACCCAAGACTGGGCAATTTACAAAAGAAGGAGGTTTATTGGACTTACAGTTCCATGTGACTTGGGAAGCCTCACAATCATGATGGAAGGCAAGGAGGAGCAAGTCACTTCTTACATGGATGGCAGCAGGCAAAGAGAGACCTTGTGAAGAGAAACTTTGGTTTTTAAAACCATCACATTTCATGAAACCCATTCACTGTCATGAGAACAGCACAGAAAAGATGCTGTTCAATCATCTATGATTCAGTGATTCAATACTCTCCCACTGAGTCCCTCCCACAAGAGGGAGGAATTATGGGAGCTACGAGATGAGATTTGCGTGTGGACACAGAGCCAAACTACATCATTCTGCCCCTGGCCTCTCCCAAATCTCATACATTCACGTTTCAAAACCAGTCATACCTTCCCAGTAGTCCCCCAAAGTTTTAACTCATTTCAGCATAAACTCAAAAGTCCACGGTTTAAAGTCTCATTTGAGACCAGACAAGTCCCTTCCACCTGTGAGCCAGTAAAATCAAAACCAAGTTCGTTACTTCCTAGATACAATGGAAGTAAAGGCATTGGGTAAATATAGCCATTCCAAATGAGAGAAATTGGTCAAAATAAAGGGACTGAAGGCCCCATGCAAGTCCAAAATCCAGTGGGGTGGTCAAATCTTTTTTTTTTTTTTGAGATGGAGTCTCGCTCTGTCGCCTAGTCTGGAGTGCAGTGACCGGATCTCAGCTCACTGCAAGCTCCGCCTCCCAGGTTTACGCCATTCTCCTGCCTCAGCCTCCCGAGTAGCTGGGACTACAGGCGCCCGCCACCTCGCCCAGCTAGTTTTTTGTATTTTTTAGTAGAGGGTTTCACCGTGTTAGCCAGGATGGTCTCGATCTTCTAACCTCGTGATCCGCCAGTCTCGGCCTCCCAAAGTGCTGGGATTACAGGCTTGAGCGCCGCGCCCAGCCCAGGGGTGGTCAAATCTTAAAGCTCCAAAATGATCTCCTTTGACTTCATGTCCCACATCCAGATTATGCTAATGCAAAATATGGATTCCCATTGTCTTGGGCAGCTACACCCTTGTGGCTTTGCAGAGTACAGCCTCTCTCTGCTGCTTTCATGGGCTGGCACTGAGTGTCTGTGGCTTTTCCAGGTGCACAGTGCAAGCTGTCGGTGAATCTACAATTCTGGGGTCTGGAAGATGGTGGCCCTCTTCTCACAGCTCCATTAGATGGTGCCTCAGGAGGGACTCTGTGTGGGGGCTCTGACCCCACATTTTCCATCCACACTGCCCTAGCAGAGGTTCTCCATGAAGGGCCTGCCCCTACAGCAGTCTTTTGTCTGGGCATTCAGGGATTTCCATACATCTTCTGAAATCTACGTAGAGGTTCCTAAACCTCAGTTCTTGACTTCTGTGCACCTGCAGGCTCAACACCACATGGAAGCTGCTGAGGCTTGGGGAGTCCACCCTCTAAAGGCACAGCCTGAGCTGTACATTGGCCCCTTTCAGCCGTGGCTGGAGCAACTGGGACACAGGGCACTAAGTTCCTAGGCTGGAAACAGCACGGGAACCCTGGGCCCAGACTATAAAACCATTTTTTCCTCCCGGACCTCCAGGCACCTGATGGGAGAGGCTGCCATGAAAGTCTCTGACATGGCCTGGAGACATTTTCCCCATGGTCTGGGGATTTACATTAGGCTCCTTGCTACTTATGCAAATTTCTGCAGCCAGCTTGTATTTCTTCCCAGAAAATGGGTTTTTCTTTTCTATCGCATAGTCAGGCTGCAAATTTTCCAAACTTTTATGCTCTGCTTCCCTTATAAAACTGAATGCCTTTAACAGTATACAAGTCACCCCTTGAATGCTTTTGTGCTTAGAAATTTCTTCTGCCAGACACTCTAAATCATCTTTCTGAAGTTCAAAGTTTCACAAATCTCTAGGGCAGGGGCAAAATGCCACCAGTCTCTTTGTTAAAACATAACAAGAGTCACCTTGGCCGGGCGCGGTGGCTCAAGCCTGTAATCCCAGCACTTTGGGAGGCCGAGACGGGCGGATCACAAGGTCAGGAGATCGAGACCATCCTGGCTAACATGGCGAAACCCCGTCTCTACTAAAAAAAAACACAAAAAATTAGCCGGGCGAGGTGGCGGCGCCTGTGGTCCCAGCTACTCGGGAGGCTGAGGCAGGAGAATGGCGTGAACCCGGGAGGTGGAGCTTGCAGTGAGCTGAGATCTGGCCACTGCACTCCAGCCTGGGCGACAGAGCGAGACTCCGTCTCAAAAAAAAAAAAAAAAAAAAGAGTCACCTTTACTCCAGTTCCCAACAAGTTCCTCATCCCCATCTGAGGCCACCTCAGCCTGGACCTTATTGTCCATATCACTATCAGCATTTTGGACAAAGTCATTCAACAAGTCTCTAGGAAGTTCCAAACTTTATTACACCTTCCTGTCTTCTGAGCCATCCAAACTGTTTTAACCACTGCCTGTTACCCAGTTCCAAAGCTGCTTCTACATTTTTGGGTATCCTTTTAGCAGTGCCCCACTCTACTGGTACCAATTTACTGTTTTCGTTCATTTTCATGCTGCTGATAAAGGTATACCTGAAACTGGCGATAAAAAGTTTTAAGTGGACTTACAGTTCCACATGGCTGGGGAGACCTCAGAATCATGGTGGGAGGTGAAAGGCACTTCTTACATGGTGGCAGCAGGAGAAAAATGAGGAAGAAGTGAAAGCAGAAACCCCTGATGAACCCATCAGATATGGTGAGGCTTAATCACTATCACAAGAATAGCACAGGAAAGACTGGTCGCCATGATTTAATTACCTCTCACTGGATCCCTCTCACATGTGGGAATTCTGGGAGATATAATTCAAGTTGTGATTTAGATGGGGACACAGCCAAATGATATCACTGATGTTTATTCTGAATTAACACATCCCTTCCTAATAAGGGGTGGGGCATTCAGGAGAAAATCAAAGTCTCTGAAGAGCAGCTTAAAGGATAGGTAAAGCATGGTGGGTCAAAACAGAGTTAGCATTCTGGAAGGAATTTAATCTTACTTGCCAAGTCAAGGGTTACCCAAGGCTCCTCCATAGATACAGTTAGTTGTCCAACAGAAGCTGTGGCAGAAGGTCTCAGTCCCGTCGCTCTTGGGCTTACCTGGCTATTTCAGCCATCTTGGGTTTGGGTGCTGATGGATCCCTTCAGAATGCTGGGCAATCCCTTTCCCAATGGCCAGTTTTCTTACAATGTGCCCACTGATTTATGCCCAAGGCATGGTGACTCAGATGCCCAGTTTTGGGCTTCCCACCTTTCAGCTTCCCTTGTTCAGGCCAAGAACCAGGAGGCAACCCCATGTTTGAGGTGAGCTTAAGGCTGCAGCCAAGAGCCATACTTGTGGGAGGTCCTGCTTGCACTTTCTGCTTTTCTGCTTTGTCCCTGTTATCAAAAACTAAAAATTCCATAACCAAAGCTGTTCCTTAGAAGTTTGGGGATCCATAGCTGCTTTTAATAGTTTTCTGTGGATATCAGGGGCAGACTGGGTTATAAAATGTACTCCCAGAAGGGTTCATCTTTCCCTTGAGGCAGGATCAATGTTAGTATATTTCCCGATTGCCTCAACTAAATGCCCTTGAACAAAGTTGGATTCTCGGCCGGGCGCGGTGGCTCACGCCTGTAATCCCAGCACTTTGGGAGGCTGAGGTGGGCGGATCACGAGGTCAGGAGATCGAGACCATAGTGAAACCCTGTCTCTACTAAAAATACAAAAAATTAGCCGGGCGCGGTGGCGGGCGCCTGTAGTCCCAGCTACTCGGGAGGCTGAGGCAGGAGAATGGTGTGAACCCGGGAGGCGGAGCTTGCAGTGAGCTGAGATCTGGCCACTGCACTCCAGCCTGGGCGACAGAGCGAGACTCCGTCTCAAAAAAAAAAAAAAAAAAAAAAAAAAAAAAAAGTTGGATTCTCATCTTTGCCCGCAGAAACTTCCTTAACTTTTTTATAGTCAATAGGCTTTTTCAAACATTTCTTCATCCCTTTCAAAAAACAAGTGACCATATGCTCTCTTCACCCCAAGTCCTCACTGCCTCTTTGATAGTTCCCTTCTGGATCTTGATCTTGAACTGCTAAACCTCTTGCCTGATATATATTATGGTTCAAGTTGCAAGCCAATACCTCATCTGCATGGGCCCTAACTGTCCCCAAAATGCATTCTCTTTTACTCTTTTACTGTACAACACAGAGACAACAAAACGTGCAGATCCTGCCCAGTTAAACTGTAGGTCAGAGTTAATTTCTCAAACTCATCTAGGAATTTTCCTGGATCTTCAGAGAAATGACCAAACTTCTCTTTACATAGAGCCAAATCAGACATAGAAAAGGGGACATGTCCACTCACAGTGCCTTCTTCCCCATTTGCCACCTCTGTAAGTGGACAAAGATTTCCCTTTGGAGGTTGATAGGCAGCTCCACTATGAATAGTACTCACTGAGCTCAGTTACCCAGGGAGTGGTGGGTATACAGAGGGACTAGATGGGAAAGGAGGAGCAGATGAAGGATTCTCAACAGAACTTTCAGGTGGACTAGAGGAAGAAAGGACTGACACATCTGAACCTTTAGAGCTGACAGAGAAGGGTCTGCTCCACTAAAAACTGCCTGCTGAACCGGGGGTCGGGGATGCTTGCATTAAAGGATCATCTTGCATGTCTAGTTCTTTTTCTTCTTTTTCTCTCATCAAACATGTTTCACATTATCCAACTAACATAAGTGAGCCAAGCCATGAATCTTAAACCACAAATGAACCTTGGCAAAAATGTCGAATAAGGCAAAGGAAATGAAGAAGATTTAGATGGGAATGACCAGAGCAAGCAGGTTCTGGGCAATAGTGACTGTGTGGATTAAATAAGCAGAGTTGGTTTGCCTGAATCCAAGAAAAGAAAGAATCGCATTTTTCGTGTGCAAAATGAAACAAAACAGCAAGGACAGAAGTCCCCTGATTTCCATCCCAGTGCTTCTCGATCACAGTCGCTATAGCAGCAAGAAAATATAACCACATCTATGTAATTTTATTGCTCATAGCTGTTAAATACTAAATCAGCAATTTTAGAGATGGTGCCTTCAATACTTTTTGTTCTCAAAGTTTCACAAGCAAAAGGACGGAAATCAGGAGGTACATAGAAAAAGAGTAAGTTAACATCCCTAAGATCAGTTAAAGTCTCCTGAAAATGACGGTGAAAGCCGGGCATGGTGGATCACACCAGTAATCCCAGCACTTTGGGAGGCCAAGGCGGGCGGATCACCTGAAGCCAGGAGTTTGAGACCAGCCTGGCCAACATGGTGAAACTCCACCTCTACTAAAAATACAAAAATCTGCCGGGCATGGTGGCAAGAGCCTGCAGTCCCAGCTACTTGAGAGGCTGAGGCAGTAGAATTGCTTGAACCCAGAGATGGAGGTTGCAGTGAGCTGAGATCACGCCACTGCACTCCAGCCTGGGTGGCAGAGTGAGACCGCATCTAAAAAATAAAATGAAATAACATAATGACAGTGAAACAGAGACAGCGCCCAATAAATTGATTCATGCAGCAAGTAAAAGGCAGATTAATACAAAGGGCTTAGCCTGCAGTGCCAAACCCGTTTTTATGTGCGAGGGACTTTACTGAGAGGTCCCTAAACCTTAGAAGGGACTCTAACCCTCCTAAATCAGGCATCTGACCTCAGGGTCACTCAAGCATTCTTTCCTTTTATTAAGAGGGGCCTCTAACCCAATCCCATTATTTAACCCCACCACTTACCCAAAGTCATCCAATCAGTGCTGCAGCCTATTTCCTTTGGGTTAGAGGTTTCTTTAGTATCATCCCTTCCGTGGTTCACCAGAAAGATGTTACAGGACCCCAACACTTACGCAAAGGTAGCCAATGGGTCAGGGTTTCTGCACTATAGTCCCTTCTGTGGTCCCAGAAACGTGTTACAGGAAAGGGGTCCCGATCCAGACCCCAGGAGAGGGTTCTTGGATCTCACGCAAGAAAGAATTTAGGGCAAGTCTGCAGTGCAAAGCAAAAGCAAGTTTATTAAGAAAGCAAAGTGGTGAAAGGACAGCTACTCCATAGACAAAATAGGACGTTCCTGACATCCACCCTAGGTACAATGCTTGTATATCAGATGTGTCCTGCTACAAGGGTTTGTAATACATAATTAATTTTCTTAATTACTACATTTTGCGAGAACTGATATTATTATCTTTATTTATTTATTTATTTTTTTTTTTTTTTTGAGACGGAGTCTGGCTCTCAGCTCACTGCAAGCTCCACCTCCGGGGTTTACGCCATTCTCCTGCCTCAGCTCCCAAGTAACTGGGATTACAGGCGCCCGCTATCTCGCCCGGCTAGTTTTTTGTATTTAGTAGAGACGGGGTTTCACCGTGTTCGCCAGGATGGTCTCGATCTCCTGACCTCGTGATCCACCCGTCTCAGCCTCCCAAAGTGCTGGGATTACAGGCTTGAGCCACCGCGCCCGGCAGATATTATTATCTTTAAAGCAAAATTAGGAATGCCTTTGTTCTCCAGATATCAGGATATCTGGACACTCCCAAGTCTGAGTCTGTTTAGTAAACATTATTAATTTGTTCCCTTAACCATAAACATTTAGAGGCTAGGAATGCCTAATTTTCTGGGAATGCAGCCCAGCAAGTCTCGGCCTCCTTTTTTTTTTTTCTTTTTCTTTGAGACGGAGTCTTGCAGTCTCTCTCTGTTGCCCAGGCTGGAGTGCAGTGGCGCGATCTCAACTCACTGCAAGCTCCGCCTTCCGGGTTGACGCCATTCTCCTGCCTCAGCCTCCTGAGTAGCTGGGACTACAGGCCCCCGCCACCGCGCCGGATATTTTTTGGCACTTTTAGTAGAGACAGGGTTTCACGGTGTTAGCCAGGATGGTCTTGATCTCCTGACCTCGTGATCCGCCCACCTTGGCCTCCCAAGGTGCTGGGATTACAGGCGTGAGTCACCGCGCCCGGTTTCAGCCTCAATTTTGTAGCCCTCACTCAAAATGGAGTTCTCTGTGTGGAACCCCTCTGACATAACCACTGCAGGAACATACCAGGAAAAACCAAAAGATTTCACAGACCCTTTGAAAGAAGCAGATTGTTGCTGCAAACCCCGTGACACAGCTGAAGAATTGTGAGTTCCCCAAAGTGTGAGAGAAAGAAAGTCTGCCTTTGAATGCACATCCCCACTGGGGGACCTGAAAAGTCCAGATCAAGGGAAACGTATTTAACCTTACCTAGAGCTGAAATGAATTTAGGGAGCTGAGTGAAATATAAAAGAAGAAGCAAGAGAAAGAGCCTGTAGGCATTCCCAGCCCCCAGCTCAAGACCAAAGGAGTCATTCCTGACTTTATCTCACAAGGGTCTTTGCGAAAGGCAGCTAGCAGAATTAGGAAGGGGCCAAAAGAATAAAAAAGCTTTTAATGAACTGTGCAATAATTTTGACCGAGGATAAATGTTACTGTGCAGAGTCTGTAGGGGTAAATAGGAAGTGCAGATACAAGCACAGAAGCTGTCCAGCAAAAGGTGTGGGCAAGGGGGGAGGGGTGAAGCCTGAAAGCCTTTTTGGCTTTCTCAGCGGGAGGCATGTAGCCTGGGTCAAGATCTCAACTCTGCACGCTGGCTGCCTTGATATAAACTTCATGCTTTTGGCAGGACAGGGTGGGAATGGAATGAGACTGGCCTTGCTGGCTGCATGGGAGCTGGGTGAAGCCCGTCACTGCCAGCTTTGTCTCACTTTCTTGGTGCTCTGTATGGAGCAGCAAAGGCAGCCATAACTTCCCTTAAAACATAACTCCATTGGCTTGAGAACCACTTCTCCTCCAACAGTGACTGCAGCAAGCCACACCCACTGAGAGTCTGAGTTCAGACTGGTCTAATCCTGCCTCCCCCTGATGATTTTTCTCTACTCAACCTGGTAGCTGAAGGTGAAATAAAGTAACTTTTGGAAGATCTATGGTCCTACCCATCACCTGAGAATCCTGAACGGGTATCCTGGTTAACATAGAGACAGTCTATACCCCCTTTCTACTACCACAGCTGGTGCTCTCCTGAAAGCACCACCATTTGGCTGGAGGCCAACTGACACAAGCCATGACAGCAACTCATAACAGAACAGCCCTGCTCCAAGGAAAAAACAAACAACAACAACAACTAATTCCACTACCTGTAACATCCTGGCTAACCAGAGTTCCTGAGTCTGTCCACATGACAAATTCACTGCTTGCATAACAAAGCACTTGAGAAAACCAATGCACTAAATAAAACTACAACCAAGGTCTCTCACACAGTCAATTTCACTTCCCTGCCACCTCCACTGAAGCAGGTGCTGGTATTCATGGCTGAGAGACCTGAAGACAGCTTACATCACAGGACACTTTGCAGACATTCCTCGATATCAGCCTGGAGCTGTGGAGCTCCATTGGGTTACTAGTCCCAGGAGAGCAGTAACAATCACTGTAGTCTGACTTGCAGAAAGCTCATCCCTAGGAAAAGTGAGAAAGCACCACATCAAGAAATCACTCCATGGGACAGAAGAATCTGAACCGGAGCCCTTGAGTCCAAGATCTTTCCACTGAAATAGTCTAGCCAAATGAGAAGAAACCAGAGAAGTAATTCCAGTATGACAAGACAAGGTTCTATAACACCCCCAGAATATTGCACTAGCTCTTCTGTAATCATTCCAAACCAAAAAGAAATGTCTGAGTTGCCAGAAAATAAATTGAGAAAGTTGATTATTAAGCTACTAGAACAGTAACCAGAGAAACAAGAAAACCAACTTAAAGAAATTTTAAAAATTAATACAAGATACGAATTTAAAAATTTCCAAAGAAATAAATGTTATAAATTAAAAAACAATCACCACTTCTGGAAATGAAAGATACACTTACAGAAATACAAAATAAACTGGAAAGTTTAAACAATAGACTACAACAAGTAGAAGGAAGAACTTCAGAGCTTGAAGAAAAGTCTTTCAGATTAAATCAGTCTGACAAAGACAAAGAAGAAAGAATCAACAAAATGAACAAAGCTTCCAAGAAAATTGGGATTATGTTAAATGACCAACCCTAGGAATAATTGGTGGTCCTGAAAAAAAACAAAAAGATAAATTTACATGTTTGGAAATTTTATTTGAGTGAATAATTGAGAAAAACTTGCTAGTGATCTAGATATCACAAAAAATTTATCACAAAAGGATCATCACCTATTCACATAGCCATTAGGTTATCTAAATTCATGATGAAGAAAAGGATCATAAGAGCTGTGAGGAAAAACATCAGGTACCCTATAAACAAAACCTACCAGATTAACACAGATTACTCAGCAGAAACGCTACAAGAAAGAAGGGACTATGTTCCTGTCTTTAGCCTCCTTAAACAACACAGTTTTTAGCCAAGAATGTTGTATCCAGTTAGAGTAAGCTTCATAAATGAAAGCGAGATAAAGTCATTTTCAGAAAAACAAGTGTTGAGAGAATTTACAAGTACCAAGCCAGCAATAGAAGAAATGCTAAAAGAACTTCTAAATCTTGAAAGAAAACCTCAAAATACAGCAAAATAGTACCTCCTTAATGTATAAATCTCACAAGGCCTATAAAACAATAACAAAAAAACGCGAAGATATTCAGGCAACAGCTAACCTGATGAATACAGCAGTACCTCACATCTGAAAACTAACATTAAATGTCAATAACCTAAATGCTCTCTACTTAAAAGATGCAGAGTGGCAGAATAAATAAAAATTTACAGCAGGGCACGGTGGCTCATGCCTGTAATCCCAGCACTTTGGGAGGCCGAGGTGGGCGGTTCACCTGAGGTCAGGAGTTCAAGACCAGCCTGGCCACCATGGTGAAACCCCATCTCTACTAAAATAGAAAAATTAGCCAGGTGTGGTGGCGTGCGCCTATAAACCCAGCTACTCAGGGTGCTGAGGCAGTAGAATTGCTTGAACCTGAGAGGCAAAAGTTGCAGTGAGCTAAGATCATGCCACTGCACTCCAGTCTGGGCAACAAGAGTGACACTCCATCTCAAAAGAAAGAAAAAAATAATTAACAACCAAGCATCTACTGTCTTTAAGAGACTTGCCTAACAAATAAAAACTTAAATAAACTTAAGGCAAAGAAGTGGAAAAAGATATTCTGTGCAAATGGAAACAAAAAGTAAGAAGGAGTAGCTATTCTCATAGCAGACAAAACAGACAATGATAAACAAAACAAAATGAAACAAAAAAACAAAGAATAACATTATATAATAATAAAAGAACTGGTCCAACAGGAAGCCATCACAATTCTAAATCCATATGCACCTAACACTGGAGCTCCCAGATTTATAAAATAATATCTGCTAGGCAAAAGAAAGGAGATAGAAAGCAACAAAATAATAATGGGGTACTTTAATATCCCACTGACAATACTAGAAAGGTCATCTAGACAGAAAGTCAACAAAGATACAATAAATTTAAACTGTACACTAGAATAAATTGACTTAACAGATATTTACAAAACATTCTACTCAACAACTGCAGAATATACATTCTATTTATTAGCACATAAAAATTATCCAAAATAGACCATATAATAGGCTACAAAATAAGTCTCACCAATTTTAAGAAAATCAAAATTATATCAAGTATTCTCTCAGGCCACATTGGAATGAAATTGGGAATCAATTCCAAAATGAATCCTCAAATGCATTGAAATTACATAACCTGCTCTTGAATAATTTTTTCATCAACAATGAAATCAAGATGGAAGTTTAAAATTTTTTATAACCAAACAATAGTAGTGACACAACCTATCAAAACCTCCGGAATACAGCAGAAGTGGTGCTAAGAGGAAAGTTCATAGCATTAAATGCCTACATCAAAAGGTCTGAAAGGGCACAAATAGAAAATCTAACCTCACACCTCAGGGAACTAGAGAAACAAGAACAAACCAAACCCAAACCCAGCAAAAAACAAACAAACAAAAAGCAATAATCAGAGAATTAACATAATTGAAAATTTAAATAACACAAAAGACAAATGAAACAAAAAGCTTGTTTTTTAAAAGATAACCAAAATTAATAGACCATTAGTGAGATTAACCAAGAAAAGAAGAAAGAGAGAAGATCTAAATAAGCTCAATTAGAAACAAAATGGGAGATATTACAACTAGTACCACAGAAATACAAAAGATAATCCATGGCTACTATGAATACTTTTACATGCACAAACTAGAAAACCTAGAGGAGTTGGATAAATTCCTGGAAATGTACAACCCTCTTGGATTAAACCAGAAAGAAATAGAAACTCTCCATAGACCAGTAATGAGTAGTGAGATTGAAACAATAATAAAAAATTGCCAAAAAAAAAAAAAAAGGTCCAGGACCAGATGGATTCACAGCTGAATTCTATGAGGATTCAAGGAAGAACTGGTACTAACCCAAATAAAACTATTTCAAAAATAGAGAAACAGGATATCTTTCCTAAATCATTTCATGAAGCCAGTATCACCCTAATACCAAAACCAGGAAAGAACATAGCACAAAACTGCACACTAATATTCCTGATGAACATAGATGCAAAAATTCTTAACAAAATACTAGCTAACCAAATACAACAGCATATCAAATAATAATACACCATGATCAGGTGCATTTTATACCAGGGATGGAGGGATGGTTTAACATATGTAAGTCAATAAATGTGATACATCACATAAGCAGAATTAAAAACAAAAACCACATGATCATCTCAATAGATGCAGAATAATATTTGTTTTTCCTTCACATGAAATCTCTGTCACCTGGGCTGCAGTGCAGTGACATGATCTCGGCTCACTGAAACTTCTGCCTCCGGGGTTCAAGCGATTCTCATGCCTCGGCCTCCCAAGTAGCTAAAATTACAGGTGTTCACCACTACACTCAGCTAATTTTTTGTAATTTGGTAAAGAAGGAGTTTTACCATATTGCCCAGGCTGGTTGAACTCCTGAGCTCAGACAACTCACCAGCCTCGGCCTCCCAAACTGCTAGGATTACACGCATGAGCCACCACACTCAGACCAGAAAAACATTTTAAAAATCCAGCATCTTTTTATGATTGAAACCCTCAGCAAAATCGGCACAGGGGGTACATACCTTAAGGTAATAAAAGCCATCTCTGACAAATCCACAGCCAACATTATACTGAATGAAGAAAAATTAAAACGTTCTTCTTGACAAGTGGAACAAGACAAGAATGGTCACTTACAACACTTCTATTCAACATAGTGCTGGAAGTCCTAGCTGGAGCAATTAGACAATAAATTTAAAAATAAATAAATAAATTGCATTCAAATCTGTAAAGAGGAAGTCAAACTGTCACTGTTTTCTGAATTTATGATTTTATACCTAGAAAACCCTAGAGATGGCCGGGCACGGTGGCTAAATCCTGTAATCCCAGCACTTTGGGAGGTCGAGACGGGTGGATCACGAGGTCAGGAGATCGAGACCATCCTGGTGAACACAGTGAAACCCCGTCTCTACTAAAACTACAAAAAACTAGCCGGGCGAGGTGGCAGGCGCCTGTAGTCCCAGCTACTCGGGAGGCTGAGGCAGGAGAATGGCGTGAACCCGGGAGGTGGAGCTTGCAGTGAGCTGAGATCAGGCCACTGCACTCCAGCCTGGTCGACAGAGCGACACTCCGTCTCAAAAAAAAAAAAAAAAAAAAAAAAGAAAACCCTAGAGATTTCTTAAAAAGCTTCTAGATCTAATGAATAAATTCAGTAAACTTTTAGAATACAAAATCAGTGTACACAAATCAGCACCACTGCTAAACACCAACCACTACCAAGCTGAAAATTGAATCAAGAACTCAACCCTTTGCAAAAACCTGAAAAAAAAAAAAAATTAGAAATATACCTAACCAAGGAGGTGAAATACATCTACAAAGAAAATTACAAAACACTGCTTAAAGAAACCATAGATATCACAATCAAATGGAAACATATCCCATGCTCATGGATAGGTAGTGTCAATATTGTAAAAATGACCATACTGACAAAAGCATTCTACAAGTCAGTTTTCATCAAAATACCACCATCATTCTTCACAGAACTAGAAAAAAATCCTAAAATTCATATAGAGCCTTAAAAAAGCCCACATAGCCAAAGCAAGACTAAGCAAAAAGTAAAAAATTAGAGGCATCACATGACCTAACTTCAAACTACACTACCAGGCTGTAGTTACCAAAACAACATGCTACTGGTATGAAAGTAGACACACAGACAAATAGAACAGAATAGTGAACTCAAAAATAAAGCCAAATACTTTCAGCCAACTGATCTTTGAGAAAGTAAATCAATACATAAGGTAGGAAAAGGACACCCTATTCAACAAATGCTCTTGGGATAATTGGCAAACCACATGTGGAAGAATAAAACTGAATCTTCATCTCTTACCTTATACAAAAATTAATTCCATATGGAGAAAAGATTTAAATCTAAAACTTGAAACTGTAAACATTGTAGAAGCTAACATCAGAAAAACTCTTGTAGACATTGGCTTGGGCAAATAGTGCATGACCAAGAACCCACAAGCAAATAAAACAAAAACAAAGAAAAATAAAATGGGACTTAATTAAACCAGAAACCTTCTTGACTACAACAGAAATAATCAGCAGAGTAAACTTACAACCCACCAAGTGGGAGAAAATCTTCACAGTCTATGCATCCAACAAAAGACAAATATTCTGAATCTACAAGGATCTCAAAAGAATCAGAAAAAAAAAAAAAAAATCCCATGAAACAGTAAGCTAAAAACATGAATAAACAATTCTCAAAAGGAGATATACAAATGGCCAACAAACATATAAAAACATGCTAAACATCACTAGTTATCAGGGAAATGCAAATCAAAACCACAATGTGATACCACCTTACTCCTACAAGAATGGTCTTAATTTAAAAATTTAAAAATGCCAGATGTTGACAAGAATGTGGTGAAACAAAAGCACTTTTACACTGCTGGTGGGAATGTAAACTAGTACAACCACTATAAAAGAAAAAACAGAATGAAGATTTTTTAAAGAACTAAAGGAGGCCAGGTGCGGTAGCTCAAGCCTGTAATCCCGCACTTTGGGAGGCCCATACGGGCAGATCACGAGGTCAGGAGATGGAGACCATCCTGGCTAACACGGTGAAACCCCGTCTCTACTAAAAAAAAGAAAAAAATACAAAAAACTAGCCGGGCGAGGTAGCGGGCGCCTGTAGTCCCAGCTACTCAGGAGGCTGAGGTAGGAGAATGGCGTAAACCCGGGAGGCGGAGCTTGCAGTGAGCTGAGATCAGGCCACTGCACTCCAGCCTGGGCGACAGAGCGTGACTCCATCTCAAAAAAAAAAAAAAAAAAAAAAAAGAACTAAAGGTAGGGCTGGGCCTGGTGGCTGACGGCTGTCATCCCAGCCCTTTAGGAGACTGAGGCAGGTGGATCAGGAAGTCAGGAGTTCAAGACCAGCCTGGCCAAGATGGCGAAACCCTGTCTCTACTAAAAATACAGAAAAAATTAGCTGGGCGTGGTGGCAGGCACCTGTGATCCCAGGTACTTTGGAGGCTGAGGCAGGAGAATCCCTTGAACCCCGGCAGCAGAGGTTGCAGTGAGCCAAGATCATGCCACTGCACTCCAGCCTGGGTGACAGAGTGAGAATCTGTCTCAAAACAAAAACAAAAACAAACAAACAAACAAAAACTAAAACCTAAAGGTAGAACTATCATTTGATACAGCAATCCCACTACTTGTTATCTACACACAGAAAAAGAAATCATTATATTAAAAAGACACATGCACACACATGTTTATAGCAGCACAATTTGCAACTGTAAAAATACAGAACCAGCCTAAATGCCTATCATCCAATGAGTGGATAAAGAAATGTGATATATATGTGTGCATATATATCACTATATATATCCATATATATATACACACATACACAAACAATGGAATACTACTCAGTCAAAAAAGGAACAAAATATTGGCATTTGAAGCAACCTGGATGAAGTTGGAGACAATTATTCTAAGTGAAGTAACTCAGGAATGAAAAACCAAATATTGTATGTTCTCACTCATAGTGGGAGCTAAGCTCTTATGCAAAGGTGTAAGAATTACAGGACTCTGGACTCTGGGGACTCAGGTGGAAGGGCGGGGACTCTGGGGACTCAGGTGGAAGGGCGGACATAAATTCAATGTTAAATGTGAACTCATGGAGAACCTAGACAGCCAACAGCCACTTGTTCATTCCTGAGTTTGGAGGGGCCCTTCTGAATTGTGAGACGATGTACCCAAGGTTAAAGGCCCTGAAGTGTTGCTGAAGGACATGTTGACTCTCATACTTGGGCCAGGAATATGTCACAATATTTTCTGAGGGCAGGGACCAGACAGGAGTGTCACATCACCTGAATACTCAGTCGGGAATATGTTACAATTTTCTCCTGACAGCAGGACACAGGCAGCAGAGTCAAATCACCTGGATGCTGAGCCCAGCAATAGGTAACAATGCTCTCTGTGGTTCAAGGCCCAGGCAGGAGAGACACATTACCTGGTACCTAGGCTTAGTGATAAGTCCCAATTTTTCCTGTGGGCACAGTGCAGGGAAAAATGGAGAGTTGCATCTCTTAGGTGATTGATGTAGAGATATGTCACAAGGCCCTCTGTAGAAAGGGCCCAGGCGAGGGCCTCCCGTTTTATATATGTTGGGCCTAGTAATATGTCCTATTGTGCAAAATATTCTGGGCCTAGGTAAAAGAAAAAAGTCACATAACCTGAATGCAGAACTTAGCAGTATGTCACGATGCACCCTGTGGGCAGCGCCAAGGCAAGAAAAAAGACTTACATTACCTTTATTCCTGATTTAAAGTCCAATGTCTTGTAAGAGAATATTGACTAATGCAAAAATACATATAGACATGTCTGCGTGTGATTGGTGCTTATATTCACACAGTCCCCCATACCACAGGAGAAAACAGATAACCGTCAGGCCTCTGAGCTGAAGCCAAGCCATCGCATCCCCTGTGACTTGCACGTATAGGCCTGTGACTTGCACGTCCGCATCCCCTGTGACTTGCATGTATACGCCCAGATGGTCTGAAGTGAAAATGCCCTGCCCCACCTTAACTGATGACATTCCACCACAAAAGAAGTGAAAATGGCCGGTCCTTGCCTTAAGCGATGACATTACCTTGTGAAATTCCTTTTCCTGGCTCATCCTGGCTCAAAAAACTCCCCTACTGAGCACCTTGTGACTCCCACTCCTGCCCGCCAGAGAACAACCCCCCCTTTGACTGTAATTTTCCTTTACCTACCCAAATCCTATAAAACAGCCCCACCCTTATCTCCCTTCGCTGACTCTCTTTTCGGTCTCAGCCCGCCTGCACCCAGGTGATTAAAAAGCTTTATTGCTCACACAAAGCCTGTTTGATAGTCTCTTCACATGGACGCGCATAACAATAACCACAGACTGACCATTAGGGCCAAGTCCAAATAGCAAAATAAGTTTGCCTTTAATCTATTTTCTCCATATCTAAACATTGGAGGTTAAGACTGTGGACAGATCTGAAGATACAGTTTTCTTGTTTTGTGGCTTCATCATTCTTTGTTCACTGTCTGATGTTTGGAATTAAGGTGAGCAACAGGGGGGCAGCAGTGGTTAATAAAATAACCAGAGGTAACCACAGGTCGACCTGTGGTTATTTTTTTTTTTTTTTTTTTTTTGAGACGGAGTCTTGCTCTGCCACCCAGGCTGGAGTGCAGTGGCCAGATCTCGGCTCACTGCAAGCTCTGCCTCCCGGGTTCACGCCATTCTCCTGCCTCAGCCTCCCGAGTAGCTGGGACTACAGGCGCCCGCCACCTCGCCCGGCTAGTTTTTTTTTGTATTTTTTTAGTAGAGACGGGGTTTCACCGTGTCAGCCAGGATGGTCTCGATCTCCTGACCTCGTGATCCGCCCGTCTCGGCCTCCCAAAGTGCTGGGATTACAGGCTTGAGCCACCGCGCCCGGCCGAACTGTGGTTATTTTATTCTATCTGTCTTCTGTTCTTTCTATGGTCACTAACTGTTTCTTCCTTGGAATTGAAGAGAGATGTTGGTAGAGAGAAGCTGTCCATTCACCTCTGGCAAAAAAGGGATGTTCAGGCTCTTCACTCCCCTGACATCAGAGCTGCACTTTAATGTGGCAGCTATTGGCCACGTGTGGCTACTGGGTGCCTGGAATGTGGCTGGTCTGATTGCAATGTGTTAGAAAGGTAAAATACAGTTATTTTCAAAGATTTAGTTCCACATATATGTGTGTGTGGTGTGGTGTGTGTGTGTGTGTATATATATATATACGTGTTTCATTAATAATTTCATATTGCTCCCATATTAAAATAATACTTTGGATATATTGGGTTAATTAAATTGTTACAATCAATTCCATTTGTTTTTTTCTTTTTAAAATTTGACTACTAGAAAATTTAAAATTCACATGTGGCTCACATTTTATTTGAGGATTGCTTCTTTTTAAAATTCTCGGGCTGCCTACTCAAAGGACCAGAAGCCAGGAAGGTCATAAAATCTGAAATTCTAAAATAATAATTATTATATTATTTTTATTTGTGAGTAGCCATATATCATTTACAAGTGTATATGACCTTATACACAAGGTTAAATACAAATACCCTCTGGGATGGGCCGGGCTCAGCTAAAAGAGGAAGCCCTGGCTGAAAAGGCTGCAGCGTAGGCTGTCACTCTGCATTCAGCCCAGTGTCTGATCACATCTTCTGTCACTCAGGGCCTGAAGGGTCAGGACCTTAAACGTTGTCCAATCAGGCACGCTGGGCTGGGAACCGTCCAATCAGGCACGCAGCTGGAGCAGACAAGATGGCTTCCGGGATTTGGCGGCGCCTTTGTCTCTGGCTGCAGCCGGAGCTCCAGGTTTCGCCTTCACTGCTCTGTGTCCTCTGCTCCTAGAGGTCCAGCCTCAGTGGGCCTGTGACCTGCGGAAACTGGGAGATCCACAGCTAAGACTCCAGGACCCCCTGGAAGCCTAGAAATGGTGAGCGTTCCGGGTGCGACACCCCCAGAGGTGGAAGGGGCTGGTTGGAACCGGTGGGAAGTGGCTATAGCGGGACTCAGGCCTCCCAGCAGTCAGCTCCACAATCTGCACCCCGAGTTCTTCCCCAGCTCGGCCTCAGTCCCCTGCAGCCATAAAATGGCGGCGCCCTGACAGCCAGGCCCCGGGGCGTCCGTCTCTTCTCTGCGTAGTGACTGTGCCCTGGCCTGTAGCCCTCTCTGGCAGCTCTGTACCCGCAGTGCCGCATCTCTCTCAGATTGTGCAGGGATCACGGGACGGGCGTCACGGGAGAATCCTGACTCAGGGTGCGGGTTCATTAATGGGAACAGTTTTCGTCCATGGGGTTCCCAGTTCCTATTTTCTCCTATTAAAATTTTATGGGAGGGCCGGGCGCGGTGGCTCACGTCAGTAATCCCAGCACTTTGAGAGACCGAGGCAGGTGGATCACCTGAGGTCAGGAGTTCAAGACCAGTTTGACCAACATGGTGAAACCCCGTTTCTACTAAAAATCCAAAATTAGCCGAGCGTGGCGGCACATGCCTGTAATCCCAGATACTCGGAAGGCTGAGGCAGTAGAATCGCTTGAACCCGGGAGGTGGCGGTTGCGGTGAGCCGAGATGGCGCTATTGCACTCCAGCCTGGGCAACAAGAGCGAAACTCCGTCTCAAAAAATAAGTAAATAAATAAATAAATAAATAATAGGGGTCACCACAAAAATATTGTAGAATTTAATCAAAGATTGAATCAAAAATTGTGGAGCACTCAGCTGTGGTTTGTAGCTTGTGACTTATGAGAGCGACTTGAAAGACTTTTAAAGGTACATGATGAAAAAAACCAAATTAAATAATTGGTTAGGTACAGTTCATAGTTACTTGATTTGTACGATTAAGGTGGACATTTCCTGGTTATGTAATCAGAGGTTAATTGGCAGTTTATGATTGATTAAGCCTAAATTTTGTTTCCGTCAGTCCAGTAATTTACAAAAAAAAAAAAGCATTTGAGTTAGGGTTTTTAAAAAGTAGGAACCCAGGGACTAGAGTAACCTCAGTCTCATTACCTGCTACTTAGTTATTTTAACACTCCACAGGGGACTGATTTTCCCCTGCATTTTTCCGCAGTTCTCTCAAGCTGGGTCTCAAGCCTACCCCTCACATCCCATTCCTCCAGACTAACTATGACTTGTAGTAAAATACTAAATTTCCAGTTTCTTCTCACATTGTCAAATGCCACTTTCCCCTTTCTAATTCACATTATCAATTATTTGTCTTTTATTTTACACTTTAGATACTGTATTCTAACCATTTTTTGACATTGGCACTAAAAAAATCGTTTTCTGTTTGAAATTTTTTTTTTTTTTTTTTTTTTGAGGCAGAGTCTCGCTCTGCCGCCCAGGTTGGAGTACAGTGGCCGGATCTCAGCTCACTGCAAGCTCCGCCTCCCAGGTTTACGCCATTCTCCTGCCTCAGTCTCCCGAGTAGCTGGGACTACAGGCGCCCGCCACCTCGCCCGGCTATTTTTTTGTATTTTTAGTAGAGACGGGGTTTCACCGTGTTAGCCAGGATGGTCTCGATCTCCTGATCTCGTGATCCGCCCGTCTCGGCCTCCCAAAGTGCTGGGATTACAGGCTTGAGCCACCGCGCCCGGCTGAAAATATTTTTTATGAGAAGAAAAAGAAGAACAATCCCCTGACACTGTATTGTAAAAAAATCTTTTCGCCTCATTTTAAAAAATCTTCTCTAGGCACAGAGATAGTATCAGAATATTTTTGGGTCAAGATTTCCCTTTGGAAACTTTATGGGTGATGTGGCCTCAGCCACCCTTCAGTTTTTTCTAGTTCTGGGCTTCAGTAGTTTCTGTGAATAAACCAATATACCTCCGATGGCTATGTCTGCTTGAGTGTCTAGTGAATATAATCTACTGGGTTGTTTTCTTTCATAAAACAACCTGAGGTATGGAGTGTAGCCTCTCAGTGGAACAGATGGATGCCCTTGGACTGATAGGACTCTCACCTGCGCTCTTCCTTTGAAAAACTAACCCTTGCCTGCACGGTGATGCATGCCTGTAATTCCAGCACTTTGGGAGTCTGAGGCAGTGGATCGCCTGAGGTCAGGAGTTCGTGACCAGCCTGACTAACATGGTGAAACCCCGTCTCTACTAAATACAAAAAAATTAACTGGGCCTAGAGGTGCATGCCTGTAATCAGAGCTACTTGGGAGGCTGAGCCAGGAGAATCGCTTGTACCTGGGAGGTGGAGGTTGCAGTGAGCCGAGATCGCGCCATTGAACTCAAGCATGGGCACCAAGAGCGAAACTCCATCTCAAAAAAAGAAAAAATAACCCTTGAGACATTAAGATTGCCTTTACTCAACCCAGCTTCCATTTCTTGGAGACACATTGCTGATGACAGCCAATCAGATACTGGTATTGAGGGAAAAACAGAGATAATTTCTGTCCCCTGGATTGTCTAAGATTTGTGAAAGAAAAAATAGCATTTCAAAAGACAAAAAAAAGTGACGTCAGTGAAACGATGCAAAAACTTGCAAAGTAAAATGCACTTGGGGCGGTCACTGAGGCATAGTGCAGTGAGAGGGTGGTCACTGAGCACTTAAGTGAGCAGGATGGGGTGGGAGAGTCTCTCACGTGATTGGTGACCTGACTTGACACATGAATTAGACACATCTGTTTTCTTTTTTTTTTTTTTGAGATGGGGTTTTGCTCTTGTTGCCTAGGCTGGAGTTCGGTGGCACCATCTCGGCTCACTGCAACCTCTGCCTCCCAGGTAGCTGGGATTACAGGCATGTACCACCATGCCCAGCTGATTTTGTGTTTTTAGTATAAACAAGAGTTTTGCCATGTTGGCCAGGCTTGCCTCAAACTCCCCACCTCAGGTGATCCACCCCTCTCGGCCTCCCAAGATGCTGGGATCACAGGCATGAGCCACCATGCGGGGCTGACACATCTGTTTTCTAATCAGCATTGCCACTCCCTAGCTTTGTCACCTTGAAAAGATTTGTGCACTTATTTTTACTTTTTTTTTTTTTTTTGAGACGGAGTCTCGCTTTGTCGCCCAGGCTGGAGTGCAGTGGCGTGATCTCGGCTCACTGCAAGCTCTGCCTCCCGGGTTCACGCCATTCTCCTGCCTCAGACTCCCCAGTAGCTGGGACTACAGGTGCCCACCACCACACCCGGCTAATTTTTTTGTATTTTTAGTAGAGACGGGGTTTCACTGTGTTAGCCAGGATGGTCTCGATCTCCTGACCTCGTGATCCACCCGCCTCTGCCTCCCAAAGTGCTGGGATTACAGGTGTGAGCCACCACGTGTAGCCGGTGACTTTAGTTTTTTTAAATGTAAATTGCATTTTATTAGTAGCATTTCAAAGGTAAGGAAATATGTCCAAAAAGCATATAAGAGTTGGGTTTCAGGAAAAAAAAATCTAATTTTATATTCTATTTATTAAAAGTTTTTATTTACCTTTTTCTTTCCCATAGTGAGTTTAGAAAATTTGTCAGTTGTGTTTATGGCTGGGTGATTTCAAACAGAATTCCAAGGTTTAGCTGTTAGAATCCTACTAAGGAAAAGAATAAGGGCCAGATGCGGTGGCTCACACCTGTTATCCCAGCATTTTGAAAGGCTGAGGTATGCGGATCATGAGGTCATGAGTTCAGGACCAGCCTGGCCAGTATGGTGAAACCTCATCTCTACTAAAAATACAAAAATTAGCCAGGCATGGTGGCGCATGCCTGTAGTCCCAGCTACTTGGGAGGCTGAAGCAGGAGAATCGCTTGAACCCGGGAGGTGGAGGTTGCAGTGAGCTGAGATCGTACCACTGCACTCCAGCCTGGGTGACAGAGTGAGACAATCCCTCTTCCTTTTTGGCTGTAAAGATTAAATACATTTCCACAAGAAAATGTAGTAGATAATTGGTGAGTTACATAGATTCATGAAAACATAGTTCCTCTTTTTGCACCATAAATTTGTGACAGTGAATATCAGTTCTGTATCCTATGATCTTGATTTCTGAATTTAATGCTAAGTGTTATGAGATGAAATTTGGTACCTCCTAGAAGTGTTCTCATATGACGAATTGTTTACTACATAACTTTCTTTTTTTCTGAGACAGAGTCTCGGTCTGTCACCCAGGCTGGAGTGCAGTGCCATGATCTCGGCTCACTGCAACCTTCCGTCTCCCAGATTCAAGTGATTCTTCTGCCTCAGCCTCCCGAGTAGCTGGGATTACAGGTGCGCATCACCAAGCCTGGCTAATTTTTGTATTTGTAGTAGAGATGGGGTTTCACCATGTTGGCCAAGCTAGTCTCGAACTCCTGACTTCAGGTGACCTGCTGGCCTTGGCCTCCCAAAGTGCTGGGATTACAAGTGTGAGCCACCGTGCCTGGCCTACTACATAACTTTTAAAATAAATAATAAAATAATACTTTTATTGTTTGAAAGGTATAGACACTTTTGGTTTTCTTATAGAGGTATGAAATGGAAGCACCTTAAAATTTTCTTTTTGTATGCCAACACTGTGTTTCAGTAATTTTGCTGGATTTTTCAAACACTTAGTTTCAGACACCAAGGGAATAACTCAGATATGAAAATTAAAGCTTGAACTCATCTAAAGCTAATATTGAGCCTGCAAAAGGAGGTTATTAAAGGTCCAGTTGGTTCTTTCTGGGGAGCCTTTTCTGCAGATATCTCAGCCTGCTCACCTCAGCCATGGAAGAAGGCTTTATCCTGAGAAGCTTGAGAGCCCTGGGAAGCTGGAGATGCACAGGCAGGTGCAGTTAAGATTAAAATGAAAAAGGACTGGGAAGGTCTTACTGAAGATAAAGTTATTATTGATTTGAGGCAGTTTCTAAATTTTATAAAATGAAACAAAGTTAGATTTATGTAAAAAAATTTAATTCCAAAGGAGTATTGCAACAGGAGGAAGTACCAACTATTATTGCAAAGTTCAGGCAGACAAGGGCTTTTTTTCACAGAGGGGAGAAAACAAGATTAGAAAGAAAATAGCAGAAGAATGGCGAATAGAGGGTGAAAAAATCAGGTTTTAGATCAGAAAATGTTTTACCCTGAAGTTAGCATGTTCTTAGGATGAACATAAAATGGGGTTGAATATTGGCTCAGACTGAGTGTAGCTCAGTTTAGGAGCTGTGGGAAAAGAAAAACTTAAGTTTGATTAAGAAGTATTTTATTTTGACCACTGAAGACAAATTTAGCTGATTTTTTAATAAGAAAAGGAAGGAAATGTGCAGTCTATGTCTGGCTATACGACAGGTGAGAAAAGAGAGCACCACCTAAGTCATATAAGAGGGTGTTTCTTTTTAAAAACTATTTCTGGAGAACACAAAGGATGGAGAATTTTATTAATCATAGTTCTTTATCAGGATTATCTACGTGCTTCATCTTTGCCCACCTTTTTTCCTGGTCCTATGTATTTCTTCCATTTGACTTTTTCTGAGTTGTATTTTTTATAATAAACTGGTCAAGATAACTACAGTGTTTCACTGAGTTCTGTGAATAGCTCTATTATATTACTGAACTTGAGGAAAGTTCTGGGAGTCCTCAGTTATTAAACAGTGGCTCAGAAGCATAGATCAGCCCATGAAGTTTGTGACTGGAATCTGCAGTAAAGACAATGTTGTGGACTGTGCTCTGAATCAGGGTCTGTGCTGACTCTGGGCATTGTCAGAATTCAAATGTTAGACAGTGAGTGTTGGAGAATTGCTTGGTGTTCAGTAAACTCTACAGATTTGGTGCCAGAAAAAAGATATTACAGAGGCCTGGCCTGGAATGGAACTCTGGGTGCCTGGGAATGGGAGGCTCTGCTCTCCTGTACACAAGCTGTCACACTGCTCATTGTCCTGTGATTTCAGGTCTCCTCCAAGGGTGAGCGAGGACTGAAAACTTAGAGGACAAGAGCTGTGATAACAAACCCCTTTTTCCCACAGCTGCCACCACAAGATTTCCACCTACTCACAAACACAGCCCCTAGGCATTGACGTGCCCAAACCCCTCCCAGGACTAGGCACCACCCTCAGAAAATTCACAACAGCATTTTTTATCCCAGTGCTTCTTGCCAAAAACCCAAAAAATGACTGCATCTCCTAGAATATCCCCACGCCCAGACTCTGAATCTGTAGCAGTAATCTGTTTTCTCCACCATCCTAGGGTTTTGACCAACTGTTCGTAATCTCATCTGCCTGACTTCGTGGACACAAAAATAAGTCAGAGTGCAGCCTCACCTAAGCCACTATCTGCAGTACAAACCAGTCCTTCCACCTACATTGCACTCTCCTCCATCTATAGATTTTTTACTTTTAACTTTTATTTTTGGTTCATGGGTACATCTGCAGATTTGTTATATAGGTAAAATTATGTCATGAAGGTTTGGTGTGCAGATTATTTTGTCACTGAGATGCTAAGCATGGCACCAAACAAGTATTTTTTTCTGATTCTCTTTGTCCTCCTACTCTCCACCCTCAACTGAGTCTCAGTTTTTGTTGTTCCTCTCTTTGTGTCCATGTGTTCTTATTATTTAGCTCTTATTTTTTTAAATTTATTTTTCTGAGACAGAGTTTTGTTCTTGTTGCCCAGGCTGCAGTGCAATGGCTCCATCTCAGCTAACTGCAACTTCCGTCTCCCAGGTTCAAGCGATTCTCCTGTCTCAGCCTCCTTGAGTAGCTAGGATTACAGGCACCCACAACCATACCTGGCTAATTTTTGTATTTTTTAGTAGAGATAGGGTTTCACCATGTTGGCCAGGCTGGTCTCAAACTCCTGACCTCGTGGTTCACCTGCCTCGGCCTCCCAATGTGCTGGGATTACAGGCGTGAGCCACTGCTCCCAGCCAGCTCTTATTTATAAATAATAACATGCATTTGGTTTTCTGTTTCTGCATTAGTTTTCTAAGGATAATGGTCTCTAGTTCCATCCATGTTGCTGCAAAAGAAATGATCTTGGTATCTTTTTATGGCCACACAGTATTCCATGATGTTTATGTACTCTTTTTTTTTTTTTTTTTTTTTTTTTGAGATAGAGTCTGACTTTGTCCCCAGGCTAGAGTGCAGTGGTGCAGATGCTGGCTCACTGCAACCTCCGCCTCCTAGTTCAAGCGAGTCTCCTGACTCAGCCTCCCTAGTAGTTGGGATTACAGGCGCCCACTACCACACCCAGCAAATTGTATTTTTAGTAGAGACGGGGTTTCACTATGTTGGCCAGGATGGTCTCGATTTCTTGACCTCATGATCTGCCTGCCTAGGCCTCCCAAAGTGCTGGGATTATTTTGTTTTTATTAATTAATTTTTTTTTTTTTTTTTTTTTTTGAGACGGAGTCTCGCTCTGTCGCCCAGGCTGGAGTGCAGTGGCGCGATCTTGGCTCACTGCAAGCTCTGCCTCCCGGGCTCACGCCATTCTCCTGCCTCAGCCTCCCGAGTAGCTGGGACCACAGGCGCCCGCCACCACACCCGGCTAATTTTTTGTATTTTTAGTAGAGACGAGGTTTCACCGTGTTAGCCAGGAAGGTCTCGATCTCCTGACCTTGTGATCCGCCCGCCTCAGCCTCCCAAAGTGCTGGGATTACAGGCGTGAGCCACCACGCCCGGCTTTATTAATTTTTTTTGGGGGGGGATGGAGTCTCGCTGTTGTTGCCCAGGCTGGAGTGCAGTGACACAATCTTGGCTCACCACAACCTCCGCCTCCCTGGTTCAAGCGATTCTCCTGCCTCAGCCTCCTGAGTAACTGGGATTACAGGCACCTGCCACTACGCCTGGCTAAGTTTGTATTTTTAGTAGAGACAGGATTTCACCATGTTGGCCAGACTGGTTTCAAACTCCTGATCTCAGGTTGATTTACCTGCCTCAGCATCCCAAAGTGCTGGGATTACACGTGTGAGCAAGTAGGTGGCCGTGCCTAGCCACCTACTTTTTAATGAGGTTGTTTTTTTCTTGTAAACTTATTTAAGTTCATTGTGGATTCTGGATATTAGACCTTTGTCAAAAGCATAGTTTGCAAGTATTTTCTCTTATTCTGTAGGTTGTCTTTACTCTGTTAGTAGTTTTCTATGAAGAAACTCTTTAGTTCAGTTAGATCCCATTTGTCAATTTGTTGCAATTGCTTTTGTTATCTTCATTATAAAATTTTCTGGTTCCTATGTCTGGAATGATATTTCCTAGGTTATCTTCTAGAGTTTTTTATAATTCTAAGTTTTATGTTTAAATCTTTAATTCATCTTGTTAATTTTTGTATATGTTGTACGGAAGGGGTCCAGGGCTAGCCTTGTATATAGCGCTAACTAGTTATTACTGTACCATTTATTAAATAGAAAATTATTACCATATTTCTCTTTGTCAGTTTTGTTGAAGATCATATGGTTGTAAGTGTGTGGCATTATTTTTAGTAGGATTATTTAAATATTTAAATTTAAATATAAAATTTTAAATAACATTTAAAATTAAATAGGAAATTATTCCTGTATTTCTCTTTGTCAGCTTTGTTGAAGATCAGATGGTTGTAAGTGCATGGCATTATTTTTTGGCTCTCTATTCTGTTGCATTTGTCTGAGTCTGTTTTGGTTCCAGTACCATGCTGCTTTGGTTACTGTAGCTTTGTAGTATGGTTTGAAGTTGGGTAATGTAATGCCTCCAGCTTTGTTCTTTTTGCTTAGAAAAGTTCCTTGGCTATTGGAGTTCTTTTTTGGTTTCATATGTATGTATTTATTTATTTATTTATTTAGTTCTGTTAAGAATATTTTTGATAGTTTCATGGAAATAACATCTGTAAATTTCTTTTGGCAGTAAGACCATATTAACACCAACCTTTTCTATCAATGAGCACAAAATGATTTTCCATTTGTTTGCGTCATCTCTGACTTTTTTTTCCCCCCAAGACAGTTTTGCTCTTGTTGCCCAGGCTGGAGTGCAATGGCACAATCTTGGCTCACCACAACCTCTACCTCTGGGGTTCAAGGGATTCTCCTGCCTCAGACTCGCGAGTAGCTGGGATTACAGGCATGCACCACCACCCTGGGCTAATTTTGTATTTTTAGGCAGAGATGGGGGTTTCTCCATGTTGGTCAGGCTGGTCTCGAACTCCCGACCTCAGGTGATCCGACCGCCTCGGCCTCCCGAAATGCTGGGATTACAGGCGTGAGCCACTGCGTCCGGCCATCTCTGACTTCTTTAAGAAGTGTTTTGTAATTCTTGTCCTAGAGATCTTTCATCTCCCTTGTTAGCCATATTTCTAGATATTTTATTCTTTTTTGTGGCAACTGTAAATGGCATTTTTTTTTTTTTTTGAGACGGAGTCTCACTCTGTTGCCCAGGCTGGAGTGCAGTGGTGTGATTCTGGCTCACTGCAACCTCTGCCTCCTGGGTTCAAGCAATTCTTCTGCCTCAGCCTCCTGAGTAGCTGGGATTACAGGCATGTACCACCACACCTGGCTAATTTTTGTATTTTTAGTAGAGACGAGGTTTCCCCATGTTGGCCAGGCTTGTCTTGTACTCCCGATCTCAGGTGATCCGCCCCTCTCCACCTCCCAAAGTGCTGGGATTACAGGTGTGAGCCACCGTGCCCGGCTGAGATTGTATTATTAATTTGGCCTTTGGTTTGGATGTTGTTGATGTACAGAGTTGCTACTAATTTTTGTATGTTTATTTTGCATTCTGAAACTTTGCTGAAGTTGTCAGCTTACAGAATTTTTCTGCTGAGACTATAGGTTTTTTTTAGATATAAAGTCATGTCATCTGCAAATGGGGATAGTTTGAGTTCCTCTCTTTCTTTTTGGGTGCTTTTATTGTTCATCTTGCCTGCTTGCTCAGTGAGGACTTCAAAATTCCATGTTGAATAGGAGTGGTGAGAGAAGGCACCCTTGTCTTGTGCCAGTTTTCAAGAAAAAAATGTTTGCAACTTGTGTCTATTCAGTATATTGGCTGTGAATTTGTCATAGATAACTCTTTTGAAGTATGTGCCTTCAATGCCTAGTTTGTTGAGGATTATAACATGAAGGATGTTAAATTTTACGGAAAGTTTTTTCTGCATCTATTGAGTTAGTTTTGTGGTTTTTGTCTTTAGTTCTGTTTATGTGATGAATGACAGTTATTGATTTGTATGTATTGAACCAACCTTGTGTCCCAGGGATAAATCCTACTTGATTATGGTGGATTAACTTTTTGATGTGCTGCTGGATTTGGTTTTTCAGTATTTTGTTGATGATTTTTTGTTAATATTTTAAAAATATTGGCCTGAAGTTGTTTGTTTGTTTGTTTGTTTTGTCTCTGCCAGGTTTTGGTATCAGAATGATGCTGTTCTTATATAATAACTTGGGGAGAAGTCGTTTCTCAATTATTTGGAATAGTTTTAGTAAAAATAATACCAGCTCTTATTTGTACATCTGGTAGAATTCAGCTGTAAGTCCATCTGGTCCTGGGCTTTTTTTGGTTGGTAGGCTACTTATTATTTATTTGATTTTGGAGCTTTTTATTGGTTTATTCAGGGGTTCAGTTTCTTTTTTGTTCAGTCTAGGGAGGAGGTATTTGTCCAGGAATTTATTCATTTTGTCTAGATTTTTTAGTTACTGTGCATAGAAGTGCTAATTGTAGACTTCCATCCTCGTTTGTATTTTTGTTGGGTCAGTGGTAATGCCCATTTGTCGTTACTCATTGTGTGTGTGTGTGTGTGTGTGTGTGTGTTTTATCTTCTCTTTTTTCTTCATTAATCTAGCTAGTGGTTTATTTATCTTACTGAGTTTTTTCAAAACATTTACTTCTAATTTTTTAATCTTTTTTGTAGTTTTTTACATCATCTAAATATACCTCAGATATGATTTTAGTTATTTGTTGTTTTCTGCTGGCTTAGGGGTTGCTCTCACTTCTCTCATTCTTTTATTTAGGATATCAGGTTATTAAATTGAGATATTTCTAGCTTTTTGATGTGAGATTTTTTTTTTTTTTTTTGACGGAGTCTTGCTCTGTCGCCCAGGCTGGAGTGCAGTGGCCGGATCTCAGCTCACCGCAAGCTCCGCCTCCCGGGTTCACGCCATTCTCTTGCCTCAGCCTCCCGAGTAGCTGGGACTACAGGCGCCCGCCACCTCGCCCGGCTAGTTTTTTTTTTTTTTTTTTTTTTTTGAGATGGAGTCTTGCTCTGTCGCCCAGGCTGGAGTGCAGTGGCCGGATCTCAGCTCACTGCAAGCTCTGCCTCCTGGGTTCAGGCCATTCTCCTGTCTCAGCCTCCCGAGTAGCTGGGACTACAGGCACCCACCACCTCGTCCGGCTAATTTTTTTGTATTTTTTAGTAGAGACGGGGTTTCACCTTGTTAGCCAGGATGGTCTCGATCTCCTGACCTCGTGATCCGCCCGTCTCGGCCTCCCAAAGTGCTGGGATTACAGGCTTGAGCCACCGCGCCCGGCCTATGTGAGCATTTAATGCTATAAATTTCCCTTTTAATACTGCCTTAGTTGTGTTGCAGTGATTCTGGTATGTTGTGTCTTTGTTCTCATTTATTTTAAAGAATTTGATTTTTGCCTTAATTGTATTATTTACCCAAAAGTCATTCATGTTCAGGTTAATTTGCATGTAGTTGTCTTGTTTCAAGTGGTTTTCTTTGTATTGAATTATATTTTTATCAAGCTGTGGTCTCACTGAGTATGTTGCTGATACCATTTTGAAATTTTTGAATTTGCTGAGGATTGTTTTATTTCTGATTTTGTGGTCGATTTTAGAGTACATGCCCTGTGGTGGTGAAAACATTGTATATTATGTTGTTTTTAGATGGAGAGTTCTGTAGATGTTTACTACTATTTGGTCAAGTGTTGAGTTTAGGTCCTAATATCGCTGTTAATTTTTCTGCTTCAGTAATTTGTTTACTAGTGTCTGTGGCATGTTGTAGTCCCCCACTATTTTTGTGTAAGAATCCAACTGTCTTCATAGGTCTCTAAGAAGTTGCTTTATTTATGTGGACCCATGGATTTTTTATAGCACCTTTTTCTCTTCTGCTTTTTTCCCCATAAACATTCTTTCAAGTGAATACAGTGTGCTCAGTGCTACTCCTTAGATGCCTGAATCCAGTGTCTACTAAAATTAAGATGTCCAAGAGTTCAGCATATCCAGAGACCTGGCTGTTGTAAGAGAAAATATAAGTTAGAAATAAAAGGCTCTCTTTTCTTTTTTTTTCTTTTTTCTTTTTTTTGTTTTTTGAGATGAAGTCTTGCTCTGTCACCCATGCTGGAGTGCACTGGCGTGATCTTGGCTCACTGCAACCTCTGCCTCCTGGGTTCAAGTGATTCTCGTGTCTCAGCCTCCCAAGTAGCTGGGATTACAGGCACGTGCCACCATGCCCAGCTAATAATTTTTGTATTTTTAGTAGAGACGGGGTTTCACCATCTTGGCCAGGCTGGTCTTGAGCTTCTGACCTCAAGTGATCCACCCATCTTGGCCTCCCAAAGTGGTGGGATTACAGGTATGAGCCACTGCACCCAGCCAAAAGGCTCTATTTTTATACCTGAAAATAAGAAAGAATGTTTTGCTCATCTCTCTCCTTTTTTTTTTTGAGATGGAATCTCGTTTTGTCAACTAGGCTGGAGTGCAGTGGCATGATCTGAGTTCACTGCAACCTTGGCCTCCTGGGTTCAAGTGATTCTCCTGCCTCAGCCTCCCGAGTAGCTGGGATTACAGATGCCCGCCACCACGCCTGGCTAATTTTTGTGCTTTTAGTAGAGATGCCGTTTCCCCATGTTGGCCAGGCTGGTCTTGAACTCTGGACCTCAGGTGATCCGCCCACCTCAGCCTCCCAAAGTGCTGGGATTACAGGCGTGAGCCACCGTGGCCTGCCCATCTCTGTCTTCTTCAAGCATTTAGGTTATATGTAGATATTTTTCTCTGCTTTTTAAAAATATATGTATATCATATTAACAGCTAAATAAACCTTTTGGCATTCTTTGTGACTCAGGATTTTATTTTTGTTTTTATTTATTTTTTTGAGATAGAGTTTTGCTCTTGTCACCCAGGCTAGAGTGCAATGGCTTGATCTCGGCTCACTGCAACCTCCGCCTCCTGGGTTCAAGCAATTCTTCTGCCTCAGCCTCCTGGGTAGGTGGAATTACAGGTGCCCGCCACCATGCCCAGCTAATTTTTGTGTTTTTAGTAGAGACAGGGTTTCACCATGTTGGCCAGGCTGGTTTCAAACTCCTGACCTCAGGTGATCCGCCCACCTCAGCCTCTCAAAGTGCTGGGATTACAGGTGTGAGCCACTGTGCCCAGCAAACAGTTTTCTTAATGTTCTATCATTGTCGAGTTTCTCTGGGGCTGGAGAAAATGTTTTCTTTTACTATTATTTTTTATTATACTTTAAGTTCTGGGATACATGTGCAGAACGTGTGTGCAGGTTTGTTACACAGGTATGCGTGTGCCATGGTGGTTGGCTCCACCTATCAACCTGTCATCTAATTTTAAGCCCCGCATGCATTAGATATATGTCCTCATGCTCTCCCTCCCCTTGCCCCCCACCAGAAAATTTTTCTTTTAATGGTATTTCCCAAACACTGTCTAGAATTACCAGATATGATAGATACATACAAGGTGCTAACCAGGATCTACTCTAGAGTGGGCTTACCCTCTCAGGCTTCCAGTCAACTCCCAAATTTGCTGCAGAGCGCATGCTGTCACCTAAATATGCAGGCAGAATTGTCTCTCTTATTTTGTATCTATAGTCCTCTACAGTGACTTCTAGAGGGGCTAGGCCAGATTTCTACAAACTTCACAGGGCAGCAATCAGCCATTTTACCTCTTTCAATTACTCTTGAATCTTCAGGCCTGAAACTGATTTAGAGAGCATGGGGCCCACAAATCCAACTAGAGTAACAGGTGTGCATTGAGTATACACATAGACATGAGAATCTCCACTTTCCACTTCCTCCTGTTACCGAAATGCTCACAAATGTGCAGGTAACATCTGCTGATACTCTGTCCACCCAGAACCTAAATCTGCAGCTCCAAATTCTGAATCTAGGTCTTGAAATTTTGGAAATTAAAAAACTTGTATCTGAGAAATGCAGATCCTTTTAGTTGTCAAACTTGAAGAGACATTAAAATGAGAGCACAATTATGTCTTTCTCCCCACTTTCATCTATATGTATTCATCCCTTGAAACTGTTTGCTATTGCCACCAGTAGTTGTGAATTAAATTAATAATGCCACACTGGACACTCTAAACCTTAGCGATGTACATCCAATCAATAATTAATGTTATTCCTGTAAATAAGAATTTGACAAACAAGTTTGTACCAGCCCAAAGAGGGACCATCTTCTGTCCTCTTTTTACCTTTACAAATACCCTTGTAACTGGTGGTAAACTTAAGTGTAGATTCCAGGCAACTTGAATCTTTCCTTTCATGTTATAAATCTCAAGCTTGGTCCCCCCAAAACTGGGGGGGACCAGTTTTCTGTATGTTGCCTTAGCTTTTTCCTTTTAGGTAGAAATATCATTTAGAATGAGCTAGAGCAGCCTCTATGAGTGGACCTCTTCTTTGATTGTACTCCACTTTCTGTGACACACAAGAATGCAGAGCCAGGTTTCTCTGACGTAGAATCTGCACATAAGGTCTAACCTCTGTCTGGGATTCACAAGTCAAGGTTAGGCTTTGGATTGAGAATGTACAGAAAACATACAAGAGACATTTTCTCTATTGTGAGATGTCAGCATAGAAATGTTAAAACCCCTTTTTGAGAATGCAGTGTTTTGAACTTCTCAGATCTCGTCCAGTGACTTTCTACAGTTATGTGAGGGGCTCCAGGTGTAAATAGATTCTGATTGCAGAATCTGTAAGTGTAAACAAGCATCTTCAGAGTAAGAGATTGAGACTACAAGGTATCCAGTGCCATGACCAAACTATACCTACCCATAAAATGTGATACCGGAGTGGAGTATTCTAGTCCTTTTTTTTTTTAACCCAAGAGCAAACTAATCAGGACATGCAATTCAAGTTCTGGAGCTCCACCAGAACAGTTGCATTCTTCATTTAGCCTGAGTCTCTCCTCCCTAGCTTATCATTGGGCCACCAGCTCAGGGGCACTGAGAACCCTCTCACAATCACCTAGGCATCTTTGAGAAATTTGAAAATGTCCAGAACAGAATTATGTAAGGCTGACATGAGTGGTTAATTCTGCTTCTGTCTCAATGTAAGAGAAATAAGTCATCCTGTGTTTGTTCCTCCCCCCCATACAAGAGAGATCTTTGGTTGGTACTCAGATGAGAGTTTCTCCAGTTTCCTGGTACTTAGGTGAAAAACAAGGAAGAGGTCTGGAGACTCAAACAGATAAACTAATTGCTTCCATTTCATATGACCATTAGAAAAATAGATAAAGCAGTCATCATCCCTATCATCCAGGAACTTTTAGTCTAGACTAGCAACTAGATAAATGGCTGAATTGGGCATGATATGGTTGCTACAATGTTCCTAGACAGAGGCAGTGAGGAAGACCCCAGGACCCTTCAGTCTTCATCTAATTCCTCCTTCTGCACTGCTAGAGTTTTGTCTGACACAACCCCATGGTGGCACAGGGGCAGTCAGTTCTCCAGGGGTAATGACTGGTACCTTTGCATTGACAGCAGGGGCCTGGCAGGGGCTTAGTACATCCCTTTGCCCAATGCCCACTTTTCTTGCATTTGAAGCAAGAGTCTCTGCTGGCTTTATCTTTATGGCCCTTCAGATTTTCCTTAGATGCTCTTTGGGCATTCAGGACATCGCCAATGATGGCTGCCATAATTTTGGCTTGCCGTTTTTCTTTACTCTGTTTCCATTATCCTTCCTTCAGATCACAAGTGTTATACACCATAAACACAGTATCAAGAATCTGGTTTTGATTAGTCTGTGGCCCCATCTGTAGCTTGTGGAGCTTATGTCTAATGTCAGGGGCAGATTGGCTAATAAAATGCTTTGCCATTAATAGTTTCCCTTCCGGAGAGGAAGGGACTAGATTAGTATATTTTTTAAAAGGCTTCCTCCAACCTGCCATAAAACATGGCTAGATTTTTCTTCTTGCTTTATGTAACCTTCTGTACTATATCAAAATTTTCTGCCTTAGTTGTTCCCTTTCTCATTCCTCCAAGGAGAGCCTCAAGCAATTTAACCTGGTTGTTTCCCACAGTGGTGTTATAGTTTCAATGAGGATCAGTAGTGGGAACTGTTTCTGGTTCTGAGTGATTGGCCTGAGGGTTTCAGGTGAATAATCCATCTGCTTCCTTGTAGGTGGCCTCAAAGATGTGTTCTTTTTCTGAAGGGATGCAACAGGTTGCTAGAATAAATTGAACATCTCTTCATGAGAGATCATAGTTTGAAACCCATCGGCAAATTTCCCAAGATTCTCAGAATAGCTTTCTAGCTTCTCCTTACATTGTTGTGTATCAGTTATAGAGAAGGGGACCTTCACTAGGACTGGCCCCTCAGCTCCTGCTACCCTGAGAGGTAGCAGGGCTGGAGAGAGGGTTCAATACAGTGTTCCCCCTTGAGTATGAGGGGAACGTGTAGGATCACTGGTGTTTGCTCCTGAGTTTTAGCCTCAGAAGCATTTGGCAAGGGACTATGTAAGGATGGTCGCTGCTCACCCTGGGAACCAGGTGACCCTGTGAAAGAAGGTTGTCTATAATATCAACTTCTGCCTTAGAACTTTCCTTTACGGGGTAGGTTCTGGGAGTTTCACAGATTGTTAGGTTTTGATATAGGGTCATGAAGGACTGTACCTAGATTTCTGACCATTTGCCCTGCCTCTTGCAAAATAGGCCTGTTTGCAGGATAGTGTCATAATTAATGCTACCACTGACTGCCCACTATTCTGAGCTGAGCAGCTCATAATAGGGCCAGACAGTATTGCAGAAAAATATACATTTTCTCTTGAGATTGTCAGGGTCAAATTGATTCTAATGGTGGAGGATATAGCCAAGCAGGGAATCAGAATTGGAAATAGAGTTGCCCACAGTGGAATCAGGTGAAATAGATTGAGAGTTGCTCATAATGGTCTAGAAAAAAGAAAAAAGAAGAGGACCTTGCAAACTAGAGGGCTTATTAGTGACCCAAATTTTTCCTAGGGCATCTCCCTGGAAAAATTCTTGGCCCAGACTGAGGTCTCTGGGAGCATCCCCTCTTTAAGCCTCAGACTTAGTCTGTCAGATGGCTTTGACCTTAGAAAGGTGCCAGCACCACTGTAGAATGGTTCCCTCCACCACTGATGACCTACTATGAGTTTTTTTTTTTTTTTAATTTTTTTTGAGACAGAGTCTCACTCTGTTGCCCAGGCTGGAGTGCAGTAGCATGATCCTGGCTCACTGCAACCTCTGCCTCCTGAATTCAAGTGATTCTCCTGCCTCAGCCTCCTGAGTAGCTGGTATTACAGGTGCGTGCCACAATGCAAGGCTAATTTTTTTGTATTTTTAGTTGGTCAGGCAGGTCTCAAACCCCTGACCTCATGATCCGCCCGCCTTGGTGTCCCAAAGTGCTGGGATTACAGGCATGAGCCACTGCACCCGGCCTACTATGAGCTTTTTTTAAGGCTTGTCTATCCCATTTAAAGCAACCCTTTCTCTCTCTCAACTTAGGCAATAATACATTTTCTTTCATAAAATCCCCCCTCCATCACACACCTCACAGACCACCTGCAACATGCTTGGACCCTCTGACTTATATAACCTTTTTGCATAGCTAGGTGGGTTTTCTGTCCATAGCTAGTTGAGTGGGGGAAGGGAAGAATTTAGCATAAGAAAAGAAGGTTTCAGTCACCTCAAATGTGTGAGTTCACCCTGGGCAAACTGCCACTGCCAACTGTGTCACATGTAGGGATCAGGGACTATAACCAGAATCTGGGATAGAAAATCTTTCCCCCTTCTGGGCAGGACAGCCAGCCTGTTTGCCCCTTGGCCTTCCGAGAACATCAGAGAGTGGCTCTGGCTAGTTCCACTCAATTACCAACAGCTACTAGAAAATGGCTGCTGAAAGACTGAAAAAGGAGAAAAGGAAAAGATCTCAGAAAACAGACAAAAACAATAGGACTCAGAAAAAGGAAAAAAAAAAAAAAAAAAAGGTCTCAGGTCCCTCACCCAGACTGAGAGGTGGCAGTCAGGCGCTTCCACATGGAAACCTTTCAGTTTCATCAAAAAGTGGCCCTGGCCAGCAACTTGCAGTTGTCTTCATGCTTAGGCACTGTCCACCAAGGGTCCTGAGTAGGAAAGGAAAAGATAGAGAGAGAGAGAAAGAGAGAAAGAAAAAGACTTCCCTGTATGTAAAAGGAGAAAGGAAAAAATTAAGTCCCATACTTTGGGCCTACCTCCTCTCCTGCCTGGCTCACCAAAATAAGTTACCAGTAGGAAGGTCTTGACTGCAGGTTATCCAGGTTCTTGGCCTTTTGAACAAAGAATTGGATGAAACAGCAAAGCAAGAAAAGAATGAAGCAACAAAGGAACAAAACAGGTTTATTGAAAATGAAATTATACTCTGCAGTGTGAAAGTGGGCCCGAACAATGGCTTAAGGTCCCAGACACAGAATTTTCTTGGGTTCATATATCTCCTAGAGGTTTCCCATTGGCCACTTGGTGCTCACCTCATGTAAATGAAGTGGTGGCCCACAATTGCTCTGATTAGTTGCAGAAAGCAACCAATCAGAGGCTGAAGCGAAGTTACAAAGGTCGCAGTCCTCTGCAAATATCCGATTGGTTGCAAAAACAACCAATCAGGCTAAGGTGAAGTTATAAAGTGTCAGTTTTATTCAAATAGAGACTCAGCCCACAATCAGTCTGATTGGTTGTGGACAGCCAATTTCCTATCTGCCTCACGGAAAAGGTGGGGATTTGCAAAGGCAATCCTCTGGTCTTTTTGTTACTTAGGCATGGAAAGTTAGTTTTCCTTTCCATTTAGGTCTAGGAATTCGGTATGAAATGGTCTTAGGTTCCCTGCCTCCAGACCCTATTCTCCTGCCTCATTAGTACATGTGTACCTCATGGTTTCCAAATGCAGACTTACTTAGACGTTGCTGCTTTCTGCTTATTCTGTAAACTTTAAAGAGCCAGCAAAGAATATGAAAATTGGTAGTCTTCATTTGAGAAATATTTGTGTTGTGACAAGAGTGCTGAGTGTAAGGGACTCCATGCTGTGCCTGCTTTCTCTAATGCTAATACATGAGCCCCAGAGGAGCAATGTCAGCATTGATCGGGAACATTAATGGGTTTAAAATACCCATTAATGGCTGACTGCTGTGGCTCATGCCTGTAATCCCAGCACTTTGGGAGGCCAAGTTGGGTGAATCAGTAGAGGTCTGGAGTTTGAGATCATCCTGACTGGTGAAACTCTGCCTCTACTAAAAATACACAAAAAATTAGCTGCTTGTGGTGGCAAGCACCTATGTAATCCCAGCTACTCAGAAGGCTGAGGCAGGAGAATCACTTGAACCCAGGGGACGGAGGTTGCAGTGAGTCGAGAGCCTGCCACTGCACTCCATCCTGCACTACAGAGCAACGCTCCATCACACACACACACACACACAACCCAAAAAACAAAAAAAAAACAAAAAAAAAATTCATGAACGCTAAGTCTGCAGAATTACATCACAGAGAGTGGGGCCATAGTTTCCAAGTATTTTTTAAGCTCATTAAAGCTTTAAAGGCAATGCCCAGCTAAGTGGTTTTCAGCCCAGGTTTGATTTTTTTTTTTTTTTTTTTGAGGCGGAGTCTCACTCTGTGCCCAGACTGGAGTGCAGTGGTGCGATTTCAGCTCACTGCAACCTCCACCTCCTGGGTTCAAGCGATTCTCCTGCCTCAGCCTCCTGAGTACCTGGGATTATAAGCAAGCACCACCACGCTTGGCTAATTTTTGTATTTTTGGTAGAGACGGGGTTTCACCATGTTGGCCAGGCTGGTCAAGAACTTCTGACCTCAAGTGATTCGCCACCCCCCAGCCTTGGCCTCCCAAAGTGCTGGGATTACAGGTGTGAGCCACCATGCCCAGCCCAGGTTTCTAATTAAGGTTACATGGCCATGGCCAATTTGCAGAAATACCTACTTGTGCCCTATCCATGGGTCTGTTTATTCTTCTGGGCGGAGGTATCATGTTTTGTTTTTTGTTTTTGAGATGGAGTCTCACTGTGTTGCTCAGGCTGGAGTACAGTGGCCTGACCTCCGGTCACTGCAACATTCGCCTGCCATGTTTAAGCGATTCTCATGCCTCTGCCTTCCAAGTAGCTGAGATTACTGGTGCATACCATTATGCCTGGCTAATTTGTGTATTTTTAGTAGAGATGGGGTTTTGCCATGTTGGCCAGGTTGTTCTCAAACTCCTGGCCTCAAGTGATCTGCCCACCTCGGCCTCCCAAAGTGCTGCAATTACAAGTGTGAGCCACTGTTCCCACCCACGTTGTTTTTAATTAAGTGCCTCATGTGACTCTAACGTGAGCCCAAAATCAAGTATGAGGGGTTCAAGATACATTCATGAGAGTTAAGTTCCACCTTTGCTCTAAAGAATGGTCAAAGGGCTGGTTCTGTTTGGTTTGGTAGTGACAGAAAAGTGTGGCTCGTATTTTCATTGCTGTAGCAGAAATTGCTGGTGTCCATGGCAGGGCAGGGCACCTGAGGACAGAAGGAAAGAAACTTTTACTTTTATCTCCATGGAGCAGCTCATGGTTCCTGAATCTCTTCTGGTATGAAGGACAGAAATGGGTGGACTTTTTCAGTTAGTCTTGGTCCTTCTGCCTGTGGGTATGATAGGAGCAGGTAAACATGTGGTACTGATACCTTTAAAGGCATATTCTAAAGATGCAGGTGTAATTTGTCCAGAGAATCACATCTGAAAAGAATTTTCAGAGAAAGGAAAAAATGGCTTTTTTTCAGTTAAACATGTCTCAGATCAAGAGCTGTGTCCACTCTGCCTCCTGGAATGCCATACGTTTACTTTGACTTCTCTACTTGTGTTTTTTCTCCCTAATGAGTTTGTTTTAACTACTTCTAAAAACTCTTACGATAGTCAAGACTCTGAAAAATATTTCTTTTCTATATACCAGAGCCTTCTCTACATCATGGCTTCTTATATGCCATGCAGAATTCTCACCATTATTTTATGATCTGCAATATTAAAAATGTTGCCTGTGGCTGTTGAACATGGGAAGGTGTAGATACTCAAGATTCCTATTGGGAAAACCTGGGGTCCTTAGTAAAAATGGGGAACATCTAATGTTGAGGTTCCATCTGTGTTCTCAATTAGCTATTATTTAAACAAGATAGCATTTATTACACAGAAGCTTCTGAAGCACTCAAAAAGGTACATGTTTGTGTTTATGTCCTTAATTATATATATATTGTTTGTTGTTTTTTTGTTTGAGACGGAGTCTCACTCTTGTTGCCCATGCTGGAGTGCAATGGCACGATCTCAGCTCACTGCAACTTCCACTCACCACAGCCTCCACCTCCCAGGTTCAAGCGATTCTCATGATTCGCCTGCCTCTGCCTCCTGAGTAGCTGGGATTACACACATGCGCCACCACGCCTGGCTAATTTTGTATTTTTAGTAGAGGTGGGGTTTCTCCATGTTGGTCAAGTGGGTCTTGGAACTCCCGACCTCAGGTGATCCGCCTGCCTCGGCCTCCCAAAGTGCTGGGTTTACAGGCATGAGCCATTGTGCATGACCTATTGTATATATTATTATCCATAAAATTATTATATATACACTGGTGTTGTGGCTCTTGTGCCACTGTTTTCTCAGGGTTAGAGAACACATAAGGAAATATTTCTGTGTAAAAAAATTGATTTTATTGGATAATTTCAGTCACTCCTGTAAATCAGAAGCAGTTCTCATTACTCTCTCATTTTACCTTGAGTCAAATTATAATCTCTGTTGGCTACCTCGTGAATATGTTTGTGTGTATGTGTTTTTCAGGGACTGTTGACATTTAGGGATGTGGCCGTAGAATTCTCTCTGGAAGAATGGCAATGCCTGGACGCTGCACAGCGGAATTTATATAAAAATGTGATTTTAGAGAACTACAGAAACCTGGTCTTCCTGGGTAAGGATAACTTCAACACACAGTTTCTTTTTGTTTTTCTTTTGAGACGGAGTCTGGCTCTGTCGCCAGGCTAGAGTGCAGTGGTACGATCTTGGCTCACTGCAACCTCTGCCTCCTGGGTTCAAGCGATTCTCGTGCCTCAGCCTTCCAAGTAGCTGGGACTACAGATGTGAGCCACCATGGCTGGCTAATTTTTTTTGTATTTTTGGTAGATACACGGTTTCACCATGTTGGCCAGGCTGGTATCGAACTCCTGACCTCAGGTTAACCACTTGCCTTGGCCTCCCAAAGTGCTAGGATTACTGGTGTGAGCCACCATGCCTGTCCCAACACACAGTTTCTAATATACCGTAATTTTCTCTTCTTTGTAGAATGTGTTTTGGTAATGTATGCTTTGAATAAATGAGTTTCAGATCCCTGTTTTTGAGAAAATCTTAAGGATTTGTCTGTATTGAGAAGAATTTCTTCAGTATGTTTCATCTTGATTTGAACTTACCACATTCCTGAGCTGATCTGTGTCCTTCACTCTAGATTAGTGGTAATTTCAGAAGTTTAGTGGCATAAAACATTGTTGCCCACACCTTCAAATCTAATTGCCAACACAAAGTTTTGATTCATAAGTAGTGGGTAATGAAATTAAGAACCTGCAAATTTAGAATATTTTCTTTTTTTTTTTTTTTTTTTTTTTTTTGAGACGGAGTCTCGCTCTGTCGCCGGGGCTGGAGCGCAGTGGCCGGATCTCAGCTCACTGCAAGCTCCGCCTCCCGGGTTTACGCCATTCTCCTGCCTCAGCCTCCTGTGTAGCTGGGACTACAGGCGCCCGCCACCTCGCCCGGCTAGTTTTTTGTATTTTTTTAGTAGAGACGGGGTTTCACTGTGTTCGCCAGGATGGTCTCGATCTCCTGACCTCGTGATCCGCCCGTCTCGGCCTCCCAAAGTGCTGGGATTACAGGCTTGAGCCACCGCGCCCGGCCCAGAATATTTTCTAAGTATTTAAACATTTGTTATAAGTCAGTATTGGGGATTAATTTGCTATTCTATTACATTCTCTTTACTGAGCACATTACTAGGTTGGTAATTGGAGAATATGAGCAAGATTCATGTTATTTGTTTTTTAATAAAACAGGTATTGCTGTCTCTAAGCCAGACCTGATCACCTGTCTGGAGCAAGAAAAAGAGCCTTTAACTATGCAGAGACATGAGATGGTAGATGAACCCCCAGGTAAGTGAGAGTGAAAGTGAATACAACAGGTGACAAAGATGAGAGGTCCAAAGGTCAAAGAGAAAACCAGTCCTTAAAATGTGATTTGGGAAGCTGTGTTTTAAAGGAAATAGTTTCTGGAAAGCCTGAGTATTTTTTGCGCTCACATTTGAGCATTTTCTGTCTTATGCTTTTAAATTCTCTAAGGTTTCTATTTACATTTTTAGTAATTTCCCTTCAAATTTTCAGTGAGAACCAATGTCCTCTTCATGGCATATAAGAGACTGCGCAATCTGAATCCTTACTCATTTGTTTTGGAGACACAGAAATATCTGCATAATTTTGAGAAACTCTATTAAATGATTTTTTAAGTTCTTTTTTTCCATCATGTCTGAAACATGTGAGAAGTGTTTTCTATTGTTTTCTTTTCTTCTTCTTCTTCTTTTTTTTTTTTTTTTGAGACAGAGTCTTGCTGTCTTACTCTGTGGCCCAGGCTGGGGTGCAGTGCTACAGTCTCAACTCACTGTAACTTTTGCCTCTTGGGTTTAAGCAGTTCTCCTGTCTCAGCCTCCCAAATAGCTGGGATTACAAGCACATGGCCACCACGCCTGGCTAATTTTTTGTTTTTAGTAGAGATGGGGTTTCACTGTGTTGGCCAGGCTGGTCTCAAACTCTTGCCCTCAAGTGATTTGCTTTCCTTGCCTTCCCAAAGTGCTGGGATTACAGGTGTGAGCCACTATGCCCCGCCGCCCCCCCCTTTTTTTTTTTTTTTCCATTTTTCTACATATTTTATTTGTTTGTATTTCTGTAGTCTTCAAATGTAGTCTTGAAATTATAAAGGGCTGGGTGCAGTGGCTCAAGGGCCGGGCACGGTGGCTCACGCCTGTAATCCCAGCACTTTGGGAGGCCCAGGCGGGCAGATCAGGAGGTCAGATAAAAACTAGAAAGAAGCTTTCTGAGAAACTGCTTTGTGATGTGTGCATTCATCTCACAGAGATAAATCTTTTGATTCAGCAGTTTGGAAACCTGGCTAATATGGTGAAACCCCATCTCTACTAAAAATACAGAAAATTAGCTGGGTGTGGTGGCACACGCCTGTAATCCCAGCTACTCAGGAGGCTGAGGCAGGAGAATCACTTGAATCGGGGAGGTAGAAGTTACAGTGAGCCAGGATTGTGCCACTGCACTGCAGCCTGGCTATAGAGTGGTACTCCATCTCAAAAAGAAAAAAGAAAAGAAAATTATTATAAAGTATGATATCCTTCTGCTTTGTTTTTTTTTCTCAAGGTTGCTTTGGCTATTTAAAGTATATCATAGTTTCATTTACATGTTAGAATTACATTTTTTATTACTGTGAAAAATGCCACTGGAATTTTGATAGGGAGTCTATTGAATCTATATATCATTTTGGATAACATGTCACTTTAACAGTATTTATTCTTTCAATTCATAGACATAAAATACTTTCAAATTTATTTATGTCTTTTCTAATATATTTCACTGATATATCTCTCACTGTAAAGACTTTGTACCTCCTTGGTTAAATTTGTTCTCAGAAATTTATTTTAATGCTATTGTAAATAAGATTTTTTTTTCTCTATTGTATCAGACAGTTTAGATTTATGGAACCCTAACTTGTATGTTAGTTTTATATTTTTCTAATTTACTGAGTGTATTTACAAGTTTTAATGTACTGTTTATGTTTATATATATATAATCGTATGAGCTACAGCTAGCAACTTTTTACTTATGTGTCTTCAATTTCAATTGCTCTTTTTCATTTTTTGACTAATTCTTCTGCCAGTACTTTCAGTGTTATGTTAAACTAGCAGCATTGACAATGAGCACAATATAGTTTTGCATTGGCATCTGTGTATAGAAGGAGAAAACAGCTCAAGTTTTTATAAACTGGTTTCAGAAGGTAAAGATCTTCTTTTGTTGGACCCTCAGGGTAGTGGGATGCCCTCTGGTTTGTAGTGGAGAGGGCTTTGTCACAAGGCTGCTGGGTCTGCACTAGGGTCTACCCTTAGTTGGCTTGTCCTAAAAAACTTGGGTAGTTTAAATTCCCATTTTGGACAGACTGAATTTTGGCAGAGGATTTTGCTCTGTAGGGCAAACACTAGGGCAGGTTTTTGCAGTAGGGTCTGCATATGGTGGGCCTTATATCAGAATGTGGATGACTATGGCTTTCAGCGAGTACCAGAAAGGATCTTTCCAGGTCACTGTGTGGGTTTCTATATAGGCAGAACTGACTATAAACTGTGGCTCAGCGAGCTGGAACTGAGTCATTGTACTGCTTCAGGGACCACGGTAAAGGCTAAGGTCTGTAGGCCAGCTGACATGGCTATAAATGGGTATCTTCCTCCTGGCCTCTGGAAAAGCCGAATCTCTCCCAGACTTTGGCTGGGAGGAGTTTGGGATGATTACATAGTAAATTCAGAATTCTAGTGGGACCAAGTTGAGTGGGCCATTTCCTAGTCTGTAGTTAAGAACAGGGATCCTGTAGTTTGCACCTGAATGAGGGCCTGCCTTCTGAAAAGAAGACTTTAAAATCTTGGGCTTTATCAGAATTCCACAACTCCCTCTCTCTCTGGATCTCAAAGCTCTCAAAGGCACTTATTTTGAGATGGAGTCTTGCTACGTACATAATTCAGGCTGATTTTGAAATCCTAACCTGAAGTCATTCTCTAAACTTAATATACCATGTATCTTTCATTACAGGTGTGAGTCATGATGCCTGGCCATCTCCTAAAGGCGTTTTTGTCAGGGATGGCTGACAAATTGTCTTGCTGTGCAGGAGATAACAAAATAGGTTACCTTTTATTCTCCCATCTTACTGATTTCACTCCTGCTATACATTTTTATTCTCCATTTTCTATTTCAATTTTGTCTGTAATTTTACATTTAGAAATTTAGAACAATATGCTAGAATTTACATGTAATGCCTGAAGTAAATTAGATAATTTGTAGGCACTCCATATTTACTAAAACTTTACTTATAAATTTAGGCTTGATGTAGGAAAAAAGAATTCTATGATTTGCACCCATTTTGTCCAGCCTATATCTAAATAATGTAATTTATTTGCAGATATTTATTTTATATATCAGACACTCTAACTATATTCTGCAATATATATTTTTTTATATATTTAACATTTATATATTTAGCATTATATATATTTATATATGTGAGTTTGTATATATATATATATATATAGCAATGTAAGGCTTTTTTTTGCTTCTAAAGTTGGATTACAGCAGTTTCATTTTGTGTAACAATAGCATATATTTAAAACATAAAATTTCTTTTTTTTTTTTTTTTTTTTGAGACAGAGTCTCACTCTGTCACCCAGCCTGAAGTTCAGTGGTACAATCTCTGCTCACTGCAACCTCCACCTCCCAGGTTCAAGCGATTCTCCTGTCTCAGTCTCCCGAGTAGCTGGGACTATAGGCACACACCACCATGCCCGGCTAATTTTTGTACTTTTAGTAGAGACGGGGTTCACCACGTTGGCCAGGCTGGTCTTGAACTCCTGACCTCGTGATCCATCCATCTGCCTCGGCCTCCCAAAGTTCTGATACAGATGTGAGCCACTGAGCCTGGCCCAAAATTGTCTTTTTTTTTTTTTGAGATGGAGTTTTGCTCCTGTTGCCCGGGCTGGAGTGCGATGGTGCAATCTCGACTCACTCCAACCTCTGCCTACCGGGTTTAAGCAATTCTCCTGCCTCAGCCTTCTAAATAGTTGGAATTACAGGCGCCCACCACCACACCTGGCTAATTTTTGTATTTTTAGTAGAGGCGGGGTTTTACAACGGTGGCCAGGCTGGTCTTAAACTTCTGAGTTCGGGTGGTCCACCTGCCTCGGCCTCCCAAAGTGCTGGGATTACAGGCGTGAGCCACTGCACCTGGCCTTCTTGTTTTTTTAAATGCTTATTTATTAAGTTTCTCATTAGAGTCTTTCATTTATGATAATACTGCATTTCCTTTGGAATTGTACTGCCATACAGTGCATGTCAAGGATTCAGCATACCTGCCTTCCATGAGTAGAGTTACAATCAAATGTTGCAGTTATCTGGACACATTATTATTTTTTAATTTATTTATTTTTCTTTTTCTGAGACAGAGTCTTGCTCTGTTGGCCAGGCTGGAGTGCAGTGGCACGATCTCAGCTCACTGCAACCTCCACCTCCCAGGTTCAAGAAATTCTCCTGCCTCCGCCTCCTGAGTATCTAGGATTATAGGTGTACACCACCATGCCTAGCTAATTTTTTTGTATTTTTAGTAGAGACAGGGTTTCACTGTGTTGCCCAGGCTGCTCTCGAACTTCTGAGCTTGTGATCCGCCTCCCAGAGTGCTGGGATTACAGGCGTGAGCCACTGCGTCTGGCCTAGACACATTTTTAATGCTACATCAGTGTTGCCTGCAAGATTTTATGAGTAAACATTTAACATTTATATATATTACGGTTTTGCCATTCCATATTAGTGTGTTTTTTCAGTTTGACATCTGTTTATTGTGTTTTTTTGTTTTACCATTTTAGACAATTTGCAATTGTTTGTACACTTTAAATCTATGGGATTTAATTAAGAAATAAATCAGCCATATATCTATCCCAGTCAGATTATATGTGTGTGTTAATAAATTTGACCCCAATTTTGGTTATGGCTTATCTGGTGTGTATTCTTTCTTAGCTGATTTTCAATGGTCGTTTTATCTTGTCTAAGTGATTAGTCATGGAGATAGTCTTTTTTTTTTTTTTTTTTTTGAGATGGAGTTTCACTCTTGTTTCCCAGGCTGGAGTGCAATGGTGTGATCTCCACCCACCACAACCTCTGCCTCCCAGGTTCAAGTGATTCTCCTGCTTCAGCCTCCTGAGCAGCTGGGATTACAGGCATGCGCCACCACGCCCAGCTAATTTTTGTATTTTTAGTAGAGACGAGGTTTCTCCCTGTGGTAGGCTGGTCTCCAACTCCTGACCTCAGGCGATCCACCTGCCTCCCAGAGTACTGGGATTACAAGGCGTAAGCTACCACGCCCGGTGAGATAGTCTTATTTTCACCATGTGTTTAATAATAAATATATATTTCTTTTGTGCGGGAGAAACACTTTTGTGATTTGAAGATAATTTATGTAGAGATTTATAATTCTGTATTTTTTCCAGTTTTTCTTTTAAAAAAATTAATTGTAAAACCACATAAAATAAATTTTACCATCTAAAATCTATTGAAGTGTACATTTCAGGGCCAGGCATGGTGGTGGCTCACATCTTTGATCCCAGGATTTTGGGAGGCCAAGACAGGAGAATTGCTTGAGCCCAAAAGTATGGGACTAGCCTGGGAAACGTATGGAGATTCTCTGTTTACAAAAAATTTTTAAAAATAGCCAGGCGTGGTGGTGTACACCTGTGGTCCCAGCTTTTTGGTAGATTGGTGGTGCAGGATTGCTTTAGCCTGGGAGTTTGAGGCTACAGTGAGCCATAATTGTTCCACTTTACTCAAACTTGGATGACAGTGAGAACCTGTCTCAAAAAAAACTGTACCTTTCAGGCATGGTTTGTATATTTGTATTCATCTTGTGAAACTAAAATTCAATACCCGTTAAGTAACAGCTGCCCATTTTATCCTCTCTCCAGCCCTTGACAAACACCATTGCACTTTCAGTGTGATTAATTAAGATATCTCATATAAGTGGAATCATATAGTATCCATCATTTTGTTACTGGCTTACTTCAGGTGACATAATATTCTCAAAGTTTTATCTTAAAATGTGACAAGATTTATTTAAGGCTGAATAATCCATTTGTGTGTGTATGTGTGTGTGTATATGTGTGTGAGTGTGTGTGTGTGTATATACATATACCTTTTTTTTTTTTTTTTTGAGATGGAGTCTTTGTCACCCAGGCTGGAGTGCAGTAGCACTATCTCGGCTCACTGCAACCTCTGCCTCCTGGGTTCAAGTGATTCTCCTACCTCAGCCTCCTATGTAGCTAGGACCAGAGGCACATGCCACCACACCCAGCTAATTATTGTATTTTTAGTAGAGAAGGGGTTTCACCATGTTGGCCAGGCTGGTCCCAAACTCCTGACCTCAGGTAATCTGCCCACCTCAGCCTCTCAAAGTGCTAGGATTATAGGCATGAGCCACTGCTAATGGGATTTTTATAGAGATTTTGTTGAATTTGTTCACCACTTTTGGTTGCATTGGCATTTTTGAAAAATTAAGTGGGCCGGGCGCGGTGGCTCAAGCCTGTAATCCCAGCACTTTGGGAGGCCGAGACAGGTGGATCATGAGGTCAGGAGATCGAGACCATCCTGGCTAACACGGTGAAACCCCGTCTCTACTAAAAAATACAAAAAACTAGCCGGGCGAGGTGGCGGGTGCCTGTAATCCCAGCTACTCGGGAGGCTGAGGCAGGAGAATGGTGTAAACCCGGGAGGCGGAGCTTGCAGTGAGCTGAGATCCGGCCACTGCACTCCAGCCTGGACCACAAAGCGAGACTCCGTCTCAAAAAAAAAAAAAAAAAAAAAAAAAAGAAAAATTAAGTGTTTTGGCCCTTGAGCCAAGAATATGTTGAAGACTGTTTTCTTTTGATATATTTTTCAATTTGCCAATTTTACTTTTGCTTTTAATTTTTTGTTTTATTCACTTTTGGTCAGAAGATGTTTATAATTTTGATCTTCCTAAATTTATTTATTGTTGCTGCTTGAGAGAAGATTTTACTGTGTCACTCAGGCTGGAGTGCAATGGCATAATTTTGGCTCACTGCAGCCATAACCTCCCAGGCTCAAGTGATCCTTTTACCTCAGTCTCCCAAGTAGCTGGCACTACAGACGTGTCATGGCTACTACCATGCCTGGCTAATTTTTTGATTATTTGTAGGTCTTGCTATGTTGCCCAGACTGGTGTCAAATTTCTGGCCCAGCTGGGTCTTCCAAAGTGTTGAGATTGTAGGCATGAGCCACTGCACCTAGCCAGCATTCTTAAATTTAATAAGACTTGATTTGTGTCCTAACAGAATACACCAGGTGCAAATAAGAATATTGTGTATTCTCTTGATTTTGATTTAAAAGGTTTGTACAGGTCTGTTAAGCCTGTTTGGTCTGTGATGTGGCTTGGATGTCTGTGTTCTCCAAACCTCATATTGCAATGTAATCATCATTGTTGATTTGGGTCCTGATGGAAGGTGAATATGGGACCTACTGGGAGGTGCTTAGGTCATGAGGGAAAGTTCCTCATGAATGGCTTGGCACTATCCTCTTGATAATCAGTAAGTTTACACTCTGTTAATTCAAGTAAGAGCTGGTTCATTAAAAAAAAAAAAAAAAAAACAAAAAAACCTGGCTTCTTTATCACACTTGCTTTGTATCTTACCATGTGATATGTTCAGTTAATCCGTGCATTCCACTATCATTGTAGGCTTCTGAGACCCTCACCAGAAGCAGATGCTGGCACACACTTTTTGTACAATCTGCCAAACTGTGAGCCAAATAAACCTTTTTTCTTTATAAATTATTCACTCTCAGGTATTCCTCTATATGTAAGTAATTGAAGTTTGCAATTTTTTTTTTTTTTTTATGAGACAGAGTCTTGCTTTGTCACTCAGACTGGAGTGTAATGGTGCGATTTCGGCTCACTGCAACGTTAGCCTCCCAGGTTCAAGCAATTCTCCTGCCTCAGCCTCCCAATTAGCTGGGACTACAGGCTCCTGCCACCATGCCCAGCTAATTTTTTTTTGTATTTTTAGTAGAGACTGTGTTTCACTATATTGGCCAGGCTGGTCTTGAACTCCTGACCTCGCGATCCGCCCACCTCAGCCTCCCAAAGTGCTGGGAGTATGGGTGTGAGTCACCACGCCTGGCTGCAGTTTACTTCTAAAAACATTATGTTATATTGGGGAGTAGAAAAAGCTGTGTTGGGTAAATGTGACAGAATTTTTTTTTTTTTCTATGTGGCTCTTTGCCTTGTGCTTACCTGGGCAATGCATACACTTAATTATGGCCTGTGGTGCCATCTTGCTATGTAGTTTGTGTAATTTTATAAGTTAGGTTTGGAAAGTATATTTATCTGAGTCTGTAAAGTAATGTGTTATTTTTATTTCTTTCAGTAATGTGTTCTCATTTTGCCCAAGAGTTTTGGCCAGAGCAGAACATAAAAGATTCTTTTGAAAAAGTGGCACTGAGAAGATATGAAAAATGTGGAAATGATAATCTTCAGTTAAAAGGCTGTAAAAGTGTGGATGAATGTAAGGTGTACAAAGGAGGTTATAATGGACTTAACCAATGTTTACCAACTACGCAGAGCAAAATGTTTCAATGTGATAAATATGTGAAAGTCTTTAATAAATTTTCACATTCAGATAGACATAAGATAAAACATGTGGAAAATAAACCTTTCAAATGTAAAGAATGTGGCAAATCATTTTGCATTCTTTCACACCTAACTCAACGTAAAAGAAATTATACCAAGGTGAATTTCTGCAAATGTGAAGAATGTGAAAAAGCTTTTAACCAATCTTCAAAGTTTACTAAACATAAAAGAATTTATACTTGTGAGAAACTCTACAGATGTCAAGAATGTGACAAAACTTTTAACCAATTCTCAAACCTTACTGAATATAAAAAAGATTATACTCGAGAGAAGCCATATAAATGTGAAGAATGTGGCAAAGCCTTTAACCAGTCCTCACACCTTACTACACATAAGATAATTCATACAGGAGAGAAACCCTACAAATGTGAAGAATGTGGCAAAGCCTTTAACCAGTTCTCAAATCTTACTACACATAAAAAAATTCATACTGGAGAGCAACCCTACATATGTGAAGAATGTGGCAAGGCTTTTACCCAATCCTCAACCCTTACTACACATAAGAGAATTCATACTGGAGAGAAACCCTACAAATGTGAAGAATGTGGAAAAGCTTTTAACCGATCCTCAAAACTTACTGAACATAAAAACATTCATACTGGAGAGCAACCCTACAAATGTGAAGAATGTGGCAAAGCTTTTAACCGATCCTCAAATCTTACAGAACATAGGAAAATTCATACTGAAGAGAAACCCTACAAATGTAAAGAATGTGGCAAAGCTTTTAAACACTCCTCAGCCCTTACTACACATAAGAGAATTCACACTGGAGAGAAGCCCTACAAATGTGAAGAATGTGGCAAAGCTTTTAACCGATCCTCAAAACTTACTGAACATAAGAAACTTCATACTGGAAAGAAACCCTACAAATGTGAAGAATGTGGCAAAGCTTTTATCCAATCCTCAAAACTTACTGAACATAAGAAAATTCATTCTGGAGAGATACCCTACAAGTGTGAGGAATGTGGCAAAGCTTTTAAACACTCCTCATCCCTTACTACACATAAGAGAATTCATACTGGGGAGAAACCCTACAAATGTGAAGAATGTGGCAAAGCTTTTAGCCGATCCTCAAAACTTACTGAACATAAGATAATTCATACTGGAGAGAAACCCTATAAATGTGAGAGATGTGACAAAGCTTTTAACCAATCTGCAAACCTTACTAAACATAAAAAAATTCATACTGGAGAGAAACTCTACAAAACTGGAAGGTGTGACAATGCTTTTGACAACGCCTCAAACTTTTCTAAATATAAAGGAAATCATACTGGTGAAAAATTCTAGAAATGTAAAGAATGTGTCAAAGATTTTAAATGGTTTTCACACTTCATTGTATGTAAGATAATTCATACTGGAGAAAACTACAAGTGTGAAGAATTTGGCAATACTGTTAATTACGGCTCAAACCTTATTGCACAGGAAAGCATTTATACTTAAGAAAAATTGTACAAATATAAAGAATGTAAAGTAGCCATTAATATCTGTTGACATCCTAATATCAGAATGTTGGTACTTAATAAAAGCATTATAAATGCAATTACTGTCTAAAGATTTTAAGAAAATATAAGCCATTAAAGTGAAGAAGAGTATTCATTTTGAAGACAAAGGTTACAAACATAAAGAGGGTTGTAGTACATGTACTGGTATCACAAATCTTACCATACACATTTTGTACTAGAGAAAAACTGAAGCAGTTGCTCAAACTTTTTTCAACATCAGTGAATCTATATGGGAGAAAAACTCTGCATATTTTCTCAAAAGAAAAATAAGCAGATTTTTTCAAAATCTGTAAAACAGATTTTTTCAAAATCTAGAAAAGCATATTTTTTCAAAATCTGTAGCTTAGAAAACATCTAGAGTTAATACTAAAATATGTTTTTGCAGGCCAGGCATGGTGGCTCACGCCTGTAATCCCAGCACTTTGGGAGGCCAAAGTGGGTGGATCACCTGAGGTCAGGTGTTTTGAGACCAGCCTGGCCAACATGGCGAAACCCTGTCTCTACTAAAAATATAAAAATTAGCCAGGCATGGTGGTGGGTGCCTGTAACCCCAGCTACTCAGGAGGCTGAGGCAGGAGAATCGCTTGAACCAGGGAGGCAGAGGTTGCAGTGAGCCAAGATCGCACCATTGCACTCTAGCCTGGGCGGCAAGAGTGAAACTGTCTCTCTCTCTCTCTCTCTCTCTCTCTCTCTCTCTCTCTCTATATATATATATATATATATATATATATATATATATATGTATTTTTTTGCAGATGTAAATGTAAAACTATTCTAAAATTAAGTCTATGTAAATGTCAGATAACTCAAAAGTAGCAATATCTAAGGCACTTCAGACATTACAGTAAATCAGTGCTGAGTATAAAAAATAATCCAGAACTAGAGTTGGTAGATAAATTATTTGTGTATAACTTTAAAAGATGTAAAAAATTTCTTGAAAAGTTATAATTACATTGAAAGTATACTTTTTTCCTTAAAAAATAGAGGTTGTTTGCAACATGAATAACGTTGTTAATTCAACTCTCAAATTACTTCTTGCTCTTCTTCATTTGTATTCACATATAAAAACTTGTGACTAATTGTTGCTACATCAGAGATATAATTTTTTTTTATTAGGTGGGCGTTATGATCTTTATGGAAGGGTAAGAACATTAAAATGTAAGACATGATAAAAATCTAAGTGGAGAGGCTCTTTATTAATATAAGTGACACATGAAGTAGGTGTTCAGAGTAATCTGCATTATAGTGAGAAAACATTTTAAATTTTAGTTAAAATTAGTAAATTACTAATTGTACTTTTATGTAATAAAATGTACATTCTTAAAATTTTAAATTATGTGTGAACAATATTTTATTAAAATTTTATTTAACATGTTTATAAAATTGTGCATTTAATAAAGTTATTATGCCACTAGTTTTAACCTATTTCACCTTACTCAAGGGTGTAGGCAAAAGATGGTACCATACTCTTTGGTAACATAATGGACTAACATTTCTAGTAATCCCCTTTGCCAGTGACTTTAAACTGCAAGGAGGTTAAAGAATATTGTTCCCATAGGTTAAATATTTATTTCTTATTTAAATTTATACTTTTTAATTTTTGTGGATACATTGTGTATATGCCATATGTAGCATATTTTGATACAGACATATAATATGTAATAATTACATCAGGGAAAATTAAGTATCCATCATCTCCAGCATTTATCCTTTGTATTATAAACCAACTCTACAGTTTTAGTTTTTTTTAATGTAGGATTGTTATTGACTACAGAGCTATTTTTATGGTTATACTAAAAATTGTATAGAAGTGTAAATAAAGTCCATACATTCTGAGTCCTAAATAAACATTAAAATGTTATATATTTTTGAACATGTGGCTTCTCTGCCTGCAAACACGTACAGTTTTGATTTACATAAAGTTAAGTATATACATACATTTAAGTTAAACCCTAGGTGTAAGAAAATTGAGTAAGTAGGCATGTTTGTGTGAATATAAATTTGTACCTATTTTCAGAAGAAAAGAGCAATATTGGAAGAAAACATTTTAGTAAGTTAATTTACTAGAAAACTATAAACCTCAAAAATGCTGAAAGCAAATCTATACTCTTTCTACTGAATTACTGTAAAATAGTATGGCTTATGGATTCAAAATCTGCTTATGCAAATTTTGCTTTTGCTTGATTGGTACTCATGCTAGGCCCACTTTTTTTGTTGTTTCTTGTAATTTTTTTCTTTTATAGTTTATGGGGTTTTCATTAGGTGAAGTGGTCAAAGATATACCCTATTTTTATAAAATTTAGTAGGGCACACAAAATAATTTTAGATGTAATGACACGATCAGTGTATTGTTTCATTGAATTAAAACTTTCTATTTTGTTCTTTTAATTGAAGAACCTTATGTAAGCCTACTTTAGTTATTATTCCTTTCACTTTTTATAATTGACAGAAGTAAATTTATTTGTTGATTGAGCCAGTTCAGGTATTGGGGGAACCCGCCCCCAGTATTTCAATATAGGTTATTTCTGTTTTCCATAAGTGTCAGCCAGCTGAGAAAGAGAGACAGTACAAAGAGAGGAATTTTATAGCTGGGCCGCCAGGGGTGACGTCACATATCAGTAGGACCGTGATGCCCGCCTGAGCAGCAAGTCTTTTATTAAGGGTTTCAAAAGGGGAGGGCGTGTAAGAACAGAGAGTAGGTAAAACAATCACATGCTTCAAAGAGCAAAAAACCACTGATAAGGGTCTAACAAAGATCACATGTTTCTGAGGGAACAAGGCAATGGGCAAAAGCAGAACCACTGATAAGGGTTCAACAAAGATCACAGGGCAAAGGGCAAAAGCAGAACCACTGATAAGGGTCTATGTTCAGCAGTGCATGTGTTGTCTTGATAAACATCTTTTTTTTTTTTTTTTTTTTTTTTTTGAGACGGAGTCTCGCTGTGTCGCCCAGGCTGGAGTGCAGTGGCCGGATCTCAGCTCACTGCAAGCTCTGCCTCCCGGGTTTTTACGCCATTCTCCTGCCTCAGCCTCCCGAGTAGCCGGGACTACAGGCGCCCGCCACCTCGCCCGGCTAGTTTTTTGTATTTTTTTAGTAGAGACGGGGTTTCACCGTGTTAGCCAGGATGGTCTCGATCTCCTGACCTCGTGATCCGCCCGTCTCAGCCTCCCAAAGTGCTGGGATTACAGGCTTGAGCCACCGCGCCCGGCCGATAAACATCTTAACAGAAAACAGGGTTTGAGAGCAGAGAACCAGTCTGACCACAAATTTACCAGGGTTGAGTTTTCCCAACCCTAGTAAGCCTAAGGGTTCTGCAGGATACTAGGGCTTATCTCAGTCCTTAACTGCCCAAGACAGACATTCCCAGAGTGGCCGTTTATAGACTTCCCCCCAGGAATGCATTCTTTTCCCAGGGTATTAATATTCCTTGTTAGGAAAATAATTTAACGATATGTTTCTTACTTGCACGTGCATTTAGAGGCCCTCTGCAAGAAAAAAAAAAATATGACTCTTTTTACCCAACCCCACAGGCAGTCAGCCCTTGTGGTTGTCTTCCCTTGTTCCATAAAAATTGCTATTCTGTTCTTTTTCAAGGTGCACTGATTTCATATTGTTCAAACACACGTTTTACAATCAATTTGTACAGTTAATTATCACAGTGGCCTTGAGGTGATGTGCATCCTCAGCTTACAAAGATAGCAGGATTAAGAGATTAAAGACAGGCATAAGAAATTACAAAAGTATTATATGAGAACTGATAAATGTCCATATTAAGATGAAATCAACAATTTATGTTCCTCTGCCACGGCTCCAGCTGGTCCCTCTGTTCGGGGTCCCTGACTTCCCATAACATTCAGGTAAGTACTAAGGAGGCTTCATAAGTCATGAGGATGTTTTAATATATAAATGTAGCAAAAAACATGACAGTGCTTGCTGAGTAACATGTTTTATAATCTATAAATATTCCTGCTAGAGTTAGTTTGTAACTTTAAGTCAGATGTAAAATATAAATGATAAAGAAAAAACATTGATTCTTTATGTGGAGAGGATCTTTTTTTAGGCAGCAAACTGGAATCTTGCTGAATATAAAGCAAAATTATATTCTGCTGCTTTTATTTTCCAGTTATCTTCAGTTCTGTTTGTCTTATTATGTGTTTTTCAACTATGTATGGCATCACAGCCCTTCTTTTTTTCTCTCTCTCTTTTATAGCTACAATTTTCTCACTTTTTTTAATGCCATGTCATTTCACATGCTACTTTGTAGGTTTTGATGAGAAAATTGGTATTTTTAATACACTTGAAAAATTGTTTTTTTGGCCAGGCGCGGTGGCTCACACGTGTAATCCCAGCACTTTGGGAGGCTGAGGTGGGCAGATCATGAGATCAGGAGTTTGAAACCAGCCTGGCCAATATGGTGAAACCCTGTCTCTACTAAAGATACAAAATAGCCAGGCAGGGTGGCATGTGCCTGTAATCCCAGCTACTCAGGAGGCTGGGGCAGGACAATCGCTTGAACCCAGGAGGCGGAGGTAGCAGTGAGCCAATATTGTGCCATTGCACTCCAGCCTAGGCAACAAGGCGAGACTCTGCCGCAAAAAAAAAAGAAAGAAAAATTAATTTTAACTGGAGAGTTTGCTTATCAATGTAAGTGTTTTGTTTTGTTTTTTTGAGAAGGAGTCTCACATTGTCACCAGGCTGGAGTGCAGTGGCACGATCTTGACTTGCTGCAACCTCCACCTCCCTAGTTCAAGCAATTCTCCTGCTTCAGCCTCCCAAGTAGCTGTGACTATAGGCATGCACCACCACGCCTAGCTAAGTTTTGTCTTTTTAGTAGAGATGGGGTTTCACCATGTTGGCCAGGATGGTCTCGATCTCTTGACCTCATGATTTGCGTGCCTCAGCCTCCCAAAAGTGCTGGGATTACAGGCATGAGCCACCATGCCCAGCCCAAACACCTGCCTTTTTAGTGTCTTTCATACCATTACCATCTGTAATAAATAAATGTGTATTTATTTTGTAGAACATTAGATTTTGAAGTATATATACATTGTCAAATGCTTAATTTTATTTAATGCTTCACAGTTAACTTTTTTTGTGGTGAGCACATGATACTGTCTTAATTTTTTTAAAAAATGCAAATACATTATTATTAACTAGAGTCACTATGCTGTAGAACATATTGTTTGAACTTATTTCTCCTGCCCAGCTATAATTATGTATTATTCAATAGATATATTTTCAAGGTTCCCTTTCTGAATACCTTGGCATCTGGTGGTCACTATGTTACTCTCTACTTCAATGAGATTAAGTTTTTTAGAATCCATCTGTAAGTGAAATTATAAAATAATAATCTCTATGCCTTGCTTCAACTAATGTCCTCCAGATTAATCATGTAATTGAAAACAATATTTTCTTTTTTAAAGATGAATAATATTTCATTGTGTATATATACCACATTGTCTTTATGTACTAATTATATGTTGAACCATTGATTTTATGTTTTGGTCATTATGAAGTGTTGTAAACAACACAGAGTTGCAAATGTTTCTTCATTCCGATTTTGTTTTGGATATGTATCCAATATTGCACTCGCTGCATTTGATAGTTCGATTTTAAATTTTTTGAGGTATCTCTCTTTTGTTTTTCATAATGGCTATCCTCATTTGCATTCAACCCAACAGTGTGCAAGCAGTCCCTTTTCTGCACAGCTTTACAAACACTTTTTAATAAGAGTCATTCTAACAGGAGTGAGTTGATATCTCACAGTAATTTTTTTTTTTTTTTTTTTTTGCTTTCCTTTTCTGATATTTGACATTGAGCATTTTTTATTTATAGCTTGGCAATATGTATGTCTTGAAAAATATTCAAATATTTTGCTCATTTTTAAGGTTATTTTTGTGGTGTAGTAATTTTAGTGTACAACAAAAAACTTGTCACACATATGATTTGCCTGTATTTTCTCTGATTCTTTAGTTGTCTAATCCTGTTAATTGTATGAGAATTGTGTGCAGCAACTTTTTAATTTGAAGTAATATGACTCATCTGTTTTTCCTTTATTTTCCTGGGGTTTTGAGATTACAACAAAAAAGTCACCATCCAGATCAATGTTATAGGGCTTTCACCCTATATTTTTTGTAGTAATTCCAGTTTCAAGCCTTACAGTTAAGTATCTAATTCATTTTGAATTGATTTATATATATGATGTGAGATACAGATCTTGTTTTATTGCTCATCATGTGGCTATATAGTTTTCTCAACACCATTTGTTGAAGAAACTGTCCTTTCCCTAAGAAATTGTCACCTATTTCTAAAATCACTTTTAGACTTCTAAAAATGCATGAATATATTTCTGCTCTCTTCTGCTTCATTTGTGTGTGTGTTTATTTTTATTCAAGTACCATACCATTTTGGTTACTATAGCTTTGTAGTATATTTCTAAGTCAGGTAGGGTGATAATTTCAGTCTTGTTTTTTCCTTGATTGTTTTGGCTATTTCTTGTGGGAAGTCGTGGACCCTGAATGGAGGGACCGGCTGAAGCTGCGGCAGAAGAACATAAATTGTGAAGATTTCATGGACATTTATTAGTTCCCCAAATTAATACTTTTATAATTTATTATGCCTGTCTTTACTGCAATCTCTGAACATAAGTTGTGAGGATTTCATAGACATTTATCACTTCCCCAATCAATACCCTTGTGATTTCCTATGCCTATATTTAATCTCTTAATCCCATCATCTTTGTAAGCTGAGGAGGATGGATGATTGCGTTAACTGCACACATTGTTTGTAGAGCATGTGTGTTTGAACAATATGAAATCTGGACATCTTGAAAAAAGAAAAGGACAACAGCGATGTTTAGGGAACAAGGGAGGCAACCTTGAACTGGCCGCTTGTGAACCAGACAGAACAAAGCCATATTTCTCTTCTTTCAAATGCAAGTAGGAAAAATATTGCTGAATTCTTTTACTCAGCAAGGAACATCCCTGAGAAAGAGAATGCGCCCTGAGGGTAGGTCTATGAACGGCCCCCACTGAGGGTGGCCGCCTTTTATGGTGGAAGCCAAAGGGATGAAATAAGCCCCGGTCTTCTGTAGTGCTCCCAGGCTTATTAGGATGAGGAAAATTCCTGCCTAATAAATTTTGGTCAGACAGGTTGTCTGCTTTCAAACCCTGTCTCCTGATAAGATGTTATCAATGACAATGCGTGCCCAAAACTTCATTAGCAATTTTAATTTTACTTCATCCTGTGGTCCTGTGATCTCACCCTGCCTCCACTTGCTTTGTGATATTTTATTGCCTTGTGAAGTATGTGATCTCTGTGACCCACACCCTATTCATGCACTCCCTCCCCTCTTGAAAATCACTAATAAAAACTTGCTAGTTTTACGGCTTGGAACTTGACGACGTGTGATGTCTCTCCTGGACACACAGCTTTAAACTTTCTCTCTCTTGTACTCTTTCCCTTTATTTCTCAAACCAGCCAAGACACTTAGGGAAATAGAAAAGAACCCACGATAAATATCGGGGGTGGGGTTCCTCTGATAGCTATTCAGGTGTTTTGTGGTACCATGTAAATTTTAGATACATATTTAAAATTTTCTATTTAGGCCAGGCACGGTGGCTCACGCCTGTAATCCCAGCACTTTGGGAGGCTGAGGTGGGTGGATCACGAGGTCAGGAGATCGAGACCATCCTGGCTAACACAGTGAAAACCCGTCTCTACTAAAAATACAAAAAAAAATTAGCCGGGTGTGGTGGTGGGCACCTGTAGTCCTAGCTAGTCGGGAGGCTGAGGCAGGAGAATGGCATGAACCTGGGAGGCGGAGCTTGCAGTGAGCTGAGATTGTGCCACTGCACTCCAGCCTGGGTGACAGAGCAAGACTCCATCTCAAAAAAAAAAAAAAAAAAAAAAAAAAAAAAAAAAAAAATCTCTATTTAGTGTGTCACTGGTACTTTGATAGTTTTTTGCAAATATTTGTAATTTTTTCATTTGTGTATTATTTATTTTCTTTAAGGTTCTTTATTCTATAATGTAACATGTTTCAACTTTTTAGTTAAATTTCAAAGTCTAGTAACTACAGTTATTATAGATGGGATTGGTTTTTAATTTCATTTTCAGATAATCATTAGTGTATAGAAATGCTACTTATTTTGTATGTTGATTTTATATTCTGCCAGTTTAATAAATTTGTTTATTCTAGTGGTTCTCGGTAAAGTCTTAGGCTTTTCTATACTTAAGATGTCATCTACAAGCAGCAATAATTTAATTTTTTTCCAATATGGATGCCTTTGATTTTATTTTCTAATTTTTCTGCCATGGACATTTAGTACTATGTTTAGTAAGACTGAAGAAAGTGGGCATCCTTGTGTTATTCTAGCTCTTAGAGTAAAAGCTCACAACATTTCACTGTCTAGTATGTTGTTAGCTTGCAATTTTTGTTATATGTGGCATTTATTGGCTTAAGGTGCATTTGCCCTATACCTAATTTATTCACGTATTTATCATGAGGGAATGTGACTTTTGTCAAACTTTTATTCTGCATGTATTTAAATGTTAAACATGTGAAAGCACAGCTAATCCCACATAAATATAAAACAAACTCAGAGACTACTATGGACATCTCTATGCATGCAAGCTAAAAAATTTACAGAAAATAAACTCCTGGATGCACAATCTCCCAAAATTGAACCACTAAGAAACAAAAATCTGGAACAGAACAAAAATGTATAATGAAATTGAGTTAGTAATAAAAAACCATAAATAGCCCTGAATCAGATAAATTCACGGCCAGATTTTACCACACATAAAAAAGATGAACCAGGCCGGGCACGGTGGCTCACTCCTGTTAATCCCAACACTCTGGGAGGCTGAGGTGGGTGGATCACACGGTCAGGAGTTCAAGACCAGCCTGGCCAATATGGTGAAACCCTGTCTCTACTAAAAATACAAAAATTAGTCAAGCATGGTGGTGGTGGGCACCTGTAGTCCCAGCTACCCAGAAGGCTGAGACAGGAGAATTGCTTGAACCCAGTACAGGGAGGTTGCAGTGAGCCGAGATCGCACCGCTACACTCCAGCCTGGGTGACAGAGTGAGACTCTGTCAGAAAAAAACAGAAGGATGAACTGGTACTAATTCTACTGAATGTATATAAAAAAATCAAAGTGGAATTTATTCCTAATTCATTATATGAGACCAGTATCATCCTAATACCAAAATCTAGTGAAGACACACAAAAAAACTATAGGCAAATATTCTTGATTAACATTGAAACATCCTCCATGAAATACTAGCAAGCTGAGTTCATAAGCAAATCAAAAAGCTATTTTCCACAATCATGTGGAATGCAAGAATGCATTGATGTTTTTTTATGAATGCAAGAATGTTTTATGATATGCAGTCAATAAGTGAAATTCACCTTATAAAGATGATTAAAAGCAAAAATTATGTAATTATCAAAACATGCAGAAAAAGCATTCAAGAAAATTCAATATTTATAAAAATATTCTCAAACTAGACATTGAAGAAATATACCTCAAAATAATGAGTCATCTATGACAAATCTTCATTTAACATCATACTGAACAGATGAAAGCTGGATGCATTCTCCATAAAAATAACAATATTCACTCAACACTCCCACTCCTATTCAACATAGTTCTGGAAGTCCTAGCCAGAGCAATCAAAAAAATAAATAAAAGGCATCTAAATAGAAAAATAGGAAGTCAAATTATCTTCACAGAAGATATAATTCTCTACCTGTGAAACTTTAAAGATTTCATCAAAAGACTCCTAAGCCTAAAAAATGACTTCAGCAATGTCTCATGATACAAAATCAACATACAAAAATAAGTAGCATTTTTTACACTAATAACATTCAAGCTGAGAACAAAATCAAGAACATAGTTTATGATAACCGCAAACAAAAAAATATATATATATACATTAAATCAAGGAAGTAAAATGTCTCTACAAGGAGTATGACAATACACTGCTGAAAGAGATCAGAAAACACAAATAAATGGAAAAGCATTTTATGCTTATGGATTTGAAGAATCAATATAATTTAAATGCTCATGCTGCCTAAAGCCACCTACAAATTAAGTGCCATTTCTATCAAACCCTTAATGCCATTTTTATAGAATTAAAAAAAAAAATCTTCTAAAATATATGAAAAAACAAGCCTAAATAGCCAAGGCAACGTTAACAAACCTGGATGCCTCACATTACCTGACTTCAGACTTTACCAGAAGCTACAGTAACCAATATGACATGGTTCTGGTATAAAAATATACATATGGACCAATGGAACAGAGAGAGACCTCTGAAATAAAGCTACACTCCTACAACTAAGCTTTTTTTTTTTTTTTTTTTTTTGAGGGAGTGCAGTGGAAAGATCCCAGATCACTGCAACCTCTGACTCCTGGGTTCAAGCAATTCTCATGCCTCAGCCTCCCGAGTAGCTAGGATTACAGATATGCACGACCATGCCTGACCAACTTTTGTATTTTTAGTAGAGGTGGGGTTTCACCGTGTTGGCCAAGCTGGTCTCAAACACTTGAACTCAAGTGATCTGCTCACCATGGCCCCTGAAGTGCTGGGATTACAGGCAGGAGCCACCACTCCTGCCCCCAACTTATTTTTGACAAAGTTAATAGAAATAAAAAGGAAATAACTACCTATCTAATAAATAGTATTGGGAAAACTGGTTAGTCATATGCAAAAGAAGAAAACTGAAACCCTACCTCTCATATATAAAACAAATAAGATTAGTAACTGTGAGACTTTAATATATAAAAATTCTAGAAGACCAATTAGAAAGTACTCTTCTAGACACTGCCCTCTGGATATAATTCATAACACCTTAAAAGTAAATGCAATGGAAAAAACTTGGAAATTGGCACCTAATTAAACTAAATAGCTGCACAGCAAAAGAAACTACTGACAAATTAGACAACCTATAGTATAAAATAAAATATTTGCAAACTACATACAACGAAGTATTAATATATAGAATCTATCAGAAATTTTATAAGAAAAAACAGACAAATAATATGAAAAGTCATTTCTCAAAGAAAGACATAAAGCTGCTAATAAACATACTAAGAAAAATGCTCAACATCCCTAGTCATCAGAGAAATGTAAGTCAAAATAACAATGTGATACTATCTCACGCCAGTTAGAATGACTGTTATTAAAAGCCAAAAAGTGACAAATATTCAAGTTGTGGAAAAAAGGGCATCTTTATACACTGTTGATAGAAATGCAAATTAATTCAACCTCTATGGAACGCAGTTTGAAGATTTCTCAAAGAACTAAAAATAGAATTGCTGTTTAGCCCATCAACCAAATTACTGAGTATATAGCCAAGGGAAAATAATTTTACAAAAAATCTTGCACTGACATGTTTACTGCAGCACTATTCACCATAGCAAAGACCTACAATTTAACTAGGTACTCATGAATTTTAGATTCATTTCCTTTTTCTTTTCTTTGTCTTTTTTTTCTTTTCTTTTTTTTTTTTTTTTTTTTTGAGATGGAGTCTCCTGTCACCAGGCTGGAGTGCAGTGGCGCAATGTCATCTTCAAGTGATTCTCCTGCCTCAGCCTCCCAAGTATCTGGGACTACAGGTATGCACCACCACATCCAGCTAATTTTTGTATTTTTAGTAGGGACGGGGTTTCACCATGTTGGCCAGGATGGTCTCGATTTCTTGACCTTGTGATCTGCCCACCTCGGTCTCCCAAAGTGCTGGGATTACAGGCATGAGCTACCACGCCCAGCCTTTAGATTCATTTTCTTTTCTAATTTGCTTATAATGAGAAAATTAACATCCATATTGCTGCAAAGAACGTTACTTCTGATTCCACATTGCTGCAAAAAACACTTCCTTTTCTGTGGCTGGATAGTATTGCATTGTGTGTAAGTATGTCATATACTACAAGTTCTCACTTATGAATGGGTGCTAAACATTGGGTTAACATGGAAACAAAGATGAAAACAATAAATGCAGAGTTCTAAAATAAAAAAAGAAAGGAGAGAAATACTGAAAAACTACATATCAGGTATGATGTACACGACTGGGGCAATGGAGTTATCAAGTTCCTAAACCTTAACATCATGCAGTATACCTATGTTACAAATCTTCACCTGTACCTCTTGAATCTGAAATAAAAATAGTAAAATATTTTGTGCTATAATGAAATGTTACATTTCTCTAGATCTGGGTTATTAGTTGGAATTAGGAGTCAAAGAAGACACAAAATTATGTTCCCTTTGAGCATAGGGGTGAATGTTTCAATACTAGGTCTCCCCATAGTCTATAAACTAGCATCTTTGAATGCTCTCAGCCTGTAGGCAAAGAAGTGTTTTATTTCCAAGTGTACAGCTAAAATAAATGACTCTACATGTTTGTTTTTTATGAACTGTACACTAGACTATAAAGTTAACTTTTTACTCTGTTTTTGGGAAAAAATGCTGAATTGTTTAATCATACTTCTTTTAGAATAAACCATTTTTGAAAACGTGAGACTGAAAATTATGTTAAATTTCTGAATTAGGAAAAGAAAGTATTTTTCTAAAGAAAAAAGTGGCCGGGTGCAGTCGCTCATGCCTGTAATCCTAGCACTTTGGGAGGCCGAGGTGGGCAGATCATGAGGTCAAGAGATGGAAACCATCCTGGCCAACATGGTGAAACCCCTTCTCTACTAAAAAGATAAAAATTAGTTGGGTGTGGTGGCGCACGCCTGTAGTCCCAGCTACTCGGGAGGGTGAGGCAGGAGAATCGCTTGAACCCAGGAGGCAGAGGTTGCAGTGAGCTGAGATCACGTCATTCTGCACTTCAGCCTGGGCGACAGAGTAAGACTCCGTCTCAAAACAAAAAACAAAAAACAAAAAACAAACAAACAAAAATCTTATGGCCATAGCGCAAGGATGATGAAATGGAGTGTTGGCTATTTAAGACCACACTGCTGCAACCATTCCATCACAACCATACTAATGAATAAAAGAATAATGGATCAGAAAGTATTTTTAGCAAACTTTCCTGATTCTATCACAGTGTTAAATTTTTACTTGTACTTATTATTTGCCACATAGATGTCCGTACTTCTACAAAAGATGCCATAAATTTTAAATTAATATTCTCACCCGTATATTCTCCCTAGAAAGACGCCAGTGTGTTTGCAATCAAGGTGTATCCTTTCTGGCCTTTCTTGTGCTGCTTTGTTTCTCTAAAATAGTAAGGCAAGAAGTAAAGCAGAGTTAACTATGACATTTTCAGTTTCTACAGCCACAGCATGAAAATTGTTACGTTATGTCAGCTAGAAATAATGACAGTGATCCACACAACTCGGCCTTCCAAAGTGCTGGGATTACAGGTGTGCACCATATAGCGCCTGGCCAACTTTGTGTTGTAAAAGAAAGAAGAGCACAATCAAATTTTCTGTGACCTATTGAAGTCCATAAAATTTATCGAAGAATTTCACATACAACCTACATTTTTTGGTAACATGTAGTTCCAATCACGATAAATTATATCTGCAACTAACATCTATAATCAATCCCTTTTCTCTCTTTTTGATAAATACTCTGTCTTCCTCCCGGTTTCAAGCAATTCTCCTGCCTCAGCATCCTCGAGTAGCTGGGATTACAGGCATGTGCCACCAGGCCCGGCTAATTTTGTATTTTTAGTAGAGACAGGATATCTCCATGTTAGTAAGGCTAGTCTCAAACTCCCGACCTCAGGTAATCCGCCCGCCTCAGCCTCCCAAAGTGCTGGGATTACAGGCGTGAGCCACTGTGCCCGGCCAGAAAAAAGCCTTTTAATATACACACAGAAGACCACATTAAGTTAATATTTTTGATGCTATATATGCAAAATAAATATTTTATTTTTCTGATTTCACCAGTTCCACAGGGAAATAATGAACATGCTTATGGTCAGAATTTTTTCAATCAAGCTGTGTTAATAAGAATGACATGTGGAAAATAAAATTTTACAATTCAAAAAAAAGTCTTTTGTTCATAAAAATAGTGATTAATTTTTAAAACTGTATCCTAACAAGGACTAAATAGTTGTGATCTGAAGTGTTTCAGATGTACTCTACTGATTATTTTAGTCTTATACCACATTAACCTGTTTTGTTTGTTTGTTTGTTTGTTTGTTTGAGATGGAGTCTTGCTCTGTCACCTAGGCTGGAGTGCAGTGGCGCAGTCTCAGCTCACTGCAAGCTCAGCCTCCCAGGTTCATGACATTCTCCTGCCTCAGCCTCCGGAGTAACTGGGACTATAGGTGCCCGCTGCCACGCCCAGCTAATTTTTTTTCTCTCTTTTTTTTTTTTTGGTATTTTTAGTAGAGACAGGGTTTCACCGTGTTAGCCAGGATGGTCTCTATCTCCCAACCTCGTGATCCGCTCGCCTCGGCTTCCCAAAGTGCTGGGATTACAGGTCTGAGCCACCGCACCTGGCCTTAACCTGTAAAATTTACTAAAATATTTTTATCTAAAATATTTTCAAACTTATTGTAAATAAGGATTGAAAACATTGTTGACATTTTAAAATTTAATTTAAATTAATTTTAGCTGGACCACGAATCAAAGGAATTCAGGTCTCTGAAGCACAGCTGAAACTGCATGTGCTGAGACTGACTTTTTAAAAAAATTGTTTTTATTTCCAAAGGTTATTGGGGAACAGGTGGTGTTTGGTTACATAAGTAAGTTCTTTAGTGGTGATTTATGAGAGTCTGGTGCACCCATCACTTGAGCACTATACACTGGACTTTATTTGTAGTCTTTTATCCCTCACCCCCTTTCCACCCTTTCTCCCTGAATCCCCAAAGTCCATTGTGTTATTCTTATGTTTTTGCATCCTTATTACATAGCTCCCACTTATTAGTGAGAACATATGATGTTTGGTTTTCCATTCCTGAGTTACTTCACTTAGAATAATAGTCTCCAATCTCAACCAGGTCACTGAGAATGCCATTCATTCATTCCTTTTTAAGACTGAGTAGTATTCCCATCGTATACATATACCACAGTTTCTTAATCCACTCGATTGATGGGCATTTGGGCATGATTTTGCAACTGTGAATTGTGCTGCTATGAACACGCATATGCAGGTATCTTTTTCATATAATGACTTCTTTTTTTCTGGGTACCCAGTTGTGGAATTGCTGGATCAAATGGTAGTTCTACTTTTAGTTACTTAAGAAATCTCCACACTGATTTTCATAGTGGTTGTACTAGTTTACATTCCCACCCACAGTGTAGAAGTGTTCTTTGTTCATTGAATCCATGCCAACATCTACTATTTTTTTGATTTCTTGATTATGGCCATTCTTGCAGGAATAAGGAGGTATCACATTGTGGTTTTGATTTGCATTTTCCTGGTCATTAGTGATTTTGAGCGTTTTTTCCATGTTTGTTAGCCATTTATATATCTTCTTCTGATAGTTGTCTATTCATGTCCTTAGCCCACTTTTTGGAGGGATTGTTTCTTTTTTTTTTTCTTGTTGCTTTTTTTGAGTTCTTTGTAGATTTTGGATGTTAGTTCTTTGTCAGATGTATAGATTGTGAAGATTTTTTCCCACTCTGTGGGTTTTCTGTTTACTTGCTGACTTTCCTTTTGCCATGCAAAGGCTCTTTCGTTTAATTAAGTCCCACCAATTTATCTTTGTTTTATTGCATTTGCTTTTGGATTCTTGGTCATGGAGTCCTGCCTAAGCCAAGAAGGATTTTTTCAATGTTCTAGTTTCAGGTCTTAGATGTAAGTCCTTAATCCATCTTGAGTTGATTTTTGTATAAGGTGAGAGGCGAGGCGAGGATCCAGTTTTATTTTCCTACATGTGACTAGCCAATTATCCCAGCACCATTTGTTGAAGAGTGTCCTTTCCCCCACGTTATGTTTTTGTTTGTTTTGTTGAAAATCAGTTGGCTGTAAGTATTTGGGTTTATCTTTGAGTTCTCTATTTTGTTCCATTGGTCTATGTGCCTATTTTTATACCAGTACCATGCTGTTTTGGTGACTGTCATCTTACAGTACAGTTTGAAATCAGGTAATAGGATGCCTCCAGATTTGTTCTTTTTAGCTAGTCTTGCTTTGGCTGTGTGAGCTCTTTTTCAGTTTAGTATGAATTTTAGAATTGTTTTTTCTAATTCTGAAGAATCATAGTGGTATTTGGATGGGAATTGCATTGAATTTGTAGATTGCTTTTGACAGTATGTTCATTTTCGCAATATTGATTCTATCCATCCATGAGCATGGGAGGTAATTCTATTTGTTTGTGTTGTCTATGATTTCTTTCAGCAGTGTTTTGTAGTTTTCTTTGTAGAGAGCTTTCACCTCCTTGGTTAGGTATATCCCTAAGCATTTAATTTTTTTTGCAGCTATTCCCACCCACAGTGTAGAAGTGTTCTTTGTTCATTGAATCCATGCCAACATTGACTATTTTTTGATTTCTTGATTATGGCCATTCTTGCAGGAGTAAGGTGGTATCACATTGTGGTTTTGATTTGCATTTTCCTGATCATTAGTGATGTTGAGCATTTTTTCCATATATTTGTTAGCCATTTATATATCTTCTTCTGATAATTGTCTTTTACAGTAGTAAAAGGGATTTTACAATACTTTTACAATAGTAAAAGGGGTTGAGTTCCTGATTTGGTCGCTGTTGTTATATAGAAGAGCTACTAATTTGTGTATATTAATTTTGTGTCGAGAAACTTTGCTGAATTCTTTTATCAGTTCTAGACGTTTTCTGGAGGAGTCTTCAGGGTTTTCTAAGTAAACAATTATATCATCAGCAAACAGTGAGAGTTTGACCTTCCTCTTTACTGATTTGGATGCTCTTTATTTCTTTCTCTTGTCTGATTGCTCTGGCTAGGACTTCCAGTACTATGTTGAACAGGAGTGGTGAGAGTGGGCATCCTTGTCTTGTTGCAGTTCTCGGAGAAAATGGTTTCAACTCTTCCACATGCAGTATTATGTTGGCTGTGTGTTTGTCATAGTATGTCCCTTGTATGCCTATTTTGCTGAGAGTTTTAATCATAAAGGGATGCTGGATTTTGTCAAATTTTTCTTCTGCATCTATTGAGATGATCATGTGACTTTTGTTTTTAATTCTGTTTAGGTGGTGTATCACATTTCTTGACTTGCATATGTTAAACCATCCCTGCATGCCTGGTAGGAAACCCACTTGATCATGGTGGATTATCTTTTTGATATGTTGTTGGATTCAGTTAGCTAGTATTTTGTTAAGGATTTTAGCATCTATGTTCATCAGGGATATTGGTCTGCATTTTTTTGTTTGTTTGTTTTTAGTTATATCCTTTCCTGGTTTTGGCATTAAAATGATACTGGGTTCATAGAATGATTTAGGAAGGGTTTTCTCTTTCTCCATCTTGTGAAATAGTGTCAATAGGATTGGGACCAACTCTTCTTTGTATGTCTGGTAGAATTCTGCTGTGAATCTGTTTGGTCCTGGACTTTTTTTTGTTTGTAATTTTTAAATTATCATTTCAATCTTGTTGCTTGTTATTGGTCTGTTCAGGATATCTAATTCTTCCTGATTTAAGCTAAGAGGGTTGTATCTTTCCAGGAATTTATCCATCTCTTACAGGTTTTCTAGTTTATGCACATAAGAGTGTTCATAGTAGCCTTGAATGATCTTTTGTATTTCTGTGGTGTCAGTTGTAATATATCTTGTTTTGTTTCTTGTTGAGCTTATTTGGCTTTTCTGTCTTCTTTTTTTGGTTAATCTTGCTAATGGTCTATCAATTTTTTTTATCTTTCCAAAGAAGCAGCTTTTCGTTAAATTTATTTTTTGTGTTGTTTTCTTTGTTTCAATTTTATTTAGCTCTGCTCTGATATTGGTTATTTTCTTTCTTCTGCTGGGTTTGGGTTTGGTTTGTTTTTGTTCCTCTAGTTCCTTGAGGTACGATCTTAGATTGTCTGTGTTCTTTCAGACTTTGATGTAGGCGTTTAGGGCTATAAGCTTTCCTCTTTTCACCACCTTAGCTGTATCCCAGAGGTTTTGATAGATTTTGTCACCTTTTTCATTCAGTTAGAAGGATTTTATAATTTTCCTCTTAATTTCATTTCTGACCCAATAATCATTCAGGAGCAGGTTATTCAATTTCCATGTATTTGCATGATTTTGGTGGTTCCTTTTGGAGTTGATTTCCAGTTTTATTCCACTGTGGTCTGAGAGAGTGCTTGATATAATTTTAATTTTCTTAAATTTATCAAGGCTCGTTATGTGGCCTATGATATGGTCTGTCTTGGAGAAAGTTCCATGCACTTTTGAATAGAATGTATATTCTGTGGTTGTTGGATGAAATGTTCTCTCTCTCCATGTCTCTCTCTCTCTCTCTCTCTCTCTCTCTATATATATATATATATACACACACACACACATATATATATATCTGTTAAACACATTTGTTCCAGTGTATAGTTTCAGTACATTGTTTCTTCATATACTTTCTGTCTTGATGACTTTTTAATTTTTTTTTTAAGATGAAATCTGCTCTCTCACCTGGGCTAGAGTACAGTGACATGATCTTGGCTCACTGCAACCTCCACCTCCCAAGTTCAAGTGATTCTCTCACCTCAGCCTCCCAAGTAGCTGGGATTACCGGCATCTGCCATCATACCCAGCTAATTTTTTTACTTTTGTAGAGACAGGATTTCACCATGTTGACCAGGCTGGTCTTGAACTCCTGACCTCAGGTGATCTGCCCGCTTCAGCCTCCCAAAGTGCTGGGATTACAGGCATGAGCCACCACACCCAGGTGACCTTTCTAGTGCTGTCAGTGGAGAATTAAAGTCTCCCACTATTATTATGTTACTGTCTATCTCATTTCTTAGGTCTATTAGTAATTGTTTTATCAATTTGGGAGCTCCACTGTTAGATGCATATATGTATAGAATTGTGATATTTTCCTGTTGGACAAGGCTTTTTATCATTATATAATGTCCATCTTTGTCTTTTTTAACTGCTGTTGCCTTCAAGTTTGTTTTGTCTGATTTAATAATAACTACTCCAGCTTGCTTTGGGTGTCCATTTGCATGAAATGGTTTTTTCTACCACTTTACCTTAAGTTTTTGCGAGTCTTTATGTGTCAGATGAGTCTCCTGAAAGCAGCAGATAGTTGGTTGGGGAATGCTTATTCATTCTGCAATTCTATGTCATTTAAATGGATCATTTAGTCTATTTACATTCAGTGTTAGTATTTTTTTTTTTTTTTTTTTTTTGAGACGGAGTCTCGCTCTGTCACCCAGGCTGGAGTGCAGTGGCCGGATCTCAGCTCACTACAAGCTCCGCCTCCCGGGTTTACGCCATTCTCCTGCCTCAGCCTCCCGAGTAGCTGGGACTACAGGCACCCGCCACTTCGCCCGGCTAGTTTTTTTTTGTATTTTTTAGTAGAGACGGGGTTTCACCGTGTTAGCCAGGATGGTCTCGATCTCCTGACCTCGTGATCCGCCTGTCTCGGCCTCCCAAAGTGCTGGGATTACAGGCTTGAGCCACCGCGCCCGGCCACAGTGTTAGTATTGAGATGTGAGGCACCATTCCATTCATCATGCTATTTGTTGTCTGTATACTTTGGTTTTTGTTTTTGTTTTTTTAAATTGTATTTTTGTTTTTTAGGTCCTGTGAGATTTATGCTTTAAAGAGGTTCTGTTTTGATGTGTTTTCAGAATTTGTTTCAAGATTTAGCTCTCCTTTTAGCTGTTTTTGTAGTGGTGACTTGATAGTGGCAAATTCTCTCAGCATTTGTTTGTCTGAAAACAACTATCTTTTCATTATATGTAAAGCTTAATTTTGCTGGATACAAAATTCTTGGCTGATAATAGCTTTGTTTGAGAAGGCTGAAGATAGGTCCTCAATCCCTTCTAGCTTGTAGAGTTTCTGCTGAGAAATCTGCTGTTAATCTGATAGGTTTTGTTTTATAGGTTACCTGGTGCTTTTGTCTCACAGCTCTTAATATTATTTTCTTCATTTTAACATTAGATAACCTGATGAAAATGTGCCTAAGCAACAATCTTTTTGAGATGAATTTCCCAGGTGTTCTTTGTGCTTCTTGCATTTGAATGTCTAAGTCTCTAGCAAGGCCAAGAAACCTTTTCTCAGTTATTCGCCTAAATGTGTTTTCCAAACTTTTAGGTTTCTCTTCTTCTTCAGCAACACTGATTATTCTTAAGTTTGGTCACTTAACATAATTCCAGACTTTTTGAAGACTTTGTTCATATTTTCTTATTCTTCTTCTTATTATTTTTTTGTCTTTGTTGGATTGGGTTAATTCAAAAACCTTGTCATAGAGCCCTGAATTTTTCTTCTACTTGTTCAATTATATTGCTGAGACTTTCCAGAGTGTTTCACATTTCTAAAATTGTGTCCAAAGTTTCCTGAATTTTTTATTGTGTTTTTTTTTTCTTTGAGCTATCAATTTACTTGAATATTCCTCCCTTTACTTTGTATATGATTTTTTTGGATTTTCTTGCATTGGACTTCACCTTTCTCTGATCTCTCCCTGATTAACTTAATAATTAACCTCGTGAATTATTTTTCAGGTAAATTGGGGCTTTATTCTTGGTTTGAATCCATTGCTGGTGAACTGTGTGATTTTTGGGGGAATGTTAAAGAGCCTTGTTTTGCCATATTGCCATATTGTTTTCTGACTTCTCATTTTGGTAGGCTCTGTCAGAGGGAGAGTCTAGGGCTGAAGGCTGTTCTTCAGTTTCTTTTGTCTCACTGGGTGTTGTAGTACTCTTCCCCTTTTCCTATGGAAGTGGCTCCCTATGAGCCAAAATGCAGTGATTGTTGTCTCTCTTCTGAGTCTAGCCACCCAGCAATGGTGTGGCCAGCAAGTCTACGTGACTCTGGGCTGGTACTGGGATTGTCTGCACAGAGTCCTGTGATGTGAACCATCTATGGGCTTCTCAGCTGTGGATACCAGCGCCTGTTCTAGTGCAGGTGGCAGCGGGGTGCAATAGACTCTGTGAAGGTTTTTAGCTTTGGTGGTTTAATGCTCTAGTTTTGTGCTGATTTGTCTCCTGCTAGGAGGCGGTGCTTTCCAGAAAGCATCAGCTGTAGTAACATAGAGAGGGACCGGCAGTGGGCAGAGTTCTAGAACTCCCAAGATTATATGTCCTTTGATTTTTGCTACCAGGGTAGATAGAAAAGGACCATCAGGTAGGTGGGTATAGGTGTGCCTGAGCTCAGACTCCTCTTGGGCAGGTCTTGCTGTGGCTGCTGTGGGGTATGGGGGTGAGATTCCCAGGTCGCTGGATTTGTGTACCTAGGAGGATCATGGCTGCCTCTGCTGAGTCATGTATGTTGTTAGGGAATTTGGGGAAAGCTGACAGTCACAGGCCCCATCCAGCTCCCACACAAACCAAAGGGCGGGTCTCCCTCCTACCATGTACCCCGCAACAGCCCTGAGTCTGTTTCCAGGCAGAGGGTATGATGGGCTTCAAAACTTGTCCCCGGCTACCCACCTCCCAAACATGAAAGAAAGGGGCTTAGTTCTTCCCCTGCCTGTGAAATCTGCACACCAGATGTGTGCCTTCCCCACAGAGATCTGGCCAGGAGGCTTCTTGCCCTATTCAAATTTTTACAAAGTTCAGCTAGAGATTTCCTTCTCCCTGTGGAGTTTTACCCCCTGCTCCTCTGGTCACCCTCCTGATGGATCCCTTTGGTGCCAGACAAAAATGACCTGCTAGGGGATGCAGTGAGCTCCCAGGGCCTTGCTGCTGCTTCCTCTACCCCAATATTTCACTTGGCTATCTAAATTGACTCAGTTCCATGTAAATTCAGAAACTTCTCCCACAAACAGTCCTTTAGCTTCTCCAGTGGGGGCATGTGTTCAGAAAAGGAGACTCTCCCTTTCCCACTTCCACAGTTGGGACACTCACAGTATTTGGAGTGTCTCCTGGATCCTGCAGGAACAGTCTGCTTTCTTCAGAGGGTCTGTGGGTCCTCTTGGGATTTCTGGCTTGTTCTTGCAGTAGATCTGGAGCTAAAATTCACCATGCAAGCTTCAGCAAGCTGCTCTGTCTGGAGCTGCAATCTAGTCCTGCCTCCTGTCCTCCATGATGATCCAACACAAAAGCACAGTATATTTTAAATTAAAAAGAGTAAACTGGGCCTGGCACAATGGCTCACTTTTGTAATCCCAGAACTTTGGGAGGCCAAGGCAAGCAGCCACTTGAGGTCAGGAGTTCAAAACCAGCCTGGCCAACATGATGAAACCCCATCTCTACTAAAAATACAAAAATTAGTCAGGCACGCTGGTGTAAACCTGTAGTCCCAGCTACTCAGGAGGGTGAGGCACAAGAATTGCTTGAGCCTGGGAGGCAGAGGTTGCAGTGAGCTGAGATCATACCACTGCATTCCAGTCTGGGCGACAGAGCAAGACTCTGTCTCAAAAAAAAAAGGAATGAAGCCATGAAGCCATAGGTAACATGTACTGAAGACTTCTCATGTGCCAGGCCCAGTGCTTACTTAACCTAAATGATCCCATTGGATCCTTACATTATGCCAACAGAGACGTATTATTACATGGATGTCTAGAAGTACAGTCGCCCCTTGGTATCCAAGGGGGATTGGTTTCAGGACCAACCCTACTCTCCTCCATGGATACCAAAATCCAAGGAGTCTCAAGTTTCTGATATAAAATAGTGTAATGCTTGCACATAAGCTATGTACATCCTACCATATACTTTAAATTATGTCTAAATTATTTATAATACCTAATATTAATTTATAATACTTAATATAATATCTATGCATTATTTCATTAGCATAAACGCAACATAGTACTTGGTGAGTTTTTACGTTTTGCTTTTGGGTACTTTGTGGGAATTTTTTCCCAAATATTTTCCATACATGGTTGGCTGATTCCATGAAGGTGGAACCCATGGATAAAAAGGGTCTAAGTGTTAGACCCAGAGTAAACTGTATGTATTGGTGTTATATACTTAAGGCTCAGACTCACAAATAATGTTCCTGTTTATGATTTGAAAACTTCAAGGGTTTGTTTTCCATCTGTACATACACAGACGGTGTATAGTGCTAAATTATTTGTTTCTTAAAATGACAGCCACAGTTCTTGTCTGTCTGGATATATTTTGGACTTTTTTATGTTTAATATAACATAAAAAAGAAACTTTATTATGTTTTGGATAATCTAAGATTGGTATACATAAATAAACTTTGCAAATTACTGTAGGGTTTAACAAACTATGTATATATTATGACTTTAATATCTTTACTTTTTGATGTCCAAGTCTTTTTTTTTTTTTTTTTTGAGATGGAGTTTCGCTCTTGTTGCCTAGGCTGGAGTGCAATGGTGCAATCTTGGCTCACTGCAACTCCCCAGGTTCAAGTGATTTTCCTGCCTCAGCCATCCTAGTAGCTGGGATTACAGGTATGCACCACCACGCCCACTAATTTTTTGTATTTAGTAAACACTGGGTTTCACCAGGTTAGTCAGGCTGGTCTCAAACTCCTGACCTCAGGTGATCTCCCTGCCTCGGCCTCCCAAAGTGCTGGGATTACAGGCATGAGCCACCGCTCCTGAGCCACTGATCCTGGCCTAAATTTTTTTTTTTTTTAAACAAAAGATGGGTTTTTAAAAAATGTCTCCACAAATTCAGGCTTATTTTATAAAATGGCAAAATAGTAAAGAAATGAGTGATTAGCATACACACACACACACACACACACACACACACACACATATATGCTACCACTCAATTAAAATACCAAATATTTTAATCAAAATTATTTAGACAGCAGATTAAAATAATTTTTTGATTTTCTGACTACAGTGATAGACATTCACAAACATTTCATAAATCACACCTATCAGTATTAGGTTTTACTTAGTAGTAATATATATATGTGTGTGTGTGTATATATATATTTATAAGAGATCTGTTCAAAATAAATATTTTTCACCAATAATTTAGCATTTTGAAATACCCAGAAGTCTTGCTTTAATCAGATTAAATCAGAGGATAGTTGAGTAATTATATTTCTTGTATGATGTGTTTAAAATTTTCTAGTTTAATTTGATATTGATTGATGATGGGTAAACAAATCAATTTTATAAATATCTCATAGGCCTATTAAACTGTTGAATTTTTTTTTTTTTTTTTTTTTTTTAGACAGAATTTCACTCTTGTTGCCCAGGCTGGAGTGCAATGGTGCAATCTCAGCTCACTTCAGTCTCTGCCTCCCAGATTCAAGTGATTCTCCTGCCTCAGCCTCCTGGGTAGCTGGGATTATAGGCACCTACCACCACGCCAGGCTAATTTTTTTTTGTATTTTTAGTAGAGACAGGGGTTTTCCATGTTGGCCAGGTTGGTCTGAACTCCTGACCTCAGGTGATCCACCCGCCTTAGCCTCCCACAGTGCTGAGATTACAGGTGTGAGCCACCATGCCTGCCTGAAAATGTTTTTAATTTAAAAATTCTGTCTTTCGGTGTTGTTTACAGGGATTTTAGTCAGTCCAATATGCTCCACCTGTTATTAGTGACAGGTGCTAGATTTCAATTTATTTTCAGTGTGCCCATATGACTTTTCTATCCATATTTTTTGAATAAAATTTCTATTACTTATTTGAATGTTTTATAATACAGCTGACACATTTAAAATGAAGCCACCAGGTAAAACAAGTTCCGGCTTAGAATTAAAAAGCTGTTACCAAGATAGAGTTATATATACAGATGGTTGTGGCTCGACAAAAATTTAGACAAAAAAGAGTTGAATATGTTGCTATGACTTAGCCTCTAATGAGCTGATAAATAAATGCAGATTTCAGCACATTTATCCAGTTGCTTCCAGTACCTCTAAAGGTGGAATATCAATAATTCTTATGCTGCTGTCTAAGAAAACATATTTTGCTGTTACCTAAACAATCAACTGGAAGGATTTTTTTTTTTTTTGAGACTGAGTCTCGCTCTGCTGTCAGGCAGGAGTGCAGTGGCGCAATCTTGGCTTATTGCAACCTCTGCTTCCCGGGTTCAAGTGATTCTCCTGCCTCAGCCTCCTGAATAGCTGGGACTACAGGCACGTGCCATCATGCCTGGCTTCTTTTTTTTTTTTTTTTGACAGAGTCTTGCTCTGTCGCCAGGCTGGAGTGCAGTGGCGCAATCTTGGCTCACTGAAACCTCCACCTCCTGGGTTCCAGTGATTCTTCTGTCTTAACCTCCTGAGTAGCTGTGAGTACAGACGCATGCCACCATGCCCAGTTAATTTTTATGTTTTTAGTAGAGACGGGGTTTCACCATGTTGGCCAGGATGGTCTCGATCTCTTGACCTCATGATCTGCCTGCCTCGGCCTCCCAAAGTGCTGAGATTACAGGTGTGAGCCACCGTGCCCGGCTAATTTTTGTATTTTTGTAGAGATGGGGTTTCACCATGTTGACCAGGCTGGTCTTCAACTCCTGACCTCAGTTTATCCACCTGCCTCTACCTCCCAAACTGCAGGGATCAAAGGCGTGAGCCACCACGCCTGGAAGGAATTTTTAAAACCTTACACCACATAAGGAAAAACTGAAATGTACTAATAAATGCAAGCTATATCAGTGAAAAGTAGTAATCCAAAATGTCACTTTCAATATTTAAACTTTGGTTAAAAAAAATTGGTAAAATAAAGCTTTTGGTAAGCTTTCTGTAGCTTAACATGAGCTCTAAAGTAGGCAAAAATCTTTAAAAATGAAAACAAAAACTTAAACCAAAAAAGCTAACATCCACCAATGCATACATATGAATCTTTGTGTTTGGAGAGTCCAAAGGAAAACATTTGGTGAACCTGATGCAGTTAATTTTAATATATTGTCATACGGATACATCATTCATATTTAATTTGAGTGAAACAGGTTCACATCTTAAAAATACTGCTTTGTACTATGAATAATAAATGTAAAGTGTTTATCCTCAAGAGGACGCTTATTCTCAACTCAACATATGTGGCAACATATATGGCAACCCATTCCACTGTTTCCTCCAAACCACTGAGTCTTCATTAAAGCTCCAATATGGAGTGAGAGGGACTGAACAACAGAGAATGTGCAACAAGATGGGTAAGGTAGGATGGTCACTCTAAGGCTCAGGCATTGCCTGGGGGATTCCAACATAATAATGTCAACTATGAAGATTACTAGGTAAAAATAAACATAAGAACCTGAAAACCCCGTGACTTGAATTTGGTGGAAAGGAGTCTCTGGAGTCATAAACAGTTGTGCCAAAAGAATTGAGCCAGAGTGGCATGTATCTAAGGAATATTAAGGCAAATGTTTACAAGCACATTAGTATTTGTTCCTAATCTTATTAATGTAGCAATATCCTTTTCTGTAATGTCAACTTCTCCAAGCTACAGTGCCATAAACAAACTAAGACAAGCGCCTAGTATGTTACAGGCAATTAGATTTGAAATTTAACAAACTTGCAATAATTTCATTGAACTCTGTTTCATGTACAAATCTCACTGAAAGGCACTATCAAGTAACTATTTTCCACAGTCTTTTCTGGGATTTTCTGTTGCCTGACTGCAAATCAACCTTATTGAATCCTAATCATTTCTAAAGCTCCAGATGTAATAACAGAAGGACAGCAGAAATCAAGCCAAGTTACCCCAAACAATCCATGTCAAATATATTTGGTTCCCCAAATGAACTAAAATCACACAAGCTAGACAACAGTGGGTTTAAAATTCAACCTGTATTCAACAGTAGCAGTCAAAACCATATGCAAAAATTAACAAAGTCACAATGTAGAAACCCTTAATATGTTATTGCAGGAAAAATAATAAAATTCTAATTTTGGTATTTTTTAGAAAGAATAAATACATTAAATATGACAAAATACACCCACTCGATTAGAGTATCTTTAAATATGAATAATTTTATTTTTATTGTTAAATATTTAATATACATATATAAAAAAGACTTTCAGTGAAAAGACTTACAGCTACCATGTGTGAATTAAAGCAGCCCTGGGAAAAATAGAATGTTTTACTAATAATGAAAATGGAAGCTCCAAGGATGTAAAATAATTTCTCTTGGGCACACAGCTAATGACTCAAAGCAAGCTCAAATATGTTTGATTTTAAAATTTTGATTTTCCCAGCCAGGTGTGGTGGCTCACGCCTGTAATCCCAGCACTTTGGGAGGCTGAGGCGGGCAGATCACCTGGGGTCGGGAGTTTGAGATCAGCCTGGCCAACATGGAGAAACCCTGTCTCTACTAAAAATACTAAAAATACAAAATTAGCCAGGCATGGTGGCACATGCCTGTAATCCTAGCTACTCGCGAGGCTGAGGCAGGAGAATCGCTTGAACCCTGGAGGCTGAGGTTGCAGTGAGCCGAGATCTCCAGCCTGGGTGACAACGCGAGACTAAGTCTCAAAAAAAAAAAAAAAAAAAAAAAAAAAAAGAAAAAGAAAAGAAAAAACCAAAAACAAACAAACAAAAAAAGAGGACTTCATCATTTTTAAGGGATTACATTTTCTTTCTTTTTTTTTTTTTTTTTTTGAGACGGAGTCTCACTCTGTCGCCTGGGCTGGAGTGCAGTGGCCGGATCTTAGCTCACTGCAAGCTCCGCCTCCCGGGTTTACGCCATTCTCCTGCCTCAGCCTCCCGAGTAGTTGGGACTACAGGCGCTCGCCACCTCGCCCGGCTAGTTTTTTGTATTTTTTTTAGTAGAGACGGGGTTTCACCGTGTTAGCCAGGATGGTCTCGATCTCCTGACCTCGTGATCCGCCCGCCTCGGCCTCCCAGAGCGCTGGGATTACAGGCTTGAGCCACCGCGCCCGGCCACTCTTTCGTTTTCTCTCTACATCCTTCTCATTCTTCAGCCAATGGATGAGAAAAGAGATGCAGAGAAGACACATTTGCTTCTTATCCACACATCACTTCCATTCACTATTAGTCAATATGGGTGTTGCTGAGAATAGCAGTTTCCTAGCGGGACAGCCACTTCTCAGCAATAAACAACACACTGAAAGAAAAGTATAAATCTTTCATCAAAAGATACTGTATTTTAAGCAGAATAAGCATATGCATCAATAATAAAATGCTTGTGGTAAAATAAAGAATTTTTTTATGGCCAAGGGAGGTGGCTCAAGAGTGTAGTCTCAATACTTTGGGAGGCTGAGGGAGGCGGATCACTTAAGGTCAGGAGCTTGAGACCAGCCTGGCCAACATGATGAAACCCCGTCTCTACTAAAAAATACAAAAGTTAGTTGGGCGTGGTGGCATGCACCTGTAGTCACAGCTACTTGTGCAGCTGAGATGGGAGAATCGCTTGAACTCAGGAGGCGGAGGTAGCAGTGAGCCGAGATTGCCACTGCACTCCAGCCGGGGTGACAAAGTGAGACTCCGTCTCAAAAAAAGATAAAAAGAAAATAAACACAAAATAATATATTTTTTAATTTCTATTGAAGGCAGGTAACATTTGACCAAAAGTTCTCATCTATAGCTGTACATTAAATGCTACTTTTTATTAAAAATTGTATTTTATATGTAAGTACTCAATTTATATCACTGTTTTTCACTATTTCAATACCTTCTTCACTTTGTATCAGTGAGATGATAATGAGTTTCAATCTTAACTATTAGGCCCAACACCCTCTCACCCAATACTTGTTTTTATTCCTGACATAACATTTTTGACTTTGAATTTTCTAATTTCGTAGAAATAAAGAGAAATTTTAAAACAGGTTTTTTTTTTTTTTTTTTTTTTTTTTCCAACCCTTAGTATGTAGAACCTGATATTTGGTTTAAAGTTCTCATTACTAAGCCTAACACAAATACTTCAGTAAATGGATTCTAACAATGGCATCCCTTTAGTGACTTAAAAGAGACACTAATTGGCCGGGCACGGGGGCTTACGCCTGTAATCCCAGCACTTTGGGAGGCCCAGGCAGACAGATCACCTGAGGTCTGGTGTTAAAGAGACCAGCCTGACAAACATGGTGAAATCCCATCTCTACTAAAAATACAAAATTAGCCGGTCATGGTGGTGTGCGCCTGTAGTCCCAGTTACTGGGGAGGCTGAGGCAGGAGAATAGCTTGAACCTGGAAGGTGAAGCTTGCAGTGAGCCAAGATCACGCCACTGCATTCCAGCCTGGCGACAGAGCGAGACTCCACCTCAAAATAAATAAATAAATAAATAAATAAATAAATAAATAAATAAATAGATAGATAGCACGTCACTGCATTCCAGCCTGGAGACAGAGCGAGACTCCGCCTCAAAATAAATAAATAAATAAATAAACGAATGAATTAATGAATAAATAAATAAAAGACCTGGTGCAGTGGCTTATGCCTGTAATCCCAAGACTTTGGGAGGCCCAGGGAGGCGAAACACGAGGTCAAGAGATCAAGATCATCCTGGCCAACATGGTGAAATCCCATCTCTACTAAAAATACAAAAATTAGCTGGGCGTGGTGGCCCACTCCTGTAGTCCCAGTTACTTGGGAGGTTGAGGCAGGAGAATCGCTTGAACCTGGGAGGCGGAGGTTGCAGTGAGTCCAGACGGCACTACTACACTCCAGCCTGGCGATAAGTGAGACTCTGTCTCAAAAAAAAAAAAAAAAAAAAAAAAAAGCCACTAATTTTACTTTTGAATTTTTATATTAAAAGGTAGGATGAGGCCAGGCGCAGTGGCTCACGCTTGTAATCTGAGCACTTTAGGAGGCTGAGGCGGGTGGATCATGAGGTTAGGAGTTTGAGACCTGCCTGACCAACACAGTGAAACCCTGTCTGTACTAAAAATACAAAAGTTAGCCGGGCGTGGTGGCAGGTGCCTGTAATCCCAGTTACTCGGGAGGCTGAGGCAGGGGAATCTCTTGAACCCGGGAGGCAGAAGTTGCAGTGAGCCAAGATCATGCCACTGCACTCCAGCCTGGGTGACAGAGCTAGACTCCATCTCAAAAAAAAAAAAAAAAAAAAAAAAAGGCTAAGATGAGTCTATTATTATATAGAACATTTGTGTTCTGCATCTACATCATCATCTATTGAGTGGTCTATAGTTTCTGAAAGTTTCAGGAACACTAATATAAGAATATTCTTTTCCATTGAATAATTAAAGTATACTAAGTTTTCTCAGTGACTAAAATAAAGATTGGAATTACTAATCTGTCACTTACAATGTGGTTTTAAATGTTATTTAACAAACACATGTAGTTTCTTTTAAACACTTTTTTTTTTTTTTTTTTAACAACTGGTAATCAATTTATTAAAATAGTTGACTTAAGCATCTGCAATGGTGACTTCCACCTCAACTCCTGGCTCAATACTGATGGAAGTAATCTGCTTAACAATCTCAGAAGGACTGTGCAAGTCAATGAGTCGCTTGTGGATTCTCATCTGGAAACGATCCCATGTCTTAGAACCTTCACCACAAGGAGTTTTTCTTGTAGTGATTCTCAAAGTCTTGGTAGGCATTCGAACTGGTCCTTTCACTTTCAGGTTCTTTTCCTTCGCGCCTCTGATCAAGTCAGCACACACCTTTTCCAGGGATTTAACGTTGCGGCTCGTTAGGGTGATTCGAATTCGGTGAATTGCCACCTCCGGCTCCACGGGTGTTTTTCCGGTATCCTTAAAAGCCAAGGCTGCTGCGCGGCTTCCTGACCGACTTGTTCCTCGGCGAGAGCGAACAGCGGTGAGTCAGGAGCAGGAGCGTGCGAACCAAAGATCCGCAAGTCCTACGACCGCGTCTTCCTCAAAAAAAAAGCTTTTAAACACATTTTTAACAACATATTTATATTGCTGTTTTATTTCTACTAGAAACAATGCTAAATTTTTTATTGCTAAAAACCTGTAAATTTTATTCAAATCTAAACAAAGTGCTAATCTTAATAAATCTGTATGCTTAAGATTATTAAAATCCTCTTCTCTGTTTACATTTAGAAGGTAAATAACTGCTTTACAGTAAACCCAATAAGGCAGTAGTGATTCACAATCATAAGATATTAAAATATTAATACTATCGTCCAAATAGAACTTTTAGGTATCTGCATATTCAACTTGTTTCACTTATAATTTAGAAACTATGAATTTTTATAAACTATTACAAATAAACATATAAAGTATTTATCAATTTATTTCTTCAGCTTTGAAATATTGTCATTATTTCTAGTTGACATAATACTAGATTTCAGATGCTGTAGTTATAGAATCTAGAAATGTTATGATTAACTTTGCTTCACTTCCTGCCTATTTCACACAAACATATCAGCAAAAAAAACAAAACAAAACAAACAAAAAAAAACGGCCAGAAATGCTGCACCTTGACTGCAAACACAGTAGTGCCCTTCTAGGGAAAACATATTTGTGAGCATATTAACTTTGAATTCATGGCATCTTTTGTGGAATTAGAGACTTTACATGGCATATAATAAAGACAAAAAATTTAACACTGTAGTAGAATCAGAAAAGTATTCTAAAAGTACCTGCTGAACCATTATTCCTTTTTTCACAAGAATGGTTGTGATGACCTGAGCATTTAGTAGTTGTGTGGTCCTAAATATCCCACACTCTGTTTCATCATATTTGGGCTATGGCTATAAAACTTGTATGCTTTTCTTTACAAAAACATTTTCTCTTTCCAATTCAGTAATTTAGCATGATTTCCACAGCCTCACATTTTCATAAATGGTTTATTCTAAAGAAGAAATGTGATTAAACCACTTATCATTTTTCCCCAAAAAAGCAGGGTAATACATTAACTCTGTAGTCTAGTGAACAGTTAAAACTTGAAAAATAAAGATGTAGAGTCATTTGGTTTAGGTGCACACTTGGAAATAAAACACTTCTTGAGATAATAGGTTTAGAGCTTCCTGAGAGGTTGGCTTATAGAATGTGGGGAGACCGGGTATAGAAACATTCACCCTTATGGCCAAAGGTGACATAATTCTGTTTTTCACTCCTAATTTCAATAGCAACCCAAAACTGGAGAAGTGTAACATGTCATTATACCACAGAGCTTTCTATTATTTTTATTTTAGATTCAGAGGGTACAGGTGCAGACCTGTAACATAACGCATGATGTTGAGGTTTGGGAACTTGATAATTCCATTGCTCAAGTAGCATACATCATACCTGATACACAGTTTTTTAATGTTTGTCTCCCTTCCTCCTTTTTTAGAATTTCCAGAGTTTATTTTTTCCATCTTTGTTTCCATGCGCATGCAATGATTAGCTCCCATGTATAAGTGAGAACATGTTGATTTTTTCCTGTTCTATGTTAATTTGCCTAAAATAATGGTCTTCTGCTGCATCCATGCTGCTGCAAAAAACTTTACTTCATTCTTTTCTGTGGCTGCATATTATTGCATGGTGTAGAAGTACCTCATTTTTTAAAAATCCAATTTAAGATGTATGGGTATCTAATTTAATTTTGTTTGACCAGGTGTGGTGGCTCACGCATATAATCCCAGCACTTTGGGATGCCGAGTTGGGGGGATCATGAGATCAAGAGATTGAGACCAGACTGGCCAACATGGTGAAACCCCATCTCTACTAAAAATACAAAAATTAGCCAGGTGTGGTCGTAGGCACCTGTAATGCCACCTACTTGGGAGGCTGAAGCAGGAGAATCGCTTGAATCTGGGAGGTGGAGGTTGCAGTGAGCTGAGATCGTGCCATGCTGAGCAACAAGAGCAAGACTTTGTCTCAAAAAAAAAAAATGTTTTTGCTATTGTGAATAGTGCAGTAATAAACAATGAATGCAGATGTCTTTTTGATAAAATAATTTATTTTCCTTTGGGTATATACCCAGTAATATGACTGATGGGTCAAATGGCAATTATATTCTTAGTTCTTTGAGAAACCTCCAAACTGCTTTTCATTGGGGATGAATTAATTTGCATTTTCACAGTGTTTCAAGATTTCCTTTTCTCCATGACTTAAAATTCTGTTGTTTTTTGACTTTCTAACAACAGCCAATCTAACGGATGTGGGATGATATGACATTGTCATTTTGATTTATGTCTCTCTGATTATTAGGAATGTTGAGCAACTTTTTGTATGTTTATTCACAGCTTTTGTATTTTTCTTTGAGTACTGTCTATTTAGATCATTTGCTTTTTTCTTATTAAATTTCTTATAGATTCTATATATTAATCTTACTTTGTATTCAGTTTGCTAATATTTTATTTTATACTGTAGGTTGTCTGTTTACTTTGTTGATAGTTTGTTTCACTGTGCAGAAACACTTTAGTTTAATTAGGTGCCAATTTGTCAGTAGCATTTCTATACACTCATCATTAACTATCTCAATATGAAATTATAATGCAAAACAATCTCATCTGCAATAACTGTAGTAACTATAATTTGAAATAAATTTAACTAAAAAGTTGAAACACTTGTACATTATAATCTAAAAAACATTAAAATAAAATCATATGCAAATGGAAAATGTTACTCATTCATGCATTGGAGTTATTAATATTGTTAAATGTGTGTATTACACAAAATGATCTACATATATTATGCAACCTCTATCAAAATACTGGTGACATGTTTAATAGAAAATTTTAAAAAATCTAAAATTTATGTGGTACCACAAAAGACTCTGAATAGTCAAAGAAATCCAGCAAATAAGAAAGACAGAAGTTACCACCGTATCTGACTTTGAAATATACTACAAAGCTACAGCAAATAAAACAGTATGTTACTTGAACAAAAACAGATACATAGGCCAATGGAGCAGAAAAGAGAAATTAGAAATACATCTATGCACTTCCAGCTAACTGATTTTAGATAAAGGTAACAATTTCTTAGAAAAAGAACAGTATCTTCAATAAATGGTGCTGAGAAAAATTTAATAGCCACATGAAGAGCAATAAAATGCAACCCTTATCTTACTTCATATATAAAAATCAAATAAAATAAATTCCTAAATGCAAGGCCTGAAACTCTGAGACTACTACAAAAAATATAAACTGAAAGCCCCATAACGTTGGTCTGGGCTGTGACTTTTTTTGATTTAAACTCAAAATCCCAGGGAACAAAAGAAAAAATAGATGAGTAAGATTAATGCAAATTATAAAGGTCCTGCACAGAATCTGACACACTTAAAATGAGACGACTAAAAATATTTTTTGAAAATTATACATTTGACAAGGGGTTAATACTAAGAATATGTAAGAAACTCAAATAATTATACAACAAAAAGCAAATAACTACCAAAATGAGCAGAGGGCTTAAATATTTTTTAAGAAAAGATACATAAGGCCAATAGATAAATTTAAAAAGACTCAATGTGGCCGGGGTGCAGTGGCTCATGCCTGTAATGCCAGCACTTTGGGAGGCCAAGACAGGTGGATCACCTGAGGTCAGGAGTTTGAGACTAGCCTGGCCAACATGGTGAAACTCAGTTTCTACTAAAAATACAAAAATTAGCCAGGCATGGTGGTGGGCACCTGTAATCCCAGCTACTTGGGAAGCTGAGGCAGGAGAATTGTTTGAACCTAGGAGGCAGAGGCTGCAGTGAGCAGAGATTGTGCCACTGCACTCCAGCCTGGGCAACAGAGTAAAACTCAGTCAAAAAGAAAAACCTCAATGTCAATTATTATCAGGGAAAGGAAAGCCAAAAAATCTATAATATATCAACTCGCTCTTATTAGAATGACTCCTATTAGAAAGAAAAAGGAAAAAAAAAAAGATAAATATGTGAAGAGAATGTTTGCATACTGTTGGTGTGAATGTAAATGAGGACAGCCATCATGAACCATAAAAACAAAGTAGAGATTTCTCAAAAAATTTAAAATCAAAGTACCCTATAACACAGCAATTTCACTATTGCATATATATTTAAAAGAAATAAAATGAGAATGAAGAAACCTTTGCACTTCTGTGTTGTTTGCAACACTCTTCACAATAGCCAAAATGTAGAATCAACAGTTCAACATCTAATGAATCAATAAAGACAGTGTGGTATATACACACAATAAAATACTATTTATTTTTTAAAAAGAAAATTCTATTATGTTCAATTACATGGATTAACTTGGAGGACATTATATTACTTGAAATAAGCCAGGCACAGAAAGATTAAAATTTCCTAATTTCACCTACACATGGATTCTTTTTTTTTTTTTTTTTTTTGAGACGGAGTCTGGCTCTGTCGCCCAGGCTGGAGTGCAGTGGCCGGATCTCAGCTCACTGCAACCTCCGCCTCCCGGGTTCACGCCATTCTCCTGCCTCAGCCTCCCGAGTAGCTAGGACTACAGGCGCCCGCCACCTCGCCCGGCTAGTTTTTTTTTTTTTTAGTTTTAGTAGAGACGGGGTTTCACCGTGTTAGCCAGGATGGTCTCGATCTCCTGACCTCGTGATTCGCCCGCCTCGGCCTCCCAAAGTGCTGGGATTACAGGCGTGAGCCACCGCGCCCGGCTACACATGGATTCTATAAAACTTAATTTCACTGAAGTAGAGAGTAAAATGGTGACCATCAGATCCCAAGGTATTTAAAAGAAAGGGGTGTTTGGGAAGATGTCTGTCAGATAATACATAATTATAGTTGGATAGGAAGAATACATTCAAGAGATATATTGTACAGCATGGTGTCTATAGTTAATAATAATGTATTATATTGCGAAGGGCCCAGATGGCCTAGGAGAAACAGCTCTGGTCTGCAACTCCCACCGAATGTAAACAGTAGGTGAATTCAGCATTTCTAACTGAGGTACCCAGATTCTCTCACTGGAACTGGCTAGGCAGTTGGTGTGACCCACAGAGAGCAGGAAAAAGCAGGGTGTGGCCACAGTTCACCCAGGACCTTCACAGGGTGAAAGGGAACTCCCTCCCCCAGCCAAGAAAGGCAGTGAGGGATTATGTTACTCAGATGAAAAACTACACTTTTCCCATGGAATTTTGCAATTTGTCGTTTAGGAGAGCCCTTTTTGGTCCCACACTACCAGGCCCTTGCATTCCAAGCATGAAGCTGTGCAGACCTGTGGCAGCTGCCAGGGTCAGCGGCCATTCAGACAGGCACTTAGTTGCAGGAATTTTTGCAAACTCCAGTGGCTTCCAGAACTCATGAGGCAGGAGATTCATCCACTTATGTGGGAAGGGGGCTAAAGTCAATGTGCCAAGTGGTCTCACTCGGCAGATCCCACTCCCATTGAATCCCACAAGTTAAGACCCACTGGATTGGAACCCCTGCTGGCCAGCAAAGCAGCCTGGAGTATGCATAATGCAACCAAGTTTATTTTGGAGGGAGGGGTGACTGCCATAACTGTGGCTCTAGTTGGTAGTTTTCCTCTGCCAGTGGTAGAAAGACTGAGGTCTGGACTGCGTGAAAGTCCCCACAGCACAGCACAGTGGCTGTGGCAGATCATGGCCAGACTGCTTCTTTAAGTGGGAACCAGATACATCTCTCCTTACTGGGCAGAGTCTCCCTGGACAAATTCCAGGAACTTCAGCCATAAGTTTACAGACAGAACTTTCATCTCTCTGGGTCAGACCACCTGGGGGAGGGGCGGTCATAATCTTAAGGTTCAGTGGACACAATCTTTTCTGCCTGCTGGCTCTGAAGTGTCCTAGTGATCTGGATGAGGGAGAGATTCCCCAGAGCACAATACACTGACACCAGTGAGGGGCATCCAATCTGCTTCTTTAAATCAGTTCCTGAATCTGTGCCTCCTGATTGGGTGAGACCTCTCAACAGGGGTTCCCAGACACCTCATACAGGAGAGTTCAGGCTGGCATCAGGTCAGTGTCCCTGTCGGAAGAAGCTTCCAGAGGAAGGAGCAGGTGGCAATCTTTGCTGTTCTGCAGCCTTCACTGGTGATACCCAGGTGAACAGCATCTGGAGTGGACTGACCCCCAGCAAACTGCAGCAGACCTGCAGAAGAGAAGACTGTTAAAAAAGAAAGAAAAAAGCAACAACATCAAGAAAGACCCCACTAAAACCTCATTCAAATCTCAAAGGTAGATAAATCCACAAAGATGAAGAAAAACCAGTGCAAATATGCTGACAATTCCAAAAGCCAGAATGCCTCTTCTCTTCCAATTGATTGCAAAAAACCTCTCCAGCAAGGACACAGAACTGGGCTGAAGCTCAGATAAATGAACTGACAAAAGGAGGCTTCTGGAGGTGAGTAAGTAATAATGAACTTCGCTGAGCTAAAGGACTATGTTGTAACCTGATTCAAAGAAGCTAAGAACCATAGTAAAAGATTACAGGAGCTGTTAACTAGATAACCAGCTTAAAAAGAAACATAAATGATCCAATGGAGCTGAAAAACAGAGCATGAGAACTCCATGAAGCAAACACAAGTATCAATAGCTGAATTGACCAAGAGAAAGAAAGACTGTCAGAGCTCGAATACTATCTTGCTGAAATAAGGCAAGCAGACAAATTAGAGGGAAAAAATAAAGAGGAATGAATAAAAACTCCGAGAACTATGGAACTTTGTAAAAAGACCAAACCTACAACTGAGTGGCATACCGAAAAGAGACGGGGAGAATGGAACCAAGTTGGAAAACACACTTCAGGAGATCATCCAGGAGAACTTCCCCAACCTGGCAAGACAGGCCAACATTTAAATCCAGAAAATCCAGAGAACCCTAATAAGATACTCCATGAAACGTTGACCCCCCAAAACAGAATCATCAGATTCTCCAAGGTTGAAAAAAAAAAAAAACGTTAAGGGAAGCCAGAGAGAAAGGCCAGGTCACCGACAAAGGGAAGCTCATCAGACTAACAGCAAACCTCTCAGTGGAAACCCTACAAGCCAGAAGAGATTGGGAGCCAATATTCAACATTCTTTTTTTTTTTTTTTTTTTTTTGAGACGGAGTCTCGCTCTGTCGCCCGGGCTGGAGTGCAGTGGCCGGATCTCAGCTCACTGCAAGCTCCGCCTCCCGGGTTTACGCCATTCTCCTGCCTCAGCCTCCCGAATAGCTGGGACTACAGGCGCCCGCCACCTCGCCCGGCTAGTTTTTTGTATTTTTTTTAGTAGAGACGGGGTTTCACCGTGTTAGCCAGGATGGTCTCGATCTCCTGACCTCGTGATCCGCCCGCCTCGGCCTCCCAGAGTGCTGGGATTACAGGCTTGAGCCACCGCGCCCGGCCTCAACATTCTTAATGAAAAGAATTTTCAACCCAGAATTACATATCTGGCCAAACTAAGCTTCATAAGTGAAGAAGAAATAAAATCCTTTGCAGACAAGCAAATGCTCAAGAATTTCATCCTGCCTTGCAAAAGCTCTTGAAGGAAGCACTAAACATGGAAAGGAAATCCATTACCACCCACCACAAAAAGACACTGAAGTACGCAGACCAATAACACTGAAGCAACCATGTTAACAAGTCTGCAAAATTAACCAACCAGCATCATGATGACAGGATCAAATTCACATATAACAATATTTTTTTTTTTTTTTTTTTTTTTTTTTTTTTTTTTTGAGACGGAGTCTTGCGCTGTCACCCAGGCTGGAGTGCAGTGGCCGGATCTCAGCTCACTGCAAGCTCCGCCTCCCGGGTTCACACCATTCTCCTGCCTCAGCCTCCCGAGTAGCTGGGACTACAGGCACCCGCCACCTCACCCGGCTAATTTTTTGTATTTTTTAGTAGAGACGGGGTTTCACCGTGTTAACCAGCATGGTCTCGATCTCCTGACCTCGTGATCCGCCCGTCTCGGCCTCCCAAAGTGCTGGGATTACAGGCTTGAGCCACCGCGCCCGGCCACATATAACAATATTAACTTTAAATGTAAATGAGTTAAATGCCCCAATTAAAAGACACAGAATGGCATGCTGGATAAAAAGACAAGACTCATCACTGTGCTGTATTCAAGAGACACATCTCATGTGCAGAGAACACATAGGCTCAAAGTAAAGGGATGGAAAAAAATTTACCAAGCGAATGGAAAGCAGAAAAAAGGAGGAGATGCAATCCTTGTTTCTGACAAAATAGACTTTAAACCAGAAAAGGTAAAAAAACATCATTACATAACAGAAAATGGTTCAATTCAACACAAAGTGCCAACTATCCTAAATATATATGCAACCAATACAGGAGCATGCAGATTCATAAAACAAGTTCTTAAAAACCTACAAAGAGACTTAGACTCCCCCACAATAATAATGGGAGACTTTAACTCCCCAGTGTCAACAACATTAGACAAATCATTGGGAAGAAAATTAACAAAGATAATCAAGACTTGAACTCAGCTCTGGATCAAGTGAACCTGATAGATATCTACAGAATTCTCCCCACAAAAACAACATAATATACATTTTTCTTGGTGCCACATGGCACTCACTCTAAAATATATTACACAATTAGAAGTAAAACACTCCTTAGAAAATGCAAAATAACTAAAAATCATAACAGTCTCTCAGGCAACAGTGCAATCCAATTAGAACTCAAGATTTAAAAACTCACTTAAAACCACACAACTACATGGAAATTGAACATATTGTTCCTTAATGACTTCTGGGTATATAATGAGATTAATGCAGAAATTTTAAAACATCTGAAACTAATGAGAACAAAGAGACAACATACCAGAATCTCTGGCACACAGCTAAAGCAGTTTAAGAAGAAAACTTATAGCAATAAATGCCCATATCAAAAAGCTAGAAAGATCTCAAACTGAAATCCTAACATCACAACTAAAAGAACTAGAGAGCCAAGAGCAAAAAAAAAAAAAAAAAACAAAAAAAACCCCAGAGCTAGCAGAAGAAATAACCAAGCTCAGAGTAGAACTGTAAAAGATAGAAACGTTAAAAATGACTCAAAAAAATTAATGAATCCAGAAGCAGATTCATGGAAAAAAATCATAAAATAGACTGCTAGCTAAACTATTAAATAAGAGAAGAGAGAAGATTCAAATAAACATAATTAGAAATGAGAAGGGGGATACCACCACTTACCCTGCAGAAATGCAAATAACCATCAGATAATACTATAAACACCTCTATGCAAATAAACTAGAAAACCTAGAAGAAATAGATAAACTCCTGAACAAATACACCCTCCTCCGACTGAACCAGGAAGAAGTTGAATCCCTGAATAGACCACTAACAAATTCTGAAATTGAGGCAATAATAGCTTACCAACCAGAAAAAGCCCAGGACCAGATGAATTTACAGCTGAGTTCTACCAGAAGTACAAAGAGGTGCTGATACCCTTTCTTATGCACTATTCCATACAATTAAAAAGGAGGGACTTCTCCCTAACACATTGTGTGGGGCCAGCATCATCCTCATACAAAAACCTGGCAGAGACACAACAAAAAATGAAAACTGCAGACTATAATCCCTAATGAACATCAATGCAAAAATTACCAACAAAATACTTGCAAACTGAATATACCAGCACATCAAAAAGCTCATCCACCATGATCAAGTTGGCTTGATTCCCAGGATGCAAGGCTGGTTCAACATATGCAAATCAATAAATGTAATTCATAATATAAACAGATCTAAAAAAAAGAACCCACACGATTAACTCAATAGATGCAGGAAAGTCCATCAATAAAATTCAACATCCCTTCATGTTAAAAACTCTTAGCAGGCTGGGTGTGGTGCCTCATGCCTATAATCCCAGCACTTTGGGAGGCAGAGGTGGGTGAATCACCTGATGTTGAGAGTTTGAGACCAGCCTGACCAACATGGAGAAACCCTGTCTCCGCTAAAAATACAAAATTAACAGAGTGTAGTGGCACATGCCCATAATCCCAGTTACTCGGTAGGCTGAGGCAGGAGAATTGCTTGAACCCAGGAGATGGAGGTTGCAGTGAGCCGAGATAGTGCCATTGCACTCCAATCTGGGCAACAAGAGTGAAGCTCCATCTCAAAACAACAACAATAACAACAACAACAACAACAAAACTCTTAATAAACTAGGTATTGAAGGAACGTACCTCAAAATAATAAGGGTCATTTGTAACAAACTCACAGCCAATATCATACTGACTGGGTAAAAACTGGAAACATTTCCCCTTGGAAACCAGCACAAGGAAAGAATGCACTCTCTCACCACTCTTATTGAACATATTATTGGAAGTTCTGGTCAGGGCAATCAGGCAAGAATAAAAAATAAAGAATTTTCAAACTGGAAGATAGTAAGTCAAATTGTCTTTGTTTTCAGATGGTATGATCCTATATTTAGAAAACCCTATATACTCAGCTCTTAAGCTTCTTAAGCTGATAAGACCACTTCAGTGAAGTCTCAGTATACAGAATAAATGTGCAGAAATGACAGGCATTCCTATGCACCAACAACAGACAAGCAGAGAACCAAATCATGAATGAATTCTCGTTCACAATTGCCACAAAAATAATAAAGTACCTAGGAATACAGCTAATAAGGGAAGTGAAAGACCTCCTTAAGGAGAACTACAAAACACTGCTCAAGGAAATTAGAGGACAAAAACAGATGAAAAAACATTCTATGCACAGGGACAGGAAGAATCGATAATGTGAAAATGGCCATACTGTTCAAAGCAATTTATTCCCATTAAACTACCATTGACAGTCTTCACAGAATTAGGAAAAACTATATTAAAATTTGTATGGAACCGAAAAAGAGCCCATAGGCTGGGTGTGAAGGTTCACACCTGTAATCCCAGCACTTTGGGAGGCTGAGGCAGGCAGATCACCTGGGGTCAGGAGTTCGAGATCAGTCTAACATGATGATACCATGTCTCTACTAAAAATACAAAAATTGGCCAGGCATAGTTGTGGGCATCTGTATTCCTAGCTACTCGGGACACTGAGGCTGGAGAATCACTTGAACCCAGGAGGCAGAGGTTGCAGTGAGCTGAAATAGCATCATTGCACTCCAGCCTGGGTGACAGGGTGAGACTCTGTCTCAAAACAAACAAACAAACAACAACAACAAAAACAGCCCATATAGCCAGGACAATCTTAGACAAAAAGAACAGAGCTGGAGGCATTACATGACATGACTTCAAAGTATACTACAAGGCTACAGTAACTAAAACAAGAATGGTACCGGTTCAAAAACAGACACATAGGCCATATAGAACAGAATAGAGAAATTGGAAATAAAACTGCCTGTCTACAACCATCTGATCTTCAAGAAACCTAACAAAAACAAGCAATGGAAAAATTTTTTTTCGATTTAATAAATGGTGCTGAGAGAACTGGCTAGCCATATGTAGAAAACTGAAACTGGACCTCTTCCTTATACCTTATAGAAAATAACTCAAGCTGAATTGAAGACTTAAATATAAGCCCAAAACTATAAGAACCCTGGAAGAGAATCTAGGCAATACAATTCAGGACATAGGCATGGGCAAACATTTTATGATGAAATCACCAGAAGCATTTGCAAAAAAAGCAAAAACGGATGAATTGGGATCTAATTAAACTAAAGAGCTTCTGCACATAAAAAGAAACTATCATCAGAGCGAACAGACAACCTACAGAAAGGGAGAAAATTTTTGCAATCTATTTTACAAAGGTCTAAGATCAAGAATCTAGAGGGAACTTACACAGATTTATAAGAAAAAAACAAACAACCCTATAAAAAAGTGGGCAAAGAACATGAACACTTTTTTCTTTCTTGAGATGGAGTCTCGCTGTTGCCCAGGTTGAAGTGCAGTGGCATGATCGTGGCTCACTGCAACCTCTGCCTCCTGGGTTCAAACGATTCTCCTGCCTCAGCCTCCTGAGTAGCTGGGACTACAGGCGCGTGCCACCATGCCTAGCTAATTTTTGTATTTTTAGTAGATATGGGGTTTCACCATGTTGGTCAGGCTGGTCTTGAATTCCTGACCTTGTGATCTGCCCCGCCTTGGCCTCCCAAAGTGCTGGGATTACAGGCGTGAGCCACTGCACCTGGCTGAACAAACGCTTTTCAAAAGAAGACATGCATGCAGCTAACAAACCTGTGAGAAAAAACTCACCATCACTAATCATCAGAGAAATGCAAATCAAAACCACAATGAGATACCATCTTACGCCAGTCAGAATAGTGGTTATTAAAAAGTCAAGAAACAACAGATGCTGGCTATGTTGCAGAGAAACAGGAATGCTTATATACTGTTGGTGGGAATGCAAATTAGTTCAATTATTGGAAAAGATAATGTGGCAATTCCTCAAAGATTTAAAACCAGAAACACCATTTGACCCAGCAACTCCATTACTTGGTATATACTCAAAATAATATAAATCATTCTATTATGAAGATACATGCACGTGTATGTTCATTGCTGCACTATTCACAATAGCAAAAACATGAAGTCAACCCAAATGCCCATTAATGAAAGACTAGATAAAGAAAACTTGGTACATATAAACAATGGAATACTATAGAGCCATAAAAAGCAGTGAGATCATGTCTTTCAGAGAGACATGAATGAAGCTCGAAGCCATTATCCTCAGCAAATTATCACAGGAACAGAAGGCAAAACACCTCCTGTTCTCACTTGTAAGTGGGAGCTAAACAATAAGAACATATGGACACAGGGAGAGAAGCAACACACACTGGGGCCTATCAGGCGAGGGCAGGGTAGGAAGAGCATCAGGAAAAAATAGCTCATTCATGCCGGGCTTAATACCTAGGTGATGGGTTGATAGGTGCAGCTGACCACCATGGCACACATTTACCTATGTAACACATTCGCCTGTGTAACAAACTTGCACATCTACTCTGGAATATAAAATAAGAAAAAAAAAACCACAATAATTTATTATATTTTTTTAAAATGCTAGGACAAGGTCATGTGGCCTCACCACAAAAAATTTTAACTATGTGAGGTAAAGCATTAATTACCTAAAATTAAGCATTTGACAATGTATATATACTTCAAAACATCATGTTTTACAGAATAAATACACGTATCTATCAAGTTAAAAAGATATTTTTAAAATATTACAGAAGAATACCAATGTGTAAAATACTGTCTCTTTGTCATTAATTTGGATAAATAGCATCAAAAACATATGATTTCTGTGCTGCTTCTGCCATTTAATTTCTCAGTCGCAATCATAGAAAACTCTGATATTTAGAGCATGTTCTGAACCCAGCACAGTGCATGGGAGGAGCCCATGTACATTAGGGCTTTTATTTTAAACTTGAGAGCACATGAGGCTTCTGGTGCTGATCCTAAAGGTATAAAAGACACTAAGAAACCAGATGTTGCTTATGGTCCCATCACAGGGCACTCTGTGAATATAGTAAACAAGCTTGTGTGCAAAATAACAGAAAATGTTTTAATCCAAAAGCTGCCACGATCTTTAAAATTTTTCCAGAAAAAAAATGACCAAGGAGTTAACGACAGATAGGTGACTAAGAATAAAAACTGTAGCCTGAACTTCATCCACTAAAAATATTATATACAATAAGAGCAACTCCTCAAAATTGTAGTATCATGTGAAACAGAAATATTATTTTGAATTTCAAATCCACCGAGTTCATTTTATTATTTTGCAAAAGTTAACATTATTGCTTAAAAAACAAAAGATTCTGCGTGAGAACATAAATTGTGCTATTTGATGAAAAATTAAATTTTTTTTACTTATGAGTAAGTCTTAAAAACCTAATTTGTAAGATATATTTTCTAACAAATTTTATATTTGTCACGCTTTGTGTAAGAATCTCATGAGATTTTTCTGTTGCAAAGAAAGACGATGCTAACTGAGGACGGTGTATGCGGGTTATTTATTTATTTATTTATTTATTTATTTATGAGACAGAGTCTCACTCTGTCTCCCAGACTGGAATGCAGTGGCCCGATCTCGGCTCACTGCAACCTCTGCCCTCTGAGTTCAAGCGACTCTCCTGCCACAGCCTCCCGAGTAGCTGGGATTACAGCCGCCTGCCACTGAGTCCGGCTAATTTTCGTATATTTAGTAGAGACAGGATTTCAGCATCTTGGCCAGGCTGGTCTTGAATTCTGACCTCATGATCCACCCACTTCAGCCTCCCAAAGTGCTGGGATTACAGACGTGAGCCACGGTTCCCGGCCGCTTCTTAATTAACTGATCTGAAAGTTATATCGATAAGCTAATTCTTCAGTTAAGACGAATTTTTCAGTGCATTAATAAAATACCAACTTTCTTATTAAAACCTACAAAGTACAATGTGAAATGACATGGCAGGAAGACAACAGTGAGGATACTGTAGCTGTAACTCGTATAGCAAAAAGAAGGTCTGTGATGCATACATAGTTGGAATGCCAATAATGAGACAAACAAACCTGAGATAATTTGGTAACATAAGAAGCAGAATTGGCCAGGCGCGATGGCTCACACCTGTAATCCCAGCACTTTGGGAGGCCGAGGCAGGTGGATCACCTGAGGTCGGGAGTTGGAGACCAGCCTGACCAACATGGAGAAATCCCGTCTCTACTAAAACTACAAAATTAGCCAGGCATGGCGGCACATACCTGGAATCCCAGCTACTCAGGAGGCTGAGGCAAGAGAATCGCTTGAACCCGAGAGGCAGAGGTTGCAGTGACCCGAATCATGCCTTGCACTCCAGCCTGGGTAAGAAGAGCGAAACTCTATCTGAAAAATAAAAATAAAAAAAGCAGTATTTCTCTTTAAATTCAGCAAGAGTCAGTTGTGCAGCCAAAATAAATAAATAAATAAATAAATAAATAAATACATAAATACATAAATACATAAATACATAAAATAAAAATTAAAAAATCCTCTTCGCATGACACATCCACGTTATTTCTTCACCACTGATATTTTCTCTCTCTGACTTGAAGTTACAAACTAACTCCAGGAGGAATACTTATGGTTTATCATGAAGCATCTGCTACACAGCAAGCACTGTGAGGTTTTTTGCTGCATTTATACACAAAAACATCCTCTTGACTTACGGAAGCCTCCCTAGTACTTACCTGAGCAAATTTGCTCAATAAATAAATTAATTAACTTATGACAATTTTAAAATCTGAAAGGAACAGTAACTAAATAAAAGTGGGCTTATATAGTATTCTTCAAGCAAAAGAACAGAATGGAATCTTCTAATTAAATACAATATAACTTCATACACTAATTGTAAAATTACATATACCAATTATTTTGTGTGCACTACTGAATTTCATAAAAATCATTATTATAATCCCTGACCAGCTCACATAATGAATACTGCATAAACTTCAAAACAAAAAAATATAAGAAACAAGGAAATTATGGGTTTAGCAAGAGTACCAGACAAGTAAAACCAGACGAATTGCATGGGGAGACTCTGAACCATAAGCCATAAAATTTTAAAGAATTCAATACAAAGCAGACAGTATAGAATTGCTTTCCACATTTTTTAGGTTTCTACTTTTCTACCAAATTAGTCACCTTAATAAAAAAATTTACTGTTTTCTTCTGAAATTATGCCCTAACTCATACTTACACACACAGTCATCATAATTTGCTAATACCTAGTGTTGTCTTTAAAATAATATATGTATATATATATATACACACACATACATATAACAAATTTTTGAAAGTTTTTTTAGGACTCAGATATGTATGAATTTTATTTATGTAATTTTAATTATGACCATAAAAATGATCCTGTACTCAATGGCAATTGTACATTTAAAAATAGCTAAAAATGTAGAATTGGATTATTTGTAATACAAAGAACAAATGCTAGTGGTGATGGATACCTCATGTACTCTAATGTTATTATTACATATTATACGCCTGTATCAAAATATGCCATTTATGCGGATCACTTGAGGTGAGGAGTTCAAGACCAGCCTGGCCAACATGGTGAATCCCCGTCTCTACTAAAAATACAAAAATTAGCTGGGCATGGTGGCAAGTGCCTGTAATCCCAGCTACTTGGGAGGCTGAGGCAGGAGAATTGCTTGAACCTGGGAGGTAGAGGTTACAGTGAGCAGAGATCGTGCCACCACACTCCAGCCTGGGCGACAGAGTGGGACTCCATCTCAAAGAAAAAAAAAAAAGGCACTTCATTGAATGTGCAATAGATGTAACATTTTGAACAATGTTTAACTAGAAAAATTAAGTTTACATATAATTGAAAAATTTTTAAATGTACCGCATATTACATAAAAGTACAATTAATAAGTTACTGCTAATTTAATTAATTTTAACTAAAACTTAAAAAAATTTTTTTCACTATAGTGGACAAAAATATGACTCAGAACACCTACCTCACACATCACTTAACATTATAAGTGAACTACAATGAGCCTCTCTACTTAAATTTTTGTTATATATTTTATATTTTAATGTTCTTACTCTTTCACAGAAAAGGTCATAAATAATGCCTACCTAATAAAAAAGAATCCTTATATCTACGATGCCGTAGTACTTGATCACATGCTTTCACATGTAAATACAATAGGAATGGAGAGCATGAAGTAATTTGAGAGTTAAATTACGTCATTATTTGCTTTTCAAAAAAATCTGTAATAATAAAAAAGTATACTTTTAATGTAATTATAACTCTCCAAACAATCTTCTACTTCTTTTGAAGTTATATACTAGTAACTTACCAAATAATTTCAGTTTGGGATTATTTTCTGTACTCAAAACTCTGATTTAGTGTAATGTCTGAAGAGTAAGTGCCTTATTATTTCTACTGTTTATTCTCTGTGATTTACATAAAGTTAATTTTGAAGCTTTTTAAATATTTACTTCATTTACAAAAATATCTTAGTATGAACTCTATGATGTTTTCTAAGCTGTAGTTTTTGAAATGTGTTTCTTTCAAATTCATTACATTTGCAGGGTTTTTCTCCAGTATATAAATTTCCTGACACTGAACAAAGTTCGGGCAACTTCCTTTTTTTTTTTTTTTTTGAGACGGAGTCTCGCTCTGCCGCCCAGGCTGGAGTGCAGTGGCCGGATCTCAGCTCACTGCAAGCTCCGCCTCCCGGGTTTACGCCATTCTCCTGCCTCAGCCTCCCGAGTAGCTGGGACTACAGGTGCCCGCCACCTCCCCGGCTAGTTTTTTGTATTTTTTAGTAGAGACGGGGTTTCACCGTGTTAGCCAGGATGGTCTCGATCTCCTGACCTCGTGATCCGCCCGTCTCGGCCTCGCAAAGTGCTGGGATTACAGGCTTGAGCCACCGCGCCCGGCCAGTTCGGGCAACTTCTTTAGGGTTTTCTTCTAGTACAAAATGTATACAATAAGATCTGTGATACAAGTAAAGGTACTGCAATCCGTTTTATAGTTGTAATGTTTGTCCTCAGAATAAATACTTTTTCACATTATAGGCTTATATTTTCTGAAAGACCTTTTCAGAATAATTGCATTTATAATACTTTTATTAAGTATGAACTCTCTGATATTAAGATGTGAGCAGATACCAATGGCTTTTCTATAGTCTTTACTATTTACAATTTTTCTCAAGTATAAATGGTTTCCTGTGCAATAAAGTGTGAGCATTGGTTAAAGGTTTTGCCACATTCTTCACACTTGTAGAAGTTTTCTCTAGTATGAATTATCTTACCTACAATATAGCATAACCATTTAAAGGCTTTGTGATATTCCTCACATTTTTAGACTTTCTCACCAGTATGAGTTCTTTTATGTTTAGAAAGGTTTGAGGTGTTGTCAAAGCACTGTCACATCATTCAGGTTTGTAAAGTTTTTCTCCAGTATGATCTGAAGACTTGTTAAAGGCTTTGCCACATTCCTTCACATTTGTAATTTCTCTTCAGTATGACTTATGTGTAGTAAGACGTGAGGAGTGGTTAGAGGCTTTGCCACATTCTTTACATTTGTAAGTTTTCTCTCCAGCATAAAATTTTCTCTCCACCATGCCCAGCTAATTTTTGTATTTTTAGTAGAGATGGGGATTCACCATGTTGGCCAGGCTGGTCTCAAACTCTTCACCTCAATCCATGTTTAGCATTGAGAAATGAGTTAAAGCTTTGCCACATTCTTCACCCTTGTAGTTTTTCTCAAGTATGAATTCTCTTATGTTCAGTAAGTTTTGAGGACCATTTAAAAGCGTTGACACATTCTTCAAATTCTAGAGTTTCTCTCCAGTATAAATTATCTTCTGTTTAGCAAGGTTTGAGTACTATTTAAAGGCTTTGCTACATTCTTCACATTTGTAGGGTTTCTCTCCAGTATGAATTATCTTATGTTCAGTAAGGTTTGAGGACCACTTATAAGCTTTGCCACATTCTTTGCATTTGTAGGGTTTCTCTCTGGTATGAATCATTTCATATAAGGTAAGGTTTGAGGAGGAGTAAAAGGTTTTGCCACATTCTTCACATTTGTAGAGTTTCTCTCCAGTATGAATTATCTTATGTCTAGTAAGGTTTGAAGAGCACTTAAAAGCTTTGCCACATTCTTCACATTTATAAGGTTTTTCTCCAATATGAATTATCTTATGTTCAGTAAGATTTGAGGACCACTTAAAACTTTGCCAAATTCTTCACATTTGTAGTGTTTCTCTCTAGTATGAATTCTCTTATGTTCAGTAAGATTTGAGGACTATTTAAAAGCTTTGCCACATTCTTCACATTTGAACAGTGCCTTTTCAGTATGACTTCTTTTATGTTGAGTAAAGGTCGATGGCTGTTTAAAGACTTTGCCACATTCTTCACATTTGTAGGAATTCTCTCTAGTATGAATTTTCTTATGTTGAGTTAGGTGTGAAAGCATGCAAAATGATTTGCCACATTGTTTACATTTGAAAGAATTTTTTTCAGTATGTCTCATTTTATTATTATTTGAATTTGGATATTTATAGAAGACTTTCACATATTTATCACACTGAAATATTTTGCTCTGGGTAGATGTCAAACATTGATTAAGTCCATTATAACCTCCTTTGTGCATCCTACCATCATCCAAACTTTTACAGTTTTTTTTTCTTAGTTGTAAATTCTTATCTCCACACTTTGTATATGTTCTCAATATCAAGTTTTGGAAGGATTCTTTTATGCCCTTCTCTGGCCACAGGTCTTGAGCAAAATGAGAGAACATAACTGAAAGAAATAAAAATAACAAGTTACTCCAGTTGTTAGACTCAGATAAACATACTTTACTAATCTAACCTATAAAGCTGTACAAACCACGTAATCAAGATGGCACAGCAAAATGCCACAGGCCCTAATTCTTTCATAGACATATACATGCAGCAAAAACATACTGATCAAAATACACTTGCAGGAAATGTATAAATGGGTTAACCGTGTGCAATGCCCAGGTAAAAACAGTGCAAAGAGCCACACAGAAAGACTGTGTTACAGTTACACAACACAGTTTTTCCTGATCCCTAAGATAACAAAGCTTTTTAGGCAGTTAATTGCTGGCTGGGCACGATGGCTGACACCCGTAAATCCCAACCCTTTGGGAGGCAGAGAGAGGTGGATCACCCAAGGTCAGAATTTTGAAACTAGCCTAGCCAAAATAGCAAAACCTCATGTCTACTAAAAATTTAAAAATTTGCCAGGTATGGTGGCATACACCTGTAATCCCAGTTACTCTGAAGGCTGAGGCATGAGAATCACTTGAACTTGGGAGGTGGAGGTTGCAGTAAGCCAAGATCTCACCACTGCACTTCAGCCTGGGTGACAGAGCAATGTTCTGTCTTTTTAAAAAAAAAAAGTAATTGCCAACTCCTGGTTTCTTTTTTAAAAGATGAGAAAAACACTGGTGCATACATACTTATTTCTGGCTTCAAGGGGCCTTTCCAGACACTAGTTTCTTTCCTGCATTACATAAAGTGCTGAAAGAAATGGTGGGATACTTTGGATTGACAGTTTGAGTCTGCTGAGACCAAACGTAAATGTTATAGCAGCAGAGACACTGCAGTATCACATACAGGAAACACGTGTAGCAAGTAGTTACTGACTATTAAAACAGAAATAAACTTTTTTTTTCTTTTTTTTGAGACAGAGTCTTGCTCTGTTGTGCAGGCTGGAGTGCAGTGGCATGATCTCGGCTCATGGCAGCCTCCACCTCTTGGGTTCAAGCAATTCTCCTGCCTCAGCCTCCAGAGTAACTGGGACTATAGGCGTGTGCCACCACTCCCAGTTAGTTTTTGTATTTTTAGTAGAGACGGGGTTTCACAGTGTTAGCTAGGATGGTCTCAATCTCTGAACCTCATGATCTGCCTGCCTTGGCCTCCCAAAGTGTTGGGATTACAGCCATGAGCCACCGTGCCCGGCTGAAATAAACTTTTTTAACTAAAAAATAAAAACAAAATTTTAGACAGGACACATCCTAAGTACATGTTTGAGAGACTCCCAGAGACTCTAGCAAAGACAATTGGTTTCAGACTATGCCAGGACAAAGCTATATTATAAGGATTGTTAGAGGTAGCTTTTTAATTTTTATTTATTTTTATTTATTTTTATTTTTTTTTGAGATCGAGTCTCGCTCTGTCGCCCAGGCTGGGGTGCAGTGGTGTGATCTCAGCTCACTGCAAGCTCCGCCTCCCAAGTTCATGCCATTCTCCTGCCTCAGCCTCCTGAGTAGCTGGGACTAAAGGCGCCCACCACAGCGCCTGTCTAATTTTTTGTATTTTTGGTAGAGATGGGGTTTCACCGTGGTCTCTATCTCCTGACCTTGTGATTCACCCGCCTCGGCCTCCCAAAGTGCTGGGATTACAGGCGTGAGCCACCGTGCCCAGCAGAGGTAGCTTTTTTAATGTTCAAATCTCAATAAAAGATTACAATGTATACAAAATATTAAGGCATCATGGCCCAATAAAAAAAAATATATAAAATATTTAGAAGGCAACCATAGCCAGGTGTGGTGTCTCAAGCCTGTAATCCCAGCACTTTGGGAGGCTGAGTTGGGCAGATTACGAGGTCAGGAGTTTGACACTAGCCTGGCCAACATGGTGAAACTCTGTCTTTCCTAAAACTACAAAAATTAGGCGGGCATGGTGGTGTGTTCCTGTAATCCCAGCTACTCAGGAGGCTGAGGCAGAAGAATCACTTAAACCAGGACGTGGAGTTTGCAGTGAGCCAAGATCATACCACTGCACTCCAGCCTGAGTGACAGAATGAGATTCTCTCTCAAAAAAAAAAAAAAAAAGAAAAAGAAAAGAAAGGAACCATAAAGAGGGGGCGCCCAAGATGGCCGAACAGGAACAGCTCCAGCCCCCAGCTCCCAGGGTGAGCAACAAAGAAGATGAGTGATTTCTGCATTTTCAACTGAGGTACTGGGTTCATCTCACTGGGGCGTGTCAGACAGTCTGTGCTGGTCAGTAGGTGCAGCCCAACCAGCAAGAGCTGAAGCAGGGTGAGGCATCACCACACCTGGGAAGTGAAAGAGGAAGGGAATTCCTTTTTCTAGCCAAGGGAAATTGAGACACACAACACCTGGAAAATCAGGTAAATCCCATCCTAATACCATGCTTTACCAAGGGTCTTAGCAAATGGCACACCAGGAGATTATATCCCACACCTGGCCTGGAGGGTCCCATGCCCATGGAGCCTCCCTCATTGCTAGCACAGCAGTCTGAGGTCTAACTGCAAGGTGGCAGCAAGACTGGGGGAGTGGTGCCCACCATTGCTGAGGCTTAAGTAGGTAAAAAAAGCAGCTGGGGAGCTCGAATTGGGTGGAGCCCACCACAGCTCAAGGAAGCCTGCCTGCTTCTGTAGACTCCACCTCTGGGGACAGGGCATAGCTAAACAAAAAGCAGCATAAACCTCTGCAGATGTAAATGTCCCTGTCTGACAGCTTTGAAGAGAGCAGTGGTTCTCCCAGCATGGAGGTTGAGGTCTGAGAATGGACAGACTGCCTGCTCAAGTGGGTACCTGACCCCTGAGTAGCCTAACTGGGAGACATCCCCTACCAGGTTCAGACCGACACCTCACACCTCACAGGGCTGGGTACACTTCTGAGACGAAGCTTCCAGAGCAAGAATCAGACAGCAACACTCACTGTTCAGCAATATTCTATCTTCTGTAGCCTCTGTTGCTGATACCCAGGCAAACAAGGTCTGGAGTGGACCTCAAGCAAACTCCAACAGACCTACAGCTGAGGGTCCTGACTGTTAGAAGGAAAATTAACAAACAGAAAGGACACCCACACCAAAACTCCATCAGTACATCACCATCATCAAAGACCAAAGGCAGATAAAACCACAAAGATGGGGAAAAAGCAGGGCAGAAAAGCTGGAAATTCAAAAAATCAGAATGCATCTCCCCCTCCAAAGGAACACAGCTCATCGCCAGCAACGGAACAAAGCTGGACGGAGAATGACTTTGATGAGTTGAGAGAAGAAGGCTTCAGTCAATCAAACTTCTCATTTCTCAGAGCTAAAGGAGGAACTACGTAACCAGTGCAAAGGAACTAAAAACCTTGAAAAAAGAATGGATGAATGGATAACTAGAATAGTCAATGCAGAGAAGACCATAAAAGAACTGATAGAGATGAAAACCATGACATGAGAACAACGTGGCAAGTGCACAAGCTTCAGTAACCAACTCGATCAACTGGAAGAAAGAGTATCAGTGATTGATTATCAAATGAATGAAATGAAGTGAGAAGAGAAGTGTACAGAAAAAAGAGTAAAAAGAAATGAACAAAGCCTCCAAGAAATATGGGATTATGTGAAATGACCAAATCTACGTCTGATTGGTGTGCCTGAAAGTGACGGGGAAAATGGAACCAAGTTGGAAAACACTCTGCAGGATACCATCCAGGAGAACTTCCCCAACCTAGTAAGGCAGGTCAACATTCAAATTCAGGAAATACAGAGAACGTCACTAAGATACTCCTCGAGAAGAGCAACTCCAAGACACATAATTGTCAGATTCACCAAAGTTGAAATGAAGGAAAAAATGTTAAGGGCAGCCAGAGAGAAAGGTCGGGTTACCCACAAAGGGAAGCCCATCAGACTAACAGCAGATCTCTCAGCAGAAACTCTCCAAGCCAGAAGAGAGTGGGGGCCAATATTCAACATTCTAAAAGAAAAGAATTTTAAACCCAGAATTTCATATCCAGCCAAACTAAGTTTCATAAGTGAAGGAGAAATAAAATCCTTTACAGACAAGCAAATGCTTAGAGATTTTGTCATCACCAGGCCTGCCCTACAAGAGATCCTGAAGGAAGCACTAAACATGGAAAGGAACAACCGGTACCAGCCATTGCAAAAACATGCCAAAATGTAAAGAGCATTGATGCTAGGAAGAAACTGCATCAACTAACCAGCAAAATAATCAGCTAATATCATAATGACAGGATCAAGTTCACACATAACAATATAACTTTAAATGTAAATGGACTACATGGTCCATTGAAAGACACAGACTGGCAAATTTGATAAAGAGTCAAGACCTGTCAGTTTGCTGTATTCAGGAGACCCATCTCACATGCAGAGACATACATAGGCTCAAAATAAAGGGATGGAGGAAGATCTACCAAGCAAATGGAAAACAAAAAAAAGCAGGGGTGGCAATCCTAGTCTCTGATAAGACAGACTTTAAGCCATCAAAGATCAAAAGAGACAAAGAAGACCATTATGTCATGGTAAAGGGATCAATTCATCAGGAAGAGCTAACTATCCTAAATATATATGCACCCAATACAGGAGCACCCAGATTCATAAAACAAGTCCTTAGACACTTACAAAGAGACTTAGACTCCCATACAATAAAAATGGGAGACTTTAACACCCCACTGTCAATATTAGACAGATCAACGAGACAGAAAGTTAACAAGGATATCCAGGAATAGAACTCATCTCTGCACCAAGCAGACCCAATAGACATCTACAGAACTCTTCACCCCAAATCAACAGAATATACATTCTTCTCAGCACCACATTGCACTCATTCAAAAATTGACCACATAGTTGGAAGTAAAGCACTCCTCAGCAAAAGTAAAAGAACAGAAATTATAACAAACTGTCTCTCAGACCACAGTGCAATCAAACTAGAACTCAGGACTAAGAAACTCAATCAAAACCGCTCAACTACATGGAAATTGAACAACCTGCTCCTGAATGACTACTAGGTACATAACGAAAGGAAGGCAGAAATAAAGATGTTCTTTGAAACCAATGAGAACAAAGATACAACATGCCAGAATCTCTGGGACACATTTAAAGCAGTGTATAGAGGGAAATTTATAGCACAAAATGCCCACAAGAGAAAGCAGAAAATATCTAAAATTGACACCCTAACATCACAATTAAAAGAACTACAGAGACAAGAGCAAATACATTCAAAAGCTAGCAGAAGGCAAGAAATAACTAAGATCAGAGCAGAACTGAAGGAGATAGAGACACAAAAAATCCTCCAAAAAATCAATGAATCCAGGAGTTGGTTTTTTTAAAAGATCAACAAAATTGATAGACCACTAGCAAGACTATTAAAGAAGAAAAGAGAGAAGAATCAAATAGACACAATAAAAAATGATAAAGGGGATATCATCACCGACCCCACAGAAATACAAACTACCATCAGAGAATACTATAAACACCTCTACGCAAATAAACTAGAAAACCTAGACGAAATGATTATTTCCTGGACACTTACACTCTCTCAAGACTAAACCAGGAAGAAGTTGAATCTCTGAAGAGACCAATAGCAGGCTCTGAAATTGAGGCAATAATTAATAGCCTACCAACCAAAAAAAGTTCAGGACCAGACGAATTCATAGCCAAATTCCACCAGAGGTACAAGGAGGAGCTGGTACCATTCCTTCTGAAACTATTCTAATCAATAGAAAAAGAGGGAATCCTCCCTCATTTTATGAGGTCATCATCATCCTGATACCAAAGCCTGGCAGAGACACAACAAAAAAAGAGACTTTTAGACCAATATTCCTGATGAACATCAATGCAAAAATCCTCAATAAAATACTGGCAAATCGAATCTAGCAGCACATCAAAAAGCTTATCCACCATGATCAAGTGGGCTTCATCCCTGGGATGCAAGGCTGGTTCAACATATGCAAATCAATAAATATAACCCAGCATGTAAACAGAAGCAAAGACAAAAACCACATGATTATCTCAATAGATGCAGAAAAGGCCTTTGACAAAATTCAACAGCCCTTCATGCCAAAAACTCTCAATGAATTCAGTATTGATGGAACTTATCTCAAAATAATAAGAGCTATTTATGACAAACCCACAGCCAATATCATACTGAATGGGCAAAAACTGGAAAAATTCCCTTTGAAAACTGGCACAAGACAGGGATGCCCTCTCTCACCACTCCTATTCAACATAGTGTTGGACGTTCTGACTAGGGCAATTGGGCAAGAGAAAGATATAAAGGTATTCACGTAAGAAGAGAAGTCAAATTGTCCCTCTTTGCAGATGACATGATTGTATATTTAGAAAACCCCATTGTCTCAGCCCAAAATCTCCTTAATCTGATAAGCAGCTTCAGCAAAGTCTCAGAATACAAAATCAATGTGCAAAAATCACGAACATTCTTTTACACCAGTAACAGACAAACAGAGAGCCAAATCATGAATGAATTCCCATTCACAATAGCTTCAAAGGGAATAAAATACCTAGGAATCCAACTTACAAGGGATGTAAAGGACCTCTTCAAGGAGAACTACAAACCACTGCTCAGTGAAATAAAAGAGGACACAAACAAATGGAAGAACATACCATGCTCATGGATAGGAAGAATCAATATCGTGAAAATGGCCATACTGCCCAAGATAATTTTTAGATTCAATGCCATTCCCATTAAACTACCAATGACTTTCTTCACAGAATTGGAAAAAACTGCTTTAAAGTTCATATGGAACCAGAAAAGACCCTGCATTGCCAAGACAATCCTAAGCCAAAAGAACAAAGCTGGAGGCATCACGCTACCTGACTTCAAACTATACTACAAGGCTACAGTAACCAAAACAGCATGGTACTGGTACCAAAACAGAGATATAGACCAATGGAACAGAACAGAGTCCTCAGAAATAATACCACATATCTACAACTATCTGATCTTTGACAAACCTGACAAAAGCAAGAAACAGGGAAAAGATTCGCTATTTAATAAACGGTGCTGGGAAAATTGGCTAGCCATAAGTAGAAAGCTGAAACTGGATCCTTTCCTTACTCCTGATACAAAAATTAATTCAAGATGGATTAGAGACTTAAATGTTAGACCTAAAACCATAAAAACCCTGGAAGAAAACCTAGGTAATACCATTCAGGACATAGGCATGGGCAAGGACTTCATGTCTAAAACACCCAAAGCAATGACAACAAAAGCCAAAACTGACAAATGGGATCTAATTAAACTAAATAACTTCTGCACAGCAAAAGAAACTACCCTCAGAGTGAACAGGCAACCTACAGAATGGGAGAAAATTTTTGCAATCTACTCATCTGACAAAGGGCTAATATCCAGAACCTACAAAGAACTCGAACAAATACACAAGAATAAAACAAACAATCCCATCAAAAAGTGGGCAAAGGATATGAACACACACTTCTCAAAAGAAGACATTCATACAGCCAACAGACACATGAAAAAATGCTCATCATCACTCACCGTCAGAGAAATGCAAATCAAAACCACAATGAGATACCATCTCACAACAGTTAGAATGGCTATCATTAAGAAGTCAGGAAACAACAGGTGTTGGAGAGAATGTGGAGAAATAGGAACACTTTTACACTGTTGGTGGGAATGTAAACTAGTTTAACCATTGTGGAAAACTGTATGGTGATTCCTCAAGGACCTAGAATTAGAAATACCATTTAACCCAGCCATCCCATTACTGGGGATATACCTAAAGGATTATAAATCATGCTGCTATAAAGACACATGCACACATATGTTTATTGCAGCACTTTTCACAATAGCAAAGACTTGGAATCAACCCAAATGTCCATCAGTGACAGATTGGATTAAGAAAATGTGGCACATATACACCATGGAATACTATGCAGCCATAAAAAAGGATGAGTTTGTGTCGTTTGTAGGGACATGGATGCAGCTGGAAACCATCATTCTCAGCAAACTATTGCAAGAGCAGAAAACCAAATACCACATGTTCTCACTCATAGGTGGTAATCGAACAATGAGATCACTTGGACACAGGAAGGGAAACATCACACACCGGGTCCTATTGTGGGGAGAGGGGAGGGGGGAGGGTTAGCATTAGGACATATACCTAATGTAAATGATGAGTTAATGGGTGCAGCACACCACCAACATGGCACATCTATATATATGTAACAAACCTGCACTTTGGGCACATGTACCCTAGAACTTAAAGTATAGTAATAATAAAAAAAAATTTTTCAAAAGAAAACAATTATTTTAAAAAATTTCAATAAGATGCAAAGAACACAGATAACTAAAAAATTTTAGGAAACAACACAGAAACAGAATTAGAAGTATAATACATAAGTAGGCCAAGCATGGTGGCTCACACCTATAATAATAAAACTTTGGGATGCTGAGGCAGGAGCATTGCTTGGGACCAGGAGTTCAGTACCAACCTGGCCAAATAGCAAAATGACATCTCATTTTTTAGATAGATAGAAATATAGATAGATTAGATAGATAGATAGATAGATAGATAGATAGATAGATAGATAGATAGAGGTATAAATATAGATAGATAGAAAGAGAGCAATAAAAACCATAAAAACAACCACACAAAAATCCTGCAGTTAAAGTAAACAACAAACTCAAAAACACGTCCTTTGAAAGTGATCAATCATAAAGTGAACAAATTGACACACTTTAGAATTTTCAGAAGAAGACAGAGAGAAAGAATAAAAGTGACTGAAAGACAAAATGTCTGAAAACTTTCCAAATCTATGCTGAGCATGGTGGCTCACACCAGCACTCTGAGAGGCCAAGGTGGGTGAATGGCTTGAGCTCAAGTGTTTGAGACCAGCCTGGAAAATATGACAAAATCCCATCTCTACAAAAAAAATACAAAAATTAGCCAGACAGGGTGACAATGCCTTTAGTTTCAACTACTTGGGTGGCAGATGTGGGAAGATCGCTTGAGTTTGAAAGGCAGAGGTTGCAGTGAGCTGAGATCATGCCACAGCACTTCAGCTTGGGTGACAGAGTGAGACCCTGTCTCAGAAAAAACCTTTCCAAATTTAGAAAAGGATATGAACATCCAGTTTTATGAAGCTCAATTTATGTACAGAGAAAAATATATAAGCCTAATAAAGATTAACCTAGAATACATTATCATTAAATTGCCAACATTTACAGATAAAGCACAAATCTTGAAAACGGGAAGAGATAAGAGATTCTTTACATACAAGAGAACCTTTATGTAATCAGTGGATTTTTCAGCAAAAATATTGCAAGCCAGAATATTCAATTATATATTTAAAATACTGAAAGAAGAAAAGAAAAACCTGACAACTAAAAAGAATATATCCAGTAAGGCTGTCTTTTAGACATAAAAGAGATCAAGACATTTCAAGACAAAGGGAAAAGGTGAGGAAATTTATCACCACTCAACCTGCCTTATAAGAAATGATACAGGGAATTCTTCACATTAAAATGGTGGAATGATAACTAACAATAAGTATAAATGTCACCAGAAATGATAAGTATGTAGTGAAATTCAGAATATTGTAATAGTTTTGTAAAAATACTTTAAACTCTAAAATAAGATCTATACAAAAAGTATTAAAAATAAAGATTGTGACAATAATTTTTTAATAAATATACAACATAAATAGTTATAAAGTATGACTATATAGTATTAAGTGTTTAAAAGAAGAAAATGTGTACAGTTTTTACATACACAGAAGTTAAATTGTTATCATCCTAAACTAGACTGTTAAAATCTCAGCATTTTGGGAGACTGAGGTGGGAGAATTACTTGAGCTCAGGAGTTTGATACTGGCCTGAGCAACATAATGAGACATTTCTCTATGAAAAAAAAACAAATAGCTGGCTGTTGTGGAGCATACCTGTAGTCTCAGCTACCTTGGTGACTCTGATGGGAGGACTGCTTGAGCCCAGGAGGTTGAGGTTACAGAGGGCTGTGACCATGCCACTGTGTTCTAGCTTGGGCAACAAAGCATAACCGTGTCTTCACACAAACTAACACAACCATAGGAAAGATGGGACAAGAATAAAATATTTTTAAAAATTTAAATAAACAGAAAAAAACAAAATCACAATAGTAACTTATTAATAGTAACCTATCACTATTTTACATATAAAGAGAATAAATTATCCAATAAACAGACACAGCTACTATACACAATGTCATCTCCACATTTTAGGTTAAAATTAAATAGCCATTGTAATAGAATTAAAAGGTGGGAACTTTAAGAATTGATTAGGCCATAAGCAACCTGACCCTCATGAATGGATAAAGGTTCTTATCATGAGATGGGTTAATTATAACAAGAGAGGGTCTCTTATGAAAGGCAGCTGTCTCTTCCTCATGCCTTTGGCCATGTTATTATACAGAACCAGGCCTTCAACAGATGCGTGTTATATTCTTTGCCATCCCAGCCTCCAGAATCATGAGGCAAAGAAATTTTTGCTTTTCATAAAATACTTAGCCTGTGATACATTGATATAGCAACAAACAACACACTGAAACTGAGTGGTTGAGTTACTTTTTAAAAGCCCAATGATATGCTGCCTAAAAGAGACTCCCTTTTGATTTAAGGACAAGCCAGTAACAGACAAACAGAGAGCCAAATCAGGAATGAACTTCCATTCACAATTGCTTCAAAGAGAATAAAATACCTAGGAATCCAACTTACAAGGGATGCAAGGGACCTCTTCAACGAGAACTACATACCACTGCTCAGTGAAATAAAAGAGGACACAAACAAATGGAAGAACATACCATGCTCATGGATAGGAAGAATCAATATTGTGAAAATGGCCATACTGCCCAAGGTTATTTATAGATTCAAATGCCATCCCCATCAAGCTACCAATGACTTTCTTCACAGAATTGGAAAAAACTGCTTTAAAGTTCATATGGAACTAAAAAAGAGCCCGCATTGCCAAGACAATCCTAAGTCAAAAGAACAAAGCTGGAGGCATCATGCTACCTGACTTCAAACTATACTACAAGGCTACAGTAACCAAAACAGCATGGTACTGGTACCAAAACAGAGATATAGACCAATGGAACAGAACAGAGTCCTCAGAAATAATACCACACATCTACAGCCATCTGATCTTTGACAAACCTGAGAGAAACAAGAAATGGGGAAAGGATTCCCTATTTAATAAATGGTGCTGGGAAAATTGGCTAGCCATAAGTAGAAAGCTGAAACTGGATCCTTTCCTTACTCCCTATACGAAAATTAATTCAAGATGGATTAGAGACTTAAATGTTGGACCTAATACCATAAAAACCCTAGAGGAAAACCTAGGTAGTACCATTCAGGACATAGGCATGGGCAAATACTTCATGTCTAAAACACCAAAAGCAACGGCAGCAAAAGCCAAAATTGACAAATGGGATCTCATTAAACTAAAGAGCTTCTGCACAGCAAAAGAAACTACCATCAGAGTGAACAGGCAACCTACACAATGGGAGAAAATTTTTGCAAGCTACTCATCAGACAAAGGGCTAATATCCAGAACCTACAAAGAACTCAAACAAATTTACAAGAAAAAAACAAACAATCCCATCAAAAAGTGGGCAAAGGATATGAACAGACATTTCTCAAAAGAAGACATTCATACAGCCAACAGACACATGAAAAAATGCTCATCATCACTGGCCATCAGAGAAATGCAAATCAAAACCACAATGAGATATCATCTCACACCAGTTAGAATGGCAATCATTAAAAAGTCAGGAAACAACAGGTGCTGGAGAGGATGTGGAGAAATAGGAACACTTTTACACTGTTGGTGGGATTGTAAACTAGTTCAACCATTATGGAAAACAGTATGGCGATTCCTCAAGGAACTAGAACTAGATGTACCATACGACCCAGCCATCCCATTACTGAGTATATACCCAAAGGATTATAAATCATGCTGCTATAAAGACACATGCACACGTATGTTTATTGTGGCACTATTCACAATAGCAAAGACTTGGAATCAACCCAAATGTCCATCAGTGACAGACTGGATTAAGAAAATGTGGCACATATACACCATGGAATACTATGCAGCCATAAAAAAGGATGAGTTTGTGTCCTTTGTAGGGACATGGATGCAGCTGGAAACCATCATTCTTAGCAAACTATCACAAGAACAGAAAACCAAACACCGCATGTTCTCACTCATAGGTGGGAACTGAACAATGAGATCACTTGGACTTGGGAAGGGGAACATCACACACCGGGGCCTATCATGGGGTGGGGGGAGGGGGGGAGGGATTGCATTGGGAGTTATACCTGATGTAAATGACGAGTTGATGGGTGCTGACGAGTTGATGGGTGCAGCACAGCAACATGGCACAAGTATACATATGTAACAAACCTGCACGTTATGCACATGTACCCTAGAACTTAAAGTATAATAATAATAAAAACAAAACAAAAACAAAAAAAATGGAGTTTACATGAAACATCTTAAAATTAAAACAATATATTTAAATCTCATGACAACTTCAACTGAATATAAAAATTATATCTCTATATTTTCAGTTTGTAATTAATATTAAAAATTATTTTATATTGTGCATTAACATTTATGCAGGTTTTTATGCTGTTTTAAATATTCTACAGAATAGCTTTAAGAGTTGTATGCATCATCATTATGATAGTAAAGATTTCTATATTTGTATATTTACATTTAATAGAGAGTGCTATTTTATATATGGTTTTATGATGCTGTCCAGTATTTTATTTTTAAATAAGATTGACTCACTTTAGCATTTTTTTTTTTTGTTATATGCACAGTCTCACTGTATTACTCAGCATTATCTGAAACTCCTGCTCTCTAGTGTTCTGATAGCCTTGGCCTCCTAAAATTGTAGGATTACAGTCATGAGCCATTGTGACTGGCCCCCATGTAGCATTTTTTCATAGAGCTGTGATAGTGGTGATGAATATCCTCACCCTTTATGTTGGATTTTTTTTTATTTTCATCTTCTTTTTAAAGTGAAATAAATTTAAATCAAATGTTATTGGTTAGAATTTTTTTCTTTTATTACATCAAAATTTGGAAAGTTCTCACCCTTTTTTATCTTTAAGTAACCTCTGTATTGTTTTTTCCTCATGTTCTTCTTCTAAGATTTCCTTAATGAATATTTTGATCTAGTTGATGGTATCTAGTAGGTTTTACATTCCATGTTTTAATTTTATTTTGCAACTTTATATTTTTGTATATAAAATGTGTATATATATATATATATATTTGAGGGTATGTCATGACACATCTGTTAATTGTGTTTTGATTTTTTAGTATATATTCTAATTGTGCATGCCAATATTTAACTTTGAACAATTTAAGGCATCGTGGAGCAAAATCATATATGAATTAGCCATATGTCTTTTTCCAATAGAATTATCTCTATTTGCCTGGAAAAATGTTATCCTTGTATTTTTTTATAACTTGTATATTTGTTGTGAAGGTTTGTCGTGAATGGTTTTTTAATCCTGTGTAGATGAGAAGTCATAAAATTCTTGTAATTTCAACATCCTATTAATTTGTGAATCTATATGATTTTTGTATGGGAGAAACACATTTGGATTTGAATATAATTTAAAACTATCATTACTATATATCTTTTAGGTATTATTGTTTATATTTACTTGTCAATAAAATATAACAATATTTACCACAACATTTTTTAAATATTCAGTTTATCTTGACATTGTCATGCAACATATTGCTAAAACGTTTTTATCTTGTAAAGCTAAATCTTCATACATGTTAAACAACTGCCAATTTTTCCATTTTTGTGTTCTTTTTTGAGATGGAGTTTTGCTCTGTCACCCACGTTGGAGAGCAGTGGCATGATCTCAGGTCACTGCAACCTCCACCTTCCAGGTTCAAGCAATTTTAGTGCCTCAGCCTCCTGAGTAGCTGGGATTACAGGTGTCCACCACCATACCAGGTGAATTTTTGCATTTTTAGTAGACATTGGTTTTGCTATGTTGGCCAGGCTGGTTTCAAACTCCTGACCTTAGGTGATCCACCTGCCTTGGACTACCAAAGTGCTGAAATTTCAAGTGTGAGCCACCATGCTTGGCCCCAATTTTTTCTGTTTTATGGCACTTTGCAAAAACCACTCTCTTCTTTGTTTCTAAGAGTGTAACTCCTTCATATATCTCATGCAATCTCTGTCTTTTTGTGGCTGGCTCATTTGATTTTGCATAATGCCATCAATATTTATATTTATAGTTGGTAGAATATTTCCTGCTTTTTGAATACTGAGTGATAGTCGAGAATTTTTTTTTTCTTTCTTCTTCTTTTTTTCTTTTTTTAGGCAGAGTTTTGCCATTGTTGCCCGGGCTGTAGTGCAATGGTGCGATCTTGGCTCACGGCAACCTCTGTCTCCCAGGTTCAAGCGATTCTCCTGCCTGAGCCTCCCAAGTTCCTGGGATTACAGGCATGTGTCTCCACGCCTGGCTAATTTTGTATTTTTAGTAGAGACTGGGTTTCTCCGTGTTGGTCAGGCTGGTCTCGAACTCTCAATCTCAGGTGATCCACCTGCCTCACCCTCTCAAAGTGTTGGGATTATAGGCTTGAGCCACCGCACCTGGCCTCACAACTTTTATATTTCAAATTATATCTGCTGACTGATTTGGTGAAAGAAATTTGCATTGCTTTCACCTATTGGCTTACAGTAACAATGTTGCAATAATTATGAGTATGTAAATGACTCCTTATATGATCATATATGTGAAAGTGTATATATGTGCTGCATTCCATTTTATCAGTCTATTTTTTACCTTTATATTAATATCAAATTGTTTTAATTCTGTAGCTTTATAATGTATTTTGAATTAAGAACTTAAATGCCTCCAGCATTGCTTCTTATTTTCTTTTTATTTTGAAGATTGTTGGGCACTTTATAGTCTCTTGGAATTCTATATACTTTTGGGGTTGCTGTTTCTATTTCTTCAAAAATGCAATGAGAAATTTGGAAAACGTTGCATTAAATATGTAAATTGCATTGAGCATGATGGACCTCTTCACAATTTAACTATTTCAACTTTTGTATAAGAGCACACTCAAGAGTGTGTTAATTTCTATATATTTGTAAATTTTTCATTTGTTTCTCATTGTTGTATACTCTCATATAATTTTGGTCATAGAAAGTAGTTCACGGAATTTTCCTTTTAAAAATGTTAGTTAGACTTCATTTGTGGCCTAAGATGTGGTCTATCAAGGGAAATGTTGTATGAGCTATTGAGAAGGGTGTGTACTCTGACGTTGTTAAGGAGTGTTCTCCATAACTCTGTTTGAAATGATTGTTTTATACTGCCTTTAAGTAGTCTGTTCCCTTATTAACATTCTTTCTTGTTTTATTTTTGTTACAGAAAGTGTGGTATTAAAACATCTTTCTTTAATTATGCTGCTTTCTTTTGTTTCTTCCATTCTGTCAATATTGGCTTTATATATTTAGAACTCTAATGTGAGACACACACACACACACACACACACACACACACACAGAAATTTGTAATAGGCTCCCAGTTAATGAATCTATTATTTTTTGATGTTCTTCTTTGTTTCTTTGGAGCTTTAATTTCAAGTATGTTTTATAAAATATTATACTTTGTGACTTAAGATGTAGCTTGTGTATGATTATTTTGACTGTTTATGCTGTCATCTGATTAATGTTTGCATGGAATGTCTACTTCCAGTCTTTTTTAATCATTAAATTTCTTTTTTGAGATGAAGTTTTGTTCTTTCACCCAGGTTAGAGCGCAGTGGCATGATCTCGGCTCACTGCAACCTTTGCCTCCTGGGTTCAAGTGATTTTCCTTCCTCAGCCTTCTGAGTAGCTGGGACTACAAGCGTCTGCCACCACGCCCAGCTAATTTTTGCATTTTTAGTAGAGATAGGGTTTCACCATGTTGGCCAGGGTGGTCTCAATCTCTTGACCTTGTGATGCAGCTGCCTCGGCCTCCCAAAGTGCTGGGATTACTGGCATGAGCTACAGCGCCCAACCTCTTCTGTGTATTCACTCAAATATGTTTATGGTACTTTGGGGATTACATATAACCTCTAAAAAATACAACAACATATTTTAATCGGTGAAAAATATATGTTGCATACAAAAATTGTTTTTGTTACATCTTCCCTCAAATTTGTCATTGATGTTGCTAGTTATGTCCTTTTGTGTTATATATTCATTAACAGATATTTATAATTATTTCTATGCCTTTTTCTTTCAAATTTCAAAGAATAGTGAAAAATGTTTTCTGCACCACTAGGATAATGCTCAGAAATTCTACTTTTGTTTATTTGCGTATGTTTCCCAGAAAATTATTTTTATATGATTATGTGATTGTGTGGGGTTTTTTTTTTGAATCATGTTCTTTTCAGTAAAAGAAACTGTTTTCAGCACCCTTTATATGTAGGACATAAGCAGTACCAATACACTTTTTTAGAATTTGTTTACTTTGGAAAATTTTTATTTTTTTTATTGGCAGGACAGATTCACTGATGGTATTATTCTCACTTAATAGCTGTTTTTTTCACAACTTTTTTTATGACTACATCACACAGTTCCGTTATGGCCTGGAAAATGTATGTTAACTGTTCACAGATTATCTCATAAGACTATGTTTGTAAATGGCACATCACTGTTTTCTTTTAATTTTTATTTTTTGGAGACACAGCTTCGGTCTATCCTCCAGGCATCCTGGAGTATACTGGTGCGACCTCAGCTAACTGAAACCTCCACCTCCCAGGTTCAAGTGATTCTCCAGCCTCAGCCTCCTGAGTAGCTAGGATTACAGGCACATGCTTCCACACCCAGCTAAATTTTGTAGTTTTAGTAGAGACAGGGATTTGCCATGCTGGCCAGGCTGCCCTCTCTATAGGCATTAGTTACAGTGGGAAGCAGGAAAAGCTGTGTTGCGTAAATTTAACAGACTTCTCTTTTTCTTCTTTGTGGTTTTTCACATTGTGCTCATCTGGGACACTGCACACAATTAACTCATTTATACATTTTCCACAGATGTATTTTGGTCTGTATGTTTTTGTTACATTTATATGTCTATGAAAGAATTAGGGCCTGTGGTATTTTGTGAAGCCATTTTATTTATGTAGATGGTATACATTTATAGGTAAGATTTTAAAACTATATTCATGTGAGTTTAGTAAGTGGAGTAATTTATTTTAAAAATTCTTTTCAGCCGGGCGCGGTGGCTCAAGCCTGTAATCCCAGCACTTTGGGAGGCCGAGACGGGTGGATCACGAGGTCAGGAGATCGAGACCATCCTGGCTAACACGGTGAAACCCCGTCTCTACTAAAGAATACAAAAAACTAGCCGGGCGAGGTGGCTGGCGCCTGTAGTCCCAGCTACTCGGGAGGCTGAGGCAAGAGAATAGCGTAAACCCGGGAGGCGGAGTTTGCAATGAGCTGAGATCCGGCCACTGCACTCCAGTCTGGGCGACAGAGTGAGACTCCGTCTCAAAAAATAAATAAATAAAAAATAATAATAAAATAAAAATTCTTTTCAGATGTATGTTCTCATGTTGCTCAAGACCTTTGGCCAGAGCAGGGCATGGAAGATTCTTTTCAAAAAGTAATACTGAGAAGATATGAAAAATGTGGACACCAGAATTTACAGTTAAGAAAAAGCTCTAAAAGTGCGGATGAGTTTAAGGTGCAGAAAGAAGGTTATAATGGACTTAACCAGTGTTACACAACTACCCAAAGTATTTCAATGTGGTAAATGTTTGAAAGTCTTTTATAAATTTGTAAATTCAAACAGACATAAGATAAAACACACTGGAAAGAAACCTCTGAATGTAAAAAATGTTTCAAATCATTTGGCGTGCTTTCACATATAACCCAGCATAAAAGCATTTATACTGCAGGGAAGTCCTACAAATGTAAAGAATGTGGAAAAACCTTTACTTGGTCTTCAACACTTACTAATCATAAGAAAATTCATACTGAAGAAAAACCCTACAAATGTGAAAAACATGGAAAACTTCTAATTGATCCTCAAATCTTACTACACATAAGTAACTCATATTGGAGGGAAATCTTTCAAGTGTGAAGAATGTGGCAAAACATTTAACAAATCCTCAACCCTAACCATACATAAGAGGATGCACACTGAAGAGAAACCCTACAAATGTGAAGCATGTGGCAAAGCTTTTCATCGATTCTCAAATCTTAGTGCACATAAGATAATTCATACTGGCGAGAAACCTTACAAGTGTGAAGAATGTGGCAAAGCATTTATATGGTCCTCAAGCCTTTCTGGACATAAGAAGATTCGTACTAGAGCTGGCAGTGGTGGCTCACGCCTGTAATCCCAGCAATTTGGGGGGCCAGGGCGGGTGGATCATGAGGTCAGGAGTTCGAGACCAGCCTGGCCAAGATGGTGAAACCCTCTCTACTAAAAATACAAAAAAAAAAAAAAAATAGCCATATGTTGTGGCACATGCCTGTAGTCCCAGCCACTTGGGAGGCTGAGGCAGGAGAATCACTTGAACCTGGGAGTCAGAGGTTGCAGTGAGCTGAGATCGTGCCATTGCACTCCAGCCTGGGCGACAAGAGTGAAACTCCATCTAAAAAAAACAAAAAAAGGAAAATAAAATTCATACTAGAGAGAAACCCTATAAATATGAAGAATGTGGCAAAGCATTTAGCTGATCCTCAACCCTAACTACACGTAAGAGGATGCACACTGGAGAGAAACTCTACAAATGTGAAGAATGTGGCAAAACTTTTAGATAATCCTCAACCCTTACTGCACATAAGATGATTCATACTGGAGTGAAACCCTACAAATGTGAAGAATGTGGCAAAGCCTTTAAATGGTCCTCAAATCTAACTAAATATAATTCATATTGACGACAAACCCTACAAATGTGAAGAATGTGGCAAAGCCTTTAAGCAGTCTTCAGTCCTTACTAACCATAAGAGAATTCATACTGGAGAGAAACCTTACAAGTGTAAAGAACGTGGCAAAGCTTTTAATTGTTACTCAAATCTCACGAAACATGCAGTAGTTCATACTGGAGAGAAACCCTACAAATGTGAGGAATGTGGCAAAGCCTTTAAATGGTCCTCAAATCTAACTAAACATAAGGTAATTCACACTGAAGACAAACCCTACAAATGTGAACAATGTGGCACAACCTTTACCCAGTCTTCGATTCTTACTAACCATAAGAGAATTCATACTGGAGAGAAACTCTGATAATATGAATAATGCGGCAAATCTTTTAACCTGTCTTCAACTTTTACTAAATATTGAGGTAGTTTATACTGGAGTAAAACTGTACAAATGTGAAGAATGTGGGAAAGTCTTTTTCTCATCCTCAGCCCTAACTACACATAAGAAAATTCATACTAGACAGCAACCCTACAAATGGAAAAAAATTGGCAAAACCTTTAACCAGTCCTCACATATTACTACAGATAAGTCACATTGGAGAAAAATCTTACAAGTGTGGTAATATGGAAAGCCTATAAAAAGTCCTCAATTCTTAGCAGGCATAAGATTATTCATATGGGAGGGAAACTCTACAAACCTGAAAGATGTGACAATGCTTTTGACAACACCTCAAACTTTTCTAAACATAAAAACATATTGCTGACAAATTCTAGAAATGTGAAGCATATGACAAAGCCTTTAAATGACTGTCACACTTGATTATAGGTAAGATAATTCATACTGAGAAAATTGACAGTGTGAACAATGTGGCCAAGCTTCTAACCAATACTCACATCTTACTGCACAGTAAAGCATTTATACTTGAGAACCAATGTACAAATATAGACAAAGTAAAAAAACAATTAATACCTGCTCACATCTTACTCAAAATCAGAGTTCATACTAAATAAAGCATTAAAAGTCTAATTACTGTCAAAAGATCTATCAGAAAATATGTCTATAAAGTGCAGAAGAGTATTTGTTTTGTAAAATCATTACCAATATGAAGAGTGCTGTAATACCTTTGCTTGTATCACAGATCATATTGTACACATTTTGTACTAGAGGAAACTCTTGAGGCAGTTGTTAAAATTTTATTCAACATCAAGGAGTTTACACTGAAGAAAACTCTGCCAATGTAATAAATTTGGAAAAACATTTTTTCAAAAACTGCAAATTATAAAACACCAAAGAGTTTATACTAAAATATATTTTTACAGATGCATTAAATACGAAAGATGTTCAATCCAAAATTAGTTCTATCCAAATATCAGGGAATAATTTACAGTAGAAATATCTAGGGCACTCAAACTTTAGACATTACACTAAATCAGAATGCTGAGTATAAAAAATAATACAAACTAAAGTTCATGTAAACATTATTTGTATGTAACTTTTTAAAAAAGAATATTTTTGGAGAGTTATAATTACATCAATTATACTTCTTGTGAAAAGATGGAATTTTAAAAAAGTGAATAATAATGGAATTAATGTCTTAAATTACTTCATGCCGTTTCATCATTCCTGGTGTATTCACATGTGAAAACATGTGACTAATTGTTGCTGCGTAAAAGATACGATCCTTTTTTTTATGTAGGTGTTATTTATGACCTTTTCTATGGAAGGGTAAGGACATTAAAATGTAAGGTGCATGATGAAAATTTAAGTAGAGAAGGCCGGGCGCGGTGGCTCAAGCCTGTAACCCCAGCACTTTGGGAGGCCGAGGCGGGTGGATCACGAAGTCAGGAGATCGAGACCATCCTGGCTAACATGGTGAAACCCCGTCTCTACTAAAAATACAAAAAACTAGCCGGGCGTGGTGGCGGGCGCCTGTAGTCCCAGCTACTCGGAGGCTGAGGCAGGAGAATGGCGTAAACCCGGGAGGCAGAGCTTGCAGTGAGCCGAGATCGGGCCACTGCACTCCAGCTTGGGTGACACAGCGAGACTCCGTCTCAAAAAAAAAAAAAAAAAAAAAGAAAGAAAGAAAATTTAAGTAGAGAGGTTCCTTGTTGTTAACTTATAATACTGAGTGATGCGTGAGGCAGGTGTCCAGAGTAATCTGCATTATTAGGAAAGAAAAACATTTTTAAATTTTGTTTAAGTTAGTATGTTATCTTATTAATTGTACTTTTATGGAATAATATGCAGTATATTTTTCAATTATAAATTTTATGTCAACTTAACTTTCCAATTAAACATTTTTAACAGTTTAAATACTATCGTGAATTCATTGAAGTGTTCTGCCACTAACTTTAACCTATTCCACCTTACTCAAGGATGTAGGTAAAAGATGGTAACAATATATTATTTGGTAAGATAATGGACTGAAATCTCTACTAATCTTTATTGCCAGTGGCTTTAAATTGCCAATGAGTTGCAGAACACTGTTCTTATAGGGGAAATTTTTATTCTTATTTTCACATTTAAATTTATTCTTTATTTTTGTGGATACATAATATGTGTATATGCTTATGCCATATATGGCATATATTGATACAGGCATGCAATGTATAATAATCATATTAGAGGAAAATATGTACCATTACCTGTAGCATTTATTTTTTCTATTGCAAGCAATTCAGTTCTACAATTTTAGTTATTTTTAATTGTACAATTAAATTGTTATTGACTACAGGATCATTTTTATGGTCATAATGAAAATTATATAGAAACATAAGTAAAATCCATGCATTTCTGAGTCCTAAATAAATATTTTTTAAAATTTTAATATATTTTTCTTTGAACATGTGGCCTCTGCCTGCATGCACATATAGACTGTTAGTATTGATTTACATAGAGTTAAATATACCTATTAGTCTAAAGATAAATCTTAGGTGTAAATAAATTTTGGAGGAAATGTGTTTGTGTTATCGTAAGTTCGAAACTATTTTTACTAGAAAAAAAACAATATTGGAACAAAATAAATCATGTTAAGAAGGTGTCTAATTTACTAGAAAAAAATTTCAAAACTGCTGAAAGCAAATCTATGTTCTCTGCTTTGTATTGAATTTATTACCATATAATCCTTGGCTTAGGCTTCAGAATCTCCCCATGAAAATTCTCTGTTTTAAGTTGACTGTTACTCATGTTAGACCCATAATTTTCTTTTTGTTTGTTTAATAGTTTTTGTCTTGTTTTGTTTTTGTTTTGAGACAGATCTTGCTCTATAGCCTAGGCTGGAGTGCAATGGTGCTATCTTGGCTCACTGCAACCTTGGCCTGTCAGTTTCAAGCAATTCTTCTACCTCAGCCTCCCAGGTAGCTGGGATTACAGGTGCCTGCCACCATGCCTAGCTAATTTTTGTGTTTTTAGTAGAGACAGGGTTGGTCAGGTTGGTCTCAAACTACTGACCTCAGGTGATTCACCCACCTTGGCCTCCCAAAGTGCTGGGATCACAGGCGTGAGCCACCGTGCCCAGCCTGCATAATAGTTTATGAAGTATTCATTATGTGAGCTAGTCTGTAATTATAAGAATAATTTTTAAAAAAATTTCATTGTTCCATAATTTAATGGGGTACAAGTGATACTTGGTTAGATGAGTAAGTTCTTTAGTGGTGATTTGTGAGATCCCGACGGACCCATCAGCTGAGCAGTATACACTGTACCATATATGTTGTCTTCTATCCCTCCTTTTTCCCTCTCTTCCTGCCAAGTCCCCAAAGTCTATTTATCATTCTTATGCCTTTGTGTCCTCATAGCTTACCTCCCACATATCAGCGAGGACATACACTGTTTGGTTTTCCATTCCTCAGTTACTTCACTTAGAATAATAGTCTCCAATCTCATCCAGGTCATTGCAAATGCTGTTAATTCATTCCTTTTTGTGGTTGAGTAGTATCCCAACATACACACACACACACACACACACACACACACACACACACACACACACACACATATATACACATGCATATACACACCACACCTTAGCTACTTGTTGATTAATGGGCTTTTTGTTTGGTTCCACGATTTTGAAGTTGTGAATTGTATTCCTAGAAACATGAATGTTTAAGTATATTTTTCATATAATCAGTGTTTGGGTTTATTTTGGGGTTCTCTGTTTCATTGTTCTATGTTTCAAATAATGACTTCTTTTCCTGTGGGTAGATACCCAGTGGTGGGATTAAATGGTAGTTCTACTTTTAGTTCTTTAAGGAATCTCTACACTCTTTTCTATAGTGGCTGTACTAGTTTACAACCCCACCAGGAGTGTAGAAGTGTTTCCTGATTGTCGCATCCACACCAACATCTACAGTTTATTGATCTTTTGATTATGGCCATTCTTGCAGGAATAAGGTGGTATTGCATTGTGGTTTTGATTTGCATTTCCCTGATCATTAGTGATGTTGAACTTTTTAAAATATATGTTTGTTGGTGATTTGTATATCTTCTTTTGAGAATTGTCTAATCAAGAGCCCACTTTTTTATGGGATTTTCTTGTTTCTTACTGAGTTGTTTGAGTTCATTGTAGATTCTGGATATTAGTCCTTTGTCATATGTATAGATTGTTAAGATTTTCTCCCATACTGTGAGTTGTCTGTTTGCTCTGCTGACTGTTCCTTTTGCCATGAAAATCTCTTTAATTTAATTAGGTCTTAGGTATTTATCTTTGTTTTTACTGCATTTGCTTTTGGGTTTTTGTAATGAAATTTTTCCCTAGCCATTGCCTAGAAGGGTTTTTCCAATGTTGTCTTCCAAAATTTATACAGTTTCAGGTCTTAGATTGAAGTTCTTAATTCATCTTAAGTTGATTTTTGGATAAGGTGAGGGATGAGGATCCAGTTTTATTCTCCTACATGTGGCTAACCAATTATTCCAGCACCATTTGTTGAAAAGGGTGTTCTTTCCCCACTTTATGTTTTTGTTTGCTTTGTTGAAGATCAGTTGGCTGTAACTATTTGGGTTTATTTCTGGGTTCTCTGTTCCATTGGTCTATGTGCCTATTTTTATACCAGTACTATGCTGTTTTGGTGACTATGACTTTATAGTATAGTTTGAAATCAGGTAGTGTGGTGCCTCCAGAATTTTTCTTTTTGTTTAGCCTTTCTCTGGCTGTGTGGGTTCCATATGAATGTTAGAATTGTTTTTTCTAACTCTGTTTTTCTAACTCACTATCTTCAGAATGTTGGTGGTATTTTGATGGGGATTGTGTTGAATTTGCAGATTCCTTTTGGCAGTATGGTCATTTTCACAATATTGATTCTACTTATCCATGAGCATGGGATGTGTTTCCATGTGTCTCATCTGTGATTTCTTTCAACAGTGTTTTGTGGTTTTCCTTGTAGAATTCTTTCGAGTCCTTCATTAGGTATGTTCCTAAGTATTTTATTTTTGTTGAGCTATTGTAAAAGGGGTTGAGTTCATGATTTAATTCTGTTTGGTTGCTGTTGGTGAATAAAAGGGTTACTTATTTGTGTAGGTTAATCTTGTATCCAGAAACCTTGCTGAATTCTTTTATCGGTTCTAGGAGCTTTCTGGAGGAGTCCTTAGGGTTTTCAAGGTAAATGATTATATTATCAGCAAACAGGGACAGTTTGACCTTTTGTTTACTGATTTGAATACCCTTTATTTCTTGTCTTATTGCTCAGGCTAGGACTTCCAGGATTGTGTTGAAAAGGAGTAGTGAGAGTGGGCATCCTTCTCTTGTTGCTGTTCTCAGAGGGAATGCCTTCAACTTTTCCCCATTCAGTATTATGTTGGCTGTGGGTTTGTCATAGATAGCTTTTATTATGTTAAGCTGTGTCCCTTGCATGCCAACTTTGCTGAGAGTTTTAATATTAAAGGGATGCTGGATTTTGTCAAATGCTTTTTCTGAATCTATTGAGATGATCATGTGATTTTTGTTTTAAATTCTATTTATGTGGTGTATCACATTACTTTTCACCTGTGTATGTTAAACCATCCCTGCATCCCTGGTATGTAATCCACTTGAACACAGTGAATTATCTTTTTGACATGTTGTTGGATTTAATTAGCTAATGTTTTGCTAAGGATTTTAACATCAATGTTTATCAAAGATATTGGTCTGTAGTTTTCTTTTTTGGTTGTGTCTTTTCCTGGTTTTGGTATTAGGGTGATGCTGGCTTCATAGAATGAATTGGAGAGATTTCCTTCTTTCTGTATCTTATGGAATAGTGTCAAAAGTATTGGTACCAATTCTTTGAATATCTGGTAGAATTCTTTTGTGAACCCGTCTGGTCCTGGACTTATTTTTTGTTGGTGGTTTTTAAATTACCATTTTCATCTCACTACTTGTTATTGGTCTGTTCAGGGTATGTAATTCTTCCTGATTTAAGCTAGAAGAGTTGTATTTTTCCAGGAATTTAAGTATCTCTTCTAGGTTTTCTAGTTTTTTGTAAAGGTGTTTATACTAGCCTTGAATGATTTTTTGTGTTTCAGTGGTGTCAGTTATAATATCTCCTGTTTCATTTCTTAGTGAGGTTATTTGGATTTTCTCCTTTTTTGTATTTGTTAATCTTGCTAATGGTCTATCAATTTTATTTATTTTTCCTAAGGAGAAGCTTTTTGTTTCATTTACCTTTTGTATTTTTTTTTTATTTCAATTTCATTTAATTCTTTTCTGATCTTGGTTATTTCCGTTTTTTCTGCTGGGTTTGGGTTTGGTTTGTTCTTGTTTCTCATTTCTCTAGTTTCTTGAGGTATGACCTTAGATTGTCTGTTTCTGCTCTTTCAGACTTTCTGATGTAGGCATTTAGGACTATGAACTTTCCTTTTAGCACCACCTTTCCTGTATCCCAGAGGTTTTGATAGGTTGTGCCATTATTGTCATTCAGTTAGAAAAATTTTTAATTTCCATATTGATTTTGTTTTTGCCCCAATGCTCATTCAGGAGCAGGTTACTGAATTTCCATGTTTTTGCATGGTTTTGAAAGTTTCTTTGCGTGTTGATTTCCAGTTTTATTCCACAGCAGTCTGAGAGAGTGCTTGAAATAATTTTGATTTTCTTAAATTTATTGAGACTTGTTTTATGACCTACCATATGATCTATCTTGGAGAAAGTTCCATGTGCTGTTGAGCAGAATGTGTGTTCCCTGGTTGTTGGATGAAATGTTTTGTGTATATCTGTTAAGTCCAGTTTTTCCAGGGCATAGTTGAATCCATTGTTTCTTTGTTGATTTTCTGTCTTGATGACCCGTGTAGTGCTGTCAGTGGAGTATTGAAGTCTCCCACTATTATGATCTTGGTGTCTATCTCATTTCTTTCGCCTATAAGTAATTGTTTTATACATTTTGGAGCTCCAGTGTGATGTTTATATATTTAGGATTGCATATATGTTTAGGATTGTGATGTTTTCCTGTTGGATCAGGCCATTTACCATTATATAATGTCCTTCTTTGTCTCTTTTAACCACAGTTGCTTTAAAGTTTGTTTTGTGTGATATAAGCTTATCTACCCCTGCTTACATTTGGTGTCCATCTGCATGAAATGCCTTTTTACACATCTTTACTTTATTTGAGTCTTTATGTTAGGTGAGTCTCCTGAAGATGGCAGATAGTTGGTGAGTTCTTATCCATTCTGCAGTTCTGTGTCTTTTAAGTGGAGCATTTAGGCCATTTACATTCAATGTTAGTATTGAAATGTGAGGTACCATTGCATTCATCATGATCTTTGTTGCCTGCATACTTTGGTTAGGTTTTTTGTTGTTGTTCGTTTTTTTGCTGTTGTTGTTTGGGGATGGAGTCTTGCTCTGTCACCCATGGTGGAGTGCAGTGGCTCGATCTTGACTCACTGCAATATCTGTCTTCCAGGTTCAAGTGATTCTCCTGCCTCAGCCTCCTGAGTAGCTGGTACTACAGGTGTCCACCCCTACACCTGGCTAATTTTTGTGTATTTAGTAGAGACAGGGTTTCACCATATCAGACAGGGTGGTCTCGAACTCCTGACCTTGTGATCCACCCACCTTGGCCTCCCAAAGTGTTTACTGGGATTACAGGCGTGAGCCACTGCATCTGGTATCTTTTTTTAACTTGTATTTTTATTTTATAAGTCTTGTTTGACTTATGCTTTAAAGAGTTTCTGGGCCAGGCATGGTGGCTCACTCCTATAATGCCAGCACTTTGGGAGGCTAAGGCGGGTGGATCACCTGAGGTCAGGAGTTTGAGACCAGCCTGATCAACATATAGTTACTCCCTCTCTATTAAAAATAAAACTGTTTCTTTCCTTCATATATGATGCTTAGTTTCACTGGATGCAAAGTTCTTGGCACATAATTGTTTTGTTTGAGGAGGCTGAAGATGGGGCTCCAATCACTTCTAGTTTGTATGGTTTCTCCTGAGAAGTCTGCTGTTAATCTGGTAGGTTTTCCTTTATAAGTTACCTGGTGCTTCTGTCTCACAACTCTTAAGATTCTTTCCTTTGTCTTTACTTTGGATAAGCGATGACAGTGTGCTTAAGCGAAGATCTTTTTGCAATGAATTTTCCAGGTGTTCTTTGTGCTTCTTGTATTTCTTGTCTAGGTCCCTAGCAAGGCCAGAGAAGTTTGCCTTGATTATTCCCTCAAATATGTTTTCCTTGCTTTTCGAATTGTCTTCTTCCTCAGGAACACCAATTATTCTTGGGTTTGGTCATTTAACATAATTCCAGACTTCTTGGAAGCTTTGTTCATATTTTCTTATTCTTTTTTCTTTGTCTTTGTTGGATTTAGTTAATTCAAATATCTTGTCTTTGAGCTCTGAATTTCTTTCTTCCATTTGGTAACTTGTACTGCTGAGCCTTTCCAGAGCATTTTGTATTTCTAAAAGTCTGTGCAAAGTTTCTTGTATTTTTGATTGTTTTTTTTCTTTAAGCTATATATTTTGTTGAATATTTCTTCCTTCACTTGTATGATTTTTTTTTTTTAAATTTTGTTACACTGGGCTTCACTTTTCTCTTGTCCCTCCCTGATTAGCCTAAGAACTAACCTCCTGAATTCTTTTCTTAGATAAATCAGGGATTTCTTCTTGGTTTTGATTCATTGCTGGTGAACTAGTGTGATTTTGGTGGGGGGGGGAGGGATTGTTGACAAACCTCCTTTTGTCATATGACCTGGTTTGCTTTTCTGGTTCCTTTTCATTTGGGTAGGCTCTTTCAGCGGGAAGGTCTAGGGCTGAAAACTGTTGTTCAGATTTTTTTTATCCCACAGGATGTTCCCTTGATGTAGTACTCTCCCCCTTTTCCTGTGGATGTGGTTTACTGTGAGCTGAACTGCAGTGATTGGTTGTCTCTCTTCTGGGTCTAGCCACCCAGTGAGTCTTCCCAGCTCCAGGCTGATACTTGGGGTTGTCTGCACAAAGTCCTGTGATGTGAACCATTTATGGGTCTCTCAGCCATGGATACCTGTGCCTGTTTTGGTGGAGGTGGCTAAGGGTGTAATGGATTCCATGGGTGTCCTTAGCTTTGGTGATTTAATGCTTTATTTTTGTACTGGTAGACCTCCTGTCAGGAGATAGCACTTTCCAGGAAGCATCAGCTGTAGTAGTGTTGAAAAGGACCAGCAGTGGGTGGGGCCCTAAGACTCCCAAGATTATATGTCCTTTGTCTTCCGCTACCATGGTGTGTAGGGAAGGACCATTGGGTGCAGGAGGTGCTAGGTGTGTCTGAGTTCAGAGTCTCCTTGGGTGGTTGTTGCTGCAGCTGCTGTGGTGGATGGGGGTGAGATTCCCAGGTCACCGGAGTTGTGAAACTAGGAGGATTATGGCTGTCTCTGCTGAGTCATGCAGGGTGTCAGGGAAGTGGGGGAAGCCTGGCAGTCACAGGACTCACTCAGCTTCCATGCAAACCAAAGGGCTGGTCTCACTCTCACTGTGCCCTTCATAACAGCCCTGAGTCTGTTTCCAGGTGGAGGGCGAGTTGGGCTTGAAAATTTCCCCAGGTTTTCTGTCTCCCAGCTGCGGGAAAAAAAAGGACTTAAGTTCTTCCATGCCTGTGAAGTCTTCAAGCCAGATTCATGCCTTCCCCAGAGTTCTGGTCAGAAGGCTTCTTGCCCCATTCAAATTGTTACAAAGTTCAGCTAGGGAAGCCCTTCTCCCCTTGAAAGTTTTACCCCCTGCTCCTCTATCCTCCCCTCGATGGATCCCTGTGGTGCCAGGCAGGAATGGACTCCTTGGTGATTCAGCGAGCTCCCAGGGCCTTCCTGTTGCCTCCTGCGCCCCTGTATTTCACTCAGCTTGGCTCTCTAACTTGATGCAGCTCCAGGTAGTTAGAAACTTCTCCCACAAACAGACTTTCAGTTTCTCCAGTGGGGTTGTGTGTTTAGGAGAGGAAGGCCTCCCTTTCCCATTTCTGCAGTTGTGGCACTCTCAGTATTTGGGGTGTCTCCAGGGTCCTTCAGGAGCAGTCTGCTTCCTTCAGAAGGTCTGTTCTAATGCCTTTAATGACACCTTCTCAAGATGAAGGTGGTGATTTGTTCAGATAATCTCTCCTGAGAAGGAATCAGAGAAGAGAGGAAAAAATGGTTGATTGTCAGATAAGTGTGTCCCAGGTCAAAACTGTGTCCACATTTTCTTCTAGAATGTTATGTATTTAGAATTGCAATCATTTACATTTCTACTTCTGATGCTTTTGCCTAACAAGATTATTTCAACTACCTTTTCTCTTTTCTTCTCATGACAGTGAAAGGATTTCATTAAAATAATTCACCCCTATATATCAGAGCCTTATATTTATTCTCTCCATCCAGGCTTCTTACATATCACAACTAATACTCACCTTGAATTTATACCCAAAAATATTGAAAGTATTCCATTTGTTGACAGGTCAGCCTGGGAAGGTGGGGATATAAAACATTCTTATTGGGAATGGTGCTGGGTCCTCAGTTATCAGTGAGGGAGAAAACCGCACCTTTTAGGTTCCATCAGAATGCTCCATGAACTCTATGAAGAACATAATATTTAAATGCACACTTAAAAAGAATGGAATGGCCGGGCGCGGTGGCTCAAGCCTGTAATCCCAGCACTTTGGGAGGCCGAGACGGGCGGATCACGAGGTCAGGAGATCGAGACCATCTTGGCTAACACAGTGAAACCCCGTCTCTACTAAAAAATACAAAAAAATAGCCGGGCGAGGTGGCGGGCGCCTGTAGTCCCAGCGACTTGGGAGGCGGAGGCAGGAGAATGGCGCAAACCCGGGAGGCGGAGCTTGCAATGAGCTGAGATCCGGCCACTGCACTCCAGCCTGGGCGACAGCGCGAGACTCCCTCTCAAAAAAATAAAAAAAAATAAAAAAATAAAAAAAATAAAAAAATAAAAATAAAAAGAATGGAATTAGTAGCCTGGAATAATTTAGAAAGATATGAAAGGGAATGAATTCAAATAAATTTGCCTTCTAGAATGCTAAAGAGAGAGTATTTAAATACACTATTAGAAATTACAAAACATGGGCAACATATGTGGCTTGAACTTTACATAAAACACTTTTTCATGATTAGATTCAGATTATAATTTATGGTTTTTGGGTCAGTAGTCTCACAGATGTTTTGTTGCATCTGCCTATATGTATCAGCACCTGATACCAATCTGTCCCATTAATTTTATTCACTTGGTTAACGTGTTTTGTGAATAAATTCTTCACTACAATGTTTCTTTTGAAAATCTGTATTATTAGTAGGTATTTTGGAGAGTTAACTAATGTGCATAAACAATCACATTTAATCTGAAAGCTCCCCTGTCATGCCAGGTGTCAGATTCCAGTCTAATTTGAGGTCTAACAGGAGTGGTGGGTAAGTGGTGGGTTGCTGGAAAAACAATCAAGGAACTGTGGGAAGTTTTGAGATGGCTTTTTTTCTTTCTAGGCACAAGCCTAAGCATGAGCCCTGTGTACAGGGTGAGCAGTTTTACTCTCCCTCTCCCTCCTGTCCACCTGTCTCTGTACTCCTTACACTCAATAGTGGCTCAGAGCCAAGTATGAGCTTACACGGCCAGGTTACATAATGAGCAGAATTGTGCACCTGCACTCCAAACTAACTGAGTCATGCTGAACCAGATGTTTACCATGGCCTATTCTTGACCACAGAACATCCGTTTTTCTTATACTCTTTCTCTTAATGATTTCTCTTTGTTTATACCTTGCTTTGGAAAATGAAAGCTGTCATCTTTGTTTACTGGTCATATACACTGGGATAAAACCCAGGTTCTATCACCTACTAGATGTTTTACAAAGTATTTTTCTTAAGCTAGAAACATTGACATCATTGGTGAGTTTGTTAGCAATACCGTAACTCAGGTCTCATCCCAGATCTCTTGAATTAGAATACGTATTTTAATAAAATCTCCAGTTTATTGATGTATGCATTAAAATTTGAGAGGAACCTTCTAACTTACTGTAACTTCTCCATATGAGAACAGGACACAACTTACTCTGTATAATGTATATATGGAATTCAAAACTGTATATGCTTGTGTTTATGCCATAAATTTTATGCTGTATCATTCAGAAAACGATAGTACCTACACTGGTTTTGTGGATCTTGTTTCATTCTCTTTCCTCAGAATGAAGGAATGCATTAGAGAATCTTTCTCTATTGAACAATATTTTACTGGATAATGCCAGTCTCTTAAGTAAAACAGAGCCAGTTCTCTTAACTCTCAAACACTTAGAGTAAAATTAACAATTCTGCCTATGGCCACTTGCTAAGTATGTGTGGGTGTTTATTTTAGGAGATTTATTTTAGGAGATGTTAACTTTCAAGGCTGTGGCCATAGAATTCTCTCAGGAGGTATGGAAATGTCTGAATACTGCTAAGTGAAATTTGTAGAGATGTAATGTTAGAGAACCATCGAAAACTGGTCTCTCTGTGACAATAAAATTTCCCCAGATTTTCTAATATACCCTAAGGCTTCTGTTTTCTCCCTTTGTAGAATAATTTTGGGAGTTTTTCCTCTGCATAAATTATTTTTAGATCAACACTTTTAAGGAAAACTTGAAGGTTTATTGGAATAAAAAAGAAAATCTTCAAGATGTTTTAACAGGAACCTTCCCCTTTCTTGAGCTAATCTGTATTCCTCGCTCTAGATTAATAGTAATTCTAGAAATTCAGTGGCATTAAATATTCTTGCCCAAATATTAAAATTCAATATCCAGCACCAATTTTAAATTCAATAATGTTGGATAGTAGAGCTAAGGACCTAGAAATGTAAAATATGTTCTAAATATTCTAAAGTTTCTATCAGAAAACAGTATTTTGGAATTAAATTTTTAGAATCTTTCATAACAATTTCTCCTCTCTACTGAACATGGTACAAGGTTGGTAACTGTAGAATCTCAGTAAGTTATGTTACTTTTTTCTAACAAAACAGGCCTTGCTTTCTCTAAACCTGATCTGATCTCCTGTCTTGAGCAAATAAAAGAGCCGTGCAATGTGAAGAGACATGAGACAGTAGTCAAATACGCAGACAAGTAAGCATGAATGAAGCAGATAACACAGACGAGAGGTACAAAGGTCAAAAAGAATTGCAGACCTTAAAATGTGGTATGGGATGCTCTGCTTCAATGGAAAGATTTCCTAAAAAGCCATTTTTTATTCCTTAGCTTTTATATAGGAGCATCTTTTGTCCCATACCGTTAAATTCTCTATGGACTCTACTTGCTATTTAGTGATTTTTCCTTGAAGGTACCGTGAGAGCTAAAGTCCTCTTTATGGTTTATACTGCATGATATGCCTACTCTTCCATTGCTTCAAGGTGAATGTAAGAATATCTCTGAGCATTTTGAGGAACTGCATGTTAGATTGTTTCTGAAGTTTTCTTTTTCCATCATATCTGAAATGTGTGAGAGCAGTGATGACATTAAGATTTGTTTCAGAAATCTCAGGAACATCAATGACAGATGTTACTTGCTATTTCTTTCTCTTCTTTTTTCTTTTCTTTTCTTTACTCTTCTTCTCTTTCTTTCTTTCTTTTCTTTTTTTTTTTTTTGGAGGCAGAGTTTTGCTCTTTTTGCCCAGGCTGGAGTACAATGGCTTGATCTCAGCTCACCGCCATCTTCTCCTCCTGGGTTCAAGCGATTCTCCTGTGGATTCAAGAGATTCTCCTGCTTCCATCTCCGGAATAGCTGGGATTACAGGCATGTGCCACCACCACCAACTAATTTTGTATTTTCGGTAGAGATGGTGTTTCCCTATGTTGGTCAGGCTGGTCTAGAATTCCCGCACTTAGGTGATCCTCCCACCTTGGCATCTAAAAGTGCTGGGATGACAGGAATGAGCCACCATGCCCACTTTCCATTTTTTCTTTTTGATATTAGTAATTTTTAACAGATTTGAAGTGATAGCTCATCATTGTTTTCATTTGCAGTTGCCTATTTGTAGGTGACATTAGGTATCATTTTCATATAATAAACTATTTTTCTTTGAGTAGGTGCCAAATGATGAGGTTTCTGAATCAAATGGTAGTTTTATATTTAGTTATTTGAGATTGAGCATTTTTTCATATGCGTGTTGGCTATTTGTATGTCTTCACTGAAAAATGCTTAGTAGTATTATTTGCTCATTTTCAATAGGATTTCTTATTATGATATTTTTGAATTGTTTGAGTTATTTGTAAATTCTCAATATTAGTTTCATGTTGGCCCATAGTTTGCAAATACACTCTTTTTATTCTGTAGGTTGCCTATTTACCCTGTTGATTTTTTTTTTTTTTTTGCTATGCAAAAATTCATTTGTTTGAGTCCCATTTGTCCATTTTTTAATAATAATATAATAATAATAGTTTTCTTTGTTGTGTCCTTGGCTAGTTTTGGTATCAGGGTGATACTGACCTCAGAGTGACTTGGGAAGAATTTCATTATCCTCAATTTTTGGGAAGAGTTTAAGGAGGATTATTATTCTTTTTATATTTGGTAGAATTTAGCTGTGCATTTTTCTAGTCCTGAGCTTTTCTTTGTTGAGATATTTTTTATTACTGACTCAATCATGCTACTCATCATTGGTTTGTTCAGGCACTGTATTTCTTCCTGGCTCTATCTTGGGAGGTTGTATGTTTTCATGAATTTATTCATTCTTTTTAGGTTTTCAGGTTTATTAGTGTCTAGTTGTTTATAATAGTTTCTAGTGATCTTTTGTATTACTGTTGTATCCACTGTAATGTCTCCTTTATATCTGATTTTATTTAGATTTCTATTCTGTTTGTGGTTAATCTACCTAGCAATTTACCCTTTTCATCTTTTTGGAAAACCAACTCTTTATTCTCTTGATCATTTTTATTGTTTTTCATCTTTATTTCATTTGGTTCTGTTCTGATTTTTGTTATTTTTTCTTCTAACTTGGAATTTTGTTTGTTATTAATTTTCTAGTTCCTTGAAGTGTGTGTGATGTCAGGTGCTTAATATGTAAGCTTCCTACTTTTTTGATGCAGGTATTTAGGCTGTAAACTGCCTTTTTAGTGTATATTTTCTTTATCTCACAGGTTTTATTATATTGTGTTTCTCTTTCTATCTTTTTTCCCATGTATTTTTAATTTTTATCTTAATTTTCTTTTTGAGATGGGTTTTTATCTGTTATGCATGTTGGAGAGCAGTAGAACAATGTTGGCTCACTGCAACCTCCACATTCCAGGCACAAGCCATCTTTTTATCTCAACCTGCTGAGTGGCTAGGACCACAGGTGCGCATCATTACACCTAGCTTTTTTTTAAATATTTTTTGTAGAGATACAGTTTTGGCATGTTGCCCAGGCTAGTGTCAAAGTACTGACCTCAGCTGATTCACTTGCCTCAGCCTCCCAAAGTGCTGGGATTACAGAGGTGAGCCACCACCCTTGGCTGGCCATCTTAATTACTTCATTTATGGTGACTGTTAGGAGCATATTGCTTTAATTCTTTGTAAATTTATAGTTTCTGAAATTTCTCTTGATATTGATTTGTAGTTTTATTCTACCGTGGTCTTAGTAAGTAGTTGATATAATTTTGGTTTTTGGGGGTACTTCGTTGATTTGCCAACTTTCCTATCTCAATGGTTTCTCTACTGCCATGAGGAGAATGTTGAATTTCCCCATTCTTCTTGTGTGACTGTCTATCTCTTTTTATAGGTTTAATAATATTTCTTTTTAAAATCTGGGTGCTTTGATGTTGGGCGCATATATATTTAGAATTGTTATATCTTCTTGCTCAAATAATTTCTTTACTATTGGATGATGACCTTCTTTATCCTTGTTGTTACCACTTTTTATTTACTCTGTTTTATTTGATATAAGTATAGATACTCCTGTTTGCTTTTAGTTTCTGTTTGTATTAATATCTTCCCCCCTTTACTTTTAATTTATATGTGTTTTACAAGTAAGGTGGATTCTTGTAGGCGACATAGAGTTGGATCATTTTTTTCTTATTCATTTCGTGAATCTATACATTTCAATGAATAATTTTTATATTCAAGGTTCATATTAATACGTAAGTTATTGTTGCTGTCATAATATTAAATATTTTCTTGTCTTTTTTTCTTTTTATCTATCTTTGTGGTTTAACAAATTTCTGTCATGTTGTGATTTGATTTATTTTTTCTCTTTTGTTTTATAATACTTGTTAGCTTTATGCTTTTATATTTTTTAATGATGATGAATATCAGTCTTTTGTTATTATATTAGAAATCCCTGGAACATCTTTTGCAGGACCAATCTATTGGTAGTTAGTTTCGCCAGCACTCATATCTAACAACTCCTTCCTCTTGCATTTTCCTTACAGCTCTTTCTCTTCAAACTTCTTTAACATGTCTTAGCTTAGTTCTACTTGATTTTCTGAAAGAAGAAGCTACTCTGGATAAGGTGGAGGATAGTTAAGGGCTGTTTTAGTAAGTGCTGTTTTTATGAGCCTCTGCACCAACCCACGGATGCGTAGTGTGACACAGCATCCAACAAGAATAAGTACACCCATTACGGCTGCGAGGGAAGTAAGAATTGAGGCTATTATTCTTTTCCATTTACCGAACCACATTTCTAGCCATCCTGTAAAGGGGTCATTTACCCCTGAGTTGTTGGCTAACCTATTGGACAGAGCAGTCAGACCTTGCAATGCCTTTGTTATACTTTCATTAGGGGCAGTGTTGTTTGGGATGAAGGTAAAACATTGAGTTTTAATTATGACACAAACTCCTCTTTTTTCTGCTAATACCATGTCAGGGCTATCCTATTTTTCCCAAGTCATCTGGCTAGTAGCCCCTAATTCCTCAGCTATTCCTTTATCAGCATCTCCAGTGTAGTTAATAGATTGATGTTGGTTGTAGTAGATGTAGTTTACCCAATTTACATTTTATTAATTGTCACCCACCAAAATATTGACTCAAATCCTGGAGCTATTTGATTTTGAGCTTTAAATTGATGTGGTATTCCTTATAGGACTCTAATTGTGTCTAAATAGACGTGAGAGTCAAAAGACCTGTAAGGGGCTGCTTTTGCTTTACGATGTCTTATTTTTCCTTTCTCTGGTTGATGAAATGCCAGGGCGAAAGGGATAGCCAATTAGACTAAAGCATAAGTGCCACTTTAATTACTCAGCAGAGTGTTCAGTAAAGGTCCATCATAATACCACTACACATCCGCTCGGGGATGAATAAGGGCTGACCAATTGGTAAGCTTTTGAAAATTTTTAAGCTTACTGCATTCCTTCAGGTCTCCAAGGAACTCTAACTTCTCTACCTGTCATGAAAGACACGAAGTGAACTTAGTGTTTGGAGACAGAAACTGGATTGCCCTCAGGAGCTGACCTGCAGGGTGTCGAACTTCAGGATATAGATGAGAGAGAGCTTGACACAACTTGTTACCCCAGGCTGTAGAATCCTGGAAAAGAGCTACCATGCAGCCCATGCCCAGTCAACTGGAGGACCACCCTAGTGGAAAGGGGACAATCTGGGCCTCCAGCCTGCCATGCGCACAAGCATAACAATTGCCTTTGTTTAACCTGCTGACAGAATATTTAATATGGCATTTACATCTTTATACCCTGTTTCAATGGCTGTGGTTTGCCTTAGGCCTCCTATTTTTACTACTGAAACCTTGCTTTTGTCATTTAGCATGAGGTGAGTCATAGTTTGATTTCGTAGGTTTGGTAAAGGGGCAGCTGTAGGAGGTGGAGGTGGGAGAACAAAGCACACCTTAAAGAAGCCTATAGGATCCTTTCCAGTGACCTCTGCTCCTTAGCCATAGAAGTGCTCTAAAGTGAGGTTAGAGTTGCTAGTGGTAGGAATAGTAATGGATATAAGCATTGGGTAAGGGAAGAAAAGGAAAAGATAGATAAACTAAGCTTTCCTTAGCTTTAATTTGGTAGGGCTTGATCCAGGAACAATGGGCCATGATTCTGATGATAATGGCACTTGCTTGACTCGGGTGAGATGTGTCCATCCCTTTCTGCCGTATGAACAGCAGTCTCAGTGGTTAGCAGCACAAGGTAGGGTCCTTCCCAGGCTGGCTTGAGTTTGCCTTCTTTCCACCCTTTGATGAGAACGTGATCCCCACGTCATTGCTGATGTACTGGAAATTCCAAAGTCGGCACTTGTGCTAAAAGGCCTCTTGTTTTAAAAGAAGAGAAGATGGAGGATAAACCAAGTATGCAATTTCTAAGAAATTGATCTTTTGTTTTAAATTTGGGGACATCAACTGTGTCCTCAGTGCCTTCTTGCTGAGAAATTTTCTTTAGCACCTACTTTTGTTAGTTTTTAGACCAAAGAAAGCCAAACATCATTTTATATTAAACAGTGCTTTCTGCATGATTTTTATACCAGATAAGCTAAATTTCACCTTTATTTTGGTGTGTTATTAATGTTAAACTTAATTGTAATAAAAATTGGTGACATATTTATCCAATTTTGTCCGACCATAAGGTAAGATTTTTATAGACTCTTTGTGACATTTTATAATTTTTGTTAAAGAGCAGATTAGTGCTTTAAGAAAAACATGTTGTGCTTTTATTTTAATATCCAGTTCACAGAAAAATTGGATGATACCTCTTTAACTTTAGTCAATATGTTTACACACAGAATTTTCTTTACAATTAGTTGCAAAACTTGCTTAGACCCTTAAAACAAAATATGTTTTTAACCTTTTAATGTAGGTAAAAATCCACATTCTTATGCCTCCTTATAATCTTTTTACCAAAAGTGTATTTTACTTTTCTTACACACCTTGCACATAAACTGTTTTCTCAATAGTTTTACATTCAGGAGGCCTAATTACTTTTAAGTTATACAAAATTTCTTGCATAAATTCCCTTTTATAACTTTTTTTTTGCAACTTTCACAGGCAATTCTTTGACGTGCGTAAACTTTCTGACTTGTTGCAAACATCCCTTTCTTTAAACAACGAGTTAATTTAGGACTAAAATTTACCATCTAAGATTCTTTTTACATAAATTCCCCCCCTCCTTTTTAAGATGATAACCATTCTTTTCCAAAGTGAACTTTCTTCATGTCTGTGGACTAGACTGCCTAAGGCCACAAGATTAGCAGTTAGGATAATACATGTTACACTGTAAACTTTTAGCAAAGTTTGCTTTTGTTGAAAACCTTGTAAGTTTGGGATTTCAATTATTCTTTGCTATTGATAAGACCTCGTTCAGTTCATATTAACTTAGAAATAGTATAGATGGCTCCTTCTTGATTCTGTAAGTACTTTAAGGCTTGGCTGAGTGCAAACAGCTCACACAATTGAGCAGACCAGTTATTAGGCAATTTTCCTAACTCTACTTCTACAAGAGTTTCCTTATCCCTTACTAAATGCCCATTGTATCTTTTTCCCTCAATCACCAGGGAGGAATCATCTATCATTCTGTCCCCATGGGAGTTCCTTCTAGGTCTGGTCTGACCTTTGTACAGTAATTAATAAGATTTAGATTCCCTGTTAGGAAACCTGCTAGGTTAAGGGAATTTTCAGTGGTTAATGTCCAAACATCTTTTTCTAACAGAATAGCTTCATACTTTAAGGTTCTTGAGTCAGTAAGCTACATTTTTGCTTATTATTATTTTTTTTTTACTTAGGATAGTTCTGACCTGATGAGGTGTGCTCACAATGATGTTTCCTCTAGTGGTCTACTTTCTTTTGTTAGCAAAGCAGTTGCCGCTACAGATTGAATGCATTTGGGCTATCTGCTGGTTACTGGGTTAAGGATTTTTCATTAGGAAGCCTATCGTTTGTCAGTGACCTCAGTGCTTTCAGCTTACACCCTTGTTTACACTGACAACAAGGTGGTATTGGAGTATTACAGGGTCACAGAGAAGACCTTCAATTATCAATTACAGGTTTTACATTTACCCTGACTTTTAAAGGAATAGGGTACTCTGTTTTTACTACTTCTATATCTCTTTTTCTCTCTCTCTCTCTCTTTGACTCTCTGTCTCTCTCTTTCTTTCTTTGTCTCTCTGTCTCTTCTCTCTCTTTCTCTGCCTCTCTTTTTTCTCTCTCTTTTTGACTCTCTGTCTCTTTCTCTCTTTTTCTCTCTTTCCCTCTGACTTCTCCCAGTTTCTCTTTACTCTCTGCTGCTCTTTCCCTGCCTCTGACAGCCATTTATGCTGTTGTTCACCCCTCTCCTTCCCCTTCCCCTAGGGGAAGGACCGGTGCGAGGGACTTGAGAAGAAAGGAAAGGGGAGTTCTGAAATTTTTCTTACTACTGGAGGTTTGCATGAGGTTCAACCCCCTGAAATTTGTGAAAGGCTCAACCCCTCAGACCAGGGTTTTCTTGCCTGTTCTGGAAAGATCAACCCCTCAAACCAGGGATGTCTTGCCTTGCCTGCCCCGGAAGTCTCAACCTCTCAAACCAGGATGTCTCACCTTGCCTGCCCCAGAAGCCTCAACCCCTCAAACCAGGGATGTCTTGGCTTGCCTGCTTCAGAAGGCTCAACCCCTCAAATCAGGGGGTGTCTTGCTGCCGTGGAAGGTTTACCTGCTTCCCCCTTTTCCCCCTCTGAAGTTCCCTTGCACACTTCCCACTCTGTTGTTCTCTCTGGCTTCTCCCCAAAGGGAGAATTTGGCCCATCTTAGCATTGGCATGCTGGTATAAATGCCACTGCAGGATCTACCCTAAGCCATGTGAGTTAGCTGCAGAATCACAGAGGGGACCCACTCATTCCGTCCAGCAGTAATACTTGTAACCATCCAGACAAACAACAACGCAAGTAGGGTTGTTTGTGATCATTCATGCACACACACATTTAGCACTCCAGAAAGTGACTACCAAGGAAGTACTTTACCGGCTCCCATAGTTCTCCTTCCTTGGTCTGTGCACAGTCGACACCATAGTGTATGAGGATCCTTTACCCTAGGTTGGCTGCCGGTTTCTTTCCATGTTGCTGAGAGCTTGGGTTATTCCTCGCACTGGGTGTGTACTAATTTCTCACCGCTGAGGCTGTCACAATGGGTCAGGGTGCACCTTCTCATGAGAGAGAACCAGAGGGGAATGTAATCCTGGACAAGCCCCCAAATTGTTATAAATAAAGTTTCAGTGCTGCAAGAGAAATAGCACTTGAATATAAAATTTTCTTTTTTCTTCCCAGCAAGGCAATTTACTTATATAGAAGGGTGTACCCTCACAGATGGAGCAATGGTCAGTGCACACCTGGACAAGGGAGGGGAAGGGATTCTTATTCTTGATGCACGTGACCCCTGCTGCTGTGTCATTCTTATATTGGCTAGGGTTAGATCGCACAGGCTAAACTAATCCCAAGTGGCTAATTTAAAGAGAGTGGTAGTGTGAGTGGTTTGGTGGGAAAAATGGTTATGTCAGAGCAGGAAATAAGAATGTGTCAGGCTGGGGAATGAGCAGGTAATTGGAATGAGTCAGGGTGGAGCAGGTGATTGAAAAAGGTTGCTTTACGAGGAAGTTAGGTTTAAAAGTAGAAGACAAAGAATTGAACATACTGACATATTGATTCTTTGAAGAGAAATTTAGAACTCATATATAACACAAATATGGCATCAAATTATACTTCTAGTAACTGTTAGAAAGCTCTTGTTTACCTACACTGACCATTTGTGAATAGTTTAATGGAACATGTTATTTTAAAACATATTTTCCAGGCCAGGTGCAGTTCCTCATGCCTCTAATCCCAGCAGTTTGTGAAGCAGAGGTGGGAGGATCACCTGAGGTCAGGAGTTCAATACCAGCCTGACCAACATGGAGAAATACCATCTCTATTAAAAATACAAAATCAGCCAGGTGTAGCGGCACATGCTTGTAGTCCCAGTAGAAGGCTGAGGCAGGAGAATCACTTGAACCTGGAAGGGGGAGATTTCAGTGAGCTGAGCTTGTGCCATTGCACTCCAGCCTGGGCAACAAGAGTGAAATTCCATCTCAAAAAAATAAAAACAAAACAAAACTGAATTGCTTAGTCATGTCTTCTGCTTATTTTGCTAATGAAATGTCTAACTTTTTACTGATTCATGTAAGCTTTTGGTATCCCCATTATGGCAATCATGTGTCCAAAATTATTTTACATATATCTCTATTCGGCTCCCAGTGTCCATCTTCAGTGCTTTTGAGAGAAAAAGTTTCTCCATTATGAAGATGTCTACTCTTTAAAGAGTTTAAGTACCAATTAGTAAAACACAATTAGAAAAGTGTAAATATTGTCTAATTGAATTTGATTTGTGGAAAATTAGTGTCTCACTTTTCCATTATTATTTAACCATGTATGGGAAGGCAGCCCATACATTCTTGTCTGAAAAGTCTCTTTTAAAAAAGGGAAAATATATTCTATCAAAGAGGGAACCAAATTTCAAGTGTGCACTACACTTTGCTGAATACATTGTGTTTTTTCAAGCTTAAACTTTTAAAAAGGTTACCAGTGTTCTCTCTGAAACACAGAGCTGCTCACATTACAGCCCTGCTCCAAAACATTTGATGGCTCATAACAGCCTATACAGCTGAGTCTCCATTGATGATTCTAAGCCCCCATTTATGTTTCTAAATCTCTTATCATCTCAACTCTACACAACACTCGCAAACTATATTATTTTGTCATTCTCCACTGCTTGTCCTGCCCGGTTCTCAAATAAGTCTCATATTTTTATACTTCAAGTCCTGTACTTAAACTGCTTTTTTGCATAAATGTACATTTCTCCTTTACTACATTCTCCTCCTCCACCTGAAAACCTGCACATTTGAGGATATCACCTTTTCTTTCCACTGCAAATTCTCACTTGCCGTTCTCCACTTGTTATTGCTGGTTATTAGGCAGTGGTGAATTTTAGAAATGGAACCAAATTATATCCATCTTTGCAGTGCTAGAGCCTGGTACCAGGTGTAGGTATAAAGAAATGGTTCCCAATGCAAGCTTGCTGATAGTGTTACTCAACAGATGAGAATAGAAAGGAGCCAGAACGCTCATCTACTAATTCAGATTGCTTTCCACTATTATTTTGCAGAAACTTTCCCAGTGTCATGAGAAAAATAACAATGACAATAATATTAGTAGTAAATACAGAAGAGAAGTCAGTTAAAATTGAGCTGGTAGCATGCATGACTTCAATTATTTATTTATTAGTAGTTTCAAAATAGTACTTATCCACAGATAGGAAGAAACAGGAAACAGACTCTCAAGTGCCTATCACAATGCAAGATTTGCCAACTTTATAACTTGTTCAGGCACCCTTATAAAAGAAGCGAGGCACACTGGCGATCCCATCTCAAACACACTCAAAGGAGATAGAAGGTCTTCCTCTTACTGTCCACCAGTACATGTGGCTCCTCCTGCTTAAAAAGCAAAACAAGAAAGAAATAATACCTCCCAGAGACTATCACACTTGATCTTGGACACATCTTTAGAATAGATTAGTAATCAAGTTAATTCAATTGTTTCCTTTACATGGCTCATATCACATGCTGTGAACCTTGTAGGATCACCCCAATGCAGATTCTGAGGCAAAACCTTGAGTTTTATGTTATGGAAAATAACAGTAACCTATAATAACATAAAACAACAATAGACCTGTTCTCAAGGCATTGGCCCTACCCAAAACAAAACCAAATTTCCCAAATATTTATGAGTTTACAGTTTCAAATCTCTTCAAAAGTAGGCTTTATATGAGTCCTTGAACAGGGCTCAGTACTTTCAGTGAGGTTAAAAGTGGGTGTTCACAAGGAAGATTTTAAGAGATAAGAGAGCCCCTCACTACCCACCACACAGAAGACCAGCAGAATCATAGAGTCCATGGCCACCCATTTTCACTTCTGGAATATCTCCCACCATGTGAAAGACCACCTCCCTTCCACACGCTACCTTTTCCAATGAGAACATCGCAAAAAAAATTTCATCCTTGGCAGGATTTGTTCAGGGTTTCACTCTACCACTGGTGTCAGTCTGCCAGCATTCTGCTTTAATGTCTCGTTGAACTCCCCCTTTTTAAGGGCACACAAATCCCACTCAACCAGTTCATGTATTAACATGACCTCTGCAAGCCCCTTACTCCACAAAACACCAATCTCCATTCCTGACCATCACAGAAGGGAAGGTCTAGCTTATGTGGTCAAATATTAGCTAAAATGAGCTGTCAAATAGGTAAGCTGTAATTTATTTCTGGAAGCCAGAACCCTGTCCTGGCACACTTATATTTTTCCTATGGCATGCCCATCTTTTCCCTTGATGTGCCTAATAGGGAGAACTCTGCACACAGGACATTTTCATCTAGTATTTGTTTAGTGAACAGATCATTTCTTTACAGTAGGTAGTCTGGCAGGGTTCAGAAGCACAACCCTGGAGACAAGCTTAACCATTTGAGTTCTAATAGCTGGCCGCCTCTTTGGGTCTCTATTTCTTCATCTTAATCTGAGGATAATAATTACATCTATATCCCCTTTTGTTTGTTTGTTTGTTTGTTTGTTTTTTGTTTGTTTGTTTGAGATGGAGTTTTGCTCTGTTGTCAGGCTGGAGTGCAATGGCGCAATCTTGGCTCACTGCAACCTCTGTATTCCAAGTTCTCCTGCCTCAGTCTCCCAAGTAGCTAAGATTACAGGTGCCCACCACCATGCCCCGCTATTTTTTTGTATTTTCAGTAGAGATGGGGTTTCACCATGGCCAGGCTTGCTTTGAACTCCTGGACTCCCCAGTAATGTCTTGATCTCAGGTTATTCACCAGCCTGGGCCTCCCAAAGTGCCGGGATTACAGGCATGAGCCACTGTGCCCTGCTGGAAACTGCATTTATAACTGGCCATTTATTACCAAGTCGCCTATGTTGTATGGCATATACGAGGTAGTTAATAAACAGCTATTGATCTAATGCAGGACTAATAAGGTTTATTTTTTCTCCTTCAACATACTGTACCTGTGTCAGATGCAAATAAGACCTCAGGAGTCTGCCTGAAGTAATTGAAAATAAAATACCCTTTCATCAGTCAGTTGGATGGTGTAACAAGTTAGGTATGAATGTATCACCTGTACCAGCTAAGTGAGATGAATGTTTACCATCATATAACAAACACGTGTTTGCCATGCTAAGGGCTTAGAGTCTGAATTTCTGATGAGAAATAAAGTGGTATCTAGAAAACCTCAGAGAATGATATTCCATATATCCATTATCATCAGTAGCATTTCTTAAAAGTTTCACACATCCTTCTGGGCACAGCGGCTCACGCCTGTAATCCCAGCCCTTTGGGAGGCCAAGGTGGGATTATTACCTGAGGTCTGGAGTGAGTTTGAGACCAGCTTGACCAACAAGGAGAAACCCCATCTCTACTAAAAATACAAAATCAGCCAGGTGTGGTAGCACATGCTTGTAATTTCAGCTACTTGGGAGGCTGAGGCAGGCGAATCCCTTGAACTGGGGGGATGAAGTTTGTGGTGATACGAGATAGCGCCATTGCACTCCAGTCTGTTCAACAAGAGCGAAACTCTGTCTCAAGAAAAAAAAGTATCACATATCTAGTAAATTCTTTAAAAACAAGATATCCTAATGAGCAGCCAGTTTAGCAGTATTTTTAAGAATGATAAGGCAGCAGTGCCACTTCATTTACCTGAAATGGAGCACAAGATCCTTTTGAAGGAATTCATACCCATTCCTGCAAAAAGTTCTGTCGACTCTTGAAGGTAGCACAGAACGAAGCGTGTGTGTGTGTGTGTGTGTGTGTGTGTGTGTGTGTGTGTTTCCAAAGAGGTTTTAGCCTAGACTGTGGTCTCTAACAGACTACCTGATTAAAATATGGCTTAGAAACTCTACCTGTCTACTTGTAAAAGCACCAAGTCTAGAGAATGCTTGTCATAGGTGTGAAAAAATGAAAACAAAATCACATTCTTATCTTTGCAATTCCCTTTCCCTCACCTTCCACTTCTATTAAATATATGTCAGCATCATCGTGCACAGGTGCAGGGACCACTGCATATCTAAAAAAGGAAAAAAAACCCTCAAATATATGGGGATGCACTGGCAACTTTGCCTTTGCAGAAATCATTTTGTTTCCACCAGACAGACGTGTCTCACTATTTTCAGCATTCTCTTCTAACAGGCAAACTTTGTTTTTATTGACTTTGAAAGGGTCAATAAGCTTGAGTCTAAACTCAAGCAAGAAGGAGAGTTTAATTTTCTATTAATGAAAATCCCAGATAGGATTTTTGGCCTACCAAATCGTTATACTTTTTATTCACTCTTCTCTCTCGCTCCACAACCACTAACATCACTACCCACAAAAGAAGAAGAAAATCCCTCCAATGTTCCCCAAATGTGTGCTGCTGCTAGCTCAGATGCTCTGTAGAGTTTTGTAATGGAGTGTGAACTGCTGCCTCGGGTCTGGGCTCGTGTTCTATCTCCTACCCAGTAAGGAGAGAGGGAGGACAAATCCGCTGAGCAGGAAAAAAGTCTTTCCATCTCAATTACAACCTGTCATGGATGCAACGCTGACGAGGGTCGCCAGGTGCCCAGGGCGCTTGCCAAGTCGCCCACTGGCCAGCGCGTTCTGCACTGGGCGGGGTCCCCGAGCTCTGCAGATCTCCACCCTGCCTGGAAAGGAAGTGGAACGGACGCTGTGCTTCGTCCTCACGTCAAGGAGAGGGTGACATCCTCGATGTGCCCTCGGCCCAGAAAACGCACCGCTTCCCAGGAAGGGCGTCGGCGACGGGAAGGCCCTCCCCTGCTCCTTAGCCAACATTAGGGTGGCAGTTTTATGAGACACCATGGGAAATGGAGGAGGGGGCCCAAGCAGAGGCGGGTGTTGGGGACAGAAGAAGCGACACTAGGCTGCAGGCTGGTTTGGGAGGAAAAAGAAAAGCCCCGGAAATAGCCACAGATTTTTCCAGTGGGAGAAGGCCCCCCCCCCCGCCTTTTTCCTGTACTCACGATGGCAGCCGGCACCCAGCCCCCAACTCGTGCAAGGAAGGTACAGTCCACACCGACGGATCCCTGTAAAACACACACCCCGTCAACGGAAGAGTGAGGAACGACAGGCGTCCCCATGGCCAGGCCCTGGTCCCCTTCTTTCCTGGGCGCCTTAGGTTGTAGTCCAGCACACCACCACCACCAGCCAGGAAAGGGCCAGGACGCAGGGCTGCCTGCTGCCCCCTCGACGCTAGTGTCCTCTGCCCAGGAATTTCAAATCCGCAGAGCAGGGTGCGGCAGTGGCTTCCACCGAACACTCTGGCGACAGCACCCCAGGAGGCCACCTTCTGGCCAGCAACCCCATGCTTTGCGGCTGCAGGGGAAAGCAGGAGCCCTAGTTTCCAGGCTTCCCTGCCAGAGAGGTACCGGAAAGGCCATAGAAGGAAAGTTCCTCATTCCACAGGGAAAGAATGCAGGGAGACAGAGCAGAAGTCGGGGAGCAGCGCTGGAAAGATGTTTCTGGTCTAGGAGGCTTGCACCATCCAAGTCCCGGTGGGGCTATAACAAATAAATTCACCCCAGTATTCTGGGAGGCCAAGGCAGGCAGAGCACTTGTGCCCAGAAGTTTCAGACCAGCCTGGGTAACGTGGTTAGACCCCGTCACTACAAAAGACATTTAGACAGGTGTGGCAGGCCACACCCATAATCCCAGCTACTCGGGAGGCTGAGGTAAGAGGATCCCTTAAGGCTACAGTGAGTCATAATCTTGTGCCACTGCACCCCAGCCTGGGTGACAGATCAAGGCCCTTTCATGAGCTCTCTCTCTCTCTCTCTCTATATATATATATATATATGCACACACACACACACACACACACACACACACACATATATATATATATAGTCCACCTGGGTTGGCCAGATTCCTATCCTGTAAAAGTTAATATAGATGCACAGCAGGTCTTACTAGCACAGTGCAGCAGAGATTGTGGCTAGATGTGCTGAGTGCTGCTTGGAATGGCCAGTGGCTCGGTAAGAGGAGGAATAGGGGTGGAGTGTGGAGAAAGAAAAGGAGGAACAAAGAAGAAGAGGAGAAGAGGAAAAACAAGAGAAAAGGGGAAGAGGAAGTGAAAGAGGAACAAATGAAGAGGAGGAGAAAATGAGAGGAAGATAGTAAGAAGAGAGGAAGTAGAGAAAACAAAACAGAAGAGGAGAATAACGGGACCAGAAGAGGAGAGGAGAAAAAAGAAACTGGGAGGAGGAGATAAGACAGAGAAGAAGAGGAGAAAAAAGAGAAAGAGGAGGAGAAGAGGAGAAGGAGGAGAGGAGAGGAGGAAAAGGGGGAGGAAAGGAAGAAAGAGAAGAAGGAGGAGGAGAAGAGGAAAAGGAGAAGAGAATGAAAAGAGGAGAAAAAACAGAGAAGGAAAAGAAAAAGGAGGAGAGGAGAAAAAAAGTAGGAGAGTAGGAGGGGGAAGAGAAGAAAAAGAAGGAGGAGAAGAGAAGGAGAAGGAAAAAGAGGAGAGGACAAGAAGTAGGAAAAAGAGGAGAAAAGGAGGAGAAGGAAAAGAAGAGGAGAATGAGAAGAGGAGGAGAAAAAGAGTAGGAGGAGAGGAGGAGGAGAAAAGCAGGAGAGATATAGGAAAAAGAGGAGAGGAGAAGGAGGAAAAAAGAAAAAGAAGAGAAGGAGCAGCAGGAAAAGAAAAAGCAGGACGAGGAGGTGAAGAGGAGACTGACAAGGAGAAGGACAGGAAGATAAAAAGAAAAGAAGAGTAAAAGGAGAAATAAGAAAAGGAGGAGGAGATGAGGAGAAGAAAAGAAGGAAAAGAGGGAGGAGGAGGAGGAGAAGAAGGAGGAGGAGAAGAAGGAGGAGGAGAAGAAGGAGAAGAAGGAGAAGAAGAAGAAGAAGAAGAAGAAGAAGAAGAAGAAGAAGAAGAAGAAGAAGAAGAAGAAGGAGGAGGAGGAGGAGGAGGAGGAGGAGGAGGAGGAGGAGGAGGAGGGGGAGGAGGGGGAGGAGGAGGAGGCGGCAGCAGAGGAGGAGGATGAAAGGAGAGGAAACAAATAAAAGAAAGAGGTGGAGGAGAGGAGAAGGAGGAGAAGAAAAAGGAGTGCATTACAAAAAAGGGGGAGAAGAAGGAGGAGAAAAAGCAGAAGGAGTAGAAGGAGGAAGAGAAGAGGAGAAGGAAAAGTAGAGGAGGAGAGAAGGAGGAAAGAAAGAAAAGGAGAAAAGAAGGAGGACAGGAAGAGAAGGAGGAGAAGAATAAGAGAAGAAAAAAAGAAAAAACAGAAGAAGAGGAGAAGGAAAAGAATGAGAAGGAGGAGAGGAAAAGGAGGAAGTGGAGAAGAGGAGGAAAAGTAAGAGGATGCAAGGAGAAGAAGAAAAAGGAAAGGACAAAAAGAGAAAAAGAGGAGAAGCAAAAAAGAAAACAAAGAGGAGGAGAAGTAGAGTAGGAAGAGGAGGAGAGGAGGAGGAAAGAAAAAAGGATGAACAGTAAAGAAGAAAAAGAAGGAGGAGGAGAGAAGGAGAAGAGGAGATGGAGGAGAAGGAGAAGGAAGAGGTGAGGAGAGAAATGAGGAAAGGAAGAAAAGAGGAGGAATGAAGGAGGAAGAGGAAAGGAGGAGGGGAGAAAAAGCAGGAGAAGGGGAGAAGAAGAAAAAGAGGAGGAAAAAAGGAGAAAAGAACTGGTGGAGGAAAAGGACACTAGGAGGAGAAGGAGAGGAGAAAAAAGAGAGGAGGAGAAAAAAGGAGAAAGTAGGAGCAGATAAAAAGGTGAAAAAAGGAGGAGAGGAGAAGGAAAGGAGATGAAGGAGGAAGAAAAAAGAAGGAAAAGGAGGAGACAAAAAGGAGGAAGAGAGAAAAAAAGAAGAAAGAACAGGAGGACGAGGAGAGAAAGAAATGAAGTAGAGGGGTGGAGGAGGAGAAAAGGAGGAGGACAAAAAGGGGAGAAGAAGGAGAAAAGGAGAAAAGGGAGAAAAAGAGGAGAAGAAAAAGAAGAAAGGGAAGGAGAAAAGGAGAAGGAGAGGAAGAGAGAAGATTGGGAGGAGCAAAGAAAGGAGGAGAAGGAGGAGGAGGAGAAATGAAGGAAGAAGAGAAGAGAAAAAAGAAAAGAAGGAGGAGAGAAGGAGAGGAGAAGAAAGAGAAAAAAGGAGTTTAGAGGGAGGAGAGGAGAAAAAGGAGGGGAGAGGAAAAAAGAAGGACAGGAGAAAAAGGAGTAGAAGACAAAAAATGAAAAAAAGAGAAAAAGAAGAAGGAGAGAATAACTCAGAGAAGGAGAAGAGGAGAAGGAGAGAAGAAGGAGGAGAGGAGAAATAGGAGAATAAGAGAAATGGAAGAGGAGAGAAGAAGAAGAGGAGGAGGAGGAAAAGAAGGGGGCGAGGAAAAGAGGAGGACAAAAAAGGAAGAGGAGAGGAGGAGAAAAATGAGGAGAGAAGGACTAGGAGAAGTGGAGAAGGAGGAAGAGGAGAAGAAGAGGAGAAAAAGAAAAGAAAAAGGAGGAGAGCAGCAAGAGGAGGAAAAGGAAAGGAAGAGGATGGGGAGGAGGAGGAAAGGAGGAGGAGAGAAAAAGGAGAAGAGGAGAAGGAGAAGAGGAGGAAAAAAGAAGAAAACGACAGAGGAGGAAAGAAGGAGTAGGCAAAGAAGGAGAGAAGAAAAAGAAAAACAGGAGAAAAAGAATAAAAAGGAGGAGGAGAGTAGAAAGAAAAGGAGGAGAAGAAGAGAAGGAGGAAGAAGACAAAGAGGAGAAAAAACAGGAGAAGAAGAGTAGAAAAAAGAGGAAAAGAGAGTAAGAAGAGGAGGAAGAGAAGAGGAGGAGGAGAGAAGGAAGATAAAGAGGAGAAAAGGAGGAAGATGAAGACTGAAAGAAAAGAAAAAGGAGTTTAAGAGGAAGGAGAAGGAGTAAGAGAAAAGAGGAGGAGGAGGAAGAGAAGTTGGAGAGGAGAAGTAGGAGGAGGAGGGTTGGAGGAGAGAAGAAAGAAGAGAGAAAAAAGAGGAGGAGAGGAGGAGGCATAGGAAAAAGAGAGAAAAAGGAAGAGAAGGAGAGAAGAAGGAGGAGAAAAAGGAGAAGCAGAGGAGAAAGAGGAGGGGAGGAGAGGAGAAGGAGGAGGAGAAGCAAAAGAAGAAAAGGAAAAGAGGAGGGTGAGAGAAGGAGGAGGAGAGGAGAAAAAGGAGGGAACGAATGAGAGAAGAAGCGAAAGAGAAGAAGAAGGAGGAGAAAAATAGAGAAGGAGAGGAGGAGGGGGAGAGCAGCAGAAGAAGAGGTGGAGAGAAGAAAAAGGAGAGGAAGAGGAGAGAAGGACCAAGAGGACAGGAAAAGGATATGGAGAGGAGAAAAAGGAGGAGGACCAGAGGAGAAGAGAAAAATAAGATGAGGAAGAGAAGGAAAAGAGAAGAAGGATAAAGAGAAGTAGAAGAGAAAAAGGAAGAGGAGGAGAACAAGGAGGAGAAAAGGAGAAGAGGAGATGGAGAAGACAGAGGATGAGAAGGAGAAAGGAAGAAAGAGATGAGAACGAGGAGGAAAAGAGGAGGAATGGAGGAGAAGGAGAAAAGGAGAAGGAGAGGAGAAGGAGGAGAGGAGGGGGAGGAGAGGAGAAAGAGGAGGAAAAGCAGGAGAAGAGGAAGAAAAAAGTGAGGGAGAAGATTGAGGAGAAAAAGGAAGAGGAGTAGAGGAGGAGGAGAAGTTGCAGGAGGAGAAGGAGAAAGAGTAAAAGAGGAGGAGGAAAAGGAAGAGAAGAAGAGGAGAAGAAGGAGAGGAGAAGGAGTAGGAATAAAAGAAGGAGATGAGGAAAGGAGTAGGAGGAGGAGAGGAGGAGGAAGAAGGGAGGAGAAGGAGGTGGAGTAGGAGGTGGAGAAAAGGGGAAGAAGAGAAAAAGGAAAGAGAGAAGAGGAAAAGGAGAGAAGGATAAGAGGAGGAGAAGGAGTAGTAGAAGAATAGAAGGAGGAGGGTAGAAGGGGTGGAGGAGAAAGAGATGATAAGGATGAGGAAGAGGAGGAGACAGGAAGAGGAGGAGAGGAGGAGAAGGAGAAGAGAAGTAGGAGGAGAGGAGGAGAAAAAAGAAGAGGAGAAGATGAGGCAGAGGGGAGGAGGAGGTGAAAAATAGAAGAAATGGGTGAACAGAATAAGAGAAGGAGAAAGAAGAGGGAAGGAGAAGGAGGAGGAGGAGGGGAAGGAGGAGAGGAGGGGAAGAAGGTGGAAGAGAGCAGAAATAAAAGGAGGTGGAGAGGAGAAGGAGGAGGAGAAAAAGTAAAAAGGATGAAGAGTAGAGTAGAAGGAGTAGGAGGATGAGAGAAAAAAGAAGAAAAGGAGGAAGGGAGGAGGAGGAGATGAGAAGGAAGAGAGAAGGAGGAGAAAGAGGAGGAGAAAAAGAGAAAGAGGAGAGGAGAAGGAAAAGGACAACAGAAAAAGGAGGAGAGAAGAAGGAGAAGGAGAGGAGGAGAAAAAGGAGAAGAGGAAAGGAGGATGAGAGAGGAAAGAGGAGAGGAGTAGAAAGAGAGGAGAGAAGAAGGAGTAAAAGAAAAGGAGGAGGAAGAGGAGGGGAGGAAAAAGAGGACTAGAGCAGAAAAGAGGAGGAGAGGGAAAGAAGGAGGTGGAAGAGAGGAGTAAAAGGAAAAGGAGGTGATGAGGGGGAGGAGAAGGAGAGAAAGAGGAGGAGCACAGGACGAGGAGGAAAGAAGAAAGAAAAGGAGGAAGAAGAGAGTAGAAGGAGGAGGAGAAAAGGAGGAGAGGGAGGAGAAGAGGAGGTGGAAAAAGGAGGAGGAGGAAGAGGAGGAGAGAAGGAGATAAGGATATAAGGAGGAGAAAAGGAGAGAAGGAGGAAGAGAGGAGGAGAAAAAGGAGAGGAGGAGAGAAGGAGGAAGAGAGGAGGAGAAAAAGGAGAGGAAGAGAGGAGGAGAAAAAGGAGAGGAGGATAGAAGGAGGAGGAAAGGAGGATGAGGAGAAAAGAAAGAGGAGAAAGAGGTGGAAGAGGAGAGGAGAAGTAGGAAGAGGAGAGGAGGAGAAGGAGCAGGAGGAGGAGGAGAGGAGGAAGAGGAAAATGGGAGAAGAAGGAGGAGCAGCAGCAGAGGAGAAAAGACGAAGAGGAGGAGAAGAAATGCAAGGTGAAGAAGAGGATGGAGGAGAAAGAAGGAAAAGGAAAAGGAGGAAGAGGAGAGAAGGCGGAGGAGGAGGAGAGGAGGAGGAAGAAGAGAGGAGAAGGAGGAGGAACAGGAAATATTTTGAAATATTACTGAACTAAGTAACAATGGGATATTACTGTTTTTTTTTTTTTTTTTCTTGGACTTGCCCACATATGACATTGTGACATATTGCTGGGCCGTAAACCTAGATGATGTGAGTTCTCTGCCAATCAACTATTTTATGTGACTCTCCTCTCTTATCTTCACTTTGTCCATAGGTTAGATTGTAATGTATCTTTGGGCCTGGATCATGCTAATAGAAGCAAGAGCACTTATTGCTGGGCCCAGCACACAGGAGATGTGACTCTTCTGCTTGGTTCTTGCCCAAATGGTCATTGTGACATATCTCTGGGCCAATCGCCTAAATGATAGGTCTCTCCTTATCTTTCTGGACCTGTCCACAGTAGGAAATGTGATGTATCTCTGGACCCAGCACCTATCTGATGCGACTCTCCTCTCATGCCAAGGCCTTAACTACTGTAGTGATTGTGCCATATAGCTGGGCCCAGCTCCTACGTTATCTGACTCCCATTTTCTGCCTGAGCCTTACAAAAAGATCACATTATAAAATATTTCCAGGCCTTTTACCTAGGTGATGTGACTTTTCTTCCTTGGTTGTCCTCTCAGGGGATATTGTGACATGTTGCTGGATGTAGCATGTAGGTGATGTGACTTCCTCTACTGCTTAGACTCTGATTAAATAGGAATTGTAATGTATCAGTGGGTCCAGCACCTATGTGATGGGACTCTTTTTCTCTGGCCTGGGCCCTACAAACATTTTGCTTTGTGACATATAGCTGGGGCTGCCACCCAGGTGATAAGAGTCTTGTACATAAGACCTGGCCACAAGAGTATTATGAAATTTCTTTTCTCTTTCTTTCTTTCTTTCTTTCTTTCTTTCTTTCTTTCTTTCTTTCTTTCTTTCTTTCTTTCTTTCTTTCTTTCTTTCTTTCTTTCTTTCTCTCTTTCTTTCTTTCTCTCTTTCTTTCTTTCTCTTTTCTTTCTTTCTCTTTTCTTTCTTTCTTCCTCCCTCCCTCCCCTCCCCTCCCTCCCTCCCTCTCTCTTTCTTTTTCTTTCTTTCTTTCTTTCTTTCCTTCTTTCTTTCTTTCTTTCTTTCTTAATTTCTCTTTCTTTCTTTTCTTTTCTTTTCTTTTCTTTTCTTTTCTTTCTGTCTTTTCTTTGAGATGGAGTTTCCCTCTTGTGACCAGGCTAGAGTGCAATGGTGCAATCTCAGCTCATCACAACCTCCACCTCCCAAGTTCAAGTGATTCTCCTGTCTCAGCCTCCCAAGTAGCTGGGATTACAGGCATGTGCCACCACACGAGGCTAATTTTGTATTTTCAGTAGAGATGGGGCTTCTCCATGTTGGTCAGGCTGGTCTTGAACTCTCGACCACTGGTGATCTGCTCACCTTAGCCTCCCAAACTGCTGGGATTACAGGACTGAACCACTGCACCTAACCATGAAATATTTTTTCATTCATCACTTAGGTAGTGATGTAACTATTCTTCAGTCTGTACCCTGCCATAACGGAATTGGGATGTATCAGTGGACTCAGCACCTAGATGATGTAACTCATCTCTTGACTGGACCTTGCATATTTTGCATATTGTTACATATCACTGTGTCTAACATTAGGGGATGAGAAGCTCCTTCCTGGGCCCTGCCCATAGGTGGCCTTGTGACATATTTTGGCATCCATCACCTATGAAACGTGACTGTCTTTACTTACATGCATTATGCACAAAGCAAAGATTGTAACATATCACTGGGATCGGCCACCAAGTGTGTGTCTCACCTCTCAGGGTGTTGCTCCCAGAGAATGTTGTAACATATCTCTAGGCCCAGCATCCGGGTTATGTCACTTGAACTTGTGGCCTGTGCCCATCTTTCTTATTTTTTTTCTTTTTCTTTTTTTTTTTTTTTTTTTTTTGAGTCATACCACATCACCTAGGTAGTTGGCCAGGGATGCATTAAAATCTATTCCTATAAGATGGCCACAGGCAGACTGGGTGAAGTGGCTTATGCCAATAATCCCAGCACTTTGGGAGGCTAAGGCAAGTGTATCACCTGAGGTCAGGGGTTCAAAACCAGCCTGGCCAACATGGTGAAACTCGGCCTCTACTAAAAATACAAAATACAAAAACACAAAAAATACAAAATATAAATTTCACTGGTCCCTGCACCCAGATAATGTGTCCTGTCCACATGGGCTATTGTAACATATTGCTGGGTCTAACACCCAGGTGATGTAAATCTACCTAGACCCTGAGTACAGGGAACATTTTGCCATATTTTGGGGCTCATGATCTATTTGACGTTACTCTCCACTTTTACAAGGCCTTTTTCCTAGGAGACATTGTAACATATCTGGGCCATGCACCTACATGATGTTACTCTTCACTCCTGCGTGGGCCCTGACCACAGAAGGGAGAGTGACTAATCCCTAGGCACAGTACACAGGTAATGTAATTTTTCTGCCTTGTCCCTGTCCACAGGGGACACGGTGAATGCCCTTGGCCCACTAAACAGGATGATATGACTTTTTTTTTTTTTTTTTTTTTGGTCTCTGAGATCTGTCAACAATGGGGATTGTGACAGATCACTTGTCGCAGCACCTACATAACTTTTTCCCCATGCCTGGGCATTGCCCACTGGGGTGATTGTGACATATAACTAGGTGAAGGGCCTAGGTTATATGACTTTTCTCTTCTATATGAGCCTCACCCACATAGGGCATTTTGACATATCTCTGAAGCTCTAATTTAGGAAGACTGCTCATGGGCTCTTTGTTTTTAAGGAAGTACTGGGCCATATTTTTTTGACCTAGCAATAAGGTGATGTTACTCTCTTCTAGTGCTTGGGTTCAGCCCAAGGAGAGATTGTGCACTTTGGTGATGTGACTCTCCTCTCCTTCTACAGGGTTCGGGTCGTAAACCCACATGAGCCCAGCTAATAGGGTAATTATGACACTTCATTTTGTTTATCACCGAGGTGATGTGGCTCTCTTTTTCCACTTGAACCCTGTTTAAAGTGGGGATTGTGACATATCACTGGACCCAGCATTTAGTGATATCGCTTTTCTCTTTTCTTTTCATCTCTTTTCTTTCCGTTCCTTTCCCTTCCTTTCCCTTCCTTTCCCTTCCTTTCCCTCCCCTTCCCTCCCCTTCCCTTCCTTTCCCTCCCCTTCCCTCCCCTTCCCTCCCCTTCCCTTCCCTTCCCACCTTTTTTTTTTAAATATAAGATAGACTCTCGCTGTGTCACCCAGGCTGGAGTGCAGTGGCATGATCTAGGCTTACTGCAACCTCCGCCTTTTGGGTTCAAGAGATTCTCCTGCCTCAGCCTCCCGAGTAGCTGAGATTACAGGTGTGTGTCAAAATACCTGGCGAATTTTTGTATTTTTAGTAGAGATGGGGTTTTGACATGTTGGTCAGGCTGGTCTCAAACTCCTGACCTCAAGTGATCTGCCCTCCTCAACCTCCCAAAGTGCTGGGATTACAGGTGTGAGCCACTGCGCCAGGCCTTATCACTCTCCTCTTTCAAATCAGCCCCCTGTATTTTGGGTATTAAGACGTATTCCTGGGTCAAATCAAATGGGTGAAAGGCTCTTGCCTGGTCCCTGCCCACAAGAGGCCTTGTGACATATCTCTGCATCTATTACTTTGAGGTGTGACTCTCTTCTATCTGCATTATGCCCACATAGAAGATTGTGACATACCAGCCAGGCGCGGTGGCTCACGCCTGTAATCCCAGCACTTTGGGAGGCCGAGGCGGGCGGATCACAAGGTCAGGAGATCGAGACCACGGTGAAACCCCGTCTCTACTAAAAATACAAAAAATTAGCCAGGCGCGGTGGCGGGCGTCTGTAGTCCCAGCTACTCAGGAGACTGAGGCAGGAGAATGGCGTAAACCCAGGAGGCGGAGCTTGCAGTGAGCCGAGATCGCGCCACTGCACTCCAGCCTGGGCGACAGAGCGAGACTCCGTCTCAAAAAACAAAAAACAAAAACAAAAACAAAAACAGAAGATTGTGACACACCTCTGAGTTCAGCAACCAGGTGGTGTTTTTCTTGTACACAGGGGTCTTCCCTGCAGAGCAAATTGTGACATATAGCTGAGCCCATTACCCAAGCAATGTGACTTTGCTTTCTGTGCCTTACATTCAGGAGAAAATTGTAACATAACCCTGACCAGGCAACCAAGTGTCTGTCTGGTCCCTGCCCTGGAAAAATAGTGACATGGTTCTGATCCAGCACCAGGTGATGTTACTATGTTACTCTTTCTACTCACAGTTTGGTTGTGACATATACCTTAGCCATGCTCACAGCTGTGAAGATGACACTAATAACATGAACCAGCCAAAAGAAGAGAGAATGGCACTTGCAACTAAGCATAGAGAAGTGGATAGATTCCTGAGTCTTCTCTAGATAATAACATTATAAAGGATTACCGTTCTTTCACACTTTGTACAAAGTTTTTGGATGGTACAGAGAGTGTCATTACAGGACCAAGCACACAGGCGAGACTGTGATTTTCATATGCACAACCTACCAAATGTTAGCATTGTCACCGTCACACATGGACAGAGTCCACTCTAGAGATCCTGAATTTTGCAGGTGAATGCAGTCTACAGTAAAAATTGTGACTGTCATATGTAATCATATGGCCACAGTTAACACGGTGACTCATTTCTAAATCCAGCTCGTAGGCAGGTGAAGACTCTCGTCTCTGGACTTAGCCAGTTGGAGAGATGTTGACTGTAATACATGGGCTCAGGTACACAGGTATGATTATGAGTCCATACTAGGAAGAAAGTCTCAGAGCAAATTGTGACTATCGTGAATATTGTATAAAGACCTCAGGTGGTACAGAGTGTTTTATAACGAAGCTCAGCACACAGCTGACATTGTGACACTTATATGCACGTCCAGCTAACAGTAAAGACTATCATCTTTCCACATGAATACAGCTCACTGTTGAAGTTCTGTTTCTCACACCTGGAGGTAGCCAAAAGATGGAAAATTGACTCTTATACATGGATTTGGTCTATATGTGGGTTAATGACTCTGAGATCAAGATTCAACATACTGGTGAGGCTGTGACTCCACTAAGAGGACACAGTCTACAGCAAAGATTGAGGCTCTTACGCATATATTCAGTCCACCATTGAGATTGTGACTGATAGACTCAACATACAAAAGGTGTTGACCCTAATACCTAGAAGTGGGTCATGTGCAAGATTGTTAATTTTATTCCTACATTTTCCTGCAACTGTGATTGTGACATACACCTCCACCCAGCACCTGAGTAATTTGATTCTCCTGCCTGGTGCCCAGTCACAGGTTGAATCATGACACACCACTGAACACAACACCTAGGTGTTATGATTGTACATTTTTTTGCCTTGGCACTGTCCACAGGGAGACATTGTGTCATATGGCTGGGCCCCACTCCCTGGTTATGTGTCTCTCCTGCCTGGGCCCTGCCATTATGGGCCACTGTGAAATATTACTATGTCCAACATCCAGGTGATGTAACTGTCTTTGATGAAACCTGCCTACAGGAAGCATTATGATCTGCCTCTGTACCAATTGATGAGGTAATGTGACTCTATTTTTCTACCAGGTCCCTGCACACATAAATGATTTTTTCCTATTACTGGGCCCAGCATCTAGCTGAAGTGACTCTTGTCTTCTAAACAGGTTCTGCTCACAATGTAGATTGTGACATACTGCTGGGCTGAACAAGGTGATGTGAGCCTTCTGTCCAAACCCTGCTCACAGCAGGCATAGTGACATATCTGTAAACCCATTATCTTTGTGCTGTGACTCTCTTACTTGTGTTTCTTCTATAGGAGAGATCGTGACATATCTCTGGGGCCAGCACGTAGATGATGTGACTCTGCTTCCCTCCCATGACCATGCTCCCATAAAAGAGAGTGACTTATCCCTTGGATCAGCACACAGGCTATGGCAATCTTCTGACTAGTCCCTGTCCATAGGGGTTATTGTGACATGACTCTGGGACCACCACCTAGATGATATGATTCTACCCTTTTTCCTGGGGTCTGTCCACAGTGGGAATTGTGATGTATCACCTGGTCCAGCACTTACATAATGTGACTCTTCTCATGCTATGGCCCTGTCCACTGGGGTGATTGTGATATGTAGCTGGGTCCAGCTTTTAGGTTATGTAATCTATCTTTTCTTTCTGAGACCTACTCCCAGTGGGCATTGTGACATATCCCTGGGCTTCTCAACGAGCTGTTGTGACTTTTTTTTTTTTTTTTTTTTTTTTTTGCCAGGGCTCTTTTCTCAGAGGCTATTGTGGCATTTCTGGACCCAGAACCGAGGTAATGTGACTCTCATTTACTGCCTTGGCTCTGCCCAAGATGTGACTCATTTTTTTTTTTTTTTGCCTGGTCTCTGCACACATTGTGTATTGTGATGTATGGCTGGAACCAGCACCAACATAATATGAATCTTCTTCGTGGACTGTTTTCAGAAGGGTATTATGAAATATCATTTTGTTTATCACTTAAGTGTTGTGACTCTCTTCTTATGAATGGAACCTGCCACAAATGGTAATTGTGACATATCACCTGACCCAGCGCCTAGGTGATGTGATTCTCTTTTTTTGTGGGGAGTCTCACAAATTTGGGGTATTGTGATATATTGGTGGGGCCAACACCTAGGGGATAGAAAGCTCCTTTCTTGACCCTGCCCATGGGGGCTTTGTGACATATGTCTGCATCCATTACATAAACAGGTGACTCCTCTATTCTGCCTGCACCCTGCTTAGAGGGAAGATTGTGACATATTGCTAAGTGCAATGTGTCTTGTGCTGACTTCCTATCTTATTCTGTGACTGTGAATGCCTAACCTGGGGATGCAGCCCAGTAGGTCTCAGCCTCATTTCACCCCCACACTTTTCAAGATGCAATCACTCTGGTTTGAATGCCTCTGGCATAGAGATCCAGTATAACATTATGAAAAATTTTTATTTGAATTATAGTGGATAAGAAACGGAAAACCAAGATGGGCTATTCTGAAAAATTTAGCAATGGTTATATTTGTCTTTATAAGTTTTCTGTTAACCTCTATTTGTTACTTCTGAATATATACTTTGTTTTATTCTGTCAAGTTTAAACAGATACACTTGATAATCATGGGGTCCCCACTGTGAAAGAAAAATAAATCTCATGATGTCAAAATTACTAATATAATAGAAAAGTCAAGCTGAACTATGTCAGGCAAACCTGTCTCCTATTTTATTCTTAAATAAGATAGCTACAAACATTAAAAAGCTACACACCTACTTCACAATTTGCCCACAAGAAAATTCCTATGGAGCCGGGCGCGGTGGCTCAAGCCTGTAATCCCAGCACTTTGGGAGGCTGAGACGGGCGGATCACAAGGTCAGGAGATCGAGACCATCCTGGCTAACACGGTGAAACCCTGTCTCTACTAAAAAATACAAAAAGCTAGCCGGGCGAGGTGGCGGGCGCCTGTAGTCCCAGCTACTCAGGAGGCTGAGGCAGGAGAATGGCGTGAACCCGGGAGGCGGAGCTTGCAGTGAGCTGAGATCCGGCCACTGCACTCCAGCCTGGGTGACAGAGCGAGACTCTGTCTCAAAAAAAAAAAAAAAAAAAAAAAAAGAAAATTCCTATGGAATAGATGACAGAGAGAACTCAAAGTCATCCCTCTGAAGCTCACCTGAGACAAATGCATATCTGCTTACTTCCTCTGGCCTATTGTTAACTTAAGAGTGCAAATTCATGCTGGGCTTGGTGGCTCATATCTGTAATCCCAGCACTTTGGGAAGCTGAGGCAGGTGGATCACAAGATTAGGGGTTTGAGACCAGCCTGGCCAACATGGTGAAACCCTGTCTCTACTAAAAATACAAAAATTAGCAGGGCATGGTGGCAGGCACCTGTACTCCCAGCTATTCAGAGGCTGAGGCAGGAGAATCATTTGAACCCAGGTGATGGAGGTTGCAGTGAACTGAGATCGCACCATTGCACTCCAGCCTGGGTGATAGGGCAAGACTCCATCTCAAAAAAAAAAAAAAAAAAAGCAAATTTACTGAGCCAGGCTGAATCATGTATTCAGTGGAAGACTTATCAAGGGCTCAAATAATATTTTTCTTTCTTCTCTTACCTACTTATGACGTAGAAGCCCCAACCTCAAGTTTCCCCACCTTACCTGACCAAACCAATGTGCACCTTAAACATATTTACTGATGTCTCATGACTTTCTGAAAATGTATAAAAGAAAACTATACCCCAACCACCTTGGGCACGTGTCATTAGGACCTCCTGAGGCTGTGTCACAGGCTCCTACTTAACCTTGGCAAAATAAACTTTCCAAATTGATTGACATTTGTCTCAGACACCTTTTGGTTTACACAGCCAAGGCCCTGCTAACTGGTCACTAATGCACCCCAGACTGATCCACTACCACTGCATGGACTCTGGTTTCTTGATAACAATTGTTTCATTTGAATGGCCAATGGGCAGGTGTGTACCTGAGACTGTAGCACTGAGCTCCTGAGGGATGCGGAATGTTCCAAGCACCAACTTTCAGCCAGTCTATCTTGTGACCATTGAAAGTTAGTGTAGTGTGAAGGTGGGAATATACAGCTCCTTTATGTTCATAATGGCTGTTCATTCCAGGGTGGTTCAAGGGGGCCCTGCAGTGGCTCTGGGTTCTTCTGTGGCTTCTCTCTCAGTGGCTGATGTAGTTGTTTTGTTGGTCTTGTGATCCAAGGTGTGTGTGTGTAAGGGGAGCGGAGGGCAGGATGGGGAAAGGAGGTGACAGCCAGGTTCCTAAAGGACACCTCCTGGCATTATTCTTGTGGCTTGCCAAGTTTCATATTTGAATTTTTTCTTGTTAATAGTTCATGTGTCCTGAGCAAGGAGGAGGAAAAAAAAATAGCTCAAAGTAGTCTCAGCTCTGTGAGGTCTGCACAATTTATCAGGCTCAGAGAGATGAGGGTGTGGAACTTTATCCAGGGACAATTGTTTTTTGTTTGTTTGTGATGAAGTCTCATTCTGTCATCCAGGCTGTAGTGCAGTGGGATGATCTTGGCTCATTGCAACTTCTGTCTCCTGAGTTCAAGTGATTCTCCTGCATCAGGCTCCCAAGTAGCTGGGATTACAGGCACTTGCCATCACACCCAGATAATTTTTGTATTTATAGTACAGATGGGGTTTCACCATGTTGGCCAGGCTGGACTCAAACTGCTGACCTCAGGGGATCTGCCCACTTTGACCTCCCAAATTTCTAAGATAAGGGGCAATTGTTTATAGACATTTCATTTCTGACTAGCAGTCTCACTCATTATTTCTTTTTTCTGGAATTTGTAAAACAAAAGAATATGTATATAGCCAATGAATAGCTTATGTTTTTAAATATGAATTCTTGGTAAAAAACTTAGAAACCGCCTTCTCACTTTTTTAAATGACTCACTTTCAATGGCTGCTAATTGAAAGATATATTCAGGGCAACTAAAATCTGTCCTCCTGGTGCCCATCCTCAACATCCGACCTTGATTAAATGTATTTCAGATTATATTTTAACCTTTTTCATTTTTTTTCTTTTTTCTTTTCTTTTGTTTGTCTGTTTGAGATGGAGTCTTGCTCTGTCACCCAGGCTAGAGTGAGGTGGTGTGATCTCAGCTCACTGCAAGCTCTGCCTCCCGGGTTCACGCCATTCTCCTGCCTCAGCCTCCCCAGTAGCTGGGACTACAGGTGCCCGCCACCACACCTGGCTGATTTTTTTGTATTTTTAGTAGAGACGGAGTTTCACCATGTTAGCCAGGATGGTCTCGATCTTCTGACCTTGGGATCCACCCGCCTCGGCCTCCCAAAGTGCTGGGATTACAGGCACGAGCCACTGCACCCGGCCCCTTTTTCGTTATTTTACATTGACTGAGAGCTGGCCTGGAACATTCTCCTGGGTATAAATACTCCAAACATAAGCTACCTGCTCAGTAGAGGAAACTAATCAACAGCAGGGCCCAGCATAGTTCAAAGACACATATAGTGAGAAGCTCATTGGGGCCTGGCTCCTAATTGCAAGGACAGTTGCACAAGTGTCTCTGAATGCTTAGAGAGCCTGGCCTTTCCTCACCCAATGCCCCTCACCAGCATTTTCAAGCACATCTTGGCCTTTTGTCATTCTGTTCTCTGGGGTGAAAACTCATCTTCAGGGCTGTCTACAACAAAAAAGAAACATCATGTTACTGAAACCTCAGGAACAGAGATTACAGATTGGGTTAAGAGTGTGCCCTTTCTTAAGGATGGTATGCATGGAAAAGCAGCAAACAATTTCCAAATGACACAAGAAAAAAATGCCTCTAATGGGTACTTATTCTCTAGTTCAACTCGACTTGTTCTGTAAGTGGTAGGGAAAATGGGATAAAATACCATATATTCATGCATTTTTGCTACTCATTCAGAACGAAACTGTGCAGCAAGTATGTGCACGTTTCATGAGAGACACAGAAGAAAAAAGAGTTACACATACAAAATGATCCTTTACTGTAAGCCCTTCCGCCACTTGGTTCATTGGGCATGTTTGGGTGAAGCAGAACCTCTTTCTGTCAGCTCTGACAGTTCCGATGTGTTGGTCCTTTCTCCTCCTAGTCCACCCAAAAGTTCTATTGAGAACCCTTTGTCCCCTCCTCCTTACCTATCTAGTCCCACTCTACACCCACCACTCCCTGAAGAAGAGCCTAGAGAGTACTACTTGTAGTGGAGCTGCCTATTAACCTCCAAAAAGAAATCTTTGTCCATTTAGGCCAGGCACGGTGGCTCACACCTGTAATCCCATCACTTTGGGAGTCCGAGGCAGGTGGATCACTTGAGGTCAGGAGTTCGAGACCAGCCTGACCAACAAGCCTGACCAACCCGTGTCTACTAAAAATACAAAAATTAGCCAGGTGTGGTGGTGTGCACCTCTAATCCCAGCTACTTGGGAGGCTGAAGCAGGAGAATTGCTTGAAACCGGGAGGTGGAGGCTGCAGCGAGCCAAGATGGTATCATCACATTCCAGCTTGGATAACATAGTGAGACTCCATCCCCACCCCGCTTAAAAAAAAAAAAAAAAAAAAAAAAAAAAAGAAAGAAATCTTTGTCCACTTAGACAGGTTGCAAATGGGGAAGAAGGCACAGTGAGAGGACATGTCCCCTTCTCTATGTCTAGTTTGGCTCTATAATAAGACAAATTTGATCATTTCTCAGAAGATCCAGCAAAATTCATAGATGAGTTCAAGAAGTTAACTCTGACATATAATTTAACTGGGCAGGATCTGTATGTTTTGTTGTCTGTGTTGTGTGGTGGAAGAGAAACAATGCATTTGGGGTACAGCTAGGACCCATGGAGATGAGGTATAGCTCGCAACCCAAACCATAATATATATCAGAAAGGAGGTATAGCAGTTCCAGATCAAGATCTAGAGTGGAACTATCAAAGGGGCAGTGAGGACTTGGGAGAAGAGATCATATGGTCACTTGTTTGCTACAGGAGATGAAGAACTGAATGAAAAAGTAAGTTTCTCAGTGCAAAGATGAGAATCCAGCTTTGTTTCAATAGCGTTTAGTTGAGGCAATCAGGAAATATACTAACACTAATCCTGCCTCAAGGAAAGATAAACCCTTCTGGGAGTACATTTTATAACCCAGTCTGCCCTTGATATACATAGAAACTTGTAAAAGCAGCTATTGGTCGCAAAACTTCTACGAAACAGTTTTGGATATGACATTTTTAATTTTTAATAACAGGGACAAAGAAGAGGAAGGAGAAAGAGCAAAAAGAACCTCCCACAAGGTGCTGCTCTTGGTTGCAACCTTAAGCTAACCTCCCACGTAGGGTTGCCTCCTGGGATTGACCTCAACAAGGGAAGCTGAAAGGTGGGAAGCCCAAAGCTGGGAACCCGAATCACAGTGCCTTGGGCATAAATCAGGGTGCACACTGTAAGAAAACTGGCCATTGGAAGAGGGTTTGTCCAGTTTTCTGAAGACAGCCATTGGCACCCGAAATAATGATGGGTGAAACAGCCAGGCAAGTGCCCAAGAGTGATGGGGCCTGAGACCTTTCACCACAGCTTCCATAAGACAACTGGCCATATAACAGAAGAAGCCTTGGTAACCTTTGCCATGGCAGGTAAGAATATTAACTTTTGCTGGGCATGGTGGCTCACGCCTGTAATCATGGCACTTTGGGAGGCTGAGGTGGGTAAATCACTTGAGGTCAGGAGTTTGAGACTAGCCTGGCCAACATGGTGAAACCCCATCTCTACTAAAAATACAAAAAAAGAAAAATCTGGAAATTGCTTGAACGCAGGAGGCGGAGGTTGCAGTGAAATGAGATCATGCCACTGCACTCCAGCCTGGGCAACAGAGCGAGACTCCGTCTCAGAAAAAAAAAAAAAAAGGAATATTAATTTTCTTCCGATTGGTTACTCTGTTTTGACCCATTATAATGGGTCTCTGTCATCCCAAAACTGTATGGTCACGGGGGTAGATTGACAAGCCCATAGATGCCATTTTATCTAATCTCTAAGCTGTTTTTCAGAGACTTTGGTTTTCCTACAAAATTTTCTTATCATGCCTGGATGACTCAGGGCAGTCACAGCAACCTCTCCTTTGGTAGATGAAGCCAACAAACTGACTTTAGAACAACACCTGGAAGTTAAAACCCACACCAAGTACAAGAAGTCCTAGAAGCTAAAGGACACCAGTGGGTGACAGAGGGACGCTTATTGAAATCTCAGGCATTTTGCTAGACACTCCTGATAAACTGTTAACACGAGGTGCTAATCAGTGAAAAATAGTTAAACATTTGCATGACTCTACTCACTTGGGAAGAGATTCCCTGTTTCAATTAATGTCTTGGCTTTTTATAGAAAAAGGGTTACTTAAAACAGTAAACCACATAACTCAAGCTTGTGAACTATGTGCCTGGAATAACCCAAATGACCAATGTTTACCTCCTCTTTTAGTAAGGCTTGTTCAGCATAGAGGAATGTACCGCGGTGAAGACTGGCAAATAGACTATACTCAGATGCCCCTATGGCAAAAATTTAAGTATTTATTAGTATTCATTGACACCTTCACCGTTTGGATCAAGGTTTTTCCTACCCAGTCTGAAAAGGCAATGGAGGTTCCTAAACTCCCACTAAAAGAATTCATTCCGCCGAGCATGGTGGCTCATGCCTGTAATTCCTGCACATTTTGAGGCTGAGGCAGGTGGATCACCTGAGGTCAGGAATTTGAGACCAGCCTGGCCAACATGATAAAACCCCTGTCTCTACTAAAAATATTAAAAAAATTAGCTAGCCATGGTGACGGGCACCTCTAATCCCAGCTACCTGGGAGGCTGAGAAAGGAGAATTGTTTGAACCTGGGAGGTGGAGGTTGCAGTGAGCTAAGATTGGGTCACTGCACTCTACCCTGGGCAACAAAAGTGAAACTCCCTCTAAAAAATGAAATAAAATAAAATAAAATAAAATAAATAAAGAATTCCAGTTTGGGGCTATCTAAGAGCTTAGAGAGATAATGGCCTATCTTTCTCTTCTTTTTTTTTTCTTAGACAGAGTCTCACTCTGTCACCCAGGCTGGAGAACAGTGGTGTGATCTCGGCTCACTGCAACCTCTGCATCCCAGGTTCAAGCAATTCTTCTGCCTCAGCCTCCCAAGTAGCTGGGATCACAGGCACGTGCCACCATGCCTGGCTAATATTTGTATTTTTAGTAGAGATGGGGTTTCACCATGTTGGTCAGGCTTTTCTTGAACTCCTGACCTCATGATCCGCCTACCTCAGCCTCCCAAAGTGCTGGGATTACAGGCATGAACCACCGTGCCCAGCCCAATAATGGCCTATCTTTCACAGTGACAATTACACAAAATATATCTTCAGCCCTAGAAATTTAGTATCGCCTTCACTTAGCATGGAGGACACAGTCTTCAGAGAAAGTAAAAAGAGCTAATCAAATTCCAAACAGGACTCTTGCTAAGCCATGCCAAGAAACATCGAAGACCTGGCTGGCTTTGTTATCTGTAGCCTTATTACAAGTTCCAGTGGGCCTCTAAGGGAAATCTGCAGCTCAACTCTTTTGAAATATTGTATGGAAGGCCTTTGTTAGCTACATACCTTCTAATAAACACAGATAATTTCAAGCTGCAGAATCATGTGACAAGTGCAAAATGCATTCTTTGAATATAGAAATCAAAGATTCCCTTCCCCAACTAAAGAAGATAATCCTGGTACAACCCAGCTGGGAAATGTGGTCCCATTAAAAACTTGGAAAGAAATATCCCCAGCAGATCAACTTTCCCCAAAGTGGAAGGGACCCTATCAAGTTCTCTTTAGTAACCCCACAGCAGTTTTAAATTCTGGGAATAAACGGCTGGGTCCACTTATTTCGAATTAAACCTGTCTCTTACGAAGTCCTACAGGCCAGCAGGACTCAAGAGGCTGATCTGTTTATTCCCATGAGCCAGTGACCTCCAACTCCTGTTCAGAAGATGAGACAGGGATGGGAAACATAAAGATATGGATTGACATTCTACTTTTGGGTATTAGTTGGAATCATGCAGAGAGTAACTTATTTACTGAGTGGACACAGACTTCATCCTCTCTACATAATCAAACAAACTGTTGGTTATGTAGACATTTTAACAGAGACCGAAAAGGGATCTTGTGCTTTGCTCACAACCGAATGTTATGTGTATGCTCCAGACTATTCACATAATATTACCCAGACTATACAAGTTTTAGACACTCTTACCATTTATGCATTATCATTCAATCCTATATCAGCTTGGTTCCAACAACCGTCCACTTCTTGAAAAGCCTTCCTGTTTAGTTTACTTGGAATAATTTTACGAGTTTTGCTTTGCTGCTGTGAAACATATTGTGGTTGTACTCTTTGTGTAGTGCCAACTACTCTGGAGGCTGAGGCAGGAGAATCGCTTGATCCGGGGAGGCAAAGGTTGCAGAGAGCTGAGATGGCATATTACATGTAAGTTTTTAATTTCTCTTCAAAAATCAATATGTCAGTATGTTCAATTCTTTGCCTTCTACTTTTAAAATTCACTAAATGAATTTTTTTTAAAGCTCACTAAATGCTTTCTTAAATTGGACACTTATTAGTCTTCCAGATTTCACCCTTTTTTGAAACTCAAAGTTATGAACGACCTTCACCATACCAACACTGTCTGACTTTCTCTACCCTGAATGCAAGAGACCCCAATAGTTAGGCAGGTATGTCATCGCCCCTATTCAGCCTGAAAAAGTTACAGAAGACTAATCTTTGTCTTTCTGCAACTCTTAGGATTTAGGGTCCTCTTGTAAAAGAAGGGGGAAAATATGTCAGAAGCGTTTGAATCAGAGTGACTTCATTTTGAGAGAGGGCCAGGAAAATGATGCTGTGACTTGCTGGGCTGCATTCTCAGCAAGTTAGGCATGCCTAGCCTCTAGATGTTTATGGTTAAGGGAATGAATTAATAATGTTTACTAAGCAGAACCAGACTTAGGAGTGTCCAGATATCCCAACATCTGGAGAATAAAGGCATCCCTAATTTTGCTTTAAAGATAACATTGAGTTGGCCGGACATGGTGGGTCACACCTGTAATCCCAGCACTTTGGGAGCCAAGGCAGGTGGATCTCCTGAGGTCAGATGTTCGAAACCAGCGTAGCGAACGTGGCGAAACCTAGTCTCTACTAAAAATACAAAAATTAGCCGGATGTGGCGGTGTGCACCTGTAGTCCCAACTACTCTGGAGGCTGAGGCAGGAGAATCACTTGATCCTGGGAGGCAAAGGTTGCAGTGAGCTGAGATCGTGTATTACATATAAATTTTTAATTTCTCTTCAAAAATCAATATGTCAGTATGTTCAATTCTTTGCCTTCTACTGTTTAAATTAACTTATTCGTAAAGCAACCTTTTTCCATCACCTGCTCCACCGTGCCTCATTCCAATTACCTGCTCCACACTAACTCATTCTGATTACCTGCTCTGCCCCCACCTGCTCCACCCTGACTCCCGCCAAACCACTCACCGCATCACTCTATTTAAATTAGCCAGTCTGAATTGGTTTACTGTGCGGCCTAATCCTAGCCAACAGGGGAAGGACACAGCAGCAAGGGCCACGTGCTTCAGGGATAAGAACCCCTTCCCCGCTCTTAAGTGTGCGCTCATTGTTGCTCCATCTATAACGGCACACAGGTCTATAAAATTAAATTGCCTTGCTAAGTAGAAAAAAAACAAATTTTATATTCAAGTGCTATTTATTTTGTGGCACTAAAAGTTTACTTACCACATTGCACCTTTGCACTCCAGCCTGGGCAACAAGAGAGAAACTCCGTCTCAAAAAAAAAAAAAAAAAGTTCACATTTTGGATACATTGAAAAAGATAGCAAAGAAGAGATAGAGTTTTCCAGTGCTCTGGGATGGGCCTGCTTCAGCTCCGGGAGGAAGACGTGCCTGAAAAGGCTGCAGCTGAGGCTGTGAATCTTCTTCATCCAGCCCAACCTCTGATCACATCTGCTGTCACTCAGGGCCTGAGAAGGCGGGGTCTTAAACGTTATCCAATCAGGGACGCTGTCCTGGGAACTGTCCAATCAGGCACACAGCTGGAACGAACAGGGCGGCTTCCGGGATTTGGCCGGGGCCTTTGCCTCTCACTGCAGCCGGAGGTCCAGGTCTAGTGCTCACTGCTCTGTGTCTTCTGCTTCTAGAGGTCCAGCCTCTGTGGCCTTGTGACCTGCAGTTATTGGAGATCCACAACTAGGAAGTCAGGACCCCCTGGAAGCCTAGAAATGGTGAGAGGGCCAGTCCGACATCCCGAGAGAGGGAGCGGGGGTGGTTGGAACCGGCGGGAAGCGGCTTTGGGGGGACTCACGCCTCCCTGCAGTCAGCTCCACTATGTTCGCCCCGAGTTCTCCTTGTCCAGCTCGGCCTCAGTCCCCTTCAGCCATGAGATGGCGGCTGCGCTGGCAGCTGGGCCTCCGGGCGTCCTGTCTCTTCCCTGTGTAGTGATTGTGCCCTGGCCTGGAGCCCTCTCTGGGCAGCTCTGCACCAGTAGCCCCTCATCTCTCCCAGATGGTGCAGAGACCATGGGAGGAACCTCAGGGCAGAATCCTGACTCGGGGTGCGGGTTCATATGGGAAGCGTTTTTGTCCATAGGCTTCCCAGGCTTTCTTTTTTCCTGTTAAAAATTTATGGTGTCACCGCGAAAATTTTAAATAATTCAGAGCACCTGGCTGTGGTTTGTAATTTGTAATCCATGGAAAGGGCTTGAAGGAAAGACTTATAAGGTTCGTGATAAAAAGCAAATTGAGGAATTGGCTAGGTACTGCGATGTACTTTTTGTTGTTGTTTTGTTTTGTTTTTCTTTTTTTTTGGAGACAGTCTCCGTTGCCTACGCTGGAGTCCAGTGGTGTGATCTCGGCTCACTGCAACCTCTGCCTCCGTAGTAGCTGGGACTACAGGTGCCCGCCACCACACTTGGCCATTTAAAAAAAAAAAAACTTTTAGTAAAGACGGAGGGAGGGGTTTACCATGTTGGCCAGGCTGGTCCTGAACTCCTGACCTCAGGTGATCCACCCACCTCGGCCTTTCAAAGTGTTGGGATTACAGGCGTGAGCCCCGCGCCTGCCCTAGTTTCTTAATTTTTAAAATCAAGGTGGAAATATCCTGGTTATGTAATCAGAGCTTAATTGGCAGTTTATAGTTGGTTAAACCCGAAGCTTGTTTCCACCAATGTAGTAATTTACCAAAAAATGCTCTTGATTTAGACTTTTTTTAGAAGTAGAAATCCGGGGACTAGAGCCACCTCAATCTAATTTCCTGCCACTTAATGATTTTCACACTCCACAGAGGACTGATTTTTCCCTGAAGTTTTCACTAGTGTCCCAAGAAGGGCCTCAGGTCTACCCCTTATCCCCTTTTTCTCCAGTCTAACTCTGACTTGCAGAAAAATACTAAATTTCCATTTTGGTCTGACATTCCCAAATGCCAATTTTCCCACCCTAATGCACTTTATCAACTATTTATCCTTTAGTATACATTTTGATACCTATTTTAAGTAATTCTTTTTATTTTTAATTTTTGAGATGGAGCCTTGCTCTGTTACCCAGGCTGGAGTACAGTGGCACAACCTCGGCTTACTGCAGGCTTTGTCTCCCAGGCTCAAACGATTCTCTTGTCTCCTCCCAAGTAGCTGGAATTACAGTTGCCCAGCACCACGCCTGGCTAATTTTTGTATTTTTAGTAGAGATGGGGTTTCACTATGTTGGCCAGGCTGGTCTCGAACTCCTGGCTTTAAGAAATCTGCCTGCCTCAGCCTCCCAAAGAGCTGGAATTACAGACATGAGCCACCACACCTGGCCTATTAATCATTTTTTGACAAAGCATTTGATGGCACATTTAAAAAGATTTTTTAAAAAAATATTTCCTATGAGAAGAAAGCAAAGAAGAATCTGACACTGTATGGTGAAATATCTCTCTGCATTTTTTTCTTCTATTTTCACTAGACACAGATATCAGAATGTTTTTGGGTCAGGTTTTCCTTTTGAAACTTTATAGGGTGATGTGTCTTCAGTCACTCTTCAGTATTTTATTTTTATTTTTTATTTTTTGTGAGACAGAGTCTTGCTCTATCACCCACAGGCTGGAGTGCAGTGGCCTGTGACCTCGGCTCATTGCAAGCTCCACCTCCAGGTTCAGGCCATTCTCCTGCCTCAGCCTCCCAAGTAGCTGGGACTACAGGTGCCTGCCACCACGTGTTGGGGTCCGCGTGTTTCCTAAACAAAGGAATGAACACACAAGACAACACAAGACAAGACAAACATGGCGGCTGCCTCGAATGGCGCGCTCCGCTTTATTTTATATAGTTGTTTGTGGAATGTTGCCAAGTCACAAGACACATCGTTGTTTTTCTGACCTTTCCCTGACTTTGTGGATTGACACATCGTTGTTTTTCTGACCTTTCCCTGACTTTGTGGATTTTCAAGATGTTTACATATAAACAGGCCCCCAACGCCCTGCTTCGTTTGCAAGAGCAGGACTTGTCGGGAACGCCCTGCTTCATTTGCGGGAGCAGGACTTATGGGGAACACCCTGTTTGTGAGCACGTAGTCCTCTACATTTCCCCTTTCCTTATTTACAAGTTTGAATTTCTTTTAAAACCATCATTACATGTTGGGCTCGCTGGGATTCGGTGTTTGCCCTTTGGCACCGTCTCCAGCAGACTGTGAAAAATGACAAAGGCAAGAACAACAATCAATACATTACTAAAAACAGAGGTCAGCAAAGTTTTTACAGGACTCATAGGGTTCAAAGACGTCAAACTTTGTGCAATACCAGTCATCAAATCTGCACCAGTCAGCAACGGTAACTGATTGCAAAATGTTTCAGAAATGTTCTGTGTTAATTCTTGTATTTCTAGGGAAAGATTATTATGACCAATTAAAAGTCTCTTTATCTCAGTCCAATTATGTACAGTGCTGTCAAAAGGAACAGGAGTAATACAAAATTGGGTAGTGTTCCAATCACATTTCAACAAAGCTCGGGTATTCAACACTGTTAGCTGATCTCCCAACCAAGAAACCACTTGTTTTAGATTATCTACTCGTTCAGTCAAATGAGCATCTATGTCTTGTTGCTGCTGCCACAACAAATGTGATTGTTCATGTCATTGTTGCACAAATTCTGCATTTTGTATATTCTGGTGTAGAGCTAATCCAGCAACAGCGGCAGTGGAAGCAATTGCTACAAGTCCTACACCGCGGTCACGACGATTTCAACCATTCTCCGACTGCGGTGGACAAGATCTTGCATAACCTTATAAATTTGAGTAACCCCAGCAGATTCACTCCGACTGGGTTTTCCACATTGATAGCATATACCTTGTTTAGAATTGCCTTTTAAAGCCTTAGAAAGTGCCCCAGCAAACAATTGAGCATTGTAAATAGCTCCTCCAACACCTGCACAAGCCCGAATGTATTCATCTAAATCAGCCCCACTAGCTTTTAGAGGACGCAGCAATTTTTGGCACTCAGGATTAGCACTCTCAAAAGTCAGAGTATTCAAAAGAATTTTAGCAGTAGGGCTTGAACCTACAGTCTTTAATACAGTATTTTGAAGATGGGCTACAAAATCTGGATATGGCTCTGTGGCTCTTTGTAGGATCTTTACAAAAGATAAAGAAGTTTTATCCGCTATTTTAATCTTAGTCCATGCTTTTAAAAACAAGGCTTTAATCTGAGTGAGAGTAATATCATCTAGGCCTGCCTGAGCATTAAGAGTGGCGTATTGTCCTGAACCCGTAAGCTGCTCTTCAGTAGGTCTTGGGGGATTTCACGTAGCATTTTTTCTAGCTTGTACTCTTGCTTTCTCTCACCACCAACTTTTTAATTGAAGCCATTGCGAACGATTAAGGACAGTCTGTCCCAACGTTTTCCAGTCAATAGGAATCATCATATGTTTTGAAGGAATCGAGAAGGCCAAGGACAAACGGTGATTGAGGTCCATAATTAGAAATTGCAGCTTTCATTTCTTTCAAAAATTTAAATTGTAGGGCTGTAAAAGTCACATTCTGGCCACCGTTTGGGAACTGAGCATTGGGGCCGAAAGCAGCCCGTGTTATTGGGAATAAATCTAATTCCTCGAAATCACCCTTTTCCTTCTATTTCTTTTTTTCTCCTACAGGAGGAAGAGGCACAGAGAAAACCTGACCTGACATAGACAAAGAGGTTGGAGGTGGAGGCAAAGGGAAATCCTTTTAGCATAAGGGAAGGTAACAGGGAAGGCTCATGGCGGAGAGATAGGAGAAACAGGAGCAGTGGTATTTTGCAATTTTAACAACTGTTGTAACATCTCTAAAATGTGCTGCAAATCAGAATTTCCTTCAGATGAAGGAGGCATTAGCTCTTTTTCCAATTCCTTGTCTTCAATAACCGGGGCATAAACATGTTTCTCTCTAGGATCATTCCTCTCTAAACCTTCAGATGCCTCACCTCCTGTGGCAGTATCGCCATGCTCCGAGTCAGTTTCAAGTAACTCTAATGCCTGAGTAATGGAATTACACAAAGTCCACAAAGTCAGAGGCATCGTTTGCTCCCGCTGATGAGCTCGATGCAGGACTTTAACCACTTGCAACCATTCCTTTCGATTTAATTGCACTTTGGTTTGATATTGAAACCAATAACAATGTTGTTCAACATGGGCAAACAATCACTTCAAAGTCTTATGTTCCTTAACTAACTTCTACTCCTATAGACATCAACAGTCCCTGGAGTAACCGCAAATATTTAGAGGCCAGAGAGGTGGAATTCCCCATAATTTTCCCGTGGGTCCCCCTTTCTTTATTTACCTGCCTGGGGTGTTCCCCCTCCGGTTCCTTGCTCTCGTGGAGCCACGGACCCTGCTCGCTGCGCCAGATGTTGGGGTCCGCGTGTTTCCTAAACAAAGGAATGAACACACAAGACAACACAAGACAAACATGGCGGCCGCCTCGAATGGCGCACTCCGCTTTATTTTATACAGTCGTTTGTGGAATGTTGCCAAGTCACAAGACACATCGTTGTTTTTCTGACCTTTCCCTGACTTTCTGGATTTTCAAGATGTTTTCATATAAACAGGCCCCCAACGCCCTGCTTCGTTTGCAAGAGCAGGACTTATTGGGAACGCCCTGCTTCGTTTGCAAGAGCAGGACTTGTCGGGAATGCCCTGCTTCGTTTGCGAGAGCAGGACTTATGGGGAACACCCTGTTTGTGAGCACGTAGTCCTCTACAACCAAGCCTGGCTATTTTTTTTTTTTTTTTTTTTTGCATTAGAGATGGGGTTTCACTGTGTTAGCCATGATGGTCTTGATCTCCTGACCTTGTGATCCGCCCGCCTTGGCCTCCCAAAGTGCTGGAATTACAGGCGTGAGCCACCGCGTCCGGCCCACCTTTCAGTTTTTCTTGGACCTGGGTTTCAGTACTGTATGGGGATAAACATGGCTATGTCTGCTAGAGTGTCTTGTGAATATCAGCTACTGGGTCGTTTTCCCTCATAGGACAACCTGAGGTATTTAGTGTAGCTTCTCAAGTGTGCAGGTGGATGCCCTGAGGCTAAGAGGCATTTCCTGCTGCCTTTTTTTTTTTTTTTTTTAAGTTAACCCCTTGAGACATTAATATTGTCTTCACCCAACTTAACTTTCATTTCTTGGAGACACATTGCTGGTCAGCCAATCAGATACTAGTATTGAGGAGAAAAATAATTTCTGCATTCTGAATTCCTCTAGGGGACAGAAAAATAGTGCAAGAAAAATAGTAAAAAATCTCCAGGAAAAAAAAAAAAACTACCAAACCCCAAAAATCTGACTCCATTGAGATGGTGTAAGAACTTGCAGAGTAAAATGTGCCCAAGGCACTCACTGGGGCATAGTTCAGAGTCTCCTGAGAGGGGTTATTGAGTACTTAAGTGAGCAGGATGGGGTGGGACACTCAAGTAATTGAATGGCCTGACTTGACACTTGAGTAAGACATATCTGTATCTTGAAAAGATTTGTTCACTTATTTTGACCTGAGGTTTATTATTATTATTTTTTTAAAAACAGACTTTCCCTCTCTCACCCAGGCTGGGGTGAAGTGGTGCCATCTTAGTTCACTGAAACCTCCAAATCCCAATTTCAAGTGATTCTCTTGCTTGAGCCTCCCAAGTAGCTAGGACTACAAGTGTGCACCACCACTCCCAGCTAGTTTTTGTATTTTTAGTAGAGATGGAGTTTCACCATGTTAGCCAGGATAGTCTCAAGCTTCTGACCTCAAGTGACACATGCCTGGGCCTTCCAAAGTGCTGAGATTACAGGCCTGAGCCAATGTGCTCAGCTGTCCTCAGTTTTTTAACTATATATTGCATTTTATTAGTAGAGATTGAAAGGTAACAAAATATAATGGCATAAAAGAGGTGAGTTTCAAAAACATTAATATCTAATAATATATTTTATTTGTTGAAAATTTTCAATTCCTTTTTTTTTTCCTCGGAGTGGGTTTGGAAATATTCTCAGGTGTGTTTTTTTATGGCTGAGTGATTTCAAACAGAATTCCATCTAGCTTTTAGAATGGTAGCTACCAAGAAAAAAAATAAAGAAAAATCCCTCTTCAATTTCAGCTGTAGAGAGTGAATACATTCCCACAAAAAACTATGGTAGATAATTGGTGAGTTACATAGATTCCTGAAAACTTCAGTTCCTTTTTGAGCAGTGTAAATTTTTGACAGTGAATATCTTTGTTCTATATCCTGTTTTATTGTGTGTTTGTGTTTAAGATAGAGTCTCACAGCAACGCCCAGGCTGGAGTACAATGGTGCAGTCTTAGCTCACTGCAACCTCCACTTCCCAAGTTCAAGAGATTCTCCTGCCTCAGCCTCCTGAGTAACTGAGACTACAGGCACGTGCCATCACACTCAGCTAATTGTTGTATTTTTAGTATGGATGGGGTTTCACCATGTTGGCCAGGCTGGGCTCAAACTCCTGACCTCAATTGATCCACCTACCTCAGCCTCCCTAAGTGCTGAGATTACAGGTGTGAGCCACCTGGCCTGGCCTGGCCCTATATCCTGTTACTTTGATTTTTGAGATTAAGGCTAAATTTTATGTGATGAAATTTGGTGCCTCCCAGGAGTGTTCCCATGTGACTAATTTTTTTGTTTGTTTATTTGAGACACAGTTTTGCTCTTGTTGCCCAGGGTGGAGTGCAATGGTGCAATCTTAGCTCACTGCAACCTACACCTCCTAGGTTCAAGCGATTCTCCTGCCTCAGTCTTCTGAGGAGTTGAAATTACAGGAGCCTGGCTAATTTTTGTATTTTTAGTAGAGATGGGGTTTGACCACGTTGGCCAGACTGGTCTCAAACTCCTGACCTCAGGTGATCCACCCACCTCGGCCTCCCAAAGTCCTGAAATTACAGGCATAAGCCATTGTGCCTTGATTACTATGTGATTTTTAATATAAATAATAAAATTATACATTTATTGTCTGAAAAAAATAAATACTTTTGCTTTTCTTACTGAGGCAAAATATAAGTACCTTAAAATGTTCTTCCCTTACTTGAACACTGTGAGTAATTTTGCTGAATTTTTCTAACAGTTTTAATTTCAAAAACCAAGAAATTCTGACTGTAGTAACTCTGAAATGGAAACTAAAGCTTAAGGTGCAGGACTGTGTCCCTCTTAGTTCTGGTTGCCATGAGAGTACACACGAACAAGGAAAGTGGGGGGGGGGTTACTACCTCTAATGCAGCTTGTCCTTCTTACTGTGTCCTGCCTTGGTTGGATGGAGTTGGATGGCACAATCTAAGCTAAACCTGGTTAGCTAACTTGAAAAGTACAGGAATGCGGTTATACTGGTGGGAAGGCAGGAAGATCAGTTTCATGGGAAGTAGCTGTTGCCATAGGAGAGGTAATTCACAGAGTGGGTAGCAGATGTGGAATGTGGGCTCCATAGATAAGAACTGGCTAGAAGGTTGTTTACCAGGGCAGGGGAAACACGGAGAGTAAGGAAGTCTGGCCTTGAAAGCAAGGGAAAAAAGGCAAAGAAACTTAAGCAAGCTAAACTTTTGAAGAAGAATTTCTTACTGTATTCAACATCTATGCATTACACGATTAAGAAAATGCTAGTTTAAACAGGATGGTATTTATTACCCAGAACGTTCTGAAAAAACTATCAGGAGATACCTGCTTATTAGGGTACTAAAGAAAAACTACTTAAAATCACTATTAAAAATTGTAGAACATGGAAGATAGCTGTATCTTGAACTTTCCACAAAAATGATGTTTTCTTACGGTTAAATTCAGACTGTAACTGACTTTAGTGGGGGCAATATTTCAGTAGTGATGCTGTGTCCTTCTGGGTGCATCTGCACACTATAAAAACTTGTCCTGGTGCCGTTGATGTTAATAACTCAATAAGCTCTCAGATTTTTTCTCTATAGATTTTTCTCTTCATCAGTAGGTATCTATGCAGCTGATGTGCATAAACCATCACATTTGATTGGCAGCTACCCTTTTTTTTAAGTTTTTTTTTGCATTTATCTTTATTTGGTAAAAGAAAGCTCTCATCGTTTATAGGCTAGAAAAACAAAACAAAACAAAACAAAAACAAACACAGGGTCTTCCACTTACTGGATGTTTGACAAAATAGTCTTTTGGAGCCAAAACATTGGCATTACTGGTGAGCTTCGTAGAGATTCAGTAACCCAGACTTTATTTCAGATCTCCTGAAAAGACAATCTGCATTAACAAGATGTCCAGTTTATTGTACACATTAAAATTTGAGTGGTACCTTCTAACTCAACATATCTGTTTTGTCTGAAAAATAAAAACAACTATGTCTTTTTCATCTGAAAAATATACACAGCTCATTCTGTATTATGTAAATATAGCACTCAAAAATGTACATGTTTGTGTTTATGCCCTCAATTTTACACTTTATCATTCAGACAAGTATCATATGTACACTGATATTATGGATATTATGCCACTCTGTTCTCTCAGAATTAGAGAATACATTAGAAAACATTTGTGTGTTGACAATTATTTTATGGAATAATTTCAGTCACTCCTATAAGTCAGAACAAGTTCTATTCACTTTCTGATTTTACCTTGAGTCAAAAAAAAAATTCTGCCCATAGCCACTTTTTAAATAGGTGTGTTTGTGTGTGTTTTCCAGGGACTGTTGACATTTAGGGATGTGGCCATAGAATTCTCTCTGGAGGAGTGGCAGTGCCTGGACACTGCGCAGAAAAATTTATATAGGAATGTGATGCTAGAAAACTACAGAAACCTGGCTTTCCTAGGTAAGGATAACTGTATGTCTGTATGTATTGAGATGGAGTCTTGCTCTGTCGCCAGGCTGGAGTGCCGTGACATGATCTCGGATCACTACAACCTCTCCTCCCAGGTTCCAGCAATTCTCCTGCCTCAGCCTCCTGAGTAGCTGGGACTACAGGCAAACACCACCATGCCCAGCTAATTTTTGTACTTTTAGTAGAGACGGGGTTTCAACATGTTGGCCAGGATGGTCTGGACCTTGTGATCTGCCTGACTCAGCTACCCAAAGTATTGGGATTACAGGCATAAGCCTCCACACCTGGCCATGCAAGATCCGCCTCCCAGGTTCAACCAATTCTCCTGCCTCAGCCTCCTGAGTAGCTGGGATTACAGGCATGTGCCACCACACCTGGCTAATTTTGTATTACTTTTTTTTTTTTTAGTAGACACAGGGTTTCCTTTTATTACCTCAAAATTTGGGAAGTCCTCACCCTTTTTTTAATCTTCGACTAACCTCTGTATTATTTTTTTCCATATTCTTTTTCTAAGATTTCTTTTGTGAATATATTGATCTAATTGTATCTAGTAAGTTTTACATTCCGTGTTTTAATTTTGTTTGGCAATTTTACTTTTTTTGTTATATATTTGAGGGTATGCCACCACACATCTGTTAATTTTGATTTTTTAGCATATATTATAATTGTGCGTGCCAATATTTAACTTTGTACAATTTACAACATTGTGGAGCAAAATCATATATGAATTAGCCATGTCTTTTTCCAATAGAATTATCTCTGTTTGTTTGCCTGTATAAATGTTATCCTTGAATTTTTTCGTAACTTGTATATTTGTTGTTTAGGATTGTTTTGAATGGTTTTCTAATCCTGTGTAGATGAGAAGTCAAAATTCTTGTAATTTCAACATCCTATTTGTGAATCTTTATGAATTTTGTGTGGGAGAAACACTTGGATTTGAATATAATTTAAAACTATCATAACTCTGTATCTCTTTTAGGTATTATTATTTTTACTTGTCAAAAAACATAACAAAATTTACCAGAAAATATTTTTAAATATTCAGTTTAGTCATGTTAATTATCTTGACAATGTCATGTAACATATTGCTAAAATGTTTTTATCTTGCAAAGCTAAATCTTACAACATATTAAACCACTACCAAGTTTTCCTTTTTTTTTGGAGATGGAGTCTTGCTCTGTCACCCTAACTGCTATGCAGTGGTGTGATCTCAGCTCACTGCAACCTCCACCTCCCAGGTTCAAGCAATTTTAGTGCCTCAGGGTCCTGAGTAGCTGGGACTACAGGTGCCCACCACCATGCTTTTCTAAATTTTGCATTTTTAGTAGACGTGGGGTTTCGCCATGTTGGCCAGGCTGGTTTCAAACTCCTGACTTTAGGTGATTCACCCACCTCAGCCTCCCAAAGTGCTGGGATTACAGGTGTGATCTACCGTGCCTGGCCCCAGTTTTTTCTGTTTTATGGCACTTTGCAAATACCACTCTCTTCTTTGTTTCTAAGAGTGTAAGTTCTTCATATATCTCATACAATCTCTTGTCTTCTTGTGGCTGGCTCATTTCATTTAGCATAATGCCATCAAGATTTATATTTACGGTTGGTAGAATATTTCCTGCTTTTTGAATACTGAGTGATAGTCCAGAATTTTTTTTTTGGATGGAGTTTCACCTTTGTTGTCCAGGTTGGAGTGCAATGGTGCAATCTTGGCTCACGGCAACCTCTGCCTCCCAGGTTCAAGCGATTCTCCTGCGTCAGTCCCCCAAATACCTGGGATTACTGGCATGTGGCTCCAGGCCCAGCTAATTTTGTATTTTTAGTAGAGATGGCATTTTGCCATGTTGGTCAAGCTGGTCTTGAACTCCCAACCTCGGTCATCTTCTAGCCTCAGCCTTTCAAAGTGCTGGGATTACAGGCTTGAGTCACTGCGTCTGGCCTCAGAATTTGGTGAAAGAAATTTGCATTGCTTTCACCTATTGTCTTAGAGTAACAATGCTGCAATAATTATGGGTATGTAAATGACTCCTTATATGACCATATATGTGAAAGTTTATGTATGTGCTGCATTCTATTTTATTAGTCCATTTTTTACCTTTATACTCATACCAAATTGTTTTAATTTTGTAGCTTTGTAATGTGTTTTGAATTAAGAACTTTAATGCCTCCAGCATTGTTTCTTTTTTCTTTTCTTTCTTTCTTTTTTTTTTTTTTTTTAAGATTATTGTGTACTTCATTGTCTCTTGGGATTCTATATACTTTTGGGGTTGCTGTTTCTTCAAGAATGCAATGAGTAATTTGGAAAACATGGCATTAAATATGTAGATTGCACTGAGAAGGATGGACCTTTTCACAATTTAACTATTTCAACCTTTGTATAAGAGCACACTCAAGAGCGTTAATTTCTATATATTTGTAAATTTTTCAGTTTTTTTCTCATATGGTTGTATGCTCTCATTCCATTTTGGTCATAGAAAGTAGTTCATAAAAGTTTACTTTTAACAATTTTGGTATGACTTCCTTTTTGGCTAAAGATGTGGTTTATCAGGGGAAATGTTGTATGAGCTATTGAGAAGGGTGTGTATTCTGATGTTGTTGAGGAGTGTTCTCCATAACTGTTTGGAATAATTGTTTTATACTGCCTTTACGTAGTCTGTTCCCTTATTTACATAATTTTCTTGTTTTATTTTTATTGCAGAAAGTGTGGTATTTGTTTCTATAATTATATTGCTTTCTGTGTGTTTCTTCCACTCTGTCAATATTTGCTTCATATATTTGGAACCCTAATGTGAGACACACACACACACAAATTTGTCATAGGTTCCCAGTGAATGAATCTATTATTTTTTGATGTCCCTCTTTGTTTCTTTGGAGTTTCAATTTCAAGTATATTTTATAAAATATTATACTTTTTGACTGAAGATGTAGCTTGTGTATGATTATTTTGACTGTATCTGCCCTCATTTGATTAATGTTGCATGGAATGTCTACTTTCATACTGCCGCTTCCAGTCTTTTTTAATCATTAGATTTATTTTTTTTTTTTTTTCTTTTTTCTTGAGATAGAGTTTTGCTCTTTCACCCAGGTAGAAGTGCAGTGGCACAATCTCGGCTTACTGCAACCTTCCAGTTTCTAGTGATTCTCCTGCCCTAGCCTTTTGAGTAGCTAAGATAACAGGTACCTGCCACCACGCCCAACTAATTTTTGTATTTTTAATAGAGATGGAATTTCAGCAGGTTGGCCAGGCTGGTCTCAAACCCCTGACCTCATGATCCATCTTCCTCGGCCTCCCAAAGTGCTAGGATTACAGACAAGAGCCCCGATTTCAACTGACTCCTGTAGAAAGGCAAGATGTATCTTGGTTTTTAAAATGCTTAATAAAACTATTTGTTGAAAGTATGTCTGAATTTAAAAGCTAACTTTATATATATATGTATTTATATATAATTTTCTGAAAGAGAAAGACTTACTATTATTTTGTTAAGTATTTCATTTGATTCTTGCATGTGTGTCTCTTATTTATTCTCTTTCCATTTTTGTCTTTTTGATGTTTGTATTTATATGATTTCATTTATTTTCTTTTTCTTATCTTTTGTTTTTTCTTTTTTCCTATCCTTCTTTTTTCTTTTTTTTTTTTTTTTGAGATGGAGTTTTGCTTTTGTTGTCCAGGCCGGTGCAATGGTGTGATGTCAGCTCACTGCAACCTCTGCCTCCCACCACACCCAGCCTCTTTTGTGTACTTATACAAATGTTTTCGTGGTACTTTGGGGATTACATATAACCTTAAAATATACATGTTTTAATCTGTTAAAAAAATAAACTTAAGTTGCATAAAAAAATTTTTTTTTTTTTGGACAGAGTCTCGCTCTCAGGCCCAGGCTGTAGTGAAGTGGCAGGATCTCGGCTCACTGCAACCTTTGCCTCCTGGGTTCAAGTGATTCTCCTGCCTCAGCCTCCTGAGTAGCTGGGACTACAGGCGTGTGCCACTATGCCTGGCTGACTTTTGCATTTTTAGTAGAGACGGGGTTTCACCATGTTGGCCAGGGTGCTCTCAAACTCTTTTTTTTTTTTTTTTTTTTTTTTGAGACAGAGTCTCTCTCTGTCGCCCAGGCTGGAGTGCAGTGGCATGATCTCGGCTCACTGCAAGCTCCGCCTCTGGGTTTAAGCCATTCTCCTGCCTCAGCCTCCCGAGTAGCTGGGACTACAGGCGCCCGCCACCTCGCCCGGCTAGTTTTTTGTATTTTTTTAGTAGAGACGGGGTTTCACAGTGTTAGCCAGGATGGTCTCGAGCTCCTGACCTCGTGATCCGCCCGTCTCGGCCTCCCAAAGTGCTGGGATTACAGGGTTGAGCCACCGCGCTCAGCCGTTCTCAAACTCTTGACCTCGTGATCCACCTGCCTTGGCTCCCCCAAAGTGCTAGGATTATAGGCATGAACCACAGCGCCCAGCCTCTTTTCTATATTTATACAGAAACTTTTGTAGTACTTTGGGGATTACATATCACTTCTGAAAAATACAACAGTATATTTATTTTGGCAAAATAATAAGTTGCATGTAAAAACTCGTTTTTGTTACATCTTCCCTCAAAGTTGTCATTGATATTGCTAATTATATCTTATTATGTTGTATATTCATTAACAGATGTTTATAATAATTTCTATGCTTTTTTCTTACTAATTTTAGAGAATATTTAAAAATGTTTTCTGCACCACTAGGATACTGTTAAGAAATTCTACTATTGTGTATTTGCATATTTTTTTCTAGAAAATAATGTATTTTTATATGATTATATGGGTTTTTAAAATTCATGTTATTTTCAGTAGAAGAAACTATTTTCAGCACCCTTTATATGTAGGGTATATGCAGTTCCAATATACTTTTTTAGAATTTGTTTACCATGGAAGGTTTTTTTTTTTTTTTATTTGGCAGGACAGATTCGCTGATCGTATTATTCTCAATAGCTGTTTTTTCACAACTATTTTTATGACTACATCACACAGTTAGTTCCCTTATGGCCTGCAAAATTTTTGTTAACAGTTCACAGATTATCTCATAAGACTATGTAAATGGCATACCACTTTTTTCTTTCCTTTTTTTTTAAATTTTTTTTTGGAGACAGAGCCTCACTCTATCCCCCAGCCATACTGGAGTGTAGTGGTGTGACCTCAGCTAACTGAAACCCCCACCTCCCAGGTTCAAGCGGTTCTTCAGCCTCAGCCTCCTGAGTAGCTGGGATTAGAGGCACGCACTTCCACACCCGGCTAAATTTTGTAGTTTTAGTAGAGATGGGGTTTCTCCATGTTGGCCAGGCTTGTCCTGAAACCCTGACCTCAGGTGATCTGCTATCCTCGGTCTCCGAAAGTGCCTGGATTACAGGTGTGAGCCACTGCACCTGGTTTGGCACATCCCTTTTATCTTGCAGCTTCAAAGATAATCTTTGTGACTTTTGAAATTGTGCTTATATATGTGTTTGTTATAAATATCTCTCTTTGATCCTAGTTTGTTGAGCTTATTTTTACATCATTTTTTCTTGCTTTTGGAATCTGTCAGTTTTCATCTGTATTTTTTACCTCCACTTTTTTGTTTTCTTTGAAATGTTAAATATTTTTGTTCTCATCCTCATTTTTCTGATTTTCCATAATTGTCTCTGTTCTTGTTTTAATCAGTGAGTGTTACTCAATTTATTGCCAATTCTTAATGTATACGTCTAATATTTTTGTTTTCTTTCAGAAGATTTTATGATATTTCTGTTGGGATGATATTGTCCTATTTTGTACATATAATAATCTTTCAGTTTTTTACCTTAAAACTACCTGTCAAAATCTTTATAATGTAATTTTGTCCTGACATGGTCTGAAAACAATTGTCTTGGATCATGATTATGGGAGTTTCTCAAACATGTTCTTATAATATATGTTGTCTGACATTTTCTGTGTATTTTTTAGTTAAGAAAGCTTACTCTTGTTACTTTGTAGGAGTTAGTAATCAAATGCTACACCTGTTCCTTTTCTGTGGCACTGCAGTCTCTGCTGCTGTAACGACTCAGTCTCTCATTTCAAAACATACCACCATTTCATTCAGAACTTTATGTCATGAGTGACAGAAACCAGTTTCAGGAAAAGCCCCTAAAAGCCAGAAATGACAAAGAATGTGTCAGTATTTTACCTTTCTTTTAAAACAATTACTTCTAAAGACACTATGTTATAGTGGGAAGCAGGAAAAGCTGTGTTGGGTAAATTTAACAGGCTTTCTTTTTCTTCTATGTGGTTTTTTGCATTGTGCTTTTCTGGGACACTGAACACACTTAATTCATTTATAAATTTACCACAGATGTACTTTGATCTCTATGTTTTTGTTACATTCATATGTCTGTGAACGAATTAGGGCTTGTGGTATTTTGCAAAGCCATCTTGTTTATGTAGTTTGTATAAATTTAAAGGTAAGATTTTAAAACTATATTCATGGGAGTAAGTGGAGTAATTTATTTATTTATTTTTCAGGTATATGTCCTCAGTTTGCTCAAAACCTTTGGCCAGAGCAGGGCATGGAAGTTTTTTTCAAAAAGTAATACTGAGAAGATATGAAAAATATGAACATGAGAATTTACAGTTAAGAAAAGGCTGTAAAAGTGTGGATGAGTGTAAGGTACACGAAGAAGGTTATAATGAACTTAACCAGTGTTTCATAACTACCCAGAGAAAAGTATTTCAATGTGGTAAATGTTCAAAAGTCTTATATAAATTTTTAAATTCAAACAGACACACTGGAAAGAAAACTTTCAAATGTAAAAAATGTGTCAAATCATTTTGCAGGCTTTCACACATAACCCAGCATAAAAGCATTTATACCACAGAGAAATTTTACCAATGTAAAGAATGTGGAAAAACATTTAATTGGTCCTCAACCCTCACTAATGAAAAGAAGACTCATACTGAAGAGAAACCCTACAAATGTGAAGAATATGGCAAAGCTTTTAATCAAACCTCAAATCTTACTACACATAAGATAACTCACTGAAGAGAAGACTTACAAGTGTGAAGAATGTGGCAAAGCATTTAGCCGATCTTTAACCCTAACCAGACATAAAAGGATGCACACTGGAGAGAGACCCTACAAATGTGAAGAATGTGGCAAAGCATTTAGCCAATCCTGTGTTCTAACCAAACATAAGAGGATACACACTGGAGAGGAACCTTACAAATGTGAAGAATGTGGCAAAGCATTTCTATGGCCCTCAACCCTAACTAGACATAAGAGGATTCACACTGGAGAGAAACCCTACAAATGTGAAGAATGTGGCAAAGCATTTCTATGGCCCTCAACCCTAACTAGACATAAGAGGATTCACACTGGAGAGAAACCCTACAAATGTGAAGAATGTGGCAAAGCATTTGTATGGCCCTCAGGCCTTTCTGGACATAAGAGGATTCACACTGGGGAGAAACCCTACAAATGAGAATAATGTGGCCAAGCATTTAGCCAATCCTCAACCCTTATTACACATAAGATAATTCATACTGGAAGAAACCTTACAAATGTGAAGAATGTGGCAAAGCCTTTAAATGGTCCTCAAATCTTACTAAACATAAGGTAATTCATACTGAAGAGAAACCCTACAAATGTGAAAAATTTGGCAAAACCTTTTACCAGTCTTCAAACCTTACTAACCATAAGAGAATTCATACTGGAGAGAAACACTAATAATGTGAATGTCTTAAAATCTTACTACTAACAAAAGTCTTCTTACTGTCAAAAGATCTATCAGAAAATGTGTCTTTAAAGCGCAGAAGAGTATTTGTTTTGAAAAAGCATTAACAAATATGAAGAGGTTTGTGATCCCTTTACTTGTATCACAGATCTTATTGCACACATTTTGTACTAGAGGAGAATCCTGAGGCAGTTGTTAAAATTTTGTTCAACATCAGTGAGTTTATATTGAGGAAAACCCTGCAGATGTAATGAATTTGGGAAAGTATTTTTCCAAACACTACAAATTATAAAACACTAGAGAGTTTATACTAAAATATGTTTTTGCAGATACAGTAAATATGAAAGATATTCAGTCCAAAATTAAGTCTATGTAAATATTGGAATAATTCACAGTAGAAATATCTAGGGCACTCAAACTTTAGACATTAAATCAGAATGCTGAGTATAGGAAATAATATAAACTATAGTTTGTGTAAACATCAGTTATATATAACTTTAAAAGAAGTAGAATATTTTTTGGAGTTACAATATTACATTCAAAGTAAACTTGTCAAAATATGGGATTTTTAAAATGAATAATAATGGAGTTAAACTCTTAAATTCATGCTGTTTCATCATTCCTGGTGTATTCACATGTGAAAACATGAGACTAATTGTTGCTGAATAAAAGATTTGAGAGATTCATTTATATTAGGTAGGCGTTATTTATGACCTTTTCTATGGAAAGGTAAGGACATTAAGATACATGATGAAAATTTAAGCAGAGAGGCTCTTTGTGGTTAACTTATAATATTCAGTGATGCATGAGGTAGGTGTTCAGAGTAATATTCTGCATAATTATCAAAAACATTCTTAAATTTAGTTAAAATTAAGTAGTATGCTATTGTACTTTTATGGAATAATATGCAGTATATTTTAAAATTATGTGTGAACTTAACTTTTCAATTCAACATTTTTAACATGTTAAATACTATTGTGCAGTTTTACAGCATACATCCTGATCTCACATTCTTAGCAAAATGACACTGGCTTTGGGCATGCAAAGAATGAGCATATTACAGACAACCTTAAGACACATCACATGGCCTGGCTTACCTGATGCAATTTTTAATTTTTCTGAAGTAACCTCAAATTACTTCTCTGGAGTAAAGTCAAATTTCAAACATGTATTTGTTTGTTAACGTATTTGATTGTTTTCCTCAGGGACTTCACAGAAAATATATACAACTTTCATTCAGTTAATCTTACCACAGTAGATGGTCTAACACATCCAGAAGACAGCCATATGTAAGACATGCCCATAACCCAAATCATAGAAAAGTTAACACACCAGGTTCTTGACGAAGCAACAGTATAACCGTGCAAATACACAGATGTTTCAGAAAAAAATAACATCACCCTATGGACAACATGTTAGGTGACAACTATCCAGGGCTCTCCAAAATCAGTCACTATGAACGGCTTATCTAAAAGTTGGCTTAAAAATACTTGTCACCACAAATTGGTTCTAAACATACTATTGATTCCAATTTTGGATTTTCAAAACAAGATAATAGGCTGGTAAGATATATTTATAACTAACTTGTAATTAGACTTCTAAATGCACGCATATGCTTGGGTCCAGTGAGGCAAAAAAAACTGAGTTATTGGTAGATTACCTTAAGATTTAAATTTTCAAAAAACATACTTAAGCTTAGTTTTAGAAGTATTCTTCCCAGCATCTCTTCACCAAGGGATTTCAGTTTTAAAAAGTGAGAGGTAGGGAAGGCTTTTAAAAGTTTTATTCCTTTGTATTCAGTTTATCTTGTCCTATACAGAAATGGAATAAAGTGTGGTGTCTGTCCTAATGTTATTTATGGTTCTGGTGATGCAGAAATATCCGTTCTCCCCAAAATGAAGAAACCACTGCTACCTGGGCCCCAAAGGGATGTTTAGGTTACATCTGTCAGGATTGATACCATAAGAGAGAACCATTTTTGGAGCACAGTGGGGTTCAGCTGAGATTTTGGTGAGTCATGTGGATGACATCAGAGACAAGAATTACCCAAAATGAGAATGTCAATAAGACTTTCATGTGAGATGGTCTTAGAAGATGGTGCCCCAACTCACACAGAAGAGGATGGCTGTGCAATCAAGAGACAGATATTTTTTTCTCAGGAGCAGAAGTCTGAATGTTATTTTTCTCTTTTTTCTTTTCCTTCTTTTTTTTTTTTTTTTTTTCTTGAGACAAAGTTTCACTCTTGTTGCCCAGGCTGAAGTGCAATGGTGTGATCTCGGGTCACCACAATCTTTGCCTCCTGGTTTCAAGGGATTCTCTTGCCTCAGCCTCCCGAGTAGCTGAGATTACAGGCATGCACCACCACTCCTGGCTATTTTTCAATTTTTAGTAGAGACGGGGTTTCTCCATGTTGGTCAGGCTGGTCTTGAACTCCCGACCTCAGGTGATCCTCCCGCCTTGGTCTCCAAAGTGCTGGGATTACAGGTGTGAACCCACCTCGGCCTTCCAAAGTTCTGGGATTATAGGCGTGAGCTACAGCTCCCGGCCTCATCACACTACTTTTTGGCCCAACACTTTTTACCACTTTTCAGAGTTTTTACAAGCCTGCTCTAGCCCCTACCTACTTCATCATGACAGTCATTCAGTGTCTTTTCTTTTTCCAAAAGACACTGTGTCCCCCTTCCCTGGACACATCCACCTTTTCAACCTCAGGGCTTTTGTACCCACTGTTCTCAGAAGCATACTTTCTCCTGTCACCCATCCTTCAGATATTAGCTCAAGTGTCACTTCCACAGGATACCTTCCTTAACCTGCATCCTGGCTTCCTCCATTCCTCTCCCATACACAAAGGCCAAACTTTACTTCATAGGTTCTTGTCATACTTAACTTTGAGCAGTTAACACTGATAGAAGTGACCCATTTATGGCTGGATGAGTCTCTTTCAATGTGATCTATCCTCTATGAGATTAGCAACTGTCTTTGCCACACCAGTAGGCTTGGTGATAAAGACAGAACCTTCACAAGCAGATATTTAAATATTTATGGAATAAATAAAAATCTGTAAATGTCAAAACATCATGGGAATGGTAAAGGTAGTGAAAAACTATTTTCTAAAATTACTTCTCTGAAGTAAACTCGAATTTAAGCATGTATGTATTAATTTATTTCAATAATTTCCTCAGAGACTTCACAGGAAATATATTCAACTTTCTTTCACTTAATCTCACCAAAATAGATGGTCTAACATATCCAGAAAACAGCCATATGTAAGACATGCCCATTCCCCAAAGCATAGAAAACTTAACACATTAGGGTCTTGAGAAAACAGCAGTATAACAGAGCAAATACACAAATATTTAAGGAAAAATACACCCAACAGACAACATGTGTGGTCACCATTATCCAGCACTCTCCAAAATAAGTAGCTATGAGTGGCTTATCCAAAAGCTGCCTTAAATATGCTTGTAACCACAAATTGGTTCTGAGCATGCCATTGATTCCAATTTTGAATATTCACAAGGTAGTTATCTGGTAAGATATATTTATAACTGACTTGTAATAAGACTTCTAAATGCACACATACACTTGGGTCACAGTGAGGCAAAGAACTCTGAGTTATTTGTAGAGTACCTTAAGATTTAAGTTTTCGAAAAACATACTTAAGCTTAGGTTTAGAAGTATTTTTCCCAATATCTTTTCATCAAGCTATTTCAATTTTTAAAAGTGAAGAGTAGGGAGGGCTTTTAAAAGTTGTATTCCTTTCTATTCAGTTTATCTTGTCCCATACAGAAATGGAATAAAGTGTGGTGTCTGTCCTAATGATATTTATGGTTGTGGTGATGCAGAAATATTCATGCTCCCAAGCAAGAGATGAAAAATCATGTTCTCCATAAAATGGGGAAACCAGTGTTACCTGGGGCCCAAAGGAATGTTCAGGTTACTTCTGTCAGGATTGATAGCAGAAGAGAGAACCATCTTTGAGCACAGTGGGGCTCACCTGAGATTTTGGTGAGTCATGTGGATGACATCAGAGACAAGCATTACCCAAAATAAGAGTCCCAATAAGACTTTCATGTGAGATTGTCTTAGAAAATGGTGGCTCAACTCACACAGAAGAGGAGGGCCATGCAGCCAAGTGAGACAGATATTTTTTCTCAGGAGCAGAAATCTTAATGTAGGAGATGGTCACTCGCTGAGTAGTTGAAGCATGCCCTGATGCTCTGGGGGTCAGATTGCACACTGTCTCCCTGAGTTGTATAAAGCATGGAACACAGAAAACACATCACTGTCTATTTTGTTTCAAAAGTACTTTGTTTGCCATTTAAAAAAAAAAAAAAGTGAATTAATATAATAGAAAACGAAAGAGTGCCTAGGGGTAGGTAGCAGGTCTGTCATCACCAGAAGTATTTAAATGCAGGCTAGACAAACACTGTGGAAATAAGTTTCACTCTTTGCGAAAGGGGTAAAATAAATCTTTTTCTTTGGCACTGAAAGATCTAGTGAAGATCCAAGCATACAGTAGATAAACAGCAACTTCTGTTTACTAAATAAATGTTATTTTCATAGATTACAGGTGAAGCAAAATATTGATATGACTCTAAGACATTAAGGGTATCACAAACCACTTATGTTCTTTATGGGATTTCAGTTAAAAAATGAATTGAAAAATCAGGCCATAAAAGAAGTTTGGATCCTTCTAAGTGGCATCAGAACTGCTCTGATGTGCATAAGCCATCGTGAGAGTCCTAACTTGGTTCCTACCCACAGTCTCTTCTCATGAATTCTATGTTTAAAAGTCAAACATATAAAGCATCATTAAACACAAACTGCAACACTCTTAACATTTAGATTTACATCTCATCTGAAAATTGTTTAAAAGCCCAGGCCATCTACAAGAAATCTTTCATTTGCATTTTACTATCAACAAATTAAAAGGAAAGAAGAAAAAGGATAGAAGAAAGCCATTTAATTATTTTTTAGATAAGAACATAGCATTAGTTTATCAGTTACATAAGTATTTTCCTTCCTTCATCCATGCCATACATAAATTTTAGCCAACTAAAACACTTTACAAGTAGAGACATGGCTAAAAACATGGAAAACATAATCATAGCTCATTAAGGGGTAGGGAACATGCCCTGTTCATGTACATTGCTTAATCCAGCATTCCAGTCTCAGTGAGGCACCACCATCCACCCAGCTATAAAATCCAAGATCAGAAAGTTATCTATCCCTTCCCTACACCATCCCATCAGCAAGCCTCTCCTAACTCTTAATCCTCTATTAATTCATCTGAGCTCCCATCTCTACTGCCACTATGCTTCAGGCCACCACTGCTTTTCAAAGTTTTCATAAACCAGCCTTCTAACTGATGTTCTTCCAAACAGAGGGCCAATCATTATTTCCTTCCACCAGGTCTATTTACTACTATGGGTAAAAATAGTTTTAACATGCAAATCTCATGACACTACTTTTTGGCCCAACACTTCTCACCACTTTCCAGAGTTCTTACAAGCCTGCTCTAGCCCCTGCCTACTTCATCATTCTTGTCATTCACTTCATTCAGTGTCTTTTCTTCTACCAAACACACTGCACTTCTCACCTTCCCTGGAAACATCCACCTTTTCACCCTCAGGACTTTTGTACCTGCTGTGCTCAGAAGGATTCTTTTTCCTCTTGTCACCCATCCTTCAGATATTAGTTCAAATGTCACTTCCATAGGATGCCTTCCTTGACCTGCATCCTGGCATCCTCCATTCCTCTGCCATACACAAAGGCCAAACTTCATAGGTTCTTGTCATACTTAACTGTGAGCAGTTAACACTAATAGACCTGTTCATGGCTGGATGAGTCTCTTTCAGTGTGACCTATCTTCTATGAGATTAGTGACTGTCTTTCTTTGCCATACTGGTAGGCAAAGACAGAACCTTCACAAGTAGATATTCAAACATTTATGGAATAAATAAAAATCTGTAAATGTCAAAAAACACATCATGGAAATGGCAAATTCAGTAGTGAAAAACTGTCTCTTTTCTAAGAGGAAGTTAAATCTGATACAGAATTGTACTTGGGAAAATCAAGTTGTGAAACCTTTATAAGCTTTTGAACACAAAATGGTTCTTAGAAAACTTATTTTCATAATTTAAATACAAATCAAATTCTGAGAGACACAAGTTAAGCCTACTTTAAGTTATTCTTGGTTTAAAACTTTTAAGTAGAATATATTAAGCAAATACATATTGATTTAACTAACCAAATTATAGAAAACCTGTTTGAGATGTTAAACAGTTATGAAACAAACCACTAAACCAACAGTTAAAAGCTCTAAAGTAAAAGATAAAATGTCTTAAAAATTTTATTTTCTGTATCATAGAGGAAAATAAACAATTCTCCCCAGAAATAAAACTAAGTTAGAATATTATATGGAAATGTATCTGCCAGATATGAGTCTAAATTCTAGTTAGCATGTAAGTGCTTATTAACAGACATTTAAAGTTAGTCATGTATCTTTAATCAATCAGAATTTCATCTTTTATAAAAGATAGTAAGAATTTTTTAACCAGATTTCAGACATTTTCTTTGTTAAAAATTTATTGTTTGAGGCCAGGCGCGGTAGCTCAAGCCTCTAATCCCAGCACTTTGGGAGGCCAAGGCGGGTGGATCACCTGAGTTCAGGAGTTTGAGACCAGGCTGGCTAACATGGTGAAACCCCGTCTCTACTAAAACTACAAAAAAAAAAAAAAAAAAAAAATTAACTGGGCATGGTGGCAGGCACTTTAATCCAAGCTGCTCGGGAGGCTGAGGCAGGAGAATCACTTGAACCCACAAGGAGGAAGATTGCAGTGAGCCGAGATCGCGCCATTGCACTCCAGTCTGAGACTTCATCTCAAAAAACAAAACAAAAAAAAAATTATTGTTTGAAAAGAAATCAATTCAAATGGGGTTCACCTTGTGTTTTCAGAAAACCTACCTTATCTTTTGAGTATCTCTCCCATTTCTGAAGACATATGCACCTCTTTTAAAAGAAAGTTGAAATTTTGATTTTGTGTATTTAGAGAAGTGTTTTGTTGTTGTTTTAACAATAAAGTATCAGGGTAAAGCACATTCACCTAAAACAGTACAAGTGATTGTTTTATAAATATGATATATAACCAATTATTATCAAGTATGTACATTGCACATACACACATCAAGCAAGATTTATACTCTGCAGGTTTCTGGTTTTGCATTCAATTTTAAAACCAAGAAGTCATGGAATAAAGGCAAGTTAAGTTATATACAAACCGAGACTCCTATTAATTCAAACCACTAATGAAACAAAACTCTAAATAAGTAGAGAAAATGGGTTCAAACACTGGAGCTCTGAAATTATCCAGGTCTTTTATCTGTGCTTTTTTTCCCTATTAAATTAAAAGTTCAAACCAAAATCCATGAAAAATGTTTATGGATATTAAAGCGTACGGTGTGACAGGGTTTTGTGCAACCAGGCATTAACAAGCATTTTATCTTCTCTTTAAGCTGAGCCAACTTTTATTTTAAAATTTCTGTAATTCAACATTCTTTCCCACCCAAACACCTAAATCTTTTCCACCTAGCCGCAACCTACTGCATGACAGATGTGCCAAAGTTGTTCATGTCCACTTCCTTTGCTGAATGTGTAGTAATAGTTAGGCCTTAGCTTCCAATTTACATGTGGCTCTTCAAAAATCTCATTTTTATATTAGAAATTAACATGCAAATCTGCGCACGGTGGCTTATACATGCAATCCCAGCACCTTAGGAGGCCGAGGCAGGCAGATCACCTGAGGTCAGGAGATCGAGACCAGCCTGACCAATGTGGTGAAACCCAGTCTTTACTAAAAGTACAACAATTGGCCAGGCGTGGTGGTGGGTGACTGCTATCCCAGCTAGTCCAGAGGCTGGGCAGGAAAATTACTTGATCTTGGGAGGTGGAGGTTTCAGTGAGCCGAGATTGCACCAAAGCCCTCCAGCAGGGGCAACAGAGCAAGACTCCATCTCAAAAACAACAACAACAAAAAAGAAATCAGGCCGGGCGCGGTGGCTCAAGCCTGTAATTCCAGCACTTTGGGAGGCCGAGGCGGGTGGATCATGAGGTCAGGAGATCGAGACCATCCTGGCTAACATGGTGAAACCCCGTCTCTACTAAAAATACAAAAAACTAGCCGGGCGTGGTGGCGGGCGCCTGTAGTGCCAGCTACTCAGGAGACTGAGGCGGAAGAATGGCGTGAACCCAGGAGGCGGAGCTTGCAGTGAGCCGAGATCGCGCCACTGCACTCCAGCCTGGGCGACACAGCGAGACTCCGTCTCAAAAAAAAAAGAAAAAGAAAAAGAAAAAGAAATCAACATGCAGTAGTCAGTGAGCACTAACGATGTAATTGTGTTAGGCATAGGAGATGGAAAAAATATTCTTGAGGTGGGAGAAACATGTTAACAGAGAAATTACAGCAGACAGACTTGACAGATGGGGGTAAAAGTTGTTAGAAACAGAAGACCTAATTCTCCCTAAAAATGGTAGTATTTGAGATGGGTCTCAACAGGAGAGTAAATGTTTGCTGGGAGAAGTGGATGCAGACACATCAGAAAGAACAACCCATGCAAGAGCAGAAGCAGTAAAGAACTATTCAGTGTGGCAGTGATGTGGAAGACAGAGCCAAGAGCCAAGACTAGAAATTTGGTTTGTCCCAGCACTTTGGAAGGCCAAGGTGGGAAGATCATGAGGTCAGGAGTTTGAGACTATCCTGGCCAACATGGTAAAACCCCGCCTTTACTAAAAATACAAAAAATTAGCCGGGCGTGGTGGCGGGCGCCTGTAGTCCCAGCTATTTGGGAGGCTGAAGCAGGAGAATGCTGTGAACCCGGGAGGCGGAGCTTGCAGTGAGCTGAGATTGCGCCTGGGCACTCCAGCCTGGGGGACAGAGCAAGACTCCATCTCAAAAAAAAAAAAAAAAAATTAGCTGGGTGTGGTGGCATGTGCCTGTAATCCCAGCTACTCCAGAGGCTGAGGCAGGAGGTCACCTAAACCCAGGAGGTGGAGTTTGCAGTGAGCCGAGATCATGCAACTGCAGTTCAGCCTGGGTGACAGAGCAAGACTCCCTCTGAAAACAAACAAACAAAAAAAAGAACGAAAGAAAAGAAATTGGGTTTGGAAACAGAAAATTAGGTCTTTGTAAACCACGTTAAGGAGTTTGGATTTTTCTTTTTATAGACAACAGGGAGCCAAGAAATGTTATTAGGTAGGCAATCAACAAGAGCAGCTTTAGTGTTTGAGGATGATGACTCTGGCAGCAGGGTGGAAAAACAACAGCAGTAGGGAGAAACTGCTGGCAGAAAATTAACTTCAGAGGTGTTTATGCCTCAGTGAGGGCCTTAGGTCAGAAGTGATTAAGCAGCCCACGTCAGTGATGGAAGCATGGTTTTGGGGAGAGCCTGGTGACTGACTGGCCACAGGGTGAGATAGACATGCATCAGGACAGCCAGCAGTAATGTTCTTGGTTTAGTAGGTCGTGTGCATGGCAATCACCTTCCAGAAGAGATGGAGATTACTTTCATTTTTACAAGTACCTGCAGGATGAGGGACTTGCAGTGTGATCTGGATGACAAAAGATTACAGCTTCAGAGAAGTTGTAAGTGAAAATATACTGTTGGAGTTGCCAGTTTATAGGTTAGAGGAAAGGGCAGAAAAACACCAGAATGCACAGGGCATTCTGTAGGAACAGAACTCACTCCCAGGGACAGGACTGGATGGTTGCTGCAGAGAACAGGCATTGGGCACCTGGCCACTGACACCAATGGGATGCTTTCGCTCTGTCCACTGATTTAAGAATCTTAAAACAACTATTCTCAAGTGTTGCACATGTCTCTAAGGTAAGAGGGAGCCCACACCACTTTGGGGGCAACTGTCTGCTTACTGCAGGCAGCCCTTTCTTTTCTGGAATTCAGTCTCCTCATCTTCCTGCCTTCTCCCTTGCATACCTCCTGCTTGTGTAATAGGGTGGAACATGGGAGGGCAGGACAAAGTTCAGACCAGTGGCACTGGTTGGCTAAAAGATCACTCCTTTCATTATACTAGACAGTTCTGGTCTGAGGCCTGGGATCCCAGAACATAAAAATTATCACTCTCTCCTTTATTGCATCCCTGTATTATCTGCGTCCCTCTCAGCCATAGCAGCTGGCTGACATCCACCCTCTCAAGAGGACATGTATGGATAGAAGACCTGGCTCACAAACACTGCTCTATGAAAAGGGCAGATAGTTAGGTAAGAATTTTGCAAAAACTGAGAAATTAAAATAAGGGAGACTATGAATGCAAAAACATTAACTGTCAAGCAAACAAGAGCTGGTTCAAAGAATTTTTTTAAAAGATACGCTCCACATAACTGAAAGCATGAGGGAGACTGGCAGATGACAGCATCACAGCGAATTTCCTCAATAACTGAGGCGGTGACTGGGAAAACTGAGCCACCTACCAAAACAGCTTTACAGAGCCAATGCATCTCATTTGTTGTAAAAGCTGATGAGTTCTAGAACTCTTATTTACTATGGAGTTTTCAAATACATTCAACAGCACTTCATGTTTTCCTCAATCCCAAGCTGCTTGTAAAACTTTGACCCTGCCAACCATGGCACCTTAGAGGCAGATAAAAGCTTACCTACTTTATGGAATTTCAGATTTCTAAAAATAGCACATGCAGTACAGGGAATGCACCCAGTGTGCTTGTGGATGCAATAAAGGCCACTACTATACCTTCAAGCAGGCTTCGTTGACTTCAGCTCTCCTGACATTTGGGGCTCTTATGCATTGTAATATGAGGAGCAGCATTTCTGGTGTCTGTACACTAAATGCCAGTAGCACCCTTTCCCAAAGCAAGACAGTAAAAAAATTATCATTCTGTAAAGGAAATCCACAGTGGACACCCTCAAAACCTCCTGATCTCAAAATATGCCACTTTATTCCATATGTAGGTTTTGAGTTTCTGGAACAGTTATATTATCCTTACAACAAACCCATGAGGTAGAAAAGCTACTGACAAGATGCTTGTCATCATATTCATCAACGGTAATGCCACCAAAGGCCAAAGTTTCATTTTAAATTCCCTTATACCTTCAAAATCAACCGAATTTATTTTGGGAAAAAAAAGGTCTTCTTTATTAAAAATAACAACACACATACACAGAGGTAAATAAGCAGTATACATTTAAAGCTACATAGTTTTGAGATCAAGCTGATTCTATAAAGCAGCTGTTCCATGGGGCTAAGCGGTAGTTAGGAACTGTGGATCCTGAGCTTCATTTATTGCCAGCCCTTGGGTAGATCATAAAGCAGATATAACAGGGGTCAATATACCCACCCAACTCTAATAGTTTTGCTCTGAGTAGAAATGTGAAATCTTTGCTGAATTCTTTTGAAAAAGCAGAGTGAAAATAACTTAGTCCAAGAAGGTACACCAAAATGAATAAGGAATATTTTAAGTAATTAAACCACCAGAAATATAAGACATTTTAGATAATCCTACCCCGTTGTCTCTGAGAAAAGAGAAAAAAGAGAAGAATACAAAGCAAGCTATGGAAAGACAAATACGGCTTTTAAAAGTTCTATCTAATTAACCCCACTAAGAAATTTTTGGCTACCTGGTGTATGCCAGGTACTGTACAGTGTAAGACAGTAGTTTCCAATCTTTTTGACACCAGGGTCTGGTTTTGCGGAAGACAATTTTTCCACACGTGTGGCGGGATGGTTTTCATTTGGGATGAGTCAAGCGCATTACGCTTACTGTCCACTTTGTTGCTATTATGATTGCATTGTAATATATAATGAAATAATTCAACAACTCACCATAATGTAGAATCAGTGAGAGCCCTGGGATTATTATCCCACAACTAAATGTTCCCATCTGGGGGTGATGAGGGGCAGTGACAGACCCTAAAGCATTAGATTCTCAAAAATAGTGTGCGACCTACATCTCTCACATGCGCAGGTCACAATAGGGTTTGCCCTCCTATGATAATCTAATGCTGCTGCTGATCTGTAATGCAAGTGATGGGGAGTGGTTGTGAATAACGTTGAAGCCTCACTCACCCACCATTCACCTCCTGCTGTGCAGCCTGGTTTGTAACAGGCCACAGGCTGGTATCAGTCAGTGCCCTGGTGTTGAGGACCCCTGATGAAGGGCAACTACATTGATTGATTGATTGAGTGAGTGAGTGAGTGGGTGAGTGAGTGGGTGAGTGCAATGGCACAATCTCAGCTCACTGCAACCTCCACCTCCTGGGTTCAAGCAATTCTCCTGCCTCAGTCTCCCAAAATAGGTGTGATTACAGGCATGTGACACCACGCCTGGTTTTGTATTTTTAGTAAAGATGGGATTTCGCCATGCTGGTAATGCTAGTCTCAAACTGGTGATCTCAGTTTATTCGCCTGCCTCAGCCTCCCAAAGTGCCAGGACTATAGGCCTGAGCCACGGTGTTCTTCTGACTACATTTATTACCAGCCATTTATTACCAGGGTACCCATGTTGTACAGTGCCTGGTATACACCAGGTTGTTAGTTAACAGCTATTGATCTAATGCAGGGCTAATAAGGTAAGGTTTATTTTTTTTCCTTCAACATGCTGTGCCTGTTTCAGATGCAAATAAGACCTCAGGAGTCTGCCTGAAGTGACTTAAAATAAAAAATGTTCCCCCAGATGGGAACATTTAGTTGCAAGAAAATCAAACAGTCACTTGGATGGTGTAACAAGTTAGGTATGAATGTATCACCTGTACCAGCTTAGTGAGATGCATGTTTACATCACATAACAAACACTTGTCTGCCACGCTCAGGGCTTACAGTCTGAATTGCTGATGAGAAATAAAGTGGTATCTAGACAACCCCAGAGAATGATGTTCCATATATCCATAAGCATTAGTAGCATTTCTAAAAATTATCAAACATCTTTTAAAAACAGGATATCCTAACACGCAAGCAGTTTAGCAGTATTTTAAAAAATGATAAACAGTGCGACTTCATTCACCTGAAATGGAGCACAAGACCCTTTTGAAGGAACTCCTACCCATTCCTGCAAAAGTTCTGTCGACTCTTGAAGGTACCACAGAACTAAGCGTTTCTTTTGTGTGTGTTTCCAAAGAGGTTTTAGCCAAGACTTTGGCCTCTAACAGACTCCCTGATTAAAATATGGCTTAGAAACTCTACCTGCCTACCTGAAAAAGCATCAAAACTAGAGAGTACTTTTCACGGGCATGAAAAAGTGAAAATAAAATCATGTTCTTCTCTTTGCAACTCCCTTTCCCTCACCTTTCACTTCATTAAATATACTTCAGCATCATTGTGCACAGGTGCAGGGACCACTACATATCTAAAAAAGGAAAAAACCCTCAAGTATATGGGGATGGTCTGGCAACTCTGCCTTTGCAGAAATCATTTTTTTTCCTCCAGATGGAAGTGTCTCACTGTTTTCAGCCTTCTCATCTAACAGGCAAACTTAGTTTCCACTGACTTTGAAAGGGATAAGCTTGAGTCTAAACTCTTAAGCAAGAACGAGGGTTCAATTTTCTAATAATGAAAATCCCAGACAGGTTTTTCAACCTACCAAATCGTTACAATTTTATTCACTCTTCTCTCTCTCTCCACAACCACTAACATCACCACCCACAAAAGAAGAAGAAAATCCCTCCAATGTTCCCCAAATGTGTGCTGCTGCTAGCTGCGATTCTGTTTAGAGTTTTGTAATGGAGTGTGAACTGCTGCCCCGGATCTGGGCTCGTGTTCTGTCTCCTAACCAGTAAGGAGAGAGGGAGGACAAATCCGCTGAGCAGAAAAATAAATAAATAAATAAATAAATAAACAAATAAATAAATAAAAACTTTCCTACTCATTTATAACCTCTCATGGATGCAGCGCCGACGAGGGTCGCCAGGTGCCCAGGGCGCCTGACAAGCGACCCACTGGCCAGCGCGTTCTTCGCCGGGCTGGGTCCCAGCACCCTGCAGGTCTCCACCCTGCCAGGAAAGGAAGCGGCCCCGCCGGGCAGTGGGATCGGCCGCCGCGTCCCGTCCTCACCCTTGGCCAGGGAGTGAGTGACATCCTCGATGTGCCCTCGGCCCAGAAAACGCGCCGCTTCCGAGGGAGGGCGTCCGCGACGGGAAGGACCTCCCGTGCTCCTTAGCAAACATTAGGGTCGCAGTTTCCTAAGAGACGCAACTGGGATGGGGGAGGGAGGCCCAGGCAGAGGCTGGTGCTGGGGGCAGAGAAAGCGACACTAGGTTGCAGGCTGGTGTGGAAGGGGCATAGGTGCCCCGGAAACAGCCACAGATTTTTCCAGCGGGAGAAGCCCCGCCGCCACCCGCCTTTTTCCTGGAATCACGATGGAACCCGGCACCGAACCCCCTACTCGCGCGAGGAAGGTGCACTCCACACTGAGGGAATCCCTGTAAAACACACACCCCGCCAACAGAAGGACCAGGAATGATAGGCGCCCCCATGGCAAGGCCCTGGCCCCCTTCTTTCCTGGGCGCCTTAGGTGGTAGTCGGCCACACCAAAACCGCCAGCCAGGAAAGGACCAGGGCGCAGGGCTGCCTGCTGTCCCCTCGACACCAGTGTCCTCTGCCCAGGAATTTCAAATCCGCAGAGCAAGGTGCGGCAGGCACTTGCACCAAACACCCTCGCGAGAGCACCCCGGGAAGACACCTCCTGGCCAGCACCCCTGATGCTTTGCGGCTGCGGGGGACAGCAGGAGCCCTAGTTTCCAGGCTTCCCTGCCATAGGGGAAAGATGCCAGGCGAGAGAGGGCAGAAGTTGGGGAGCAGTGTCAGGAAGATGTTTCTGGCCTAGGAGGCTTGCACCATCCGAGTCCTGGAGGTGCTATAACAAATAAATTCACCCCAGTGTTCCGGGAGGCCAAGGCAGGAGAAGCACTTTTGTCCAGAAGTTTCAGAGCAGCCTGGGCAACGTGGTGAGACCCCGTCACTACAGAAGACATTTAGTCAGGGGTGGTGGGCCACGCCTGCAATCCCAGCTACTCGGGAGGCTGAGGTGAGAGGCTCTCTTGACATTACAGTGAGTCATAAGCTTGTGCCACTGCACTCCAGCCTGGGTGACAGAGCAAGACCCTTTCTCATAGAATAAATAAATATATGAATAAACTCAGCGTCTGGGTTGGGCCGGATTCCTACCCTCCAAAAAGATGCACATCAGGTCTTTCTAGGGCAGCGCTGCAGAGACCGTCACTACATGTGCTGGGTGCTGCTTGACGTGGCCAGTAGCTCAGTAAGAAGAGGAGTAGGAGTGAAGGAGTGGAAAAAGAGGAGGAGGAAGAGAGAAGGAAGAGAGGAAAAAGTAAAGAGAAAAAGGAAGCAGGAAACAAGAAGAACAGGAGAGGAGGCGAAAGTGAGAAAATAGTAAGAATAGAGGAAGAGGAGAAGATAAACAGGAGAGGAGGACAAGGGGACCAGGAGAGATGAGGAGATAAACAAAGCTGGGAGGAGGAGAGAAGGAAGAGGAGGAGAGGAGGAGGAAGAGAAAAGAAAGATGAGGAGAGGAGAAGGAGAGGAGGAGAAAAAAGGGAGGAAGGGGAGGAAAAAAGGGAAGAGGAGGAGAAAAAAGGGAGGAGGAGGAGAGAAGGGGAAGCCGGAGAGACAAAGGATGACAGGAGGAGGAGGAGGAAAAGGAGGATCAGAGGAAAATGAGAAGGAGGAGAGGAGACAGAGAGGAGGAGGAGGAGAGGAAGAGGGGGAAAAAGGAGGAGACAAAGAGGAGGAGAGAAGAAGGAGGAGGAGAGGAGAAAAACGAGGAGGAGGAAAGGGGAGAAGGAGCAGAGGAGGAGAAAAAGAAAAGGAAAAGGAGGAGGAAGAAGAGAAGGAGGAGGAGGAGAGAGGAGAAGGAGAGAAGGAGGAGGAAGAGAGGAAAAGAAGGATGAGGAGAGAAGAGATAAAGGAGGAGGAGAGGAGGAGAGGAGGAGAATGAGGAGGAGGACGATAGGAGAAGGAGAGGAAAAGAATACGGAGGAACAGAGAAGGAGGAGGAGGAGCAGGAAAAGATGAGGAGGAGAAGGGGAGAAGGAGAGGAGGACAAGGAGAATGAGGAGGAGAGGAGAAGGACACAGAGGAGAGGGGAAAAGAAGGAGAAGAGGAGAAAAAGCAGCAGCAGAAGAAGAATAGAGGAGGGGGAGAAAGAGAGGAGAAGGAGGAGGAGAAAGAGTAGGAGAGGAAGAGGAGGAGGAGAGGAGAAGGAAGAAGATAAAAAATAGGAGGAGGAGGGGAAGAGGAAAGGAGGAGGAGAAGGAGAGGATGAGGAGGAGAGAAGGCGGAGGAGAGAAAGGGAAATAGGAGAAGGAGGAGGAGGAGATGAGGAGAAAAAAGGAGGGGAGGGGGAGGAGAGAAAGAGCAGAAGAAGAAGCAGAGAAGGAGGAGGAGAGGAAAAGAAGGGGGAGAGGAGGAAAGGAAAAAGGAGGAGCAGGTGGAGAGGGGGAGGAGGAGAGGAGAAGAAGAAGGAGAGGAAGAGGAAATGAGAAGGAAAAGGAGGAGAGGAGAAAGAGAGGAGGAGAAAAAGGAAAAAGGTGAAGAACAAAGTAAGGAGGAGTAGAAGAAGAGAAAAAGGAGGTGGAGGAGGAGAGGAGAGGAAGGAAGAGAAAAAGAGGAGGAGAGGAGGAACAGAGGAGAAGGAGGACAGGAAGAGGAGAGGAGGAAGGCAAAAGAAGAAGGAGGAGAGGAGAAGGAGGAGGAGCAGGAGGAGAGGAGAAGAAGACAAAAAGGAGGAAGAGAAGAAAAGGAGGAGGTGCAGGAGGAAAAAAGGGACAAGTAGGAGAGAAGGAGGAGGTGGAGGAGAAGAGGAGAAGCAGGAAGAGAAAAAGAAGGCAGAGGAGGAGAGGACAAGGAGTGGAGAATAAAGAGAAAAGAAGGAGGAGGAGAGGAGAAGGAGGAGGAGGAGAGGAGGAAAAGAAAAAAGAAGAGACGAGGAGGAGAGGAGAAGGAGGAGGAAGAGGAAGAATGTAGAAGAAGAGTAAGAGGAGGAGAGAAAAAGGAGGAGAGGAGGAGGAAAAGGAGAGGAGGAAGAGAGTAGAAGAAGGAGTAGGAGGAGGAGGAGGAAAAGAAGAGGAGCAGAGGAGAAAAGGAGAAAGAGGAGTGGAGGGGGAAGAGGAGATGAGAAAAGAAGGGGAAGGAGGAGGAGAGGAAGAGAGGAGAGGAAGGAGAAAGAGAAAGATAGGAGAAGGAGGAGGAAGAGGGAAGAAAGATAAGGAGGAAAAAAGAGGAGAAGAGTAGAAAGAGGAGGAGGAGGAAGAAAAGGAAAGAAGAAGAGGAGAAGGAGGAGAATAGGAGGAGTAAAAGATGAGTAGGAGGGGGAGGAGAGGGGGAGATGGAGAGGTTTAGGGGGAGGAGGATGAGAAAAGAGGAGGAGAACAAGAGAAGGAGGAAAAGGAGGAGAGAAAAAGAAGGAGGAGGAGAGGAGAAGGAAGAGAAGGGGAGGAGGAGGAAAAGGAGGGGAGGGGGAGGAGGAAGTAGAGAGGATAAGGGGGGAAGAGAGGAGAAATAGGAGGAGCAGGAAGGAGAAGGAGGAGAAAAAGAGAAGGAGAAGAGGAGAAGGGAGGAGGAGGAAAAGGAGAGGAACAGACGAGGAGGACAGGAGAAGGAGGAGGGGGAGGAGGAGTAGAGAAGAAGAATGAGAGGAGAGGAGAAGAAGAAGAAAAGGAGGAGGAGATGATAAGAGAAGGAGGAGAGAAGGAGGAGAAGAAGAGGAGAGTAGGAGGAGAGGAAGAGATGAGGATGAGAGAAGGAGGGGGAGGAGAAGGGGGAGGAGGAAAAAGAGAAGAGAGGAGGAGAGGAGAAGGAGAAGGCGAGGAGGTGGAGGAGAGGAAGAGGAGGAGGAGAGAAGCAGTAGAAGGAAAGGAGGAGGAGGAGGAAAAAGAGAGGAGAAGAGAAGAAGGAGGAGGAGAGGAGGGGGAAACAATGGGAGGTGGAGGAGAGTAGGAGATGGAGGAGGAGAAGAGGAGAGGAGGAGGAGAGAAAGATGAGAGGAAGCAAAGGAGAGGAGAAAGAGAGAGGAGAAAAGGAGGAGGAGAGGAGGAAGTGAAGGGGAGAAAGAGGAGATAATGAGGAGGAGGAGAGGAGGGGGAGGAGGAAGAGGAAAGGAGCTGATGGAAAAGAGAAAGAGAAGAGGAGGAGGAGAAAAAAGTTATCACTTTGAGGCATTCAGTAATTATGACTATTGTCATGGCTTTTGGATTAAAGTTTAAACTCAATAGGAGAGATAGGCACAAAGATCAAAGATCCAGATTATTTCAGAGCTCAATTTCAGAGCTAAAAAAAAGATACGTGGTAATACACATGTGGACGTTGCCAATGCAAAAGAGTTGCATTATTTTGGTTTTGGATCCAGCCATATGTCAACATACACAATGTAGGCAGTGCCTAGGAGAGGGCAGAGAGCCACAACACTTAGGTGCTGGGCCTAGTGATATGTCACAATCTCTTTTTGGTCAGAGCCCAAACAGTAGAGGAGAGCCACATCACCTAGGTTCTAGGTTCAGCAATACATCACAATACTTTCTGAGAGGAAGATCAAAGCAGGAGAGCCACATCACCTAGGCGAGAGCCCCAGAGATACGGCACAATGCCTTCTGTGGGTAGGGATCAGGAAGAAGAGGAAAGTTATATAACCTAGGGACTACAGCCAGCTATATGTTACAATCATCCCAAGGGGCGGGGACGATGCATGAGAGGAGAGTCACATCAAGTAAGTGCTGAGTAAAGCAATATGTAACAATCAGAGGAGAGTGTCATCTCCTACATGCTGGCCCATGAGATATGTTACAACATCCCCTATGGGCAAAGCCCAGGTAAGAGAAGAGATTAACATCAAATACTTGATGGGCTAATAGATACTTTGCAATGCCCCCTGTAGAAAGAGACTAGGAGAAATAAATCCGATTGCCTGTGTGCTTGGCCCAGGGATAAGTCACTTTTTCATCTGTGGAAATGGCCCAGGCGGGTGAGGAGAGTTACATCACTTAGACGCTGGGAACAGAGATATGTAACAATCTCTTCTATAAGCAAGACCCTGGTAAGAAAAGAAAGACACATCAAATATTTATGGACCCACAGATGCCCCTTTTTTTGACAGAGTCAAGGCAAGAAAGTCACATCACCTTGGTCCCAGGCCCAGCAATAGGTCACATTACCTTCTGAAGACAGGGCCAAGGCAAATGAGTAACATCTTGGAGCTGGGCCCAGGATATATGTAACAATCTCCTCTGTGGGCAGAACCTAGGAAGAAGAGAAGTGTCACATTAGCTAGGTGCTGAGCCCAGGGATATGTCACCATCCCTCCAGGCAAGAGATGAGAGTACATTACCTGGGTGAGGAGTGCAGGGAGATATCACAATCCCCTTTTTAGGCTGTGCCCAGGCAGAAGAGTCACATCGCCTAAGTGTTAGAATGAGCAACGTGTCACAATGCCCCTTGTGTGCAGCGCCAAGGTAGGAGAGAAAACTTACATCACCTGAGTGCAAGTCCCAGCGATATGTACCAATGCCTCCTGTAAGAGGCACCAAGGCTTGAGAATAGAGTCATCTCACCTAGGTGCTGGGTCCAGCAATATATCACCATTCTATTTGTGAACCAAGCCCAGGCAGGAGAGTCAACTCCGGTGTTTGGCAGAGGCGTATGTCAAAATCACACCTTCAAAAATGCCAGGCATGAGATTAGCAATCCCTCACATGTCCTGGTTCTAGGTCTGAGAGTCAACATGTCTTGTATGTTGTGTGAAGTACGTGAGTCACAACCTCAACTGTGAACTGGATCTGTGCAGCAACTTCCCAATGTTTTCTGGGCATTGTGTCCCCTTAGATAAGTCACAGCCTGACACGTGTGCTAAATGATGGTTTGAGGGTCACCGAATCCATGCATAACAAATCCATGTATGAGAGTCAACACTGCAACTCTTGACTGCCTCTAGATACAAGATTCAAAACCTCAACAGTGGGCCATGGTCATGTGAGAGGACAGCAATCTTTACTCTTGACTGTGTCTGCTTACTACTGTCACAATCTCACCTTTGAGCTGGCTGTGTTAGTGCACTCTCTGTACCACTCAAAGAAGTTATGAGATACATGGTTTGGCTCTATGTCCTCACCCAAATCTCATTTACAATTGTAATCTCCACGTGTTGAGGGAGGAAGGTAATTGGATCGTGGGACAGTTTCCCCCATGCTGTGTTTGTGAAAGTGAGTGAATTCTCTCCAATCTGATGGTTTTAAGTGTAGGAGGTTCCTCCTTCATTCACTTTCTCCCTCCTGCCACCTTGTGAAGAAGGTCCCTGCTTCCCCTTCTGCCATGATTATAAATTTCCTGAGGCCTCCACAGCCATGTGGAACTGTGAGTCAATTAAACCTCTTTTCTATCTAAATTTCCTGGTCTTTGGCAGTTCTTTACAGCAATGTGAAAATGAGCTAATACTAATACAATATGATATGCATGAGAGTTACAATCTGCATTAAGACCTTCATGCTGATATGGGCCCATGATTGTACGTGTCACTCTAAGCTCAGGTATGAGAGTCAACACCTCCCCAGTTGACTGGGTCTAAATAGAAGAGTACTCATCTGCCTATGAGCTGGGTTTAGAAATAGGTCACTATTCCATCTGTGGCCAGATGTTCACATATGACTGACACAATTCTGTCTGTAGACTGTGTCTACGTGTGAGATTCAGCATCTCACCACTGGGTGGTGTCTATTGTGAGGGCGACTATTTTAAGGATTAGCAGGGTGTGCATACCAGAAACACAGCATCTCTTGTGTCCCTGGACCTGTGATGACACTCTCTGTACCACATGAGGGCTTTACACAATATGCAAGAGAGTGGTAAACCTCTGTGATCTTTATACAAAGAGGACACTCAGGATCTTACCTTTTCCCTAAGCCTAGCTATAAGAGACAGTATCGCTCTTATTGGCTAGTTCAAGGTATGAGAGTCATCATCACACCAGTGAGCTGGGCCAGGATATATGTCACAGTCACTCCTCTGGATTAGGAGTAAGCAGGAGAGTAACATTACCTGGGTTTGGGGCCAGATGTATGTCACAATCTTCTCTGAGGGCTGAGCAATATGTCACAACGATCTATGTATTCAAGACCCAGTCAAAAGGGCCTCATTACCTTGTTGCGGGGTCCAGTAATGTGTCATAATCTTTTCTGTTAGGAGGGTGCAGGCAGAAAAGAAGAGTCACATTTCCTAGGTAGTGTATGCAGATATATGTCACAAGGCCCCCTGTGGGCAGGGCCCAGGCAGGAGCCTCTTATTTTCTAGGTGTTGGAACCAGCGTTATTTCACAATACACCAAATATGTAGGGCCTGGGAGAAAGGAGAGTCACATCACATAGGTGCTGGGCCAAGTGATATGTTATAATAACCCTCTTTAGCAGGGCCCCGGCAGAAAAATAAACGTGTCACATCACCCAGGTGATAAACAAAAAGATATGGCATAACACTCCTGAGGGCAGGGCTCATGCAGAAGAGGTGCATCACATAGCTGTTAAGATAGGCCATATGTCACAATATACAATCTAGGTTGAGCTCAGGCAGGAGAAAAGAGTAACATTACCTAGGTTCAGGGCTCAGCGATACATCACAATACCTCCTTGGTCAGAGCCCAAGAAGTAGAAGAGAGTTACCTCACCTAGGTGCTGTGTCCATCAATATGTCACAATACTCACTGAGAGAAGGGCCCAAGAATGAGGAGTACATCATTTTGGTGAAGGGCGCAGAGCTATGTACCAATGCTCCCTGTGGGTAGGGCTTAGGAAAAAAGAAGAGAGTCACATAACCTGTCACATAACCTAGACAGATGAGCCCAGCCCTATGTCAAAACTACAACAGTGGTCAGAGTCCAGACATGAGAGGAGAATCATATCACATAAATGTTGGTTGAAGGAATATGTCACAATCCCCACTGGGACAGAAGCAGAGAAATAAGGAGAATTACACCATCTAGGTAATGGGCCGAGATATGTTGCAGTGACTCCTGTGGGCAATGACCAGGCAGTAGAAGGACATCGCCTGTGTGTAGGGCTTAGGGATAATTCACTCTAACTGTTGTGGGCATAGCACAGGCAAACGAGTAGAGTCACAACACCTAGGTGCTGGAATCAGAGACACGTCGCAATCTCTTCTAATGGCAAAGCCCAAGTAAGCAAGAAGAGTCACAGCAAATAGTTCATGAACTTAGAGATATGTCACAATGTCCCCTGTGGACAGGGTTCAGGGAAGAGACTCACATCATCTTGGTGCTGAGCCCAGCAATATGTCACAAAGCTTTCTGAAGTCAGGACCAAGGCAAAAGTGTAACATCACCTTACCGTTGGGTCCAGAGACACATCACAACTCTCCTGCAGGCAGAACCTACAAAGAATAGAAAAGTCACATCAACTCAATGCTGGGCCCAGTGATAGGTCACAATGTTCCCTGTGAGCAGAGATCAGGCAGAAGTGAGTCACATCACCTGGCTAATGGGTGCAGAGATGTCACAATGCCTTCTGTAGGCAGGGACCAAGCAGGAGAGTTACATCACCTGGGTTCTGGACCCAGCAACATATCACAATGGGCCATGTGGGCAGGGTACAAGCAGGAGAATCACATAACTTGGGTGTTGGGCCCAGGGATATGTCACAATGCCTTCTGTGCACAGTGACAAAAGAGAAGGGTAGACTCACATTAACTGGATATAAGGCCTAGTGACAGTGATATGTCACAATGCTGTCTGTGGGCAGTGCCAAGGCAGTGGACTAGAGTCCCATCATGAAGGTGCTGGGTTTAGCAAGATGTCAAAATTCCATCTGTGGGATGGGCACAGGCAGAAGGGTCAAATCACTTAGTTCCTGGACAGAGGCATATGTCACACAATCTCACATGCAGAATGATCCAGGGATAAAGTTAAAATTCTTGCACATGGCCCAGTTCTAAGTATGGGAGTCAACATCTCCTCTATGTTGGGTCTAAATACATAAGTCACAATCTTAATGGTGGACTGGGTCTGTGCGTGAGAAGCTCGCTTTCTTCTGTGCACTAGAACTCCTTAGTAGAGTCGCAGCCTCACAGGTGGGCTGAATCTTGGTCTGAGAGTCACCAGCCCACCTGTGGACTGGATCTACATATAACAGTCACTCTCAAGTTTCCACTGCCTCCAAATGTGACATTCAGAACCTCAAAAGCTGGCCATGTTCATGTGGCAGTATGACAGTCTTTATTGTCAAATGGGTGTGCATACAAGTGTCAAACTCTCACCTGTGCTGTGCCTTGTCAGGAAACACTTTGTAGCACCAGAGGGATTTATGCATGAGAGTCTCAATATGCTCTGAGACTTCCCTGCTGGTCTCAGAGATCTGGTATGGGCCCATGGTATGGACCCATGGTTATAATTTGTACCCTAATCTCTTGTCTCAGAGTCAACTTCTCTTCAATTGGCTCAGTCCAAATAGAAGTATCCTCACCTGCCTATGAACTAGGTTTAGAAATGAGTCACCATCCCAACTGTAGCATATGAGAGAAACAATTCCAGCTGTGGACTACGTCAACCTGTGTAATTCAGGACCTCACCTGCGGGCTCTGTCCACCTGTAAGGGTGAAAATCCTAATGGATGGTAGGGTGAGAATATGAGAAACACAGTCTTATTTGAATGCTGGACTCTGTGGTGGCATTTTGTTCCACACTAGGGCTTTATACAATGTGTGAGAAAGTAATAATTTTCTATAACCTTCATACAAAGAGGAGACATGGGATCTTACCCATTTCTCTAATCCCAGCTAAAACAGACAGTATATTTTCTATTGACTGGTGTGTGGTATTAGAGTCATCATTGCAACTGTTAGCTGGACCAAGATACATGTCCCTACCTGTGGGTAGGGAGCAAACAGCAGAGTCACATCACCTGTGTTCTGGGCCAGGAATGTGTCACAATCTTCCCTGGCAGAAGGGACCAGGCAGAAGAGTAATATCACCTGGGTATTTAGCCAGGAATATGTTACAATCATAATCCCCTCCTGAAAGCTGGATGCAGGGTGCAGGCTGCAGAACCATGTCACCTTGGTAATGGGCCCAGCAATGTGTCAAAATGCTTTCTATGGGCCAGGCCCAATTAGGAGAGACTCATCATCTGTTTGCTGAGGCCAGCAATATGTCACAATCTTCCCGTAGGCAGGGCTTAGGCAGAAGAGAGCCACATTGCTTAGGTGATGAATGCAGAAATATGTCACCAGGTCTGCTGTGGACAGGCTCCAGCCAGGAGCCTTCCATTTTCTAGGTATCGGGCCCAGCAATATGTCACAATGCCCAAAATATGTGGAGACCAGGCAAAAAAAAAAAGAGACTCACGTCACCTCAATGATGGATCAAGTGATATGTCACAATCTTCTTATTTGGCAGGTCCCAGGCAACAAAAATGTGTCATATCTCCTAGGTGATTAACGAACAGTATCATCTAATACCCCTTGTCTTCAGGGCTCATGCAGAAGGGTCATATCACCTACTTGTTGGGTCCAGCCATATATTATAATACACAATGTATGCTGGACCCAGGCAGGAGAGGAGAGTAACATCCCCTGGGTCCTGTGTCCAGGGATACATCACAGTGCCTCCTTGAGCAGAGCCCAAGAAGTAGAGAAGAGTCACACTACTTAGGTGCCAGATACAACAATTTGCCACAATACTTGCTGAGAGAAAGGCTTAGGTGGAGGTGTCACATTACCTTAGTGAGGGAAAAAGAAATATGTAACAATGTCCCTGGTAAGTAGACCTAGAAAAAAAGAGAAGCATCACATAACATAGGGCCAGTGCCCACTTATCTGTCACAATCACACCCGTGGGCAGGGCTCAGGCAAGAGTAGAGAGTAATATCATGTAGGTGCTGCAGCAAGCAATATGTCACAATTACCACTGTGGGCAGGTCCAACAAAGAAAACAAGAATCACATCACCTAGGTCAGGTCATGGGCCCAGAGATATGTCACCGTGGCCCTTGTGGACAATAATCAGGCAGAAGAATGACATTGCTTGTGTGCTGGGTCTAGTGATAATTCATTATCCCTTCTGTGTGCCTGGCATAGGCAAAAGAGAAGAGTCACAACACCTAGCTGCTTGACCCAGAAATATGTCACTATCTCTTCTATGGGCAAAGTCCACGTAAAACAGCAGAGTCACATCAAATAATTGATGCAGTCAGAGATATGTCATAATGCCTTCTGTTGGCAGGGCCCATGCAAGAGAGTCACATCACCTAGGTGTTGGACCCAGCCATATGTCACAATACACAATGTATTCAGGGCTCAGGTAAGAGATGATAGTCACATCATTTAGGTCTTGGATCTATTGAAACATTACAATTTTTTATTGAGCAGAGGCTAAGCAATCTAGAAGAGTCACATCACCTAGGCTTTAAGTCCAGCAACACCTTGCAATAACCCCTGAGAAGAGGGCCCAGGTAAAAGGGTAACATCATCTATGTGAAAGGCCCAGAAATATGTCACAATTCTCTGTGTGGGTAAAAAACAGAATGAAGAGGGAAGTTACATAACCTAATAGATGGGCTGATCTATATGTCACAATCACTCTAGTGGGAAGAGCTCAAACATGAGAGGAGAGTCACACCACATAGGTGCTGCATATTTTGCAATACAGAATGTATGCAGAGCCCGGAAAGGAGAGGACAGTCACATCACCTAGGTGCTGTGCCCAGCAATACATTACAATCTCTTCTTGGGCACAGCCCAAGCAGTACAGGAGAGTTATATTACCTTGCTGTTGGACCCAAAAATATGGCACAATATACCCTGAAAAAAGGGTCCAGACAGCAGTGTCACATCACCTGGGGAGGCTTTCAGAAATATGTCAAAATGCCTCCTGTGGTTAAGGCTGAGGAAGAAGAGAACATAACCTAGGGTCTGGGGCCAGCCATGTGTTACAACAACCTCAGTGAGCAGGGCCCAGGCATGAGAGGAGGGTCACATAACATAGATGCTGTCCCAAGTGATATGTCACAGCTCACACTGTGGACAGGTCTCTGCAATAAAGGAGAGCCACATAATCTGGTTGATAGTCACAGAGATACATCACAACGTATTTATCTCTTGTCCTTACGGACATGAACCAGACAGAATAGTCACATCTCCTCTGGGCTGTGTCCAGGGATAATTTACTCTCCCTTCTGTGATCTGAGCCCAGGAAGCAAAGGACACTCACATTACCTAGGTGTTGGGGCCAGAGGTATGTCACAATGTCACCTGTTGGCAAGTACCAAGTAAGAGAGGAGAGTAACATCAAATAGATGAGGGGTCCAGAAATATGTCACAATTCCCCTTGTAGGCAGAATCTAGGCAGGAGACTCACATAACCTGGGTTTTAGACCTAGAAATACGTCACAAGATGCAATGTGGGCAATGCCAAGGCAGAAGAATAAAAAACATACACTCTAGGTGCTAGGTGCAGAAATATGTCGCAATTTCATGTGACATTCCTGGACCTAACACCTAGGGTATATGTCTTTATTGTGACATCCTTATTCAGGTGCTTGACAGACATCTATGTCACAATTAGAGCTGCAATCAGAGCTGACCCATTTTCCTAAGCCTAGCTAAGAGACAGTATCTTTCATATTGGCTGGATGAAGTTATGAGAGTCATTGTGACTGCAAACTGAATTAAGATATATGTGACAATCCCACAATCGGGTAAGAAGGGAGTGAGCTGGAGAATCACATCACCTGGGTGCTGTGCCAGAGATATTTACAACCTTCTCTGAGGGCAGTGACCAGGCAGGAGAGTCACATCACGTTGTTGCTGGGCTGGAAGCATGTCATAATTTGTTCTGAGAGTAAGAACCAGGCAAGAGAGTCACAGTACCTGTGTTTTCAACCAGCGGTACATTATAATCCCCTCCTGAAAGCAGGACTAAGGCAGCAGCGTCCTTTCACCTGGTTGCTGAGCCTAATGATGTGTCACAATGTCTTCTGTGGCTAGGTCCAATCAGCAAATGCACATTACCTAGTGCTGGCTCTAGTGATGTGTCACAATACTTTTTATTGGGATGGTCCAGGCAGAAGAGGAAATCTGAAACACCTAGGGGATGAACAAAAAGTCACATCTCAATAACCTTGTGGGCAGGACCCATACAGGAGAGTCACATCACCTAGCTGCTGGGTTCAGTGATATGTCACAATCCCTTCTGTGGGCTGGGCCCAAACAAGAAGAGTCAAATCCCTTGGGCGCTGGGAAGAGGCACATTTCACACCTGCAGGGAAGTCCAAGAATGAGATTAAAAATTCCACACATGTCCAAGTTCTAGGTATGAGAGTCAATGCCTCCTGTACGTTGCTTCTATATAGATGAGCGACAATCTCTACAATGGACTGAATCCACTCATGAGAGCCTCAATTTTTTCTGTGTACTGTGTTCCCTTATTACAATCACAGTCTCACAGGTGTGCTAGATTTTTGTCTGAGAGACACCAATCAATATGTGGACCAGATCCACTTATGAGAGTCAATTTTCCAACTTTTGACTGTCTCCAGGTATGAGATTCAGAATTTCAACAGTGGGCTGTGAAAGGATGATCATCTTTACTGTTTGCTGTGTGTGTGCAAGACTGTCACAATCTTACATTTGTTCAGGGCCATGTTAAGACATGTTCTGTATCACCCAAGGGCTTTATATGGTATGCACGGGAGTCACAATTTCCTCTAAATCCTTTGTGCTGGTATGGACCCGTGATAGTGTCTGTAGCTTTAAGCCCAGGTATGACAGTCAACATCTTTCTAACTGGCTGGGCCCAGATAGGAGAGTTTTCACCTGCCAGAGCTGGGTTTAGAAATGAGTCACCATCGAGGCGATGAGCCGAGGGACTAGGCAGAGCAGTGGAACCGCCGCCAGGTCGCTGTAGGTCCACGCCGCCAGTCGCGCTGCCAGCCCGCTCAGCGTCCGCCGCCGCCATGGGAGTGCAGGTAAAAACCATCTCCCCAGCAGACTGGCGCACCTTCCCGAAGCGCGGCCAGACTTGCGTGGTGCACTACACCGGGACGCTTGAAGATGGAAAGAAATTTGATTCCTCCCGGGACAGAAACAAGCCCTTTAAGTTTATGCTAGGCAAGCAGGCGGTGATCTGAGGCTGGGAAGAAGGGGTCGCCCAGATGAGTGTGGGTCAGAGAGCCAAAGTGACTATGTCTCCAGATTATGCCTATGGTGCCACTGGGCACCCAGGCATCATCCCACCACATGCCACTCTCGTCTTCGATGTGGAGCTTCTAAAACGGGAATGACAGGAATGGCTTCCTCCCTTAGCTCCCTGTTCTTGGATCTGCCATGGAGGGATCTGGTGCCTCCAGACGTGTGCACATGAATCCATATGGAGATTTTCCTGATGTTCCACTCCGCTCTGTATAGACATCTGCCCGGACTGAATGTGTTCTGTCACTCAGCTTTGCTTCTGACACCTCCGTTTCCTCTTCCCCTTTCTCCTCGTATGTGTGTTTACCTAAACCATATGCCATAAACCTCAAGTTATTCATTTTATTTTGTTTTCATTTTATGGTGAAGATTCACTTTCAGTCTTTTGGATATAGGTTTCCAGTTAAGTACCTGGTTAAGTATTAACAGCACAAGTGATAGGTTAACGTTAGAATAGGAATTGGTGTTGGGGGGGTTGCAAGAATATTTTATTTTAATTTTTTGGATGAAATTTTTATGTATTATATATCAAACATTTTTGCTGCTGCTCTGCAAAGCTATAGCAGATTTGAGGTGCTGTTGAGGACTGAATTATTCTCCAAGTTGAGAGATGTCCTTGGGTTAAATTAAAAGCCCTACCTAAAACTGAGGTGGGGATGGGGAGAGCCTTTGCCTCCCACCCCACCCTCCCCTTAAACCCTCTGCCTTTGAAAGCAGATCATGTTCACTGATCATGACAAATCGTTGAACGTTCTCTTCAGAAAATGATGCTGGTCATCGCAGCTGCAGCATCTCCTGTTTTTTGATGCTTGGCTCCCTCTACTGATCTCAGAGTTTCCTGGCTTTTCCTCCCTCAGCCCCTTCTCACCCCTTTGCTGTCCTGTGTAGTGATTTGGTGAGAGAAATCATTGCTGCCCCCTCCCCCCAGCACCATCTATGGGTCTCAAGTTTTATTATTGCAATAAAAGTGCTTTATGCCGGCTTTTCTCAAAAAAAAAAAAAAAAAAAAAAAAAAAAAAAAAAAAGAAGAAAGAAATGAGTCACCATCACAACTCTGAACAGAAATTTACAAATGAAGGTCACAATTTTCACTGTGGACTGCATCCATGTGTGAGATTAAGTGGGCTTTGTCCATGTGTGAGGGTGACAATCCTAATGGTTGTCAGGGTGAGCACATAAGAAACAGTCTCATCTGCACGCTGGGCCTACCACCCAAGAGCTTTATACAATATGCGAGAGAGCGGTAACCTTTTATAACCTTCGTACAGAAAGGAAACCCAGGATCTTACCCATTTTTCTACACCTAGCTATGAGAGAGAGTATTTGTCCCCTTGGCTGGTTCAAAATGTTAGAGTCATTATTGCACTTGTGCACTGGGCTATATATAAAATCCTACCTATATGTGGGGAGCAAACAGAAGAGTCACATCACCTAAATGCTGAGCCAGAGATATGTGACATTCTTTGCTGAAAAGAAGGGGCCAGGCAAAAGAGACACATCACCTGGGTTCTCAGCCAGTGATATGTTACAATTTCCTACTGAAAGCAGGGCACAGCCAACAGCAACACATCACCAGGATTTAGGGCTCAGTGTTATGTCACACTGTGACCTTTGGGTAATACCCAGGCATGAAAGACACATCACCTGGTTTCTGGGTTCCATGATATGTAGTAACCTTTCCTACAAACAGCATGAAAGCAGAGGAGGAGAGTCACATCTCTTAGGTGATGGATGCAAAAATATGTCACAAGGCCTCTGGTGGGCATAGCCCAGGCAGGAGTCTCTCATTCAGTATAAGTTGGGATCAGTATTAGGTCACAATATTCAACATATGCAGGGCCCAGGCAAAAGAGAAGAGTTACATTACCTAGGTGCTCAATCCAGTGATATGTTACAATAACCTCTTTTTTCCTTTTCTTTCTTCGTCTTCTTCTTTTTTTTTTTTTTTGGCAGAGCCCAGGCAGAAGAGAAGAGTCATATCATCTAGGTGATGAATAAAAAGATATGTCATTATTCCCCTGTGGGCAGTGGTTGTGTAGATAATTCACCTTGTATGTGTTGGACTCAGCAATATATCACAATGCCTGCAGCGCTTTGGAAGGAGAGGAGAGTCCTATCACTTAGGTGCTAGGCCCAGCAATACATCCCAATCACTTCTTTGGCAAAGCCCAAGCGGTATAAAAGAGTCACATCACGTGAGTTCTGGGTATAGCAATGTGTCAAAACACCCCCCGAGAGGAGGACCAAGGAAAGAGAGTCACTTTGGTGAGAATATCAGAGATATGGGACAATTCCATTTTTGGGTATTCACAAAAAAGAAGAAAGTCCCATTACCTAGGAGCTGGGCTATGCTCTATGACACAATCACCCTAGTGGGCAGGTCCATTAAAGAGAAGACTGTCACATCACATAGGTGCTGGGCAACGTGATATGTCATAATCCCCATGGTGATAGGCCCAGAGACATCTCACAATGACCTCTTTAGGGAGAGATCAGGCAGAAGAATTACATCATTTGTGTGCTGGGCCTAGTGATAAGTCACTCTCATTTCTGTGGACATGGCCCAGGCAGAAGAGCAAAGTCACATTACCTAGGTGCTGGGCCAAGAGATGTCACAATCTTTTACGTGAGCAAAACCAAGGCAAAAGAGAAGAGTAACATCAGATAGTAGGTGTTACCAGAGATATGTCACAATGCCCCCTGTATGAGAGAACCAGGCAGTCAAAACACATCACTTGGTTGCTTAACCTAGTGATATGTTATAATCTTTCCTGTGGGCATGATGCAGGCAGAAGAGGAGAGTCATATCTCCTATGGGGTGGATGTAGAGATATGTCACAAGGTCTCCTATGGGCAGGGTCCGGACAGAAGCCTTCCATCCACTAGGGTTTGGGTCCAGTGATATGTCACAATACCCAAATTATGCAGGGCCCAGGCAAAAAAAGAGAGTCACGTCAGCTAGGTACTAGGTCCAATGATATATCACAATTTTCGATTTTGGCAGGGCCCAGGCAGAAAGCAAGGTTATATCGCCAAGGTGATGAATAAAAATACATGTCATAGTTATGTGGACATGACCCATGCAGGAGAGTCACATCACCTAGGTGTTGGACCCAGAAATATGTCACAATATATAATGTATACAGGGCCAAGGCATGAGACGATAGTAACTTCACTTATTTGTTGAGCCAAACTATACAATCGTTTTTGGGCAAGGCCCAAGTAGTAGAGGAGAGTCACATCACCTCGGTGTTGGGTCCAGCAATGTGTCACAATACCTGCTGAGGGGAGGGTACAGGCAAGAGAGCCATGTCACTTAGGTGAGGGGCCCAGAGATATCTCACAATACCCTCCGTGGGTAGAACTCAGGAAAAAGAAGAGAGTCACATAATCTAGAAACTGGGCCCCGCCATATGTTACAGTCACCCCAGAGGACAGGTCACAGGCATGAGGGTAGAGTTTCATCACATAGGTGCTGGGCCAAGCCATTTGCCACAACCTTCACTGTGGACAGGTCCCAGGAAAAAGAGGAGAGTCACATCATTTAGGTAACAAAACCTGAGTTATGTCACAGTTACTTGTTTGGGCAGAGGTCAGAAAGAATTATCACACAACATGTGTGCTGGACTAAGCAATACATCACTCTCTCTATTTTAGGCATGGCCCAGGCAGGAGAGAAGAGCCATATCACCTAAGCTCTGGATTCACGGTTATGTCCCAATTTCTTTTTTGGGCAATGCTCAGGTAAGAGAGCAGAGTCACATCAAGTGGTTGATGGGCCCAGAGATATATCACATTGCCCCCTGTGGACAGGCACTAGGCAGGAAACTCACATCACCTTGGTAGTAGGACGAGCAATATATCACAATACATTTTGAGAGCAGAGCTAAAAAGGTAACACCATCTTGGTGTTGACTGCAGAAATATCTTACACTTTTATTTTTTTGTGGGCAGAACCTATAAAGAAGGGAAAAGTTGACCGGGCACGGTGGTTCATGCCTATAATTCTAATGCTTTGGGAGGCTGAGGTGGACAGACCACCTAAGGTCAGGAGTTTAAGACCAGCCTGGCCAACATGGGGAAGCCCTGTCCCTACTAAAAATACAAAAATTACCCGGGCATCCTGGTGGGTGCATGTAATCCCAGCTACTCGGGAGGCTGAGGCAGGAGGATCACCTGAACTTGTGAGGCGGAGGCTGCAGTGAGCTGAGATTGCACCACTGTACTCCAGCCTGGGTGACACAGCATGACTGTGTCTCAGAAGAAAAAAAAGAAAGAGAAAAGTCACATAAGCTAGGCGCTGGGCCCAGTTATATGTCACTGTCACCCCTTTGAGAAGGGAACAGTCAAGAGAAGAGAGTCACATCACCTCTGTGGTGGACACAGAGATACTTCACAATGCTCTCTGTAGGCAGGGCCAGAACACAAGGATAACATAACTGGGGTGTTAGACCAAGGAACATGTCACAATGGCCAATATGGGCAAGACACAGTCAAGAGAGTCACATAACCTGGGTGTGGGACTCAGTTATATGTCAAAATGCCTCCTGTGGGCAGCGACAAAGCAGGAGAGGAGATTCACATCACCTGGATGTAAGACCCAGTGATATGTTCCAATTCCCCTGTGATCAGTGGTAAAGCATCACCTAGGGGCCGAGTCCAGTGATGTGTCACAATTCCATCTAGGCTGAGCCCAGGACGATGTGTCAAATCACAAAGGTTCTGTGAAGGTGCATATGTCAAAATCACACCTGCAGGAAGGTCCAGTAATGAAATTAACAATCTAGCACATGTCCTGGTTCTAGGTATGAGAGTCAACACCTGGGTGTTAGATCCAACTAGATGAGTTACAGTCTCAACAATTGACTTGATCCATGTGTGAGATCCTAGTTTCTATTTGCATTACTATTAATACCAGTACCTATTAATTCTTCCACATTCTACATCTTTGTTCTGTATGAATGTGCATACAAATTTTGATACATATACAAGATTATATGAGTATTTCTATGTAAATACATACACTAAAATTGTACCTCAAAAAACAGTTTTCAATCCTTTAGCATATCCTAAGGGTGCAGATATAGAATTATTTCCCTTCTCTGGCTCAATAGTGTGTCAGAATGGAACGTACAATGTTTTTTGTATAGACAAACAAAGCTTCACTTTCGGGCAAGGACTGAAAAACAAGCTGATAGTAAAGCCATGTAACACTTTCTGTCCAGGTTAGCATTTCTGGACCTTGCTTTTCTTCTCAGTGTATGCATGAGCTATTCTCATCCACTACTGGGGGCCCGTCTTGATTAAATCTACAATTGCTGTTTAGAGAACTGGCTGATTAAATCCACCTGGGCTCATCTGATTGACTGACTGAAATCACCTGGCCTGAGATTATTGACCAATTAAAATCATCTGGGCTCAAATAGTTGCTGACTGGAGCTAAATTGAAATCACCTGGACTTAAATAAGTGGATGATTTTAATCTCCTGGGATCAGCTAATTGACTGTAATTACCTGGTTTGAGTTAACTGGCTGATTGAAATCAAAAGTGCTGACCTAATTGGCTGATTGAAATCACATTCTGACTGATTGCATTTACCTGATCTAAGCAAATTGGCTGATTAGAATTACCTAGACCAAGCTAATTGGCTAACTGGAATAAACTGGGCTAAGCTAATTGGCTGATAGAAATCATCATGGCTGAGTAAACGGGCTGATTGTATTCACCTCCCCTGAGGAGAATAAGTAGGGAAATGACCTCTGACTTACTTTAATTTTTTTACAAGACATACTCATAAATGTACATTACATACAGATATTTATATATCTGTATGTGTTTGCATATGCTTATCTATCTACATATACCTGTTAATAAATCTTCAAGTTAAAGTGTGCAAAGGAATCTGAAATTTGCTTTCAATATTGCAGTCTATCTTGAATTTACAGACCTTGACTTTTCTACCCCTAGTCAATAAGTCACTTCTTCAGGCAACCAAACCAATTACAAAATTGTGTTCCAATGTCACAAGTTCAAAAACAAAGAGCTCCTGAAATGATGTAAGCTTTAAATGGAATTAGTCAGCATTTTCAATTTTGGTTTGGGCCTTTAATTTAAAGCTAGTTTATCTCCGTTCCTGTGTTAATCAGAATGAAAGGAAACATTTTTGACTTGGCATTGAATAACACTTGTGGTTTTAGTAAATTTCTTGCTCATGGGTTGGAACAACAAAAAAAATACTTTTTTTTTTTTTCTATGGAGTTTCAGTCTGTTGCCCAGGCTGGAGTGCAGTGGCAGGATCTCGGCTCACTGTAACCTCTGATATCTGGGTTCAAGTGATTCTTTTGCCTCAGCCTACTGAGTGACTGGGATTACAGGTGCCCACCACCATGCCCAGCTAATTTTTGTATTTTTGGTAGAGATGAGGTTTTACCATGTTGACCAGGCTGGTCTCAAACTCCTGACCTCAAGTGATTCACCTGTCTTGGCCTCCCAAAGTGCTGGAATTACAGGTGTGAGCCACCACACCTAGTCCAAAAATATTTTATTTAAACATGATAGGTGCAGCTAAATTCATATCAGAGTGTTCTTCCATTTGTGTACTCTTGTGGCTATACTTTAGAGAACAGATAAGATTTTACATGTATGGAAATTTATTTTTACATTACTATCAGTAAAAATACCTATCAACACTTTGAAATTCTATATCTTTATTCTGTACAAATATTGAAATAATGATAGATAGACCTGGATATAAATACACTGTTATGCTCAGGGTCAGGTTACATCCCCAACTGAGAGCCAAGGGGAGTGGGTGGATGTGGGGCAGGGAGCTGGAGGAACACTCGAGAGACAGCAGGTAACTGAGACATGGCTTTATTCAGCAGCCCCTTCACAGGGTCAGTGTTACATTTACACACTACACAAACTATAGTGGCTGACAGTCAGCTGGGGAGCTTCTCTATGTTGTGTCTACATGGCTATGATTATGTAAGACATGGGACTGTGCACCTGCGCCACAACCCGATGAGTCATCCAGGCTGTTTACCTTAGCCTAAGCCTGCTGCCCTATGCCTGCCGGGCTGCAGCATAGCCATTTTTCTTACACTCCACCCCTTAGGCCAAGGGGATCCTCTTAGTGGTGATCCATACACATACGGCAGCACCCCGAACCCATAGGCCACAGCAACAATACAGAAAGCAATGAGCTACTGCTAATATTCCTGCTACGCTACCTATGATTATGAGCCCAACATAGGCCAGAGCCCAGAGACACCCACTATCTCTGCAGGGGTCATCAGTAAGGTGCTCAATTGCCTTAATCTCCTGTGACACCCCTTGTAAAGCTGCCATTATGTTCCAGTGGTTGTCAGGGATAAATGTACAACATTGTGTCCCTACAAGGGCACAGGCGCCACCTTGGGCAGCTGTGACTACGTCTAAGGCCTTCTGGTTTTGCAGCACCACCTTCGTGATCTGATCAACTTCATCAATTAACAAAAAGAGAGCAATTCAGGTGAATCTCGGGGCCTGAGCTGTATTCTCCGCAAAGGCTGCAACCTGCTTTTCTATAGTAATGCCACCTGCTCCAGGGATAGTTGTTGCTAAGGAATAGAACCACCAGGGGGCCCAGCGCACTCACCAAAAGCAGGAATGCAGTGCCTCCCAGTTATGTGGACGACTAGACAATGTGGGAAGAGCAGTGGCAGGCACATAGGGCCTCCCGCAGGTAGAGCGTCCAGTTCAACTTACTGGCAGATATGGCCACCCTGTGTCCCCACACAACCATAAACTCCCAGGGGGCACAAAGTCCATGGGGGCCCAGCCTTGGTAACGGTGCTTGTTCCACCACACCCTTAATGTGGTGACATGTGTTATGTTTGCACAAATCTCAGCAGACAACCATCCCACAGTGACTTTACCCTAGTACTGCTCTGTGCATTGTGGTATCTGCAATGGGGGCACCACATGTTCTCCCATAAACCAGCCCCATCCATTACGGATGCTATGAATCAGACAGGGGAGAGACTGGCAATGGGATTTGTGACGCCCCCTGTCCAAATTCTGCTGTGTTGCATCCCACAAGTTGTCTATGGGACCATAAGTCTCTAGCCATGTCTGGTTCTGCACCGAAGCTAGATGCATGTGCCAGGGCAAGCCATCCACAGCCGCTGCTGGAAGAGCAGTGCAGATCCAACTGTTGGAGACGTTGGTCCCCTCGGTGTGGGTGTGGGCCCAGTTCATGATGCTGTTGGAGCTTGCCAATCTACAGCTCAAACAACAAAGCAGGCACAGGCACTAACAGGGGCAAATCACATTCCTTAGGCAAAATACAGGCCAACTTTTTATCTCTGGATAACGATGCAGTCACCAAGGGCTTCTGCCCTGGGTGATGGTACCACATCTTGTCTGCTCTCCATGGTTCTTTTGGGTCCTCTACCTGTGCCAGAGTTACAAGGGAGCTCATGATAGGCCACATAGACAGTATATATGTCTCCCAGATGAATGTCCCTTCCCTGGCCATTCACCTATGAATGGTCAATCGTGGAGGCCACACATTAATCACCCAAGGAGTAACATATTAGTCACACTGCAGACCCTCCCTCCAGGGGGCAGCAATAGCCAATCATCTGCCATGATGGGCTTGGAGGGTCCGTGGCTAACACCAGGGTTTTGTTCATTTGTTTGTTTCCCTACCTTTAGGGGCACCGGGGGAGGCAATAACAGATTGCTATTTATCTCTGTATTTAGTTGGAGAAGGTCATCCTTCCTTTTATAGATTTGGCCACATAGCCTGGCCCTACATGGTTTGGTAACTAACTAGCTAATTCTGTAACTTTTAACAGAATTTAACCACAAAGTGAAGCCTTAGTAAACTGCCCAGCTATTGCTGCAGATTGTCATAGGTGTAACCTCCTTGGTGATCACTATTTACACTGTCCTGAGTTTAACTTATTAGCTACTTTGCCCACACTTGGTATTAAACCATACAGTGTCAGTACTAGGTTGGACTGCACCAGTAATCCAGGCAGCAGTAACACCTCAGTTAGACTTAGCTGTGTACCACGCCCTATGAGAAATGGGGGATGCCCTTCCTAATGGTGAAGGCCCAAGATCTAGGGGTACCTCAGGCCCCATGGCCTTATGTTGCATTAGGACTCCAGATCCCAAGACTTCTTGAAACTCTGCTGCAAAGGGACTTGTACTCAGCGCACTCTGCTGCTCCAACTAGGCACCCCACTTCGCTGAAGTGGATGTTTGTGCTATCTGAGTCCGGCGGGTCATTACCCATGAATTCACTCATCCTGCTTTTGGGTAAGTCGTCGGTATGACGATTGTAACCCATCTTGCCATGCTCTTATGAGCCTGAAGGGCAGCATAGGCAGTTGCTAACTGCTTCATTAATAAATAGTGCAGCTCAGCTCCCTTCCATAACTAGGGCCAAAAGCCTATTGGCATACTTACATGCTCTGTGCTGCTATAGGCCCCAACTTATACTGTCTGTGGTTACATGTACGTTTAGTTAAAATGGGCACCTCTGACTATTGAGGACTTGCGTCTGCTCAATAGCCTGCTTGACTACTAGAAAAGTCTGTCTCGGCCACATCATCCCAGTTCCCAGGCAAGAGAGGCATTGCCACTCCTAAACCTGCAAGAAAATCAGAGGTTAACGTAACATTATAAACAAGATTATGGCACTTGGTGGTGATATACAATAGCCCTGCAGCAACACTGTGAAAGTCCACTGACACCTCCAATGAAAGCAAACTATTCCTGGCTCTCTGGATTGATGTTAATTGAGAAGAAAGCATTAGTCAAATCCACCATAGAGTGGCAGCATCCAGTTCCATTGTCAAGTGGACTATCAAGTCCGCGATGGAAGGTACAGCTGCACGCAGAGGTGGTGTTACTTTATTAAGTTTCCGATAATTCACTGTCATCACCAAGTCCCATCAGGCTTTCTGACTGGCCATAGTAGGGAATTGTAGGGGATATGGGTTACATGCATTATTTGCACCTTCTCTAACTTCTTAATAGTCTCAGTTTTCTCTATATGCCCCCCCTGCTCCCGACAAATGGTATTGACAAGTGGAGGTAACTCACCAGGGTTTTGGCAGAACTTGGGGCTGGTTATGTATATGTCCACACAGTCCCAGCTTTACTTGGAGTCTGAATTCTCTGGCCATGGTGTGGAAGTCCAGACCACGCAAAATGTCCACCCCCAGAATATATTCAGATATGGGAGAAATGTACACAGTGTACAGGCGGGGAGCCAACCCACCAATGCTAGGATGCAAAGACAAAGGTTTCACTTTCACTGAGAGGCCTCCATAACCATCAATAAATTCATCTTTGCCTGGAAACTTATCCAGGTTCCTGTAAACAAGACTGCAGTCTACACCAGTATCTACCAGTGCTAAGGTCTGCTGTACATTGGTGGGGGATCAGTGGATTGCCAGTTCCACATGCTGCCTCTGGTCATCTGGTTCCCTGCCCCACCCCTGAGCCAAGCATCTCTGCCAGTTCTGTAATTAAACAGAAAAGGTCCTGTATCATTGCCCGTCTGCAAATAGTCCTTGAGTTTAAGTGTCTAGATGGGGCTGGGTTGAGCAACAGTATTTTGCCTCCTCTTGGGCATTTTTCAAAATTGTTACTCTGAAGACAAGTGACTCTACAAAGATCCAGCACAAGATCCTTCAAATGGGAGGTAAAGCATTCATCATCTGACCCCGGGTTATTCAGATTAAACATAGCCTGCCGCATAACCATCTCCCAGAGTACCTGCACCAAATCAGTTTATCATTGCCATTTACTCACAATTTCTGGTGTCTCCCTGGCATCATTCCAAACCGTTCAAATGGCTGCCATCAGCCACTCGATTAACGTGTGGTCACCTTGCCCTTGTGCCAACCATCCGCACAGCTGCAGCCGCTGACAAAGAGAGAGGTGAATTGGGATAGAAGCCAGCTTCTCCATCTCGGAAGTGGAGCCAGAAATGGTCATCCCCGTTATCCAAAAGATGGAGTAACCAGGCTTGGAGGGGCTCCCCTGGATGCTGCCTGCATTGCTTACCTGACTCCCATAACTCAGTGGGGGTATAAGCACTATAAGGGGTGTGTTCCACCACTTTGGGGGCGCCCTGGGCTCTCCCCTGTGGTCCCATTGGCTGCTCATGTTCTACCTTCCGAGGGATTACAGGAGAGCTCGCAGCACAGGAGGCTCCTCCTCAGCATCAGTCCCAGCAGGAATATCCAGCCTAGAGGATGGGCTCAAGTTTGCACTGAAATCTGTTTCCAACTCCTGCTCTAGGCTATTTATCTGAACCTCTAAGTGCCCTGCTTCCACCTGAAGGTCCTTCACCCCCAGGTTTTGCTCTAAGCTGTGCATTTGGGCCCCCAGGTGCTCAACTTGTGTCTGAAGGTCCCTTACCTGAGCCGCGTCCCACAGGGACTGAGCATGTACTTCACGTAGTGCAGTCAGAAATGCCCATCTGACTGCTGGTGAAGGTGCATTTCTTCTTGGTGCTGTGAACCTCCAGCTGCTTCGGTGCCTTCTCCACACTCACAGGAGACCCATTCACTGTCTCCCACATTTCCACTGGGGCCCATCCAAGCAACACTTCTGCCACTGGGTACCAGAACCCATGCTGTGTACACATAGCCAACCTGGGAGCCTCAGGGACTGAAGATTCACTCACCTCATCCTGCTGATGACTATGGCAAATGTCATGCTCAGGGTCAGGTTCTAGCCCCAGCTGAGGGCTGAAAGGAGGGGGTGGACATGGAGCTGGGAGCTGGAAGAACACTCAAAAGACAGCGGGTAAATGAGACATGGCTTTTTTCAGCAGCCCCTTCACAGGGTCAGTGTTACATTTATACACTACACAAACAATAGTGGCTGAGTGCCAGGTGGTGAGCTTCTCTATGTTATGTCTATGTGGCTATGGTTATACAAAGCTGTGCACCTGTGCCACAAACCTGCTGAGTCATCCAGACTGTTTACCTCCGCCTATGCCTGCTGTCCTTTGCCTGCTTGGTCGCAGCAAAGCCATTTTCCTTACATATACTTCAGTAGATAAATAAATGTATACATACAAGATTATACAAGTTTATCTATGTAAATAATTGTATATGCAAAAACTGTTCATCAGGAGACATTGTCAATTCCCCAGGCTATCTTAGAAACACAGATGAAGACTTACTTCTCACCTATATAGCTCCATACCATCTCAGACTGAAAGACAGTCATACATACATATACAAATCAACAAAGCTTCACACTTTTGGGCATGGCCAGGATGTAAGTTTCCAGTACTGCCACGTGAGGCTTTATGTTCATCTTAACATTTCAGGACCATACTTTCTTTCTCTTTGTATTTCTGTGTTGTTCACATATGCCATCTTTGTTCTCCCTTGATGCCTCTGCTTCCTAATTTAACTAGTTGTCTGATTATATCCACCTGAGCTGTGCTAAGGGAACTAGTGAATGAAGATATGCTAGTGAATGAAGATGGCTTCTGATCTAGACTTTTTTTCTGAAGTGTTTTACTAGACATATGCACAAATGGACATTACATAGCCATACCCATGAGGTTCACACTGTGTTTATATATATACCTTTTCCCCACCTACTTGGTATCAATGTATATGTGTGTAGAAAAATAATCACAAAGTAAGCATGGTCAGAGGTTATATTAATTTTTTTCAGGTCATTTGAATGCAATCTGCCAATTAGTTCAGTGACAATTTATTCAATTCAAGCTACACACCAATTCATATTTTAAAACTAAATGTGAAAATGTTTTTTGTTACCTGGAACATTGAGGTTTTTCATTCTGGGTCTCATTAAGTTAGCCCCAAGTGGCTCTGTACATCCAGGTAGAAACATCTAGAAATGTTTCTAGAACATCCAGGTAGAAACATCTAGAAATGTGACACCAGTCACCTAGCTTTCCTCACAAAGAAGCTTTTGCCTAGCCAATAAGAATTACCTTTGGCACTTCAGTGAATGTTCACTATTTCCTGGTTAAAATATGGCCAGGTACCATGTACCATTATATTTGCTTTCAGTTTCACAATCTATCTTCTAAAAAGTGACCTAAACTTTCTCTCTCTTACCACAAAAACCCTACGTCAACCTCAGAGATGATAAGACAAGAGTGTACTTTTACATCACACATGCATTGGGAAAATAATAAACAGCCCCTGTCTTGACTGAGGCCATAATGAGAAATAATAAGAATACTCAAATTGAAGTGAGGACCTTTGAACTGGGGCTGGTTCATCTCTGTCCCTATGGACAAAATAAAGGAAAAGGTCAAACTGGAAATGGCAATGAATGATATTCATTGAAGTGAGCAACAAAGACCAATGTTTTCTTTGTAAATCATAAATGTAGCAGAATGTTTGCAAGACTATATCTTTATTTGTGTACTCTTTAGATATACTTTTTAGGGTAAAAAAGTTTATACCTGTATGTAAGTTTCTTCTTCTCTCACTGTTAGTATCAATACCTATCAATACTTTCACTTTCTATAAATTTATTCTGTATCAATATAGATACAAAGATTAATATATTTATATACAGATATACATAGGCAGATATAAAAATACCCCAGAATTATATAAGTATCTCTATGTACTTATTTATGTACACAAAAAACTGCCGGGCACAGCGGCTCATGCCTGTAACCCCAGCACTTTGGGAGGCAAATGTGGGCAGATCATGAGGTCAGGAGTTCAAGACCAGCCTGGCCAACATAATGAAACCCTGTATCCTCTAAAAATATAAAAAAATTAGCTGGGTGCAGTGACGGGCGCCTGTAATCCCAACTACTCAGGAGGCTGAGGAAGAAGAATTGCTTGAACCTGGGATTCAGAGGTGGCAGTAAGCCAGATCACACCACTGCACTCCAGTCTGGTTGACAAAGTAGGACTCCATCTCAGAAAAAAAAAAAAAAGTACTCCAAAAGATGTTTTCAATCTCATACCATATTCTAAGAATGCATACATAGAATTACTTCTTTTCTCTTTGGCTCAGTAGCATGCCAGAATGGAACATAGCTATACAATGTTTTTGTATAAACATAAGCAATGCTTCACCTTTAGGGACAAGAACTGGGAAGTAAGCTGACAGGAAACCCACGTAATACTTTCTGTCCACGTTAGCATTTATGAACCCTTATTTTCTTCTTGTTTTATGCATGCACCATTCACATCTACCTTCCTGGGCTTGCCTGCTTGAGTATTTAGTCATCACTTACATAATTGACTGATTGAATCCACATGAACTAAACAAATGGGCTGATTGAAATCATCTGGGATGAGCTAATTGGCTGGGTGGAATCACCTTGGCTGAGCTAGTTTACTGATTGGAAATACATGGGCTGAGCTAATTTGCTGATTGCATTCATATATCCTGAGGGGGCTGTGCAGGACTGGTTTACTTATATTTTGGGACTGGTTTACTTATATTTGATTCAGTTTTATTATATTTTGGGACTTTTTTATAAGATGAACTCATAGATAGATATTGCATAGACATATTTATATAACCCAGTGTGTTTGAATATATTTATCTACCTATCTTATATCTGTATATAAATCTACAGAAAAAAGCATTAAAAGAAAGTTGTAATATGATTCCAGGATCACAGTCTATTTTTAAGTCACAGATTCTGGCTTTTCAACTCCTACCCAAAAGTCATGTCTCTAGCCAACAAAACCGAAAGACAAGATGGTGTTCCTGTTTCACATTTTTTTAAAACAAATAGTGCCCCTGCAATACTGGAAGCTTTAAAAAGAATTACTCGGCTGGGCGCGGTGGCTCAAGCCTGTAATCCCAGCACTTTGGGAGGCTCGAGGTGGGCGGATCACGAGGTCATGAGATCGAGACCATCCTGGCTAACATGGTGAAACCCCGTCTCTACTAAAAAATACAAAAAATTAGCCGGGCGCGGTGGCGGGCGCCTGTAGTCCCAGCTACTCGGGAGGCTGAGGCAGGAGAACGGCGTAAACCCGGGAGGCAGAGCTTGCAGTGAGCTGAGATCCGGCCACTGCACTCCAGCCTGGGCGACAGAGCGAGACTCCGTCTCAAAAAAAAAAAAAAAAAAAAAAAAAAAAGAATTACTCAGCATTTTCTATTTGAGTGAGGACATTTAAGCTGAGGCCAGATAATCTCTGGCTTTGTGCTCACCAGAATTAAAAGGGTCATCTTTGACTTGGTGATAAGTGACTCCCATATCATATAAAGCTCCTGAGTATTACAGTGTTATCACAGGGAACAATATGCAGGTGAGATTGTGTTTCCCATATGCATACCCCACCAAACATTAGAATTGTCACCCTCACTCATGGAAAGGGCTCACTCCTGAGGTCCAGAATTTCACATGCAAACACAGTCCACAGTTGGAATTTTGACTGTAATATGTAAAGATCTAGCCACAGTTGGATTAGTGGCATATTTCTAAGCCCAGATCAGAGGCAGGTGAGGACTCCAGTATCTGGACCCAGCCAATTTAAGAGATGTTGACTCTCATACCTGGGCTTGGGGCAGCAGGTATGGTCATGGGTCCATACAAGCATGAAGGACTCAGAGTAAATTGTGATTGTCATTCACATTGTATAAAGTCCTTTGGTAATATAGAAAGTGTAGAAAAAGAAAAGAAGAACAACAAATAAAACAATAGCAAGTCACTCCAAGTATTTTGGAAATAAACTGAAATTCGGGTTAGGGAAAAAAAAAAACAGAAAACAAACAAAAAAAAACAGAGGAAGAAGGTCTGAGTAGTGCCAGGTTCTCAGGAGGCCGAGATGGGAAGACCACCTGGGTGAGACCACGGAGATCAAGGCCACAGTGAATCATGATCGCATCCCTCTGCTGGACCCGAACAGTACTGCCGCCAGTGAGATTTATCTGGTTGATCTTAGACATGACAAGGCGAGACCCATCTTGTTGACCTTAGACATGGCAAGCTGGCAGCTAAGTCCAATGCTTTCAGCCAACATCTGTCCCAAATTAAATAAAAAAGCCAACAGTAAGTATATAACCATAAGAAAGAAATAATAACAATTAAAACCCAGTACATAAATAAGTGGGAGTGAACAATAGTAAAAGGTAATTAATATCATAATTAAGGTCTCTCTCTCTCTCTTTGTCTCTCTCTCTCTGTGTCACACCCAGGCTTGAGTGTGAAAAAATAAAAACCAAAACGTCAACTTCAGCATGCAGGAAGGAGCATAGGAGAATAGAGGGAAAAAAGAACAAAGAAGAAAAATAAGAGCAAGTCATCCTAAGTACTGTAGAAACAAACTGAAATTGTGGTTAGAGATGAAAGAAAGAAAGAAAGTGAAAGAAGGAAAGAAAGAAAGAAAGAAAGAAAGAAAGAAAGAAGGAAGGAAGGAAGGAAGGAAGGAAGGAAGGAAGGAAGGAAGGAAGGAAGGAAGGAAGGAAGGAAAGGAAGGAAGGAAAGGAAGGAAGGAAGGAAGGAAGGAAGGAAGGAAGGAAGGAAGGAAGGAAGGAAGGAAGGAAGGAAAATAAGGTTCTATTAGTCGCAGGGACTTGAGAGGCCGAGACAGGAAGACCACCCAGGCAAGATCAGGGAGATTGATGCCACAATGAATCACAATCGCATTTCTCTTCTGAGCCTGAACTGTGCTGCTGCTTGTGAGAGCCATCTGGTTGACCTTAGACATGGAAAGGCAACAACCATCGGGTTGAATGTAGACATGACAAGCTGGTGGCTAAGTCCAAAGCTTGCAGCCGACATCTGTCCCAAAATAAATACATTTTAAAAATGAGTAAATATATAACAGTAACAAATAAATAATAACAAACAATATTAAAGACCGGTACATAAATAAGTGGGAGTAAACAATGGTAAAAGGTAATTAATATCACAATAAAGATCTCCTCCCTCTCTCCATTTGTCACACCCAGGCTGGAGTGTGACAAAAAATAAACCAAAAAGTCAACTTCACTGTGCAGGAAGGAGCATAGGAGAATAGAGAAAGAAAAGAACAAAGAAGAAAATCAATGGCAAATAACTCTAAGTATTGAGAAAACAACCTAAAATTAGGTTAGAAACAAACAAACAAACAAACAAAAAACAGAGGAAGAAGGACCCTGTCATCCCAGATACTCGGGAGGCTGAGATGGGAAGACAACCTGTGCGAGACTGGGGAGATAGAGGCTGAAGTGAATGGCAATCACATCCTTCTGCTGGATCCAAATGGTACTGCCGCCAGTGATAGCCATCTGGTAGACCTAAGATAGGGGCAGGCGAGAGCCATCTGGACGACTTTAGACATGGCAAGGTGAGAGTCATCTGGTCGATCTTCGACGTAGGAAAGTGAGAGCTGTTTTGTTGATCTTAGACATGGGAAGGTGAGAGCCATCTGGTAGACCTTAGACATGGCAAACTAGCAGATAAGCCCAACACTTGTGGCCAATATCTATCTCAAAATAAATTTAAAAACCAACAGTAAATATATAACAATAACAAAGAATAAAAACAATATTAAAGACCAATACATAAATAAGTGAAAGTGAACAATGGTGAAAAGTAATTAATGTCACAATTAAGATCTCCTCTCTCTATCTCTCTCTTTCTCTCTCTCTCTTTCTCTCTCTCTCTTTCTCTCTCTCTCTCCCTCCCTCTTTCTCTCTCTCTTGGTTTGTCACACCAAGGCTGGATTGTGACAAATATAAACCAAAAGGTCACTGTGCAGGAAGAAACATAAAGAAACAGAGAAAGAAAAGAACAAAGAAGAAAAACAACAGCAAGTCACTCTAAATATTGTGGAAACAAACTGAAATTGAGGTTAGAAAAACAACACAGGAAGGTCCAAGTAGTTCCAGGAAGCTGAGATGGGAAGACCACCTGAGGGAGACTGGGGAGATGAAGACTCCAGTGAATCACGATTGCATCCCTCTCATGGGCAAGAATGGTACTGCCGCCAGTGAGATCCATCTGGTCAACCTTAGACATGGGAAGGCCAGAGCCATCTGGTCAAACTTAGACCTGGCAAGCTGGCGGCCAATTCCAATACTTGCAGCCAACATGTGTCTCAAAATAAACTTTTAAAACCACCAGTAAATATAGAACAATAACAAATAATAACAATATTAAAGACCAATACATAAATAAGCGGGAGTGAACAATAATGAAAGATAATATCACAATTAAGATCTCTCTCTCTCTCTCCTTTTGTCACACTCAGGCTGAAGTGTGACCAAAAATAAATGAAAACGTCAACTTCAGCATACAAGAAGGAGCATAGGAGAATATAGAGAGAAAAGAACAATGAAGAAAAACAACAGCAAATCACGCTAAGTACTGTGGAAACAAACTGAAATTGGGGTTAGAAAAACAACACAGGAAGAAGGTTCATGTAGTCTCAGGTACTTGGGTGGCCCAATTGGAAAGACCACCCGGGTGAGACCAGGGAGATCGAGGCTGCAGTGAATCACAATCACATCTTTCTGCTGGACCTGAATGATATTGCCACCAGTGAGAGCCGTCTGGACGGCCTTAGATGTGGGAAGGCAAGAGCCGTCTGTTTGACCTTAGACATAACAAGGTGACAGCCATCTGGTCGACTTTAGACATGAGAAGGCAAGAGTCATCTGGTCGACCTTAGGCATGGCAAGCTGTGGACTCATTCCAATGTTTCTGGCCAAGATAGGAAGATCTCCTGGACGAGACTGGGAAGATCAAGGCTGCAGCAAATCACAGTCCCATCTCTCTGTTGGACTTGAACAGCATTGCCACCAGTGCAAGCCATCTGGTCAACCTTAGACATGAAAAAGCAAGAGCCATTTGTCCACCTCCACCTCAGACATGGCAAGGTGAGAGCCATCTTGTCGACCTTAGAATTGGCAAGGCGAAAGCCCTCTGGTTGACCTCAGACATTGCAAGGGGAGAGCCATCTAGTTGACTTCAGACACGGTGAGGCAAGAGACATTTGGTCAACCTCAGATATGAAAAGGCAAGAGCCATCTGGTCAACCTGAGACATGGCAAGGTGAAAGCCATCTGGTCAACCTCAGACATGGCAAAGTGAGAGCCATCTGGTCGACCTTAGACATACCAAAGCAAGCGCTCTCTGGTCAACTGTAGATATGGCAAGGTGAGAGCTGTGTGGCCAATTTCAGACATGGCCAGGCTAGAGCCTTCTGGTGGACCACAGACATGACAAGAGGAGAACTATCTGGTCGGCCTCAGACATGAAAAGCTGAGAGCCATCTGATTGAGCTCAGACATGTCAGAGTGGCATGTGGTTGACCTCAGACATGGCAAAGCAAGAGCCATCTCATCGACCTCAGACATGGCAAGGTGAGAGCCATCATGTCAACCTCACACATGGGACTGTGAAAGCCGTCTGGCCGATCTCAGACATGGTGAGGTGACAGTCATATGATCGACCTTAGACATGGCAAGGCAAGAGCCATATGGTCGACCTTAGATATGGCAAGGCAAGAGCCATCTGGTCAACCTAAGACAGGGCAGGGCAAGGGCCATCTGGCCCACCTCAGAAATGGCAAGGTGACAGCCACCTGGACAACATGTGACATGGCAAGGCAAGAATCATCTCGTTGACCTCAGACATGGCAAGGCAAGAGCCATCAGGAAGACCTCAAACATAGCAAGGCAAGAGCCATCTCCTTGACCTTAGAGATGGCATGGTGAGAGCTATCTTGTCCACCTTACACATGGCAAGGTGAGAGCCAGCTGGTTGACCTTACACATGCACATGACAAGGTGAGAGTCATCTGGTTGATCTTAGACATGGCAAGGGAAAAGTCATCTGGTCAACCTTAGACAAGGAAGGGTGAGAGTAATCTTGTCCACCTCAGACATGGCAAGGCAAGATCCATCTGGTTGACTTCAATCATAGCAGCTGAGGGCTATCTGGTCAACCCCAAAAATAGGAAGGCAAGTGCCATCTAATCGATCTTAGACATTGCATGGTGAGAGTTATCTGGTGGAACTTACACATGGCAAGCTGGTTGCTATTTTAGTGCTTGAGGCTGACATCTGTATCAAAATAAATTTAAATATATATATATAAAATATCAAATAATATTAAAATCTAAATAAAGTTGGAGTGAGCAATAATAAATAGTAATTAATATCACAATTAAGAACTCCTCTGTGTGTGTGTGTGTGTCTCTTTCTCTCTCTCTTTTCGTTTGTCACACCAAACAGAAGGATGAAGTGTGACAAAAAATAAATCAAAACATGACATGGGAAGGTGAGCACCATCTGATCTACCTTAGATATGGCAAGGTGAGAACCATGTGGTCAACCTCAGATATGGCAAGGTGAGAGCCATCTGGTCGACCTTAGTCATGGCAAGCTGGTGGCTAAGTCCAAGGCTTGTGACTGACAACTGTATCAAAATAAATAAACCAAAAGTAAGTATATAACAATATCAAACAACAATCTTAAAGATGAAATAATTAAGCAGAAGTTAATAATAATAAAAGATATTTAATATCACAATTGACAACTCCTGTCTCTCTCTCTCTCACTTTGTGTGTGTGTGTGTGTGTGTCATAACCAGTGTGAACTATGACAAAAAATAAACCAAAGGTCAACTTCAGTGTGTAGGAAGGAGCATATGAGAATGGAGAGAGAAAAGAACAATGAAAAATCACAGCAAGTTACTCTAAGTATTGTGGAAACAAACTGAAATGGTGGTTAGAAAAAATACAGAAGAAGAAGGTCCCAGGAGTCCCAGGTACTCATGAGACTGAGATGGGAAGACCCTTGTTTAAAAGACTGTTGTGTAAAACTAACCTGTCTCATGATGTTCTAAACTAAGCTCAGGTTCCTTGTTACTGGGTGAACCATCCAATGCTTGGTGAATTCTGCTTCACAATAGGAAGATCCAGCACCAAAGGATCAAAAAGCAATGTTGCTATGAACTCTTGGCCACTACAAGGCAGTTATCCCTGTGGTGTCTTCTCTGACACGTCCTGCTTAAAACCCAAACAAAACATCAAAAGGATCATGAGGCCCTGCTTTCGTACTGAAAATCAAGATCAAGCAACTTCTGCCCTTCTGCTCCATGGGAGATTTTGGTACTCCCTGCACTCACCTTCAGACACCTGCATTACCGTTTGACAGGTGTGCAGCACCAGTCCAACTCTGCACCTGGCACTATTCCTGGAGCAGTTAACATCCAGCCAGCATGTGGCCAGGTGCTTGGTGCCAAAAGTGTGGGCCCCTTGTGGCTCACCTACCCAGCCCCAACTTCACCAGGTCAGTGAAAAAATGATCAGGGTAGTGGGATTTCACTGGCAGCCCACAAGGTCAGTGGACCTCACCCCATCTCCTCAGAGAAACAGAGGGGTGCAGGGGTCTTTCACTTATTCTACACCTCTCATGTCTCTTCACCGTGCCAGACTAGAGTCAGTCTCAATAGGGTCTTCGTTCCCTGCTGATTCTGTCAAGCCCATTCCTTTGGCTGTGGTTTCGCTGGATAGCAGGTAAGAACAGTGGGAATCTTGCCCATCCATTCATGTGCATCACTAATTAGATGATGAGGCATTTGGCTACACTTAAGAGAGACATAGTTACTCTCTCCATTTACTCGTGCTTCATTGAATTTCTTCACTTTGACATTCAGAGCACTGGGTAGAATTGACATTGTGTCAACACCCACCACGGGCCTTCACCATGCTTTGTTTTATATAGTCAGATTCCCGTGGTCTGCATCATTTCTAAATGGGCCGCTAGGAACCAGCAATAGTGAGGTAGGGAGGGATAGTGAAGAGGAAGGTATGGCGAGGTGGGCTGGGGGATGTCTGCAGAGGGGTGCTGCTAGCGTTGGGGCGTGGAGTACCAGCACTTCATCCAACCAATGCCTGCACCCAGCCCCGCTTCAAGCCGCAGCCGGACTGGCAAAGCTCTTAGAGCAAATTCTTACCCTGAGGTTACTGATCTAGCTTGCTGATTTCCCTTACCTATGTTGTTCTAACATGCCAGAGGTTGTTTACCTTGGAGACCTGCTGTGGATATGGTTACAGCCCAGTGTGAGATTTACACCCTCTCTCCTAGATTTTCAAGGGCCTGTGAGAGCTCACCAGATGCCACTTGAACTGTGATTCTTTCCAAGGCACAGGCCCCTGTCTAAGGGTGAATCCATTACAGGGCGCCCTGCTCTTCACAAAAAGAGCTCTCCCCTGGGCTCCCACCAAGTTTCTCCAGAATCAGTTCCATTACCTCCCTGAATGCCTCATAGTGCCCATCTCTGTCACTCCGGATTCAGAAATCTGAACTTGACTCCCTTTCCATCAGCCGGGGGCAATGGAAGTCATCATCCATCCCTTCGGAATGGTACTTGCCCATGTCTCAGGAGCAAGTGACCCACCTTCAACTGGAACCCTTCTCCACTTCGGCCTTCAAAGTTCTCATTTTAATATTTGCTACTACCACCAAGATCTGCATCTGGAGCAGCTCCACCCAGGCTCACATCCAAGGCTTCAGGGCTCACCACAGCAGCCCTCCCAGCATCCACAGGGCTCCAGTGGGGGTGACCACCCTCACCACTCCCATCCACTCTCAACTGCTGGCAACAGCCGGGTATGGGCCCAATGTTTCAGTACCATCCATTTTTCAGGGCTAGTTGATTTGTTGTTGTTAAACACTCCTTAGCGGATTCTGACTTCCATGCCCACCGTCCTGCTGTCTATATCAACCAGCACATTTTCTGGGGTCTAATGGGCATCAGAATCAGGTACCTTAACATGGCATTTCGTTCATCCCACAGCACCAGTTCTGCTTACCAAAAGTTGCCCACTAGGCACTCACATTCCGTATCTGGCTCCACACCATCGAGCTGGTCTTCTAACCCATTTAAAGTTTGAGAATTGGTTGAGATCATTTCGACTCCAAGACCCCAAATCATTCGCTTTACCAAATAACTGCGTGGCATGGGGTTTTTGCGAGAGCACTAGCTATCCTTAGGAAAACTTCAGAGGGAACCAGCTACTAGATAGTTCCATTAGTCTTTTGCCCCTATACCCAGATCAGACGACCGACTTGCATGTCAGGACCACTACAGACCCCCACGAGAGTTTCCTCTGGCTTCGCCCTGCCCAGGCATAGTTTATCATCTTTTGGTGCCTAACACATGCATTCATGCTCCACCTGCCCAGCGCAGTGGGCGAAAGCAGAAGGTGGTGCACCCTTGGCAAACTGGAGAGGCCTCAGGATCCCACCTCAGCCAGCGAGCAGATCAGCCTTCATCTTCATTGCGCCACAATGGCTTTCATGCGAGCCTCTGACTCGCACACGTGTTAGACCCCTTGGACCGTGTTTCAAGATGGGTCTTGTGGGAAACCGACAGCACCACCTACCTTGTGCACTAGTTCCACTGTTCTTTTGAAATGAGTGCCTGGCCGAAGAGACCCCCCAGGCCCGACAGCACAACCCGCCTGGAGCACATCACAGTGAGTCCCAGACCCTCCCATGCAGCCTACTGGCTTGGGGCAGGGAGGGGGTAGGAGAGCAGTTACACCGTGGGAGAGGTGGCCCAGTCCCCTAGAGGCATGCTGTTATGCCCCTACGGGCGACCTCCTCATAGGGGGGCCCCACTGGGGTGGGCGCCAGGAGGCGGAGAACACGGTAACGGGTCTCACTCCTTCAGCCCCGGGATTCGGGGAGTGCTACTGCTGGGGGGTGAAACACTCGGGGGGAGGATCCACCCCACACCCCTCCTGAGGGACAGGGAGGACAGGGCCCCCCTGAGCCACCTTCACTGTCGGGCCTTCCCATCTTCCCAGAGACAGTCACGGGGCAGCATCACAGTGGAAATGCACCCAGCGGCAGCCATTCCCCGGCTGGGGGACAGTCCGCTCTCCCCGACCCCGGGCCCACCCCTGCACGCACTGGGGCCTCCCAGGAGGAGGAGGGGTTACCGGGGAGGGAAGGCAATTGGAGGGGTCAGGAGAAACTGAAGGCAGGAAAGATCCGCCAGATCACTGGCACAGCCTGACCCACCGGCGGTTTGCATCCTCCATCAGACTGCAGGGACCCCACCCATGTAAGTGTTAATGGTTTCACGCCCTCTTGAACTGCGTCTTCAAAGTTCTTTTCAACTTTCCCTTACAGTACTTGTTGATTATTGCAGTCTCCTGCAGTATTTAACCTTAGATAGAGTTTGCCACCAGCTTGAGGTTGCATTCCCAGCAACCCGGCTCTGGGAAGACCCAGGCCTGGCAGCCAGGGGCTGCTAATGGCCTGACACCTTCCACAGGCTGGCTGCCTCAATCAGGACTTGGGCCCCAACAAGTGGCACTGGTGAGTGAGTCTTCCATGCGCCACATTTCCCTCACCCCACCAAGGGGCAGGGATTTGGCACTGGGATGCCTGTTCACTTACCTTTACTAAGGGCATCCTGGTTAGTTCCATTTTCTCCACTGACTAATATGCTTAAATTCAGCAGGTTGCCACGTCTAGCCTGAGGTCATGTCTCGGAGGAAAGAAAGGGACGGGCAGGCAAGGAGGACGCGAGCCTGGACACTGGGTTGGGAGACAGGCCCAGTGAGGGAGGGGAGCGGATGTGAGATAGAAGGGCTAGCTGATGGTGTCCCTGCCGCACCAGAGCCGGAGGACCGGAGTGAGGAGCAAGAACTAGGGGCGGGGAATACACAGTACGCTGACCGTCCAGAGGACTGCGCTGAGGATGTGACTCCATCCCGCCCCAATGCAGAAGCTCAGGGGGGGCCACACGGGCGGCACAGTCATGAATCAGAGGTAAGCGCACAATGGCGGATGCTGCCATGGTGTCCCATGGGTCACCACCGGGGGCACGGCCAAGCACTCAGCTTGGCCTCGAGCCCGACTGCGGGGGTCACGCAGGGCAGACTTCTGGTCCCAGAAGCACACAGGAGGAGGAAGAGGAGGGTGAGGAGGAGGGTGAGGAGGAGGGTGCAGGAAGGTGCAACAGTTGGCAGGACAGCAGACAGCCACCAGGGCGGGTGGTGAACTGTGGCGACGGGGATGAAATCTCGCTTTCCACCCCCACAACCTTCCCCCACCCCCACCCGCCAATGTACAACAGCACAGGACCTTTTACCCAGACCCAGACTAACCCTGGACCGCTTGCAGCACAAGGGAGTTCTCTAGGGGAACCGGGACTGTGGCAGCCACAGGAACTCGGCCCCAGCCGACTCTCTTTTCCTTCCTCTCACGGGCAGTGGGATCCCTCTAACCAAGGCTCCTCCCCGCATCACGTGGTCCCTCGCAGGGCTTGCATGGATGGTTGGGAGGTGGGAGGAAGGTGCCAATGGAAGAGGAGGCGGGCACCACCAGGCCTGTACTTGGGAGGACAGAGGGGCCAACCAACCCTGCAAGGGAACCGCCAGTCATGCACCCCCTGGAGGCCACAGTCACCCCCCACACACACAGGAGGATTGCTCAGCAAGTGATGCCTCAGACAGGTATAGCCCTGGGAGGAAAACGGGAGCCACAAGTGCATTTGAAGTGATGATCAGCGTGTCCTGCAACTCACGTTAATTCTCATAGCTGGCTGCATTCTTCATCAATGCATAAGCTGTGTGATCCACTGCTAAGAGTTTTTCAAGGTTCCTTGGTGAGGGACACCCAAAGGGGGAGGCCCTCCTGGCACAGCACATCCCCGAAGGGGTTGCCTCAGGCCAGCCAGTGAGACAGCAATGAGACAAAACTCTCAGAGGGGTTGGAAGATTTCACCACAAGGGCATGCACACCGCCCCCACAGCGGGGAGCACAGACACCCCACAGGTGCCTGGGGGTTCCCACCCCCAACAGCACAGAGCCCAACATGCACAGCACACACAGTGGTACGATGGCCACCAGGTAAGCCCCCACCCAGCAGCTGCAACCACAGCAATGACAAGAGAAAAACAAACAGCTCCAGTAAAAAGTGAGCAAAAAACATAAACAGACTCTTCTTAAAAGAAGACATACATGTCCTCAACAAGCATATGACTAAAATCTCAATATCACTGATCATTAGAGAAATGAAAATCAAAACCACAATGAGATACCATCTCATACCAGTCAGAATGGAGATAATTAAAGGGTGAAAAAATAAATTCTGGTGAGGTTGTGGAGAAAAGGGAACACTTATACACTGTTGGTGGGAGTGTAAATTAATTCAACCATTGTGGAAGCAGTTAGGTGATTTTTCAAGGAGCTAAAAGAACTATCATTCGATAGTTCTGCTAGCCATCCCATTACTGCATATATATCCAGAGAAATGTACGTTATTTTACCATAAAGATCATAAAGACCCATGCATTCAAATGTTCATTCCAGCACTATTCACAATAACAAGATATGGTCAACCTAAATATCATCAATGACAAATTGGATAAAGAAAATGTGGTCTATATACACCATGGAAAACTATGCAGTCATAAAAAAGAATGAGACTTTGTATTTTGCGGGAATATGGATGGAGCTGGAGGCTATTATTCTCAGCAAACTAACAGAAGAACAGAAAACCAAATACTGCATGTCCTCACTTACAAGTGGGAGTTAAATGATAAAAACTTATGAACACAAAGAAGGAAACAGCAGACACTGGGGTCCATTTGTGGGTAGAGGGTGGGAGGAGGGAGAGAAGCAGAAAAGATAACTACTATTGGGTACTGGGCTTAATACCTGGGTGATGAAATAATCTGTACAGCAAACACTTGTGACACATGTTGACCTACGTAACAAATCTTCACATGTACCCCTGAACCCAGAATGAAAGTTAAAAATGTTAAAACTTTAAAAACTTCTAGAAAAAACCGTAAGCAAAAATCTTATGACATAGAATTTGGAGATGGTTTCTTGACTGTGACACCAAAAGAACAGGCAACAAAATAGGAAACAAATACATTGGACTTAATAAAAATGTAAAACTTTTCTGGAAAAAAAAAAAAGGAAAGAAAAACAGAGTGAAAAGACAACCACTGAATGGGAGAAAAGATTTTCGAATCATGTATCTTATTAAGTACGTAAGATATTGCAGAATACATAAAGAACTCTGAAAACTCAACAACAAAACCATTCAACAACAGCATTTATAAAAGGGCAGAGGACTTGAATCTATATTGGGTCAATAAGTATACCAAAAAATGCACAGCATTACCAGTCATTAGGGAAATGCAGATCAAAACCACAATGAGATACCACTTTATACCTATTAGGGTGGTTATATAAAAAACCCCAAAACAACAAAAATGAAAAATAACAAGTATTGGCTAGGATGTGGAGGAAGTGGAACACTGGTGCATTGCTGGTGATAATACAAAATGGTTTATCAACTGTGGAAAATAGTTTGGCAGTTTATCATAAAGTTCTAAATAGAATTACAGTATGTTCCAACAATTCCACTGCAGGTGTCTATCCAAAATAATTGAAAGCAGGGACTTAAGCTGATACTTTCACACCATTCTTTATAGCAGCATCATTTACAGTACAAAATATGGAGTCTTAAAATGAATACAATGCTGATGGGCATGATGGCTCATGCTTATAATCCCAGAATTTTGGGAGGCCAAGATGAGAGGGTCTCCTTGGCCTAGGAGTTTGAGACCAGCCTGGGCAACATAGAAAAATCCCATCTCTAGAAAAACTACAAAACTTTGCTTGGTTTGATGGTGTGTGCCTGTAGTCCCAGCCACAGGGGAGTATCACTTGAGCCTGGGGAGGTTGGGACTGCAGTGAGTCATGATTCCAGCCTGGGTGACAGAATGAGACTCTGCCTCAAAAAATTGTAATGCTGATACATACTACAACACAGATGAACTCAGATGACATTATACTGTGTAAAGGAAGCCAAATACAAAATAATAAATATTGGATGATTCCCCTAATATGAGGTACATACTTAGAAGAGAAAGTTCAAAGGTAGAGAAAGTAAAACGGAGATTATTTATGGCTGAAAGGAGGGTGAAATTGAAAAATGTTGCTTAATGGACACAGTGTCTGTTTGAAATTGTAAAAAGTTTGGAAATGGGTAGTGGTGAATATTGCACAAAATTATGAATGTACTTAATGCTATTGAATAGTATAATTAAAATGATTAAAATGGTAAATTTTCTGTTATGTGTTTTACCACAATAAAAATGATATTATTAGAAAAAACAAAGAAATAAGACCTCTCCATTTTTATAATAACAAAATATTTCTTCATCAGAAAAAACACTTTACTAAAAAAGAAGTAATGGCAAAATTTAATTATACTACAGTTAAGAGATTATTCTCATCATGAATACCAAGACGATCGATGAACAGACAGTAAAAATGAGACAAAAACACACACGTGTATGTGATTATGAGAAAAAATCTTGTATCCAGCATATACAAATAACTTCTACTAATTGATAAGGAAATAATGAAAAATGCATAGAAACAAATGAGTAAAATCAACAGAAGGGATGCAATGTCTAATAAGCAGGTGAACATATTGTCAACCCATTAGAAACCAAGAACATTCAAATAAAGTCACTATCTGTTACCATCACATACAAAGTGAGACTCCCTCTCAAAAACAAAAACAAAAACAAAAACAAAACAAAACAAAAATGTAACTTAAGTCTATCACCTTCCCACAGGCTCCTGAACTTTGAGCTACCCTCTACCTAAGCCAATATACAACTCCATTTTAGGTCTCTCCTAAGAACGCACGACTTCAGGGTAAAACATTCTCTGATCTAGAATCTGATTTTTTCACCTTCCATTTGCCATTCCCCTCCCACCTTCCTTCTAATCTTGTTTGCTTCTTCCTATAAAAGAAAGCACTTCCCTGCCTAAACTTTGTAATTTTTAAAGCTTTAAGGATTATAGTTGGTACTTCCTCCTGTTGCAATACTCCTTTGGAACTTAATTTTTTTTTTTAACATAAATCTAACTTTGTTTTACTTTATAAAGTCTGGAAACTGTCTCAAAACAAGAATAACCTTATCTTCAGTAAGACCCTCCCAGTCCCCTTCTACCTTAACCTTAACAGCATCTGCCTGAGGGTCCCCAGCTTTCCAGGGCTCTGTAGCTTCTCTCGCTATAAAGGTTTCTTCTATGGTTGGGGTGAGCAGGCTGGGACACCTGCAGGGCAGGCTCCCCAGAAAAAACTAACTGGGCCTATAATAAACTCATTTTGCAGGCTCAATATTAGCTTTAACTTGGAGTCACTGTGATCAAGCTTTAATTTCCACATCAGAGTTACTTGTTTTTCTTTTTTTGTTTTTGTTTTTGTTTGTGTGTGTGGTTGTTGTTATTTGTTTGTTTGTGTTTTAAGAAGGAGTTTCGCTCTTGTTGCCCACGCTGCAGTGCAATGGCACAGTCTCGGCTCACTGCAACCTCCACCTCCTGGGTTCAAGCAATTCCCCTCCTGCAGCAGCCCCCAAGTAGCTGGGATTTTAGGTGCCTGCCACCACGCCCAGCTAATTTTTGTATTTTTAGTAGAGACAGGATTTCACCATGTTGGTCAGGCTGGTCTCGAACTCCTGACCTCAGGTGATACACCTGCCTAGGCCTCTCAAAGTGCTGGGATTACTGGCATGAGCCACTGCGCCCAGCCACTCACTTGGATTTTGAAAGTAAGGGTTTGAAAAATCCAGCAAGATTACTCAAACACAATGTTCATGTTAAAAAAGGAAATTTTAAGGTGCTTATATTTCATACCTCAACAAGGATAGCAAAATTATCCATTCCCTTCAGCCAATAAATGTATTATTGTACTATTTTCATGAAAAATCATGTAGTAAACAATTAGTAATATAAGAACACTTCCAGGAGGTACCAAGTTTTTGTTTGTTTTTGGAGATGGAATCTCGCTCTGTCACCCAGGCTGGAGTGCAGTGGCACAAACTCAGCTCACTGCAACCTCCACCTCCTGAGTTCAAGCAATTCTCCTGCCTCAGCCTCCCAAGTAGATGGCACTACAGACACATGCTGCCATGCCCGGCTAATGATTTTGTATTTTAGTAGAGATGGGGTTTCACCATGTTAATCAGGCTGGTCTTGAACTCCTGAGCTCAGGCAATCTTCCCATGTCCGCCTCCCCAAGTGCTAGGATTACAGCTGTGAGACACCGTGCCCAGCCTGAAGTTTCATCTCATAAAATTTAGCATAAAACTCAGAAATGAAAATCACAGGATATAGAACAAAAACAAAAATATGAACATCACGAATTTACCCTGTAGAAAGAGAAACTGATGTTTTAATGAATCGATGTGACTCACTAGTTATCTACCACATTTTCTTGTCTAAAACTATTTATTTCCCGCAGCCAAAATAGAAGGAAGATTTCCCTTATTTTTATTCTTGGTAGCTAGCATTCTAATAGCTATGCCTTGGAATTTGGTTGGAAATCACTTAGCCATAAAAAATACACCTAAGAAAATTTCTAAACTCACCCTGGGAAAGAAAAAGGTAAATGAGAATTTTTAAGCTGGGCACCATGGCTCATACCTGTAATCCCAGCAATCTGGGAAGTTGAGGCAAACGGATCACCTGAGGTCAGAAGTTTGGGACCAGCCTGGTCCACATGGCAAAACCCCATCTCTACTAAAAACAAAAAATTAGTCCGGTGAGGCCACATGCTGTGGCTCACACCTGTAATCCCAGCACTTTAGGAGGTGGGGGTGGGCAGATCACCTGAGATCAGGAGTTCAAGACGAGCCTGGCCAACATGGTGAAACCCCATCTCTACTAAAAATACAAAAATTAGCCGGGTGTGGTGGTGGGTACCTGTAATCCCAGCTACTCAGGGGACTGAAACAGGAGAATCGCTTGAACCTGGGAAGTGGAGATTACAGTGAGCCGAGATCACCCCACTGCACTCCAGCTTGGGTAACACAGCGAGACTTCATCTCAAAAAAAAACAAAACAAACAAACAAAAAAAATAGGTCGGGTGCAGTGGTTCACGCTTGTAATTCCAGCACTTTGGAAGGTTGATGGATAGATCACCCGAGGTCAGGAGACCAGCCTGGCCCACATGCCTAAACCCTGTCTCCACTAAAAAAAAATACAAAAATTAGCTGGCGTGGTGGCAGGTGCCTGTAATCCCACCTACTCCAGAGGCTGAGGCAGGAAAATTGCTTGAACTCGGGAGATCACGCCCAGCACTCCAGCCTGGGCAACAGAGTGAGACTCCATCTCTAAAAAAGAAAAAAAAAAAAAAAAAGAAAAAAAAAGAAGAAAGATAAAAAGAAAGAGGTAAATGAGAATTTTAAACCAAAGAAATATATGATTAGATTCTTCTGAAACTCACCTGCTTTAGGCCCTTGTAAATACTTTACATTTCAAGCTCTACTAATAATATGCAATTTATAGTTTAAAAAACTGATGTTAATATAATTGAATAAATCTTTTCAAGGTGACAAACCCAGGGAGTGGCAGTGCTGGTTAGAAAACAGGTATGTCTCACTCATGTATCAAGTCAGGCCATCCAATCACTTGAGAGATTATCCCACCCCATCCTGCTCACTTAAGTGCTCAGTGACCACCCTCTCAGGAGACACTGTACTATGCCCCAGTGAGTTCCCCAAGTACACTTTACTTCGCAAGTTCTTGCACAGTCTCACTGGGGTCAGGTTTTTATTTTCTGTTTTTAGGGACACTATTTTTTTTCCACAAAACTTAGAGAATCCAGGGTGCAGAAATTATGTCTGTTTTCCCCTCAATACCAGCATTGGATTGGCTGACCAGCAATGAATCTTCAAGAAATGGACGCTGAGTTGAGTGAAGACAATCTTTTTTTTTTTTTTTTCTGAGATGGAGTTTTCACTCTTGTCACCCAGGCTGGAGTGCAGTAGCACAATCTCAGCTTGCTGCAACCTCCGCCTCCCAGGTTCAAGGAATTCTCCAGCCTTAGCTTCCCAAGTTGCTGGGATTACAAGCATGCACCACCACACCCAGCTAATTTTTGTATTTTTAGTAGAGATGGGGTTTCACCACATTGGCCAGGCTGGTTTCAAACTCCTGACCTTGGGTGATCTGCCCACCTCAGCCTCCCTAAATGCTGGGATTACAGGTGTGAGCAACCGCACCCAGCCCGAGTGAAGACAATCTTAAATGTCTCAGGGGGTTAGCTTTCCAAAGGAAACTCCTCTCAGCATCAAGCATTCAACTGACTGCTCCCTTGAGAGGCTACACTCTGTATCTCAGGTTGTCCTATGGGAGAAAATGACTTAGGAGCTGATATTCACTAGACACTCTAGCAGACATAGTCATGGCAGGTATATTGGTTTATTCACAGACAGTAGTGAAACCCAGGGTGCCTGAGAACACATCACCCAATAAAGCTTCCAAAAAAACCACAAAAACCTTGACCCCAAAACATTCTTATAAGATCCCTGTGCCTAGGGACGATAAAAGAAAAAGAGGCACAGAGATTTTTCTTTTCTTTTCTTTTCCCTTTTTTTTTTTTCCACAATACAGTATTGGGGGATTATGCTTTGGTTTCTTCTCACAGGAGATATTTACAAACAGAAACAAATCTCTTTAAATGTGCTATTCAATGCTTTGTCAAAAAATGATTAATTAAAATATGGTATCAAAAATGTACACTGAAAGACAAATAGTTAATAATGAGAATTAGAGAGAGGAAGTTGACATTTGGAATAGTCAGAAGCAGCTGTTAATTGAGTATATTATTGCAAACCAGAGTTAGGCTGGAAGAATGAGGGGAAAGGGGTAGACTTGAGAAGCTGCCTGGGACACCTGTGAAAAATGCAGGAAAATATCAGTCCCCTGTGGAGTCTGAAAATATTTAAGTGGCAGGCAATTCCACTGAGGTAGCTCTAATCCTTGAATTCCTACTTTTAAAAAATCTAACTGACATGCTTTCTTTGGTAAATTACTGCATCAAGAGAAACAAAATTTAGGCTTAACCAACTACAAACTGTCAATAAAGCTCTGACTACATAACCAGGAAATTTTTACGCTCCAGTTAAAAAGTAAGAAGCTACGTAACTGTAACTAACCGATTATTGAATTTAAATTTTTGCATCACGCATCTTAAAAAAAGTATTTCTGGCTGGGCGAGGTGGCTCATGCCTGTAATCCCAGCACCTTGGGAGGCCGATGCAGGTGGATCACCTGAGGTCAGGAAAAAAAAAAGTCTTTCCTTCAAGCTCCTCTCATTGACCACAAACTACAATTTTTGAACAACACTTTCATTTAATTCTTTAATATTTTTGCAGTGACTCCCATAAATTTTTCTTTTTTCTCTTTGAGATGGAGTCTTGCTCTGTTCCCCAGGCTGGAATGCAGCGGCGCGATCTTGGCTCACTGAAACATTTGCCTCATGGGTTCAAGCCATTCTCCTGCCTCAGCCTCCAGAGTAGCTGGGATTACAGGCGCCCATGACCACACCTGGCTAATTTTTTTATTTTTGGTAGAGACGGGCTTTTACCATGTTGGCCGGGGTGGTCTTAAACTCCTGGTCTCAAGTGATCTGCCCACCTTGGCCTCCCAAAATGCTAGGATTACAGGCATGAGCCACCGTGCCCAGCTGATGCCAATAATTTCTATTTTATTTTTTTCTGAGTCAGAGCCTTGTTCTGTCGCCTAGGCTGGAGTGCAGTGGCAGGATCTTGGTTTGCTGCAACCTTCGCCTTCCAGGTTAAAATGATTCTCCTGCCTCAGCCTCCTGAGTATCTGGGATTACAGGTGCCTGCCTCAACGCCCTGCTAATGTTTTTGTATTTTTACTAGAGATGGCGGTTCACCATGTTGGCCAGGCTTGTCTCGAACCCCTGACCTCAGGTGATCCACCCTGATCAGCTTGGCCTCCCAAAGTGCTAGGATTACAGGTGTGAGCCACCACGCCCAGTTCCCAAAATATTATTATTTTAATATGTGAGCAATATTCATTAATAAAGTATATATATTTGGAACTAAACTTTGGAAACCAACTCTGTATTTTACCTTTTTAGCACATTGCAGTTCAAAGCAGGAACATTCCAGGCACCCAGTAGCCACACATGGCCAATAGCTGCCACGTTGAAGTATAGCTTCAATGTCAGTGGAGGTAAAGGGACATCCCTTTTCTGCCACAGGGGAGGCCTCTACCTACCAACAACTTCTTCAGTTAAAAAGGTGAAACAGATAATGGCCATAGAAAAGGCAGAAGGTAACGAGAATAAAATAACCACAGGCAGACCACTGCTGGCTACCTGTTGTCCATCTTTCTTCCAGTGAACAAAAAATGCTGGGGCCAAACGAGAAGAAAACTCTATGTTTTCAGATCTGTCCACAGTCTTGATTTCCAATGTTTAGATATAAAGAAAATAGGTTAAGGCAAACTTATTCTGCTATTTGGCCTTGGCCCTAATTGTCAGGCTGCAGTCATTTGTTTTTCCTATGGTGTGGGTGACTATGTGAGTATTAGGACCAATTACATGCATATATGTCTGCATGTATTTTTTCATTACTCAACATTATTTCACAAGGCATCCAACTTCAAATTAGGGGAAAAAATCAAAACTTTTAGGGTGCCCACTGTTAGAAGGTAACTAATAACCAACCTGTCATTGAATCCTGGCATCCTATCTGCACCGGGTGCATGTGTCGGCTACCGCAGCATAACAAACCATCCAAAACTTTTTGGCTCATAATTGAAATGGTCAGCCATTTAGGCTGGGCTCAGTGGGACCATTCTTTTGGTCTCAGCTGAGCTCCTTCAGACATGTATCATCAGCTGCTTGTTGACTAGGCAGCTGTACTTCTGACAGCGAGCATCTGCTTCTGGGGCTGTCAACGGGGGCACCTTGCTTCTCCTTCTCATGTTACCTTATCCTCCATCTGTCTAACATGGCTTTACTCATGGAGACGGCAGCATTCTGAAAGAAAAACAGGAGCATTTGAAACCTTTTGAGCCTAAGCCCCAAACTAGCCCACTCTCATATTCACAGATTTCCACTGCCCTGAGCAAATAAGGCCAGCCAGCTATATGGTTTGGAAACCAGATTCTGTATTTCAGTGGGAAGAGCTGTAAAAGCATTGGGAAATGAATATAAAAGAGACAAAAAGGGCCAGGTGTGGTGGCTCATGCCTGTAATCCCAGTATTTTGGGAGACTGAGTGAGGGGGCAGATTACCTGAGGTCAGGAGTTCGAGACCAGCCTAACCAACATAGAGAAATCCCAGCTCTACTAAAAATACAAAATTAGCCAGGCATCGTGGTGCGTGCCTGTAATCCCAGCTACTCAGGAGGCTCAGGCAGGAGAATCATTTGAACCTTGGAGGCAGAGGTTTCAGTGAGCCAAGATTGCACCATTGCTCTCCAGCCTGGGCAAAAAGAGCAAAACTCCATCTCAAAAAAAAAAAAAAAAAAAAAAAGATAAAAAATTGCAGCCAGGCAGGGTGGCTCACGCCTGCAATCCCAGCACTTTGGGAGGCTGAGGTGGGTGGATTACTAGAGGTTAGGAGTTCAAGATCAGCCTGACCAACATGGTAAAACCCTGTCTCTCCTAAAAATGCAAAAAAAAATTGACTGGGTGTGGTGGTGGCTGCCTGGAATCCTAGCTACTTAGGAGGCTGAGGCAGGAGAATCACCTGGACCCAGAAGGTAGAGGTTGCAGCGAGCCAAGATGCCAAGATCGTGCCTCTGCACTCCAGCCTGGGCAACAAGAGTGAAACTGTGTCTCAAAAAAAAAAAAAAAAAAAAAAAATTTGCTACAATTTTCGAAATCACTATCATTCTGCCTTTTTGCATATGTGGTTTATACAACTATTTCACCTCAAGAAACTTGTTCAGTTGTTCACGGGGGCTCACGCCTGTAATCCCAGCACTTTGGGAGGCCAAGGTGGGCAGATTACAAGGTCAGAAGACCCAGACCAGACGGCCAATATAGTGAAATCTCGTCTCTACTAAAAATACAGCAAACTTAGCCAGGTATGATGGCACATGCCTGTAATCCCAGCTACTCGAGAGGCTGAGGTAGGCGAATTGCCTGAACCCGGGAGGTAGAGGTTGCAGTAAGCTGAGTTCATGCCACTGCACTCCAGCCTGGACGACAGAGCGAGACTCCGGATTTAAAAACAAAACAAAACAAAACAACAACAGCAAAACAACTGGGTGCGGTGGCTCATGCCTGTAATCCCAGCACTTTGGGAGGCCAAGGTGGGTGAATCATGAGATCAAGAGATCGAGATCATCCAGGCCAACATGGTGAAATGCCATCTCTACTAAAAATAGAAAATTAGCTGGGCATAGTGGCACGTGCCTGTAGTCCCAGCTACTGAAGAGGCTGAGGCAGGAGAATTGCTTGAACCTGGAAGACAGAGGTAACCTAATATCCCGCCACTGTACTCCAGCCTGAGTGATAGAGCAAGACTCTGTGTCATTAAAAAAAAAAAAAAAAAAATTTACTGGGCACAGTGGCTCACGCGCCTGTAATCCTAGCACTTTGGGAGGCCAAGGCAGGCAGATTGACGGAGCTCAGGAGTTTGAGACAACCTTGGGAAACACGGTGAAACACCGTCCCTACTAAAATAGAAAAAATTAGCCGGGCGTGGTGGTGCATGCCTGTAGTCTCAGCTACTCAGGAGGCTGACGCAGGAGAATCACTTGATCCTGGAGACGGAGGCTTGAACCCAGGAGGCAGATGTTGCAGTGAGCCGAGATGATATCACTGTACTCCAGTCTGTGAGACAGAGTGAGACTCTGTCTCAAAAAAAAAAAAAAAAATGCAGAAACATTTTGAAAGGACAAAATAATTTGAGAAAATAGATGAGGGATGAGTTTAGAAAATTAAAGCCCCAAAACACATTATTCATTTTAATGATAGAAAAAAATTTTAGGAATTTTTTTTTTTTTTTTTTTTTAAATAGAGTCTTCGCTCTGTAGCCCAGGCTGAAGTGCGGTGGTGTAATCTCGGCTCACTGCAACCTCCGCCTCCCAGGTTCAAGCGATTCTTCTGCCTCAGCCTCCAGAATAGCTGGGATTACAGGTGCATGCCACCATGTCCTGCTAATTTTTGTATTGTTAGTAGAAACAGGGTTTCACCATATTGGCCAGGTTGATCTTGAACTCCTGACCTTATCATCCACCCGCCTCATCCTCCCACAGTGCTGGGATTACAGGCATGAGCCACCATACCCGGCCTGGAAAAATTTTTAAATAAAAAATAAACTGTAGAGAAATTAAATTCAACAGACTTTAATTGAACAAAGAGTGATTTGCAAATAGAGTAGCCTGTGAATCTAGAGTAGGCTCAGGGACATTTCAGCATAGCCACGTGGTGGACAAAGACTTACGGACAGACAAAGCAAAGTGACATACAGAAAATGGAAGTGAGGTACAGAAACGGCCAGATTGATCACAGCTTGAGGTTTGCCTTATTTGAACATGGTTTGAACAGTTGACATCCTTTTATTGACCAAACCACAGTGGTTGGTACAAGAATGGATACAGTCTATTCACATATCCAGTTAGGTTTCAGTTTACTGTGTAAAACAAACAAACAAAAACTATTGACTAAAATTAAACAGGAAAGGGGGCAGCTTTAGGGTATAATTAATTTAACAATTTTTCCCTACGGTCACAGCCCAAAACTTTTTTTTTTTTTTTCTTTTTGAGACAGAGTTTTGCTCTGTCATCAGGCTGGAGTGCAGTGGCGCTATCTCAGCTTACTGCAGCCTCCACTTCACAGGTTCAAGCAATTCTCCCGCCTCAGCCACCCAAGTAGCTGGGACTATAGGTGTGTGCCACCACGCTCAGCTAATTTTTGTATTTTTAGTAGAGACGGGGTTTTACCATGTTGCCCAGGCTGGTCTCAAATTCCTGACCTCAAGTGATCTGTTTGCTTCTGCCTCCTAACGTACTGGGATTACAGGCATGAGCCACCACACCTGGCCGAGATAGACCAAAATTTAGACATTGATATCACTGTGTCAAAATGAAAAATGAACTTATTTAGTCTCAAATCCCACTGTGAAATAGCAGAACTGTGGGTTTTGTAAAGTGGAAGCAAGAACTTCAGGTTATTATTTTATTATTATTATTTTTAAAGGATTAGACTACAGGGGATCTCCTTGTGTTGAAATCTGCTATTTACAGAAGAAAACAAAAACTGGTCTGTTTTTTTTTTTTTTTTTTTTTTTTGAGACACAGTTCCTCACTCTTGTTGCCCAAGCTGGAGTTTGGTGGCATGATCTCCTCTCACTGCAACCTCCGCCTCCCAGGTTCAAGTGATTCTCCTGCCTCAGCCTCCCAAGTAGCTGGGATTCCAGGCGTTTGCCACCACACCCAGCTAATTTTGTATTTTCAGTAGAGACGGAGTTTCTCCAAGTTGGTCAGGCTGGTCTCAAACTCCCAACCTCAGGTGATCCACCCGCCTCAGCCTTCCAAAGTGCTGGGATTACAGGCATGAGCCACCCCGCCTTAATTCTGTATTTTTAGTAGAGACAGGGGTTTCTCCGTGTTGGTCAGACTGGTCTCAGGCTCCTGATCTCAGGTGATCTGCTCACCTTGGCCTCCCAAAGAAAAATTGGTCTGTTTTAAGATCTACCTATTTTCTTAAATTTTAGGTTTGATAAGCTCACTTTCAGCATAAGTGACTCATTTTGTTTTGTTTTGGTCTGTTTGGGATGAGTGCACGTGCTCAGTCTAGATGATGACCATAAATAATTTTGTTTAAAAAATTCACTCCAGGACGGGCACAGTGGCTCCGGTCTGTAATCACAGGACTTTGGGAGGCCGAGGCTGGCGGATCAAAAGGTCAGGAGATCAAGACCAGTCTGGCCAATATGGTGAAACTCTGTCTCTAGTAAAAACACAAAAATTAGCCGGGTGTGGTGGCACACACCTATAGTCCCAGCTACTTGGGAGGCTGAGGCAGAAGAATCTCTTGAACCTGGGAGGCAGAGGTTGCAGTGAGCCCAGATCGTGCCACTATACTCCAGTCTGGGCAACACAGCGAGACTCCATCTCAAAAAAGAAAAAAAAATCACCCCATTTGTTTAAGTTCTTACATAGGTCATGGTGTGACCAAAACTCAGGGCTCTAGTCCCACTCTGTTTCCATTATATTTTTCTTTTTTTGTTTTTTTTTTTAGATGAAATCTCAGTTTGTTGTCCAGGCTGGAGTGCAGTGGCACTATCTCGGCTCACTGCTACCTCTGCCTCCCGGGTTCAAGCGATTCTCCTGCCTCAGCCTTCTGAGTAGCTGGGACTACAGGCCTGTGCCACCATGCATGGCTAAATTTTTGTATTTTTAGTGTGGACAGGTTTTCACCATGTTAGCCAGGATGGTCTCCATCTCCTGACCTCATGATCCTTCCACCTTGACCTCCCAAAGTGCTAGGATTACAGGCCTGAGCCACTGTGCCAGGCCAATTTTTGTATTTTTAGTAGAGATGGGGTTTCACTATGTTGGCCAGGCTTGTCTCAAACTCCTGACCTCATGATCCACTCACCTCAGTTTCCCAAAGTGCTGAGGTTACAGGCGTGGGCCACTGTGCCTGGCCTATTTTGGGTTTTTGTCCTTATCATGTCATTCATAGGTGATGGTGTCTTCATAGTCACATATGTCTTCGAGTTTCTGTCATTCTGGTTTAAAAGAGACCATCTGACATTCTAGAGATGACTACATGCAAACATTTATAACTTTTGAGAGAATACAGTGAAGTAGGAAGATACTACTATTTTAACTATCAGGAAGATGATACCAAGAGTCTGAAGCATGCTTTTTAGCCAGGGTCCCCATGAACAACCAACTAAAATTAAATAGGTCGAATAGTTAGCTAGATAAGTGCTCTACTCATTTCAACCAAGCACACTGTTCATTAATCCTCTACAACTGCATTTCTGTGGATGCAGAGTAGGCTCAGGGAGCCTACCTAATGTATTTCTCCAAGTGCAACTACCAGTGTTAGCAAGTTCCCAGGTACTTCTCTGTTCATCCGATAAGTAATTAAAAGAGAGAATATTATTTAGCACAACTTTAGTAAGTAAATTTAAAATCTATTGTGTAACCATAGCCTTTACAGTATAATCCGCCATACAGGCCTATTCGGGAGGATACATTTCTAACCATTGCCTCATTTACTCTATACCATGGAAAGTAATGATATAAATGATGGCCATTCAGAAGAGTAAGGGTATCCTGGCAATGCTGCTTAACTTATTGTGAAAAAGTCCTCTTTAACTTATGAAGTAAGTTAAGAGCAGTGGACCAATGTTCTGTTTCTGATATTGTGAGGGAACAAATATCCCCTAAAAATTTTTCACCCACACTGGCCCTTCATCTTTTATCTATCAAGGTATAAGTTTTTTCATATATAATGTTGGCTGCAAAATTCTCTACATTTAAGTATACCCCGTAAGTGCACATAAGGGACCCCTTTCTTTATTTCTATTGTTTGTAGAGCCATAAAAAACTGTGAAGTAAGGGTGTCATGATAGCAGAGAAGTATGATCATGTTCTGAGTGAGTGTGTCTCACCATGAAACAAGCAAAAAAAAAAAAATACTGCTGTTATTTTGAGATAGTGAGTTAGCATTTTGTGCTAATATGTACTACGTAATTTTTTATTGATATGTAACATGCATAGAGAAATACATGCACAAATGCTTCATTCAAGTAAAGCTCAGTGAATTATGAAGAAATACACTTGTGTAATCAGATAATAAAACTAGTCTGGATACAGTGGTTCATGTCTGTAATTGCAGTACATTGGGAAGCCAATGCGGGCGGATTGCTTGAGCTCAGGAGTTCAAGACTAGCCTACCCAACATGACAAGGCTCTGTCTCTACTTTAAAAAAATATCAAAAAGGCCGGGCGCGGTGGCTCACGCCTGTAATCCCAGCACTTTGGAAGGCCGAGGCGGGCGGATCACAAGGTCAGGAGATCGAGACCATGGTGAAACCCCGTCTCTACTAAAAATAGAAAAAAATTAGCCGGGCGCAGTGGCGGGCGCCTGTAGTCCCAGCTACTCGGGAGGCTGAGGCCGGAGAATGGCGTGAACCCGGGAGGCGGAGCTTGCAGTGAGCCGAGATTGCGCCACTGCACTCCAGCCTGGGTGACAGAGTGAGACTCCGTCTCAAAAAAAAAAAAAAAAAAAAAAAAATGATCCAGGCAGGCTGGTGCATGCCTATGGTCCCAGCTACTGGGGAGGCTGAGGTAGCAGGACCACTTAAGACTAAAAGTTTGAAGCTGCAGTGACCCAGCATTCAGCCACTGCACTCCAGCTTGGGTGACAGAGTAAGACCTGTATGTGTACACACACACACACACACACACACACACACACACACACACACACGGTGGGGGATGTGAAAGAGAGAAAGTGTGGCTCCTGCAATTCAGTGAGACCTGGTTTTCCATCATGAGAACTGCCCGTGTTGAAACCACAATGTAGCACATGCCAATTTGCACTCTAAACCTGCTAAGATACCACTGTTTACCCTTAAAAAAAAAATTGAAGTATTTCACCTAAAAGAAGGGAAAAAGAAAAGAAGGATTTCACATCTAAAGCCTTTGTTTCCTTTATAAAACAACAGCCCCTTGTCATTCGAGTTGTCCAGAGGTGTCTGACAACACTAACACACTTAGGGAATCAGCCAGGAAAAATGGGCCTCTCAGGTGACAAAGAGGCACAGTGGTAACTAAAGACAATCCATTCTCAGCTCTACATGATGTCCCCCTCTCATGAAGTGATGTTAACCATGTGAACCATATTCACCAGAGGAAAGTATGTTCAGAACAACACAATCACGAGGCTGCAAATCAAACCGGGGGCGGGAAGCACGTAGGAGGTTTCCATGGCCAAGACACTGGTGGCTCTCCTTGGGTGTCATTTAAAAATTTCAAGTGAAAAATCCTCTTCCAGTTGGCTCAAGAAAACTAACAGACATTACTATTGGAATTCGTTTTACTTTTTAGAATTTCTAAGACATAAAGTATGCTTCAAACACTCCAAAAGACATTCAGCTATACCTAGGGCTGAGGACCTGCCTTCTCCTTCACATTAGGGCCCTCACAGCAGGCAAAGAGGAGCATAGGGGCCGGGTGTGGTGGCTCACGGCTATAATCTCAGCACTTTGGGAGGCTGAGGCAGGCCGATCACCTGAGGTCAGGAGTTTGAGATGAGCCTGGTCAACATAGCAAAACCCCTTCTCTACTAAAAATTCAAAAATTGGCCACGCGTGGTGGTGTGCACCTGTAATCCCAGCTACTCGGGAGGCTGAGACGGGAGAATCATTTGAACCCAGGAGGTAGAAGTTGCTGTGAGCTGAAATTGCACCATTGTACTCCAGCCTGGGAAATAACAATGAAACTGCTATCTGAAAAACAAAACAAAACAAACAACAACAACAATAACAAAACAGAGAAGGAGCATGGGCAGGTGGGGACAGAGAGCAGCCCGGGCCTGTAGGGATCCCCAACCACCCCCAGAGCCGGTGTCTGTAGGAGGGGCTGTGTGGCAAGAATCAGGTAGGGAGCTGGGCTTCATGGAGAGGTAACCACCACTTCTGTACCTTTAACTTTTCCCAGGGATTTATGATTCCACTCTGGTTCTCCCCAGGTCCCCCACCCATCCTGCCCTCACTCCCTCATCGTGTGTTAGGCAGGTCTAGTTAAAATGGGGAGAATAATACATTCAGATCGTAGCCTTCAAGGTATTCCCATCTGGGGTACAGGGAGTAGGGAGGCAAATCAGTCTGTGGTGGTGCTTACTTCCGGGCCTGAGGGCAGGAAGGCCAGGGCTGGGCACATGGATATCTGGGAAAACGCCACTGCTAATTCCTTCTCCCTACCCAGAGCTACAACCAGGCCAGGCCAATCACAATTAATAAAACCACTGCAGCTCACATCCTGCACAAAACTTAAGTGTAACCCAACCCGCAGTCCTACCAGAGATCTGCAACTTCCCATCCCAGAACACAGGAAGCCCTCCGTCTTTTTTACCTAAAGCCTGGACTTTAAGCCAGGTTGGGGCCTGGGGGTAGTGGCACCAAAAGCAGCAGCCACAATGTCAAACATATGAATGACTTGAGAAATCTCATCTGCACGTCATTCACTCAGAACAGACCTGCAGTTGTGTACAAGTTAAGAAGGCCAGGTCTATACACTTATGGCCACGGACACATTCTACACTTGCTGGGGAGAATGAGAGGCACCTGTTTCCCAGCAGCAAGCTGATGGCCTCATACGCCATTCACGTGTTTTGATTTAGGCCTCTGCATTGTGTATTCATTGAGCTAGTGCAAATACATATTCGGGGGGGCATCATTTAGTGCAGGACCACTCCCCACTTGTTCTGGGGGGCACTCAGGAGGGATCTGGTTAGCTCCCAATTCCCTAGGACAAAGGTGCCTTCCCCTTTCCAGCACTCATATCCAGCAGTGCCATCTCAGGAATTTTTTTTAAAAAAAACATGATCAACATGAAGAAGCAGGCATGGTACAAGAGGCTCAGGGCCATGGATCGCTGGCTGCTGGAGAAACAGCACAGGGCAGGCACATCTGTGGGTGGGGCCATGACAAGCCAAGGCAGACATAGTCCCTACAGCTGACAGCCTCAGCCCAGATAGCATTCAAATCTTCCTGAATGGGCTTGATGCCCGTCACTCACCTGCTCTTTAGCACTGCCTTGTGTTGGTTTCTCAGGGCCTGGGGAGAGGTGGTGGGGATTGTAGATCCAGGGTGGGAATCATCTCACACCCAGAGTTCACCTGGCCACAGGCCAGCAAGGAAGCCCAAGTGGCACAGCTCTAGACCCTGAGCCTTGGCACCTCCGGGCTGCACTTTCTATTTGTATATGAGGATTTTAAAAACCAAAATAAACAAACAGACACAAAAACAGCCACTTTGATTGAGGAGAAAGTGGGAGCCTAAAGCAGCTGACCCTCAAACAGCTCCGCCAAGCCCCAGGCCAGGCCAGGCCAGGCCATCTGAACACTCCAAGGCCACATGATAGTTACAGAGGATGACAGTTCCCACAGGTACTTGTCAAGCACTGTGCTAGCTTCTCACAGAGTCTCAGAATGCCTCCTCGCCAACACCCTGTGAGGGGAGGCCCTTCCTCACTAGGGCACAAGAGGTTCCTAAGCTCTTCCCAGGAAATGGTTAACAAAGTGTGGAGCGGGAGGAAAGCCCAGTCAGAACAAGTGACTAGCCAGGGTCTTCCTAGACTCCATCCCCTCCTCCACATGGGGCCTGGAGGTGATGTGAGCAGCCTCCTAACCCCCTCCATGCCACTATCTCCTCAATCAAAATGGCTGTTTTTGTGTGTGCTTGTTTGTTTATGGGAATTTAAAAACCTAATTTTTTTTTTTTTTTTTGAGACGGAGTTTTGCTCTTGTTACCCAGGCTGGAGTGCAATGGCACAATCTCAGTTCACTGCAACCTCTGCCTCCTGTGCTCAAGCAGTTCTCCTGCCTCAGCCTCCTGAGTAGCTGGGATTACAGGCATGCGCCACCACACCCAGCTCATTTTGTATTTTTAGTAGAGAAGGAGTTTCTCCATGTTGGCCAGGCTGGTCTCAAACTCCCGACCTCAGCTGATCCGCCCGTCTCGGCCTCCCAAAGTGCTGAGATTACAGGCATGAGTCTCCGCGTCTGGCCAAAAAACCCCCTGATATTTTATTTATAGTAGTTTCAGGCTTGTATGTATGTAGTTGTATAGACTTTATTAGAAGGAAGAGGGTTTAAGACAATAACATTTTTAAAAGTTCTCCGTGGGGAATAGACTTCCATGCCACAAATGATGATGCTGACCTCCTTCTGTTGCTTTTGGGCAAAGTATAAAGAGTGTGAGAATTGGCATGTGCTGGGTTGTGGTTTCAGTGTGGGAGGGCAGTTCCTTAAGATGGAAACCAAGCCTCCCTGAGCTGTAGGAGTCACACTCACCTTTTATCACATTCCCCACCATAGTCTTTCATTTTTCTTCTGTGCTTGAATTTCTTTCGACATACATATTATTTTGATTATATATATATACACACACACATGCATATATGTATATATATGTATATGCATGTGTGTGTGTGGGTGTATGTATATGTATATGTTTGTGTGTGTGTGTGTACACATACAGGTGTCACTCTGTCACCCAGGCTGGAATGCAGTGGCCAAATGATGGGCTACTGCAGCCTCAACCTCCAGTGATCCTTCCACTTCAGCCTCTCAAGCAGCTGGGACTATAGGCATGCAACATCACACAAGGCCAATTTTTAAAATTATTCTAGAAACCGAGTCTCACTATGTTGCCTAGACTGGTCTTGAGCTCCTGGACTTAAGCAATCATTCCACTATGGTCTTCGAAAGTGTTTGGATTACAGGTGTTTGCCATCAAACCCAGCCAAAAATATTTTTATAAGAACTATTACAACCCAATTATGAGCTATGGTTGTGCCACTGCACTGCAGCCTGGGCACTAGAAAATCATTTGAACCCGGGAGGCGGAGGTTGCAGTGAGCCAAGATTGCACCATTGCGCTCCAGCCTGGGCAATAAGTGTGAAACTCGATCTCAAAAAAAAAAAAAAAAAAAAAAATCCAAAAGATCTTTCCTTACCCTTACCTTGTCTCCAAAAACAAAGCAAAACAAAAAAAATTATGACCAAATTAAACTTCTAAGACTGTGTCATCTGTGTCCCCTTTCTGCCTTGTAAGTTATCATTGTTAAATTTTTTTTATTGAGAAAACTGTTAGATATTAAGAAATTCCTATATATCCTCTAAGTGAGAATAAGGTATTCTGATGTGGCCCAATATTTCCTCACCTCTATCTCCAGGGTCTAAACTAGCAAATCAAATCAGGATGCCCACAAAGGACTGTTGGCCATTTTCAAATAGAAAATGATATACCCCGTTAGTGAGAGTAATCCAGTGATTTTAAAAAAGAGAAGTCAGACTGAGACGCAGTGCAGTCAGGGCACAGTTACCCTGGAATAGCCACTTCACACGGAACGATAGAGGAGGCTTTCTAAGATGAACAAATTTGGGTAACATAATTCTTGCTTAACCATTCTCAGCCTTGGCTGCCCCCCACCCCAGCCCCATTCCTAATGGACATCCCACGATGTGGTCAGCAGTGTGGTACAGCATGGTGAGAGAGGGGTCCAGGGATGGGATGAAGGTCTTTCCTGCATTATCAAAATGATTAAAAAGTTGTTAAAAAATGTCCAAATGGGCTGGTCGTGGTGGCTCACGCCTGTAATCCCAGCACTTTGGGAGGCTCTGGCGGGCGGTCACGAGTTCAGAGCAGCGTGGTGTCAGGAGTTCAAGACCAGCCTGGGTAACATGGCGAAACCCTGTCTCTACTAAAAATACAAAAGTAGTCGGGCATGGTGGCATATGCCTGTAATCCCAGTTACTCGGGGTAATCCCAGCTACTTGGGAGGTTGAGGCAGGAGAATCATTTGAACCCGGGAGGCAGAGGTTGCAGTGAGCCAAGATCGCACCATTGCACTCCAGCCTGGGCAATAAGAGTGAAACTCAGTCTCAAAAAAAAAAAAAAAAAAAAAATCCAAATGATCTTTTCTTACCCTTAAGTAGCAAATAAGATGCATTATACAAGCAGACGCAGGCAAGGGAAAGAGCAAGTGCATTTTAAGTCTCAACTCACTTCTTAATTAGCTGTAATTCCCTGTGCATTTTACCCTACCTACTTTAGCCTGTTTTTCTTTTCTTTTCTTTTTTTTTTGAGACAAAGTCTCCCTCTGTTGCCCAGGCTGGAGTGCAGTGGCACGATCTTGGCTCCCTGAAACCTCTGCCTCCCAGGTTCAAGTGATTCGCCTACCTCAGCCTCCCCAGTAGCTGGGATTACAGGCACCTGCCACCACGCCCGCTTAATTTTCGTATTTTTAGTAGAGACGGGGTTTCACCATTTTGGCCAGGCTGGTCTTGAACTCCTGACCTTCTGACCCACCCGCCTCGGCCTCCCAAGCTGCTGGGATTACAGGCGTGAGCCACTGCGCCTGGCCTGCCTGTTTTTCTGTTCATAAAACGCACTAACGCTGAGAGGAGGGCGGGCGTCGGGGGTGGTATGGGGAGAGTGTCTGTGCTTTATCCAATCATTGGCGCTGGCGCGGGAACCGCCCAATCAAGCGCACAGTTGAAGAGGAGGGCGTGGTTTTCGCCATTTGGCGGGGCCTTTGTCGCTCCCACCAGAGCTTGGGATCTGTCTCCACTCTTCTACGTTCTTCACCTCGGGAGCCCTTGGTGACTCTGTGACGGCCTCTGTTGCCCTGTGATCTGCAGGTCGGGAGAGACGCACAGCTAAGATGCCAGGACATCCTGAAAGCTGGGAAAGGGTGAGTGTGCGGGGTTGGGGCATCCCGAGAGGAGAGAGCGGCCTGTGTAACCGGCGGGACTGGTCTCCTTTCCGCTCCTGGGTTTCCGACCTGAGTCCCTGATGGCGCAGTTCCGCGCCCGGACCCTCTGGCCGCAAGATGGCGGCTGGGCCCGCAGCCGGGATCCCCGCGTTCCGCCCCGTCCCTGCGGCGCCCTATCTGGAGCTCCCTGGGCAGCTCTGCACGCAGTCCCGAGTATTTCCCAGATTGTTCAGGGATGCCAGGCGGATCATCAGGGCAGAATCCTGACTCGGTGTGTGCGTGGCAGGAGCTGCGGCAGGTGGGGCTGCCAAGTCTCTTTTCTTAAACATTTTGTTTGAGACGGAGTCTTGCCTTGTCGCCCAGGCTGGAGTGCAGTGGCGCGATCACTACAACCTCCGTCTCCCAGAGTCAAGCGATTCTGGTGCCTCAGCCCTCCGAAAAACTAGGATTACATACCTGCGCCACCACGCCTGGCTAGTTTTGTATTTCTAGTAGAGACAGGGTTTCTCCATGTTGGTCACGCTGGTCTCGAATTCCTGACCTCAGGTGAAATGCCTGCCTCGGCCTCCCAAAGTGTTGGGATTACAGGCGTGAGCCACCACGCCTGGCCAAGAAAAGTATTCTTGTCCTTGTACCCAACAGTTAGCTGAATAGCTATAGGTAACATCAGATCAGGATCAAGAATTAGAGGCAGTTTTATTTTTATTTTTTAAGTTTTTGTTATTTTTTATTATTTTTTGAGACGGAGTCTCACTCTGTGGCCCTGGCAGTGCAGTGGTGCAATCTCGGCTCACTGCAAACTCCACCTCCTGGGTTTAAGCGATTCTGCTGCCTCAACCTCCCAAATAGCTGGGATTACAGGTGCCCACCACCATGCCTGGCTAATTTTTTATTTTTAGTAGAGATGGAGTTTCGCCATGTTGGCCAGGCTGGTCTCGAACTCCTGATCTCAAGTCATCTGCCCACCTCAGCCTCCCAAGGTGCTGGGATTATAGGCATGAGCCACCGCATCTGGCCAGCTGTTTTATTTTTTATTCTGGCCTCACAGAGTCAGCCTGAGTCTCCTCTGTTTGAATAACTTTTGGAGCATCAGCCCAGGGCCACTACAGACCCTTTCACTAGCGCCTAATAGTCTGAGGCATTTGGGGGTGTCCTGTGCAGACTGGGGTCAGGCTGACAACAGAGTCCAATTTTCCTCTTATCTCAAACAAAGAAGAGTGAGTAATCCAGGGCTTGTTTCTCCCCTCATGGAATGTTCTTATTTGACATCCAAATGGGAGTTGCTCTTGTTTCCTGATACTTGGGTGAAGAACAAGTAGGAGGTCTGGAGGCTCAAATTGATAGGTAAACACATTGCTTTTATTATTATTATTTGCCATTAGAAGAACAGGTGAAATAATCATGGACTCTACTATTCAGGAATTATTATTCTAAAGCCAATAAATACATGGTTGAATTAGGAGTAATGTGATCAGAATGAAGAAAGGAGTTGGCACAGAAGACTTGGGCTTTATTTGGGACACTGCTCTTATGTTGTGAGTTCTGATGTCACCACCTGAAGGGACATCATAGACAGAAGAGTTGATACAATTTTTTCTGTTGCTTTTCTCTTGTTAAGAATCGTTTCTAATGTAGTTTTTATAGAAAGTACTACATGTTTTGGTTAAATCGGTTGTTCGTGTGTCATGCAGAATAGAGATGAAGCTTAAACCATTAAAATCAGAAAAATTCTTGGGAGTCAAGCTCTTGTTGGTCCAGCTTAGGAAAGATAGAACACAAAATAAGCCAGCAGCATAGAGATGAGAAGATGAGGGCCAGCTCCCTACCCCAGCCCTATCCAGACCTACCCTATTTGAGCCTTGTCCAGGTCTGACCCACACTGAAATCTCCCCTCACAGAACCAATTAGAGGAGATCAGACTCCTGTTTGGAACAACTATTGGATCTGCAGGAGTGTGAAACAGGTGTCTACCCTTGGTGTCTCTTCAGAGCTGGAGCTCACAATTTTTCCAAACACAAAAGCAAATACATGGGAACAAAGGAGTATACATTTTAGAATCTTAATGTCTTTCTTTCTCAATGAAACCAGTGCTTACATTTTACACAGCAACCTGTTTTACACTTCTGCAGATCCACAGTCATGAGAAAGTAAATAGAAACACAACAATTAAAAGTCTCTCTACTTACCCCTTCCTTTCTATATCCCTCCCATCTGTGTGTATTTAGCTTTTATAGTGATAGGGAAACCAGAAGAAATAGCCTAAGCCGTCATCTAAATCCTACTGGGAATTATGAGACACTTAGTACCCACCTTTCAAAGTTTTTTGAGGCTTAGCTGACACCATGTGAGTTTCCCAGCACAGTATATTATAGCATACTTGGTGAGCACATAGTACAAGCTCAATAAACACCATATTAATGTATGTGTACATGTTGTTGTTCAAATGCAGATGTAGACATTACTACATTCTCCAGCCTTCTGTAAACTTTAAAAAGCTGGCGAAGCATGTGATTCTCTGAGACAGTGACTTGTGGTCTTCACTGTAACAAAAAGTATTTGTGTTGCAATAAGGGTATCAGATGTAAGGGACTCTGTGTGCTATGCCTGCTTTCTCTGAGTGCTGGAGAGCAACAGCGCATTAACAGGGAACTTTTGATAAACAAGCTAATTTCTGGACCCCTCCAAAACCTGCAGAATCACATTAGTTAGAGAGTGGCTCAGAATACCAAATGAGCTATATGCACATCGAAGCTTGAGAAGCAATGGTCAGCTAAGTGGTTCTTAGCCCAGGCTTCCAGTTAGGATTACATGACAAGTTTGAAGAAATACCACTACCTGTGTCTTCCCTACAGGTTCTGTTTTTTCATTATTAGATTCAGATTAGTATTTACTTTTCTCTCCACCAATATCATAGCAGTAATTATGGGCCCATCTGTGCATTGGCTTCTGGATCCAATTTGTCTAATTACAGCTGACACTAACTTTATTCATCTGGCTAAGGTGTTTTCTGCCAAGTTTCTTCTCTATAAAGTTATTTTTCTCTTTATTATGAAATGAGTTTCTTGGAGGGATGGGTTTCCTAAGTGAGGTTTATAAATGGTCACATTTAATCCAAAAACTCTGTTTCTTTTTCTTTTTAGGTTTTTTTTGTTTGTTTTTTGCTTATAGCTTGCTTTGGAGAACAAATGATCTCATATTTGTTGACTGTAGATATCAGCTTTTGAAACTGGAAGTTCTAAAAAAGGCATTAGTTTTGTAGGTTTTTATTTTATTTCATCTTTATTTTACAAGCATACACTTTACTTTTTGCATATTCAGAGAAAGAGAACAAAAATTAATATATAACTAATATATCATCTTAAAAATCTAAAATATAACGTGGCACATAAAGCCAAAAAAATTTTTTTGTTTGTTTTTTTTTGAGACAGAGTCTTACTTTGTCACCCAGGCTGCAGTGCAGTGGCACGATCTCAGCTCACTGCAACCTTAATATCCTGGGTTCAAGCAATTGTCCTGTCTCAGCTTCCTGAGTAGCTGGTACTACAGGTGCATGCCACCACGCCTGGCTAATTTTTGTAGTTTTACTGGAGACGGCATTTCACTATATTGGTCAGGCTGGTCTCAAACTCCTGACCTCAGGTGATCCACCTACCTCGGCCTCCCAAATTGCTGAGATTACAGGCATGAGCCACTGTACCAGCCAAAGCAAAAAAATTTTAAAAAACACCTGATTCAGTAACAATAGCTCTTAATTTAGTTTATATCGTTAAATGTTTTGATCTTCATCCTTGTTTTAGGAAACACAAAAAAGCATACACAAAAAGGCTTATAATTTTTATACAATTTAAAATATTTGTTAATTTCATTTAAACAGAAATGTTCTACTCTCCCACTTTTCGTGTGTACATAGTTACCATTTCTGTGGGTGTATGCATAAAATGTAAGCATCATTTGATCAATTTTCTGTTGTTGCCTTGTTTATATTACTCAGTTATGAAAACTGTCCTGGATGTTGTTTTACAGTTATCTCTGTGTATTGGGTCATAAATCCTTTTGAGATAAATTTCAAATCAGATAAATAGGGGTAAAACGCAAAGCTCGGCTGGGCATGGTGACTCACGCCTGTAATCTCAGCACTTTGGGAAACTGAGGCAGGCAAATCACGAGGTCAGGAGTCTGAGACCAGCCTGGCCAACATGGTGAAACCCCATCTGTACTGAAAATACAAAAAATTAGCTGGGCGTGGTGGTGGGCGCCTGTAATCCTAGCTACTCAGGAGGCTGAGGCAGGAGAATTGCTTGAGCCCGGGAGGTGGAGGTTGCAGTGAGCCGAGATTATACCACTGCACTCCAGCCTGGAGACAGAGCAAGACTCCGTCTCAAAAAACAAAAAACAAAAATAGCACTCAAAAATGTATATTCTTTTACTGATTCCTGTTTAGATTTTGTTTTATATGTACATATTTCTGCTAGTTTTGTGGATCTTATTCTATTTCCACAGAATTAGAGAATACATTCGAAATATTACTGTGTTTAAAAGTATCTTATTTAATAACTCAGGCCACTCATAAGTCAGAACCAGTTCTTCTCTTAACTTTTTAATTTCATCTTGGGTCAAATTAGGAACTCTACCCTTGACTGCATGATCAATGCATTATTTATTTTTATTACAGAAACTGTTGACATTCAGGGATGTGGCCATAGAATTCTCTCTGGAGGAGTAAAAATACCTGAATCCTCAGCAGAATATGTATAAAGATTTGATGTTAGAGAACTATACATACGTTGTCTCTGAGTCGGAATAACTTGCCTTCAGAATATCTAATGTCTAATAACTGTGATACCCTACCTTGTTTTAACCTGATTGTCTCTCGTAGCTGAGAGAGCTGGACAGACTCCATTTTAGTTTCTTCGCTTGCAGCCCCGTTACCCTACTCCCTTACGGACATAACTAGTGCAAGCTGACTCCAAGCACATCCAGGAATACACTTACTGATAAGATACTGAGGCAAGCTGTACCAGCAGCTCCTGGGAATGCATTCAAAGCCCCTGCGTTTATCGCTTTGTGATAGTTTAAGCCCCTGCACCTGGAACTGTTTATTTTTTCTGTAACTGTTTCTGTAACCATTTATCTTTTTAACTTTTTGCCTGTTCTGCTTCTGTAAAATTGCTTCAACTAGGCTCCCCGCTGCCCTTTTAGACCAGGGTATGAAAGGAAATCTAGCCCCTTCTTCGGGGCGGAGAGAATTTTGAGTGCTAGCTGTCTCTCGGCCACCGGCAATAAAGGACTCCTGAATTAGTCGCAGAGCGTGGTGTTTCTCTACAACTCGCTGGGTTACAACATAACAAGGGCTTTCTTTCTTTCCTTTTTAGAATGTCTCCTTGGGAGGTAGTGCTTTGTCTGAATGAATTTCAGAGTTTTGCTTTCAGGAAAAAAAAAAATTGTAAGTTTGTTGATGCAGAAAAAAATCTTCCTAGTGTTTCCAGCCCTCCCCGTTAGTTTTGATTCATTCAAACTTGAAAATGAAGCTTAGAATTTCTAAACTTAAAATACTTCCTACATATTCTAAAGAAGCTGGTAGGAAACAGTATTTTGGGGAACAATTTTTAAAAATCTCATATAATGTTCCCTTTTCTCTACTGAGCCACAGTACTGAGCTGGAAATTACAGATCCTCCAGCATGAGTCATCTGACTTTTTATTAAAAACAGGTCTTGCCATCTCTAAGCTGGACCTGGTGACTTTTTTGGAGGGAAAGAAAGAGCCCTGGACTGTGAAGAGTGAGGAGACCACAGCTGCACAACCAGGTAAGTGGGAGTAAAGATGGTAGGTGGCCTGGGTGAGAGGTTCGAAGGTCAAGAAACCAGATTTTTTTTTTTTTTTTGTCTTCCTTTATTTTGTTATAATATATCTATGTTTGCAGATCTGTTTTATGTACAACAATTGATTCTATCAGATAATCAGACCAAGGCATTCCACTGGTAATTTTCCCTCAAATCAATTCAGGTGAAATTAGATATTTATGCTCTTCCTGGGCTATTAAAACTTGAGATTTCATTATCAACTTTAGTTCTGAAGCCATACACACAATTCAAAATATACATTAACTAGGTTAAATCAACAAAAGTGGGCTGAAAGAAACCACAGGATTCAAACAATGAAACCGTGTATTTTGTTTGCATGAGAGTCACAGTGTGAGCAGCAAGTATTTCACATATCTCATGGCTCTTCAGTGTAGAGGGAGTGGCTTCTGAACATCTAAGGTCATTACACAGCAGGTGGGCAAACAGTTGGTGTGGCCTCCTGGAGGCTTCAACCAGCGCTAATTTCTTCTCTGCCTCTCCTTTTTTAGGTTCTGTTTTTTCATCTTTCTTCTTTCCTCTTTTTTTTTTCCCCCTTGAGATAGAGTCTTGCTCTATTGCCCAGGCTGGAGTGCAATGGTGCAATCTCAGCTCATTGCAATCTCTGAATCCTACGATCAAGTGATTCTCATGCTTCAGCCTCTGAATAGCTGGCATTACAGTTGTGCGCCATGATGCCTGGCTAATTCTTTGTATTTTTTTAGTAGAGACAGGGTTTTGCCATGTTGGCCAGTCTGGTCTCGAACTCCTGACCTCAAGGGATCCTCCTGCCTTGGCTTCCCAAGGTGCTGGAATTATAGGTGTGAACCACTGCGCCTGGCCTCCTTTCCTCTTTTCCTATTTTTTTCTCCCTTTCTGTCTCTTTCTTTCTGTCTGTCTTTCCCTATTTCTCTCCTCCTTTTTTTTTTTTTTTTTTATATATTTCTCTCTTTTTGTTTCTTTTTAATTTTTTTTTCCTTGTAGAACTTGGTTTCTTTTTCCTTCCTACCTTTCTTCTTTCCTTTGCTCCTTTCCTCCTGCCTGTTTTCTTTCTTACTACATGAGCATGCCATCATGCCTGGCTAAATGTTTTATTTCTTGTAGTAGAGACAAGGCCTCGCTATGTTCCCAGGGCTTGTGTCAACAGCTAGTTCTTCCATTTCAGCTTCCCAAAGTGTTGGGATTATAGGTTTGAGCCAACATGTTCTGCCCACTTTTATTTTCTTCTTTTTCCTTTTCATTCTTCCTTTTTTTTGGCTCTCTTTTCTTGCTTGGTTTCTTTCCTTCATTTCTTTCTTTATTCTACATTTTTCTTTTTTTCTTTTTTTGAGATGGAGTTTCACTCTTGTTGCCCAGGCTGGAGTTCAATGGCGTGATCTCAGCTCACCGCAACCTCCACCTCCCTGGTTCAAGTAATCTCCTGCCTCAGCCTCCCAAGTGGCTGGGATTACAGGCATGTGCTACCATGCCCAGGTAATTTTGTATTTTTGGTAGAGATGGGGTTTCTCCATGTTGGTCAGGCTGGTCTCAAACTCCTGACATGAGGTGATCCTCCCGCCTCATCCTCCCAAAGTGCTGGGATTACAGGCCTGAGCCACTGCGCCGGCTCTTCTTTTTCTTTTTCTCTTTCTCTTTCTTTCTTCTTCTTTTTCTTTTTCTTTTTCTTTTTTTGAGATGGAGTCTCACTCTGTCGCCCAGAGTAGGTGGGAAGCTCTCAGACTTAGCTGCCAGAGGGACGGTTTTGAGCGCGAGCGCCACACATGGCCGGCAGGGTGGACCCAGTAGCTTCCTGGTCAGGCCGTCAGGTGACCAGATGTGGGCTGCAAGCTGTGGCCAGTACTTGAGGCCGCTGGCCTCACGTTTGGGTTGATCAGAGATTGAAAGCTTAGGAAGGAAGGCCAGCGGACTTAGAGGCCGGCCGCTGAGGTGGGCCACCTTGGGGGGAATAAGTTTCCAACGGGGACAACTTCAGGCCGCGAGCGCCACACGTGGCCTGTAGGGTGGAACCAGTGGGCTTCTGCCTCCGCCATCAGCTGGCTTTTCCTTCTGGCCGCTAGGTCTACAGGATGTAAGCCACAAGCGTAGGACTTGGTCGCCAGCTTAAAATGTTTAAGATGGACCCGATGGCTCTCCCCGGTGCAGTACCGCTTAGGTCCAGCAGAGAAATTCAATGATGGTTCACTGTGCCCTCCACCTTCCTGGGCTCACGCAGGTGATCCTCCCATTTTGGCCTCCCAAATAGCTGGGGATCTGGGGATCGTTCTGTTTGTTCGTTTGTTTGTTTTCTATCCCCACTTTGAGTTTGTTTCCACAGTACATTGAGTTCTGTAGGTTTTTGTGTTTTGGGTTTTTTTTCTCTCTCTCATGCTCCTTCCTGTATACTGAAGTTGCTGTTGTTTTCGATTTCTTTCACCCAGGCTTAAGTGCAGTTACCTGATCACAGCTCACTGCAGCCTCGACCTCCCTGGGCTCAGGTGATCCTCCCGTCTCAGACACCCTGCCTCTTTCGTAGCTGGGACTAAAGGTATAGGGCACCACACTGGCACATTATTTTGTATATCTTGCATTTTATTTTTGTAGAGATGGAGTTCCATCATGTTTTCCAGGCTGATCTCAAACTCCTGCAGTCAAGTGATCGCTTGGCCTCGGCCTCTCAAGGTACTGAGCTTATAGGCGTGAGCCACCATGACTGGTTCTCTCTCTATCTACCTACCTGCCTGCCTACCTATCAATCAATCTATCATCTATCTCCTTTTTTTTTGTTTGTTTTTTAAGAAGAGACGTGGTCTTGCTATGTTTTTCAGGCTCTGGTGTTTTTTTATATATATATATATATTTTTTTTAAATTTAATTATTATTTTTTAATATAGGTGTTGTCTCACAATGTGGCCCCCAGGATAGTCTTAAACTGCTGGGCTCAAAGTATCCTCCCGCCTGGACCTCCCAAAGTGCTGGGATTACAGGCATGCGCCACTGTGCACGGTCTTGGTCATATTTTTGATGTGTTGATTCTTTCCAGTCCAGATGTATTATCTCATCCCTGAACATGTCTGACAGTGTGATTATGACATATGACTTTACCCGGCAACAGAGTGAGTTGATGCTCCCGCCTGAGCCCAGCCCACAGAAAGGATTGTGACATATCGTTGGACCCAGAATTGAGGTGATGTAACTATTCTACTGCCCTGGCACTGCCCACAGAAGACATTGTGACATATCGCTGGGTCTTGTACCCAGGTGGTGTGAATCTTCTCTCCAGCCTTGGCTCTTCCACAGGGGGCATTGTGTCATATCGCTGGGCTCCACACATAGGGTATGTGACTCTTCTGCCTGTGCCCTGCCCATGTGGCCCATTGTGACATATTGCTGGGTCCAAAACCTAGGTGATGTAACTCTACTGCTTAGGCCCTGCCTACAGAGGACATTGTGACATATCCCCGCATCCGTCACACAGGTAATGCAGCTCCCTTCTGCTTGGCCCCGACTCACAGAAAGGATTGTGACGTATCACTGGGCTCAGCACCTGGCTAACATGACTTTTCTCCTCTTCCTAGGTTTTTGCCCACAGGGGATATTGTGACATGTCACTGGGCCTAATACTAAGGTGACATTACTCTTTTGTCATGGCACTGCTCTCAGAAGGCATAGTGATGTATTCCTGGGCCCAGAACAAATGTGATATGAGTCTCCTGCCTGGACCCTGCCTACAAGGTGCATTGTAACATACCTGGGGCCCTTTGACTATTTTATTTATTGTATTATATTTTATTTATTTTAATTTTATTTTTGAGATGGAATCTCACTCTGTCACCCAGGATGGAGTGCAGTGGCGTGATCTCTGCTCACTTCAACTTTTGCCTCCTGGGTTCAAGTGATTCTCCTTCCTCAGCCTCCTGAGTAGCTGAAACTACAGCTGTGTGCCACCAAGCCCGGATAATTTTTGTGTTTTTAGTAGAGACAAGATATCACCCTGCTGGCCAGGCTGATATCAAACTCCTGACCTCAGCCGATCTGCCGGCCTTGACTTCCCAATGTGCCGAGATTACAGATGTGAGCCATTGCTCTTGGCACCCATTGACTATTTTATGTGACTCTTCTCTCTTACCTGGACATTGACCAAAAAGAGATTGTGACATATCTTTGGACGCAGCACCAAGGTGACGTGACTCTCCTCTCCTGCCTGGGCCTTGCCTATAGAATAGAGAGTGACTTACTGCTGAATGTAGCATACAGGTGATATGATTCTTCTGCTGACTCCCAGAAGTCACTGTAACATATGTCTGGACCCATTACTGAGACTGTGTGACTCTCTTCTCCTTGGGACCTGTCCACAGTGGGGATTGTGACATATTGCTTAGCCAAGCACCTACATTATGTGACTTTTTATTTATTTACTTTTTAAGATGGAGTTTCGCTCTTGTTGCCCAGGCTGGAGTGCAATGGTGCCATCTGGGCTCAGCTGGGATTACAGGCATGCGCCACCAGGCCTGGCAAATTTTTTTTGTATTTTTAGTAGAGATGGGGTTTCTCCATGTTGGTCAGGCTGGTCTCCAACTCCCGACCTCAGGTGATCCGCCTGCCTTGGCCTCCCAAAGTGCTGGGATTTCAGGCATGAGCCACTGCACCTAGCTTCGATATGACTCTCTTCTTATGCCAGGGCCCTGCCCACTGGAGTGATTTTGACACATAGCTGGGACCAGCTCAAATGTTATGTGACTGCACACTTCTTCCTGAGCCCTATCCATGAGGTGCGCTGTGTCTTATATCGGAGACCCTTAATCCTTTAGTTAGGTGATGTAACAATTTTTTTTTTTTTTTTTTGAGACAGTGTCTGGCTCTTTTGCCCTGGCTGGAGTGCAGTGGTGCGATCTTGGTTCACTGCAACCTCCGCCTCCTGGGTTCAAGTGATTCACTTGCCTCAGCATCCTGAGTAGCTGGGATTATAGGCGCACATCACCACAGACAGCTAATTTTTGTATTTTTTTTTTTTTTTTGAGACGGAGTCTCGCTGTGTCTCCCAGGCTGGAGTGCAGTGGCGTGATCTCGGCTCACTGCAAGCTCCGCCTCCCAGGTTCACGCCATTCTCCCGCCTCAGCCTCCCAAGTAGCTGAGACTACAGGTGCCCGCCACCACGCCCGGCTAGTTTTTTTTGTATTTTTAGTAGAGACGGGGTTTCACCATGTTAGCCAGGATAGTCTCAATCTCCTGACCTCGTGATCCACCCGCCTCGGCCTCCCAAAGTGCTGGGATTACAGGCTTGAGCCACCGCGCCCGGCCAATTTTTGTATTTTTAGTAGGGACGGAGTTTCACCATGTTAGCCAGGCTGGTCTTGAACTGCTGACCTCAAGTGATCCACCCACCTTGGCCTCCCAAAGTGCTGGGATTACAGGCATGAGTCACCACACCCGGCCGATGTAACTCTTTTGTTTGGACCCTCTTCTTCGGGTATTGTGACATATTGCTGGGCCCAGAATCTAGGTGATGTGACTCTTCTCTGCTGTTCCATCTCTGCCCAAAAAGAGATTGTGACATACCACTGGGTCAAGAACCTAGATGAGGTGACTCTCGTCTCCAGCCTGGTACTTGCACACATTGTGTATTGAGATATATCACTGGGTCTAACACATAGGTAATGCAACTCTCCTGCATGGGCCCCGCCCATAGAGGTATTATGAAATATTTTTTTTTTTTTTTTTTTTTTTGAGACGGAGTCTGGCTCTGTCGCCCAGGCTGGAGGGCAGTGGCGCGATCTCGGCTCACTGCAAGCTCCGCCTCCCGGGTTCACGCCATTCTCCGGCCTCAGCCTCCCGAGTAGCTGGGACTACAGGCGCCCACAACCGCGCCCGGCTAATTTTTTGTATTTTTAGTAGAGACGGGGTTTCACCGTGGTCTCGATCTCCTGACCTTGTGATCCGCCCGCCTCGGCCTCCCAAAGTGCTGGGATTACAGGTGTGAGCCACCGCGCCCGGCCTATGAAATATTTTTATATTAATCACCTAGGTGATGTGACACTCCTACCTGGGAACTGCCAAAAAAACCGTATTGGTACATATCACTGGGCCCAGCACCTAGGTGATGTGACTCTTTTCTCATGCGTGGGCTCTGCGAACTGGGGTGTTTATTACATATAGTTGGGCCTAAACCCTAGGTCGTGTGATTCTTTTGTTTTCCCGAGCTGTTCCTCTTCATAGAGAACATTTTGACATATTTTGAGGCCCATAATTTAGATGATGTGACTCTCTTGGATGGGCCCTCCCCGAAGTGGGTACTGTGACATATTGCTGAGCTCATTATATAGGTGATGTGACCTCTTGCGTGGGCCCTCCACATAAGGGGTAGTGTGACATATTGCTGAGCCCAGTACATAGGTGATGTGGCTCTTCTTTATGGTTTGGGCTTTGCCCAAGCAGGGATTGTGATGTGTTGCTGGACTCACCACCTATGTGTTGTGACTCTCTTCTTCTGCCTAAGCCCTGCATGCATTGTGTGTTGTGACATATGCCTGGATTCAACACCTAGGTGATATAACTTTGTGGCATGGGAACTGCCCACCGAAGTATTATCCATCTTTCCATCCGAAAGTATTATCCATCTTTCCATCCGATGACTTCATATCCGAAGTCATCTTTCCATCACTTAGATGATGTGATTCTTTTATTTTTCCTGTTTCTGGCATATTTTGGGAATAGTGACATATCATTGAGTTTAACACCCATGAAATGGGAGGCTTCTGCCTGAGCCCAGCACATAAGTGGCCTTGTGACATATCTTTGCATGCATTATCTAGGAGGTTTAACTCCCCTTTTCTGCCTGCACCCTGACCACTGGGAAGATTGTGGCAAATCACCAGACTCAGCAATCAGGTGATGTGTTTTTCCTGCCTGGTCCTTGCCCACAGATCATTGTAACATATCACTGGGTCTAGCATCCAGGTGATGTGACTCTGCTGACTGTATTCTGCTTTCAAGAGGAGACTGTAACATATCCCTAATTGAGCACCCAGGTGATGTGACACTTCTGCCCTGTCCCTGTCCCTGCCCTCTGACATATCACTGCCCCAAAAGGCGGGTGAGGTGAATCTTTTGGTTAATCCCTATTCACTGGTGGATTGTGATGCATATTATCCAAACTTACAGGTGCAATATGACTTTCATACCTCTAAACAACCAATAGCAGATACATTATCTCTCATAGCCAGGGTCAGGAAAATGAGTAATGTCTTGGGTTTCTTCTTTGTATGAAGATCATAAAGAATTAACACTCTCTCACTGTATAAAGTTGTCAAGAGGTTCAGAGAATGTCCTAACAGAACTCAGCACACAGGGGAGGTTGTGACACTCATATGCATAGCCTGCCAACAGTAAAGACTGTCATCCTTCCACGTAAACACAGCTCACTGTTGAGGTTCCGAATCTCATATGCAGATGCAGTTGAAAGTTAGAAAATTAAATCTCATGTTAATTCGGTCCATAGAGAGGTTAGTGTCTCTGAGACCAAGATTCAGCACACCTGTGAGTCAGTGACTTCACTAAAATGACACCATTTGCAGGAGGGACTGAAGTTCCCATACACAAATCCAGACCATCATGGAGATTGTCACTCATGTACTTAACACCCAACATACAGAGGATATTACGTCTCATACCTAGAACTAAGACATGTGTGAAATTGTTAATCTCATACCTTGACCTTAATTCAGGTGTGTTTGTGACATACACCTTTTTTTTTTTAGCACCTGAGTAATTCGACTCTACTGCCTGAGCTGAATGTACAGATGGGATTGTGCCATATTTCTGGACCCAGCATTTAGGTGATGTGAGTCTATTCTCTGGTCTTAGTGCTTTCCACAGAGAACACTGAACATATCACTGGGCCTAGTGTCCTGGTGATGTGACTTCCCTCTACTTCCTGGGCTTTTCCTAAGAAGGGATTGTAATATATTGCTGGGTCAGAACCTAGGTGATGTGACTTTCCTCTGCTGCCTGGTTCCTCTTGTACATTGTGTATTGACATGTGGCTTGTTCTAACACTTTGGTGATGTGAATCTCCCACATGGGCCCTGCCCACAGAGGTGTTATTACATATCTTTTCATTCATCACCTAGGTGATGTAATTCTTCTGCCTGGGCCCTGCCAAAAGGGAGGATTGGGATGTATCACTAGACCCAGCACCTAGGTGATGTGATTCTCCTGTTTTCTCTGGGCCTCAAATATTTTGGATAATGTAAAATATTACTGGGACCAACACCTATGGGATTGCATGCTCCTGCTTGGGCTCTGCCCACAGGGACCTTGTGACATATATCTGCATCCAGACCTAAAAGGTGACACTTCTTGCATGCACCCTGCCCTGCACAGGAAAGATTGTGACATATCCCTGGAACCAGACCCCAGGTGATGTGGGTGTTCTGCCTCTGTCTTGCCCCCAGGGAGCATTGTGACATAGTGCTGAGCTCAGCACCCAGGTGATGTGACTGTGTTGCCTGTGCTGTGCTTTCAGGAGAGAATTGTAACATATCCCTGGCTGAGCAGCCAGGTGATGTGACACTCCTGCTTGGTTCCTTCCCTCAGGGAAGAGTGTGAGATATCCTTGGCTGAAATCCCAGGTGATGTAACTCTTGCTAACTCCCTACGTACAGGCTAAATGGTTACATATACTACAGTCAGCTTATAAGTGCAGTGATGACTCTCATACCTCAAGTCAGCTATTAGAAGAAATAGTGTCTCTCATAGCTTGCCTTAGATGAGTCACATCCTTAGTCTTCTCTTTTTATGAAGGTCATAAAGAATTGCCACACTCTAACATATATAATGCCCTCGAGTGTTACAAAGAGTGTTATCCCAGGTCACAGCATAAAGGTGAGATTGTTTCTTATATTCACACCTCACCAACTATTAGGATTATCACCCCCCCACAGGTAAAGAGCCCATGGCTGAAGTCTTGAATCTCAAATGCAAACAGACTTTCAAATGCAAACACTGTGCACAGTTGGAATTGTGACTGTCATATATGAGCCTCCAGTCACAGTTGAGATGGTGACACATTTCTAAACTCAGAACATAGCAGATGAGGACTCTATTCTCTAAACCCAACAAACTAGAGAGAGGTTGACTCTAATACCTAGACTTAGGGCCACAAGTATGGTCATGGGTGTTTACAAACATGATTTAAGAGTAAACTGCCTCTCATTTATACTGGATAAAAACCTTGAGTAGTATAGATGGTGTACTAACCAGGCGCTGTGGCTCACGCCTGCAATCCCAGCACTTTGGGAGGCTGAGGTGGATGAAACAAGGTCAGGAGTTTGAGACCAGCCTGACCAACGTGGTGAAACCCCGTCTCTACTAAAAAATACGAAAAATTAGTTGGGCATGGTGGCGGGCCCTGTAATCCCAGCTACTTGGGAGCCTGAGGCAGGAGAATTGCTTGAACCCCGGGAGGTGGAGATTGCATTGAGTCGAGATCATGCCACTGTTCTCCTGCCTGAGTGATAGTGCAAGACTCTGTCTTACAAAAAAAGAAAAAAAAAAAAAGGAGTGTACTAACAACATCTAGCACATGGGGATGATTTTCTTTTTTTCTTTTTCTTTTTTTGAGATGAAGTCTCACTCTGTCACCCCAGCTGGAGTGCAGTGGTGTGATCTCAGCTTAGTGCAACCTCCGCCTCCGGGTTCAAGTGATTCTCCTGCCTCAGCCTCCTGAGTAGCTGGGATTACAGGCACACGCCACCATACCCAGCTAATTTTTTTATTTTTAGTAGAAAGGGGGTTTCACCATGCTGGCCAGGATGATCTCAATCTCCTGACCTCATGATCCACCTGCATTGGCCTCCCAAAGTGCTGGGATTATAGGCATGAGCCGCTGCAGCCGGCCTGGAGATTTTTACAGTCATATGAACACCTATTGAACAGTATACATCATCATACTCTCACATAAACAGCCCACTTTTGAAGTTCTGGATAGCATATGGAGAAAGTCAAAGGTGGAAAAATTGACTCTCGTATATGGATCCAGTCCACAGTGAGTTGGTGACCCTAAGAGCAAGATTCAGCACACCTATGAGGCTGTGACTTCACTAATTAGACAAAGTCCGCAGGAGGAGTATAGGCTGTCAGGTACAAATTTAGTTCACTGATGACATTGTAACTGCTGTTCTTAGACACAACATATAGGAAGGGTTAACCTCCTTTACCTAAAACCGGAACATGTGTGGGATTGTTAATTTCATCTCTGCACCTTCCCACAGGTTTAATTGTAACATTTTTCTCTGCCCAGCACCTGAGTGATCTGACTCTTGCCTAAGACCAGCCCACAGATGGAATAGTGACATATAGCTGAACCCAGAACTGAGGGGATGTGATTCTATTTTTCTGCATTGGTGCTGCTCACAGGGGACATTGTGACATATCACTGGACCTTACGCTTAACTGATGCGAGTCTCCTCCCCTGCCTTGGCACTGCCCACAGAAAGCATTGGGACATGTCTCTGGGCCCTATACCCAGGTTATGTGACTCTCCTGCCTGTCTCCCGACCACATAAGCAATTGTGACGTATTGCTAGGTTTGACACCCTGGTAATGCAACTCTCCTGCCAAAAAGGAGCATTACGACATATATTTCCACTCATTACCCAGGTGATGTGACTGTCTTCTCCTGCCTGGTCCCTGCTCACAGAGGGAGTTGTAACATATCCCTTGGCTCTGTACCAAACAAGTGTCATTGTTCTTTCATCGTAAGTTCTGCTGGCAAGGGAGATTGAGACATATTGTGGAGCTCTACGCCAGTGTGACCTTACTGTTTTCCTTGGCCTGGACCTCAAAAGGCATTGTGACATATTGCTGGGCCCAGCAACAAGGTGACATGAGTCTCCTGTATGGACCCTGACAACAGAGCATTATGACATATCTTTAAGAGCATCAACTATTTGATATGACTCTCCTTTTCTACCAAGGCTTCCCCACAATGAGAGATTGTGACGTATCTTCTTGCCCAGAAATCAGGTGATGTGTTTCTCCTGTCTGAGCTTTGCTTGCAGGGAGCATTGTGACATATCACTGGTCTCAGCACCCGGGTGATGTGACTCTACTGTCTGTGCCCTGATTTCAGGAGGAAATTTAACATATCACTGACTGAGCACACCCAGGTTTTAATTCTTCTGCCTGGTACCTGCTCTCAGAGAAGATTGTGACATATCCCTAGCCTGTTACCCAGATGATGTAACTCTCCTGCTCTCTCCCCTATTCACAGGGGAGATTGTGACATATATCTTTGTTCAGATCATAGGTATGATGTTGCCTCTCATACCGAAATCAGCCAATAGGAGACATACTGTATATCTCTCATATGTGGGCTTAGGTACATGGGTAAGATTCTCACTGTCCCCTTTGTAGAAAGGTCAGAGAAAATTACACTCTCTCACATATTGTGTAAAACCCTCAAGTGGTACACAGAGTATCGTAACGGCTCTAGAAAACAGATGAGATTGTGTTTTATGTATGCACACTTTGCCAATTGTTAAGATTGTCACCCTCATCCATGGATAGAGCCTTCTGGTGAGGTCTTAAGTCTTACATGTGGATGCAGTGCAGAGTTGAAATTGTGACTGTCATATGTGAACATCAGGCAACAGCTGAGGTGGTGACTCATTAGTAAGCCTAGCTTATAGGCAGGTGACAACTCTCATATCTGGGCATAGAGCCATAGGTACGATCATGGGTCCATACCAGCACAAATGTCTCCCTGTCACAAAAGATTGCGACTCTCATGGGAACCTTATAAATTCCTCGGTTGGTACAGAGAGTGTTCTAACTAGGCTCATTGTACAGTTGAGGTTTTGACACTCATGCACACCCAGCCGACGGTAAAGATTATCCTCTTTTCACATGAACACAGTCCACTGGAGGTTCTGAATCTCATATCCAGAGACAGTTGCAAGTTGGAAAATTTACTATTATAAGTGAATCTAGTCCACAGTTAAGTTGGTGACTTTCAGACCAAGATTGAACACACTGTTCGTCTGTGATTCCACTAAGGTGACACAGCCAGTAAGAGGGATAGAGTCTCTCATTCAGTGATTCAGCTCATTCTAAAAATTGTGACTTGTGTACTTAGATTTAACATGCAGGAGGTGTTGACTGTCATACCAAGCATTGTGGTATATATAGGATTGTTAGTCTCATCCTTGGTCTTTCCTTCAGGTGCGATTTTGACACACTTCTGCCCAGCAGCTGAGTAATGTGATTCTTCAGAATTGGCCCAGCCTACAAATAGGATTGTGCCACACTGCTGGACCCAGCACCTAGGTGATGTAACTATTCTCCTGCCTTGGTGCTATTCGAAAAAGACATTGTAGCATATCTGAGAGCCTTGCACCCAGGTATTGTGAGTCTCCTCTCCTGCATGCTGCTGCTGCACACACAAGCGGGATGTGTACAGGATTGTTAATCTCATCTTGGACCTTCCTGCCCGTGTGACTGTGACACATGCCTCTGTGTAGAACCTGAGTGAGTTTACTCTCCTGCCTGGATTTAACCCACAGATGGAATCGTGACATATCGCTGGACCAGAAACTAGGTGATGTGACTCTCTTTTCTTACCTCTGTGCTTTCCACACAGAGGTAAGAAATTGTGACATATCACTGGGCCTTGCATCCAGGTGATGCAGGTGATGGGAATTTTCTTTTTCTTTTTCTTTTCTTTTCTTTTTTTTTTTTTTTTTGAGACAGAGTTTCGCTCTTGTTGCCCAGGCTGTACTGTAATGGTACAATCTCGGCTCACAGCAACCTCCGCCTCCTGGGTTTAAGCAATTCTCCTGTCTCAGCCTTCCAAGTAGCTTAGATTACAGGCATGCGCCACCATGCCCGGCTAATTTTTGTATTTTTAGTAGAGACAGGGTTTCTCCATGTTGGTCCGGCTGGTCTTGAACTCCTGACCTCAGGTGATCCACCTGCCTTGGCCTCCCAAAGTGCTGGGATTACAGTCGTGAGCCACCGTGCCTGGCCAGTGATAGGAGTTTTCTCTCCTGCTTTGGTGCTGACCACAGTGAGCATTGTAAAATATTGCTGCCATCACCCCTAGATTATGTTACTCTCCTGCCTCTGCTTTGCCCACATGGGTCATTGTGACATATTACTGGGTCTAAAACCCACAAAATGTAACTCCCTTATTTAGGTTCTGCCTGCAGGAGCCATTGTCACACATCTCTGTGCTCATCACCTGGGTGATGTGACTGCCTTTTACTGCCTAGTTCCTTCTCACAAAGCATCTTGTGACATATGGCTAGGTCCAGTACCTGGCTGGTGTGACTCTTCTTTCTAGGTTTCACCTGCAGCAAAAGTTGTAACATACCACTGGGCCCAACAGCATAATGACATTGCTCTTTTGCCTTGGGCCTCCCCTCAGAAGGCACTATAAGATACTCATGGCCCCAACACTGAGGTGATGTGTGTCTCCAGCTTGGATCCTGCCCACAGGGGGCATTGTGACATATCTCTTGGCCCATCAGATGTTTAATGTTATCACCTCCCCTTTCCTACCCTGTGTTTGCCTATAAGAGACATTGTCACATGTTTCTTGGCCCAGCACCTAGGTGATGTCTTCCTGGGACCTGTCCATATGGGGATTGTGATATATTGTGTGGCCCAGAACTTACTTGATGTGACTCTCCTCTCATGCCTAGGCCCTGTTCACAGGTGTGATTGTGACACACAGCTTGGCCTAGCCCCTAGATTATGTTACTCTCCTCTTATTCTTCAGTCATTTTCACAGGGGGCATTGTGACATATTGATAGACTGAGAACTTAGGTGATGTGACTCTCCTCTAGTGCTTGCAATAGTTCCAAAAAGAGAGTTTGATATATTGCTTAGCCAGGATCCTAGGTGGTATTACTCTTTTCTCCTGCGTAAACCCTGCATACATTATGTATTTTGACACATCACTGGGGCCAAAACCTAGGTGATGTAACTCTCCTGCATGGGCTTTGCCTACAGGGGTATGATGATGTATCTTTTCATTCATCACCCAAGTGGTGTGACTCTCCACTTATGCCTGGGTCTTGATGAAAGAGGAATTGTGACACATCCCTGACCCTAGCACTTAAGTGATTTAACTTGCCTTTATTGCCAGAGCATGGCATATTATGAGTATTGTGACATCTCTGGGCCTGACACCTAGGGGATGAGAGGTTCCTTCCTGGGCCCTGCCTATAGGAGGCTTTGTGGCATGTCTCTGGCCTCATTATCTAGAAAGATGTGACTCTTCTCTTCTACCTGTGTTCTTCCCTCAGAGAAAATTGTGACATCACTGGACCCAGCAATTAGAAGATGTTTCTCTCCTGCCTGAGCCTTGCCCACAGGAACATTGTGACGTATCTTTAGGCTCAACACCCAGGTGGTGGAATTCTGCCACCTGTGCCCTGTCTACTTAGGCTATTGTGAAACTGGTTTCAATACCCAGGTGATGTAACTTTCCTGCCAGGCCACTGCCTTCCAGGGATATTGTTACATACCTTTGTGCCAGTCACCAAGGTGATGTGAATCTTTTCACCTGCCTGGTCCTTGTTCACTGGGGGATAATGCTATCTATTGCTGGTTTCAGCACCGAGCTGATGTGACTTGCCTCTTCTTCGTAGATTCTGCCCACAAAAAAACTGACACATCACTAGGCCCATCAGCAAAATTATTTTGCCTGGCCCTGCCCTTAAAAGACATTGTGACACACTGCAGTGCCCAGCACCAATGTAATTTGTCTCCTGCCTACTGGGGACATTGTGACATATCTCTTGGTCCATCAACTATTTGATGTGACTCTGCCTTCTTACCTGGGCTTTGCTAATAGTAGAGATTGTGACCTATCTCTGGGCCCAGCACCTAGATGTTATGACTCTCCTGCCTGGTCTATGCCCACAAAAAAGAGAGTGACTTATACTAGGATCAACCCACAAATGATTCCATTCTTCTGCATGGCTTATTGTGACATCTCTAGGTTCATTATCTAGATGATGTGACTCTCCTTTTCTTCCTGGGAACTATCCATAATGAGGATTGTGACACATCACTTGGCCCAACACCTATGTGATATGACTCCCTTCTTTTGCCTGGGCCTATCAGTTTGGGTGATTGTGTCATATAGCTTTACTTGGCACCTAGATTATGTGACTGTCCTGTTTCTCTGAGTCCACAGAGGTCATTGCAACATATCCCTGAGCCCCTCATTTAGGTAATTTGACTCCTGCCTGGGCCCTCCCCTCAGTGATTTTTGTGACATAGTTTTTGACTCAGCACCTAGGTAATGTGATTCTTCTCTACTGCTTGGACTGTGTCACAGAAGGTATTGTGATGTATCACTGGGCCTGACACCTAGGTGAAGATACTGTCTTCTCCTGCCTGGGCCCTGCATAAATTGTACATTTTGACATGTCACTGGGTTCAACACATGGGTGATTCAACTCTCTCACATGTACCATGAGCATGGGGTTATTGGGACATTTTTTTTTTTGTTCATCACCTAAGTCATGTGACTCCTCTCTGATCCCTGTCAAAAGGAAAGATTGTGACATGTCACTCAAACCAGAACTTCGTTGATGTGACTCTTCTGTCTAACAACCACATATTTTGGTTATTGTGACATTTCACTGAGCCAAACACCTAAAAAATGGGAGGCTCCCACCTCAGCCCTGTCCCCAGGGGTTCTTGTGACATATATCTGCATCCATTACATAAAAGATGTGATGCCTTTTCTGCCTGCACTCTGCCCGCAGGAAAGATTGTGACACACTGCAGGGCCCAGCCACCAGGTGATGTGTCTCTCCTGCATGTGCATAACTTTCAGGAGAAAATTGTAACATGCCACTGGTTGAAAACCCAGATGATGTGACTGTCCTGCCTTTTCACAGCCCTCAGGGAAAAAAATTACATATCATTTGCCCAGCATCCAGGTGATGTCACTCTCCTGAGTGGTTTGTGCCAACAAGTTGGTTGGTGACATATATCTCGGCCCAGCTCACAGGTTTGATGATGACTCTAATACCTCATACCAGCTAGTAGAAGAAATACTATCTCTCACAGCTTAGAAAAAGGAGTAAAATTCCTGGCTGGGTGTGGTGGCTCACGCCTGTAATCCCAGCACATTGGGAGGCCAAGGTGGGCGGATCACCTGAGGTTGGGAGTTCAAGACCAGCCTGATCAACATGGAGAAACCCTGTCTCTACTAAAAATACAAAAAATTAGCCAGGCATGGTGGCACGTGCCTGTAATCCCAGCTACTTAGGCTGAGGCAGGAGAATCGCTTGGACCCAGGAGGCGGGGGTTGTGGTGAGCTGAGATCACGCACGCCATTGCACTCCAGCCTGGGCAACAAAAGCGAAACTCCATCTCGCAAAAAAAGAAAAAAAAGAAAAAGGCGTAAAATCCCGGTCTGCTCTCTGTATGAAGGTTATAGAGAATTACCATTCTCTTGTATATTGTATAAAGCACTCGGATGGTACAGAGCATGTCATCATAGGACCCAGCAAACAGGTTAGATCATGTTTCATGTAAGCACTCCCTGCCAATTTTTAGGATTGTCATCCTCACACATGGAAAAGCCCGCTGATGAGGTCATAATTGTGAATGGATGCAGTCCACAGATAAAATTGTGACTATCATATGTGAACATGTGGCCACACTTGAGATGGTGACTCATTTCTAAACCCAGCTTATAGGTGGGTGAGGACTCTCTTCTCTGGAGCCAGCCAATTGGAGAGATGTTGACTCTCATACCTAGACTTAGGGTCACATTAGATCATGGGTCCAAAGCAGCGCAAAGCTCTCAGAGCAGGTTGCAACTCTCATGCACACCATATACAGTCCACAAGAGAGTGCCCTGACAGGGACAAACACACAGGTGAGATTGTGAAATTTATATTCACACCCAGTCAGTACCAAAGACTCATCCACTTACACTCTTCTTTTGAGGTTCTGAATCGCACTTTTGGAGGCAGTTCAATGTTGGAAAATTGACTCTCATTTGTGGATTTTGTCCACAGTTGGGTTAGTGACTAATTAACCAAAATTCAGCACAGCTTTGTGACTGCAATTTCACTAAGGAGCATAATTTATTTATTTCTTTTGAGATGGAGTTTTGCTCTTGTTACCCAGGCTGGAGAGCAGTGGTGCAATCTTGGCTCACTGCAAACTGCTTCCTGGGTTCAAGTGATTCTTCTGCCTCAGCCTCCTGAGTAGCTGGGATTATGGGTGCCCACCACTGTGCCAGTTAATTTTTTGTATTTTTAGTAGAGCTGGGGTTTCACCATGTTGGTCAGGCTGGTCTTGAACTCTTGACCTCAAGTGATCTGCTTACCTTGGCCTCCCAAAGTGCTGGGATTACAGGTGTGAGCCACCATGCGCAGACTAAGGCACATCATTTGCAAAAGAAATTGAGGCTCTTATGCACAGCTCCAGTCCACCATTGAGATTGTGACCCCTGTACTTAGATCCAACATGCTGGAGGTATTGACTCTCATCCTTTGACTCAGGACATGAGTGTAATTGTTAATATCATCACAAGACCTTTCTACAAGTGTCATGTGACATACATCTTAGCCCAGCATCTGAGTTGTTTGTCTTTTTATCCTGGTCCCAGCTCACAGTGCCATATCACCGGGCCCAGACCCTTGGTACTATGATTCTATTCTGCCTTGATACAGCCCACAGTGGTCATTGTGACATATTGCTGGGTGTTGCACCCAGGTGATGTGAGTCGACTCTTCTGCCTTGGTGCTACCCACAGATGTATTGTGACATATTGCTGGGCCTATGTTATGTTAATCTTTTGCTTGTACGCTAAACACATAGGCCATTGTAACGTTGCTGAGTCCAACACCTAGGTGATGTAACACTTCATCCTGGACCTGTGTACAGAGGGGATTGTAATATATGTCTTCACCAATCATCCAATCACCCTGGAAATGTGACTGACTTTTCCTGCCTGTTCCCTAATCACAGGGGATGTTGGGACATATTTGTTGGGCCCAGCTCCTAGCTGATGTGATACTTTTTTTAGGTTTTGCTCACAAAAGAGATTATGACATATGACTGTGCCTAACACTAAGGTGTTACTATTTTTTGCTTTGGCTCTGCCCTTAGAAAGCATTGAGACATATGACTGGGCTCAGCACTAAGAAGATGTGAGTCCTCTGCCTGAAGCCTGACCACAGGGAGCACTGTGACGTATTTCTTGACCCATTACAATCTCTCCTATGGGCAAAGCTGAGGTAAATGCCCTTTTTACCTACGTGATATGACATTCCTCTTCTGCCTGGGCCATGCCCACAGAATAGAGAGTGACTTATTGCTGGGGCAAGCAAAACAGTGATGTAATTATTCTGCTTGGTCCCTGCACACAGGAGTCACTGTGATATATGTTTGGGCCTCCCGCCTGGATGATGTGACTCTTTTCTTCTGGGGTTTGTCCACAGTGGGAATTGTGATATGCCATGTGATGATGTAGCTCCTATGTGATGTGACTCTTCCTCATTCTTGGCTTCTTTCCACTGGGGTGACTGGAACATAAAGCTGAGCCCAGCATCTAGGCTATGTCTCTCCTCTTCTTTATAAGCCCTACTCACAAAAGACATTGTGATGTATCTCTAGGCTTTTCACCTAGGTAATGTGACTTTTTTACCTATGTCCTCCCCTCAGGGTTATTGTGAGATACTGCTAGACCAAGAACCTAGGTGGTAGGAATCTCTGCTACTGCTTGGGGTGTGATTAAGAAGAAATTGTGATGTGCATTTAGGTGCATCCAGCACCTAAGTGATGTTACTCTCCTTTTGTGCCTGAGACCTGCATGCATCTTTTTTTGTGTGTTTTTTTGGTTTGTTTGTTTGTTTTTGCGATGGAGTTTCACTCTTGTTGCCCAGGCTGGAGTGCAATGGCGCAATCTCAGCTCACCGCAACCTTCATCTCCCAGGTTCAAGCAATTCTGCCTCAGCCTCCCGAGTATCTGGGATTACAGACATGTGCCACCAAGCCCAGCTAATTTTTGTATTTGTAGTAGAGATGAGGTTTCTCCATGTTGGTCAGGCTGGTCTCGGACTCCCAACCTCAGGTGATCCACCCACCTCAGCCTCCTAAAGTGCTGGGATTACTGGTGTGAGCCACCGTACCTGGCCAGCATCACGTATTTCAACATGTCTCTGGGTCCATCAACATGGTTATGTGACTTTCCTGCATGGGCTCTCACACAGAACTATTCTAACACATCTTTTCATTCATTATCTTGGCGATTTGACTTTTCCGTTCCACTTGAGTACTGCCAAAAGAAAAGTTTGTCACAGATCGCTGGACTTAGCACCTAGGTGATGTGACTTTTCACTTGCCTGAGACCTGCGTATTTTGGTTATTGTGACATATTACTGAAACAAACACCTAGGGGTTGGAAGGCTTCTGCCTGAGCCCCTCCCACAGAGGACCTTGGAATATATATTTTTTTATCCATCACCTGGGAGATGAAACCCTCTACTTCTACCTGCATTCTTCCCTTAGAGAAGATAGTGATATATTGCTGGGCCCAGCAACCAGGTGTTTTGTCTGTCCTTTCTAGGCTTTGCCCACAGTGAGCCTTGTGGCACATTTAGCTGAGCCCAGCACCCAGGTGATCGTACTCTTCTTCCTGTGCCCTGCTTTCAGGAGAGGATTGTAACATCTCTGGTTGAGGACCCTGTGATGTGACTCTCCTGGCTGGTGCATGCTGTCAGGGAAGATTGTGACATAACCCTGGCTCAGCACACAGTTGATGTGACTCTTGTGCTTGTTCTCCACCCACAGGTGGAATTGTGACATAACCTGGCCAAGCACACAGATGTAACGATGATTTTCATAGCTCGAGGAAGCCAGTAGGAGAGATAATGTTGCTTATAGTTACGGTTAGGAAAACAAAGAAGATCCTAGCTCTTCTTTCTATACAAAAGTCATAGAGAATTAAAACTCCCTCACATATGTAAAGCCCTAGTGTGTTGGAGAATGTCATAAGAGGTTCCACCATGCAGATGAGATAGTGTTTGTCCTATGAATACACCACCAAAGTTTAGAAGAATTGTCATCCTCACACATGGACAGAACCCTCTGGTGAGATCCTGAATCTCACATCAACGCACTCCACAGTTGCAACTTTGACTGTCATATGTGAACATATGGCCACAGCTAAGATAGGACTTTTTCTTTTTCTTTTTTTTTTTTTTTTTTTTGAGACAGAGTCTCACTCCTGTTGCCTAAGCATGGAGTGCAATGGCACCATATTGGCTCACCGCAACCTTCGCCTCCTGGGTTCAAGTGATTCTTTTGCTTCAGCCTCCCAAGTAGCTAGGATTACAGGCATATGCCACCACACCTGGCTAAGTTTGTATTTTTCGTAGAGATGAGGTTTTTCCATGTTGGTCAGGCTGGTCTTGAACTCCCAACCTCAGGGGATCCGCCCACCTTGGCCTTCCAAAATGTTGGGATCACAGGCATGAGCCACTGCACCAGATGGCTCTCTTTTTTTTATTATTTTTATTTTTTTTATTGAGACGGAGTTTCGCTCTTGTTGCCCAGGCTAGAGGGCAATGGCGTGATCTCGGCTCACTGCAACCTCTGCCTTTCAGGTTCAAGCAATTCTCCTGCCTCAGCCTCTTGAGTAACTGGGATTACAGGCACCTGCCACCATGCCTAGCTAATTTTTTGTATTTTTAGTGGAGACGGGGGTTTCACCGTGTTGGTCAGGCTGGTCACAAACTGATGATCTCAGGTGATCCACCTGCCTTGGCCTCCCAAAGTGTTGGGATTACTGGCGTTAGCCACTGCACCCAGCTGGTGATGACTCATTTCTAAACCCAGCTCACAGGAAGGTGAGAATTCTCTTATCTGGACTCAGCCAATTAGAGAGATGTTGACTGTGGGCTTACAACCACAGAAAAGATTCTGGATTTCCTTCTTGTACGAAGGTTACAGAGGATCACCACTCTTGCATATTGTATAAAGCCCTCAGGTGGGCCGGGCACGGTGGCTCAAGCCTGTAATCTCAGCACTTTGGGAGGCCGAGGCAGGCGGATCACAAGGTCAGGAGATCGAGACCACAGTGAAACCCCGTCTCTACTAAAAATACAAAAAATTAGCCGGGCGCGGTGGCGGGCGCCTGTAGTCCTAGCTACTCAGGAGGCTGAGGCAGGAGAATGGCGTGAACCCAGGAGGCGGAGCTTGCAGTGAGCCGAGATCGAGCCACTGCACTCCAGCCTGGGCAACAGCGTGAGACTCCGTCTCAAAAAAAAAAAAAAAAAAAAAAAAAAAGCCCTCAGGTGACATGGAGAGTGTCATAAGAGTGCACAGCACACAGGTGAGATAGTGTTCTTGAATGCACATCCAGGCAACAATAAAGATTGTCATTCTCCCACATAAACATATCCCACTGTTGAGGTTCTGAATCTCACACGTGGAGGCTGTTGAAAGTTGGAGAATTGACTCTCATATGTGGATCTGGTTCACAGGTGGGCTGGTGACTCTCAGACCAAACTTCAGCATACACATGAGGCAGTGACTGCACTGAAAGGATAAGTCTGCAGAAGAAGTTGTGGCTCTCTTGCAAAAAGTCTGTCAGCTCTTGAGATTTTTACTCATGTACTCAGACCCAACATACAGGAGGTGTTGACTCTCATATCTAGAATGTGGACATGTATGAAATTTCTAATCTCATTCCTGGAATTTCCTTCAGGTGTGATTATGTCTGCTAAGCATTGTAGTGATTTGACTCTCCTGCCTTGGCCCAGCCCAGAGATGAGATTGTGACATATCTCTTGATTCTGCACCTCAAAGATGTGACCCTCTTCCAGCCTTGGTGCTGCCCACAGGTGGCATTGTGACATATGGCTGGACCTTCCACCCAGGTGATGTCTTTTTTTCTTGGCACTGCCCACAGAGTGCATTGTGACATATTGCTAAGGTCTACACTCAGGTTATGTGACTCCTTTTTTTTTTTTTTCCTAAGCCCTATATTTGCATGTTAGGGCATATTACTAGGACCAAAATCTATAAAATGGGAGGCTTCTGTCTGGGCCCTGTCTTCAGAGGGCCTTGTGACATATCTTTGCATCAATCACCTAGGAGATGTTACTCCATTTTTGCCTGCATTCTGCCCACAGGAAAACTTGTGAATTATCACTAGGCCCAGGTACGGGGTGATGTGTCTCTCCTGCATAGGCCTTGACCATAGAAAGCATTGTTACCTATTGCTGGACTCAGCACCCAGGAGATGTGACTCTGCTGCTTGTATCCTGCTTTCAGGAGAAGGTTGTAACGTATTCCTGGCTAGTATTAAAGTGATGTGACAGTCCTGTCTGGTTCCTGCCCTCAGTAAAGATTGTGATGTATTCCTGGCCAAAAACTCAGGTGATGTGACTCTTCTCTCTGCCTATTCATAGGTAGGATTGTAAATTATACTTTGGCCTAGCTCACAGGTGCAATGGTGAGTCTCATACCTCAAACTATCCAATAGGAGAGATGCTGTCTTTTATAGCTAGGCCTTGGGTAATGATTAAGATCCTGGGTCTCCTTTTTTGTACAAAGTCATAGGAAATTACCACTTTCTTGCATACTATATAAATCCCTTGCTGGGCATGGTGGCTCATGCCTCCCATAGTGGCTCAGCACTTTGGGAGGCTGAGGCGGGTGGATCACCTGAGGTCAGGAGTTTGACACAACTCTGACCAACATGGTGAAACCCCATCTCTACTAAATACAAAAAATTAGCCAGGCATGGTGGCACATGCCTGTAATCCCAGCTACTTGGGAGGCTGAGGCCGAAGAATCACTTGAACCTGGGAGGCGGAGGCTGCATTGAGCCAAGATTGTGCCATTGCGCTCCAACCTGGGCAACAAGAGCAAAGCTCGGACTAAAAAAAAAAAACAAAAACAAAAACAAAAAAAAACACATTAGATTTAAAAAATAAATCTCTTGTGGTACAGAGAGTATCATTTCAGCATTCAGCACACAGATGAGATTGTGGTTCTCATGTGCACACCCCACCAATTGTTAGGCTTGTCACTCTCACTCATAGACAGAGCCCACTGGTAAGGCCCTGAATTTCACACACACACAGTCAGCAGTTGAAATTGTGACTATCGAAGATGGCCGAATAGGAACAGCTCCAGTCTCCAACTCCCAGCGCGAGCGACACAGAAGACCGGTGATTTCTGCATTTTCAACTGAGGTACTGGGTTCATCTCACTGGGGAGTGCCGGACGATCGGTGCTGGTCAGCTGCTGCAGCCCGACCAGCGAGAGCTGAAGCAGGGCGAGGCATCGCCTCACCTGGGAAGCGCAAGGGGGAAGGGAATCCCTTTTCCTAGCCAGGGGAACTGAGACACACAAAACCTGGAAAATCGGGTAACTCCCACCCCAATACTGCGCTTTAAGCAAACAGGCACACCAGGAAATCATATCCTACACCTGGCCGGGAGGGTCCCACGCCCACGGAGCCTCCCTCATTGCTAGCACAGCAGTCTGTGATCTACCGGCAAGGCAGCAGCGAGGCTGGGGGAGGGGTGCCCGCCATTGCTGAGGCTTAAGTAGGTAAACAAAGCTGCTGGGAAGCTCGAACTGGGTGGAGCTCACAGCAGCTCAAGGAAACCTGCCTGTCTCTGTAGACTCCACCTCTGAGGACAGGGCACAGTAAACAATAACAAACACAGCCGAAACCTCTGCAGACGCAAATGACTCTGTCTGACAGCTTTGAAGAGAGCAGTGGATCTCCCAACACGGAGGTTGAGATCTGAGAAGGGACAGACTCCCTGCTCAAGTGGGTCCCTGACCCCTGAGTAGCCTAACTGGGAGACATCCCCCACTAGGGGCAGTCTGACACCCCACACCTCACAGGGTGGAGTACACCCCTGAGAGGAAGCTTCCAAAGCAAGAATCAGACAGGTACACTCGCTGTTCAGAAATATTCTATCTTCTGCAGCCTCTGCTGCTGATACCCAGGCAAACAGGGTCTGGAGTGGACCTCAAGCAATCTCCAACAGACCTACAGCTGAGGGTCCTGACTGTTAGAAGGAAAACTATCAAACAGGAAGGACACCTACACCAAAACCCCATCAGTACATCACCATCATCAAAGACCAGAGGCAGATAAAACCACAAAGATGGGGAAAAAGCAGGGCAGAAAAGCTGGAAATTCAAAAAATAAGAGCGCATCTCCCCCGGCAAAGGAGCGCAGCTCATCGCCAGCAACGGATCAAAGCTGGACGGAGAATGACTTTGACGAGATGAGAGAAGAAGGCTTCAGTCCATCAAATTTCTCAGAGCTAAAGGAGGAATTACGTACCCAGCGCAAAGAAACTAAAAATCTTGAAAAAAAAGTGGAAGAATTGATGGCTAGAGTAATTAATGCAGAGAAGGTCCTAAACGAAATGAAAGAGATGAAAACCATGACACGAGAAATACGTGACAAATGCACAAGCTTCAGTAACCGACTCGATCAACTGGAAGAAAGAGTATCTGCGATTGAGGATCAAATGAATGAAATGAAGCGAGAAGAGAAACCAAAAGAAAAAAGAAGAAAAAGAAATGAACAAAGCCTGCAAGAAGTATGGGATTATGTAAAAAGACCAAATCTACGTCTGATTGGGGTGCCTGAAAGTGAGGGGGAAAATGGAACCAAGTTGGAAAACACTCTACAGGATATCATCCAGGAGAACTTCCCCAACCTAGTAGGGCAGGCCAACATTCAAATTCAGGAAATATGGAGAATGCCACAAAGATACTCCTCGAGAAGAGCAACTCCGAGACACATAATTGCCAGATTCACCAAAGTTGAAATGAAGGAAACAATCTTAAGGGCAGCCAGAGAGAAAGGTCGGGTTACCCACAAAGGGAAGCCCATCAGACTAACAGTAGATCTCTCGGCAGAAACTCTCCAAGCCAGAAGAGAGTGGGGGCCAATGTTCAACATTCTTAAAGAAAAGAATTTTAAACCCAGAATTTCATATCCAGCCAAACTAAGTTTCATAAGTGAAGGAGAAATAAAATCCTTTACAGAGAAGCAAATGCTTAGAGATTTTGTCACCACTAGGCCTGCCTTACAAGAGACCCTGAAGGAAGCACTAAACATGGAAAGGAACAACCGGTACCAGCCATTGCAAAAACATGCCAAAATGTAAAGACCATCGATGCTAGGAAGAAACTGCATCAACTAACGAGCAAAATAACCAGTTAATATCATAATGGCAGCATCAAGTTCACACATAACAATCCTTAAATGTAAATGGACTAAATGCTCCAATTAAAAGACACAGACTGGCAAACTGGATAAAGAGTCAAGACCCATCAGTCTGCTGTGTTCAGGAGACCCATCTCACACGCAGAGACATACATAGGCTCAAAATAAAGGGATGGAGGAAGATTTACCAAGCAAATGGAGAACAAAAAAAAGCGGGGGTTGCAATACTAGTCTCTGATAAAACAGACTTTAAACCATCAAAGATCAAAAGAGACAAGGCCATTACATAATGGTAAAGGGATCAATTCAACAGGAAGAGCTAACTATCCTAAATATCTATGCACCCAATACAGGAGCACCCAGATTCATAAAGCAAGTCCTTAGAGACTTACAAAGAGACTTAGACTCCCATACAATAATAATGGGAGACTTCAACACTCCACTGTCAACATTAGACAAATCAACGAGACAGAAAGTTAACAAGGATATCCAGGAATTGAACTCATCTCTGCAGCAAGCAGAGCTAATAGACATCTATAGAACTCTCCACCCCAAATCAACAGAATATACATTCTTCTCAGCACCACATCGTACTTACTCCAAAATCGACCACATAATTGGAAGTAAAGCACTCCTCAGCAAATGTACAAGAACAAAAATTATAACAAACTGTCTCTCAGACCACAGTGCAATCAAACTAGAACTCAGGACTAAGAAACTCAAGCAAAACCGCTCAACTACATGGAAACTGAACAACCTGCTCCTGAATGACTACTGGGTACATAACAAAATGAAGGCAGAAATAAAGATGTTCTTTGAAACCAATGAGAACAAAGATACAACATACCAGAATCTCTGGGACACATTTAAAGCAGTGTGTAGAGGGAAATTTATAGCACTAAATGCCCACAAGAGAAAGCAGGAAAGATCTAAAATTGACACTCTAACATTGCAATTGAAAGAACTAGAGAAGCAAGAGCAAACACATTCGAAAGCTAGCAGAAGGCAAGAAATAACTAAGATCAGAGCAGAACTGAAGGAGATAGAGACACAAAAAACTCTCCAAAAAATCAATGAATCCAGGAGTTGGTTTTTTGAAAAGATCAACAAAATTGACAGACCACTAGCAAGACTAATAAAGAAGAAAAGAGAGAAGAATCAAATCGACGCAATTAAAAATGATAAAGGGGATATCACCACCGACCCCACAGAAATACAAACTACCATCAGAGAATACTATAAACACCTCTAGGCAAATAAACTGGAAAATCTAGAAGAAATGGATAATTTCCTGGACACTTACTCTCTTCCAAGACTAAACCAGGAAGAAGTTGAATCCCTGAATAGACCAATAGCAGGCTCTGAAATTGAGGCAATAATTAATAGCCTACCAACCAAAAAAAGTCCAGGACCAGATGGATTCACAGCTGAATTCTACCAGAGGTACAAGGAGGAGTTGGTACCATTCCTTCTGAAACTATTCCAATCAATAGAAAAAGAGGGAATCCTCCCTAACTCATTTTATGAGGCCAACATCATCCTGATACCAAAGCCTGGCAGAGACACAACAAAAAAAGAGAATTTTAGACCAATATCCCTGATGAACATTGATGCAAAAATCCTCAATAAAATACTGGCAAACCGGATTCAGCAACACATCAAAAAGCTTATCCACCATGATCAAGTGGGCTTCATCCCTGGGATGCAAGGGTGGTTCAACATACGCAAATCAATAAACATAATCCAGCATATAAACAGAACCAAAGACAAGAACCACATGATTATCTCAATAGATGCAGAAAAGGCTTTTGACAACATTCAACAGCCCTTCATGCTAAAAACGCTCAATAAATTAGGTATTGATGGAACGTACCTCAAAATAATAAGAGCTATTTATGACAAACCCACAGCCAATATCATACTGAATGGGCAAAAACTGGAAAAATTCCCTTTGAAAACTGGCACAAGACAGGGATGCCCTCTCTCACCACTCCTATTCAACATAGTGTTGGAATTTCTGGCTAGGGCAATTAGGCAAGAGAAAGAAATCAAGGGTATTCAGTTAGGAAAAGAAGAAATCAAATTGTCCCTGTTTGCAGATGACATGATTGTATATTTAGAAAACCCCATTGTCTCAGCCCAAAATCTCCTTAAGCTGATAAGCAACTTCAGCAAAGTCTCAGGATACAAAATTAATGTGCAAAAATCACAAGCATTCTTATACACCAGTAACAGACAAACAGAGAGCCAAATCAGGAATGAACTTCCATTCACAATTGCTTCAAAGAGAATAAAATACCTAGGAATCCAACTTACAAGGGATGTAAAGGACCTCTTCAAGGAGAACTACAAACCACTGCTCAGTGAAATAAAAGAGGACACAAACAAATGGAAGAACATACCATGCTCATGGATAGGAAGAATCAATATCGTGAAAATGGCCATACTGCCCAAGGTAATTTATAGATTCAATGCCATCCCCATCAAGCAACCAATGAGTTTCTTCACAGAATTGGAAAAAACTGCTTTAAAGTTCATATGGAACCAAAAAAGAGCCCGCATCTCCAAGACAATCCTAAGTCAAAAGAACAAAGCTGGAGGCATCACGCTACCTGACTTCAAACTATACTACAAGGCTACAGTAACCAAAACAGCATGGTACTGGTACCAAAACAGAGATATAGACCAATGGAACAGAACAGAGTCCTCAGAAATAATACCACACATCTACAGTCATCTGATCTTTGACAAACCTGAGAGAAACAAGAAATGGGGAAAGGATTCCCTATTTAATAAATGGTGCTGGGAAAATTGGCTAGCCATAAGTAGAAAGCTGAAACTGGATCCTTTCCTTACTCCTTATACGAAAATTAATTCAAGATGGATTAGAGACTTAAATGTTAGACCTAATACCATAAAAATCCTAGAGGAAAACCTAGGTAGTACCATTCAGGACATAGGCATGGGCAAAGACTTCATGTCTAAAACACCAAAAGCAATGGCAGCAAAAGCCAAAATTGACAAATGGGATCTCATTAAACTAAAGAGCTTCTGCACAGCAAAATTAACTACCATCAGAGTGAACAGGCAACCTACAGAATGGGAGAAAATTTTTGCAATCTACTCATCTGACAAAGGGCTAATATCCAGAACCTACAAAGAACTCAAACAAATTTACAAGAAAAAAACAAACAACCCCATCAAAAAGTGGGCAAAGGATATGAACAGACATTTCTCAAAAGAAGACATTCATACAGCCAACAGACACATGAAAAAATGCTCATCATCACTGGCCATCAGAGAAATGCAAATCAAAACCACAATGAGATACCATCTAACACCAGTTAGAATGGCGATCATTAAAAAGTCAGGAAATAACAGATGCTGGAGAGGCTGTGGAGAAATAGGAACACTTTTACACTGTTGGTGGGATTGTAAACTAGTTCAACCATTATGGAAAACTGTATGGCGATTCCTCAAGGATCTAGAACTAGATGTACCATATGACCCAGCCATCCCATTACTGGGTATATACCCAAAGGATTCTAAATCATGCTGCTATAAAGACACATGCACACGTATGTTTATTGCAGCACTATTCACAATAGCAAAGACTTGGAATCAACCCAAATGTCCATCAGTGACAGATTGGATTAAGAAAATGTGGCACATATACACCATGGAATACTATGCAGCCATCAAAAAGGATGAGTTTGTGTCCTTTGTAGGGACATGGATGCAGCTGGAAACCATCATTCTTAGCAAACTATCACAAGAACAGAAAACCAAACACCGCATGTTCTCACTCATAGGTGGGAACTGAACAATGAGATCACTTGGACTCAGGAAGGGGAACATCACACACTGGGGCCTATCATGGGGAGGGGGGAGGGGGGAGGGGGGAGGGATTGCATTGGGAGTTATACCTGATGTAAATGACGAGTTGATGGGTGCAGCACAGCAACATGGCACAAGTATACATATGTAACAAACCTGCACGTTATACACATGTACCCTACAACTTAAAGTATAATAATAAAAAAAAAAAAAAAAAAAAAAAGAAATTGTGACTATCATGTGAACATCCAGCCAGAGTTGGAATGATGACTTATTTCTAAACCCAGTTCATTGGCAGATGAGAATTCTGTGTGACCCCATGAAAATTCTCCTTGGGCTTAGTGCCAGAGTAAACAGAGTTTACAGGAGGAATGAAAGCTCTCAGGCTCCCATCCAGTTTATTGGTGAGATTGTCACTACCATACTTAGACCCAACATAGGAAATGTGGTGACTCTCATACCTAGAACTGGGACCTGTGCAGGATTGTTAATTCATTACTGGACCTTCCTGTGGGTGTGATTGTTACATATGCCTACGTTCAGCACCCATGTGATTTGATTTTGCTGCCTGGTCTCAGTCCAAAGGTAAGATTGTGATTTATCACTGAATCCAGCAGCTCGGTGATTTGGCTCTCCTCTTTTTTTTTTTTTTTTGCGGGGGGGAATCCCACAAATTTTGGGTATTGCCAATTATTTCTGAATCCTGCACTCATGTTATGTGACTCTCCCACGTGTGCCTTACATGTTGTGCCATATTGTGGCTCAATATATCACATTAGACATGGTTAAATATTATTGGGTTCAACACCTGGGTGATGGATGTAACTTTTTTTCTGGGCCTTCCTACAGGGGACCTTGTGACATAACTCAATGCCCATCACCATGGAAATGTTACTCTCTTCTCCTGCCTGATCTCTGCTCACAGAGAAATTGTGACACATCACTGACCTCACATCTAGATGATGCAACTTTCTTCTTTTTTTCAGGCTCCACATATTTGGGTATTGTGATGTATTGCTGAACTCAACACCTAAGGGATGGGAGTCTTCTACCTAGGCCCTTCCTACAAGGGGCATTGTGACATGTCTCTGCATTCCTCATCCAGGAGATGTGACTCTTCTCTTCTGCCTACACCTGCCTATACAGAAAGTTGCGGCGTATTGCTGTGGTCAGCAACCAGATGATGTGTTTCTTCTGCCTGGGTCTTTATTACAGGAAAGATGGTTGACACATTACTGGGCCCAGCATCCAGAGGATGTGACTCTCTTCTTCTGTTGGTCCCTGCTTACAGGGAAATTGTAGCATATTGCTACACCCAGCTCCTAGCTTATGTGACTCTTCTTTTAGGTTTTTGCCTTCAGGGGATATTGTGACATATTGCTGGACCCTGCACTGACAATTTGTGACACTTCTGCCTGTGATTTGCCCACTTGGGCCATTGTGACATATTGCTGGGTTTAACACTCAGGTGATGTAACTTTTATGCCTGGGCTTTGCCTACAGGAGGCATTTTGAAATGTCTTTGTGGCTAGGCACGGTGGCTCATGTCTGTAATCCCAGCACTTTGGGAGGCCAAGGTGGGCAGATCACAAAGTCAGGAGTTTGAGACCAGCCTGGTCAATATGGTGAAAACCTGTCTCTAGTAAAAACAAACAAACAAACAAACAAACAAACAAACAACCAAAAATCAGCCAGGTGTGGTAATGGGTGCCTGTAGTCCCAGCTACTCAAGAGGCTGAGGCAGGAGAATCGCTTGAGCCCAGGAGGTGGAGATTACAGTGAGCCGAGATCATGGCACTGCACTCCATCCTGGACAACAGAGTGAGACTCCATTTCCAAAAAAAATAAAAAATAAAAATAAAAAAAATGTCTTTGCACCAATCCCACAGGTGATGTGACTCTCTTGTGTTACCTGGTCTCTGTTCCCAGGAAGTATTGTGACCTTTCACAGCATATAGCTATTTTTTTTTTTTTAATTTCTTAGTTTCTTCTTGCAGGAAAGATTGTGAAATATTACTGAACTAAGCACCAAAGGGATATGTTTTTTTTTCTTGGACTTGCCCATGTAAAACATTGTGACATATTGCTGAGCCCTAAACCTAGATGGTGTGAGTTTTCTGCCCGTCAGCTATTTTATGTGACTCTCCTCTCTCATCTTCACTTTGTCCATGGTTAGATTATAATATATCTTTGGGCCTGGGTCACACTAACAGAAGCGAGAGTGACTTATTGCTGGGCCCAGCACACAGGGGATGTGATTCTTCTTCTTGGTTCCTGCCCAAATCGTCATTGTGACATATCTCTGGGTCAGTCGCCTAAATGATAGGACTCTTTTTATCTTTCTGGACCTGTCCACAGTAGGAAACGTTACATATCGCTGGGCCCAGCACCTATCTGATATGACTCTCCTCTCATGCCAAGGCCTTGCCTACAGTAGTGATTGTGCCATATAGCTGGGTCCAGCTCCTATGTTATCTGACTCCTGTTTTCTTCCTGAGTCCTACAAAAAGATAGCATTATAAAATATTTCTGGGTCTTTTACCTAGGTGATGTGACTTTTCTTCCCGGCTTGTCCTCTCAGAGGGAATTGTGACATGTTGCTGAATACAGCATTTAGGTGATGCGAAGCTTCCTCTACAGCTTGGACTCTTACCAAAAAGGGATTGTGATATATCACTGGGCACAGCACCTACATAATGGAACTCTTTTCTCTTGTCTGTGCCCTGCAAACATTTTGCATTGTGACATATAGCTGGGTCTGCCACCCAGGTAACATGAGTCTTCCACATAAGCCCTGGCCACAAGAGTGTTATGAAATAACTTTTTATTTATTGCCTAGGTAGTGATGTGACTCTTCCTCAGCCTGTACCTTGCCACAAGGGAATTGTGATGTATCACTGGGCCCAGCACCTAGATGATGTAACTCATCTTTTGGCTGAACCTTTCATATTTTACATATTGTTACATATCACTGCATCTGACATTAGGGGATGAGAGACCTCTGCCTGGGCCCTCCCCACAGACGGCCTTGTGACCTATTTTGGCATCCATCACCTAAGAAATGTGACTCTCCTCACCTACATGCACCGTGCACAAATAAAAGATTGTGACATATCACTGGGATCAGCCACCCAGTGTGTGTCTATCCTCTCAGGGTGTTTCTTAAAGAGACCATTGTAACGTATCACTGGGACCAGCACCCAGGTGATGTGACTTGTGGCCTGTGCCCATCTCGTCTTTTTTTTTTTTTTTTTAAGGCAGAGTCTCACTCTGTTGCCCAGGTTAGAGTGCAGTGATGTGATCTTGGCTCACTGCAACCTCCGCCTCCTGGGTTCAAGCAGTTCTTCTGCCTTAGCCTCCCAAGGAGCTGGGATTACAGTCATGCATTACCACATTGGTCTAATATTTGTATTTTTAGTAGAGGCGGGGTTTTACCATGATGGTCAGGCTGGTTTCTAACTCCTGACCTCAGGTGATCTACTTGCCTTGGCCTCCCAAAGTGCTGGGATTACTGGCATGAGCCACTGTACCCAGTCTACCTGTGGCCATTTTATAGGATTAGATTTTAATCCATCCCCTGCCAAGAACCTAAGTGATGTGATATGACTCTCCTGTCTGGTCCTTGCCTTCAAAAGATTGTGACATACCTTTAGACAAGACCCAGGTGATGTCACTATTCTGTTCACTTCCTACCCACCAATGTCATTGGGACATATATCTTGCTTCAACTTGCAATTGCTATGATGATTCTTATACCTTGAACTAGGCAATAAAAGAGTTCTACTCTCTCCTAGCTAGGCTTAGGAAAACAAAAATAATCCTTAGTCTCTTCTTTTTGACAAGGTCATAGAGAATTACCACTCTCTCAAATATTGTATAAAGCCCTCGGGTGGCACATAAGAGTGTCATCAAGGGATAAAAACACTGATGATATTGTGTTTCTTTTCTTTTTTGGAGATGGAGTCTCACTTTGTCACCCAGGCTAAAGTGCAGTGGCATGATCTCAGCTCACTATAACCTCTGTCTCCTGAGTTCAAGCGATTCTCCTGCCTCAGCTTCCCGAGTAACTGAGACTACAGGTGCATGCCACCAAGCCCAGCTAATTTTTGTATTTTTAGTAGAGATGGGTTTTCACCATGTTGGCCAAGCTGGTCTTGAACTCCTGACCTCAGGTGATCCGCCCGCCTTGGCCTCCCAAAGTGCTGGGATTACAGGCGTGAGCCACTGCTCCCAGCCCAAGATTGTGTTTCTTAAAAGAATATCCTGGCCAGGCACGGTGGCTCAAGTCCACAGTTGGAATTGTGACTGTGATATGCAGACATCCAGCCAGGAATGGCTCATTTCTAAAGCTACAAATGATGACTCACTTCTAAATGTAGCTCATAGGCAGATGAGGACTCTCCTATATGGATTAGCCAATTGAAGAGATGTTGACTCTCATTTCTGGGATCAGAGCAACACGTACTTTCAAGGGTCCATACCATCACAAATGTCTTAGAGTGAATTGTGACTCACATGCATATTGCATAAAGTCTTCAGGTAATGCATTGAATGCCCTTGCATGGCCCAGCAACAGGTGACATTGTGATACGGGTTTTCACACCCAGTCAACAGTAAAATATGTCATCCTTTTAGAAAAACACAACCTACTTCTGAAGTTCTGAATCTCACCCCTGGAGGCAATGGAAAGTTGCAAAATTGACTCCCATATGTGGATCTGGTCCACAGCTGGGCTGCTGACTCAGCTCAAGATTCAGCATACCTGTGAGGCATGATTTTACTGAGAGACACAGTCTGAAGGAGAGATTGAGGCTCTTTTTCATGAATTCATCCATATTGAGATTGTGATTTGTGCACTTAGACCCAGCTTCCAAATGGTCTTGCCTCTCATACCTATAATGGGAATATGTGAGGAATTATTCATGTTATTCCTGAGCCTTTCTGCATGTGTGATTGTGACACACATCTCTGCTCAAAACCTGAGGGATTTGACTCCTGCCTGGGCCCAGCACACAGATAGGATTGGGACATATTGTTGGAACCAGTATGTAGATGATGTGACCCTATACTCTCGTCTTGTTCCTGCCACAGAGGACATTGTGACATATCACTGGTCCCTGCACCCAGGTAATGTGCTTGTCCTTTCTATGCCCTGCCCACATGGGCTATTATAACATATTGCTGGGTCCAACACCCAGGTAATGTGAATCTCCTACCTATATCCTGACTACAGGGGCCATTTTTGGAAATAGATGGAAATAGAACCCATCATCTATTTGATGTTACTCTCCACTTTTTTTTTTCTTCTTGGTTTTAAGGAGTGGAGAGTTTCTTAGGCAAGAAGGAAGGGAGAAGACAGAAGGAAGAAGCTCCCCTGTACAGAGACAGAGGGAGGGGAGCTCCAAAGCCAAAAGAGAAGGCCCCCTACTCTGGACTTTTACATAGGCTTTTCCCTAGGAGACATTGTAACATATCTGGGCCAAGCACCTATATGATGTTACTCTTTGCTCCTGCCTGGGCCCTGACCACAGAAGGGGGAGTGACTAATCCCTAGGCACAACACACAGGTGATGTAATATTTCTGCCTGTTCCCTGTCCACAGGAAACATAGTGAATGTCCTTGGCCTACTAAACAAGATGATATGACAATTTTTTGTCTCTGAGACCTGTCAACAGTGGGGATTGTGACAGATCACTTGTCTCAGCACTGACATAATTTTTTCCCCGTGCCTGGGTGCTTCCCACTGGGGTGACTGTGACATATAACTAGGTGAAGGGCCTAGGTTATGTGACTTTTCTCTTCTGCCTGAGCCTAGGTTAAAGACACATGCAGTGGAAAGCTTTTTGGGGCCTGGCTCCTAATTGCAAGGACAGTTACATAGGTGTCTCTGAATGCTTAGACAGCCTGGTCTTTCCTGACCCAATGCTCCCCATCCGCTTTTTCAAGCACATCTTGACCTTTCTGTTCTCTGGGGTGAAAACTCATCTTCAGGGCTGTCTGCGACAAAAGAGAAACATCGGGTTACTAAAACCTCAGGAACAGAGATTACAGATTGGGTTAAGAGTGTGCCCTTTCTTAAGGATGGTATGTATGGAAAAGCAGCAAACAGTTTCAGAAAGATACAAGAAAAATGGCCTCTAATGGGTATTTATACTTCAACTCAATTTGTTCTGTAAGTGGTAGGGAAAATGGGATAAAATACCGTATGTTCAAGTATTTTTGCTGCTCAGTCAGAATGAAACCCTGCAGCAGGCATGTCCGTGTTTCATGAGAGAAATAGAAGAAAAATAATTGGACATACAAGATGATCCTTTATGACAAGCCCCCCTGCCACTTGGTTCAGTGGGCATTTTTGGGTGAAGCAGAACTTCTTTCTCTCAGGTCTGAAGGTTCAGATGTGTTGGTCCTTTTTCCCACTAGTACACCTGAAAGTTCTATTGAGAACCATTTGTCCCTCCTCCTTACCCATCTAGTCCTACTCTACACCCACCAGTCCCTGAAGAACTTAGCCCTGTGAGTACTACTTGTAGTGGGGCTGCCTATCAACTTCCAAGGGGAAATCTTTGATCACTTACAGAGGTTGCAAATGGGGAAGAAGGCCTGTGAGAGGATGTGTCCCCTTTTCTCTGTCTGGTTTAGCTCTATAATAAGAGAAGTTTGGTCATTTCTCTGAAGATCCAGGAAAATTCATGGGTGAACTTGAGAAGTTAACTCTGACCTACAGTTTAACATGGCAGGATCTGTATATTTTGTTGTCTCTGTGTTGTACAGTGGAAGAAAAACAATGCATTTTGGGGACGGCTAGGACTCATGCAGGTGAGGTATTGGCTCATAACCTGAACCATAATATATATCAGACAGGAGGTATAGCAGTTCCAGATAAAGATCTAGAGTGGAACTATCAAAGTGGGTGTGAGGACTTGGAAGAAGAGATCATATGGTCACTTGTTTGTTGAAACAGATGAAGAAATGTATGAAAAAACCCATTAACAATGAAAAGGTTAAGGAAGTTTCTCAGGGCAAAGATGACAATCCAACTTTGTTTTAATAGCCTTTAGTTGAGGCAATCGGGAAATATACTAACACTGGTCTTGCCTCAAGGAAAAGATAAACCCTTCTGAGAGTACATTTTATAACCAAGTCTGCCCCTAATATCTATAGAAAACTACTAAAAGCAGCTATGGGTTCCCAAAGTTCTCTGGAACAGCTTTGGATATGGCATTTTTAGTTTTTAATAACAGGGACAAAGCAGAGGAAGCAGAAGAGGAAGAAGAACCTCCCACAAGTTGCAGCTCTTGGTTGCAACCTTAAGCTAACCTCCCAAATGGGGTTGCCCTCCTGGGTCTTGGCTTGAACAAGGGAAGCTGAAAAGTGGGAAGCCCAAACTTGGGCGTCGGAGTCACTGTGCCTTGGGCATAAATCAGGGTGTGCACTGTAAGAAAACTGACCATTGGAAGAGGGTTTGTCCAGTGTTCTGAAGAGAGCCATCAGCACCTGAACTAATGATGGGTAAAACAGCCAGGCAAGTACCCAAGAGTGACGGGACCTGAGACCTTCCACCACTGTTTCCATCAGACAACTAGCCATATATCTGGAAAAGCCTTGGTAACCTTTGCCATGGCAGGTAAGAATATGAAGTTTCACCAGGTGTGGTGGCTCACACCTGTAATCCTAGCACTTTGGGAGGCCGAGGTGGGTGGATGACTTGAGGTCAGGAGTTCATGACTACCTGGTCAACATGGTGAAACCCTATCTCTACTAAAAATACAAAAAATTATCCAGAAATTGCTTGAACCTGAGAGGTGGAGGTTGCAGTGAGCTGAGATCATGCCACTGCACTCCATTCTGGGAAACAGAGACTCCGTCTCAGAAAAAAAAAAAAAAAAAAAAAAAAAAAAAAAAAAAAAAAAGGCCAGGTGCGTTGCCTCATGCCTGTAATCCCAGTACTTTGGGAGCCCGAGGTGGGCGGGTGGATCACCTGAGGTCAGGAGTTTGAGACCAGCCTGACCAACATGGAGAAACCCCCATCTCTACTATAAATACAAAATTAACTGGGCGTGGCGGCACATGCCTGTAATCCCAGCTACTCAGGAGGCTGAGGCAAGAGAATCATATGAACCCGGGAGGCGGAGGTTGCAATAAGCTGAGGTCACACCACTGCACTCCAGCCTGGGCGACAGAGTGAGACTCCATCTCAAAAAAAAGAATATTAACTTTCTTCTGGACTGCTTACTCTGTTTTGACCCATTATAATGGGTCTCTGTCACCCCAAAACTGTATGGTCACGGGGATAGATTGACAAGCCCATAGATGCCATTTTACCTAATCTCTAAGCTGTTTTTCAGTGACTGGTTTTCTTATATAACTTTCTTATCATGCCTGGATGCCTCAGGGAAATTGTAGCAACTTCTCTTTTGGTAGATAAAGCCAATAAACTGGCTTTAGAACAACACCGTGAGGTTTAAGCCCACACCAAGTACAAGGAGTTCTATAAGCTAAAAGACACCAGTGGATGACCGGGAATTCTTATTGAAATAGCAGGCATTTTGCTAGACACTCCAATAAACCTGATATGAGATGCTAATCAATAAATAGTTAAACATTTGCATGACTCTACTCATTTGGGAATAAATTCCCTGTTTAAATTAATATCTTGGCTTTTTATAGAAAAAGAATTACTTAAAAGAGTAGACCAGGTCACTCGGGCCTGTGAACTATATGCCTGGAACAACCCAAATGACCAATGTTTACCTCCTCCTTTAGTAAGACCTGTTCAGCATAGAGGAATGTACCCTGGTGAAGATTGGCAAATAGACTATAACAGATGCCCCCATGTAAAGGGTTTAAATATTTCTTAGGCATTCATTGACACCTTTACTGTTTGGATTGAGGCTTTTCCTATGCAGTCTGAAAAGGCAATTGAGATTTCTAAACTACTAAAAGAAATAATTCTGGTGGGTGTGGTGGCTCACACCTGTAATCCCTGCACATTGGGAGGCCAAGGCAGGTAGATCACCTGAGGTCAGGAGTTCGAGACCAGCCTGGCTAACATGGTGAAACCCCGTCTCTACTAAAAATACAAAAATTAGCTGGGTGTGGTGGTGTGCACCTGTAGTCCCAGCTACTCTGGAGGCTGAGGCATGAGAATCACTTGAACCTTGGAGGCAGAGGTTGCAGTGAACCGAGATTGTGCCATTGCACTCTAGGCTGGGCAACAAGAGTGAAACTCTATCTCAAAAAAAAAAAAAAAAAAAGAGTCTCGTGAAATATAGTAATTAAGAAAATTAATTCTTTATCGCAAACCCTTGCCACAGAGCACATCTCCTCATATGTAGAAACACTATAACTATGGTAAATGTGTTCCTCAATAGTAAATTAATTAGTTATTAAAATCATTCAAAATTGTTTTTTATTTAATTTTTCAGAACAATGCTTATGTTTCATATAGCTAATTCCTTTAAGTCCTTAACAAAAACTGGGCCGGATGCGGTGGCTCTTGCCTGTAATCCCAGCACTTTGGGAGGCCGAGGCGGGCGGATCATGAGGTCAGGCGATCGAGACCATCCTGACTAACACGGTGAAACCCTATCTATACTAAGCAAAAAAAAAAAAAAAAAAAAAAAGTACAAAAAATTAGCCGGGCATGGTGGCAGGCACCTGTAGTCCCAGCTACTCGAGAGGCTGAGGCAGGAGAATGGCGTGAACCTGGGAGGCGGAGCTTGCAGTGAGAAGAGATTGCGCCACTGCACTCCAGCCTAGGCGCCAGGGTGAGATTCCGTCTCAAAAAAAAAAAAAAAAAAAAAAAAAAAAGTCTTTAATAACCAAGCTCACAGCAGCTCAATACAGAAGTTAAAAATAAATCCGTCTTGTAACGTTTCCTTTTGGTTTTTCTGTCAGCCTTTTTATTTAAAATAATTTAAAAAAGTAACCAACGGGCTGGGCGTGGTGGCTTAAGCCTGTAATCCAAGCACTTTGGGAGGCCGAGGTGGGCGGATCACGAAGTCAAGAGATGGAGACCATCCTGGCCAATGTGGTGCAACCCTGTCTCTACTAAAAATACAAAAAATTAGCCAGATGTGCTGGCATTCACCTGTAGTCCCAGCTACTCAGGGGGCTGAGGCAGGGGAATTGCTTGAACCCGGGAGGTGGAGGTTGCAGTGAGCCAAGATCAGGCCACTGCACTCCAGTCTGGCGACAGAGCGAGACTCCATCTCACGAAAAAAAAAAGAGAAAAATAACAAATTCCTGTCCACATCCATTCCTATCTGGCCTGGGACAATTAATTGGCTTTAAGTCTTTTGACTGTTAAGGCCCTCAGCCATAGGGAATCCTGCCACGGGAAAACTGACACTGTAGAATTATATGACTTCTCCTGTGACAAAACCTTTTCTCTCCCAAATACCAGTATATGGTGCAATACAAAAATCGGAGGAAAAATGGATTTGTCTACTGTTAACAAGTCTATAACAATTTAGACACCGAGGACCAGACATTTCTTGCATTGAATTTATACGCTCCTCAGGATGCTATACCTATGGAGATAAATTGGCTGGAAAAAAGTTAAACTTATTAAATTCTAATTTAACGCTGGTCCCACAATTCTCAAGTAAGATTTATCACAAGGTCCAAATAACCCTTTATAAGGAGGATAAACACATTGTGAGTCTGATCAAAAAGTATGATGATGCATGCAGTGGTTTTTGGGCTGGTTAGTACACAGAGGCTGTTTACTGCCCTCTGACTCTACGTATAACGTTTTGGGTGCCTAATCCTTGCTATCTTTTTATATATTTTTTGAAGATGTTATGCTGGATGCAGCAGAAGGAAAGGCACAATTAAAGACCTGCATCACGATAGCTCAGAAAATAGATTTTATCCAAGATTTTTTATTTTAGACTAAACCTAGGCCTGACCCCATCTCACCTTTAAACAATTGACTGTTACATCAGGTCAGACTATGTCCTCATAGCATTATCCAAATTGCTAATATTTAAAACTACCACCAACCAGACTACTCTAGAAATGAGCCTTCCTAGCATTGTGGGAGCTCACCTAATGACCAGATCAGACAACTCTAGGATGAACCCTTCCTAGTACCATGGGACCTGCTGCTGTTAGCTTGCATATGCATTCTGTGGAATGCTTTTTGGCCAAGAGGAGGACTGAGGACTGACCTCTGATTTTTTATCTTGCCCAAATTTGTACCTAGGGGATATAGGGAGTCATACCCTACAAACCATAAATTCTCATCAGATGCAGTTTATTTGACCCTATATGTCATGACTTACTTTTCAGTCTAACTCTCTCATAACATTATGAGACAAGAAAAAAGTATTTAAACCCAAAATAGATTTCCTTGCCATATCTGGAAATTGCCCCACAAAGTCTCTTGTGGGAAAAACTCACATTCTGTAGAGAATCTCCTTCCCCCTTTGTTTTCCTTTCTTCCTGTGCAGATCCAGGAGATAGTCAACTAAGAGCCAACCACCCTTTTAGGTCTGATAAGAAACATTTTCCAACCTGTTCTGTCTCTGAAGTCAGCTATCTGAGAGATTTCTCTGCACAGTAAAACTTGGTCTCCATAATTCTTTACCTTAACCTAAAAATTCCCTTTTGTTGATCCCAAGTCTTCAGATAAATTCCACCAATTGTCAACCAGAAAATGTTTAAATTTACCGGAGAGCCCCCTGCTTGAGTTGTCCAACCATTCTGAATCAAACCAATGTATGTATGTATGTACGTATGTATGTATTTATTTATTTATTTTTGAGGCAGAGTGTTGGTCTGTTGCTCAGACCACTGCACCTGCCTACCAGTGCATTTTTTAAATGTATGTGATTGGCCAGGCACAGTGGCTCACGCCTGTAATGCCAGCACTTTGGGAGGCCAAGGCGGGCGGATCATGAGGTCAGGTCCTGGCTAACACGGTGAAACTCCGTCCCTACTGAAAATACAAAAAAAATTAGCCGGGCATGGTGGCATGCACCTGTAGTCCCAGCTACTTGGGAGCCTGAGGTAGAAGAATCTCTTGAACCTGGGAGGCGGAGGTTGCAGTGAGACCAGATCATGCCACTGCACTCCAGTCTGGGCAACAGAGCAAGACTCCATCTCAAAAAAAAAAAAAATATTCGATTGATGTCTCATTCCAAAATACATAAAAGTAAGCTCTACCTCAACCACCTTGGGCACATGTTCTCAGAACCTCCTGACAGTTGTGTCATAGGCCATTGCCACGCATATATGGCTCAGAATCAATCTCTTCAATTTTTTTTTAAAACTGTCTGTGACAAACCCACAGTCAACATTAAACTGAACAGGAAAAAGTTGGAAACATTTCCTCTGAGAACTGGAACAAGACAATAGTGCCCACTTTTATCACTTCTATTCAACATAGTACTGAAAGTCCTAGCCAGAGCAACTAGAGAAAAGAAAGAAATAAAGAGCCTCCAAGTTGGTAAAGAGGTAGTCAAATTGCCACTGTTCACTGATGTTACACTTATCTAATTAGGAAACCCTAAATACTCATCAAAAAGCATCTAGATCTGATAAATAAATTCTGTAAAGTTTTAGGATACAAAATTAATGTGCACATATTAGTGGCATTGGTATACACCAATAGCAACCTAACTGATATTTAAATCAAGAACTCAGCCTCTTTTAAAGCAGCTGCAAAAAAATAGTAATAATAATTAGGATTATCCCTAAAGAAGGCCATGAAAGATCTTTACAAGAAAAACTATAAAACATTGCCGAAAGGTATCATAGATGACACAAACAAATAAAAACACATCCCATGCTTATAGAGGGGTAGGGTTAGTATTGTAAAAATGATGATATTACCAAAAGTGAGCTACAAATTCAATACAATTCCCATGAAGGTAACATCATAATTTCCTCACATAACTAAGAACATCTAAAATTCATATGAAACAAAAAAGAACCTGCATAGATAAAGTAAGACTAAGCAAAACAAAAATCAACTCAAGATGGATCAAAAACGTTAAGACCTGAAACTAGGCCGGGCGCGGTGGCTCAAGCCTGTAATCCCAGCACTTTGGGAGGCCGAGACGGGCGGATCACGAGGTCAGGAGATCGAGACCATCCTGGCTAACACAATGAAACCCCGTCTCCACTAAAAATACAAAAAAATTAGCCGGGCGTGGTGGCGGCGCCTGTAGTCCCAGCTACTCGGGAGGCTGAGGCAGGAGAATGGCGGGAACCTGGGAGGCGGAGCTTGCAGTGAGCCGAGATCGCGCCACTGCACTCCAGCCTGGGCAACAGAGCGAGACTCCGCCTCAAAAAAAAAAAAAAAAAAAAAAAGACCTGAAACTATAAAAATTGTAGAAGATAATACTGGAAAAACTCTTCTAGACATTGGCTTTGGCAAAGTGTACATGACCAAGAACCCAAAAACACATGCAACATGAAACAAAGACAGATGAGACTTAATTAACTCTCAAAAGAAGATATACAAATGGCCAAAAAACATTGATAAAAATGCTCAACATTAATGATTAATGATCAGGAAAATGCAAATCAAAACCACAATGTGATACCACCTTATTCCTGCAAAAATGACAATAATTAAAACATCAAAAAATAATACATGTTGTCATGGCTGCGGTGAAAAGGGAATACTTCTACACTGCTGGTGAGAATGTATACTAGTACAACCACTATGGAAAACAGTATGGAGATTCATTAAAAAACTAAAAGTAGAACTACCATTTGATTCAGCAATCCCACTACTGGGTATCTACACGGAGAAAAAGAAGTCATTATATGAGTAAGACACTTGCACATGCATGTTTATAGCAGCACAATTTGCAATTGCAAAAGAATGGAAGCAGCCTAATTAATGCCCATCAACTAATGAGTGGAAAAAGAAAATGTGGCATATGCCACACATATATATGTGTGTATATATACATACATATATACACACCAATGAATGCTACTCAGTCATAACTAGGAATAAAATAATAGTATTTGCAGCAACCTCGATGGAGTTGAAGACCATTATTCTAAGTGAATTAACTAAGAAATAAAAAACCAAACATTGTATGTTCTCACTTATAAGTGGGAACTAAGCTATGACAATGCAATGGCATAAGAATTATATAAATGGACTCTGGGTACTCAGTGGCAAGGGTGGGAGAGGAGTGAGGGATAAAAGACTACATATTGGGTACAGTGCACACTGCTTGGGAGATGAGTGCACCTAAATATTAGAAATCACTACAAAAGAACTTATCCATGTAACCAAACATCATCTGTACTTTAGAAACTTTGGAAATAATAAACAGAAACAAAATAACCCCAAACCCCATAAGTTTAACTTTCTGTGCTTTGGCTGTTTTTGGTTTATTTTTTATTTTTCAGAAGGGGTCTCACTCTGTCACCCAGAATAGAGTGCAATGGCTTGATCAGGGCTCATTGCAGCCTCGACCTCCTTGGTTCAGTCAATCCTCCTCCCTCAGCATCCTGAATAGCTGGTACTAAAGGTGCAGGCCACCATGCTCAGTTAACTTTTGTAATTTTTTAGATACATGTTTTTACCATGTTGCCCAGGCTGATCTCGAATTCCTGGGCTTAAGCAGTCTTCGTTTCTTGGCCTCCCAAAGTGCTGGGATTATAAGCATGAGCCATCACGAGTGACCACAATCTTTTCTCCTTTTTTGGAGACAGAGCCTCACTCTGTCACCCAGGCTGGAGTGCAGTGACCTGATCTTGACTCACTGCAACCACCGCCTGTCAGGTTCAAGCGATTCTCCTGCCTCAGCCTCCGAGTAGCTGGGACTACAGGTGCACGCCACCATGCCCAGCTAATTTTTGTATTTATTAGTGGAGATGGGGTTTCACCATCTTGGCCAGGCTGGTCTCGAACTCCTGACCTCGTGATCCACCCACCTCGGCCTCCCAAAATGTTGGGAATACAGGCGTGAGCCACTGCACCCAGCCCACAATTTTTTTAAAACATGATATAGAAAAGTTAACTATATTTAGATCTGTTACTTAACAGAAAATTTGAATAAACATTAAAAAACAAAATATTTTTTATCTACAAATATTGATACAAAACAGTTCAAAATTACTTTCTAGGGATTTCATTAAAAATTGGTTTGTTAAGGGTTAATGTAATTTATATATATAAAACATATTTCTAGGTGTAAGAAAACCGATTTTTCGTAGAGAGTGTATAAACAAAGGTCAGGTGCAGTGGCTCACATCTGTAATCCCAACATTTTGGGAGGCCAGGGCAGACGGATCATTTCGAGTTTAGGAGTTCCAGACCAACCTGAGCAACAAGGCAAATTCCATTCTCTACTTAAAATACGGAAATAAACCGGGCCTGATGGCTTACGCCTGTAGTCCCAGCTACTTCAGAGGCTGAGGCTGGAGATTCGCTTGAACCTGGGAGGCGGAGGTTGCAGTGAGTCAAGTTTGCGCCACCGCACTTCAGCCTGGGTGAAAGAACAAGCCTCTCTCCCGGAAATAAAAAAAGAGAGTGTATAAACCAAAGCAAAATATGTTTTTGATGAAGAAAGTTAGAAACATTTTGTCGCCGGGCGCGGTGGCTCAAGCCTGTAATCCCGGCACTTTGGGAGGCCGAGACGGGCGGATCACGAGGTCAGGAGATCGAGACCATCCTGGCTAACACAATGAAACCCCGTCTCCACTAAAAATACAAAAAAATTAGCCGGGCGTGGTGGCGGCGCCTGTAGTCCCAGCTACTCGGGAGGCTGAGGCAGGAGAATGGCGGGAACCCAGGAGGCGGAGCTTGCAGTGAGCCGAGATCGCGCCACTGCACTCCAGCCTGGGCGACAGAGCGAGACTCCGCCTCAAAAAAAAAAAAAAAAAAAAAAAAAAAAAAAAGAAACATTTTGTCTACTTTGAAATTACTTAAAGGTTGTTTCAAATTGAAAACATAAAAATAATGTAAATTAAAATAAAATATAAAAACTTAAAAAATGGCCGGGCACGATGGCTCACGCCTGTAATCCCAGTAATTTGGGAGGCTGAGAAGGGTGGATTACCTGAGGCCAAGAGTTCGTGACCAGCTTGGCAACACAGTGAAACCCCGTCTCTACTAAAAATACAAAAAATTAGCCGAGTTTGGTGATGCATGCCTGTAATCCCAGCTACTCGGGAGCTGAGGCAGGAGAATCGCTTGAACTCAGGAGGCAGAGGTTGCAGTGAGCCGAGATGGCGCCACTGCACTCCAGCTTGGGCGACAGAGCTAGACTTTGTCTAGACAAAAAATAATAAATAAAAAATGATAAGAGATCATAAAATATGTATAAAAATCTAGAATGGTCAAAAAGACAAATTCGATGGACTTTATTTTTGTTATTATTATTATTATTATTATTTTTGAGACAAAGTTTCGCTGTGTCGCCCAGGCTAGGGTGCGGTGGCAAGATCTTGACTCACTGCAACCTCAGCCCCCAGGGTTCAAGGAATTCTGCTGCCTCAGCCTCCTGAGAAGCTGGGATTACAGGCACGCGCCACCATACCCAGCTAATTTTTTTTTACTTTTATTTTTTTGAGACAGAATTTCACTCTTGTCCAGGCTGGAGTGTAATAACGCGATCTACACTCACTGCGGCCACCACCTCCTGGGTTCAAGCAGTTCTCCTGCCTCAGCCTCCCGAGAAGCTGGGATTACAGGCACATGCCACTACGCGTAGCTAACTTTGTATTTTTAGTGGAGATGAGGTTTCACTATGTTAGTCAGACTGGTCTTGAACTCCTGACCTCAGGTGGTCCGCCCGCCTGGGCCATCGAAAGTGCTGGGATTACAGGCGTGAGTCACCGCGCCCAGCTGATGGGTTTACTTATAACGGTTTATTAAATTAGCTTTTGTACTGATAATACATTATTACTAAAGTAAAAGTTGATTTTCTCTTGAACAAAAATTTTATGTATTATTAATATACATAAAATATGTTTGTTCACATTTTGAATACGTTGAAAAAGAGAGAGAGCAAAACGGATATAGAATTTTCGCATGCTCTAGGGTGGGCCTGGCTCAGCTCAGGGAGGAAACCCTGCCTGATAAGGCTGCAGCTTAAGCTGTCACTCTTCAGTCCAGCGTGTGATCACATCTTCTATCACTCAGGGTCTGACTAGGCGGGGCCTTAAACGTTATCCAATCAGGGACGTTGGGCTGGGAACTGTCCAATCAGGCACACAGCTGGAGCGGACAGGGCGGCTTCCGGGATATGGCGGGGCCTTTGTCTCTTGCTGCCGCTGGAGCTGCAGGTCTGTCTTCACTGATCTGTATCCCCTGCTCCTAGAGGCACCGCGTTTGTGGCGCTGTTACCAGCAGGTATTGGAGATCCACAGCTAAGATGCCGGGACCCCCTAGAGGCCTAGAAATGGTAAGAATTCCAGTCCGACATCCCGAGAGAGGGGAGGGGGCTGGTTGGAACTGGTGGGAAGCGGTTGTGGCGGGACGCAGGCCTCCCTGCAGTCAGCTCCACAATCTGTGTCCGGAGTTCTCCTTTCCCAGCTCGGCCTCAGTCCCCTGCAGAAATAAGATGGCGGCTACGCTGACAGCCAAATCCCCAGGCGTCCTGTCTCTTCCCTGCGCAGTGACCCGCAGTCCCGCGTCTCTCCCAAATTGTGCAGGGACCCAGGGATGGTCGTCAGGGGAGAATCCTGACTCGGGTTGCGTGTTCATGAACGGGAAGAGCTTTGGTCTGTGGGGTTCCCAGGCCCTCTTTTTTCCCATTAAAAATTTATGGGCGTCACTGCAAAAATACTAAGTAATTTAATAAAAGAATAATTGAAAAAATTGTACAGCACCCAGCTGTGGTTTGTAATTTGTGGTCCATGGAAGGGGCTTGAAGAAAAGATTGATATAAGGTTCATGATAAAGAAAACCAAATTCAGTAATTGGCTAGGTACAATTATCTAGCTTTTTTTTTTTTTTTTTTGGAGACAGTCTCACTCTTTTGCCCAGGCTGGAGTGCAGTGGTGTGATCTCGACTCACCGCAACCTCTGCCTCTTGGGTTCAAGCGATTCTCCTGCCTCAGCCTCCCTAGTAGCTGGGATTACAGGCGCCCGCCACCATAATTTTTTTATTTTTAGTAGAGACGGGGTTTCACCATGTTGGCCAGGCTGGTCTCCAACTCCTCACCTCAGGTGATCCACCCACCTCGGCCTCCGAAAGTGCTAGGATTACAGGAGTGAGCCGCCGTGCCCAGCCTATTTTCTTGATTTTTACATTCAAGGTAGAAATAGCCTGGTAATGTAATCAGAGCTCAATTGGCAGCTTATTCTTGGTTAAGCCTGAATTTTGTTTCCGCTAATGTAGTAATATACCAAAAAAATGCTCTTGAGTTTAGATTTTTATTTTTAGAAGTAGAAATCCGGGGACTAGAGCCACCTCAATCTAATTGTCTGCCACTTAATTATTTTCACATTCCATAGGGGACTGATTTTTTTCTGAAATTTTCACATGTGTCCCAAGCAGGGCTTCAAGTTCACCCCTCATCCCCTATTCCTCCAGCCTAACTCTGGCTTGCAGGAAAATACTAAATTTCCCGTTTCGTCTGATATTCCCAAATGCCAGTTTCCCCTCCCTAATTCACTTCATCATATATTTGTCCTTTAGTGTACGTTTTGATACCTATTTTAATTTTTTTTTTTTTTTAATTTTTGAGACAGAGGCTTGCTCTGTCGCCTCAGATGGAGTGCAGTGGTGCGATCTAGGCTGTCTGCAACCTCTGCCTTATGGGATCAAACGATTCTCTTGTCTCAGTCTCCCAAGTAGCTGGAATTACAGGCGCCCGCCCCTATACCTGGCTAATTTTTGTATTTTTGGTAGAGACCGGGCTTCACTGTATCGGCCAGGATGGTTTCAAACTCCTAGCCTCAAGCCATACGCCTGCCTCGGCCTCCCAAAGAGCTGGTATTACAGACGTGAGCCACCTCGCCTGGTCAATTAATCATTTTTTGACAGCATTTGATGGCACATTTAAAAAGATTTGTTTTCTTTTTGTAAATATTTCCTATGAGAAGAAAGCAAAGAATAATCTCTTGACACTGTATTGTAAAATATCTCTGTGTGTTTTTTTCTTCTATTTTCCCTAGACACAGATATCTTATCAGAATGTTTTTGGGTCAAGTTTTCCTTTTGGAAACTATAGTGTGATGTGTCTTCAGTCACCGTTCGGTTTTCTTGGACCTGGGTTTCAGAACTGTATTGGGATAAACTAAGATACCCACCGTGGCTGTGTCTGCTAGAGTGTCTAGTAAATATCAGCTTTGGGTCATATTCTCTCATAGGAAAATCTGAGGTATTGAGTGTAGCTTCCCAAGTGTGCAGGTGGATGCCCTGAGTCTAAGAGGCATTTCCTGGTGCACTTTTTTTTTTTTTTAAAGCTAATTTTTTGAGACATTAATATTGTCTTCACCCAACCCGGCTTTCGTTTCTTAAAGACACATTGCTGGTCAGCCAATCAGATACTAGTATTGAGGAGAAAACAAGTAATTTCTAACTCCTGGTTTCCTTTAGAGGGCAGAAAAATAGTAAAAAAAATTCTAGAAACAAAACAAAACCAAACCAGGGCCAGGCACAGTGGCTCACGCCTGTAATCCTGGCACTTTGGGAGGCCAAGGAGGGTGGATCATGAAGTCAGGAGTTCAAGACCAGCTGGCCAACATGGTGAAACCCCATCTCTACTAAAAATATAAAAAAATAAAATAAAATAAAATACATAGCTGGGTGTAGTGGTACACGGCTGTAATCGCAGCTACTCAGGAGGCTAAGGCAGGAGAATCACTTGAACCTTGGAGGTGGAGGTTGCAGTGAGCGGATATCACGCCACTGCACTCCAGCCTGGGCAACAGAGTGAGACCCCTTCTCAAAAACAAAAACAAACCCCAAAAAACTGACCCCAGTGAGATGGTGCAAAAACTTGAGGAATAAAATGCGTCTGAGGCACTCAATGGAGCATAGTTCAGAGTCTCCTGAGAGGGGGTTATTGAGCACTTCAGTGAGTAGGATGGGGTGGGACAGTCTCTCAAGTATTTGGGTTGCCTGACTTGACACATGATTAAGACATATCTGTGTCTTGAAAAGGTTTTTTCACGTATTTTGACCGAAGGTTTGTTTTTGGTTTTTTGAGACAGAGTTTCCCTCTGTCACCCAGGCTGGAGTACAGTGGTGCCATCTCGGCCCACTGCAACCTCTAGATCTTGAGTTCAGGTGATTTTCATGCCTCAGCCTCCCAAGTAGCTGGGACTACAGGTGTGCGCCACCACACTCAGCTCGTTTCTGTAGTTTTAGTAGAGATGGAGTTTCATCATGTTAGCCAGGCTGTTCTCAAACTTCCGGCCTTAAGTGACTCCTCTGCCCGGGCCTTCCAAAGTGCTGAGACTACAGGCCTGAGCCACTGTGCCCAGCTCACCTCAGTTTTTTAACTGTATATTGCATTTTATTAGTAGAGCTTGAAAGGTAAGAAAATATTTACAAAGGGCATAAAAGAGGTGAGTTTCAAAAACATTAATATCTAATAATATATTTTATTTGTTGAAAATTTTCATTTCCTTTTTTCTTTCTCAGAGTGAGTTTAGCAAGTTTCTCGGGCATGTTTATTTTATGGCTGAGTGATTTTTTTTTTTATTTTTTTTGAGACAGAATCTCACTCTGTCGCCCAGGCTAGAGTGCAATGGTGCCTCTCGGCTCACTGCAACCTCTGCCTCCCGGGTTCAAGCGATTCTCCTGCCTCAGCCTCCTTGGTAGCTGGGATTTCAGGCACATACCACCATACTTGGCTAATTTTTGTACTTTTAGTAGAGATGGTTTCACCATGTTAGGCTGGTCTCAAACTCCTGACCTCAGGTGATCCACCCGCCTCGGCCTCCCAAAGGGCTGGGATTACAGGAATGAACCATGCTTGGCCTGTGGCTGAGTGATTTCAAACAGAATTCCATCTAGCTTTTAGACTGGTAGCTACCAAGGAAAAAAAGAAAAAAAAAAAAAATCTCTCTTCAATTTCAGCTGTAGACAATGAATACATTTCCATAAAACAATGTGGTAGATAATTGATGAGTTACATAGATTCCTGAAAACTTCAGTTCCTTTTTTTAGCCGGGTAAATTTTTGATAGTGAGTATCTTTGTTCTATATCCTGTGTTTTTTTGTGTGTTTGATTGTTTTTGAGATAAACAGTTGCACTGCAACACCCAGGCTGGAGTACAATGGTGCAATCTTAGCTCACTGCAACCTCCAGTTCCCAGGTTCAAGTGATTCTCCTGTCTCTGCCTCCTGAGTAGCTGAGACTACAGGCATGTGTCACCACACCTGGCTAGTTTTTGTATTTTCAGTAGAGATGAAGTTTCACGGTATTGGCCAGGCTAGTCTCGAACTCCTGACCTCGAGTGATCTGCCTATCTCAGCCTCCCAAATTGCTGGGATTACAGGCGTGAGCCACTGCGCCCAGCCCAATATCCTGTTATTTTGATTTTTGAGTTTAATGCTACATTTTATGTGATGCAACTTGGTACCTCCTAGAAGTGTTCCTATGTGATTAATTTTTTTTTTTTTTTTTTAAGTGGAGTTTTGATCTTATTGCCCAAGGTGGAGTGCAATGGGTGATCTCGGCTCACCTCAACCTATGCCTCCTGGGTTCAAGCAGTTCTCCTGCCTCAGCCTCTTGAGTAGCTGGGATTACAGGTGCCCACCACCATGCCTGGCTAATTTTTGTATTTTTAATAGAGACGGGGTTTCACCATGTTGGCCAGGCTGGTCTTGAACTCCTGACCTCAGGCGATCCGTCGCCTCGGCTTCCCAAAGTGCTGGGATTACAGGTGTGAGCCATCACGCTGGGCCAAGCAATCGTCTTGTACCTCGGCCTTCCAAGTAGCTGGGACTACAGGCATACAGCACCATGCCTTAGGTAATGTTTGTTTTTGTAGTTTCTTAGAGATGGGATTTTTCCATGTTGCTCAGGCTGGTGTCAAACTCCTGAGCTCAGGCAATCCACCTGTCTTGGCCTCTCAGAGTGCTGGGATTACAGGCGTGAGTCATTGTGCCTGATCATACCATATTTTCTTTATTCAGTCTACCATTGATAGACATTCAAGTTGATTCCATGTCTTTGCTACTGTGAATAGTGCTGCAGTGAACACCCTTGTGCATGTGTCTTTATGACAGAATAATTTATATTTCTTTGGGTATATACCCAATTATGAGGTTGCTTGATGAAATGGTAATTGTTTTTTTTTTTTTTTTTGAGATGGAGTCTCGCTCTGTTGCCCAGGCTGGAGTGCAGTAGCCGGATCTCAGCTCACTGCAAGCTCTGCCTCCCGGGTTTACACCATTCTTCTGTCTCAGCCTCCCGACTAGCTGGGACTACAGGTGCCCGCCACCTTGCCCAGCTAGTTTTTTTTTTTTTTGTATTTTTTTAGTAGAGACGGGGTTTCACCGTGTTAGCCAGGATGGTCTCGATCTGCTGACCTCGTGATCCGCCCATCTCGGCCTCCCAAAGTGCTGGGAATATAGGGTTGAGCCACCACAATGTACCCTTTTAACAGCAGTGTATAAGTATTCCCTTTTCTCTGCAACCTTGACATAATCTATTTTTTGGCTTAATAGCCGTTCTCACTGGCGTGAGATGGTATCTCATGGTTTTTCTTTGCATTTCTCCAATAATTATTGATAAGCATTTTATTATATGTGTGTTAGCCACATGTTTGTCTTCTTTTGAGAAGCATCTTTTTCATGTTTTTTTGTCTGCATTTTAGTGAGGTCTTTTTTTTCTTGTAAACTTGTTTAAGTTTCTTATGGATTTCTTATGGATACTAGACCTTTGTTAGAAGCATAGTTTGAAAATATTTCCTATTATTCTGTAGGTTGTCTATTTACTGTGTTGATAGTTTCCTTTGCTGTAAAGAAGTTCTTTAGTTTAATTAGGTCCAATTTGTCAATTTTTGCTTTTTTGCAGTTGCTTTTGGTATCTTCATCATGAAATCTCTACTAGATTCTATGTCTAGAATGGTATTTCCTAAGTTATCTTCCAGGGTTTTTTATAATGTTAAAATAAACATTTCAGTCTTTAATTAATCTTGAGTTGATTTTTGTATATGGTGTAATAAAGGGGTCCAGTTTCAGTCTTCTACATAATGTTAGCTAGTTATTCCACCACCATTTATTGCATAGGGAATTGTTTCCACATTTCTATTGTCACCTTTGTTGAAGATCAGATGGTTGTAGGTGTGTGACATTATTTCTGGACTGTCTATTCTGTTACATTGGTCTATGAGTTTGTTTTTGTACCAGTTCCATGTTGCTTTGTTTACTGTAGCTCTGTAGTATAGTTTGAAGACAGGTAATGTAATGCCTTCAGCTTTGCTGTTTTTGCTTATGATTACCTTGGCTATTCAGACTCTGTTTTGGTTTTATATGAATTTTACAATAGTTTTTTTTTTTTTTTTAGTAAAAATATTTTGGTCATTTGATTAGAATAGATTAAATCTGTAAATATTTTGGGGGACATTATGATCATTTTTAGGATATTGATCTTTTCTGTTTATGAGCATAAAGTTGTTTTCCATTTGTGCCTTTTCTGACTTCTTTAAGCATTGTTTTGCAATTCTTATAGAGATCTTTCACCTTCCTGGTATTTGTAGATATTTTATTCTTTTTGCAGCAGTTGTGAAGGGATTGTGTTTATGATTCATATTTGGCTTGGATGTTGTTGATTTACAGGAGCACTACTAATTTTTGTACACTTATTTTGTATCCTGAAATGATACTGAATTTGTTTTTCTGCCAAGAAAGAGCTTTTCTGCCAAGTTAAAGAGCTGTTTTGCTAAGACTAGATGGTTTTCCAGATGGATAATTATGTTGTCTGCAAATAGGGATTGTTTGACTTCCTCTCTTCCTGTTTAAATGCCTTTTATTTATTTTTTTATTTTTGTGAGATGGAGTCTCGCTCTGTCACCCAGGCTGGAGTATAGTGGCATAGTCTTGGCTCACCGCAAATTCCACCTCCCAGGTTCAAGCGATTCTCCTGCCTCAGCCTCCCGAGTAGCTGGGATTACAGGCGTCCGCCACTGTGCCTGGTTAATTTTTGTATTTTTAGTGGAGGCGAGGTTTCACCATGTTGGCCAGGCTGGTCTCGAACTTCTGACCTCGTGAGCTGCCCGCCTTGGCCTGCCAAAGTGCTGAGATTACAGGCGTGAGCCACTGTGCCTGGCCAAATTGCCAAAGTTTTGCCTAATTACTATAACCAGTACTTCCAATTTTATGTTGAGGAGTAGTGTTGAGAGAAGGCATCTTTGCCTTGTGCTGGTTTTCAAAGAGGAATGCTTTGTTTGCTTGCTTGTTTGTTTTTCTTTTTGAGATAGAGTCTCACTTTGTCTCCCAGGCTGGAGTGCAGTGGCACAATCTCGGCCCTCTGCAGCCTCAACCTTCTGGGTTCAAGTGATTCTCTTTGCTCAGCCTCTCGAGTAGCTGGGATTACAGGCACCTGCCATCATACCTGGCTAATTTTTGTATTTTTAGTGGAGATAGGGTTTTGCCATGTTAGCCAGGTTGATCTTGGAATCCTGACCTCAGGTGTTCCACCTGCCTTGGCCTCCCAAATTGCTGCAATTATAGGCATGAGCTACTGCACCTGTCCACTTGCAGGTTTTTGTCCATTCAGTATGTTTGCTGATGGTTTGTCATAGATAACTTACTATTTTAAAGTATGTACCTTCAGTGGCTAGGTTGTTGAGGGTTTTTAACATGAAAGATCTTAAATTTTATCAAAAGCTTTTTCTGCATCTATTGCGGTAATCTTGTGGTTTCTGTCTAGTTTTGTTTATGTGATGAATCACATTTATTGATTTCTGTATGTTGAACCAACCTTGCATTCCCAGAATAAATTCTACTTGATCATACTGGGTTAGCTTTTTGATATGCTGCCGGATTTGGTTTGTCAGTGTTTTGTTGAAGATTTTTGCATCAATGTTCAAAGATATTGGCCTGAATTTATTTTTGTTTTTGTTTTATCTCTGCCAGGTTTTGGTATCAGAATAATGCTGTTCTTATATAATGAGTTGGAAAGAAGTTACTTTTTCTTAATTGCTTAAAATAGTTTCTGTAGAAATAATATCAGCACTTTTTTGTACATTTGATAGAATTCAGCTGTGAATCTGTCTGGTCCTTGGCTTTATTTGGTTGGTAGGCTATTTATTACTAATTCAATTTTTGAGCTTCTTATTCATCTATTTAGGGGTTTCATTTCTTTTTTGTTAATTCTTGGAAGGATGTATTTGTTCAGTACTTTTTTCATTTTTTCTAGATTGTCTTGTTTGTGTGCACAGAGGTGTTCATAGTAGACTTCAAGTTATTTTTGTGGGTCAGTGGTAATGTCTCTCTTTTGTTATTTCTAATTGTGTTTATTTGGGTCATCCCTTCTTCCTGCATTAATCTAGTTAGTGGTTTATTTATTTTTTTCATAGATTTAATTCCGGGATTTTTTTATATTTTGTGAAGTTTTATGTCTAAATCTCAGTTTAGATCTGATTTTGGTTATTTCTTGTCTGCTGCTACCGTAGGGATTGATTTGCTCTTGCTTCTTTCATTCTTTTATTGATGATGTCAGGTTGTAAAATGAAGATCTTTCTAACTTTTTGATTTGAGCATTAAATGCTATAAATTTCCCTTTAATGCCATCTTAGCTATATTGCAGAGATTCTGATGTGTTTTTTGGTTTTTTGTTTGTTTGTTTGTTTGTTTGTTTTTTTGAGATGGAGTTTTACTCTTGTTGCCCAGGTCAAATGCAATGGCACAGTCTTAACTCATTGCAACCTCCGCCTCTCGGGTTCAAGCATTCTCTTACCTTAGCCTTTCAAGTAGTTGGGATTACAGGCGTGTGTCACCATGCCTGCCTAAATTTTTGTAATTTTAGTAGAGACAGGATTTCACCATGTTGGCCAGGCTGGTCTCGAACTGCTGACCTCATGTGATCTGCTTGCCTCAGCTTCCCAAAGTGCTGGGATTACAGGTATGAGCCACCGTGCTTGGCCTGTTCTTTGGTTCTTATTTGTTTAAAAGAACTTCTTGGTTTCTGCCTTAATATCATTATTTACCAAAAAGTTATTCAAGTGCAGGTTGTTTAATTTTTATGTAATTGTATCAGTTGTTATATTTTTATTGAACTATATTTCTGTTCAACTGTGGGCTGTGTTTGGGTTTGTATAATTTTGAGATTTTTGAATTTGCTGAGGATTATTCTATTTCTGATTGTGTGGTCAGTTTTTGAGTATGTGCCACATGATGATGAGAACAATGTATGTTATGTTATTTTTAGATGAAGACTTCTGTAGATATCTATTAGGACTGTTTGGTCAAGTGTGGAGTTTAGATCCTAATGTTTTGTTAATTGTCTTCTTCAGTTATCTATTAGTGCCTGTGGGATGTTGTAGTCTCCCACTATTATTGTGTCAGAATCTGAAACTCTTCATAAGTCTCTAAGAACTTGCTTTATTCATGTGAACCCATGAATTTTATATAACGCCTTTCTGTCTTCTGCTTTTTCTCCCATAATCATTCTTACATGTGCACACAGTGTGCAAAATTCAGATGTCCAAGAGTTCAAGGACATGTTTAGAGACCTGTCTGTTGTAAAACAAAATATAAATTAGAAATAAGAGGCTTAGTCTACATTAAAATAAGGGAAAATATTAAAACCTCTTTTCTTAAAACATTTAGATTATGTGTAGATTTTTATCCCTGTTTTTTTGAAATATATGTAAGTCATATTAACAGCAGAATAAACCTTTTGTCATATTTTTGGTCTCAGGATTGTCTTTATCTGGGACCTGAGATTAATTGCTTTGTTTTTGCTTTGGCAAAAGATTATTCTTATGATTTTTAGTCTTTTAAAGTTGACACAGATTTGTTCAGAGTAAAGCTCATTCCAAGAGCACACAAAAGCCGAGCATAAAAATAGATAAAATTTAGCAATACAGAATTATAAAGATTAAAAGATACTGAGTAAGTTGTTTGACAGAAACCTGATTATCCATGGTGATTGTTTGCGGGCTGAAGTATTTATACTACAAAAGCAAAAAGAGTTTAGTTTATGGCTGGATGTGGTGGCTCATGCCTGTAATCCCAGGATTTTGGGAGGTTGAGGTGGGCAGATCACCTGAGGTTGGGAGTTTGAGACCAGCCTGACCAACATGGAGAAACCCCATCTTTACTAAAAATACAAAATTAGCAGGGCAGGGTGGCACATGCCTGTAATCCCAGGTATTCGGGAGGCTGAGGCAGGATAGTTGCTTGAACCTGGGAGGTAGAGGTTGTGGTAAGCTGAGATCATGTCATTGCACTCCAGCCTGGGCAGCAAAAGCAAAACTCTGTCTCAAAAATAAAATAAAAAAAACAAGCAAACAAACAAAAGTTCAGTTTATAAACTGAACAGTGGAGTCTGTTGTCATACCTTGGTTTCTATTTATTACTTCAGTACAATTAGTATAGTTATGTGCAGTGTTTGTAGACAGCCTCATTCATATACATTCACTAGTATTTTCTACAATAATATGAATAAAGCCATAATATTTACTTTAAGTGAATTCCTTAAATAGCTATTTTAGTGTTGCGATTCATACTTTTGAAATGTAGTTTTTGAACTGGATTATAGTTACAGAAAAATTTTAAAGATTCCACATACATTATGAGTAGTACATTAAAATTATTCATACTTACATATTTATGTTTAATATCCAAAGAAAATTTACTACCAAATTGTTACAGTAGATGTTAGTCTGATAGGCTTATTAATTTAACCAATAGGGATAATTATAAGTAAGCATAATGTTAGTGTCTTTCATTTCACAAATTGGAATGCTGCTATTACAGGACAAATAAAGGCAAGTGATGTGGCCACCCAAAAACTGTAATAACTCTCTAGTGAGCTATGTTGCAGGCTCACATATATTCCATTGTACTATCACAGTCAGATTTTATTTTTTTATCAAAAGTACTGGTGGAAGTTGTCAAATATATTTCAATATAGATTCTGCCTTCAGTGGCTAGATGAGAGCAGCAGAGATGAATACAAACTTAAAATTCCACTGATAATATGCCCCCTTTCTTCATAACACTCATATTACTCATGCTGAGAGTAGCTATGCACTCTGGGTATTTAGAGAGAAATTCTTTTTAGAGGAATATTTTCTGGCTGACTTGATCAATCTTATATCTAATCTCAGGTTTTTTTTAAAGAGGCTTTTAACTTCCTTTTTTCTCAGTATAATCTTTCTTGGAGTGAGAGCTGTTTTTCTTTTGAATGCTTTGTATGTCTGTTTTAGAATCCCTATTAGTATCCCATAATATCTCTGAAAGACATGGGCTATCACAGTGAGAACTCTTGGAGCTATCTTTATCTGGATGCATGCTGGAAATCCAGCAGTATTTTTTCCATGTAACCATTATAAATAGAAACTGTGGCTTAAATAATGCTCTCATTACCATATTGTGAAGGTGCAGTTCTACCCAAGAGGCCTGTAGGCTCTCCTTCTGCAGCTCAGGCTTCACTCTTTTTTGTTTTTTTTTGAGACAAAGTCTTGCCCTGTCTCCCAAGCTGGAGTGCAGTGACATGATCTCAGCTCCCTGCAACCTCTGCCTCCTGGGTTCAAGCGATTCTTCTGCCTCAGCCTCCAAGCAGCTGAAATTACAGGTGCCCACCAGCACGCCCAGCAATTTTTTTTTTTTTGGTAGAGATGGGGTTTCACTTTGTTGGCCAGGCTGGTCTCGAACTCCTGGCCTCATGATCCACCAGCCTCGGCCTCCCAAAGTGCTAGGATAACAGGCATGAGCCACCGTGCCCAGCCAGGCTTCACTCTTTGATGTGACACTGAAGTGCTGCTGTGACAATTGGCATTCACCTAAGATGTGAGCTGCCAGCCGTGAGCCCTGTGCTGTGGGCTGTACGTCAGTGGCAGATGGTAGGAAACAAAAGAGGACACTGGCCACCAGAAGAGGGGAAGCAAGAGTGCTCTAGCCCAGTCCTCAGGGAGTAGAGAGCCACTGATTTAAAATGCAAGTAGCCAAAAGGATAGCACCCTATTCAGTCACTGTTGTAGAAGAGTGAAAGTCTACCTGGCTTGAAGTTGCAAAACTACCTTCTGTCATGAAGATGTGAAAAGCTTATTTTGTCATTGAATATAACCAATTAGCATACATGGATGGCCTCCCCAGTGACCAGGTGAATTTAGGATGAACTATGTATGACATGGTGCTGTAAAATCTTCTACTTGTGAACCAATTATGGTAACTGTCTTTCTGTCTTTTCAATCTCTTAAGTAGACTGACTGTAATATATGTGACATTCAGATTTAATTGTGTAATGAAACAGTTTTCTTTCTGTTACATGATTGTGGTTTCTCTGGGGCTAAAGAGAATTTTTTAAAAACTATATTTTCCAAATGCTATCTAGAATTACCAGACATAATATAAACACATAAGGTGCCAACCAAGCTTTACTGTAGAGGGGACTTTCCCTCGTAGTCTTCTAGTCAGCTCACAATTGTGCTGTAAAATGCATGCTGTCACCTAAATATGCAGACAGAATTGTGTCTCTGCCTATTTGGTATCTAGAGTGGCTAGACCAGATTTCTGCAAACTTTATAGAGCAGATATTAATCATTTTACTTCATTCAATGACTCTTGTATCTTCAGAACTGAAACTGATTCAGAGACCGTGGAGCCCAGAAACCTAATCATAGTAACAGTGTGCATTGGGTTGATACGGAGACATGAGAATCTCCACTTCTCTTTTCCTTCTCTCGCTAAAATGCTCACAATTGCAGGTAACAACTGCTGCTACTCCACCCATCTGGGACCTAAGTCTGCAGCTCTAAATTCTAAATCTAGGTCTTGAAATTTGAAAAAAAAAAAAAAAAAAAATTCCAAAACTTTTGTTCGAGAATGCAACTATTTTTACTTATGAAACTCAGAGAGACATTAAAATAAGAGCACAATTACGGCTTTCTCCCTTCCTTCAACTATGTATTCATCTCTTGAAACTGTTCACTATTGCCACAAGTAGGTGTAAGTTAAATTAATAATGACACACTGGACACTATATTGTATACCCTTACCCTTAGTGTACAGTCAGTCAATAATTAAAGTTATTTATTTAAACAAGAATTTTTGACAAACAAGTTTGTATGTCTCTTTTTTTTTTGCCTTCGCAAATCCACTTGTAACTGCTGCTAATCAAAGTGTAAATTCCAGGCATCTTGAATATTTCTTCTCAAGTTACAATACTTAAACTTGGCCCAAATAAACCGTCTACTTATAGTCATGTTGTGTCAGCTTTTTTTTTTTTTTTTTTTTTAGACGGAGTTTTGCTCTAGTTGCCCAGGCTGGAGTGCAATAGCTTGATCTTGCCTCACCGCAACCTCTGCCTCCCAAGTTCAAATGGTTCTCCTACCTCTGCCTCCCAAGTAGCTGGGATTACAGGCATGGGCCACCTTCCCCAGCTAATTTTGTATTTTTGGTAGAGATGGGGTTTCTCTATGTTGGTCAGGCTGGTCTCAAACTCCTGACCTCAGGTGATCTTCGACCTCAGGGGATCTACCTGCCTCGGCCTCCCAAAGTGCTGGAATTACAGGCATGAGCCATGGGACCCAACCTGTATCAGCCTTTTTTTAGGTAAAATATTACTTAGAATTTTCAAGAGCAGCCTCTATGAGTAGATCTTTTGATTGCATTCCACTTTCTGTAACAGCCAAAAATGCAGAGTGATGTTTATTTTATTTAGAATCTGCAAATAAGGTCTGGTCTCTGCCTTTTTATTTCTGTTTCTTTTTTTGTGAAACAGGGTCCGACTTTAGATTGAGAATGTACAGAAAACCAGCAGGAGGCATTTTCTGCATTGTGAGATGTCAACATAGACATTTCAGATCCCTCCTTTGAGAGTGTGGCTCTTTGACCTTTTCACATCTTGTGTGTTCATCTGCTAGTTATGTGAGAGGCCCCAGGTGTAAATAGAATCTGATGACAGAATCTCTTAAGTGTAAACAAGCATCTTAGGAGTGAGAGATCAAGGCCACAAAGTAGCCAGATCCCTGAGCACAACTATACCTACCTAGAGAATGTGATACTAGAGTATTCTTGCACTTCTACATACCCAAAAGCTAGCTAATCAGGACAGGTGATCCAGGTTCTGGAGTTCCACCAGGGTACTTCCATTTTCTATTTAGAATCAGCCTGAGTCTCTCCTGCTGGCTTATTATTGAACCGTCAGCCCAGAGTCACTGGAAATGCTCTCATAATCAACTAGGCATCTTTGAGACATTTGAGAATCTCCAGAACAGAAATGTGTCAGGCTGACAAGAGTGGTTAATTTTGCTTCTGTCTTAGTATAAACGAAATGAATCATCCTGTGATTGTTCCTCCCCTCATACAAGAGATGTCTTTGGTTGGTACCCAGATGAGAGTTTCTCCAGTTCCCTGATACTTGGGTGAAAAACAAGGAGGAGATCTGCAGACTCAAACAGATAAACTAATTGCTTCCATTTCATATAGTCATTAGAAAAATAGATAAGGCGGTCATGGTCCCTACCATGCAGGAACTTTTAGTCTAGACTAGCAACTGGATAAATGATTTAATTATGCATCATATGGTGGGTACAATAAATAGATGTGTGCAAAAATATGGGCTTTATTTGGTCCATTTTCTTTATATTGTGACTTCTGATGTCTATACCTGAACATATATTAATAAACAAAGTTATTTTTTTTTTTGCCTTGCTAAGAATACTTATCTTCTAAAAATTATTCTAGAAAACCTTAAGGGATTTGTTTAAATTGCTTATTAGTATGTGATAAAAAATTGACAGGGCAGTGGGGCTAAAAAAAGATAAAATTACACAAACTCTGAGATTTAAGTTTTGTTTTTTTTTTCTTTTAGGTAAGCTTAAAAAAAGAAACAGAAATAAAAATACTCCCCAGTGGCATAAAGAACAGAATTTTACATCAGCTCTACACCCTCCCCCAGCCCTGTTCAGATTCACCCTTTTTGAAGGCCTTATTTAGGTCTTTCCCTACCCTGGAGTCTTGCCTCACACAACTAACTAGAAGAGATCAGAGTTTTGGCTGATGAATCCTGTTGCCTTTTTAGAGTTGGTGCTCACAATTTTCTGAAACCCAGTGGCAGATAAATAGAAAATATAACATGTATTATAGGGTCTTAATTTATTAATTTTATATTAAAACCAGTGTTTACAGAGACATTCCATTTAGCAGCTTGTTTTCTGTTCCTGCAGATATAGTAGTTGATTCACAAGTCACAAAATAGCAAATATAAACACAGTAAAAATTCATCTACATTTCATTAAACTCTATTTGTATCCTTCTCAACTGTCTGCATTTAGATTTTATTCTGTGAATTTAAAAAAAATCAATGAACGATAAACAGAAGAGGAAATAAAAATGCTGGGTCTTTATTCTAAATACTTGGACTTATTGGACACTTAGTATCAACTCACAGAGTGTTATTAGAATCAAATAATGTGCTATCACAGTGCTTTGTAACATCCTATTGATCACATAGTACCTGCTTAATAAACATTGCATTAGGACATGTGCACATGTTGTTTTCCAAATGCAGACTTACTCAGAGGTTGCTGCTTTCTGTTTTCTCTGTAAACTTTAAAGAGCCAGAAAATAATATGATACTTTAAGATAGAGAATGATTGTCTTCATTTGCATCAGAAGTATTTGTGTTGTTACAAAACTGCTGAGTGTAAGGAGCTCTGTGCTGTGCCTCATTTTTCTAACTAATGCTAATAATGAACCCAGAGAGAGTGACACCAGCATTGACAGAAGACTTGTTTAGAACACCTATTTATGGTCCATTTCCAAACCTGAAGAATCACATTACATAGAGTGGGGCCATGTTTACTAAGTGATTTATAATAAGCTCATTAAAGCTAGAGTGACAATGCTTAGGTAAGTGGTTATAAGCTCAGGCTTCTAATTAGAATCTCATGACCAATTCACGGAAGTCTCTTTACTTGTACCCTTTTCACAGTTTCTGTGCTGGGTGAAAGCATCTATTTGTTTTAATTAAGTGCCTCATGTGACTCTCACGTGCCAGAATCAAATTCGTGGAGTTCAAGATACATTCATCGGAGTTAAGTTCCACCTTTGCACTAAAGAATGGTCCAGGAATCTATTCTGTTTGGGTTTGATAAGGACAGGACACTGTGGCCAATATTTCTTGCCCGTTTTTTGAGATGGAGTCTCGCTGTCTCACCCAGGCTGGAGTTTTATGAATGGCACGATCTCGGCTCACTGCAACCTCTGCCTCCCAGGTTCAAGTGATTCTCCTGCCTCAGCCTCCCGAGTAGCTGGGATTACAGGTGCCTGCCACCATGCGCAGCTAATTTTTGTATTTTTGATAGAGAGGGGGTTTCACCCTGTTGGCCAGGCTGGTCTCGAACTCCTGACCTCAGGTGTCCACCTGCCTTGGCCTCCCAAAGTGCTGGGATTCAATATTTCTATTACTGTAGCAGAAATTGCCGGTGTTTGTAACAGGGGAGAGCACCTGGGGACATAAAAAAGAGAAACTTAAATTTTTATCTCTGTGGAGCAGCTCATTGTTCCTGAATCTTTATTGTTATAAAGGACAGAAACGGGTAGAGTTTTTCTGTCTTGGGCCTTCTGACTTTGAGTGTGGTGGTAACAAGTGAACATGTGGTGCTCAGAATTTTAAAGGCATATTCTCAAGATGCAGGTGTAATTAGTCCAGAAAATCTCATCTGAGAAAGAATTCTAAAGGAGGAGGAGAAAGAGAAAAAGTGACTTTTCTTCAGCTAAACGTGTCTTAGATCGAGAGCTGTGTCTACTCTGCTTTTTGGAATGCCATGCATTTAGTACTTGCAAATCTTCACTTCTATACCTGTGTTTTTTCTCCCTAATGAGTTTATCTTAACTACTTTTAAAAATGTTTATGATAGTCAAGGGTGTCTGAAAAATTTTTCTATATACCAGAGCCTTCTCTACATCACGGCTACTTATATGCCATGCAGAATTCTCACCATGAATTTGTGGTGTGCAATATTAAAAATGTTCTCCTTGTGGCTGTTGAACATGGAGAGGTGTGGATACTCAATATTTCTATGGGGAAACCCTGGGGTTCTTAGTAAAGATGTAGAACGTGTAATGTTGAGGTTCTATCTGTGTTCTTTATTATCTGTATGCATTACACAATTAAGAAAATGCTTATTTAAACAGGATGGCATTTATTACCCAGAAAGTTCTGAAAAAATTATCAAGAGAGACCTCCTTATTAGGGTGCCATAGAAAGACTACTTAAAATCACTATTAAAAACTGCAGAACATGAAAGATATCTGTATCTTGAACTTTCCATAAAACTGATTTTTTTTATGGTTAAATTCAGACTGTAATTTAGTGGGGACAATATCTCAGTAGTAATGCCATGTCCTTCTGGGTGCATTAGCACACTATAAAAACTTGTCCTAGGGCAGTTGATGTTGATGTTAATAACTCAATAAGCTCTCTTACAGATTTTTTTCACTATAGAGTTATTTTTCTCTTCATCATTAAGCATCTTTATGGGAACTGATGTGTATAAACCATCACATTTAATCTGGCTGCCCTTTTTTTTTTTTTTTTTGTAGATTTTCTTTGCATTTATTTTTCTTTGGTAAATGAAAGCTCTCATCTTTGTTTACAGGCTAGAAAAACTGAAACAAACAAACAAAAAACACAGGCTGTTCCACTTACTGGATGTTTGACAAAATAGTCTTTTGGGGCCAAAACATTGGCATTACTGGTGAGCTTGGCAGAGATTCAGTAACTCAGACTTTATTTCAGATCTCCTAAAAAAAAAGATCTGCATTAACAAGATGTCCAGTTTATTGTACACATTAAAATTTGAGTGAACCTTCTAACTTAAGATGTCTATTTTGTCTGAAAAATATAAAGAACTATGTCTTTTTCCTCTGAAAAATATACATAACTCATTCTGCATTATGTAAATATAGCACTCAAAAATGTATGTTAGTGTTTATGCCTTCAATTTTACATTTTATCATCCAGACAATTATCATATATACACTGATGTTGTGAATATTTTTCCACTGTCTTTTCTCAGAGTTAGAGAATACATTAGAAAATGTTTATGTGTTGACAATTATTTTATTGGATAATTTCAATCACTCTTATAAGTCAGAATCAGTTCTGTTTACTCTAATTTTACCTTGAATCACATGAAAAATTCTGCCTATAGCCACTTTGTAAATATGTGTGTTTGTGTGTGTTTTCCAGGGACTGTTGACATTTAGGGATGTGGCTATAGAATTCTCTCTGGAGGAGTGGCAACACCTGGACATTGCACAGCAGAATTTATATAGAAATGTGATGTTAGAGAACTACAGAAACCTGGCCTTCCTGGGTGAGGATAACTTTAATACAAGATTCCTAATATAAACTAAAGCTTTCATTTCTCTTTTGTAGAATGTTTTCTGGTAATTTATGCTTTCAGATTTCTGTTTTCAAGAAAATACTGGGGATTTGTCTTGAGAAAAGAATTTCTTCAAGATGTTTCATCTTGACCTGAACTTTCCGCATTCCTGAGCTGATCTGTGTCCTGCACTTTAGATTAAGGCTAATTTCAGAAGTTTAGTGGCATGAAATATTGTTATACCTTAAAATCTAATTGGCATCACCAAATTTGATTCAGTAGTACCAGGCAGTGAAATTAAGAACCTAAAAAATTAAAATATTTTCTGAATATTTAAAAATCTCTTTTATAAATTAGTATATTGGAATAAAGTTGTTAGAATATTCTATTATATCCTCTTTACTGAGCACATTACTAAGTTGGCAATTGGAGAATATGAGCAAGATTCATGTTAGTTATTTTTAATAAAACAGGTATTGCCGTCTCTAAGCCAGACCTGATCACCTGTCTGGAGCAAGGAAAAGAGCCCTGGAATATGACGCAACATGAGATGGTGGATGAGTCCCCAGGTAGGTAAGAATGAATACAACAGATGACATGGTTGAGAGGTCCAAAGTCAAGAAGAAAGCCACTCTTTAATTTGGGAAGCTGTGTTTCAAAGGAAACAGTTTCTGGGAAGCCTAAAATTTTTTTTTTTTAATTATACTCTTACATAGGGGCATCTTCTACTTATGCCTATAAAATCTAAGAATTCTACTTTCCCTTCAATGATCTTCCTTCAAGTTTACAGTGACAGCCAAAGTACTGTTCATGGCATACAAAAAGAGTGTACAATCTGACTTCTTTTTTCTTGTTTTGTGGACAGACAGATATCTCCATAATTTTGAGATACTCTGTTAAACTGTTTTTTAAGTTCTCTTTTTGCATCACGTCTGAAATGTGTGACAGTAGTAGTTTCTGTTCTATTGGTTTTTTTTTTTTTTCCTGCACATTTCATCCCAGTTTTCATTACTGTAGTCTTGAAATCTACTTTGAAATTATAAAGTAGGATGTCCTTCTGCTTCCTTTTTTTTCCTCAAGATTGCTTTGGCTATTCAAAGTTTATTGTAGTTTCATGTATATTTTAGGATTGTATTTTTTATTACTGTGAAGAAAAACGCTGGAATTTTGATAGGGAGTTCATTGAATCTACAGGTCACTTTGGATAATATGGCAGTTTCACAATACTTACTCTTTCAATAGAAATAAAATATTTTAAAATTTATTTGTGTCCTCTAATTTTGTTCATTGATGTATCTTTCACTTAAAAGATTTATGAACTCCTTGTTTAAATTTGTTCTAAAATTGATTATTTCATTGGTATTGTATGTAAGATTGTTTTTTTCCTTTATTTTATCAGATAGTTTGTTTTAAGTGTATGGAACCATCACTTATACTTGTATGTTAATTTTATATTTTGCTAATTAACTGAGTGTATTCATTAGTTTAAACAGGTTTTAATATACTATATTTATATCTATATATGTGATTACATGATCTACAAACAGCAACATTTTACTTATTGGTCTTCAATTTCAATGACTTTAAATTTTTCTTTTGACTATTTTGTCTTCTATATACTTCGAGTGCTGTGTTAAAATAGAAGCTAGTTTTGCATTAGTGTCTAAATTTGAAGGAGCAGCCTGGCGCAGTGGCTCACGCCTGTAATCCCAGCACTTTGGGAGGCCGAGGCGGGTGGATCATGAGGTCAGGAGATGGAGACCATCCTGGCTAACACTGTGAAACCCCGTCTGTACTAAAAATACAAAAAATTAGCTGGGCGTGGTGGCGGGTGCCTGTAGTCCCAGCTACTCGGGAGGCTGACGCAGGAGAATGGCGTGAACCTGGGAGGCGGAGCTTACAGTGAGCCGAGATCGCGCCACTGTACTCCAGCCTGGGCAACAGAGGGAGACTCCGTCTCAAAAAAAAAATTTTTTTTTGAAGGAGCAAACACCTCTTCAAGTTTTTACAAACTGGTTTCAGAAAGTAAATATGTATTTTTGTTGGGCCCGCAGAGTGATAAAATGCCCTCTGGGTTTGTAGTAAAGAGGGGTTGTAGCTTGGCCTTAAGGCTGCTGAGTTTGCACAAGGGTCCACCTTTAGTTGTCTTGTTAAAAGGAGCGTGGATAGTTGTAATTCTCATTTAATTTTTGGACAGAGTGAATATCCTTCAGGACTTTGCTCTGCAGGGCAGACCCAAGGGCAGGTTTCTGCAGTCAGGCCTGCGTATGGTGGGTTTTATATCAGGATGTGGATGACAAGTACAAGAGCGGATTTTCCCAGGTAGCTTTGGGTTTCTACATAGGCAAAACTGGCCATGAACTATGGCTCAGGGAGCTGGAATTGAGTCATGGAACTGCTCCAGGGACCACAGTAAAGGTCAAGGTCTGCAGGCCTGCCAGCATGGCTATAAATGGGTATCTTTCTCCAGGCCTCTGGAAAGGCAGGACCTCCCCCACACTGTGACTGGGAAGAGTTTGGGACATTTACAGAGTAAGTTTAAAATTCTCAGGGGAACCAAGTTCGGTGGAACAATTTCTTGTCTGTAGCCAGAAACAGTAGTTCTGTAGTTTGCCACCTGAATGAGGGCCTGCCTTCTAAAAAGGATTACCTTCAATCTTGCGCTTTAGCAGAGTTTCACAACTCCTTTCCTGGATCTCAGAGTTCTTTTAAAGGCACTTATTTTTGAGCTGGGGTCTTGTAACATAACCCAGGCAGGTCTTAATATTTTGACTGAAAGCAATTCTCCAACTTTTATGTACCATGTAGCTGTCATTACAGGTGTGAACCATGGTGCCTGGTTCTCTCATAAAGGCATTTTTGTCAGCAATGGCTGACAGATTTTCTTGCTGTTGGAGAATAAGCAAATAGGGCACCTTTAATTTTTTATCTTATTAATGTCACTCTCCATATAAATTTTTACTATTTTCTACTTCAAATTTGTCTGTAATTTTAGATTCAGACATTTAGGGCAATATACTAGAATATACATGTTGTGTCTGAATTAAATTAGATAATTAGTATGCAGGCCGGCAAAAAGGAATTAGAGAGCCGGGTACAGTGGCTCATGCCTGTAATCCCAGCACTTTGGGAGACTGAGGCGGGTAGATCACGAGGTCAGGAGATCGAGACCATCCTGGCTAACACTTTGAAACCCCATCCCTACTAAAAATACAAAAAATTAGCTGGGCATGGCAGCACGCACCTGTAGTCCCAGCTACTAGCGAACCTGAGGCAGGAGAATCACTTGAACCTGGGAGGTGGAGGTTGTGGTGAGCCAAGATTGTGCCACTGCACTCTAGCCTGGGAGACAGAGCGGAGACTCCGTCTCAAAAGAAAAGGAATTATAGAAATTTCAACCACTTTTATCAGCCTATATCTAAATAATAACATAATTTATTCCCCCAATATTTGTTTTATATGTGAGGCTCTAACCATATTCTGCTAAATATATACATAATTTAGCAATGTAAGACTATTCTTTGCTTCTAAACTTGGATTACAGTAGTTTTTGGTGTAAAATAGCATATATTTAAAACATAAAAGTTGACTATCTTATCTATTGAATGCTTATCTATTAAAAGTTTCTCATTAGCATCTCCTATTTACGATTTTACTGCATTTTGTCTAAAATTTTATTGCCACATAACAGATGCCAGTAATTTAAAACGCCTGCTTTCCCTGAATGCACAGTTACAGTCAAACATTGCGCTTATCTAGACAAATTATTTGTTAATGTACATTATTGTTGCCAACTAGATTTTATGAGTAAACATTTCTTTCATTATTGTCTTACGGTTCTATATTAGTGTTTTTTTTAGTGCAAGTTTCTTAATATCAGTTTATTTTGTCTTGATTTCATGCATTTTAATTTTAGACAATTTACAATTCTGTTTGTATACTTTAAGTCAGTGTCTGGTTTAATTAAAAGATAAATGAGCCATATGTCTATCACAGTCAGATTATATGTGTGTGTTTATAGCTACAAATATGACCCAAATTTGGTTATAGTTTACTTGTATATATTGTATATATTCTTTCTTAGCTCATTTTCTTTTTCTTTTCTTTTTGTTTTCAGACAGAGTTTTGCACTTGTTGCCAAGGCTAGAGTGCAGTGCATGATCTTGGCTCACTGCAACCTCTGCCTCTCGGGTTCAAGTGATTCTCCAGCCTCAGTCTCCTGAGTAGCTGGGATTACAGGCATGTGCCACCATCCCTGGCTAATTTTGTATTTATTTATTTATTTATTTTTTAGTAGAGATGGGGTTTGCCATGTTAGTCAGGCTGGTCTCGAACTCCTGACCTCAGGTGATCAGCTTGCCTTGGCCTCCCAAAGTGCTGGGATTACAGGCATGAGCCACCGTGCCTGGCCTCTTAGCTCATTTTCAATGTTGGTTTTATCTTGTCTAAGTCAGTAGCCTTGGAAATAGTCTTATTTTCGCCATGTGTTTAATGATAAATATGTATTTCTTTTGTGTGAGAAAAGCACTTTTGTGATTTGAAGGTAATTTTTAAAAAGATGTATATTGTATTTTTTCCAGTTAAAAAAAATATATTTGTTGTAAAAACACTTAACATATAATTTACCTTCTTAAATCTATTTAAATGTACATGTCAGGGCCAGGCATGGTGGTGGCTCCCATCTTTAAAACCAGGATTTTGAGAGGCCAGGACAGGAGGATTGCTTGAGCCTAAAAGTTTGAGACAAACCTGGGCAAAATATGGAGACACCCTCTCCACAAACATTTTTTTTTTTTTTCTAAAAAATAGCCAGGCATGGTGGTGTACACCTATGGTCCCAGCTACTTTTTTTTTGTTTTGGTTTTTGAGACGGAGTCTCGCTCTGCCACCCAGGCTGGAATGCAGTGGCCGGATCTCAGCTCACTGCAAGCTCCGCCTCCTGGGGTTATGCCATTCTCCTGCCTCAGCTTCCCGAGTAGCTGGGACTAAAGGCGCCTGCCACGTTGCCTGGCTAGTTTTTTTGTATTTTTTAGTAGAGACGGGGTTTCAGCGTGTTAGCCAGGATGATCTCGATCTCCTGACCTCGTGATCCGCCCGTCTTGGCCTCCCAAAGTGCTGGGATTACAGGCTTCAGCCACCGCGCCCGGCCAAGTCCCAGCTACTTTAGAGATTGAGGGGCAGGATTACTTGAGCCTGGGATTGTGAGGCTGTAGCGAGCCATAGTTGTGCCATTGCATTCAATCTTGGGTTACAGATTGAGACCCTGTTTCTAAAAAAACAAAAAACAAAACCTGTATATTTCAGGCATGTTAACTATATTCACATTGTTATGCAAAAGACTTCTAGAAATTTTACGTCTTCTAAAACAAAACTCAATATCCATTAAATAACATTTACTTGTTTTATGTTCTCTCCAGCCCTTGAAAAACACCCTTCCACTTTCTGTTTTTATGAGTGTGACTATTTTATATATTTCATATAAGTAAAATCATAACATCCATCATTTCGTAACTGGTTTATTTCAGTGGACATAATATTCTCAAAGTGTATCTTTAAATGTGACAAGATTTTTTTTTTTTTTTTTTGAGACGGAGTCTCGCTCTGTGGCCCAGGCTGGAGTGCAGTGGCCGGATCTCAGCTCACTGCAAGCTCCGCCTCCCGGGTTCACGCCATTCTCCTGCCTCAGCCTCCCGAGTAGCTGGGACTACAGGCGCCCGCCACCTCGCCCGGCTAGTTTTTTTGTATTTTGTAGTAGAGACGGGGTTTCACCGTGTTAGCCAGGATGGTCTCGATCTCCTGACCTCGTGATCCGCCCATCTCGGCCTCCCAAAGTGCTGGGATTACAGGCTTGAGCCACCGCGCCCGGCCGACAAGATTTTTTTTATAAGGCTGAATAATATTCCATTGTATCAAACATGTCTTCAAGGTCTTTTGTTGCATATTTTAGATACAGATTCATAAATGTAATTGCTGTATTTGATAATAATTTTATTTTTATTTGAAGTACATTTATAACATTATAAAATAATATGTGCATCCTAGTTTTCTACCAAAAATTCACATGGATTTCTTTTTTTTTTTTTGAGACAGAGTCTCCCTTTGTCACCCAGGCTGGAGTTTAGTGGCACGATCTTGACTCACTGCAACCTCTACCTCCCAGGTTCAAGCAATTCTCCTGCCTCAGCCTCCTGAGTAGCTGGGATTACAGGCACGTGCCACCACATCTAGCCAATTTTTGCATTTTTAGTAGAGATGGGGTGTCACCATGTTGGTCAGGCTGGTCTTGAACTCCTGACCTTGAAATCTGCCCGCATCAGCCTCCCAAAGTTCTGGGACTACAGGCGTGAGCCACCTTGCCTGGCCAAGGGTTTTATTGCATCATCAACAGATTTGGTGTTTTTAAAAAATTGATAGTGGCCATTTACATGGGTGTGAGGGAATTTTTTTTTCATTGTTATTTTTATGCATTTCTCTAGAAATGAGAAATTTTGTGTGTCCTTTTAAATTTTTTTGTGTTTTTTTGATGAAAATGTATTTCAATTATTTGCCTATTTCTAAATAAATTCATTCAAATTTATTGTTTAGTTTTAAAAGTTGTTTACATTTTTTGAATATTGACTCCTATCACATGTGATTTGTAAATATTTTCACCCATTTTCTATGAGGTCCTATTCCTCTGTTAAATGTTTACTTAGATGTGCAGAAATTTTGAAGTGTAGTGTAGATTTTTCTGTTTTTTTCTTTGTTGCTTATGCATTTAATGTTGTATCTAAGAAAGTGGCGCCAAGATTATTGTCATGTGTTTCCCCTATATATTTTTAAATGATGAAGAAGTTATGCGGCCTGAAGCGGCGCCTCACACCTGTAATCCTAGTGCTTTGGGAGCCTGAGGGAGGTGGATCATGAGGTCAGGAGTTTGAGACCAGCCTGGCCAATATGGTGAAACCCTGTTTCTACTAAAAATACAAAAAATTAGCCAGGCATGGTGGTGGGTGCCTGTAATCCCAGCTACTCAGGAGGCCAAGCCAGGAGAATAACTTAAATCCAGGAGACGGAGGTTGGAGTGAGGAGAGACCATGCCACTGCACTCCATCCAACCTGGGCAACAGAGTGAGATTCTGACTCAAAAAACAAAAAATGTTAACTTCTTATGTCTAATGAAAAGATTTTTCCACATATTGTTTAAGGAAATAATCAAACTTTAATTTTTTTAATTTGTTTAATTTGTTTCGAGACGAAGCCTCACTTTGTTGCCCAGGCTAGAGTGCAGTGACACAATCTCGGCTCACTGCAACATCTGCCTCCTAGGTTCAAGTGATTCTCCTTTCTCAGCCTCCTGAGCAGCTGGGACCACATGTGTGTGTGACCATGCCTGGTGAATTTTTGTGTTTTTAGTAGAGACGGGGTTTCACCATATTGGCCAGGCTGTTCTCGAACTCCTCGGGTGATCTACCTGCCTCAGCCTCCCAAAGTGCTGGGAGTATAGGTGTCAGCCATGACACCCAGCCTTATTCGTTTGTTCTTGAGATAGGGTCGCACTCTCTCAACCAGGCTGGTTTGCAGTGTTGTGATCATGGCTCTCTGCAGCCTCAACCTCCCAAACTCAGAAAATTCTCTGATTTCAGCCTCTCAGGTAGCTGGGTTATTAGTATGTAGCATCATGCCCTGCCAATTTTTTTGTATTTTTGGTTGAGACAGGGTTTTACCACATTGCTGAGACTGGTCCCAAACTTCTGAGATCCAGTGATCAGCCCACCTTAATCTCCCAAAGTCCTGATATTACATTTTTTTTTTTTTTTTTTGAGACGGAGTCTCGCTCTGTCGCCCAGGCTGGAGTGCAGTGGCTGGATCTCAGCTCACTGCAAGCTCCGCCTCCCGGGTTCACACCATTCTCCTGCCTCAGCCTCTCGAGTAGCTGGGACTACAGGCGCCCACCACCTCGCCCGGCTAGTTTTTTTTTTTTCTTTAGTAGAGACGGGGTTTCACCGGGTTAGCCAGGATGGTCTCGATGTCCTGACCTTGTGATCTGCCCGTCTCGGCCTCCCAAAGTGCCGGGATTACAGGCTTGAGCCACCGCGCCCAGCCTACATTTCTTTTTATTAAGTAGTTTAATTAATTTATATTTAAAATTATTTCTTAAAATGAAATTACTAGTTTTATTGCTATTGTTTTATGTGTTTGAGTGGTATATTTTTCCTTATTTACTGTTTTATTGCCTTTTATTTGTGTAGTGACAAGCTTGAATTATTAAATTTTGTTTTGCATAGTTTCTAGAAATATTATCTTCATAATCATCTTGTGTATTAGTCTGTTTTCATGCTGCTGATAAAGACATACCTCAGACTGGGCAATTTACAAAAGAAAGAGGTTTATTGGTCTTACAGTTTCGTGTGACTGAGGAGTCATCACAATCATGGTGGAAAGTGAAAGGCATGTCCCCCATGGTGGCAGACAAAAGAAAGAGAGCTTGTGCAGGAAAGCTGCCTTATAAAGCCTTCAGATTTCATGAGACTTATTCACTATCATGAGAACAGCACAGAAAAGATCTGCCCCCATGATTCAATTCCTGCTACCACGTCCCTCCCACAACATATGGAAATTAAAGATGAGTCTTGGGCTGGGACACGGCTAAACCATATCATGTTAAAAATGGAGTTCACGTAAAACATCTAAAAATTAAAACAATCTATTTTAATCTCATGACAACTTCAATTGAATATAAAATTATACCTCTGTATTTTTCAGTTTATTAATATTAAAATTTATTTTGTGTATTAACATTTATGCAGATTTTTATTGTTTTGAATATTCTACAGAAGAGCTCTTAAGGGTTTTATGTGTCATCATTATGATAGTAAAGATTCATACATTTGCATGTTTACATTTAATAGCTTTATTTTTATGTATGGTTTTATGATGCTGTCCAGTATTATTTTATTTTTAAACAAAATTGACGCATTTTACCTTCTTTTTTGTCGTTTTTGTTGTTGTTGAGACGGAGTCTCCCTCTGTTGCCCAGGCTGGAGTGCAGTGGCGCATTCTTGGCTCACTGCAAGCTTCGCCTCCTGGGTTCATGCCATTCTCCTGCGTCAGCCTCCTGAGTAGCTTGGACTACAGGTGCACCCCACTACGCCCAGCTAATTTTGTTTTTATTTTGTATTTTTAGTAGAAACAGGGTTTCACCATGTTAGCCAGGATGGTCTCGATCTCCTGACCTTGTGATCCACCTGCCTCAGCCTCCCAAAGTGCTGGGATTACAGGTGTGAGCCACCGTGCCCGGCCCATTTCTTTTTTCTTTTTTTTTTTTTTTTTTTGAGACGGAGTCTGGCTCTGTCACCCAGGCTGGAATGCAGTGGCGCGATCTCAGCTCACTGCAACCCCTGCCTCCCGGGTTCACACCATTCTCCTGCCTCAGCCTCTGGAGTACCTGGGACTACAGGTGCCCACCACCACGCCTGGCTAATTTTTTGTATTTTTAGTAGAAACAGGGTTTCACTGTGTTCACCAGGATGGTCTCGATTTCCTGACCTTGTGATCCTCCCGCCTCGGCCTCCCAAAGTGCTGGGATTACAGGCGTGAGCCACCGCGCCCGGCATGCAGAGTCTCTGCTGTATTACTCAGGCTGATCTGAATCTCCTGGTCTTTAGTGTTGTGACAGCTTTGGCCTCCTAAAACTGTAGAATTACAGGTATAAGCCACAATGTCTGGCCACCATGTAGCATTTTTTTGCAGAACTGTGCTACTGGTGATGAGCTCCCTCACCTTTTATTTTGGAAATTTTAAATTTTCATCTTACTCTTAAAGGGAAATAAATTTAAATCAAATATTCTTGGTTACAATTTTTTTCTTTTATTACATCAAAATTTGGGAAGTTCTCACCCTTTATCTTCAAGTAACCACTGTATTATTTTTTTCCCATATCCTTCTTCTAAGATTCCCTTAATGAATATATTGATCTATTTGATGGTATCTAATTAAGTTTTACATTCCATGTTTTAATTTTGTTTTGCAATTTTATATTTTTGTGTTATATATTCTAGCGTATGCCACCGCACATCTGTTATTTGTGTTTTGATTTTGTAGTATATATCATAATTGTGCATGATAATATTTAACTTTGTACAATTTAAGACAATGTGGAGAAAAATCAAATAGGAATCAGCCATATGTCTTTTTCCAGTGGAATTATTTCTATTTTTGTTTGCCTGTGTAAATGTTATCCTTGTTTTTTGTTGTTGTTGTTGTTTTGTTTTTTGTTTTTTTCCGAGACAAATTTTTGCTCTTGTTGACCAGGCTGGAGTGCGGTGGCATGATCTCGGCTCACTGCAACCTCTGCCTTCCAGGTTCAAGTGATTTTCCTGCCTCAGCCTCCCGAGTAGCTGGGATTACAGGTGCCCACCACCACGCCTGGCTAATTTTTGTATTTTTAGTAGAGACAGTTTACCACGTTGGCCAGACTGGTTCCAACTCTTGACCTCTTGATCCTCCCTTTTCAGCCTCCCAAAGTGATTACAGGCATGAGCCACTGCACCTGGCTACCCTTGTTGTTGTTGTTGTTTTAATTACTTGTATATGTGTCGTTTAGGTTTGTTGTGAATGGTTTTCTAATCCTGTGTAGATGAGTACTCATAAAATTCTTGTAATTTCAACATCCTATTTATGAATCTATATGATTTTTGTTGGGAGAAACACTTGGATTTGAATATAATTTATAACTATCATAACTCTGTATCTCTTTTGGGTATTATTGTTTACTTGTCAAAAAAATAACAAAATTTACCACAAAATATTTTTAAATATTCAGTTTAGTCATATTAATTATCTTGACATTGCCATGCAACACATTGCTAAAATGTTTTTATCTTGCAAAGCTAAATCTTAATACATATTGATTACCAATTGTTCCTTTTTTTTTTTCTTTTTTGAGGTGGAGTCTTGCTCTGTCACCCAGGCTGAAGTGCAGTGGTGCCATCTCAGCTCGCTGCAACCTCCACCTCCCAGGTTCAAGTGATTCTCGTGCCTCAGCCTCCTGAGTAGCTCAGATTACAGGTGCCTACCATCATGCCTGGCTAATTTTTGTATTTTTATTAGAGATGGGGTTTCACCATGTTGGCCAGGCTCATTTTAAACTCCTGACTTTAGGTGATCCACCCACTTGGGTCTCTCAAAGTGCTCGGATTACAGGTGTGAGCCACCACGCCTGGCCCCAATTTTTTCTGTTTTATGGCAGTTTGTGAACACCACTCTGTTCTTTGTTTCTAAGAGTGTAACTCTCATTTCATTTTGCATAATGCCATCAACATTTATCTTTACAGTTGGTACAATATTTCCTGCTTTTTGAAGACTGAGTAATATTTCAGAATTTTTATATTTCAAATTATGTCTACTGAATGATTTGGTGAAAGAAATTTGCATTGCTTTTACCTATTGGCTTGCAGTAACAATGCTGCAGTAATTATGAGTATGTAAATGACTCCTTATATGACCATATATGTGAATGTTTATATATGTGCTGCATTCTATTTTATTAGTCTACTTTTTCACCTTTATACTTATACCAAATTGTTTTAATTCTGTAGCTTTGTAGTGTGTTTTAATCAAGAACTTTAATGCCTGCAGCATTGTTCCTTTTATTTTTTGAAGATTGTTGGGTACTTTATTGTCTCTTGCGATTCTGTATACTTTTGGGGTTGCTGTTCCTGTTTCTTCAAAAATGCAGTGAGAAATTTGAAAAACATTGCATTAAGTCTGTGGATTGCATTGAGCAGGATGGACCTTTTCACAATATTAACTATTTCAACCTTTGTATAAAAGCACACTCAAGGGTGTGTTGTTTAATTTCTATATATTTGTAAATTTTTCAGTTTTTCTCTCATTGTTGGATACTCATACTCCATTTTACTCATAGAAAGTAGTTCATGGAAGTTTACTTTTAAAAATTTTTGGTAAGACTTCCTTTTTGGCTTAAGATGTGGTTTATCAAGGAAAATGTATGAGCTATTGAGAAGGGTGTATATTCTGATGTTGTTGAGGAGTGTTCTCTATAACTCTGGAATAATTGTTTTATACTGCCTTTAAGTAGTCTGTTTGCTTATTAACATTCTTTCTTGTTTTATTTTTATTACAGTAAGTATGGTATTAAAATATCTTGCTATAATTATATTGCTTTCTGTGTGTTTCTTCCATTCTGTCAATATTTGCTCTATATATTTGGAACCCTAATGTGAGACACACACACATGCACACGCACAGACACAAATTTTTCATAGGTTCCCAGTGAATAAATCTATTATTTTTTGATGTCCTTCTTTGTTTCTTTGGAGTTTCAATTTCAAGTACATTTTATAAAATATTATAATTTTTCACTTAAGATGTAGCTTGTGTAAGATTATTTTGACTGTTTCTGCTCTCATTTGATTAATATTTTCATGGAATGTCTACTTTCTTCCTACCTCTTCCAGTCTTTTTTTATCATTAGATTTCAACTGACTCTTGTAGAAAGGCAAGATGAATCTCGGTCTTTAAAATATTTTAATAAAACTATTTATTGAAAGTATGTCTCAATTTAAAAGTTAATTTTATATATATTTAAATAATTTTCTGAAATAGATTGTTACTTTATTAAGTATTTTATTTGATTCTTGTGTCTTTGTCTTTTATTCTCTTTCCATCTTTCTTTGTGTCTTTTTGATATTTGTATTGATAGGCTTTCACTTATTTTGTTTTGTGTATTTATACAAATATTTTTGTGGTACCTTGGGGTATTACATATAACCTCTAAAAGATACAACAACATATTTTAATCTGGTAAATAAACTTACGTTGTATACAAAAATTTGTTCTTATTACACCTTCCCTCAAATTTGTCATAGATGTTGTTAATGGTATCTTTTTATATTGTATATTCATTAATGAATATTTATGATGATTTCTATGCTTTTATCCTTCAAATTTCAGAGAATAATTAAAAATGTTTTCTGCATCACTAGGGTAATGCTAAGAAATTCTACTTTTGTGTATTTGCATATTTTTTCCTAGAAAATCATGTATTTTTATATTATTCTGGTTTTTTTTTTTTTAAAAAAAATCATGTTATTTTCAGTAGAATGAACTGTTTTCAGCACCTTTTATCTGTAGGGCATATGCACTTCCAATATACTTTTTTAGAATTTGGTTACTTTGGAAGGTGTTTACTTTTTTTATTTGGGAGGACAGATTCACTGATGGTATTATTCTCAATTAATTGAAGCTATTTTTTTTTTTCACAATTTTTTTCATGACTACATCACACAGTTCCCTTATGGCCTGCAAAATTTCTGTTAACAGTTCACTGATTATCTCATAAGAGTATGTTTGTAAATGGCACATCACTTCTTTTCTTTTCTTTTTTTTTTTTTTTTTTTTTTTTTTGTGCAGACAGAGTCTCACTGTATCCCTCAGCCAGGCTGGAGTGTAGTGGTGTGACGTGAGCTCACTGCAATCTCCACTTAAGGGGTTCAGGTGGTTCTCCAGCCTCAGCTTCCTGAGTAGCTGGGATTACAGGCATACACCACCATGCCTGGCTAATTTTTGTAGTTTTAGTAGAGATGGAGTTTTGCCATGTTGGTCAGGTTGGTCTCAAACTCCTGACCTCAGGTGATCAGCCCACCTCAGCCTCCCAAAGTGCCTGGATTACAGGTGTGAGCCACTGTGCCTGACCTGGCACATCAGTTTTATCTTGCAGCTTCAAAGATAATCTTTTTGTCTGTGACTTTTGAAATTGTGCTTATGTATGTGTTTGTAATAAATGTCTTTTTGTTATTCTAGTTTGTTTGTTGAACTTTTTAATTTTTACATCTTTTTTTTTTTTTTTTTTTTTTTTTTACTTTCAGGATCTGTCAGTTTTTTGGTGTATATTTTATCTCCACAATTTCTGTTTTTTGATATCTTAAATATTTTTTATTCTCATCATCATTTTTCTAATTTTCCATAGTTGTCTCTGTACCTATTTTAATCAGTTTATTACCAAATATTAAAATTAATGTATACATCTTTTTTATGGTTTCTTTCAGAAAATTATATATTTTTGGTGGTATTGTATTGTCCTATTTTGTATATATTATAATCTTTGATTGAGATTTGGACATTAAAAAAAGCTTCTTGTCAAAATCTTTATAATGTAGCTTTGTCCTGGCATATTCTGAAAACAATTTTCTTGCCTGTTGATTATGAGAGTTCCTTAAACATGTTCTTAGGATATGTGTTGTCTGAAATTTTGTGTTTATTCTTTAGTTAAGAGAGTTTACTCATGTTACTTCGTAGAGTCAGTCATCACTTGCTACACCTGTTCCATTTCTGTGGCACTGCAGTCTGTCTGCTGCTGTATGTAACGTTTTTCTTTGGTCTCAGCAGACTCAAACTCTCATTCCAAAATATACCACCATTTCTTTCAGTACTTTATGTTATGAGAGACAGAAACCAGTGTCAGGAAAAACCACTAAAAGCCAGAAATGACAATGAATGTGCCAGTATTTTACCTTTCTTTTAAAACAGAAACCAAGAGTTGGCAATTTCGTTGTAAAGGCACTATGTTATAGTGGGAACCAGAAAAAGATGTGTTGAGTAAATTTAACAGACTTTTCTTTTTCTTCCACGTGTTTCTTTTGCATTGTGCTCACCTGGGACACTGCACACACTTGACTCATATATAACTTTTCCACAGATGTGTTTTGGTCTGTATGTTTTTGTTACATTTATGTCTATGAAAGAATTAGGGCCTGTGGTATTTTGCAGTGCCATCTTGTTTATGTAGTTTGTATAATTTTATAGGTAAGATTTTAAAACTATATTCATCTGACTCTAGTAAATGGAGTAATTTATTTATTTATTTATTTTTTCAGGTATATGTCCTCGTTTTGCTCAAGACCTTTGGCCAGAGCAGGGCATGGATGATTCTTTTCAAAAAGTAATACTGAGAAGATATGAAAAATACGGACCTGAGAATTTACAGTTAAGAAAAGGCTATAAAAGTGTGGATGAGTGTAAGGTGAACAAAGAAGGTTATAATGGACATAACCAGTGTTTCACAACTGCCCAGAGCAAAGTATTTCAAAGTGATAAATATTTGAAAGTCTTATTTAAATTTTTAAATTCAAACAGACATAAGATAAGACATACTGAAAAGAAATCTTCCAAAGGTAAAAAATGTGTCAAACCATTTTGCATGCTTTCACATAAAACCCAACACAGAAGCATTTATCATAGAGAGATGTCCTACAAATGTAAAGAATGTGGAAAAACCTTTAATTGGTCCTCAACCCTTACTAATCATAGGAAAATTTATACTGAAGAGAAACCCTGCAAATGTGAAGAGTATGGCAAAGCTTCTAAGCAACTCTCAACCCTTACTACACATGAAATAATTCATGCTGGAGAGAAACTCTACAAATGTGAAGAATGTGGTGAAGCTTTTAATCGACCCTCAAATCTTACTACACATAAGATAATTCATACTGGAGAGAAACCTTACAAGTGTGAAGAATGTGGCAAAACATTTATCTGGTCCTCAACCCTTACTGAACATAAGAGAATTCATACTAGAAAGAAACCCTACAACTGTGAAGAATGTGGCAAAGCATTTATATGGTCCTCAACCCTAACTAGACATAAGAGGATGCACACTGGAGAGAAACCCTACAAATGTGAAGAATGTGGCAAAGCTTTTAGCCAATCCTCAACCCTTACTACACATAAGATAATTCATACAGGAGAGAAACGCTACAAATGTTTAGAATGTGGCAAAGCTTTTAAGCAACTCTCAACTCTTACTACACATAAAATAATTCATGTTGGAGAGAAACTCTACAAATGTGAAGAATGTGGCAAAGGTTTTAATCGATCTTCAAATCTTACTACACATAAGATAATTCATACTGGAGAGAAACCTTACAAATGTGAAGAATGTGGCAAAGCTTTTATCTGGTCCTCAACCCTTACTAAACATAAGAGAATTCATACTAGGGAGAAACCCTACAAATGTGAAGAATGTGGCAAGACATTTATATGGTCCTCAACCCTAACTAGACATAAGAGGATGCACACTGGAGAGAAACCCTACAAATGTGAAGAATGTGGCAAAGCTTTTAGCCAATCCTCAACCCTTACTACGCATAAGATAATTCATACTGGAGAGAAACCCTACAAATGTGAAGAATGTGGCAAAGCCTTTAACTGGTCCTCGACTCTTACTAAACATAAGATAATTCATACTGAAGAGAAACCCTACCAATGTGAGAAATGTGGCAAAGCCTTTAAGCAGTCTTCAATCCTTACTAACCATAAGAGAATTCATACTGGAGAGAAACCTTACAAATGTGAAGAATGTGGCAAATCTTTTAGCCGGTCTTCAACTTTTACTAAACATAAGGTAATTCATACTGGAGTAAAACCCTACAAATGTGAAGAATGTGGCAAAGCCTTTTTCTGGTCCTCAACCCTAACTAAACATAAGAGAATTCATACTGGAGAGCAACCCTATAAATGGGGAAAATGTGGCAAAGCTGTTAACCAGCCCTACCTCACCACAGATAGGATAACTCATATTGGAGAGAAATATTGCAAGTATGAATAATGTGCCAAAGCCTATGAAAGTCCTCAATTCTTATTAGATATAAGATTATTCATACTGGAGAGAAACTACAAACCTGAGAGAGGTGCTGTTGCTTTTGACAATACCTCAAACTTTAAAGAAAATCATTCTGCTGAAAAATCCTAGAAATGTGAAGAATGTGACAAAGCCTTTAAATGATTGTCACACTTGATTGTAGGTAAGATAATTCATACTGGAGAACTACCAGTGTGAACAGTGTGGCCAGGCTTCGAACCAATGCTCACACCTTATTGCACAGGAAAGCATTTATACTTCAGAACAAATGTACAAATATAGGCAAAGTAAAAAAGCCATTAATGCCTGCCCACATCTTACTCAAAATCATAGAGTTCATACTAAATAAAAGCATTAAAATCTACTCTCAGAAGATCAGAAAATATGTTTTTAAAGTATAGAAGAATATTTATTTTGTAAAAGCATTACAAATATGAAGAGGATTGTAATATCTTTACTTGCATCACAGATCTTATTGTACACATTTTGTACTAGAGAAAAACCCTCAGGCAGTTGTTAAAATTGTGTTGAACATCAGGGAGTTTATATTGAAGAAAACCCTGCAAGTGTAATGAATTTGGAAAAACATTTTTTCAAAAACTACAAATTATAAACCACTGAGGTGTTCATCTAAAATATATTTTTGTAGATGCATTAAATATGAATGATAATCCAAAATTAAGTCTATATGTATATCAGGGAACAATTCACAGTAGAAATATCTAGGGTGCTCAAACATTAGACATTACACTAAATCAGAGTGCTGAGTAGAAAATAATACAAACTAAAATTTGTGTAAACATTATTTGTATATAACTTTACATTCAAAGTACTTTTAAAAAAATACATTTTTTAAAAAGTGAATGTGTTAAACTCTTAAATTACTTCATACTGTTTCATCTTTCCTAGTGTATTCACATGTGAAAGCATGTGACTAATTGTTGCTGCATAAAATATATGAGATTTTTATTAGGCATTATTTATGATCTTTTCTATGAAAAGATAAGGACATTAAAATGTAAGATGCATGATGAAAATTTAAGTAGAGAGGCTCTTTGTGGTTAACTTATAATATTGAGTGATGCATGAGGTAGGTGTTCACTATGAATGAAAAATATTCTTAATTTTAGTTAAAATTAAGTTATATGTTATTTTATTAATTGTACTTCTATGGAATAATATGCAGTATATTTTTAAATTATAAATTATGTGTGAACTTAGCTTTTCAATTCAACATTTTTAACATGTTAAATACTATTGTGAATTCAATGAAGTGTTCTCATGCCACTAACATTAACCTATTCCACTTTATTCAAGGGTGTAGGTAAAAGATGATAACAATACACTTTTGTAAGATAATGGACTGTCATCTCTGGGAATCTTTTTTGCCAGTGACTTTAAATTGCCAATAAGTTAAAGAATATTGTTCCTATAGGTTAAATTTTTATTCTTATTTTCAGATTTAAATTTATTTTTCTTAATTTTTGTGGATACATAATATGTGTATATATGTATGCCATTTATGGTATATTTTGATGCAGGCATACTCTATATAATAATCACATTAGAGGAAATGAGATATCCATTACCTCTAGCATTTATTCTTTTTACTACAAGCAATTCAATTCTACTGTTTTAGTTATTTTTAAATTTACAATTGTTATTGACTACAGGGTCATTTTTATGGTCATAATAAAAAATTATATACAAACATGTAAAATCCATACATTTCTGAGTTCTGAATATTTTTAAAAATTTTAGTATATTTTTCTTTGAACATGTGGCCTCTGCCCGCAAGCACATATGGACTCTTAGAATTGATTTACATAAAATTAAATATATATAAATCTGTTAAAGATAAACCTTAGGTGTAAATAAATTATGGAGTAAGTATGTTTGTGTGAGTACAGGTTTGAAAGTTTTTAGCAGCAAAAAGCAATATTGGAACAAAATAAATTATTTTAATAAGGTGTCTAATTTACTAGAAAACAAAAATTTTCAAAAATGCTGAAACCAAATTCATGCTATTTGCTTTGTGTTGAATTTATTACTGTACAGTCTTTGGGCTTATGATTCAGAATCTCCCCATGCAGATTCTATGTTTTAACTTGACTGGTACTCGTGCTAGACCCACAACTTTTTTTTTTTGTTACTTGTTTGCTTGTTTGTTTATCTATTTATTTTTGAGACAGAGTCTTGCTCTGTCACCAAGGCTGAAGTTCAATGGTGCGATCTCAGCTCACTGTAATCTCTGCCTTTTACGTTCAAGCAATTCTCCTGCCTCAGCCTCCCAAGTAGCTGGGATTACAGGTGCCCGCCACCATGCCCAGCTAATTTTTGTATTTTTAGTAGAGATGAGGTTTCACCATGTTGGTCAGGCTGGTCTTCAACTCCTGACCTTAGGTGATCCACCCACGTTGGCCTCTGAAAGTCCTGGGATTACAGGCGTGAGCCAGTATGCCTGACCTGTGTAATAGTTTTAGAAGTATTATGTGAGCTGGTCTGTAATTATAAGAATATATATATTTTTAATTTTGCTGTTCCTTAAGTTATTGGGGTACATGTGGTATTTGGTTAGATGAATAAGTTCTTAAGTGGTGACCTGTGAGATCCTGGTGCAATCATCATCTGAGCAGGATACACTCCACCATATAAGTTGTCTTTTATCTCCCCCCGCCACTCTTTCCCCAAAGTCCCCAAAGTTCATTGTATAATTCTTATGCTTTTGTGTCCTCATAGCTTATCTCCCACATATCAGTGAGAACATATGATGTTTGGTTTTCTATTCCTGAGTTACTTCACTTAGAATTACAGTCTCCAGTCTCATCCAGGTCATTGCAAATGCTGTTAATTCATTCCTTTTTGTGGCTGAGTAGTAGTCCGGGGTGTGTGTGTGTGTGTGTGTGTGTGTGTGTGTGTGTGTGTGTGTATCCACTCATTGATTGCTGGGCATTTCAGTTGGTTCTGTGATTTTTTTAGTTGCGAATTGTGCTGCTAGAAACATGCATGTGCAAGTGTATTTTTCAAATAATGACTAGTTTTTCTCTGGATAGATACCCAGTAGTGGGATTGCTGGATCAAATGGTAGTTCTACTTTTAGTTCTTTAAGGAATATCTACACTGTTTTTCATTGCAGCTGTACTAGTTTACATTCCCACCAGCAGTGTAGAAGTTGTTTGAAATGTTTATTCCTTAGTGCCATAAAGAAATAGCACTTGAACATAATTTGTTTAATAAGGCCATTTTTACTTCCTGCAGAAAGTGCACACTCGCCAGCAGTTTTGCCATGAAAGTACAATGAACAAAGGAGACAGGGTCATTTATAACCTGACGCTTCCACCCTACTGTTGTGTCCGGTTTCCGTTGGCTGGAATGGGACCTCACATTCTGTATTTGTCCTGATTAGCTAGCAACTTAGAACTTTTTAAAAGAGGCAAAGGTAAAGGAGAACAAAGAAAGGAGTGAGTAACTTGTGGAATGCTGAGAAAGGTAAAACCACTTTTAAATAAGGAAGAGGAACGGGCTATGACCTAATGCTTGCGTGGACCACTATAAGCATACCAGGGCAAATATTTAGGAGTACAGGTCTTTGAATAAATTTTGCTTCTAAGAAAAGTTACCATTTATTCCTAATTAGATGGGGGGAAAAAACTTTGAAGAGGAACCTCTACTTTACTTTTTACAAAGTGTTCCCTAATCACCGCATCCACGCCAACATCTACAGTCTTTTGATCTTTTGATTATGACTATTCTTGCAGGAATAAGGTGGTTTTGCATTGTGGTTTTGATTTTCATTTTCCTGATCAATAGTGATGTTGAGCATTTTTTCATATGTTTGTTGTCCATTTGTATATCTTCTTTTGAGAATTATCTTTAGCACAGTTTTTGATTTTTTTTTTTTCTTACTGATTTGTTTGAGTTCCTTGTAGATTCTGTATATTAGTCCTTTGTCAGATGTATAGATTGTGAAGATTTTCTCCCACTCTGTGAGTTGTCTGTTTACTGTTCCTTTTGCCATGCAAAAACTCTCTATTTAATTAAGTCCCAGCTATTTATCTTTGTTTATACTGCATTTGCTTTTGGGTTTTTGGTCATGAAATTTTTGCCTAGCCAATGTCTAGAAGGGTTTTTCCATTGTTATCTTCCAGAATTTTTATAGTTTCAGGTCTTACGTTTAAGTCCTTAATCCATCTTGTGTTGATTTTTTTTTTTTTTTTTTTTTTTTTTTTTAGTAAGGTGAGAGATGAGGATCCGGTTTTATTCTCCTACATGTGGCTAGCCAATTATCCCAACACCATTTGTTGAAATGGGTGTCTTTTCCCCACTTTATGTATTTTTACTTTTTTGAAGATTGCTTGGCTGTAATTATTTCAGTTTATTTCTGGATTCTCTGTTCCATTGGTGTGTGTGTCTATTTTTATACCATGCTGTTTTGGACACTATGATTTTGTAGTATAGTTTGAAATCAGGTAGTGTGGTGCCTCCAGATTTGTTTTTTGCTTAGTTTTTCTTTGGCTCTGTGGGCCCTTTTTTGGTTCCATATGAATTTTAGAATTGTTTTTTCTAACTGTGAAGAATGATGGTAGTATTTTGATGGGAGTTGTGCTGAATTCGTAGATTGCTTTTGGCAGTATGATCATTTTCACAATATTGATTCTACCCATCCTTGAGCATGGAATGTGTTTCCATTTGTTGATGTCATCTATGATTTCTTTCAGTAGTGTTTTGTAGTTTTCCTTTTAGAGGTCTTTTGACTCCTTCATTAGGTATACGCCTAAGTTTTTCTTTTTCTTTTTTTTCAGCTATTGTAAAAGGGGAGTTCTTGATTTAATTCTCCATTTGGTTTCTGTTAGTGAATAAAAGAATAAAAGAGCTACTGATTTGTGTACATTAATCTTGTATCCAGAAACTTTGCTGAATTCTTTTATCAGTTGTAGGAGCCTCTGGAGGAGTCCTTAGGCTTTTCGAGGTAAATATTCATATCATCAGCAACCAGGGACAGCTTGACTTCCTGTTTACTGACTTGGATGCCCTTTATTTCTTTTTCTGGGTAACTCTGGAGGATGTCCAGGACTATGTTGGTGAGAGTGGGCATCCTAGTCTTGTTTCCATTCTCAGAGAGAATACTTTCAACTTTTCCTCATTCAGTATTATGTTGGCTGTGGGTTTGTTGTAGATAGCTTTTATTACCTTAAGCTATTCTTTGTATGCCAACTTTCCTGAGAGGTTTTGTTTGTTTGTTTTGACAGAGTTTTACTCTTGTTGCCCAGGCTGGAGGGCAATGGCATGATCTCGGCTCACCACAACCTCTGCCTCCTGGGTTCAAACGATTCTTCTGTCTCAGCCTCCCAAGTAGCTGAGATTACAGGCACATGTCACCATGCCCGGCTAATTTTTGTACTTGTAGTAGAGACGAGGTTTCATCATATTGGTCAGGCTGGTCTTGAACTCCTGATGTCAGGTGATCTGCCTGCCTCTGCCTCCCAAAGTGCTGGGGTTACAGGCGTGAGCCACCGTGCGCCAGACCAAGCTGAGAGTTTTACTTACAAAGAGATGCTGGATTTTGTCGAATGCTTTTTCTGTGTCTATTGAGATGATCATGCTATTTTTGTTTTCAATTCTATTTTTGTGGTGTATCACATTTGTTGACTTGTGTGTGTCAGACCATCCCTGCATTCCTGCTATGAAACCCACTTTGTCATGGTGCATTATCTTTTTGACATGTTGTTGGATTCGGTTAGCTAGTATTTTTTTAAGGATTTTAGCATCAATGTTTATCAAGGATATTGGCCTGCAGTTTTCTTTCGTAGTTGTGTCTTTTCCTGATTTTGGTACCAGGGTGATGCTGACTTAATAGAATGAATTAGGGAGGGTTCCTTATTTCTCTATCTGGTGGAATAGTGTCAAGAAGATTGGTACCAATTCTTTGAATGTCTGGTAGAATTCTGCTTTGAATCTGTCTGGTCCTGGACTTTTTATTGCTAATTTTTTAAATTACTATTTTAATCTCACTGCTTGTTATTGGTCTGTTCAGGGTATCTAGTTCTTCCTGATTTAAGTTAAGAGGGTTGTATTTTTACAAGAATTTATTCTTCTCTTCTAGGTTTTCTAATTTATGTGTGTAGAGGTGTTCATAGTAGTCTTGAATGATTTTTTGTATTTCAGTGGTGTCAGTTATCTCCTGTTTCATTTCTCAGTGAGGTTATTTGGATTTTCTCTCTTTTCTTGGTTAATCTTGCTAATGGTCTATCAATTTTATTTATATTTTCAAAGAAGCAGCTTTTTGTTTCATTTATCTTTTGTATTTTTTTGTTTCAATTTCATTTAGTTCTGCTCTGATCTTGGTTATTTTCTGTTTTTTCTTCTGGGTTTGGGTTTGGTTTTTTCTTGTTTCTCTAGTTTCTTGTGGTGTGACCTAAGATTGTCTGTTTGTGCTCTTTCAGACTTTTAGATGTAAGCATTTAGGGCTATGAACTTTCCTCTTAGCACCACCTTAGCTGTGTCCCAGAGGTTTTGATAGGTTGTGTCATTATTGTCATTCTGTTTGAAGAATTTCTTAATTTTCATATTGATTTGGTTTTTGCCCCAGTGCTTATTCAAGAGCAGGTTATTTAATTTCCGTATATTTACGTGGTTTTGAAATTTCCTTTGGGAGTTGATTTCCAGTTTTATTCTACTGTGGTCTGAGAGTGCTTGGATATAATTTCAATTTTCTTAAATGGTTGAGGCTTATTTTATAACCTATCATATGGTCTGTCTTGGAGAAAGTTCCATACACTGTTAAGTAGAATTGTGTTCTGTAGTTGTTGAATGAAATGTTTTGTGTATGTTAAGTCCATTTTTTTTCCAGGGTATAGTTTAAATCCACTCTTTCTTGGTTGACTTTCTGTCTTGATGGCCTGTCTAGTGCTGTCAGTGGAGTTGAAGTTCCCCACTATTAACGTTGTTGCTGTCTATCTCATTTCTTAGGTCTGTTACCAATTGTTTTATAAATTTGGGCCCTCCAGTATTAGGTGGATATATGTTTAGGGTTGTGATGTTTTCCTGTTGGACCAGCCATTTACCATTATTTAATGCCCCTGTTTGTCTCTTTTAGCCACTGTTACTTTAAAGTTTGTTTTGTCTTATATAAGAATAGCTACCCCTGCTTGTTTTTGGTGTCCATTTGCATGAAGCGCCTTTTTCCACCCCTCTAAGTTTATGTGAGTCCTTATGTGCTAGGTGAGTCTCCTGAAGATAGCAGATAGTTGGTTGGTTAGTTCTTATCCATTCTGCAGTTCTGTTTTAAGTGGAGCATTTAGGCCATTTACATTCAATGTTAGTATTGAAATGTGAGGTACCACTGCGTTCATTATGCTCTTTGTTGCCTGCGTACTTTGGTGTTTTGTTTTGTGGAAATGGAATCTCACTCTGTCACCCAGGCAGGAGTGCAGTGGCGCCATCTTGGTTCACTGCAACCTCCGCCTCCCAGGTTCAAGCGATTCTCCTGCGTCAGGCTCCCAAGTAGCTGGGAGTAGAGGTGCCCCCAACCACGCACGGCTAATTTTTTTGTACTTAGTAGAGACGGGGTTCACCATATTGGCCAGGCTGGTCCTGAACTCCTGACCTTGTGATCCGCCCGCCATAGCCCCCAAAAGTGCTGAGATTATAGGTGTGGACCACTGCACCTGGCCTTTTTTTTGTTTGTCACTTTTGTTTTTTTATCTTGTATTTCTGTTTTATAAATCCTGTTTGATTTATGCTGTAAAGAGATTCTGTTTGGATATGTTTCCAGGATTTGTTTTATGAACTAGAGTTTCTCTTAGCAGATTTTCTATTAGGGGCTTGGTAATGGTGAATTATCTCAATATTTGTTTGTCTGAAAATGACTGTATCTTTCCTTATATATGATGCTTAGTTTCATGGCATGGAAAATTCTTGACTGATAATTGTTTTGTTTGAGGAGGCTGTAGTTGGGGCTCCAATCCCTTCTAACTTATAAGGTTTCTGCTGAGAAATCTGCTGTTAATCTGATAGGTTTTCTTTTATAGGTTACCTGGTTCTCTCTCACAGCTCTTAAGATTTTTTTGTCTTAACTTTGGATAACCTGATCACAATGTGCTAAGATGAAGATCTTTTTGCTATTAATTTCCCAGCTGTTCTTTGTGCTTCTTATATTTGTTTTTTTTTTTTAAGGTTTTTTTTTTTTTTTTTAATTATACTTTAAGTTCTAGGGTACATGTGCATAACGTGCTGGTTTGTTACATATGTATACTTGTGCCGTGTTGGTGTGCTGCACCCATCAACTCGTCAGCACCCATCAACTCGTCATTTACATCAGGTATAACTCCCAATGCAATCCCTCCCTGCTCCCCCCTCCCCATGATAGGCCCCGGTGTGTGATGTTCCCCTTCCCGAGTCCAGGTGATTTCATTGTTCAGGTCACACCTATGAGTGAGAACATGCGGTGTTTGGTTTTCTGTTCTTGTGATAGTTTGCTGAGAATGATGGTTTCCATTTGCATCCATGTCCCTACAAAGGACACAAACTCATCCTTTTTTATGGCTGCATAGTATTCCATGGTGTATATGTGCCACATTTTCTTAATCCAGTCTGTCACTGATGGACATTTGGGTTGATTCCAAGTCTTTGCTATTGTGAATAGTGCCGCAATAAACCTATGTGTGCATGTGTCTTTATAGCAGCATGATTTAGAATCCTTTGGGTATATACCCAGTAATGGGATGGCTGGGTCATATGGTATTTCTAGTTCTAGATCCTTGAGGAATTGCCATACTGTTTTCCATAATGGTTGAACTAGTTTACAATCCCACCAACAGTGTAAAAGTGTTCCTATTTCTCCACATCCTCTCCAGCACCTGTTGTTTCCTGACTTTTGAATGATTGCCATTCTAACTGGTGTGAGATGGTATCTCATTGTGGTTTTGATTTGCATTTCTCTGATGGCCAGTGATGATGAGCATTTTTTCATGTGTCTGGTGGCTGTATGAGTGTCCTCTTTTGAGAAATGTCTATTCATATCCTTTGCCCACTTTTGGATGGGGTTTTTTGTTTTTTTCTTGTAAATTTGTTGGAGTTCTTTGTAGGTTCTAGATATTAGCCCTTTGTCTGGTGAGTAGATTGCAAAAATTTTCTCCCATTGTGTAGGTTGCCTGTTCACTCTGAGGGTAGTTTCTTTTGCTGTGCAGAAGCTCTTTAGTTTAATTAGATCCCATTTGTCAATTTTTGCTTTTGTTGCCATTGCTTTTGCTGTTTTAGACATGAAGTCCTTGCCCATGCCTATGTCCTGAATGGTATTACCTAGGTTTTCTTCTAGGATTTTTATGGTATTAGGTCTAACATTTAAGTCTCTAATCCATCTTGAATTAATTTTCGAATAAGGAGTAAGGAAAGGATCCAGTTTCAGCTTTCTATTTATGGCTAGCCAATTATCCCAGCACCATTTATTAAATAGGGAATCCTTTCCCCATTTCTTGTTTTTCTCAGGTTTATCAAAGATCCTTTGGCTGTAGATGTGTGGTATTATTTCTGAGGGCTCTGTTCTGTTCCATTGGTCTATATCTCTGTTTTGGTACCAGTATCATGCTGTTTTGGTTACTGTAGCCTTGTAGTATAGTTTGAAGTCAGGTAGCGTGATGCCTCCAGCTTTGTTCTTTTGACTTAGGATTGTCTTGGCAATGCAGGCTCTTTTTTGAGAGACGAACTTTAAAGCTGTTTTTTTCCAATTCTGTGAAGAAACTCATTGGTAGCTTGATGGGGATGGCATTGAATCTATAAATAACCTTGGGCAGTATGGCCATTTTCATGATATTGATTCTTCCTATCCATGAGCATGGTATGTTCTTCCATTTGTTTATGTCGTCTTTTATTTCACTGAGCAGTGGTTTGTAGTTCTCCTTGAAGAGGTCCTTTACATCCCTTGTAAGTTGGATTCCTAGGTATTTTATTCTCTTTGAAGCAATTGTGAATGGAAGTTCATTCATGATTTGGCTCTCTGTTTGTCTGTTACTGGTGTACAAGAATGCTTGTGATTTTTGCACATTAATTTTGTATCCTGAGACTTTGCTGAAGTTTCTTATCAGCTTAAGGAGATTTTGGGCTGAGACGATGGGGTTTTCTAAATATACAATCATGTCATCTGCAAACAGGGACAATTTGACTTCTTCTTTTCCTAACTAAATACCCTTGATTTCTTTCTCTTTCCTGATTGCCCTAGCCAGAACTTCCAACACTATGTTGAATAGGAGTGGTGAGAGAGGGCATCCCTGTCTTGTGCCAGTTTTCAAAGGGAATTTTTCCAGTTTTTGCCCATTCAGTATGATATTGGCTATGGGTTTGTCATAAATAGCTCTTATTATTTTGGGGTATGTTCCATCAATACCGAATTTATTGAGCGTTTTTAGCATGAAGGACTGTTGAATTTTGTCAAAGGCCTTTTCTGCATCTATTGAGATAATCATGTGGTTTTTGTCTTTGGTTCTGTTTATATGCTGGATTACATTTATTGATTTGCGTATGTTGAACCACCCTTGCATCCCAGGGATGAAGCCCACTTGATCATGGTGGATAAGCTTTTTGATGTGCTGCTGGATCTGGTTTGGCAGTATTTTATTGAGGATTTTTGCATCGATGTTCATCAGGGATATTGGTCTAAAATTCTCTTCTTTAGTTGTGTCTCTGCCAGGCTTTGGTATCAGGATGATGTTGGCCTCATAAAATGAGTTAGGGAGGATTCCCTCTTTTTCTATTGACTGGAATCGTTTCAGAAGGAATGGTACCAGCTCCTCCTTGTACCTCTGGTAGAATTCAGCTTTGAATCCATCTGGTCCTGAACTTTTTTGGTTGGTAAGCTATTAATTATTGCCTCAATTTCAGAACCTGCTATTGGTCTATTCAGGGATTCAGCTTCTTCCTGGTTTAGTCTTGGGAGAGTGTAAGTGTCCAGGAAATTATCCATTTCTTCTAGATTTTCTAGTTTATTTGCGTAGAGGTGTTTATAGTATTCTCTGATGGTAGTTTGTATTTCTGTGGGGTCGGTGGTGATATCCCCTTTATCATTTTTTATTGCGTCTATTTGATTCTTCTCTCTTTTCTTCTTTATTAGTCTTGCTAGCGGTCTATCAATTTTGTTGATCTTTTCAAAAAACCAACTCCTGGATCCATTGATTTTTTGGAGGGTTTTTTGTGTCTCTATCTCCTTCAGTTCTGCTCTGATCTTAGTTACTTATTGCTTTCTGCTAGCTTTTGAATGTGTTTGCTCTTGCTTCCCTAGTTCTTTTAATTGTGATGTTAGAGTGTCAATTGTAGATCTTTCCTGCTTTCTCTTGTGGGCATTTAGTGCTATAAATTTCCCTCTACACACTGCTTTAAATGTGTCCTAGAGATTCTGGTATGTTGTATCTTTTTCTCATTGGTTTCAAAGAACATCTTTATTTCTGCCTTCATTTCATTGTGTACCCAGTAGTCATTCAGGAGCAGGTTATTCAGTTTCCATGTAGTTGAGCGGTTTTGCTTGAGTTTCTTAGTCCTGAGTTCTAGTTTGATTGCACTGTGGTCTGAGAGACTGTTTGTTATAATTTGTGTTCTTGTACATTTGCTGAGGAGTGCTTTACTTCCAATTATGTGGTCAATTTTGGAATAAGTGCGATGTGGTGCTGAGAAGAATGTATATTCTGTTGATTTGGGGTGAAGAGTTCTGTATATGTCTATTAGGTCCGCTTGGTGCAGAGATGAGTTCAATTCCTGGATATCCTTGTTAACTTTCTGTCTCGTTGATCTGTCTAATGTTGACAGTGGAGTGTTGAAGTCTCCCATTATTATTGTATGGGAGTCTAAGTCTCTTTCTAAGTCTCTAAGGACTTGCTTTATGAATCTGGGTGCTCCTGTATTGGGTGCATAGATATTTAGGATAGTTAGCTCTTCCTGTTGAATTGATCCCTTTACCATTATGTAATGGCCTTTTTTGTCTCTTTTGATCTTTGATGGTTTAAAGTCTGTTTTATCAGAGACTAGGATTGCAACCCCTGCTTTTTTTTGTTCTCCATTTGCTTGGTAGATCTTCCTCCATCCCTTTATTTTGAGCCTATATATGTCTCTGCATATGAGATGGGTCTCCTGAATACAGCAGACTGATGGGTCTTGACTCTTTATCTAGTTTGTCAGTCTGTCTCTTTTAATTGGAGCATTTAGTCCATTTACATTTAAGGTTAATATTGTTATGTGTGTACTTGATCCTGCCATTATGATATTAACTGGTTATTTTGTTATTTTGCTCGTTAGTTGATGCAGTTTCTTCCTAGCCTCAATGGTCTTTACATTTTGGCATGTTTTTGCAATGGCTGGTACCGGTTGTTCCTTTCCATGTTTAGTGCTTCCTTCAGGGTCTCTTGTAAGGCAGGCCTGGTGGTGACAAAATCTCTAAGCATTTGCTTATCTGTAAAGGATTTTATTTCTCCTTCACTTATGAAACTTAGTTTGGCTGGATATGAAATTCTGGGTTTAAAATTCTTTTCTTTAAGAATGTTGAATATTGGCCCCCACTCTCTTCTGGCTTGTAGAGTTTCTGCCGAGAGATCTGCTGTTAGTCTGATGGGCTTCCTTTTGTGGGTAACCCGACCTTTCTCTCTGGCTGCCCTTAAGATTGTTTCCTTCATTTCAACTTTGGTGAATCTGGCAATTATGTGTCTCGGAGTTGCTCTTCTCAAGGAGTATCTTTGTGGCGTTCTCCGTATTTCCTGAATTTGAATATTGGCCTGCCCTACTAGGTTGGGGAAGTTCTCCTGGATGATATCCTGAAGAGTGTTTTCCAACTTGGTTCCATTTTCCCCCTCACTTTCAGGCACCCCAATCAGACGTAGATTTGGTCTTTTTACAGAATCCCATACTTCTTGCAGGCTTTGTTCATTTCTTTTTCTTCTTTTTTCTTTAGATTTCTCGTCTCGCTTCATTTCATTCATTTGATCCTCAATCGCTGATACTCTTTCTTCCAGTTGATCGAGTCGTTTACTGAAGCTTGTGCATTTGTCATGTATTTCTCGTGTCATGGTTTTCATCTCTGTCCATTCGTTTGTGGCGTTCTCTGCATTAATTATTCTGGTTATCAATTCTTCCAGTCTTTTTTCAAGCTTTTTAGTTTCTTTGCGCTGGGTATGTAATTCCTCCTTTAGCTCTGAGAAGTTTGATGGACTGAAGTCTTCTTCTCTCATCTCGTCAAAGTCATTCTCCGTCCAGCTTTGATCCGTTGCTGGCAATGAGCTGCGTTCCTTTGGAGGAGGAGATGCGCTCTTATTTTTTGAATTTCTTCCTGGAGGCTTTGTTTACCTACTTAAGTCTCAGCAATGGCGGGCACCCCTCCTCCAGCCTCACTGCTGGCTTGCAGTTAGATCTCAGACTGCTGTGCTAGCAATGAGGGAGGCTCTGTGGGCGTGGGACCCTCCCGGCCACATGTGGGATGTAATCTCCCACTGTGTGGTTTGCTAAGACCCTTGGTAAAGCGCAGTATTAGGGTGGGAGTTACCTGATTTTCCAGGTGTTGTGTGTCTGAGTTTCTAAAGGGATTCCCTTCCCCCTTGCGCTTCCCAGGTGAGGCGATGCCTCGTCCTGCTTCAGCTCTGGCTGGTTGGGCTGCAGCAGCTGACCAGCACCGATTGTCTGGCGCTCCCTAGTGAGATGAACCCGGTACCTCAGTTGAAAATGCAGAAATCACCCGTCTTCTGTGTCGCTCGCACTGGGAGCTGGAGGCTGGAGCTGTCCCTATTTGGCCATCTTGCTTGCACCCCCCACCAAGCTATTTCAATTTTAAAAAGTGAAGAGTAGGGAGGGCTTTTTAAAGTTTTATTTCTTTCTATTCAGTTTATCTTATGCCATACAACAATGGAATAAAGTGTGGTGTCTGTCCTAATGATATTTATGGTGTGGTGATACAGAAATATCTATGCTTCCATGCAAGAGATGAAAAATTATGATCTCCCCAAAACAGAGAAACAAGTGCTACCTGGAGCCCAAAGAGATGTTCAGGTTACATCTGTCAGAATTGATACTGTACAAGAGAACCATCTTTGGAGAAGTGTGGTTCACCTGAGATTTTGGTGACCCATATGGATGACATCAGAGACAGGAGTTACACAAAATGAGCATCCCAATAAGATTTTCATGTATGATTGTCTTAGAAGATGGTGGTCCAACTCAGAAGATGACTGTGCAGCCAAGTAAGACAGATATTTTTTTCTCAGGAGCAGAAATCTCAAAGTAGGAGACGGCCACTCATTGAGCAGTCAAAGCATGCCCTGATGGAACTCTCTGGGGGTCAGACTGCACACTGTCTCCCTGAGTTGCATAAAGCACAGAACAGCATGCTGCATTACAGTTTCCAGTGTGCACCAACTCAGCAGAAAACACATCACTGTCTATTTTGTTTCAAAAATACTTTGCTATGAAAAAAAGTGAATATAGTAGAAACCCAAGAACTACCGAGGAGTAGGGAGTAAGTCTGTCATCAGTAGTATTTAAATGCTGACTAGACACATACTCTGTGGAAATAAGTTTCACTGTTTGGGAAAGGAGTAAAATCTTTTTCTTGGGCACTGACATATCTAGTGAAGAGCGTAGCATACAGTAGGTAAACAGCAACTTCTGTTTACTAAATAAACTTTATTTTCACAGATTACTGGTGAAGCAAAATATTGATGCATCTCCAAGACATGAAGGGTATCACAAGACCACTCATGTTCTTTATGGGGTTTCAATTATGAAATGAGTTGAAAAATCTGGCTACAAAAGGAGTTTTAATCCTTCTAAGTAGCATCAGAAATGTTATGATGTGCTTAAGCCATGGTGACAGTCCTAGCTTGGTTCCTACCCAAAGTCTCTTCTCATGAATCCTATGCTTACAGGTCAAATAGATAAAGCATCCCTAGATCAAACACAAACTTCAACACTCTTAACATGTAGGTGTACATCTCATCTGAAAACCATTCAAAAGCTCAGGTTATCTACAAGAAATCTTTGCCTTTTAGTATCAATAAAAGAAGGAAAAGAATAAGAGAAAGGCATTTAATTATTTTCATAGTTAAAAATATAACATTGGTTTCTCAGTTACATAAGTACTTTTCTTGCTTCATCTGTGCTATAATTTTTAACCAACTAAAACACATTACAAGTAGAGAAATAGCTAAAATCATGGAAAACATATACATAACTCTTTAAAGAGTAGGAAACATTCCCTGTTCATATACAATGCTTAATCCAGCATTCCAATCTCACTGAGGCACCAACATCCACGCTGTTCTCTGAAAAGCATTCTTTTTCCTTCTGTCACCTATTCTTCAGATACTAGCTCAAATGTCACTTCCACGGGTCACCTTCTTCCTGGTATCCTCCATTCCTCTCCCATACAAAAAGGCCAAACTTTATGTTGGGGTGATCAGACCCAACACTACATCTTGGGGGTGACAAAATTCGGCTGAGTCAAAGGATTGAGAAAAAGATTGAGAAAAAAGTGGGACACCAGGGGCCATCTCTATCGTGGAGGCTGCGAAGGCCTTGTTTAGCCCATGGTGTTTATTGCTAATCCATCAAAGAAATAGGTGGTGAGAATGTGGAGATCAAAAGATCAGGTACATGATCTATAGCTGCGATGGTTTAATATTTATATGGAATATGTTCTGCTACTTGAGATAATGGGAATAGGAGCCTAGGAAGGCCAGAAGGAGCCAGCAAGTCGACACATTCCAGAGGACATTATGCAAGCCCTGCCTCAGCTTCCCTCCCAACACTCAGCTTTTTCCCAACATGCTCCCCTTCTGTTTTTGTAAAAGAAGGTATCATTATTACTATCGTTATTACTAGCTATCATTACCAGCATAAAAGGTGGCCTCTTTTAATTGAGCAAGGCGATTGCAGGTTTTTGTAGCCCTTAATTAATGGTTGGTGATCCAGCTTTATTTTTCTTAGCCCTTATCCAAACTGGAGTCGCTCTGGCTTGAATGCTTCCTATAAATCTCCCCTTTCCCTTTTACAAGAGGACCCTTAATCCGAGGCGTTGCAGGAGGATGAAGGTCCATCTTCTGTAACTTCGTGCTGTATAGGGGTGATGATATTCCTGCCTAACTATCAGCATTTCTTGTATTCAAGGCAGAGAGGAGCTGAGTCAGAAAGCATTGGTCCATTAATCATCATGACTCCAGTCGGTCCTCATTCCATCTTCACATTCAGATTCAATTGTTTCATGGCTTATATTGGGGAAATCCGGTCCATGGTTGGGATCCATGTGTCCCTCCAGTCTCCCATTCAATGGTCATACACATCTTGAGGGCGTCCACATGGTTTGTTCATCTCCTGCAAAAGCAAAAGCATACCCTCACCCCTACTTTAGTAAATCTACTGAAACAGAAGCAAAAACTTTTGTCGTTGTGGCCGGGAGGCCACTGATAATGAGAAACAGACCTTTTCTGATTAACAGAAGGTATAGAGAAAGCAAATTGAGGCTTTTCAAACCTTCAATTCGCACTGTACAGGTAGGTCCACTAGATACTGTGGCTCACGATAGATCTTTAGATGCTTGGTGGGCACCCACATAGGCATCTGATTGTCACTTAGAGAGACACAAGCAAATCCCCTTCCCTATAAAATTATCTTTAGGCAGGGATCGGAGGATGTAGGCTCAGAGGTAAGGAGAATTTTGGGGCCTAATGGCTTCCTGATGTTTGATAGGTGTTCCCTCGGAAGTTAGGAATTCCCTTTTTCTCCATATTGCTGTGGGGGCATGGAGGTCTAGGTAAACATACTTAGAGTTTGTATATATATTTATCCTTTTTCATTCTAATTCTAGTGTATCGTGGCTCCTGCTTTTGCTAGGATGTCTCTCTCTAACAAATGAGTGGGTCTTTCAGGCATAATTAGAAAGGTATGTGAAAAGAGTAAAGTTCCCCAGTCACAACTTAGTGGCTGGGAGAAGTATCTAGTGACTGCCTGTCCTATGACCCCTTGGATAGCGACAGATCTGGAGGACAGTTGTCCGGAACAGGAAAGTAAGACTGAGAAGGACACGCCAGTGTCCAGGAGACAGTTAACTTCCTGGACCTCAATGGTCAGGCATACCCGGGGCTGGTGATGGCATGGGCTTGCCTCAGCGGATTTGCGCGCCTCAGTCTCCCAAAATGCTGGGACTACAGGTGCGAGCTACCATGCCCGGATGGCAACTACATTTATTACCAGGACACCTATGTTGTACAGTTCTGGCATACACCAGGTAGCCAATAAACAGCTTTTGATCTAATGCAGGAATAATAAGGTGAAGTTTGTTTTTTTTCTCCTTTAACATGCTGTACTTGTGTCAGATGCAAATAAGACCTCCGGAGTCTGCCTGAAGTAACATAAAATAGAAAACCCTTTCATCAAACAATCACTTGGATGGTGTAACAAGTTAGATATGAATGTACCACCTTTACCAACTTAGTGAGATGAATGTTTACCATCACATAACAAACACGTGTTTGCCACACTAAGGGCTTAGAGTCTGAATTTCTGATGAGAAATAGAGCGGCATGTAGAAAACCCCAGAGAATGATAGTCCATATATCCATAAGCATCAGTAGCATTTCATTTCTTAAAAGTTTCATACATCCAGCAAATCCTTTAAAAACAAGATATCCTAATATACAGCCAGTTTAGCAATTTTGTTTCTTTCTTTCTTTTTTTTTTTTTTTTTTTTTTTTTTTTTTGAGACCGACTATCTCTCTCTCATCCAGGCTGGATTGCAGTGGCGCGAACTCCGCTCATTGCAAGCTCCGCCTCCTGGGTTCACGCCAATCTCCTGTCTCAGCCTCCCGAGTAGCTGGGACTACAGGCTCCCGCCATCACGACCCGCTATCTTCTTCTTTCTTTCCTTCTCCTCCTCCTCCTCCTTCTCCTTCTCCTTCTTTTCTTCTTCATTTTTTAGTAGAGACGGGGTTTCACCGTGTTACTCAGGATGGTCTTGATTTCCTGACCTCATGATCCGCCCACCTCAGCTTCCCAAAGTGCTGGGATTACAGGCGTGAGCCACCGTGCCCGGCCAGAAATATTTTTCAGACTGATAAGACAGTGCAGCTTCGTTTACCTGAAATGGAGCACAAGTTCTTTTTGAAGGAATTCATACCCATTCCTGCAGAAGTTCTGGGACTCTTGAAGGCAGCACAGAACTAAGCGTTCTTTTGTGTGTGTTTCCAAAGAGATTTTAGCCAAGACTTTGGTCTCTAACAGACTCACTGATTAAAATATGGTTTAGAAACGATACCTGCCTACTTGAAAAAGCATCAAATCTACAGAATGCTTTTCATGGGTGTAAAAAATGAAAGCAAAATCACATTCTTCTTTTTGCAATTCACTTTTTCTCACCTTCCACTTCTATTAAATATACTTCAGCATCATTGTGCATAGGTTCAGAGACCACTACATTTCTAAAAAAGGAAAAAACTCTCAAATATATGGGGATGCACTGGCAATCTTGCCTTTGCAGAGATCATTTTTGTTTCCTCCAGACAGAAGTGTCTCACTATTTTCAGCTTTCTTACCTAACAGGAAAACTGTTTCCATTGACTTTGAAAGGGCTAAACTTAAATCTAAACTCATAAACAAGAATGAGGGTTCAACTTTTTATTAATGAAAATCCCAGACAGGTTTTTCAACCTACCAAATAGTTACACTTTTTATTCACCCTTCTCTCTCTCTCCATAACCACTAACATTACCACCCACAAAAGAAGAAGAAAATCCCTCCAACGTTCCCCCAATGTGTGCTGTTGCTAGCTTGGAAGCTGCGTAGAGTTTTGTAATGGAGTGTGAACTGCTGCCCCGGATCTGGGCTCCTGTTCTACCTCCTAACCAGTAAGGAGAGAGGGAGGACAAATCCGCTGAGCAGGAGAAAAGTCTTTCCTCCTCATTATAACCTTTCAGGGATGCAGCGTTGATGAACGTGGCCAGGGCACGGGGCCGCTACCAAGTCGCCCAATGGCCAGCGCGTTCTGCGCCGAGCTGGGTCCCCGCGCACTGCATGTCTCCGCCCTGCCTGGAAAGGAAGTGGTCCCACCAGGCAGTGGAATCGCACGCCGCGCCCCGTCCTCATCCTTGGCCAGGGAGCAGGGCACATCCTCGATGTGCCCTCGGCCCAGAAAACGCGCCGCTTCCCAGGGAGGGCGTTGGCAAAGGGAAGGACCTCCCCTGCTCCTTAGCAAACATTAGGGTTGCGATTTCCTAAGAGACGCGAGTGGGATGTGGGGAGGGGACCTAGGCGAGGCTGGTGCTGGGGGCAGAGGAAGCCACAGTATGATGAGGGCTGATGTGGGAGGAGGAAGGGAAGCACTGGAACTAGCCACAAATTGTTCCAGCGGGAGAAGCCCCCCTTGCCTTTTTCCTGGACTCACAGTGGCTCCTGGCTCCCAGCCCGCGACTCACGCAAGGAAGGTGCACGCCACACTGATGGATCCCATCTGTTGGATGGATCCCCTCCAACAGAAGGGAGAGGAACGATAGGCGCCCCCATGGTAAGGCCCTGGCACCCTTCTTTCCTGAGCGCCTTAGGTGGTAGTCGGCCACACCACAACCGCCAGCCAGGAAAAGGCCAGGTTGGAAGGGTGCCTGCTGCCCCCTCGATGCCAGTGTCCTCTGCCCAGGAAGATCAAATCCACAGAGTAGCGTGCGGCAGGGGCTTCTACCAAATACCCTGGTGAGAGCACCCCGGGAGGCCACCTCATGACTGGCACCCCCAGTGCTTTGTGGCTTCAGGGGAAAGCAGAAGCTCTAGTTTCCAGGCTTCCCTTCCAGAAAGGGCTTGGAAAGACCACAGGAGGAAAGTTCCTCATTCCACAGGGGAAGGATGCTGGGAGACAGAGGGCAGAAGATGGTGAGCAGCGTCGGGAAGATGTTTCTGGCATTCAAGGCTGCACCTTCCGAGTCCTGGCGGTACTATAACAAATGAATTCACCCCATTATTCCGGGAGGCCAAGGCAGGCAGAGCACTTGGGCCCAGAAATTTCAGATCAGCCTGGACAACGCGGTGAGACCCCGTCACTATAAAAAACATTTAGTCAGGTGTGATGCGCCACGCCTGTATTCCCAGCTACTCGGGAGGCTGAGGTGAGATGAACTCTTGAGACTACAGTGAGTCATAATCTTGTGCCACTGCACTTCAATCTAGGTGATAGAGCAAGACCCTTTCTCATTAAATAAATAAATAAATAAATACATACATACATACATACATACATACATACATACATACATACATAAACTCTGCCGCCGGGGTTGGGCCGGATTCCTACCCTCCACAAGCTAATATAGATGCACATCACGTCTTGCTAGCACAGTGCTGCAGAGGCTGCCACTACGTGCGCTGGATGCTGATTGGCATGGGCAAGTGGCTCTGTAAGAGGAGTAGTAGCAGTGGAGGAGTGGAGATAGGGAAGAGGAAAAAAGAAGGGGAGAAGTAAATGAGAAGAGGAAAAGGAAGACAGAAAAAGGGAGGAGGAAACAAGAAGAACAAGAGCAGAGGAGGAGAAAATGAGAAAAAGATAGTAAGAACAGAGGAAGTGGAGAAAAAAAATCAGAGGGGGACAATGGAACCAGGAGAAGAGAGGAGGAAAAGGAAGCTGGGACAAAGAGAGGAGAAGGAGAGAGGAGGAAGAAAAGAGAAGGAGGAAGAGGAGGAAAAGAGAAGGAGGCAAAGAGGAGGACTAGAAGGAGAGGAGGAGAGTAAAAGGAGGGAAGGAGGAAGAGGAGTAGGAGAGAAAGAGGAGAAGAAGGATGGGAGGAGAAGGATGAAGAGGAAAAGAAAAGGAAGAGAGGGAGTAAAGGAAGAGATGAGAAGGAGGAGAGGAGAAGGAGGAGAGAAAAAGAGAGGAGCAGAGGAGAGGAGGATGAGGAGAAAAAGCAGGAGGGGAGAAGGAGAAGAGCAGGAGGAGAAGAGGGAGAAAAGGAAGAGAGGAGGAAGAGGGGAGGAGGAGGATGAGAGGAGGAAATAAACAGGGAAGAAGGAGAGAAGGAGAAGAAGGAGGAAGTAGGGGAGGATGGGAGGAGGAGAGGAAGAGGAGAAGGAGGAGGAGAGGAAAAGGAGAAGCAGGAAAGGAGATGGAGGGGAAGGAGGAGGAGAAGAGGAAAGGAAAAGAAGGAGAAGAGAAGAGGAGGAGGAGGAGCAGGAGATGAGAAGGAGAGGAAAAGGAGGAGAGGAGGAGGAGAAGAAAAGGAGGTGAGGGGAAAATAGGAAGATAAGTAGAAGAGGAGGAGGAGGTGGAGGAGGAGAGGAGAAGAAGGAAGAGAGGAGGAGGAAGAGGAGAGAGAAGGAGGTGGAGAGGAGAAATGGAGGCGGAATAGGAGAGAAGTAGGAGGAGGGAAAAAGAAGAAGGAGGGGAGGATGAGAGGAGAAGGAGGAGCAGGAGAAGAGGAGATGGAGAGGAGAAAAAGGCAAGGAGGAAGAGAGAAGGAGGAGGAGAGGAGGAGAAAAGGGGGGAGGAGATTGGGGGGACTAGGAGAGGAGAAAAAGGAGGAGGAGAGTAGAAAGAGGAGTAGGAGGAGGACAGGAGAAGAAGGAGGAGGAAAAGGAGAGCAGGAGAGGAGAAGGAGGAGGAGTGGAGGAGGAAGAGGAAGAGGAAACATGGAGAAGGAGGAGGGGAGAAGTAGGAAAAGCAGAGGAGGAAGAGAGGAAAAGAAGGAGTGGAGGAGGAAGAGGAGATGAAGAGAGGAAGAGAAGGAGGAGAGAAATTGCAGGAGGAGGAGAGGAGGAGGGAGGAGAGGGAGACGAGAAGGAGGAGTAGGAGGAGAAAAGGAGAGAAGAAGGAAAGGACGAGGAAGAGGAGAGAAGGAGGAGGAGAGGAGGAGGAAGAAAAGGAAAGGAGGAGAGGAGAAGAGGAGGAGTTGAGGAGAGGAGGCTGAGAAGGAGTAGGAGAGGAGGCAAAGTAAAAGATGAGTAGTAGTAGGACGAAAGGTTTAGGGGGAAAAGGAGGAGAGCAGAATGAGGAGAAGAAGAGGATATGAGGAGGAACAGAGTAGGAGATGAGAAAAAGGAGGAGGAGAAGAAGAGAAGGAGGAGGAGGATGAGAGCAGAAGGAGAAGGAGGAGGAAAGGAGAAAGAGGAGAAAGAAAGTAGAAGGAGGGGGAGGAGGAAGAAAAGAGTAGGAGAAGGAGAGGAGGATGAAATAAAGGATAAAATGAGAGGAGGAGGAGAGGAGAAATGGAGGAGGACCAGTGGAAGAGGAGGAAGAGAGGAGGAGGAAGAGGAAATGGAGAAGAGGAGAAGAGGAGAAGTGGGAGGAACAGTGGAGGAGGAGGAGAGGAGGAGAAGGAGGAGGGGAGAAAGAGGAGAAGAAGAGAAGTAGGAGAAGGGGAGAAGGAGGAGGAGAAAAAGAAAAGGAAGAGGGGGGAAAGGAGAAGGAGGAGGAGTAGAGGAGCAAGAGGAGAGAAGGAGGAGGAGAGAAAGATGAGGGAAGAAAAGGAGAGGAGGAGGAAGAGAGAAAGAGGAGAAGATGAGGAGAGGAGGAAGAGGAGGAGACAAAGAGGAGAAGAGGAGAAAAAGGGGGAGGAGGGGAGGAGTAGAGAGGAAGAGGAGAGGAGGAGAGGAGGAGAAGGATGAGGGGAGGAGCAGAAGAGGAAGAGGAAAGGAGAAGATGGAAAGGAGGAAGAGAAAAGGAGGAGATGAAAAAAGTTATTAATTTGTGGTGTTTAGTAATGATGACTATTTTCATGGCTTTTGGATTAAAGTTTAAACTCAATAGGAGAGATGGGCACAAAGATCCAGATAATTTCAGAGCTCAATTTCAGAGCTAAAAAAACAGATATGTGGTAATACACCTGTGGACATTGTCAATGCAAAAGAGTTGCATTATTTTGGTTTTGGATCCAGCCATATGTCTCCAGACACAATATATGTAGTGCTCAGGAGACAGCAGGGTGCTGGGCCCAGTGATACATCGCAATCTCTTCTTGGGCAGAGTTCAAACAGTAGAGGAGAGTCACATCACCGAGGTTCTAGGTCCAGCAATACATCACAATACTTTCTGAGAGGAGGACCAAAGCAGGAGAGCCACATCACCTAAGTCAGAGCCCCAGAGATACGGCACAATGCCTTCTGTAGGTAGGGCTCAGGAAGAAGAGGAAAGTGACATAACCTAGGGGCTACCGCCAGCTATATGTCACAATCACCCCAAGGGGCAGGGACAATGCATGAGAGGAGGGTCACATCAAGTAGGTGCTGAGCAAAGCAATATGTAACAATCAGAGAAGAGTGTCATCTCCTACACGCTGGGCCATGAGATATGTTGCAACATCCCCTATGGGCAAAGCCCAGGTAATAGAAGAGATTTACATCAAATAGTTGATGGGCTAAGAGACACTTCACAATGCCCCCTGTAGAAAGAGACTAGGAGAAATAAATCCAATTGCCTGTGTGCTGGGCCCAGGGAAAAGTCAATTTTTCATCTGTGGACATGGCCCAGGCAGATGAGGAGAGTCACATCATTTAGATGCTGGGCACAGAGATATGTAACAATCTCTTCTATAAGCAAAACCCTGGTAAGAAAAAAAAGACACATCAAATATTTTATGGACCCAGAGATATGTCATGATGTTTCCTCTTGACAGAGTCAAGGCAAGAAAGTCACATCACCTTGGTCCTGGGCCCAGCAATAGGTCAAAATGCCTTCTGAAGACAGGGACAAGACAAATGAGTAACATCTTAAAGCTGGGCCCAACATATGTGCAAAAATCTCCCCTGTGGGCAGAACCTAGGAAGAAGAGAAGTGTCACATTAGCTAGGTGCTGAGCTCAGAGATATGTCACCCTCTCTCCTGTGAGCAGAAACCAGGCAAGAGTACATTACCTGGGTGATGAGTGCAGAGAGATGTCACCATCTCCCCTTTAGGCTGGGCCCAGGCAGAAGAGTCACATCACCCGGGTGTTAAAATGAGCAATATGTCAGAATGCGCCTTGTGGGCAACACCAAAGTAGGAGAGAAAACTTATATCACCTGAGTACAAGTCCCAGTGGTATGTCACAATGCCTCCTGTAAGAAGCACCAAGGCTTGAGAATAGAGTCATCTCACCTGGGTGCTGGGTTCAACTATATATCACGATTCTATTTGTGAACCGAGCCCAGGCAGGAGAGTCAAATCAGGTATTTGACAGAGGTGTATGTCACAATCTCACCTTCAAAAAAAATCCAGGGATGAGATTACGAGTCTCTCACATGTCCTGGTTCTAGGTCTGAGAGTCAACATGTCTTGTATGTTGTGTGAAACACACGAGTCACAATCTCAATTGTGAACTGGATCTGTGCAGCAACTTCCCAATGTTTTCTGGGCATTGTGTCCCCTTAGATAAGTCACAGCCTGACACGTGTGCTAAATGATGGTTTGAGGGTCACCGAACCCATGCATAACAAATCCATGTATGAGAGTCAACATTGCAACTCTTGACTGCCTCTAGATATAAGATTCAAAACCTCAACAGTGGGCCATGCTCATGTGAGAGGACAACAATCTTTACTCTTGACTGTGTCTCTTACTAGTGTTACAATCTCACCTTTGAGCTGGGCTCTGTTAGTGCACTCTCTGTACCACTCAAAGAAGTTATGAGATACATGGTTTGGCTCTATGTCCTCACCCAAATCTCATCTACAATTGTAATCTCCACGTGTTAAGGGAGGAAGGTAATTGGATCATGGGGCAGTTTCCCCCATGCTGTTTTCATGAAAGTGAGTGAGTTCTCAGGAGATCTGATGGTTCTTTAAGTGTTGGAAGTTCCTCCTTCATCACTTTCTCCCTCCTGCCACCTTGTGAAGAAGGTCCCTGCTTCCCCTTCTGCCATGATTATATATTTCCTGAGGCCTTCTCAGCCATGTGGAACTGTGAGTCAATTAAACCTCTTTTCTACATAAATTTCCTGGTCTTGAGGAGTTCTTTATAGCAGTGTGAAAATGAACTAGTACAATACGATATGCATGAGAGTTGCAATCTGTATTAAGACCTTTATGCTGATATGGACCCATGATTGCATGTGTCATTCTAAGCTCAGGTGTGAGAGTCAACACTTCCCCAGTTGGCTGGGTCTAAATAGAAAAGTACTCATCTGCCTATGAGCTGGGTTTAGAAATGGGTCACTAATCTCATATGTGGCCAGACGTTAACATATGACTGACACAATTCCATCTGTAGACTGTGTCTATGCGTGAGATTCAGAATGTCACCAGTGGGTTGTGTCCATGTGTGAGGATGACTATTTTAAGGATTGGCAGAGTGTGTATACCAGAAGCACAATATCTCCTGTGTCCTTGGACTTGTGATGACACTCTCTGTACCACTTGAGGGCTTTACACAATATGCAAGAGAGTGGTAAACCTCTGTGATCTTCATACAAGAGGACACCCAGGATCTTACCTTTTCCCTAAGCCTAGTTATCTTTCTTATTGGCTAGTTCAAGGTATGACAGTCATCATCACACCTGTGAGATGGGCCAAGATATATGTCACAATACCCCTCTGGTTTAGGAGTAAGCAGGAGAGTAACATTACCTGGGTTTGGGGCCAGATGTATGTCACAATCTTCTCTCAGGGCTCAGCAATATGTCACAACGATCTATGTATTCAAGACCCTGTCAAAAGGGCCTCATCACCTTGTTGCAGGGTCCAGTGATACGTCATAATCTTTTCTGTTGGAGGATCCAGGCAGAAAATAAGAATCACATTTCCTAGGTAGCGTATGCAGATATATATCACAAGGCCCCCTATGGGCAGTTCCCAGGCAGGAACCTCTTATTTTCTAGGTGTTGGACCTGACGTTATTTCACAATACACCAAATATTTGGGGTCTGGGATAAAGGAGTCACATCACATAGGTGCTGGGCCAAGTGATATGTTAAAAAATTATGGTGTAATACCCCTGCGGGCAGGGCTCTTGCAGAAGAGGTGCGTCTCATCGTTGTTAAGATAGGTCATATATCACAGTACACAATTTATACTGAGCTCAGGCAGGAGAAAAGAATATTACCTATGTGCTGGGCTCAGTGATACATCACAATACCTCCTTGGTCAGAGCCCAAGAAGTAGAAGAGAGTTACCTCACCTAGGCGCTGAGTCCATCAATATGTCACAATACTCACTGAAGAAAGGGCCCAAGAATAAGAATTCCATCATTTTTGGTGAGGGGCCAAGAGATATGTACCAACTCTTTCTGTATGTAGGGCTTAGGAGAAAAGAAAGAGTCGCATAACCTGTCACATAATCTAGACAGATGAGACCAGCTCTATGTCAAAATTACAACAGATGTCAGAGTCCAGGCATGAGAGGAGAATCACATCACATAAATATTGGTTGAAGGGATATGCCACAATCCCCACTGGGGACCGAAGCAGAAAAATAAGGAGAATTACACCATCTAGGTAATGGGCCCAGAGATACGTTGCAGTGACCCCTGTGGGCAATGGCCAGGCAGTAGAAGGACATCGCCTGTGTGTAGGGCTTAGGGATAATTCACTCTAACTGTTGTGGGCATAGCACAGGCAAACGAGGAGAGTCACAACACCTAGGTGCTGGAATCAGAGACATGTCACAATCTCTTCTAATGGCAAAGCCCAAGTAAATGAGAAGAGTCACAGTAAATAGTTCATTAACTTAGAGATATGTCACAGGGCCCCCCTGTGGGCAAGGTCCAGGGAAGAGACTCACATCATCTTGATGCTGAGCCCAGCAATATGTCACAAAGCTTTCTGAAGTCAGGACCAAGGCAAAAGGGTAACATCACCTTATTGTTGGGTCCAGAGACACATCACAATCTGTCCTGCAAGCAGAACCTAAAAAGAATAGAAGATTCACATCAACTCAATGCTGGGCCCAGTGATAGGTCACAATATTCCCTGTGAGCAGAGATCAGGCAGAAGTGAGTCACATCACCTGGCTAATGGGTGCAGAGATGTCACAATGCCTCCTGAAGGCAAGGCCCAGGCAGGAGAGTTACATCACCTGGGTTTTGGACCCAGTAATATATCACAATGGGTCATTTGGGCAGGGTACAGGCAGGAGAATCACATAACCTGGGTGTGGGGCCCAGTGCTACATCACAATGCCTTCTGTGAACCGTGACAAAAGACAAGGGTAGACTCACATTAACTGGATATAAGGCCTAGTGACAGTGATATGTCACAGTGCTGTCTGTGGGCAGTGCCAAGGCAGTGGACTAGTGTCCCATCATGAAGGTGCTGGGTTTAGCAAGATGTCAAAATTCCATCTGTGGGATGGGCACAGGCAGAAGGGTCAAATCACTTAGTTGCTGGACAGAGGCATATGTCACACAATCTCAGATGCAGAATGATACAGACATAAAATCAAAATTCTTGCATATGAACCAGTTCTAAGTATGGGAGTCAACATCTCCTCTATGTTAAGTCTAAGTACATGAGTCACAATCTTTTTTTTTTTTTTTTTGAGATGGGATGTCACTCTGTCACCCAGGCTGGAGTGCAGTGGCATGATCTTGGCTCACTGCAACCTCCGCCTCCCAGGTTCAAGTGATTCTCCTGTCTCAGCCTCCTGAGAAGCTGGGACTACAGGCTCACATCATCATGTCCAGTTAATTTTTGTATCTTTAGTAGAGACGGGGTTTTACCATATTGGTCAGTCTTGTTTCAAACTCTTGACCTCAGGTGATCTACCTGCCTTAGCCTCCCAAAGTGTTAGGGTTATAGGCATGAGCCATCACGTCTGGCCAAGTCACAATCTTAATGGACTAGGCCTTTGCATGAGAAGCTCGCTTTCTTCAGTGCACTAAACCTCCTTAGTAGAGTCACAGCCTCACAGGTGTGCTGAATCTTGATCTGAGAGTCACCAGCCCACCTGTGCACTGGATCCACATGTAACAGTCACTCTTTCAAGTTTTGACCATCTCCAAATGTGACATTCAGAACCTCAAAAGTTGGCCGTGTTCATGTGGCAGTATGGCAATATTGTCAACTGGATGGGCATACAAGTGTTAAAATCTCACCTGGGCTGTGCCTTGTTAGGAAACTCTTCGTAGCACCTGAGGGCTTTCTGCATGAGAGTCTCAATATGATCAGAGACCTCCGTGCTGGTGGGACCCATGGTTAAAATTTGTATCCTAACCTCTAGTCTCAGAGTCAACTTCTCTCCAATTGGCTGGGTCCAAATGAAAGTTTCCTTACCTACCAATGAGCTAGGTTTAGAAATGAGTCACCGTCAACTGTAGCATATGACAGAAACAATTCCAGCCGTGGACTGTGTCAACCTGTGAGATTCAGGATCTCACCTGTGGGCTCTGTCCATGTGGAAGGGTGAAAATCCTGATGGATAGTAGGATGAGAAACACAAACTCATTTGGATGCTGGGGTCTGTGATGACATTTTTTTTTCCACACTAGGGCTTTATACAGTGTGGGAGAAAGTGGTAATTTTCTATACCTTCATAAAAGAGGACACATGGGATCTTACCTGTTTCTCTAATTCCAGCTAAAACAGACAGTGTCTTTTCTATTAGCTGGTGTGTGGTATGACAGTCACCATTGCAACTGCTGGCTGGACCAAGATATTTGTCACAGTCTTACCTGTGTGTAGGAAGCAAACAGGAGGGTCACATCACCTGTGTTCTGGGCCAGGAATATGTCACAATATTCCCTGACACAAGGGACCAGGCAGAAGAGTCACATCACCTGGGTACTCAGCCAGGAATATGTTACAATCCCCTCCTGAAAGCAGGGTGCAGGCTGCAGAGTCACCTCACCTCGGTAATGGGCCCAGTGATGTGTCAAAATGCTTTCTGTGGGCAAGGCCCAATTACAAGAGACTCATCATCTGTTTGCTGAGGCCAGCAATATGTCACTGTCTTTCCTGTAGGCAGTGTGCAGGCAGAAGAAGACAGCCACATCTCTCAGATGATGAATGCAGAGATATGTCACCAGGTCCACTGTGGACAGCCCCAGGCAGGAGCCTTCTACTTTCTAGGTATTGGGGCCAGTGATATGTCACAAAACCCAAGACATGTGGGGACCAGGCCGAAAAAAAAAAAAAAAAAGAGAGAGACTCACCTTGCCTCGATGCCGGGTCAAATGGTATATCACAATCTTATTTGGCAGGTCCCAGGCAACAAAAATGTGTCACATCTCCTAGGTGATGAATAAACAGTATCATCTAATACCCCTGTCTTCAAGGCTCATGGAAAAGAGTCACATCACCTACTTGTTGGGTTCAGCCATATATTACTATACCCAATGTGTACTGGGCCCAGGCAGGAGAGGAGAGTAACATCCCCTAGGTCCTGTGTCCAGGGATACATCGCAATGCCTCCTTCAGCAGAGCCCAATAAGTAGAGAAGAGTCACATTACTTAGGTACCAGGTACAACAATTTGTCACAATACTTCCTGAGAGAAAGGCCTAGGCAGAAGTGTCACATCACCTTGGTGAGGTGAAGAAATATGGGGCAATGTCCCTGGCAGTAGGGCTAGAAAAAAAGAGATGCATCACATAATGTAGGGTCAGTGCTCACTTATCTGTCACAATCACACCAGTGGGCAGGGCTCAGCAAAAGTGGAGAGTAATATTATGTAGGTGCTGCAGCAAGCAATATGTCATAATTTCCACTGTGGACAGGTCCAACAAAGAAAATGAGAATCAAATCATGTAGGTCATGAGCCCAGAGATACGTCACCATGGCCCTTGTGAGCAATAACCAGGCAGAGGAATGACATTGCTTGTGTGCTGGGCCCAGTGATAGTTCATTATTCCTTCTGTGGGCCTGGCGCAGGCGAAAGAGAAGAGTCACAACACCTAGCTGCTTGGCCCAGAAATATGTCACTACCTCTTCTATGGGCAAAGTCCACGTAAAACAGCAGAGTCACATCAAATAATTGATGCAGCCAGAGATATGTCATAATGCCTTCTGTTGGCAGGGCCCATGCAAGAGAGTCTTAACATCTAGATGTTGGACATAGCCATATGTCACAATACACAATGTATTCAGGGCTCAGGCAAGAGATGATAGTCACATCATTTAGGTCTTGGATCCATGAAAACATTACAATTATTCCTCGAGCAAAGGCTAAGCAGCAGAGGAGAGTCACACCACCTAGGCTTTAGGTCCAGCAATACCTTGCAATGACCCCTGAGAGGATGGCCCAGGTAAAAGGGTAGCATCTTGTACATGAGAGGTCTAGAAATATGTCACAATTCTCTGTGTGGGTAAAGAACAGAATGAAGAGGGAAGTTATATAACCTAATAAGTGGGCTGATCTATATGTCACAATCACTCTAGCGGGAAGAGCTCAAACACAGGGGGAGGGCTGCACCACACAAGTGCTGCATATTTTGCAATACAGAATGTATGCAGAGCCCAGAAAGGAGAGGACAGTCACATCCCCTAGGTACTGCTCCCAGCAATACATTACAATCTCCTCTAGGGCAAAGCCCAAGCAGTAGAGGTAATCCTTGCTGCTGGACCCAAAAATATGGCACAATACACCCTGAAAAAGGTCCCAGGCAGAAGAATCACATCGCTTCAGGAGGGTTCCAGCAATATGTCAAAATGCCTCCTGTGGGTAAGGCTCAGGAAGAAGAGAAGAGAAAAATAACCTAGGGGCTGGGGCCAGCCATATGTTACAACAACCTCAGTGAGCAGGGCCCAGGTATGAGAGGAGGGTCACATAACATAGACACTGTGCCAAGTGATATGTCACAACTCACACTGTGGACAGGTCTCTAGAAATAAAGGTGCATCACATAATCCAGTTGATGGTCACAGAGATACATCACAATGTATTTATCTCTTGTCCTTATGGACAAGAACCAGGTAGAATAGTCACATCTCCTATGGACTGTGTCCAGGGATAATTTACTCTCCCTTCTGTGTATCAGAGCCCAGGAAAAAGGAGAGTCACATTATCTAGGTGCTGGGGCCAGAGATATGTCACAATTTCACCTGCTGGCAAATACCAAGTAAGAGAGGAGAGTAACATCAAATAGATTATGGGTCCAGAAATATGTCACAATTCCCCTTGTAGGCAGAATCTAGGCAGGAGACTTACATCACCTGGGTTTTAGACCTAGAAATACATCACAAGATGCAATTTGGGCAATGTCAAGACAAAAGAATAAAAAACATATACTCTAGGTGCTAGGTGCAGAAATATGTCACAATTTCATGTGACATTCCTGGACCTAACACCTAGGGTATATGTCTTTATTGTGACATCCTCACTCAAGTGCTTGGAAGAAGTGCATGTCACAATCAGAGCTGTAGGTAGGTTCAAGGATAAGATTAAAAATCTTACACATGTCCCTATGAGCGCAAACACCTCTTGTATGTTGGGTCTAAGTACAAAATTCCCAATATAAACAGTGGACTGAATCTGTGCTTGAGAACTTCAATCCCTTCTTTGGACCGTATCTTATTCATGGAGTAATAGCCTCACAGGTAAGTTGAATCTTAGTCTGAAATTCACCAACCCACCTGGGAATTGCATCCAAGTATGAGAGTCAATTATCCAACTTTTAACTTCCTCCTAATGTGAGATTCAGAACCTCAGCAGTAAGCTGAGTTCATGTGCAAGAATGAAAATCTTTACTATGAGCTTTGTGTGCATAAGAGTGTCACAATCTCACCTGGGCTAGAGATATGTTACAATCTCCTGAAAGCAGGACACGGGCAGCAAAGTCACCTCACCTGGATGCCGAACCCAGCAGTAAATCACAATGTTCTCTGTTAGCAGGAACATGAAGGAGAGACACATCACCTGGGCTTCTGGGACCGGTGATACATCACGATCTCCCCTGAGGCAAGAACAGAAAAAGAAGAACAAGAGTCACATCAGCACGGTGCTGGGTCAGTCATAGGTCACAATCCCCTCTGTGAGCAGGAACCAGGCAGGAGAAGTGAGTCCCAACAATGTCCCCTTTGGACAGTGTCAAGGCAGGATAATAGGGTCATATCACCTAGGTGCTCGGTTCAACAATAAGTCACAATCCTGTATGTGGGCTGGGCCCAGACTACAGATCAAATCACTCAGGTGCTGGCCAGAGGCATATATCACATTTACACCTGTAGGAAGGTCATAAAATGATATTTACAATCCAGCACATGTCCTGTTGCTAAGTATGTAGTGAACACCTCATGTATCTTGGGTGTAAGTACATGAGTTCATCTCAACAATAAACTGGATCTGTGCATGAGAGGAACATTCCTTCCTGTGTGCTGTTTTATCTGAGTAAAGTTACAGCCTCAAAGGTGTGCTGAATATTGGTCTTAGAGTCATCAACCTACCTGTGGATCAGATTCACATATGAGAGTCAATTTTCCAATGTTTGACTGCTTTTTGTTGTGAAATCCAGAGCCTTAACAATGAGCTGTGTTCATGTGGGAAGATGACTATTGGAGGAACCAGCCCCCAATATTTTAACATAGGTTCTTTCTATTTTCCTTGTCAGCAAGTTTTTATTAGGGATTTTAAAAGGGGAGGGGATATACCCAAAGGATTATACGTCATGCTGCTATAAAGATACATGCACACGTATGTTTACTGCGGCACTATTCACAATAGCAAAGACTTGGAATCAACCCAAATGTCCACCAGTGACAGACTGGATTAAGAAAATGTGGCACATACACACCATGGAATGGTATGCAGCCATAAAAAAGGATGAGTTCGTGTCCTTTGTAGGGACATGGATGCAGCTGGAAACCATCATTCTCAGCAAACTATCTCAAGAACAGAAAACCAAACACTGCATGTTCTCACTGATAGGTGGGAACTGAACAATGAGATCACTTGGACACAAGAAGGGGAACATCACACACTAGGGCCTATTGTGGGGAGGCGGGAGGGGAGAGGGGGAAGGAGGGAGCGGGGGAGGGGAGAAGGGGAGGGGGAAGGGATAGCGTTAGGAGATATACCTAATGTAAATGACAAGTTAATGGGTGCAGCACACCAACATGGCACATGTATACATATGTAACAATCCTGCATGTTGTGCACATGTACCCTAGAACTTAAAGTATAATTTTTTAAAAAAAGGAGGAGGGGAAGGATGCACGAACAGGGAGTAGGTCACAAAGATCACATGCTTCAAAGGGCAATAAAGATCACAAGGCAAAGGCAAAATTAGAATTACTGATGAGGATCTATGTCCCGCTGTGCACATATTGTCTTGATAAACATTTTAATAGGAAACGGGGTTCAAGAACAGATAACCAGTCTGACCAAAATTTACCAGGCTGGAATTTCTCAATCCCAGTAAGCCTGAGGGTACTGCAGGAGACCAGGGCATATCAGTAGCTAAGACAGACAGTATCTTTCATACTGGCTGGCTCAAGTTGTAAGAGTCATTATTGACACCTGTAAACTGAATGAAGACATATGTGACAATCCCACAACTGGGTAAGGAGGGAGTGAGCAGGAGAATCACATCACCTGGGTGCTGTGCCAGAGATATTTACAACCTTCTCTGAGGGCAGTGACCAGGCAGGAGAGTCACATCATGTTGTTGCTGGGCTGGAATTATGTCATAATTTGTTCTGAGAGTAGGGACCAGGCAAGAGAGTCACAGTACCTGTGTTTTTAGCCAGAGATGTTATAATCCCCTCCTGAAAGCAGGACTAAAGCAGCAGAGTCCCTTCACCTGGTTGCTGGGCCTAACGATGTGTCATAGTGTCTTCTGTGGCTAGGCCCAATCAGCAAAGGCACATTACCAAGTGCTGGCTCCAGTGATGTGTCACAATGCTTTTGGCATGGCCCAGGCAAAAGAGGAAATTTGAAACACCTAGGTGATGAAGAAAAAGACACACAATAATAACCTTGTGGGCAGACCCATGCAGGAGAGTCACATCACCTAGGTGTTGGATCCAGCCATATTTCACAATACACAATATACGTGGGGCCCAGGCAGGAGAGGAGAGTTACATCACATGCTTACTGGGCTCAGTGATATGTCACCATCTCCCCTGTGCACGGGGTGCAGACAGAAGAGGAGAGTCACATTTCCTAAGTGATAGATGTAGTGATATGTTACAGGTCTTCTATGGTCAGGGCCCAGGCAGGAGCCTTTTATTTTCTAGATGTTTAGTGCAAAAATGTGTCACAATATCCTAAATATCCGGGGCCCAGACAAAAGAAGAGTGTCATGTCACCTAGAGTTTGTGTCCAGTAATATGTCACAACCCCCACTTTTTGTAAGACCCAGGCAGAAGAGGAGAGACACATCACATAGGAAACAGACATAAAAAATATATTAAAATGCCTTTGTGAGCAGGACTTACGTGAGATAGTAGCTATCACCTAGGTGTGATAACATGCAATATGTCACAACACACAATGTATGCAGGGCCCAAGCAGGAGAGAAGAGTCACATCACCTAGGTGCGGAGCATATCAACACATAAAAATTCCTTATTGGTCAGAGTCCAAGATGTTGAGAGAGTCGCATCACCTAAAAGCTTGGTTCAGCAATATGTCACAATACCCTCTGAGTGAAGACCCCAGGCAGGACAGTGAGTCACATCACTTAGCTAAGAGACCCAGAGATATGTTACAATGCTTTTTCTGACAAAGTTCCAGGCAAAAGAAACACATCATCTGGTTTCTGGATCCAGTGATATGTCACAATTCTTTCTGTGGTCTGGGTGCAGGCAGAGGTGAGGAGTCACATTTTCCAGGTGTGACGTCACAATGCCTACTGTGGGGATGATCCAAGCAAGAAACTCAAATCACCTTGGTAATAGTCCAAGCAATTTGTAATAGTGCCTTTAGAAGCAGGGATAAGGCAAAAAGTGACATCACTTCGGTGTTGTGTCCAGTGATTTGTCACCATGCTTCCTATAAACATTACCAAGGCAGAACAGGAGACTCACATCACCTGGGGGCAAGGCCTACCAGTACGTCACAATGCCCCTGTGGATATTGGTAACGAAAAAGAGTAGAGTCACATCACCTAGCTGAACACGGTGTCTTTTTTCAAGCTTAAACTTTCTAAAAGGTTAGCAGTGTTCTCTCTAAAACACAGAGCTGCTCACATTACAGCCCTGCTCCAAATCCCATTTGATGGCTCATAACAGCCTACACAGCTGAGTCCTTATCCATTTTCCTAAGGCCAAACATCTTTTATCATGTCAATGCTACACAACACTCCCAAATGATATTCTCTTGTCACACTCTACTTCTTGTCCTACCCTGCGCTCAAATAAGTCTCATATTTTAATACTTCAAGTCCTGTACTTAAACTGCTTTTTTGCCCAAATTTGCATTTATTCTTTCCCGCATTCTTCTTCTACACATGAAAAACCTGCATATTTGAGGGTATCACCTTTTCTTTCCACTGCAGCTTCTCACTTGTCGATTCTCCACTTGTTCTTGCTGGTTGTGAGGCACTGGTGAATTTTAGAACTAGAACCATACTATATCCATCATTGTAGTTCTAGAGCCTGGTACCCGGTGTAGGTGTCAAAAAATGGTTCCCAATGCAAGCTTGCTGAAAGTGATATTCAACAGATGAGAAAAGAAAGAAGCCAGAATGCTGGTCTACTCATCCAGATTGCTTTTCACTATTGTTTTGCTGAAACTCTCCCAATGTCATGAGAAAAATAACTGATAATAATACTAGTAGTAAATACAGAAGGTAAGTCAGTTAAAATTGAGCTGGTAACATGCATGACTTCAATTCTCTATTTATTCCTAGTTTCAAAATAGTCCTTATCCACAGGTAGGAAGAAACAGGAAACAGACCCTCAAGTGCCTATCACAATGCAAGACCTGCCAATTTCATAACTTGCTCAGGTACCCTCATAAAAGAAGTTAGGCACACTGGTGACCCCATCTCAAACACATTCAAAAAAGACAGAAGGTCTTCCTCTCACTGTCCTCCAGTACATGTGGCTCCTGCTTAAAAAGCAGAACAACAAAGAAATCATACTTCCCAGAGGCTATCACAGTTGATCTTGGACAAATCTTTAGATTAGGTGTGTAGTCAAGTCAATTCAATTGTTGCCCTTCCTTGGCTCATATCATATGTTATGAACTTCTTAGGATCATCCCAATGCAAATTCTGGAGCAAAACTTTGAGTTTCTTTATTATGTAAAGTAACAATAACCTATTATAACAAGCCAATAGACCTATTCTCAAGGCGTTGGCCCTACCCAAAGCAAAACTAAATTTCCCAAACACTTATGAGTTTACAGCTTCAAATCTCTTCAAAAGTAGGCTTCATATGAGTCCTTGAACAGGGCTCATCACTTTCAGTGAGGTTAAAAGTGGGTGTCCACAAAAAAGGTTTCAAGAGATAAGAGAGTCCCCCACTACCCACCACACAGACCAGCAGATCGCAGAGTCCATGCCCACCCTTTTTCACTTCTGGAATATTTCCCCCCATGTGAAAGACCACCTGTTTTTCACACACTATCCTTTCCAATGAGAACATAGTAAAAATTTGATCCTTGATAGGCTTTGTTCAGGGTTTCACTCTACTTTCCCAGTGGGTCTCAGTCTGCCAGCATTCTGCTTTAGTGTTTTGTTGAACTCTCCCTATTTAAGGCCACACAAATCCAAGTCAGTCAGTTCATGTACTAACACGACCTCTGCAAGCCCCTCAGTCCACAGAACACCAGTCTCCATTCCTGATCATCACACAAGGGAAGGTCTAACTTATGTCCTCAAATATTAGCTAAAATCAGCTGTTGAATAGGTTAGCTGTGATTTATTTCTGGAAACCAGAACCCTGTCCTGGCACACTTACACTTTTTCCTTGGTGTGCCCATCTTTTCCCTTGATGTGCCTAACAGGGAGAACTCTGCACACAGGAGGTTTTCAGTTAGCATTTGTTTGGTGAATGAATCGTGTCTCTATGGTAGGTAGTCTGGCAGGCATCAGAAGCACAGCCCTGGAGACAAACTTAACTGTTTGAGTTCTAATAGCTGGCCCCCTCTCTGGGTCCCTCTTTTCTCATGTGAATCCTGAGGATAATAATTACATCTACATCCCTCTGTCATAGAATTGTAATGAATGAAAAAGACGATGCATTAAAAAAAAAAAAAAAAGGATGCTGGTAGCTAGTGTTTAATAATTGTTAGATCTTATGACTTCTGCTCTTACTGCTATCATGCTGAGTGTGTTTCCATGTAAAAAAGCTAACAACCAACAAAGTGTGAAAATTAAAGTACAACTTTTGATTATTGACTTATCAGATGGGATTCCTATCGATTAATAGGTCTAGCAGAGGTAGAAGAGAAACAGAATAGGTCATAGGTCACAATCCCCACTGTGAGCTGGAACCAGGCAGGAGAAGTGAGTCCCAACAATGTCCCCTGTGGGCATTGTCAAGGCAGGATAATAAGGCCACATCACTAGGTGCTGGGTCCAGTGATAACTCACAATCCTGTATGTGGGCTGAGCCCAGGCTAGAAAGTTAAATCACTCAGGTGCTGGCCAGAGGCATATATCACATTTACACTTGTAGGAAGGTCATAAAATGATATTTACAATCCAGCACATGTCTTGTTTCTGAGTATGTGAGTTAACGCCTTATGTATGCTGGGTCTTAGCACATAAGTTTATCTCAACAATAAACTGGATCTGTGCATGAGAAGCACAATCCTTCCTGTGTCCTGTTTTAGCTGAGTGAGTTACAGCCTCGCAGGTGTGCTGAATATTGGTCTTAGAGTCATCAACGTACCTGTGGATCAGATTCACATAGGAGAGTCACAGTACCTGTGTTTTCAGCCAGGGATATGTTACAATCCCCTCCTGAAAGCAGGACTAAGGCATCAGAGTCCCTTCAGCTGGTTGCTGGGCCAAACAATATGTCAGAATGTCTTCTGTGGCTAGGTCCAATCAGCAAAGCCACATTATCTAGTGCTGGCTCCAGTGATGTGTCACAACACTTTTTATTGGGATGGTCAAGGCAGAAGAGGAAATCTGAAACAGCTAGGGGATGATCAAAAAGTCACATCCTAATAACCTTGTGGGCAGGACCCATGCAGGAGAGTCACATCACCTAGCTGCAGGGTTCAGTGATATGTCACAATCCCTTCTGCGGGCTGGGCCCAAACAAGGAGAGTCAAATAACTTGGGTGCTGGGAAGAGGCATATTTCACACCTGTAAGGAAGTCCAAGAATGAGATTAAAAATTCCACACATGTCCAAGTTCTAGGTACGAGAGTCAATGCCTCCTGTATGTTGCTTCTATATACATGATCCACAATCTCTACAATGGATTGAATCCACTCATGAGAGTCTCACTTTTCTGTGTACTGTGTTCCCTTAATAGAATCACAGTCTCACAGGTGTGCTAGATTTTTGTCTGAGAGACACCAATCAGTCTGTGGACAAGATCCACTTATGAGAGTCAATTTTCCAACTTTTGACTGTCTCCAGGTATGAGATTCAGAATTTCAACAGTGGGCTGTGAAAGGATGATCATCTTTACTATTTGCTGTGTGTGTGTAAGAGTGTCACAATCTTACATTTGTTCAGGGCCATGTTAAGACATGTTCTGTATCACCCAAGGGCTTTATATGGTATGCATGGGAGTCACAATTTCCTCTAAATCCTTTGTGCTGGTATGGACCCGTGATAGTGTCTGTAGTTTTAAGCCCAGGTATGACAGTCAACATCTTTCTAATTGGCTGGGTCCAGATAGGAGAGTTTTTAACCTGCCAGAGCTGGGTTTAAAAATGAGTCACCATCACAACTCTGGACAGAAATTCACAAATGAATGTCACAATTTTAACTGTGGACTGCATCCATGTGTGAGATTAAGTTCCTCACTGGTGGGCTTTGTCCACGTGTGAGGGTGACAATCCTAATGGTTGTCAGGGTGAGCACACAAGAAACACAATCTCATCTGCATGCCGGGCCTTGTGATGACACTACACTCTCTCTACCACCCAAAGGCTTTATACAATATGTGAAAAAAAAAATATATGAGAGAGTGTTAACCTTTTATAACCTTCATACAGAAAGGAAATCCAGGATTTTACCCATTTTCATACACAGCTACGACAGACAGTATATGTCCTCTTGGCTGGTTCAAAATATTAGAGTCATTATTGCACCTGTTTACTGAGCCAATATATATGTCAAAACCCTACCTACGTGTAGGGAGCAAACAGAAGAGTCATGTCACCTAAGTGCTGGGCCAGGGATATGTGACAATCTTTTCTGAAAGGAGGGACCAGGAAAAAGAGACACATCACCTGGGTTCTCAGCCAAGGATATGTTAAAATTCCCCACTGAAAGCAGGGCACAGACAACAGCAACACATCACTCAGATTCAGGGCTCAGTGACAATGTCACACTGTGACCTTTGGGTAATACCCAGGCATGAAAGACACATCACCTGGTTTCTGGGTTTCACGATATGTAGCAATGTTTCCTTTAAGCAGCATAAACGCAGAGGAGGAGAGTCATATCTCTTAGGTGACAGATGCAAAGATATGTCACAAGGCCTCTGGTGGGCATAGCCCAGGCAGGAGTCTCTCATATTGCTAAATAGGAGCAGTATTAAGTCACAATACCCAGCATATGCAGCAGCCAGGCAAAAAAGAAGAGTTACATTACCTAGGCGCTTAATCCAGTGATATGTTACAATAACCTTTTTTTCTTTTCTTTTCTTCTTTTTCTTTTTTTTTGGCAGGGCCCAGGTAGAAGAGAAGAGTCATCATCTAGGTAATGAACGAAAATATTTGTCATTATTTCCCTGTGGGCAGGGCTTGTGCAGAAAATTTGCATCTTCTAGGTGTTGGACTCAGCGACACTTTGGTCTGCAACACTTTGGAAGGAGAGGAGAGTCACATCACTTAGGTGCTAGGCCCTCCAATACATCTCAATCACTTATTGGGCAAAGCTCAGGCAGTAAAAAAGAATCACATTACCTAGGTTTGGAATATAGCAATATATCACAATAGCCCCTGAGAAGAGGGCTCTGGAAAAAGAGTCACATTGGTGAGAATCTCAGAGATATGTGGCAATTCCACTTTTTGGTATTCACAAAAACGAAGGAAGTCCTATAACCTAGAAGCTGGACTCAGCTCTATGACACAATCACCCTAGTGGGCAAGTCCATTAGGGAGAAGAGTGTCACATCACGTAGGTGCTGGGCAAAGTGGTATGTCAAATTCCCCATGGTGATAGGTCCAGAGACACATCACAATGACCTCTTTAGGCAGAGACCAGGCAGAAGAATTACATCACTTGTGTGTTGGGCCTAGTGGTAAGTCACTCTCATTTATTTGTACATGGCCCAAGCAGAACAGCAGAGTCACATTACCTAATTGCTGGGCCAAAAGATATGTCACAATCTTTTACATGGGCCAAACCCAGGTATAAGAGAAGAGTAACATCAGATAGTAGGTGTTACCAGAGATATGTCACAATGCCTTGTATGAAAGACCCAGGCAGTCAAAAGGCATTACTTGGTTGCTTAACTAGGGATATATTACAATCTTTCCTGTGGACATGATGCAGGCAGAAGAGGAGAGTCATATTTCATAGGTGATGGATGCAGAGACATGTCACAAGGCTCCTGTGGGCAGGGTCCAGACTGAAGCCTTCTGTCCACTAGGGTTTGGGTCCAATGATATGTCACAATACCCAAATTATGCACAGCCTAGGCAAAAAAAGGAGAGTCACATCACCTAGGTACTGGGTCCAATGATATATTACTATTTTCTATTTTGGCAGGGCCCAGGCAGAAAGAAAAGCTACATCACCTTGGTGATGAATGAAAATACATGTTATAATAGTTTTGTGGGCAGGACCCCTGCAGGATAGTCACATAGCCTAGGTGTTGGACCCAGAAATATGTCACAGTATATAGAGTATGCAGGGCTGGGGCATGAGACAACAGTTACTTCATTTATTTGTTGAGCCCAGCTATACAATCATTTTTTGGGCAAAGCCTGAGTAGTAGAGGAGAGTCACATCACCTAGGTGCTGGGTCCAGCAATGTGTCACAATACCTGCTGAGGGGAGGGTACAGGCAAGAGAGCCATGTCACTTAGGTGGGGGCCCAGAGATATCTCACAATACCCCCCGTGGGTAGAACTCAGGAAAAAGAAGAGAGTCACATAATCTAGAAGCTGGGCCCCGCTATATGTTACAATCACCCCAGTGGACAGGTCCCAGGCATGAGGATAGAGTTATATCACATAGGTGCTGGGCTGAGCCATTTGCCACAACCTTCACTATGGACAGACCCCAGGAAAAAGAGGACAGTCACATCATTTAGGTAACAAAACCTGAGTTATGTCACAGTTACTTGTTTGGACAGAGGCAAAGAAGTATCACACAACCTGTGTGCTGGACTAAGCAATACGTCACTCTCTCTTTTTTAGGCATGGACCAGGCAGGAGAGAAGAGTCATATCACCTAAGCTCTGGATTCACAGATATATCTCAGTCTCTTTTTTGGGCAATGCTCAGGCAAGAGAGCAGAGTCACATCAAGTGGTTGATGAGCCCAGAGATATATCACATTGCCCCTTGTGGACAGGGACCAGGCAGGAAATTCACATCACCTTGGTGGTAGGATGAGCAATATATCACAGTACGTTTTGAGAGCAGAGCCAAAAAGGTAACATCATCTTGGTGTTGAGTGCAGCAATATGTTACAGTTTTCTTTGTAGGCAGAACCTATAAAGATGGGAAAAGATGGGAACAGTCAAGAGAAGAGAGTCACATCACTTCTGTGGTGGACACAGAGATACCTCATAATGCTCTCTGTAGGCAGGGCCAGGGCATAAGAGTTACACAACCTGGGTGTTAGACCAAGCAACTTGTCAAAAGGGCCGATATGGGCCAGACACAGACAGAAGAGTCACATAACCTGGGTGTGGGGCTCAGTTATACGTCAAAATGCCTACTGTGGGCAGTGGCAAAGCAGGAGAGGAGATTCACATCACCTGCATATAAGGCCCAGTGATATGTTAAAATTCCCCTGTGAGCAGCAGTAAAGCAGAAGAATAGAGTAACATCACCTAGGGTCTGAGTCCAGTGATATGTCACAATTCCACCTGGGTTGGGCCCGGGCAGATATGTCAAATCACAAAGGTTCTGTGAGGTGCATATGTCACAATCACACCTGCAGGAAGGTCCAGTAATGAGATTAACAATCTCGCACACGTCCCGGTTCTCGGTATGAGAGTCAACACGTGTGAGTTGGAGCCAAACAGATGAGTCACAATCTCAACAATTGACTTGATCCATGTGTGAGATCCTATTTTCTATTTGCATTACTAATAGTACCAGTACCTATTGATTCTTCCACATTCTACATCTTTCTTCTATATGAATGCACATATGAATATTGAGATATATATATATATATATATACAAGATTATATGAGTATATCTATGTAAATATGTGCACAAATACTGTTCCTCAAAAGACATTTTTCAATCTCTTAGCATATTCTAAGGGTGCAGATGTAGAATTATTTCTCTTCTCTGTCCCCATAGCATGTCAGAATGGAATATAGCTATACAATGTTGTTTGTATAGACAAACAAAGCTTCACTTTCAGGGACAAGGTCTGGGAAATAAGCTGATAGTAAAGCCATGTAACACTTTCTGTGCAAGTTAGCATTTCTGGACCTTGCTTTCCTTCTCAGAGTATGCATGAACTATTCTCATCCACCACTGGGGGCCCGTCTTGATTGATCTACAGTTGTTATTTAGAGAACTGGCTGATTGAATCCACCTGCGCTGATCTAATTGATTGAACTCACCTGGGCTGCACTTATAGTCCAATTAAAATATTATGGGCTCAAATATTGGCTGAATGGAGTCACCTGGGCTAAACTAATTGGCTAATTTTAATCTCCTTAGGATCAGCTAATTGACTGTAGTTACATGGTTTGAGTTAATTGGCTGATTGAAATCAAAAGTGCTGACCTAATTGGCTGATTGAAATCACCTGGAATGAAGTAATTGATGGAATTTACCTGATCTGAGTTAATTGGCTGATCAGAATTATTACCTAGACCAATCTAACTGGCTAATTGGAATAAACTGGGCTGAGCTAATTGGCTGATTGAAATAATCAGGGCTGAGTAAATGGGCTGATTGTATTCACCACCCCTGAGGAGAGTAAGTAGGAAAATGACCTCTGACATACTTTTTCTTTTTTTCTTGACAGTTTTGCTTTTATTGCCCAGGCTGAATGAAGTGCAATGGTGCGATCTCAGTTCATCACAACCTCTGTCTCCTAGGTTCAAGCGATCTTCCTGCCTAAGCCTCCCCAGCAACTGAGATTAATGGTGCCTGCCACCATGCCTGGCTAATTTTTTTGTATTTTTGGTAGAGACAGGGTTTCTTCATATTGATCAGGCTGGTCTCAAACTCCTGACCTCAGGTGATTTGCCCGCCTTGGCCTCCCAAAGTGTTGGGATTACAGGCATGAGCCACCGTGCCTGGCCTTACTTACTTTTAATTTGTTTTATTTATTTATTTATTTATTTATTTATTTATTTATTTATTTATTTATTTTGAGGCAGAGTCTCACTCTCTTGCCCAGGCTGGAGTGCAGTGGCCAGATCTCAGCTCACTGCAAGCTCCGCCTCCCGGGTTTACGCCATTCTCTTGCCTCAGCCTCCGGAGTAGCTGGGACTACAGGCGCCCGCCACCTCGCCCGGCTGGTTTTTTTTTTTTTTTTTTTTTTTTGTATTTTTTAGTAGAGACGGGGTTTCACCGTGTTTTATTTATTTATTTATTTTTACAAGACGTACTCATAAATGGACATTACATAGACCTATCTGCCACTCCAGATTCAGGGATCTGAGCTTGACTCCATTTTGATAGGCTGAGGGCAATGGAAGTCATCTCCCATCCCTTCGGAATGGCACTCGCCCATCTGCACCCGTGGCAGCTCCACCCAGGCTCATGCCCTAGGCTTCAAGGCTCACCACAGCTACCCTCCTACTCATAGCAGCATACCATCCTCAGGGCTCTGGTTGGGGGGTTACCGCCCTCACCACTCCTGTCCACTCTCAACTGCTGGCAACAGCTGGGTGTGGGCCCAATGCTTCAGCACCATCTATTTTCAGGGCTAGTTGATTCCACAGGTGACTTGTTAAACAGTCCTTAGTGGATTTCACCTTCTATGGCCCCCATGCTGTCTATATGAACCAACATCTTTTCTGTGATCTGATGAGCATCAGTGTCAGGCATTTGATTAATCCCACAGCATTAGTTCTGCTTACCAAACGTGGCCCACTAGGCACTCGCATTCCCTGCCTGGCTACACCCCAGTGAGCCGGGCTTCTTGCTCATTTAAAGTTTGAGAATAAGTTGAGATCGTTTCGGCCCCAAGACCTCTAATCATTCGCTTTACGGGATAACTGCGTGGCATGGGGTTTTTGCCAGAGTGACAGCTATCCTTAGGAAAACTTCACAGGGAACTACCTACTAGAAGGTTCCATTAGTCTTTTGCCCCTATACACAGATCAGACGACTGATTTGCACGTCAGGACTGCTACAGACGCCCACAGGGTTTTCTCTGGCTTGGCCCTGCCCAGGCATAGTTCATTATCTTTTGGTGCCTAACACAGGGGCTTGTGATCCACCTCCCCAGCATGGTGGGGAAACGGGCAGGTGGTGTACCCTCGGCAAACTGGAGAGGCCTCAGGATCCCATCTCGGCCTGTGAGCGCACCAATCTTCACCTTCATTGTGCCACGGCAGCTTTCGTGCGAGCCCTGACTCGCACACGTGTTACACTCCTTGGTTCGTGTTTCAAGATGGATCATGTAGGTAGCCGACAGCGCCACCACCGATCTCATGCACTTGTTCCACTGTTCTTTTGGGATGAGTGCGTGGTCGAAGAGAACGCCCCAGGCCCGACAGCACAACCTTCCTGGGGCACACCACAGTCAGCCCCAGCCCCTCCCATGCAGCCTCTTCACTGGGGGTAGAAAGGGAGTGGTGGAGTAGTTACACAGTGGGACGGGTGGCCCAGCCCCCTAGAGTGACGCTGTCACGACCCCACGGGGCATCCCCTCATGGGGGGCTCCCACAGGAGTGGGTGCAGGGAAGGGGAGAGCACGGCAACAGGTCTCACTACCTCAGTCCCGGGATTCGGCGAATGCTACTGCTGGGGGACTGTAACATTCGGGGGGTGGCCCACCCCACTCCCTCCCGAGGGACGGGGAGGACATGATCCCCCGAGCCACCTTCCCTTCCGGGCCTTCCCAGACGTCCCAGAGCCAGTCAGGGCGCAGAACCACAGTGGAAATGCACCTGGCGGTGGCCAGTCACCGTCTGGGGGACAGTTCCCAACGACTCCCCCGCCTGTCCAACCCACCCACCTCTGCACCAAGAAGGAGGAGGGGTGCCCCGGAAGGGAGGGCGATTGGAGGGGTCAGGAGGAACGGGAGGCAGGAAAGATCCGCCAGATCACTGGCACAGCCCGACCTGCTGCCTGTTTTAATCTTCCATCAGACTGCATGGACCCCACCCATTTAAGTCTTAAAGGTTTCATGCCCTCTTGAACTGCGTCAACTTTCCCTTACAGCACTTGTTGACTATTGTGGTGTCATGCCGATATTTAGCCTTAGATAGAGTTTACCACCAGCTTTAGGTTGCATTCCCAAGCAACCCGACTCTGGGAAGACCCAAGCGTGGCAGCCAGGGGCTGCTAATGACCTCACATCGTCCACAGGTTGGCTGGGCCTCAATCGGAAGAACCTAGGCCCCCACAAGTGGTGCTGGGGAGTAAGTCTTCCATACACCTCATTTCCCGCACCCCACCAAGGGACAGGGATTTGGCACTGGGCTCCTTGTTCACTCCCCTTTACTAAGGGAATCCTGGTTAGTTTATTTTCCTCCATTGACTAGTATGCTTAAATTCAGAGGGTCGCCATCTCTAGCCTGAGGTTACCTCTGGGAGGGGAGGAAGAAATAGGTGGGCAAGGAGGACGGTAGCCTGGACATTCCGTCGGGAGACGAGTCCAGTGAAGGGAGCGGGGGTGAGAGAGAAGAGCTGTGGCTGATGGCCCGCTTGCCGCCCAGAGCTGGACGACGGGAAGGAGGAGCGAGAGAACTCGGGGCGAGGAAGACACAGTGCCCTGAGGTCGTCCAAAGGACCCGGACTGAGGATGTGGCTCCACCTCGCCACAATGCGGCTCAGAGGCGCCACGAGGCACGTCACAGCCATGAATCAGAGGTAAGCACACAATGGTGGATACTGCCATGGTGGTCCCATGGGTCACCAACGGCGGCACGGCCAAGCCCGCGGCTGGGCCCTGACCTAGACAGAGGGGTCACGCAGGGTAGACTTCCGTTCCGGGAACAGCACAGCAGGCTGGGCGGGAGAGGAGGAGGGTGTAGGGAGGAGCAGCAGTTGGCAAGACACCAGGTTGCCACTGGGGGTGGCAGTGAACTGGGGCGACCGGGAAGCAATCTCGCTTTCCACCCCCACTCTCACCCCGCCGATGCACCACAGCACCAGACCTTCTATCCAGGCTCAGGCGAACCCTGGACCGCCTGCAGCAGGAGTGAGCTCTCTAGTGGAACCCGGACTGTGGCAGCCACAGGAACTCGGCCCCAGCCGGCTCTCTTTTCCTTCCCTCTCACAGGCAGTGGGCTACCTCCTAACCAAGGCCTCTTCCCCCACCACGTGGTCCCTCCCAGGGCTGGCATGGAGGTTGGGGTTGGGGGGGGAAGGTGCAGATGAATGAGGAGGTGGGCACCACTAGGTCTGCACTTGGGAGGACAGAGGGACCAACGAGTTCTGTGAGGGAACCCCCAGCCATGCACCCCCAGGAGGCCAGAAGCATCGCTGGGGGCGATTGATCAGCAAGTGAGGGCTCAGACAGGCGTAGCCCTGGGAGGAACATGGGGCCACAAGTGCATTGGAAGTGTTGATGATGAGTGTGTCCTGCAATTTACATTAATTTTCACAGCTGGCTGCATTCTTCATCAAAGCATGAGTTGAGTGATCTGCCCCTAAGTGTTGTAGAAGGTTTCTTGGTGAAGGTTGCTCAAAATGGGGAGGCCCTCCTGCCACAGCACATCCCTGGAGGGGTTGCCTTAGGCCAGCTAGTGAGATGGCAATGACACCAGACTTCAGAGCAGTTGGAATGTTTCACCACAGGTGCATGCATGCTGCTCCCACAAGGGTAAGCATGGACACTCCACGGGTGTCCAGGGGTTCCCACCCCCCACGGTGCAGAGACAAACATGGGCAGCACACACAGTGGCATGAAGGCCACTGGGTAAGCCTCCACTCAGCAGATGCAACCATGGCAATGACAATAGATAAGCAGACAACTCCATTAAAAATTGGGCAGAAAATATCGACAGACACTTCTTAAGACACACATTCAGCCAACAAGCATATGAAACAAAGCTCAACATCACTGATCGTTAGAGAAATGAAAATCAAAACCACAATGAGATCCCACCTCATACCTGTCAGAATGGCAATAATTAAAGGGTCAAATAATAAATGCTGGTCAGGTGGTCGAGAAAAGGGAATACTTATATACTGTTGGTGGTAGTGTAAATTAGTTCAACCATTGTAAAAAGTAGTTAGGTGATTCCTCAAAGAGCTAAAAGCAGAACTACCATTCAATAGTTCTGCTAGCCATCCTATTACTGCATATAAACCCAGAGAAATGTAAATTACTCTACCATGAAGACCCACACATGCAAATATTTCATTGCAGCACAATTCACAATAGCAAAGACATGGTCAACCTAAATGTCATCATTGACAGATTGGATTAAGAAAATGTGGTACATATACACTATGGAAAACTATGCAGCCATAAAAAAGAATAAGATTATTATTTTTTTTGGGAACGTGGATGGAGCTGGAAGCTATTATCCTCAGCGAACTAAGACAGGAACAGAAAACCTAATACTGCATGTCCTCACTTACAAGTGGGAGTTAAATGATAAGAACTTATGAACACAAAGAAGAAAACCAAAAACACTGGGGTCCATTTGAGGGTAGAGGGTGGGAGGAAGGAGAGAAGCAGAAAAAATCTCTTATTGGGTACTGGACTTAATATCTGGGTGATGAAATAATCTGTACGGCAAACCCCTGTGACACGTTTACCTATGTAACAAACCTTCATATGTACCCCTGAACCTAAAATAAAAGTTTAAAACGTTAAAACTTTAAAAACTCTTAGAAAAAAGCATAAGCAAAAATCTTATGACATTAAATTTGGTGATTGTTTCTTGACTGTGACACCAAAAGCACAGGCAACAAAATAGGAAACAGATACATGGGACTTAATCAAAATGTGATACTTTTCTCTATCAAAAAACAAGAAAAACAGAGTGAAAAGACAACCACTGAATGGGAGAAAATATTTGTGAATCATGTATCTGATTAGGTACGTAAGGTATAAGCAGAATATATAAAGAACTCCTAAAACTCAACAAGAAGACAAATTAACAACAGCATTTATAAAAGTTCAGAGAACTTGAATCTACATTGGGTCAATAAGTGTATGGAAAAATGCTCAGCATTACCAGTCATTAGAGAAATGCAAACCAAAACCACAATGAGATACCACTTTCCACCTATTAGGATGGCTATATAAAAAAACCCAAAACAACAAAAATGAAAAATAACAAGTATTGGCTAGGATGTGGAGGAAGTGGAACCCTGGTGCATTGCTGGTGAGAATATAAAATGGTTTATCAACTGTGGAAAATAGTTTGGCAATTTATCAGAAAGTTCTAAATAGAATTACAATATGTTCCAGCAATTCCATTACAAGTGTCTATCCAAAATAATTGAAAGCAGGGACTTAAGCTGATATTTTCACACCATTCTTTATAGCAGCATCATTTACAGTACAAAATGTGGAGCTTTAAAATGAATGCAATGCTGATGGGCATGGTGGCTCATGCCTACAATCCCAGAACTTTGGGAGACCAAGATGAGAGGATCTCTTGAATCTGGAGTTTGAGGCCAGCCTGGGAAACATAGCAAAATCTCTTCTGTACAAAAAATACAAACATTTGCTCAGTTTGATGTTGTGTGCCTGCAGTCCCAGCCACAGGGGAGGATCACCTGAGTCAGAAGGATCACCTGAGCCCTGGGAGGTTGAGGCTGCAGTGAGTCATGATTCCAACCTGGGTGACAGAATGAGACTCTGTCTCAAAAAAAAAAAAAAAAAAAAAAGTAATGCTGATACATGCTACAACATGGATGTTGCTTGGGGTGTAAGGGGCAGCAGTGATGATCAGGAATAGCTCTGAGGCTTCCAGGTCTTTCTGCCAGTCACTGTCAGTGCAGAGCTCCACACAGGAGATTGGTAAAAAGGTGTCTATGGGGCAACACTCCGGTGAGGGGCAGAAGCTTGCTCCTCCCAACAAGGGCCAGCATTACCTGAGGTGAGTGGAAGAGCAGAGGGTTCTCCACAGCAGAGCCCACAGATGCCTGAGGAAGGCCCCCTGGCCAGACACCACTATGGCAACTCTAAAGGGCTCTGTTCTATAAATTAATATTTATATTGATAAATACACACACAGAGACTGTATAGATATAGATGTAGACACTTATTCTATTGCTTCTATTTCTCTGGATAACTCTAATCCAATGTGTAACAAGTAAAAGACTGCATGAGTTATCAAAAATATACTAACAAAGAAAAGTCCATAACCAGATGGCTTTACTAATGAATTGTTTTAAACATTAAAAGTTGTAACTCCAAATTTTTCTCGAAGTCTTCAAACATTGAAATCAATCAATGCAATATACCCACTCAATAGAATAAATTTAAAAAAACAACATAATCATCTCAATTGATAGAGGAAAAAATTTGACATAATCCAAAACTCTTTCATGATAAGAGCACTTAGTATGTTAGATATAGACTAAAACTTCCTCAACACAGGAAAAGATATGTATAAAAACCTCAAAACTACCATTATATGCAATGGTAAAAGATGGAAAGCTTCCTCCTTAAGATTGGGAACAAGACAAGGATACTTGCATTCATCACTTCTGATCAACATTGTAATAGAAATCAGGCCAGAATAATTGGGCAATGAAAGAAAAGAAACACTTCAATTGGAAAAGAAATAAGCTCATTTTTATATCTAGATGTTATAATTATATATATAATTAAAATCCTAAATAATATCATAAAGCTGTTAACACTAATAATCAAATTCTGCAAAGTTGTAGGATACAAGATCAATACATGCACATTAATGGAATAGAATTCAGGGTCAGAAAAAAAATCATACATGTAATTTTTTGACATGGAGTTGGCAGGGCTCCAGGAGCTGTTGGAAATCATTTGTGTAATATATTTTAGCCCCATTTTAGAAGATCTTTCCTCATTGGGGAATAGTTAATAGGTTTCCACTCATGGGCAGTGAGCTTATTACTAGAATATGTAATTTTTCAAAGAAACCTTCCATTTTAAGATACAAGTGAATTTAAGACAAAGTTTGAAAGACATCAACAAACTTTTCTTACCACCTTAACTAAAAAACAGTGTTTGGTGTTTTATTTTGTCCAAATTTGAAATTAAATAATCATTTAAATTCTTCCAATAGGCATTAAAAATAAGCAAGCTATTTAAAAAAATTCTTAGAACATGTTCACCTTTTAGTTTAGCCTTAAATAGGTTTATAAAATATGGCCTGTGTCCTGACCTCTTTGTCTCTCTAGTAAACCCAGGGAAATATAAATGACCTGGAACATATTTATCTATCAGGAAAGTAACATCAGTGCAGTTTAACCAGGAGTAGCAGTAATACTGACTACAGGTATGCACCTGCCACGAGGTACAGGTCCCACTCTCAAAATTTCACACCGTGGAGGTTAAATAATGTTGCATGTGGTGATGTTGGTTAGCTCTTTCCCCTGCAGGGTTAAGTGGGGCCAGCATTCTCATCTTTTTCATGATGTAATGTAGCTCTTCAGCTTGTCTTTAAACACATCCAGCTCATTCCTCCTAGAAGCAGATATGAAAAATTCTATGACAGTAAAATAGGGACACAGAGTGAATGTTTTACAGTTCCACCTGTGTCCAGACAGAGAACTCTCTTTAGTTCAGAGGCCAGTCTTTCCCAAGCATTTGAAACTTTTCTGAAAATGACTCTGAGCACTGGGTATACTGAGACAAATGGGATATTGAATTCTTTGGAAGCAAGAGTCACCCATACTCTTGTTCTTCAGCCCCACAGTGTACAATACAGTCTCACAAGTGCTTGTAGAACTGTTCCAGCATGAGTGGAATCAGTGTAAAATGATTCACTTTGAGTAAGTGTTGACATTGGAATGATTCCAACCCTATCCCTCCCCATTGCCAAAGATAGAGCTTTCTTTCCCATTTGATGGTGACTACTCTTCTGTCATCCTGTCACCATGCCATTGCTCAGCAGTATCTGCTTCCATCTTTCTCTACCAACCAAATCTTACTTATCACTGAGAGTGGAGCTTACTTGCTATGATCTTCGGGAAGTTTCCCAGAGCAGAATAATTAAACTTTCAGAGCCCTTTCACATTATTCTTTTCTTTCTCATGAGAGCAGGCACTCCATACCATGTCTTTTCTTACTTTCTTAGATTGTGAGCTTCCTCAGACTAGGACTTTCCTGTGTCAGCTCTCTCTTCTCCCTGCAGCCCTTATTACAGTGCGTAGCTATGATAGATGCTCAAGAAATATTTGAGAGACACAATAAATCCTTATGAGTGACATACTGTTACAGAAAACTTTTGTCTTTCATTAAAATCTATTCTCCCCTTTTATAGCCACAGAACTGAATTACATTTCTTAGCCTCCTTTGCATCAGATGTGGATATGTGACCACTCATTGCCAAAGTTGATGGAATGAGGCAGATGTGAGCCACAATTAGATGAGTCCATTAAATCTTCCATGATGCATTTCTTAAAGTATCAGGGGACTGAATACAAAGGAAAACCACGACTCATAGATGGTGAAAGGAAATAATGAAAGAACTCTGAGTTCCTGAAGACCACATAGAGAGGAGATGCCTTTTCATCTTGGACACACAACAGCACTGTTATACGTGCTAAAATATGCTGTTAATCTACTGCAAATTAGGGAGGGTGGTATTTGACACTTCAGCATAACCTAAAACATACACTTAAATGCCTAATCATTAAATTAATTTAAAAGGCATTCTTATAGTACATTTGACAAATATTAAGTTGGTTTTGCAATTTTTACCCTTCCATTTTGACCATACTATGTTTTGTTAGAGAACTTGAACTGCACAAAATAATTTTATTATGGGTTTAATAAACAGATAAAATCAAACAATCAAATAATTACATAAATTCAGATTTTATTTATTTAAGAATGCATTTTACAGAGTAAACTTACCTATGACATTTCAACTTGAGGATTTATATTTTATTAAAAAATAACTAATTCATGTTAATCTGCTCTAATTTTTAATTTAATTAAATTATTTTTTATCAGGATTACTATTTTAAAATAAGAATTACCTGACTTTTTTCACATTATAATTTACAGATTCTTCTTCTAAAAATTTTCATAGGGATCATTATTTCTACCTAGTCTACTTTCCTGAGTCAAATTGTGGATCCCCAAAGATTTTTGAGAATATTTTTTCTTATATCAGTTTTTAGTCAATGATACATTTTACCATATTCAATTTTAACCATTATCAGTTTTGCTGTTGTTGTTGTTAGTTACATAATATTTTCTTTTTTGAGACAGAGTTTTGTTTTTGTTGCCCAGGCTGGAGTACAATGGCAGGAGCTTGGCTCACTGCAATATCCACCTCCTGGGTTCAAGTGGTTCTACTGCCTCAGCCTCCTGAGTATCTGGGATTACAGGTATGTGCCACCAAGCCTGACAAATTTTGTATTTTTAGTAGAGACAGCATTTCTCCATGTTAGTCAGTCTGGTCTTGAACTCCCGACCCCAGGTGATCTGCCCTCCTTGGCCTCCCCAAATCCTGGGATTACAGGTGTGAGCCACCATGCCCAGCCAGTTTCACAATAATTTTGAGCGTGGACATCAAAGTATCCTTGGGGTTAAAGATGTTGGAGTCTAAGCATTCTACCTCTTTGATTTGTATGGTTTCAATTATGACTCAGCATTTTAGGAACATGTTGGCTCTATAATCTTTCACCCTCACCCCATTTGAAAAACAAGATAATTTTTCAGACACACTTACAAGGGTCAGGCAGATACAATTACACATTATTCACATCATTTTTCTTGGAAACCAAAAACTGTTTTTATACTCAAACATCCTGTTGGGCAACTGTCAAATAAAATAATTCTGACATTTTTTAAAAATTGGGAAAAAAGACTTTAATACTAATGCAGTAAATGTTGTGGCCATTGTAATAGGGTTCAAAAATTGATCATAACTCTGAACACAGACAACTCAGGATTTATAACCAATAGGCAGAATAGATCATTGGATAAAAAATTACTGGGAGAAATTTGATAAAATACCAAAAGAAAAGATTCTTTTTTTTCTAACAGGATTCTGGCTACTGGCAGGCTAAGGACTTAAATATCAAGGAAGAGAAATGAAGATTTCAGTAAATGTAAAGAATATGTGGATTCTTACTAGGCAATCTTAGCAGAATTTCTGAAAATCAGCTTCTCAAACCAGGAGCAGGGTAGTGAGTCAAGGTTGGCTTAGTCAAAAAGAGGGTTCCGTTAATCTTGACTAACCTTTGGTCATAAAGGGAGTGCTTGTCAGAAAGAAGACTTTTTCCCATCTAATCTGAAAATAAACACCAAAAGAGCCTTTGTTTGGAAAACAAGTTCCCACTTCACCTGAGAGTAACTCTATCTTCTTCTCTTCCTATTTGAATTTAGTGTAGCAAAAGAGCTCTGGTCATTGTCACAGTTTTTATTGCTTATTTCATTATTAAAAGGAGAGATTCAGTTTCATTCAAACAGCAAATTAGCAAACACAAAGGTTATAGTTCCTAATCCCTGTTGAAGGTAACAATGATTACAGGACATTCAGGACAATTAGGTATAACAAGAAGTATTGATGGCATTTTGAGGAGTCTCCTTAGATGGAGCTAACACAGCTGTATCAGGCACTTTGACTTTGCATCTTTCCTTCTCCTTGCTCTTTGAAATGCACGTGGTTGTTGGTGCAGGCTGGTGCTCCTATAGCAATCTTGGGCCATGAGACAGTCTACAGAATAAAAACCATCTATCAAAATATTGTAGCAGGCAAGGGTGCCAAGATGCCTGGCTAGAAGCAGCTATGATGTGTGGCTGTCATGGAAAGGAACAAAAGAGAAGAGTGAATGCAGCATCTTCAACTGAAACACCCAGGTACTTTAGTGAGTGAATGTGTGACCCTGGAAAATCACACTTCTCCCATGGATCTTTGCAACCCTCAGGTCAGATTTTCTCATGAACCCATTCCACCAGGTCTTTTGGTCTGACACACAGAACTGTGTGGTCTTGCCAGAGTAACAGCTCAGGCACAAACAGAATCTCAGGAGCCTTAGATATTCTGGATCAAGGACTGGCAAAGGTGAAAACAACTCAGACAATGCAGGAGTTTGGACATCCATAAACACCCCTAGGAAGGGAGCTGAATCTGTGGGGCAAAGCAGCATCAGTCTGTGGGCCCCACTTTCATGGCGCTTCACAGGATAAGACCCAATGTCTTGGAATTGCAGCCACTTCCCAGGAACTGCGTTGCACTTTCCTGGGATGGGACAGAGTCCTGGAGGCAGGGGCAGACTGCCATATTTGCTGTTTGGATGACTCAGTCATTCCAGTCTGTGGGTTTAGGAAAGTCCAAACAAAACTGACAGCCTATGGAAGGAAGCCCCCAGCACAGTACAGTGGCACTACCAAAATTGTGGCCAGACTGCTTCTTTAAGTGGGACACTGACACATTCTTTTGGTCTCAGGATGGGGCCTCCTACTAGGGCCTTTGTTCAGCCCCTCCCATATTCTCTGGCAGACAGGGTTTTGATTTCTCCCTGAGATACAGTGCCCAGTGGGAGGAGTGGGCCACCATATTTGGTATTAGGACATCTCAGCCATTCCAGCCTATCGGCTTAGGAGAGTCCAAACCATCCAGGGGCAGAAGGGATCTCCCAGTGTAGCTCTTTACCATAATGTGACATGAAGTCCTTGCTTCTTTAAGTGGGACCCTGATATGCTCCTCATCTCTGGGTGGTAATTCCCAACTAGGGCCTCCATCTACTCCCACTGATGTCCTCTGTCCAACAAAGGTTTGAAAACTTTTTAGGACAGAGTTCCTAGAAAGAAAGGTGGGCCACCATCTTTGCTGTTTCAGCAACTTAGCTGTTTCAGCCTCCAGGCTTGGGAGAGCCCAACCTGATGAGGGGCAGAAATGGCACCCCAGCACAACATGGCTGCTCTATGAGAGTGGAGCTGGACTGCTTCTTTAAGTGGGTCCCCAACCCTGTTCCTCCTGGCTGGGTGAGACCTTCTAACCGGGATCCCCAGTCACCTCCTCCAAATGTGTTTGGGCCAGCAACATGTCTGCACCTCCTCTGGGATGGAGCTCCCAGGGGAAAGAGTGGGCTGCTATATTTGTTGTTTTACAGCCTTCACTGGTGATACATCCAGATACTGAAAAATCCAATAACTAGGGACTGGGGCAGATGCCCAATGAACTGCAGCAGCTTTACAAAAGATGACCAAACAGTCAAAAAGAAAGCAAACAAACAAAAACTCCCATTTAAAAGTAAGCAACCTCAAAGATTAAAGATAGATAGGCACACAAAGGTGAGAAAGGATCAGCACAAGAAAAGTAAAAACTAAAAATGCCAGAGTGGCCTCCCTTCTCCAAATGACCACATTACTTCTCCAGCAAGGGTTAAGAATAGGGTTGAGGCTGAGATGGCTGAAATAACAGAAGTAGACCCCAGAATGAGGATAAAAGTGAACTTCACTGAGCTAAAGGAGCATGTTCTAACTTAATGCAAAAAAGCTAAAAATTATAATAAGGCATTGCAGGAGCTGACAAACAATGTAGCCAGGATAGAGAAGAACCTAACCAACCTGGTAGAGCTGAAAAACACAATATAATAATTTCATAATGCCATCACAAGTATGAATAGCCGAATAGACCAAGCAGAGGAAAGAATCTTGGAGCTTGAAGACTGTCTTTCTGAAGTAATAAAGGTAGATGAGAATAGAGAAAAAAGAATAAAAAGGAACAAAAGAAAACTCTGAGAAAAATGGAATTAGGTACAGACCAAATCTATAAATGATTGGTGTAGCTCAAAGAGCGGAGGAGACTGGAACCAATATGGAAAACATATTTCAGAATATCACCCATGAGAACATCCCCAACCTTGCTATGTGGGCCAACATTCAAATTCAGAAAATGCAGAGAACCCAGTAAGATACTCCATAAAAAGATCACACCTAAGACCTTATAATCCTCAGTTTCTCCAAAGTTGAAATGAAAAGAAATGTTAAGGGCAGCCAGAGAGAAAGGCCAGGTCACCTGCAAAGGGAAGCCCATCAGACTAACAGAAGATTCCTCAGTTAAAACCCTAGAAGCCAAAAGAGACTGTGGGCCAATATTTAATATTCTCAAAGAAAAGAAATTTTAACCCAGAATTTTATATCTTGCCAAACTAAGCCTAAGCTAGGGAGAAATAACATTCCTTTCAGACAAGCAAATGCTGGGGTAATTTTTTACCACCAGATCTGCCTTTCAAGGGCTCCTGAAGGAAGCACTAATTTGGAAAGAAAAATTTTTTACCAGCCACTGCAATATCACACTTAAGTACACAGAGTAGTGACACTCAAAACCAACCAACCACATAAACAAGTCTACAAAATAACCAGCTAACATCAATGTGACAGGATCAAAACTACATATAAAAATACTAACTTGAAATATAAATGGACTAAATGCTGCAATTAAAAGACACAGAATGGCAAGTGGATAAAGAACTAAGACCAATTGATATGCTGTCTTCAAGACACCCACCTCACATGCAATGATACACATAGGCTCAAAATAAAGAAATGGAGGACATTTTACCAAACAAATGGAAAGCAGAAAAAAAGCAGGGGTTGCAATCCTAGTTTCCAACAAAACAGACTTTAATCCAACAAAGATCAAAAAAGAAAAATAAAGGCATTACATAATGGCAAAAGGTTCAATTAAACAAGAAGAACTATATATCCTAAATATATATGTGCCAAACACAGGAGCAACCAGATTTATATAACAAGTTCCTAGAGGTCTTCAAAGAGATTTAGACCCTCACACAATTATAGTGGGATACTTTAACACCACACTGATAATATTAGACAGATTATTGAGACAGAAAACTGACAAAAATATTCAGGAATTGGACATAGTTATGGATCAAATGGATGTGATAGATGTTTATAGAACTCTCCACCACAAAACAGCAGAATATGCATTCTTCTCATTCCCACAGGGCACTTTCTCTAAAATCAGTCCTATAGTCAGAAGTAAAACATTCCTCAGAAATGCAAAAGAACTGAAATCATAATAAACAATGTTTTAGAACACAACACAATCAAATTAGAATTCAAGACTAAGAAATTTACTAAAAATCAGCTGGGTGCTGTGACTCATGCCTGTAATCCCAGCACCTTGGGAGGCCAAGGCAGGTGGATTACAAGGTCAGGAGATCAAGACCATCCTGGCGAACATGGTGAAACCCATCTCTACTAAAAATACAAAAAATTAGCTGGGCATGGTGGTGGGTGCTTGTAGTCCCAGTTACTCGGGAGGCTGAGGCAGGAGAATGGCATGAACCCAGGAGTTGGAGCTTGCAGAGTGCTGAGATTGCGCCAATCCATCTCACACACACACACAAAAAAAAAAAAAAAAAAAGGAAATTTACTGAAACTCATACAGTTACATGGAAATTGGATAACCTGTTGTTGAATAACTTTTGGGCAAATAATGAAATTAAGGCAGATATCAAGAAATTATTTGAAACTAATGGAACAAAGACAAAACATACCAGAATCTCTGGGAAACAGCTAAGGCAGTGTTAAGAGGAAAATTGGTAGCACTAAATGCACATATCAAAAAGCTAGAATGATCTCAAGTTGACAACCTAACATCACGACTAAAATAACTAGAGAAATAAGAGAAAAGAAATGCTAGAGCTAGCAGAAGACAAGAAATTACAAAAATCAGAGCTGAACAGAAAAAGATAGAGACATGAGAAACCACTCAAAAGATCAATAAATTCAGGAGCTCTTTCTTGAAAAATCTAATAATATAGATATACCACTAGCTAGACTAATAAGGAAGAAAAGATCAAAAATTCAAGTAAACTTTTGAAAAATGTCTGTTCATATCTTTTGCCCACTTTTTGATGGGGTTGTTTGTTTTTTTCTTGTAAATTTGTTTGAGTTCCTTGAAGGTTCTGGATATTAGCCCTTTGTCAGATGAGTAGATTGCAAAAATTTTCTCCCATTCTGTAGGTTGCCTATTCACTCTAATGGTAGTTTCTTTTGCTGTGCAGAAGCTCTTTAGTTTAATTAGATCCCATTTGTCAATTTTGGCTTTTGCTGCTGTTGCTTTTGGTGTTTTAGACATGAAGTCCTTGCCCATGCCTATGTCCTGAATGGTACTACCTAGGTTTTCTTCCAGGGTTTTTAAAAGACATTCATACAGCCAACAGACACATGAAAAAATGCTCATCATCACTGGCCATCAGAGAACTGCAAATCAAAACCACAATGAGATACCATCTCACACCAGTTAGAATGGCAATCGTTAAAAAGTCAGGAAACAACAGGTGCTGGAGAGGATATGGAGAAATAGGAACACTTTTACACTGTTGGTAGGATTGTAAACTAGTTCAACCATTATGGAAAACAGTATGGCAATTCCTCAAGGATCTAGAACTAGATGTACCATACGACCTAGCCATCCCATTACTGGGTATATACCCAAAGGATTCTAAATCATGCTGCTATAAAGACACATGCACACGTAGGTTTATTGCGGCACTATTCACAATAGCAAAGACTTGGAATCAACCCAAATGTCCATCAGTGACAGACTGGATTAAGAAAATGTGGCACATATACAGCATGGAATACTATGCAGCCATAAAAAAGGATGAGTTTGTGTCCTTTGTAGGGACATGGATGCAGCTGGAAACCATCATTCTTAGCAAACTATCACAAGAACAGAAAACCAAACACCGCATGTTCTCACTCATAGGTGGGAACTGAACAATGAGATCACTTGGACTCGGGAAGGGGAACATCACACACCGGGGCCTGTCATGGGGAGGGGGGAGGGGGGAGGGGGGAGGGATTGCATTGGGAGTTATACCTGATATAAATGACAAGTTGATGGGTGCTGACGAGTTGATGGGTGCAGCACACCAACATGGCACAAGTATACATATGTAACAAACCTGCACATTATGCACATGTACCCTAGAACTTAAAGTATAATAATAATAAAAAAAAATTAAAAAAAAATTCAAGTAAACACAATCAGAAACAATAAGGGGGATATTACCATTGACTCCACAGAAATAAAAATAGTCATCAGAGAATATTATAAACACCTTTATGCACATAAGATAGAAAATCTAGTAGAAATGGATAAATTCCTGGACATATACACTCTCCCAAGAATAAACTAGGAAGAAATTGAATCCCTGAAAAGACAAATAACAGGCTCTAAAATTGAGGCAACAATAAACAGCCTGCCAACCGAAAAAAGCCCAGGACCAGAGAGATTAACAGCTGAATGCTACCAGATTTACAAAAAAGAGCTGGTAAAATTCCTACTGAAACTATTTCAAAGAATTGAAACAGAGGGACTCCTTCCTAACATTTTCCATGGGGCCAGCATCATCGTGGTACCCAAACCTGGCAGAGACACTCACACACAAAAGAAAACTCCAGGCCAATATTCTTGATGAACATTAATGCAAAGATTCTCAATGAAATACTGGGAAATCCAATCCAGCAGCACATCAAAAAGCTTACCACCACAATCAAGTAGGCTTCATCCATAAGATGGAAGGTTGGTTTAACATACACAAATCAATATGTGGTTTATCACATAAACAGAACTAAAGACAAAAACCACATGATTATCTCAATAGATGCAGAAAAACTTTAACAAAATTCAATATCCATTCAAGTTAAAAACTCTCAATACGTATTAAAAAAACCCTCAAAATTGTAAGAACCATATACGAAAAACTCACAGACAGCATCATACTGAAAGGGCATAAGCTGAAAGCATTTCCCGTTTAAACTGACACAAGACAAAGATGCCTTCTCTCATTACTCCAATTTAAGATAGTATTGAAAGTCCTGACCAAAGCAATCAGGCAAGAGAAAGAAATAAAAGGCATTCAAATAGAAAGAGAGGAAGTTAAACTATGCCTGATGGCAGATGGTATGATCCTATATCTAGAAAACCCCATTGTGTCAGCCCCCAAGCTTCTTAAACTGATAAACATCTTTACCAAAGTCTCAGGATACAAAATCAATGTGCAAAATTTACTAGCATTCTTATACACCAACAACAGCCAAGCCGAGAGTGAAATCATGAATAAACTCCCATTCACAATCACCAGGAATAGAATAAAACAGGTAGGAATTCATCTAACAAAGGAAGTGAAAGACCTCTACAAAAAGAACTATAAACCACTACTCAAAGAAATCAGAGCCAGGCATGGTGGCTCACACCTGTATTCCCAGCACTTTGGGAGGCTGAGGCATGTGGATCATGAGGTCAGGAGCTCGAGACCAGCCTGACCAACAAGGTGAAACCCCGTCTCTACTAAAAATACATAAATTAGCAGGGTGTGGTGGTGCACCCCTGTAATCCCAGCTGCTCAGGAGAACTGCTTGAACCTGGGAGGTGGAGATTGTAGTGAGCTGAGATCACGCCACTGCACTCCAGCCTAGGTGGCAGAGTGAGACTGTCTAAAAAAGAGAAAAACAAAAAAGAAAATCAGAGATAATATTAACAAATGAAAAACAGTCAATGCTTATGGATAGGAAGAATTAAGGTTGTTAAAATGGTCATACGCCCCAAAGAAATTTGTAGAGTTAACACTATTCTCGTTAAACTGCCACTGACATTTTTCACAAAACAAGAAAAATCTATTTTAAAATTTATATGAAACCAAACAAGACCCTGAAGAGTAAAGACAGTTCTAAGCAAAAAGAACAAAGTTGAAAATATCACGCTACTCAACTTCAAACTATGCCATGGGGCTACTGTAACGAAAAAAGCATGTTACTGATACAAGAAAAGACACATATGGGGTGGACCCTATCCCTGTTGGACTGAACAAAGGATGATAAACACGGGAATAAAGATAAAGACAAAAGAGTATATTTGGAAGAAGGGGTCGGGGGCTCCTTGCTTCTAGTGAACAAGGGCCCTGAACTTTTTCAGCCCTGAATATTTATTAGGTAACAGAGATAGTAAGAAGGGAGAGTGATTTTTGGTTGTCAGTTTGAGTCACAGCAGGCTTGCAAGACTGCATTCTTCTAGCAATAGGCTTTAGATGTCTCAGTAGATAATCTCAAGGAGCATGGTGCCAGGGAGTGATTGCCTTCAGCAAACCTTCTGGTGACTGGAGCACATGTGAGTTTGCCCACGTTCTGCATTCTTGATAAACAGTTTGCTGTTTGATCATATAGCCTGAATGTAGCCTCCAGGGGAATGTTGAGTTGGTCATGATATCTTTGTTGGCTCTCTACATCTCCCCTTTTATGTTTATGTATTAATTGAAAGAATGCGAGGCCAGGTTGGGCAGCTCTCATTTTCCAATAGGCGGTCCATCTTATTTTACAGACTATGAACAGAAGACAGAGACACAACAACATTAGTCCAAGAACTACATATAAGATGTTAATGTGGTGCTTTAGATAGGTCCAAGGGTTGAGGCTCTCCAGGCCTTGCTGGAATTCAGTCCAGTCTTCTAAAGAAGGCTGAAACTCTTGAGTTTTTTATTTAAATCAAGAATTTTGTTTTATAATTCACCAATATCAAAGGTGATGTTGGATGTGAAAGCTCCCTGCAAATGGGCTCTCACAAGGTCCCATGGATACTCCCTTTGGTTATATTCTAAGTTGGTTACACAAATATGAGTTTGATTGAAATGACAGTGCAATTACTGATGCAATTGTAAGCTTTGTACTTGTTCTCTTAACCACAGAACCATGGATTTCAACATTGCCCCTTCAGTTTGTAACTCAGTGTTAATTTCATTCTGAAGTAGCCACCCTTGGTTGGCTGTACATGTCCAGTTCTCTATGTACTGAGAAATTGAACAGAACTATGCAAAGCTACAGAGGACATCACAACAGAAGTTATTAGTGTGACTAAGGAAACAATAGCAAAAATTATCATGCCTAAGGCTCTATGAACACAATGAGTAAGTGGAGTTAGAAGAAGTTTCACAAAACGTAAAGCAGGGGTGGCAGCCCAAGGCTCAGACAGATTTATGGGAATCCATAGTCCAGGGATGTGACCCAAAATTTTCAAAGTAGAGATATTGTGTGCAAAGCATCTGCTTTGCAATGTTCTGTGATTAATACAGTGATGTAACTGATAAGATTTACAGGTCAATTGAGTATTGTTTACCCGGAGCTGGTCCTTCTTAGCTGCCAAAAAGACATAAGGATTAAAAACACAAACCATAAATTGACGGATGATATTCTTTACAAAAGTAACATTAAGACTGTGTTGCTTACTATTGCTATTATTGGTTAGTATCCCAATCCAGATAGTGCCATTAATAAATGGGAATGCTGCCTTCCATAATGTCTCTTGAATTGGTCCTTTCCTCCCTAGATAATACCACTGATGAAGAGGCGGGCTAAAGCCTGCCCCATGCCAAGCAATCTGGGCAGCAGACTGGGATTGGATCCCAGTGTGGTATAATGAAGAAACATTAAAAGATTGCCACCAACGCCAGCGAAGTTTGTGCCATGATTTCTCATTTTTATCTTTACCATATAGTTGACCTGTAGGTTCCCAATCCACAATGTCTCCAGTAAACATAGATTGATTTTTTGGTCAGTGGACCAAGACACTGGGTCCATGGAGGGGTTAGGGAGAATAAACAAAAGCAAAGGTTTTTTTGTGGCTGTAGCTATGAGGCATGTCTCTGCTGAAGCATCTGCTCAACAAGTCTTAATTCCTCTTCGACCTCTTTAGTTAATTGCTGTGGGGGAATTTAAGGAAGAATTTCCTTGCAAGGTTTGGTAAAGATGTGTAAGTTGATACATCGCAATACCTAGCATCAGGTGTAGCCAATTAATATCTCCTAATAATTGTTGAAAATCTTTTAATGTCTGTAATCTGTCTTTATGGAGAACTACTTTCTGAGGCCATACACTCCTCTCCGTAACAACGTTCCTAAATATTGGTATGGGGAAGTTGTTTGTACCTTCTCTGGAGTAATTTTGAGATCCCATTTAACAAGAGTTTGCTTTACTTTTTTGAATAATTGATGCACTATTTGATCTGTAGAAATGACCAAAAGAATATCATCCATAAAATAAAGTGATAGACACAATGGGAAACATATTTCAAGGCTAAACCTTGCTGAAAGGCACCCATCGGTTTAATTTGTGCATTAATAGTTCTCAAATCATGCAGCAATCACCATCTCCCAGACTTTTTTGGAATAACAAATACCAGTGAATTCCAGGGACTGACTTTTCTATATCTCCTGCATTCAATTGTTCTTTAACCAACAGATGAAGTTGATCTAACTTCTCCTGTGTTAGGAGTCATTGGTCCACTCACACAGGTTTGAAACTAAGTCATTCTAATGGTAAAGCAGTGGGCAGAGGAGACATATCAATGATCCCGTCAGAAATCCTGACATCCTGGCCCTTTTCTATATGTTTTTCCAGTTACTGATATCGGGTTAGGGTTTCCTTGTAGAAATTTCCCTAAACCTTTCCCACTCTGGTATCCCATGTCCTTCAACATTTTAAATCCTGGGTTTTCAAAATTGTTATTTGTAAGTCTCATATCCCATGCTGTAAGTAAGTCTCACCCCATAAATTGATAGCTATATTTGCAACATAAGGCTGAAAAGTACATGATTGTCCATCTGGACCAAGACAAGACAACATCTCAGCACTCTGTTGAACACTTTTAACTGCTCCTACTCCCACTAGGGATGTAGAGGTTAGTCTGAGAGGACATACTGGGGGCCAGCCCTTACTGGATATTACTAACACATCAGCTCCTGTGTCCATAAGCCCATAAAATTTCTTTTCTTTAATTTGTACTACACAGGTGGGTCTGTTAGAGGCTATAGGTTGTGATAAATAGATTTCTTGTGTAGTTGTGCTCCTAAACCCTTTATTTCCTTGTTTCTCCTTTTGTGGAGAATGGTGTAGTTTTCAGGGAATAAGTAACAATTGTGCTATATATTCTCCCAGTTCAAAACCCCAAAGATCTTGTGATATTAAAACTACTTGAATTTCTCCTTCAAAATCAAGTCAACTACTCCTGGGACTACAGTAATGCCTTGGAAGTTAAGACAGATTTTACCTAAAACTAGTCCCATTTATCTTGCTGGCAAAGGTCCCCAAATACCAGTGGGAATCTTGGTGAGTTTGTCTCCTCCCACTAACATTACACATTCTCTGACTGGGAGATCTAATCCTGAGCTTCCAGGTGTTCCTGGGGAGAGGGAATTAATGTGCCTCTGGGAACCCATCCCTGAGACGAGGTTGTGGTCTGAACTGGGAATGTCTTCATTGTTTGAGGGGCCTGGACCCAGGCCCCCTTCTCATTTCCCTACAGGGAGTTGCCATTCTGATGAAATTTTTAGCGGCATTGATTAGTCCAGTGATTTCCTTTGTTACAGCGGGGACAGAGTCCTGGTGGTTTTTTTCCACTGGGTTGGGGATTACTGCACTGTAAGGTCCTTTCTGTCCTGAGATCTGGCGGCATTCCTTTTTAAAATGTCCAGTTTTTCTGTAATTATAACATTTTCTCACTTAAGGGCCTAATCCTTGGCTCCTTTTAGATTTGTCAGCTACTAAATTAGCCATTGCTTATGCTAATATTGCAGAGTGATGAAGCTCAGTTTCTACATCCTGACAAGCTCTGAGAAAATTTCCCAAGTTTTTTTGTACACCTCATAGGTGCTAGGGCACATTTGCAATCCGTGTTTGCATTCCCTAAAGCTAAAGTTAAGGTTCACATTTCTGTGGCAGTGGTATGAGGAATTTGATGCTTCACTGTCTCTTGTAATCTTGCAAGAAAATGTGCATAGGGCTCCTGCAACCCTTGCATGACATGTAAAAAGGATTTTGCTAGGACTCCCTCTTCAGGAATTGAGTCCCAGGTGCATTTAGTGGCCTGTGTACACTGCTGATAAGCAGCATCTGGGAGTGCCATTTGACTTTCCGGGTCTGAATAAGGACCATTACCCAATAGCATGTCTTCTGTAATGTCTCATGTCCAGCAACACAATTCTGTCTAGCCTGGTCTGCATACAGTTCTTGGCAATTTAAATTCCATGTCAGATATGCACTAGCAGACAAGCAAGTTCTAGCCAAGTGTTTTACATCAAAGGGTAGAAGGCACATAGCACCAAATGCAGATTCTAGCAATCTTAAAGTGAATGGGCTCTGTACCCCATTATTAACTACACTAATTTTTAATTCCTTCAAGAACTTAAACTCTAGTGGGGTGTGTTCATGAATAAACTAATATGTATTATTTGTATCAGGCATTACAGAAATGGAAAAAGCACAAGGTTCTAAGGGCTCTCCAGCTATGGCAGAAGAGCGTAAAATTATTTGTATTGGTGTCTCTATTTCTTCTAATGAAGGAGGCGGTACAGATGTTTCTGCAACTGGAGAGGCAGTATTGACCAATTTTTAATCCTCACTCTCCTGTTTTTTATTTTCAATTAAAGCTATGGGTGGGACAACAGATAATTGCAGATTTTTAGACATAGCCTGCTGTCCAGCAGAGTAATAAGGCAGAAGTTCCATACAAACTAGAATCTAAGTGGAGAAAACAGAAGAATCAACTTTAAGACCTTTTTGATGAGGCTGTTTTAACCCTCCTCCTACTCTATCTCAACTTTCCACATCAAGAGTGCCTGCCTGTGGAAACCATAGGTTATGCGTAATAATCTTTTGTGGCTTCTGCAGGGGGTTAGTATCTGAGAACTAACCTAAGCACCAGACTGTTTCAACAAAACTTTAAGCAACTGCACATAATGTTTTTCTTCAACAGACAAATTCTGCCCCATGTTACCCTGATTCAGAAAACTTCCCATTCCCAGTACTTCTTTAGAGTACTAACGTTATATCAGTCCCAGTACCTCTTTAGGGCACTGATCAGTACCACTTTAGGGAACTGACCTTATATCCGCTGCCGGCAGACTCATCCGGTCCCCGTTCATCTTCTCAATTTCAGTTGCTCTGCTCCAGCAGACCTTCTTTGTTCATGTCCTTGAAGTCCCTGTGTTAGGACACCATTTGCTGATGTCCTCGAAGTCCCTGTTCTGGGGCGCCAGTTTGCCATGGGCCTTATCCTTGTTGGACTGAACAAAGGATGACAAATGTGAGAATAAAGATAAAGACAAAAGAGAATATTTGGAAGAAGGGGTTAGGGGGCTCCTTGCTTCTAGTGAACAAGGACCTTGAGTTTTCTCAGCCCCTCCATATTTTTTAGGTAAAAGAGATAGTGAGAAGTGGGGGTGATTGTCGGTTGGCAGTTTGATTCACAGCAGGCTTGCACGACTGCATTCTTTGAACAATAGGCTCTAGATGTTCCAGTAGATAATTTCAAGGAGCACAGCGCCAGGGAGTGATTGCCTTCAGCAAATCTTCTTGCAGCTGGAGCAGATATCAGTTGGCCCACACCCTGTATTCATGATAAACGGTTTGTTGTTTGATCATATGGCCTCCAGTGGAATGTTGAGTTGATCACAATCCCTTTCCCAGCTCTCTACACACATAGACCAATGAAACAGAATAGAAAACCCAGAAATAAGACCACACACCTACAACTATCTGATTTTTTACAAACCTGACAAAAACAAGCAGTAGGAAGAGGACTCCTTATTCAATAAATGGTGCTGGGATAACTGGCTAACCATATGCAGGAAATTGAAATTGACCCCTTTCCTCCATCATCCTCAGCAAACTAACACAGGAACAGAAAACCAAACACCACTTGTTCTCACTTGTAAGTTGAACAATGATACCACATGGACACATGGAGGGGAACAACATATACCAGGGCTAGTCAGGGGGTGGGGGCGAGGAGACAGAGAGCATAAGGACAAATAGCTAATGCATGAGGGATTTAAAACCTAGACGATGGATTGATAGGTGCTGCAAACCACCATGGCACACATATACCTATGTAACAAACCTGTCAACTCTGCACTTGTATCCCAGAACTTAAAGTAAAATTAAAAAAAAAAAAACTGAACTCCTTCCTTACACCATATACAATAATCAACTCAAGATGGTTTAAAGACTTAAATGTAAAACCCAAAAGTATAAAAACTTTTGAAGGCAACCTAGGCGATACAATTCAGGACACAGGCATGGAAAAATATTTTATGATGGAGATGCCAAAATCAGTTGGAACAATGGAAATATTGACAAATGGGATCTAATTAAATTAAAGAGCTTCTGCCCAGAAAAAACAAAAACAAAAACAAAAAACAACTGTTAATAGAGTAAGCAGACAACATACAGAATGGGAGAAAATGTTTGCAAACTACACATCTGACAAAGATTTAATTTCCAGCATCTATAAGGAACTTAAATTTACAAGAAAAAAGCAAACAACCCTATCAAAAGGTGGGCAAAGGACAGGAAGTGACACTTCTCAAAAGAAGTCATACATGCAGTTAACAAAGCATATGAAATAACTTCAACATCACTGATCATTAGAGAAATGCAAATCCACACCACAATGAGATACCGTTTTGTACCAGTCAAAATGGCCATTATTAAAAAGTAAAAAAAAAAAAAAAGAGAGATATTGGCAAAGTTGTGCAGGAAAAAGAACGTTTTCACCCTGTTGGTGAGAGTGTAAATGAGTTCAACCATTGTGGAAGACAGTGTGATGATTCCTCAAAGACCTAAATATAGAAATGCCATTCAACCCAGCAGTCTCATTACTGAGTATATGCCCAAAGGAATATGTCATTCTATTATAAAGACATATGCACAGACACGTTCATTGCAGACCTATTCACAATAGCAAATACATTAAATCAACCCACTTGTTCACCAATCACAGACTGGATAAAAAAATGTAGTACATATACACCATGGAATACTATGCAGCCATAAAAGAAAACAAGATCATATCCTTTGTAAAGACATGGAAGAAGCTGGCGGTCATTATCTTTAGCAAACTAACACAGATACAGAAAACCAAATATGACATGTTCTCACTTTTAAGTGCGTGCTAGATGATGAGAACACCCAGACACATAGAGGCGAACAACATGCACTAAGACATATCATGAGGTGGAGAGTGGGAGGAGGGAAAGAAGAAAATAACTAATGGATAGTAGGCTTCATACCTGGGTGATAAAACAATCTGTACAACCAACCTTTATGACACACATTTACCTATGTAACAAACCTGCACATCCTGCACTTGTACCCCTGAACTTAAAACTTAGAAAAAGAAAAAAATTTCTAGGAAAAATTATTGAGTTGGTGCACAGTCCAGAGTCAGTATGGACTGTCCAGCTCTAAGATTCTTATTTATGAGAAAGAGAGCATTCTCTTTCTTGTCTGTACTACCATTATATTGGGCATCCTTTTACTTGTAGGCAAATGTAATCAAAGGGCTAGCTTTGTCATGGAATTCCTTGAAATCTTCGATAAGACATGTCTCTTTCCTAAGACATTTTTCTATCTGCATAGTAGTGGAGGTAGGAGTGGGGAAGATTTAATTTTGAAGTTCTAGTGCCTTCGTATGGCCCACACCCATAGTTCCTTGTATAGTTAATAGCATCTCACATTCTCTTTGTGGGACCACTCCACCACAAAGGGTCCATCAGTCAGCGTGTTAAATGAGGATGTCACCACTTGCTAGATGCAGAGGACAGAGGATATATTGGGTATGGTCCATGGGGAGCTGTTGGGGGTTAGAGGTGGGGCTCACATGCACACATTGTTTGTGGGTCTTGAAGAATCCTGTGTGTATGAGCTTTCTTGGACAGAAAGTTCAGCTGCTCAGTGCATAACCCATCTATTTCTGCCCAAGTGAGGAAGATCTGGCCACACCCTGATCAAAGCCCTGCTACACCCACCCTAGTTGGTAGGGAGCTTGCATCATGTGCATGCTGAGCTGTGGCTTAAGCACTTTGACATCTAACGTCTCACTGGATAACTGGGAAACTGAGGTCTTTGCTTTGGTAATGAGAGTCCCTGAGATCTTGGGAAATTCTGCCAATTTTCTCATATAGAGCCAACTCATGTCTGCACCATTAAATTTTCATAGGTTTGTGTGCACGCATAGACACACACACACACACACACACACACACACACACACACACACACACATAGACTTTTCAGGTTAAAGGTAGGAAGTAGAGTTAACACTGATGGAGTGACAAGAAGAAAGAAGACAGAGGATGGGACAGCTCTGCCATGGGGTAGGGCGCCCAGTCTCTTGGTAACATGTCCAGGACTTAAAACATGGGGAGGAAAAAAGATAACAGGCTGATGACTTGGGAACCTCAAGGTTCCCATGGATCTGCCTGGGCTGTGGCCATCCCCAGGAAAGCCTTCAGAGGACAAAAACTTGGTTTCTGCATTCACTGCTCTGCATAATTAAAATTGGGAGGAATTCCCCTACACTCAGTATGGAAGGGAATACAGTAATGAAAACCTCAAATTTTTCTCTACGAATTGAAGTAATTGACTTTGGTGGCCCTTAAATTTCAAAGGCTTAAAAAAGTGAGTTGACCTTGCTGTCTAATCAATTACTTGTTGTACTCTCAGATCCTTGGAAACTACTGTATATCCTCTGGAGATCTTTTAGAGCAGAAATTGGCCTGGGGATTTGTGGGACTGAGCACTCAGGTTAGTGTAGAATGTGGCAGAGCATCAGATCACTGCTCTGAAGGCCATCCCTTTCATAGCTTCAGGCTTCTTTTTTGGAAGTGGAACCAGAGTCATTTTCCAGGCTAGGATGGTGAAATCTTTTGAGTTAACTGTATACTTCAGAACAGTGGAGGGAAACAAGGAAGCACAGGAGGCTTCTGAGGTCTCTTACATTGCTCTGGAGCCTGTAGGCCTCACTCATTTGCCCTCCTCTTTCATAGTTTAATTTTCTGTTTGTTAAATTTTTCTAAATTTGGATTTTTAATTTTTTTAGTCTGCTGAAAGTTTGTCAATTTTTAACTTTTCAAAAGGAAATTTCTTTTCACTGATCTTTTGTATTTTTTGTTGCAATATTATTTTTTTCTGCTCTAATCTTTATGATTTTTTTCTTCTAATAACTGTGGGTTTGGTTTGCTCTTGCTTTTCTAGTTCTTTAAGATACATTACTAGGTTATTTATTTGAAAATTTTCTCTTTTTTGGGATGGGGGCACTTATACCTGTAAACTTTCCTATTAGTAGTGTTTTTATGTATCCTATAGATTTTGATATGTAGTGTTTTTATTATCATTTGTTTAAAAAATTTTTTAATTTTCTTAATTTCTCCATTGACCCACTGATCATTCACTAGCATATTGTTTATTTTTTGTATATTTGTATAGTTTTTATAGTTTCTCTTTTTGTTAATTTATAATTTTATTCCATTACGGACAAATAAGATGTTTGATATTATTTCAAGTTTTTGAATGTTTTAAGAATTGTTTTGTGACCTAACATATGCTTGAAAATAATATGCTAAAGAAAAGAATGTGTATTCTTCAACCACTAGATAAATGTTCTGCAAATATCTATTACATACATTTGGTCTATAGTACAGATTAAGTCTAATGTTTCTTTGTTGCTATTCTGTCTGGAATATCTATTCAATGTTGAAAGTGGGGTGTTGGAGTCTCCAGCTATTATTGTGTTGGAGTCTATCTCTCTCTTTGGCTCTAGTAATATTTGCTTTATATATTTCAGTGCTCAAGAGTTAAGTGCATTTATATTTAAAATTGTTATATCTTCTTGTTAAATTTACCCTTTTATCACTATATAGTAACTTCTTTGTCTTATAATTTTTGTCTTAAAATCTATTTTTTGATGTAAGTATAGTTACTTCTGCATTTTTTTGTTTCCATTGACATTCAATATCTTTTTCCATTTCTAAAATTTTCAGTCTATGTCTTTGTAGATGAGGTGAATTTCTTATAGGCAAAAGATCAATATGTCTTGTTTTTATATGCATTCATCCACTCTGTCTTGATTGGAGAGTTTAGTCTATATACATTCAATGTTATTGTTAATAAGCAAGAACTTACTTCTGCCTTTTTTTTTTGATTTATGCTTGCTTTGTGGCCTTTCTTTTTATCTTACTTTGCTTTTTGTCTTCCTTTTAGTGAAGGTAATTTTCTCTGATGATATAATTTAGTTGTGTGCTTTTCATTTTTAGTGTATTCCTTGTTTGTCTTTTTGGTTTGAGGTTATCATGAGGCTTGCAAATGATAACTTATAGCCTCTTATTTTAATCTAATAACAACTTAACACTGTTTGAATAGAAAAAGAAACAAAAATAATAGTAATAAAAACTGTATGCTTTAACTCTTCCCCTGACTTTGTTTCTATTTATGTGTAATTTTACTGTCTATGTCTTGAAAAGCTGTAGTTGCTATTTTTGACTGGTTTATTTTTTAGCCTTTCTACTTTGCATAAGATTAGTTCATACACCACAGTCACAGTGTTATAATATCATTTGATTTTCTCTGTACTTACTATCACCAGGAATTATATTTATATGGTTTAAATAATTCCTCCATTGGCAGGTGTAAGCTGAGTTTGGTTTGGTTTTTCTTTCTAACAAGAAAGCACTGAGTTCAATGCCTCACAATTGCTGTATTCTCCCTTTCTGCATCATGCCACCATTGTTGGGAGATGGGGGAGAAATGATGTAAAAGATTCAAGACTGTCTTTCCTACCTGTTCAGTGCTTCTTTTAGTGATATGAAGTTAAAACCAGGTACTATGAGTACTCACCTTATTTTTGGTTCTTACAACAGTTCTTTTGAAATGTAGGTTGTTGTTAAATTGGCGTCCTTGCAGGGGGGAATGGTTGGTGAAGTCTTCTATTCTGCCATCTGGCTGTACCTATGAGCCATCTATGACATTTTAAATTAATTAATTTAAAGCTACATAACCACATAAGTTTTCCTTTGTCTCTAAATTATTAGAGGCTCCATTTTAAAATAAATTTTTGGCCTCTAAATTTCTTTATTATAACATTTAGTAAATAGAAAATTATGGAAAAACTCTGCAAAATGTTTAGTCTGTAACTGTCATTGGTACCATATAATAAATTCTATGAGGGCAGGGACTCAGTCTGTGACTCAGGTTCTCTGATATGTGACTGCTCTTTGTGGTAATTAAACCTCTGCATGAAATAATTAATAAATGTCTGCACATTAAAAAATAATTCCACATAAAGTGTAGATCTATCTGATCATATTAGGAAATTGTGTATTCTTTCCAAGGCAGGAAGAGGTTTACCTGGATATCCTCAGGTCATGGCTTATGAGAACAATGGGCCTGACTATAGAGAAAACAAGCAGTGATCAATTTAGAGTTGTTCATCAGTCAACAATTTGGATTATTAAAAAAATCGGACATATATACTGAAAAGATGTAGGAGAGAGTGTAAAATCATGCAAAGGTGCTCCTTAGGACAAAGATGCTTTGGGTGATTCTGGACTCAGGTGAGAATTTAGGAGTGGTTTTGGACCTATGAAAGTGTTGGACCCTGCCCCCTTGTGTTGAACAGAATAAAAGTCATGGAGCTGCTGGCCCACATTATAAGTCCCAAACACAAAACACTAAAAAATGATAAAAACACAACATGTGATAAATGTGGAATTCTGTTATTAACAACTCCAGAACAATGTTTAAAAGAATTTCTGTGTTGCTTATGGTGTTCCACTTGCCAGTAACATACATAGGAAAAATGACATTTTCAAGCATATTCAGAATTCAGCACATAATTTGGATATTAGATAGCACATATATTTGGAAGCATGTATTTATGTTTTGCTCACCTGAGATTTTTGGGACTAATGGTGATGGCCTGAGAGATACTCAAGAGACAGCTGGTGCCAATGCACATGCTCTGGCCACTCTGTGAAGACAGAAAACAACTTTCTCTCTAATATTACTGAAAAAATACTTCAACTCCAAACCAGTCATTGTCTGAAGGACTTTTTTAGAGAGTACCAAGGAGATGGCCATAGTCAGGTGCTTGAGAATCAAATCTGTGGATCATAATGTGCATCTGGTAAATAAAGAAAACTCTGATGTCAAGGAAGAAAAAAATTCCAGCTATTTAACTATGGTCTGAGATAAGATCATTCCTACTGCTGTATTATTGGAGAAAATTTGATGTTTTCAGTAACTGATAATTTCATTCTGAGTGAGGAGATCTTTCATGGACACATGAGGTCTGTTTTACAGGGGAAACAAAAACATTCTATCATGTACTTGCCATTGTTTCCAACAATGTTCAGAAATATTTTATTGAACCTCTTTTTTATAATAGTTTTGTTCTAAAAAGAAAAACATATATATTCTCGATATACTACAGTACTACTCTAGAATACTGTAGTACTACTCTAGAATACTGTAGAATTCTCACTCTACTATAGTACTACTTTAGAATACTATAACATATGTTTTTATAATAAAGCTACAATGTGCTTTATTGTTCCCTTTTACAGGTGAAAAAATATTAAATTAAAGAAGGCTGAATGACATTTCTAAAGTCACCTCATTGTAAAAAGAAAGTTTGAGGAGTAGACAACGTGCTTATCCACTATGTTTCTCAATCTTTCAGACACAGATACACTTTAATATGTCACACATTTTTTATTTTTAATTTTGTATATCTTGTCAGTTACAAAATATTATTGTACTTTAAAAAAAGCTTTGATTGTGGCAGTTTCTCATTTAAATCTAATTAAGTTAAATCTAACCATTAATAATAGGAAAAATTGGTATTTTTAATGAATAAAAGCATCAAAGAAAGTTATTTCAATGTTAGAATTATTAAATATATTAAAACATAAAATCATTTTGGAGCAGGAAACTGGAGGCAGAAACAATTATTTAATTAACTAATTTAAATAGATGAGTATTAAGCCTGGCAATGGCTTTAGAATTTTTTGTTTTGTTTGTTTTGAGATGGAGTCTCATTCTGTTGCCCAGACTGGAGTGCAGTGATGCGATTTGGGCTCACCACAGCCTCTGTCTCCTGGGTTCAAGTGATTCTCCTGCCTCAGCCTCCCAAGTAGCTGGTACTACAAAGATGTGCCACCATGCCTGACTAATTTTTGTATTTTCAGTAAAGACCTCACTTCACTGTGTTGGCCAGGTTGGTGCTTTAGAATATTTTTAAACCCAGAGAAAATGTCACAAGCTATTCAATTTTGAAAACTACTGAAGTCCATTATTTTTTTCTAATGTGAAAACCTAAGGTCAGCAAGTTACCTTTCCTTGAATTCTCTTTTCCCGATTTCATGAATCAAATAGTCTTAACATAATGGACAAAGACCAGATATTTTCTATCACCATCCAATTATGACCATTCTTAAGTACATAATATGCCCTAATAGGTAAAATAACACCAAAAAACCCTATATTTAATATTTTTGAAAAGAATAAGATAATTCAATCAGCTACATCCTATGCACTTTATATGCAAGAAGGTATTGTAGAAATACATCTACTAACCTTGGAGTCATTCCTGACTCTTTTAGAGAAAATAAGAGTTAGTGGATTTACTGTTAAATTGTATTAAAGAACTTTTTGTAAAACATATTTCATGGCTTTATACATCACAAAGCAACAATAATGACCACTGAAAATTACATTTTATTAAATTAGGATCAGTTAAGGACTGGCTTATGTTTTTGACATTATATTCTCTCCACAATTTCAGCCTATGAGTTATAAATTTTTTCACACCTCATGCGTAGCTTTGGCAGTGGTCAGTTTCTGAAACAAAAGAGTTACTTTTCCAGACAAGGCGCCACCTACAACAAATGTAATTTAAAGATGGAATTGGCTTATATTTGTAATTGCAGAATTTTATGGATTCTACTTTGAGGCTTGAACAGCACTGATTTGCTTGGCTTACCTTCAAATGTATTATGAAGTCAAACTTAGCAGGTTTTCTGGTATCAATATTCTTTGTCTAAGATTCCCCAAATCTTCCTGGATATTAATGCACCATTATGTGTGCAGTTTCCTTAATTTTGGTTCAAAGAAAGCAGATGGTACCTGCAGATGTGTCCCCTAAACAATCATTACAGCTCAACCCCACTGATCCCACAGAGCCCTCTCCTTGTCCTTGATCCAGGTCTGGAGTGAAGCTCTGTCCAAGACAATATTCTATTTATCTTTTCACAAGTGCCATTTCATGAAATGACAATTAGATGAAGATGGGAGAAGACTAGGGTAAGGTTCTGGGTGAGTGAAAGCCAGTGTGTCAGGTAGGAGCCTGCAGAGTCAGTTTGGTGAGTGTTAAATCCAGCACTGCAGTAAGAAGACAGAGCAATCAACCAAGAATGACTGGGTTGATAGTGCCATTCTTCACATCTCTTTCTTTTCTCTCTTTCTCCATACTTATTTCTTAGGTAAGATCAGCTCTCAGAAATCACTTCACAGGGTAAAATATGACATTCAGAACTTCAAATATACCTCTTCATTTGGTGCCACAAACCTGTAATTAGGAAGAAACTCACATGTTGAAAAAAGGTTCTATGCTGACCAGTAGAAGAGAAAAAAATTCAGACTAAAAACTCTTACATGAAGTCTGGGTGCTGTGGCTGATGTCTGTAATTCCAGCACTTTGGGAGGGAGACTAGGATGGATCTTTGAGCTCAGGAGTTTGAGACCAGGCTGGGGAACATGGTGAGAACCTATCTCTACAAAAATACAAAAATTAGCTGGGCGCAGTGGCTTTTTCCTGTAGTCCCAGCTACTTGGGAGGCTGAGGCAGGAGAATTGCCTGAGCCCCAGAGGCAGGGGTTGCAGTGTGCCGAGATTGCAGTATTGGACTCCAGCCTGGGTGACAGAGTGAGACCTTGTCTTAAAACACACACACACACACACACACACACACAAATCTTACATGGAGACAAACAAGTGAGCTATTTCTACTCTTTTCCCCAAATTACTCCCTAATCCTAGAGAAGCCCACACATTAGGTAACAGCCAGGGGTATGTAGCTGGACTCATCCTTCCCTTCAAATCACAAACCCCTCAATTTCTTCTAGGCCCTGCTGAGCACAGGGTCACAAGGGGAGAATGAACACAGCTTTTCATTTCTTCTGGTCCTGCGCTTCCCAGTCTTCCTCCCATTTCTGAGCCCTAACCCCAAAACTATTCTTCTCTGCTCCATCCGGCATGCTGAATTTGACCTTTTGTTTTATTTTTGTCACAGTTGAGCCTAAGTGTGACAAACAGGGAGAGAAAGAGAGAGAAAGTGAGAAAGTGAGAGTAAAAGGAGAAGATTTTAACTGTAATAGTAATGATCTTTGACCTTTCTTCACCCACACTTATTTATTTATTGGTCTTTAATATTGTCTGCTATTTTTTTTGTTATATATTTACTGTTGATGTTTAAATTTATTTTGAGACAGATGTTAGTCGCAAGCATTGGACTTAGCCAACAGCTTGCCATGTCTAAAGTTGACCAGATGGCTCTCACCAGCTGTAGTACCATACAGATCCAGCAGAGGAATGCAATTGTGATTCACTGTGGCCTCCATCTCTCAGGTCTCACCCCCGCCCCCTTGGTGGTCTACCCATCTTGGCCTCCCAAGTAGTACCTGGGAGTACTTGGACTTTCTTCTTCTGTTTGTTCTCTAACCCCGCTTTCAGAGTGTTTCCACAGTACTTAGAGTAACTTGCTGTTGTTTTTCTTCTTTGTTCTTTTCTATTTTCCTATGCTCCTTCCTGCACATTGAAGTTTTAGATTTTATTTTTTGTCACATTCCAGCCTCTGTGTGACAAATCAAGAGAAAGAGAGAGAAGAGAGAGAGGGAGAGAGAGAGACAGAGAGAGACAGAGAGAGACAGAGGGGAAAGGAGAAGATCTTAACTGTGATATTAATTATCTTTTACCATTGTTTGCTCCCTCTTATTTATTTATTGGTCTGTAATATTGTTTGCTTTTTTGTTATTATTAAATATTTACTTGTTTTGTTTATTTATTTTGAGACTGATGTAGGCTGTAAGCCTCAGACTTAGCTGTCAGCTTGCCATCTCTAAGGTCGATCAGATGGCTCTCACTTTGCCTTGTCTAAAGTGAATTGGATGGCTCTCGCTGGTGGCAGTATCATTCAGGTCCAGCAGTGGGATGTGATCCTGATTCACTGCAGCCTTGATCTCCCCAGACCCACTTGGGTGATCTTCCCATCTCAGCCACCCGATTACTCGGACTTTCTGCCTCTGTTTTTCTCCTACCCATACTTCTAGTTTGTTTCCACAATACTTAGAGTGACTTGCTGTTGTTTTTTCTTCTTTGTTCTTTTGTTTCTCTTTTCTCCTATGCTCCCTCCTGCATGCTGAAGTTGGCCTTTTCGTTTATTTTTTGTCACATTCCAGACTGGGTGTGACAAACAGACAGAGAGAGAGTGTGTGTGTGAGAGAGAAGAAACCTTAATTGTGATGTTAATTACCTTTTACCTTTGTTCACTCCCACTTATTTATTTATTGGTTTTTAATATTGTTTGTTATTATTTTTTGTTACCGTTATACATTTACTGTAGGTTTTAAATTTATTTTGAGACAGATGTCAGTCGTAAGCATTGGACTTAGCTGCCAACTTTCCATGTCTAAGGATGACCAGTTCCTCTCACCTTGCTTTGTCTAAGGTCATCCATATGACTCTCCCCAGTGGCAGTACCGTTCAGGTCCAGCAGAACACGATTGTGTTTCACTGTGGCCTAGACCTCCCTGGTCTTGCCCTGGTGATCTTCCTAGTCTCGGCTTCCTGAGTATCTGGGACTACTTGAATCTTTTTATTCTTCTTTGTTAACCACTGATTCAGATTGTTTCCACAGTGCTTAGAGTGATTTGCTGTTGTTTTTCTTTTATGTTTTCTGTCCCTATTTTCCTATGCTTCTTCCTGCATGCTGAATTTGACCTTTTTTTTTTTTTTTTGGTCATGCTCTAGCCTGGGTGTGACAATCAAAGAGAGACAGAGATACAGAGAGAAGATCTTAATACCTCTTACTTTGATATTAATCAAAAAGTGGTATTAACACCTCTGACTTTTGTTCACTCCTACTTATTTATTTCTTGGTCTGTAATGCTGTTTGTTATTAATTCTTGGTTATTGTTAAATATTTACTGTTGGTTTTTTGTGTATTTATTTTGAGACAGATGTCAGCCATGGAGGTTGGACTTTGCCACAAGTTTACCATGACAGAGGTCAACCAGAGGTCTCTTGCTTGTGGCAGTACTGTTCAGATCCAACAGAGATGTGATTGTGATTCACTGTGGCCTCAATCACTCCAGTTTCATCTGAGTGATCTTCCCATCTCGGCCTCCCAAGTACCTGGGACTACTTAGACCTTCTTTCTTTTCTTTTTTTTTTCTAACATCATTTGCAGTTTCTTTCCACAGTACTTAGAGTGACTTGCTGTTGTTTTTCTCCTATGTTCTTCTCTCTACTTATTTTCCTACACTTCTGAAGTGTAACACTGAAGTTGACCTTTCAGTTTTCTACTTTTTTTAGAAAAAGTATACTGCAGCCTGGATGTGACAAAGGAAGTGAGAGAGAGAGAAGAAGATATTAATTACCTTTTGCCCTTGTTCACTCCCACCTATTTATTGGTGTTGAATATTGTTTGTTGTTATTTCTTTGTTACTGTTATATATTTACTGTCTTTTTTTGTTTATTTGAGACAGATGTTGACCATGAACATTGGACTTAGCTGCCAGCTTGTCATGTCTAAGGTCTACCAGATGGCTCTCACCAGCAGTAATGTCAATCAGATGACTCTTCATTGTAGCAGTAATGTTTAGATCCAGCAGAGGGATGCAATCATGATTTACTGCAGCCTCAATCTCCCCAGTCTCGCTCAGGTGGTGTTCCCATCTCAGCCTCCCAAGTACCTCGGACTACTTCAACCTATTTCCTCTTCTTTTTTAACCCCACTTTCAGTTTGTTTCCACAGTACTTAGAGTGACTTGCTGTTGTTTTTCTTCTTTTTTCTTTTCTTTATTTTCCTACCCTTCTTCCTGCATGTTGAATTTGACCTGTTACTGTTGTTTTTGTCATACTCCACCCTGGGTGTGACAATAAAAAGGAGAGAGAGAGAGAGAAGATCTTAATTGTGATATTAATTACCTCTTACTTTTGTTCACTCCCACTTATTTATTTCTTAACTTTTAGTAATGTTTGTTATTAACTGTTGGTTATTGTTAAATATTTACTTTTTTTGGTATATTTATTTTGAGACTGATGTCAGCTGCAGAGGTTGGACTTTGCCACAAGCTTGCTAGGTATGAAGTGGCCAGATGGTTCTTGCTGACAGCAAGGTCAACCAGATGGTTCTTGCCATTGGCAGTACTGTTTAGATCCAGAAGGGGGATGTGACCTCCTGTGGCCTCAATCTCCCTGGTCTCAGCCAGGTCTTCTCATCTCAGCCTCCCGGGTACTTGGGACTACTTGGACCTTCCTTTTTCCTTTTTTTCTAACCCTGCTTTCAGTTTCTTTTCACAGTACTTAGAGTGACTTGCTGTTGTTTTTCTGCTAAGTTCTTTTCTCTACCTATTTTTCTATGCTTATTCTTGCATGGTAACGTTGACCTTTTGTGGTTTATTTGTTTTTTTGCCATACTGCAAAATGTGTGTGACAAATGAAGAGAGAGAGAGAGAGAGAGAAAATAATATATTAATTACATTTTGCCTTTGTTCACTCTTACTTATTTACTGGTGTTTAATATTGTTTATTATTTCTTTGTTATTGTTAAATGTTTACATCCTTTTAAATTTATTTTGAGATAGATGCTGACCACAAACATTGAACTTAGCCACTGGCTTGCTATGTCTAAGGTCTACCAGTGGCTCTTGCCAGTGGCAAGGTCAACCAGGTGGCTCTCAATGGCAGTAGTACTGTTCAGGTCTAGCAGAGGGATGTGATCGTGATTCACTGCATCCTCAATCTTTCCGTTCTTGCCCAGGTGGTCTTCCTATCCCAGCCTCCCACCTGGCATTACTCAGACTTTCTCCCACTTTTTTCTTCTAACCCCACTTTCAGTTTGTTTCTACAGTACTTATAGTGACTTACTGTTGCTTTTCTTCTTTGTTCTTTTTTTCCCCTGTATTTTCCTATGCTCCTTTCTACATGCTGAAGTTGACCTTTTAAGATTTGTCTTTCTGTCACACTCCAGACTAGAGGAGGGGGAGGGGAGAGAGAGAGAGAGAGAGAGAAAGAGAGAGAGAAAAGAAGAAGGAGGAAGAAGAAGAAAAGAAGAAGATTTTAATTATGATACTAATTACTACTATTACTAATTACTAATCACTCCCACTTATTTATTTATTGACCCTTAATAGTGTTCATTATTATTTCTTTGTTATTGTTAAATTTTGTTTATTTTAAAATATATGCCAGTCATATAATTGGTTTATCCAGCAATAAAAACTGGAAACAAGCCATATGTGAAAATGCTTTGTGATGTGCTGTTTCATATCACACAATAGAACCTGTGATTTGATTCACCAGGTTCCAAACACTCTTGTCATAAAATCTACAAAGTGACAATTCTGAGCCCATTGAGATTGATAAGAAAAAAATGAATATCCACCTCTACAAATCAGCAACAAGCTATGTGTGAAACTGATTCACGATGTGCTGTTTTATATCACAGCATAGAAACTGTGTTTTGATTCACCAGGTTCTAAATCATCTTTTTGTAGAACCAATGAAGTGATATTTCTGAGTCCACTGAGGCCTATTAAAAAAGAAACATATCCAGTGATAAAATCTAAAAACAAGCTGTGAAAATGCTTTGTCAATTGTCATCCAATCTCACAGAATAGAACCTGTGTTTTGATTCACCAGGATCCAAACGCTCTTTCTGTGGAATCAACAAAGTGACATATCTGAGCCTATTGAGGCCTATTAAAAAATGAATACCAATAAAAACTATAAACAAACTATCTGTAAATATGCTTTGTGATGTGCTATTTCATATCAAAGAATGGAACCAGTGTTTTGATTCACCAGGTTTGAAACACTCTTTTTTTAGTCTATGATGTGACATTTCTGAGCTTATTGGGGCCTACAAGAAAAAAATGGAATATCTAACAAAATAAACTAGAAAGAAGCTATATGTGACAGTGCTTTGTGATGTACTGTTTCATGTCACAGATTGAAATCTGTTTTTTGATTCAACAGGTTCCAAATACTCTTTTTGTAGAGTCTACAAAGTAATATTTCTGAGCCCATTGAGGCCTATATGTAAAAATCAAATATCCAGTAATAAAAACTGGAAACAAGCTATATGTGAAAATGCTTTGTGATGTGCTGTTTCATATCACAGAATACAACCTCTGATGTTTTCATTCACCATGTTCCAAACAATGATTTGTAGCATTTACAAAGTGCCATTTCTGACCCCATTGAGACCTATATAGAAAAATCGAATATCACACTCTAAAAACTAGAAAAAAACCAGGTGTGATGGCTCTCTTCTGAAATCCCAGCATTTTGAGAGGCCAAAGTAGGTGGAACACTTGAGATCAGGAGTTCAAGGCCAGCCTGGCCAACAAGGTGAAACCTCATATCTACTAAACATATGAAATTACCTGGATATGGTAGTGCATGTTTAATCCCAGCTACTCAGAAAGATGATTCAGGAGAATCACTTGAATGCAGGTGGTGAAGGTTGCAGAGTGCTAAGATTGCACCACTGTACTCCAGTCTGGGCAAAAAGAGCAAAAGTCTGTCTTAAAGAAATAAAAACACAATGGTAAAAACAAGAAAAAGATATTTGTGAAAATGCTTTGTGATGTGCTCTTTCATGTCACAAAATGAAACCTCCATTTTGATTCACTTGGTTCCAAACAAAATCTTTTTACAGACTCTACGAAGTGACATTTCTGAGTCCACTAAAGCCTATCAGCAAATAAATAAATAATAAATAAATAAATAAAAACAAAAATAAAAATAAAATAAAAAATCTAGTGATAAGAACTAGAAACAAGCTATCTGTAAAAATAATTTGTAACATGCTGAATGGAACCAGTTTTTTTATTCATCATATTCCAAACACTCTTTTTGCAGAATCTGCAAAGTGACAATTCTAAGCTCACTGAGGCTTATTAAAAGAAAAACAAAACAAATATCCAGCAATGAACACTAAAAACAAGTTATTTTAAAATATGATTTGTGACATGCTGTTTCACATAACAGAATGGAGCCTGTGCTTTGTTTCACCAGGTTCCAAACACTGTTTCTGTGTGATACACAAAATGCCACTGCTTTGCTGATTAAAGCCTATAAGGAAATATCAAATACTCAGTTCTAAAATCCAGAAAAGGGCTACGTGTAAAAATGCTTTGTGATGAGCTATCTCATATCACAGAATGAAACCTGTGTTTTGATACACCAGGTTGCAAACAGTCTTTTTGTAGAATTGACAAATTGATATTCCTGAGGCCATTGAGGCCTATAAAAAATAGAATATTGGGCATTAAAAACTACAAACAAGCTATGTGCAAAAATATTTTTTGATGTGTGCTGTTTTATGTCACAGAACGGAACCTGGCTTTTGATTCACCATGTTCAAAACCCTCTTTTTGTAGAATCTATAAAGTGACATTTCTGAGCCCAGTGAGGCCTTTGAAAAAAGGAACATCCAGTGATTAAAAACAGAAACAAGTTTTCTGTGAAAATGCTTTGTGATATGCTGTTTTATATCATAGAATGGAACCTGTGTTTTGATTCATCTGGTTTGAAACACTTTTTCTATAGAATCTATGAGGTGACATTTCAGAGCTCAGTGGGGTTTATAAGGGAAAATAGAATGTTCTGCTCTAAAAACTAGAAACAAGCTATGTGTAAAAATGCTTTGTGATGTGCTGTTTTATATGACAGAATGCAACCTGTGTATTGATTCAACAGTTTCCAAATACATTTTTTGTAGGATCTATGAAGTGAAATTTTTGAGCACCTTAAAACTTAAAAGAAAACTTGAATGTCCAGCAATTAAAACTAGAAAAAACCTATATGTGAAAACGTTTTCTGATGTGTTATGTTGTATCACAGAATGAAACCTGTGTTTTGATTCATCAATTTTGACACTGTTTTCAGAAGCTATGAAGTGACATTTTGAGCCCATTGAAGCCTGTACAGATAAATTGAATATCTAGTGATTAAAAAGTAGAAACAGTCTGTAAAAATGTTTCCAGATGTGCCAATTTATCACATAGAATAGAACCAGTGTTTTAATTTACCAGGTTCCAAGCACTCTTTGTGTAGAATATATAAAGTGACATATCTGAGCCCACTGAGGCTGATGAGGAAAAATCGAATATCGAGGCATAAAAACTGGAAACACACTATCTGTTAAAGTACTTTTCATTGTGCTGTTTCATATCACAGAATTGAACCTGTTTTTTGACTCACCAGGTTTGAAACTCTCTTGTTGTAGAATCTACATGGTGACATATGTAAGCCTACAAGAGGATGAGGAAAAATCAAATATCAAGTGAAAAAACTTGAAAAATCCCATGTGGGAAAATGCTTTCTGATATGCCATTTCATATCAGAATAGAATCTTTTTAAAATTATTATTATTATTATAACACTTTAAGTTCTAGGGTACATGTGCAAAACGTGCAGGTTTGTTACATATGTATACTTGTGCCATGTTGGTGTGCTGCACCCATCAACTCGTCAGCACCCATCAACTCGTCATTTACATCAGGTATAACTCCCAATGCAATCCCTCCCCCCTCCCCCCTCCCCATGATAGGCCCTGGTGTGTGATGTTCCCCTTCCCGAGTCCAAATGATCTCATTGTTCAGTTCCCACCTATGAGTGAGAACATGCGGTGTTTGGTTTTCTGTTCTTGCGATAGTTTGCTGAGAATGATGGTTTCCAGCTGCATCCATGTCCCTACAAAGGACACAAACTCATCCTTTTTTATGGCTGCATAGTATTCCATGGTGTATATGTGCTACATTTTCTTAATTCAGTCTGTCACTGATGGACGTTTGGGTTGATTCCAAGTCTTTGCTATTGTGAATAGTGCTGCAATAAACATACGTGTTCATGTGTCTTTATAGCAGCATGATTTAGAATCCTTTGGGTATATACCCAGTAATGGGATGGCTGGGTCATATGGTACATCTAGTTCTAGATCCTTGAGGAATCGCCATACTGTTTTCCATAATGGTTGAACTAGTTTACAATCCCACCAACAGTGTAAAAGTGTTCCTATTTCTCCACATCCTCTCCAGCACCTGTTGTTTCCTGACTTTTGAATGATTGCCATTCTAACTGGTGTGAGATGGTATCTCATTGTGGTTTTGATTTGCATTTCTCTGATGGCCAGTGATGATGAGCATTTTTTCATGTGTCTGTTGGCTGTATGAATGTCTTCTTTTGAAAAATGTCTGTTCATATCCTTTGCCCACTTTTGGATGGGTTTGTTTGTTTTTTTCTTGTAAATTTGTTTGAGTTCTTTGTAGGTTCTGGATATTAGCCCTTTGTCAGATGAGTAGATTGCAAAAATTTTCTCCCATTCTGTAGGTTGCCTGTTCACTCTGATGGTAGTTTCTTTTGCTGTGCAGAAGCTCTTTAGTTTAATGAGATCCCATTTGTCAATTTTGGCTTTTGCTGCCGTTGCTTTTGGTGTTTTAGACATGAAGTCCTTGCCCATGACTGTGTTCTCAATTGTATTTCCTAGGTTTTCTTCTAGGGTTTTTATGGCATTAGGTCTAACATTTAAGTCTCTAATCCATCTTGAATTAATTTTCTTATAACAAGTAAGGAAGGGATACAGTTTCAGCTTTCTACTTATGGCTAGCCAGTTTTCCCAGCACCATTTATTAAATAGGGAATCCTTTCCCCATTTCTTGTTTTTCTCAGGTTTGTCAAAGATCAGATGGCTGTAGATGTGTGGTATTATTTCTGAGGACTCTGTTCTGTTCCATTGGTCTATATCTCTGTTTTGGTACCAGTACCATGCTGTTTTGGTTACTGTAGCCTTGTAGTATAGTTTGAAGTCAGGTAGCATGATGCCTCCAGCTTTGTTCTTTTGACTTAGGATTGTCTTGGAGATGCGGGCTCTTTTTTGGTTCCATATGAACTTTAAAGCAGTTTTTTCCAATTCTGTGAAGAAACTCATTGGTAGCTTGATGGGGATGGCATTGAATCTATAAATTACCTTGGGCAGTATGGCCATTTTCACGATATTGATTCTTCCTATCCATGAGCATGGTATGTTCTTCCATTTGTTTGTGTCCTCTTTCATTTCACTGAGCAGTGGTTTGTAGTTCTCCTGAAGAGGTCCTTTACATCTCTTTTAAGTTGGATTCCTAGGTATTTTATTCTCTTTAAAGCAATTGTGAATGGAAGTTCATTCATGATTTGGCTCTCTGTTTGTCTGTTACTGGTGTATGAGAATGCTTGTGATTTTTGCACATTGATTTTGTATCCTGAGACTTTGCTGAAGTTGCTTATCAGCTTAAGAAGATTTTGGGTGGAGACAGTGTGGTTTTCTAAATATACAATCATGTCATCTGCAAACAGGGACAATTTGACTTCTTCTTTTCCTAACTGAATACCCTTGATTTCTTTCTCTTGCCTGATTGCCCTAGCCAGAACTTCCAACACTATGTTGAATAGGAGTGGTGAGAGAGGGCATCCCTGTCTTGTGCCAGTTTTCAAAGGGAATGTTTCCAGTTTTTGCCCATTCAGTATGATATTGGCTGTGGGTTCGTCATAAATAGCTCTTATTATTTTGAGATACGTTCCATCAATACCGAATTTATTGAGAGTTTTTAGCATGAAGGGCTGTTGAATTTTGTCAAAAGCCTTTTCTGCATCTATTGAGATAATCATGTGGTTTTTGTCTTTGGTTCTGTTTATATGCTGGATTACGTTTATTGATTTGCATATGTTGACCCAGCCTTGCATCCCAGGGATGAAGCCCACTTGATCATGGTGGATAAGCATTTTGATGTGCTGCTGCATCCGGTTTGCCAGTATTTTATTGAGGATTTTTGCATTGATGTTCATCAGGGATATCGGTCTAAAATTCTCTTTTTTTGTTGTGTCTCTGCCAGGCTTTGGTATCAGGATGATATTGGCCTCATAAAATGAGTTAGGGAGGATTCCCTCTTTTTCTATTGATTGGAAAAGTTTCAATTGGAATATTTCAGAAAATATTATATTGGAATATTTTCAAAATACCAGCTCCTCCTTGTACCTCTGGTATAATTCAGCTGTGAATCCATCTGGTCCTGGATATTTTTGGTTGGTAGGCTATTAATTATTGCCTCAATTTCAGTGCCTGCTATTGGTCTATTCAGGAATTCAGCTTCTTCCTGGTTTAGTCTTGGGAGAGTGTAAGTATCCAGGAAATTATCCATTTCTTCTAGATTTTCTAGTTTATTTGCATAAAGGTGTTTATAGTATTCTCTGATGGTAGTTTGTATTTCTGTGGGGTCGGTGGTGATATCCCCTTTATCATTTTTTTTTGCGTCTATTTGATTCTTCTCTCTTTTCTTCTTTATTAGTCTTGCTAGCAGTCTATCCATTTTGTTGATCTTTTCAAAAAACCAACTCCTGGATTCATTGATTTTTTTGGAGGTTTTTTTTGTGTCTCTATCTCCTTCAGTTCTGCTCTGATTTTAGTTATTTCTTGCCTTCTGCTAGCTTTTGAATGTGTTTGCTCTTGCTTTTCTAGTTCTTTTAATTATGATGTTAGAATGTCAATTTTAGATCTTTCCAGCTTTCTCTTGTTGGCATTTAGTGCTATAAATTTCCCTCTACACACTGCTTTAAATGTGTCCCAGAGATTCTGTTATGTTGTATCTTTGTTCTCGTTGGTTTCAAAGAACTTCTTTATTTCTGCCTTCATTTCATTATGTACCCAGTAGTCATTCAGGAGCAGGTTGTTCAGTTTCCATGTAGTTGAGTGGTTTTGCTTGAGTTTCTTAGTCCTGAGTTCTAGTTTGATTGCACTGTGGTCTGAGAAACAGTTTGTTATAATTTCTGTTCTTGTACATTTGCTGAGGAGTGCTTTACTTCCAATTATGTGGTCAATTTTGGAATAAGTGTGATGTGGTGATGAGTAGAATGTATATTCTGTTGATTTGGGGTGGAGAGTTCTGTAGATGACTATTAGGTCTGCTTGCTGCACAGACGAGTTCAATTCTTGGATATCCTTGTTAACTTTCTGTCTCGTTGATCTGTCTAATGTTGACAGTGGGGTGTTGAATTCTCCCATTATTATTGTATGGGAGTCTAAGTCTCTTTGTAAGTCTCTAAGGACTTGTTTTATGAATCTGGGTGCTCCTGTATTGCGTGCTAGATATTTAGGATAGTTAGCTCTTCTTGTTGAATTGATCTCTTTACCATTATGTAATGGTTTTCTTTGTCTCTTTTGATCTTTGCTGGTTTAAAGTCTGTTTTATCAGAGACTAGGATTGCAACCCCTGTGTTTTTTTGTTCTCCATTTGCTTGGTAGATCTTCCTCCATCCCTTTATTTTGAGCCTAGGTATGTCTCTGCATGTGAGATGGGTCTCCTGAATACAACAAACTGATGGGTCTTGACTCTTTATCCAGTTTGCCAGTCTGTGTCTTTTAATTGGAGCATTTAGTCCATTTATATTTAACGTTAATATTGTTATGTGTGAACTTGATCCTGGCATTATGATATTAACTGGTTACTTTGCTCGTTAGTTGATGCAGTTTCTTCCTAGCCTCAATGGTCTTTACATTTTGGCATGTTTTTGCAATGGCTTGTACTGCTTGTAAGCAGGCCTGGTGGTGACAAAATCTCTAAGCATTTGTTTATCTGTAAAGGATTTTATTTCTCCTTCACTTATGAAACTTAGTTTGGCCGGATATGAAATTCTGGGTTTAAAATTCTTTTCTTTAAAAATGTTGAATATTGCCCCCCACTCTCTTCTGGCTTGGAGAGTTTCTGCCGAGAGATCTGCTGTTAGTCTGATGGGCTTCCCTTTGTGTGTAACCCAACCTTTCTCTCTGGCTGCCCTTAAGATTTTTTCCTTCATTTCAACTTTGGTGAATCTGGCAATTATGTGTCTTGGAGTTGCTCTTCTCGAGGAGTATCTTTGTGGTGTTCTCTGTATTTCCTGAATTTGAATGTTGGCCTGCCCTACTAGGTTGGGGAAGTTCTCCTGGATGATATCCTGAAGAGTGTTTTCCAACTTGGTTCCATTTTCCCCCTCACTTTCAGGCACCCCAGTCAGACATAGATTTGGTCTTTTTACATAATCCCATACTTCTTGCAGGCTTTGTTCATTTCTTTTTCTTCTTTTTTCTTTAGATTTCTCGTCTCGCTTCATTTCATTCATTTGATCCTCAATCACTGATACTATTTTTTCCAGTTGATCGAGTCGGTTACTGAAGCTTGTGCATTTGTCACGTATTTCTCGTGTCATGGTTTTCATCTCTGTCAGTTCGTTTATGGCTTTCTCTGCATTAATTATTCTAGTTACCAATTCTTCCACTGTTTTTTCAAGATTTTTAGTTTCTTTGTGCTGGGTACGTAATTTCTCCTTTAGCTCTGAGAAATTTGATGGACCGGAGGCTTCTTCTCTCATCTCATCAAAGTCGTTCTCCGTCTAGCTTTGTTCCGTTGCTGATGATGAGCTGCCTTCCTTTGCAGGGGGAGATTTGCTCTGATTTTTTCAATTTCCAGCTTTTCTGCCCTGCTCTTTCCCCATCTTTGTGGTTTTATCTGCCTCTGGTCTTTGATGATGGTGATGTACTGATAGGGTTGGTGTGGGTGTCCTTCCTGTTTGTTAGTTTTCCTTCTAACAGTCAGGACCCTCAGCTGTAGGTCTGTTGGAGATTGTTTGAGGTGCACTCCAGACCCTGTTTCCTGGGTATCAGCAGCAGAGGCTGCAGAAGATAGAATATTACTGAACAGCACGTGTACCTGTCTGATTCTTGCTTTGGAAGCTTCCTCTCAGGGCTGTACTCCACCATGTGAGGTGTGGGGTGTAGGTCTGCCCCTAGTGGGGGATGTGTCCCGGTTAGGCTACTCACGGGTCAGGGACCCACTTGAGCAGGCAGTCTGTCCATTCTCAGATCTCAACCTCCGTGTTGGGAGATCCACTGCTCTCTTCAAAGCTGTTAGAGTCATTTGCATTTGCAGAGGTTTCAGCTGCTTTTGTTGTTGTTGTTGTTGTTTAGCTGTGCCCTGTCCCCAGAGGTGGAGTCTACACAGACAGGCAGGCTTCCTTGAGCTGCTGTGAGCTCCACCCAGTTCGAGCTTCCCAGCGGCTTTGTTTACCTACTTAAGCCTCAGCAATGGCGGGCACCCCTCCCCCAGCCTTGCTGCTGCCTTGCCGGTAGATCGCAGACTGCTGTGCTAGCAATGAGGGAGGCTCCGTGGACGTGGGACCCTCCCAGCCAGGTGTGGGATATAATCTCCTGGTGTGCCCGTTTGCTAAGATCCTTGTTAAAGCACGGTATTGGGGTGGGAGTTATGCAATTTTCCAGTTGTTGTGTGTTTCAGTTCCCCTGGCTAGAAAAAGGGATTCCCTTCCCCCTTGCACTTCCCAGGTGAGGCAATGCCTCGCCCTGCTTCAGCTCTCGCTGGACGGGCTGCAGCAGCTGACCAGCACAGATTGTCCCGCACTCCCTAGTGAGATGAACCCAGTACCTCAGTTGAAAATGCAGAAATCACCTGTCTTCTGTGTCACTCGCACTGGGAGTTGGAGACTGGAGCTGTTCCTATTCGGCCATCTTGCTCTGCCCCCCCAGAACCTTTTTTTTTTTTTTTTTTTTTATCAGGTTCTAAACAATCTTTTCATAGAATCTATGAGGGGAGCATTGTGAGCCAATTGAGCTGTACAAGAAAAAAAACGGAATGTCCAGCAATAAAAACGAGAACCAAGCTATCTGTGAAAATGCTTTCTGATGTGCTGTTTCATGTCACAGATTAAAATCCGTGTTCTGATTGACATGTTCTAAACCTTTTTGGTGTACAATCTATGAATTGACATTTCTGAGTCTATTGAGCCCTATAAGTAAAAACAGACTATCCAGCAATGAAAGCTAGACAGAAACTATGTGAAAAATACTTTGTGATATACTGTTGCATATCACAGAATGGAACCTGTGTTTTGATTCACCAGGTTTGAAACATTCTTTTTGTAGAATCTACAAAGCGATATTTCTGATCCCTTTGAGGTCTATAAGAAAACATAGAAAATTCATCTTTAAAAACTAGAAAAAATCTATTTGTGATAATGCTTCATGATGCATTGTTTTACATCACAGAATAGTATCTGTGTTTTGGTCACCAGGTTTGAAACACTTTTTGTAGAATCTACAAAGTGACACTTCTAAGCCCATTGAGGCCTGTAAGAAAAAATCGATTATCCAGCAATAAAACCAAGAAACAAGCAATCTGTGAAAATGCTTTATGATGTGCTGTCTCTTATCGCAGAATGGAACCTGTGTTTTCATTCACCATATTTAAAACACTCTTTTTGTAGAATCCACAAGTTACATTTCTAAGCCCACTGGGGGCTGTAAGAAAAAATCAAATACCCAGTGATAGAAACTAGAAAATGGTATGTGAGAAAATGCTTTGTGATGTGCTGTTTGACACCACAGAATAGAAACTGTGTTTTGATTCACCACTTCCCAAAACTTTTTGGAGAATCTATGAAGTGATATGCCCTAGTGTATTGAGGCATATAACCAAATATCAATGATCCAGCTCTAAAGATTGGAAACAAGCTATCTGTGAAAATGCTTTTTAATGTGCTGATTCATATTACAAAATTAAATTTGTGTTTTGTTCACCAGATCCCAAATCATCTATTTATAGAATCAATATATTGGCAATTCTGACCTATTAAGGCCTAGAAGGAAAAACGAAATATCCAGTGAAAAAACTAGAAACAAGATATCTGTGAAAGTACTTTGTAATGTGCTGTTTTATATCATAGAATGAAACCTGTGAAACCTGTGTTGATTTAACAGATTCCAAACACTCTTTTTGTAGAATCTATAGAGTGACATATATGAGCCCCTTGAGGCCCATAAAATGTATCTAGATTCAGTGATAAAAGGTATTAACAGGTTATCTGTAAAAATGCTTTGTGACGTGCTGTTTAATATCACAGAACGGAACCTGTGTTGTGATTCACCAGGCTCCAAACACTCTGTATAATATGTGACATGACAATTTTGAGCTCATTAAAGCCTATAAAGAAATATTGAATATCTAGCTCTAAAAACTAGAAACATGTTATCTGTGAAAATGCTTTCAGATGTGCTGTTTTATACCACATAATGGAACTTGTGTTTAGATTCACCAGGTTCCATAAACTTTTTTTTTTTTTTTTGAGATGGAGTCTCGCTCTGTCCCCAGGCTGGAGTGCAGTGGCTGGATCTCAGCTCACTGCAAGCTCCGCCTCCCGGGTTTAGGCCATTCTCCTGCCTCAGCCTCCCGAGTAGCTGGGACTACAGGCGCCCGCCACCTCGCCCGGCTAATTTTTTGTATTTTTTAGTAGAGATGAGGTTTCACCGTGTTAGCCAGGATGGTCTCGATCTCCTGACCTCGTGATCCGCCCGTCTGAGCCTCCCAAAGTGCTGGGATTACAGGCTTGAGCCACCGCGCCCGGCCTCCATATACTATTTTTGTGGAATCTGTGAAGTGACATTTCAATACACTTTGAGGCCAATAATGGAAAAACAATTGAGTGACAAAAGCTACAAAAAAGTTATCTGTTCATATACTTTGTGATGTGATGTTTTATCTCCAAAGTGGAATATGTGTTTTGATTTGCCAAGTTCCAAATATTCTTTATGTAGAATCTACATAGTGACATTTCTCAGCCCATTGGTACCTATAAGGAAAAATTGAATATCCCACTCTAAAAAATAGAAACAAGCTCTGTGTGAAAATTCTTTGTGAGGTGCTCTTTTATGTCACAAATTAAAATCTGTTTTTAATTCTACAGGTTCCAAATACTCTTTTTGATAGGAAAAATTGAATATCCAGCAATAAAATCTAGAAGCCACCTATATATCAAAATGCTTTCTGATGTGATGTTTCAAATCACAGAATACAACTTATATTTTAATTCACAATGTTAAAAACAATCTTTTTGTAGTATCTACAAAGTGCCATTTCTGATCCCATTTAAGCCTATAAGGAGAAATTAAATATCCCATTCTAAAAACTGGAAGAAGTCTAGGTAAGGTGGCTTATACCTGTAATCCCAGCACTTAGGAGGTCAAGGCAGGAGGATCACCTAAGGTCAGGAATTCAAGAACAGACCTGGCAAACATAGTGAAAACCCATTCCTACTAAAAATACAAAATTAGCTGGGCATGGTGGCACATGCCTATAATCCCAGCTACTCAGGAATCTGAGGAAGCAGAATCACTTCATGCCAGAGGCAGAGGTTGGAGAGAGCCAACATCATGCCACTGTACTGCAGCATGGGCAGAGATAGTGAAACTGTCTCAAAAAAGTATAATTAAAATTAAAAAGTCATGTGTTCTTTTGTATCACAAAATGGAAACTGTGTTTTGTTTCACCTGGTTCCAAATACTCTTTTCATAGAATCTATGAAGTGACATTTCTGTATCTATTAAGTACTATAAACAAAAAACTAATATCCCACAGTAAAAACTGCAAACAAGCTATCTGTGAAAATGCCTTGTGACTTGCTGTTTCATTGCACTGAATGGAACCAGTTTTTTGAATCATGGGGTTCCAAACACTATTTGTGTAGAATCTACAAAGTGATAATTCTGAGCTCATTGAGTCCTATAACACACACACACACACACACACACACACACACACACACGAACACCCATCAATGAACACTAGAAGATATTATCTTTAAAGTTAGTTTGTGACATGTTGTTTCACATCACAGAACTGATTTTGTTTCTACAAGTTCCAAACATTCATTCTGGATAATACACAAAGTGACAAGGCTGTGCCTATTAAAGCCTATAATAAATATCAAGTATGCAACTCTAAAAACTAGAAAAGGGCTGTCTGTGAAAACGCATTGTGATGAACTGTTTTATACCACAGAATATCAAACTGTGTTTTGATAAATCAGGTTCCAAACACTCTTTTTGTAGAATCTATGAAGTAATTTTTCTGAGCCCATTGAGGCCTATGAAAAGAAAACAAATATCCAGTGATAGAAACTAGAAACAAGCTATCTGTGAAAATGTGTTGTAATGTAACAATATGTCTCACAGAATAGAAACTCTGTTTTGATTCTCCAGATTGGAAACACTCTTTTTGTAGACTCTACGAAGTTATACTTCTGAGCCTATTGAGGCCAATAAGAAAAAATCAAATATCTGGAGATAAAAATTTGAAAAAAGTTACATGAAAATGCTGTGTGATGTGTGTTTCATATCACAGAATGAAACCTATGTTTGATTCACCAGGTTTCAAACACTCATTTCATTGAACATACAGAATGACATTTCTGAGCCCACTGAAACCTATAAGGAAAAAATAGAATAATCTGCTTTAAAAAGTAGAAACAAGCTATTTGTGCAAATGCATTATTATGTGCTGTTTAATGTCACATAATTGAACCTGTGTTTTGATTTACCAGGTAAAAACACTCTTTTTGTAGAATCTACAAATGGAAATTTCTGAGCCCATTGAAACCTACATAGAAAAATTGAATATCCAGTGATAAAACTAGAAAAAACTATTGGTGAAAATGCTTTGTGATGTGTGGTTTTATGACACAAAATGAAACTTGTGTTTTGATTCAGCAGGTTCTAAACACGCTTTTTGTAGAATCTATGAAGTTACATTTCTGATCCCATTGCATCCTATAAAGAAAAATTGAATATCCAGCAATAAAAACTAGAAAAAATATATGTTAAAATGCTTTAAGATGTGCTTTTGTTTATGACAGATGAAACCTGTCCTTTGATTCTCCATGTTACACTCTTCTTGTAAAGTCTATGAAGTGACATTTCTGAGTACATTGAGGCCTACTAGTAAGAAAAAATGAATATTAAGATTTAATAACTAGAGCTATGCTATCAGTGTAAATGCTTTTTGTTGTGCTCTTTGTTATCACATAATAGAACCTATATTTTCATTCAACAAGTTTTCACAATCCTTTTGTAGTATCTACAACATGACATTTCTGAGTCAATTGTGGTCTATAAGAGAAGCATTAACATCTAGCAATGAAAAGTAGAAACAAGCTACATGTGAAAATGCTTTGTGATGTGCTGTTTCATATCTCACAATGAAAGTTCTGTTTTGATTCGCCAGATTTCTAACCCTTTTTTGTAGAATATAACAAGTAACATTTCTGAGCCCATTAATCCCTATAAAAAGAAAAAAATGAATATACAGCAGTTAAAATGAGAAACAAGCTATCTGTGAAAATTCTTTGTGATGTGCTGTTTCATATCATAAAATGGAATCATTTTTTGATTCACTCGGTTGTAAACATGCTTTATGAAGAATCTATGAAGTCACAAATCTGAGCTCATTGAGGCTGATAAACTAGGTTCCAAACATACTTTCTATATAATATATGAAGTGAAAAACATGTGAAGATTAAAGTCTATAAGGAAATATCAAATATCCAGCTTTAAAAGCTAGAAGAAGGCTATCTGTGAGAATGCTTTGTGATGATCTGTTTCATATCACAGAATGAAACCTGTGTTTTGATACACCAGATTTCAAACATTTTTTATATAGAGTCTACAAAGTGACATTTCTGAACTCATTGAGGCCTATAAAGAGAAATGAAATTACCGGTAATAAAACCTAGAAAGAAGCTATGTGCAAAAATGCTTTGTACATATATCAAAGAATGGAACCTGTTTTTTGATTCACCAGGTTTTAAACACTATCTTTGTAGAGTCTACAAAGTGACATTTCTGAGCCCATTGAGGCCTATGAGAAAACAATCAAATATTCATCTCTAAAAACTGGAAGAAGGTATTCATGAAAATGCTTTGTGATTTGCTGTTTCACATCATATAATGGAAGCTATGTTGTGATTCGCCAGGTTCAAAAACTTCTATGAAGTGACATTTCTCTGCCAATAGAGGCCTATAAGTAAAAATTGCATATACATATGTAAAAACTAAAAAGCATGTATGAATGAAAATGCTTTGTGATGTTATGTTTTATATCACAGAATGGAAACCTGTGTCTTAACTTACCAGATCCAAAACTCTCCTTTTGTAGAATCTATGAAGTGACACTTCTATTGCCATTGAGGGCTATACAGAAAAGTTGACTATCTATTTCTAAAATCCATATAGAAGTTATGTGTGACAATGCTTTTTGATGTGCTATTTCATATCAAGAAATACAACTGGTGTTTTCATTCACCAGGGTCCAATCACTATTTTGGAGAATATATGAAGTGACATTTCTGAGCCCATTGAAGCCTATAAGAAAAAATAGAATATACAGCAATAAAACCTGGCAACGTGCTACCTGTGAGAACACTGTAATGTGCTGTATTATATCACAGAATGAAACCTATGTTTTGAGATAATAGAATATAAACACTCTTTTTGTAAAATATGTGAAGTAACATTTCAGAGCCATTTGAGGACAATAATAAAAAAGTTAAAAATGCATCGATAAAAACTAGAAACAAGGTATCTGTGAAAATGCTCTGTGATGTGCTGTCTCATATCACAGAATGGAAACTGTGTTTGATTCACCAGGTTCAAAACACTCTTTTTATAGAATCTACGAAGTGACATATCTGAGTTAACTGAAGCCTGTACAGAAAAATAGAATACACCAAGCTGAAAACTAAAAACAAGTTAAGTCTGAAAATGCTTAAGGTGTGATGTTCATATTACAGAATGAAACCATGATTTCATTCACCAGGTTCGAAACACTCTGTACAATGTACAAAGTGATATTATTGAACCCATTGAAACCTATAAAATAAAATCAAATATCCAGTGATAAAAACTAGAAGCAAGATATCTGTAAACATGCTTTGTGATATGCGGTTTTGCTTCTCAGACCAAAATCTGTGTTTTGATTCACCAGGTTTGAAACACTCTTTCTATAGAATCTATGAAGTGACGTTTCTGAGCCCATTGAGGCCAACAAGAAAAAATTCAAATATCCAGCAATAAAACTAGAAACAAGCTATGTGTGAAAATGCTTTCTGTTGTGCAGTTTAAAATTACAAAACACAACCTGTGTTTTGAATCACCAGGTTGTAAACACTCTTTCCTATAAGAAAAAAATCAAATATCCTGCAATAAAAACTAAAAACAAGCTGTCTGTGAAAATGCTTTCAATAAATTGATTTTTCTCACAGAATGGAACCTTTATTATGATTCATCAGGTTGGAAACACTCTTTTTGTAGAATCTCTGAAATGATATTTCTGAGCCCACTGAAGCCCTATATGGAAAAATGGAATATTCAGCAATAAAAACTAAAAGCAAGCTATGTGTAAAAATGCTTTGTGATGTCTCGTTTCATTTCTGAGAATTGAACATGTGTTTTGATTCACCAGGTTGGAAACACCTTTTTTTGTAGAATCTACAAAGTGAGATTTCTGAGCCCTTTGAGGCCTATAAGAAAAAATAGAATATTCAGAAATAAAAATGTGAAAAAGGCTGTACATGAAAATGCTTGGTGATGCGTGTCTTGTATTGCAGAATGGAACTTATTTTGGGTTCAGTAGGTTTCAAACACTCTTTTCATTCAACATACAAAGTGGCATTTCTGAGACAATTGAGGTCTTCAAGGAAAAATTGAATGCCCTGCTTTAAATAGTACAAGCAAGCTTTGTGTGAAAATGCTTTGTGGTGTGTTGTTTATATTACAAAATTCAGTTTTTTGATTTACCAATTAAAACACTCTTTTTTGTAGAATATACAAAGTGACATTTCTGAGCCCATTGAAGCATATATGGAAAATTAAATATCCGGCAATAAAAACTAAAGACAAGCTCTGTGTGTAAATGCTTTCTGATATGCTGTTTCATATCACAAAATGGATCCCATGTTTTGATTCATCAGATTCAAAACACTCTTTTTGTAGTATCTATGAAGTTACATTTCTGATTCTATTGTACCCTATAAGGAAGAAATTGAATATCCATGCACAAAAACTATGAACAACCTATATATGAAAATGCTCAGAGCTGTGTTATTGCTTGTGACAGAATGGAACCTGTGTTTTGATTCACCAGGTTACATGCACTCTTTTTGTAGAATTTACCAGGTGACATTTCTGATCACATTGAGGCCTACTAGGAAAAAATGAATATTCAGTTCTAATGACTAGAACCAAGCTATCAGTGTAAATGCTTTTGACGTGCTCTTTCTTGTCACATAATGGAAACTGCCTTTTGATTCAAAAGGTTCCAACACAGTTTTTGTAGAATCCATGAAGTGAAATTTCTGAGCTGATTGTGGCTTATAAGACAAAAATTGAATATCCAACAATGACAAATAGAAACAAGATATATGTGAAACTACTTCATAATCTCTTTCATATTTTGGAATACAACCTATGTTTCAATTCACCAGGTTCCAACCCCCCCCTTTTTTTTTGTAGAATATGACAAGTGACATGTCTAAGCCTACTGAGGCCTCTCAGGAAAAATCAAATATATAGCACTAATAGCTAGAAACAAAATATATATGGAAATGCTTTGTGATGGCTGTTTGTTATCATGGAATATAAACTGAGTTTTTATTCATCAGTTGCCAAAAACTCTTTTTGTAGAATCTATGAAGTAATATTTCTGGGCCCTTTGAAGCCTATAGGAAAAAAAATCAAATATCCAGCTCTTAGAACTAGAAGCAAGCTACCTGTAAAAATGCCTTTGCTGTCCTCTTTCTTGTCACAGAATTAATACTGTGTTTTGATTCACAGGTTCCAAACACTCTTATTGTAAAAATAGACAAAATGACATTTCTGAGTTCATTGAAGTCCATCAGGAGAAAAAAAGAAAATGCAGCAAAAAAATGCGATGAAGCCATCTGTGAAAATGCTTTGTGATGTGCTGTTTCATATCACAGAATGTAAACTGTGTTTTGGTTCACCAGGTTTGAAACGCTCTTTTTGTATAATGCACAAAGTGACATTTCTGAGTCATTTGAGGCCTGTAAGAAAAAAGTGAATATCCCATTCCAAAAACAAGCAACAAGCTATATGAGAAAATACTTTCTGTTGTGCTCTTTCATATCACAGACTAGAACCAGTGTTTTGATTCAACAGTTTCCAAGCGCTCTTTTTATACACTCTAAAAAGTGACATTTCTGAGCATGTTCAGGCCTAAAAGAAAAACTCAAATATCAAGCAATGAAAACTAGAAACAAGATATATGTGGAAATACTTTATGATATGCCATTTCATATCACATGATAAAACCTGTGTTTTGATTGACCAGGTTCAGGACAGTCTTATTGTGGAACCCACAAAGTGACATTTCTGAGGCAATTGAAGCCTATAAAAAAATGGAATGTCCATCACTAAAAGCTGTACACAAGCTATGTGTCAAAAGGCTTTGTGATGTGCTGTTTCATACCAATGAATGGAAAATGGGTTTTGATTCACCATGTTTGACAATCTCTTTCTGTAGGATCAGTGAAGTGACATATCGGAGCCCATTGAGGCCTATAATGAAAGATGGAATATCCAAAAATAAAAACTAGACATGAGCTATCTGTGAAAATATTTTGTGATGTTTCATTTAATCTCACAAAAAGATATCTGTCTTTATATTCAGGAGGTTGGAAACACTCTTTTTGTAGAATCTATGAGGTGACATTTCTTAATGGAACAAGGCCCATAGGGAAAAATGGAATATCCAATGATAAAAACTAGAAACCAGTTATCTGTGAAAAAGCATTGTGATGTGTGGTTTTATCTCACAGAATGTAACTGTTTTGATTCACCAGGTTGAAAGCACTCTTCTTGTGGAATCTATGAAGTGACATTTCTGAGCCCATTGAGGCCTACAAGAAAAAGTAGAATATTCAACAAGAAAAACAAGAAAAAAGTGATCTGTAAAAATGCTTTGTGATGTGACACTTCACATCACCGAAAGGAACCTGCATTCTGATTCACCAGGCTGGAAACACTCTTTTTTGTGGATTCTACAAAGAGACGTTTCTGAGTCCATTGAGGTCTATAAAGAAAAACCGAATATCCATCTAAAAACTGGAAACAACTATCTGTGAAAATGCTTTGGGATGTGTCGTTTCATCTCACAGAATGAAATCTGTATTGTGATTCACCAGGTTAAAGTCACTCTTTTTGGAGAATATACAAAGTGACATTTCTGAGCCAATTGAGGCCTCTTAAAAAAAGTTGAATATCCAGTGATTAAAAACTGGAAACAAGCTATCTGTGAAAATACTTTCTGATGTGTCATTTTATTTCACAGAATGGAACCTGTGTTTTGATTAACCAGGTTGGAAACACCATCCTTGTAGAGTTTATGAAGTGTGATATTTCTGAGCTCATTGAGGCCCATAAGGAAAAATTGAACATCTTGTGATAAAATCTAGAAACAATTTATCTGTGAAAGTGCTTGTTGATGTGTCATTTCATCTCACAGGTTCTAAAAAAATTTGAAAATCCAGTGATAACAACTAGACACAAGCTATCTGTGAAAATTCTTTGTGATGTGCCATTTAATTTCTCAGAATGAAAAATGTGTTTTTATTTAGCAGGTTAGAAACGCTCTTTTGTAGAATCTATGAAGTGACATATCTAAGCCCATTGAAGCCTATAAGAAAAAATTAAATGCCCAGCAATACAAACTAGAGACAAACTATTTGTGAAAATTCTTTGTAATATGTCATTTCATCTCACAGAATAGAACATATGTTTTGATTCACCAGGTTAAAAACCCTCTTTTTGGAGAATCCATGAAGTGACATTCCTGAGCCCATTGAGTCCTTTAAGGAAAAATCAAATATCCAGTGATAAAAGCTAGAAACAAGCAATCTGGGAAAAGCCTTTGTAATGTTTTGGTCATCTCACAGAATGGAACCTGTGTTTTGATTCTGTAAAAATGTTTTGATTTTGAAAAACACTCTTTTTGGAGAACCTATGAAGTGACATTTTTGAGCCCAGTAGTCCTCTAAGAAAAAGTTGCATATCCAGCAATAAAAATGAGAAACAAGCTATCTGTGAAAATACTTTGTGAAGTGTCATTTCATCCCACAGAATGGAACCTATGTTTTGATTAATCAGATTGGAAACGCTGTCTTTGTAGAATTTACAAAGTGACATTTCTGATCCCATTGAGGTCTATACAAAAATTGCATATTCAGCGATAAAATCTAGAAATAAGCTATCCATGAAAATGCTTTCTTCTGTGTGATTTCTTCAAACAGAATGGAACTAAGGTTTTTATTCAACAGTTTACAAACACTCTTTTTGTAGAATCTACAGAGGGATGTTTGCAAGTCAATTGAGATCCATAAAAAATTGAATATCCAGCATGAAAAAAGAAAGAGACTATCTGTGAAAGTGCTTTGTTGTGTGTGGTCTCTTCTCACAGAATTGAACCTCTGCTTTGATGCACCAGGTTAAACATACTTTTACTATAGAATCTATGAAGGTATATTTCTGAGAATACTGAGGCCCATGAGGAAAAATCAAATATACAATGATAAAAACTAGAAACAAGTTATCAGTGAAAATGCTTTGAGATGTGTGTTTCCTTCTCACAGAATAGAAACTTTGTTATGATTCAGCCTGTTCCAGTCACTTTTTGTGTAGAATATAATGAGACATTTCTGAGCACATTAAGGCTTATAAAAATATTGAAAAGCCAGCAATGAAAACTAGATACTGGCTATCTGGAAAAATGATTTGTAATATGTGGTTTCTTCTCACAGAAGGGAACCTGTGATTTGATTCATCATGTTCCAATCAGTCTTAGTGTAGAATCTATGAAGGGATATTTCTTAGCCCATTGAGGTATATAAAGAAAAATCAAATATCCAACAATAAAAACAAAAACATCTATCTGTGAAAATGTTTTGTGATGGTGGGCTTATCTCACAAAATGGAACCTGTGTTTTGTTTCACCAGGTTGGAAACACTTTTTTTGTACAATCTATGAAGGGACATTTCTGAGCATATTGATGCCTGTAAACAAAAATTGAATATCCATCGATAAAAACTAGAAAAAAATCTATATGGGAAAAAGTTTCATGATGTGTTGACTCATCTCACAAAATGGAAACTGTGTTTTCATATACCAATTTAGAAACACTCTTTTTGTAGAATCTTCGAATGGACATTTTTGAGCCCATTGAGGTCTACAAATACATGTGTGTGTGTATATATATATATATATATATATATATATATATGTGTGTATATATATATATATACATACATACACACACACACACACACGCACTTTTGATGTGTGGTTTATTCTCACAAATGGAACTTATGTTTAACTCACTAGGATGGAAAATGCGTTTTGTGTAGAATCTACCAAGTGAAATTTCTCAGCCCATTGAGTCCAATAAGAAAAAATCGAGGGGGCGGAGCAAGATGGCCGAATAGGTACAGCTCCAGTCTCCAACTCCCAGCGCGAGCGACACAGAAGACCGGTGATTTCTGCATTTTCAACTGAGACTCCACCTCTGGGGACAGGGCACAACTATACAACAACAAAAGCAGCAGAAAACTCTGCAGACACAAACGACTCTGTCTGACAGCTTTGAAGAGAGCAGTGGATCTCCCAACACGGAGGTTGAGATCTGAGAAGGGACAGACTCCCTGCTCAAGTGGGTCCCTGACCCCTGAGCAGCCTAACTGGGAGACATCCCCCACTAGGGGCAGTCTGATACCCCACACCTCACAGGGTGGAGTACACCCCTGAGAGGAAGCTTCCAAAGCAAGAATCAGACAGGTACACTCGCTGTTCAGAAATATTCTATCTTCTGCAGCCTCTGCTGCTGATACCCAGGCAAACAGGGTCTGGAGTGGACCTCAAGCAATCTCCAACAGACCTACAGCTGAGGGTCCTGACTATTAGAAGGAAAACTATCAAACAGGAAGGACACCTACACCAAAACCCCATCAGTACATCACCATCATCAAAGACCAGAGGCAGATAAAACCACAAAGATGGGGAAAAAGCAGGGCAGAAAAGCTGGAAATTCAAAAAATAAGAGCGCATCTCCCCCGGCAAAGGAGCGCAGCTCATCGCCAGCAACAGATCAAAGCTGGACGGAGAATGACTTTGACGAGATGAGAGAAGAAGGCTTCAGTCCATCAAATTTCTCAGAGCTAAAGGAGGAATTACGTACCCAGCGCAAAGAAACTAAAAAGCTTGAAAAAAAAGTGGAAGAATTGATGGCTAGAGTAATTAATGCAGAGAAGGTCCTAAACGAAATGAAAGAGATGAAAACCATGACACGAGAAATACGTGACAAATGCACAAGCTTCAGTAACCGACTCGATCAACTGGAAGAAAGAGTATCAGCGATTGAGGATCAAATGAATGAAATGAAGCGAGAAGAGAAACCAAAAGAAAAAAGAAGAAAAAGAAATGAACAAAGCCTGCAAGAAGTATGGGATTATGTAAAAAGACCAAATCTACGTCTGATTGGGGTGCCTGAAAGTGAGGGGGAAAATGGAACCAAGTTGGAAAACACTCTTCAGGATATCATCCAGGAGAACTTCCCCAACCTAGTAGGGCAGGCCAACATTCAAATCCAGGAAATACAGAGAAAGTCACAAAGATACTCCTCGAGAAGAGCAACTCCAAGACACATAATTGCCAGATTCACCAAAGTTGAAATGAAGGAAAAAATCTTAAGGGCAGCCAGAGAGAAAGGTCGGGTTACCCACAAAGGGAAGCCCATCAGACTAACAGCAGATCTCTCGGCAGAAACTCTACAAGCCAGAAGAGAGTGGGGGCCAATATTCAACATTCTTAAAGAAAAGAATTTTAAACCCAGAATTTCATATCCAGCCAAACTAAGTTTCATAAGTGAAGGAGAAATAAAATCCTTTACAGATAAGCAAATGCTTAGAGATTTTGTCACCACTAGGCCTGCCTTACAAGAGATCCTGAAGGAAGCACTAAACATGGAAAGGAACAACCGGTACCAGCCATTGCAAAAACATGCCAAAATGTAAAGACCATCGAGGCTAGGAAGAAACTGCATCAACTAACGAGCAAAATAACCAGTTAATATCATAATGGCAGGATCAAGTTCACACATAACAATATTAACCTTAAATGTAAATGGACTAAATGCTCCAATTAAAAGACACAGACTGGCAAACTGGATAAAGAGTCAAGACCCATCAGTCTGCTGTATTCAGGAGACCCATCTCACACGCAGAGACATACATAGGCTCAAAATAAAGGGATGGAGGAAGATCTACCAAGCAAATGGAGAACAAAAAAAAGCGGGGGTTGCAATACTAGTCTCCGATAAAACAGACTTTAAACCAACAAAGATCAAAAGAGACAAAGAAGGCCATTACATAATGGTAAAGGGATCAATTCAACAGGAAGAGCTAACTATCCTAAATATATATGCACCCAATACAGGAGCACCCAGATTCATCAAGCAAGTCCTTAGAGACTTACAAAGAGACTTAGACTCCCATACAATAATAATGGGAGACTTCAACACTCCACTGTCAACATTAGACAGATCAACGAGACAGAAAGTTAACAAGGATATCCAGGAATTGAACTCATCTCTGCAGCAAGCAGACCTAATAGACATCTACAGAACTCTCCACCCCAAATCAACAGAATATACATTCTTCTCAGCACCACATCGTACTTACTCCAAAATTGACCACGTAATTGGAAGTAAAGCACTCCTCAGCAAATGTACAAGAACAGAAATTATAACAAACTGTCTCTCAGACCACAGTGCAATCAAACTAGAACTCAGGACTAAGAAACTCAATCAAAACTGCTCAACTACATGGAAACTGAACAACCTGCTCCTGAATGACTACTGGGTACAGAACGAAATGAAGGCAGAAATAAAGATGTTCTTTGAAACCAATGAGAACAAAGATACAACATACCAGAATCTCTAGGACACATTTAAAGCAGTGTGTAGAGGGAAATTTATAGCACTAAATGCCCACAAGAGAAAGCAGGAAAGATCTAAAATTGACACTCTAACATCACAATTAAAAGAGTTAGAGAAGCAAGAGCAAACACATTCGAAAGCTAGCAGAAGGCAAGAAATAACTAAGATCAGAGCAGAACTGAAGGAGATAGAGACACAAAAAACTCTCCAAAAAATCAATGAATCTAGGAGTTGGTTTTTTGAAAAGATCAACAAAATTGACAGACCACTAGCCAGACTAATAAAGAAGAAAAGAGAGAAGAATCAAATTGACGCAATTAAAAATGATAAAGGGGATATCACCACCGACCCCACAGAAATACAAACTACCATCAGAGAATACTATAAACACCTCTACGCAAATAAACTGGTAAATCTAGAAGAAATGGATAATTTCCTGGACACTTACACTCTTCCAAGACTAAACCAGGAAGAAGTTGAATCCCTGAATAGACCAATAGTAGGCTCTGAAATTGAGGCAATAATTAATAGCCTACCAACCAAAAAAAGTCCAGGACCAGATGGATTCACAGCTGAATTCTACCAGAGGTACAAGGAGGAGTTGGTACCATTCCTTCTGAAACTATTCCAATCAATAGAAAAAGAGGGAATCCTCCCTAACTCATTTTATGAGGCCAACATCATTCTGATACCAAAGCCTGGCAGAGACACAACAAAAAAAGAGAATTTTAGACCAATATCCCTGATGAACATCGATGCAAAAATCCTCAATAAAATACTGGCAAACCGGGTTCAGCAACACATCAAAAAGCTTATCCACCATGATCAAGTGGGCTTCATCCCCGGGATGCAAGGCTGGTTCAACATTCGCAAATCAATAAACATAATCCAGCATATAAACAGAACCAAAGACAAGAACCACATGATTATCTCAATAGATGCAGAAAAGGCTTTTGACAAAATTCAACAGCCCTTCATGCTAAAAACGCTCAATAAATTCGGTATTGATGGAACGTACCTCAAAATAATAAGAGCTATCTATGACAAACCCACAGCCAATATCATACTGAATGGGCAAAAACTGGAAAAATTCCCTTTGAAAACTGGCACAAGACAGGGATGCCCTCTCTCACCACTCCTATTCAACATAGTGTTGGAAGTTCTGGCTAGGGCAATTAGGCAAGAGAAAGAAATCAAGGGTATTCAGTTAGGAAAAGAAGAAGTCAAATTCTCCCTGTTTGCAGATGACATGATTGTATATTTAGAAAACCCCATTGTCTCAGCCCAAAATCTCCTTAAGCTGATAAGCAATTTCAGCAAAGTCTCAGGATACAAAATTAATGTGCAAAAATCACAAGCATTCTTATACACCAGTAACAGACAAACAGAGAGCCAAATCAGGAATGAACTTCCATTCACAATTGCTTCAAAGAGAATAAAATACCTAGGAATCCAACTTACAAGGGATGTAAAAGACCTCTTCAAGGAGAACTACAAACCACTGCTCAGTGAAATCAAAGAGGACACAAACAAATGGAAGAACATACCATGCTCATGGATAGGAAGAATCAATATCGTGAAAATGGCCATACTGCCCAAGGTTATTTATAGATTCAATGCCATCCCCATCAAGTTACCAACGAGTTTCTTCACAGAATTGGAAAAAACTGCTTTAAAGTTCATATGGAACCAAAAAAGAGCCCGCATCTCCAAGACAATCCTAAGTCAAAAGAACATAGCTGGAGGCATCACGCTACCTGACTTCAAACTATACTACAAAGCTACAGTAACCAAAACAGCATGGTACTGGTACCAAAACAGAGATATAGACCAATGGAACAGAACAGAGTCCTCAGAAATAATACCACACATCTACAGCCATCTGATCTTTGACAAACCTGACAAAAACAAGAAATGGGGAAAGGATTCCCTATTTAATAAATGGTGCTGGGAAAATTGGCTAGCCATAAGTAGAAAGCTGAAACTGGATCCTTTCCTTACTCCTTATACGAAAATTAATTCAAGATGGATTAGAGACTTAAATGTTAGACCTAATACCATAAAAATCCTACAGGAAAACCTAGGTAGTACCATTCAGGACATAGGCATGGGCAAAGACTTCATGTCTAAAACACCAAAAGCAACGGCAGCAAAAGCCAAAATTGACAAATGGGATCTCATTAAACTAAAGAGCTTCTGCACAGCAAAAGAAACTACCATCAGAGTGAACAGGCAACCTACACAATGGGAGAAAATTTTTGCAATCTACTCATCTGACAAAGGGCTAATATCCAGAACCTACAAAGAACTCAAACAAATTTACAAGAAAAAAACAAACAACCCCATCAAAAAGTGGGCAAAGGATATGAACAGACATTTCTCAAAAGAAGACATTCATACAGCCAACAGACACATGAAAAAAATGCTCATCATCACTGGCCATCACAGAAATGCAAATCAAAACCACAATGAGATACCATCTCACACCAGTTAGAATGGCGATCATTAAAAAGTCAGGAAACAACAGGTGCTGGAGAGGATGTGGAGAAATAGGAACAATTTACACTGTTGGTGGGATTGTAAACTAGTTCAACCATTATGGAAAACAGTATGGTGATTCCTCAAGGATCTAGAACTAGATGTACCATATGACCCAGCCATCCCATTACTGGGTATATACCCAAAGGATTATAAATTATGCTGCTATAAAGACACATGCACACGTATGTTTATTGCGGCACTATTCACAATAGCAAAGACTTGGAATCAACCCAAATGTCCATCAGTGACAGATTGGATTAAGAAAATGTGGCACATATACACCATGGAATACTATGCAGCCATCAAAAAGGATGAGTTTGTGTCCTTTGTAGGGACATGGATGCAGCTGGAAACCATCATTCTTAGCAAACTATCACAAGAACAGAAAACCAAACACCGCATGTTCTCACTCATAGGTGGGAACTGAACAATGAGATCACTTGGACTCAGGAAGGGGAACATCACACACCGGGGCCTATCATGGGGAGGGGGGAGGGGGGAGGGGGGAGGGGGGAGGGATTGCATTGGGAGTTATACCTGATGTAAATGACGAGTTGATGGGTGCAGCACACCAACAAGGCACAAGTATACATATGTAACAAACCTGCACGTTATGCACATGTACCCTACAACTTAAAGTATAATAATAATAATTAAAAAAATAAAAATAAAAAAAAATAAAAATAAAAAAAAAATTAAAAGTCAAGAAACAATAAAAAAAAAAAAAACAAAAAACAAAAAAGAAAAAATCGAGTATCCAGCGATAAAACTAAAAACAATATACTGGTGAAAATGTTTTGTGATGTGCAGTTTCCTCACACGGAATGGGACCTGTATATTGATTTAACAGATTCAAATCACTCTTTATGTAGCATCTACAAAGGGACATTTCTGAGCCTTTTGAGGCCTATAAGAAAAAAATCAAATATTCACTGATTAAAAACTAGAAAAATGTATCTGTGTAAAATGCTTTGTGATGTGTGTTTTTTTCCACAAAAAAATGGAACCAGGGTTTTGATCAACCAGATTCCAATCACTCCTTATGTAGAATCAACAAAAGGACATTTCTTAGCCCATTGATGCCTATAAGGATCAATAGAATATCTAGTAATGAAAACAAGAAACAAAATGTCTGTGAAAATGCTTTGTGATGTGTGGTTTCTATTCTCAGAATGGAATCAGCATTTTGATTAACCAGGTTTTAAACACTATCTAGTACCTGTGAAGAGACAATTCTGAGGCCTTTGAGGCCTGTAAAAATAAATAGAATATCCAATGATACAAACTAGAAACAAGGTATCTGTGAAAATGCTTTGTGATGTGTAGATTCATCTCTCAGAATGGAACCTGTGTTTTGATTTGCACTCAAATCAAAGTGGGAACACTCTTTTTGCTGAATCTATGAAGGGACAATTTTGAGCCCACTAAGGTCTAAAAGAAAAAATCAAATATCCAGCAATAAAAACTGGAAACAAGCTATCTGTGAAAATGCTTGGTTATGTGTAAAGTTAATCACAGAATAAAATCTGTGTTTTAATTCACCAGCTTGTAAACACTCTTTTTGTAGAACCCATGAATAGCCCTTTGAAGCCGATAAGAAAGAAATCAAATATCCAGCAGTAATAACTACAAACAAGCTATCTGTGAAAATGCTTTGTGATGTGTCATTTTATCTCACAGAAATGAGCTTGTATTTTTATTCATATGGTTGGAAATACTCTGTTTTTAGAATCTACAAAGTGATTTTTTTTGTGCCAAATGATGTTTAAAAGGAAAAAAAAACAAATATCCATCTATAAAAGCTATAAACAAGCTTTCTGTGAAAATGCTTCATGAAGAGTGGTTTCTTCTCACAGTGGGGAACCTGTGCTTTGATTAACCAGATTGGAAACACTGCTTTTGTAGAATCTATGATGAGATATTTCTGTACCCATTGAGGCCTATAAGGAAAAATTGGATACCGAGCAATAAAAACTAGGAAACAAGCTATCTGTGAAAATGCTTTTTGATGTGTGTTTTTTTCTAACAGAATGAAACCTGTGTTTTTACTCATGTGGTTCCAATCACTTTTTGTGTAGCCTCTATAAAGGAACATTTCTGAGCACATTGATGCCTGTAAGTAAAATCAAATATCCAGATGTAATAACTAAGAAAAAGCTATCTGTGAAAATGCTTTGTGATGTGTGGATTCATGTATCAGAATGGAACCTGTGTTTTGATTCACCAGATTGGAAACACTCTTTTGGTAGAATTGATGAGGTGACATTTCTGAGCTGATTGATGCCTATACAAAAAAATTTAATTTCCAGTGATAAAAACTGCAAATCATCTACCTGTAAAAATGCTGTGAGATTTGTCATTTCATCTAACAGAATAGAGCCTGTGTTTTGGTTCACCTGGATGGAAACACGGTTTTGTTTTTTTTTTTTTTTTTTTTTTTAATACTCTATGAAGAGACTCTTTTGAGTCTAATGACGGTTAAAAGTAAAAAAATCCAGTGACAAAAACTAGAAATATGCTGTCTTTAAAAATTCTTTGCAATGTGTAGTTTCTTCTCACAGTTTTTAACCAGTGTTTTAATTCATCAAATTGGAAACACCGTTTTTGTAGAATCTACTAAGAAACACTTTTAAGTCCATTGAAACATATAAGAATAAATCAAACATCCACCACTAAAAACTAGAAACATGTTCTCTGTGAAAATGCTTTGTGATATGGGGTTTCCTCTCACAGAATGGAATTTTTTTGATTCATCTAGTTCCAATCACTTTTTGTGTAGTATCTGCAAAAAGACATTTCTGAGCCCACAGAGGCCTATAAAAATTAAAATATCCTCTGATAAAAAGTAGAAATGAACTACCGTTGAAAATGCTTTGTGATGTGTGGATTCACTGCATAGAAAGGAAACTGTTTTGATTATCATTGTTCCAATTATTTTTTGTATAGAATCTACACATGGACATTCCTGAGCCCATTAAGGCATATATAAAAGTCAAATATTCAGAGACAAATACCAGAAACAAGATATCTGTGAAAATGCTTTGTGATGCTTGGATTCACCTCTCAGAATAGAACCTATGTTTTGATTCACCTGGTTGGGAACACCCTTTTTGCTGAACCTATGGGGGGATAATTCTGAGCCAAGCAAGGCCCATATGGAAAAACTGAATATCCCACAATAAAAGCTAGAAACTAGCTCTCTGTGAAAATGCTTGGTTATGTGTAAATTCAATTGCAGAATAAAATCTATGTTTTAATTTACCAGCTTGCAAACACAGTTTTTGTACAATCCATGAAGGGACATTTCTAAGCCCTTTGACGCCTGTGAGAAAAAAATCAAATATCTGACAGTAACAATTAGAAAGAAGCTATCTGTGAAAATAATTTGTGATGTGTGGCTTCTTCCCACAGAATGGAACCTGTGTTTTGATTCACCAGGTTTCAATCACTCTTTGTGTAGAATCTATGAAGGGACTTCTCTGAACCCATTAAGGCATAGAAAATATAATGGAATATCCAGCAATAAAACATAAAACAATCTATCTCTGAAAATGCTTTGTGATATGTTTATTCTTTTCACAGAATGAAAACTGTGACTTACCCATTTTGCAGAATATACAAGAAACAATTCTTGAAATAGAAAATCCAGCAGTAAAAAGAAGAAACAAGCTATCTGTGAAAATGTTTTGAGATGTGTGATTTCTTTTCATAGAAGTGAACTTGTGTTTTGATTCACCAGATTAGAAACATTCTATTTGTAGAATCTATGAAAGGATGTTTCTGGGTCTATTGAGTCCTACAAGAAAAAAATTGAATATCCAGCCATAAAAACAAGAAACAACCAAACTGTGAAAATGCTTTGTGTTGTGTGGATGCATGTCACAGAATGAAACTTGTGTTTTGGTTCACCATGTTTGAAACACTCTTATTGTGGAATCTATGAAAAAAAATTTCTCACCCTTTTGAGGCTTTATTATCAGGAAACAACAATTATTTATGGATAAAGAGTAGATACAAGCTATTTGTGAAAATTCTTTTTGATGTGTGGTTTCTTCTCACAGAATGGAAACTGTGTTTTGATTCACCAGCTTGATAAGACTTATTATTATTTTTTATTACACTTTAAGTTCTAGGGTACATGTGCACAACGTGCAGGTTTGTTACATATGTATACATGTGTCGTGTTGGTTTGCTGCACCCATTAACTTGTCATTTACATTAGGTGTTTCTCCTAATGCTATCCCTCCCCCATCCCTCCACCCCATGACAGGCCCTGGTGTGTGATATTCCCTGCTCTGTGTACAAGTGTTATCATTGCTCATTTCCCACCTATGAGTGAGAACATGCGCTGTTTGGTTTTCTGTCTTTGTGATAGTTTGCTCAGAATGATGGTTTCCAGCTTCATCCATGTCCCTACAAAGGACATTAACTCATCCTTTTTCATGACTGCATAGTATTCCATCGTGTATGTGTGCCACATTTTCTTAATCTAATCTATCATTGATGGACATCAATGGTTCCAAGTTGATGGTTCCAAGTCTTTGCTATCTTGAATAGTGCTGCAATAAACATACATGTGTTTGTGTCTTTATAGCAGCATGATTTATAATCCTTTGAGTATATACCCAGTAATGGGATCGCTGGGTCAAATGGTATTTCTTGTTCTAGATCCTTGAGGAATTGCCACACTGTCTTCCAAAATGGTCGAACTAGTTTACAGTCCCACCAACAATGTAAAAGTGTTCCAATTTCTTCACATCCTCTCCAGCACCTGTTGTTTCCTGACTTTTTAATGATCACCATTCTAACTGGTGTGAGATGGTATCTCATTGTGGTTTTGATTTGCATTTCTCTGATGACCAGTGATGATGAACATTTTTTCATGTGTCTGTTGGCCGCATAAAGGTCTTATTTTGAGACGTGTCTGTTCATATCCTTTGCCCGCTTTTTCATGGGGTTGATTTCTTCTTGTAAATTTCTTTAAGTTCTTTGTATATTCTGGATATTAGCCCTTTGTCAGATGGGTAGATTACAAAAATTTTCTCCCATTCTATAGGCTGCCTGTTTACTCTGATGGTAGTTTCTTTTGCTGTGCAGAAGCTCTTTAGTTTAATTAGATCCCATTTGTCAATATTGGCTTCTGTTGCCATTGCTTTCGGTGTTTGTCATGAAGTCCTTGCACATGCCTATGTCCTGAATAGTACTGCCTAGGTTTTCTTCTAGGGTTTTTATGGTTTTAGGTCTAACATTTAAGTCTTTAAACCATGTCGAATAAATTTTCATAAAAGTAGTAAGGGAAGGATCTAGTTTCAGCTTTCTACATATGGCTAGCCAGTTTTCCCAGCACCATTTTTTAAATAGGGAATCCTTTCCCCATTTCTTGTTTTTGATAAGACCGTTTTTGTAGAATCTAGGAAGTGATGTTTCTGAGCCTACTTAAACCTATAAAAAATTGAATATCCAGCGATAAAAACTAGAAACAAGCTATCTGTGAAAATGCTCTCTGATGTTTTGTTTCTTCTCACAGAATACATGTTTTTAAATTCACAAGGTTTCAATCATAGTTTTTGTAAAATATACAAAGGGACATTTTGGTGATTGTTGTTGCTTATGAGGAAAAATGGAATATCCAGCCATAAAAGAAAGAAGAAAGAAAACTGTCAAAATTCTTGGTGATGTAGGAATTCATCTCAAGGAGCATGTATTTTGGTTCACCACACTGGGAACACTCTCTCTGTAGAATCTACAAAAGGACATTTTTGAGCCCATTGTGGCCTGTAAGGAAATATCAAATATCCAGCCATAAAATCTACAAACCAGCTATCTGTGAAAATGTTTTGTGAAGTGTGGTTTCTCACACGTAATGCAGCCTGTATTTTCATTCACCAGGTACCAACCACTCTTTTTGTAGAATCTATGAAGGGACATTTTTGAGTCCATTGAGGCCTGTAAGGAAAAATCAATTATCCAGTTTTAAAAACTAGAAACAAGCTATCTGTGGAAATGGTTTGCTATATGTGGATTCATCTCACAGAGTAGAATTTGCATTTTGATTCCATAGCTTGGACTCACTCTATTTGTAGATTCTAGAAAGTGACATTTCCGAGTTTATCGAAGCCTATATGGGAATAACGAATATCCAGTGATAAAAACTAGAAACAAGGTACCTATGAAAATCCTCCATGATGTGTGGATTCATCTCCCAGAATGGAACCTATGTTTTCATTCCACAGGCTGGAGACACTCTTTTTGCAGAACATACAAAGGAATATTTCCAAACTCGTTGAGGACTATGAGGAAAAATAGAATAGCCAGCGATAAAAACTAAAAACAAGCTTTCTGTGAAAATTCTATGTGATATGTGGATTCTTCTTACAGAATGCAATCTGTGTTTTTATTGTGCATGTTGGAAACATTCTTTTTGTAGAATCTATGATGAGATATTTCTGAGCCCATTGAGGCTTGTAAGGATAAACAGAAAATCTAGCCATAAAAACTAGAAACAAGCTATCTGTGAAAATGCTTTGTAATGTGTGGATTCATCTTACAGAATGGAACCTGTGTTTTCATTCACCAGGTTGGAAGCACTCTTTTTGTAGAATCTGCAAAGACACATTTCTGACCCATTTCAGCATATAAGGAAAAATCAAATATCCAGTGACAAAAATTAGAAACAAGATATCTGTGAAAATGTTTTGTGTTTTGTGGATTCATCTAACAGAATGGCACCCGTTTTTTGATTCATCAGATTGCAAACACTTTTTTAAGAATCTATGAAGGGACATTTCTGACCCCAATGAGGGATATAAGAGAAAAATCGAATATCCAGTGATTAAAAACTAGAAACAACAACCTATGTGTGAAAATGCTTTGTGATGTGTGGATTCATCTCACAAAACAGAATCTGTGCTTCCTTTTTTTTTTGATTTTAATAACTTAAAAAAATTTATTTTACTTTAAGTTTGGGGATACATGTGCTGAATGTGCTGGTTTGTCACCTAGGCATACATGTGCCATGGTGCTTTGCTGCCCCTGTCAAGCTGTCATCTAGATTTTAAGCTCGGCATGCATTAGGTATTTGTCCTAATGCTCTCCCTCCCCTTTCCCCTGACACCACGACAGGCCCCAGTGTGTGATGTTCCCCTCCCTGTGTCTATGTTTTCCCATTGTTCAGCTCCCACTTATGAGTGAGAACATGTGGTGTTTGGTTTTCTGTTCCTGTGTTAGTTTGCTGAGGATGATGCTTTCCAGCTTCATCCATGTTCCTGCAAATGACATGAACTCATTCTTTTTTAATGGTCGCATAATGTTCCTTGGTGTATATGCCATGCTTTCTTTATCCAATTTCTTATTGATTGGCATTTGGGTTGGTTCCAAGTCTTTGTTATTGTAAATAGTGCTGCAATAAACATATGTGTGCATGTGTCTTTATAGTAGAATAATTTATAATCATTTGGGTATATATCCAACAATGGGATTACTGGGTCAAATGGTATTTCTGGTGCTAGATCCTTGAACAATGCAACACTGTACTCCACAATGTTTTGAACTAATTTACACTTTCACCAACAGTGTAAAAGTGTTCCTATGTCTCTGCATCCTTGCCAGCATCTGTTGTTTCCAGACTTTTTAAATGATCGTCATTCTAACAGGCATGAGATAGTATCTCATTGTGGTTTTGATTTGCATTTCTCTAATGGCCAGCAGTGATGAGCTTTTTAAAATACCTTTGTTGACTACATAAATATCTTCCTTTGAGAAGTGTCTATTCATATCCTTTACCCACTTTTTCATGGGCTTGTTTTATTCTTGTCAATTTGTCTAAGATTCTGGATATTGAACCTTTGTCAGACAGATAGATTGCAAAAATTTACTCCCATTCTGTAGGTTACCTGTTCACTCTGATGATATTTTAATTTGCTGAGCAGAAGCTTTTTAGTTTAATTACATCACATTTGTCACTTTTGGCTTTTGTTGCAATTGCTTTTGGTGTTTTAGTCATGAAGTCTTTGCCCATGCCTTTGTTCTGAATGGTATTGCCTGGGTTTTCCTCTAGGGTTTTTATGGTTTTAGGTTTTAAGTCCTTAATCCATCTTGAGTTAATTTTTGTATAAGGTATAAGGAAGGGGTCTAGTTTCTGTTTTCTGCGTATGGCTAGCCAGTTTTCCCAGCACCATTTATTAAATAGGAAATCTTTTCCGCATTGCTTGTTTATGTCAGGTATGTCAAACATCAGATGGTTGTAGATGTGTGGCATTATTTCTGAGGCCTCTGTTCTGTTCCATTGGTCTGTATATCTGTTTTGGTACCAGTACCATGCTATTTTGGTTATTTTAGCATTGTAGTATAGTTTGAAATCAGGTAACGGGATGCCTCCATATTTGTTCTTTTTTCTTAGGATTATCTGGGCTATATGGGCTCTTTTTTAGATTTTATTATTTATAAAACAATTTTAAAACTGTTTTTTTATAATTATGTGAAGAAAGTCAATGATAGCTTGATGGTAATAGCATTGAATCTATAAATTACTTTGGGCATTATGGCCATTTTCGTGATATTGATTCTTCCTATCCATAAGCATGGAATACTTTTCCATTTGTGTTCTCTCTTACTTCCTTGAGCAGTGGTTTGTAGTTATTCTTGAAGAGGTTCTTTATGTCCCTTGTAAGTTGTATTCTTAGGCATTTTGTTTTCTTTGTAGTAATTGTGAATGGGAATTCACTCATGATTTGGCTCTTTGCTTGTCTGTTATTGTTGTAGAGAAATGGTTGTAATTTTCGCACATTGATTTTGTATCCTGAGACTTTGCTAAAGTTGTTTATCAGCTTAAGAAGTTTTTGGGCTTAGACAATGGGTTTTCTAAATATACAGTCATGTTGTCTGTAAACAGACAATTTGACTTCTCTTCCTATTTCTTTCTCTTGCTTGATTACTCTAGTCAGAACTTCCAATACTATGTTGAATAGGAGTGGTGAGAAAGGGTAACTTTGTCTTGTGCTGGTTTTCAAAGGGGATGCTTCCAACTTTTGCCCATTCAGTGTGATATTGGCTATGGGTTTGCCATGAATAACTCTTATTATTTTGAGATATGTTTATAAGAGAAAGCAGGAAAAATCTAAAATCAACACCCTAACATCACAATTAAAGGATTCATATATTTTATTTACCTATAAATTTTCTGAGTAAAATTCATAAATTTAATAGTTTACTCTGGTATGATTTTACTTTACTTATTCAACAAACCCAAAAATTTAACTAGGTGCCAGGCATACAGGTGCTGAAGAAAAAGAGGTATAAGATACAATTTCTGTCTACATGAAAGCCACAGTCTAAAAAGTAGAAACATATGAACAAATTATAACAATAACTTGGCTAAATTCAAAATCAGATCGATTTGTTTCTATTTTAAACAGCTCCAGGCAGGAAGTGTTAAAATAGAAAGTTCTAAACAGGAAATGTTCCAGCCAACCATCTAAGCATGAAGCAGAAGCCACCCATGATTGAGTTTGCTATCAGAAACCCCAACAGCAAGAATTACAATCTTGGTGCTGCAAAATAAGCGTCACTCTAATTTTATTACTACTATGTAACCCAGCTTTAGACACTTCGGTTGTCACTTAACTTCCTAAATAACTATTAAAAAGAAAATATTATTATGGTGATAAGCCCATTCACTGCAGCCATCTCAATGTCACATCAATTATGAGGCCTATCATTTAAAAAGAAAACTGATAATTTAACTTATTTATCCAAATATCAGTGTTACATAAACATATTTACCATGAGACTTTGGATATATGTGTTAAATAGTATATAAATATGATTAGAGCCTTAAAGTTTACACTTTTTTGGTTCTCTGATTTTGTTTTCAAAATAGTATATGCCTTTCTAAACAATTGTTAGTATATTTTTTTAAACTGAACATTAAAATGTATATTTTCCATAAACAAAATACAGCTCCCATTGGCAAATGGTGATGTTGAGATACAACAGATAACTTCTCCTGGGAACCATTTAATCAGTGCTCACCTCTACACTGTTTTCAGAAATGTCAATGACTTTAAAATATAGAAGTATATTACACGACTAAACTTATACTTATTCAGTATTGTACAATATTTAGTACTTGTTCTAGCTATCTCTTGCTGAATAGTAAGCCATTCCAAAACTTAAGGCATTATTTATTGTTTAGTATGTGTTTATTTTTATTATTTGTTTAGTAATTTTAAAAAACATTATTTGTCATGATTTTGTGGATTGACGGGTGCTACAAAAGTTTTCTTTTGGAGTATTTCTTGCAGTTGCAAAAAATACTTGGTTGGCTGCTGCTGAAGTCAACTGAAAGCTCAACTAGGTTAAAAAGCCTAGACGGGCCATTCACGTGGCTGGCAGTGCATATTGGCTGCTTTGTGTGATGCCTATCTGACCTCTCCATATTACCTGGAGTCCTCACAACATGGTAATTAGTCCCAAGACACACAGGAAAATACTACAAAGTTTCTTATAACCTATGCATGGAGGTCTTAGAATATGACTTCTGCTGCATCCTCTTAGCAAAGCAAGTCATTGTGCCCAGCTCAGATTCAAGAAATGGGAGATTACACTACCTGTCAATGTAAAGAGCAGCATGTGCATGCAAGGAAGAAAGAAATTGAGGGCATCATCTTGAAGACTATCTTATCACACCATTATTCCAAGTAACAAACATTATGTTTTAGATGGGTAGTACTAGCTGCTCATCTCTCCCCCAGAAACTCAAGTTAGGCATTGACATATTGAAAAGAATGTCAGTACCATTAAAAATCTGTAGAAAAATCACATGTGATGATTGAGGTTAATTTAATCTCTCAAATAATCAATATAATTCTTTTTTTTTGTAACCCTAAATATGGTGAAACAGAACTGAATTACACAAAAGTCTTTTGTCTGTTTTCCTATGGAATAATTAACAAATCCAATAAATGTGTAAAGAGTATGAATCCAATTTATTTTAAATTTATACCTCTTAATCTCAAAGCATATAGAAATCCAGAGAACTAATCATCATAATCCACAATGCCTGGACCAGAAGTCCTTGCTCTACTAGTATCCTGTGGCATGCTAAAAATGTATTACTAACTAGGAAATTTAAAACTTTTTTGTTGGTGACTTTAAGAGAGCTGACTAGCTCATCAGCACAAATCACGCAGACTAAGAATGGAGGTTACTCTTCTGAGTGGATTCATAATGATCAGGGAAAAGATTAACAAATGAGAAAAGAAGATAGAGAAGGGAAAACATGCTAAAATGAAAGTGATTTTTCAAATGTTGTGATTTTGTATTTTTCAAAGGAAAGACAACTTATTGTGACAGAATAAGAATGCCACTTGTATGTCTTCTTTTGAGAAGTGTCTGCTTTTGTCCCTTGTCACTGTTTTAATGGGATCTTTTTCTTAATGTTCAACATCACTAATCATCAGAGAAATGCAAATCAATGTGAGATACCATCTCATATTAGACAGAACGGCTACTATTAAAAAGTGAGAAAATAAATTCTGGTTAGACTTCAGAGAAAATGAAATGCTTATACACTTAGTGAGAAAGTAAATTAGCTCAGCCACTGTGAAAAGCAGTTTGGAGATATTTAAAAAAATTTAAAACAGAAGAACATTCAACCAGCAATTCCATCACTGAGTACTTATCCAAAAGAAAATAAAAAAATTCTACAAAAATAACCCGCATGCACTTGTGTGTTCATCATATTGCTATTCACAGTAGGAAGGGCATGGAATTAATTTATATTTGAATCAATGAATTGCATAGAAATATGTTCTAAATATACATATACACCATGAAATACCATGCACACATTAAAAAGAATACAATCATGTCCTGTGCAGCAACCTGGATGCATCTGGAGGCCATTATCCTAAGGAAATTAACACAGGAACAGAAAACCAAATACCACATGTTCTTGCCTATAAGTGGGATGTAAACATGGGGTACTCATGAATATAAAGATGTCAACAGTAGACACTGAGGACTATTAGATGAAGGAAAGAAGGAGGATGGCAGGGTGTGAGAAACTATGGGTGATATGGTCACTACTTTACTGATGGGATCAATCATATTCCACAGTACATTCTCACTATCTTGGTGATGGGATCAATAATATCCCACATATCTCAGGATCACACAATATATCCAGGTAACAAACTTGCAAATCTACTCCCTGAATCTAAAAAATTTAAGGCAGGGACAGAGTAAGGAGGCAGAATAGAACCCTACACTACTCATCCCCCACACAGAAACACCAATTTTTTACAACTCATTACATGTAAGAAGCACTGCCAAAAGGACCAAAAATTAGGTGAGCAATCACAGTAGCTGGTATTAACTTCATATCACTGAAAGAGACATTGGAGAAGACAAAAAAATGACAGTCTAGAAGCACTGATGCCACCGCCTTTTCAACCACCAGTAGTGGTCACATAGTGCAGAGATTGTATGTTTGGGAGAGGGAGAGCACAGATTGTGAGGCTTTGCAATAAACTCAGTACTATCCTGTCACAGTGAAAAGCAGAAACAGGCTGTACTCAGCTGACATCTGACAATGGAGGGAGCATTCGGACTGGCCTTAGTAAGAGGAAAATCTCCCATCTCAGTGTTGGGATCTTGAGTCTTCAAAAGCCTTGCCACTATGAATTGAACTGCTATTGGACCCTAAGAGAACTTAAGGGGGCAGTCTAGGCCACAAGGACTTCAATTATTAGGCAAGTCATACTGCCAAGCTGGGCTCAGGGCCAGTGGAATGTAGGGAGGGAATGGGAAGAATGTGAACTACTGAGACACCAGGCAGAACAGCTAAGGGAGTGCTCACAACACCACTCTCCCACCTCCGCCAGTCAGCAGCAGTCACACTATACAGAGAAACCTGTGAATTTGGGAGAGGGAGAGCACAGTGATTGGAGGACTTTACCTTAAACCCAGTGCTGCCATGTCAGTAAAGATCTGGCATAATTCATCACCTGCTGACTAAAGAGCACCTGCACCCAGAATAAAAAACAATGATACCCAGATAATGCACCATGGGCATTTTGCTCTGAGAGGTGCTAACTTCAGGTGTGACCCAGCACATTTCCAGTGGTGGTAGCTACAGTGAAAGACTTCTTCTGTTTGAGAAAAGCAGGGGAGAAAGTAAAGAGAATTCTGTGTTGCACTTTTTATACCAGCTCAGCCACAGTAGGGTAGAGCACCAAGCAGAATCTTAGAGTTCTTGAGTCCAGGCCTAGTGACTAGGTCAGCACTTCTGCACTTGCCCTGGTCCAAAAGTTGAGTCCCGGGCATTGCAGAATTTATCATAAGCTAACTAAAGAGTCCTTGGGCTTTAAGTGAGAAATTGATGATAATTTGGCAGAATCCCCCCCGGCCCCACCATCCTATGGTCCGGTGGTGTTGGCAGTCATAGAAGAGGCTCCTCTGCCTACAGAAAGGGGAAGGAAGAGTAAAAATTACTTTGTCTTATAGCCTAAGTGCCAGGTTATCTACAGTAAAATAGAAGAGCAGGTAAATATTGAGGATTCTATACTTCAGTCTCTGGCTCCCAGATAGCATCTATGGACCCGTTCATGGCTAGGGCAACTTGCCATCCTGGAGGAAGAGACACAAACCTGGCTGGCTTTGCCACCTATTAATCATAGAGCCCTAGGTCTTTGAGCGAATTTATATGGTAGCCAAGGAGTGGTTACCGTGGGCCTTGGGTGAGACCAAGCTATGTGCCTGCTTCAGGTGTGAACCAGCACAGTCCCAGTGGTGATGGCCACAGGGGTGCTTATGTTACCCCAACCCCAGCACCAGATGCCTCAGCACAGAAAAAGAGACTGTTGGTTTGGGAGAAAGTAAGGTAAGAAAACAAGAGTCTCTATAAACCAAGAGAATTTTTCTTGATGTTAATCCAAGACCACCAAGGCAGTACTTCTATGTGTTTGCATAAACTACTGTGTTATTGGGTTTGGGGCCCAAGTCTCCCAAACCTGGAAAATTTTCCCAGAAATCTTGGGTACAAACAAGCCCAGGCTGTGAAGACTACAATAAAGGCTGAACTCTTCAATGCCCAGATATAGATGAACATCTACAAGTATCAGGACCATCTAGGAAAACATGACCTCACCAAACAAGCTAAATAAGGCACCAGGGACAAATCCTAGAAAAACAGAGATATGTGACCTTTCAGACAGGAAATCCAAAATAGCTGGTTGAGGTAATTTAAATAAATGCAATATAACACAGAGAAGGAATTCGACATTCTATCAGATAAATTTAACAATGAGATCACTCTATAAAAAGAATAAAGCAGAAATTCTGAAGTTAAAATGAAATTTGCATACCGAAGAATGTGCCAGAATTACTTAAAAGAATTGATCAAGAAGATAGATTAGAGCACTTGAAGTCAGAGTATTTGAAAATACAAAGTCAGAGGAGACAAAAAAGGAATAAAAAATAAAGCACGCCTGCAGAATCTTAAAAATGGCCTCAAAATAGCAAATCTAAGTTATTGGCCTTAAAGAGAAGGTAGAGAAAGAGATAAGAGTTAAACATTTATTTAAAGAAATGTTAAATAATATTAAATAATTCCCCAACATTTGATAGCAACATTCAAGTACAAGAAGGTTATAGAACACCAAGCAGATTTAACCCAAAGAAGACCACCTCAAGGCACTTAACTGAACTTCCAAAGGTTAAGGACACAAAATGATTCTAAAAGCAGCAAGAGAAGAGAAACAACATTCAGTGGAACTCCAATACATCTGACAGCAGACTTTTCAGTGGAAAATTTACAGGCTAAGAGAGTGGCATGACATATTCAAAGAGCCGAAGGAAAAAAAAAGACCTCTACTTTAGAATAATGCATCTGGCAAAAACATCCTTTAAACTTGAAGGAGAAATAAGAACTTTTCCAGACAAATGAAAACTTAGGGATTTCATTAACACCAGACCTGTCCTACAGGAAATGCTAAAGGGAGTTCTTAACCTGGAAAAAAAAAAAAAAAGGTGTTAGTGAGCAACAAGAAATAATGTGAAGGTAGAAAACTCACTAGTAATAGCACACGAAGAAAACATAGAATATTATAACACGGTAATCATGGTGTGCAAAAATCTCAAATAGAAAGAGTAAACAACAAGCCAATAAAAATTAATAGCTACAACATCTTTCCAAGACATAGACAGTAAAATAGGGAAGGAAGAGAAACAACAAAAAGTTTAAAGGAATGGCAATGAAGGCCGGGCGCGGTTGCTCACACCTGTAATCCCAGCACTTTGGGAGGCCGAGGCGGGTGGATCATGAGGTTGGGAGATCGAGACCATCCTGGCTAACATGGTGAAACCCTGTCTCTACTAAAAATACAAAAAATTAGCCAGGTGCAGTGGTGGGCACCTGTAGTCCCAGCTACTCGGGAGGCTGAGGCAGGAGAAAGGTGTGAACCCAGGAGGCGGAGCTTGCAGTGAGCCTAGATAGTGCCACCGCACTCCAGCTTGGGCAAAAGAGTGAGATTCTGTCTCAAAAAAAAAAAAAAAAAAAAAAAAAGAATGGCAATGAAGTTAAAGTGTAGAGTTTTTATTAGTTGTTTTGCTTATTTCTTTGTTTATGCAATCAGTGTTAAATTGTCCAGTTTTAAATGATGTGTTATATTATTTTCAAGCCTCATGGTAATTTCCTATCAAAAAGCGTACCACAGATATACAAAAAATAAAAAGCAAGAAATTAGATTATATTACAAGAGAAATCACCTTCACTAAAAGGAGGACAGAGAGAAAGGAAAGAAGGAAGAGAGGACAAAAATTAATCAGAAAACAAATAACAAAATGGCAGGAGTAAGTGCTTAGTTATCAATAATAACATTGAATGTAAATGAACTAAATACTCCAGTCAAAAGACAAAGAGTGGATGAATGGATAAACAAGACAATAGTCTGTGACCCACAAAAAACATACTCTGCCCATAAAGATACATTTAGACTGAAAATAAAAGGATTGGAAAATGTATTCCATGCCAACAGAAACCAAAAAAAGAGCAGAAATAACTATACTTATACCAGACAATAATAGATTTCAACAAAAGACTGTAGGAAGAGATGAAGAAAGTCATTATACAGTAATAAAGATATCAATTCATCAAGAGGATATAATTAGAAATATATATGCACCCAACAGTAAAGCACCTAGATAAATGAAGCAAATATTATAAGAGCTAAAGAAAAAGACCTTAATACAATAATGGCTGGACACTTCAACACCCCACTTTAGTCATTGGATAGATCATCCAGACAGAAAATCAACAAAGAAACATCAGACTTAAACTATACTATAGAACAAATGAACCTAATATTTCCAGAAAATTTTATCCAACAGCTACAGAATACACTTTCTTCTCCTCAGCACATGGGTTATTCTCAAGCATAGACCATATGTTAGGTAACAAAACAAGTCTATGAACATTCAAAAAATTAAAGTAATATCAAGCATTTTTCTCTGACCACAATGGAATAAAACTATAAATCAATAAATGAAAGGAATTTCAAAAACTGTAGAAACATGTTGACATTAAACAATACGCTCTTGAATGATCAGTATCTCAATAAAATGTTAAGAAGAAAATAGAAAAATTCCTTGAAACAAATGATAATGGAAACATAGCACAGCAAAATCTATGGAATACTGTAAAAGAGGTACCAGTATAAAAGAAAAATTTGTAACTGTAAGTGCCTACAAAAAAACAGAAAATCTTTAAATAAATAACAATACATCTTAATTAACTAGAAAGAAAGGCCAAACCAAACCCAAAAATAGAAGAAAAGGAATAATAAAGATCAGAGCAGAAATAAAGTTGAAATAAAGAAAACAATACAAAAAATTAAACAAAAAGTTGATTTTTTGAAAAGTCAAACAACTGACATTTAGACAAGCTAACTAAAAAGCAGACAAGATACAAATCAATAAAATCAGAGATGAAAAAAAAGAGACAAGAAATGTTTCAGAAAATGTCCCTCTCCTGACACATGGGAATTATGGGAGCTACAATTCAAGACAAGATTTGACTGGAGAAACAGCCAACCCATGTCACAGGTTTTGAAAAAAATTTATTCTAGCAGACCAGACGTAAGAGATGAGCCCCTCGACCATCCCAAGGAAGAATGGTTAACAGATGCAAGTTGTTTTTTGCATCAGGAAAACAGGAGGGCTAGATATGCTGTTATCAGTCAGCACAAGGTAGTCAAGGCACAAGCCTAGCTCGCCTCTACCTCAGTTCAAAAAGCTGAGTTAATTGAACTTACTAGAGCCCTGTAGTTTGGAAAGGATTGAAAAGTTAACATTTACACTGATTCCAAGTATGCTTTTTACGTGTTTCGTGCTTATGCTGCAACTGGGAATGGGTAGGGACTCCTGACTACTAAGCGGTTTTCCATACATCACTCAGATTTTGAGCTTGTTAGAATGCTGCCTTGCTGCCAAAAAAAGTGGCAATAATTAATTGCAGAGGACATCAAAAGAGAGGCTGATTGTGTAAAAGGAAATGCCCTTGCAGATGTGGCAGCCAAGGCCCCTCACTGAAAGGACCAATTAAACTCATGGGCATGCTGGTCAGCATACATAGAGCTGGGCCAGAATACTCTGAGGAAGAAGAAAAATGGGCCAGGGATTGAAATTTAGTCCAGGGCCCCTCTGGCTGGCTGACTGATGGTAATAAATTACTAATGCCAGGTACCAATTATAGGAAAATAAGCACTTTCATGATTCTTTTCGCCCTAGAAGGGATTCTTTGTTTCAGTTAATGTCTCATTTGTTTATGAGGATAAATCTTTTCAAGACACTAAAACAGGTGACTCAGCCCTGTGAGCTCTATGCCTGAAATAAAGGGCCCAGCAATTTTCTCTTCTCCAGTTAAACTTGTCCAACCTCGGGGAATCTATCCAGGTGAGGACTGGCAACTCTAATTTACTCAGATGCCTTTCTGTAGGAGATTCAAATATTTGCTAATGCTTAGTGATACCTTCACTGGTTAGATCAAGGCATTCCCCATTCTATCTGAAAAGTGTTTACCGGAAGAAATAATTCCTCAGTATGGGTCATCTAAGAGCTTGCAAAGTTACAATGGCCCGTCTTTCACATCAGGCGTATCCCAACACCTATTCTTAGCTTTAGGAATCCAATATCACCTTAAGTCTGCATGGGGACCGCAGTCCTCTGGAAAGGTGAAAGGGCTAATTATATTCTAAAGAAGACTCTAGCTAAATCAGAGGCCTATCTCTAACACTCATAGCTTACTGCGGGTTTGAGCTGCTCCAAAGGTAAACTTATAATTAAGTCCTGTTGAGTTAGCACATGGAAGGCCTTTCACAACGACAGATCTCCTAAGAGATGAAAGGACTCATCAATTACAAAAATAGGTCACCAATCTAGGACAGGTGCAAAGGCCCTCTGTGAATATGGAAACAAAAGCCTGCCTCTTTCACATGGGAGGAAAATTCAGTTTCAGCTCACCTAGGGATTTAGTTTTACTGAAGACATGGGAGGAAGTTTTCCAGCTGATCAGCTTTCCCCAACGTGGAAAGGACCAGAGCAAGGCCACCTGAACTCTCCAATAGACGATAAACTACAAGGGATTCACAGGCGGGTACCCCTGTGTGGAAGTAAAGCTGTTGCTTATTCTGGGAGCCCAATCCGAGGCTGGGGTAGGTAGGCGCGGGGCTAGTTAAGCCTTGGGGAAGCGCGGGCTAGGTCGTTGCGCGTCTGCTCCTCCTGGCGTTTTTCCTGCCGCCCTAGTCCTGTTTTGGCCATGAGGGAGCTCGTACTCAAGCAGACCGAGCAGTGCAGGAACTAGTTTGGCGCCAAGGTTGGCGGCCGGTGCTCTGAGGGCCCAGCGCAGGCCTGCTGGGTGGCCGGGAAGATATTCGCAGTGACGGGGCTGGCGCCTCTGCTTTGGGGACCCTGGGCTCCCTGCCGTGACACGGTGGAGCTGGGCCGCTGGTGAGGCTGCCAGAGAGGACCCCCAGGGACACAGCGGTCTGGGGGTTGCGGGAGGGGTGGAGGTGGGAGAGGGGCTAGGGTGCCTACAGCTCCGTGGCCTCCTTGGCTCACCCCTGGCCTGTCTGGCCCCTCTTGTCTCGCAGTTCTGGGAGGTGATCTCTGACGAACATGCCATTGACTCCACTGACAGCTACCACGGGGACAGCAACTTGTATCTGGAGCACATCAACGTGTACTACAACGAGGCCAGCGGTGAGACCCCAGTCATTCCCCAACCGCCCTCCTGAGAATGGCGGCCCTCCCCTCGCTGATGCCCGCCCATCCCCCTCATGTGGCAGGTAGGTAGCCCGCGCTGTGCTCATGGATCTGGAGCCGGGCATCATGGACTCTGTGTACTCCAGGCCCTTCGGGTGGATCTTCAGGCTGGACAACTCCATCTTCGGTGAGCTGCAGGTCAAGACTGGGGTGCAGCTCCTTAGGGCAGCTCAAAGTCAAGGAGTGCCCCAAGGTCATCGCTGTGGGAACTGTGGAGTCAAGGATCCTGAACACCCTTCTATCCTGAGTCAGGAAATCTCCCTCTCCTAAATGGGCTTTGGGAGGAAGGCTCAGCTGTTTCCTCAAGGTGAGGAGCTGCTGATGTAATCTCCCTGCAGGGAGCTGAGCTGGGACCATGGCTGCTGCCTTCCCTGGTAATGAGCAAGGAGGCACCTGCAGCATGGTCTGATGTTAGGCTGTCTCAGGTTTGGCTCTTGACTGAATTTATAACAGGTGACGCTGCTGTCCTGTAACTTTGGGGGAGGGGGTTTTATTTGCTCCACCTGCAGGGTGAATGATACTTTCACCTTACATGTGACACTTGGCCCTTTTTGCATTGTGGTGACCAGTGATTACCGTATACCTGGCCATTGAGTGGCTGTACTTTCTTTCAGGTCAGTGTGAAGCTAGGAACAACTGGGCCAGGGGGCGCTACACAGAAGGCGCAGAGCTGATGGAGTGGGTAGTGGACGTTGTGAGGAAAGAGGCTGAGAGCCGTGACTGACTGCAGGGTTCCAGCTGACTCACTCCCTGGGTGGGGGGACTGGGTCTGGGATGGGTACCCTTCTCATCAGTAAGATCTAGGAAGAATACCCAGATAGGATCATAAACGCATCCAGTGTCCTGTCCTCACCCAAAGTGTCAGATGCCATGGTGGAGCCCTACAATGCCACCCTCTCAGTCCACCAGCTTGTAGAAAGTGCAGATGAGACCTTTTGCATTGATAATGAAGCTCTCTATAACATGTGCCCCAGAAATCTAAAGCTGCCCACACCCACCTATGGTGACCTGAATCACCTGATGTCTGCTGCCATGAGTGGGGCCACCATGTGCCTGAGCTTCCCAGGCCAACTGAATGCTGACCTGTGGAATCTGCCTGTGAACATGGTCCTGTTTCCCTGGCTGCACTTCATGCCTGGCTTTGCCTCACTCACCAGCCAGGGCAGCCAGCAGTACTGAGCCCTGACCCACCCAGCAGATGCTTGATGCTAAGAATATGATGGCTGCCTGTGACCCCCTATCATGGCAGCTACCTAACGGTGACTGCCATTTTCAGAAGTTGCATGTCCATGAGGGAGGTGGAAGAGCAAATGTTCAATATTCAACACAAGAATAGCAGCTACTTTACTGACTGGCTCCCCCACAATGTAAAAACAGCCATCTGTGACATCCCACCCCAGGGGCTAAAAATGTCAGCCACCTTCAGCAGCAACAACATGGCCACCCAGGAACTCTTCAAGCATGTCTCAGATCAATTCACAGCTATGTTCAGGCACAAGGATTTCCCGCACTGGTACACGGGTGAGGGCATGGATGAGATGGAGTTCACTGAGGTCGAAAGCAACATGATCTGGTTTGAGTACCAGCAGTGCCAGAATGCCTTGGCCAAGGAGTTTGAGGAGTGTGCTGAGGAGGAGGTGGCCTAGAGCCTTTCTTTTCTGGGTAAAGGGGGGAAGCAGTGTGGATTCTTTAGTGTGTCCTGATAGCCATGTGTCACTACGCACTTTTTCTTTGTGTCTTCACATCTCCTTTTGCATTTTAGACCATTTTTATAGGAAGTGATTTTACCTAGTAAAGCATTCACATAGTATCTGGTTTCACTTCCAACTTCATTCTATACCCTCTCGGTGTACTGCTGCCAGATGGGCATAGTGGTTCTGCAGAGCTGCAGCTGTCTTGGGCTTATCACATGCCCAGGAACAAGCATTCCAGTGGCTCCTGGAGGGGTCGACATGGGCCATGGACATGGAAGGAAGGTTTCACACAAACTTGGGGCTGCCCTGGGTCTTGGGCAGCTAATTGGTGAGAAACCTGTTCCTGAAGGTTAAACCTTGGCTTATCCCATGTACCGAACTTCCAGGGGGACCAGCTGGCCCTCTGTTTCTGGAAATGTAAAAGTGGTTAGTGACCCCAGTGGACAACGTCCCCAACATCCCACCTCAGGGTATGAATGTGGTCAGACAGCTGGCCTTGAACCAGCAATGAAGGGTGGGCAAGTAGGGCCCCAGTCACCCCCTCACCGTGGTGGCCTGGGTGTGTCTATGTGACCTCATTCTCTTCATGAGGTGGGCATGGGGTATCTGGCAGGCACTAGTGGGCAGGAATCAAGCCCACTATATAGTCACAGGCAGTGAACCCCATGTAGAAGGGGATTAGGCCCTGGGAGTAGTAGATGGCAGTTGCTGGGCCTGTGTTCTCAGGGCAGTCTCTCTCCAAAGGCACAGATGGGGTTTCTAAACAGGACCTGGGGAGACAGGCGGATGCTCACGAGTGCTGCTTTCCTCAACTGGCAACCAGTGAGGAGGAGGTCTGACCCGCCCCAATCTGGAGGGCTGGCGTACTCTCTCTGGAAAGGTGGCTAATGTGCACTGTCTCCTGTCTCCCTGTCCTCCACTCCAAAACTTCAGGGCAAAAATAATCCAAGATTGTCAGGATGAGACTGGTGTGGGTGGCACCTTTGGGGATAGGCCCTTTAGCCTGGCAGAGTTTCCTTTCCAGGCTTCTCAGGGAGCCTGACTTCAAGGCCTGCTTCAGGGAAGCTGTCCAGTTGGAGATGTGTATGTGAGCTGGGTGCTGGGCAGCATGCCAGGACAGTGCTCTTCTATTTGGCTCTTGTAGAACTCGTCCACGGCCTGTCTGATGACCTCTCCCCCCATATCACACAGATAGACAAGATGAAGCCAGCATAGCCTTGGGGGTGGGCAGATGTATGGGTTCCACTCTAGGTTCCCTAGGCACACCCCCCTGCCTCAGATGTGTCAGGGGAAACAGATGGGGCTGTTTCCTTTTTCTTATCTGAATGTTTGCAATGGCCTATGGGGGTCAAATGAGAACAGGCAGGCAGAAAAATGCCTCATCTTGAAAGAAGGGGGTCCTGGAAGCAGCAGGGAGGTGGGAGAGGTACCCATACTCCCCCAACCTGTTCTCAGAGCAGGAAAAGGAACCTCTGTGACAGCCCTCCTCCATGGCTCTCACCCTCCGAAGGGTGTCCTTGCCCAGCCCAGCCCAGCCCAGGCATGCACCCACCTAAGATGGCCTTGCATGGATCTAGTTGGGAAGGTTCAACTGCAGTAACCACTGGAACCTTCCCACACTTAGTGTCTCTACTCTCACACATGGGGTCAGATGCTCCTCCCTCCTGTACTGATACAGCGGGAGTGGCAAAGGGGGCAACCACTGCTGCAGTTGCCACCTGGGTCTGAGTGGGTATCAGGCTTGGTACCCACATATTTCCCAATTCCTGGGTTCCATCTAGGGGCTTCATGGACAGAAGTGGTGCTTTTCCTGGCCTCTTTTTCGTACACCAGCTACAAGATTGGGTTTCCAAAGTTTCTGGAGTCCCCTTCCAGCCTGGCAAATATGGCGGGTAGTGGGGGAAGGACATTAAGCCTACAGGCAGTGGAACTTGTCTGAGTATGTTCTCTACCCCTGGCGGCCCCTGGTTGTTTACCTCTATGGGTGAGCGTTGGCTTAGAATCTCAACATTATTGTAGGGCTTCAGAACTGTACAGACAGGGGCCCAGGAGGAAGGAGAGGCTGGGACTAGCAGCTTACCAGTGTAGTGTTGTAGGACTCAGTGTAGCTTACCAGTGTAGGGGGTTGCAGGACTCAGTTTGGCCTCAGCAGGGAATTCAGGGAAGCTTGGATTTGCTGAAGCTCTAGATAAACTTGGGCTTGGATATGGGAACAACATGGAGCAGGGGCCTGTCTGCACACTGGAGTCTTTGAGTACTTGCACTCTGGTGCATCCATAGATTTTCCCCACCTGGAGAGCAGCTGTGGCTAGAAGCTGGGATAGCTGTGGACAGAAGAGCAGGAGGAGGCAGGATGAGTCTACAGGGCAGCCCCAGCAGCCAGGCAGGGCCTCTGCAAGTGAGATGCAGATCCAGCCTGTTGGTCACTTAGCAGCTGTTTGGCCGGCTGCAGGTCACCTGACATTTGCTCACCAGTAGATGCGGGCTGTGGTAGCATTTACCTTCTGGGACTCCTGCAGCTGGAAGGGGCAGCACACACCACGTGCTGAGAATGCACCTGATTCAGGCAAGCTACTCCTACAGCACCACATCAGATTAACATCCAACGTGTACAGGACATCATCAAATCTCCCCACTCCTCATTCCAGCTGTAAGAAAATGTAGCCTCTGCCCTAGGGGAGCAAACACAGGCATATCAATGCAGTGGGTACGTGGCCCAGGTGGGGGAAAGGCACTCGGAAACATTCTGGTTTCACCAGGAATCTGTGGGGTGGGTTTGGCCTGGATCCCTGTACCTCAGAAGCCCAGTAGTCCCCTGCATGGGACCACGACTAGGAGGTGGGTGGGAGGGCTGAGCTATGAGGGAAGCCATTATTTGGCCTCATAGGAAGTGGTGCAGATAGTTGTTGCTGGTTCAGTTTTGCGGGGCCTGTGTGATCACCCAAGGAGTGCAAATTGACTTTAAAAAAAAAATTGCCAAAATATATTGACGCAATCTCATCAGTTGAAAAGCTGAGTAATACTGACAGTCAGCTTCACCTGACCCTTTCTCAGAAGTAACTGGTGTTCAGAGATTGGTTTCGTTCCTTCCCAGCCTTTCCCTTTTGCATGTAGCTGTGTGCATGTGCTTAGGTGTGCACACGTACACATTCCCTGGAGAGTTTACTTGTATTGTTTTATTTGGGGGATAATTGGCGAGGCAGCCTGGCATTTGGTTATCTTGTCTTTTAAATATGGAGTCCTCCATGGAGTAGGCATCGCATACATACTAGCTGGCCTCCGCCAGCCGTTTGGCTGCCCCAGTTTCTGCTCTTCCCAGACATGCTGACCACCCGGTGTGACATTCAGTGGTCTTGCTCACAGCTAGTATGATTGTGTCCGGAATTGGTGGGTTCTTGGTCTCGCTGACTTCAAGAATGAAGCTGCAGACCCTCACAGTGAGTGTTACAATTCTTAAAGATGGTGCCTCCGGAGTTTGTTCCTTCTGGTGGGTTTGTGGTTTCAGCAGTGAAGCTTCTGACCTTCGCAGTGAGTGTTACATCTCATAAAGGCAGCATGGACCCAAAGAGTGAGCACCAGCAAGACTTATTGCAAAGAGCAAAAGAACAAAGCTCTCAACATATGGAAGCTGACCCCAGTAGGTTGCAGTTGCTGGCTCTGGCAGCCTTTTATTCCCTTATCTGGCCCCACCCACAGCCTGCTGATTGGTCCATTTTACAGAGAGCTGATTGGTCCGTTTTGACAGGGTGCTGATTGGTGCCTTTAGCTAGGCAGGAAAGTTCTCCAAGTCCCCACCTGGTTAGCTAGACACAGAGTGCTGATTGGTGCATTTACAGATCTTTAGCTAGACACAGAGTGCTGATTAGTACATTTACAATCCTTTAGCTAGACAGAAAAGTTCTCCAAGTCCCCGCCAGTCCCAGAAACTCAGCCGGTTTCACCTCTCACTGCACTCCCGGCAGGACTCTGTGGCACCCAGCCCGGGCACTCTGGCAGCCCAGAGGGAACTCATCCCCCCACCAAACCCAGCAGGCGCCGGCCGACCACCCCGAGTGGAATGCAGGGCCGCAGAGCCCGCACCCACCCGGAACCCCCGCCGGCCCAAGAGGGCCGCGCAGCAGCCCGGGTTCCCGCGCGCGTCTCTCGCTCTACACCTCCCAGCTAGCAGAGGCAGCCGGCTCCGACCTCGGCCAGCCCCAGAGAGGGGCCCTTACAGCGCAGCCACAGGCTGAAGGGTTCCTCAGGTGTGGCCAGAGCGGACGCCTAGGCTGAGGAGGCCCCGAGAGCGAGTGAGGACGGCTGGCATTGTCACCTCTAGTGATGAGACGAGTGGATCAGTTACCTTATAAAATTGAAAAAGCACACAATGTGCAGAGAAAGGGTAAACAATCATGATTGTATTGCTCTGCTAAAGTCGTCATTACGTGACGGAGATGACGAAGAAAAAATTTTTTTACCCAACATTTGGGCCCTGAGAAAGGGAATTTATTTTTTACTTTATATTTATAACAGAGTTAGAAGAAATACAACAGGCTTTCGTTTCCATTATCCTCAAATCCGACTTCATTCCCTCTAGTTTACCTACCTCAGAGGGAAAGAGGAGCTCACCTGGTTAATGAGAGCCTGAAATTATTTAAGCCAGGTCACTGTGTAAAGGTCATACTGATTCTGTCGTCTTGTGCGTCACTTGCTCAGCGCAGACATTTCATAACTCCCTGTGTACAGGTAGCTGTGTTACCCTCCTAGCTTGCTTTCTTGGTTTGATGCATTCCTAAGAGCATGTGAGAGCACTCAAAGTCTAGGCTAATGGGAGGACTGTTCTACCCACCCCATCTCATCTCTCCAGGTCAGCCTGCATGCATGCTTCCTCCATTAGGTTCCAGAGTAGGGGATGGGAGGTCTCATATTGACCTCAAGTTTATGCGGCTTTTTCCAGCTCTGCTTTCCCAGACAGTCCCTTCTGAGGGGACTGTAAGGTGCAATGGAGATTTGTGAAGTCAATAGCTACTTTTCTTGTGTGGGTGTTTTATAAATTAGAGTCCTGGAGGGGGATAAATGTTAGAGGTACTTCAAACCCCTAACGTAGAAACATCTAAGCCTGGCCCTTTTTTGTTGGTAAAATATACATAACATAAAATTTACCACTTTAACCATGTTTAAATGTACAGTTCAGTGGCATCCAGTATACTCACAGTGTTGTGCAACCATCTTTAACCACATCTACAACTTTTTTTTTTTTATCATCCTAAACTGAAACACCATACCCATTAAGAAGTCATTGAATAGAAGACTGATGCATTTAACTCCATAAAAATTAAAATTTTCTATGAGAGAAAAATGCCTCAAAGTCAAAAGTCAACAGACTGGGGAAATAGATCTGCAACATACATGACAGATAAAAAGCTAATTTGGGTTATATATATATATATATATAGCTATATATATATATATATATATATAGCTATCATAAATTATTAAACAAAAAACCAGCAGCCGAATTGAAAAATGGACAAAGGATGTAAAGAGACAGTTCAAAGAAAAATGTAGTTTTTAAAATATTTGCTTTTTTTTTTTTACTTTGGTAAAATATGTGTAACAGAAAATTTACTATTTTAACCACTTTGAGGTGTACAATTCAGTGGCATTAAGCACAAATACATTGTTGTGCAACCATCGCCACTATCCATTTCTGAACCTATTTTATCATCCCAAAGTGAAACTCCGTATCCATGAAACAATAGCTCCCCATTTCCCTTCTCCCCACCCCCTGGCAATCACCAACGTACTTTCTGTGTCTATGAGTTTAACTGCTTTAGGTGGATCATAAAAGTGGAAGCATACAGTATTTGCTTTTTTGTGTGTCTGGCTTATTGTACTTAGCATAATCTTTTCAAGATTTATCTATGTTGTAGCATGTGTTAGAATTTCTTTTCTTTTTAAGGCTGAATAATATATCATTGAGTGTATTGACCATATTTGCTTATCCATTCATCGGTAGATGGACATTTGGGCTTTGTCCACCTTTGGCTATTGTAAATGCTGCTATAAACATGGGTGTGCAAATATCTATGCAAATTCCCACTTTCACTTCTTTTGGGTATATACCCAGAAGTGGAATTACTGGGTCACATGGTGATTACTGTTTTCCATTGTGGCTGTCCCATTTTACTTTCCCACCAGCAGTGTGCAAAAGTTCTGACTTCTCCACATTCAGCATTTGTTGTTTCTGGGTTTTTGTTGTTTTGGGTTGTTGTTGTTTTATTTTTGATGGTAGCTGTACTTATATGTGTCAGTTGGTATTGCATTGTGATTTTGATTTGCATTTTTATCATGATTAGTGATGCTGAGCACCTTATGCTGTGCTTACTGGTCATTTGTATATCTTCTTTAAAGAAATGTGTATTTTAAAACCTTTGCTCTTGTTTAAATTTGATTATTTTGTTGCTGTTGCTGAGGTCTTTATATAGCCTGGATATTAATTACTTATCACGTATATAATGTGTGGATATTTTCTCCCCCTGTGTGAATTGCATTTTCAATCTGTTGATTGTATCCTCAGATACATAAAAGTTTTTAACTTTGTTGAAGTTCTTTTTATGTATTTTTGTTGTTGTTGTTGTCTGTGTTTTCACTGTCATATCCAAGGAATTATTGCAGATTCTATATTATGAAACTTTTTCCCTATGTTTTCTTGGAAGGGTTTTACAGTTTTAGCTCTTACAATTAGATGTTTGGCCCATTTTGAAATTAGGTTTTTATATGATATAAAGTAAGGGTCCAATTTCGTTCTTTCTGTGTAAATATCCATTTTTTTCTAACACCATTAAAACTACTGTTTTTTTCTTATTGAATAGTTTTGGCTGCCTTCTTGAAAATCATGACCATGTTTTTTGGTTATTTATTTCTATTGTATTGGTCTTTATGTCTGTCTCTATGCTGGTACAACGTTGCTTTTGGTACTGATGCATTGCAGTAAATTTGAAACCAGGAGGTGTTAGTCCTATAAAATCGTTCATTTTTAAGATTAATTTGGCAACTTGTAGTTTTCTGAGATTTCATCTGAATTTTAGAATAGGTTTTTCTATTTTTGCAAATATTGGGATTTTTATAGAAATTTTATTGAATGCACAGATGACTATAGTTAAAAATGGCATCTTGACAATGTTTTGTCTTCCAATCCATAAACACACGTCTTTTCATTTGTTTGTGTCATCTTTAATATCTTTCTGCAATGTTTATAGTTTTTGCTGTGCAGGGTTTTCATTTCGTTGGTTAAGTTGGTTTCTAAGTATTTTATTCTTTTGATGCATCACAAATGATACTGTTGTCTTGATTTCTTCTTCAGATAGTTTATTGTTAGTTATTGTAGAGATACAATTGATTTTTGTGTATTGACTTAGTATCCTGTAGCTTTGCTAAATTTTATTCCATCTGACAGTTGATATCACAGAAACTATAAGATTTTTAATATATAAGATTATGTCATCTGCAAACAGGTAATTTTACTTTTTTAAAAAATTGGAATATCTTTTATTCTTTTACTTGTCTTTTTGCTCTAACTAATTAGAACCTCCAGTACTATGTCAAAAAGAAGTGATAAAAGCAGGCATCCTTGTTTTTGCTCTTAGGGTAAAAGCTTCCAGTCTTTCACTGTAATGTTAGCTGTTTTTTTTAAATATAATATGCTTCTTTGATTAATATGATCACATGAGGTTTTTTCTTCTTTATGTTAATGTGGTATTACACTGATTTTCATGTGTTAGAGCATATTTTTATTTCGGGAGTCAATTATACTCACTCATAGTGTATAATCCTTTTAATGCACTGCTAAATTTGAATTTCTGGCATTTTGTGGAGGATTATGTTTGTAGTTTTCTTGTGATGTCTTTGACTTGGTGTCAGGGTAATCCTGGCCTCACAAAATAAGTTAGAAAATGGTTACCTCCCCTTCAACGCTTTGAAAGAGTTTGAGAAAAACTGGGTGTTAATTCTGCTTTAAATGTTGGGTAGAATTCAACAATGAAGCCGTGTAGTCCAGGGCTTTTTGTTGTTGTTGTAGCTGGATTGTTGATTACTGATGCAATCTTCTTGGTGAATCTCCTTGATGTATAGGTTTATTTGACTTTTATGATTCATTCTTAGTAGTTTTTTTGTTTCTAGGAATTTGTTCATTTTATTTAGGTTATTCAATTTTTTGGTGTACAAGTCTTTATGATACCCTCTTATATCCTTTTATTACTCTGTAACTTTGGTAGTAATGTACTCATTTTATTTTGGAGTTTATTAATTTGAGTATTCTCCTTTTTTCTTAGTCCATGTTGTTAAAGGTTTGTCAGTTTTGTTGATCTTTTTCAGAGAACAAACTTGGTTGTGTTCATTTTTGATATTGTTTTTCTATTCTCTATTTCACTTATTTCCACTGCTAGCTATCATTATCATTTTTTTGTCTTTTGCTAGCTATTAATTGTTCTCTCTTGTTTCCTCTGTTTCTAGTTCCTTAGGTGTATAGTTGTTGTTGATTTGATACCTTATTTTATATAATCATTTATAGCTATAAATTTTTCTCTTATGGTACTGCTTTTGATGTATTTATTAACTTTTGGTACTTTATATTTTTTATTTGTCTTTAGATGTTTTCTATTTTCTCTTGTGATTTCTTCTTTTATTCATCCTTGAGTGTTTAATACCTGTATTTTTAGACAAAATGTGTAAACCGCAGAATATACTTGATTTGTTACAATTTTATTTAAGTTTTTATTTTAGAATTAAATGTGTATATCAACATTTGTTATGTTCTCATAAACTTTGTAATACATAAGGATTCCTGGTCCACATTCATAAGCCTCTACATGAATATTATTTTGAAGTATTTAACCTTCTGTTTTAATATTCCAAATGTCTAAATGAAATTGAGCTTTGGGTTTCTGATATAAAATTGTGGCAGGTGACTGAAAAATGCTTAAAAATTAGCCAAAACTTAAAATTAAGTTAAAGTTTATCTTCAAGATTCAACATGATTGAGTTGCTCTGTATGGCAGGTAATAAAAGATAAAGTCTTTCATGGTATAAAAGCAAACCAGAGAATGTTTTTTTCTCCTCAGTTGACATCTAAATTAAAAGCTGTAAAAATGTTTATGGCCTTATGCACTTTTTATTTTAGAATTCCAGCTTTTTCTAGTTAAAATTTTTCTAAACAGATTCCTGTGTATTTGAAAGTCAAATAATTTTGTAGATGAAGTGCTTAAGCAGTTTTTAAGAAGCTAATGCTGTTGTGCTTATTCTTGCTTTAAACAGTTTATTTAATACAACTACATTTTAAGAGTCTGATTTAATGTTAAGTCCCTCTAAACTTTGGTTAAGAAGCAGAAAGCATGACATGAGATTCTTGACATATGCTTTCAATAAATCTCTTTAAAAAATGTTAAAGGTAGAACTATTTAATTTTACACAAAATTGAATCTTTACATATTAGCATAATTTGAAAAATTATGTCTCACAGCTTTTAAAATGCCCAAGTATGATACGCATTTTTCCTTAGTAATGTGAGGATAATAATTGTGGTTACCTTGGGCTAATTGTATGCCACATGACATGCTAAATTCTTTATGTGTATTTATCTTCTAATAAGTTTGGCAGTTTTATTGTCTTCATTTTTATACCATTACTCTTGAATCATTATATAGTCTTATTATTTTTTCTGTTCTTGATTCTTTACATATGTTAGTATTTGTTCATGTGCTTTTATTTCTAATAATGCAATAAACATTTAGAAATTAGAAATTAGAAAACTGAGATTTACAAGTGGAATAAACTGTGCATGGGACACCCAGCTATAAGATGTGGAATCAAGATTAAAACTGGCATCTGCCTGATTATGAAACCTGTGATGGTAACTACTGTTATTGCAGAAAAACTTCCTTGATTGTTCTATATGAATTAACCTGTATCTTTTTTCTCACTCTTCTTTGTGTTCTTAGTACTCATTACTACTTGACGTGTGTGTAGATTTTTCTTCATAGGGATGAGTTCTTGCTTCAATAATTATGCATGTATATCTTTAATTTGCTGTCTGTCTCTCTTGCTCTTTCATTCACTGCTCTCCTAAAATAATTGCACACATTTGTATGTGGTTTGTAGGTACTGGTTGATACTTAACTGAATGAATGTAATTAGTGTATTCTGTACACCATCAGTGCATATATTATTAAAGATGTGATCTTCTGTTTTCCTCGCTTTATGTTGTTATTCCTATATTGCAACAGTCCCCAATCTTTTTGTCACCAGGGACTGGTTTCATGGAAAACAAGTTTTCCATGGACTGAGCAGAGGCATGGTTTCAGGATGATTCAAGTACATTACATATATTGCATATTTTATTTCTATTATTATTGAATTGTAATATATAATGAAATAATTATACAACTCACTACAATGTAGAGTGGGAGTCCTGAGCTTGTTTTCCTGCAACTAGACAGTTCCATCAGGGGGTGATGGGAGACAGTGACACCCAAAATGTGGTGCTTATGTCCAGTCTACTCCATAATCTTGTTTTGGTTGCTGTCATTGAAAAATTCTCTGCTTCACAAAGACAGGATATTGGAAATGGAAGCAGGCATTTCAGTGATACTATTGACAAAGAAATGTCAGTGTTCCTGTGAAGAACAGCAATGGCTTCCCTACTCTTAAATTTTACATAAAATTTGCTATTATTGGTTCTTCTCTGTTTTTTTTTTTTTTTCTGTTATCGCTCCTCTCTTCTCCTTCCTCTTAATTGGTACATATAATCCTGTGCTTTCATTTCTAAACTTTTTAATGCTTTTCAATTCCTGCAGGTCTTTACTGAATACCACCATAATCATTTAACTTCAATTCTATTTCAATAGCTAAGCTGCCCATCTGGTATTTCCATTGGTTATTATACATAGCACAAACTTGATAAGCCTGAAATTCAGTGCTATAGAAAATTTTCTTGTGATGATTTAAAAATATGTTCAAAAATGGTTTGAAACTCTTCAAAGTATGAAGGATCTTCAAAAAGTTTATGGGAAATGCATATCATAAAGAGACTATGCATAGGTTTCAGAAATATGTTACACCTAAATAAACATGTACTACCTTGTTATAACATGTCTGAACAGGATCTAATTTGAAAAATTACAATAGGAAAACTAAGATACAAATTTGAAAAGAGGTGCTATTAGAGCAACATGAACTCTGCTAAAATTAAAGCAAGAATAAACATCAAACTTATGACAGTGGTGAAAGAATAGTAAAATCACTGATTCTTTATGACAAGTTTATGAGGCCAATGCCCCCCAACATTCACAAGTTTACAAATAAATAACTCATTTTAAGAAGGGATGACAAGATGTTGAAGATAAAGCCTGCAGTGGCAGACAATTCACATTAATTCACCAGAAAAAAATTAATCTTTTTCATGCCCTGCTTTAGGAATGACAATAGCATACACAACCGCCAATACCATAGCCATCTCAATTGGTTAAATTTACATAATTTTGAAAAACTTCTCACGATACAAAAATTATTGTTCCCAAATCGGCTGCAGACGAGACTAGAGCTTTCAACTGAAGTTTTACATAAGTGGAATCAAGATCCTGAAGCATTTCTTCAAATAATTGTAAAAGCAGGTAAAACACAGCTGTTCTAGTGAAATCCTCAAAACAAAACACAATCAAAGCAAGAGGTGAAAGTGGTCCAGTCACAGCACAAGGTGACTGGTCTAGAACAAAGCTCATAGCAACAGTGTCCTAAGATGCTCAAGGCATTTTGCTTATTGACTTTCTAGAGGGCCAAAAACAAAAAAAAAACCCCAATAACACGTGTTATTATGAATATTTTGAGAAAGTTAGCCAAACCTTTAGAAGAGAAACTTCTGAGAAATTTCACCAGAGAATTATTCTCCACCACAACAATGTTCCTCTTCATTACTCTCACCAAAAAGAGACAATTTTGCCAGAGTTTCAGTGGAAATTTATTAGGCATCCCCCCTTTAGCCATGATTTGGCTCCCTCTAACTTCTTTTTCTTTTCTGATATTAAAAAACTTTAAAGGACACCCATTTTTCTTTAGTTAATAATGTAAAAAACTGTCTCGACATGGTTAAATTTCCAGGACCTTAGTTTTTGTAGGGAGAGACTAAAGGCTGGTATTATTGCTTGTAAAAGTCTCTTGAACTTGATAAAGCTTATGTTGAAAAATAAAGTTTGTATATTTTATTTTTGTGTTTTACTTTCATTTTTTTCACACACTATTGAAGTCCTTTCATAAGCCTGAATTCTCTTCTTCTTGAAGGTATCTCAAGCTTAAGAATCCTTTCTGGTGAATAGAATTTGACAGAAGTGACTATGTGTGACTTCTGAGTCTAGGTCATAAAATATTTTGCCACTTATGCTTTGCTTTTTCCCAAGCCACTCACTCTGGAAGAAACCAGCAACTATTTGGTGAGAAGAGTCAAGCAGCCCTACAAAAATATCCATGTGGAGAGAACCTGAGGCCTTCAATTACGCATCTCACAGACTAGTGGGCCGTGAACGTGAGCAAACTTAAAAGTGAATCTTCTAGTTTTAGTCAAACCTTTGAATGACAGCCCCAGTTGAAATCTGACTGTAACCACATGAGATATCCTGAGGCACAACCACTATGATAAATTGTCCTTCAATTCCACATTTACAGAAACTCAATCAGGTAATAAATATTGCAATTTTATGCCACAAAATTTTGAGGTTATATGTTATGAAACAATAGATAGCAATTTCGCTCTTTCAAAATCCATTTTATTTTTTGTACAATCATGCATTTTTAATAATGGGGATATATCTAGAGAAATGCACCATTGTGTAATGTCATTGTTGCGTGAACATCATAGAATGTACTTACACAAACCTAGGTGGTATAGCCTATCACACACCTAGACTGTATGGTATGGCCTATTGCTCCTAAACTACAAACCTGTACAGCATGTTACTATGCTAAATAGTGTAGGCAAGTGTAACACAATGGTCAGCATTTGTGTATACAAACACAGAAAAGGTACATTAAGAATATAGTATAAAAGATTAAAAAATTGTACACTTGAATAGGGCATTTACCTCAGGTGGTCTGCTAGTTTTCATGGTTACATGAAGATTCCACTGAGATATATTCTGCACCAGCCGCTGCCATAGGTGACAGTCTTGACTATGTGCACCACCCATGAAAGGTCCCATTAACCTTGCCTTTCCTGACTTGTCAAGTGCATGATGATGTGATAAGCCAGCACGAGGGCTGAACAGTGTTCTCTTTTTATTGAGTTCTGCAGCTATTTATCCTGAGTTTGGTACCTAGATTTTGTAGACCTGATTTCTTTGACATTCTTGGTGGAATTAGACCCCATTTCTTTGACATTCTTGGTAGAATCAGGCCATCTTCATCCCATTGTGCTATGTGTTATGATGTCTAAAGTTATTTTTTTTTGTTCTTTTTTTTTATTTTTATACTTTAAGTTCTAGGGTACATGTGCACAACGTGCAGGTTTGTTACATATGTATACATGTGCCATGGTGGTATGCTGCACCCATTAACTTGTCATTTACATTAGGTATATCTCCCAATGCTATACCTCCGCCCTCCCCCCTCCCCACAATAGGCCCTGATGTGTGATATTCCTCTTCCTGTGTCCAAGTGATCTCATTATTCAATTCCCACCTATGAGTTACAACATGCAGTGTTTGGTTTTCTGTTCTTGTGATAGTTTGCTGACAATGATGGTTTCCAGCTGCATCCATGTCCCTGCAAAGGACAAGAACTCATCCTTTTATATGGCTGCATAGTATTCCATGGTGCATATGTGCCACATTTTCTTTTCTTTTTCTTTTTTTTTAAATTATTATTATACTTTCAGTTCTAGGGTACATGTGAATAACGTGCAGGTGTGTTACATATGTATACTTGTGTCATGTTGGTGTGCTGCACCCATCAACTCGTCAGCACCCATCAACTTGTCATTTACATCAGGTATAACTCCCAATACAATCCCTCCCCCCTCCCCCCTCCCCATGATAGGCCCCAGTGTGTGATGTTCCCTTCCCAAGTCCAAGTGATCTCATTGTTCAGTTCCCACCTATGAGTGAGAACATGCGGTGTTTGGTTTTCTGTTCTTGCGATAGTTTGCTGAGAATGATGGTTTCCAGCTGCATCCATGTCCCTACAAAGGACACAAACTCATCCTTTTTTATGGCTGCATAGTATTCCATGCTGTGTATGTGCCACATTTTCTTAATCCAGTCTGTCACTGGTGGACATTTGGGTTGATTCCAAGTCTTTGCTATTGTGAATAGTGCAACAATAAACATACATGTGCATGTGTCTTTATAGCAGCATGATTTGTAATCCTTTGGGTATATACCCAGTAATGGGATGGCTGGGTCATATGGTACATCTAGTTCTAGATCCTTGAGGAATCGTCATACTGTTTTCCATAATGGTTGAACTAGTTTACAATCCCACCAACAGTGTAAAAGTGTTCCTATTTCTCCACATCCTCTCCAGCACCTGTTGTTTCCTGACTTTTGAATGATTGCCATTCTAACTGGTGTGAGATGGTATCTCATTGTGGTTTTGATTTGCATTTCTCTGATGACCAGTGATGAGCATTTTTTTATGTGTCTGTTGGCTGTATGAATGTCTTCTTTTGAGAAATGTCCGTTCATATCCTTTGCCCACTTTTGGATGAGGTTGTTTGTTTTTTTCTTGTAAATTTGTTTGAGTTCTTTGTAGGTTCTGGATATTAGCCCTTTGTCCGATGAGTAGGTGGAAAAAATTTTCTCCCATTCTGTAGGTTGCCTGTTCACTCTGATGGTAGTTTCTTTTGCTGTGCAGAAGCTCTTTAGTTTACATAGATCTCATTTGTCAATTTTGGCTTTTGCTGCCGTTGCTTTTGGTGTTTTAGACATGAAGTCTTTGCCCATGCCTATGTCCTGAATGGTACTACCTAGGTTTTCTTCTAGGGTTTTTATGGTATTAGGTCTAACATTTAAGTCTCTAATCCATCTTGAATTAATTTTCGTATAAGGAGTAAGGAAAGGATCCAGTTTCAGCTTTCTACTTATGGCTAGCCAATTTTCCCAGCACCATTTATTAAATAGGGAATCCTTTCCCCATTTCTTGTTTCTCTCAGGTTTGTCAAAGATCAGATGGCTGTAGATGTGTGGTATTATTTCTGAGGACTCTGTTCTGTTCCATTGGTCTATATCTCTGTTTTGGTACCAGTACCATGCTGTTTTGGTTACTGTAGCCTTGTAGTATAGTTTGAAGTCAGGTAGCGTGATGCCTTCAGCTTTGTTCTTTTGACTTAGGATTGTCTTGGAGATGCGGGCTCTTTTTTGGTTCCATGTGAACTTTAAAGCAGTTTTCTCCAATTCTGTGAAGAAACTCATTGGTAGCTTGAAGGGAATGGCATTGAATCTATAAATAACCTTGGGCAGTATGGCCATTTTCACGATATTGATTCTTCCTATCCATGACCATGGTATGTTCTTCCATTGTTTGTGTCCTCTTTTATTTCACTGAGCAGTGGTTTGTAGTTCTCCTTGAAGAGGGCCTTTACATCCCTTGTAAGTTGGATTCCTAGGTATTTTATTCTCTTTGAAGCAATTGTGAATGGAAGTTCATTCCTGATTTGGCTCTGTTTGTCTGTTACTGGTGTATAAGAATGCTTGTGATTTTTGCATATTAATTTTGTATCCTGAGACTTTGCTGAAGTTGCTTATCAGCTTAAGGAGATTTTGGGCTGAGACAATGGGGTTTTCTAAATATACAATCATGTCATCTGCAAAGAGGGACAATTTGACTTCTTCTTTTCCTAACTGAATACCCTTTATTTCTTTCTCTTGCCTGATTGCCCTAGCCAGAACTCCCAACACTATGTTGAATAGGAGTGGTGAGAGAGGGCATCCCTGTCTTGTGCCAGTTTTCGAAGGGAATGTTTCCAGTTTTTGCCCATTCAGTATGATATTGGCTGTGGGTTTGTCATAAATAGCACTTATTATTTTGAGATATGTTTCATCAATACCGAATTTATTGAGCGTTTTTAGCATGAAGGACTGTTGAATTTTGTCAAAGGCCTTTTCTGCATCTATTGAGATAATCATGTGGTTTTTGTCTTTGGTTCTGTTTATATGCTGGATTACGTTTATTGATTTGTGTATGTTGAAGCAGCCTTGCATCCCAGGGATGAAGCCCACTTGATCATGGTGGATAAGCTTTTTGATGCGCTGTTGGATCCGGTTTGCCAGTATTTTATTGAGGATTTTTGCATCAATGGTCATCAGGGATATTGATCTAAAAATCTCTTTTTTTGTTGTGTTTCTGCCAGGCTTTGGTATCAGGATGATGTTGGCCTCATAAAATGAGTTAGGGAGGATTCCCTCTTTTTCTATTGATTGGAAAAGTTTCAGAAGGAATGGTACCAGCTCCTCCTTGTACCTCTGGTAGAATTCAGCTGTCAATCCATCTGGTCCTGGACTCTTTTTCGTTGGTAGACTATTAATTATTGCCTCAATTTCAGAGCCTGCTATTGGTCTATTCAGGGATACAGTTTCTTCCTGGTTTAGTCTTGGGAGAGTGTAAGTGTCCAGGAAATTATCCATTTCTTCTAGATTTTCTAGTTTATTTGCGTAGAGGTGTTTATAGTATTCTCTGATGGTAGTTTGTATTTCTGTGGGGTTGGTGGTGATATCCCCTTTATCATTTCTTATTGCATCGATTTGATTCTTCTCTCTTTTCTTCTTTATTAGTCTTGCTAGCAGTCTATCAATTTTGTTGATCTTTTCAAAAAACCAACTCCTGGATTCATTGATTTTTTGGAGGGTTTTTTGTGTTTCTATCTCCTTCAGTTCTGCTCTGATCTTAGTTATTTCTTGCCTTCTGCTAGCTTTTGCATGTGTTTGCTTTTGCTTCTCTAGTTCTTTTATTTGTGATGTTAGAATGTCAATTTTAGATCTTTCCAGCTTTCTGTTGTGGGTATTTAGTGCTATAAATTTCCCTCTACATACTGCTTTAAATGTGTCCCAGAGATTCTGGTATATTGTATCTTTGTTCTCATTGGTTTCAAAGAACATCTTTGTTTCTGCCTTCATTTCATTCCATACCCAGTAGTCATTCAGGAGCAGGTTATTCAGTTTTCATGTAGTTGAGCGGTTTCGATTGAGTTTCTTAGTCCTGAGTTCTAGTTTGATTGCACTGTGGTCTGAGAGATAGTTTGTTATAATTTCTGTTCTTGTACATTTGCTGAGGAGTGCTTTACTTCTAATTATGTGTGCAATTTTGGAATAAGTGTGATGCGGTGCTGAGAAGAATGTATATTCTGTTGATTTGTGGTGGAGAGTTCTGTAGATGTCTATTAGGTCTGCTTGGTGCAGAGATGATTCATTTCCTGGATATCCTTGTTAAGTTTCTGTCTCGTTGATCTGTCTAATGTTGACAGTGGGGTGTTGAAGTCTCCCATTATTATTGTATGGGAGTCTAAGTCTCTTTGTAAGTGTCTAAGGACTTGTTTTATGAATCTGGGTGCTCCTGCATTGGGTGCATAGATATTTAGGATAGTTAGCTCTTCCTGTTGAATTGATCCTTTTACCGTTATGTAATAGCCTTCTTTGTCTTTTCTGATCTTTGATGGTTTAATGTCTGTTTTATCAGAAACTAGGATTGCAACCCCTGCTTTTTCTTGTTCTCCATTTGCTTGGTAGATCTTCCTCCATCCCTTTATTTTGAGCCTATGTATGTCTCTGCGTGTGAGATGGGTCTCCTGAATACAGCAAACTGATGGGTCTTGACTCTTTATCCAGCTTGCCAGTCTATGTCTTTTAATTGGAGCATTTAGTCCATTTACATTTAAGGTTAATATTGTTATGTGTGAACTTGATCCTGCCATTATGATATTAACTGGTTATTTTGGTCGTTAGTTGATGCAGTTTCTTCCTAGCCTCGATGGTCTTTACATTTTGGCATGTTTTTGCAATGGCTGGTACCAGTTGTTCCTTTCCATGTTTAGTGCTTTCTTCAAGGTCTCTTGTAAGGCAGGTGTGGTGGTGACAAAATCTCTAAGCATTTGCTTATCTGTAAAGTATCTTATTTCTCCTTCACTTATGAAACTTAGTTTGGCTTGATATGAAATTCTGGGTTGAAAATTCTTCTGTTTAAGAATGTTGAATATTGGCCCCTACTCTCTTCTGGCTTGGAGAGTTTCTGCCGAGAGATCTGCTGATAGTCTGATGGGCTTCCTTTTGTGGGTAACGCGACTTTTCTCTCTGGCTGCCCTTAAGATTTTTTCCTTCATTTCAACTTTGGTGAATCTGGTAATTATGTGTCTTGGAGTTGCTCTTCTCGAGGAGTATCTTTGTGACTTTCTCTGTATTTCCTGAATTTGAATGTTGGCCTGCCCTACTAGGTTGGGGAAGTTCTCCTGGATGATATCCTGAAGAGTGTTTTCCAACTTGGTTCCATTTTCCCCCTCACTTTCAGGTACCCCAATCAGACGTAGATTTGGTCTTTTTACATAATCCCATACTTCTTGCAGGCTTTGTTCATTTCTTTTTCTTCTTTTTTTCTTTAGGTTTCTCTTCTCGCTTCATTTCATTCATTTGATCCTCAATCGCTGATACTCTTTCTTCCAGTTGATCGAGTTGGTTACTGAAGCTTGTGCATTTGTCACGTATTTCTTGTGTCATGGTTTTCATCTCTGTCCGTTCGTTTATGGCCTTCTCTGCATTAATTACTCTAGTTATCAATTCTTCCACTCTTTTTTCAAGATTTTTAGTTTCTTTGCACTGGGTACGTAATTCCTCCTTTAGCTCTGAGAAGTTTGATGGACTGAAGCCTTCTTCTCTCATCTCGTCAAAGTCATTCTCTGTCCAGCTTTTATCCGTTGTTGGTGATGAACTGCACTCCTTTGCCGGGGGAGATGCGCTCTTATTTTTTGAATTTCCAGCTTTTCTGCCCTGCTTTTTCCCCATCTTTGTGGTTTTATCTGCCTCTGGTCGTTGATGATGGTGACGTACTGATGGGGTTTTTGTGTACGTGTCCTTCCTGTTTGTTGGTGTTCCTTCTAACAGTCAGGACCCTCAGCTCTAGGTCTGTTGGAGATTTCTTGAGGTCCACTGCACACCCTGTTTGCCTGGGTATCAGCATCAGAGGCTGCAGAAGATAGAATATTGCTGAATAGCGAGTGTTCCTGTCTGATTCTTGGTTTGGAAGCTTCCTCTCAGGGGTGTCCTCCACCGTGTGAGGTGTGGGGTGTCGGTCTGCCCCTAGTGGGGGATGCCTCGCAGTTAGGCTACTCAGGGGTCAGGGACCCACTTGAGCAGGCAGTCTGTCCATTCTCAGATGTCAAACTCCATGTTGGGAGATCCACTGCTCTCTTTAAAGCTGTCAGACAGAGTCGTTTGCATCTGCAGAGGTTTCTGCTGCTTTTGTTGTTGTTGTTGTTGTTATTTAGCTTTGTCCTGTTCCCAGAGGTGGAGTCTACAGAGACAGGCAGGCTTCCTTAAGCTGCTGTGAGCTCCACCCGTTCGAGCTTCCCAGTGGCTTTGTTTACCTACTTAAGCCTCAGCAATGGCGGGCGTCCCTCCCCCAGCCTCGCTGCTGCCTTGCAGTTAGATCGCAGACTGCTGTGCTAGCAATGAGGGAGGCTCCGGGGGTGCGAGACCCTCCTGACCAGGAGTGGGATATAGTCTTCTGGTGTGCCCGTTTTCTAAGACCCTTGGTAAAGCATAGTATTGGGGTGGGAGTTACCCAATTTTCCAGATGTTGTGTGTCTCAGTTCCCCTGGCTAGGAAAAAGGATTCCTTTCCCCCTTGCACTTCCCAGGTGAGGTGATGCCTCGCCCTGCTTCAGCTCTTGCTAGTCGGTGTGCAGCAGCTGACCCGCACCGATTGTCCGGCAATCCCTAGTGAGATGAACCCAGTACCTCAGTTGAAAATGCAGAAATCACCTGTCTTCTGTGTCGCTGGCACTGGGAGCTGGAGACTGGAGCTGTTCCTATTCGGCTATCTTGCTCTGCCTGAAGTTATTTTTATGAAAATAATCTGAGGGTAGACCATAGGCATAGGAACTTTGAGCCTGTTGTTTGAGCCAACCCCACAGAGAGATCTGTTAGTAGTTTTCCCTGGATCAGCATCAATTTGGATATATATTGCTGTCAGTTACTTTGAAACTGGTTGCATTGTCCCTTCACTTTTTTCATCTTAAGAAAACATCTTTAATCCATACAGCATGTTTTCTCTGGTTTTATACCCACTATGATCACAGACTTTTTTTCTGCTTTAAGATATGACCAACCATTGCATTAGGGCCTAGACATTAGGTGAACAGAATTACATACAAACCGTACTCTAAATACTATTCATTTTAGGATAAAAATATTGGTACCTTTATTACAATTTATTTATTACAATTCTTACACTTATTTGTCTGAACAGCGTTACTTCATCAAAGTTTATTTGGGCCTTTAATGGGCACATTAATGAATGTTAACTAGAGAAACATTGTTGCTTTGAGAGGCACTTTAGAAAAAGATTCCTTGGGTCAAATTTTTTAATGGTAGGCAGAGTACTCCATACATAATTCTGAATTAAACATTGCTCCACCAAAATATTCTGTGGCTAAAGATGAAAAATTTTACGATCAGAAGCAACAAAAACTAGACACATTTTTAAAGTAAATCTTTCCCCTCTCTGTCCTTCAGTTGCCTCCTGATGTGTAGCTCTCCTTCCCGCCCCTTATGATTCTGATCTCTCTTCTTCTGCCCCACCATTGACTTCTACTACTTGCGTTTTGTTCTGAAATTATTTTCCCAAAGGTCACAAATTCCCAAATTGTTTGTTCCATCTAAAGATCCACCTTTACCATGAGCCAGATATGTAAGCAACTGTGGAATTTAGTGCATGAGTTCAGAGTTGTACATGAACAAGTAATAATTGACAGTTTAAAAAAAAAAAACCAAAGAAGAAAATCAAATATTCATCAAATAATTTAGAATTATTTAGGACACATATGGCCCTAATGGTTACTTGACATATCAACTTGTACACCTGTTAATTGGAACATCAGTTGCTAAATCCTGGATGACAGAATGTAATTGGTCTGACCTGGTAGAAAACTTGTAGAATTCCTCTTTCCAAAATAAATATCAGGGTCAAAATCATTCATAAAAATAAGAATAAAATTATTAAACTACAGAAAAATTTGAAGATAGACTATAAAAACTCTGAGTCACAACTCAGAGTTAAATAAAACAGGTTTTCATTAAAAATCAAATTATTTATGTAAAAGTTATGAAACTTAAAATCTTACCAATAATGGATAATTAGATAATAAAAGCTATTGTAAATACCCAACAGGAAACTTCAGAACTTTTAATTATTTTGTCATTTATGTTTTACTATAATCTATAATTAGTTTTTTTTCTAGTTTATTATTTTTATTTATTTCTTTTTTTTTCTTTTTTATTATACTTTAAGTTCTAGGGTGCATGTGCACAATGTGCAGATTTGTTTACATATGTATACATGTGCCGTGTTGGTGTGCTGCACCCATTAACTCGTCATTTACATTAAGTATACCTCCTAATGCTATCCCTCCCCGCTTCCCCCACCCCACAACAGTCCCCAGTGTGTGATGTTCCCCTTCCTGTGTCCAAGTGTCCTCATTGTTCAATTCCCACCTATGATTGAGAACATGTTGTGTTTGGTTTTCTGTTCTTGCGATAGTTTGCTCAGAATGATGGTTTCCAGCTATGTCCATGTCCCTACAAAGGACATGAACTCATCCTGTTTTATGACTGCATAGTATTCCATGGTGTACATGTGCCACATTTTCTTAATCCATTCTGTCACTGGTGGACATTTGGGGTGGTTCCAAGTCTTTGCTATTGTGAATAGTGCTGCAATAAACATACGTGTGCATGTGTCTTTATAGCAGCATGATTTATAATCCTTTGGGTATATCCCCAGTAATGGGATGGCTGGGTCAAATGGTATTTCCAGTTCTAGATCCTTGAGGAATTGCCACATTATCTTCCAAAATGGTTGAACTAGTTTACAGTCCCACCAACAGTGTAAAAGTGTTCCTATTTCTCCACATGCTCTCCAGCACCTGTTGTTTCCTGACTTTTTAATGATTGCCATTCTAACTGGTGTGAGATGGTATCTCATTGTGGTTATGATTTGCATTTCTCTGACGGCTAGTGATGATTTTACTTCCACTGTGATCTGAGAGTGCATGATATAATTTCAATTTTCTTAAATTTATTGAGGCTCATTTTTGGCCGAGGTCTATCTAGGAGAAAGTTCGTGTGCTGTTGAATAGAATGTGTATTCTGCAGTTGTTGGATGAAATGTTCCCTATATATCTGTTAAGTCCATTTGTTCCAAGGTATAGTTTAGGTATAGTTTAATTCATTGTTTAGTTGAAATAGTATAGTTTAAATCCAAGGTATAGTTTAAATCTGCTCTTTCTTTGTTGACTTTCAGTCTTGTTGACCTGTTTAGTGCTGTGCTGTCAGTGGAGTATTGAAGTCCCCTGCTATTATTGTGTTGTTATCTCATTAATTATGTCGATTAGTAATTGTTTTATAAATTTGGGAGCTCCAGTGTTAGGTATATATATGTTTAGGATTGTCATATTTTCCTGTTGGACAAGGCCTTTTACCATTATATACTGTCTCTCTTTGTCTCTTTTAACCACTGTTGCTTTAAACTTTGTTTTGTCTCATATGAGGACAGCTACCACTGCTCGCTTGTGGTGTCTATTTGCATGAAATGCCTTTTTCCACCACTTTTCTTAAATTTATGTGAGTCTTTATGTGTTAGGTGAGTCTCCTGAAAGCAGCAGATAGTTGGTTGGTGAGATCTCATCCATCCTGTGGTTCTGTATCTTTTAAGTGGAGCATTTAGGCCATTTACATTCAATGCTAGTATTAAAATGTGAGGTACCATTGCTTTCCTCATGCTCTTTGTTGCCTGTGCACTTTGCTTTTGTTTTTTGTTTAACTTTTTAACTTGGATTTTTGTTTTATAGGCCTTGTGTGATTTATGCTTTAAAAAGTTGCTGTTTTGATGTTTTTCCAGGATTTGTTTCAAGATTTAGAGCTCCTTTTAGCAGTTCTTGTAGTGCTGGTTTGGTAATGGCAAATTATGTCAGCATTTGTTTGTCTGAAAGTAATTGTATTTTTCCTTCATATATGATGCTTAGTTTCATTGGATACAAAATTCTTGGCTGATAACTGTTTTGTTTGAGGAGGCTGAAGATAGGGCCCCAATCCCTTCTAGCTTATGGGGTTTCTGCTGAAAAATCTGATGTTAATCTGATAGGTTTTCCATTATAGGTTACCTAGTGCTTCTGTCTCACAGCTCTTAAGATTCTTTCCTTCATCTTAACTTTGGATAACCTGATGACAATGTGCCTAGGCTGAGATCTTTTTGTGATGAATTTCCCAGGTGTTCTTTGTGCTTCTTGTATTTGAATGTCTAGGTCTTTCTCAAGGCCAGGGAAGTTTTCCTTGATCATTCCCCCAAATATGTTTTCCAGGCTTTTAGAATTCACTTCTTCCTCAGGTATGCGAATTATTCTTAGGTTTTGTCATTTAGCATACCCAGACTTCTTGGAGGTTTTATTCATATGTTCTTATTCTTTTTTCTTTGTCTTCATTGGTTTGGGTTAATTTGAACACCTTGTCTTTGAGCTTTGAATTTCTTTCTTCTACTTGTTCAATTGTATTGCTGAGACTTTCCAGAGCATTTCACATTTCTAAAACTGTGTCCAAAGTTTTCTGAATTTTTGATTTTTTTCTTTAAGCTGTTTCCCTGAATATTTCTCCCTTCACTTCTTCTTTTTCTTCTTCTTTTTTTTTTTTTTTTTTTTTTTTTGTATTTTCAGTAGAGACGGGGTTTCACCGTGTTAGCCAGGATGGTCTCGATCTCCTGACCTCGTGATCCTCCCGTCTTGGTCTCCCAAAGTGCTGGGATTACAGGCGTGAGCCCCTTCACTTCTTTTATTTATTTATTTATTTATTTTTATTTCCTCGTGTTGTGCTTTGCCTTTTTCTGGCCCTGTCCTGATTAGCTTAATAACTAACCTGAATTCTTTTTCAGATAAAACAGGGATTTCTTCTTGGTTTGGATCCATTGGTGGTGAAGTAGTGAGATTTTTTGGGGGGTGTTGAAGAGCCTTGTTGGATCATATTACCAGGGTTGGTGTTCTGGTTCCTTCTAATTTGGGTAGACTCTGTCAGAAGAAAGGTCTAGGGCTAAAGACTGTTGTTCAGATTATTTTGTCCCACGAGGTGTTCCCTATTCCTATGGGTGTGGCTTCCTGTGAGACAAACTGCAGTGATTGTTGTCTATCTTCAGGGTTTAGCCACCCAGTAAGTTTACCCAGCTTTGGGCTGTTACTGGAGGTTGTCTGCACAGATTCCTGTGACGTGAACCATCAATGAGTCTCTCAGCCATGGATACCAGCGCCTGCTCCAGTGGAGGTGGCAGAGGGTATAATGGACTCTGTGAGGATCCTTAGCTTTGGTGGTTTAATGCTCTTTATTTGTGCTGGTTGGCCTTCTGCCAGGAGGTGGTCCTTTCCGGAAAGCATTAGCTGTAGTAGTGTGGAGACAGACAGTGGTGGGTGGGGCCCTAGAACTCCCAAGATTATATGTCCTTTGTCTTCCATTACCAGGCTGCATAAGGAAGGACCATCAGGTTGGGGCAGGGCAAAGCATGTCTGAGCTCAGACTCTCTTTGGGCTGGTCTTGCTGCAGCCGCTGTGGTGAGATGCCCAGGTCACTGGAGTTGTGTACCTAGGAGGATTATGGCCTCCTCTGCTGAGTCATGCAGGTTGTCAGCGAAGTGGGGGAAAGCCAGCAGTCAAGGGCCTCACCCAGCTCCCACAAAAACTGAAGGGCTGGTCTCACTCCCACTGCCCCCACCCCCAACACCTCTAAGTCTGTTTCCAGGTTGAGGGTGAGACAGGCTTGAAAATTTGCCTGAGGCTATCTGCCTCCAAGCTGCAAAAGAAAGGGGCTTTAGTTCTTCCCCTGCTTGTGGAGTCTGCACGCCTGGTTCGCATTCTCCCCTGAGTTCTGGCCAGGAGGCTTCTTGCCTGGTTCAAAATGTTACAAAGTTTAGCTAGAGAATTCCTTCTCCCTGTGAAGTTTTACCCACTGCTCCTCTGATCACCATGCTGACGGACTCCTATGGTGCCAAGCAGGAATGGGTTTCTTGGAGACCCAGCGAGCTCCCAGGACCTTTCTGCTGGTTCCTGTAACTCTGCAGGTACAGTCCACCCCTTCAGAGGCTCTGTGGGTCCTCTTGGTATTGATGGTTTGTTCTTACCATTGACCTGGAGCTAAAATTTACAATGCAAGCTTTCGCATGTTGCTCTGTCCAGAGCTGCAATCTAGTCCTGCCTCCTGTCGGCCATGATCCCCTGAGTCCCCTTATATTTTACTATTCAATTCTAGTTTATGGAAACCACTTTTCTTTCCTCAAGACTTAGCATAAATGCCCTCAAAACCTCATTAAAGAACATGTTTGATAATTCACAAAACACACTCTTTTGCAGTATGCGGTAAACATTTAGAGAATATGTGGCATGAATTAGAGTGTATGATCTGCTTACCCCATGGGGAGAAAAAAAAAAGTTAGAATTCTTACCTATGCTATTTTATCTATTTTCATTATTTCTTTATGGGATATGACTTATACAAAGTATATATATTAAAATATATAATATATGCATATACACACATATATATGTATTTACTGTATGTGAATCAGTTTCCTAATATAATGCACTTACTTGCATGTATCTAGGACAATAACAAGAGAGAGTAACTGCAAAATTATTCAGTGAAATTGTCTGTCTATAAAGGGTTTTGATATGGAGATATCTTGCTTAAGATATGGAGAATTATCTTCACCATTAGAGAATTTAGTATTTTCCCAAGGCATGAGAAAGTATTCTTGTATAAAGACTCAAGAAAAGGACTGCCATGAAATTATTTTAATGCAAATTCATTGATGTCATAAAGTAGAGAAAGGTAGTCTATGTCCTGTAACACTGAGAGCTGGATTTTGCAATTTCCTCCTGAGATGGAAAAAAAAAAAAAAAGTTTACATACTTCTCAGTGATAGAAAGAAAACTTGAAAAGAGCCAGAATTATTTTAAGGAGATGTAACTAAATGGCCTGGTGGTAAGGGAAATAATGCCATAATGCCTATGTCTCACCCATAGGGTCTAGGGATGTATCGTGGTATGTGACAAAGCAGAATTAAGACTGCAGGTGAAATAAAGGTGGATGATCAGCTGACTCGAAAATAAGAATATTTGGCCTAATGTAATTAAAAGGGTCCTCAAATGTAAAAGAGAAACCAAGAAGGGAAACAATCTGAGTGCTGTGATGTGAGTGAGGGAATCTGTTTTTTTTTTTTTTTTTAATTTTTTTTCCATTTAGTGACTTTCTTGTTTAAAATAAAATTTACTTTAGTTCAGATATACAAACACTCATAAGATATTTTTATGTGGCTATCATTCTTCTGGTTGATAAATATTAGGCAAGAGAATCTAGAACTACAAAAAGTGTTTTCTAAACAGTGAGCCCCAGTACTATAGTTGTTGGGGTCTGTGCCGGGGGTGGTGGAGAATGAAAGAACACACAAAAGACAAAGACACACAGAGAACATGGTGGCCGCCCTCAGAGCCTCCGCCTCACTTCATTTATACTCCATAAACCCCACGTCAGCAGAAAGAATGCAATGCAAAACAAACTTTCTTTTCCCAGATGTAACCTTCTACTCAGTTCTTTGTTTCTATGCTCTTCCTTATCTGCCCGCCTTCTTGGCGCCTACGGGAGTTCATTAAAAGTTCAATTGGAGATACTGTCCTTGAGCCCTATCTATTCTCAGCATACTGTTTTCAAAGGCCCCTGCATTTCCCCCCCCTTTTTTTTTGTTTTGCCTCAATCCTAAAAAGGTAGCCCATATTTGTTCTTGTGTTTTCTTTTGTTTTTGGAGGCGACGGAGGGAGCATCAAATCACCAAAAGAAGTAGACCCAATCCAAGTGCCCAAAGCAATATACTTCCAGAGATTGTAGAAATCCATGTCTTCATCTGGGTCCATGGGTTAAAGGCAGCAAGGCGCTGACCCAGCTCCTGAAGGGTTACAGTTCCAGACAACACATGTAATTGTTGTCAAAATGCTTCAGAAATGTTCTGAGTGAGCTCTTGGATGTCCAAACTAATATTTTTATGGCCTATTAATAATTTTCGGATTACGGTCCAATTTTGAGAGATGTTAAAAAGCACAGGCGTTACACAAAATTGAGTGGAGTTCCAATCACATTGTAATGTTATCCGAGTACCGAGGACAGTGAGCTGATCTCCAAGCCATGTCAAGGCTTGTTCCATGTTGTCCAATCTTTCAGCAAGTTGAGAATCAATGTTTCGTTGTTGAAGCCATAACCGGTGAGATTGTTCGTGACATTGCTGCACAAATTCAGCATTTTGTAGGCTTTGATGAAGAGCGAGCCCTGCTATGGCTGCAGTGGAGACGATGGCGACAAGGCTCATCACCGAGGCAATTATAAGTCCAGGGGCATGGAGGGTTCGCTGGAGAGAAGTCCAAATATAAGTCTCAAGAGATGATGCCCCCCATGGTCGCGTAAGGTTAACAGGTAGCCAAATTTCCTTACGAGCCCTGAGGATATAAATATCCTCAGTAAAGTTGTGCCACCATGAATGATTGAGGCAAGACAAAAATGTACACGTATCTGTACAATTAACAATCCTCATATCATTATCCCATGTCAAATTCCCTGCTAATAATAGGTAGGGCTTACAGACACAAGCAATAATATATCAGGAGGTATTTTGATATAACTGAATATGAAAGGAGTTATTCGGGTTAGAAATATTAAGGGGCATATTCCCCACAAAAATGCTAATGGCATTGCCTGCAGCTAACAACTTCCAAAGATGACTCTGTAGTTAGGCCTCCTTCACGGCATACCAAGGTTTCATTATTGTTAGCAGAAATACTTTTATTTACCCGGTGCCATTTCAAAGGTATGTCACTAAATTTTGTTTGAAAATCACCGTGCACACTTCAATCAGTTATTTGCATCCCATTGTATTCTAATAAAATCCGGGGTTTATTTCCCCGACATTGTTGCCACTCCAGCACCTCAATATTAGGAGAAACCTCTGGAATAGGACAAAAAGGTAAAGAACTAGGAATAGTTTCATTACTATATACAGTATGATTATAATAACAGTATTAGCAGCCACATGACTATGATTATAGCGAACAACCCAGGCTTCATGCGATTTTCGGAGACAATGAGAACTATTTCCCATGCATATTGGAAGTTCTTCCACTCCAAATTGGTATGTGTTGTTTATAATTCCCGTTTCCCATTCTATATTGTCCTTGTCTATATAGGGGGACGGCATCCAAGTAGTGTCATTGGTGAAAACCTTAATTTCCGCCTCTCCCCAGGCGACTCCCTGATACAAGGGTGGAAAGGGAATATAAGTGCAATATTCATACAAAGCCTCACTAAAGGAAATAAGTCCCCCACCGAGGCACATCCAACAAAGGAAGAAATGCATGCTGAATCCAGTTTTCTTTTCAACAGGGTTTCAATCATCTTGTAGGAAACCACTCAGGTCTGCTCCCTGTAAGGACAAGAGCATAGCCCCGTCCCTGTTTTAGAACTTGCCCTTGAACATACTTACCTTCTTCATTAGGATACCAAATCTTTAAATTGTCAGCGGGGACTATCACCGAGGGAGGTGAGGAAAGATGGGTTACGACAGCGGAGTCTTGCAATTGTCTCCATTGATTCAAAAAATAATTAAGGTAAAAAGAACCTTCAAAATAAAAAAAATTAAGGTAGAAAGGTTAACCTTCAAAAAAATCTGTTTTTTTGGGGGGCTCATTTCCCCCTTTTTGTTTTAGCAGTTGAGTTTTTAAGGTTAAATTTGTGCGCTTAATGATGGCTTGACCTTGACTGTTGCCCGGGATACCGGTGATATGTTAAATATTGTATTGCTCTAAGAAAACTTGTAATTTATGAGAGACATAAGCAGGGGCATTATCAGTTTTAAGTATAAGAGGAATTCCCATCATGGCGAAACAAACTAAGAGATGAGTAATAACAGAAATGAGAAAAGGTATCAATGGTATGATGAACATTTTAGTTGTCCAAAAGAAGGGACATCTCGTGGATTAACCCCAGGATGGAAGGATGGAATGCTCAAAGGAGCACAGGAAGGACAAGCTCGAATAAGAGAACGAGCTTGTTTATGAGTTAAATGAAACCGTCGTTGAAGGCCAGAACTATTAGTGTGATGTAGAGTATATTTTTGTTCTGCAGCATGTAGGTGGCCGATTAAAAGCAAATCAATCTGAGTATTACCATGAACTAATGGTCCAGAAAGTTGAGAATGAGAACGAAGATGAGTGATGAATAAAGGAGCTCAACGCTGGCTCAAAGTAAAGGATAACAAAGAAAAGAATTTCTGAAGAGAAAAAGTAGCACAAAGAGGTAAAGTGGCCTGAGAAATATAAGAAGTAACATAAACGGCATATTGAGAATCACTAACAATGTTACAACCAGTAGTAGGGAAATCAAGTAAGACCATGAGAATAGCAAACAATTCTCCCTGTTGCACCGAGGGATAAGGATAAACTGTAACTCAAGATTGATGAAGCTTCTTGCCAAGAATCAGAAGTTACAAGAAGATAAGTGATCTGACTATGAGTGAATTGAGAGATAATTAAGGAAGGATCTCCTCCCCAAAGTTGTCGACAGTGATGCCGTCCTTTGATGATCAGTTCAGCTAAACGATCGATATAAGTAGCCAAGCGTTTAGATGTTTTATTGGACAAAAAGATCCATTCTAACGGCCGATTGGTCTGATGAATCATTCCTGTAAGAGAATGTAAAGTATGAAATAAACAAAGGGAAAGGGGAACATCGGGAAGGAGATAATGTAAATGGGCCTTTTGAAGTTGCTCTTCTACAAGCTGGAGTTCCTGTAAAGCCAAAGGAGTTAAATGGCATGAGTTGTCCAAGTGACTGTCTCCTTCTAGAATAGAAAAAAGATGTTATATTCCTAAAACAAGACGCATCGTTTGAAAGTCATTTAATATTTTGAAATGATCACATCGACTTTGAATTTTCTGGGGTCAAATATTTTGTGCTCCTAAGGTATAACCTAAATATTGAATAGGAAAATCCAGTTGAATTTTTTCTGGGGCAATATTAAGTGAATAGAAAGAAAGCTGAGTTTGTAATGATGCAAAAGGACAAGTTCTTGACACAAGGTAGGGCTGCTTAACATACCTTGAGGTAAAACTTTCCATTGATATTGAGAAAGTGGCTGAGAATTATTAAAAACAGGGACAGAGAAGATCCATACAATGATAAATTAACACAGTTGGAAACTGATTTTTTACAGGATTTAAAGTCCTATGTACGAATTTTTGACATATAGTAGGGCTATTAAGTATACCCTGAGGAAGAAGCTTCTGCTGATAGTTTTGAATGGGTTGTCCATTATTATATTTAGGAATAATAAAGACAAACTTTTTACAATCTTGAGGTTGTAACTGAATAGAGAAAAAACAACTTTTGAGATCTATGACCATTAATTTTTAACTTTGTGGGATAAGGGCAGGATTAGGAAGACCAGGCTGTAAACTTTCCCTAGGTTTAATGTAAACATTTGTAGTTTTAAGACAAGACAAAGACGGGAATTTCATGCAGAAATACGTGGCTTTATATTCCTCTCGGCCATTTGATTTTTGACTTACTCTTTTAGAGTCCTAAGTATTTCTTTAAATAATGGTCACTGTTTCACCTAAATAGGAGTGGTGGCTATGAGTTTAAAGGATTGTAGCCCATTTTGAACATCATATTTTTGGCAGCTGAGGAAATATAAGGAATGTTTAAAAAAGCAGCAAATTGTTGTGAAAGATCTTGTTCCCAAAAATTAATATTGATAGGAACAATATAAAAATAAAAAAAAAACACTTGACCTTGTTGACCTTTAGGACCGACACAGGTTAAAGGTTCTACGTCTTGATAAACCACAGAAGCAGCACCCAAGCCAGTGAGTATAACTGAAACTTGTCTTTTTTCCCATTGTATAGGCCACTAATTTAAACAAATAATAGACATATTCACCCCCATATCAATTAACCCTTTAAAAACTATTCCATTAATATGCAATGGACATAAGGGCTTTTGATTAGAAACTAAAGTTTCCCAAAAAACAGTTTTTTCTGTGCTACCAAACCCTCCCTATTGAGAATACGTTCCCCTGCCTCTAGGCATATAAATTGTGAGACTTGTACCATAATAAGAATTTTATTAGTAACATCATGTCCTTTTGGCAAAGGGCCACACACTCGAATAGCTAATTTATATACTCCTCTATTAGGAGACAAAGTATAAGGCTGAGTAATAGCTACATCAGCAGCGGCGCTCTGCTTAGTTGCCGCATAAGGCTGAGAAACTGGGGTAAGGTGTGGGATCCTTAAGGAGGACTTGAATTTATTCCTTGATGTTGTAGGCCATTGCTCACTGGGTATTGTATGCAGATTCAGTCAATAACAAATATTTGTAAACAAATAAGGTGATTACAGGTACAGAAATTCAGTTCGTAGCTTACTATTCAATAGAGTATCTGCTTTGTAAAATATGGTGGACCACAAAATACTCAACGGATTTTGGTTTTCAAAACACAGTGATGCTATCCAAGGCTAAATGGATACTTGAAATTGGGATTGGATCTGGTGCTGAGATACAACTTTTACTTAGTTATTGATTTTTCTTTCCTCCGATTATTCCAAGGAGGGTGACTACCATTTTTGTACTTTATAGAGCAGTCTAGAGGAAAGGGTTAAGCATGTAAGCTCTGGGGACAGAAAGTCATATTTTCAAAATATAATAGCTATATGACCTTGGATACATTTATAAAACTGTCTTAACTCTGTTTTCCTATCTACAAAATGGTAATAATTATAAAATTTGTCAGTCTTAAAGGGATGTTGGAAGAACTAAATGCAAGTGAAGATTTTTTCACAGTAGTGGACACATAGTAAGTACTCAGTATACTATGGCTATTATTACTGTTATTACTGTTAATATTATGTCTATTTATTTTAGCTCTTTAATGTAACAAGTGCAGAACCATAATCTCACATCCTTCAGAGTCATGCTGATCTTGTATTTTTTGGTCCTTTGACTAGTTTAGTGATTTATTACGAGAAACCTAGTTAGTTTGTGCATTCTTTTCCTTTCTTATATTTCTCATTTGTAAAGACTGATAAACCAACTACACTTTCAGACCTGGTGACATAAATTGTTGGGGCCCCAAGCCTGTGGGCCCCGGCTCCCATTTCCCAGGAGAGGAGACAGTAAATTTCCACTTTTATCAATTTTGAAACGACATTTATTTGTCCAATGTCGACCTTTACCACAACATTTGTACACCTCTGAAGGCAGCTTTCTGCCTTGAGGGATAAAAGTGTTCAATTTTTATGACATTCTTTTTTGAAATGTCTAGGTTTACCACACTGAAAGCAAACACCTTGTTTGTTATTTCCTTTTAAGGCTTTAGACAAAGCTCCAGCAAATAATTGAGCATTATAAATAGCCCCTCCAACACTAACACAAGTTTTAATATATTTATCTAAATTGGCCCCATTGGCCTTTAACGATTTTAACAATTTTTGACAGTCAGCATAAGCATTTTTAAAAGACAATGTTTGTAACAAAATTTTTGAAGCAAGGTTAGCACCCACAATTTTCAAGACAGCATCCTGAATACGGGCTACGAAATCTGAATATTGTTCATTTGTGCCCTGTAAAATCTTCACAGAGGAAAGGGAAGATTTTCCTGTTATCTCTACCTTATTTTAGGCCCTTAAAAACAAAGTCTTGATTTGAGTAAGGGCAACATCATCTAGACCAGCCTGAGCATTAAGAGTAGCATATTGGCCCGTGCCTGTGAGTTGTTCCTCAGTGGGTCCTGGGGGATCACACATAACATTTTTTCTAGCCTGTACATGCACCTTGTTCATTTACCAGCTGTGCAATTGTAACCACTGAGAACGATCAAGAAAAGCCTTCCCCAAAGTCTTCCAGTCTATAGGAATTATCAAATTTTCTGATGAAAAAATATCAAGAAGACCAAGGATAGGCGTTCATAGTTAGAAATGGCAGCTTTCATTTCTTTTAAAAATTTAATTTGTAAGGCATTAAATTGGACATTATTGCCACCATTTGAAAACTGAGCATTAGGAGCAAAAGAAGCACAAATAATTGGAAACAGATCCAGCTCCTCAATTTTTTTTTTATCTTTTCCTTTTCTCCCTCCCCCAATGGCGGGCAAGGCACTGAGAAAACTTTGCCAAACAAAGGTAAAGATGAGGAAGCCATCTTGAATTAATTTTCGTATAAGGAGTAAGGAAAGGATCCAGTTTCAGCTTTCTACTTATGGCTAGCCAATTTTCCCAGCACCATTTATTAAATAGGGAATCCTTTCCCCATTTCTTGTTTCTCTCAGGTTTGTCAAAGATCAGATGGCTGTAGATGTGTGGTATTATTTCTGAGGACTCTGTTCTGTTCCATTGGTCTATATCTCTGTCTTGGTACCAGTACCATGCTGCTTTGGTTACTGTACCCTTGTAGTATAGTTTGAAGTCGGGTAGCATGATGCCTCCAGCTTTGTTCTTTTGACTTAGGATTGTCTTGGAGATGCGGGCTTTTTTTTGGTTCCATGTGAACTTTAAAGCAGTTTTTTCCAATTCTGTGAAGAAACTCATTGGTAGCTTGATGGGAATGGCATTGAATCTATAAATAACCTTGGGCAGTATGGCCATTTTCACGATATTGATTCTTCCTATCCCTGAGCATGGTATGTTCTTCCATTTGTTTGTGTCCTCTTTTATTTCACTGAGCAGTGGTTTGTAGTTCTCCTTGAAGAGGTCCTTTACATCTCTTGTAAGTTGGATTCCTAGGTATTTGATTCTCTTTGAAGCAATTGTGAATGGAAGTTGATTCCTGATTTGGCTCTCTGTTTGTCTGTTACTGGTGTGTAAGAATGCTTGTGATTTTTGCACATTAATTTTGTATCCTGAGACTTTGCTGAAGTTGCTTATCAGCTTAAGGAGATTTTGGGCTGAGACAATGGGGTTTTCTAAATATACAATCATGTCATCTGCAAACAGGGACAATTTGACTTCTTCTTTTCCTAACTGGATACCCTTGATTTCTTTCTCTTGCCTGATTGCCCTAGCCAGAACTTCCAACACTATGTTGAATAGGAGTGGCGAGAGAGGGCATCCCTGTCTTGTGCCAGTTTTCAAAGGGAATTTTTCCAGTTTTTACCCATTCAGTATGATATTGGCTGTGGGTTTGTTATAAATAGCTCTTATTATTTTGAGGTACGTTCCATCAATACCGAATTTATTGAGTGTTTTTAGCATGAAGGGCTGTTGAATTTTGTCAAAAGCCTTTTCTGCATCTATTGAGATAATCATGTGGTTCTTGTCTTTGGTTCTGTTTATATGCTGGATTATGTTTATTGATTTGCGAATGTTGAACCAGCCTTGCATCCCAGGGATGAAGCCCACTTGATCATGGTGGATAAATCATCACTGGCCATCAGAGAAATGCAAATCAAAACCACAATGAGATACCATCTCACACCAGTTAGAATGGCAATCATTAAAAAGTCAGGAAACAACAGGTGCTGGAGAGGATGTGGAGAAATAGGAACGCTTTTACACTGTTGGTGGGATTGTAAACTAGTTCAACCATTATGGAAAACAGTATGGCGATTCCTCAAGGATCTAGAACTAGATGTACCATATGACCCAGCCATCCCATTACTGGGGATATACCCAAAGGATTATAAATTATGCTGCTATAAAGACACATGCACACGTATGTTTATTGCAGCACTATTCACAATAGCAAAGACTTGGAATCAACCCAAATGTCCATCAGTGACAGATTGGATTAAGAAAATGTGGCACATATACACCATGGAATACTATGCAGCCATAAAAAAGGATGAGTTTGTGTCCTTTGTAGGGACATGGATGCAGCTGGAAACCATCATTCTTAGCAAACTATCACAAGAACAGAAAACCAAACACCGCATGTTCTCACTCATAGGTGGGAACTGAACAGTGAGATCACTCGGACTCAGGAAGGGGAACATCACACACCGGGGCCTATCATGGGGAGGGGGAAGGGGGGAGGGATTGCATTGGGAGTTATACCTGATGTAAATGACGAGTTGATGGGTGCAGCACAGCAACATGGCACAAGTATACATATGTAACAAACCTGCACGTTATGCACATGTACCCTACAACTTAAAGTATAATAATAATAAATAAATTAAAAAAAAAAAAAGATAAGGAAGCCGGGGGGTTGGAGGCACTGGAAAATCCTCTTTTAACAGGGCAGAAGGAAAAGAAACAGGGAAAGCTCACAAAGGTGAATTAGAAGAATGTATCTGTAATATTTGTTGAAGCATTTCCATAATACACTGCATGTCAGAATTTCCCTTAGAAGAAGGAAGAGCTGGCTTTTTCTCTTCTCCCCCTTTTGCTACCCTGGCACAAATGGGCTCCATTTCAGATTTATTTTATTTTATTTTATTTTTCCAAATCCTCAGATACCTTTCCTCCTGTGGCTACATTACCACACTCCGGATCAGTCTCAAGTAACTCTAATGTCTGAGTGATAGAGTTACACAAGGTCCACAATTTTAGAGGCATAATATCCCCTAACTGGAGAGCTCTAAGCAGAGCTTTTACTACCTGTAACCATTTTTTCCGATTCAGCTGCACTTTAGTCTGATACTGAAACCAGTAACAATGTTGTTCAACATGGGCAAACAATCGCTTCAAAGTCTTTTTCTTTCACTTCTACTCCCATAGACAGCAACAGTCCTTGAAACAGCCATAAATTTTCTGAGGCCAGAGAGATGGAATTCCCATAATGAAAGCTTAAGAAGGTTCCCCTTAACAATATCCGAGCCTTACCCGCTCCTAGGGGGTTCCCCTTCTTGTTCTCCCCTACTCACCCGTGCTGACCCTGCTCGCTGCGCCACTTGTTGGGGTCCGTGCCGGGGGTGGTGGAGAATGAAAGAACACACAAAAGACAAAGACACACAGAGAACATGGCGGCCGCGCTCAGAGCCTCCACCTCACTTTATTTATACTCCATAAACCCCACGTCAGCAGAAAGAATGCAATGCAAAACAAACTTTCTTTTCCCAGATGTAACCTTCTACTCAGTTCTTTGTTTCTATGCTCTTCCTTATCTGCCCGCCTTCTTGGCACCTACGGGAGTTCATTAAAAGTTCAATTGGAGATACTGTCCTTGAGCCCTATCTATTCTCAGCATACTGTTTTCAAAGGCCCCTGCAATAGTAGTATAGATAAGATAATAGGCGTTCTACACGGGTAATTTTGTATGTGCTGGTGCTGTGTGTGTGTGTGTGTGTGTGTGTGTGTGTGTGTGTGTGTGTATTTATATATACACGTATAATTTGGTGTACAATATAATGTGACTGTATTTTTAAAAAATTTACGATAGAATTAGTCAAGAAAACATTTTGAGTGTTTAACATCTTGTAAACTAAAAATTAAAAAAATTAAAAAATATAACAAATCAAGAAAACATTGAATGGAATAAAAAAAGATGTCATTTGTGACCATTTTGACCATATAGTAAATAATATTTATGATGTAAATTCCATTTTTCAGATATATATCTTTCTCTAGTTTTCCCTTCTCTTTTTTAGTATGCAGTACTAGTTTATTTCTGCATCAATATTTATATTTATTAATCTCTTTTTAAACACTATGCATGTCTGAATTAAAAGACTTTTACCTTTTTCACTATAGATTTGTTCTGCTTAATCTCCCAGTGCACTATTTTTCTCAGCAGCTCTTAAAAAGTTGATGGCTAACCCATAGGATGTATATTCAGATTCTATACTTTATTTTTCAGCATTCAATTTATCATCGGCTCTTTTTATATATGCTTTTCAACTTTAAAGTTTTTTTGCTCTTTCAACATTATTTTGGTTTTATATTTTCCCACTGTATTGACTTGAACATTTCTGACAATTTCAATATCAGAAATTTATGTGTAATCTAATTTATTTGGTAGCTTAAATTCTGTAGCTTGCTTTCTTGTATGCCTGTCTACCTGACCCATGAAATGCAGGAGACTGTACCCCAGAAGTAGCAGGTTCACTGCTGCATTGACTAAGCAAGTCTGGGACACACATGTAGCTAAGCTGCGAGTTCTGCGCCAGGAGTCCCAACACCCACTCCCCCAGGAAGACACAGGTTTGGAGGTTCTCACATCAGAGAGATCTAGTATTGTAAATATTTTCAATCTGTATGTTTATGTATTTATACACCAGGTAGACAGGCTGCGTCCCCTTCACCGCAAGGTGTGCGCACACACAGTTGTCTCCACCTCCAATTAGGTCCTGCCCTCTTCCACCTGAAAAAGACCTCACACCCCAGGGGTCAGCTCCGTGGCTCCTTCTTGGTGAAGCCTCCCTGACATCGCCTCCCGCACTGATACCACCCTCTGAGCCCCAGCACAGTCCCAGCTGAAGCCGCACGCTGTGCAACAGGGGCCTGAGGTCGACCTAGCTATGCACACACCAGGGGCTGCCCTCAGTCCCACCCTCTGCCCTAATGCTCCCGCCTCCCAGCCCCACAGTCCCCAGGAGGAGCCAGTCCCCTAGTCCAGGGAGCCAGGGTGGGCACTGCCTGGGGACCGGACGTGGGAAGCTGGCCTACGGGGTCGCCCATAGCAGGAACCACCAGAGCGCGCACAGGGAAACTGATACCGCAGCGACGGGTGGGCAGCGATCTCCCCGGAGACCCACGCAGCGGGTCAGGCGCCAGCTGCCGCCAGGTCTGGGCGCGGGGCCGCGCAGGCAAGAAAAGCGCCCGGGGCACCAGGCGGGCTCGCATCTCGAGCGGTCCCTGTGGCTGCCACGCAAGGGCGCAGCTTCCCTCTTTTATGGCCCCTGTCCCAGAAGGGCTGCGCAGCCACCAGGGAGAGACCGGAGGGACCGCGGTGGGGAGAGGCGGCGGCGCCAGGCGGCGACCTGTCAGAGGGCGGAGAAGTCGCAAGCAGGAGCCTGGACCGCAGCTTCTTCCCCTGTGCCGCCCTCCCGGCCCAGGTGGCCGGTCGCCCTCCCCGGGGAGCAACGCCCTTCTCCGCTGGAGCCTGCCTGAGCCAGACATGGGGGTCGCAGGCCAGTGCCACAGCCTGGGGACGCTGCGACCTCTGCCCCGGGGAGTGCGTGGAATGCCGGGCGGGGCGGCTGTCGCAGGCCGTGGGGTCACAGCCCTGCTGGAGGGCAAGGTCTGGCAGGGCGCCGGGGTCCTGGCAGAGGCCGCGGCGAGGGCAGGAGCGGGTGCGCGGGCAGCTGTACACTCGCGACCAGGCTCCAGGACCCCGCGGGGGCGCCCCCTGGTGGCAGCCAGTTCCGGAGCTGTGGGAGGGCGGTGTCCCGTCCCCAGCCAGGCTGCAGCGCAAAGCTGCTTCCCACATGGGGGGGCGGGTGTGGCCCAGCAGCCCGAGTGCCTTACTAGTGAAAAAGCTGGAGTTGCAGCTGCCCCGAGGTAGGGGGGAGGTGGGGGGCCTAAGGGGCTCTGCCTGGACCTTCTAGGTGTCCTCCTGGGACCTAGCATTCCTCACCTGTCCTAGTGGACTGATGGGCTGCTATGGCAGGGTTGTTTGGAGGATTAGGCCAGATAGTCCCAGTGAAGCCCCATTAGCACCCCGTCCTCTGGATTTTTAAAAGATTTTTCTGGCTTTCTCAGGAAACTGCGGAATATACTGAAGTGGGAAGGCTGGACCCTCTCCCTTGGCATAGGGGTTCCTTCTAGGTGCCCCCTCTTTTTAGGCTATTTTCAAGCACACACCTGGCAACATGTGCTCTACCCAAGAGCACTTCACAGATCTTCCTGTGGGTCTAAAACCAGAATATTTTGTTTCCTGACCCCAGCCCTCATATCACCCCAAACTCAAGTCTTTTGGTGGAGCTGGCTTTAGACTCGAGTCTCAGTTTAATGCTTGTTCTCTAAGGTCTGCCCAGGGCTCTTATGATGGGGCGTCGTTCCACCCTGTACCTTCCCCAATGCACTGGGAGCCTCAGTTGCAGGGACTTGGAACTGGGAGCCCTCCCCGACAGGGTGGCCTGGCTGTGAACTGGTGGACCTCCGTCCCAGGGTGAGATACCCCAAGCAGGAACTCTCAGCCTCGCTTTTGTACACTCCAGCCATTTAACTTGGTGTGGTGGCCTCCCTGGGTCCCCAGGTCTGTGGGGCAGGATTTCTCCTTTGTGTCACAGTGGAGGACACTTAGGCATAGGGCCGGTGAATGACAAAGTCAGGGACATGCTCTGACTGTGAAATGACCCCTAGGCCCTGCAGGTCCCTCCAGGACACAGCATCCCTTGGGCATCAGTGGGCTGTTGGCTTGGGTACCCCAAGCTCGACACCATGTGGTGATGATGCTGGGGAATGTGGGGGCAGGGATATTCGTTCCCCACATCGGCACAGCAGGAGTTTCGTTCTCTGATGTGTGTAGACACCACTACATGTGTGGGTGCGGGTGGGGCCCCCATTTTGTTGATTAAGAAAGAGTCCTTCCTGAGGTTTCTGGGGAAGTGAGGGGCACCATGTGTTCCTGGCAGCTGGTTAGGTGTGTGGAGGGGCTCAGCTGGCCTCTGTCCTGTTGTCACCTTTTCAGGGCCAGCTAGACCCTGAGCTCTTAGTGCCAGTCATACCCGGTTTCATGCTGCCCTTCACTTGGCATCCCCCTGCCGGACTCCCCCAGCTCAGTCCCTGCCGTGCTTTCTCAGGCCTCTATGGGCCCTGGATGGGCTTGCAGGAGATAGCAACTCTGCTGCCTGCCTCTGCCTGAAGTTCGGGGTCCCTGTGCAGGGTGGTTGAGCAGGTCAGGGATCAGCTTTCGACTGAGTGTGGTACCCTTCTCCGCTCCCCACCTCACACTGCTGGAACCACTGTGCATGGCTGGCCTGGGGGCTTAACTGCGTCCCCCAGTCTCCTGCTGGACCAGATTGAAAAGAATACTTGTGCACATGGCTTGAGCTGTTGTCAGGGCTCAGTACAAATCAGAACTAACCAGCTGTTTCCCTGGGGCCAGGGCCCAGGCCTGAGGCTGCCATGACCAACTCATTCTCTGCCTCCTTGGCCATTAGAGGGTAGTGGTTGGTGGTCCTCAGAAGACATGATGGCCAGGACTGGAGAGCTGGGGGTTAGATCAGGAGATCTCCTGACCATGGGGTCCACAGGGGCTGTCCCTGAGCTGTGGGTCCCTATGGGTTGCAGGCATGTGTGGATGCTTTAGGAGATGAGGATGAGTCCTTCTGGCTGGCAGGATCTTGGTGGGCACTGGGCATGTGGGGCCAGGTTAGGTGGGATGGGCAGAATTGGGCCTGGCTGGGGAGTGTGATTGCTGTGCTCAGTGTGCAGCTGGGCCCTCACATCTAGGCTGCACATTTTCAGAATGACAAGCGGTGGGTCAACCATCCCAGCTGGGTATGGGGAAGCAGGCCTACCCAGTGAGGCCCCCACCCTTGTACCGGCCCCAGGCCCAGACTGCCTGCCTGCACTGGGCATTGTCGAGACTTGGCAGGGAAGCCTGGGTGTGATGATCAGATGTCGTGTCTCTGGGTCTCAGGCCTTGGTGGCCCCTAAGGAGATGGGCAAGCATTGGGCAGGGGGAGTGGCATGGGGGCCACCTGTGTGCATCTGCCCCTGGATGTGTGCCCCCACACTGGCTTCTCAGTCCTCAGGATGACATGACCAGGGCTCCTCACCTGCTCTGTGACTCTGGCTCTGACCTCTTTGCCTAATGACTGACAGACTCTCCCCTGAGTTTGTGGGAACTTTATGTGGGTCTTTATTTGTGAGTTGGGGGTCCCAACCTTCCTGTAGGTAGGGGCCCACCACCAACTACCTTAGGCCTTCTCACTCCACTGGCCTGTGAGACCCAACTGGCCAGACCTGTTGTCCTATTTGTATTTTGCTCTTTTTCTCCTGGGGTGAATCTCCACTGTGAGGGGATTAGGCTTGCCCATCCTGGCATCCACTCATCTGAGCTCCATCTCAGCCAGAGGTCAGCCAAGTGCAGCCTGTCCCTGCCTGCTTTTGTGCCACTGGTGAGCTAAGAGTGGATTTTACATTTCCAAATATTCAAACAAATCAAAACAAATATGCTTCGTGACATTGTGAAATTTGAATGTTGCTCTTTCATGAATAAAGCTCTACAGGAGTCCAGCCTTGCCTGTTATTTACAGGTGGTCTGGAGAAGGCTGCTGTCTGCCTACAATGGCACAGTTAAGTCCTTGGCACAGAAAATGGTTGCCAAAGCTGATAATATTGAACCCTGGCCCTTTAGAGGAATAATTTCCAGCCTGGGGTTTGAGAGTTGTCTGGCAGGACCCCAGGCTCTGGGTCAGATCCTTCCTCAGTCACACAGCTGCTGTGGCTTCCATTCGTGTGCCTGTAGAGAGGGAGTGACATGGTGCCTCTCAAGGGGATGCTGAGGCCTTGTGTGCCGGGTTTCAGTGTGTGTGCTTCACAGTTACTCATCTCACCCGCTGAGGTCCCGGGCCTGAGGCAGGCCTGCCTGCAGGGACAATTGGTCCTCAGCAGTGGGAACCCTGGAAATGAGCTGCCACCCACCTGGAAGGGGTCCCATGGAGTTCACTGTCTGGGTCAAGGGTGGTGCAGAGCTGGTGTTCTGGACTGCATCCTGCTGAGCCCCAACTACTGCAGGCGCTGACTTCCTCCCATGAAGAAATCAGAGACAACAGCTGCAGCAGCTCGCCCAGGGAATGCTGTGTTCCTTACATGGGCATGTGACAGAGAGTGCCTGCTGGGTCCACATCAGGCTGTGGGGAGGGGGCCTTGGTGGCTAAGTTCACTGAGTGACTGCCTGGAGTGGCCAAGGGGTCTCAGGAGGTGTGGCTGCAGCACCCTCTCTGTGAGGGTCTCTCTGATAATTGGTAGAGAGGAGGGAACCCCCAGGAGTTGCTTCCTGAATGAGGGGCTCCAGTCCCACCAGTGAGGGCCAACCGGGGCCCTCCTGGGAATAGTCAAAGGCTGAGCCCCAGGACAGAAGGATGCTGCCCTCAGCTGAGTAGCAGCAGGCACCTGGACGTGGGCCATCAAGGGGCCACAACGCACACGCACCATCTCCTGCATTTCAGGAGGTGAAGGAGATGGGAAGCTAAGGCTGAAGACACAGGTGAGAACAGACTCCAGGCACGTAGGGCTGGTCTGGGGTGGGACCTGATTCCCACCCACCAAACCCTGCCCCCTACAGGCAGCTGAGGGACAAAGGACTTGGGGACAACTTCCCTAGGGTCACACTGATGGTCAGGGTTCCCTTAGGGTAGAGGAGGGACTGGGCCACTGACATGGCTCTGGATGCCTGACCCACAGATCTCACTGTCTGGCTCAGCTGGCTCTAGGTATCAGGTTGGAGGTAGGAGGGAGCACCCATGCTGCAGATGGGGAGACTAAGGCACATAACTCTAAGAGTTTTCAGGATGGCAGTGCTCCGGTATAGAGGGGGAGAGCAGCCTAGCCCGGCCGCAGGTGAGCAGCTCAGGGGTCTCTGATCCGAGCCCCACAGCCCCGGGTGGCAGTGACACGTGGGATCGGGCAAGTGTGGCTGGGCCAGGCTCTTCTGGCAGCCTGGCGCCAGTGCTGGTGTGTCTGGAATTGGTGGGTTCTTGGTCTCGCTGACTTCAAGAACGAAGCTGCACACCCTCATGGTGAGTGTTACAGTTCTTAAAGATGGTGTGTCCGGAGTTTGTTCTTTCAGATATTCAGATGTGTCCGGAGTTTCTTCCTTCTGGTGGGTTCGTGGTTTTGCTGGCTTTGGGTGTGAAGCTGCAGACCTTCATGGTGAGTGTTACAGCTCATAAAGGCGGTGTGGACCCAAAGAATGACCAGCAGCAAGATTTATTGCAAAGAGTGAAAGAACCAAGCTTCCACAATGTGGAAGTGAACCCTAAGGGTTGCTGGTGCTGGCTGGGGCAGCCTGCTTTTATTCCCTTATTTGACCCCACCCACATCCTGCTTATTGGTCCATTTTACAGAGAGCTGATTGGCCCATTTTACAGAGAGCTGATTGGTCCGTTTTGACAGGGTGCTGATTGGTGCATTTATAAACCTTGAGCTAGACACAGAGTGCTGATTGGTAAATTTACAATGCTTTAGCTAGACACAAAAGTTCTCCAAGTCCCCACCTGACTCAGGAGCCCAGCTGGCTTCACCTAGTGTATCCTGCACCAGGGCTGCAGGCAGAGCTGCCTGCCAGTCCCACACCATGCGCCCACACTCCTCTGCTCTTGGGTGGCCTATGGGACCAGGTGCTGCAGAGCAGGGGGCGGTGCCCGTCAGGGAGGCTCTGGTGCACGGGAGTCCACTGGTGGGGGGGCTTGGGCATGGCGGACTGTGGGTCCCGAGCACTACACCACTGGGAGGCGGTTGAGGTGGCGAGAATTTGAGCATACTGTGGGTGGGCTGGCAGTGCTGGGGAACCCAGTGCACCCTCTACAGATGCTCGCCCAGGTGTGCTTAGTCCCTCACTGCCTGGGGCAGCAGTGCTGGCCAGCTGCTCAGAGTGCGGGCTTGCCGAACCCTCCCTCACCCCGAACTTGGGTTGGACCACGAAGGCCACACACAGCCCCAGTTCTCACCAAGGACTCTCCCTCCACGCCTCCTTGCAAGTAGAGGGAGCCAGCTCAGGCCTTAGCCAGCCCAGAGAGGGGCTCCCACAGTGCAGTGGCAGGCTGAAGGGCTCCTCAAGCTTGCTGAGGCTGAGGTGCTGAGACAGAATGAGGGCTGCTAGCACGGTTGTCACCTCTCACTGGTGTTTATGGCCATAAGACACTGAATGCACCCAATCTCCTATGATCTCGAAAGCTAAGCAGGGTCAGACCTGGTTAGTACTTGGTATGGGATTCCACCTATGAATACCAGGTGCTGTAGGCTTTTGGCTTCCTGCTCCCTCCCTCTTTCCCCCTTTTGTTGTCTTGCTTCCCAACTGCCCCTTGACTCTACTCTCCCTTTTTCACCCGCCTGCACCCCGGCCACAGCCTGGGACCTCTTCACGGAGGTTTGCCACTGCAGCATTGCCAGGCAGCAGCATCCCACCTCTTCCACCTTGTGGCAGCCCCGCCAAAATCTGGGCTCCAGCCAGGATGGGACACACCCGTACCCAACCTCGAAGGGGCGGGTGCAGGTTGCCTGCTGTCCCAGGTGTCTTCCCGCTCTTGAAAGGCCTAAGCAATTCTATTCACTCATCCAGTCCAAAGCTCGGGGAAGGGCCAGGCAGGGACAGCGGGTCCTACAGATGCCAGTCAAGACCTCCACTCCAGAATGCATGGGCTGCTTTCCCTGGGGGAAGGACATTGCCTTTGCCAACAACGAGGAAAGCTGTCCCTGTGCACCTGGATTACCATTGCTACCAGCTTCATGTAAACTCTAGTCTGGAGGACACAAGTGAGACCCAGGCCTCAGGACCCATGGGCATGCTGGTGCTATGGCTCCTACCAGATGGATGGGCACACTCTACAAATCTCGGGGTCCACCACACCAAGAGGACAGGGAGGAGCCAACAAATTAATGACCTTACAAAACACACCCCCAAAGCAACCAACCAATTCAGGAAAAAACACTTCTCAGGGCTCCATTTGTCCTCCTGCATGGGCGGCCCTGCCACCCTGTTCTGTCCCTGCTCAAGCACCCTCCACCCTATCTTGGCCTTCTCAAAAGGGACCTTTCTACCAGAGCAGAGCACTTTCTTTCCAAGTCTCTATTGTTCTTGCTCTCTTTCTTACCCTCTGTTTTTCTCTTCTTCCCCCTCCACCTCATGCTCTGTCTGTGGCCTTCTCTCTGTCTCTCTTCTTCTACTTTATTAAGCCTGCTTTTGTGACTGTTGATTAAATTTTTAATACAGTTATTGTGTTCTTTAGATTCACAATTTTTGTTGGGTTTTATTGATATCTCATTTTCCTCATGCATCACTTGTTCTAATATTCTTTCATTGTCTATGTTCTGTTTTTGTTTATTAAGCAGTTTTTTGAAAATTACTTTTTATTGAAAACTACACTGAACTCTAAATGTCCACTTTTACAATAAACAAATACAATAACCGTAATTCACACTAAGACAAAACATGCTTCTGATAGCCATTATTTTTCTGTTTGAGACAATTTTAAAGTTTGTATTTTTTGGTCACAAAAATAGGAATGTACCTATACAAAAGCTCAAAATAGGGCATTTTTTTTAAACGAAAAGGCAATGCTTCACAAAAGACCATGAATGGAACATGTACCTAGTTGATACAAATCTAATAGAATTTGTTAAAGTCAGTCACATCTAATACATCTGAAGTGTGCTTGTATAAATTATAATGTGAAGAAAACAATACTTTATCAGTGTCTAAAAAAGTTGGTTTGGTCGTAGACAATCTGACAAGTTATCATTAAAAGTGTTTCCTGCGACATAAGGAAATGCAACATCATTCTTTTTGAACCCTTTTAGCTAAAGACTTTCCACTCAATAGAATAGCAGAGGATCTGAAACTGAGAAAATAGATTTGAATACAAAGAGCTTGTGAAACTTAATACTTTCTGTTTGTTTGTTTTGGCATCATTAGAGGATTTTTCTGAACTTACAACCAACTTACCCACTCAGTATGCAGTTCAGATGTGACAGACGTTTCTCTGTACAGGAGCCTGTACTGTCTTCAATCCTATGAGTGTAGGTGTGTACCACAGGCAAACAGTTTTCTCCCCATTTTGTAGTAATGTGATCTTTCTATTAGCAAAAAGAGGTAACCAGCCCCTGTACACTGAAGGGACTCAAGTCACAAGATGGGGATTTCCTGTTATTTTTTTTTAATTTTGATGTTTGAACTCTCGATGCAACATTCTAGAGTAGGGTGTTCAAGACCGGCTGTGCCCAAAGGACTAATGAAGGAAAAAGCTCTATTTATTCTTTGTGATTTTATGCACATATGAAAAACTTAACACACAATAACAACAGTTGGTCATTAATAAGTCACATCCTAGTTTTTCAGCTCTTTGGTAAGCAGATGACATCTTCAGTTTTCTAGCTCTTGTAGATTTAACACTACAACATCAATGATGCATATGTTCAGAATCAGTTACAAAGACCGTCAGATTATTTTTCTTAGTTCATCTATTTTTCACCGTCTCTTCGTCTCAAGTGTATCTGAATGATTACCTTCCTGCGTTCTCTGGTATTTTTCGTTGAGGTTCTCTTGATTGTCTCCGTGTTTTGTTGGTTCGTTGGGAAAGGGAACATGGGAAGGATGTGCCACTGTTGGAAGGTTGTAAGTCACTGAGATGCCTCCAGGGATTACCCCTTCTATGAGTGCAGGAAATCCTCCTGGAGCCATGCCCATGATGCCTGGTGGATATCTGTATGTTGCACCATTGAGCTCAGGATGAGTTTCTTGCTGGTCTATGAGTGGCCAAGGTGCGGATGTGACAAAGAATTCCTTGTTCACACAGTTTCTTAAGCTTTCTGGGATGCCACCTGTGATGGCTAGGCAGATCTCAGTGGCAGCTGCCTCCCTCATCTCCAGCAATCCTGCTTGCTGTTCCAGGCAGTGTGAGGAGTGCAGATGAGATTTGGCGCATCTTTCAATGGAGCCTGAGCAAAGCTAAAGGGCTCCAACTCGTACACATCCCTTGTATCCTGCCCTCCTTGATGGCCTGTACTAAGGCTTTCTCCTCCACCAGGCCTCCATGGGCTGCATTCACAAGGAATGCTCCCTGCCTCATCTGCTTTATGGTAAAGTAATTGATAAGGTGGTGGTTATGTTCGTTGAGATTGAAGTGCAAGGAGACTCAGTTGCTCTGATGCAGCAAAGCCACAGGGTGTAGACCCTCTGCATGCCCAGGGACCGCTGGATCCTATCCTGCAAGTAGGGTTCAAAAAATAGAACGCTGAATCCGAAGGCCTTGACTTGAATTGCAACAGCCTTCCCTGTGTGACTGAAGCTGTATGAGGTCCAGCGTCTCCCCATGGAGGTGGGCTACTCCTGAGACCACCTCACAGATCTGCTCCATGCTCTCAACTCATGTGACTTCCCACAGTACCTGGTACAGCCACACGTTTCTCTGGTACAGATTGAGTAGGTCCAGATGGTGGAGTAAGCTGTCTCTTCCACCTCTGCAGACGGTATGTTGCACAAAGCAATTCCGAGCTCGCTGGCAGCATTGATGTCCACGTTGTCATAACCACTGTCTATCCTCACAATCACTCTCAGGGTCTTGAACTTTTCCAGGTCCTCCCTGGTGAGAGTGATGGTGTGGTACATCATGGCACTCATGGCTTCATTTAGAACCTTCTTGTGGATCTCCTGCATGGACTGTGCATCACAGAAGGCCACAGTGGCCAGGTCCTTCAGAATGGGCATCTCCACAGAGCAGTTGCGGCTGTTCAGCAGTGCCACCAGGGGGCGGGGGTGCAGGGGCTCATTGATAATCTGGGGGTTGATTCCTTCATAAATTCTGTCCAATCACTTTGTCTTGACTTTGTGCTAATCTACAAAGGCCATGTTTTGTGGAACTTTTCAACCCTCATATCAAAAGGCCTTTAATAACTTAGAGGAACTCACAGGATTCTGCGTGCATGATGCTATGAACCCAGTATAAATCTGTCCACAAACTCTATAGTTCACACAATAGGCTGTCAGTCTTTTTAAAGGAATACAGCTTCATTGGTTCAAAACCATTTAAGGTGATGAAACCCATTTGCTTGCAACTCAGCCACCATTGCTCAGTCAATCAACAAAACTCACTATGACCCCAGGTCTGGAGTGCCCAGAGTCCACTACTGCTGGAGGTGGAGGTGGCTCCTGCCTGGTGCAGCCAGGTCCCTTCCCCTGCTCTGAGTATCAGGGGAGGGCTGGGGGCCCACCCTGGTGGTATCAAGGCTCCTCCCTTGCCTGGGCCCTGCGGACCAGAGGGGCACTGGCCTCATTAAGCAGCTTTAATAATTATTTTGATTTTTAAAATTATATAATGCAACAATAACAACAACAAAAAAATAGAACAAACCTACAAATTTTGACCTTTAAAGGTCAACAGAGATTTTTAAAGGTCAGTATTTGTAGATTTATTTTGTTTTTTTCAACTGGGACTTGTTTTCTGCCCTCTCTGTATGCTCTGTAATCTTTTGATGAGATTCAGAAATTTATAAAACAACTCTGTAAAGTAGTATGTACAAACTTTCTTACTACAAGATAATACAGCAATCAGTGAGCTGTTTATTCTGGTGCTTCATTAACAGGGTCTTATATGTGTCTTCTCTGAGCTTGTGTGTGTATTTTTAAGGTAAAGGTATTGTTCCCATTATTTTCCAGACACTGTAGTATTTTGCCTCCCCAGTTTATTGCAGTGTTCATTTCTTTGGCGCTGTAATTGTTAGGCAGGGATCTAGACCCAACATGGCAGCGCCACCCGGCGTAGCAGGCCCTTTGTTCGAGACTTCCCTTCCTCTTTGAACACACCCACAGACTTGCATATGTCAGAGGTTCCAGCTGGGCAACCACACTCCCCTATGACTTGCAGCTCACCTGCGTTCCACAAGTTCGTAAACAGCAGTTTCGGTTAACAGTTTCCAAAGACCCCTTCCTCGTGACCCTTACTCGACTCCTGCCCTAGTAGTTTCAAGACCCCCCAGGCCCTGTTTGTACAACCAGCTTCCCTACCTCTTGGGCTATAAAAAGCCCCTACCCTCCTCCTTCAGCGCGACTTCCTTGGTCTGCACCTTTGGACCAAAGAACCTCGCCCATGAGTCCTAATAAAGGCTATTCTCACTGCCATTTGCCTTGTGTCTTCGTTCCTGGTTCTGCTCCAGCCTCAGTTTACCTTTACATTTGGTGCCGAAACCCGGGAGGACACCCCTCCCCCAGACCCCTGCCGGGTCGGGCAGGCTCTCCTCTCCCCAAGCCAGGACCTTCTTTCTGAGCTGGGAGCCGTTTCACCAAATCCAAGACTCAATTGGATCACTGCTGGGTAAGTTTTCCCCTGTCCTGTAGGCCCCCTCTGGGAAGTCCCTGTCCAAAATGTGTGGCCACGTCAGGGGCTCCCTACAGTCAACTGTGACCTTGGCACCAGGGACAAGGAGAAGTCCAACCTCCCCGGAAACCGCCATACCCCACACTCTGCGTGACAGTAGGAGGACGCTGCCATTGCCTCTGGACTGCCTGTCTTAGGACCATGGGAACTACCTAGTCCAAACCAGACTGAAAATCCCCTCTTGGTGAATCTCCAGACTTTAAGTCTCAGCCAAGACATAAAAAAAAAAGTGGCTCATTTTCTTCTGCACAGTTGCATGGCCACAGTATAAATTGGATAATCAGTCTCAGTGGCCTGCAAAAAGCACTCTAGACTTTAACATCCTTACGGATCTGACCAACTTCTGCAAGAGACTAGGCAAATGGCATGAGATACCCTATGTTCAAGCCTTTTGGGACTTGCATTCTCGCCCAGATCTCTGTGCCCAATGCTCGTTAGCTCAGGTTCTACTTGCAAAGTCTCTTCTCTCAAGCAAGGAGAGGGATGATTCCTCCTCTTTTTCTGAGCCTCCTGACACCCTATCCTGGCCACCCCTCTGGTCTCCTGCCCAACCTCCTCCTTACACTGACCCGCCATTATCCCCATCCTCAACGCCTCCCCTCCGTTCCACCCCTCATGTGCCCTTACCAAACCCGACAGATTTTGTCTCCCCTACCTCCACCTCCTCCCCTTCCTCGCCTGTCTCAGCCCATACTCAGTCCAGGACTGACCTCCTGTGTCCCTTGCGAGAGGTGGCAGGCGCCAAAGGAGTAGTCTGGGTCCATGTGCTGTTTTCATTGGCAGATTTGTCTAAGGTTGAGGAGCATGCAGGCTTCTTTTTGGCCAATCCTACTTGTTATATCAAAGAGTTCAGGTATCTATGCCAGGCATATGATCCACCGGGCATGACCTCCATGTCATTATGACCTCAACCCTGTCTCCTGAGGAGGGAGCTCATCCTAGCGGCAGCCAGGCAGCACGCTAACCAGGTTCATTTAACTCATCCTGCCATGCCAGTTGGTACCGAGGCAGTGTCCTCAGCGAGCCTGACTGGGACTACCAGGTAGGACAGGCAGGACTACCAGGTAGGACAGGCAGGCGAGACGTGATGGTTCGTGCCTTCTTGCTGGCATGCAGGCAGCCTCTAATAAATCAGTCAACTTTAACAAACTAAAAGATGTAGTCCAAGGCACAGATGAAAATCCGGCCGTTTTTCTTAACTGGCTGACTGAGGCACTTATTTAGTGCACCCGCCTTGACCCTGCCTCCTCCACAGGAGGAACCATCTTGGCCTCATATTTCATTTCTCAGTCGGCCCCTGATATCCAAAAAAAAATTAAAAAGGTGGAGGAAAGCCCTCAAACTCCCATTCAGGATTTAGACAAACTGGCCTTCAAGGTCTACAACTCCAGGGAGGAAGCAGCTGAGGCCCAATGACAGGCCAGGCTAAAACAGAAGGTACAACTCCACACCCAGTCCTTGGTAGCAGCCTTGAGGCCAGCCAGCTCCAGGAGCTCCCAGAAAAGAAGTACTACCTGAGCGCCACCTGGTGCCTGCTTCAAGTGCGGCAACGATGGCCACTGGGCCAGGCAGTGCCCTAACGCAAAGGAGCCAACTCACCCCTGTCTGAACTGTCGGCAGATGGGCCACTGGAAGTCAGACTGCCCCGACCTAAGGACGGTCACTGCGCCTCCACGTGACGACCCTCCTCCAGGTATTGGAGGCGCCTTCCAGCTCCTCGACACTGATGAAGATTGAAGAGCCCCAGACTCAGGGACCTTTCTCACTCTTGCCGAGCCCAGGGTTATGCTCCAGGTAGCGGGTAAGTCCATATCCTTCCTTATGGACACGGGGTCTACCTACTCTGTTTTGCCTTCCTTCAGTGGCCCCAGCCACCCCTCCACTGTCACAGTCATGGGAATTGGCGGCACTCCTCCACGTACTGCCAGACTTCTCCTCTGTCTTGCTGCCTGGATGGCTCCCTCTTCTCACACTCATTTCTTATCATTCCTTCGTGCCCAGTCCCCTTGTTAGGACGAGATCTCCTCTCCAAGCTAGGGGCCTCAGTTCACTTCTGACCCAACCCCTCTACACACCTCGCATTCCTCTTCCCCTTTCTCTCACCTGACAAACCCCACCAGGCTGACCCCCACTCCCTTTTCCAGTCCCCATTAACCCTAAGGTGTGGGACACCTCCACCCCAATCATTGCCCCAGCACCACACTCCAGTCCACATCTGGTTAAAAGACCCTTCCAAGTTCCCCTCTAGACCCTAGTGCCCTATCTCCCTTGAACACCGACAAGGACTAAAACCCATCATTACACGCCTGCTCTGGCAGCACATTCTAGTTCCCACCAACTCACCATATAATACTCCTATCCTGCCTGTATGGAAAAGCTCTGGAGCCTATCGCCTTGTACAGGACCTATGCCTCATCAGTGAGGCAGTAGTCGCTACCTTTCCAGTTGTTCCTAATCCATATACACTCCTCTCACGAATTCCCCCTGACACCACTCATTTCACTGTCCTTGACCTGAAGGATGCCTTCTTTACCATCCCTCTACACCCAGATTGCCACTTTCTTTTTGCCTTCACATGGGAGGACCCAGACACTCATGTTCCTTCCCAGCTGACCTGGACTGTCTTGCCTCAAAGGTTCCAAGATAGCCCCCATTTTTTTGGACAGGCACTGGCACGGGACATCCTCCTCTGCCCCCTAACCCATAACACCCTTCTACAATACTTATATGATCTATTACTATGTAGTCCTTCCTGGGAGTGCTCCCTTGCAGACACTGCTACACTTTTAAATTTTCTAGGCAACCGAGGTTATCAGGTTACCCCAGCTAAGGCTCAACTTTGCACCCCTACTATCACCTACCTAGGTATACTCCTCACACCCACTACGAAAAGCCTCACGGCAGATAGAATGAGCCTCATCAAAACTCTCCAACCTCTTCAGGATGCGGAAGAGATCTTATCCTTCCTAGGACTGGTAGGGTATTTCAGGCATTGGATTCCCAACTTCAGGGTCTTAGCCAAGCCCCTCTCCCAGGCTGCCAAGGAGACACCCACTGGACCACTGTCCGACCCCTCCTTGGTTGCCAACTCTTTCAAGAAGCTTCAGGACTGTCTCCTTTCTGCCCCTGCTCTCTCTCTCCCCAACCCCCTTCGGCCCTTTCATCTATTCACTGAGGAGTGCCAGAAGGTAGCTACTGGCCTCTTAGCCTAGCCGGTTGGATCTACATACCAGGCTGTGGCCTATCTCTCAAGCAGTTAGATCCCACAGTCCAGGGCTGGCAACCTTGTCTGTGAGCCCTGGCAGCTGCCACAGAACTTACCCAAGAGACCCTCAAGCTTACCCTAGGGCATCCTCTCAGAGTCTACTCTTCTCACTGACTGTCAGATCTCATCACACACAAGTGTATCAGCCATCTCACCCCATCTGGGCTTCAACAGTTCCACCTGCTATTCGTTGAAAACCCTCACATCACTCTCACCACCTCACCCCCTCTAAATCCTGCTACCCTCTTGCCCACTCTAGGATACGATTCCCCCCCGCACGTTCCTGCCCAGAAGTTCTCACCACCCTGCCACCTGCCTGCCTTGTTCTTTCCGAATAGCCGTTAGAACATCCAGACCATACCCTGTTCGTGGACGGGAGTTCTGTCTTAACCCCCAATGGACGCCGACAGACAGCATACGCTGTCGTAACAGCAACCCAAACGGTTGAAACTGGGCCCTTGCCTCTAGGCACCACCTCCCAGAAGGCTGAACTCACTGCCCTTACTTGTGCCTTACTTCTTTCTGAAGGGCAGAGGGTTAATATCTGTACAAACTCTAAATATGCTTACCTTATTGCACATACTCATTCTATTCTCTGGCAAGAACACGGATTTCTTACCACCAAAGGGATGCCAGTAGTCAATGGACCACATATAAAGAGGTTACTTGATGCTCTCCAGGCCCACAAAGAGGTAGCCATCATCCACTGCAAAATCTACCAGCATTCTAAGGACCCTGTGTCACAAGGTAACAGCCTAGCTGACTCCACTGCACGGGCCACTGCCCTCACTTCCTCCCCTCCCCGAGTGCCTTTACTCTTTCTTTCCCCAACATATTCTTCCCAGGAACTTCAAACCCTGATGGCCCACCCCAGTGTTACCCGAAACAAGGATGGGTGGGTGTTCATTGACAGCCGAATAGAGCTCCCTCAGACTCAGGCAGTACATATACTGACCAACATACACCGCTCTCTCCACATAGGACCCAAGGCTATGTATAACTTCCTAGAACCCATCTTTCACCTTCCCTTACTGCAGGCCCAAATTAAGAAAGTACATCAGCAATGTGCCACCTGTTCGGCCACTAACCCCCAAAGTAGGCTCAGACACCCAGGACCTACTCATCAGCTAAGAGGCCACCAGCCAGGAGAAGATTGGCAACTTGATATTACCCACATACCCCGACATAAAACATTTTGCTACCTGCTGACCTTAGTTGACACCTTCTCAGGATGGATTGAGACTTTCCCCACCACTCGAGAGACTGCAGAATTCACGGCAACTATTCTCCTAGAGCACATCGTCCCCAGGTTCACTCTCCCCCGAACCATCCAATCAGACAATGGTCTGGCTTTCATTTCCAAACTCACCCAGCAGGTGGCAGTCACACTCCAGATTACCTGGAAGCTCCACATTCCCTACCATCCGCAGTCGTCTGGTAAGGTAGAATGCGCAAACAGCCTCCTTAAACTGCATCTAACCAAACTCACTCTAGAAACCCGCCTTTCGTGGATAACTCTCCTTCCCTTGGCTCTTACTTGTCTCAGGGCAGCTCCATGGGCCCCCACAGGGCTCAGCCCTTTTGAGCTGCTGTACGGACGCCCATTTCTCTTCCAGGAGCTGCCAGCCCTCTCCCCTCCCTTAGGCTCCTAACTCCCTTACTTAACCTTCCTTCACAAGCTTCTAAGAAAACACGCGGACTGGTGTCTCCCTACACCCGCTTCCCTAAACCCTAAAAATCCCGCCGCCGTTGTAGCACCAGGAGACCTGGTACTGGTCAAGCAGCTGCAGCACTGAGCCTTATCTCCCCAGTGGGAAGGACCATACACTGTAATCCTTACCACGCCCACTGCTGCCAAGCCCCTCGGCCTTCCCTCCTGGTATCATCTGTCCCAGCTGAAAAAGGCACCCACCCAGTATGATTCTAGGTGGATGACTCAGGCTGTTGCCCCTATTAAACTACGACTTACGCATGCCAGTAACGACCCTCTGCCTAACCTTCCTCGGCTATCCAGTTCTCCTGAGCCTAGGTAAGACTCCTGCCCGAACTCCCCCCATTAACCCATTCTGCTGGAGATTCTGTCAGAGACCTGGACCCAAAACAATTGCATAAGTTCCCACATCTTAGCCACAGTTGACTGCCGGCCCCAAGGGTGCCAGAGTCAAGTTACCTTTAACTTCTCTGCCTGTAACAGTTGCCCTGACTGGTGGAACCGGTCATATGCTTTCTCTGTGATCAGGTAGAATATAACTGTCTCAATTACTGGGTAGAAACCAACGTGTGTCCATATCATTATTGTAACATGCATTTTACTTACCTTGACATGTCATACACCAAGTGGCAGCAACTGGCATCAACAGTTCGGTTAGTCAGATCATACGGAAAAAGAGAAGTGCCTACATTTTTCCTTACCATTCCTGACCCGTGGGACCCATGGTGGGCATCAGGTATAGAGGCTCACCTTTACTGACACGGCTACGAGTCTTATCCCGTAGCCCGACTCAAGATTTATAGAGCCTACGTCAGGGTCACAAGCAGCCTCGTCAGCCTGGCTTTCGACATCAAACAATAAGAAGAGATCATCTCAGCTCTAGCCAACCCAGACAACACAGCCAACTCAGATAACAAGCCTCAGGGCAGCGGTAGCCGTTTTTCTTGGCTAACCCTAGTCAGAGAAGGGGCCCAGAGAGTACATATGGCCGGGGTACACAATATCTCCCATTGTTTCTTGTGTGCAGCATTGAATAAGCCCCCACTGGTTGCGGTACCTTTACCTACCCCTTTTTACTCCTCTAACCTAACCCCCTCCTTTCCCCTTCCCGGCCGAACCCTGGGAGAAGTTCCTTTGTTCCAAGACCCACATAAACAACAACTCCCCTTTTGCTACTCCACCCCTAATGCTTCCTGGTGTAACCAGACAGGATCGACACCTCCAAATCTCACTGCCTCCCCCAGGCAGATATTTTTGGTGCAACTTCACCCTGTCAAAAACTCTCAAGGCTTCCAACACTACCCTATGCGTTCCCATCTCCCTAGTCCCCAGCCTCACCCTGTACAGTGAAGCTGAGCTATCCTCTCTTCTGTCCCTTGCCTGCCCCAGCCAGGCAAGGGCAGTATTCCTTCCGCTAATGATTGGAGTCTCTTTAGCCGCATCTCTCGTGGCCTCTGGCCTTGGAACTGGAGCCTTAACTCATTCTGTCCGATCCTCTCAAGACCTTACAGCCTGATTACAGGTAGCAATCGAAGCTTCGGCAGAATCCCTGGCTTCCCTCCAATGACAGATCACCTCAGTTGCCCAGGTGGCAGCCCAGAATCGCAGGGCACTCGACCTCCTTACAGCTGACAAAGGCGGGAGCTGTATGTTCCTTAATGAAGAATGCTGCTACTACATCAATCAATGAGTCAGGACTAGTAGAAACCAACCTCCTCACTCTAGAAAAAGTCCAAGAAGGACTCCACAAAAAAACCTCAGGATTAGAGTCTCCACTTGAGTGGTGGCAGTCGTCCATGGCTGGTTGGGTCCTACCCTTCCTAAGCCCCTTACTAATCATTGACTTCTTACTACTCATAGCTCCCTGTATCCTCTGCTTCATCCAGTACTGCATGAAAGAAGTCTCCCAGGTCACTTTCAATCAGATGTGGCTCCACCCCTATACCCAAGTTCCGACTTCCGAAGAATCCCACGACAACCCATACCAGCAGGAAGCAGCCAGATGAACACGTTGCCCCTTTTTTCTTATTAGAAAGAGGTCGGAATGTTAGGCAGGGATCTAGACCCGACATGGCGGTGCCACCCGGCATAGCAGGCCCTTTGTTCGAGACTTCCCTTCCTCTTTGAACACACCCGCAGACTTGCATATGTCAGAGGTTCCGGCTGGGCAACCACACTCCCCCATGACCTGCAGCTCACCTGCATTCCACAAGTTCGTAAACAGCAGTGTTGGTTAGACTTCTTCCTCATGACCCTTACTTGACTCCTGCCCTAGTAGTTTCAAGACCCCCCAGGCCCTGTTTGTACAACCAGCTTCCTTACCTCTCGGGCTATAAAAAGCCCCTACCCTCCTCCCTCAGTGCGACTTCCTCAGCCCATACCTTTGGACTGAGGAACCTCACCCATGAGTCCTAATAAAGGCTATTCTCACTGCCATTTGCCTTGTGTCTTCATTCCCGGTTCAGCTCCAGCCTGTTTACCTTTACAGTAATAAGCATGCAACCTCTTTTCTCAGCAGTCATAAATTGTCATTCTCATTACTCTGTCATTTCCTTTAGCACTCCCTGTTAGGGAGACAGAATCTAGCCATTAGGCAGTAATCCAAAAAGCCAAAACTTTGAACATAGATTCCACTGTTCTCATTCTATACTGAGGAAGATACTAAAAGTTGGATGTTTTCTCTTGAGCCCAATTGCTGTTCTGGGAAGGAAGAAGGGATGTGGTGAATATAATTAAAGACTTGGTTGCCTTCTACAACAAGCTTTTCCAACATGCCCTATTTTGTTGTTATTGTTCTGTTTTGTTTTAGGCATTCAGCAGCCTGGAACCATGGTTTTTAGGTTCTGTCTCTAGTGATAAGTGGAAAAGAGGAATGAGGAAGGGACTTACTGGCTCAACTGGAAATGGAAACTAAGAATTCATGACTGTGTTCTCTCCCTTGGATGCACCTCTTCTACATTAAAGGAAATATCTTTGAAATTTAAAAAGATAAAGAATAATAGACATAAACCCCAATAGGAAAGAATGAACAAATAACAAAGGTTAGAGGTGCAAAGGCAAAGGAGGAAACTTTAAAAATGTGGTGTGGGAAATTCTGCTCCAATGAAATTGGTTCTGAAAAATCCTAAATGTTCTTCTTTTGCTGCCAAGAAGGCAGACAGAAATTTTCTACCCTATACTTATTATGCTTTTAAATCTTCTAAAACTTCTTTTGTGCCTCTATTAACATTCCAGGGCATTCACACTGAGAGCCAAAGTCCTCTTCTTCCTTTTGTTATTCCTGTGAAGACCTTGTTGTCTGAGTGCTTTTCCATTGTTTTGGGGGACCTGGGGAAATCTGCACATTTTAGGAGACTTCTATATTAAGCTATTTTGTAAACATTTGTGCCTCCTGTCAGAAGTTTGTGAGAGTAAAAGCGTAGACATTGGGGTTTGGTTCGCATATTTCATAAACACCAATGGCAGATGTTTCTCGTTTACAATTTTCAGTCCTATGATTTCAAATGTGATTCTACAAAAAAATCTGACAAAAATTTTATCAGAGCCCAAAGCACCTCAGCACATATGAAAAAGTTGTATCTTCTATTTCACGTTATTCTTTTTTTCATCTCCGGTTATATCGGTCAAAACATTTCCTTTTTCTTAGTAGGAACTAACTTAGAAATTTGAACTCTCTGTACAAAGTACCTCTCCTTTGGAATAGTTTATCGTATCTACTCACCTTAAAGAATTTTTAAATACCTTAATGCCATAAAAAACTTAGAAACTTGTCTGGAATAGAATAAATTCTCAATTGTTACTTATTTCTTAATAAGTTATTTTAATAATCATATATAAAGCTTAGTGGGACTGCGATCTGTATGTTTTCACCTTCCAATCTTTGTGTATGCCAAATTAGCCTGTAGTTTTATCTTCATGAGTTTCAAAATAGCATGTTGAATTTATATGTTACATAAAAAGTGAATTAGATACTTTGTATGCACTTCACATTAATAAAAGTTTTGATTTGTGTGTCTAAGTTTACTGCATAGAAAAACTTATCATTAGTGTTTCCATTTACTTTCCTCAACAGGTATCTGAATGATAGTATACTTTATTTCTAATTGCTTATTATATATGTTTCATACCATATTTTACAATATTCATATTGCTTCCATATTTTAAACTGTAAGGCTTTTCTTTGCTTTTAAAACAACAAATTAGGTCAGGTGCGATGGCTCATGCCTGTAATCCCAGCACTTTGGGAAGCTGAGGTGGGTGGATCGCGAGGTCAGGAGTTTGAGACCAGCCTGACCAACATGGTGAAACCCCATCTCTACTAAAAATACAAAAATTAGCTGGGCACGGTGGCACACGCCTGTAATCTCAACTACTCAGGAGGCTGAGACAGGAGGACCCAGGAGGCAGAGGTTTCAGTGAGCCGAGATTATGCCACTGCACTCCAACATGGGCAACATTTTGTATAAAAAGAGGAACAGTATATGAAGAACATAATTAAAAAGTCTCTCTAATATCATGGAAATCTTTATTAAATTTTTCTAATAAATGCTCTTTATGGAAGATTATAATGCATTTATTGTGAAATTTTGTTACTCTAACCATATGCTAATAATTCAAAATCTGCTCTTTATGGGTATTCAGTTATGGTTGAACATTGTAGTTATCTAGAAAAATTATTCTTCAGTTGTATGCTTTGTTTATTCAGTATTTCACCGGTTAATGTTTATTTAATTTTGTTTCACTGTTTTATATTTCTGTATTTCCTTGTTAGGATAGGATGCTTTGCATCATTTGTGTTTTTAGTTTTTGTCTATATATTAGAATTTTGTATGACTATATTCAACTCTGTACCCTTTAAGAGAGTGTAGAAAAAAAAGTCAAATATGAATCAACCATATGCCTATTGCCAATATAATTCTCTGTTTGCCTGTATAAACATTAATCACACTTTGTTTATGACTTGTGTATTTGTTTTATTAGTTGGTAGTCAATTTTTTTTTAGTCCTCTCTGGGTGAGTAGTTGTGGAAATTGTTCTAATTTCCACATCTATGTATTAATGAATTCGTATTGCTTTTGTGTGAGAAACACTTCAGTGATTTGAAGATAATTATTTTTTGACCTCTGAACTTTTTATTGGCCTCCTACTCCCCAAAGGGTACCTTGTTTCTGCTGGATCAATGTCTCAAAACTTCAGTGTCCTTGGTCTCAGACACCACTTTGCCATCCGCTATCCTGCGGGCGGTGATCTTTTGGATGGTTTGCAGGTATTTGCTGTCCAGGGTATCACCAAGATTGAAGTCCTCCCCGTCTTCTAGCAGGCGACATTAGGAGGCGATATCAACCTCCAACTTCACCTTGATGTTCCACAGGGCCTCATGCTCCTGGGCCTGGTGCCCTTTTGCCCGAGTCTGTGTCAGCTCTGACTCCAGGTGTGGCAGGACCCTGTTGAGTTGTTCCATCTGCATCTACCTCCCTCAGGCTGTTTTCCAAGCTCACCTTCAGACTTCTCATTAAGTCCAGGTCAATCTCCAAGGACTAGACTGTACATCTCAGCTTCTTGAGAGTCATCTCAGCAGCTCCGATCTCAGTGGACTGTGTGGCGACTATTGTAGTGCTCTCCTCAATCTGCTGGCAGCAGTACGTATCCAGCTCCTCTTAGTTCTTCTGAGCCATCTTGTCATATTGGGCCTGGATGTCTGCCATGATCTTGTCAAGGTCCTGAGATTTGGGGACATCTACCTCCATGGTCAACCAAGAGCTGGGATCAGGGCTTGTAGACTCTTAACTTCCTCCTCATGGTTCTTCATGAAGAGCAGCTCTTCCTTGTAGACCTCGATCTCTGTCTCCAGCAGCATCTGACTGACACTGGTGTCATCAGTGACCTTGCAGATCCCATGGATATTGCTTTCCACAGACTGGCACGTGGTCATCTCTGGCTCACACTTTGAAGTCATCAGCAGCAAGACAGGCATTGTCAATCTGCAGTTTGATGTGGGCACTGTCCACAGAATTTGCAAATTCTGAGCTCTCAGGTCTTCGATGGTTTTGAAGTAATGTCTTCAGTCTCTGATCTAGCGTCCCTTCTTCTACAGGTGCTCCCGGATTTTGCTCCCAGCTTCCAATTCTCACTCTCCAGTCTCCTCAATCTGTCCAGGTAGGAGGCCAGGGCTTGCATGGTTTCCTGCTCATTCTGGATGTCCTCCTTACCCGCCAGACCCCTGGCAATCCCTGTGGCCAGGCCCTCAGGACCCAAGCTGCCCCAGGAGCTGGTGTAATGGGACACAGAGATCCAGGATCCCCAGCCCCCAGCACCTGCATAGACGCTGGCAATGCTGCTGACCTGCTGGGCACTTTAGCTGGGCAACTGGACAGAGCCCAGGGACCAGTAGTTGGTGGAGAAGATGCGGAGTGAGTGGTGAAGCTCATGCTGTCTGGGGAGGAAGTGAGAGAACAGGACTCAGGTTTGTAGAGAAGCAGAAGGTAATTATTGAAATACTTTATAACTCTATCTCACTTAGGTATTGTTTTTTGCATTGTTATAAGAAAGACATAAATTGACAGTTATTTACAATTTTACAAGAATATACAATGACAATAATTATATAGTTTAGGTATGTTAAGCACATCGGCATTATGTGACATATCTCTAGAATATTTTTATCTTACAAAACTAAAACTCAGTACACCTGAAACAACTGCCCATGTTCTCCTTTGTTCATCCCTTTACAAATGCCATCTTATTCTGTTTCTAAGGGTGTTACTACTTCAGATATTTTATACATGTGGATTCACACAGTATCTGTCTCGTATCTGGTTTATTTTATTTAGCATAATGTCATCAAGATTGTATTTTTATTGTAGATAATAAGTTTTCTGCTTTTCAAAAACGGAGTAACATTATATTATCTCTGTATTCCAAATTGTATTCATTCATTCATTCATTTGTTGGGGGAAGTATGGGTTGCTTTGACCTATTGATTTTTGTAAATAAAGCTGCAATACATATGTGAGAATTTACATCCTTTTTGCATTCTGTCTTACTGGTCTAGTTGTCTATCTTTGTACCAGTAACTAACTACTTTGACTACTGTAGATTTGTAACATGTTTTAACATCAGGAATTATAATATTTCTAACAGTTTTTCTTTTTTCTCTTTTTGAAAATTGTAGAATTTTCAAATTGTGGTCCCCTGAAATTGCATATACATTTGGAAGTTACATTTTCTGTTTCTGTCAAAAATAAAATTAAGAATTTCATAGGCATTGTATTAAATCTGTAGGTCACTTTGGTCAATAGAGACATGTTCAAAATATTAAGTTTTCTAACTGTTGAATGAAAGTATGTTCAAGAGCGAATTGTTTTTCATGTATTTGTGAATTTTATGAATTCTATGAATTTCCTTCTGTTACTGATTTCTAGTTTTAATCTTTTTGGTCAGAAATTATAGCCTGTAACATTCCATTTAAAAAAAATCTGATAAAATTTTTCTTTTTGGTCTAATAGGTTTTCTTTTTTTAGCAGAATATTTTATGAGCTATTGAGAAGATTGTGAGTTTTGTTGTTGTGTGGAGTGTTCTCTATGCATCTGTTACATTAAATTGCTTTATGGTATTTTCATGTCCTCTGTTTTTTAATATTCCATCTGACTTTATTATAAATTACAGAAGTGTTGTACTATAGTATTCTACTCTTGCTATATTACTGTCCTTTGCTTATATTCTGTCAAGATATTATGGATATATTTGAAAATCCTCATGTAAGGTGCATATATATATGTGTGTATATACACAATTATATAAATATATACACATACACAATTATATATATATGTGTGTGTGTGTATATATACACACACACATATGTCATAGGTTTCCAGGTTTATTCATAGGTTTTTCCAGTGAATAAACCCTTTTATTATTATTTTGTCCTTTGTCTTCTTTGACAGTTTGATTTGTAGTACATTTTATAAACTAAGACAATTTTTTTATTTATAATGTATTTTGCATAATATAATTGTGATATACTGTGTCCTCATTTGGTTACCAATTGCATAAAATTTTTTGATACATCTTGCCACTTTTAGTCTGTTTTTGTTATTATATAGCATGATGGCTCATATCTGTAATCCTAGCAGTTTAGTAGATGGGGGTGGGAGCCTAGGAGTTTGAGACCAGCCTGGGAACAAAGCTATACTCCGTCTCTAAAATAAATAAATAAAGTGAGTCTCCTGTAGACAGGATGTAGTTGGATTTTCTTTTTTTCTAATCTCTGTACTAAATTTATGACTATCGGTCAAGAAGGTTAGTTTGTGAGCAGTTAAGTAATTTCCTGAATTTGAAGGAATTACTTTTGACACTTTGTGGAGGAAAAGTTAAATATTAAATTTGAACTCATTTGAACATGGACACAAACAATGGTCACCAAGTCCCAGAACAGGTTGTGTGAGCCCCTTGAGGCATTAATCCAGTGTTGTTTCAGAGAAATCTCTATTTCAATCTATTCCTATATGTTAGTTATTGAAAAACAATAGGCAATCTCAAAAAACAAGTTGACCTTTTTGTGTTCCTTGAGTCCAGTCATGAAGAGCCTGGGTGACTGGACCTCATGCCAAACAGCTCATTACAAAAGGAGCTAGGGTCCCAGACTATGCCTAAGTTTTATGAGACCTCTCTTCATCTGAACATGGATGAGTGGCCGACTCTGGAGTCCAGGCTGTCCCAGTCTGGTGGTGAATCCTCCACAGCCTAGTGAGTGTAAAATATATATATATCCATATATATCTATATGTGTGTATATATATATATATACACACACACATACACACATATATATATATATAAAATCTTTTCCTTTCTCCCCTTCCAATTACAATTTACTTATTATATCTGCATTGTCATTTACATGGGATAAAATTTGTTTACCCTTAAAGGTATTGTGTGTGCATCTTTTCTTCTCCCCTCACATGTTTCCCACAGAGAACATTTTTGGTATCACAAACAGGATATGAAAGCCAAAGCATGCCATTTTTCAGCTGCAGGGACCAGAGTGGGACCTCAGGGACTTCCCATGTCCTAGGATGGGAAGTCCTCCAGTTCTCCCCATTGGCCATTGAGTAGTCCAAGGGAACTGACCTTTGTGAGAATTGGGAATCTAAATTAGTTCATTTTGAACCATTGGCTGTATGTGAGGTGCTGCAGGGAATTCCAGTAGGTAAAGGGGATGCTGAGGGAGTTTACCAGCATAGATGGTGTTTGCTAACTGCTTATAAGTTAATGTGTCAAGATAAGGACTGGTTGCTAAAAGAGAAATGTAAGCTGGAAAAAGAAGATGCTAATCTGACTTCCAAACTGGCCCTAGCCCAATGCCAGGCCTATATCTTGACTGATCAGGCTCAAAGCTATGAGTCTGTTGCTGAGAAAAGCAGCTGTCTGAACGGTCCAGTCAGGGTAAAACTGAAGCACTACTCAGCCGGCGCTTGGAGCAGGTAAAAATCCAGCTCCTATCTCAAGAATGGGAAATTAACCATAGTAAAATTCAAGGACCTGCACAAACTACTATTTCTTGGCATCCTATGAAATGCAGGGAAATAGTCCATTTTACCAAAGGCTAAGGCTAAAATACTAGAATTTGCAAATCCTACACCTAAAAAAAGGAGGCCAATAAATTTATTTGCTTGTTTGAATTCTGGAGACATTATGATCCTCAGTTGGGTAACATTTTACAACCTCTGTATGCAGTCACTAGAAAATGCTATGGCTTTCACTGGGGAAAGAAAGAGAGTATGGCTTTTGAACAAGCTAAACAAGTGGTGCAAATAACCTTGGATCTATTGCCTATATGGAATGGGCCAGTAGAACTGCAAGTAACTGTCCTAGATCAACAGTCTAATTGGAGCCTTAGGTAGAAACAAGATGGGAAGAGGGTATCTTTTGAGTTTTGTACTTGAAAGCTGCCAGAGGCCGGCAAAGCTTATACCCCTTTCAAAAATCAACTGTTAGCTTGCTATTGGGTTTTGCTGGAAATGGAGCACTTCTGCTTCAACCATGATGTCTTTATGATTGACTTGGGTCACGAGTTCCCCCAAAACTCACTGGTTCTGATGAAAGAAACAGTGGGAGCAACCAGCTGGCTGAATTGGTAGCCCTTCTCCAGGAAATTCAGGAGGAGGCCAGAGGGATTAGTCACTCATATGCAACTGTTGGTCAGTAGCAAATGGTCTTACTACCTGGATGCTCCAACAGTAAAGAAACAAATGGTGAATTGGGAATAAAGAGGTTTGGGGAAAACAATACTGGTAAGATATCTGAATCCTAACACACCCTACCAATATCACTGTTTTCCGTGTTGATGCTCATGTGTCTCTGCTTTCTCTTGACAGACTATTTAATCAGTAGGCAGATCAACAGGCCAAAATTTCCACCATAACTGTAAACTTGAATGTGGATGAATGGATTACAGTACGTCCAAGCCTTGCAATGAGAGGCATCATAAGGTATGATGGTATAATTGATAGTGATTACCAGGGAGAGTTAAAGGTCATTTTATGCAATACCACTCCAGATTCTTTTGTTACAAAATCACAGATGCAGGCCAGGCACGATGGCTCATGCCAGTAATCCCAGCACTTTGGGAGGCCAAGGTGGGTGGATCACGAGATCAGGAGTTCAAGACCAGCCTGGCCAACATGGTAAAATCCCATCACTACTAAAAAAAAAAAAAAAAAATACAAAAATTAGCTGGGCATGGTGGTGGGCTCCTGTAATCCCAGCTACTCGGGAGGCTGAGGCAGGTGAACTGCTTGAAACCAGAAGGTGGAGGTTAGAGTGAGCCAACATCATGGCGCTGCACTCCAGCCTAGGCAACGACAGTGAAACTCAGTCTCAAAAAACAAACAGGCGACCACCCCCCACAAATAAAAGCCGATGTGGGTTGCTCAATTTTTGGTGGTACCTTATCAACAGTTAATCCCCGAGGAAATTTCTGCCCCAATAGAAATAACACACAGAACTGGAAAATTCGGTTACACCAAAGTGGGCAACTTAAATCCTGGAGCCAAAATGTGGATACAGTGTAAGGCTGGCGACCTTATAGCTATGGGAGCAGAAAATGAAGCCATAGTACAATTTCCTAGAGATGAAAAACAATGTCATGTTCCCCTCCATTTTTGTTAGTACAGAGAATAACCTGTCTGCTAGTAATCAGTACCTGGGTCACTATGTCTGAGGCTAATAATGAGTTCATCAGCTATGTAGCCACCGCTGCAACAGTAGCCAATTGCATTCGGTGTTGGCTATGTACTGAGTTGCCAGAGGCCACTGGGAATGGGCTACCTTGGAGAATCGTCCCTGCTAACATTTCTTAATGGATATGCTGATACCAATGTAGGTGGGATAATAACATTTGTAATCCAACCTGGAGTTCTTTTAACCAAACCAAACAGTCTATTTTTGCCCAAGCCCAAATGAAACACAGCACTTTTGTTACTAAATTACACATTATGGTAATACAATTATAGTAGAACTCTTTCTATTCCCTGGGTGGGGGGGGAGGGCCTCTGGGTATGCGGGTTCTATGGGTGGTGATACCTGCCTCCGCATTGGATGGGGAGATGCATGTAAAGGTGGTCATTAATTCCATTCACCATCTGGGTTAATATTTCCCTCCCCAGTAATCTAGATGCTTACAAACATTGTGCTTGCCAATGCTCCAGATTCCCTGATTGTGGTACCCTATCACAGTATTCTCCCCTGCAAGTGGTAAAATCCTGCTTCAGCAACAAATTAAAATATTAAGCTTACATGTAGAAAAAGCCCTTAATGATAGCAGCACTGAACTTATATTATTATCAGATGAATTTGCTCAGCTGCGTACTGTTACGTTGCAAAATTGAATGACATTAGATATGCTTATGTGTATATCTCTTTTTTTATGGCATCTTGATCTTTTTTTTTATTATTATACTTTAAGTTCTAGGGTACATGTGCATAAGATGCAGGTTTGTTACATATGTATACTTGTGCCATGTTGGTGTGCTGCACCCATCAACTTGTCAGCACCCATCAACTTGTCATTTACATCAGGTATAACTCCCAATGCAATCCCTACCCCCCCCCCCCATAGTAGGCCCCGGTGTGTGATGTTCCCCTTCCTGAGTCCAAGTGATCTCATTGTTCAGTTCCCACCTATGAGTGAGAATATGTGGTGTTTGGTTTTCTGTTCTTACGATAGTTTGCTGAGAACAATGGTTTCCAGCTGCATCCATGTCCCTACAAAGGACACAAACTCATCCTTTTTTATAGCGCTTATGTGTGTATCTCTGACAATTCTCACAGTATTACTCTTTTTGCAAAGCCATGGTGAGTGTGGTTTTTTAAAATTAACTGTGCTTTTAATCCTACTGTGCTTACCCTGTATCTGTAATCTATATCAACTATGCCTTCCCATGTATCTGTAAGTGTATTTTTCTACAATTGAGTATGAAATTGAGGCCAAATGTGGAGGAAAAGTCAAATATTAAATTTGAACTCAATTGAACATGGACACAAACAATGGTCACCAAGTCACGAACAGGTTGTGTGAGCCCCTGGAGGCATTCATCCAGGGCTGTTTCAGAGAAATCTCTATTTCAATCTATTCCTATATGTTAGTTATTGAAAAACAATAGACAATCACAAAAAACAAGTTGATATTTTTGTGTTCTTTGAGCCCAGTCACGAAGGGCCCCTGTGACTGGACCTTATGCCAAACAACTCATTACAAAAAAAGCTAGGGTCCCAGACTGCACTGAAGCTTAATGAGACCTCTCCTCATCTGTGCATGGATGCGTGGCCGACTCTGGAGCCCAGGCTGTTACTTCCCAGTCTGGTGGTGAATCCTCCATAGTCTGGTGAGTGTAAAAAAAAAAAAAATTTTATATATATATATCTTTTCCCTTCTTCCCTTCCCATTGCAATTTGCTTATTATATCATTTGCTTATTAGATGTGCATTCCCATTTATGTAGAATAAAGTTTGTTACCCTTAAAGGTATTGTGTGTGTGTCTTTTCTTCTCCCCTCATGTGTTTCCCTCACAGAACACACTTATTAAATGTTTTATTTTACTCTAGCAGCTATTTTGTGCCTCGTTTCTTTCCTTCTATCTTCCTTTGTATCTCATTTTTTTTTTGGGTACGGATGTGCTTTTATTCCTTTCTCATTTTCTTTTGTATATTTCTATAAGTAATTTTTACCACAGGGATTACATAAAACCTGTTACAATTAAAATAGTATATTTTAATACAGAAACAACTTAACTTTAGAGACATACAACAATACTTTCTTACTACATCTGCCCTGAACTTTGTTACTAGTGTTATCAATTACTTTATGTTATATTATATATTTATTACCAGAGGTTTCTAATAATTTTTTTTTCAAATTTTATAGCATAATTAGAAGTTGCTACCATTATTGTGATAGTACAGAATTTTATTTTTGTGCATGTGAATGTTTTTCCCAGATAGTTCTGTATTTTCTTACGATTTCATTACTGTCTAGATCATTTTGTTTTCAATGGGAGGGACTCTGTTCAGCATTCCTCATATTGCAGGTCTAGTGGAGATGTACTTCTTCAACATTTGGTTACCTTGGAAAGAATGTATTTCAGTTATAAGAACAGTTTTGATGCTTATAACACTCTTGCTTGGAAGTTTTTCTTTTTTATTATTATTATACTTTAAGTTCAAGGGTACATGTGCATAACGTGCATGTTTGTTACATACGTATACTTGTGTCATGTTGGTGTGCTGCACCCATCAACTCGTCAGCACCCATCAACTCGTCATTTACATCAGGTATAACTCCCAATGCAATCCCTCCCCATCCCCCCTCTCCATGATAGGCCCCGGTGTGTGATGTTCCCCTTCCTGAGTCCAAGTGATCTCATTGTTCAGTTCCCACCTATGAGTGAGAACATGCGGCATTAGGTTTTCTGTTCTTGCGATAGTTTGCTGAGAACAATGGTTTCCAGCTGCATCCATGTCCTTAAAAAGGACACAAACTCCTCCTTTTTTATGGCTGCATAGTATTCCATGGTGTATATGTGCCACATTTTCTTAATCCAATCTGTCACTGATGGACGTTTGGGTTGATTACAAATCTTTGCTATTGTGAATAGTGCCGCAATAAACATACGTGTGCATGTGTCTTTATAGCAGCATGATTTAGAATCCTTTGGGTATATCCCCAGTAATGGGATGGCTGGGTCATATGGTACTTCTAGTTCTAGATCCTTGAGGAATCGCCATACTGTTTTCCATAATGGTTGAACTAGTTTACAATCCCACCAACAGTGTAAAAGTGTTCCTATTTCTCCACATCCTCTCCAGCACCTGTTGTTTCCTGACTTTTTAATGATTACCATTCTAACTGGTGTGAGATGGTATCTCATTGTGGTTTTGATTTGCATTTCTCTGATGGCCAGTGATGATGAGCATTTTTTCATGTGTCTGTTGGCTATATGAATGTCTTCTTTTGAGAAATGTCTGTTCATATCCTTTGCCTACTTTTTAATAGGGTTGTTTGTTTTTTCTTGTAAATTTGTTTGAGTTCTCTGTAGGTTCTGGATATTAGCCCTTTGTCAGATGAGTAGATTGCAAAAATTTTCTCCCATTCTGTAGGTTGCCTGTTCACTCTGATGGTAGTTTCTTTTACTGTGCTGAAGCTCTTTAGTTTAATGATATCCCATTTGTCAATTTTGGCTTTTGTTGCTGTTGCTTTTGGTGTTTTAGACATGAAGTCTTTGCCCATGCCTATGTCCTGAATGGTACTACCTAGGTTTTCTTCTAGGGATTTTATGGTATTAGGTCTAGCATTTAAGTCTCTAATCCATCTTGAATTAATTTTTGTATACGGTGTAAGGAAAGGATCTAGTTTCAGCTTTCTACTTATGGCTAGCCAATTTTCCCAGCACCATTTATTAAATAGGGAATTCTTTCCCCATTTCTTGTTTTTCTGAGGTTTGTCAAAGATCAGATGGCTGTAGATGTGTGGTATTATTTCTGAGGACTCTGTTCTGTTCCATTGGTCTATATCTCTGTTTTGGTACCAGTACTATGCTGTTTTAGTTACTGTAGCCTTGTAGTATAGTTTGAAGTCAGGTAGCATGATGCCTCAGCTTTGTTCTTTTGACTTAGGATTGTCTTGGCAATGCGGGCTCTTTTTTGGTTCCATGTGAACTTTAAAGCAGTTTTTTCCAATTCTGTGAAGAAACTCATTGGTAGCTTAATGGGGATGGCATGGAATCTATAAGTTACCTTGGGCATTATGGCCATTTTCACAATATTGATTCTTCCTATCCATGAGCATGGTATGTTCTTCCATTTGTTTGTGTCCTCTTTTATTTCACTGAGTGATGGCTTGTATTTCTCCTTGAAGAGGTCCTTTACATCCCTTGTAAGTTGGATTCCTAGGTATTTTATTCTCTTTGAAGCAATTGTGAATGGAAGTTCATTCCTGATTTGGCTCTCTGTTTGTCTGTTACTGGTGTATAAGAATGCTTGTGATTTTTGCACATTAATTTTGTATCCTGAGACTTTGCTGAAGTTGCTTATCAGCTTAAGGAGATTTTGGGCTGAGACAATGGGGTTTTTTAAATATACAATCATGTCATCTGCAAACAGGGACAATTTGACTTCTTCTTTTCCTAACTGAATACCCTTGATTTCTTTCTCTTTCCTGATTGCCCTAGCCAGAACTTCCAACACTATGTTGAATAGGAGTGGTGAGAGAGGGCATCCCTGTCTTGTGCCAGTTTTCAAAGGGAATTTTTCCAGTTTTTACCCATTCAATATGATATTGGCTGTGGGTTTGTCATCAGTAGCTCTTATTATTTTGAGGTACGTTCCATCAATACCTAATTTATTGAGGGTTTTTAGCATGAAGGGCTGTTGAATTTTGTCAAAGGCCTTTTCTGCATCTACTGCGATAATCATGTTGTTTTTGTCTTTGGTTCTGTTTATATGCTGGATTATGTTTATTGATTTGCGTATGTTGAACCAGCCCTGCATCCCAGGGATGAAGCCCACTTTATCATGGTGGATAAGCTTTTTGATGTGCTGCTGGATCCGGTTTGCCAGTATTTTATTGAGGACTTTTGCATCGATGTTCATCAGGGATATTGGTCTAAAATTCTCTTTTTTTGTTGTGTCTCTGCCAGGCTTTGGTATCAGGATGATGTTGGCCTCATAAAATGAGTTAGGGAGGATTCCCTCATTTCTATTGGTTGGAATAGTTTCAGAAGGAATGGTACCAGCTCCTCCTTGTAGAATTCAAGGAGAATTCTCGTAGAATTCAGCTGTGAATCAATCTGGTCCTGGAGTTTTTTGGTTGGTAGACTATTAATTATTGCCTCATTTTCAGAGCTTGCTATTGGTCTATTCAGGAATTCAGCTTCTTCCTGGTTTAGTCTTGGGAGAGTGTAAGTGTCCAGGAAATTATCCATTTCTTCTTGATTTTCTACTTTATTTGCGTAGAGGTGTTTATAGTATTCTCTGATGGTAGTTTGTATTTCTGTGGGGTCAGTGGTGATATCCCCTTTATCATTTTTTATTGCGTCTATTTGATTCTTCTCTCTTTTCTCCTTTATTAGTCTTGCTAGCAGTCCATCAATTTTGTTGATCTTTCCAAAAGACCAACTTCTGGATTCATTGATATTTTGGAGGGTTTTTTATGTCTCTATCTCCTTCAGTTCTGCTCTGATCTTAGTTATTTCTTGCCTTCTGCTGGCTTTTGAATGTGCTTGCTCTTGCTTCTCTAGTTCTTTTATTGTGATGTTAGGGTGTCAATTTTAGATCTTTCCGGCTTTCTCTTGTGGGCATTTAGTGTTATAAATTTCCCTCTGCACACTGCTTTAAATGGTATGTTGTATCTTTGTTCTCATTGGTTTCAAAGAACATCTTTATTTTTGCCTTCATTTCGTTGTGTACCCAGTAGTCATTCAGGAGCAGGTTATTCAGTTTCCATGTAGTTGAGCGGTTTTGCTTGAGTTTCTTAGTCCTGAGTTCTAGTTTGATTGCACTGTGGTCTGAGAGACAGTTTGTTAAAATTTCTGTTCTTGTACATTTGCTGAGGAGTGCTTTACTTGCAATTATGTCGTCAATTTTGGAATAAGTGTGATGTGGTGCTGAAAAGAATGTATATTCTGTTGATTTGGGGTGGAGAGTTTTGTAGATGTCTATTAGGTCTGCTTGCTGCAGAGATGAGTTCAATTCCTTGATATCCTTGTTAACTTTCTGTCTCATTGATCTGTCTAATGTTGACAGTGGGGTGTTGAAGTTTCCCATTATTATTGTATGGGAGTCTAAGTCTCTTTGTAAGTCTCTAAGGACTTGCTTTATGAATCTGGGTGCTCCTGTATTGGGTGCATAGATATTTAGGATACTTAGCTCTTCCTGTTGAATTGATCCTTTTACCATTATGTAATGGCCTTCTTTGTCTCTTTTGATCTTTGATGGTTTAAAGTCTGTTTTATCAGAGACTAGTATTGCAACCCCTGCTTTTTTTTTGTTCTCCATTTGCTTGGTAGATCTTCCTCCATCCCTTTATTTTGAGCCTATGTATGTCTCTGTATGTGAGATGGGTCTCCTGAATACAGCAAACTGATGGGTCTTGACTCTTTATCCAATTTGCCAGTCTGTGTCTTTTATTTGGAGCATTTAGTCCATTTACATTTAAGGTTAATATTGTTATGTGTGAACTTGATGCTCCCATTATGATATTAACTGGTTATTTTGCTCGTTAGTTGATGCAGTTTCTTCCTAGCCTCGGTGATGTTTACATTTTGGCATGTTTTTGCAATGGCTGGTACCGGTTGTTCCTTTCCATGTTTAGTGCTTCCTTCAGGATCTCTTGTAAGGCAGGCCTGGTGGTGACAAAATCTCTAAGCATTTGCTTATCTGTAAAATATTTTATTTCTCCTTCACTTATGAAACTTAGTTTACCTGGATATGAAATTCTGTGTTTAAAATTCTTTTCTTTAAGAATGTTGAATATTGGCCCCCACTCTCTTCTGGCTTGGAGAGTTTCTGCCAAGGGATCTGCTGTTAGTCTGATGGGCTTCCCTTTGTGGGTAACCCGACCTTTCTCTCTGGCTGCCCTTAAGATTTTTTCCTTCATTTCAACTTTGGTGAATCTGGCAATTATGTGTCTTGGAGTTGCTCTTCTCGAGGAGTATCTTTGTGGCGTTCTCTGTATTTCCTGAATTTGAATGTTGGCCTGCCCTACTAGGTTGGGGAAGTTCTCCTGGATGATATCCTGAAGAGTGTTTTCCAACTTGGTTCTATATTCCCCCTCACTTTCAGGCACCCCAATCAGATGTAGATTTGGTCTTTTTACATTATCCCATACTTCTTGCGGGCTTTGTTCATTTCTTTTTCTCCTTTTTTCTTTAGATTTCTCTTCTAGTTTCATTTCATCCATTTGATCCTCAATCGCTGATACTCTTTCTTCCAGTTGATCGAGTCAGTTACTGAAGCTTGTGCATTTGTCATGTATTTCTCGTGTCATGGTTTTCATCTCTGTCCGTTCGTTTATGGCCTTCTCTGCATTAATTATTCTGGTTATCAATTCTTCCACTCTTTTTTCAAGCTTTTCAGTTTCTTTGCACTGGGTACATAATTCCTCCTTTAGCTCTGAGGAGTTTGATGGACTGGATCCTTCTTCTCTCATCTCGTCAAAGTCATTCTCCATCCAGCTTTGATCTTTTGCTGGTGATGAGCTGTGTTCCTTTGGTGGGGAAGATGCGCTCTTATTTTTTGAATTTCCAGCTGTCTACTCTGCTTTTTCCCCATCTTTGTGGTTTTATCTGCCTCTGATCTTTGATGAAAGTGACGTACATATGAGGTTTTGGTGTGGGTGTCCTTCCTGTTTGTTAGTGTTCCTTCTAACAGTCAGGACTCTCAGCTGTAGGTCTGTTGGAGATTTCTTGAGGTCCACTTCAGACCCTGTTTGCCTGGGTATCAGCAGCAGAGGCTGTAGAAGATAGAATACTGCTGAACAGCGAGTGCACCTGTCTCATTCTTGCTTTGGAGGCTTCCTCTCAGGGGTGTACTCCACCATGTGAGGTGTGGGGTGTCAGTCTGCCCCTAGTGGAGGATGTCCCCCAGTTAGGCTACTCAGAGGTCAGGGACCCACTTGAGCAGGCAGTCTGTCCATTCTCAGATATCAACCTCCATGTTGGTAGATCCACCGCTCTCTTCAAAGCTGTCAGAGTTGCTTGCATCTGCAGAGGTTTCTGCTGCTTTTTTGTTGTTGTTGTTGTTGTTGTTTAGCTGTGCCCTGTCCCCAGAGGTTAAGTCTATAGAGACTGGCAGGCCAAGGAGGCCTCTCTTATAACAGAAGCACCCAAGGGTGTCCTGGGTGGGTAATAAAGACTCAGGCTCCGGAGTGGGAAGCATGTGTCTCTCTCAGAAAGCCCCAACAAGTGGAAACTGGGCTGCATGGTTGCGTGGGTGTGCCGCAAAGACAAAGGGGCAAGTTGAGGCAGGCAGAGGGGAGAAGCCTCGAGATGGCAGGGAATGCTGAGAGCCTCTGAAGGAGACCTCTCTGAAGCCTCCAGGCGTGTCCCGGGTGGGTTGTAATGCTTCAGGCTTTGGAGCAGGGTGCGTGTGTTATTCCCAGAAAGCCCCCACTAGTGAAAACGGGGCCGCAGGGTGTGTGGGCAGGCTGCAGGGACTCAGGGTTAAGTTGACGCCATCAGAGGAAAGAGGCAGCTAGATGGTAGGGAAAGTTGGAAGCTTCCTAAGGAGAATTCCCCATCCAAGAAGCTCCCAGGAGTGTCTCAGGTGGGTTGTAAATCTCCAGGCATTTGAGCAGGGTGCGTGTGTCTCTCGCAAATAGTACCTTCAACCGCAAACGGGAATGCAGGGTGGCATGGGCAGGTGGCAGGGATATAGGAGGACGTTGAGCCAGGCAGAAGGAAGAAGCAGCGAGACCGAAGGGAATGCTGGGAGCCTTCCAAGGAGGTCTCTCCTATTCCAGAAGCCCCCGGTAGTGTCCAAGTTGGGATGTAAAGCCCCAAGCTTTGGAGCAGGCTGCGTGTGTCTCTCGCGGACAGTCCCCAAAAGCGAAAACGGCACTACAGGATGGCGTTGGCGGGCCGCAGGAGCTGGGTGGGACTTTGAGGCAGGCAGAGGGAAGAAGTAGTGAGAATGCAGTTTGGCGCCAGATGTAGGGTTTAGCCCTGCTAGGCTTAGCGGGTGTTTTCCCCGTGTGCGGAGACGAGAGATTGTAATAAATAAAGATGCAAGACAAAGAGATAAAGAGAAAACAGCTGGACTTGGGGGACTACTACTATTAAGAGGCGGAGACTGGTAGTGGCCAAGGTGAAGCAAGTTACCTGATCATAAAACTGGAGGCCCTTCCCTCTTAGGTAGCTAAAGTAAAGAGAAAAAAAGGCAGCATAGGTTAGTATTTTCTTCTAAGCAGTTATAAGAAAGATTAAAGACTTTAAGATTTTCATTATTCTTTTTACCGCTATTTACTACAAACATTAAAGAGGAACTAAGAGTATGGGAGGAACGTGAAAGTGGACAAGGAGCATGACCATCAAAGCACAGCACCACAAGAAGGGGTTTAGGCTTTTGGATAACTGTGGGCAAGCTAGGATAATATCTAGTCTTTTACAAGAAGCTAGTGGAGCAAAGTGTTTCTCAACTTTTTTAGGGAAAAGAGACTCTCTTTTGCGGTTTGTTAAGTAATGGGTGTCTTCTTAGATACTGGCATTACCGCTTGACTAAAGAACCTTTAAGCAGCCTTTATGCAAGCATAACAAAAAGCTTACCTTTTGCCTTCTAGGTCACTTGTTACGATGTTCTTTTTGCACCTAACCCTATACCTGCTAGTTGTTTTTAAGTTATATTAATAATGTAATAAGGAGTAAAATTAAAAGCTAATATTAATAATGTCTGTAACAATAATTGATAATTGTTTATTATTTCTATATCTAATTTGTATTATAATTATTTTGATTTTAACTATTTTCTGTATTATACTGAAACAGTTTGTGCTTTCAGTCTCTTGCCTCGGCACCTAGGTAATTCTCAGTCCACAGTAGGCCCCCACAAGCAAAAACGGCACCACAGGATGGTGTTGTCAGGCCTGAGGGACTAGGTGGGACATTAAGGCAGGCAGAGGGAAGAAGTGGCGATACCTTAGGGAGTGCTGGGAGCCTTCAAGGTGGTCTCCCCTATCCCAGAAGCCCCTAGTGTTTTCCTGGGTGGGTTGTGAAGCCCCAGGTTTCCGAGTGGGGTGCGTGCATCTCTTGCAGAAGGCTCTGAGAAGCCTAAAAGGTGCCGCAGGGTGGCATGGACGGGCTACGGGGAGAAAGGTGGACGTGGAGGCAGGCAGAGGAGAGAAGTGTCGAGATCGCAGGGAATCATGAAAGCCTTCCAAGGAGGCCTCTCCCATCCCAGAAGCCCCCAGGGGTTTCCCAAGTCAGTTGTAATGCCCCAGGCTTTGCAGCACAGTGCATGTGTCTCAGGCAGAAAGCCGCCACAAGTGAAAACAAGGCCGTAGGGTGGCGTGGATGAGCTGCAAGGACTCCGGGGGACGTTAAGGCAGGCAGAAAGTAGAAGCAGTGAGACCAGAGGGAATTCTGGGAGCCTCTCAAAAAGGCCTCTCCCATCCCAAAATCCTATACGGGTGTTCCGGGTGGGTTTTAAAGCCCCAGGATTTAGAATCCAGTGAGTGTATCTCTCGCAGAAAGCCCCAGCAAGCGGAAACGGGGCTGCAGGGTGGCGTGGGAGGGGAGAAGGGGCTCAGGGGAACGTTGGGGCAGGCAGAGAGGAGACACGGTGAGACCACCGAGGATATTAGGAGCCTCCCAAGGAGACCTGTCTTATCCCAGAAGCCCCCAGGGGTTTCCCGTGTGGGTTGTAAAGCCTCAGGCTTTGAAGCAGGTTGCGTGTGTCTCTCGCGGAAGCACCCCGCAAGCGAAAATGGGGCCACAGGATGGCGTGTGAAGCCACAGGAGCTCAGTCTGATGTTGAGGCAGGCAGAAGGGTGAAGCGATGAGACCACAGAGAATGTTGGGAGCCTCCCAAAAGGGCCTCTTCCATCCCAGGAGACCCAGGGCTTTCCCGGGTGTGTTGTTAAGCCCCAGACTCTGGAGCGAGGTATGTGTGTCTGTTGAAGAAGATGCCCACAAGCAAAAACAGAGCCACAGGGTGGTGTGGGCAGGCCGCAGTACTCAGGGGGATGTGGAGGCACGCAGAGGGGAGAAGCGGTGAGACTGCAGGGAATTTTTGAGCCTCCCAAGGAGGGAGGCCTCTCTCATCACAGAATCACGCAGAGGTGTTCTGGGTGCATTGTAATGCCCCAGGCTTCGGAGCAGGGTGCATGTCTCTCGTGGAAGTCTCCCACAAGTGAAAACGGTGCCGCAGGGTGGCGTGGATGGGCCGCAGGGACTCAGTGGGTCGTTGAGGCAAGCAGAGGGGACAAGCGATGAGACTGCAGGGAATGCTGGGAGCCTTCTAGAAAAGACTCTCCCATCCCAGAAGCCCCCAGGGGTGTTTTGGGTGGCTTGAAAGCCCCAGGCTCCAGAGCTGGGTACTTGTGTCTCTCACAGAAAGCCTCGACAAGCGGAAACGGGACAGTAGTGTGGCGTGGGCTGGCCACAGAAACTCAGGGGAATGTTGAGACAGGCAGAGGGGACATGTGGCATGACTGCAGGGAATGCTGACAGCCTTTCAAAAAGACCTCTCCCATCCCAGAAGCCCCGAGTGGTATCCCGGGTGGGTTGTAAAGCCCCAGACTCCGGAGCAGAGTGCATTTGTCTCTCGCGAAAGGCCCCGACAAGTGAAAACAGTGAGTCAGGGAGGCGTGGGCTGCCTGCAGGGACACAGTGGGAGGTTAAGGCAAGCGGAGGGGAGAAGCGGTGAGACCCTAGGGAATGTTGGGAGCCTCCCAAGGATGTCTCTCCCATCCCACAAACACCCAGTGGTGTCTGGGTGGGTTGAAAAGCCCCAGGCTTTGAAGCAGGTTGTGTGTGTCTCTCACAAAAAGCCTCCACAAGAGGAAACACGGTGGCGTTGTAACGTGGTCAGGCTGCAGGGACTCGGGAACAATGAGGCGGGCAGAAGGGAGAAGCAGCGAGACAGCAGAGAAGGTTGGGAACCTCCCAAGGAGAACTCTCCAACCCCAGAAGCCCTCAGGGGTGTCCCAGGTAAGTTGTAAAGACCCAGGCTTTGGAGCACGGTGCGTGTGTCTCTCTCGGAATACCCCCACAATTGAAAATGGGGCCACAGGGTGGCGGGGTGGGGGGCACAGGGACAAAGTGCGACGTTAAGGCAGGCCAAAAGAAAAACCGGCGAGACTGCAGAAAATGCTGGGAGCCTCCAAAGGAGGCCTCCTTCATCCTAGAACAACCAGGAGTGTCCCGGGTGGGTTGTAAAGCCCAGGTTTTGGAGCAGGGTGCATGTCTCTTGCAGAAAGCCCCCACGAGTGGAAACCAGGCTACAGGGTGGCGTGGGTGGGAAGCAGAGACTCAGTGTGATGTTGAGGCAGGCAGAAGGGAGAAGAGGTGAGACCGCAGGGAATGCTGGGAGCCTCCCAAGTAGGCCTTTCCCATCCCAGAAGCCCCCATGGGTGTCCAGGTTGGGTTTTAAAGCCCCACAATCTGAAACAGATTCTATATACCCCAACAAGCGAAAATGGATCAGCACGGTGGCGTCCGCAGACTGCAGGGATACAGGTAGATATTGAAACGGCAGAGGATAGAAGCGACGAGACCGCAGAGAATGCTGGAAGCCTCCCCCAAAGCCCTCTCCCATTCAAGAGCATTATGGGGTGTCCCAGCTGAGTCGTGAAGCCCCAGACTTTGGAACAGGGTGCATGTATCTCTCCCGAAAGGCCCCCACAAGTGAAAACGGGGCAGCAGGTTGGCATGCATGGGCCACTGGGACTCAACAGACGTTGAGGCAGGTAGAGGGCAGAAGCGGCGAGAATGCAGGGAATGCTGGGAGCCTCCCGAGGCAGTACCTAGGGGTGTCTCTGGTGAATTGTAAAGCCCCAGGCTCCGGAGCAGGGTCTGCGTGTCTCTTGTGGAAGGCCTCCACAAGCGAAAACGGGGCCACAGGGTAGCATGACCAGGCTGCAAGGACATAGGGGGACATTGAGGCAGGTAGAGAGGAGAAGCAGTGAAACAACAGGGAATGCTGGGAGCCCCCAAAGGAGGCCTCTCCCATCCCAGAAGCTTCCAGGGCTGTCTCGAGGTGGTTGTAAAGCCCCAGACTTTGGAGCAAGGTGTGTGTTTTTCTCCAGGAAGGCCCCCACAAGCGACAACGGGACCGAAGGGTGGCGTGAGTGGCCACTGGGTCTCAGGGGGACATCGTGGCAGGCTGTTGAGAGAACCGGCGAGAACTCAGGGAATGCTGGGAACCTCTCAAGAAGGGTCCTCTCATTTCAGGAGCCACCAGGGTGTCCCAAATGGGATGTGAAGCCCCAGGCTAGAGAGCGGTGTGGGTGTGGCTCTTGCACAAGACCCCGATAAGCAAAAACAGGTTCGCCGCGTGGTAAAGGCGGAATGAAGGAACACATTGAGGCAAGCAGTGGGGAGAAGCGGCAAGACCACAGAGAATGCTGGGACCCTCTCAAGGAAGCATCTCCCTCCCAGAACCCCCGAAGGAAAGCCCCAGGCTCAGGAGCGGGGTGTGTGTGTCTCTAGGGGAGGGCCCCCAGAAGCAAAAACGGGGCAACAGGGTGGCGTCGGCGGGCTGCAGGGACACAGGGAGACATTGAGGCAGGCAGAGTGGAGAAGAAGTGAGACCGCAGGGAATGCTGGGAGCCTTCCAACGAGGCCTTTCCCATTCCAGAAGCACCCAGGGGTGTCCTGGGTGGGTTATAAAGTCCCAGGCTTTGAAGCAGGGTCTGTGTGTCTTTTGCAGAAAGCCCCCTCAGGCAGAAACAGGGTCGCAAAGTGGTGTAAGCGGGTGGCAGGGACTCAGGGAGAGAAGTTGAAGCACAAAAAGGGGAGAAGGGGGAAGAGAGCAGAAAATGCTGGGAGCCTCCCTAAAAGACCGCTCCCATCCCTGAATCCCCCATGGGTGTCTCGGGTGGGTTACGAAGGCCTACCCTGTGGACCAGGGTGCGTGTGTCACAGAAAGCTCCCACAAGGGACAACGGGATTGCAGGGTGGCGTGGACAGGCCACAGGTACTCATGGGGAAGTTGAGGCCGGCAGAGGGGAGAAGCGCGAGAATGCAGAAAAAGCTGGGAGCCTCCCAAAAGACCTGTCCCATCCCGGAAGCCCACAGGGGTATCCTAGGTGGGTCATAAAACCCCAGGCTTTGGAGCACATTCCATGTATCTCTCGTGGAAGGCCACAACAAATGAAAACTGGGCCACAGGTGCCTTAGGCGTGCCCCTGGGACTCAGTGGGACATAGAGGAAGGCAGAGGGTAGAAGTGAAGAGACTGCAGGGAATGCTGAAAGCCTCCCAAAGAGGTCACTCCCATCTCAGAAGCACCCAGTGGTGTCCCAGGTGGGTTGTAAAGCCCAAGGCTTAGGAGCAGGGTGCCTGTGTCTCTCACAGAAAGTCTCCCCAAGCAAAAACGGGGCTGTAGGGTGGCAGGGAGCAGTGACATAAGGAAACGTTGAGGCAGGCAGAGGGTAGAAGCATAGCGTAGAAGTGCTGAGACTGCATGAAATGATGGGAACTTCCCATGGAGGCCTCTCTCATCTTAGAAACACCCAGGGGTGTCTTGGGTGGGTTGTTAAGCTCCAGGCTTTAGAGCAAGGTGCGTGTGTCGTCGCAGAACGCCTTCACAAGTGAAAACAAGGCAGCAGGGTGGCGTGGGTGGGCTGTAGGGACTCAGTGGAACATTGAGGCAGTCAGAGGAGAGAAGCAATGAGATCACAGGGAATGCTGCGAACCTCCTAACAAGGCCTCTCCCATCCCAGAAGCTACCAGGGATGTTCCTGGTGGGTTATAAAGCCCCAGGATCTGGAGTAAGGCACGTATGTCTGCCACATAAAGCCTCCCAAGCAGAAATGGGGAGGGAGGGTGGTGTGGGCAGGACACAGGGACTCAGATTGACGTTGAGGTACGCAGAGGGGAGTAGCGGTGAGAAGCAGTGAGACCGCAGGGAAAGTTGGGAGCTTCCCAACGATGTCTCTACCATCCTAGAAGTCCCCAGAAGTGTCCCTGGTGGGTTGTAAAGCCCCAGACTTTGGAACAGCGTGCATATATTTCTCGCAGAAAGCCCCCACAAGCAGGAGGATGATGAGGCAGGCAGAGGGGAGAAGCGTCAAGGCAGCAGCGAATGCTGGGAGCCTCCCAAGCAGGCCTCTCCCATCCCAGAGGTTCACAGGGGTGTCCCTGGCGGGTTGTAAAGCCCCAGGCTCCAAAGAGGGGTGCGTGTGCCTCTCGCGGAAGGCCCTCACCAGCAAAAATCGGCTGCAGGGTGGCATGGATGGGCCACAGGGAAACAGAGGGACGTTGAGGCAGGCAGAGGGGAGAAGCGGCAAGACCGAAGGGAATGCTGGGAGCCTCCCGAGGAGGCCTCTCCTATCCCAGAATCCCCAAGGGGGGTTCTGGTTGGGTGGTGGTAAAGCTCTAGGCTTTTGGGCAGGGTGCGTTTGTCTCTCGTTGGAAGTCCCTCACAGGCAAAAACGGCATCGCAGTGTGGCGTGTGCAGGGTGTACAAACTCAGGAGAATGTTGACGCAGGCAGAGGCCAGAAGTGGCAAGAACACAGGGAATGCTGGGAGCCTCCCAAGGAGGCCTCTCCCATCCCAGAAGCTCCAAGGGGGGGGTTCTGGGTTGGGTTGTAAAGCCCCAAGCTTTGGGGCAGGGTGCATATGTCTCTTGCAGAAAGCCCCTGCAAGCCAAAACGGGACCACAGGGCGGCGTGAGCCGGCCGCAGGGACTCACGGGGACATTGAGGCAGGCAGTGGGGAGAAGCGGAGAGACCGCAGAAAATGCTGGGAGCCTCCCAAGGAGGCCTCTCCCATCCAGGAGCCCCAGTGGTTGTTTCGGGTGGGTTTTAAAGACCCAGACTCCGGAGAGGGTGCCTGTGTCTCTCACCGCAGATTCTGACAAGTGAAAACGGAGCTGCAGGGTGGGGCGAGCAGAGCCGCAGGACTCAGGGTAGAGTGGCCAAGAGGCAAGATCACAGGGAATGCTGGGAGTCTCCCAAGGAAGCTTTCCCATTCCAGAAGTCACCAAAGATGTCCAGGGTGGGTTGTGAAGCTCCAGGCTTTGTAGCAGCATGCGTGTTTCTCTCACAAAAGGCCCTCACAAGCGAAAACGGGGACCCAGGTGATGTGGGAGGGTCGCAGGGTCTCAGGCGTACGTCAAATTAGGCAGAGGAAAAAAGCAGCGAGACCGCAGGGAATGCTTGGAGCCTCCCAAGGAGGCCTCTCCCATCCCAGTAGCCCCTTGGGTTGTCCCAAGTGGGTTGTAAAGCCTCAGACTCTGGAAAAGGGTGCGTGTGTCTCTCGCGGAAAGCCCCAACAAGTTGAAACGGGGCCACAGGGTGGCGTGGGCGGGCTGCAGGAACTCAGAGAAATGCCGAGGCAGCCAGACCGGAGAAGTGGTGAGACCTCAGGGAATGCTGGAAGCCTCCCAAGGATGTCTCTCCCATACCAGAAGTCCCCTTCGTGTCCTGAGAAAATGTGATGTATTACCTCAGGCTCCAGAGCAGGGTGCGTGTTTCGAGCCCACACAGAATGCTAGGAGCCTCCCAAGGAGTTTTCTCCCATCCCAGAAATCCTTCACGATGTCCTGGTGGATTGTAAAGCTCCAGGCTTCGGAGCAGGGTATGTGTGTCTCTCGCGAAATCCCTGCAAGCGAAAATGAGACAACAGAGTGGCGTGGGCGGGTCACAGGAACTCAACAGGACTTTGAGGCCTGCAGAGGGGAGAAGCAGCGAGTACGCAGGGAATGCTGGGAGCCTTCCAAGGATGTCTCTCCCCTACCAGAAGCACCCAGGAGTGTCCCAGGTTGGTTGTAAAGCCCCAGGCTTTGGAGCAGACTGCATGTGTCTCTCGCAGAGGGTTCCCGCCAGCGAAAATGAGCCACAGGGTGGCGAGGGCAGACCAATGGGTGGCAGAGGGGGCCATTGAGGTAGGCAGAGGGGAAGAACTGTGAAACCACAGAAAAGGCTGGGAATCTCCAAAGGACACCTCTCACATCCCAGAAGCCTCCAGATCTGTCTAGGTTGGGTTGTAAAGCCCCAGGCTATGGAGCAGGGTGGGTGTGTCTCTTGCAGAAAGCCCCCACAAGCGGAAATGGGGATGCAGCATAACGTGGGCAGGCCGCAGGGACTCAGGGAAATGTTGAGGCAGGCAGAGGAGAGAAGCGGTGAGACAGCAGGGATGGATGCTGGGAGCCGCCAAAGGAAGCCTCTCAGACCCTAGAAGTCAACAGGGATGTCCCAGGTGGGTTGTAAAGCACCAGGCTTTGGAGCAGGGTGCGTGTGTCTCTCGCAGAAGGCCACCACAAGTGAAAGTGGGGCTGCAGGGTGGCGGGGTAGGGTCGCAGGGACAAAGGAGAACATTGAGGTAGGCAGAGGGTAGAAGCAGCGAGACCGCAGGGAATGCTGGGAGCCTAACACAGAGGCCTCTCCCATCCCAGAAGCCACCAGGTGTGCCCCGGGTGCATTCTAAAGCCTCAGGCTTTGAAGTTGGGTGCCAGTTTCTCTTGCAGAAGGCCCCCACAGGCCAAAATATGGCCCCAGGGTGGAGTGGGTGGGACACAGGGACACAGGGGGACATTGAGGCAGGCAGAGGGGAGATGCAGCGAGACCACAGACAATGCTGGGAGCATCTTAAGGAAGCCTCTCCCATCCCAGAATCCCCCAGAGGTATCCCAGGTGAGTTGTAAAGCCCCAGGATTTGGAGCACGGTGGGTGTGTCTCTCTGTGAAGGCTTCCATGAGCAAAAAAGAGGGCTGCTGGTTGGGGTGGGTGGGCTGTAGGGACTCAGAGGAACATTGAGGCAGGCAGTGGACAGATGCGGAAAGACCACAGGGAATGCTGGGAACCTCCCAAGGAGTCCTCTGCCATCCCAGAAGCCCCCAGGTGTGTCCCTCGTGTATTGTGAAGCCCCAGGCTTTGCAGTAGTGTGTGTGTGTCTCTCGCAGAAAGCTCCCACAAGCAACAATGGAGCTGCAGGTTGGCAGGGGCGGTAGGCACTGAATCAGGGAGAGGTTGAAGCAGGCAGAGGGGAGAAGCGGCGACACCGTAGGGAACCCTGGGAATGTCTCAAGGAGGCCTTGCCCATCCCAGAAGCCCCCAGCATTATCCCTGGTTGCTTATGAAGCCCCAGGCTATGGAGCAGGATGTGTGTCTCTCACGTAAGGCCCACACAAGCTCAGATGTGGTCACAGGGTGGCATGGGAGGGCCGCAGGGACTCAGGAGGATGTCAAGGTAGGCAGAGGAGGGAATGCTTGGAGCTTCCCAAGGGGGCCTCTCCCATGGCAGAAGGCTCCAGGTGTGTCCCTGGAGAATTGTAAAGCCCCAGGCTCTGGAGGGGTTGCCTGTGTCTCTTGTGAAATGCTCCTAGAAGTGAAAACGGGGCTGCCGGGTGGCGTGGGTGGGCTGTAAGGACATAGAAGGACATTGAGGAAGGCTGAGGGGAGAAGCAACAAAAACAAAGGGAATGTTAGGAGCCTTCTAGTGAGGCCTCTCTCATCCCAGAAACCCCAAGGTGTGTCCAGGGTGGGTTGTAAAGCCCCAGGCGTTGGGCCAGGGTGCGTGTATCTCTCGCAGAGAGCCCTCACAAGCCGAAATGGGGCCACAGGGTGGCGTGTGTGTGTGCCACAAGGACTAAGGGGAACGTTGAGACAGGCAGAGGGGTGAAGCAGCTAGACTGCAGGGAATGCTGGGAGCCTCTCCAGGAAGCGTCTGTTATCCAAGAAGTCCCCAGGGGTTTCCAAGGTGGGTTGTAAAGCTCCAGGCTGCAGAGCAGGGTTCATGTGTCTCTTGCGGAAGACCCCTACAAGCGAAAATGGGGCCACAGGGTGGCTTGGGCGGGCCACAGGGACACAGGGGGACATTGAAGCAGGCAGACGGGAGAAGCGGGGGGACCACAGGAAATGCTAGGAGCTTCCCAAGGAGGCCTCTTCCATTCCAGAAGCACCATGGGTGTCCCAGGTGGGTTGTAAAGCCCCAGACTTTGGAGCAGGGTGCGTGTGTTTCTCGCGGGATACCACAACAAGAGAAAATGGGGCCACATTATGGCGGGGGCGGGCCGCAGGCACACATGGGGACGTTGAGCCAGGCAAATGGGAGAATCAGCGAGACAGCAGTGAACGCTTCGAGCCACTCAAGGAGGGGCTCCCATCCCAGAAGCCCCCAGGTTTGTTCCAGTTGGGTTATAAAGCACGTCTTTGGAAAAGGGCATGTGTGTCTCTCGGGAAACACAAGTGTGTTTCGCTTGTTTCCCCACAAGCGAAAATGGGGCCCCAGGGTGTCGTGGCCAGGCGGCAGGGACACAACAGGACATTGAGGAAGGCATAGAGGAGAAGTGGGGAAACCATAGGGAATGCTAGGAGACTCTTAAAGAGGCCATTCTCATCCCAGAAGCCCCCAGGGATGTCCCGCATAGGTTGTAAAGCCCCAGGCTCCATAGCGGGGTGCATGTGTCTCTCGCGGGAGTCCCCCACAAGCAAAAACGGGGCTGCAGGGTGGCGAGGTTGGGCTGCAGAGAGTCAGGTGGACGTTTAGGCAGGCAGAGGGGAGAAGCAGTGAGACCGCAGTGAATGTTGGAAGCCTCCCAAGGAGGCGTCCCCCATCCCAGAAGACCCTAGGAAAATCCTGGGTGTGTTGCAAATCCTCAGGCTTCTTAGCACAGTGCATGTGTCTCTCACAGAAGACCCTCACAAGTGAAAATGGGGCTGTAGGGTGGCATGGGTGGGCCGCAGGGACTCAGGAGGACATTGTGGTAGGCAGAGGGGAAAAGCACCGAGATCACAGGGAATGCTGGGAGCCTCCCAAGGAGGCCTTTCCCACCCCAGAAGCCCCCAGGTCTGTCCTGGGTGCGTTGTAATGCTCCAGACTTTGGAGTGGAATGTGTGTGTCTCTGGCAGAAGGCCCCCACAATCGAACACGGGGCTGCAAGGTGGTGTGGGTGGACTGCAGCGACTCAGGGGAATGTTGAGGCAGTCAGAAGGGTGAAGCATCAAGCCTGCAAGGAATGCTGGGAGCCTCCCAAGGAGGCCTCTCTCATCCCAGAAGCACCCAGGTTTGTTCTGGGATTGTTGTAAAGCACCAGGCTTTAGAGCAGGGTGTGTGTGTTTCTCGAGGAAGGCCCCCACAAGCAAAAATGGGGTCACAGGGTGGTGTGGGCGAGCCACAGGGACTCAGGGGAATATTGAGGAAGGCAGAGGGCAGAAGCTGTGAGAACGCAAGGAATGATGCGTGCCTCCCGAGGAGGCCTCTCCCATCACATAAGCCCCCAGATGTGTCCAGGGTGGGTTGTAAAGCCCCAGGCTTTGGAGCAGGGTGTGTGTGTCTGTCGCGAAAGGTTCCCCACAAGCTAAAACGGGGCTGAAGGCTGCAGTGGGAGGGCCGCAAGGACTCAGGACAGTGTTGCGGCAGGCAGAGGTGAAAAGCAGAAAGACTGCAGGGAATGCTGGGAGACTCCCAGAAGTCCTCTCCTATCCCGGAATCCTCTGTGTCCGTGGAGGGGGATATTCCAGAAGCACCCAGGTATGTCCTGGGTTGGTTAAGACTTCAGGCTTTGAAGCGAGGTGCATTTTTGTCTCACAGAAGGCCCCCACAAGAGAAAACGGAGGCACAGATTGGCATGGGCAGGCCACAGGGACTCAGGGGGATATTGAGGCAGGCAGAGAGAAGTGCGGAGACCACAGTGAATGCTGGGAGCTTACCAAAATGACCTCTCCCATCCCAGAAGCCACAGGGATGTCCCGGATGCATTCTAAAGCTTCAGGCTCTGGAGTGGGTTGCATATGTCTCACGGAAAGCCCGTAAAGCAAAAACGGAGCTGCCAGGTAACATTGGTGGGACACAGATACACAGGAGGATGTTGAGGCAGGCAGAGAGGAGAAGCTGCAAGACCTCAGAAAATGGTGGGAGTTTCCCAGTCAGTCCTCTCCCATCCCAGAAGTTTCTAGGGGTATCCCTGATGGGTGATAAAATGCCAGGAATGGAGCAGGGTGCATGTGTCTTTCAGGGAAGGCCCCCACATGCGAAAATAGGGCCACAGGTTGGCCTGGGCAGGCAGCAGGGACTCAGAGGGATGTTGAGGCAGGCAGAGGGGAAAAGCGACAAGACCACAGAAAATGCAGAGAGCCTCTCAAGGAGGCCTCTCCCATCCCAGAAGCCCCCAGGGTTGTCCTGGCTAAGTGGTAAAGCCCCAGGCTTTGGAGCAGGGTGCATCTGTCTCTTGCAGAAAGCCCCCAAAAGCAGAACTGGCACAGTGGCTTTCGCCTGCAATCCCAGTACTTTGGGAGGCTGAGGCAGGTGGATCACAAGGTCAAGAGATGGAGACCATCCTGTCTAACACGGTGAAACTCTGTCTCGACTAATAGAAGAAAAAAATTAGCCGGGCATGGTGGCAGGCACCTGTAGTCCCAGCTACTCAGGAGGCTGAGGCAGGAGAATGGCGTGTACCCGGGAGGCAGAGCTTGCAGTGAGCCGAGATTATGCCACTGCACACCAGCCTGGGCGACAGAGTTGGACAGCATCAAATAAAATAAAATAAAATAAAATAAAATAAAATAAAATAAAATAAAATAAAATAAAAATAAAAATAAAGCAAGCCCCCAAAAGCCCAAAAGTGAAAACGGGGCCAGAGGGTGGCATGGACTGATCCTACAAACACAGAATCACGTTGAGGCAGGCAAAGGGGAGAAGCGGCCAGTCCGCAAGAAATGATGGGAGCCTATTAAGGAGACTTCTCTTATCCCAGAAGCCACCAGGGCTGTCCCAGGTAGCTGGTATAGACCCAGACCTCGGAGAAAGGTGCATGTGTTTCTCGCAGAAAACACATACAAGCGAAAATGGGGTGGCAGGGTGGCGTGGGTGGGCTGCAGGTATTCAGGGGGGAGTACAGGCAGGCAGAGGTAAAAGCGACAAGAGCGCAGGGAATGCTGCATGCCTCCCAAGAAAACCTCTATCATCCCACAAGCCCACAGGAGCGTACCGGTTGTGTTGTAAAGCCCCAGGCTTTGGAACACAATGAGTGTGTTTCTTGCGAAATGGTACCAGAAGCAAAAATGGGGCCACAGAGTGGCTGGCCGGGCCGCAGGGACACAGGGAGATGTTGAGGCATGTAGAGGAGAAAAGCAGCGAAACTGCAGAAAATCCTGGGAGCCACCCAAGGAGGCCTCTCCCATCCCAGCAAGTCCCCAGTAGTCTCCCGGGATGGTGGTTGTAAAGCCCCAGGCTTTGGAGCAGGGTGTGTGTGTCTCTCTCACATAGCCCGCTCAAATTGAAACATGGCCACAGAATGGCATGGGTGGGATGCAGGGACTAAGGGTGACATTGAGGTAGGCAGAGGGGAGAAGTGGCAAGACCATAGGAAATCCTGGGAACCTCCCAAGGAGGCCTCTCTCATCCCGGAAGCTGCCAGGCCTATCCCTTGTGATTTGCAAAGCCCCAGGCTTTCGAGCTGGGTGTGTCTGTCTTTTGTGAAAGGCGAAAATGGAGCAGAGAATGGCATAGGCCTGCCACAGGGACAGAGGGGAACGTTGAGGCAGGCAGAAGGGAGAAGTGGTGAGACAGCAAGAAATGCTGGGAGCCTCCCAAGGAGGCCTCTCCAATCCCAGAAGCCCCCAGATCTGTCCTACATCATTTTTAAAGCCCTAGGCTTTGGAGCTGGGTATGTCTGTCTCTCACGGAAGGCCCCCAAGTGAAAACAGGGCTTTAGGCTGGCGTGGGCGGGTCACAGGGACTCAGGGGGATATTGAGGCAGGCAGAGGGGAGAAGCAGCCAAACCGCAGGGAATGCTGGGAGCATTTGAAGGAGTCTCTTACATCCCAGAAGACTCAAGGGCTGTCCTGGGTGGGTTGTAAAGCCCCAGGATTCGAAGTGGGGTGCTTGTGTCTTTCTCAGAAGTCCCCCACAAGTGAAGCTTGCTAAGTTAAACCTTTATTTAAATTCAGCAGTTTAGAAAAACTGTTCTTGTGGAATCTGAATCTGCTAAGGGAAATTTTGGAGTTCACTGAGGCCTACAGTGAAAAACCAAATATCCCACAATAAAAGCAATAAAAATATATCTGTGTAACTGCCTGTGATGTTTGGACTCAGCTCAAACATTTAAACTTTTCTTTACATTCAGCTGCTTGGAAACACTTTTTGTAAAATCTGTGGAGACATTATGGAGCTCACTGAGCCCTGTGGGGAAAACCTAATATCCCATGATAAAAACTCAAAACAAGGTAATGTGAAACCACATTGTTATGTGAGGATTCAGCTCACATAGGGAAACTTTTGTTTATGTTCAGCAGGTTGAAAACACTATTTTTGTAGAATCTGCTAAGGGACATTTCAAGTCTCATTGAGGCAGATAATGAAAAACTGAATATCCCACTATAAAAACTACAAAGAAGCTATTTGTGAAACCGCATTATGTGTGGATTCAGCTCACAGAGGTAAACATATTTTTACATTCAGTAGGTTGGAAACACTTTTTTTGTTGACTCTGCAAAGGAACATTTCAGAGCTCTCTGAGGTCTATAGTGAAACACCTATTATCCCACATAAAAAACTACAAAGAAGCTGTCTGTGAAATTGTTTGTGATGTGCGGATTCAGCTCAAAAAGTTACTCCAGTCTTTACATTCAGCAGGTTGAAAACACTGTTTTTTGTAGAAGCTGCAAAAGGACATTTTGAAGCTCACTGAGGCCTATAGTGAAAAATTGAATATCACTTGATAAAAACTAGAAAGAATGTATCTGTGAAACTGCTTCGTGATGTGGATTCAGCTCATAGAGTGAAGCCTTTTTGTACTTTCAGTAGGCTGGAAATACTGTTTTTGTTAAATCCTCCAAGGAACATTTCGGAGCTCACTGAGGCCTATAGTGAAAAACCTAATGGCCCATGACAATAACTAAAAAGAAAGTACCTTTGAGAGCACTTTGTGATGTGTTGATTCAGCTTACAGAATTAAAACTTTCTTTTGATTCAGCAGGTTGGAAACCCTCTTTTTGTAGAATCTGTGAAGGGACATTTGAAAGCCGATTGAACCCTATAGGGAAAAACCAAATATCCCCTGATAAAAACTAGAGAGAAGTCGTCTGTGAAACTGTTCTGAGCTGTTTTGTGATGTGTGGATTCATGTCACAGAGTTAAATCTTTCTTTTGATTCAGTAGGTTGGAAATACTCTTTTTGTAGAATCTGTGAAGGGACATTTTGGAGCCCATTGAGTCCTATGGGGAAAAACTGAATATCCTGTGATAAAAACTACAGATTAGCTATGTGTGAAACTGCATTGTTTGTGCAGATTCAGCTCACAGAAGTAAACCTTTTTTTACATTCAGTAGGTTAGAAACACTGTTTTTGTTGAATCTGCAAAGGGACATTTCAGAGCTCACTGAGGCCTATAGTGAAAAACTGATTATCTGACACAAAAAAACTACAAAGAAGCTGTGTGTGAAATTGTGCATGATGTGTGGATTCAGCTAAAACAGTTAATCCAGACTTTACTTCAGTAAGTTGGAAACACTGTTTTTGTAGAATCTGTGAAAGGACGTTTTGAAGCTCACTGAGGCCTATAGTGAAAAAACAAATATCACCCGATAAAAACTAGAAAGAAGGTATCTGTGAAAAGGCTTTATGTTGTGGATTTTGTTCACAGAGTGAGGCCTTTGTTTCCAGTCAGCAGAATTTAAACACTGTTTTTGTAGAATTTGTGAAATGACATGTCAGAGCTCACTGAGGTCTATGGTGAAAAACAGAATTTTCTACGAGAAAAACTAGAAAGAAAATATCTGTGAAACCACTTTGTGATGTGTGGGTTCAGCTCACAGAATTGAACCTTTCTTTACATTTGGCAGGTTTAAAACACTCTTTTTGTAGAATGTACAAAGGGACATTTTGAAGGTCACTGAGGCCTATGGCAAAATACTGAATATCCCACAATAAAAACTAGAAAGAAACTATCTATGAAACCACTTTGTGATGTGTGGATTCAACTCACAGAGTTAATCCTTTCTTTTGATTCAGCAGGTTTGAAACACTGTTTTTGTAGAATCTGTGAAGGGAAATTTCAGAGCTCACTGAGGCCTGCAGTGAAAAACAGAATATCCCACAAGAAAAAGTAGAAAGAAGTTATTTCTGAAACTGCTTTGTGATGTGTGGATTCAGCTCACAGACTTAAAACTTTCTTTACATTTGGCAGCTTGGAAACACTATTTTTGTAGAATCTGTGAGGAAATATTTCAAAGCTCACTGAGGCCTACAGTGAAAAACAGAATATCCTGCCATAAAAAAATGGAAAGAACCTATCTGTGAAACCACTTTATATGTGTGGATTCAGCTCACAGAGTTAAAAGCTTTCTACACATTCAGCAGGTTGGAAACACTGTTTTTGTACAATCTGCCCAGAAATGTTTCAGGGCTCCCTGGGGACTTCAGTGAAAAATAAAATATCCTATGATAAAAACTAGAAAAAGCTATCCATGTAACTGCTTTGTGAGGTGTAGATTCAACTTACAGAATTAATTATTATTATTATTATTTTACATTTAGCAGGTTGGTAAGACGTTTTCTCTAGAATCTGAGAAAAGACATTTTGGAGCTCACTGAGGTTTACAGTGAAAAACGGAATATCTTGTGATAAAAACTAGTAAGAAGCTATCTGTGAAACTGGCTTGTGAAGTGTGGATTAAGCTCACAGAGTTAAACTTTTCTTTACATTCAGAAGTTTGGTAACACTGTTTTTGTAGAATCTGCAAATTAACATTTCAGAGCACGCTGAGGCATATAGTGAAAACTAAATATCCCACAATAAAAGCTAGGAAAAAAGCTATCTGTGACAACCTTTTGTGATGTGTGGATTCAGCTCACGGAGATAAAACTTTTTTTTACATTCAGCAGGATGGTAACACTGTTTTTATAGATATGCAAAGGGACATTTCAAAGCTCACTGAGGTCTCTACTGAAAAACCGAATATCCCACAAGAAAAAGTATATAGAAGCTATTTGTGAAAATGCTTTCTGTTGTGCACCTTCAACACACAGAGTTAAAACTTCCTTTACATCCAGCAAGTTGGAAACCCTGTTTTTGTACAATCTGCCAAGGAACATTTCAGAGGTCCCTGAAGCCTATAGTGAAAAATCAAATATACTGTGATAAAAACTAGAAAAATTCTGTCTTTGCAACTGCTTTGTGATGTGTAGATTCAGCTTACAGAGTTAATAATTTTTATTACATTCAGTAGTTTGATAACATAGTTTTTATAGAATCTTCAAAAAGACATTTCAAAGCTCACCAAGGCTTATAATGAAAAACAGAATATCCTATGATAAAACTGGAAAGAATCTAACTGTGAAATTTCTTTGTGAAGTGGATTTACGCCACAAAGTTAAACCTTTTCTTTACATTCAGCAGATTGGTAACACTGTTTTTGTAGACTCTGTGAAGAAACATTTCAGAGCTCACTGAGGCCTATAATGAATAACAGAATGTCCCATGATAAAAACTAGAAAGAAACTATCTGTGAAACTGCTTTTTATATGTGGATTTGGCTCACAGAATTAAACCTTTCTTGACATTCAGCAGGTTGGAAACACTGTTATACAATCTGCCAAGGGACATTTCAGAGCTCGCTGAGACCTATAGTGAAAAACTGATTATCTTGTGATAAAAACTAGAAAGAATATCTTTGAAAGCACTTTATAATGTCTGGATTCAGCTCAAAGAGTTAAATTTTTCTTTACATTCAGCAGTTTGGAAACACTAGTTTCTAGAATCCGCAAAAACACATTTTGGAACTCACTGAGACCTATAAAGATAAAATCTAAAAAGAAGCTATCTGTAAAACTGCTTTGTAATGTGCAGATTCATCTCATCTCACAGAGGTAAACGTTTCTTTACACTCACCAGGTTGGAAACACTGTTTTTGTAGAATCTATGAAGGGTCTTTTCTGAGCTTACCGAATCTTATAGTGAAAAACTGAATAATTTGCAAAAAAAAAAAAAAAAAAAAAACTAGAAAGAAGCTATATGTGAAATCACTTTGTGATGGGTGACTTCATCTCATGGAGGTAAATATTTCTTTACATTCAGCACATTGGAAACACTGTTTTTGTGGAATCTGAGAAGGGATATTTTGGAGCTCAGTGGGGTCAATAGTGAGAAAAGAAATATCTTTCAAAAAAATTGAAAGAAGGTATCTGTTAAACAGCATTGTGATGTGTGAAATGAGCTCACAGAGTTAAACATTTCTTTGTATTCCTCAGGTTGAATACACTGTTTCTGTAAAATCTGCCCAAAGACATTTTGGAGCTCACCGATGCTTACAGTGAAAAATAGAATATCCCACAATAAATAGTAAAAATAACCTATCTGTGAAATTGCTTTACATTATGTGAATTCAGCTTAAAGAATTTAACCCTTCTTTACCTTCAGTAGGTTGGAAACACTGTTATTGTAGAATCTGCAAAGGGACATTTCAAAGTTCACTGAGGCCTGTAGTAAGAAACCGAATGTCCTGCAATAAAAACTAGAAAGAAGCTATCTGTGAAACTGATTTGTGATGTGTGGATTCAGCTTACTGAGTTAAAACTTTATTTATATTCGGAAGGTTGCAAACACTGTTTTTGTAGAATCTGCAAAGGGATATTTCGGAGCTCATTGAGTCTCATAGTGAAAACAAAATACCCTGTGAGGAACACTAAAAAGAAGCTATCTGTGAAACCGCATTGTGATGTGTGGATTCAATGGACAGAGCGAAACATTTCTTTACATTCATCAGGATGGAAACACTGTTTTTTAGAATCTGTGAAGGCACATTACAAAGTACACTGAGGCCTATAATGAAAAACCGAATATCCTGTGTTAAAAACTAGAAAGAAAATATTTGTGAAACTTCTTTGTGATGTGTGGATTCAGCTCACAGAGTTAAACTTTTATTTACCTTCAGCATGTTGAAAACACTGTTTTTCCAGAATCTGCAAAATGACATCCCAAGGCTCATGGAGGCCTATAGTGAAAAATAGAATATTCTATGCTAAAAACTAGAAAGAAAATGTCTGTGAAACTGCTTTGTGATGTGTGGATTCAACTCACAGAGTTAGAACTTTCTTTACATTCAGTAGGTTGGAAACACTGTTTTTGTAGAATCTATGAAAAAACATTGCAGAGTTCACAGTGGCTTATAGTGAAAAACCAAGCATCCTGCAATAAAAACTAGAAAGAAGCTCTCTGTGAAGTCACTTTGTGATGTGTGGATTCATCTCACAGAGTTAAAACTTTCTTTGCATTCAGCAAATTGAAGACTTTGTTTATGTAGAGTGTGCAAAAAGCAATTTTGGAGCTCACAGAGGCCTATAGTGAAAAAATGAATATCCTGTCATAAAATTTAGAAAGAAGCTATCTATGAAACTGCTTTTTAATGTGTCAATTCAGCTCACAGAGTTAAACCCTGCTTTATATTCAGAATAATGGAAACACTGTTTATGTAGAATCTGTGAAGGGTAATTTCAAAGCCGAGGCCCATAGTGAAATACCAAATATCCCACAACATAAACTAGAAAAAAGCTCTCCCTGAAACTGCTTAGTGTTTCATGGATTCAGCCTACAGAGTTAAACTTTATTTACATTCAACAGGTTGGTGACACTGTTTTTGTAGAATCTGCAAAGGGACATTTTCGAGTTCACTGGGGCCTAGTGTGAAAAACAGAATATCCCACAACGAAAAACAGAAAAAGCTATCTGCCAAACAACTTGCTATGTGTGGATTCAGTTCACAGAGTTCAATATTTTTTCACATTCAGCAGGTTGGAAACACTGTTTTCATAGAATCTGTGAAGGGACATTACAAAGACTACTGAGGCCTATACTGAAAAACCGAATATCCCACAATAAAGAGTAGAAAAAAACTCTTTGTGAAACTGCTTTCCATTGTGGGGATTCAGTTCACAGAGTTAAACTTTTATTTACAATCAGAAGATTGGAAACACTCTTTGTGTAGAATCTGCTAAGGGACATTTAGGAGCTCACTGAGACCTAGAGTGAAAAACCGAAAATCTTGTGATAAAAACTAGAAAGAAAGTATATCCAAACCACGTTGTGATGTGTTCATTCAGCTCACCGAGTTTAACCTTTCTCTATATTTAGATTGTTTGAAACACTGTTTTTGTAAAATATGTGAAAGGACATTTCAGAGCTCACTAAGGCCTAGAATGGAAAACTGAATATCCCATGATAAAAACAAGAAAGAAGCTACCTATGAAACTGCTTTGTGAACACACCACTTTGTGATGTGTTCATTCAGCTCACAGAGGTAAATCTTTCTTTATATTCAGTACGTTGTAAACACTGTTTTTGTAGAGTCTGAGAAGGGACATTTCAAAACTCACTGAAATGTATACTGAAAAACCAAATATCCCACAATAAAAATGACAAAGACACTATCTGTGAAACTCCTTTGTGATGTGTGGATTGAACTTACAGAGTTTAGCCTTTCTTTACATTCAGCAAGTTAAAAACACTTTTTTTTTTGGTAGAATATTCGAAAAGATGTTTTGAAACTCACTAAAGTGTATGGTGACAAACCAAATATTCCTTGATAAAATCTCGAAACAACGTATTTGGGAAACTGCATTATGATGTGTGGATTTAGCACACAGAGTTAAACCTTTCTTTACATTCAGCAGATAGGAAACACCATTTTTGTAGAATCCGTGAAGTGATATTTCAGAGCTCACTGATGCCTATAGTGAAAAACTCAATATCCCATGATAAAAACTTGAAATAACGTATCTGTGAAACTCCTGTTGGATTTAACTGTTGGAAAATCCTGTGTGGATTTAACTCATGGAGTTAAACCTTTCTTTACATCTATGAGGTTGTAATCACTGTTTTTGTCGAATCTGTGAAGGGACATTTTGGAGTTTACCGAGGCCTTTAGTGAGAAACCAAATATTCTGTGATTAAAATGAGAAAAAAATCTATCTGTGAATCCACTTTGTGATGTATTGATTCATCTTACAGAATAAATCTTTCTTTGCATTCAACAGGTTGGAAACATTGTTTTTGTAGAATCTGCAAAGGGGCATTTCAGAACTCATTGAGGCCTAGAGTGAAAAACTGAATATCCTGTGATTAAAACTAGAAAAAAGTTATCTTTTTGATGTGTAAATTTTGCTCCAATACATAAACATTTCTTTACATTCAGCAGGTTGTTAACACTGTTTTTGTAGAATCTGTGAAGGGACACTTCAAAGTTCACTGAGGTCTGTTCTTAAAAACTGAATTTCCCCTCATAAAAACTAGAAAGAAGTTCTCTGTGAATCCATTTTGAGATGTGTGGATTCAGCTCACAGTGCTAAACCTTTGTGTACATTCAGCATGTGGGAAATATTTTTTAAAATTATTATTATTATACTTTAAGTTCTAATGTACATGTACACAACGTGCAGGTTTGTTACATATGTATACATGTGCCATGTTGATGTGCTGCACCCATTAACTCGTCATTTACATTAGGTATATCTCCTAATGCTATCCCTCCCTTCTCACCACTCCCCACAATAGGTCCCAGTGTGTGATGTTCCTCTTCCTGTGTCCAAGTGACCTCATTGTTCAATTCCCACCAATGAGTGAGAACATGCGGTGTTTGGTTTTCTGTTCTTGTGATAGTTTGCTGAGAATGATGCTTCAGCTGCATCCATGTCCCTACAAAAGACAAGAACTCATCCTTTTTTATGGCTGCATAGTATTCCATGGCGTATATGTGTCATATTTTCTAAATCCAGTCTGTCACTGATGGAAATTTGGTTTGATTCTAAGTCTTTGCTATTGTGAATAGTGCCACAATAAACATACGTGTGCATGTGTCTTTATAGCAGGATCATTTATAATCCTTTGGGTATATACCCAGTAATGGGATGGCTGTGTCAAATGGTATTTCTAGTTCTAGATCCTTGAGGAATCGTCACACTGTTTTCCATAATGGTTGAACTAGTTTATAGTCCCACCAACAGTGTAAAAGTGTTCCTATTTCTCCACATCCTCTCCAGCACCTGTTGTTTCCTGATTTTTTAACGGTTGACATTCTAACTGGTGTGAGATGGTATCTCATTGTGGTTTTGATTTACATTACTCTGGTGGTGAGTAATGATGGGCATTTTTTCATGTGTCCATTGGCTGTATGAATGTCTTCTTTTGAGAACTGTCTGTTCATATCCTTCGCCCACTTTTTGACGGGATTTTTTTTCTTGTAAATTTGATTGAGTTCTTTATAGGTTCTGGATATTAGCCCTTTGTCAGATGAGTAGATGGCAAAAATTTTCTCCCATTCTGTAGGTTGCCTGTTCACTCTGAGGGTAGTTTCTTTTGCTGTGCAGAAGCTCTTTAGTTTAATTAGATCCCATTTGTCAATTTTGGCTTTTGTTGCTGTTGCTTTTGATGTTTTAGTCCTGAAGTCCTTGCCTATGCCTATGTCCGGAATGGTATTACCTAGGTTTTCTTCTAGGGTTTTTATGGTTTTAGGTCTAACATTTAAGTCTCTAATCCATCTTGAATTAATTTTCGTATAAGGAGTAAGGAAAGGATCCAGTTTCAGCTTTCTACTTATGGCTAGCCAATTTTCCCAGCACCATTTATTAAATAGGAAATCCTTTCCCCATTTCTTGTTTTTCTCAGGTTTGCCAAATGGCTGTAGATGTGTAGATGTGTGGTATAATTTCTGAGGACTCTGTTCTGTTCCATTGGTTTATATCTCTGTTTGGTACTAGTACCATGCTGTTTTAGTTACTGTAGCCTTGTAGTACAGTTTGAAGTTAGGTAGCTTGATGCCTCCAGCTTTGTACTTTTGGTTTAGGATTGTCTTGGCAATGTGGGCTCTTTTTTGGTTCCATATGAACTTTAAAGCAGTTTTTTCCAATTCTGTGAAGATAGTCATTGGTAGCTTAATGGGGATGGCATTGAATTCTATAAATTACCTTTGCTAGTATGGCCATTTTCACGATATTGATTCTGCCTATCCATGAGCATGGTATGTTCTTCCATTTGTTTGTGTCCTCTTTTATTTCACTGAAGTGGTTTGTAGTTCTCCTTGAAGAGGTCCTTCACATCCCTTGTAAGTTGGATTCCTAGGTATTTTATTCTCCTTGAAGCTATTGTGAATGGAATTCATTCATGATTTGGCTCTCTCTTTGTCTGTTACTGGTGTATAAGAATGCTTGTGATTTTTGCACATTAATTTGGTATCCTGAGACTTTGCTGAAGTTTCTTATCAGCTTAAGGAGATTTTGGGCTGAAGTGATGGGGTTTTCTAAGTATACCATCATTTCTTCTGCAAACAGAGAAAATTTGACTTCTTCTTTTCCTAACTGAATATGCTTTACTTCTTTCTCTTGCCTGATTGCCCTAGCCAGAACTTCCAACACTCTGTTGAATAGGAGTGGTGAGAGAGGGCATCCCTGTGTTGTGCCAGTTTTCAAAGGGAATGCTTCCAGTTTTTGCGCATTCAGTATGACATTGGCCATGGGTTTGTCATAAATAGCTCTTATTATGTTGAGATACGTTCCATCAATACCAAATTTATCGAGAGCTTTTAGCATGAAGGGGTGTTGAACTTTGTCAAAGGCTTTTTCTGCATCTATTGAGATAATCATGTGTCTTTGGTTTTGTTTATATGCTGGATTATGTTTATTGATTTGCCTATGTATAACCAGCCTTGCATCCCAGGGATGAAGCCCACTTGATCATGGTGGATAAGCTTTTTGATGTGCTGCTGAATTCAGTTTGCCAGTATTTTATTAAGGATTTACGCATCGATGTTCATCCGGGATATTGGTCTAAAATTCTCTTGTTTTGTTGTATCTTTGCCAGGCTTTGGTATAAGGATGATGTTGGCCTTGTAAAATGAGTTAGGGAGGATTCCCTCTTTTTCAATTGATTGGAATAGTTTCAGAAGGGAAATTTTTTTTTTTAAAGAATCTGCAAAGTGATATTTCAAAGCTCCCTGAGGCCTATAGTGAAAAACTGAACATCTTGAAATAAAAAATAGAAAAAAGTATCTGTGAAACCATTTTGTGATATGTGGAATTAGCTCTCAGAAGTAAAATTTGCTTCATATTCGGAGGGTGACAAGCACTGATTTTGTAGAATCTGTGAAGGGACATTTGAAAGCACTCTGACGCCTATATGAAAAACTGAATATCCCATGCTAAAAACTAGAAAGAAGCTATCTGTGAAATGGCTTTGTGATGTGTGAATTCACCTTACAGAGTTAAACCTTTCTTTATATTCAGCAGGTTAGAATGACTGTTTTCATAGAATCTGTAAAGGGACATTTTGGAGTTCACTGAGGACTTTAGTGAGAAATTGAGCATCCCACAACTGAAATGAGAAAAAGATCCATCTGTGAAACCGGTTTGTGATGTGTTGATTCAGCTCACAGGCATAAACCTTTCTTTAAATTCAGCAGCTTGGAGACACTGTTTTTGTAGAATCTGCGAAGAGACATTTCGGAGCTCACTGAGGCCTGTAGTGAAAAACTGAGTATCTGCAATTCAAACTAGAAATAAGCTGTCAGTGAAACCACTATTTGATGTGTAAATTCAGCTCTCATACATGATCATTTCTTTACATTAAGAAAGTTGTTAACACTGTTTTGGTAGAATCTGTGAAGTGACATTTCAAAGTTCACTGAGGTCTCTACTTAAAACCTGAATATTTCTGTGAATGCATTTTGAGATGTGTGGATTCAGCTCACAGTGTTAATCCTTTGTTTACATTCAGAATGTTGAAATTTTTTTTTTATATAGGATCTGTGAAGGGATATTTCAAAGCTCACTGAGGCTTATAGTGAAAAACAAAACATCTTGCAATAAAAACTTATGTGAAGGTATCTGTGAAACCACTTTGTGACATCTGGAATCAGCTCACAGATATAAAGTTTTCTTCACATTCAGTAGGCTGCAAACACTTTTTTTGTACAATCTGTGAAGAGACATTTGAAGGCTCACTGAGGCCTATGGTGAAAAACTAAGAATTCTGTGATAAAAACTAGAAAGAAGCTATCTGTGAAATGGCTTTGTGATGTGTGGATTCTGCCCACAGAATTAATACTTCCTTTATATTCAGCTGTTTGGAAATACTGTTTTTGTAGAATCGGTGATAGGACATTTTGGAGCACACTGAGGCCTGTAGTGAAAACCAATAATCTTGCAATAAAAACTAGACAGAAGCTATTTGTGAAACTACTTTGTAACGTGTGGAATCACCTTACAGAGCTAAACCTTTCTTTAAATACAGCAGGTTGGAAACATTGATTTTGTAGATTCTGCGAGGGGACATTTCATAGCTCACTGAGGCAGATAGGAAAAAAGTGAATACTTTGTGATAAAAACTACGAAGACATTTTCTGTGAAACCTTTCTGTGATATGTGGATTCAGATCACAGAGTTAAATATTTACTTAAATTCAGCAGGTTGAAAACACTGTTTTTGTAGACTCTGTAAAACGTCATTTCAGAGCTCATTGGGGCTATGGTAAAAAACTGAATATCCCAAAATAAAAACTAGGAAAAACTATCTAAGAAACTGCTTTGTGGTGTGTGTATTCAACTCAAAATATAAACCTTTCTTTACACTCAGCAGGTTGTAAACACTGTTTCTGTAGAATCAGCAAAGAGACATTTTGGAGCTCACTGTGGCCTGTAGTGAAAAATGGAATATCTTGTGATAAAAACCAGAAGAAAGCTATCTGTGAAACTGCTTTGTGATGTGTGGTTTCAGCTCACAGAGTAAAAACTTTGGTTATATTCAGCAGGTTGGAAACTGTTTTTATAGAATCTGTGTATTTCACAGCTCACTGAGGCCTAGAGTGAAAAACCAAATATCTTGCAATAAAAACTAGAAAGAAGATATCCAAAAAACTGCTTTGTGATGTGTGGAATCAGCTCACAGGGCTAAACCTTTCTTTACATTCAGTAATTAGAAAACATTGTTTTTGCAGAATCTCTAAAGGGATATTTCCAAGCTCACTGAAGCCTAGAGTGAAAAACTGAATATCCTACGATAAAAACTAGAAAGAAACTATGAAACTATGTTTAAAACTGCTTTAATATGTGTGGATTCAACTCACATGTTATTAAATCTTTCTTTATGTTCAGCAGGTTGGAGATACTATTTTTGTAGAATCTGCAAAGAGACCTTTCAAAGCTCACTGATGCCTACAGGTAAAAAAAGAATATTTCATGATGAAACTAGAGAGAAGCTCTCTGTAAAAGCACTTTTTGATGTGTGGATTCAGCTCACAGATTTAAATTTTTCTTTACATTCAGCATTTTGGAAACACTGTTTTTGCAGTATCTCCAAAGGGACATTTCAGAACTCAATGAAACCTATTAAAAAAACAGAATATCCCATGATAAAAACCAGAAAGAAACTATCTGTGAAGATCCTTTGTGATGTATGGATTCAGCTCACAGAGTTAAACATTTCTTTACATTCAACAGGATGGTAACAGTATTTTGTAGAATCTGTGAAGGGACATTTCAGAGATCACTGAGACCTATAGTAAAAACAAAACATGCCAGGATAAAGACAAGAAAGAAGCTATCTGTGAAACTGTTTCTTGATGTGTTGATTCAGAGTTAAACCTTTTTTTTTTTTGACATTCAGCAGGTTGTAAATATAATTTTTGTAGAGTCTGTGAAGGAGCATTTCAAAGCTTACCAAAACCTACACTGAAAAACCGAATATCCCTCGATAAAAAGAACAAAGACACTATCTGTGAAACCCCTTTGTGATGTGTAGATTGAGATTAGATTTTCAGCGTGTTGGAAACACTTTTTTTTTGTAGAATCTTTGAAAAGACGTTTTGAAGCTCACTGAGGTGTTCAGCGACAAACTGCATTAAAAACTTGAAGCAACGTATCTATGAAACTGCTTTATGATGTGTGGATTTAGCTCACAGACTTAAATCTTTCTTTACATTCAGCAGAATAAAAACACTTTTTGTAGAGTTTGCTCGGTGATATTTTGGAGCTCATTGATGCCTATAGTGAAAAGGAGAATAACCCATGTTTAAAAAGTATAAAGAAGCTATCTGTGAAACCACTTTGTGATGTGTGGATTTAGCTCACAGAGTTAAGCCTTTCTTTACAACCAGTATGTTGGAATCACTGTTTTTGTCAAATCTGTGAAGGGACATTTTGGAGTTCACTGAGGTTTTTAGTGAGAAAGCAAAGATCCCGAGATTAAAATGAGAAAAAACTCTCTGTGAATCCGCTTTGCTATCTGTTGATTCAGCTCAGAGACATAAACTTTTATTTACATTCAGCAGGTTGGAAAAATGGTTTTTGTAGCATCTGTGAAGGGACATTTCAGAGCTCACTGAGACCTGTAGTGAAAAATTGAATATCCCATGATTAAAACTAGAAACAAGCTATCTGTGAAAGGCTTTTTGATGTGTAAATTCAACTCTCATACATAAACCTTTTTCTACATTCACCAGGTTTTTAACAATTTTTGTAGAATAAGCAAAGAGGCATTTCAAATTCACTGAGGTCTCTACTTAAAAACAGAATTTCCCCTGATAAAAATTAAAAAGAAGTTCTCTGTGAACCCATTTTGAGATGTATGGATTCAGCTTACAGTGTTAAACCTTGTGTACATTCAGCATGTTGGAAACACATTTTTTTTTGTTTTTGAATCTGCAAAGGGACATTTCAAAGCTTGCTGAGGTCTATAGTGAAAAACTGAATATCTTGCAATAAAAACTAGAAAGAAAGTATCTGTGAAACTGCTTTGTGATGTGTAGAATCAGCTCACAGAGGTGATTTTCTTCACATTCAAAAGGTGGCAAACACTGTTTTTGTAGAATCCATGAAGGGACATTTGAAATCTCACTGATGCCTTGAAAAACCAAATATCCCATAATAAAAACTAGAAAGAAACTATATGTGAAACGGCTTTGTGATGTGTGGATTCTGCTCACAGAGTTAAAACTTTCTTTACATTCAGCAGTTTAAAAAAACAGTTTTTGTAGAATTGGTGATGGGACATTTTGGAGAACACTGAGGCCTGTAATGAAAATCGATAATCTTGCAATAAAAACTAGACAAAAGAGATTTGTGAAACCACTTTGTAATGTGTGAAATCAGCTTACAGAGCTAAACCTTTCTTTAAAATAAACAGGTTGGAAACATCGATTTTGTAGAATCCACAAGGGGACATTTTGAAGCTCACTGAGGCATATAGTAAAAAACCAAATATCTTGCAATAAAAACTACAAAAACGTTATCTGTGAAACCATTTTGTGATGTGTGGATTCAGCTCACAGAGTTAAATCTTTCTTTGTATTCAGCAGGTTAGAAACACTGTTTTTGTAGAATCAGTGAAACGTCATTTGAGAGCTCATTGGGGCCTATATTGAAAAACAGAATATCCCAAGATAAAAACTAGAAAGAAATCTATCTGTGAAACTGCTTTGTGATGTGTGGATTTATCTCACAGAGATAAACCTTTCTTTACATTCAGCAGGTTGTAAAAACCATTTATGTAGAATAAGCAATGGGACATTTTGGAGCTCACTGTGGCCTGGAGTGAAAAACTGAATACCTTGCGATAAAAACTAGAAAAAAGCTATCTGTGAAACTGGTTTGTAGTTTGTTGTTTCAGCTCACAGAATTAAAACTTTCTTTTGATTCAGCAGGTTGGAAACACTCTTTTTGTAGAATCTGCAGAGGGACATTTGGGAGCCCACTGAAACCTACATTGGAAAACAAAATATCCACAGATAAAAACTGGAAATAAGCTATCTGTGAAACTGTGTTGTGATGTTTGGATTCATCTCACAGAGGTAAACTGTTCTTTTGATTCAGGATTTTGGAAACACTCTTTTTGTAGAATCTGTGAAGGGACATTTCAGAGTCCATGAGGCCTATGGTGAAATGCTGAATATCCCAAAATAAAAACTAGAAAGAAGCTCTCTGTTAAACCACTTTGTGATATATAAATTGAGCTCATAGTGTTAAACCTTTCCTTACATTCAGCAAAATGAAAACACTGTTTTTGGAGAACCTGCGAAGGGACATTTTGGAGCTCACTTAGGCCTGTAGTGAGAAACAAAATATCCTCTCATAAAAACTAGAAAGAAGCTATCTGTGAAACCACTTTGTGATGTGTGGATTCAGCTCAAAGTGATAAAGCTTTCTTTACATTTAGCAAATTGGAATCACTCCTTTTGTAGAATCTGTGAAGTGACATTTTGGAACTTAATGAGGCCTGTAGAGAAAAAGAGAATATCCTGCCATTAAAACTAAAAACAAGGTATCTATAAACTGTTTTGTGATGTGTGGTTTCAGCTCACTGAGTTCAATCTCTATTTACAATCAATACCACTTTTGTAACATCTGCAAAGGAACATTTTGGAGTTCACTGAGGCCTGTAGTGAAAAACTAAATGTTCCATAAAAAGTAGAGAGGCACTATATGTGAAACTACTTTGTGATCCGTGGATTTAACTCACAGTAAAACTTTCTTTACACATAGCAGGTTGAAAACACGGCTTTTGTAGAATCTGTGAAGGGACATTTCAGAGCTCACTGATGCATATAGTAAAAAACCGAATATTTCACAATAAAAACTAGAAAGAAGGTATCCATGAAACCGCTTTGTGATGTGTGGATTCAGTTCACTGAGTTAAAGCTTTGCTTTCCTTTCACAGTTTGGAAACACTGTTTTTCTAGAATCAGCCAAAGGACATTTTGGAGCTCACTGAGGCCTATAATGAAAAATGGATTATTATGTGATAAAACTAGAAAGAAGCTGGGGCAGAGCAAGATGGCCAAATAGGAACAGCTCTAGTCTAGTCTCCAACTCCCAGCACCAGCGACACAGAAGACAGGTGATTTCTGCATTTTCAACTAAGGTACTGGGTTCATCTCACTGGAGAGTGCCTGACAATCAGTGCTGGTCAGCTGCTGCAGCCCAACCAGTGAGAGCTGAAGCAGGGCGAGGCATCGCCTCACCTGGGAAGCGCAAGGGGGAAGGGAATCCCTTTTCCTAGCCAGGGGAACTGAGACACACAACACCTGGAAAATCGGCTAATGCCCACGCCAATATTGCACCCTACCAAGGATCTTAGCAAATGGACACACCAGGAGACTATATCCCACACCTGGCCAGGAGGGTCCCATGTCCACAGAGCCTCCCTCATTGCTAGCACAGCAGTCTGCGATCTCACAGCAAGGCAGCAGCGAGGCTGGGGGAGGGGTGCCCACCATTGCTGAGGCTTAAGTAGATAAACAAAGCGGCTGGGAAGCTCGAACTGGGTGGAGCTCACAGCAGCTCAAGGAGTCCTGCCTGTCTCTGTAGACTCCACCTCTGGGGACAGGGCGCAGCTAAACAACAACAACAACAACAAAAAGCAGCTGAAACGTCTGCAGATGCAAATGACTCTGTCTGACAGCCTTGAAGTGAGCAGTAGATCTCCCAACATGGAGTTTGAGATCTGAGAACAGACAGACTACCTGCTCAAGTGAGTCCCTGACCCCTGAGTAGCCTAACTGGGAGACATCCCCCACTAGGGGCAGACAGACACCCCACACTTCACAGGTGGAGTACACCCCTGAGAGGAAGCTTCCATAGCAAGAATCAGACAGGTACACTCGCTGCTCAGCAATATTCTATCTTCTGCAGCCTCTGCTGCTGATAGCCAGGCAAAAGGGTCTGGAGTGGACCTCAAGCAATCTCCAACAGACCTACAGCTGAGGGTCCTGACTGTTAGAAGGAAAACTAACAAACAGGAAGGACACCCACACCAAAACCCCATCAGTACGTCACCATCATCAAAGACCAGAGGCAGATAAAACCACAAAGATGGGGAAAAAGCATGGCAGAAAAGCTGGAAATTCAAAAAATAAGAGCACATCGCCCCCTGCAAAGGAACGCAGCTCATCGCCAGCAACAGATCAAAGCTGGACAGAGAAGGACTTTGATGAGATGAGAGAAGAAGGCTCCAGTACATCAAATTTCTCAGAGCTAAAGGAGGAATTACGTACCCAGTGCAGAGAAACTAAAAATCTTGAAAAAAAGTGGAAGAATTGATAACTAGAATAATTAATGCAGAGAAGGCCATAAACGAATGGACAGAGATGAAACCATGACACAAGAAATACGTGACAAATGCACAAGTTTCAGTAACTGACTCGATCAACTGGAAGAAAGAGTATCAGCGATTGAGGATCAAATGAATGAAATGAAGCGAGAAGAGAAACCTAAAGAAAAAAGAAGAAAAAGAAATGAACAAAGCCTGCAAGAAGTATGGGATTAAGTAAAAAGACCAAATCTACGTCTGATTGGGGTGCCGGAAAGTGAGGGGGAAAATAGAACCAAGTTGGAAAACACTCTTCAGGATATCATCCAGGAGAACCTCCCCAACCTAGTAGGGCAGGCCAACATTCAAATTCAGGAAATACAGAGAACGCCACAGAGATACTCCTCGAGAAGAGCAACTCCAAGACACATAATTGCCAGATTCACCAAAGTTGAAATGAAGGAAAAAATCTTAAGGGCAGCCAGAGAGAAAGGTCGGGTTACCCACAAAGGGAAGCCCATCAGACTAACAGCAGATCTCTCAGCGGAAACTCTTCAAGCCAGAAGAGAGTGGGGGCCAATATTCAACATTCTTAAACAGAAGAATTTTAAACCCAGAATCTCATATCCAGCCAAACTAACTTTCATAAGTGAAGCAGAAATAAAATCCTTTACAGATAAGCAAATGCTTAGAGATTTTGTCACCACCAGGCCTGCCTTACAAGAGGCCCTGAAGGAAGCACTAAACATGGAAAGGAACAACCAGTACCAGCCATTGCAAAAACGTGCCAAAATGTAAAGACCATTGAGGCTAGGAAGAAACTGCATCAACTAATGAGCAAAATAACCAGTTAATATCATAATGGCAGGATCAAGTTCACACATAACAATATTAACCTTAAATGTAAATGGGCTAAATGTTCCAATTAAAAGACACAGACTGGCAAACTGGATAAAGAGTCAAGACCCATCAGTTTGCTGTATTCAGGAGACCCATCTCACATACAGAGACATACATAGGCTCAAAATAAAGGGATGGAGGAAGATCTACCAAGCAAATGGAGAACAAAAAAAAGCGGGGGTTGCAATACTAGTCTCGGATAAAACAGACTTTAAACCATCAAAGATCAAAAGAGACAAAGAAGGCCATTACATAATGGTAAAGGGATCAATTCAACAGGAAGAGCTAACTGTCCTAAATATATATGCACCCAATACAGGAGCACCCAGATTCATCAAGCAAGTCCTTAGAGACTTACAAAGAGACTTAGACTCCCATACAATAATAATGGGAGACTTCAACACCCCACTGTCAACAGTAGACAGATCAACGAGACAGAAAGTTAACAAGGATATCCAGGAATTGAACTCATCTCTGCAGGAAGCAGACCTAATAGACATCTACAAAACTCTCCACCCAAAATCAACAGAGTATACATTCTTTTCAGCACCACATCACACTTATTCCAAAAATGACCACATAATTAGAAGTAAAGCACTCCTCAGCAGATGTACAGGAACAGAAATTATAACAAACTGTCTCTCAGATCACAGTGCAATCAAACTAGAACTCAGGACTAAGAAACTCAATCAAAACCGCTCGACTACATGGAAACTGAACAACCAGCTCCTGAATGACTACTGGGTACATAACGAAATGAAGGCAGAAATAAAGATGTTCTTTGAAACCAATGAGAACAAAGATACAACATACCAGAATCTCTGGGACACATTTAAAGCAGTGTGTAGAGGGAAATTTAAAGCACTAAACGCACACAAGAGAAAGCCAGAAGGATCTAAAATTGACAATCTAACATCACAATTAAAAGAACTAGAGAAGCAAGAGCAAACACATTCAAAAGCTAGCAGAAGGCAAGAAATCACTAAGATCAGAGCAGAACTGAAGGAGATAGGGACACAATAAACCCTCCAAAAAATCAATGAATCCAGGAGTTGGTTTTTTGAAAAGATCAACAAAATTGATAGACCGCTAGCAAGACTAACAAAGAAGAAAAGAGAGAAGAATCAAATAGATGCAATAAAAAATGATAAAGGGGATATCACCACCGACCCCACAGAAACACAAACTACCATCAGAGAATACTATAAACACCTCTATGCAAATAAACTAGAAAATCTAGAAGAAATGGATAATTTCCTGGACACTTACACTCTCCCAAGACTAAACCAGGAAGAAGCTGAATTCCTGAATAGACCAATAGCAGGCTCTGAAATTGAGGAAATAATTAATAGCCTACCAACCAAAAAAAGTCCAGGACCAGACGGATTCACAGCTGAATTCTACCAGAGGTATAAGGAGGAGCTGGTACCATTCCTTCTGAAACTATTCCAATCAATAGAAAAAGAGGGAATCCTCCCTAACTCATTTTATGAGGCCAACATCATCCTGATACCAAAGCCTGGCAGAGACACAACAAAAAAAAGAATTTCAGACCAATATCCCTGATGAACATCAATGCAAAAATCCTCCATAAAATACTGGAAAACTGGATCCAACAGCATATGAAAAAGCTTATCCACCATGATCAAGTGGGCTTCATCCCTGGGATGCAAGGCTGGTTCAACATACACAAGTCAGTAAACGTAATCCAACATATAAACAGAACCAAAGACAAAAACCACATGATTATCTCAATAGATGCAGAAAAGGCCTTTGACAAAATTCAACAGCCCTTGATGCTAAAAACGCTCAATAAATTCGGTATTGATGGAATGTATCTCAAAATAATAGGAGCTATTTATGACAAACCCACAGCCAATATCATACTGAATGGGCAAAAACTGGAAAAATTCCCTTTGAAAACTGGCACAAGACAGGGATGCCCTCTCTCACCACTCCTATTCAACAGAGTGTTGGAAGTTCTGGCTAGGACAATCAGGCAAGAGAAAGAAATCAAGGGTATTCAGTTAGGAAAAGAAGTCAAATTGTCTCTGTTTGCAGATGACATGATTGTATATTTAGAAAACCCCAGTATCTCAGCCCAAAATCTCCTTAAGCTGATAAGCAACATCAGCAAAGTCTCAGGATACAAAATTAATGTGCAAAAATCACAAGCATTCTTATACACCAGTAACAGACAAACAGAGAGCCAAATCAGGAATGAACTTCCATTCACAATTGTTTCAAAGATAATAGAATACCTAGGAATCCAACTTACAAGGGATGTAAAGGACCTCTTCAAGGAGAACTACAAGGCACTGCTCAGTGAAATAAAAGAGGACACAAACAAATGGAAGAACATACAATGCTCATGGATAGGCAGAATCAATATTGTGAAAATGGCCATACTGCCAAGGTAATTTATAGATTCAATGCCATCCCCATCAAGCTACCAATGAGTTTCTTCACAGAATGGAAAAAACTGCTTTAAAGTTCATATGGAACCAAAAAAGAGCCCGCATCTCCAAGAAAATCCTAAGTCAAAAGAACAAAGCTGGATGTATCACGCTACCTGACTTCAAACTATACTACAAGGCTACAGTAACCAAAACAGCATGGTACTGGTACCAAAACAGAGATATAGACCAATGGAACAGAACAGAGTCCTCAGAAATAATACCACACATCTACAGCCATCTGATCTTTGACAAACCTGAGAGAAACAGGAAATGGGGAAAGGATTCCCTATTTAATAAATGGTGCTGGGAAAATTGCCTCTCCATAAGAAGAAAGCTGAAACTGGATCCTTTCCTTACTCCTTATGCGAAAAGTAATTCAAGATGGATTAGAAACTTAAATGTTAGACCTAATACCATAAAAACCCTAGAAGAAAACTAGGTAATACCATTCAGGACATAGGCATCGGCAAGGACTTCATGTCTAAAACACCAAAAGCAACGGCAACAAAAGCCAAAATTGACAAATGAGATCTATGTAAACTAAAGAGCTTCTGCACAGTAAAAGAAACTACCCTCAGAGTGAACAGGCAACCTGCAGAATGGGAGAAAATTTTTGCCATCTACTCATCTGACAAAGGGCTAATATCCAGAACCTACAAAGAACTCAAACAAATTTACAAGAAAAAAACAAACAACCCCATCTAAAAGTGGGCAAAGGATATGAACAGACATTTCTCAAAAGAAGACCTTCATACAGCCAACAGTCACATGAAAAAATGCTAATCATCACTGGCCATCAGAGAAATGCAAATCAAAACCACAATGAGATACCATCTCACACCAGTTAGAATGGCAATCATTAAAAAGTCAGGAAACAACAGTTGCTGGAGAGGATGTGGAGGAATAGAATCACTTTTACACTGTTGGTGGGATTGTAAACTAGTTCAACCATTATGGAAAACAGTATGGCGATTCCTCAAGGATCTAGAACTAGAAGTACCATATGACCCAGCCATCCCATTACTGGGTATATACCCAAAGGATTATAAATCATGCTGCTATAAAGACACATGCACATGTATGTTTATTGTGGCACTATTCACAATAGCAAAGACTTGGAATCAACCCAAATGTCCATCAGTGACAGACTGGATTAAGAAAATGTGGCACATATACACCATGGAATACTATGCAGCCATAAAAAAGGATGAGTTTGTGTCCTTTGTAGGGACATGGATGCAGCTGGAAACCATCAATCTCAGCAAACTATCACAAGAACAGAAAACCAAACACCGCATGTTCTTACTCATAGGTGGGAACTGAACAATGAGACCATTTGGACTCGTTAAGGGGAACATCACACACCGGGGCCTATCATGGGGAGGGGGTATGGGGGAGGGATTGCATTGGAAGTTATACCTGATGTAAATGACGAGTTGATGGGTGCTGACGAGTTGATGGGTGCAGCATGCCAAGATGGCACAAGTATACATATGTAACAAACCTGCACGTTATGCACATGTACCCTAGAACCTAAAGTATAATAATTAAAAAAAAAACTTCAAAGAAGCTATCTGTGAAACTGGTTTTGTAGAATCTGTGCAGGGACATTTTGAACCTCACCTTAGGCCTATAGGAGAAAACCGAATATCCCACAATAAAAACTAGAAAGAAGCTATCCGTGAAACTGCTTTGTGATGTGTGGATTCAGCTCACAGAGTTAAACCTTTCATGACAATCAGCAGGTTTGAAACTCTGTTTTGGTGCAATCTGCTAAGGAACATTTCAGAGTTCACCACGGCTTATACTGAAAAACTGAATATCCCACAATAAAGACTAAAAAGAAGCTATCTGTAAAACGGCTTTGTGATGTGTGGAATTAGATCACAGTGCTAAACTTTCCTTTACATTCAACAGGTGGGAAACACTGTGTTTGTAGAATCTGTGGAGGGAGATTTCAGAGCTCACTGAGGCCTATAGTATAAAAGTGGAGATCTTGTGATAAAAACTAAACAGAAGGTATCTGTTAAACTACTATGTAATGTGTGGATTCAGCTCACACATTTACACATTTAAACCTTTCTTGACATTTCACAGGTTTTTTTAAACAGTATTTTTTAGAATCTGCCTAGGGACATTTCTAATCTCACTAAGGACTACAGTGAAAAACCGAACATCTTATGATAAAACTAAAAAGAAGTTATCTGTGAACTGCTTTGTGATGTGTGGAATCCACTCAGAGAGGTATACTTTTCTTTATATTCCGAATTTGGAAACCTTTTTTTTTTTTTTTTAGAATCTGCAAAATGACATTTTGAAGCTCACTGAGGCCTATAGTGAAATACTGAATATCCAGCGATAAAAACTAGAAAGAAGCTATCTGTGAAACCACTTCATGATGTGTGGATTCAGCTCACAGAGTTAAATATTTCTTTACATTCAGCAGTATGATAAAACTGTTTTTATACAATATGTGAAGGAACATTTCAGAGCTTACTGAGTCTTATAGAGAAAAATTGAATATCCCACTGTAAAAACTAGATAGAAGCTATATGTGAAATCTCTTTGCGATGTGTGGATTCAGCTCATGCTGTTAAATTTTTTTTTTTTTTTAATTCAGCAGGTTGGAAACACTGTTTTTGTAGAATCTGAGAAGGGACACGTTGAAGCTCACTGAAACCTAAGTGAAAAACCAAATATCCCACACAAAACATAGTAAGAAGCTATCTGTGAAACTGCTTTGTGATGTGTGGATTCAGCTCTCAGAGTTAAACATTTATTTACATTCAGAAGGTTAGAAACATTCTTTCTGTAGAATCTGTAAAGGGACATTTTGGAGCTCAGTGAGGCCTATCATGTAAAACCAAATGTCTTGCAATACAAACGAGAAAGAAGGTGCTTGTGAAACTGCATTGGGATGAGAGGAATCAGCTCATAGAGATAAAACTTTCTTTACATTTAGGTGGTTGGAAACACGCCTTTAGTAGAATTTGCAAAGGGAAATTTCAGAGCTCACCTAGGCCTATAGTGAAAAACTGAACATCCCACAATAACATCTAGAAAAATGATAATTGTGAAACTGCTTCATGATGTGTGGATTCAGCTGACAGAGTTAAACCTTAATTTGTATTCAACAGGCTGGTAACACTGTTTATTAGAATCTGTGAAGAAACATTTTGGAGCTCACTGAGATCTACAGAGAAAGCAGAATATCCTGCATTAAAAACTAGAAAGATGTTGTCTGTTAAACTGCTTTTTGATGTCTGGACTTAGCTCACAGAGTTCAACCTTTCTTTCCATTCAATAGGTTGTAAACACTATTTTTGTAGAATCTGCAATGGGACATTTCAGATCTCACTGACACCTATAGTGAAAAACAGATATTTCCATGATAAAAACTAGAAAGACCCTATCTGTGAAACAGCTTTGTGATGTGTGGATTCAGTTTACAATGTAAAATCTTTATTTACATTCAGCAGGTGGAGAACACTGTTTTTGTAGAATGTGGAGAGAGGTTTTGGAGCTCACTGAGACCTATAGTTACAAACAGAATATCCTGTGATAAAACCTTTTAAAAAAATCTGTTAAACTGCATTGTGATGTGTGGATTCAGCTCATGACGTTACACCATTGTTTACATTCAGCAATTGGAAATACGGTTCTTGTTGAATATGCAAAGGGAGATTTTTTATCTCACTGATGTCTGAAGTGAAAATCTGAATATCCTGCAATTACAAATTAGAAAGAAATTATCTGTGAAACTGCTTTGTGATATGTGGATTCAGTTCACAGAGGTAAAATTTCTTTATATTCAGCAAGTTGAATCACTGGTTTTTCAGAATCTGTGAAGGGACATTTCGGAGCTTACTGAGGCATACGTTGAAACAGTAAACATTTTACAATAAAAACTAGAAAGAAGTTATCTATGAAACCTCTTTGTGATGTGTGGAATAAGATCAAAGAGCTAACCCTTTCTTTATGTTCAGCTGGTTGGAAACACTATTTTTGTAGAATCTGCAAAGGGACATTTCAAAACTCACTGAAACATATAGTGAAAAGCTGAATATTCAGTCATTAAAAATTAGAAAGAAGCATCTGTTAAACTGCTTTGTGAGGTGTAGATTCAGCTCACAGAGTCAAACATTTGTTTATATTCAACAAGTTTGAAACACTGTTTTTGTGTAATCAGTGAAGGGACATTTCAAAGTTGACTGAGTCCCATAATGAAAAACCAAATATCCTGTGATAAAAAATCAAAAGGTGTCTGTAAAACCGCTTTGTGATGTGTGGATTCAGCTCACAGAGTTAAACCTTTCTTTACATTCAGCATACTGGAAACACGGTTTTTGCAGAATCTGCCAAGTGGCATTTTGGAAATCACTGAGGCCTATAGCAAAAATCAAATATTTTGCTATAAAAACTAGAAAGAAGGTATTTGTGAAACTGAAACTGCTTTGTGATATCTGGATACAGCTCACAAGAGTTAAAACTTTTTTTACACTCAGCAGGTTTGAAACATTGTTTTTGTAGAATCTGCGAAGGGACATTTTGGTGCTCACTGAGGCCTTTGGTGAAAAACTGAATATCCTGTGATTAATACTAGAAAGAAGCCTCTGCGAAACCGCTTTGTGATGTATGTATACAGCTCACATATTTAAACATTTATTTACATTTAGCAGGTTGGAAACACTGTTTTGTAGAATATGTGAAGGGACACTTTGGAGATTACTGAAACATGTAGTGAAAAACCAAATATCCTGCAATAAAAGCTTCAGCATTCCAAACATTCAGCAGGCTGGAAACACTGCTTTTGTAGAATGTGCGAAGAGACATTTTGGAACCCACAGAGGCCTATAGTGAAAAACTAAATCCGTTGCAATAAATACTAGAAAGAAGCTTTCTGTGAAACCACTTTGTGATGTGTAGATTCAGTTCAGATTTCAACCTCTCTTTACATTCAGCCTGTTGGAAACACTGTTTTTGTGGAATCTGTGAAGAGATATTTTGGATGTAACTGAGGCCTATAGTGAAAAACAAAATATCTTGTGATAAAAATCACAATCTGAAAACCTGCTTTGTGATGTGTTGATTCAGCTCACAGAGCTAAACCTTTCTGTACATTCAGGAGATTGGAAACACTGTTTTTGTAGAATTTGTGAGAAAATGTTTTGGAACTCACTGAGGCATATATTGACAAACCAAATAGTTTGAGATAAAAACTTGAAAGAAGGTATCTCTGAAACTGTTTTGTGATGTGTGGATTCAATTCTCAATGTTAAACCATTCTTTACATTTAGCAGATTTGTCATTTTTGTAGAATCGTGAAAAAGTGAATACCCTGTGATAAATATGAGAAAAAAAGCTCTCTGTGAAACCTCTTTGTGATATGTAAATTGAACTTACAGAATTTTTTTACATTCAGCAGATTGGAAACACTGTTTTTGTAGAAATTGTGAAGAAACATTTTGGAACTCACCGAGTTCTATAATGAAAAACAGAATATCCCACAATGAAAACTAGAAAGAAGCTGTCTGTGAAATGACTTTGGGATGTTGCATTCAACTCTGAGATTTAAATATTTTGTTACATTAAGCAGGTTGGAAACACTGTTTTTGTAGAATCTGTGATGGAATATTTTGGAGCTCACAGAGACCTATAGTGAAAAACTTAATGTTCCTGTGATAAAAACCATAAAAAAATTAGATGTGAAACCACTTTGGGTATGTAAATTCAGCTCAAAGAGTTAAATATTTTCTTGCATTCAGCAGATTGAAAACACTGTTTTGTAGAACCTGCAAAGGGACATTTTAAAGCTCACAGAGGCCTATATGGAAATACTGAATACCCCGCAATATGAACTAGAAATAAGCTATCTGTGAAACCACTTTGGAATGTGTAGATTCACCTCACAGAAATAAACTTTCTTTACCTTCAGCAGGTTGAAAACACTGTTTTTGTAGAACCCGTGAGGGCACATTTCAGAGCTCACTGAGGCCTCTAGTGAAAAAGAAGAATATCCCACTCTAGAAATTAGAAAGAATGTCATCTGTGAAACAGCTTTGTGATGTGTGCATTCATGTGACAAAGTTAAACTTGTTGGTACATTCAGCAGGTTAGAAACAATGTTTTTGTGAAATTGCCAAGGGACATTCTGGAGCTCACTGAGGCCTATAGCGAGAAAAGGTGTATCTCAAGATAAAAACTGAAAAGAAGCTATCTGTGAAACTGCTTTGTGATGTGTGGATTCAGCTGACAGAGTTAAATCTTTCTTTACATTCAGCAGTTTGGAAACACTGTTTTTGTAAAATCTCTGAAGGGACATTTCAGTGCTCACTGAGGCCTACAGTGAAAAAGAGAACATTCCACAATAAAAACTACAAAGACGCTATCCATAAAACTGCTTTGTGATGTGTAGATTCAGCTCACAGAGATAAATTTTCTCTATGTTCAATAGGTTGGAAACAGTCTTTGTTTGGAGCTGCAAAGAGACATTTCAGAGCTCCCTGTGACCTATAGTGAAAAATCAAATATCCCACGATAAAAACTGAAAAGAAACTCTCTGTCAAACTGCTTTATGATATGTAGATTCAGCTCACAGAGGTAAACCTTTCTTTACATTCAGCAGGTTTGAAACACTGTTATTGTAGCAACTGTGAAGGGACATTACAGAGCTCACTTAGGCCTATAGTAAAAATCTGATTATTCCACCATAAAAAGTAATAATAAGCTATATGTGAAATTACTTCATGATGTCTGGATTGAGCTCAGAGGTAAACATTTTCTTACATTCAGCAGGGTGGAAACACACTTTTTGTACATGTGACACTGCTTTGTGATGTGTGGATTGAGTTCACACAGTTAAATCTTTCTTTACAACAGCAGGTTCAAAACACTGTTTTTGTAGAATTTGTGAGGGACATTTTAATGCTTACAGACACCTATGGTGAAAAATCAAATATCCCACTATAAAAACTAGAAAGAAGCTCTGTGTGACGCTGCTTTGTTATGTGCAAATCTAACTCACAGAAATAATCTTTCTTTAGACTCAGCAGGTTGTAATCACTGCTTTTGTAGAATCTGTGAAGGGACATTTCAAAGGTCACTGAGGCCTATAGTGAAAAACTGAATATTCCACAATAAAAACTAGAAAGAAGCTGTCTGTGAAACTGCTTTGTGATGTGTGGATTCAGCTCACAGAGGTAAGCCTTTCTTTACATTCAACAGGTTAGAAACACTGTTTTTGTATAACCTGCAAAAGTACATTTCGAAACTCACTGAGGCCTAAAGTGAAAAACTGACCATCACATGATATAAACTAGAAAGAAGCTGTCTGTGAAAGCACTTTGTGATGTGTGGATTCAGACATAGAGTTATACCTTTTTTTAAATATTCATGAGGTTGGTGACATTTTTTGGTAGAATATGCAAAAGGACATTTCACAGTTCAGTGGGGCCTATACTGAAAAGCTGAATATCCTGCTAAAAGCTAAAAAGAAGCTATCTGTGAAACAGCTTTGTGATGTGTGACTTTAGCTCACAGAGTTAAACCTTCCTTTGTATTCAGTAGGTTAGAAACACAGTTTGTGTAGAACCTGTGAAGGGACATTTCAGAACTCACTGAAGTCTATAGTGAAAAACTGAATATTCCACGATAAAAACTGGAAAGATACTGTTTGTGAAAGTTCTTTGTGATGTCTGGATTCAGCTCACAGAGTTAAACCATTATTTACATTCAGGAGGTTGGAAACAGTTTTTTTGTAGAATCTGTGAAGGGACATTTCACAGCTCATTTTGGCCCTTAGTGAAAAACCAAATATCCCATGACAGAAACTAAAAATAAGCTATTTGTAAAACTGCTTAGTGATGTTAGAAATGAGCTCACAGAGTTAAAGCTTTCTTTACATTCAGTAGGTTGGGAACACTGTTTATATAGAATCTGTGAAGAGACATTTCTGATCTTACTGAGGTTGTTAGTGAAAAACTGAACATTCCACGTTAAAAACTAGAGAGAAACTACCTGTTAAACGAGTTTGTGATGTGTGGATTCAGCTGACAGATGTAAACCTTTCTTTAAATTCAGCCAGTTGGAAGCATTGTTTTTGTAGAATCTGCAAAGGTACATTTCGTAGCTCACTGAGGCCTACAGTGAAAAGCAGAATATCCCCTGATAAAAACAAGAAACAAGCTATCTGTGAAACCTCTTTGTGATGTTTGGATGCAGCTCACATGTTTAAACCTTTTTTACATTTAGTAGGTTGGAAACATTCTGCTTGTAGAATCTGCAAAAGGACATTTCAAAGCTCACTGAGGCCTTTATTAAAAAATCAAACACCCACAATAATAACTATAAAAAAGCTATCTGTGAAACCACTTTGTGATGTGTGGATTCTGCTGATTGAGTTAAACCCTTCTTTACATTCATCAGGTTGGAAGCACTGTTTTTGTAGAATTTGCAAATTGACATTATAGAGCTTACTTTGGCCCATAGTGAAAAATTGAATATCCTTCATTAAAAAGTAAAAGTCTGTGATGCAGATTTTTGATGAGTAGATTCAGCTCAAAACATTAAAACTTTCTTTACATTCAGTGGGTTGGAAACACTATTATTGTAGAATCTGCAAAGGTACATTTCAGAACTCACTGAGGTCTATAGTCAAAAACAGAATATTTCACCATAATAACTACAAAAAAACTATCTGTGAAAGTGATTTGTGATGTCTGGATTCAGCTCATGGAGTTTAATCTTTTTTTATATTCAGCAGGTTGGAAACAATGTTTTTGTAGAATCTGTGAAGGGACACTTCAGAGCTCACTGAGGCCTATAGTGAAAAACAAAAAATACTAGAATAAAAACTAGAAAGAAGCTCTTTCTGAAACTGGTTTGTGACATGAGGATTCAGCTCACAGACTTAAACCTTTCTTTACATGCAGTGAGTTGGAACACTGTTTTCGTGCAATCTGCGAAGGGAAATTTTGGAGCCCAGTGAGGCCTAAAATGAAAAACAGAATACCCCTAGATAAAATCTAGAAAGAAGCTATCTGTAAAACCCCTTAGTGATGTGTGGATTCACTTCACAGAGTTAAACCTTTCTTTACATTCAACAGGTTGGAAACACTGTTTTTTGTAGAATCTGTGAAGGGACATTTTGGAGTTCATTGAGGCCTAAAGTGAAAAACTGAATATCCCATGATAAAAACTAGAAAAAAAGCTATCTGTGAAAGCACTTTGTGATGTGGGGATTCAACTCACAGGGTTAAAACTTTATTTACTTTCAGCAGTTTGCAAACAGTGTTTTTGTAGAATTTGAAAAGGGACATATCAGAGCTCACTGAGGCTTATAGTAAAAAACCGAATATCCCATGATAACTACCAGAAGGAAGTTATCTTTGAATCCATTTTTGTGTGTGTGTGTGGGGATTGAACTCACAGAGTTAAACCTTTTCTTACATTCAGTAGGTTAGAATCTTTTGTAGCCACCCCAATTTTTGTTGGACTGAGCAAAGGGAAATGTATATGGAAATAAGGACAGAGAAAAGAGTATTTTTACAAGAAGGGGTCATGGTTCACCTTACCTCTAGTGGACAATGGCCCTGATCTTCCACAGTCTTTCCTATTTGATGTTAAATAGATAGCAATAAGGGGGGTAGAAAAAGGGGTCAGCTTCTTGACGTGGAGTAGTCTTGCAAGACTTCATTCTTTGAGCAGCATGCTCTAGATGTTCCAGCAGATAACCTCAATGAGCACAGCACCATGGAGTGATTGCCCTCAGCAAACCTTCTGGTGGCAGGCACAAAAGTGAGTTTTCCCACATTCTGTACTCATAAGAAACAGTTTGCTTTTTGTTCATATAGCCTCAGGGGAATGCTGAGTTGGTCACTATTCTCTGGCCTCTGGTTCTCTACATTTTACCCTTTCTATGTACTAACTGAAAGAATGTAAGGCCAGGTTGGGCAGCTCTCATTTTCCGATTGGTGATCTATTCCATTTTACAGACTATGAACAGAAGACAGAGAAAACAACATTATTCCAAGAACTTTATATGAGATGAAAACATAGGGTCTTAGATAGGTCTTAGGATTGAGGCTCTCCAGGCTTTACCAGAATTTGGTCCAGACTTCTAAAGAAAGCTGAAACTGTCAAGATTTACAGGTCAATTGGGTATTGTTTACCTGGAGCTGATCCTTCTTAGCTGCCAAAAAGACATAAGGATTTAAAATACAAACTGTAATTTGAGTGGTGATGTTCCTTACAAATGTAACATTAAAACTGTTTCACTTACTATTGCCATTATTATATAGTATTCCAACCCAGATACTGCCATTCATAAATGGGAGTGCTGCCTTCCATACCGTTTCTTGAATTGGTCCTTTCCTCCCTAGATAATGCCACTTAGGAAGAGGCAGGCTAAATTAGTCTGCTCCATGCCAAACAATCTGGGTGGCAGACTGGGATTGGATCCCAGTATTGTATAAAGAAGAAGAAGCATTAAAAGCTTATCACCAATGCCAGCGAAGTTTTTGCCGTGATTTCTGATTATTATCTTTTCCATTTAGTTGACCTTTAGGTCGCCAATCCACAATAACTCAAGTTAATATAGATTGTTTTCTAGCAAGTGAGCCAAGACACTGGGTCCATGGAGAATGGTAGAAATTATTGAAGGGAATCCATTCCACATAGTCTGCACAATTTGGGTGATTGGGCCAGGAATGGTTGGTTAGCACATCAGTTACGTTAGTAGTATCAAGATTTAATAAGTACATGATTTTTCCGTAATGACTCAACCATGTTTGAACTTGAGTTATAAGACAGCTATGACTGAGGTATGTCTTTGTGGTGATATACAAAGGAGTCCTTCCAGTGGAGTGGTATAGTTAATAACTTTATTCAGAGAGTCAAACTGTTCTATGTCAGGGCGAGTTAGGTGTCCTGGAGCCCATGCTCCCTGATCATGATAAATCTCAGGAGGAGTGTCACTCCAAAATATAGGTCATGCTGTAGGGGATTGGGAGCATATGCCCCATATGTTTTTGCCTCTGCACAGGGAAAACATACAGCACAGGACACTATGCCTAACATGGTTAAAAACATGGAATCAGGGATTTTTGCCTGTCTCTGATGCTTCGATCGTTTCTCAGCTTCCTGCGTGGTTTTCTTGAGTTGCCCCCAGGTTATGGGGGTTGATGTTGTCGTGACTCTGGTCAGTCTTCTCTCCGCCTTCACACTCAGGCTCAGTCAGCTCATGGCTCACACCAGAGGTACCAGACCCATGGTTGCCCACCCTGGGTTCCCCCAGTCTCCCATTCCATGGTCACACACACCTTGAGGGAACCCACACTGTTTGTCCATCTCCTGTAGAAACACAAGCATACCCTCATCCCCACATCAGTAATGCACCAGATCTTTCCATTGTCCTTCTTATGGGGATTTTGATAACACTTTTGGATAAACTTTCCTCTTTTCCTCCAACATTTGCCAATGTCTTTCTGCTGGATTCTTACAATCCATACCAGGAGTCAAAATATTTAAAATAAATAAGACTAAATGTAATTTTGTTTGAGGTGGTATTTGGCCTCCTATACCCCCTTTTTGTCTTTTTAACATGCATTGTAATATTTGATGTGCCTGTTTTGTAATGTCTTGTCCTCTAGGATTATAAGGAATTCCTGTTTTATGAGTTATGATGACAGACAATGTCATTGTACCTGATCAGCTTTCTCACCTGTTTGACATGTAGCATGCAGCATATAAGTGTCTATAGTCACGTGAGCGTAGCTAAGCTTACTAAAGGCAGTTATGTTCGTAACATCCATTTGCCAAATTTCATTTGGAGCAAAACCTCATGGGTTACAGCCTTCTACAGGTTTGGCTCCAGGGACATGCTGACAAATAGGACAGGCTTGTATTATAGCACTAGCTTGGCTGAGAGATAACTAAAACATGCTAGTAAGGGTGGAAGTGTTTTTGTGCAGTAGTGGACAAGAGGCTTGAGCTTGCTGAAACACAGAACTAATCAATTTAGCTGCTTTATCATTGCCTAAAGATAATGGTCCAGGCAGTTGTGTGTGAGTGTGAATATGAGAAATATGAAAAGGAGCTGCACGAGAATGAATAGCTTGTTGAAGCCTCAAAAATAAATTAAGGAGTAGTGGTTCTAGTGTACATTTGATTGTAGCAGTTTCTATGCGACTGGCTACATTTACAACACAGGCTGAATCACAGACAATGTTGATAGGATCTGAAGCCATGAGCTGTAAAACCTGAATGACTGCAATAAACTCTGAACATTGAGCTGAAACTCCAGAGGTCATTATTGTTGAGTATGTTTAGGTCCATAAATAGCTGCCTGAACTTTGGAAGAGCCATCAGTAATGTAGCTCTGTCCACCTGGAATAGGCTTCCGATGAGTAATCACAGGAAGAATGAAAGAACAGACTTTATAGAACTGCAAAATTTTGTCTGAGGGGTAGTAAAAGCAAGGGTTTTGCAGCTGTAGCCAGGAGATATGCTGTTGCTGAAGCCTCTGTTTTACAAGGTGCCACTCCGCTTCTGCCCCTTTGATCAATTACTGTGGGAAATTTAAAGAAGAATCTCAGCCAGGTGCTGTGGCTCATGCCTGTAATCCCAGCTCTTTGGGAGGCTGAGGTGGGCGGATCACGAGTTCAGGAGATCAAGACCACCCTGGCTAACACAATGAAACCCCATCTCTACTGAAAACACAAAAACTTAGCCGGGCGTGGTGATGGGTGCCTGTAGTCCCAGATATTCGGTAGGCTGAGGCAGGAGAATGGCATGAACTCAGGAGGTGAAGCTTGCAGTGAGCTGAGATTGTGCCACTGCATTCCAGCCTGGGTGACAGAGTGAGACTCCATCTAAAAAGAAATCTCTTTGCAGGAATTGGTAAAGATATGTAAATTGATAGGTTGCAATACCTAACATAGGGTGTAGCCAATTAATATCGCCTAATAATTATTGAAAATCATTTAAAGTATGTAACCTGTTTTTATGAAGAACTACTTTCTGAGGTTGTACACTCTTCTCTGTAACAATAGTTTCTAAGTAATGGTATGGGAAAGATGTTTGCACTTTCTCTGGAGCAATTTTGAGATTCCATTTAACTAAGGCTTTTTTTGTTTCTCTGAATAACTGATGTAAAATTTGATCTGTAGGAGCGGCCAAAAGAATATCATCCATATAATGAATGATATATGCAGTGAGAAACATATTTTGAAGCTCTTTAATGCTCTTCCCACAAAATGCTGACATAATGTAGTATTGTTAAGCATGCCTTGGGGTAAAACTTTCCATTGATAGCGAGAAACAGGTTCTCTTTGATTAATAGAAGGCAAAGAGAAGGTAAATCGAGACTTATCCTTCTCTTGTAATGGAATAGTAAAAATCAATCCTTAAGATGTATAATTACAAGAGGTCAGTGTCTTGGAATAGCCACTGGAGAGGTAACCCTTTCTGTAAGGAACCCATTGGTTTAATTTTTGCATTAATAGCTTTCAAATCATGAAGCAATCACCACCTTCCAGACTTTTTTGGAATAACGAATACCGATGAATTCCAGGGGCTAAATGATGTCTCTATGTGTCCTGCATTCAACTGTTTTTTCTTAATGAATAGATAAAGTTGATCTAACTTCTCCTGTGTCAGGGGCCATTGATCTACCCAAACAGGTTTGTCCCTAAGCCATTCTAATGGTATGGCATTGGGCAGAGGAGAAATAGCAATGACCCCCATCAGAAATCCTGACGCACTAATCCTTTTGTATTTGTATTTCCAGTTACCGATATTGGGTTAGGGTTTCCTTGTAGAAATGTCCATAAACTGTTTCCACTCTGATATCCCATGTCATTCAGCATTTTAAATCCTGGATTATCAAAGTTTTCGTTTGTAAGCTTCATATCCCACGCTGTAAGTAAGTCTTGACCTCATAAATTGATAGCTATATTTGCAACATAATTCTGGAAAGCACATGACTGTCCATCTGGACCAAGACAAGATAAAGTCTCGGCACTCTGTTGAACACTTTTAGCTGTTCCTACTCCCACTAGAGATGTAGAAGTTAATTGCAAGGGCCAGTATTGGGGCAAATTGTTTTCAGATATTACTGACACATCAGCTCCTGTATCCATAAACCCATAAAATTTCTTTCCTTTAATTTGTACTACACAGGTGGGTCTATTAGGGGCTACAGGTTGGGATAGGTAGATTTCTCATGGTTGTGCTCCCAAACCCTTTATTTCCTCGTTTCTCCTTTCATGGGGAAGGGTGTAATTTGCAGGGAATAAGCAATAACTGATCAATATATTCTCCCGGTTCAAAAACCAAAAGATCTTGTGACATTAAAACTACTCGAATTTCTCCTTCATAGTCAGAGTCAAGTACTCCAGGGACTTCAGTGATACCTTGCAAATTAAGATGACTTTTGCCTAAAATTAGTCCCATATATCCTATTGGCAAAGATTCCCAAATGCTGATGGGAATCTTGCTGGGTTTGTCTCCCCCAACTAACGTAATTCTTTCTCTGGCAGGGAGATCTAATCCTGAGCTTCCTGGTGTTCCTGGAGTGAGGAAATCAATGTTTCTCCTGATACCCATCCCTGAAGTGGGATTGTGGTCTTAACTGGGAATACCCTCATTGTTTGAGTTAACATTGTAGAGCGACTAAGCTCAGTTCCTACATCCTGACAAGCTCTGAGAAAATTTCCCAAATTTGTGTACACCTCACAGATGCCAGTGCATGTTTATAATCTGCGTTTACATTCACAAAAGCTAAAGTTAAGGTTAGCATTTCTGCAGCACTTGTATGAGGAATTTGGCGCTTTATTGCCTCTTGTTATCATGCAAGAAATTGTGCATAGGGTTCCTGTAACCCTTGTATTATATGTAAAAAGGATTGTACTGGGACTCCCTCTTCAGGAATTGTGGCCCAGGTGCATTTAGCGGCCTGTGAAAACTGCTGATAAGCAGCGTCTGGGAGTGCCATTTGACGTTCCAGGTCTGAATAAGGGCCATTACCTAACAGCATGTCCTCTGTAATGTCTCCGTGTCCAGCCACACGATTCTGTTTAGCCTGGTCAGCACACATTTCTTGCCAACTTAAATTCCATGCCAGAAATGCAGTAGGAGATAAACAAGTGTGAGCCAAATGCTTTACATCAAAGAGTAGAAGCACATGACACCAGATACAGATTCTAGCAATCCTAAAGTGAATGGGCTCTGTACAATCTTATTTACCACACTGATTTTTAATTCCCTCAGCAACTTAAACTCTAGTGGAGCGTGTTCATGAATAAGCTACTGTGGATTATTAGGATCAGGCATTATGTCAAGGAAAAACACAAGGTCCTACAGGTTTTCCAGCTATAGCAGCAGAGCGTAACATTCTCTGTATTGGGGTCTCTATTTCTGCTACCATAGGAGGAGGAACAACTGTATCTGCAATTAAAGAAGGTGGTATAGGTCAATTTTTATTTTCCTTCTCTGTGTTTTGTGTTCAGTTGGTGCTGTGGGTCGAATAACAGATTATTTCAGATTTTTAGACTCACAACCTGACTCCTTTTGTCCAGCAGAATAAGAAAAAGATAATGGCAGAAGAACAGTATGGACTAAAGTCCAAGTGGAGAAAACAGAAGGATCATCTTTAAGATGATTTTGATGAGCTTGTTTTAATCCTTCTCCTGCTCCATACCAATTTTCCACATCAAGAGTGCCTGTCTGTGAAAACCATGGATTATGGGTAATAACCTCCTGCAGCATCTTAGTTAATGTCTGAGAACTAACCTGAGCATGAATTTGTTTCAAAAAAACTTTAAGCAACTGAACATATTGTTTTTCTTCGATAGATAAATTCTTCCCCAAGTTACCCTGATTCAGAAAACTTCTTGCTCCCAGTACTTCTTTAAAGCACTGTTCCCAGTACCACTTTAGGGCCCTGATCGCTATCTCTGTAGGGCACTGACCTTGTGTCTGTTACCAGCAGACTCGTCCCAGGGTCCCAGTTAATCTTCTCAATTTCGGTTCCTCTGCTGCAGCAGACATTCTGTGTTCATGTCCTCATGTCCTTGTTCAAACATAACACATGGTGGCCCGAATTCCTGTTGAACTGAACAAAAGAGGAAGAACATGAAAATAAAGACAAAGGGAAAAGAGTATATTTGGAAGAAAGAATCAGTGGACACCTTGCCTCGAGTGAACAAGGGTCCTGATCTTCCACAACTCATTGTATTTATTGATAAAGGAGATAGCGAGAAGGGGGTGGAAGAGGGAGTCAGCTGTTTGACTTGGAGGAGTCTTGCAAGACTGCCTTATTCAAACAGTAGGCTCTAGTTGTCCCAGTAGATAACCTCAATAAGAACAGCTCCAGGGAGTGATTGCCCTAAGCAAATCTGGCGGCAGGCACAGAAGCGAGTTAGCCCACATTCTGTATTCATGATAAACAGTTTACTGTTTGGTCATATAGCCTCAGTGGAATGCTGAGTTGGTAACGATTCTCTGGCCTCTGACTGTCTGCAAACACTGTTTTTGTAGAATCTATGAAGGGACATAACAGATATCACAGAGGCCTATAGTGAAAAACTGAATACCTGCCATAAAAACTACAAAGATGCTATCTGTGAAATCGCTTTGTGATGTGTGGATTCAGCTCCCAGAGTTAAACCTTTCTTTACATTCAGCAGGTTGGAAATACTGTTTTTGTAGAACCTGCAAAAAGGGATATTTCAGAGCTCACTGAGGCCTAGAGTGAAAAACCAAATATTCTGTGATGAAAACTAGAAAGAAGCTACCTGTGAAATAACATTGTGATGTGGATTCAGCTCACAGAGTTAAAACTTTTTTTTTTTATGTTCAGCAACTTGGAAACACTCTTTTGTAGAATCCATGAAGTGACATCTCAAAGCTCACAGAGGCCTATAATGAAAAACCGAATATCCTGTGATAAAAATAACAAAGAAGCTGTGAAACTGCATTGTGGTGTGTGGATTCAGTTGACAGAATTAAACATGTCTTTACATTTAGCAGGTTGGAAGCACAGCATTTCCAAGTGTGGATTCCAATCACAAAATTAAAACTTTCTTTACATTCAGCAGGTTCAAAAACTGTTTTTGCAGAATCTGCAATGGGATATGAGAAGCTCACTGAGGCCTGTAGTAAAAAACCACACATCCCATGACAAAAATCAGAAAAAATCTCTCTGTGACACCACTTTGTGAAGTGTAAATTCAACTCTCAGAATTAAGATTTGTTTACATTCAGCAGGTTGGAAACACTGTCTTTCTAGAATCTGTGAAGGGATATTTTGGAACACACTATGGCCTAAGGGAAAAACCAAATATCCCACAATAAAAACAAAGACACTATCTGTAAAAACGCTTTGTGATGTGTGGATTCAGCTCACAGAATTAAACCTTTCTTTATGTTCAGCAGGTTGGAAACACTGTAGAATCTGCAAAGGGACATTTCAGAGGTCACTGAGGCCTATAGTGAAAACCCGAATATCCTGTGATAAGAACTCAAAAGAAGGTAACTGTGAAACTGCTTTGCTATGTGTGGATTTATCTCTCAGAGCTATACCTTTCTTTATACTCAACAGATTGGAAACACAATTTTTATAGAATTTGGGAAGGGACATTTTGTAGTTCACTGAGGCCAATAGTAAAAAACTGAATGTCTCATGATAAAAACAAGAAAGAAGCTATCTATGAAACCACTTGGTAATATGTGGATTCAGCTTACAGGGGTAAACCTTTCTTTTGAATTCAGCAGATTGAAAACGCTGTTTTTATAGAATCTTCAATAAGACATTTCAGAGCTTACTAAGGCTTATAGTGAAGAACAAAATATACTGTGGTAAAAACTAGAAAGAAGCTATCTGTGAAATCTCTTTGGGATATGTGGATTTAGCTCACAGAGTTAATCCTTTCTTTACATTCAGAAAGTTGGAAACACTGTTTTTGTAGAATCTGCGAAGAGACATTTCTGAGCTCACTGAGTTCTATAGTGAAGAACTGAATATCCCGTGATGAAAACAAGATAGAAGCAATCTGTGAAAGTGCATTGTGATGTGTGTATTCAGCTCACAAAGTTAAACCTTTCTTTATATTCATCATGTTGAAAACATTGTTTTTGTAGAATTTTCAAAGGAACATTTCACAGCACAGAGAATCCTGTAGTAAATAAACAAATATTCCATGAAAAAACAAACGAAAAAACCTAAAACACCAGAAAGAAGCTATCTGTGAAAAGGCTTTCTGATGTGTGGATTCAGCTCAAGGATTTAAAACTTTCATTACATTCAGAAGATTGGAAACACTTTTTTTTTTTTTTTTTTAAGAATCTGTGAAGGGACACTTGGGAGCTCAGAGAGGCCCGTAGTGAAAAACCGAATATCACATGATAAAAACTAGAAGGAAGGTATCTTTGAAAGTGCTTTGTGATGTGTGAATTCAGCTCCCAGAGTTAAACCATTTTTTATGCTCAGAAGTTTGCAAACTCTGTTTTTGTAGAATCTACAAAGGGATATTTCAGAGCTCACTGAGGCCTATAGTAAAAAATGGAATGTCCCACAATGAAAACTAGAAATTATCTGTGAAACTACATCATGATGTGTGGATTCATTTCAAGGAATTAAACCTTTGCTTACATTCAGCAGCTTTGAAACACTGTTTTGTAGAATCTGTGAAGGGACATTTCAGAACTCACTTAGGCCTATGGTGAAAAACTGAATATCTCATGATAAAAATTAGAAAAAATGTATCTATGAAGGTGATTTGTGATGTTTTGCATCAGCTCACAAAGGGAAAGCTTCCTTTACATTGAGCTGGTTGTAAACATTGATTTGTAGAATTTAGGAAGGGATATTTTGCAGCTCACTGATGCCTGTAGTGACAAAAGGAATATCCCATCAAAAAAGGTGGAAAGAAGATATTTATGAAACGTCTTTGTGATGGAAAGATTCAGCTCACAGAGTTAAATCTTTCTTTACATTCAGGAAATTGGAAACACTGTTTTTGTAGGATCTGGGAAGAAACATTTCAGAGCTCACTGAGACATATAGTTAAAAACTGAATATCAGGCAATAAAAAATTCAAAATAATGTAACTGTGAAACTGATTTCTGATGTGTGGATTTAGCTCACAGAGTTAAACCTTTCCTTACATTCATCAGGGTGGAAACACTGTTTTTGTAGAATATGCAAAAGAACATTTTGGAGTTCAATGTGGCGTATAGTGAAAAACTGAATATCCTGTGATAAAAACTGGAAAGAAGTTATCTGTGAAACAGCTTTGTGATGTGTGGATTCAGCTCTCAGAGTTAAACAGTTCTTTACATTCAGCAGTTGAAAGTACTGTTTTTGTAGAATCTGTGATGAAACGTTTTGGAGCTCACTGAGGTCTATAGTGAAATCTGAATGTCCCAAGATAAAAATTAGAAAGAAGCTACCTGTGACATTGCTTTGTGATGTGTGGATTCAACTCACAGAGGTAAAATTTTTTTTGCATTCAAAGGGTTGGAAACATTGTTATTGTTTAATCTGCAAAGCAACATATCAAGGATTACTAAGGCCTATAGTGAAAAACCAAAAATCAGGTGATAAAAACTACAAACAAGCTATCTGTGAAACTGGTTTGTGATGTATGGACTCAGTTCATGGAGTTAAACCTTTCTTTACATTCAGCAAGTTGGAAACACTGGTTTTGAAGAAATGTAATGGGACATTTCTGAGCTCACTAGGGTCTATGGTAAAAAACCATATACACCGTGATAAAAACTTGAACAAACCCATCCATGAAAATACCTTGTGACATATGGATTCAACTCAGAATTAAACTTTTCTTTACATTTACTAGGTTGAAAACACATTTTTTGGATAATATGTGAAGGGACATTTTGGAGCTCACTGAGCTCTGTGATGAAAATCCCAAATTCCTGTGATAAAAACTAGACGGAAGCTATCTGTGAAACTACTTTGTGATGTGTAAATTCAAGTCACAGGTTTAAACTTCCTTTTACATTCATCAGGTTGCAAACAGTGTTTCTGTAGAATCTGCGAAGAGACATTTTGGAGCTCACTGGGGCCCATGGTTAAAAATAAAATATCCTGCAATGAATACTAGAAAGATGCTTTTCATAAAACCACTTCATGATGTGTGGATTCAGCTTACAGAGTTAAACCTTTCTTTACGTGCAGCAGGTTGAAAACCCTGTTTATCTGTGAAGGGACATTTCAGAGCTAATTGAGGCCTATAGTGAGAAACCAAATATACTGCAATAAAAACTAGAAAGAACCTACCTGTGAAACCACTTTGTGATGTGTGGATTCAGTTCACTTTCTTTGTATTTGGCAGGTTGGAAACACTGTGTTTGGAGAATATGCCAAGGGAGATTTTGGAACTCAGAGATGACTACAGTGAAAATCTGAATACCCCATGTCATAAACTAGAAAGAAGCTATCTGTGAATCTGCTTTGTGATACGTGAATTCAACTCACAGATAAAGTTTTCTTTAAGTTCAGCAGGTTGGAAACACTGCTATTGTAGAATTTGTGAAGGGACATTTCGAAGCTCTCTGAGGTCTATATTTAAAAACCGAATATTCCATGATAAAAACTATAAAGATGCTATCAATGAAACTGCTTTGTGATGTGTGGATTTAGCTCACAGAGTTAAACCTTTCTTTATATTCAGAATTTGTAAACACTGTTTTTGTAGAATCTGTGTAGGGACATTTCAGATTTCACTGAGGCCTATAGTGTACTGAATGTCTCACAACAGATACTAGAAAGAAGCAATCTTTGAAACTGCTTTGTGATGTGTGGATTCAACTCACAGAGGTAAATCTTTCTTTATGTTCAGTGGGTTGCAAACACTGTTATTGTGGAATCTGAGAAGGAACATTTCAAAAATAACCAAGGCCTATAGTGAAAAACTGAAAATCCTTTGATAACAATGGCATAAATCTGTCTATGAAACCACTTTGTGAAGTTTGGATTCAGCTCACAAAGGAAAACGTTTCCTTATGTTCAGCAGGTTGAAAACCCTGTTTTTAGTGAATCTGTGAAGGGACATTTCGGAGCTCACTGAGCCCTGTAGAGAAAAATCCAATTTCCCATGATAAAAACTAAAAAGAAGCTGTCTGTGAAACCACTTTGTGATGTGTGGATTCAGCTTGTAGAGGTAAACCTTTCCTTATATTCATCAGGTTGAAAACATTGTTTTGTAGAGTCTGCAAAGAGACCTTTCAAAGCTCACTGAGGCCCATAGTAAAAAAGAACATATCCAGTGATAAAAACTAGAAAGAAGCTATCTGTGAAAGCACTTTGTTATGTGTAGATTCAGCTCACAAAGGTAAAACTATCTTTATGGTCAATGGGTTGGAAACACTGTTATTGTTGAATGTATGAAGAGACATATTAAAGCTCAATGAGGCATATAGTGAAAAACTAGATATCCCATGATAAAAACTAGAAAGATTCTATCTGAGAAACTGCTTTGTGATATCAGGATTCAGCTCACTGAGTTAAATCTTTGTTTACCTTAAACAGGTAGGAAAAACTTTTCTTGTAGAAATGGTGAAGAGAGATTTCGAGTTCCCTGAGGCCTAGAGTGAAAAACCGAATATCCCGTGATTAATACTAGAAAGAAGCTATCTGTGAAACTGCTTTGTGATGTGTGGATTTAGCTAACAAAAGTAAAACTTTCTTTATGTTCAGTGGGTTGGTAACACTGTTGTTGTTGAATCAGTAAAGGGATATTTCGAAGATCTCTAAGTCTTATAGTGAAAAACCAAAAATGTTGTGATATATACTAGAAAGCTATCTGTGAAACCGCTTTGTGGATTCAGTTCTCAAAGGTAAAACTTTCAAGATTTTCACTGGGCAGGAAACACTGTTTTTGAAGAATCTGCAAAGGGACATTTCAGAGCTCACTGAGCTCTGTGGTGAAAAACCCAATATCCTGTGATAAAAACAGGAAAGAAGCCATCTGTGAAACTGCATTGTGATATGTGGATTCAGCTCACAGAGCTAATTTTTCTTTTTACATTCAGTAAGTTGGAAATGCTGTTTTTCTCGAATCTGTGAAGAGACATTTCGAATTTCACTGAGGCCTATGGTGAAAAACTGACTATCTTGTGATAAAAATGAGAAAGAAGGTATCTTGAAAACACTTTGTGATGTATGGATTCAACTCACAGGGTAAATTTTTTTTAATACCCAGTAAATTGGAAACCCCACTTTTGTAGAATCTGTGAAGGGACATTTTCGAGCTCAATAAGGTCCATAGTAAAAAAAAAAAAAAAATTCTGCTAGGAAAACTAGAAAGAAACTATCTGTAAAACCCATTTGTGATGTGTGCATTCAGCTTACAGAGTTAAACCTTTGTACACATTCAACAGGTTGGAAACATTGCTTTTGTAGAATCTGAGAAGGAACATTGCAGAGCTAACTGAGGCCTATAGTAAAAATCAAAAATCCTGTGATAAAAACTAGAAAGAAGCTATCTATAAAATTTCCTTGTGATGTGAGAGTTCAGCTCACAGTGTTAAACATTTCTTTACATTTAGCAGGTTGAAAACACTGTTTTTGTGGAATCTGAGAAGGAACATTTCAGAGGTCTCTGAGGCCTATAGTGAAAAATGGAATATTCCATGATGAAAACTAGAAAGAAGGTAACTGTGAAAGCAGTTTGTGATGTGTGTATTCAGGTCACATGTTAAAACCATCTTTACATTCATCAGGTTGGGAACACTGTTTTTGTAGAATCTGCAAAGGGACATTTCAAAGCTCACTGAGACCTATAGTGAAAAACTGAATATTCCATGATATAAACTACAAACAGCCTATATATGAAACCGCCTTGAGATGTGTGGATTCAGTTGATAGAGTTAAACCTTGCTTTACAGTCAGCAGATTGTAAATAGTGTTTTGTAGAATCTGCAAAGGAATATTTTGGAGCTCCCTGATGGCCTATTATGAAAAACGGAATCTCCCATGATAAAAACTATAAAGGAGCTATCTGTGAAACCACTTTGTGATGTGTGCATTCAACTCACAGAGTGAAAACATTCTTTATATTCAGCAGGTTGGAAACACTGTGTTTGTAGAATCTGTAAAGGGACATTTCAAAGCTCACTAAGGTCTATTGTGAAAATCAGAATATCCTGCAATAAAAATAGGAAAGAAGGTATCTGTGAAACTGCTTTGTGATGTGTGGATTCAGCTCAGAGAGTTAAAACTTTTTTTATATTCAGCACTTTGGCGACACTGTTTTTGTAGATTTTGCCAAGAGACATTTCGAAGTTCACTGAGGCCCATAGTGAAGAAATGATTATCCTGTGAGAAAAACTAGGAAGAAGCTATCTGTGAAAGCTTTTTTTAATGTGTGGATTCAGCTCTCAGAGGTAAACTTTTCTTTACATTCAGCAGGTTAAAAAACTGTTTTTGAAGAATCTGCAAAGAAACATTTCAGAGCTCACTGAGGCCTTTAGTGAAAAAAAAAATATTGTGATAAAAACTAGAAAGAAACTATATGTAAAACCCTTTTATGATGTGCAGACTTAGCTCACAGAGTTAAAACTTTCTTTACATTAAGCAGGTTAAATCACTGTTTTTGAAGAGTCTGTGAAGGGAAATTTTGGAGTTCACAGAAGCCTGTAGAAAAAAACCAATATTCCACGATAAAATCTAGAAAGAAACTATCTGTGAAACCACTTTGTGATGTGTCAATACAGCTGACAGAGTTAAACCTTTCCTTACATTCAGCAGGTTGTAAACAAGGTTTGTGGAGAACCTGTTAAGGGACATTTTAGAGTTCACTGAGTCCTATAGTGAAAGCCACATGTCCTGTGACAAATACTAGAAAGAATCTAACTGATACCGTTTTGTTATGTGAAGAGTCAGCTCACAAAGTTCAACCCTTCTTCACAGTCAGGAGGTTGGAAACACTGTTTTTGTACAATCTGCAAAAAGACATTTCAAAGCTCACTGATGCCTATAGTGGAAAATGGAATATCGTTCCATAAAAATGACAAAGAAGCTATCTGTGAAACCGCTTTTAGATGTGTGGATTCAGCTCACAGTGTTAAACTTTTCTTTCCATTCAGAACGTTGGAAGCATTATTTTTGTGGGATCTGCAAAGGGATATTTAAAATCTCACTGAGGCATATAATGGAAAACTGAATACTCTGCAATAAAACTTATAAAAAAGGTATCTGTGAAACCACTTTGTGAGGTGTTGATTCAGCTCACAAGTTAAACGTTCCATTATATTCAGCAGGTTCAGGACACCGTTTCCATAAAATTTGCAAAGGGGTGTTACTGAGCTCACAGAGGCCTATAGTAAAATAAAAATATTGTGTGATAAACTAGAAAGAAGCTATCTGTGAAACTTCTTTGTGATGTGTGGATTCAGCTCACAGAGATAAACCTTTCTTTATATTCACCAGGTTGGAAACAATGTTTTTGTAAAATCTGTGAAGGCACATTTCTGAGTTCACTTAGGTCAATGGTGAAAATCAAATATCCTGTGAGAAAAACTAGAGAGAAGCTGTCTGTGAAACCACTTTGTCAAGTGTGGATTCAGATCATGCAGTTAAACCTTTCTTTACATACAGCAAATTGGAAACACTTTTAGTAGAATCTACCAAGAAACTTTTCAGAGGACATTGAGACCTATACTGAAAAACCAAATATTCCATGATAAAAACGAGAAAGAAGGTATCTTTGAACCTGCTTTGTGATGTGTGGATTCAGCTCACAAAACACATCTTTGTTTACATTTAGATGGTTGGAAACACTGCTTTTGTGAAGGAACATTTCAGAGCTCACTAAGGTCTTTAGTGAAAAAGTGAATATCCCATTATAGAAACTAGAAAGAAGCTATCTGTGAAACCGATTTTTGTTGTGTGAATTCAGCTCACAGAGTTAAATATTTCTTTACATTCAGCAGGTTGGAAACACTGTTTTTGTAGAATCTGTGATGGGACTTTTTAAAGCACACTGAGGCCTATATTGAAAAAGAAAATATTCTGTGATGAAAACTAGAAAGAAGCTATCTGTAAAACCACTTTGTGATGTGTGGATTTAGCTCACAGAGATAAACTTTTTTTTTTTTACATTTATAAGGTTGAAAACTCTGTTTTGTAGAATCAGCTAAGGGACATTTCAGAGCTTACTGAGATCTGTATTTAAAAACCAAATATCTCATAATAAAAACAAGAAAGAAGTTCTCTGTGAAATTGCTTTGTGATGTGTGGATTTGGCTCACAGAGTTAAACCTTTCTTTACATTCAGCTAATTGGAACACTGTTTTTGCAGAATCTGTGAAGAAACATTGTGAAACTCACTGAAGCCTACAGTGAAAAACAAAACATCCCACAATACAGACTGGAAGGAAATTATTTATGATACGCCTTTCTAATGTGTGGATTCAGCTCACAGAGTTAAACTTTTCTTCACATTCAGCAGGTTAGACATACTGTTTTTGTAGAATCTCCCAAGGAACATTTCGGAGCTCACTGAGGCCTATAGTGAAAAACCAAATATTCCTGGATAAAAACTAGAAAGAAGCTATCTATGAAACAATTTTGTGTTATGTGGATTCAGCACACAGAGTTAAAACTTTCTTTACACACAGCAGGCTGAAAACACTGTTTTTGTAGAATCTGTGAAGAGACATTTCAGTGCTCACTGTGACCTACAGAGAAAAACCCAGTATCCCATGATGAAAACTAGAAAGAAGTTGATATGGGGATTCAGCTTACAAAGTCAAACCTTTTAAATTCAGCAGATTGGGAACACGGTTTTTGTAGAATCTGCAAAGGGACATATCGAAGTTCACTGAGGCCTACAACCAAAAACCAAATTTCCTGTGATAAAAACTGGAAAGAAGCTATCTATGAAACAGTCTTGTGATGTGGGGATTCAGCTTACATAGTTAAACTTTTCTTTACTTTCATCAGGTTGGAAATATTGTTTTTGTAGGATCTGCAAAGTGACATCACTGAATTTACTGAGGCCTATAGTGAAAAACAGAATATCCTGTGATAAAAACTAGAAAGAAACTATCTGTGAAATCACTTTTTGATGTGTGGATTCAGTTAATGTAGGTAAACCTACATTAAGCAAGTTGGAAAAACTGTTTTGTAGAGTCTATCATGGGACATTTGGGAGCTCACTGAGATATTTTTATGAAAATCTGAGTATTCCATGATAAAAACTAAAAAGAAGCTATCTGTGAAACCGATTTGTTGTGTGTGGATTCAGCTCACAGAATTAAACTTCCCTTTTTACTTTCAGCAGGTTGGAAACACTGTTTTTGTACAATCTGTGAAGAGACATTTCAGAACTCAGAGGACTATAGTGAGAAACAGAATATCCCATAGTGAAAACTAGGAGAAGTTATCTGTGAAATCACTTTTTGATGTGTGGATTAAGCTCACAAAGTTACAACTTTCTTTACATTCAGCAGGTTGGAAACACTGTTTTTAAAGCATCTGCAAACGGATATTTCAGAGCTCACTGAGCCCTATACTGAAAACCAAATATTCTATGATAAAAGCTAAAGAGATACTATTTCTGAAATAACTTTGTGATGTGCCGATTCAGCTCACAGAGTTAAACCTTTCTTTACATTCAGCAGGCTGAAAACACTGTTTTTGTAGAATCTGCCATAGGACATTTTGGAGCTCACTGAGACCTACAGTGAAAACCCAAATATCCCACAGTAAAAACTAGAAGGAAGATGTTTGTGAAACTGCTAGGTGATATGTGGATTCAGTTCACAGAGTTAAACCATTATTTTGATTCAGCAGGTTGCATACACTCTTTTTGTAGAATCTGTGAATGTACGTTTTGAGGCAGAGTGAGGCCTATGGTGAAAAACTGTATATCCCGTGATAAAAACTAGAAAAAAACTCTCTGTGAAACCGCTTTGTGGTATGTGGATTTAGCTCACAGAGTTAAAACTTTATTCACATTCAGCAGGTTGGAAACATTGCTTTGTAGAATCTATGAAGGGACATTTTGGAGTAAATTCAGGTCTATAGTAAAATACCGAATATCCTGCAATAAAAACTAGAAAGACACTATCTGTGAAATCACTTTATTGTGCTGGATTCAGCTCACAGAGACAAAACTTTCTTTACATTCAGCAGGTTGGAAATCTTTTTTTGCAGAATTTGCCAAGGGATATTTTGGAGCTCAATGAGGCCTGCAGTGTAAAATTGAATATCTCATGAAAAAACTAGAAAGAAAATATTTGTAAAACTCCTTTGTAATTACAGATTTAGCTCATAGAGGTAAAAATTTATCTACATTCAGGGAGTTGGAAAAATTGTTTTTGTAGAATCTGCAAAGGGACATTTCAGAGCTTATTGAGGCCTATAGTGAAAAACAATATCTCACAATAAAAACTAGAAATAAGCTTTTTGTGAAACTGCTTTATGATATATGGATTCAGTTCACAAGTTAAATTTTTCTTTACATTCATCAGGTTGGAAACCCGGTTTTTGAAGAATCTGTGAAGGGACATTTCAGAACATACTGAGGCCTATAGTGAACAACCGAATATCCCACAATGAAAACTTGAAAGAAGCTATCTGTGAAACTACTTTGTAATGTGTGGATTCAGCTCACAGAGTTAAGCTTTTCTTTCTGTTCTGCAGGTTGGAAACACTGTCTTTGTAGAATACATGAAGGGATATTTCAGAGCACACTGAGGTTTATAGTGAAAAACCTAATGTCTCACAATAAGAACTGGAAAGAATCTCTCTGAAACTGGTTTGTACTGTGCGGAATTACTGCCCAGAGTTAAACCTTTGTTTGCATTCAGCAGATTGAAGACACTGTTTTTGTCAAATCTGTGAAGGAGGGTTTCAAAGCTCACTGAGGCCTATAGTGAAAATCCTAATATCCCACAATAAAAACTAGAAAAAAGCTATCTGTGAAACTGCTTTGTGATGTGGGGATTCATTCAAAGAGTTAAACCTTTTTCGACATTCAGCAGGTGAGATAAAGTGTTTTTGTAGAATGTGTGAAACCTCATTTCAAAACGCATGGAGACTTACAGTGAAAAACAAATATCCCACAGTCAAAAATAGAAAGAATCTATCTGTGAAACCTGGTTGTGATGTGTGTACTCAGCTCACGACATTAAACTTTCTTTACGTTCAGCAGGTTAAAAACACTGTTTTTGTAGAATCTACAAATGGACATTTTGGAGCTCGCTGAGGCCTCTAGTGAAAAACCGAATATCTCCCAATGAAAACTAGAGGAGGTTATCTGAGAAACCACTTTGTGATATGAAAATGCAGCTCAGAGAGTTAAACATTTCTTTGCATTCAGCAATTTTTAAACAATGTTTTTGTTGAATCTGCCAAGGGACATTTCAGAGCTCATTGAGGTCTACAGTGAAAAACTGAATGTTTCACAATAAAAAACAGAAAGAAGGTATCTGTGAAAGTGCTTTATGATATGGAAATTCAGCTTACACTGTAAAACCTTTCATTACATTCAGAAGGTTGGAAACACTGTTTTTTTATTATTTTTTATTATTATTATACTTTAAGTTCTAGGGTACATGTGCATAACGTGCAGGTTTGTTACATATGTATACTTGTGCCATGTTGCTGTGCTGCACCCATCAACTCATCAGCACCCATCAACTGGTCATTTACATCAGGTATAACTTCCAATGCAATCCCTCCCCCCTCCCCCCTCCCCATGATAGGCCCCAGTGTGTGATGTTCCCCTTCCTGAGTCCAAGTGATCTCATTGTTCAGTTCCCACCTATGAGTGAGAACATGCGGTGTTTGGTTTTCTGTTCTTGTGATAGTTTGCTGAGAATGATGGTTTCCAGCTGCATCCATGTCCCTAAAAAGGACACAAACTCATCTTTTTTTTATGGCTGCATAGTATTCCATAGTGTATATGTGCCGCATTTTCTTAATCCAGTCTGTCACTGATGGACATTTGGGTTGATTCCAAGTCTTTGCTATTGTGAATAGTGCCACAATAAACATACGTGTGCATGTGTCTTTATAGCAGCATGATTGATAATCCTTTGGGTATATACCCAGTAATGGGATGGCTGGGTCATATGGTACTTCTAGTTCTAGATCCTTGAGGAATCGCCATACTGTTTTCCATAATGGTTGAACTAGTTTACAATCCCACCAACAGTGTAAAAGTGTTCCTATTTCTGCACATCCTCTCCAGCATCTGTTGTTTCCTGACTTTTTAATGATCACCATTCTAACTGGTGTGAGATGGTATCTCATTGTGGTTTTGATTTGCATTTCTCTGATGGCCAGTGATGATGAGCATTTTTTCATGTGTCTGTTGGCTGTATGAATGTCTTCTTTTGAGAAATGTCTGATCATATCCTTCGCCCACTTTTTGATGGGGTTGTTTGTTTTTTCCTTGTAAATTTGTTTGAGTTCTTTGTAGGTTCTGGATATTAGCCCTTTGTCAGATGAGTAGATTGCAAAAATTTTCTCCTATTCTGTAGGTTGCCTGTTCACTCTGATGGTAGTTTCTTTTGCTGTGCAGAAGCTCTTTAGTTTAATGAGATCCCATTTGTCAATTTTGGCTTTTGCTGCCGTTGCTTTTGGTGTTTTAGACATGAAGTCTTTGCCCATGCCTATGTCCTGAACACTGTTTTTATATAATCTGCAAAGGGATGTTTCAGAGCTGATACCTATAGTGAAACACAGAACACACAAGATAAAGTCTTGAAAGAAGCTATCTGTGATACTGCTTTGTGATGAGTAGATTTTGCTCACATAGACAAAGCTTTCTTTACATTCAGCAGGTTGGAAACCCTGTTTTTGTAGAATCTGTGAAGGGACATTTCAGAGTTCAATGAGGCCTGCATTGTAACATTGAATATCTTGGGACAAACCTATAAAGAAACTATTCATGAAATCACTTTGTATTGTGTGGATTCAGCTCACAGCATAAAACCTTCATTACATTCAGTAGGGTTAAAGCACTGTTTTTGTAGAATCTGCAAAGAGATATTTTGGAACTCACTGAGGCCTATAGTGAAAATCTGAATATCTCACAATAAAAACAAGAAATAAGCTACTTGTGAAACCGTTTTGTGATGTGAGGATTCAGCTCACAAAGTTAAATTTTTCTTTACATTCATCAGGTTAAAAACAGTTTTTGTGGAATCTGTGAAGAGACATTTGGAGCTGAGTGAGGCCTATAGTGAAAAACCAAATATCCCACGATGAAAACTGGAAAGATTTCTGTGAAATTGTTTTGTAATATGTGGATTCAGCTCACAGAGTTAAACCTTTCTTACCATTAAGCAGGTTAGAAACATTGTTTTGGTAGAATCTGCAGAGATATTTCAGAACTCACTGAGACCTATAGTGAAAATTGAATAATGCAAGATTAAAAACTAGCAAAAAGCTCTCTGTGAAACTGCTTTGTAATGTGTTGATTCAGCTCATAAAGGTAAACCTTTCTTTAAATTCAGCACATTGAAAACACTTTTTTTTTTTTTTTTTTTACAGAATCTGTGAAGGAACATTTTCGAGGTCATTGGCTAATATACTGAAAATCCAAATATCCAGCAAGAAACATAGAATGAAGCTATCTGTGAAACTGCTTTGTAATGTGTGCATTCAGCTCAAGTATTTACACTGTGCTTTTGATTCAGCAGTTTTGCAATCATCTTTTTGTAGAATCTGTGAAGGTGTATTTTGGAGCCCACAGAGGACTGTAGTGAAAAACCAAATATCCTGCAATGAAAACTAGAAATAAGCTATCTGTGAATCTGCTTTGTGATGTGTGAATTCAGCTCAAACAGTTAAACCTTACTTTTGATTCAGCAGTTTGGAAACATTCTTTTTGTAGAATCTGCGAAGAGACATTTCTGGGCACAGTGAGGCATATAGTAAAGAACTGAATATCCTGCAATAAAAACTAGAAAGAAGCTGTCTGTGAAACTGCTTTCTGATGTGTGTATTCAGCTCACAAAGGTAATTTTACTTTTGATTCAGTAGTTTGGAAACACTCTTTTTGTAGAATCAGCAAGGCAACATTTCTGAGCCTACTGAGGCCTATGGTGAAAAATGGAATATCCAGCAATAAAAGCTAGAAAAATGCTATCTGCAAAACTGCTTTGTGATGTTTGCATTCATTCCACAGAGTTAAACCTTTCTTTTGATTCACCAGGTTGGAAATACTCTTTTTTAGAATCTGTGAAGGAAAATTTCAGGGCACAATGAGACCTATGGGAAAAAACTGAATATCTCAAAATAAAAACTAGAAAGAAACTATCTACGAAACAACTTTGTGATGTGTGTATTGAGCTCACAGAATTAAACCTTACTCTTGATTAATCAGTTTGGAATCACTCTTTTTGTAGAATCTGCAAAGGGATATTTCAGAACCCACTGAGGCCTAGGGTGAAAAATGGAATATCTGGCAATAAAAACTTGAAAGAAACTATATGTGAAACTGCTTTGTGACGTGTGCATTCAGCTCATGGAGTTAAACATATCTTTTTTTTTTTTTTTTTTTTTTTTTTTTAGCAAATTGGAAACACTATTTTGTAGAATCTGCAAAAGGACATTTTGGGGCACGCGGAGGCCCATAGTGAAAAACTGAATATCCCTGGATAAAAACTAGAAATAATCTATCCGTGAAACTGCTTTATGATGTGTGCCTTCAGCTCACGGAGTTAAACTTTAATTTTCATTCAGCAGTTTGGAAACACTCTATTGGTATAATCTGGGATGGGACATTTTAAGGCAAAGTGAGGCCTATGGTGAAAAACCTAATATCCCACAATAAAAACTAGAAGAAAGATGTCTGAGAAACTGCTTTCTGAAGTGTGCATTCAGCTCAAATAATTAAACCTTACTTTTGATTCAGAAGTTTGGAAAAACTCTTTTTGTAGAATCTGCAAAGGAACATTTCGGGGCACAGTGAAGCCTATGGTGAAGAACGGAATATCCCACAATAAAATCTAGAAAGAAGCTATCAGTGAAACTTCCTTTTGATGTGTGCATTCAGCTCACAGAGTTAAACTTTACTTTGAGAAGTTTGGAAACACTCTTTTTATAGAGTCTGTGAAGTTTCATTTCAAGGCACAGGGAGGAATAGGTGAGAAACGGAATACACCACAGTAAAAACTAGAAAGAAGCTAATTGTGAAACTTCTTTTGGATATGTGCATTCAGCTCACAGAGTGAAACTGTTCTTTTGAATCAGCAGTGTGGAAACACTTTTTTTGTATAATCTGAATAGGGACATTTCAGAGCCCACAGACGCCTATATTGAAAAATTGAATAACCCTAAATAAAAACTAGAAAGAAGCTATCTGTGAAACTGCTTTCTGATGTGTGTATTCATCTCACAGAGTTAAACCTTACTTTTGATTCAACAGTTTGGAAACCCTCTTTTCATAGAATCTGCGAAGAGACACTTCAGAGCCCACCAAGGCTTATGGCAAAAAACTGAATATCCCTAGATAAAAACTAGAAAGAAGCTATATCTCAAACTGCTTTGTGATGTTTACATTCAATTCACAGACTTAAGCCTTACTTTTGATTCAGTAGGTTGGAAACTTTCTTTGTGTAGAATCTGCGAAGCGATGTTTCAGGCTGCATTGAGGTCTTTGATGAAAAACCAAATATCTTGCAATAAAAACTAGAAATAAGCTATATGTGAAACTGCTTTAGATGTGTGCATTCAACTCACAAAGTTAAACCTCACCTTTGGTTTAGCTGTTTAGAAACAATTTTTTTGTAGAATGTACATGGCATATTTTGGAGCCCACTGAGGCCTATGGTGAAAAATGGAATATCCAGCAATAAAAATTAGAAAGAAGCTGTTTGTGAAACTGATTTGTGACGTGTGCATTAATGTCACAGAGGTAAACATTTCTTTTGATTCAGCAGGTTGGAAACACTTTTTTTGTAGAATCTGGGACGGACATTTCAGGACAGAGTGAGCCTATGCTGAAAAATCGAATATCCTGCAATTAAAACAACAAAAAAGGAGCTATCTGTGAAACTGCTTTGTGATGTGTGCATTAAATTCAAACAATTAAAGCTTACTTTTGATTCAGTACTTTGGAAACACTGTTTTTCTAGAATCAGTGAAAGGACATTTCTTTCACTGGCCTATGGTGAAAACCTGAATATCCCACAATAAAACCTGGAAAGAAGCTATCTGTGAAACTGCTTTGTGATGTGTGCATTCAGCTCACAGAGTTAAACCTTACTTTTGATTCAGTAGTTTGCAAACTCTCTTTTTTTGCAATCTGTGAATTGACATTTCAGAGCCCACTGAGGCTTATGGTGAAAAACAAAATATCCAGCAATAAAAATCAGAAAGAATCTATCTGTGAAACTGCTTTTTGAAGTGTGCAATCAACTCTCAGAGTTAAACATTTCTTTTGAATCAGCAGTTTAGATATACTCTTTTTGTATAATCTGTGAAGGGACATTTCAGAGCCCACTGTGGCCTATAGTGAAAAACCAAATATCTTTAGAAAAAAAATACAGAAATAAGCTATCTGTGAAACTCCTTTGTGATGTGCATATTCCGCTCACAGAGATAAACCTTACTTTTGATTCAGCAGTTTGGAAACACTCTTTTTGTAGAATCTGTGAAGGATCATTTCAGAACCCAAAGAGACTACAGTGAAAAACAGAATATCCCTAGATAAAACCAAGAAAGAAAGAAGCTATCTGTGAAACCAATTTGTGATGTGTGCATTCAATTCACCAGGTTAAACCTTACTTTTGATTCAGCAGTTTGGAAACACTCTTTCTGTAGAATCTGGGAAAGGAATATCAGGATGCAGTGAGGCCAATTCTGAAAAACAAAATATCCCACACACACAAAAAAAAAACTAAAAAGGAGGTCTCTGTGAAACCGTTTTATGATGTGTGCATTCAGCTAACAGAGTTGAACCTTTCTTTTTATTCAGCAGGTTGGAAACACACTTTTTATGCAATCTAAGAAGGGACATTCCCAAGCCCACTGAGGCCTGAAGTGAATAACCGAATATCCATAGATAAAAACTGGAAAGAAGCTATCTATGAAACTGCTTTGTGATGAGTGAATTCAGCTCACAGCATTAAACCTTAATTTTGATTCAACCGGTTGGTAACACTCTTTTTGTAGAATCCATGAAAGAACATTTCTGAGCCCACTGAGGCCTATAGTGAAAAACCAAATATCCCTAGATAAAAACTAGAAAGAAGTTATCTGTGAAACTGGTTTGTGATGTGTGCGTTTCAGCTCACAGAGTTAAAACTTCTTTTGGTTCAGCAAGTTAGAAACACTCTTTTTGCAGAATCTGCAAAGGCAGATTTCGGAGACCACTGATGCCTGCAGAAAAAACTGAATATCCCTAGATAAAAACTGGAAAAAAGTGATCTGTGAAAGTGCTTTGGGACATAAATCTTTGCATTTATCCCACAGATTTAAAAACTTACTTTTGATACAGCTGTTTGGTTTCACTCTTTTTGTAAAATCTGCAAAGGGACGTTTCAAGGAGGCGTGAGGCCTATGGTGAAAAACAAAATATCTCACAATAAAAACTAGAAATAAACTATCTGCAAAACTGCTTTCTGATGTGTACATTCAGCTCACAGAGTTAAACCTTACTTTTGATTCAGTGGTTTGCAAACAACCTTTTTGTACAATCTGCGAATTGACATTTCAGAGCCCACTGAGGCTTATGGTGAAAAACAATATATCCAGTAATAAAAACTTGAAAGAAGGTATCTGTGAAACTGCTTTGTGATGTTTGCATTCAACTCACACCTTTCCTTTGATACAGCAGGTTGGAAGCACTCTTTCTGTAGAATCTGCGAAGGGAAACTTTGTGGCTCTTCATGGCCTATAGTGAAAAACTGAATATCCGTGGATAAAAACAGGAAAGAAGCTATATCTGAAACCACTGTGTGATGTGTGGATTCATCTCACAGAATTAAACCTTTCTTTGATTCAGCAGGCTGGAAACACTTTTCCTAGAATCTGCAAAGAAACATTTGGGAGCCTATTGATGCCTATAGTGAAAAAACGACTATCCCCAGAGAAAAAAAGGAAATATTTTATCTGTGAAATCACTTTGTGATGAGTCTATTTATCTCACAGAGTTAAACCTTTCTTTTGAGTCAGCGAGATGGAAACAATCTTTTTGTAGAAACTCAAATAAACTATCAGGAGCCCATTAAGGCTTATATTGAAAAACTGACTATCCTGTGATAAAAACCAGATAGAAAACTGCTTTGTGATGTGTGGATTCATCTCAGAGAATTAAAACTGTCTTTTGATTCAGGAGGTTGGAAACGCTGTTTTTGTAGAATGTGCAAAAACGCTTTTGAGAGCCCATTTAGGCCACTAGTGAAAAACTGAATATCCACAGGTAAAAACTAGAAAGAAGTGATCTGTGAAACCCTTCTGTGATGTGTGGATTCATCTCACAGAGGTAAATTTTTCTTTTGATTGAGCAGGTTGGAAACACTCCTTTTGTAGAAACTGTGAAGTGACATTTGGGAGCGCATTGAAGCCTATATTGAAAAACTGAATATTCCCTGATAAAAACTAGAAAAAAGCTATCTCTGAAACTACTTTGTGATGTGTGGATTCATCTCAAAGAGTTAAACATTTGTTCTGATTCAGCATGATAGACACACTCTTTTTGCAGAGCCTGCAAAGAGACATTTAGGGACCCATTGAAAACTGTAGTAAAAAACTGAATATCTATTGATAATAACATGAAAAAAGGTATCTGTGAAACCACTTTTTGATATGTGGATTAATCTCTCTGAGTTAAACCTTTTTGTTGACTTAGCAGGTTGGAACCACTTTTTTTGTAGAATTTGTGATGCGACATTTTTAAGCCCATTAAATCCTATAGTGAAAAACTAATATCCCCATATAAACAATAGAAAGAAGGTATCTGTAAAACAACTTTGTGACATGTGGATTCATTTAACAGAGTTAAAGTTTTCTTTTGATTTAGCAGTTTGGAAACACTCTTTTTGTAGAATTTGCAAAGAGATATTTTGGAGCCCATTGAGGCATACAGAGCAAGACAGAATATCCCCTGGAAAGAACTAGAAAGAAGGTACCTGTGAAATTGGTTTGTGATGTGTAGATTAATCTCAAATAATTAAACCTTTCTTTTGATTCAACATGTTGGAAACACTCTTTTTGTAGAACCTGCGAAGGGATATTTGGAAGACCTTGAGGCCTATAGTGAAAAACCGAATATCCTCTTATAAAACCTAGAAAGAGGCTATCTGTGACTGCTTTGTGATATGTGGATTCATCTCAAATCATTAAGCCTTTCCTTTGATTCAGCAGGTTAGAAAAGCTTTTTTTTGTAAAAACTGATAGAGTGTATTTAGGACTCCATTGAGGCCTATAGTAATATCTGAATATCTCATGATAAACACTAGAAAGAAGAGATCTATGAAACCACTTTGTGATGTGTGAATTCATCTCACAAAAGTAAACCTTTGTTTTCATTCAGCAGCATGGAAACACTTTTTTTGTAGAATCTGCGAGGGGACATTTGGGAGTTCATTGAGGCTTATAGTGAAAAGTCGAACGTCTTCTCATAAAAACTAGAAAGAATTTATTTGTGAAACTGCTTTGCAATGTGTTTATTCATCTCACAGAGTTAAATCTTTCTTTTGACTCAGCAGATTGTAAACACTCTTTTTGTAGGAACTGTGAAGGGACATTTTGGAACCTATTGAGGCCTATTGTGAAAAATAAAATCTCCTCCAATAAAAACTGGAAAGAAACTATGCTTGAAACTGCTTTGTGATGTGTGGCTACCCCTCACAGAGTTAAAAAGTTCTTTTGATTCAGCAGGTTGGAAACACTCTTTGTAGAATCCTGGTAGGGTCATTTGGGAGTCCATTGAGGCCTATAGGAAAAAATGGAATATTCCCATATAAAAAGTAGAAAGAAGCATTTGGAAGCCCATTGAGGCCAATAATGAAAAAATGAAAAAGAATATCCCCATATAAAAACTAGAATGAAGCTATCTGTGAAGCTGCTTTGGGATGTGTGCATTCATCTCACAGAGTTAAACTTTTGTTTTGAATTAGCACTTGAAAACACTCTTTTTGTAGAGTCTGTGAAGGGACATTTTGAAGTCCATTGAGATCTATGGTGTAAAACTGAATATGCTTAGATAAAAACTAGAAAGAAACTATCTGTGTAACTGCTTTGCAATGAATGGATTCATCTCACAGAGTTAAACCTTTCTGTTTATTCAGCAGGTTGCAAACCCTCCTTTTGTAAAATCAGTGAAGGGACATTTGGGAGCCCATTTTGACCTACAGTGAAAAATGGAATATCCCCTGGTAAAACTAGATAGAAGCTACCTGTGATATCACTTTGCGATTTGTGGATTCATCTCACAGGGTTAAACATTTCTTTTGATTCAGCAGGTTGAAAATACTCTTTTGTAGATAAAGCAAAAAGACATTAAGGAGCCCATTGAGGCCTATAGTGAAAAACTGAATATCCCCCGATAAAAACTGGAAAGAAGGTATCTGTGAAAGTTCTTTACTATTTGTGGATCCATCTCTTAGAGTTAAACCTTTCTTTTGATTTAGCTGGTTGGAAACACACTTTTTGTAGAATCTGCCAAGGATATTTGGGGGCCCATTGAGTATTATAGTGAAAGAAAGAATATCCCTGGATAAAAAATAGAAGCTATCTTGTAACAGCTTTGTGCTGTGTGGATTCATCTCACAGAGTTAAACTTTTCTTTTGATTCAGTAGATTGGAAACACTCCTTTTGTAGAATGTGAGAAGGGACTTTGGGAGGCCATTGTGGCCTATAGTGAAAAACCGAACATACCCCAGTAAAAACTAGAAAGAAGCTGTGTGATATTGCTTTGCAATTTGTGGATTCATCTCACAGAGTTAAACGTTTTTTTTTTTTTTTTTTTTGATTCGGCACTTTGAAAACACTCTTTTGTTAGAACTGCAAAAAGACATCTAAAAACCCATTGAAGCCTATAGTGAAAAACCAAATATCACCCAATAAAAACTAGAGGGAAGCTATCTTTGAAACTGCTTTGCTATTTGTGAATCCATCTCATACAGTGAAACCTTTCTTTTGATTCAACTGATTGGAAGCACTCTTCTTGTAGATACTGTGAAGAGACATTTCGGAGCCCATTGAGGCTTATAGGAGAAAACTGAATATCACCAGGTAAAATTAGAAAGAAGGTACTTGTGAAACCACTTTGTGATGTGCAGAATCATCTCAGAGAGATAAACTTTTTTTTTTTTTGACTCATCAGGTTGAAAACACTCTTTTTTGTAGAAACAGCAACAGAACATTTGGAAGCCCACTGAGGCCTGTTATGAAAAACCGAATATCCCCACATAAAATCTAGATAGAAGCTATCTATGAAACTGCTTTGCAATGTGTGTATTATCTCACAGAAGTAAACTTTTCTTTTGATTCACCAGGATGGAAACACTCTATTTGAAAAATCTGCAAAGGGACATTTGGGAGCCCATTGAGGCCTATAGTGAAAAATGAAATATCCCCTGATGAAAACTATAAAGAAGCTATCTTTGAAAAAATTATGTGATATGTGTATTTAACCTCACAGAGGCAAACCATTCTCTTGATTCAGCATGTTGGAAACACTCCTTTTTTAGAAATTGCAAAGGGACATTTTGGAGCCCTTTGATGCCTATAATGAAAAACTGAATATCCCCAGATAAAAACTAGAAAGAAGCTATCTCTGAAACTGTTTTGTGATGTCTGGATTCATCTCACAGCGTAAAACCTTTCTTTTGATTCAGCAGGTGGGAAACATTCTTTTTGTAGAAATGACGAAGGGACATTTGGGAGCCAGGTTGAGGCTAATAATGAAAAACTGAATATCCCCAGGTAAAAACTGGAAACAAGCTATCTGTGAAATCATTTTGTGATGTGTGGATTCATTTAAAAGACTTAAACCTTTCTTTTGATTCAGCAGGTTGGAAACACTCTTTTTGTAGGATCTGGGAAAGGATATTTGGGAGGCCATTGAAGCCTATGGTGTAATACGAAATATCCCCTGATGAAAACTGGAAAAAAACAATGTGTGAAACTGCTTTGTGATGTATGAATTCACCTCACAGAATTAAACCTGTCTTTTGATTCAGCTGGTTGGAGAAACTCTTTATGTGCAATCTGTGAATGGTCAGTTGGGAGCGCATTGAGGCCTATAGTGAAAAACTGAATATCCCATGAAAAAAACTGGAAAGAACTTATCTGTTAAACTGCTTTGTGATGTGTGGATTCATCTCAAAGCGTTAAACCTTTCTTTTGATTCAGCAGGTTGGAAACACTCTTTATGTACAATCTCCAAAGGGTCATTTGGGAGCTCATTGGGGCCTATAGTGAAAAACCAAATATCCCATTATGAAAACTGGAATGAATCTATCTGTTAAAGTGTTTTGTGATGTGTGGATTCACCTCGAAGAGTTAAATCTCTTTTTTTGATTCAGCAATTGAAAACACTCTTTTTATAAAGATTACGAAGGGACATTTGTGAGCCCATTGAGTCTTATGAAGAAAAACTGAATATCCCCCATATAAAAAGAAGAAAGAAGCTATCTGTGGAACTGCTTTGCAATGTGTGGGTTCATCTCCCAGAGTTAAAACTTTCTTTTGATTCATTAGGTTGGAAACACTTTTTTTTTGTAGGAACTGCAAAGGGACATTTGGGAGCCCATTAAGGCCTAGTGAAAAACAGAATACACCCCGATAAAAACAAGAAAGAAGCCATCTGTGAAACTGCTTTCTGGTGTGTGGATTCATCTAACAGAGTTAAAATTTCCTTTTGATTCAACAGGATAGAAACACTCATTTTGTAGAATCTGTGAAGGGACATTTGGGAGCCCATTGAGGCCTATAGTGAAAAAGAGAATATCCCCAATAAAAAATATGAAGGAGCTATGTGTTAAACTGCATTGCAGTGTTGGAATCACATCACAGAGAAACCTTTCTTTTAATTCAGCAGGTTGGAAACACTCTTTTTGTAAAATTTGTGAAAGGACACTTAGGAGCCCTTTAAGGCCTACAGCAAAAATACAAATATCCACGAGTAAAAACTAGAAAGAAACTACCTGGGAAACTGCTTTTTGATGTGTGGATTTCTCTCACAACGTGAAACCTTTCTTTTGATTTAGTCAATTGGAAACAGTCTTTTTGCAGAATCAGTGAAGGGACATTTGGAAACCCATTGTTGCCTATAGTGAAAAATGAAATAACTCCATATAAAAACTAGGAAGAAACTATCTGTGAAACAGGCTTGAGAAGAGTGGATTCATCTCACAGTGTTAAACCTTTCTTTTGATTCACCAGTTTGGAAACATTCTTTTTGTAGTACATGTGAAGAAACATTCGGGAGCTCATTGAGACCTATCGTGAAAAACCAAATATCTCCAGATAAAAACTAGAAAGAACCTATCTGTGAAACTGCTTTGTGAAGTGTGGATTAATCTCACAAAGTTAAACCCTTCTTTTGATTCAGCTGGTTGAAAATACTCTTTCCGTAGAATCTGTGAAGGGAAGCTTGGAAGACCTTTTAGGCCTGTAGTGAAAAACTGAATATCCCCATATAAAAAGTTGAAAGAATCCATCTATGGAACTGCGTTTTGATGTGTGACTTCATCTCATAGGGTTAAACATTTCTTTTGATTCAGCAGGTTGCAAACACTCTTTTCATAGAATTTGGGAAGGGACACTTTGGAGACCATTGAAGCCTATAGTGAAAAACTGAATATTCCAGATAAAAACTGCAAAAAAACTATTTATGAAACGGTTTATTTATGTGTGGATTCAACTCAGAGAGTTAAACATTTCTTTTGATTCAGCAGGTTGTAAACAGTCATTTGTAGAAACTGTGACCATATGTTTGAGAGCCCATTTAGGCCTATAGTACAAAACCGAATATCCCCCAATAAAAACTCAAAAGAAGCTATCTGTGAAATTGCTTTTAGTTGAGTGGATTCATCCTAGATAGTTGAACCTCTCTTTTGAGTCAGCAGATTGGAAACAGTCTTTTTGTAGAAGCTGCAATGAGACATTAGGAAACCTTTTGAGTTCTACAGTGAAAATGAATATCCATGGATAAAAACTAGCAAGAAGCTAATTGTGAAATGTCTTGGTAGTGTGTGGATCCCTCTCACAGAGTAAAAAGTTTATTTTGATTCAGCAAATTGGAAAAACTCTTTTTGCAGAGTCAATGAAAGGACTTTTGGAAGCCCATTGATGCCTATAGTGAAAAAAGGAATATCCCTGATCAAAACTAGAAAGAAGCTTCTGTGAAACCACTTTTTGATGTATATATTCATCTCACAGAGACAAACCTCAGTTTTGATTCAGCAGGTTGGAAACACTCTTTTTGTAGCAACTGCGAAGGGACATTTGGGAGCCTATTAAGGCATGTAGTGAAAAATGGAACATCCCCAGATTAAAACTGGAAAGAAGCCATTTTTGTACTTGCTTTGTGATGGCTGGATTAATCTCTCAGAGTTAAACCTCTCCTTTGATTCAGCAGGTTGGAAACACTCTTTCTGCAGAAATGGCAAATAAATATTTGCAAGACCATTGAGGGCTAATATGAAAAATCGAATATCTCCAGATAAAAACAAGAAAGAATTTATCTGTGAAACTGCTATGCCATGTCTGGATTCATCTCACAGAGGTAAACCATTCTTTTGATTCAGTGGGTTGGAAATACTCTTCTTGCAGAATCTATGAAAGTACATTTAGTAGCCCATTGAGGCCTACAGTAAAAAACAGAATATCCCAGATAAAAACTACAAAGAACCAGTCTGTGAAATTGCTTTGTGATGTGTGGATGCATTGCATAGAGTAAACCTTGCTTTTGGTTGAGCTGGTTGGTAATACTATTTTTGTAGAATCTGCAAAGGAACATTTGGGGGCCCATTGAATCCTATAGAGAAAAACTCATTATCCCCAGATAAAAGCTAGAAGGAATCCATCTGTGAAACTACTTGGTGATGTGCTGATTCATCTCACAGAGATAAACCTTTATTTTGATTCATCAGGTTGGAAATACTCTTTTTATAGAAACTGTGAAGGCACATTTAGGAGGCCATTAAGGCTTTCAGTGAAAAACCAAATATCCTTAGATAAAAACTAGAGAGAAGCTATCTGTGAAACCGCTTTGTGATGTGTGGATTCATCTAACAGAATTAAACCTTTCTTTTGATTCAGCAGGTTGGAAACACTCTTTGTTTAGAAATTATGGAGTGACATTCTGGAGCTCACTGAGGTCTCTGTTGAAAAACAGATATACCCTAATAAAAACTAAAAAGAAACTATCAGTGAAACTGCTTTGTGGGTTTATTTCATACAGTAAATCTTTCTTTTGATTCAGCAGGTTGGAAAATCTCTTTATGTAGAATTTGCAAAGGGACATTTGAGATCCCATTGAGGCCTATAGTAAAAACCTGAATATCTGTGCATAAAAACTAAACAGAAGCTACCTGTGAAACTGTTTATTGATGTGTCAATTCGTCTCACAGAGTTAAATCATTACATTATTCAGCAGGTTGCAATCACTTTTTGTAGAATTTGTGAAGGAACATTTGGAAACACATTGAGACCTGTAGTGAAAAATGGAATATCCCCACTTAAAACCTAGAAAGAAGTTATCTGTGGAATTGCTTTGTGATGTGTGGATTCATCTCTCAGAGTTATACCTACTTTTGATTCAGCATGTTGGAAACATTTGCTTTGTACTATCTGCAAAGGGACATTTGGGAGCCCATTGAGGCCTACTGTAAAAAATGAATATCTTAATTTAAAACCAAGAAAGAAGCTATCTGGGAAACTGCTTTGCAATGTGTGGATTCATTTCACAGAATTAAACACTTCTTTTTAATCAGCATGTTGAAAAAAACTCTTTTTGTAGAATCTGAGAGGGGACATTTGTAAGCTCATTGAGGCCTATAGGGAAAAATGAAATATCCCCAGGTAAAAACTAGAAAGAAGATATGTGTGTAACCGCTTTGTGATTTATGGATCCATATCACAATATTAAACCTTTCTTTTGATTCAGCAGCTTGAAAAAACCTTTTTTTTTTTTTTTTTTTTTTTTTTAGAAACAGCAAAGGGACATTTGGGAACCCATGAGGCCTATACTGAGAAACTTAATATCCCCAGATAAAAACTAGAAAGAATCTCTTTGTGATACTGTTTTGTGATGTGTAGAATCATCTCACAGAGTTAAAGTTTTCTTTTGATTCGGCATGTTGGAAATACATTTTTTTTTTTTTTTTTTGTAGAATGTGCGAAGGAATATTTGGGAACCAATTCAGGCCTATAGTGAAAAACCAAATATTGCCCCATGAAAAATACAAAGAAGGTATCTGTGAAAATACTTTGTGATGTAAGGACTCATATCGCAGAGTTAAAGCTTTCTTTTGATTCAACAGGTTGGAAACACTCTTTTTAGAATCTGCGAAGTTACATTTGTTAGACCATTGAGGCCTGTAGTAAAAAAGGGAATACACCATATAAAAACCAGAAAGAACCTATCTGTGAAATCGCTTTGTGATTTGTGGATTCTCCTCAGACAGTTAAACCTTTCTTTTGATTCATCAGATTGGAAACACTCTTTTTAAAGAGTCTGTGATGACACATGAGGTCTTTGGTGAAAAACCGAATATCACCTGATAAAAACTAGAAGAAAGCTATCTGTGAAACGGTTTTTGCAGCGTGTGGATTCATCTTACAGAGTTAAACCTTTCTTTCGATTAAGCAGGATGTAAACACTCTTTTTGTAGAATCTGTGAAGGGACATTTGGGAACCCATTGATGACTATACTGAAAAACAGAATATCCCAGATCAAAACTACAAAGAAGCTATATCTGAAATGACTTTGAGATGTTTGGATTGATCTCACAGGTTTAAACCTTACTTTTGATTTGCCAGGTTGGAGAAACACGTTTTGTAGAAACTGCAAAGGGACATATGGGAGCCCATTGAGGTCTATAGTGAAAAACTGAATATCTCCCAACAAAAACTCGAAAGATGCTATCTGTGAAATTGCTTTGTGATGTTGGATTCATCACAAAGTGGTAAATCTTTCCTTTGATTCAGCAGGTTGGAAACAATCTTTTTGTACAATCTGTGAAGGGATATTTGGAAGCCCATTGAGGCCTATAGTGCAAAATTGAATATCTGTGGATAGCAACTACAAAGAAGCTCTCTGTGAAGCCACTTTTTAATGCATGGATTCATCTTACAAAGTCAAATCTTTTTTTTTTTTTTTTTTGATTTAGCAGGTTTGGCACACTCTTTTTGTAGAATCATCAAAGGGACTTTTGAAAGCCTATTGAGGCCTACAGTGAAAAACCAAGTATCTAAGATTAAAAACTAGAAAAAAAATCTATCTGTGAAACAGCTTTGCAATGATTAGATTCACCTCACAGAGTTAAATCTTTCTTTTGATTCAGCAGGTTAAAAACAGTCTTTTTGTAGAAACTGCATAGGGACATTGGGGAGCCCATTGAGGCCTACAGTGAAAAAAAAAACTATGCCCAGATAAAAACTAGAAAGAAGCTATTTGTAAAGCTGCCTTGTCATGTGTGGATTCATCTCACAGAGTTAAACCTTTCTATTGATTCAGCAGGTTTGAAACACTCTTTTTTTAGAAACTACAAAGGTACATTTGGGAGCCCGTTGAGCCCTATAGAGAAAAACTGAATATCTCCTGATAAATAACAGAAATAAGCTATCTGTGAAACTGCTTTGTGATGTATGGATTAATCTCAGAGAGTTAAATCTTTTCTTTTATTCATTAGGTTGGAAACACTGCTTTTGTAGAAACTGCAAATGGACATTTGGTAGCCTTTTATGACCTATTGTGAAAAACTGAATATCCATGGATACAAACGTGAAAGAACCTGTCTGTTAAACCCTTGGTAATAGGTTGATTTATCTCACAGGGTTAAACGTTTCTTTTGATTCAGTGGGATGGAAACACTCTTTTTGTAGAAATTGTGAAGAGACTTTCGGGAGCCCATTAAGGCTTATAGTGAGAAAGTGAATATTCTACGAAAAAAACAGAGACTATCTGTGAAACTACTGGGTGATGTGTGGGTTCATTTCAGAAAGTTAAAGCTTTGTTTTGATTCTGCAGGTTGAAATCACTCTTTTTGTAGGATCTGCAAAAATTCATTTCGGAGCTCATTTAGACCTGCGGTGAAAAACCAACTATCAACAGACAGAAACTAGAAAGACACTATCTGTGAAACCCTTTCATGATGTGTGGATTCATCTCACAGAGGTAAAACTTTCTTTTGATTGAGCAGGTTGTAAACACGTACTTTGTAGAAAGTGCAAAGGGACATTTGGGAGCTCATTGAGGCCTATTGTGAAAAGCTGATTATCCCCAGATAAAAACTAGTAAGAAGCTATCTGTGATACTGCCTTGTGATATGTGGATTCACCTCAGAGAGTTAAACATTCATTTTCATTCAGCAGAATAAAACACTATTTTTGTAGAATCTGTGAAGGGACATTTGGGGACCCATTGAAGCCTATAGTGAAAAACTGAGTATCTGCAGATAAAAACATAAGAAAAACTATCTGTGAAACCACTTTGTGATGTGTGGATCATCTCACCAAGTTAAACACTTCTTGTGATCCGTAGGTTGGAAACACTCTTTTTAGAATTTGCAATGGGTCATTTGAAAGCCCATTGAATCCTATAGTGAAAAATCGAATGTCTCATATAAAAACTAGAAAAAAGCTACCTGTGAAACCACTTTGTGATGTGTAGATTCATCTCAAAGAATTAAGTTTTACATTGAAATTCAGTAGACTGAAAACACTCTTTTTGTAGAATCTGGGAAGGGCTATTTGGAAGCCCATTGTGGCCGATAATGAAAAACCAAATATCCCATGATAAAAACTAGAAAGAAATTATCTGTGAAACTACTTTGTGATGAGTGGATTCATCTCACAGAGTTAAACTTTTCTTTTGATTCACCACGTTGGAAACAATCTTTTTGTAGAGTTTGCGAAGGGATATTAGGGAGCCCATTGATATCTAAGGTGAAAAACCGAATTTTTTCAGATAACAACTAGAAAGAACCTGTCTTTGAAAACACTTTTCTATGTGTGGATTTATCTCACAGCGTTAAACCTTTCTTTCAGTTCAGAAGGTTTGAAACACCTTTTTTGTAAAAACTGTCAATAAACATTTGGAGACCACTGAGGCCTAACTGGTAAAACAAAATATCCCCAGATAAAAAACTAGAAAGAAGTCATTTGTGAAACTGCTTTGTGATGTGTGGATTCATCTCACAAAGGTTAAGCATTCTTTTGATTCAGCAGGTTGGAATCACTTTTTGTAGTAATTCTGAGGGGAACCAACTGAGACTTATAGTGAAAACCCAAATATCAGCTGGGCGTGGTGGCTCACACCTGTAATCCTAGCACTTTGGGAGGCTGAGGTGGGCGGATCAGGAGGTCAGGAGGTCAAGACCATCCTGGCTAACATGGTGAAACCCCATCTCTACTAAAAACACAAAAAATTAGCCGGGCAGGGTGGTGGACTCCTGTAGTCCCAGCTACTCTAGAGGCTGTGGCAGGAGAATGGTGTGAACCCGGGAGGTGGAGTTTGCAGTGAGCCAAGATTAAAAAAAAAAAAAAAGAATATCATACGATAAAAATTGGAAAAAACCTACCTGTGAAACTGCTTTATGATGTGTGGATTCATCTCACAGTTAAACCATTCTTTTAATTCAGCAGGTTGGAAACACTCTTTTTGTAGAATCTGTGAAGGGACATTTGTGATGATATTCTGGCCTACAGTGAAAAATCGAATATCTGCAGATAAAAACTGGAAAGAAATGATCTGTGAAACCACTTTATGATGTGTGGATTCATCTCACAGAATTAAAACTTTCTATTGATTAAGAAGGTTGGAAACACTTCTTTTTGTAGGATCTGCAAATGGATGTATGGGAGCCCATTGAGGCCTATAGTGAAAAACCGATTATATTGCAATAAAAACTAGAAATAAGTTATATGAGAAGCTGCTTTGCTACATGTCGATTCATCTCACAGATTTGAGAATTATTTTGATTCAGCAGGTTGGAAACATTCCTTTTGTAAAGACTGCAAGGGTCATTTTTTGAGCCCATTAAGGCCTATAGTGAAAAAGCAAATCTTTCCCAATTAAACTAGAAAAAAGCTGTCAGTGAAACTGCTTTGTGATGTGTGGATTTATCTCAGAGAGTTAAAACTTTTTTTGCTTCATCAGGTGGGAAACACTCTTTTTTTAGAATCAGCAAAGGGTCGTTTCGGAGTCCAAAGAGGCCTATGGTGAGAAACCGAATATCCCCAGAGAAAAACTAGAAAGAAGCTATCTGTGAAACCACTTTGCAATGTGTGCATTCAATGTATAGAGTTAAAACTTTCTCTTGATTCAGCAGGATGGAAACATTCTTTTTGTACAAACCGAGAAAGGATGTTTGGGAGTTCATCGAGGCCTATAGTGAAAAACAAAACATCCCCCAATAAAACGTAGTAAAAAGCTGTCTGTGAAATCCCTTTGCAATGTGTGGTTTCATCTCATTGAGTTAAACCTTACTTTTGATTCAGCATGTTGGAAAAACACTTTTTGTAGAAACACATAAGGAACATTTGGGAGCTCATTCAGGTCTATAGTGAAAAAACAAATATACCCTGATAAAAACAAGATAGAAGCTCTCCGTGAAACCACTTTGCATTGTGTGGATTCTACCCAAAGTGTTAAACCGGCTTTTTGATTCAGTAGGTTAGAAACACTTTCTTTGTGGAAACTACAAAGTGATATTTGGAAACCCATTGAGGCCAATAGTGAAAAACTAATTATCTCCATGTAAAAACTAGTAAGAAGCTATGTGTGAAACTGCTTTGCAAGGTGTGGATTCATCTCACAGTGTTAAACATTTCTTTGGATGCAGCAGGTTCAAAACACTCTTTTTGTGGAATCTGCGAAGGGACATTTCGAAGTCCATTGAGGTCTATACTGAATAACAGAATATCTCCAGATAAAAACTAGAAAGAAGCTATTTGTGAAACGACTTTGCACATGTAGATTCAACTCACAAAGTTAAACCTTTATTTTGATTCAGCAGTTGGAAATTCTACTTTTGTAGAAACTGCGAAGTAACATTTGGAAGCGTATTAAGGCCTGTAGTGAAAAACTGAATATCCCACTATAAAGACTAGAAAGAAGCTATATGTGAAACTGCTTTATGATGTGTGGATTCATCTCAGAAGAATCAAACCTTTCTTTTGATTCAGTGGTTGCAAGCACTCTTCGTTTTTTAGAAACTGCAAAGGTATATTTTGGAGCCCAATGAGTACAATAGTGAAAAAAAAGGAATATCCCTGATAAAAACTAGAAAGAAGAGGGGGCGCCCAAGTTGGCCAAATAGGAACAGCTCCAGCCTCCAGCGCCCAGCATGAGCAACACAGAAGACAGATGATTTCTGCATTTTCAACTGAGGTACTGGGTTCATCCCACAGGGGAGTGTCAGACAATCAGTACTGGTCAGCAGGTGCAGACTGACCAGTGAGAGCTGAAGTAGAGCGAGGTATTGCCTCACCTGGGAAGCACAAGGGGGAAGGGAATTCCTTTTCCTAGTGAAGGGAATCTGAGACACACAACAACTGGTAAATCGGGTAACTCCCATCCTAATACTGCGCTTTAGCAAGAGTCTTAGCAAACGGCACACCAGGAGATTATATCCCACACCTGGCCCAGAGGATCCCATGCCCACAGAGCCTCCCTCCTTGCTAGCACAGCAGTCTGAGATCTAATTGCAAGGTGGCAGCGAGGGTGGGGGAGGGGGGCCACCATTGCTGAGGCTTAAGTAGGTAAACAAAGTCCCTGGAAAGTGCAAATTGGGTGGAGCCCACCACAGCTCAAGGAGGCCAGGCTGCCTCTGTAGACTCCACCTCAGGGGACAGGGCATAGCTAAACAAAAAGCAGCAGAAATCTCTGCAGATGTAAATGTCCCTGTCTGACAGCTTTGAAAAGAGCAGTGGTCCTCCCAGAATGGAGATTGAGATCTGAGAATGGACAGACTGCCTGCTCGCGTGGGTCCCTGACCCCTGAGTAGCCTAACTTGGAGACATAACCCACCAGGTGCAGACCAACACTTCACAGCTCACATGGCTGCGTAACCTCTGAAACGAAGAATCTAGAGCAAGAATCAGACAGCAACTAGTGCTGTTCAGCAGTATTGTATCTTCTGCAGCCTCTGCTGCTGATACCCAGGCAAACAGGGTCTGGAGTGGACATCAAGAAAACTCCAACAGACCTGCAGCTGAGGGTCCTGACTGTTAGAAGGAAAACTAACAAACAGAAAGGACACCCACACCAAAATTCCATCAGTACATCACCATCATCAAAGACCAAAGGCGGATAAAACCAAAAAGATGGGGAAAAAGCAGTGCAGAAAAGCTGGAAATACAAAAAATCAGAGCACATCTCCCCCTCCAAAGGAACAGAGCTCAACACCAGCAACAGAACAATGCTGGATGGAGAATGACTTTGACAAGTTGAGAGAAGATTTCAGTCGATCAAACTTCTCAGGGCTAAAAGAGGAACTACGTCCCCAGCGCAAAGAAACTAAACACCTTGAAAAAAGAATGAATGAATGGATAATGAGAATAATCAACGCAGAGAAGACCTTAAAAGAACTGATAGAGATGAAAACCATAACATGAGAACTACATGACAAAGGCACAAGCTTCAGTAACCGACTCGATCAACTAGAAGAAAGAGTATCAGTGATGGAAGATCAAAGGAATGAAATGAAGTGAGAAGAGAAGTGTAGAGAAAAAAGAGTAAAAAGAAATGAACAAAGCCTCCAAGAAATACAGGATTATGTGAAAAGACAAAATCTCTGTCTGATTGGTGTGCCTGAAAGTGAAGGGGAAAATGGAACCAAATTGGAAAACACTCTGCAGGATATCATCCAGAACTTCCCCAACCTAGTAAGGCAGGCCAACATTCAAATTCTGGAAATACAGAGAACACCACATAGATATTCCTCGAGAAGAGCAACTCCAAGACACATAATTGTCAGATTCACCAAAGTTGAAATGAAGGAAAAAATGATAAGGTCAGCCAGAGAGAAAGGTCGGGTTACCCACAAAGGGAAGTCCATCAGACTAACAGCAGATCTCTCTGCAAATATTCTCCAAGCCAGAAGAGAGTGGGGGCCAATAGTCAACATTCTTAAAGAAAAGAATTTTCAACCCAGAATTTCATATCCAGCCAAACTAAGTTTCATAAGTGAAGGAGAAATAAAATCCTTTACAGACAAGCAAATGGTTAGAGATTTTGTTACCACCAGGCCTGCCCTACAAGAGATCCTGAAGGAAGAGCGAAAAATGGAAAGGAACAACCGGTACCAGCCATTGCAAAAACATGCCAAAATGTAAAGACCATCGATGCTAGGAAGAAACTGCATCAACTAACAAGCAAAATAACCAGCTGATATCATAATGACAGGATCAAGGTCACACATAACAATAATAACCTTAAATGTAAATGGACTAAATGGTCCAATTAAAAGACACAGACTGGCAAATTGGATACAGAGTCAAGATCATCAGCTTGCTGTATTCAGGAGACCCATTCCACATGCAGAGACACACATAGGCTCGAAATAAAGGGATAGAGGAAGACTTACCAAGCAAATGGAAAACAAACAAACAAACAAAAAGCAGGGCTTGCAGTCCTAGTCTCTGATAAAACAGACTTTCAATCATCAAAGACCAAAAGAGACAAAGAAGGCTATTACATAATGGTAAAGGGATCAATTCATCAGGAAGAGCTAACTATCCTAAATGTATATGCACCCAATACAGGAGCACCCAGATTCATAAAGCAAGTCCTTAGAGACTTACAAAGAGACTTAGACTCCCATACAATAATAATGGGAGACTTTAACACCCCACTGTCAACATTAGACAGATCAACGAGACAGAAAGTTAACAAGGATATCCAGGAATTGAACTCAACTCTGCACCAAGTGGAACTAATAGACATCTACAGACCTCTCCACCCCAAATCAACAGAATATACATTCTTCTCAGCACCACATCGCACTTATTCCAAAATTGACCACATAGTTGGAAGTAAAGTACTCCTCAGCAAATGTGAAAGAAGAGAAATTATAAGAAACTGTCTCTGAGACCACAGTACAATCAAACTAGAACTCAGGACTAAGAAATTCAATCAAAACCGCTCAACTACATGGAAACTGAACAACCTGCTCCTGAGTGACTACTGGGTACATAACAAAATGAAGTCAGAAATAAAGATGTTTTTTGAACCGAATGAGAACAAAGATACAACATGCCAGAATCTCTGGGAAACATCTAAAGCAGCATGTAGAGGGAATTGTATAGCACTAATGTCCACAAGAGAAAGCAGGAAAGATCTAAAATTGACACCCTAGCATCACAATTAAAAGAACGAGAGAAGTAAGAGCAAACACATTCAAAAGCTACCAGAAGGCAAGAAATAGCTAAAATCAGAGCAGAACTGAAGGAGATAGAGACACAAAACTCTCCAAAAAATCAATGAATCCAGTAGCTGTTTTTTTTGAAAGCATCAACAAAATTGATAGACCACTAGGAAGACTAATAAAGATGAAAAGAGAGAATTAAATAGATGCAATAAAAAATGATAAAGGGGTTATCACCACTGACCCCACAGAAATACAAACTATCATCAGAAAATACTATAAACACCTCTACGAAATAAACTAGAAAACCTAGAAGAAATGGATAATTTCCTGGACACTTACACTCTCCCAAGACTAAACCAGGAAGAAGCTGAATTCCTGAATAGACCAATAGCAGGCTCTGAAATTGAGGCAATAATTAATAGCCTACCAACAAAAAAAGTCCAGGACCAGACGGATTCACACCTGAATTCTACCAGAGGTACAAGGAGGAGCTGGTACCATTCCTTCTGAAACTATTCCAATCAATAGAAAGAGAGGGAATCCTCCCTAACTCATTTTATGAGGCCAACATCATCCTGATACCAAAGCCTGGCAGAGACACAACAAAAAAAGAGAATTTTAGACCAATATCCCTGATGAACATCGATGCAAAAATCCTTAATAAAATACTGGCAAACCGAATCCAGCAGCACATGAAAAAGCTTATCCACCATGATCAAGTGGGCTTCATCCCTCGGATGCAAGACTGGTTGAACATACGCAAATCAGTAAACGTAATCCGACTTATAAACAGAACCAAAGACAGAAACCACAAGGTTATCTCAATAGATGCAGAAAAGGCCTCTGACAATATTCAACAGCACTTCGTGCTAAAAACTCTCAATGAATTCGGTATTGATAGAATGTATCTCAAAATAATAAGAGCTATTTATGACAAACCCACAGCCAATATCATACTGAATGGGCAAAAACTGGAAAAATTCCCTTTGAGAACTGGCAGTAGACAGGGATGACCTTTCTCACCACTCCTATTCAACATAGTGTTGGAAGTTCTGTCTAGGGCAATCAGGCAAGAGAAAGAAATAGAAGGTATTCAGTTAGGAAAAGAAGAAGTCAAATTATCCCTGTTTGCAGATGAAATGATGGTATATTTTGAAAACTCCATTGTCTCAGCCCCAAATCTCCTTAAGCTGATAAGCAACTTCAGCAAAATCTCACGACACAAAATTAATGTGTAAAAAATCACAAGCATTCTTATACACCAGTAACAGACAAACAGGGAGTCAAATCATGAATGAAGTCCCATTCACAATTGCTTCAAAGAGAATAAAATACCTAGGAATCCAACTTATTAGGGATGTAAAGGACATCTTTAAGAACTGCAAACCACTGCTCAGTGAAATAAAAGAGGACACAAACAAATGGAAGAACATACCATGCTCATGGATAGGAAGAATCAATATCGTGAAAATGGCCATAATTCCCAAGATAATTTGTAGATTCAATGCCATCCCCATCAAGCTACCAATGAGTTTCTTCACAGAATTGGAAAAAACTGCTTTAAAGTTCATATGGAGCCAAAAAAGAGCCCACATTGCCAAGACAATCCTAAGCCAAAAGAACAAAGCTGAAGGCATCACGCTACCTGACATCAAACTATACTACAAGGCTACAGTAACCAAAACAGCATGGTACTGGTACCAGAACAGAGATATAGACCAATGGAACAGAACATAGCCCTCAGAAATAATACCACACATCTACAGCCATCTGGTCTTTGACAAACCTGAAAAAACAAGAAATGGGGAAAGGATTCCCTATTTAATAAATGGTGCTGAGAAAATTGGCTCTCCATAAGAAGAAAGCCGAAACTGGATCCTTTTCTTACTCCTTATATGAAAATTAATTCAAGATGGATTAGAGACTTAAATGTTAGACCTAAAACCATAAAAACCTTAGAAGAAAACTTAGGTAATACCATTCAACACATAAGTACGGGCAAGGCCTTCATGTCTAAAACAACGAAAGCAATGGCAGCAAAAGCCAAAATTGACAAATGGGATCTCATTAAACTAAAGAGCTTCTGCACAGCAAAAGAAACTACCCTCAGAGTGAACAGGAAACCCACAGAATGGGAGAAAATTTTTGGAATCTACTCATCTGACAAAGGGCTAATAACCAGAACCTACAATAAAAGCAAACAAATTTACAAGAAAAAAACAAACAACCCCATCAAAAAGTGGGCAAAGGATATGAACAGACATTTCTCAAAAGAAGACATTCATACAGCCAACAGACACATGAAAAAATGCTCATCATCACTGGCCATCAGAGAAATGCAAATCAAAACCACAATGAGATACCATCTCACACCAGTTAGAATGGCGATCATTAAAAAGTCAGGAAACAACAGGTGCTGGAGAGGATGTGGAGAAATAGGAACACTTTTACACTGTTGGTGGGATTGTAAACTAGTTCAATCATTGTGGAAAACAATGTGACGATTCCTCAACGATCTAGAACTAGAAATGCTGTTTGACACAGCCATCCCATGACTGCAGATATACCCAAAGGATTGTAAATCATGCTGCTATAAAGACACATGCACACGTATGTTTATTGTGGCACTATTCACAATAGCAAAGACTTGGAATCAACCCAAATGTCCATCAGTGACAGACTGGATTAAGAAAATGTGGCACATATACACCATGGAATACTATGCAGCCATCAAAATGGATGAGTTTGTGTCCTTTGTAGGGACATGGATGCAGCTGGAAACCTTATTCTCAGCAAACTATCTCAAGAACAGAAAACCAAACACCGCATGTTCTCACTCATAGGTGGGAATTGAACAATGAGATCACTTGGACACAGGAAGGGGAACATCACACACCAGGGCCTATTGTGGGGAGGGGGGAAGGGGGATGTATAGCATTAGGAGGTATACCTAATGTAATTGACGAGTTAATGGGTGCAGCACACCAACATGGCACATGTCTGCATATGTATCAAACCTGCACTTTGTGCACATGTACCCTAGAACTTAAATAATAATAATAATAATAATAATTATTATTATTATTATAAAGAAAATCAGGCTTCAATAAAGATTTTTAAGCAGCATACATTAAAAAACAAGCAAAGAAACAAACAAAAATCTAGAAAGAGGCTCTCTGTGAAACTGCTTTGTTTTGTGTGGATTTATAGCAGAGAGTTAAACTTTTCTTTTGATTCAGAAACCTTGAAACACTGTTTTTATAGAATCCGTGAAGGAGCATTTGGGATGTGCATGGAGCCTATAGTAAAAAAAAAACAAACAACAAATATTGCTCGATAAAAACTAGAAAGAAGCTATCTGTGAAACCACATTGTGATGCACAGATTCAGTTCAAATAGTTAAACCTTTTATTTGATTCAGCAGGTTTGATGCACTCTTTTTGTAGAATCTGCAAAGGGACTTTTGGGAGCCCATTGGGGCCTATACTGAAAAACTGAATATCCCCAGATAAAAACTGAACATGATGTATATTCGATGCAGCTTTGTGATGCATGGATTCATTGCAAAGACTTAAATTTTTCTTTTTATTCTGTAGATTGGAAACCTTCTTTTTGTAGTATCTGCAAAGGGATATTCTGGAGCCCATTGAGGCCTATGGTGAAACACCAGATATCTCCAGAGAAAAACCTCCAAAGGAACTATCTGTGAAGCCCTTTTGTGGTGTGTTGTTACATATCACAGAGTTAAACTTTCTTTGATTCAGAAGGTTAAAAACCCTCTTTTTGTATAAACTGCAAAGGGATATTTGAGCACCCATTGAAGCCTATCGTGAACAACTGAACATCCTGTGATAAAAACTAGAAAGAAGCTATCTGTAGAACTGCTTTGTGATTTGTGGATTCATCTCACAGAGTTAAACATTTCTTTTGATTCTTCAGGTTGCAAACATTCCTTTCGGAGAATCTTCAAAGACATTTGGAAGCTCCTTGTGGCCTACAGTGAAAAACAGAATATCCTCATATAAAAACTAGAAAGAAGCTATCTGTGAAACCACTTTATGATGTGTGGATTCATCTCACAGAGTTAAACATTTCTTTTCACTCAGCAGGTTGGAAACACTCTTTTTGTAGAATTTGCAAAGGGACATTAAGGAGCTCATTGAGGCATATGGGGAAAAACTGAATATCCTGAGATAAAAACTAGAAAGAACCTATCTGTAAAACTGCTTTTTGATGTGAAGATTCATCTCATAGAATTAAACCTTTCTTTTGATTCAGCAAGTTTGAAACACTCTGTTTTAGAAAGTGCATAGGGACATTAGGGAATCCATTGGGGACTACAGTGAAAAACCAAATATGCCCAGATAAAAACCAGAAAGAAGCTATTTGTGAAACTGCCGTGCAAAATGGGTTGGAAACACTCTTTTAATAGAAATTGTGAATGGACATTTGTAAACCCATAGAGGCCTACAGAGAAAAACCAAATATCTCCCAATAAAAACTAGAAAGAAGCTATCTGTGAAATTGCTTTGTGATCTGTGATTTATCTCAGAGAGTTTTTTTTTTTCATTCATCAGGTTGGAAACAGTTTTTGTAGAATCTGCAATGGGACATTTGGTAGCCCATTGAGGCCCATAGTAAAAAAAAATGAATATTGGCTGGGGATGATGGCTCTCACCTGTAATCCCAGCAGTTTGGGAGGCTGAGGTGGGTAGATTACGAAGTCAGGAGATTGAGACCATCCTGGCTAACATGGTGAAACCCCGTCTCTACTAAAAAATACAAAAACATTAGCCAGGGCTAGAGGCGAGCCCCCGTAGACCGAGCTACTCAGGAGGCTGAGAGAGGAGAATGGTGTGAACCCGGGAGGGAGAGCTTGCAGTAAACCCAGATGGCACCACTGCACTCCAGCCTAGGTGACAGAGCGAGACTCTGAAAAAAAGAAAAAAGAAAAACAACAACGAAAATCCACGGATAAAAACATGAAAGAATCTATCTGTAAAACCACTTCATGATGTACAGATTTATCTCACAGAGTGAAGCCTTTCTTTTGATTCAGCAGATTGGAAACACTCTTTATGTAGAATCTGTGAAGCAACATTTGGGAGATCATTGATACCTATAGGGAAAAATGGAATATCCCCAGGTAAAAACTGGAAAGATAATATCTGTGAAACCCCTATAGGATGCATGAATTCATCTCACAGAGTTAAACCTTTTTTTGATTCAGTAGGAAGGAAACACTCTTTTTTTAAAAAATATTAATTTATTATTATTATACTTTAAGTTGTAGGGTACATGTGCATAATGTGCAGGTTTGTTACATATGTATACTTGTGCCATGTTGGTGTGCTGCACCCATCAACTCATCATTTACATCAGGTATAACTCCCAATGCAATCCCTCCCCCCTCCCCCCTCCCCATAATAGGCGCCGGTGTGTGATGGTCCCCTTCCTGAGTCCAAGTGATCTTATTGTTCAGTTCCCACCTATGAGTGAGAACATGCGGTGTTTGGTTTTCTGTTCTTGTGATAGTTTGCTAAGAATGACGGTTTCCAGCTGCATCCATGTCCCTACAAAGGACACAAACTCATCCTTTTTGATGGCTGCATAGTATTCCATGGTGTATATGTGCCACATTTTCTTAATCCAATCTGTCACTGATGGACATTTGGGTTGATTCCAAGTCTTTGCTATAGTGAATAGTGCTGCAATAAACATACGTGTGCATGTGTCTTTATAGCAGCATAATTTAGAATCCTTTGGGTATATCTGCAGTAATGGGATGGCTGGGTCATATGGTACATCTAGTTCTAGATCCTGGAGGAATCGCCATACTGTTTTCCATAATGGTTGAACTAGTTTACAATCCCACCAACAGTGTAAAAGTGTTCCTATTTCTCCACATCCTCTCCAGCACCTGTTGTTTCCTGACTTTTTAATGATCGCCATTCTAACTGGTGTGAGATGGTATCTCATTGTGGTTTTGATTTGCATTTCTCTGATGGCCAGTGATGATGAGCATTTTTTCTCGTGTCTGTTGGCTGTATGAATGTCTTCTTTTGAGAAATGTCTGTTCATATCCTTTGCCCACTTTTTGATGGGGTTGTTTGTTTTTATCTTGTAAATTTGTTTGAGTTCTTTGTAGGTTCTGGATATTAGCCCTTTGTCAGATGAGTAGATTGCAAAAATTTTCTCCCATTCTGTAGGTTGCCTGTTCACTCTGATGGTAGTTTCTTTTGCTGTGTAGAAGCTCTTTAGTTTAATGAGATCCCATTTGTTAATTTTGGCTTTTGCTGCCGTTGCTTTTGGTGTTTTAGACATGAAGTCTTTGCCCATGCCTATGTCCTGAATGGTACTACCAAGGTTTTCCTCTAGGATTTTTATGGTATTAGGTCTAACATTTAAGTCTCTAATCCATCTTGAACTAATTTTCGTATAAGGAGTAAGGAAAGGATCCAGTTTCAGCTTTCTACTTATGGCTAGCCAATTTTCCCAGCACCATTTATTAAATAGGGAATCCTTTCCCCATTTCTTGTTTCTCTCAGGTTTGTCAAAGATTAGATGGCTGTAGATGTGTGGTATTATTTCTGAGGGCTCTGTTCTGTTCCATTGGTCTATATCTCTGTTTTGGTACCAGTACCATGCTGTTTTGGTTACTGTAGCCTTGTAGTATAGTTTGAAGTCAGGTAGCGTGATGCCTCCAGCTTTGTCCTTTTGACTTAGGATTGTCTTGGAGATGCGGGCTCTTTTTTGGCTCCATATGAACTTTAAAGCAGTTTTTTCCAATTCTGTGAAGAAAGTCATTGGTAGCTTGATGGGGATGGCATTCAATCTATAAATTACCTTGGGCAGTATGGCCATTTTCACGATATTGATTCTTCCTATCCATGAGCATGGTATGTTCTTCCATTTGTTTGTGTCCTCTTTTATTTCACTGAGCAGTGGTTTGTAGTTCTCCTTGAAGAGGTCCTTTACATCCCTTGTAAGTTGGATTCCTAGGTATTTTATTCTCTTTGACGCAATTGTGAATGGAAGTTCATTCCTGATTTGGCTCTCTGTTTGTCTGTTACTGGTGTATAAGAATGCTTGTGATTTTTGCACATTAATTTTGTATCCTGAGACTTTGCTGAAGTTGCTTATCAGCTTAAGGAGATTTTGGGCTGAGACAATGGGGTTTTCTAAATATACAATCATGTCATCTGCAAACAGGGACAGTTTGACTTCTTCTTTTCCTAACTGAATACCCTTGATTTCTTTCTCTTGCCTAATTGCCCTAGCCAGAACTTCCAACACTATGTTGAATAGGAGTGGTGAGAGAGGACATCCCTGTCTTGTGCCAGTTTTCAAAGGGAATTTTTCCAGTTTTTGCCCATTCAGTATGATATTGGCTGTGGGTTTGTCATAAATAGCTCTTATTATTTTGACGTACGTTCCATCTATACCGAATTTATTGAGCGTTTTTAGCGTGAAGGGCTGTTGAATTTTGTCAAAAGCCTTTTCTGCATCTATTGAGATAATCATGTGGTTCTTGTCTTTGGTTCTGTTTATATGCTGGATTATGTTTATTGATTTGCGAATGTTGAACCAGCCTTGCATCCCAGGGATGAAGCCCACTTGATCATGGTGGATAAGCTTTTTGATGTGCTGCTGAATCCGGTTTGCCAGTATTTTATTGAGGATTTTTGCATCGATGTTCATCAGGGATATTGGTCTAAAATTCTCTTTTTTTGTTGTGTCTCTGCCAGGCTTTGGTATCAGGAGGATGTTGGCCTCATAAAATGAGTTAGGGAGGATTCTCTCTTTTTCTATTGATTGGAATAGTTTCAGAAGGAATGGTACCAACTCCTCCTTGTACCTATGGTAGAATTCAGCTGTGAATCCATCTGGTCCTGGACTTTTTTTGGTTGGTAGGCTATTAATTATTGCCTCAATTTCAGAGCCTGCTATTGGTCTATTCAGGGATTCAACTTCTTCCTGGTTTAGTCTTGGAAGAGTGTAAGTGTCCAGGAAATTATCCATTTCTTCTAGATTTTCCAGTTTATTTGCGTAGAGGTGTTTATAGTATTCTCTGATGGTATTTTGTATTTCTGTGGGGTTGGTGGTGATATCCCCTTTATCATTTTTAATTGCGTCTATTTGATTCTTCTCTCTTTTCTTCTTTATTAGTCTTGCTAGTGGTCTGTCAATTTTGTTGATCTTTTCAAAAAACCAACTCCTGGATTCATTGATTTTTTGGAGAGTTTTTTGTGTCTCTATCTCCTTCAGTTCTGCTCTGATCTTAGTTATTCCTAGCCTTCTGCTAGCTTTCGAATGTGTTTGCTCTTGCTTCTCTAGTTCTTTTAATTGTGATGTTAGAGTGTCAATTTTTGATCTTTCCTGCTTTCTCTTGTGGGCATTTAGTGCTATAAATTTCCCTCTACACACTGCTTTAAATGTGTCCCAGAGATTCTGGTATGTTGTATCTTTGTTCTCATTGGTTTCTAAGAACATCTTTGTTTCTGCCTTCATTTCCTTATGTACCCAGTAGTCATTCAGGAGCAGGTTGTTCAGTTTCCATGTAGTTGAGTGGTTTTGATTGAGTTTCTTAGTCTTGAGTTCTAGTTTGATTGCACTGTGGTCTGAGAGACAGTTTGTTATAATTTCTGTTCTTGTACATTTGCTGAGGAGTGCTTTACTTCCAATTACGTGGTCGATTTTGGAGTAAGTAGGATGTGGTGCTGAGAAGAATGTATATTCTGTTGATTTGGGGTGGAGAGTTCTATAGATGTCTATTATGTCTGCTTGCTGCAGAGATGAGTTCAATTCCTGGATATCCTTGTTAACTTTCTGTCTCATTGATCTGTCTAATGTTGACAGTGGAGTGTTGAAGTCTCCCATTACTATTGTATGGGAGTCTAAGTCTCTTTGTAAGTCTCTAAGGACTTGCTTGATGAATCTGGGTGCTCCTGTATTGGGTGCATATATATTTAGGATAGTTAGCTCTTCCTGTTGAATTGATCCTTTTACCATTATGTAATGGCCTTCTTTGTCTCTTTTGATCTTTGATGGTTTAAAGTCTGTTTTATCAGAGACTAGTATTGCAACCCCCGCTTTTTTTTTTGTTCTCCATTTGCTTGGTAAATCTTCTTCCATCCCTTTATTTTGAGCCTATGTATGTCTCTGCGTGTGAGATGGGTCTCCTGAATACAGCAGACTGATGGGTCTTGACTCTTTATCCAGTTTGCCAGTCTGTGTCTTTTAATTGGAGCATATAGTCCATTTACATTTAAGGTTAATATTGTTATGTGTGAACTTTATCCTGCCATTATGATATTAACTGGTTATTTTGCTCGTTAGTTGATGCAGTTTCTTCCTAGCATCGATGGTCTTTACATTTTGGCATGTTTTTTCAATGGCTGGTACCGGTTGTTCCTTTCCATGTTTAGTGCTTCCTTCAGGGTCTCTTGTAAGGCAGGCCTAGTGGTGACAAAATCTCTAAGCATTTGCTTATCTGTAAAGGATTTTATTTCTCCTTCACTTATGAAACTTAGTTTGGCTGGATATGAAATTCTGGGTTTAAAATTCTTTTCTTTAAGAATGTTGAATATTGGACCCCACTCTCTTCTGGCTTGGAGAGTTTCTGCCGAGAGATCTGCTGTTAGTCTGATGGGCTTCCCTTTGTGGGTAACCCGACCTTTCTCTCTGGCTGCCCTTAAGATTTTTTCCTTCATTTCAACTTTGGTGAATCTGGTAATTATGTGTCTTGGAGTTACTCTTCTCGAGGAGTATCTTTGTGGCATTCTCTGTATTTCCCGAATTTGAATGTTGGCCTGCCCTACTAGGTTGGGGAAGTTCTCCTGGATGATATCCTGAAGAGTGCTTTCCACCTTGGTTCCATTTTCCCCCTCACTTTCAGGCACCCCAATCAGACGTAGATTTGGTCTTTTTACGTAATCCCATACTTCTCGCAGGCTTTGTTCATTTCTTTTTCTTCTTTTTTCTTTTGGTTTCTCTTCTCGCTTCATTTCATTCATTTGATCCTCAATCGCTGACACTCTTTCTTCCAGTTGATCGAGTCGGTTACTGAAGCTTGTGCATTTGTCACGTATTTCTCGTGTCATGGTTTTCATCTCTTTCATTTCGTTTATGACCTTCTCTGTATTAATTACTCTAGCCATCAATTCTTCCACTTTTTTTCAAGATTTTTAGTTTCTTTGCTCTGGGTACGTAATTCCTCCTTTAGCTCTGAGAAATTTGATGGACTGAAGCCTTCTTCTCTCATCTCGTCAAAGTCATTCTCCATCCAGCTTTGATCCATTGCTGGCGATGAGCTGCGCTCCTTTGCCGGGGGAGATGCGCTCTTATTTTTGAATTTCCAGCTTTTCTGCCCTGCTTTTTCCCCATCTTTGTGGTTTTATCTGCCTCTGGTCTTTGATGATGTTGATGTACTGATGGGGTTTTGGTGTAGGTGTCCTTCCTGTTTGATAGTTTTCCTTCTAACAGTCAGGACCCTCAGCTGTAGGTCTGTTGGAGATTGCTTGAGGTCCACTCCAGACCCTGTTTGCCTGGGTATCAGCAACAGAGGCTGCAGAAGATAGAATATTTCTGAACAGCGAGTGTACCTGTCTGATTCTTGCTTTGGAAGCTTCCTCTCAGGGGTGTACTCCACCCTGTGAGGTTTGGGGTGTCAGACTGCCCCTAGTGGGGGATGTTTCCCAGTTAGGCTACTCAGGGGTCAGGGACCCACTTGAGCAGGGAGTCTGTCCCTTCTCAGATCTCAACCTCCGTGTTAGGAGATCCACTGCTCTCTTCAAAGCTGTCAGACAGAGCCGTTTGCGTCTGCAGAGGTTTCGGCTGTGTTTGTTATTGCCCTGTCCCCAGAGGTGGAGTCTACAGAGTCAGGCAGGTTTCCTTGAGCTGCTGTGAGCTCCACCCAGTTCGAGCTTCCCAGCAGCTTTGTTTACCTACTTAAGCCTCAGCAATGGCGGGCGCCCCTCCCCCAGCCTCGCTGCTGCCTTGCCGGTAGATCACAGACTGCTGTGCTAGCAATGAGGGAGGCTCCGTGGGTGTGGGACCCTCCCGGCCAGGTGTGGGATATGATCTCCTGGTGTGCCTGTTTGCTTAAAGCGCAGTATTGGGGTGGGAGTTACCCGATTTTCCAGGTGTTGTGTGTCTCAGTTCCCCTGGCTAGGAAAAGGGATTCCCTTCCCCCTTGCACTTCCCAGGTGAGGCAATGCCTCGCCCTGCTTCAGCTCTCGCTGGTCGGGCTGCAGCAGCTGACCAGCACCGATCGTCCGGCACTCCCCAGTGAGATGAACCCAGTACCTCAGTTGAAAATGCAGAAATCACCGGTCTTCTGTGTCGCTCGTGCTGGGATTTGGAGACTGGAGCTGTTCCTATTCGGCCATCTTGCTCCGCCCCCTGGAAACACTCTTTCTGGAGAGGCTGTGAAAAGACATCTGGAAGTGCTTTGAGACCTATAGTGAAAAATTGAATAACCCATGATAAAGACTAGAATGAAGCCATCTGTGAAACGGCTTTGTGATGTGTGGATTCATCTCAGAGAGGTAAAACTTTCTTTTTATTCAACAGGTTTGAAACACACTTTTTGTAAAACTGAAGGGAGATTTCGGAGACCATTGAGGCCTATCGTGAAAAACCGCATATCCGGGATAAAAACTAAAAAGAAGCTATCTCTGAAACTGCCTTGTGATGTGTGGATTCATCTCAGAGAAGTAAGCCTTTCTTTTGACTCAGCAGATGGAAACCCTCTTTTCATAGAGACTGTGAAAAAACATCTGTAAGCCCTTTAAGACCTATAGTGAAAAATTGAATAACTTGTGATAAACACTAGAAAGAAGCTATCTCTGAAACTGCTTTGTGATGTGTGGACTCATTTCAGAGAAATGAACTTTTCTTTTGATTCAGCAAGTCAGAAACCTTCTTTATGTAGAGTCTGTCAAGGGACTTTTAAGAGCCCATTGTGGCCTTTAGTGTAAAACTGAATATCACCTGACAAAAACTAGAAAATAGCTATCAGTGAAAACACTTTGTGATGTGTAGATTCATCCTAAATAATTAAAACTTTCTTTTCATTCAGCAGTTAGGAAACACTCCTTTTGTAGAAACTGCTAAGGGACATTTGGGAGGCCATTGAGGCCTATAGTGAAAAATCGAATATCCCTAGATAAAAACTGAAATGTAGCTATCTGTGAAACTGCTTTGCAATGTGTAGGTTCATCTCACAGTGTTAAATCTTTCTTTCAATTCAGCATATTGAAAACACTCTTTTTGTAGAATCTGTGACGGGACATTTGGGAGCCAATTGAAGCTTATAGTGAAAAACTGAATATCCCTGATGAAATCTAGAAAGAAGCTATGTGTGAAACTGTGATGTGTGGATTTATCTCACAGTGCTAAACTCTTCTATTGTTTCAGCATGTCAGAAACACCCTTTTTGAAGAAATTGCAAAGGGACATTTGGGAGTGCCTTGAGGCCAATAATGAAAAACCAAAAATTTCCATATAAAAACTAGTAAGGAACTAGCTGTGAAAACGATTTGTAATGCGTAGATTCATCTTACAGGGTTAAAAATTTCTTTTGATTCAGCAGGTTGGAAGCATTTATTTTGTAGAAACTGCAAAAGGAGAGTTGGGAGTCCATTCAGGCCTAAAGTGAAAAACCGAATATCCTCAGACAAAAATAAGAAAGAAGCTGTCTGTGAAACCACTTTGTGATGTGCAGATTCATCTCAAATAGTTAAACCTTTCTTTTGATTCAGCAGGTTTGAAACACTCTTTTTGTAGAATGTGAGAAGGGACATTTGGGAGCCCCAAGGAGGTGTATAGTGAAAAACGAGTATCCTCAGAAAAAACTGGACAAAATGTATATGAGAAACAGTTTTGCGATGTGTGGATTCACCTTACAGCGTTAAACCTTTCTTTTGATTCAGCAGGTTGGAAACACTCTTTTTGTAGTATCTGCGAAGGAACATTCAGGAATTCATTGAGGCCCATAGTGAAAAACCAAATATACACAGATAAAAACTAGAAAGGAACTATCTGTGAAATCCTTTTTTGATGTGTTGTTACATCCCACAGAGTTAAAACTGTCTTTGATCCAACGGGCTGAAAACACCCTTTTGGTAGAAATGACAAAAAGACATTTGAGAGCTTATTGAGGCTTATAGTGAAAAAGAGAATGCCCCATGATAAAAACTAGAATGAAGCCATCTGTGAAACTGCTTAACAAACTGAAAATCCACAGACAAAAACTTAAAAGAAGCTATCTGTGAAATCACTCTTAATTGTGTGTTATTCTCACAGAATTAAACCTTTCTTATGATTCAGCATGTTGGAAACACTCTTTCTGTAGAATCTGCAAAGGGACATTTGGGAGCCCATTGGTACCTATAGTGAAAAACAGAATATCCCTAAATAAAAACTAAAAAGAAGTTGCCTGTAAAACTGCTTTGCAATGTGTAGATTCATCTCACAGAGTTAAACCTTTCTTTTGATTCAACACGTTGGACACCCTCTTGTGTAGATTCTTCAAAGGGACATTCCAGAGCTCATTGAAACCTATAGTGAAAACCCGTATATTCCCCAATAAAAACTAGAAAGAAATGCTCTGTCAAACTGCTTTGTGATGTGTGGGTTCATTTGACAGAGGTAAACCTTTGTTTTGATTCAACAGGTTGGAAACACTCTTTTTAAAAAACTACAAAAGTTCATTTGTGAGCCCATTAGGTCTATAGTGAAAAACAGAATAACTCTAGATAAAAACTAGAAAGAACCTATACGTGAAACTGCTTTGTGATGTGTGTATCCAACTTACAACGTTAAACCTTCATTTTGACTCAGCAGGTTGGAAACACTCTTTCTTTTTGTAGAAACAGCAACAGAACATTTGGGAGCGCATTGAGGCCTATAGTGAATATATGAATATCCCCAGATAAAAACTAGAAAGAATCTATCTGTGAAATTACATTTTGATGTGTGGATTCATCTCAGGAAGTTAAACTATTCTTTTGATTCAGCAGGTGGGAAACACTCTTTTTGTAGAATATGCAAAGGGACATTGGGGAGCCCTTTGAGGTCTACAGTGAAAAACTGAATAGCTCTAGATAAAAAACAGAAAGAAGCTATCTGTGAAATTGTTTTGTGATATGTGGATTCAACAAGTTGGAAACACTCTTTTTCTAGAAACTGTGATGAGACATTTGGGAGCCCATTGAGGCCTATAGTTAATAACAGAATATCCCCCATGTAAAAACCGGAAAGAATCTATCTATGAAACTGCTTTGTGAGGTGTGGATTCATCTCACAGATTTAAACTTTTCTTTTGATTCAGCAGGATGAAAACGCTCTTTTTTGTAGAATCTGGGAAGGTATATTTTGGAACCCATTGCAGTCTATACCGAAAAACAGAATATTCACTGGTAAAAACTAGAAAGAAGCTATCTGTGAAACCAGTTTGTGATGGATGAATTCATCTCACAGAGTTAAGCCTTTCTTTTGATTAGCAGGATTTTTGGAACACTTTTTTTGTAGAAAATGCAAAGAGACATTTGGGAGCCCACTGATGCCTATAGTGAAAAACGGAATATTCCCAGATAAAAAGTAGAAAGAAGCTTATGTGAAGCCACTTTGCGATATGTGGATTCAGTGAAGAGAGTTAAACCTTTGTTTTGATTCAGCAGTTTAGAAATGCTCTTTTGTAGAAACTACGAAGGGACATTTGGGAGTCCATTGGGGCCAATAATGAAAAACTGAATATCTCCAGATAAAAACTAGAAATGAGCTATCTGTGAAACTGTTTTGCAATGTGTGTGTTCATCTCACATACTTAAATCTTTGTTTTGATTCAGTGGATTGGAAACACTCTTTTTTAGAAACTGAAAATTCATTTGGGAACCCTTTGAGGCCTTAGTGAAAAAGTGAATATCTCCAGATAAAAACTAGAAAGAAGCTATTTGTGAAACCTATTTGTGATGTGTGGATTCATCTCACAGAGTTAAAACTTTTTTTTTTTTTTACTCGGCAGGTTGTAAACACTCTTTTTGCAGAAACAGTGATGGAATATTTGGGAGCCCATTAAGGCCTATAGTGAAAAATGGAATATCCCCCAATAAAAACTAGAAAGAAGCTATCAGTGTAACTACTTTGTGATGCATGAATTCATCTCAGAGAGGTAAACCATTCTTTTGATTCAGCAGGTTGAAATCACTTTTTTGGTAGAATCGGTGAAGGGATATTTAAGAGGCCTTTGAGGCCTTTAGTGAAAAAAAAATATCAATGGATAAAGACTAGAAGGAAAGTGTCTGTGAAACTACTTTGTGATGTGTGGATTAATCTCACAGAGTTACACCTTTCTTTTGATTCAGCGGGTTGGAAACAGTCTTTTTGTAGAATCTGCGAAGTGACATTTGAGACACCATGGGTTCCTGTACTGAAAAACCGAATATCCAAATATAAAAAGTAGAAAGGAGCTATTTTTGAAACCACTATGCTATATGTGGATTCATCTCACAGAGTTAAACCTTTCTTTTGGTTTAGCAGGTTGGAAACACTCTTTTGTAGAAAGTGTAAAAAGTTATTTTGAAGCCCATTAAGGCCTAGAGTGAAAAACTGAATATCCCCAATAAAAACTAGAAAGAAACTATCTGTGACACCACTTTGTGATATGTGGATTCATCTCAAAGTGTTAAATCTTTCTTTTCATTCAGCAGGTTTGAAACACTCTTTTTGTAGAGACTGTGATGGGACATTTGGGAGCCCATTGATGCTTACAGTGAAAACTGAATATACTCCTACAAAAACTAGAAAGAAGGTATCTGTGAAACTGATTTGTGACATGTGGATTCACCTCAGAAAGTTAAACCTTACTATATATTTAGAAGGTTAGAAGCAGTCATTTTGTAGAATCTGCAAAGGGACATTTGGGAGTCCATTGAGGCCTGTAATTAAAAAACAAATACCTGTGGATAAAAACTAAAAGAAGCTACCTGTGAATTTGCTTGTGATGTGTGGATTATTATCACAGAGTTAAGCCTTTCCTTTGATTCTGTAGGTTGGAAACACTCTTTTTTTAGAAACGATGGACATTTGGGAGCCCTTGGTGGCCTATAGTGAAAAACTGAATATCCTCAGATAAAAACTAGAAAAAAGGTGTCTGTGTAACCACTTTGTGATGTGTGGATTCATCTCACAGAGTTAAACCTTTCCTTTGATGCAGAAGGTTGGAAACACTGTTTTGTAGAATCTGCAAAGGGACATTTGGGAGCCCATTAAGGCGTATAGTGAAAAACTGAATAGCCCCTGGTAAAAACTAGAAAGTAGTTATCTGTGAAACTGCTTTGCAATGTGTAGTTTCATCTCACAGAGCTAAACCTTTCTTTTGATTCAGCATCTTGGAAACACTCTTTCATATAAACTGCAAAAAGTTATTTTGGAGCCCATTAAGGTGTATAGTGAAAAACGAAATATCCCAGATAAAAACTAGAAATAAACTTTCTGTGAAACTGCTTTCTGATATGTGGATTCATCTCGACGTGCTAAACCTTGCTTTTGATTCAGCACGTTCCAAACACTCTTCTTGTGGAAACTGCAAAGTGATATTTAAGACCTCATTGAGGCTGATAGTAAAAAAACCAATATTCTGCTATAAAAATTAGAAAGAAGCTATTTGTGGAACTGCTTTGTGATGTGTGGATTCATCTGAAAGTTAAAACTTTTTTTTTTATTCAGAAGGTTGGAAACATTCTTTCTGCAGAATCTGCGAAGGGATATTTTGGAGCTCATTGAGACCTATAGTGCAAAACTGAACACCACAGATAAAAACTAGAATGAAGCTGTCGGTGATACTGCTTTCCATTGTGTGAATTCATTTCAATGAGTTGAATCTTTCTTTTCACTCAGCAGGTTGGAAACACTCTTTTTGTTGAAACTGTGAAGGAACGTTTGGGAGCTCATTGAGGCCTAAGTGAAAAAGATAATATCCCTAGATAAAAACTAGAAAGAAGCTGTATGTGAAACCGGTTTTTCATGTGTGGATTCGTTTTTACAGAGTTAAACCTTTCCTTTGATTCAGCAGGTGGGAAACACTGTTTTTTGTATAATCTGCCAACGGACATTTGGGAGCCTTTTGAAACCTGTAGTGAAAAATTGAATGTATCTGATCAAAACCAGAAAGCAGCTACCTGTGAAACCGCTTTGAGATGTGTTGATTCATCTTACAGAATTAAACTTAACTTTTGATTCAGCATGGTGGAAACCCTCTTTTTGTACCAACTGTGAAGGGACATTTTGGATCCCATTGAAGCCTAGAGTGAAAACTGAATATCCCCAGATAAAAACAAGAAGAAAGCTATCTGTGAAACCACTTCACAATGTGTGGATTTATCTCATGGAGTTAAAGTGGTCTTTTGATTCAGCACGTTGGAAACAATGTTTCTGTAGAAACTGCGAAGGGACATTTTCGAGCCCATTGAGTCCTATAGTGAAAAACCAAACACCTGTGAATAAAAACTAGAAAGAAGCCATCTGTGAAACTACTTTGATTTGTGTGGATTCACATCACACTGTTAAACATTTCTTTTGATTCAGCAGGTTGGAAACAGTCTTTTTGTAGAATCTTTGAAGGGACGTTTTTGAGCCCATTGAGTACTATCATGAAAAACAAAATATCTGTGGATAAAGACTACAAAGAAATGATCTCTGAAACCTGTTTGTGATGTGTGGATTCATGCCACAGATTTAAACCCTCCTTTGGATTCAGAAGGTTTTAAACACTCTTTTTGTAGAATCTGCGAACTGACCTTTGAAACCCCATTGAGGCCTAAAGTGAAAAACCATATATCAAAAGATACAAACTACAAAAAAGCTTTCTGTAAAAACCCTTTGCTATGTTTGGATTCACCTCACAGATTTAAAACTTTCTTTTGAATCAGTAGGTTGAAAACACTCTTTTGGAAGAAACTGAGAAGGGCCTTTTATTAGTCCCTTGAGGCCTATAGTGAAAAACTGAATATCCTTACATAAAAAGTAGAAAGAGACTATCTGTGAAACCTCTTTTTTTTTTTTTTTTTTTTTTACTACAAGCTCTGGGGTACATGTGCACAACTGCAGGTTTGTTACATATGTATACATGAGCGATGTTGGTGTACTGCACCCATTAACTCGTCATTTACATTAGGTATATCTCCTAATGCTATCCCTACCCCCTCTCCCATCTGCACAATAGGCCTCAGTGTGTGATGTTCCCCTTCCTGTGTCCAGGTGATCTAATTGTTCATTTCCCACCTATGAGTGAGAACATGTGGTGTTTGCTTTTCTGTTCTTGTGATAGTCTGCTGAGAATAATGGTTTCCAGCTGTATCCATGTCCCTACAAAGGACACAAACTCATCCATTTTTATGGCTGCATAGTATTCCATGGTGTATATGTGCCACATTTTCTTAATCCAGTCTGTCACTGATGGACATTTGGGTTGATTCCTAGTCTTTGTTATTGTGAATGGTGCCGCAATAAACATATGTGTGCATGTGTCTTTATAACAGCATGATTGATAATCCTTTGGGTATATCCATAGTAATGGGATGGCTAGGTGGAATGGTATTTCTAGTTCTAGATCCTTGAGGAATCGCCATACTGTTTTCCAAAATGGTTGAACTAGTTTACAGTCCCACCAACAGTGTAAAAGTGTTCCTATTTCTCCACATCCTCTCCAGAACCTGTTGTTTCTAGATTTTTTAATGATTGCCATTCTAACTGGTGTGAGATGGTATCTCATTGTGGTTTTGATTTGCATTTCTCTGATGGTCAGTGATGATGAGCATTTTTTCATGTGTCTGTTGGCTGTATGAATGTCTTCTTTTGAGAAATGTCTGCTCATATCCTTTGCCCAGTTTTTGAGGGTTTTTTTTTTTCTTGTAAATTTGTTTGAGTTCTTTGTAGGTTCTGGATATTAGCCCTTTGCTAGATGAGTGGATTGCAAAAATTTTCTCCCATTCTGTGGGTTGCCTGTTCACTCTGAGGGTAGTTTCTTTTGCTGTGCAGATGCTCTTTAGTTTAATTAGATCCCATTTGTCAATTTTGGCTTTTGTTGCCGTTGCTTTTGGTGTTTTAGACATGAAGGCCTTGCCCATACTTATGTGTTGAATGGTATTACCTAAGGTTTCTTCTAAGGTTTTTATGGTTTTAGGTCTAACATTTAAGTCTCTAAGCCATCTTGAATTAATTTTCGTATAAGGAGTAAGGAAAGGATCCAGTTTCAGCTTTCTTTTTATGGAGAGCCAATTTTCCCAGCACCATTTATTAAATACGGAATCCCTTCCCCATTTCTGGGTTTTGTCAGATTTGTCAAAGATCAGATGGCTGTAGATGTGTGGTATTATTTCTGAGGGCTCTGTTCTGTTCCATTGGTCTATATCTCTGTTTTAGTACTGCAGCCTTGTAGTATAGTTTGAAGTCAGGTAGCGTGATGCCTCCAGCTTTGTCCTTTTGGTTTAGGATTGTCTTGGCAATGTGGGCTCATTTTTGGTTCCATACGAACTTTAAAGCAGTTTTTTCCAGTTCTATGAAGAAAGTCATTGGTAACTTAATGGGGATGGCATTGAATCTGTAAATTACCTTGGGCACTATGGCCATTTTCACGATATTGGTTCTTCCTATCCATGAGCATGGTCGGTTCTTCCATTTGTTTGTGTCCTCCTTATTTCACTGAGCAGTGGTTTGTAGTTCTCCTTGAGGTCCTTTACATCCCTTGTAAGTTGGATTCCTAGGTATTTTATTCTCTTTGAAGCAATTGTGAATGGAAGTTCATTCCTGATTTGGCTCTCTGTCTGTTACTGGTGTATACGAATGCTTGTGATATTTGCACATTAATTTTGTATCCTGAGACTTTGCTGAAGTTGCTTATCAGCTTAAGGAGCTTTTGGGCTGAGACGATGGGGTTTTCTAAATATACAATCATGTCATCTGCAAAGAGGAACAATTTGACTTCTTCTTTTCCTAACTGAATACCTTCTATTTCTTTCTCTTGCCTGATTGCCCTAGCCAGAACTTCCAACACTATGTTGAATAGGAGTGGTGAGAAAGGTCATCCCTGTCTACTGCCAGTTCTCAAAGGGAATGCTTCCAGTTTTTGCCCATTCAGTATGATGTTGGCTGTGGGTTTGTCATAAATAGCTCTTATTATTTTGAGATACATTCTATCAATACCGAATTCATTGAGAGTTTTTAGCACGAAGTGCTGTTGAATATTGTCAGAGGCCTTTTCTGCATCTATTGAGATAATCATGTGGTTTTTGTCTTTGGTTCTGTTTATATGCTGGATTACGTTTATTGATTTGCCTATGTTGAACTGGCCTTGCATCGCAGGGATCAAGTCCACTTAATCATGGTGGATATGTTTTTTGATGTGCTGCTGGATTCGGTTTACCAGTATTTTTGAGGATTTTTGTATCGATGTTTATCAGGGATATTGATCTAAAGTTCTCTTTTTTTTGTTGTGTCTATGCCAGGTTTTGGTATCAGGATGATATTGGCCTCTTAAACGAGTTAGGGAGGATTCCTTCTTTTTCTATTGTTTGGAATTGTTTCAGAAGGAATGGTACCAACTCCTCCTTGTACCTCTGGTAGATATCGGCTGTGAATCCATCTGGTCCTGGACATTCTTTTGTTTGTAGGCTATTAATTATTGCCTGAATTTCAGAGCTTGCTATTGGTCTATTCAGGGATTCAATTTCTTCCTGGTTAAGTCTTGGGAGAGTGTAAGTGTCCAGGAAATTATCCATTTCTTCTAGGTTTTCTCGTTTATTTGTGTAGAGGTGTTTATGGTATTATCTGATGGTAGTTTGTATTTCTGTGGGGTCAGTGGTGATACCCCCTTTATCATTTTTTATTGCACCTATTTGATTCTTCTCTCTTTTCTTCTTTATTAGTCTTCCTAGCGGTCTATCAATTTTATTGATCTTTTCAAAAAACCAGCTCCTGGATTCATTGATTTTTTTGGAGGGTTTTTTGTCTCTATCTCCTTCAGTTCTGCTCTGATCTTAGTTATTTCTTGCCTTCTGCTAGCTTTTGAATGTGTTTGTCTTGCTCCTCTAGTTCTTTTAATTGTGATGTTAGGGTGACAATTTTAGATCTTTCCTGCTTTCTCTTGTGGGCATTTAGTGCTATAAATTTCCCTCTACACACTGCTTTAAATGTGTCCCAGAGATTCTGGTATGTTGTGTCTTGGTTCTCATTGGTTTCAAAGAACATCTTTATTTCTGCCTTCATTTCATTATGTACCCAGTAGTCATTCAGGAGCAGGTTGTTCAGTTTCCATGTAGTTGAGCAGTTTTGATTGAGTTTCTTAGTCCTGAGTTCTAGTTTGATTGCACTGTGGTTTGAGAAACAGTTTGCTACAATTTCTTTTCTTTTCCATTTGCTGAGGAGTGCCTTACTTCCAACAGTGTGGTAAATTTTGGAATAAGTGCAATGTGGTGATGAAAATAATGTATATTCTGTTGATTTGGGGTGGAGAGGTCTGTACATGTCTCTTAGGTCTACTTGGTGTAGAGTTGAGTTCAATTCCTGGATATCCTTGTTGATTTTCTCTCTCATTGATCTGTGTAACGTTGACAGTGGGGTGTTAAAGTCTCCCATTATAATTTTATGGGAGTCTAAGTCTCTTTGTAAGTCTCTGAGGACTTGCTTTATGAATCTGGGTCCTCCTGTATTGGGTGCATATATATTCAGGATAGTTAGCTCTTCCTGATGAATTGATCCCTTTACCATTATGTAATGGCCTTCTTTGTCTCTTTTGATCTTTGTTGGTTTAATGACTGTTTTATCAGAGACTAGGATTGTAAGCCCTGCTTTGTTTTTAGTTTTGTTTTCCATTTGCTTGGTAAATCTTCCTCCATTCCTTTATTTTGAGCCTCTGTATGTCTCTGCATGTGAAATGTGTCTCCTGAATACAGTAGACTGATGGGTCTTGACTCTTTATCCAGTTTGCCAGTCTGTGTCTTTTAGTTGGAGCATTTAGTCCATTTACATTTAAGGTTAAGATTGTTATGTGTGAACTTGATTCTGTCATTATGATATCAGTTGGTTATTTTGCTCATTAGTTGATGCAGTTTCTTCCTAACATCGATGATCTTAACATTTTGGCATGGTTTTGCAATGGCTGGTATTGGTTGTTCCTTTCCATTTTTAGTGCCTCCTTCAGGATCTCTTATAGGGCAGGCCTGGTAGTGACAAAGTCTATAAGCATTTGCTTATCTGTAAAGGACTTTATTTCTCCTTCACTTATGATACTTAGTTTGGCTGGATATGAAATTCTGGGTTGAAAATTCTTTTCTTTAAGAATGTTGAATATTGGCCTCCACTCTCTTCTGGGTTGGAGAGTTTCTGCCGAGAGATCTGCTGTTAGTCTGATGGGCTTCCTTTGAGGGTAACCCGACCTTTCTCTCTGGCTGCCCTTAACATTTTTTCCTTCATTTCAACTTTGGTGAATCTGACAATTATGTGTCTTGTAGTTGCTCTTTTCAAGGAGTATCTTTGTGGCATTCTCTGCATTTCCTGAATTTGAATATTGGTCTGCCTTACTAGGTTGGGGAAGTTCTCCTGGATAATATCCTGCAGAGTGTTTTACAACTTGATTCCATGTTCTCCGTCACTTCCACGCACAACAAGCAGATGTAGATTTGGTCTTTTCATATAATCCCGTATTTCTTGGAGGCTTTGTTCATTTCTTTTTACTCTTTTTTCTCTACGCCTCTCTTCTCACTTCATTTCATTCATTTGGTCTTCAATCACTGATACTCTTTCTTCCAGTTGATGAAGTTGGTTTCTGAAGGTTGTGCATTTGTCACATAGTTGTCATGTTATGGTTTTCATCTCTATCAGTTCCTTTAAGGACTTCTCTACATTGGTTATTCTAGTTAGCCATTCGTCAAATCTTTATTCAAAGTTTTTAATTTCTTTGCGCTGGTTACATAGTTCCTCCTTTAGCTCTGAGAAGTTTGATCGACTGAAGCCTTCTTCTCTTGACTTGTCAAAGTCATTCTCTGTCTAGCTTTGTTCCATTGCTGGCCATGAGCTGCAGTCCTTTGGAGGGGGAAATGTGCTCTGATTTTTTGAATTTCCAGCTTTTCTGCCCTGCTTTTTCCCCACCTTTGTGGTCTTATCTGCCTTTGGTCTTTGATGATGGTGATGTACTGATGCAGTTTTTGTGTGTGTGTCCTTTCTGTTTGTTAGTTTTCCTTCTAAGAATCAGGACCCTCCGCTGTCGGTCTGTTGGAGTTTGCTTGAGGTCCACTCAAGCCCTTGTTTGCCTGGGTATCAGCAGTGGAGGCTTCAGAAGATAGAATATTGCTGAGCAGCCAGTGTTACTGTCTGATTCCTGCTCTGGAAGTTCCATCTCAGGGGTGTACCCCACCGTGAGGTGTGAGGTGTCAGTCTGCACCTAGTGGGGGATATCTCCCAGTTAGGCTACTCGGGGGTCAGGGACACACTTGTGCAGGCAGTCTGTCCGTTCTCAGATCTCAACCTCCATGCTGGGAGATCCACTCCTTTCTTCAAAGCTATCAGATGGGGGCGTTTACCTCTGCCAAGGTTTCTGCTGCTTTTTGTTTTGCTATGAGCTGTCCCCAAAGGAGGATTCTAAAGAGCCAGACTGGCCTCATTGAGCTGTGGTAGGCTACACCCAATTCAAGCTTCCTGGAGGCTTTGTTTATCTACTTAAGCCTCAACAATGGCTGGCGCCCCTTCCCCAGCCTCACTGCCACCTTGCAGTTAGATCTCACACTGCTGTGCTAACAATGAGGGAGGCTCCATTGGTGTGGGACCCTCTGGTCCAGGTGTGGGATATAATCTCCTGGTGTGTCATTTGCTAAGACCCTTGGTAAAGTGCAGTGTTATGGTGGGAGTTACCCAATTTTCCAGGTGTTGTTTGTCTCCATTTCCTTTGGCTAGGAAAAGGAATTCCCTTCCCCCTTGTGCTTCCCAGGTGAGGCAATGCCTCGACTTGCTTCAGCTCTCGCTGGTCGGGCTGTCCCCTGGGACCAGCATCAACTGTCTGACACGGCCCAGTGAGATGAACTTGGTACCTCAGTTGAAAATGCAGAAATCACCCATCTTCTGTGTCTCTCACTGGGAGCTGGAGGCTGGAGCTCTTCCTTTTTTTAGCTATCTTTTTATTATTATTATTATTATTATTATACTTTAAGTTTTAGGGTACATGTGCATAACGTGCAGGTTTGTTACATATGTATACTTGTGCCATGTTGCTGTGCTGCACCCATCAACTCATCAGCACCCATCAACTCATCATTTACATCAGGTATAACTCCCAATACAAACCCTCCCCCCTCCCCCCTCCCCATGATAGGCCCCGGTGTGTGATGTTCCCCTTCCTGAGTCCAAGTGATCTCATTGTTCAGTTCCCACCTATGAGTGAGAACATGCAGTGTTTGGTTTTCTGTTCTTGTGATAGTTTGCTAAGAATGATGGTTTCCAGCTGCATCGATGTCCCTACAAAGGACACAAACTCATCCTTTTTTATGGCTGCATAGTATTCCATGGTGTATATGTGCCACATTTTCTTAATCCAATCTGTCACTGATGGACATTTGGGTTGATTCCAAGTCTTTGCTATTGGGAATAGTGCCGCAATAAACATACGTGTGCATGTGTCTTTATAGCAGCATGATTGATAATCCTTTGGGTATATACCCAGTAATGGGATGGCTGGGTCATATGGTACATCTAGTTCTAGATCCTTGAGCAATCGCCATACTGTTTTCCATAATGGTTGAACTAGTTTACAATCCCACCAACAGTGTAAAAGTGTTCCTATTTCTCCACATCCTCTCCAGCACCTGTTGTTTCCTGACTTTTGAATGATCGCCATTCTAACTGGTGTGAGATGGTATCTCATTGTGGTTTTGATTTGCATTTCTCTGATGGTCAGTGATGATGAGCATTTTTTCATGTGTCTGTTGGCTGTATGAATGTCTTCTTTTGAGAAATGTCTGCTCATATCCTTTGCCCAGTTTTTGAGGGTTTTTTTTTTTCTTGTAAATTTGTTTGAGTTCTTTGTAGGTTCTGGATATTAGCCCTTTGCTAGATGAGTGGATTGCAAAAATTTTCTCCCATTCTGTGGGTTGCCTGTTCACTCTGAGGGTAGTTTCTTTTGCTGTGCAGATGCTCTTTAGTTTAATTAGATCCCATTTGTCAATTTTGGCTTTTGTTGCCGTTGCTTTTGGTGTTTTAGACATGAAGGCCTTGCCCATACTTATGTGTTGAATGGTATTACCTAAGGTTTCTTCTAAGGTTTTTATGGTTTTAGGTCTAACATTTAAGTCTCTAAGCCATCTTGAATTAATTTTCGTATAAGGAGTAAGGAAAGGATCCAGTTTCAGCTTTCTTTTTATGGAGAGCCAATTTTCCCAGCACCATTTATTAAATACGGAATCCCTTCCCCATTTCTGGGTTTTGTCAGATTTGTCAAAGATCAGATGGCTGTAGATGTGTGGTATTATTTCTGAGGGCTCTGTTCTGTTCCATTGGTCTATATCTCTGTTTTAGTACTGCAGCCTTGTAGTATAGTTTGAAGTCAGGTAGCGTGATGCCTCCAGCTTTGTCCTTTTGGTTTAGGATTGTCTTGGCAATGTGGGCTCATTTTTGGTTCCATACGAACTTTAAAGCAGTTTTTTCCAGTTCTATGAAGAAAGTCATTGGTAACTTAATGGGGATGGCATTGAATCTGTAAATTACCTTGGGCACTATGGCCATTTTCACGATATTGGTTCTTCCTATCCATGAGCATGGTCGGTTCTTCCATTTGTTTGTGTCCTCCTTATTTCACTGAGCAGTGGTTTGTAGTTCTCCTTGAGGTCCTTTACATCCCTTGTAAGTTGGATTCCTAGGTATTTTATTCTCTTTGAAGCAATTGTGAATGGAAGTTCATTCCTGATTTGGCTCTCTGTCTGTTACTGGTGTATACGAATGCTTGTGATATTTGCACATTAATTTTGTATCCTGAGACTTTGCTGAAGTTGCTTATCAGCTTAAGGAGCTTTTGGGCTGAGACGATGGGGTTTTCTAAATATACAATCATGTCATCTGCAAAGAGGAACAATTTGACTTCTTCTTTTCCTAACTGAATACCTTCTATTTCTTTCTCTTGCCTGATTGCCCTAGCCAGAACTTCCAACACTATGTTGAATAGGAGTGGTGAGAAAGGTCATCCCTGTCTACTGCCAGTTCTCAAAGGGAATGCTTCCAGTTTTTGCCCATTCAGTATGATGTTGGCTGTGGGTTTGTCATAAATAGCTCTTATTATTTTGAGATACATTCTATCAATACCGAATTCATTGAGAGTTTTTAGCACGAAGTGCTGTTGAATATTGTCAGAGGCCTTTTCTGCATCTATTGAGATAATCATGTGGTTTTTGTCTTTGGTTCTGTTTATATGCTGGATTACGTTTATTGATTTGCCTATGTTGAACTGGCCTTGCATCGCAGGGATCAAGTCCACTTAATCATGGTGGATATGTTTTTTGATGTGCTGCTGGATTCGGTTTACCAGTATTTTTGAGGATTTTTGTATCGATGTTTATCAGGGATATTGATCTAAAGTTCTCTTTTTTTTGTTGTGTCTATGCCAGGTTTTGGTATCAGGATGATATTGGCCTCTTAAACGAGTTAGGGAGGATTCCTTCTTTTTCTATTGTTTGGAATTGTTTCAGAAGGAATGGTACCAACTCCTCCTTGTACCTCTGGTAGATATCGGCTGTGAATCCATCTGGTCCTGGACATTCTTTTGTTTGTAGGCTATTAATTATTGCCTGAATTTCAGAGCTTGCTATTGGTCTATTCAGGGATTCAATTTCTTCCTGGTTAAGTCTTGGGAGAGTGTAAGTGTCCAGGAAATTATCCATTTCTTCTAGGTTTTCTCGTTTATTTGTGTAGAGGTGTTTATGGTATTCTCTGATGGTAGTTTGTATTTCTGTGGGGTCAGTGGTGATACCCCCTTTATCATTTTTTATTGCACCTATTTGATTCTTCTCTCTTTTCTTCTTTATTAGTCTTCCTAGCGGTCTATCAATTTTATTGATCTTTTCAAAAAACCAGCTCCTGGATTCATTGATTTTTTTGGAGGGTTTTTTGTCTCTATCTCCTTCAGTTCTGCTCTGATCTTAGTTATTTCTTGCCTTCTGCTAGCTTTTGAATGTGTTTGTCTTGCTCCTCTAGTTCTTTTAATTGTGATGTTAGGGTGACAATTTTAGATCTTTCCTGCTTTCTCTTGTGGGCATTTAGTGCTATAAATTTCCCTCTACACACTGCTTTAAATGTGTCCCAGAGATTCTGGTATGTTGTGTCTTGGTTCTCATTGGTTTCAAAGAACATCTTTATTTCTGCCTTCATTTCATTATGTACCCAGTAGTCATTCAGGAGCAGGTTGTTCAGTTTCCATGTAGTTGAGCAGTTTTGATTGAGTTTCTTAGTCCTGAGTTCTAGTTTGATTGCACTGTGGTTTGAGAAACAGTTTGCTACAATTTCTTTTCTTTTCCATTTGCTGAGGAGTGCCTTACTTCCAACAGTGTGGTAAATTTTGGAATAAGTGCAATGTGGTGATGAAAATAATGTATATTCTGTTGATTTGGGGTGGAGAGGTCTGTACATGTCTCTTAGGTCTACTTGGTGCAGAGTTGAGTTCAATTCCTGGATATCCTTGTTGATTTTCTCTCTCATTGATCTGTGTAACGTTGACAGTGGGGTGTTAAAGTCTCCCATTATAATTTTATGGGAGTCTAAGTCTCTTTGTAAGTCTCTGAGGACTTGCTTTATGAATCTGGGTCCTCCTGTATTGGGTGCATATATATTCAGGATAGTTAGCTCTTCCTGATGAATTGATCCCTTTACCATTATGTAATGGCCTTCTTTGTCTCTTTTGATCTTTGTTGGTTTAATGACTGTTTTATCAGAGACTAGGATTGTAAGCCCTGCTTTGTTTTTAGTTTTGTTTTCCATTTGCTTGGTAAATCTTCCTCCATTCCTTTATTTTGAGCCTCTGTATGTCTCTGCATGTGAAATGTGTCTCCTGAATACAGTGGACTGATGGGTCTTGACTCTTTATCCAGTTTGCCAGTCTGTGTCTTTTAGTTGGAGCATTTAGTCCATTTACATTTAAGGTTAAGATTGTTATGTGTGAACTTGATTCTGTCATTATGATATCAGTTGGTTATTTTGCTCATTAGTTGATGCAGTTTCTTCCTAACATCGATGATCTTAACATTTTGGCATGGTTTTGCAATGGCTGGTATTGGTTGTTCCTTTCCATTTTTAGTGCCTCCTTCAGGATCTCTTATAGGGCAGGCCTGGTAGTGACAAAGTCTATAAGCATTTGCTTATCTGTAAAGGACTTTATTTCTCCTTCACTTATGATACTTAGTTTGGCTGGATATGAAATTCTGGGTTGAAAATTCTTTTCTTTAAGAATGTTGAATATTGGCCTCCACTCTCTTCTGGGTTGGAGAGTTTCTGCCGAGAGATCTGCTGTTAGTCTGATGGGCTTCCTTTGAGGGTAACCCGACCTTTCTCTCTGGCTGCCCTTAACATTTTTTCCTTCATTTCAACTTTGGTGAATCTGACAATTATGTGTCTTGTAGTTGCTCTTTTCAAGGAGTATCTTTGTGGCATTCTCTGCATTTCCTGAATTTGAATATTGGTCTGCCTTACTAGGTTGGGGAAGTTCTCCTGGATAATATCCTGCAGAGTGTTTTACAACTTGATTCCATGTTCTCCGTCACTTCCACGCACAACAAGCAGATGTAGATTTGGTCTTTTCATATAATCCCGTATTTCTTGGAGGCTTTGTTCATTTCTTTTTACTCTTTTTTCTCTACGCCTCTCTTCTCACTTCATTTCATTCATTTGGTCTTCAATCACTGATACTCTTTCTTCCAGTTGATGAAGTTGGTTTCTGAAGGTTGTGCATTTGTCACATAGTTGTCATGTTATGGTTTTCATCTCTATCAGTTCCTTTAAGGACTTCTCTACATTGGTTATTCTAGTTAGCCATTCGTCAAATCTTTATTCAAAGTTTTTAATTTCTTTGCGCTGGTTACATAGTTCCTCCTTTAGCTCTGAGAAGTTTGATCGACTGAAGCCTTCTTCTCTTGACTTGTCAAAGTCATTCTCTGTCTAGCTTTGTTCCATTGCTGGCCATGAGCTGCAGTCCTTTGGAGGGGGAAATGTGCTCTGATTTTTTGAATTTCCAGCTTTTCTGCCCTGCTTTTTCCCCACCTTTGTGGTCTTATCTGCCTTTGGTCTTTGATGATGGTGATGTACTGATGCAGTTTTTGTGTGTGTGTCCTTTCTGTTTGTTAGTTTTCCTTCTAAGAATCAGGACCCTCCGCTGTCGGTCTGTTGGAGTTTGCTTGAGGTCCACTCAAGCCCTTGTTTGCCTGGGTATCAGCAGTGGAGGCTTCAGAAGATAGAATATTGCTGAGCAGCCAGTGTTACTGTCTGATTCCTGCTCTGGAAGTTCCATCTCAGGGGTGTACCCCACCGTGAGGTGTGAGGTGTCAGTCTGCACCTAGTGGGGGATATCTCCCAGTTAGGCTACTCGGGGGTCAGGGACACACTTGTGCAGGCAGTCTGTCCGTTCTCAGATCTCAACCTCCATGCTGGGAGATCCACTCCTTTCTTCAAAGCTATCAGATGGGGGCGTTTACCTCTGCCAAGGTTTCTGCTGCTTTTTGTTTTGCTATGAGCTGTCCCCAAAGGAGGATTCTAAAGAGCCAGACTGGCCTCATTGAGCTGTGGTAGGCTACACCCAATTCAAGCTTCCTGGAGGCTTTGTTTATCTACTTAAGCCTCAACAATGGCTGGCGCCCCTTCCCCAGCCTCACTGCCACCTTGCAGTTAGATCTCACACTGCTGTGCTAACAATGAGGGAGGCTCCATTGGTGTGGGACCCTCTGGTCCAGGTGTGGGATATAATCTCCTGGTGTGTCATTTGCTAAGACCCTTGGTAAAGTGCAGTGTTATGGTGGGAGTTACCCAATTTTCCAGGTGTTGTTTGTCTCCATTTCCTTTGGCTAGGAAAAGGAATTCCCTTCCCCCTTGTGCTTCCCAGGTGAGGCAATGCCTCGACTTGCTTCAGCTCTCGCTGGTCGGGCTGTCCCCTGGGACCAGCATCAACTGTCTGACACGGCCCAGTGAGATGAACTTGGTACCTCAGTTGAAAATGCAGAAATCACCCATCTTCTGTGTCTCTCACTGGGAGCTGGAGGCTGGAGCTCTTCCTTTTTTTAGCTATCTTTTTATTATTATTATTATTATTATTATACTTTAAGTTTTAGGGTACATGTGCATAACGTGCAGGTTTGTTACATATGTATACTTGTGCCATGTTGCTGTGCTGCACCCATCAACTCATCAGCACCCATCAACTCATCATTTACATCAGGTATAACTCCCAATACAAACCCTCCCCCCTCCCCCCTCCCCATGATAGGCCCCGGTGTGTGATGTTCCCCTTCCTGAGTCCAAGTGATCTCATTGTTCAGTTCCCACCTATGAGTGAGAACATGCAGTGTTTGGTTTTCTGTTCTTGTGATAGTTTGCTAAGAATGATGGTTTCCAGCTGCATCGATGTCCCTACAAAGGACACAAACTCATCCTTTTTTATGGCTGCATAGTATTCCATGGTGTATATGTGCCACATTTTCTTAATCCAATCTGTCACTGATGGACATTTGGGTTGATTCCAAGTCTTTGCTATTGGGAATAGTGCCGCAATAAACATACGTGTGCATGTGTCTTTATAGCAGCATGATTGATAATCCTTTGGGTATATACCCAGTAATGGGATGGCTGGGTCATATGGTACATCTAGTTCTAGATCCTTGAGCAATCGCCATACTGTTTTCCATAATGGTTGAACTAGTTTACAATCCCACCAACAGTGTAAAAGTGTTCCTATTTCTCCACATCCTCTCCAGCACCTGTTGTTTCCTGACTTTTGAATGATCGCCATTCTAACTGGTGTGAGATGGTATCTCATTGTGGTTTTGATTTGCATTTCTCTGATGGCCAGTGATGATGAGCATTTTTTCATGTGTCTGTTGGCTGTATGAATGTCTTCTTTTGAGAAATGTCTGTTCATATCCTTTGCCCACTTTTTGATAGGGTTGTTTGTTTTTTTCTTGTAAATTTGTTTGAGTTCTTTGTAAGTTCTGGATATTAGCCCTTTGTCAGATGAGTAGATTGCAAAAATTTTCTCCAATTCTGTAGGTTGCCTGTTCACTCTGATGGTAGTTTCTTTTGCTGTGCAGAAGCTCTTTAGTTTAATAAGATCCCATTTGTCAATTTTGGCTTTTGCTGCCATTGCTTTTGGTGTTTTAGACATGAAGTCTTTGCCCATGCCTATGTCCTGAATGGTACTACCTAGGTTTTCCTCTAAGGTTTTTATGGTCTTAGGTCTAACATTTAAGTCTCTAATCCATCTTGAATTAATTTTCACATAAGGAGTAAGGAAAGGATCCAGTTTCAGCTTTCTACTTATGGCTAGCCAATTTTCCCAGCACCATTTATTAAATAGGGAATCCTTTCCCCGTTTCCTGTTTCTCTCAGGTTTGTCAAAGATCAGTTGGCTGTAGATGTGTGGTATTATTTCTGAGGACTCTGTTCTGTTCCATTGGTCTATATCTCTGTTTTGGTACCAGTACCATGCTGTTTTGGTTACTGTAGCCTTGTAGTAGAGTTTGAAATCAGGTAGCGTGATGCCTTCAGCTTTGTTCTTTTGACTTAGGATTGTCTTGGAGATGCGGGCTCTTTTTTGGTTCCATATGAACTTTAAAGCAGTTTTTTCCAATTCAGTGAAGAAACTCATTGGTATGTTGATGGGGATGGCATTGAATCTATAAATAACCTTGGGCTGTATGGCCATTTTCACGATAATGATTCTTCCTATCCCTGAGCATGGTATGTTCTTCCATTTGTTTGTGTCCTCTTTTATTTCACTGAGCAGTGATTTGTATTTCTCCTTGAAGAGGTCCTTTACATACTGTGTAAGTTGGATTCCTAGGTATTTTATTCTCTTTGAAGCAATTGTGAATGGAAGTTCATCCATGATTTGGCTCTCTGTCTGTTACTGGTGTATAAGAATGCTTGTGATTTTTGCACATTAATTTTGTATCCTGAGACTTTCTTGAAGTTGGTTATCAGCTTAAGGAGATTTCGGGCTGAGACAATGGGGTTTTCTAAATATACAATCATGTCATCTGCAAACAGGGACAATTTGACTTCTTCTTTCCTAACTGAATACCCTTGATTTCTTTCTCTTGCCTGATTGCCCTAGCCAGAATTTCCAACACTATGTTGAATAGGAGTGGTGAGAGAGGGCATCCCTGTCTTGTGCCAGTTTTCAAAGGGAATTTTTCCAGTTTTTGCCCATTCAGTATGATATTGGCTGTGGGTTTGTCATAAATAGCTCTTATTATTTTGAGGTACGTTCCATCTATACCGAATTTATTGAGTGTTTTTAGCATGAAGGGCTGTTGAATTTTGTCAAAGGCCTTTTCTGCATCTATTGAGATAATCATGTGGTTCTTTTCTTTGGTTCTGTTTATATGCTGGATTATGTTTATTGATTTGCGAATGTTGAACCAGCCTTGCATCCCAGGGATGAAGCCCACTTGATCATGGTGGATAAGCTTTTTGATGTGTTGCTGAACCCGGTTTGCCAGTATTTTATTGAGGATTTTTGCATCGATGTTCATCAGGGATATTGGTCTAAATTTCTCTTTTTTTGTTGTGTCTCTGCCAGGCTTTGGTATCAGGATGATGTTGGCCTCATAAAATGAGTTAGGGAGGATTCCCTCTTTTTCTATTGATTGGAATAGTTTCAAAAGGAATGGTACCAGCTCCTCCTTGTACCTCTGGTAGAATTAGGCTGTGAATCCATCTGGTCCTGGACTTTTTTTGGTTGGTAGGCTATTAATTATTGCCTCAATTTCAGAGCTTGCTATTGGTCTATTCAGAGATTCAACTTCTTCCTGGTTTAGTCTTGGAAGAGTGTAAGTGTCCAGGAAATTATCAATTTCTTCTATTTTTCTAGTTTATTTGCGTAGAGGTGTTTATAGTATTCTCTGATGGTAGTTTGTATTTCTGTGGGGTCGGTGCTGATATCCCCTTTATCATTTATTATTGCGTCTATTTGATTCTTCTCTCTTTTCTTCTTTATTAGTCTTGCTAACAGCTGTCAATTTTGTTGATCTTTTCAAAAAACCAATTCCTGGATTAATTGATTTTTTGGAGGGCTTTTTTGTGTCTCTATCTCCTTCAGTTCTGCTCTGATCTTAGTGATTTCTTGCCTTCTGCTAGGTTTTGAATGCATTTGCTCTTTCTTCTCTAGTTCTTTTAATTGTGATGTTAGAGTGTCAATTTTAGATCTTTCCTGCTTTCTCTTGTGGGCATTTCGTGCTATAAAATTTCCTCTACACACTGCTTTAAATGTGTCCCAGAGATTCTGGTATGTTGTATCTTTGTTCTCATTGGTTTCAAAGAACAGCTTTATTTCTGCCTTCATTTCGTTATGTACCTAGTAGTCATTCAGGAGCAGGTTGTTCAGTTTCCATGTAGTTGAGCAGTTTTGATTGAGTTTCTTAGTCCTGAGTTCTAGTTTGATTGCACTGTGGTCTGAGAGACAGTTTGTTATAATTTCTGTTCTTGTACATTTGCTGGGGAGTGCTTTACTTCCAATTGTGTGGTCAATTTTGGAATAAGTGCAATGTGGTGCTGAGAAGAATGTATATCCTGTTGATTTGGAGTGGAGAGTTCTATAGATGTCTATTATGTCTGCTTGCTGCAGAGATGAGTTCAATTCCTGGATATCCTTGTTAACTTTCTGTCTCGTTGATCTGTCTAATGTTGACAGTGGAGTGTTGAAGTCTCCCATTATTATTGTATGGGAGTCTAAGTCTCTTTGTAAGTCTCTAAGGACTTGCTTGATGAATCTGGGTGCTCCTGTATTGGGTGCATATATATTTAGGATAGTTAGCTCTTCCTGTTGAATTGATCCTTTTACCATTATGTAATGGCCTTCTTTGTCTCTTTTGATCTTTGATGGTTTAAAGTCTGTTTTATCAGAGACTAGTATTACAACTCCTGCTTTTTTTTGTTCTCCATTTGCTTGGTAAATCTTCCTCCATCCCTTTATTTTGAGCCTTTGTATGTCTCTGCGTGTGAGGTGGGTCTCCTGAATACAGCAGACTGATGGATCTTGACTCTTTATCCAGTTTGCCAGTCTGTGTCATTTAGTTGGAGCATTTAATCCATTTACTTTCAAGGATAATATTTTTATGTGTGAACTTGATACTGCCATTATGATATTAACTGGTTATTTTGCTCGTTAGTTGATGCAGTTTCTTCCTAGCCTAAATGGTCTTTATATTTTGGCATGTTTTTGCAATAGCTGGTACTGGTTGTTCCTTTCCATGTTTAGTGCTTCCTTCAGGGTCTCTTGTAAGGCAGGCCTAGTGGTGACAAAATCTCTAAGCATTTGCTTATCTGTAAAGGATTTTATTTCTCCTTCACTTATGAAACTTAGTTTGGCTGGATATGAAATTCTGGGCTGAAAATTCTTTTCTTTAAGAATGTTGAATATTGGCCCCCACTCTCTTCTGGCTTGTAGAGTTTCTGCCGAGAGATCTGCTGTTAGTCTGATGGGCTTCCCTTTGTGGGTAACCCGACCTTTCTCTCTGGCTGCCCTTAAGATTTTTTCCTTCATTTCAACTTTGGTGAATCTGGTAATTATGTGTCTTGGAGTTACTCTTCTCGAGGAGTATCTTTGTGGCGTTCTCTGTATTTCCTGAATTTGAATGTTGGCCTGCCCTACTAGGTTGGGGAAGTTCTCCTGGATGATATTCTGAAGAGTGTTTTCCAACTTGGTTCCATTTTCCCCCTCACTTTGAGGCACCCCAATCAGACGTAGATTTGGTCTTTTTACATAATCCCATACTTCTTGCAGGCTTTGTTCATTTCTTTTTCTTCTTTTTTCTTTTGGTTTCTCTTCTCACTTCATTTCGTTTATTTGATCCTCAATCGCTGATACTCTTTCTTCCAGTTGATCGAGTTGGTTACTGAAGCTTGTGCATTTGTCACATATTTCTCGTGTCATGGTTTTCATCTCTTTCATTTCGTTTATGACCTCCTCTGCATTAATTACTCTAGCCATCAATTCTTCCACTTTTTTTCAAGATTTTTAGTTTCTTTGCGCTGAGTACCTAATTCCTCCTTTAGCTCTGAGAAGTTTGATGGACTGAAGCCTTCTTCTCTCATCTCGTCAAGGTCATTCTCCGTCAAGCTTTGATCCATTGCTGGTGATGAGCTGCGCTCCTTTGCCGGCGGAGATGTGCTCTTATTTTTTGAATTTCCAGCTTTTCTGCCATGCTTTTTCCCCATCTTTGTGCTTTTATCTACCTCTGGTCTTTGATGATGATGCTGACGTACTGATGTGGTTTTGGTGTAGGTGTCCTTCCTGTTTGATAGTTTTCCTTCTAACAGTCAGGACCCTCAGCTGTAGGTCTGTTGGAGATTGCTTGAGGTCCACTCCAGACCCTGTTTGCCTGGGTGTCAGCAGCAGAGGCTGGAGAAGATAGAATATTGCTGAACAGCGAGTGTACCTGTCTGATTCTTGCTTTGGAAGCTTCCTCTCAGGGGTGTACTCCACCCTGTGAGGTGTGGGGTGTCAGACTGCCCCTAGTGGAGGATGTGTCCCAGTTAGGCTACTCAGGGGTCAGGGACCCACTTGAGCAGGCATTTGTCCCTTCTAAGATCACATCCTTTATGTTGGGAGGTCCACTGCACTCTTCAAAGCTGTCAGACAGAGTGGTTTGTGTCTGCAGAGGTTTCTGCTGCTTTTGTTGTTTACTCTGCCCTGTCCCCAGAGGTGGTGTCTACAGAGACAGGCAGGTTTCCTTCAGCTGCTGTGAGCTCCACCCAGTTCGAGCTTCCCAGGGGCTTTGTTTACCTACTTAAGCCTCAGCAATGGTGGGCCCCCCTCCCCCAGCCTCGCTGCTGCCTTGCCGCGAGATCGCAGACTGCTGTGGTAGCAATGAAGGAGGCTCCGTGGGTGTGGGACCCTCCCGGCCAGGTGTGGGATATAATCTCCTGGTGTGCCTGTTTGCTTAAAGCGCAGTATTGGGGTGGGAGTTACCCGATTTTCCAGGTGTTGTGTGTCTCAGTTTCCCTGGCTAGGAAAATGGATTTCCTTTCCCCTTGCATTTCCCAGGTGAGGTGATGCCTCGCCCTGTTTCAGCTCTCGCTCGTCGGGCTGCAGCAGCTGACCAGCACCGATTGTCTGGCACTCCCTAGTGAGATTAACCCAGTATCTCAGTTGAAAATGCAGAAATCACCGGTCTTCTGTGTTGCTTGTGCTGGGAGTTGGAGACTGGAGCTGTTCCTATTCGGCCATCTTGCTCTGCCCCTCCCGAGCTGTTCCTTTTCCTCCAGTTTTTGTCTGTGGGTATTCTGTTTTTACCTTTAGGTCTCATTGTGCTCCCCAATGTCCCTTTGCCAATACTACCAAAAGAGTGTTTCCAACCTGCTGAATCAAAAGAAAGTTTTAATCCTGTGAGGTGAATGCACACATCACAAAGCAGTTTCACATATATATTCTTTCTTGTTTTTTATCTGGGGATATTTGTTTTTTCCCCATAGGCCACAATGGGAACCGCAATGTACCGTTGCAGATTCTACAGAAAACGTGCTTCCAACCTGCTGAATAAAATGAAAGTTTTAACTCCATCAGATGAATTTACACAACACAAAGCGGTTTCACATAGCTTCTTTCTATCTTTTATGTTGGAATATTTGGTTTTTTTCCCCAAGTGTCCCTTTGCAGCTTCTAAAATAAGAGAGTTTCCAACCTGCTGTATCAATAGATAGGTTTAACATGGTGGAATGAATCTGCACTTCACAAAACAGTTTCATAGTTACTTTCTTTCTAGTCTTTATCTATGGATATTCTGTTTTTCCCCATAGGTCACAATATGCTCCCAAATGCCCCACTCATAGATTCTACAAAAAGAGTGATACCATCCTGCTGAATCAAAAGATAGTTTTAATTCTGTGTGATACATCTAGAAATTACAAAATAGTTTCACAGATAGCTTCTTTCTCGTTTTTTTTTTTTTTTTTTTTTTTTTTTTTTTTTTTTTTTTTTTTTTTTTGTGGGGGATATTCAGTTTTTCCTTATAGGCCTCAATGGGCTTCCAAAAGTTGTTTCACAGATTCTACAAAAAAGTGTTTCCAATTTGCTGAATAAAAAAATGTTTAGCTCTGAGAGGGATCCACATATAACACAGCAGTTTCACAGAGAGATTCTTTCTAGTTTTTATCTGGGGATTTTCGGGTTTTCCAATAGACTTCAATGGGCTACAAAATGTCCCTTTGCAGATTCTGCAAACAGAGTGTATACAACCTGCTGAATGAAAAGAAAGATTTACCTCTGTGAGATGGATCCACACATAACCAAGTACTTTCACAGATGGCTTCTTTCTTGTTTTTACCTTGGGATTCTACAAAGAGTGTTTCCAACCCATTGAATCAAACGAAAATTTAGCTCTGTGAGATGAATTCACACATCACAAGGCAGTTTCACACATACCTTCTTTCAAAATTTTATCTGGGGATAACAGGTTTTTCCCCATACGCCTCAATGGGATCCCAAATGTCCCTTTGCAGATTCTACCAAAAGAGTGTTTCTAACCTGTTAAATTAAAAGAAATGTTTAATTCTGTGACATGAATCCAAACATCACCAAGCCATTTCACAGATAGCTTCTTTCAAGTTTTCATTTGTGGATATTCTGTTTTTCCCCTTACGACTCAATGGGCTCTGAAATGTCCCTTTGCAGATTCTACTTGAAGAGTGTCTCCATTGTGCTGAATCTAAAAAAAAAAAAATCAACACTATGAGATGAATCCGCACATCAAAAAGAAGTTTCACAGATAGCTTCTTTCTAGTTTTTATGTGGAGATATTCATTTTTTTTCTTATAGTCCTCGATAACCTCCAAATGTCCCTTTGCAGATTCGAAAAAAAAAGAGGATTTCTAACCTGTTGAATCAAAAGAAAGTTTAACTCTGTGAGATAAATCCACACATCCCCAAGCAGTTTCACAGATAGCTACTTTCCAGTTTTTATCTGGGGATATATGGTTTTTCCCTGTTGGCCTCAATGGGCTTTCAAATATCCCTTAGCAGATTCTACAGAAAATAGTTTTTCCAACCCGTTGAATCAAAAGAAACATTTAACTCTCTGAGATGAATTCACACATCACCAAGGAGTTTTACAGAGAGCTTCTTTCTAGTTTTTATCTGGGGTTATTCAATGTTTCTTCATAGGCCTCAATGGGCCTCCAAATGTGCCTTTGCAGATTCTACAAAAAGAGTGTTTCCAACCAGCTGAATAATAAGAACAGTTTGCCTGTGTGAGACAAATCCACACATAATGAAGCAAATATACAGGAAGCCTCTTTCTAGTTTTCATCTGGGGATATTCTGTTTTCCCCCATAGGCCACAATGGGCTCCCAAATGTCCCTTTGCAGGTGTTACAAAAAGAGTGTTTCCAACCTGTTAAATCAAAACAAAGGTTTAATTCTGTAAGATGAATCCACACATTATAAAGCAGTTTCACGGATAGTTTCTTTCTAGTTTCTGTATGGTGATATTCAGATTTTCCCCAGAGGCCAAAATGGTATCCAAAATGTCCCTTCACAGATTCTGCTAAAAGAGTTTTTCCAATCTGCTCAATAAAAAAAAGTGAACTCTGTGAGATGAATCCACACATAACAAAGCAGTTTCACAGATAGCTTCTTTCTAGTTTTTATCTCATGATATTCTGTTCTTTCTCATAGGTGACAATGGGTTCCCAAACATCCCTTCGCAAATTCTATGAAAAGAGCGTTTCCAATTTATGCAAACAAAAGAAAAATTTAACTCTGTGAGATGAATCCATGCATCAAAAAGTTGTTTCTAAGATAGCTTCTTTCTAATTTTTATCTGGTGATATTCAGTTTTCTTCTATAGGTCATGATGGGCTCTCAAATGTCTCTTCTCAGATTCTACAAAAAAAGTGTTTTCAAAGTGCCGAATCAAAAGAAAGGCTTAACTTTGTGAGCTGAATCCACACAACACGAACCAGTTTCACACATAGCATCTTTCTAGTTTTTATCTGTGGATATTTTGTTTTTCCCCTTAGGCCTCAATGGGTTCCCAAATGTCTCTTCACAGATTCTACAAAGAGACTGTTTTCATCCTACTGAATCAAGAGAAAACTTAACTCTGTGAGATGAACATACACATCACCAAGTAGTTTAACACGTAGTTTCTTTCTAGTTTTTATCTGGGGATATTCTGTTTTTCCCCACAGGCCACAAAGGACTCCCAAATGTCAATTAGAGACTCTACAAAAAGAATGTTTTTAATTTGCTGAATCAAAAGGAACGTTTTCCTCCTCAAGAGGCAGTTTCTCAGAGAGCTTCTTTCTATTTTTTATCTGGGAATATTCCTTTTTATCCCCCAAAGGCCACTATGGGCTCTGAAATGTCTCTTCACAGAGTTTACATAAAGAATGTTTCCAACCTGGTGAATCAAAAGAAAGGTTGAACTCTGAGATATGAATCTACACATCACAAGGCAGATTCACGGGAAGCTTCTTTCTACTTTCTATCTATTGATATTCGGTTTTTCCCCACATAGGCCTCAATGAGCTCCCAAATGTCCATTTGCAGTCTCTTCAAAAAGAGTGTTTCTAAACTGCTGAATCAAATGAAACGTTTAAATATGTGAGAAGAATTCACGCATCACCAGCAGTTTCACATATAGCTTCTTTCTAGTTTTTATTTGGGGATTTTTTTTTTTTTTTTTTTTTTTTTTTACCCACAGGTCTCAATGGGTTCCCAAATGTCCCTTTGCAAATTCTGCAAAAAGAGTGTTTCCAACCTGCTAAATCAAAATAAAGGTTTAACTCTGTGAGTTGAATCCACACATAACCAAGAAGTTTAGCAGAAAACTTCCTTCTAGTTTTTATCTGGCGATATTCAGCCTTTCCCCATATGCCTCAAGGGGCCTTCAAAAGTTCCTTCAAAGATTCTACAAAAAGAGTGTTTCCAAACTTCTCAATCAAAAGAAAGGTTTAATCCTGTGAGATGATTCCACACATTACAAAGCAGTTTGACAGATAGTTTCTTTGTAGTTTTTTTCTGGGGATATTCTGTTTTCCCCATAGGCATCAATGGGCTCCCAAATCATCCTTCAAAGATACTTCAAAAAGAGTGTTTCCAACTTGCTGAATCAAAAGAAATGTTTAATTCTGTGAAAGGAATCAATACATTTAAAGGAAGTTTCACAGGTAGCTTCTTTCCGGTTTTTACCTGTGAACATTTGATTTTTCCCCAAATTCCTCAATGGGCTCACAAATATTCCTTCACAGATTCTACAAATAAAAGTATTTCCAACTTGCTGAATTAAAAGAAAGGTTTAAGTCTTTGAAATGAATCCACACATCACCAAATAGTTTCACAGATATCTTTTTTCTAGTTTTCATCTTGGGATATTCGATTTTTCTCCATAGGTCCCAATGGGACCCCAAATGTCCCTTTGCAGATTCTACAACAAAAGTGTTTACAATGGCTGAATCAAAATAAAGGCTTGCCTCTATGAGATGATCTACACATCATCAAGCAGTTTCACAGATAGCCTCTTTCTACATTTTATCTGGAGATATTCAGTTTTTCCCCATAGACCTCAATGCACTCCCAAATGTCCTTTTGCAGATTCTATAAAAAAGTGTGTTTCCAACTTGCTGAATAAAAATGAACTATTAACTCTGTGAGATGAATAAATGCATCACTAAGCAGTTTCTCAGATATCTTCTTTCTAGTTTTTATCTGGGGATATTATTTTTTTCCAGTTATGCCACAAAGGGCTCCCAAGTGTCCCTGCAGAATCTACAAAACGAGTTTCCAACCTGCTGAATCAAAAGAAAGGTTTAACTCTGTGAGTTGAATCCACTCATCACCAAGTAGTTTCACAGATAGCTTCTTTCTAGTTTTCATCTGGCAATATTATTATTTCTCTTTCCCCCTGGACCTCAGTGGACTCCCAAATATTCCTTCACAGATTCTACAAAAAGAGTGTTTCCAACTTGTGTAATAATAAAGGTTTGACTATGCGAGATGAATAAACACGTCACTAAGAAGTTTTCTGCAAAACTAGCTATCAAAAGATAGCTTCTTTCTAGTTTTTATGTGCAGATATTTTGTTTTTCCCCTTAGGCCAAAAAGGGTTCTCAAATGTTCATTTGCAGATTCTACAAAAAACATGTTTTCAACCTGCAGAATCAAAAGAAAGGTTTAACTCTGTGATATGAGTCCATACATCACCAAGAAGTTTCGCAGAAAGCTTCTTTCTTTTTTTTTTAATCTGGGTATATTCAGATTTTCACCATAGTCCTCAATGGGCTCCCAGATGTTTCTACACAGGTTCTACAAAATGACTGTTTCCATCCTGCTGAATAAAAATAAGGTTTAATTATGTGAGATGAATCCACACATCACAAAGCACTTTTACAGATATCTTCTTTCTAGTGTTTATTTGAGGATATTCCACTTTTCCCCCATAGGCATCAATGGGCAAAGAAACATCCCTTTGAATGTTCTATAAAAAGAGTCTTTCCAAGCTGCAGCATCATAAAATGTTTTAGCTCTGTGAGACGAATCCACAGTCCAAAACAGCTTCACAGATAGCTTCTTTCTAGTTTTTATTTGGGGATATTCCATTTTCCCCCATAGGCCTTAATGGGCTCCCAAATGTCCCTTAACAGATTCTACAAAAGAATGTTTCCAACCTGGAGAATAAAAAAATAGTTTATAATGTAAGATGAATTCACGTATCATAGAGAAATTTCACAGATAGCTTCATTCTAGCTTTTATCTGGGGACATTCTGTTTTTCCCCCATACATTTCCGTGGGCTCACAAATGTACAAAAAGTGTGTTTTTGTACATAAACGGTGTATCCAGGCTGCTGACTCAAAAGTCAGGTTTAACTTTGTGACATGAATTCACACATCATAATGCAGTTTAACAGGTAGATTCATTACAGTTTTTTTCCTAGGTATATTCTGTTGTTTCTCATAGGCCTCAATATGCATCCAAATATACCTTCACTATTTCTACAAAAAGTGTTTCCAAGCTGCTGAATCAAATGAAAAGTTTAAGTCTGTGAGATGAATCCATGCATCACAAAGCAGATTCAAAGGAAGCTTCTTTCTAGTTTTTATCTGTTGATATTCAGGTTTTCCCCATAGGCCTCAATGGGCTCTCAAATGTCCCTTTGCAGATTCTACAAAAAGAGTGTTTCCAAGCTTCTTAATCAAAGGAAAGTTTTAACACTTCGAGATGAATCCACACATCACCAAGCAGTTTCACCAATAGCTTCTTTCTACTTTTTATCTGGGGTTATTCAGTTTTTCCACATAGGCCAAAATGGGCCCCCAAAGGTCCCTTTGCAGATTCTACAAAAAGATTGATTCCAACCTGCTGAATCAAAGAAAGCTTTAACTCTGTTACATAAATCCACACATCACCACGCTGTTTCACAGATAGCTTCTTTCTAGATTTTCTCTGAGTTTATTCTTTTTTTCCCTATAGGCCTTAATGAGCTCTGAAATGTCTCTTGAAAGATTCTACAAAGAGAGGTTTTACAAACTGCTGACTCAAAAGAAAGCTTTAACTCTGTGAGATGAATCCACTTATCCCAAAGCAGTTTCACAGATAGCTTCTTTCTAGTTTTTATACAGGGGTATCTTGGTTTTCCCCATAGGGTTAAATGGGCTCAAAAATGGCCCTTCATAGAGTCTGCAAAAAGATTGTTTCCAAACTGCTGAATCAAAGAAAGGTTTAAATGTGTGAGATGAATCCACACATCACAAAGTACTTTCATGGATAGTTTCTTTCTAGGTTTTATGTAGGGATATTCGTTTTGTCCCGATAGGTCACAATGGGCTCTCAAATATCCCTTTGCAGATTCTACAAAATAATGTTTCCGAACTGCAGAACCAAAAGAAAAGTTTAAACAGTGAGATGAAACCACACATCACAAAGCAGTTTCACAGATACTTTCTTTCTAGTTTTTATGTAGGGATATTTGGTTTTTCCCTATTGGCTTAAATGGGCTCCCAAATGTCCCTTCAAAGATTCTACGGATTATTTTTTCCAACCTACTGAATTAAAGAAAGGTGTAACTCTGAGAAAGGAATCCACACAGCAGAAAGCGGATTCATGGAAAACTTCTTTCTGGTTTTTATCTGTTGATATTTGGTTTTTTCCAGTAGGCTTCAACGGGCTCACAAATGTTTCTTTGTAGATCCTACAAAAAGATTACTTCCAACCTGCTGAATCAAAATAAAGGTTTATCTCTGAGATTAATCCACCCATCACAAATCAGTTTCATAGACTGCTCCTTTCTAGTTATTATCTTGAGATATTCTGTGTTTTCCCAAAGGCATAATTTTGCTCCAAATGTCCCTATGCAGATTCTACAAAAAAGTGTTTCCAAACTGCTGAATCAAAAGAAATGCTTAGCTCTGTGAGAGGAATCCACCCATCACAAAGCAGTTTCATAGATTTCTTCTTTCTAGTTATTATCTTGAGATACTTTGTATTTCCTCATAGGCATCATTGTGTTCCAAATGTCCCTATGCAGATTCTATAAAAAGAGTGTCTCCAACCTGCTGAATCAAAAGAAAGGTTTAATTATGTGAGACGAATCCACACATCACAAAGCAGTTTCACAGGTGGCTTCTTTCTAGTTTGTATCTGGGGATTTTCTGTTTTACCTCCTAGGCCTCAATGGACTCCAAAATTTCTCTTCACAAATTCTACAAAAGCAGTTTTTAACCTGCTGAAATAAAGGAAAAGTTTTACTCTGTGAGATGAATCCACACATCCACAAGCACTTTCACAGATAACTTCTTTTTAGTTTTTATCTGGGATATTCAATTTTTCTTCATAGGCCTTAGTGGGCTTCCAAATGTCCCTTTGCACATTCTACAAAAAGAGTGTTTCCAAGTGGCTGAATAAAAAGAAAAGATTAACTCTGTGAGTGGAATCCACACATCACAAAGTAGATTCACAAGAAGCTTCTTTCTAGTATTTATCTGTGGATATTTGGTTTTTCCCCACAGGCCTCAATCAACTTTCAAATATCCCTTTGCAGATTCTATGAGAAAAAAAAAACATGTTTTCATTCTGCTGAATCAAAAGAAAGTTTTAACTCTGTTAGGTGATTCTACATATCACAAAGTAGTTTCACAGATTGCTTCTTTCTACTTATTATCTCAGGATATTTGGTATTTCCTCCTAGGCCTCATTGGGCTCCAAATGTCACTTTGCAGGTACTACAAAAAGAGTGCTTCCAACCTGCTGAATCAAAAGAAAGATTTAACTCTGTGGGATTAATCCACACATCAGAAAGCAGTTTCCCAAATGGCTTCTTTCTAGATCTGGGGGATATTCTGTATTTTTCCACAGGCCTCAATGGGCTCTCAAATATTTCTTCTCGGATTCTACAAGAAAAGTGTTTCCAACCTGCTGAAGCAAAAGAAAGGTTTAACTCTGTGAAATGAACCCACACATCACTGAGAAGTTTCACAGATAGCTTCTTTCTAGTTTATTAGGCTACTCAGTTTTCCCTAATAGGTTTCAATGGGTTTTGAAATATCCCTTCACAGACTCTACAGAAAGAGTGTTTCCAAATTGTTGAATCAAAAGAAAGGTTTAACACTGTCAGATGAATCCACACATTACAGAGAAGTTTCACAGATCAATACTTTCTAGTTTTTATCTGTGTATATTCTGTTGTTCTTCATAGGACTCAATGGATTCCCAAATGTCCCTTCAAAGATTCCACAAAAAGAGTGTTTCCAACCTGCTTAATCAGAAGAAACGTTTAACTCTGTGAGGTGAATCCAAGCATCACCTAGCAGTTTCACATATAGCTTCTTTCTAGTTTTCATCTGGAGATATTAAGTTTTTCTTCATAGGCCTCAATCGTCTCTCAAATGTTTCTGCACAGAATCTACAAAATGGTGTTTCCAATGTGCTGAATCAAAAGAAAGGTTTAACTCTGTGAGATGAATCTGCACATTCCAAGAGTTTCACAGTTAGCTTCTTTCTAGTTTTTATTTGGGAATATTCAGTTTTTCCCCATACACCTCAAAAATCTTCCACATGTGTCTTCACAGACTATACCAAAAAAGTGTTTCCAACCTACTGAAACAAAGGAAAGGTTTAACTCTGAGATGAATCCACACATCACCAAGCAATTTCACAGATATATTCTTTCTAGTTTTTTTCTGGGGATACTGTGTTTTTCCCCTTAGGCCTCCATGGGCTCCCAATGACCCTTTGCAGATTCTACAAAAACAGTGTTTCCAACCTGCTGAATCAACAACAAGGTTTAATTCTGTGAGATGAATCTATACATCTCCAAGCAGTTTCATAGATAACTTCTTTCTAGTTTGTATCTGGAGATTTTCTGTTTTTCCCCCTATGCCTAATGAACTCCTAAATGTCCCTTTGCAGATTCTGGAAACAGAATCTGCTTCCAACAGAGTGCTTCCAACCAGCTGAAAGAAAGAAAGATTTTGTTCTGTTAGATGAATCCACACATCACCAAGAAGTTTCACAGATAGCTTCTTTCCAGTTTTTATCTGGGGATACTTGCTTTTTTCCCTTATGCCTCAACGGGCTCTGAAAGTTCCCATCAGAGATTCTACAGAAAGAGTGTTTCAAACTGCTGAATTAAAAGAATGGTTTAACTTTGTGAGATGAATCCACACGTCTCAAAGTAGTTTCAAAGATAGATATTTCTAGTTTTTATCTAGGGATATTCATTTTTTCCCCACAGACTTCAATGGACCCCAAATATCCCCTCACATATTCTACAAAAAGAGTATTTCCAACCTGCTGAATCAAAAGAAAGTTTTCACTCTGTGAGATGAATCCACACATCATCAAGCAGCTTGACATCTTTGTTCTAGTTGTTATCTGGTGATATTCAGTTTTTTCCCATAGTTTCAGTAAGTTCCCTAACGTCTCTTCACAGATTCTATAAGAAGAGTGTTTCCAAGTTGCTGAATCAAAAGTAAACGTTTAATTCTTGAGATGAATCCACACATCACCGGATAGCTTCTTTCTACTTTTTATATAAGGATATTTGGGTTTTTCCCATAGAATTCAAAGGGCTCCCAAATGTCCTTTAGGGGATTTTACAAAAAAGAGTGTTTACAATCTACTGAATCAAAAGAAGGGTTTATTTCTGTGAGATGAATCCACACATAAAAATCAGTTTCACAGATAGCTTCTTTCAAGGTTTTATCTGGGGAAATTTTGTTTTTCCCCATAGGCCTCAGTGGGCTAATAAATGTTCCTTTGCAGATTCTACTGAAAGAGTGTTCTCAACCTATTGAATCAATAGAAAGTTTGAACTCGGTGAGGAGAATCCACTTATCACAAAGCATTTTCAAAGATAGCTTCTTGCTAGTTTTTCTCTGGAGATATTTGGTTTTTCCCTATAGGCCTCAAAGGCCTCCAAAATGTCCCTTCCCAGATTCTACAAAAAGAATGTTTTCAATCTTCTGAACTGAAAGAAAAGTTTTACTCTGTGAGTTGAATCCACACACTGCCAAGGAGTTTCACAGGTAGCTTTTTCCAGTTTTTATCTGGGGATATTTCGTTTTTCCCCTATAGGCCTCAATGGGCTCCAATATGTCCCTTCACAGATTCTACAAAGGGTGTTAACAACATGGTGAATTAATAAAAATGCTTATCACTGTGAGATGAATCCATACATCTCCAAGCAGTTTCACAGGTAAAATATTTCTAGTATTTATCTGAGAATATTCAGTTTTCCCAATAGGCCACCATGGGCTCCCAAATGTTCCTTCAATGATTCTACAAAAAGAGGGTTTCTTACCTAGTAAATGAAAAGACATGTTTAACTCTGTGAGATTATTCCACAAATCACAAAGAAGTTTCACAGATAGTTACCTTCTAGTTTTTATCTGGGGATCACATTCTTCCTCAAAAGCATAAAATGGCCCTGAAATATCCCTTCGCAGATTCTCCAAAAGGGTGTTTCCAACATGCTCAATGAAAAGACAGGTTTAACTCTGTGAGATAAATAAACACATCACCAAGTAGATTCACAGAGAGCATCTTTCTAGTTTTTATCTGGGGATATTCGGTTTTGCCAACAGGCCCCAAAATTCCCCCTAACGTCTCTTTGCAGATACTACAAAAAGAGTATTTCCAACCTGCTAAATCAAAAGACAGGTTTTGTAGAGTGAGATGAATCCCCACATCAATAAGCAGTTTCGCAGATAGCTTCTTGTTAGTTTTTATTTGGAGATATTCAGTTTTTTTCCCCATAGGCCTTAATGGACTCCCAAATGTCACTTGCCGATTCTGCAAAAAGAGTTTTTCAACCTGTAAAATCAAAAGAAAGTTTTAACTCTGTGAGATTGATCCACACATCACTAAGCAGTTTCAAAGACAGCTTCTGTCTACCTTTTATCTGGTGATTTTGGGTTTCACCCTATAGGCCTCAATGGGCTACAAAATGTCCCTTCACAAATTCTACCAACAGAGTGTTCCCAACCTGTAGAATCAAAAGAAAGGTTTAACCTTTGAGATGAATCCACACATCACCAAGCAGTTTCACATATAGCTTCTGTCTAGTTTTTATCTGGGGATTTTCAGTTTTTCCCCGAAAGCCTCAAAGGAATCTGAACTGTCCCTTAGCAGATTCTACAAAAAGAGTGATTACGGGGGGTGCCCAAGATGGTCGAATAGGAACAGCTGCAGCCTCCAGCTCCCAGCGTGAGAGACACAGAAGACGGGTGATTTCTGCATTTTCAACTGAGGTACCAGGTTTAAATCACTGGGGCATGTCGGACAGTCTGTGCTGGTCCACTGGTGCAGCCCAACCAGTGAGAGTTGAAGCAGGGCGAAGAATCACCTCACCTGGGAAGCACAAAGGGGAAGGAAATTCCTTTTCCTAGCCAAGGGAAACAGAGACACAAAACATCTGGAAAATCGGGTAACTCCCACCCTAATACTGCGCTTTACCAAGGGTCTTAGCAAACAGCACACCAGGAGATTATATCCCACACCTGGTCCAGAGGGTCTCATGCCCATGGAGCCTTCCTCATTGCTAGCACAGCAGTCTGAGATATAACTGCAAGGTGACACTATGGCTGGGGGAGAGGTGCCCACCATTGCTGAGATTTAAGTAGGTAAACAAAGATGCTGGGAAGTTCAAATGGTGTGGAGCCCACCGCAGCTCAAGGAGGCCTGCCTGCCTCTGTAGACTCCACCTCTTGGGACAAGGTATAGCTAAACAAAAAGCAGCAGAAACCTCTGCAAATGTAAATGTCCCTGTTTGACAGCTTTGAAGAGAACAGTGGTTCTCTCAGCACAGAGGTTGAGATCTGAGAACAGACAGACTGCCTGCTCAAGTGGGTCCCTGACCCCGGAGTAGCCTAACTGGGAGACATCCCCCACCAGGTGCAGACTGACACCTCAAACCTTGCAGAGCTGGGTACACCTCTGAGAAAAAGCTTCCAGAGCAAGAATCAGACAGCAACACTTGCTTTTCAGCAATATTCTATCTTCTGCAGCCTCCGCTGCTGATACCCAGGCAAACAGGGTTTGGAGTGGACCTCAAGAAAACTCCAACAGACCTGCAGCTGAGGGTCCTGACTGTTAGAAGGAAAACTAACAAACAGAAAAGACACCCACACCAAAACCCCATCAGTACATCACCATCATCAAAGGCAAAAGGCAGATAAAAACCACAAGGATGGGGAAAAAGCAGTGCAGAAAAGCTGAAAATACAAAAAATCAGAGCGCATCTCCCCCTCCAAAGGAACACAGCTCATTGCCAGGAATAGAACACAGCTGGATGGAGAATGACTTTGATAAGGCGAGAAAATAAGGTTTCAGCTTATCAAATTTCTGAGAGCTAAAGGAGGAACAACGTTCCCAGTGCAAAGAAACTAAAAACCTTCAAAAAAGAATGGAAGTATGGATAACTAAAATAACTAATGCAGAGAAGTCCACAAACGAACTGATAGAGATAAAAACCATGACATAACTACGTGACAAATGTACAAGCTTCAGTAACCGATTCAATCAACTGGAAGAAAGAGTATCAGGGATTGAAGATCAGATGAATGAAATGAAGTGAGAAGAGAAGTTTAGAGGAAAAAGAGTAAAAATAAATGAAGAAAGCCTCCAGGAAAAACGGGATTATGTGAAAAGATCAAATCTACGTCTGACTGGTGTGCCTGAAAATGATGGGGAGAATGGAACCAAGTTGGAAAACACTCTGCAGGATATTATCTAGGAGAATTTCTCCAACATAGCAAAGCACGCCAACATTCAAATTCAGGAAATACAGAGACTGCCACAAAGATAATCCTCGAGAAGGACAACTCCAGGACACGTAATTGTCAGATTCATCAAAGTTGAAATGAAGGAAAAAATTTTAAGGGTAGCCAGAGAGAAAGGTTGGGTTACCCACAAAGGGAAGCCCATCAGACTAACAGCAGATCTCTTGGCAGAAATTCTGTAAGCCAGAAGTGAGTGGGGGCCAATATTCAACATTCTTAAAGAAAATAATTTTCAACCCAGAATTTCATATCCAGCCAAACTAAGTATCATAAGTGAAGAAGAAATAAAATCTTTTACAGACAAGCAAATGCTTATAGACTTTGTCACCACCAGGCCTGCCCTACAAGAGATCCTGAAGGAAGCACTAAAAATGAAAAGGAACAACCAGTACCAGCCATTGCAAAAACATGCCAAAATGTAGAGGCCATCGATGCTAGGAAGAAACTGCATCAACTAACGAGTGAAATAACCAGCTAATATCATAATGACAGGATCAAGTTCACACATAACAATATTAACCTTAAATGTAAATGGACTAAATGGTCCAATTAAAAGACACAGACTGGCAAATTGGATGAAGAGTCAAGGTCCATCAGTTTGCTGTATTCAGGAGACATATCTCACATGCAGAGACACACATAGGCTCCAAATGAAAGGATGGAGGGAGGTCTACCAAGCATATGGAAAGCAAAAAAAAAAAAGCAGGGATTGCAATCTCAGTCTCTGATAAAACAGATTTTAAACCAACAAAGATCAAAAGAGACAAAGAAGGCCATTACATAATGGTAAAGGGATCAATTCAACAAGAAGAGGTAACTATCCTAAATATATATGCACCCAATACAGGAGCACTCAGATTCATAAAGCAAGTCGTTAGAGACTTACAAAGAGACTTAGACTCCCAAACAATTATAATGGGAGACTTTAACTTTAACACTGTCAACATTAGACAGATCAACGAGACAGAAAGTTAACAAGGATATCCAGGAACTGAACTCAACTCTGCACCAAGCAGACCGAATAGACGTCTACAGAACTCTCCACCCAAAATCAACAAAATATACATTCTTCTCATCACTGCATCGCACTTATTCCAAAATTGACCGAATAGTTGGAAGTAAAGCACTCCTCGGCAAATGTACAAGAACAGAAATTATAGCAAACTGTCTCTCAAACCACAGTACAATCAAACCAGAACTCAGGACGAGGAAACTCAATGAAAACCCCTCCACTATATGGAAACTGAATACCTGCTCCTGAATGACTACTGGGTACATAACGAAATGAAGGCAGAAAAAAAGATGTTCTTTGAAACCAATGAGAACAAAGATACAACATACCAGAATCTCTGGGACACATTTAAAGCAGTGTGTAGAGGGACATTTATAGCACTAAATGCCCACAAGAGAAAGCAGGGAAGATCTAAAATTGACCCCTAACATCACAATTAAAATAATACAGAAGAAAAAGTAAACACATTCAAAAGCTAGCAGAAGGCAAGAAATAGCTAAGATCAGAGCAGAACTGAAGGAGATAGAGATGCAAAAAACCCTTCAAAGAAACACTGTATCCAGGAGCTGGTGTTTTGAAAAGATCAACAAAATTGACAGACCTCTAGCAAGACTAATAAAGAAGAAAAGAGAGAAGAATCAAATAGACGCAATAAAAAGTGATAAAAGGGATATCACCACCGACCCCACAGAAATACAAACTACCATCAGAGAATATTATAAGCACCTCTAAGTAAATAAACTAGAAAACCTAGAAGAAATGGATAATTTCCTGGACACTTACACTCTCTCAAGACTAAACCAGGAAGAAGCTGAATCCTTGAATAGACCAATACCAGGATCTGAAATTGAGGCAATAATTAATAGCCTACCAACCAAAAAAGTCCAGGACCAGACAGAATCACTGTCAAATTTTACCAGAGGTACAAGGAGGAGCTGGTACCATTTCTTCTGAAACTATTCCAATCAATAGAAAAAGAGGGAATCCTCCCTAACTCATTTTACAAGACCAGCATCATCCTGATATCAAAGCCTGGCAGAGATACAACAAAAAAAAGAGAATTTTAGACCAATATCCCTGATGAATATTGATGCAAAAATCCTCAATAAAAACTGGCAAACTGAATCGAGCAGCACATCAAAAAGCTTATCCACCGTGATCAAGTGGGCTTCATCCATGGGATGTAAGGCTGGTTCAACATATGCAAATCAATATACATAATCCAGCACATAAGCAGAACCAAAGACAAAAACCACATGATTTTCTCAATAGATGCAGAAAAGGCCTTTGACAAGATTCAACAGCCCTTCATACTCAAAACTCTCAATAAATTCAGTATTGATGGAACGTATCTCAAAATAATTAGAGCTATTTATGACAAACCCACAGCCAATATCATATCGAATGGGCAAAAACTGAAAGCATTCCCTTTGAAAACTGGCACAAGACAGGGATGCCCTTGCTCCTCACTCTATTCAACATAGTGTTGGAATTTCTGGCTAGGGCAATCAGGTAAGAGAAAGAAATCAAGGGTATTCAGTTAGGAAAAGAAGAAGTCAAACTGTCCCTATTTGCAGGTGATACAATTGTATATTTAGAAAATCCCATTCTCTCAGCCCAAAATCTCCTTAAGCTGATGAGCAACTTCAGCAAAGTCTCAGGATACAAAATTAATGTGCAAAAATCACAAGCATTCTTATACACCAGTAACAGAGAGTCAAAGCATGAATGAACTCCCAATCACCATTGTTTCAAAGAGAATAAAGTACCTAGGAATCCAACTTACAAGGGATGTGAAGGACCTCTTTAAGGAGAACTACAAACCACTGCTCAGTGAAATAAAAGAGGACACAAACAAATGGAAGAACATACCATGCTCGTGGATAAGAAGAATCAATATAGTGAAAATGGTCATACTGCCCAAAGTAATTTATAGATTCAATGCCATCCCCATTAAGCTACCAATGACTTTCTTCACAGAATTGGAAAAAACTACTTTAAAGTTCATACAGAACCCAAAAAGAGTCTGCATTGCTAAGACAATCCTAAGTCAAAAGAACAAAGCTGGAGGCATCACGCTACCTGAGTTCAAACTATACTACAAGGCTACAGTAACCAAAACAGCATGGTACTGGTACCAAAACAGAGATATAACCAATGGAGCAGAACGGAGCCCTCAGAAATAATACCACACATCTACAGCCATCTGATATTTGACAAACCTGACAAACACAAGAAATGGGGAAATAATTCCCTATTTAATAAATGGTGCTGGGAAAATTGGCTAGCCACAGTAGAAAGCTGAAACTGGATCCTTTCCTTACTCCTTATACGAAAATTAATTCAAGATGGATTAGAGACTTAAATGTTAGACCTAATACCATAAAAACCCTAGAAAAAAACCTATGTAAAACCATTCAGGTCATAGGTATGGGCAAGGGCTTCATGTCTAAAACACCAAAAGCAATGGCAACAAAAACCAGAATTGACAAATGGGATCTATTTAAACTAACGAGCTTCTGCACAGCAAAAGAAACTACCATCAGAGTGAACAGGCAACCAACAGAATGGAAGAAAAATTTTGCAATCTACTCATCTGACAAAGGGCTAATATCCAGAACCTATGAAGAAACCAAATTTACAAGAGAAAAACAAGCAACCCCATCAAAAAGTGGGCAAAGGATATGAACAGACATTTCTCAAAAGAAGACATTCATACAGCCAGCAGACACATGAGAAAATGTTCATCATTACTCGCCTTCAGAGAAATGCAAATCAAAACCACAATGAGATACCATCTCACACCAGTTAGAATGGCAATTATTAAAAAGTCAGGAAACAACAGGTGCTCTAGAGGATGTCAAGAAATAGGAGCACTTTTACACTGTTGGTAGGACTCTAAACTAGTTCAATCATTGTGTAAAACAGTGTGGGGATTCCTCAAGGACCTAGAACTAGAAATACTATTTGACATAGCCATCTCATTACTGGGTATATACACAAAGGATTATAAATCATGCTGCTATAAAGACACATGCACACTTATGTTTATTGTGGCACTATTCACAATAGCAAAGACTTGGAATCAACCCAAATGTCCATCAGTGTCAGATTGTATTAATAAAATGTGGCACATACACACCATGGAACACTATGCAACCATAAAAAAATGATGAGTTCGTGTCCTTTGTAGGGACATGTATGCTGCTGTAAGCCATAATTCTCAGCAAACTATCACAAGAACAGAAAACCAAGCACCGCATGTTCTCACTCATAGGTGGGAATTGAATAATGAGATCAGCTGGACACAGGAAGGGGAACATCACACACCGGGGCCTATTGTGGGAGGAGGGGGGAGGGATAGCATTAAGAGCTATACCTAATGTAAATGATGAGTTAATGGGTGCAACACATCAACATGGCACATGTATACTTGTGTAACCAACCTGCACGTTGTGCACATGTACACCAGAACTTAAAGTATAATAAAAAAAATAAAAATAAAAGAGTGATTACAAACTGCTGAATCCAAGGAAAGGTTTAACTCTGTGAGATGAATCCACACATCACCAATCATTTCATGGATAACTTCTTTCCAGTTTTTATCTGGGGATATTCAATTTTTCCTCACAGAACTCAATGGGCTCCCACATGCTTCTTCGCAGATTCTACAGAAACGATGTTTCCAACCTGTTGAATTTTAAAAAAGGTTTATCTCTGTGAGTTGAATCCAAACATCACCATGCAGTTGCACAGATAGCTTGTTTCTAGTTTTTGTCTGGGGATATTCTCTTTTTCCCCTGGACCTCAATGGACTCCCACAGGTCCCTTCACAGATTCTGCAAAAAGACTCTTTCAAACTTGCTCAATCAAAATAAAGGTTTGACCCTGTGAGATGAATGTGCTCATCATGAAGCAGTCTCATAAATACCTTCTTTCTAGTTTTTATCTGGGGATATTCGATTTTTCCCATAGGCTTCAATGGGTTCCCAAATGTCTTTTCACATTTTCTACCAAAAAAAAAAAAAAAAAAAAAAAAAGTGTTTCCAGCCTGCTGAATCAAAAAAAAAAAAAAAAAAATAGTTTTGCTCCAGTGGATGAATCCACACATCACCAAGCAGTTTCACAGATAACTTCCTTCCTATGTTGATCTGGGGATATTCCATTTTTTCCCATAGGTTTCAATGGGCTTCGAAATGTCCCTTCATTGATTCTACAAAGAGTGTTTCCAAACTACTGAATCAAAAGAAAGGTTTAACTCTGTGAGATGAATCCACAAACCACCAAGCAATTTCACAGAGGATTTCTTCTATTTATTATCTGGGGATATTCGCTGTTTCTCCATATGCCTCAGTGGGCTCCCTAATGATCCTTTGCAGATTCTTCAAAAAGAGTGTTTCCAACCTACTGAATCAAAGAAAATGTTTTACTCTGTGAGACGAATTAACATATTACAAAGCAGTTTCACAGATAGCTTTTTTCTAGTTTTTACCTGGGAATATTCATTTTTTTCTTATATTCCTCAATGGGCGCCCAAATGTCCCTTTGTAGATTCTTTCAAAAAAGTGTTTCCAACAATCTGAATCAAAAGACTGGTTTACTTCTATGAGATGAATGCACATATCACCAAGCAGTTTCACAGATAGCTTCTTTCTAGTTTTTGTCTGGCGATATTCTGTTTTTCCCCATAGTTGTCACTATGCTCCAATATGTCACTTTGCAGATTCTACAAAAAAAGTGTTTCCAACTTGCTGAATCAAAAGAAATATTTAACTTTGTGAGATGAATTTACTCATCACCAAGCAGTTTCACAGATAGCTTTTTCCAGTTTTTATCTGGGGATAATCGGTTTTTCTCCATAGTCCTCAATGGGCTCCCAAATGGCCTTTCACATATTCTACAAAAAGAGTGTTTCCCACCTGCTGAATGAAAAGAAAGATTTAACTCTGTGATATGAATCCACACATCACCAGGCAGTTGCACAGATTGCGTACTTCTAGTTTTATCAGGGGATATTCTGTTTTTCCCCAAAGGCCTATATGGTCTACCAAATGTCACTTCACAGATTCTACAATTGTATTTTCTACCTGCTGAATAAAAAGTAACGTTTAACTCTGTGAGATGAATTCACACATCATGAAGCAGTTTCACAGATAACTTCTTTCTAGTTTTTATCTGGGGATATTCGGTTTTTCCCCATAGTCTTCAAAGGGCTCCCACATGTCCCTTTGCAGATTCTACAAAAAGAGTATTTCCAACCTGCTGAGTGAAAGGAAGGTTTAACTTTGTGAGATGAATGCACGCATCAACCAGTAGTTTCACAGATTGCTTCTTTCTGGTTTTTATCTGGGGATATTCAATTTTTCCTCTTAGCCCTCAATGGGCTCCCACATATCCCTTCAGATATTTTAAAAAATGAGGGTTCTAAAGTTAGAAAAATGGAGTTTTGATGTTGCTGAATCAAAAGAAAGTTTAACTTTGTGATATGAATCCACTCATCACCAAGTAGCTACATAGGAACTTTCTTCTAGTTTTTATCTGGGGATTTTCATTTTTTTCGCCATAACCCTCAATAGGCTCCCAAGTGTTCTTTACAGTTTCTACAAAAACAGTGTTTCCAACCAGTTGAATTAAAAGAAAGCTTTAACTCTGTGACATGAATCCACACATCACCAAGCAGTTTCACAGATAATTTCCTTCTAGTTTTTATCTGGGGCTATTCAGTTTCTTCTCATATGCCTCAATGGACTCAAAAATATCCCTTCACAAATCTACATAGAGAGTGTTTTCAACATGCTGAATCAAAAGAAAGGTTTAACCCTGCGAGATAAATCCACAATCACCAAGCAATTTCACAGATACTTTCTTTCTAGTTTTTATATGAGGATACTCATTTGTTTCCCCATAAGCCTCAGTAGGCTCCCAAGTGTCCTTGCACAGATTCTACAAAAGGGTGTTTCCAACCTGCTGAATCAAAAGACAGGTTTAACTCCGTGAGATTAATTGATCCATTACTAAGCATTTTCATAGATGGCTTATTTTGAATCATTATCTGGGGATATTTGGGTTTTCCCCATAGGCCCCAATGAGCTCCTAAGTGTCTTTTCACAGTTTCTACAGAAATAGTTTTTCCAACCTGCTGAATAAGAAATGGTTTTACCCTTAGATGAATCCACACATCACCAGCAATTTCATAGATAAATTATTTGTAGTTTTTTAGCAGATAGTTTCACAGATTGCTTTTCCTAGTTTTTGGGGGGATAATCAGTTTTTCCCCATAGGCCTCAATGGACTCTGAAATGTCCCTTTTTAGAGTTTACAAAAAGATTGTTTCCAAAGTTCTGAATCAAAAAAAGGTTGAAATCTATGAGATGAATCCACACATCACAAAGCAGTTTCACAGATACCTACTTTCTAGTTTTTTTTTCTGAGAAAATTTGGTTTTTCCCCATATGCCTCAATGGGCTCCAAATACTCCCTTCTCAGATTCTACAAAATAATTTTTCCAACCTGCTGAATGAAAAGAAAAGTTTACCACTGTGAGATTAATCCACACATCACAAAAGAGTTTTACAGATACTTTCTTTTTAGCTTTAATTTGGGAATATTCATTTTTTCCCAATAGGCCTCTGTGGGCTCCCAAATGTCCCTTCACAGATTCTACAAAAAGAGTGTCTCCAACCTGCAGTATCAAAATATAGGTTTAACTGTGTGAGTGAACATACCTATCACCAAACAGTTTCACAGATAGCTTCTTTTTAGTTTTTATCTGGGGATATTCATTATTTTCCCATAGGCCTCAATGGGCTCCCGAATGTCCATTCACAGATATCACTAAAACAGTGTTTCCATCCTGCTGTATCAAAAGAAAGTTTTAACTATGTGAGATGAATCCACACTTCACCAAGCAGTTTTACAGATAAATTATTTGTAGTTTTTTCCTGTGGTTATTTTGTTTTACCCCATTGACCTCAATGTACTCCCAAATGTCTCTTCACAGATTCTACAAAAAGAGTGTTTCCATCCTGCTGAATCAAAAGAAAAATGTAACTCACTGATATGAATCCACACATAACCAATCTTTTTCTCAGATAATTTCTTTCTACTTAGTATCTGGGGACATTCAGTTTTTTCCTGCAGGCCCCACTGGGCACCCTAATGTTCCTTTGTGAGATGAATCCACACATCTCAAAGCAGTTTCCCAGATAGTTTCATTGTAATTCTTATCTGGGGATCTTTTTTTTTTTTTTTTTTTTTTTTAAACATAGGCCTTGATTGGCTTTCAAATGTCCTTTTGCATTGCTACAAAAAAAGTTTTTCCAAACTACTGAATCAAAAGAAACATTTAACTCTATGAGATAAATCCACACATCACAAAGCAGTTTCTAAGAGAGTTTCTTTCTAGTTTTTGGGGACATTCTTTTTTTCATAGGCCTCAATAAGCTTCGAATGGGTTTTTTCCCATAGACCACAATGGGTTCCGAAATGTCTCTTTATAGATTCTACAAAAGAGTTTTTCCAACCTGCTGATTCACAAAAAATTTAACTCTGTGAGGTAAGTCCACACATCACGAAGGAGTTTCACAGATAGCTTCTTTTTAGTATCTATTGAAGATATTTGATTTTCCACATAGACCTCAATTGGTTCCCAAATGTCCCTTCACATTTTCTACAAAAAAAGTTTTTCCACCCTGCTGAACAAAAGAAAGTTTTATCGCTGTGAGATGAATCCACACATCACCAAGTAGTTTTACAGGTAGCTTCTTTCTAGTTTTTATCTTAGGATATTCATTTTTCCCCATAGGTATTAATGGGCTCCCAAATGTCCCTTCACAGATTCTACAAAAAGGGTGTTTCCAATCTGCTGAATAAAAAGAAAGGTTTAACTCTGTGAAATGAATCCACACATTTCAGGAGCTTTCACAGATAGCTTCTTTCTAGTTTTTGTCTTGGGATATTAAGTTTTTCCTTATAGGCCTCAATAGGCTCCAAAATGTCCCCTTGTAGATTCTACAAAAACAGTGTTCCAACCTGCAGAATCAAAGGAAAGGTTTAACACTGTGAGATTAATCCACATATCTCAAAGCAGTTTCACAGAGACCTTCTTTCTAATTTTTATGTGGGGATATTTTGTTTATCCCAATAGGCCTTAGAGGACTGCTAAATGTCCTTTCATATATTCCACAAAAAGAATGTTTCCAAACTGCTGAATCAAAATAAAAGTTTAACTCTGTGAGGTGAATGCACACATCACTAGCAGTTTCTCCATTAACTTCTTTCTGGTTCTTATCTAGGGATATTCTGTTTTCCCCTTTGGACTCAATGGATTCTTAAATGTCCCTTTGCAAATTCTACTAAATGAGTGATTCCAACCTGCTGAATCAAAAGAAAGGTTTACCTCTGTGAGGTGAGTCCACACATGACCAAGATGTTTCACAGATAGTTTCTTTCTAGTTTCTATCTGTGGATATTCTGTTTTCCCCATAGGCCTCTACAGGTTCCCAAATGTCCTTTGGTAGATTTTTTTTAAAGAATAGTGTTTCCAACCTGATGAAACAAAAGAAAGGTTTATCTCTGTGAAATGAATCTTCACATCACCGAACAGTTTCACAGATTGCTTTTTTTCTAGTTTTTATCTGGGGATATTGGGTTTTCCCCCATAGTCCTTAAATGATCTCCCAAATGTCTTATTGCAGATTCTACAAAAAGAGAGTTTCCAAACTGCTAAATGAAAAGAAGGGTTTAGTTTTTTAGTTAAATCCAGAAATGACCAAGAAGTTTCACACATAGCTTCTTTCTAGTTTTTATCTGGGGATATTCTGTTATCCCCATAGGTTTACATTTGTTGCCAAATGTCCCTTCGCAGATTCTACAAAAAGTGTGTTTCTAACCTGCTGAAAGAAAAGAAAGCTCGGTCTCTGTGAGCTGAATCCCTACATCAAGAAGGAGTTTCACAGATTGTTTTTCCTCTAGATTTTATCTGGAGATATTCGGTTATTCCCCACAAGCCTCAATGGACTTTCAAATGTCCCTTCACAGATTCTACCAAAAGAGTGCTTCCAATCTGCTGAATTTGTAGAAAGGTTCATCTCTGTGAGATGAATCCACGTATCACACAGCAGTTTCGCAGATAGTTCTTTCTAGTTTTTATCTGAGGATATTCAGTTTTTCCCCATATACCTCAATGGGCTGTGAAAAGTCCCTTCACAGATTCTACAAAAAGAGTGTTTCCAACCTGGTGAATCAAAAGAGAGGTTTATCTCTATGAGATCAGTCCACACATCTCAAATCATTTTCACAGCTTCTTTCTAGTTTTTTTCTGGGGATATTCGTTTTTTCCATTGTCCTCAATAAGCTCCCTAGTGTACTTTCACAGGTGCTAGCAAAGAAGTGTTTCCAACCTACTGAATCAAAAGAAAAGTTTAACTCTCTGAGATGAATCCATACATCCCCAAGTAGTTTAACAGATAAACTTCCTTCCAGCTTTTATCTCTGGATATTCAAAATTTTTATAGGCCTGAATTGATTCCCAAATGTCCCTTCACAGTTTCTACAAAAAGAGTGTTTCCAACTTGCTGAATCAAAAGAAAGGTTTAACTCTGTGAGATGAGTCCACACATGACCAAGCAGTTTCTCAGATAACTTCTTTCTAGTTTTCATTTGGGGTTATTCGGTTTTCCCTATTGGAATCAAAGGGCTCTGTAATGACCCTTTGCAGATTCTACAAGAAGAGTGTTTACAACATGCAGAATCAAAATAAAGTTCAACTCTGTGAGATGAACACACACATCATGAAGCAGTTTCGCAGATCATTTATTTGTAGTTTTTATCTAAGGAAATTCAGTTTTTCCCCATATGTCTCAATGCGCTGTGGAAATTCCCTTCACAGATTCTACAAAAAGAGGGATGCCAACCCAGTGAATCAAAAGAAAAGGTCTAGCTCTGTGAGATGAACCCACACATCACGAATCAGTTTCACAGATAGCATCTTTGTACTTTTTATTTGGGGATTTTTCATTTTTCTGACTAGGCTTCAATGGGTTATGAAATATCCCTTCACAGATTCCACAAAAAGATGGTTTCCATGCTGCTTAATCAAAAGAAAGGTTTAACTTTTGTTAACCTGTGAGATGAATGTGTACATCACAAAGCATCTTCACTGGTAGCTTCTTTCTAGTTTTATATGGAAATATCTGGTTTTTTCTTATAGGAAAAAGGGCTACAAAATGTCCCTTCACAGATTCTACAAAAAGAGTGTCTCCAACCTATTGAACAACAACAACAACAACAAAAACGTTTAACTCTTTGAGATAAATCAGCACATCACCAAATGTCCCTGTGCAGAATCTACAAAAACAGTGTTCCCAACCTGCTGAATCAAAAGAAAGTTTTAACTCTGTGAGATGAATCCGCACTTCACCAAGTAGTTTCACAGACAGATTCCTTCTAGGTTTTATCAGGGCATATTCGGTTTTCCCTATAGGTCTCAGTGGGTTCTCAAAAACTCCTTTACAGATTCTACAAAAAGAATGTTTCCAACCTGCTGAGTCAAACGAAAGTTTTACCTCTGTGAGGTGAATCCACACATCACCAAGCAGTTTCAGATAGCTTCTTCCTAGTTTTTAATCTGAGGATATTCCATTTTCCTGTAGTTGTCAATGGGTTCCCAAACGTCCCTTTGCTGATTCTACAAAAACAGTATTTCCAAGATGCTGAAACAAAAGAAAAGTTTGTCTCTGTGAGATGAATCCATATATCACCAAGGAGTTTCACAGATAGCTTCTTTCTAGATTAATATCTGAATATTAGTGTTTCCCCATAGACATCAAAAGGCTCCCAAATGTCTCTTCTCAGATTCTACAAAGAGTGTCCCAACCTGCTGAATCAAAATAAAAGTTTAACTCTGTGAGATGACACAACATGTCACCAAGCAGTTTCACAGATAGTTCATTCCTAGTTTTTATGCCGGAATATTCATTTTCAGTCATAGGCCTCTAAGGGTTCCAAAGTGTCCGTATGCAGATTCTACAAAAAGAGCATTTCCAAGTTACTGAATCATAATAAAGGTTTAGATAGGTGAGATGAATCAACACATCACAAAGCAGTTTCAAAGATAGCTTCTTCCTAGTTTATACCTGGGGATAATCCCTTGTTACACATTGGCCTCAAGGGGCTGCAAAATGTCCCTTCACAGATTTTACAAAAAGAGTATTTCCAACCTGTTGAATCAAAATAAAAATTTAACTCTGTGAGATGCATCCACACATCACTAAGCAGTTTCACAGATAGCGTGTTTCTAGTTTTCATCTGGAGATATTTGGTTTTTCCCCTTAGACATCAATGGAGTCCCAAATGTCCTTTCGAAGATTCCACAATAAGGAGTGTTTTTAACCTGCTGAATTAAAAGAAAGGTTTAACTTTGTGAGATGAATCTAAGTATCGCCAAGCAGTTTCACAGATATCTTCTTTCTAGTTTTTAACTTGGGATAGTCTATTTTTCCAAAAAGGCATAAATTGCCTCCCCAATGTCCTTTTGCAGATTCTACAAAAAGAGTGTCTCCAACCTGCTGACTCAAACGAAAGGGTTAACTCTGTGATGAATCCACACATCACCAAGCAGTTTCACAAAAAGTTTCTTTCAAGTTTTTATCTGGGGATATTCAGTTTTTTCCTATAGGAGTCAATGGATGCCTGTATGTACCTTAGCAGATTCTACAAAAAGAGTGTTGTCAACCTGCTGAATAAAAATAAAGGTTTATCTCTGTGAGATGAATCTACACATCACAAAGCAGTTTCACAGATAGCTTTTTCTGCTTTTTATCTGCGGATATTAGGTTTTCTCCCATAGGACTCAATGTGTTGCAAACGCCCCTTTGCAGATTATACAAAGAGAGTGTTCCCAATCTGCTGAAACAAAAGTAAAGTTTATCTCTTTGTAATGAATCCACACATCACCAAGTAGTTTCACAGATACCTTCTTTCTAGTTTTTATCTGAGGATATTTGCTTTTTCCCAATAGGCCTCAATGGGCTCCAAAATGTCCCTTCACAGAGTCTACAAAAAGAGTGTTTCCAACCTGCTTAATCAAAAGAAAGGTTTAACTCTGTGTGATGCATCCACACACCACTAAACAGTTTCACAGATAGCTTCTTCCCAGTTCTTATCTGGGGATATTTGATTTTTTTTTAATAGGCCTCAATAAACTCCCAAATGTCTTTTTGCAGATTGTACAAAAAGAGTGTTTCCAACGAGCTGAATCAAAAGAAATATTTATTTCTGTGAAATGAATCCACACATCACAAAGCAGTTTGAAAGATAATTTGTTTCTATTTTTTATCTGGGGACCTTCAGTTTTTCCCCATAGTCTCAATGGGCTTTGAAAATCCTCTTTGCCGATTCTTCCCAAAAATTGTTTCCAACCTGCTGAGTCAAAAGAAAGATTTAACTCTGTGAGATGAATCCACATGTCAGCAAGCAGTTTCACAGATAACTTCTTTCTAGTTTTTATCTTGGGAAAGTCTATTTTTCCTTTAGTCCTCAAAGGGCTTCAAAATGTCCCTGTGTACATTCTACAAAAGGAGTGTATTCTACCTTCTGAATCAAAAGAAATATTAAATTCTGTAAGATGAATCCACACATCACCAAGCACTTTACAGATAGCTTATTTACAGTTTTATGTGGGGATATTCATTTTTTCTTGCCACAGGACAAAAAAAGGTCCCAAATGTCCCTTTGCAGATTCTACAAAAGAAGTGTTACCAATCTGCTGAATGAAAAGAAAGGTTGTACTCTGTGAGATGAATTCACATTTCACCAAGCAGTTTCACACATAGCTTCTTTCTAGTTTTTCCTGTAGGATATTCTGTTTTTCCCCATAGGTCTCAATGAGTTCACAATGTCCCTTCACAGATTCTCCAAAACAGTGTTTCCAACCTGATGAAACAAATAAAGATTTGACTCTGTGAGCTGAATGCACACATCACCAAGCACTTTCACAGGTAACTTTTTCCTAGTTTTTAATCTGTTTTTCCCTTAGTCCCCAATGGGCTTCAAATGTCCCTGTGCAGATACTACAAAAAGAGTGTTTCCTACCTTCTAAATCAAAAGTAACTTTAAACTTTTTGAGATGAATCCACACATGACCAAGCAGTTTCAAAGACAGATTCTTTCTAGTTTTTATCTGGGGATATCTGTTTTTTTTTTTCCACCAGGACAGAAAGTGCTCCCACATATCCCTTTGCATTCTACAGAAAAAGTGCTTGCAGCCTGCTGAATCAAAAGAAAGGTTTTACTCTGTGAGATGAATCCACACTTCCACAAGCAGTTTCATAGATAACTTCTTTCTAGTTTTTATCTGCAGATGTTTGGTTTTTCTTCACAGGCCCAATGGGTTCCCAGTGTCCTTTCACAGATTCTGCAAAAAGAGTGTTTCCAACCTGATGAATCAAAAGAAAGGTTGAACTCTGTGAGATGAATCCACACACCACCAAGCAGTTTCACAGATAGCATTTTTCTAGTTTTTATCTGGGGATATTCAATTTTACCCCATACGTCTCAATTGATTCTGAAATGTCTCTTCACAGATTCTACAACAACACTGTTTCCAATTTACTGAATCAAAAAAGTTTTAACTCTGTGAGATGAATCCACATATCACCAAGCAGTTTCACAGACACTATCTTTCTAGTTTTTTTTCTGGGAATATTTGATTTTTCCTCTTAGGCCTCAATGGGCCCTCACATGACCCTTCACAGAATCTACAGAAAGAGTGCTTCCAAACTGCTGAATCTAAAGAATGGTTTAACTCTGTGTGAAGAATCCACATATCACCGAACAGTTTCACAGTTTCTTTCTAGGTTCTATCTAAGGATAATCTTTTTTTGCTTATAGACCTCAAGGGGCTCCCAAATGTTTCTTTGCAGATTCTACAAAAAGAGTGTTTCCAACCTCCTGAATCCAAAGAAATATTTAACTCAGTGAGATGAATCCACACGTCACAAAGCAGTTTCACAAATAGCTTATTTTTATTATTTTTCAGGGGATATTCTGTTTTTCCCCATAGGCATCAAGGGGCTCACAAATGGCCTTTCTCAGATTCTACAATAAGAGTGTTTCCAAACTGCTGAATCAAAAGAATGGTTAAATTCTGTGAGATGAATACACATCACCAAGCAGTTTCACGGATAGTTTCTTTCTGGTTTTCATATGGTGATACTTGTTTTTTTCCACAGGCAAAAAAAAAAAGGGGGCTCCCAAATGTACCTTCGCAGATACTACAAAAATATGTTTTCCAACCTACTGAATCAAAACAAAGGTTTCCCTCTGTGAAATGAATCCACATATCACCAAGCACTTTCACAGATAGTTCATTTCTAGTTTTTATCTGGTGTTATTTTGTTGTTCCCCAGAGGCCTCAATGCGCTCTAAATATTCCTTTGCAGATTCTACAAAGAGTGTTTCCCATCTGTTGAATCAAAAGAAAGCTTTAAATCTGTGCGATGAATCCACACATAACCAAGCAGTTTACCTATTGCTTCTTTCTAGTTTTTATCTGGGGATATTTGGTTTTTCCCCATGAGCCTCAATGGACTCCCAAATATTCCCTCACAGATGCTACAACAACAGTTTCCAACCTTCTATATCAAAAGAAATTTGTAACTCTATGAGTTTAATATATACATCATCAAGCAGTTTGACAAACAACTCCTTTCTAGTTTTTATCTGTAGATACTCAGTTCTTCCCTATATGTGTCTATGGGCTCACAAACATTTTTGCAGATTCTACAAAAGTGTTTCAAACCTGCTGAATTGAAAGAAAGATTTAAATCTGTGAGTTGAATCCACAACTCACCCAACAGTTTCACAGATAGCTAGCTTTTTTCTAGTTTTATTTGTTTATTTTTTCTGGGGATATTCGGTTTTTTCCCATGAATTCGTTCTCACATGTCCCTTCGCAGATTCTACAAAAAGAGTGTTTCCAACCTGCTCAGTTGAAAAATGTTTTACTCCTGTGAGATAAACCCACACATCACCAAGTAGTTTTACAGATAGCTTTTTTCTAGATTTTACCTGGAGATAATCATTTTTTTCTTTTAGACCCCAATGGGCTTCCAAATGTTTCTTAGCAGATTCTACAAAGAGAGTGTATCCAACCTGCTGAATCAAAAGAAAGTTTTAAGTCTGTGAGATGAATCCACACATCACCAAGCAATTTCACAGATAGCTTCCTTCTAGTTTTTATCTGCAGATATCAATTTTTTTTTTCTGTAGGCCCCAATGGGCTCCCACATGTCCCTTCATAGATTGTCTTCATGCTAAAAACTCTCAATAAATTCGGTATTGATGGAATGTATCTCAAAATAATAAGAGCTATTTATGACAAACCCAGAGCAAATATCATATTGAATGGGCAAAAACTGGAAAAATTCCCTTTGAAAACTGGCACAAGACAGGGATGCCCTCTCTCACCACTCCTATTCAACATAGTGTTGGAAGTTCTGGCTAGGGCAATCGGGCAAGAGAAAGAATTCAAAGGTATTCAGTTAGGAAAAGAAGAAGTCAAATTGTCCCTGTTTGCAGATGACATGATTGTATATTTAGAAAACCCTATTGTCTCAGCCCAAAATCTCCTTAAGCTGATAAGCAACTTCAGCAAAGTCTCAGGATACAAAATTAATGTGCAAAAATCACAAGCATTCTTATACACCAGTAACAGACAAACAGAGAGCCAAATCAGGAATGAACTTCCATTCACAATTGCTTCAAAGAGAATAAAATATCTAGGAATCCAAATTACGAGGGATGTAAAGGACCTCAAGGAGAACTACAAACCACTGCTCAGTGAAATAAAAGAGAACATAAACAAATGGAAGAACATATCATGCTCATGGATAGGAAGTATCAATATCATGAAAATGGCTATACTGCTCAAGGTTATTTATAGATTCAATGCCATCCCCATCAAGCTACCAATGAGTTTCTTCACAGAATTGGAAAAAACTGCTTTAAAGTTCATATGGAACCAAAAAAGAGCCCGCATCTCCAAGACAATCCTAAGTCAAAAGAACAAAGCTGGAGGCATCACGCTACCTGACTTCAAACTATACTACAAGGCTACAGTAACCAAAACAGCATGGTACTGGTACCAAAACAGAGATATAGACCAATGGAACAGAACAGAGTCCTCAGAAATAATACCACACATCTACAGCCATCTGATCTTTGACAAACCTGAGAGAAACAAGAAATGGGGAAAGGGTTCCCTATTTAATAAATGGTGCTGGGAAAATTGGCTAGCCATAAGTAGAAAGCTGAAACTGGATCCTTTCCTTATTCCTTATACGAAAATTAATTCAAGATGGATTAGAGACTTAAATGTTAGACCTAATACCATAAAAACCCTAGAAGAAAACCTAGGTAATAACATTCCGGCCATAGGCATGGGCAAGGAATTCATGTCTAAAACAGCAAAAGCAACGGCAACAAAAGCCAAAATTGACAAATGGGATCTAATTAAACTAAAGAGCTTCTGCACAGCAAAAGAAACTACCATCAGAGTGAACAGGCAACCTACAGAATGGGAGAAAATTTTTGCAATCTACTCATCAGAGAAAGGGCTAATATCCAGAACCTACAAAGAACTCAAACAAATTTACAAGAAAAAAACAAACAACCTCATCAAAAAGTGGGCAAAGGATATGAACAGACATTTCTCAAAAGAGGACATTCATACAGCCAACAGACACATGAAAAAATGCTCATCATCACTGGCCATCAGAGAAATGCAAATCAAAACCACAATGAGATACCATCTCACACCAGTTAGAATGGCAATCAGTAAAAAGTCAGGAAACAACAGGTGCTGGAGAGGATGTGGAGAAATAGGAACACTTTTACACTGTTGGTGGGATTGTAAACTAGTTCAACCATTATGGAAAACAGTATGGCGATTCCTCAAGGATCTAGAACTAGAAGTACCATATGACCCAGCCATCCCATTACTGGGTATATACCCAAAGGATTATCAATCATGCTGCTATAAAGACACATGCTCACGTATGTTTATTGTGGCACTATTCACAGTAGCAAAGACTTGGAATCAACCCAAATGTCCATCAGTGACAGACTGGATTAAGAAAATGTGGCACATATACACCATGGAATACTATGCAGCCATCAAAAAGGATGAGTTTGTGTCCTTTGTAGGGACATGGATGCAGCTGGAAACCATCATTCTCAGCAAACTATCGCAAGAACAGAAAACCAAACACTGCATGTTCTCACTCATAGGTGGAAACTGAACAATGAGATCACTTGGACTCGGGAAGGGGAACATCACACACTGGGGCCTATCATGGGGAGTGGGGAGGGGGGAGGGATTGCATTGGGAGTTATACCTGATGTAAATGACGAGTTGATGGGTGCTGACGAGTTGATGGGTGCAGCACACCAACATGGCACAAGTATACATATGTAACAAACCTTCACGTTATGCACATGTACCCTAGAACTTAAAGTATAATAAAAAAATAAAAAAAAGTTTCCAAACTTCTCAATCAAAAGAATGGTTTAACTCTGTGAGTGAGTCCACACATCACCTAGCAGTTTCACCGATAGCTTCTTTTTAGTTTTTATGTGTGCATATTTTGTTTTTCCACATAAGTCTCAAATGGCTCCCTTATGTCCCTTCACGAATAAAAGTGTTTTCAACCTGATGAATTAAAAGAAAGATTGAACTCTGTGAGATGAATCCACACATCACAAACCACTTTCAATGATACCTTCTTTCCAGTTTTTATCTGGAAATATTTGATTGTGTCCTATAGGCCTCAAAGGGCTCCCAAATGTCCCTTCACAGATTCTACTAGAAAAATATTTCCATCCTGCTGAATCAAAAGGTTTTTAACTCTGTGAGATGACTCCACACAAAATCAAGTAATTTCAGAGACATCTTTTTTCCAGCTTTTATCTGGAGATATTTGGTTTTTCCCTATCAGCCTCAATGGGTTCCCAAATGTCCCTTTGCAGATTCTACAAAAACAATGTTTCCAACCTGCTGAATCAAAACAAAGATTTAAGTCTGTGAGATAAATCCACACATCACCAAGCAGTTTCACAGACAACTTCTTTCTAGTTTTTATCTGGGATATATGTTTTGTTCCCATAGGTCTCAATGGGCTCTCAAATGTCTCTTTACAGATTCTAAAAAAAGAATTTTCCAATATGCTGAATCAAAAGAAAGTTTAACTCTGTGAGATGAATTCACACATTCCCCAGCAGTTTCACAGATGGCTTCTTTCTAGGTTTCATCTGGGGATATTCAGTTTTTCCCCTTGACCTCAATGGGCTGCCAAATATCCCTTCTCAGATTCTACAAAAAGAGTGTTTTCTACATGACATATCAAAAGAAAGGTTTAACTTTGTGTATTTAATTCATATATTATAAAGCAGTTTCACAGATAGTATCTTTCTAGTTTTTATCTGAGGATATTTTGTTTTTCCCCATAGGCCTCAAAGGTCTCTCAAATGTCCCTTTGCAGATTCTAAGAAAAAATGTTTCCAATCTGCTGAATCAAAAGTAAGGTCTAACTCTGTGAGATGAATCAACCCATCACAAAGCAGTTTCACAGATAGCTTCTTTCTAGTTTTTATTTGGGGATATATTTTTTTCCCCATAGGCTCAAGGGGCTTCCAAATGTCCCTTTGCAAATTGTACAAAAAGAGTGTTTCCAATCTGCTGAAACAAAAGAACAATTTATCTCTGACAAATGGATCCACACTTCACAAACAACTTCACAGACAGATTCTTTCTAGTTTTTATCTGGGGATATTCAGTTTTTCTTCATAGTCCTCAGTCAACTTTCAAATGTCCCTTCGCAGATTCTACACAAGGAGTGTTTCCAATATGCAGATCCAAAAGAAACTTTTAATGCTGTGAAATAAATCCATACATCACAAAGCTGTTTCACAGATAGCTTCTTTACAATTTTTATCTGGGGATTTTTTTCCACCTTATGCCTCAATGGGTTACTAAATGTCCCCTTGCAGATTTTTCAAAAAGAGTGTTTTCAATCTGCTGAATCAAAAAAAAGTTTTGTCTCTGAAATGAATACACACATCACAAAGCACTTTCACAGACAGCTTCTTTTTAGTTTTTATCTGGGGATATTAGATTTTTCTCCATAGGCCTAAATGGGTTCCCAAACCTCCCTTCACATGTTCTACAAAAAGAAGGTTTCCAACCTTCTGAACCAAAAAGGTTTAGCTATGATGGATGAATACACACATCACAAAACATCTTCACAGATAGCTTCTTGATACTTTTTATCTTGGGGTTCTCAGTTTTTCCATGTCAGCCTCCATAAGTTCCCAGGGATTTCTTCTCAAATTGTACAAAAAAGACTTTCCAACCTGCTGAATCAAAAGAAAGGTTCAACTCTGTGAGATGAGTCAACCCATCTCAATGCAGTTTCACAGTGGACTTCCTTCTGGTTTTTGTTGGGATATTCATTTTTTACCTATAGGCGTCAATGGACTTCCAAATATCTTTTCACAGATTCTACACAAGGAGTGTTTCCAACATGCAGAATCAAAAGAAACTTTTAATGCTGTGAGGTGAATTCACAAATCACAAAGCAGTTTCACAGATAGCTTACTTTTAAGTTTTGATTGGAGATATTTGGTTTTTCCCCATAGGCCTCATTTGGCTCCCAAATATTTATTTGTATATTTTACAAAAGACTGTTTCCAACCTGCTGAATCAAACGAAAGGTTTAACTGTGTGAGATAATCCCATACATCACAATGCAGTTTCACAGCTAGATTCTTCATAGTTTTTATCTGGGGTTATTCTGTTTGTTTTTTTTTTTTTCCATAAGCTGCAATGGGCTTGCAAATGTCTCTGTATAGATTGTATAAAACGATTCTTTGTAACCTACTGCATCACAAAATAGGTTTACCTCTATGAAATGAATCCACACATCACAACGCAGTTTCACAGAAAATTTCTTTGTAGGTTTTATCTGGGGATATTCTGTTTTTCCCCATAAGCTGCAATGGGCTCACTAATATCCCTCAGCAGGTTTTAGGAAAAGATTGTTTTCAACCTACTGTATCAAATAAAGTTTAGCTCTGTGAGATGAATCACAAAGCAGTTTCACAGACAGCATGTTTCCACTTTTTAATCTGGGGATAGTCGGTTTTTCTATTAGGCCCCAATGGGCTCTGAAAAATGTTTTTGTAGATGTTACCAAAAAAATATTTCCAACCTGCTGAATCAAAAGAAAGTTTTAACTCTCTGAGATGAATCCACACATGAGAACGCAGTTTCACTGACAGCTTCTTTCTAGTTTTCAACTCGGGATATATGGTGTTTCCCAATAGGCCTCAATGCACTCTCTAATGCCCCTTCACAGATTCTATGAAAAGAGTGTTTTCCACCAGATTAATCAAAAGAAATGTTTAACTCTGTGAGGTGAATCCACACATAACAAAGCAATTTCACAGAGACACTCTTTCTATTTCTTATCTGCATATGTTCAGTTTTTCCCCAAAGGCCACAATGGGCTCCCAAATGTTCCTTCGCAGATTCTACAAAAACAGAGTTTCCAACCTGCTGAATCAAAAGAAAGGTTTAACTCTGTGTGATGAATCCACACATCCCAAAGCAGTTTCACAGATTGCTACTTTCTAGATTCCATGTGAGAATATTCGATTTTTCTCCATAAGCCTCAATGGCTCCGAAATGTCCCTTCACAGATTCTACAAAAAGAGTGTTTCCAACCTGCTGAATCAAAAGGAAGGTTTATCTCAGTGAGAAGAATCCACAAATTGTCAAGCAGTTCACAGATACCTTCCTTCAAGTTTTTATCTGGAAATAGTCACTTTTTCACCATAGGCCTTAATGGGCTGACTAACATCCCTGAATTAAAAGAAAGATTTAAATCTATGAGATGAATCCACACATCATCAATCAGTTTCACAGATAACTTCTTGATAGTTCTTATTTCGGGACATTTGGTTTTTCCATGTCAGCCTCAATAAGCTCCCAAGTGTTTCTTAGCAAATTATACAAAAAGAGTGTTTCCAACCTGTTGTATCAACGGAAAGTTTTACCTCTGTGAGATGAATACACACATCACTAAGCAGTATCATAGATAGCTTCTTTCTACTTTTTATCTGGAAATATTTGGTTTTTTTCCCACAGCCCTCAATGGGTTCCCATATACTTCTTTGAAGATTCTACAAAAAGGTGTTTTCAACATGCTGAATCCAAAAAACCTTTAACTCTGCGAGATGAATCCACACATCTCAAAGCAGTTTCACAGATAGCTTCTTTCAAGTTTGTATCTGGGGATATCCAGTTTTTCTTTGTAGGGCTCAGTGGGTTCCCAAATGTCCCATCACAGATTCTACACCAAGAGTACTATCATTGCGCTGAATCAAAAAAAAGATTTAACTCTGTCAAGTAAAACCACACATCACCAAGCAATTTTTCACATAGCCTCCCTCAAGATTTTATCTGGGGATATTCGTTTTTTTTTCCACAGGCATCCATGGGCTCCAACTCTCCCTTCACAAGTTCTATGAAAAGAGTGTTTCGAACATGCTGAATCAACAGTAAGGTTTAACTCTGTGCGATTAGTTTGCATATCACAATGCAGTTTCACGTGTAGTTTCTTTCTGGTTTTTATCAGAGGATATTTGGGTTTTATTTTTTTACTTTATTTTTTCTTTTATTATTATTATACTGTAAGTTCTAGGGTACATGTGCATAACGTGAAGGTTTGTTCCATATGTATACTTGTGCCATGTTGCTGTGCTGCACCCATCAACTCGTCAGCACCCATCAACACGTCATTTACATCAGGTATAACTCCCAATGCAATCCCTCCCTCCTCCCTCCTCCCCATGATAGGCCCCGGTGTGTGATGTTCCCCTTCCTGAGTCCGAGTGATCTCATTGTTCGGTTCCCACCTATGAGTGAGAACATGCGGTGTTTGGTTTTCTGTTCTTGTGATAGTTTGCTAAGAATGATGGATTCCAGCTGCATCCAAGTCCCTACAAAGGACACAAACTCATCTTTTTTTATGGCTGCTTAGTATTCCATGGTGTATATGTGCCACATTTTCTTAATCCAATCTGTCACTGATGGACAATTGGGTTGATTCCAAGTCTTTGCTATTGTGAATAGTGCTGCAATCAACATACGTGTGCATGTGTCTTTATAGCAGCATAATTTATAATCCTTTGGGTATATACCCAGTAATGGGATGGCTGGGTCATATGGTACATCTAGTTCTAGATCCTTGAGGAATCGCCATACTGTTTTCCATAATGGTTGAACTAGTTTACAATCCCACCAACAGTGTAAAAGTGTTCCTATTTCTCCACATTCCCTCCAGCACCTGTTGTTTCCTGACTTTTTAATGATCGCCATTCTAACTGGTGTGAGATGGTATCTCATTGTGGTTTTGATTTGCATTTCTCTGATGGCCAGTGATGATGAGCATTTTTTCATGTGTCTGTTGGCTGTATGAATGTCTTCTTTTGAGAAATGTCTGTTCATATCCTTTGCCCACTTTTTGATAGGGTTGTTTGTTTCTTTCTTGTAAATTTGTTTGAGTTCTTTGTAGGTTCTGGATATCAGCCCTTTGTCAGATGAGTAGATTGCAAAAATTTTCTCCCATTCTGTAGGTTGCCTGTTCACCCTGACGGTAGTTTCTTTTGCTGTGCAGAAGCTCTTTAGTTTAATGAGATCCCATTTGTCAATTTTTGCTTTTGCAGCCGTTGCTTTTGGTGTTTTAGACATGAAGTCTTTGCCCATGCCTATGTCCTGAATGGTACTACCTAGGTTTTCCTCTAGGATTTTTATGGTATTAGGTCTAACATTTAAGTCTCTAATCCATCTTGAATTAATTTTCGTATAAGGAGTAAGGAAAGGATCCAGTTTCAGCTTTCTACTTATGGCTAGCCAATTTTCCCAGCACCATTTATTAAATAGGGAATCCTTTCCCCATTTCTTGTTTCTCTCAGGTTTGTCAAAGATCAAATGGCTGTAGAAGTGTGGTATTATTTCTGAGGACTCTGTTCTGTTCCATTGGTCTATATCTCTGTTTTGGTACCAGTACCATGCTGTTTTGGTTACTGTAGCCTTGTAGTATAGTTTGAAGTCAGGTAGCGTGATGCCTCCAGCTTTGTTCTTTTGACTTAGGATTGTCTTGGAGATGCGGGCTCTTTTTTGGTTCCATATGAACTTTAAAGCAGTTTTTTCCAATTCTTGAAGAAACTCATTGGTAGCTTGATGGGGATGGTATTGAATCTATAAATTGCCTTGGGCAGTATGGCCATTTTCACGATATTGATTCTTCCTATCCATGAGCATGGTATGTTCTTCCATTTGTTTGTGTCCTCTTTGATTTCACTGAGCAGTGGTTTGTAGTTCTCCTTCAAGAGGTCCTTTACATCCCTTGTAAGTTGGATTCCTAGGTATTTGATTCTCTTTGAAGCAATTGTGAATGGAAGTTCATTCCTAATTTGGCTCTCTGTTTGTCTGTTACTGGTGTATAAGAATGCTTGTGATTTTTGCACATTAATTTTGTATCCTGAGACTTTGCTGAAGTTGCTTATCAGCTTAAGGAGATTTTGGGCTGAGACAATGGGGTTTTCTAAATATACAATCATGTCATCTGCAAACAGGGACAATTTGACTTCTTTTTTTCCTAACTGAATACCCTTGATTTCTTTCTCTTGCCTGATTGCCCTAGCCAGAACTTCCAACACTATGTTGAATAGGAGTGGTGAGAGAGGGCATCCCTGTCTTTGGCCAGTTTTCAAAGGGAATTTTTCCAGCTTTTGCCCATTCAGTGTGATATTGGCTGTGGGTTTGTCATAAATAGCTCTTATGATTTTGAGGTACGTTCCATCAATACCGAATTTATTGAGCGTTTTTAGCATGAAGGGCTGTTGAATGTTTTCAAAAGCCTTTACTGCATCTATTGAGATAATCATGTGGTTCTTGTCTTTGGTTCTGCTTATATGCTGGATTATGTTTATTGATTTGCGAATGTTGAACCAGCCTTGCATCCCAGGGATGAAGCCCACTTGATCATGGTGGATAAGCTTTTTGATGTGTTGCTGAATCCGGTTTGTCAGTATTTTATTGAGGATTTTTGCATCGATGTTCATCAGGGATATTGGTCTAAAATTCTCTTTTTTTGTTGTGTCTCTGCCAGGCTTTGGTATCAGGATGATGTTGGCCTCATAAAATGAGTTAGGGAGGATTCCCTCTCTTTCTATTGATTGGAATAGTTTCAGAAGGAATGGTACCAACTCCTCCTTGTACCTCTGGTAGAATTCAGCTGTGAATCCATCTGGTCCTGGACTTTTTTTGGTTGGTAGGCTATTAATTGTTGCCTCAATTTCAGAGCCTACTATTGGTCTATTCAGGGATTCAACTTCTTCCTGGTTTAGTCTTGGAAGAGTGTAAGTGTCCAGGAAATTATCCATTTCTTCTAGATTTACCAGTTTATTTGCGTAGAGGTGTTTATAGTATTCTCTGATGGTAGTTTGTATTTCTGTGGGGTCGGTGGTGATATCCCCTTTATCATTTTTAATTGCGTCGATTTAATTCTTCTCTCTTTTCTTCTTTATTAGTCTTGCTAGTGGTCTGTCAATTTTGTTGATCTTTTCAAAAAACCAACTCCTGGATTCATTGATTTTTTGGAGGGTTTTTTGTGTCTCTATCTCCTTCAGTTCTGCTCTGATCTTAGTTATTTCTTGCCTTCTGCTAGCTTTCGAATGTGTTTGCTCTTGCTTCTCTAGTTCTTTCAATTGCGATGTTAGAGTGTCAATTTTAGATCTTTCCTGCTTTCTCTTGTGGGCATTTAGTGCTATAAATTTCCCTCTACACACTGCTTTAAATGTGTCCCAGAGATTCTGGTATGTTGTATCTTTGTTCTCATTGGTTTCAAAGAACATCTTTATTTCTGCCTTCATTTCGTTATGTACCCAGTAGTCATTCAGGAGCAGGTTGTTCAGTTTCCATGTAGTTGAGCGGTTTTGATTGAGTTTCTTAGTCCTGAGTTCTAGTTTGATTGCACTGTGGTCTGAGAGACAGTTTGTTATAATTTCTGTTCTTGTACATTTGCTGAGGAGTGCTTTACTTCCAATTACGTGGTCAATTTTGGAGTAAGTATGATGTGGTGCTGAGAAGAATGTATATTCTGTTGATTTGGGTTGGAGAGTTCTATTGATGTCTATTAGGTCCGCTTGCTGCAGAGATGAGTTCAATTCCTGGATATCCTTGTTAACTTTCTGTCTCGTTGATCTGTCTAATGTTGACAGTGGAGTGTTGAAGTCTCCCATTATTATTGTATGGGAGTCTAAGTCTCTTTGTAAGTCTCTAAGGACTTGCTTGATGAATCTGGGTGCTCCTGTATTGGGTGCATATATATTTAGGATACTTAGCTCTTCCTGTTGAATTGATCCCTTTACCATTATGTAATTGCCTTCTCTGTCTCTTTTGATCTTTGATTGTTTAAAGTCTGTCTTATCAGAGACTAGTATTGCAACCGCCCCTTTTTTTTGTTCTCCATTTGCTTGGTAAATCTTCCTCCATCCCTTTATTTTGAGCCTATGTATGTCTCTGCGTGTGAGATGGGTCTCCTGAATACAGCAGACTGATGGGTCTTGACTCTTGATCCAGTTTGCCAGTCTGTGTCTTTTAATTGGAGCATTTAGTCCATTTACATTTAAGGTTAATATTGTTATGTGTGAACTTGATCCTGCCATTATGATATTAACTGGTTATTTTGCTCGTTAGTTGATGCAGTTTCTTCCTAGCATCGATGGTCTTTACATTTTGGCATGTTTTTTCAATGGCTGGTACCGGTTGTTCCTTTCCATGTTGAGTGCTTCCTTCAGGGTCTCTTGTAAGGCAGGCCTAGTGGTGACAAAATCTCTAAGCATTTGCTTATCTGTAAAGGATTTTATTTCTCCTTCACTTATGAAACTTAGTTTGGCTGGATATGAAATTCTGGGTTTAAAATTCGTTTCTTTAAGAATGTTGAATATTGGCCCCCACTCTCTTCTGGCTTGTAGAGTTTCTGCCGAGAGATCTGCTGTTAGTCTGATGGGCTTCCCTTTGTGGGTAACGCGACCTTTCTCTCTGGCTGCCCTTAAGATTTTTTCCTTCATTTCAACTTTGGTGAATCTGGCAATTATGTGTCTTGGAGTTGCTCTTCTTGAGGAGTATCTTTGTGGCGTTCTCTGTATTTCCTGGATTTGAATGTTGGCCTGCCCTACTAGGTTGCGGAAGTTCTCCTGGATGATATACTGAATAGTGTTTTCCAACTTGGTTCCATTTTCCCCCTCACTTTCAGGCACCCCAATCAGGCGTAGATTTGGTCTTTTTACATAATCCCATACTTCTTGCAGGCTTTGTTCATTTCTTTTTCTTCTTTTTTCTTTTGGTTTCTCTTCTCAGTTCATTTTATTCATTTGATCCTCAATCGCTGATACTCATTCTTCCAGTTGATCGAGTCGGTTACTGAAGCTTGTGCATTTGTCACGTATTTCTCGTGTCATGGTTTTCATCTCTTTCATTTCGTTTATGACCTTCTCTGCTTAATTACTCTAGCCATCAATTCTTCCACTTTTTTTTCAAGATTTTTAGTTTCTTTACGCTGTGTATGTAAGTCCTCCTTTAGCTCTGAGAAGTTTGATGGACTGAAGCCTTCTTCTCTCATCTCGTCAAAGCCAGTCTCTGTCAAGCTTTTATCCGTTGCTGGCGATGAGCTGTGCTCCTTTGCCGGGGGAGATGCACTCTTTTTTTTTTAATTTCCAGCTTTTCTGCCCTGCTTTTTCCCCATCTTTGTGGTTTTATCTGCCTGTGGTCTTTGATGATGATGGTGATGTACTGATGGGGTTTTGGTGTAGGTGTCCTTCCTCTTTGATAGTTTTCCTTCTAACAGTCAGGACCCTCAGCTGTAGGTCTGTTGGAGATTGCTTGAGGTCCACTCCAGACCCTGTTTGCCTGGGTGTCAGCAGCAGAGGCTGCAGAAGATAGAATCTTGCTGAACAGCAAGTGTACCTGTCTGATTCTTGCTTTGGAGGATTCCTCTCAGGGGTGTACTCCAGCCTGTGAGGTGTAGGGTGTCAGACTGCCCCTAGTGGGGGATGTCTCCCAGTTAGGCTACTCAGGGGTCAGGGACCGACTTCTGCAGGCAGTCTGTCCCTTCTTAGATCTCAACCTCCATGTTGGGAGATTCACTGCTCTCTTCAAAGCTGTCAGACAGAGTCGTTTGCGTCCGCAGAAGTTTCTGCTGCTTTTGTTTTTTTTTTACTGTGTCCTGTCCCCAGAGGTGGAGTCTACAGAGACAGGCAGGTTTCCTTGAGCTGCTGTGAGCTCCACCGTGTTCGAGCTTCTCCTCGGCTTTGTTTACCTACTTAAGCCTCAGCAATGGTGGGCGCCCCTCCCCCTGCCTCGCTGCTGCCTTGCCGCGAGACCGCAGACTGCTGTGCTAGCAATGAGGGAGGCTCCGTGGGCGTGGGACCCTCCCGGCCAGGTGTGGGATATAATCTCCTGGTGTGCCTGTTTGCGTAAAGCGCAGTATTTGGGTGGAAGTTACCCGATTTTCCAGGTTTTGTGTGTCTCAGTTCTCCTGGCTAGGAAAATGGATTCCCTTTCCCCTTGCATTTCCCAGCTGAGGCGATGCCTCGCCCTGCTTCAGCTCTCGCTGGTTGGGCTGCAGCAGCTGACCAGCACTGATTGTCTGGCACTCCCTAGTGAGATGAACCCAGTACCTCAGTTGAAAATACAGAAATCACCGGTCTTCTGTGTCACTCATGCTGGGAGTTGGAGACTGGAGCTGTTCCTATTCGGCCATCTTGCTCGGCCCCCCTGATATTTGGTTTTTAATCATAGGCTTCCATGGGCTCCCAAATGTCCCTTTGTAGATTCTACAAAAAGAGTGTTTCCAACCTGCTGAGTCAAAAGTAAGGTTTAATTCTGTGAGATTAATCTGCATATCAAACAGCAGTTTCACAGATAGCATCTTTCCAGTTTTCATCTGGGGATATTAAATTTTTCCTTATAGGCCTCAAAGGGATCCTGAATGTCCCTTCTCACATTCTACAAAAAGAGTGTTTGCAATGTGTTTAATCAAAAGAGAGGTTTACCTCTGTGAGATGAATCCACACCTCACCAAGCAGTATCACATATACCTTCTTTCTAGTTTTTATCTGGAGATATTCAGTTTTTTCCCATATGCCTCAATGGGCTTCAACATGTAACTTCGTAGATTCTACAAAATATGTGTTTTCAAACTGCTGAATCAAAAGAAAAGTTTAGCTCTGTTAGACGAATTTACACATCACCTTGCAGTTTCCCATATAGCTTCTTTCTAGTTTTTATCTGGGGATATTCAGTTTTTCCCCATAGGCCTCCCTGGTCTCCCAAATGTCCCTTTTCAGATCCCAAAAGAGAGTGTTTCTAAACTGCTGTATCAGAAGAAAGGTTTAAGTCTATGGGATGAATCCATACATCACAAAGCAGTTTCAATGATAGCTTCTTTCCAGTTTTTATCAGTGGATATTCAGTTTTTTCCCATAGGCCACCTTAGGCTTCCAAATGTTTCTTCATAAATTCTACAAAAATATTTCTCCCAATCTGCTGAATCAAAAGAAAGGTTTAAAGCTGAGAGATGATTCCACACATCACCCAGCAGTTTCAGTGATAGCTTCTTTCAAGTTTTTGTCTGGGGATATTAAGCTTTTCCTGAAAGGCTTCAGTAGGATGCCAAACATCCCTTCACAGATTCTGAAAAGACAGTGTCTCATATCTGTTGAATCAAAGGAAATTCTAAACCCTGTGAGGTGAATTTACACATCACCAAGCAGTTTCACAGATACCTTCTTTCTAGTTTTTATCTGGGAATATTCTGTTTTTCATTGTAAGCCTCAATGGGATGCCAAATGTCTCTTCGTGGATTCTACAAAAAGAGTGTTTCCATCCTGCTGAATCAAAATTAAGGTTTAATCCTATGAGAGGAATCCATATGTCACAAAGTAGTTTCACAGATAGCTTGTTTCTAGCTTTTATCTGGGGACATAAAGTTTTTCCCCTTAGGCCTCAATCAGCTCCAAAATGTCCCTTCACAGGTTGTACAAAAAGATTGTCTCCAACCTGCTGAATCAAAAGAAAGGTTAACTCTGCGAAATTAATCACAAAGCTGATTCACAGAGTGGTGTTTTCTAGTATTTAACTTTGGATATTCCATTATTCTCCAGAGCCTTCAGAGGGATACAAAATGTCCCTTTGCAGATTCTACAAAAAGAGTGTTCCCAACCTGCTGAATCAAAAGAAATGTTTAACTCTGTGAGATGAATCCACACATCTCCTAGCAGTTTCTCAGATAGTTTCTTTCTAGTTTTTATCTTGTGATATTCAATTTTTCCCCATAGGCTACATTAGGCTCCAAAATGTTCCCTCACAGATTGTACAAAAAGAGTGCTTCCACCAGCTGCAGCAAAAGAAATGTTTACACCTGTGAAATAAATTCATGCATTACAAGGAAGTTTCACAATAGCTTGTTTCTCATTTTTATCTGAAGATATTCTGTTTTTCCCCGTAGGCCACAATGGGCTCCCAAATGTTCCATCGTAGATACTACAAAACTAGTATTTCCAAACTGTTGAATCAAAAGAAACTTTTAATGCTATGATATGAATCTATACATCACAAAGTAGTTTCAAAGATAGCTTCTTTCTAGTTTTTATATGGGGGGTATTCACTTTTTTTATAGCCCTCAATAAGCTTCCAAATATCCCTTCATAGATTCTACAAAAAAAAGTGTTTCAAACTTGCTGAATCAAAAGAAAAGTTTATCTCTGTGAGATGAATCCACATATCTCAATGCATTTTCACAGATATTTTCTTTCTAGTTCTTAACTGGGGATATTAGATTTTTCCTCGTAAGCCTCAATGGGCTCTGAAATGTCCCTTCACAGATTCTACAAAACAGTGTTTCCAACCTTCTAAATCACAAGAGAGCTTTAACTCTGTGAGATGAATCCACACATCGCCAAGCAGTTTCACAGATAGCTTCTTTCTAGTTTTAATCTGAAGATATTCAGTTTTCTTCTAGGTCTCAAAGGGTTCCTAAATGTCCCTTCCCAGTTTCAACAAAAAGAATTTTTCCAACATGTGAATGAGAAGAAATGTTTATCTATGTGAGATTAATGCACACATTATGAAGTAGTTTCACAGGTAGCTTCTTTCTAGTTTTTATCGTGGGCCTTAATGGGATCAAAAATGTCCCTTCACAGATTCTACAAAAAGGGTGTTTCCAATCTGCTGAATAAAAAGAAAACTCTGTGAAATGAATCCACACATCCCCAAGTAGTTTCACAGATAACTCCTTTCTAGTTTTTGTTCCCAGATATTCAATTTTTCCTTATAGGCCTGAAAAGCCTCCCCTCTCTGAGTCTGCAAAAAAGTCTTCCGACTTGGTGAACCAAAAGAAAGGTTTAACTCTGTGAATTGTATACACACATCACAAAGCACTTTTAAAAATAGGTTCTTTCTCATTTTATCTACGTATATTTTTTCCCCCATAGGTCTCATTGGGCTCCAAATGTCCTTTTGCAGATTCTAGAAAAAGAGTGCTTCCAACCTGCTGTATCAAAGCAAAGGTTTAACTTGCGAGATGAATGCAAACATCACCAAGTTGTTTCAGCAATAGCTTGTTTCTGGTTTTTATCTGGGTATATTCAATTTTCTCCTTAGGACTCAATGGATTCCTAATGTTCCTCTGTAGATTCTACATAAAGAGTGTTTCCAACATACTGAATCAAAAGAAAGGTATAACTCTGTGAGGTGTGTCCACATAAGACCAAGCACTTTAACAGATATATTATTTCCAGTTTTTATCTGGAAATAATCAGTTTTTCCCATAGGCCTCCATGAGTTTCAAAATGTCCCTTTGCAGATTCTACAAAAAGAGTGTTTCCAACTTGCTGAAACAAAAGAAAGGTTTGTCTCTGTGAGATGAATCCACACATCACAAAGCAGTTTCACAGATTGATTTTCTCTAGTTTTTATCTGGGGTACTCGTTTTTTCCCCATAGACCTCAATGGGCTCCCAAATGTCCCTTCACAGTTTATACTAAGAGAGTGTTTCCAACCTGCTGAATCAAAAGAAAGTTTGAACTCTGTGAGATAAATCCACACATCATGAAGCAGTTTTACAGATAGTTTTGTTCTAGTTTTCATCTGAGGATATTCTATTTTTTCTCATATGCCTCAATGGGCTGTGAAAAGTTTCTCAACAGATCCTAGAAAAAGAGTGTTTCCAACCTGGTGAATCAGAAGAAAGGTTTATCTCTGTGAGATGAGTCTATACATCCCAAAGTAATTTCACAGATAGCTTCTTTCTAGTTTTTATCTGGAGGTATTTGTTTTTTTCCCATTGGCCTCAATAAGCTCCCAACTGTTCCCTTGCAGTTTCTACCAAAGAAGTGTTTCCAACCTGCTTAATCAAAATAAATGTTTAATTATGTGATATGAAACCACACATCCCCAAGTAATTTCAGAGATAGATTCTTTCTAGTTTTCATCTTGGGATGGTTTTTCCTTATGGGACTCAATAGGTTTTCAAGTGTCCCTTCACAAATTTTACAAAAAGAGTGTTCCAATGTGCTGAATCAAAAAAAGGTTTAACTCTGTGAGATGAACCCACACATCACAAATCAGATTAACAGATAACTTCTTTCTAGTTTTTATCAGGGAATATGCAGTTTTCCTCATAGGCCTCAATGGGCTCTGAAATGTCACTTCACAGATTCTATTAAAAGACTGTTTCCAAACTGTTGAATCATAAGAACAGTTTAACTATGTGAAAGGAATCCACATACAATAACGCAATTTCACAGATAGGTTCTTTGTATTTTCTATCCAGGGATATTCAATTTTCTCCATAGGCTTCAGTGGGCTCTCAAATGTACCTGTGCAGATTCCACCAAAAGAATGTTTCCAATCTGCTGAATAAAAAAAGGGTTTAACTCTGTAAGCTGAAGCCACACTTCAAAAGCAGATTCACAGATAGTTTCTTTCTAGTTTTTATTTGTGGACACTGGGTTTTTCCTCATAGGCCTCCAAGGGCTCCCAAATGTATCTTCGCAGATTCTATACAAAGGGTGTTTCCACCCTGCTGAATCAAAAGAAAGGTTTAACTCTGTGAGATGAATCCACATATCACAAAGCAGTTTCACAGATAGCATCTTTCTCGCATTTATTTGGGGATATTCTTTTTTTCCCCACAGGCCTCAAAGTGCTCCTAAATGTCCCTTTGCAGATTCTACAAAAAGTGTATTTTGTACTTTCATTGCAGATGCTACAAAATGGTGTATCCAACATGCTGAAAACAAAGGAAGGTTTAACTCTGTGTGGTGAATCCACACATTACAAAGCAGTTTCACAGATAGCTTCTTTATAGTTCTTATCTGAGGATTTTTGTTTTTTCCCCATGGGCCCAAATGTGCTTTCAAATGTCCCTTCACAGATTCTATAAAGAGAGACTTTCCATACTGCTGAATCAAAAGAAAAATTTAAATCTGTGAGATGAATCCATACATAACAAAGCAGTTTCACAGACAGCTTATTTCTAGTTTTTATTTGGTAATATTTCATTTTCCCCACAGGCCTCAATAAGCTGCCAAATGACCCTTTGCAGATTCTACAAAAGAGTGTTTCCAAACTGCTGAATCAAAAATAAGGTTTAATTTTGTGATAGGAATCCACAAATTACAAAGCAGTTTCACATATAGCTTCTTTGTAGTTTTCATCTTGGGATATTCTGTTTTTCCCCATAGGCCTCCATGGGCTCTGAAATGTTCCTTTGCACATTGTACAAAAAGAGTGTTTCCAAGCTGCTGAATCAAAAGAAAGATTTACCTCTGTGAGATAAATCCACACATCATACAGCATTTTCACAGATAACTTCTTTCTAGATTTTAACTGGGGATATTTTGTTTTTCCCCAGAGGCCTCAATGGTCTCCCAACTGTCCTGCAGATTCTACAAAAAGAGAGATTCCAACCTGCTGAATCAAAAGAAAAGTTTAAATCTGTGAGGTGAATCCACACATCAACAAACAGTTTCACAGATAGTTTCTTTCTAGTTTTTATCTGGGGATATTCAGTTTTTCCCCATGGGCCTCAATGTTCTCCCAAATGTTGCTGGGTGGATTCTGTAAAAAGAGTGCTTCTAACGTGCTGAATGAAAGGAAAGGTTTAACACTGATAGCTTCTTTCTAGTTTTCAACTTGGGATACACAATGTTTCCCAATAGACCTCAATGTCCTCCCCAATATCCCTTTGCAGATCTTACAAAAAGAGTGTTTCCAACTGGCTGAATCAAAAGAAAGGTTTAACTCTGTGAAATGAATCCACAGATAACAAAGTAGATTCACAGATAGTTTCTTTCTAGTTTTTATCTGTGAATATTCTGGTTTTCCACATAGGCCACAATGGGCTTACAAATGTCCCTTCAAATATTCTACAAAAAGTGTGTTTCGAACCTGCTGAAACAAAGAAAAATATTTAATTCTGTGAGGTGGATCCATACATCACAAAACAGTTTCACAGATCACTTCTTTCTAGTTTTTATCTGGGGATATTCTGTTTTTGCCCATAGGCCTCAATGGGCTGCCAAATAGCTCTTCGCCGATTGTACAATAACAGAGTATATACCCAGCTGAATTAAAAAGAAAGGTTTGCTTCTTTGTAGTTTTTGTCCAGAGATATTCAGTTTTTCCTCATAGGTCTCAGTGGGCTCCCAAATGTCCCTTCGTAGATTCTAAAAAAAGGAATGTTTCCAATCTTCTGAATCAAAAGAAAAGTTTAACTCTGTGAGATGAATCCACAAATCACAAAGCAGTTTCCCAGATAGCTTTTTGGTAGCTTTCATCTGGGGATTTTCGGTTTTTCCTTTAAGCCTAAATGGGCTACCAAATATCCCTTTGCACATTCTACAAAAAGAATGTTCCAACCTGCTGAATCAACAGAAATGTGTAATTATGTGAGATGAATTGACACAACAAAAAGCAGTTTCACAGATATCTTCTTTCTAGACTTTCTCTGGGCATATTTATCTTTTTCCCACAGGCCTCAATGAGCTCCCAGCTGTCACTTTGCGAATTCTGCAAAAAGAATGTTTCTAACCTGCTGAATCAAAAGAAAAGTTTAACTCCTTGAGGTGAATGCCTACATCACAAAGCAGTTTCACAGATAACTTATTTGTAGTTTTCTTTCTTTTTTTAAAAAATTTATTTATTATTATTATACTTTAAGCTGTAGGGTACATGTGCATAACGTGCAGGTTTGTTACATATGTATACTTATGCCATGTTGGTGTGCTGTACCCATCAACTCGTCATTTACATCAGGTATAACTCCCAATGCAATCCATCCCCCCTCCCCCCTCCCCATGATAGGCCCCGGTGTGTGATGTTCCCCTTCCCGAGTCCAAGTGATCTCATTGTTCAGTTCCCACTTATGAGTGAGAACATGCGGCATTTGGTTTTACGTTCTTGTAATAGTTTGCTAAGAATGATGGTTTCCAGCTGCATGCATGTCCCTACAAAAGACACAAACTCATCCTTTTTGATGGCTGCATAGTATTCCATGGTGTATATGTGCCACATTTTCTTAATCCAATCTGTCACTGATGGACATTTGGGTTGATTCCAAGTCTTTGCTATTGTGAATAGTGCTGCAATCAACATACGTGTGCATGTGTCTTTATAGCAGCATAATTTATAATCCTTTGGGTATATACCCAGTAATGGGATATACACAGTAAATGTGTATATGTGCCACATTTTCTTAATCCAATCTGTCACTGATGGACATTTTGGTTGATTCCAAGTCTTTGCTATTGTGAATAGTGCTGCAATCAACATACGTGTGCATGTGTCTTTATAGCAGCATAATTTATAATCCTTTGGGTATATACCCAGTAATGGGATGGCTGGGTCATATGGTACATCTAGTTCTAGATCCTTGAGGAATCGCCATACTGTTTTCCATAATGGTTGAACTAGTTTACAATCTCACCAACAGTGTAAAAGCGTTCCTATTTCTCCACATGCTCTCCAGCACCTGTTGTTTCCTGACTTTTTGATGATCGCCATTCTAACTGGTGTGAGATGGTATCTCATTGTGGTTTTGATTTGCATTTCTCTGATGGCCAGTGATGATGAGCATTTTTTCATGTGTCTGTTGGCTGTATGAATGTCTTCTTTTGAGAAATGTCTGTTCATATCCTTTGCCCACTTTTTGATGGGGTTGTTTGTTTTTTTTCTTGTAAATTTGTTTGAGTTCTTTGTAGGTTCTGGATATTAGCCCTTTGTCAGATGAGTAGATTGCAAAAATTTTCTCTCATTCTGTAGGTTGCCTGTTCACTCTGATGGTAGTTTCTTTTGCTGTGCAGAAGCTCTTTAGTTTAATTAGATCCCATTTGTCAATTTTGGCTTTTGCTGCTGTTGCTTTTGGTGTTTTAGACATGAAGTCTTTGCCCATGCCTATGTCCTGAATGGTACTACCTAGGTTTTAATCTAGGGTTTTTATGGTTTAGGTCTAATATTTAAGTCTCTAATCCATCTTGAATTAATTTTCGTATAAGGAGTAAGGAAAGGATCCAGTTTCAGCTTTCTACTTATGGCTAGCCAATTTTCCCAGCACCATTTATTAAATAGGGAATCCTTTCCCCATTTCTTGTTTCTCTCAGGTTTGTCAAAGATCAGATGGCTGTAGATGTGTGGTATTATTTCTGAGGACTCTGTTCTGTTCCATTGGTCTATATCTCTGTTTTGGCACCAGTACCATGCTGTTTTGGTTACTGTAGCCCTGTAGTATAGTTTGAAGTCAGGTAGCGTGATGCCTCCAGCTTTGTTCTTTTGACTTAGGATTGTCTTGGAGATGCGGGCTCTTTTTTGGTTCCATATGAACTTTAAAGCAGTTTTTTCCAATTCTGTGAAGAAACTCATTGGTAGCTTGATGGGGATGGCATTGAATCTATAAATTACCTTGGGCAGTATGGCCATTTTCACGATATTGATTCTTCCTATCCATGAGCATGGTATGTTCTTCCATTTGTTTGTGTCCTCTTTTATTTCACTGAGCAGTGGTTTGTAGTTCTCCTTCAAGAGGTCCTTTACATCCCTTGTAAGTTGGATTCCTAGGTATTTGATTCTCTTTGAAGCAATAGTGAATGGAAGTTCATTCCTGATTTGGCTCTCTGTCTGTTACTGGTGTATATGAATGTTTGTGATTTTTGCACATTAATTTTGTATCCTGAGACTTTGCTGAAGTTTCTTATCAGCTTAAGGAGATTTTGGGCTGAGACAATGGGGTTCTCTAAATATACAATCATGTCATCTGCAAACAGGGACAATTTGACTTCTTCTTTTCCTAACTGAATACCCTTGATTTCTTTCTCTTGCCTAATTGCCCTAGCCAGAACTTCCAACACTATGTTGAATAGGAGTGGTGTGAGAGGGCATCCCTGTCTTGTGCCAGTTTTCAAAGGGAATTTTTCCAGTTTTTGCCCATTCAGTATGATATTGGCTGTGGGTTTGTCATAAATAGCTCTTATGATTTTGAGGTACGTTCCATCAATACCGAATTTATTGAGCGTTTTTAGCATGAAGGGCTGTTGAATTTTGTCAAAAGCCTTTTCTGCATCTATTGAGATAATCATGTGGTTCTTGCTTTGGTTCTGTTTATATGCTGGATCATGTTTATTGATTTGCGAATGTTGAACCAGCCTTGCATCCCAGGGATGAAGCCCACTTGATCATGGTGGATAAGCTTTTTGATGTGTTGCTGAATCCGGTTTGTCAGTATTTTATTGAGGATTTTTGCATCGATGTTCATCAGGGATATTGGTCTAAAATTCTCTTTTTTTGTTGTGTCTCTGCCAGGCTTTGGTATCAGGATGATGTTGGCCTCATAAAATGAGTTAGGGAGGATTCCCTCTTTTTCTATTGATTGGAATAGTTTCAGAAGGAATGGTACCAACTCCTCCTTGTACCTCTGGTAGAATTCAGCTGTGAATCCATCTGGTCCTGGACTTTTTTTGGTTGGTAGGCTATTAATTGTTGCCTCAATTTCAGAGCCTACTATTGGTCTATTCAGGGATTCAACTTCTTCCTGGTTTAGTCTTGGAAGAGTGTAAGTGTCCAGGAAATTATGCATTTCTTCTAGATTTTCCAGTTTATTTGCGTAGAGGTGTTTATAGTATTCTCTGATGGTAGTTTGTATTTCTGTGGGGTCAGTGGTGATATCCCCTTTATCATTTTTAATTGCGTCGATTTGATTCTTCTCTCTTTTCTTCTTTATTAGTCTTGCTAGTGGTCTGTCAATTTTGTTGATCTTTTCAAAAAACCAACTCCTGGATTCATTGATTTTTTGGAGGGTTTTTTGTGTCTCTATCTCCTTCAGTTCTGCTCTGATCTTAGTGATTTCTTGCCTTCTGCTAGCTTTCGAATGTGTTTGCTCTTGCTTCTCTAGTTCTTTTAATTGCGATGTTGGAGTGTCAATTTTAGATCTTTCCTGCTTTCTCTTGTGGGCATTTAGTGCTATAAATTTCCCTCTACACAGTGCTTTAAATGTGTCCCAGAGATTCTGGTATGTTGTATCTTTGTTCTCATTGGTTTCAAAAAATATCTTTGTTTCTGCCTTCATTTCGTTATGTACCCAGTAGTCATTCAGGAGCAGGTTTTCAGTGTCCATGTAGTTGAGCGGTTTTGATTGAGTCTCTTAGACATGAGTTCTAGTTTGATTGCACTGTGGTCTGAGAGACAGTTTGTTATAATTTCTGTTCTTGTACATTTGCTGAGGAGTGCTTTACTTCCAATTATGTGGTCAATTTTGGAATAAGTGCGATGTGGTGCTGAGAAGAATGTATATTCTGTTGATTTGGGTTGGAGAGTTCTATAGATGTCTATTAGGTCTGCTTGCTGCAGAGATGAGTTCAATTCCTGGATATCCTTGTTAACTTTCTGTCTCGTTGATCAGTCTAATGTTGACAGTGGAGTGTTGAAGTCTCCCATTATTATTGTATGGGAGTCTAAGTCTCTTTGTAAGTCTCTAAGGACTTGCTTGATGAATCTGGGTGCTCCTGTATTGGGTGCATAGATATTTAGGATACTTAGCTCTTCCTGTTGAATTGATCCCTTTACCATTATGTAATGGCCTTCTTTGTCTCTTTTGATCTTTGATGGTTTAAACTCTGTTTTATCAGAGACTAGTATTGCAACCGCCCCTTTTTTTTGTTCTCCATTTGCTTGGTAAATCTTCCTCCATCCCTTTATTTTGAGGCTAGGTATGTCTCTGCATGTGAGATGGGTCTCCTGAATACAGCAGACTGATGGGTCTTGACTCTTTATCCAGTTTGCCAGTCTGTGTCTTTTAATTGGAGCATTTAGTCCGCTTACTCTTAAGGTTAATATTCTTATGTGTGAACTTGATCCTGCCGTTATGATATTAACTGGTTAATTTGCTCGTTAGTTGATGCAGTTTCTTCCTAGCCTCGATGGTCTTTACATTTTCGCATGTTTTTGCAATGGCTGGTACCAATTGTTCCTTTCCATGTTTAGTGCTTCCTTCAGGGCCTCTTGTAAGGCAGGCCTAGTGGTGACAAAATCTCTTAGCATTTGCTTATCTGTAAAGGATTTTATTTCTCCTTCACTTATGAAACTTAGTTTGGCTGGATATGAGATTCTGGGTTTAAAATTCTTTTCTTTAAGAATGTTGAATATTGGCCCCCACTCTCTTCTGGCTTGTAGAGTTTCTGCTGAGAGATCTGTTAGTCTGATGGGCTTCCATTTGTGGTAACCCGACCTTTCTCTCTGGCTGCCCTTAAGATCTTTTCCTTCATTTCAACTTTGGTGAATCTGGCAATTATGTGTCTTGGAGTTGCTCTTCTCAAGGAGTATCTTTGTGGTGTTCTCTGTATTTCCTGGATTTGAATGTTGGCCTGCCCTACTAGGTTGGGGAAATTCTCCTGGATGATATCCTGAAGAGTGTTTTCCAACTTGGTTCCGTTTTCCCCCTCACTTTCACGCACCCCAATCAGACGTAGATTTGGTCTTTTTACATAGTCCCATACTTCTTGCAGGCTTTGTTCATTTCTTTTTCTTCCTTTTTCTTTTGGTTTCTCTTCTCGCTTCATTTCATTCATTTGATCCTCAATCGCTGACACTCTTTCTTCCAGTTGATCGAGTCGGTTACTGAAGCTTGTGCATTTGTCATGTATTTCTCGTGTCATGGTTTTCTTCTCTTTCATTTCGTTTATGACCTTCTCTGCATTAATTACTCTAGCTATCAATTCTTCCACCTTTTTTTCAAGATTTTTAGTTTCTTTGCGCTGGGTACATAATTCCTCCTTTACCTCTGAGAAGTTTGGTGGACTGAAGCGTTTCTCTCTCATCTCATCAAAGTCATTCCCCATCCAGCTTTGATCCGTTGCTGGCGATGAGCTGCGCTCCTTTGCCGGGGGAGATGCACTCTTATTTTTTGAATTTCCGGCTTTTCTGCCCGGCTTTTTCCCCATCTGTGTGGTTTTATCTGCCTCTGGTCTTTGATGATGGTGACGTACTGAGGGGGTTTTGGTGTAAGTGTTCTTCCTGTTTGATAGTTTTCCTTCTAACAGTCAGGACCCTCAGCTGTAGGTCTGTTGGAGATTGCTTGAGGTTCTCTCCAGACCCTGTTTGCCTGGGTATGAGCAGCACAAGCTGCAGAAGATAGAATATTGCTGAACAGCGAGTGTACCTGTCTGATTCTTGCTTTTGAAGCTTCCTCTCAGGGGTTTACTCCAGCCTGTGAGGTGTGGGGTGTCAGACTGCCCCTAGTGGGGGATGTCTCCCAGTTAGGCTACTCAGGGGTCAGGGACCCACTTCAGCAGGCAGTCTGTCGCTTCTCAGATCTCAGCCTCCATGTTGGGAGATCCACTGCTCTCTTCAAAGCTGTCATACAGAGTCGTTTGTGTCTGCAGAGGTTTCTGCTGCTTTTGTTGTTTTTTATGTGTGCCCTGTCCCCAGAGGTGGAGTCTACAAAGACATGCAGGACTCCTTGAGCTGCTGTGAGATTCCACCAGTTCGAGCTTCTCAGCAGCTTTGTTTACCTACTTAAGCCTCAGCAATGGCGGGCGCCCCTACCCCAGCCTCGCTGCTGCCTTGCTGCGAGATTGCAGACTGCAGTGCTAGCAATGAGGGAGGATCCGTGGGCATGGGACCCTCCGGGCCAGGTGTGGGATATAATCTCCTGGTGTGCCCGTTTGCTTAAAGCGCAGTATTGGAGTGGGAGTTATCCGATTTTCCAGGTGTTGTGTGTCTCAGTTCCCCGGGCTAGGAAAAGGGATTCCCTTCCCCCTTGCGCTTCCCAGGTGAGGCGATGCCTTGCTGTGCTTCAGCTCTCGCCTGTCGGGCTGCAGCAGCTGACTAGCACCGATTGTCTCGCACTTCCTAGTGAGATGAACCCAGTACCTCAGTTGAAAATGCAGAAATCATCGGTCTTCTGTGTCACTTGCGCTGGGAGTTGGAGACTGGAGCTGTTCCTATTCGGCCATCTTGCTTCGCCCCCACCCCCAGATAGCTTCTTTCTAGTGTTAACTGGGATATTCGGATTTTCCCCATAGACCTCAGTGGGCTCCAAAATGTCTCTTCACAGATTCTTCAAAAAGAGTGTTATCAACCTGCTGAATCCAACCTGGTGAATGAAAGAAAGGTTTAACTCTGTGAGATGAATCCACACATTACCAAGGAGTTTCACACATAGTTTCTTTCTAGTTTTTAGCTGAGGATATTCTGTATTCATCATAGACCTCAACGGGTTCCCAAATGTAAATTCACAGATTCTATTTAAAAAGTGTTTCCAATCTGCTAAATAAAAATAAAGGCTTATCTCAGTGAGATGAATCCAAGCATCATCAAGCAGTTTCACAGATAGCTTATTTCTTGTTCTTATCTGGGGATATTCTGTTTTTCCCCAAGGCCTCAGTGGGCTCCCAAATGTTCCTTCACAGATCCTACAAAAAGTGTTTCCAACCTGTTACATCAAAAGAATAGTCTAACACTGTGAGACGAATCCACATATAGCCAAGCAGTTTCACACATAGCTTCTTTCTAGATTTTATCTGGCGACGTTCTTTTTTCATCATAGGCCTCAATGGTTTCTCAAATGCTCCTTCACAGATTCTACAAAAAGAGTGTTTCCAACCTACTGAATCAAAAGAAAGTTTTATCTCAATGAGATGAATCCACACGTAAGCAAACAGTTTCACAGATACCTTCTTTGTAGTTTTTATTTCGAAATATTTACTTTTTCTCCATAGGCCTTAATGGGCTCCCACATACCACTTTGCAGATTCTACAAAAAGAGTGTTTCCAACCTACTGAATTAAAAGAAAGGTTTAAGTCTGTGAGATGAAACCACACATCACCAATAAGTTTCACATATAGCTTCCTGATAGTTTTCATCTCAGAATATTCATTTTTTTCCACATTGACCTCAATAAGCTTTCAATATTTTCTTTGCAAATCATACAAAGAATGTTTCCAATCTGCTGAATCAAAAGAAAGTTTTAACTCTGTGAGATGCATCCACACATCTCAAAGCAGTTTCACAGTGGTCTTTCTAGGTTTTGTCAGGGGATATTCAGTTTTTTTCCTTAGACTTCATGGGATTACACATGTCCATTCGCAGATTCTACAAAAAGATCGTTTCCATCTTGCTTAATCAAAATAACTTTGACTTTGTGAGATGAACGGACACATCACCAACCAGTTTAACAGATAGCTTCTTTCTAGTTTGTATTTGGTGATTCTCCATTTATTTCCCTAGGCCTCAATGGGCTCCAAAATGTGCCTTTGCTGATTCTACAAAAATATTGTTTCCAACCTGCTTATTCAAAAGGAAGTTTTAACTCTGTGAGATGAATCCAGATATCACAAAGCAGTCCAGCTTCTTTCTAGTTTGTGTCTAAGGATTTTGGATTTTCCCCTTTGGCTTCAGTGGACTCCCAAATGTCCCTTTGCAGATACCACAGAAAGAATATTTCCAACATGGTAAATCAAAAGCAAGGTTTAACTCTTTGAGATGAATCAAAACATCACCAAAGAGTTTCAAAGATAGCCCCTTCCTATTTTGTATCTGGGGATTTCTGTTTTTCCCCATAGGATTCAAAGGGAACTGAAATGTCTTTTTGCAGATCCTACAAAAACAGTGTTTCCAACCTGTAGAATCAAAAGAAAGTTTTAACTCTGGGACAATAATCCACACTTCACCAAGCAGTTTCACAGACAGCTTCTTTCTATTTTTTATATGGGGATATTCAGTTTTTCCCCACAGGCCTCAACGGGCTCCCAAATGTTTCCTCCCAGGTTCTACAAAAATGTGTTCCCAAGATGCTGAATCAAAAGAAATGTTTAACTATGTGAGATAAATCCATACATCTCAAAGCAGTTTCACAGAGAGCTTATTTCAAATTTGTATCTGGGGATATTCAGTTTTTCTTGAGAGGCCTCAATGGGCTCCCAAATGTCCCTTTGTAGATTCTACACCAAGAGTGCTATCAACCTGCTGAATCAAAAGAAAGATTTAACTCTGTCAGAGGAGTCCATACATCACCAAGCAGTTTTACAGACACTTCTTTTTAGTTTTCGTCTGGGGACATTCGGTTTTTTTCCATAGGCCTCAATGCACTCTAAATGTTCCTTCGCGGATTCTACAAAAGGAGTGTTTCCAACCTGCTGAATCAAAATCAAGGTTTAACTCTGTGAGATGCGTCCACACATCACAATGCAGTTTCAAATGTAGTTTCTTTCAAGTTTTTATCTGAGGATATTTTGTTTTTAACCATACGCCTCAATGGGCTCTGAAATGTCCCTTCATAGATTCTACAGAAAGAGTGTTTCCACCATGCTGAATGAAAAGTAAGGTTTAATTCTGTGAGATGAATCTGCACTTCACAAAGCAGTTTCACACATAGATTCTTTCTAGTTTTTATCTGGGGATATTCAGTTTTTTCCTTTAAGGCCTTTGAGGCTCCAAAATATAACTTTGCAAATTCTACAAACGAAGTGTTTCCAACCTGCTGAATTGAAAGAAAAGTTTAGTTCCGTAAGTTGAATTTACACATCTGCTTGCAGTTTCTCAGACAGCTGCTTTCTAGTTTTTATCTGGGGATATTTGGTTTTCCCCATAAGCTTCAATGATCTCCCAGATGTCCTTTCACATAATGAAAAAAAAAGAGTGTTTCCAACCTGTTGAATCAATAGAAAGGTTTAACTCTGTGAGATGAACCCACACATCACAAAGCAGTTTCACTGATAGCTTCTTTCTGTTTTTTATCTGTGGATATTTAGTTTTTTCTCATAGGCCACTGTAGGCACACAAATGTTTCTTTGCAGATTCTACAAAAAGAGTATTTCCAACCTGATGAATAAAAAGAAATGTTTGAAATTTTGAGATGAATCCACACATCAAAAAACACTTTCACAGATTGCTTCTTTCAAATTTTTACTGGGGATATTGAGTTTTTCCCTGAAGGCTTCAGTGGGATTCCAAATGTCCCTTTGCAGATTCTACAGAGTGTCTCCAACCTGTTCAATGAAAGGAAATGTTAAACTCTGAGATGAATTTACACATCACCAAGCAGCTTCACAGATATCTTCTTTCTAGTTTTTATCTGGGGATATTTTGTTTACCCCATAGGCCTCAATTGGTTCTCAAATGTCCCTTCACAGATTCTACAAAAAGAGTATTTTCATCCTGCTGAATCAGAGGAAAGGTTTAATCCAGTGAGATGAATCCATACATCACAAAGAAGTTTCACAGATAGCTTTTTTCTAGTTTTTATCTGGGAATATTCAGTTTTTCCCCTTAGGCCTCAATGGGTTCCAAAATATCCCTTTGTAAATTCTACAAAAAGAGTGATTCCTACCTGCTGAATCAAAAGAAAGGTTTAATTCTTCAAGATTATTCCACACATCATAAAGCAGAATCACAGAAAGTTGTTTCCCAGTGTTTAACTTTGGATATTCAGTTTTTCCCCAGATGTCACAAAAGCCTCCCAAATGTCCCTTCTCAGATTCTACAAAAAGAGTGTTTCCAACCTACCTAATCAAAAGAAAGGTTTAAATCTATGAGATAAATCCACACTTCAAAAAGCAGTTTCACAGATAGCTTCTTTCTAGTTTTTATCTTTGATATACTATTTTTCCCCATAGGTCACAATAGACTCCCAAATGTCCCTTCACAGATTCTATGAAAAGAGTGTTTCCACGTACTGTATCAACCAAAGGTTTAACTCTGTGAAATTAATCCACATACCACAAAGCAGTTTGACAGATAACTTTTCTCTAGTTTTTATAGGAAGATATTTGTTTTTTCCCCATAGGTCACAAAAACCTCCCATATATCCCATCACAGATTCTACAGAAACAGTGTTTCCAACCTGTTGAATGAAAACAAGGGTTTAACTCTGTGAGGTAAATCCACACATCACAAAACAGTTTCACAGATAAGTTCTGTCTGCTTTTTATCTGGGGATATTTGGTATTTCCCCATAGACCTCAAGGAGCTCCCAAATGTCCCTTTGTCTATTCTACAAAAGAATGTTTTCAACCTGCCATATCAAAAGAAAAATTTAACTCTGTGAGATGAATCCACACATCACCAAGCAATTTCACAAAATGTTTTTAGTTTTAATCTGGGGATAAAAGTTGGCCACCTGATCCAGCAGGGGCAACCCATTCAGGTCCACTTCAGTGCTGTGAAAGCTTTGTTCTTTCACTCTTCACAATAAATCTTGCTGCTGCTCACTCCTTGGATTCACATTACCTTTATGAGCTAGAACACTGTGAAGGTCTGTGACTTCTTTCCTGAAGTCAGTGAGACCATGAGCACACTGGTGGAACAAACAACTCCAGACATGCTACCTTTAAGAGCTGTAACACTCACTGCGAAAGTCTGCGGCTTAACTCCTGAAGTCAGCAAGGCCATGAACCCAACAGAAGGAAGAAACTCTGGACACATCTGAACACCAGAAGAAACAAACTCTGGACACACCATCTTTAAGAACTGTAACACTCACTGCGAGAGACTGCAGCTTCATTCTTGAAGCCAGCGAGACCAAGAACTCACCAGAAGGAATAAATTCTGGACACAATAATTTCAAAGAAAGCTCTAACTTTGTGTGTTGAATCCAAGCATTATAAGACAGTTTCCCAGAGTGCTTATTTCTTGTTTTCATCTGGTAATATTCAGTTTTTCTCCATAGGCCTCAATGGGATCTGAGAAATCCCTTCACAGATAGTACAAAAAGAGTGTTTCCAACCTCCTGAATTAAAACAAAGGTTTAAATCTGTGAGATGAACACATACATTACAAAGCTGTTTCACAGATAGCTTATTTCTAGTTTTTATCTGAAGATATTTGGTTTTTCTCCGTAAGTGTCAACGGACTCCAAAATGTCCCTTCACAGATGCTACAAAAACACTGTTTCAAATCTGCAGAAGCAAAGAAAGTTTTCACTCTGTGAGATGAATCCACACAACAAGCAGTTTCATAGAGAGGTTCTTTCTAGGTTTTCTCTAGGGTTATTCCTTTTTTGCCCATAGGCCTTAATGGGCTCCAAATTGTCCTTTCACAGTCACTACAAAAAGAGTGTTTTCAACCTGCCGAATAAACAGAAAGGTTTAACATTTTGAGATGAACCTTCACATCACTAGGCAGTTTCACAGACAGTTTCGTTTTAGTTTTCATCTAGGGATATTCTGTTTTTCCCCATAGGCCTCAATAAGCTCCCAATTGTCCCTTCACAGATTCTTTTTTTTTTACTTTTTAAATTTTATTATTATTATTATACTTTAAGTTTTAGGGCATATGTGCATAACGTGTAGGTTTGTTACATATGTATACTTGTGCCATGTTGGTGTGCTGCAACCATCAACTCGTCATTTACATTAGGTATAACTCCCAATGCAATCCCTCCCCTCTCCCCCCTCCCCATGATAGACCCCGGTGTGTGATGTTCCCCTTCCCGAGTCCAAGTGATCTCATTGTTCAGTTCCCATCTATGAGTGAGAACATGCGGTGTTTGGTTTTCTGTTCTTGCAATAGTTTGCTGAGAATGATGGTTTCCAGCTGCATCCATGTCCCTACAAAGGACACAAACTCATCCTTTATTATGGCTGCATAGTATTCCATGGTGTATATGTGCCACATTTTCTTAATCCAGTCTGTCACTGATGGACATTTGGGTTGATTCCAAGTCTTTGCTATTGTGAATAGTGCTGCAATAAACATACGTGTGCATGTGTCTTTATAGCAGCATGATTGATAATCCTTTGGGTATATACCCAGTAATGTGATGGCTGGCTCATATGGTACTTCTAGTTCTAGATCCTTGAGGAATCGCCATACTGTTTTCCATAATGGCTGAACTAGTTTACAATCCCACCAACAGTGTAAAAGTGTTCCTATTTCTCCACATCCTCTCCAGCACCTGTTGCTTTTTTACTTTTTAATGATTGCCATTCTAACTGGTGTGAGATGGTACCTCATTGTGCTTTTGGTTTGCATTTCTCTGATGGCCAGTGGTGATGAGCATTTTTTCATGTGTCTGTTGGCTATATGAATATCTTCTTTTGAGAAATGTCTGTTCATATCCTTTGCCCACTTCTTGATGGGGTTGTTTGATTTTTTTCTTGTAAGTATGTTTGAGTTCTTTTTTATGACAAACTCACAGCTAATATCATACTGAATGGGAAAAACTGGAAAAATTCCCTTTGAAAACTGGCGCAAGACAGGATGCCCTCTCTCACCACTCCTATTCAACATAGTGTTGGAAGTTCTGGCTAGGGCAATCAGGCAAGAGAAAGAAATCAATGGTATTCAGTTAGGAAAAGAAGTCAAACTGTCCCTGTTTGCAGATGACATGATTGTATATTTAGAAAACCCCACTGCCTCAGCCCAAAATCTCCTTAAGCTGATAAGAAACTTCAGCAAAGTCTCAGGATACAAAATTAATGTGCAAAAATCACAAGCATTCTTAGACACCAGTAACAGACAAACAGAGAGCCAAATCAGGAATGAATTTCCATTCACAATTGCTTCAAAGAGAATAAAATACCTAGGAATCCAACTTACAAGGGATGTAAAGGACCTCTTCAAGGAGAACTACAAACCACTGCTCAGTGAAATCAAAGAGGACAAAAACAAATGGAAGAACATACCATGCTCATGGATAGGAAGAATCAATATCGTGAAAATGGCCATATTGCCCAAGGTAATTTATAGATTCAATGCCATCCCCATCAAGCTACCAATGAGTTTCTTCAAGAATTGGAAAAAACTGCTTTAAAGTTCATATGGAACCAAAAAAGAGCCCGCATCTCCAAGACAATCCTAAGTCAAAAGAACAAAGCTGGAGGCATCACGCTACCTGACTTCAAACTATACTACAAGGCTACAGTAACCAAAACAGCATGGTACTGGTACCAAAACAGAGATATAGACCAATGGAACAGAACAGAGTCCTCAGAAATAATACCACACATCTACAGCCATCTGATCTTTGACAAACCTGAGAGAAACAAGTAATGGGGAAAGGATTCCCTATTTAATAAATGGTGCTGGGAAAATTGGCTAGCCATAAGTAGGAAGCTGAAACTGAGTCATTTCCTTTCTCCTTATACAAAAATTAATTCAAGATGGATTAGAGACTTAAATGTTAGACCTAATACCATAAAAACCCTAGAAGAAAACCTGGGTAATACTATTCAGACATAGGCATGGGCAAGGACTTCATGTCTAAAACACCAAAAGCAATGGCAGCAAAAGCCAAAATTGACAAATAGGATCTAATTAAACCAAAGAGTTTCTGCACAGCAAAAGAAACTACCATCAGAGTGAACAGGCAACCTTCACAGTTGGAGAAAATTTTTGCAATCTACTCATCTGACAAAGGGCCAATAATCAGAAGCTAAGAGAACTCAGACAAATTTACAAGAAAAAAACAAACAACCCCATCAAAAAGTGGGCAAAGGATATGAACAGACATTTCTCAAAAGAAGACATTCATACAGCCAACAGACACGTGAAAAAATGCTCATCATCACTGGCCATCAGAGAAATGCAAATCAAAAGCACGATGAGATACCATCTCACACCAGTTAGAATGGCGATCATTAAAAAGTCAGGAAACAATCATGTCATCTGCAAACAGGGAAAATTTGACTTCTTCTTTTCCTAACTGAATACCCTTTATTTCTTTCTCTTGCCTGATTGCCCTGGCCAGAACTTCCAATGCTATGTTGATAGGAGTGGTGAGAGAGGGCATCCCCGTCTTGTGCCAGTTTTCAAAGGAAATTTTTCCAGTTTTTGCCCATTCAGTATGATATTGGCTGTGGGTTTGTCATAAATAGCTTTTACGATTTTGAGATATGTTCCATCAATACCGAATTTATTGAGAATTTTTAGCTTGAAGGGCTGTTGAATTTTGTCAAAGGCCTTTTTGCATCTATTGAGATAATCATGTGGTTTTTGTCTTTGGTTATGTTTATATCCTGGATTAGGTTTATTGATTTGCATATGTTGAACCAGCCTTGCATCCCAGGGATGAAGCCCACTTGATCATGGTGGATAAGCTTTTTGATGTGCTGCTTGATCCGGTTTGCCAGTATATTATTGAAGATTTTTGCATTGATGTTCATCAGGGATATTGGTCACTTCATGTCTAAAACACCAAAAGCAACGGCAACAAAAGCTAAAATTGACAAATGGGGTTTAATTAAATTAAAAAGCTTCTGCACAGCAAAAGAAACTACCATCAGAGTGAACAGGCAACCTACAGAAGAGGAGAAAATTTTTGCAATCTACTCATCTGACAAAGGGCTAATATCCAGAACCTACAAAGAACTCAAACAAATTTACAAGAAAAAAACTAACAATCCCATCCAAAAGTGGGAAAACGATATGAACAGACATTTCTCTAAAGAAGACATTGATACAGCCAACATACACATGAAAAAATGCTCATCATCACTGGTCATCAGAGAAATGAAAATCAAAACCACAATGAGATACCATTTCACACCAGTTAGAATGGCAATCATTAAAAAGTCAGGAAACAACAGGTGCTGGAGAGGATGTGGAGAAATAGGAACACTTTTACACTGTTGTTGGGATTGTAAACTAGTTCAACCATTATGGAAAACAGTATGGCGATTCCTCAAGGATCTAGAACTAGATGTACTATATGACCCAGCCATCCCATTACTGGGTATATACCCAAAGGATTATCAATCATGCTGCTATAAAGACACATGCACACGTATGTTTATTGCAGCACTATTCACAATAGCAAAGACTTGGAATCAACCCAAATGTCCATCAGTGACAGACTGGATTAAGAAAATGTGGCACATATACACCATGGAATACTATGCAGCCATAAAAAAGGATGAGTTTGTGTCCTTTGTAGGGACATGGATGCAGCTGGAAACCATCATTCTCAGCAAACTATCGCAAGAACAGAAAACCAAACACCGCATGTTCTCACTCATAGATGGGAACTGAACAATGAGATCACTTGGACTCGGGAAGGGGAACATCACACACCGGGGCCTATCATGAGGAGGGGTTAAAGGGGAGGGATTGCATTGGGAGTTATACCTGATGTAAATTACGAGTTGATTGGTGCTGACGAGTTGATGGGTGCAGCACACCAACATGGCACAAGTATATATATGTAACAAACCTGCACCTATGCACATGGACCCTAGAACTTAAAGTATAATAATAATAATAATAATAATAATACTATAAAATAAAATATAAAAAAAAGAGAAAGAACATTTTTACAAATTGCTTCTTTCTAGTGTTTACCTGGGGATAATAGATGTTTCCCTCTAGGCCACAATGGGCTCCCTAATATCCCTTCATAGATTCTACAAAAACAGCGTTTGCAACCTGATGAATCAAAAGAAAGGTTTAACTTGGGGAGATGTATCCATGCATCACAACACAGTCTCAGAGATAGCTTCTTTCTATTATTTATCTGGGGATACTTGGTTTTTCCCCATAGGCCTCAAGGGACTACCAAATATTCCTTAACAGATTCTACATAAAGAGTGTTTCCAATATGCCGATTAAAAGAAAGGTTTAACTCTGTGAGATGAATTATCCATCACAAATCAGCTTCACAGATAGCTTCTTTCTAGTTTTACATAGGGATATTCAGTTTTTGTCCACAGACCTTAATTTGCTCCCAAATATTCCTTCGCATATTCTACAAAATGTGTGTTTCCAACCAGGTGAAGCACAAGAATGTTTTTACTCTGTGAGATGAATTCACAAATTACAAAGTAGTTTCACATATATAATTTTTCTAGTTTTTATCTGAGGATATTTGATATTATCCCATATTCCATGATGGGTTCCTAAATGTCCCTTCAAGGTTCTACTGAAATAGGTTTCCCAAATGACTGAATAAAAATAAACAATTACTTAAGTGAGACAAATCCACTCATGACAAAACTGTTTTACAGAGAGGTCCTTTCTAGTTTTTATCTGGGGACATGTGTTTTTTTCCCCATAGGCCTCAAGGGGTTCTTCAATGTTCCTTCACAGATACTACAAAAAAGTGTTTCCATTCTGCTGAATCAAAGGAAAATTTTAACTCCGTGAAACAAATCCACATATCACAAAGCAGTTTCACAGATAGCTTCTTTGTAGTTGTTCTCTGGGGATATTTGGTTTTTCCCCATAGACCCCAATCGGCTCCCAAATGTTTCTTCGTAGATTCTAAAAAAAGAGTTTTTCCAAACTGCTGAATCAAAAGATAGGTTTAACTCTGTGTGATCAATTGACACATCACAAAGCAGATTCACTTTCTTTCTAGTTTTTATGTGGGAATATTCTGTTTTTCCACAGAGACCTCAATAGACTCCAAAATATCTCTTCATGGATTCCACAAAAAGAGTGTTTCCAACCTGCTGAATCAAAACTAAAATTTATCTCTGTTAAAGGAATTGATACATCACAAAGTTCTCTCACAGATAGCTTCTTTCTACATTTTATTAGGGGATATTTGTTTTTTTCTCATAATGCTCAATGGACTCCCAAATGTCTCCTCACATATTTTACAAAAAGAGTTTTTCCAACCTGCTGAATCAAAAGGAAGGTTTAACTCTGTGAGATGAATCCACACATCACAAAGCAGTTTCACTGATAGCTTATTTCTAGTATTTATCTTGGGATATTCTATTTTTACCAATAGTCCTCAATGGGCTCCCAAATGTTCCTTCACAGATTCTAAAAAAAAGAGTGTATCCAACCTGCTGAATCAAAAGAAAGATTAAACTGTGTGAGTTGGTGAGTTGAATCCACAGATAACAAAGTAGTTTCACAGATAGCTTCTTTCTCATTTTTATCTGTGGATATTTTGTTTTACCCCACAGGCCTCAATAATCTCCCAAATGTCCATACACAGAATTTACAAACAAAGCAATTCTAAGGTGCTGAATCAAAAGAAAGCTTTAACTCTGTGAGACGAATCCACACAATATGAAGCAGTTTCACACATAGCTTCTTTTTAGTTTTTATCTTGGGAAATACTTTTTTTTTTCCATAAGCCCCACTGGGCTCATAAACTTCCCTTGGTAGATTCTAAAAAAGAGTGTATCCAACCTGCTGTGTCAAAAGAAAGGTTTAACTCTCTGAGATGATTCCACACATTAAAAAGTAGTTTCACAGATAACTTCTTTCTCATTTTTATCTGGAGATATTAACTTTTTTCCCCATAGGCCTCAAAGGTCCCTCAATTGTCCCTTTGCCAATTAAACAAAAAGAGTGTTTCCAACTTGCTAAATCAAGATAGTTTCTGTCTTGAGAAATTTGGTTTTTCCTCATAGGCCTCACTGAGCTCTCAAATGTCCCTTCATAGATTCTAAAAAAGAGTGATTTCAACTTGATGAATCAAGAGAAAGATTTAACTCCGTGAGATGAATCCACACATTAAACAGATAACTTCTTTCTGGCTTTTATCTGGAGATATTCAGTTTATCTCCATAGGTCTTAAATGGCTCTCAAATGTCCCTTGGCAGATTCCACAAAAAGAGTGTTTTCTAGCTGCTGAAGAAAAAGAAAGGTTTAACACAGTGAGATGAATCCACATATCCCAAAGCAGTTTCACAGATAGCATCTTTGTAGTTTTATCGTCAGATATTCTGTTTTTCCCCCAAACTTCAAGGTGCTCCCAAACGTCTATTCACAGATTCTACAAAAAGAGTATATCCAACCTGCTGAAAGAAAATAAAGGTTTAAGTCTGTGAGATGAATCCACACATCACAAGCACTTTCACAAACATCCTCTTTCTTGTTTTTATCTGGGAATATTCGTTTTTTCCCCATAGGCCTGAATGGGCTCCCAAAAGTCCCTTTTCAGACACTACAAAAAGACTGTATCCAATCTGCTGAATCAAAACAAAGGCTTAACTGTATGAGATGAATCCACACGTCACAAAGCAGTTTCACATAGCTTCTTTCTAGTTTGTTTCTGTGGATATTCAGTTTATCCCCATAGGACAATGGGCTCCCAAATTTCTCTTTGCAGATTCTACAAGGAGAGTGTTTCCAACTGCTGAATCAAAAGAAAGGCTTAACTCTGGGAGATGAAACCACATATCACAAAGAATTGAGACAGATAGTTTCTTTCTAGATGTTTCCTGGTGTTTCTCAGTTTTCCTTATATGCCTCAATAGTCTCCCAAATGTCAGTGTGCAGATTCTATGAGAAGAGTGTCTCCAACCTGCTGAATCAAAAGAAAGTTTTAACTCTGTGTGATGAATCCACACATCACAGAGCAGTTTCAAGATTCATTCTTTATAATCTGTATCTGGGAATATTCCTTTTTTTCCATAAATGCCTCAGTGAGTTCCCAAATGTTTATTCACAGATTCTACAAAAAGAGTGTTTCCAGCCTGCTGAATCAGAAGAAAGGTTTAACTCTGTGAAAAGAATCCACACATTACAAAGCAGCTTCACAGATAGATTCTTGCTAGTTTTTATCTGAGGATATTTCGTTTTTCCCAGTATGCCTCAGTAATCTCCCAAATGTTTCTTCACAGATTCTACAAAAAGAGTGCTTCCAACTTACTGAATCAAAAGAGAGTTCGAACTCTATGAGATAAATCCACATATGAAAAAGCAGTTTTAGAGATAGCTACTTTCTGCTTTTTATCTGGGGATAATTTGTGTTTTCCCATAGACCACCATGGGCTCCCTAATGTCCCTTTGAAGATTCTACAAAAAGAGTGTTTCCAACCTGCTGAAGCAAAAGTAAGTTTTAACTGTATGAGATGAATCCACACATCACAATGCAATTTCACAGATAGCTTCTTTCTAGTATTTATCTGTGATATTGGGTTTTTCCCCATAGGCATCTATGGGCTCCAAAATGTCCCTTCACAGATTCTTAAAAAAAAAAAGAGTTTATCCAACCTGCTGAAATAAAAGAAAGTTTTAACTCTGTGAGATGAATCCACACATAACAAAGCAGTTTCACAGACAGCTTCTTTCTAGTTTTTACCTGTCCATAGACATCAATGGGCTCCCAAATGTCCCTTCACATATTCTACAAAAAGAGAGTTTCCAACTTGATGAAGCAAAAGAAAGGTTTTATTCTGTGAGATTTATCCAAAAATCACAAAGGAGTTTCACAGAGAGCTTTTTTCTAGTTTTTATCTGAGGATATTTGGTATTTTCCCATATTTCATAATGGGCTCCTACATGTCCCTCTGAGGTTGTACAAAAAGAGTGTTTCCAAACTGCTGAATCAAAAGAAAAGTTTACTTCAGTAAGATGAATACACACATCACAAAACTGTTTCACAGAGCTGTTTTCTAGTGTTTATCTGGGGATATTCGTTTTTTACCTGATAGGTCTCAGTGGAATCCCCAATGTCCCTTTGCAGATCCTACAAGAAAAGTTTTTCCAACCTCCTGATGATGGGAAAAGTTTGACTCTGTGAAACGAATCCACACATCACAAAGCAGTTTCACAGATAGCTTCTCTCTAGTTTTTCTTGGGATATTTGGTTTTTCCACATAGGCCTCAATCGGCTCCCAAATATTTCTTCCCAAATTCTACAAAAAGACTGTTTTCAACCTGCTGAATCAAAAGACATGTCTAACTCTGTCACATGACTTGACACATCACAGGGCAGATTCAAAGATAGCTTCTTTCTAGTTTTCATCTGGGGATATCCAATTTTTCCAAATAGGCATCAATGGACTCCAAAATGAAGCTTTACAAATTCCACAAAAAGAGTGTTTCCAACCTGCAGAATCAAAAGAAAAGATTATATCTGCAAGACGAATTGACACATCGCAAAATATCTGAGGATATTCGTTTTTTTTTTATAGATATAAATGGCTTCCAAAATGTACCTTCACAGATTCTAAAGAAAGAGCATATCCAACCTTCTGAACAAAAGAAAGGTTGAACGTGTGGGATGAATTCACATATCATGAAGCAGCTTCACAGATAGCTTCTTTCTCGTTTTTATCTGGAGATATTCAGTTTTATCCCACAGGCCTCAATGATCTCCTAAATGTCCATATGTAGATTCTCCAAACAGAGCGATTCCAAGCTTCTGATTCTAAAGCAAGTTTTAACTCTTTGAGATGACACCACACATCACAAAACAGTTTCACAGATATCTTCTTTCTAGCTTTTATCTTAAGAAATTCATTTTTTTCTCATAGTCCCAAATGGACTCCCAAATGTCCCTAAGAAGCTTCTACAAAAACAGTGTTTCCAATCTGCTTAATAAAAAAAGGTTTACCTCTGTGAGGTGAATCCACACATCACAAAGCAATTTCACAGTGTGCTTCTTTCCAGTTTATATCTAGGGCTGTTTGGTTTTTCATCATAGCCCTCACAGGGCTCTGTAATGTCCCTTCATAAATCCTACAATAAAAGTGTTTCCAACCTATTGAATCTATAGAAAAATTTAACTCTGAGAGGCTAATCCACACATCACAAAGCAGTTTCACAGATAGCGTCTTTCTAGTTTTTATTTGAGGATATTCAGTTTTCCTTCATAGGCCTCAAAGGGCTCTGTAATGTCCCTTCACAGAGCCTACAAAAGAGTGTTTTCAACAGGTGAAGCAAAAGAAGGGTTTAACGCTGTCAGATGAATCCAGACATTAGAAAGCATTTTCACACATAGCTTCTTTGTAGTTTTTATTGGCAGATATTTAGTTTATCCCCATAGTTCTCAACGGGCTCCCAAATGTCTCTTTGCAGATTCTACAAAGAAAGGATTATTAACCTGATGAATCAAAATAAAGGTTTCACTCTTTCACAAGAATTGACAAATCACAAGGCAGTCTCACAGATAGATTCTTTCCAGTTTTAATCTGGGGTTATTTTGTTTTTCCTCAGGGGCTTCAATGGGCTTCCAAATGCCTCTTTGCAGATTCCACAAAAACAGTGTTTCCAACCTGCTCAATCAAAAGAAAGGTTTAACTCCGTGAGATGAATCCCCTAACACAAAGCAGTTTCACATAGTGCATCTTTCTAGTTTTTATCTGGGGATATTTCTTTTCCCCATAGGCCTCAATGGGGTTTGAAAAGTCCTTTCACAGATTTTACAAAAAGAGTGTTTCCAATCTACTGAATCAAAAAGAAAGGCTTAACTCTGTCAAATGAATCCACACATCACAAAGCAGTTTCACAGATAAAAGATTCTTTCTAATTTTTATCTGGGCATATTTGGTTTTCCTCATAGGCCTCAAGGGGCTTGCAAATGCCTCTTTTCAGATTCTACAAAAAGGGTATTCTCAACTTGCTGAATCAAAAGAAAGATTTATTTTTGTGAGATGAATCCACACATCACAAAGTAGTTTCATGTGTAGCATTTTTCTAGTTTTTATCTGGGGATATTTCATTTTTTCCCATAAACCTCAATGGGATCTGAGAAGTCCTTTTGTGAATTTTACAAAAAGAGTGTTTCCAACTTACTGAAGCAAAAGAAAGATTTAACTCTGTGAGACGAATCCAGACATGACCATGTAGTTTAACAGATAGCTTCTTTCTAGTTTTTATCTGGGGATATTCAGTGTTTCTCCATAGGCCTCAAAGGGCTCCAAAATATCCCTTTGCAGTTTTTAGAAAAAGAGTGTTTCCAACCTGCTGAATCAAAAGCAAAGTTTACTGTGATGGATTGATCCACACATCAGAAAGCAATTTCAGACATACGTGTTTTCGAGACTTTACCTTTGAGCATTAGGTTTTTCTCCGTAGGCGTCAATGGGTTTCTAATGTCCCTTTGCCTTTTCTAAAATAAAAGTGTTTCCAACCTGCTGAGTCAAAAGAAAGTTTTAACTCTGAGATTAACTCACACATCGCAAACTGGTTTCTCAGATAACTTCTTTCTAGTTATTCTCTGAAATTATTCAGTTTTTCCCAATAGGCCGCATTGAATTTTCAAATATGCCTTCGTAGATTCTACAAAAAAAGAGGGTTTCCAAACTGCTGTATCAAAAGAAAAGTTTATCTCCATGAGATACATCCACAAATCACCAAGCAGTTCCACAGATAGCTTCTTTCTGGTTTTTATCGTGAGATATTGGGTCTTCCCACATTGGCCTCAATGGGATCCCAAATGTCCCATCACCGATTCTACAGAAAGAGTGTTTCCAGCCTGATGAATCAAAAGAAAGGTTAAACTCTTTGAGATGAATTGAGACCCACACAGCACTTTCACAAACAGCTTCTTTCCAGTTTTTATCTGGGGATATTCAGTTTATCAGCATAGGCCACAATGGGTTCTCAAATTTCCATTTCACAGATTCTACAAAAAAACTGTTTCCAACCTGCTGTATCAAGAGAAACGTTTATCTTGGATGGGTGGATTCACACATCAGAAAGCAGTTTGACAGATAGCTTCTTTCTAATTTTTATCTGGGGATATTTGTTTTCTTCCCCACAAGCCACAGAGAGCTTACAAGTATCCCATTGCAGATTTTACACAAGGAGAGTTAACAACAGGTAGAATCAAAAGAAAAGTGTAACTCTCTGAGATGAATCCACACATCACAAAGCAGTTTTACAGACAGCTTCTTTGTAGTTTTTATCTGGGCATATTTGATTTTCCCCCATTGGCCTCAATCGGCTCTCAGATATTTCTTCAAAGATTCTACAAAAAAAGCGTTTCAAAGTGCTGAAAGAAAAGAATGGTTTAACTCTGTGACATGAATCCAGACGTCAGAAAGCAAGTTCACAGATAGCCTCAAAATATCTATGGATATTTTGTTTTCCCCATAGGCCCCAATAGACTAAGAAAAGTCCTCTCACAGATTCTACAAAAAGTGTTTCCAACATACTTAATCAAAAGAAAAGTTTAACTCTGTGAGATTAATCCACACATCACAAAGTAGTTTCACAGATAGCATCTTTACAGTCCTTTGAATCCCAAATATCCCTTCACAGATTCTGCTAAAGACTGTTTGCATCCTTCTCAATCAAAAGAAAAATTTAGCTATATTAGATGAATTGACTCGACACAAAGTAGTTTCACAGATAGCTTCTTTCCAGATTTTTTTTTATTACTATTATACTTTAAGTTCTAGGGTACATGTGCATAACGTGCAGGTTTGTTACATATGTATACTTGTGCCATGTTGGTGTGCTGCACCCATCAACTCGTCAGCACCCATCAACTCGTCATTTACATCAGGTATAACTCCCAATGCAATCCCTCCCCCCTCCCCCCTCCCCATGATAGACCCCGGTGTGTGATGTTCCCCTTCCCGAGTCCAAGTGATCTCATTGTTCAGTTCCCACCTATGAGTGAGAACATGCGGTGTTTGGTTTTCTGTTCTTGTGATAGTTTGCAAAGAATGACGGTTTCCAGCTGCATCCATGTCCCTACAAAGGACACAAACTCATCCTTTTTTATGGCTGCATAGTATTCCATGGTGTATATGTGCCACATTTTCTTAATCCAATCTGTCACTGATGGACATTTGGGTTGATTCCAAGTCTTTGCTATTGTGAATAGTGCTGCAATAAACATACGTGTGCATGTGTCTTTATAGCAGCATGATTGATAATCCTTTGGGTATATACCCAGTAATGGGATGGCTGGGTCATATGGTACATCTAGTTCTAGATCCTTGAGGAATCGCCATACTGTTTTCCATAATGGTTGAACTAGTTTACAATCCCACCAACAGTGTAAAAGTGTTCCTATTTCTCCACATCCTCTCCAGCACCTGTTGTTTCCTGACTTTTTACTGATCGCCATTCTAACTGGTGTGAGATGGTATCTCATTGTGGTTTTGATTTGCATTTCTCTGATGGCCAGTGATGATGAGCATTTTTTCATGTGTCTGTTGGCTGTATGAATGTCCTCTTTTGAGAAATGTCTGTTCATATCCTTTGCCCACTTTTTGATGAGGTTGTTTGTTTTTTTCTTGTAAATTTGTTTGAGTTCTTTGTAGGTTCTGGATATTAGCCCTTCGTCAGATGAGTAGATTGCAAAAATTTTCTCTCATTCTGTAGGTTGCCTGTACACTCTGATGGTAGTTTCTTTTGCTGTGCAGAAGCTCTTTAGTTTAATGAGATCCCATTTGTCAATTTTGGCTTTTGCTGCTGTTGCTTTTGGTGTTTTAGACATGAAGTCTTTGCCCATGCCTATGTCCTGAATGGTACTACCTAGGTTTTCCTCTAGGATTTTTATGGTATTAGGTCTAACATTTAAGTCCCTAATCCACCTTGAATTAATTTTCGTATAAGGAGTAAGGAAAGGATCCAGTTTCAGCTTTCTACTTACGGCTAGCCAATTTTCCCAGCACCATTTATTAAATAGGGAATCCTTTCCCCATTTCTTGTTTCTCTCAGGTTTGTCAAAGATCAGATGGCTGTAGATGTGTGGTATTATTTCTGAGGACTCTGTTCTGTTCCATTGGTCTATATCTCTGTTTTGGTACCAGTACCATGCTGTTTTGGTTACTGTAGTCTTGTAGTATAGTTTGAAGTCAGGTAGCGTGATGCCTCCAGCTTTGTTCTTTTGACTTAGGATTGTCTTGGAGATGCGGGCTCTTTTTTGGTTCCATATGAACTTTAAAGCAGTTTTTTCCAATTCTGTGAAGAAACTCATTGGTAGCTTGATGGGGATGACATTGAATCTATAAATTACCTTGGGCAATATGGCCATTTTCACGATATTGATTCTTCTTATCCATGAGCATGGTATGTTCTTCCATTTGTTTTTGTCCTCTTTGATTTCACTGAGCAGTGGTTTGTAGCTCTCCTTGAAGAGGTCCTTTACATCCCTTGTAAGTTGGATTCCTAGGTATTTTATTCTCTTTGAAGCAATTGTGAATGGAAGTTCATTCCTGATTTGGCTCTCTGTTTGTCTGTTACTGGTGTCTAAGAATGCTTGTGATTTTTGCACATTAATTTTGTATCCTGAGACTTTGCTGAAGTTGCTTATCAGCTTAAGGAGATTTTGGGCTGAGACAATGGGGTCTGGGACACATTTAAAGCAGTGTGTAGAGGGAAATTTATAGCACTAAATGCCCACAAGAGAAAGCAGGAAAGATCTAAAATTGACACTCTAACATCACAATTAAAAGAACTAGAGAAGCAAGAGCAAACACATTAGAAAGCTAGCCGAAGGCAAGAAATAACTAAGAACAGAGCAGAACTGAAGGAGATAGAGACACAAAAATCCCTCCGAAAAATCAATGAATCCAGGAGTTGGTTTTTTGAAAAGATCAACAAAATTGACAGACCACTAGCAAGACTAATAAAGAAGAAAAGAGAGAAGAATCAAATCGACGCAATTAAAAATGATAAAGGGGATATCACCACCGACCCCACAGAAATACAAACTACCATCAGAGAATACTATAAACACCTCTACGCAAATAAACTAGAAATTCTAGAAGAAATGGATAATTTCCTGGACACTTACACTCTTCCAAGACTAAACCAGGAATAAGTTGAATCCCTGAATAGACCAATAGCAGGCTCTGATATTGAGACAATAATTAATAGCCTACCAACCAAAAAAAGTCCAGGACCAGATGGATTCACAGCTGAATTCTACCAGAGGTAGAAGGAGGAGCTGGTACCGTTCCTTCTGAAACTATTCCAATCAATGGAAAAAGAGGGAATCCTCCCTAACTCATTTTATGAGGGCAATATCATCCTGATACCAAAGCCTGGCAGAAACACAACAAAAAAAGAGAATTTTAGACCAATATCCCTGATGAACATCGATGCAAATATCCTCAATAAAATACTGGCAAACCGGATTCAGCAGCACATCAAAAAGCTTATCCACCATGATCAAGTGGGCTTCATCCCTGGGATGCAAGGCTGGTTCAATATTCACAAATCAATAAACATAATCCAGCATATAAACAGAACCAAAGACAAGAACCACATAATTATCTCAATAGATACAGAAAAGGCTTTTGACAAAATTCAACAGCCCTTCATGCTAAAAACGCTCAATAAATTCGGTATTGATGGAACGTACCTCAAAATAATAAGAGCTATCTATGACAAACCCACAGCCAATATCATACTGAATGGGCAAAAACTGGAAAAATTCCCTTTGAAAACTGGCACAAGACAGGGATGCCCTCTCTCACCACTCCTATTCAACATAGTGTTGGAAGTTCTGGCCAGGGCAATTAGGCAAGAGAAAGAAATCAAGGGTATTCAGTTAGGAAAAGAAGAAGTCAAATTGTCCCTCTTTGCAGATGACATGATTGTATACTTAGAAAACCCCATTGTCTCAGCCCGAAATCTCCTTAAGCTGATAAGCAACTTTAGCAAAGTCTCAGGACACAAAATTAATGTTCACAAATCACAAGCATTCTTAGACACCAGTAACAGACAAACAGAGAGCCAAATCAGGAATGAACTTCCATTCACAATTGCTTCAAAGAGAATAAAATACCTAGGAATCCAACTTACAAGGGATGTAAAGGACCTCTTCAAGGAGAACTACAAACCACTGCTCAGTGAAATAAAAGAGGGCACAAACAAATGGAAGATCATACCATACTCATGGAAAGGAAGAATCAATATCGTGAAAATGGCCATATTGCCCAAGGTAATTTATAGATTCAATGCCATCCCCATCAAGCTACCAATGAGTTTCTTCACAGAATTGGAAAAAACTGCTTTAAAGTTCATATGGAACCAAAAAAGAGCCCGCATCTCCAAGACAATCCTAAGTCAAAAGAACAAAGCTGGAGGCATCACACTACCTGACTTCAAACTATACTACAAGGCTACAGTAACCAAAACAGCATGGTACTGGTACCAAAACAGAGATATAGACCAATGGAACAGAACAGAGTCCTCAGAAATAATACCACACGTCTACAGCCATCTGATCTTTGACAAACCTGAGAGAAACAAGAAATGGGGAAAGGATTCCCTATTTATTAAATGGCGCTGGGAAAATTGGCTAGCCATAAGTAGAAAGCTGAAACTGGATCCTTTCCTTACCCCTATATGAAAATTCATTGAAGATGAATTATAGACTTAAATGTTAGACCTAATACCATAAAGACCCTAGAGGTAGTACCATTCAGGACATAGGCATGGGCAAAGACTTCATGTGTAAAACACCAAAAGCAACGGCAGCAAAAGCCAAAATTGACAAATGGGATCTCATTAAACTAAAGAGCTTCTGCACAGCAAAAGAAACTACCATCAGAGTGAACAGGCAACCTACAGAATGGGAGAAAATTTTTGCAATCTACTCATCTGACAAAGGGCTAATATCCAGAACCTACAAAGAACTCAAACAAATTTACAAGATAAAAACAAACAACCCCATCAAAAATTGGGCAAAGGATATGAACAGACATTTCTCAAAAGAAGACATTCATAGAGCCAACAGACACATGAAAAAATGCTCATCATCACTGACCATCAGCGAAATGCAAATCAAAACCACAATGAGATACCATCTCACACCAGTTAGAATGGCAATCATTAAAAAGTCAGAAAACAACAGGTGCTGGAGAGGATGTGGAGAAATAGGAACACTTTTACACTGTTGGTGGGATTGTAAACTAGTTCAACCATTATGGAAAACAGTATGGTGATTCCTCAAGGATCTAGAACTAGATGTACTATATGACCCAGCCATCCCATTACTGGGTATATACCCAAAGGATTATAAATCATGCTGCTATAAAGACACATGCACATGTATGTTCACTGCGGCAGTATTCACAATAGCAAAGACTTGGAATCAACCCAAATGTCCATCAGTGACAGACTGGATTAAGAAAATGTGGCACATATACACCATGGAATACTATGTAGCCATAAAAAAGGAGGAGTTTGTGTCCTTTGTAGGGACATGGATTCAGCTGGAAACCATCATTCTTAGCAAACTATCACAAGAACAGAAAACCAAACACCGCATGTTCTCACTCATAGGTGGAAACTGAACAATGAGATCACTTGGACTCGGGAAGGGGGACATCACACACTGGGGCCTATCATGGGGAGGGGGCAGGGGGGAGGGATTGCATTGGGAGTTATACCTGATGTAAATGACGAGTAGTTGGGTGCTGACGAGTTGATGGGTGCAGCACAGCAACATGGCACAAGTATACATATGTAACAAACCTGCACGTTATGCACATGTACCCTAGAACTTAAAGTATAATAATAAAAATAAATAAAAATAAAAAAAATAAAATAAAAAATTGTTTAACGCTGTGAACAACCCACAAATCACTAAGCAGTTACACAGATAGCTTCTTTCTAGTTTTTCTCTGGGGATAATCGCTTTTCCCCCATAGGCCTCAGTGGGCTCCCACATGGTTTTTAGCAGATTCTACAAAAATAGTTTTTCCAACCTCCTGAATCAAAAGAAAGATTTAACACTGTTAGGTGTATGCACACATAAATATTCAGTTTCACAGGTAGCTTCTTTCTAGTTTTTGTCTGTAGATTTCGGTTTTTCACCTTAAAATTAAATTGGCTTAAAATGTCCTTTCAAAGATTATTTTCTGAAAAAAGTGTTTCTAACTTGCTGAATCAAAAGAAAATATTAGCAATGTGAGATGTATCCACACATCACCAAGCAGTTTAACAAATACGTTCTGTCTAGTTTTTATCTAAGGATACTCTATTTCTTCCTTAATCCTCATTGGCTTCAAAATGTCCCATCACAGATTCCACAAAAGACTGTTTCCAACCTTCTGAATCCAAAGAACGGTTTAACTCAGTGAGATGAATCCCCACATCACAAATCAGTTTCACAGATAGTTTCTTTCTAGTTTTTGTCAGTGGATATTTGGTGTTTCCCCTTAGGTTTCAATGGGTTCCAAATGTTCCTTCACAGATTCTACAAAAAGAGTGTTTCCAACCTGCTCAATCAAAATAAATGTTTTACTCTGTGAGATGAATCCCCACATCACCAACCAGTTTCACCTATAGCTCATTTCTAGTTTTTATTTGAAGATACTTTGTTTTTCCCCGTAAGCCTCAATGGACTCCCAAATGTCCCTTCACAGATTATACAAAAAAAAAAAAAAAACTGTTTCCAACATGCAGAATCAGAAGAAAGTTTTAAGTCTGTGAGAGGAATTCACACATCACCAAGCAGTTTCACAGATAGCTTATTTCTAGTTTTTCTCTGGGGATAATCCTTTTTTTGCCCATAAGACTCAATGGGGTCATAGATGTCCCTCAACAGACACTACAAAAATAGTGTTTCCAACCTGCTGAATAAACAGAACTGTTTAACGTACTCAGATGAATCTACACATTACTAGGCAGTTTCACAGATATTTTCTTTCTAGTTTTTATCTAGGGATATTCTGTTTTCCCCATAAGTCTCAATAAGCTCCCAATTGTCCCTTCACAGATTCTACAGAAAGAGTAGTTTCATGATGCTGAATCAAAAGAAAAATTTAACCCTGTGAAATGAATACACACATCACCAAGTAGATTCGCAGGTCACTTCATTTTTTTTTTTTTTTTTGGACAGAGTCTTGCTCATCACCCATGCTGGAGTGCAGTAGCATGATCTCAGCTCACAGAAAGCTCCGCCTCCCAGCTTCATGCCATTCTCTTGCCTCAGCCTCCCGAGTAGTTGGTACTACAGGTACCTGCTACCACACCTGGCTCATATTTTTGTATTTCTAGTAGGATGGGGTTTCACCGTGTTAGCCAGGATGGCCTTGATCTCCTGCAGATTGCTTCTTTCTCATTTTTATATGGGGATATTCATTTTTTCCCCATAGGACTCAATTGGCTCCCAAATGTCCCTTTGCAGATTCTACGAAATAAGTGTTTCCAATCTGCTGAATCAAAAGGAAGTTGAACTCTGTGAGATGAATGCACGCATCACAAAGCAGTTTTGCAGATAGCTTCAATCTAGCTTTTATTGGAGAATATTCGGTTTTTCCCCATAGACCTCAGTGGCCTTTGAGGTGTCCCCTTCAAAGATTTCCCAAAAACAGTGTTTCCAATCTGCTGAATCAAAAGACAGGTTTAACATTGTTAGATGAATCCACGCATCACCAAGCAGTTTCCCATTTAGCTTCTTTATAGTTATTTCTGGTGATATTCTCTTTTTCCCGATAGGCCTCAATGGTTTTCAAATGTCCCTTGGCAGATTCTACAAAAACAGTATTTCCAACATGCTGAATAAAAGGAAGGATTTAATTCTATGAAATGAATTTACACATCACCAAACATTTTAATAGACAGCTTCTTTGTAGTTTTTATATGGGACTATTAAGTTTTTCCCCATAGTCCACAATGGACTCCAAAACATCCCTTCACAGATTCTACAAAAAAGAGTGCTTCCAACCCCCTGAATCAAATGGAAGTGTTAAATCTATTAGATTAATTCAGAAATCACACAGCAGTTTCACAGATAGCATCTTTCTAGTTTGTATCTGGGAGTATTCTGTTTTTCCCCATAGGATACAACGGGCTCCCAAATGTCCCTTCAGATCTTACACAAAAACGTAAATCAATTCACAGATTTAAGCCTTACTTTTGATTCAGTAGGTTGGAAACTTTCTTTGTGTAGAATCTGCGAAGCGATGTTTCAGGCTGCATTGAGGTCTTTGATGAAAAACCAAATATCTTGCAATAAAAACTAGAAATAAGCTATATATGAAACTGCTTTAGATGAAGATAATTGTTTCAAAGAGAATAAAATACCTAGGAATCCAACTTACAAAGGATGTGAATGACCTCTTCAAGGAGAACTGCAAACCATTACACAACAAAATAAAAGAGGACACAAACAAATGGAAGAACATTCCATGCTCATGGATAGGAAGAATCAATATCATGAAAATATCCATATGGATCAAGGTAATTTATAGATTTATTGCTGTTCCCATCAAGATACCAATGACTTTCTTCACAGAATAGAAAAAAACTACTTTAAAGTTCATATGGAACCCAAAAAGAGCCTGCATTGCCAAGACAATCCTAAACCAAAGGAACAAAGCTGGAGACATCACACTACCTGGCGTCAAACTATACTACAAGGCTACAGTAGCAAACACAGCATGGTGCTGCTACCAAAGCAGAGACATAGACCAATGGAACAGAACAGAGCCCTCAGTTATAATATCACCCATCTACAATCATCTGATCTTTGATAAACCTGACAAAAACAAGAAATGGGGAAAGGATTCCCTATTTAATTAATGGTGTTGGGAAAACTGGCTAGCCATATGTAGAACACTGAAACTGGATCCCTTATACAAAAATTAATTGAAGGTGGATTAAATACTTAACTGTTTGACCTAAAACCATAAAAACCCTGGAAGAAAACCTAGGTGATACCATAGGCATGGGCAAGGACCTGACGTCTAAAACACCAAAACCAAGGGCTACAAAAGCCAAAATTGAGAAATGGGACCTAACTAAACTAAAGGGCTTCTGTACACCAAAAGAAACAGCCATCAGAGTGAACTGGCAACTTACAGAATGGGAAAAGTTTTGCAATCTACTCATCTGGCAAAGGGCTAATATCAAGAATCTACAAAGAACTCAAACAAATTTACAAGAAAAAAACAAACAACTCCATTGAAAAGTGGGTGAAGGATATGAACAGACACTTCTTAAAAGAAAACATTTATGCAGCCAACAGACACATAAAAAATGCTCATGATCACTGGCCATCAGAGAAACGCAAATAAAAAAAACAATGAGATATATTCTCACACAAGTTATAATAGTGATCATTAAACAGTAAGGAAATTTTCTTACCATTCAGCGGTTTGGAAACATTGTTTTTGTAGAATCTGTGAAGGGATATTTGGGAGTGCATTGAGTCCTATGGTGAAAAAGGAAACCTCTTCATGTAAAAGCTAGAAAGAAGCTTTCTGAGAAAATCATGTGTCCATTCATTTCGAAGAGTTAAAAATCCCTTTTCATTCAGCCCTTTGGAAACACTGTTATTGTGAAACCTGCATAGGGACATTTGGAAGCACATTGAGGCCTATGGTGAAATAGGAAATATCTTCAAATAAAACTAGAAAGGTTTCTGAGAAACTGCTTTGTAAGCTATGCCTTCATCTCACAGGGTTAAACTTTTCTTTGGATTCAGCAGCTTGGAAACACTGTTTTTGTCCATTCTGCATATGGACTTTTGGGAGCTCGCTGAGTCCAAAGGTGAAAAAGTGAATATCCCAAGTTAAAAACTAGAAGGAAGTTATCTGAGAAACAACTTTGTGATATGTGCCTTCATCTCACAGAGGTAAACTTTTCTTTTCATTCAGCAGTTTGGAAAATCTGTTTTTGAAGAATCTGTGAATGGATATTTTGGAATGCATTCAGGCCTATGGGGAAAAAGAAAACATCTTCAGATAAAAACTAGAAATAACCTTCCTGAGACACTGTTTTGTGATGTGTGCTTTCGTCTCACAGAGTTAAACCTTTCTTTAGATTCAGCAGTTTTGAAACGTTGTTTTTCTCCATTCTGCAAATGGGCATTTCAGAGCTCAGTGAGGTCAATGGCAAAAAAGCGAATATTCCAGGATAAAAACTAGAAGTAAGGTACCTGAGAAACCGCTTTGTAAAGTGTGCATTCATCTCACACAGTCAAACCTCCCTTTTCATTCAGCAGTTTGGAAACAATGTTTTGGTAGAATCTGCAAAGGCATATTTGTGAGCTAATTGAGGCCTATGGTGAAAGAGAAAAAATCTTCAAAGAAAAACTAGAAAGAAGCTTTCTGAGAAACTTCATTGTGATGTATGCATTCATCTCACAGGGTTAAAACTTTCGTTGGATTCAGCAGTTTGTAAACACTGTTTTCATAGAATTCGTGAAGGAATATTTAAGTGTGCATTGAGGCCAATGGTGAAAAAGGAAATAAATTCAAATACAATCTGGAAAGAATCTGTCTGAATAACTGCTTTTTGATGTGCATATTCATTTCATAGAGTTAAACTTTTCTTTGGATTCAACATTGTGGAAACAATATTTTTTTTCATTCTACCCATGGACATTTGGGAGCTTTTTGAGGCCACTTATGAAAAAGCGAATATTCCAGTGTAAAAACTAGGAGGCAGCTATCTGAGAAACCGCTTTGTGATGTGTACACTCACCTCACAGAGTTAAACCTTTGTTCTCATTCAGCATATTGGTAATACTGTTTTCTGAGAATCTGCAAAGTGATATTTTGGAAAGCATTGATGCCTATGGTAAAAAAGGAACATATTTAGATGAAAACTAGAAAAAAGCTTTGTGAGAAACTGCCTTGTGATGTGTGCATTCATCTCATGGAGTCAAATCTTTCTTTGAGTTCAGTAGTTTGGAAACACTGTTTTTCTCCACTCTGCCAATGGAGATTTGGGAGCTCACTGAGGCGAATGGCACAAAAGTGAATATCCCAGGATAAAAACTAAAAGAAAGCTATCTGAGAAACCACTTTGTAATGTGTGCATTCATCTAACAGAGTCAAACCTCTCTTTTAATTCAGCAGTTTGGAAACACTGTTTTTGTAGAATCCGCAAAGGAATATTTGGAAGCAAATTGAGGCCTATGGTGAAAGAGGATATATCTTCAAAAAAGAAGTTTTCTGACAGACTGTGTTGTGATGTGTGCATTCATCTCAGAGTTAAACCATTCTCTGGATTCAGCAGTTTGGAAACACTGTTTTTGTCCATTCTGCCAATGGACATTCATGAGCTCTTTGAGGCAAATGGAGAAAAAGTGAATATCCCAGGATAAAAACCGGAAGGAAACTATCAGAGAAGCTGCTTTGTGAAGTGTGCATTCAATTCGCTGAGAAAAACCATTATTTTTTCATTCAGCAGTTTGGAAACACTATTTTTGTAGACTCTGCAAAGAGATATTTAGGAGCGTATTGAGGGGTATGGTGAAAAGGGAAACATCCTCAGATAGAAACTAGAAAGAAACTTTCTGAGAAATTGTTTTCTGATGTATTCATTCATCTCACAGTATGAAACATTTCTTTCTATTCAGTAGATTGGAAACACTGTTTTTGTCCCTTCTGTGAAAGGACATTTGGGAACTCATTGAGGCCAATGGTGTAAGAACAAATATCTCAGTATAAAAACTAGAAGAAAGCTATCTGAGAAACCACTTTGTGATATGTGCATTCATCTCACAAAATTAAACCTTTCTTTTCATTCAGCAGTTTGTAAATAGTGTTTGTGTAGAATCTGTGCAGGGACATTTTGGAGTGCGTGGTAACCTACGGTGAAAAAGGAAACATCTTCAAATAAAAACTAGAAAGAAACTTTCTGAGATGCTGTTTTGTGATATGTGCATTCAACTCACAGAGTTAAACCTTTCTGTGGATTCAGCAGTTTGGAAACGTTGTTTTTGTCCATTCTGCCAATGGACATGTTGGAGCTCTTTGAGGTAAACGGTGAAAAAGTGAATATCCCAGGATAAAAACTAGAAGGAAGCTATCTGAGAAATCGCTTTTTGATGTGTGCATTCATCTCGCCAAGAAAAAACTCCCTTTTCATTCAGCAGTTGCAAATACTCTTTTTGTGAAATCTACGAAGAGATATTTAGGAGTGCATTGAGGGATGCAGTGAAAAAGGAATCATATTCAGATAAAAACTAGAAATAAGCTATCTGAGAAACTGCTTTGTGATGTAAGCATTCCCCTTGCAGAGTTAAACCTTTCTTTTCATTCAGCAGTTTGGAAACACTGTTTTTGTCCATAGTGTGAATGGATATTTGGGAGCTCATTGAGGCCAGTGGCATAAGAGAAAATAGCCCAGGATAAAAACCAGAAGAAAGTTATCTGAGAAACTACTTTGTGATGTGTGCATTCATCTTGCAGAGTTAAACCTTTCTTTTCACCCTGCAGTTTTGGAACACTGTCTTTGTAGAATCTGCAAAGGGATATTTGAGATGTATTGAGGCTTATGGTGAAAAGTGAAATATCTTCAGATAAAAAATACAAAGAAGCTTTCTGATAAATTGCTTTGTGGTGTCTCCATTCATCTCACATTGTTAAACCTTTGTTTGCATTCAGCAATTGAGAAACACAATTTTTGGACCTTCAGCCATTGGGCATTTGAGAGCTCACTGAGGCCAATGGTAAAAAAGTGAGTATCCCAGGATAAAACTTAGAAGGAAACTATCAGAGAAACAGCTTTGTTATGTGTAAATTCACTTGGCAGACTTAAACCTTTCTTCTCATTCAGCAGTTGGGAAACACTGTTATTGTACAAACTGTGAAGTGACATTTTTGAGTGCTTTGAGGCCTATGTTGAAAAAGGAAATATCTTCAGATGCAACAAAGAAGCTTTCTGAAAAACTGGTTTGTGATGGCTGCATTCATCTCAAAAATTTAAACCTTCCTTTGGATTCAGCAGTTTGGAAACACTGCCTTTGTCTCTTCTGCGAATGGACATTTGGGAGCTCAATGAGGCCAATAGTGAAAAAGGAGCTAATATCCCAGCATAAAAAGTAGAAGGAAGCTATCAGGGCAAACACTCTGTGATGTGTGCATTCATCTCACAGAGTTAAACTTTTCTTTTCATTCAGCAGTTTGGAAACACTGTTTTTATAGTATCTGTGAAGTGATGTTTGGAAGGGTATTGAGGCCTATGGAAAAAGTGCTTTGTGATGTATGCATTCAACTCAAAGAGTTAAACCTTTCTTTGGATTCAGCAGTTTGGAAACACTATTTATATAAATTCTGCAAATGGACATTTGGAAGCTCACTGAGACCAATGGCAAAAAAGGGAATATCGCATGATAAAAACTGGAAAGAAGATATCTGAGTAACCTCTGTGTGATGTGTGCATTCATCTTGCAGAGTTAAACCTTTCTTTTCATTCAGCAATTTGTAAAAAGTGTGTTTGCAGAAACTATGAAGGGATATTTGGGAGTACATTGAAGGCTATGGTGAAAAAGGAAACATCTTCAAATAAATACTAAAAACAAGCTTTCTGATAAACTGCCTTGAATTCCGCAGATTTGAAACACTGTTTCTTTCCATTCTGCATAGGATACTTGGGAGCTCATTGAGGCCAATGGCACAAAAGGGAATATCCTAGGATAAAACTAGAAGGATGCTGAGAAACCACTATGGGAAGTATGCATTCATCTCGCATAGTTAAACCTTTCTTTTCATTCAGCAGTTTTGAAACACTATTTTTGTAGAATGGGTGAAGGGACATTTGCTAGCACATTGAGGCCTATGGCAAAAAAGGAAACATCATCAGATAAAAACCAGAAAGATGCTTTTTGAGAAAGTGTTTGGTGATGTATGCATTCTTCTCACAGACTTAAACATTTCTTTGTATTCAGAAGTTTGGAAACACTTTTTGACTATTGTGCGAATGGATATTTGGGAGCTCATTGAGGCCAATGGCAAAAAAGAGAATATCCCGGAAAAAAAAAAAAAAAGACTAGAAGGAAGCTATCTGAGAAAGTGCTTTATGATGTGTACATTTATCTCACAGAGCTAACTGTTCTTTTCACTCAGCAGATTTGAAATACTGTTTTTTTTTAGAACCTGCAAAGGTATATTTTGTAGCACATTGAGGCCGATGGTAAAAAAGGAAACATCTTCAAATAATAAGAAGGAAAAAGCTTTCTAAGAAACTGCTTTGTGATGTGTGCATTCATCTCACAGAATTAAAACTTTCTTTGGATTCAGCAGTTTGGAAATATTCTTTTTGTCCATTCTGCAAATGGACATTTGGGAGCTCCTTGGGTACAATGACGAAAAAGTGAATATCTCAGGATAAAAACTAGAAAGAGGTTACAAGAGAAACTGCTTTGTCTTGTGTACGTTCATCAGGCAGATTTAAAACTTTCTTTTCATTCAACAGTTTGGAAACACTGTTTTTCTTCACTCTGCAAGGGATACATTGGAATGCATTGAGGGCTGTCGTGAGAAAGGAAACATCTTCAGATAAAAACTAGAGAGAATCTTTCTGAGAAACTGCTACGTGATGTGGGCATTCATTTCACAGAATTAAAGTTTTCTTTGGATTATCAGTTTGGAAACACTGTTTTTGTTCTTTCTGTGAATGGACATTGGAGAGATCATTGAGACCACTGGTCAACAAGCCAATATCCCAGGATAAAAACTAGAAGGATGCTATCTGAGAAACCGTTTGGTGATATGTGCATTTATATCCCAGAGTTCAAACTTTCTTTTCATTCAGCAGTTTGAAAACAATGTTTTTGTGGAATCTGCGAAGGAATATTTGGGAGAAAATTGAGGCTTAATGTTAAAAAGGAAACATATTCAGATAAAAACTAGAATGCAGCTTTCTAAGAAACAGCTGTGTGACGTATGCATTCATCTCACAGAGTTAAACCTTTCTTTGGGTTCAGAAGTTTGTAAACACTTCTTTGTCCATTCTGCAAATGGACATTTGGGATCTCACTGAGTCCAATGGCGAAAAAGGGAATATCCTAAGAAAAATGCTAGAAGGAAACTCTCTGAGAAACGACTTTGTGGTGTGTGAATTCATCTCACAGAGTTAAACCTCTCTTCATTCAGCAAATTGGAAACACTGTGTTTGTAGCATCTGCAAAGGCATATTTGGGAATGCATTGAGGGCTATGTTGAAAAAGGAAACACCTTCAGATAAAAAGTAGAAAGAAGCTTTCTGAGAAATTGCTTTGTGATGTGTGCATTCAACTCACAGAGTTAAAACTTTCCTTGTGTCCAGCAGTTTGGCAATACTGCTTTTGCCCTTTCAGTGAAGGGTCGTTTTGGAACTCATTGAGGCCAATGCTGAAAAAGGGAATATCATACGATAAAAACTAGAAGGAAGTTATCCAAGAAATCACTTCATGATGTGCGCATTCATCTCACAGAGCTAAACCTTTCTTTGGATTCCACAGTTTGGAAACACTGTTTTTGTCCATTCCATGAATGGACATTTGGGTGCTCATTTAGGACAATGACTAAAAAGCCAATATCCAAGAATAAAAACTAGAAGGAAGTTGTCGAGAGACTGCATTTTGACATGTGTATTTATCTTGCAGAGTTAAACCTCTCTTTAAATTCAACAGTTTGGAAGCACTCTTTTTGTAGAATCTGTGAAGGGATATTTGGGAATGACTTGAGGAATATTGTGAGAAAGGAAACTTCTTCAGATAAAAGCAAGAAAGAAGCTTTCTGAGAAACTACTTTGTGATGTGTGTACTCATCTCACAGAGTAATAACTTTCTTTTGATTCGGCAGTTTGGAGCACTACTTTTGTCCTTTCTGTGAATGGACATTTGGGAGCTCATCGAGGGCAAAGGAGAAAGATCAAATATCCAAGGACAAAAACTAGAAGGAAGCTATGTGATAAACCCCTTAGTGATCTGTGCATTCATCTCGCAGACTTACAAGTTTCTTTTCATTCAGCAACTTGGAAACACTGTTTTTGTAATATCAGTAAAGGGGTATCTTGGCATGCACTTTGAGACCTATGGTGAATAATGAAACATCCTCAGATGAAAACTACAAAGAAGTTTTCTGAGAAACAGCTTTGTAATGTGTGCATTCATCTCACAGAGTTAAAAGGTAATTTGGATTCAGCAATTTGGAAACACTGTTTTTGTCCATTCTGCTAATGGACATTTGGGAGCTCATAGAGGCCAATGGTGAAAAAGCAAATATACCTGGATGAAAACTAGCAGGAAACTGCCTGAGAAACTGCTTTGTGATATGTGCCATAATCTCACCAGATTAAACCTTTCTTTTCATTCTGTAATTTGGAAACATTGTTTTGTCAGTTACGGTGGAGGGATATATGGAAGATCATTGAGGCTTATGTTGAAAAATTAAAGACCTTCACATAAAAACAAAAAGAATCTTTCTGAGAAACTGCTTTGTGAGGTGTGCATTCATCTCACAGAGTTAAAAGTTTCTTTGGATTCAACAGTTTGGAAACAGTGTTTCTGTCCATTCTGCGAATGGACATTTGGGAGCTCATTGAGCCAAAGGTGACCAAGTGAATATCCCAGGATAAAAACTAGCAGTAAGCTCTCATAGAAACCACTTTGACATGTATGCATTCATTCCCCAAAATTAAAACTTTCTTTTCAATCAGCAGTTTGGAAACACTGTTTTTCTAGAATCTGTGAAGGGATATTTGAGAGCACTTTGATGCCTATGGTGAAAATGGAAATGTCTTCAGACAAAAAGTATAAGCATTCTGAATAACTGGTTTGTGATATATGCATTCATCTCACACAATTAAACCTTTGTTTGGATTCAGCAGTTTGAAAACACTGTTTTTGTTCATTCTGCTAATGGACATTTTGGAACGCATTGAGGTCAATGGCAAAAAAGTGAATATCCTAAGTTAAAAACCAGAAGGAAGCTCTCTGAGAAACCACTTTGTGAAGTGTGCATTCATCTCGCAGAGTTGACCCTCTCTTCATTCAGCAGTTTGGAGTCACTCTCTTTTAGAATCTGAGAAGAGATATTTGGGAGCGCATTGGGGCCTATGGTGAAAAAGGAAACCTCTTCAGATAAAAGCTAGAAGGAAGCTTTCTGAGAAACCACCTTGTGATGCATGCATTGATTTCACAGAGTTAAATTTCTTTTTTCATTCAGGAGGTTTTAAACACTGTTTTTGTAGAATCTGCAAAGGGATATTTGGGAGTGCATTGAGGTCTATGGTGAAAAATAAATATCTTCATATAAAAACCGGAAAAAAGTTTTCTGACGAACTGTTTTGTGATGTGGGCATTCAACTCACAGATTTAAACCTTTCCTTGATTTCAGCAGTTCAGAAACATTGTTTTTGTCCATTTTGTGAAAGGTCATTTGGGAGCTCATTGAGGCCAATGACATAAAATGAAATATCACATGATAAAAACTAGAAGAAAGCTATCTGAGAAACTGCTTTGTGATGTGTGCATTCATGTCACTGACGTAAAGCATTCTTTGAATTCAGCAGTTTTGAAAAACTGTTTTTGTCCGTTCTGCAAACAGACATTTGGGAGCTCATTGAAGACAATTGCCAAAAGTGAATGATCCAGGATAAAAACTACAAGGAAGTTCTCTGAGAAATCACTTTGTGATGTTTGCCTTTATCTCGAAGTGTTGAAGATTTATTTTAATTCAGCCATTTGGAAACACTGCTTTTTTAGAATCTGTGAAAGGATATTTGGAAGCACATTGAGGCCTATGATGAAAAAGGAAACATATTCAGATAACTAGCAAGAAGCTTCCTGAGTAATTGTTTTGTGATGTGTGCAGTCATCTCACAGAGTTAAACATTTCTGTGGATTCAGTAGTTTGGAAACACTCTTTTTGTCCATTCTGTGAATGGACATTTGAGAGCTCATTGAGGCCAATCTCTAAAAAGCGAATATCCCAGGATAAAAACTAGAAGGAAGCTCTCTGAGAAACAGCATTGTGATGTTTGCATTCATCTTAGAGAGTTAAACCACTCTTTTCATTCAGCAGATACAAAATACTTTTTTTGTAGAATCTGAGAGGGGATATTTGGGAGCACAATGAGGTCTATGGAGGAAAAGAAAACCTTATCAGATAAAATTTAGAAAGAAGCTTTCTGAGAAACTGCTTTCTGATGTTTGCATTCATCACTCAGAGTTAACTCTATCTTTGGATTCAGCAGTTTGGAACACTGTTTTTGTCCATTCTGTGAATGGACATTTGGGAGCTCCCTGAGGCCAATGTCAAAAAAGTGAATATCACAGGATAACAACTACAAGGAAGCTATCTGAGACACCCCTTTGTGATGTGTGCATTCATCTAGCAGAGTTAAACCACTCTTTTCACTCAGCAGATTGCAAACACTTTTTCTGTAGAATCTGCGAAGGGATATTTCAGAGCACATTGAGGTCTATGGTGAAAAAGGAAACATCTTCAGATAAAAACGAGAAAGAAGATTTCTGAGAAACTGCTTTGTGATATGTGCATTTATCTCACTGAGTTAAACCTTTCTTTTCATTCAGCAGTTTTGAAACGCTGTTTTTGTAGAATCTGCAGTGGGATATTTGGGAGCAAATTGAGGCAAAAGGTGAAAAGGGAAAGATATTCCAATAAAAACTAGAATGAAGCTTCCTGAGAAACAGCTTTGTGATGTGTGTATTCATCTCAAGGTGTTAAACCTTTCTTTGGATTTAGAAATTTTGAAACACTTCTTTGTCCATGCTACAAAAGGACATTTTTGATCTCATTGAAGCCAATGGTGAAAAAGGAAATATCCTAGAATTAAAACTAGAAGGAAGCTCTCTGAGAAACAGCTTTGTGATGTCTGCATTCATCTCACAGAGTTAAAACCTCTCTTTTCATTCATCAGATTGGAAACACTGTTTATGTAGGATCTGCAAAGGGATATTTGGGAGCACATTGAGGCATATGTTGAAAACTGAAACATATTCAGATAAAAACTAGAAAGATGCTTTCTGAGAAACTGCTTTGGGATGTGTGCATTCCACTCACAGACTTAAAACTTTTCTTGGTTTCAGTTGTTTAGCAACACTGTTTTTGCTCATTCTGCAAAAGGTCATTTTAGAGCTTAGTGAGGCCAATGGTGAAAAGGGGAATATTGCATGATAAAATAGAAAGATACATTCTGAGAAACTGCTTTGTGATGTATGCATTCTTCTCAGAGAGTTAAACCTTTCTTTGGATTCAGCAGTTTGCAAACACTCTTTATGTCCATTCTGTGAATGGATATTTGGGAGCTCATTGAGGCCAGTGGTGAAAAAGCGAATATCCCAGGATAAAATCTAGAAGGATGCTTTCTGAGAACCCACATTGTAACGTTTGTATTTATTTCACAGAGTTAAACCACTGTTTTCATTCAGCAGATTGGAAATACTGTTTTTGTAGAATCCACAAACGGGTGTTTGGGAGTGCATTGAGGCCTCTGCTGAAAAAGGAATCATCTTCAAATAAAAACTAGAAAGAAGCTTTCTGAGAAACTGTTTTGTGATGTGTGTTTTTTTCTCACAGACATAAGCATTTCTTTGCATTCAGCAGTTGGGATCACATTTTGTCCATTCTGCAAATGGAATTTTGGGAGCTTATTGAGGAAAAAGGAGAAAAAGTGAATATCCCAGGATATAAACTAGAAGGAAGCTATCTGAGAAACAACTTTGTGATGTGTGCATTCATCTCACAGATTTAAAACTTTATTTTCATTCATCAGTTTGGAAACACTGTTTTTGTTGAATCTTTGATGGATACTTCAGAGCGCATTGAGGGCTGTGGTGAAAAAGGAAGGGTCTTCATATAAAATCAAGAAAGAAGCTTTCTGAGAAACTGCTATGTGATGTGTTTATTCATCTCACAGAATTAAGCTTTTCTTTGGATTCCACAGTTGGGAAGCACTGCTTTTGTCTATTCTGTGAGTGGACATTTTGGAGTGCATTGAGCTCAATGGTGAAAAAGCCAATATCCCAAAATAAAGAGTAGAAGGAAGCTATCTATCAGACCACATTATGCTGTGTGCATTCATCTTGTAGAGGTAGACCTCTCTTTTCATTCAACAATTTGGAAACACTATTATTGTAGAATCTGTGAAAGGATATTTGCGAGCACAATGAGGCCTGTGGTGAAAAAGGAAACATCTTCAGATAACAACAAAAAAGAAGCTTTCTGAGAAACTGCTTTTTGATGTTTGCATCCATCTCACAGAGTTAAACTTTTCTTTGGATTCAGCAGTTTAGAAACACTCTTTTTCTCTATTCTGTGAATGGACATTTTGCTGCTCATTGAGGCCAATGGCTAAAAAGCCAATATCCCAGGATAAAAACTAGAAGGAAACTATCTGAGAGACTGCATTTTCAAGTGAGAATTCATTTTGCAGAGTTAAATCTCTCTTTTCATTCAATAGTTTGGAGACACACTACGTAGAATCTGCGAAGGTATATTTGGGAGCCCATTGAGGCTGCTGGTGGAAAAGGAAACATCTTCAGATAAAAAGTAGAAAAAACTTTGTGAGATACTACTTTGTGATGTGTGCATTCATCTCACAGAGTTAAACATTTGTTTGGATTGAGCAGTTTGGAAACACCATTTTTATGCTTTCAGCGAATATACATTTGGGAGTTCATGGAGGCCAATGGCCAAAAAGTGAATCTCCCCCGATAAAAACTAGAAGGAAGCCATCTGAGGAACTGCTTTGTGATGTGAGCATTCATCTCACAGACTTAAACCTTTCTTTTCATTCATCTGTTTGGAAACACAGTTTTTGTAGAATATGTGATGGGAGTACTTTGAGGAGTACTTTTGGAGTACTTTGAGACCTATGCTGAAAAATGGAATATCTTCAGATGAAAACTAGAAACAAGCTTTCTGAGAAACTGCTTTGTGATGTGTCCATCCGTCTCACAGAGTTAAACCTTTCTTTTGATTCAGCAGTTTGGAAACACTCTTTTTGTCCCTTCTGCGAATAGACATTTTGGAGCTCATTGAGGTCAATGGTGAAAAAGCGAATATTTAAGGATAAAATCTGGAATGAAGCTATTTGGGAAAATGTTTTGTGATATGTACATTCATTATGCAGAGTTAAACCTTTCTTTTCTCTCGGCAGTTTGCAAAAAACTGTTTTTGTGGAATTTGTGAAGGGATATTTGGGAGGGCATTGAGGCCACAGTGAAAAAGAAAACAACTTCAGATAAAAAGTAGAAAGAAGTTTTCTGAGAAACTGCTTTGGGATGTGCCCATTCATCTCAAAGAGTTAAACCTTCCTTTTATTCAGCAATTTAGAAACACCATTTTTGTCCATTCTGTGAATGGACATTTTGGAGCTCATTGAGGAAAATGGCAAAAAAGCAAATATCCCAGGATAAAAACTAGAAGGAAGATATCTGAGAAACTACTTTGTGATATGTTCATTCATCTCACAGAGGTAAAGCTTTCTTTTCACTCAGAAGTTTGGAAACACTACTTATGTCCATTCTGTGAATGGACATTTGGGAGCTCTTTGAGACCAATGGTGAAAATGTGAATATCCCAGGATGAAAACTAGAAAAAAGCTCTTTGAGAAACCGCTCTGTGATGTGTGCATTCATCTTGCATAGTTTAACCTTTCTGTTCATTCAGCAGTTTGGGAACCCTGCTTTTGTAGAATCTGTGAAGGGATATTTGGGAGTGCATTGAGGCCTATGTATGAAAAGGAAACATATTCAGATAAAAAGTAGAAAGAAATTTTCTGACAAACTGCTTTGTGATGGGTTCATTTACATTACAGAGTTAAACCATTCTTCGGATTCAGCACTTTGGAAACACTGTTTTAGTCCATTATGCAAATAGTTGTTTGGGAGCTCTTTGAGGCCAATGGGGAAAAAGTGAATATCCCAGGATAAAAATAAGAAGAAAACTCTCTAAGAAACTGATTTGTGGTGTGTGTATTCATCTCTCAGAATTAAACCTTTCTTTTCATTCAGCAGTTTGGAAACACTGTTTTTGTAGGATCTGCAAAGGGATATTTGGGAGCACATTGAGGCCGATGTGAAAATTGAAATATCTTCAGATGAAAACTAGAAAATAGCTTTGTGTTGGCAGTTTCTGTCTCATTGATCTGCCACTGTCAACATTAGACAGATCAACGAGAAAGAAAGTTAATGATGATATCCAGGAATTGAACTCAGCTGTGCACGAAGCAGACCTATGTGATGTATGCATTCATCTCACAGAGTTAAACCTTTCTTTTTTATTCAGCAGTTTGGAAACACTTTTCTTTTTTAGAATCTGTGAAGGGATATTCAGGGGCACATTGAGGCCTATGGTGATACAGGAAACTTCTTCACACAAAAAGTAGAAAGTAGCTTTCTGAGAAACTGCTTTGTGATGTGTGCATTCTTCTCACAGAGGTAAACCTGTCTTTGGAGTCAGCAGTTTGGAAACACTGTTTTTGTCCATTTTGAGAATGGACATTTTGGAATTTATTGAGGCCAATGGAAAAAAGAAAATATCCCAGGATAAAAACTAGAAGCAATATACCTGAGAAACCACTTTGTGATATATGCATTCGCCTTGCAGAGTTAAACCTTTCTTTTCATTCAACAGTTTGGAATCACTGTTTTTGTAGAATCTGTGAAGGGATATTTGGGAGTACATTTAGGCCTATGGTGAAAAAAGAAACATATTCAGAGGAAAGCTAGAAGGAAGCTTTCTGAAAAACTGTTTTGTGATGTGTGCATTCGTCTCACACATATAAACTTTTCTTTGGATTCAGCAGTTTAGAAACACTGTTTTTTCCATTCTGCAAATGGACATTTGGAAGGTCACTGAAGTGAAAAGTGAAATAGTGAACATCTCAGGATGCACACTAGAAGGAAGCTGTCTGAGAAACACCATAGTGATGTATACAATCATCTAACAGATTTAAACCTTTCTTTTCATTCAGCAGTTTGGAAACACTGCTTTTGTAGAATCTGTTAAAGAATATTTGGGAGCGCATTCAGTCCTATGGTGAAAAAGGAAATATTTTCATATAAAAAGTAGAAAGTAGCTTTCTGAGAAACTGCTTTGTGATGTGTGCATTCATCTCACAGAGTTAAACATTTCTTTGGATTCAACAGTTTGAAAAAACATTGAGTCCAATGGTGAAAATGATAATATCCCAGGATAAAAACTAGAAGGAAGCTATCTGTGAAACTGCTTTGTGAAGTATGCATTCACATCTCAGAGTTAAAACTTTTTTTTATTCAGCAGTTTGGAAACACTTTTTTTTTTTTTTTAAGAATCAAATGGGATCTCATTAAATTAAAGAGCTTCTGCACAGCAAAAGAAACTACCATCAGAGTGAACAGGCAACCTACAGAATGGGAGAAAATTTTTGCAATCTACTCATCAGACAAAGGGCTAATATCCAGAACCTACAAAGAACTCCAACAAATTTATAAGAAAAAAACAAACAACCCCATCAAAAAGTGGGCAAAGGATATGAACAGACATTTCTCAAAAGAAGACATTCATACAGCCAACAGACACATGAAAAAATGCTCATCATCACTGGCCATCAGAGAAATGCCAATCAAAACCACAATGAGATACCATCTCACACCAGTTAGAATGGCGATCATTAAAAAGTCAGGAAACAACAGGTGCTGGAGAGGATGTGGAGAAATAGGAACACTTTTACACTGTTGGTGGGATTGTAAACTAGTTCAACCATTATGGAAAACAGTATGGCGATTCCTCAAGGATCTAGAACTAGATGTACCATATGACCCAGCCATCCCATTACTGGGTATATACCCAAAGGATTATCAATCATGCTGCTATAAAGACACATGCACACGTATGTTTATTGCGGCAGTATTCACAATAGCAAAGACTTGGAATCAACCCAAATGTCCATCAGTGACAGATTGGATTAAGAAAATGTGGCACATATACACCATGGAATACTATGCAGCCATCAAAAAGGATGAGTTTGTGTCCTTTGTAGGGACATGGATGCAGCTGGAAACCATCATTCTTAGCAAACTATCACAAGAACAGAAAACCAAACACCGCATGTTCTCACTCATAGGTGGAAACTGAACAATGAGATCACTTGGACTCAGGAAGGGGAACATCACACACACCAGGGCCTATCATGGGGAGGGGGGAGGCGGGAGGGATTGCATTGGGAGTTATACCTGATGTAAATGATGAGTTGATGGGTGCAGCACACCAACATGGCACAAGTATACATATGTAACAAACCTGCACATTATGCACATGTACCCTACAACTTAAAGTATAATAATAATAAACAAATTAAAAAAAAAAAAGAATCTGTGAAGCGATATTTGGGGGCACTTTGGGGCCTATGGTGATACAGGAAACTTCTTCACATAAAAAGTAGAAAGTAGTTTTCTGAGAAACTGCTTTGTGATGTGTGCATTCATCTCACAGAGTTCAACATTTCTTTGGATTCAGCAGTTTGGAAACACTTTTTTTTCCATTCTGAGAAAGAACATTTTGGAGCTCACTGAGGCCAATGGCAAAAAAGCAAATATCCCAGGATAAAACCTAGAAGCAATATATCTGAGAAATCACTTTGTGAAGTGTGCATTCACCTCACAGAGTTAAACCTTTCTTTTCATTCAGCAGTTTGAAATCACTGTTTTTGTAGAATCTGTGAAGGGGTATTTGGGAATGCATTGAGGCCTATGGTGAAAAAGGAAAAATCTTCATATAAAAAGTAGGAAGTACCTTTCTGAGAAACTGCTTTGTTATATGTACCTTCATTTCATAGAGTTAAACCTTTATTTGGATTCAGTAGTTTGGAAACACTGGTTTTGTGCATTCTGTGAATGGACCTTTGGGAGTTCAACCAGGCCAATGGTGAAAAAGCAAATATCCATGGATAAAAACTAGAAGGAAGCTGTCTGAGAATTCTCTTTGTGATGTGTGCATTCATCTCACAAAATTAAATCTATCTTTTCAATCAGCAGTTTGGAAACACTTTTTTTGGTAGAATCTGTGAAGAGATATTTAGGAGCACATTGAAGCCTATGGTGAAAAAGGAAATATCTTCAAATAAAAACTAGAAACAAGCTTTCTGAGAAACTGTTTTGTGATGTGTGCATTCGTCTCACTGGGTTAAACTTTTCTTTGGATTCAGTGGCTTGGAAACACTTTTTGTCCGTTCTGTGAACAGACATCTGAGAGATCATTGAGGCCAATGGAGGAAAAGCAAATATCCCAGGATAAAAATGAGAAGGAAGCTACTGCTGAGACCATTTTGTGATGTGTGCATTCATCTCACAGAGTTAAACTTTTATTTTCATTCATCAGTTTTGAAACACTGTATTTGGAGAATCTGCAAAGGGGTATTTGGGAGTGCACTGAGACCAAAGTGGAAAAAGGTAATATATACAGATAAAAATTAGAAAAAAGCTTTCTAAGAAACTGCTTTGTTATGTGTGCATTCATCTCACAGAGTTAAACCTTTCTTTGGGTTCAGCAGTTTGGAAACACTGTTTTTGTCGAATCTGTGAAGGGATTTTTACTTCTGCATTGAGGACTACGGTGGAAAAGGAAACATCTTCAGTTAAAAACTAGAGAGAAGATTTCTGAGAAACTGTTTTGTGATATGTCCATTCTACTCATAGAATTAGACATTTCTTTGGATTCAGCAATTTGGAAACAGAGTTTTTGTCCATTTTGTGAATGGACTTTTGGGAGCTCATTGAGGCCAATGGCAAAATAGTAAATATCCCAGGATAAAAACTAGAATAAATCTATCTAAGAAACCACTTTGTGCTGTGTGCATTCACCTCACCTAGTTAAGCCTTTCTTTTCATTCAGAAGTTTGGAAACACTGTTTTTGTAGAATCTGCAAAGGGATATTTGGGAGTGCGCTAAGGCCTATAGTGAGAAGAAAACATATTCGGATAATAACTAGAAAGAACCTGTCTAAGAAACTGTTTCATGATGTATTCAAACCTCTCACACAGGTAAACTGTTCTTTAGGTTCAGCAGTTTAGAAACACAGTTTTTCTCCATTTTGTGAATGGACATTTGGGAGCTCACTGAAGTGAAAGCGAAAAAGAAAATGTACCAGGATAACCACTAGAAGGAAGCTGTCTGAGAAACAGCTTTGTGATGTCTGCTTTTATCGCGCATTTTTAAACCTTTCTTTTCATTCAGCAGTCTGGAAATAATGTTTTTGTAGAATCTGCCAAGGGATATTGGGGAGCACGTTAAGGCCTATTGTGAAAAAAGAAACATCTTCAGGTAACAACTAGAAAGAAGCTACCTGAGAAGCTGCTATGTGATGTGTATATATATCTAAGGGAGTTAAACTGCTCTTTTCATTCACAGTTTGCAAACACTCTTTTTGTCCATTCTGCGAATGGACAATTGGGAGCTGATTGAGGCCAGTGGCATAAAAGTGAATATCCCAGGATAAAAACTAGAAGGAAACTCTATGAGAAACTGCTTTGTGATGTGTGCATTCATCTCACAGCTAAATCTTTCTTTTCACTCAGCAGTTTGGAAACTCTGTTTTTTTAGAATCCATGAAGGGATATTTGGGAGTGCATAGAGACCTTGGTGAAAAAGGAAACATCTTCAGATAAAAACTAGAAAGAAGCTTTCTGAGAAACTGCTTTGTGATGTGTTCCTTCATCTCACACAGCTAAACGTTTCTTTGGATTCAGAAGTTTGGAAACACTGCATATGACCCTTCTCTGAATGGACCTTTGGGAATTCATTGAGGCCAATGGCGAAAAACAAGTATCCCTAGATAAAAGCTAGAAGGAACCTATCTGAGAAACCGCATTGTGATGTGTGCATTCATTTCACAGTGTTAAAACTTTCTTTGGATTCAGCAGTTGGAAACACTGTTTTTGTAGAACCTCTGAAAGAATATTTGGGAATGCATTGAGGTCTAAGGTGAAAAAGGAATCATCTTCACATAAAAAGTAGAAAGAGAGGGCGGAGCAAGACAGATGAATAGGAACAGCTCCAGTCTCCAAATCCCAGAGCGAATGACACAGAAGACCGGTGATTTCTGCATCTTCAACTGAGGTACTGGGTTCATCTCACTAGGGAGTGCCAGACAATTGGTGCTGGTCAGCTGCTGCAGCCCAACCAGCGACAGCTGAAGCAGGGCGAGGCATCGCCTCACCTGGGAAGTGCAAGAGGGAAGGGAATCTCTTTTCCTAGCCAGGGGAACTGAGACACACAACACCTGGAAAATTGGGTAACTCCCACCACAATACTGTGCTTTAAGCAAACGGGCACACCAGGAGATTATTTCCTACACCTGGCCAGGAGGGTCCCATGCCCACGAGGCCTCCTTCATTGCTAGCACAGCAGTCTGCGATCTAACCACAAGGCAGCAGCAAGGCTGGGGGAGGGGCACCCGCCATTGCTGAGATTAAGTAGGTAAACAAAGCTGCTGAGAAGCTCGAACTGGGTGGAGCTCACAGCAGCTCAAGGAAACCTGCCTGTCTCTGTAGACTCCACCTCGGGACAGGGCACAGCTAAACAACAACAACAACAACAACAACAACAACAACGACAACGCAGCAGAAATCTCTGCAGAAGCAAACGACTGTCGAACAGCTTTGAAGAGATCAGTGGATCCCCTAACACGGAGGTTGAGATCTGAGAAAGGACAGACTGCCTGCTCAAGTGGGTTCCTGACCCCTGAGAAGCCTTACTGGGAGACATCCCCCACTAGGGGCAGACCGACACCCCACACCTCACACGGTGGAGTACACCCCTGAGAGGAAGCTTCCAAAGCAAGAATCAGACAGGTACACCTGCTGTTCAACAATATTCTATCTTCTGCAGCCTCTGCTGCTGACACTCAGGCAAACAGGGTCTGGAGTGGACCTCAAGCAATCTCCAACAGACCTACAGCTGAGGGTCCTGACTGTTAGAAGGAAAACTATGAAACAGGAAGGACACCTACACCAAAACCCCATCAGTACGTCACCATCATCAAAGACCAGAGGCAGATAAAACCACAAAGATGGGGAAAAAGCAGGGCAGAAAAGCTGGAAACTCAAAAAATAAGAGTGCATCTCCTCCTGCAAAGGAGCTCAGCTCATCGCCAACAATGGATCAAAGCTGGACAGAGAATGACTTTGACGAGATGAGAGAAGAAGGCTTCAGTCCATCAAACTTCTCAGCACTAAAGGAGGAATTACGTACCCAGCGCAAAGAAACTAAAAATCTTGAAAAAAGAGTGGAAGAATTGATAGCTAGAGTAATTAATGCAGAGAAGGTCATAAACGAAATGACAGAGATGAAAACCATGACACGAGAAATACGTGACAAATGCACAAGCTTCAGTAACCAACTCGATCAACTGGAAGAAAGAGTATCAGTGATTGAGGATCAAATGAACGAAATGAAGCGAGAAGAGAAACCAAAAGAAAAAAAGAAGAAAAAGAAATGAACAAAGCCTGCAAGAAGTATAGGATTATGTAAAAAGACCAAATCTACGTCTGATTGGGGTGCCTGAAAGTGAGAGGGAAAATGGAACCAAGTTGGAAAACATTTTTCAGGATATCATCTAGGAGAACTTCCCCAACCTAGTAGGGTAGGCCAACATTCAAATCCAGGAAATACAGAGAACGCCACAAAGATACTCCTCGAGAAGAGCAACTCCAAGACACATAAATGCCAGATTCACCAAAGTTGAAATGAAGGAAAAAATCTTAAGGGCAGCCAGAGAGAAAGGTCGGGTTACCCACAAAGGGAAGCCCATCAGACTAACAGCAGATCTCTCAGCAGAAACTCTCCAAGCCAGAAGGGAGTGGGGACCGATATTCCACATTCTTAAAGAAAAGAATTTTCAACCCAGAATTTCATATCCAGCCAAACTAAGTTTCATAAGTGAAGGAGAAATAAAATCCTTTACACATAAGCAAATGCTTAGAGATTTTGTCACCACCAAGCCTGTCTTACAAGAGATCCTGAAGGAAGCACTAAACATGGAAAGGAACAACCGGTACCAGCCATTGCAAAAACATGCCAAAATGTAAAGACCATCGAGGCTAGAAAGAAGCTGCATCAACTAATGAGCAAAATAACCAGTTAATATCATAACGGCAGGATCAAGTTCACACCTAACAATATTAACCTTCAGAGTAAGTGGACTAAATGCTCCAATTAAAAGACACAGACTGGCAAACTGGATAAAGAGTCAAAACCCATCAGTCTGCTGTATTCAGGAGACCCATCTCACATGCAGAGACATACATAGGCTCAAAATAAAGACATGGAGGAAAATCTACCAAGAAAATGGAGAACAAAAAAAAGCAGGGGTTGCAATACTAGTCTTTGATAAAACAGACTTTAAACCATCAAAGATCAAAAGAGACAAAGAAGGCCATTACATAATGGTAAAAGGATCAATTAAACAGGAAGAGCTAACTATCCTAAATATATATGTGCCCAATACAGAAGCACCCAGATTCATAAAGCAAGTCCTTAGAGACTTACAAAGAGACTTAGACTCCCATACAATAAAAATAGGAGACTTCAACTCTCCACTGTCAACATTAGACAGGTCAACGAAACAGAAAGTTAACAAGGATATCCAGGAATTGAACTCTACTCTGCACCAAGTGGACCTAATAGACATCTATAGACCTCTCCAGCCCAAATCAACAGAATATACAATCATCTTAGCACCACATTGCACTTATTCCAAAATTGACCACATAGTTGGAAGTAAAGCACTCCGCAGCAAATGTAAAAGAGCAGGAATTGTAAAAAACTGTCTCTCAGACCACAGTGCAATCAAACTAGAACTCAGGACTAAGAAACTCAATCAAAACCGCTCAATTACATGGAAATTGAACAACCTGCTCCTGAATGACTACTGGGTACATAGCGAAATGAAGACAGACATAAAGATGTTCTTTGAAACCAATGAGAACAAAGATACAACATATCAGAATCTCTGGAACACATTTAAAGCAGTGTGTAGAGGGACATTTATAGCACTAAATGCCCACAAGAGAAAGCAGGAAAGACCAAAATTGACACTCTAACATCACAATTAAAAGAACTAGAGAAGCAAGAGTAAACACATTCAAAAGCTAACAGAAGGCAAGAAATAACTAAGATCAAAGCAGAACTGAAGGAGATAGAGACAAAAAACAAAAAAACAAAAAACAAACAAACAAAAAAAAACACTTCAAAAACTCAATGAATCCAGGAGCTGGCTTTTTGAAAAGATCAACAAAATTGATAGACCACTCGCAAGACTAATAAAGAAGAAAAGAGAGAAGAATCAAATCGATGCAATAAAAAATGATAAAGGGCATATCACCATCAAACCCACAGAAATAAAACTACCATCAGAGAATACTATAAACACCTCTATGCAAGTAAAATAGAAAATGTAGAAGAACTGAATAAGTTCCTGGACACATACACTCTCCCAAGATTAAAACAGGAAGAAGTTGAATTGCTGAATAGATAAATAACAACCTCTGAAATTGAGGCAATGATTGATAGCCTACCAACCAAAAAAAGTCCAGGACCACATGGATTCACAACAGAATTCTACCAGAGATACAAGGAGGAGCTGTGCCATTCCTTCTGAAACTATTCCAATAAATAGAAAAAGAGGGAATTCTCCCTAACTCATTTTATGAGGCCAACATCATCCTGATACCAAAGCCTGGCAGAGACACAACAAAAAAAGAGAATTTTAGACCAATATCCCTGATGAACATCGATGCAAAAATCCTCAATAAAATATTGGCAAACCGGATTCAGCAACACATCAAAAAGCTTATCCACCATGATCAAGTGGGCTTCATCCCTGGGATGCAAGGCTGGTTCAACATTCACGAATCAATAAACATAATCCAGCATATTAACAGAATCAAAGACAACCACATGATTATCTCAATAGATGCAGAAAAGGCTTTTGACAAAATTCAACAGCCCTTCATGCTAAAAACGCTCAATAAATTAGGTATTGATGGAACGTACCTCAAAATAGTAAGAGCTATTTATGACAAACCCACAGCCAATATCATACTGAATGGGCAAAAACTGGAAAAATTCCCTTTGAAAACTGGCACAAGACAGGGATGCCCTCTCTCACCACTCCTATTCAACATAGTGTTGGAAGTTCTGGCTAGGGCAATCAGGCAAGAGAAAGAAATCCAGGGTATTCAGTTAGGAAAAGAAGAAGTCAAATTGTCCCTCTTTGCAGATGACATGATTATATATTTAGAAAACCCCAGTGTCTCAGCCCAAAATCTCCTTAAGCTGATAAGAAACTTCAGCAAAGTCTCAGAATACAAAATTAATGTGCAAAAATCACAAGCATTCTTATACACCAGTAACAGACAAACAGAGAGCCAAATCAGGAATGAACTTCCATTCACAATTGCTTCAAAGAGAATAAAATATCTAGGAATCGAACTTACTAGGGATGCAAAGGACCTCTTCAAGGAGAACTACAAACCACTGCTCAGTGAAATAAAAGAGGACACAAACAAATGGAAGAACATACCATGCTCATGGATAGGAAGAATCAATATCGTGAAAATGGCCATACTGCCCAAGGTAATTTATAGATTCAATGCCATTCCCATCAAGCTACCAATGAGTTTCTTCACAGAATTGGAAAAAACTGCTTTAAAGTTCATATGGAACCAAAAAAGAGCCCGCATTGCCAAGACAATCCTAAGTCAAAAGAACAAAGCTGGAGGCATCACGCTACCTGACTTCAAACTATACTACAAGACTACAGTAACCAAAACAGCATGGTACTGGTACCAAAACAGAGATATAGACCAATGGAACAGAACAGAGTCCTCAGAAATAATACCACACATCTACAGCCATCTGATCTTTGACAAACCTGAGAAAAACAAGAAATGGGGAAAGGATTCCCTATTTAATAAATGGTGCTGGGAAAATTGGCTAGCCATAAGTAGAAAGCTGAAACTGGATCCTTTCCTTACTCGTTATAAGAAATTAATTCAAGATGGATTAGAGACTTAAATGTCAGACCTAATACCATAAAAACCCTAGAAGAAAACCTAGGTAATACGATTCAGGACATAGGCATGGGCAAGGACTTCATGTCTAAAACACCAAAAGCAATGGCAACAAAAGCCCAAATTGACAAATGGGATCTAATTAAACTAAAGAGCTTCAGCACAGTGAAAGAAACTACCATCAGAGTGAACAGGCAACCTACAGAATGGGAGAAAACTTTTGCAATCTACTCATCTGACAAAAGGCTAATATCCAGAACCTACAAAGAACTCAAACAAATTTTCAGGAAAAAAACAAACAACCCCATCAAAAAGTGGGCAAAGGATAGGAACAGACATTTCTCAAAAGAAGACATTCATACAGCCAACAGACACATGAAAAAATGCTCATCATCACTGGCCATCAGAGAAATGCAAATCAAAACCACAATGAGATACCATCTCACACCAGTTAGCATGGCAATCATTAAAAAGTCATGAAACAACAGGTGCTGGAGAGGATGTGGAGAAATAGGAACGCTTTTACACTGTTGGTGGGATTGTAAACTAGTTCAACCATTATGGAAAACAGTATGGCGATTCCTCAAGGATCTAGAACTAGATGTACCATATGACCCAGCCATCCCATTACTGGGTATATACCCAAAGGATTATAAATCATGCTGCTATAAAGACACATGCACATGTATGTTTATTGCAGCACTAATCACAATAGGAAACACTTGGAATCAACCCAAATGTCCATCAGTGACAGACTGGATTAAGAAAATGTGGCACATATACACCATGGAATACTATGCAGCCATCAAAAAGGATGAGTTTGTGTCCTTTGTAGGGACATGGATGCAGCTGGAAACCATCATTCTTAGCAAACTATCACAAGAACAGAAATCCAAACACTGCATGTTGTCACTCATAAGTGGGAACTGAACAATGAGATCACTTGGACTCGGGAAGGGGAAAGTCACACACTGGGGCCTATCATGGGGAGGGGAGGGGGGAGGGGGGAGGGATTGCATTGGGAGTTATACCTGATGTAAATGAGGAGTTGATGGGTGCTGACTAGTTGATGGGTGCAACACACCAACATGGCACAAGTATACGTATGTAACAAACCTGCATGTTATGCACATGTACCCTAGAACTTAAAGTATAATAATAAATAAATAAATAAATAAATAAATAAATAAGTAGAAAGAAGCTCTGAGAAACTGCTTTGTGATGTGTGCATTCATCTCTCAGAGTTAAATCTTTCTTTGGAAACTACAGTTGGGAAACACGGTTTTTGTCGGTTCAGCAAATGGACATTTTTTGTAGCTCCCTGAGGCCAATGGCAACAAAGCAAATATACCATGTTAAAAACTGGAATGAATCAATCTATGAAACCACTTTGTAATGCCTGCATTCATCTTGCAGAATTAAACATTTCTTTGGATTGAGTAGTTTGAAAACACTGTTTATGTCCATTCTGTGAATGGAATTTTGGAGCTCCATGAGGCCAATGGCAAAAAAAAAAAAAAAAAAAAAAGTGCATATCCCAGGATCAAAACTAGAATGAAGTTTTCTGAGATACTACTTTGTGATGTGTACCTTCATCTTGCAGAGTTAAACCTTTCTTTTAATTCAGCACTTTGGAAAAGCTGTTTTTGTAGAATCTGTGAAGGGATATTTTGAATCACTTTGAGGACTGTGGTGAGAACGGAAACATCTTCAGATAAAAACAAGAAAGAAACTTTCTGAGAAACTGCTTTAAGATGTGTGCATTCATCTCACATAGATAAACTTTTCTTTCATTCAGGTGTTCAGAAACACTGTTTTTGTCCATTCTGCAACTGGACATTTGGGAGCTCATTGAGGTCAATGGTGATAAAGTGAATATCCCAGTATAAAAACTAGAAGAAAACTATTTGACAAACTGATTTGTGATGTGTGCATTCAACTCGCAGAATTTAATCTTTCTTTTCATTCAATAATATGGAAACACCGTTTCTGTAGAACCTGTGAGGGGATATTTTGGACTACGCAGAGGCCTATGGTGAGTAATGAAACATCTTCAGATAAAAACTAGAAAGAAGATTTCAGAGAAACAGCTTTGTGATGTGTGCATTCACCTCACAGATTTGAAACTTTCTTTGGATTCAGCAGTTTGCAAACACTATTTTTGTCCATTCTGCAAATGGACATTTGGAAGCCCATTGATGCCAATGGTGAAGAAGTGAATATCCCTTGATAAAAACTAGAGCGAAAATATCTGAAGAATTACTTTTTAATCTGTGTAATCATCTCGCCAAATTAAACCTTCTTGTGATGTGTGCATTCATTTCACTGAGTAAACTTTTCTTTGCATTTAACAGTTTGGAAACACTCTTTTTGTCCATTCTGTGAATGGACATTTGGGAGCTCATGAGGGTAATGGCAATAAAGGAAATATTCCAGAATAAAAACTAGAAAAAACCTCTCTGAAAAACTGCTTTGTGGTGGTTGCATTCATCTCACAGAGTTAAAGCTTTCTTTAGATTCATCAATTCGGAAAATCTCTTTTTGTCCATTCTGTGAGTGGACATTTGAGAGCTCATTGAGGCCAATGACAAAAAAGTGAATATCCCAGGGTGAAAACAAGAAGGAAGCTCTCTGATAAACCACTTTGTGATATCTGCATTCATCTCACAGAGTTAAATCTGTGTTTGGATTCAGCCGGCTGGAAACACTCTTTTTGTCATTCTGCAAATGGACATTTGTGAGTTCATTGAGGCCAACAATGAAAAAGTGAATATCCCAGGATAAAAACTAGAAGGAAGGTCTCTGAGGAATCGCTTTGTGATGTGTGCATTCATCTCACAGTGTTAAACCTTTCTTTGGATTCAGCAGTTTGGAAACACTGTTTTTGTCCTTTCTGTGAATGGATATTTGAGTGCGCATTTAGGCCAATAGCAAAAAAGCCAATATTGCTTGAAAAAACTAGAAGGAGGCTATCTGAGGAATCACTTTTTGATGTGTGCATTCACTTCACAGACATAAAACCTTCTTTTCATTCAGCAGTTTGGAAACACTGTTTTTGTACTATCAGTGAAGGGATATTTTGGAGCACATTGAGACCCACGTGAAAAATGAAACATCATCAGCTAAAAATTAGAAGAAATCTTTCAGAGAAACTGCCTTGTGATGTGTGAATTCATCTCACAGGGTTGAAACTTTCTTTGAATTCAGCAGTTTGGAAACCCTTCCTTTGTCCGTTCTGTGAGTGGACATTTGGGAACTCATTGAGGCCAAAGGTGAAAAAGCAAATATCCCAGGATAAACAGGAAGGAAACTATCTGAGAAACCTCTTTGTGATGTGTGCATTCATCATGCAGAGTTAAACCTTTGTTTTCATTGAGCAGTTTGGAAAATCTGTTTTTGTAGAATCTGTGAAGGAATATTTGGCAGTCCACTGAGGTCTATGGTGCAAAAAGAAATATCTTCACAAATAAACCAGAAAGAAGCTTTATGAGAGTCTGATCTGTGATGTGTGCATTCATCTCACAGAGTTACACCTTTCTTTTGATTCAGCAGTTTGGAATCTCTGTTTTTGTACATTCTGTGAATGGACTTTGGGTAGCTCATTGAGGACAGTAGCATAAAAGGGAATATCACATGATAAAAACTAGAAAGAAGCAATCTGAGAAGTTGCTTTTTGATGTGCACATTCATCTCACAGAATTAAAACTTTCTTTGGATTCAGCAGTTTATAAACACTATTTTGTGCATTTTGTGTATGGACATTTGAGAATTCATTGAGGCCAGCATCGAAAAAGTGAATATCCCAGGATAAAAACTAGAAAGAAGCTTTCTGAGAAACATATTTGTGATGCGTGCAATCATCTCACACAGTTATACCTTTTTTTGGATTCAGCAGTTTGGAAACACTGTTTTTGTAGAATCTGCAAATGGACATTTGGGAGCTCATTGATGACAAAGGCGAAAAAGAAAATACCCATTATAAAAACTAGAAGGAACCTTTCTGAGAAACAGCTTTGTGATGTGTGCATTCATCTCACAGAGTAAGACCTATCTTTTCACTCAGCAGTTTGGAAACATTGTTGTTCCTGAATCGGTGAAGGGATATTTCGAAGTGCATTGAGGCCTATGGTGAAAAAGAAAACATATTCAGACAAAAACTAGAAAGAAGATTTCTGAGAAACTGCTTTGTGATGTGTGCATTCATCTCACAGTGTTAAAACTTTCTTTGGATTCAGTAGTTTGGAAACACTGTTTTTGTCCAGTCTACTAATGGACAGTTTGGTACTCATTGAGGTCTTTGGTGAAAAAGTGAATAACCAAGAACTAAAACCAGAAGGAAGCCATCTGAGAGATCACTTCATGATGTGTATATTCATCTCTCAGAGTTAAAACTTTCTTTTCATTTAGCAGTTTGGAAACACTGCTTTTGTAGTTTCAGAAAAGGGATATTTGGGAGTGCATGGGGGAATATTATGAAAAAGGAAACATCCTCATATAAAAACAAGGAGGATGCTTTCTCAGAAACTGCTTTGTGATGTGTTCATTCATCTCACAGAATTAAATCTTTCTTTGGGTGCAGCAGTTTAGAAACACTGTGTTTGTCCATTCTGTGAACGGACATTTGGGAACTCATGGAGGCCAATGATGAAAACAGAATATTCCAGGATAAAAACTAGAAGGAATCTATCTGAGAAACTGCTTTGTGATGTGTGCTTTTTTCTCATGGAGTTAAACCTTTCTTTGGATCCAGCAGTTTGGAAACACAGTGTTTGTCTAATCTGCGAATGGATATTTGGGAGCTTATTGATGCCAAAGATGAAAAAGCAAATATTCTAGGATAAAAACTAGAAGGAAAATCTCTGAGAAACCGCTGTTATGTGTGCATTCAATTTGCACAGTTAAACATTTCTTCTCATTCAGTAGTTTGGAAACACTGTATTTGTACATCTCCGAAGGGATATTTGGGAGTGCATTGAGGCCTATGGTGAAAAAGGAAACCTCTTCAGATAAAAACTAGAAAGAATCTTTCTGAGAACCTACTTTTTGTTATGTGCATTTATCTCAAAGTGTTACACCTTTCTTCCAATTGAGAAGTTTGGAAAAACTGTTTTTGTCCATTCTGCAAATGGACATTTCTGAGCTCATTTAGGTCAATGGTGAAAAAGCGAATATCCCAGGATAAAAATTAAAAGGAAGCCAACTGATAAGCCACTTTTTGATGTGTGCATTCATCTCGCAATGTTAAACCTTTCTTTTCATCCAGTAGTTTGTAAACACTGTTTCTGTAGAATCTGCGAAGGGATATTCGGGAGCACATCGAGGCCTATGGTGAAGAAGGAAACATCTTCAGATAAAAACTAGAAAAAAGTTCTCTGAGAAACTGTTTTGGGATGTGTGCATTCATCTCACTGAGTTAAACTTTTCTTTGGATTCAGTGGCTTGGAAACACTATTTTTGTCCATTCTGTGAATGAACATCTGGGAGATCATTGAGGCCAATGGAGGAAAAGTGAATACCCCCCAGGAAAAAAATGAGAAGGACGCTTTCACTGAGACCATTTTGTGATGTGTGCATGCATCTCACAGAGTTAAACTTTCATTTTCATTCATCAGTTTTGAAACACTGTATTTGGAATCTGCAAAGGTGTATTTGGGAGTGCATTGAGACCAAAGTGGGAAAAGGAAACATATTCAGATGAAAATTAGAAAGAAGCTTTCTGAGAAACTGCTTTGTTATGTGTGCATTCATCTCAAGAGATAAACCTGTCTTTGGATTCAGCAGTTTGTAAACACTGTTTCTGTAGAATATACAAAGGGATATTTTGGACTGCATTGAGTCCTATGATAAAAAAGAAAACATCTTCAGATAAAAACTAGAAACAAGCTTTCTGAGAAACCGCTTTATTATGTTTGCAATCATCTGGCAGAGTTAAAACCTTGTTTTCATTCAGCCGTTTGGAAATATTGTTTTGTAGAATCTGTGAAAGGATATTTCAGAGCAATTTGAGGCCTATGGTGAAAAAGGAATCATCTTCACATAAAAAGTAGAAACAAGCTTTCTGAGAAACTGTCCTGTGATGTCTGCATTCATCTCACAGGGTTAAGCCTTTCTTTTGATTCAGCAGTGTGGAAACACTGTTTTTGTCCATTGTGTGTCTGGACATTTCAGAGCTCATTGAGGCCAATGACAAAAAAGTGAATATCCCAGCACAAAAACTAGAAGGTAGTTGTCTGAGAAACAACTTTGTGATGTATACATTAGTCTTACAGAGTTTAAACTTTCTGTTCATACAGCAGTTTGGAAACACTGTTTTTGTAGAAACTGGGAAAGTATATTTGGAAGCCCATTAGGGCTTCGGTGAAAAAGGAAACATCTTCAGATAAAAACAAGAAAGCAGCTTTCTGAGCAACTGCTTCGTGATGTGTGCATTCATCTCAGAGAGTTAAAACTTTCTTTAGATTCAGCAGTTTGGAAACACTGTATTTTTCCTTTCTGTGAATGGACATTTGGGAGTGCATTGAGGCCAATTGCAAAAAGGTGACTATCACAGGATTAAAACTAGAAGGAAGCCATCTGAGAAACCACTTTTCCAGGTGTGCATTCACCTTGCAGAGTGAAACCTTTCTTTTCATTCCACAGTTTGGAAACACTGTCTTTGTAAAACCTGCAAAGGGATATTTGGGAGTGCCTTGAGACCTATGGTGAAATAGGAAACATCTTCACATAAAAAGTAGAAAGAAGCTTTCTGAGAAACTGCTTTGTCATGTGCTCATTCATCTCACAGAGTTAAATCTTTGTTGGATTCAGCAGTTTGGAAACACTGTTTTTTTCCATTCTGCAAATGCATGTATGAGAGCAAATTGAGACCAACGGTGCAACAGAGAACATAGTAGATAAAAGCAAGAAGGAAGTTATCTGAGAAACGATTTTCTGATGTGTGCATTCATCTCAAGGAGTTAAACCTTTATTTTCATTCATCAGTTTCTAAACACTGTTTTTATAGAATCTGAGAAGGGATATTTGAGAGCAAATTGACTCTTATGATGAAAAAGGAAACACATTCACATAAAGAGTAGAAAGAAGCTTTCTGAGAAACTGCTTTGTGATGTGATCTCACAGAGTTAAACCTTTCTTTGGATTCAGAGATTTGGAAACATTGTTTTTGTCCCCTCTCCATATGGACATTTGGGAGTTCATTGAGGCCAATGGGGAAAAAGCAAATATACGAGGATAAAAACTAGAAGGAAACTATCTGAGATATCACTTGGTGATGTGTTCATTCATCTCACAGAGTTAAACCATTCTTTCATTCAGCTATTTGTAAACACCTTTTGTACAATCTGTGAGAGGATATTTGGGAGGGCCTTGAGGACTATGCTGAAAAAATATCTTCACATAAAAAGTAGAAAGAAGCTTTCTGTGAAACTGCTTTGTGATACGTGCATTCATCTCACAGAGTTAAACCTTTCTTTGGATTCTGCATTTTGGAAACACTGTTTTTGTCAATTTAGTGAAAGGACATTTTGAGGCTCATTGAGACCAATGGTGAAATAGTGAATATCACAGGATAGACACTAGAAGGAAGCTATGTGATAAACTGCTCAGTGATGTGTGCATTCATCTCACAGATTTAAACCTTTCTTTTTATTCAGTAGTTTGGAAACACTGCTTTTGTATAATCTGTGAAGCAGTATTTGAGAGGGCATTGAGGTCCTTGGTGAAAAAGGAAATATCTTCAGACAAAAACTAGAAGGAAGCTTTCTGAGGAACTGCTTTGTGATGTATGCATCCATCTCACAGAGTTAAACCTTTCTTTGGATTCAGTAGTTTGTGAACACTGTTTTTGTCCATTCTGTAAATGGATATTTGGGAGCTCATTGAGGCCAATGGCGAGAGAGTGAATATCTCAGAATAAAAACTAGAAGGACGCTAGCTGAAAAACCGTTTTGTGATGTGTGCCTTCATCTCACTGAGTAAAATCTTCATTTTCATTCAACAGTTTGGAAATACTGTCTTGGTAGAACCAGAGAAGGGGTATTTGAGAACACATTGAGGTTTATGGTGAAAAAGGAAACATCTTCACATAAAAAGTAGAAAAAAGCTTTCTGAGAAACTACTTTGTGATATGTTCATTCATCTCACAGAGTTAACCATTTATTTTCATTCAGCAGTATGGAAACACTGTTTTTGTAGAATCTGCAAAGGGATATTTGGAAGCACATTGAGGCCCATGGTAAAAAAGTTAACATCTTCAGAAAAAAATTAGAAAAAGACTTTCTGAGAAAATGCTTTGTGATGTGTCCATTCACTTCACAGAGTTAAACATTTCTTTGAATACGACACTTTGGAAACACTGTTTATGTCCATTCTGCAAATGGACAATTGAGGACTAATTGATGCCAATGGGGAAAAATCAAATATCGCAGTATAAAAACTAGAAGGAAGCTATATGAGAAACCACTTTGTGATGTGCTCATTCATCTCACCGAGTTAAACCATTCTTTCAGTCAGCTGTTTGGAAACAAATTTTATACAATCTGCAAAGGGATATTTATGAGTGCCTTGAGGCCTATGGTGTAAAAGAAAACATCGTCACATAAAAAGTAGAAAGAAGCTTTTTGAGAAACTGCTTTGTGATGTGTACATTCATCTCACAGAGTTAAACCTTTCTTTGGATTCTGCAATTTGGAAACACAGTTTTTGTCAATTCAGTGAATGGACATTTGTAGGCTCATTGAGACCAAAGGCAAAAAAGGGAATGCCACAGGATAAACACCAGAAGGAAGATATCTGATAAACAGTTTGGTGATGTGTGCGTTTGTCTTGCAGATATAAACCTTTTTTTTTTCATTCAGCAGTTTGGAAATACTGTTTTTCTATAATCTGCAAGGGGATATTTGTTAGTGCTTTGAGGGTTAGGGTGAAAAAGGAAACATCTTCAGACAAAAACTAGAAAGAAGCTTTCTGAGAAACTGTTTTATGATATGTGCATTCATCTCACAGAGTTAAAACTTTCTTTGGATTCAGCAGTTTGGGAACACTGTGTTTGTCCATTTTGTGAATGGACAATTGGGAGCTCATTGAGGCCAATGGTGAGAGAGCGAATATCCCAGAATAAAAACTAGAAGGAAACTGTGTGGAAAACCATTTTGTGATGTGTGCCTTCATCTCACTGAGTAAAACCTTCCTTTTTATTCAACAGTTTGGAAATACTGTTTTGGTAGAACCAGTGAAGGGGTATTTGGGAACACATTGAGAACTATGGTGAAAAAGGAAACATCTTCACATAAAAAGTAGAAAGAAGTTTTCTGAGAAACTGCTTTGTGGTGTGTTCATTCATCTCACAGAATCAAATATTTCTTTTCATTCAGCAGTATGGAAGCACTGTTTTTGTATGATCTGCGAAGGGATATTTGGGAGCACATTGAGGCCCATGGTGAAAAAGGAAACATGTTCAGAGAAAAAAATAGAAAGAGGTTTTCTGAGAAAATGCTTTTGATGTGTGCATTTATCTCACTGAGTTAAACATTTCTTTGAATTCAGCACTTTGGAATCACTCTCTATGTCCATTTTGTGAATGGACAATTGAGAGCTCATTGACACCAATGTAGAAAAAGCAAATGTCCCAGGATAAAAAGTAGAAGGAAGCTATCTGAGAAACCACTTTCTGATGTGTGCATTCATCTCACACAGATAAACCTTTCTTTTCATTCAGCAATTTGAAAACATTTTTTATGTCCATTCTGCAAATTGACAATTAGGAACTCATTGAGGCCAATGACTAAAAAGCAAATATCACAGAATAAAAATCAGAAGGAAGCTATCTGAGAAACCACTTTGTGATGCCTGCTTTCATCTCGCAGAGATAAACGCTTCTTTTCATTCAGCAGTTTGTAACCACTATTTTTGTAAAATCTGCAAAGCGATATATGGGAGCACACTGAGGCCTATGATGAAAAAAATCTTCAGATAATAACAAGAAAGAAGCTTTCTGAGAAACTGCTTTATGATGTGTGCATTCATCTTACAGATAAAACCTTTCTTTGGATTCAGCTGTTTGGAAACACTGTTTTTGTAAATTCTGCAAAAGGACATTTGGGAGCTCACTGAGGCCAAAGGCTAAAAAGCGAATATTCTTGAATAAAATCTATAAGGAAGCTGTCTGATAAACCACTTTGTAATGTCTGCACTCATCTCAAAGAGATGAATTTTTCTTTTATTCAGCAGGTTGAAGACACTGTTTTCATCCTATCTGAGAATGGACATTTTGGAGCTCATTAAGGCAATTAGGGAAAAAGATAATATCCCAGGTTAAATACTAGTAGGAATAAATCTGGAAAACCATTTTGTAATGTATCCATTCATGTGGCAGAGTTAATCCTTTCTTTTCATTCAGCATGTTGGAAATACTGTTTTTGTAGAATCTTTGCAGGGATATTTGGGAGCAAATTGAGGCCTATGGTGAAAATGGAAACATATTCAGATAAAAACCGGAAAGAACCTTTCTGAGAAACTGCCTTGCAATGTGTACATTCATCTCACAGTTAAAGCTTTCTTTGGATTCAGCAGTTTGGAAATACCATTTTGTCAATTGTACAAGTGACATTTGGGAGCACATTGAGGCAGAAGGTGAAAAAATGAATCTCTTAGGATAAACACTAGAAGGAAGCCCTCCAAGAAACTGCTTTGTGATGAGAGCATTCATCTCATGAAGTTAAACCTTTCTTTTCATTCAGTAGTTTGGAAACACTTTTTTTACAGAATCGGCAAAGGGATATTTGGGAGCACAATGACCCTTAGGTTGAAAAAGGAAATATCTTTAGATAAAAACTGGAAATAAGCTTTCTGAGAAACTGCTCTGTGATGTGTGCATTTATCTCATGGATTTAAACTTTTCTACGTATACAAGTGTTTAGAAAACACCATTTTTTGTCCATTCTGTGTATGGACATTTGGGAGCTCATTGAGGCCAAAGGGGAAAAAGGGAATATCCAAGTATAAACCTATAAGGAAGCTATCTGAGAAACTACTTTTTGAGTGTGCATTCATCTCAGAGAGATGAACCTTCCTTTTCATTCAGCAGGTTGGAAATGCTGCTTTTGTCCTAACTGCGAATGTACATTTGGGAGCTCATTAAGTCCATTGGAGAAAAAGATAATATTGCAGGTTAAATACTAGAAGGAATCAGTCTGAGAAACGATTTTGTAATGTATCCATGCATGTGGCAGAGTTAATCCTTTATTTTCATATAGCACTTTGGAAACACTGTTTTTGTAGAATCTTCACAGGGATATTTGGGAATGTATTGAGGCCTACAGTGAGAACAGAAACATCTTCAGATAAAAACTGGAAAGAACCTTTCTGAGAAACTGCTTTGTGATGTACACTTTTATCTCACAGATTTAAGCATTTCTGTATATACAGGAGTTTGGGAAACACCATTTTTGTCCATTCTGTATATGGACACTTGTGAGCTCCTTGAGGCCAATGGTGAAAATGAGAACATTCCAGGATAAAAACTAGAAGGATCTTATCTGAGAAACCTCTTTGTGGTTTGCACATTCATCTCACAGAATTAAACCTTCCTTTTCATTCAGCAGTTTGGAAATACTGTTTTTATAGAATCTGTGAAGGGATATCTGTGAGTGAATTGAGGCTTATGGTGAAAAAGTAACATCTTTAGAGAAAACAAGAAACAAGCTTTCTGAGAAACCACATTGGGATGTACGCATTCATCTCACAGATTTAAACCTTTTTTCAATTCAGCAGTTTGGAAACACTGTTTTGGTCCATTCCGCAAATGAACATTTGGGAGCTCATTGAGGCCAACGTCAAAAAAGCAAATATTCTGGGAAAAAACCTAGAAGGAAACTATTTGAGAAACTGCTTTGTGATGTGGGCATTCATCACATGGAGTTAAAACTCACATTTCATTCAGTACTTTGGAAACATTGTTCTTGTGGAATCTGTGAAGGGATATTTTGTATTGCACTGAGGCCAATGTTGATAAACGAAACATCTTCAGATAAAAACTGGAGGGAAACTATCTGAGAAACTGCTTTGTCATGTGTGCATTCATCTCGTAGAGGTATACTTTTCTTTTCATTCAGCAGTTTGGAAAAACTGTTATTGTATAATCTGTGAATGGATATCTGGGAGCTTATTGAAGCCTATGGTGATAAAGGAAACATCTACAGATTAAAACTATAAAGAAGCTTTCTGAGAAACTGCATTCTGATATGTGCAGTTATGTCATAGAGTTAAACATTCCTTTGGATTCAACAGTTTGGAAACATTGTTTTTGTGTATTCTGTGAATGGACATTTGGGAGTTCATTGAGGCCAATGGTGATAAAGAAAATATCCCAGGAGAAAAACTAGAAAGAATTTATCTGAAAAACCACTTTGTGATGTATGCAATAATTTTGCAGAAATGAACCTTTCTTTTCATTCAGCAGGTTGGAAACATTTTTTGTAGAATTGGTGAAGGCTTATTTGGGAGTGCTTTGAGTCTTATGGTGAAAGTTTAAACAACTTCAGATAAAAACAAGAAAGAACCTTTCTGAGAAAATCCTTTGTGACGTGTGCATTCATATCACAGAGCTTTGGATTTGGCAGTTTGGAAACATTGGTTTTGTCCATTCCAAGAATGGACACTTGGGAACTCACTGAGGCCAATGGCAAAAAAGTAAATATCCCAGGATAAAAACTCGATTTAAGTTATCTGAGAAACTGCATTGTGATGTGTCCAATCATCTTGCAGAGTTAAACTTTTCTTCTCATTCAGCATTTTGGAAACACTGACTTAGTAGGGTGTGCGAAGAGACATTTTGGAGTGTATAAGGCCTACAGTGGAAAAGGAAACTTCTTCAGATAAAAACTATAAAGAAGCATTCTGAGAAATTGCTTTGTGATGTGTGCATTCACCTCACAGAGTTAAATCTTTCTTTGGATTCAGCAGTTTGGAAACACTGTTTTTGTCCATTCTGCAAACGGACATTTGGGAACTCAGTGAGGCCACTGGTGGAAAAGAGAATATCCTAGGATATAAAACTTAAGGAAGCTATCTCAGAAACCACTTTGTGATGTCTGCATTCATCTCACAGAGTTAAAACTTTCTTTGGATTCAGCAGTTTGGAAACACTTTTTTTTTCCCTTTCTGTGAATGGACATTTGGAAGCTCATTGAGGCCAATGGCAAAAAAGCAAATGTCCCAGGATAAACACTACAAGGAAGCCATCTGAGAAATCGCTTTGTGATGTGTGCATTCATCTCTCAGAGTTAAAACTTTCTTTTCATTGGGTAGGTTGGAGTCACTGTGTTTGTAGTATCTGCGAAAGAATATTTGTGAGTGCATTGAAGTCTATGGTGAAAAAGGAAACATAGTCAGATAAAAACAAGAAAGAAGGCTTTTCTGAGAAAGAAAGAAGCTTTGTGATGTATGCATTCATCTCCTATAGTTAAACCTTTCCTTGTATTCAGCAGTTTGGAAACACAGTTTTTGTAGTATCTATGATGGGCTATTTGGGAGTGCATTGAGGCCTATGGGAAAAAAGGAAACATCTTCACATAGAAACTAGAAAGAAGCTTTGTGAGAAACTGCTTTGTGATGTGTGCATTCATCTACTAGAGCTAAATCTTCCTTTGGAGTCAACAGTTTGTAAACACTGTTTTGGTCCATTCTGTGAATGGACATTTGAGAGCTCGAGACCAATGGTGAAAAAGCTAATATTCCAGGAAAAAAACTAGAAGGAAACTATCTGAGAAACTGCCTTGTGATTTGTGTATTAACCTTACAGAGTTAAACTTTTCTTTTTATTCAACAGTTTGGGAACTCTGGTTTTGTAAGTTCTGTGAAGGGATATTTCATAGTGCTTTGAGGCCAATGGCTATAAAGGAAACATCTTCAGAAAATAACTGGAAAGAAGCTTCATGAGAAACTTCTTTGTGATATGCGCATTCATCTCACAGAGTTAAAACTTTCTTTGGATTCAGCAGTTTGGAAACACTGGTTTTGTCCATTCTGCAAATGGACATTTGGGAGCTCATTGAAGCCAAAGCTGAGAAAGCTAATATCCTAGGATAAAAACTAGTGGAAGGCATCTGAGAAACCACTTTATAATGTGTGCATTCATCTCACATTTGAAAAGCTTTCTTTGGATTCAGCAGTTTGGAAACACTGTTTCTTTCCTTTCTGTGAATGGACATTTGAAAGCTCATTGAGGCCAATGGCAAAAAATTGACTACCTCCGGATAAAAACTAGAAAGAGTTTATCTGAGAAACAATTTTGTGATGTGTGCATATATATAGCAGTGTTAAGTTTTTCTTTTCATTCAGCAGTTTGGAAATAGAATCTGTGAAAGGATACCTGGGAGTGCATTAAGGCCTATTGTGAAAAAGGAAATATTCAAATAAAAACTAGAAAGAAGATTTATGAGAGACTACTGTGTGATGTGTGCGTTCATCTTAGAGAGGTAAACATTTCTTTGGATTCAGCAGTTTGGAAATACTGTTTTTGTCTGCTGTGTGAATGGACATTTGGAAGTTCATAAAGGCCAAAGGTGAAGAATTGAATATCTCAGGCTAAAAACTAGAGGAAAGTTATCTGAGAAACTGCTTTGTGATGTGTGCCTTCATCTTGCAAAGGTAAATCTTTCTTTTCATTCAGCAGTTTGGAAACAATGTTTTCAGAATCTGCAAAAGGGTATTTGTGAATGCATTGAGGCCTAAGGTGAAAAAAGAAACATCTTCAGAGAACAGCAAGAAAGAAGCTTTCTGAGAAACCACTTGTGATGTGTGCATTCATCTCACAGATTTAAACTTTTTTTTCAATGCAGCTGTTTGGGAACACTGTTTTGGTCCCTTCTACAAATTGGCATTTGTGAGTTCATTGAGGCCAATGGCAAAAAAGTGAACATCCCAGGGTAAAAACTAGAAGGAGCCTATCTGAGAAACGACTTTGTGATGTGTGCATTCATCTCAGAGCTAAGCTTTCCTTTCCATTCAGCAATTTGGAAACACTGTTTTTGTAAAATCTGCGATAAGTTATTTCAGAGTGCTTTGGGACCTATGGTGAAAGAGGAGACAACTTCAGATTAAAACAAGAAAGAAACTTTCTGGGAAAATCATTTGTAATATATGCATTCATATCACAGAGTTAAATATTTCTTTGGATTCAGCAGCTTGGAAACACTGTTTTTGTCCATTGTGCAAATGGACATTTGGGAGCTCATTAAGGCCAATGGGGAAAAATCAAATATCCCAGGATAAAAACTACATTTAAGGTATCTGGGAAACCGCTTTGTGATGTGTGCCTTCATCTTGCAGAATTAAACCTTTCTTTTCATTCAGTATTTTGGAAACACTGTTTTTGTAGGCTGTGCTAAGGGATATTTGGGAGTGCACTGAGCGTCTGTGTGAAAAAAGAAACTTTGTCAGATAGAAATTATAAAGAAAGAAGCTTTCTGAGAAACTGCTTTGTGATGTGTGCATTAATCTCACAGAGTTAAATCTTTCTTTAGGTTCAGCAAGTTGGAAACACTGTTTTTGTCCATTGTGCAAATGGATATTTGGGAGCCCAATGAGGTCAATGGTGGAAAAGAGAATATCCCGGGATATAAACCATAAGGAAGCTATCTCACAAACTGCTCTGTGATGTGTGCATTCATCTCACAGAGTTAAACCTTTCTTTTCATAAAGCAGTTTGGAAAAAACTGTTTTTGAAGAATTTGCAAAGGAATATTTGGGAACACATTGAGGCCTATGGTTAAAAAGGAAACATGTTCAGATAGAAACAAGAAAGAAGCTTTCTGAAAAACTGCTTTGTGATGTGTACATTCACCTCAAAGAGTTAAAACTGGCTTTGGATTCAACAGTTTGGAAACATTTCTTTTGTCCATTCTGTGAATGAACGTTTGGGAGCTTATTGAGGCCAATGGTGAAAAAGCAAATATCCCAGGAAAAACACTACAATGAAGTCATCTGACAAATCATTCTGTGATGTGTGCATTCATCTCACAGTGTTATACCTTTCTTTTCAATCAACAGGTTGGAAACACTGTTTGTAGCATTAGAGAAGGGATATTTTTGAACAAATATCTAAAGGTCTATGGTGAAAAAGGAAACATCTTCAGATAAAAACAAGAAAGAAGCTTTCTGAGAAACTGCTTTGTGATGTGTGCATTCATCTCACAGGGTTAAACTATTTTTTTAAATTCAGCCGTTTGGGAACACATTTTTTATCCATTCCATGAATGGACATTCGGGGGTTCGAGATCAATGGTGAAAAAGCGAATATCCCAGGAAAAAAAAACTAGAAGGAATCTATCTGAGAAACTGCCTTGTGATGTGTGTATTCACCTTGCAAAGTTAAATCTTTATTTTCATTGAACAGTTTGGGAACTCTGGTTTTGTAGATTCTGTGAAGGGATATTTCAGAGTGCTTTGTGGCCAATGGTGAAAAAGGAAACATCTTCAGATAAAAACTTGAAGGAAGCTTTTTGAGAAACTGCTTTGTGATGTGTGCATTCATCTCACAGAGTTAAAACTTTCTTTCAATTCAGCAGTTGAAAACACCAGTTTTGTCCATTCTGTGAATGGACATTTGGGAGCTCATTGAGGCCAAAGCTGAGAAAGCTAATGTTCCAGGATAAAAACTAGTGGAAGGTATCTGAGAAACCATTCTGTAATGTGTGCTTTCCTCTCGCAGTTTTAAACCTTTCTTTGGATTCAGCAGTTTGGAAACACCATTTTTTCCTTTCTGTGAATGGACATTTGAAAGTTCTTTGAGGCCAATGGTGAAAAAGAGAATACCTCAGGATAAAAACTAGAAGGAGTATATCTGAGAAGCTGCTTTGTGATGTGTGCATATATATTGCAGAGTTAAGTTTTTCTTTTCATTCAGCAGTTTGGAAACTCTGATTTTGTAGAATCTGTGGAGGGATATCTGGCCTATTGTGAAAAAGGAAATATTCAAATGAAAACTAGAAATAAGATTTATAAGAGACTACTGTGTGATGTGTGCTTTCATCTCAGAAGTATACCTTTCTTTGGATTCAGCAGTTTGGAAAAAACTGTTTTTACAGGATATGTGAAAGGATATTTGTGAATGCATTGAGGCCTATGGTGGAAAAGAAAACAACTTCAGAGGAAAACAACAAAGAAGGTTTCTTAGAAACCACTTTGTGATGTGTGCATTCATCTCACAGATTTACATCTTTTTTCAAATCAGCAGTTTGGAAACACTGTTTTAGTCCATTCTGCAAACTGGCATTAGGGAGCTCATTGAGGCCAATGATGAAAAAGGGAATATCCCAGGATAAAAACTAGAAGGAAAATATCTGAGAAACCACTTGTGATTTTTGCATTCTTCTTGCAGCAGTTCATTCAGCAGTTTGGAAACATTGTTTTTGTGGAATCTGCAAAGGTATATTTGGGACTGCATTGAGGCCAATGGTGAAAAAGGAAATATCTTCAGATAACAACTAGAAAGAAACTTCCTGAGAAACTGCTTTGTGTTGTGTGTATTCATCTCGCAGAGTTAAAACTGTTTTTGGATTCATCAGTTTGGAAACACTGTTTTTTTCCATTCTGTTAATGGAATTTGGGAGCTTATTGAGGTCAACGGCAAAAAAGCAAACATCCAAGGATAAAAACTAGAAGGAAGCTATCCAAGAAACCGCTTTGGGATATGTGCATTCATCTCTCATAGTTAAACCTTTCTTTTCGTTCAACACTGTTTAGAAACACTGTTTTTGTAGAATCTGCAAAGGGTTATTTTGATCGTTTTGAGACATGGCGAAAAAGAAAACATCTTCTGATAAAAACAAGAAAGAACTTTTCTGAGAAACTGTTTGGTGATGTGTGCATTCATCTCACAGATTAAACCTTTCTTATGATTCAGCACTTTGGAAGTACTGTGTTTATACAATCTGCAAAGGGATATTTAGTATCTCATTGAGGCTTAGGGTGAAAATGGAAACATCTTCAGATAAAATCTAGACAGAAGCTTTCTGAGAAACTGCTTCATGATGTGTGCATTCTTCTCACAGTGTTAAACTACTTTTTATGTCAGCATGTTTCCTTTTTCACCATAGAAATAAATGCGCTCCAAAATATTCATATGCAGATTATAGACAAACAATGTCTCCAAATTGCTGAATAAAAAGAAAGGTTTAACTCTGCCAGGTGAATGCACACATCACAAAGTGGTCTCTGATACCTTCCTTCTAATTTTTATCCTGGGATGTTCACTTCTTCACGATTGTCCTTAATGAGCTCCCAAATGTCCATTTGCAGATTGGACAGAACCAGTGTTTCCAAACTGCTCTATCCGAAGAAAAGGTTAGCTCTGTAAGATGAATGGACACATTACAAAGCAGACTCTCAAAAAGCTTCTTTGTACGTTTTATTTGAAATGTTCCCTCTTTCACACTAGGCCTCAATGCACTCCGAAATATCACTTCACAGGTGCTACAAAAACAGTGTTTCCAAACAGCTGAATGAGAAGAAAGTTTTAATTCTGTGAAATGAAGGCACACATTACAAAATGGTTTCTCAGATACATTCCTTCTAGTTTTTTTTCCTGGGATATTCACTTTTTCACGATTGGCCTCAAAGAGCGCCCAAATGTCCATTCATGGAATCAACATAAACAGTGTTTCTGAACTGCTCTATTGAGAGAAAGAATGCAGACATCACAAAACCTTTTCTCAGAAACCTTCTTTCTACTTTTTATCTGAAGATGTTCACTTTTTCACCATAGGCCTCAATACACACCCAAATACCCCTTTGCAATTTCTACAAAAACAGTGATTCCAAACTGCTGAATGATAAGAAAAGAAAAACTATGTGAGATGAATGGACACATCACAAAACTGTTTCTCAGATAGATTCTTTCTTGTATTTATCGTGGGAAATTCCCTTTTTTGCCATTGGCCTCAATGAGTTCCCAAATGTCCATTTGCAGAATGGAGAAAAACAGTGTTTCCACACTGCTGATTCCAAAGAAATGTTTAACTCTCTGAGACTAATTCACTTCACAAAGTAGTTTCTAAGAAAGGTTCCTTTTACTTTTCATGAGAACATGTTTCCTTTTTCACCATAGGCCTCAATGCATCCCCAAATAGCCCTTCACAGGATATACAAAAACAATGTTTCCAAACTGCTGAATGAAAAGTTTAACCCTGCTAGATGAATTCACTCATCAAAAAGAGCTTTCTCAGATAGCTTCCTTCTAGTTTTTTTTCTGATATATTCAATTTTTTGCCTTTAGCTTCAATGATCTCCCAAATGTCCATTCAAAGAATGGACACTTACAGTGTTTCCAAACTGCTGAATCCAAAGAAAGGCTTAACTCTTTGAGATGGATGAGAACATCACAAACCATTTCCTCAGAAATCTTCTTTATACTTGTTATGTGAACATGATTCCTTTTCCACCATAGGCCTCATTGCGCACCCAAATATTCCTACACAGATTCCACAAAAATGGTGCTCCCAAACTGCTGAATGAGAAGTAAGATTTAACTCTACAAGAGGAATTCACACATCACTAAGCATTTTTCAGATAGTTTCATTCTAGTTTTTATCCTGGGATATTCACCTTTTCACCATTGGCCTCAGTGAGCTCCTAAATGTTCATTCACAGAATGGACAAAAACAATGTGTCCAAACTACTGAATCTAAAGAAAGGTTTAGCTCTGTGAGAAAAATGCACACATCACAAAGAAGTTTGTCATAAGGCTTCTTTCTGGTTTTCATTTTAAGATGTTTCCTTTTTTATCATAAACCTCAAAGCTCTCCCAAATATCCTTTCACAGATTCCACCAAAACAGTGTTTCCAAACTGCTGAATGGAAAGAAAGGTTTAACTCTGTCAGGTAAAGGGACACATTGCAAAGTAGTTTCTCAGATAACTTCCTCCTAGTTTTCATCCTGGAACATTTGCTTCTTCACTTTGGCCTTAATGAGCTCCCAAATGTCCATTCACAGAATGGACAAAAACAGTGTTTCCAAACTGCTGAATGTGAATAAAAGTTTATCTCTGTGAGATGAATGCACACATCACAAAGCGGTTTCTCAGAAAACTTCTTTCTCGTTTTTATCTGAAGATGTTTCATTTTTCACTACAGGCCCCAATACACTCCAACATACTGATTTGAAAGTTCTACAAAAGCAGGGTTTCCAACCTACTGAAGAAGAAGCAAGGTTTAAGTCTGCGACATGAATGCAAACATTAAAAAGTGCTTTGTCAGATAGCTTCCTCCTAGTTTTCATCCTGGGATATTTGCTTCTTCACTTTGGCCTTAATGAGCTCCCAAATGTGCACTTGCAGAATGGACAAAGACAGTGTTTCCAAACTGATGATTCCAAAGAAAGTTTTATCTCTGTGAGATGAATACAAACGTCACAAGGCAGTTACTCAGAAAGCTTCTTTCTACTTTTATCTGAAGTTGTTTCCTATTTCACCATAGGCCCTAATGCACTCCCAAATATCCCTTCACAGATTCTACAAAAACAGTGTTTCCAAACTGCTGAATAAAAAGAAAAGTTTAACTCTGAGAAATGAAAAGACACATCACAAAGCAATTTCTCAGATAGCTTCCTTCTAGTGTTTATTCTGGAATATTCCCTTTTTCATCATTGACCTCCTAAATATCCATTCACAGAATAGACAAAAACAGTGTTTCCAAACTACCTAATCCAAAGCAAGGTTTAACTCTGTAAGATGGATGCAGATACCACAAATCAGTTTCTCAGAAAGTTTCTTTCTAGTTTTTATCTGAAGTTGTTTCCTTTTTCAGCATAGGCCTCAAAGCACTCTCAAATATCCCTTCTTATATCCCACAAAAACTCTGTTTCCAAACAGCTGAATGAAAACAAAGGTTTAACTCTGTGAGATGAATGCACATATCACTAAATGGTTTCTCAGATAGCTTCGTTCTAGTTTTTTTCCTGGGATATTCGATATTTTGCAATAGGCCTCAATGAGCCCCCAAATGTCCCTTTATAGAAAGGACAAAAACAGTGCTTCCAAACTGCTGAATCCAAAGGAAGGTTTAACATTGTGAGAAGAATGCACACATCACAAATCAGTTTCTCATAACGTTTCTTTCTAGTTTTTATTTGAATATATTTCCTTTTCTACCATAGACCTGAAAGCACTCCAAAATACCCTAATGCAGATTGTACAAAAAGTGTTTCCAAAATGCTGAAAAGGAAGAAAGGCTTAACACTTCCAGGTGAATGCACACATCACAAAGTGGTTTCTCAGATAGCTTCCTCCTATTTTTAATCCTGGGATATTCACTTCTTCGCTATTGGCCTCAATGAGCTCCCTAATGTCCATTTGCTGTATGGACATAAACAGTGTTTCACAGAAAGAACAAAAACAATGTTTCCAAACTGCTGAATCCACAGAAAGGTTTAACTCTGTAAGATGAATGGACATATCACAAAGTAGTGTCTCAGAAAGCTTCTTTCTACTTTATATTTGAAGATGTTTTGTTTTTCACCCTAGGTGTCAATGCACTCACAAATATCACTTCGTAGTTTCTACAAAAACAGTGCTTCCAAATAGCTGAATGAAAGGAACAGTTTAACTCTGCCAGGTGAAAGCACCCATCACAAAGTGGTTTCTCACATAGCTTACCCCTAGTTTTCAACCTGGGATATTTGGTTCTTCACTTTGGCCTTAATGAGCTCCCAAATGTCCATTCACAGAATGGAAAAAAACAGTGTTTGCAAACTGCTGAATCCAAAGAAAACTTCATCTCTGTAAGATGAATGCACACATCACAAAGCAGTTTCTCAGAATCCTTCTTTCTACTTTTTAGCCAAAGACGTTTGCTTTTTCACCATAGGCCTCTATGCACTCCCAAATATCACTTCAAAGGTGCCACAGCAAAAGTGTTTCCAAACTAATGAATGAGAAAAAGGGTTTAACTCTGCGAGATGAAGTCAAACGTCACAAACTAGTTTCTCAGATAGTTTCCTTCTAGTTTCTATCCTTTGATATTTTCTTTTTTGCCTTTGGCCTCAGGAAGTTCCCAAATGTCCATTCACAGAATGGACAAATACAGTGTTTCCAAACTGCTGCATCCAAAGAAAGGTTTAACTCTGTGAGATGAATAGACACATCACAAAGCAGTTCCTCAGAAACCTCCTTCTACTTTTTATTCGGATGTGTTTCCTTTCTCACCTAGGCCTCAATGCACTCCCAGATATCACTTTGCAGGCTCTACAAAAACAGTGTTTCCAAACTGCTGAATGAAACGAAAGGTTTAACCCTGGAAGATGAATGCACACACCACAAAGTGGTATCTCAGATAGCTTCCTTCTGCCTTTTATCCTGGAATATTCGCTTTTTGGCCATTTGCCTCAGTGAGCTCTCAAATGTCCATTTGCAAAATGGACAGAAACAGTTTCCAGACTACTGAATCCAAAGAAAGGTGAAACTCTCTGAGATGAATGCGTACATCACAAAGCAGTTTCTCAGACAGCTTCTTTCTACTTTTTATTTGAAGATGTTTCCTTTTACACCCTTGCCCTCAATGTACTACCAAATATCCCTTCATAGGTTATAAAATAACAGAATTTCGAAACTGTTGAATGAAAGAAAGGTTTAACTCAGTGAGATGAATGCACACAACACAAAACGGTTTCTCAGGTAGATTTCTTCTTGTTTTTATCCTGTGATATTTCCTTTTTCGCCATGGGTCTCAAAGGTCTCCCAAATGTCCATTCACAGAATGAACAAAAACAATGTTTCCAAACTGCTGAATCCAAAGAAAAGTTTCACTCTCTGAGATGAATGCACTCATCATAAAGCATTTTCTTAGAAAGCTTCTTTCTACTTTATATCTGAAGATGTTAAATTTTTCACCATCGGCATTCAAACATTCCCAAATAGCCCTTCACAGATTCTACAAAAACACTGTGTACAAACTGCTGAATGAAAAGAAAGGCTTAACTCTGCGAGATGAATGCACACATGAAAAAGCACTTTCTCAGATAGCTTTGGTCTAGTTTTTAACCTGGGATATTCACTTTTTTGCCATTGGCCTCAGTGAGCTCACGAATGTCCATTCCCAGAATGGACACAGACAGTGTTTCCAAACTGTTGTATACAAAGAAAGGTTTAACTCCATAAGATGAATGGACACATTACAAAGCAGTTTGTCAGAAAGCTTCTTTCTACTTTTAATCTGAAGATGTTTCTTTTTTCACCATAGGCCTCATTACACTCACAAATATCACCTTGCAGGTTCTACAAAAACAGTATTTCCAAACTGGTGATTGAGAAGAAATATATAACTCTGCAAGATGAATGCACACATCACAAAGTGGTTTCTCAGATAGCTTCATTCTAGTTTTTATCCTGATATATTCCCTTTTACACCTTTGCCCTCAAAGAGCTCCCAAATATCCACTAACAGAATGGACAAAAACAAAGTTTCCAAACTGCTGAATCCAAATAAAAGTTTACCTATGTGAGATGAATGAACACATGACAAAGCAGTTCCTCAGAACACTTCTTGGTACTTTTTATACGAACATGTTTCCTTTTTCACCATAGTCCTTAATGTGCTCCCCAATGCTTCTATGCAGATTTTATAAAGCAGAGTTTCCAAACGGCTGAATGAAAAGAAAGTTTAACTCTGTGAGATGAATGCAAAAATCACAAAGCAGTCTCTCAGTTAGCTTCCTTCTAGTTTTAATATTTGGATATTCACTCTTTTTCCATTGGCCTGAGAGAGCTCACAAACGTCTATTTGCAGAATGGACAACAATGGGTTTTCCAAACTTCAGATTCCAAAGAAAGGTTTAACTCCTTGAAATGAATGCAAACGTCACAAAGTAGTTTCCCACAAAGCTTCTTTGTACTCCTTATCTGAAAATGTTTCCTATTTCACTAAAAGCCTCAAGGTGCTCCCAAATACCCATTCGCAGATTCTACAAAAAAGTGTTTCCAAACTGCTGAATCCACAGAACGGTTTAACTCTTTGAGATAAATGCACACATCACAAAGTATTTTCTCAGAAATCTTCTTTCTTATTTTTATCTAAAGATGTTTTCTTTTTCTCCATATGTGTCAATGTGCTCCCCAATATCCCTATGCAGATTCCACAAAACTAGTGATTCCAAACTACTAAATTAAAAGAAATGTTTATCTCTGTGAGATGAAACCACACTTCACAAACCTGTTTCTCAGATAGCTTCTTTGTAGTTTTTATCATGAGATATTCATTTTTTCACCATTGGACTCAGTGAGCTCCCAAATGTCCATTTACAGAATGGGCAAAAGCGGTGTTTCCAAACTGGGGATTCCAAACAAATGTTTAGCTCTGTGAGATGAAAGCACACAACAGAAAGCAGTTTCTCAGAAAGCTTCTTTCTAGTATTTATTTCAAGATATTTCCTTTTTCTCCCAGGACTCAAAGTGCTCCCAAATTTCCCTTTGCATATTTTACGAAAAAAGTGTTTCTAAAAAGCTGATTCCAAAGAAATTTGTAATTCTGTGTGATGAATGCACACATAACAAAGTAGTTTCTCAGAAATCTTTTTTCTACTTTTTATCCTTAGATGATTCCTATTTCACCATAGACCTCAAGGTGCTCCCAAATATCCCTTAGCAGATACTACTAAAACAGTGTCTCCAAACTGCTGAATCCAAAGAAAGGTTTAACTCTGAGAGATGAATGCACACATCACAATGCAGTTCTTCAGAATGCTTCTATCTACTTTTAATGTGAACATGTTTCGTTTTTTACTGTAGGCCTCAATGCATTCCCAATATCCCTTCACAATTCTACAAAAACACTGCTTCCGAACTACTGAATGAAAAGAAATGTTTATCCCTGTGAGATTAATTCACACATAACAAAGCAGTTACCAAGATAGTGTCTTTCTAGTTTTTATCCTGGGATATCCTTTTTTTCACCAAAGGCCTCAAAGAGCTCCCATATGTCCATTCATAGAAAGGACAAAAACAGTGTTTCTAAACTTCTAATTCCAAAAAAAAGTTTAACCCCATGAGATGAATGCACACATCACAAAGCAGTTTCTCAGAAAGCTTCTTTCTAGTTTTTATCTGAAAATGTTCCTTTTTCACCATAGGCCTCAAGGCACACCCAAATATCACTTCACAGTTCCTGGAGAAACAGTGATTCCAAATTGCTGAATGAAAAGATAGGTTTAACTCTGCCATGGGAATGCACTCAATGAAAAGTGGTTTCACAGATAGCATCCTTCTATTTTTTATCCTGGGATATTCTCTTCTTTGTAATTGGTCTTAATGAGCTTCTAAATGTCCATCGCAGAATGGACAAAAACAGTGTCTCCATGAATCCAAGGAAAGGTTTAGCTCTGAGAGATAAATGCACACACAAAAAAGTTTCTCAGAAAGCTTCTTTCCAGTTTTTATCTGAAGACATTTCCTTTTTCACTGTAGGCCTCCAAGCGTTCCCCAAAGCTCCATTGTAGATACTACAAAAACAGTGCTTCCAAACTGCTGAATGAAAAGAAATGTTCATCTCTGTGAGATGAATGTACACATCACAAAGAGGATTCTCAGATAGCTTCATTCAAATTTTTATTGTGGGATATTGTTTTTTTCACCATTGGTCTCAGTGAGCTCCTAAATGTCCATTCACAGAATGGACAAATACAGTGTTTCCAAGCTGCTGATTCCAAAGAAAAATTTAACACTAAGAGATGAATGCAACATCCCAAAGCAGTTTCTCAGAAAGTTTCTTTGTGTTTAATAGCTGAAGATATTTCCTATTTCACCATTGGCCTCAATGCGCTCTCAAATGTACCTTCACAGATGCTACAAAAACAGTGTTTCCAAACTGCTGCATGAAAAGAAAAGTTTAACTCTGCAAGATGAATGCACACATCACAAAGCAGTTTCTCAGATATGTTCTTTCTAGTTTTCATCCTGGGATATTCACTTTTTCACCATTGACCTGAAACAGCTACCAAATGTTCATTTGCAGAATACAAAAAAAAAAAAAAAAAAAAAAAAAGGTGTTACCACACAACTGAATCCAAAGAAAAGATTAACTCTGTGAGATGAGTGTACGCATCACAAAGCAGTTTCTCGGAAAGAGTCTCTCTAGTTTATCTCAGACAATGTTTCCATTTTCACTGTGAGCCTCAAAGAACTACCAAATATTTCTTCACCGAATACAAGAAAACAATGTTTCCAAACTGCTGAATGAAAAGAAATCTTCAACTCTGTGAGACAAATGAACATATCACAATTCAGTTTGTCAGATAACTTCTCTCTAGTTTTTGTCATGTGATATTCCCTTTATTGCCATAGGCCTCAAAGATCTCTGAAATGTCCATTCTCAGAATGGACAAAAGTAGTGTTTCCAAACTGCTGAATTCAAAGAAAGTTTTAACTCTGTGAGATGAGTGAACACATCTGAAAACAGTTTCACTGGAAGTTACTTTCTCATTTTTGTCTGAAGATATTTACTTTTTCATCATAGGACTCAGTGTGCTACCATATATTTCTTCACAGATTCTAAGAAAAGAGTGCTACCAAACTGCTGAATGAAAAAAAGTTTTAACTCTGCAGCAAGAATGGACACATCACAAAGTTGTTTATCACACATCTTCCTTCCAGTTTTTAACTGAGGATATTCAGTTCTTCACCATTATCCTCAATGAGCTCCCAAATGTTCATTCACAGAATGGACAAATACCATGTTCTCTCTCTTTTTTTTTAATGCTCATTTTATTTATTCTTTTCCAGTTTTCATACATATTTTTAACTTATTTATTATTATTATACTTTAAGTTCTAGGGTACATGTGCATAACGTGCAGGTTTGTTACATATGTATAATTGTGCCACGTTGCTGTGCTGCACCCATCAACTCGTCAGCACCCATCAACTCGTCATTTACATCAGGTATAACTCCCAATGCAATCCCTTCCCCTCCCCCCTCCCCATGATAGGCCCCAGTGTGTGATGTTCCCCTTCCTGAGTCCAAGTGATCTCATTGTTCAGTTCCCACCTATGAGTGAGAACATGTGGTGTTTGGTTTTCTGTTCTTATGATAGTTTGCTAAGAATGATGGTTTCCAGCTGCATCCATGTCCCTACAAAGCAAACAACCCCATCAAAAAGTGGGCAAAGTATATGAACAGACATTTCTCAAAAGAAGACATTCATTCAGCCAACAGACACATGAAAAAATGCTCATCATCACTGGCCATCAGAGAAATGCAAATCAAAACCACAATGAGATACCATCTCACACCAGTCAGAATGGCAACCATTAAAAAGTCAGGAAACAACAGGTGCTGGAGAGGATGTGGAGAAATAGGAACACTTTTACACTGTTGGTGGGATTGTAAACTAGTTCAACCATTATGGAAAACAGTATGGCGATTCCTCAAGGATCTAGAACTAGATGTACCATATGACCCAGCCATCCCATTACTGTGTATATACCCAAAGGATTCTAAATAATGCTGCTATAAAGACACAAGCACACGTATGTTTATTGCAGCACTATTCACAATAGCAAAGACTTGGAATCAACCCACATGTCCATCAGTGACAGACTGGATTAAGAAAATGTGGTACATATACACCATGAAATACTATGCAACCATAAAAAAGGATGAGTTTGTGTCCTTTGTAAATACCGTGTTCTCAAACTGCTGAATACAAAGAAAGATTTAACTCTGTGAAATTAATGCACATTTCAAAAAGCAGTTTCTCAGAAAGATTTTTCTACTTTTTATCTGAAGATATTTCTTTTTTCACCATAGGTCTCAATGTGCTGCCAAATTTCTCTTCAGAGAATCCAAGAAATCACTGTTTCCAAACTGCTGAATGAAAAGAAATGTTTAACTCTGTGAGGTGAATGTGCAACTCACAAGTTGGCTTGTCATATAACTTCTATCTAGCTTTTATCATGGAATATTCACTTATTCACCATTGGCCTCAAAGAACACCCAAACACCCATTCGCAGAATGGACGAAAACAGTGTTACCAAACTGCAGAATCCAAAGAAGCATTTAACTCAGTAAGGTGAATGGACACATCACAAAGCAGTTTCTCAGAAACATTGTTTCTACTATTTATCTGAGGATATTACCTTTTTCACCATAGGCCTCAATGCACTACTTTGAAGACTGTAAGAAAACAGTGTTTCCAAACTGCTGAATGAAAAGAAAGGTTTAACTCTATCAGAGAAATGCACCCATAAAAGGGTGATTTGTTACATAACTTCCTTCTCATTTTGGTCCTGGGATATTCGCTTTTATGCCATTGGCCTCAATGAACCCACAAATTTCCTTATGCAGAATGGACAAAAATATTGTTCCCAAACTGCTGAATCCAAAGAAAGGTGTAACTCTTAAGATGGATGCACACGAGGGCGGAGCAAGATGGCCGAATAGGAACAGCTCCAGTCTCCAACTCCCAGCGCGAGCGACACAGAAGACCGGTGATTTCTGCATTTTCAACTGAGGTACTGGGTTCATCTCACTGGGGAGTGCCGGACGATCGGTGCTGGTCAGCTGCTGCAGCCCGACCAGCGAGAGCTGAAGCAGGGCGAGGCATTGCCTCACCTGGGAAGCGCAAGGGGGAAGGGGGTCCCTTTTCCTAGCCAGGGGAACTGAGACACACAACACCTGGAAAATCGGGTAACTCCCACCCCAATACTGCGCTTTAAGCAACAGGCACACCAGGAGATCATATCCCACACCTGGCCGGGAGGGTCCCACACCCACGGAGACTCCCTCATTGCTAGCGCAGCAGTCTGTGATCTACCGGCAAGGCAGCAGCGAGGCTGGGGGAGGGGCGCCCGCCATTGCTGAGGCTTAAGTAGGTAAACAAAGCTGCTGGGAAGCTCGAACTGGGTGGAGCTCACAGAAGCTCAAGGAAACCTGCCTGTCTCTGTAAACTCCACCTCTGGGGACCGGGCACAGTAAACTAAACAAACGCAGCAGACACCTCTGCAGACGCAAAGAACTCTGTCTGACAGCTTTGAAGAGAGCTGTGGATCTCCCAGCAAGGAGGTTGAGATCTGAGAAGGGACGGACTCCCTGCTCAAGTGGGTCCCTGACCCCTGAGTAGCCTAACTGGGAGACATCCCCCACTAGGGGCAGTCTGACACCCCACACCTCACAGGGAGGAGTACACCCCTGAGAGGAAGCTTCCAAAGCAAGAATCAGACAGGTACACTCGCTGTTCAGAAATATTCTATCTTCTGCAGCCTCTGCTGCTGATACCCAGGCAAACAGGGTCTGGAGTGGACCTCAAGCAATCTCCAACAGACCTACAGCTGAGGGTCCTGACTGTTAGAAGGAAAACTATCAAACAGGAAGGACACCTACACCAAAACCCCATCAGTACATCACCATCATCAAAGACCAGAGGCAGATAAAACCACAAAGATGGGGAAAAAGCAGGGCAGAAAAGCTGGAAATTCCAAAAATAAGAGCGCATCTCCCCCGGCAAAGGAGCGCAGCTCATCGCCAGCAACGGATCAAAGCTGGACGGAGAATGACTTTGACGAGATGAGAGAAGAAGGCTTCAGTCCATCAAATTTCTCAGAGCTAAAGGAGGAATTACGTACCCAGCGCAAAGAAACTAAAAATCTTGAAAAAAAAGTGGAAGAATTGATGGCTAGAGTAATTAATGCAGAGAAGGTCCTAAACGAAATGAAAGAGATGAAAACCATGACACGAGAAATACGTGACCAATGCACAAGCTTCAGTAACCGACTCGATCAACTGGAAGAAAGAGTATCAGCGATGGAGGATCAAATGAATGAAATGAAGCGAGAAGAGAAACCAAAAGAAAACAGAAGAAAAAGAAATGAACAAAGCCTGCAAGACGTATGGGATTATGTAAAAAGACCAAATCTACGTCTGATTGGGGTGCCTGAAAGTGAGGGGGAAAATGGAACCAAGTTGGAAAACACTCTTCAGGATATCATCCAGGAGAACTTCCCCAACCTAGTAGGGCAGGCCAACATTCAAATCCAGGAAATACAGAGAACGCCACAAAGATACTCCTCGAGAAGAGCAACTCCAAGACACATAATTGCCAGATTCACCAAAGTTGAAATGAAGGAAAAAATCTTAAGGGCAGCCAGAGAGAAAGGTCGGGTTACCCACAAAGGGAAGCCCATCAGACTAACAGCAGATCTCTCGGCAGAAACTCTACAAGCCAGAAGAGAGTGGGGGCCAATATTCAACATTCTTAAAGAAAAGAATTTTAAACCCAGAATTTCATATCCAGCCAAACTAAGTTTCATAAGTGAAGGAGAAATAAAATCCTTTACAGATAAGCAAATGCTTAGAGATTTTGTCACCACTAGGCCTGCCTTACAAGAGACCCTGAAGGAAGCACTAAACATGGAAAGGAACAACCGGAAACAGCCATTGCAAAAACATGCCAAAATGTAAAGACCATCGAGGCTAGGAAGAAACTGCATCAACTAACGAGCAAAATAACCAGTTAATATCATAATGGCAGGATCAAGTTCACACATAACAATCTTAACCGTAAATGTAAATGGACTAAATGCTCCAATTAAAAGACACAGACTGGCAAACTGGATAAAGAGTCAAGACCCATCAGTCTGCTGTATTCAGGAGACCCATCTCACACGCAGAGACATACATAGGCTCAAAATAAAGGGATGGAGGAAGATTTACCAAGCAAATGGAGAACAAAAAAAAGCAGGGGTTGCAATACTAGTCTCTGATAAAACAGACTTTCAACCATCAAAGATCAAAAGAGACAAAGAAGGCCATTACATAATGGTAAAGGGATCAATTCAACAGGAAGAGCTAACTATCCTAAATATATATGCACCCAATACAGGAGCACCCAGATTCATAAAGCAAGTCCTTAGAGACTTACAAAGAGACTTAGACTCCCATACAATAATAATGGGAGACTTCAACACTCCACTGTCAACATTAGACAGATCAACGAGACAGAAAGTTAACAAGGATATCCAGGAATTGAACTCATCTCTGCAGCAAGCAGACCTAATAGACATCTATAGAACTCTCCACCCCAAATCAACAGAATATACATTCTTCTCAGCACCACATCATACTTACTCCAAAATTGACCACGTAATTGGAAGTAAAGCACTCCTCAGCAAATGTACAAGAACAGAAATTATAACAAACTGTCTCTCAGACCACAGTGCAATCAAACTAGAACTCAGGACTAAGAAACTCAATCAAAACCGCTCAACTACATGGAAACTGAACAACCTGCTCCTGAATGACTACTGGGTACATAACGAAATGAAGGCAGAAATAAAGATGTTCTTTGAAACCAATGAGAACAAAGATACAACATACCAGAATCTCTGGGACACATTTAAAGCAGTGTGTAGAGGGAAATTTATAGCACTAAATGCCCACAAGAGAAAGCAGGAAAGATCTAAAATTGACACTCTAACATCGCAATTAAAAGAACTAGAGAAGCAAGAGCAAACACATTCGAAAGCTAGCAGAAGGCAAGAAATAACTAAGATCAGAGCAGAACTGAAGGAGATAGAGACACAAAAAACCCTCCAAAAAATCAATGAATCCAGGAGTTGGTTTTTTGAAAAGATCAACAAAATTGACAGACCACTAGCCAGACTAATAAAGAAGAAAAGAGAGAAGAATCAAATCGACGCAATTAAAAATGATAAAGGGGATATCACCACCGACCCCACAGAAATACAAACTACCATCAGAGAATACTATAAACACCTCTATGCAAATAAACTGGAAAATCTAGAAGAAATGGATAATTTCCTGGACACTTACACTCTTCCACGATTAAACCAGGAAGAAGTTGAATCCCTGAATAGACCAATAGCAGGCTCTGAAATTGAGGCAACAATTAATAGTCTACCAACCAAAAAAAGTCCAGGACCAGATGGATTCACAGCTGAATTCTACCAGAGGTACAAGGAGGAGTTGGTACCATTCCTTCTGAAACTATTCCAATCAATAGAAAAAGAGGGAATCCTCCCTAACTCATTTTATGAGGCCAACATCATCCTGATACCAAAGCCTGGCAGAGACACAACAAAAAAAGAGAATTTTAGACCAATATCCCTGATGAACATCGATGCAAAAATCCTCAATAAAATACTGGCAAACCGGATTCAGCAACACATCAAAAAGCTTATCCACCATGATCAAGTGGGCTTCATCCCTGGGATGCAAGGCTGGTTCAACATTCGCAAATCAATAAACATAATCCAGCATATAAACAGAACCAAAGACAAGAACCACATGATTATCTCAATTGATGCAGAAAAGGCTTTTGACAAAATTCAACAGCCCTTCATGCTAAAAACGCTCAATAAATTCGGTATTGATGGAACGTACCTCAAAATAATAAGAGCTATTTATGAGAAACCCACAGCCAATATCATACTGAATGGGCAAAAACTGGAAAAATTCCCTTTGAAAACTGGCACAAGACAGGGATGCCCTCTCTCACCACTCCTATTCAACATAGTGTTGGAAGTTCTGGCTAGGGCAATCAGGCAAGAGAAAGAAATCAAGGGTATTCAGTTAGGAAAAGAAGAAGTCAAATTGTCCCTGTTTGCAGATGACATGATTGTATATTTAGAAAACCCCATCATCTCAGCCCAAAATCTCCTTAAGCTGATAAGCAACTTCAGCAAAGTCTCAGGATACAAAATAAATGTGCAAAAATCACAAGCATTCTTATACACCAGTAACAGACAAACAGAGAGCCAAATCAGGAATGAACTTCCATTCACAATTGCTTCAAAGAGAATCAAATACCTAGGAATCCAACTGACAAGGGATGTAAAGGACCTCTTCAAGGAGAACTACAAACCACTGCTCAGTGAAATCAAAGAGGACACAAACAAATGGAAGAACATACCATGCTCATGGATAGGAAGAATCAATATCGTGAAAATGGCCATACTGCCCAAAGTAATTTATAGATTCAATGCCATCCCCATCAAGCTACCAATGAGCTTCTTCACAGAATTGGAAAAAACTGCTTTAAAGTTCGTATGGAACCAAAAAAGAGCCCGCATCTCCAAGACAATACTAAGTCAAAAGAACAAAGCTGGAGGCATCACGCTACCTGACTTCAAACTATACTACAAGGCTACAGTAACCAAAACAGCATGGTACTGGTACCAAAACAGAGATATAGACCAATGGAACAGAACAGAGTCCTCAGAAATAATACCACACATCTACAGCCATTTGATCTTTGACAAACCTGAGAGAAACAAGAAATGGGGAAAGGATTCCCTATTTAATAAATGGTGCTGGGAAAATTGGCTAGCCATAAGTAGAAAGCTGAAACTGGATCCTTTCCTTACTCCTTATACGAAAATTAATTCAAGATGGATTAGAGACTTAAATGTTAGACCTAATACTATAAAAATCCTAGAGGAAAACCTAGGTAGTACCATTCAGGACATAGGCATGGGCAAAGACTTCATGTCTAAAACACCAAAAGCAACGGCAGCAAAAGCCAAAATTGACAAATGGGATCTCATTAAACTAAAGAGCTTCTGCACAGCAAAAGAAACTACCATCAGAGTGAACAGGCAACCTACAGAATGGGAGAAAATTTTTGCAATCTACTCATCTGACAAAGGGCTAATATCCAGAACCTACAAAGAACTCAAACAAATTTACAAGAAAAAAACAAACAACCCCATCAAAAAGTGGGCAAAGGATATGAACAGACATTTCTCAAAAGAAGACATTCATACAGCCAACAGACACATGAAAAAATGCTCATCATCACTGGCCATCAGAGAAATGCAAATCAAAACCACAATGAGATACCATCTCACACCAGTTAGAATGGCAATGATTAAAAAGTCAGGAAACAACAGGTGCTGGAGAGGATGTGGAGAAATAGGAACACTTTTACACTGTTGGTGGGATTGTAAACTAGTTCAACCATTATGGAAAACAGTATGGCGATTCCTCAAGGATCTAGAACTAGATGTACCATATGACCCAGCCATCCCATTACTGGGTATATACCCAAAGGATTATAAATTATGCTGCTATAAAGACACATGCACACGTATGTTTATTGCGGCACTATTCACAATAGCAAAGACTTGGAATCAACCCAAATGTCCATCAGTGACAGATTGGATTAAGAAAATGTGGCACATATACACCATGGAATACTAGGCAGCCATCAAAAAGGATGAGTTTGCGTCCTTTGTAGGGACTTGGATGCAGCTGGAATCCATCATTCTTAGCAAACTATCACAAGAACAGAAAACCAAACACCGCATGTTCTCACTCATAGGTGGGAACTGAACAATGAGATCACTCGGACTCAGGAAGGGGAACATCACACACCGGGGCCTATCATGGGGAGGGGGTAGGGGGGAGGGATTGCACTGGGAGTTATACCTGATGTAAATGACGAGTTGATGGGTGCAGCACAGCAACATGGCACAAGTATACATATGTAACAAACCTGCATGTTACGCACATGTACCCTCCAACTTAAAGTATAATAATAAAAAATAAATTAAAAAAAAAAAAAAAAAAAAAAAAAAAAAAAGATGGATGCACACATCACAGGTACTTTCTCAGAAAGATTATTTCTAGTTTTCATCTGAAAATATTTCCTTTTTCACCATTGGCATCAATGCACTCCCAAATATACCTTCACAGATACTACCAAAACAGTGATTCCAGACTGCTGAATCAAAAGAATGGTTGACCTATGTGAAGTGAATGCACACATCATAAAGTGGTTTCTCAGGTATCTTCTTTCTGGTTTTTATCCTGGGATATTAACTTTTATGACATTTACCTCGAAGAACCACAAAATACCCATTTGCAGAATAAACAAAAGCAGTGTTAATGCACTGCTGAACCAAATAGAAGTTCACCTCTATGAGATGAATGCACACATCACAAAGCAGTTTCTCAGAAAGATTCTTTCTAGTTTTTCTCACAAGATATTTCATTTTTCACCGTGGGCCTCAAAGTGCTAGCAAATATCTCTTCACAGAATACAAGAAAACACTGTTTCCAAACTCCTAAAAGAAAAGAAATCTTTAAATCTACGAGACAAATGCATAAATCACAAAATCAGTTTGTCATCTAACATCCTTCTTGTCATTGTGCTGGAATATTTGCTTTTTCACCATTGGCCTCAGAAACCTCCCAAATGTGCATTCAAAGAAGGGACAAAAACAGTGCTTCCAAACTGCTGAATCCAAAGACAGCTTTAAATCTGTGAGATGAATGAACACATCTAAAACAAGTTTCCCAGGAAGCTTCCTTTTAGTTTTTATCTGAAGATGTTTCCTTTTTCATCATAGGCCCAAATGCACTACCAAGTATCTCTGCATATTCTAAGAAAACAGTGCTACAGAACTGCTGAATGAAAATAAAGGTTTAAATGTGCGGCATGAATGGACATATCACAAAGTTGTTTCTCAGTTATCTTCCTTCTAGTTTTTATCCTGGGATGTTCAGTTTTTCACCATTGGCCTCAATGAGCTACCCAATGTCCATTTGCAGAATGAACAAAAATCATGTTTTCAAACTGAAGAATCTAAAGAACCATTTAACTCTTGGAGACGAATACACACATCACAAAGCAGTTACTCAGAAACATTCTTTCTATTACTTACCTGAAGATATTTCCTTTTTCACTGTAGGCCTCAATGCACTACCATATATCTCTTCACAGATTCTAAGAAAATAGTGTTTTAAAAGTGCTGAATGAAAAGACAGCTTTAACTCTGTGAGATGAATGCAAACATCACAGTTCGGTTCGTCAGATAACTTCCTTCTAGTTTTTATCCCTGCTTACTTTTTCGCCATTGGCTTCAAAAATCTCCCAAATGTCCATTCACAGAATGGATAAAAACAGTGTTCCCAAATTGCTGAATCCAAAGAAAGGTTTAACTCTGTGAGACGAATGCACACATCACAAAGCAGTTTCTGAGAAAGTTTCTTTCTAGTTTTTATCTGAAAATATTTCCTTTTTCACCATAGGCCTGAAAGCACTGCCAAATATCTCTCTGAAAATCCCAGAAAGCTGTTTCCAAAACGTTGAAAGAAAAGAAATGTTTAACTCTGTAAGATGAATGTACAAATCACAAGTCAGTTTGACAGAAAACTTCCTTCTAGTTTTTGTCCTGGGATATTCACTTTTTCGCCATTGGCGTCAAAGAGCACAAAAATGTTCATTCATAGCAAGGACAAAAACAGTTTTCTGAAACTGCTGAATCCAAAAAATTGTTTAACTATTTGAGATGAATACACACATCACAAAGCAGTTTCTCAGAAAGATTCTTTCTAGTTGTCATCTGAAAATATTTCCTTTGTCACCATTGACCTCAATGCGCTCCCAAATATACCTTCACAGATACTAAAAAAACAGTGTTTCCAAACTGCTGAATGAAACAAAAGGTTTAATTCTGTCAGATGAATGCACACATCACAAAGCAGTTTCTCAGACATCTTCTTTCTAGTTCTTATACTGAGGTATTCACTTTTTCGCCATTGACTTCAAAGAGCTGCCAAATGTCCATTTGCAGAATAAAGAAAAATAGTGTTACCACACTGCTGAAACCAAAGAAAGGTTTAACTCTGTGAGATGAATGCACACATCACAAAGCAGTTTCTCAGAAAGCTTCTCTGTAGATTTTCTCACAAGATATTTCCATTTTCACCATGGGCCTCAAAGTGCTACCAAATAGCTCTTCACAGAATACAAGAAAACAGTTTCCAAACTGCTGATGAAAAGATATCTTTAACTCTGTAGGACGAATGCACAAATCACAATTAGGTTTGTCAGATAACTTCCATCTATTTTTTGTCCTGGTATATTCATTTTTTCGCCATTGGTCTCAAAGATCTCTCAAATGTCCATTCGCAGAATGGACAAAAACAGTGTTTCCAAACTGCTGAATCCAAAGAAAGATTTATCTCTGTGAGATGAATAAACACATCTGAAAAGAGTTTCCCAGGAAACTTCTTTCTAGTTTTTATCTGAAGATATTTCCTTTTTCATCGTAGGCCTCAATGAGCTCCCCAATATCTATTCACAGATTCTAAGAAAAGAGTGTTACCAAACTACTGAATGAAAATAAAGTTTTAACTCTGCAGTATGAATGCACACCTCACAAAGTGGTTTCTCAGATACCTTCCTTCTAGTTTTTATCCTGGGTTATTCACTTTTTTTACCATTGTTTTCAATGAGCTCCATTGAAATGTCCATTCGTAGAATGTGCAAAAACAGTGTTTCCAAAGTACTGAATCTAAAGAAAGCTTTAACTCTGTAAGATGAATGAACATATCAAAAAGCAGTTTATCAGATACATTATTTCTAGTTTTTAATCTGAAGATAGTTACTTTTTCACCATAGGCTTCAATGTGCTTTCAAATGTACCTTCACAGATTCTAGAAAATAGTGACTCCAAACTACTGAAAGAAAAGAAACATTTAAATATGCAAGATGAATGCACACATCAGAAAGCAGTTTCTCAGATATCTTCCTACTAGTTTTTATGCAGGGATATGCACTTTGTCTTCCTTGGCCTCAATTAGCTCCCAAATTTCCTTTTGCAGAATGGACAAAAATATCGTTCCCAAAATGCTGAATCCAAAGAAAGGTTTAACTCTGTGAGATGAATGCAAGAATCACAAAGCAGTTTCTTAGAAAGATTCTTTCTAGTTTTTATCTTAAGATATTTCCTTTTTCACCAATGGCCTCAATGAGCTCCAAAATATACCTTCACAGATATTACAAAAACAGTGTTTCCAAACTACTGAACCAAAAGAAAGGTTTAACTCTGTTTCTAGTTTTTGTCCTGATATACTCACTTTTTCGGCATTGGCCTCAAAGATTTCCCAAAGTCCATTCATAGAATGGACAAAAACAGTGTTTCCATACTGCTGAATCCAAAGAAAGCTTCAACTCTGCGAAATGAATGAACACATCCAGAAGCAGTTTCCCAGGAAGCTTCTTTCTAATTTTTATCTAAAGATATTTTCTTTTTCTTCATAAGCCTCAACATGCTCCCAAGTACCTTCTTTGTGATGTGTGTATTCATCTAACAGTGTTAAATCTTTCTTGTGATTCAATAATTAGGAAAAACTGTTCTTGTCCATTCTGCCAATGGACCCTTGGGAGATCATTGAGGCCAAAAGCGAAAAAGCCCAGGATAAAATCTATAAGGAATCTGTGTGAGAAACCACTTTGAGAGGTGTGAATTCATCTTGCTGAGTTAAAATTTTTTTTTTTCAGTCAGCAGTTTGGAAACACTGTTTTTGTAGATCTGCACAGGGATATTTGGGGTTGCATTTTGGTTTGTGGTGAAAAAGGAGACTTCTTCAGATAAAATGAAGAAATAAGCTTTCTGAGAAACTGCTTTATGATGTTTGCATTCATCTCACAGAGTTATAACTTCCTATTCAGCAGTTTAGAAACACCCTTTTTGTCCATTCTGCAATTGGACATTTGAGAGCTCATTGATTCCACTGGAGAAAAAGTGAATATCCCAGTGCTAAAACTAGAAGGAAGCTATCTGAGAAATTGCTTTGTGATGTGCACATGCATCTCACAGAGTTACCTCTTCCTTCTCATTCAGCAGTTTGGAAGCATTGTTTTTGTAGAATCTGTGAAGGGATATTTGAGAGCGCATTGAGGCCTACGGTGAAAAAGGAAATATAGAGTTGGGGGGGAGAGTGCTAAGATGGCCGAATAGGAACAGCTCCAGCCTCCAGTTCCCAGTGTGAGTGACACAGAAGATGGGTGATTTCTGCATTTTCAACTGAGATACCAAGTTCATCTCACTGGGGCATGTTGGATAGTCAATGCAGAACAGTGGGTGCCACCCAATGAGTGAGAGCTAAAACAGAGCAAGGTATCACCTCACCTGGGAAGTGAAAAGGGGAAGGGAATTCCTTTTCCTAGCCAAAGGAAACTGTGACAAACAACACCTGGAAAATTGGGTCACTCTCACTCTAATACTGCTATTTACCAAGGGTCTTAGCAAATGGCACACCAGGAGATTATATCCCATGCCTGGCTCAGAGGGTCCCAGACCCATGGAGCCTCCCTCATTGCTAGCACAGCAGTCTGAGATCTAATTGCAAAGCCACATGAGGCTGGGGGAGGGGCACCTACCATTGCTGAGGCTTAAGTAGGTAAACAAAGTGGCTGGGACAAAAAGCAGCAGAAACCTCTGCAGATGTAATTGTCCCTGTCTGACAGCTTTGAATAATGCAGTGGTTCTCCCAACATGGAGCTGGAGATCTGAGAATGGACAGACTGCCTGCTCATGTGGGTCCCTGACCCCTGAGTAGCCTAACTGGGAGACATCCCCAACCAGGTGCAGACTGACACCTCACACCTCACACGACTGGATACACCTCTGAGATGAAGCTTCCAGAGCAAGAGTCAGACAGTAACAATTGCTGTTCATCAATATTCTATCTTCTACAGTCTCTGCTGCTGATACCCTGGCAAACAGGGTCTGGAGTGGACCTCAAGCCAACTCCAACAGACCTGCAGCTGAGGGTCCTGACTGTTAGAAGGAAAACTAACTAACAGAAAGGACACCCACATCAAAATCCCATCAGTACTTCACCATCATCAAAGATCAAAGGCAGAAAAAACACAAAGATGGGGAAATAGCAGTGCAGAAAAGCTGAAAATTCAAAAAATCAGAGTGTGTCTCCCCCTCCAAAGGAACGCAACTACTCACCAGAAATGGAATGAAGCTGGATGGAGAATGACTTTAACGAGTTGAGAGAAGGAGGCTTCAGTCGATCAAACTTCTCAGAGCTGAAAGAGGAACTACGTGCCCAGCACAAAGAAAATAAACTCTTGAAAAAAGAATGGAAGAATGAATAACTAGAATAAAAAATGCAGAAACGTCCATAAACGAACACATAGAGACGAAAACCATGACACGAGAACTACGTGACACACGCACAAGCTTCAGTAACCAACTTGATAAACTGGAAGAAAGAGTATCAGTGATTGAAGATCAAGTGAACGAAGTGAAGAGAGAAGAGACGTTTAGAGAAAAAAGAGTAAGAAGAAATGAACAAAGCCTCCAAGAAATATGGGATTATATGAAGAGACCAAATCAACGTCTGATTGGTGCACTTGAAACAGAGCAAGGGAGAATGGAATCAAGTTGGAAAACACTCTGCAGGATATTATCCAGGAGAACTTCCCCAACCTAGCAAGGCAGGCCAACATTCAAATTCAGGAAATAAAGAGAACCCCACAAAGATACTCCTCGAGAAGAACAACTACAAGACACATAATTGTCAGATTCACCAAAGTTGAAATGAAGGAAAAATTATTAAGGGCAGCCAGAGAGACAGGTCAGGTTACCCACAAAGGGAAGCCCATCGGACTAACAGCAGATCTCTTGGCAGAAGCTCTACAAGCCAGAAGAGAGTGGGGGCCAATATTCAACATTCTTAAAGAAAAGAATTTTTCAGCCAAGAATTTCATATTCAGCCAAACTAAGTTTCATGAATGAAGGAGAAATAAAATCCTTTACAGAAAAGCAAATGCTTAGAGATATTGTCACCACCAGGCCTGCCCTACAAGAGCTTCTGAAGGAAGCACTAAACATGGAAAGAAAAACTGGTACCACCCATTGCAAAAACAGGCCAAAATGTAAAGACTATCGATACTAGAAAGAAACCGCATCGACTAACCAGTAAAATAATAAGTTAACATCATAATATCTGGATCAAGTTCACACATAACAATATTAATCTTAAAGGTAAATGGGCTAAGTTGTCCAATGAGAAGACAGAGACTGGCAAATTGGATAAAGAGTCAAGACCTATCAGTTTGCTGTATTTGGGAGACCCATCTCACGTCTAGAGAAACACAAAGGCTCAAAATAAAGGGATGGAGGAAGATCTACCAAGAAAATGGAAAACAAAAAAAAAGGTAGGGGTTGCAATCCTAGTCTCTCATAAAACAGACTTTAAATCAACAAAGATCAAAAGAGACAAAGAAGGTCATTACATAATGGTAAAGAGATCAATTCAACATGAAGAACTAACTATCCTAAATATATATGCACCCAATACACGAGCACCCAGATTCATAAAGCAAGTCCTTAGAGACTTACAAAGAGACTTAGACTCCCAAACAATAATAATGGGAGACTTTAACACCCCACTGTCAGCATTAGACAGATCAATGAGACAGAAAGTTAACAAGGATATCTAGGAATTGAACTCTACTCTGCACCAAGAGGACCTAATAGACATCTATAGACCTCTCCAGCCCAAATCAACAGAATATACAATCATCTTAGCACCACATTGCACTTATTCCAAAATTGACCACATAGTTGGAAGTAAAGTACTCCGCAGCAAATATAAAAGAGCAGCAATTGTAACAAACAGTCTGTCAGACCACAGTGCTATAAAACTAGAACTCAGGACTAAGGAACTGAATCAAAACCGCTCAACTACATGGAAACTGAACAACCTGCTCCTGAATGACTACTGGGTACAGCGCAAAATGAAGGCAGACATAAAGATGTTCTTTGAAACCAATGAGAGCAAAGATACAACATATCAGAATCTCTGGGACACATTTAAAGCAGTGTATAGAGGGAAATTTATAGCACTAAATGACCACAAGAGAAAGCAGGAAAGATCTAAAATTGACACTCTAACATCACAATTAAAAGAACTAGAGAAGCAAGAGTCAACACATTCAGAAGCTAACAGAAGGCAAGAAATAACTAAGATCAAAGCAGAACTGAAGGAGATAGAGACAAAAACAAAAAACAAACAAAAAAAAAACCCAACATACAAAAACTCAATGAATCCAGGAGCTGGTTTTTTGAAAAGATCAACAAAATTGATAGACCGCTCGCAAGACTAATAAAGAAGAAAAGAGAGAAGAATCAAATAGATGCAATAAAAAATGATAAAGGGCATATCACCATCAAACCCACAGAAATAAAACTACCATCGGAGAATATTATAAACACCTCTATGCAAATAAAATAGAAAATCTAGAAGAACTGGTTAAGTTCCTGGACACTTACACCCTTCCAAGACTAAACCAGGAAGAAGTTGAATTGCTGAATACATAAATAACAACCTCTGAAATTGAGGCAATGATTAATAGCCTACCAACCAAAAAAAGTCCAGGACCACATGGATTCACAACAGAATTCTACCAGAGATACAAGGAGGAGCTGTGCCATTCCTTCTGAAACTATTCCAATCAATAGAAAAAGAGGGAATCCTCTCTAACTCATTTTATGAGGCCAACATCATCCTGACACCAAAGCCTGGCAGAGACACAACAAAAAAAGAGAATTTTAGACCAATATCCCTGATGAACATCGATGCAAAAGTCCTCAATAAAATACTGGCAAACTGAATCCAGCAGCACATCAAAAAGCTTATCCACCATGATCAAGTGGGCTTCATCCCTGGGATACAAGGCTAGTTCAACGTATGCAAATCAATAAACATAATCCAGCATATAAACAGAACCAAAGACTAAAACAACATGATTATTGCAATAGATGCAGAAAAGGCTTTTGACAAAATTCAACAACCCTTCATGCTAAAAACGCTCAATAAATTCGGTATCGATGGAACGTATCACAAAATAATAAGAGCTATTTATGACAAACCCACAGCCAATATCATACTGAATGGGCAAAAACTGGAAAAATTCCCTTTGAAAACTGGCACAAGACAGGGATGCCCTCTCTCACCACTCCTATTCAACATAGTGTTGGAAGTTCTGGCTAGGACAATCAGGCAAGAGAAACAAATCCAGGGTATTCAGTTAGGAAAAGAAGAAGTCAAATTGTCCCTCTTTGCAGATGACATGATTGTATATTTAGAAAACCCCATTGTCTCAGCCCAAAATCTCCTTAAGCTGATAAGCAACTTCAGCAAAGTCTCAGGATACAAAATTAATGTGCAAAAATCACAAGCATTCTTATACACCAGTAACAGACAAACAGAGAGCCAAATCATGAATGAACTTCCATTCACAATTACTTCAAAGAGAATCAAATACCTAGGAATCCAACTTACAAGGGATGTAAAGGACCTCTTGAAGGAGAACTACAAACCACTGCTCAGTGAAATAAAAGAGGACACAAACAAATGGAAGAATATACCATGCTCATGGATAGGAAGAATCAATATCGTGAAAATGGCCATACTGCCCAAGGCTATTTATAGATTCAATGCCATCCCCATCAAGCTACCAATGAGTTTCTTCACGGAATTGGAAAAAACTGCTTTAAAGTTCATATGGAACCAAAAAAGAGCCTGCATCTCCAAGACAATCCTAAGTCAAAAGAACAAAGCTGGAGGCATCACGCTACCTGACTTCAAACTATACTACAAGGCTACAGTAAACAAATCAGTATGATATTGTACCAAAAGAGAGTTATAGACCACTGGAGCAGAACAGAGCCCTCAGAAATAATACCACACATTTACAACCATCTGATCTTTGCAAACCTAACAAAAACAAGAAATGGGAGATGATTCCCTAATTAATAAATGGTGCCTGGAAAGCTGGCTAGCCATAAGTAGAAAGTTGAAGCTGGATCTCTTCCTTACACTGTATACAAAAATTAATTCAAGATGGATTAGAGACTTACATATTAGACCTAAAACCATAAAAACTGCAGAAGAAAACCGAGGCAATACCATTCAGGACATAGGTATGGTCAAAGACTTCGTGTCTAAAATACCATAACCAATGGCAACAAAAGCCAAAATTGACAAATGGGATCTAATTAATCTAAAGAGCTTCTGCACAGCAGAAGAAACTACCATCAGAGTGAACAGGCAACCTATAGAATGGGAGAAAATTTTTCCATTCTACTCATCTGACATGGGTTAATATCCAGAACCTACAAAAAACACACACGAATTTACAAGAAAAAAACAAACAACCCCATCAAAAAGTGGGCAAAGGATATGAACAGACACTTCTCAAAAGAAGATATTTTTACAGCCAACAGACACGTGAAAAAGTGCTCATTGTCACTAGCCATCAGGGAAATGCAAATCAAAACCACAATGCTATACCATCTCACACCAGTTAGAATGGCAATCATTAAAAAGTCAGGAAACAACAGGTGCTGAATAGGAGGAATAGGAACATTTTACCTTGTTGGTGGGAATGTAAACTAGTTCAACCATTGTGGAAGACAGTGTGGCAAATCCTCAAGGGTCTAGAACTAGAAATACCATTTGACCCAGCCACCCCATTATTGCTTTTTGATGTGTGCATTTTCTCACAGAGTTAAATCTTTTTTTTCTATTTAGCAGATTGGAAGCCTTGTTTTTATCCATTCTGTGAATGGACATTATTGGGTATATACCCAAGGATTATAAATCACGCTGGTAGAAAGACACATTCAAATGTATGTTTATTGCAGCATGATTCATGATAGAAAAGACTTGGAACCAACTCAAATGTCCATCAGTGACAGACTGGATTAAGAAAATGTGGCACATATACACCATGGAATACTACGCAGCCATAAAAAGGAATGAGTTCATGTCCTTTGTAGGGACATGGATGCAGCTGGAAACCATAATTCTCAGCAAACTATCGCAAGAACAGAGAACCAAACACCGTATGTTCTCACGCGTAGGTGGCAACTGAGCAATGACAACACTTGCGCACAGTAAGGGGAACATCACACACCGGGGCCTGCTGTGGGGTGGGGGGAGTGTAGAGGGATAGCATTAGGAGGTATTCTTAATGTAAATGACGAGTTAATGGGTGCAGAACACCAGCATGGCACATGTATACCTATATAACAAACCTACACATTGTGCACATGTACCCTAGAACATAAAGTATAATAAAAAAAGGAAGTATCTTCCCATAAAAACCTGAAAGAAGTTTTCTGAAAAACTGCTTTGTGATGCGTGCATTCATCTCACAAAATTAAAATTAAACCTTTCTTTCTATTTAGCTGATTGGAAACCCTGTTTTTGTCCATTATGCTAATGGAATTTAGGGAGCTTATTAGGACAAATGCAAAAAAGGGAATATTCCATGATGAAAACTAGAAGGGAGCTGTCTAAGACACTGTTTGTGATGTGTGCATTCAAATCATAGAGTTAGGAATAGGAACAGCTCCAGTCTCCAACTCCCAGAGTGAGCGACACAGAAGACCAGTGATTTCTGCATTTTCAACTGAGGTACTGGGTTCATCACACTAGGGAGTGCCAGACAATCGGTGCTGGTCAGCTGCTGCAGCCAAACCAGCGAGAGCTGAAGCAGGGCGAGGCATTGCCTCACCTGGGAAGCGCAAGGGGGAAGGGAATCCCTTTTCCTAGCCAGGGGAACTGAGACACACAACACCTGGAAAATCGGGAAACTCCCACCCCAATACTGCACTTTAAGCAAGCAGGCACACCAGGAGATTATATCCCACACCAGACTGGGAGGGTCCCACGCCCACGGAGCCTCCCTCATTGCTAAAACAGCAGTCTGCGATCTCGCAGCAAGGCAGCAGCGAGGCTGGGGGAGGGGCGCCCACCATTGCTGAGGCTTAAGTAGGTAAACAAAGCCACTGGGAAGCTCGAACAGGGTGGAGCTCACAGCAGCTCAAGGAAACCTGCCTGTCTCTGTAGACTCCACCTCTGGGGAGAGAGCACAGATAACAACAAAAGCAGCAGAATCCTCTGCAGACGCAAACGACACTGTCTGACAGCTTTGAAGAGAGCAGTGGATCTCCCAACACAGAGGTTGAGATCTGAGAAGGGACAGACTGCCTGCTCAAGTGGGTCCCTGACCCCTGAGTAGCCTAACTGGGAGACATATCCCACTAGGGGCAGTCTGACACCCCACACCTCACAGGGTGGAGTATACCCCTGAGAGGAAGCCTCCAAAGCAAGAATCAGACAGGTACACTCACTGTTCAGCAATATTCTATCTTCTGCAGCCTCTGCTGCTGACACTCAGGCAAACAGGGTCTGGAGTGGACCTCAAGCAATCTCCAACAGACCTACAGCTGAGGGTCCTGACTGTTAGAAGGAAAACTATCAAACACGAAGGACACCTACACCAAAACCCCATCAGTACGTCACCATCATCATCAAAGACCAGAGGAAGATAAAACCACAAAGATGGGGAAAAAGCAGGGCAGAAAAGCTGGAAATTCAAAAAATAAGAGTGCATCTCCCCCGGAAAAGGAGTGCAGCTCATCACCAGCAATGGATCAAAGCTTGACGGAGAATGACTTTGACGAGATGAGAGAAGAAGGCTTCAGTCCATCAAACTTCTCAGAGCTAAAGGAAGAATTACGTACCCAGTGCAAAGAAACTAAATATCTTGAAAGAAAGCGGAAGAATTGATGGCTAGAGTAATTAATGCAGAGAAGGTTATAAACAAAATGAAAGAGATGAAAACCATGACACGAGAAATACGTGACAAATGCACAAGCTTCAGTAACCGACTCGATCAACTGGAAGAAAGAGTATCAGCGATTGAGGATCAAATGAACGAAAAGAAGCGAGAAGAGAAACCAAAAGAAAAAAGAAGAAAAAGAAATGAACAAAGCCTGCAAGAAGTATGGGATTATGTAAAAAGACCAAATCTACGTCTGATTGGGGTACCTGAAAGTGAGAGGGAAAATGGAACCAAGTTGGAAAACACTCTTCAGGATATCATCCAGGAGAACTTCCCCAACCTAGTAGGGCAGGCCAACATTCAAATCCAGGAAATACAGAGAACGTCACAAAGATACTCCTCGAGAAGAGCAACTCCAAGACACATAATTACCAGATTCACCAAAGTTGAAATGAAGGAAAAGATCTTAAGGGCAGCCAGAGAGAAAGGTCGGGTTACCCACAAAGGGAAGCCCATCAGACTAACAGAAGATCTCTCTGCAGAAACTCTGCAAGCCAGAAGAGAGTGGGGACCAATATTCCACATTCTTAAAGAAAAGAATTTTAAACCCAGAATTTCATATCCAGCCAAACTAAGTTTCATAAGTGAAGGAGAAATAAAATCCTTTACAGATAAGCAAATGCTTAGAGATTTTGTCACCACCAGGCCTGCCTTACAAGAGACTCTGAAGGAAACACTAAACATGGAAAGGAACAACCGGTACCAGCCATTGCAAAAACATGCCAAAATGTAAAGACCATCGAGGCTAGGAAGAAACTGCATCAACTAACGAGCAAAATAACCAGTTAATATCATAATGGCAGGATCAAGTTCACACATAACAATATTAACCTTAAATGTAAATGGATTAAATGCTCCAATTAAAAGACATGGACTGGCAAACTGGATAAAGAGTCAAGACCCATCAGTCTGCTGTATTCAGGAGACCCATCTCACACGCAGAGACATACATAGGCTCAAAATAAAGGGATGGAGGAAGATTTACCTAGCTAATGGAGAACAAAAGAAAGTAGGGGTTGCAATACTAGTCTCTGATAAAACAGACTTTAAACCATCAAAGATCAAAAGAGACAAAGAAGGCCGTTACATAATGGTAAAGGGATCAATTCAACAGGAAGAGCTAACTATCCTAAATATATATGCACCCAATACAGGAGCACCCAGATTCATAAAGCAAGTCCTTAGAGACTTACAAAGAGACTTAGACTCCCATACAATAATAATGCGAGACTTCAACACTCCACTCTCAACATTAGACAGATCAACGAGACAGAAAGTTAACAAGGATATCCAGGAATTGAACTCATCTCTGCAGCAAGCAGACCTAATAGACATCTATAGAACTCTCCACCCCAAATCAACAGAATATACATTCTTCTCAGCACCACATCACACTTACTCCAAAATTGACCACATAATTGGAAGTAAAGCAATCCCCAGCAAATGTACAAGAACAGAAATTATAACAAACTGTCTCTCAGACCACAGTGCAATCAAACTAGAACTCAGGACTAAGAAACTCATTCAAAACCGCTCAACTACATGGAAACTGAACAACCTGCTCCTGAATGACTACTGGGTACATAACGAAATGAAGGCAGAAATAAAGATGTTCTTTGAAAACAATGAGAACAAAGATACAACATACCAGAATATCTGGGACACATTAATTTAAAGCAGTGTCTAGAGGGAAATTTATAGCATTAAATGCCCTCAAGAGAAAGGAGGAAAGATCTAAAATTGACACTCTAACATCACAATTAAAAGAACTAGAGAAGCAAGAGTAAACACAATCAAAAGCTAGCAGAAGGCAAGGAATAACTAAGATCAGAGCAGAACTGAAGGAGATAGAGACACAAAAAACCCTCCAAAAAAATCAATGAATCCAGGAGTTGGTTTTTTGAAAAGATCAACAAAATTGACAGACCGCTAGCAAGACTAATAAAGAAGAAAAGAGAGAAGAATCAAATCGACGCAATAAAAAATGATAAAGGGGATATCACCACTGACCTCACAGAAATACAAACTACCATCAGAGAATACTATAAACACCTCTATGCAAATAAACTAGAAAATCTAGAAGAAATGGATAATTTCCTGGACACTTACACCCTTCCAAGACTAAACCAGGAAGAAGTTGAATTCCTGAATAGACCAATAGCAGGCTCTGAAATTGAGGCAATAATTAATAGCCTACCAACCAAAAAAAGTCCAGGACCTGATGGATTCACAGCTGAATTCTACCAGAGGTACAAGGAGGAGCTGGTACCATTCCTTCTGAAACTATTCCAATCAATAGAAAAAGAGGGAATTCTCCCTAACTCATTTTATGAGGCCAACATCATCCTGACACCAAAGCCTGGCAGAGACACAACAAAAAAAGAGAATTTTAGACCAATATCCCTGATGAACTTCGATGCAAAAATCCTCAATAAAATACTGGCAAACCGGATTCAGCAGCACATCAAACGGCTTATCCACCATGATCAAGTGGGCTTCATCCCTGGATGCAAGGCTGGTTCTACATTCGCAAATCAATAAATATAATCCAGCATATAAACAGAACCAAAGACAAGAACCACATGATTATCTCAATAGATGCAGAAAAGGCTTTTGACAAAATTCAACAGCCCTTCATGCTAAAAACGCTCAATAAATTCGGTATCGATGGAACATACCTCAAAATAATAAGAGCTATTTATGGCAAACCCACAGCCAATATCATATTGAATGGGCAAAAACTGGAAAAATTCCCTTTGAAAACTGGCACAAGACAGGGATGCCCTCTCTCACCACTCCTATTCAACATAGTGTTGGAAGTTCTGGCTAGGACAATCAGGCAAGAGAAACAAATCCAAGGTATTCAGTTAGGAAAAGAAGAAGTCAAATTGTCCCTCTTTGCAGATGACATGATTGTATATTTAGAAAACCCCATTGTCTCAGCCCCAAATCTCCTTAAGCTGATAAGCAACTTCAGCAAAGTCTCAGGATACAAAATTAATGTGCAAAAATCACAAGCATTCTTATACACCAGTAACAGACAAACAGAGAGCCAAATCATGAATGAACTTCCATTCACAATTGCTTCAAAGGGAATCAAATACCTAGGAATCCAACTTACAAGGGATGTAAAGGACCTCTTGAAGGAGAACTACAAACCACTGCTCAGTGAAATAAAAGAGGACACAAACAAATGGAAGAACATACCATGCTCATGGATAGGAAGAATCAGTATCGTGAAAATGGCCATACTGCCCAAGATTATTTATAGATTCAATGCCATCCCCATCAAGCTACCAATGAGTTTCTTCACAGAATTGGAAAAAACTGCTTTAAAGTTCATATGGAACCAAAAAAGAGCCCGCATCTCCAAGACAATCCTAAATCAAAAGAACAAAGCTGGAGGCATCACGCTACCTGACTTCAAACTATACTACAAGGCTACAGTAACCAAAACAGCATGGTACTGGTACCAAAACAGAGATATAGACCAATGGAACAGAACAGAGTCCTCAGAAATAATACCACACATCTACAGCCATCTGATCTTTGACAAACCTGAGAAGAACAAGAAATGGGGAAAGGATACCCTATTTAATAAATGGTGCTGGGAAAATTGGCTAGCCATAAGTAGAAAGCTGAGACTGGATCCTTTCCTTACTCCTTATATGAAAATTAATTCAAGATTGATTAGAGACTTAAATGTTCGACCTAATACCATAAAAACCCTAGAGGAAAACCTAGGTAGTACCATTCAGGACATAGGCATTGGCAAAGACATCATGTCTAAAACACCAAAAGCAACGGCAGCAAAAGCCAAATTTGACAAATGGGGTCTAATTAAACTAAAAAGCTTCTGCATAGCAAAAGAATCTACCATCAGAGTGAACAGGCTACCTACAGAATGGGAGAAAATTTTTTGCAATCTACTCATCAGACAAAGGGCTAATATCCAGAACCTACAAAGAACTCAAACAAATTTACAAGAAAAAAAACAAACATTCCCATCAAAAAGTGGGCAAAGGATATGAACAGACATTTCTCAAAAGAAGACATTCATATAGCCAACAGACATATGAAAAATGCTCATCATCACTGGCCATCAGAGAAATGCAAATGAAAACCACAATGAGATACCATCTCACACCTGTTAGAATGGCAATCATTAAAAAGTCAGGAAACAACAGGTGCTGGAGAGGATGTGGAGAAATAGGAACACTTTTACACTGTTGGTGGGATTGTAAACTAGTTCAACCATTATGGAAAACAGTATGGCGATTCCTCAAGGATCTAGAACTAGATGTACTGTATGACCCAGCCATCCTATTACTGAGTATATACCCAAAGGATTCTAAATCATGCTGCTATAAAGACACATGCACACGTATGTTTATTGTGGCAGTATTCACAATAGCAAAGACTTGGAATCAACCCAAATGTCCATCAGTGACAGACTGGATTAAGAAAATGTGGCACATATCCACCATGGAATACTATGCAGCCACAAAGAAGGATGAGTTTGTGTCCTTTGTAGGGACATGGATGCAGCTGGAAGCCATCATTCTTTGCAAACTATTACAAGAACAGAAAACCAAACACCGCATGTTCTCACTCATAGGTGGGAACTGAACAATGAGATCACTTGGACTCGGGAAGGGGGACATCACACACCGGGGCCTATCATGGGGAGGGGGGAGGGGGGAGGGATTGCATTGGGAGTTATACCTGATGTAAATGACGAGTTGTTGGGTGCTGACCAGTTGATGGGTGCAGCACAGCAACATGGCAGAGATATACATATGTAACAAACCTGCACGTTATGCACATGTACCCTAGAACTTAAAGTATAATAATAATAATAATAATAAAAATCATAGAGTTAAACCTTTCTTTTCATTCAACAGTTTTTGCACACTGTTTTTGTAGAATCTGCAAAGGGATATTTGGAAATACATTGAGGCCTATGGTGAAAAAACAAACTTCTTCAGTTAAAAAGTACATAGAAGCATTATGAGAAACTTGTTTCTGATGTGTGCATTCATCTCACAGTGTTAAACCTTTCTTTCCATTCAGCAGTTAGGAAACTCTGTTTTGGTCCATTCTGAGAATGGACATTTGGGAGCTCATTGAGGCCAAACGAGAAAAAGCAAATATCAAAGGATAAACACGAGAAGGAAGCAAACTGAGAATTTGCTTTGTGATGTGTACATTTTCTCACAGAGTTAAACCTTTTTTTTCTTTTTAGCTGATTGGAAGCCTTTTTTTTATCCATTCTGTGAATGGACATTTGTGAGCTCGTAAGAACAAAGGAGAAAAAGGGAATATCCCACCAGAAAAACTAGAAGGAATGTATCTAAGACACCATTTTGTGATGAGTGCATTTGGCTCACAGAGTTAACCTTTCTTTTCATTTAGCAGTTTTTAAACACTGTTTTTGTAGATCCTGCAAAGGTATATTTGGAAGCACATTGAGGCCTATGGTGAAAAAGCAAACTTCTTCAGATAACAACTAGACAGAAGCATTCTGAAAAACTACTTTGTGATGTGTGCATTCATCTCCAAGTGTTAAACACTTCTTTCTATTCAGCAGTTAGGAAACATAATTTTGGTCCTTTCTGTGAATGGACTTTTGGGAGCTCGTTGAGTCCATTGGAGAACAAGGTGTAGAAGGAAACATCTTCAGATAAAAACAAAGGAGAAGATTTGTGAGAAACTACTTTGGGATGTGTCCATTCATCTCCTAGAGTTAAACCTTCCTTTGGATTCAGCAGTTTAGAAACAGTGATTTTGTAGAAACCATGAAAGGATATTTTGGAACACATTCAGGTCTATGGTGACAAAGAAAATATCTTCAGATAGAAACTAGAAAGAAACTTTCTGAGAAACTGCTTTGTGATGTGTGCTTTCAACCCACAGAGCCACAAATTTCTTTGTATTCAGCAGTTTGGAAACACTGTGTTTGTTCATTCTGCCAATGGACATTTGGGAACTCATTGAGACCACTGGAGAAAAAGCAAATATCCCAGGAGAAAAACTGGAAGAATGCTATCAGATAAACTGTTTCGTGATGTGTGCATTCATATCACTGATTTACACCTTTCTTTTCATTCAGTAGTTTGGAAGCACTGTTTTTGTAGAATTTGTGAAGGGATATTTTGGAGCACCTTGAGCCCTATGGTGAAAAAGGAAACATCTTCAGGTAAAAACTAGAAAGAGACTTTCTGAGAAACTGCTTTGTGATGTGTGTATTCATCTCACATATGTAAACGTTTCTTTCAATACAGCAGTTTGGAAATACTGTTTTTGTCCATTATGTCAATGGACATTTGAGAGCTCTTTGAGGCCAAAACCGAAAAAGTCAATATCCCAGGATAAAATCTAGAAGGAAGCTATGTGAGAAGCTGCTTTGGGATGTGTGAATTCATCTCACAGAGTTCAACGTTTCTTTTCAGTCAGCACTTTGGAAACACTGTTTGTGTAAAATCTGCACAAGGATATTTGGAATCACATTTTGGCCTTTGGTTGAAAAAGGAAATATCTTTAAATAAAAAGAAGAAAGAAGCTTTTTGAGAAACTGGTTTGTGATGTGTTCATTCATCTCATAAAGTTATCACTTTCTTTCAATTCAGCTGTTTTTGTCCATTCTGCGAGTTAACATTTGGGAGCTCAATGAGGCCACTGGAGAAAAAGTGAATATCCCCGGGTAAAAACTAGAAGGAAGATACCTGAGAAACTGATTTGTGATGTGTACATTCATATCACAGATTTACAACTTTCTTTTCATTCAGCAGTTTGGAAGCACTGTTTTTGTAGAATCTGTGAAGGGATATTTGGGAGTATATTGAGGCCTATGGTGAAAAAGGAATTACTTCAGATAAAAATAAGAAAGAAGACTTTTGAAAAGCTGCTTTGTGATGTGTGCATTTGTCTCACTGAATTAAATGCTTGTTTCTATTCAGCAGGTTGGAAACCCTGTTTTTGTCTATTCTGCAAATGGACATTTTGGAACTCGTTAGGACAAAGGTGAAAAAGGGAACATCCCACGAAAAATCTAGAAGGAAACTCTCTAACACATCATTTCATGATGTGTACATTCCACTAGCAGAGTTAAAACTTTCTTTTCATTCAGGAACTTCTAAACACTGTTTTGGTAGAATCTGCAAAGAGATATTTGGAAGTGCCTTGAGACCTGTGGTGAAAAAACAAACTTCAACAGATAAAAACTAGAGAGAAGCATTCCAAGAAACTTCTTTGTGAAGTGTGCATTCCTCTCTCAGTGTTAAAACTTTCTTTCTATTCAGCAGTTAGGAAACCCTGTTTTGATCCATTCTGCGAATGGACATTTGGGAGCTCATTGAAGCCAATGGCGAAAAAGCAAATATCTCAGGATAAACACTAAAAGCAAGCCATCTAAGAAATTGTTTTGTGATGTATGCATTCATCTCACAGAGTTAAACCTTTATTTTCATTCAACAGGTTTTTCAACTTTTTTTGTAGAATCTGGGAAGGGATATTGGGAGCTCATTGAGGTCTATGTTGAAAAAGGAAACATCTTCAGATAAAAACAAGAAAGAAAATTTCTGAGAAATTGCTCTGGGAGGTGTGCTTTCATCTTCTAGAATTAATCCTTTCTTTGATTCAGCAGTTTAGAAACACTGTTTTAGTAGAAACTATGAAGAGATATTTGGAGTGCATTGGGGCCTGTGGTGATAAAGAAAACATCTTCAGATAGAAACTAGAAAGAAGCATTCTGAGAAACTGCTTTGTGGTGTGTGTACTCATCTCACAGAGTTAAACCTTTCTTTCAACTCACCAGTTTGGAAACACTGTTTTTTTCCATTCTGCCAATGGACATTTGGGAGTTCTTTGAGGAAAAGAGAAAAAGTGAATATCCCAGTATAAAATCTAGAAGGAAGCTATGTGAGAAACTGCTTTGTGATGTGTGAATTCACCACACAGAGTTAAACCTTTCTTTTCATACAGCAGTTTGGAAACACTGTTTGTAGAATCTGCACAGGGATAGTTGGGATCACATTGTGTCCTTGGTGAAAAAGGAAATATCTTCAGATAAAAAGAGGAAAGAAGGAGCTTTCTGAGAAACTGCTTCGTAATGTGTGCATTCATCTCACAGAGTTATAACTTTCTTTACATTCAGCAGTTTGGAAACACCATTTTGTCCATTCTCCAAATGGACATTTGGTAGTTTTGTGAGGCCATGGGAGAAAAAGCAGATATCCCAGGGTGAAAACTAGAAGGAGAGTATCTCAGAAACTGCTTTGTGATGTGTGCATTCATCTGCAGAGTTACACCTTTCTTTTCACTCAGCAGTTTGGAAACACTGCTTTTGTAGAATCTGCAAAGGAATATTTGGGAGTTCATTGAGGCCTATAGTGAAAAAGGAAATACCTTCAGATAAAAATTAGAAAGAATCTTCCAAAAAACTGCCTTGGTATGTGTGTATTCATCTCACAGAGCTAAACTTTTCTTTCCATTCAGCAGATTGGAAACCCCGTTTTTGTCCATTCTGTGAATGGACATTCAGGAGCTCATACGGACAAAGGTGAAAAAGGAAATATCTCACGATGAAAACTAGAAGAAAGCTATCTAAGACAGCGTTTTGTGATGAGTGCATTAGACTCACAGAGTAAAATATTTATTTTCCTTCAGCAGGTTTTAAACACTGTTTTTTTAGGATCTGAAAAGGGATATTGGGATGCTCATTCAACCCTATGGTGAAAAAACAAACTTCTTCAGATAAAAACTCGATGGAAGCATTCTGAGAAACTTCTTTGTGATGTATGCATTCATCTCACAGTGTTAAACCTATCTTTTGATTCAGCAACTAGGAAACACTGTTTTAGTCTATTCTGCAAATGGACATTTAGGAGTTCATTGAAGCCAATGGCAAAAAAGTGAATATCCCAAGATAAACACTAGAAGGAAGCCATCTGTTAAATCTCTTTGTGATGTGTACATTCATCTCACAGAGATAAAATTTTATTTTCATTCATCAGATTGGAAACACAGTGTTTGTAGAATCTGTGAAGGGATATTTGGGAGCGCACAGAGGCCTACTATGATAAAGAAAATATCTTCAGATAGAAAATGGAAAGAAATTTTTTGAGAAACTCCTCTGTGATGTGTGTACTCATCTCACAGAGTTAAGCCTTTCTTTCAATTCAGCCATTTGGAAACACTGTTTTTGTCCATTCTGCCAATGGACATTTGGGAGCTCTTTGAAGCCAAAAGCAGAAAACCGAATATACCAGGATAAAATCCAGAAGGAAACTGTGTGAGAAACTGCTTTGAGATGTGTGAATACATCTCACAGAGTTAAACCTTTCTTTTCATTTAGCAGTTTGGAATCACTGTTTTTGTGAATCTGCGCAGGGGTATTTTTGCTGTTGTGGTTGTTGGTGCTGTTTTGTTTGCTGATTTGTTTTCTTTTTTTTTTTTTTTTTTGATATGGAGTCTCACTCTGTCACCCATGTTGGAGTGTAGTGGCATGATCTTGGCTCACTGCAACCTCTAACCCCTGGGTCCCTGCCATTCTCGTGCTTCACCCTCCTGAGTAGCTGGGACTACAGGCACCCACCACTACACCTGGGTAATTTTTTGTATTTTTAGTAGAGATGGGGTTTCACCGTGTTAGTGAGGATGGTCCAGATCTCCTGACCTCGTGATCCATGATCTTGGCCTCCGAAAATGCTGGGATTACAAGTGAGAGCCAATACGCCTGGCCCACAGGAGTGTTTTAGATCACATTGTGGCCCATGGCCAGAAAGGAAATATCTTCACATAAAAAGAAGAAAGAATCTTTCTGAGAAAGTGCTTTGTGATATTTGCATTCATCTCACAGTTATAACTTTTTTTTGTATTCAACAGTTTGGAAACACTCTATTTGTCCATTCTTCAAGCTAACATTTGGGAGCTCATTGAGGCCATTGGACAAAAAACGAATATCCCAGGTAAAAACTAGAAGGAAATTACCTGAGAAACTTCTTTGTGATGTGTGCATTCGTCTCACCGAGTTACACCTTTCTTTTCATTCAGGAGTTTGGAAGCACTGCTTTTATAGAATCTGCAAAGGGATATTTGGGAACGCATTGCAACCTATTCTGAGAAAGGAAATATTTTCAGATAAAAACTAGAAAAAAGCTTTCTGAAAAATACTTTGTGATATGGACATTCATCTCACATAATTAAAAATTTCTTTATATTCAGTAGATTGGAAAACCTGTTTTTGTCCATTTCTGAGAATGGACATTTCAGAGCTTGTTAGGACAAAGGTGAAAAAGGGAATATCCTATGATAAAAACTAGAAAGAAGGTATCTAAGACATCGTTTTGTGATGTGTACATTCATCTCACAGTGTTAAAACTTTCTTTTAATTCCGCAGTTAGGAAACACTATTTCGGTCCAATCTGTGAATAGACATTTGGGAGCTCACTGGGGCCAATGGCAAATAAGTGAGTATCCCAGAATAAACACCACAAGGAAGTCATTTGAGAAATCGCTTTGTGATGTGTGCGTTCATCTCACAGAGTTAAACCTTTCTTTTCATTCAACAGGTTGGAAACACTGTGTTTGTAGAAACTGTAGAGGGATAGTTGGGAGTGCATTGAGGTCTATGATGAAATAGGAAACCTCTTTAGGTAAAAACAAGAAAGAAGCTTTCTGAGAAACTACTTTCAGATGTGTACATTCATCTAGAGTTAAACCTTTCTTTGGATCCAGAAGTTTAGAAACACTGCTTTTGTAGTGTTTTGTATCCCTGCAAAGGGATATTTGGGAGTGCATTGAGGCCTATCATGATAAAGAAAACATCCTCAGATAGGAATTAGAAAGAAGCGTTGTGAGAAACTGCTTTGTGATGTGTGTATTCATCTCACAGAGTTAAACCTTTCCTTCAATTCAGCAGTTTGGAAACACTGTTTTTATCCATTCTGCCTATGGACATTTTGGAACTCTTTGAGGTCAAAAGTGAGAAAGCAAATATTCCAGGATAAAATCTACAAGGAAGCATTGTGAGAAACCACTTTGAGGTGTTTCAACTCAGCTCACAGTGTTAAAGCTCTCTTTTCATTCAACAGTTTGGAAACACTGTTTTTGTAGAGCCTGCAAGGGGATATTTGGGATCACATTGTGGTCTGTGTTGAAAAAGGAAACAACTTCAGATAAAAAGAAGAAAGAAGCTTTCTGAGAAAGTCCTTTGTGATATGCACATACATCTTGCCGAGTTACACCACTCTTTTCATTCAGCTATTTGGAAGCAGTTTTTGTAGAATCTGTGAAGGTATATTTGGGAGCGCATTGAGGCCTATTGTGGAAAAGGAAGTATCTTAAGATGGAAACTAGAAAGAAGCTTTCTTAAAAACTGATTTGTGATGTTATCATTCATCTCACAGAATTAGACCTTTCTTTCTATTCAGCAGATTGAAAACCCTGTTTTTATCATTCTGCGAAATGTCATTTGGGATCTCGTCAGGACAAAGACAAAAAAGGCAATAACCCAAGATAAAAACTAGAAGGAAGGTATGTAACACCCCATTTTCTCATGTCTGCATTCAACCCACAAAGTTAAACCTATCTTTAAACACAGCAGACTTTAAACTTTGTTTTTGTACGATCTGCAAAGGGATATTTGGAAGCGCATTGATGTCTATGTTGAAAAAGCAAACTTCTTCAGATAAAAACTAGACAGAAGCATTCTGAGAAACTTCTTTGTAATGTGTGCATTCGTCTCATAGTGCTAAACCTTTCTTTCCATTCAGCAGTTAGGAAACACTGTTTTGGGTCATTCTGCAGATGGACATTTTGGAGCTCATTGAGGCCAGCGGCAAAAAAGGGAATATCCCAGGATAAACACTAGAAGGAAGACATCTGAGAAATCACTTTGTGATGTATATGTTCATCTTGCAGAGGTAAATCTTTATTTTCTTTAAACAGGTTGGAAACACTGTGTTTGTAGAATATATGAGCAGGAGTGCATTGAGGTCTATGATGAAAATGGAAATATCTTCAGATAATAATAAGAAAAAGATTTCTGAGAAACTGCTTTGTGATGTGTGCATTCACCTCCCAGAGTTATAATTTTCTGTCTGTTCAGCAGTTTGGAAACATCGTTTTTGTCAATTCTGCAAATGGACATTTGAGAGCTCATTGAGAACATTGGAGAAAGATCAAATATGCCAGTGTAAAACTAGAAGGAAGAAATCTGAGAAACTGCTTTGTGATGTGTGCCTTCATCTGTCAGAATCACACATTTCTTTTCATTCAGCAGTTTGAAAGCACTGTTTTTGTAGAATCTGTGAAGGGATATGTGGGAGTGCATTGAGGACTGTTGTGGAAAATGAAATATCTTAAGATTAAAACTAGAAAGAAACTTTCTGAAAAACTGATTCATGATGTGTGCATTCATCTCACAGAACTAAACCTTTCTTTCTATTCAGCAGATTGGAACCCCTGTTTTTGTCCATTCTGCGAATGGGCCTTTGGGAGCTCATTAGGACAAAGGCAAAAAGGGAATATCCCACGATAAAAAATAGAAGGAAGCTATCTAAGACATCGTTTTGTGATGTGTGCATTCAACTCACAGAGTTAAATTTTCTTTTCACTCAGCAATTTTTAAACACTGTTTTTATAGAATCTGCAAAGGGATATTTGGATCCCAATTGAGGCCTATGGTGAAAAAGCAAATTTCATCAGATAAAAACTAGACAGAAACCTTCTGAGAAACCTCCTTGTGACTGTGCATTCATCTCACAGTGTTAAAACTTTCTTTTGATTCAGCAGTTAGGAAACACTGTTTTGGTCCTATCTGTGAATGGACATTTGGGAGTTCATTGAGGCCAATGGCAAAAAAGGGAATAGCCCGGGATAAACACTAGAAGGAAGCCATCTGAGAAATCACTTTGTGATGTGTGCATTTATCTCGCAGAGTTAATCCTTTATTTTCATTCAGCAGGTTAGAATCTCCGTGTTTGTAGGATCTGCAGGGGGATATTTAGGAGCATGTGGAGTTCTATGGTGAAAAAGGAAATATCTTCAGATTGAATTAAGAAAGAAGCTTTCTGAGAAACTGCTTTGTGATACAGTATTCATCTCACAAACTTAATCCTTTCTTTCAATTCAGCAGTTTGGGAACACTGTTTTTCTCCATTCTGCAAATGGACATTTGGGAGGTCTTTGAGGCCAAAAGTGAAAAAGCGAATATCCCAGGATAAAGTCTGGAAGGAAGCTGTGTGAGAAACTGCTTTTCATGTGTCAATTCATCTCACAGAGTTAAACTTTTCTTTTCATTCTGCAGTTTGGGAAAACTATTTTTGTAGTATATGCACAGGGTTATTTGGGATCGCACTGTGGCCTGTGGTGAAAAAAAAAAACCCAAAAAAAACCATCTTCAGATAAAAACAAGAAAGAAGCTTTCTAGGAAACTGATTTGTGATGTGTGCATTCATCTCACAGAATTAAAACTTTCTTTGTATTCAGCAGTTTGGAAACACGGTTTTGTCCATTCTGCAAGTTAACATTTTGAAACATATTAAGGCCATTGGAGAAAAAGCGAAAATCCCAGGATAAATACAAGAAGGAAACCATCTGAGAACCCGTTTTGTGATGTGTGCATTTTTCTCGCAGAGTTAAACCTTTATTTTCATTCAACAGCTTGGAAATACTGTGTTTGTAGAATCTGTGAAGGGATATTTGGGAGCACTTTGAAGTCTATGGTGAAAAGGAAACATCTTCAGATAAAAACAAGAAAAAAGCTTTCTGAGAAACTGCTTTGGATTGTGTGCATTTATCTCCTAGAATTAAACCTTTGTTTGGATTCAGCAGCTTAGAAACACTGTTTTTGTAGAAACTACAAAGGGATATTTGGGAGTGCATTGAGGCCTATGGTGAAAAAACAAACTTCTTCACATAAAAACTTGACAGAAGTATTCTGAGAAACTTCTTTCTGATATCTGCATTCATCTCACACTGTTAAATCTTTCCTGAGATTTTGCAGTTAGGAAAACAAAGGTTTCCAATCTGCTGAATAGAATGAACTGTTTTAGTCTGTGAGATGAACGCACACATCACAAAGCACTTTTTCAGAAAACTTCTTTCTAGTTTTTATCTGAAGATACTGCCTTTTCCACCATATGCTTTAATACACTCCCAAATATCCCTTCACAGAATCTACAAAAACAGTGCTTCCAAACTGCTGAATGAAAAGAAAGGTGTAACTAGGCGACAAGAATGCACACATAACAAGGTAGTTTCTCAGAGAGCTTCCTTCTAGTTTTTACCCTGGGATATTTGCATTTTCTCCAATGGCCTCAATGAGCTCCCAACATCCATTCACAAGATGGACAAAAACGGTGTTTCCAAACTGATGAACACAAACAAAGTTATAACTCTGTGAGATGAATGCACACATCACAAAGCAGTTTCTCAGAAAGTTTCTTTCTTCTTATTATCTGAAGATGTTTCTTTTTTTCCCAGAGGCCACAGTAAGTTCCCAAATATCCCTATGCAGATTCTTCAAAAACAGTATTTCCAAACTGTTGAATGAAAAGAAAAGTTTAACTCTGTGAGATGAACTCACTAGTTATAAAGCGATTTCTCACATAGCTTCCTTCTAGATTTTATCCTGGGATATTCTCTTTTTTGCTTTTGGCCTCAAACAGCTCCCAAATGTCCGTTGGCAGAATGGACAAAAACAGTGTTCCTAAACTGCTGAATCCAAAGAAAGGTTTAACTCTAGGAAATGAATGCACACATCCCAAAGCAGTTTCTCAGAAAACATCTTTCTTGTTTTTATCTGAAGATGTTTCCTTTTGCACTATAGGCTTCAATGTGCTCTAAAATATCCCTTCAAAGATTCTACAAACAAAGTGTTTCTGACCTGTTGAATGAAAATAAGGGTTTAAGTCTGTGAGATGAATGCACACATCACAAAGTGATTTCTCAGATGGCTACCTTCTAGTGTTTATCCTGGGATATTCACTTTTTCACCATTGGCCTCAGTGGGCTCCCAAATGTCCTCTCACAGAATGGAAAAAAACAGTTTCCAAACTGTTGAATACAAAGAAAGCTATAACTGTGAGATGAATGTGCACATCACAAAGCAGTTGCTCTGAAAGCTTCTTTATGGTTTCTATCTGAAGATGCTTTCTTTATCACCATTGGCCTCAATGCACTCCCAAATATCCCTTCACAGATTTTACAACCACAGGGTTTCCAAACTGTTGAATGAAAATAAAGGTTTAACTCTGTGAGATGAATGCACACATCCAAAAGCGATTTTCCAGATGGTTTCCTTCTAGTATTTATCCTGGGATATTCGGTTTTTCACCATTAGCCTCAATGAGTTCACAAATGTCCATTCGTGGACTGGTCCAAAACAGTGTTTGCTAACTGCTAAATGGAAAGAAAGGTTTAAAACTGTGAGACAAATGCACACATCACAAAGAAGTTTCTCAGAATGCTTCTGTCTAGTTTTTTTCTATAGAAGTTTCCTTTTTTGCTGTAGTTCTCAACAACCTTCCCAATATCCCTTTGCAGATTCTATAAAAACAGTGTTCAAAACCTGCTGAATGAAAAGAAAGTTTAACTCTTTGAGATGAATGCATACATCACAAAATGGTGTATTAGATAGCTTCCCTCGGGTTTTTATTGTGGCATATTCCTTTTTTTGCCTTTGTCCTAATGAGCTTCCAAACGTCCCTTTGCAGAATGGACAAAAACATGGTTTCCAATCTGCTGCATAGAAAGAAAGATTTAATTCTGTGAGCTGAATGCACTCGTCACAAAGCAGTTTTTCAAAAAGCTTCTTTCCACTTTTTATCTGAAGATATTTCCTTTTTCACCATAGAACTCAGTGCACTCCAAAATATCCCTTCACGGATTCTACAAGAACAGTGATTCCAAACTTCTGAATGAAGAGAAAGGTGTAACTCAGTGGTACAAATGCACACATCACAAAGCAGTTTCTCAGAAAGCTTCCTTCTAGTTTTTACCCTGGGATATCAGCTCTTTCTCCAGTTGCCTCAATGAGCTCCCAAATGTCCATTTAATGTATGGAAAAAATGGTGTTTCCAAACTGTGAGATACAAATATAGTTATAACTCTGTGAGTTAGGAAACACTGTTTTGGTCCATTCTGTTAGTGGACATTTGGGAGCTCATTGAAGCCATTGTAGAAAGAGGGAATATCCCAGGATAAACACTAGAAGAAAGCCATCTGAGAAATCACTTTGTGAAGTCTGTGTTCATCCTGAAGAGTTAAACCTTTATTTTTATTCAACAGGTCGGAAACACTGTGTTTGTAGAATCTGTGAAGGGATATTTGGGAGTGCATTGCAGTCTATGGTGAAAAATGAAACATCTTCAGATAGAAAGTATAAAGAAGCTTTCTGAGAAACTGTTTTGTGATTTATGTATTCATCTCACAGAGTTAAACCTTTCTTTCAGTTCAGCAGTTTGTAAACTCTGTTTTTGTCTATTGTGCCAATGGACATTTGGGAACTCTTCGAGGTGAAAGTGAAAAAGTGAGTATCCCAGGATAAAATCTAGAAGGAAACTGTGTGAGAAACTCTTTTTTGATTTGTGAATTCACCTCACAGAGATAAACATTTCATTTCAGTCAGCAGTTTGGAAACACTGTTTTTGTAGAATCTGCACAGGGATATTTGGTATTGCATTGTGGCCTGTGGTGAAAAAGGAAACATCTTCAGATAAAAAGAAGAAGGAAGCTTTCTGAGAATATGCTTTGTGATGTGTGCATTCATCTAAGAGAGTTATAACTTTCTTTGTATTCAGCAGTTGTAGAAACCCTTTTTGTCCATTCTTAGAAAGTATATTTGGGAACTCATTGAAGCTATTGTAGAAAAAGCAAATATCCCAGGGGAACAACTAGAAGGAAGCTATCTGAGAAATTGCCTTGTGATGTGTGTATTCATCTTGCCGAGTTACACCTTTCTTTTCATTCAACAGTTTGGCAGCTCCGTTGTTGTAGAACCTGTGAAGTGATATTTGGGAGCGCGTTGAGTCCTATGGTGAAAAAAGGATACATCTTCAGAAAAAACTAGAAAGAAACTTTCCGAAAAACTGCTTTGTGATGTGTACATTCATCTGACAAAATGAAACCTTTATTTCTATTTATCAGATTGGGAACTCTTTTTTTTTGTCCATTCTGCCAATGGACATTTGGGAGCTTGTTAGGACAAAGGTGAAAAAGGGAATATCCCATGATAAAAACCTAGAAGGAAGCTATCTAAGACACCGTTTTGTGATGTGCGCATTCAACTCACAGAGTTAAAACTTTATTTTCATTTAGCAGTTCTTAAACACTAAACACTGTTTTTGTAGAGTCTGCAGTGGGATATTTGAAATATGATTGAGGTCTATGGTGAAAAACCAAACTTATTCAGATATAAACTAGACAGAAACATTCTAAGAAACTTCTTTGTTATGTGATCATTCGTCTCAGAGTGTTAAACCTTTCTTTCACTTCAGCAGTTAGGAAACACTGTTTTGATACATTCTGCAAATTGACTTTGGGAGCTCAATGAGGCCAATGGCGAAAAAGTTAATATCCGAGGAGAAACACTAGAAGAAAGCCATCTGAGAAATCACTTTGTGATATGTGCATTCATCTTGCAGAGTTAAACCATTATTTTCATTCAACAGTTTGGAAACACTGTGTTTGTAGAATCTGTGGAGGGATATTTGGGAGCGCATTGAGGTCTATGGTGAAAAAGGAAGCATGTTCAGATAAAAACAAGAAAGAAGTTTTCTCAGAAACTGCTTTGGGATATGTGCATTCATCTCCTAGAGTTAAATCTTTCTTAGGATTCAGGAGTTTAGAAACACTGTGTTTGTAGAGGGATATTGAAGAGCACATTGAGGTCTATGGTGAAAAAGGAAATATCTTCAGATAAAAATAAGAAAGAACTTTTCTAAGGAACTGCTTTGTGATGTGTCTATTCATCTCACAGAGTTAAAACTTTCTTTCATTCAGCAGTTTGGAAACACAGCTTTTGTCCATTCTACCAATGGACACTTGGGAGCTCCTTGAGGCCAAAAGTGAAAAAGCAAATATCCCAGAATAAAATCTAGATGGAAGCTATGTGAGAAACCACTTTGCAATGTGTGAATTCATCTCACATAGTTAAAAGCATTCTGAAAAACTTCTTTGTGATGTGTGCATTCATGTCACAGTGTTAAAACTTTCTTTCAATTCTGCAGTTAGGAAACTCTCTTTTGGTAAATTCTGTGAATGGACATTTGGGATCTCACTGAGGTCAATGGTGAAAAAATGAATATCCCAAGATAAAACCTAGAAGAAAGCCATCTGAGAAATTGTTTCTTGATGTTGTTTTCATCTCACTGAGTTAAACCTTTATTTTCATTCAACAGTTTGGAAACACTGTGTTTATTGAATCTTTGAAGTGGTATTAGGGAGTGCATTGAGGTTTGTGGTAAAAAGGGAAATGTCTTCAGATAAAAATAAGAAGGAAGTATTCTGAGAAACTGCTTTGTGATGTGTGCATTCATGTTCTGGATTTAAACCTTTCTTTGGATTCAGCTGTTTAGAAACACTGTTTTTGTAGAAACTACAGATATATATTTGGTAGCACATTGAGGCCTATGGTGATAAGGAAAACATCTTCAGGTAGAAACTAGAAAGATACTTTCTGGGAAACTGCTTTGTGATGTGTGTATTCATCTCACAGAGTTAAACCTTTCCTTCAGTCTGTAGTTTGGAAACACGGTTTTTGTTGAATCTGCCCAGATATACTTTGGATCGCATTGTGGCCTGTGGTGAAAAAGGAAACATTTTCAGATAATAAGAAGAAATAAGCTTTCTGAGAAACTGCTTTGTGATGTGTGCATTCATATCACTGAGTTACAACCTTCTTTTCCTTCAGCAGTTTGGAACCACTGTTTTTGTAGACTCTGCAAAGTGATATTTGGGAACACATTGAGGCCTATGATGAAAAAGGAAATATCTTCAGATAAAAACTAGAAAAAAGCTTTCTGGAAAACTGCTTTGTGATGTGAGCATTCATCTGACAGAGTTAAACCTTTCTTTCTATTCAGCAAATTTGAAAGCCTGTGTACATCCATTCTGTGAATGGACATTTGAGACCTCATTAGGACAAAGGCAAAAAAGGGAATATCCCAATTTAAAAACTATAAGGAAGCAACCTAAGACACTATTTTGTGATGTACACATTCAACTAACAGAGTTAAGCCTTTCTTTTCATTCAGCAGTTTTTAAACACTGTTTTTGTAAAATCTGCAAAGGAATATTTGGAAGCACATTGAGGCCTACATTGAAAAACCAAACTTCTTCAGAGAAAAACTAGATAGAAGCATTCTGAGAAACTTCTTTGTGATGTGTGCATTCATCTCACCGTGTTAAAGCTTACTTTCGATTCAGCAGTTAGGAAACTCTGTTTTGGTCAATTCTGCTAATGGGTATTTGGGGTCTCATGGAGGCCAATGGTGAAAAAGCAAATATCCCAGGGTAAACACTAGAAGAAGCCACGTGAGAAATCGCTTTCTGATGTGTGTGTTGCAGAGATAAAACTTTATTTTCATTCCACAGGTTGGAAACACGGTGTTTGTAGAATCTGTAAAGGGATATTTGGGAACACATTGAGGTCTATGTTGAAAAAGGAAACATTTCAGATAAAAACAAGAAAGGAGCTTTCTAGAAACTGCTTTGGGAAGTGTGCATACATCTCATAGGCTTAAATCTTAATTTGGATTCAGCAGTTTAAAAACACTGTTTTTGCAGAAAGTGCAAAGGGCTATTTGGGAGCACATTGAGTCCTTTGGTGATTAAAAAAAATCTTCATATACAAACTATAAAGAAACTTTCTGAGAAACTGCTTTGTGATGTGTGTGTTCATCTCATAGAATTAAACCTTTCTTTCAATTCTGCAGTTTGGAAACAGTGTTTTAGTACGTTGTGCCAATGGACATTTGTGAGCCCTTTGAGGCCAAAAGCTAAGAAGGGAATATCCCAAGATTAAATCTAGAAGGAAGCAGTGTGAGAAAAAGGTTTGTGATGTGTGAATTCATCTCACAGAGTTAAACCATTCTTTTCATTCAGCAGTTTGGAAACACTGTTTTTGTAGAATCTGCAATTTGGTATTTGGGATTGCATTGTGGCCCGTGACGAAACAGGGAACATCTTCAGATAAAAAGAATAAAGAAGCTTTCCAAGTGACTGGTTCATGATGTGTGCATTCACCTCTTTTCATTCAGCAGTTTGGAAGCACTGCTTTTGTAGAATCTGCACAGGGATATGTGGAATCACATTGTGGCCTGTGGTGAAAAAGGGAACCTCCTGAGATAAAAAGAAGAAATAAGCTTTTTGAGAAACTGCTTTGTGATATGTGCATTCATCCCACAGAATTTTAACTTTATTTCCATTCAGGAGTTTGGAAACCCTGTTTTTGTCCATTCTGCAAATGGACATTTGAAAGCGCAATAGTACAATGGCAAGAAAGGGAATATCCCTGGGTAAAAACTAGAAGGAAGCTATCTAAGACACCATTTTGGAGTGTGTGCTTTCAACTTGCAGAGTTAAAGTCGTCTCTTCATTCAGCAGTTTTTATACACTTTGTTTGCAGAATCTGCAAAGGGATGTTTGGAAGTGCATTGAGGTCTATGGTGTAAAAGTAAACATCTTCAGATAAAAACTAGACATGAGCACTGTGAGAAACTGCTTTGTGATGTGTTGATCTCACAGAACTAAGCCTTTGTTTCAGTTCTTCAGATTGGAAACCCTGTTTTTGTTCATTCTGTGAATGGACATTGTGGAGCTTATTAGGACAAAGGCAAAAAATGGACAATCCCAAGATAAAAACCAGAAGGAAGCTATCTAAGAAACGGTTTTGTGATGTGTGCATTCAACTCACAGAGTTAAACATTTCTTTTCATTCAGCAGTTTTTAAACACTGTGTTTATACAATCTGCAAAATGATATTTGGAAGCCCAATGAGGCCTATGGTGAAAAATTGCTTTCTGATGTGTGTATTCATCTCACAAAGCTAAACTTTTCTTTCAATTCAGCAGTTTGGAAACACTGCTTTTGTCCATCCTGCCAGTGGACATTTGGGAGACCTTTGAGGCCAAAAGAGAAAAAGTGACTATCTCAGGATAAAATCCAGAAGGAAGTGATGTGAGAAACTGCTTTGGGATGTGTGAATTCATCTCACAGAGTTAAAACTTTCTTTTCAGTCAGCAGTTTGGAATCACTGTTTGTAGAATCTGCACAGGGATATTTGGAATTACATTGTGTCCTGTGGTGAAAAAGGAAACCTCTTGAGATAAAAAGAAGAAATAAACTTTTTGAGAAGCTGCTCTGTGATGTGTGCATTCATCCCACAGAGTTATAACTTTCTTTCTACTCAGGAGTTTGGAAACCCTGTTTTTGTCCATTTTGCAAATGGACATTAGGGAACTCAATAGTACAATGGTGAAAAAGGGAATATCCAACGATAAAAACTAGAAGGAAACTATCTAAGACACTGTTTTGGGATGTATGCTTTCATCTCGCAGAGTTAAAGCTTTCCTTTCATTCAACAGTTTTTATACACTTTGTAGAATCTGCAAAGGGATATTTAAAAGTGCATTGAGGTCTATGGTGTAAAAGCAAACTTCTTCAGATAAAAACTAGACAGAAGCACTGTGAGAAACTGCTTTGTGATGTGTATTCATCTTACAGAACTAAACCTTTATTTCTGTTCTGCAGATTGGAAACTCTGTTTTTGTTCATTCTACAAATGGACATTTTGGAGTTCATTAAGACAAAGGCAAAAAAGGGACAATCCCAAGATAAAAACTAGAAGGAAGCTATCTAAGAAACCATTTTGTGATGTGTGCATTCAACTTGCAGAGTTAAACATTTCTTTTCATTCAGCAGGTTTTGAACACTGTTTATACAATCTGCAAAACGATATTTGAAAGCCCAGTGAGGCCTATGGTAAAAAATCAAACCTCTTCAGATAAAAACTAGACAGAAGCATTCCGAGAAGCTACTCTGTGATGTGTGCATTCATCATCCAGCATTAAAACTTTCTTTTCTTTCAGCAGATTGGAAAAACTCTTTCTAGAATCTTCACAGGGATATTTGGGAGTGCATTGAGGTCTTTCATGAAAAAGGAAATATCTTCAGATAAAAACAAGAAATAAGCTTTCTGAGAAACTGCTTTGGATGTGTGCATTCATCTCCTAGAGTTACACCTTTCTTTGGATTCTGCAGTTTAGGAACACTGCTTTTGTAGGAAATGCAAGAGACATTTGGGAACACTTTGAGGCCTATGGTGATAAAGAAAACATCTTGAAGCTCTTTGAGACCAAGAGGGAAAAAGCGAATATCACAGATATAATCTACAAGGAAGCTATGTGAGAAACCACTTTGTGTTGTGTAAATTCACCTTGCAGACAAAACTTCTTTTCAGTCAGCAGTGTGGAAACACTGTTTTTGTAGAATCTGCCCAGATATATTTGGGATGGCATTGTGGCCTGTGGTGAAAAAGGAAACATCTTCAGATAAAAAGAAGAAAGAAGCTTTCTGAGAAACTGCTTTGTTATGTGTTCATTCATCTCAGAGAATTTGAACTTTTTTCTATTCAGCAGTTTGGAAACACCATTTTTGTCCATTCTGTGAATAAATATTTGGGAGCTTAATGAGGCCATTGGGGAAAAAGTGAACATCACAGGGTAAAAACTAGAAGGGAGTTCTCTGAGAAACTGCTTTGTGTGTGTGCCTTCATCTCACAGAGTTACAACTATCTTTGCATGCAGCAGTTTGGAAGCACTGTATTTATAGAACCTGCTAAGAGATATTTGGGAGCACATTGAGGTCTATGGTGTAAAAGGAAATATCTTCAGGTAAAAACTAGAAAGAAGCATTCTAAGAAAGTCCTTTGTGATGTGTGCATTTATCTCACAGTGTTAAACCTTTCTTTCTATTCAACAGTTAGGAAACCCTGTTTTTGTCCATTCTGTGAATGGACATTTGGGAACTCCTTAGGACAAAGGTGAAAAAAGGAATATCTCACAATAAAAATCAGAAAGAAGATATCTAAGATACCCTCTTGTGATGTGTGTGTTCAACTCCAGAGTTATACCTTTATTTTCATTCAACAGATGGGAAACACTGTTTGTAGAGACTGTGGAGGGATATTTGGGAGTGCATTGAGGTCTCTGGTGAAAAGAAAACATCTTCAGATAAAAACAAGAAAAAAATTTTCTGAGAAACGGCTTTGGGATGTGTGCATTCATCTACTAGAGTTAAACCTTTCTTTGGATTCAGCTGTTTAGAAACACTGTTTTGGTAGAAACTGCAAAGAGATATTTGGGAGCACATTGAGGACTACAGTGGTAAAGAAAATATCTTCAGATAGAAACTAGAAAGAAGGTTTCTGAAAAACTTCTTTGTGATGTGTGTATTCATCTCAGAGAGTTAAACCTTTCTTTCAGTTCAACAGTTTGGAAACGCTGCTTTTGTCCATTCTGCCAATGGACATTTGGGAGTTATTTGAGGCCAAAAGCGAAAAAGTGAATATCCCAGAATAAAATCTACAAGTAAGCTATCTGAGATACAATTTTGTGATGTATGAATTCATCTCACATAGTTAAACATCTGTTTTCATTCTACAGTTTGGAAATACTGTTTTTGTAGAATCTGCACAGGGATATTTGGGATTGCATTGTGGACTACAGTGAAAAAAGAAACATCTTTAGATAAAAAGAAGAAAGAAGCTTTCTGAGAAACTGTATTGTGATTTGTGCATTCATCTCAAAGAGTTAAACTTTTCTTTTGATTCAGCAGTTTGCAAAATCTCTTTTTGGCAATTCCATGAATGGACATTTCGGTGCTCTTTGAGGCCAATGGCAAAAAAGCAAATATCCCAAGATAAAAACTAGAAGGAAGTTATCTGACAAACTGACTTGTGTTTTGTACATTCAACTCACAGAGTTAAACATTTCTTTACATTCAGCACTTTGGAAAGAGTGTTTTCTTGTATTCTGCAAAGAGATATTTGGTAGCACGTTGAGGCATTCTGAAAATAGGGAAATATGTTCAGATAAAAACTAGAAAGAAGTTTTATGAGAAACTGCTTTGTGAAGTACCCATTCATCTTAAAGATTTAAACCTTTCATTGGATTCAGCAGTTTTGGAACACAGTTTTTCTCCATTCTATGAAAGGATACTGGAGTGCTCTTTGAGGGCAATGGTAGAAAAGCGAATATTAAATGATAAAAACTACAAGAAAGTTATCTGACAAACCGACTTGTGTTTTGTGCATTCATCTCACAGAGTTAAACATTTATTTTCATTCAACAGTTTGGAAACAATGTTTTCTTATATTCTCCAAAGAGATATTTTGTAGCGCTTTGAGGCCTACAGTGAAAAAGGAAATATCTTCAGATAAAAACTAGAAAGAATCTTTCTGAATAACTGCGTTGTGATGTGTGCATTCATCTCACAGAGTTAAACCTTTCTTTGGATTCATCAGTTTGGGAAAAGTGTTTTCATCCATTCTGCAAATGGACAATTGGGAGATCTTTGATGCCAATGGCAAAAAGCAATTATTCCAGGATGAAAACTAGAAAGAAGTTATCTGACAAACCGACCAGTAATGTGTGCATTCATCTCACAAAGTTAAAGCTGTCCTTTCATTCAGCTGTTTGGAAAAACTGTTTTCTTAGAATCTGTGAAGAGATATTCAGCAGTGCATTGAGGCCCACAGTAAAAAAGGAAATATATTCAGATAAATAGTAGAAACAATGTTTCTGAGTAACTGCTTTGTGATGTGTGCATTCGTCTCACAGAGTTAAACCTTTATTTGGATTTATCCATTTGGAAATACGATTTTTTTCCATTCTGCGAATGGACATTTTGGAGCTTATTGAAGTCAATGGCAAAAAACTGAATATCCAAGGATAAAAACATAGAAGGAAGATATCTGAGAAACTGCTTTGTGATGTGTCCATTCATGTTGCAGAGTTGAACCTTTCTTTTCATTCAGCAGTTTTGTAGCACTGGTTTCTTAGAAACTCCGAAGAGATATTTGGTAGCGCATTGAGGTCTATGATGAAAAAGGAAATATCTTCAGATAGAAACTAGAAAGAAGTTTCCAGGGAAATGGCTTTCAGATATGTTCATTCATCTCACAGAGTTAAATCTTTCTTTTCATTCAGCAGTTTGGAAACACTTTTTTTTGTATTATCTGTGAAGGTATATTTGGGAATGCATTGAGGCCAATGGTGATAAAGCAAATACCTTCAGATAAAAACTAGAAAGAAGCTTTTCTCAGACACTGTGATATGTGCAATCATCTCAAAGATTTAAAGCTTTCTTTGGATTCAGCAGTTTCAGAACACAGTTTTTGTCCATTCTGCAAATGGACTTTTGGGTGCTCTTTGTGGCCAATGGTGAAAAAGAGAATATCCCAGGATAAAAACTACCAGGAAGTTATTTGACAAACTGACTTTTGTTTTGTACATTCATCTCACAGAGTTAAACATTTTTTTCATTCAGTTGTTTAGAAGCAGTGTTTTCTTGTATTCTGTGAAGAGATATTTTTTATCGCTTTGAGAACCACAGTGAAAAAGGAAATATCTTCTGAGAAAAACTAGAAAGATGCTTTCTGAGAACCTGTCTTGTGATGTGTGCATTCATCTCACAGAGTTAAACCTTTCTTTGGATTTAGCATTGTGGAAACACTGTTTTTGCTTATTCTGTGTATAGACATTTTTTTACCTCATTGAGGTCAATGGCGAAGAAGTGAATATCCTGGGAAAAATACTGGAAAGAAGCTTTCTGAGAAGCTGCTTTGTGATGTGTGCATTCATCTCTCAAAGTTAAACCTTTCTTTGGATTCAGCAGTGTGGTAACACTGTTTTTGTTTATTAGGCAAATGGACATTTAGTAACTCATTGAGGTCAATTGAGAAAAATTAAGTATCCCAGGACAAAAACTAAAAAGAACACACCTGAGAAACTGCTTTGTGATGTGTGCATTCATCTCGCAGGCTTAAACCTTTCTTTTCATTCAGCAGTTTGGAAACACTGTTTTTGTAGTATCTGTGACTGTATATTTGGGAGTGCATTGAGGTCAATGGTGAAAAAGGAAATATCTTCAGATAAAAACTAGAAAGAATCTTTCCGAGAAACTGCTTTGTGATGTGTGCATTCATCTCACAGAGTTACACCTTTCTTTGGATTCAACAGTTTTGGAGCAATGTTTTCATCCATGGGCCTCAAAGCACTACCAAATTTCTCTTCACAGTATACAAGAAAACACTGTTTCCACAGTGCTGAATGAAAAGAAATGTTTAACTCTCTGAGATGAATGCACAAAACACAAGTCGGTTTGTCAGGTAACTTCCTTGTGGGTTTTATATTGGGATATTCACTTTTTCGCCATTGGCCTCAAAGAACACCAAAATGTCCACTCACAGAATGGACAAAAACAGTATTCTGAAATTCCTGAATCCAAAGAGAATTGTGTCTCTGTGAGATGAACGCACACATCACAAGGCAGTTTCTCAGAAAGATTGTTTCTAGTTTTCATCTGAAGGTGTTTCCTTTATCACCTTTGGCCTCAAATGTGCTACAAAATATACCTTCACAGATACTAAAAAAACAGTGTTTCCAAACTGTGGAATGAAAAGAAAGGTTTAACTCTGTGAGATGAATGCATACATCACAAAGCCATTTCCCACATACCTTCTTTCTAGTTATTATACTGGTTTATTCACTTTTTCTCCATTGACCATAAAGAGCTACCTAATGTCCATTCACAGAATAAACAAAAACAGTGTTACCATACTACTGAATGAATGCAAAGAAAGGTTTAACTCTGTGAGATGAAAGCACACATAGTAAAACAGTTTCTCAGAAAGTTTCTTTGTAGTTTTTCTCACAAGGTATTTTCTTTTTCACCATGGCCTCAAAGCGCTACCAAATATCTCTTCACAGAATACAAGAAAGCACTGTTTAAAGACTGCTGAATGAAAAGAAATCTTTAACTCTGTGAGATGAAAGCAGAAATCACAAGTTGGTTTATCAGGTAACTTCCTTTTATTTTTTGTCCTCGGATATTCTCTTTTCCGCCATTGGTCTCAAAGTTCTCCCAAATGTACATTCACAGAATGGACAAAAACAGTTTTCGCAAACTATTGAATCCAAAGAAAGCTATAACTGTATGAGATGAATGATAACATCTGAAAGTAGCTTCCCATGATGTTTCTTTCTAGTTTTTATCTGAAGAGATTTCCTTTTTCATCATAGGCCTCAGTGTGCTACCAAATATCTCTTCACAGATTCTAAGTAAACAGTGGTACCATGATGCTGCATGAAAAGAAAGATTTAACTCTGCAACATGAATAGACACATCACAAACCTGTTTCTGAGATATCTTCCTTCTAGTTTTTATCCTGGGATATTCAGTTTTTCACAATTGTCCTCAATGAGCTCCCAAATGTCTATTCACAGAATGCACAAAAACCATGTTTCCAAATTGCTGATTCCAAAGCAAGTTTTAAATTCTGTGAGACGAATGGACATATCACAAAAAAGTTTCTCAGAAAACTTCTCTCTAGTTTTTCTCATAACATATTTACTTTTTCACCATGGGCCTCAAAGCGCTACCAAGCATCTCTTCACAGAATACAAGAGAACACCATTTCCAAACTGAAGAATGAAAAGAAATCCTTAACTCCATGAGAGGAATGCACTAATCAAAACCCAGTTTGTCAGATAATTTCCTTGTAGTGATTGTCCTACGATATTCGCTATTTCACACTGGTCTCAAAGATCTCTGAAATGTCCATTCACAGAATGGCCAAAAGTGTGTTTCCTAACTGTTGAATCCAAAGAAAGGTTCAACTCTGTGAGATGAATGAACACAGCTGAAAGCAGTTTCCCAGGAAGCTTCCTTCTAGGTTTTATGTGAGGATATTTCCTTTTTCATCATAGGCCTCAATGTGCTACCAAATATCTCTTCACATATTCTAAGAAAACAGGGCTACCAAACTGCTGAATGAAAAGAAGGTTTACCTCTATAACATGATTGGACACATCACAAAGTGGTTTCTGAGATATCTTCCTTCTAATTTGTACCCTGGGATATTCAGTTTTTCGCCATTGGCCTGAATGAGTTCCTAAATTTCCATTCTCAGAATGGACAAAAACCGTGTTTCCAAACTGATGAATCAAAAGAAAGGTTTAACTCTTTGAGATGAATGGTCACATCACAAAGCTGTTTCTCAGAAAGCTTCTCTCTGGTTTTTCTCACAAGATATTTCCTTTTTCACTGTGGGCCTCAAAGTGCTACCAAATATCACTTTGCAGAAGAGAAGAAAACACTGTTTCCAAACTGCTGAATTAAAAGATATATTTAACTCTGTGAGATGAATGCACTAATCACAACTAGGTTTGTCAGATAAGTTCCTTTTAGTTTTTGTCCTGGGATATTCGCTTTTTGGCCTTTGACCTGAATGTGCTCCTAAATGTCCATTCACAGAATAGACAAAAACTGTGTTGCCAAACTGATGAATTCAAAGAAAGGTTTAACTCTGTGAGATGAATGAAAACATCACAAAGCAGTTACTCAAAAACATTGTTTCTACTATTTTTCTGAAGATATTTCCTTTTTCACTGTCTGACTCAATGTGCTACCGAATATCTCTTCACAGATTCTGAGAAAACAGTATTTCCAAACTGCTGAATGAAAAGACTGGTTTAACTCTGTGAGATGAATGCACACATCACAAAGTGGTTTCTCAGACATCTTCTTTCTAGTTTATATCCTGGTATATTCACTTTTTTGCCATTGAACTCAAAGAGCTACCAAATGTCCATTCACAGAATAAACAAAAACAGTGTTATCACACTGCTGAAAACAAATAAAGGTTTAACTCTCTGAGATGAATGCACACATCACCAACAGGTTCTCAGAAAGCTTCTGTCTACTTTTTCTCACAAGATATTTCCTTTTTAACCATGGGCCTGAAAGCGCTATCAAATATCTCTTCACAGAATACAAGAAAACACTGTTTCCAAATTTCTGAATGAAAAGAAACCCTTAACTCTTTGAGATGAATGCACTAATCACAACCAAGCTTGTCACATAGCTTCCTTGTAATTGTTTTCCTGGGATATTCACTATTTCACATTGGCCTCAAAGATCTCTAAAATGTCCATTCACAGAATGGACAAAACAGTGTTTCCAAACTGCTGACTCCAAAGAAAGCTTTAACTCTGTGAGATGAATGAACACATCTGAAAACCATTTCCCAGGAAGCTTCTTTCTAGTTTTCATGTGAAGATATTTCTTTTTTCATCATAGACCTCAATGTGCTACCAAATATCTCTTCATAGATTCTAAGAAAACAGTGCTACCACGCTGCTGATTGAAAAGAAAGGTTTAATTCTGTAACATGAATGGACACATCACAAAGGGGTTGCTCAGATATCTTCCTTCTAATTTTTTCCTGAGCTATTCAGTTTGTCACCATTGGCCTCAATGAGCTCCCAAATGTCCATTCACAGAATGAACAAAAACCGTGTTTGCAAGCTGATTAATCCAAAGAGAGTTATCTCTGCGAGATGAATGTACACATCACAAAGCAGTATTTCAGAAAGTTTTTCTCTAGTTTTTCTCAGAAGATATTTTCTTTTTCACCATGAGCTTCAAAGTGCTACTGAATATCTCTTTGCAGAATACAAGAAAACACTGTTTTGAAACTGCTGAATGAAAAGAAATCTTTAACTCTGTGAAAGTAACGCATAAATCACAGGTCGGTTTGTCACATAAATTCCTTCTAGTTTTTGTCCTGGGATATTCTTTTTTGCTATTGGCCTCAAAGAACACCCAAATGTCCATTTGCAGAATGGACAGAAACTGTGTTTCCAAACTGCTGCTGAATCTAAAGAAAGCTTTATCTCTGTGAGATGAATGAACACATCTGGAAGCAGTTTCCCAGGAACCTTCTTTCTAGTTTTTATCTGAAGATATTTCCTTTTTCATGGTAGGCCTCAATGTGCTACCCAATATCTCTTCACAGATACTAATAAAACAGTGCTACCAAACTGCTGAATGATAAGAAAGTTTTAACTCTGCAACATGAATGGACACATAACAAAACAATTTCTCAGGTATCTTCCTTTTAGTTTTTATCATGGGATATTCAGTTTTTCTCCATTGGTTTCAATGAGCTCCCAAATGTCTGTTCACAGAAAGGACAAAAACCGTGTTTCCAACCTGATGAATCCCAAGAAAGGTGTAACACTTTGAAATGAATTCACATATCACAAAGCAGTTACTAGGAAACATTTTTGCTAGTATTTATCTGAAGATATTTCCTTTATCATCATAGTCTTCAATGTGTTACTGAATATCTCTTTGCAGATCCTCAGAAAACAGTGTGTCCAAACTGCTGAATGAAAAGACAAGTTTATCTCTGTGAGATGAATGCACACATCACAGGCCAGTTTGTCAGATAACTTCCTTCTAGTTTTTATCATGGGATAATTGCTTTTTCACTGTTGACCTCAAAGATCTCCCAAATGTGTATCCGCAGAAGGGACAAAAACAGTGTTCCCAAACTGCTGAATGACAAGAAAGGTTTAACTCTATGAGGAGAGTGTGTACATCACAGGTAGGTTTGTCAAATAACTTCCTACTAGTTATGTCCTGGGATATTCGCTTTTTGGCCATTGGCCTCAATGAGCTCAGAAATGTCCTTCTGCAGAATGGACAAAAACATTGCTCAAAAACTGCTGAATCCGAAGAGAGATGTAACTCCTGAATGCACACATTATGAAGCAGTTTCTCAGAAAGATTTTTTCTAGTTTTCATCTGAAGATTTTTCCTTTTTCACTATCGAGCTCAAAGCACTGACAAATATACCTTCACAGATACTACAAAAACAGTGTTTCCAAACTGCCGAATGAAAAGAGAAGTTTAACTCTGGAAGATGAATGCACACATCACAAAGCGGTTTCTCAGATATCTTCTTTCTAGTTTTTATCCTAGGATATTAACTTTTTCACCACTGACCTCAAAGAGCTACCAAATTTCCATTTGCAGAATAAACAAAAACAGTGTTACCACACTGCTGAATCCAAAGAAAGGTTAAATTCTGTGAGATGAATGCACACATCACAAAGCACTTGCTCAGAAATCTTCTCTCTAGTTTGTTCTCACAAGGTATTTCCTTTTTCACCATGGGCCTGTAAACGCTACCTAATATCTATCTCTTCACAGAATACAAAAAAACCGTGTTTCCAAACCGCTGAATGAAAAGAAATGTTTAACCTTGTGAGACGAATGCACAAAACACAAGTCAGTTTGTCAGATAACTTCCTTTTAGTTTTTATCATGGGATATTTGCTTTTTTGCCCTACGTCTCAAAGATCTCCCAAATGTCCATTCACAGAATGGACAAAAAGAGTGTTCCCAAACTGCTGAATCCAAAGAAAGGTTTAACTCTTTCAGATGAATGCACACATCACAAAGCACTTGCTCAGAATGCTTCTTACTACTTTTTATCTGAAGACTTTTCCTTTTTCACCATAGGCCTCAAAGTGCTACAAATATCTCTTCGCAGAATACAAGAAAACACTGTTTCCAAACTGCCGAATGAAAAGAAATCTTTAACTCTGTGAGATGAATCTACAAATCATAAGTCGGTTTGTCAGATAACTTCCTTCTAGTTTTTATCCTGGGATATTTGCTTTCTTGCCATTGGCCTCAAAGAGCACACAAACGTCCATTCGCAGAATGGAAAACAACATTGTTACCAAACTGCTGAATCCAAAGAAATTTTTACCTCTGTAACGTGAATGGATACATCAGAAAGCAGTTCCTCAGAAAGCTTCTTTCTACTATTTATCCGAATATATTTCCTTTTTCACAGGAGGTCTCAATGTGCTACTGAATATATCTTCACAGATTGTAAGAAAACAGTGTTTCCAAACTGCTGAATGAAATAGAAGGTTTAACTCTGGGAGAGGAATGCATACATCACCAGTAGGTTTGTAAGATCAGTTCCTTCTAGTTTTTCTCCTGGTATATTCGCTTTCTAGCCATTGGCCTCAATGAGCTTCCTATTGTCTTTTTGCAGAATGGACAAAAACATGGTTCCCAAACTGCTGAATCCAAAGAGAGATGTGACTCTGTGAGATGAATGCACGCATTACAAAGCAGTTTATCAGAAATATTCTTTCTAGTTTTCATCTGAAGATATATCCTTTTTCACCATTGGTCTCAATGTGCTCCCAAATATACCTCACAGATACTACAAAAACAGTGTTTCCAAACTTCTGAATGAAAAGAAAGATTTAACTCTGTGAGATGAATGCACACATCACAAAGCGGTTCATCAGATATCTTCTTTCTAGTTTTGATCCTGAGATATTCACTTTTTCGCCACTGATCCCAAAGAGTTTCCAAATGTCCATTCACACAATAAGCAAAAACAGACTTACCACACTGCTGAATCCAAGGAAAGGGTTAACTCCGTGAGATGAACACACACATCACAAACCACTTTCTCAGAAAACTTCTTTCTAGTTTTCCTCACAAGATATTTCCTTTTTCACCATGGCATGTAAGTGGTACCAAATATCTCTTCACAGAATACAAGAAAACACTGTTTCCAAACTGCTGAATGAAAACATATGTTTATCTGTGAGATGAATGCACAAATCACAGGTCAGTTTGTCAGATAACTTCCTTGTAGTTTTCTTCCTGGGATATCCATTTTTTCACCATTGGCCTCAAGGAACACCAAAATGTCCATTTGCAGAATGGACAGAAACAGCTTTTCCAAACTACTGAATTCAAAGGAGGGTTTAACTCTGTGAGATGAATGCAAACATCACAAAGCAGTTTCTCAGAAAGCTTCTTTCTAGCTTTTATCTGAAGATATTTCCTTTTTCACCATTGGCCTCAATGCTCTCCCAAATATACCTTCACAGATACCACAAAAACAGTGTTTCAAAACTGCTGAATGAAACGAAAGGTTTAACTCTACAACATGAATGGACACATCACAAAATGATTTCTAAAATGTCTTCCTTTTAGTTTTTATCCTGGGATATTCAGTTTCTCGCCATTGGCCTCGATGAGTTCCCAAATGTCCATTGGCATAATGGACAAAAACTGTGTTTCCAAACTGATGAATCCAAAGAACGGTTTAACTCTGTGAGATGAATGCACAGATCACTAAGCAGTTTCCAAGGAAACTTCATCCTAGTTTTTATCTGAAGATATTCCCATTTTCATTGTAGGCCTCTATGTGCTCCCAAATATCTCTTTGCAGATTCTAAGAAAACAGTGCTGCCAAACTGCTCAAACTGTTGAATGAAAAGAAAGGTTGAACTCTGCAACATGAATGGACACATCACAAAGTGGTTTCTCCGGTATCTTCTTTGTAGTTTTTATCCTGGGATAATCAGTTTTTTACCATTGACCTCAATGAGCTCCCAAATGTCCATTCACAGAATGGACAAAAATGATGTTTCCAAACTGATGAATCCAAAGAAAGTTTTAAGAGTTAAATGCAGACATTACAAAGCAGTTACTCAGGAACATTCTATCCACTATTTATCTGAAGATATTTCCTTTTCACCATAGGCCTCAATGAGCTACCAAATATCTCTTTGCAGATTCTAAGAAAACAGTGTTTCCAAACTGCTGAATGAAAAGATAGTTTTAACTCTGTGAGATGAATGCACATATCAAAAGTCGGTTTGTGAGATAACTTCCATCTAGTTTTTATCCTGGGATTTTTGCTTTTTTGCCATTGGCCTCAAAGATTTCCCAAATGTCCATTAGAAGAATGGACAAAAACAGTGTTCTTAAACTGATGAATCAAAAGAAAGTTTTAACTCAGTGAGAAGAATGCACACATCACAAAGAAGTTTCTCAGAAAGCTTCTTTCTAGTTTTTATCAGGTATTTCCTTTTTCACCATAGGCTTCAAAGCACTCCCAAATATCACTTCAGAGAATCCAATAAAATAATGTTTCCAAACTGTTGAATGAAAAGAAATGTTTAACTCTGTGAGATGAAAGTACAAATCATAAGTCCATTTGTCAGACAACTTCCTTCTAGTTTTCATCCTGGGTTATTTGCTTTATCACCATTGGCCTCAAAGAACACCCAAATGTCCATTTGCAGAATGGACAGAAACAGTGTTTCCAAACTGCTGAATCAACAGAAAGTTTTAAATCTGTGAGATGAATGAACACATCTGATAGCAGTTTCCCAGGAAGCTTCTTTCAAATTTTTATCTGAAGATATTTCCTTTTTCATCACAGGCCTCAATGCACTACCAAACATCTCTTCCCAGATTGTGACAAAACAGTGATACCATCTTCCCTCAAGTTTTTAATCCTGGAATATTCAGTTTTTTTGTCATTGGCTTCAATGAGCTACAAAATGTCCTTTTGCAGAATGAACAAAAACCGGGTTTCCAAACTGAGGAATTCAAAGAAAAGTTAAACTCTGAGAGATGAATGCAGACATCACAAAGTATTTAATCAGAAACATTGTTTCTACTGTTTATCTGAAGATATTTCCTTTTTCACCATAGGCATCAATGTGCTACCAAATATCTCTTTGCAGATTCTAAGGAAACTGTGTTTCCAAACTGCTGAATAAGACCAGTGTAACTCTTTGAGGTGAATGGACACCTCACAGGTCGGTTTCTCAAATATCTTCCTTCTAGTTTTTATATTCCAATATTCAGTTTTTTGTCATTGACCTCAATGAGCTCCCAAATTTCCTTTGGCAGAATGTACAAAACCGTGTTTCCAAACTGATGAATCCACAGAATGGTTTAGCTATGTGAGATTAATGCACACATCCCAAAGCAGTTTCCCAGGAAGCTTCTTTCTAGTTTCTATCTGAAGATATTTCCTTTTTCATGTCAGGCCTCTATGTGCTTCTAAATATATCTTCACATATTCTAAGGAAACAGTGCTACCAAACTGCTGAATGAAAGGAAACGTTTAACTCTGCAACATGAATGCACACATCACAAACCAGTTTCACAGATATCTTCCTTCTGGTTTTTATCCTGGGATATTCAGTTTTTTGCCATTGGCCTGAATGAACTCCCAAATATCTGTTCGCAGAATGTACAAAAACAGTGTTTCCAAACTGGTGAACACAAATAAAGGTTTAACTCTGTGAGATTAATGCACACATCACAAAGCAGATACTCAGAAACATTGTTTTCACTATTTATCTGAAAATATTTCCTTTCTCAACATGGGCCACAATGCACTACCGAATATTTCTTTGTAGATTCTAAGAAAATTGTATTTCCAAACTGCTGAATGAAAAGAAGGGTTTAATGCTATGAGATGAATGCAAACATCACAGGTCGGTTTGTCAGTTAACTTTCTTCTAGTTTTCATACTGGGGTATTCACTTTTTCACACTTGGCCACAAAGATCTCACAAATATCCACTCTCAGAATGGACAAAAACAGTGTTCTCAAACTGCTGAATTAAAAGAAAGGCTTAACTTTGTGAGATGAATGCACACGTCACAATGCAGTTTCTCAGAAAGCTTCTTTCTAGTTTTTATCTGAAGTTATTTACTTTTTCACTGTAGTTCTCAAAATGCTACAAAATATCTCTTTGGAGAATCCAATAAAACAGTGTTCCAAAATGCTGAATGAGAAGAAATGTTTATATCTGTGAAATGAATATGTAAATCACAAGTATGTTTGTCAAACAACTTCCTTGTAGTTTTTATCCTGGGATATCTGCTTTTTACCATTGGCCTCAAAGAGCACCCAAATGTCCATTCACAGAATGGACAACAACAGTGTTACAAAACTGCTGACTCCAAAGAAACGTTTAAATCTGTGAGGTGAACGTACACATCACAAAACAGTCTCTCAGAAAGATTCTCTCTACTATTTAACTGAAGACATTTCCTTTATCGCAGGAGATCTCAATGTGCCGCCGAATGTATCTTCACAGATTGTAAGAAAACTGTGTTTCCAAACTGCTGAATGAAAGAAAGGTTTAATTCTGTGTGAGGAATGCACACATCACAGTTCAGTTTCTCAGATAACTTCCTTCATGTTTTGGTCCTGGGATATTCACTTTCTTGCCATTGGCCTCAATGAGCTCACAAATGTCCTTTCGCAGAATGGACAAAAACATTGTTCCAAAACTGCTGAATCCAAAGAGAGATGCAACTCTGTGAGATGAATGCACACATGACAAAGCAGTTTCTCAGGAAGATTGTTCCTGGTTTTCATATTAAGGTATTTCTGTTTCAGCATTGGCCTCAAAGCACTAACAAATATACCTTCACAGATACTACAAAAACAGTGTTTCCAAAGTGCTGAATAAAATGAAAGGTTGAACTCTGTAAGATGAATGCACACATCAGAAAGTGGTTTCTCAGATATCTTCTTTCGAGTTTTTATCCTGGGATATTCACTTTTTTGTCATTGACCTCAAAAAGCTACCAAATGTCCCCTGGCAGAATGAACAAAAACTGTTAACACACTGAATGAAAGGAAATATTTAACTCTGTGAGATGAATGCACAATACACAAGTCAGACTGTCAGATAACTTTGTTCTAGTTTTTATCCTGGGATATTTACTTTCTCGCCATTGGCCTCAATGAACTCAGAAATGTCCTTTCATAGATTGGACAAAAACATTTTCCCTAAACTGCTGAATCCAAAGAGAGGTGTAACTCTGTGAGAAGAATGCACACAACACAAAGCAGTTTCTCAGAATGATTCTTTCTAGTTTTCATCTGAAGACATTTCCTTTTTCACCATGGGCCTCAATGTGCTCCCAAATATGCCTTCAGAGATACTACAAAAACAGTGTTTCCAAACTGCTGAATCCAAAGAAAGTTTAACTCTGTGAGATAAATGCACGTATCAAAAAAAAGCTTTTCAGAAAGATTCCTTCTCATTTTTATCTGAAGATATATCCTTTTTTCACTGTAGGCCTCAAAGTGCTACCAAATATCTCTTCACAGAATACAAGAAAACACTGTTTCCAAACTGCTGAATGAAAAGAAATCTTTGATACTGTGAGATGAATGCACAAATCACAAGTCGGTTTTTCAGATAACTTCCCTCTTGTTTTTGTCCTGGGATACGAGCTTTTTTGCCATTGACCTCAAAGAGCTCCCAAATATCCATTCGCAGAATGGACAAAAGCAGTCTTTCAAAACTGCTGAATCCAAAGAGAGGTTTAACTCTGTGAGATGAATGAACACATTCTGAAGTAGTTTCCCAGGAAGCTTCTTTCTAGTTTTTATCTGAAGATATTTGCTTTTTCATCACTGGGCTCTATGCGCTACAAAATATCTCTTCACGGATTCTAACAAAACAGTGCTACCAAACTGCTGAATGAAATGAAAGCTCATAAAGATAAACCTTTCTTTTCATTCAGCAGTTGGGAAACAACGTTTTTGTAGAATATGTACAGGGATATGTGGGATTGTATAGTGGCTTGTGGTGAAAATAGAAATATCTTCAGATAAAAAGAAGAAATAAGCTTTCTGAGAAACTGCCTTGTGATGTGTGCATTCATCTCACAGAGTTATAACTTTCTTTGTATTCAGCAGTTTGGAAATACTGTGTTCGTTCATTCTGTGAGTGGATATTTGGGAGCTCCTTGAGGCCATTGGAGGAAAAGCGAAAATCCCAGGGTAAACACTCGAAGGAAGATGTCTGAGAAACTAATTTGTGATGTATGCATTGATCTCGCCAAGTTACATCTTTTTTTTTCATTCAACAGTTTGGAAGCACTGTTTTTGTAGAATCTACAAAGGGATACTTGGGAGCACATTGAGGGCTATTTTGAAGAAGGAAATATCTTCAGATAAAAAATAGAAAGAAGCTTTCTGAAAAACTCCTTTGTGATGTGCATTCATCTCACAGAATTAAAACTTTCCTTCTATTCAGCAGATTGGAAATCCTGTTTTTGTCCATTCTGTGAATGGACATTTGGGAGCTCATTAGGACAAAGGCAAAAAAGAGTATATCCCAAGATAAAAACTAGAAGGAAGCTATCTAAGACACCGTTTTGTGACATGTACAGAGTCAAACCTTTCTTTTCATTAAGCAGTTTTCAAACACTGTTTCTGTAGAATCTGCAAAGGGATATTTGCAAGCACATTGAGCCCTACAATGAAAAAGCAAACTTCTTCAGATAAAATATATACAGAAGCATTCTGAGTAACTTCTTTGCAACATATGCATGCACTCACAGTGTTAAAGCTTTCTTTCAATTCAGCAGTTAGGAAAAACTGTTGTGGTCCATTCTGTGAATGAACATTTTGGAGCTCATTGAGGCCAATAGTGAAAAAGTGAATATCCCAGGATAAACACTACAAGGAAGTCATCTGAGAAATCGGTTTGTGGTGTGTGCATTCATTTCACAGAGTTAAACCTTTATTTTCATTCAACAGGTTGGAAACATGGTGTTTGTCATATCTGTGAAGGGATATTTGGGAGCACATTGAGGTCTGTGGTGCAAAAGGAAACATCTTCAGATAAAAACAAGAAAGAAGCTTTCTAAAAAATTGCTTTGGGATGTGTGCATTCATCTCACAGAGTTAAAACTTTATTTGGATTCAGGTTAGAAACACAGCTTTTTAAAAAAACTGTGAAGGCATATTTGGGAGTGCAATGAGGCGTATGGTGATACAGAAAACATCTTCAGGTACAAACCAGAAAGAAGCTTTCTGAGAAACTACTTTGTGATGTGTGAATTCATCTCACAGAGTTACACCTTTCTTTGGATTTAGCATCTTAGAAACACTGATTTTGTAGAAACTGTGAAGGGATATTTGGGAGCACATTGAGGCCTATGTTGATAAAGGAAACATCTTCAGATAGAAACTAGAAAGAAGCTTTTTGAGAAACTCCTCTGTGATGTGTGTATTCATCTCACAGAGTTAAACCTTTCATTCAATTCAGCAGTTTGGAGACACTGTTTTTATCCATTCTGCCAATGGGCATTTGGGAGCTCTTTGAAGCCAAAAGTGACAAAGAAAATATCCCAGGATAAAATCTAGAAGGAAGGTATGTGAGAAAACACTTTGTGATATGTGAATTCCTCTCATAGAGTTAAACTTTTCTTTTCCTGCAGCAGTTTTTAAGCACTGTTATTGTAGAATCTGCAAGGGTATATTTGGAAATGCATTGTGGTTTATGGTGAAAAAGCAAACTTCTTCAGATAAAAAATAGAAGCATTCTGAGAAACCTCTTTGTGATGTGTACATTTGTCTCACCGTGTTAAAATGTTCTTTTGATTCAGCAGTTAGGAAACACTGTTTTGGTCCATTCTGTGAATGGACGTTTTTGAGCTCATTGAGACCAACAGTGAAAAAGTGAATATCCCAGGGTAAGCATTAGAAGGAAGCCATCTGAGAAATTGCTTTGGGACGTGTGTATTCTGTTCACAGAGTGAAACATTTATTTTCATTAAACAGGTTAGAAACACTTTATATAAAAACAAGAAAGAAGTTTTATGAGAAACTGCTTTAAGAGGTTTACATTCATCTCCTAGACGTAAACCTTTCTTTGGATTCAGACGTTTAAAAACACTGGTTTTGTAGTAACTGTAAAGGGATATTTGGGGGCACATTGAGGTCTATGGTGATAAAGAAAACATCTCCCAAAGAAACTAGAAGAAACTTTCTGAGAAACTGCCTTGTGATGTGTGTATTCACCTCACAGAGTTAAGCCTTTCTTTTCAATCAACAGTTTAGAAACACTGTTTTTGTAGAATCTACACAGGGATATGTGGGATCACAATGTGGCATGTGGTGAAAAGGAAACATCTTCAGATAAAAAGAAGAAAGAAGCTTTCTGAAAAACTGCTTTGTGGTGTGTGCATTCAACTCACAGAGTTACACATTTCTTTCACTTAGAAGTTTGGAAACACCGTTTTCATCCATTCTGTGAATGGATATTTGAGAGCTCATTAGGAAAAAGGCGAGAAAGGCAATATCCCACAATAAAAACTAGAAGGAAGTTATCTAAGACATCGTTTTGTGATGTGTGTATTCATCTCACAGAGATAAATCTTTCTTTTCATTGAGCAGTTTTTAAACCTTGTTTTTGTAGAATCTGCAAAGAGTTATTTCGAAGGGCACTGAGGCCTATGGTGTAAACACAAACTTCTAAAGATAAAAACTAGACAGAAGCATTCTGAGAAACTTCTTTGTGATGTGTGTATTTGTCTCACAGTGTTAAAAATTTCTTTTGATTCAGCAGTTAGGAAACTCTGTTTTGGTCCATTCTGTGAATGGACATTTGGGAGCTCATTGAGGTCAGTGGCAAAAAAGTGAATATTCCATGATAAACCCTAGAAGGAAGCCATCTGAGAAATCTCTTTGCGATGTGTGCATTCATCTTGCGGAGTTAAACACTTATTTTCATTCAACAGGTTTTAAATACTGTGTTTTTACATTCTGTGCAGGGATAATTGGGAGTGCAGTGAGGTCTATGGAGAAAAAGGAAATATCTTCAGATAAAAACAAGAAAGAAGCTTTCTGAGAAACTGTTTTGGGATGTGTTCATTCATCTCCTAGAGTTAAACCTTTCTTTGAATTCAGAAGTTTAGAAACACTCTTTTTGTAGAAACAGTGAAGGGATATATGGTGATAAAGAAAATATTGTCTAATATAAACAAGAAAGAAGCTCTCTGAGAATCTCCTTTGTGATGTGTGTATTCATCTCTCAGAGGTAAAATTTTCTTTCAATTCAGCAGTTTGAAAACGCCATTTTAGTGCATAGTGCCAATGGACATTTGGGAGCTGTTTGAGGCCAAAATTGAAAAAACAAATATCCCAGGATAAAATCTAGAAGGAAGCTATGTGAGAAACCGCTTTGTCATGTGTGAATTCATCTGACAGAGTTAAACCTGTCTTTTCAATCAGTAGTTTGGAAACACTGTTTTTGTAGAATCTGCACAGGGATATTTGGGATCTCTTTGTGGCCTGTGGTGAAAAAGGAAACATCTTCAGATAAAAAGAAGAAAGAAACTTTCTGAGAAATTGCTTTGTGATGTGTGCATTCATCTCACAGAGTTGTAACTTGTTTTCTATTCAGTGGTTTGGAATCACCACTTTTGTCTATTCTGTTAATGGACATTTGGGAGTTCATTGTGGCCATTGAAGAAAAAGTGAATATCCAAGGGCAAAAACTAGAAGGAAGCTATCTGAGAAACATCCTTGTGATGTGTGCATTCATCTCGCAGAATTACACCTTTTTTTTTCAATCAGCCTTTTGGAAGCTCTGTTTTTCTAGAATCTGCGAAGTGATATTTCGGAGCACATTGAGGCCTATGGTGAAAAAGGAAATATCTTCAGAAAAAAAAACTAGAAAGAAACTTTCAGATAAAGTGATTAGTGATATGTGCACTCATCACACAGAATTAATCCATTCTTTCTATTCAGCAGATTGGAAACCCTATTTTTTTTCGTTCTGAGAATGAATACTTGGGAGCTCAATAGGATAAAGGTGAAAAACGGAATATCTCATGATAAAAACTAGATGGAAGGTATCTAAGACACCGTCTTGTGATGTGTGCATTCAACTCATAGAGTTAAACCTTTCTATTTATTCAGCAGTTTTTAAACACTCATTTTGTAGAATCTGCAAAGGGATATTTGGAAGTTCATTGAGGCCTAGGTTGAAAAATCAAACTTCTTCAGATAAAAACTGGGCAGAATGATTCCAAGAAACTTCTTTGTGATGAGTACATTCCTCACACAGTGTTTAACCATTGTTTCAATTCAGCAGTTAGGAAACACTGTTTTGGTCCATTTTGAAAATGGACACTTGGGAGCTCATTGAGGCCAATGGCAAAAAAGCAAATATCCCAGGATAAACACTAGAAGGAAATCATCAGAGATATGGCTTTGTGATGTGTGCATTCATCTCACAGAATTATGTCTTTGTTTTCATTCAACAGGTTGGAAATACTGTGTCTGTAGAATCTTTGAAGGGATATTTGGGAGCACATTGATGTCTATGGTGAAAAATGAAATATCTTAAGATTAAAACAGGAAGGAAGCTTTTTTGCAAAATTGCTTTGGGATGTTCATATTCATCTCCTGGACTTAAACTTTTCTTTGGATTCAGAAGTTTAAAAACTGTTTTTGTAGGAACTGCAAAGGGATATTTGGGAGTGCATTGAGGCCTATGGTGACAAAGAAATCATCTTCAGATAGAGAGTAGAAAGAAGCTTTCTGAAAAACTCCTTTGTGATGTGTGTATTCATCTCACAGAGTTATACCTTTCTTCCATTTCAGCAGTTTGGAAACACTGTTTTAGTCAATTCTGTCAATGGACATTTGGGAGCTGCTTGTGTCCAAAAGCAAATAAGCAAATATCCCAGGATAAAATCTAGAAGAAACCTATGAGAGAATATGCTTTGTGATGTGTGAATTCATCTCTCAGAGTTAAACCTTGCTTTTCATACAGCAGTTTGGAAATACTGTTTTTGGAGAATCTGCACAGGGATATTTGGGATTGCATTGTGACCTGAGGTGAAAAAGAAAACATTTTCAGATAAAAGAAGAAAGAAGCTATCTGATAAACTGCTTTGTGATGAGTGCATTCATCTCACAGAGTTATAACTTTCTTTGTACTCACCAGTTCGGAAACACCTTTTTTGCAAATGGATATTTGGGAGCTCATTGAGGCCACTGGAGAAAAAGAGAATATCACATGGTTAAAAACTACAAGGAAACCATCTGAGAAACTGTCTTGTGATGTGTGCATTCATCATGCAGCATTAAAACTTTCTTTTCATTCAGCAGTTTGGAAGCACTATTTTTGTAGAATCTGTGGAGGGATATTTGGTAGCGCATTGAGGTCTATGGTGAAAAAGAAAATATCCTCAGATAAAAACAAGAATGCAGCTTTCTGAGAAACTGCTTTGGGATGTGTGCATTCATCACGCATAGTCAAATCTTTCTTGGATTCAGCACTTTAGAGACATTGTTTTTGTAGAAACTGCGAAGAGATATTTGGTAGTGCATTGAGGCCTATGGTGATAAAGGAAACGTTCAGATAGAAACTAGAAAGAACCTTTCTGAGAAACTCCTTTGTGTTGTGTGTATTCATCTCACAGAGTTAAACCTTTCTTTCATTTCAGCAGTTTGCAAACACTGTTTTTTCCATTCTACCAACGGACATTTGGGAGCTCCTTGAAGCCAAAAGGAAAAAGTGAATATCCCGGGATAATGTCTTGAAGGAAGCTGTTTGAGAAACGGCTTTGTATCATGTGAATTCATCTCGTGAAGTTAAACATTTGTTTTCAGTCAGCGGTTTTGAAACTAGAATGAAGTTTTCTGAGTTTGCAAACACGGTTTTGGTAGTGTCTGCACATGCATATTTGGGATTGCATTGTGTTCTGAGGTAAAAAAGGAAACACCTTCAGATAAAAAGAAGAAAGAACTTTCTGATAAACTGCCTTGTGATGTGTGCATTCATCTCACAGAGTTACAACTTTCTTTGTATTCAGCAGTTTGGAAACACCTTTTTTGCCCATTCTGCAAATGGACATTTGGGAACTCATTGGGGCCACTGGAGAAAAAGTGAATATCCCAGGATAAAAACTAGAAGAAATCTGAGAAACTGCTTTGTGATTTGTGAATTCATCTCACTGAGTTACACCTTCCTTTTCATTCACCAGTTTGAAAGCACTGTTTTTGTAGAATCTGTGAAGTGATATTTGGGTGTGCTTTGAGGCCTATCGGGAAAAAGGAAATATCCTCAGATAAAACTAGAAAGAAGCTTTCTGAAAAACTGCTTTGTGATGTGTGCATTCATCTCACAGAGTTAAACCTTTATTTCTATACAGCAGATTGGAAACCTGTTTTTGTCCATTCTGTGAATGGACATTTGGGAGTTCATTAAGACAAATGCCAAAAAGGGAATACCCCATGATAAAAACTAGAAGGAAGCTGTCTAAGACACCGTTTTGTGATGTGTACATTCAGCTCACAGGATTAAACCTTTATTTTCATTCAGCAGTTTTAAACACTGTTTTTGTAAAATCTGAAAAGAGATAACTGGAAGTGCATTGAGACCTATGGTGAAAAAGCAAACTTCTTCAGATAAAAACTAAACAGAAGAATTCTGAGAAACTTCTTTGTGATGAGTGCATTTATCTCACACTGTTAAACGTTCCTTTCAATATAGCAGTTAGCAAACACTGTTTTGGTCCATTCTGTGAATGGAAATTTGGGGGCTCATTGTGGCCAATGGTGAAAAAGTGAATATCCCAGGATAAACAATGGAAGGAAGTCATATGAGAACTCTCTTTGTGATGTGTGCGTTCATCTCACAGAGTTAAACCTTAATTTTCATTCAATAGATTGGAAACACTGTGTAGTATCTGTGTATTGTTATTTGAGAGCACATTGAGTTCTATGGTGAAAAGGGAACATCTTCAGATAAAAACAAGTAAGGAGCTTTCAGAGAAACTGCTTTGGAATATGTGGATTCATCTCCTGGAGTCAAAACATTCTTTGGATTCAGCAGTTTAGAAACACTGTTTTGGTAGAAAGTGCAAAGAGATATTAGGGAGTTGATTGAGGCCTATGGTGAGAAAGAAAACATCTTCTGGTAGAAACTAGAAAGAAGTTTTCTGATAAACTGCTTTGTGATGTGTGTATTCATCTCATAGAGTTCAGCCTTTATTTAAATTCAGCAGTTTAGAAACACTGTTTTTGTCCATTCTGCCAATACACATTTGGGAGCTCTTAGACGCCAAAAGCAAAAAAAGTAAATATCCCAGGATAAAATCTAGAAGGAAGCTATTTGAGAAACCCCTTTATGATATGTGACTTCATCTCGCAGATTTAAACCTTTCTTTTCAGTCAGCAGTTTGGAAATACTGTTTTGGTAGTGTCTGTACAGGGATATTTGCGATTGCATTGTGGCCTGTGGTGAAAAAGGAAACATCTTCAGATAAAAAGAAGAAAGAAGGGTTCTGAAAAACTTCTTTGTGATATGTGCATTCATCTCACAGATTTGTAACTTTTTTTATATTTAGCAGTTTGGAAATACATTTTTGGCCATTCTGTGAATGGGAATTTGGGAGCTCATTGAGGCCATTGGAGAAAAAGTGAATATCCCAGGGTAAAACAAGAAGGAAGCTATCTGAGAAACTGCTTTGTGATGTATGCGTTCATCTCATCAAGTTACACCTTTTCTTTCAATCAGCAGTTAGGAAGCACTGTTTTTGTGGAGTCTGCAAAGGGAAACTTTGGAGCGCTTTGAGACCTATGATGAAAAAGGAAATATCTCCAGATAAAAACTAGAAAGAAGCTTTCTGAGAAACTGCTTTGTGTTGTGTGCATTCATCTCACTGAGTTACACCTTTCCTTCAATCAGCAGTTTGGAAGCACTGTTTTTGTGGAATCTGCAAAGGGACCTTTTGAAGTGCATGGGAGCCTATGGTGGTCAGTGGTTTGGAAACACTGTTTTGGTAGTGTCTGCACAGGGATATTTGCAATTGCATTGTGGTCTGTGGTGAAAAAGTAAACATTTTTTTTTATGATTTGTGCATTCATCTCACTGTGTTAAACCATTCTTTCAATTCAGCAGTTAGGAAACACAGTTTTTCTTCATTCTGAGAATGGACACTTGGGAGCCCATTGAGGCCAATGGCAAAAAAGCAAATATCCCAGAATAAACACTAGAAGGAAGCAATCTGAGAAATCGCTTTGTGATGTTTGCATTCATCTGACAGAGTTAAACATTTGTTTTCATTCAACAGGTTGGAAACACTGTGCTTGTAGAATCTGTGAAGGGATATTTGGGAGTGCATTCAGGCCTATGCTGAAAAAGGAAATACTTCAGATGAAAGCAGGAAGGAAACTTTCTGAGAAACAGCTTTGGGATGTGTGCCTTCATTTCCTAGAGTTAAAGCTTTCTATGGATTCAGCAGTTTAGAAACATCGTTTTTGTAGAAACTAGGAAGGGATATTTGGGAGCACATTAAGGACTATGTTGATAAAGAAAACATCTTCAGATAGAAACTAGAAAGAAGCTTTCTGAGAAACTGCTTTGTGATGTGTATTCATCTCACAGAGTTAAACCTTTCTTTCTATTCAACAGTTTGGAAACACTGTTTGTGCCATTCTGCCAAAGGACAGTTAGGAGCTCTTTGAGGCCAAAAGCAAAAATGTGAATATTACAGGATAAAATCTATAGGGAAGCTATGTGAGAAACAGCTTTGTGATATGTGAATTCATCTCAAGTGTAAAATCTTGCTTTTCAGTCAGCAGTTTGGAAACACTGTTTTTGTAGAATCTTCATAGGGGTATTTGAGATCTCCTTGTGGTCTGTGGTGAAAAAGGAAACGTCTTCAGAAAAACAGAGGAAAGAAGCTTTCTGAGAAACTTATTCATGATGTGTGCATTCATCTCACCGAGTTGTAACTTACTTTGTATTCAGTAGTATGGAAACACCCTTTTTGTCCATTCTGTGAATGGACATTTGGGAGCTCATTGAGGCCATTGCAGAAATAGCAAATATCTCAGCAAAAAACAGAAGGAAGCTGTCTGATAAACTGTTTATGATCTGTACATTGATCTCGCCAAGTTACACCTTTCCTTTCAATCAGCAGTTTGGAAGCACTGCTTTTGTAGAATCTGTGAAGGGATGTTTGGGAGCACATTGAGGCCTATGGTGAAAAAGGAAATATCTTCAGAAAAGTACTAGAAAGAAGCTTTCAGAAAAAGTGATTAGTGATATGTGCATTCATCACACAGAATTAAGCCATTCTTTCTATTCAGCAGATTGGAAACCCTGTTTTTCTCCATTCTGCTAATAGACATTTGGGAGTTTGTCAGGACAAAGGCGAAAAAGGGAATATTCCATGATAAAAACTAGAAGGAAGCTATCTAAGACATCTTCTTGTGATGTGTGAATTCAAATCACAGAGTTAAACCCTTCTTTTCATTTAGCAGTTTTTAAACACATTTTTTGTAGTATCTGCAAAGGGATATTTGGAAACGCATTGAGGCCTATGGTGAAAAAGCACATTTCTTCAGATAAAAACTAGACAGAAACATTCTGAGAAACTTCTTTGTCATGTGTACATTCATTTCATGGTGTTAAAACTTTATTTCTATTCAACATATTGGAAAGCCTGTTTTTGTCTATTCTGTGAATGGATATTTGGGAGCTCGTTTGGACAGAGGTGAAAAAAGGAATATACCACAATAAAAGCTAGAAGGAAACTATCTAAGACGCCATTTTGTGATGTGCACATTCAACTAGCAGAATCAAACAATTATTTTCATTCTGTAGTTTTTAAACACTGTTTTTTGTAGAATGTGCAAAGGGATATTTGGAAGCGCATTGAGGCCTACGGTGAAAAAGCTAACTTCTTCAGATTAAAACTAGACAGAAGCATTCTGAGAAGGTTATTTGTAATGTGTGCGTTCATTTCAGAGGGTTAAATATTTCTTTGGATTCAGTACTTAGGAAACACTGTTTTGGTCCGTTCTGCAAAAGGACGTTTCAGAGCTCATTGAGGCCAATGGCGAAAAAGTGAAAGTCCCAGGATGAACACTAGAAGGAAGCCATCTCAGAAATCGCTTTGTGATGTGTGCATTCATCTTGCAGAGTTAAACCTTTACTTTCATTCAAGAAGTTGGAAACACTGTGTTCGTAGAATCTGTGAAGCGATATTTGGGAGCACATTGAGGTCTATGGTGAAAAAGGAAACATCTTTAGATGAAAACAAGAAGGAAGCTTTCTGAGAAACTGTTTTGGGATGTGTGCATTCATCTCCTGGAGATAAACCTTTCTTTGGATTCAGCAGTTTAGAAATAATCTTTTTCTAGAAACTGCAAAGAGATATTTGGGAGTGCATTGAGGCCTATGGTGATAAAGAAAACATCTTCAGATACAAACAAGAAATAAGCTCTCTGAGAATCTCCTTTGTGATGTGTGTACTCATCTCACAGAGTTAAACCATTCTTTCAATATAGCATTTTTCAAAGTCTGTTTGTGTCCATTCTGCCAAAGGACATTTGGGAGCTTTTTGAAGACAAAAACAAAGAAGCGAATATCCCATTATAAAATCTAGAAAGAAGATATGTGAGAAACAGTTTTGTGATGTGAGAATTCATCTCACAGAGTTATAACTTTCTTTGTATTCCACAGTTGGGAATCATTGTTTTTACCCATTCTGCAAATGGACATTTGGGAGCTCATTGAGGCCATTGGAGAAAAAGCGAATATCCCAGGGTAAAACAAAAAGGAAACTATCTGAGAAACTGCTTTGTGATGTTGCATTCATCTCACAGAGTTACACCTTTCTCTTCTTTCAACCGTTTGGAAGCACTGTTTTTGTTGAATCTACAAAGGGATATTTAGGAACACATTGAGATCTATGGTGAAAAAGGAAATATCATCAGATAAAAACTAGAAAGAAGCTTCCTGACCAACTGCTTTGTGATGTGTGCATTCATCTCACAGATTTAAGACTTGTTTTTTATTTAGCAATTTGGAAACCCTATTTTTGTCCATTCTGTGAATGGACTTTTGGAAGGTCACTAGGACAAATGTGAAAAATGAAATATCCCACGATAAAAACTAGAAGGAAGCTCTCTAAGACACCTTTTTGTGATGTGTGCATTCAACTCCCAGAGGTAAAACTTTCTTTTCATTCAGCAACTCTTAAACACTGTTTTTGTAGAATCTGTAAAGAGATATTTTGAAGTGCATTGAGGCCTGCAGTTAAAAAGCAAACTTTTTATAAAAAAAAAAAAAAAAAAAAAAAAAAAACAGAAAGAAGCATTCTGAGAAACTTCTTAGTGATGTGTACATTCATCTCGCAGGGTTAAATATTTCTTCTGAATCAGCAGTTGGGAAACACTGTTTTGGTCCATTCTGCGAATGGACATTTGGGAGCTGATTGGGGCCAATGGTAAAAAAGTGAATATCCCAGGATAAACCCTGAAGTAAGCCATCTGAGAAATCACTTTGTGATGTCTGTGTTCATCATGCAGAGTTAAACCATTATTTTCTTTTGACAGGTTGCAAATACTGTGTTTGCAGAACCTGTGAAGGGATATTTTGAAGCTCATTGAGGTCTATGTTTAAAAAGGACACATCTTCATATAAAAACAAGAAAGAAGTTCCCTGAGAAACTGTTTTGGGATGTGCACATTCATCTCCTAGAGTTAAACCTTTCTTTGGATTCAGCAGTTTGGAAACACTGTTTATGTAGAAACTGCAAAGGGATATTTGGGACCACATTGAGGCCTATGCTGATAAAGAAAACATCTTTGGTTAGAAACTAGAAAGAAGCTTTCTGAGAAACTTCTTTGTGATACGTGTGTTCATCTTACAGAGTTAAACCTTTCTTTCAATTCGGTAATTTGGAAATACTGTTTTTGTCAATTCTGTCAATGGATATTTGGGAGGTCTTTGAGGCCAAAAATGAAAGTGAATATGCTAGGATAAAATGTAGAAGAAAGCTATGTGAGAAACCACATTCTGATGTGTGAACTAATGTAGCAGAGTTAAACCTTTCGTTTCATTCAGCAGTTTGGAAACACTATTTTTGTAGAACCAGCAAAGGGATATTTGGGATGGCATTGTGGCCTGTGGTGAAAAAGGAAACATCTTCAGATAAAAAGAAAAAAGAAGCTTTCAGAGAGACTTCTTTGTGATGTGTGCATTCATCTCACAGAGTTATAACTTTCTTTCTTTAAGCAGTTTGGAAACACAGTTTTTACCCATCCTGCGGATGGTCATTTGGGAACTCATTGTGACAATTGGAGAAAAAGTGAATATCCAAGAGTAAAAACTAGAAGGAAGCTCTCTGAGAAACTACTTTGTTATGTGTGCATTCATCTCGCAGAGTTATGTCTTCTTTTCATTCAGCAGTTTGGAAGCACTCTTTTTGTAGAATCTGCAAAGGGATATTTGGAGTGCATTGAGTTCTATGGTGAAAAAGGAAATATCATCAGACAAAAACTAGAAGGAAGGTTTCTGAAAAACTGCTTTGTGAATTCTGTATTCATCTCACTGAATTAAACTTTTTTTCTCTTCAGCAGATTGGAAACCCTGTTTTTCTCCCTCTGCAAATGGTCATTTTGGAGCTCATTTGGCCAAAATCAAAAAAGGGAAGATCCCACGCTAAAAACTAGAAGGCAGCTATCTAAGACACCATTTAGGGATGTGTGCATTCAACTCTCAGAGTTAAACCTTTCTTTTCATTCAGCAGTTTTTAAACATTATTTTTGTAGAATCTACAAAGGCATATTTGGAAGCGCTTTGAGGTCTACAGTGAAAAATCAAACTTCTTCAGATAAAAACTAGACAGAATAGTTCTGAGAGACTTCTTTGTGATGTGTGCATTCATCTCACCTTGTTAAACTTTTCTTTCAATTCAGCTGTTAGGAATAACTGCTTTAGTCCATCTTGCTAATGGGCATTTGGGAACTCATTGATACCCATGGGGAAAAAGTGAATATCCCAGGGTAAACACTAGAAGTAAGCCATCTGAGAAATCACATTGTGATGTGTGTGCTCCTCTCACAGGTTAAATCTTTATTTTCATTCAACAGGTTGGAAACACTGTGTTTGTAGAATCTGCAAAGGGATATTTGAGAGTGTATTGAGGTCTATGATCAAAAAAGAAACATCTTCAGATAAAAACAAGAGAGAACCTTTCTGAGAAACTGCTTTGGGATGTGTGCATTCATCTCCTAGAGTTAAGCCTTTCTTTGGATTCAGCAATCAGAAACACCGTTTTTGTTGACACTGCAAAGGGATATTGGGGAGTGCATTCAGGTCTATGGTGATAAACAAAACATCTTCAGGTAGAAACTAGAAAGAAGCTTTCTGAGAAACTTCTTTGTGATGTGTGTATTCATCTCACAGAGTTAAACCCTTCTTTCAATTCAGCAGTTTGGTAACACTGTTTTTGTCCATTCTACAAATGGACATTTAGGAGCTCTTTGAGGCCAAAAGGGTAAAACGCAATATCCCATGATAAAATATAGAAGCAAGCTATGTGAGAAACCCCTTTGTGATGTGTGAATTCATATCACAGAGTTCAACCTTTCCTCTCATTCAGCTGTTTGGAAACACTGTGTATATTGAATTTGCACAGGGGTAGTTTGGATCACATTGTAGCCTATGGTGAAATAGGGAACATCTTCAGATAAAAAGAAGAAAGAAGCTTTCTGAGAAATTAATTTGTGATGTGTGCATTCAACTCAAAGAGTTATAAATTTCTTTGTGTTCCACAGTTTGGAAACACCTTTTTTTTTTCCATTCTGTGAATGAACATTTGCAGCTCATTGAGGCCTTGGAGAAAAAGGGAATATCCCAGGGTAAAAATTACAAGGAAGCTATATGAGAAATTGCTTTGTGATGTGTGCATTCATCTCACATAGTAACCCCTTTCTTTTCATTCAGCAGTTTGGAAGCACTGTTTTTGTAGAATCTGAGAAGGGATATTTGGTAGCACATTGAGGTCTATGGTGAAAAAGGAAATATCTTCAGATAAAAACTAGAAAGAAGCTTTCTGAAAAACTGCTTTGTGATGTGTTCCTTCACCTCACAGAATTAAACCTTTCTTTCTATTCAGCAGATTGGAAACCCCGTGTTTTTCCATTCTGCTATTGGGAGAACCCACCATGGATAGTCAACATGAACTCTTTTCTATTTTGTTAAACATTGGCCAGTCTGAGAAATAAAGGGAAAGAGTACAAGAGAAAGAAATGTTAAAACTGGGTGTCTGGGGGAGACGTAACATGTCAGCAGGTTCTGTGATGCCCCTGAGCCGTAAAATCAGCAAGTTTTTATTAGCAATATTCAAAAGGGGAGGGAGTGTACAAATTGTGTGTGGGTCATAGAGATCACATGCTTCACAAGGTAATAAAATATCACAAAGGAAATGGAGACAGGGTGAGATCACAGGACTACAGGACAGGGCTAAATTAAAATTGTCAATGAAGTTTTGGGCATGCATTGTCATTGACAACATATCAGGAGACAGGGTTTGAGAACAGCCAACCAGTCTGACCAAAATTTATTAGGTGGGAATTTCCTTGTCCTAGTAAGCCTGGGAGTGCTACAGAAGACCAGGGCCTATTTCATTGCTTTGTCTTTGACCGTAAAAGACAGCTACCCCGAAAGTGGCCATTTTAGAGGCCTACCCTCAGGGGCGCATTCTCTTTCTCAAGGATTTTCCTTGCTGAGAAAAAGAATTCAGTGATATTTCTCCTATTTGCTTTTGAAAGAAGAGAAATATGGGTCTGTTCCACCTGGCTCGCCAGCTTTCAGAGTTTAACGTTATCTCCCTTGTTCCCTGAACATTGCTGTTATCCTGTTCTTTTTTCAAGATTCCCAGATTTCATACTGTTCAAACATACATGCTCTTCAAACAATTTGTGCAGATAATGCAATCATCACAGGATTCTCTTCTGCTTACTAAGATGATGGGATTAAGAGATTAAAGAAAAAACAGGCATAGGAAATCACAAGGGTATTGATTGGAGAAGTGATAAGTGTCCATGGTATCTTCATAATATATGTTCAGAGATTGCAGTGAAGACATGTGTAAGACATTATAAAATACTAATTTGGGGAACTAACAAATGCCAATGAAATCTTCACAGTTTATGTTTTTTCTGCCATGGCTTCAGCCAGTCCCTCCATTCTGGGTCCCTGACTTCCCACACCATATCTCCCTTTCTTTTTATATAAATGTGCCATGGCAATGAAGGCTTGTTCTTTTTCTCGATTTTGATGAAGGATTCTTTGACTTGTTCCGCACACTAAAAACATGCCAATTAAACAGAGAAACACAATTCCAAAATTTACTACAGTGGAACACCCAGTAGACTTAATCCAGGTCATGGGGTTTAATGCATGAAGATTTTCTGGAACCTGATCTAACGCCTCAGCTCCAGACACAATGTATAAGTGAGCTTGAGAAGCTTCAAAAATTTGTTTCTTTAACTTAGTTATGTACAATGATAAATTATCTTCCATACCCAGAAGCTGTCCTTTGACCATTTCCCATGAATGATCAGTCTTGTTATAGGAATATGGGGTGCTACAGAAATCAGAATTATTCCAGTCACACTGCATTCGCATGTGAAGTTCGAGACTCACTACCCAATCTCCAAGCCAAAAAACAGGCTGTCATTTTTTTTTTTTGAGGCAGAGTCTTCATTCTGTCGCCCAGGCTGGAGTGCAGTGGGGCAATCTCGGCTCACTGCAAGCTCCGCCTCCCGGGTTCATGCCATTCTCCTGCCTCAGCCTCCTGAGTAGCTGGGACTACAGGCGCCCGCCACTGCGCCTGGCTAATTTTTTGTATTTTTAGTAGAGACGGGGTTTCACCGTGTTAGCCAGGATGGTCGCCATCTCCTGACCTCCTGATCCGCCCGCCTCAGCCTCCCAAAGTGCAGGGATTACAGGTGTGAGCCACCACTCCTGGCCTGTCTTAAATCAGTAGTTTGATTAGCCAATTTTTTATCAATGCCTTTTTGAGAATTCCACATTTAGGTGGAATTGGCTTGCCAATCATTAACAAAATGAGTCATTTGAATAGATTGATGGAACACCATTCTGGCAGTGGTGGCCATTGAAGTAACTGTAATTAGGCTTATGCTCACAGGGATTAAAGTGAAAACAAATCTCTTAGATCTCTTTAGAATTCTCTGTAACACTTCATTAATTAAATGTATTGAGGGGGATGATTCCCAAGGTCTGGGCAAAGTTACTGGAATCAAGACTCCTTCTCAAACTCGAACCAACATTACACTTCTCCTGGAGTCAAAATGGGAGTTAATACAAGTGTATAAATGACAATTAATGCATTGGATAGTTTGATTGTTCATCCAAATTTTGATATTAACCACTAACAGCTTGTAAGGAGGCTAACACAACTCTGTATGGGAACCATCAGGAGGTAAGTAAAGCAGAATGTCTGAATCTACATTGATACTGAGAGATGAGGGTGGTAACAGGGACAACAGATGGAATAGTTTCCTCTTCCCATACTGGCAGTCCAGACATGACAATAGTCATTTTCTTAAGTTCTGGGTGTTCTGGGCTCAGAATGGGGCATATCATAAGAGGCCTCGGGGGTGGTAGTGCCTTTGTCTTCCCATTTTAAGGGAAAGAATGTGATGAATCTCCTATGCAAAGTAGAATGATTATTCTCGTTCTCCCAATAAGAAATTAAATAAGTAGCCTCCAGGCATTACTTTCCACCAGAGGAGCAATTGTTTTTTAAATAGTCCTTTCTTGCCCAGTCTAATCCTAAACCATATGAGTCATTTTTTAATATTACTGCATGTGACTTAACACAATCTTCCAAAATCAACGTTTTAGATGGGCCCTCAAAATTTTGGGGCATGGTTGTCCTGCAGGTTTATATTGAAAGTATGGAGTATCCCCATTACTCCCCATTTCATTTATTTTAAAGGAGAATGGGAGAGGTCAGAGACCAAAAGTCCTGGTTCCTCTGTAACTGATTTATCGAGAAGATAGGCAGCCCAGACTTGAGTTTGTAGATGAATACAACCCACTACATGTCTGAGGCACAGATGGGGGTATTTATAACCTATGCTAACATTAAATGCAGTGCCTTCTCCTGGTTGAGCAGGGCAACGGTCATCTGTAGCTCCAAGCATCCACACACTATCATTAATGTAGATTTCTGCAGAAGCATCCATCCAACTGAGAGGTTGAATATGTGGAGGAAAAGGTACATAAGTCCAATAAGAATAATTATGTGTAGCAGATAAATCAGTGTGAGAGGAAACTGGTGAGACAGAAAGTATAAAGAGGAGAATCATTAAATAAAACCCATTGTAAGCAAGATTGAGTGCTGAAGGAGGAAGAGAAAAGCAGAGAGATGTTATTTTCAGGCTAATAGAAATGGTGAGATTTTTAGGTTTGTAAGGAGAAAAAGAAAGGTAATTAGAAGTGGGATTTGTATTAAGCAGTGTGGTGTATTAAGCAGTGGTCTCAATGCGCTCCCAAATATATGTTCACTGATACTACAAAAAGAGCCTTTCCAAACAGCTGAATGAAAAGAGTAGTTTATCTCTGTGAGTTGAATGTCCACATCAAAAATTGATTACTCAGATACAATATTTCTATTTTTTATCCTGAGATATTCACTTTTTCACCCTTGACCTCAAAACCGATGTAATGTACATTCGCGCAATAAATGAAAACAGTTTTTCCTCACTGCTGAATCCAAGGAAATGTTTAACTCCGTGAGGTGAATGCCCACATCACAAAACAGTTTCTCAAAAAGATTCTCCCCAATTTCTCTCACAAGATATTTCCGTTTTAACCGTGTTTCCAAACTGCTGAATGAAAAGACAGTTTGAACTCTGTAACATGAATACACACATCACAGGTCGGTTTGTCCAATAACTTCCTTCTAGCTTTATCCTGGGATTTTCGGGTTTTTTTGCCATTGGCCTCTAAGGTCTCCCAAATGTCCACGTGCAGAATGGACAAAAACAGTGTTCCCAAACTGCTGAATCCAAAGAAAGTTTTAGATTTGTGAGATGAGTACAAATATCGTGAAGCAGTTTCTCAGAAAGCTTCCTTCTAGATTTTATCTGAAGATAACTCCTTTTTCACTGTAGGCCTGAAAGAGCTACCAAATATCTCTTCTGAGAATCCCAGAAGGCACGTTTCCAAAGTGTTGAATGAAAAGAAATGTCTAATTCTGTGAGATGAATATACAGATCACAAGTCAGTTGTCAGATAACTTCCTCTTAATTTTTATCCTGGGATATTTGCTTTTTCGCCATTGGCTGCAAGGAACACCAAACGTCCATTTGCAGATTGGACAACAACAGTGTTATGAAAGCTGCTGAATATAATGCAACATTTAAGTCTGTGAGGTGAACTCACACATGACAAAACAGTTTCTCAGTAAGCTTCTTTCTAAGATTTATCTGAAAACATTTGTTTTTCACAGGAGACAATAATGCGCTAAACAGTATCTCTTCACAGATTGTAAGAAAACAGTGTTTCCAAACTGCTGAGTGAAAGGAAAAATGTAAATCTGTCAGAGGAGTGCACAAATCACAGGTCGGTTGTCAGATAAATTCCTTCTAGTGTTTGTCCTGGGTTATTCCCTATCTCACCATTGTCCTCGATGAGCTCCCAAATGTCCTTTCGCAGAAAGGACAACAATGTTGTTCTCAAACTGCTGCATCAAAAGAGAGGCATAACTCTGTGAGATGAATGCACACATCACAGAGAAGTTTCTCACAAAGATTCTTTCTAGTTTTTATCCAAAGATTTTTCTAATTTCACCATGGATCTCAAAACGCTACCAAATATCTCTTCGCATAATACAATATAACAGCTTCCAAACTGTGGAATGAAAAGATAGGTTTAAATCTGTGAGATGAATGCTCAAATCACAAAGCATTTTCTCAGGTATCTTCTTTCCAGTTTTCATCCTGGGATATTCACTTTTTTGCCTGCCACCTCAAAGAGCTACCAAATGTCCATTAGTAGAATAATCAAAAACAGTGTTTTTGCACTGCTCATTCCAAGGAAAAGTTTAACTCTGTGAGATGTATGCACACATCACAAAGCAGTTTTTCAGAAAGCTTCGTTCTAGTTTTTCTCACGAGATATTTCCATTTTCACCATGGGCCTCAAAGCACTACCCAATATCTCTTTGCAGAATACAAGAAAACACTGTTTCCAAACTGTGGAATTAAAAGAAATCTTTAAATATTTGAGACAAATGCCCAAACCATAAGTTGATTTGTCAGATAACTTCCTTCTAGTTTTTGCCCTGGGATATTTGCTTTTTCTCCATTGGCATCAAAGACCTCCAAAATGCCCATTTGCAGAATGGACAAAAACAGTGTTACTAAACTGCTGCATACAGGCAAACGTTTAACTCTGTAAGGAGAATGCACACATCACAAAGTAGTTTCTCAGAAAGCTCATCCGTAGATTTCTTCTCAAGATATTATGGTTTTGATGGTGGGCCTTAAAGCATTACCAAATATCTCTAAACATAATACAAGAAATCACTGTTTCCAAATTGCAGAATGAAAGGAAGTTTTAACTCTGTGAGACAAATGCACAAATCACAGAGCAATTTCTCAGATAGCTTCCTCCTAGTTTTTATATAATATATTTCCTTCATCACCTTAGGCTTCAATGTACTGTCAAATATCCCTTTACAGATTTTAAACAGTCTTTCCATACTGTTCACTGAATATACAGGTATGACTCTCTGAGAGGAATTTACACATCACAAAGCAGTTTCTCAGAAAGCTTCTATGCAGTTTTTATCTGAGGATATTTCCTTTTTCACCATAGACCTCAAAGCACTTCCGAATAGCCCATTGTGCAATTCACAAAAACAGTGTTACAAACTGCTCAATGAAAAGAAAGATTTGTCTCTGTGAGATGAATTCACACATCACAAAGCAGTTTCTCTGAAAGTATCTTTCTAGTTATGATATGAGGATATTTCTTTTTTCATCATAGGCTTCAAAGCACTCCAAAATATCCCTTCTCAGATTCCACAAAAGCAGTGATTCCAAACTGGTCAATTGAAAGAAACATTTAACTCTATGAGATGAATACACACATCACAAAGGAGTTTCTCAGAAAGCTTCTCTCACGTTTTTATCTGAGGATATTTCCTTTTTCACCAAAGGCCTCATGTGCTCCCACATATCCCATTGCAGATTCCACAACAACAGTGCTACCAAACTACTCAATGAAAAGAAAGGTTTAACACAATGAGATGAACTCACACATCAGAAAGTAGTTTCTTGAAAAGCTTATTTCTAGTATTTATCTGATGATATTTCCTTTTTTCACTCTAGGCTTCAATGCTCTTCAAATATCCCTTCACATATTCCACAAAATCAGTGATTCCAAACTGCTCAATCAAAAGAAAGGTTTAACTCTATGAGATAAATGCCCACCTCACAACGCCATTTCTCAGAAAGCTTCTTCCCAGTTTTCATCTGAAGATATTTCCTTCTTCACTATAGGCTTCATTGTGACCCCAAATGTGCATTCACATATAGATCAAAGATAGTTTTTCCAAACTGTGAAATGTCAAGAAAGGTTTAACTGTGTGAGATGAATGCACACATCACAAAGCAGTTTCTCAGAAAGCTTCTTTCTAGTTTTTATCTAAAGATATTTCCTTTGGCACCTTAGGCTTCAATGCGCTCCCAAATGTCCCTTTGTAGATTTTACACAAACAGTGTTTCTACACTGCTCAATTAAAAGAAAGGTATGACTCTGAGAGAGGAATGTGCACATCACAAAGCAGTTCCTCATAAAGCTTCTCTCCAGTTTTCATCTTAAGATGTTTCCTTTTTCACCATAGGCCTCAATGCACTCCAAAATATCCCTTTGCTGATTCCTTAATATCAGTGATTTCAAACTGCTCAATCAAAAGAAATGTTTAACTCTATGAGATGAATGGACACATTACGAGGCAATTTCTCAGAAAGTTTCTTTCCACTTTTCATCTGAAGATATTTCCTTGTTCACCATAAGCCTCAATGCACCCACAATATCCCTTCGTGATTTGTCAGAAGACAGAGTTTCCAAGGTGAGCACTGTAAAGAAAGGTTTAACTCTGTGAGATGATTGCACATATCACAAAGCAGTTTCTCAGAAAGCTTCTCTCCCGTTTTTATCTGATGATGTTCCCTTTGTCAACTTAGGCCTCAATGCACTCCAAAATATCCCTTTGTAGATTGTACAAGAAAATGTGTTTCTATCCTGCTTAATGAAAAGAAAGGTGTACCTCTGTGAGAGGAATGCACACATCACAAAGCAGTTCCTCAGAAAGCTTCTCTCCAGTTTTTATCTGAAGATATTTCGTTTTTCACTATAGGCCTCAATGAGCTCCAAAATATCCATTTGCAAATGACAGAAAAACAGTGTTACCAAACCGTTCAATGAGAAGAAACCTTTAACTATGTCAGGTGAATTCACACATCACAAAGCAATATCTTGGAAAACACCTCTGTAGTTGTTATCTGAGCATGTTTCCTTTTTAACCACAGGCTTCAATTTTCTACCAAATATATCTTCTCAGATTCCAGAAAATCAGCAATTTACAACTGCTCAATTAAAAGTAATGTTTAATGCTAGCAAGGAATGCACACATCATAAAGTCGTTTCTCAGAAAGGATCTTTCTTATTTTCATCTGAAGATATTTCCCATTTCACCATTGGCATCTATGCATCCCCAAATGTCCCTTTGCAATGTGTTCAAAGACAATGTTTCCAAACTGTGCAATGTAAACATAGGTTTACGTTTGTGAGATGAATGCACCCATCACAAAACAGTTTCTCGGAAAACTTATTTCTAGCTTTTATCTGAGGATATTTCCCTTTTCACCATAGGCTTCAAAGTGCTCCAAAATACCTTTTTGTAGATTTTACACAAATGGTGTTTCCAAACTGCTCAATGAAACGAGAGGTATAGCACTGTGAGTGGAGTACACGCATCACAAAGCAGTTTCTCAGAAAGCTTCTCTTGAGTTTTCATGTGAAGATATTTCCTTTTTCATCATCAGCCTCAGTGCACCCCCAAATACTCCTTTGCAGATTCCACAACAACAGTGTTACTACACTGCTCAAAGAAAGAGAGTGATCACTCTATGAAGTCAATTCACACCTCACTAAGTAGATTCTCAGAAAGTTTCTTTCTAGTTTTTATCTGAGGATGTCTTCCTTATCACCATATTCTTCAAAACATCCCCAAATATCCTTTATCATATTCCACAAAAACAGTGATTCCTACCTGCTCAATCAAAAGAAAGATTTAACTCCTTGAGATGAATGCACACATCACAAAGTAGTTTCCTAGGAAGTTTCTTTCTGGTTTTTATCTGAGGACATATTCTTTTTCACCATAGGCTTCAACGCGTTCCCAAATATCATTTCTCAAGTTTTGAAAAATCAGTGATTCCAAACTGCTTAATCCAAAGGAAGGTTTAACTCTATGAGATGGATGCACACACCCCAAAGCATTTTCTCAGAAAGTTTCTTTCCAGTTTTCATCTGAAGATATTTCCTTGTTCACCATAGGCCTCAATATGCCCCCAAATGTCCCTTCATGAATTCGTCAAAGAGAGTGTTTCCAAACTGTGCAATATAAAGGAAGGTTTAACTCTGTGTGATGAATGCACACTTCATGAAGCAGTTTCTCAGAAAGTTTGTTTCTAGTTTTTTTCTGAAGATATTTCCTTCTTCACCCTAGGTTTCAATTCACTCCTAAATATCCCTTGTAGATTTTACACAAACAGTGTTTCCACACTGCTCAATCAAAAGAAACGTTTACCTCTATGAGATGAATACACACATCACAAAGCAGTTTCTCAGAAAGTTTTTTTCCAGTTTTTATCTGAAGATATTTCCTTTTCAACCACAGGATTCAAAGAGTTCCCGAATACCCCTTTGCAAATTTCACAATAACAGTGATTCCATACTGCTCAATCAAAAGAAACATTAAACTCTGTGAGATGAATTCACACATCACAAAGCAGTCTCTCACAAAGCTCTCTTCTAGATTTTATTTGAGGATATTTCCTTTTTCACCATAGGCTTCAATGTGCTCTCAAATATACCTTCTTAGATTCCACAAACACAGTGATTCTGAACTGCTCAATAAAAAGAAATGGTTAAGTCTACATGATGAATGCACACATCATAACGCAGTTTCTCAGAAAGTTTCTTTCTAGTTTTTATTGGAGGATATTTCCTTTTCACCATAGGCTTCTGCACTCCCAAATATCCCCTCTCAGATACCACAAAAACAGTGATTCCAAACTGCTCAATCAAAAGAAACGTTTACCTCTATGAGATGAATACACACATCACAAAGCAGTTTCTCAGAAAGCTTCTTTCCAATTTTCATCTGAAGATATTTCCTTCTTCAACGTAGGCCTGAATGCATCCCAAAATGTCCCTTCATGGGTTCGTGAACGTGTTTGCAAACTCTGCAATGTAAAGAAATGTTTAACTCTGTGAGGTGATAGCTCACATCATAAAGTAGTTTCTCAGAAGGTTTCTTTCTAGATTTTTTCTGAAGGTACTTCCTACTTCACCTTATGCTTCAATGCACTCCTAAATATCACTTTGTAGAATTTACACAAAGAGTGTTTCCACACTGCTCAATGAAAAAAAGGTATAACTCTGTGAGAGGAATGCCCACCTCACAAAGTAATTTAATAGAAAGCTTATCTCCAACAGTGTTACCAAACTATATAGTTACAAGAAAGGTTAAACTCTGTGAGATGAATTCACATATCACAAAGCAGTTTCTCGGATGCTTCTTTCTACTTTTTATCTGAGGATATTTCCTTTTTTACCATATGCTTCAATGAGCTCCCAAATACCCCTTCTCAGATTCCAGAAAATGAGGTATTCCAAAATGCTCAATCAAAAGAGAGGCTAAACCATATGAGGTTAATACACACGTAACAAAAATTTCTTGGAGTGCTTCTTTACAGTTTTTATCTGAAGATATTTCCTTGTTCACCATAGAACTCAATGGGCCCCCAAGTGTCCCTTTGTGGATTTCTCAGAGACAGAGTTTCCAAACTGTCCAATATAAAGGAAGGTTTAACTCTGTGAGATGAATGCATGTATTGCAAAGCAACTTCTCAGAAAGCAACTTTTTACATTTTATCTGAAGGTATTTCCTTTGTTACCTTTGGCTTCAATGCACTCCAAAATATCCCTTTGTAGATTTTACACAAACAGTGTTTCCATACCACTCAATAAAAAGAAAGGTTTAATTCTGTAAGATGAATTCACACATCACAAAGCAGTATCTCGGAAAGCTTATTTCCAGTTTTTACCTGAGGATATTTCCTTTTTCACCAAAAGCTTCAATGCACTCCTAAATATTCCTTCTCAGATTCCACAAAAACAGCGATTCCAAACTACTCAATTAAAACTAAAGTTTAACCCTATGAGATGAATTCACACATCACAAACAAGTTTCTCAGAAAGCTTCTTTCTAGTATTTATCAGAGGATATTTCCTTTTTCACCATAGGCTTCAATGCATTCCCAAATATCCCTTCTCAGATTCCACAAAAACGGTGATTCCAAACTGTTCAGCCAAAAGAAAGGTTTAACCCTATGAGATGAATGCACACATGACAAAACAGTTTCTCAGAAAGCCTTTTTCCAGTTTTCATCTGAAGATATTTCATTGTTCACCATAGACCTCAATGCGTGCCCAAATGTCCCTTCATGAATTTGTCAAAGACAGAGTTTCCAATCTCTGCAATGTAAAGAGAAGTTTAACACTGTGAGATGAATGCACACATCACAAAGCAGTTGCTCAGAAAGCTCTCCCAAGTTTTTATCTGAAGATATTTCCTACGTCACCTTTGGATTCAATGCGCTCCGAAATATCCTTTTGTAGATTTTACAAAAACAGTGTTTCTTCACTGCTCAATGGAAAGGAAGGTATAGCTCTGTGAGACGAATGCACACTTTCCAAAGTAGTTTCTCAGAAAACTTCTCCCCAGTTTTTATCTGAAGATATTTCCCTTTTCACTGTAGGCCTCAATGCACTCCCAAATACCCCTTTGCGGATTCCACAAAAACAGTGTTACCAAGCAGCTCAATGAAAAGAATGGTTTAACTCTGTGAGATGAATTTACACATCACAAAACAATTTCTTGGAAAGCTTCTTTCTAGTTTTTATCTGAGGACGTTTCCTTTTTCATCATAGTTTTCAATGCACTCTGAAATATCCCCTCTCAGATTTCACAAAAACAGTGATTCTAAACTGCTCCATCAAAAGAAAGGTATAAATCTATGAGATGAATGTGCACATCACAAAACAGTTTCTCACAAAGCTTCTTTCAAGTTTTTATCTGAGGATATTTCCTGTTTCACCAAAGGCTTCAATGTGCTCCCAAATGTCCCTTCTCAGATTCCACAAAAACAGCTATTCCAAACTGCTCAATCAAAAGAGAGGCTTAACTCTCTGAGATGAATGCACACATCACAAAGCAGTTTCTCAGAAAGTTTCTTTGCAGTTTTCATCTAAAGATATTTCCTGTTCACCGTGGGCTTCAATGTGACCCAAAATATGCCTTTGTGAATTCATCAAAGACAGTGATTCCAAACTGCACAATGTAAAGAATGGTTTAACTCTGTAAGATGAATGCTCACATCACAAGCAGATTCACAGAACGCTTCTTTCTAGTTTTTATGTGAAGATGCTTCCTTTCTTCACCTTAGGCTTCGATGATCTCTGAAACATACCTTTGTAGATTTTACACAAACAGTATTTCCACACTGCTCAATGATAAGAAAGGTATACCTCTATGAGATAAAGGCACATATCACAAAGCAGGTTTTCGGAAAGTTACTTTCTAGTTTTTATCTGAGGATATTTCCCTTTTTGCCATAGGCTTCAATGCACTCTGACATATCTCTTTGTAGATTTTACACAAAACAGTGTTTCCACACTGTTCAATGAAAAGACAGGTATAACTCTGTGAGTGGAATACACACATCACAAAACAGTTTCTTAGAAAGTATCTCTCCAGTTTTTATCTGAAGATATTTCATTTTTCACCATAGTCTACAATGCACTGCTCAATATCCCTTTACAGATTCCACAAAAGCAGTGTTACCAAAGTGCTCAATGGAAAGAAAGTTTTATCTCTGTGAGACAAATTGCCACATCACAGAACAGTTTCTCAGAAAGTTTCTGTTAACTTTTTATTTGATAATACTTCTTTTTTCACAATAAGCTTCAGTGCATTCCCAAATAGCCCTTCTCAGATTCCACAATAACTGTGATTCCAAACTGCTCAATCAAAAGAAATGTTTACCTCTGTGAGATTAATGCAAACATCACAAAACAATTTTTCAGAACGCTTTTACCAGTTTGCATCTGAAGATATTTCTGTGAATGCCATAGGCCTCAATGTGCCCCCAAGTGTCCCATCGCGGATTTGTCAAAGACAGATTCCAAACTTCGTACTGTAAAGAAAAGTTTAACGTTGTTAGATGAATGCACACATCACAAAGCAGTTTCTCGGAGTGCTTCTTTCTAGTTTTGATATGAGGATATTACCTTATTCACAAAAGCCTTCAATGCACTCCAAAATGTCCCTTCTGATATTCCACAAAAACAGTGATTCCAATCTGCTCAAACAAAGGAAAGGGTTAACTCTATGAGATGAATGCACACATCACAAAGCAGTTTTTAAGAATACTTCTTTCCAGTTTTCATCTGAAGATATTTCCTCGTTCACCATAGGTCTCAATGCACCCCCAAATGTCCCTTGGTGGATTCGTAAAAGACACAGTTTCCAAACTGTGCAATGTAAAGTAAGGTTTAACTCTGTCACATGACTGCACACATCACAAAGCAGTTTCTTGGAAAGCTTCTTTCTAGTTTTTATCTGAGGATATTTCCTTTTTCACCCTAGGCCTCAATGTACTCAAGAATACCACTTTGCAGATTCCAGAAAAACAGTGTTACCAAACTGCTCACTGAAAGAAAGATTTAACTCTGTGAGATGAATTCACACATCATGAAGCAGTTTCTCAGAAAATTTCTTTCTAGTTTTTATCTGAGGATATTCCCTTTTTCACCATAGACTTCAATGCTCTCCCAAATATCCCATCTCAGATTCCATAAAAGCAGTGATTCCAAACTGCTCAATCAAATGAAACTTTTAACACATTTTCTTGTTCCCCATAGGCCTCAACGCACCCCCAATGTCCCTTTATGATTCATCCAAAGACAGAGTTTGCAAAGTGTGCAATGTAAAGAAAGTTTGAACTCTTTGAGATGAATGCACACATCATAAAGCTGTTCCTTGGAAAGCTTCTTTCTACTTTTTGTCTGAGAATATTTCCCTTTTCACCACAGGCTTCAAGGCACTCTGAAATATCCCTTTGTAGATTTAATGCAAAAAGTGCTTCCACACTTCTCAATGAAAACGAAGGTATAACTCTGTGTGTGGACTGCACTAATCGCAAAGCAGTTTGTCAGAAAGCTTCTTTCCAGCTTTTATTTGAAGATATTTCTTTTTCACCACATGCTTCAATGTGCTCCCAAATATCTCTTTGGAGATTCCACAAAAATAATGTGATCAAATTTCTCAATGAAAAGAGTTTTATCTCTGTGAGATGAATTCACACATCACAAAGCACTTTCTCAGAAAGTTTCTTTCTAGTTTTCTCTGAAGATATTTACTTTTTCACCATAGGCTTTAAAGCATTCCCAAATATCCCTTCTTATATTCCACAAAAGCAGTGATTCCAAATTCCTCAATCAAAAGAACATTTTACCCCTATGAGATGAATGCACACATCGCAAAACAGTTTCTTGGAAAGCTTTTTTCTTTTTTTAATCTGAGGATATTTCCATTTTCACCATAGACCTTAATGTGCTCCTGAATATTCCATTGCAGATTTCACAAACACAGTGATACCAAACTCCTCAATGAAATAAAAAGGTTTAACTCTGTGAGATGAATGCACACATCAAAAACCTGTTTCTCAGAAAGCTTATTTCTAGTTTTTACCTGAGGATATTTCCTTTCTCACCATAGGCATCAATGTGCTCCAAAATATTCCTTCTCAGATTCTACAAAAAGAGTGATTCCAAACTGCTCAGTCAACAGAGAAGTTTAACTGTATGAGATGAACGCACACATTACAAATCAGTTTCTCAGAAAGCTTTTCTCCAGTTTTTATCTGAAGATATTTCCTTTTTCACCATAGGCCTCAATGTGCTTCTGAATATCCCTTTGCAGATTCCACAAAAACATTGTTACCAAACTGCTCAATGAAAAGAAAGTGTAACTCTGTGAGATGAACTCACACATAGGAAAGAAGTTTATCTGGGCGCTTCTCTCTAGTTTTTCTCAGAAGGTAGTTCCTTTTCCTCTGTAGGCCTCAAAGTGCTAGCCAATATCTCTTTGCAGAATCCAATAAAACACTGTTTCCAAACTGCTGAATGAGAAGAACTGTTTAACTCTGTGAGATGAATGCCCAAATACAAGTCGGTTTTTCAGATAAATTCCTTGTACTTCTTATTCTGGCATATTTGTCTTTTTGTCATTGGCCTTAAAGAGTATCCAAATGTCCATTCCCGGAATGGACAAAAACAGTGTTCCAAACTTACTGAATCCAAAGAAAGGTTTAATTCTGTGAGATGAATACAAGTATCACACAGAAGTTACTCAGAAACAATGTTTCTACAAGTTATCTGAAAATATTTCCTTTTTCACTGTCTACCTCAATGCACTACTGAATATCTCTTTGCAGATTGTAAGAAAACAGTGTTTCCAAACTACAGAATGAAAAGGCAGGTTTTTCTCTGAAAGAAGAATGCACAACTCAAAGGGCGGTTTGTCAGATAACTTCCTTCTAGTTTTTATCCTGGGATATTCACTTTTTCACCATTGGCCTCAAAGAGCTCCCAAGCATCCATTCGCAGAGTGGAAAAAACAGTGTTACCAAGCTGTTGAATCCAAAGAAACATTTAACACAGTGAGGTGGACACACAAATCACAAAGTAGTTTCTCAGAAAACTTTTTTCTACTATTGATCTGAAGACATTTCCTTATTCGCAGGAGGTCTCAATGCGCTACTGAGTATCTCTTCACAGATTATAAGAAAACAGTGTTTCCAAACTGCTGAATCAAAAGAAAGATTTAAATCAGTGAGAGGAATGCACACTTCATAGGTCGGTTTATCAGATAACTTCCTCCTGGTTTTTGACGTGGGATATTTGCTTTTTTGCCATTGGCCTCAGTGAGTTCCCAAATGTCTTTTTGCAGAATGGACAGAAACATTGTTCCCAAACTGCTGAATCCAAAGAGAGGTGTAACTCTGTGAGAGGAATGTGCAAATCACAAAGAAGTTTTATGAAAGATTCTTTCTAGTTTTCCCCAGTGTATATTTCCTTTTTCACCATTGGAGTCAATGCATTCCCAAATATACCTTCACAGGTACTACAACAACAGTGTTTCCTAACTGATGAATGAAAAGAAATGTTTACCTCTGTGAGAGTAATGCACACATCACAAAGTGGCTTCTCAGATATCTTCTTTCTAGTTATCCTGGGATATTCACTTTTTGCCATTGAGTTCAATGAGCTACCAAATGTCCATTCATACAATAAACAAAAACTGTGTAACCACACTACTGAATCCACAGAATGGTTTAACTCTGTGACATGAGTGCACACATCAAAAAGCAGTCTCTCAGAAACCTTCTTTCTAGTTTTTTTCAGAAGAGATTTCCTTTTCCTCTGTAGGCCTCAAAGCTCTACTCTTCACAGAATACAAGAAAACCGTGCTTCCAAACTGTTGAATGAAAAGAATTTTTTCACCATTGACCTCAAAGATCTCCCAAATGTCCATTCCCAGAATGGACAAAAACAGTGTTCCCAAACTGCTGAATCCAAAGAAAGATGTAACTCTGTTAGATGAATGCACCAAACACAAGTCAGTTTATCAGATAATTTCTTTGTACTTTTTATTCTGGGATATTCTCTTTTTTGCCATTTGCCTCAAAAAACACACAAATATCCATTCCCAGAATGGAAACAAAATAGTGTTCCGAAACTACTGAATTCAAAGAAATGTTTACCTCTTTGAGATGAATTCACACGTCACAAGGCAGTTTTTCAGAAAGTTTCTTTTTTGTTCTTCACACAAGATGCTTCCTTTTTGACTCCTGGCCTCAAAGTGCTACCAAATATCTCTTCGTAGAATCCATGAAAACATCTATTCCAAAATGCTGAATGAAAAGATATCTTTAACTCTGTGAGATGAATGCACAAATCACCAGTCGGTTTGTCAGATTACTTCCTTCTGGTTTTTGTCTGAGATATTCACTTTTTTGACATTGTCCTCAAAGATCTCCCAAATGTCCATTCGCAGAATGGACAAAAACAGTGTTCCCAAACTGCTGAATCCAAAGAAACATTTAACTCTTGAGATGGATGTACCAAACACAATTCGGTTTGTCAGATAATTTCCTTGTTCTTTTTATTCTGGGATATTAGCTTTTTTGCCATTGCCTCAAAGAGTAACCAAACGTCCGTTCCCACTAAGGAGAAAAACAGTGTTCTGAAACTGCTGAATCCAAAGAAAGGTTTAACCCTTTGAGATGAATGTGCACATCACAAAGCAGTTTTTCAGAAAGCTTCTCTTTTTCTTCACACAAGATATTTCCTTTTTCACTCTAGGCCTCAAATTGTTACCAAATATCTCTTCAGAGAAACCAAGAAAATACTGTTTCCAAACTGCTGAATGAAAAGACATCTTTAACTCTGTGAGACGAATGCACAAATCACAAGTCAGTTTGTCAGATAACTTTCTTCTAGTTTTTGTCCTGGGTTATTTGCTTTTTCACCATTGGCCTCAAAGATCTCCCAAATTCCATTCGCAGAATGGACAAAAACAGTGTTTCAAAACTGCTGAATCCAAAGAAAGCTTTAACTCTATGAGATGAATGAACACATCCAAAGGCAGTTTCCAAGGAAGTTTCTTTCAAGTTTTTATCTGTATTTATTTTGCTTTTCATCACAGGCCTCAATGCACTACCAAATATCACTTTGCAGATTCTAAGAAAAGAGTGCTACCAAACTGTTGAATGAAAAGAAAGGATTAACTCTGTGACATGAAATGACACATTACAAAGCAGTTTCTCAGATAACTGTCTTCTAGTTTTTATCCTTGGATATTCAGTTTTTCATCATTGGCTCTCTGAGAAGTTTTCTGAGAAACTCTTTTGTGATGTCTGCATTCCACTCACAGAGTTACACCTCAGTTTTCATTGAGGAGTGTGGAAACACAGTTTATGTGAAATCTAAAAAGAGATATTTTGGAGCACCATGAAGCCTGTGGAGAAAAGTGAAATATCCTCAGATAAAAAGTAGAAAGAACCTTTCCGAGAAACTGCTTTGGGATGTGTGCATTCATCTCACAGAGGTAAACCTTTCTTTACATTGCACACTATGGAGACTGTCTTTGAACAAATCGTGAAGCGATAGTGGGGTCACATTGAGGCATATAGTTATAAACGAAATATCTTCAGATGAAAACTGGAAATAATCTTTCTGAGAAACTTCTTTGTGATGTATACATTCATCTCCTAGATTTAAGCATTTCTTTTGATTGAGCAGTTTGAAATCACTGATTTTGTGGAATCTGAGAAGGGATGTTTGGGAACGCATTGAAGGCTATGTTCAAAAAGGAAATATCCTCAGATAAAAACTAGAAAGCTTTCCTAGAAACTGCTTTATGATGTCTGCATTCATCTCATAGTGTTAAACTTTTCTTCTTATTGAGCAGTTTGGTAACACTGTTTCTGAGGAATCTGCAAAGGAATATTTTGGAGTACATTGAGACCTGTAGTGAAAAAGGAAATATCTTCAGATAAAAACTGGAGAGAGGCTTTCTGAGAAACTGCTTTGAGATGTGTGCATTCCACTCACAGATTTATACCTCCCTTTTCATTGAGCAGTGTGGAAACACTGTTTGTGTAAAATCTAATAAGGGATATTTCAGAGTGCCTGGAAGCCTGTGCTGAAAAGGGAAATATCCTCAGATAAAAAGCAGAAAGAAGCTTTCTGAGAAACTGCTTTGTGCTGTGTCCATTCATCTCATAGAGTTAAACATTTCTTTTGATTGATCAGTTAGAAATCACTGATTTTGAGGAATCTGCAAAGGGATATTTGGAAGCGCTTTGAGGCCCATGATGAAAAAGGAAATATCTTCAGAAAAAACTGGAGAGAAGCTTTCTGAGAAACTGCTTTGCAATGTGCGCATTCATCTCATAGAGTTAAACTGTTCCTTGCATAAAGCAGTTTTGAATCACAGTTTCTGTGTAATCTGGAAAGGGATATTTGGGAGCACATTGAAACCCTTGGTGAAAAAGGAAATATCCTCAGATAAAAACTAGAAAGAAGCTTTCCGAGAAACTGCTTTGCAATAGGTGAATTCATCTCACAGAGTTAAACCTTTATTTTCATTAAGCAGTTTGGTAGCATTGTTTTTGTGGAATTCACAAACAGATATTCGGGAATGCATTGAGGTCTATGGTGAAAAAGGAAATATCCTCAGACAAAAACTGTAGAGAAGCTTTCTGCTTTCATAGAGTTACGCCATTCTGTTGATTGAGCAGTTTGGAATCATTGTTTTTGTGGAATCTGAGATAGGATGTTTTGGAGATCATTGAAGCCTATGGTGAATAAGGAAATATCTTCAGATAAAAACTAGAAAGAAGATTTCCAGGAAACTGCTTTGTGATGTATGAATTCATCTCACAGAGTTAAACCTGTCTTTTCATTGAGCAATTTGGTAACTCTGATATTGTGGAAGCTAAAGTGATATATTCGGGAGTGCCTTGAGGCCTGTGGTGAAAAAGGAAATATCGTCAGATAAAAACTGGATAGATGCTTTCTGAGAAAATGCTTTGTGATGTGTGCATTCCTCTCATAGAGTCATTCCTTGCTTTTCATGGAACAGTCTGGGAAGACTGTGTAAAATCTACAAAGGGATATTTTTGAGTGCATTGAAGTCTAAGGTGATGAAGGAAATATCTTCAGATAAAAACTAGAAAGAAGTATTCTGAGAAACTGCTTTGTGATATGTGCATTCATCCCACAGAGTTGAACCTTTCTTTACATTGAGCAGTTTGGAAACACTGTCATTGATGTATATGTAAATGGACATTTTGGGGCACATTGAGGCCTACGGTGAAGAAGGAAGTATCTTAAGATGACAACTGGAAAGAAGCTCTCTCAGAATCTGCTTTGTGATGTGCACATTCATCTCATAGAGTTAAACGTTTCTTTTGATTGAGCAGTTTGGAATCACTGTTTTTTTTTTTTTTTGGAATATGAGAAGGGACATTTTGGAGCACATTGAAGCCTATGGTGAAAAAGAAAATATCCTCAGATAAAAACTAGAAAGAAGCTTTCCGAGCAACTTCTTTGTGATGTGTGAATTTATCTCACAGAGTTAAACCTTTCTTTTCATTGAGCAGTTTGGTAGTACTGTTTTTGTGGAATCTGCAAAGGTATATTTGGGAACGCATTGAGGTCTATGGTGAAAAAGGAAATATCTTCAGATAAAAACTGGAGAGAAGCTTTCTGAGAGACTGCTTTGTGATGTGTGCATTCATTTCATAGAGTTAAATCTTTCTGTTGAAGGAACAGTTTGGAATCACTGTTTTTGTGGAATGTGAGAAGGGATATTTTGGAGCACATGGAAGCCTACAGTGAAAAAGGAAATATTCTCAGATAAAAACTAGAGAGATGATTTACAAGAAACTGCATTGTGGTGTGTACATTCATCTTACAGAGTTAAACCTTTTCTTGGATTCAGCAGTGTGAAACTCTGTTTTTGTTTATTCTTCAACTGGACATTTGTTAGTTCTTTGAGGTCAAGGGTGAAAAAGTGAGTATCTCAGGATAAAAACTTAAAAGAAGGTATCTGAGAAACCGCTTTGTCCATTCAGCAAAAGGACACAGGGAGCTCATTGAGACTAATGGTGAGATAGCAAATAACCCAGGACAAACTTTAGGTCGAACTTATCTAACAAACTGTCCTGTGATTTGTGCATTTGTCTCACAGAGTTACACCTTTCTTTTCACTCAGCCTTTTGGAAACACTGTTTTCTTACAATCTGTGAACAGACACTCTGTAAAGCATTGCAGTCTCCTGTGAAAAACAAATGTCTTCAGATAAATCTTAGAAAGAAGCTTTCTGAGAAACTGCTTTGTCATGTGTGTGTTCACCTCACAGACTTAAACACTGCATTGTATTCAGCAGTTTTGGTAACACTGTTGTCAAATCTGTGAATGGACGTTTTGGTGCTGTCTGAAGCCAATGGCGAAAAAGCGAATATCTCAGGGAAAAAACTAGAAGGAAGTTATCTGACAAACTGATATGGGATTTGTACATTTATCTCACAGAGTTAAACATTTCTTTTCATTCAGCAGTTTGGAATAGTGCTTTCTGGAATTCTCAGAAGAGATATTTGCTAGCTCTTTCAGGTCTATGGTGAAAAAGGAAATATCTTCTGTTAAAAACTAGAAAGAAGCATTCTGAGAAACTATTTTCTGATGTGTGCATTCATCTTACAGATTTAAACATTTCTTTGGATTCAGCAGTTAGGGAACACTGTTTTTGTCCATTCTGTGAATGGACATTAGCGAGAACATTGAGGCCAATGGCAAAACAGTGAATATCCCAGGATAAAAACTAGAAGGAATTTATCTGACAAACCGACCTATGATGTGTGCATTCATCTCACAGAGTTTATCCTGTCTTTTCATTCAGCAGTTTGGAAACCCTGTTTTCTTAGAATCAGCACAGAGATATTTGGTAGAACTTTTAGGCTTCCTGTGAAAAAGCAAATGTCTTCAGATAAAAAGTAGAAAGAAGCTGTCTGAGGAACTGATTTGTGAGGTGTGCATTCACCTCACAGAATTAAACGTTTCTCTGTATTCAGCAGCTTGGTAACACTGCTTTTGTCCATTCTGTGAATGGACATTTGGGAGATCTTTGAGGCCAATGGTGAAAAGCAAATATCCCAAGACAAAAATTAGTAGGAAGTTATTTGACAAATCAACTAGTGACCTGTGCATTCGTCTCACTGAGTTAAAGACTTCTATTCATTCCACAGTTTGGAAACAGTGTTTTCTTGTATTATGTGAAGATATTTGGTAGTGCTTTGAGGCCCACAGTGAATATGGAAATATCTTGTGAGAAAAACTGTACAGAAGCTTTCTGAGAACCTGCTTTGTGATGTGTGCCTTCATCTCACAGAGTTAAATATTTCCTTGGATTCAGCAGTGCAGAAACACTGTTTTCATTTATTCTGCAAATGGATATTTGGTAGCTCTTTGAGGTTAAGCGTGAACACGTGAATATCCCAGGATAAAAGCTAGAAAGAATATATCTGCAAAACCACTTTATGATGTGGGCATTGATCTTGCACAGTTAAACCTTTGCTTTCATTCAGCACTTTGGAAACACTCTTTTTGTAGTATCTGTGAAGGTATATTTGGGAGCACATTGAGGCCAAAGGTGAAAAAGGAAATATCTTCAGATGAAAACTAGAAAGAATCTTTCTAAGAAATTGCTCTGTGATATGTACATTCATCTCACAGAGTTACACCTCTATTTTGATACAGCAGTTTAGAAACAGTGTTTTCTGGGATTCTCAGACGAGATATTTTGTTGTGTTTTCAGGCCTACAGTGTAAAAGGAAATATCCTCATTAAAAAACTAGAAAGAAGCTTTCTGAGAAACTGCTTCATGATGTGTGCATTCATCATACAGAGTTAAACCTCTCTTTGGATTCAGCATTTTGGGAACACTGTTTTTGTCCATTCTGCGAATGGACATTTTGGAGATCTTTGAGGCCTATGGAGAAAAAGCAAATATCCAAGGATAAAAACGAGAAGGAAGTTACCTGAGAAACCGACCTGTGATGTGCGCCTTCATCTCGCAGAGTTAAACCTGTCTTTTCATTCAACAGTTTGGAAACACTGTTTTCTTAGAATCTGTGAAGAGATATTCGGTAACACTTGGAGGCCTCCTGTGAAAAAGGAAATGTCTTCAGATAAATAGTAGAAAGAAGTTGTCTGAGAAACTATTTTGTGATGTGTGCATTCACTTCACAGAGTTAAAAGTTTCTCTGTATTTAGCAGTTTGGTAACACTGTTTTTGTCCATTCTGCGAATGGACATTTGGGAGACCTTTGAGGCCAATTTTGAAAAAGCAAATATCCCAGGCCAAAAACTAGAAGGAAGTTATGTGACAAACTGACTTGTGTTTTTTGCACTTATCTCACAGAATTCAACATTTTGTTTCATTCAGCAGTTTGGAAACAGTGCTTTCTGGGATTCTCAGAAGAGATATTTAGTGCTTTCAGGCCTATGGTCAAAAGGAAATATCCTCAGTAAAAACCACAAAGAAGCTTTCTGAGAAACTGCTTCCTGATGTGTGTATTCATCTCACAGAGTTAAGCCTTCCTTTGGATTTAGCAGTTTGAGAACATTGTTTTTGTCCATTCTGCAAATGGACATTTGGGAGATCTTAGAAGCCAGTGGCAAACAAGACAGTATCCCAGGATAAAAACTAGATGGAAGTTATCTGACAAACAGACCTACGATGTGTGCATTCATCTCACAGAGTTCAACCTGTCTTTTCATTCAGCAGTTTGGAAACATTGTTTTCCAAGAATCTGTGAAGAGATATTCAGTTGCACTTTGAGGCCTCCTTTGAAAAAGGAAATGTCTTCAGATAAATAGTAGATAGAAGGTTTCTGAGAAACTACTTTGTGATGTGTCTGTTCAGCTTGTAGTGTTAAACTGGTCTTTGTGTCCAGCAGTTTAGTAACACTGTTTTTGTCCATTCTGTGAATGAACATTTGGGAGATCTTTGAGGCCAACAGCAAAGAAGCTAATATCCCAGGACAAAAACTAGAGGGAAATTATCTGAGAAATTGACTTGTGATTTGTGCATTCATCTCACAGAGTTAAAGATTCCTTTTCATTCTGGAGTTTAGAAATAGTGCCTTCATGCATTCTGTGAAGAGATATTTGGTAGCACTTTGACCCCTGGTGAAAATGGAAGTATCTTGTGAGAAAAACTAGGGAGAAGCTTTCTGAGAAACAGCTTTGTGAGGTGTGTATTCATCTCACAGAGTTAAACCACTTCTCGGATTCAACAGTGTGGAAATACTGTTTTTGTTTTTTCTGTGAATGGATATTTGGTAGCTCTTTCAGGCCAAGGGTGAAAAAGTGAATATCCCAGGATAAAAACTAGAAAGAAGATATCTGAGAAACCGCTTTGTGATGTGTGCATTCATCTCGCAGAGTTAAACCTTTCTTTTCATTCAGCAGTTTAGAAACACTCTTTTTGTAGTATCTGTGAAGGTATATTTTGGAGTGCATTGAGGTCAAAGGTGAGAAAGGAAATATCTTCAGATGAAAACTAGAGAGAATCATACTGAGAAACTGCTGTGTGATGTGTACATTCATCTCACAGAGTTACAACTTTATTTTGATGCAACAGTTTGGGAACAACGTTTTTGTCCATTCTGCAAAAAGACATTTGGGATCTCTTTGAGACCAATGGCGAGATAGCAAATAAATGAGAACAAACACTAGAAGCAAGTTATCTGTCAAACTGACCGATGAATTGGACATTCCTCTCACAGTGTTATACCTTTCTTTTCACTCAACATTTGGAAACACTGTTTTCTTACCATCTGCAAAGTGATACTCTGTAGCACATTTAGTCTCCTGTGAAAAACCAATGTTTTCAGATAAATTGGAGAAAGAAGCTTTCTGAGAAACTGCTTTGTGATGTGTGTGTTCACCTCACAGAGTTAAATGTTGTGTTGTATTCAGCAGTTTTGATAACACTGCTGTTGTCCAATCTGCAGATGGACGTTTTGGTGATCTTTGAAGCCAATGGTGAAAATGTGAATACCATTGGGAGTTATACCTGATGTAAATGACGAGTTGGTGGGTGCTGACGAGTTGATTGGTGCAGCACACCAATATGGCACAAGTATTTGTATGTAAAAAACCTGCACGTTATGCACATGTACCCTAGAACTTAAAGTATAATAAAAAATAAAAAATAAAAAAATAAAAAATAAAATACCCCCCAAAAAATAAATAAAAATAAATAAAATAAAAACTAGGAGGAAGCGATCTGACAAACCGACTTATGTTTTGTACATTCATCTCACAGAGTTAAACATTCCGTTTCATTCAGCAGTTTGGAAACAGTACTTTCTGGGATTCTCAGAAGAGATATTTGGTAGCGCTTTCAGGTCTATGGTGAAAAAGGAAATATCTTCAGATAAATACTAGAAAGAAGCTTTCTGAGAAACTACTTCATGATGTGTGCATTCATCTCACATATTTAAACCTTTCTTTGGATTCAGCGGTTTGGGAACATTGTTATCGTCCATTCTGTGAATGTGTATTTGGGAGATCTTCGAGGCCAATGGTGAGAAAGAGAAAATCCCAGGATAAAATCTAGAAGGAAGTTATCTGACAACCGACTTGTGATGTGTGCATTCATCTCACAGAGTTCAACCTGTCTTTTCATTCAGCAGTTTGGAAACACTGTTTTCTTAGAATCTGCAAAGTCATATTCGGTAGTGCTTTGAGACCTCCTGTGAAAAACAAATGCCTTCAGATAAATCGTAGAAAAAAGCTTTCTGAGAAACTGCTTTGTGAGGCATGCATTCTCCTTATAGAGTTAAACATTGCATTCTGTTCAGCAGTTTTGGTAACACTGTTGTGGGCCACTCTGTGAATGGATGTTTTGGTGCACTTTGAAGGCAAAGATGAAAAAGGAAATATCCCAGGATAAAAACTAGAAGGAAATTATCTGACAAACTGACTTCTGATTTGTACATTCACCCCACAGAGTTAAATATTTCTTTTCATTCAGCAATTTGGAAACAGTGCTTTCTGGGATTCTCAGAAGAGATATTTGGTAGCGCTTTCAGGTGTATGGTGAAAAAGGAAATATCTTCAGATAAAAAGTAGAAAAAAGTTTTCAGAGAAACTGCATCATGATGTGTGCATTCATCTCACAGAGTTAAACTTTTCTTTGGATTCAGCAGTTTTGGAACAGTGTTTTTGTCCATTCTGCAAATGGACATTTTGGAGCTCCTTGAGGTCAATGGTGAAAAATGGAATATCCTTGTATAAAAACTAGTACGAAGTTATCTGACAAACTGACCAGTGATTTGTGCATTCTTCTTGCAGAGCTAAACCTGTCTTTTCATGCAGCAGTTTGGAAACGCTGTTTTCTTAGAATCTGAGGAGATATTCAGTAGCACCTTGAGGCCTCCTGTGAAAAAGGGAATGTCTTCAGATAAATAGTAGAAAGAAGCTTTCTGAGAAACTGCTTTGTGATGTGCGCATTCACCTCACAGAGTTAAACGTGTCTTTGCATTCAGCAGTTTGGTAACACTGTTTTTTTTTTCCATTCTGCGAATGGACATTTGGGAGGTCTTTGAGGCCAAAGGCAAAAAAGGGAATATCCCAGGACAAAAACTAGAAGGAAGTTACCTGAAAAATCAACTTGTGATTTGTTCATTTGTCTCACAGAGTTAAAGATTTCTTTTCATTCTGCAGTTTGGAAACAGCATTTTCTTGTATTCTACGAAGAGATATTTGGTAGTGCTCTGAGGCCCATGGTGAAAATGGAAATATCTTGTGAGAAAAACTAGAGGGAAGCTTTCTGAGAAACTGCTTTTTGATGTGTGCATTAATCTCACAGTTAAACATTTCCTTGGATTCAGCAGTGTGAAAACACTGTTTTCTTTTATTCTGCAAATGGACATTTCATAGCTCTTTGAGAACAGTGGTGAAAAAGTGAATATCCAAGGATAAAAACTAGAAAGAAGATACCTGAGGAATCGTTTTGTGATGTGGGCATTCATCTCTCAGAGTCAAACCTTTCTTTTGATTTAGCAGTTTGCAAACACTCTTTTTGTAGTATATGTGAAAGTATATTTGGGAGTGCATTTTGGCCAGGTGAAACAGGAAATATCTTCAGATGAAAACTTGAGAGAATCTTTCTGAGAAATGCCCTATGATGTGTGCATTCATCTCAGAGAGTTACATCTCTCTTTTGATGCAGCATTATGGGAACAATGTATTTGTCCATTCTGCAAAAAGACATTTTGGAGCTCATTGAGGCCAATGGCGAGATAGTAAATAACCCAGGACAAACACTAGAACGAAGTTATCTGAAAAACTGATCTGTGATTTGTGCATTCCTCTCACAGAGTTACACCTTTCTTATCACACAGCAGTTTGGAAACACTATTTTCTTACAATCAGCGAAGAGATACTCTGTAGCACATTGCCACCTCCTGTGAAAAAGAAATGTCTTCAGATAAGTCATAGAAAGAAGCTTTCTGAGAAACTGATTTGTGACATGTGCATTCACCTCACAGAGTTAAACATTGCATTGTATTCAGCAGTTTTGGTAACATTGTTGTTGTCCAATCTGCGAATTGATGTTTTGGTGCTCTATGAGGTCAATGGTGAAAAAGCAAATATCTCAAGATAAAAACTGGAAGGAAGTTATATGACAAACCGACTTGTGACTTGTACACTCATCTCACAGAGTTAAATATTTCTTTTCATTCAGCAGTTTGGAAACAGTGCTTTCTGGGATTCTAAGAAGATATATTTGGTAGAGTTTTCAGATCTATGGTGAAAAAGGGAAATATCTTCAAACAAAAACTAGAAAGAAGCTTTCTGAGGAATTGCTTCATGATATGTGCATTCATCTCAGAGTTAGACCTTTCATTGGATTCAGCAGTTTGGGAACACTGTTTTCGTCCATTGTTCAAATGGACTTTTCAGAGATCTTTGAGGCCAATGGCAAAGAAGCAAATATCTCAGGTTAAAGCTAGAAGGAAATTATCTGACAAACCGACCATTGATGTGTGCATTTATCACGCAGACTTCTACCTGTCTTTTCATTCAGCAGTGTGGAAACACTGTTTTCTTAGAAACTGCGAAGAGATATTCATTAGCACTTTAAGGAGACCTATGACAAAGAAAATGTCTTCAGATAAATAGCAGAAAGAATCTTTCTGAGAAGCTGCTTTGTGATAATATGTTCAAGTCACAGAGTTAATTGTTTCTCTGTATTCAGCTGTTTGGCAACACTGGTTTTACCCATTCTGTGAATGGACATTTGGGATTTCTTTGAGACCAATGGCAAAAAAGCAAGTATCCTAGTACAAAAACTGGAAGGATGTTATCTCACGAATTGACTTGTGATTTCTGCAATCGTCTCACAGAGTTAAAGACTTATTTTCATTCCACAGTTTAGAAACAGCATTTTGTTGTTTTCTTGTGAAGAGATAATTGGTAGTGCTTTGAGGCCTGTGGTGAAAATGGAAATATCTTTGAGAAAAACTAGAAACTGCTTTCTGATGTGTAAATTCATCTGGCACAGTTAAACGTTTCTTCTCATTGAGCAGTTTGGTAACACTGTTTTTGAAGAATCTACAAAGGGATACTTGGGAGCGCTTTGAGGCCTATGATGAAAAGGAAATACCTTCAGATAAAAACTGGAGAGAAGCATTCTGAGAAACTGCTTTGTGATGTGTGAATTCATCTCACAGCATTGCACTTTTCTTTTTTTTTTTTTTTTTAATTTATTTATTATTATTATACTTTAAGTTGTAGGGTACATGTGCATAACGTGCAGGTTTGTTACATATGTATACTTGTGCCTTGTTGGTGTGCTGCACCCATCAACTCGTCATTTACATCAGGTATAACTCCCAATGCAATCCCTCCCCCCTCCCCCCTCCCCATGATAGGCCCCGGTGTGTGATGTTCCCCTTCCTGAGTCCGAGTGATCTCATTGTTCAGTTCCCACCTATGAGTGAGAACATGCGGTGTTTGGTTTTCTGTTCTTGTGATAGTTTGCTAAGAATGATGGTTTCCAGCTGCATCCATGTCCCTACAAAGGACACAAACTCATCCTTTTTGATGGCTGCATAGTATTCCATGGTGTATGTGTGCCACATTTTCTTAATCCAATCTGTCACTGATGGACATTTGGGTTGATTCCAAGTCTTTGCTATTGTGAATAGTGCCGCAATAAACATACGTGTGCATGTGTCTTTATAGCAGCATAATTTATAATCCTTTGGGTATATACCCAGTAATGGGATGGCTGGGTCATATGGTACATCTAGTTCTAGATCCTTGAGGAATCGCCATACTGTTTTCCATAATGGTTGAACTAGTTTACAATCCCACCAACAGTGTAAAAGTGTTCCTATTTCTCCACATCCTCTCCAGCACCTGTTGTTTCCTGACTTTTTAATGATCGCCATTCTAACTGGTGTGAGATGGTATCTCATTGTGGTTTTGATTTGCATTTCTCTGATGGCCAGTGATGATGAGCATTTTTGCATGTGTCTGTTGGCTGTCTGAATGTCTTCTTTTGAGAAATGTCTGTTCATATCCTTTGCCCACTTTTTGATGGGGTTGTTTGTTTTTTTCTTGTAAATTTGATTGAGTTCTTTGTAGGTTCTGGATATTAGCCCTTTGTCAGATGAGTAGATTGCAAAAATTTTCTCCCATTCTGTAGGTTGCCTGTTCACTCTGATGGTAGTTTCTTTTGCTGTGCAGAAGCTCTTTAGTTTAATTAGATCCCATTTGTCAATTTTGGCTTTTGCTGCCGTTGCTTTTGGTGTTTTAGACATGAAGTCTTTGCCCATGCCTATGTCCTGAATGGTACTACCTAGGTTTTCCTCTAGGATTTTTATGGTATTGGGTCTAACATTTAAGTCTCTAATCCATCTTGAATTAATTTTCGTATAAGGAGTAAGGAAAGGATCCAGTTTCAGCTTTCTACTTATGGCTAGCCAATTTTCCCAGCACCATTTATTAAATAGGGAATCCTTTCCCCATTTCTTGTTTCTCTCAGGTTTGTCAAAGATCAGATGGCTGTAGATGTGTGGTATTATTTCTGAGGACTCTGTTCTGTTCCATTGGTCTATATCTCTGTTTTGGTACCAGTACCATGCTGTTTTGGTTACTGTAGCTTTGTAGTATAGTTTGAAGTCAGGTAGCGTGATGCCTCCAGCTTTGTTCTTTTGACTTAGGATTGTCTTGGAGATGCGGGCTCTTTTTTGGTTCCATATGAACTTTAAAGCAGTTTTTTCCAATTCTGTGAAGAAACTCGTTGGTAGCTTGATGGGGATGGCATTGAATCTATAAATAACCTTGGGCAGTATGGCCATTTTCACGATATTGATTCTTCCTATCCATGAGCATGGTATGTTCTTCCATTTGTTTGTGTCCTCTTTTATTTCACTGAGCAGTGGTTTGTAGTTCTCCTTCAAGAGGTCCTTTACATCCCTTGTAAGTTGGATTCCTAGGTATTTTATTCTCTTTGAAGCAATTGTGAATGGAAGTTCATTCCTGATTTGGCTCTCTGTTTGTCTGTTACTGGTGTATAAGAATGCTTGTGATTTTTGCACATTAATTTTGTATCCTGAGACTTTGCTGAAGTTGCTTATCAGCTTAAGGAGATTTTGGGCTGAGGCAGTGGGGTTTTCTAAATATACAATCATGTCATCCGCAAACAGGGACAATTTGACTTCTTCTTTTCCTAACTGAATACCCTTGATTTCTTTCTCTTGCCTGATTGCCCTAGCCAGAACTTCCAACACTATGTTGAATAGGAGTGGTGAGAGAGGGCATCCCTGTCTTGTGCCAGTTTTCAAAGGGAATTTTTCCAGTTTTTGCCCATTCAGTATGATATTGGCTGTGGGTTTGTCATAGATAGCTCTTATTATTTTGAGGTACGTTCCATCAATACCGAATTTATTGAGCGTTTTTAGCATGAAGGGCTGTTGAATTTTGTCAAAAGCCTTTTCTGCATCTATTGAGATAATCATGTGGTTCTTGTCTTTGGTTCTGTTTATATGCTGGATTATGTTTATTGATTTGCGAATGTTGAACCAGCCTTGCATCCCAGGGATGAAGCCCACTTGATCATGGTGGATAAGCTTTTTGATGTGTTGCTGAACCCGGTTTGCCAGTATTTTATTGAGGATTTTTGCATCGATGTTCATCAGGGATATTGGTCTAAAATTCTCTTTTTTTGTTGTGTCTCTGCCAGGCTTTGGTATCAGAATGATGTTGGCCTCATAAAATGAGTTAGGGAGGATTCCCTCTTTTTCTATTGATTGGAATAGTTTCAGAAGGAATGGTACCAACTCCTCCTTGTACCTCTGGTAGAATTCAGCTGTGAATCCATCAGGTCCTGGACTTTTTTTGGTTGGTAGGCTATTAATTATTGCCTCAATTTCAGAGCCTACTATTGGTCTATTCAGGGATTCAACTTCTTTCTGGTTTAGTCTTGGAAGAGTGTAAGTGTCCAGGAAATTATGCATTTCTTCTAGATTTTCCAGTTTGTTTGCGTAGAGGTGTTTATAGTATTCTCTGATGGTAGTTTGTATTTCTGTGGGGTCGGTGGTGATATCCCCTTTATCATTTTTAATTGCGTCGATTTGATTCTTCTCTCTTTTCTTCTTTATTAGTCTGGCTAGTGGTCTGTCAATTTTGTTGATCTTTTCAAAAAACCAACTCCTAGATTCATTGATTTTTTGGAGAGTTTTTTGTGTCTCTATCTCCTTCAGTTCTGCTCTGATCTTAGTTATTTCTTGCCTTCTGCTAGCCTTCGAATGTGTTTGCTCTTGCTTCTCTAACTCTTTTAATTGTGATGTTAGAGTGTCAATTTTAGATCTTTCCTGCTTTCTCTTGTGGGCATTTAGTGCTATAAATTTCCCTCTACACACTGCTTTAAAGGTGTCCCAGAGATTCTGGTATGTTGTATCTTTATTCTCATTGGTTTCAAAGAACATCTTTATTTCTGCCTTCATTTCGTTATGTACCCAGTAGTCATTCAGGAGCAGGTTGTTCAGTTTCCATGTAGTTGAGCAGTTTTGATTGATTTTCTTAGTCCTGAGTTCTAGTTTGATTGCACTGTGGTCTGAAAGAGAGTTTGTTATAATTTCTGTTCTTGTACATTTGCTGAGGAGTGCTTTACTTCCAATTGCGTGGTCAATTTTGGAGTAAGTACGATGTGGTGCTGAGAAGAATGTATATTCTGTTGATTTGGGGTGGAGAGTTCTGTAGATGTCTATTAGGTCTGCTTGCTGCAGAGATGAGTTCAATTCCTGGATATCCTTGTTAACTTTCTGTCTCGTTGATCTGTCTAATATTGACAGTGGAGTGTTGAAGTCTCCCATTATTATTGTATGGGAGTCTAAGTCTCTTTGTAAGTCTCTAAGGACTTGCTTTATGAATCTGGGTGCTCCTGTATTGGGTGCATATATATTTAGGATAGTTAGCTCTTCCTGTTGAATTGATCCCTTTACCATTATGTAATGGCCTTCTTTGTCTCTTTTGATCTTTGATGGTTTAAAGTCCGTTTTATCAGAGTCTAGTATTGCAACCCCCGCTTTTTTTTGTTCTCCATTTGCTTGGTAAATCTTCCTCCATCCCTTTATTTTGAGCCTATGTATGTCTCTGCGTGTGAGATGGGTCTCCTGAATACAGCAGACTGATGGGTCTTGACTCTTTATCCAGTTTGCCAGTCTGTGTCTTTTAATTGGAGCATTTAGTCCATTTACATTTAAGGTTAAGTTTGTTATGTGTGAACTTGATCCTGCCATTATGATATTAACTGGTTATTTTGCTCGTTAGTTGATGCAGTTTCTTCCTAGCCTCGATGGTCTTTACATTTTGGCATGTTTTTGCAATGGCTGGTACCGGTTGTTCCTTTCCATGTTTAGTGCTTCCTTCAGGATCTCTTGTAAGGCAGGCCTAGTGGTGACAAAATCTCTAAGCATTTGCTTATCTGTAAAGGATTTTATTTCTCCTTCATTTATGAAACTTAGTTTGGCTGGATATGAAATTCTGGGTTTAAAATTCTTTTCTTTAAGAATGTTGAATATTGGCCCCCACTCTCTTCTGGCTTGTAGAGTTTCTGCCGAGAGATCTGCTGTTAGTCTGATGGGCTTCCCTTTGTGGGTAACCCGACCTTTCTCTCTGGCTGCCCTTAAGATTTTTTCCTTCATTTCAACTTTGGTGAATCTGGTAATTATGTGTCTTGGAGTTGCTCTTCTCGAGGAGTATCTTTGTGGCGTTCTCTGTATTTCCTGGATTTGAATGTTGGCCTGCCCTACTAGGTTGGGGAAGTTCTCCTGGATGATATCCTGAAGAGTGTTTTCCAACTTGGTTCCATTTTCCCCCTCACTTTCAGGCACCCCAATCAGACGTAGATTTGGTCTTTTTACATAATCCCATACTTCTTGCAGGCTTTGTTCATTTCTTTTTCTTCTTTTTTCTTTTGGTTTCTCTTCTCGCTTCATTTCATTCATTTGATCCTCAATCGCTGATACTCTTTCTTCCAGTTGATCGAGTCGGTTACTGAAGCTTGTGCATTTGTCACATATTTCTCGTGTCATGGTTTTCATCTCTTTCATTTCGTTTAGGACCTTCTCTGCATTAATTACTCTAGCCATCAATTCTTCCACTTTTTTTTCAAGATTTTTAGTTTCTTTGCGCTGGGTACGTAATTCCTCCTTTAGCTCTGAGAAATTTGATGGACTGAAGCCTTCTTCTCTCATCTCGTCAAAGTCATTCTCCGTCCAGCTTTGATCCGTTGCTGGCGATGAGCTGCGCTCCTTTGCCGGGGGAGATGCGCTCTTATTTTTTGAATTTCCAGCTTTTCTGCCCTGCTTTTTCCCCATCTTTGTGGTTTTATCTGTCTCTGGTCTTTGATGATGGTGATGTACTGATGGGGTTTTGGTGTAGGTGTCCTTCCTGTTTGATAGTTTTCCTTCTAACAGTCAGGACCCTCAGCTGTAGGTCTGTTGGAGATTGCTTGAGGTCCACTCCAGACCCTGTTTGCCTGGGTATCAGCAGCAGAGGCTGCAGAAGATAGAATATTTCTGAACAGCGAGTGTACCTGTCTGATTCTTGCTTTGGAAGCTTCCTCTCAGGGGTGTACTCCACCCTGTGATGTGTGGGGTATCAGACTGCCCCTAGTGGGGGATGTCTCCCAGTTAGGCTGCTCAGGGGTCAGAGACCCACTTGAGCAGGGAGTCTGTCCCTTCTCAGATCTCAACCTCCGTGTTGGGAGATCCACTGCTCTCTTCAAAGCTGTCAGACAGAGTCGTTTGCGTCTGCAGAGTTTTCTGCTGCTTTTGTTGTTGTATAGTTGTGCCCTGTCCCCAGAGGTGGAGTCTACAGAGACAGGCAGGTTTCCTTGAGCTGCTGTGAGCTCCACCCAGTTCGAGCTTCCCAGCGGCTATGTTTACCTACTTACGCCTCGGCAATGGCGGGCGCCCCTCCCCCAGCCTCGCTGCTGCCTTGCCGGTAGATCACAGACTGCTGTGCTAGCAATGAGGGAGGCTCCGTGGGTGTGGGACCCTCCCGGCCAGGCTTGGGATATGATCTCCTGGTGTGCCTGTTTGCTTAAAGCGCAGTATTGGGGTGGGAGTTACCCGATTTTCCAGGTGTTGTGTGTCTCAGTTCCCCTGGCTAGGAAAAGGGATTCCCTTCCCCCTTGTGCTTCCCAGGTGAGGCAATGCCTCGCCCTGCTTCAGCTCTCGCTGTTCGGGCTGCAGCAGCTGACCAGTACCGATCGTCCGGCACTCCCCAGTGAGATGAACCCAGTACCTCAGTTGAAAATGCAGAAATCACCGGTCTTCTGTGTCGCTCGCGCTGGGAGTTGGAGACTGGAGCTGTTTCTATTCGGCCATCTTGCTCCGCCCCCCAGCATTTCACTTTTCTTTTCATTGAACAGTGTGGGAACACTGTTTGTGTAAAATCTACAAAGGGATGTATCAGAGGGCAGTGAAAACTAAGGTGAAGAAGAAAGTATCTTCAGATAAAAACTGGAAAGAAGCTTTCTGAGAAACTGCTTTGTGATGTGTACATTCATCGCACACAGTTAAACCTCTGTTTACATTGCACAGTTTGGGAACTGTGTTCCCAAAACTTTGATGTATACAGAGGTTTTTGATGTATACAGGTCTTTGATGTATACAGAAATGGATATTGTTGGGCACATTGAAGCCTACAGTGAACAAGAAAATATCTTCCAATGAAAACTGGAAAGAAGTTCTCTGAGAAACTGCTTTGTGATGTGTGCATTCATCTCATAGAGTTTAACGTTTATTTTGATTGAGCAGTTTGGAATCACTGTTTTTGTGATATAGGAGAAGGGATATATGGGAGCTCATTGAAGTCTGTGGTCAAAAAGGAAACATACTCAGATAAAAACTAGAAAGAAGCTTTCTGAGAAACTGATTTGTGATGTGTGAATTCACCTCAGAGAGTTACCCTTTCTTTTAATTAAGTAGCTTTGAATCATTGTTTTTGTGGAATCTGCAAAGGGATATTAGGGAGCACATTGAGGCCTATGATGAAAAAGGAAATATCTTCAAGTAAAAACAGGAGATAAGTTTACTGAGAAACAGCTTTATTATGTGTGCATTCATCTCACACAGTTAAACCTTATGTGTTGTGGGAAATCAGGGACCCCAAACAGAGGGACAGGCTGAAGCCACGGCAGAAGAACATAATTGTGAAGATTTCATGAACATTTATTAGTTCCCCAAATTAATACTTTATAATTTCTTACACCTGTCTTTGCTGTAATCTCTGAACATAAATTGTGAAGATTTCATGGACACTTATCACTTCCCCAGTGAATATCCTTGTGATTTCCTATGCCTATCTTTACTTTAATCTCTTAATCCCATCATCTTCTTTGTAAGCTGAGGAGGATGAATGTCGCTTCAGGACCCTGTGATTGTGTCAACTGCACAAATTGTTTTTAGAGCATGTGTATTTGAATATGAAATCTAGGCATCCTTAAAAAAGAACAGGATAATAGCGATGTTCAGGAAACAGGAGAGGTAACTTTGAACTGGCCACCAGTGAGCTGTACAGAACAGAGCTGTATTCGTCCTCTTTCATAAGCAAATAGGAGAAATATTGCTGAATTCTTTTTCTCAGCAAGGAACATCCCTGAGAAAGAGAATGTGCCCTGAAGGTAGGCCTACAGATGGCCCATTTTAAGGCGTCCCATCTTTTATGGTCGAAGCCGATGGGAAGAAATAAGCCTTAGTCTCCTATAGTGCTCCTGGGCTTACTAGGATGGGAAAATTCCCACTTAATAAATTGTGGTCAGACAGGTTACCTGCTCTCAAATGCTGTTTCCTTATAAGATGTTATCAATGACAATGCGTGCCCAAAACTTCATTAGCAATTTTAATCTCTCCTCATCCGGTGGTCCTGTGACCTCACCCTGACTCCATTTGCTTTGTGATATTTTATTACCTTGTGAAGTATGTGATCTCTGTGACCCATACCCTATTCGTGCACTCCCTCTCCTTTTGAAAATCGCTAATAAAAACTTGTTGGTTTTACGACTCGGGGAACATCACAGATTCTGCCAGCATGTGATGTCTCCCCCAGACACCCAGCTTTAAATTTCTGTCTCTTGTGTTCTTTCCCTTTATTTCTCAACCCAGCCAAGACACTTGGGAAATAGAAAAGAACCCATATTAAACATCAGAAGAGGGTTCTCCTGATACTTATGCTTGATTGAGCAGTTGGGAATCACTGTTTTTGTGGAATCTGAGAAGGGATATTTGGGAGCACACTGAAGCCTATGGTGAAAAAGAAAACCTCAGCTAAAAGCTAGAAAGAATCTTTCTGAGAACCTGCTTTTTGATGTGTGAATTCATCTTACTGAGATAAACACTTCTATTCATTCAGAATTTAATAACACTGTATTTGTGTAACTGCAATGGTGTATTTGAGAGCGCATTGGGACCTATGGTGTAAAAGGAAATATATTCAGATAACAACTGGAGAGAAGCTTTCTCAGAACCTACTTTGTGATGTGTGCATTCCTCTCACAGAGTGATACCATTTTTTTTCATTGAACAGTGTAGAAAGACTGTTTGTGTAAAATCCACAAAGGGATATTTTGGAACTCATTGAAGCTTAAGGTGATGAAGAAAATATATTCAGATAAAAATCAGAAAGAAGCATTCTGAAAAACTGCTTTGTGATATGTGCATTCATCTCACAGAGTTAAACCTTTCTTTACATTGCACAGTTTGGAAACACTGTCTTTGACGTATACATGAATGAATATTTGGGGGCACATAGAGGCCTAAGGTGAAGAAGGAAATATCTTCAGATGAAAACTAGAAAGAAGATCTCTGAGAAACTACTTTGGGATGTTGCATTTGTCTCACAGAGGCACCTTTCCTTTGGTTGAGTACCTTGGAATCACTGTTTTTGTGGAATCTGAGAAGGGGTATTTGGGAACACATTGAACCCTATAGTGAAAAAGGAAATATCCTCAGATAAAAACCAGAAGGATGCTTTCCAACAAACTTCTTTGTGATGTGTGAATTCATCTCAGAGGGTTAAACTTTTCTTCTCATTGGGCAGTTTTGTGGCATTGTTTGCGTGGAATCTGCAGTAGTATAGTCAGGAGGGCACTGAGGCCTATTGTGAAAAAGGAAATATCCTCAGATAAAAAGTGGAGAGAAGCCTTCTGAGAAACTCCTTTGTGATGCATGCATTCATCTCGAGTTAAATCTTCCTGTTGATTGAGCAGTTTTGCATCAATGTTTTTCTGAAATCTGAAAAGAGATATTTTGGAGAGCATCCAAGCCTATGGTGAAAAAGGAAATATCATCAGATAAAAATAAGAAAGAAATTTTCCAAGAAAGTGCATTGAGACGGCTGAATTCATCTCATGGAGGTAAAACTTTCTTCTCATTGAGTAGTCTGGTAGCACTGTTTTTGTGGAATCAGCAATGGGATATTCAGGAGCACATTAAGGCCCAAGGTGAAAAAGGAAATATCATCAGCTAAAAACTGGAGAGAAGCTCTCTGGGAAACTGCTTTGTGAAGTGTACATTCCTCTAGAGAGTTCTACCTTTATTTTCATTGAACTGTTTGGAAAGACTGTAAAATATACAAAGTGATACTTGGGAGCGCATTGAAGTCTAAGTGATGAAGGAAATATCTTCAGATAAATGCTTGAAAGAAGTTTTCTGAGAAACTTTTTTGTGTTGTGTGCATTCATCTCTTAGAGTTAAACCTTTCTTTACATTGCACACCTTTGAAACACTGTCTTTGACCTATACACGAATGGATATTTGGGGGCACAGAAGGCATACTGTGAAGAAGGAAATATCTTCAGATGACAACTGGGAAGAAGCTCTCAGAGAAACTGCTTGATGATGTGCGCATTCATCTCATAGAGTTAAACATCTCTTATAATTGAGCAGTTGGGAATCACTGTTTTTGTGGAATATGAGACGGGATATTTGGTAGGGCATTGAAGTCTATGGTGAAAAGGAAAATATCCTCAGATAAAAACTAGAAAGACACTTTCTAAGAAACTGGTTTGTGATGCGTGAATTCATATCACAGAGTTACACCTTTCTTTTCATTGAGCAGTTTGGTAACACTGTTTTTGTGAAATCTGCAGTGGGACATCCAGTAGCCCATTGAGGCCTATTGTGAAAAAGGAAATATACTCAGATAATAACCGGAGAGAAGATTTCTGATAAACTCCTTTTGTGATGTGTGCATTCATCTCATAGAGTTAAACCTGTCTGTTGAGAGAGTGGTTGGACATCAATATTTTTGTAGAATCTCAGAAGAGATATTTGGGAGTGTATTGAAGCCTATTGGGAAAGGGGAAATATCCTCAGATAAAAACTGGAGAGAAACCTTCTGAGAAACTCCTTTGTGATGTGTGCATTCATCTCATAGAGTTAAAACCTTCTGTTGATTGAGCAGTTTGGCATCAATATTTTTGTGGAATCTGAGAGGGATAATGTGGAGAACATTGAAGCCTAAGATGATGATGGAAATATCTTCAGACAAAAACAAGAAAGAAGTTTTCTGAGAAAGTGCTTTGTGATGTTTACTTTCATCTCATGGAGTTAAACCTCTCTTTACATTGCACATTGGGAACGCTGTCTTTGACATATACACAAATGGACTTTTGGTGGCACCTTGAGGCCTGTGGAGAAGAAGGAAATATATTCAGATGACCACTGGAAAGAAGCTCTCGGAGAAACTGCTTTGTGATGTGTGCATTCATTCCACAGAGGTAAGCGTCTCTTTTGATTGAGCAGTTTGGAATCACTCTTTTTGTGGAATATGAGAAGCAATATTTGGGAGTGCTTTGAAGCCTACGGTGAAAAGGGAGATATCCTCAGACAAAAACTGGAAAGACGCTTTCCAGGAAATGCTTTTTGATGTGCGAATTCATCTTGCAGAGTTAAACCTTTCTTTTCGTTGAGCAGTTTGGTATCACTGTTTTTATGGAATCTGCAAAGGGATATTCAGAAGCACATTGAGGCCTATGGTGAAAAAGGAAATATGCTCAGATAACAATTAGAAAGAAGCATTCTGGGAAACTGCTTTGTGATGTGTGAATTCATCTTTTAGAGTTAAACATCTATTTTGATTAAGCAGTTTGGAATCACTGTTTTTGTGGAATATGAGAAGGGATATTTGAGAGCGCATTGAAGTCTATGTTGAAAAGGGAAATATCCTCAGATGAAAACTAGATAAATGTTTTCCACAAAGCTGCTTTGTGATGTGTGAATTTATCTCACAGAGGTAAACCTTTCTTTTCATTGAGCAGTTTCGTATCACTGCTTTTATGGAATCTGCAAAGGGATATTCGGGAGCACATTGAGGCCTATGGTTAAAAAGGAAAGGTCTTCAGATAAAAACTGAATAGAAGCTTTCTGATAAACTGCTTTGTGATGTGTGCATTCATCTCATAGAGCTAAACCTTTCTGTTGATAGAGCAGTTTCACATCATTGTTTTTGTGGAATCTGAGAAGGGATATTTTGGAGCACATTGAAGCATGTGCTGAGAAAAGAAATGTCCTCGGATGAAAACTAGAAAGAAGCTTTCTGAGAAACTGGTTTGTGATGTGTGAACAACTCTCACAGAGTTACACCTTTCTTTTCATTGAGCATTTTGGCAACACTGGTTTTGTAGAATCTGCAGTGGGATATTCGGGAGCTCATCAAGGCCTTTTGTGAAAAAGGAAATATTCTCAGATAAAAATGGGAGAGATGCCTTGTGAGAAACTGCTTTTGTGAAGTGTGCATTCATCTCATAGAGTTAAACTTATCTCTTGAGGGAGCAGTTTGACATCAGTGTTTATGTGGAATCTCAGAAGGGATATTTGGCTGTGCATTTAAGCCTATGGTAAAAAAGGAAATATCCTTAGATTACAACTAGAAAGAAGATTTCTGAGAACCTGCTTTGTGATGTGTGAATTCATCTCACAGAATTAAACCTTTCTTTTCACTGAGCAGTTTGGTAACACTGTTTTTGTGGAATCTGCCATGGGATATTCCAGAGTGCATTGAGGCCTATGGTGTAAAAGGAAATATCTTAAGATAAAAACTGTAGAGAAGTTTTCTGAGAAACTTCTTTGTGATATGTGCATACATTTCATGGAGTTAAACCTTTATATTGATTGAACAGTGAGGCATCACTGTTTTTGTGGAATCTGAGAAGGGATATTTTGGAGTGCATTGATGCATATGGTGAAAAATGAAATACTCTCAGATGAAAAGTACAAAGAAGCTTTCTGAGAAACTGGTTTGTGATGTGTGAATTCATCTCACAGAGTTACACCTTTCTATTCATTGAACAGTTTGGTAATACTGTTTTTGTGAAATTGCAGTGGGATATTCAGTAGCCCATTGAGGCCTATTGTGAAAAAGGAAATATCCTCAGATAATAACTGGAAAGAAGAACTCTGAGAAACTCCTTTTGTGATATGTGCATTCATCTCATAGAGTTACACCTTTCTGTTGAGGGAGTAGTTTGGCATCAATGTTTTTGTGGAATCTCAGAAGGGATATTTTGGAGTGCGTTGAAGCCTATGGGGAAATAGGAAATATCCTCAGATTACAACTACAAAGAAACTTTCCGAGAAACTAGTTTGTGATGTGTGAATTCATCTCACAAACTTAAACCTTTCTTTTCATTGAGCAGTATGGTAGCACTGTTTTTGTGGAATCTACAATGGCATATTTGGGAGCACATTGAGGCCTATGGTGAAAAAGGAAATATCTTCAGATGAAAACTGGACAGAAGCCTTCTGAGAAACTCCTTAGTGATGTGTGCATTCTTCTCATAGAGTTATACCTTTCTGTCAAGCAAGAGTTTGGCATCAATGTTTTTGTGGAATCTCAGAAGTGATATTTTGCAGCACATTGAAGCCTATGGAGAAAAAGGAAATATCCTCAGATTACAGCTATAAAGAAGCTTTCCGAGAAACTGGTTTGTGATGTGGGAATTCACCTAACAGAGTTAAACCTTTGTTTTCATTGAGCACTTTGGTAGCACTGTTTTTGTGGAATCTGCAGAAGGATAATCAGGAGCGCATAGAGGCCTATGGTGAAACAGAAAATATCTTCAGATTAAAAATGGAGAGAAGCTTTCTCAGAAACTGCTTTATGATGTGGGCATTCATCTCATAGAGTTAAACCTTTCTCTTGATTGAGTAGTTTGCTAATACTATTTTCGTGGAATCTGCAATGGGATATTTGGGAGGGTATTGAGGCAGATGATAAAAAAGGAAACGACCTTGGATAAAAATTTAAAAGAAGCTTTCTGAGAAACTGCTTTGTGATGTGTGAATTCATCTCACAAAGTTACACAAATCTTTCATGGAGCCATTTGCTAGCACTGTTTTTGTGGAATCTGACAAAGGACATTTCTGATCACTTTGAATCCTATCATAGCAAAGAAAATATCCACAACTAAAAACTGGAAACAGGCTTCCTGAGAAAGTGCTTTGTGATGTGTGAATTCATCTCACAAAGTAACACTATTCTTTCATGGAGCAGTTTGTTAGCACTGTTTTTGTGGAATCTGCAATGGAGCATTTTGAGTGAAATGAGTGCATGTTGATAAAGAAAATATCCTGAGATAAAAACTAGAAAGAAGTTTTCTGAGAAACTGCTTTGTGATGTGTGAATTCATCTCACAAAGTTACACCATTCTTTTAATGGAGCAACATGTTCGCACTGCTTCTGTGGAATCTAGGAAGGGATACTTTGGATTGCATTGAAGCTCATAGTGAAAAAGAAAATATCCTCAAATAAAAACTAGAAAGAAGCTTTCTGAGAAACTGCTTTGTGATGTGTGAATTCATCTTACAGAGTTACATGGTTATTTCATGAAGTTATTTGGTAGCACTGCTTTTGTGAAATCTGAGAAGGGATATTTGGATCACATTGAAGCCCATGGTGAAAACGGAAGTATACTCAGATAAAAACTAGAAAGAAGCTTTCTGAGAAACTGCTTTGCGATGTGTAAATTCCACTCACAGAGTTAAATCACTCTTTCACGGAGCAGTTTGCTAGCAGTGCTCTTGTGGAATATGAGAAGGGATATTTTCGATCACTTTGAAGCCTATGGTGACAAAGGAAATATCTTCAGATGAAAACTGACAAGAAACTTTCTGAGAAACTGCTTTGTGATGTGTGAATTTTCTCAGAGACATACACCATTGTTTTCACTGAGAAATTTGCTAACACTGTTTTCACGGAATCTGTATTGAGATATACAGGAGCTCGTTGAGGCCTGGGTTTAAATAGGAAATATCCTCAGATAAAAACAGGAAAGAAGGTTTCTGAGAAACTGCTTTGTGTTGTGTGAATTCATCTCACAGAGTTACACTTTACTTCTCGTGGAGCAGTTTACTAACACTGTTTTTGTTTATTCTGCAATGAGATATTGTGAGTGCATTGAGTGCTATGGTGGAAAAGGAAATATCCTCAGGTAAATACTGGAGAGAAACCTTCAGAGAAACTGCTTTGTGATGTGCAAATTTATCTCACAGAGTTACACCACTGTTTCATTGAGCAGTTTGTTAACACTGTTCTCACAGAATCTGCAATTTGGTATTCTGGAAGACAGTGAGGCCTATGATGACAAAGAAAATATCCTCAGATAAAAACTCGAAAGAAACTTTCTGAGTGACTACTTTGTGATGTGTGAATTCATCTCAGAGTTACTCCATTCCTTTCATGGAGCAGTTTGGTAGAACTGCTTTGTGGAATCTGAGAGGGGATATTTTGTATTGCACTAAAGCTCATGGTGGAAAAAGAAACCTCCTCAGAAAAAAACTAGAAAGAAATTTTCTGAGAAACTGCTTTTTGATGTGTGAATTCTTATCACAGAGTTACACCTTTCTTTACAATGAGCAGTTTGCTAACTGTTTTCTTGGAATCTGCCATGGGATATTCAGAGGGCATTGAGTTCTATGGTGAAAAATGAAATATTCTCAGATAAAAACTGGAAAGAAGCCTTCTGAGAATCTACTTCATGACTAGTGAATTCATCTCATAGAGTTCCACCTTTCTCTACATTGAGCAGTTTACTAACTGTTTTCATGGAATCTGCAGTGGGATATTCTGAGGGCATTGAGTCCTATGGTGAAAAAGGAAGTATCCTCAGGTAAAAACTAGAAAGAAGCTTTCTGAGAAACTGCTGTGTGATGTGTGAATTCATCTCACTGAGTTGCACCATTCTTTTCATGGAGCTGTTTGGTAGCACTGCTTTTGTGGAATCTGAGAAGGGATATTTTGTATCGCTTTGAAACCCATGGTGAAAAAGGAAATATCCTTAGGTAAAAACTAGAATATTTCTGTGAAACTGCTTTGTGATGTGTGAATTTGTCTCACAGGGTTACAACTTTATTTATACTGAGCAGGTTGCTAACTCTTTTTTCGTGGAGTCTGCAATTTGATATTCTGAGGGCATAGAGTCCTATGGTGAAAAAGGAAATATCTTCGGATAAAAACTGGAGAGAAGTCTTTTGAGAAATGGTTTTGTGATGCGGGAATTCATCTCACAGTGTTACACTTTTTCTTTGATGGAGCAGTTTGCTAGCACTGTTTCTGTGGAATCTGAGAAGGTGTATTTTGGATTGTTTTGAAGCCTTTGCTGACAAAGGAAATATTCTTCCTAAGCTAAAAACTTGAAAGAAGCTATCTGAGAAACAGCTTTGTGATGTGTGAATTCATCTCACAGAGTAACGTCACTCTTTCATGGAGCCATTTGTTAGCACTGTTTTTGTGGAAACTGAGAAGGGATATTTCTGATCACGTTGAAGCCTATGGTGACCAAGGAAATATCCTCAGATAAAAACTAGAAACAAGCTTTCTGAGAACCTGTTTGTAATGTGTGAATTCATTTCACTGAGTTACGCCATTCTTTTCATGGAGCTCTTTGGTAGCACTGCTTTTGTGGAATCTGAGAAGGGATATTTTGTATTGCATTGAAGTCCATGGTGAAAAAGGAAATATCCTGAGGTAAAAACTACAAAGAATATTTCTAAGAAACTGCTTTGTGATGTGTGAATTCGTTTCACAGAGTAACAACTCTCTTTATACTGAGAGATTGCATACTCTGTTTTCGTGGAATCTACAATTTGATATTCCGAGGGCATAGAGTCCTGTGGTGAAAAAGGAAATATCCTCAGATAAAAACTGGACAGAAGTCTTCTGAGAAATGGCTTTGTTTTGTAGGAATTCAACTCACAGTGTTACATTTTTCCTTTGATGGAGCAGTTTGCTAGCACTGTTTCTGTGGAATCTGAGGTGTATTTTGGATTGCTTTGAAGCCTATGGTGACAAAGGAAATATTCTTCCTAAGCTAAAAACTAGAAAGAAGCTTTCTGAGAAACTGCTTTGTGATGTGTGAAGAGTTATACTACTCTTTCATGGAGCCGTTTGCTACCACTGTTTTGTGGAAACTGAGAAGGGCTATTTCTGTTCCCTTTGAAGCCTATGGTGACCAAGGATATATCCTGAGATAAAACCTGGAATCAAGCTTTCTGTGAAACTGCTTTGTGATGTGTGAATTCATATCACAGAGTTACACCAATCTTTCATAGAACCGTTTGCTAGCACTTCTTGTGGAATCTGAGAAGGGATATTATTGATCACTTTGAAGCCTATGGTGAAAAAGGAAATATTCTCTGATAAAAACTAGAAAGAAGCTTTCTGAGAAACTCTTTGCGATGTGTGAATTCATCTCACAGAGTTACACCATTCTTTTCATAGAACTGTTTGCTAGCACTGTTTTTGTAAAATCTGCAATGGGATATTCTGGAGTGCATTGAGGCCTATTTTGAAAATGGAAATATCCTCTGATAAAAACTAGAAATAAGCTTTCTGAGAAACTACTTTGTGATGTCTGAATTCATTTCACAGAGGTACACTATTCTTGTCATGGAGCAGCTTGGTACAATTTCCTCTGTGGAATCTGAGAAGGGGTATTTTGGATTGCATTGAAGCCCTTCGTGAAAAAGAAAACATCCTCAGACAAAAACTAGAAAGAAGCTTTCTGAGAAACTGCTTTGTGATGTGTGAATTCATCTCACAGAGTTACACCACTCTTTCGTGGAGCCGTTGGCTAGCACTGTTTTTGTGGAATCTAAGGGGGGACATTTTAGATCGCTTTGAAGCCTATGGTGAAAAGGAAATATCCTCAGATAAAAAATAGAAACAAGCTTTCTGAGATACTGCTTTGTGATGTGTGAATTCATCTCACAGAGTTACACCACCCTTTCATTGAGCAGTTTGCTAACACTGTTTTTCCAGAATCTGCAGTGGGATATTCTGGAGCGCATTGAGGAGTTTGGTGAAAAAGGAAATATCATCTGATAAAAACTAGAAAGAAGCTTTGTGAGAAACTGCTTTGTGATGTGTGAATTCATCTCACAAAGTTACATCATTCTTTCATCGAGCAGTTTGCTATCACTTTTTTTGTGGAATCTGAGAATGGATATTTTGGATCGCTTTGAAGCCTATGGTGACAAAGGAAATATAATCAGAAAAAAACTGGAAAGGAACTTTCTGAGAAACTGCTTTGTGATGTGTGAATTCATCTCTCAGAGTTACACCTTTCTTTTCATGGAGCAGTTTACTAACTGTTGTCGTGGAGTCTGCAATGGGATATTGTGAGTGCATTGTGTGCTATGGTGGAAAAGGAAATATCCTCAGATAAAACCTGGAGAGAAGCCTTCGGAGAGACTGTTTTGTGATGTGTAAATTCATCTCACAGAATTACACCAGTCTTTCATTGAGCAGTTTACTAACACTGCTTTCGCAGAATCTGCAATGGTATATTTGGGAACCCATTGAGGCCTGTGTTTAAATAGGAAATATCCTTAGATACAAACAGGAAAGAAGATTTCTGAGAAACTGCTTTATGATGTGTGAATTCATTTCATAGAGATACACCTTTCTTTTCATGGAGCAGTTTACTAACTCTGTTTTCTTTTAATCTACAATGGGATATTGCGAATGCATTGAGTGCTATGGTGGGAAGGGAAATATCCTATAAAAACTGAAGAGAACCCTTTGGAGAAACTGTTTTGTGATGTGTGAATTCATCTCACAGAATTACACCATTCTTTCATTGAGCCGTTTGGTAACACTATTTTCGTGGAATCTGCAATGGGATATTCGGGAAGGCATTGAGACCAATGGTGCAAAAGGAAATGTACTCAGATAAAAACTTGAAGGAAACTTTCTGAGAACCTGCTTTGTGATGTGTGAATGCATCTCACAGAGTTACACCAATCTTTCAAGGATCCGTTTGATAGCACTTTTTGTGAAATCTGAGAAGGGATATTTTTGATCGCTTTGAAGCCTATGGTGACAAAGGAAATATCCTCCAATAAAAACTAGAAAGAAGCTTTCTGAGAAACTGCTTTGTGATGTGTGAATTCATCTCACAGAGTTACATAATTCTTTCATGGGGCAGTTTGCTAACACCGTTTTTGTGGAATCTGTGAAGGGATATTTTGGATCGCTTTGAATCTTATGGTGACAAAGGAAATATAATCAGATAAAAATTAGAAGGGATCTTTCTGAGAAACTGCTTTGTGATGTGTGAATTCATCTCTCAGAGTTACACCTTTCTATTAAGGGAGCAGTTTACTAACACTGTTGTTGTGGAATCTGCAATGGGATATTGTGAGTACATTCAATGGTATGGTGAAAAAGGAAATATTCTTAGATAAAAACTGGAGAGAAGCCTTCTGGAAAACTACTTTGTGACGTGCAAATTCATCACACAGAGTTACACCACTCTTTCATTGAGCAGTTTGCTAACACTGCTTTCGTGGAAACTGCAATGGGATAGTCAGGAGGGCATTGAGGACTATGGTGAAAAATGAAATATCCTCACATAAAAACTAGAAACAAGCTTTCTGAGAAAGCACTTTGTGATGAGTGAATTCATCTGACAGAGCTACACCACTCGTTTGCTAGCACTGTACTTACATAGTATGAGAATGGATATTTTGGATCGCTTTGAAGCTTATGGAGACAAAGGAAATATTCTCAGATATAAATTAGAAAGAACCTTTCTGAGAAACTGCTTTGTGGTGTGTGAATTTATCTCATAGAGTTACACCACCCTTTTCATGGAGCAGCTTGTTAACACTGCTTCTCTAGAATCTGAGAAGAGATACTTTGGATTGGATTGTAACCCATGGTGAAAAAGGAAATATCCTCAGACAAAAACTAGAAAGAAACTTTCTCAGAGACTGCTTTGTGATGTGGGAATTCATCTCACAAAGTTACACTACTGTTTCATGAAGCAGTTTGCTAGAACTGTTTTTGTGGAATGTGAGAAGTGATATTTTGGATCGCTTTGAAGCCTATGGTGACAAAGGAAATATCCTCAGATAAAAAACTTGAAAGAAACTTTCGGGGGGGGGGGCGGAGCAAGATGGCCGAATAGGAACAGCTCCAGTCTCCAACTCCCAGCGCAAGTGACACAGGAGACGGTGATTTCTGCATTTTCAACTGAGGTAATGGGTTCATCTCCCTAGGGAGTGCCAGACAATCGGTGCTTGTCAGCTGCTGCAGCCCGAACAGCGAGAGCTGAAGCAGGGCGAGGCATCGCCTCACCTGGGAAGCGCAAGGGGGAAGGGAATCCCTTTTCCTAGCCAGGGGAACTGAGACACACAACACCTGGAAAATCAGGTAACTCCCACCCCAATACTGTGCTTTAAGGAAACGGGCACACCAGGAGATTATATCCCACACCGGGCCGGGAGGGTCCCACGCCAACGGAGCCTCCCTCATTGCGAGAACAGCAGTCTGTGATCTACCGGCAACGCAGCAGCAAGGCTGGGGGAGGGGCGCCTGCCATTGCTGAGGCTTAAGTAGGTAAACAAAGCCGCTGGGAAGCTTGAACTGGGTGGAGCTCACAGCAGCTCAAGGAAAGCTACCTTTCTCTGTAGACTCCATCTCTGGGGACAAGGCACAGTAAACAATAACAAACGCAGCAGAAACCTCTGCAGACGCAAACTACTCTGTCTGACAGCTTTGAAGAGAGCAGTGGATCTCCCAACACGGAGGTTGAGATCTGAGAAGGGACAGACTGCCTGCTCAAGTGGGTCCCTGACCCCTGAGTAGCATAACTGGGAGACATCTCACACTAGGGGCAGTCTGACACCCCACACCTCACAGGGTGGAGTACACCCCTGAGAGGAAGCTTCCAAAGCAAGAATCAGACAGGTACACTCGCTGTTCAGCAATATTCTATCTTCTGCAGCCTCTGCTGCTGACACTCAGGCAAACAGGGTCTGGAGTGGACCTCAAGCAATCTCCAACAGACCTACAGCTGAGGGTCCTGACTGTTAGAAGGAAAACTATCAAACAGGAAGGACACCTACACCAAAACCCCATCAGTACATCACCATCATCAAAGACCAGAGGCAGATAAAGCCACAAAGATGGGGAAAAAGCAGGGCAGAAAAGCTGGAAATTCAAAAAATAAGAGCACATCTCCCCCGGCAAAGGAACGCGGCTCATTGCCAGCAACGGACCAAAGCTGGACGGAGAATGACTTTGACGAGATGAGAGAAGAAGGCTTCAGTCCATCAAACTTCTCAGAGGTAAAGGAGGAATTACGTACCCAGCACAAAGAAACTAACAATCATGAAAAAAAAGTGGAAGAATTAATGGCTAGAGTAATTAATGCAGAGAAGGTCATAAACGAAATGAAAGAGATGAAAACCATGACACGAGAAATACGTGACAAATGCACAAGCTTCAGTAACCAACTCGATCAACTGGAAGAAAGAGTATCAGCGATTGAGGATCAAATGAATGAAATGAAGCGAGAAGAGAAACCAAAAGAAAAAAGAAGAAAAAGAAATGAACAAAGCCTGCAAGAAGTATGGGATTATGTAAAAAGACCAAATCTACATCTGATTGGGGTGCCTGAAAGTGAGGGGGAAAATGGAACCAAGTTGGAAAACATTCTTCAGGATATCATCCAGGAGAACTTCCCCAAACTAGTAGGGCAGGCCAACATTCAAATCCAGGAAATACAGAGAACGCCACAAAGATACTCCTCGAGAAGTGCAACTCCAAGACACATAATTGCCAGATTCACCAAAGTTGAAATGAAGGAAAAAATCTTAAGGGCAGCCAGAGAGAAAGGTCGGGTTACCCACAAAGGGAAGCCCATCAGACTAACAGCAGATCTTTGGGCAGAAACTCTCCAAGCCAGAAGAGAGTGGGGGCCAATATTCAACATTCTTAAAGAAAAGAATTTTAAACCCAGAATTTCATATCCAGCCAAACTAAGTTTCATAAGTGAAGGAGAAATAAAATCCTTTACAGATAAGCAAATGCTTAGAGATTTTGTCACCACTAGGCCTGCCTTACAAGAGACCCTGAATGAAGCACTCAACATGGAAAGGAACAACCGGTACCAGCCATTGCAAAAACATGCCAAAATGTAAAGACCATCCAGGCTAGGAAGAAACTGCATCAACTAACGAGCAAAATAACCAGTTAATATCATAATGGCAGGATCAAGTTCACACATAACAATATTAACCTTAAATGTAAATGGACTAAATGCTCCAATTAAAAGACACAGACTGGCAAACTGGATAAACAGTCAAGACTCATCAGTCTGCTGTATTCAGGAGACCCATCTCACATGCAGAGACATACATAGGCTCAAAATAAAGAGATGGAGGAAGATTTACCAAGAAAATGGAGAACAAAAAAAGCAGGGGTTGCAATACTAGTCTCCGATAAAACAGACATTAAACCATCAAAGATCAAAAGAGACAAAGAAGGCCATTAAATAATGGTAAAGGGATCAATTAAAGAGGAAGAGCTAACTATCCTAAATATATATGCACCCAATACAGGAGCACCTAGATTCATAAAGCAAGTCCTTAGAGACTTACAAAGAGACCTAGACTCCCATACAATAATAATGGGAGATTTCAACATTGCACTGTCAACATTAGACAGATCAACGAGACAGAAAGTTAACAAGGATATCCAGGAATTGAACTCATCTCTGCAGCAAGCAGGCCTAATAGACATCTACAGAACTCTCCATCCCAAATCAACAGAATATACATTCTTCTCAGCACCACATTGCACTTACTCCAAAATTGACCACATAATTGGAAGTAAAGCACTCCTCAGCAAATGTACAAGAACAGAAATTATAACAAACTGTCTCTCAGACCACAGTGCAATCAACTAGAACTCAGGACTAAGAAACTCAATCAAAACCGCTTAACTACATGGAAACTGAACCACCTGCCCCTGAATGACTACTGGGTACATAACGAAATGAAGGCAGAAATAACGATGTTCTTTGAAACCAATGATAACAAAGATACAACACACCAGAATCTCTGGGACACATTTAAAGCAGTGTGTAGAGGGAAATTTATAGCACTAAATGCCCACAAGAGAAAGTAGGAAAGATCTAAAATTGACACTCTAACATTGCAATTAAAAGAACTAGAGAAGCAAGAGCAAACATATTCGAAAGCTAGCAGAAGGCAAGAAATAACTAAGATCAGAGCAGAACTGAAGGAGATAGAAACACAAAAAACCCTCCAAAAAATCAATGAATCCAGGAGTTGGTTTTTTGAAAAGATCAACAAAATTGACAGACCGCTAGAAAGACTAATAAAGAAGAAAAGAGAGAAGAATCAAATTGATGCAATAAAAAATGATAAAGGGGATATCACCACCGACCCCACAGAAATACTCACTACCATCAGAGAATACTATAAACACCTCTAGGCAAATAAACTGGAAAATCTAGAAGAAATGGATAATTTCCTGGACACTTACACTCTTCCAAGACTAAACCAGGAAGAAGTTGAATCCCTGAATAGACCAATAGCAGGCTCTGAAATTGAGGCAATAATTAATAGCCTACCAACCAAAAAAAGTCCAGGACCAGATTGATTCACAGCCGAATTCTACCAGAGGTACAAAGAGGAGCTGGTACCTTTCCTTCTGAAACTATTCCAATCAATAGAAAAAGAGGGAATCCTCCCTAACTCATTTTATGAGGCCAATATCATCCTGATACCAAAGCCTGGCAGAGACACAACAAAAAAAAAAGAGAATTTTAGACCAATATCCCTGATGAACATCAATGCAAAAATCCTCAATAAAATACTGGCAAACCGGATTCAGCAACACATCAAAAAGCTTATCCACCATGATCAAGTGGGCTTCATCCCTGGGATGCAAGACTGGTTCAACATTCGCAAATCAATAAACATAATCCAGCATATAAACAGAACCAAAGACAAGAACCACATGATTATCTCAATAGATGCAGAAAAGGCTTTTGACAAAATTCAACAGCCCTTCATGCTAAAAACGCTCAATAAATTCGGTATTGATGGAACGTACCTCAAAATAATAAGAGCTATTTATGACAAACCCACAGCCAATATCATACTGAATGGGCAAAAACTGGAAAAATTCCCTTTGAAAACTGGCACAAGACAGGGATGCCCTCTCTCACCACTCCTATTCAACATAGTGTTGGAAGTTCTGGCTAGGGCAATCACGCAAGAGAAAGAAATCAAGGGTATTCAGTTAGGAAAAGAAGAAGTCAAATTGTCCCTGTTTGCAGATGACATGATTGTATATTTAGAAAACCCCACTGCCTCAGCCCAAAATCTCCTTAAGCTGATAAGCAACTTCAGCAAAGTCTCAGGATACAAAATTAATGTGCAAAAATCACAAGCATTCTTATACACCAGTAACAGACAGAGAGCCAAATCATGAATGAAGTTCCATTCACAATTGCTCCAAAGAGAATAAAATACCTAGGAATGAAACTTACAAGGGATGTAAAGGACCTCTTCAAGGAAAGCTACAAACCACTGCTCAGTGAAATAAAAGAGGACACAAACAAATGGAAGAACATACCATGCTCATGGATAGGAAGAATCAATATCGTGAAAATGGCCATACTGCCCAAGGTAATTTATAGATTCAATGCCATCCCCATGAAGCTACCAATGAGTTTCTTCACAGAATTGGAAAAAACTGCTTTAAAGTTCATATGAAACCAAAAAAGAGCCCGCATCTCCAAGACAATCCTAAGTCAAAAGAACAAAGCTGGAGGCATCACGCTACCTGACTTCAAACTATACTACAAGGCTATAGTAATCAAAACAGCATGGTACTGGTACCAAAACAGAGATATAGACCAATGGAACAGAACAGAGTCCTCAGAAATAATACCACACATCTACAGCCATCTGATCTTTGACAAACCTGAGAGAAACAAGAAATGGGGAAAGGATTCCCTATTTAATAAATGGTGCTGGGAAAATTGGTTAGCCATAAGTAGAAAACTGAAACTGGATCCTTTCCTTACTCCTTATACGAAAATTAATTCAAGTTCGATTAGAGACTTAAATGTTAGACCTAATACCATAAAAATCCTAGAGGAAAACCTAGGTAGTACCATTCAGGACATAGGCATGGGCAAAGACTTCATGTCTAAAACACCAAAAGCAACGGCAACAAAAGCCAAAATTGACAAATGGGATCTAATTAAACTAAAGAGCTTCTGCACAGCAAAAGAAACTACCATCAGAGTGATCAGGCAACCTACAGAATGGGAGAAAATTTTTGCAATCTACTCATCTGACAAAGGGCTAATATCCAGAACCTACAAAGAACTCAAACAAATTTACAAGAAAAAAACAAACAACCCCATCAAAAAGTGGGCAAAGGATATGAACAGACATTTCTCAAAAGAAGACATTCATACAGCCAACAGACACATGACAAAATGCTCATCATCACTGGCCATCAGAGAAATGCAAATCAAAACCACAATGAGATACCATCTCACACCAGTTAGAATGGCGATCATTAAAAAGTCAGGAAACAACAGGTGCTGGAGAGGATGTGGAGAAATAGGAACACTTTTACACTGTTGGTGGGATTGTAAACTAGTTCAACCATTATGGAAAACAGTATGGCGATTTCTCGAGGATCTAGAACTAGATATACCATATGACCCAGCCATCCCATTACTAGGCATATACCGAAAGGATTACAAATCATGCTGCTATAAAGACACATGCACACGTATGTTTATTGCAGCACTATTCACAATAGCAAAGACTTGGAATCAACCCAAATGTCCATCAGTGACAGACTGGATTAAGAAAATGTGGCACATATACACCATGGAATACTATGCAGCCATAAAAAAGGATGAGTTTTTGTCCTTTGTAAGGACATGGATTGAGCTGGAAACCATCATTCTTAGCAAACTATCACAAGAACAGAAAACCAAACACCGCATGTTCTCACTCATAGGTGGGAACTGAACAATGAGATCACTTGGACTCAGGAAGGGGAACATCACACACCGGGGCCTATCATGGGGAGGGGGTGGGGGGAGGGATTGCATTGGGAGTTTTACCTGATGTAAATGAGGAGTTGATGGGTGCTGACGAGTTGATGGGTGCAGCACACCAACATGGCACAAGTATACATATGTAACAAACCTGCACGTTATGCATATGTACCCTAGAACTCAAAGTATAATAATAATAAAAAAATAATAATAAAATAAAAAAAAAAGAAACTTTCGGAGAAACTGCTTTGTGATGTGTGAAATCATCTCACAATGTTACACCATTCTTTTCATGGACCAGTTTACTAACACTCTTTTTGTTTAATCTGCAATGGGATATTGCGAGTGCGTTGAGTGCTATGGTGATAAAGGAAATATCCTCAGATAAAAACTGAAGAGAAGCCTTCTGAGAAACTACTTTGTGATTTGTGAATTCCTCTCACAGAGTTCCACCTTTCTTTACATTGTGCAGTTTGCTAACTCTGTTTCCGTGGAATCTGCAATGGGATATTCTGAGGGCATTTAGTCCTATGGTGAAAAAGGAAATACACTCAGATAAAAACTGGAGAGCAGTGTTCTGAGATATTTCTTTGTGATGAGTGAATTCGTCTCACAGCGTTAGACTTTTGTTTTCATGGAGCAATTTGCTAGTACTGTTTTTGTAGAATCCGAGAAGGGATATTTTGGGTGGCTTTGATACCTATGGTGACAAAGGAAATATCCTCAGATAAAAACTAGACACTATCTTTCTGAGAAACTGCTTTGTGATATGTGAATTCGGCTCACAGAGTTACACCCGTGCTTCATTGAGCAGTTTGCTAACACTGTTTTCACAGAATCAGTAGTGGGATGTCATGGGGTGCATTGAGCATTACAGTGAAAATGAAAATATCATCAGATAAATACTAGAAAGAAGCTTTCAGAGAAACTGCTTTGTGATGAGTGAATTCATCTAATAGAATTACATCACTCTTTCATGGAGCAGTTTGCTAGCACTGTTTTTCAGGAATCTGAAAAAGGATATTTTGGATCATTTTGAAGCCTATGGTGAGAAAGAAAACCTCTTCTGATAAAAACTAGGAAGAAGCTTTCTGAGAAACTGACCTATGATGTGTGAATTCGTCTCACAGAGTTACGTCACTCTTTCATGGAGGAGTTTGCTAGCACTGTATTTGTGGAATCTCAGAAATGATATTTTGGATAGCATTGAATCTGATGGTGAAACTTGAAACACCCTCAGATAAAAACAAGGGAGAAACTTTCTCAGAAACTGCTTTGTGGTGTGTGAATTCATCTCACAGAGTTACACCATTGCTTTCATTGAGAAGTTTGGTAACACTGTTTTCACAGAATTGACAATGGGATACACCAGAGCACATAGAGGCCTGAAAATATCCTCAGATAAAAAGAAGAAAGAAGTTTCATTAGACACTTCTTTGTGATGTGTGAATTCATCTCACAGGGTAACACTACTCTTTCATGGAGCACTTTGCTAGCACTGTTTTTGTGGAAACTGAGAAGTGGTATTTTTGATCACTTTGAAGTCTATGGTGACAAAGGAAATATCCTAAGATAAAACCCAGAAAGAAGCTTTATGAGAAACAACTTTGTGATGTGTGAATTCATCTCACAGTGTTACACAACTCTTTCATGGAGCCATTTGCTAGAACTGTTCTTGTGGAATCTGAGAAGTGATACTTTGGGTCACTTTGAAGCCTATGGTGACAAAGGATATCTTCTCAGATAAAAACTACAAAGAAGCTTTCGGAGAAACTGCTGTGTGATGTGTGAATTCATCTCACAGATTACACCATGCTTTCATGGAGGAGTTTGCTAGCACTGTTTTTGTGGAATCTCAGAAGTGATAGTTTGGATGGCATTGAACCCCATGGTGAAAAACCAAATAACCTCAGATAAAAACTGGAGAGAAGCTTTCTCAGAAATGGCTTTGTGTTGTCTGAATTCATCTCACAGAGTCACAACACTGCTTTCATTGAGAAGTTTGCTAACACTGTTTTTGCAGAATCTACAATGAAATATACCGCAGTGCATTGAGGCCTGAGATATCCTCAGATAAAAACCAGAAAGAAGCTTTCTGAGAAACTGCTTTGTGATGTGTGAATTCTCACAGTGTTACACAACTCTTTCATGGAGCGGATGGTAAGTACTGTTTTTGTGGAATCTGAGAAGGGATATTTTGGATCACTTTGAAACCTATTTTGACAAAAGAAATCTCCTCTGATAAAAACTAGAAAGAAGCTTTCTGAGCAATTGCTCTGTGATGTGTGAATTCATCTCACAGAGTTACACCACTCTTTCATGGAGGAGTTTGCTAGCACTGCTTTTGTGGAATCTCAGAAGTGATAGTTCGGATGGCATGGAATCTCATGGTGAAAAATGAGATATCCTCAGACAAAAACTGGAGAGAAGACTTCTCAGAAACGGCTTTGTGTTGTGTGAATTCATCTCACAGTTACACCATTGCTTTCCTTCAGAAGTTTGCTAACACTCTTTTCACAGGATCTGCAATGAGATATACGGGGGCACATTGAGGCCGGAGATATCCTCGGATAAAAAGCAGAGAAGCTTTCTGAGAAACTGCTTTGTGACGTGTGAATTCATCTCACAGAGTTACACTACTCTTTCATGGAGCAGTTTGCTAGAACTGATTTGTGGACTCTCAGAAGGGATATTTTGGATTGCTTTGAAGCCTACTTTGGCAAAGGAAATCTCCTCAAATAAAAACTAGAAAGAGGCTATCTGAGGAACTGCTCTGTGATGTGTGACTTCATCTCTCAGAGTTACACCATGCTTTCATGGAGGAGTTTGCTAGCACTGTTTTTGTGGAATCTCAGAAGTGATAGTTTGGATGGCATTGAATCCCATGGTGAATAATGAAATATCCTTAAATAAAAACTGGAGAGATGCCTTCTCAGAAACGGCTTTGTGTTGTGTGAATTCATCTTACAGAGTTACACCATTGCTTTCATTAAGAAGTTTGCTAACACTCTCTTTGCAGAATCTGCAGTGAGATATAAGGGAGCACATTGAGGCCTGAAATATCCTCAGATAAGGAAAAAAAAGAAGCTTTCTGAGAAACTGCTTTTTGATATGTGAATTCATTCCCCCGGAGTTACACCACACTTTCATGGAGGAGATTGCTAGCACTGTTTCTGAGGAACGTCAGAAGTGATAGTTTGGATAGCCTTGAGTCCCACGGTTAAAAATGATACATCCTCAGACAAAAACAGAGAAGACTTCTCACAAACGACTTTGTGGTGTGTGAATTCATCTCACAGTGGTACACCACTGCTTTCGCTTAGAAATTTGTTAAAACTGCTTTCACAGAATCTGCAATGAGATATACCAGAGTGCATTGAGGCCTGAAATATCCTCAGATAAACAAAGAAGGAATCTTCCTGAGAAACTGCTTTGTGATGTGTGAATTCATCTCACAGAGTTACAATACTCATTCACGGAGCAGTTTGCTAGCATTGTTTTTGTTGAATCTGAGAAGGTGTATTTTTGATCACTTTGAAGAATATGGTGACAAAGGAAATATCCTCACTGTGTTTGTGGAATCCGAGATGTGACATTTTGGAATCGCTTTGATGCCTATAGTTGCAAAGGAAATCTCCTCGGATAAAAAGTAGAAAGAAGCTATCTGAGAAACTGCTTCGTGATGTGTGAATTCATCTCACAGAGTTACACCACGCTGTCATGGAGGAGTTTGCTAGCAGTTTTTGTGGAATCTGAGAAGTGATATTTTGAATGGACTTGAATCCCAAAGTGAAAAATGAAATATCCTCAGATAAAAACTGGAGAGAAGCCTTCTCAGAAACAGCTTTGTGTTGTGTGAATTCATCTCACAGAGTTACACCATTCTTTTCATTGAGAAGTTTGCTAACACTGTTTTCCCAGAATCTGCAATGAGATACACGGGAGCACAATGAAGCCTGAAATCTCCTCAGATAAAAACAAGAAGGAAGTTTTCTGAGAAACTGCTTAGTGGTGTGTGAATTCTTCTCACAGAGTTGCACCACTTTTTCATGGAGGAGTTTGCTAACGCCCTTTTTTGGAATCTCAGAAGTGATATCTTTGATAGCATTGTTTACCATGGAGAAAAATGAAATATCCTCAGATAAAAACACGAGAGAAGCCTTCTCAGAAACTGCTCTGTGGTGTGTGAATTCATCTCACAGAATTTCAACATTGCTTTAATTGAGAAGTTTGCTAACACTGTTTTCGCACCATTTACAATGAGATAAACGGGAGCCCAATGAGGTCTGAAATATCCTCAGATAAAAACAAGAAAGAAGCTTTATGAGAAACTTCTTTGTGATGTGTGAGTTCATCTTACAGAGTTACACTACTCTTTCTTGGAGCAATTTGCTAGAACTGTGTTTGTGCAATCTGAGAACTGGTATTTTTGATCACTTTGAATCTTATGGTGAAAAAGGAAATATCGTCAGATAAAACCCAGAAAGAAGCTTTGTGAGAAATGGCTTTGTGATGTGTGAATTCATCTCACTGAGTTACACTGCTCTTTCATGGAGCCATTTGCTAGCACTGTTTTTGTGGAATCTGAGAAGGGATATTTTGGATCACTTTGAAGCCTCTGGTGACAAAGGGAATATCCTCAGATAAAACCCAGAAAGAAATTTTGTGAGAAATGGCTTTGTGATGTGTGAATTCATCTCTCAGTGTTACACAACTCTTTCATGGAACCATTTGCTAGAGCTGTTTTTATGGAATTTGAGAGGTGATAATTTAGGTCGCTTTGAAATCTATGGTTGCAAAAGAAATCTCCTCAGATAAAAAGTAGAAGGAAGCTTTCTGAGAAACTGCTTTGTGATGTATGAATTCATCTCACAGAATTAAACCATGCTTTCATTGAGGAGTTTGCTAGCTCTGTTTTTGTGGAATCTCAGAAGTGGTATTCTGGATGGCCTTGATCCCACGGTGAAAAATGAGAGATCCTCAGATAAAAACTGGAGATAAGCCTTCTCAGAAACTGCTTTGTGGTGTGTGAGTTCATCTCACAGAGTTACACCATTTCTTTCATTGAGAAGTTTGATAACACTGTTTTCACAGAATCTGCAATGGGATATATGAGAGTGCATTGAAGCCTGAGATATCCTCAGGAAAAAGCAAGAAAGAAGCTTTCTGAGAAACTGCTTTGTGATGTGTGAATTCATCTCACTGAGTTACACTACTCTTTCATGGAGCAGTTTGCTAGCTCTGTTTTTGTGGAATCTGAGAAGGGGTATTCTTGATTGCTCTGATGCCTATGGTGACAAAGGAAATATGCTCAGATGAAAAGCAGAAAGAAGCTTTCTGAGAATCTGCTTTGTGATGTGTGAATTCATCTCACAGTGTTACACAAATCTTTCAAGAAGCCGTTTGCTAGCACTGTTTTTGTGGAATCTGACAAGGGATATTTTGGATCACTTTGAAGCCTATGGTGACAAAGGAAATATCCTCAGACAAAAACTAGAAAGTAGCTTTCTGAGAAACTGCTTTGTGATGTGTGAATTCATCTCACAGAGTTACACCACTCTTTCACGGAGGAATTTGCTAGCACTGTTTTTGTGAAATCTCAGAAGTGAGAGTTTGGATAGCATTGAATCCCATGGTGAAAAATGAAATAGCCTCAGTAAAAAAATGCAGAGAAACTTTCTCAAAAACTACTTTATGGTGTGTGAATTCATCTTACAGAATTACACCATTGCTTTCATTGAGAGGTTTGCTAACCCTGTTTTTGTGGAATCTGAGGATTGATATTTTGGATCACTTTGAAGCCCATGGTGACAAAGGAAATCTCCTCAGATAAAAACTAGAAGGAATTTTTCTGAGAAACTGCCTTGTGATGTGTGAATTCATCTCAGAGAGTTACACCGCTCTTTCATGGAGGAGTTTGCTAGCACTGTTTTTGTGGAATCTCAGAACTGATATTTTTTATAGCATTGAATCCCATGGTGAAAAATGAAATAACCTCAGATAAAAGCTGGAGAGGAGTCTTCTCAGAAACTGCTTTACGATTATGAATTCATCACACAGATTTAACCATTGCTTTCATTGAGAAGTTTGCTAACACTCTTTTTGTGGAATCTGAGGAGTGATAGTTTTGATCGCTTTGAAGCCTATGGTGACCAAGGACATATCCTCGTATAAAAACTAGAGAAAACTTTCTGAGAAACTGCTTTGTGAAATGTGAACTTATCTCACAGTGTTACAAGACTGTTTTCCTTGAGATGTTTGCTAACACTGTTTTCATGGAATCTGCAATGTAATATATGAGAGCACATTGAGTCTGGTGTTTAAATAGGAAATATCTTCAGATAAAAACAGGAAAGACGCTTTCTGAGATACTGCTTTACGATGTGTGCATTCATCTCACTGAGTTACACCTTTCTTTTCATGTAGCAGTTTAGTAACACTGTTGTTGTGGAATCTGCAATGGGATACTGTGAGCTCTTTGAGTGCTCTGGTGAAAAAGGAAATATCCTCAGATAAAAACTGAAGAGATGACTTCGGAGAAACTGCTTGGTGATGTGTAAATTCATCTCACAGAGTTAAACCTCTCTTTCTTTTTTTTTTTTTTTTTTTTTTTTAAATTTATTTATTATTATTATACTTTAAGTTGGAGGGTACATGTGCATAACGTGCAGGTTTGTTACATATGTATACTTGTGCCATGTTGCTGTGCTGCACCCATCAACTCGTCATTTACATCAGGTATAACTCCCAGTGCAATCCCTCCCCCCTCCCCCCTCCCCATGATAGGCCCCGGTGTGTGGTGTTCCCCTTCCTGAGTCCGAGTGATCTCATTGTTCAGTTCCCACCTATGAGTGAGAATATGCGGTGTTTGGTTTTCTGTTCTTGTGATAGTTTGCTAAGAATGATGGATTCCAGCTGCATCCAAGTCCCTACAAAGGACTCAAACTCATCCTTTTTTATGGCTGCATAGTATTCCATGGTGTATATGTGCCACATTTTCTTAATCCAATCTGTCACTGATGGACATTTGGGTTGATTCCAAGTCTTTGCTATTGTGAATAGTGCCGCAATAAACATACGTGTGCATGTGTCTTTATAGCAGCATAATTTATAATCCTTTGGGTATATACCCAGTAATGGGATGGCTGGGTCATATGGTACATCTAGTTCTAGATCCTTGAGGAATCGCCATACTGTTTTCCATAATGGTTGAACTAGTTTACAATCCCACCAACAGTGTAAAAGTGTTCCTATTTCTCCACATCCTCTCCAGCACCTGTTGTTTCCTGACTTTTTAATGATTGCCATTCTAACTGGTGTGAGATGGTATCTCATTGTGGTTTTGATTTGCATTTCTCTGATGGCCAGTGATGATGAGCATTTTTTCATGTGTCTGTTGGCTGTATGAATGTCTTCTTTTGAGAAATGTCTGTTCATATCCTTTGCCCACTTTTTGATGGGGTTGTTTGTTTTTTTCTTGTAAATTTGTTTGAGTTCTTTGTAGGTTCTGGATATTAGCCCTTTGTCAGATGAGTAGATTGCAAAAATTTTCTCCCATTCTGTAGGTTGCCTGTTCACTCTGATGGTAGTTTCTTTTGCTGTGCAGAAGCTCTTTAGTTAAATGAGATCCCATTTGTCAATTTTGGCTTTTGCTGCCGTTGCTTTTGGTGTTTTAGACATGAAGTCTTTGCCCATGCCTATGTCCTGAATGGTACTACCTAGGTTTTCCTCTAGGATTTTTATGGTATTAGGTCTAACATTTAAGTCTCTAATCCATCTTGAATTAATTTTCGTATAAGGAGTAAGGAAAGGATCCAGTTTCAGCTTTCTACTTATGGCTAGCCAATTTTCCCAGCACCATTTATTAAATAGGGAATCCTTTCCCCATTTCTTGTTTCTCTCAGGTTTGTCAAAGATCAGATGGCTGTAGATGTGTGGTATTATTTCTGAGGACTCTGTTCTGTTCCATTGGTCTATATCTCTGTTTTGGTACCAGTACCATGCTGTTTTGGTTACTGTAGCCTTGTAGTATAGTTTGAAGTCAGGTAGCGTGATGCCTCCAGCTTTGTTCTTTTGACTTAGTATTGTCTTGGAGATGCGGGCTCTTTTTTGGTTCCATATGAACTTTAAAGCAGTTTTTTCCAATTCTGTGAAGAAACTCATTGGTAGCTTGATGGGGATGGCATTGAATCTATAAATTACTTTGGGCAGTATGGCCATTTTCACGATATTGATTCTTCCTATCCATGAGCATGGTATGTTCTTCCATTTGTTTGTGTCCTCTTTTATTTCACTGAGCAGTGGTTTGTAGTTCTCCTTGAAGAGGTCCTTTACATCCCTTGTAAGTTGGATTCCTAGGTATTTGATTCTCTTTGAAGCAATTGTGAATGGAAGTTCATTCCTGATTTGGCTCTCTGTTTGTCTGTTACTGGTGTATAAGAATGCTTGTGATTTTTGCACGTTAATTTTGTATCCTGAGACTTTGCTGAAGTTGCTTATCAGCTTAAGGAGATTTTGGGCTGAGATGATGGGGTTTTCTAAATATACAATCATGTCATCTGCAAACAGGGACAATTTGACTTCTTCTTTTCCTAACTGAATACCCTTGATTTCTTTCTCTTGCCTGATTGCCCTAGCCAGGACTTCCAACACTATGTTGAATAGGAGTGGTGAGAGAGGGCATCCCTGTCTTGTGCCAGTTTTCAAAGGGAATTTTTCCAGTTTTTGCCCATTCAGTATGATATTGGCTGTGGGTTTGTCATAAATAGCTCTTATTATTTTGAGGTACGTTCCATCAATACCGAATTTATTGAGCGTTTTTAGCATGAAGGGCTGTTGAATTTTGTCAAAAGCCTTTTCTGCATCAATTGAGATAATCATGTAGTTCTTGTCTTTGGTTCTGTTTATATGCTGGATTATGTTTATTGATTTGCGAATGTTGAACCAGCCTTGCATCCCAGGGATGAAGCCCACTTGATCATGGTGGATAAGCTTTTTGATGTGTTGCTGAATCCGGTTTGCCAGTATTTTATTGAGGATTTTTGCATCGATGTTCATCAGGGATATTGGTCTAAAATTCTCTTTTTTAGTTGTGTCTCTGCCAGGCTTTGGTATCAGGATGATGTTGGCCTCATAAAATGAGTTAGGGAGGATTCCCTCTTTTTCTATTGATTGGAATAGTTTCAGAAGGAATGGTACCAACTCCTCCTTGTACCTCTGGTAGAATTCAGCTGTGAATCCATCTGGTCCTGGACTTTTTTTGGTTGGTAGACTATTAATTGTTGCCTCAATTTCAGAGCCTGCTATTGGTCTATTCAGGGATTCAACTTCTTCCTGGTTTAGTCTTGGAAGAGTGTAAGTGTCCAGGAAATTATCCATTTCTTCTAGATTTTCCAGTTTATTTGCATAGAGGTGTTTATAGTATTCTCTGATGGTAGTTTGTATTTCTGTGGGGTCGGTGGTGATATCCCCTTTATCATTTTTAATTGCGTCGATTTGATTCTTCTCTCTTTTCTTCTTTATTAGTCTGGCTAGTGGTCTGTCAATTTTGTTGATCTTTTCAAAAAACCAACTCCTGGATTCATTGATTTTTTGGAGGGTTTTTTGTGTCTCTATCTCCTTCAGTTCTGCTCTGATCTTAGTTATTTCTTGCCTTCTGCTAGCTTTCGAATGTGTTTGCTCTTGCTTCTCTAGTTCTTTTAATTGCGATGTTAGAGTGTCAATTTTAGATCTTTCCTGCTTTCTCTTGTGGGCATTTAGTGCTATAAATTTCCCTCTACACACTGCTTTAAATGTGTCCCAGAGATTCTGGTATGTTGTATCTTTGTACTCATTGGTTTCAAAGAACATCTTTATTTCTGCCTTCATTTCGTTATGTACCCAGTAGTCATTCAGGAGCAGGTTGTTCAGTTTCCATGTAGTTGAGCGGTTTTGATTGAGTTTCTTAGTCCTGAGTTCTAGTTTGATTGCACTGTGGTCTGAGAGACAGTTTGTTATAATTTCTGTTCTTGTACATTTGCTGAGGAGTGCTTTACTTCCAATTACGTGGTCAATTTTGGAGTAAGTATGATGTGGTGCTGAGAAGAATGTATATTCTGTTGATTTGGGGTGGAGAGTTCTATAGATGTCTATTAGGTCTGCTTGCTGCAGAGATGAGTTCAATTCCTGGATATCCTTGTTAACTTTCTGTCTCGTTGATCTGTCTAATGTTGACAGTGGAGTGTTGAAGTCTCCCATTATTATTGTATGGGAGTCTAAGTCTCTTTGTAAGTCTCTAAGGACTTGCTTTATGAATCTGGGTGCTCCTGTATTGGGTGCATATATATTTAGGATAGTTAGCTCTTCCTGTTGAATTGATCCCTTTACCATTATGTAATGGCCTTCTTTGTCTCTTTTGATCTTTGATGGTTGAAAGTCTGTTTTATCAGAGACTAGTATTGCAACCCCTGCTTTTTTTTGTTCTCCATTTGCTTGGTAAATCTTCCTCCATCCCTTTATTTTGAGCCTATGTATGTCTCTGCGTGTGAGATGGGTCTCCTGAATACAGCAGACTGATGGGTCTTGACTCTTGATCCAGTTTGCCAGTCTGTGTCTTTTAATTGGAGCATTTAGTCCATTTACATTTAAGGTTAATATTGTTATGTGTGAACTTGATCCTGCCATTATGATATTAACTGGTTATTTTGCTCGTTAGTTGATGCAGTTTCTTCCTAGCCTCGATGGTCTTTACATTTTGGCATGTTTTTGCAATGGCTGGTACCGGTTGTTCCTTTCCATGTTTAGTGCTTCCTTCAGGGTCTCTTGTAAGGCAGGCCTAGTGGTGACAAAATCTCTAAGCATTTGCTTATCTGTAAAGGATTTTATTTCTCCTTCACTTATGAAACTTAGTTTGGCTGGATATGAAATTCTGGGTTTAAAATTCTTTTCTTTAAGAATGTTGAATATTGGCCCCCACTCTCTTCTGGCTTGGAGAGTTTCTGCTGAGAGATCTGCTGTTAGTCTGATGGGCTTCCCTTTGTGGGTAACCCGACCTTTCTCTCTGGCTGCCCTTAAGATTTTTTCCTTCATTTCAACTTTGGTGAATCTGGCAATTATGTGTCTTGGAGTTGCTCTTCTCGAGGAGTATCTTTGTGGCGTTCTCTGTATTTCCTGGATTTGAATGTTGGCCTGCCCTACTAGGTTGGGGAAGTTCTCCTGGATGATATCCTGAAGAGTGTTTTCCAACTTGGTTCCATTTTCCCCCTCACTTTCAGGCGCCCCAATCAGACGTAGATTTGGTCTTTTTACATAATCCCATACTTCTTGCAGGCTTTGTTCATTTCTTTTTCTTCTTTTTTCTTTTGGTTTCTCTTCTCGCTTCATTTCATTCATTTGATCCTCCATCGCTGATACTCTTTCTTCCAGTTGATCGAGTCGGTTACTGAAGCTTGTGCATTTGTCACGTATTTCTCGTGTCATGGTTTTCATCTCTTTCATTTCGTTTAGGACCTTCTCTGCATTAATTACTCTAGCCATCAATTCTTCCACTTTTTTTTCAAGATTTTTAGTTTCTTTGCGCTGGGTACGTAATTCCTCCTTTAGCTCTGAGAAATTTGATGGTCTGAAGCCTTCTTCTCTCATCTCGTCAAAGTCATTCTCCGTCCAGCTTTGATCCGTTGCTGGCGATGAGCTGCGCTCCTTTGCCGGGGGAGATGCGCTCTTATTTTTGGAATTTCCAGCTTTTCTGCCCTGCTTTTTCCCCATCTTTGTGGTTTTATCTGCCTCTGGTCTTTGATGATGGTGATGTACTGATGGGGTTTTGGTGTAGGTGTCCTTCCTGTTTGATAGTTTTCCTTCTAACAGTCAGGACCCTCAGCTGTAGGTCTGTTGGAGATTGCTTGAGGTCCACTCCAGACCCTGTTTGCCTGGGTATCAGCAGCAGAGGCTGCAGAAGATAGAATATTTCTGAACAGCTAGTGTACCTGTCTGATTCTTGCTTTGGAAGCTTCCTCTCAGGGGTGTACTCCTCCCTGTGAGGTGTGGGGTGTCAGACTGCCCCTAGTGGGGGATGTCTCCCAGTTAGGCTACTCAGGGGTCAGGGACCCACTTGAGCAGGGAGTCTGTCCCTTCTCAGATCTCAACCTCCGTGCTGGGAGATCCACTGCTCTCTTCAAAGCTGTCAGACAGAGTTCTTTGCGTCTGCAGAGGTGTCTGCTGCGTTTGTTTAGTTTACTGTGCCCGGTCCCCAGAGGTGGAGTCTACAGAGACAGGCAGGTTTCCTTGAGCTGCTGTGAGCTCCACCCAGTTCGAGCTTCCCAGCAGCTTTGTTTACCTACTTAAGCCTCAGCAATGGCGGGCGCCCCTCCCCCAGCCTCGCTGCTGCCTTGCCGGTAGATCACAGACTGCTGCGCTAGCAATGAGGGAGGCTCCGTGGGTGTGGGACCCTCCCGGCCAGGTGTGGGATATGATCTCCTGGTGTGCCTGTTGCTTAAAGCGCAGTATTGGGGTGGGAGTTACCCGATTTTCCAGGTGTTGTGTGTCTCAGTTCCCCTGGCTAGGAAAAGGGACTCCCTTCCCCCTTGCGCTTCCCAGGTGAGGCAATGCCTCGCCCTGCTTCAGCTCTCGCTGGTCGGGCTGCAGCAGCTGACCAGCACCGATCGTCCGGCACTCCCCAGTGAGATGAACCCAGTACCTCAGTTGAAAATGCAGAAATCACCGGTCTTCTGTGTCGCTCGCGCTGGGAGTTGGAGACTGGAGCTGCTCCTATTCGGCCATCTTGCTCCGCCCCCTCCACCTCTCTTTCATTGAACAGTTTGCTAACAGTATTTTTGTGGAATCTGCACTGGGATATTCTGGAGGACAATGAGTCTGATGGAGAAAAAGGAAATGTTCTCAGATGAAAACTGGAGAGAAGCCTTCTCTGAAGTGGCTTTGTGATATGTGAATTCATTTCACAAAGTTGCACCAGTCTTTCATGGAGCCATTTGTTAGCACTGTTTTTCTGGAATCTGAGAAGGGAAATTTCTACTCACTTTGAATCCGACATTGACAAAGGAAATATCCTCAGATAAAAAGAGGAATCAAGTTCTCTGAGAAACTGCTTTGTGATGTGTGCATTCATCTCACAAAGTTACACCATTCTTTTCATGGAGCAGTTTGTTAGCACAGCTTCTGTGGAATCTGATAAGGGATACTTTGGATGCATTGAAGCCCATGGTGAAAAAGGAAATATCCTCAGATAAAAATTAGAATGAAGCTTTCTGAGAAACAACTTTGTGACGTGTGAATTCACCTCACCGAGTTACACTACTCTTTCATGGAGCAGTTTGCTAGCACTGTTTTTCTGGAATCTGAGAATGGATATTTTGCATCTCTTTGAAGCCTATGGTGACAATGGAAATATCCTCAGATAAAATTTAGAAAGAAGCTTTCTGAGATATTGCTTTGTGGTGTTTGAATTCATCTCAGAAAAGGACACAGTTATTTGCATGGAACAGCTTACTAACACTGTTTTCGTTTAACCTGCAATGGGATATTGCGAGTGCATTGAGTGCTATGATGAAAAAGGTAATATCCTCAGATAAAATCTGGAGAGAAGCCTTCAGAGAAACACCTTTGTAATGAGTGAATTCATCTCATAGAGTTTCACCCCTGTTTTCATGCATCACTTTGCTAGCACTGTTTTTGTGGAATCTGAGAAGGAGTATTTTGGATGGCTTTGAAGCCTATGGTGGCAAAGGAAATATCCTCAGATAAAAACTAGAAACAAGCTTTCAGAGAAACTGCTTTGTAATGTGTGAATTCGACTCACAGAGTTACAACTTTCTTTATATTGAGCAGGTTGCTAACTATGTTTTCGTGGAATATGCAATTTGATATTCCAAGGGCAGTGAGTCTTAAGGTGAAACAGGAAATATACTCAGATAAATACTGGAGAGAAGTCTACTGAGAAACTGCTTTCTGATGTGGGAATTCATCTCACACAGGTACCCCAGTCTTTCTTGGAGCAGTTTGCTAGCACTGAGAAGGGATATTTTGGATGGCTTTGAAGCCTGTGGTGACAAAGAAAATATAATTAGATAAAAACCAACAGGGAGCTTTCTGAGAAACTGCCTTGTGATGTGTGAATTCATTTCACAGAGTTACATCTTTCTTTTCATTCAGCAGTTTACTACCACTGTTGTCATGGAATCTGCAATGGGATATTCGGAGTGCATTGAGTGCCATGGTGATAAAGGAAATATCTTCAGATAAAAAGTATAGAGAAGGACTTCGGAGTAACTGCTTTGCAATGAGTAAATTCATCTTGCAGAGTTACACCAGTCTTTCATTGAGCAGCTTGCTAATCCTGTTTTTGTGGAATCTGCAATGGGATATTCAGGAGGGCATTGAAGACTACAGTGAAAAAAGAAATATCCTCAGATAAAAACTAGAAACAAGTTTCTGAGAAACTGCTTTGTGATATGTGAATTCATCTCACAGAGTTACATCATTCTTTCATGGAGTTGTTTGTTAGCACTGTTCTTCTGGAATATGAGAAGGGATATTTTGGATCACTTTGAAGACCATGGTGACAAAGGAAATAGCCTCAGATAATAACTAGAAAGAAGCTTTCTGCGAAACTGCTCTGTTATGTGTGAATTAATGTCACAGAGTTACACCACGCTTTCATGGAGGAGTTTGCTAGCACAGTTTTTGTGGAATCTCAGAACTGATAGTTTGGATGGCATTGAATCCCATGGTGAAAAATGAAATATCCTCAGACAAACACTGGAGAGAAGGCTTCTCAGAAACTGCTTTGTGGTGAGTGAATTCACTGCACAGAGTTACACCATTGCTTTCATTGAGAAGTTTGGTAACACTGTTTTCGCAGAATCTGCAATGAGATGTAACAGAGTGCATTGAGGCCTGAAATATCCTCAGAAAAAAAAAGAAAGAAGTTTTCTGAGAAACTGCTTTGTGATGTGTGGATTCATCTCAAAGAGTTACACTACTCTTTCGTGGAGCAGTTTGTTCGCACTGTTTTTCTGGAATCTGAGAAAGGGTGTTTTTGATCACTTTGAAGCCTATGGTGACAAAGGAAGTATCCTCAGATAAAATCCTGAAAGAAGCTTTAAGAGAAACTGCTTTGTGATGTGTGAATTCATCTCACAGTGTTCCACAACTCTTTCACCGAACTGATGGCTAGCACTGTTTTTGTGGAATCTGAGAAGTGATATTCTGAATAGCTTTGAAGCCTATGGTTGCAAAGGAAATCTCCTCAGATAAAAACTAAAAAGAAGTTTTCAGAGAAACTGCTTTGTGATGTGTGAATTCATCTCCCAGAGTTACACCATGTTGTCATGGAGAAGTTTGCAAGCACTGATTTGTGGAATCTCAGAAGTGATATTTTGGATCTACTTGAATCTCAGGGTGTAAAATGAAATATCCTCAGATAAAAACTGGAGAGAAGCCTTCTCAGAAACTGCTTTGTGGTGTGTGAATTCATCTCACAGTGTTACACCATTCTTTTCATTGAGAAGTTGCTAACACTGTTTCCACAGAATCTGCAATGAGATACATGAGAGTGCATTGAGGTCTGAAATGTCCTTTGATAAAAACAAGCTAGAAGCTTTATGAGAAATGGCGTTGTGATGTGTGAATTCATCTCACAGTGTTACACTAATCTTTCATGGAGCCATTTGCCAGCACTCTTTTTATGGAATCTGAGAAGGGGTATTTTTGATTGTTGGGAAGCCTATGGTGACAAAGGAAATATCCTCAGATAAAAACCAGAAAGAAGCTTTCTGAGAAACTGCTTTGTGTTGTGTGAATTCATCTCACAGTGTTACAAAACTCTTTCATGGAGCTGACAGATAGCACTGTTTTTGTGGAATCAGAAGTGATATTTTGGATCACTTTGAAGCCTGTGGTTGCAAAGGAAATCTTCTCAGATAAAATCTAAAGAAGCTATCTGAGAAACTGCTTTGTGATATGTAAATTCATCTTGCAGGGTTACATCACACTGTCATGGAGGACTTTGCTAGCACTGTTTTTGTGGAATCTCAGAAGTGGTTTTTTGGATGGCCTTGAATCCCAAGGTGAAAAATGAAATATCCTCAGATATAAACTGGAGAGAAACCTTCTCAGAAATTGCTTTGTGGTGTGTGAAATAATCTCACAGAGTTACACCATTGCTTTCATTGAGAAGTGTGCTAACACTGTTTTTGCAGAATAAGCAATGAGATACAACAGACCACATTGAGGCCTGAAATATCCTCAGATGAAAACAGGAGAAAAGCCTTCTCCGAAACTGCTTTGTGCTGTGAGGATTCATCTCAGAGAGTTACACTACTCTTTCATGGAACAGTTTGCCAGCACTGTTTTTGTGGAATCTGAGAAGGGGTATTTTTGAAAGCTTTAAAACCTGTGGTGACAAAGGAAGTATCCTCAGATAAAAACCAGAAAGAAGCTTTAAGAGAAACTGCTTTGTGATGTGTGAATTCATCTCACAGTGTTACACAACTCTTTCACCGAACTGATGGCTAGCACTGTTTTTGTGGAATCTGAGAAGTGATATTTTGGATTGTTTTGAAGCCTATGGTTGCAAAGGAAATCTCTTCAGATAAAAACTAAAAAGAAGCTTTCTGAGAAACTGCTTTGTGATGTGTGAATTCATCTCGCAGAGTTACACCACTCTTTCATGGAGGAGTTTGCTCACATTGTTTTTGTGGAATCTCAGAAGTGATATCTTGAATATCATTGAATCCCATGGTGAAAAATGAAATATCCTCAGATAAAAACTGAAGAGAAGCCTTCTCAGAAACTGTTTTGTGTTGTGTGAATTCATGTCACAGAATTACACCATTGCTTTCATTCAGTAGTTTGCCAACACTGTTTCCACAGAATCTACAATGAGATATAAGGGAGAGCATTGAGGCCTGAAATTTAATCAGATACAAACAAGAAAGACGTTTTCTGAGAAACTGCTTTGTGATGAGTGAATTTATTTCACAGAGTTACACTAGTCTTTCATGGAGCAGTTTGCTAGGACTGTCTTTGTGGAATCTGAGAAGGGGTATTTTGATTTCTTTGCAGCCTATGGTGACAAAGGAAATATCCTCAGAAAAAAACCAGAGAAAAGATTTCTGAGAAACTGCTTTGTGATGTTTGTATTCACCCCACAGTGTTAAACAACTCTTTCATGGAGCCGATTGTTAGCACTGTTTTTGTGGAGTCTGAGAAGGGATAGTTTGGATCCCTTTGAAGCCTATGGTAACAAAGGTAATATCCTCAGATAAAAAGTGGATTGAAGTTTCCTGAGAAACTCCTTTGTGATGTGTGATTCATTTCACAGTGTTACACAACTCTTTCGTGGGGCCGATGGCTACCACTGTTTTTGTGGAATCTGCAAAGTGATATTTTGGATCACTCTGAAGCCTATGTTTGCAAAGGAAATCTCCTCAGATAAAAACTAGAAAGAAGTTTTCTGAGAAACTGCTTTGTGATATGTTAATTCATCTCACAGAGTTGCACCATTCTTTCATGGAGGAGCTTGGTAGCACTTTTTTTTGTGGAAACTCAGATGTGATATTTTGGATGGCCTTGAATCACCATTGCTTTCATTGAGAAGTATGCTAACACTCTTTTCGCAGAATCTGCAATGAGATATACAGGAGCGCATTGAGGCCTGAAATATCCTCAGATAAAATCCAGAAAGAAGTTTTCTGAGAAACTGCTTTGTGATGTGTGAATTCATCTCACAGTGTTACACAACTCTTCCATGGGGCCAATGGTTAGCACTGTTTTTGTGGAATCTGAGAAGTGATATGTTGGATTGCTTTGAAGCCTATGGTTGCAAAGGAAATCTCCTCAGATAAAAATTAGAAAGAAGCTTTCTGAGAAACTGTTTTGTGATGTGTGAATTTGTCTCACAGAGTTACACCACTCTTTCACGGAGGAGTTTGCTAGCACGGTTTTTGTGAAATCTAAGAAGTGATATTTTAGATGGCATTGAATCCCGTGGTGAAAAATGAAATATCCTCAGATAAAAACTGGAGAGAAGCCTTCACAGAAACTACATTGTTGTGTGTGAATTCATCTCACAGAGTTACACTCTTGCTTTCATTGAGTAGGCTGCTAACACTGCTTTTGCAGAATCTACAATGGGATATACGGGAGCGCTTTGAGGCCTGAAATATTCTCAGATTAAAAAAAAAAGAAAGAAGCTTTCTGAGAAACTTCTTTGTGATGTGTGAGTTCATTTCAGAGAGTAACAGTACTCTTTCATGGAACAGTTTGCTAGCACTGTTTTCATGGAATCTCAGAAGTGATATTTTAGATGGCATTGAATCCCATGGTGAAAAATGAAATATCCTCATATAAAAACTGGAGAGAAGCCTTCTCTGAACCGGCTTTGTGATGTGTGAATTCATCTCACAGAGTTACACCATTGTTTTCATTGAAAAATTTGTAAGCACTGTTTTTGCAGAATTGGCAATGAGATATACAGGAGCACATTGAGGCTTGAAATATACTCAGAGTAAAAAAAGAAAGAAGATTTCTGAGGAACTGCTTTGTGATGTGTGAATTCATCTCACTGAGTTACACTACTCTTTCATACAGCAGTTTGCTATCACTGCTTTTGTGGAATCTGAGAAGTGGTATTTTTCACTGCTTTGAAGTCTATGGTGATAAAGGAAATATCCTCAGATGAAAACCAGAAAGAAGCATTCTGTGAAACTGCTTTGTGATGTGTGACTTCATCTCATAGTGTTACACAAGTCTTTCATGGAGCTGATGGTTGGCACTGTTTTTGTGGAATCTGAGAAGTGATATGTTGGATCGCTTGGAATCCTGTGGTTGCAAAGGAAATCTTCTCAGATAAAATATAAAGAAGCTATCTGAAAAACTGCTTTGTGATGTGTGAATTTATCTCACAGAGTTACACCACTCTTTCTTGGAGGAGCTTGCTAGCACTGCTTTTTGTGGAATCTACGAAGTGATATTTTGATAGCATTGAATCCCAAGATGAAAAATGAAATATCCTCAGATAAAAACAGGAGAGAAGCCTTGTCAGAAACTGCTTTGTGCTGTGTGAATTCATCTCAGAGAATTACACTACTCTTTCATGGAGCAGTTTGTTAGCACTGTTTTTGTGGAATCTGAGAAGGGGTATTTTTGATCACTTTGAAGTCTATGGTGACAAAGGAAATATCCTCAGATAAAAACCAGAAAGAAGCTTTCTGAGAAACTGCTTCGTGATGTGTGAATTCATCTCACAGTGTTACACAACTCTTTCATGGAGCCAATGGCTAGCACTGTTTTTGTGGAATCTGAGAAGTGATATGTTGGATCGCTTTGAAGCCTATAGTGAGAAAGGATATCTCCACAGATAAAAACTAGAAGGAAACTTTCTGAGAAACTGCTTTGTGATGTGTGAATTCATCTCACAGAGTTACACCACTCTTTCATGGAGGAATTTGCTAGCACTGTTTTTGTGGAATGTCAGAAGTGATATTTTGGATAGCATTGAATCCCATGGTAAGTAATGATATATCCTCATATAAAAACAGGATAGAATCCTTCTCAGACCAGCTTTATGGTGTGTGAATTCATCTCACAGAGTTATACCATTGCTTTGATTGAGAAGTTTGCTAAAACCTTTTTTGCAGTATCTACAATGAGATATACAGGAGCACATTGAGGCTTGAAATATCCTCAGATTAAAAAAAGATAGAAACTTTCTGAGAAACTGCTTTTTGATGTGTGAATTCATCTCAGAGAGTTACACTACTCTTTCATGGAGCAGTTTGCTAGCACTGTTTTTGTGGAATCTGAGAAGGGGTACTTTTGATCCCTTTGAAGCCTATGGTGGCAAAGGAAATATCATCAGATAAAAACCAGAAAGAAATTTCGAGAAAAGCTGCCTTGTGATGTATGAATTCATCTCACAGTGTTCCACAACTCTTTCATGATGCCGTTTGCTACCTCTGTATTTGTGGAATCTGAGAAGGGATATTTTGGATCACTTTTAAGCCTATGGTTGCAAAGGAAATCTCCTCAGATAAAAACTAGGAAGAAGCTATCTGAGAAACTGCTCTGTGATGTGTGAATTCATTTTACAGAGTTACACTAGTGTTTCATGGAACACTTTGCTAGCACTGTTTTTGTGGAATCTGAGATGGGATATTTTGGATTGCTTTGAAGCCTGTGCTTTCATGGAGCACAGAACTCTTTCATCTAGCACTGTTTTTGTGAAATCTCAGAAGTGATATTTTAGATGGCATTGAATCCCATGGTGAATAATGAACTTTCCTCAGATAAAAACTGGAGGGAAACCTTCTCAGAAACTTCTTTGTGGTGTGTGAATTCATCTCAAAGAGTTACACCATTGCTTTTATTGAGAAGTTTGCTAACCCTGTTATTGCAGAATCTACAATGAGATATATGGGAGCACCCTGAGACCTGAAATATCCTAAGAACAAAACAAGAAAGAATCTTTATGAGAGGCTTCTTTGTGATGTGTCAATTCATCTCACAGAATTACACTACTCTTTCATGGAGCAGTTTTCTAGAACTGTTTTTGTGGGATCTGAGAAGGAGTATTTTTGATCACTGTGAAGCCTATGGAGACAAAGGAAATATACTCAGATAAAAACCAGAAAGAAGTTTTCTGAGAAACTGCTTTGTGATGTGTGAACTCATCTCACAGTGTTACACAACTCTTCCCTGGAGCCGCTTTTTAGCACTGTTTTTGTGGAATGTGAGAAGTGATAGTTAAGATCGCTTTGAAGCCTATGGTGACACAGGAAATATCCTCAGATAAAACCCAGAAAAAAGCCTTCTGAGAAACTGCTTTGTGATGTGTGAATTCATCGCACAGAGTTACACTTCTGTTTCATGGAACAGTTTGCTAGCACCAGTTTTGTGGAATCTGAGAAGGGATATTTTTTATTGCTTTGAAGCCTATGGTGTCAAAGGAAATATCCTCAGATAAAACCCAAAAAGAAGCTTTCTGAGAAAGTGCTTTGTGATGTGTGAACTCATCTCACAGTGTTCCACAACTTTTTCATGATGCAGTTTGCCACCTCTGTATTTGTGAAATCTGAGAAGGGATATTTTGGATCACTTTGAAACCTATGGTGAGATAGGAAATAATCTCAGATAAATGCTATAAAGAAGTTTTTGGAGGAACTGATCTCTCATGTGTGAATTCATCTCACAGAGTTACACTACTCTTTCATGGAGTCAGTTGCTAGTACTGTTTTTGTGGAATCTCAGAAGTGATATTTTAAATGGCATTGAATTCCATGGTGAATAAGGAAATATTGTCACATAAGTACTGGAGAGAAGTCTTCACAGAAACTACTTAGTAGTGTGTGAATTTATTTCACCGTGTTACACCATTGCTTTCATTGAGAAGTTTGCTAACACTCTTTTCGCAGAATCTACAATGAGACATACAAGACCGCATTGAGGCCTGAAATATCCTCAGATAAAACCAAGAAAGAAGCTTTCTGAGAAACTTCTTTGTGATGTGTGAATTCATCTCACAGAGTTACACCACTCTTTCATGGAGGAATGTGCTAGCACTGTTTTTGTGGAAACTGAGAAGTGATATTTTGGATCGCTTTGAATCCAATGGTGAGAACGGAAATCTCCTAAGATAAAAACTAGAAAGAAGCTTTCTGAGAAACTGCTCTGTGATGTGTGAATTAATCTCACAGAGTTACACCACTCTTTCATGGAAGAGTTTGCTAGCACTCTTTTTGTGGAATCACAGAAGTGATAGTTTGGATAGCATTGAAACCCATGGTGAAAAACGAAATATCCTAAGATAAAAACAGGAGAGAAGTCTTCTCAGAAACTGGTTTGTGTTGTGGGTATTCATCTCACAGAGTTACACCATTGTTTTCACTGAGAAGTTTGCTAAAACTGTTTTCCCAGGATCTACCATGAGATTTACCAGAGTGCATTGAGGCCTGAAATATCTTCAGATAAAAAGAAGAAAGAAGCTTTCTGAGAAACTTCTTTGTGATGTGGGAATTCATCACACAGAGTTACACCACTCTTTCATGGGGCAGTTTGCTAGCACTGCTTTTGTGGAATCTGAAAAGGAGTATTTTTTATCACTTTGAGGACTATGGTGACAAAGGAAATATCCTCAGATAAAAACTAGAAGGAAGTTTTCTGAGAAACTGCTTTGTGATGTGTGAATTCATCCAACAGAGTTACACCACTCTTTCTTGGAGGAGCTTGCTAGCACTACTTTTGTGGAATCTCAGAAGTGATATTTTAGAGAGCATTGAAATTCATCTTGAATAATGAAATATCCTCAGAAAAAAACTGGAGAGAAGCCTTCTCAGAAACTACTTTGTGGTGTGTGAATTCAGCTCACAGAGTTACACGTTTGCTTTCCTTGAGAAGTTTGCTAACACTGTTTTCACAGAATCTACAATGAGATATACAGGAGTGCATTGAGACCTGAAATATCCTCAGATAGAAACAAGAAAGAAGGTTTCTGAGAAACTTCTTTGTGATGTGTGAATTCATCTCACAGAATTACACCACTCTTTCATGGAGGAATTTGCTGGCACTGTTTTTGTGGAATCTCAGAAGTAATATTTTGGACAACATTGAATCCCATGGTGAAAAATTACATATCTTCAGATAAAAACAGGAGAGAAGTCTTCTCAGAACAGCTTTATGGTGTGTGAATTCATCTCATAGAGTTAAACCATTGTTTTTATTGAGAAGTTTGCTGACACTATTTTTGCAGCATCTGCAAAGAGATATAGGGGAGCACACTGAGGCCTGAAATATCCCCAGATAAAAACAGGAGAGAAGGCTTGTCAGAAACTGCTTTGTGCTGTGTGAATTCATCTCAGAGAGTTACACTGCCCTTCCATGGAGCAGTTTGCTAGCACTGTTTTTGTGGAATCTGAGAAGGGGTATTTTTTATTGCTTTGAAGCCAGTGGTGACAAAGGAAATATCCTCAGATAAAACCCAGAAAGAAGCTTTCTGAGAAACTTCTTTGTGTTGTGTGAATTCATCTCATGGTGTTACACCACTCTTTCATGGAGGAGTTTGCTAGCACTGCTTTGGTGGAATCTCAGAAGTGATCCTTTAGAAGGCTTTGAATCCCATGGTGAATAATGAAATATCCTTAGATAAAAACTGTAGAGAAGCCTTCTCAGAAACTGCTTTGTGATGAGTTACAGTTTTCTTTTCATTGAACAGTTTGTTAACACTGTTTTCGTGGAATCTGCAAAGGGATATAAGGGAGCACATTGAGGCCTATGGTATAAAAGGTATTATCCTCAGATAAAAGCTAGAAAGAAGCTTTCTAGGAAACCACTTTTTGATATGTGAATTCTCCTCACAGTGTTACACTGTTCTTTTCATTGAGAAGTTTGCTAATACTGGTTTCTTGGAATCTGCAAAGGGATATTTTGGAGTGCATTGAAGCATAGGGTGACAAAGGTAATATCCTCATATAAAAATTAGAAAGAATCTTTCTGAGAAACTCCTTTGTGATTTGTGAATTCTTCTCACAGAGTTGCACGATTGTTTTCATGAATCAGTTTGGTAGCACTTTTATGGGGTATCTGCGAAGGGATATTTTGGATCGCATAGAAGCCTAGTTTAACAAAGGATATATCCTCAGATAAAAACTAGACAGGAGTTTATCTGAGAAACTTCTTTGTGATGTGTGAATTCACCTCACAGAGTTACACCTTTCTTTTCATGGAGAAGTTGAATAACACTGTTTTCGTGGAATCTGCAAGAGATATTTCAGAATGAATTGAAGCCTATGGTGAAAAAGGAAATACTCTCAGATAAAAACTAGAAGGAAGCTTTCTGAGAAACTGCATTGTGATGTGTGAATTCATCTCACAGAGTTACACTGTTCTCTTCATTAAGCAGTTTGCTAACACTGTTTTCTTGGAATATGCAATGGGATATTTCAGAGCACGTTGAAGTTTATGGTGACAAAGGAAATACCCTCAAGTAAAAACTATAAAGAAGCCTTCTGAGAAACCACCTTGTGATCTGTGAACTCATCTCACAGAGTTACACAGTTCTATTCATTGGACAGTTTCTGAACCCTGTTTCGTGGAATCTGCAATGGGATATTTTGGAGCACATTGAAGCTTATGGTGATAAAGGAAGTAACCTCAGACAAAAACTAGAAAGAAGCTTTCTGAGAAACTGCTACATGATTTCTGAATTCATCTTACAGAGTTACATGAATCTTTTCATGGAACAATTTGGTAGCACTGTTTTTGGGGAATCTGGGAAGGGATAATTTGGATCACCTTGAAGCTTATGGTGACAAAGTAATTATCCTCAAATACAGACTAGAAAGAAGTTTTCTGAGAAAGTTCTTTGTGATGTGCGATTTCATTTCACAGAGTTACATCTTTTTTTTCTTTTTATTATTATTATTTTTTTTTAATTTATTTATTATTATTATACTTTAAGTTGTAGGGTACATGTGCATAACATGCAGGTTTGTTACATATGTATACTTGTGCCATGTTGGTGTGCTGCACCCATCAACTCATCATTTACATCAGGTATAACTCCCAATGCAATCCCTCCCCCCTCCCCATGATAGGCCCCGGTGTGTGATGTTCCCCTTCCTGAGTCCAAGTGATCTCATTGTTCAGTTCCCACCTATGAGTGAGAACATGCGGTGTTTGGTTTTCTGTTCTTGTGATAGTTTGCTAAGAATGATGGTTTCCAGCTGCATCCATGTCCCTACAAAGGACACAAACTCATCCTTTTTTATGGCTGCATAGTATTCCATGGTGTATATGTGCCACATTTTCTTAATCCAATCTGTCACTGATGGACGTTTGGGTTGATTCCAAGTCTTTGCTATTGTGAATAGTGCTGCAATAAACATACGTGTGCATGTGTCTTTATAGCAGCATAATTTATAATCCTTTGGGTATATACCCAGTAATGGGATGGCTGGGTCATATGGTACATCTAGTTCTAGATCCTTGAGGAATCGCCATACTGTTTTCCATAATGGTTGAACTAGTTTACAATCCCACCAACAGTGTAAAAGTGTTCCTATTTCTCCACATCCTCTCCAGCACCTGTTGTTTCCTGACTTTTTAATGATCGCCATTCTAACTGGTGTGAGATGGTATCTCATTGTGGTTTTGATTTGCATTTCTCTGATGGCCAGTGATGATGAGCATTTTGTCATGTGTCTGTTGGCTGTATGAATGTCTTCTTTTGAGAAATGTCTGTTCATATCCTTTGCCCACTTTTTGATGGGGTTGTTTGTTTTTTTCTTGTAAATTTGTTTGAGTTCTTTGTAGGTTCTGGATATTAGCCCTTTGTATACTACAAGGCTACAGTAACCAAAACAGCATGGTACTGGTACCAAAACAGAGATATAGACCAATGGAACAGAACAGAGTCCTCAGAAATAATACCACACATCTACAGCCATCTGATCTTTGACAAACCTGAGAGAAACAAGAAATGGGGAAAGGATTCCCTATTTAATAAATGGTGCTGGGAAAATTGGCTAGCCAGAAGTAGAAAGCTGATACTGGATCCTTTCCTTACTCCTTATACGAAAATTAATTCAAGATGGATTAGAGACTTAAATGTTAGACCTAATACCATAAAAACCCTAGAGGAAAACCTAGGTAGTACCATTCAGGACATAGGCATGGGCAAAGACTTCATGTCTAAAACACCAAAAGCAACAGCAGCAAAAGCCAAAATTGACAAATGGGATCTAATTAAACTAAAGAGCTTCTGCACAGCAAAAGAAACTACCATCAGAGTGAACAGGCAACCTACAGAATGGGAGAACATTTTTGCAATCTACACCTTTCTTTTCATGCAGCAGTTTGCTAGCACTGTTTTCGTGGAATCTACAAAGGAATATTTGGGAGTGCACTGAGGCCTACGGTGAAAAACAAAGTATTCTCAGATGAAAACTGGAATGAAGCTTTCTGAGAAACTGCTTTGACATGTGTGAATTCATCTCACAGAGTTGCACCATTCTTTTCATTGAGCAATTTGCTAACACTGTTTTCATGGAATCTGCAAAGGGATATATGGGAACGCATGAGGCCTATGGTGAAAAAGTAAATATCCTCATATAAACACTAGAAAGAAGCTTTCAGAGAAAATGATTTCTGATATGTGAATTCATCTTGCAGTGTTACACTGTTCTTTTCATTGTGCAGTTAGCTAAAACTGTTTTCTTGGAATCTTCAATACGATAATTCAGAGTGCATTGAAGCTTATGGTGACAAACGAAATATCCTTGTATAAAAACTAGAAAGAAGCTTTCTGAGAAATGACTGTGTGATGTGTTAACTCATCTGACAGAGTTACACAATACCTTTCATGGATCTGTTTTGTAGCCCTGACTTTAGGGAATCTTAGAAGGAATTGGATTGCATTGAAGCCTACCGTGACAATGGACACATCATAAGATAAAAATTATACAAAAGATTTCTGAGAAACTTCCCTCTAATGTGGGAATTCATCTCACAGTGTTACACCTTTCTTTTTATGGAGCAGTTTGCTAACACAATTTTCATGATATCTGCAAAGGTTTATTTGGGAGCGCATTGAGGCCTATGGTGAAAAAGGAAATATCCTTGAATAAAAACTAGAAAGAAACTTTCTGAGAAAATGCTTTGTGATGGGTGAATTCATCTCACAGATTTACTCTGTTCTTTTTATTTAGCAGTCTGCTAACACTGTTTTCTTGGAATCTACAATGGGATATTTTGGAGCACATTGAAGTTTATGGTGTCAAAGGAAATATCTTCATATAAAGAATAGAATGAGGCTTTCTGAAAAACTGCTTTGTGATGTGTTAATTAATTCACACAGTTACACGATTCTTTTCATGGATCAGTTTAGTGGCACTGTTTTTGGGGAAACCAAGAGGGGATATTTTATGTTGCATTGAAGCCCTTGGCGACTAAGGAAATATTCTCAGATAAAAATTACCAAGAAGCTTTCTGAGAAAGTTCCTTTTAAATGTGTGAATTCATCTTACAGGTTTACCCTTTTTTTCATGGAGCTGTTTGCTAACACTGTTCTTGTGGAATTTGCAAAGGGAAATTGGGAGCACATTGTATCCTAGAGTGAAAATGGAAATATCCTCAAATAAAAATTAGAAGGAAACTTTCTGAGAAACTGCTTTGTGATGTGTGAATTCATCTCATGGAACTACGCCATTCTTTTCATTGAGCAGTTTGATAACACTTTTTTCATGGAATCTGCAATAGGATATTTGGGAGTACATTGAAGCCTATGGTGACAAAGGAAATATCCTCAGACAAAAACCACAAAGAAGATTTCTGAGAAACTGCTTTGTGTTGTGTCACTTCATCTCATAGAGTTGAACTGTTAGTTTCAGTGTGCAGTTTGCTAACACTATTTTCTTGGTATATGCAATGGGATATTTCAGAGCACATTGAAGCTTATGGTGACAAAGGAAATATCTTCAGATAAAAAGTAGGAAGAAGCGTTCCGAGAAACTGCTTTGTGATTTGTGATTTCATCTCAGAGATTCATGATTCTTTTCATGGAGCAGTTTGTTAGCACTCCTTTTAGGGAATCAGAGGAGGGATATTTGGGATCACATTAAATCCTTTGGTGACAAAGGAAATATCCTCAGATAAAAACTAGAAAGAAGCTTTCTGTGAAACTTCTTTTTGATATGTGAATTCATCTTACAGAGTTACAGCTTTCTTTTCATTGAACAGTTTGTTAACACTGTTTTTGTGGAATCTGCAAAGGGATATATGGGAATGCATTGAGGCCTATGGTAAAAAAGGAAATATCCTCAGATTAAAAACTAGAAAGAAGTTTTCTAGGAAACTGCTTTTTGATGTGTGAATTCACCTCAGAGTGTTGCACTGTTCTTTTCATTGAGAAGTGTGCTAACACTGTTTTTTTGGAATCTGCAAAGGGATATTTCAGAGTGCATTGAAGCTTATGATAAGAAAGGAAATGTCCTCATATAAAAATTAGAAAGAAGCTTTCTGAGAAACTCCTTTGTGATTTGTGAATTCTTCTCACAGAGTTGCACGATTATTTTCATGAATCAGTTTGGTAGCACTTTTATGGGGTATCTGTGAAGGGATATTTTGGTTCAAATAGAAGCCTGATTTAACAAAAGATACATCCTCAGATAAAAACAAGAAAGAAGCTATCTGAGAAACTTCTTTATGATGTGTGAATTCACCTCACAGAGAAACACCTTTCTTTTCATGTAGCAGTTGAATAACACTTTTTTTGTGGAATCTGCAAGGGATATTTGGGAGCAGATTGAAGCCTATGGTGAAAAAGGAAATATCCTCAGATAAAAACTAGAAGGAAACTTTCTGAGAAACTGCATTGTTATGTGTGAATTCATCTCACAGAGTTGCACTGTTATCTTCATTAAGCAGTTTGCTACCACTGTTTTCACGGAATGTGCAATGGGATATTTTGGAGCACATTGAAGTTTATGGTGACAAAGGAAATACCCTCATATAAAAATTTGAAAGAAGCTTTCTGAGAAACTAGTTTGTAATGTGTGAATTCATCTCAAAGAGTTACACAGTTCTCTTCATTGAACAGTTTCTGAACCCTGTTTTCATGGAATCTGCAATGGGATATTTCGGAGCGCATTGAAGTTTGCGGTGAAAAGGAAGTAACCTCAGACAGAACTAGACAGAATCTTTCTGAGAAACTGCTACGTGATTTGTGAATTCATCTCACAGAGTTACACAAATCTTTTCACGGAGCATTTTGGTAGCACTGTTTTTGGGGTATCTGAGAAGGGATATTTTGGATTGCCTTGAACCTTATGGTGACAAAGTAATTACCCTCTGATAAAAACTGGAAAGAAGTTTTCTGAGAAAGTTCTTTGTGATGTGTGATTTCATCTCACAGAGTTACACTTTTCTTTTCATGCAGCAGTTTGCTAACACTGATTTCGTGGAATCTACAAAGGATATTTGGGAGTACATTGAGGCCTATGGTGAGAAACAAAGTATTCTCAGATAAAAACTAGAAAGAAGCTTTCTGAGAAACTGCTTTGCAATGTGTGATTTCATCTCACAGTGTTACACTGTTCCTTTCATTGAGCAGTTTGCTAACACTGTTTTCATGGACTCTGCAAAGGGATATATGGGATCGCATGAGGCCTATGGTGAAAAAGGAAATATCCTCATATAAACACTAGAAAGAAGCTTTCAGAGAAAATGATTTCTGATATGTGAATTCATCTCGCAGTGTTACACTGTTCTTTTCATTGTGCAGTTAGCTAAAACTGTTTTCTTGGAATCTTCAATGTGATATTTTGGTGTGCATTGAAACTTATGGTGACAAAAGAAATATTCTCGTATAAAAACTAGAAAGAAATTTTCTTAGAAATGGCCTTCTGATGTGTTAATTCATCTCTCAGAGTTACACAATAATTTTCATGGATCAGTTTGGCAACACTGGCTTTGGGGAATCTTAGAAGGGATATTTTGGATTGCATTGAAGCCTATGATGACAATGGAAATATCCTGAGATAAAAACTATACAGAAGATTTGTGAGAAACGTCCCTGTGATGTGGGAATTCATCTCACAGTGCTACACCTTTCTTTTTATAAAGCAGTTTGCTAACATAGTTTTCATGGAATCTGCAAAGTTTCATTTGGGAGTGCATTGAGGCCTACGGCGAAAAAGGAAATATCCCCAGATAAAAACTAAAAAGAAGCTTTCTGAGAAACTGCTTTGTGATGTGTGAATTCATCTCACAGAGTTACACTGTTCTTTTCATTTAGCAGTCTGCTAACACTGTTTTCTTGGAATCTGCAATGAGATATTTTGGAGCGCAATGAAGTTTATGGTGTCAAAGAAATATCTTCATATAAAAAATAGAAAGAAGTGTTCTGAGAAACCACTTTGTGATGTGTTAATTCACCTCACAGAGTTACACGATCCTTTTCATGGATCTGTTTGGTAGTACTGTTTTTGGGGAAACCAAGAAGGGATATTTTATGTTGCATTGAAGCCCTTGGTGACTAAGGAACTATCCTCAGATAAAAACTACGAAGAAATTTTCTGAGAAGCTTCCTTTTTAATGTGTGAATTCATCTTAAAGGTTTGCACCTTTTTTCTTGGAGCTGTTTGCTAACACTGTTTTCGTGAGATCTGCAAAGGGTAATTTGGGAGTGCATTGTGGCCTAGAGTGAAAAAGGAAATATCTTCAGGAAAAATTAGAAGGAAACTTTCTGAGAAACGGCTCTGTTTGTGTGAATTCATCTCACAGAACTATGCCATTCTTTTCATTGAGCAGTTTGATAATACTTTTTTCATGGAATCTGCAATAGGATATTTGGGAGTGCATTGAATCTATGGTGACAAAGGAAATATCCTCAGATGAAAACCAAAAAGAAGCTTTCTGAGAAAATATTTTGTGTTGTGTCAATTAATCTCATACAGTTACACTGTTATTTTCATTGCACAGTTTGCTAACACTGTTTTCTTGGAATCTGCAATGGGATATCTCGGAATGCATTGAAGCTTATGGTGACAAAGGAAATATAGTCAGAGAAAAACTAGACAGAAGCTTTCTGAGAAACTGCTTTGTGATTTGTGATTTCATCTCAGAGTTTCACGATCCTTTTCATGGAACAGTTTGTTAGCACTGTTTTTGGGGTATCTGAGGAGGGGTATCTTGGATCATATTGAAGTCTATATGACAAAGGAAATATCCTCATTTAAAAATGAGAAAGAAGGTTTCTGAGAAACCGCTTTGAGATGTTTTAATTCATCTCACAGCAATACATGATTCTTTTCATGGATCAGTCTGCTGGCACTGTTTTGGTTAATCTGAGAAAGGATATTTTGGATCGCATTGAAGACTATGGTAACAAAGGAAATATACTCAGACAAAAACTAGAAAGAAGCTTTCTGAGAAACTGTTTTGTGACTTGGGAATTCATCTCACAGAGTTACACCTTTCTTTTCATAGTGCAGTTTGCTAACACTGTTTTCGTGGAATCTGCAAAGGGATATTTGGGAGTGCTTTGAGGCCTATAGTGAAAAAGGAAATATTCTCATAGAAAATCTAGAAAGAAACTTTCTTAGAAACCACTTTGTGATGTGTGAATTCACCTCCCAGAGTTACACTGTTCTTTTCACTGGGCAGTTGGCTATCACTGTTTTCATGGAATCTGTAATGGGATTTTCGGAGCGCATTGAAGCTTATTGTGAAAAAGGAAATGTCCTCAGACAAAAAATAGAAAGAAAGTCTGAGAAAGTGCTTTGTGATTTGCGAGTTCATCTCACAGAGTTACATGATTCTTTTCATGGATGAGCTTCATATCAGTTTTTGGGGACTCTTAGAAGGGATATTTTGTATCACATTGAAGCTTATGGTGACCAATGATATATCCTCCTATAAAAAGTAGAAAGAAGCATTCTGAGAACCCACTTTGAGATGTGTTAATTCATCTCATAGAGTTACACAATTCTTGTCATTTATCTCTTTGGTAGCACTGTTTTTGGGGAAACTGAGAAGAGATATTTTTGTTTGCATTGAAGCCTATGGTGACTAAGGAAATACCTGCAGATAAAAACTAGAAAGAGCCTTTCTAAGAAAGTTGTTTGTGATGTGTGAATTCATCTCACAGAGTTACACTTTTCTTTTCATGGAGCAGTTTGCTAACACTGTTTTTGTGGAATCTGCAATGGGATATTTGGGAGCACATTGTGGCCTATAGTGAAAAAGGAAGTAGCCTCAGATAAAAACTAGAAAGAAGCTTTCTGAGAAACTGCTTTGTGATGTGTGAATTCATCCCACAGAGCTACACCATTCTTTTCATTGAGCAGTTTGATAACACTTTTTTCGTGGAATCTGCAAGAGGATATTTGGGAGTGCATTGAAACCTATGGTGACAAAGGAAATATCCACAGATAAAAACCAAAAAGAAGCTTTCTGAGAAACTGCTTTGTGTTGTGTCAATTCACTTCACAGAGATACACTGTTCTTTTCTTTGAGGAGTATGCTAAAACTGTTTTATTGGAATCTGCAATGGGATATTTTGGAGCACATTGAAGCTTATGGTGACAAAGGAAATATCCTCAGACAAAAACTAGTAAGAAGCTTTCAGAGAAACTGCTTTGTGATGTGTGAATTCATCTCACAGAGTTACACCTTTCTTTTCAATGAGCAGTTTGCTAACACAGTTTTCTTGGATTATGCAAAGGGATATTTCGTAGTGCACTGAAGTTTATGGTGCCAAATGCAATATCCTCAGACTAAAACTAGAAACTCTGAGAAACTGTCTTGTGATTTGTGAATTAATCTCATAGAGTTACATGATTCTTTTCATGGAGTAGTTTGGGAGCACTGTTTTGGGGAATCTGAGAAGGGATATTTTGGATCACATAGAAGCCTATGGTGACAAAGGAAATATCCTTAGTTAAAAACTAGAAAGAAGTTTTCTGAGAAAGTTCTTTGTGATGTGTGATTTCATCTCACAGATTTACACCTGTCTTTTCATTGAGCAATTTGGTTGCAGTGTTTTTGGGGAATTTGAAAAGGGATTTTTGGGAGTTCATAGAGGTCTATGGTGAAAAAGGAATGATCTTTAGTTAAAAACTGGAGAGAAGGTTTTTGAGAAGCTGTTTTGTGATGTGTGTATTCACTTCATAGATATAAACCATTTTGTTATTGAGGTTTGGCATCACTGTTTTTATGGGGTCTGAGAAGGGATATTTGGGAGCGCATTGAGTCTCATGGTGGAAAAGTAAACATGCACATAAAAAAAACTATAAAGGAGCTTTCTGAGAAATTTCCTTGTGATGGGTGAATTCATCTCCCAGAGGTAAACCATTCTTTTCATAGAGCAGTTTGGTAACCCTGTTTTTGTGGAATCTACAAAGGGATATTCAGAGTGCAGAGAAGCCTATGGTGAAAAAGGAAATACCCTCAGATAAAAACTTGAAAGAAACTTTCTGAGAGACTATTTTGTGTTGGGTGAATTCATCTCAGAGTTCAATCATTTTTCTCACTGAACAGTTTGGTAATATTGTTTTTGTGAAATATGCAAAGGGATATTCTGGAGTGAAGAGAGGTCAAGATTGAAAAAGGAAATGTCTTCTGGTAAAAACTGAAGTGAAAGTTTCTGATAACTCCTTTGTGATGTGTGCATTCAGCTCTTAGAGGTAAAGCTTTCTGTTGAGAGAGCAGCTTGGCATCACTGTTTTTGTGGGGTCCAAGAAGGGATATTTTGGAGGGCATGGAAGCCAATGGTGGAAAAGGAAATATCCTGAGATAAAAACTAGAAGGAAGCTTTCTGAGAAATAAATTTGTGAAGGTTGAATTCATCAAACAGTGTTACACAATTCTTTTCAAGGATCAGTCTATTAGCACTGTTTCTGGGGTACCTGCAAAAGGATATTTTGGATCACATTGAAGCTTATGGTGACATAGAAAATATCCACAGATAAAAACTAGAAAGAAAGTTTCTGAGAAAGTTCTTTGTCATGTGTGAACTCATCTCACAGAGTTACACCTTTCTTTTCATGGAGAAGTTTGCTAACACTTTTTTCGTGGAATCTACAAAGGGATATTCGGGAGTGCATGGTGGTCCATAGTGATAAAAGAAATATCCTCAGATAAAAACTAGAATGAAGCTATCTGTTAAACTGCTTTGTGATTTTTGAATTCTTCTCACAGAGGGACGTGGTACTTTTCATGGAGCAGTTTAGGAGCACTGTTTTTGGGGAATCTGAGAAGCGATATTTTGGATCGCATTGAGGTCTATGGTGACAAAGGAAATATCCTCCTATAAAAACTAGAAAGAAGCTTTCTGAGAAACTGCTTTGAGATGCGTTAATTTATCTCACAGTGAGACATGATTCTTTTCATGGATCCATCTGTTAGCACTGTTTTTCGGGAATCTGAGAAAGGATATTTTGGATTTCATAGAAGCCTATGGTGACAAAGGAAATATTCTCAGATAGAAACTAGTAAAAAGCTTTCTGAGAAAGTTCTCTGTGTTGTTTGAAGTAACCTCACAGAATTACACCTTTCTCTTCATGGAGCAGTTTGCTAACACGGTTTTCATGGAATCTGGAAAGGGATATTTGGGAGCGTATTGAGGACCATAGTGAAAAAAGAAATATCTTCAGATAAAAACTAGAAAGAAGCTTTCTGAGAAACTTCTTTGTTCTGTGTGAATTCATCTCAAAGAGTTACACTGTTATTTTCATTGAGCAGTTTGATAAGTCTGTTTTGGTGGAATCTGCTATTGGGTATTTGGGAGTGCATTGAAGAATACGTTGACAAAGGAAATACTCTCAGATAAAAACCAAAGAGAAGATTTCTAAGAAACTGCTTTGTGTTGTCTGAATTAATCTCACAGTGCTACACTGTTCTTTTCAATGAGCAGTTTGCTAACACTGCTTTCCTGGAATCTACAATGGCATGTTTTGGAGTGCATTGAAGCTTATGGTGACAAAGGAAATATCCTCATATAAAAACTAGAAAGAATTTTTCTGAGAAACCACTTTGTGATGTATTAATTCATCTCATAGAGTTACACGATTCTTTTCATGGATCAGTTTGGTAGCACTGTTTTTGGGGAATCTGAGAAGGGATATTTTGAATCGCATTGAAGCCTATGGTGACAAACGAAATATCCTCAGATAAAAACTAGAAAGAAGCTTTCTGAGAAAGTTCTTTGTGATGTGTGATTTCATCTCAGAAAGTTACGCTTTTCTTTTCAGGAAACAGTTTGTTAACACTGTTTTCGTAGAATCTGCAATAGGATATTTGGGAGTGCATTGAAACCTATGGTGACAAAGGAAATATCCTCATGTAAAAACTAGCAGGTAACTTTCTGAGATACAGCTTTCTGATGTGTGAGTTCACCTTACAGAGTTACACCATTCTTTTCATTGAGCAGTTTGGTTGCACTGTTTTTGGGGAATCTGAAAAGGGATTTTCGGGAGCTCATAGGGGCCTATGATGAAAGAGGAAATACCTTCAGTTAAAAACTTAAGAGAATGTTTTTGAGAAGCTGTTTTGTGATATGTGTATTCACTTCAGAGAGATAAACTATTTTTTTTTGAATGAGCCATTTTACATCACTGTTCTTGTGGTGTCTGGGAAGGGATATTTGGAAGCGCATTCAGTCTAATGGTGGAAAAGTAAACATGCTTATATAAAATCTAGAAATTAGCTTTTTGAGAAATTTCTTTGTGATGGGTGAATTCATTTCCCAGAGGCAAACCATTCTTTTCATTGAACAGTTTGGTAACCCTATTTTTGTGGAATCTAAAAAGGCATATTCAGAGTTCAGAGATGCCTATGGTGAAAAAGGAAATACCCTCAGATAAAAACTATAAAGAAGCTTTCTGAGAGGCTGTTTTGTGATGGGTGAATTCGTCTCACAGAGTTCAATCATTCTTTGCATTGAACAGTTTGGTAACAGTGTTTTTGTGAAATATGCAAAGGAATTATCGGGAGTGGATAGAGGCCAAGGTTGAAAAAGGAAATATCTTCAGGTAAAAATTTGAGTGAAAGTTTCTGATAACTCTTTCTGATGTGGGCATTCGTCTCATAGAGGTAAAGTCTTCTGTTGAGAGAGCAGTTTGGCATCACTGTTTTTGTGGTATCTGAGAAGGGATATTTGGGAGCGCATGGAAGCTGACGATGGGAATGGAAATATCCTGAGATAAAAACTAGAAGGAAGCTTTCTGAGAAATATCTTCCTGTTGGGTGAATTCACCACACAGAGTTACACAATTCTTTTGAAGAATCAATCTGTTAGCACTGTTTTGGGGAATCTGGGAAAGGATAATTTGGATCTCATTGAAGCTTATGGTGTCATAGGAAATATCCACAGATAAAAACAAGAAGGAATCTTTCTGAGAAAGTTCTTTGTGATGTGTGAATTCATCTCACAGAGTTATACCTTTCTTTTTATGGAGAAGTGTGCTAACAGTGTTCTCGTGGAATCTGCAAAGGGATTTTTGAAGCACTTTGAGGACTATGGTGATAAAGGTAACATCCTCAGATAAAAACTAGAAAGAAGCTTTCTGAGAAACCACTTTGTGATGTGCTAATTCAGCTCACAGAGTTACACGATTCTTTTCATGGTTCAGTTTGGTAGCACTGTTTTTGGGAATCTGAAAAGGGCTGTTTTGCATCACATTGAAGCCTTTGGTGACAAAAGAAGTATCCTCATATAAAAACAGAAAAGAAGCTTTCTGAGAAACCACTTCGTGATGTGTTAATTCATCTCACAGAGTTACACCTTTCATTTCATGGAGCAGTTTGATAACACAGTTTTTGTGGAATCTGCACAGGGAAACTTGGGAGCGTATTGGGGACTATAGTGAAAACTGCTTTGTGGTGTGTGAATGCATCTCACAGATTTATACCTTTCTTTTCATGTAGCAGTTTGCTAACACTATTTTCTTGGAATCTTCAAAGGGATATTCACGAGTGCCTTGAGGCCTATGGTGAAAAAGGAACTACCATCAGATAAAAACTAGAAAGAAGCTTACTGAATAACTGCTTTGTGATGCATGAATTCATCTCACATAGGTACACCGTTATTTTCATTGAGCAGTTTGCTAACACTGTTTTCTTAGAATCTGCAATGTGATATTTTGGAGAACATTGAAACTTATTTTAACAAAGGAAATATCCTCAGAAAAAATCTAGACAGAAACTTTCTGAGAAATGGCTTTGAGATTTTTGAATGCCTCTCATAGAATACACTATTCTTTTTATTGCACAGTTTGCTAACACTATTTTCCTGGAATCTGCAATGGGATATTTCGGACAGCATTGAAACTTAGGGTGAAAAAGGAAATATTCTCAGGCAAAAACTAGAAAGAAGCTTTCTGAGAAACTGCTTTGTGATGTGTGAATTCAACTCACAGAGTTACACAATTTTTTCTTTGATCAGTTTGCTAACACTGTTTTCTTGGAATCTGCAATGAGATATTTCGGAGTGCATTGAAGCTTATGGTGACAAAGGAGATATCCTCATATAAAAACTAGAGAGAAGCTTTCAGAGAAACTGGTTTGTGATGTTTTGATTCACATCACAGAGTTACATGATTCTTTTCATGGATCAGTTTGGTAGCACTCTTTGGGGAATCTGAGAAGGGATAATTTGAATCGCATTGAAGCTTATTTTGGCAAAGGAAATTTCCTCATATAAAAATTGAAGGAAGCTTTCTGAGAAACTGCTTTGTGATGTTTTAATTAATCTCACAGAGTTACACCATTCTTTTCATGAAACAGTTTGCTAACACTGTTTTCTTGGAATCTACACAGGGATATTTGGGAGCAAATTGAGGCCTAAGGTGACATAGGAAATATCCTCAGTTTAGAACTGGAAAGAAGGTTTCTGAGAAAGTTCTTTGTGATGTGTGAGTTTATCTCAGGGAGTTAAACCTTTCTTTACTTGGAGCACTTTGCTAACACTGTTTTTGTGGAATATGCAAAAGGATATTTGGGAGTGCTTTGAGGCCTTTAGTGAAAAGGCATATATCCTCAGAGAAAAACTAGAAAGAAGCTTTCTGAGAAACTACTTTGTGATGTGTGAATTCAACTCACACAGTTACACTTTTCTTTTCATTGAACAGTTTGCCAGCACTGTTTTCTTGGAATTTACAATGGGATATTTTGGAGCACTTTGAAGCTTATTGTAACAAAAGAAATATCCTCAGAAAAACCTAGATAAAGCTTTCTGAGAAATCACTTTATGATTTGTGAATTCATCTCACAGGGTTTCACGATACTTTTCATGGAGTACTTTGGTAGCACTGCTTTTGGGGAATCTGAGAAGGGATATTTTGGATCGAATTGAAGCCTATGGTGACAAAGGAAATATCCTCAGATGAAAAGTAGAAAGAAGATTTTTGTGAAAGTTATTTGTGATGTGTGAACTCATCACACAAAGTTACAGCTGTCGTTTCATGGAACATTTTGCTAACACTGTTTTCTTGGAATCTGTAATGGGATATTTCGGAATGTATTGAAGCTTTTGATGACAAAGGAAATACCCTCATATAAAAACTAGAAAGAAGCTTTCTGACAAACCGCTTTGTGATGTGTTAATTCACCTCACAGAGTTACATGACACCTTTCATGGAGCAGTTTGGTAGCACTGTTTTGGGGAATCTCAGAAGGGATGATTTTGATTGCTTTGAAATCCATGGTGACAAAGGATATATTCTCAGATGAAGAATAGAAAGCAGTTTTCTGAGAAAGTTCTTTGTGATGCATGAATTCATATCACAGTGTTACACCTTTCTTTTCATGGAGCAGTTTGCTAACACTGTTTTCATGGAATGTGCAAATGGATACTTGCAAGTGCATTCAGGCCTACAGTGAAAAAGGAAATATCCTCAGATAAAAGCTACAAAGAAGCTTTCTGAAAAAGTGCTTTGTAATGTGTGAATTCAACTCACACAGTTACACTGTTCTTATCATTGAGCTGCTTGATAACACTTTTTTTGCGGAATCTGAAATAGGATATTTGGGAGCACATTGAAGCCTAAGGGGACAAAGATATATCCTCAGATAAAAACCAAAAAGTACTTTCTGAGTAACTGCTTTGTGATGTGTGAATTCATGTCAGAGATTCACACTGTTCTTTTCATTGAGCAGTTTGCTAACACCGTTTTCTTGGAATCTGTAATGGGATATTTCAGAGATCATTGAAGCTTAGAGTGACAATGGAAATCTCCTCAAACAAAAACTAGAAAGAAGCTTTCTGAGAAATTTCTTTATGCTTTAAACTCGTCTCAGAGAGTTACACCTTTCTTTTCATGGAGCAGTTTGGTAGCAGTTTTTGGGGAATCTGAGAAGGGATATTTTGGATCGCATTGAAGCCTATGGTGACAAAGGAAATATCCTCAGATTAAAACTAGAAAGAAGCTTTCTGAGAAAGTTCTTTGTGTGGTGTGAATTTGTCTCACAGACTTAAACCTTTCTTTCATGGAACAGTTTGCTAACACTATTTTCCTGGAATATGCAAAGGGATATTTGGGAGCACATTGAGGCCTGTAGAGAAAAAGGAAATATCCTCAGATAAAAACTAGAAAGAAACTTTCTGAGAAACGGCTTTGTGATGTGGAAATTCATCTCACAGAGTTACACCTTTCTTTTCATTGACCAGTTTGTGAACACTGTTTTCGTGGAATCTGCAATACGATAATTAGGAGCACATTTAAGCCTATGGTGACAAAGGATATATCCTCAGATAAAAACCAAAAAGAAGCCTTCTGAGAAACTTCTTTGTGATGTGTGAATTCATCTCACAGAGTTACACCTTTTTATCATGGGTCAGTTTGCTAACACTGTTTTTGTGGAATCTCCAAAGGGATAATGGGAGTGTATTGAGGCCTATGGTGAAAAAGGAAATATCCTCATAAAAACTAGGAAGAAGCTATCTGAGAAACTACTTCGTGAAGTGTGAATTCATCTCACAAAGTTACTCTGCTCTTTTCATTGAGCAGCTTTCTAACCCTTTTTTCTTGGAATCTGCAATGGGATTTTTTGGAGCACATTGTAAGCTTATGGTGGCAAAGGAAATGCCCTCATATAAAAACTAGAAAGAAGCTTTCTGAGAAACCATTTTGTGATGTGTTAATTCATTTCACAGAGTTACACGACTCTTCTCATGGGTCAGTTTGGTAGTACTGTTTTTTGGAAATTTGAGAAGGGATATTTTGGATTGCATTGAAGCCCATTGTGACAAAGGAAATATCCTCAGGAAAAACACAAAAATAACTTTCTGAGGAACTGCTTTGTGATGTGTGAATTCATCTCACAGAGCTGTACTGTTCTTTTTCATTCAGCAGTTTGCCAACACTGTTTTCTTGGAATCTGCAATGGGATATTTCGGAATGCATTGAAACTGATGGTGACAAAGGAAATATCCTCATACAAAAACTAGAAAGAAGGTCTCTGAGAAACTGCTTTGTGATGTGAGAATTCATCTTGCAGAGTCACACTGTTCTTTTCATTGATTAGTTTCCTAACACTGTTTTCTTGGAATCCACAATGGGATATTTTGGATTGCATTTTAAGCTTATGGTGACAAAGAAAATACCCTCGTATAAAAACTAGAAGGAAGCTTTCTGAGAAACCATTTCATGATGTGTTAATTCATCTCACAGAGTTACACGATTCTTTTCATGGATCTGTTTGGTAACACTGTTTTTGGGGAATCATAGAAGGGATATTTTTAATTGCATTGAGGCCTATAGTGACAGAGGAAATATCCTCAGATATTTACCAAAAAGATCTTTCTGAGAAACTGCTTTCTGATTTGTGAATTTGTTTCACAGAGTAACACCTTTCTTTTCATGGAGCACTTTTGTAGCACTGTTTTTTGGGAATCTGAGAATGGATATTCTGGATCACATTGAAGCCTATGGTGAACTATCCTCAGATAAAAACTATAAAGAAGCTTTCTAAAAAACTTCTTTGTGATGTGTGAATTCACCTAATGGAGTTACACCTTTCTTTTCATGGAGCAGTGTGCTAACACTGTTTTCATGGACTATCCAAAGGGATATTTGGGAGTGCATTGAGGCCTACAGTGAAAAAGGAAATATCCTCAGATAAAAACTAGAAAGAAGCTATCTGAAAAACTGGTTTGTGATGTGTGAATTCCTCTCACAGAGTTACTCTGCCCTTTTCATTGAGCAGTTTAGTAGCCCTTTTTTTTTGGAATCTACAATGAGATATTTCAGAGAGCATTTTAAGCTGATGGTGGCAAAGGAATTGCCCTCATATAAAAAATAGAAAGAAGCTTTGTGAGAAACTATTTTGTGATGTGTTAATTCACCTCACAGAGTTACATGATTCTTTTCATGTGTCATTTTTGTAGAACTGTTTTTGCGGAATCTGAGAAAGGATATTTTGGATCACATTGAACTTTATGGTGACAAAGGAAATATCCTCAGGAAAAAAAAAACAAAAAGAATTTCTGAGAAACTGCTTTGTGATGTGTGAATTCATGTCACAGATTTCACTGTTCTTTTCATTGAGCAGTTTGCCAACACTGTTTTCTTGGAATCTGCAATGGGATATTTTGGAAAGCATTGAAACTGGTGGTGACAAAGGAAATATCCTCGCAGGAAAAACTAGAAAGAAGCTCTCTGAGAAGTTATTTGTGATGTGTGAATTCATCTCACAGAGTTATATTGTTCTTTTCATTGAGCAGTTTGCTAACACTGTTTTCTTGGAATCCACAATGGGATATTTTGGAGTGCATTTTAAGCTTATGGTGAAAAACAAAATACCCTCATATAAAAACAATTAAGAAGCTTTCTGAGAAACCATTTTGTGATGTGTTAATTCATCTCACAAAGTTACACAATTCTTTTCATGGATCAGTTTGGTAGCAGTGTTTTTGGGGAATCTGAGAAGGGATAATTTGGATTGCATTGAAGCCTATGGTGACAAAGGAAATATCCTCAGAAAAATCCAAAAAGAAATTCCTGAGAAACTGCTTTGTGATGTATGAATTCATCTCATAGAGGTACACTGTTCTTTTCATAGAACAGTTTTCTTTCACTGTTTTCTGGGAATCTGCAGTGGGATATTTCGGAATGCATTGAAACTTACAGTGACAAAGGAAATATCCTCAAACAAAAACTAGAAAGAATCTCTCTGTGAAACTGTTTTGCGATTTGTGAATTCATATCACAGAGTTACACCTTGCTTTTCATGGAGCAGATTGGTAGCACTGTTTTTGGGGAATCTGAGAAGGGTTAATTTGGATCACATTGAAGAATATGGTGACAAACAAAATATTCTCAGATAAGAACTAGAAAGAAGCTTTATGACAAAGTTTTTTGTTATGTGTGAATTCATCTCACAGAGTAACACCTTTCTTTTCATGCATTGAAGCCAGTGGTGACAAAGGACATATCCTCAGATAAAAACGAAAAAGAAGCTTTCTGAGAAACTGCTTTGTGATGTTTGAATTCATCTCACAGAGATACACCTTTCTCTTCATGGAGCTGTTTTCTAATGCTGTTTTCATGGAATCTCCAAAGGGATATTTGGGAGCATATTGAGGCCTATGGTGAAAAAGGAAATATCCTCAGATTAACCAAAAAGAAGTTTTCTGAAAAACTGCTTTGTGATGTGTGAATTCATCTCACAGAGTTACACCATTCTTTGCATTGAACAGTTTGATAACACTATTTTCGAGGAATCTGCAGTGGGATATTTGGGAGCATATTGAAGCCTATGGTGACAAAGGAAATATCCTCAGATTAACCAAAAAGAAACTTTCTGAAAAACTGTTTTGTGATGTGTGAATTCATCTCACAGAGATATAACTTTGTTTTCATGGAGCAGTTTGATAACACTGTTTTCTTGGCATCTGCAATGGGATATTTGGGATCACATTGAGGCGTATGGTGAAATAGGAAATATCGTCAGATAAAAACTGGAAAGAGACTTTCTGAGAAACTGCCTTCTGATGTGTGAATCGAATCTGCAATAGGATATTTGGGAGTGCATTGAACGTTTTGGTGATTAAGGAAATTTCCCCAGATAAAAAACAAAAAGAAGCTTTCTGTGAAACTGCTTTGTGATGCATGAATTCATCTCACAGAGTTACACCCTTCTTTTCATTGAGAAGTTTGATAACACTTTTTTCATGGAATCTACAATAGGATATTCAGGAGTACAGTGAGAAATATGGTGAAAAAGGAAATATCCTCAGATAATAACTAGAAAGAAACTTTCTGAAAAACTGTTTTGTGGTGTATGAATTCATCTCACAGAGTTACACCTTTCTTTTCATGTAGCAGTTTGCTAACACTGTTATCGTCTAATCTGCACAGGGATATTTCAGAGCGAATTGTGGACTACAGTGAAAAAAGAAATATCCTAAGGAAAAACTAGAAAGAAACTTTCTGAGAAACTTGTTTGTGATGTATGAATTCATCTCACAGAGTTACACTGTTCTTTTCATTGAGTAGTTTGCCAACACTGTTTTCTTGGAATCTGCAATGGGATATTTTGGAGCGCATTGGAGCTTGTGGTGACATACTAAATATCCCCCTATAAAAACTAGAAAAAATATTTCTGAGAAACCGATTTGTGATGGGTTTATTGATCTCACAGAGTTACAGGAATCTTTTCATGGATCAGTTTGGTAGCACTGTTTTTGGGGAATCTGAGGAGGTATATTTTCGATTGCATTGAAGTCTATGGTGACAAAGGAAATATCCTCAGATCAAAACTAGAACGAATCTTTCTGAGAAACTTCTTAGTGATGTGTGAATACATCTCACAGAGTTACACATTTCCTTTCATGGAGCATTTTGCTAACACTGCTTTCGTGGAATCTGTAAATTGATATTTGGGAACATATTGGGGCCTATGGTTAAATAGGATATATCCTCACATACAATCTAGAAAGAAGCTTTCTGTGAAAGTGCTTTGTGATGTGTGAATTCATCTCACAGATGTACAATGTTGTTTACACTGAGCAGTTTGCTAACACTATTTTCTTGGAATCTGCAATCAGATATTTCAGAGTGCATTGAAGGTTATGGTGAAAAAGGAAATATCCTCATAAAAAAACTAGAAAGAAGCTTTCTGAGAAACTGCTTTGTGATTTGTGAATTCATCTCACAGAGTTACACCATTCTTTTCATGGAGAAGTTTAATAGCACTGTTTTTGGGGAATGTGAGATGGTATATTTTGGATCTCCTTGGAGCCTATGGTGAAAAAAGAAATGCCCTCAGATAAAAACTAGAAAGAAGATTTCTGAGAAACTTCTTTGTGATGTGTGCATTCACCTCACAGAGTAGCATGATTCTTTTTTTGGAGCAGTTAGGTAAAACTGTTTTTGTGGAATCTGCAATAGGATATTTGGGAGTGCATAGAAGCCTATGGTGGCGAAGGAAATATCCTCAGACAAAAACTAGAAAGAAGCTTTCTATGAAACTGCTCTCTGACTGGTGAGTTCATCTCACAAATTTACACAATTCTTTTCATGGATAAGCTTGGTAGCACTGTTTTTGGGGAATCTGAAAAGGGAAATTTTGGATCACATTGAAGCCTATGGTGACAAAGGGAATATTCTCGGATAAAAACTAGATAGAAGCTTTCTGAGAAACTGCTTTGTGATGTGTGTATTCACCTCTCAGAGTAGCATGATTCTTTTCTGGGAGCAGTTTGCTAAAACTATTTTCATGGAATCTGCAAAAGGATATTCGGGAGCGCATGAGGAATATGGTGAAAAAGGAATTATCCTCAGATAAAAAGTAGAAAGAAGCTTTCTGAGAAACAGTTTTGTAATGTGAGAATTCATCTCACGGAGTTACACCACACTTTACATGACGAAGTTTATTAGCACTGTTTTTGGGCAATTGGAGAAGGGATATTTGGAATTGCAATGAAACATATGGTGACAAAGGAAATATCCTCAGAAAAAAACTAGAAAGAGGCTTTCTGAGAAACTGCTTTGTGATGTGTGAATTCATCTCAGAGAGTTACAATATTGTTTTCATTGAGTAGTTTGCGAGCACTGTTTTCTTGGAATCTGCAATCGAATAGGATATTTTGGAGATCGTTGAAGCTTATGATGAGAAAGGAAATATCTTCATATAAAAACTACAAAGAAGCTTTTCTGAGAAACTGCTTTGTGATGTGTTAATTCATCTCACAGAGTTACACTATTCTTATCATGGATCCATTTGGTAGCAATGTTTATGGGGAATCTGCAATAAGATATTTGGGAGTGCATTGAAGCCTAGGGTGACAAGGTAAATATCCTCAGACAAAAACCAAAAAGAAACTTTCTGAGAAACTGTTTTGTGATGTGTGAATTCATCTCAGAGATTTATACCTTTCTTTTCATGGAGCAGTTTGGTAACACTATTTTTGTGGAATGTGCAAAAGTATTCATGAATGCATTTAGGCCTATTACGAAAAAGGAAATTTCCACAGATAAAAACTAGAAAGAAGCTTTCTGAGAAACTGCTTTGTGATTTCTGAATTCAGCTCACAGACTTACACTGTTCTTTTCTTTTAGTAGCTTGCTAACACTTTTCTTGGAATCTGAAATGGGATATTTCGGAGCACATTGAGGCTGATGGTGACAAAGGAAATATCATCAGAGAAAAACTAGAAAGAAGCTTTCTGAGAAACTGCTTGGTGGTTTGTAAATTTATCTCACAGAGTTACACCTTTCTTGTCATGGAGCACTTTGCAAATACTGTTTTCATGGAATCTGTCAAGGGATATTTTGGAGTGCATTGAGGCCTATGATGAGAAAGGAAATATCCTCTGATTAAAAAAAGAAAGAAGCTTTCTGAGAAAGAACCTTGTGATGTGTGAGTTCGTCTCACAGAGTTATACTGTTCTTTTCATTCAGTCGTTTTCTAACACTGTTTTCTTGGATTCTGCAATGGGATATTTCAGAGAACATTGAACCTTATGGTGACAAAGGAAATAATCTCATGTGAAAACTAGAGGGAAGCTTTCTCAGAAACCACTTCATGCTGTTAAACGTCTCATAGAGTTATATGACTCTTTTCATGGGTCAGTTTGATTGCACTGTTTTTAGTTAATTTGAGAAGGAATATTTTGGATATCACTGAAACCTAGGGTGACAAAGGAAATATCCTCACATAAAAAGTAGATAGAAGCTTTCTAGGAAAGATCTTTGTGACGTTTGAATTCATCTCACAGGGGTACACCATTATTTTTATGGTGCAGTTTGCTAACACTGTTTTCCCAGAATCTGCAAAGGGATATTTGGGAGGCATTCAGTCCTGTAGTGAAAAAGCATATATCCTCAGATAAAAACCAAAAAGAAGCTTTCTGTGAAACTGCTTTGCAATGTGTGAATTCATCTCACAGGTTTACACCTTGCTTTTCCTGGAGCTGTTTGCTAACACTATTTTCCTGAAATCTACAAAGGGATATTCATGAGCACATTGAGGCAAAAGGTGAAGAAGGAAATATGCTGAGACAAAAACTAGAAAGAAGTTTACTGAAAAACTGCTTTGTGATTCGTGAATTCATCTCTCAGAGTTACATGATCCTTTTCATGCAGAAGTTTGGTAGCACTGTTTTTGGGGAATCTGAGAAGGCATAATTTGGATTGCATTGAAGCCTATGGTGACAAAGGAAATATCCTCAGATAAAATCTTGAAAGAATCATTCTGAGAAACTTCTTTGTGTCACAGAGAATCATTCTGAGAAACTTCGTCTCACAGAGTTACACCTTTCCTTTCATGGAGGAGTTTGCTAATACTGTTTTCGTGGAATCTGCAAGGGGATATTTGGGAGCACATTGAGGCTTCAGAAATATCTTCAGATAAAAAATAGAAAGAAGCTTTCTGATAAAGAAGCTTTCTGTGAATTCATCTCAGAGTTACACTGTAGTTTTCATTGAGGAGTTTGATAACACTATTTTCGTGGAATCTACAGTAGGCTATTTGGGAGCTCATTGAAGCCTATGGTGACAAATTAAATATCCTCAGACTAAAACCGAAAAGAAGCTTTCTGAGAAACTGCTTTTTGATAATGAATTCATCTCACAGATTTACACATTTCTTTTCAAGGAGCAGTTTGCTAACACTATTTTCGTGGAATCTGCAAAGGGCTGTTCATGAGGGCGTTGAGGCAAATGGTGAAAAAGGAAATATCCTCAGAGAAAAACTAGAAAGATGCTTTGTTATTTGTGAATTTACTCTGAGTTACAGGCTTCCTTTCATGGAGTAGTTTGGTAGTACTCTTCTTAGGGAATCAGAGAAGGGATATTTTGGATAGCATAGAAGCGTGTGGTGATAATGGAAATATCCTTACATAAAATCTAGAAAGAAACATTCTGAGAAACTTCTTTGTGATGTGTGAATTCCTCTCACGGTGTTACACCATTCTTTTCATTGAGAAGTTTGCTAACACTTTTTTTCGTGGAATCTGGGATGCGGTAATCCAGAACGCATTGAGGAATATGGTGAATAAGGAAATGTCCTCAGATAAAAACAAGAAAGAAGCTTTCTGAGAAACAACTCTGTGATATGTGAATTCATCTCACAGAGTTACACTGTTCTCTTCATTGAGCACTTGGTGAACACTCTTTTCTTGGAATCTGCAATGGGATACTTTGGAGCACATTGAAGCTAATGGTGACAAAGGAAATATCCTCATATAAAAACTAGAAAGAAGTTTTCTGAGAAACTGATTTGTGATGTGTTACTTCCTCTCAAAGTGTTACACGATCCTTTTCATTCACCGTTTTGGTAGCAGTGTTTTTGGGGAATATGAGAAGGAAAATTTTGTATCATATTGAAGCCTATGGTGACAAAGGAAATATCCTCAGATAAAAACTAGAAACAAGCTTTCTGAGAAACTACTTTCTGATGTGTTAATTCATCCCACAGATATACACCTTTATTTTCATGGAGCAGTTTGCAAACACTGTTTCCCTGGAATCTGCAAAGGGATATTTGGAAGTGCATTGAAGCCTGTGGTGAAAAAGGAAATATCATCAGACAAAAACTGGAAAGAAGCTTTCAGAGAAAATGCTTTGTGATGTGTGTATTCATCTCACAGAGTTACACTGTTCTTTTCATGGAGCAGTTTGCTAACACTGTTTTCTTGGAATCTGCAATGGGATATTTCTGAGTGCATTGAAGCTTATGATGACAAAGGAAATATCTTCATACAAAACTAGAAAGAAGATTTCTGAGAAGCCACTTCACGATGTGTTAGTTCATCTCACAGAGTTACACGATTCTTTTCATGGATCAGTTTGGTAACACTGTGTTTGGGGAATCTGAGAAGGGATATTCTGGATTGCATTGAAGCCTACGGTGACAAAGAAATTATCCTCAGATAAAAACAAGAAAGAAGGTTTCTGATAAAGTTATTTGTGATGTGTGAATTCATCTCACAGTGTTACACCTTTCTTTTCATGGAACAGTTTGCTAACAGAGTTTTCATGGAATCTGCAAAGGGATATTTGGGAGTGCATTGAGGCCTGTAGTGGAAAAAGAAATATCCTGAGATAAAAACCAGAAAAAATCTTTCTGAGAAACTCTTTTGTGATTTGTGAATTCATCTCACAGAGTTACACCATTCTTTTCATTTAGCAGTTTACTAACAATGTTTTTGTGGAATCTTCAATAGGATAGTTTGGAGAGAATTGAGGTCAATGGTGACAAAGGAAATATCCTCAGATACAAACAAAAAAGAGGCTTTCTGACAAACTGTTTTGTGATGTATGAATTCATCTCACAGAGTTACACTGTTCTTTTCATTGATTAGTTTGCTAACACTGTTTTCTTGGAATCTGCAATGGGATATTTTGGAGCACATTGAAGCTTATATTGACTAAGATAATATCCTCAGACGAAAACTGGACAGAAGCTTTCTGACAAACTGCTTTGTCATTTGTGAATTCATCTCACAGAGTTACACGATTCTTTTCAGGGAGCAGTTTGATAGCACTGTTTTTATGGCATCTTCAAAGGGATATTCAGAAGCTCCTTGAGGTCTATGGTGAAAAAGAAAATAACCTTCGTTAAAAACTGGAGAGAAGCTTTTCGAGGAATGGTTTTTGGATGTATGTATTCATATCACAGAGTTTAAACTTTATGTTGAATGAGCAGTTCGTCATCACTGTTTTTGTGGTATCGGAGAGGAGATATTTGGAAGTACATTGAAGCCTATGGTGAAGACAGAAATACCGTCAGATTTAAACTAGAAAGATTTCTGAGAAACTGCCTTTTGATGGGTGAATTCATCTCACAGAGTTTCCATTTTGTTTCCATTGAGCAATTTGTTAACACTATTTTTGTGGAATCTGAAAAGGGATATTCGGGAGCACATACAGTCCAATGGCAAAAAAGGAAATATCTTCAGGTAAAAACGGGAGAGAAGCTTTCTCAGAAACTCCTTTGATGTATGCATTCATCTCATAGAGCTAAACGTTTCTGTTGAGGGAGCACTTTGGCATCACTGTTCGTATGATATCTGAGAAGGGCTATTTGGGAGCGCATTGAAGCCTATGGTGGAAAAGGAAATATCCTCAGATAAAAACTAGAAAGCTTCCTGAGAAATTGCTTTGTGATGGGTCAATTTATCTCACAGACTTACATCATTCTTTTGATGGTGCAGTTTGTTAGCATTGTTTTTGTGTAATCTGTAGAGAGATATTTGGGAGTGCATAGAGGCCTAAGGAGAAAAAAGAAAATTCTTCAGGTAAGAACTGGAGAGAAGTTTTCAGAGAAACTCCTTTGTGATGTTTGCATTCAACTCATGGAGCTAAACGTTTCTGGTGAGGTAGCACTTTGGCAACAATGTTTTTGTGGTGCCTGAGAAGGAATATTGTGGAGCGTGTTGAAGTCAAAGTTGGAAAAGGAAATATCTTCATATAAAAACTAGAAAGAAGCATTCTTCAAAACAGCTTTGTGATGTGTTAGTTCATGTCACAGAGTTACACGATTCTTTCCATGGTGGCGTTTGGTAACACTGTTTTCGTGAAATCTGCAAAGGGATATTGGGAATGCATTGATGCCTATAGTGAAAACAAAAATATCATCAGATAAAAACCAGAAAGAAGCTTTATCAGAAACTGCTTTTTGATTTGAGAATTCATCTCACAGAGTTACACCATTCTTTTCATGGAGCAGTATTCTAAAATTATTTTCATGGAATCTGTAATAGGATATTTTGGAGTGCATTGAAGCCTATGATGACAAAGGAAATATCCTCAGATTAAAACCATAAAGACACTTTCTGAGAAACTGCTTTGTGATGTGTGAATTCACCTCACAGAGTCACACTGTTCTTTTCATTGAGCTGTTTGCTAACACTGTTTTCTTGGAATCTGCAATAGGATATTTTTGAGTGCATTGAAGCCTACAGTGAAAAAAGAAATATCCTCAGATAAAAAATAGAGGGGGGCGGAGCAAGATGGCCGAATAGGAACAGCTCCAGTCTCCAACTCCCAGCGCGAGCGACACAGAAGACCGGTGATTTCTGCATTTTCAACTGAGGTACTGGGTTCATCTCACTGGGGAGTGCCAGACGATCTGTGCTGGTCAGCTGCGGCAGCCCGACCAGTGAGAGCTGAGGCAGGGCGAGGCATCGCCTCACCTGGGAAGCGCAAGTGGGAAGGGAATCCCTTTTCCTAGCCAGGGGAACTGAGACACACAGCACCTGGAAAATTGGGTAACTCCCACCCCAATACTGCACTTTAAGCAAACAGGCACACCAGGAGATCATATCCCACACCTGGCGGGGAGGGTCCCACACCCACAGAGCCTCCCTCATTGCTAGCACAGCAGTCTGTGATCTACCGGCAAGGCAGCAGCGAGGCTGGGGGAGGGGCACCCACCATTGCTGAGGCTTAAGTAGGTAAACAAAGCCGCTGGGAAGCTCGAACTGGGTGGAGCTCACAGCAGCTCAAGGAAACCTGCCTGTCTCTGTAGACTCCACCTCTGGGGACAGGGCACAGTAAACAATAACAAACGCAGCCGAAACCTCTGCAGACGCAAACAACTCTGTCTGACAGCTTTGAAGAGAGCAGTGGATCTCCCAACACGGAGGCTGAGATCTGAGAAGGGACACACTCCCTGCTCAAGTGGGTCCCTGAACCCTGAGCAGCCTAACTGGGAGACATCCCCCACTAGGGGCAGTCTGACACCCCACACCTCACAAGCTGGAGTACAACCCTGAGAGGAAGCTTCCAAAGCAAGAATCAGACAGTTACACTCGCTGTTCAGCAATATTCTATCTTCTGCAGCCTCTGCTGCTGATACCCAGGCAAACAGGGTCTGGAGTGGACCTCAAGCAATCTCCAACAGACCTACAGCTGAGGGTCCTGACTGTTAGAAGGAAAACTATCAAACACGAAGGACACCTACACCAAAACCCCATCAGTACATCACCATCATCAAAGACCAGAGGCAGATAAAACCACAAAGATGGGGAAAAAGCAGAGCAGAAAAGCTGGAAATTCAAAAAATAAGAGCGCATCTTCCCCGGCACAGGAGCGCAGCTCATCGCCAGCAACGGATCAAAGCTGGACGGAGAATGACTTTGACGAGATGAGAGAAGAAGGCTTCAGTCCATCAAACTTCTCAGATCTAAAGGAGGAATTACGTACCCAGCGCAAAGAAACTAAAAATCTTGAAAAAAAAAGTGGAAGAATTGATGGCTAGAGTAATTAATGCAGAGAAGGTCACAAACGAAATGAAAGAGATGAAAACCATGACACGAGAAATACGTGACAAATGCAAAAGCTTCAGTAACCGACTCGATCAACTGGAAGAAAGAGTATCAGTGATTGAGGATCAAATGAATGAAATGAAGCGAGAAGAGAAACCATAAGAAAAAAGAAGAAAAAGAAATGAACAAAGCCTGCAAGAAGTATGGGATTATGTAAAAAGACCAAATCTACGTCTGATTGGGGTGCCTGAAAGTGAGGGGGAAAATGGAACCAAATTGGAAAACACTCTTCAGGATATCATCCAGGAGAACTTCCCCAACCTAGTAGGGCAGGCCAACATTCAAATCCAGGAAATACAGAGAACGCCACAAAGATACTCCTCGAGAAGAGCAACTCCAAGACACATAATTGCCAGATTCACCAAAGTTGAAATGAAGGAAAAAATCTTAAGGGCAGCCAGAGAGAAAGGTCGAGTTACCCACAAAGGGAAGCCCATCAGACTAACAGCAGATCTCTCGGCAGAAACTCTACAAGCCAGAAGAGAGTGGGAGCCAACATTCAACATTCTTAAAGAAAAGAATTTTAAACCCAGAATTTCATATCCAGCCAAACTAAGTTTCATAAGTGAAGGAGAAATAAAATCCTTTACAGATAAGCAAATGCTTAGAGATTTTGTCACCACTAGGCCTGCCTTACAAGAGACCCTGAAGGAAGCACTAAACATGGAAAGGAACAACCGGTACCAGCCATTGCAAAAACATGCCAACATGTGAAGACCATCGAGGCTAGGAAGAAACTGCATCAACTAACAAGCAAAATAACCAGTTAATATCATAATGGCAGTATGAAGTTCACACATAACAATCTTAACCTTAAATGTAAATGGACTAAATGCTCCAATTAAAAGACACAGACTGGCAAACTGGATAAAGAGTCAAGACCCACCAGTCTGCTGTATTGAGGAGACCCATCTCACACGCAGAGACATACATAGGCTCAAAATAAAGGGATGGAGGAAGATTTACCAAGCAAATGGAGAACAAAAAAAAGCGGGGATTGCAATACTAGTCTCTGATAAAACGGACTTTCAACCATCAAAGGTCAAAAGAGACAAAGAAGGCCATTACATAATGGTAAAGGCATCAATTCAACTGGAAGAGCTAACTATACTAAATATATATGCACCCAATAAAGGAGCACCCAGATTCATAAAGCAAGTCCTTAGAGACTTACAAAGAGACTTAGACTCCCATACAATAATAATGGGAAACTTCAACACTCCACTGTCAACATTAGACAGATCAACGGGACAGAAAGTTAACAAGGATATCCAGGAATTGAACTCATCTCTGCAGCAAGCAGACCTAATAGACATCTATAGAACTCTCCACCCCAAATCAACAGAATATACATTCTTCTCAGCACCACATCGTACTTACTCCAAAATTGACCACGTAATTGGAAGTAAAGCACTCCTCAGCAAATGTACAAGAACAGAAATTATAACAAACTGTCTCTCAGACCACAGTGCAATCAAATTAGAACTCTGGACTAAGAAACTCAATCAAAACCGCTCAACTACATGGAAACTGAACAACCTGCTCCTGAATGACTACTGGGTACATAACGAAATGAAGGCAGAAATAAAGATGTTCTTTGAAACCAATGAGAACAAAGATACAACATACCAGAATCTCTGGGACACATTTAAAGCAGTGTGTAGAGGGAAATTTATAGCACTAAATGCCCACAAGAGAAAGCAGGAAAGATCTAAAATTGACACTCTAACATCGCAATTAAAAGAACTAGAGAAGCAAGAGCAAACACATTCAAAAGCTAGCAGAAGGCAAGAAATAACTAAGATCAGAGCAGAACTGAAGGAGATAGAGACACAAAAAACCCTCCAAAAAATCAATGAATCCAGGAGTTGGTTTTTTGAAAAGATCAACAAAATTGACAGACCACTAGCAAGACTAATAAAGAAGAAAAGAGAGAAGAATCAAATGGACGCAATTAAAAATGATAAAGGGGATATCACCACCGAACCCACAGAAATACAAACTACCATCAGAGAATACTATAAACACTCTATGCAAATAAACTGGAAAATCTAGAAGAAATGGATAATTTCCTGGACACTTACACTCTTCCAAGACTAAACCAGGAAGAAGTTGAATCCCTGAATAGACCAATAGCAGGCTCTGAAATTGAGGCAATAATTAATAGCCTACCAACGAAAAAAAGTCCAGGACCAGACGGATTCACAGCTGAATTCTACCAGATGTACAAGGGGGAGTTGGTACCATTCCTTCTGAAACTATTCCAATCAATAGAAAAGGAGGGAATCCTCCCTAACTCATTTTATGAAGCCAACATCATCCTGATACCAAAGCCTCACAACAAAAAAAGAGAATTTTAGACCAATATCCCTGATGAACATCGATGCAAAAATCCTCAATAAAATACTGGCAAACCGGATTCAGCAACACATCAAAAAGCTTATCCACCATGATCAAGTGGGCTTCATCCCTGGGATGCAAGGCTGGTTCAACATTCGCAAATCAATAAACATAATCCAGCATATAAACAGAACCAAAGACAAGAACCACATGATTATCTCAATAGATGCACAAAAGGCTTCTGACAAAATTCAACAGCCCTTCATGCTAAAAACGCTCAATAAATTCGGTATTGATGAAATGTACCTCAAAATAATAAGAGCTATTTATGACAAACCCACAGCCAATATCATACTGAATGGGCAAAAACTGGAAAAATTCCCTTTGAAAACTGGCACAAGACAGGGATGCCCTCTCTCACCACTCCTATTCAACATAATGTTGGAAGTTCTGGCTAGGGCAATCAGGCAAGAGAAAGAAATCAAGGGTATTCAGTTAGGAAAAGAAGAAGTCAAATTGTCCCTGTTTGCAGATGACATGATTGTATATTTAGAAAACCCCATGGTCGCAGCCCAAAATCTCCTTAAGCTGATAAGCAACTTCAGCAAAGTCTCAGGATACAAAATTAATGTGCAAAAATCACAAGCATTCTTATACACCAGTAACAGACAAACAGAGAGCCAAATCAGGAATGAACTTCCATTCACAATTGCTTCAAAGAGAATAAAATACCAAGAATCCAACTTACAAGGGATGTAAAGGACCTCTTCAAGGAGAACTACAAACCACTGCTCAGTGAAATAAAAGAGGACACAAACAAATGGAAGAACATACCATGCTCATGGATAGGAAGAATCAACATTGTGAAAATGGCCATACTGCCCAAGGTAATTTATAGATTCAATGCCATCCCCATCAAGCTACCAAGGTGTTTCCTCAGAGAATTGGAAAAAACTGCTTTAAAGTTCATATGGAACCAAAAAAGAGCCCGCATCTCCAAGACAATCCTAAGTCAAAAGAACAAAGCTGGAGGCATCACGCTACCTGACTTCAAACTATACTACAAGGCTACAGTAACCAAAACAGCATGGTACTGGTACCAAAACTGAGATATAGACCAATGGAACAGAACAGAGTCCTCAGAAATAATACCACACATCTACAGCCATCTGATCTTTGACAAACCTGAGAGAAACAAGAAATGGGGAAAGGATTCCCTATTTAATAAATGGTGCTGGGAAAATTGGCTAGCCATAAGTAGAAAGCTGAAACTGGATCCTTTCCTTACTCCTTATACGAAAATTAATTCAAGGTGGATTAGAGACTTAAATGTTAGACCTAATACCATAAAAATCCTAGAGGGAAACCTAGGTAGTACCATTCATGACATAGGCATGGGCAAAGACTTCATGTCTAAAACACCAAAAGCAACAGCAGCAAAAGCCAAAATTGACAAATGGGATCTAATTAAACTAAGAGCTTCTGCACAGCAGAAGAAACTACCATCAGAGTGATCAGGCAACCTACAGAATGGGAGAAAATTTTTGCAATCTACTCATCTGACAAAGGGCTAATATCCAGAACCTACAAAGCACTCAAAAAAATTTACAAGAAAAAAACAAACAACCCCATCAAAAAGTGGGCAAAGGATATGAACAGACATTTCTCAAAAGAAGACATTCATACAGCCAACAGACACATGAAAAAATGCTCATCATCACTGGCCATCAGAGAAATGCAAATCAAAACCACAATGAGATACCATCTCACACCAGTTAGAATGGCGATCATTAAAAATCAGGAAACAACAGGTGCTGGAGGGAATGTGGAGAAATAGGAACTCTTTTACACTGTTGGTGGGATTGTAAACTAGTTCAACCATTATGGAAAACAGTATGGCGATTCCTCAAGGATCTAGAACTAGATGTACCATATGACCCAGCCATCCCATTACTGGGTATATACCCAAAGGATTATAAATTAAGCTGCTATAAAGACACATGCACACGTATGTTTATTGCAGCACTATTCACAATAGCAAAGACTTGGAATCAACCCAAATGTCCATCAGTGACAGATTGGATTAAGAAAATGTGGCACATATACACCATGGAATATTATGCAGCCATCAAAAAGGATGAGTTTGTGTCTTTTGTAGGGACATGGATGCAGCTGGAAACCATCATTCTTAGCGAACTATCACAAGAACAGAAAACCAAACACCGCATGTTCTCACTCATAGGTGGGAACTGAACAATGAGATCACTTGGACTCGGGAAGGGGAACATCACACACCGGGGCCTATCATGGGGAGGGGGTAGGGGGGAGGGATTGCATTGGGAGTTATACCTGATGTAAATGACGAGTTGATGGGTGCAGCACAGCAACATGGCACAAGTATACATATGTAACAAACCTGCACGTTATGCACATGTACCCTACAACTTAAAGTATAATAATAATAAATAAATTTAAAAAAATAAAAATAAAAATAAAAAAATAAATAGAAAGAATATTTCTGAGAAAATTCCTGTGATGTGTGAATTTATCTCACAGAGTTTTAACTTTCTTTTTCATGCAGCAGTTTGCTAATATCATTTTTGTGGAATCTGCAAAGGGATATTTGGGGATGCATTGAGGCCTATGGTGAAAGAGAAAATGTCCTCAGATATTAACTAGAAATAAGGATCCTGAGAAACTGTTTTGTGATGTGTGAATTCATACCACAGAGTTACACTTTTTTTTTCATTAAGCAGTTTGCTAACACTCTTCTATGGAATCTGCAATTTGATATTTCTGAAGCTTATGGTGACAAAGGAAATATCCTCATATAAAAACTAGAAAGAAGCTTTCTCAGAAACTGCTGTGTGATGTTTTAATTCATCTCACAGAGTTACACGATTCTTTTCATGGATCAGTTTGGTAGCACTTTTTTGGGGGAATCTGAGAAAGGATATTTTAGATCACATTAAAACCTATGGTGACGAGGGAAATATCCTCAGAAAGAGACTAGAAAGAAGTTTTCTGAGAAAGTTCTTCATCATGTGTTAATTCATCTCCAGAGTTACACCTTTCTTTTCATGGAGTAGTTTGCTAACACCATTTTTGTGGAATCTGCAAAGGGATATTTAGTAGTGCATTGAGGCCTAGGGTGAAAAAGTAAATATCCTCAGGTAAAAACTAGAAAGAAACTTTGTGAGAAACTGTTTTGTGATGTGTGAATTCATCTCACAGAGTTACACCATTCTTTTCATTGAGAAGTTTGCTAAAACTTTTTACGTGGAATCTGCAATGGGATATTCACTAGAGCCTTGAGGCAAATGATGAAAAAGGAAATAACCTTAGATAAAAACTAGAAAGAATCCTTCTGAAAAACAGCTTTGTGATGTGTGAATTCATCTCACCGAATTACACCATTCTATTCATGGAGTAGTTTGGTAACACTGTTTGTGGGAAATCTGAGAAGGCATATTTTTGATCGTATTGAAATCTAGGGTAACAAAGGAAATATCCTCAGACAAAAACCATAAAGAAGCTTTCTGAGAAACTTCTTTGTGATGCATGAATTTATCTCACAGAGTTACATGATTCTTTAATGGAGGCGTTTGCTAACACTGATTTCATGGAATTTGTAAAGAGATATTTGGGAGTATATTGAGGCATATGGTGAAAAAGGAAATATCCTCAGATAAAAAGTAGAAAGAAGATTACAGAGAAACTGCTTTGTGATGTGTGAATTCAGCTTAAAGAATTACACTGTTCTTTACATTGAGGAGTTTGCTTACACTATTACCTTGGAATCTGCAATCTGATATTTTGGAGCTCATTGAAGCTTATGGTGACAAAGGATATATCCTCATATAAAAACTAGAAAGAAGCTTTCTGAGAAACCTCTTTCTGATGTGTTAATTCATCTCACAGAGTTACATGATACTTTTCATGGAGCAGCTTGGTAGCACTGTTTTTGGTGAATCTGAGAAGAGATATTCTGGACCACATTGAACCGTAAGTTGACAAAGGAAGTACCCTCAGGTAATAACTAGAAATAAGCATTCTGTGAAAGTTCTTTGTGATGTGTGAATCCATCTCAGAGAGTTACACCTTTCTTTTGATGGAGCAGTTTGATAACACTGTTCTCGTGAAATCTGAAAAGAGATATTAGGAAGTGCATCGAGGACTATAGTGAAAAAGAAACTATCCTCAGATAAAAACTAGAAAGAATCTTTCTGAGAAACTCCTTTGTGATGCGTGAATTCATTTCACAGAGTTACACCATTCTTTTCATTGAGAAGTTTGCTAACACCGTTTTCATGGAATCTGCAATAGGATATTTGGGAGCACATTGAAGCCTATGATGACAAAGGAAATATCCTCAGATAAAAAACAAAAAGAAGTTTTCTGAGAAACTGCTTTGTGATGAGTGAATCCATCTCACAGAGTTACCCTGTTCTTTTCATTGAGCAGTTTGCTAACACAGTTCTCTTGGAATTTTCAGTGGGATATTTCATAGCACAATGAAGCTTTTGGTGACAAAGGAAATATTCTCATATAAAAATTAGAAAAAAGCTTTTTGAAAAACGGATTTCTGATGTACTAATTCATCTAACAGGGTTACATGATACTTTTCATGTATCTGTTTGGTAACAGTGTTTTTGGGGAATCTGAGAAGGAATATTTTGGATCACATTGAAGCCTATGGTGACAAAGGAAATATCCTCAGATAAAAACTAGAAAGAAGGTTTATGAGAAAGTTCTTTCTGATGTGTTAATCCAGCTCAAGAGTTACACCTTTCTTTTCATAGAGCAGTTTGTTAACACTTTTTAACTGGGATCTGCAATTGGATATTTGGGAGCGTACTGTGGCCTAAGGTGAAAAAGAAATATCCTCAGTTAAAAACTAGAAAGAAGATTTCTGAGAAACTGCTTTGTGATGTGTGAATTCATTTCACAGAGTTACACTGTTCTCTTCATTGAGCACTTGGCGAACACTCTTTTCTTGGAATCTGCATTGGATACTTTGGAGTGCATTGAAGCTTATGGTGACAAAGGAAATATCCTCATATAAAAACTAGAAAGAATCTTTCTGAGACACCACATTGTGATGTGTTAATTCATCTCAAAGTGTTACAAGATCTTTTTCATTCACTATTTTATAGCAGTGTTTTTGGGAAATATGAGAAGAGAAAGTTTGTATCATATTGAAGCCTATGGTGACAAAGGAAATATCCTCAGATAAAAACTAGAAACAAGCTTTCTGAGAAACTACTTTCTGATGTGTTAATTCATGCCAAAGATATACACCTTTATTTTCATGGAGCAGTTTGCAAATACTGTTTTTCTGGAATCTGCAAAGGGATATTTGGAAGTGCATTCAGGCCTACGGTGAAAAAGGAAATATCATCTAATAAAAAGTAAAGAGAAGCTTTCTGAGAAACTACTTTGTGATGTGCATATTCATCTCACAGAGTTACACTGTTCTTTTCATGGAGCAGTTTGCTAACACTGTTTTCTTGGAATCTGCAATGGGATATTTCGGAGCGCATTGAAGGTTAGAGTGAAAAAGGAAATATCCTCATAAACAAACTAGAAAGAAGCTTTCTGAGAAACCACTTAATGATGTGTTAGTTCATCTCACAGAGTTACACGATTCTTTTCATAAATCAGATGGTAGCACTGTGTTTGGGGCATCTGAGAAGGGATATTTTGGATCGCATTGAAGCCTATGGTGACAAAAGAATTATGCTCAGATAAACACAAGAAAGAAGGTTTCTGAGAAAGTTATTTGTGATGTGTGAATTCGTCTCACAGTGTTACACCTTTCTTTTCATGTAACACTTTGCAAACACTGTTTACATGGAATCTGAAAGGGGATATTTGACAGCACTTTGAGACCTATTGAGAAAAAGGAAATATCCTCAGATTAAAACTAGAAAGAATCCTTCTGAGAAACTGCTTTGTGATGTGTGAATTCATATCACAGACTTACACGATTCTTTTCATTTATCAGTTTGCTATCACTCTTTTCTTGGAATCTTCAATGGGATATTTTGGAGTGCACTGAAATTTATGGTGACATTGGAAAATCCTCATATAAAAACTAGAAAGAAGCTTTATGAGAAACTGCTTTGTGATTTGTAAATTCATCTCACGGTGATACATGATTCTTTTCATGTATCAGTTTGGCACCACTGTTTTGGGGAAATTTGGGAAGGGATATTGCGGATTGCATTGAAGCATTTTGTGGCAAAGTAAATATCCTAAGATAAAAACTAGAAAGAAGCTTTCTGAAAAAGTTCTCCGTAATATGTTTTCTCATCTCACAGAGTTACATCTTTCTTTTCATGGAGCAGTTTGCTAACAATGTTTTCCTGTAATCTGCAAAGGTATATTTGGGAGCGCATTGAGGCCTGTAGTGAAAAGAGAAATATACTCAGATAAAAACTAGAAAGTATCTTTCTGACAAACTGTTTTGTGATGTGTGAATTCATCTCACAGAGTTACACTAATCTTTGCATTGAGCAGTTTGATAACACTTTTTTCGTGGAATCTGCAATAAGATATTTTGGAGCATATTGAAGCTTATGGTGACCAAGGAAATATCCTCAGATAAAAACCAAAAAAAAAACTTTCAGATAAACTGCTTTGTGATGTGTGAAATCATCTCACAGAGTTACACTGTTCTTTTCATTGAGCAGTTGCTAAAATGTTTTCTTGGAATCTGCATTGGGATATTTTGGAGCACATTGAAGCTTATGGTGACAAAGGAAATGTCATGAGACAAAAACTAGAAAGAAGTTTTCTGAGAAACGGCTTTGTGATTTGTGAATTCATCCCACAAAGTTACACGATTCTTTTCATGGGGAGTAGCACTGTTTTGGGGGAAACGGACAAGGGATATTTTGGATGGCATTGAAGCGTATGATGACAAAGGGAATATCCTCAAATAAAAACTAGACAAAAGCTCTCTGAGAAAGTTCTTTGTGAAGTGTGAATTCTTCTCATAGAGTTATACCTTTGTTTTCATGGAGCAGTTTGAAACTCTGTTTTCATGGAATCTGCAAAGGGATATTTGGGAGCGCATTTAGGCCTATGGCGAAAAACTAAATATCCTTGGAATAAAACTAGAAAGAAACTTTCTGAGAATCTATTTTGTGATGTGTGACTTCATCTTACAGAGTTACACTGTTCATTTCATTGAGTAGTTTGCTAACAATGTTTTCTTGGAATCTGCAATACGATATTTTGGAGCACCTTGAAGCTTATGGTGACAAAGGAAATATCCTCAGATAATAACTAGAAAGAAGCTTTCTGATAAACCACTTTGTGATGTGTTAATTCATCTCACAGAGTTACATGATTCTTTTCATGGATCATTTGGGTAGCACTGTTTTTATGGAATCTGAGGAAGGATATTTTGGATTGCATTGAAGCCATTGGTGACAAAGGAAACATTCTTAGATAAAAGGGATATTTTGAAATGAATTGAAGGCTACAGTGACAAAGCAAATATAATCAGATAAAAACTAGAAAGAGGCTTTCTGAGAAGCTGCATTGTGATGTGTGAATTCATCTCTCAGAGTTACACGATTCTTTTCTTGGAGCAGTTTGCTGAAACTGTTTTTGAGGAATCTGCAATTGGATATTTCAGAGTACATTGATGCTTATGGTGACAATGGAATTATCCTTAGAAAAAACAAGACAGAAGCTTTCTGAGAAACTGATTGGTGATTTTTTAATTCAACTCACAGAGTTACACGATTCTTTTCGTGGAGCAGTTTGGTAGCACTGTTTCTGGGTACTCTGAGAAGAGATATTTTGGATCGCATTGAAGCCTATGGTGACAAAGTGAATATACTCAAGTTAAAACTAGACAGAAGCATTCTGAGAAAGTTCTTTGTGATGTGTGAATTCATCTCATAGAGTGACATCATTCTTTTCATTCAGCAGTTCACCAAAACTGTTTTCATGGAATCTGCAAAGGGATATTTGGGAGCGTATTGAGGCCTATGGTGAAAAAGGAAATACTCTCAGATAAAAACTGGAAAGAAGCTTCTGAGAAACTGCTTTGTAATGTGTGAATTCATTGTACAGAGTTACACTAATATTTGCATTGAACAGTTTGCTTACACTGTTTTCTTGGAATCTGCATAGGGATATTTTAGTGTGCATTGAAGCTTATGGTGACAAAGGGAATATCCTCATATAAAAACTAGAAAGAAGCTTTCTGAGAAACTGATTTGTGGTTTGTTAGTACATCTAACAGAGTTACACGATTTCTTTCATAGATCAGTTTGGTAGCACTGTTTTTGGGGAATCTGAGGAAGGATATTTTGGATCACATTGAAGTCAATGATGACAAAGGAAGCATCCTTACGTAAAAACTAGAAGGAAGCTTTCTGATAAAGTTCTTTGTGATGTGTGAATTCATCTCACAGAGTTGCACTTTTCTTTTCATGGAGCAGTTTGCTAACAATGTTCTCGTGAAATCTGCAAAGGGATATATGGGAGTGCAATGAGGCCTATAGTGAAAAAGGAAATATCCTCAGATAAAAACTAGAAAGCATCTTTCTGACAAACTGCTTTGTGATGTGTGAATTCAACTCACAGAATTACACTGTTCTTTTCATTGAGCAGTTTGCTAACACTGTTTTCTTGGTATCTGTTATGGGATATTTTGGAGCACATTCAAGTTTATGGTGACAGAGAAAATATCCTCAGACAAAAACTAGAAAGAAGCGTTCTGAAAAACTGCTTTGTGATTTGTGAATTCATCTCACAGAGTTACACGATTCTTTCCATGGAGCAGTTGGGTAGCACTGTTTTTATGGAAGCTGCAAAGGGATATTTGGGAGTTCATAGAGGCCTACAGTGAAATAGGAAATAACTTCAGATAAAAACTGGAGAGAAGTACTTCGAGAAATGGTTTTTGATGTTTTTATCCATCTAGTAGAGTTTAACTTTTTGTTGATTGAGCAGTTCAGCGTCACTATTTTTCTGGTATCTGAGAGGATACATTTGGGATCACATTGAAGCCTACAGTGAAAAAGGAAATATTCTGATTTGAATTAGAATAAGCTTTCTGAGAAACTGCTTTATGATGGGTGAATTCATCTCATGGAGTTACCCCTTTCTTTTCATGGAGCAGTTTGCTAACTCAATTTTCTTGCAACCTGTGAAGGACAATGTGGAGCACTTTGAAGCTTATAGTGTCAAATTAAATATCCTCATATAAAAACTAGAAAGAAGCTTTCTGAGAAACCGCTTTGTGATGTGTTAATTCACCTCACAGAGTTACATGATTCTTTTCATGGATTAGTTTGATAGCACTGGTTTTGGGGAATCTAAGGAGGGATATATTGGATTACATTGAACCCTATGGTGATGCTTTCTGAGAAACTGCTTTGTGATGTTTGAATTCATCTCACAGAGTTACCCCGTACTTTTCAATGAGCTGTTTGATAACACTGTTTTCATGGAATCTGCAATAGGATATTTGGGAGTGCCTTGAAGCCTATGGTGACAAAGAAAATATCCTCAGATAAAAGCTGGAAAGAATCTTTCTTAAAAACTGCTTTGTGATTTGTGAATTCATCTCATATTGTTGCACGATTGTTTTCATGGATCAGTTTGTAGCCCTCTTTTTGGGGAACCTCAGAAGGGATATTTTGGATTGCATTGAAGCCTATGGTGACAAAGGAAATTTCCTAAGATAAAAACTAGAAAGAAGCTTTCTGAGAAAGTTGTTTGTGATTTGTTAATTCATCTCACAGATGTACACCATTCTATTCACTGAACAGTTTGATAACACTATCTTCCTGGAAACTGCAACAGGATGTTGGCGAGCTCATTGAAGCCTATGGTGACAATGTAAATATCCTCAGACAAAAAAACAAATAAAAAAAAGGTTTCGGAGATCCTGCTTTGTGATGTGTGAATTCATCTCACAGAGTTTCACTGTTCTTTTCATTGAGCAGTTTGCTAATGCTGTTTTCTTGGTATCTGCAATGGGATATTTTGGATCGCATTGAAGCCTATGGTGACAAAGGAAATATCTTCAGACAAAAACTAGAAAGAAGCTTCCTGAGAATGTGCTATGTGATTTTTGAATTTGTCTCACAGAGTTACACCTCTCTTTTCGTGGACACATTTGGTAGCACTGTTTTTGGGGAATCTGAGAAGGGATATTTTGGATGTCTTTGAAGCCTATGGTGACAAAAGATATATCCTCAGATAAAAACTAGAGAGAAGCTTTCTGAGAAACTTGTTTGTGATGTGTGAATTCATTTCACAGAGTTACACCATTCTTTCCATGTTGCAGTAGGGTAACAGTATTTTTGTGGATTCTGCAAAGGGATATTTGGGAGCACATTGATTCCTATGGTGAAAAACCAAATATTCTCAGATAAAAAATACAAAGAAGTTTTCTGAGAAACGGATTTCTGATATGTTAATTCATCTCAACGAGTTACACAGTACTTTTTATTGAGCAGTTTGTTAACACTGATTTCATGGAATCTGCAAAAGGATATATCCGAGCACATTGAAACTTTTGGTGACAAAGGAAATATTCTCAAATAAAAACTAGAAAGAAGCCTTCTGAGGAAATGCTTTCTGATGTATTAATTCATCTCACAGATTTACATGGTTCCTTCCAAGGAGAAGTTTGGTGACACTGTTTTTGGGAAATCTGAGTCGGGGAATTGTGGATCACATTGAAGCCTATGATGACAAAGGAAATATCCTCAGATGAAAACTAGAAGGAAGCTTTCTGAGAAAATTCTTTGGATGTGTGAATTCATCTCACAGAGTTACACCTTTCTTTCGTGGAGCAGTTTGCTATCACTGTTTTTGTGGAATCTGCAAAGGGATTCTGGGAGTGCATTGAGGCCTACAGTGAAATAACAAATATCCTCAGATAAAAATTATAAAGGAGCTTTCTGAGAAACTGGTTTGTGAAGTGTGAATTCGACTCCCAGTGTTACATTTTTCTTTTCATTGAGCAGTTTGCCAACACTGTTCTCTTGGAATCTGTAATGGGTTATTTTGGAGCGCCTTGAAGTTTATGGTGACAAAGGAAATATCCTCATATAAAACCTAGAAAGAAACTTTCTGAGAAACTGCTTTGTGATGCGTTAATTAATCTCACAGAGTTACATGATTCTTTTCATGGATCAGTTTGGTAGCACTGTTTTTGGTTAATCTAAGAGGGGACATTTTGGATCGCATTAAAGCCTATGGTGACAAAGTAAATATCCTCAGATAAAAACTAGAAAGATGATTTATGAGAAAGTTCTTTGTGATGTTTGAATTCATCTCACAGAGTTACAACTTTTCTTTAATGGAGAAGTTTGGTAACACTGTTTTCGTGTAACCTGCAAGGGAATATTTGGGAGTGCATCTTGCCCTATGGTAAAAAGTAAATATCCTCAGATAAAAACTAGACAGAAACGTTTTGAGAAACTTCTTTGTGATGTATCAATTCATCTCACAGAGTTACACTGTTCTTTTCATAGAGTAGTTTACTAACACTGTTTTCTTGGACTCTGCAATAGGATATTTCAGAGTGCACTGAAGTTTATGGTGACAAAGGAAATATCCTCAGACAAAAACTAGAAAGAAGCTTTCTGAGAAACTTCTTTGTGATTCGTGAACTTATCCCACTGATTTACACGAAACTTTTCATGGAGCAGTTTGGCAGCACTGTTTTTGGGGAATAGGAGATGGGATATTTTGGATCACATTGAAGCCTACGGTGACAAAGGGAATATCATCAGATAAAAACTAGGGAGAAGCTTTTTGAGAAAGTTCTTTGTGATGTGTGAATTCATCTCACAGAGTTATACCTTTCTTTTCATGGAGCAGTTTGGTAGCACTGTTTTCGTGGAATCTACAAAAGAATATTCGTAAGTGCATTGAGGCCAATGGTGAAAAAGGAACTATCCTCAGACAAACACTAGAAAGAAGCTTTCTGAGAAGCTGCTTATTGATTTATGATTTCATCTCACAGAGTTACACCATTCTTTTCGTGGAGAAGTCTGGTAGCACTGTTTTTGGGGAGTCTTAGAAGGGATATTTTGGATCGCATTGAAGCATATGGTGACAAGGGAAATATCCTCAGATAAAAACTAGAAAAAAGCTTTCTGAGAAACCACTGTGTGAAGAGTTAATTCATCTCACAGAGTTGCACGATTCTTTTCATGGATCTGTTTGGTAGCATTGTTTTTGGGGAAATCTGTAAAGGGATAATTAAGATCTCATTGAAGTCTGTGGTGACAAAGGAAATATCCTCAGATAAAAACTAGAGAGAAGCTTTCTGAGAAAGTTCTTTGTCGTGTGTGAATTCATGTCACAGAGTTACATCTGTCTTTCATGGAGCAGTTTGGTAGCCCTGTTTTTGGGGAATCTGAGAAGGGATATTTTGGATCACACTGAAACCAATGGTGAAAAAATGAAATATGCTCAAATAAAAACTAGAAAGAAACTTTCCAAGAAACTTCTTAGGGATGTGTGAATTCATCTCACAGAGTTACACCTTTCTTTCATGGAGCAGTTTGTTAACACTGATTTCCTGGGATCAGCAAAGGGATATTTGGGAGTGAGTTGAGGTCAATGGTGCAAAAGGAAATATCTTCAGACAAAAACTAGAAAGAAGCTTTCTGAGAAACTGTTTTTTGATGTGTGAATTTATCTTACAGAGCCACATCGTTCTCTTCATTGAGCAGTTTGGTGACACTGTTTTCGTGGAATCTGCAATATTATATTTGGGAGCATATTGAAGTGTATGGTTACAAAGGAAATATCCTCAGATAAAAACGAAAAAGAAGCTTTCTGTGAAACTGCTTTGTGATGTGTGAATTCACCCAGCAGACTTAACACCACTCTTTTCATTGAGAAGTTTGCTAACACTTTTTTTTTTGGGAATATGTACATTGATATTTGGGAATGCTTTGAGGAACATGGTGAAAAAGGAAATATCCTCAGATAAAAACTAGAGAGAAGCTTTCTAGGAAACAGCTTTGTGATGTGTGAATTCATCTCACAGTGTTACAGCATACTTTTCATGGAGCAGTTTGGTAGCCCTGTTGTTGGGGAATCTGATAAGACATATTTTGGATCACATTGAAGCCTATGGTGAAAAAGGAAATATCCCCAGATAAAAACTAGAGAGAGACCTTCTCAGAGACTGCTTTGAGATGTGTGTATTCATCTCACAGAGTTCCAAGATTCTTTTCTTGGAGCAGTTTGCTAACTCTAACTCTGTTTTCGAGGAATCAGCAATACGATACTTTGAATCGCATTGAAGCCTATGGTGACAAAGGAAATACACTCAGACAGAAATCAAAAAGAAGTTTTCTGAGAAACTGATTTGTGATGTTGATTTCGTCTCACAGATTTACACTTTTCTTTTCAGGAAGTAGTTTGCTAATGTTATGTTCGTGGAATCTGCAAAGAGATATTCATGTGCACATAGAGGCCTACGGTGAACAAGGAAATACCCTCAGACAAACACTATAAATAAGCTTTCTGAGAGACTGCTTTGTGATTTATGATTTCATCTCACAGAAGTACATGATTATTTTCATGGATCAGTTTGGCAGCAGTGTTTTTGGGGAATCTGAGATAAGATAGTTTGGATTGCATTGATGCTTATGGTGACAAAGGAAATAATCCTCAGACAAATACAGTAAACAAGCTTTTTGAGAAAGTCCTTTGTGATGTGTGAATTCATCTCACAGAGTTACACCTTTTTTTCATGGAGCAGTTTACTAACACTGATTTCATGGAATCTGCAAAGGGATATTTGGGAGTGCTTTGAGACCTATGGTGAAAAAGGAAATATCCTCAGGTAAAAACTAGAAAAAAAGCTTTAGAGAAACTGCTTTGTGATGAGTGAATTCATCTCACAGAGTTACACCTTTTTTTTTAATTGAGCAGTTTGGTAGCACTCTTTTTGGGGAATCAGCAAAGGGATTTTCGGGAGCTCATAGAGGCCTACGGTAGAAAAGGAAGTATCTTCATATAAAAACTGGAGAGAAGGTTTTTGAGAAACTGTTTTGTGAGGTGTGTATTCACCTCATAGAGATAAACCATTTGGTTGATTGAGCAGTTTTCATCACTGTTTTTGTGGTGTCAGGAAAGAGATATTTGGGAGCGCATTGAGGCTGATGGTGGAAAAGTAAATATGCAAAGATAAAACCAGAATGGAGCATTCTGAGAAATTTCTTTGTAATGGGTGAATTCATCTCCCAGAGGTAAACCATTCTTTTCACTGAGCAGTTTGGTAACCCTGTTTTTGTGGTACGTACAAAGGTATATTCAGCGCACAGAGAAGTCTATGGTGTAAAAGGAAATACCCTCAGATAAAAACTAGAATGAAGCTTTCTGAGAGACTGTTTTGTGATGGGAGAATTCATCTCACATCTCACAGAGATAAATCTTTCTTTTCATTGAGCAGTTTGTTAGCACTCTTTTTGTGGAATATACAAGGGATACTTGGGAGCAGATAGAGGCCAATGTTGAAAAAGGAAATATCTTCAGGTAATAACAGGGGACAAAGCTTCTGATAACTCCTTTGTGATGTGTGCATTCATCTCATAGAGGTAAATCTTTCTGTTGAGAGAGCAGTTTGACATCACTGCTTTTGTGGTGGCTGAGAAGGGATATTTGGGAGTGCATGGAAGCCAACAGTGGAAAAGGAAATATTCTGATATAAAAATTAGAAAGAAGTTCTCTGAGAAATTTCTTAGTGATGAGTGAATTCATCACACAGAATTACACATTTGTTTTCTTTGAGCAGTTTGGTAGCACTGTTTCCATGGAATATGCAAAGAGATATTCGGGAGCTCCTAGAGGCCTAAGGTGAAAAAGGAAATAACGTCAGATGAAAACTGGAGAGAAACTCTTCGAGGAATGGTTTTGTGGTGTGTGTATTCATCTCATAGAGTTTAACCTTTTTGTTGATTGAGCAGTCCGGCATCACTGTTTTTTTTTTTTTTGTTTTTTTAAAACTTATTTATTATTATTGTACTTTAAGTTGTAGGGTACATGTGCATAACGTGCAGGTTTGTTACATATGTATACTTGTGCCATGTTGGTGTGCTGCACCCATCAACTCATCATTTACATCAGGTATAACTCCCAATGCAATCCCTCCCCCCCCCTCCCCCCTCCCCATGATAGGCCCCTGTGTGTGATGTTCCCCTTCCCGAGTCCAAGTGATCTCATTGTTCAGTTCCCACCTATGAGTGAGAACATGCGGTGTTTGGTTTTCTGTTCTTGTGATAGTTTGCTAAGAATGATGGTTTCCAGCTGCATCCATGTCCCTACAAAGGACACAAACTCATCCTTTTTTATGGCTGCATAGTATTCCATGGTGTATATGTGCCACATTTTCTTAATCCAATCTGTCACTGATGGACATTTGGGTTGATTCCAAGTCAAAAAGTGGGCAAAGGATATGAACAGACATTTCTCAAAAGAAGACATTCATACAGCCAACAGACACATGAAAAAATGCTCATCATCACTGGCCATCAGAGAAATGCAAATCAAAACCACAATGAGATACCATCTCACACCAGTTAGAATGGCGATCATTAAAAAGTCAGGAAACAACAGGTGCTGGAGAGGATGTGGAGAAATAGGAACACTTTTACACTGTTGGTGGGATTGTAAACTAGTTCAACCATTATGGAAAACAGTATGGCGATTCCTCAAGGATCTAGAACTAGATGTACCATATGACCCAGCCATCCCATTACTGGGTATATACCCAAAGGATTATAAATTATGCTGCTATAAAGACACATGCACACGTATGTTTATTGCAGCACTATTCACAATAGCAAAGACTTGGAATCAACGGCATCACTGTTTTTGTGGTATCTGAGAAGAGATACTTGGGAGCACATTGAAGATTATGGTGAAAAAGGAAGTATCCTTAGATTTAAACTAGAAAGAAACTTTCTGACAAAATGCTGTGTGATGTGTGAATTCATCTCACAGAGGTAAACCTTTCTTTTCATTGAGTAGATTGGCAACACTCTTTTTGTGGAGTCTGCAAAGGGATATTCGGGAACGCATAGAGTCCAATGGCAAAAAAGGAAATAACTTCAGGTAAAAACTGGAGAGAAATTTTCTGAGAAATCCCTTTGTGATGTGTGCATTCATATCATAGAGGTAAACGTTTCTGTTGAGGAAACACTTTGGCATCACTGTTTTTGTGGTATCTGAGAAGGGATATTTGGGAGTACATTGAAGCCTATGGTGGAAAAGGAAATAGACTCAGATAAAAACTGGAAAGAAGATACCTGAGAAACTACTTTGTGATGCATCAATTTATCTCACAGCGCTACATCATCCTTTTCATGGAGCAGTTTGTTAGCACTGTTTTTGTGGAATCTGCAGAGGGATATTTGGTACCGCATAGAGGCCTAAGGTAAAAAAAGAAAATTCTTCAGGTAAAAACAGGAGAGAAGGTTTTGGAGAAACTCCTTAGTGATGTGTGCATTCATCTAATAGAGCTAAACATTTCTGTGAAGGGAGCACATTGGCATTACTGTTTTCTGGTGTCTTAGAATGGATATTTTGGAGTGCATTGAAGCCTATGGTGGGAAAAGAAAATCCTCATTAAAAAAAAAATAAAATTAGAAAGAAGCTTTCTGAGAAACCACTTTTTGATGTATTAATTCATGTCACATAGTTACACAATTCTTTTCATGTGTCCGTTTGGTAGCACAGTTTTTGGGGAATCTGAGAAGGGATATTTTGGATTACATTGAAGCCTATGGTGACAAAGGAAATATCCTCAGATTTAAACTAGAAAGAAGCTTTCTGAGAAACGTCTTTGTAATATGTGAATTCATCTCACAGAGTTACACCATTCTTTTAATTGAGGAGTTTGCTAACACTGTTTTCGTGGAATCTTCAAAGAGATATATTGCAACGCATTGAGGCTTACGATGAAAAAGGAAACATCCTCAGATAAAAAGTAGAAAGGATATTTCTGAGAAACTGCTTTGTGATGTGTGAATTCATCTCACACAGTTACACTGTTCTTTTCATTTACCAGTTTGCTAACACTCTTTTCTTGTATTCTGCAATGGGATATTTCTGAGTTCATTGAAGCTTATTTTGAGAAAGGAAATATCCTCATATAAAAACCAGAAAGAAGCATATTGAGAAACTGCTTTTTGATGTGTTAATTCATCTCACAGAGTTACACGATTCTTTTCATTGAGCAGTTTGGTAGCAATGTTTTTCTGGAATCTGAGAATTAAAAGAACAATTAAAAGAACTAGAGAAGCAAGAGCAAACACATTCCAAAGCTAGCAGAAGGCAAGAAATAACTAAGATCAGAGCAGAACTGAAGGAGATAGAGACACAAAAACACTCCAAAAAATCAATGAATCCATAAGCTGTTTTTTTGAAAAGATCAACAAAATTGATAGACTGCTAGCAAGACTAACAAAGAAGAAAACAGAGAAGAATCAACCAGATGCAATAAAAAAATGATAAAGGGGATATCACCACCAACCCCACAGAAATACAGACTACCATCAGAGAATATTATAAACACCTCTATGCAAATAAACTAGAAAAAGTAGAAGAAATTGATAATTTCCTGGACACTTACACTCTCCCAAGACTAAACCAGGAAGAAGTTGAATCTCTGAATAGACCATTAGCAGTCTCTGAAATTAAGGCAATAATTAATGACCTACGAAACCAAAAAAAGTCCAGGACCAGATGGATTCACAGCTGAATTCTACCGGAGATACAGGGAGGAGTTGGTACCATTCCTTCTGAAACTATTCCAATCAATAGAAAAAGAGGGAATCCTTCCTAACTCATTTTACGAGGTCAACATCATCCTGATACCAAAGCCTGACAGAGACACAACAAAAAAAAAGAGAATTTTAGACCAATATCCCTGATGAACATTGATGCAAAAAATCCTCAATAAAATACTAGCAAACCGAATTCAGCAGTACATCAAAAAGCTTATCCACCGTGATCAAGTGGGCTTCATCCCTGGCATGCAAGGCTGGTTCAACATACACAAATCAATAAATGTAATCCAGCACATAAACAGAACAAAAGACAAAAACCACATGATTATTTCAATAGATGCAAAGACCTTTGACAAAATTCAACAGCCCTTCACGCTAAAAACTCTCAATAAATTCGGTATTTATGGAACATATCTGAAAATAATAAGAGGTATTTATGACAAACCCACAGCCAATATCATACTGAATGGGCAAAAACTGGAAAAATTCCCTTTGAAAACTGGCACAAGACAAGGGTGTCCTTTCTCACCACTCCTATTCAACATAGTGTTGGAAGTTGTGGCTAGGGCAATCAGGCAAGGAAAGAAATCAAGGGTATTCAGTTAGGAAAAAAAGAAGTCAAATTGTCCCTCTTTGCAGATGACATGATTGTATATTTAGAAAACCCCATCATCTCAGCCCAAAATCTCCTTAAGCTGATAAGGAACTTCAGCAAAGTCTCAGGATACAAAATCGATGTACAAAAATCACAATAATTCTTATACACCAGTAACAGACAAACAGAGAGTCAAATCATGAATGAATTTCCATTCACAATTGCTTCAAAGAGAATAAAATACCTAGGAATCCAACTTACAAGAGGTGTAAAAGACCTCTTAAAGGAGAGCTACAAACCACTGCTCAGTGAAATAAAAGAGGACAGTAACAAATGGAAGAACATTCCATGCTCATGGATAGGAAGAATCAATATCGTGAAAATGGCCATACTGCCCAAGGTCATCTATAGATTCAATGCCGTTCTCATTAAGCTGCCAATGAGTTTCTTCACAGAATTGGAAAAAACTGCTTCAAAGTTCACATGGAACCAAAAAAGAGCCCGCATTGCCAAGACAATTCTAAGTCAAAAGAACAAAGCTGGAGGCATCACGCTACCTGACTTCAAACTGTACTACAAGGCTACAATAACCAAAACAGCATGGTACTTGTAACAAAACAGAGATATAGACCATAGGAACAGAACAGAGTCCTCAGAAATAATACCACCGCTACAGCCATCTGATCTTTAACAAACCCGAGAATAACAAGAAATGGGGAAAGGATTCCCTATTTAATAAATGGTGCTGGGAAAATTGACTAGCCATAAGTAGAAAGCTGAAACTGGATCCTTTCCTTACTCCTTATACAAAAATTAATTCAAACTGGATTAGATACTTAAATGTTAGACCTAATGCCATAAAAATACTAGAAGAAAACCTAGGTAATACCATTCAAGACATAGGCATGGGGAAGGACTTCATGTCTAAAACACCAAAAGCAATGGAAACAAAAGCCATAATTGACAAATGGTATCTAATTAAACTAAATAACTTCTGCACAGCAAAAGAAACTACCATCAGAGTGAACAGGCAACCTACAGAATGGGAGAAAAGTTTTGCAATCTACTCATCTGGCAAACGGCTAATGTCCAGAACCTATAAATAAATCAAACAAATTTACAATAAAAAACAAACAACCACATCAAAAAGTGGGCAAAGGATATGAATGGACATTTCTGAAAAGAAGACATGCATACAGCCAACAAGCACATGAAAAAATGCTCGTCATCACTGGCCATCAGAGAAATGCAAATCAAAACCAAAATGAGATACCATCTCACACAAGTTAGAATGGCCACCATTAAAAAGTCAGGAAACAACAGGTGCTGGAGAGGATGTGGAGAAATAGGAACACTCTTACAGTGTTGGTGGGAATGTAAACTAGTTCAACCTTTGTGGAAAACAGTATGGCGATTCCTCAAGGATCTACAACTAGAAGTACCATATGACCCAGCCATCCCATTACTGGGTATATACTCAAAGGATTACAAATCATGCTGCTATAAAGACACATGCACCCGTATGTTTATTGTGGCACTATTCACAATAGCAAAGACTTGGAATCAACCCAAATGTCCATCAGTGACAGACTGGATTAAGAAAATCTGGCACATGTACACCATGGAATACTATGCAGCCATAAAAAAAGATGAGTTTGTGTCCTTTGTAGGTACATGGATTTCAGCAAACTATTGCAAGAACAGAAAACCAAACACTGCATGTTCTCACTCATAGGTGGGAACTGAACAATGAGATCACTTTGACTCTGGCAGGGGAACATTACACACCGGGGCCTATCATAGGGAGGGGGGAGGCGGGAGGGATTGCCTTGGGAGTTATACCTGATGTAAATGATGGGTTGATGGGTGCTGACGAATTAATGGGTGCAGCACACCAACATGGCACGAGTATACATATGTAACAAACCGCACTTTGTGCGCATGCACCCTAGAAATTAAAGTATAGTAAAAAAAAAATACAAAAAAAAGAAATAAACTTTCTGAGAAACTTCTATGTAATGTATGAATTCCTCTTACAGAATTACACTGTTCTTTTCATGGAGAAGTTTGTTAAACTTTTTTCATGGAATCTGGGATGTGATATGCCAGAGCCCATTGAGGAATATAGTGAATGAGGAAATATCCTCAGATAAAAACTAGAAAGAAGCTTTCTGAGAAGCAACTTTGTGGTGTGTGAATTCATCTCACAGAATTCCACTGTTCTTTTCTTGGAGCAGTGTGTTAACACTGTTTACCTGCAATCTGCAGTAGGATATTTGGGAACGCAATGAAGCCTATGGTGACAAAGGAAATATCCTCAGACAACAACTAGAAAGAATCATTCTGAGAAACTACTTTGTGATGTGTCAATTCATCTCACAGAATTACACTGTTCCTTTTTTGGAACTCTATTTACGTGGAATCTGCAGTAGGATATTTGGGAGTGCATTGAAGCCTACGGTGACAAAGGAAATATCCTCAGATAACAACTAGAAAGAATCATTCTGAGAAACTACTTTGTGATGTGTGAATTCATCCCACCAAGTTACACATTTCTTTTCATGAATCAGTTTGCTAACATTGTTTTCATGGAATCTGCAAAGGGATATTTGGAAGTGCTTTGAGGCCTATAATGAAAAAGGAAACATCATCAGAAAAAAAAAAAAACGAGAAAGAAGCTTTCTGAGAAACTGCTTTGTGGTTTGTTATTTCATCTCAGAGGGTTACACCTTTCTGTTCATGCAGCGTTTGGTAGCACTGTTTTGGGGGAATATGTGAAGGGGTATTTGGGATTGCATTAAAGCCTACCATCACAAAGGAAATATCCTCAGATAAAAACTAGAAAGAAACTTTCTCAGAAACTTCTTTGGGATGTATGAATTCATCACACAGAGTTACACCTTTCTTTCCATGGAACAGTTTGATAACACTGTTTTTGTCAAATCTGCAAAGCGATATTTGGGAGCACATTGAGGTCTATGGTGAAAAAGGAAATATCCTCAGATAAAAACTAGAAAGACACTTTCTGAGAAACTGGTTTTTGATGTGCGAATTCATCTCACAGTGTTACACTCTTCTTTCCATGGAGCAGTTTGTTAACACTGTTTTCTTTTAACCTGCAATGAAATATTTTGGAGTGCATTGAGGCTTATGGTGACATAGGAAGTATCCTCAAAGAAAAAGTAAAAGGAAGTTTTCTGAGATACATCTTTTTGATGTTTTAATTCAACTCACAGAGTTACACAATTATTTTCGTGGATCAGTTTGGTAGCACTGTTTTCGGGGAACCTGAGAATGAATATAATGGATCGCTTTCAAGCCTATGGTGACAAAGGAAATATCCTTAGAAAAAATCTAGAAAGAAGATTTCTGAGAAAGATATTTGTGATGTGTGAAATCATCTCACAGAGTTACACCTTGCTTTTCATGGAGCCATTTGCTAACACTGTTTTCCTGGAATCTGCAAAGGGATATTTGGGAGTGCATTGAAACCTATGGCGGCAAAAGATATATCCAAGATAAAAAGCAAAAAGCAGCTTTTTGAGAAACTGCTTTTTGATGTGGAAATTCATCTCACAGAGTTACACTGTTCTTTTCATTGAGCATTTGCTAACACAGTTTTTGTGGAATATGCAAAGGGGTATTCAGGTGCACTTTGAGGCATACAGTGAAAAAGAAAATATCCTCAGAAAAAGCTAGAAAGAATCTTTCTGAGAAAGTTCTTGGTGATGTGTGAATTCATATCACAGAGTTACACTGTTCTTTTCATTGAGCTCTTTGATAACACTGTTTTTGTGGAATCTGAAATAGGATATTTGGGAGCTCATTGAATCCTATGGTGACAAAGGACATATCCTCAGATAAAAAACAAAAAGATTTCTGAGAACCTTCTTTGTGATGTGTGAATTCATCTCACAGAGTTACACCTCTTCATGTAATCTACAAAGGATATTTGGGAGCACATTGAGGCTGACGGAGAATAACTAAATATCCTCAGATAAAAACTAGAAAGAAGCTTTCTGAGAAACTGCTTTGTGATGTGAATGCATTACACAGAGATACACTGTGCTCTTCATTGAGCTGCTTGCTAACAGTTTTCATGGGATCTGCAATAGGATATTTGGGAGCACATTGAACCCTAGGGTGGCAAAGGAAATATCCTCAGATAAAAACCAACAGGAAGCTTTCTGAGAAACTGCTTTGTGACGTGTGAATTGATCTCACAGAGTTACACTGTTCTTTTCATTGAGCAGTTTGCTAACACTGTTTTCTTGGAACATGCAATGGGATATTTCGGAGCACATTGAATCTTAGGGGTCCAAGAAAATATCCTTAGACAAAAACTAGACAGAATCTTTCTAAGAAACTGCTTTGTGATTTGTGAATGAATCTTGCAGAGTTACACGATTATTTTCATGGATCAGTTTGGTAGCACTGCTTTTGGGGAATCTGAGAAGGGATAATTTGGATCACATTGAAGCCTATGGTGACAAAGGAAATATCCTCAGATAAAAACTAGAAAGAAGCTTTCTGAGAAAATTGTTTGTGTTGTGTGAATTCATCTCACAGTGTTACCCCTTTTTTTCATGGAGCAGTTTACTAGTGTTTTTGGAGAATCCACAAAGAGATATTTGGGAGTGCATTGAGGCCTATACTGAAAAAGGAAATATCCTCAGTTAAAAACTGGAAAGAACCTTTGAGGGAAACTACTTAGTGATGTGTGAATTCATTTCACAGAGTTACACAGTTCTTTTCATTAAGCAGTTTGCTGTCACTGTTTCCTTGGAATCTGCAATGGGATATATCGGAGTGCATTGAAGCTTATGTTGACAAAGTAAATATCCTCATATAAAAACTAGAAAGAAGCTATCTGAGAAACTGCTTTGTGATGTGTTAATTCATCTCACAGAGTTACACGATTGTTTTCATGGATCAGTTTGATAGCACTGTTTTTATGTTGTCATGGAAGGGATGTTTTGGAGTGCATGAAGCTGATGGCAGAAAAGGAAATATCCTGAGATAAAAACTAGAGAGAAACTTTCTGAGAAATTTCTTTTTGATGGTTGAATTCATCACACTGAGTTAAACCTTTGCTTTCCTTGAGCATTTTGGTAGCTCTGTTTTTGTGGAATCTGCGAAGTGACATTCAAGAACTCCTAGAGCCCTACTGTGAAAAAGGAAATATCTTCAGATAAAAACTGGAGAGAAGCTTTTTGAGAAACGGTTTTGTGATGTGTATTCATCTCATAGAGTTTAACCTTTTTGTTGGTTGAGTAGTCCGGCATCACTGTTTTTGTAGTATCTGAGAAGAGATACTTGGGAGCACATTGAAGATTATGGTGAAAAAGGAAGTATCCTTAGATTTAAACTAGAAAGACACTTTCTGAGAAACTGCTTTGTGATGGGTGAATTCATCTCACAGAGTTACACCTTTCTTTTCATTGAGCAGTTTGGTAACACTGCTTTGTGGAATCTGCAAAGGGATATTCTGGAGCACACAGAATCCAATGGCAAAAAAGGAAATAACTACAGGTAAAAACTGGAGAGAAGATTTCTGAGAAATCCCTTTGTGATGTGGGTATTCATCTCACTGAGTTAAACGTTTCTGTTGAAGGAGCCCTTTGGCATCACTGTTTTTGTGGTGTCTGAGAAGGGATATTTTGGAGTGCATTGAAGCCTATGGTGGAAAATGAAATAGGCTCATATAACAACTAGAAAGAAGCTTTCCAAGAAACTGCTTTGTGATGTGTTAATTCATCTCACAGACTTAAATGATTTTTTTCATGGAGCAGTTTAGTAGCAATGTTTTTGGGTTATCTGAGAAGGAATAATTTGGATCTCATTCAAGCCTATGGTGACAAAGGAAATATCCTCAGATAAAAACTAGAAAGAAGCTTTCTGACCAACTGCTTTGTGAAGTGTGAATTAATCTCACAGAGTTACATCATTCCTATCATTGAGCAGTTGGCTAACACTGTTTTCTTGGAATATGCAATGGGATATTTCAGAGATCATTGAAACTTAGGGTGACAAAGAAATTATCCTCAGACAAAAACTAGAAAGAAGGTTTCTGAGAAACTGCTTTGTGATTTTTAATTCATCTCACAGAGTTACACGATTCCTTTCAAGGAGCACTATGGTAGCACTGTTTGTGGGGAATCTGAGAAGGGATATTTTCGAAAGCATTGAAGCCTATGGTGTAAAGGAAATATCCTCAGATAAAAAGTCGAAGCCAGCTTTCTGAGAAGCTTCTTTGTCATATATATATTCATCTCACAGAGTAACACCTTTTTTTTCTTGGAGCTGTTTGCTAACACTGTTTTCATGGAATCTGCAAAGGGATATTTGGGAGCGCTTTGAGGCCTATAGTGAAAAAGGAAATATACTCAGATAAAAACGAGAAGGAAGATTTCTGAGAAACTGCTTTGTAATGTGTGAATTCATCTCACAGAGTTACACTGTTATTTTCTTTGGACAGTTTGATAACACTGTTTTCTTGAAATCTGCAATAGGATATTTGCGAGTGCATTGATGTCTACTGTGATAAAGGAAATATCCTCAGATAAAAACCATAAAGAATCTTTCTGTGAAACTGCTTTGTGATGTGTCAATTCACCTCACAGAGTTACACCATTGCTTTCATTGAGAAGTTTGCTATCACATTTTTCCTGGAATCTGCAATGGGATATTCTGGCACTCATTAAGGAGTATGATGAAAAAGGAAATATCCTCAGATAAAAACTAGAAAGAAGCTTTCTGAGAAACCACTTTGTTACGTGTCAATTCATCTCACAGAGTTACACTATTCTTTTCTCAGAGCAGTTTCATAGCAGTGTTTTGGGTGAGTCTGAGAAGGGATAATTTGTATCGCATTGAAGCCTATGGTGACCAAAAAATACCCTCAGATAAAGGTAGAAATAAGCTTTCTGAGAGACTTCTTTGTGATTATGTATTCATCTCACAAAGTAAATCCTTTCTTTTCATGGATCAGTTTGCAATCACTGTTTTCGTGGAATCAACAAAGGGATATATGGGAGCGAGTTGAGGCCTATGTTGAAAAAGGAAATATCCTCAGAAAAAAAACTAGAAAAAGCTTTCTGAGAAACTACTTTGTGATGTGTGAATTCATCTCATAGTGTTACACCACTCTTTTCATGGAACAGTTGGGTAGCTCTGTTTTTGGGAAATCTGAGAAGGGATATTTTGAATTGCATTGAATTGTATGGTCTCAAAGGAAATATCCTCAGATTAAAACAAGAAAGAAGCTTTCTGAGAAAGTTCTTTGTGATGTGTGAATTCATCTCACAGAGTTACACCTTTCCTTTCATGGAACCGTTTGCTTACCTTGTTTTCACGGAATCTGCAAAGGGATATTTGGGAGTGCATTGATGCCTATGGTGAAAGAGGAACTATCCTCAGATAAAAGCGAAAAATAAGATTCTGTGAAACTCCTTTGTGAGGTATGAATTCATCTCACCAAGTAACCCCGTTCTTTTCATTGAGAAGTTTGATAACACTTTTTTCATGAAATCTACAATGGGATATCCCGGAGAGCATTGAGGAATATGGAGAAAAAGGAAATATCCTCAGATAAAACCTAGAAAGAAACGGGCTGAGAAACAGCTTTGTGGTGGGCAAATTCATCTCACAGAGTTACACCATTCTTTTCATGGAGCAGTTTGGTAGCACTGTTTCTGGGGATCTGAGAAGTGATCATTTGGATCGCATTGAAGCCTATATGTGACATATGGAAATATAATCAGATAAAAACTAGAAGCTTTCTGAGAAACTTCCTTGTGATGTGTGTATTCATCTCTCAGAGTAACACTTTTCTTTTCATGGAGCAGTTTGCTAACACTGTTTTTGTGGAATCTACAAAGTGATATTTGGAAGCGAGTTGAGACCTATGGTGAAAAGGAAAATATCCTTAGATAAAAACTAGAAGGAAGCTTTCTGAGAAACTTCTTTGTGATGTGGGAATTCATCTCACAGAGTTACACCACTTTTTTTGTGGAGCAGTTTGCTAACACTGTTTTCATGGAATCTGCAATAGTATATTTCGGAGGGCATTGAAGCCTTTGGTGACAAAGGAAATATCCTCAGACAAAAATCAAAAAGAAGCTTTCGGTGAAACTGCTTAGTGATTTGTGAATTCACCTCACAGATTTACACCTTTATTTTCATGGCACAGTTTAGTAGCACTGTTTTTGGGGAATCTCAGAAGGGATACTTTGGATGGCATTGAAAATATGGTGACAAATGAAATATCCTCAGACAAAAACTAGAAAAGAGCTTTCTGAGAAACTGTTTTGTGATGTGTGAATACATCTCACAGATCTACAACGTTCCTATCTGCAATGGGATATTTCAGAGATCATTGAAGTTTAGGGTGATAAAGGAAATATTCTCAGATAAAAACTAGAAAGAAGGTTTCTGAGAAACCTCTTTGTGATTTGTGAATTCATCTCACAGAGTTACAAGTTTCCTTTCAAGAAGCAGTATGGAAGTACTGTTTGTGGGGAATCTGAGAAGGGATATTTTCAATTGCATTGAAGCCTATGGTGACAAAGGAAATATCCTCAGACGAAAAGTAGAATTCAGCTTTCTGAGAAGTTTCTTTGGGATGTATGTATTCATCTCACAGAGTAATAACTTTCTTTTCATGAAGCAGTTTGCTAACACTGTTTTTGTGGAATCTGCAAAGGGATATTTGTGAGTGCATTGAGGCATATAGTGAAAAAGGAAATATCCTCAGATAAAAACGAGAAAGATTTCTGAGAAACTGCTTTGTAATGTGTGAATTCATCTCACAGAGTTACACTGTTATTTTCATTAAGCAGTTTGATAACACTGTTTTCTTGGAATCTGCAATAGGATATTTGGGAGCGCTTTGAAGCCTATGGTTGCAAGGGACACATCCTCAGATAAAAACCAAAAAGAAGCTTTTTTTGAAACTGCTGTGTGATATGTGAAATCATCTCACAGTGTTACACCATTCCTTTCATTGAGAAGTTTGCTAACACATTTTTCCTGGAATCTGCAATAGTATATTCAGAAACGCATTGAGCAATATGGTGAAAAAGGAAATATCCTCAGAGAAAAGCTAGAAAGAACGTTTCTGAGAAACAGCTTTGTGGTGTGTGAATTCTTCTCACAGAGTTACACCATTCTTTTCATGGAGCAGTTTAGTGGAACTGTTTTTGGGGAATCTGAGAAGGGATGATTTTTATCGCACTGAAACATATGGTGATAAAGAAAATATCCTCCGATAAAAACTAGAAAGAAGCTTTCTGAAAAACAGGTTCGTGATGTGTGTATTCATCTCACAGAGTTACACGTTTCTTTTCATGGAGCAGTTTGCTAACACTGTTTTCATGGAATCAGCAATAGGATATTTGGGCCCACATTGAAGCCTATGGTGACAAAGGAAATATCCTCAGACAAAAACTAGAAAGAAGCTTTCAGAGAAACTGCTTTGTTATTTGTGAATTCATCTCACAGTTACACGATTCTTTTCATGGAGCAGTTTGATAGTACTCTTTTGGGGGAATCTCAAAAGTGTTATTTTACATCGCATTGAAGCCTATGGTGACAAAGGTAATATCCTCAGATAAAAACTAGAAAGAAGCTTTCTGAGAAATGTTTTTGTGTTGCAGGAATTCATCTCACAGTGTTACAGTTTTCTTTTCATGGAGCACTATGCTAACACTGAATTCGGTGAACCTGCAAAGGAATATTTTGGAGCTCGTTGAAGTCTATGGTGAAAAAGGAAATATCCTCAGATAAAAACCAAAAAGAAGCTTTCTGAGAGACTGCTTAGGGATATGTGAATTGATCTCACAAAATTACATTGTTCTTTTCGTTGAATAGTTTGCTAACACTGTTTTCTTGGAATGTGCAATGAAATATCTCAGAGCAAATAGAACTTTAGGGTGACAAAGGAAATATCCTCAGGCAAAAACTAGAAAGAATCTTTCTGAGAATCTGCTTTGTGATTTGTGAATTCATCTCACAGACTTACACAATTCTCTTCATAGAGCAGTGTGGTAGCACTGTTTTTGGAAAATTTGAGAAGGGATGCTTTGGATCGCATTGAACCCTATGGTGACAAATTAAATATTCTCAGACAAAACTGAAAAGAAACTTTCTGAGAAACTGCTTTGTGATTTGTGAATTTATCTTACTGGGTTACATGATTCTTTTCATGGAGCAGTTTGGCAGCACTGTTTTTGGGGAATCTGAGAAGGGATATTTTGGATCACATTGAAGCCTATGGTGATAAAGAAAATATCCTCAGATAAAAACTAAAAAGCATCATTCTGAGTAAGTTCTTTGTGATGTGTGTATTCATCTCACAGTGTAACACCTTTCTTTTCATGGAGAAGTTTGATAACTCGATTTTTGTGGAATCTACAAAGTGATGGTTGGGTGTGAGTTGAGACATATGGTGAAAAAGAAAATATCCTCAGATAAAAACTAGAAAGTAGCTTTCTGAGAAACTGCTTTGTGATGTGTGTATTCATCTCACAGAATAACACCTTTGTTTTCATGGAGCAGTTTGCTACCACTGTTTTTGTGGAATCTGCAACAGGATATTTTGTAGGGCATTGAAGCCTATGGTGACAAAGGAAGTATCCTCAGATAAAAGTCAAAAAGAAGCTTTCTGAAAAAGTGCTTTCTGATTGGTGTATTCATCTCACAGATTAACAGTGTTCCTTTCATTGATCAGTTTACTAACACTGTTTTCTTGGAATCTGCAATGGGATATTTCAGAGTGCATTGAAGCTTATGGTGACAAAGAAAATATCCTCATATAAAAACTAGAAAGAAGCTTTCTGAGAAACTGCTTTGTGAATTCATCTCACAGAGTTACACAATTATTTTCATGCAGCAATTTGGTAGCACTGTTTTTGGGGAATCTGATAACGGATATTTTGGATCACATTGAAGCTTATGGTGACAAGCGAAATATCCTCAGATAAAAACTAGAAGGAAGGTTTCTGAAAAAGTTGTTTGTGATGTGTGAATTCATCTCACAGAGTTATACTGTTATTTTCATTGAGAAGTCTTCTAACACTTTTTTCGTGGAAACTGCAATGGAATATTCATGAGCACATTGATGAATATGGTGAAAAAGAAAATATCCTCAGATAAAAACCAGAAAGAAGCTTTCCAAGAAACAGCTTTGTGATGTGTGAATCCACCTCACAGAGTTACACCATTGTTCCATGGAGCAGTTTTGTAGCACTATTTTTGGAAAATCTGAGAAGGGATATTTAGGATCTCATTGAAGTCTATGGTGACAATAGGAATATCCGCAGATAAAAACTACATCGAAGCTTTCTGAGAAACTTCTTTGTGATGCGTGTTTTCCCCTCACATAGTAACACCTTACTTTTCATGGAGCAGGTTGGTAACACTGTTTTCGCGGAATCTGCAAAAGGATAATTGTGAGCAAGGTGAGGCCAAACGTGAAAAAGGAAATATCTGCAGATAAAAACTAGAAAGAATCTTTCTGAGAAACTTCTTTGCTATTTGTGAATTCATCTCACAGAGTTACACCTTTCTTTTAAGGGAACAGTTTGCTAACACTGTTTTTATGGAATCTGTAAAGAGATATTTGGGGGCACATGGGGGTCAATGGTATAAAAGGAAACATCCTCAGATATAAACCAGAAAGAAGCTTTCTGAAAAAGATCTTTGTGATGTGTGAATACATGTCACAGAGTTACAACTTTTTTTTCATGGAGCAGTTTGCCAATGCTGTTTTCATGGAATATGAAAAGGGATATTTGAGAGCACATTGAGGCATTTGGTGAAAAAGGATAAAACTAGATAAAAACTAGAAAGAATCTCTCTGAGAAATTACTTTGTGATGTGTGAATTAATCTCACAAAGTTACAATGTTCTTTTCATTGAGAAGTTTGCTAACACTGTTTTCTTGCTGTGTGCAATGGGATATTTCAGTGTGCAATGAAGCTTATGGTGACAAAGGAAATATCTTCATATAAACACTAGAAAAAAGCTTTCTGAGAAATCACTTTGTGATATGATAATTCACCTCACAGAGTTACACGATACTTTTCATGAATTGGTTTGGTAGCACTGCTTTCGGGAATCTGAGAAGAGATATTTTGGAAAGCACTGAAGCCTATGATGAAAAGGAAAAATCCTCAGATAAATACTAGAAAGAAGCTTTCTGACAAACTTCTTTGTGATGTGTGAATTCATCTCACAAAGTTACACAATTCTTTTCTTGCAGCAGTTTGCTAACACTGTTTTCCTGGAATCTGCAATAGGAAATTTGGGAACACATAGAAGAATATGGTGACAAAGGAAATATCCTCACATAAAAACCAAAAAGAAGCTTTCTCTGAAACTTCTTTGAGATTTGTGAATTCATCTCACAGAGTTACACTATTCTTTTCATTGAGAAGTTTCCTGATATTATTTTCATGGCATCTGCAAAGGGATATTCACGAGCTCATTGAGGCCTATGATGGAAAAGGAAATATCCTCAGACAAAAACTAGAAAGAAGCTTTCTGAGAAACTGCTTTCTGAGTTGTGAATTCATGTCAGAGATTTACGCTTTTCTTTTCATGGAACAGTTTAGTAGCCCAATTTTTGGGGAATCTGTAAAGGGATATTTTATATCACATTGAAGCCTATGGTGACAAATAATATATACTCAGATGAAAACTAGAAAGAAGCTCTCTGAGAAACTTCAATGTGACGTGTGAGTTCATCTCACAGAGTTACAGCTTTCTTTTCATGGAGCAGCTTGCTTACACTGTTTTCATGGAATGTTCGAAGGGATATTTGGGAGCACAATGAAACCTATAGTGAAAAAGGAATTATGATCAGATAATAACTACAAAGAAGTTTTCTGTGAAACAGCCTTATTATGTGTGAATTCATCTCACAGAGTTACACTGTTCTTTGCATTGAGCAGTTCGATAACACTATTTATGAGGAATCTGGAATAGGATATTTGGGGGCGCTTTGAAACATATGGAGACAAAGGAAATATCCTCAGGTTAGCCAAAACAAGCTTTCTGAGAATCTGCTTTGTGATGTGTGCATTCATCTCACAGAGTTACACTGTTGTTTTCATTGAGAAGTTTGCTAAAACTGTATTCTTGGAGTCCGCAATGGGATATTTTGGAGTGCATTTTTATCTTATGGTGACAAAGGAAATACCCTCATATAAAAACTAGAAAGAATCTTTCTGAGTAACCATTATGTGATTTGTGAATTCATCTCACAGAGTTACACGATATTTTTCATGGATCAATTTGGTAGCACTGTTTTTGGGAAATCTGAGATGGGATATTTTGGATCGCATTGAAAAATGTGGTGACAAGCAAAATATCCTCAAAGAAAAACCAAAAAGAACTTTCTGAGAAACAGCTTTGTGATGTGTGAATTCATCTCACAGAGTTACACTGTTCTTTTCATTGAACAGTTTGCTAACACTCTTTTCTTGGAATCTGCAATGGGATATTCAGGAATGCATTGCAGCTTATGATGACAAAGGAAATACACTCATATAAAAACTAGAAAGAAGTTCTCTGAGAAACCGCTTTGTGATGTGTTAATTCATCTCACAGAGTTACACGATACTTTACATGGAGCAGTTTGGTAGCACAGTATTTGAGGAATCACAGAATTGATATTTTTGATTGCATTGAAGCCAATGGTGACAAAGGATATATCCTCAGATAAAAACTAGAAAGCAGCTTTCTGAGAAAGTTTTCTGTGATGTGTGAATTCATCTCACAGAGTTATACCTTTCTTTTCATGGAGCAGTTTGCTAAAACTGTATTAGTGGAAACTGCAAAGGGATATTTGCGAGCGCCTTCAGACCTGTAGTGAAAAAGAAACTATCCTCAGATAAAAACAAGAAAGAAGCTTTCTGAGAAACTACTTTGTAATGTGTAAATTGATCTCACAGTGTTACACCATTCTTTTCATTGACCAATTGGATAACACTGTTTTCGAGGAATCTGCAATGGGATATTTAGGAGGGCATTGAAGCCTATGGTGACAAAGGATATATCCTCCGATAAAAACCAAAAAGAAGCCTTCTGAGAAACTATTTTGTGATGTTTGAATTCATCTCATAGAGTTATACTTTTTTTTTCATGGAGCAGTATGCTAACGCTGTTTTCATGGAATCTCCAAAGGGATATTTGGGAGTGCATTGAGGGCTATGGTGACAAAGGAAATATCCTCAGAAAAAAAACAAAATGAACTTTCTGAGATACTTCTTTGTGATGTGTGAATTCATCTCACAGAGGTACACTGTTCTTTTCATTGATCAGTTGTCTAACACTGTTTTCTTGGAATCTGCAATGTGATATTTTGGAATGCATTGACACTTAGGGTGACAAAGGAAATATCCTCAAACAAAAAATAGAAAGAATCTTTCTAAGAGACTGCTTTGGATTTGTGAATTCGTATCACAGAGTTACACCTTAATTTTCATGGAGCAGATTGGTAGCACTGTTTTGGGGGAATTTGAGAAGGGACATTTTGGATTGCATTGAATCCTATGGTGACAAAAGAATTATCCTCAGATAAAAACTAGAAAGAATCTTTCTGAGAAACTACTTTGTGATGTGTGTATTCATCTTACAGAGTCACACCTTTCTTTTCATGAAGTAGTTTAATAACACTTTTTTCGTGGAATCTCCAAAGGGATATTTGGGAGCAAGTTGAAGCCTATGGGGAAAAAGGAAATATACTCAGATAAAAACTATAATCTTTCTGATAAACTTCTTTGTGATGTGTGAATGCATCTCACAGAGTTACACCGTTGTTTGCATTGAGCAGTTCGATAACACTATTTTCCAGGAATCTGCAAGAAGATACTTGGGAATGCATTGAAACCTATGGTGACAAAGGAAACATCCTCAGATTAACCAACAAGCTTTCTGAAAAACTGCTTTGTGATGTGTGAATTAATCTTACAGACCTACATCATTCTTGTCTTTGAGCAGTTTGATAACGTTGTTTAGTGGAATCTGCAATAGGATATTTTGGAGTGCATTGAAGCCTCTGATAACAAATAAATATTCTCACATTAAAAACCAAAAAGAAGTCTTCTGTGAAGTTGCTTTGTGATATGTCAATTCATCTCACAAAGTTACACTGTTCTTTTCATTGAGAAATTTCCTAACACTTTTTTCATGGAATCTGCAATGGGATATTATGGAGACAATTGAAGCTTATGTGGACAAAGGAAATATCCTCAGACAAAAACTAGAAAGAAGCTTTCTGGGGGACTGCTTTATGATTTGTGGGTTCATCTCACAGAGTTACACGATGCTTTTCACAGAGTAGTTTGGTAGTACTGTTTTTGGGGAATCTGAGAAGGGATATTTTGGATCACATTGAAGCCTATGGTAACAAAGGAAATATCCTCAGATAAAAACTAGAAAGAAGCTTTCTGAGAAACTGCTTTGTGAAGTTTGAATTCATGTCACAGAGTTACACCATTCTTCTCATTGAGAAGTTTGCTCACACCTTCTTCATCTAATCTGCAATGGGACATTTGGGAGCAAATTGAGGAATATGGTGAAAAAGGAAATGTCCTCAGATAAAAACTAGAACAAAGCTTGTTGAGAAACAGCTTTGTGATGGGTGAATTCATTTCACAGAATTACACTGTTTCTTTCATTCAGCAGTTTGTTAACACTGTTTTCATGGAATCTGCAGGGGATGTCTGGGAGCAACTTCATGCTTAGAGTGAAAAAGGAAATATACCCAGATAAAACCTAGAAAGAAGTTTTCTGAGAAAGTTCTTTGCATTGTGTGAATTCATCTCACAGAGCTACACCTTTCTTTCATGGAGCAGTTTGCTAACACTGTTTTCGTGGAAACTACCGAGGGATATTTAGAAACACATTGAAGCCTATAGTGAAAAGGGTAATATCCTCAGATTAAAACTAGAAAGAAACTTTGTGAGAAACTGCTCTGTGATGTGTAAATTCATCTCTTAGAGTTACACTGTTCTCTTCATTGAGCAGTTTGATAACACTGTTTTGTGAAATCTGCAATAGGATATTTGGGAGCCTTTTGAAGACTATGGTGACAAAGGATATATCCTCAGATGAAAAGGAAAAATAAGCCTTCTGAGAAACTGCTTTGTGATGTGTGCATTCATCTCACAGAGTTACACTGTTCTTTTTTTTGGGCACTTTGCTAACACTGTTATCTTGGAATGTGCAATGGAATATTTTGGATTGCATTGAAAATTATGATGACAACGAAAATACTTTCTTTTTTAAATTATACTTTAAGTTCTAGGGTACATGTGCATAACGTGCAGGTATGTTACATATGTACACTTGTGCCATGTGGGTGTGCTGCACCCATCAACTCGTCAACACCCATCAACTCCTCATTTAAATCAGGTATATCTCCCAATGCAATCCCTCCCCACTACCCCCTCCCCATGATAGGCCCCGGTGTGTGATGTTCCCCTTCCCGAGTCCAAGTGATCTCGTTGTTCAGTTCCCAGCTATGAGTGAGAACATGCGGTGTTTGGTTTTCTGTTCTTGTGATAGTTTGCTGAGAATGATGGTTTCCAGCTGCATCCATGTCCCTACAAAGGACACAAACTCATCCTTTTTTATGGCTGCATAGTATTCCATGGTGTATATGTGCCTCATTTTCTTAATCCAATCTGTCACTGATGGACATTTGGGTTGATTCCAAGTCTTTGCTATTTTGAATAGTGCCAAAATAAACATACGTGTGCATGTGTCTTTATAACAGCATGATTTAGAATCCTTTGGGTATATACCCAGTAATGGGATGGCTGGGTCGTATGGTACTTCTAGTTGTAGATCCTTGAGGAATCGCCATACTGTTTTCCATAAAGGTTGAACTAGTTTACAATCTCACCAACAGTGTAAAAGTGTTCCTATTTCTCCACATCCTCTCCAGCACCTGTTGTTTCCTGACTTTTTAATGGTGGCCATTCTAACTGGTGTGAGATGGTATCTCATTGTGGTTTTGATTTGCATTTCTCTGATGGCCAGTGATGATGAGCATTTTTTCATGTGTCTGTTGGCTAATGCATGTCTTCTTTTCAGAAATGTCCATTCATATCCTTTGCCCACTTTTTGATGGGGTTGTTTGTTTTTTTCTTGTAAATTTGTTGGAGTTCTTTGTAGGTTCTGGATATTAGCCCTTTGTCAGATGAGTAGATTGCAAAAATTTTCTCCCATTCTGTAGGTTGCCTGTTCACTCTGATGGTAGTTTCTTTTGCTGTGCAGAAGTTATTTAGTTTAATTAGATCCCATTTGTCAATTTTGGCTTTTGTTGCCATTGCTTTTGGTGTTTTAGACATGAAGTCCTTGCCCATGCCTATGTCCTCAATGGTATTACCTAGGTTTTCTTCTAGGGTTTTTATGGTATGAAGTCTAACATTTAAGTCTCTAATCCATCTTGAATTAATTTGTGTGTAAGGAATAAGGAAAGGATCCAGTTTCAGCTTTCTACTTATGGCTAGCCAATTTTCCCAGCACCATTTATTAAATAGGGAATCCTTTCCCCATTTCTTGTTATTCTCAGGTTTATCGAAGATCAGACGGCTGTAGATGTGTGATATTATTTCTGAGGGCTCTGTTCTGTTCCATTGGTCTAGCTTTGTTCTTTTGACTTAGGATTGTCTTGGCATTGCGGGCTCTTTTTGGTTCCATATGAACTTTAAAGCAGGTTTCTCCAATGCTGTGAAGAAACTCATTGGTAGCTTGATGGGGATGGCATTGAATCTATAAATTACCTTGGGCAGTATGGACATTTTCACGATATTGATTCTTCCTATCCATGAGCATGGTATCTTCTTCCATTTGTTTGTGTTCTCTTTTATTTCACTGAGCAGTGGTTTGTAGCTCTCCTTGAAGAGGACCTTTACACCTCTTGTAAGTTGGATTCCTAGGTATTTTATTCTCTTTGAAGCAATTGTGAATGGAAATTCATTCATGATTTGGCTCTCTGTTTGTCTGTTACTGGTGTATAAGAATTATTGTGATTTTTGTACATCGATTTTGTATCCTGAGACTTTGCTGAAGTTGCTTATCAGCTTAAGGAGATTTTGGGCTGAGACAATGGGGTTTTCTAAATATACAATCATGTCATCTGCAAACAGGGACAATTTGACTTCTTCTTTTCCTAACTGAATACCCTTGATTTCTTTCTCTTGCCTGATTGCCCTAGCCAGAACTTCCAACACTATGTTGAATAGGAGTGGTGAGAGAGGGCATCCCTGTCTTGTGCCAGTTTTCAAAGGGAATGTTTCCAGTTTTTGCCCATTCAATATGATATTGGCTGTGGGTTTGTCATAAATAGCTCTTATTATTTTGTGATACGTTCCATTGATACCAAATTTATTGAGCGTTTTTAGCATGAAGGGCTGTTGAATTTTGTCAAAAGCCTTTTCTGCATCTATTGCAATAATCATGTTGTTTTTGTCTTTGGTTCTGTTTATGTGTTGGATTACGTTTATTGATTTGTGTATGTTGAACCAGCCTTGTATCCCAGGGATGAAGTCCGCTTGATCATGGTGGATAAGCTTTTTGATGTGCTGCTGGATTCGGTTTGCCAGTATTTTATTGAGGATTTTTGCATTGATGTTCATCAGGGATATTGGTCTAAAATTCTCTTTTTTTGTTGTATCTCTGCCAGGCTTTGGTATCAGGATGATGTTGGCCTCATAAAATGAGTTAGGGAGGATTCCCTCTTTTTCTATTGATTGGAATAGCTTCAGAAGGAATGGTACCAGGTCCTCCTTGTACCTCTGGTAGAATTCAGCTGTGAATCCATCAGGTCCTGGACTCTTTTTTGTTGGTAGGCTATTAATTATTGCCTCAATTTCAGAGCCTGCTATTGATCTATTCAGGAATTTCTCTTCTTCCTGGTTTAGTCTTAGGAGAGTGTAAGTATCCAGGAAATTATCCATTTCTTCTAGATTTTCTAATTTATTTGCGTAGAGGTGTTTATAATATTCTCTGATGCTAGCTTGTATTTCTGTGGGGTCGGTGGTGATATCCCCTTTATCATTTTTAATTGCGTCTATTTGATTCCTCTCTGTTTTCTTCGTTATTAGTCTTGCTAGTGGTCAATCAATTTTGTTGATCTTTTCAAAAAAGCAACTCCTGGATTCATTGATTTTTGGTAGGGTCTTTTGTGTCTCTATCTCCTTCAGTTCTGCTCTGATCTTAGTTATTTCTTGCCTTCTGCTAGCTTTTGAATGTGTTTACTCTTGTTTCTCTAGTTCTTTTAATTGTGATCTTAGAGTGTCAATTTTAGATCTTTCCCACTTTCTCTTGTGGGCATTTAGTGCTATAAATTTCCTTCTACACCCTGCTTTGAATGTGTCCCAGAGATTCTAGTATGTTGTATCTTTGTTGTCATTGGTTTCAAAGAACATCTTTATTTGCCTTCATTTCATTATGTACCCAGTAGTCATTCAGGAGCAGGTTGTTCAGTTTCCATGTAGTTGAGCGGTTTTGATTGAGTTTCTTAGTCCTGTGTTCTAGTTTGATTGCACTGTGGTCGGAGAGACAGTTTGTTATAATTTCTGTTCTTGTACATTTGCTGAGGAGTGCTTTACTTCCAATTATGTGGTCAATTTTGGAATAAGCGTGATGTGATGCTGGGAAAAATGTATGTTCTGTTGATTTGGCATGGACAGTTCTGTAGATGTCTATTAGGTCTGCTTGCTGCAGAGTTGTGTTCAATTCCTGGATATCCTTGTTAACTTTCTGTCTCGTTGATCTGTCTAATGTTGACAGTGGGGTGTTGAAGTCTCCCATTATTATTGTATGGGAGTCTAAGTCTCTTTGTAAGTCTCTAAGGACTTACTTTATGAATCTGGGTGCTCCTGTGTTGGGTGCATATATATTTAGGATAGTTAGCTCTTCCTGTTGAATTGATCCCTTTACCATTATGTAATGGCCTTCTTTGTCTCTTTTGATCTTTGATGGTTGAAAGTCTGTTTTATCAGAGACTAGTATTGCAACCTCTGCTTTTTTTTGTTCTCCATTTGCTTGGTAGATCTTCCTCCATCCCTTTATTTTGAGCCTATGTATGTCTCTGCATGTGAGATGGGTCTCCTGAATACAGCAAACTGATAGGTGTTGACTCTTTATCCAATTGCCCAGTCTGTGTCTTATAATTGTACCATTTAGTCCATTTACATTTTAGGTTAATATTGTTATGTGTGAGCTTGATCCTGCCGTTATGATACTAACTGGTTATTTTGCTCGATAGTTGATGCAGTTTCTTCCTAACCTCGATGGTCTTTACATTTTGGCATGTTTTTGCAATGGCTGGTACCAGTTGTTCCATTCCATGTTTAGTGCTTCCTTCAGGGTCTCTTGTAAGGCAGGCCTAGTGGTGACAAAATCTCTAAGCATTTGCTTATCTGTAAAGGATTTTATTTCTCCTTCACCTATGAATATTAGTTTGCTTGGATATGAAATTCTGGGTTTAAAACTCTTTTCTTTAAGAATGTTGAATATTGGCCCCCACTCTCTTCTGGCTTGTAGAGTTTCTGCCGAGAGATCTGCTGTTAGTCTGATGGGCTTCCGTTTGTGGGTAACCCGACTTTTCTCTCTGGCTGCCCTTAAGATTTTTTCCTTCATTTCAACTTTGGTGAATCTGGCAATTATGTGTCTTGGAGTTGCTCTTCTCGAGGAGTATCTTTGTGGCATTCTGTGTATTTACTGAATTTGAATGTTGGCCTGCCCTACTAGGTTGGGGAAGTTTTCCTGGATAATATCTTGAAGAGTGTTTTCCAACTTGGTTCCATTTTGCCCCTCACTTTCCGGAACCCCAATCAGACGTAGATTTGGTCTTTTTACATAATCCCATACTTCTTGCAGGCTTTGTTCATTTCTTTTTCTTCTTTTTTTTTTTTTGGTTTCTCTTCTCGCTTCATTTCATTCATTTGATCCTCAATCGCTGATACTCTTTCTGCAGTTGATCGAGTCAGTTACTGAAGCTTGTGCATTTGTCATGTATTTCTCGTGTCATGGTTTTCATCTCTGTCTGTTCGTTTGTGGCCTTCTGTGCATTAATTATTCCAGTTGTCAATTCTTCCACTCCTTTTTCAAGATTTTTAGTTTCTTTGTGCTGGGTATGTAATTCCTCCTTTAGCTCTGGGAAGTTTGATGGACTGAAAGGCTTCAGTCTTCTCTCATCTCATCACAGTCATTCTCCGTCCAGCTTTGATCCATTGCTGGTGATGAGCTGCGTTCCTTTGCAGAGGGAGATGCACTCTTATTTTTTGAATTTCCAGCTTTTGCCCTGCTTTTCCCCATCTTTGTGGTTCTATCTGCCTCTGGTCTTTGGTGATGGTGATGTACTGATGCGGTTTTGGTGTAGGTGTCCTTCCTGTTTGATAGTTTTCCTTCTAACAGTCAGGACCCTCAGCTGTAGGTCTGTTGGAGATTGCTTGAAGTCCACTCCAGACCCTGTTTGCCTGGATATCAGCAGCAGACGCTGCAGAAGATAGAATATTGCTGAACAGCGAGTGTACCTGTCTGATTCTTGCTTTGGAAGCTTCCTCTCTGGGGTGTACCCCACCATGTGATGTGTGGGTTGTTGGTCTGCCCCTAGTGGGGGATGCCTCCCAGTTAGGCTACTCAGGGGTCAGGGACCCACTTGAGCAGGCAGTCTGTCCGTTCTCAGATCTCAACCTCCGTGTTAGAGGATCCACTGCTCTCTTCAAAGCTGTCAGATAGACTCATTTGCATCTGCAGAGGTTTCTGCTGCCTTTTTGTTGTTGTTGTTGTTTAGCTGTGCCCTGTCCCCAGCAGTGGAGTCTACAGAGACAGGCAGGCCTCCTTGAGCTACTGTGAGCTCCACCCAGTTCGAGCTTCCCAGCAGCTTAGTTTACCTACTTAAGCCTCAGCAATGGTGGGCGCCCCTCCCCCAGTCTCACTGCTGCCTTGCCTTTAGATCACAGACTGCTGTGCTAGCAATGAGGGAGGCTCGGTGGGCATGGGACCCTCTCGGCCAGTTGTGGGATATAATTTCCTGGTGTGCCTGTTTGCTAAGACCCTTGGTAAAGCTCAGTATTGGGGTGGGAGTTACTCGATTTTCCCGGTGTTGTGTGTCTCAGTTCCCCTGGCTATTAAAAGCGATTCCCTTCCCCCTTGCTCTTCCCAGGTGAGGTGATGCCTTGCTCTGCTTCAGCTCTCACTGTTTGGGCTGCAGCAGCTGACTAGCACCAATTATCCGGCACTCTCTAGTGAGATGAACCCACTACCTTGTTTGAAAATGCAGAAATCACCTGTCTTCTGTGTCACTCGCGCTGGGAGTTGGAGACTGGAGCTGTAGCTATTCGGCCATCTTGCTCCGCCCACTGGATATACTTTCATATAAAAACTAGAAAGAAGTTTTCTGAGAAACCACTTTGTGATGTGTTAATTCATCCCACATAGTTACAAGATACTTTTCATGGGGCAGTTTGGTAGCACTGTTTTTGGGGAATCTCAGAAGGGATATTTTAGATCACATTACATCCTATGGTGACAAGAAATACCTCCTTGGATAAAAATTAGAATGCAGCTTTCTGAGAGTTATTTGTGATGTCTGGCTTCATCTCACAGGCTTACACCTTTCTTTTCATGGAGCAGTTTGCTAACACTGATTTCTTGGAAACTGCAAGGTGATATTTGCAAGTGCCTTCAGGCCTATAGAGAAAAGGGAAATATCCTCAGATAAATACTGGAAAGATGATTTCTGAGAAACAGCATTGTGATATGTGAATTCATATTACAGATTTACATGGTTCCTTTCATTGAATAGCTTGGTAACACTGTTTTCTTGGAATCAGCAATGGGATATTTCAGAGTGTATTGGAACTTATGGTGACGAAGGAAATATCCTCCGACAAAAAGAAGAAAGAAGCTTTCTGAGAAACTGCTTTGTGATTTTTGAATTCATCTCAGAGAGTTATACCTTTCTTTTCATGAAGTAGTTCAATAGCACTGTTTTTGGGGAATCTGTAAAGGGATACTTTACATTGCATTGAAGCCTATGGTGACAAAGTATATATAATCAGATAAAAACTAGAAAGAAACTTTCTGAGACACTTCTTTGTGATGTGTGAATTCATCTCACAGCGTTACAACTTTGTTTTTATGGAGCACGTTTGCTAACACTGTTTTCATGAAATATGCAAAGGGATATTTGGGAGTCCATTGAGACCTATAGTGAAAAAGGATATATACTCAGATAAAAACTAGAAAGAAGCTCTCTGAGAAACTGCCTTGTGATGTGTGAATTCATCCCACAGAGTCACAACTTTTCTTCCTTTGAGCAGTTTGATAACACTGTTTTTGTGGAATCTGCAATAGGATATTTGGGAGCGCTTTGGTGCCTATGGTGATAAAGGAAATATCCTCTGATAAAACCAAAAAGAAGTTTACTGATAAACTGCTTTGTTATGTGTGAATTCATCTCACAGGGTTACACTGTACTTTTCATTGAGCAGTTTGCTAATACTGTTTACTTGGAATCAGCAATGGGATATTTTGGAGCACACTGAAGCTTATGATGACAAAGGAAACATCCTCAGACAAAAACTAGAAAGAAGCTTTCTGAGAAACTATCTTGTGATTTCTGAATCCATCTCTCAGAGCTATACAATTCTTTTCATTGAGCAGTTTGGTAGTACTGTTTTTGGGGAATCTGGGAAGGGATATTTTGGATCACATTGTAGCCCATGGTGACAAATGATATATCCTCAGATAAAAACCAAAAAGAATCCTTCTGAGAAACTGCTTTGTGTTGTGTGAATTCATCTCATAGTGTTACACCATTCTTTTCATGGAGCAGCTTGCTAACACTGTTTTCGAGGAAACTCCAAAGGGATATTTGGAAGTGCATTGAGGTCAATGGTGAAAAGGGTAATATCCTCAGATAAAAACTAGAAAGAAGCTTTTTGAGAAACCAATTTGTGATGTGTTAATTCATATCACGGTGCTACATGATTCTTTTCATGGATCAGTTTTGAGGTACTGTTTTTGGGGATTCTGAGAAAGGATATTCTGGATTGAATTGAAGCCTATGATGACAAAGGAACTATCCTCAGATAAACACCAAAAAGAACTTTCTGAGTAACTACTTTGTGACGTGTGAATTCATTTCACAGAGTAACAGTGTTCTTTTCATTAAGCAGTTTGCTAATACTGTTTTTTTGTAATGTGCAATGGGCTATTTTGGAGTGCATTGAAGGTCATGGTGGCAAAGGAAATATCCTCAAACAAAAACTAGAAAAAATCTTTTTGAGAAACGCTTTGTGATGTGTGAATTCATCTCATGGTGTTACACCTTTCTTTTCATGGAGCAGTTTGGTAGCAATGTATTTGGGTCATCTGAGAAGGGATATTTTTGATCACATTGAAGCCTATGGTGACAAAGGAAATATCTTCAGGTAAAAACTAGAAAGAAGTTTTCTGAGAAACTTCTTTGTGATGTGTGTATTCATCTCACAGAGTAACACCTTTCTTTTCGTGGAGCAGTTTGCTAACACTGTTTTCGTGGAATCTACAAAAGGATATTTGGAAATGAGTTGAGGTCTATGGTGGAAAAGGAAATCCTGAGATAAAAACTAGAAAAAATCTTCCCAAGAATCTGCTTTTTGATGTGTGGATGCATCTCACAGATTTACACCTTTCTTTTCATGGAGCAGTTTGCTAACACTATGTTCGTGGAATCTTCAATGGGATATTCACGAGCACTTTGAGGCCTATGGTGAAAAAGGAAATATCCGCAGAGAAAAACTAGATAGAATCTTTCTTAGAAACTACTTTGTGATTTCTGAATTCATTTCACCGAGTTACATGATTCTTTTCATGGAGCAGTTTGGTAGCATTGTTTTTGGGGAATCTGTGAAGGGATATTTTGTATCGCATTAAATCCTACAGTGACAAAGGAAATACCTGAAAATAACAACTAGAAAGAAGCTTTCTGAGAAACTGTTTTGTGATGTGTGTATTCATCTCACCGAGTAGCACGATTCTTTTCTTGGAGCAGTTTGCTGAAACTCTTTTCATGGAATCTGCAATAGGATATTTTGGAGTGCATTGAAGAATATGGCGACAAAGGAAATACCCTTAGACAAAAACCAAAAAGAAGCTTTCTGAGAAACTGCTTTGTGATGTGTAAATTCATCTCACAGAGTTACACTTTTCATTCCAAGAGTAGTTTCCTAACACTGTTTTTGTGACATCTGCAAAGGGATATGTGTGAGCACATTGAGGCTTATGTTGAAAAGGAAATATCCTCAGATATAAACCAGAAAGAAGCTTTCTGAGAAACTGCTTTGTGATGTATGAATTCATCTCACAGAACTACACTGTTCTTTTCATTGAGGAGTTTGCTAACGCTGTTTTCCTGGAATCTGCAATGGGATATTTTGGAGCACATTGGAGCTTATGGTGACAAAGGAAATATCCTCATACAAAAACTAGAAGAATTCTTTCTGAGAATCTGCTTTGTGATGGGTTAATTCACCTCACAGAGTTACAGGATTCTTTTTATGGATCAATTTGGTAGCACTGTTTTTGCAGAATCAGAGAAGGGATATTTTCAATCGCTTTGTAGCCTATGGTGACAAGGAAATATCCTCAGATCAATACTGGAAACAAGTCTAATGAGAAACTTCTTCATGGTGTGTGAATTCATCTCACAGTGTTGCACATTTCTTTTAATGGAGCCGTTTGCTAACACTGCTTTCATGGAATCTGGAAAAGGATATTTGGGACTGCATTGGCTCCTGTGGTGAAAAATGAACTATCCTGACATAAAAACTGGAAAGAAGCTTTCTCAGGAACTGCTTTGTGATGTGTAAATTCATCTCAGAGAGTTACAATATTGTTTTCATTGAGCAGTTTGCTAACACTCGTTTCTTGGAATCTGCAATCGAACATTTTGGAGCACATATGGTGACAAAGGGAATATCCTCAGATAAAACGTAGAAATAAGTTTTCTGAGAAAGACCTTTGTGATGTGTGAATTCATCTCACAAAATTACACTGTCCTTCTCATGGAACAGTTTGCCAACACTGTTGTCATGGAATCTGTAAAAGGACATTTGGAAACTTTTGAGGCCTATGGTGAAAAAGGCAATACCTCAGATAAAAACTAGAAAGATGCTTTCTGAGAAACTGCTTTGTGATGTGTGAATTCATCTCACATAGTTACACTGTACATTTCATTGAACAGTTTGCTAACACTGTTTTTGTGGAATCTGCAATAGGATATTTGGGAGGGCATTGAAGACTATGGTGACACAGGAAATATCCTCAGATAAAAGCTGGAAAGAATCTTTCTTAGAAACTACTTAGTGATTGGTGAGTTCATCTCATAGAATTACACAATGGTGTTCATGGATCAATTTGGTAGCCCTATTTTTGAGGAATCTGAGAAGGGACATTTTGGATTGCATGGAAACCTATGGTAACAAAGAAAATATCCTCAGATAAAAACTAGAAAGAAGCTTTATGAGAAAATTATTTGTGATGTGTGAATTCATCTCACATGTGTGCAACGTTCTATTCACTGAGCAGTTTGATAACACTGTCTTCATGTAAACTGCAACCAGATATTTGAGAACTCATTGAAACCTATGTTGACAAAAGAAATATCCTCAGACAAAAACCAAAAGGAAGTTTTCTCAGGGACTCTTTTGTGATGTGTGAACTGATCTCACACAGCTAGTCTGTTCTTTTCATTGAGCAGTTTGCTAATACTGTTTTCTTGGTATCTGCAAAGGGACAATTCTGATTGCATTGAAGCTTATGGTGACAAAGGAAATAACCTCAGACAAAAACTAGAAAGAAACTTCCTGGGAGTCTACTAGGTGATTTTTGAATTCATCTCACAGAGTTACACCTTTCTTTTCACAGATCAGTTTGGTAGCATTGTTTTCCGGGAATCTGAGAAGGGATTCTTTGGATGTCTTTGAAGCATATGGTGGCAAAGGATATATCCTCAGAAAAAACTAGAGAGAAGCTTTTTGAGAAACTTCTTTGTGATATGTGAATTCACTTCACAGAGTTACACCTTTGTTTCCAAGTTGCAGTTTGCTAACACTGTTTTCGTGGAATCTGAAAAGGGATATTTTGGAGCACATTGCAGCCTATGATTAAAAAGGAAATATCCTCAGATAAAAACTAGAAAGAAGCTTTCTGAGAAACGGCTTTCTGATGTGATAATTCATCTCAAAGAGTTAAAAAGTACTTCTGATTGCGCAGTTTGGGAACACAGTTTTCGTGGAATCTGCAAAGGGATATTTCAGAGCATATTGAAGCTTTCAGTAACAAAGGAAATATCCTCATGTACAAATTAGAGGAAGCTTTCTGAGGAAATGCTTTCTGATGTGTTAATTCATCTGACAGAGTAACACGATTCCTTTCATGGAGCAGTTTGGTGGCACTGTTTTTGTTGAATCTGAGAACGGATATTTTGGATCGCATTGAAGCCCATGTGACAAAGTAAATATCCTCAGATAAAAACTAGAAAGAAGCTTTCTGAGAAAGTTCTTTGTGATGTGTGAATTCACCTCACAGAGTTACAGCTTTCTTCTCATGGAGCCAATTGCTAACACTCTTTTTTTTTAATTTATTTATTATTATAATACTTTAAGTTGTAGGGTACATGTGCATAACGTGCAGGTTTGTTACATATGTATACTTCTGCCATGTTGCTGTGCTGCACCCATCAACTCGTCATTTACATCAGGTATAACTCCCAATGCAATCCCTACCCCCTCCCCTCTCCCCATGATAGGCCCCGGTGTGTCATGCTCCCCTTCCTGAGTCCGAGTGATCTCACTGTTCAGTTCCCACCTATGAGTAAGAACATGCGGTGTTTGGTTTTCTGTTCTTGTGATAGTTCGCTAAGAATGATGGATTCCAGCTGCATCCAAGTCCCTACAAAGGACTCAAACTCACCCTTTTTTATGGCTGCATAGTATTCCATGGTGTATATGTGCCTCATTTTCTTAATCCAATCTGTCACTGATGGACATTTGGATTGATTCCAAGTCTTTGCTATTCTGAATAGTGCTGCAATAAACATACGTGTGCATGTGTCTTTATAGCAGCATAATTTATAATCCTTTGGGTATATACCCAGTAATGGGATGGCTGGGTCATATGGTACATCTAGTTCTAGATCCTTGAGGAATCGCCATACTGTTTTCCATAATGGTTGAACTAGTTTACAATCCCACCAACAGTGTAAAAGTGTTCCTATTTCTCCACATCCTCTCCAGCACCTGTTGTTTCCTGACTTTTTAATGATCGCCATTCTAACTGGTGTGAGATGGTATCTCATTGTGGTTTTGATTTGCATTTCTCTGATCGCCAGTGATGATGAGCATTTTTTCATGTGTCTGTTGGCTGTATGAATGTCTTCTTTTGAGAAATGTCTGTTCATATCCTTTGCCCACTTTTTGATGGGGTTGTTTGTTTTTTTCTTGTAAATTTGTTTGAGTTCTTTGTAGGTTCTGGATATTAGCCCTTTGTCAGATGAGTAGATTGCAAAAATTTTCTCCCATTCTGTAGGTTGCCTGTTCACTCTGATGGTAGTTTCTTTTGCTGTGCAGAAGCTCTTTAGTTTAATGAGATCCCATTTGTCAATTTTGGCTTTTGCTGCCGTTGCTTTTGGTGTTTTAGACATGAAGTCTTTACCCATGCCTATGTCCTGAATGGTACTACCTAGGTTTTCCTCTAGGATTTTTATGGTATTAGGTCTAACATTTAAGTCTCTAATCCATCTTTTTTTTTAAATTTATTTATTATTATTATACTTTAAGTTGTAGGGTACATGTGCATAACGTGCAGGTTTGTTACATATGTATACTTTTGCCATGTTGCTGTGCTGCACCCATCAACTCGTCATTTACATCAGGTATAACTCCCAGTGCAATCCCTCCCCCCTCCCCACTCCCCATGATAGTCCCCGGTGTGTGATGTTCCCCTTCCTGAGTTCGAGTGATCTCATTTTTCAGTTCCCACCTATGAGTGAGAACATGCGGTGTTTGGTTTTCTGTTCTTGTGATAGTTTGCTAAGAATGATGGATTCCAGCTGCATCCAAGTCCATACAAAGGACTCAAACTCATCCTTTTTTATGGCTGCATAGTATTCCATGGTGTATATGTGCCTCATTTTCTTAATCCAATCTGTCACTGATGGACATTTGGATTGATTCCAAGTCTTTGCTATTCTGAATAGTGCTGCAATAAACATACGTGTGCATATGTCTTTATAGCAGCATACTTTATAATCCTTTGGGTATATATCCAGTAATGGGATGGCTGGGTCATATGGTACATCTAGTTCTAGATCCTTGAGGAATCGCCATACTGTTTTCCATAATGGTTGAACTAGTTTACAATCTCACCAACAGTGTAAAAGGGTTCCTATTTCTCCACATCCTCTCCAGCACCTGTTGTTTCCTGACTTTTTAATGATTGCCATTCTAACTGGTGTGAGATGGTATCTCATTGTGGTTTTGATTTGCATTTCTCTGATGGCCAGTGATGATGAGCATTTTTTCATGTGTCTGTTGGCTGTATGAATGTCTTCTTTTGAGAAATGTCTGTTCATATCCTTTGCCCACTTTTTGATGGGGTTGTTTGTTTTTTTCTTGTAAATTTGTTGGAGTTCTTTGTAGGTTCTGGATATTAGCCCTTTGTCAGATGAGTAGATTGCAAAAATTTTCTCCCATTCTGTAGGTTGCCTGTTCACTCTGATGGTAGTTTCTTTTGCTGTGCAGAAGTTATTTAGTTTAATTAGATCCCATTTGTCAATTTTGGCTTTTGCTGCCGTTGCTTTTGGTGTTTTAGACATGAAATCTTTGCCCATGCCTATGTCCTGAATGGTACTACCTAGGTTTTCTTCTAGGATTTTTATAGTATTAGGTCTAACATTTAAGTCTCTAATCCATCTTGAATTAATTTTCGTATAAGGAGTAAGGAAAGGATCCAGTTTCAGCTTTCTACTTATGGCTAGCCAATTTTCCCAGCACCATTTATTAAATAGGGAATCCTTTCCCCATTTCTTGTTTCTCTCAGGTTTGTCAAAGATCAAATGGCTGTAGATGTCTGGTATTATTTCTGAGGACTCTGTTCTGTTCCATTGGTCTATATCTCTGTTTTGGTACCAGTACCAATCTGTTTTGGTTACTGTAGCCTTGTAGTATAGTTTGAAGTCAGGTAGCGTGATGCCTCCAGCTTTGTTCTTTTGACTTAGGATTGTCTTGGAGATGCGGGCTCTTTTTTGGTTCCATATGTACTTTAAAGTAGATTTTTCCAATTCTGTGAAGAAACTCATTGGTAGCTTGATGGGGATGGCATTGAATCTATAAATTACCTTGGACAGTATGGCCATTTTCACTATATTGATTCTTCCTATCCATGAGCATGGTATGTTCTTCCATTTGTTTGTGTCCTCTTTGATTTCACTGAGCAGTGGTTTGTAGTTCTCCTTGAAGATGTCCTTTACATCCCTTGTAAGTTGGATTCCTAGGTATTTGATTCTCTTTGAAGCAATTGTGAATGGAAGTTCATTCATGATTTGGCTCTCTGTTTGTCTGTTACTGGTGTATAAGAATGCTTGTGATGTTTGCACATTAATTTTGTATCCTGAGACTTTGCTGAAGTTGCTTATCAGCTTAAGGAGATTTTGGGCTGAGAGAATGGGGTTTTCTAAATATACAATATTGTCGTCTGCAAACAGGGACAATTTGACTTCTTCTTTTCCTAACTGAATACCCTTGATTTCTTTCTCTTGCCTGATTGCCCTAGCCAGAACTTCCAACACTATGTTGAATAGGAGTGGTGAGAGAGGGCATCCCTGTCTTGTGCCAGTTTTCAAAGGGAATTTTTCCAGTTTTTGCCCATTCAGTATGATATTGGCTGTGGGTTTGTCATAAGTAGCTCTTATTATTTTGAGGTACGTTCCATCAATACCGAATTTATTGAGCGTTTTTAGCATGAAGGGCTGTTGAATTTTGTCAAAAGCCTTTTGTGCATCTATTGAGATAATCATGTGGTTCTTGTCTTTGGTTCTGTTTATATGCTGGATTATGTTTATTGATTTGCGAATGTTGAACCAGCCTTGCATCCCAGGGATGAAGCCCACTTGATCATGGTGGATAAGCTTTTTGATGTGTTGCTGAATCCGGTTTGCCAGTATTTTATTGAGGATTTTGCATCGATGTTCATCAGGGATATTGTTCTAAAATTCTCTTTTTTTGTTGTGTCTCTGCCAGGCTTTGGTATCAGGATGATATTGGCCTCATAAAATGAGTTAGGGAGGATTCCCTCTTTTTCTATTGATTGGAATAGTTTCAGAAGGAATGGTACCAGGTCCTCCTTGTACCTCTGGTAGAATTCAGCTGTGAATCCATCTGGTCCTGGACTCTTTTTTGGTTGGTAGGCTATTAATTGTTGCCTCAATTTCAGAGCCTGCTATTGGTCTATTCAGGGATTCAACTTCTTCCTGGTTTAGTCTTGGAAGAGTGTAAGTGTCCAGGAAATTATCCATTTCTTCTAGATTTTTTAGTTTATTTGCGTAGAGGTGTTTATATTATTCTCTGATGGTAGTTTGTATTTCTGTGGGGTCGGTGGTGATATCCCCTTGATCATTTTTAATTGCGTCGATTTGATTCTTCTCTCTTTTCTTCTTTATTAGTCTGGCTAGTGGTCTGTCAATTTTGTTGATCTTTTCAAAAAACCAACTCCTGGATTCATTGATTTTTTGGAGGGTTTTTTGTGTCTCTATCTCCTTCAGTTCTGCTCTGATCTTAGTTATTTCTTGCCTTCTGCTAGCTTTCGAATGTGTTTGCTCTTGCTTCTCTAGTTCTTTTAATTGCGATGTTAAAGTGTCAATTTTAGATCTTTCCTGCTTTCACTTGTGGGCATTTAGTGCTATAAATTTCCCTCTACACACTGCTTTAAATGTGTCCCAGAGATTCTGGTATGTTGTATCTTTGTTCTCATTGGTTTCAAAGAACATCTTTATTTCTGCCTTCATTTTGTTATGTACCCAGTAGTCATTCAGGAGCAGGTTGTTCAGTTTCCATGTAGCTGAGCGGTTTTGAGTGAGTTTCTTAGTTCTGAGTTCTAGTTTGATTGCACTGTGGTCTGAGAGACAGTTTGTTATAATTTCTGTTCTTGTACATTTGCTGAGGAGTGCTTTACTTCCAATTACGTGGTCAATTTGGAGTAAGTATGATGTGGTGCTGAGAAGAATGTATATTCTGTTGATTTGGGGTGGAGAGTTCTATAGATGTCTATTAGGTCTGCTTGCTGCAGAGATGAGTTCAATTCCTGGATATCCTTGTTAACTTTCTGTCTCGTTGATCTGTCTAATGTTGACAGTGGAGTGTTGAAGTCTCCCATTATTATTGTATGGGAGTCTAAGTCTCTTTGTAAGTCTCTAAGGACTTGCTTTATGAATCTGGGTGCTCCTGTATTGGGTTCGTATATATTTAGGATAGTTAGCTCTTCCTGTTGAATTGATCCCTTTACCATTATGTAATGGCCTTCTTTGTCTCTTTTGATCTTTGATGGTTTAAAGTCTGTTTTATCAGAGACTAGTATTGCAACCCCTGCTTTTTTTGTTCTCCATTTGCTTGGTAAATCTTCCTCCATCCCTTTATTTTGAGCCTATGTATGTCTCTGCATGTGAGATGGGTCTCCTGAATACAGCAGACTGATGGGTCTTGACTCTTTATCCAGTTTGCCAGTCTGTGTCTTTTAATTGGAGCATTTAGTCCATTTACATTTAAGGTTAATATTGTTATGTGTGAACTTGATCCTGCCATTATGATATTAACTGGTTATTTTGCTCATTAGTTGATGCAGTTTCTTCCTAACCTCAATGGTCTTTACATTTTGGCATGTTTTTGCAATGGCTGGTACCGGTTGTTCCTTTCCATGTTTAGTGCTTCCTTCAGGGTCTCTTGTAAGGCAGGCCTAGTGGTGACAAAATCTCTAAGCATTTGCTTATCTGTAAAGGATTTTATTTCTCCTTCACTTATGAAACTTAGTTTGGCTGGATATGAAATTCTGGGTTTAAAATTCTTTTCTTTAAGAATGTTGAATATTGGCCCCCACTCTCTTCTGGCTTGTAGAGTTTCTGCTGAGAGATCTGCTGTTAGTCTGATGGGCTTCCCTTTGTGGGTAACCCGACCTTTCTCTCTGGCTGCCCTTAAGATTTTTTCCTTCATTTCAACTTTGGTGAATCTGGCAATTATGTGTCTTGAAGTTGCTCTTCTCGAGGAGTATCTTTGTGGCATTCTCTGTATTTCCTGGATTTGAATGTTGGCCTGCCCTACTAGGTTGGGGAAGTTCTCCTGGATGATATCCTGAATAGTGTTTTCCAACTTGGTTCCATTTTCCCCCTCACTTTCAGGCACCCCAATCAGACGTAGATTTGGTCTTTTTACATAATCCCATACTTCTTGCAGGCTTTGTTCATTTCTTTTTCTTCTTTTTTCTTTTGGTTTCTCTTCTCGCTTCATTTCATTCATTTGATCCTCAATCGCTGATACTCTTTCTTCCAGTTGATCGAGTCGGTTACTGAAGCTTGTGCATTTGTCACGTATTTCTCGTGTCATGGTTTTCATCTCTTTCATTTCGTTTAGGACCTTCTCTGCATTAATTACTCTAGCCATCAATTCTTCCACTTTTTTTTCAAGATTTTTAATTTCTTTGCGCTGGGTACGTAATTCCTCCTTTAGCTCTGAGAAATTTGATGGACTGAAGCCTTCTTCTCTCATCTCGTCAAAGTCATTCTCCGTCCAGCTTTGATCCGTTGCTGGCGATGAGCTGCGCTCCTTTGCCGGGGGAGATGCACTCTTATTTTTTGAATTTCCAGCTTTTCTGCCCTGCTTTTTCCCCATCTTTGTGGTTTTATCTGCCTCTGGTCTTTGATGATGGTGATGTACTGATGGGGTTTTGGTGTAGGTGTCCTTCCTGTTTGATAGTTTTCCTTCTAACAGTCAGGACCCTCAGCTGTAGGTCTGTTGGAGATTGCTTGAGGTCCACTCCAGACCCTGTTTGCCTGGGTATCAGCAGCAGAGGCTGCAGAAGATAGAATATTTCTGAACAGCGAGTGTACCTGTCTGATTCTTGCTTTGGAAGCTTCCTCTCAGGGGTGTACTCCTCCCTGTGAGGTGTGGGGTATCAGACTGCCCCTAGTGGGGGATGTCTCCCAGTTAGGCTACTCAGGGGTCAGGGACCCGCTGGAGCAGGGAGTCTGTCCCTTCTCAGATCTCAACCTCCGTGTTGGGAGATCCACTGCTCTCTTCAAAGCTGTCAGACAGAGTCGTTTGCGTCTGTGCAGAGGTGTCTGTGTGTCTTAGTTTACTGTGCCCTGTCCCCAGAGGTGGAGTCTACAGAGACAGGCAGGTTTCCTTGAGCTGCTGTGAGCTCCACCCAGATCGAGCTTCCCAGCAGCTTTGTTTACCTACTTAAGCCTCAGCAATGGCGGGCGCCCCTCCCCCAGCCTCGCTGCTGCCTTGCCGGTAGATCACAGACTGCTGCGCTAGCAACGAGGGAGGCTCCCTGGGTGTGGGACCCTCCCGGCCAGGTGTGGGATATGATCTCCTGGTGTGCCTGTTTCTTAAAGCGCAGTATTGGGGTGGGAGTTAGCCGATTTTCCAGGTGTTGTGTGTCTCAGTTCCCCTGGCTAGGAAAAGGGACTCCCTTCCCCCTTGCGCTTCCCAGGTGAGGCAATGCCTCGCCCTGCTTCAGCTCTCGCTGGTCGGGCTGCAGCAGCTGACCAGCTCCGATCGTCAGGCACTCCCCAATGAGATGAACCCAGTACCTCAGTTGAAAATGCAGAAATCACCGGTCTTCTGTGTCGCTCGCGCTGGGAGTTGGAGAGTGTAGCTGCTCCTATTCGGTCATCTTGCTCCGCCCCTCTACACCTTTCTTTTCTTAGGGCAGTTTGCTAACATGGTTTTTGCGGAATCTGCGAAGGGATATTTGGGAGTGTACTGAGGCCTATACTGAAAAAGGAAATATCCTCAGAAAAAAACTAGAAAGAAACATTCTGAGAAACTACTTTGTGATATGTGAATTCATCTTACAGAATTATACCATTCTTTTCATTGAGCAGTCTGATGACACTGTATTCATTGAATCTGCAATAAGATATTTGGGAGTGCATTGAAGCCTATGGTGACAAAGGAAGTATCCTCAGATAAAAAAACAAAAAGAAGCCTTCTGTAAAACTTATTTTTGATGTGTGAATTCATCTCACAGTGTTACACTGTTCCTTTCATTGAGAAGTTTACTAATATTTTTTTCCTGGAATCTGCAATGGGATATTCGGGAGAGTATTGAGGCCTACAGTGAAAGAGGAAGTATCCTCAGAGAAAAACTAGAAAGAAGCCTTCTGAGAAACAGTTTTGTGGTGTGTGAATTCATCTCACAGAGATACACCATTCTTTTCATGGATCAGTTTGGTAGCACTGTTTTAGGGGACTCTGAAAAGTGATTTTTTTTAATCAAGTTGAAGCCTATGGTGAAAAAGGAAATATCCTCAGATAAAAACTAGAAAAAAGCTTTCTGAAAAACTGTTTTGTGATGCCTGAATTAATCTTACAAAGTTACACCCTTCTTTTCCATGAGCATTGTGATAACACTGTTTTCGTGGAATTTGCAATAGGATATTTGGGAGCACATTCAAGCCTGTGGTGACAAAGGAAGTATCCTCAGACAAAAACTAAAAAGGAGTTTTCTGAGAAACTGTTTTGTGATGTGTGAATTGAAGTCACAGATTTACACGTTTCTTTTCATGGAGCAGTTTCCTAACACTATTTTTGTAGAATATGCAAAGGGATATTTGTGAGCTCATTGAGGCCTATAGTGAAAAAGGAAATATCCTCATATAAAAACTACAGAAAACCTTTCTGTGAAAATACTTTGGGATTTTTGAATCCATCCCACAGAGTTACACAATTCTTTTCATGGGGCCATTTGGTAGCAGTCTTCTTGGGGAATCTGAGAAGGGATGTTTCGGATTGCATTGAAGCCTTTAGTGACAAAGGAAATATACTCAGATAAAAATGAGAAAGAAGCTTTCTGAGAAACTGCATTGTGATGTGTGAATTCATTTCACCAAAGTACAAGATTGTTTCATTACAGCAGTTTGCTAGTACTGTTTCCATGGAATATGCAATTGGATATTTGGGAGCGCAGTGAAGCCTATGGTGCAAAAGGAAATATCCTCAGATCAAAACTAGAAAGAAGCTTCCTGAAAAACTGCTTTGTGATGCCTGAATTCATTTTACAAAGTTACGCCCTTCTTTTCAATGAACATTGTGATAACAGTGTTTTCATGGAATCTGCAATAGGATGTTTGGGAGCGCATTCAAGCCTGTGGTGTAAAGGAAATATCCTCTAAGAAAAAAGAAAAAGAAGCTTTTTTAGAAACTCTTTGGTGATGTGTGAATTCAAGTCACAGATTTATACGTTTCTTTTCATGGAGCAGTTTCCTCACACTATTTTCGTAGAATATGCAAAGGGATATTTGTGAGCGCATTGAGACCTATAGTGAAATAGGAAATATCCTCATACAAAATCTACAAAGAAGCTTTCTGTGAAACTGCTTTGCGATTTTTGAATTCATCCCACAGAGTTACATGATTCTTTTCATGGAGCCGTTTGGTAGCACTGTTTTTAGGGAATCTGAGAAGGGATATTTCAGATCGTATTGAAGTCTATAGTGACAAAGGAAATATCTCAGATAAAAACTAGAAAGAACCTTTCTGAGAAACTTCTTTGTGGTGTGTTAATTAATCTCACAGAGTTACAACCTTCACTTAATGGAACAGTTTGCTAACACTATATTCGTAAAATCTACAAAGGGATATTTGGGAGCAAGTTGTGACCGATGGTGAAAAAGGAAGTATTCTCAGATAAAAACTAGATAGAAGCTTTCTGAGTAATTGCTTTGTGATGTGTGATTTGATCTCATGGAGTTACACCAGCCTTTTCATTTAGAATTTTGGTAGCACATTTTTGGGGAATGTAAGAAGGAATATTTTGAATTGCATTGAAGCCTATGATAACAAAGGAAATAGCCTCATATAAAATCAGAAAGAAGCTTTCTGAGAAAGTTCTTTGTGATGTGTGAATTCATCTCACAGACTTACATGAAGATTTTCATGGATCAGTTTGGTAGCACTGTTTTTGGGGAATCTGAGATGGGATATTTTTGATCACATTGAAGCCTACAGTGCAAAAGAAAATATCCTCAGACAAAAACCAAAAAGAAATTTTCTGAGAAACTGCTTTGGGATGTGTGAATTCATATCACAGAGTTACACCGTTTTTTCATTGAAAAGTTTGCTAACACTTTTTTCGTGGAATGTGCAGTGGGGTATTCTGGAGCGCATTGAGGAATATGGTGACAAAGGTAATATTCTCAGATAAAAACTAGAAAGAAGTTTTCAGAGAAACAGCTTTGTGAGGACTTAATTCAACCCACAGACTTACACCATTATTTTCATGGAGCCCTTTTGTAGCACTGTTTTTGGGGAATCTGAGAAGGAATACTTTGGATCCCATTGAGCCTTTGGTGACAAAGAAAATATCCCCGGACAAAAACTAGAAAGAACCTCTCTGAGAAACTGCATTTTGATGTGTGTATTCATCTTACAGAGTTACACAATTCTTTTCTTGGAGCTGTTTGCTAACACTGTTTTCGTGGAATCTGCAGTAGCATATTTGGCAGCACATTAAAGACTATGGTGACAAAGGAAATATCCTCAGGCAAAAATTTAAAAAAAGCTCCTGAAAAACTGCTTTGTGATGTGTGAATTCATCTCACAGATGTACTTGTTTCTTTTCATGGAGCAGTTTGCTGGCACTGTTTTCGTGTATTCTGCAAAGGGATATTTGCGAGCACATTGAGACCTACAGTGAAAAAGGAAATATCATCATACAAAACCAAGAAAGAAGTTCTCTGAGAAACGGTTTGTGATTTGTGAATTCATCTCAGAGAGTTACATGATTCATTTCATGGAGCAGTTTGGTAGCACTGTTTTTGGGGAATCTGAGAAGGAATATTTTGCATTACATTGAAGCCTATAGGGACAAATTAAATATCCTCAGATAAAAACTAGAAAGAAGCTTTCTGAGAAACTTCTTTCTGATGTGTGAATTCATCTCACAGAGGTATACCATTCTTTTCATTGACATGTTTGCTAACACTTTTTTGTGGAATCTGCAATGAGATACTCGAGGGCACATTGATTAATATGGTGAAAAAGTAAATATCCTCAGATAAAAACTAGAAAGAAGCCTTCTGAGGAAGTTCTTTGTGATGTGTGAATTTGTCTTACAGAGTTACACCATACTTTTCATTAATGAGTTTGGTAGTACTATTTTTCGGGAATCTGAGAAGGGATATTTTGGATCGCATTGAATCCTATGGTGACAAAGGAAATATCCTCAGATAAAAACTAGAAAGAAGCATTCTGATAAACTTCTTTGTGTTATGTGTACTCATCTCAAAGAGTAACAACTTTATCTTCAAGGAGCAATTCGCTAACACTGTTTTTGTGGAATCTGCAATTGATATTTGGGAGCGAGTTGAGGCCGAAGGTGAAAAAGAAAATATCCTCAGACAAAAACCAGAAGGAAACTTTCTGAGAAACTGCTTTGTGATTTGAGAATTCAGCTCATGGAGTTACATTACTCTTTCATGGAGAAGTTTGGTAGCACTGTTTTTGGGAAATCTGAGAAGGGATATGATGGACTGCATTGAAGCCTGTAGTTACAAAGGAAATATCCTTAGATAAAAACTAGAAAGAAGACTTCTGAGAAACTTATTTGTGATATGTGAATTCATCTGAGTTACACCGTTCTTTTCACTGAGAAGCTTGCTAATACTTTTCTCGTGGAATCTGCAATGGGATATTCGGGAGCACATTGAGGCCTATAGTGAAAAAGGAAATATCCTCAGACAAAAACCAAAAAGCAGCTTTTTGAGAAACTGCTTTGTGATGTGTGAATTCATCTCACAGATTTACACGTTTCTTTTCATGGAGCAGTTTGCTAACACTGTTTTCGTGTAATCAGCAAAGGATATTTGCTAGCGCATTGAGGCCTACAGTGAAAAAGGAAATATCCTAATACAAAAACTAGAAAGAAGCTTTCTGAGAAACTGTTTTGTGATTTGTGAATTCGTCTCACCATTTCACAATTCTTTTCATGGAACAGTTTGGTAGCACTGTTTTTGGGGAATCTGAGGAGGGATAATTTTGATTGCATCGAAGCCCATGGTGACAAAGGAATTATCCTCAGATAAAAACTAGAAAGAAGCTTTATGAGAAACTTCTTTGTGATTTTTGTATTCACCTCACAAGGTTACACTTTTCATGGAATAGTATGTTAACACTGTTTTCATGGAATCTGCAAATGGACATTTGGGAGCATATTGAGGCCTATGGTGAGAAAGGAAATATCCTCAGATAAAAACGAGAAAGAAGTTTTCTGAGAAACTGGTTTATGATGTGTTAATTCATCTCACGGAGTTACACGATTCCTTTCAAGGATCAGTTTGGTAGCAATCTTTTTCGGGAATCTGAGAAGGGATATTTTGGATCACATTGAAGCCTATGGTAGCAAAGAAAATATCATCAGATGAAAACTAGAAAGAAAGTTTCTGAGAAAGTTCCCTGTGATGTGAGAATTCATCTCACAGTTACACCTTTCTTTTCATGGAGCAGCTTGCTAACACTGTTTTCATGGAATCTGCAAATGGATGTTTCGGAGCCCATTGAGGCATATAGTGAAAAGGGAAATATCCTCAGAGAAAAACTAGAAAGAAGCTCTCTGAGAAATTGCCTAGTGATGTGTGAATTCATCTCAAAGAGTTACACTGATCTCTTCATGGAGCAGTTTGCTAACATTGTTTTCGTGGAATCTGCAAAGGGATAATTGGGAGTGCATTGAGGACTTTAGTGAAAAAGGAAATATCCTCAGATAAAAGCTAGAAAGAAATTGTCTGAGAAACTGCTTTATGATGTTTGAATTCATCTGACAAACTTACACCATTCTTTTCATTCAGCAGTTTGATAACATTGTTTTCATGGAATCTGAAATAGGATATTTTGGAGTGCATGGAAGCCTCTGATGAAAAAGGAGCTATCCTCAAATAATAACTAGAAATAAACTTTCTGAGAAACTGCTTAGTGATGTGTGAATTCATCTCACCGAGTTACACTTTTCTTTTCAGTGACCATTTTGATAACACTGTTTTCTTAGAATATGCAATGGGATATCTTGGAGCACATTGAAGCTTATGGTGACATAGAATATATCCTCATATAAAATCTAGAAAGAAACATTCTGAGAAACTGCTTTGTGATGGGTTAATTCATCTAACACCATTACACGATTCTTTTCATGGATCAGTTTTGTAGCACTGTTTTTGGGCAATCTGAGAAGCGATATTTTGGATTGCTTTGAATTCTATGGTGACAAAGGAAATATCTTCGGATAAAAACTAGAAAGAAGCTTTCTGAAAACTTCTTTGTGATATGTGAATTCATCTCACAGAGTTACACCTTTTTGGCTATGGAGCAGTGTGTTAACACCGTTTTTGTGGAATCTGCAAAGGGATATTTGGGAGTACAATGAGGCCTATAGAGATAAAGGAAACATCCTCAGATAAAAACTAGACAGAATCTTTCGGAGAAAATGGTTTATGATGTTTGAATTCATCTCAGAGTTTCACTGCTCTTTTCATTCAGCAGTTTGCTAACACTGTTTTCGTGGAATCTGCAATGGGATATTTCAGAGCACATTGAAGCTTATGGTGACAAAGGAAATATCCTCTGACAAACACTGGAAAGCAGCATTCTGAGAATCTGCTTTGAGACTTTTGAATTGATCTCACAGAGTTACACGATTATTTTAACGGATCAGATTGCTAGCACTGTTTTTCAGGAATCTGAGAAGGGATATTTGGGATCACATTGAATCCTATGGTTTAAAGGAAATGTCCTAAGATAAAAACTAGAAAGAAGTTTTCTGAGAAAGTTCTTTGTGATATTTGAACTCCTCTCACAGAGATACACCGTTCTTTTCATTGAGCATTTTGATAACACTGATTTTGTGGCATCTGCAATAGGATATTTGGGAGCACATTGAAGCCTATGGTGACAAAGGAAATATCGTCAGATAAAAACTAGAAAGAAGGTTCCTGAGAACCTGCTTGGCGTTGTTGGAATTAATCTCAGAGAGACACACGTTTCTTTTCATGGAGCAGTTTGTTAGCACTGTTTTTGGGGAGTCTGAGGAGGGATATTTTGGATCACCTTGAAGCCTATGGTGACAAAGGAAATATCCCTAGATAAAAACTAGAAAAAAAGCTTTCTGAGATAGTTCTTTGTGATGTGTGAATTCTTCTCAAAGAGTTACACGTTTCTATTCATGGAGCATGTTAACCTTGTTTATGTGGAATCTGCCAGGGATATTTGAGAGCATATTGAGGCCTATGGTGAAAAAGGATATATCCTCAGATTAAAAACTAAAATGAAGCTTACTGAGAAACTGCTTTCTGATGTGTGAATTCATCTCTCAGAGTGACACTGTTCCTTTCATTGAGCAGTTTGCTAACACTGTTTTCTTGGTAGCTGCAATAGGGTATTTTTGATCACTTTGAAGCCTTTGGTACAAAGGAAATATCCTCAGATAAAATCTAGAAAGAATCTTTCTGAGAAACTGCTTTGTGATGTTTGAATTCATCTCACAGAGTTACACCTTTCTCTTCATGGAGCAGTTTGTTAGCACTGTTTTTGGGGAATCTGAGAAGGGATATTTTGGATCGCCTTGAATCCTATGGTAACAAAGGAAATATGCTCAGATAAAAACTAGAAAAAAGCTTTCTGAGATAGTTCTTTGTGATGTGTGAATTCTTCTCAAAGAGTTACACCTTTCTTTTCATGGAGCAGTTTCATAACACTGTTTTCGTGGAATCTGCAAAGGGATGTTTGGGAGCACATTGAGGACTATAATGAAAAAGGAAATATTCTCAGATAAAGAAAAGAAAGAAACTTTCTGAGAAACTGCTTTGTGATGTGTGAATTCATCTCACATAGTTTCACCATTCTTTTCTTATATCAGTTGGCAACACTGTTGTTGTGGAATCTGAGAAGGAATATATTGGATTGCATCGAAGCCTAGGCTGACAAAGGAAATACTCTCAGATAAAAACTGGAAACTCTTTCAGAGAAACTGCTTTGTGATGTGTGAATTCATCTCACAGAGATACACCTTTCTTTACATTGAACAGTTTGCTAGCACTCCTTTCGTGGAATCTGCAATAGGATGTTTTGGAGTGCAATGAAATCCATGGTAAAAAAAGGATATATCCTCAGATAACAACTAAAAGAAGCCTTCTGAGAAACTGTGTTGTGATGTGTGAATTCATCTCACAGGGTTTCACTGTTCTCTCATTGAGCAGTTTGCTAACACTGTTTTCTTGGAATCTGCAATGGATATTTGGGAGTGCATTGAAGCTAATGGTAACAAAGGAAATATCTTCATACAAAAACTAGAAAGTAGTTTTCTGAGAAACAACTTTGTGATGTGTTAGTTTATCTCACAGAATTACACGATTCTTTTCATGGAGCAAATTGGTAGCACTGTTTTGGGGGACTCTGAGAAGTGATATTTTTGTTTGCTTTGAAGCCTTTGGTGACAAAGGAAATATTCTCATATGAAATATAGAAAGTGTCTTAATTTAATTTAATTTAATAACTGTCTTAATTTAATACTTAATTTAGGATAGCTAAATAATTAAACAAGAGACCAAAGTACATAAGAAAGTGACAGTCTTTTATTGCAAATATGCACACACTCTCGGGCGAGGTTCTCCAGTCCTCAGGTATGGGACCAGGGAAGTCACGCCGGCACTCTTGGGTGAGGTTCTCCAGTCCACAAGTAGGAGGGGCTGAAGAAGTCACACAGGCTCCTGCCGGCGGCAGACTTTTATGCATTGGTACTGGAAGGGGGAGGGCAGTGGGCAGGATAAGGGCGTGATAGGGGCGTCTCTGTAGGCGTGGCCAGGTAAGTTTCGATCTCTTCCGATTGACATCACCTGACACATGCTCGGTTGTCCTGCACTTATTCGTGTACGGGAAAGTTGGTGATGAAGAACCCGGAAGCAATCGGGACTATGCCATCTTGTTCACCTTCCTCCATTTTGTCCCTTCTCCTTCATCCAAACAGAAAGAAGCTTTCTGAGAAACTGCTTTGTGAAGTGGGAATTCATCCCACAGAGTTACACCATTCTTTTAAGTGAGAAGTTTGCTAACACTTTTTTCAGGGAATCTGCATTGGGATATTCCAGAGCTCATTGAGGAATATGGGGGAAAAGGTAATATCCTCAGATAGAAACTAGAAAGAAACTTTCTGAGAAACTGCTTTGTGATGTGTTAGTTTATCTCACAGAGTTACACGATTCTTTTCATGGGTTATTATGGTAGCAGTGTTTTTGGGGAATGTGCAAAAGGACATTTTGGATCTCATTGAAGCCTATGTTGAGAAAGGAAATATCGTCAGATAAAAACTAGAAAGAATCTTTCTGAGAAACGTCTTTGTGACGTGTGAATTCATCTCACTGAGTTACACCTCTCTTTTCATGGAGCAGTTTGTTAACAATGTTTTCATGGAATCTGCAATAAGATAGTCCAGAGCACATTGAGGCCTATTGTGAAAAATGAAATATCCTCATATAAAAACTAGAAAGCAGCTTTCTGAGAAACAGCTTTGTGATGTGTTATTTCATCTCACACAGGTACATGATAGTTTTCAAGTATGAGTTTGGTAGGAGTGTTTTTGGGGTATCTGAGAAGGGATATTTTGGATTGCCTTGAAGCCTATGGTGACAAAGGAAATATCCTCTGATAAAAACTAGAAAGAATCTTTCTCAGAAAGTTCTTTGTGATGTGTGAATTCATCTCACAGAGTTAAAGCTTTCTTCTCATGGACGAGTTTGATAACACTGTTTTCCTGGAATCTACAATAGGATATTTGGCAGAGCATTGAGGCCTATGGTGACATAGAAACTATCCTCAGATAAAAACCAAAAGAAAGCTTTCTGAGAAATGGCTTGTGATGTGTGAATACACCTCACAGAGTTACACTGTTCTTTACACTCTGAAGTTTGCTAAAACTTTTTTCCTTTATTCTGCAATGGGATATTTGAGAGCACATTCAGGAATATGGTGAAAAAGGAAATATCCTCAGATAAAAACAAGAAACATGTTTTCTGAGAAACTGCATTATGACATGTGAATTCATCACACAGAGTTACACGTTGTTTTTCCATGGAGCAATTTACTGACACTATTTTCATGGAATCTGCAAAGAGATATTTGTGAGCAAATTGAGGCAAACAGTGAAAAGGGAAATATCCTCATACAAAAACTAGAAAGAAGCTTTCTGAGAAACTTCTTTGTGAATTCTTCTCACAGAGTTACACCTCTCTTTTCATGGCGGGGTTTGCTAACACTCTTTTCACGGTATCTGTAGTGGGATTTTCTGGAGCGCATTGAGGCCTTAAGTGAAAAAGGAAATATCCTTATATAAAAATTAGAAAGAAGCTTCCTGAGAAACCACTTTGTGATGTGTGATTTCATCTAACAGAGTTACACGATCCTTTTCATGAATCAGTTTGGTACCACTGATTTTGGGGAATCTGAGAAGGGATATATTGGATTGCATTGAAGAATATGGTGACAAAGGAAATATCCTCAGATAAAAACTAGGAAGAATCATTCTGAGAAAGTTCCTTGTAATGTGTGAATTCACATCACAGAATTACACCTTTCTTCTCATGCAGCAGTTTGATAACACTGTTTTCATGGAATCTGCAATAGGATATTTGGGAGTGCATTGAGGCTTATGGAGACAAAGGAACCATCCTCAGATAAAAAACAAAGAGAAGTTTTCTGTGAAACAACTTTATGATGTGTGTATTCACATCACAGGGTTACACCTTTTTTTCATAGAGAAGTTTGCTATCACTTTTTTTCTTTATTCTGCAATGGGATATTTGAGAGCACATTGAGGAATATGGTGAAAAAGGAAATATCCTCAGATAAAAACTAGAAAGAAGTTTTGTGAGAAACTGCATTGTGATATGTGAATTCATCTCACAGAGTTACACCATTCTTTTCATGGAACAGTTTCACAACTTTGTTTTTGGGGAATATGAGAAGGGATATTTTGGATCGCACTGAAGCCTATGGTGACAAAGGAAGTATCCACAGATAAAAACTAGAAAGAAGCTTTCTGAGAAAGTTCTTTGTGATGGGTGAATTCATCTCACAGAGTTACACCTTTCTTTTCATTGTGCAGTTTGCTAACACTATTTTCCTGGAATCTGCAATGGGATATTTGGGAGCTCATTGAGGCCTATGGTGAAAAAGGAAATATCCTTAGATAAAAACTACAAAGAAGTTTTCTAAGAAAGCGCTTTGTGATGTGTGAATTCATTTCACAGAGTTAAACTGTTGTTTTCATTGAGCAATTTGATAACACTGTTTTCGTGGAATCTGCAATTGGATATTTGGGCGCACATTGAAGCCTATGGTGACAAATTTAATATGCTCAGACAAAAACCAAAAAGAACCTTTCTGACAAACTGCTTTGCGATGAGGGAATTCATCTCACAGATTTACACCTTTTTTTCATGGAGAATTTTGCTAACAGTTTTCATGGAATCTGCAATGGGATATCCCAGAGCCATTAAGGCCTATAGTGAAAAAGGAAATATCCTCATATAAAAATTAGAAAGAAGCTATCTGAGAAACCCCTTTGTGATATGGTATTTCATCTCACAGAGTTACATGATTCTTTTCATGGAACAGTTTGGTAGCACTGTTTTTGGGGAATCTGAGAAGGGATACTTTGGATCACTTTGAAGCCTATGGTGACAAGGGAAGTATCCTCAGATAAAAATCAGAAAGAAGCTTTCTGAGAAAGTTCTGTGTGATCTGTGAATTCAACTCACAGAGATACACCTTTGTTTTCGTAGAGGAGTTTGCAAACACTTTTCCTGAAATTTGCAAAGGGATATTTGGGAGCACCTTGAGGCCTATGGTTAAAAAGGAAATATCCTCTGATAAAAACTAGAAAGAAGCTTTCTGAGAAACTGCTTTGTGATGTGTGAATTCATCTCACAGAGTTACACTGTTCTTTTCATTGAGTAGTTTGCTAACACTATTTTCTTGGGATCTGCAATAGTATATTTCGTAGCGCTTTGGTGACAAATGCAATATCCTCATATAAAAACTAGACAGAAGCGTTCTGAGAAAATGCTTCATGATGTACTAATTCATCATACAGTGTTACAGTATTCTTTTCATGGATCAGTTTGGTAGCAGTGTTTTTGCTTAATCTGACAAGGGATATTTTGGATCGCATTGAAGTCTACGATGGCAAAGGAAATATTCTCAGGTAAAACTAGAAAGAATCTTTCTGAGAAAGTTCTTTCTGATGTGTTAATTTGTTTCATGGAGTTGCACCTTTCTTTTCATGGAGTGGTTTGCTAACACTGTTTTCATGGAATCTGCAATGGGATATTCTGGAGCGCCTTGAGGCCTATGGTGAAAAGGAAATATCCTCAGGTAAAAACCAGAAAAAAGCTTTCTGAAAAACAGCTTTGTGATGTTTGAAATCATCTTGCAGAGTTACATCATTTTTCGCAATAAGCAGTTGGATAACATGGTTTTTGTGGAATATGCAACAGGATATTTTTGAGTGCATTGCAGCCTATGGTTACAGAGGAAATATCTTCAGATAAAAACCAAAAAGAAGCTTTCTGTGAAACTGCTTTGCAATGTGTGAGTTCATCTCACAGATTTACTCCTTCCTTTTCATATAGCAGTTTGCTAACACTATTTCCTGGAATCTACAAAGGGATATTCGTGAGCATATTGAGGCAAACAGTGAAAATGGAAATATCCTCAGGCAAAAACTCGAAAGAAGCTTACTGAGAAACTGCTTTGTGATTTGCAAATTCATCTCACAGAGGTACATGATTATTTTCATGCAGTAGTTTGGTAGCACTGTTTTTGGGAAAATTTGAGAAGGGATATTTTGGAACGCATTGAAGCCTATGGTGACAAAGGAGATATCGTGAGATAAAATCTAGAAAGAAACATTCTGAGAAACTTCTTTGTTATGTGTGAATTCATCTCACAGAGTTACACCGTTCTTTTCATTGAGAAGTTTGTTGTCACTTTTTTCATGGAATATGTGATGGGATATTTCAGAGTGAGTTGAAGAAGTTTGCTAAAACTTTTTTCCTTTATTCTGCAATGGGATATTTGAGAGCACATTGAGGAATATGGTGAAAAAGGAAATATCCTCAGATATAAACTAGAAAGAAGATTTCTGAGAAACAGCTTTGTGATGTGAGTATTCACATCACAAAGTCAGAGAGTTACACCATTCTTTTCATGAAGCAGTTTGGTATCACTCTTTTTGGGTAATCTGAGAAGGGATACTTTCAATCGCATTGAAGCCTAGGTTGACAAAGGAAATGTGCCCAGAAAAAAACTAGAAAGAAGCTTTCTGAGAAGCTGCTTTGTGATGTGTGAATTCATCTCACGGATGTACACCTTTCTTTTCATAGAACAGTTTGCTAACACTGTTTTTGTGGAATCTGCAAAGGGATATTGGGGAGCGTTTTGAGACCTATGGTGAAAAAGGAAATATTCTCAGATAAAAACTAGAAAGAGGCTTTCTGAGAAACTGCTTTGTGGTGGGTGAATTCATCTCACAGAGATAAATCATCCTTTTCATTAAGCAGTTTGGTAATACTGTTTCTGTGGAATATGCAAAGGGATATTTGGGAGTGGATGGAAGTCAATGTTGAATAAGGAAATATCTTCTGGTAAAAACTGGAGAGAAAGTTTCTGATAACTCCTTGTGATGTGTGCATTCATCTCATAGAGGTAAAGCTTTGGGTTGAAAGAGCAGTTTTGGTATCACTTCTTTTGTGGTGTCAGATAAGGGATATTTGGGATTGCATGGAAGCCAATGGTGGAAATGGAAATATCCTGAGATAAAATTTAGAAAGAAGCTGTCTGAGAAATTTCTTTCTGATGGGTGAATTCGTCACAGAGAGTTACAATTTTGTTTCCTTTGAGCAGTTTGGTAGCACTGCTTTTATGAAATCTGCAAAGGAATATTCAGGAGCTCCTAGAGGCCTATGGTGAAAAAGGAAATAATTTCAGATAAAAACTGGAGAGAAGCTCCTTGAGAAAAGGTTTTGTGTTGTGTGTATTTACCTCATAGAGTTTAACCTTTTTGTTGATTGAACAGTTCATCATCACTGTTTTTGTGGTATCTGAGAAGGGATATTTGGAAGTACATTGAAGCCTATGGTGGAAAAAGAAACATCCTCAGATAAAAACTAGAAAGAAGTTTCCCGAGAAACTGCTTTGTGATGATGAATTTATCTCAGTGTTAAAACTTTCTTTTCATTGTGCAGTTTGGTAGCACTGTTTATGAGGAATCTGCAGAGGGATATTTGGAAGCACATAGAGGCCAAAGGTGAAAATAGAAATTTCTTCAGGTAAAAACTGGAGTGAAGATTTTGGAGAAACTCCTTTGTGATGTGTCCATTCATCTCATAGAGGTAAACATTTTTGTTGAAGTAGCACTTTGGCATCTCTGTTTTTTTGGTGTATGGGAAGGGATATTTGGGAGCACATTGAACCCTGTTGGTGGAAAAGGAAATATCCTCATATAAAAACTAGAAAGAAGCTTTCTGAAATACTGCTTTGTGATGTGTTAATTCATCTCACAGAGTAACATGATTCTTTTCATGGATCAGTTTGGTAGCACTGTTTTTGGGGAACCTGAGAAGGGATATTTTGGATTGCATTGAAACCTATGGTGACAAAGAAAATATCCTCAGATAAAAACCAGAAAGAAGAGGGCTTGAAGTCTATGGTGACAAAGGAAATATCCTCAGGCAAAAAGAAGGTTTCTGAGATACTGCTTTGTGATGTGTGAATTCATCTCGCATATTTACACCTTTCTATTCATGGAGCAGTTTACTAACACTGTTTTCATGGAATCTGCAAAGGGATATATGGGAGCACTTTGAGATCTATGGTGAAAAACGAAATATCCTCAGATAAATCTAGAAAGAAGCTTTCTGAGAAACCGCTTTGTGGTGTGTGAATTCGTCTCACAGAGATAAATCATCCTTTTCATTAAGCAGTTTGGTAACACTGTTTTTGTGGAATATGCAAAGGGATATTCAGGAGTGGATGGAGGTCAATGTTGAATAAGGAAATATCTTCAGTTAAAAACTGGAGAGAAAGTTTCTGATAACTCCTTTGTGATATGTGCATTCATCTCATAGAGGTAAAGCTTTTTGTTGAGAGAGTAGTTAGGCATCACTGTTTTTGTGGTGTCTGAGAAGGGATATTTGGGAGCGCATGGAAGCTGCTGGTGCAAAAGGAAATATCCCGAGATGAAAACTAGAAAGAAACTCTTTGAGAAATGTCTTTGGAATGGGTGAATTCATCACACAGAATTACACGTTTGCTTTATTTGAGCAGTTTGGTAGCACTGTTTTTGTGGAATCCACAAAGGGATATTCAGGAGCTCTTAGAGGCCTATGGCGAAAAAGGAAATAACTTCAGATAAAAACTGGAGAGAATCTCTTTGAGAAAAGGTTTTGTTTTGTGTGTATTCAGCTCATAGAGTTTAATTTTTTTGTTGATTGAGCAGTTCATCAACACTGTTTTTGTCGTATCTGTGGAGGGATATTTGGGAGCATTTTCAAGATTATGATGGAAAAGGAAATATCCTCAGATAAAAACTAGAAAGAAGCCTCCTGAGAAACTGTTTTGTGATGGGTGAATTTGTCTCACAGCATTAAAACTTTCTTTCATTGTGCAGTTTGGTAACACTGTTTTTGTGGAATCTGCAGAGGGATATTTGGGAGCACATAGAATCCAAAGGTGAAAATAGAACATTCTTCAGGTAAAAACTGGAGAGAAGATTTCTGAGAAACTGTTCTGTGATACATGCATTCATCTCATAGAGCTAAATGTTTTTGTTTGGAGAGCACTTTGGCATCTCCGTTTTTGTGGTGTCTGGGAAGGGATATTTGGGAGCACATTGAACCCTCTGGTGTAAAAGGAAATATCCTCATATAAAAACTAGAAAGAAGCTTTCTGAAATACTGCTTTGTAATGTGTTAATTCATCTCACAGAGTACCACGATTCTTTTCATGGATCAGTTTTGTAGCAGTGTTTTTGGGGAATCTGAGAAGGGATATTTTGGATCCCATTGAAGCCTATGGTGACAAAGGAAATATCCTTAGATTTAAACTAGGAAGAAGCTTTCTGAGAAACATTTTGTAATATGTGAATTCATCTTTCAGAGTTACACCATTCTTTTAATTGATCAGTTGGCTAGCACTGTTTTCGTGGAATCTGCAAACATATACATTGGAGCGCATTGAGGCCTATGGTGAAAAAGAAAATATTCTCAGATAAAAATAGAAAGAATCCTTCTGAGGAAGTGCTTTGTGATGTGTGAATTCATCTCACAGTATTACACTGTAGTTTTCATTGAGGAGTTTACTAACACTGTTTTCCTGGAGTCTGCAATGGGATATTTTGGAGCACATTAAAGCTTATGGTGACATAGGAAATATCCTCATATAACAACTAGAAAGGGGTATTCTGAGAAATTGCTTTGTGATGCATTAATTCATCTCACAGAGTTACACAATCCTTTTCATTGATCAGTTTGGTAGCAGTGTTTTGGGGGAATCTGAGAATTCATATTTTGAATCGCATTGAAGCCTATGGTGACAAAGGAAATATCCTCAGATCAAAACAAGCAGGAAGCTTTCTGAGAAAGTTCTTTGTGATGTGTGAACTCATCTCAGAATGCTACACCTTTCTTTTCAAGGAGCAGTTTGCTAACACTGTTTTCACGGAATCTGCAAAGGGATATTCTGGAGCGCGTTGAGGCCTTTAGTGACAAAGTAAATATCCTCATGTAAAAACTAGAAGGAAACTTTCTGAGAAAAAGTTTCTGATGTGTGAATTCATCTTACAGAGTTAAACCACTCTTTTCATTGAGCAGCTTGTTAACACTGTTTTCGTCGTATCTACAATAGGGTATTTGGGAGCACTTTGAAGCCTATGGTGACATAGGAAATATGCTCAGATAAAAACCAAAAAGAAGCTTTCTGTGAAACTGCTTTTTGATGTGTGAATTCATCTCACCGAATAACACTGTTATTTTCATTGAGAAGTTTGTTAACACTTTTTCCTTTGATCTGCAATAGGATATTTGGGAGTGCATTGAGGAAGATGGTGGAAAAGGAAATGTTCTCAGATAAAAACTAGAAAGAAGCTTTCTGAGACCCTGCTTTCTGATGTGTGAATTCATCTCACAGATTTACACTGTTCTTTTCATTGAGCAGTTTTCTAACACTGTTTTTGTGGAATCTGCAAAGGGATATTTCTGAGCGCTCTGAGGCCTATGGTGAATAAGGAAATATCCTAAGATAAAAAGTAGAAAGAAGCTTTCTGAGAAACTGTTTTGTCATGTGTGAATTTGTCTCACGGAGATAACACTGTTCTTTTCATTTACCAGTTTGCTAACACTCTTTTCTAGGATTCTGCAATGGGATATTTCCGAGTGAATTGAAGCTTGTGGTGACAAAGGAAATATCCTCATGTAAAAACTAGAAAGAAGCATATTGAGAAACCACTTTTTGATGTGTCAATTCATCTCACAGAGTTATATGATTCTTTTCATGGAACAGTTTGCTAGCACAGTTTTTGAGGAATCTGAGAAGGGGTATTTTTGATTGTATTGAAGCCGATGGTGACAAAGGAAATATCTACAGACAAAAACTAGAAAGAAGATTTCTGAAAAAGTTCTTTTTGATGTGTGAAATCATCTCACAGAGTTACACCTTTCTTTTCATGGAGCAGTTTACTAACACTATTTTCGTGGAATCTGCAATAGGATATTTGGGAGGGCATTGAAGCCGATGGTGACAAAGGAAATATCTCAGATAAAAACCAAAAAGAAGCTTTCTGTGAAACTGCTTTGTGATGTGTGAATTCACCTCACTGGATAACACTGTTCTTTTCATTGAGAAGTTTGCTAACACTTTTCTCATTTAATCTTCAATGGTATATTCAGGAGCACATTGAAGAATACAGTGAAAAAGGAATTATCCTCAGATTAAAAACTAGAAAGAAGCTTTCAGGGAAACGCCTTTGTGATGTGTGCATTCATCTCATAGAGCTAAACGTTTCTGTTGAGGGAAAACTTTGGCATCAGTGTTTTTGTGGCATCTGAGAAGGGATATCTGAGAGTGCATTGAAGCCCTTGGTGGTGTAGGAAATATCCTCAGACAACAACCAACAAGAAGCTTTCTGATAAACTGCTTTCTGATGTTTGAATTCATCTCACAGATTTACACCTTGTTTTCCATGGAGCAGTTTGTTAACATTATTTTCATGGAATCTGCAAAGTTATATTCACAAGTACATTGAGGCAAACGATGAAAACGGGAATATCCTCAGACAAAAACTAGAAAGAAGCTTTCTGACAAACTGCTCTGTGATTTGTGAATACATCTCACAGAACTACACAGTTCTTTTCATGGTGAAGTTTGGTAGCACTGTTTTTGGGGAATCTCTGAAAGGATATTTTGGATCACATTGAAACCCATGGTGACGAAGGAAATATCTTCTGACAAAAACAAGAAAGAAGCTTTCTGAGAAAATTCTTTGTGGTGTGTGAATTTATCTCACAGAGTTACACCTTTCTTTTCGTGGAGCAGTTTGCAGACACTGTTTTCATGGAATCTGGAAAGTAAAGCATGGGAGCGCATTGAGGCCTATTTTGTAAAAGGAAATATTCTCAGATAAAAACTGGAAAGAAGCTTTCTGAGAAACTACTTTCAGATGGGTGAATTCATTTCACAGAGATACACTATTGTTTTCATTGAGCAGTTTGATAACACTGTTTTTGTGGAATCTGAAATTTGATATTTGAGAGCACATTGAAGCTTATGGTGACAAAGGAAATATCCTCAGACAAAAAAAACAAAAAGAATCTTTCTGTGAAACTGTTTTGTGATGTATAAATTCACCTTATCGAGTATCACTGTTCTTTTCATTGAGAAGTTTGCTCGCACTTTTTTCGTTTAATCTTCAATGGTATATTCGGGACCACTTTGAGGAATACATTGAAAAAGAAAATATCCTCAGATGAAAACTAGAAAGAAGCTTTCGGAGAAACTCCTTTGTGATGTGTGCATTCATCTCATAGAGCTAAACGTTTCTGTTGAGGGAGCACTTTAGCATCAGTGTTTTTTTGGTGTCTGAAAAGGGATATCTGAGAGTGTATTGAAGCCCATAGTTGCAAGGGAAATATCCTCAGACAACAACCAACAAGAAGTTTCTGAGAAACAACTTTCCAATGTTTGAATTCATCTCACAGATTTGCACCTTGTTTTCCATGGAGCAGTTTGCTAACACTATTTTCATGAAATCTACGAAGGTATATTCACAAGTGCATTGAGGCAAATGGTGAAAACGGAAATATCCTCAGACAAAAACTAGAAAGAAGCTTTCTGACAAACTGCTTTGTGATTTATGAATACATCTCACAGATTTACATGGTTCTTTTCATTGAGAAGTTAGGTAGCACTACGTTTTTGGAATCTCAGAAGGGATATTTTGTATCACGTTGAAGCTTATGGTGACAAAGGAAATATCTTCCGACAAAAACAAGAAAGAAGCTTTCTGAGAAAGTTCTTTGTGATGTGTGAATTCATCTCACAGAGTTACACCTTTGTTTTCATGGAGCTGTTTGCAAACACTGATTTTGTGGAATCTGGAAAGTGAAGTATGGGAGTGCCTTGAGGCCTATATTGTAAAAGGAAATATTCTCAGATAAAAACTGGAAAGAAGCTTTCTGAGAAACTACTTTCAGATGGGTGAATTCATTTCACAGAGATACACGGTTGTTTTCATTGAGCAGTTTGATAACATTGTTTTCGTGGAATCTGAAATAGGATATTTGAGAGCACATTGAAGCCTATGGTGACAAAGGAAATATCCTCAGACAAAAACCAAAAGAAGCTTTCTGAGAAACTTCTTTGTGCTGTGTGAATTCATCTCACAGATTTACACCTTTCTTTTCTTGGAGCAGTTTGCTAACAATGTTTTCGTGGAATCTGCAAAGGGATATTCAGGAGTGCTTTGAGGCCTATGGTGAAAAAGGATATATCCTCACACAAAAACTAGAAAGAAGCTTTCTGAAAAATTCTTTGTGATGGGTGAATTCTTCTCACAGAGATACACCTTTCTTTTCATTGAGCAGCCTGTTAGCACTGTTTTTGGAGATCTGCAAAGTGATTTCTCGGAGCTCATAGAGGCCTATGGTGAAAAAGGAAATATCTGCTGATAAAAACTGGAGAGAAGGTTTTGAGAAACTGTTTTGTGATGTGTGTATTCACCTCATAGAAATACCATTTTGTTAATTCATCAGTTTGGTATCACTGTTTCTGTGGTGTCTGAGAAGGGATATTTAGGAGTGCATTGAGGCTGATGGGGGAAAACTAAACACGCATAGATAAAAACTAGAAAAGAATTTTCAGAGAAATTTCTTTGTGATGGGTGAATTCATCAGGCACACTTACACCTTTCTTTTCTTTGCAAAGTTTGGTAGCACTGTTTTTATGGAATCTGCCAAGGGATATTCCGGAGCTCCTAGAGGCCTATAGTGAAAAAGGAAATAACTTCAGATTAAAACCTTGGAGAAGATCTTCGAGAAACAGTTGTGTGATGTCTACATTCATCTCAGAGTATAACATTTTTGTTGATTGAGAAGTTTGGCATCACTGTTTTTGTGGTATCTGAGAGGAGTTATTTGTGAGCACATTGAAGCCTATGGTGAAAAAGGAAACATTCTCATATTTAAACTGAAAGAAGCTTTCTGAGAAACTACTTTTGGATGGTGAATTCATCTCACAGGGGTACACTGGTGTTTTCATTGAACAGTTTGATAACATTGCTTTCGAGGGATCTGCAATAGGATATTTGGGAATGCAATGAAGCCTATGACAACAAAGGAAATACCTTCAAATAAAAACCAAAAAGAAGCTTTCTGAGAAACTGCTTTGTGATGTGTGAATTCATCTCACAGAGTTACACTGTTCTTTTCATTGAGCAGTTTTCTAACCCTGTTTTCTTGGAATCTGCAATGGGATATTTGAGAGCACATTGAAGCTTAGACTGACAAATGAAATATCCTCGTATAAAAACTATAAAGAAGCTTTCTGCAAAACTGCTTTGTGATGTGTTAATTCATCTCAAAGAGTTACATGATCCTTTTCATGAATCAGTTTGGTAGAAGTGTTTTCGGGGAATCTGAGAAGAGATATTTTGGATAGCACTGAATCCTATGGTGACTAAGGAAATATCCTCAGATAAAAACCAGAAGGAAGCTTTCTGAGAAAATTCTTGTGATGTGAAATTATCTCGAAGAGTTACACCTTTCTTTTCATGAGGCAATTTGTTAATAGAGTTTTCGTATAATCTGCAAAGTGATATTTGAGAATGCATTGAGGCCTATAGTGAAAAAGGAAATATCCTCAGTTAAAAACTAGAAAGAACTTTTCTGAGAAACTGCTTTGTGATGGGTGAATTCGTCTCAAAGAATTTCCACCTTCTTTTCATTGAGTCATTTTGTAGTGCAGTTTTAGGGTAATCTGCAAAGAGATTTTTGGGAGCTCACAGAGGCCTATGGTGAAAAAAGAAATATCTGCAGATAAAAACTGGAGAGAAGGTTTTTGAGAAACTGTTTTGTGATGTGTGTATTCACCTCATAGGGATAAACCATTTTGTTGATTGAGCAGTATGGCTTCACTGTTTTTTTTTTTTTTTTTTTTTTTTTGGTGTCTGAGAAGGGATATTTGGGAGCTCATTGAGGCTGAGGGTAGGGAAGTAAATATGCACAGATAAAAACTGGAAAGGAGCTTTCTGAGAAATATCTTTGTGATGGGTGAATTTACCTCCCAGAAGCAAACCATATTTTTCATTGAGCAGTGTGATAACCCTGTTTTTGTGGAATCTACAAAGTGATATTCAGAGCACAGAGAAGCCTATGGTGATAAAAGAAATATCTTCAGATAAAAACAGATAAGAGACTGTTTTGTGATAGGTGAATTCATCTCACAGAGTTAAACCTTTCTTTTCATTGAGCAGTTGGTGACACTTTTTTTGGAATACGGAAAGGGATATTCAAGAACAAATAGAGGCCAATGTAGAAAAGGAAATATCTTCAGGTTGAAACTGGAGAGAAAGTTTCTGATAACTCGTTTGTGATTCGTGCATTCATCTCATAGAGGTAAAGCTTTCTGACAGGAGAGCAGTTTGTCATCACTGTTTTTGTGGTGTCTGAGAAGGGATATTTGGGAGTGCATGGAAGCTGATGGTGGAAAAGGAAATATCCTGAGATAAAAACTAGGAAGACACTTTCTGAGAAATTTCTTTATGATGAGTGAATTCATCACACAGAGTTCCACCTTTGTTTTCTTTGAGCAGTTTGGCAGCACTGTTTTTATGGAATCTGCAAAGGGATATTTGGGAGCTCCTGGAGACCTACAGTGAAAAAGAAAATAACATCAGTTAAAAACTGGAGAGAAGCTGTCGAGAAACGGTTTTGTGATGTGTATATTTATCTCATAGAGTGTAAACTTTTTGTTGATTGAGCAGTTCAGCATCCCTGTTTTTGTGGTATCTGAGAGGAGTTATTTGGGGGCACATTGAAGCCAATGGTGAAAAAGGAAATATCCTCAGATTTAAACTGGAAAGAAGCTTTCAGAGAAACTTCTTTGTGACGTGTGCATTCATCTCATAGAGCTAAACATTTCTGTTGAGGGAGCATTTTTGCGTCGCTGTTTTTGTGGTGTCTGAGAAGGGATATTTGAGAGTGCATTGAAGCCTATGGTGGAAAAGGAAATACCCTCAGATAAAAACTAGGAAAAGTCTTTCTGAGAAACTAACCTTGGATGGATGAATTCATCTCAAGAGATACACAGGTGTTTTCATTGAGCAGTTTGATAACACTGTTTTTGTGGAATCTGCAATAGGATATTTGGGAGTGAACTGAAGCCTATGGTGAAAAAGGAGATATCTTCAGACAAAAAACAAAAGGAAGCTTTCTGAGAAACTTCTTTGCATTGTGTGAATTCATTTCACGCATTTATAACTTTCTTTTTATGGAGCATTTTACTAACACGGTTTTCGTGGAATCTACAAAGGGATATTCGTGAGCACATTGAGGCCTACGGTGAAAAAGAAAATATCCTCAGACAAAAACTAGAAAGAAGATTTCTGAGGAACTGCTCTGTGATTTGTGAATTCATCTCACAGAGTTACAAAATTCTTTTCATGGATCAGTTTGGTAGCACCGATTTTTGGAGAATCTGAAAAGGGATATTTTGGATCGCATTGAAGCCTATTCTGACAAAGGAGATATCCTCAGCCAAAAACTAGAAAGAAGCTTTCTGAGAAACTGCTTTGTGATGTGTGAATGCATCTCACAGAGTTACACCTTTCCTTTCATGGAACAGTTTGCTAACACTGTTTTTGTGGAATCTGCAAAGAGATATTTGGGGGTGCTTTGAGACCTATGGTGAAAAAAGAAATATCCTCAGATTAAACATGAAAGAAGCTTTATGAGAAACTGCTTTGTGAAGTGAGCATTCATCTCGTAGAGGTAAACGTTTCCGTTGAGGGAACACTTTGTTATCACTGTTTATGTGGTGTCTGAGAAGGGATATTTGGGAACCCATTGAAGCTTATGGTGGAAAATGAAATATCCTCATATAAAAACTAGAAAGACGCTTTCTAAGGAGCCACTTTGTAATGTGTTAATTCATCTCACAGAGTTATACAATTAGCAGTTTGGTGGCACTGCTTTTGGGGAATCTGAGAGGGGATATTTTGGATCACATTGAAGCCTATGGTGACAAAGGAAATATCCTCAGATTAAAAACTAGAAGGAAGCTTTCTGAGAAACTTCTTTTTTACGTGTGAATTCATCTCACAGAGTTAAGCCTTTGTTTCATGGAGCAGTTTGCTAACACTGGTTTCGTGGAATCTGCAAAGGGATATTTTTGAGTGCATTGAGACCTATAGTGAAAAAGGAAATATCCTCAGATAAAAACTAGAAAGAAGCTTTATGAGAAACTGCTTGGTGATGTGTGAATTCATCTCACAGAGTTACATCATTCTTTCCATTAAGCAGTTTGGTAACAATGTTTTCATGCAATCTTCAATAAGATATTTTGGAGCGCATTGAAGCCTATGGTGACATAGGAAATATCCTCAGATGAAAACCAAAAAAAAGCTTTCTGAGAAATTGCTATGGGATGTGTGAATTCATCTCACAGACTTGCACTGTTCTTTTCATTGATCAGTTTGCTACCACTATTTTCTTGGAATCTGCAATGGGATGTTTTGGAGCATAATGACACTTAGGGTGACAAAAGAAATATCCTCAGACAAAAACTAGAAAGAAGCTCTCTGATAAACTGCTTTGTGTTTTGTAATTTCATCTCACAGAGTTACACAATTCTTTACATAGAGCAGTTTGGTAGCCCCATTTTCATGCAATCTGCAAAGGTATGTTTGGGAGCTCCCAGAGGCCTATGGTGAAAAAGGAAATAGCTTCAGATAAAAACTGGAGATAAGCCTTTCGAGCAACGGTTTTGTTATGTGTATTCATCTGATAGAGTTTAACCTCTTTGTTGACTAAGCAGTTTGGCATTACTGTTTTTGTGATATCTGAGAGGAGGTATTTAGGAACACATTGAAGTCTATGGTGAAAAAGGAAATATACTCAGATTTAAAATAGAAATGAAGATTTCTGAGAAACTGCTTTGTGATGGGTGAACTCATCTCACAGAGTTACACCTTCCTTTTCATGGAGCAGTTTGTTAGCCATGTTTTTGTGGAATCTACAGTGGGTTATTTGGGAGTACATAGAGGCCTAAGTTGAAATAAGAAAGTTCTTCAGGTAAAAACTGGAGAGAATTTTTCTGAGAAAGTCTTTGTGATGTGTGCATTGATCTCATACAGCTAAACGTTTCTGTTGAGGGAGCACTTTGTCATCACTGTTTTTGTGGAGTTTGAGAAGGGATATTTGGAAGCACATTGAAACCTATAGTGGAAAAGGAAATATCTTCAGATAAAAACTAGAAAGAAGCTTCCTGAGAAACTGCTTTGTGATGGGTCAATTTATCTCACAGAGTTACGTCATTCTTTTCATTGTGCAGTTTGTAAGCACTCTTTTTGAGGAATCTGCAGAGGGATAATTGGGAGCCCATAGAGGCCTAAGGTGAAAAAAGAAATTTCTTCAGGTAACAACTGGAAAGAAGGTTTTGGAGAAATTCCTTTGTGATGTGTGCATTCATCTCATAGAGCTAAACATTTCTGTTGAGGGAGCACTTGGCATCACGGTTTTTGTGGTGTCTGAGAAGGGATATTTGGGAGCACATTGAAGCCTATGGTGGAAAAGGAAATATCCTCACATAAAAACTAGAAAGAAGCTATCTCATAAACCGCTTTGTGAAGTGTGAATTCATCTCACAGAATTATATGATTCTTTTCATGGTGCAGTTTGGTAACACTGCTTTTGGATAATCTGAGAAGGAATATTTTGGATCACTTTGAATCCTATGGTGACAAAGGAAGTATCCTCAAATAAAAACTAGAATGAAGCTTTCTGAAAAGCTGCTTTGTGATGTGTGAATTCATCTCACAGTGTTACACCATTCTTTTAATTGAGCATTTTGCTAACAATGTTTCCATGGAATCTTCAATAGGATACTTATTAGCACATTGAAGCCTATGGTGACAAAGGAAAATCCTCAGACAAAAACTAGAAAGAAGCTTTCTGAGAAACTTCTTTGTGATTTGTGAATTCATCTCACAGAGTTACACGATTATTTTCATGGAGATGTTTGGTAGCACTGTTTTTATGGAATCTGCAAAGGGATATTCGGGAGCTCCTAGAAATCTACAGTGAAAAACGAAATAACCTCAGATGAAAACTGGAGAGAAGCTTTTCGAGAAATGGTTTTCTAAAGTGTGTATTCATATCATAGAGTTTAACCTTTCTGTTGATTGAACACTTCGGCATCAATTTTTTTGATATCTGAGAGGAGATATTTGGAAACACATTGAAGCCTATGGTGAAAAAGGAAATATCCTCAGATAAAAATTAGAAAGAAGTTTTCTGAGAAACTGCTTTGTGATGGGTGAATTCATCTCACAGTGTTTCAATTTTGTTTTCATTGAGCAGTTTGGTAACACTGTTTTTGTGGAATCTGCAAAGGTATATTCAGGAGCGCAGAGTCCAATGGCAAAAAAGGGAATATCTTCAGGTAAGAACTGGAGAGATGCTTTCTGAGAAACTCCTTTGTGATGTGGGCATTCATCTCATAGAGCTAAACGTTTCTGTTGAGGGAGCACTTTGACATTACTGTTTGTGTGGTGTCTGAGAAGGGATATTTGAGAGTGCATTGAGGCCTATAATGAAAAAGGAAATACCTTCATACAAAAAAGAGAAAGACGCTTTCTGAGAAACTGCTTCGTGATGTGTGAATTCACCTCACAGAGTTACATTGTTTTCTTCATTGAACAGTTTGCTAACGCTGTTTTCTTGGAATCTGCAATGGCATATTTCAGAGCTCATTGAAGTCTACTATTAAAAATTAAATATCCTCAGACAACAACTGGAAAGAAAGAATCTGAGAAACTCCTTTGTGATTTGTGAATTCATGTCACAGAGTTACACGATGCTTTCAATGGATCACTTTGATAGCACTGTTTTTGGGGTATCCGAGAAGGGATATTTTGGATCCCATTGAAGCCTATGGTGACAAAGGAAATATCCGCAGGTAAAAACTAGAAAGAAGCTTCCTGAGAAAGTTCTTTGTGATGTGTGAATTCATCTCACAGTGTTACACCTTTCTTTTCGTGGATCAGTTTGCTAACACTGTTTTTGTGGAATCTGCAAAGGGTTATTTAGGAGCACATTGAGGACTACAGTGAAAAACGAAATATCCTCAGAGAAAAACTAGCAAGAAGCTTTCTGAGAAACCACTTTGCGATGGGTGAATTCATCTCATAGACATAAACCTTTCTTTTATTGAACTACTAGATAATCCTGTTTTTGTGGAGTTTGCAATAGGACATTTTGGAGTGCATTGAAGTCTATGGTGACAAAGGAAATATTCCAGTAGAAAAAAACAAATAGAAGCTTTCTGAGAAACTGGTTTGTGGTGAGTGAATTCAACTCACAGAGTTACACTCTTCTTTTTATTGAGCAGTTTGCTAATATTATTTTCCTGGAATCTACGATGGAATACTTTGGAGCACATTGAAGCTTATTGTGAAAAAGTAAATATCCTCAGACAGAAACTAGAAGGAAACTTTCTGAGAAACTGCTTTTTGATTTGAGTATTCATTGCCCAGTGTTACACAATTCTCTTCATGGATCAGTTGGATAGCTCTGTTTGTGGGGAATCTAAGAAGGGATATCTTGGAATGCATTGAAGCCTATGGTGACAAAGGAAATATCCTCAGATAAAAACTAGAAAGAAGCTTTCTGAGAAACTTCTTTGTGATGTGTGAATTCATCTCACAGAGTTACACCTTTCTTTTCATGGTGCAGTTTGCTAAAACTGTTTACATGGAATCTGCAAAAGGATATTTGGGAGTGCATTGACATCTATGGTGAAATAGTAAATATCCTCAGATAAAAACTAGAAAGCATCTTTCTGAAAAACTGCTTGGTGATGTGTGAATTCATCTTACAGAGATACACCGTTCTTTTCATTGAGCAGTTTGATAACACTGTTTTCGTGGAATCTGCAATAGGATATTTGGGAGAGATGAAGCCTCTGGTGACAAAGCAAATATCCTCAGATAAAAACTAAAAAGAAGCTTTCTGAGAAACTACTTTGTGATGTGTAAATTCATCAAACAGAGTTACACCATTCTTTTCATTGAGCAGTTTGATAACACTATTTTTGTGGAATACACAATGGGATATTTGAGAGTGTATTGAAGCCTTTGGTGGCAAACGATATATCCTCATATAAAAACAAAAAGGAGGGCTTCTGAGAAACTGCTTTGTGATGTGTGATTTCATCTCACAGATTTACACTGTTCTTTTCATTGAGCAGCTTGCTAACACTGTTTTCTTGGAATGCACAATGGTATGATTTGGAGCACATTGAAGCTTATATTGACGAAAATATCCTCACAAAAAAACTAGAAAGAAACTTTCTGAGAAACTGCTTTCTGATATGTGAATTCATCTCAAGGAGTTACACCTTTCTTTTCATGGAGCAGTTTGGTAGCACTGTTTTTGGGGAATTGGAGAAAGGATATTTTGGATCACCTTGAAGCTTATGGTGACAAAAGGAATGTCCTTAGATAAAAACTAGAAAGAAACTCTCTAAGAAAATTTTTTTGTAATGTGTGAAATCATCTCACAGAGTTACACTGTTCTTTTCATTGATCATTTTGATAACACTGTTTTCTTGGAATCCACAATGGAATATTTCAGAGTGCATTTTAAACTTATGGTGACAAAGAAAATACCCTCTTATAAAAACTAGAAAGAAGCTTTCTGAGAAACCATTTTGTGTTGTGTTAATTCATCTCACAGAGTTACATGATTCTTTTCATGGATCAGTTTGCTAACAGTATTTTTGTGGAATCTGAGAAGGGATATTTTGGATCACATTGAAGCCTATGGTGACAAAGGAAATGTCCTCGAATAAAACCAAAAAGAACTTTCTGGGAAAATGCTTTCTGATGTGTGAACCTATCTCACAGAGTTACAGTGCCCCTTTCATTGAGCAGTTTGTTAACATTGTTTTCATGGAATATGCAATAGGATATTTTGGATGGCATTGAAGCTTACGTTGAAAATGGAAATGTCCCCAGATAATAACCAAAAAGAAGCCTTCTGTGAAACTGCTTTGTGATGTGTGATTTCATCTCACAGAGTTACAACTTTCCTTTCATTGAGAAGTTTGCTAACACTTTTTGTCGTGGAATCTGCAATGGAATATTCGGGAGCGCAGTGAGGAATATGGTGAAAAAGGAAATATCCTCAGATAAAAGCTAGATAGAAGATTTCTGAGAAACTGCTTTGTGATGTGTGAATTCATGTCACAGATTTACACGCTTCTTTTCGTGGAGCAGTTTGCTAACACTGTTTTCGTCTAATCTGCAAACGTATATTTGAGAGTGCATTGAGGCCTATGGTGAAAAAGGAAATATCCGCAGGTAAAAACTAGAAAGAAACTTTCTGAGAAACTGCTTTGAGATTTGTGAATTCATCTCACAGATTTACACCATTGTTTTCATGGAGCAGTTTGGTAGCACTGTTTTTGGGGAATCTGAGAAGGGATATTTTGGATCGCATTGAAGCCTATTTTGAAAAAGGAAATATTCTCAGATAAAAACTGGAAGGAAACTTTCTGAGATACTGCTTTGTGATGTGTGTATTCATCTCACAGAGTAGCATGATACTTTTCTTGGAGCAGTTCGGTGAAACTGTTTTCTTGGAATCTGCAATAGGATATTTGGGAGTAATTTGAAGAATATGGTGACAAAGGAAATGTCCTCAGAAAAAATACAAAAAGAAGCTTTCTGAGAAACTGCTTTGTGATGTGTGAATTCATCTCACAGATTTACACCTTTCTTTTCATGGAGCAGTTTTCTAACACTGTTTTCGTGGAATCTGCAAATGGATATTCAGGAGCACAGTGAGGCCTGTGGTGGAAAAGGAAATATCTTCAGATAAAAACTAGAAAGAAGCTTTCTAAGAAATTGCTTTGTGTTGTGTGAATTCATCTCACAGAGTTACACTGTTCTTTTTGCTGAGGAGTTTGCTAACACAGCTTTCTTTGAATCTGCAATGACATATTTTGGAGCACTTTGGAGCTTACGCTGACAAAGGAAATATCCCCATATAAAAACTAGAATAATTATTTCTGAGAAACTGCTTTGTGATGGATTACTTCATCTCACAGAGTTACAGGATTCTATTCATGGATTAGCGTGGTAGCACTGTCTTTGGGTAATCTTAGAGGGATATTTTACATCACTTTGAAGCCTAAGATGACAAAGGAAATATCCTCAGATCAAAACTAGAAAGAAGCTTTCTGGGAAACTTCATGATATGTGAATTCATCTCACAGAGTTACACATTACTTTTCATGGATCAGTTTGCTAACACTGCCTTCATGGAATCGGTAAGAGAATATTTGGAGTGCATTGTGTCCTAGAGTGAAAAGGAAAATATCCTCACATAAAAACCAGAAGGAATCTTTCTGAGAAACTGCTTTGTGATGTATGAATTCATCTCAGAGGGTTACAATGTTGTTTTCATTGAGATGTTGGCTAACACTGTTTTCTTGGAATCTGCAATCGGATATTTCAGACCACATTGAAGCTTATGGGGACAAAGCAAATATACTTAGATAAAAACTAGAAAGAAGCTTTCTGAGAAACTGGTTTGTGATTTATGAATTCATCTCACAGAGTTACACCGTTCTTTTCATTGAGCTGTTTGAAAACACTGTATTTGAGAATCTACAGTAGAATATTTGGGACTGCATTGAAGCCTATGGTGACAAAGGAAATATCCTCAGACAAAAACTAGAAAGAAGCTTTCTGAGAAACTGCTTTGTGATTTGTGAATTCATCTCACAGAGTTATACCTTTCTATCCATTGAGCAGTTTGCTAACACTGTTGACATGAAATCTGCAAAGGGATATTTGGGAGCACTTTGAGGCCTAGGGTGAAAAAGAAAATATCCTCAGGTAAAAACTAGAAAAATGCTTTCTGAGAAACTGCTTTGTGATATGTGAATTCATCTCAGAGAGCTACACCATACTTTTCATGGAGCAGTTTGATAACACTGTTTTCATGGAATCTGCAATAGGATATTTGGGAGTGCATTGAAGCCTGTGGTGACAAGGGAAATATCCTCAGATTAAAGCTGGAAAGAATCTTTCTTAGAAACTGCTTTGTAATTTGTGAATTCATCTCATAGAGTTACATGATCGTTTTCATGGATCAGTTTGGTAGCCCTCTTTTTGGGAAATCTGAGAAGGGATATGGTGGATCACATTGAAGCCTATGGTGACAAAGGAAATATCCTCAGATTAAAAACTAGAAAGAAGCTTTCTGAGAAAGTTCTTTCTGATTTCTGAATTAATCTCACTGATGTTCACTGTTCTTTTCATTGAAAAGTTTGATAACACTGTCTTCCTGGAAACTCCAAGAAGATATTTGGGTGCTCATTTAAGCTTATGGTGACAATGTAAATATCCTCAGACAAAAACCAAAAAGAAGTTTTCTGAGAGACTGCTTTGTGATGTGTGAATTGATCTCACAGAGTTACACTGCACTTTTCATTGAGCAGTTTGCTAATACTGTTTTCTTGGTATCTGTAATGGCATATTTTGGATCACATTGAAGCCTATGGTGACAAATGAAATATCCTCAGACAAAAACTAGAAACGACCTTCCTGAGAATCTGCTATGTGATTTTTGTATTCATCTAATAGAGTTACACATATCCTTTCATGGAAAAGTTTGGTAGCTCTGTTTTTGGGGAATCTGAGAAGGGAAATTTTGGATGTCTTTGAATCCTATGGTGACAAAGAATATATCCTCAGATGAAAAATAGAGAGAAGCTTTCTGAGAAACTTCTTCGTGTTGTGTGAATTCATTTCACAGAGTTACCCCTTTCTTCCTTTCTTTCCATGTTGCAGTTTGCTGACACTGTTTTCGTGGAATCTGCAAAGGGATATTTGGGAGCGCATTGATTCCTGTGATGCAAAATGAAATATCCTCAGATAAAAACTACAAAGAAGCTTTCCGAGAAATGGATTTCTGATGTGTTAATTCATCTCAACGAGTTACACAGTACTTTTGATTGAGCAGTTTGTGAACACTGTTTTCATGGAATCTGCAAAGGGATATTTCCAAGTGCATTGAAGCTTTTTGTGACAAGGGAAATATCCTCATATAAAAATTAGAAAGAAGCTTTCTGAGGAAATGCTTTCTGATATGTTAAGTCATCTCACAGAGTTACACGATTCCTTTCAAGGAGCAGTTTGGTAGCACTGTTTTTGGGGAATCTAAGAAGGGATAATTTGGATCGTATTGAAGCCAACGGTGACAAAGTAAAATTCTCAGATAAAAACCAGAAAGAAGCTTTCTGAGAAAGTTCTTTGTGATGTGTGAATTAATCTCACAGAGTGACACCTTTCATTTCATGGATCCATTTGCTAACACTGTTTTCATGGAATCTGCGAATTGATATTTGGGAGCTCATTGAGGCCAATGGTGAAAAATTAAATATCCTCAGATAAAGAGTAGAAAGAAGCTTTATGAGAAACTGCTTTGTGATGTGTGAATTCATCTCACAAAATCATACTGTTCTCTTCATTAAGCAGTTTGCTAACACTGTTCTCATGGAATGTGCAAAGTTATATGTCAGAGCACATTGAAGCTTAAGGTCACAATGGAAATACCCTCATATATAAATTAGAGAGAAGCTTTCTGTTTAAATGTTTTCTGATGTGTTAATTCATCTCACAGAGTTACAGGACTCCTTTCATGGAGCAGTATTTTAGCACTGTTTTTGGGGAATCTGAGAAGGGATATTTTGGACCACATTGAAGCCAAAGGTGACAAAGTATATATCCTCAGATAAAAACTAGATGGAAGCTTTCTGAGAAACTTTTTTATGATGTTTGAATTTACCTCACAGAGTTACAACTTTCTTTTCATGGAGCAGTTTTCTAACACTGTTTTCATGGAACGTGCAAAGTTATATGTCAGAGCACATTGAGGCATGTAGTGAAAAGCTGAATATCCTCAGATATAAACAAGAAAGAAGCTTTCTGAGAAACTGCTTTGTGATGTGTGAATTCACCTCACCGAGTTACACCTTACTTTTCATTGAGCAGTTTGATAACACTGTTTTCACAGAATCTGCAATAGAATATTTCAGAGTACATTGAAGCTTATATTGACAAAAGAAATACCATGATATAAAAACTAGAAAGAAGCTTTCTGAGAAACCGTTTTGTGATTTGTGTATTCAACTCACAGAGTTACACCTTTCTTTTCATAGATCAATTTGATAGCACTGCTTTCGTGGAATATGCAAAGAGATAATCGGGAGCACATGGAGGCCTATAGTGAAAACGGAAGCGTAGTCAGATAAAATTTAGAAAGAAGCTTTCTGAGAAAGTTCTTTGTGATACTGAATTCATTGCACAGAGTTACAGCTTTCTTTTCATCAAGTAGTTTCCTACACTGTTATCATGAAATCTGCAAAGGAATACTTGGAAACACCTTGAGGCCTATGGTGAAAAAGAAAATATCCTCAGATAAAAACTGGAAAGAAAATTTCTGAGAAAATGCTTTGTGATGGGTGAATTCGTCTTACAGAGTTACACTGTTCTTTCCATTGAGCAGTTTGATAGCACTGTTTTCATGCAATCTGCAAAAGGATAATTTGGTGGGCATTATAGCCTATGGTGGAAACGGAAATAGGCGCATATAACAACTAGAAAGAAGCTTTCTGTGAAACCGCTTTGTGATGTGTGAATACATCTCATAGAATTACATGATTCTTTTCATGCAGCAGTTTGCTAACACTGTTTTCATGGAATTTGCAAAGGGATATTTCAGAGTGCATTGAAGCTTAGGGTGACAACGGATATATCCTCAGATAAAAACTAGAAAGAAGCTTTCTGAGAAATTTCTTTGTGATATTTGAATTCTTCTTGTAGAGTTACACAATTATTTTCATGGATCAGTTTACTAACACTGTTTTTGGGGTTTCTGCGAAGGGATATTTTGGATCGCATAGAAACTTAGTTTAACAAAGGATATATCCTCAAATAAAAACTAGAATGAATCTCTCTGAGAAACTTCTTTGTGATGTGTTAATTCACTTCTCAGAGTTACACCTTTATTTTCATGGAGCAGTTGAATAACCCTGTTTTCCTTTAATCTGCAAGGGATATTTGGGAGCAGATTGAAGCCTATGTCAAAAAAGGAAATATCCTCAGATAAAAACTAGAAGAAAGCTTTCCGAGAAACTGCATTGTGAGGTGTGAATTCATCTCACAGAGTTATGCTGTTCTTTTCATTGACTAGTTTGCTAACACTGTTTTCTTGGAATATGCAATGGGATATTTTGGAGCACATTGAAGTTTATGGTGACAAAGGAAATACCCTCATATAAAAACTAGAAAGAAACTTTCTGAGAAACTGCTTTATGATGTGTGAATTCATCTCACAGAGTTACATAGTTCTCTTCTTTCAACAGTTTCTTAAATCTGTTTTCGTGGAATCTGAAATGGGATATTTCAGAGTGCATTGAAGCTTATGGTAAAAAGGAAGTAACCTCAGACAAAAACTAGCAAGAAGCTTTCTGAGAAACTGCTTTGTGATTTATGAATTCATCTCAGAGTTTCACGATTCTTTTCATGGAGCAGTTTGTTAGCATTGTTTTTGGGGAATCTGAGAAGGGATATTTTGGATTGCATTGAAGTGTATGGTGATAAAGGAAATATCCTCATATAAAAACTAGAAAGAAGCTTGCTGAGAAACCGCTTTGAGATGTTCTAATTCGTCTCACAGCATTACATGATCCTTTTCATGGATCCGTCTGTTAGCACTGTTTTTGGGGAATCTGAGAAAGGATATTTTGGATAATGAAACCTATGGTGACAAAGGAAAAATCCTCACATAAAAATTAGGAAGAAACTTTCTGAGAAAGCTCTCTGGGATGTGCAAATTCATCTCACAGAGTTACTCCTTTCTTTCATGGTGCAGTTTCTAACACTGTTTTGTGGAATCTGCAAAAGTATATTTGGGAGTGCTTTGAGGCCTAGAGCAAGAAAGGAAATATTCTCATAGAAAAACTAGAAAGAAACATTCTGAGAAACCACTTTGTGATGTGTGAATTCAACTCTCAGAGTTACACTGTTCTTTTCCCTGCGGAGTTGACTAACATCTTTTCTTGCTAAAACTGTTTTTTTGGAACCTGCAATATGAAATATCGGAGCACATTGAAGCTTATGGTTACAAAGGAAATATCCTCTGACAGAAACTAGTAGGAAGCTTTCTGAGAAACTGCTTTGTAATGTGTGAATTCATCTCACAGAGTTACACCTTTCTTTTCATTGAACAGTTTGCTAACACTGTTTTCTTGGAATCTGTAATGGGATATTTTGTAGTGGATTGAAGCTTATGGTGCCAAAGGAAATATCCTCAGACAAAAACTAGAAAGAAGCTTTCTGAGAAACTGCTTTGTGATTTCTGAATTCATCTCACAGAGTTACATGATTCTTTTCATGGAGCAATTTGGTAGCACTAGTTTTGGGGAATCTGAGAAGTGATATTTTGGATCGCTTTGAAACCTATGGTGACAAAGGAAATATTCTCAGATAAAAACTAGAAAGAAGATTTCTGAGAAAGTTCTTTGAGATGTGTGATTTCATCTCACAGAGTTACACCTTTCTTTTCATTGAGAAGTTTTGTTTCACTGTTTGCAGAATCTGAAAAGGGATTTTTGGGAGCTCATAGAGGTCTATGGTGAAAAGTAATGATCTTAATTTAAAAACTGGAGAGAAGGTTTTTGAGAAGCTGTTTTGTGATGTTTGTATTCACCTCATAGAGATAAATCATTTTGTTGATTGAGAAGTTTGGCATCACTGTTTTTGTGGTGTCTGAGAAGGGATATTTGGTAACGCATGGAGTCTAATGGGGGATAAGTAAACATGCACATATAAAACTAGAAAGGAGCATTCTGAGAAATTTCTTTGTGATGGGTGAATTCATCTCCCAGAGGGAAACCATACTTTTCATAAAGCAGTTTGGTATCCCTGTTTTTGTGGAATCTACAAAGGGGTATTCAGAGTACAGAGAAGCCTATCATGAAAAAGGAAATACCCTTAGATAAAAACTAGAAAGAATCTTTCTGAGAGACTGTTTTGTGATGGGTGAATTCATCTCACAGAGTGCAATCGTTCTTTTCATTGAGCAGTTTGGTAACTCTGTTTTTGTGAAATATGCAAAGGGATATTTGCTGGTAGATAGAGGTCAAAATTGAAAAATGAAATATCTTCAGGTAAAAATTGGCGTGAAAGTTTCTGATAACTCCTTTGTAATGTGTGCATTCATCTCCTAGAGGTAAAGCTTTCTGTTGAGAGAGTAGTTTGGCATCACTATTTTTTTTAATTTTTTTTTAAATTTTTAAAAATTATTTATTATTATTGTTACACTTTAAGTTCTAGGGTGCATGTGCATAAATTGCAGGTTTGTTACATATGTATATTTGTGCCATGATGTTGTGCTGCACACATCAACTCGTCAGCACCCATCAACTCATCATTTACATCAGGGATAACTCCCAATGCAATCCCTCCCACCTCCCCACTACCCATGATAGGCCCCGGTGTGTGATATTTCCCTTCCCTAGTCCAAGTGATCTCATTGTTCAGTTCCCACCTATGAGTAAGAACATGCGGTGTTTGGTTTTCTGTTCTTGTGATAGTTTGCTAAGAATGATGGTTTCCAGCTGCAAACTCATCCTTTTTTATGGCTGCATAGTATTCCATGGTGTATATGTGCCACATTTTCTTAATCCAGTCTGTCACTGATGGATATTTGGGTTGATTCCAAGTCTTTGCTATTGTGAATAGTGCCGCAATAAACGTACGTGTGCATGTGTCTTTATAGCAGCATGATTTGTAATCCTTTGGGTATATACCCAGTAATGGGATGGCTGGGTCATATGGTACATCTAGTTCTAGATCTTTGAGGAATCACCATACTGATTTCCATAATGGTCGAACTAGTTTACAATCCCACCAACAGTGTAAAAGTGTTCCTATTTCTCCACATCCTCTCCAGCACCTGTTGTTTCCTGACATTTTAATGATCGCCATTCTAACTGGTGTGAGATGGTATCTCATTGTGGTTTTGATTTGCATTTCTCTGATGGCCAGTGATGATGAGCATTTTTTCATGTGTCTGTTGGCTGTATGAATGTCTTCTTTTGAGAAATGTCTGTTCATATCCTTTGCCCACTTTTTGATGGGGTTGTTTGTTTTTTTCTTGTAAACTTGTTTGAGTTCTTTGTAGGTTCTGGATATTAGCCCTTTGTCAGATGAGTAGATTGCAAAAATTTTCACCCATTCTGTAGGTTGCCTGTTCACTCTGATGGTAGTTTCTTTTGCTATGCAGAAGCCCTTTTGTTTAATGAGATCCCATTTGTCAATTTTGGCTTTTGCTGCTGTTGCTTTTTGTGTTTTAGACATGAAGTCTTTGCCCATGCCTATGTCCTGAATGGTACTACCTAGGTTTTCTTCTAGGGTTTTTATGGTATTAAGTCTAACATTTAAGTCTCTAATCCATCTTGAATTAATTTTCGTATAAGGAGTAAGGAAAGGATCCAGTTTCAGCTTTCTACTTATGGCTAGCCAAATTTCCCAGCACCATTTATTAAATAGGGAATCCTTTCCCCATTTCTTGTTTCTCTCAGGTTTGTCAAAGATCAGATGGCTGTAGATGTGTGGTATTATTTCTGAGGACTCTGTTCTGTTCCATTGGTCTACATCTCTGTTTTGGTACCAGTACCATGCTGTTTTGGTTACTGTAGCCTTGTAGTATAGTTTGAAGTCAGGTAGCGTGATGCCTCCAGCTTTGTTCTTTTGACTTAGGATTTTCTTGGAGATGAGGGCTCTTTTTTGGTTCCATATGAACTTTAAAGCAGTTTTTTCCAATTCTGTGAAGAAACTCATTGGCAGCTTGATGGGGATGGCATTGAATCTATAAATTACCTTGGGCAGTATGACCATTTTCACGATATTGATTCCTCCTATCCATGAGCATGGTATGTTCTTCCATTTGTTTGTGTCCTCTTTTATTTCACTGAGCAGTGGTTTGCAGTTCTCCTTGAAGAGGTCCTTTACATCCCTTATAAGTTTTATTCCTAGGTATTTTATTCTCTTTGAAGCAATTGTAAATGGAAGTTCATTCCTGATTTGGCTCTCTGTTTGTCTGTTACTGGTGTATAAGAATGCTTGTAATTTTTGCACATTAATTTTGTATCCTGAGACTTTGCTGAAGTTGCTTATCAGCTTAAGGAGATTTTGGGCTGAGACAATGGGGTTTTCTAAATACACAATCATGTCATCTGCAAAAAGGGACAATTTGACTTCTTCTTTTCCTAACTTAATACCCTTGATTTCTTTCTCTTGCCTGATTGCCCTAGCCAGAATTTTCAACACTATGTTGAATAGGAGTGGTGAGAGAGGGCATCCCTGTCTCGTGCCAGTTTTCAAAGGGAATTTTTCCAGTTTTTGCCCATTCAGTATGATATTGGCTGTGGGTTTGTCATAGATAGCTCTTATTATTTTGAGGTACTTTCCATAGATACCGAATTTATTGAGCGTTTTTAGCATGAAGGGCTGTTGAATTTGTCAAAAGCCTTTTCTGCATCTATTGAGATAATCATGTGGTTCTTTTCTTTGGTTCTGTTTACATGCTGGATTATGTTTATTGATTTGCGAATGTTGAACCAGCCTTGCATCCCAGGGATGAAGCCCACTTGATCATGGTGGATAAGCTTTTTGATGTGCTGCTGAATTCGGTTTCTCAGTATTTTATTGACGATTTTTGCATCGATGTTCATCAGGGATATTGGTCTAACATTCTCTTTTTTTGTTGTGTCTCTGCCAGGCTTTGGTATCAGGATGATGTTGGCCTCATAAAATGAGTTAGGGAGGATTCCCTCTTTTTCTATTGATTGGAATAGTTTCAGAAGGAATGGTACCATCTCCTCCTTGTACCTCTGGTAGAATTCAGCTGTGAATCCATCTGGTCCTGGACTTTTTTTCATTGGTAGGCTATTAATTTTTGCCTCAATTTCAGAGCCTGCTATTGGTCTATTCAGAGATTCAACTTCTTCCTGGTTTAGTCTTGGAAGAGTGTACGTGTCCAGGAAATTATCCATTTTCTCTAGATTTTCCAGTTTATTTGCGTAGAGGTGTTTATAGTATTATCTGATGGTTGTTTGTATTTCTGTGGGTTCGGTGGTGATATCCCCTTTACCATTTTTTTATTGCGTCTATTTGATTCTTCTCTCTTTTCTTCTTTATTAGTCTTGCTAGTGGTCTGTCAATTTTGTTGATCTTTTCAAAAAACCAACTCCTGGATTCATTGATTTTTTGGAGGGTTTTTTGTGTCTCTATCTCCTTCAGTTCTGCTCTGATCTTAGTTGTTTCTTGCCTTCTGCTAGGTTTTGAATGTGTTTGCTCTTGCTTCTCTAGTTCTTTTAATTGTGATGTTAGAGTGTCAATTTTAGATCTTTCCTGCTTTCTCTTGTGGGCATTTAGTGCTATAAATTTCTCTCTACACACTGCTTTAAATGTGTCCCAGAGATTCTGGTATGTTGTATCTTTGTTCTCATTGGTTTCAAAGAACATCTTTATTTCTGCCTTCATTTTGTGATGTACCCAGTAGTCATTCAGGAGCAGGTTGTTCAGTTTCCATGTAGTTGAGCAGTTTTGATTGAGTTTGTTAGTCCTGAGTTCTAGTTTGATTGCACTGTGGTCTGAGAGACTGTTACAATTTCTGTTTTTGTACATTTGCTGAGGAGTGCTTTACTTCCAATTATGTGGTCAATTTTGGAATAAGTGCGATGTGGTGCTGAGAAGAATGTATATTCTGTTGATTTGGGGTGGAGAGTTCTATAGATGTCTATTAGGTCTGCTTGCTGCAGAGATGAGTTCAATTCCTGGATATCCTTGTTAACTTTCTGTCTCGTTGATCTGTCTAATGTTGACAGTGGAGTGTGGAAATCTCCCATTATTATTGTATGGGAGTCTAAGTCTCTTTGTAAGTCTCTAAGGACTTGCTTGATGAATCTGGGTGCTCCTGTATTGGGTTCGTATATATTTAGGATAGTTAGCTCTTCCTGTTGAATTGATCCCTTTACCATTATGTAATGGCCTTCTTTGTCTCTTTTGATCTTTGATGGTTTAAAGTCTGTTTTATCAGAGACTAGTATTGCAACCCCCGCTTTTTTTTGTTCTCCATTTTCTTGGTAAATCTTTCTCCATCACTTTATTTTGAGCCTATGTATGTCTCTGCGTGTGAGATGGGTCTCCTGAATACAGCAGACTGATGGGTCTTGACTCTTTATCGAGTTTGCCAGTCTGTGTCTTTTAATTGGAGCATTTAGTCCATTTACATTTAAGGTTAATATTGTTATGTGTGAACTTGATCCTGCCATTATGATATTAACTGGTTATTTGCTCGTTAGTTGATGCAGTTTCTTCCTAGCCTAAATGGACTTTACATTTTGGCATGTTTTTGCAGTGGCTGGTACTGGTTGTTCCTTTCCATGTTCAGTGCTTCCTTCATGGTCTCTTGTAAGGCAGGCCTAGTGGTGACAAAATCTCTAAGCATTTGCTTATCTGTAAAGGATTTTATTTCTCCTTCACTTATGAAACTTAGTTTGGCTGGATATGAGATTCTGGGTTTAAAATTCTTTTCTTTAAGAATGTTGAATATTGGCCCCCACTCTCTTCTGGCTTGTAGAGTTTCTGCCGAGAGATCTCTGTTAGTCTGATGGGCTTCCCCTTGTGGGTAACCCGACCCTTCTCTCTGGCTGCCCTTAAGATTTTTTCTCTCATTTCAACTTTGGTGAATCTGGCAATTATGTGTCTTGGAGTTGCTCTTCTCGAGGAGTATCTTTGTGGCGTTCTCTATATTTCCTGGATTTGAATTTTGGCCTGACCTACTAGGTTGGGGAAGTTCTTCTGGATGATATCCTGAAGAGTGTTTTCCAACTTGGTTCCATTTTCCCCCTCACTTTCAGTGACCCCAATCAGACGTAGATTTGGTCTTTTTACATAATCCCATACTTCTTGCAGGCTTTGTTCATTTCTTTTTCTTCTTTTTTCTTTTGGTTTCTCTTCTCGCTTCATTTCATTCATTTGATCCTCAATCGCTGATACTCTTTATTCCAGTTGATCGAGTCGGTTACTGAAGCTTGTGCATTTGTCACGTATTTCTCGTGTCATGGTTTTCATCTCTTTCATTTCGTTTATGACCTTCTCTGCAATAATTACTCTAGCCGTCAATGCTTCCACTTTTTTTTCAAGATTTTTAGTTTCTTTGTGCTGGGTACATAATTCCTCCTTTAGCCCTGAGAAGTTTGATGGACTGAAGCCTTCTTCTCTCATCTCGTCAAAGTCATTCTGTCAAGCTTTGATCCGTTGCTGGCGATGAGCTGCGCTCCTTTGCCGCGTGAGATGCACTCTTATTTTTTTAATTTCCAGCTTTTCTGCCCTGCTTTTTCCCCATCTTTGTGGTTTTATCTGCCTCTGGTCGTTGATGATGATGGTGATGTACTGATGGGGTTTAGGTGTAGGTGTCTTTCCTGTTTGATAGTTTTCCTTCTAATAGTCGGGACCCCCAGCTGTAGGTCTGTTGGAGATTGCTTGAGGTCCACTCCAGACCCTGTTTGCCTGGGTGTCAGCAGCAGAGGCTGCAGAAGATAGAATATTGCTGAACAGCGAGTGTACCTGTCTGATTCTTGCTTTGGAGGCTTCCTCTCAGGGGTATACTCCACCCTGTGAGGTGTGGTGTGTCAGACTGCCCCTAGTGGGGGATGTCTCCCAGTTAGGCTACTCAGGGGTCAGGGACCCACTTGAGCAGGCAGTCTGTCCCTTCTCAGATCTCAACCTCCGTGTTGGGAGATCCACTTCTCTCTTCAAAGCTGTCAGACAGAGTCGTTTGCATCTGCAGAGGTTTCTGCTGCTTTTGCCTTTTGTTGTTGTTTACTGTGCCCTGTCCCCAGAGGTGGAGTCTACAGAGACAGGCAGGTTCTTTTGAGCTGCTGTGAGCTCCACCCTGTTCGAGTTTCCCAGCAGCTTTGTTTACCTACTTATGCCTCAGCAATGGCAGGCGCCCCTCCCCCAGCCTCGCTGCTGCCTTGCCGCGAGATCACAGACTGCTGTGCTAGCAATGAGGGAAGATCCGTGGGCATGGGACCCTCCCGGCCAGGTGTGGGATATGATCTCCTGGTGTGCCTGCTTTCTTAAAGCGCAGTATTGGGGTGGGAGTTACCCGATTTTCCAGGTGTTGTGTGTCTCAGTTCCCCTGGCTAGGAAAAGGGATTCCCTTTCCCCTTGCGCTTCCCAGGTGAGGCGATCCCTTGCCCTGCTTCAGCTCTCTCTGGTCGGGCTGCAACGGCTGACCAGCACCGATTGTCTGGCACTCCCTAGTGAGATTAACCCAGTACCTCAGTTGAAAATGCAGAAATCACCGGTCTTCTGTGTCGCTCATGCTGGGAGTTGGAGACTGGAGCTGTTCCTATTCGGCCATCTACACAAGAGTCTTTTCATTGAGCATTTTGGTAGCACTGTTTTTGGGGAATGTGAGAAGGGATATTTGGATAGAATTGAATCCTATGGTGACAAAGGAAATATCCTCAGATTAAAAACTGGAAAGAAGGTTTCTGAGAAGGTTATTTTGATGTGTCAATTTATCTCACAGAGTACACCATTCTGTTCATTGAGCAGTTCGCTTACATTTTCTTGGGGAATCTGAGAAAGGATATTTTGAATCACATTGAAGCACATGGTGAAAATGGAAATATCCTCAGATAAAAACTAGAAAGAATCTTTCTGAGAAACTGCTTTGTTATGTGTGAATTCATATCACAGAGTTACATCATTGTTTTCATTGAGCAATTTGCTAACACTGTTTTCATGGAATCTGCACAGGGATATTTGGGAGCACAATGTTGCCTATAGTGAGAAAGGAAATATCCTCCGATAAAAACGAGAAAGAAGTTGTATGAGAACCTGCATTGTGATGAGTGAATTCATCTTACAGTGGTACACTGTTTTTTTTCATTGCCCAGTTTGGTGACACTGATATCGTAGAATCTGCAATAGGATATTTGGGAGCACATTGAAGCCTGTGGTGACAAAAGAAATATCCTTACAAAAAAACAAAAAGAACCTTTCTGAGAAACTGCTTTGTGATGTGTGAATTCATTTCACACAGGTACACATTTCTTTTCATGGATCAGTTTGGTGTCACTGTTTTTGGGCAATCTGAGAAGGTATATTTTGAATCGTATTGAAGCCTGTGGTGACAAAGGAAATATCCTCAGATTTAAAAAAAAGATGCTTTCTGAGGAACTGTTTTCTGTTGTGTGAATTCATCTCTCAGAGTTACACTGTTCGTTTCATTGAGCAGTTTGATAACACTGTTTTTGTGGAATCTGCAAAGGGATATTTGGAATACATTAAGGCCTACAGTGAAAAAGAAAATATCCTGAGATAAAAACTAGACAGAAGATTGCTGAGAAACAACTGTGTGATATTTGAATTTATCTCACAGAGTTACACCATTCCTATCATGGATCAGTTTGGTATACTGTTTTGGGGGAATCTCAGAAGGGATATTGTGGATTGCCTTGATGCCTATGGTGACAAAGGAAATATCTTCAGATAACAACGTGAAAGAAGCTTTCTGAGAAAGTTCTTTGTGATGTATGAATTCATCTCACAGAGTTTCAAATTTCTTTTCATGGAGCACTTTGCAAACCCTATTTTTGTGGAATCTGCAAAGCGATATATGGAAGCACATTGAGGCCTATGTTGAAAAAGGAAATATCCTCAGATAAAAACTTGAAAGAAGATTCCTGTGAAACTACTTTTGGATGTGTGAATTCAACTCACAGAGATATAATGTTATTTTTATTGACGAGTTTGATAACACTGTTTTAGTGGAATCTGCAACAGGATATTTGGGAGCGCATTAAAGAACATGGTGATAAAGGAATTATTCCCAGACAAAAGTCAGAAAGAACTTTTCTGAGAAACTTTTTTGTGATGTGTGAATTCATCTTTCTTTCTTCTCATGGAGCAGTTTGCTGACACTGTTTTTGTGGAATCTGCAAAGGGATATTCACTAGTGCATTGAGGCATATGGTGAAAAAGGAACTATCCTCACACAATAACTAGAAACAAACTTACTGAGAAACTGCTTTATGATGTGGTAATTCATCTCACAGAGATAAATGATTCTTTTCATGATTCAGTTTGGTAGCTCTGTTTTGGGGAATCCGAGAAGGGATATTTTGGATTGCTTTGAAGCCTATGGTCACAAAGGAAATATCCTCAGATAAAAACTAGAAAGAAGCTTTCTGAGAATGTCCTTTGTGATGTATGAATTCATCTCAGAGAGCTACACCTTACTTTTCATGGAAAAGTTTCCTAACACTGTTTTCGTGGAATTGGCGAAGGGATGTTTGGGAGCACATGGAGGTCTATAGTGAAAAATTAAATATATTCTGATAAAAACGAGAAAGAAGCTTCCTGAGAAACCACTTTGTGTTGTGATAATTCATCTCTCAGAGTTACACAATTCTTTTTATATATCACTTTGGTACCACTGTTTTTGGGGAATCTGAGAAAGGATATTTTGGATCACTCTGAAGCCTATGGTGACAAAGGTATTACTCTCAGATAAAAACCAGAAAGAAACTTTCTGAGAAAGTTCTTTGTGATGTGTGAATTTATCTCACAGAGTTACATTTTTCATTTCATGGAGCAGTTTGCTAACACTGTTTTCCTGGAATCGGTAAAGTTATATTTGCAAATGCCTTGAGGCCTATGGAGGAAAACTAAATATCTCAGATAAAAAATAGAAAGAAGCATTCTGAGAAACTGCTTTGTGATGTGTGAATTCATGTCACAGAGTTACAGTATTCTTTTCATAGATCAGTTTGTTGGCACTATTTTGAGGGAGTCTGAGAAGGGATATTATGAATCGTTTGGAAGCCTATGGTGTCAAAGGAAATATCCTCAGATAAAATCTAGGAAGAAACTTCCTGAGAAAGTGTTTTGTGATGTGTGAATTCATCTCACAGAGTTACACCTTTCTTTTCATGGCGCCCTTTGCTAACACTATTTTCATGGAATCTGCAAAGGGATATTTGGGAGAACAGTAAGGCCTGTGGTGAGAAACTAAATATCCTCAGATAAAAAGTAGAGAGAAGCTTTTGAAAAACTGCTTTGTAATGGGTGAATTCACATCACAGTGTTACACTGTTCTTTCCATGAAACAGTTTGCTAACACTGTTTTCGTGGAATCTGAAAGGGATATTTCAGAGCGCATTGAGGATTATAGTGAAAAAGGAGATATCCTCAGAAAAAAAACAGAAAGAAATTTTCTGAGACACTGCTTTGTGATGTGTGACTTCATCTCCCAGAGTGACACCGTTCTTTTCATAGAGCCTTTTGCTAACACTGTTTTCATGGAATCTGCAAAGGGATATTACAGAGCGTATTGAAGTTTAAGTTGAGAAAGGAAATACCCTTATATAAAAACCAAAAAGAAGCTTTCTGAGAAACTGCTTTGTGATGTGTTAATTCATCCCACTGAGTTAAATGATTCTTTTCAAGGATCAATTTTTTAGCACTGTCTTGGGGAATCTGAGAAGTGATATTTTGGATAGCAATGAAACCTATAGTGACAAAGGAAATATCATCAGATAAAAAATAGAAATAAACTTTCTGAGAAAGCTCTTTGTGATGTGTGGATTCATTTTGCAAAGTTACACCTTTCTTTTCATGGAGCAGTTTGCTAACACTGTATTGTGGAATCTGCAAAGTAATATATGGGAGTGCATAGAAGCTTATGGTGACAAGGGAAATAACCTCATCTAAAAACTAGAAAGAAGTTTTCTGAGAAACTGCTTTGTGGTGTGTGAAGTCACCTCACAGAGCTACACTGTTCTTTGCATTGAACAATTTACTGACACTGTTTTTGTGGAATCTGCAATGGGATATTTCAGAATGCATTGACACTTATGGTGACAAAGGAAATATCCTCAGACAAAAACTAGAAAGAAACTTTCTGAGAAACTGCTTTTTGATTTGTGAATTCATCCCATGGAGTTACACCTTAATTTTCTTGGAGCACTTTACTAACACTGATTTCGTGGAATCTGCAAGGGATATTTGGGAGCACCTTGAGGCCTATGGTGAAATAGGAAATAACCTCAGATTAAAAACGAGAAAGAAGTTTTCTGAGAAACTGCTTTGTGATGTATGAATTCATCTCACAGAGTTACAGGATCCTTTTCAAGGACCAGTTTGGTAAGAAGCTTTCTGAGAAACTGCTTTATGATGTGTTAATTCATCTCACAGAGTTAAATGATTATTTTCATGGATCAGTTTGGTAGCTCATTTTGGGGAATCTGAGAATGGATATTTTTGATCACTTTGAAGCCTATGGTGACAAAAGATCAGTTTCCTAACATTGTTTTTGTGGAATCTGCAAAGGGATATTTGGGAGCACATTAAGGCCTGTGGTGAAAAATTAAATATCCTCAGATAAAAAAGAGAAGGAAGCTTTCTGAGAAACTGCCTTGTGATGGGTGAATTCATCTTACAGAGTTACATGATTCTTTTCATAGATCACTGTTTTTGGGGAATCTGAGAAGGGATATTACGAATCTCATTGAAGCATATGGAGACAAAGGAAATATCCTCAGATAAAAACTAGAAAGAAACTTTCTGAGAAAGTTTTTTGTGATGTGTGAATTCGTCTCACAGAGTTTCACCATTCTTTTCATTGAGCAGTTTGATAACACTGTTTTCATGGAGTCTGCAATAGGATATTTGGGAGCGTATTGAGGCCTATGGTTACAAAGTAAATATCCTCAGATAAAAACCAAAAAGAAGCTTTCTTAGATATTGCTTTGTCATTTGTGAATTCATCTCATAGAGTGACAATCTTCTTTTCATTTAGAAGTTGGCTAACACTGTTTTCTTGGAATCTGCAATGGGATAGTTTGGAGTGCATTGAAGATTATAGTGAAAAGGAAATATCCTCAAACAAACACTACAAAGAAGCTTTCTGAGAAACTGCTTTGTGATTTGTGAATTCAACTCACAGAATTACACTTTTCTTTCCATGGAGCAGTTTAGTAACACTGTTTTCATGGAATCTGCAAAGGGACATTTGGGAGTATCTTGACGCCCATGGTGAAATAGGAAATACTCTCAGATAAAAACTAGAAAGAAACTTTCTGAGAAACTGCTTTGTGATGTGTGAATTCTTGTCACAGTGTTACAGTGTTCTTTTCATGGAGCAGTTTGCTAACACTGTTTTCCTGTAATCTGCAAAGGGATATAAGTGAGCGTATTGAGGCCTATAGTGAAAAAGGAAATATCCTCAGATAACAACTAGAAAGAAGCTTTCTGGGAAACTGATTTCTGATGTGTGAATTCATCTTACAGAGCCACACCATTCTCTTCATTGAGTGGTTTGATGACACATTTTTCCTGGAATCTACAATATCATATTTTTGAATGCATTTAAGTCTATGGTGACAAAGGAAATATCCTCAGAATAAAACGAAAAAAAAAGCCTTCTGTGAAACTGCTTTGTGATGTGTGAATTCACCTAACATACTTACACCATTCTTTTCTCTGAGAAGTCTGCTAACACTGTTTTCTTGGAATTTGCAATGGGATATTTCAGAGCACATTGAAGCTTATGGGAACAAAGGAAATACCCTCACATAAAAACTAGAAAGAAGTTTTCTGAGAAACTGCTTTGTGATGTGTTAATTCATCTCAGAGTTACACAACTCGTTTCTTGGATCAGTTTGGTAACACTGTATTTGGGGAATCTGAGAAGGGATATTTTGGATTGCATTGAAGCCTATGGTGACAAAGGAGATATCCTCAGATCAATACTAGAAAGAATCTTTCTAAGAAAGTTATTTGTGATGTGTGAATTCATCTCACAGAGTTACACTTTTCTTTTCATGGAGCCATTTGCTAACACTGTTTTCGTGGAATCTGCAAGGGATACTTGGGAGTGCTTTGAGGTCTATGCTGAAAAAGGAAATATCCTCAGATAAAAACTTGAAGGAAGCTTTCAGAGAAGCTGTTTTTTGATGTGTGAATTCATCTCACAGAGTTACACCTTCCTTTTCATGGAGCAGTCTGCTAACACTGTTTTCCTGGAATCTGCAAAGGGATATTTGGGAGCATGTTGAGGCCTCTGGTGAAAAAGGAACTATCCTAGGATAAAAACTAGAAAGAAGCTTTTTGAGAAACTGCTTATTGATGTGTGAATTCATCTCACAGAGTTACACTGTTCTTTGCGTTGAGCATTTTGCTTGCACTGTTTTCTTGGAGTGTGTAATGGGATATTACAGAGTGCCTTGGAGTTTATGGTGACAAAGGAAATATTCTCTTATAAAAACTAGAAATAAACTTTCTGAGAAACCGCTTTGTAATGTGTTAATTCATCTCACACTGTTACATGGTACTTTTCTTGGATCAGTTTGATATCAGTGTTTTTGGGGAATCTGAAAAGGGATACTTTGGATCGAATTGAAGTCTATGGTGAGAAAGAAAATGTCCTCATATAAAAACTAGAGAGAAGCTTTCTGAGTAACCTCTTTGTGATTTATTAATTCATCTAAGAGTTACATGATTCTTTTCATGGAGTAGTTTGGCAGCACTATTTTTGTTGTGTCTGATAAGGGATATTTGGGAGTGCATGCAAGCTGATGGTGGAAAAGGAAATACCCTGATATAAAAACTAGAAAGAAGCTTTCTGAGAAATTTATTTGTGATGGGTTAATTCATCACACAGAGTTACACTTTTGTTTTCTTTGAACAGTTGGGTAGCACTGTTTTTATGGAATCTGCAAAGGGATACTGGGGAGCTCCTAGAGGCTTATGGTGAAAAAGAAAATAGCTTCATATAAAAACTGTAGAGAACTTATTCGAAAAATGGTTTTGTGATGTGTGTATTCATCTCAAAGAGTTTAACCTTGTTGTTGATTGAGCAATTTGGCATCACTGTTTTCATGGAATCTGAGAGGAGTTATTTTGAAGCACAATGAAGCCTATAGTGAAAAAGGAAATATCCTCAAATATCAACCAATAAGAAGCTTTCTGTGAACTGCTTTGTGATGTGTGATTTCATTTCACAGGGTTTTAACATTTTTCACCACAGAACTCAATGCGCTTCCAGTCATCCCTTTGCAGATTGCACGGAAACAGTGTTATAAAACTGCTCATGAAAAGAGTGGTATAATTCTGTGAGATGAATTCACACATCACAAAGAACTTTCTCAGAAAGCTTCTTTCTAGTTTTTATCTGAGGATATTTCCTTTGTCACCATAGGCTTCAATACAATCCAAAATATCCCTTCTCAGATTCCCCAAAAACAGTTCTACCAAACTGATCTATGAAAAGAATCGTAACTCTGAGAGACGAATTAACACATCACAAAGCAGTTTATCAGAAAAATTTATTTCCGTTTTCATCTGAGGATATTTCTTTTTCCACTATAGGTCCCAAAGTGCTCCCAAATATCCCTTTGCAGATTCCATGAAAGCAAGGTTAGAAAACTGCTCCAGGAAAAGAAAGTTGTAACTCTGTCATATGAATTCCCACATCACAAGGATCTTTCTCAGAAAGTTTCTTTCTAGTTTTTATCTGAGGTTATTTCCTTTGTCACCATAGGCTTCAATGCCATTCAAAGTATCCCTTCTCACATTTTCCAAAAACAGTGCTACCAAACTGCTCCATGAAAACAGTGGTGGTACTGTGTGAGTTCAAAACTGTTTCTCTAGAAGCTTCCTTCTAGTTTTTATCTGAGTATATTTCCTTCTTCACCATATTCCTCATTGCCCACCCAAATATCTCATTGAAGACTAAACGAAAAAAGTGTTAGTAAACTTCTCAGTGAAAAGAAAGGTGTAACTCTCTGACATGAATTCACACATCACAAAGCAGTTTCTCAGAAAGCTTCTTTCTAGTATTTATCTGAGGATATTTCCTTTTTCACTGTAAGCCTCAATGCATTCCCAGGTACCCCTTTGCAGGTTCCACAAAAACTGTGTAATCAAACTGCTCAATGAAAAGAACAGTGGAAATCTCTGAGATGAAATCACACATCACAAAGAACTTTCTTGGAAAGCTTCTTTCTATTTTTAATCTGTGGTATATCTTTTGTCACCATGGTTTCAATAGGATCCAAAATATCTCTTCTCAGATTCCCCAAAAACAATGCTACCAATCTGATCCATGAAAAGAATCATGTAACTCTGTGAGATGAATTAACACAGCTCAAAGAGGTTTCTGAGGAAGTTTCTTTCTAGTTTTTGTTTGAGGATATTTCCTTTGTCACCATAAGCTTCAATACGCTCCAAAATATCCCATTGCAGATTCCAAGAAAACAGTGTTAGCAAATTGCTCAATGAAAAGAACAGTGTAACTCTGTGGGGTGAATCCACACATCACAAAGCAGTTTCTCAGAAAGCATATTTTTGGTTTTTATATGAGGATATTTCTTTTGTCACCATAGGCTTCAATTTGCTCCCAAACCTAATATTGCAAATTCCACAAAAACAGTATTATCAAACTGTTCAATGAAAAGAACAGTGTTACTCTGTGAGTTGATTTCACAAATCACAAAACAGTTTCTCAGAAACCTTCTTTCTAGTTTTTATATGAGGATATTTCCCTTTTCACTATATGCCTCAATATGCTCCCAAATAAACCTTGGCAGATGACACAAAAACAGTCTTAGCAAACTGCTCCATGAAAATAAAGGTGTAGCTCTGTGAGATGAATTTACACATTCCAAAGCAGTTGATCAGAAAGTGTCTTTTTGGTTTTTATCACGGGATATTTCCTCTGTCACCATAGGCTTCAATGCGCTACCAAATATCCTATCGCAGATTTCATGAAAACAGTGTTATTAAACTGCTTAATGTAAAGAATGGTGTAATTCTGTGAGATAAATTCACACATTACAAAGCAGTTTCTCAGAAAGCTTCTTTCTCATTTTTTCTCTGGTGATATTTAATTTTTCATTATAGGTCTCAAAGGACTCCCAAATATCCCTTTGCACATTCCACAAAAACAATGATAGCAAACAGATTCATGAAAAGTTATATGTAACTAGGTGGGATGAATTCACACATCACAAGGTAGTTTCTCAGAATGATTCCTTCCAGTTGTTATCTGAGGATATTTCCTTTGTCACCATAGGCTTCAATGCGATCCAATATATCTCTTCACAGATTCCCCAAAAACAGTTCTACCAAACTGATCCATGAAATGTATGATGTAACTCTGTGAGATGAATTAACACATCACAAAGTGGTTTCTCAGAAAAATTCTTTCTAATTTTTATATGAAGATATTTCCTTTGTCACCATAAGCTTCATTGTGATATGAACTATCCGATTGCAGATTCCAAGAAAATAGTGTTAGCAAACTGCTCAATGAACAAAAGAGTGTATCTCGGTGAGACAAATTTACACATGACAAAGCAGTCTCTCAGAAAGCTTCTTTCTAGTTTTATCTGAAGATATTTCCTTTGTCACCTAGGCTTCAATGCGATCAAGAATATCCCTTCTCAGATTCCTCGAAAACAGTGCTACATAACTACTCTATAAAAGAATCGTGTAACTCTGCAAGATGAATTAACCCATCACAAAGCATTGTTATATGAGGATGTTTCCTTTGTGTTTTTGAGGATATTTGCTCCAGTTTCTATATGAGGATATTTCCTTTGTCACCATAAGTTTCAATGTGCTTCAAAATATCCCAATGCAGATTACAAGAAAACAGTGTTAGCAAACTGCTGAAAGAAAAGAATAGTGTAATTCTGTGACATGAATACACACATCACAAAGCAGTTTCTCAGAAAGCTTCTTTCTAGTTTTTGTCTGAGGATATTTCCTTTTTCACCATAGGCCTCAAAGAGCTCGTAAATATACCTTTGCAGATGCCACAAAAATAGTGTTAGCAAACTTCTCAATGAAAAGAATGGTGTAACTCTGTGAGATGAATTCACACATCACAAAGAAGTTTCTCAGAAACTTCCTTTGGTTCTTAAGTGAAGATATTTCCTTTGTCACCACAGGTTCGATGCGATCCAAAATATCCCTTCTCAGATTCCCCAAAAACAGTGTTACCAAACTGATCCATGAAAAGAGTCGTGAAACTCCATGAGATAAATTCACATATCAAAAGGAAGTTTCTCAGAAAGCTTCTTTCTAGATTTTATCTTCGGATATTTCCTTTATCACCATACGCTTCAATGCAATCCAAAATATCTCTTATCAGATTCCCCAGAAACAGTGCTATCAAACTCTTCCATGAATAGAATGGTGTAACTCTGTGAGATGAATTCACATATCACACAGATGTTTCTCAAAAGACATCTTCTAGTTTTTTTCTGAGGATATTTTCTTTTTCACCACATTCCTAAATGCACTTCTGAATGTCCCATTGCAGATTAATAAAAAAAAAGTGTTAGCAAACATTTTATCCAAGATAAAAAGCAAAAAGCAGCTTTGTGAGAAACTGCTCAGGGATGGGGGAATTCATCTCACAGAGTTACACTGTTCTTTTCATTGAGCAGTTTGCTAACACTGTTTTCGTGGAATATGCAAAGGGATATTTGGGTACACATTGAGGCCTGTAGTGAAAAAGAAAATATCCTTAGACAAAAACTAGAAATAAACTATCTGAGAAAGTTCTTTGTGATTGTGAATTTATCTCACAGAGGTACACTCTTCTTTTTATTGAGCTCTTTGATAACACTGTTTTTGTGGAATCTGAAATAGGATATTTGGGAGCTCATTGAATCCTATGGTGACAAAGGAAATATCCTCAGATAAAAACCAAAAAGAAGCTTTCTGAGAACATTCTTTGTGATGTGTGAATTCATCTCACAGAGTTACACCTTCATTTTCATGGAACCATTTGCTAACGTAGTTTTCATGCAATCTGGAAAGGATAATTGGGAGCACATTGAGGCCTATGGTGGAAAACTAAATATCCTTAGATAAAAACTAGAGAGAAGCTCTCTGGGAAACTGCTTTGTGATGTGTGGATTCATCTCACAGAGGTACACAGTTGTTTTCTTTGAGCTGCTTGATAACACTATTTTCATGGAATCTGCAATAGGGTATTTGGGAGCACATTGAAGACTAGGGAGGCAAAGGAAATATTCTCAGATAAAAACTAACAAGAAACTTTCTGAGAAACTGCTTTGTGATGCGTGAATTGATCTCACAGAGTTACACTGTTCTTTTCATTGAGCAGTTTGCTATCACTCTTTTCTTGGAATCTACAATGGGATATTTCAGAGTGCGTTGAAGCTTAGGGAGACAAAGAAAATATCCTTAGATATAAACTAGAAAGAATCTTTCTCAGAAACTGCTTTGTGATTTGTGAATTTTTCTCACAGAGTTAAACGATTCTTTTCATGGATCAGTTTGGTAGCACTGTTTTTGGGGAGTCTGAGAAAGGATATTTAGGATTGCATTGAAGCCTATGGTGACAAAGGAAATATTCCAGGATAAAATCTAGAAAGAAGGTTTCTGGGAATTTTTTTTGTGTTGTGTGAATTCATCTCACAGAGTTACTCCTTTCTTTTCATGGAGCAGTTTACTAACACTGTTATTATGGAATCCACAAAGGGATATTTTGGAGTACACTGTGGCCTATAGTGAAAAAGGAAATATCCTCAGGTAAAAACTAGAAAGAAGCTTTCAGGGAAACTGCTTTGTGATGTGTGAACTCATCTCACAGAGTTACACAGTTCTTTTCATTAAGCAGTTTGCTAACACTGTTTCCTTGGAATCTGCAATGGGATATATCGGAGTGCATTGAAGCTTATGTTGACAGAGGAAATATCTTCATATGAAAACTAGAAAGAAGCTATCTGAGAAACCACTTTGTGATGTGTTAATTCATCTCACAGAGTTACATGATTCTTTTCATGTATCAGTTTGGTAATACTGTTTTTGTGTTGTCTTAGAAGGGATATTTCAGATCACATGAAGCTGATAGTGGAAAAGAAAATATCCTGAGATAAAAACTAGATAGAAGCTTTCTGAGAAATTTCTCTCAGATCATTGAATTCATCACACTGAGTTACACCATTGTTTTCTTTGAGCACCTTGGTAGCACTGTGTTTGTGGAATCTGCAAAGGGATATTCAGGAGCTTCTGGAGCCCTATGGTGAAAAAGGAAATAACTTCAGATAAAAACTGGAGAGAAGCTTTTCGAGAAACGGTTTTGTGATGTGTATATTCATCTCATAGACTTTAACCTGTTTGTTGATAGAGCAGTCCGGCATCACTGTTTTTGTGGTATCTGAGAAGAGATGCTTGGGAGCACATTGAAGTTTATGGTGAAAAAGGAAGTATCCTTAGATTTAAACTAGAGAGAAGCTTTCTGAGAAACTGCTTCATGATCGGTGAATTCATCTCACAGAGTTAAACCTTTCCTTTCGTTGAGCAGTTTAGTAACACTGCTTTGAGGAATCTGCAAAGGGATATTTGGGAGCACATAGAGTCCAATGGTGAAAAAGGAAATAACTTCAGGTGAAAACTGGAGGCAAGCTTTCTGAGAAACACCTTTATGATGTGGGTATTCATCTCATAGAGCTAAATGTTTCTATTGAGGGAGCACTTTGGCATCACCGTTTTTGTGGTGTCTGAGAAGGGATATTTTGGAGCACATTGAAGCCTATGGTGGAAAACGAAGTAGGCTCATACAACAACTAGAAAGAAGCTCTCTGAGAAACCGCTTTATGATGTGTTAATTCATCTCACAGAGTTACATGATTCTTTTCATGGAGCAGTTTGGTAGCAATGTTTTTCGGGAATCTGAGAAGGAATATTTTGGATCTCATTCAAGCCTATGGTGACAAAGGAAATATACTCAGATAAAAACTAGAAAGAAGCTTTCTGAGAAAGTTCTTTGTGATGTGTGAATTGAACTCACAACGTTACACCTTTCTTTTCATGGAGTAGTTTGCTATCACTGTATTCCTGGAATCTGCAAAGGGATATTTGGGAACGCATTGAGCCTATAGTGAAAAAAGAAATATCCTCAGATAAAAACTAGAAAAAAGCTTTCTGAGAAACTGCTTGGTGACGTGTGAACACATGTCACAGAGTTACACTGTTCCTATCATTGAGCAGTTGGCTAACACTATTTTCTTGGAATCTGCAATGGTATATTTCAGACATCATTGAAGTTTTGGGTGAAAAAGGAAATATCCTCAGACGAAAAATAGAAAGAAGGTTTCTGAGAAACTGCTTTCTGATGTGTGAATTCATCTCACAGAGTTACACAATTCCTGTCAAGGAGCAGCATGGTTGCACTGTTTTTGGGGAATCTGAGGAGGGATATTTTCAATCACATTGAAGCCTAAGGTGACAAAGAAAATATCCTCATATAAAAGCTAGAAAGAAGTTTTCTGAGAAACCTTGTGATGTGCTTATTCATCTATAGATGCTTTTCTTGGAGCAGTTTGCTAACACTTTTTTCATGGAATCAGCAAGAGGATATTTGGGATCGCATTGAAGCCTATGGTGACAAAAGAAATATCCTCAGACAAAAGTAGAAAGAAGCTTTCTGAGAGACTGCTTTGTAATTTGTGAATTCATCTCACAGAGATTCACGATTCTCTTCATGGAGCAGTTTGGTAGCACTGTTTTAGGAGAATCTCAGAAGTGTTATTTTACATCACATTGAAGCCTATAGTGACAAAGGAAATATCCTCAGATAAAAACTAGAAAGAAGATTTTGGAGAAACAGCTTTGTGATGTGTGTATTCATCTCATATAGTTACACCTTTCTTTTCATGGAATATATTGCTAACACTGTTTTCATGGAATGTTCAAAGGAATATTTGACAGTGCTTTGAGGCTTATGTTGAAAAAGGAAATATCTTCAACTAAAAACTAGAAATATTGTTTCTGAGAATGTGCTTTGTTATGTGTGAGTTCATCTCACAGAGTTACACTGTTCTTTTCATTGAGAAGTTTGCTAACACTTTTTTGTGTAATCTGCAATAGGATATTCTTTAGTGCCTTGAGGAATATGGTGAAAAAGGAAATACACTCAGGTAAAAACTAGAAAGAAGCTTTCTGAGAATCTACTTTGTGATTTGTGAATTCATCTCACAGAGCCCCACGATTCTTTTCATGGAGCAGTGTAGTAGCACTGTTTTTGGGGAACCTGAGAAGGGATACTTTGGATCGCATTGAAGCCTATGGTGACAAAGGAAATATCCTCAGATAAAAACCAAAAAGAAGATTTCTGAGAAACTGCTTTGTGATTTGTGAATTCATCTCACTGGGATACACGATTCTTTTCATGGAGGAGTCTGGTAGCACTGTTTTTGAGGAATCTGAGAAGTGATATTTTGGATCACATTGAATCCTATGATGACGAAGGAACTAAAATCAGATAAAAACTAGAGACAAACTTTCTGAAAACCTGTTTGTGATGTGTGTATTCATCTCACAGTGTAACACCTTTCTTTTCATGGAGAAGTTTGTTAACTCTGTTTTCGTGGAATCTACAAAGTGATGGTTGGGAGCGAGTTGAGACCTATGGTGAAAAAGAGAATATCCTCAGATAAAAACTAGAAAGTAGCTCTCTGAGAAAATGCTTTGTGATGTGTGAACTCATCTCACACAGTTATACCACTCTTTTCGTGGAGCAGTTTGCTAACACTGTTTTCATGGAATATGCAATATGATATTTCTAAGTGCATTGAAGTCTAAGGTGAGAAATGAAATATCCTCAGACTAAAACAAAAAAAGAAGCTTTCTGTGAAACTGCTTTGTGACGTGAGAATTCATCTCACAGAGTTAGACTTTTCTTTTCATGGTGCAGTTTGATAGTACGGTGTTTGGGGAATGTGAGAGGGAATATTTTGTATTGAAATGAAGCCTATGGTGACAAAGGAAATATCCTCATATAAAAACTAGAAGGAAGCTTTCTCAGAAAGTTTTTTCTGAAATGTGAATTCATCTCACAGAGTTACACCTCTCATATCATGGAGCAGCTTGCTAACACTGTTTTTGTGGGGTCTGCAAAGGGATATTTGGGAGCACATTGAGGTCTGTGGTGAAAAAGGAAATATCCTCAGAAAAAAACTAGAAAGAAGCTTTCTGAGAAACTTCTTCATGATGTGTGAATTCATCTTACAGAGTTACACTCTTCTTTTCATTGAGCAGTTTGTTAACACTGTTTTCTTGAAATCTACAGTGGGATATTTTCGAGTGCGTTGAAACTTTTGGTGACAAAGGAATCATACTCTGATAAAAGCTAGAAAGAAGCTTTCTGAGAAACAGCATTGTGATGTGTTAACTCAATTCACAGAGTTACACAATTTATTTCATGGTTCAGATTGGTAGCACTGTTTTTGGGGAATCTGAGTAGGGATATTTTGGATCACATTGAAGCCTATGGTGTCAAAGGAAATAACCTCAGATAAAAACTAGAAAGAAGTTTTCTGAGTAATTTCTTTGAGATGTTTGAATTAATCTCACAGATTTACACCTTTCTTTTCTTGGAGCAATTTGCTAACATCATTTTCGTGGAATCTGCAAAGGGATATTTGGGAGTGCATTGAGGCCTATATTATACAAGAAAATATCCTCAGATAAAAACTAGAAAGACGCTTTCTGAGAACCTGCTTTGTGATGTGTGAATTCATCTCACAGTGGTACACCGTACTTTCCATTGCCCAGTTTGGTGACACTGTTATCGTGGAATCTGCAATAGGATATTTGGGAGCACATTGAAGCCAATTGTGACAAAAAAAAATATCCTCACAGAAAAAGCAAAAAGAAGATTTCTGAGACACTGCTTTGTGATGTGTGAATTCACCTTACAGAGGTACAAGATCCTTTTCGTGGAGCAGTTTGGTGTCACTGTTTTTGGGCGATTTGAGAAGGTATATTTTGAATCACATTGAAGTCTGTGGTGACAAAGGAAGTATCCTCAGATATGAAATAAAAGAAACTTTCTGAGAAACTGTTTCTGATGTCTGAATTAACCTCACAGAGTTACACAGTTCTTTTCATTGAGGAGTTTGCTAACAGTGTTTTCTTGGAATCTGCCATGCGATATTTCAGAGTCTATTGAAGCTTGTGGTGACAAAGGAAATATCCTCATATAAAAACTCGAAAGAAGCTTTCTGAGAAACAGCTTTGTGATGTGTTAATTCATCTCACATAGTTGCACGATTCTTTTCATGGATCACTTTGGTAGCACTGTTTTTGGGGAATATGAGAAGGGATATTTTGGATCGCATTGAAGCCTATTGTGACAAAGGAAATACCACCAGATAAAAACTAGAGAGAAGATTTCTGAGAAACTGCTTTGTGATGTGTGAATTCATCTCACAGAGTTACACGTTTATTTTCATGGAGAAGTGTGTTAACAGTGTTCTCGTGGAATCTGAAAAGGAATTTTTGAGAGTGCTTAGAGGACTGTGGTCATTAAGATAACATGCTCAGATAAAAACTAGAAAGAAGCTTTCTGAGAAGCTACTTTGTGATTTATGATTTCATCTCACAGAGTTACACTCTTGTTTTCATTGATCAGTTTGCTAACACTGTTTTCTTGGAATCTGCAATGGTATATTTCAGAGCGCATTGAAGCTTATGGAGTCAAAGGAAATATTCTCATATAAAAACAAGAAGGAAGCTTTCTGAGATATCACTTTGTGATGTGTTAATCCATCTCACAGAGCTACATGATTCTTTTCATGGATCATTTTGGTAGCAATGTTTTTGAAGAATCTGAGAAGGGAATTTTTTTTTTTTTTTTTTTTTTTGAGACGGAGTCTCACGCTGTTGCCCAGGCTGGGGTGCAGTGGCGCGATCTCAGCTCACTGCAAGCTCTGCCTCCCAGGTTCCCGCCATTCTCCTGCCTCAGCCTCCTGAGTAGCTGGGACTACAGGCGCCCGCCACTGCGCCCGGCTAATTTTTTGTATTTTTAGTAGAGACGGGGTTTCACCGTGGTCTCGATCTCCTGACCTTGTGATCCGCCCGCCTCGGCCTCCCAAAGTGCTGGGATTACAGGCTTGAGCCACCGCGCCCGGCTTAGAAGGGAATTTTTTGGAATACATTGAAGCCGATGGAGACAAAGGAAATATGGTCATATAAAACTGGAAAGAAGCTTTCTGAGAAACTGCTTTGTGATTTGCAAATTCGTCTCACTGAGTTACACCTTTCTTTTCATGGAGCAGATTGCTAACACTGTTTTTTTGGAATCTGCATAGGGATATTTGGGAGTGCATTGAGGCCTATAGTGGAAAAGGAAATATCCCGAGATAAAAACTAGAAAGAAGGATTCTAAGAAACTGCTTTGTGATTTGTGATTTCATCTCACAGAGATACAACGTTCCTTTCATTGAACAGTTTGATAACACTGTTTTCACTGAATATGCAATAGGATATTTGGGAGTGCATTGAAGCTTATGGTGACAAAGAAAATATCCTCACATAAAAACCACAAAGAAGTTTTCTGAGAAACTACATCAACTAATGAGCAAAATAACCAGTTAATATCATAATGGCAGGATCAAGTTCACACATAACAATAGTAACCTTAAATGTAAATGGACTAAATGCTCCAATTAAAAGACACAGACTGGCAAACTCGATAAAGAGTCAAGACCCATCACTTTGCTGTATTCAGGAGACCCATCTCACATGCAGAGACGTACATAGACTCAAAATAAAGGGATGGAGGAAGATCTACCAAGCAAATGGAGAACAAGAAAAAGCAGGGGTTGCAGTACTAGTCTCTGATAAAACAGACTTTAAACCATCAAAGATCAAAAGAGACAAGGCCATTACATAATGGTAAAAGGATCAATTCAACAGGAAGAGCTAATTATCCTAAATATATATGCACCCAATACAGGAGCACCCAGATTCTTAAAGCAAGTCCTTAGAGACTTAGAAAGAGACTAACATACAATAATAATGGGGGACTTCAACACCCCACTGTCAACAGACAGATCAACGAGACAGAAAGTTAACAAGGATATCCAGGAATTGAACTCATCTCTGCAGCAAGCAGACCTAATAGACATCTATAGAACTCTCCACCCCAAATCAACAGAATATACATTCTACTCAGCATCAAATCACACTTATTCCAAAATTGACCACATAATTGGAAGTAAAGCACTCCTCAGCAAATGTACAAGAACAGAAATTGTAACAAACTGTCTCTCAGACCACAGTGCAATCAAACTAGAACTCAGGACTAAGAAACTCAATCAAAACTGCTCAACTACATGGAAACTGAACAAACTGCTTCTGAATGACTACTGGGTACATAATGAAATGAAGGCAGAAATAAAGATGTTCTTTGAAACCAATGAGAACAAAGATACAACATACCAGAATCTCTGGGACACATTTAAAGCAGTGTGTAGAGAGAAATTTATAGCACTAAATGCCCACAAGAGAAAGCAGGAAAGATCTAAACTTGACACTCTAACATTACAATTAAAAGAACTAGAGAAGCAAGAGCAAACACATTCAAAACCTAGCAGAAGGCAAGAAATAACTAAGATCAGAGCAGAACTGAAGGAGATAGAGACACAAAAAACCCTTCAAAAAATCAATGAATCCAGGAGTTGGTTTTTTGAAAAGATCAACAAAATTGATAGACCGCTAGCAAGACTAATATAGAAGAAAAGAGAGAAGAATCAAATCGACGCAATAAAAAATGAAAAAGAGGATATAACCACTGACCCCACAGAAATACAAACTACCATCAGAGAATACTATAAACACCTCTATGCAAATAAACTAGGAAATCTAGAAGAAATGGATGATTTCCTGGACACTTACACTCTTCCAAGACTAAATCAGGAAGAAGCGGAATTCCTGAATAGACCAATAGCAGGCTCTGAAATTGAGGCAATAATTAATAGCCTACCAACGAAAAAAAGTCCAGGACCAGATGGATTCACAGCTGAATTCTACCAGAGGTACAAGGAGGAGTTGGTACCATTCCTTCTGAAACTATTCCAATCAATAGAAAAAGAGGGATTCCTCCCTATCTCATTTTATGAGGCCAACATCATCCTGATACCAAAGCCTGGCAGAGACACAACAAAAAAAGAGAATTTGAGACCAATATCCCTGAAGAACATCGATGCAAAAATCCTCAATAAAATACTGGGAAACCGAATCTAGCAACATATCAAAAAGCTTATCCACCATGATCAAGTGGGCTTCATCCCTGGATGCAAGGCTGGTTCAACATACGCAAATCAATTAACGTAATCCAGCATATAAACAGAACCAAAGACAAAAACCACATGATTATATCAATAGATGCAGAAAAGGCCTTTGAGAAAATTCAACAGCCCTGCATGCTAAAAACTCTCAATAATTTCGGTATTGATGGAACGTATCTCAAAATAATAAGAGGTATTTATGACAAACCCACAGCCAATATCATACTGAATGGGCAAAAACTGGAAAAATTCCCTTTGAAAACTGGCACAAGACAGGGAAGCCCTCTCTCACCACTCCTATTCAACATAGTGTTGGAAGTTCTGGCTAGGGCAGTCAGGCAAGAGAAAGAAGTAAAGGGTATTCGGTTAGGAAAAGAAGAAGTCAAATTGTCCCTGTTTGCAGATGACATGATTGTGTATTTAGAAAACCCCATTGTCTCAGCCCAAAATCTCCTTAAGCTGATAAGAAACTTCAACAAAGTCCCAGGATACAAAATTAATGTGCAAAAATCACAAGCATTCTTATACACCAGTAACAGACAAACAGAGAGCCAAATCATGAATGAACTTCCATTCACAATTGCTTCAAAGAGAATAAAATACCTAGGAATAAAACTTATAAGGGATGTGAAGGACCTCTTCAAGGAGAACTACAAACCATTGCTCAGTGAAATAAAAGAGGACACAAATAAATGGAAGAACATACCATGCTCATGGATAGGAAGAATCAATATCGTGAAAATGGCCATACTGCCCAAGGTCATCTATAGATTCAATGCCATCCCCATCAAGCTGCCAATGAGTTTCTTCACAGAATTGGAAAAAACTACTTTAAAGTTCATACGGAACCAAAAAAGAGCCCGCATCTCCAAGACAATCCTAAGTCAAAAGAACAAAGCTGGAGGCATCACGCTACCTGACTTCAAACTATACTACAAGGCTACAGTAACCAAAACAGCATGGTACTGGTACCAAAACAGAGATGTAGACCAATGGAACAGAACAGAGTCCTCAGAAATAATACCACACATCTACAGCCATCTGATCTTTGACAAACCTGAGAGAAACAAGAAATGGGGAAAGGATTCCCTATTTAATAAATGGTGCTGGGAAATTTGGCTAGCCATAAGTAGAAAGCTGAAACTGGATCCTTTCCTTACTCCTTATACGAAAATTAATTCAATGTGGATTAGAGACTTAAATATTAGACCTAATACCATAAAAACCCTAGAAGAAAACCTAGGTAGTACCATTCAGGACATAGGCATGGGCAAGGACTTCATGTCTAAAACACCAAAAGCAATGGTAACAAAAGCCAAAATTGACAAATGGGATCTAATTAAACTAAATACCTTCTGCACAGCAAAAGAAACTACCATCAGAGTGAACAGGCAACCTACAGAATGGGAGAGAATTTTTGCAATCTACTCATCTGACAAAGGGCTAATATCCAGAACCTACAAAGAACTCAAACAAATTTACAAGAAAAAAACAAACAAACAACCCCATCAAAAAGTGGGCAAAGGATATGAACAGACAGTTCTCAAAGGAAGACATTCATACAGCCAACAGACACATGAAAAAATGCTCATCGTCACTGGCCATCAGAGAAATGCAAATCAAAACCGCAATGAGATACCATCTCACACCAGTTAGAATGGCGGTCATTAAAAAGTCAGGAAACAACAGGTGCTGGAGTGGATGTGGAGAAATAGGAACACTTTTACACTGTTGGTGGGATTGTAAACTAGTTCAACCATTATGGAAAACAGTGTGGCGATTCCTCAAGGATCTAGAACTAGAATTACCATATGACCCAGCCATCCCATTACTGGGTATATAGCCAAAGGATTATAAATCATGCTACTATAGAGACACATGCACACGTATGTTTATTGTGGCACTATTCACAATAGCAAAGACTTGGAATCAACCCAAATGTCCATCAGTGACAGACTGGATTAAGAAAATGTGGCACATATACACCATGGAATACTATGCAGCCATCAAAAAGGATGAGTTTGTGTCCTTTGTAGGGACATGGATGCAGCTGGAAACCATGATTCTCAGTAAACTATCACAAGAACAGAAAACCAAACATGTTCTCACTTATAGGTGGGAACTGAACAATGAGATCACTTGGACTCTGGAAGGGGAACATCAGATACCGGGGCCAATCATGTGGAGGGAGGAGGGGGGAGGGATTTCATTGGGAGTTATACCTGATGTAAATGATGAGTTGATGGGTGCTGATGAGTTGATGGGTGCAGCACGCCAACACGGCACAAGTATATATATGTAACAAACCTGCACATTATGCACATGTACCCTAGAACTTAAAGTATATTAAAAAAAACTAGAAATAACTTTTCTGAGAGACTGTTTTGTGATGGGTGAATTCGTCTCACAGAGTTAAATCTTTCTTTTCATTGAGCCGTTTGGTAACACTGTTTTTGTGAAATATGTAAAGGGATATTCAGGAGTGGATTGAGGCCGAGGTAGAAAAAGGAAAAATCTTCAGGTAAAAACTAGATTGAAAGTTTCTGATAACTTCTTTGTGATGTGTGCATTCGTGTCCTAGAGGTAAAGCTTTCTGTTTAGAGAGCAGTTTGGCATTACTATTTTTGTGGTGTCTGCAAAGGGCTATTTGGGAGTGCATGGAAGCTGATGGTGGGAAAGAAAATATCCATATTTAAAAACTAGAAGGAAGCTCTCTGATAAATTTCTTTGTGATGGGTGAATTCATGACACAGAGTTACATGATACTTTTCATGGGTCAGTTTGGTAGCACTGTTTTTGGGGAGTCTGAGAAAGGATATTTTGGATTGCATTGAAACCTATGGTGACACAGGAAATATCCTCTTGTAAAAACTAAAAAGGATGTTTCTGAGGAAGCTCTTTGTGATGTGTGAATTCATCTTACAGAGTTACACCTTTCTGTTTTGGAGCAGTTTGCTAACACTGTTTTCATGGGATCTGCAAAGGCATATTTGGGAGTGCATGGTGGTCCATAGTAAAAAAAGAAATATTCTCAGATAAAATCTAGAGTGAAGCTTTCTGAGAAACTGTTTTGTGATTTGTGAATTCATCTCACAGAGGTACATGAGAGTTTTCATGGAGCAGTTTGGTAGCACTGTTTTTGGGGAATGTGAGAAGCAATATTTTGGATTGCTTTGAAGTCTATGGTGACAAAGGAAATATCCTCAGATAAAAGCTAGAAAGAAATTTTCTGAGAAAGTTCTTTGTGATGTGTGAATTCATCTCACAGAGATACACTGTTACATTCATTGAGAAGTCTGCTAACACTTTTTTTTTTTGAATCTGCAATGGGATATTCAGGAGCGCATTGAGGCCTATGGTGAAAAGGAAATATCCTCAGATAATAACTCTAAAGAAGCTTTCTGAGAAACTGCTTTGTGATGTGTGAATTCATCTCACAGAGTTACACTGTTCTTTTCATTTAGCAGCCTGCTAACACTATTTTCTTGGAATATGCAATGGGATATTCCAAGATTGCAACTTACGGTGACAAAGGAAATATCTTCATATAAAAACTAGTAAGAAGCTTTCAGAGAAACCACTTTGTGTTGTGTTAATTCGTCTCACTGACTTACATGACTCCTTTTATGGATCTGTTTGGTCACACTGTTCTTGGTTAAACTGAGAAGGGATATTTTGGATCACATTGAAGAATATGTTGACTACGGAAATATCCTAAGATAAAAACCAGAAAGAAGCTTTCTGAGAATGTTATTCATGATGTGTGAATTCATCTCATAGAGTTACACTTTTCTTTTCGTGGTGCAGTTTGCTAACACTGTTTTCATGCAATCTCCAAAGGGGTATTTGGGAGTACATTGAGGCCTGTAGTGAAAAAGCAAATATCCTCAGATAAAAACTAGAAGGAAGCTTTTGGAGAAACTGCTTTGTGATGCGTGAATTCATCTCACAGAGCTACATCATTGTTTTCATTGAGCCATTTGATAACACTGCTTTCGTGGAATCTGCAATACGATATTTGGGATCGCATTGAAGCCTATGGTGACAAAGGAAATATTCTCATAGAAAAACCAAAAATAAGCTCAATTCATCTCATAGAGTTACACTGTTGTTTTCATTGACCAGTTTGCAAACACTGTTTCCTTTTAATCTGTAAAAGGTCATTTCATAATACATTGAAGATTATGGCGACAAAGGAAATATCCTCAGATAAAAACTAGAAAGAAGCGTTCAGATAAACTACTTTGTGATTTATGAATTCATCTCACAGAGTTACACAATCCTTTTCATGCAGCAGTTCTGTAGCACTGCTTTGGGGATTCTGAGAAGGGATATTTTGCATCACATTGAAGCCTAGGGTGACAAAGGAAATATCCTCAGATAAAAACTAGGAAGAAGCTTTCTGAGAAAGCTCTTTGTGATGTGTGAATTCATCTCACAGAGTTACACCTTTCTTTTCATGGAGAAGTTTGCTAACACTGTTTTCATGGAGTCTGAAAAGGGAAATTTGGGATGCACTGAGGCCTATAGTGAAAAAGAAAATATCCTCAGATAAAAGCTAGAAAGAATCTTCCTGGGAAAATGATTTGTGATGTATGAATTCATTTCACAGAGCCACACGATTCTTTTCATTGAGCAGTTTGATAATGCTTTTTTCGTGGAACCTGGAATAGGATATTTGGGAGCACATTGAAATCCATGGTGACAAAGGAAATCTATACAGATAAAAACCAAAAGAGGGTTTCTGAGAAACTGCTTTGTGTTGTCTCAGTCCATCTCACAGAGTTACACTGTTGTTTTCATTGACCAGTTAGCAAACACTGTTTCCTTTTAATCTGCAATAGGATATTTCATAGTGCATTGAAGCTTATGGTGACAAAGGAAATATCCTCAGACAAAAACTAGAAAGAAGCTTTCTGAGAAACTCCTTTGTGGTTTGTGAATTCATCTCACAGAGTTGCATAATACTTTTCATGGAGTAGTTTGGTAGCACTATTTTTGGGGAACCTAATAAGGGACATGTTGGATCGCATTGAAGAATATGGTGACTCAGGAAATATCTTCAGTTAAAAACTATAAATAAGTTTTCTGAGAAAGTTCATTGTTATTGGTTAATTCATCTCACAGAGCTACACCTTTCTTTCCATGGAGCAGATTGAAAACACAGTTTTCCTGGAATCTACAAAGGGATATTTGAAAGCGCATTGAGGCCTGTATTGAAAAAGGAAATATTCTCATAGAAAATCGAGAAAGAAACTTTCTGAGAAACTGCTTAGTGATGTGTGAATTCAACTCACAGAGTTACACTGTTCTTTTCATTGAACAGTGTTGACACTGTTTTCTTGGAATCTGCAGTTATATTTGTGAGCGCCTTGAGGCCTGTGGAATAAAACTAAATATCCTCAGGTAAAAACTAGAAAGAAGCATTCTGAGAAACTGCTTTGTGATGTGTGAATTCATGTCACAGAGTTATGTGATTCTTTAATGGATCAGTTGGTTGGTGCTGTTTTTGGGGAGTCTGAGAAGGGATATTATGAATCGTTTGAAAGCCTATGGTGTCAAAGGAAATATCCTCAGACAAAAACCAGAAAGAAGCTTTCTGAGAAACTGCTTTGTAATGTGTGAATTCATCTCACAGAGTTACACTGTTCTTTCCATGGAGCAGTTTGCTAACCCTGTTTTCATGGAATCTGCAAAGGGATAATTGGAAACGCATTGAGAATTATAGTGAAAAAGGAAATCTCCTCAGAAAAAAAAACAGAAAGAAGCTTTCTGAGACACTGCTTTGTGATGTGTGAATTCATCTTGCAGAGTGACAGCATTGTTGTCATTGAGCCGTTTGCTAACACTGTTTTCGTGGAATCTGCAAAGGGATATTTCGAAGCACATTGAAGTTTAAGTTGACAAAGGAAAAACCCTCATATAAAAACTAAAAAGAAGATTTCTGAGAAACCGCTGTGTGATATGTTAATTCATCACATTGAGTTAAATGTTTCTTTTAATGGATCAGTTTTTTAGCACTGTTTTGGGGAATCTGAGAAGGGATATTTTGAATTGCTATGAAGACTATGGTGACAAAGGAAGTATCCTCAGATAAAAACTAGGAAGTTGCTTTCTGAGAAAGTTCTTTGTGATGTGTGGCTTCATCTCACAGTGTTACACCTTTATTTTCATGGAGCAGTTTGCTAACACTGTTTTCATGGAATCTGCAAAGGGATATTTGGGAACGAGTTGAGACCGATGGTAAAAAAAAAAAAAAAAAAAAAAAAGGAAATATCATCAGAAAAAACTAGAAGGAAGCTTTCTGAGAACCTGCTTTGTGATGTGTGAATTCATATCACAGAGCCAGACCATTCTCTTTATTGAGCAGTTTGATAAGACTGCTTTCTTGGAACCTGCAATATCATATTTGGGAGTGCATTGAAGCCTATGGTGACAAAGGAAATATTCTCAGATAAAAACGAAAAAGAAGCCTTCTCTGAAACTGCTTTGTGATGTGTGAATTCATCTAACATACTTACACCGTTCTTTTCATTGAGGAGTTTGCTAATCCTGTTTTCTTGGAGTTTGCAATGAGGTATATCGGAGCGCATTGAAGCTTATGGTCACAAAAGAAATATCCTCATATAAAAACTAGAAAGAAGCTTTCTGAGAAACTGCTTTGTGATGTGGTAATTCATCTCACAGAGTTACAAGATTCTTTTCATGGTTCTATTTGGTAGCACTGTTTTGGGGGATTCTGAGATGGGATATTTGGGATCACATGGAATCCTTTGGTGAAAAGGAAATATCCTCAGATAAAAACTAGAAAGAAGCTTTCTGAGAAAGTTCTTTGTCCTATCTGAACTCATCTCACAGAGTTACACCGTTCCTTTCATTGAGCAGTTTGATAACACTGTTTTTGTGGTATCTGTAATAGGATATTTGGGAGTGCATTAGAGCCTATGGTGAGAAAGGAAATATCCTCAGATAAAAACCAAAAAGTAGCTTTCTGAGAAAATGCTTGGTGATATGTGAATTCATCTTACAGAGTTACACCTTTCCTTTCATGGAGCCATTTGCTGACACTGTTTTCATGGAATCTGCAAAGGGATACTTGGGAGCGCTTTGAGGTCTATGGTGAAAAAGAAAATATCCTCAGTTTAAAACTAGAAAGAAGTTTTCTGAGAAGCTACTTTGTGATGTCTGAATTCATCTCACAGAGTTACACTGTTCTTTCATTGAGAAATTTGCTAACACTGTTATCGTGGAATCTGCAAAGTTATATTTCATAGAACATGGAAGCTTAAGGTGACAAAGGAAATAACCTCATATAAAAACTAGAAAGAAGTTTTCTGAGGAAACGTTTTCTGATGTATGAATTCATTTCACAAAGATACACTGTTCTTGTCATTGAGCAGTTTTGTAGCAATCTTTTTGGGGAATCTGCAATGGGGTATTTCAGAGCGCATTGAAGTCTTTAGTGACAAAGGAAATATCCTCAGACAAAAAATTGAAAGAATATTTCTGAGCAACTGCTTTGTGATTTGTGAACTTACCTCATAGAGTGACAGGATACTTTTCATGGGGCAGTTTGGTAGCACTATTTTTGGGGAATCTGAGAATGGTTATTTTGGATAGCATTTAAGCCTACGGTGACAAAGGAAATATCCTCAGATAAAACTAGAAAGAAACTTTCTGAGAAACTCCTTTGTAATGTGTGAATTCATCTTACCGAGTTACACTCTTCTTTTCTTTGAGGAGTTTGATAACACCATTTTCGTGGAATTGGCGATAGGATATTTGGGAGCACATTGAAGCCTATTGTGACAAAGGAAATATCCTCAGACAGAAACCAAGGAGAAGCTTTCTGAGAAACCGCTTTGTGATGTGGGAATTCACCTCACGGAGTTACACCATTGTTTCATGGAGCAGCTTGGTAGCACTGTTTTTGGGGAATCTGAGAAGGGATACTTAGGATCGCATTGAAGCCTATGGTGACATTGAGAATGTCCACAGATAAAAACTAGAAAGAAGCTTTCTGAGAAACTTCTTTGTGATATGTGTATTCATCACACAGAGTAAAACCTTTCTTTTCATGGAGCAGTTTGGTAACACTGTTTTCGTGGAACCTACAAAAGGATATTTGTGAGCAAGATAAGGCCAATGGTGAAAAAGGAAATATCCACAGATAAATACTAGAAAGAATCTTTCTGAGAAACTGATTTGAGATGTGTGAATGCATCTCAGAGATTTACACCTTTCTTTTCATGGAGCAGTTTGCTAACACTATTTTTGTGGAATCTTCAAAGGGATATTCTCAAGTGCATTGAGGCATATGATGAAAAAGGAAGCAGACTCCGAGAAATAATAGAAAGAAGCTTACTGAGAAAATTCTCTGTTATTTGTGAATTCATCTCACAGAGTTACACCTTTCTTTTAATGGAGCAGTTTTTAACACTGTTTTTGTGGAATCTGCAAAGAGATATTTGGGAGTGCATGGGGATCAATGGTATAAAGGGAAATATCCTCAGATAAAAACTAGAAGGAAACTTTCTGACAAAGTTCTTTATGATGTTTGAATACATGTCACTTAGTTACACCTTTCTTTTCCTGGAGCAGTTTGCTAACACTGTTTTCATGGAATATGAAAGGGATATTTGGGAGCCCATTGAGGCATATGGTGAAAAAGGAAATATCCTCAGATAAAACCTAGAAAGAAGCTTTCTGAGAAACTGATTTGTTATGTGTTAATTCATCTCACAGAGTTACACTGTTCTTTTCATTGAGAAGTTTGCTAATGCTGTTTTTTGGTATCTGCAATGGGATACTTCAGTGTGCACTGAAGCTAATGGTGACAAAGGAAATATTTCCATATAAAAACTAGAAAAACGCTTTCTGAGAAACTGCTTTGTGATGTGTGAATTCATCTCACAGAGTTACAGCTTTTTGGTCACGGAGCAGTGTGTTAACACTGTTTTTGTGGAATCTGAAAAGGGATGTTTGGGAGCGCAATGAGGCCTATAGAGATAGAGAAAATATCCTCAGATAAAAACTAGACAGAAGCTTTCTGAGAAACTACTTTGTAACGTGTGAATCTATCTCACAGAGTTACACTGTTCTTTTCATTGAGCAATTTGCTAACATTGTTTTCGTGGAATTTGCAAAGGGATATTTGGGAGTGCATTGAGGCCTATAGTAAAAAAGGAAATATCCTCAAATAAAAACTAGAAAGAAGTCTTCTGAGAATCTGCCTTGTGATGTGTGAATTCATCTCACAGAGTTACACTGTTCTTTTCATTGAGATGTTTGATAACACTGTTTTCATGGAATCTGCAATCGGATATTTGGGAACACATTGAAGCCTATAGTGACAAAGGAAATATCCTCTGACAAAAACTAGAAAGAAGCTTTCTGAGAAACTGCTTTGTGATATGTGAATTCATCTCACAGAGATACATGATTCTTTTCTGGGAGCAGTTTGGTAACACTGTTTTTGGGGAATCTGAGATGGGATATATTCTATTGCATTGAACTCTTTGATGACAAATGAATAACCTCAGATAAAAACTAGAAAGAAGATTTCTTAGAAAGCACTTTGTGATGTGTGAATTCATCTCACAAAGTTACACTATTATTTTCATTGAAAAGCTTGCTAACACTATTTTCGTGGAATCTGCAAAAGGATATTTTGGAACACATTGAAGCCTACGGTGACAAACAAAATATCCTCAGACAAAAACCCAGAAGAAGCTTTCTGTTAAACTACTTTGTTAGGTGTGAATTCATCTCACAGAGTTGCACCTTTCTTTTCATGGAGCAGTTTGCTAAAACTGTTTTCGTGGAATCTGCAAAGTGATATTTGCTAGTGCTTTGAGACCTATAGTGAAAAAGGAAAAATCCTCCGACAAAAAGTAGAAAAAAGCTTTCTGAGAAACTCCTTTGTGATGTTTGAATTCATCTCACAGCGTTACACCATTCTTATCATTGAGCAGTTTGATTACACTGATTTCATGGAATCTGCAGTAGGATATTTTTGAGTGCATTGAAGCCTCTGGTGACAAAGGAAATATCCTCAAATAAAAACCAAAAAGAAGCTTTCTGTGAAACTGCTTGGTGATGTGTCAATTCATCTCACAGAGTTACACAATTCTTTTCATGGATCAGTTTCGTAGCACTGTTTTGGGGGATACTGAGAAGGGATATTTTGGATCACATTGAAGCCTACAGTGAAAAAGGAAATATCTTCAGATAAAAACTAGAAAGATGTTTTCTGAGAAAGTTATTTGTGATGTGTTAATTCATCTCACAGGGTTACATCATTCTTTCATGTTGGAGTGTGCTAACACTGTTTTTGTGGAATCTCCTAAGGGATATGTGGGAGGGCATTGAGGTCTAGAGTGAAAAAGGAAATATCCTCAGATAAAAACTAGAAAGAAGCTGTCTGACAAACTGCTTTATGATAGGTGAACTCATCTGACAGAGCTACACCTTTCTTTTCTTTGAACCGTTAGATAACACTGTTTTCATGGAATCTGCAATAGGATATTTGGGAGCACATTGAAGCTTATGGTGACATAGGAAATATCCTCATAGGAGAGGAAAAAGAAGCTTTCTTAGAAACTGCTTTCTTATTTGTGCATTCAACTCACAGATTTACACTGTTCTTCTCATTGAGTAGTTTGCTAACACTGTTTTCTTGGAATCTACAGTGGGATATTTTGGATTGCATTGAAGTTTACTGTGAAATAGGAGATGTCCTCACACAAAAACGAGAAAGAAGCATTCTGAGTAACTGCTTTGTGATTTGTGAATTCATCACACAGAGTTAAATGATTCTTTTCATGGATCAGTTTGATAGCACTGTTTTTGGGGAATCTGAGAAGAGATATTTTGATCACATTGAAGCCTATGATGATAATAGAAATATCTTCGGATAAAAACTAGTAGGCAGATTTCTGAGAAAGTTCTTTGTGACGTGTGAATTCTTTGATAGAGTACACTTTTCTTTTCATGAGCATTTCACTAACACTGTTTTCAGGGACTCTGCAATAGGTTATTTTGGAGTGCATTGAAACTTATGATGACAAAGGAAATATCCTCAGATGAAAGCCAAAAAAATCTTTCTGTGAAACTCCTTTGTGAAGTGTGAATTCAGTTCACAGATTTACACGTTTCTTTTCAAGGAGCAGTTTGCTAACACTATTTTCGTGGAATCTGTCAAGTGATATTTGCGAACGCAATAAGGCCTAAAGTGAAAATGCAAATATCCTCATACAAAAACTAGAAAGGAGCTTTCTGATAAACTGCTTTGTGATGCACGAATTCATCTCACATAGTTACAGTGTTCTTTTGATTGAGCAGTTTGGTAACACTGTTTTCTTGGAATCTGCAATGGGATATTTTGTGACGTGTTGAGGCTTATGGTGACAAAAGAAATATCCTCATGTAAAAACTAGAGAGAAGTTTTCTGAGAAACTGCTTTTGATGGGTTAATTCATCTGACAGAGTTACATGATTCTTTTCATGGATCTGTTTGATAGCACTGTTTTAGGGGAATCTGAGAAGGGATATTTTGAATTGCATTAAAGTTTATGGTGACAAAGGAAATATCCTCAGATAAAAACTAGAAAGAAGACTTCTGAGAAAGTTCTTTGTGATGTTTGAATTCATCTCACAGAGTTACCCGTTTCATTTCATGGAGCAGTTTGCTAACACTATTTACGTGGAATCTCCAAACGGATATTTGGGACTGCATTGAGGCCTGTTTGAAAAAGTAAATATCCTCAGATAAAAACCAAAAGTTAGATTTCTGAGAAAGTGCTTTGTGATGTGTGAATTCACCTCACAGAATTATATGGTTGTTTTCATTGAGTAGTTTGCTAACACTGTATCTTGCAATCTGCAATGGGATATTTTGGAGTACATTGAAGCTTATGGTGAAAAAGGAAATGTTCTCATAAAAACTAGAAAGAACCTTTCTGAGAAACCACTTTGTGTTGTGTTAATTCATTTCAACGAGTTACACAATTCTTTTCATGGATCAGTTTGGTAGTCTTGTTTTTGTGGTGTCTGAGAAGGGATATTTTGGAGTGCATGGTGGATGATAGTGCAAAGGGAAATATCCTGAGATAAAAACTAGAAAGAAGCTTTCTGACAAATTCCTTCATGATGGGTGAATTCATCACACAGAGTTACACCTTTATTTTCTTTGAGCAGTTTGGTAGCATTGTTTTTATGGAATCTGCAAAGGTATATTCGGGATCTCGAAGAGGCCTATGGTAAAAAAGGAAATTACTTCAGATAATAACGGAGAGAAACTTTTCGAGAAACGGTTTTGTTATATGTGTGTCATCTCATATAACAACCTTTCTTTGATTGAGCAGTCCATCATCACTGCTTTTGTGGTATCTGAGAAGAGTTATTTGGGAGTACATTTAAGCCTATGGTGACAAAAAAATATAATCCGACAAAAACCAAAAAGAAGCTTTCTGAGAAACTGCTTTGTGATGAGTGAATTCACCTCATGGAGTTATACCATTCTTTTCATTGAGAAGTGTGCTAAATCAATGTCAGAAGTGCATTGAGGTCTATGGTGAAAAAGGAAATATCCTCAGATAAAAACTAGAAAGAAGCTTTCTAAGAAACTACTTTTGGATGTGAGATTTCATCTCACAGTGTTACACTTTTTTGTTTGTTTTCATTGAGCAGTTTGATAACAGTGTTTTCATGTAATCTTTAATGGGATATTTGGGATCACATTGAAGAATACGTTCACAAAGAAAATATCCCCAGACATAAACTAAAAGAAGATTTCTGAGAAACTGTTTTGTTATGTGTGAATTCATCTCACAGAGATAAACCTTTGTTTTCATGGAGCAGTTTGCTAACACTGTTTTCATGGAATCTGCAAAGGGATATTTGGGAGCGAGTTAAGGCCAATCATAATAAAGGAAATATCCTCTGACAAAAAACAAAAAGAAGCTTTCTGAGAAACTGATTAATGATGTGTGAATTCGTCTCACAGATGGACACCTTTCTTTTCATGGAGCAGTTTGCTGTAAGTATTTTCATAGAATCTGCAAAGGGATATTCGCGAGTGCATTGAGACCTATGGTGAAAAAGGAAATATCCTCAGACAAAAACTAGAAACAGGTTTTCTGAGAAACTACTTTGTGATGTGTGAATTCAACTCGCAGAGTTATACTGTTCTTTTCATTAAGCAGTTTGCTAGCACTGTTTTCTTGGAATCTGCAATGGGATGTTTCATTGAGCAGTGTGCTAACATTGTTTTCTTGGAATCATCAATCTGATATTTCAGAGCACATTGAAGCTTAGGGTGAAAAAGGAAAAATCCTCAAATAAAAACTAGAAAGAAGCTTTCTGAGAAGCCGCTTTGCGATTTGTTAATTCATCTCATAGAGTTACACGATTCTTTTCATGAATCTGCTTGGTAGCATTGTTTTTGGGGAATCTGAGAATGGATATTTTGGATCACATTGAAGCCTATGGCGAAAAAGGAAATATCCTCAGACAAAAACGGGAAGGAACCTTTCTGAGAAACTACTTTGTGATTTGTGAATTCATCTCACAGAGCTAAATGATTCTTTTCTTGGAGCACTTTGCTAACACTTTTTTCATGGAAACTGCAATATGGAATCTGCAATAGAATATTTGGGATTGCATTAAAATTTACGGAGACAAAGGAAATATTCTCATACAAAAACCAAAAAGAAGCATTCTGAGACACTGCTTTGTGATGTGTGAATTCAGTTCAGAGACTTACACTGTTCTTTTCATTGAGCAGTTCATTTCAATGTTTTCTTGGAATCTGCAATGAGATATTTCGGAGCACATTGAAACTATTTGTGAAAAAGGAAATATTCTCAGACAAAAACTAGAAAGATACTTTCTGAGAAACTGCTTTGTGATTTGTGAATTCAACCAACAGAGTTACATGATTCTTTTCTAGGATCGGTTTGATAGTACTGTTTTTGGGGAATCTGAGAAGAGATACTTTGGATCACATTGAAGCCTATGGTGACAATGGACATATAATGCGATAAAAACTAGAAAGAAGCTTTCTGAGAAAGTTCTTTGTGATGTGTGAATTCATATCACAGGGCTACACCACGCTTTTCTTTGAGCCACTTGATAACACTGTTTAATGGAGTCTGCAAAAGGATCTTTGGGAGTGCGTTGAAGCCTATGGTGACAAAGGAAATATCCTCAGAAAAAACTAGAAAGAAGTTTTCTGAGAAACTGCTTTTGGATATGTGAATTCATCTCACAGCGTTACACTGTACTTTTCACTGAGCAGTTTGCTAACACTGTTTTCATGGAATGAGCACAGGGACATTTGGGAGATGTGTTAATTCATCTCACAGCATTACACGATACTTTTCACGAATCAGTGTGTTAGCACTGTTTTGGGGGAATCTGAGAAAGGACAATTTTTATGGTATTGAAACCTAAGGTGAAAAAGGAAATATTCTCAGAAAAAATGAGAAAGAGTCTTTCTGAGAAAGGACTTTGTGATGTGTGAATTCATGTTACAGGGTTACACCGTTCTTTTCGTGGGGTAGTTTGCTAACACTGTTTTCGTGGAATCTGCAATGAGATACTTCAGACTGCATTGAAGCTTATGGTGACAAAGGAAATATCCTCAGACAAAAACTAGAAAGAAGCTTTCTGAGAAACGACTTTGTGATTTGTGAATTCATCTCACAGAGTTTCACCTGTCTTTTCATGGAAAAGCTTTCTCAGACTGTTTTCATGGAATCTGCAAGGGGATATTCTGGAGTGCATTGAGGCTTATAGTGAAAAAGGAAATATCCTCAGATAAAAGCTAGAGAGAAGCTTTCTGAGAAGGTGTTTTGTGATGGGTGAATTCATCTCACAGAGTTACACTGTTCTTTTCATTTAGCTGTTTGATAACCCAGTTTTCTTGCAATCTGCAGTGAGGTATTTAGGAGTGCATTGCAGCTTATGGTGACAAAGGAAATATCCTCATATAAAAATTATATAGAAACTTTCTGAGAACATGCTTTGTGATATGTTCAATTCAACTCGCAGAGCTACACAATTCTTTTCATGCATCAGTTTGGTAGCACTGTTACGGGGAATCTGAGCATGGATATTTTGGATCGCGTTGAAGCCTCTGGTGACAAAGGAAATAAACTCAGATAAAAACTAGAAAGAAGTTTTTGGAGAAAGTTCTTTGTGATGTGTGAATTCATCTCACAGAGTTAAACATCTCTTTTCATGGGGTAGTTTGCTACACTGTTTTCAGGGAATCTGCAAAGGAATAGTTGGGAGAGCATTCAGGCCTATAGTGAAAAAGGAAATAACCTCAGATAAAAACTAGAAGGAAACTTTCTGAGAAACTGCTTTGTGATGGGTGAATTCATCTCACAGAGTTACACCATTCATTTCACTGAACACTTTGATAACACTGTTTTCATTGAATCTGCAATAGTGTATTTGGGAACACATTGAAGCCTATGGTGACAAAGGAAATATCCTCAGATAAAAACCAAAAAGAGGTTTTCTGTGAAACTGCTTTGTGCTGTGCCAATTCACCTCACAGATTACTTTGCTGCTTTCATTGAGAAGTTTTCTAACACTTTTTTCCTGGAATCTGCAATAGGATATTCAGGAGCACAGTGAAGAATATGGTTAAAAAGGAAATATCCTCATATAAAAACTAGAAAGAACCTTTCTGAGAAACAGCTTTGTGATGAGTGAATTCTTATCACAGAGTTACATGAATCTTTTTCATATAAAAATTAGAAAGAAGCTTTTGGAGCAACCTCTTTTAGATGTGTTAGTTCATCTCACAGAGTTACATGATTCTTTTCATAAATCAGTTTGATAGAACTGTTTTTGGGGAATCTGAGAAGGGATAATTAGGATTGCATTGAGGCCTATGGTAACAAAGGAAATATCCTCAGATATAAACTAGAAAGAAGCTTTCTGAGAAATTTCTTTGTGATGTGTGAATTTATTTCACAGAGTTACATCTTTCTTTTCATGGAGCAGTTTGATAACACTGTTTTTGAGGAATCTGCAAAGGAATATTTGGGAGTGCATTGAGGCCTATAGTGAAAATGGAAATATCCTCAGATGAAAACCAGAAAGAAGCTTTCTGAGAAACTGCTTTGAGTTGTGTGAATTCATTTTACTGAGTTAAACCGTTCTTTTCATTGAGTAGTTTAATAAAACTGTTTTCACGGAATCTGCAATAGTGTATTTTGGAGCTCATTGAAGGATATGATGACAAAGGAAATGTGTTCAGACAATGACCAAAAAGAAAAATTTCTGAGAAACTGCTTTGTGATGTGTGAATTCATCTCACAGATTTACACCTTTCTTTTCATAGGGAAGTTTGCTAGTACCATTTTCGTGGAATCTCCAAAGTGATATTCCTGAGCACAATGAGGCCTATAGTGTAAAAGGAAATAGCCTCAGACAACAATTAGAAAGAAGCCTTCAGAGAAGCTGCTTTGTGATTGTGAATTCATCTCACAGATTTACATGGGTCTTTTCATGGAGAAGTTTTGTAGTACTTTTTTTGGGGAATCTGAGAAGGGATATTTTGGATCACTTTGAACCCTATGGAAACAAAGGAAATATCCTGAAGTAAAAAACTAGAATGAAGCTTTCTAAGAAAGATCTTTGTGATGTGTGAATTCATCTCACAAAGTTACACCTTTCTTTTCATGGAGCTGCTTGCTGACACTGTTTCCGTGGAATCTACAATAGAATATTTGGGAGTGCATTGAAGCCTATGTGATAAAGGAAATATCCCCAGACAAAAACCAAAAAGAAGTTTTCTGATAAACTACTTCAGGATGTGTGAATTCATCCCACAGATTCACACCTTTCTTGTCATTTAGCACTTTGTTAACACGATTTTCGTGGAACCTGCAAAGGGATATTCACGAGCATTGAGGAAAATGGTGAAAAGGAAATATCCTCATACAAAAACTAGAAAGAAGCATCTGTGAAACTGCTTTGTGATGTGTGAATTCAACCCAGTGAGTTACACTGTTCTTTTCATTGAGAAATTTGTTAACACTTTTTTTGTGGAATCTGCAATGGGATATTCCAGAGAGCATTGAGGAATATGGAGAAAAAGGAATTATCCTAAGATAAAAATTAGAAGCTGTTTGAGAAACAGCTTTGTGATGTGTGAATTTATCTCACAGAGTTACATCATACTTTTCATGGAGCTGATTGGTAGCACTGATTTGGGGGAATCTGAGAAGGGATATTTTGGATCACATTGAAGTCTATGGTGAAAACGGAAATCTAATCAGATAAAAACTACATAGAAGCTTCCTGAGGAATTTCTTTGTGATGTGTGTATTCATCTCACAAAGTAACACCTTTCTTTTCATGGATCAGTTTGATAACACTGTTTTCATGGAATCTACAAATGAATATTTGGGAGCAAGTTGAGGACTATGGTGAACAGGAAATATTCTCATATAAAAACTAGAAAAATATTTACTGAGAAACTGCTTTGTGATGTGTGAATTCATCTCACAGATTTACACCTTTCTTTTCATGTAAGAGTTTGCTAATTCTATTTTTGCTTAATCTTCAAAGGGATATTCACAAGTGCAATGAGGCCTATTGTGAAAAAGGAAATATCCTCAGACAAAAAACAAAAAGAAGCTTCCTGAGAAAATAATTTGTGACTTGTGAATTCATTTCACAGAGTTACATGATTTTTTTCATGGAGTTGTTTGATAGCACTGTTTTTGGGGAATCTGAGAAGGGATATTATGGATTGCATTGAAGCCTGTGGTAACAAAGGAAATACTCAGATAAAAACTAGAAGGAAGCTTTCTGAGAAACTTCATTGTGATGTGTGAATTCATTTCACAGAGTTACACTGTACTGTTCCTTGAGCAGTTTGCTAACACTGTTTTCTTGGAATCTGCAATGGGATACTTTGGAGTGCATTGAAGCTTATGGTGTCAAAGGAAATATCCTCAGATAAAAACAAGAAAGAAGCTTTCTGAGAAACTGCTTTCTATTTTGTGAATTCATCTCACAGAGTTGCAATTTCATTTCATGGTGTAGTTTGTTAGCACTGTTTTTGTGCAATGTGAAAAGGACATTTTGTATCGCATTGAAGCCTACGTTGACAAAGGAAATATCCTCAAATAATAACTAGAAAGGAGGTTTCTGAGAAACTTCTTTGTGGTATGTGAATTCATCTCACAGAGTTACACCTTTCTTTTCATGGAGCAGTTTGCTAACACTGTTTTTGTGGAATCTACAAAGGGATGTTTAGTAACACATTGAAGCCTATAGTGAAAAAGGAAATATACTCAGTCAAAAACTAGAAAGAAACATTCAGAGAAACTGCTTTGTGATGTGTGAATTCATCTCACAGAGTTACACCATTCTTTTCAAAGAGCCATTTGAAAACACTGTTTTCGTGGAAACTGCAATAGGATGTTTGGAGCAAATTGAATCCTATGGTGACAAAGGATATATCCTCAGATAAAAACCAAGAAAAACCTTTTGAGAAACTGCTTTGTGATGTGTGAATTCATCTCACAAAGTTACATTGTTGTTTTCTTTGAGCAGTTTGTTAACACCGTTTTCTTGTAATCCGCAATGGGATATTTCGGAGTGCATTGAAGCTGATGGTGACAAAGGAAATATCCTCAGAGAAAACCTATAAAGAAGGTTTCTCAGAAAGTGTTTTCTGATTTGTGAATTCATCTCAGAGATTTACACCTTTCTTTTCATGGAGCAGTTTGTTAGTACAGTTTTGGGGAATCTGAGAAGTGATATTTTGGATCACATTGAATCCTATGGTGAGAAATGAAGTATCCTCAGATAAAAACTAGAAAGATGCTTTCTGAGAAACTTCTTTCTGATGTGTGAACTCATCTCACAGAGTTACTCCTTTCTTTTCATGATGCAGTGTGCTAACACTGTTTTTGAGGAATCTGCAAAGGACTATTTGGGAGTGCATTGAGGTCTACAGTGAAAAAGGAAATATCCTCAGATAAAAACTGGAAAGAAGCTTTCTGAGAAACTGCTTTGTGATGTGTGAATTCATTTCACAAAGTTACACCAATCTTTTCCTGGAGAAGTTTACTAAAACTTTTTTCATGGTATCTGAAATGGGATTTTTGGGAGTGCATTGAGGAATATGGTGAAAAGGGAAATATCCTCAGATGAAAACTAGAAATACGCTTTCTGAGAAACACCTTTGTGCTATGTGAATTCATTTCACCGAGTTACACCATTCTTTTTATGGAGCAGTTTGGAAGCACTCTTTTTGGGGAATCTGCAATAGAATATTTGTGATGTGTGAACTCATCTCACAGGGTTACACTTTTCTTTTCATAGAACAGTTCACTAACACTGTTTTCATGGAATCCTCAAAGCGATATTTGGGAGGGCATTGAGGCCTATTGTGAAAAAGGAAATATCCACAGATAGAAACTGGAAAGAATCCTTCTGAGAGACTGCTTTGTGATGTGAATTCATGTCACAGAGTAACACTGTTCTTTTCATTGAACAATCTGCTTATACTGATTTCATGGAATCTGCAATAGGATATTTCAGAGCGCATTGAAGCCTATGGTGACAAGGAAATAATCTCAGACAAAAACTGAAAAGAAGCTTTCTGAGAAAGTGCTTTGTGATGTGTCAATTTACCGCACAGAGTTACACTGTTCTTTTCATTGAGCAGTTTGTTAATACTGTTTTCTTGGAATCTGCAATGGGATACTTCAGAGTGCATTGAAGCTTATGGAGTCAAAGTAAATATCCTCAGACAAAAACTAGAAAGAAGATTTCTGAGAAACTGCTCGCTAATTTATGAATTCATCTCACAGAGTTACAATTTCCTTTCATGGAGCGGTTTGTTAACACTGAGTTTTTGGAAAGTGAGAAAGGATATTTGGATCGCATGGAAGCCTATGCTGACAAGGGAAATATTATCAGATAAAAACTAGAAAGAAGCTTTCTGAGAAAGTTACTTGGGATATGTGAATTCATTTCACAGGGTTACACCTTTCTTTTCATGGAGCAGTTTGCTAAAACTGTTTTCGTGGAATCTCCAAAGGGATGTTTAGTAACACATTGAGGCCTATAGTGAAAAAGGAAATATCCTCAGTTTAAAACCAAAAAGAAGCTTTCTGAGAGAAAGCTTTGTGATGTATGAATTCTTGTCAGAGAGTTACACTGCTCTTTTCGTAGAGCAGTTTGGTAGCACTGTTTTCATAGAATCTGCAGTAGGATGTTTTGGAACACATTGAAGCCTCTGGTGACAAAGGATATATCCTCAGATAAAAACCAAAAAGAAGCCTTCTAAGAAATTGCTTTGTGTTGTGTGAATTCATCTCACAGAATTACACCTTTGTTTTCATGGAACAGTTTGTTAGTACTATTTTTGGGGAATCTGAGAAGGTATATTTTCAATCACATTGAAGCCTATGGTGACAAACGAAATATCCTCCGATAAAAACTAGAAAGAAGCTTTCTGAGAAACTTCTTTGTGAAGTGTGAGTTCATCTCACAGAGTTACACCTTCTTTTCATGAGGCAGTTTGCAAACACTTTTTTCGTGGAATCTGCAAAGGGATATTTGGGAGCCCACTGAGGTCTGTAGTGAAAAACGAAATATACTCCAATAAAAAGTGGAAAAACTTTCTGAGAAATGGCTCTGTGATGTGAATTCATGCCACAGTGTAACACCATTCTTTTCATTGAGCAGTCTGCTAACACTACTTTCGTGGAATCTGCAATAGGATATTTGGGAGCACATTGAAGCCTAAGATGACAAAGGAACTATCCTCAGATAAAAACCAAAAAGAAGCTTTCTGAGAAATTACTTTATGATGTATCAATTTATCTCACGGAGTTACACTGTTCTTTTCATTGAGAAGTTTTCTAACATTGTTTTCTTGGAATCTGCAATGGGATATTTCAGAGTGCATTGAAACTTATGGTGTCAAAGGAAATATCCTCAGACAAAAACTAGAAAAACTTTCTGAGAAACTGCTTTCTAATTTATGATTTATCTCACAGAGTTACAATATCCTTTCATGGAGCAGTTTGTTAGCACTGTTTTTGTGGAATGTGAGAAAGGATATTTTGGATCGCATTGAAGCCTATGCTGACAAACGAAATATACTCAGATGAGAACTAGAAAGAAGCTTTCTGAGAAAGTTATTTATGGTGTGTGAATTCATCTCACAGAGTTACACATTTCTTTTCATGGAGCAGATTGCTAATACTGTTTTCATTGAGTCTGCAAATGGGATATGAGGGAGCACATTGAGGCCTATGGTGAAAAAGGCAATATCCTCAGATAAAAACTAGAAAGAAGCTTTCTGAGAAACTGCTTTGTCACGATTGAATTCATCTCACAGTGTTACACTGTTCTTTTCATTGAGCAGTTTGCTATCACTGTTTCCCTAGAACATGCAATTTGATATTTCAGAGCTCATTGATGCTTATGGTGTCAAGGAAAATACCTTCCTATAAAAAGTAGAAAGAAGCTTTCTGAGAAACAGTTTTGTGATGTGTGAATTCATCTCACACAGTTACACGGTTCTTTTCATGGAGCACTCTCGTAGCACTGTTTTTGGGTAATTTGAGAAGGAATACTTTGGATCACATTGAAGCCAATGGTGACAAAGGAAATATCCTCAGATAAAAACTAGAAAGGAGGTTTCTGAGGAACTGCTTAGTGATGTGTGAATTCATCTCACAGAGTTACACATTTCTTTTCATGGAGCAGTTTGCTAACACTGTTTTCGTGTAATCTGCAAAGCGATATTTTGGAAAGCATTCAGGCCTATGGTTAAAAACTAAATATCCTCAGATAAAAACTAGAACGAAGCTTTCTGTGAAACTGTTTTGTGATGTGTGAATTCATTTCACAGGGTTATAGTGGTCTTTTCATTGAGCAGTTTGCTAAAACTGTTTTCTTGGAATCTGCAATGGGATATTTCAGAAGGCATTGAAGCTTATGGTGACAAATGAAATATCCCCGGAAAAAAAGTAGAAAGAAGTTTTCTGAGAAATTGCTTTGTAATTCGTGAATTCATCTCACAAAGGTACACTATTCTTTTCATGGAACAGTTTGATAGCACTGTTTTTATGGAATCTGAGAAGGGATAGTTTGGATCCCATTGAAGACTATGGTGACAAAAGAAATATCCTCAGATTAAAACTAGAAAGAAGCTTTCCGAGAAACTTCTTTGTGAGGTGTGAATTTATCTCTCAGAGTTACACTTTTCTTTTCATGGAGCACTCTACTAAGACTCTTTTCATGGAACCTGCAAAGTGATATTTCAGAGTGCATTGAGTTCTATGGTGTAAAAGGACACATCCTCACATAAAAATTAGAAAGAAGCATTCTGAGAAACCGCTTTGAGATGTGTGAATTCATCCCACAGAGTCACACCGTTCATTTCATGGAGTAGTTTGGTAACACTGTTTTCATGGATAACATGTTTTCATGGAATGTGCGATAGGGTATTTTGGAGTGCATTGAAGCCTATGGTGACAAAGGAAATATTCTCAGATAAAAACCAAGAAGATGCTTTCTGAGAAAATGCTTTGTGATGTGTGAATTCATCTCAGAGAGTAACACTGTTCTTTTCATTGAGCAGTTTACTAACACTATTTTCCTGGAATCTGCAATGGGATATTTCGGAGCCCATTGAAGCTTAGGGTGACAAAGGAATTATCCTCAAAAAAAAAAAAAAAAAAAACTAGAAAGAAACTTTCTGAGAATATGCTCTGTGATTTGTTAATTCATCTCATAGAGATACATGATTCTGTTCATGGAACAGTTTCGTAGCCCTGTTTTTTGGGAATGTGAGAATGGGTGTTTTGGATTGAATTGAAGCCCATTTTCGCAACTGAAATATCTTCAGATAAAAACTAGAAAGAAGCTTTCTGAAAAACTTCTCTGTGATGTGTGAATTCGTCTCACAAAGTTATACCTTTCTTTTCATGGAGCAGTTTCCTTCCACTGTTTTCGTGGAATCTGCAAAAGGATTTTTGGGAGCATATTGAGATCTACGGTGAAAAAGTACATATCCTAAGATAAAAACTAGAAAGAAGTTTTCTGTGAAACTGCTTTGTGATGTGTGAATTCATCTCACAGAATTACACAGTTCATTTCAGTGAGCAGTCTCCTTAAACTGTTTTCATTTTTTTTCATGTTTGTTTATTTATTTATTTATTTATTTAAATTTATTTATTATTATTATACTTTAAGTTGTAGGGTACATGTGCATAACGTGCAGGTTTGTTACATATGTATACTTGTGCCTTGTTGGTGTGCTGCACCCATCAACTCGTCATTAACATCAGGTATAACTCCCAATGCAATCCCTCCCCCCTCCCCCCTCCCTCCTCCCCATAATAGGACCTAGTGTGTGATGTTCCCCTTCCTGAGTCCAAGTGATCTCATTGTTCAGTTCCCACCTATGAGTGAGAACATGCGGTGTTTGGTTTTCTGTTCTTGTGATAGTTTGCTAAGAATGATGGATTCCAGCTGCATCCAAGTCCCTACAAAGGACTCAAACTCATCCTTTTTGATGGCTGCATAGTATTCCATGGTGTTTATGTGCCACATTTTCTTAATCCAATCTATCACTGATGGACATTTGGGTTGATTCCAAGTCTTTGCTATTCTGAATAGTGCTGCAATAAACATACGTGTGCATGTGTCTTTATAGCAGCATAATTTATAATCCTTTGGGTATATACCCAGTAATGGGATGGCTGGGTCATATGGTACATCTAGTTCTAGATCCTTGAGGAATCGCCACACTGTTTTCCATAAGGGTTGAACTAGTTTACAATGCCCCCAACAGTGTAAAAGTGTTCCTATTTCTCCACATCCTCTCCAGCACCTGTTGTTTCCTGACTTTTTAATGATTGCCATTCTAACTGGTGTGAGATGGTATCTCATTGTGGTTTTGATTTGCATTTCTCTGATGGCCAGTGATGATGAGCATTTTTTCATGTGTCTGTTGGCTGTATGAATGTCTTCTTTCGAGAAATGTCTGTTCATGTCCTTTCCCCACTTTTTGATGGGGTTGTTTGTTTCTTTCTTGTAAATTTGTTTGAGTTCTTTGTAGGTTCTGGATATTAGCCCTTTGTCAGATGAGTAGATTGCAAAAATTTTCTCCCATTCTCTAGGTTGCCTGTTCACTCTGATGGTAGTTTCTTTTGCTGTGCAGAAGCTCTTTAGTTTAATTAGATCCCATTTGTCAATTTTGGCTTTTGCTGCTGTTGCTTTTGGTGTTTTAGACATGAAGGCCTTGCCCATGCCTATGTCCTGAATGGTACTACCTAGGTTTTCTTCTAGGATTTTTATGGTATTAGGTCTAACATTTAAGTCTCTAATCCATCTTGAATTAATTTTCGTATAAGGAGTAAGGAAAGGATCCAGTTTCAGCTTTCTACTTATGGCTAGCCAATTTTCCCAGCACCATTTATTAAATAGGGAATCCTTTCCCCATTTCTTGTTTCTCTCAGGTTTGTCAAAGATCAGATGGCTGTAGATGTGTGGTATTATTTCTGAGGACTCTGTTCTGTTCCATTGGTCTATATCTCAGTTTTGGTACCAGTACCATGCTGTTTTGGTTACTGTAGCCTTGTAGTATAGTTTGAAGTCAGGTAGCGTGATGCCTCCAGCTTTGTCCTTTTGACTTAGGATTGTCTTGGGGATGCGGGCTCTTTTTTGCTTCCATATGAACTTTAAAACAGTTTTTTCCAATTCTGTGAAGAAACTCGTTGGTAGCTTGATGGGGATGGCATTGAATCTATAAATTACCTTGGGCAGTATGGCCATTTTCACTATATTGATTCTTCCTATCCATGAGCATGGTATGTTCTTCCATTTGTTTGTGTCCTCTTTGATTTCACTGAGCAGTGGTTTGTAGTTCTCCTTGAAGAGGTCCTTTACATCCCTTGTAAGTTGGATTCCTAGGTATTTTATTCTCTTTGAAGCAATAGTGAATGGAAGTTCATTCATGATTTAGCTCTCTGTTTGTCTGTTACTGGTGTATAAGAATGCTTGTGATGTTTGCACATTAATTTTGTATCCTGAGACTTTGCTGAAGTTGCTTATCAGCTTAAGTAGATTTTGGGCTGAGACAATGGGGTTTTCTAAATATACAATCATGTCATCTGCAAACAGGGACAATTTGACTTCTTCTTTTCCTAACTGAATACCCTTGATTTCTTTCTCTTGCCTCATTGCCCTAGCCAGAACTTCCAACACTATGTTGAATAGGAGTGGTGAGAGAGGGCATCCCTGTCTTGTGCCAGTTTTCAAAGGGAATTTTTCCAGTTTTTGCCCATTCAGTATGATATTGGCTGTGGGTTTGTCATAGATAGCTCTTATTATTTTGAGGTACGTTCCATCAATACCGAATTTATTGAGCGTTTTTAGCAGGAAGGGCTGTTGAGTTTTGTCAAAAGCCTTTTCTGCATCTATTGAGATAATCATGTGGTTCTTGTCTTTGGTTCTGTTTATATGCTGGATTATGTTTATTGATTTGCGAATGTTGAACCAGCCTTGCATCCCAGGGATGAAGCCCACTTGATCATGGTGGATAAGCTTTTTCATGTGTTGCTGAATCCGGTTTGTCAGTACTTTATTGAGGATTTTTGCATTGATGTTCATCAGGGATATTGGTCTAAAATTCTCTTTTTTTGTTGTGTCTCTGCCAGGCTTTGGTATCAGGATGATGTTGGCCTCATAAAATGAGTTAGGGAGGATTCCCTCCTTTTTATTGATTGGAATAGTTTCAGAAAGAATGGTACCAACTCCTCCTTGTACCTCTGGTAGAATTCAGCTGTGAATCCATCTGGTCCTGGACTTTTTTTGGTTGGTAGGCTATTAACTATTGCCTCAATTTCAGAGCCTGCTATTGGTCTATTCAGGGATTCAACTTCTTCCTGGTTTAGTCTTGGAAGAGTGTAAGTGTCCAGGAAATTATCCATTTCTTCTAGATTTTCCAGTTTATTTGCTTAGAGGTGTTTATAGTATTCTCTGATGGTAGTTTGTATTTCTGTGGGGTCGGTGGTGATATCCCCTTTATCATTTTTCATTGCGTCGATTTGATTCTTCTCTCTTCTCTTCTTTATTAGTCTTGATAGTGGTCTGTCAATTTTGTTGATCTTTTCAAAAAACCAACTCCTGGATTCATTGATTTTTTGGAGGGTTTTTTGTGTTTCTATCTCCTTCAGTTCTGCTCTGATCTTAGTTATTTCTTGCCTTCTGCTAGCTTTCGAATGTGTTTGCTCTTGCTTCTCTAGTTCTTTTAATTGTGATGTTAGAGTGTCAATTTTAGATCTTTCCTGCTTTCTCTTGTGGGCATTTAGTGCTATAAATTTCCCTCTACACACAGCTTTAAATGTGTCCCAGAGATTCTGGTATGTTGTATCTTTGTTCTCATTGGTTTCAAAGAACATCTCTATTTCTGCCTTCAGTTCGTTATGTACCCCGTAGTCATTCAGGAGCAGGTTGTTCAGTTTCCATGTAGTTGAGCTGTTTTGATTGAGTTTCTTAGTCCTGAGTTCTAGTTTGATTGCACTGTGGTCTGAGAGACAGTTTGTTATAATTTCTGTTCTTGTACATTTGCTGAGGAGTGCTTTACTTCCAATTACGTGGTCAATTTTGGAGTAAGTACGATGTGGTGCTGAGAAGAATGTATATTCTGTTGATTTGGGGTGGAGAGTTCTATAGGTGTCTATTAGATCGGCTTGCTGCAGAGTTGAGTTCAATTCCTGGATATCCTTGTTAACTTTCTGTCTCGTTGATCTGTCTAATGTTGACAGTGGAGTGTTGAAGTCTCCCATTATTATTGTATGGGAGTCTAAGTCTCTTTGTAAGTCTCTAAGGACTTGCTTTATATGTATCTGGGTGCTCCTGTATTGGATGCATAGATATTTAGGATAGTTAGCTCTTCCTGTTGAATTGATCCCTTTACCATTGTGTAATGGCCTTCTTTGTCTCTTTTGATCTTTGATGGTTTAAAGTCTGTTTTATCAGAGACTAGTATTGCAACCCCCGCTTTTTTTTGTTCTCCATTTTCTTGGTAAATCTTTCTCCATCCCTTTATTTTGAGCCTATGTATGTCTCTGCGTGTGAGATGGGTCTCCTGAACACAGCAGACTGATGGGTCTTGACTCTTTATCCAGTTTGCCAGTCTGTGTCTTTTTATTGGAACATTTAGTCCATTTACGTTTAAGGTTAAGATTGTTATGTGAGAACTTCATACTGCCATTATGATATTAAGTGGTTATGTTGCTCGTTAGTTGATGCAGTTTCTTCCTAGCCTCGATGGTCTTTACATTTTGGCATGTTTTTGCAATGGCTGGTACCGGTTGTTCCTTTCCATGTTTAGTGCTTCCTTCATGGTCTCTTGTAAGGCAGGCCTAGTGGTGACAAAATCCCTAAGCATTTGCTTATCTGTAAAGGATTTTATTTCTCCTTCACTTATGAAACTTAGTTTGGCTGGATATGAAATTCTGGGTTGAAAATTCTTTTCTTCATGAATGTTGAATATTGGCCCCCACTCTCTTCTGGCTTGTAGAGTTTCTGCCGAGAGATCTGCTGTTAGTCTGATGGGCTTCCCTTTGTGGGTAACCCGACCGTTCTCTCTGGCTGCCCTTAACAGTTTTTCCTTCATTTCAACTTTGGTGAATCTGGCAATTATGTGTCTTGGAGTTGCTGTTCTCGAGGAGTATCTTTGTGGCGTTCTCTGTATTTCCTGGATTTGAATGTTGGCCTGCCCTACTAGGTTGGGGAAGTTCTCCTGGATGATATCCTGAAGAGTGTTTTCCAACTTGGTTCCATTTTCCCCCTCACTTTCAGGCACCCCAATCAGACGTAGATTTGGTCTTTTTACATAATCCCTTACTTCTTGCAGGCTTTGTTCATTTCTTTTTCTTCTTTGTTCTTTTGGTTTCTCTTCTCACTTCATTTCGTTCATTTGATCCTCAAACGCTGATACTCTTTCTTGCAGTTGATCGAGTCGGTTACTGAAGCTTGTGCATTTGTCACGTATTTCTCGTGTCATGGTTTTCATCTCTTTCATTTCGTTTATGACCTTCTCTGCGTTAATTACTCTAGCCATCAATTCTTCCACTTTTTTTTCAAGATTTTTAGTTTCTTTGCACTGGGTATGTAATTCCTCCTTTAGCTCTGAGAAATTTGATGGACTGAAGCCTTCTTCTCTCATCTCGTCAAGGTCATTCTCCGTCCAGCTTTGATCCATTGCTGGCGATGAGCTGCACTCCTTTGCCGGGGGAGATGCGCTCTTATTTTTTGAATTTCCAGCTTTTCTGCCCTGCTTTTTCCCCATCTTTGTGGTTTTATCTGCCTCTGGTCTTTGACGATGGTGATGTAATGATGGGGTTTTGGTGTAGGTGTCCTTCCTGTTTGATAGTTTTCCTTCTAACAGTCAGGACCCTCAGGTGTAGGTCTGTTGGAAATTGCTTGAGGTCCACTCCAGACCCTGTTTGCCTGGGTATCAGCAGCAGAGGCTGCAGAAGATAGAATATTTCTGTACAGCGAGTGTACCTGTCTGATTCTTGCTTTGGAAGCTTCCTCTCAGAGGTGTACTCCACCTTGTGAGGTGTGGTGTGTCAGACTGCCCCTAGTGGGGGATGTCTCCCAGTTAGGCTGCTCAGGGTTCAGGGACCCACTTGAGCAGGGAGTCTGTCCCTTCTCAGATCTCAGCCTCCGTTTTGGGAGATCCACTGCTCTCTTCAAAGCTGTCAGACAGAGTCTTTTGCGTCTGCAGAGTTTTCTGCTGCTTTTGTTACTGTTTACTGTGCCCTGTCCCCAGAGGTGGAGTCTACAGAGACAGGCAGGTTTCCTTGAGCTGCTGTGAGCTCCACCCAATTCGAGCTTCCCAGTGGCTTTGTTTACCTACTTAAGCCTCAGCAATGGTGGGTGCCCCTCCCCCAGCCTCGCTGCTGCCTTGCCGGTAGATCACAGACTGCTGTGCTAGCAATGAGGGAGGCTCTGTGGGTGTGGGACCCTCCCGGCCAGGTGTGGGATACGATCTCCTGGTATGCCTGTTTGCTTAAAGCGCAGTATTGGGGTGGGAGTTACCCGATTTTCCAGGTGTTGTGTGTCTCAGTTCCCCTGGCTAGGAAAAGGGATTCCCTTCCCCCTTGCGCTTCCCAGGTGAGGCAATGCCTCGCCCTGCTTCAGCTCTCGCTGGTCGGGCTGCAGCAGCTGACCAGCACCGAACGTCCAGCACTCCCCAGTGAGATGAACCCAGTACTTCAGTTGAAAATGCAGAAATCACCGGTCTTCTGTGTCGCTCGCGCTGGGAGTTGTAGAATGGAGGTGTTCCTATTCGGCCATCTTGCTCCGACCCCTCAACTGTTTTCTTTAAATCTGCAAAGGGATGTATGGGAGAGCATTGAAGCCTATGGTGAAAATGGAAATATCCTCAGTTAAAGCTAGAAAGAAGCTTTCTGTGAAACTGCTATGTGATGTGTGAAATCATCTCACAGTGTTACATGTTCTTTTCATTGAGCAGTTTGCTAACACTGTTTTCGTGGAATCTGCCATGGGATATTGTGGAGTGTATTGAAGCTAATGGTGACAAATGAAATATCCTCATATAAAAAATACAAAGAAGCTTTCTAAGACACCACTTTGTGATGTTTTCATTCATCTCACAGAGTTACACAATTCTTTTCATGGAGTAGTTTGGTAGTACTATTTTTTGGGGAATCTCAGAAGGGATATTTTGGATTATAATGAAGCCTATGGTGACAAAGTAAATATCCTGAGATAAAAACTAGAAAGAAGCTTTCTGAGAAAGTTCTCTGTGATTTTTGATTTCATCTCACAGAGTTACACCTTTGTTTTCATGCAGCAGTTTGACAACACTGTTTCCATGGAATCTGCATAGCTATATTAGGGAGTGCATTGAGACTTTTAGTGAAAAAGGAAATATTCTCACATAAATACTACAAAGAACTTTCTGAGAAACTGCTTTGAGATGTGTGAGTTCATCTCACATATTTCCACTGTTCTTTTCATTGAGCTTTCTGATAACACTGGTTTCATGGAAGATGTAAGAAGGTACTGGGGAGCACATTGAAGCCTGTGTTGACAAAGGAAATATCTTCCCATAAAAACCAAAAAGAAGCTTTCTGAGACACTGCTTTGTTGTGTGTGAATTCATCTCACAGGGTTGCACCATTGTTTATGTTGAGCAGTTTGCTAACACTGTTTTCGTGGAATCTGTAAAGGGATATTTGGGAGTGCATTGACGCCTATGGTGAAAAAGGAAATATCTTCAGATAAAAATTAGAAAGAAGCTTTCTGAGAAACTGCTTTGTGGTGAGTGAATTAATCTTATAGAGTTACTAAGTTCTTTTCATTGATTTGTTTTATAACAATGTTTTGTGGAATCTGCAACAAGTATTTGGGAGTGCATTGAAGCCTATGGTGACAAAGAAAATATCCTCTGATAAAAACTAAAAAGAAATTTTCTGTGAAACTGCTTTGTGCTGTGTGAATTCATCTCACAGAGTTACACAGTAGTTTTCACTAAGAAGTTTTCTAATACTATTTTTGTAGAACTGCAATGGTATATTCTGGAGCACATTGAGGAACACAGTATAAAAGGAAATATAAAAACTAGAAAAATCCTTTCTGAGAAACCACTTTGTGATGCATTAATTCTTCTCACAGAGTTACAACGTTCATTTCTTTGAGAACTTTGCTAACACTTTTTTCATGGAATCTGCAATGGGATATTCGAGAGCACTTTGAGGAATATGGCAGAAATGGAAATATCCTTATATAAAAACTAGATAGAATAGTTCTGAGAAACAGCTTTGCAATGTGTAAATTCATCTCACAGTGACACACCATTCTCTTCATGGAGTAGTTTGGTAGCACTGTTTTGGGGGAATCTGAGGAGGGATATTTTTGCATCGCATTGAAACCTATGGTGAAAAAGGAAATATCCTCAGATAAAAACTAGAATGAATCTTTCTGAGAAACTGCTTTGTGATGTGTGTATTCATCTCACAGAGTTCCACGATTCTTTTCTTGGAGAACTTTGCTAGCACTGTTTTCATGGAACCTGCAACAGGATATTTGGGAGCACATTGAAGCCTATGGTGACAAAGAATATATTCTCAGACAAAAAACCAGAAAACCTTTCTTAGAAACTGCTCTGTGATGTGCGAATTCATCTCACAGAGTTACACTGTGCTTTTCATTGAGTAGTTTGCTAACACTGTTGTCTGGGAATCTGCAATGGGATATTTCAGAGTGCACTGAAGATTAGGATGAGAAAGGAAATATCCTCAGACAAAAACTAGAAAGAACATTTCTGAGAAACTCCTTTTGGAATTGTGAATTCATCTTGCAGAGTTACACGATTCTTTTCATGAAGCAGTTTAGTAGCACTGTTCTTGGGGAATCTGAGAAGGGATATTTTGGATCACATTGGAGCCTATGGTGACAAAGGAAATATCCTCAGATAAAAACTAGAAAGGATCATTCTGAGAAAGTTCTTTGGGATGTGTGAATTCATCTCATAGAGTTATACCTTCCTTTTCATGGAGCTGTTTGATAACACTCTTTTCATGGAATCTGCATGGGGATATTTCGGAGTGCATTGAGGCTGATGCTGATAAAGGAAATATCCTCAGATAAATACTAGAAAGCAGCTTTCTGAGAAACTGCTTAGTGAAGTGTGAATTCATCTCACAGATTTACACTGTTCTTTTCATTGAGCAATTTCATTACACTGTTTTTGTGTAATCTGCAATGAAGAATTTCAGAATGCATTGAAGCTTACGGTGACAAAGGAAATATCCTCATATAAAAACTGGAAACAATCTTTCCAAGAACCCACTTTGTGATGTGTTCAATTTACCTCACAGAGCTACGTGATTATTTTCATAGATAAGTTTGGTAGCACTCTTTTTGGAGAATCTGAGAAGGGATATTTTGGATAGCATTGAAGCCTCTGGTGCCAAAGGAAATAAACTCAGATAAAAACTAGAAAGAAGTTTCCTGAGAAAGATCTTTGGGATGTGTGAATTTATGTCACAGAGAGTTACACCCTTCTTTTCATGGAGAGGTTTGCTAACACTATTTTCATGGAATCTGCAAGGGAATATGTGTGAGCTCATTGCGGCCTATAGTGAAAAAGGAATTATACTCAATTAAAATTAGAAAAAAGCTATCTGAGAAACTGTTTTGTGATGTGTGAATTCATCTCGCAGAATTACACCGTTCTTTTCATTGAGCAGTTTGGTAAGACTGTTTTCATTGAATCTGCTATAGGATATTTCAGAGCACATTGAAGCCTATGGTGACAAAGGAAATATCCTCAGATAAATATCAAAAAGAAGCTTTCTGTGAAACTGCTTTGTGATGTGTCAATTCACCTCACAGATTTAAACCATTCCTTTCATTGAGAAATCTGCAAACACATTTTTCCTGGAATCTGCAATGGGATATTCCAGAGCCCATTGAGGAATATGGCAAAAAAGAATTTATCCTCACATAAAAACTAGTAAGAAGCTTCTGAGGAACTGCTCTGTGATGTGTGAGTTCATCTCACACAGCTATTTAAACTGTTCTTTTCATTGAGCAGTTTGTTAATGCTGTTTCCTTGGAATCTGCAATGGGATATTTCAGAGCACATTGAAGCTTGTTTTGACTACGGAAATATCCTCAGATAAAAACTAGAAAGAAGCTTTCTGAGAAACTGCTTTTTGATGTGTTGCTTTACCTCACAGAGTTACATGATTATTTTCATAAATCAGTTTGCTATAACTACTTTTGGGGGATCTTAGAAGCAATATTTTGCATTGCATTGAAGACTATAGTGACAAAGGAAATATCCTCAGCTAAAAACTAGAAAGAATCTTTCTAAGAAAGTTCTTGTGATGTTTGAATTCATCTCACAGAGATAAAACTTTCTTTTCCTGGAGCAGTTTGCTACCACTCTTTTCATGGAATGTGCAAAGGGACATTTGGGAGCGCATTGAGCCCTATAATGAAAAAGGAAATAGCCTCAGATAAAAACTAGAAAGAAGCTTTCTGAGAAACTGCTTTTGATGTGTGAATTCATCCTACAGAGTTAAACCATTCTTTTCATTGGGTCATTTGAAGACACTGTTTTCATGGAATCTGCAATAGGATATTTGGGAGTGCATTGAAGGTTATGATGACCAAGGAAATATGCTGAGACAAAAACCAAAAAGATTTCTGAGAAACTGCTTTGTGGTATGTGAATTCACCTTACAGATTGATACCTTTCTTTCAATGGAGAAGTTTGCTAATATTATTTTCAAGGAATCTGCAAAGGGATATTCTTGAGCGCAATGAGGCCTACAGTGAAAAAGGAAATATCCTCAGACAAAAACTAGAAAGAAGATTTCTGAGAAACTACTTTGATTTGTGATTCAATCTCACAGAGGTGCATGATTCTTTTCATGGATCAGTTTGGTAGCACTGTTTTGGGGTAGTCTGAGGAGGGATATTTTGGATCGCATTGAAGCCTATGGAAACAAAGGAAATATCTTCAGGTAAAAACTACAAAGAAGCTTTCTGAGAAGGTTCTTTGTGATGTATGAATTCATCTCACATAGTCACACCTTTCTTTTTATGGAACAGTTTGCTATCACTGTTTTCGTGGAATCTGCAATAGGATATTTGGGAGTGCATTGAAGCCTACCGTGACAAAGGAAATATCGTTAGACAAAAACCAAAAAGAAGCTTTCTGAGATATTGCTTTATGATGTGTGAACTCATCTTACAGAGTTACACCGTTCTTTTCATTGAACAGCTTGATAATACCATTTTTGTGGAATCTGCAATAGAATATTTGGGATTGCCTTGAAGCCTATGGTGATAGAAGACCTATCCTCAGATAAAAATCAAAAAGAAGATTTCTGTGAAACTACTTTGTGATGTGTGAATTCACCTCACAGAGTTACACCTTTCTTTTCATGGAGCAGTTTGCTGACACTGTTTTTGTGGAATGTGTACATGGATATTTGGGAGTGCATTGAGGTCTATGGTGAAAAAAGAAATATCTTCAGTTAAAAGCTAGAAAGAAGCTTTCTGAGAAAGATCTTTGTGTTGTGTGAATTTGTATCACACAGATACACCTTTCTTTTCATGGAGCAGTTTGCTAACACTGTTTTCGTGGAACTTGCAAGGGGATATTTGGGAGCACACTGAGGCCAGTGTGCAAATATATTCAGATAAAAACTGCAAAGAAGATTTCTGAGAAATTGCCTTGTGATGTGTGAATTCATCTCACAGAGTTACACCCTTCTTTGCATTGAGCAGTTTGATAACACTGTTTTCATGGAATCTGCAATAGGATATTTGGGAGCACATTGAAGCCTATGATGACAAAGGTAATATCCTCAGATATACCAAAAAGAAGCTTTCTGAGAAACTACTTTGTGATGTGTGAATTCATCTCACAGAGTTACATTCTTCCTTTCATTGAGCAGTGTGTTAACACTGTTTACTTGGAATCAGTAATGGGATATTTCAGAGCTCATCGAAGATTATGGTGACAAAGGAAATATCCTCAGACAAATGCTAGAAAGAAGCTTTCTGAGAAACTGCTTTGTGATGTGTGAATTAATCTCACAGAGATACACGATTCTTTTCATGGATCAGTATGGTTGCACTGTTTTAGCAAACTGCAAAGGGATATATGGGAGCGCATTGAGGCCTATTGTGAAAAAGGAAATATCCTCAGATCAAAAATAGAAGAAAGAAGGTTTCGGGCAACTGATTTGTGACGTGTGAATTCATCTCACAGAGCTACACTGTTCTTTCCATTGAACAGTTTGCTAACACTGTTTTCCTGGAATCTACAAAGGGATATTTCCTAGCACATTTAAGCTTAAGGTGACAAAGGAAATACTGTCATATAAAAACTAGAAAGAAGGTTTCTGAGAAAACGCTTTGTGATGCGTGAATTTATCTCACAGAGTTACACCACACTTTTCCTGGAGCAGTTTGTTCGCACTCTTTTTGGGGAACATGAGGAGGGATATTTTGGAGTGCTTTGAAGCCTCTGGTGACAAAGAAATTATCCTCAGAAAATAACAAGAAAGAAGCTTTCTGAGAAAATTCTTTCTGATATGTGAATTCATCTCAAAGATTTATACCGTTTTTTTCATTGTGCACTTTGTTAACACTGTTTACTTGAAATCTACAATGGGATATTTTGCAGCACATTGATGCTTATGGAGACAAAGGAAATATCCTCAGAAAAAAACTACAAAGAAACTTTCTGAGAAAGTAGTTTGTGATGTGTGAATTCACCTCACAGAGTTACACCATTCTTTTCATTGATCAGTTTGATGACACTGTTTTTGTGGAATCTGCAAAAGGAAATTTTGGAGGGCATTGAAGCCTACGGTGACATAGGAAATATCCTCAGATAAAAACCAAAAAGAAGCTTTCTGGAAACTGATTTGTGGTGTGTGAATTCATCTCACAGAGTTGCATGATTGTTTTCAAGGATCAGTTTGGTAGCACTGTTTTTGGGGGATCTGAGAAGACATATTTTGGATCGCATTGAAGTGTGTGGTGACAAAGTAACTATTCTCAGATAAAAACTAGAAAGAAACATTCTGAGAAAGTTCTTTGTCACGAGTGAATTCATCTCACACAGTTATATCTTTTTTTCATGGAGCAATTTGTTCAAACTGTTTTCATGGATTCTGCAAAGGGATATTTGGGAGTGCATTGAGGCCAATAGTAAAAAATTAATTATCCTCAGATAAAAATGAGAAAGAAGCATTCTGAGAAACCACTTTGTTATGTGTTAATTCATCTCACAGCATTACACGATTCTTTTCATGATCATGTGGTAGCACTGTTTTTGGGGGGTCTGTGAAAGGATATATTGGATCACATTGAAGCCTACAGTGACAAGGAAATATCCTCGGATAAAAACCAGAAAGAAGCTTTCTGATAAAGGTCTTTGTGATGTATGAAATCATCTCAGAAAGTTACACATTTCTTTTCATGAATCAGTTTGCTAACATTGTTTTCGTGGAATCTGCAAAGAGATATTTGGAAGTGCTTTGAGGCCTACAGTGAAAAAGGAAATATCCTCAGATAAAACTAGAAAGAAGCTCTCTGAGAAACTACTTTGTGATGTGTGAATTCATCTCACAGAGTTACAACGTTCCTTTTGTTCAGCAGTTTGATAACACTGGTTCCTTGGTATCTGCAATAGGATGTTTGGGAGCACATTGAAGCCTAAGATGACAAAGGCAATATACTTAGATAAAAACCAAAAAAATACTTTCTGGGAAACTGCTTAGTGATGTGTGAATTCATCTCACAGTGTTACACTGTTCTTTTCACTGAGCAGTTTGCTAACACTGTTCTCTTAGAATCTTAATGGGATATTTTGGAGTGCATTAAAGCTTACGGTGACAAAGGAAATATCCTCAGACAAAAACTAGAAAGAAGCTTTCTGAGAAACTACCTTGTGATTTCTGAATTCCGCTCACAGAGTCACACCATTCTTTCCATGGAGCAATTTGATAGCACTGTTTTTTTGGAATCTAGGAAGGGGTATTTTGCATCACATTGAAATCTACGATGGCTAAGGAACTATCCTCCGATAAAAACTAGAAGCAAGCTTTCTGAGAAACTTCTTTGTGATGTGTACATTCATCTCACAGAGTTACACCTTTCTTTTCATGGAGCAGTTTCTTAACACTGTTTTCGTGGAATCTGCAAAGGAATATTTTGGAGCAAATTGAGGCCTGTGTTGAAAAAGGAATTATCCTCAGATAAAAACCAAAAAGAAGCTTTCTGCGAAACTGCTTTGTGATGTGTGAATTCAACTCACAGAGTTACACTCTGCTTTTCATTCAGCAGTTTGTGAACACTGTTTGCTTGGAATCTGCAGTGGGATATTTCAGAGCACATTGAAGCTTATGGTGACAATGGAAATATCCTCAGATAAAAACCAAAAAGAAGCTTTCTGAGAAACTGCTTTGTGATGTGTGAATTCATCTCACAGATTTACACCGTTCTTTTCATTCAGATGTTTACTAACACTTTTTTCATTTAATCTGCAATGGGATATTTGGGCACACATTGAGGAATATGGTGAAAAAGGAAATATCCTCAGATAAAAACTAGAAAGAAGGTTTCTGAGAAACAGCTTTGTGATGTGTGAATTGCTCTTACAGACTTACACCACAGTTTTCATGGAGAAGTTTGGTAGCACTGTTTTTGGAGAGTCTGAGAAGGCATATTTTGAATTACATTGAAGCCTAGGATAACATAGGAATTATAATCAGGCAGAAACTAGAAAGAAGCCTTCTGAGAAAGTTATTTGTGATGTGTGAATTCATCTCACAGAGGTACACCTTTCTTTTCATGGAGCAGTTTTCTAACACTGTTTTTGTTGAATCTGCAAAGGAATATTTGTGGTCGCATTGAGGCCTATAGTGAAAAATGAAATATACTCTTACAAAAACGAGGAAGAAGTGATCTGAGAAACCGTTTTGTGATGTGTTTAATTTATCTTACAGAGTTACACGATTGTTTTCATAGATAATTTAGTAAAACTCTTTTTGGGGAATCTGAGCAGGCATATTTTGGATTGCATTGAAGCCTGTGTTGACAAAGGAAACATCCTCAGAAATTACTAGAAACAAGCTTTTGGAGAAAGTACTTTTTGACGTGTTAATTCATCTCACAGAGTTACAATGTTGTCTTCATTGATCAGTTTGATAACACTGTTTTCATGGAAGTTGCAATAGGATATTTGGGAGCGCATTGAAGTCTATGGTGACATAGAACATACCCTCAGATAAAAAACAAAAAGAAGCTTTCTGAGAGACTGCTTTGTCATATGTCAATTCATCTTATAGGGTTACAGTGTACTTTTCATGAAACAGTTTGCTAACACTGTTTTCTTGGAATCTGCAATGGGATATTTCAGAGCACATTGAAGCTTATAGTGACAAAGAAGTATCCTCAAGCAAAAAGTGGAAAGAAACTTTCTGAGAAACTGATTTGTGATTTTCGAATTCATCTCACAGAGTTACATGATTCTTTTCTTGAAGCAGTTTGGTAGCACTGTTTTTTGGGAATCTGAGAAGGGATATTTTGGATCACATTGAAGCCCATGGAAACAAAGGAAATATCCTCCTATAAAAACTAGAAAGAAGCTTTCTGAGACACCGCTTTGTGATGTGTTAATTCATCTCACAGAGTTACACGATTCTTCTCATTGATAAGATTGGTAGCACTGTTTTTGTGGAATGTGAGAAGAGATATTTTGGATCACAGTGAAGCCTATTGTGACAAAGGAAATATCCACAGTTAAAAACGAGAAAGAAGCATTCTGAGAAAATTCTTTGTGACTTGTGAATTCATCTCACAAAATCACATCTTTCTTTTCATGGAACAGTATATGCAAGGGGATATTTGGGAGCGCATTGAGGCTTATGGTGAAAAGGAAATATCCTCAGAAAAAAACGAGAAAGAAGCATTCTGAGAAACCTCTTTGTTATGTGTTAATTCATCTCACAGAGTTACAATATTCTTATCATGGTTCATTTGGTATCATTGTTTTTGGGGAATCTGAGAAAGGATATTTTGGATCGCATTGAAGTCTATGGTGACAAAGAAAATATCCTCAGATAAAAACTAGAAAGAACCTTTCTAAGAAAGTTTTTTGTGATGTGGCAACTCATCTCACAAAAGTACGTATTTCTTTTCATCATTCAGTTTGCCAACACTGTTTTCAGGGAATCTGCAAAGGGATATTTGGGAGCACTTTGAGGCCTAGAGTGTAAAAGAAAATATCATCAGAATAAAATAGAAAGAAGCTTTCTGAGGAACTGTTTTGTGATGTGTGAATTCATCTCACAGAGTTACACTGTTCTTTACAGTGAACAGTTGGATAACACTGTTTGCGTTGGATATGCAATAGGATATTTTGGAGCACATTGAAGCCTATGTTGACAAAGGAAATATCCTCAGAAAAAGTAAAAAGAAGCATTCTAAGAAACTGCTTTGTGATGTGTGACTTCATCTCAAGAGCTACACCATGCTTATCATTGAGCAGTTAGCTAACACCATTTTCATAGTATCTGCAAAGGGATATTTCAGAGTGCATTGAAGCTTAAGGTGATAAAGGAAATTCCCTCCTGTAAAAATTAGAAAGAAGCTTTCTGAGAAAACGCTTTCTGATGTGTTAATTCATCTGACAGAGTTACATGACTCTTTTCATGGATCAGTTTGGTAGCCCTGTTTTGGGGGTATCTGAGAAGGGACATTTTGGGTCACATTGAAGCCTAGGGTGACAAAGGAAATATCCTCAGATTAAAACTAGAAAGAAGCTTTCTGAGAAACTACTTTCTGATGTGTTAATTCATCCCACAGATATACACCTTTATTTTCATGGAGCAGTTTTCTAACACTGTTTTTGTGTAATCGTAAAAGGAATATTTTGAAGTATATTGGGCCTATAGTGAAGAAGGGAATATCCTCAGATAAAAACTAGAAAGAAACTTTCTGAGAAACTGTTTTGTGATGTGTGAATTCATCTCACAGAGTTACACTGTTCTTTACAGTGAACAGTTTGATAACACTGTTTGCGTTGGATATGCAATAGGATATTTTGGAGCACATTGAAGCCTATGTTGACAAAGGAAATATCCTCAGAAAAAGTAAAAAGAAGCATTCTGAGAAACTGCTTTGTGATGTGTGACTTCATCTCAAGAGCTACACCATGCTTATCATTGAGCAGTTAGCTAACACCATTTTCGTGGGATCTACAAAGGGATATTTCAGAGTGCATTGAAGCTTAAGGTGACAAAGGAAATTCCCTCCTGTAAAAATTAGAAAGAAGCTTTCTGAGAAAACGCTTTCTGATGTGTTAATTCAGCTGACAGAGTTACATGACTCTTTTCATGGATCAGTTTGGTAGCCCTGTTTTGGGGGAATCTGAAAAGGGACATTTTGGGTCACATTGAAGCCTAGGGTGACAAAGGAAATATCCTCAGATAAAAATTAGAAAGAAGATTTCTGAGAAAGTTCTTTGCAATGTGTGAATTCATCACATGGAGTTACACCTTTATTTTCATGGAGCAGTTTTCTAACACTGATTTTGTGTAATCGGCAAAGGAATATTTTGGAGCATATTGGGCCTATAGTGAGGAAGGGAATATCCTCAGATAAAAACTAGAAAGAAGCTTTTGAGAAACTGTTTTGTGATGTGTGAATTCATCTCACAGAGTTACACCATACTTTACATGGAGCAGTGAGATAACACTGTTTTCCTGGAATCTGCAAGAGGATATTTCAGAGTGCACTGAAGCCTATGGTGACAAAGAAAATATCCTCAGGAAAAAAAAAACAAAAAAACAAAAAGAAGCTTTCTGAGAAACTGTTTTGTGGCATGTGAATTCATCTCACAGAATTACATCATGCATATCATTAGGAGTGTGCTAACACAGTTTTCTTGGAGTCTGCAGTGGGGTATGTTGGAACACATTGAAGCTTATGGTGAAAAAGGAAATATCCTCAGACAAAAGCTGGAAAGAAACTTTCTGAGAAACTGCTTTGTGATTTGTGAATTCGTCTCACAGAATTACCCCTTTTTTTCATGGAGCAGTCTCCTAAAACTGTTTTCGTTTTATCTGCAAAGGGATATTTGGGAGGCTATCGAGGTCTATGATGAAAAATCAAATATCCTCAGACAAAAACTAGAAAGAAGCTTTCTGAGATATTTCTTCGTCCTGTGGGAAGTCATCTCACAGAGTTACACCTTTGTTTCATGGAGCAGTTTCCTAACACTGTTTTCGTGTAATCTGCAAAGGGATATTTGGCAAAGCATTGAAGCTTATGGTGACAAAGAAAATATCCTCAGATAAAAACCAAAAGGAAGCTTTTTGAGAGACTACTTTGTCATGTGTGAATTGATATCGCTGAGTTACAATGTTCTTTTCATTGAGCAGTTTGCTAACAGTGTTTTCTTGGAATCTGCAATGAGATATTTCCAAGTGAATTGAAGTTTATGGTGAAAAGCAAAATATCCTCAGACAAAAAACCAGAAAGAAACTTCCTGAGAAACTGCTTTGTGATTTGAGAATTCATCTCATAGAATTACACCTTTCTTTTCATGGAGCAGTTTGGTAGCACTGGTTTTGGGGAAACTGAGAAGGGATACTTTGAATGGCATTAAATCCTATGGTGACAATGGAAATATCCTCACATAAAAACTAGACAGAAGTTTTTTGAAAAACTTCTTCATGATGTGTGAATTCATCTCACAGAGATATGCCTGTCTTTCTATGGAGCAGTTTGATAACACTACTTTCATGAAATATGCAAAGGGATATTTGGGAGCGCATTGAAGCTTAAGGTGACAAAGGAAATATCCTCATATAAAAACTAGAAAGAAGCTTTCTGAGAAACCATTTTCTGATGTGGTAATTCATCTCACAGACTAACACGATTCTTTTCATGAAGCAGTTTGGTAGCACTGTTATTGGGGAATCTGAGAATGGATATTTTGGATCACTTTGAGGCCTATGGTGACATAGGAAATACCCTCAGATAAAAACTAGAAGGAAGATTGCTGAGGAAGTACTTTGTGATGTGTGAATTCATCTCAGACAGTTACACCTTTCATTTCATGGATCAGTTTGCTAATACTCTTTGTGTGGAATCTGCAAAGGAATATTTGGGAGTGCATTGAGGTCTATAGTGAAAAAGTAAATAGCCTCAGATAAAAACTGGAAAGAACCTTTCTGAGAAACTGCTTAGTGATGTGTGAACTCATCTCACAGAGTTGCACGTTTCTTTTCATGGATCAGTTTTATAGCACTGTTTCTGGGAAATATGAGAAGGGGTGTTTTGGATCGCATTGAATCCTATGGTGACAAGGGAAACATTCTCAAACAAAAACCAAAAAGAACTTTCTGAGAAACTGCTTTGTGATGTGTAAATTCATTTCACAAAATTACATTGTTCTTTTCATTGAGCAGTGTGCTAACACTGTATTCTTGGAATTTGCTTTATGATATTTCGGAATGCATTGAAACCTTTGGTGACAAAGGAAGTATCCTCACACAAAAACTAGTAAGAAATTTTCTGGGAAACTGCTTTGTGATTTGTGAATTCATCTCACAGTTACACCATTATCTTCATGGAGCAGTTTGGTAGTACTATGGTGACAAGGGAAATACCCTCAGATTAAAAAAGAAAGATCCTTCCTGAGAAACTTCTTTGTTATGTTTAAATTGATCTCATAGAGTTACAACTTTGTTTTCATGGAGCAGTTTGCTAATACTGTTTTTGTGAAATCTGCAAAGAGATATTTTATAGCACATAGGGGTCAATGGTTAAAAAGGAAATATCCTCAGATAACAACTACAAAGAAGCTTTCTGAGAAATTCTTTGGATGTGTGAATACATGTCACAAAGTTACACCTTTCTTTTCATGGAGCAGTTTGGTAGCACTGATTTTGGGGAATCTGAGAAGGGCTATTTTGGATGATATTGAAGCCTATATTGACAAAGGAAATATTCTCAGACAAAAACTAGAAAGAAGCTTTCTGAGAAACTGCTTTGTGGTGTGTGAATGCATCTCAGAGAGTTACACTGTTCTTTTCGTTGAGCACTTTGCTAATGCTGACTTCTTGGAATCTGCAATAGGGTATTTCAGAGCACATTGAGGCTTATGGTGACAAAGCAAATATCTTCATATAAAAACTAGAAAGAAACTTTCTGAGAAACCACTTTGTAATGTGTTAATTCATCTCACAGAGTTACATTTTCATGGAGGAGTTTGGTAGGAGTATTGTTGGGGAATCTGATAATTGATATTTTGAATCACATTGAAGCCTATGGTGACAAAGGAAAGATCCTCAGATAAAAACTATAAAGAAGCTTTCTGAAAAATTCTTTGTGATGTGTGAATACATGTCAAAAAGTTACACCTTTCTTTTCATGGAGCAGATTGTTAACACTGTTTTCATGGAAGAAGAAAAGGGAAATTTGGGAAGGCATTGAGGCATATGGTGAAAAAGGAAAGATCCTCAGATAAAAACTAGAAAGAAGCTTTCTGAGAAACTACTTTGTGATGCGTGAATTCACCTCACAGAGTTACACTGTTCTTTTCATTGAGCGGTTGGCTAAGACTATTTTCTTGGAATATGCAATGGGATATTTCAGAGTGCTTTGAAGCTTATGGTGACAAAGAAAATAACCTCAGACCGAAACTAGAAAGAAGCTTTCTGAGAAACTGCTTTCTGATTTGTGAATTCATCTCAGAGAATTACACAATTCTTTTCATGGATCAGTTTTGTAGCAGTGTTTTTGTGGAATCTAAGAAGGGATCTTTTGGAATGCATTGAAGCCTATGGGGACGTAGGATGTATACTCAGATAAAAACTAGAAAGAAGCTTTCTGAGAAACTTCATTGTGATGTGTGAACTTATCTCACAGAGTTACAACTTTCTTTACATGGAGCAGCTTGCCAACACTGTTTTTGTGGAATTTGCAAAGGGATATTTGTAAGTGCATTGAGGCCCATAGTAAAAAAGGAAATATACTCGGATAAAAACTACAAAGAAGCTTTCTGGGAAACAGCCTTGTGATGTGTGAATTCATCTCACAGAATTACAATATTCTTTGCATTGCGCAGTCTGATAACATTATTTTTGAGGAATCTGAAATAGGATATTTGGAAGTGCATTGAGGCCCATAGTAAAAAAGGAAATATATTCAGATTAATCAAAAAGAAGATTTCTGAGAAACTGCTTTATGACATGTGAATTCATTTCACAGAGTTACACTGTTGTTTTCATGGAGCAGTCTGCTAACACTGTTTACTTGGAGTCAGTGTTAGAATACTTTGGAGCACATGGAAGCTTATGGTGACAAAGGAAATATCCTCAGAGAAAAACTAGAAAGAAGCTTTCTGAGAAACTGCTTTCTGATTTGTGAATTCATCTCACAAAGAAATACCTTTTTTTTTCATGGTGCAATTTGGTAGCACTGTTTTTGGGGAACCTGAGAAGGGATATTTTGAATCTCATTGAAGTCTATGGTGACAAAAGAAATATCCTCAGATAAAAACAAGAAAGAAGCTTGGTTAGAACTTCTTTGTGATATGTGAATTCATTTCACAGAGTTATACCTTTCTTTTTCACGGAGCAGTTTGGTAACATTGTTTTCGTGAAATCTCAAAAGGGATATTTAGGAGTGCATTGAGGACTATGGTGAAAAAGGAAATATCTTCAGATAAAAAAAGAAAGAAACTTTCTGAGAAACTACTTCGTGATATGTGAATTCATCTCAGAATTACACTGTCCTTTTCTTTGAGCATTTTTCTAGCCCTGTTTTCTTGGAATCTGCGATGGAATATTTCAGACTGCATTTTAAGTTTATGATGGCAAAGGAAATACCCACATATAAAAATCAGAAAGAAACTTTCTGAGAAACCATTTGGTGACGTGTTAATTCAGCTCACAGAGATATATGAGTCTTTTCACGGATCAGTAGGTAGCACTGTTTTTGGGGAATCTGAGAAGGGATATTTTGGATCATATTGAAGCCTATGGTGACAAAGGAAATATCCTAAGATAAAAACCAAAAAGAAGCTTTCTGTGAAACTGCTTTGTGATGTGTGAATTCACCTCACAAAATTACACCATTATTTTCATTAAGAAGTTTGCTAAAACTTCTTTTGAGGAATCTGCAATGGGATATTTTGGAGCGAAATGAAGCTCAGGGTGACAAAGTAAATATCCTCAGACAAAAACTAGAAAGAAGCTTTCTGAGAAACTACTTTTTGATTTGTGAATTCATCTCACAGAGTTACACCATTCTTTTCATGGAACAGTTTGGTAGCACTATTTTTGGGGAATCTGAGAAGGGATATTTTGGATCGCATTGAAGCCTAGGGTGACAAAGGAAATATTCTCAGATTAAAACAAGAAAGAAGCTTTCTGAGAAAGTTATTTCAGATGTGTGAAATAATATCACAAAGGCACACCATTCTTTACATTGAGAAGTTTGCTTAAACTTTTTTCGCAGAATCTGCAATGGGATATTCGGGAGTGCATAGAGGAATATGGTGAAAAGGGAAATATCGTCAGATAAAAAAAGTAAGAAGCTTACTGAGAAACAGCTTTGGATGTGTGAATTCATTTCACAGAGTTACACCATTCTTTTCATGGAGAAGTATGGTAGCACTGTTTTTGGGGAATCTGCAATAGAATATTTGGGAGTGCATTGAAACGTATGGTGATAAATTAAATATCCTCAGGCAAAAACCAAACATAAACTTTCTGAGAAACTGCTTTGTGATGTGTGAATTCATTTCACAAATTTACACTTTTCTTTTCATGGAGCAGTTTGTTAACATTATTTTCATGGAATCTGGAAAGGGATATTCATGAGCACATTGAATCCTATGGTGAAAAAGGAAATATCCTCAGACAAAAACTAGAAAGATGTTTTCATGGAAACTGTTTTATTATTTGTGAATTCATCTCACAGAGTTACACGATTCATTAATTGGAGTAGTTTGGTTACACTGTTTTTGGGTAATCTGAGCAGGGATATTTTGGATTGCATTGACGCTTGTGGTGGTGAAGGAAATATCTGCAAATAAGAGCTATAAAGAAGTTTTCTGAGAAACTTCTTTGTGACGTGTAAATTTATCTCACAGAGTAGCACCTTTCTTTTCATGGAACAGCTTGCTAACAATGTTTTCATGGAATCTAGAAAGTGATATTTGGGAGCGAGTTGAGACCTATGGTGACAAAGGAAATATCCTCAGATAAAAACTAGAAAGAAGCTTTCTGAGAAACTGCTTTGTGATGTGTGAATTCATCTCACAGAGATACAGTACTGGTTTCATGGAGCAGTTTGCTAACACTGTTTTCTTGGAATCTTCAATAGGATATTTCAGAACACATTGAAGCCTATGGTGACAAACAAAATATCCTCAGGCAAAAATCCAAAACAAGCTTTCTGTGAAACTGCTTTGTAATGAGTGAATTCATCTCCCAGATTTACATCTTTCTTTTCATGTTTACTGACAGTGTTTTTGTGGAATCTGCAAAGGGATATTTGGGAGTGCATTGAGGCTTATAGTGAAAAAGGATATATCTCCAGAAAAAAAACCAGAAAGAAGCTTTCTGAGAAACTGCTTTGTGATGTGTGAATTCATATTACATAGTTACACTATTCTTTTCATTGAGCAGTGTGCAAACACTGTTATCTTCGAATCTGCAATGGGATATATTGGAGCACTTTGAGGCTTGTAGTGACAAAGGAAATATCCTCAGATAAAAGTAAGGAATAATATTTCTGAGAAACTGCTTTGTGAGTTGTGAATTCATCTCACAGAGTTACATGATTCTTTCTTGCAGCAGTTTTTTAACACAGTTTGTGTGGAATCTACAATAGGATATTTCGGTGCTCATTGAAGCCTATGGTGACAAAGGAAATATCCTCAGACAAAAACTAAACAAGCTTTTGGAAAAACTACATTTTGATGTGTGATTTCATCTCACAGAGTTACAACATTCCTTTCATTGAAAAGTTTGCTAACACTTTTTTCGTGGAGTGTGCATTGGGATATTTGGGAATGCATTGAGGAATATGGTGAAAAAGGAACTATCCTCAGATAAAAACTAGAAAGAAACTTGTTGAGAAACAGCTTTGTGATGTGTGAATTCATTTTACAGAATTACACTGTTCTTTTCTTTTGGCAGTTTGTTAACACTGTTTTCTTGGAATCTGCAAAGGTAAGTTTGGGAGTGCATTGAGGCCTATAGTGAAAAAGGACATATCATCAGATAAAAACTAGATAGAAACTTCCTGAGAAACTGCTTTATGATGTGTGAATTCATCTCACAGAGATACACCTTTCTTTTCTTTTCTTTTCTTTTCTTTTTTGGTTTTATTTCTTTTTATTTATTATTATTATTATATTTTAAGTTCTAGGGTACATGTGCATAACGTGAAGGTTTGTTACATATGTATACCTGTGCCATGTTGCTGTGCTGCACCCATCAACTCGTCAACACCCATCAACTCGTCATTTACATCAGGTATAACTCCCAATGCAATCCCTCCCCACGCCCCCCACCCCACAACAGGCCCTGGTGTGTGATGTTCCCCTTCCCAAGTCCAAGTGATCTCATTGTTCAATTCCCACCTATGAGTGAAAACATGCAGTGTTCGGTTTTCTGTTCCTGTGATAGTTTGCTAAGAATGATGGTTTCCAGCTGCATCCATGTCCCTACAAAGGACACAAACTCATCCTTTTTTATGGCTGCATAGTATTCCATGGTGTATATGTGTCACATTTTCTTAATCCAGTCTGTCACTGATGGACATTTGGGTTGATTCCAAGTCTTTGCTATTGTGAATAGTGCCGCAATAAACATACGTGTGCATGTGTCTTTATAACAGCATGATTTATAATCCTTTGGCTATATACCCAGTAATGGGATGGCTGGGTCATGTGGTACATCTAGTTCTAGATCCTTGAGGAATCGCCACACTGTTTTCCATAATGGTTGAACTAGCTTAAAATCCCACCAACAGTGTAAAAGTGTTCCTATTTCTCCACATCCTCTCCAGCACCTGTTGTTTCCTGACTTTTTAATGATTGCCATTCTAACTGGTGTGAGATGGTATCTCATTGTGGTTTTGATTTGCATTTCTCTGATGGCCAGTGATGATGAGCATTTTTTCATGTGTCTGTTGGCTGTATGAATGTCTTCTTTTGAGAAATGTCTGTTCATATCCTTTGCCCACTTTTTGATGGGGTTGTTGGTTTCTTTCTTGTAAATTTGTTTGAGTTCTTTGTAGGTTCTGGATATTAGCCCTTTGTCAGATGAGTAGATTGCAAAAATTTTCTCCCATTCTGTAGGCTGCCTGTTCACTCTGATGGTAGTTTGTTTTGCTGTGCAGAAGCTTTTCAGTTTAATTAGATCCCATTTGTCAATTTTGGCTTTTACTGCCGTTGCTTTTGGTGTTTTAGACAAGAAGTCTTTGCCCATGCCTATATCCTGAATGGTACTACCTAGGGTTTCCTCTAGGGTTTTTATGGTATTAGGTCTAACATTTAAGTCTCTAATCCATCTTGAATTAATTTTCGTATAAGGAGTAAGGAAAGGATCCAGTTTCAGCTTTCTACTTATGGCTAGCCAATTTTCCCAGCACCATTTATTAAATAGGGAATCCTTTCCCCATTTCTTGTTTCTCTCAGGTTTGACAAAGATCAGATGGCTGTAGATGTGTGGTATTATTTCTGAGGACTCTGTTCTGTTCCATTGGTCTACATCTCTGTTTGGGTACCAGTACCATGCTGTTTTGGTTACTGTAGCCTTGTAGTATAGTTTGAAGTCAGGTAGCGTGATGCCTCCAGCTTTGTTCTTTTGACTTAGGATTATCTTGGAGATGCGGGCTCTTTTTTGGTTCCATATGAACTTTAAAGCAGTTTTTTCCAATTCTGTGAGGAAACTCATTGGTAGCTTGATGGGGATGGCATTAAATCTATAAACTACCTCAGGCAGTATGGCCATTTTCACGATATTGATTCTTCTCATACATGAGCATGGTATGTTCTTCCATTTGTTTGTGTCCTCTTTTATTTCACTGAGCAGTGGTTTGTAGTTGTCCTTGAAGATGTCCTTTACATCCCTTGTAAGTTTTATTCCTAGGTTTTTTATTCTCTTTGAAGCTATTGTGAATGGAAGTTCATTTCTGATTTGGCTCTCTGTTTGTCTGTTACTGGTGTATAAGAATGCTTGTGATTTTTGCACATTAATTTTGTATCCTGAGACTTTGCTGAAGTTGCTTATCAGCTTAAGGAGATTTTGGGCTGAGATGATGGGGTTTTCTAAATATATAATCATGTCATCTGCAAACAGGGACAATTTGACTTCTTCTTTTCCTGACTGAATACCCTGGATTTCTTTCTCTTGCGTGATTGCCCTAGCCAGAACTTCCAACACTATGTTGAATAGGAGTGGTGAGAGAGGGCATCCCTGTCTTGTGCCAGTTTTCAAAGGGAATTTTTCCAGTTTTTGCCCATTCAGTATGATATTGGCTGTGGGTTTGTCATAAATAGCTCTTATTATTTTGAGGTATGTTCCATCAATACCGAATTTATTGAGCGTTTTTAGCATGAAGGGCTGTTGAATTTTGTCAAAAGCCTTTTCTGCATCTATTGAGATAATCATGTGGTTCTTGTCTTTGGTTCTGTTTATATGCTGGATTATGTTTATTGATTTGCGAATGTTGAAGCAGCCTTGCATCCCAGGGATGAAGCCCACTTGATCATGGTGGATAAGCTTTTTGATGTGCTGCTGAATCCGGTTTGCTAGTATTTTATTGAGGATTTTTGCATCGATGTTCATCAGGGATATTGGTCTAACATTCTCTTTTTTTGTTGTGTCTCTGCCAGGCTTTGGTATCAGGATGATATTGGCCTCATAAAATGAGTTAGGGAGGATTCACTCTTTTTCTATTGATTGGAATAGTTTCAGAAGGAATGGTACCAGCTCCTCTTTTTACGTCTGGTAGAATTCAGCTGTGAATCCATCTGGTCCTGGACTTTTTTTGGTTGGGAGGCTATTAATTATTGCCTCAATTTCAGAGCCTGCTATTGGTCTATTCAGGGATTCAACTTCTTCCTGGTTTAGTCTTGGAAGAGTGTAAGTGTCCAGGAAATTATCCATTTCTTCTAGATTTTCTAGTTTATTTGCATAGAGGTGTTTATAGTATTCTCTGATGGTAGGTTGTATTTCTGTGGGGTCGGTGGTGATATCCCCTTTATCATTTTTTATTGCGTCGATTTGATTCTTCTCTCTTTTCCTCTTTATTAGTCTTGCTAGCGGTCTGTCAATTTTGTTGATCTTTTCAAAAAACCAACTCCTGGATTCATTGATTTTTTGAAGGGTTTTTTGTGTCTCTATCTCCTTCAGTTCTGCTCTGATCTTAGTTATTTCTTGCCTTCTGCTAGCTTTTGAATGTGTTTGCTCTTGCTTCTCTAGTTCTTTTAATTGTGATGTTAGAGTGTCAATTTTAGATCTTTCCTGCTTTCTCTTGTGGGCATTTAGTGCTATAAATTTCCCTCTACACACTGCTTTAAATGTGTCCCAGAGATTCTGGTATGTTGTATCTTTGTTCTCATTGGTTTCAAAGAACATCTCTATTTCTGCCTTCATTTCGTTATGTACCCAGTAGTCATTCAGGAGCAGGTTGTTCAGTTTCCATGTAGTTGAGCGGTTTTGATTGAGTTTCTTAGTCCTGAGTTCTAGTTTGATTGCAATGTGGTCTGAGACACAGTTTGTTATAATTTGTGTTCTTGTACATTTGCTGAGGAGTGCTTTGCTTCCAATTATGTGGTCAATTTTGTAATAAGTGTGATTTGATGCTGAGTAGAATGTATATTCTGTTGATTTGGCATGGAGAGTTCTGTAGATGTCTATTAGGTCTGCTTGCTGCAGAGTTGTGTTCAATTCCTGGATATCCTTGTTAACTTTCTGCCCCCACTCTCTTCTGGCTTTTTAGAGTTTCTGCCGAGACATCTGCTGTTAGTCTGATGGGCTTCCCGTTGTGGGTAACCCGACCGTTCTCTCTGGCTGCCCTTAACAGTTTTTCCTTCATTTCAACTTTGGCGAATCTGGCAATTATGTGTCTTGGAGTTGCTCTTCTCGAGGAGTATCTTTGTGGCATTCTCTGTATTTCCTGGATTTGAATTTTGGCCTGCCCTACTAGGTTGGGGAAGTTCTCCTGGATGATATCCTGAAGAGTGTTTTCCAACTTGGTTCCATTTTCCCCCTCACTTTCAGGCACCCCAATCAGACGTAGATTTGGTCTTTTTACATAATCCCATACTTCTTGCAGGCTTTGTTCATTTCTTTTTCTTCTTTTTTCTTTTGGTTTCTCTTCTCTCTTCATTTCGTTCATTTGATCCTCAATCGCTGATACTCTTCCTTCCAGTTGATCGAGTCGATTACTGAAGCTTGTGCATTTGTCACGTATTTCTCGTGTCATGGTTTTCATCTCTTTCATTTCATTATTGCCTTCTCTGCATTAATTACTCTAGCCATCAATGCTTCCACTTTTTTTTTCAAGATTTTTAGTTTCTTTGCGCTGGGTACATAATCCCTCCTTTAGCTCTGAGAAATTTGATGGACTGAAGCCTTCTTCTCTCATCTCGTGAAAGTCATTCTCTGTGAAGCTTTGATCCGTTGCTGGTGATGAGCTGCGCTCCTTTGCCGGGGGAGATGCACTCTTATTTTTTGAATTTCCAGCTTTTCTGCCCTGCTTTTTTCCCATCTTTGTGGTTTTATCTGCCTCTGGTCTTTGATGATGATGGTGACGTACTGATGGGGTTTTGGTGTAGGTGTCCTTCCTGTTTGATAGTTTTCCTTCTAATAGTCAGGACCCTCAGCTGTAGGTCTGTTGGAGATTGTTTCAGGTCCACTCCAGACCCTGTTTGCCTGGGTGTCAGCAGCAGAGGCTGCAGTAGAATACTGCTGAACAGCGAGTGTACCTGTCTGATTGTTGCTTTGGAGGCTTCCTCTCAGGGGTGTACTCCACCCTGTGAGTTGTCAGACTGCCCCTAGTGGGTGATGTCTCCCAGTTAGGCTACTCAGGGGTCAGGGACCCACTTGAACAGGCAGTCTGTCCCTTCTTAGATCTCAACCTCCGTGTTGGGAGATCCACTGCTCTCTTCAAAGCTGTCAAACAGAGTCTTTTGCGTCTGCAGTGGTTTCTGCTGCCTTTGTTGTTGTTTATCTGTGCCCTGTCCCCAGAGGTGGAGTCTACAGGGACAGGCAGGTATCCTTGAGCTGCTGTGTGCTCCACCCTGTTCGAGCTTCCCAGCGGCTTTGTTTACCTGCTTAAGCCTCAGCAATGGCGGGCGTCCCTCCCCCAGCCTCACTGCTGCCCTGCGGTTAGATTGCAGACTGCTGTGCTAGCAATGAGGGAGGCTCCGTGGGCGTGGGACCCTCCCGGCCAGGTGTGTGATATAACCTCCTGGTATGCCTGTTTGCTTAAAGTGCAGTATTGGGGTGGGAGTTACCTGATTTTCAAGGTGTTGTTTTTCTCAGTTTCCTTGGCTAGGAAAAGGGATTCCCTTCCCTCTTGCGCTTCCCAGGTGAGGCGCTGCCTCACCCTGCTTCAGCTCTCACTGGTCGGGCTGCAGCAGCTGACCAGCACCGATTGTCCGGCACTCCTTAGTGAGATGAACTCAGTATCTCAGTTGAAAATGAAGAAATCACTGGTCTTCTGTGTCGCTCACACTGGGAATTGGAGACTGGAGCTGTTCCTATTCGGCCATGTTGCTCTGCCCCTCACACACCTTTCTTTTCATCGAGGAGTTTGCTAACACTGTTTTCGTCTAATATGCATGTGTATATTTGAGAGTGCATTGAGGCCTAGGGTGAAAAAGGAAATATCCTCAGATAATAACTAGAAATATGCTTTCTCAGAAACTGCCTTGAGATTTGTGAATTCATCTCACAGAGTTACACCATTCATTTCATGGAGTGGTTTAGTAGCACTGTTTTTGGGGAATCTGAGAAGGGATATTTTGGATCATTTTGAAGCCTATGGTGACAATGGAAATATCCTCAGATAAAATCCAGAAAGAAGCTTTCTGAGAAAGTTCTTTGTGATGTGTGATTTCACCTCACAGAGTGACACCTTTCTGTTCATGGAGCAGTTTGCTAACACAGTTTTCGTGGAATCTGCAAAGGGATATTTGTGAGTGTATTGAGGCCTATGGTGAAAAAGGAAATCTCCTCAGATAAAAACTAGAAAGAAGCTTTCTGAGAAACTGCTTTGTAATGTGTGAATTCATCTCAGAGAGTTACACCTTTCTTTTCATTGAGCAGTCTGATAGCACTGTTTTCATTTAATCTGCAATAGGATAGTTGGGAGCACCTTGAAGCCTATGGAGACAAAGGAAATATCCTCAGAATAAAACCAATAAGAAGCTTTCTGGGAAACTGCTTTGTAATGTGTGAATTCATCTCACAGAGTTACACTGTTCTTTTCGTTGAGAAGTTTACGAACAATTTTTTTGTTTATTCTGCAGTGGGATATTTGGGAGCGCATTGAGGAATATGGTGATAAAGAAAATATCTTCAGATCAAAACTATAAAGAAGGTTTCTGAGAAACACCCTTGTGATGTGTGGATTCACCTCAGAGATTTACACCACTGTTTTCATGGAGCAGTTTGGTAGCACTGTTTTTGGGGAATCCGAAAATGCATGTTTTGAATCGCTTTGAAGCCTATGGTGACAAAGGAAATATCGTCAGTTAAAAACTAGAAAGAATCTTAATGAGAAAGTTCGTTGTGATGTGTGAATTCATCTCACAGAGTTACACCTTTCTTTTCATGGAGTAGTTCCCTAACACTGTTTTCATGGACTCTGTAATGTTATATTCCAGAGTGCATTGAGTCCTATACTGAAAGAGGAAATATCTTTAGATAAAAACTAAAAAGAAGCTTTCTAAGAAACTGCTTTGCGTTGTGAGAATTCATCTCACAAAGTTACACCTTTCTTTCCTTGGAGCAGTTTGCTAACACTGTTTTCATGGCATCTGCAAAGTGATATTTGGGAGTACATTAAGAACTATAGTGAAAAAGGAAATATCCACATATAAGAAAGGAAAAGAAATTTTCTGAGAAACTGCTTTGTGATGTGTTAATTCATCTCTCAGTGTTATACCAATCATCTCATTGATCAATTTGGTAGCACTGTATTCCAGGAATCTGTGAAAGGATATTTTGGATCACTTTGAAGCCTATGGTGACAAAAGAAATATCCCTAGATAAAAATTAAAAGAAGCTTTCTGAGAAAATGGTTTGCGATGTGTGAATTCATCTCACAGAATTACACCATGGTTATCATTGAGTAGTTTGATAAGACAGCTTTCATGGAATCTGCAATAGGATAATTGGAAGTGCATTGAAGCTTATGGTGACAAAGGAAATATTTCCAGATAAAGACAAAAAGATGTTTTCTGAGAAACTGCGTTGTGATGTGTGAAATCATCTCACAGAGTTACACTGTACTTTTCACTGAGCAGTTTGCAAAAACTGTTTTCTTGGAATCTGCAATCGGATACTTTGGAGCACAGTGAAGCTTAAGGTGACAATGAATATATCCTCAGATAAAAACCAAAAGGAAACCTTCTGAGAAACTGATTTGTAATGCGTGAATTCATATCACAGAGTTACACAATTCTTTTCCTGGAGCAGTTTGGTAGCACTGTTTTAGGGGAATCTGAGAAAGGATATTTTGGATCGCATTGAAGCCTATGGTGACAAAGGAGATATCCTCAGATAAAAACTAGAAAGAAGCTATCTGAGAAACTTCTTTGTGATGTGTGAATTCATCTCACAGGGGCACACCTTTCTGTTCATGGAGCATTTTACTAACACACTTTTTGTGGAATCTGCAAAGGGATAGTTGGGAGCACCTTGAGTCCTATGGTGAAAAAGCAAACATCCTCAGATAAAAACTAGGAAAATCTTTCTGAGAAACTCATTTGAGATGTGTGAATTCATCTCACAGTGTCACATCGTTCTTTTCTTTAAGCAGTTTGATAACACTGTTTTCATGGAATCTGCAATAGGATATTTGGGAGCACATTGAAGCTTATGGTGACAAAGGAAATATTCTCAGATAAAAACCAAAAAGATGCTTTCTGAGAAACTACTTTGTCATGTGTGAATTCATCTCTCAGAGTTACACAGTTCTTTTCATTGAGCAGTTTGCTAACACTGTTTTCTTTGGAACTTCTATGGGATATTTCAGAGCCTTTTGAAGTTTATGGTGACAAAGGAAATATCCTCAGACAAAAACTAGAAAGAAACTTTCTGAGAAACTGCTTTGTGATTTCTGAATTCATCTCATAGTTACATGATTCTGTTCATGGAGCTGTGTGGTAATACTGTTTTTGGGGGAATCTGAGTAGGGATATTTTGGATCTCATTGAAGCCTAAGTTGACAGAGGAAGTATCTTCAGATAAAAACTAGAAAACAGCTTCCGTAAAACTTCTTTTTGGTGTGTGAATTCATCTCACAGAGTTACACTTTTCTTTTCATGGAGCAGTTTCTTAACACCCTTTTCGTGGAATCTGCAAAGGGATGTTTGGGAGCGCATTGAGGCAACTGGTGAAAAATTACATATTCTCAGATAAAAACTAGAAAGAAGCTTTCTGAGAAGCTGCTTTGTGATGTGTGAATTCATCTCACAGATTTACACTGTTCTTTTCATTGAGCAGTTTGCTAAAATTGTTTTCTTGGAATCTGTAATTTGATATTTCTGAGCACTTTGAAGCTTATGGTGACAAAGTAAATATCCTCATAAAAACTAGAAAGAAGCTTTCTGAGAAACTGCTTTGTAATTTCTGAATTCATCTCATAGAGTTACATGATTCTGTTCATGGAGCAGATTCTTAACATTCTTTTCATGGAATCTGCAAAGGGATGTTTGGGAGTGCATTGAGGCCTCTGGTGAAAAGTACATATTCTCAGATAAAAACCAGAAAGAAGCTTTCTGAGAAACTGCTTTGTGATGTGTGAATTCATCTCACGGATTTAGACTGTTCTTTCCATTGAGCAGTTTGCTAACATTGTTTTCTTGGAATTTGCAATGGGATATTTCTGAGCACTTTGAAGCGTATGGTGACAAAGTAAATATCCTCATAAAAACTAGAAAGAAGCTCTCTGAGTAACAGCTCTGTGATGTGTTAAGTCATCTCAGAGAGTTACATGATGGTTTTCATGGAACAGTTTGGTAGCACTGTCTTGGGGAAATCTGAGAAGGGATATTTTGGATCCCATTGAAGCCTACAGTGACAAAGGAAATATCCTCAGATAAAAACCAGAAAGAAGCTTTCTGAGAAACTTCTTTGTGATGTGTGATTTCATCTCACAGAGTTACACCTTTCTTTTCATGGAGCAGTTTGCTAACATTGTTGTCGCGGAATCTGCAAAAGGATATTTGGGAGTGCATTGAGGCCTATAGTGAAAAAGAAAATATTCTTAGATAAAAACTAGAAAGAAGCTTTCTGAGAAACTGTTTTGTGATGTGTGAATTCATCTCAAGGAGTTACACCGTTCTTTTAATTGAGCAGTCTGATAACACTGGTTTCATTTAATCTACAATGGAATAGTTGGGAGTGCTTTGAAGCCTATGGTGACAACAGAAGTATCCTCAGACAAAAACCAAAAAGAAGCTTTCTGAGAAACTGCTTTGTGAGGTGTGAATTCATCTCACAGAGTTACATCATTCATTTCATTGAGAAGTTTACTAACACTTTTTTCGTCTAAATTTCATTGGAATATTTGGGAGCACATTGAAGAATATGGTGAAAAAGGAAATATCCTCAGATAAAAAAAGAAAGAAACTTTCTGAGAAACAGCTTTGTGATGTGTGAATTTATCTCACAGAGTTACACTGCTGTTTTCATGGAGCAGTTTGGTAGCACTGTTTGGGGGGAACCTGAGAAGGGATATTTTGAATGATATTGAAGCTTATGGTGACAACCGAAATAGCCTCAGGTAAAAACTAGAAAAAAGCTTTCTGAGAAATGCTTGTGATGTGTGAATTCACCTCACAGAGTTGCACCTTTCTTTTCACTGAGCTGTTTGATAACACTGTTTTCATGGAATTTGCAAAGAGTTATTTGGGAGCTCATTGAGGCCTATAGTGAAAAAGGAAATATCCTCAGATAAAAACTAGATAGATGCTTTCTGAGAAACTGCTTTGTGATGTGTGAAATCATCTCACAGAGTTACACTGTTCTTTTTACTGAGCAGTTTGCTAACACTGATTTCTTGGAATCTGCAAAGTGATATTTTGGATCAACTTGGAGCTTATGGTGACAAAGTAAATATCCTCAGACAAAAACTAGAAAGAAGCTTTCTGAGAAACTATTTTTGGTTTGAGAATTCTTCTCACAGAGTTACATAAGTCTTTTCATGGACTAGTTTGTTAGCACTGTCTTTGGAGTATGTAATAAGGGAAATTTTGGATAGCATTGAACCCTGCCGTAACAAAGGAAATATCCTCTTATAAAAACTAGAAAAAAGCTTTTAGAGTAACTGCTTTATGGTGTGTGAATTCATATCACAGAGATACAATGTTCTTTTCTTTGAACAGTGTGCTAACACTGTTATCTTGGAATCTGCAATGGGATATATTGGAGCACCTAGAATCTTATGGTGACAAAGGAAATATCCTCATATATAAACTGGAAAGAAGCTTTTTGAGGAATTTCTTTCTGATGTGGTAATTCATTTAACAGAGTTACATGAATCTTTTCATGGTTCATTTACGTAGCACTGTTTTTGGTGAATCTGAGAAGGGATATTTGGGATCACATTGAATCCTTTCATGAAAAGGAAATATCCTCAGATAAAAACTAGAAAGAAGCTTTCTGAGAAAGTTCTTTGTCATGTGTGAACTCATCTCACAGAGTTACACCATTCTTTTCATTGAGCAGTTTGATAACACTGTTTTTGTGGGCACTGCAATAGGATATTTCTTAGCACATTAAAACCTAGGGTGAGAAAGGAAATATCCTCTGATAAAACCCAAAAAGCAGCATTCTGAGAAACTGCTTTGTTATGTGTGAATTCATCTCACAGACTTACACCATTCTATTCATTGAACCGTTTGCTAACACTGTTTTCTTGGAATCTGCAATGGGATATTTTGGAACGCATTGAAGATTATGGTGATGAAGGAAATATCCTCAGACAAAAACAAGAAAGAAGCTTTCTGAGAAACTGCTTTGTGATGTGTGAATTCATTTCTCAGAGTTACATTGTTCTTTTCATTGAGCAGTTAGCTAACACTGTCTTCTACAATCTGCAATGGGATATTTTGGAGTACATTGAAGCTTAAGGGAACAAAGGAAATACCCTCAAACAATAACTTGAAAGAAGCTTTCTGAGAAATCGCTTTGTGATGTGTTAATTCATCTCATAGAGTCACACGATACTTTTCATGGACCAGTTTGTTAGCACCGTTTTTGGGGAATCTAAGAAGGCATATTTGGGATCACTTTGAAGACTATGATGACAAAGGAAATATCCTAAAATAAAAACTAGAAAGAAGCTTTGTGAGAAATTTCTTTGTGATGTGTAAATTCAACTCACACAGTTACACCTTTCTTTTCATTGAGCATTTTGCTAGCACATTTCCGTGGAATCTGCAAAGGGATATTTTGGAACACATTGAAGCTTAACGTGAGAAAGAAATTACCCTCACATAAAAACTAGAAGGAAGCTTTCTAAGAAACGCTTTCTGTTGTGTTAATTCATCTCACAGAGCTACATGATTCTTTTCATGCAACAGTTTGATAGCTCTGTTTTTGGGGAATCTGAAAAGGGATATTTGGGATTGCATTGAAGGCTATGGTGAGAAAGCAAACATCCTCAGATAAAAAATAGAAAGAAGTATTCTGAGAAAGTTCTTTGTTATTTGTTAAAACATCTCACAGATTTACACGTTTCTTTTCGTGTAGGACGTCGCTAACACTCTTTTCATGAAATTTGCAATGGGATATTCCATACCACTTTGAGGCCTAAGGTGAAAAAGGAAATATCCTTAGATAAAACCTAGAAAGAATCTTTCTGAGAAATTGCTTTGTGATGTGTGAATTCATCTTACAGAGTTGTACTATTCTTTTCATTGAGCAGTTTGATGACACTGTTTTCATGGAATCTGCAATAGGATATTTGGGAGCACATTGAAGCCTAGGGTGGCAAAGGTAATATCCTCAGATAACATTCAAATAGAAGCTTTCTGTGAAATTCCTTTGTGATGTGTGAGTTTATCTCACAGATTTACACCACTGTTTTCAATGTGCAGATTGGTAGCACTGTTTTTGGGGAATCGGAGAAAGGATATTTTGAATTGCATTGAAACTCATGGTGACAAAGAAAATATCTTCAGATAAAAGGTAGAGAGAAGCTTTCTCATAAACTGTTTTGCAACGTGTGAATTCATTTCCAGAGTTACACTGTTCTTTTCCTTGAGCAGTATGCTAACAGCGTTTTTGTGGGATCCGCAATGTTATATTTTGGAGCGCATTTAAGCTTATGGTAACAAAGGAAATAGCCTCAGACAAAAACTAGAAAGCAGCTTTCTGAGAAACTTCTTTGTGATTTGTGAATTCATCTCAGAGAGTTACATGATTTTTTAAATAGATCAGTTTGTTAACACTGTTTTTCTGGAATCTGAGAAGAGATATTTGGGATCGTATTGAAGCCTATGGTGAATAGGAAATATCCCCAGATAACAACTAGAAAGAAGCTTTCTGACAAAGTGCTTTGTAATGTGTGAACTCATCTCACAGAGTTGCACTACTCTTTTCATTGAGCAGTATGAAAACACTGTTTTGTGGAATCCACAGTAGGATATTTGGGAGTGCATTGAAACCTGTGGTGACAAAGGAAATATCCTCAGATAACAACTAGAAAGAAGCTTTCTGAGAAAGTTCTTTGTAACGAATGAACTCATCTCTCAGAGTTACACTGTTCTTTTCATTGAAGAGTTTGCTAACACTCTTTTTGTGGAATCGACAAAGGGATATTTCAGAGCGCATTGAAGTTTAAGGTTACAAAGGAAATAACCCCATATAAAAACTAGAAAGAAGTTTTCTGAGGAAACACTTTCTGATTTGCTAATTCTTGTCACAGATTTATACGAATCTTTTCATGGAGCAGTTTTTTAACACTGTTTTTGTGGAATCTGAGAAGGGACATTTTGGATCACATTGAAGCCTTTGGTGACAAAGGTAATATCCTCAGATAAAAACTAGAAAGGAGCTACCTGAGAAATTTCAATGTGATGTGTGAATTCATCTCACAGAGTTTCACATCCCTTTATATGGAATAGTTTGCTAACACTGTTTTTGTGGAATTTGCAAAGGGATATTTTGGAGCCCATTGAGGTCTATGGTGAAAAGGGAAATATCCTCAGATAAAAATTAGAAACAAGTTTTCTGAGAAAGTTCTTTGTGATGTGTTAATTCACCTCATTGAGTTAAACTTTTCTTTTGATGGATGGGTTTGCTAACACTGTTTTCGTGTAATCTGCAAGGGGATATTTGGGAGTGCATTGAGGCCTATGGTGAAAAACTAAATATACTCAGATAAAAACTAGAAAGAAGCTTTCTGAGAAAGAGCTTTGTGATGTGTGAATCCAACTCACAGTGTTACACTGTTCTTTTCATTGAGCAGTTTGCTAACACTGTTTTTGTGTAATCTGCAAAGGGATATTTGGAAGCACATTGAGATCTATAGTAAAAATGGAAATATCCTCAGATGAAAATTAGAAAGAAGATTTCTCAGAGACTGCTTTGTGATGTGTGAATTCATCTTAGAGAGTTACACTGTCCTTTTCATTGAGCAGTTTGATAACACTGTTTTCATGGAATCTGCAATAGGATATTTTGGAGCGCATTGAAGCCTCTGGTGACAAAGGAAATATCCTCAGATAAAAACCAATCAGAAGCTTTCTGTGAAAGTGCTTTGTGATGTGTGAATTCATCTCACAAGGTTACACTGTTCTTTTCATTGAGAAATTTAATAACACTTTTTTTGTGGAATCTTCAATGGGATATTCTGGAATGCATAGAGAAATCTAGTGAAAAATTAAATATCCTCAGATTAAAACTAGTAAGAAGCTTACTGAGAAACAGCTTTGTGATGTGTGAATTCATATCTCAGAGTTACACCATTCTTCTCATGGAGCAGTATGGTGGCACTGTTTTTGGGGAATCTGCAATAGGATATTTGGGAGCGCATTGAAGCCTAGGGTGACAAAGTAAATATATTCAGACAGAAACCAAAAAGAAGCTTTCTGAGAAACTGCTTTTTGATGTCTGAATTCACTTCACAAATTTACACCTTTATTTTCATGGAGCAATTTACTAACACTCTTTTCATGGAATCTGCAAAGGGATATTCTTGAGTGCATTTAGACTTACGGGGAGAAAGGAAATATCCTCAGGCAAAAACTGGAAAGCTTTCTGAGAAACTATTTCTGATTTGTTAATTCATCTCATAGAGTTATACCATTCTTTTCATGGAGCAGTTTGGTAGCACTGTTTTTGGGGAATCTGAGAAGGGATATTTTGGATGGCATTTAAGCCTATTGTCACAAAGGAAATATCCTTATATAAACATTGGAAAGAAGCTTTCTGAGTAACAGCTTTGTGATGTGTTAATTCATCTCACAGAGTTACACCTTCCTTTTCATGGAGCAGTTTACAAACACTGTTTTTGTGGATCTGCAAAGGGATATTTGGGAGTGCATTGAGGACTATAGTGAAAAAGGAAATATCCTCAGATAAAAACTGGAAAGAAGCATTCTGAGAAATTTCTATACAATGTGGATTCATCTGACAGAGTTACACTGGTCTTTTCTTTCAGCAGTCTGTTAACACTGTTTTCATGGAATCTGATATAGGATATTTGGGAGTGCATTGAAGCCTATGGTGACAAAGGAAATATCCCCAGATAAAAACCAAAAACAAGCCTTCTGAGAAACTGCTTTGTGATGTGTGAATTCTTCTTGCAGAGTTACACTGTTCTTTTCATTGAGTAGTTTCCTTACACTGTTTTCTTGGAATCTGCAGTGGGATATTTTGGAGCACATTAAAGCTTATGGTGACAAAGGAAATATCCTCCGAGAAAAACTAGAATGAAGGTTTCTCAGAATCTGCTTTCCGATTTGTGAATTCATCTCACAGAGCTACATATTTCTTTTCTTTTCTTTTTTTTTTTTTTTTGAGATGGAGTCTCGCTCTGTCTCCCAGGCTGGAGTGCAGTGGCGTGATCTTGGCTCACTGCAAGCTCCGCCGCCTCCCAGGTTCATGCCATTCTCCTGCCTCAGCCTCCCTAGAAGCCGAGACTACAGGCGCCCACCACCACATCTGGCTAATTTTTTGGTATTTTTAGTAGAGACGGGGTTTCACCATGTTCGCCAGGATGGTCTTGATCTCCTGACCTTGTGATCCGCCCGCCTCAGCCTTCCAAAGTGCTAGGATTACAGGCATGAGCCACCACACCTGGCCACTGCAAATTTCTTTTCAAAGAGCAGTTTGTTAGTACTGTTTTTGGGGAATCTGAAAAAGGATATTTTGGATCACATTGAACCCTATGCTGACAGAGGAAATATCCTCAGATAAAAGCTAGAGAGATGCTTTCTGAGAATCCTCTTTGTGATGTGTGAATTCATCTCACAGAGTTATACCTTTGTCTTCATGGAGCAGTTTGCTAATACTGTTTTTGTGGAATCTGCAAAGGGATATTTTGGAGCACATTGAGACCTATGATGAAAAAGGAAATATCCTCAGATCAAAACTACAAAGAAGTTTTCTGAGTAACTGCTTTGTGATATGTGAATTCAACTCACAGAGTTTCACTGTTCTTATCATGGAAAACATTTTGCTAACTGTTTTCTTGGAATCTGCAATGGGATATTTTGGAGTGCAGTGAAGTTTATGGTGACAAAGGAAATATCCTTAGATAAAAACTAGAAAGAACCTTTCTTAGAAACTACGTTGTGATGTATCATTTCATCTCACAGAGTTACACCATTCTTTTCATTGAGCAGTCTCCTAACATTGTTTTCATGGAATTTGGAATAGGATATTTGGGAGCATATTGAAGTCTATGGTGACAAAGGAAATATCCTCAGACCAAAACCGAAAAAATGCTCTCCAAGAAACTGCTTTGTGATGTGTCAATTTATATCACAGTGTCATACTGTTTTTTCATTGAGAAGTTTGCTAACACTGCTTTTTTGGAATCTGCAATGGGACATTTCAGAACACATTGAAGCTTATGGTGACAAAAGAAATATCCTCAGAAAAAACTAGAAAGAAGCTTTTTGGGAAACTGCTTTCTGATTTGTGAATTCATCTCACAGAGTTACAATTTCCTTTCATGTGGCAGTTTCTTAACACAGTCGTTTGGGAATCGGAGAAGGAAAATTTGGATTGCATTGAAGCCTATGCTGACAAAGGAAATATCCTCAGATAAAACCTAGAAAGACGCTATCTGGGAAACTGCTTTTTGATGTGTGAATTCATTTCACATAGTTACACGTTTCTTTTCATGGAGCAGTTTGCAAACCATGTTTTCGTGGAATCTACAATGGGATATTTGGGAGCACATTGAGGATTATAGTGAAAAAAGAAATGTTCTCAGAAAAATACTGAAAAGATGCTTTCTGAGAAACTGCTATGTGATGTGAATTCACGTCACAGAGTTACACCCCTCTTTTCATTGGCCTATCTGCTAGCACAGTTTTCGGGGAATCTGCAATAGGATATTTGGGAACGCAGTGAAGCCTATGGTGACGAAGTATCCTCAGATAAAAACCAAAAAGAACTTTCTGAGAAACTGCTTTTTGATGTGTCAATTTATCTGAAAAAGTTACACTATTCTTCTCATTGAGCAGTTTGCTAACAGTGTTATCTTGGAATCTGTAATGGTATATTTAGGAGCACATTGACGCTTATGATGACAATGGAAATATCCTCAGACAAAAACCAGAAAGAAGCTTTCCGAGAAACTGCTTTGTGATGTGTTAATTCACCTCACCAAGTTACACCTTTCTTTTCATGGAGCAGTTTGCAAATACTGCTTGCTTGGAATCTGCAAAGGGATATTTGGGAGCACTTTGAGGACTATAGTGAAAAGGAAATAACCTCAGATAAAAACTGGAAATAAGCTTTCTGAGAAATTGTTATGTGATGAGAATTCATCTCATAGAAGTACACTGTTCTTTTCATTGAGCAGTCTGTTAACACTGTTATCGTGGAATCTGCAATAGGATATTTGGGAGCACATTGAAGCCTATGGTGACAAAGGAAATAGCCTCAGATAAAAAAGTAAAAGAAGCTTTCTGAGAAGCTGCTTTGTGAAGTGTCAAATTATCTCACAGTTACACTGTTCTTTTCCTTTATCAGTTTGCTAACACTGTTCTCTTGGAATCCACACTGGGATATTTTGGAGTGCATGGAAGCTTACGGTGACAAAGGAAATTAACTCATATAAAAACTAGAAAGAATCTTTCTGAGAAACAGCTTTGTGATGTGTTGATTCATCTCACACAGTTACACAATTGTTTTCAAGGATCAGTTTGGTAGGACTGTTTTTGGGGAATGTGAGAAGGGATATTTTGGATCGCATTGAAGCCTACAGTGACAAAGGAAATATCCTCAGATAAAAACTAGAAAGAAGCTTTCTGAGAAGTTCTTAGTGATGTGTGAATTCATCTCACAAAGTCACACCTTTCTTCTCATGGAGCAATTTGCTAACATTGTTTTCTTGGAATCTTCAAAGGGACATTTGGGAGCACTTTGAGGCCTATCGTGAAAAAGGAAATATACTCAAATAAAAACTAGAAAGAAGCTTTCTGAGAAACTGCTTTGGGATGTGTTATTTCATCTCACAGAGTTACACCATTCTTCTCCTTTTTTATGGTTAATAACTTTTTATAAAGAAACTTTTGGTATAAATTGGTACAATGTTTTGGAAGGAGAATGTGATAGTGTGCATCAAAAGTCTTGGGATTTAAAAAAGATCTCTTTCATAAAGTAATCAGTTCCTTCAAATTGTTCCCAAGAAATTCTGGTAAGTAAATTTTCTTATTCACTTATCTCACTTATATAAGATACTTATATATCTTATATATACATATATATTATTATTATAATACTTTAAGTTCTAGGATACATGTGCACAACGTGCGGGTATGTTACATATGTATACATGTGCCATGTTGGTGTGCTGCACCCATCAACTCATCAGCACTCATCAACTCGTGATTTACATCAGGTATAACTCCCAATACAATCCCTCCCCCTCACACTTCCCCATAATAGGCCCTGGTGTGTGATGTTCCCCTACCAAGGTCTAAGTGATCTCATTGCTCAGTTCCAACCCATGAATGAGAACATGAAGTGTTTGTTTGGTTTTCTATTCTTGTGATAGTTTGCTGAGAATGATGGTTTCCAGCTGCATCCATGTCCCTACAAAGGACACAAACTCATCCTTTTTTTATGGCTGCATAGTATTCCATGATGTATACGTGCCACATTTTCTTAAACCAATCGGTAACTGATGGGCATTTGGGTTGATTCCAAGTTTTTGCTATTGTGAATAGTGCTGAAATGAACATATGTGTGCATGTGTCTTTATAGCAGCATGATTTATAATCCTTTGGGTATATACCCAGTAATGGGATGGCTGGGTCGAATGGTATTTCTAGTTCTAGATTCTTGATAAATCGCCACACTGTTTTCCAAAACAGTTGAACTAGTTAACAATCCCACCAACAGTGTAAAAGTTTTCCTATTGCTCCACATCCTCTCCAGCACCTGTTGTTTCCTGACTTTTTAATGATTGCCATTCTAACTGGTGTGATATAGTATCTCATTGTGGTTTTGATTTGCATTTCTCTGATGGCCAGTGACGATGAGCATTTTTTCATGTGTCTGTTGGCTGTATGCACGTCTTCTTTTGAGAAAATCTGCTCTTATCCTTTGCCCACTTTTTGATGGGGTTGTTTGTTTTTTTCTTGTAAATTTGTTTGAGTTCTTTGTAGGTTCTGGATATTAGCCCTTTCTCAGATGAGTAGATTGCAAAAATTTTCTCCCATTCCATAGGTTGCCTGTTCACTCTGATGGTCATTTCTTTTGCTGTGCAGAAGTTCTTTAGTTTAATTAGATCCCATTTGTCAGTTTTGGCTTTTGTTGCCATTGCTTTTGGTGTTTTAGACATGAAGTCCTTGCTCATGCCTATGGCCTGAATGGTATTACCTAGGTTTTCTTCTACGGTTTTTATGGTATTAGGCCTAACATTTAAGTCTCTAATCCATCTTGAATTAATTTTGGTATAAGGAGTAAGGAAAGGATCCAGTTTCAGCTTTCGACTTATGGCTAGCCAATTTTCCCAGCACCATTTATTAAATAGGGAATCCTTTCCCCATTTCTTGTTTTTGTCAAGTTTGTCAAAGTTCAGATGGCTATCAATGTGTAGTATTATTTCTGAGGACTCTGCTCTGTTCCATTGGTCTATATCTCTGCTTTGGTACCAGTACCATGCTCTTTTGGTTACTATAGACTTGTAGTATAGTTTGAAGTCAGGTAGTGTGATGCCTCCAGCTTTGTTCTTTTGACTTAGCATTGTCTTGGCAATGCGGGGTCTTTTTTGGTTCTATATGAACTTTGAAGCAGTTTTTTCCAATTCTGTGAAGAAACATATTGGTAGCTTAATGGGGATGACAATGAATCTATAGATTACCTTGGACAGTATGGCCATTTTCACGATATTTATTCTTCTCATACATGAGCATGGTATGTTCTTCCATTTGTTTGTGTCCTCTTTTATTTCACTGAGCAATGGTTTGTAGTTCTCCTTGAACAGGTCCATTACATCCCTTGTAAATTGGATTCCTAGGTATTTTATTATCTTTGAAGCTATTGTGAATGTAAGTTAATTCATGGTGTGGCTCTTTGTTTGTCTGTTACTGGTGTATAAGAATGTGATTTTTGCACATTGATTTTGTATCCTAAGAGTTGCTGAAGTTGCTTATCAGCTTAAGGAGATTTGGGGCTGAGATGATGGGGTTTTCTAAATGTACAATCATGTCATCTGCAAACAAGGACAATTTGACTTCTTTTTTTCCTAACTGAATACCATTGATTTCTTTCTCTTGCCTGATTGCTCTAGCCAGAACTTCCAACACTATGTTGAGTAGGAGTGGTGAGAGAGGGCATCCCTGTCTTGTGCCAGTTTTCAAAGGGAATTTTTCCAGTTTTTGCCCATTCAGTATGATATTGGGTGTGGGTTTGTCATAAATAGCTCTTATTATTTTGAGATACATTTCTCAATACCTAGTTTATTGAGAGTTTTTAGTAAGAAGAGCTGTTGAATTTTGTCAAAGGCCTTTTCTGCATCTATTGAGATAATCATGTGGTTTTGTGTTTGATTCTGTTTATGTGCTGAATTATGTTTACTGATTTGTCTATCTTTAACCAGTCTTGCATCCCAGGGATGAAGCCCACTTGATCATGGTGGATAAGCTTTTTGATGTGCTGCTGGATTCGGTTTTCCAGTATTTTATTGAGGATTTTTGCATCGATGTTCATCAGGGATATTGGTCTAAAATTCTCTTTGTTTGTTGTGTCTCTGCCAGGCTTTGCTACAGGATGATGTTGGCCTCATAAAATGGGTTAGGGAGGATGGTACCAACTCCTCCTTGTACCTCTGGTAGTATTCTGCTGTGAATCCATCTGGTCCTGGACTTTTTTTGGTTGGTAGGCTATTAATCATTGCCTCAATTTCAGAGCCTGCTATTAGTCTATTCAGGGATTCAACTTCTTCCTGGTTTAGTCTTGGGATAGTGTAAGTGTCCAGGAAATTATCCATTTCTTTTAGATTTTCTAGTTTATTTGCGTAGAGGTGTTTATAGTATTCTCTGATGGTAGTTTGTATTTCTGTGAGGTCTGTGGTGATATCCCCTTTTTCATTTAATATGGCGTCTATTTGATTTTTCTCTCTTTTCTTCTTTATTAGTCTTGCTAGCGGTCTATCAATTTTGTTGATCTTTCCAAGAAACCAAGTCTTGGATTCATTGATTTCTTGGAGGGTTTTTTGTGTCTCTATCTCCTTCAGTTCTGCTCTGATCTTAGTTGATTCTTGCCTTCTGCTAACTTTTGAATGTGTTTGCTCTTGCTTCTCTAATTCTTTTAATTGTGATGTTAGGGTGTCAATTTTAGATCTTTCCAGCTTTCTCTTGTAGGCATTTAATGTTATAAATTTCCCTCTACACTCTGCTTTAAATGTGTCCCAGAGATTCTGGTATGTTATATCTTTGTTCTCACTGGTTTCAAAGAACATCTTTATTTCTGCCTTCAGTTCGTTATGTACCCAGTAGTCATTCAGGAGCAGGTTTTTCAGTTTCCATGTAGTTGAGCGGTTTTTATTGAGTTTCATAGTCCTGTGTCCCAGTTTGATTGCACTGTGGTCTGAGAGACAGTTTGTTATAATTTCTGTTCTTGTACGTTTGCTGAGGAGTGCTTTACTTGGTGCAGAGTTGAATTCATTTCATGTATATCCTTGTTAACTTTCTATCTCATTGATCTATCTAATGGTGACAGTCGGGTGTTGAAGTCTCCCATTATTATTGTATGGGAGTCTAAGTCTCTTTGTAAGTCTCTAAGGACTTGCTTTATGAATCTGGGTGCTCCTGTATTGGGTGCATATATATTTGGGATAGTTAACTCTTCCTGTTGAATCTATTCCTTTACCATTATGTAATGGCCTTCTTTGTCTCTTTTGATCTTTGATGGTTTAAAGTCTACTTTATCAGAGACTAGGATTGCAACCCCTGCTTCTTTGTTTGTTCTCCATTTACTTGGTAGATCTTCCTCCATCCTTTTATTTTGAGCCTATATGTGTCTCTGCATGTGAGAAGGGTTTCCTGAATACAGCACACTGATGGGTCTTGACTCTTAATCCAATTTGCCAGTCTGTGTCTTTTAAATGGGCCCTTTAGTCACTTCACATTTAATGTTAATATTGTTATATTTGAACTTGATCCTGTCATTATGATATTAGCTGGTTATTTTGCTCGTTATTTGATGCGGTTTCTTCCTAACATCGATGGTCTTTACATTTTGGCATGGCTTTGCAATGGCTGGTACTGTTTGTTCCTTTCCATTTTTAGTACTTCCTTCAGGGTCTCTTGTAGGGCAGGCCTCATGTTGACAAAATCTCTAAGCATTTGCTTGTCTGTAAAGGATTTTATTTCTCCTTCACTTATGAAACTTAGTTTGGCTGGATATGAAATTCTGGGTTTAAAATTCTTTTCTTTAAGAATGTTGAATATTGGCTCCCACTCTCTTCTGGTTTGTAGAGTTTCTGCCAAGAGATCTGCTGTTAGTCTGATGGGCTTCCCGTTGTGGGTAACTCAACCTTTGTCTCTGGCTGCCCTTAACATTCTTTCCTTCATTTCAACTTTGGTGAATCTGACAATTATGTGTGTTGGAGTTGCTCTTCTCAAGGAGTATTTTTGTGGCATTCTCTGTATTTCCTGAATTTGAATGTTGGCCTCCCTTACTAGGGTGGGGAAGTTCTCCTGGATGATATCCTGAAGAGTGTTTTCCAACTTGGTTCCATTTTCCCCCTCACTTTCAGACACCCCAATCAGATGTATGTTTGGTCGTTTCACATAATCCCATACTTCTTGAGGGCTTTGTTCATTTTGTTTTCCTCTTTTTTCTTTAGACTTCTCTTGTGGCTTCATTTCATTCATTTGATCCTCAATCGCTGATACTCTTTCTTCCAGTTGATCAATTCAGTTACTGATACTTGAGCATTTGTCACGTATTTCTTGTGTCATGGTTTTTATCTCTGTCAGTTTGTTTACGGCCTTCTCTGCATTGATTATTCTTGCTATCCATTCTTCCATTCTTTTTTCAAGATTTTTAGTTTTTTTTTCTGTTACGTAATTCCTCCTTTAGCTCTGAGAAGTTTGAGGGACTGAAGCCTTCTTCTCTCAATTCGTCAAAGTCATTCTCTTTCCAGCTTTGATCCATTGCTGGCAATGAGCTGCCTTCCTTTGGAGGGGGAGATGCACTCTGATTTTTTGAATTTCCAGCTTTTCTGACCAGCTGTTTCCCCATCTTTGTGGTTTTATCTGCCTCCTGTCTTTGGTGATGGTGACGTACTGATGGGGTTTTGATGTGGGTGTCCTTCCTGTTTGTTAGTTTTCCTTCTAATATTCAGGACCCTCAGCTGTAGGTCTGTTGGAGATTGCCTGAGGTCCACTCCAGACCCTGTTTGCTTGTGTATCAGCAGCAGAGGCTGCAGAAGATAGAATATTGCTGAACAGGAGTGTACCTGTCTGATTCTTGCTTTGGAAGCTTCGTCTTGGGGGTGTACCCCACCTTGTGAGGTGTGGGGTGTCAGTCAGCAACTAGTGGGGGATTTCTCTCAGTTAGGCTACTCAGGAGTCAGGGACGCACTTGAGTAGGCAGTCTGTCCATTCTCAGATCTCAACCTCCGTGTTGGGAGACCTACTGCACTCTTCAAAGGTGTCAGACAGAGTCGTTTGTGTCTGCAGAGGTTTCTGCTGTTTCCGTTTAGCTGAGCCCTGTCCCCAGAGGTGGAGTCTACGGAGACAGGCAGGCCTCCTTGGGCTGCTGTGGGCTCCCCCAAGTTTGAGCTTCCCAGCAACTATGTTTACCTACTTAAGCCTCAGCAATGACGGGTGCCCTTCCCCCAACCTCGCTGCTGCCTTGAAGTTAGATCACAGACTGTTGTGCTAGCAATGAGGGAGGCTCTGTAGGCGTAAGACCCTCCCAGCCAGGTGTGGGATATAATCTCCTGGTGTGCCATATGCTAAGACCCTTGCTAGAGTTCAGTATTGGGGTGAGAGTTACCCGATTTTCCAGGTGTTGTGTCTCAGTTCCACTGGCTAGGAAAAGGGATTACCTTCTCCCTAGCACTTCCCAGGTGAGGCTTGCCTCGCCCTGCTTCAGCTCTCGCTGGTTGGGCTGTAGCAGCTGACCAGCACTGATTGTCCGGCACTTCCTAGTGAGATGAACCTGGCACCTCAGTTGAAAATGCAGAAATCACCCATCTTCTGTGTCACTTGCACTGGGAGCTGGAGACTGGAGCTGTTCCTATTTGGCCATCTTACTCCACCCCCCATTCTTTTCATTGGGCAGTTTGCTAATACTGTTTTCGTGAAAACTTCAATAGGATATTTGGGAGCACATTGCAGCCTATGGTAACAAAGGAAATATCCTCAGATAAAAACCAAAAAGAAGCCATCTGAGAAACTGCACTGTGATGTGTGAATTCATCTCACAGAGTTGCACAATTCTTTTCATGGAGCAGTTTGTTTGCACTGTTTTGGGGGAGAAGAGAAGGGATATTTTCAATCGCATTGAAGCCTATACAGACAAACGAAATATGCTCAGAGAAAAAATAGAAAGAAGTTTACTATGAAACTGCTTTCTAATGAGTGAATTCAGCTCACAGAGTTAATCCATTCTTTTCATTGAGCAGTTTGCTAACACTGTTTTGTTTGAATCTGCAATGGGATATATCGGAACACATTGAAGCTTATGGTGACAAAGACAATATCCTCAGACAAAAACTAATAAGAAGCTTTTGGAGAAACTGCTTTGTGATTTATTTGTTGATCTCACAGAGTTACATGATTATTTTCATGGAGCAGTTTGGTAGCACTGTTTTTGGGGAATCTGAGAAGGGATATTTTACATAGCATTGGAGCCCATGGTGACAAAGGAAATATCCTAAGTTAAAAACTAGAAGGAAGCTTTCTGAGCAACTGCTTTATAATGTGTGAATTCATCTCATGAAGTTACACATTTCTTTTTATGGAGCAGTTTGCTGACACTGTTTTCGTGGAGTATGCAAAGGAATATTTGGGAAACTTTGAGGCCTACAGTGAAAAAGGAAATATACTCAAATAAAAACTAGAAATAAACTTTCTGAGAAACTGCTTTGTGAAGTGTGAATTAATCTCACAGAGTTACACCATTCTTTTCATTGTGCAGACCAAAGAAATAGCCTCAGATAAAAACCAAAAAGAAGCTTTTGGAGAAACTGCTTTGTGAAGTCTCGATTTATCTCACAGACTTACACTGTTCTTTTCATTGAGCAGTTTGCTAACACTGTTTTCTTAGAATCTGCAATGGGACACTTCGGAGCAATTGAAGCTTATGGTGACAAAGTAAATATCCTCAGAAAAAAAGTAGAAAGAAGCTTTCTTAGAAACTGCGTTCTGATTTGTGAATTCATCTCACAGAGTTTTAATTTCCTTTCATGGAGTAGTGTGTTAGCACTGTTTTTGGCATATGTGAGAAGGGATATTTTGGATCACATTGAAGCCAATGCTGACAAAGGAAATATCCTCAGATGAAAACAAGAAAGAAGCTTTCTGAGAAACTTCTTTGTGATGTAAGAGTTCATCTCACAGTGTTACATCTTTCTCTTCATGGAGCAGTTTGCTAACACTGTTTTCATGGAATCTGCAAAGGGATATTTGGGAGCACATTGAGGTCTATGGTGAAAAGTGAAATATCCTCAGATAAAAACTAGAAAGAAACTTTCTGGGAAACTGCTTTATGTTGTGTTAATTCATCTCACAGAGATACACTATTCTTTTCATTGAACAGTTTGCTAACACTGTTTCCTTGGAATCTGCAACAGGCTATTTTGGAGCACATTGAAGCTTATGGGAATAAAGTAAATAAACTCATACAAAAATTGTAAAGAAGGTTTCTGAGAAACTGCTTTGTGATTTCTGAATTCGTCTCACAGTGTTACATGATTCTTTTCAGGGAGCAGTTTGTTAGAACTGTTTTTGGGGAATCTGAGAAGGGGTAATTTGGATCACATTGAAGCATTTACTGACAAAGGAAATATCCTCAGATAAAAACTAGAAAGAAACTTTCTGAGAAACTTCTCTGTGATATGTGAATTCATTTCACAGAGTTACACCTTTCCCTTCATTGGGACATTTACTAACACTGTTTTTGTGGAATCTGCAAAGGGATATTTGGGAGTGCATTGAGGCATTTGGTGAAAAAGGAAATATCCTGAGATAAAAACTAGAAAGAAACTTTCTGAGAAACTACTTTGTTATTTGTGAATTCATCTGACCGAGTTACACCATTATTTTCATTGAGAAATTTACTAACACTATATTCGTGGAATCTACAATGGAATATTCGGGAGTGCATTGAGGAATGTTGTGGAAAAGGAAATATCCTCTTAAAAAAACTAGAAAGAGACTTTCTGAGAAACTTCTTTGCAATGTGTGAATTCATCTCACAGAGTTACACGATCCTTTTCATGGAGCAGTTTGGTATCACTGTTTTTGGGGAATCTCAGAAGGGATAGATGGAATCACGTTGTAACCTATGGTGACAAAGGAAAATCCACAGAAAAAACTGGAAGTAAGCTTTCTGAGAAACTTCTTCATGATGTATGAATTCATCTCACAGAGTTACACCATTCTTTTCATGGAGCAGTTTGCTAACACTCTTTTCCAGGAATCTGCAAAGGGATAGTTGGAAGTGCATTGAGGCCTATGTTGAAAAAGGAAATATTCTCAGGAAAAAAACTAGAAATAAACTTTCTGATAAACTGCTTTATGATGTGTGAATTCATCTCACAGTGTTACACCACTCTTTTCATTGAGAAGTTTGTTAACACTGTTTCTGTAGAATCTGCAATGGGATATTGGGGAATGTACCAAAGTCTATGGTGACAAAGAAAAATCCTCAGATAAAAACTAGAAAGCAGCTTTCTGAGAAACTGCTTCATGACATGTGAATTAGTCTCAGAGAGTTGCACCTTTCTTTTCATTGAGCTTTGTGCTGACACTGTTTTCATGCAGTCTGCAGTACAATATTTGGGAGCATTGAAGTCTACGGTGACAAAGGAAATATCCTCAGGCAAAGGGCAAAAGGAAGCTTTCTGAGAAACTGCTTTGTGATGTTTGAATCCATCTCAGAGAGTTACACCTTTTTACACATTGAGCAGTTTGCTAACACTGTTTTCATGGAATCTGCAATGGGATATTCACGAGAGCCTTGACGCCTATGGTGAAAAAGTAAATATCCTCATACTAAAAGTAGAAAGAACCTTTCTGTGACACTGCTTTGCTATGTGTGATTTCATCTGACAGAGATGCACCTTTCTTTTCATGGAACAGTTTGCTAACACTGTTTTCGTGCAATATGCAAATGGGACATTCTGGAGCGCATTGAGGCCTATAGTGAAAAAGAAAATATCCTCAGATAAAAACTGGAAAGTAGATTTCTGAGAAAGTGCTTTGCGATTTGTGAATTCATCTGACAGAGTTACACTGTTGTTTATATTGAGGACTTTGCTAACGTTGTTTTTGTGGAATCTGCAATAGGATATTTGGGAGTGTATTGAAGTCTATGGTGACGAAGGAAACATTCTCAGATAAAAACAAGAAACAAGCTTTCTGGGAAACTTGTTTGTGATGTGTGAATTCACCTCCCAGAATTTCACCTTTCTTTTTATGGAGAAGTTTGCTAACACTGTTTTTGTTGAATGTGCAAGGGAATATTTGGGAGCTCATTAAAGCCTATGGTGAAAAATGAATTATCTTGGGATATAAACTACAGAGAAGCTTTTTGAGAAACTGGTTTGTGATGTGAGAATTCATCTTACAGAATTACACCTCTCTTTTCATGGAGCAGTTTGCTTACACTCTTTTCGTGGAATCTGCAAAGTGATATTTGGGAGCTCATGGCGTGTATGGTGATAAAGGAAATATCCTCAGATAAAAGCTCGAAAGAATCTTCTGAGAAATTTCCTTGTGATGTGTGAATTCATCTCACAGAGTTACACTATCCATTTCATGGAAAAGTTTGGTAGAACTGTTTTTGCGGGATCTGAGAAGAGATAATTTGGATCGCATTGAAGCCTATGGTGACAAAGGAAATATCCTCAGATAAAAACTAGAAAGAAGCTTTCTGAGAAATGTCCTGGTGATGTGTGAATTCATCTTGCAGAGTTACACCTTTCTTTTCATGGAGCTGTTTACTAACACTCTTCTCATGGAATCTGCAAAGGGGTGTTTGGGAAGGCATTGAGGTCTGTGGTGAAAAAGGAAATATCCTCAGATAAAAACTAGAAAGAATCTTCCTGAGAAATTGCTTTATGATGTGTGAATTCATCTCACAGCGTTTCAACATTCCTTTCATTGAGAAATTTGCTAACAGTTTTCAGAGAATCTGCAATGTGATATTTGGGATCGTATTGAAGTCTATGGTGACAAACAAATATCCTCAGACAAAAACTAGAAATAAGCTTTCTGAGAAATTCCTTTGTTATGTGTAAATTCATCTCACAGAGTTATACCTTTGTTTTCATTGAGCAGTTTGCTAACCCTGTTTTCATGGAATCTGCAATAGGATATTTGGGAGCGCATTGAAACCTATGGTGACTAAGGAATTATCGTCAGACAAAATTCCAAAAGAAGATTTCTCAGAAACTCCTTTGTGATGTGTAAATCCATCTCATAGTGCTACACCTTTCTTTTCATTGAGAAATTTCCTAACACCGTTTTCATGGAATCTTAGTTATTTCTTGCCTTCTGCTAGATTTTGAATGTGTTTGTTATTGCTTCTCTGGTTCTTTTAATTATGATGTTAGGGTGTCAATTTTAGATCTTTCCTGCTTCCTCTTGTGGGCATTTAGTGCTATAAATTTCCCTCTACACACTGCTTTAAATGTGTCCCAAAGATTCTGATATGTTGTATCTTTGTTCTCATTGGTTTCACAGAACATCCTTATTACTGCCTTCATTTCGTTATGTACCCAGTTGTCATTCAGGAGCAGATTGTTCAGTTTCCATGTAGTTGAGCGGTTTTGATTGAGTTTCTTAGTCCTGAGTTCCAGTTTAACTGCACTGTGGTCTGAGAGACAGTTTGTTATAATTTCTGTTCTTGTACATTTGCTGAGGAGTGCTTTACTTCCAATTATGTGGTCAATTTTGGAATAAGTGCAATGTGGTGCTGAGAAGAATGTATATTCTGTTGATTTGGGGTGGAGAGTTCTGTAGATGTCTATTAGGTCCGCTTGATGCAGAGTCGAGTTCAATTCCTGTATATCCTTGTTAACTTTCTGTCTCATTGATTTGTCTAATGTTGACAGTGGGGTGTTAAAGTCTCCCATTATTATTGTTTGGGGGTCTAAGATTCATTGCTTTATGAATCTGGATGCTCCTGTATTGGGTGCATATATATTTAGGAGAGTTAACTCTTCCTGTTTAATTGATCCCTTTACCATTATGTAATGGCCTTCTTTGTCTCTTTTGATCTTTGATGGTTTAACGTCTGTTTTATCAGACTAGGATTGCAAACCCTACTTTTTTTCCATTTACTTGGTAGATCTTCCTCCATCCCTTTATTTTGAGTCTATATGTGTCTCTGCATGTGAGATGGGTCTCCTGAATACAGCAAACTGAAGGGTCTTAACTTTATCCAATTTGCCAGTCTGTGTCTTTTAATTGGACCATTTAGTCACTTTACATTTAATGTTAATATTGTTATGTGTGAACTTGATCCTGTCGTTATGGTATTAGCTGGTTATTTTGCGCACTAGTTGATGCAGTTTCTTCTTAGCATCGATGGACTTTACATTTTGACATATTTTTGCAATGGCTGGTACGGGTTGTTCCTTTCCATGTTTAGTGCTTCCTTTGGGATCTCTTGTAGGACAGGCCTAGTGGTGACAAAATCTCTAAACATTTGCTTGTCTGTAAAGCACTTTATTTCTCCTTCACTTATGAAACTTAGTTTGGCTGGATATGAAATTCTGGGTTTAAAATTCTTTTCTTTAAGAATGTTGAATATCGGCCCCCACTCTCTTCTGGCTTGTAGAGTTTCTGCCAAGAGATCTGCTGTTAGTCTGATGGGCTTCCCTTTGTGGGTAACCCGACCTTTCTCTCTGGCTGTCCTAAACATTTTCTCCTTCATTTCAACTTTGGTGAATTATGTGTCGTGGAGTTGCTCTTCTTGAGGATTATCTTCGTGGTATAGTCTATATTTCCTGAATTTGAATGTTGACCTGCCTTACTAGGTTGGGGAAGTTCTCCTGGATGATATCTTGCAGAGTATTTTCCAACTTGGTTCCATTTTCCCCGTCACTGTCAGGCACCCCAATCAGACGTAGATTTGGTCTTTTCACATAATTCCAAACTTCTTGGAGGCTTTGTTCATTTCTTTTTACTTTTATCTCCACACTTCTCTTCTCGCTTCATTTCATTCATTTGATCTTCAATCGCTGATACTCTTTCTTCCAGCTGAATGAGTCTGTTACTGAAGGTTGTGCATTTATCATGTATTTCTCGTGTTATGGTTTTTATTTCTATCAGTTCTTTTAAGGTCTTCTCTGCATTGATTATTCTAGTTATCCATTCATCCATTCTATTTTCAAGGTTTTTAGTTTCTTTGCTCTGGTTACATAGCTCCTCCTTTAGCTCTGAGAAGTCTGATTGATTGAAGCCTTCTTCTCTCAACTTGTCAAAGTCTTTCTCCATCCAGCTTTGTTCCATTGCTGGCGATGAGCTGCCTTCCTTTGGAGGGGGAGATGCACTCTGATTTTTTGAATTTCTAGCTTTTCTGCACTGCTTTTTCCCCACCTTTGTGGTTTTATCTGCCTTTGGTCTTTGATGATGGTGACGTACTGATGGGATTTTGGTGTGTGTGTCCTTTCTGCTTGTTAGTTTTCCTTCTAATAGTCAGGACCCTCAGCTGTAGGTCTGTTGGAGATTGCCTGAGGTCCACTCCAGACCCTGTTTGCCTGGGTATCAGCAGCAGAGCCTGCAGAAGATAGAATATTGCTGAACAGGAGTGTACCTGTCAGATTCTTGCTTTGGAAACTTCATCTTGGGGGTGTACCCCACCTTGTGAGGTGTGGGGGGTCAGTCCGCACCTAGTGGGGGATTTCTCTCAGGCTACTCAGGAGTCAGGGACCCACTTGAGCAGGCAGTCTATCCATTCTCAGATCTCAACTTCTGTGCTGGGAGATCCACTGCTCTCTTCAAAGCTATCAGACAGGGGCATTTACATTGCCGAGGTTTGTGGTGCTTTTTATTTAGCTATGCTCTGTCTCCAGAGGAGTCTACAGAGGCAGGTGGGCCTCCTAGAGCTGTGGTGGGCTCCAACCAATTTGAGCTTCCTGGTGGCTTTGTTTACCCACTTAAGCCTCAGCAATGGAGGTCACCCCTCCCCCAGCCTCACTGCCACCTTGCAGTTAGATCTCAGACTGCTGTGCTAGCAATGAGGGAGGCTCCATGGGTGTGGGACCCTCTGGACAAGTGGTGGGATATAATCTCCTGGAGTGCCATTTGCCAAGACCCTTGGAAAAGCAGAGTATTAGATTGGGAGTTACCTGATTTTCCAGGTGAGGTGTGTCTCAGTTTCCCTTGGCTAGGAAAAGAGATTCCCTTCCCTTTTGCCCTTCCCAGGTGAGGTGATGCCCCGTCCTGCTTCAGCTCTCACTGGTTGGGCTGCACCAACTGACCAACATCGATTGTCTGACATTCCCCTGTGAGATGAACCCAGTACCTCAGTTGAAAATGCAGATATCACCCGTCTTCTGTGTTTCTCACCCTGAGAACTGGAGGCTGGAGTTGTTCCTATTTGGCCATCTTGGTGCACCCCCTGTTTTTAGCTTTTATCTGAGGGTATTTCCTGTCTCAGCATAGCCTCAATGCACTACCAAGTATTCCATTGCAGATTACACAAAAAAAGTGTTAGCAAAATTCTCAATGAAAATAACAATGTAAATCTGTGACATTAATTCATACATCACAAAGCAATTTATCAGAGCTTCTTTGTGGTTTTTATCCGAAGATGTTTCATTTTTACAATAGGCCTCAATGCACTCCCAAATATTCATTTACAGATTCCATGAAAACAGTGTTAGCAAACTGCTCATTGAAGAAAAACAGTGTAACTCTGTGAGATGAATTCACACAACACAAAGCAGTTTCTCAGAAAGCTTCGGTCTACTTTTAATCTGAGGATGTTTCCTTTTTCACCATAGGCCTCAAGGCACTCTCAAATATCCCACTGCAGATTCCACCAGAACAGTGATAACAAGCTGCTCAATGAAAAAAAAAAAGGTGTAGCTCTGTGAGATGGATTCAAACATCACAAAGCAGTTTCTCAGAAAGCTTCTTTTTGGATTTTTTCTGAGGATATTTCCTTTGTCACCAAATACTTCAGTTTGCTCCCAAATATACTGTTGCAGATTCCACAAAAGCAGTGTTAGGAAAGTGCTCAATGAAAACAACAGTGTAACACTGTGAGATGAATTTACATATCACAAAGCAGTTTCTCAGAAAGCTTCTTTCTAGTTTTTATCTGAGGATATTTCTTTGTCAATATAGGTTCAAATATGCTCCCAAATATCCCAATGCAGATTCCAAAAAAAACCTGTTAGCAAATTTTTCAGTCAACGGAATGATATAACACTGTGAGATGAATTCACACATCACAATGAAATTTCTCAGAAAGCTTCTTTCTAGTTATTATCTGAAGAATGTTTCCTTTTTCACCTTAGAAGTCAATTTGCTCCCAAATATCCCATTGTAGATCCCATGAAAACAGTGTTAGCAAACTGCTCAATGAAAAGAAAGGTATGGCTCTGTGAGATGAATTCACACATCACAAAGGAGTTTCTCAGAAAGCTTCTTTCTAGTTTTTATCTGAGGATATTTTCTTTGTCACCATTGGCTTCGTTGCATACTCAAATATCCCATTGCAGATTCCAAGAATACAGTGTTAGGAAACTGTTCAATGAAAACAACAGTGTAACTTTGTGAGATGAATTCACACATCACAAAACAGTTTCTCAGGAAGCATCTTTCTAGTTTCTATCTGAGGATATTTCTTTTTTCACCACAGGCCTTAATGTACAGTCAAATATCCCTTCGCAGATTCCACAAAAACAGTGAAAACAAACTGCACAATGAAAATAAAGGTGTAACTATGTGATATGAATTCACACATCACAAAGGAGTTTCTCAAAAGCTTCTTTCTAGTTTTTATCTGAGGATATTTCCTTTGTCACCATTGGCTTCGTTGTGCTCCCAAATATCCAATTTCAAATTCCAAGAAAACACTGTTAGGAAACTGCTCAATGAAAAGAATAGAGTAACTCTGTGAAATGAATTCACATTTTATGAAGCAGTTTCTCAGAAAGCTTCTTTCTAGTTTTTATCTGAGGACATTTTCTTTGTCAGCATAGGCTTCAATGTGATCCAAAATATTCCTTCTCAGATTCCCCAAAAACAGTCCTACCAAACTGATAAATGATGTGATTCTTGTAACTCTGTGAGATGAATTCACACATCACAAAGCAGTTTCTCAGAAAGTTCCTTTCTAGTTTTTATCTGAGGATATTTTTTTGTCACCATAGTCTTCAATACTCTCCCAAATATCCCATTGCAGATTCCATGAAAGGAGTGTTAGCAATCTTCTCAATGAAAGGAATGGTGTAATGCTGTGATATGAATTCACATATTACACAGCAGTTTCTCAGAAAGCTTCTTTCTAGTTTTTATTTGAGGATATTCCCTTTTTCATCATGGCCTCAACGTGCTCCCATATATCACTTGGTAGATTCCACAAAAACAGTGTTAGCAAAGTGCTCTATGAAAAGAAATGTGTAACTCCATGAGAAGAATTCACAGATCACAAAGCAGTTTCTCAGAAAGCTTCTTTCTAGTTTTTATCTGTGTATATTTCCTGTGTTACCATAGGCTTCAATGTGATCCAAAATATCCCTTCTCAGATTCCCCAAAAACGGTGGTACCAAATTGCTCCATGAAATGAATCGTGAAACACTGTGAGGTGAATTCACCCATCACAAAGCTGTTTCTCAGAAACTTGTTTCTACTTTTTCTCTGAGTTTATTTCCTTTTTCAGAATCGACATCAATATGCTTTTGAATATCCCATTGCAGATTTCATGAAACTAATGTTAACATACTTCTCAATGAAAAGAATGGTGTAACTCTGTCAGATGAATTCGCACATAACAAAGCAGTTTCTCAGAAAGCTTCTTTCTAGTTTTTGTCTGAGGATATTTCCTTTTTCATCATAGGTCTCAAGGTGCTCACGAATATCCCATTTCATATTCCACGAAAACAGTGTTAGGAAACTACTCAAAGAAAAGAACGGTGTAATGCTGTGAGATGAATTCACACATCACAAAGCAGTTTCTCAGCAAACTTCTTTCTGGTTTTTATCTGAGGATATTTCCTTTTTCACTATAGATCTCAATGCGCTCCCAAATATCTCTTTGTAGATTCCACGAAATGATTGTTAGCCAACTGCTCATTGAAAAAAAAGGTGTAATTCTGTGAGATGAATTCACACATCACAAAACAGTTTCTCAGAAAGCTTCTTTCTTGTTTTTATCTGAGGATATTTCTTTGTCATCATAGGCTTCAATACAATCCAAAATATCCCTTCTCAGATTCCCCAATAACAGTGTTACCAAACTTCTCCTTGAAAAGGATCATGTAACTCAGTGAGATGAATTCACACATCACAAAGAAATTTCTCCGAATGATTCTGTCTAGTTTTTATCTGAGCACATTTCCTGTTTCAGCAAAGGGCTCGATGCCCTCTCAAATATCCTGTTGCACATTACACAAAATATTGTCAGCAAAATTTTCAATGAAAATAATGGTGTAACTCTGTGAGATGAATTTATACATCACAAAGCAGTTTTTCAGAAAGCTTCTTCATGGTATTTTTCTGAGAATATTTCATTTTTACCATAGGCCTCAATGTGCTCCCAAATATCTCTTTGCAGATTCCACAAAAACAGTGTTAGTAAACTGCTCTTTGAAAAAAACTGTGTAACTCTGTGAGATGAATTCACACATCACAAAGCAGTTTCTCAGAAAGCTTTGGTATGGTTTTTATCAGAGGATATTTCCTTTTTCACCATAGGCCTCAATGCACTCCCGCATATCCCATTTGCATATTCCATGAAAACAGTGTTAGCAAACTACGCCTTGTAAAGAATGCTGTAACTCTGTCAGATGAATTTGCAAACAAAATACTGTTTCTCAGAAAACTTCTGTCTAGTTTTTGCCAGAGGACATTTCCTTTTTTATCATAGGCCTCAAGGTGCTCTTGAATATGCCATTGCAGATTACATGAAAACCGAGTTAGCAACTGCTCAATAAAAAGAAAAGTGTAAGTCTGTGAGAAGAATTCACATATAAACAAGCAGTTTCTCAGAAATATTATTTCTAGTTTTTTTCTGAGGATATTTCCTTTGAAACCATAATCCTCAATGCACTCATGAATATTCCACTGCAGATTCCACATAAACAGTATTAACAAACTGCTCAATGAAAAGAAAGGTATAACTCTGTGATATGGATTCAAACATCACAAAGCAGTTTCTCAGAAAGCTTCTTTTTGGATTTCTCCTGAGGATATTTCCTTTGTCACCAAAGACATCAATTCACTCCCAAATATCCTATTGCAGATTCCATGAAAACAGTGTTAGTAAAGGGCTCAATGAAAAAACCCGTGTAACCTGGTGAGATGAATTCACATACCACAAAGCAGTTTCTCAGAAAGCTTCTTTCTACTTTTTAATCTAAGGATATTTATTGTCACCTTAGGTTTCAATATGCTCCCAAATGTCCCATTGCAGATTCCACGAAAAATGTGTCAGCAAACTTCTCAATGAAGGGAGTAGTGTAACACTGTGAGATGAATTTACACATCACAAAGAAGTTTCTCAGAAAGCTTCTTTCTAATTTTTATCTGAAGATATTTCCTTTTTCACCCTAGGCCTCAATGCACACCGAAATATCCCATTTTAGAGTCCATGAAAACAGTGTTAGCAAACTGCTCAATGAAAAGAACAGTGTAACTCTGTGAGATGAATTCACACACCACAAAGGATTTTCTCAGAAACCTTCTTGCTAGTTTTTATCTGAGGATATTTCCTTTGCCACTGTTGGCTTCATTGCACTCCCAAATATCCCATTGCAGATTCCAAGAAAACAGTGTTAGGAAACTGCTCAATGAAAAGAACAGTGTAACTCTGTGAGATGAATTCACATATCACAAAGATGTCTCTCAGAAAGCTTCTCTGTAGTTTTTATCTGAGGATATTTCGTTTCTCACCATAGGCCTCAAGGCACTCCCAAATATCCCTTTGCAGATTCCACAAAAACAGTGCTAGCGAATTGCTCAATGAAAACAATGGTGTAACTCTGTAAGGTGAATTCACACATCACAAAGCAGTTTCTCAGAAAGCTTCTCTCTAGTTTTTATCTGAGGATATGTCATTTTCACCATAGGCCTCAATGTGCTCCCAAATATCCCTTTGCAGATTCCACGTAAACAGTGGTAACAAACTGCTCGATGAAAAGAAAGGTGTAACTCTGTCAGATTAATTCACACATCACCTTGAAGTTTCTCAGAAAGCTTCTTTCTAGTTTTTGTCTGAGGATATTCCCTTTGTCACAATAGACTTCAATGTGATATGAAATATCACATCTCAGATCCCCAAAAACAGTGTTACTAAACTGATCCATGAAAAGACTCGTGTAACTATGTGAGATGAATTCACACATCACAAAGAGGTATCTCAGAAATCTTCTTTCTAGTTTTCAGCTGTGGATATTTCCTTTTTCACCTTAGGCCTCAATGCGCTCCTGAATATTCCATTTGCAGTTTCCAGGAAAAAAGTGTTAGCAAACTTCTCAATGAAAAGAATTTTGTAACTTCGTGAGATGAATTCACACATCACAAAGCAGTTTCTCCGAAAGCTTCTTTTTGGATTTTGTGAGGATATTTCCTTTGTCAACATAGACTTAAATCCACTCCCACATATCCTATTGCAGATTCCATGAAAACAGTGTTAGAAAACTGTTCAATGAAAACAACAGTGTAACTCCATGAGATGAATTCACACATAACAAAGCGGTTTCTCAGAAAGCTTCTTTCTAGTTTTTGTCTGAAGATATTTCCTTTGTCACCATATGCCACAATGCACTCATGAATAACACACTGCAGATTCCATGAAGACAGTGATAGCAAACTGCTCCATGAACGGAAAGGGCAATTCTGAGAAATGAAATCACATGTCACAAGGAAGTATCTCAGAGAGTTTCTTTTTGGATTTTATCTGAGGATATTTCCTTTGTCACCATAGGCCTCAATGCACTCCCGAATATCCCATTGCATATTACATGAAAAAAGTGTTAGCAAAATTCTCAATGGAAGGAACGGTGTAACTCTGTGAGATGAATTCACACACCACAAAGCAGTTTCTCAGAAAGCTTTTTTCTGGTTTTTATCTGAGGATATTTCCGTTGTCACCATAGGCTTCAATGCTATCCAAAATACCCCTTCACAGATCCCCCAAAACAGTGCCACCAAACTACTCTGTGAAAAGGATTATGTAACTCGTGAGATGAATTTACACATCACACATAAGTTTCTCAGAAAGATTGTTTCTATCTATTATCTGAGGATATTTCCTTTTTCACCATAGACCTCAATGCACTGCCGAATATCTCACTGCAGGTTACAAGAAAAAAGTGTTAGCAAAATTCTCAATGAAAAGAACGTTGTAACTCTGTGAGATGAATTCACACATCACAAAGCAGTTTCTCAGAAAGTTTCTTTGTAGTTTTTATCCGAGGATATTTCATTTTTCACAATAGGCTTCAATGTGTTCCCAAATATCCCTTTGCAGATCCAATGAAAACAATTTTAGCAAACTGCTCCATGAAAAGAAAGGTGTCACTTTGTAAGATGAATTCACACATGACAAAGAAGTTTCTCAGAATGCCTCTACCTAATTTTTATCTGAAAAGATGTCCTTTTTCACCAGAGGCCTCAATGCACTCCCGAATATCCCATTGCAGATTCCACGAAAAAGTGTCAGCAAATTTCTCGATGAGAAGAAAGGTGTACCTCTGTGAGATAAATTCACACATCAGAAAGCAGTTTCTCAGAAAACTTTCTAGTTTTTATCTGAGGATATTTCCTTTGTCACCATTGTCTTCATTTCACTCCCAAATATCCCATTGCAGATTCCAAAAAAATAGTGTTAGCAAACTGCTCCATAAAAAGAAAGGTGTAAATCTGTGAGATGAATTCATACATCACAAAGCAGTTTCTCAGAAAACGTCTTTCTAGTTTTTATCTGAAGATATTTCCTTTGTCATCATAAGCTTCAATGTGATCCAAAATATGAATTCTCAGATTCCCCAAAAACGGTGTGACCAAACAGCTCCATGAAAAGGGTCGTGTAACTCCATGAGATGAATTCACAGATCACAAAGAAGTTTCTCATAAAGCTTCCTTCAAGTTTGTATCTGTGGATATTTCCTTTGTCACCATAGGCTTCGATGCAATCCAAAATATTCCTTCTCAGATTCCCCAAAAACAATGCTAACAAATTGTTCCATGAAAAGAATTGTGTAACTCTGTGAGATGAATTCAGGCACCAGAAAGCGGTTTCAGCGAAAGCTTGTTTCTAGGTTTTATCGGACGTAATTTCCTTTTTCACCATAGGCCTCAATGTGTTCCCGAATATCCCATTGCAGATTCCACGAAAAAAGTGTTAGCAAACTTCTCAATGAAAAGTACGGTGTAACTCTGTCAGATGAATTCACACATAACAAAGCAGTTTCTCAGAAAGCTTCTTTATAGTTTTTGTCTGAGCATATTTCCTTTTTTACCATAGGCCTCAAGGTTCTCGTGAATATGCCATTGTAGATTACACAAAAACAGTGTTAGCTAACTGCTCAATGATAAAAAGCTGTAACTCTGTGAAATGAATTCACATATCACAAAGCAGTTTCTCAGAAAGTTTCTTTTTGGATTTTGTCTGAGGATATTTCCTTTTTCACCATTGACTTCAAAGTGCTCCCCAATATCCTATTGCACATTCAACTAAAACAGTGTTAGCAACTACTCGATGAAAACAATGGTGTAACACTGTAGATGAATTCACACATCACAGGCAGTTTCTCAGAAAGCTTCTTTCTAGATTTTTTCTGAGGATTTTTTTTGTCACCATTGACATCAATGCACTCCCACATATCCCTTTGTAGATTCCACAAAAGAGTGTTAGAAAACTGCTCCATGAAAGGAAAGCTGCAGCTCTGTGAGATGAATTCACTCATCACAAAGAAGTTCCTATAAAAGCTTCTTTCTAGTTTATATCTGAGGATATTTCCTTTGTCATCATCGGCTTCAATGTGATCCAAAATATCCCTACTCAGATTCCCAAGAAACAGTGCTACCAAACTGCTCCATGAAAAGGATCGTGTAACTCTTTGATGTCAATTCTCACATTGCAAAGAAATTTCTCGGAAAGATTCTTTCTAGCTTTTTTTTAAAATTTATTTATTATTAATATACTTTAAGTTGTAGGGTACATGTGCATAACGTGCAGGTTTGTTACATATGTATACTTGTGCCATGTTGGTGTGCTGCACCCATCAACTCATCATTTACATCAGGTATAAATCCCAATGCAATCCCTCCCACCTCCCCCCTCTCCATGATAGGCCCTGGTGTGTGATGTTCCCCTTCCTGAGTCCAAGTGATCTCATTGTTCAGTTCCCACCTATGAGTGAGAACATGCGGTGTTTGGTTTTCTGTTCTTGTGATAGTTTGCTAAGAATGATGGTTTCCAGCTCCATCCATGTCCCTACAAAGGACACAAACTCATCCTTTTTTATGGCTGCATAGTATTCCATGGTGTATATGTGCCACATTTTCTTAATCCAATCTGTCACTGATGGACATTTGGGTTGATTCCAAGTCTTTGCTATTGTGAATAGTGCTGCAATAAACATACGTGTGCATGTGTCTTTATAGCAGCATAATTTATAATCCCTTGGGTATATACCCAGTAATGGGATGGCTGGGTCATATGGTACATCTAGTTCTAGATCTTTGAGGAATCGCCACAGTGTTTTCCATAATGGTTGAACTAGTTTACAATCCCACCAACATTGTAAAAGTGTTCCTATTTCTCCACATCCTCTCCAGCACCTGTTGTTTCCTGACTTTTTGATGATCGCCATTCTAACTGGTGTGAGATGGTATCTCATTGTGGTTTTGATTTGCATTTCTCTGATGGCCAGTGATGATGAGCATTTTTTCATGTGTCTGTTGGCTGTATGAATGTCTTCTTTTGAGAAATGTCTGTTCATATCCTTTGCCCACTTTTTGATGGGGTTGTTTGTTTTTTTCTTGTAAATTTGTTTGAGTTCTTTGTAGGTTCTGGATATTAGCCCTTTGTCAGATGAGTAGATTGCAAAAATTTTCTCCCATTCTGTAGGTTGCCTGTTCACTCTGATGGTAGTTTCTTTTGCTGTGCAGAAGCTCTTTAGTTTAATGAGATCCCATTTGTCAATTTTGGCTTTTGCTGCTGTTGCTTTTGGTGTTTTAGACATGAAGTCTTTGCCCATGCCTATGTCCTGAATGGTACTACCTAGGTTTTCCTCTAGGATTTTTATGGTATTAGGTCTAACATTTAAGTCTCTAATCCATCTTGAATTAATTTTGGTATAAGGAGTAAGGAAAGGATCCAGTTTCAGCTTTCTACTTATGGCTAGCCAATTTTCCCAGCACCAATTATTAAATAGGGAATTTTCCCCATTTCTTGTTTCTCTCAGGTTTGTCAAAGATCAGATGGCTGTAGATGTGTGGTATTATTTCTGAGGACTCTGTTGTGTTCCATTGGTCTATAGTTTGAAGTCAGGTAGCGTGATGCCTCCAGCTTTGTCCTTTTGACTTAGGATTGTCTTGGAGATGCGGGCTCTTTTTTGGTTCCATATGAACTTTAAAGCAGTTTTTTCCAATTCTGTGAAGAAACTCATTGGTAGCTTGATGGGGATGGCATTGAATCTATAAATTACCTTGGGCAGTATGGCCATTTTCACTATATTGATTCTTCCTATCCATGAGCATGGTATGTTCTTCCATTTGTTTGTGTCCTCTTTTATTTCACTGAGCAGTGGTTTGTAGTTCTCCTTAAAGATGTCCTTTACATCCCTTGTAAGTTGGATTCCTAGGTATTTTATTCTCTTTGAAGCAATTGTGAATGGAAGTTCATTCATGATTTGGCTCTCTGTTTGTCTGTTACTGGTGTATAAGAATGCTTGTGATTTTTGCACATTAATTTTGTATCCTGAGACTTTGCTGAAGTTGCTTATCAGCTTAAGGAGATTTTGGGCTGAGACAATGGGGTTTTCTAAATATACAATCATGTCATCTGCAAAGAGGGACAATTTGACTTCTTCTTTTCCTAACTGAATACCCTTGATTTCTTTCTCTTGCCTGATTGCCCTAGCCAGAACTTCCAACACTATGTTGAATAGGAGTGGTGAGAGAGGGCATCCCTGTCTTGTGCCAGTTTTCAAAGGGAATTTTTCCAGTTTTTGCCCATTCAGTATGATATTGGCTGTGGGTTTGTCAGAAATAGCTCTTATTATTTTGAGGTATGTTCCATCAATACCGAATTTATTGAGCGTTTTTAGCATGAAGGGCTGTTGAATTTTGTCAAAAGCCTTTTCTGCATCTATTGAGATAATCATGTGGTTCTTGTCTTTGGTTCTGTTTATATGCTGGATTATGTTTATTGATTTGCGAATGTTGAACCAGCCTTGCATCCCAGGGATGAAGCCCACTTGATCATGGTGGATAAGCTTTCTCATGTGTTGCTGAATCCGGTTTGCCAGTATTTTATTGAGGATTTTTGCATCGATGTTCATCAGGGATATTGGTCTAACATTCTCTTTTTTTGTTGTGTCTCTGCCAGGCTTTGGTATCAGGATGATGTTGGCCTCATAAAATGAGTTAGGGAGGATTCCCTCTTTTTCTATTGATTGGAATAGTTTCAGAAGGAATGGTACCAACTCCTCCTTATACCTCTGGTAGAATTCAGCTGTGAATCCATCTGGTCCTGGACTTTTTTTGGTTGGTAGGCTATTAACTATTGCCTCAATTTCAGAGCCTGCTATTGGTCTATTCAGGGATTCAACTTCTTCCTGGTTTAGTCTTGGAAGAGTGTAAGTGTCCAGGAAATTATCCATTTCTTCTAGATTTTCCAGTTTATTTGCATAGAGGTGTTTATAGTATTCTCTGATGGTAGTTTGTATTTCTGTGGGATCGGTGGTGATATCCCCTTTATCATTTCTAATTGCGTCGATTTGATTCTTCTCTCTTATCTTCTTTATTAGTCTTGCTAGTGGTCTGTCAATTTTGTTGATCTTTTCAAAAAACCAACTCCTGGATTCATTGATTTTTTGGAGAGTTTTTTGTGTCTCTATCTCCTTCAGTTCTGCTCTCATCTTAGTTATTTCTTGCCTTCTGCTAGCTTTCGAATGTGTTTGCTCTTGCTTCTCTAGTTCTTTTAATTGTGATGTTAGAGTGTCAATTTTAGATCTTTCCTGCTTTCTCTTGTGGGCATTTAGTGCTATAAATTTCTCTCTACACACTGCTTTAAATGTGTCCCAGAGATTCTGGTATGTTGTATCTTTGTTCTCATTGGTTTCAAAGAACATCTCTATTTCTGCCTTCATTTCGTTATGTACCCAGTAGTCATTCAGGAGCAGGTTTTTCAGTTTCCATGTAGTTGAGCGGTTTTGATTGAGTTTCTTAGTCCTGAGTTCTAGTTTGATTGCACTGTGGTCTGAGAGACAGTTTGTTATAATTTCTGTTCTTGTACATTTGCTGAGGAGTGCTTTACTTCCAATTATGTGGTCGATTTTGGAGTAAGTACGATGTGGTGCTGAGAAGAATGTATATTCTGTTGATTTGGGGTGGAGAGTTCTATAGATGTCTATTAGGTCTCCTTGCTGCAGAGATGAGTTCAATTCCTGGATATCCTTGTTAACTTTCTGTCTCGTTGATCTGTCTAATGTTGACAGTGGAGTGTTGAAGTCTCCCATTATTATTGTATGGGAGTCTAAGTCTCTTTGTAAGTCTCTAAGGACTTGCTTTATGAATCTGGGTGCTCCTGTATTGGGTGCATATATATTTAGGATAGTTAGCTCTTCCTGTTGAATTGAACCCTTTATCATTATGTAATGGCCTTCTTTGTCTCTTTTGATCTTTGATGGTTTAAAGTCTGTTTTATCAGAGACTAGTATTGCAACCCCCGCTTTTTTCGTTCTCCATTTGCTTGGTAAATCTTCCTCCATCCCTTTATTTTGAGCCTATGTATGTCTCTGCATGTGAGATGGGTCTCCTGAATACAGCAGACTGAAGGGTCTTGACTCTTTATCCAGTTTGCCAGTCTGTGTCTCTTAACTGGAGCATTTAGTCCATTTACATTTAAGGTTAAGTTTGTTATGTGTGAACTTGATCCTGCCATTATGATATTAACTGGTTATTTTGCTCGTTAGTTGATGCAGTTTCTTCCTAGCCTCGATGGTCTTTACAATTTGGCATGTTTTTGCAATGGCTGGTACCGGTTGTTCCTTTCCATGTTTAGTGCTTCCTTCAGCGTCTCTTGTAAAGCAGGCCTGGTGGTGACAAAATCTCTAAGCATTTGCTTATCTGTAAAGGATTTTATTTCTCCTTCACTTATGAAACTTAGTTTGGCTGGATATGAAATTCTGGGTTGAAAATTCTTTTCTTTAAGAATGTTGAATATTGGCCCCTACTCTCTTCTGGCTTGGAGAGTTTCTGCCGAGAGATCTGCTGCTAGTCTGATGGGCTTCCCTTTGTGGGTAACCCGACCGTTCTCTCTGGCTGCCCTTAAGATTTTTTCCTTCATTTCAACTTTGGTGAATCTGGCAATTATGTGTCTTGGAGTTGCTGTTCTCGAGCAGTATCTTTGTGGCGTTCTCTGTATTTCCTGGATTTGAATGTTGGCCTGCCCTACTAGGTTGGGGAAGTTCTCCTGGATGATATCCTGAAGAGTGTTTTCCAACTTGGTTCCATTTTCCCCCTCACTTTCAGGCACCCCAATCAGACGTAGATTTGGTCTTTTTACATAATCCCATACTTCTTGCAGGCTTTGTTCATTTCTTTTTCTTCTTTTTTCTTTTGGTTTCTCTTCTCGCTTCATTTCATTCATTTGAACCTCAGTCGCAGATACTCTTTCTTCCAGTTGATCGAGTCGGTTACTGAAGCTTGTGCATTTGTCACGTATTTCTCGTGTCATGGTTTTCATCTCTTTCATTTCGTTTAGGACCTTCTCTGCATTAATTACTCTAGGCATCAATTCTTCCACTTTTTTTTCAAGATTTTTAGTTTCTTTGCACTGGATACGTAATTCCTCCTTTAGCTCTGAGAAATTGGATGGACTGAAGCCTTCTTCTCTCATCTCATCAAAGTCATTCTCCGTCCAGCTTTGATCCGTTGCTGGCGATGAGCTGCGCTCCTTTGCTGGGGGAGATGCGTTCTTATTTTTTGAATTTCCAGCTTTTCTGCCCTGCTTTTTCCCCATCTTTGTGGTTTTATTTACCTCTAGTCTGTGATGATGCTCAGGTACTGATGGGGTTTTGGTGTAGGTGTCCTTCCTGTTTGATAGTTTTCCTTCTAACAGTCAGGACCCTCAGCTGTAGGTCTGTTGGAGATTGCTTGAGGTCCACTCCGGACCCTGTTTGCCTAGGTATCAGCAGCAGAGGCTGCAGAAGATAGAATATTTCTGAACAGCGAGTGTACCTGTCTGATTCTTGCTTTGGAAGCTTCCTCTCAGGGGTGTACTCCACCCTGTGAGCTGTGGGGTGTCAGACTGCCCCTAGTGGGTGATGTCTCCCAGTTAGGCTACTCAGGGGTCAGGGACCGACTTGAGCAGGGAGTCTGTCCTTTCTCAAATCTCAACCTCCGTGTTGGGAGATCCACAGCTCTCTTCAAAGCTGTCAGACAGAGTCGTTTGCGTCTGCAGAGGTTTCGGCTGTGTTTTCTATTGCCCTGACCCCAGAGGTGGAGTCTACAGAGACAGGCAGGTTTCCTTGAGCTGCTGTGAGCTCCACCCAGTTCGAGCTTCCCAGCAGCTTTGTTTACCTCCTTAAGCCTCAGCAATGGCGGGCGCCCCTCCCCCAGCCTCGCTGCTGCCTTGCCGGTAGATCACAGACTGCTGTGCTAGCAATGAGGGAGGCTCCGTGGGTGTGGGACCCTCCCGGCCAGGTGTGGGATATGATCTCCTGGTGTGCCTGTTTGCTTAAAGCGCAGTATTGGGGTGGGAGTTACCCGATTTTCCAGGTGTTGTGTGTCTCAGTTCCCCTGGCTAGGAAAAGGGATTCCCTTCCCCCTTGCGCTTCCCACGTGAGGCAATGCCTCGTCCTGCTTCAGCTCTTGCTGGTCGGGCTGCAGCAGCTGACCAGCACCGATCGCCTGGCACTCCCCAGTGAGATGAACTCAGTACCTCAGTTGAAAATGCAGAAATCACTGGTCTTCTGTGTCGCTCGCGCTGGGAGTTGGAGACTGGAGCTGTTCCAATTCGGCCATCTTGCTCCGCCCCCACCAGTTTTATTCTGAGGATATTTTCTTTTTCACCTTAGCCCTCAATGGGCTTCCAAATAGCACTTTGAAAATTCCACAAGAACAGGCTTAGTGAAAGTCTTCTTGAGGGGAAAGCTGTAACTCTGTGAGATGGTTTCACAGAACACAAGGAAGTTTCTCAGAAAGTTTCTTTCTCTTTGTTATCACAGGATATTTCCTTTGGCACTATAGACTTCGAAGGGATCCGAATTATCAGTTCTCAGATTCCACAGAAATAAGGCTAGCAAATAGATCCGTGAAATACAGCTGTAAATCTGTGAGTGGAAGTAACACATCACAAAGCAGCTTCTCAGAAAAATCTTTCCAGGTTTTCACTGAGGATATTTTCTTTTTCGCCATAGCCCTCTATGGGCTTCGAAATAACACTTTGCAAATTCCACAAGAACAGGCTTAGCGAACGGCTTCTAGAGGGGAAAGCTGTAACTCCCTGAGATGCATTAACAGAACACTAAGCAGTCTCTCAGAAAGATTCTTTCCAGATTACATCTGAGGATATTTCCTTTATCACTGTAGCCCTCTATAGGCATAGAAATATCACTTTCCAAATTCCACAAGAACAGGTTAGCAAAAGGCTTCTTGAGGGGAAAGCTGTAACTCTGTTAGATGATTTCACAGAACACAAAGAAGTTTCTCAGAAAGCTTCTTTCTCTTTGTTATCGGAGGATATTTCCTTTGGCCCTATAGTGTTCAAAGGGATGCGAAATGTCAGTTCTCAGATTCCACAAAAATAAGGCTAGCAAACAGATCCATGAAATACAGGTGTAACTCTGTGAGTGGAAGTCACACATGACAAAGCAGTTTATCAGAAAGCTTCGATCCAGTTTTTCTCTGAGGATATTTTCTTTTTCACCATATCCTTCTATGGGCTTCCAAATATCACTTTGCATATTCCAGAAGAACAGGCTTAGCGAACGGCTTCCTGAGGCGAAAGCTGTAACTCAGTGAGATGAATTAACGGAACACTAAGCAGTTTCTCAGGAAGCTTCTCTCCAGTTTTCTCCTTGAGGATATTTCCTTATTCACCATAGCCCTCTGTGGACATCGAAATATCACTTTGCAAATTCCACAAGAACAGGCTTAGCGAAAGGCTACTTGAGGGGAAAGCTGTAAGTCTGTGAGATGATTTCACAGAACACAAAGAAGTTTCTCAGAAAGCTTCTTTCTCTTTGTTTTTGGAGGATATTTCCTTTGGCCCTATAGCCTTGAAAGGGATCCGAAATATCAGTTCTCAGATTCCACAGAAATAAGGCTACCAAACAGATCCATGAAAGGCAGATGTAACTCTGTGAGTGGAAGTCACACATCACAAAGCACTTTCTCAGAAAGCTTCTTTCCAGTTATTCTCTGAGGATATTCTCTTTTTCACCATAGCCCTCTATGTTCTTCAAAATATCACTTTCATATTCCAGAAGAACAGGTTTAGCGAATGGCTTCTTGAGGGGAAAGCTGTAACTCTGTGAGATGAATTAAGAGAACACTAAGCAGTTTCTCAGAAAGCTTCTCTCCAGTTTTCATCTGAGGATATTTCCTTTTTCACCGTAGCCCTCTATGGGCATCAAAATATCACTTTGCAAATTCCACATAACAGGCTTAGCAAAAGGCTATTTGAGGGGAAAGCTGTAAGTCTGTGAGATGATTTAACAGAACACAAAGAATTTTCTCATAAAGCTTCTTTCTCTTTGTTTTCGGAGGATATTTCCTTTGGCCCTACAGTCTTCAAAGGGATCCGAAATATCTGTTCTCAGATTCCACAGAAATAAGGCTAGCAAACATATACACGAAATACAGATGTAACTCTCTGAATGGAAGTCACACATCACAAAGTAGTTTCTCAGAAAGCTTCCTTCCAGTTGTTCTCTGAGGATAATTTCTTTTTACCGTAGCCCTCTAAGGGCTTCCAAATAGCACTTTGCAAATTCCACAAGAACAGGCTTAGCGAATGGCTTCTTGAGGGGCAAGCGGTATCTCTGTGAGATGAATTAACAGAACACTAAGCAGTTTTTCAGAAAGCTTCTTTACAGATTTCATCTGAGGATATTTCCTTTATCACCATAGCCCTCTATGGGCATACAAATGTCACTTTGCAAATTCCACAAGAACAGGGTTAGCGAAAGGCTTCTTGAGGGGAAAGCTGTAACTCTGTGAGATGATTTCATAGAACACAAAGAAGTTTCTCAGAAAGCTTCTTTCTCTTTGTTATCGGAGGATATTTACTGTGGCCCTATAGTCTTCAAAGCGATCCGAAATATCAGTTCTCAGACTCCACAGAAATAAGGCTAGCAGACAGATCCATGAAATACAGATGTAACTCTGTGCATGGAAGTCACACATCACAAAGCAGTTTCTCAGAAAGCTCTTTCCAGTTTTTCTGTGAGGATATTTTCTTTTTTAACATAGCCCTCTAGGGGCTTCCAAACATCACTTTGCAAATTCCACACTAACAGGCTTAGCGAACGGATTCTTGAGGGGAAAACTGTAACTCTGTGAGATGTATTAACAGAACACTAAGCAGTTTCTCCGAAAGCTGCCTTCCAGTGTTCATCTTAGGCTATTTCCTTTTTCACTGTAGCCCTCTATGGGCTTCCAAATATCACTTTGCCAATTCCACAAGAACTGTCTTAGCGAAAGGCTTCTTGAGGGGAAAGCTGTAACTCTGTGAGATAAATTCACAGAACACAAAGAAGTTTCTCAGAAAGCTTCTTTCTCTTTGTTTTCGTAGGATATTTTCTTTGGCCCTATAGTCTTGAAAGGGATCCGAAATATCAGTTCTCAGTTTCCACAGAAATAAGGCTAGGAAACATATCCACGAAATACAGATGTAACTCTGTGAGTGGAAGTCACACATCACAAAGCCGTTTCTCAGAAAGCTTCTTTCCAGTTTTTCTCTGAGGATAATTTCTTTTTCACCATAGCCCTCTATGGGCTTTCAAATATCACTTTGCAAATTCCACAAGAACAGGCTTAGCGAACGGCTTCTTGAGGGGAAAGCGGTAACTCTGTGACATGAATTTAAACAACACTAAGCAGTTTCTCAGAAAGCTTCTTTCCAGATTTCATCTGAGGATATTTCCTTTTTTACCGTAGTCCGCCATGGGCTTCCAAATATCACTTTTCAAATTCCACAATAACAGTCTTAGCGATTGTCTTTTTGAGGGGAAAGCTGTAACTCTGTGAGATGATTTCACAGAACACAAAGAAGTTTCTCAGAAAGCTTCTTTCTTTTTGTTACCGGAGGATATTTCCTTTGGCCCTATATTCTTCAAAGGGATCCGGAATATCAGTTCTGAGATTACACAAAAATAAGTCTAGCAAACATGTTCATGAAATACAGATGTAACTCTGTGAGTGGAAGTCACACATCACAGGGCAGTTTCTCTGAAAGCTTCTTTCCAGTTTTTCTCTGAAGATATTTTCTTTTTCACCGTAGCCCTCTATGGGCTTCCAAATATCACTTTGCAAATTCCAGAAGAACAGGCTTAGCGAACAGCTTCTTGAGGGGAAAGCTGTAACTCTGTGAGATGAATTAATAGAACACTAAGCAGTTTCTCAGAAAGCTTCTTTCCAGTTTTTCTCTGAGGATATTTTCTTTTTCACCGTAGCCCTCTGTGGGCTTCCAAATATCACTTTGCAAATTCCACAAGAACAGGATTGCCGAATGGCTTCTGAGAGGAAAGCTGTAACTCTGTGAGATGAATTAGCAAACCACTAAGCAGTTTCTGAGAAAGCTTCTTTCCAGATTTCATCTGAGGATATTTCCTTTTTCACCGTAGCCCTCTATGGGCATTGAAATATCACTTTGCAAATTACACAAGAACAGGCATAGCGAAGGGCTTCTTGAGGGGAAAGCTGTACCTCTGTGAGATGATTTCACAGAACACAAAGAAGTTTCTCAGAAAGCTTCTTTCTCTTTCTTATCGGAGGATATTTGCTTTGGCCCTATATTCTTCAAAGGGATACGAAATATCACTTCTCAGATTCCACAGAAATAAGGCTAGCAAAGAGTTCCACGAAATACAGATGTAACTCAGTGACTGGAAGTCACACATCACAAAGCAGTTTCTCAGAAAGCATCTTTCCAGTTTTTCTCTAAGGATATTTTCTTTTTCACCATAGCCGTCTTTGGGCATCCAAATATCAATTTGCAAATTCCAGAAGAAAAGGCTTAGCGAACTTCTTCTTGAGGGTAAAGCTGTAACTCTGTGAGATGACTTCACAGAACACTAAGAGGTTTCTCAGAAAGCTTCTTTCTCTTTGTTATCGGAGGATATTTCCTTTGGCCCTATAGTCTTCAGCGGGATCCGAAATATCAGTTCTCAGTTTCCACAGAAATAAGGCTAGCAAACAGATCCACGAAATACAGAGGAACTCTGAGAGTGGAAATCACACATCACAAAGAAGTTTCTCAGAAAGCTTCTTTCCAGTTGTTCTCTGAGGATAATTTCTTTTTACCTTAGCCCTCTAAGGGCTTCCAAATAGCACTTTGCAAATTCCACAAGAACAGGCTTAGTGAATGGCTTCTTGAGGGGCAAGCGGTATCTGTGTGAGATGAATTAACAGAACACTAAGCAGCTTTTCAGAAAGCTTCTTTACAGATTTCATCTGAGGATATTTCCTTTTTCACCATAGCCCTCTATGGGCATACAAATGTCACTTTGCAAATTCCACAGGAACAGGGTTAGCGAAAGGCTTCTTGAGGGGAAAGCTGTAACTCTGTGAGATGATTTCATAGAACACAAAGAAGTTTCTCAGAAAGCTTCTTTCTCTTTGTTATCGGAGGATATTTCCTGTGGCCCTATAGTCTTCAAAGCGATCCGAAATATCAGTTCTCAGACTCCACAGAAATAAGGCTAGCAGACAGATCTATGAAATACAGATGTAACTCTGTGCGTGGAAGTCACACATCACAAAGCAGTTTCTCAGAAAGCTTCTTTCCAGTTTTTCTGTGAGGATATTTTCTTGTTTAACATAGCCCTCTAAGGGCTTCCAAACATCACTTTGCAAATTCCACAAGAAGAGGTTTAGCGAACGGCTTCTTGCGGGGAAAGCTGAACCTCTGTGAGATGAATTAACAGAACACTAAGTAGTTTCTCAGAAAGCTTCTTTCCAGATATCATCTGAGGATATTTTCTTTTTCACCGTAGACCTCTATGGGTATCGAAATATCACTTTCCAAATTACACAAGAACAGGATTATCGAAAGGCTTCTTGAGGGGAAATCTGTAACTCTTTGAGATGATTTCAGAGAACACAAAGAAGTTTCTCAGAAAGCTTTTTTCTCTTTGTTATCAGAGGATATTTCCTTTGGCCCTATATTCTTCATAGGGATCCGAAATATCAGTTCTCAGATTCCACAGAAAAAGGGCTAGCAAACAGACCCACGAAATGCAGATGTAACTCTGTGAGTGGAAGTCACACATCACAAAGCAGTTTCTCAGAATGCTTCTTTTCAGTTTTTCTCTGAGGATATTTTCTTTTTCACCATAGCCTTCTAAAGGCTTCCAAATATCAAGTTGCAAATTACACAAGAAGAAGCTTAGCGAAAGGCTTCTTGAGGGGAAAGCTGTAAATCTGTGAGATGATTTCGCAGAACACAAAGAAGTTTCTCAGAAAGCTTATTTCTGTCTATTATCAGAGGATATTTCCTTTGGCTCTATAGTCTTCAAAGGGATCCAAAATATCAGTTCTCAGATTCCACAGAAATAAGGCTAGCAAACAGATCCACGAAATACAGAGGTAACTCTGTGAGTGGAAGTCACACATAACAAAGCAGTTTCTCAGAAAGGTTCTTTCCAGTTTTTCTCTGAGGATATTTTCTTTTTCACCATAGCCATCTATGGGCTTCAATATATCTCTTTGCAAATTACAGAAGAAGATTCTTAGCGATCGGCATCTTGAGGGGAAAGCAGTTACTCTGTGAGTTGAATTAACAGAACACTAAGCAGTTTCTCAGAAAGCTGCTTTCCAGATTTCATCTGAGGATATTTCGTTTTTCACCCTATCCCTCTAAGGGCATGGAAATACCACTTTGCAAATTCCACAAGAACAGGCTTAGCGAAACGCTCCTTGAGGGGAAAGCTGTAACTCTGTGAGATGATTTCACAGAACACAAAGAAGTTTCTCAGAAAGTTTCTTTCTCTTTGTTATCGGATGATATTTCCTTTGGCCCTATTGTGTTCAAAGGGATGCGAAATGTGAGTTCTCAGATTCCACAGAAATAAAGCTAGCAAACAGATCCAAGAAATACAGATGTAACTCTGTGAGTGGAAGTCACACATCACAAAGCAGTTTCTCAGAAAGCTTCTTTCCAGTTTTTCTCTGAGGATATCTTCTTTTTCACCATAGCCCTCTAAGTGGTTCCAAATATCACTTTGCAAATTAAACAAGAACAGAGTTAGCTAACGGCTTCTTGTCAGAAATGCAGTAACTCTGTGAGGTGAATTAACAGAACACTAAGCAGTTTCTCAGAAAGATTCTTTCCTGTTTAATTCTGAGGATATTTTCTTTTTCACCGTAGCCCTCTATGGGCTTCCAAATATCACTTTGCAAATTCCACAAAAACAGGCTTAGCGAACAGCTTCTTGAGGGGAAAGCTGTAACGCTGTGAGATGAATTAACAGAACACTGAGCAGTTTTCAGAAAGCTTTTTTACAGATTTAATCTGAGGATATTTCCTTTTTCACTGTAGCCCTCTAGAGGCATCGAAATATCACTTTGCAAATTGAACAAGAACAGGCTTAGCGAAAGGTTCCTTGAGGCAAAAGCTGTAACTCTGTGAGATGATTTCACAGAACACAAAGAAGTTTCTCAGAAAGTTTCTTTGTCTTTGTTATCGGCGGATATTTCCTTTGGCTCTATTGTATTCAAAGGGATGCGAAATGTCAGTTCTCAGATCCAACAGAAACAAGCCTAGTAAACAGATCCACGAAATACAGATATAACACTGTGAATGGAAGTCACACATCACAAAGCAGTTTGTCAGAAAGCTTCTTTTTCACCATAGCCCTCTATGGGCTTCCAAATATCACTTTGCAAATTCCACAAGATCAGGCTTAGCGAACGGCTTCTTAAGGGGAATGCTGTAACTCGGTGAGATGAATTAACAGAACACTAAGCAGTTTCTCAGAAAGCTTCTTTTCAGATTTCATCTGAGGATATTTCCTTTTTCACCGTAGCCCAATAAGGGCATCGAAATATCATTTTCCAAATTCCACAAGAACAGGCTTAGTGAAATGCTTCTTGAGGGAAAGCTGTAACTCTATGAGATGATTTCACAGAAACCAAAGAAGTTTCTCAGAAAGCTTCTTTCTCTTTGTTATCGGAGGATATTTCCTTTGGCCCTATAGTCTTCAAACGGATCCAAAATATCTGTTCTCAGATTCCACAGAGATAAGGCTAGCAAACAGATCCACGAAAAAAAGATGTAGCTCTGTGAGTGGAAGTCACACATCACAAAGCAGTTTCTCAGAAAGCTTCTTTCCAGTTTTTCTCTGAGAATATTATCTTTTTCACCATATCCCACTATGGGCTTCCAAATATCGCTTTGCGAATTCCACAAGAACAGGCTTAGTGAACGGCTTCTTGAGGGGAAAGCTGTAACTCTGTGAGATGAATTAACAGAACACTAAGCCGTTTCTCAGAAAGCTTCTTTCCAGATTTCATCTGAAAAAATTTCCTTTTTCACAGCAACCCTATATGGGCATCAAAATATCTCTTTGCAAATTCCACAAGAACAGGCTTAGCAAAAGGCTTCTTGAGGGGAAAGCTGTAACTCTGTGAGACGACTTCACAGAACACAAAGAGGTTTCTCAGAAAGCTTCTTTCTCTTTGTTATGGGAGGATATTTCCTTTGGCCCTATATTCTTCAGAGTGATCCGAATTATCAGTTCTCAGTTTCCACAGAAATAAGGCTAGCAAACCGATCCACGAAATACAGAGGAACTCTGTGAGTGAAAGTCACACATCACAAAGCATTTTCTCAGAAAGCTTCTTTCCAGTTTTTCTCTGAGGATATTTTCTTTTTCACCATAGCTATCTATAGGCTTCAATATATCTCTTTGCAAATTACAGAAGAACAGTCTTAGCGATCAGCTTCTTGAGGGGAAAGCACGAACTATGTGAGCAGAATTAACAGAACAATAAGCAGTTTCTCAAAAAGCTTCTTTAAAGATTTCATCTGAGGATATTTCGTTTTTCACCCTATACCTCTAAGGGCATCGAAATATCACTTTGCAAATTCCACAAGAACAGGCTTAGCGAACCGCTCCTTGAGGGGAAAGGTGTAACTCTGAGAGATGATTTCACAGAACACAAAGAAGTTTCTCAGAAAGTTTCTTTCTCTTTGTTATCGGAGGATATTTGCTTTGTCCCTATATTCTTCAAAGGGATCCCAAATATCAGTTCTCAGATTCCACAAAAATAAAGCTAGCAAAGAGATCCACGAAATACAGATGAAACTCAGTGAGTGGAAGTCACACATCAAAAAGCAGTTTCTCAGAAAGCTTCTTTCCAGTTTTTCTCTGAGGATATCTTCTTTTTCACCGTATCCCTCTAAGTGGTTCCAAATATCACTTTGCAAATTCCACAAGAACAGGGTTAGCTAATGGCTTCTTGTCGGAAATGCAGTAACTCTGTGAGATGAATTAACAGAACACTTAGCAGTTTCTCAGAAAGATTTTTTCCTGTTTTATTCTGAGGATATTTTCTTTTTCACCGTAGCCCTTTATGGGCTTCCAAATATCACTTTGCAAATTCCACAAAACAGGCTTAGCGAACAGCTTCTTGAGGGGAAAGCTATAACTCTGTGAGATGAATTAACACAACACTGAGCAGTTTCTCTGAAAGCTTCTTTCCAGTTTCTTACTGAGGATATTTTCATTTTCACTGTAGCCCTCTATGGGCTTCCAAATATCACTTTGCAAATTCCACAAGAAGACGCTTAGCAAACGGCTTCTTGAAGGGAAAGCTGTACCCCTGTGAGATGAATTAACAGAATACTAAGTAGTTTCTCAGAAAGCTTCTTTACAGATTTCATCTGAGGATATTTCCTTTTTCACCGTTGCCCTCTATGGGCACCGAAATATCACTTTTCAAAATCCAGAAGAACAGGCTTAGCGAAAGGCTTCTTGTGGGAAAGCTGTAACTCTGTGACATGATTTCACAGAACACAAAGAAGTTTCTCAGAAAGCTTCTACTCTTTGTTATCGGAGGATATTTCCTTTGGCCCTAGAGTCTTCAAAGGGATCCGAAATATCAGTTCTCAGATTCCACAGAAAGAAGGCTAGCAAACAGATCCACGAAATACAGATGTAACTCTGTGAGTGGAAGTCACACAACACAAAGCAGTTTCTCGGAAAGCTTCTTTCCAATTTTTTCTGTGAGGATGTTTTCTTTTTGACCGTAGCCCTCTATGGGCTTCCAAATATCACTTTGCAAATTCCAAAAGAACAGGCTTAGCGAACGGCTTCTTGAGGGAGAAGCTGTAACACTGTGAGATGAATTAACAGAACACTAAGCAGTTTATCAGAAAGCTTCCTTACACATTTCATCTGAGGATATTTCCTTTTTCACCGTAGCCCAATAAGGGCATCGAAATATCACTTTCCAAATTCCACAAGAACAGGCTTAGTGAAAGGCTTCTTGAGGGGAAAGCTGTAACCCTGTGAGATGATTTCACAGAAACCAAAGAAGTTTCTCTGAAAGCTTCTTTCTCTTTGTTATCGGAGGATATTTCCTTTGGGCCTATAGTCTTCAAAGGGATCCGAAATATCAGTTGTCAGATACCACAGAAATTAGGCTAGCAAACAGATCCACGAAATACAGATGTAACTCTGTGAGTGGAAGTCACACATCACAAAGCAGTTTCTAAGAAAGCTTATTTCCGGTTTTACTCTGAAGATATTTTCTTTTTCACCATAGCCATCTATGGGCTTCAATATATCTATTTGCAAATTACAGAAGAACAGTCTTAGCGATCGGCTTCTTGAGGGGAAAGCTGTAACTCTTTGAGGTGAATTAACAGAACACTAAAAAGTTTCTCAGAAAGATTCTTTCCAGATTTCATCAGAGGATATTTCGTTTTTCACCCTATCCCTCTAAGGGCATCGAAACATCTCTTTGCAAATTCCACAAAAACAGGCATAGGGAAAGTCTTCTTGAGAGTAAAGCTGTAACTCTGTGAGATGATTACACAGAACACAAAGAAGTTTCTCAGAAAGCTTGTTTCTCCTTGTTATCGGAGGTTATTTCTTTTGGCCCTATAGTCTTCAAAGGGATCGGAAATGTCTGTTCTCAGATTCCACAGAAATTAGGCTAGCAAAGAGATTGAGGAAATACAGATGTAACTCGGTGAGTGGAAGTCACACATCACAAAGTAGTTTCTCAGAAAGCTTCTTTCCCGTTTTTCTCTGAGGATATTTTCTTTATCACCATAGCTCTCTATGGGCTTCCAAATATCACTTTGCGAATTCCAGAAGAACATGCTTAGCGAGCGTCTTCTTGATGGGAAAGCTGTAACTGTGAGATGTATTAACAGAACTCTAAGCAGTTTCTCAGAAAGCTTCTTTCCAGATTTCATCTGAGGATATTTCCTTTTTCACCATATCCCTCTAAGAGATTCCAAATATCACTTTGCAAATTCCACAAGAACTGTCTTAGCGAAAGGATTCTTGAGGGGAAAGCTGTAACTCTGTGAGATGATTTCACGGAACACAAAAAAGTTTCTCAGAAAGCTTCTTTCTCTTTGTTATCAGATTATATTTCCTTTGGCCCTGTATTCTTCAAAGGGATCCGAAATATCTGTTCTCAGATTCCAGAGAAATAAGGCTAGCAAAGAAATCCCCATAATACAGATGTAACTCTGTGAGTGGAAGTCACTCATCACAAAGCAGTTTCTCAGAAAGCTTCTTTGCAGTTTTTCTCTGAGGATATTTTCTTTTTCACCATAGCCCTCTATGGGCTGACAAAGACCACTTTGCGAATTATGCAAGAAGAGGCTTAGAGAGCGTCCTCTTGAGGGGAAAGCTGTAACTCTGTGAGAAGATTTCACAGAACACTAAGCAGTTTCTCAGAAAGCTTCTTTCCAGATTTCATCTGAGGATATTTCCTTTTTCACCATAGCCCTCTATGGGCTTCCAAATATCACTTTGCAAATTCCACAAGAACTGTCTTAGCGAAAGGCTTCTTGAGGGGAAAGCTGTAACTCTGTGAGATGATTTCACAGAACACAAAGAAGTTTCTCAGAAAGCTTCTTTCTCTTTGTTATCGGAGGATATTTCCTTTGGCCCTATAATTTTTCAAAGGGATCCGAAATATCTGTTCTCAGATTCCACAGATATTAGGCAACCCATTAGATTCAGGAAATACAGATGTGACTCTGTGAGTGGTAGTCACACATCACAAAGCAGTTTCTCAGAAAGCTTCTTTTCAGTTTTTCTCTGAGGATATTTTCTTTTACACCATAGTCCTCTATGGGATTCCAAATATCCCTTTGCGAATTCCACAAGAACATGCTTAGCGAGCAGCTTCTTGAAGGGAAAGCTCTAACTCTGTGAGATGAATTAACAGAACACAACGCCGATTCTCAGAAACCTTCTTTCCAGATTTCATCTGAGGATATTTCCTTTTTCACCATAGCCCTCAATGGGCTTCCAAATATCACTTTGGAAATTCCACAAGAACTGTCTTAGCGAAAGGATTCTTGAAGGGAAAGCTGTAACTCTGTGAGATGATGTCACAGAACACAGAGAAGTTTCTCAGAAAGCTTCTTTCTCTTTCTTATTGGAGGATATTTCCCTTCGCCCTATAGTAAAAAGGGATCCGAAATATCTGTTCTCAGATTCCATAGAAATAAGGCCAGCAAAGAGATCCACGAAATACAGATGTAATTCTGTGAGTGGAAGTCCCACATCACAATGCAGTTTCTCAGAAAGCTTCTTTCCAGTTTTTCTCTGAGAATATTTTCTTTTTCACCATAGCCCTCTATGGGCTTCCTAATATCACTTTGCAAATTCCACAAGAACGTGCTTAGCGAGCGTCCTCTTGAGGGGAAAGTTATAATTCTGTGAGATGAATTAACAGAACACTAAGCAGTTTCTCAGAAAGCTTCTTTCCAGATTTCATCTGAGGATATTTCCTTTTTCACCATAGCACTCTATGGGCTTCCAAATATCACTTTGCAAATTACACAAGAACTGTGTTAGCGAAAGGCTTCTGGAGGGGAAAGCTGTAAGTCTGTGAGATGATTTCACAGAACACAAAGAAGTATCTCAGAAATCTTCTTTCTCTTTGTTATCGGAGGATATTTCCTTTGGCCCTATAGTCTTTAAAGGGATCCGAAACACCTGTTCTCAGATTCCACAGAAATAAGGCTGGCAAAGAGATCCAAGAAATACAGATGTAACTCTGTGAGAGGAAGTCACACATCACAGAGCAGTTTCTCAGAAAGCTTCTTTACAGTTTTTCTCTGAGGATATTTTCTTTTTCACCATAGCCTTCTATGGGTTTCCAAATATCACTTTGGAATTCCACAAGAACAGGCTTAGCGAGAGGCCTCTTGAGGGGATAAATGTAACTCTGTGAGAGGAATTAACAGAACACTAAGCACTTTCTCCGAAAGCTTCTTTCCAGATTTCATATGAGGATATTTCCTTTTTCACCATAGCCCTCTAAGGGCTTCCAAATATCACTTTGCCAATTCCACAAGAACTGTCTTAAAGAAAAGCTTCTTGAGGGGAAAGCTTCAACTCTGTGAGATGATTTCACAGAACACAAAGAAGTTTCTCAGAAAGCTTCTTTCTCTTTGTTATCGGAGGATAGTTCCTTTGGCCCTAAATTCTTCAAAGGGATCCGAAATATCTGTTATCAGATTCCACGGAAATAATGCTAGCAAAGAGACCAACGAAATACAGATGTAGCTCTGTGAGTGGAAGTCACACATCACAGAGCATTTTCTCAGAAAGCTTCTTTCCAGATTTCATCTGAGGATATTTCCTTTTTTACCATATCCCTCTATGGGCTTCCAAATATCACTTTGTCAATTCCACAACAACTGTCTTAAAGAAAGGCTTCTTGAGGGGCAAGCTGTAACTCTGTGAGATGATTTCACAGAACACAAAGAAGTTTCTCAGAAAGCTTCTTTCTCTTTGTTATCGGAGGATATTTCCTTTGGTCCTATAGTCTTCAAAGGGATCCGTAATATCTGTTCTCAGATTCCACAGAAATGAGGCTAGCAAACAGATCCTCGAAATACAGATGTAACTCTGTGAGTGGAAGTCACACATCACAGAGCAGTTTCTCAGAAAACTTCTTTCCAGATTTCATCTGAGGATATTTTCTTTTTCACCATAGCCCTCTATGGCCTCCAAATATCACTATCCCAATTCCATAATAACTGTATTAAAGAAAGGCTTCTTGAGTGGAAATCTGTAACTCTGTTAGATGTTTTCACAGAACACAAAGACGTTTCTCAGAAAGCTTCTTTCTCTTTGTTATCGGAGGATATTTCCTTTGGCCCTATATTCTTCAAAGGGATTCGAAATATCTGTTCTCAGATTCCACAGAAATAGGGCTAGCAAAGAGATCCACGAAATACACATGTAACTCTGTGAGTATAAGTCACACATCACAGAGCAGTTTCTCAGAAAGCTTCTTTCCAGATTTCATCTGAGGATATTTCCTGTTTCTCCATAGCCCTCTATGGGCTTCCAAATATCACTTTGCCAATTCCAAAGGAACTGTCTTAGCGAAAGTCTTCTTGAGAGGAAAGCTGTAACTCTGTGAGATGATTTCACAGACCACAAAGAAGTTTCTCAGAAAGCTTCTTATCCTTTGCTATCGGAGGATACTTCCTTTGGCTCTATAGTCTTCAAAGGGATCCGAAATATCTGTTCTCAGATTCCACAGAAATAAGGCTAGCAAAGAGATCCAAGAAATACAGATGTAACTCTGTGAGTGGAAGTCACACATCACAGAGCAGTTTCTCAGAAAGCTTCTTTCCAGATTTCATCTGAGGATATTTCCTTTTTCACCATAGCCCTCTACGGGCTTCCAAATATCACTTTGCCAATTCCACGACAACTGTCTTAGCGAAAGGCTTCTTGAGGGGAAATTGTAACTCTGTGAGATGATTTCACAGAACACAAAGAAGTTTCTCAGAAAGCTTCTTTCTCTTTGTTATCGGAGGATATTTATTTTGGCCCTAAAGTCTTCAAAGGGATCCGAAATATCTGTTCTCAGATTCCACGGAAATAGGGCCAGCAAAGAGATCCACGAAATACACATGTAACTCTGTGAGTATAAGTCACACATCACAGAGCAGTTTCTCAGAAATCTTCTTTACAGATTTCATCTGAGGATATTTCCTTTTTCACCATAGCCCTCTACGGGCTTCCAAATATCACTTTTCCAATTCCACAAGAACTGTCTTAGCGAAAGGCTTCTTGAGGGGAAAGCAGTAACTCTGTGAGATGATTTCACAGAACACAAAGAAGTTTCTCAGAAAGCTTCTTTCTCTTTGTTATCGGAGGATATTTTCTTTGTCCCTATACTCTTCAAAGGGATCCGAATTATTTGTTCTCAGATTGCACAGAAATAAGGCTAGCAAAGAGATCCACGAAATACAGATGTAACTCTGTGAGTGGAAGTCACACATCACAGAGCAGTTTCTCAGAAAGCTTCTTTCCAGATTTCATCTGAGGATATTTCCTTTTTCACCATAGCACTCTAAGGGCTTCCAAATATCACTTTGCCAATTCCACAAGAACTGTCTTAGTGAAAGGCTTCTTGAGGGGAAAGCTGTAACTCTGTGAGATGGTTTCACAGAACACAAAGAAGATTCTCAGATAGCTTCTTTCTCTTTGTTATAGGAGGATATTTCCTTGGGCCCTATCTCCTTTAAAGGGATCCGAAATATCTGTTCTCAGATTTCACGGAAATAAGGCTAGCAAAGAGATCGACGAAATACAGATGTAACTCTGTGAGTGGAAGTCACACATCACAGAGCAGTTTCTCCGAAAGCTTCTTTCCAGATGTCATCTGAGGATATTTCGTTTTTCACCGTAGCCCTCTATGGGCTTCCAAATATCACTTTGCCAATTCCACAAGAACTGTTTTAGCGAAAGGCTTCTTGAGGGGAAAGCTGTTTCTCTGTGAGATGATTTCACAGAACACAAAGAAGTTTCTCAGAAACCTTCTTTCTCTTTGTTATCGGACGACATTTCCTTTGGCCCCATAGTCTTCACAGGGATCCGAAATATCTGTTCTCAGATTCCACAGAAATAAGGCTAACAAAGAGATCCAAGAAATACAGATGTAACTCTGTGAGATGTATTAACAGAACACTAATTAGTTTCTCAGAAAGCTTCTTTCCAGATTTCATCTGAGGATATTTCCTTCTTCAGCATAGCCCTCTATGGGCTTCCATATATCACTTTGGCAATTCCACAAGAACTTTCTTAGCGAAAGGATTCTTAAGGGGAAAGCTGTAACTCTGTGAGATGATTTCACAGAACACAAAGAAGTTTCTCAGAAAGCTTCTTTCTCTTTGTTATCGGAGGATATTGCCTTTGGCCCTATAGACTTCAAAGGGATACGAAATATCTCTTCTCAGGTGCCACAGAAAAAAGGCTAGCAAAGAGATCCACGAAACACAGATGTAACTCTGTGAGATTTATTAAGAGAACACTAAGAAGTTTCTTCGAAAGCTTATTTACAGATTTCATCTGAGGATATTTCCTTTTTCAGGATAGCCCTCTATGGGCTTCCAAATATCACTTTGGCAATTCCACAAGAACTGTCTTAGCGAAAGGCTTCTTGATGGGAAAGTTGTATATCCGTGAGACGATTTCACAGAACACAAAGGAGTTTCTCAGAAACCTTCTTTCTCTTTGTTATTGAAGGATATTTCCATTGGCCTTATATTCTTCAAAGGGATCCGAAATATCTGTTCTCAGATTCCGCAGAAATAAGGCTAGCCAAGAGATCCACGAAATACAGATGTAACTCTGTGAGTGGAAGTCACACATCACAGAGCAGTTTCTCAGAAATCTTCTTTCCAGATTACATCTGAGGATATTTCCTTTGTCACCATAGCCCTCTAGGGCTTCCAAATATCACTTTGCCAATTCCACAAGAACTGTCTTAGCGAAAGGCTTCTTGAGGGGAAAGCTGTAACTCTGTGAGATGATTTCACAGAACACAAAGAAGTTTCTCAGAAAGCATCTTTCTCTTTGTTATCGGAGGATATTTCTTTTGGCCTTATAGTCTTCAAAGGGATCCGAAATATCTGTTCTCAGATTCCACCGAAATAAGGCTAGCAAAGAGTTCCACGAAATACAGATGTAACTCTGGGAGTGGAAGTCACACATCAGAGTAGTCTCTCAGAAAGCTTCTTTCCAGATTTCATCTGAGGATATTCCTTTTTCACCAAAGCCTTCTATGGGCTTCCAAATATCACTTTGTCAATTCCACAAGCATTGTATTAGCGAAAGGCTTCTTGAGGGGAAAGCTGTAACTCTGTGAGATGATTTGACAGAATACAAAGAGGTTTCTCAGAAAGCTTCTTTTTCTTTGTTATCGGAGGATATTTTCTTTGGTCCTATAGACTTCAAAGAGATCCTAAATATCTGTTCTCAGATTCCACAGAAATGAGGCTAGCAAAGAGATCCACGAAATACAGATGTAACTCTGTGAGATGTATTAACAGAACACTAAGCAGTTTCTCAGAAAGCTTCTTTCCAGATTTCATCTGAGGATATTTCCTTTTTCACCATAGCCCTCTATGGGCTTCCAAATATCACTTTGGCAATTCCACAAGAACTGTCTTAGCGAAAGGCTTCTTGAGGGGAAAGCTGTAACTCTACGAGATGATTTCACAGAACACAAAGAAGTTTCTCAGAAAGCTTCTTTCTCTTTGTTATCGCAGGATATTTCGTTTAGCCCTATAGTCTTCAAAGGGATCTGAAATATCTGTTCTCAGATTCCACAGAAATAAGGCTAGCATAGTGATCCACGAACTACAGATGTAACTCTGTTAGATGAATTAACGGCACACTCAGCAATTTCTCAGAAAGTTTCCTTCCAGATTTCATCTGAGGATACTTCCTTTTTCCCCTTAGCCCTCTATGAGCTTCCAAATATCACTTTGACAATTCCACAAGAACTGTCTTAGCGAAAGGCTTCTTGATGGGAAAGCTGTAACTCTGTGAGACGATTTCAAAGAACACAAAGAAGTTTCTCAGAAAGATTCTTTCTCTTTGTTATTGAAGGATATTTCCATTGGACTTATATTCTTTAAAGGGATCCGAAATATCTGTTCTCAGATTCCACAGAAATAAGGCTAGCCAATAGATCCACGAAATACAGATGTAACTGTGTGAGTAGACGTCACACATCACAGAGCAGTTTCTCAGAAATCTTCTTTCCAGATTACATCTGGGGATATTTCCTATGTCACCATAGCCCACTAGGGCTTCCAAATATCACTTTTCCAATTCCACAAGAACTGTCTTAGCGAAAGACTTCTTGAGGGGAAAGCTGTAAGTCTGTGAGATGATTTCCCAGAACACAAAGAAGTTTCTCAGAAAGCTTCTTTCTCTTTGTTATCGGAGGATATTTCTTTGGCCTTATAGTATTCAAAGGGATCCGAAATATCTGTTCTCAGATTCCACAGAAATAAGGCTAGCAAAGAGATCCACGAAATACAGATGTAACTCTGTGAGATGAATTAACAGAAAACTCAGCAGCTTCGCAGAAAGCTTCTTTCCAGATTTCATCTGAGGATATTTCCTTTTTCACCATAGCACTCTATGGGCTTCCAAATATCACTTTGTCAATTCCACAGGAACTGTCTTAGTGAAAGGCTTCTTGAGGGGAAAGCTGTAACTCTGTGAGATGATTTCAAAGAACACAAAGAAGCTTCTTAGAAAGCTTCTTTCTCTTTGTTATCGGAGGATATTTCGTTTGGCCCTATATTCTTCAAAGGGATCCGAAATATCTGTTCTCAGATTCCACAGAAATTAGGCTAGCAAAGAAATTCACGAAATACAGATGTAACTCTGTGAGATGAATTAACAGAACACTAAGCAGTTTCTCAGGAAGCTTCTTTCCAGATTTCTTCTGAGGATATTTCCTTTTTCACCATAGCCCTCTATGGGCTTCCAAATATCACTTTGCCAATTACACAGGAACTAGCTTAGCGAAAGGCTTCTTGAAGGGAAAGCTTTAACTCTGTGAGATGATTTCACAGAACACAAAGAAGTTTCTGAGAAAACTTCTTTCTCTTTGTTATCGAAGGATATTTCCACTGGCCTATATTCTTCAAAGGGATCCGAAATATCTGTTCTCAGATTCCACAGAAATAAGGCTAGCAAAGAGATCCACGAAATACAGATGTAACTCTGTGAGTGGAAGTCACACATTACAGAGCAGTTTCTCAGAAAGCTTATTTCCAGATTTCATCTGAGGATATTTCCTTTTTCACCATCGCCCTCTATGGGCTTCCAAATATCACTTTGCCAATTCCACAAGAACTGTCCTAGCTAAAGGCTTCTTGAAGGGAAAGCTGTAACTCTGTGAGATGATTTCACAGAACACAAAGTAGTTTCTCAGAAAGTTTCTTTCTCTTTGTTATCTGAGGATATTTCCTTTGGCCCTATAGTCTTCAAAGGGATCCGAAATATCTGTTCTCAGATCCACAGAAATAAGGCTAGCGAAGAGATCCACGAAACACAGATGTAACTCTGTGAGATGAATTAACAGAACACTCAGCAGTTTCTCAGAAAGCTTCTTTCCAGATTTCATCTGAGGATACTTCCTTTTTCACCATAGCCCTCTATGGGCTTCCAAATATCACTTTGGCTATTCCACAAGAACTGTCTTAGCGAAAGGCTTCTTGAGGGGAAAGCTGTAACTCTGTGAGATGATTTCACAGAACACAAAGAAGTTTCTCAGAAAGCTTCTTTCTCTTTTTGTCGGAGGATATTTCTTTTGGTCCTATGGAGTTCAAAGAGATCCGAAATATCTGTTCTCATATTCCACAGAAATAAGGCTAGAAAAGAGATACATGAAATACAGATGTAACTCTGTGAAATGTATTAACAGAACACTAAGCAGTTTCTCAGAAAGCTTCATTCCAGATTTCATCTGAGGATATTTCCTTTTTCACCATAGCCCTCTATGGGCTTCCAAATATCACTTTGGCAATTCCACAAGAACTGTCTTAGCGAAAGGCTTCTTGAGGGGAAAGCTGTAACTCTGTGAGATGATTTCACAGAACACAAAGAAGTTTCTGAGAAAAATTCTTTCTCTTTGTTATCGAAGGATATTTCCTTTGGCCCTATAGTCTTCAAAGGGATCCGAAATATCTGTTCTCAGATTCGACAGAAATATGGCTAGCATAGAGATCCACGAACTACAGATGTAACTCTGTTAGATGAATTAACCAAACACTCAGCAGTTTCTCAGAAAGTTTCTTTCCAGATTTCATCTGAGGATACTTCCTTTTTCACCATTGCCCTCTATGAGCTTCCAAATATCACTTTGACAATTCCACAAGAAATGTCTTAGCGAAAGGCTTCTTTGTCTGAAAGCTGTAACTCTGTGAGATGATTTCACAGAACACAAAGAAGTTTCTCAGAAAGCTTCTTTCTCTTTGTTATTGAAGGATATTTCCATTGGCCTTATATTCTTCAAAGGGATCCGAAATATCTGTTCTCAGATTCCACAGAAATAAAGCTAGCCAATAGATCCACGAAATACAGATGTAACTCTGTGAGTAGAAGTCAACCATCACAGAGCACTTTCTGAGAAATCTTCTTTCCAGATTTCATCTGAGTATATTTCCTTTGTCACCATAGCCCTCTAGGGCTTCCAAATATCACTTTGCCAATTCCACAAGAACTGTCTTAGCGAAAGGATTCTTGAGGGGAAAGCTGTAACTCTGTGAGATGATTTCACAGAACACAAAGAAGTTTCACAGAAAGCTTCTTTCTCTTTGTTATCGGAGGATATTTACTTTGGCCCTATAGTCTTCAAAGGGATACGAAATATCTGTTCTCAGATTCCAAAGAAATAAGGCTAGCAAAGAGATCCACGAAATACAGATGTAACTCTGTGAGTGGAAGTCACACATCAGAGTAGTCTCTCAGAAAGCTTCTTTCCAGATTTCATCTGAGGATATTTCCTTTTTCACCATAGCCCTCTATGGGCTTCCAAATATCACTTTGCCAAATCCACAAGCACTGTCTTAGCGAAAGGCTTCTTGAGGGGAAAGCTGTAACTCTGTGAGATGATTTGACAGAACACAAAGAAGTTTCTCAGAAACCTTCATTCTCTTTTTTATCAGAGGACATTTCCTTTGGCCCTATAGTCTTCAACGGGATCCGAAATATCTGTTCTCAGATTCCACAGAAATAAGGCTAGCAAAGAGATCCACGAAATACAGATGTAACCCTGTGAGATGAATTAACAGAACACTCAGCAGTTTCTCAGAAAGCTTCTTTGCAGATTTCATCTGAGTATATTTCCTTTTTCCCCATAGCTCTCTAAGGGCTTCCAAATATCACTTTGCCAATTCCACAAGAACTGTCTTAGCGAAAGGCTTCTTGAGGGGAAAGTTGTAACTCTGTGAGATGATTTCACAGAACACAAAGAAGTTTCTCAGAAAGTCTCTTTCGCTTTGTTATCGGAGGATATTTCCTTTGGTCCTATAGTCTTCAAAGAGATACTAAATATGTGTTCTCAGATTCCACAGAAATAAGGCTAGCAAAGAGATCCAAGAAATACAGATGTAACTCTGTGAGTGGAAGTCACACATCAGAGAGCAGTTTCTCAGAAAGCTACTTTCCAGATTTCATCTGAGGATATTTCCTTTTTCACCATGGCCCTCTATGGGCTTCCAAATATCACTTTGCCAATTCCACAAGAACTGTCTTAGCGAAAGGCTTCTTGAGGTGAAAGCTGTATCTCTGTGAGATGATTTGACAGAACACAAAGAAGTTTCTCAGAAAGCTTCTTTCTCTTTTTTATCGGAGGATATTTCCTTTGGTCCTATGGAGTTCAAAGAGATCCGAAATATCTGTTCTCAGATTCCACAGAAATAAGACTAGAAAAGAGATACATGAAATACAGATGTAACTCTGTGAGATATATTAACAGAACACTAAGCAGTTTCTCAGAAAGCTTCATTCCAGATTTCATCTGAGGATATTTCCTTTTTCACCATAGCCCTCTAAGGGCTTCCAAATATCACATTGCCAATTCCACAAGAACTGTTTTAGCGAAAGGTTTCTTGAGGGGAAAGCTGTAACTCTGTGAGATGATTTCAAAGAACACAAAGAAGCTTCTCAGAAAGCTTCTTTCTCTTTGTTATCGGAGGATATTTCGTTTGGCCCGATAGTCTTCAAAGGGATCCGAAATATCTGTTCTCAGATTCCACAGAAATAAGGCTAGCAAAGAGATCAACGAAATGCAGATGTAACTCTGTGAGTGGAAGTTACACATCAGTGTAGTTTATCAGAAACCTTCTTTCCAGATTTCATCTGAGGATATTTGCTTTTTCACCATAGCCCTCTATGGGCTTCCAAATATCACTTTGCCAAATCCACAAGCACTGTCTTAGCGAAAGGCTTCTTGAGGGGAAAGCTGTAACTCTGTGAGATGATTTGACAGAACACAACGAAGTTTCTCAAAAACCTTCATTCTCTTTTTTATCAGAGGATATTTCCTTTGGCCCTATAGTCTTCAACGGGATACGAAATATCTGTTCTCAGATTCCACTGAAATAAGGCTAGCAAAGATATCCACGAAATACAGATGTAACCCTGTGAGATGAATTAACACAACACTCAGCAGTTTCTCAGAAAGCTTCTTTCCAGATTTCATCTGAGGATATTTCCTTTTTACCCACAGCTCTCTAAGGGCTTCCAAATATCACTTTGCCAATTCCACAAGAACTGTCTTAGCGAACGGCTTCTTGAGGGGAAAGTTGTAACTCTGTGAGATGATTTCACAGAACACAAAGAAGTTTCACAGAAAGTCTCTTTCCCTTTGTTATCGGAGGATATTTCCTTTGGTCCTATAGTCTTCAAAGAGATACTAAATATGTGTTCTCAGATTCCACAGAAATAAGGCTAGCAAAGTGATCCAAGAAATACAGATGTAACTCTGTGGGTGTAAGTCACACATCACAGAGCAGTTTCTCAGAAAGCTTCATTCCAGATTTCATCTGAGGATATTTCCTTTTTAACCATAGCCCTCTATGGGCTTCCAAATATCACTTGGCCAATTCCACAGGAACTGGCTTAGCGAAAGGCTTCTTGAGAGGAAAGCTGTAACTCTGTGAGATGATTTCACAGAACACAAAGAAGTTTCGCAGACAGCTTCTTTCTCTTTGTTATCGGAGGATATATCCTTTGGCCCTATGGTCTTCAAAGGGATCCGAAACATCTGTTCTCAGTTCCACAGAAATAAGGCTAGCAAAGAGATCCACGAAATACAGATGTAACTCTGTGAGATGAATTAACAGAAAACTCAGCAGTTTCTCAGAAAGCTTCTTTCCAGATTTCATCTAAGGATACTTCCTTTTTCACCACAGCCCTCTATGGGCTTCCAAATATCACTTTGCCAATTCCACAAGAACTGTCTTAGCGAAAGGCTTCTTGAGGGGAAAGCTGTAACTCTGTGAGATGATTTCACAGAACACAAAGATGTTTCTCAGAAAGCTTCTTTCTCTTTGTTATCGGAGGATATCTCCTTTGGCCCTATAGTCTTCAAAGGGATCCGAAATATTTGTCCTCATATTCCACAGAAATAAGGCTAGCAAAGAGATCAAAGAAATACAGATGTAACTCTGTGAGATGAATTTGCAGAACACTCAGCAGTTTCTCAGAAAGCTTCTTTCCAGATTTCATCTGAGGATATTTCCTTTTTCACCATAGCCCTCTAAGGGCTTCCAAATAACACTTTGCCAATTCCACAAGAACTGTCTTAGCGTAAGTTTTCTTGAGGGGAAAGCTGTAACTCTGTGAGATGATTTTATAGAACACAAAGAAGTTTCTCAGAAAGTTTCTTTCTCTTTGTTATCGGAGGATATTCCCTTTGGCCCTACAGTCTTCACAGAGATACGAAATATCTGTTCTCAGATTCCACAGAAATGAGTCTAGCCAAGAGATCCACGAAATACAGATGTAACTCTGTGAGTGGAAGTCACACATCACAGAGCAGTTTCTCAGAAAGCTTCTTTCCAGATTTCATCTGAGGATATTTCCTTTTTCACCATACCACTCTGTGGGCTTAAAAATATCACTTTCCGAATTCCACAAGAGCTGTCTTAGCGAAAGGCTTCTTGAGGGGAAAGCTGTAACTCTGTGAGATGATTTGACAGAATACAAAGAAGTTTCTCAGAAAGCTTCTTTCTCTTTGTTATGGGAGGATATTTCCTTTGGTCCTATAGACTTCAAAGAGATCCGAAATATCTGTTCTCAGATTCCACAGAAATGAGGCTAGCAAAGAGATCCATGAAATACAGATGTAACACTGTGAGATGTATTAACAGAACACTAAGCAGTTTCTCAGAAAGCTTCTTTCCAGATTTCATCTGAGGATATTTCCTTTTTCAACATAGCCCTCTATGGGCTTCCAAATATCACTTTGCCAATTCCACAAGAACTGTCTTAGAGAAAGGCTTCTTGAGGGGAAAGCTGTAACTCTGTGACATGATTTCACAGAACACAAAGAAGTTTCTCAGAAATCTTCTTTCTCTTTGTTAACGGAGATTATTTCTTTTGGCCCTAGAGTCCTCAAAGGGATCCTAAATATCTGTTCTCAGATTCCACAGAAATAAGGCTAGCAAAGAAATCCACGAAATACAGATGTAACTCTGTGAGATGAATTAACAGAACACTAAGCAGTTTCTCAGAAAGCTTCTTTCCAGATTTCTTCTGAGGATATTTCCTTTTTCACCATAGCCCTCTATTGGCTTCCAAATATCACTTTGCCAATTCCACAGGAACTGGCTTATCGAAAGGCTTCTTGAGGGGAAAGCTGTAACTCTGTGAGATGATTTCACAGAACACAAAGAAGTTTCTGAGAAAATTTCTTTCTCTTTCTTATCGAAGGATATTTCCACTGGCCTATATTCTTCAAAGGGATCCGAAATATCTGTTTTCAGATTCCACAGAAATATGGCTAGCAAAGAGATCCACGAAATACAGATGTAACTCTGTGAGTGGAAGTCACACATCACAGAGCAGTTTCTCAGAAAGCTTCTTTCCAGATTTCATCTGAGGATATTTCCTTTTTCACCATAGCCCTCAATGGGCTTCCAAATATTACTTTGCCAATTCCACAAGAACTGTCTTCGCGAAATGCTTCTTGAGGGGAAAGCTGTAACTCTGTGAGATGATTTCACAGAACACAAAGAAGTTTCTCAGAAAGTTTCTTTCTCTTTGTTATCGGAGGATATTTCCTTTGGCCCTATAGTCTTCAAAGGGATCCGAAATATCTATTCTCAGATTCCACAGACATAAGGCTAGCAAAGAGATCCACGAAATACAGATGTAACTCTGTGAGATGAAATAACAGAACACTCAGCAGTTTCTCAGAAAGCTTCTTTCCAGATTTCATCTGAGGATATTTCCTTTTTCACCATAGCCCTCTATGGGCTTCCAAATATCACTTTGCCAATTCCACACGAACTGTCTTAGCGAAAGGATTCTTGAGGGGAAAGCTGTAACTCTGTGAGATGATTTCACAGAACACAAAGAAGTTTCTCAGAAAGCTTCCTTCTGTTTGTTATCGGAGGATATTTCCTTTGGTCCTATAGACTTCAAAGAGATCCTAAATATCTGTTCTCAGATTCCACAGAAATAAGGCTAGCAAAGATATCCACGAAATAAAGATGTAACTCCGTGAGTGGAAGTCACACATCACAGAGCAGTTTCTCGGAAAGCTTCTTTCCAGATTTCATTTGAGGATATTTCCTTTTTCACAATAGCCCTCTATGGGCTTCCAAATATCTCTTTGCCAATTCCACAAGAAGAGTCTTAGCGAAAGGCTTCTTGAGGGGAAGCTGTAACTCTGCGAGATGATTTCACAGAACACAAAGAATTTTCTTAGAAATCTTCTTTCTCTTTGTTATCGGAGGATATTTCCTTTGGTCCTATAGACTTCAAGGAGATCCGAAATATCTGTTCTCAGATTCCACAGAAATAAGCTAGCCAAGAGATCCACGAAATACAGATGTAACTCTGTGAGTGGAAGTCACACATCACAGAGCATTTTCTCACAAAGCTTCTTCCAGATTTTATCTGAGGGTATTTCCTTTTTCACCCTAGCCCTCTATGGGCTTCCAAATATCACTTTGCCAATTCCACAGGAAGTGTTTTAGCGAAAGGCTTCTTAAGGGGAAAGCTGTAACTCTGTGAGATGATTTCACAGAACACAAAGAAGTTTCTCAGAAAGCTTCTTTCTCTTTGTTATCGGAGGATATCTCCTTTGGCCCTATAGTCTTCAAAGGGATCCGAAATATCTGTCCTCATATTCCACAGAAATAAGGCTAGCAAAGAGATCAAAGAAATACAGATGTAACTCTGTGAGATGAATTTGCAGAACACTCAGCAGATTCTCAGAAAGCTTCTTTCCAGATTTCATCTGAGGATATTTCCTTTTTCACCATACCCCTCTGTGGGCTTCCAAATATCACTTTGCGAATTCCACAAGAGCTGTCTTAGCGAAAGGCTTCTTGAGGGGAAAGCTGTAACTCTGTGAGATGATTTGACAGAATACAAAGAAGTTTCTCAGAAAGCTTCTTTCTCTTTGTTATGGGAGGATATTTCCTTTGGTCCTATAGACTTCAAAGAGATCCGAAATATCTGTTCTCAGATTCCACAGAAATGAGGCTAGCAAAGAGATCCACGAAATACAGATGTAACTCTGTGAGATGTATTAACAGAACACTAAGCAGTTTCTCAGAAAGCTTCTTTCCAGATTTCATCTGAGGATATTTCCTTTTTCAACATAGCCCTCTATGGGCTTCCAAATATCACTTTGCCAATTCCACAAGAACTGTCTTAGAGAAAGGCTTCTTGAGGGGAAAGCTGTAACTCTGTGACATGATTTCACAGAACACAAAGAAGTTTCTCAGAAATCTTCTTTCTCTTTGTTATCGGAGATTATTTCCTTTGGCCCTAGAGTACTCAAAGGGATCCTAAATATCTGTTCTCAGATTCCACAGAAATAAGGCTAGCAAAGAAATTCACGAAATACAGATGTAACTCTGTGAGATGAATTAACAGAACACTAAGCAGTTTCTCAGAAAGCTTCTTTCCAGATTTCTTCTGAGGATATTTCCTTTTTCACCATAGCCCTCTATGGGCTTCCAAATATCACTTTGCCAATTCCACAGGAACTGGCTTATCGAAAGGCTTCTTGAGGGGAAAGCTGTAACTCTGTGAGATGATTTCACAGAACACAAAGAAGTTTCTAAGAAAACTTCTTTCTCTTTCTTATCGAAGGATATTTCCACTGGCCTATATTCTTCAAAGGGATCCGAAATATCTGTTCTCAGATTCCACAGAAATATGGCTAGCAAAGAGATCCACGAAATACAGATGTAACTCTGTGAGTGGAAGTCACACATCACAGAGCAGTTTCTCAGAAAGCTTCTTTCCAGATTTCATCTGAGGATATTTCCTTTTTCACCATAGCCCTCAATGGGCTTCCAAATATCACTTTGCCAATTCCACAAGAACTGACTTCGCGAAAGGCTTCTTGAGGGGAAAGCTGTAACTCTGTGAGATGATTTCACAGAACACAAAGAAGTTTCTCAGAAAGTTTCTTTCTCTTTGTTATCGGAGGATATTTCCTTTGGCCCTATAGTCTTCAAAGGGATCCGAAATATCTATTCTCAGATTCCACAGACATAAGGCTAGCAAAGAGATCCACGAAATACAGATGTAACTCTGTGAGATGAAATAACAGAACACTCAGCAGTTTCTCAGAAAGATTCTTTCCAGATTTCATCTGAGGATATTTCCTTTTTCACCATAGCCCTCTATTGGCTTCCAAATATCACTTTGCCAATTCCACAAGAACTGTCTTAGCGAAAGGCTTCTTCAGAGGAAAGCTGAAACTCTGTGAGATGATTTCAGAGAACACAAAGAAGTTTCTCAGAAAGCTTCTTTCTCTTTGATAACGGAGGATATTTCCTTTGGTCCTATAGTCTTCAAAGGGATCCGAAATATCTGTTCTCAGATTCCACAGAAATAAGGCTAGCAAAGAGATCCACGAAATAAAGATGTAACTCCGTGAGTGGAAGTCACACATCACAGAGCAGTTTCTCGGAAAGCTTCTTTCCAGATTTCATTTGAGGATATTTCCTTTTTCACAATAGCCCTCTATGGGCTTCCAAATATCTCTTTGCCAATTCCACAAGAAGAGTCTTAGCGAAAGGCTTCTTAAGGGGAAGCTGTAACTCTGCGAGATGATATCACAGAATGCAAAGAATTTTCTCAGAAAGCTTCTTTCTCTTTGTTATCGGAGGATATTTCCTTTGGTCCTATAGACTTCAAGGAGATCCGAAATATCTGTTCTCGGATTCCCCAGAAATAAGCTAGCCAAGAGATCCACGAAATACAGATGTAACTCTGTGAGTGGAAGTCACACATCACAGAGCATTTTCTTACAAAGCTTCTTCCAGATTGTATCTGAGGATATTTCCTTTTTAACCCTAGCCCTCTATGCGCTTCCAAATATCACATTACCAATTCCACAAGAACTGTCTTAGCGAAGTGCTTCTTGAGGGGAAAGCTGTAACTCTGTGAGATGATTTCCCAGAACACAAAGAAGTTTCTCAGAAAGCTTCTTTCTCTTTGTTATCGGAGGATATTTTCTTTGGCCCTATAGTCTTCAAAGGGATCTGCAATATCTGTTCTCAGATTTCACAGAAATAAGGGTAGCAAAGAGATCCACGAAATACAGATGTAACTCTGTGAGTGGAAGTCACAAATCACAGATCAGTTTCTCAGAAAGCTTCTTTCCAGATTTCATCTGAGGATATTTCCTTCATCACCATAGCCCTCTATGGGCTTCCAAATATCACTTTGCCATTCCACAAGAACTGTCTTAGCGAAGGGCTTCTTGAGGTGAAAGCTGTAACTCTGTGAGATGATTTCACAGAACACAAAGAAGTTTCTCAGAGATCTTCTTTCTCTTTGTTATCGGAGGATATTTCCTTTGGCCCTAAAGTCTTCAAAGGGATCCGAAATATCTGTTCTCAGATTCCACAGAAATAAGGCTAGCAAAGAAATCCACGAAATACAGATGTAACTCTGTGAGATGAATCAACAGAACACTCAGCAGTTTCTCAGAAAGCTTCTTTCCAGATTTCATCTGAGGATACTTCCTTTTTCACCATAGCCCTATATGGGCTGCTAAATATCACTTGGCCAATTCCACAAGAACTGTCTTAGCGAAAGGCTTCTTGACGGGAAAGCTGAAACTCTGTGAGATGATTTCACAGAACACAAAGAAGTTTCTCAGAAAGCTTCTTTCTCTTTGTTACCGGAGGGTATTTCCTTTGGCCCTATACTCTTCAAAGGGATCAGAAATATCTGTTCTCAGATTCCACAGAAATAAGGCTAGCAAAGAGATCCACGAAATACAGATGTAACTCTGTGAGTGGAAGTCACACATCACAGAGTAGTTTCTCAGACAGCTTCTTTCCAGATTTCATCTGAGGAAATTTCCTTTATCACCATAGCCCTCTATGGGCTTCCAAATATCACTTTGTCAATTCCACAAGAACTGTCTTAGCGGAAGGCTACTTGAGGGGAAAGCTGTAACTCTGTAAGATGATTTCACGGAGCACAAAGAAGTTTCTCAGAAAGCTTCTTTCTCTTTGTTATCGGAGGATATTTCGTTTGGCCCTATAGTCTTCAAAGGGATCCGAAATATCTGTTGTCAGATTCCACAGAAATGAAGCTAGCCAAGAGATCCACGAAATACAGATGTAACACTGAGAGATGAATTAACAGAACACTCAGCAGTTTCTCAGAAAGCTTCTTTCCAGATTTTATCTGAGGATATTTCCTTTTTCACCATAGCCCTCTAAGGGCTTCCAAATATCAGTTTGCCAATTCCACAAGAACTGTCTTAGCGAAAGTTTTCTTGAGGGCAAAGCTGAAACTCTGTGAGATGATTTCACAGAACACAAAGAAGTTTCTCAGAAAGCTACTTTCTCTTTGTTATCGAAGGATATTTCCATTGGCCCTATATTCTTCAAAGGGATCCGAAACATCTGTTCTCAGATTCCACAGAAATAAGGCTAGAAAAGAGATCCACGAAATACAGATGTAACTCTGTGAAATGAATTAACAGAACTCTAAGCAGTTTCTCAGAAAGCTTCTTTCCAGAATACATCTGAGGATATTTCCTTTTTCACCATAGCCCTCTATGGGTTTCCAAATATCACTTTGCCAATTCCACAAGAACTGTCTTAGCCAAAGGCTTCTTGAGGGGAAAGCTGTAACTCTGTGAGATGATTTCACAGAACACAAAGAAGTTTCTCAGAAAGCTTCTTTCTCTTTGTTATGAGAGGTTATTTCCTTTGGCCGTATAGACTTCAAAGGGATCCGAAATATCTGTTCTCAGATTCCACAGAAATAAGGCTAGCAAAGAGATCCACGAAATACAGATGTAACTCTGTGAGATGAATTAACAGAACTCTAAGCAGTTTCTCAGAAAGCTTTTTTCCAGATTTCATCTGAGGATATTTCCATTTTCACCATAGCCCTCTAGGGGTTTCCAAATATCACTTTGCCAATTCCACAAGAACTGTCTTAGCGAAAGGCTTCTTGAGTGGAAAGCTGTAACTCTGTGAGTTTATTTCACAGAACACTAAGAAGTTTGCTCAGAAAGCTTCTTTCTCTTTGTTATCAGAGGATATTTCCTTTGGCCTTATAGTCTAAAAAGGGATCCGAAATATCTGTTCTCAGATTCCACAGAAATAAGGCTAGCAAAGAGATCCACGAAATACAGATGTAACTCTGTGAGATGAAATAACAGAACACTAAGCAGTTTCTCAGAAAGCTTCTTTCCAGATTTCATCTGAGGATATTTCCTTTTTCACCATAGCCCTCTTAGGGCTTCCAAATATCAGTTTGCCAATTCCACAAGAACTGTCTTAGCGAAAGTTTTCTTGAGGGCAAAGCTGTAACTCTGTGAGATGATTTCACAGAACACAAAGAAGTTTCTCAGAAAGCTTCTTTCTCTTTGTTATCGGAGGGTATTTCCTTTGGCCCTATAGTCTTCAAAGGGATCCGAAATATCTGTTCTCAGAATCCACAGAAATAAGGCTAGCAAAGAGATCCACGAAGTACCGATGTAACTCTATGAGATGAATTAACAAAACACTCTGCAGTTTCTCAGAAAGCTTCTTTTCAGATTTCATCTCAGGATATTTCCTTTTTCACCATTGCCCTCTATGGGCTTCCAAATATCACTTTGCCAATTCCACAAGAACTGTCTTAGCGAAAGGCTTCTTGAGTGGAAAGCTGTAACTCTGTGAGTTTATTTCACAGAACACTAAGAAGTTTGCTCAGAAAACTTCTTTCTCTTTGTTATCAGAGGATATTTCCTTTGGCCTTATAGTCTAAAATGGGATCCGAAATATCTGTTCTCAGATTCCACAGAAATAAGGCTAGCAAAGAGATCCACGAAATACAAATGTAACTCTGTGAGATGAATTAACAGAACACTAAGCATTTTCTCAGAAAGCTTCTTTCCAGATTTCATCTGAGGATATTTCCTTTTTCACCATAGCCCTCTAGGGGTTTCTAAATATCACTTTGCCAATTCCACAAGAAGTGTCTTAGCGAAAGGCTTCTTGAGGGGAAAGCTGTAACTCTGTGAGATGATTTCACAGAACACAAAGAAGTTTCTCAGGAAGCTTCTTTCTCTTTGTTATCGGAGGATATTTCCTTTGGCCCTATAGTCTTCAAAGGTAACCGAAATACCTGTTCTCAGATTCCACAGGAATAAGGCTAGCAAAGAGATCCACGAAATACAGATGTAACTCTGTGAGATGAATTAACAGAACACTAAGCAGTTTCTCAGAAAGCTTCTTTCCAGATTTCTTCTGAGGATATTTCCTTTCTCACCATAGCCCTCTAGGGGCTTCCAAATATCACTTTGCCAATTCCACAAGAGCTGTCTTAGCGAAAGGCTTCTTGAGGGGAAAGCTGTAACTCTGTGAGATCATCTCATAGAACACAAAGAAGTTTCTCAGAAAGCTTCTTTCTCTTTGTTATCGGAGGATATTTCCTTTGGCCCTATAGTCGTCAAAGGGATCCGTAATATCTGTTCTCTGATTCCACAGAAATAAGGCTAGAAAAGAGATCCACGAAATACAGATGTAACTCTGTGAGATGAATCAACAGAACACTCCTCAGTTTCTCAGAAAGCTTCTTTCCAGATTTCATCTGAGGATACTTCCTTTTTCACCATAGCCCTCTATGGGCTTCCAAATATCACTTTTCCAATTCCACAAGAACTGTCTTAGGGAAAGGCTTCTTGAGGGGAAAGCTTTAACTCTATGAGATGATTTCACAGAACACAAACAAGTTTCTCAGAAATCTTCTTTCTCTTTGTTATCGGAGGATATTTCCTTTGGCCCTATAGTCTTCAAAGGGATCCGAAATATCTGTTCTCAGATTCCACAAAAATAAGGCTAGCAAGGATATCCACGAAATTCAGATGTATCTCTGTGAGATGAGTTAACAGAACACTAAGCAGTTTCTCAGAAAGCTTCTTTCCCGATTTCATCTTAGGAAATTTCCTTTTTCACCATAGCCATCTATGGGCTTCCAAATATCACTTTTCCAATTCCACAAGAACTGTCCTAGCGAAAGGCTTCTTGAGGGGAAGGCTATAACTCTGTGAGATGATTCCACAGAGCACAAAGAAGTTTCTCAGAAAGCTTCTTTCTCTTTGTTATCGGAGGATATTTCCTTTGGCCCTATATTATTCAAAGGGATCCGAAATATCTGTTCTCAGATTCCACAGAAATAAGGCTAGCAAAGAGATAAACGAAATACAGATGTAACTCTGTGATTGGAAGTCACACATCACAGAGCAGTTTTTCAGAAAGCTTCTTTCCAGATTTCATCTGAGGATATTTCCTTTTTCACTATAGCCCTCAATGGGCTTCTAATTGTCACTTTGCCAATTCCACAAGAACTGTCTTAGCGAAAGGCTTTTGAGGGGAAAGCTGTAAATTTGTGACATGATTTCACAGAACACAAAGAAGTTTCTCAGAAAGCTTCTTTCTCTTTGTTATCGGAGGATATTTCCTTTGCCCCTACAGTCTTCAAAGGGATACAAAATATCTGTTCTCAGATTCCAACGAAATAAGGCTAGCAGAGAGATCCACGAAATACAGATGTAACTCTGGGAGTGGAAGTCACACATCACAGAGCAGTTTCTCAGAAAGCTTCTTTCCAGATTTCATCTGAGGATATTTCCTTTTTCACCATAGCCCTCTATGGGCTTCCAAATATGACTTTGTCAATTCCACAAGAACTGTCTTAGCGGAAGCCTTCCTGAGGGGAAAGCTGTAACTCTGTGAGATGATTTCACAGAGCACAAAGAAGTTTCTCAGAAATCTTCTTTCTCTTTTTTATCGGAGGATATTTCCTTTGGCCCTATAGTCTTCAAAGGGATCAGAAATATCTGTTCTCAGATTCCACAGAAATAAGGCTAGCAAAGAGATCCACGAAATACAGATGTAGGTCTGTGAGATGTATTAACAGAACACTAAGCAGTTTCTCAGAAAGCTTCTTTACAGATTTCATCTGAGGATATTTCCTTTTTCACCATAGCCCTCTATGGGCTTCCAAATATCACTTTGCCAATTCCACAAGAACTGTCTTAGCGAAAGGCTTCTTGAGGGGAAAGCTGTAACTCTGTGACATGATTTCACAGAACACAAAGAAGTTTATCAGAAAGCTTCTTTCTCTTTGTTATCGGAGGATATTTCCTTTGGCCCTAGAGTCTTCAAAGGGATCCTAAATATCTGTTCTCAGATTCCACAGAAATAAGTCTAGCAAAGAGATCCACGAAATACAGATGTAACTCTGTGAGATGAATTAACAGAACACTCAGCAGTTTCTCAGAAAGCTTCTTTCCGGATTTCTTCTGAGGATATTTCCTTTTTCACCATAGCCCTATAGGGGCTTCCAAATATCACTTTGCCAATTCCACAAGAACTGTCTTAGCGAAAGTCTTCTTTAGGGGAAAGCTGTAACTCTCTGAGATCATCTCATAGAACACAAAGAAGTTTCTCAGAAAGCTTCTTTCTCTTTGCTATCGAAGGATATTTCCTTTGGCCCTATAGTCGTCAAAGGGATCCGAAATATCTGTTCTCAGATTCCACAGAAATAAGGCTAGCAAAGAGATCCACGAACTACAGATGTAACTCTGTGAGATGAATCAACAGAACACTCCTCAGTTTCTCAGAAAGCTTCTTTCCAGATTTCATCTGAGGACACTTCCTTTTTCACCATAGCCCTCCATGGGCTTCAAAATATCACTTTGCCAATTCCACAAGAACTGTCTTAGGGAAAGGCTTCTTGAGGGGAAAGCTTTAACTCTATGAGATGATTTCACAGAACACAAACAAGTTTCTCAGAAAGCTTCTTTCTCTTTGTTATCGGAGGATATTTCCTTTGGCCCTATAGTCTTCAAAGGGATCCGAAATATCTGTTCTCAGATTCCACAAAAATAAGGCTAGTAAGGAGATCCACGAAATACAGATGTATCTCTGTGAGATGAATTAACAGAACACTAAGCAGTTTCTCAGAAAGCTTCTTTCCAGATTTCATCTGAGTAAATTTCCTTTTTCACCATAGCCCTCTATGGGCTTCCAAATATCACTTTTCCAATTCAACAAGAACTGTCCTAGCGAATGGCTTCTTGAGGGGAAGGCTATAACTCTGTGAGATGATTCCACAGAGCACAAAGAAGTTTCTCAGAAAGCTTCTTTCTCTTTGTTATCGGAGGATATTTCCTTTGGCACTGTATTCCACAAAGGGATCCGAAATATCTGTTCTCAGATCCCACAGAAATAAGGCTACCAAAGAGATAAACGAAATACAGATGTAACTCTGTGATTGGAAGTCACACATCACAGAGCAGTTTTTCAGAAATCTTCTTTCCAGATTTCATCTGAGGATATTTCCTTTTTCACCATAGCCCTCTATGGGCTTCCAAATATCACTTAGCCAATTCCACAAGAACTGTCTTAGCGAAAGGCTTCTTGAGGGGAGAGCTGTAACTCTGTGAGATGATTTCACAGAACACAAAGAAGTTTCTCAGAAAGCTTCTTTCTCTTTGTTATCGGATGATATTTCCTTTGGCCCTGTAGCCTTCAAAGGGATCCGAAATATCTTTTCTCAGATTCCACAGAAATAAGGCTAGCAAGGAGATCCACCAAATACAGATGTAACTCTGTGAGTGGAAGTTACACATCACTGAGTAGTTTCTCAGAAAGCTTCTTTCCAGATTTTATCTGGGGATATTACTTTTTCACCATAGCCCTCTATGGGCTTCCAAATATCACTTTGTCAATTCCACAAGAACTGTCTTAGCCGAAGGCTTCTTGAGGGAAAATCTGTAACTTTGTGAGATGATTTCACAGAGCACAAAGAAGTTTCTCAGAAAGCTTCTTTCTCTTTGTTATCGGAGGATATTTCCTTTGGCCCTATAGTCTTCAAAGGGATCCGAAATATCTGTCCTCAGATTATACAGAAATAAGGCTAGCAAAGAGATCCACGAAATACAGATGTAACTCTGTGAGATGAATTAACAGAACACTCAGAAGTTTCTCAGAAAGCTTCTTTCCAGATTTCATCTGAGGATACTTCCTTTTTCACCATAGCCCTCTATGGCCTTCCAAATATCACTTTGCCAATTCCACAAGAACTGTCTTAGCGAAAGGCTTCTTGAGGGAAAAGCTGTAACTCTGTGAGATGATTTCACAGAACACAGAGAATTTTATCAGAAAGCTTCTTTCTCTTTGTTATCGGGGGATAATTCCTTTGGACCTAGAGTCTTCAAAGGGATCCGAAATATCTGTTCTCAGATTCCACAGAAATAAGCCTAGCAAAGAGTTCCACGAAATACAGATGTAACTCTGTGAGATGAATTAAGAGAACACTAAGCAGTTTCTCAGAAAGCTTCTTTCCAGATTTCTTCGGAGGATATTTCCTTTTTCACCATAGCCCTCTAGGGGCTCCAATATCACTTTGCGAATTCCACAAGAACTGTCGTAGCGAAAGGCTTCTTGATGGGAAAGCTGTAACTCTGTGAGATCATCTCATAGAAAACAAAGAAGTTTCTCAGAAAGCTTCTTTCTCTTTGTTATCGGAGGATATTTCCTTTGGCCCTATAGTCGTCAAAGGGATCCGAAATATCTGTTATCAGATTCCACAGAAATAAGGCTAGCAAAGAGATCCACGAACGACAGATGTAACTCTGTGAGATGAATCAACAGAACACTCCTCAGTTTCTCAGAAAGCTTCTTTCCAGATTTCATCTGAGGATACTTCCTATTTCACCATAGCCCTCCATGGGCTTCCAAATCTCACTTTGCCAATTCCACAAGAACTGTCTTAGGGAAAGGCTTCTTGAGCGGAAAGCTTTAACTCTGTGAGATGATTTCACAGAACACAAACAAGTTTCTCAGAAAGCTTCCTTCTCTTTGTTATCGGAGGGTATTTCCTTTGGCCCTATAGTCTTCAAAGGGATCCGAAATATCTGTTCTCAGATTCCACAGAAATAAGGCTAGCAAAGAGATCCACGAAATACAGATGTAAATCTGTGAGATGAATTAACAAAACACTCTGCAGTTTCTCAGAATGCTTCTTTTCAGATTTCATCTGAGGATATTTCCTTTTTCACCATTGCCCTCTAAGGACTTCCAAATATCACTTTGCCAATTCCACAAGAACTGTCTTAGCGAAAGGCTTCTTGAGTGGAAAGCTGTAACTCTGTGAGTTGATTTCACAGAACACTAAGAAGTTTGCTCAGAAAGCTTCTTTCTCTTTGTTATCTGAGGATATTTCCTTTGGCCTTATAGTCTAAAATGGGATCCGAAATATCTGTTCTCAGATTCCACAGAAATAAGGCTAGCAAAGAGATCCAAGAAATACAAATGTAACTCTGTGAGATGAATTAACAGAACACTAAGCAGTTTCTCAGAAAGCTTCTTTCCAGATTTCTTCTGAGGATATTTCCTTTTTCACTATAGCCCTCTGGGGCTTCCAAATATCACTTTGCCAATTCCACAAGAACTGTCTTAGCGAAAGGCTTCTTGAGGGTAAAGCTGTAACTCTGTGAGATCATCTCATAGAACACAAAGAAGTTTCTCAGAAAGCTTCTTTCTCTTTGCTTTCGGAGGATATTTCCTTTGGCCCTATAGTCGTCAAAGGGATCCGAAATATCTGTTCTCAGATTCCACAGAAATAAGGCTAGCAAAGAGATCCACGAACTACAGATGTAACTCTGTGAGATGAATCAACAGAACACTCCTCAGTTTCTAAGAAAGCTTCTTTCCATATTTCATCTGAGGATACTTCCTTTTTCACCATAGCCCTCTATGGGCTTCCAAATATCACTTTGCCAATTCCACAAGAACTGTCTTAGCGAAAGGCTTTTTGAGGGAAAAGCTGTAACTCTGTGAGTTGATTTCAGAGAACACAAAGAAGTTTCTCAGAAAGCTTCTTTCTCTTTGTTATCGGAGGATATTTCCTGTGGCCGTACAGACTTCAAAGGGATCCGAAATATCTGTTCTCAGATACCACAGAAATAAGGCTAGCAAAGAGATCCAGGAAATACAGATGTAACGCTGTGAGTGGAAGTCACACATCACAGAGCAGTTTCTCAGAAAGCTTCTTTCCAGATTTCATCTGAGGATATTTCCTTTTTCACCATAGCCCTCTATGGGCTTCCAAATATCACTTTGCCAATTCCACAAGAACAGCCTTAGGCGAAAGGCATCTTGAGGGGAAAGCTGTAACTCTGTGAGATGATTTCACAGAACACAAAGAAGTTTCTCAGAAACCTTCTTTCTCTTTGTTATCGGAGCATATTTCCTTTTGCCCTATAGTCTTCAAAGGGATCCGAAATATCTGTTCTCACATTCCACAGAAATAAGGCTAGCAAAGAGATCCACGAAATACAGATGTAACACTTGAGATGAATTAACAGAACTCTAAGCAGTTTCACAGAAAGCTTCTTTCCAGATTTCATCTGAGGATATTTCCATTTTCACCATAGCCCTCTATGGGCTTCCAAATATCACTTTGCCAATTCCACAAACACTGTCTTAGCGAAAGGCTTCTTGAGTGGAAAGCTGTAACTCTGTGAGTTGATTTCACAGAAAAAAAAGAAGTTTGCTCAGAAAGCTTCTTTCTTATTGTTATCTGAGGATATTTCGCTTGGCCTTATAGTCTAAAATGGGATCCGAAATATCTGTTCTCAGATTCCACAGAAATAAGGCTAGCAAAGAGATCCACGAAATACAGATGTAACTCTGTGAGATGAATTAACAGAACACTAAGCAGTTTCTCAGAAAGCTTCTTTCCAGATTTCATCTGAGGATATTTCCTTTTTCACCATAGCCCTCTATGGGCTTCCAAATATCACTTTGCCAATTCCACAAGAACTGTCGTAGCGAAAGGCTTCTGGAGGGGAAAGCTGTAACTCTGTGAGATGATTTCATTGAACACAAAGAAGTTTCTCAGAAAGCTTCTTTCTCTTTGTTATCGGAGGATATTTCCTTTGTCCCTAGAGTCTTCAAAGGGATACGAAATATCCGTTCTCAGATTCCACAGAAATAAGGCTAGCAAAGAGATCCACGAAATACAGATGTAACTCTGTGAGATGAATTAACAGAACAATAAGCAGTTTCCTAGAAAGCTTCTTTCCAGATTTCATCTGAGGATATTTCCTTTTTAAAAAGTAGCCCTCTATGGGCTTCCAAATATCACTTTGCCATTCCACAAGAACTGTCTTAGCGAAGGGCTTCTTGAGGTGAAAGCTGTAACTCTGTGAGATGATTTCACAGAACACAAAGAAGTTTCTCAGAGAGCTTCTTTCTCTTTGTTATCGGAGGATATTTCCTTTGGGCCTAAAGTCTTCAAAGGGATCCGAAATATCTGTTCTCAGATCCCACAGAAATAAGGCTAGCAAAGAGATCCACGAAATACAGATGTAAATCTGTGAGATGAATCAACAGAACACTCAGCAGTTTCACAGAAAGCTTCTTTCCAGATTTCATCTGAGCATAATTCCTTTTTCACCATAGCCTTTATGGGCTTCTAAATATCACTTTGCTAATTCGACAAGAACTGTCTTAGCGAAAGGCTTCTTGAGGGGAAAGCTGAAACTCTGTGAGATGATTTCACAGAACACAAAGAAGTTTCTCAGAAAGCTACTTTCTCTTTGTTATCGAAGGATATTTCCATTGGCCCTATGTTCTTCAAAGGGATCCGAAACATCTGTTCTCAGATTCCACAGAAATAAGGCTAGAAAAGAAATCCACGAAATACAGATGTAACTCTGTGAGATGAATTAACAGAACTCTAAGCAGTTTCTCAGAAAGCTTCTTTCCAAAATACATCTGAGGATAATTCCTTTTTCACCATAGCCCTCTATGGGTTTCCAAATATCACTTTGCCAATTCCACAAGAACTGTCTTAGCCAAAGGCTTCTTGAGGGGAAAGCTGTAACTCTGTGAGATGATTTCACAGAACACAAAGAAGTTTCTCAGAAAGCTTCTTTCTCTTTGTTATGAGAGGTTATTTCCTTTGGCCGTATAGACTTCAAAGGGATCCGAAATATCTGTTCTCAGATTCCACAGAAATAAGGCTAGCAAAGAGATCCACGAAATACAGATGTAACTCTGTGAGATGAATTAACAGAACTCTAAGCAGTTTCTCAGAAAGCTTTTTTCCAGATTTCATCTGAGGATATTTCCATTTTCACCATAGCCCTCTATGGGTTTCCAAATATCACTTTGCCAATTCCACAAGAACTGTCTTAGCGAAAGGCTTCTTGAGTGGAAAGCTGTAACTCTGTGAGTTGATTTCACAGAACACTAAGAAGTTTGCTCAGAAAGCTTCTTTCTCTTTTTTATCAGAGGATATTTCCTTTGGCCTTATAGTCTAAAAAGGGATCCGAAATATCTGTTCTCAGATTCCACAGAAATAAGGCTAGCAAAGATATCCACGAAGTACAGATGTAACTCTGTGAGATGAAATAACAGAACACTAAGCAGTTTCTCAGAAAGCTTCTTTCCAGATTTCATCTGAGGATATTTCCTTTTTCACCATAGCCCTCTTAGGGCTTCCAAATATCAGTTTGCCAATTCCACAAGAACTGTCTTAGCGAAAGTTTTCTTGAGGGCAAAGCTGTAACTCTGTGAGATGATTTCACAGAACACAAAGAAGTTTCTCAGAAAGCTTCTTTCTCTTTGTTATCGGAGGGTATTTCCTTTGGCCCTATAGTCTTCAAAGGGATCCGAAATACCTGTTCTCAGATTCCACAGAAATAAGGCTAGCAAAGAGATCCACGAAATACAGATGTAACTCTGTGAGATGAATTAACAAAACACTCTGCAGTTTCTCAGAAAGCTTCTTTTCAGATTTCATCTGAGGATATTTCCTTTTTCACCATTGCCCTCTATGGGCTTCCAAACATCACTTTTCCAATTCCACAAGAACTGTCTTAGCGAAAGGCTTCTTGAGTGGAAAGCTGTAACTCTGTGAGTTGATTTCACAGAACACTAAGAAGTTTGCTCAGAAAGCTTCTTTCTCTTTGTTATCAGAGGATATTTCCTTTGGCCTTGTAGTCTAAAATGGGATGCGAAATATCTGTTCTGAGATTCCACAGAAATAAGGCTAGCAAAGAGATCCACGAAATACAAATGTAACTCTGTGAGATGAATTAACAGAACACTAAGCATTTTCTCAGAAAGCTTCTTTCCAGATTTCATTTGAGGATATTTTCTTTTTCACCATAGCCCTCTAGGGGTTTCTAAATATCACTTTGCCAATTCCACAAGAATTGTCTTAGCGAAAGGCTTCTTGAGGGGAAAGCTGTAACTCTGTGAGATGATTTCACAGAACACAAAGAAATTTCTCAGAAAGCTTCTTTCTCTTTGTTATCGGAGAATATTTCCTTTGGCCCTATAGTCTTCAAAGGTAACCGAAATATCTGTTCTCAGATTCCACAGGAATAAGGCTAGCAAAGAGATCCACGAAATACAGATGTAACACTGTGAGATGAATTAACAGAACACTAAGCAGTTTCTCAGAAAGCTTCTTTCCAGATTTCTTCTGAGGATATTTCCTTTTTCACCATAGTCCTCTAGGGGCTTCCAAATATCACTTTTCCAATTCCACAAGAACTGTCTTAGCGAAAGGCTTCTTGAGGGGAAAGCTGTAACTCTGTGAGATCATCTCATAGAACACAAAGAAGTTTCTCAGAAAGCTTCTTTCTCTTTGTTATCAGAGGATATTTCCTTTGGCCCTATAGTCGTCAAAGGGATCCGAAATATCTGTTCTCTGATTCCACAGAAATAAGGCTAGAAAAGAGATCCACGAACTACAGATGTAACTCTGTGAGATGAATCAACAGAACACTCCTCAGTTTCTCAGAAAGCTTCTTTCCAGATTTCATCTGAGGATACTTCCTTTTTCACCATAGCCCTCCATGGGCTTCCAAATATCACTTTTCTAATTCCACAAGAACTGTCTTAGGGAAAGGCTTCTTGAGGGGAAAGCTTTAACTCTATGAGATGATTTCACAGAACACAAACAAGTTTCTCAGAAAGCTTCTTTGTCTTTGTTATCGGAGGGTATTTCCTTTGGCCCTATAGTCTTCAAAGGGATCCGAAATATGTGTTCTCAGATTCCACAAAAATAAGGCTAGCAGGGAGATCCACGAAATTCAGATGTATCTCTGTGAGATGAGTTAACATAACACTAAGCAGTTTCTCAGAAAGCTTCTTTCCCGATTTCATCTGAGTAAATTTCCTTTTTCACCATAGCCCTCTATGGGCTTCCAAATATCACTTTTCCAATTCCACAAGAAATGTCCTAGCGAAAGGCTTCTTGAGGGGAAGGCTATAACTCAGTGAGATGATTCCACAGAGCACAAAGAAGTTTCTCAGAAAGCTTCTTTCTCTTTGTTATCGGAGGATATTTCCTTTGGCCCTATATTCTTCAAAGGGATCCGAAATATCTGTTCTCAGATTCCACAGAAATAAGGCTAGCAAAGAGATAAACGAAATACAGATGTAACTCTGTGATTGGAAGTCACACATCACAGAGCAGTTTTTCAGAAAGCTTCTTTCCAGATTTCATCTGAGGATATTTCCTTTTTCACTATAGCCCTCAATGGGCTTCTAATTGTCACTTTGCCAATTCCACAAGAACTGTCTTAGCGAAAGGCTTTTGAGGGGAAAGCTGTAAATTTGTGACATGATTTCACAGAACACAAAGAAGTTTCTCAGAAATCTTCTTTCTCTTTGTTATCGGAGGATATTTCCTTTGCCCCTACAGTCTTCAAAGGGATACAAAATATCTGTTCTCAGATTCCAACGAAATAAGGCTAGCAGAGAGATCCACGAAATACAGATGTAACTCTGGGAGTGGAAGTCACACATCACAGAGCAGTTTCTCAGAAAGCTTCTTTCCAGATTTCATCTGAGGATATTTCCTTTTTCACCGTAGCCCTCTATGCGCTTCCAAATATGACTTTGTCAATTCCACAAGAACTGTCTTAGCGGAAGCCTTCCTGAGGGGAAAGCTGTAACTCTGTGAGATGATTTCACAGAGCACAAAGAAGTTTCTCAGAAAGCTTCTTTCTCTTTGTTATCGGAGGATATTTCCTTTGGCCCTAGAGTCTTCAAAGGGATCCGAAATATCTGTTCTCAGATTCCACAGAAATAAGGCTAGCAAAGAGATCCACGAAATACAGATGTAACTCTGTGAGATGAATTAACAGAACACTCAGCAGTTTCTCAGAAAGCTTCTTTCCAGATTTCTTCTGAGGATATTTCCTTTTTCACCATAGCCTTCAAGGGGCTTCCAAATATCACTTTGCCAATTCCACAAGAACTGTCTTAGCGAAAGGCTTCTTTATGGGAAAGCTGTAGCTCTGTGAGATCATCTCATAGAACACAAAGAAGTTTCTCAGAAAGCTTCTTTCCCTTTGCTATCGGAGGATATTTCCTTTGGCCCTATAGTCGTCAAAGGGATCCGAAATATCTGTTCTCAGATTCCACAGAAATAAGGCTAGCAAAGAGATAAACGAAATACAGATGTAACTCTGTGATTGGAAGTCACACATCACAGAGCAGTTTTTCAGAAAGCTTCTTTCCAGATTTCATCTGAGGATATTTCCTTTTTCACCATAGCCCTCTATGGGCTTCCAAATATCACTTTGCCAATTCCACAAGAACAGTCTTAGCGAAAGCCTTCTTGAGGGGAGAGCTGTAACTCTGTGAGATGATTTCACAGAACACAAAAAGTTTCTCAGAAAGCTTCTTTCTCTTTGTTTTCGGATGATATTTCCTTTGGCCCTGTAGCCTTCAAAGGGATCCGAAATATCTTTTCTCAGATTCCACAGAAATAAGACTAGCAAGGAGATCCACCAAATACAGATGTAACTCTGTGAGTGGAAGTTACACATCACTGAGTAGTTTCTCAGAAAGCTTCTTTCCAAATTTTATCTGGGGATATTTCCTTTTTCACCATAGCCCTCTATGGGCTTCCAAATATCACTTTGTCAATTCCACAAAAACTGTCTTAGCCGAAGGCTTCTTGAGGGGAAAGCTGTAACTTTGTGAGATGATTTCACAGAGCACAAAGAAGTTTCTCAGAAAGCTTCTTTCTATTTGTTATCGGAGGATATTTCCTATGGCCCTATAGTCTTCAAAGGGATCCGAAATATCTGTCCTCAGATTATACAGAAATAAGGCTAGCAAAGAGATTCACGAAATACAGATGTAACTCTGTGAGATGAATTAACAGAACACTCAGCAGTTTCTCAGAAAGCATCTTTCCAGATTTCATCTGAGGATACTTCCTTTTTCACCATAGCCCTCTATGGCCTTCCAAATATCACTTTGCCAATTCCACAAGAACTGTCTTAGCGAAAGGCTTCTTGAGGGGAAAGCTGTAACTCTGTGAGATGATTTCACAGAACACAAGGAAGTTTATCAGAAAGCTTCTTTCTCTTTGTTATCAGAGGATATTTCCTTTGGACCTAGAGTCTTCAAAGGGATCCTAAATATCTGTTCTCAGATTCCACAGAAATAAGGCTAGCAAAGAGATCCACGAACTACAGATGTAACTCTGTGAGATGAATCAACAGAACACTCCTCAGTTTCTCAGAAAGCTTCTTTCCAGATTTCATCTGAGGATACTTCCTATTTCACCATAGCCCTCCATGGGCTTCAAAATCTCACTTTGCCAATTCCACAAGAACTGTCTTAGGGAAAGGCTTCTTGAGGGGAAAGCTTTAACTCTGTGAGATGATTTCACAGAACACAAACAAGTTTCTCAGAAAGCTTCCTTCTCTTTGTTATCGGAGGATATTTCCTTTGGCCCTATAGTCTTCAAAGGGATCCGAAATATCTGTTCTCAGGTTCCACAAAAATAAGGCTAGCAAGGAGATCCACGACATACAGATGTATCTCTGTGAGATGAATTAACAGAACACTAAGCAGTTTCTCAGAAAGCTTCTTTCCAATTTTCATCTGAGGATATTTCCTTTTTCAAAATAGCCCTCTAGGGGCTTCCAAATATCACTTTGCGAGTTCCACAAGAACTGTCTTAGCGAAAGGCTTCTTGAGGGGAAGGCTGTAACTCTCTGAGATGATTTCACAGAGCACAAAGAAGTTTCTCAGAAAGCTTCTTTCTCTTTGTTATCGGAGGATATTTCCTTTGGCCCTATATTCTTCAAAGGGATCCGAAATATCTGTTCTCAGATTCCACAGAATTAAGGCTAGCAAAGAGATCCACGAAATACAGATGTAACTCTCTGAGATGAATCAACAGTACACTCCTCAGTTTCTCAGAAAGCTTCTTTCCAGATTTCATCTGAGGATATTTCCTTTTTCACCATAGCCCTCTATGGGCTTCCAAATATCACTTTGCCAATTCCACAAGAACTGTCTTAGCGAAAGGTTTCTTGATTTGGAAGCTGTAACTCTGTGAGATGATTTCACAGAATACAAAGAAGTTTCTCAGAAAGCTTCTTTCTCTTTGTTATCGGAGAATATTTCCTTTGGCCCTAGAATCTTCAAAGGGATCCGAAATATCTGTTCTCAGATTCCACAGAAATAAGGCTAGCAAAGAGATCAAGGAAATACAGATGTAAATCTGTGAGATGAATTAACAGAACACTCAGCAGTTTCTCAGAAAGCTTCTTTCCAGATTTCATCTGAGGATATTTCCTTTTTCACCATAGCCCTCTATGGGCTTCCAAATATCCCTTTGCCAATTCCACAAGAACTGTCTTAGCGGAAGGTTTCTTGAGGGGAAAGCTGTAACTCTGTGAGATGATTTCACAGAACACAAAGTAGTTTCTCAGAAAGCTTCTTTCTCTTTGTTATCGGAGGATATTTCCTTTGGCCCTAGAGTCTTAAAAGGGATCCGAAATATCTGTTCTGAGATACCACAGAAATAAGGCTTGCAAAGAGATCCACGAAATACAGATGTAACTCTGTGAGTGGAAGTCACACAACACGCAGCAGTTTCTCAGAAAGCTTCTTTCTAGATTTCATCTGAGGATATTTCCTTTTTCACCATAGCCCTCTATGGGCTTCCAAATATCACTTTGCCAATTCCACAAGATCTGTCTTAGCGAAAGGCTTCTTGAGGGGAAAGCTGTAACTCTGTGAGATGATGTCACAGAATACAAAGAAGTATCTCAGAAATTTTCTTTCTATTTGTTATCGGAGGATATTTCCTTTGGCGCTATAGTCTTAAAAGGGATCCGAAATATCTGTTCTCAGATTCCACAGAAATAAGGCTAGCAAAGATATCCACGAAATACAGATGTAACTCTGTGAGATGAATTAACAGAACACTCAGCAGTTTCTCAGAAAGCTTCTTTCCAGATTTCAAATGAGGATATTTCCTTTTTCACCTTAGCCCTCTATGGGCTTCCAAATATCACTTTGCCAATTCCACAAGAACTGTCTTAGCGAAAGGCTTCTTGAGGTGAAAGCTGTAACTCTGTGAGATGATTTCACAGAACACAAAGAAGTTTCTCAGAAAGTTTCTTTCTCTTTGTTATCGGAGGATATTTCCTTTGGCCCTATAGTCGTCAAAGGGATCTGAAATATCTGTTCTCAGATTCCACAGAAATAAGGCTAGCAAAGAGATCCATGAACTACAGATGTAACTCTGTGAGACGAATCAAGAGAACACTCCTCAGCTTCTCCGAAAGCTTCTTTCCAGATTTCATCTGAGGATACTTCCTTTTTCACCATAGCCCTCCATGGGCTTCCAAATATCACTTTGCCAATTCCACAAGAACTGTCTTAGGGAAAGGCTTCTTGAGGGGAAAGCTTTAACTCTTTGAGATGATTTCACAGAACACAAACAAGTTTCTCAGAAAGCTTCTTTCTCTTTGTTATCGGAGGATATTCCCTTTGGCCCTACAGTCTTCAAAGGGATACAAATTATCTGTTCTCCGATTCCAACGAAATAAGGCTAGCAGAGAGATCCACGAAATACAGATGTATCTCTGGGAATGGAAGTCACACATCACAGAGCAGTTTCTCAGAAAGCTTCTTTCCAGATTTCATCTGAGGATATTTCCTTTTTCACCATAGGCCTCTATGGGCTTCCAAATATCACTTTGCCAATTCCACAAGAACTGTCTTAGCGAAAGGCTTCTTGAGGGGAAAGCTGTAACTCTGTGAGATGATTTCACAGAATACAAAGAAGTTTCTCAGAATGCTTCTTTCTCTTTGTTATCGGAGGATATTTTCTTTGGCCGTAGAGTCTTCAAAGGGATCCGAAATATCTGTTCTCAGATTCCACAGAAATAAGGCTAGCAAAGCGATCCACGAAATACAGATGTAACTCTGTGAGATGAATTAACAGAACACTCAGCAGTTTCTCAGAAAGTTTCTTTCCAGATTTCATCTGAGGATATTTCCTTTATCACCATAGCCCTCTATGGGCTTCCAAATATCCCTTTGCCTATTCCACAATAACTGTCTTAGCGAAAGGTTTCTTGAGGGGAAATCTGTAACTCTGTGAGATGATTTCACAGAACACAAAGAAGTTTCCCAGAAAGCTTCTTTCTCTTTGTTATCGGAGGATATTTCCTTTGTCCCTAGAGTCTTCAAAGGGATCCGAAATATCTGTTCTCAGATTCCACAGAAATAAGGCTTGCAAAGAGATCCACGAAATACAGATGTAACTCTGTGAGTGGAAGTCACACAACACGCAGCAGTTTCTCAGAAAGCTTCTTTCTAGATGTCATCTGAGGATATTTCTTTTTCACCATAGCCCTCTATGGGCTTCCAAATATCACTTTGCCAATTCCACAAGATCTGTCATAGCGAAAGGCCTCTTGAGGGGAAAGCTGTAACTCTGTGAGATGATGTCACAGAATACAAAGAAGTTTCTCAAAAATCTTCTTTCTCTTTGTTATCGGTGGATATTTCCTTTGGCTCTATAGTCTTAAAAGTGATCCGAAATATCTGTTCTCAGATTCCACCGAAATAAGGCTAGCAAAGAGATCCACGAAATACAGATGTAACTCTGTGAGATGAATTAACAGAACACTCAGCAGTTTCTCAGAAAGCTTCTTTCCAGATTTCATCTGAGGATATTTCCTTTTTCACCGTAGCCCTCTATAGACTTACAAATATCACTTTGCCAATTCTTCAAGAACTGTATTAGCGAAAGGCTTCTTGAGGGGAATCCTGTAACTCTGTGAGATGATTTCACAGAACACAAAGAAGTTTCTGAGAAAGCTTCTTTCTCTTTGTTATCGGAGGATATTTCCTTTGGCCCTATAGTCGTCAAAGGGATCCGAAATATCTGTTCTCAGATTCCACAGAAATGAGGCTAGCAAAGAGATCCACGAAATACAGATGTAACTCTGTGAGTGGAAGTCACACATCACAGAGCAGTTTCTAAGAAAGCTTCTTTCCAGATTTCATCTGAGGATATTTCCTTTTTCACCATAGCCCTCTATGGGCTTCCAAATATCACTTTGCCAATTCCACAAGAACTGTCTTAAGGAAAGGCTTCTTGAGGGGAAAGCTGTAACTCTGTGAGATGATTTCACAGAACACAAGGAAGTTTCTCAGAAAGCTTCTTTCTCTTTGTTATCGGAGGATATTTCCTTTGGCCCTATAGTCTTCAAAGGGATCCGAAATATCTGTTCTCAGATTCCACAGGAATAAGGCTAGCAAAGAGATCCACGAAATACAGATGTAACTCTGTGAGATGAATTAAGAGAACACTAAGCAGTTTCTCAGAAATCTTCTTTCCAGATTTCATCTGAGGATATTTCCTTTTTCACCATAGACCTCTATGGTCTTCCAAATATCACTTTGCCAATTCCACAAGAACTGTCTTAGCGAAAGGTTTCTTGAGGGCAAAGCTGTAACTCTGTGAGATGATTTCACAGAACACAAAGAAGTTTCTGAGAAAGCTTCTTTCTCTTTGTTATCGGAGGATATTTCCTTTGGCCCTAGAGTCTTCAAAGGGATCCGAAATATCTGTTCTCAGATTCCAAAGAAATAAGGCTAGCAAAGAGATCCACGAAATACAGATGTAACTCTGTGAGATGAATTAAGAGAACACTCTGAAGTTTCTCAGAAAGCTTCTTTTCAGATTTCATCTGAGGATAATTCCTTTTTCACCATAGCCCTCTATGGGCTTCCAAATATCACTTTGCCAATTCCAAAAGAACTGTCTTAGCGAAAGGCTACTTGAGGGGAAAGCTGTAACTCTGGGAGATGATTTCACAGAATACAAAGAAGTTTATCAGAAAGCTTCTTTCTCTTTGTTATCGGAGGATATTGCCTTTGGCCCTACAGTCTTCAAAGGGATCCGAAATATCTGTTCTCAGATTCCACAGAAATAAGGCTAGCAAAGAGATCCACGAAATACAGATGTAACTCTGTGAGATGAATTAACAGAACACTCAGCAGTTTCTCAGAAAGCTTCTTTCCAGATTTCATCTGAGGATATTTCCTTTTTCACCGTAGCCCTCTATGGACTTTGAAATATCACTTTGCCAATTCCACAAGAACTGTCTTAACGAAAGGCTTCTTGAGGGGAAAGCTGTAACTCTGTGAGATGATTTCACAGAACACAAAGAAGTTTCTGAGAAAGCTTCTTTCTCTTTGTTATCGCAGGATATTTCTTTGGCCCTATAGTCTTCAAAGGGATCCGACATATCTGTTCTCAGACTCCACAGAAATAAGGCTAGCAAAGAGATCCACGAAATACAGTTGTAGCTCTGTGAGTGGAAGTCACAAATCACAGAGAAGTTTCTACGAAAGCTTCTTTCCAGATTTCATCTGAGGATATTTCCTTTTTCACCATAGCCCTCTATGGGATTCCAAATATCACTTTGCCAATTCCACAAGAACTGTCTTAGGGAAAGGCTTCATGAGGGGAAATGTGTAACTCTTTTAGAAGATATCACAGAACACAAAGAACTTTCTCAGAAAGCTTCTTTCTCTTTGTTATTGGAAGATATTTCCTTTGGCCCTAAAGTCTTCAAAGGGATCCGAAATATCTGTTCTCAGATTCCACAGAAATAAGGCTAGCAAAGAGATTCACGAAATACAGATGTAACTCTGAGAGTGGAAGTCACACTTCACAGAGCAGTTTCTCAGAAAGCTTCTTTCCAGATTTCATCTGAGGATATTTCCTTTTTCAACATAGCCCTCTATGGGCTTCCAAATATTACTTTGCCAATTCCACAAGAACAGTCTTAGCAAAAGGCTTCCTGAGGGGTAAGCTGTAACTCTGTGAGATGATTTCACAGAACTCAAAGAAGTTTCTCAGAAAGCTTCTTTCTCTTTGTTATGGGAGGATATTTCCTTTGGCCCTATAGTCTTCATAGGGTACCGAAATATCTGTTCTAAGATTCCACAGAAATAAGGCGGGCAAATAGATCCACGAAATACAGATGTAACTCTGTGAGTGGAAGTCACACATCACACAGCAGTTTGTCAGAAATCTTCTTTGCTGATTTCATCTGAGGATATTTCCTTTTTCACCGTAGCCCTCAATGGGCTTCAAATATCACTTGGCCAATTCCTCAAGAACTGTCTTAGCGAAAGGCTTCTTGAGGGGAAAGCTGTAACTCTGTGAGATGATTTCAGAGAACACAAAGAAGTTTCTCAGAAAGCTTCTTTCTCTTTGTTATGGGAGGATATTTCCTTTGGCCCTATAGTCTTCAAAGGGATCCGAAATATCTGTTCTCAGATTCCACAGAAATAAGGCTAGCAAAGAGATCCACGAAATACAGATGTAACTCTGTGAGATGTATTAACAGAACACTAAGGAGTTTCTCAGAAAACTTCTTTCCAGATTTCATCTGGGGATATTTCCTTTTTCACCATAGCCCTCTAAGGGCTTCCAAATATCACTTTGCCAATTCCACAAGAACTGTCTTAGCGAAAGGCTTCTTGAGGGGAATGCTGTAACTCTGTGACATGATTTCAGAGAACACAAAGAAGTTTCTCAGAAAGCTTCTTTCTCTTTGTTATCGGAGGATATTTCCTTTGGCCCTATAGTGTTCAAAGGGATCCGAAATATCTGTTCTCAGATTCCACAGAAATAATGCTAGCAAAGAGATCCACGAAATACAGATATAACTCTGTGAGTGGAAGTCACACAACACCGAGCATTTTCTCAGAAAGCTTCTTTCCAGATTTCATCTGAGGATATTTCCTTTTTCACCCTAGCCCTCTATGGGCTTCCAAATATCACTTTGCCAATTGCACAAGAACAGTATTAGTGAAAGGCTTCTTGAGGGGAAAGCTGTAACCCTGTGAGATGATTTCACAGAACACAAAGAAGTTTCTCAGAAAGCTTCTTTCTCTTTGTTATCGAAGGATATTTCCTTGGGCCCTATTGTCTTCAAAGGGATCCGAAATATCTGTTCTCAGATTCCACAGAAATAAGGCTAGCAAAGAGATCCACGAAATACAGATGTAACTCTGTGAGATGAATTAACAGAACACTAAGGAGTTTCTCAGAAAGCTTCTTTCCAGATTTCATCTGGGGATATTTCCTTTTTCACCATAGTCCTCAATGGGCTTCCAAATATCACTTTGCCAATTCCACAAGAACCTCCTTAGCGAAAGGCTTCTTGAGGGGAATGCTGTAACTCTGTGAGATGATTTCAGAGAACACAAAGAAGTTTCTCAGAAAGCTTCTTTCTCTTTGTTATCGGAGGATATTTCCTTTGGCCCTATAGTCTTCAAAGGGATCCGAAATATCTGTTCTCCGATTCCACAGAAATAAAGCTAGCAAAGAGATCCACGAAATACAGATGTAACTCTGTGAGTGGAAGTCACACAACACCGAGCATTTTCTCAGAAAGCTTCTTTCCAGATTTCATCTGAGGATATTTCCTTTTTCACCCTAGCCCCCTATGGGCTTCCAAATATCACTTTGCCAATTGCACAAGAACAGTATTAGTGAAAGGCTTCTTGAGGGGAAAGCTGTAACTCTGTGAGATGATTTCACAGAACACAAAGAAGTTTCTCAGAAAGCTTCTTTCTCTTTGTTATCGAAGGATATTTCCTTTGGCCCTATAGTCTTCAAAGGGATCCGAAATATCTGTTCTCAGATTCCACAGAAATAAGGCTAGCAAAGAGATTCACGAAATACAGATGTAACTCTGTGAGTTCAAGTCACACATCACAGAGCAGTTTCTCAGAAAGCTTCTTTGCAGATTTCATCTGAGGATATCTCCTTTTTCACCATAGCCCTCAATGGGCTTTCAAATATCACTTTGCCAATCCCACAAGTACTGTCTTAGCGAAAGGCTTCTTGAGGGGAAAGCTGTAACTCTGTGAGATGATTTCACAGAACACAAAGAAGTTTCTCAGAAAGCTTCTTTCTTCTTTGTTATCGGAGGATATTTCCTTGGGCCCTATAGTCTTCAAAGGGATCCGAAATATCTGTTCTCAGATTCCACAGAAATAAGGCTAGCAAAGAGATCCACGAAATAAAGATGTAACTCTGTGAGTGGAAGTCACACATCACAGAGCAGTTTCTCAGAAAGCTTCTTTCCAGATTTCATCTGAGGATATTTCCTTTTTCACCATAGCCCTCTATGGGCTTCAAAATATCACGTTGCCAATTCCACAAGAACTGTATTAGCGTAAGGCTTCTTGACGGGAAAGCTGTAAATCTGTGAGATGATTTCTCAGAACACAAATAAGTTTCTCAGAAAGCTTCTTTCTCTTTGTTATCGGAAGATCTTTCCTTTGGCCCTATAGTCTTCAAAGGGATCCGAAATATCTGTTCTCAGATTGCACAGAAATAAGGCTAGCGAAGAGATTCACGAAATACAGATGTAACTCTGTGAGTGGAAGTCACACATCACAGAGCAGTTTCTTAGAATGCTTCTTTCCAGATTTCATCTGAGGATATTTCCTTTTTCACCATAGCCCTCTACGGGCTTCCAAATTTCACTTTGCCAATTCCACAAGAACTGTCTTAGGGAATGGCTTCTTGAGGGGAAAGGTGTAACTCTGTTTGATGATTTCACAGAACACAAAGAAGTTTCTCAGAAAGCTTCTTTCTCTTTGTTATCGAAGGATATTTCCTTTGGCCCTATAGTATTCAAAGGGATCCGAAATATCTGTACTCAGATTCCACAGAAACAAAGCTAGCAAAGAGATCCAGGAAATACAGATGGAACTCTGTGAGATGAATTAACAGAACACTAAGCAGTTTCTCAGAAAGCTTCTTTCCAGATTTCATCTGAGGATATTTCCTTTTTCACCAAAGCCCTCTATGGGCTTCCAAATATCAATTTGCCAATTCCACAAGAACTGTGTTAGCGAAAGGCTTCTTGAGGGGAAAGCTGTAACTCTGTGAGATGATTTCACAGAACACAAAGAAGTTTCTCAGAAAGGTTCTTTCTCTTTGTTATCGGAGGATATTTCCTTTGGCCCTGTAGTCTTCAAAGGGATCCGAAATATCTGTTCTCAATTTCCACAGAAATAAGGCTAGCAAAGAGATCCACGAAACACAGATGTAACTCTGTGAGTGGAAGTCACACATAACAGAGCAGTTTCTCAGAAAGCCTCTTTCCAGATTTCATCTGAGGATATTTCCTTTTTCACCATATCGCTCCATGGGCTTCCAAATGTCACTTGGCCAATTCCACAAGAACTGTCTTAGCGAAAGTCTTCTTGAGGGGAAAGCTGTAACTCTGTGAGATGATTTCACAAAACACAAAGAAGTTTCTCAGAAAGCTTCTTTCTCTTTGTTATCGGAGGATATTTTCTTTGGCCCCTAAAGTCCTCAAAGGGATCCGAAATATGTGTTCTAGGTTCCACAGAAAGAAGGCTAGCAAAGAGATCCATGAAATACAGACGTAACTCTGTGAGATGAATTCACAGGACACTAAGCAGTTTCTCAGAAAGCTTCTTTCCAGATTTCATCTGAGGATATTTCCTTTTTCACCATAGCCCTCTATGGGGTTCCAAATATCACTTTGCCAATTCCACTATAACTGTCTTAGCGAAAGGCTTCTTGAGGGGAAAGCTGTAACTTTGGGATATGATTTCACAGAACACAAAGAAGTTTCTCAGAAAGCTTCTTTCTCTTTGTTATCGGTGGATATTTCCTTTGGCCCTATACTCTGCAAAGGTATCCGAAATATCTGTTCTCAGATTCCACAGAAAAAAGGCTAGCAAAGAGATCCACGAAACACAGATGTAAATCTGTGAGTGGATGTCACACATCAAAAAGCAGTTTCTCAGAAAGCTTCTTTCCAGTTTTTCTCTGATTATATTTTCTTTTTCACCATTGCCCTCTATGGGCTTCCAAATATCTCTTTGACAATTCCACAAAAAGTGTCTAAGCGAAAGGCTTCTTGAGGGGAAAGCTGTAACTCTGTGAGGTAATTTCACAGAACACAAAGAAGTTTCTCAGAAAGCTTCTTTCTCTTTGTTATCGGAGGATATTTCCTTTGGCCCTATAGTCTTCATAGGGATCAGAAATATCTGTTCTCAGAGTCCACAGAAATAAGGCTAGCCAAGAGATCCACGAAATACAGATGTAATTCTGGGAGTGGACGTCACACATCACAAAGTAGTTTCTCAGAAAACTTCTTTACAGTTTTTCTCTGAGGATATTTTCTTTTTACCGTAGCCCTCTATGGGATTCCACATATCTCTTTGCGAATTCTACAAGAACAGGCTTAGCGAGCGGCCTCTTGAGGGCAAAGCTGTATCTCTGTGAGATGAATTAACAGAACACTAAGCAGTTTCTCAAAAGCTTCTTTCCAGATTTCATCTGAGGATATTTCCCTTTTCACCAGAGCCCTCTATGGACTTGCAAATATCACTTTGCAAATTCCACAAGAATTGTCTTAGTGAAAGGCTTCTTGAGGGGAAAGCTGTAACTCTGTGAGACGATTTCACAGAACACAAAGAAGTTTCTCAGAAAGCTTCTTTCTCTTTGTTATCAGAGGATATTTCCTTTGGCCCTACAGTCTTCAAAGGGATCCGAAATACCTGTTCTCAGATTCCACAGGAATAAGGCTAGCAAAGATATCCACGAAATACAGAAGTAACTCTGTGAGTGGAAGTCAAACATCACAAAGCAGTTTCTCAGAAAGCTTCTTTCCAATTTTTCTCTGATTATAATTTCCTTCTCACCATAGCCCTCTATGGGCTGCCAAACATCACTTTGCGAATTCCACAAGAACAGGCGTAGCGAGCCGCTTCTTGATGGCAAAGCTGTAACTCTGTGAGATGAATTAACAAAACACTAAGCAGTTTTTCAGAAAGCTTCTTTCCAGATTTCATCTGAGGATATCTCCTTTTTCACCATAGCCCTCTAGGTGCTTCCAAATATCAGTTTGCATATTCCACAAGAACTGTCTTAGGGAAAGGCTTCGTGAGGGGAGAGCTGTAACTCAGTGAGGTGATTTCACAGAACACAAAGAAGTTTCTCAGAAACCTTCTTTCTCTTTGTTATGGGAGGATATTTCCTTTGGCCCTATAGTCTTCAAAGGGATCCCAAATATCTGTACTCAGATTCCACAGAAATAAGGCTAGCAAAGAGATCCACGAAATACAGATGTAACTCTGTGTGTGGAAGTCACACATCACAAAGTAGTTTCTCAGAAAGCTTCTTTCCCTTTTTTTCTCTGAGGATATTTTCTTTTTCACCATAGCCATCTATGGGCTTCCAAATATCACTTTTGCGAATTCCACAAGAACAGGCTTAGCGAGCGGCTTCTTGAGGGAAAAGCTGAAACTCTGTGACATGAATTAACAGAACACTAAGCAGTTTCTCAGAAAGCATCTTTCCAGATGTCATCTGAGGATATGTCTTTTTCACCATACCCCTCTATGGGCTTAAAAATATCACTTTGCAAATTCCACGAGAACTGTCTTAGCGATAGGCTTCATCAGGGGAAAGCTGTAACTCCGTGAGATGATTTCACAGAACACAAAGAAGTTTCTCAAAAAGCTTCTTTCTCTTTGTTGTCGGAGGATATTTCCTTTGGCCCTATAGTCTTCAAAGGGATCAGAAATATCTGTTCTAAGATTCCAGAGAAATAAAGCTAGCGAGGAGATCCACGAAATACAGATGTAACTCTGTGAGTGGCAGTCACGCATCCAAAGGAGTTTCTCAGAAAGCTTCTTTCCAGTTTTTCTCAGAGTATATTTCCTTTTTCACCATAGCCCTCTATGGGCTTCCAAACATCACTTTGCGTCTTCCACAAGAACAGGCTTAGCGAGCGGACTCTTGAGGGGAAAGCTGTAACTCTGTGAGATGAATTAACAGAACACTAAGCAGTTTCTCAGAAAACTTCATTCCAGATTTCATCTGAGGATACTTCCTTTTTCACCATAGCCCTCTATGGGTTTCCAAATATCACTTTGCAAATTCCACAAGAACTGTCTTAGAGAAAGGCTTCTTTAGGTGAAAGCTGTAACTCTGTGAGATGATTTCACAGAACACAAAGAAGTTTCTCAGAAAACTTCTTTCTCTTTGTTTTTGGAGGATATTTCCTTTGGCCCTATAGTCTTCAAAGGGATCCGAAATATCTGTTCTCAGATTCCACAGAAATAAGGACAGCAAATAGATCCACGAAATACAGATGTAACTCTGTGAGTGGAAGTCACACATGACAAAGCAGTTTCTCAGAAAGCTTCTTTCCAGTTTCTCTTTTAGGATATTTTCTTTTTCACCGTGGCCCTCTATAGGCTTCCAAATATCACTTTGCGACGTCCACAAGAACAGGCTTAGCGAGCGGCCTCTTGAGGGGAAAGGTGTAAGTCTGTGAGATGAGTTAACAGAACACTAAGCAGTTTCTCAGAAAGCTTCCTTCCAGATTTCATCAGACGATATTTCCTTTTTCACCATAGCCCTCTATAGACATGCAAATATCACTTTGCAAATTCCACAAGAACTGTCTTAGCGAAAGGATTCTTGAGGGGAAAGCTGTATCTCTGTGAGATGATTTCACAGATGACAAAAAAGTTTCTCAGAAAGCTTCTTTCTCTTTGTTATCGGAGGATATTTCCTTTGGCCCTATTGTCTTCAAAGGGATCCGAAATATCTGTTTTCAGATTCCACAGGAAAAAGGCTAGCAAAGATATCCACGAAATACAGATGTAACTCTCTGAGTGGAATTCACACATCACAAAGTAGTTTCTCAGAAAGCTTCTTTCCCTTTTTTCTCTGAGGATATTTTCTTTTTCATCATAGCCCTCTATGGGCTTCCAAATATCACTTTGCGAATTCCACAAGAACAGGCTTAGCGAGCGGCCTCTTGAGTGGATAGCCGTAACTCTGTTAGATGAATTAACAGACCACTAAGCAGTTTCTCAGAAAGCTTCTTTCCAGATTTCATCTGGGGATATTTCCAATTTCAGCATAGCCCGTTATGGGCTTCCATATATCACTTTGCCAATTCCACAAGAACTGTCTTAGCGAAAGGCTTCTTGAGGGGAAAGCTGTAACTCTGTGAGATGATTTCACAGAACATAAAGAAGTTTCTCAAAAAGCTTCTTTCTCTTTGTTATCGGGGGATATTTCCTTTGGCCTTATAGTCTTCAAAGGGATCCGAAATATCTGTTCTCAGGTTCCACAGTTATAAGGCTAGCAAAGAGATCCACGAAACACAGATGTAATTCTGTGAGTGTAAGTCACACATCACAGAGCAGTTTCTCAGAAAGCTTCTTTCCAGATTTCATCTGAGGACATTTTCTTTTTCCTCATATCCCTCTATGGGCTTCCAAATATCACTTTGCCAATTCCACAAGAACTGTCTTAGCGAAAGGCTTCTTCAGGGGTAAGCTGTAACTCTGTGAGATGATTTCACAGAACACAAAGAAGTTTCTCAGAAAGCTTCTTTCTCTTTGTTATCGGAGGATATTACCTTTGGCCCTAAGTCTTCAAAGGGATCTGAAATATCTGTTCTCACATTCCACAGAAATAAGGCTAGCAATGAGATCCACGAAATACAGATGTAACTCTGTGAGAGTTATAGTGTTCTATTAATTCATCTCACAGTGTTACATCTGTATTTCGTGGATCTCTTTTCTAGCCTTATTTCTGTGCAATCTGAGAAGAGCTATTTCGGATCCCTTTGAAGATTATAGGGCCAAAGGAAATATCCTCCGATAACAAAGAGAAAGAAGCTTTCTGAGAAACTTCTTTGTGTTCTGTGAAATCATCTCACAGAGTTACAGCTTTCCCCTCAAGAAGCCTTTCGCTAAGACAGTTCTTGTGGAATTGGCAAAGTGATATTTGGAAGCCCATAGAGGTCTAAAGTGAAAAAGGAAATATCCTCAGATGAAATCAGGAAAGAAGCTTTCTGAGAAACTGCTTAGTGTTCTGTTAATTCATCTCACAGAGTTACATCTGTATTTCGTGGATCTCTTTGCTAGCCTTATTTCTGTGGAACCTGAGAACAGATATTTTGGATCCCTTTGAAGGATATAGGGCCTAAGGAAATATCCGCAGATAACAAAGAGAAAGAAGCTCTCTGAGAAACTTCTTTGTGTTCTGTGAAATCATCTCACAGAGTTACAGCTTTCCCGTTAAGAAGGCGCTCGCTAAGCCAGTTCTTGTGGAATTTGCAAAGTGATATTTGGAAGCCCATAGAGGGCTATGGTGAAAAAGGAAATATCCTCAGATGAAATCTGGAAAGAAGCTTTCTGAGAAACTGCTTAGTGTTCTGTTAATTCATCTCACAGAGTTACAGCTTTACCCTCAAGAGGCCGCTCGCTAAGCCTGTTCTTGTGTGATTCGCAAAGTGATATTTGTAAGCCCATAGAGGGCTATGGTGAAAAAGAAAATATTCCCAGGGAAAAACTGGAAAGAAGCTTTCTTAGAAACTGCTTTTTCCTGTGTGACTTCTACTCACAGAGTTACATCTGTATTTAGTGGATCGCTTTGCTAGCCTTATTTCTGTGGAATCGGAGAACAGATATTTCGTATCTCTTTGCAGACTATAGGGCCAAAGGAAATATCATCTGATAACAAAAGAAAGAAGCTCTCTGAGAAACTTCTTTGTGTCTGTGAAATCATCTCACAGAGTTACAGCTTTCCCCTCAAGAAGCCTTTCCCTAGGACAGTTCTTGTGGAATTGGCAAAGTTATATTTGGAAGCCCATAGAGGGCTATGGTAAAAAAGGAAATATCCTCAGATGAAATCTGGAAAGAAGCTTTCTGAGAAACTGCTTAGTGTTCTGTTAATTCATCTCACTGAATTACATCTGTATTTCGTGGATCTCTTTGCTAGCCTTATTTATGTGGAATCTGAGAACAGATATTTCGGATCCCATTGAAGACCATAGGGCCAAAGGAAATATCCTCCGATAACAAAGAGAAAGAAGCTTTCTGAGAAACTTCTTTGTGTTCTGTGAAATCATCTCACAGAGTTACAGCTTTCCCCTCAAGAAGCCTTTCGCTAAGCCAGTTCTTGTGGAATTTGCAAAGTGATATTTGGAAGCCCATAGAGGGCTATGGTGAAAAAGGAAATATCCTCAGATGAAATCTGGAAAGAAGCTTTCTGAGAAACTGCTTAGTGTTCTGTTAATTCATCTCACAGAGTTACAGCTTTACCCTCAAGAGGCCGCTCGCTAAGCCTGTTCTTGTGTGATTCGCAAAGTGATATTTGTAAGCCCATAGAGGGCTATGGTGAAAAAGAAAATATTCCCAGGGAAAAACTGGAAAGAAGCTTTCTTAGAAACTGCTTTTTCCTGTGTGACTTCTACTCACAGAGTTACATCTGTATTTAGTGGATCGCTTTGCTAGCCTTATTTCTGTGGAATCGGAGAACAGATATTTCGTATCTCTTTGCAGACTATAGGGCCAAAGGAAATATCATCTGATAACAAAAGAAAGAAGCTCTCTGAGAAACTTCTTTGTGTCTGTGAAATCATCTCACAGAGTTACAGCTTTCCCCTCAAGAAGCCTTTCCCTAGGACAGTTCTTGTGGAATTGGCAAAGTTATATTTGGAAGCCCATAGAGGGCTATGGTAAAAAAGGAAATATCCTCAGATGAAATCTGGAAAGAAGCTTTCTGAGAAACTGCTTAGTGTTCTGTTAATTCATCTCACTGAATTACATCTGTATTTCGTGGATCGCTTTGCTAGTCTTATTTATGTGGAATCTGAGAACAGATATTTCGGATCCCATTGAAGACCATAGGGCCAAAGGAAATATCCTCCGATAACAAAGAGAAAGAAGCTTTCTGAGAAACTTCTTTGTGTTCTGTGAAATCATCTCACAGAGTTACAGCTTTCCCCTCAAGAAGCCTTTCGCTAAGACAGTTCTTGTGGAATTTGCAAAGTGATATATGGAAGCCCATAGAGGGCTATGATGAAAAAGGAAATATCCTCAGATGAAACCTGGAAAGAAGCCTTCTGAGAAACTGCTTAGTGTTCTGTTAACTCATCTCACAGGGTTACAGCTTTCCCTTCAAGAGGCCGCTCGCTAAGCCTGTTCTTTTGGAAGCCGCAAAGTGATATTTGGAAGCCCATAGAGGGCTGTGGTGAAAATGAAAATATCCCCAGAGAAAAACTGGAAAGTAGCTTTCTGAGAAACTGCTTTGTGATGTGTGACTTCCACTCACAGTGTTACATCTGTATTTCTTGGATCTCTTTGCTAGCCTTATTTCTGTGGAATCTGAGAACCGATATTTCCGATCCCTTTGCAGACTTCAGCGAAAAAGGAAATATCATCCGATAACGAAGAGAAAGAAGCTTTCTGAGAAACTTCTTTCTGTTCTGTGAAATCATCTCAAAGAGTTACAGCGTTCCCCTCAAGAAGCCATTCGATAAGACAGTTCTTGTGGAATTGGCAAAGTGATATAGGTAAGCCCATAGAGGGCTATGGTGAAAAAGGAAATATCCTCAGATGAATTGTGGAAAGAAACTTTCTGAGAAACTGCTTAGTGTTCTGTTAATTCATCTCACAGAGTTACAACTTTCCCGTCAAGAGGCCACTCGCTAAGCCTGTTCTTGTGGAAGCCACAAAGTGATATTTGGAAGCCCATAGAGGGCTACGGTGAAAAAGTATCCTCAAAGAAAAACTGAAAGAAGCTTTATGGGAAATTGCTTTGTGATGTTGGACTTCCACTCACAGAGTTACATCTGTATTTCGTGGATCTCTTTGCTAGCCTTATTTCTGTGGAATCTAAGAAGAGATATTTCGGATCCCTTTGCAGACTATAGGGAAAAAGGAAATATCCTCCGATAACAAAGAGAAAGAATCTTTCTGAGAAAATTCTTTGTGCTCTGTGAAATCATCTGACGGAGTTACCGCTTTGCCTTCAAGAAGTCTGTCGCTTAGACAGTTCTTTTGGAATTTGCTAAGTGATATAGGGAAGCCCATAGAGGGCTATTTGAAAAAGGAAATATCCTCAGATGAAATCTGGAAAGAAGATTTCTGAAGAACTGCTTAGTGTTCTGTTAATTCATCTCACGGAGTTACATCTGTATTTCCTGGATCTCTTTGCTACCTTATTTCTGAGGAATCTGAGAACAGATATTTCAGATCCCTTTGAAGATTATAGGGCAAAAGAAATATACTCCGATAACAAAGAGAAAGAAGCTTTCTGAGAAACTTCTTTGTGTTCTGAGAAATCATCTCACAGAGTTACAGCTTTTCCATCAAGAAGCCCTTCGCTAAGTCAGTTCTTGTGGAAATGGAAAAGGGATATTTGGAAACCCATAGAGGGCTATGGTGAAAAAGGAAATATCCTCAGGTGAAATCTGGAAAGAAGCTTTCTGAGATACTGCTCTGTGATGTGTGACTTCCACTCACAGAGTTACATCTGTATTTCGTGGATCTCTTTGCTAGCCTTATTTCTGTGGAATCAGAGAACAGATATTTCGGATCCCTTTGAAGACTCTAGGGCCATGGAAATATCCTCCGATAAAAAAGAGAAAGAAGCTTTCTGAGAAACTTCTTTGTGTTCTGTGAAATCATCTCACAGAGTTACAGCTTTCCCCTCAGGAAGCCTTTCGCTAAGACAGTTCTTGTGGAATTGGCAAAGTGATATTTGGAAGCCCATAGAGGGCTATGGTGATAAAGGAAATATCCTCAGATGAAATCTGGAAAGAAGCTTTCTGAGAAAATGCTTAGTGTTCTGTTAATTCATCTCACAGAGTTACATCTGTATTTCGTGGATCTCTTTGCTAGCCTTATTTCCGTGGAATCTGAGAACAGATATTTCAGATCCCTTTGAAGACTATAGGGCCAAAGGAAATATCGTCCGATAACAAAGAGAAAGAAGCTTTCTGATAATCTTCTTTGTGTTCTGTGAAATCATCTCACAAAGTTACAGCTTTCCAGTCAAAAAGGCTTTTGCTAAGACAGTTCTTGTGGAATTGGCAAAGTGATATTTGGAAGCGCATAGAGGGACATGGTGAAAAAGGAAATATCCTCAGATGAAATCAGGAAAGAAGCTTTCTGAGAAACTGCTCTGTGATGTGTGACTTCCACTCGCAGAGTTACATCTCTATTTCCTGAATCTCTTTGCTAGCCTTATTTCTGTGGAATCTGACAACAGATATTTTGGATCCCTTTGAAGACTACAGGGCCAAAGGAAATATCCTCCGATAACAAAGAAAAGAAGCTTTCTGAGAAACTTCTTTGTGTTCTGTGAAACCATGTCACAGAGTTACAGCTTTCCCCGCAAGAAGCCTTTCGCTAAGACAGTTCTTGTGGAATTGGCAAAGTGATATTTGGAAGCCCATAGAGGGCTATGGTGAAAAAGGAAATATCCTCAGATGAAATCTGCAAAGAAGCTTTCTGAGAAACTGCTCTGTCATGTGTGACTTCCACTCACAGTGTTACATCTGTATTTCGTGGATCTCTTTGCTACCATTATTTCTGTGGAATCTGAGAACAGATATTTCGGATCCCTTTGAAGACTATAGGGCCAAAGGAAATATCCTCCGATAACAAAGAGAAAGAAGCTTTCTGAGAAACTTCTTTGTGTTCTGTGAAATCATCTCACAGAGTTACAGCTTTCCCCTCAAGAAGCCTTTCGCTAAGACAGTTCTTGTGGAATTGGCAAAGTGTTATTTGGAAGAGCATAGAGGGCTATGGTCAAAAAGGAAATATCCTCAGATGAAATCTGGAAAGAAGTTTTCTGAGACACTGCTCTGTGATGTGTGACTTCCACTCACAGAGTTACATCTGTATTTCGTGAATCTCTTAGCTGGCCATATTTTTGTGGAATCTGAGAACAGATATTTCGGATCCCTTTGAAGACTATAGGGCCTAAGGAAATATCCTCCGATAACAAAGAGAAAGAATCTTTCTGAGAAACTTCTTTGTGTTCTGTGAAATCATCTCACAGAGTTACAGCTTACCCCTCAAGAAGCCTTTGGTAAGACAGTTCTTGTGGAATTGGCAAAGTGATATTTGGAAGCCCATAGAGGGCTATGGTGAAAAAGGAAATATCCTCAGATGAAATCTGGAAAAAAGCTTTCTGAAAAATTGCTTAGTGTTCTGTTAATTCATATCACAAAATTTCATCTGTATTTCGTGGATCTCTTTGCTAGCCTTATTTCTGTGGAATCTGAGAACAGATATTTCGGATCCCTTTGAAGACTATAGGGCCCAAGGAAATATCCTCGAATAACAAAGAGAAAGAAGCTTTCTGAGAAACTTCTTTGTGTTCTGTGAAATCATCTCACAGAGTTACAGCTTTACCCTAACTAAGCCTTTCGCTAAGACAGTTCTTGTGGAATTGGTAAAGTGATATTTGGAAGCCCGTGGAGGGCTATGGTGAAAAAGGAAATATCCTCAGATGAAAACTGGAAAGAAGCTTTCTGAGAAACTGCTCTGTGATGTGTGACTTCCACTCAAAGAGTTACATCTATATTTCGTGGATCTCTTTGCTAGCCTTATTTCTGTGGAATCTGAGAACTGATATGTCGGATCCCTTTGAAGACTATAGGGCCAAAGGAAATATACTAAGATAACAAAGAGAAAGAAGCTTTCTGAAAAACTTCTTTGTGTTCTGTGAAATCATCTCAGAGTTACAGCTTTCCCCTCAAGAAGCCTTTCGGTAAGACAGTTCTTGTGGAATTGGCAAAGTGATATTTGGAAGCCCATAAAGGGCTACGGTGAAAAAGGAAATGTCCTCTGATGAAACCTGGAAAGAAGCTTTCTGAGAAACTGCTTAGTGTTCTGTTAATTCATCTCACAGAGTTACATCTGTATTTCCTGGATATCTTTGCAAGCCCTATTTCTGTGGAATCAGAGAACAGATAATTAGGATCCCTTTGAAGACTATAGGGCCAAAGGAAATATCCTTCGATAACAAAGAGAAAGAAGCTTTCTGAGAAACTTCTTTGTGTTCTGTGAAATCATCTCACAGAGTTACAGCTTTCCCCTCAAGAAGCATTTCACTAATACTGTTCTTGTGCAATTGGCAAAGTGATATTTGGAAGCCCATAGGGGGCTAGGGTGAAAAAGGAAATATCCTCAGATGAAATCTGGAAAGAAGCTTTCTGAGAAAATGCTCGGTGTTGTGTGACTTCCACTCACAGAGTTACATCTGTATTTCGTGGATCTCTTTGCTAGCTTTATTTCTGTGGAATCGGAGAACAGATATTTCGGATCCCTTTGAAGACTATAGGGCCAAAGGAAATATCCTCCGATAAGAAAGAGAAAGAAGCTTTCTGAGAAACTTCTTTGTGTTCTCTGAAATCATCTCACAGAGTTACAGCATTCCCCTCAAGAAGCCTTTCGCTAAGACAGTTCTTGTGGAATTGGCAAAGTGATATTTGGAAGCCCATAGAGGGCTATGGTGAAAAAGGAAATATCCTCAGATGAAATCAGGATAGAAGCTTTTTGAGAAACTGCTCTGTGGTGTGTGACTTCCACTCACAGAGTTACATCTGTATTTCGTGGATCTCTTTGCTAGCCTTATTTCTGTGGAATCTGAGAACAGATATTTCGGATCCCTTTGAAGACTATAGGGCCAAAGGAAATATCCTCCGATAACACAGAAAAACAAGCTTTCTGAGAAACTTCTTTGTGTTCTGTGCAGTCATCTCACAGAGGTAAAGCTTTCTCCTCAAGAAGCCTTTCACTAAGACCGTTCTTGTGGAATTGGAAAAGTGATATTTGGAAGCCCATAGAGGGCTAGGGTAAAAAAGGAAATATCCCCAGATGAAATCTCGAAAGAAGCTTACTGAGAAACTGCTTAGTGTCCTGTTAATTCATCTCACAGAGTTGCATCTGTATTTCGTGGATCTCTTTGCTAGCCTTATTTCTGTGGAATCTGAGAACAGATATTTCGGATCACTTTGAAGATTATGGGGCCAAAGAAATATCCTCCGATAACAAAGAGAAAGAAGTTATCTGAGAAACTTCTTGTGTTCTGTGAAATCATCTCACAGAGTTACAGCTTTCCCCGCAAGAAGCCTTTCGCTAAGACAGTTCTTGTGGAATTGGCAAAGTGATATTTGGAAGCCCATAGAGGGCTATGGTGAAAAAGGAAATATCCTCAGATGAAATCTGGAAAGAAGCTTTCTGAGAAACTGCTGAGTGTTCTCTTAATTCATCTCACAGAGTTACATCTGTGTTTCCTGGATCTCTTTGCAAGCCTTATTTCTGTGGAATCTGAGAACAGGTATTTCGGATCCCTTTGAAGACAATAGGGCCAAAGGAAATATCCTCCGATAACAAGGAGAAAGAAGCTTTCTGTGAAACTTCTTTGTGTTCTGTGAAATCATCTCACAGAGTTACAGCTTTCCCCTCAAGAAGCCTTTCACTAAGACAGTTCTTGTGGAATTGGGAAAGTGATATTTGGAAGTCCATAGAGGGCTATGGTGAAAAAGGAAATATCCTCAGATGAAATCTGGAAAGAAGCTTTCTGAGAAACTGCTCTGTGATGTGTGACTTCCACTCACAGAGTTACATCTGTATTTCGTGGATCTCTTTCCTAGCCTTTTTTCTGTAGAACCTGGGAACTGATATTTCGAATCCCTCTGAAGACTTTAGGGCTAAAGGAAATATCCTCTGATAACAAAGAGAAAGAAGCTTTCTGCGAATCTTCTTTGTGTTCTGTGAAATCATCTCACAGAGTTACAGCTTTCCCCTCAAGAAGCCTTTCGCTAAGACACTTCATGTGGAATTGGCAAAGTGATATTTGGAAGCCCATAGAGGGCTATGGTGAAAAAGGAAATATCCTAGGTGAAATCTGGAAAGAAGCTTTTTGAGAAACTGCTCTGTGATGTGTGACTTACACTCACAGAGTTACATCTGTATTTCGTGGATCTCTTTGCTAGCCTTATTTCTGTGGAATCTGAGAACAGATATTTCGGATCCCTTTGAAGAATATAGGGGAAAGGAAATATCCTCCGGTAACAAAGAGAAAGAAGCTTTCTGAGAAACTTCTTTGTGTTCTGGGAAATCATCTCACAGAGTTACAGCTTTCCCCTCAAGAAGCCTTTAGCTAAGACAGTTCTTGTGGAATTGGCAAGGTGATATTTGGAACCCCTAGAGGGCTATGGCGAAAAAGGAAATAACCTCAGATGAAATCTGGAAAGAGATTTCTGAGAAACTACTTAGTGTTCTATTATTTCATCTCACAATGTTACATCTCTATTTCCTGGATCTATTTGCTAGCCTTATTTCTGTGGTATCTGATAACAGATATTTCAGATCCCTTTGAAGATTATAGGGCCAAAGGAAATATCCTCCGATAACAAAGAGAAAGAAGCTTTCTGAGAAACTTCTTTGTGTTCTGTGAAATCATCTCAAAGAGTTACAGCTTTCCCCTCAAGAAGCCTTTCGTTAAGACATTTCTTGTGGAATTGGCCAAGTGATATTTGGAAGCCCATAGAGGGCTCTGGTGAAAAAGGAAATATCCTCAGATGAAATCTGGAAAGAAGCTTTCTGAGAATCTGCTCTGTGATGTGTGACTTCCGCTAACAGAGTTACATCTGAATTTCGTGGATCTCTTTGCTAGCCTTGTTTATGTGGAATCTGAGAACAGATATTTCGGATCCCTTTGAAGACTATCGGGCCAAAGGAAATAGCCTCCGATTCGAAAGAGAAAGAAGCTTTCTGAGAAACTTCTTTGTGTTCTGTGAAATCATCTCACAGAGTTACAGCTTTCCCCTCAAGAAGCCTTTCGCTAAGACAGTTCTTGTGTAATTCGCAAAGTGATATTTGGAAGCCCATAGAGGGCTATGGTGAAAAAGGAAATATCCTCAGATGAAATCAGGAAAGAAACTCTCTGAGAAACTGCTTAGCGTTCTGTTAATTCATCTTACAGAGTTACAGCTTTCCCCTCAAGAAGCCTTTCCCTAAGACAGTTCTTGTGGAATTGGCAGAGTGATATTTGGAAGCCCTTAGAGAGCTATGGTGAAAAAGGAAATATCCTCAGATGAAATCTGGAAAGAAGCTTTCTGAGAAACTGCTCTGTGATGTGTGACTTCCACTCACAGAGTTACATATGTATTTCGTGGATCTCTTTGCTAGCCTTTTTTCTGTAGAACCTGAGAACAGATATCTCGGATCCCGTTGAAGACTATAGAGCCAAAGGAAATATCCTCCGATAACAAAGAGAAAGAAGCTTTCTGCGAATTTTCTTTGTGTTCTGTGAAATCATCTCACAGAGTTACAGCTTTCCCCTCAAGAAGCCTTTCGCTAAGACACTTCTTGTGGAATTGGCAAAGTGATATTTGGAAGCCCATAGAGGGCTATGGTGAAAAAGGAAATATCCTCAGCTGAAATATGGAAAGAAGCTTTTTGAGAAACTGCTCTGTGATGTGAGAGTTACACTCACAGAGTTACATCTGTATTTCCTGCATCTCTTTGCAAGCCTTATTTCGGTGGAATCTGAGAACAGATATTTCGGATCCCTTTGAAGACTATAGGGCCAAAGGAATTATCCTCCGATAACAAAGAGAAAGAAGCTTTCTGAGAGACTTCTTTGTGTTCTGTGAAATCATCTCACAGAGTTACAGCTTTCCCCTCAAGAAGCCTTTCCTTAAGACAGTTTTTGTGGAATTGGCAAAGTGATATTTGGAAACCCTAGAGGGCTATGGTGAAAAAGGAAATTACCTCAGTTGAAATCTGGAAAGAAGCTTTCTAAGAAACTGCTTAGTGTTCTGTTATTTCATCCCACAGAGTTACATCTGTGTTTCCTGGATCTCTTTGCAAGCCTTATTTCTGTGAAATATGAGAACAGATATTTCGGATCCCTTTGAAGACAATAGGGCCAATGGAAATATCCTCCGATAACAAAGAGAAAGAAGCTTTCTTAGAAACTTCTTTGTGTTCTGTGAAATCATCTCACAGAGTTACAGCTTTCCCCTCAAGAAGCCTTTCGCTAAGACAGTTCTTGTGGAATTGGCAAAGTGATATTTGGAAGCGCATAGAGGGCTATGGTGAAAAAGGAAATATCCTCAGATGAAATCAGGATAGAAGCTTTTTGAGAAACTGCTCTGTGGTGTGTGACTTCCACTCACAGAGTTACATCTGTATTTCGTTGATCTCTTTGCTAGCCTTATTTCTGTGGAATCTGAGAACAGATATTTCGGATCCCTTTGAAGACTCTAGGGCCAAAGGAAATATCCTCCGATAACAAAGAGAAAGAAGCTTTCTGAGAAACTTCTTTGTATTCTGTGAAATAATCTCACCGAGTTACAGCTTTCCCTCAAGAAGATTTTCGCTAAGACAGTTTTTGCTTAATTGGCAAAGTGATATTTGGAAGCCCATAGAGGGCTATGGTGAAAAAGGAAATATCCTCAGATCAAATCTGGAAAGAAGCTTTGTGAGAAACTGCTAAGTGTTCTGTTAATTCATCTCACAGAGTTACATCTGTATTTCGTGGATCTCTTTGCTAGTCTTATTTCTGTGGAATCTGAGAACAGATATTTCGGATCCCTTTGAAGACTATAGGGCCAAAGGAAATATCCTCCGATAACAAAGAGAAGGAAGCTTTGTGAGAAACTACTTAGTGTTCTGTGAAATCATCTCACAGAGTAACAGCTTTCCCCTCAAGAAGACTTTCGCTAAGACAGTTCTTGTGGAATTGGCAAAGTGATATTTGGAAGCCAATAGAGGGTTATGGTGAAAAAGAAAATATCCACAGATGAAATCTGGAAAGAAGATTTCTGAGAAACCGCTGAGTGTTCTGTTAATTCATCTCACAGAGTTACATCTGTATTTCGTGAATCTCTTTGCTAGCCTTATTTCTGTGGAATCTGAGAACAGATACTTCGGATCCCTTTGAAGACTATAGTGCCAAAGGAAATATCCTCCGATAACAAAGAGAAAGAAGCTTTCTGAGAAACTTCTTTGTGTTCTGTGAAATCATCTCACAGAGGTACAGCTTTCACCTCAAGAAGCCTTTCGCTAGGACAGTTGTTGTGGAATTGGCAAAGTAATATTTGGAAGCCCATAGAGGGCTATGGTGAAAAAGAAAATATCCTCATATGAAATCTGGAAAGAAGCTTTCTGAGAAACTGTTCCGTGGTGTGTGACTTCCACTCACAGAGTTACATCTGTATTTCATGGATGTCTTTGCTAGCGTTATTTCTGTTTAATCTGAGAACAGATATTTCGGATCCCTTTGAAGACTATAGGGCCAAAGGAAATATCCTCCGATAACAAAGAGAAAATAGCTTTCTGAGAAACTTCTTTGTGTTTTGGGAAATCATCTCACAGGGTTACAGCTTTCCCCTCAAGAAGCCTTTCGCTAAGACAGTTCTTGTGGAATTGGCAAAGGGATATTTGGAAGCCCATAGAGGGCTATGGTGAAAAAGGAAATATCCTCAGATGAAATCTGGAAAGAAGCTTTCTGAGAAACTGCTTAGTGTTCTGTCAATTCATCTCACAGAGTTACATCTGTATTTCGTGGATCTCTTTGCTAGCCTTATTTCTGTGGAATCTGAGAACAGATATTTCGGATCCCTTTGAAGACTATAGGGCCAAAGGAAATATCCTCCGATAACAAAGAGAAAGAAGCTTTCTGAGAAACTTCTTTGTGTTCTGTGAAATCATCTCACAGAGGTACAGCTTTCCATTCAAGAAGACTTTCACTAAGGCAGCTCTTGTGGTATTGGGAAAGTGATATTTGGAAGACCATAGGGGACTATGGTGAAAAAGGAAACATCCTCAGATGAAATCTGGAAAGAAGCTTTCTGAGAGACTGCTTAGTGTTCAGTCAATTCATCTCACGGAGTTACATCTGTATTTCGTGGATCTCTTTGCTAGCCTTATTTCTGTGGAATCTGAGAACAGATATTTCGGATCCCTTTGAAGACAATAGGGCCAAAGGAAATATCCTCCGATAACAAAGAGAAAGAAGCTTTCTGAGAAACTACTTTGTGTTCTGTGAAATCATCTCACTGAGATGCAGCTTTCCCCTCAAGAAGCCTTTCGCTAAGACAGTTCTTGTGGAATTGGCAAAGTGATATTTGGAAGCCCATATAGGGCTATGGTGAAAAAGGAAATATCCCTTGATGAAATCTGGAAAGAAGCTTTCTGAGAAACTGCTCTGTGGTGTGTGAATTCCACTCACAGAGTTATATCTGTATTTCGTTGATCTATTTCCTAGCCTTATTTCTGTGGAATCTGAGTACAGATATTTCGGATCCCTTTGAGGACTATAGGGCCAAAGGAAATATCCTCCGATAACAAAGGGAAAGATGCTTTCTGAGAAACTTCTTTGTGTTCTGTGAAATCATCTCACAGTGTTACAGCTTTCCCTCAAGAAGACTTTCGCTAAGACAGTTTTTGCTTAATTGGCAAAGTGATATTTGGAAGCCCATAGAGGGCTATGGTGAAAAAGGAAATATCCTCAGATGAAATCTGGAAAGAAGCTTTCTGAGAAACTGCTGAGTGTTCTGTTAATTCATCTCACAGGGTTACATCTGTATTTCGTGGATCTCTTTGCTAACCTTATTTCTGTGGAATCTGAGAAGAGATATTTCGGATCCCATTGAAGACTATGGGGCCAAAGGAAATATCCTCCGATAACAAAGAGAAAGAAGCTTTCAGAGAAACTTCTTTGTGTTCTGTGAAATCATCTCACAGAGGTACAGCTTTCACCTCAAGAAGCCTTTCGCTAGACAGTTGATGTGGAATTGGCAAATTCATATTTTGAAGCCCATAGAGGGCTATGGTGAAAAAGGAAATATGCTTAGATGAAATCTGAAAAGAAGATTTCTGAGAAACTGCTTAGTGTTCTGTTAATTCATCTCATCGAGTTACATCTGTATTACCTGGATCTCTTTGCAACCCTTATTTCTGTTTAATCTGAGAACAAATATTTCGGATCCCATTGAACACAATAGGGCCAAAGGAAATATCCTCTTATAACAAAGAGAAAGAAGCTTTCTGAGAAACTTCTTTGTGTTCTGTGAAATCATCTCACTGAGTTACAGCTTTCCCCTCAAGAAGCCTTGCGCTAAGACAGTTCTTGTGGATTTGGCAAAGTGATATTTGGAAGCCCATAGAGGGCTATGTTGAAAAAGGAAATATCCTCAGATGAAATCTGGAAAGAAGCTTTCTTTGAAACTGCTTAGTGTTCTGTCAATTCATTTCACAGAGTTACATCTGTATTTCGTGGATCTCTTTGCTAGCCTTATTTCTGTGGAATCTGAGAACAGATATTTCGGATCCCTTTGAAGACTCTAGGGCCAAAGGAAATATCCTCCGATAACAAAGAGAAAGAAGCTTTCTGAGAAACTTCTTTGTGTTCTGTGAAATCATCTCACAGAGGTACAGTTTCTCCTCAAGAAGACTTTCACTAAGGCAGTTCTTGTGAAATTGGCAAAGTGATATTTGGAAGACCATAGAGGGCTATGATGAAAAAGGAAACATCCTCGATGAAATCTGGAAAGAAGCTTTCTGAGAGACTCCTTAGTGTTCAGTCAATTCATCTCACAGAGTTATATCTGTATTTCGTGGATCTCTGTGCTAGCCTTATTTCTGTGGAATCTGAGAACAGATATTTCGGATCCCTTAGAAGACTAAAGGGCCAAAGGAAATATCCTCCCATAACAAAGAGAAAGAAGCTTTCTGAGAAACTTCTTTGTGTTCTGTGAAATCATGTCACAGAGTTACAGCTTTCCCCGCAAGAGGCCTTTCGCTAAGACAGTTCTTGTGGAATGGGCAAAGTGATATTTGGAAGCCCATAGAGGGCTATGGTGAAAAAGGAAATATCGTAAGATGAAAGCTGGAAAGAAGCTTTCTGAGAAACGGCTCAGTTTTCTCTTAATTCATCTTACGGAGTTACATCTGTATTTCGTGGATCACTTTGCTAGCCTTATTTCTGTGGAATCTGAGAACAGCTATTTCGGATATCTTTGAAGACTATAGGGCCAAAGGTAATATCCTCCGATAACAAAGAGAAAGAAGCTTTCTGATGAACTTCTTTGTGTTCTGTGAAATCCTCTCACAGAGTTACAGCTTTCCCCTCAAGAAGCCTTTCGCTAAGATAGTTCTTGTGTAATTGGCAAAGTGATATTTGGAAGAACATAGAGGGTTATGGTGAAAAAGGAAATATCCTCATATGAAATCTGTAAAGAAGCTTTCTAAGAATCTGTTGAGTGATCTGTTAATTCATCTCACAGAGTTACATCTGTATTTCGTGGATCTCTTTGCTAGCCTTAATTCTGTGAAATCTGAGAACAGATATTTCGGATCCCTTTGAAGACTATAGGGCCAAAGGAAATATCCTCTGATAACAAAGAGAAAGAAGCTTTCTGAGAAACTTCTTTGTGTTCTGTGAAATCATCTCACAGAGTTACAGCTTTCCCCTCAAGAAGGCTTTCGCTAAGACGTTTCCAGTGGAATTGGCAAAGTGATATTTGGAAGCCCATAGATGGCTATGGTGAAAAAGGAAATATCCTCAGATGAAATTTGGAAAGAAGCTTTCTGAGAAACTGCTTAGTGTTCTGTTGATTCATCTCACAGAGATACATCTGTATTTCGTGGATCTCTTTGCTAGTCTTACTTCTGTGGAATCTGAGAACAGATATTTCGGATCCCTTTGAAGACTGTAGGGCCACAGGAAATATCCTCCGATAACAAAGAGAATGAAACTTTCTGAGAAACTTTTTTGTGCTCTGTGAAATCATCTCACAGAGTTACAGGTTTCCCCTCAAGAAGCCTTTCGCAAAGACAGTTCTTGTGGAATTGGCAAACTGATATTTGGAAACCCATAGAGGGCTATGGTGAAAAAGGAAATATCCTCAGATGAAATCTGGAAGGAAGCTTTCTGAGAAACTGCTTCGAGATGTGTGACTTCCACTCACAGATTTACATCTGTATTTCGTGGATGTCTTTGCTAGCCATATTTCTGTGGAATCTGAGAACAAATATTTCGGATCCCTTTGAAGACTATAGGGCCAAAGGAAATATCCTCTGATAACAAAGAGAAAGAAGTTTTCTGAGAAACTGCTTTGTGTTCTGTGAAATTATCTCACAGAGTTGCAGCTTTCCCCTCAAGAAGTCTTTCGCTAAGACAGTTCTTGTGGAATTCGCAAAGTGATATTTGGAAGTCCATAGAGAGCTATGGTGAAAAAGGAAATATCCGCAGATGAAATATGGAAAGAAGCTTTCGGAGAAACTGCTTAGTGTTCTGCGAATTCACGTCACAGAGTTACATCTGTATTTCGTGGATCTTTTGCTAGCCTTATTTCTGTGGAATCTGAGAACAGATATTTCGGATCCCTTTGAAGACTATAGGGCCAAAGGAAATACCCTCCGAAAACAAAGAGAAAGAAGCTTTCTGAGAAACTTCTTTGTGTTCTCAGAAATCATCTCACAGAGTTACAGCTTCCCAGTCAAGAAGCCTTCGCTAAGACAGTTCTTGTGGAATTGGCAAAGTGATATTTGGAAGCCCATAGAGGGCTATGGTGAAAAAGGAAATATCCTCAGTTGTAATCTGGAAAGAAGCTTTCGGAGAAACTGCTTAGTGTTCTGTTAATTCATTTCACAGAGTTACATGTGTTTTTCTTGGATCTCTTTGCTAGCCTTATTTCCGTGGAATCTGAGAAGAGATATTTCAGATCACTTTGCAGACTATAGGGCCAATGGAAATATCCTCCGATAACAAAGAGAAAGAAGCTTTCTGAGAAACTTCATTGTATTCTGTGAAATCACCTCACAGAGTTACAGCTTTCCCCTCAAGACGCCTTTCGCTAAGACAGTTCTTGTGGAATTGTCAAAGTGATATTTGGAAGCCCGTAGAAGGCTATGTTGAAAAAGGAAATATCCTCACATGAAATCTGGAAAGAAGCTTTCTGAGAGACTGCTTAGTGTACTGTTAATTCATCTCACAGAGTTACATCTGTATTTCGTGTATCTCTTTGCTAGCCTTATTTCTGTGGAATCTGAGAACAGATATTTCGGTTCCGTTTGAAGACTACGGGGCCAAAGGAAATATCGTCCGGTAAGAAAGAGAAAGAAGCCTTCTGAGAAACTTCTTTGTGTTCTGTGAAATCATCTCACAGACTTACAGCTTTCCCCTCAAGAAGCCTTTCGCTAAGACCCTTGTTGTGGAATTGGCAAAGTGATATTTGGAAGCCCATAGAGGTATATGGTAAAAAAGGAAATATCCTCAGATGAAATCTGGCAGGAAGCTTTCTGAGAAACTGTTCCGTGATGTGTGACTTCCACTCACAGAGTTACATCTGTATTTCGTGGATCTCTTTGCTAGCCTTATTTCTGTGGAATCTGAGAACAGATATTTCGGATCCCTTTGAAGACTATAGGGCCAAAGGAAATATCCTCTGATAACAAAGAGAAAGAAGCTTTCTGAAAAACTTCTTTGTGTTCTGTGAAATCATCTCACAGAGTTACAGCTTTCCCCACAAGAAGACTTTCGCTAAGACAGTTCTTGTGGAATTGGCACAGTGACATTTGGAAGCCCATAGAGGGCTATGGTGAAAAAGGAAATATCCTCAGATGAAATCTGGAAAGAAGCTTTCAGAGAAACTGCTGAGTGTTCTGTTAATTCATCTCACAGAGTTACATCTGTATTTCGTGGATCTCTTTGCTAGCCTTATTTCTGTGGAATATGAGAACAGATATTTCGGATTCCTTTGAAGACTATAGGGCCAAAGGAAATATCCTCTGATAACAAAGAGAAAGAAGCTTTCTGATAAACTTCTTTGTGTTCTGTGAAATCATCTCACAGAGTTACAGCTTTCTCCTCAAGAAGCCTTTCCCTAAGACAGTTCTTGTGGAATTGGAAAAGTGATATTTGGAAGCCCATAAAGGGCTATGATTAAAAAGGGAATATCCTCAGATGAAATCTGGAAGGAAGCTTTCTGAGAAACTGCTCCGAGATGTGTGACTTTCACTCACTTATTTACATCTGTATTTCGTGGATCTCTTTCCTAGCCTTATTTCTGTGGAATCTGAGAAAAGCTGTTTCGATCCCTTTGAAGACTATAGGGCCAAAGGAAATATCCTCCGATAACAAAGAGAAAGAAGCTTTCTGAGAAACTTCTTTGTGTTCTGTGAAATCATCTTCCAGAGTTACAGCTTTCCTCTCAAGAAGCCTTTCGGTAAGCCAGTTCTTGTGGAATTCGCAAAGTGATATTTGGAAGACCATAGAGGGCTATGATGAAAAAGGAAACATCCTCAGATGAAATCTGGAAGGAAGCTTTCTGAGAAACTGCTCCGAGATGTGTGACTTTCACTCACTTATTTACATCTGTATTTCGTGGATCTCTTTGCTAGCCTTATTTCTGTGGAATCTGAGAACAGATATTTCGTATACCTTTGAAGACTATACGGCCAAAGTAATATCCTCCGATAACAAAGATAAAGAAGCTTTCTGATAAACTTCGTTGTTTTCTCTGAAATAAACTCACAAAGTTACAGCTTACCCCTCAAGAAGCCTTTCGCTAAGACAGTTCTTGTGGAATTGGCAAAGTGATATTTGGAAGCCCATAGAGGGCTATGGTGAAAAAGGAAATATCCTCTGATGAAATCTGGAAGGAAGCTTTCTGAGAAACTGCTCTGTGGTTTGTGACTTCCTCTCACAGATTTACATCTGCATTTCGTGGATCTCTTTGCTAGCCTTATTTCTGTGGAATCTGAGAACAGATATTTCGGATCCCTTTGAAGACTATAGGGCCAAAGGAAATATCCTCCGATAACAAAGAGAAAGAAGCTTTCGGAGGAACTTCTTTTTGTTCTGTGAAATCATTTCACAGAGTTACAGCTTTCCCCTCAAGAAGCCTTTCGCTAAGACAGTTCTTGTGGAATTGGCAAAGGGATATTTGGAAGCCCATAGAGAGCTATGGTGAAAAAGGAAATATCGTCAGATGAAATCTGGAAAGAAGCTTTCTGAGAAACTGCTGAGTGTTCTGTTAATTCATCTCACAGAGTTACATCTGTATTTCGTGGATGTCTTTGCTTGCCTTATTTCTGTGGATACTGAGAACAGATATTTCGGATCCCTTTGAAGACTATAGGGCCAAAAGAAATATCCTCCGATAACAAAGAGAAAGAAGCTTTCTGAGAACCTTTTTTGCGTTCTGTGAAATCATCTCACAGAGTTACAGCTAACCCCACAAGAAGCCTTTCGCTAAGACAGTTCTTGTGGAATTGGCAAAGTGATATTTGGAAGCCCATAGAGGGCTATGGTGAAAAAGGAAATATCCTCAGATGAAATCTGGAAAGAAGCTTTCTGAGAAACTGCTTAGTGTTCTGTGAATTCATCTCACAGTGTTACATCTGTATTTCGTGGATCTCTTTGCTAGCCTTATTTCTGTGGAATCTGAGAACAGATATTTCGGATTCCTTTGAAGACTATAGGGCCAAAGGAAATATCCTCTGATAACAAAGAGAAAGAAGCCTTCTGAGAAACTTCTTTGTGTTCTGTGAAATCATCTCACAGAGTTACAGCTTTCCCCTCAAGAAGCCTTTCGCTAAGACAGTTGTTGTGGAATTGGCAAAGTGATATTTGGAAGCCCATAGAGGTGTATGGTGAAAAAGGAAATATCCTCAGATGAAATCTGGAAGGAAGCTTTCTGAGAAACTGCTCCATGATGTGTGACTTCCACTCACAGAGTTATATCTGTATTTCCTGGATCTCTTTGCTAGCCTTATTTCTGTGGAATCTGAGAACAGATATTTCGGATCCCTTTGAAGACAATAGGGCCAAAGGAAATGTCCTCCAATAACAAAGAGAAAGAAGCTTTCTGAGAAACTTCTTTGTGTTCTGTGAAATCATCTCAGAGAGTTACAGCTTTCCCCTCAAGAAGCCTTTCGGTAAGACAGTTCTTGTGGAATTGGCAAAGTGATATTTGGAAGCCCATAGAGGTCTATGATGAAAAAGCAAATATCCTCCGATGAAATATGGAAGGAATCTTTCTGAGAAACTGCTCCGTGATATGTGACTTCCACTAACAGAGTTACTTCTGTATTTCGTGGATCTCTTTGCTAGCCTTATTTCTGTGGAATCTGAGAACAGATATTTTGGATCCCTTTGAAGACTATAGGGCCAAAGGAAATATCCTCTGATAACAAAGAGAAAGAAGATTTCTGATAAACTTCGTTGTGTTCTGTGAAATCATCTCACAGAGTTACAGCTTTCCCCTTAGGAAGCCTTTCGCTAAGACAGTTATTGAGGAATTGGCAAAGTGATATTTGGAAGCCCATAGAGGGCTATGGTGAAAAAGGAAATATCCTCAGATGAAATCTGGAAAGAAGCTTTCTGAGAAACTGCTCTGTGGTTTGTGACTTCCTCTCACAGATTTACATCTGTATTTCGTGGATCTCTTTGCTAGCCTTATTTCTGTGTAATCTGAGAACAGATATTTCGGATCCCTTTGAATACTATAGGGCCAAAGGAAATATCCTCTGATAACAAAGAGAAAGAAGCTTTCTGATAAACTTCGTTGTGTTTTGTGAAATCATCCCACAGAGTTACAGCTTTCCCCTCAAGAAGCCTTTCGCTAAGACAGTTCTTGTGGAACTGGCAAAGTGATATTTGGAAGCCCATAGAGGGCTATGGTGAATAAGGAAATATCCTCAGATGAAATCTGGAAAGAAGCTTTCTGAGAAACTGCTTAGTGTTCTATTAATTCATCTCACAGAGTTACATCTGTATTTCGTGGATCTCTTTGCTAGCCTTATTTCTGTGGAATCTGAGCACAGATATTTCGGATCCCTTTGAAGACTCTAGGGCCAAAGGAAATATCCTCCGATAACAAAGAGAAAGAAGTTTTCTGAGAAACTTCTTTGTGTTCTGTGAAATCATCTCACAGAGTTACAGCTTTCCTCTCAATAAGCCTTTCGCTAAGACAGTTCTTGTGGAATTGGCAATGTGATATTTGGAAGCCCATTGAGGGCTATAGTGTAAAAGGAAATATCCTCAGATGAAATCTGGAAGGAAGCTTTCTGAGAAAGTGCTCCGTGAGGTGTGACCTCCACTCACAGTGTTACATCTGTATTTCGTGGATCTGCTTGCTAGCCTTATTTCTGTGGAATCTGAGAACAGATATTTCGGATCTCTTTGAAGACTATAGGGCCAAAGGAAATATCCTCTGATAGCAAAGAGAAAGAAGCTTTCTGAGAAACTTCGTTGTGTTCTGAGAAATCATCTCACAGAGTTATATCTTTCCCCTCAAGAAGCCTTTCGCTAAGACAGTTTTGTGGAGTGGCAAAGTGATATTTGGAAGCCCATAGAGGGCTATGGTGAAAAAGGAAATATCCTCAGAGGAAATCTGGAAAGAAGCTTTCTGAGAAACTGCTTAGTGTTCTGTTAATTCATCTCACAGAGTTATATCTGTATTTCGTGGATCTCTTTGCTAGCCTTATTTCTGTGGAATCTGAGAACAGATATTTCGCATCCCTTTGAAGACTATAGGGCCATAAAAATATCCTCTGATAACAAAGAGAAAGAAGCTTTCTGAGAAACTTCTTTGTGTTCTGTAAAATCATCTCACAGAGTTACAGCTTTTCCCGCAAGAAGACTTTCGCTAAGACAGTTCTTGTGGAATTGGCAAAGTGATATTTGGAAGCCCATAGAGGGCTATGGTGAAAAAGGAAATATCCTCAGATGAAATCTGGAAAGAAGATTTCTGAGAAACTGCTGAGTGTTCTGTTAATTCATCTCACAGAGTTACATCTGTATTTCGTGAATCTCTTCGCTAAACTTATTTCTGTGGAATCTGAGAAGAGATATTTAGGATCCCTTTGAAGACTATAGGGCCAAAGGAAATATCCTCCGATAACAAAGATAAAGAAGCTTTCTGATAAACTTCGTTGTGTTCTGTGAAATCATCTCACAGAGTTACAGCTTACCCTTCAAGAAGCCTTTCGCTAAGACAGTTCTTGTGGAATTGGCAAAGTGATATTTGGAAACCCATAGAGGACTATGGTGAAAAAGGAAATATCGTAAGATGAAATCTGGAAAGAAGCTTTCTGAGAAACTGCTCTGTGGTTTGTGACATCCACTCACAGAGTTACATCTGTATTTCGTGGATGTCTTTGCTAGCCTTATTTCTGCGGAATCTGAGAACAGATATTTCGGATCCCTTTGAAGACTATAGGGCCAAAGGAAATATCCTCTGATAACAAAGAGAAAGAAGCTTTCTGATAAACTTCGTTGTGTTCTGTGAAATCATCTCACAGAGTAACAGCTTTCCCCTCAAGAAGCCTTTCGCTAAGACAGTTCTTGTGGAATTGGCAAAGTGATATTTGGAAGCCCATAGAGGGCTATGGTGAAGAAGGAAATATCCTCAGATGAAATCTGGAAAGAAGCTTTCTGAGAAACTGCTGAGTGTTCTGTTTATTCATCTCACAGAGTTACATCTGTATTTCGTGGATCTCTTTGCTAGCCTTATTTATGTGGAATCTGAGAACAGATATTTCGGATCCCTTAGAAGACTATAGGGCCAAAGGAAATATCCTCCGATTACAAATAGAAAGAAGCTTTCTGAGAAACTTCTTTGTATTCTGTGAAATCATCTCACAGAGTTACAGCTTTCCCCTCAATAAGCCCTTCCCTAAGACAGTTCTTGTGGAATGGGGAAAGTGATATTTGGAAGTCCATAGAGGGCTACGGTGAAAAAGGAAATATCCTCAGATGAAATCTGGAAAGAAGATTTCTGAGAAACTACTCAGTGTTCTGTTAATTCATCTCACAGAGTTACATCTGAATTTCGTGGATCTCTTTGCTAGCCTTATTTCTGTGGAATCTGAGAACAGCTATTTCGGATATCTTTGAAGACTCTAGGGCCAAAGGAAATATCCTCCGATAACAAAGAGAAAGAAGCTTTCTGATGAACTTCTTTGTGTTCTGTGAAATCATCTCACAGAGTTACAGCTTTCCCCTCAAGAAGCCTTTCGCTAAGATAGTTCTTGTGGAATTGGCAAAGTGATATTTGGAAGCCCTCAGAGGGTTATGGTGAAAAAGGAAATATCCTCAGATGAAATCTGGAAATAAGCTTTCTGAGAAACTACTTAGTGTTCTGTTAATTCATCTCACAGAGTTACATCTGTAAGTCGTGGATCTCTTCGCTGGCCTTATTTCTTTGGAATCTGAGAACAGCTATTTCGGATCCCTTTCAAGACTATAGGGCCAAAGGAAATATCCTCCGATAACAAAGAGAAAGAAGCTTTCTGATAAACTTCTTTCTGTTCTGTGAAATTATCTCACAGAGTTACAGCTTTCTCCTCAAGAAGCCTTTCGCTAAGACAGTTCTTGTGGAATTGGCAAAGTGATATTTGGAAGCCCATAGAGGGCTATGGTGAGAAAGGAAATATCCTCAGATGAAATCTGGAAAGAAGCTTTCTGAGAAACTGCTTAGTGTTCTGTTAATTCATCTCACCGAGTTACATCTGCATTTCGTGGATCTCTTTGCTAGCCTTATTTCTGTGGAATCTGAGAACAGATATTTCGGATCCCTTTGAAGACTATAGGGCCAAAGGAAATATCCTCTGATAACAAAGAGAAAGAAGATTTCTGATAAACTTCGTTGTGTTTTGTGAAATCATCCCACAGAGTTACAGCTTTCCCCTCAAGAAGCCTTTCGCTAAGACAGTTCTTGTGGAACTGGCAAAGTGATATTTGGAAGCCCATAGAGGGCTATGGTGAAGAAGGAAATATCCTCAGATGAAATCTGGAAAGAAGCTTTCTGAGAAACTGCTTAGTGTTCTATTAATTCATCTCACAGAGTTACATCTGTATTTCGTGGATCTCTTTGCTAGCCTTATTTCTGTGGAATATGAGAACACATATTTCGGATCCCTTAGAAGACTAAAGGGCCAAAGGAAATATCCTCCCATTACAAATAGAAAGAAGCTTTCTGAGAAACTTCTTTGTGTTCTGTGAAATCATCTCACAGAGTTACAGCTTTCTCCTCAAGAAGCCTTTCGCTAAGACAGTTCTTGTGGAATTGGCAAAGTGATATTTGGAAGCCCATAGAGGGCTACGGTGAAATAGGAAATATCCTCAGATGAAATCTGGAAAGAAGCTTTCTGAGAAACTGCTTAGTGGTCTGTTAATTCATCTCACAGAGTTACATCTGTATTTCGTGGATCTCTTTGCTAGCCTTATTTCTGTGGAATCTGAGAACAGCTATTTCGTATCCCTTAGAAGACTATAGGGCCAAAAGAAATATCCTCCGATAACAAAGACAAAGAAGCTTTCTGAGAAACTTCTTTGTGTTCTGTGAAATCATCTCACAGAGTTACAGCTTTCCCCTCAAGAAGCCTTTCGCTAAGACCGTTCTTGTGGAATGGGCAATGTGATATTTGGAAGCCCATTGAGGGCTATAGTGTAAAAGGAAATACCCTCAGATGAAATCTGAATGGAATCTTTCTGAGAAACTGCTGAGTGTTCTGTTAATTCGTCTCACAGAGTTACATCTGTATTTCGTGGATCTCTTTCCTAGCCTTATTTCTGTGGAATCTGAGAACAGATATTTCGGATCCCCTTGAAGACTCTAGGGCCATAGGAAATATCCTCTGATAACAAAGACAAAGAAGCTTTCTGAGAAATTTTTTTGTGTTTTGTGAAATCATCTCACAGAGTTACAGCTTTCCCCTCAAGAAGCCTTTCGCTAAGACAGTTCTTGTGGAATTGGCAAAGTGATATTTGGAAGCCCATAGAGGGCTATGGTGAAAAAGGAAATATCCTCAGAAGAAATCTAGAAAGAAGCTTTCTGAGAAACTGCTCTGTGGTTTGTGACTTCCTCTCACAGAGTTATATCTGTATTTCGTGGATCTCTTTGCTAGCCTTATTTCTGTGGAATCTGACAACAGATATTTAGGATCCCTTTGAAGACTATAGGGCCAAAGGAAATATCCTCTGATAACAAAGAGAAAGAAGATTTCTGATAAACTTCTTTGTGTTCTGTGAAATCATCTCACAGAGCTTCAGCTTTCCCCTCAGGAAGCCTTTCGCTAAGACAGTTCTTGTGGAATTGGCAAAGTGATATTTGGAAGCCCATAGAGGGCTATGGTGAAAAAGGAAATATCCACAGATGAAATCTGGGAAGAAGCTTTCTGAGAAACTGCTTAGTGTTCTGTTAATTCGTCTCACAGAATTACATCTGTATTTCGTGGATCTCTTTGCTAGCCTTATTTCTGTGGAATATGAGAACACATATTTCGGATCCCTTAGAAGACTAAAGGGCCAAAGGAAATATCCTCCCATTACAAATAGAAAAAAGCTTTCTGAGAAACTTCTTTGTGTTCTGTGAAATCATCTCACAGAGTTACAGCTTTCCCCTCAAGAAGCCTTTCGCTAAGACAGTTCTTGTGGAATGGGCAAAGTGATATTTGGAAGCCCATAGAGTGCTACGGTGAAAAAGGAAATATCCTCAGATGAAATCTGGAAAGAAGCTTTCTGAGAAACTGCTTAGTGTTCTGTTAATTCATCTCACAGAGGTACATCTGTATTTCGTGGATCTCTTTGCTGGCCTTATTTCTGTGGAATCTGAGAAGAGCTATTTCGGATCCCTTTGAAGACTATAGGGCCAAAAGAAATATCCTCCGATAACAAAGAGAAAGAAGCTTTCTGAGAAACTTCTTTGTGTTCTGTGAAATCATCTCACAGAGTTACAGCTTTCCCCACAAGAAGCCTTTCGCTAAGACAGTTCTTGTGGAATTGGCAAAGTGATATTTGGAAGCCCATAGAGGGCTATGGTGAGAAAGGAAATATCCTCAGATGAAATCTGGAAAGAAGCTTTCTGAGAAACTGCTTAGTGTTCTGTTAATTCATCTCACCGAGTTACATCTGTATTTCGTGGATCTCTTTGCTAGCCTTATTTCTGTGGAATCTGAGAACAGATATTTCGGATCCCTTTGAAGACTATAGGGCCAACGGAAATATCCTCCGATAACAAATAGAAAGAAGTTTCTGAATAACTTCTTTGTGTTCTGTGAATTCATCTCACAGAGTTACAGCTTTCCCCTCAAGAAGCCTTTCGCTAAGACAGTTCTTGTGGAATTGGCAATGTGATATTTGGAGGCCCATTGAGGGCTATAGTGTAAAAGGAAATACCCTCAGATGAAATCTGAAAGGAAGCTTTCTGAGAAACTGCTGAGTGTTCTGTTAATTCATCTCACAGAGTTACATCTGTATTTCGTGGATCTCTTTCCTAGCCTTATTTCTGTGGAATCTGAGAACAGATATTTCGGATCCCCTTGAAGACTCTAGGGCCAAAGGAAATATCCTCCGATAACAAAGACAAAGAAGCTTTCTGAGAAATTTTTTTGTGTTTTGTGAAATCATCTCACAGAGTTACAGCTTTCCCCTCAAGAAGCCTTTCGCTAAGACAGTTCTTGTGAAATTGGCAAAGTGATATTTGGAAGCCCATAGAGGGCTACGGTGAAAAAGGAAATATCCTCAGAAGAAATCTAGAAAGAAGCTTTCTGAGAAACTGCTCTGTGGTTTGTGACTTCCACTCACAGAGTTATATCTGTATTTCGTGGATCTCTTTGCTAGCCTTATTTCTGTGGAATCTGAGAAGAGATATTTAGGATCCCTTTGAAGACTATAGGGCCAAAGGAAATATCCTCCGATAACAAAGAGAAAGAAGCTTTCGGAGGAACTTCTTTTTGTTCTGTGAAATCATTTCACAGAGTTACAGCTTTCCCCTCAAGAAGCCTTTCGCTAAGACAGTTCTTGTGGAATTGGCAAAGGGATATTTGGAAGCCCATAGAGAGCTATGGTGAAAAAGGAAATATCGTCAGATGAAATCTGGAAAGAAGCTTTCTGAGAAACTGCTGAGTGTTCTGTTAATTCATCTCACAGAGTTACATCTGTATTTCGTGGATGTCTTTGCTTGCCTTATTTCTGTGGATACTGAGAACAGATATTTCGGATCCCTTTGAAGACTATAGGGCCAAAAGAAATATCCTCCGATAACAAAGAGAAAGAAGCTTTCTGAGAACCTTTTTTGCGTTCTGTGAAATCATCTCACAGAGTTACAGCTAACCCCACAAGAAGCCTTTCGCTAAGACAGTTCTTGTGGAATTGGCAAAGTGATATTTGGAAGCCCATAGAGGGCTATGGTGAAAAAGGAAATATCCTCAGATGAAATCTGGAAAGAAGCTTTCTGAGAAACTGCTTAGTGTTCTGTGAATTCATCTCACAGTGTTACATCTGTATTTCGTGGATCTCTTTGCTAGCCTTATTTCTGTGGAATCTGAGAACAGATATTTCGGATTCCTTTGAAGACTATAGGGCCAAAGGAAATATCCTCTGATAACAAAGAGAAAGAAGCCTTCTGAGAAACTTCTTTGTGTTCTGTGAAATCATCTCACAGAGTTACAGCTTTCCCCTCAAGAAGCCTTTCGCTAAGACAGTTCTTGTGGAATTGGCAAAGTGATATTTGGAAGCCCTTAGAGGTCTATGGTGAAAAAGCAAATATCCTCAGATGAAATCTGGAAGGCATCTTTCTGAGAAACTGCTCCGTGATATGTGACATCCATTCACAGAGTTACATCTGTATTTCGTGGATCTCTTTGCTAGCCTTATTTCTGTGGAATCTGAGAACAGATATTTTGGATCCCTTTGAAGCCTGTAGGGCCAAAGGAAATATCGTCCGATAAAAAAGAGAAAGAAGCCTTCTGAGAAACTTCATTGTGTTCTGTGAAATCATCTCACAGAGTTACAGCTTTCCCCTCAAGAAGCCTTTCGCTAAGACAGTTGTTGTGGAATTGGCAAAGTGATATTTGGAAGCCCATAGAGGTGTATGGTGAAAAAGGAAATATCCTCAGATGAAATCTGGAAGGAAGCTTTCTGAGAAACTGCTCCATGATGTGTGACTTCCACTCACAGAGTTATATCTGTATTTCGTGGATCTCTTTGCTAGCCTTATTTCTGTGGAATCTGAGAACAGATATTTCGGATCCCTTTGAAGACAATAGGGCCAAAGGAAATGTCCTCCAATAACAAAGAGAAAGAAGCTTTCTGAGAAACTTCTTTGTGTTCTGTGAAATCATCTCAGAGAGTTACAGCTTTCCCCTCAAGAAGCCTTTCGGTAAGACAGTTCTTGTGGAATTGGCAAAGTGATATTTGGAAGCCCATAGAGGTCTATGATGAAAAAGCAAATATCCTCCGATGAAATATGGAAGGAATCTTTCTGAGAAACTGCTCCGTGATATGTGACTTCCACTAACAGAGTTACTTCTGTATTTCGTGGATCTCTTTGCTAGCCTTATTTCTGTGGAATCTGAGAACAGATATTTTGGATCCCTTTGAAGACTATAGGGCCAAAGGAAATATCCTCTGATAACAAAGAGAAAGAAGATTTCTGATAAACTTCGTTGTGTTCTGTGAAATCATCTCACAGAGTTACAGCTTTCCCCTTAGGAAGCCTTTCGCTAAGACAGTTATTGAGGAATTGGCAAAGTGATATTTGGAAGCCCATAGAGGGCTATGGTGAAAAAGGAAATATCCTCAGATGAAATCTGGAAAGAAGCTTTCTGAGAAACTGCTCTGTGGTTTGTGACTTCCTCTCACAGATTTACATCTGTATTTCGTGGATCTCTTTGCTAGCCTTATTTCTGTGTAATCTGAGAACAGATATTTCGGATCCCTTTGAATACTATAGGGCCAAAGGAAATATCCTCTGATAACAAAGAGAAAGAAGCTTTCTGATAAACTTCGTTGTGTTTTGTGAAATCATCCCACAGAGTTACAGCTTTCCCCTCAAGAAGCCTTTCGCTAAGACAGTTCTTGTGGAACTGGCAAAGTGATATTTGGAAGCCCATAGAGGGCTATGGTGAATAAGGAAATATCCTCAGATGAAATCTGGAAAGAAGCTTTCTGAGAAACTGCTTAGTGTTCTATTAATTCATCTCACAGAGTTACATCTGTATTTCGTGGATCTCTTTGCTAGCCTTATTTCTGTGGAATCTGAGCACAGATATTTCGGATCCCTTTGAAGACTCTAGGGCCAAAGGAAATATCCTCCGATAACAAAGAGAAAGAAGTTTTCTGAGAAACTTCTTTGTGTTCTGTGAAATCATCTCACAGAGTTACAGCTTTCCTCTCAATAAGCCTTTCGCTAAGACAGTTCTTGTGGAATTGGCAATGTGATATTTGGAAGCCCATTGAGGGCTATAGTGTAAAAGGAAATATCCTCAGATGAAATCTGGAAGGAAGCTTTCTGAGAAAGTGCTCCGTGAGGTGTGACCTCCACTCACAGTGTTACATCTGTATTTCGTGGATCTGCTTGCTAGCCTTATTTCTGTGGAATCTGAGAACAGATATTTCGGATCTCTTTGAAGACTATAGGGCCAAAGGAAATATCCTCTGATAGCAAAGAGAAAGAAGCTTTCTGAGAAACTTCTTTGTGTTCTGAGAAATCATCTCACAGAGTTATATCTTTCCCCTCAAGAAGCCTTTCGCTAAGACAGTTTTGTGGAGTGGCAAAGTGATATTTGGAAGCCCATAGAGGGCTATGGTGAAAAAGGAAATATCCTCAGAGGAAATCTGGAAAGAAGCTTTCTGAGAAACTGCTTAGTGTTCTGTTAATTCATCTCACAGAGTTATATCTGTATTTCGTGGATCTCTTTGCTAGCCTTATTTCTGTGGAATCTGAGAACAGATATTTCGGATCCCTTTGAAGACTATAGGGCCATAAAAATATCCTCTGATAACAAAGAGAAAGAAGCTTTCTGAGAAACTTCTTTGTGTTCTGTAAAATCATCTCACAGAGTTACAGCTTTTCCCGCAAGAAGACTTTCGCTAAGACAGTTCTTGTGGAATTGGCAAAGTGATATTTGGAAGCCCATAGAGGGCTATGGTGAAAAAGGAAATATCCTCAGATGAAATCTGGAAAGAAGATTTCTGAGAAACTGCTGAGTGTTCTGTTAATTCATCTCACAGAGTTACATCTGTATTTCGTGAATCTCTTCGCTAAACTTATTTCTGTGGAATCTGAGAACAGATATTTCGTATCCCTTGGAAGACTCTACGGCCAAAGAAATATCCTCCGATAACAAAGATAAAGAAGCTTTCTGATAAACTTCGTTGTGTTCTGTGAAATCATCTCACAGAGTTACAGCTTACCCTTCAAGAAGCCTTTCGCTAAGACAGTTCTTGTGGAATTGGCAAAGTGATATTTGGAAACCCATAGAGGACTATGGTGAAAAAGGAAATATCGTAAGATGAAATCTGGAAAGAAGCTTTCTGAGAAACTGCTCTGTGGTTTGTGACATCCACTCACAGAGTTACATCTGTATTTCGTGGATGTCTTTGCTAGCCTTATTTCTGCGGAATCTGAGAACAGATATTTCGGATCCCTTTGAAGACTATAGGGCCAAAGGAAATATCCTCTGATAACAAAGAGAAAGAAGCTTTCTGATAAACTTCGTTGTGTTCTGTGAAATCATCTCACAGAGTAACAGCTTTCCCCTCAAGAAGCCTTTCGCTAAGACAGTTCTTGTGGAATTGGCAAAGTGATATTTGGAAGCCCATAGAGGGCTATGGTGAAGAAGGAAATATCCTCAGATGAAATCTGGAAAGAAGCTTTCTGAGAAACTGCTGAGTGTTCTGTTTATTCATCTCACAGAGTTACATCTGTATTTCGTGGATCTCTTTGCTAGCCTTATTTATGTGGAATCTGAGAACAGATATTTCGGATCCCTTAGAAGACTATAGGGCCAAAGGAAATATCCTCCGATTACAAATAGAAAGAAGCTTTCTGAGAAACTTCTTTGTATTCTGTGAAATCATCTCACAGAGTTACAGCTTTCCCCTCAATAAGCCCTTCCCTAAGACAGTTCTTGTGGAATGGGGAAAGTGATATTTGGAAGTCCATAGAGGGCTACGGTGAAAAAGGAAATATCCTCAGATGAAATCTGGAAAGAAGATTTCTGAGAAACTACTCAGTGTTCTGTTAATTCATCTCACAGAGTTACATCTGAATTTCGTGGATCTCTTTGCTAGCCTTATTTCTGTGGAATCTGAAAACAGCTATTTCGGATATCTTTGAAGACTCTAGGGCCAAAGGAAATATCCTCCGATAACAAAGAGAAAGAAGCTTTCTGATGAACTTCTTTGTGTTCTGTGAAATCATCTCACAGAGTTACAGCTTTCCCCTCAAGAAGCCTTTCGCTAAGATAGTTCTTGTGGAATTGGCAAAGTGATATTTGGAAGCCCTCAGAGGGTTATGGTGAAAAAGGAAATATCCTCAGATGAAATCTGGAAATAAGCTTTCTGAGAAACTACTTAGTGTTCTGTTAATTCATCTCACAGAGTTACATCTGTAAGTCGTGGATCTCTTCGCTAGCCTTATTTCTTTGGAATCTGAGAACAGCTATTTCGGATCCCTTTCAAGACTATAGGGCCAAAGGAAATATCCTCCGATAACAAAGAGAAAGAAGCTTTCTGATAAACTTCTTTCTGTTCTGTGAAATTATCTCACAGAGTTACAGCTTTCTCCTCAAGAAGCCTTTCGCTAAGACAGTTCTTGTGGAATTGGCAAAGTGATATTTGGAAGCCCATAGAGGGCTATGGTGAGAAAGGAAATATCCTCAGATGAAATCTGGAAAGAAGCTTTCTGAGAAACTGCTTAGTGTTCTGTTAATTCATCTCACCGAGTTACATCTGCATTTCGTGGATCTCTTTGCTAGCCTTATTTCTGTGGAATCTGAGAACAGATATTTCGGATCCCTTTGAAGACTATAGGGCCAAAGGAAATATCCTCTGATAACAAAGAGAAAGAAGATTTCTGAGAAACTTCGTTGTGTTTTGTGAAATCATCCCACAGAGTTACAGCTTTCCCCTCAAGAAGCCTTTCGCTAAGACAGTTCTTGTGGAACTGGCAAAGTGATATTTGGAAGCCCATAGAGGGCTATGGTGAAGAAGGAAATATCCTCAGATGAAATCTGGAAAGAAGCTTTCTGAGAAACTGCTTAGTGTTCTATTAATTCATCTCACAGAGTTACATCTGTATTTCGTGGATCTCTTTGCTAGCCTTATTTCTGTGGAATATGAGAACACATATTTCGGATCCCTTAGAAGACTAAAGGGCCAAAGGAAATATCCTCCCATTACAAATAGAAAGAAGCTTTCTGAGAAACTTCTTTGTGTTCTGTGAAATCATCTCACAGAGTTACAGCTTTCTCCTCAAGAAGCCTTTCGCTAAGACAGTTCTTGTGGAATTGGCAAAGTGATATTTGGAAGCCCATAGAGGGCTACGGTGAAATAGGAAATATCCTCAGATGAAATCTGGAAAGAAGCTTTCTGAGAAACTGCTTAGTGGTCTGTTAATTCATCTCACAGAGTTACATCTGTATTTCGTGGATCTCTTTGCTAGCCTTATTTCTGTGGAATCTGAGAACAGCTATTTCGTATCCCTTAGAAGACTATAGGGCCAAAAGAAATATCCTCCGATAACAAAGACAAAGAAGCTTTCTGAGAAACTTCTTTGTGTTCTGTGAAATCATCTCACAGAGTTACAGCTTTCCCCTCAAGAAGCCTTTCGCTAAGACCGTTCTTGTGGAATGGGCAATGTGATATTTGGAAGCCCATTGAGGGCTATAGTGTAAAAGGAAATACCCTCAGATGAAATCTGAATGGAATCTTTCTGAGAAACTGCTGAGTGTTCTGTTAATTCGTCTCACAGAGTTACATCTGTATTTCGTGGATCTCTTTCCTAGCCTTATTTCTGTGGAATCTGAGAACAGATATTTCGGATCCCCTTGAAGACTCTAGGGCCATAGGAAATATCCTCTGATAACAAAGACAAAGAAGCTTTCTGAGAAATTTTTTTGTGTTTTGTGAAATCATCTCACAGAGTTACAGCTTTCCCCTCAAGAAGCCTTTCGCTAAGACAGTTCTTGTGGAATTGGCAAAGTGATATTTGGAAGCCCATAGAGGGCTATGGTGAAAAAGGAAATATCCTCAGAAGAAATCTAGAAAGAAGCTTTCTGAGAAACTGCTCTGTGGTTTGTGACTTCCTCTCACAGAGTTATATCTGTATTTCGTGGATCTCTTTGCTAGCCTTATTTCTGTGGAATCTGACAACAGATATTTAGGATCCCTTTGAAGACTATAGGGCCAAAGGAAATATCCTCTGATAACAAAGAGAAAGAAGATTTCTGATAAACTTCTTTGTGTTCTGTGAAATCATCTCACAGAGCTTCAGCTTTCCCCTCAGGAAGCCTTTCGCTAAGACAGTTCTTGTGGAATTGGCAAAGTGATATTTGGAAGCCCATAGAGGGCTATGGTGAAAAAGGAAATATCCACAGATGAAATCTGGGAAGAAGCTTTCTGAGAAACTGCTTAGTGTTCTGTTAATTCGTCTCACAGAATTACATCTGTATTTCGTGGATCTCTTTGCTAGCCTTATTTCTGTGGAATATGAGAACACATATTTCGGATCCCTTAGAAGACTAAAGGGCCAAAGGAAATATCCTCCCATTACAAATAGAAAAAAGCTTTCTGAGAAACTTCTTTGTGTTCTGTGAAATCATCTCACAGAGTTACAGCTTTCCCCTCAAGAAGCCTTTCGCTAAGACAGTTCTTGTGGAATGGGCAAAGTGATATTTGGAAGCCCATAGAGGGCTACGGTGAAAAAGGAAATATCCTCAGATGAAATCTGGAAAGAAGCTTTCTGAGAAACTGCTTAGTGTTCTGTTAATTCATCTCACAGAGGTACATCTGTATTTCGTGGATCTCTTTGCTGGCCTTATTTCTGTGGAATCTGAGAAGAGCTATTTCGGATCCCTTTGAAGACTATAGGGCCAAAAGAAATATCCTCCGATAACAAAGAGAAAGAAGCTTTCTGAGAAACTTCTTTGTGTTCTGTGAAATCATCTCACAGAGTTACAGCTTTCCCCACAAGAAGCCTTTCGCTAAGACAGTTCTTGTGGAATTGGCAAAGTGATATTTGGAAGCCCATAGAGGGCTATGGTGAGAAAGGAAATATCCTCAGATGAAATCTGGAAAGAAGCTTTCTGAGAAACTGCTTAGTGTTCTGTTAATTCATCTCACCGAGTTACATCTGTATTTCGTGGATCTCTTTGCTAGCCTTATTTCTGTGGAATCTGAGAACAGATATTTCGGATCCCTTTGAAGACTATAGGGCCAACGGAAATATCCTCCGATAACAAATAGAAAGAAGTTTCTGAATAACTTCTTTGTGTTCGGTGAATTCATCTCACAGAGTTACAGCTTTCCCCTCAAGAAGCCTTTCGCTAAGACAGTTCTTGTGGAATTGGCAATGTGATATTTGGAGGCCCATTGAGGGCTATAGTGTAAAAGGAAATACCCTCAGATGAAATCTGAAAGGAAGCTTTCTGAGAAACTGCTGAGTGTTCTGTTAATTCATCTCACAGAGTTACATCTGTATTTCGTGGATCTCTTTCCTAGCCTTATTTCTGTGGAATCTGAGAACAGATATTTCGGATCCCCTTGAAGACTCTAGGGCCAAAGGAAATATCCTCCGATAACAAAGACAAAGAAGCTTTCTGAGAAATTTTTTTGTGTTTTGTGAAATCATCTCACAGAGTTACAGCTTTCCCCTCAAGAAGCCTTTCGCTAAGACAGTTCTTGTGAAATTGGCAAAGTGATATTTGGAAGCCCATAGAGGGCTATGGTGAAAAAGGAAATATCCTCAGAAGAAATCTAGAAAGAAGCTTTCTGAGAAACTGCTCTGTGGTTTGTGACTTCCACTCACAGAGTTATATCTGTATTTCGTGGATCTCTTTGCTAGCCTTATTTCTGTGGAATCTGAGAAGAGATATTTAGGATCCCTTTGAAGACTATAGGGCCAAAGGAAATATCCTCTGATAACAAAGAGAAAGAAGATTTCTGATAAACTTCGTTGTGTTCTGTGAAATCATCTCGCAGAGTTACAGCTTTCCCCTCAGGAAGCCTTTCGCTAAGACAGTTCTTGTGGAATTGGCAAAGTGATATTTGGAAGCCCATAGAGGGCTATGGTGAAAAAGGAAATATCCTCGATGAAATCTGGAAAGAAGCTTTCTGAGAAACTGCTTAGTGTTCTGTTAATTCGTCTCACCGAGTTACATCTGTGTTTCGTGGATCACTTTGCTAGCCTTATTTCTGTGAAATCTGAGAACAGATATTTCGGATTCCTTTGAAGACTACAGGGCCAAAGGAAATATCCTCTGATAACAAAGAGAAAGAAGCTTTCTGATAAACTTCGTTGTGTTCTGTGAAATCATCTCACAGAGTTACAGCTTTCCCCTCAAGAAGCCTTTCGCTAAGACAGTTCTTGTGGAATTGGCAAAGTGATATTTGGAAGCCCATAGAGGGCTATGGTGAAGAAGGAAATATCCTCAGATGAAATCTGGAAAGAAGCTTTCTGAGAAACTGCTTAGTGTTCTGTTTATTCATCTCTCAGAGTTACATCTGTATTTCGTGGATCTCTTTGCTAGCCTTATTTATGTGGAATCTGAGAACAGATATTTCGGATCCCTTAGAAGACTATAGGGCCAAAGAAAATATCCTCCGATTACAAATAGAAAGAAGCTTTCTGAGAAACTTCTTTGTATTCTGTGAAATCATCTCACAGAGTTACAGCTTTCCCCTCAATAAGCCCTTCCTTAAGACAGTTCTTGTGTAATGGGCAAAGTGATATTTGGATGTCCATAGAGGGTTGTGGTGAAAAAGGAAATATCCTCAGATGAAATCTGGAAAGAAGATTTCTGAGAAACTACTTAGTGTTCTGTTAATTCATCTTACAGAGTTACATCTGAATTTCTTGGATCTCTTTTCTAGCCTTATTTCTGTGGAATCTGAGAACAGCTATCTCGGATATCTTTGAAGACTCTAGGGCCAAAGGAAATATCCTCCGATGACAAAGAGAAAGAAGCTTCTGATGAACTTCTTTGTGTTCTGTGAAATCATCTCACAGAGTTACATCTTTCCCCTCAAGAAGCCTTTGGCTAAGACAGTTCTTGTGGAATTGGCAAAATGATATTTGGAAGCCCTTAGAGGGCTATGGTGAAAAAGGAAATATCCTCATATGAAATCTGGAAAGAAGCTTTCTGAGAAACTGCTTAGTGTTCTGTTAATTCATCTCACAGAGTTACATCTGTATTTCGTGAATCTCTTCGCTAAACTTATTTCTGTGGAATCTGAGAACAGATATTTCGGATCCCTTTGAAGACTATAGGGCCAAAGGAAGTATCCTCCGATAACAAAGATAAAGAAGCTTTCTGATAAACTTCTTTGTGTTCTGTGAAATCATCTCACAGAGTTACAGCTTACCCCTCAAGAAGCCTTTCGCTAAGACAGTTCTTGTGGAATTGGCAAAGTGATATTTGGAAGCCCATAGAGGGCTTTGGTGAAAAAGGAAATATCCTCAGATGAAATCTGGAAAGAAGCTTTCTGAGAAACTGCTCTGTGGTTTGTGACGTCCACTCACAGAGTTACATCTGTATTTCGTGGATCTCTTTGCTTGCCTTATTTCTGTGGAATCTGAGAACAGATATTTCGGATCCCTTTGAAGACTATAGGGCCAAAGGAAATATCCTCTGATAACAAAGAGAAAGAAGCTTTCTGATAAACTTCGTTGTGTTCTGTGAAATCATCTCACAGAGTAACAGCTTTCCCCTCAAGAAGCCTTTCGCTAAGACAGTTCTTGTGGAATTGGCAAAGTGATATTTGGAAGCCCATAGAGGGCTATGGTGAAGAAGGAAATATCCTCAGATGAAATCTGGAAAGAAGCTTTCTGAGAAACTGCTGAGTGTTCTGTTTATTCATCTCACAGAGTTACATCTGTATTTCGTGGATCTCTTTGCTAGCCTTATTTATGTGGAATCTGAGAACAGATATTTCGGATCCCTTTGAAGACTATAGGGCCAAAGGAAATATCCTCCGATTACAAATAGAAAGAAGCTTTCTGAGAAACTTCTTTGTATTCTGTGAAATCATCTCACAGAGTTACAGCTTTCCCCTCAATAAGCCCTTCCCTAAGACAATTCTTGTATAATGGGCAAAGTTATATTTGGAAGTCCATAGAGGGCTATGGTGAAAAAGGAAATATCCTCAGATGAAATCTGGAAAGAAGATTTCTGAGAAACTACTTAGTTTTCTGTTAATTCATCTTACAGAGTTACATCTGAATTTCGTGGATCTCTTTGCTAGCCTTATTTCTGTGGAATCGGAGAACAGCTATTTCGGATATCTTTGAAGACTCTAGGGCCAAAGGAAATATCCTCCGATAACAAAGAGAAAGAAGCTTTCTGATGAACTTCTTTGTTTTCTGTGAAATCATCTCACAGAGTTACAGCTTTCCCCTCAAGAAGCCTTTCGCTAAGACAGTTCTTGTGGAATTGGCAAAGTGATATTTGGAAGCCCTTAGAGGGCTATGGTGAAAAAGTAAATGTCCTCAGATGAAATCTGGAAAGAAGCTTTCTGAGACACTGCTTAGTGTTCTGTTGATTCATCTCACAGAGATACATCTGTATTTCGTGGATCTCTTTGCTAGTCTTACTTCTGTGGAATCTGAGAACAGATATTTCGGATCCCTTTGAAGACTGTAGGGCCAAAGGAAATATCCTCCGATAACAAAGAGAAAGAAACTTTCTGAGAAACTTTTTTGTGTTCTGTGAAATCATCTCACAGAGTTACAGTTTTCCCCTCAAGAAGCCTTTCGCTAAGACAGTTCTTGTGGAATTGGCAAAGTGATATTTGGAAGCCCATAGAGGGCTATGGTGAAAAAGGAAATATCTTCAGATGAAATCTGGAAGGAAGCTTTCTGAGAAACTGCTTCGAGATGTGTGACTTCCACTCACAGATTTACATCTGTATTTCGTGGATGTCTTTGCTAGCCTTATTTCTGTGGAATCTGAGAACAGATATTTAGGATCCCTTTGAAGTCTATACGGCCAAAGAAATATCCTCCGATAACAAAGATAAAGAAGTTTTCTGAGAAACTGCTTTGTGTTCTGTGAAATTCTCTCACAGAGTTGCAGCTTCCCCCTCAAGAAGCCTTTCGCTAAGACCGTTCTTGTGGAATTGGCAAAGGGATATTTGGGAGCCCATAGAGGGCTATGGTGAAAAAGGAAATATCCTCAGATGAAATCTGGAAAGAAGCTTTCTCAGAAACTGCTGAGTGTTCTGTTAATTCATCTCACAGAGTAACATCTGTATTTCGTGGATGTCTTTGCTAGCCTTATTTCTGTGGATACTGAGAACAGATATTTCGGATCCCTTTGAAGACTATAGGGCCAAAAGAAATATCCTCCGATAACAAAGAGAAAGAAGCTTTCTGAGAAACTTCTTTGTGTTTTGTGAAATCATCTCACAGAGTTACAGCTTTCCCCTCAAGAACCCTTTTGCTAAGACAGTTCTTGTGGAATTTGCAAAGTGATATTTGGAAGACCAAAGAGGGCTATGGTGAAAAAGGAAATATCCTCAGATGAAATCTGGAAAGAAGCTTTCTGAGAAACTGCTTAGTGTTCTGTTAATTCATCTCACAGAGTTACATCTGTATTTCGTGGATCTCTTTGCTAGCCTTATTTCTGTGGAATCTGAGAGCAGATATTTCGGATCCCTCTGAAGAGTATAGGGCCAAAGGAAATAACCTCCGATAACAAAGAGAAAGAAGCTTTCTGAGAAACTTCTTTGCGTTCTGTGAAATCATCTCACAGAGTTACAGCTTTCCGCTCAAGAAGCCTTTCGCTAAGACAGTTCTTGTGGAATTGGCAAAGTGATATTTGGAAGCCCATAGAGGGCTATGCTGAAAAAGGAAATATCCTCAGATGAAATCTGGAAAGAAGCTTTCTGAGAAACTGCTCTGTGATGTGTGACATCCACTCAGAGAGTTAAATCTGTATTTCGTGGATCTCTTTGCTAGCCTTATTTCTGTGGAATCTGAGAACAGATATTTCGGATTTCTTTGAAGACTATAGGGCCAAAGGAAATATCCTCCGATAACAAAGAGAAAGAAGCTTTCTGAGAAATTTCTTTGTGTTCTATGAAATCATCTCACAGAGTTACAGCTTTCCCCTTAAAAAGACTTTCGCTAAGACAGTTCTTGTGGAATTGGCAAAGTGATATTTGGAAGCCCATGGAGGGCTATGGTGAAAAAGGAAATATCCTCAGATGAAATCTGGAAAGAAGCTTTCTGAGAAACTGCTTAGTGTTCTGTTAATTCATCTCACAGAGTTACATCTGTATTTCGTGGATCTCTTTGCTAGCCTTATTTCTGTGGAATCTGAGAGCAGATATTTCGGATCCCTTTGAAGAGTATAGGGCCAAAGGAAATATCCTCCGATAACAAAGAGAAAGGAGCTTTCTGAGAAACTTCTTTGTGTTCTGTGAAATCATCTCTCAGAGTTACAGCTTTCCGCTCAAGAAGCCTTTCGCTAAGACAGTTCTTGTGGAATTGGCAAAGTGATATTTGGGAGCCCATAGAGGGCTATGGTGAAAAAGGAAATATCCTCAGATGATATCTGGAAAGAAGCTTTCTGAGAAACTGCTCTGTGATGTGTGACTTCCACTCACAGAGTTACATCTGTATTTCGTGGATCTCTTTGCTAGCCTTATTTCTGTGGAATCTGAGAACAGATATTTCGGATTTCTTTGAAGACTATAGGGCCAAAGGAAATATCCTCCGATAACAAAGAGAAAGAAGCATTCTGAGAAACTTCTTTGTGTTCTGTGAAATCATCTCACAGAGTTACAGCTTTCCCCTCAAAAAGACTTTCGCTAAGACAGTTCTTGTGGAATTGGCAAAGTGATATTTGGAATCCCACGGAGGGCTATGTTGAAAAAGGAAATATCCTCAGAAGAAATCTGGAAAGAAGCTTTCAGAGAAACTGCTTAGTGTTCTGTTAATTCATCTCACAGAGTTACATCTGTATTTCGTGGATCTCTTTACTAGCCTTATTTCTGTGGAATCTGAGAGCAGATATTTCGGATCCCTTTGAAGACTATAGGGCCAAAGGAAATATCCTCCGATAACAAAGAGAAAGAAGCTTTCTGAGAAACTTCTTTGTGTTCTGTGAAATCATCTCACAGAGTTACAGCTTTCCCCTCAAGAAGCCTTTCGCTAAGACAGTTCTTGTGGAATTGGCAAAGTGATATTTGGAAGCCCGTAGAGGGCTATGGTGAAAAAGGAAATATCCTCAGAGGAAATCTGGAAAGAAGCTTTTTGAGAAACTGTTTAGTGTTCTCTTAATTCATCTCACAGAGTTACATCTGTATTTCGTGGATCTCTTTTCTAGCCTTATTTCTGTGGAATCTGAGAACAGATATTTCGGATGCCATAGAAGACTATAGGGCCAAAGGAAATATACTCCGATACAAAGTGAAAGAAGCTTTCTGAGAAACTTCTTTGTGTTCTGTGAAATCATCTCACAGAGTTACAGCTTTCCCCTCAAGAAGCCTTTCGCTAAGACAGTTCTTGTGGAATTGGCAAAGTGATATTTGGAAGCCCATAGAGGGCTATGGTGAAAAAGGAAATATCCTCAGATTAAATCTGGAAAGAAGCTTTCTGAGAAACTGCTTAGTGTTCTCTTAATTCATCTCACAGAGTTACATCTGTATTTCGTGGATCTCTTTGCTAGCCTTATTTCTGTGGAATCTGAGAGCAGATATTTCGGATCCCTTTGAAGACTATAGGGCCAAAGGAAATATCCTCCGATAACAAAGAGAAAGAAGCTTTCTGAGAAACTTCTTTGTGTTCTGTGAAATCATCTCACAGAGTTACAGCTTTCCCCTCAAGAAGCCTTTCGCTAAGACAGTTCTTGTGGAATTGGCAAGTGATATTTGGAAGCCCATAGAGGGCTATGGTGAAAAAGGAAATATCCTCAGATGAAATATGGAAAGAAGCTTTCTGAGAAACTGCTCTGTGATGTGTGACTTCCACTCACAGAGTTACATCTGTATTTCGTGGATCTCTTTGCTAGCCTTATTTCTGTGGAATCTGAGAACAGATATTTCGGATCTCTTTGAAGACTATAGGGCCAAAGGAAATATCCTCCGATAACAAAGAGAAAGAAGCTTTCTGAGAAACTTCTTTGTGTTCTGTGAAATCATCTCAGAGAGTTACAGCTTTCCCCTCAAGAAACCTTTCGCTAAGACAGTTCTTGTGGAATTGGCAAAGTGATATTTGGAAGACCATCGAGGGCTATGGTGAAAAAGGAAATATCCTCAGATGAAATCTGGAAAGAAGCTTTCTGAGAAACTGCTCTGTGATGTGTGACTTCCACTCACAGTATTACATCTGTATTTCGTGGATCTCTTCACTAGCCTTATTTCTGTGGAATCTGAGAACAGATATTTCGGATCCCTTTGAAGACTACAGGGCCAAAGGAAATATCCTCCGATAACAAAGAGACAGAAGATTTCTGAGACACTTCTTTGTGTTCTGTGAAATCATCTCACAGACTTACAGCTTTCACCTCAAGAAGTCTTTCGCTAAGACAGTTCTTGTGGAATTGGCAAAGTGATATTTGGAAGCCCATAGATGGCTATGGTGAAAAAGGAAATATCCTCAGATGAAATCTGGAAAGAAGCTTTCTGAGAAACTGCTTAGTGTTAAGTTAATTCATGTCATAGAGTTACGTCTGTATTTCGTGGATCTCTTTGCTCGCCTTATTTCTGTGGAATCTGAGAACAGATATTTTGGATCCCATTGAAGACTATAGGGCCAAAGGAAATATCTTCCTATAACAAAGAGAAAGAAGCTTTCTGAGAAACTTCTTTGTGTTCTGTGAATTCATCTCACAGAGTTACAGCTTTCCTCTCAAGAAGCCATTCGCTAAGACAGTTCTTGTGTAATTGGCAAAGTGATATTTGGAAGCCCATAGAGGGCTATGGTGAAAAAGGAAATATCCTCAGATAAAATCTGGAAAGAAGCTTTCAGAGAAACTGGTTAGTGTTCTGTTAATTCATCTCACAGAGTTATATCTGTATTTCGAGGATCTCTATGCTAGCCTTATTTCTGTGGATCCTGTGAACAGATATTTCGGATCAAATTGAAGACTATAAGGCCAAAGGACATATCCTCCGATAACAAAGAGAAAGAAGCTTTCTGAGAAACTTCTTTGTGTTCTGTGAAATCATCTCACAGAGTTACAGCTTTCCCCTCAAGAAGCCTTTCGCTTAGACAGTTCTTGTGGAATTGGCTAAGTGATATTTGGAAGCCCATAGAGGGCTATGGTGAAAAAGGAAATATCCTCAGATGAAATCTGGAAAGAAGCTTTCTGAGAAACTTCTTAGTGTTCTGTTAATTCATCTCACAGAGTTACATCTGTATTTCGTGGATCTCTTTGCTAGCCTTATTTCTGTGGAATCTGAGAACAGATATATCGCATCCCTTTGAAGACTATAGGGCCAAGGGAAATATCCTCCGATAAGAAAGAGAAAGAAGCTTCCTGAGAAACTTCTTTGTGTTCTGTGAAATAATCTCACAGAGTTACAGCTTTCCCCTCAAGAAGACTTTCGCTAAGACAGTTCTTGTGGAATTGGCAAAGTGATATTTGGAAGCCCATAGAGGGCTATGGTGAAAAAGGAAATATCCTCAGATGAAATCTGGAAAGAAGCTTTCTGAGAAACTGCTTAGAGTTCTGTTAATTCATCTCACAGAATTACATCTATATTTTGTGGATCTCATTGCTAGCCTTATTTCTGTGGAATCTGAGAACAGATAATTCGGATCCCAATGAAGACTATAGGGGCAAAGGAAATATCCTACGATAACAAAGAGAAAGAAGCTTTCTGAGAAACTTCTTTGTGTTCTGTGAAATCATCTCACAGAGTTACAGCTTTCCCCTCAAGAAGCCTTTCGCTAAGACAGTTCTTGTGGAATTGGCAAAGTGATATTTGGAGGCCCATATAGGGCTATGGTGAAAAAGGAAATATCCTCAGATGAAATCTGGAAAGAAGATTTATGAGAAACTGCTTAGTGTTCTGTTAATTCATCTCACAGATTTACATCTGTATTTCGTGGTTCTCTTTGCTAGCCTTATTTCTGTGGAATCTGAGAACAGATATTTCGGATCCCATTGAAGACTATAGGGCCAAAGGAAATATACTCCGATAACAAAGAGAAAGAAGCTTTCTGAGAAACTTCTTTGTGTTCTGTGAAATCATCTCACAGAGTTACAGCTTTCCTCTCAAGAACCCTTTCGCTAAGAAAGTTTTTGTGGAATTGGCAAAGTGATATTTGGAAGCCCATAGAGGGCTATGGTGAAAAAGGAAATATCCTCAGATGAAATCTGGAAAGAAGCTTTCTGAGAAACTGCTTAGTGTTCTTTTAGTTCATCTCACAGAGTTACATCTGTATTTCGTGGATCTCTTTGCTAGCCTTACTTCTGTGGAATCTGAGAGCAGATATTTCGGATCCCTTTGAAGAGTATAGGGCCAAAGGAAATATCCTCCGATAACAAAGAGAAAGAAGCTTTCTGAGAAACTTCTTTATGTTCTGTGAAATCACCTCACAGAGTAACAGCTTTCCGCTCAAGAAGACTTTCGCTAAGACAGTTCTTGTGGATTTGGCAAAGTGATATTTGGAAGCCCATAGAGGGCTATGGTGAAAAAGGAAATATCCTCAGATGAAATCTGGAAAGAAGCTTTCTGAGAAACTGCTTAGTGTTCTGTTAATTCATCTCACAGAGTTACATCTGTATTTCGTGGATCTCTTTGCTAGCCTTATTTCTGTGGAATCTGAGAGCAGATATTTCGGATCCCTTTGAAGACTATAGGGCCAAAGGAAATAACCTCCGATAACAAAGAGAAAGAAGCTTTCTGAGAAACTTCTTTGCGTTCTGTGAAATCATCTCACAGAGTTACAGCTTTCCGCTCAAGAAGCCTTTCGCTAAGACAGTTCTTGTGGAATTGGCAAAGTGATATTTGGAAGCCCATAGAGGGCTATGGTGAAAAAGGAAATATCCTCAGATGAAATATGGAAAGAAGGTTTCTGAGAAACTGCTCTGTGATGTGTGACTTCCACTCACAGAGTTACATCTGTATTTCGTGGATCTCTTTGCTAGCCTTATTTCTGTGGAATCTGAGAACAGATATTTCGGATCTCTTTGAAGACTGTAGGGCCAAAGGAAATATCCTCCGATAACAAAGAGAAAGAAGCTTTCTGAGAAACTTCTTTGTGTTCTGTGAAAGCATCTCACAGAGTTACAGCTTTCCCCTCAAGAAGCCTTTCGCTAAGACAGTTCTTGTGGAATTGGCAAAGTGATATTTGGAAGCCCATAGAGGGCTATGGTGAAAAAGGAAATATCCTCAGATGAAATCTGGAAAGAAGCTTTCTGAGAAACTGCTTAGTGTTCTTTTAGTTCATCTCACAGAGTTACATCTGTATTTCGTGGATCTCTTTGCTAGCCTTATTTCTGTGGAATCTGAGAGCAGATATTTCGGATCCCTTTTAAGAGTATAGGGCCAAAGGAAATATCCTCCGATAACAAAGAGAAAGAAGCTTTCTGAGAAACTTCTTTATGCTCTGTGAAATCACCTCACAGAGTTACAGCTTTCCGCTCAAGAAGACTTTCGCTAAGACAGTTCTTGTGGAATTGGCAAAGTGATATTTGGAAGCCCATAGAGGGCTATGGTGAAAAAGGAAATATCCTCAGATGAAATCTGGAAAGAAGCTCTCTGAGAAATTGCTTAGTGTTCTGTTAATTCATCTCACAGAGTTACATCTGTATTTCGTGGATCTCTTTGCTAGCCTTATTTCTGTGGAATCTGAGAGCAGATATTTCGGATCCCTTTGAAGACTATAGGGCCAAAGGAAATATCCTCTGATAACAAAGAGAAAGAAGCTTTCTGAGAAACTTCTTTGTGTTTTGTGAAATCATCTCACAGAGTTACAGCTTTCCCCTCAAGAACCCTTTCGCTAAGACAGTTCTTGTGGAATTTGCAAAGTGATATTTGGAAGACCAAAGAGGGCTATGGTGAAAAAGGAAATATCCTCAGATGAAATCTGGAAAGAAGCTTTCTGAGAAACTGCTTAGTGTTCTGTTAATTCATCTCACAGAGTTACATCTGTATTTCGTGGATCTCTTTGCTAGCCTTATTTCTGTGGAATCTGAGAGCAGATATTTCGGATCCCTTTGAAGACTATAGGGCCAAAGGAAATAACCTCCGATAACAAAGAGAAAGAAGCTTTCTGAGAAACTTCTTTGCGTTCTGTGAAATCATCTCACAGAGTTACAGCTTTCCGCTCAAGAAGCCTTTCGCTAAGACAGTTCTTGTGGAATTGGCAAAGTGATATTTGGAAGCCCATAGAGGGCTATGCTGAAAAAGGAAATATCCTCAGATGAAATCTGGAAAGAAGCTTTCTGAGAAACTGCTCTGTGATGTGTGACATCCACTCAGAGAGTTAAATCTGTATTTCGTGGATCTCTTTGCTAGCCTTATTTCTGTGGAATCTGAGAACAGATATTTCGGATTTCTTTGAAGACTATAGGGCCAAAGGAAATATCCTCCGATAACAAAGAGAAAGAAGCTTTCTGAGAAACTTCTTTGTGTTCTGTGAAATCATCTCACAGAGTTACAGCTTTCCCCTCAAGAAGCCTTTCGCTAAGACAGTTCTTGTGGAATTAGCAAAGTGATATTTGGAAGCCCATAGAGGGCTATGGTGAAAAAGGAAATATCCTCAGATGAAATCTGGAAAGAAGCTTTCTGAGAAACTGCTTAGTGTTCTGTTAATTCATCTCACAGATTTACATCTGTATTTCGTGGATCTCTTTGCTAGCCTTATTTCTGTGGAATCTGAGAACAGATATTTCGGATCCCATTGAAGACTATAGGGCCAAAGGAAATATACTCCGATAACAAAGAGAAAGAAGGTTTCTGAGAAACTTCTTTGTGTTCTGTGGAATCATCTCACAGAGTTACAGCTTTCCCCTCAAGAAGCCTTTCGCTAAGACAGTTCTTGTGGAATTGGCAAGGTGATATTTGGAAGCCCATAGAGGGCTATGGTGAAAAAGGAAATATCCTCAGATGAAATCTGGAAAGAAGCTTTCTGAGAAACTGCTTAGTGTTCTGTTAATTCATCTCACAGATTTACATCTGTATTTCGTGGATCTCTTTGCTAGCCTTATTTCTGTGGAATCTGAGAACAGATATTTCGGATCCCATTGAAGACTATAAGGCCAAAGGAAATATACTCCGATAACAAAGAGAAAGAAGGTTTCTGAGAAACTTCTTTGTGTTCTGTGGAATCATCTCACAGAGTTACAGCTTTCCCCTCAAGAAGCCTTTCGCTAAGACAGTTCTTGTGGAATTGGCAAAGCGATATTTGGAAGCCCATAGAGGGCTATGGTGAAAAAGGAAATATCCTCAGATGAAATATGGAAAGAAGCTCTCTGAGAAACTGCTCTGTGATGTGTGACTTCCACTCACAGAGTTACATCTGTATTTCGTGGATCTCTTTGCTAGCCTTATTTCTGTGGAATCTGAGAACAGATATTTCGGATCTCTTTGAAGACTATAGGGCCAAAGGAAATATCCTCCGATAACAAAGAGAAAGAAGCTTTCTGAGAAACTTCTTTGTGTTCTGTGAAAGCATCTCACAGAGTTACAGCTCTCCCCTCAAGAAGCCTTTCGCTAAGACAGTTCTTGTGGAATTGGCAAAGTGATATTTGGAAGCCCATAGAGGGCTATGGTGAAAAAGGCAATATCCTCAGATGAAATCTGGAAAGAAGCTTTCTGAGAAACTGCTGAGTGTTCTGTTAATTCATCTCACAGAGTTACATCTGTATTTCGTGGATCTCTTTGCTAGCCTTATTTCTGTGGAATCTGAGAGCAGATATTTCGGATCCCTTTGAAGAGTATAGGGCCAAAGGAAATATCCTCCGATAACAAAGAGAAAGGAGCTTTCTGAGAAACTTCTTTGCGTTCTGTGAAATCATCTCTCAGAGTTACAGCTTTCCGCTCAAGAAGCCTTTCGCTAAGACAGTTCTTGTGGAATTGGCAAAGTGATATTTGGAAGCCCATAGAGGGCTATGGTGAAAAAGGAAATATCCTCAGATGAAATCTGGAAAGAAGCTCTCTGAGAAATTGCTTAGTGTTCTGTTAATTCATCTCACAGAGTTACATCTGTATTTCGTGGATCTCTTTGCTAGCCTTATTTCTGTGGAATCTGAGAGCAGATATTTCGGATCCCTTTGAAGACTATAGGGCCAAAGGAAATATCCTCCGATAACAAAGAGAAAGAAGCTTTCTGAGAAACTTCTTTGTGTTTTGTGAAATCATCTCACAGAGTTACAGCTTTCCCCTCAAGAACCCTTTCGCTAAGACAGTTCTTGTGGAATTTGCAAAGTGATATTTGGAAGACCAAAGAGGGCTATGGTGAAAAAGGAAATATCCTCAGATGAAATCTGGAAAGAAGCTTTCTGAGAAACTGCTTAGTGTTCTGTTAATTCATCTCACAGAGTTACATCTGTATTTCGTGGATCTCTTTGCTAGCCTTATTTCTGTGGAATCTGAGAGCAGATATTTCGGATCCCTTTGAAGAGTATAGGGCCAAAGGAAATAACCTCCGATAACAAAGAGAAAGAAGCTTTCTGAGAAACTTCTTTGCGTTCTGTGAAATCATCTCACAGAGTTACAGCTTTCCGCTCAAGAAGCCTTTCGCTAAGACAGTTCTTGTGGAATTGGCAAAGTGATATTTGGAAGCCCATAGAGGGCTATGCTGAAAAAGGAAATATCCTCAGATGAAATCTGGAAAGAAGCTTTCTGAGAAACTGCTCTGTGATGTGTGACATCCACTCAGAGAGTTAAATCTGTATTTCGTGGATCTCTTTGCTAGCCTTATTTCTGTGGAATCTGAGAACAGATATTTCGGATTTCTTTGAAGACTATAGGGCCAAAGGAAATATCCTCCGATAACAAAGACAAAGAAGCTTTCTGAGAAACTTCTTTGTGTTCTGTGAAATCATCTCACAGAGTTACAGCTTTCCCCTCAAGAAGCCTTTCGCTAAGACAGTTCTTGTGGAATTGGCAAAGTGATATTTGGAAGCCCATAGAGGGCTATGGTGAAAAAGGAAATATCCTCAGATGAAATCTGGAAAGAAGCTTTCTGAGAAACTGCTTAGTGTTCTGTTAATTCATCTCACAGATTTACATCTGTATTTCGTGGATCTCTTTGCTAGCCTTATTTCTGTGGAATCTGAGAACAGATATTTCGGATCCCATTGAAGACTATAGGGCCAAAGGAAATATACTCCGATAACAAAGAGAAAGAAGGTTTCTGAGAAACTTCTTTGTGTTCTGTGGAATCATCTCACAGAGTTACAGCTTTCCCCTCAAGAAGCCTTTCGCTAAGACAGTTCTTGTGGAATTGGCAAGGTGATATTTGGAAGCCCATAGAGGGCTATGGTGAAAAAGGAAATATCCTCAGATGAAATCTGGAAAGAAGCTTTCTGAGAAACTGCTTAGTGTTCTGTTAATTCATCTCACAGATTTACATCTGTATTTCGTGGATCTCTTTGCTAGCCTTATTTCTGTGGAATCTGAGAACAGATATTTCGGATCCCATTGAAGACTATAAGGCCAAAGGAAATATACTCCGATAACAAAGAGAAAGAAGGTTTCTGAGAAACTTCTTTGTGTTCTGTGGAATCATCTCACAGAGTTACAGCTTTCCCCTCAAGAAGCCTTTCGCTAAGACAGTTCTTGTGGAATTGGCAAAGTGATATTTGGAAGCCCATAGAGGGCTATGGTGAAAAAGGAAATATCCTCAGATGAAATATGGAAAGAAGCTCTCTGAGAAACTGCTCTGTGATGTGTGACTTCCACTCACAGAGTTACATCTGTATTTCGTGGATCTCTTTGCTAGCCTTATTTCTGTGGAATCTGAGAACAGATATTTCGGATCTCTTTGAAGACTATAGGGCCAAAGGAAATATCCTCCGATAACAAAGAGAAAGAAGCTTTCTGAGAAACTTCTTTGTGTTCTGTGAAAGCATCTCACAGAGTTACAGCTCTCCCCTCAAGAAGCCTTTCGCTAAGACAGTTCTTGTGGAATTGGCAAAGTGATATTTGGAAGCCCATAGAGGGCTATGGTGAAAAAGGCAATATCCTCAGATGAAATCTGGAAAGAAGCTTTCTGAGAAACTGCTGAGTGTTCTGTTAATTCATCTCACAGAGTTACATCTGTATTTCGTGGATCTCTTTGCTAGCCTTATTTCTGTGGAATCTGAGAGCAGATATTTCGGATCCCTTTGAAGAGTATAGGGCCAAAGGAAATATCCTCCGATAACAAAGAGAAAGGAGCTTTCTGAGAAACTTCTTTGTGTTCTGTGAAATCATCTCTCAGAGTTACAGCTTTCCGCTCAAGAAGCCTTTCGCTAAGACAGTTCTTGTGGAATTGGCAAAGTGATATTTGGGAGCCCATAGAGGGCTATGGTGAAAAAGGAAATATCCTCAGATGATATCTGGAAAGAAGCTTTCTGAGAAACTGCTCTGTGATGTGTGACTTCCACTCACAGAGTTACATCTGTATTTCGTGGATCTCTTTGCTAGCCTTATTTCTGTGGAATCTGAGAACAGATATTTCGGATTTCTTTGAAGACTATAGGGCCAAAGGAAATATCCTCCGATAACAAAGAGAAAGAAGCATTCTGAGAAACTTCTTTGTGTTCTGTGAAATCATCTCACAGAGTTACAGCTTTCCCCTCAAAAAGACTTTCGCTAAGACAGTTCTTGTGGAATTGGCAAAGTGATATTTGGAATCCCACGGAGGGCTATGTTGAAAAAGGAAATATCCTCAGAAGAAATCTGGAAAGAAGCTTTCAGAGAAACTGCTTAGTGTTCTGTTAATTCATCTCACAGAGTTACATCTGTATTTCGTGGATCTCTTTACTAGCCTTATTTCTGTGGAATCTGAGAGCAGATATTTCGGATCCCTTTGAAGACTATAGGGCCAAAGGAAATATCCTCCGATAACAAAGAGAAAGAAGCTTTCTGAGAAACTTCTTTGTGTTCTGTGAAATCATCTCACAGAGTTACAGCTTTCCCCTCAAGAAGCCTTTCGCTAAGACAGTTCTTGTGGAATTGGCAAAGTGATATTTGGAAGCCCGTAGAGGGCTATGGTGAAAAAGGAAATATCCTCAGAGGAAATCTGGAAAGAAGCTTTTTGAGAAACTGTTTAGTGTTCTCTTAATTCATCTCACAGAGTTACATCTGTATTTCGTGGATCTCTTTTCTAGCCTTATTTCTGTGGAATCTGAGAACAGATATTTCGGATGCCATAGAAGACTATAGGGCCAAAGGAAATATACTCCGATACAAAGTGAAAGAAGCTTTCTGAGAAACTTCTTTGTGTTCTGTGAAATCATCTCACAGAGTTACAGCTTTCCCCTCAAGAAGCCTTTCGCTAAGACAGTTCTTGTGGAATTGGCAAAGTGATATTTGGAAGCCCATAGAGGGCTATGGTGAAAAAGGAAATATCCTCAGATTAAATCTGGAAAGAAGCTTTCTGAGAAACTGCTTAGTGTTCTCTTAATTCATCTCACAGAGTTACATCTGTATTTCGTGGATCTCTTTGCTAGCCTTATTTCTGTGGAATCTGAGAGCAGATATTTCGGATCCCTTTGAAGACTATAGGGCCAAAGGAAATATCCTCCGATAACAAAGAGAAAGAAGCTTTCTGAGAAACTTCTTTGTGTTCTGTGAAATCATCTCACAGAGTTACAGCTTTCCCCTCAAGAAGCCTTTCGCTAAGACAGTTCTTGTGGAATTGGCAAGTGATATTTGGAAGCCCATAGAGGGCTATGGTGAAAAAGGAAATATCCTCAGATGAAATATGGAAAGAAGCTTTCTGAGAAACTGCTCTGTGATGTGTGACTTCCACTCACAGAGTTACATCTGTATTTCGTGGATCTCTTTGCTAGCCTTATTTCTGTGGAATCTGAGAACAGATATTTCGGATCTCTTTGAAGACTATAGGGCCAAAGGAAATATCCTCCGATAACAAAGAGAAAGAAGCTTTCTGAGAAACTTCTTTGTGTTCTGTGAAATCATCTCAGAGAGTTACAGCTTTCCCCTCAAGAAACCTTTCGCTAAGACAGTTCTTGTGGAATTGGCAAAGTGATATTTGGAAGACCATCGAGGGCTATGGTGAAAAAGGAAATATCCTCAGATGAAATCTGGAAAGAAGCTTTCTGAGAAACTGCTCTGTGATGTGTGACTTCCACTCACAGTATTACATCTGTATTTCGTGGATCTCTTCACTAGCCTTATTTCTGTGGAATCTGAGAACAGATATTTCGGATCCCTTTGAAGACTACAGGGCCAAAGGAAATATCCTCCGATAACAAAGAGACAGAAGATTTCTGAGACACTTCTTTGTGTTCTGTGAAATCATCTCACAGACTTACAGCTTTCACCTCAAGAAGTCTTTCGCTAAGACAGTTCTTGTGGAATTGGCAAAGTGATATTTGGAAGCCCATAGATGGCTATGGTGAAAAAGGAAATATCCTCAGATGAAATCTGGAAAGAAGCTTTCTGAGAAACTGCTTAGTGTTAAGTTAATTCATGTCATAGAGTTACGTCTGTATTTCGTGGATCTCTTTGCTCGCCTTATTTCTGTGGAATCTGAGAACAGATATTTTGGATCCCATTGAAGACTATAGGGCCAAAGGAAATATCTTCCTATAACAAAGAGAAAGAAGCTTTCTGAGAAACTTCTTTGTGTTCTGTGAATTCATCTCACAGAGTTACAGCTTTCCTCTCAAGAAGCCATTCGCTAAGACAGTTCTTGTGTAATTGGCAAAGTGATATTTGGAAGCCCATAGAGGGCTATGGTGAAAAAGGAAATATCCTCAGATAAAATCTGGAAAGAAGCTTTCTGAGAAACTGGTTAGTGTTCTGTTAATTCATCTCACAGAGTTATATCTGTATTTCGAGGATCTCTATGCTAGCCTTATTTCTGTGGATCCTGTGAACAGATATTTCGGATCAAATTGAAGACTATAAGGCCAAAGGACATATCCTCCGATAACAAAGAGAAAGAAGCTTTCTGAGAAACTTCTTTGTGTTCTGTGAAATCATCTCACAGAGTTACAGCTTTCCCCTCAAGAAGCCTTTCGCTTAGACAGTTCTTGTGGAATTGGCTAAGTGATATTTGGAAGCCCATAGAGGGCTATGGTGAAAAAGGAAATATCCTCAGATGAAATCTGGAAAGAAGCTTTCTGAGAAACTTCTTAGTGTTCTGTTAATTCATCTCACAGAGTTACATCTGTATTTCGTGGATCTCTTTGCTAGCCTTATTTCTGTGGAATCTGAGAACAGATATATCGCATCCCTTTGAAGACTATAGGGCCAAGGGAAATATCCTCCGATAAGAAAGAGAAAGAAGCTTCCTGAGAAACTTCTTTGTGTTCTGTGAAATAATCTCACAGAGTTACAGCTTTCCCCTCAAGAAGACTTTCGCTAAGACAGTTCTTGTGGAATTGGCAAAGTGATATTTGGAAGCCCATAGAGGGCTATGGTGAAAAAGGAAATATCCTCAGATGAAATCTGGAAAGAAGCTTTCTGAGAAACTGCTTAGAGTTCTGTTAATTCATCTCACAGAATTACATCTATATTTTGTGGATCTCATTGCTAGCCTTATTTCTGTGGAATCTGAGAACAGATAATTCGGATCCCAATGAAGACTATAGGGGCAAAGGAAATATCCTACGATAACAAAGAGAAAGAAGCTTTCTGAGAAACTTCTTTGTGTTCTGTGAAATCATCTCACAGAGTTACAGCTTTCCCCTCAAGAAGCCTTTCGCTAAGACAGTTCTTGTGGAATTGGCAAAGTGATATTTGGAGGCCCATATAGGGCTATGGTGAAAAAGGAAATATCCTCAGATGAAATCTGGAAAGAAGATTTATGAGAAACTGCTTAGTGTTCTGTTAATTCATCTCACAGATTTACATCTGTATTTCGTGGTTCTCTTTGCTAGCCTTATTTCTGTGGAATCTGAGAACAGATATTTCGGATCCCATTGAAGACTATAGGGCCAAAGGAAATATACTCCGATAACAAAGAGAAAGAAGCTTTCTGAGAAACTTCTTTGTGTTCTGTGAAATCATCTCACAGAGTTACAGCTTTCCTCTCAAGAACCCTTTCGCTAAGAAAGTTTTTGTGGAATTGGCAAAGTGATATTTGGAAGCCCATAGAGGGCTATGGTGAAAAAGGAAATATCCTCAGATGAAATCTGGAAAGAAGCTTTCTGAGAAACTGCTTAGTGTTCTTTTAGTTCATCTCACAGAGTTACATCTGTATTTCGTGGATCTCTTTGCTAGCCTTACTTCTGTGGAATCTGAGAGCAGATATTTCGGATCCCTTTGAAGAGTATAGGGCCAAAGGAAATATCCTCCGATAACAAAGAGAAAGAAGCTTTCTGAGAAACTTCTTTATGTTCTGTGAAATCACCTCACAGAGTAACAGCTTTCCGCTCAAGAAGACTTTCGCTAAGACAGTTCTTGTGGATTTGGCAAAGTGATATTTGGAAGCCCATAGAGGGCTATGGTGAAAAAGGAAATATCCTCAGATGAAATCTGGAAAGAAGCTTTCTGAGAAACTGCTTAGTGTTCTGTTAATTCATCTCACAGAGTTACATCTGTATTTCGTGGATCTCTTTGCTAGCCTTATTTCTGTGGAATCTGAGAGCAGATATTTCGGATCCCTTTGAAGACTATAGGGCCAAAGGAAATAACCTCCGATAACAAAGAGAAAGAAGCTTTCTGAGAAACTTCTTTGCGTTCTGTGAAATCATCTCACAGAGTTACAGCTTTCCGCTCAAGAAGCCTTTCGCTAAGACAGTTCTTGTGGAATTGGCAAAGTGATATTTGGAAGCCCATAGAGGGCTATGGTGAAAAAGGAAATATCCTCAGATGAAATATGGAAAGAAGGTTTCTGAGAAACTGCTCTGTGATGTGTGACTTCCACTCACAGAGTTACATCTGTATTTCGTGGATCTCTTTGCTAGCCTTATTTCTGTGGAATCTGAGAACAGATATTTCGGATCTCTTTGAAGACTGTAGGGCCAAAGGAAATATCCTCCGATAACAAAGAGAAAGAAGCTTTCTGAGAAACTTCTTTGTGTTCTGTGAAAGCATCTCACAGAGTTACAGCTTTCCCCTCAAGAAGCCTTTCGCTAAGACAGTTCTTGTGGAATTGGCAAAGTGATATTTGGAAGCCCATAGAGGGCTATGGTGAAAAAGGAAATATCCTCAGATGAAATCTGGAAAGAAGCTTTCTGAGAAACTGCTTAGTGTTCTTTTAGTTCATCTCACAGAGTTACATCTGTATTTCGTGGATCTCTTTGCTAGCCTTATTTCTGTGGAATCTGAGAGCAGATATTTCGGATCCCTTTTAAGAGTATAGGGCCAAAGGAAATATCCTCCGATAACAAAGAGAAAGAAGCTTTCTGAGAAACTTCTTTATGCTCTGTGAAATCACCTCACAGAGTTACAGCTTTCCGCTCAAGAAGACTTTCGCTAAGACAGTTCTTGTGGAATTGGCAAAGTGATATTTGGAAGCCCATAGAGGGCTATGGTGAAAAAGGAAATATCCTCAGATGAAATCTGGAAAGAAGCTCTCTGAGAAATTGCTTAGTGTTCTGTTAATTCATCTCACAGAGTTACATCTGTATTTCGTGGATCTCTTTGCTAGCCTTATTTCTGTGGAATCTGAGAGCAGATATTTCGGATCCCTTTGAAGACTATAGGGCCAAAGGAAATATCCTCTGATAACAAAGAGAAAGAAGCTTTCTGAGAAACTTCTTTGTGTTTTGTGAAATCATCTCACAGAGTTACAGCTTTCCCCTCAAGAACCCTTTCGCTAAGACAGTTCTTGTGGAATTTGCAAAGTGATATTTGGAAGACCAAAGAGGGCTATGGTGAAAAAGGAAATATCCTCAGATGAAATCTGGAAAGAAGCTTTCTGAGAAACTGCTTAGTGTTCTGTTAATTCATCTCACAGAGTTACATCTGTATTTCGTGGATCTCTTTGCTAGCCTTATTTCTGTGGAATCTGAGAGCAGATATTTCGGATCCCTTTGAAGACTATAGGGCCAAAGGAAATAACCTCCGATAACAAAGAGAAAGAAGCTTTCTGAGAAACTTCTTTGCGTTCTGTGAAATCATCTCACAGAGTTACAGCTTTCCGCTCAAGAAGCCTTTCGCTAAGACAGTTCTTGTGGAATTGGCAAAGTGATATTTGGAAGCCCATAGAGGGCTATGCTGAAAAAGGAAATATCCTCAGATGAAATCTGGAAAGAAGCTTTCTGAGAAACTGCTCTGTGATGTGTGACATCCACTCAGAGAGTTAAATCTGTATTTCGTGGATCTCTTTGCTAGCCTTATTTCTGTGGAATCTGAGAACAGATATTTCGGATTTCTTTGAAGACTATAGGGCCAAAGGAAATATCCTCCGATAACAAAGAGAAAGAAGCTTTCTGAGAAACTTCTTTGTGTTCTGTGAAATCATCTCACAGAGTTACAGCTTTCCCCTCAAGAAGCCTTTCGCTAAGACAGTTCTTGTGGAATTAGCAAAGTGATATTTGGAAGCCCATAGAGGGCTATGGTGAAAAAGGAAATATCCTCAGATGAAATCTGGAAAGAAGCTTTCTGAGAAACTGCTTAGTGTTCTGTTAATTCATCTCACAGATTTACATCTGTATTTCGTGGATCTCTTTGCTAGCCTTATTTCTGTGGAATCTGAGAACAGATATTTCGGATCCCATTGAAGACTATAGGGCCAAAGGAAATATACTCCGATAACAAAGAGAAAGAAGGTTTCTGAGAAACTTCTTTGTGTTCTGTGGAATCATCTCACAGAGTTACAGCTTTCCCCTCAAGAAGCCTTTCGCTAAGACAGTTCTTGTGGAATTGGCAAGGTGATATTTGGAAGCCCATAGAGGGCTATGGTGAAAAAGGAAATATCCTCAGATGAAATCTGGAAAGAAGCTTTCTGAGAAACTGCTTAGTGTTCTGTTAATTCATCTCACAGATTTACATCTGTATTTCGTGGATCTCTTTGCTAGCCTTATTTCTGTGGAATCTGAGAACAGATATTTCGGATCCCATTGAAGACTATAAGGCCAAAGGAAATATACTCCGATAACAAAGAGAAAGAAGGTTTCTGAGAAACTTCTTTGTGTTCTGTGGAATCATCTCACAGAGTTACAGCTTTCCCCTCAAGAAGCCTTTCGCTAAGACAGTTCTTGTGGAATTGGCAAAGTGATATTTGGAAGCCCATAGAGGGCTATGGTGAAAAAGGAAATATCCTCAGATGAAATATGGAAAGAAGCTCTCTGAGAAACTGCTCTGTGATGTGTGACTTCCACTCACAGAGTTACATCTGTATTTCGTGGATCTCTTTGCTAGCCTTATTTCTGTGGAATCTGAGAACAGATATTTCGGATCTCTTTGAAGACTATAGGGCCAAAGGAAATATCCTCCGATAACAAAGAGAAAGAAGCTTTCTGAGAAACTTCTTTGTGTTCTGTGAAAGCATCTCACAGAGTTACAGCTCTCCCCTCAAGAAGCCTTTCGCTAAGACAGTTCTTGTGGAATTGGCAAAGTGATATTTGGAAGCCCATAGAGGGCTATGGTGAAAAAGGCAATATCCTCAGATGAAATCTGGAAAGAAGCTTTCTGAGAAACTGCTGAGTGTTCTGTTAATTCATCTCACAGAGTTACATCTGTATTTCGTGGATCTCTTTGCTAGCCTTATTTCTGTGGAATCTGAGAGCAGATATTTCGGATCCCTTTGAAGAGTATAGGGCCAAAGGAAATATCCTCCGATAACAAAGAGAAAGGAGCTTTCTGAGAAACTTCTTTGCGTTCTGTGAAATCATCTCTCAGAGTTACAGCTTTCCGCTCAAGAAGCCTTTCGCTAAGACAGTTCTTGTGGAATTGGCAAAGTGATATTTGGAAGCCCATAGAGGGCTATGGTGAAAAAGGAAATATCCTCAGATGAAATCTGGAAAGAAGCTCTCTGAGAAATTGCTTAGTGTTCTGTTAATTCATCTCACAGAGTTACATCTGTATTTCGTGGATCTCTTTGCTAGCCTTATTTCTGTGGAATCTGAGAGCAGATATTTCGGATCCCTTTGAAGACTATAGGGCCAAAGGAAATATCCTCCGATAACAAAGAGAAAGAAGCTTTCTGAGAAACTTCTTTGTGTTTTGTGAAATCATCTCACAGAGTTACAGCTTTCCCCTCAAGAACCCTTTCGCTAAGACAGTTCTTGTGGAATTTGCAAAGTGATATTTGGAAGACCAAAGAGGGCTATGGTGAAAAAGGAAATATCCTCAGATGAAATCTGGAAAGAAGCTTTCTGAGAAACTGCTTAGTGTTCTGTTAATTCATCTCACAGAGTTACATCTGTATTTCGCGGATCTCTTTGCTAGCCTTATTTCTGTGGAATCTGAGAGCAGATATTTCGGATCCCTTTGAAGAGTATAGGGCCAAAGGAAATAACCTCCGATAACAAAGAGAAAGAAGCTTTCTGAGAAACTTCTTTGCGTTCTGTGAAATCATCTCACAGAGTTACAGCTTTCCGCTCAAGAAGCCTTTCGCTAAGACAGTTCTTGTGGAATTGGCAAAGTGATATTTGGAAGCCCATAGAGGGCTATGCTGAAAAAGGAAATATCCTCAGATGAAATCTGGAAAGAAGCTTTCTGAGAAACTGCTCTGTGATGTGTGACATCCACTCAGAGAGTTAAATCTGTATTTCGTGGATCTCTTTGCTAGCCTTATTTCTGTGGAATCTGAGAACAGATATTTCGGATCTCTTTGAAGACTATAGGGCCAAAGGAAATATCCTCCGATAACAAAGACAAAGAAGCTTTCTGAGAAACTTCTTTGTGTTCTGTGAAATCATCTCACAGAGTTACAGCTTTCCCCTCAAGAAGCCTTTCGCTAAGACAGTTCTTGTGGAATTGGCAAAGTGATATTTGGAAGCCCATAGAGGGCTATGGTGAAAAAGGAAATATCCTCAGATGAAATCTGGAAAGAAGCTTTCTGAGAAACTGCTTAGTGTTCTGTTAATTCATCTCACAGATTTACATCTGCATTTCGTGGATCTCTTTGCTAGCCTTATTTCTGTGGAATCTGAGAACAGATATTTCGGATCCCATTGAAGACTATAGGGCCAAAGGAAATATACTCCGATAACAAAGAGAAAGAAGGTTTCTGAGAAACTTCTTTGTGTTCTGTGGAATCATCTCACAGAGTTACAGCTTTCCCCTCAAGAAGCCTTTCGCTAAGACAGTTCTTGTGGAATTGGCAAGGTGATATTTGGAAGCCCATAGAGGGCTATGGTGAAAAAGGAAATATCCTCAGATGAAATCTGGAAAGAAGCTTTCTGAGAAACTGCTTAGTGTTCTGTTAATTCATCTCACAGATTTACATCTGTATTTCGTGGATCTCTTTGCTAGCCTTATTTCTGTGGAATCTGAGAACAGATATTTCGGATCCCATTGAAGACTATAAGGCCAAAGGAAATATACTCCGATAACAAAGAGAAAGAAGGTTTCTGAGAAACTTCTTTGTGTTCTGTGGAATCATCTCACAGAGTTACAGCTTTCCCCTCAAGAAGCCTTTCGCTAAGACAGTTCTTGTGGAATTGGCAAAGTGATATTTGGAAGCCCATAGAGGGCTATGGTGAAAAAGGAAATATCCTCAGATGAAATATGGAAAGAAGCTCTCTGAGAAACTGCTCTGTGATGTGTGACTTCCACTCACAGAGTTACATCTGTATTTCGTGGATCTCTTTGCTAGCCTTATTTCTGTGGAATCTGAGAACAGATATTTCGGATCTCTTTGAAGACTATAGGGCCAAAGGAAATATCCTCCGATAACAAAGAGAAAGAAGCTTTCTGAGAAACTTCTTTGTGTTCTGTGAAAGCATCTCACAGAGTTACAGCTCTCCCCTCAAGAAGCCTTTCGCTAAGACAGTTCTTGTGGAATTGGCAAAGTGATATTTGGAAGCCCATAGAGGGCTATGGTGAAAAAGGCAATATCCTCAGATGAAATCTGGAAAGAAGCTTTCTGAGAAACTGCTGAGTGTTCTGTTAATTCATCTCACAGAGTTACATCTGTATTTCGTGGATCTCTTTGCTAGCCTTATTTCTGTGGAATCTGAGAGCAGATATTTCGGATCCCTTTGAAGAGTATAGGGCCAAAGGAAATATCCTCCGATAACAAAGAGAAAGGAGCTTTCTGAGAAACTTCTTTGTGTTCTGTGAAATCATCTCTCAGAGTTACAGCTTTCCGCTCAAGAAGCCTTTCGCTAAGACAGTTCTTGTGGAATTGGCAAAGTGATATTTGGGAGCCCATAGAGGGCTATGGTGAAAAAGGAAATATCCTCAGATGAAATCTGGAAAGAAGCTTTCTGAGAAAGTGCTCTGTGATGTGTGACTTCCACTCACAGAGTTACATCTGTATTTCGTGGATCTCTTTGCTAGCCTTATTTCTGTGGAATCTGAGAACAGATATTTCGGATTTCTTTGAAGACTATAGGGCCAAAGGAAATATCCTCCGATAACAAAGAGAAAGAAGCATTCTGAGAAACTTCTTTGTGTTCTGTGAAATCATCTCACAGAGTTACAGCTTTCCCCTCAAAAAGACTTTCGCTAAGACAGTTCTTGTGGAATTGGCAAAGTGATATTTGGAATCCCACGGAGGGCTATGTTGAAAAAGGAAATATCCTCAGAAGAAATCTGGAAAGAAGCTTTCAGAGAAACTGCTTAGTGTTCTGTTAATTCATCTCACAGAGTTACATCTGTATTTCGTGGATCTCTTTACTAGCCTTATTTCTGTGGAATCTGAGAGCAGATATTTCGGATCCCTTTGAAGACTATAGTGCCAAAGGAAATATCCTCCGATAACAAAGAGAAAGAAGCTTTCTGAGAAACTTCTTTGTGTTCTGTGAAATCATCTCACAGAGTTACAGCTTTCCCCTCAAGAAGCCTTTCGCTAAGACAGTTCTTGTGGAATTGGCAAAGTGATATTTGGAAGCCCATAGAGGGCTATGGTGAAAAAGGAAATATCCTCAGAGGAAATCTGGAAAGAAGCTTTTTGAGAAACTGTTTAGTGTTCTCTTAATTCATCTCACAGAGTTACATCTGTATTTCGTGGATCTCTTTTCTAGCCTTATTTCTGTGGAATCTGAGAACAGATATTTCGGATGCCATAGAAGACTATAGGGCCAAAGGAAATATACTCCGATAACAAAGTGAAAGAAGCTTTCTGAGAAACTTCTTTGTGTTCTGTGAAATCATCTCACAGAGTTACAGCTTTCCCCTCAAGAAGCCTTTCGCTAAGACAGTTCTTGTGGAATTGGCAAAGTGATATTTGGAAGCCCATAGAGGGCTATGGTGAAAAAGGAAATATCCTCAGATGAAATCTGGAAAGAAGCTTTCTGAGAAACTGCTTAGTGTTCTGTTAATTCATCTCACAGATTTACATCTGTATTTCGTGGATCTCTTTGCTAGCCTTATTTCTGTGGAATCTGAGAACAGATATTTCGGATCCCATTGAAGACTATAAGGCCAAAGGAAATATACTCCGATAACAAAGAGAAAGAAGGTTTCTGAGAAACTTCTTTGTGTTCTGTGGAATCATCTCACAGAGTTACAGCTTTCCCCTCAAGAAGCCTTTCGCTAAGACAGTTCTTGTGGAATTGGCAAAGTGATATTTGGAAGCCCATAGAGGGCTATGGTGAAAAAGGAAATATCCTCAGATGAAATATGGAAAGAAGCTCTCTGAGAAACTGCTCTGTGATGTGTGACTTCCACTCACAGAGTTACATCTGTATTTCGTGGATCTCTTTGCTAGCCTTATTTCTGTGGAATCTGAGAACTGATATTTCGGATCTCTTTGAAGACTATAGGGCCAAAGGAAATATCCTCCGATAACAAAGAGAAAGAAGCTTTCTGAGAAACTTCTTTGTGTTCTGTGAAAGCATCTCACAGAGTTACAGCTCTCCCCTCAAGAAGCCTTTCGCTAAGACAGTTCTTGTGGAATTGGCAAAGTGATATTTGGAAGCCCATAGAGGGCTATGGTGAAAAAGGCAATATCCTCAGATGAAATCTGGAAAGAAGCTTTCTGAGAAACTGCTGAGTGTTCTGTTAATTCATCTCACAGAGTTACATCTGTATTTCGTGGATCTCTTTGCTAGCCTTATTTCTGTGGAATCTGAGAGCAGATATTTCGGATCCCTTTGAAGAGTATAGGGCCAAAGGAAATATCCTCCGATAACAAAGAGAAAGGAGCTTTCTGAGAAACTTCTTTGCGTTCTGTGAAATCATCTCTCAGAGTTACAGCTTTCCGCTCAAGAAGCCTTTCGCTAAGACAGTTCTTGTGGAATTGGCAAAGTGATATTTGGAAGCCCATAGAGGGCTATGGTGAAAAAGGAAATATCCTCAGATGAAATCTGGAAAGAAGCTCTCTGAGAAATTGCTTAGTGTTCTGTTAATTCATCTCACAGAGTTACATCTGTATTTCGTGGATCTCTTTGCTAGCCTTATTTCTGTGGAATCTGAGAGCAGATATTTCGGATCCCTTTGAAGACTATAGGGCCAAAGGAAATATCCTCTGATAACAAAGAGAAAGAAGCTTTCTGAGAAACTTCTTTGTGTTTTGTGAAATCATCTCACAGAGTTACAGCTTTCCCCTCAAGAACCCTTTCGCTAAGACAGTTCTTGTGGAATTTGCAAAGTGATATTTGGAAGACCAAAGAGGGCTATGGTGAAAAAGGAAATATCCTCAGATGAAATCTGGAAAGAAGCTTTCTGAGAAACTGCTTAGTGTTCTGTTAATTCATCTCACAGAGTTACATCTGTATTTCGTGGATCTCTTTGCTAGCCTTATTTCTGTGGAATCTGAGAGCAGATATTTCGGATCCCTTTGAAGACTATAGGGCCAAAGGAAATAACCTCCGATAACAAAGAGAAAGAAGCTTTCTGAGAAACTTCTTTGCGTTCTGTGAAATCATCTCACAGAGTTACAGCTTTCCGCTCAAGAAGCCTTTCGCTAAGACAGTTCTTGTGGAATTGGCAAAGTGATATTTGGAAGCCCATAGAGGGCTATGCTGAAAAAGGAAATATCCTCAGATGAAATCTGGAAAGAAGCTTTCTGAGAAACTGCTCTGTGATGTGTGACATCCACTCAGAGAGTTAAATCTGTATTTCGTGGATCTCTTTGCTAGCCTTATTTCTGTGGAATCTGAGAACAGATATTTCGGATTTCTTTGAAGACTATAGGGCCAAAGGAAATATCCTCCGATAACAAAGAGAAAGAAGCTTTCTGAGAAACTTCTTTGTGTTCTGTGAAATCATCTCACAGAGTTACAGCTTTCCCCTCAAGAAGCCTTTCGCTAAGACAGTTCTTGTGGAATTGGCAAAGTGATATTTGGAAGCCCATAGAGGGCTATGGTGAAAAAGGAAATATCCTCAGATGAAATCTGGAAAGAAGCTTTCTGAGAAACTGCTTAGTGTTCTGTTAATTCATCTCACAGATTTACATCTGTATTTCGTGGATCTCTTTGCTAGCCTTATTTCTGTGGAATCTGAGAACAGATATTTCGGATCCCATTGAAGATTATAGGGCCAAAGGAAATATACTCCGATAACAAAGAGAAAGAAGGTTTCTGAGAAACTTCTTTGTGTTCTGTGGAATCATCTCACAGAGTTACAGCTTTCCCCTCAAGAAGCCTTTCGCTAAGACAGTTCTTGTGGAATTGGCAAGGTGATATTTGGAAGCCCATAGAGGGCTATGGTGAAAAAGGAAATATCCTCAGATGAAATCTGGAAAGAAGCTTTCTGAGAAACTGCTTAGTGTTCTGTTAATTCATCTCACAGATTTACATCTGTATTTCGTGGATCTCTTTGCTAGCCTTATTTCTGTGGAATCTGAGAACAGATATTTCGGATCCCATTGAAGACTATAAGGCCAAAGGAAATATACTCCGATAACAAAGAGAAAGAAGGTTTCTGAGAAACTTCTTTGTGTTCTGTGGAATCATCTCACAGAGTTACAGCTTTCCCCTCAAGAAGCCTTTCGCTAAGACAGTTCTTGTGGAATTGGCAAAGTGATATTTGGAAGCCCATAGAGGGCTATGGTGAAAAAGGAAATATCCTCAGATGAAATATGGAAAGAAGCTCTCTGAGAAACTGCTCTGTGATGTGTGACTTCCACTCACAGAGTTACATCTGTATTTCGTGGATCTCTTTGCTAGCCTTATTTCTGTGGAATCTGAGAACAGATATTTCGGATCTCTTTGAAGACTATAGGGCCAAAGGAAATATCCTCCGATAACAAAGAGAAAGAAGCTTTCTGAGAAACTTCTTTGTGTTCTGTGAAAGCATCTCACAGAGTTACAGCTCTCCCCTCAAGAAGCCTTTCGCTAAGACAGTTCTTGTGGAATTGGCAAAGTGATATTTGGAAGCCCATAGAGGGCTATGGTGAAAAAGGCAATATCCTCAGATGAAATCTGGAAAGAAGCTTTCTGAGAAACTGCTGAGTGTTCTGTTAATTCATCTCACAGAGTTACATCTGTATTTCGTGGATCTCTTTGCTAGCCTTATTTCTGTGGAATCTGAGAGCAGATATTTCGGATCCCTTTGAAGAGTATAGGGCCAAAGGAAATATCCTCCGATAACAAAGAGAAAGGAGCTTTCTGAGAAACTTCTTTGTGTTCTGTGAAATCATCTCTCAGAGTTACAGCTTTCCGCTCAAGAAGCCTTTCGCTAAGACAGTTCTTGTGGAATTGGCAAAGTGATATTTGGGAGCCCATAGAGGGCTATGGTGAAAAAGGAAATATCCTCAGATGAAATCTGGAAAGAAGCTTTCTGAGAAACTGCTCTGTGATGTGTGACTTCCACTCACAGAGTTACATCTGTATTTCGTGGATCTCTTTGCTAGCCTTATTTCTGTGGAATCTGAGAACAGATATTTCGGATTTCTTTGAAGACTATAGGGCCAAAGGAAATATCCTCCGATAACAAAGAGAAAGAAGCATTCTGAGAAACTTCTTTGTGTTCTGTGAAATCATCTCACAGAGTTACAGCTTTCCCCTCAAAAAGACTTTCGCTAAGACAGTTCTTGTGGAATTGGCAAAGTGATATTTGGAATCCCACGGAGGGCTATGTTGAAAAAGGAAATATCCTCAGAAGAAATCTGGAAAGAAGCTTTCAGAGAAACTGCTTAGTGTTCTGTTAATTCATCTCACAGAGTTACATCTGTATTTCGTGGATCTCTTTACTAGCCTTATTTCTGTGGAATCTGAGAGCAGATATTTCGGATCCCTTTGAAGACTATAGGGCCAAAGGAAATATCCTCCGATAACAAAGAGAAAGAAGCTTTCTGAGAAACTTCTTTGTGTTCTGTGAAATCATCTCACAGAGTTACAGCTTTCCCCTCAAGAAGCCTTTCGCTAAGACAGTTCTTGTGGAATTGGCAAAGTGATATTTGGAAGCCCATAGAGGGCTATGTTGAAAAAGGAAATATCCTCAGAGGAAATCTGGAAAGAAGCTTTTTGAGAAACTGTTTAGTGTTCTCTTAATTCATCTCACAGAGTTACATCTGTATTTCGTGGATCTCTTTTCTAGCCTTATTTCTGTGGAATCTGAGAACAGATATTTCGGATGCCATAGAAGACTATAGGGCCAAAGGAAATATACTCCGATAACAAAGTGAAAGAAGCTTTCTGAGAAACTTCTTTGTGTTCTGTGAAATCATCTCACAGAGTTACAGCTTTCCCCTCAAGAAGCCTTTCGCTAAGACAGTTCTTGTGGAATTGGCAAGGTGATATTTGGAAGCCCATAGAGGGCTATGGTGAAAAAGGAAATATCCTCAGATGAAATCTGGAAAGAAGCTTTCTGAGAAACTGCTTAGTGTTCTGTTAATTCATCTCACAGATTTACATCTGTATTTCGTGGATCTCTTTGCTAGCCTTATTTCTGTGGAATCTGAGAACAGATATTTCGGATCCCATTGAAGACTATAAGGCCAAAGGAAATATACTCCGATAACAAAGAGAAAGAAGGTTTCTGAGAAACTTCTTTGTGTTCTGTGGAATCATCTCACAGAGTTAGAGCTTTCCCCTCAAGAAGCCTTTCGCTAAGACAGTTCTTGTGGAATTGGCAAAGTGATATTTGGAAGCCCATAGAGGGCTATGGTGAAAAAGGAAATATCCTCAGATGAAATATGGAAAGAAGATCTCTGAGAAACTGCTCTGTGATGTGTGACTTCCACTCACAGAGTTACATCTGTATTTCGTGGATCTCTTTGCTAGCCTTATTTCTGTGGAATCTGAGAACAGATATTTCGGATCTCTTTGAAGACTATAGGGCCAAAGGAAATATCCTCCGATAACAAAGAGAAAGAAGCTTTCTGAGAAACTTCTTTGTGTTCTGTGAAAGCATCTCACAGAGTTACAGCTCTCCCCTCAAGAAGCCTTTCGCTAAGACAGTTCTTGTGGAATTGGCAAAGTGATATTTGGAAGCCCATAGAGGGCTATGGTGAAAAAGGCAATATCCTCAGATGAAATCTGGAAAGAAGCTTTCTGAGAAACTGCTGAGTGTTCTGTTAATTCATCTCACAGAGTTACATCTGTATTTCGTGGATCTCTTTGCTACCCTTATTTCTGTGGAATCTGAGAGCAGATATTTCGGTTCCCTTTGAAGAGTATAGGGCCAAAGGAAATATCCTCCGATAACAAAGAGAAAGGAGCTTTCTGAGAAACTTCTTTGTGTTCTGTGAAATCATCTCTCAGAGTTACAGCTTTCCGCTCAAGAAGCCTTTCGCTAAGACAGTTCTTGTGGAATTGGCAAAGTGATATTTGGGAGCCCATAGAGGGCTATGGTGAAAAAGGAAATATCCTCAGATGAAATCTGGAAAGAAGCTTTCTGAGAAACTGCTCTGTGATGTGTGACTTCCACTCACAGAGTTACATCTGTATTTCGTGGATCTCTTTGCTAGCCTTATTTCTGTGGAATCTGAGAACAGATATTTCGGATTTCTTTGAAGACTATAGGGCCAAAGGAAATATCCTACGATAACAAAGAGAAAGAAGCATTCTGAGAAACTTCTTTGTGTTCTGTGAAATCATCTCACAGAGTTACAGCTTTCCCCTCAAAAAGACTTTCGCTAAGACAGTTCTTGTGGAATTGGCAAAGTGATATTTGGAATCCCACGGAGGGCTATGTTGAAAAAGGAAATATCCTCAGAAGAAATCTGGAAAGAAGCTTTCAGAGAAACTGCTTAGTGTTCTGTTAATTCATCTCACAGAGTTACATCTGTATTTCGTGGATCTCTTTACTAGCCTTATTTCTGTGGAATCTGAGAGCAGATATTTCGGATCCCTTTGAAGACTATAGGGCCAAAGGAAATATCCTCCGATAACAAAGAGAAAGAAGCTTTCTGAGAAACTTCTTTGTGTTCTGTGAAATCATCTCACAGAGTTACAGCTTTCCCCTCAAGAAGCCTTTCGCTAAGACAGTTCTTGTGGAATTGGCAAAGTGATATTTGGAAGCCCATAGAGGGCTATGGTGAAAAAGGAAATATCCTCAGATGAAATCTGGAAAGAAGCTTTCTGAGAAACTGCTTAGTGTTCTGTTAATTCATCTCACAGATTTACATCTGTATTTCGTGGATCTCTTTGCTAGCCTTATTTCTGTGGAATCTGAGAACAGATATTTCGGATCCCATTGAAGACTATAGGGCCAAAGGAAATATACTCCGATAACAAAGAGAAAGAAGGTTTCTGAGAAACTTCTTTGTGTTCTGTGGAATCATCTCACAGAGTTACAGCTTTCCCCTCAAGAAGCCTTTCGCTAAGACAGTTCTTGTGGAATTGGCAAGGTGATATTTGGAAGCCCATACAGGGCTATGGTGAAAAAGGAAATATCCTCAGATGAAATCTGGAAAGAAGCTTTCTGAGAAACTGCTTAGTGTTCTGTTAATTCATCTCACAGATTTACATCTGTATTTCGTGGATCTCTTTGCTAGCCTTATTTCTGTGGAATCTGAGAACAGATATTTCGGATCCCATTGAAGACTATAAGGCCAAAGGAAATATACTCCGATAACAAAGAGAAAGAAGGTTTCTGAGAAACTTCTTTGTGTTCTGTGGAATCATCTCACAGAGTTAGAGCTTTCCCCTCAAGAAGCCTTTCGCTAAGACAGTTCTTGTGGAATTGGCAAAGTGATATTTGGAAGCCCATAGAGGGCTATGGTGAAAAAGGAAATATCCTCAGATGAAATATGGAAAGAAGCTCTCTGAGAAACTGCTCTGTGATGTGTGACTTCCACTCACAGAGTTACATCTGTATTTCGTGGATCTCTTTGCTAGCCTTATTTCTGTGGAATCTGAGAACAGATATTTCGGATCTCTTTGAAGACTATAGGGCCAAAGGAAATATCCTCCGATAACAAAGAGAAAGAAGCTTTCTGAGAAACTTCTTTGTGTTCTGTGAAAGCATCTCACAGAGTTACAGCTCTCCCCTCAAGAAGCCTTTCGCTAAGACAGTTCTTGTGGAATTGGCAAAGTGATATTTGGAAGCCCATAGAGGGCTATGGTGAAAAAGGCAATATCCTCAGATGAAATCTGGAAAGAAGCTTTCTGAGAAACTGCTGAGTGTTCTGTTAATTCATCTCACAGAGTTACATCTGTATTTCGTGGATCTCTTTGCTACCCTTATTTCTGTGGAATCTGAGAGCAGATATTTCGGTTCCCTTTGAAGAGTATAGGGCCAAAGGAAATATCCTCCGATAACAAAGAGAAAGGAGCTTTCTGAGAAACTTCTTTGTGTTCTGTGAAATCATCTCTCAGAGTTACAGCTTTCCGCTCAAGAAGCCTTTCGCTAAGACAGTTCTTGTGGAATTGGCAAAGTGATATTTGGGAGCCCATAGAGGGCTATGGTGAAAAAGGAAATATCCTCAGATGAAATCTGGAAAGAAGCTTTCTGAGAAACTGCTCTGTGATGTGTGACTTCCACTCACAGAGTTACATCTGTATTTCGTGGATCTCTTTGCTAGCCTTATTTCTGTGGAATCTGAGAACAGATATTTCGGATTTCTTTGAAGACTATAGGGCCAAAGGAAATATCCTACGATAACAAAGAGAAAGAAGCATTCTGAGAAACTTCTTTGTGTTCTGTGAAATCATCTCACAGAGTTACAGCTTTCCCCTCAAAAAGACTTTCGCTAAGACAGTTCTTGTGGAATTGGCAAAGTGATATTTGGAATCCCACGGAGGGCTATGTTGAAAAAGGAAATATCCTCAGAAGAAATCTGGAAAGAAGCTTTCAGAGAAACTGCTTAGTGTTCTGTTAATTCATCTCACAGAGTTACATCTGTATTTCGTGGATCTCTTTACTAGCCTTATTTCTGTGGAATCTGAGAGCAGATATTTCGGATCCCTTTGAAGACTATAGGGCCAAAGGAAATATCCTCCGATAACAAAGAGAAAGAAGCTTTCTGAGAAACTTCTTTGTGTTCTGTGAAATCATCTCACAGAGTTACAGCTTTCCCCTCAAGAAGCCTTTCGCTAAGACAGTTCTTGTGGAATTGGCAAAGTGATATTTGGAAGCCCATAGAGGGCTATGGTGAAAAAGGAAATATCCTCAGAGGAAATCTGGAAAGAAGCTTTTTGAGAAACTGTTTAGTGTTCTCTTAATTCATCTCACAGAGTTACATCTGTATTTCGTGGATCTCTTTGCTAGCCTTATTTCTGTGGAATCTGAGAACAGATATTTCGGATGCCATAGAAGACTATAGGGCCAAAGGAAATATACTCCGATAACAAAGTGAAAGAAGCTTTCTGAGAAACTTCTTTGTGTTCTGTGAAATCATCTCACAGAGTTACAGCTTTCCCCTCAAGAAGCCTTTCGCTAAGACAGTTCTTGTGGAATTGGCAAAGTGATATTTGGAAGCCCATAGAGGGCTATGGTGAAAAAGGAAATATCCTCAGATGAAATCTGGAAAGAAGCTTTCTGAGAAACTGCTTAGTGTTCTCTTAATTCATCTCACAGAGTTACATCTGTATTTCGTGGATCTCTTTGCTAGCCTTATTTCTGAGGAATCTGAGAGCAGATATTTCGGATCCCTTTGAAGACTATAGGGCCAAAGAAAATATCCACCGATAACAAAGAGAAAGAAGCTTTCTGAGAAACTTCTTTATGTTCTGTGAAATCATCTCACAGAGTTACAGCTTTCCCCTCAAGAAGCCTTTCGCTAAGACAGTTCTTGTGGAATTGGCAAGTGATATTTGGAAGCCCATAGAGGGCTATGGTGAAAAAGGAAATATCCTCAGATGAAATATGGAAAGAAGCTTTCTGAGAAACTGCTCTGTGATGTGTGACTTCCACTCACAGAGTTACATCTGTATTTCGTGGATCTCTTTGCTAGCCTTATTTCTGTGGAATCTGAGAACAGATATTTCGGATCTCTTTGAAGACTATAGGGCCAAAGGAAATATCCTCCGATAACAAAGAGAAAGAAGCTTTCTGAGAAACGTCTTTGGGTTCTGTGAAATCATCTCAGAGAGTTACAGCTTTCCCCTCAAGAAACCTTTCGCTAAGACAGTTCTTGTGGAATTGGCAAAGTGATATTTGGAAGACCATCGAGGGCTATGGTGAAAAAGGAAATATCCTCAGATGAAATCTGGAAAGAAGCTTTCTGAGAAACTGCTCTGTGATGTGTGACTTCCACTCACAGTATTACATCTGTATTTCGTGGATCTCTTCACTAGCCTTATTTCTGTGGAATCTGAGAACAGATATTTCGGATCCCTTTGAAGACTACAGGGCCAAAGGAAATATCCTCGGATAACAAAGAGACAGAAGATTTCTGAGACACTTCTTTGTGTTCTGTGAAATCATCTCACAGACTTACAGCTTTCACCTCAAGAAGTCTTTCGCTAAGACAGTTCTTGTGGAATTGGCAAAGTGATATTTGGAAGCCCATAGATGGCTATGGTGAAAAAGGAAATATCCTCAGATGAAATCTGGAAAGAAGCTTTCTGAGAAACTGCTTAGTGTTATGTTAATTCATGTCATAGAGTTACGTCTGTATTTCGTGGATCTCTTTGCTCGCCTTATTTCTGTGGAATCTGAGAACAGATATTTTGGATCCCATTGAAGACTATAGGGCCAAAGGAAATATCTTCCTATAACAAAGAGAAAGAAGCTTTCTGAGAAACTTCTTTGTGTTCTGTGAATTCATCTCACAGAGTTACAGCTTTCCTCTCAAGAAGCCATTCGCTAAGACAGTTCTTGTGGAATTGGCAAAGTGATATTTGGAAGCCCATAGAGGGCTATGGTGAAAAAGGAAATATCCTCAGATAAAATCTGGAAAGAAGCTTTCTGAGAAACTGGTTAGTGTTCTGTTAATTCATCTCACAGAGTTACATCTGTATTTCGAGGATCTCTATGCTAGCCTTATTTCTGTGGATCCTGTGAACAGATATTTCGGATCAAATTGAAGACTATAAGGCCAAAGGACATATCCTCCGATAACAAAGAGAAAGAAGCTTTCTGAGAAACTTCTTTGTGTTCTGTGAAATCATCTCACAGAGTTACAGCTTTCCCCTCAAGAAGCCTTTCGCTTAGACAGTTCTTGTGGAATTGGCTAAGTGATATTTGGAAGCCCATAGAGGGCTATGGTGAAAAAGGAAATATCCTCAGATGAAATCTGGAAAGAAGCTTTCTGAGAAACTTCTTAGTGTTCTGTTAATTCATCTCACAGAGTTACATCTGTATTTCGTGGATCTCTTTGCTAGCCTTATTTCTGTGGAATCTGAGAACAGATATATCGGATCCCTTTGAAGACTATAGGGCCAAGGGAAATATCCTCCGATAAGAAAGAGAAAGAAGCTTCCTGAGAAACTTCTTTGTGTTCTGTGAAATAATCTCACAGAGTTACAGCTTTCCCCTCAAGAAGACTTTCGCTAAGACAGTTCTTGTGGAATTGGCAAAGTGATATTTGGAAGCCCCTAGAGGGCTATGGTGAAAAAGGAAATATCCTCAGATGAAATCTGGAAAGAAGCTTTCTGAGAAACTGCTTAGAGTTCTGTTAATTCATCTCACAGAATTACATCTATATTTTGTGGATCTCATTGCTAGCCTTATTTCTGTGGAATCTGAGAACAGATAATTCGGATCCCAACGAAGACTATAGGGGCAAAGGAAATATCCTACGATAACAAAGAGAAAGAAGCTTTCTGAGAAACTTCTTTGTGTTCTGTGAAATCATCTCACAGAGTTACAGCTGTCCCCTCAAGAAGCCTTTCGCTAAGACAGTTCTTGTGGAATTGGCAAAGTGATATTTGGAAGCCCATAGAGGGCTATGGTGAAAAAGGAAATATCCTCAGATGAAATCTGGAAAGAAGCTTTATGAGAAACTGCTTGGTGTTCTGTTAATTCATCTCACAGATTTACATCTGTATTTCGTGGTACTCTTTGCTACCCTTATTTCTGTGGAATCTGAGAACAGATATTTCGGATCCCATTGAAGAGTATAGGGCCAAAGGAAATATACTCCGATAACAAAGAGAAAGAAGCTTTCTGAGAAAGTTCTTTGTGTTCTGTGAAATCATCTCACAGAGTTACAGCTTTCCTCTCAAGAACCCTTTCGCTAAGAAAGTTTTTGTGGAATGGGCAATGTGATATTTGGAAGCCCATAGAGGGCTATGGTGAAAAAGGAAATATCCTCAGATGAAATCTGGAAAGAAGCTTTCTGAGAAACTGCTTAGTGTTCTTTTAGTTCATCTCACAGAGTTACATCTGTATTTCGTCGATCTCTTTGCTAGCCTTATTTCTGTGGAATCTGAGAGCAGATATTTCGGATCCCTTTGAAGAGTATAGGGCCAAAGGAAATATCCTCCGATAACAAAGAGAAAGAAGCTTTCTGAGAAACTTCTTTATGTTCTGTGAAATCACCTCACAGAGTTACAGCTTTCCGCTCAAGAAGACTTTCGCTAAGACAGTTCTTGTGGATTTGGCAAAGTGATATTTGGAAGCCCATAGAGGGCTATGGTGAAAAAGGAAATATCCTCAGATGAAATCTGGAAAGAAGCTTTCTGAGAAACTGCTTAGTGTTCTGTTAATTCATCTCACAGAGTTACATCTGTATTTCGTGGATCTCTTTGCTAGCCTTATTTCTGTGGAATCTGAGAGCAGATATTTCGGATCCCTTTGAAGACTATAGGGTCAAAGGAAATAACCTCCGATAACAAAGAGAAAGAAGCTTTCTGAGAAACTTCTTTGCATTCTGTGAAATCATCTCACAGAGTTACAGCTTTCCGCTCAAGAAGCCTTTCGCTAAGACAGTTCTTGTGGAATTGGCAAAGTGATATTTGGAAGCCCATAGAGGGCTATGCTGAAAAAGGAAATATCCTCAGATGAAATCTGGAAAGAAGCTTTCTTAGAAACTGCTCTGTGATGTGTGACATCCACTCAGAGAGTTAAATCTGTATTTCGTGGATCTCTTTGCTAGCCTTATTTCTGTGGAATCTGAGAACAGATATTTCGGATTTCTTTGAAGACTATAGGGCCAAAGGAAATATCCTCCGATAACAAAGAGAAAGAAGCTTTCTGAGAAACTTCTTTGTGTTCTATGAAATCATCTCACAGAGTTACAGCTTTCCCCTTAAAAAGACTTTCGCTAAGACAGTTCTTGTGGAATTGGCAAAGTGATATTTGGAAGCCCATGGAGGGCTATGGTGAAAAAGGAAATATCCTCAGATGAAATCTGGAAAGAAGCTTTCTGAGAAACTGCTTAGTGTTCTGTTAATTCATCTCACAGAGTTACATCTGTATTTCGTGGATCTCTTTGCTAGCCTTATTTCTGTGGAATCTGAGAGCAGATATTTCGGATCCCTTTGAAGACTATAGGGCCAAAGGAAATATCCTCCGATAACAAAGAGAAAGAAGCTTTCTGAGAAACTTCTTTGTGTTCTGTGAAATCATCTCACAGAGTTACAGCTTTCCCCTCAAGAAGCCTTTCGCTAAGACAGTTCTTGTGGAATTGTCAAAGTGATATTTGGAAGCAAATAGAGGGCTTTGGTGAGAAAGGAAATATCCTCAGATGAAATCTGGAAAGAAGCTTTCTGAGAAACTGCTTAGTGTTCTGTTAATTCATCTCACAGATTTACATCTGTATTTCGTGGATCTCTTTGCTAGCCTTATTTCTGTGGAATCTGAGAACAGATATTTCGGATCCCATTGAAGACTATAAGGCCAAAGGAAATATACTCCGATAACAAAGAGAAAGAAGGTTTCTGAGAAACTTCTTTGTGTTCTGTGGAATCATCTCACAGAGTTACAGCTTTCCCCTCAAGAAGCCTTTCGCTAAGACAGTTCTTGTGGAATTGGCAAAGTGATATTTGGAAGCCCATAGAGGGCTATGGTGAAAAAGGAAATATCCTCAGATGAAATATGGAAAGAAGCTCTCTGAGAAACTGCTCTGTGATGTGTGACTTCCACTCACAGAGTTACATCTGTATTTCGTGGATCTCTTTGCTAGCCTTATTTCTGTGGAATCTGAGAACAGATATTTCGGATCTCTTTGAAGACTATAGGGCCAAAGGAAATATCCTCCGATAACAAAGAGAAAGAAGCTTTCTGAGAAACTTCTTTGTGTTCTGTGAAAGCATCTCACAGAGTTACAGCTCTCCCCTCAAGAAGCCTTTCGCTAAGACAGTTCTTGTGGAATTGGCAAAGTGATATTTGGAAGCCCATAGAGGGCTATGGTGAAAAAGGCAATATCCTCAGATGAAATATGGAAAGAAGCTTTCTGAGAAACTGCTCTGTGATGTGTGACTTCCACTCACAGAGTTACATCTGTATTTCGTGGATCTCTTTGCTAGCCTTATTTCTGTGGAATCTGAGAACAGATATTTCGGATCCCTTTGAAGACTATAGGGCCAAAGAAAATATCCACCGATAACAAAGAGAAAGAAGCTTTCTGAGAAACTTCTTTGTGTTCTGTGAAATCATCTCACAGAGTTACAGCTTTCCCCTCAAGAAGCCTTTCGCTTAGACAGTTCTTGTGGAATTGGCAAAGTGATATTTGGAAGCCCATAGAGGGCTATGGTGAAAAAGGAAATATCCTCAGATGAAATCTGGAAAGAAGCTTTCTGAGAAACTTCTTAGTGTTCTTTTAATTCATCTCACAGAGTTACATCTGTATTTCGTGGATCTCTTTGCTAGACTTATTTCTGTGGAATCTGAGAACAGATATATCGGTTCCCTTTGAAGACTATAGGGCCAAGGGAAATATCCTCCGATAAGAAAGAGAAAGAAGCTTCCTGAGAAACTTCTTTGTGTTCTGTGAAATAATCTCACAGAGTTACAGCTTTCCCCTCAAGAAGCCTTTCGCTAAGACAGTTCTTTTGGAATTGGCAAAGTGTTATTTGGAAGCCCCTAGAGGGCTATGGTGAAAAAGGAAATATCCTCAGATGAAATCTGGAAAGAAGCTTTCTGAGAAACTGCTTAGAGTTCTGTTAATTCATCTCACAGAATTACATCTATATTTTGTGGATCTCATTGCTAGCCTTATTTCTGTGGAATCTGAGAACAGATATTTCGGATCCCATTGAAGACTATAGGGCCAAAGGAAATATACTCCGATAACAAAGAGAAAGAAGCTTTCTGAGAAACTTCTTTGTGTTCTGTGAAATCATCTCACAGAGTTACAGCTTTCCTCTCAAGAACCCTTTCGCTAAGAAAGTTTTTGTGGAATTGGCAAAGTGATATTTGGAAGCCCATAGAGGGCTATGGTGAAAAAGGAAATATCCTCAGATGAAATCTGGAAAGAAGCTTTCTGAGAAACTGCTTAGTGTTCTTTTAGTTCATCTCACAGAGTTACATCTGTATTTCGTGGATCTCTTTGCTAGCCTTATTTCTGTGGAATCTGAGAGCAGATATTTCGGATCCCTTTGCAGAGTAGAGGGCCAAAGGAAATATCCTCCGATAACAAAGAGAAAGAAGCTTTCTGAGAAACTTCTTTATGTTCTGTGAAATCACCTCACAGAGTTACAGCTTTCCGCTCAAGAAGACTTTCGCTAAGACAGTTCTTGTGGAATTGGCAAAGTGATATTTGGAAGCCCATAGAGGACTATGGTGAAAAAGGAAATATCCTCAGATGAAATCTGGAAAGAAGCTTTCTGAGAAATTGCTTAGTGTTCTGTTAATTCATCTCACAGAGTTACATCTGTATTTCGTGGATCTCTTTGCTAGCCTTATTTCTGTGGAATCTGAGAACAGATATTTCGGATGCCATAGAAGACTATAGGGCCAAAGGAAATATACTCCGATAACAAAGAGAAAGAAGCTTTCTTAGAAACTTCTTTGTGTTCTGTGAAATCATCTCACAGAGTTACAGCTTTCTCCTCAAGAAGCCTTTCGCTAAGACAGTTCTTGTGGAATTGGCAAAGTGATATTTGAAAGCCCATAGAGGGCTACGGTGAAAAAGGAAATATCCTCAGATTAAATCTGGAAAGAAGCTTTCTGAGAAACTGCTTAGTGTTCTCTTAATTCATCTCACAGAGTTACATCTGTATTTCGTGGATCTCTTTGCTAGCCTTATTTCTGTGGAATCTGAGAGCAGATATTTCGGATCCCTTTGAAGACTATAGGGCCAAAGAAAATATCCACCGATAACAAAGAGAAAGAAGCTTTCTGAGAAACTTCTTTGTGTTCTGTGAAATCATCTCACAGATTTACAGCTTTCCCCTCAAGAAGTCTTTCGCTAAGACAGTTCTTGTGGAAATGGCAAGTGATATTTGGAAGCCCATAGAGGGCTATGGTGAAAAAGGAAATATCCTCAGATTAAATATGGAAAGAAGGTTTCTGAGAAACTGCTCTGTGATGTGTGACTTCCACTCACAGAGTTACATCTGTATTTCGTGGATCTCTTTGCTAGCCTTATTTCTGTGGAATCTGAGAACAGATATTTCGGATCTCTTTGAAGACTGTAGGGCCAAAGGAAATATCCTCCGATAACAAAGAGAAAGAAGCTTTCTGAGAAACTTCTTTGTGTTCTGTGAAAGCATCTCACAGAGTTACAGCTTTCCCCTCAAGAAGCCTTTCGCTAAGACAGTTCTTGTGGAATTGGCAAAGTGATATTTGGAAGCCCATAGAGGGCTATGGTGAAAAAGGAAATATCCTCAGATGAAATCTGGAAAGAAGCTTTCTGAGAAACTGCTTAGTGTTCTTTTAGTTCATCTCACAGAGTTACATCTGTATTTCGTGGATCTCTTTGCTAGCCTTATTTCTGTGGAATCTGAGAGCAGATATTTCGGATCCCTTTTAAGAGTATAGGGCCAAAGGAAATATCCTCCGATAACAAAGAGAAAGAAGCTTTCTGAGAAACTTCTTTATGCTCTGTGAAATCACCTCACAGAGTTACAGCTTTCCGCTCAAGAAGACTTTCGCTAAGACAGTTCTTGTGGAATTGGCAAAGTGATATTTGGAAGCCCATAGAGGGCTATGGTGAAAAAGGAAATATCCTCAGATGAAATCTGGAAAGAAGCTCTCTGAGAAATTGCTTAGTGTTCTGTTAATTCATCTCCCAGAGTTACATCTGTATTTCGTGGATCTCTTTGCTAGCCTTATTTCTGTGGATTCTGAGAGCAGATATTTCGGATCCCTTTGAAGACTATAGGGCCAAAGGAAATATCCTCCGATAACAAAGAGAAAGAAGCTTTCTGAGAAACTTCTTTGTGTTTTGTGAAATCATCTCACAGAGTTACAGCTTTCCCCTCAAGAACCCTTTCGCTAAGACAGTTCTTGTGGAATTTGCAAAGTGATATTTGGAAGACCAAAGAGGGCTATGGTGAAAAAGGAAATATCCTCAGATGAAATCTGGAAAGAAGCTTTCTGAGAAACTGCTTAGTGTTCTGTTAATTCATCTCACAGAGTTACATCTGTATTTCGTGGATCTCTTTGCTAGCCTTATTTCTGTGGAATCTGAGAGCAGATATTTCGGATCCCTTTGAAGAGTATAGGGCCAAAGGAAATAACCTCCGATAACAAAGAGAAAGAAGCTTTCTGAGAAACTTCTTTGCGTTCTGTGAAATCATCTCACAGAGTTACAGCTTTCCGCTCAAGAAGCCTTTCGCTAAGACAGTTCTTGTGGAATTGGCAAAGTGATATTTGGAAGCCCATAGAGGGCTATGCTGAAAAAGGAAATATCCTCAGATGAAATCTGGAAAGAAGCTTTCTGAGAAACTGCTCTGTGATGTGTGACATCCACTCAGAGAGTTAAATCTGTATTTCGTGGATCTCTTTGCTAGCCTTATTTCTGTGGAATCTGAGAACAGATATTTCGGATTTCTTTGAAGACTATAGGGCCAAAGGAAATATCCTCCGATAACAAAGAGAAAGAAGCTTTCTGAGAAACTTCTTTGTGTTCTGTGAAATCATCTCACAGAGTTACAGCTTTCCCCTCAAGAAGCCTTTCGCTAAGACAGTTCTTGTGGAATTGGCAAAGTGATATTTGGAAGCCAATAGAGGGCTATGGTGAAAAAGGAAATATCCTCAGATGAAATCTGGAAAGAAGCTTTCTGAGAAACTGCTTAGTGTTCTGTTAATTCATCTCACAGATTTACATCTGTATTTCGTGGATCTCTTTGCTAGTCTTATTTCTGTGGAATCTGAGAACAGATATTTCGGATCCCATTGAAGACTATAAGGCCAAAGGAAATATACTCCGAAAACAAAGAGAAAGAAGGTTTCTGAGAAACTTCTTTGTGTTCTGTGGAATCATCTCACAGAGTTACAGCTTTCCCCTCAAGAAGCCTTTCGCTAAGACAGTTCTTGTGGAATTGGCAAAGTGATATTTGGAAGCCCATAGAGGGCTATGGTGAAAAAGGAAATATCCTCAGATCAAATCTGGAAAGAAGCTTTCTGAGAAACTGCTCTGTGATGTGTGACTTCCACTCAGAGAGTTACATCTGTATTTCGTGGATCTCTTTGCTAGCCTTATTTCTGTGGAATCTGAGAGCAGATATTTCGGATCCCTTTGAAGAGTATAGGGCCAAAGGAAATATCCTCCGATAACAAAGAGAAAGAAGCTTTCTGAGAAACTTCTTTGTGTTCTGTGAAAGCATCTCACAGACTTACAGCTTTCCCCTCAAGAAGCCTTTCGATAAGACAGTTCTTGCGGAATTGGCAAAGTGATATTTGGAAGCCCATAGAGGGCTATGGTGAAAAAGGAAATATCCTCAGAGGAAATCTGGAAAGAAGCTTTCTGAGAAACTGTTTAGTGTTCTCTTAATTCATCTCACAGAGTTACATCTGTATTTCGTGGATCTCTTTGCTAGCCTTATTTCTTTGTAATCTGAGAACAGATATTTCGGATGCCATAGAAGACTATAGGGCCAAAGGAAATATACTCCGATAACAAAGAGAAAGAAGCTTTCTGAGAAACTTCTTTGTGGTCTGTGAAATCATCTCACAGAGTTACAGCTTTCCCCTCAAGAAGCCTTTCGCTAAGACAGTTCTAGTGGAATTGGCAAAGTGATATTTGGAAGCCCATAGAGGGCTATGGTGAAAAAGGAAATATCCTCAGATGAAATATGGAAAGAAGCTTTCTGAGAAACTGCTCTGTGATGTGTGACTTCCACTCACAGAGTTACATCTGTATTTCGTAGATCTCTTTGCTAGCCTTATTTCTGTGGAATCTGAGAACAGATATTTCGGATCTCTTTGAAGACTATAGGGCCAAAGGAAATATCCTCCGATAACAAAGAGAAAGAAGCTTTCTGAGAAACTTCTTTGTGTTCTGTGAAATCATCTCACAGAGTTACAGCTTTCCCCTCAAGAAGCCTTTCGCTAAGACAGTTCTTGTGGAATTGGGAAAGTGATATTTGGAACCCCATAGAGGGCTATGGTGAAAAAGGAAATAACCTCAGAGGAAATCTGGAAAGAAGCTTTCTGAGAAACTGCTTAGTGTTCTCTTAATTCATCTAACAGAGTTACATCTGTATTTCGTGGATCTCTTTTCTAGCCTTATTTCTGTGGAATCTGAGAACAGATATTTCGGATCCCATTGAAGTCTATAGGGCCAAAGGAAATATACTCCGATAACAAAGAGAAAGAAGCTTTCTGAGAAACTTCTTTGTGTTCTGTGAAATCATCTCACAGAGTTACAGCTTTCCCCTCAAGAAGCCTTTCGCTAAGACAGTTCTTGTGGAATTGGCAAAGTGATACTTGGAAGCCCATAGAGGGCTATGGTGAAAAAGGAAATATCCTCAGATGAAATCTGGAAAGAAGCTTTCTGAGAAACTGCTTAGTGTTCTGTTAATTCATCTCACAGAGTTACATCTGTATTTCGTGGATCTCTTTGCTAGCCTTTTTTCTGTGGAATCTGAGAGCAGATATTTCGGATCCCTTTGAAGACTCTAGGGCCAAAGAAATTATCCACCGATAACAAAGAGAAAGAAGCTTTCTGAGAAACTTCTTTGTGTTCTGTGAAATCATCTCACAGAGTTACAGCTTTCCCCTCAAGAAGCCTTTCGCTAAGACAGTTCTTGTGGAATTGGCAAAGTGATATTAGGAAGCCCATAGAGGGCTATGGTGAAAAAGGAAATATCCTCAGATGAAATCTGGAAAGAAGCTTTCTGAGAAACTGCTTAGTGTTCTGTTAATTCATCTCACAGATTTACATCTGTATTTCGTGGATCTCTTTGCTAGCCTTATTTCTGTGGAATCTGAGAACAGATATTTCGGATCCCATTGAAGACTATAAGGCCAAAGGAAATATACTCCGAAAACAAAGAGAAAGAAGGTTTCTGAGAAACTTCTTTGTGTTCTGTGGAATCATCTCACAGAGTTACAGCTTTCCCCTCAAGAAGCCTTTCGCTAAGACAGTTCTTGTGGAATTGGCAAAGTGATATTTGGAAGCCCATAGAGGGCTATGGTGAAAAAGGAAATATCCTCAGATGAAATCTGGAAAGAAGCTTTCTGAGAAACTGCTCTGTGATGTGTGACTTCCACTCAGAGAGTTACATCTGTATTTCGTGGATCTCTTTGCTATCCTTATTTCTGTGGAATCTGAGAACAGATATTTCGGATTTCTTTGAAGACTATAGGGCCAAAGGAAATATCCTCCGATAACAAAGAGAAAGAAGCATTCTGAGAAACTTCTTTGTGTTCTGTGAAATCATCTCACAGAGTTACAGCTTTCCCCTCAAAAAGACTTTCGCTAAGAGAGTTCTTGTGGAATTTGCAAAGTGATATTTGGAAGCCCACGGAGGGCTATGGTGAAAAAGGAAATATCCTCAGATGAAATCTGGAAAGAAGCTTTCTGAGAAACTGCTTAGTGTTCTGTTAATTCATCTCACAGAGTTACATCTGTATTTCGTGGATCTCTTTGCTAGCCTTATTTCTGTGGAATCTGAGAACAGATATTTCGGATCCCTTTGAAGACTATAGGGCCAAAGAAAATATCCACCGATAACAAAGAGAAAGAAGCTTTCTGAGAAACTTCTTTGTGTTCTGTGAAATCATCTCACAGAGTTACAGCTTTCCCCTCAAGAAGCCTTTCGCTTAGACAGTTCTTGTGGAATTGGCAAAGTGATATTTGGAAGCCCATAGAGGGCTATGGTGAAAAAGGAAATATCCTCAGATGAAATCTGGAAAGAAGCTTTCTGAGAAACTTCTTAGTGTTCTTTTAATTCATCTCACAGAGTTACATCTGTATTTCGTGGATCTCTTTGCTAGACTTATTTCTGTGGAATCTGAGAACAGATATATCGGTTCCCTTTGAAGACTATAGGGCCAAGGGAAATATCCTCCGATAAGAAAGAGAAAGAAGCTTCCTGAGAAACTTCTTTGTGTTCTGTGAAATAATCTCACAGAGTTACAGCTTTCCCCTCAAGAAGCCTTTCGCTAAGACAGTTCTTGTGGAATTGGCAAAGTGTTATTTGGAAGCCCCTAGAGGGCTATGGTGAAAAAGGAAATATCCTCAGATGAAATCTGGAAAGAAGCTTTCTGAGAAACTGCTTAGAGTTCTGTTAATTCATCTCACAGAATTACATCTATATTTTGTGGATCTCATTGCTAGCCTTATTTCTGTGGATTCTGAGAACAGATATTTCGGATCCCATTGAAGACTATAGGGCCAAAGGAAATATACTCCGATAACAAAGAGAAAGAAGCTTTCTGAGAAACTTCTTTGTGTTCTGTGAAATCATCTCACAGAGTTACAGCTTTCCTCTCAAGAACCCTTTCGCTAAGAAAGTTTTTGTGGAATTGGCAAAGTGATATTTGGAAGCCCATAGAGGGCTATGGTGAAAAAGGAAATATCCTCAGATGAAATCTGGAAAGAAGCTTTCTGAGAAACTGCTTAGTGTTCTTTTAGTTCATCTCACAGAGTTACATCTGTATTTCGTGGATCTCTTTGCTAGCCTTATTTCTGTGGAATCTGAGAGCAGATATTTCGGATCCCTTTGTAGAGTAGAGGGCCAAAGGAAATATCCTCCGATAACAAAGAGAAAGAAGCTTTCTGAGAAACTTCTTTATGTTCTGTGAAATCACCTCACAGAGTTACAGCTTTCCGCTCAAGAAGACTTTCGCTAAGACAGTTCTTGTGGAATTGGCAAAGTGATATTTGGAAGCCCATAGAGGACTATGGTGAAAAAGGAAATATCCTCAGATGAAATCTGGAAAGAAGCTTTCTGAGAAATTGCTGAGTGTTCTGTTAATTCATCTCACAGAGTTACATCTGTATTTCGTGGATCTCTTTGCTAGCCTTATTTCTGTGGAATCTGAGAACAGATATTTCGGATGCCATAGAAGACTATAGGGCCAAAGGAAATATACTCCGATAACAAAGAGAAAGAAGCTTTCTGAGAAACTTCTTTGTGTTCTGTGAAATCATCTCACAGAGTTACAGCTTTCTCCTCAAGAAGCCTTTCGCTAAGACAGTTCTTGTGGAATTGGCAAAGTGATATTTGAAAGCCCATAGAGGGCTACGGTGAAAAAGGAAATATCCTCAGATTAAATCTGGAAAGAAGCTTTCTGAGAAACTGCTTAGTGTTCTCTTAATTCATCTCACAGAGTTACATCTGTATTTCGTGGATCTCTTTGCTAGCCTTATTTCTGTGGAATCTGAGAGCAGATATTTCGGATCCCTTTGAAGACTATAGGGCCAAAGAAAATATCCACCGATAACAAAGAGAAAGAAGCTTTCTGAGAAACTTCTTTGTGTTCTGTGAAATCATCTCACAGATTTACAGCTTTCCCCTCAAGAAGTCTTTCGCTAAGACAGTTCTTGTGGAAATGGCAATTGATATTTGGAAGCCCATAGAGGGCTATGGTGAAAAAGGAAATATCCTCAGATTAAATATGGAAAGAAGGTTTCTGAGAAACTGCTCTGTGATGTGTGACTTCCACTCACAGAGTTACATCTGTATTTCGTGGATCTCTTTGCTAGCCTTATTTCTGTGGAATCTGAGAACAGATATTTCGGATCTCTTTGAAGACTGTAGGGCCAAAGGAAATATCCTCCGATAACAAAGAGAAAGAAGCTTTCTGGGAAACTTCTTTGTGTTCTGTGAAAGCAACTCACAGAGTTACAGCTTTCCCCTCAAGAAGCCTTTCGCTAAGACAGTTCTTGTGGAATTGGCAAAGTGATATTTGGAAGCCCATAGAGGGCTATGGTGAAAAAGGAAATATCCTCAGATGAAATCTGGAAAGAAGCTTTCTGAGAAACTGCTTAGTGTTCTTTTAGTTCATCTCACAGAGTTACATCTGTATTTCGTGGATCTCTTTGCTAGCCTTATTTCTGTGGAATCTGAGAGCAGATATTTCGGATCCCTTTTAAGAGTATAGGGCCAAAGGAAATATCCTCCGATAACAAAGAGAAAGAAGCTTTCTGAGAAACTTCTTTATGCTCTGTGAAATCACCTCACAGAGTTACAGCTTTCCGCTCAAGAAGACTTTCGCTAAGACAGTTCTTGTGGAATTGGCAAAGTGATATTTGGAAGCCCATAGAGGGCTATGGTGAAAAAGGAAATATCCTCAGATGAAATCTGGAAAGAAGCTCTCTGAGAAATTGCTTAGTGTTCTGTTAATTCATCTCCCAGAGTTACATCTGTATTTCGTGGATCTCTTTGCTAGCCTTATTTCTGTGGATTCTGAGAGCAGATATTTCGGATCCCTTTGAAGACTATAGGGCCAAAGGAAATATCCTCCGATAACAAAGAGAAAGAAGCTTTCTGAGAAACTTCTTTGTGTTTTGTGAAATCATCTCACAGAGTTACAGCTTTCCCCTCAAAAAGACTTTCGCTAAGAGAGTTCTTGTGGAATTTGCAAAGTGATATTTGGAAGCCCACGGAGGGCTATGGTGAAAAAGGAAATATCCTCAGATGAAATCTGGAAAGAAGCTTTCTGAGAAACTGCTTAGTGTTCTGTTAATTCATCTCACAGAGTTACATCTGTATTTCGTGGATCTCTTTGCTAGCCTTATTTCTGTGGAATCTGAGAACAGATATTTCGGATCCCTTTGAAGACTATAGGGCCAAAGAAAATATCCACCGATAACAAAGAGAAAGAAGCTTTCTGAGAAACTTCTTTGTGTTCTGTGAAATCATCTCACAGAGTTACAGCTTTCCCCTCAAGAAGCCTTTCGCTTAGACAGTTCTTGTGGAATTGGCAAAGTGATATTTGGAAGCCCATAGAGGGCTATGGTGAAAAAGGAAATATCCTCAGATGAAATCTGGAAAGAAGCTTTCTGAGAAACTTCTTAGTGTTCTTTTAATTCATCTCACAGAGTTACATCTGTATTTCGTGGATCTCTTTGCTAGCCTTATTTCTGTGGAATCTGAGAACAGATATTTCGGATTTCTTTGAAGACTATAGGGCCAAAGGAAATATCCTCCGATAACAAAGAGAAAGAAGCTTTCTGAGAAACTTCTTTGTGTTCTGTGAAATCATCTCACAGAGTTACAGCTTTCCCCTCAAGAAGCCTTTCGCTAAGACAGTTCTTGTGGAATTGGCAAAGTGATATTTGGAAGCCAATAGAGGGCTATGGTGAAAAAGGAAATATCCTCAGATGAAATCTGGAAAGAAGCTTTCTGAGAAACTGCTTAGTGTTCTGTTAATTCATCTCACAGATTTACATCTGTATTTCGTGGATCTCTTTGCTAGTCTTATTTCTGTGGAATCTGAGAACAGATATTTCGGATCCCTTTGAAGACTATAAGGCCAAAGGAAATATACTCCGAAAACAAAGAGAAAGAAGGTTTCTGAGAAACTTCTTTGTGTTCTGTGGAATCATCTCACAGAGTTACAGCTTTCCCCTCAAGAAGCCTTTCGCTAAGACAGTTCTTGTGGAATTGGCAAAGTGATATTTGGAAGCCCATAGAGGGCTATGGTGAAAAAGGAAATATCCTCAGATGAAATCTGGAAAGAAGCTTTCTGAGAAACTGCTCTGTGATGTGTGACTTCCACTCAGAGAGTTACATCTGTATTTCGTGGATCTCTTTGCTATCCTTATTTCTGTGGAATCTGAGAACAGATATTTCGGATTTCTTTGAAGACTATAGGGCGAAAGGAAATATCCTCCGATAACAAAGAGAAAGAAGCATTCTGAGAAACTTCTTTGTGTTCTGTGAAATCATCTCACAGAGTTACACCTTTCCCCTCAAAAAGACTTTCGCTAAGACAGTTCTTGTGGAATTGGCAAAGTGATATTTGGAAGCCCACGGAGGGCTATGGTGAAAAAGGAAATATCCTCAGATGAAATCTGGAAAGAAGCTTTCTGAGAAACTGCTTAGTGTTCTGTTAATTCATCTCACAGAGTTACATCTGTATTTCGTGGATCTCTTTGCTAGCCTTATTTCTGTGGAATCTGAGAGCAGATATTTCGGATCCCTTTGAAGAGTATAGGGCCAAAGGAAATATCCTCCGATAACAAAGAGAAAGAAGCTTTCTGAGAAACTTCTTTGTGTTCTGTGAAAGCATCTCACAGACTTACAGCTTTCCCCTCAAGAAGCCTTTCGATAAGACAGTTCTTGCGGAATTGGCAAAGTGATATTTGGAAGCCCATAGAGGGCTATGGTGAAAAAGGAAATATCCTCAGAGGAAATCTGGAAAGAAGCTTTCTGAGAAACTGTTTAGTGTTCTCTTAATTCATCTCACAGAGTTACATCTGTATTTCGTGGATCTCTTTGCTAGCCTTATTTCTTTGTAATCTGAGAACAGATATTTCGGATGCCATAGAAGACTATAGGGCCAAAGGAAATATACTCCGATAACAAAGAGAAAGAAGCTTTCTGAGAAACTTCTTTGTGTTCTGTGAAATCATCTCACAGAGTTACAGCTTTCCCCTCAAGAAGCCTTTCGCTAAGACAGTTCTTGTGGAATTGGCAAAGTGATATTTGGAAGCCCATAGAGGGCTATGGTGAAAAAGGAAATATCCTCAGATGAAATATGGAAAGAAGCTTTCTGAGAAACTGCTCTGTGATGTGTGACTTCCACTCACAGAGTTACATCTGTATTTCGTGGATCTCTTTGCTAGCCTTATTTCTGTGGAATCTGAGAACAGATATTTCGGATCTCTTTGAAGACTATAGGGCCAAAGGAAATATCCTCCGATAACAAAGAGAAAGAAGCTTTCTGAGAAACTTCTTTGTGTTCTGTGAAATCATCTCACAGAGTTACAGCTTTCCCCTCAAGAAGCCTTTCGCTAAGACAGTTCTTGTGGAATTGGGAAAGTGATATTTGGAACCCCATAGAGGGCTATGGTGAAAAAGGAAATAACCTCAGAGGAAATCTGGAAAGAAGCTTTCTGAGAAACTGCTTAGTGTTCTCTTAATTCATCTAACAGAGTTACATCTGTATTTCGTGGATCTCTTTGCTAGCCTTATTTCTGTGGAATCTGAGAACAGATATTTCGGATCCCATTGAAGTCTATAGGGCCAAAGGAAATATACTCCGATAACAAAGAGAAAGAAGCTTTCTGAGAAACTTCTTTGTGTTCTGTGAAATCATCTCACAGAGTTACAGCTTTCCCCTCAAGAAGCCTTTCGCTAAGACAGTTCTTGTGGAATTGGCAAAGTGATATTTGGAAGCCCGTAGAGGGCTATGGTGAAAAAGGAAATATCCTCAGATGAAATCTGGAAAGAAGCTTTCTGAGAAACTGCTTAGTGTTCTGTTAATTCATCTCACAGAGTTACATCTGTATTTCGTGGATCTCTTTGCTAGCCTTTTTTCTGTGGAATCTGAGAGCAGATATTTCGGATCCCTTTGAAGACTCTAGGGCCAAAGAAATTATCCACCGATAACAAAGAGAAAGAAGCTTTCTGAGAAACTTCTTTGTGTTCTGTGAAATCATCTCACAGAGTTACAGCTTTCCCCTCAAGAAGCCTTTCGCTAAGACAGTTCTTGTGGAATTGGCAAAGTGATATTTGGAAGCCCATAGAGGGCTATGGTGAAAAAGGAAATATCCTCAGATGAAATCTGGAAAGAAGCTTTCTGAGAAACTGCTTAGTGTTCTGTTAATTCATCTCACAGATTTACATCTGTATTTCGTGGATCTCTTTGCTAGCCTTATTTCTGTGGAATCTGAGAACAGATATTTCGGATCCCATTGAAGACTATAAGGCCAAAGGAAATATACTCCGAAAACAAAGAGAAAGAAGGTTTCTGAGAAACTTCTTTGTGTTCTGTGGAATCATCTCACAGAGTTACAGCTTTCCCCTCAAGAAGCCTTTCGCTAAGACAGTTCTTGTGGAATTGGCAAAGTGATATTTGGAAGCCCATAGAGGGCTATGGTGAAAAAGGAAATATCCTCAGATGAAATCTGGAAAGAAGCTTTCTGAGAAACTGCTCTGTGATGTGTGACTTCCACTCAGAGAGTTACATCTGTATTTCGTGGATCTCTTTGCTATCCTTATTTCTGTGGAATCTGAGAACAGATATTTCGGATTTCTTTGAAGACTATAGGGCCAAAGGAAATATCCTCCGATAACAAAGAGAAAGAAGCATTCTGAGAAACTTCTTTGTGTTCTGTGAAATCATCTCACAGAGTTACAGCTTTCCCCTCAAAAAGACTTTCGCTAAGAGAGTTCTTGTGGAATTTGCAAAGTGATATTTGGAAGCCCACGGAGGGCTATGGTGAAAAAGGAAATATCCTCAGATGAAATCTGGAAAGAAGCTTTCTGAGAAACTGCTTAGTGTTCTGTTAATTCATCTCACAGAGTTACATCTGTATTTCGTGGATCTCTTTGCTAGCCTTATTTCTGTGGAATCTGAGAACAGATATTTCGGATCCCTTTGAAGAGTATAGGGCCAAAGAAAATATCCACCGATAACAAAGAGAAAGAAGCTTTCTGAGAAACTTCTTTGTGTTCTGTGAAATCATCTCACAGAGTTACAGCTTTCCCCTTAAGAAGCCTTTCGCTAAGACAGTTCTTGTGGAATTGGCAAGTGATATTTGGAAGCCCATAGAGGGCTATGGTGAAAAAGGAAATATTCTCAGATGAAATATGGAAAGAAGCTTTCTGAGAAACTGCTCTGTGATGTATGACTTCCACTCACAGAGTTACATCTGTATTTCGTGGATCTCTTTGCTAGCCTTATTTCTGTGGAATCTGAGAACAGATATTTCGGATCTCTTTGAAGACTATAGGGCCAAAGGAAATATCCTCCGATAACAAAGAGAAAGAAGCTTTCTGAGAAACTTCTTTGTGTTCTGTGAAAGCATCTCACAGAGTTACAGCTTTCCCCTCAAGAAGCCTTTCGCTAAGACAGTACTTGTGGAATTGGCAAAGTGATATTTGGAAGCCCATAGAGGGCTATGGTGAAAAAGGATATATCCTCAGATGAAATCTGGAAAGATGCTTCCTGAGAAAATGCTTAGTGTTCTGTTAATTCATCTCACAGATTTACATCTGTATTTCGTGGATCTCTTTGCTAGCCTTATTTCTGTGGAATCTGAGAACAGATATTTCGGATCCCATTGAAGACTATAGGGCCAAAGGAAATATACTCCGATAACAAAGAGAAAGAAGTTTTCTGAGAAACTTCTTTGTGTTCTGTGAAATCATCTCACAGAGTTACAGCTTTCGCCTCAAGAAGCCTTTCGCTAAGACAGTTCTTGTGGAATTGGCAAAGTGATATTTGGAAGCCCATAGAGGGCTAAGGTGAAAAAGGAAATATCCTCAGATGAAATCTGGAAAGAAGCTTTCTGAGAAACTGCTTAGTGTTCTGTTAATTCATCTCACAGAGTTACATCTGTATTTCGTGGATCTCTTTGCTAGCCTTATTTCTGTGGAATCTGAGAACAGATATTTCGGATCCCTTTGAAGACTATAGGGCCAAAGAAAATATCCACCGATAACAAAGAGAAAGAAGCTTTCTGAGAAACTTCTTTGTGTTCTGTGAAATCATCTCACAGAGTTACAGCTTTCCCCTTAAGAAGCCTTTCGCTAAGACAGTTCTTGTGGAATTGGCAAGTGATATTTGGAAGCCCATAGAGGGCTATGGTGAAAAAGGAAATATTCTCAGATGAAATATGGAAAGAAGCTTTCTGAGAAACTGCTCTGTGATGTATGACTTCCACTCACAGAGTTACATCTGTATTTCGTGGATCTCTTTGCTAGCCTTATTTCTGTGGAATCTGAGAACAGATATTTCGGATCTCTTTGAAGACTATAGGGCCAAAGGAAATATCCTCCGATAACAAAGAGAAAGAAGCTTTCTGAGAAACTTCTTTGTGTTCTGTGAAAGCATCTCACAGAGTTACAGCTTTCCCCTCAAGAAGCCTTTCGCTAAGACAGTTCTTGTGGAATTGGCAAAGTGATATTTGGAAGCCCATAGAGGGCTATGGTGAAAAAGGAAATATCCTCAGATGAAATCTGGAAAGAAGCTTTCTGGGAAACTGCTGAGTGTTCTGTTAATTCATCTCACAGAGTTACATCTGTATTTCCTGGATCTCTTTGCTAGCCTTTTTTCTGTGGAATCTGAGAGCAGATATTTCGGATCCCTTTGAAGAGTATAGGGCCAAGGAAATATCCTCCGATAACAAAGAGAAAGAAGCTTTCTGAGAAACTTCTTTGTGTTCTGTGAAATCATCTCACAGAGTTACAGATTTCCGCGAAAGAAGCCTTTCGCTAAGACAGTTCTTGTGGAATTGGCAAAGTGATATTTGGGAGCCCATAGAGGGCTATGGTGAAAAAGGAAATATCCTCAGATGAAATCTGGAAAGAAGCTTTCTGAGAAACTGCTCTGTGATGTGTGACTTCCACTCCCATAGTTACATCTGTATTTCTTGGATCTCTTTGCTAGCCTTATTTCTGTGGAATCTGAGAACAGATATTTCGGATTTCTTTGAAGACTATAGGGCCAAAGGAAATATCCTCCGATAAAAAAGAGAAAGAAGCATTCTGAGAAACTTCTTTGTGTTCTGTGAAATCATCTCACAGAGTTACAGCTTTCCCCTCAAAAAGACTTTCGCTAAGACAGTTCTTGTGGAATTGGCAAAGTGATATTTGGAAGCCCACGGAGGGCTATGGTGAAAAAGGAAATATCCTCAGATGAAATCTGGAAAGAAGCTTTCAGAGAAACTGCTTAGTGTTCTGTTAATTCATCTCACAGAGTTACATCTGTATTTCGTGGATCTCTTTGCTAGCCTTATTTCTGTGGAATCTGAGAGCAGATATTTCGGATCCCTTTGAAGACTATAGGGCCAAAGGAAATATCCTCCGATAACAAAGAGAAATAAGCTTTCTGAGAAACTTCTTTGTGTTCTGTGAAATCATCTCACAGAGTTACAGCTTTCCCCTCAAGAAGCCTTTCGCTAAGACAGTTCTTGTGGAATTGGCAAAGTGATATTTGGAAGCCCATAGAGGGCTATGGTGAAAAAGGAAATATCCTCAGAGGAAATCTGGAAAGAAGCTTTCTGAGAAACTGCTCTGTGATGTGTGACTTCCACTCACAGAGTTACATCTGTATTTCGTGGATCTCTTTGCTAGCCTTATTTCTGTGGAATCTGAGAACAGATATTTCGGATCTCTTTGAAGACTATAGGGCCAAAAAATATCCTCCGATAACAAAGAGAAAGAAGCTTTCTGAGAAACTTCTTTGTGTTCTGTGAAAGCATCTCACAGAGTTACAGCTTTCCCCTCAAGAAGCCTTTCGCTAAGACAGTTCTTGTGGAATTGGCAAAGTGATATTTGGAAGCCCATAGAGGGCTATGGTGAAAAAGGAAATATCCTCAGATGAAATCTGGAAAGAAGCTTTCTGAGAAACTGCTTAGTGTTCTGTTAATTCATCTCACAGAGTTACATCTGTATTTCGTGGATCTCTTTGCTAGCCTTATTTCTGTGGAATCTGAGAGCAGATATTTCGGATCCCTTTGAAGAGTATAGGGCCAAAGGAAATATCCTCCGATAACAAAGAGAAAGAAGCTTTCTGAGAAACTTCTTTTGTTCTGTGAAATCATCTCACAGAGTTACAGCTTTCCCTCAAGTACCCTTTCACTAAGACAGTTCTTGTGGAATTTGTAAAGTGATATTTGGAAGACCAAAGAGGGCTATGGTGAAAAAGGAAATATCCTCAGATGAAATCTGGAAAGAAGCTTTCTGAGAAACTGCTCAGTGTTCTGTTAATTGATCTCACAGAGTTACATCTGTATTTCGTGGATCTCTTTGCTAGCCTTATTTCTGTGGAATCTGAGTGCAGATATTTCGGATCCCTTTGAAAAGTATAGGGCCAAAGGAAATATCCTCCGATAATAAGAGAAAGAAGCTTTCTGAAAAACTTCTTTGTGTTCTGTGAAATCATCTCACAGAGTTACAGCTTTTCGCTCAAGAAGCCTTTCGCTAAGACAGTTCTTGTGCAATTGGCAAAGTGATATTTGGAAGCCCATAGAGGGCTATGGTGAAAAAGGAAATATCCTCAGATGAAATCTGGAAAGAAGCTTTCTGAGAAACTGCTCTGTGATGTGTGACTTCCACTCAGAGAGTTACATCTGTGTTTCGTGGATCTCTTTGCTAGCCTTATTTCCGTGGAATCTGAGAGCAGATATTTCGGATCCCTTTGAAGACTATAGGGGCAAAGGAAATATCCACCGATAACAAAGAGAAAGAAGCTTTGTGAGAATCTTCTTTGTGTTCTGTGAAATCATCTCACAGAGTTACAGCTTTCCGCTCAAGAAGCCTTTCGCTAAGACCGTTCTTGTGGAATTGGCAAAGTGATATTTGGAAGCCCATAGAGGGCTATGGTGAAAAAGGAAATATCCTCAGATGAAATCTGGAAAGAAGCTTTCTGTGAAACTGCTCTGTGATGTGTGACTTCCACTCAGAGAGTTACATCTGTATTTCGTGGATCTCTTTGCTAGTCTTATTTCTGTGGAATCTGAGAACAGATATTTCGGATTTCTTTGAAGACTATAGGGCCAAAGGAAATATCCTCCGATAACAAAGAGAAAGAAGCTTTCTGAGAAACTTCTTTGTGTTCTGTGAAATCATCTCACAGAGTTACAGCTTTCCCCTCAAAAAGACTTTCGCTAAGACAGTTCTTGTGGAATTCGCAAAGTGATATTTGGAAGCCCATAGAGGGCTATGATGAAAAAGGAAATATCCTCGGATGAAATCTGGAAAGAAGCTTTCTGAGAAACTGCTTAGTGTTCTGTTAATTCATCTCACAGATTTACATCTGTATTTCGTGGATCTCTTTGCTAGCCTCATTTCTGTTGAATCTGAGAGCAGATATTTCGGATCCCTTTGAAGACTATAGGGCCAAAGGAAATATACTCCGATAACAAAGAGAAAGAAGCTTTCTGAGAAACCTCTTTGTGTTCTTTGAAATCATCTCACGGAGTTACAGCTTTCCCCTCAAGAAGCCTTTCGCTAAGACAGTTCTTGTGGAATTGGCAAAGTGATACCTGGAAGCCCATAGGGGGCTATGGTAAAAAAGGAAATATCCTCAGATGAAATCTGGAAAGAAGCTTTCTGAGTAACTGCTTAGTGTTCTGTTAATTCATCTCACAGAGTTACATCTGTATTTCGTGGATCTCTTTGCTAGCCTTTTTTCTGTGGAATCTGAGAGCAGATATTTCGGATCCCTTTGAAGACTATAGGGCCAAAGGAAATATCCACCGATAACAAAGAGAAAGAAGCTTTCTGAGAAACTTCTTTGTGTTCTGTGAAATCATCTCACAGAGTTACAGCTTTCCGCTCAAGAAGCCTTTCGCTAAGACAGTTCTTACGGAATTGGCAAAGTGAAATTTGGAAGCCCATTGAGGGCTATGGTGAAAAAGGAAATATCCTCAGATGAAATCTGAAAAAAGCTTTCTGAGAAACTGCTCAGTGATGTGTGACTTCCACTTACAGAGGTACATCTGTATTTCGTGGATCTCTTTGCTAGCCTTATTTCTGTGGAATCTCAGAACAGATATTTCGGATCCCTTTGAAGCCTATAGGGCCAAACGAAATATCCTCCGATAACAAAGAGAAAGAAGCTTTCAGAGAAACTTCTTTGTGTTCTGTGAAATCATCTCACAGAGTTACAGTTTTCCTCTCAAGAAGCCTTTCGCTAAGACAGTTCTTGTGGAATTGGCAAAGTGATATTTGGAAGCCCATAGAGGGCTATGGTGAAAAAGGAAATATCCTCAGATGAAATCTGGAAAAAAAGCTTCTGAGAAACTGCTTAGTGTTCTGTTAATTCATCTCACAGAGTTACATCTGTATTTCTTGGATCTCTTTGCTAGCCTTATTTCTGTGGAATCTGAGAGCAGATATTTCGTATCCCTTTGAAGACTGTTGGGCCAAAGGAAATATCCACCGATAACAAAGAGAAAGAAGCTTTCTGAGAATCTTCTATGTGTTCTGTGAAATCATCTCACAGAGTTACAGCTTTCCCCTCAAGAAGCCTTTTGCTAAGACAGTTCTTGTGGAATTGGCAAAGTGATATTTGGAAACCCATAGGGGGCTATGGTGAAAAGGAAATATCCTCAGATGAAATTTGGAAAGAAGCTTTCTGAGAAACTGCTCTGTGATGTGTGACTTCCACTCACAGAGTTACATCTGTATTTCGTGGATCTCTTTGCTAGCCTTATTTCTGTGGAATCTGTGAACAGATATTTCGGATCCCTTTGAAGACTATAGGGCCAAAGGAAATATCCTCCGATAACAAAGAGAAAGAAGCTTTCTGAGAAACTTCTTTGTGTTCTGTGAAATCATCTCACAGAGTTACAGCTTTCCCCTCAAGAATTCTTTCGCTAAGACAGTTCTTGTGGAATTGGCAAAGTGATATTTGGAAGCCCATAGATGGCTATGGTGAAAAAGGAAATATCCTCAGATGAAATCTGGAAAGAAGCTCTCTGAGAAACTGCTTAGTGTTCTGTTAATTCATCTCACAGAGTTACATCTGTATTTCGTGGATCTCTTTGCTAGCCTTATTTCTGTGGAATCTGAGAGCAGATATTTCGGATCCTTTTGAAGACTATAGGGCCAAAGGAAATATCCTCCGAAAACAAAGAGAAAGAAGCTTTCTGAGAAACTTCTTTGTGTTCTGTGAAATCATCTCAGAGAGTTAGAGCTTTCCCCTCAAAAAGCCTTTCGCTAAGTCAGTTCTTGTGGAATTGGCAAAGTGATATTTGTAAGCCCATAGAGGGCTATGGTGAAAAAGGAAATATCCTCAGATGAAATCTGGAAAGAAGCTTTCTGAGAAACGGCTTAGTGTTCTGTTAATTCATCTGACAGAGTTACAACTGTATTTCGTGGATCTATTTGCTAGCCTTATTTCTGTGGAATCTGAGAACAGATATTTCGGATCCCTTTGAAGACTATAGGGCCAAAGGAAATATCCACCGAAAACAAAGAGAAAGAAACTTTCTGAAAAACTTCTTTGTGTTCTGAGAAATCATCTCACAGAGATACAGCTTTCCCCTCAAGAAGCCTTTCGCGAAGACAGTTCTTGTGCAATTCGCAAAGTGATATTTGGAAGCCCCTAGAGGACTATGGTGATAAAGGAAATATCCTCAGATGAAATCTGGAAAGAAGCTTTCTGAGAAACTGCTTAGTGTTCTGTTAATTCATCTCACAGATTTACATCTGTATTTCGTGGATCTCTGTGCTAGCCTTTTTTCTGTGGAATCTGAGAACAGATACTTCGGATCCCTTTGAAGACTCTAGGGCCAAAGGAAATATCCTCCGATAACAAAGAGAAAGAAGCTTTCTGAGAAACTACTTTATGTTCTGTGAAATCATCTCACAGAGTTACAGCTTTCCCCTCAAGAAACCTTTCGAGAAGACAGTTCTTGTGGAACTGGCAAAGTGATATTTGGAAGCCCATAGAGGGCTATGGGGAAAAGGAAATATCCTCAGATGAAATCTGGAAAGAAGCTTTTTGAGAAACTGCTTAGTGTTCTGTTAATTCATCTCACAGAGTTACATCTGTATTTCGTGGAACTCTTTGGTAGCCTCATTTCTTTTGAATCTGAGAGCAGATATTTCGGATCCCTTTGAAGACTATAGGGCCAAAGGAAATATACTCCGATAACAAAGAGAAAGAAGCTTTCTGAGAAACCTCTTTGTGTTCTTTGAAATCATCTCACGGAGTTACAGCTTTCCCCTCAAGAAACATTTCGCTAAGACAGTTCTTGTGGAATTGGCAAAGTGATACTTGGAAGCCCATAGGGGGCTATGGTGAAAAAGGAAATATCCTCAGATGAAATCTGGAAAGAAGCTTTCTGAGAAACTGCTTAGTGTTCTGTTAATTCATCTCACAGAGTTACATCTGTATTTCGTGGATCTCTTTGCTAGCCTTTTTTCTGTGGAATCTGAGAGCAGATATTTCGGATCCCTTTAAAGACTATAGGGCCAAAGAAAATATCCACCGATAACAAAGAGAAAGAAGCTTTCTGAGAAGCTTCTTTGTGTTCTGTGAAATCATCTCACAGAGTTACAGCTTTCCCCTCAAGAAGCCTTTCGCTAAGACAGTTCTTGTGGAATTGGCAAAGTGATATTTGGAAGCCCATAGAGGGCTATGGTGAAAAAGGAAATATCCTCAGATGAAATCTGGAAAGAAGCTTTCTGAGAAACTGCTCTGTGATGTGTGACTTCCACTCACAGAGTTACATCTGTATTTCGTGGATCTCTTTGCTAGCCTTATTTCTGTGGAATCTGAGAACAGATATTTCGGATCCCTTTGAAGACTATAGGGCCAAACGAAATATCCTCCGATAACAAAGAGAGAGAAGCTTTCTGAGAAACTTCTTTGTGTTCTGTGAAAGAATCTCACAGAGTTACAGCTTTCCCCTCAAGAAGCCTTTCGCTAAGACAGTTCTTGTGGAATTGGCAAAGTGATATTTGGAAGCCCATAGAGGGCTATGGTGAAAAAGGAAATATCCTCAGATGAAATCTGGAAAGAAGCTTTCTGAGAAACTGCTTAGTGTTCTGTTAATTCATCTCACAGAGTTACATCTGTATTTCGTGGATCTCTTTGCTAGCCTTATTTCTGTGGAATCTGAGAGCAGATATTTCGGATCCCTTTGAAGAGTATAGGGCCAAAGGAAATATCCTCCGATAACAAAGAGAAAGAAGCTTTCTGAGAAACTTCTTTGGGTTCTGTGAAATCATCTCACAGAGTTACATCTTTCCGCTCAAGAAGCCTTTCGCTAAGACAGTTCTTGTGGAATTGGCAAAGTGATATTTGGAAGCCCATAGAGGGCTATGGTGAAAAAGGAAATATCCTCAGATGAAATCTGGAAAGAAGCTTTCTGAGAAACTGCTCTGTGATGTGTAACTTCCACTCACAGAGTTACATCTGTATTTCGTGGATCTCTTTGCTAGCCTTATTTCTGTGGAATCTGAGAACAGATATTTCGGATCTCTTTGAAGACTATAGGGCCAAAGGAAATATCCTCCGATAACAAAGAGAAAGAAGCTTTCTGAGAAACTTCTTTGTGTTCTGTGAAATCATCTCACAGAGTTACAGCTTTCCCCTCAAGAAGCCTTTCGCTAAGACAGTTCTTGTGGAATTGGCAAAGTGATATTTGGAAGCCCATAGAGGGCTATGGTGAAAAAGGAAATATCCTCAGATTAAATCTGGAAAGAAGCTTTCTGAGAAACTGCTTAGTGTTTTGTTAATTCATCTCACAGATTTACATCTGTATTTCGTGGATCTCTTTGCTAGCCTTATTTCTGTGGAATCTGAGAACAGATATTTCGGATCCCATTGAAGACTATAGGGCCAAAGGAAATATCCTCCGATAACAAAGAGAAAGAAGCTTTCTGAGAAACTTCTTTGTGTTCTGTGAAATCATCTCACAGAGTTACAGCTTTCCCCTCAAGAAGCCTTTCCCTAAGACAGTTCTTGTGGAATTGGCAAAGTGATATTTGGAAGCCCATAGAGGGCTATGGTGAAAAAGGAAATATCCTCAGATGAAATCTGGAAAGAAGCTTTCTGAGAAACTGCTTAGTGTTCTGTTAATTCATCTCACAGAGTTACATCTGTATTTCGTGGATCTCTTTGCTAGCCTTATTTCTGTGGAATCTGAGAGTAGATATTTCGGATCCCTTTGAAGACTATAGGGCAAAAGAAAATATCCACCGATAACAAAGAGAAAGAAGCTTTCTGAGAAACTTCTTTGTGTTCTGTGAAATCATCTCACAGAGTTACAGCTTTCCCCTCAAGAAGCCTTTCGCTAAGACAGTTCTTGTGGAATTGGCAAAGTGATATTTGGAAGCCCATAGAGGGCTATGCTGAAAAAGGAAATATCCTCAGATGAAATATGGAAAGAAGCTTTCTGAGAAACTGCTCTGTGATGTGTGACTTCCACTCACAGAGTTACATCTGTATTTCGTGGATCTCTTTGCTAGCCTTATTTCTGTGGAATCTGAGAACAGATATTTCGGATCCCTTTGAAGACTATAGGGCCAAAGGAAATATCCTCCGATAACAAAGAGAGAGAAGCTTTCTGAGAAACTTCTTTGTGTTCTGTGAAAGCATCTCACAGAGTTACAGCTTTCCCCTCAAGAAGCCTTTCGCTAAGACAGTTCTTGTGGAATTGGCAAAGTGATATTTGGAAGCCCATAGAGGGCTATGTTGAAAAAGGAAATATCCTCAGATGAAATCTGGAAAGAAGCTTTCTGAGAAACTGCTTAGTGTTCTGTTAATTCATCTCACAGAGTTACATCTGTATTTCGTGGATCTCTTTGCTAGCCTTATTTCTGTGGAATCTGAGAGCAGATATTTCGGATCCCTTTGAAGAGTATAGGGCCAAAGGAAATATCCTCCGATAACAAAGAGAAAGAAGCTTTCTGAGAAACTTCTTTGTGTTCTGTGAAATCATCTCACAGAGTTACATCTTTCCGCTCAAGAAGCCTTTCGCTGAGACAGTTCTTGTGGAATTGGCAAAGTGATATTTGGAAGCCCATAGAGGGCTATGGTGAAAAAGGAAATATCCTCAGATGAAATCTGGAAAGAAGCTTTCTGAGAAACTGCTCTGTGATGTGAGACTTCCACTCAAAGAGTTACATCTGTATTTCGTGGATCTCTTTGCTAGCCTTATTTCTGTGGAATCTGAGAACAGATATTTCGGATCTCTTTGAAGACTATAGGGCCAAAGGAAATATCCTCCGATAACAAAGAGAAAGAAGCTTTCTGAGAAACTTCTTTGTGTTCTGTGAAAGCATCTCACAGAGTTTCAGCTTTCCCCTCAAGAAGCCTTTCGCTAAGACAGTTCTTGTGGAATTGGAAAAGTGATATTTGGAAGCCCATAGAGAGCTATGGTGAAAAAGGAAATATCCTCAGATGAAATCTGGAAAGAAGCTTTCTGAAAAACTGCTCCGTGATGTGTGACTTCCACTCAGAGAGTTACATCTGTGTTTCGTGGATCTCTTTGCTAGCCTTATTTCTGTGGAATCTGAGAACAGATATTTCTGATTTCTTTGAAGACTATAGGGCCAAAGGAAATATCCTCCGATAACAAAGAGAAAGAAGCTTTCTGAGAAACTTCTTTGTGTTCTGTGAAATCATCTCACAGAGTTACAGCTTTCCCCTCAAAAAGACTTTCGCTAAGACAGTTCTTGTGGAATTGGCAAAGTGATATTTGGAAGCCCATAGAGGGCTACGGTGAAAAAGGAAATATCCTCAGATGAAATCTGGAAAGAAGCTTTCTGAGAAACTGCTTAGTGTTCTGTTAATTCATCTCACAGAGTTACATCTGTATTTCGTGGATCTCTTTGCTAGCCTTATTTCTGTGGAATCTGAGAGCAGATATTTCAGATCCCTTTGAAGACTATAGGGCCAAAGGAAATATCCACCGATAACAAAGAGAAAGAAGGTTTGTGAGAAACTTCTTTGTGTTCTGTGAAATCATCTCACAGAGTTACAGCTTTCCCCTCAAGAAGCCTTTCGCTAAGACAGTTCTTGTGGAATTGGCAAAGTGATATTTGGAAGCCCATAGAGGGCTATGGTGAAAAAGGAAATATCCTCAGATGAAATCTGGAAAGAAGCTTTCTGAGAAACTGCTCAGTGATGTGTGACTTCCACCTACAGAGGTACATCTGTATTTCAAGGATCTCTTTGGTAGCCTTATTTCTGTGGAATCTCAGAACAGATATTTCGGATCCCTTTGAAGCCTATAGGGCCAAAGTAAATATCCTCCGATAACAAAGAGAAAGAAGCTTTCAGAGAAACTTCTTTGTGTTCTGTGAAATCATCTCACAGAGTTACAGTTTTCCCCTCAAGAAGCCTTTCGCTAAGACAGTTCTTGTGGAATTGGCAAAGTGATATTTGGAAGCCCATAGAGGGCTACGGTGAAAAAGGAAATATCCTCAGATGAAATCTGGAAAGAAGCTTTCTGAGAAACTGCTTAGTGTTCTGTTAATTCATCTCACAGGGTTACATCTGTATTTCGTGGATCTCTTTGCTAGCCTTATTTCTGTGGAATGTGAGAACAGATATTTCGGATCCCTTTGAAGACTATAGGGCCAAAGGAAATATCCACCGATAACAAAGAGAAAGAAGCTTTGTGAGAAACTTCTTTGTGTTCTGTGAAATCATCTCACAGATTTACAGCTTTCCCCACAAGAAGCCTTTCGCTAAGACAGTTCTTGTGGAATCGGCAAAGTGATATTTGGAAGCCCCTAGAGGGCTATGGTGAAAAAGGAAATATCCTCAGATGAAATCTGGAAAGAAGCTTTCTGAGAAACTGCTCTGTGATGTGTGACTTCCACTCACAGAGGTACATCTGTATTTCGTGGATCTCTTTGCTATCCTTATTTCTGTGGAATCTGAGAACAGATATTTCGGATCTCTTTGAAGACTATAAGGCCAAAGGAAATATCCTCCGATAACAAAGAGAAAGAAGCTTTCTGAGAAACTTCTTTGTGTTCTGTTAAAGCACCTCACAGAGTTACAGCTTAGCCCTCAAGAAGCCTTTCGCTAAGACAGTTCTTGTTGAATTGGCAAAGTGATATTTGGAAGCCCATAGAGGGCTATGGTGAAAAAGGAAATATCCTCAGATGAAATCTGGAAAGAAGCTTTCTGAGAAACTGCTTAATGTTCTGTTAATTCATCTCACAGAATTACATCTATATTTTGTGGATCTCTTTGCTAGCCTTATTTCTGTGGAATCTGAGAACAGATATTTCGGATCCCTTTGAAGACTATAGGGGCAAAGGAAATATCCTCCGATAACAAAGAGAAAGAAGCATTCTGAGAAACTTCTTTGTGTTCTGTGAAATCATCTCTCAGAGTTACAGCTTTCCCCTCAAGAAGCCTTTCGCTAAGACAGTTCTTACGGAATTGGCAAAGTGAAATTTGGAAGCCCATAGAGGGCTATGGTGAAAAAGGAAATATCCTCAGATGAAATCTGGAAAGAAGCTTTCTGAGAAACTGCTCAGTGATGTGTGACTTCCACTTACAGAGGTACATCTGTATTTCGTGGATCTCTTTGCTAGTCTTATTTCTGTGGAATCTCAGAACAGATATTTCGGATCCCTTTGAAGCCTATAGGGCCAAAGGAAATATCCTCCGATAACAAAGAGAAAGAAGCTTTCAGAGAAACTTCTTTGTGTTCTGTGAAATCATCTCAAAGAGTTACAGTTTTCCCCTCAAGAAGCCTTTCGCTAAGACAGTTCTTGTGGAATTGGCAAAGTGATATTTGGAAGACCATAGAGGGCTATGGTGAAAAAGGAAATATCCTCAGATGAAATCTGGAAAGAAAGTTTCTGAGAAACTGCTTAGTGTTCTGTTAATTCATCTCACAGAGTTACATCTGTGTTTCGTGGATCTCTTTGCTAGCCTTATTTCTGTGGAATCTGAGAGCAGATATTTCGTATCCCTTTGAAGACTATTGGGCCAAAGGAAATATCCACCGATAACAAAGAGAAAGAAGCTTTCTGAGAATCTTCTATGTGTTCTGTGAAATCATCTCACAGAGTTACAGCTTTCCCCTCAAGAAGGCTTTTGCTAAGACAGTTCTTGTGGAATTGGCAAAGTGATATTTGGAAGCCCATAGGGGGCTAAGGTGAAAAAGGAAAAATCCTCAGATGAAATTTGGAAAGAAGCTGTCTGAGAAACTGCTCTGTGATGTGTGACTTCCACTCACAGAGTTACATCTGTATTTCGTGGATCTCTTTGCTAGACTTATTTCTGTGGAATCTGTGAACAGATATTTCGGATCCCTTTGAAGACTATAGGGCCAAAGGAAATATCCTCCGATAACAAAGAGAAAGAATCTTTCTGAGAAACTTCTTTGTGTTCTGTGAAATCATCTCACAGAGTTACAGCTTTCCCCTCAAGAATTCTTTCGCTAAGACAGTTCTTGGGGAATTGGCAAAGTGATATTTGGAAGCCCATAGATGTCTATGGTGAAAAAGGAAATATCCTCAGATGAAATCTGGAAAGAAGCTCTCTGAGAAACTGCTTAGTGTTCTGTTAATTCATCTCACAGAGTTACATCTGTATTTCGTGGATCTCTTTGCTAGCCTTATTTCTGTGGAATCTGAGAACAGATATTTCGGATCCCTTTGAAGACTATAGGGCCAAAGGAAATATCCACCGAAAACAAAGAGAAAGAAGCTTTCTGAGAAACTTCTTTGTGTTCCGAGAAATCATCTCACAGAGATACAGCTTTACCCTCAAGAAGCCTTTCGCTAAGACAGTTCTTGTGGAATTGGCAAAGTGATATTTGGAAGCCCCTAGAGGGCTATGGTGATAAAGGAAATATCCTCAGATGAAATATGGAAAGAAGCTTTCTGAGAAACTGCTTAGTGTTCTGTTATTTCATCTCACAGATTTACATCTGTATTTCGTGGATCTCTGTGCTAGCTTTTTTTCTGTGGAATCTGAGAACAGATATTTCGGATCCCTTTGAAGACTATAGGGTCAAAGGAAATATCCTCCTATAACAAAGAGAAAGAAGCTTTCTGAGAAACTTCTTTGTGTTCTGTGAAATCATCTCACAGAGTTACAGCTTTCCCCTCAAGAAGCCTTTCGCTAAGACAGTTCTTGTGGAACTGGCAAAGTGATATTTGGAAGCCCATAGAGGGCTATGGGGAAAAGGAAATATCCTCAGATGAAATCTGGAAAGAAGCTTTCTGAGAAACTGCTTAGTGTTCTCTTAATTCATCTCACAGAGTTACATCTGTATTTCGTGGATCTCTTTGCTAGCCTTATTTCTGTGGAATCTGAGAGCAGATATGTCGGATCCCTTTGCAGACTATAGGGCCAAAGGAAATATACACCGATAAGAAAGAGAAAGAAGCTTTCTGAGAAACTTCTTTGTGTTCTGTGAAATCATCTCACAGAGTTACAGCTTTCTCCTCAAGAAGCCTTTCGCTAAGACAGTTCTTGTGGAATTGGCAAAGTGATATTTGGAAGCCCATAGAGGGCTATGGTGAAAAAGGAAATATCCTCAGATGAAATCTGGAAAGAAGCTTTCTGAGAAACTGCTTAGTGTTCTGTTAATTCATCTCACAGAGTTACATCTGTATTTCGTGGATCTCTTTGCTAGCCTTATTTCTGTGGAATCTGAGAACAGATATTTCGGATCCCTTTGAAGACTATAGGGCCAAAGGAAATATCCACCGATAACAAAGAGAAAGAAGCTTTCTGAGAAACTTCTTTGTGTTCTGTGAAATCATCTCACAGAGTTACAGCTTTCCCCTCAAGAATTCTTTCGCTAAGACAGTTCTTGTGGAATTGGCAAAGTGATATTTGGAAGCCCATATATGGCTACGGTGAAAAAGGAAATATCCTCAGATGAAATCTGGAAAGAAGCTCTCTGAGAAACTGCTTAGTGTTCTGTTAATTCATCTCACAGAGTTACATCTGTATTTCGTGGATCTCTTTGCTAGCCTTATTTCTGTGGAATCTGAGAGCAGATATTTCGGATCCTTTTGAAGACTATAGGACCAAAGGAAGTATCCTCCGAAAACAAAGAGAAAGAAGCTTTCTGATAAACTTCTTTGTGTTCTGTGAAATCATCTCACAGAGTTAGAGCTTTCCCCTCAAAAAGCCTTTCGCTAAGTCAGTTCTCGTGGAATTGGCAAAGTGATATTTGTAAGCCATAGAGGGCTATGGTGAAAAAGGAAATATCCTCAGATGAAATCTGGAAAGAAGCTTTCTGAGAAACGGCTTAGTGTTCTGTTAATTCATCTGACAGAGTTACATCTGTATTTCGTGGATCTATTTGCTAGCCTTATTTCTGTGGAATCTGAGAACAGATATTTCGGATCCCTTTGACGACTATAGGGCCAAAGGAAATATCCACCGAAAACAAAGAGAAAGAAGCTTTCTGAGAAACTTCTTTGTGTTCTGAGAAATCATCTCACAGAGATACAGCTTTCCCCTCAAGAAGCCTTTCGCTAAGACAGTTCTTGTGCAATTCGCAAAGTGATATTTGGAAGCCCCTAGAGGGCTATGGTGATAAAGGAAATATCCTCAGATGAAATCTGGAAAGAAGCTTTCTGAGAAACTGCTTAGTGTTCTGTTAATTCATCTCACAGATTTACATCTGTATTTCGTGGATCTCTGTGCTAGCCTTTTTTCTGTGGAATCTGAGAACAGATACTTCGGATCCCTTTGAAGACTATAGGGCCAAAGGAAATATCCTCCGATAACAAAGAGAAAGAAGCTTTCTGAGAAACTTCTTTGTGTTCTGTGAAATCATCTCACAGAGTTACAGCTTTCCCCTCAAGAAGCCTTTCGAGAAGACAGTTCTTGTGGAACTGGCAAAGTGATATTTGGAAGCCCATAGAGGGCTATGGGGAAAAGGAAATATCCTCAGATGAAATCTGGAAAGAAGCTTTCTGAGAAACTGCTTAGTGTTCTGTTAATTCATCTCACAGAGTTACATCTGTATTTCATGGATCTCTTTGCTAGCCTTATTTCTGTGGAATCTGAGAGCAGATATTTCGGATCCCTTTGAAGACTATAGGGCCAAAGGAAATATCCACCGATAAGAAAGAGAAAGAAGCTATCTGAGAAACTTCTTTGTGTTCTGTGAAATCATCTCACAGAGTTACAGCTTTCTCCTCAAGAAGCCTTTCGCTAAGACAGTTCTTGTGGAATTGGCAAAGTGATATTTGGAAGCCCATAGATGGCTATGGTGAAAAAGGAAATATCCTCAGATGAAATCTGGAAAGAAGCTTTCTGAGAAACTGCTTAGTGTTCTGTTAATTCATCTGACAGAGTTACATCTGTATTTCGTGGATCTCTTTGTTAGCCTTATTTCTGTGGAATCTGAGAGCAGATATTTCGGATCCCTTTGAAGACTATAGGGCAAAAGAAAATATCCACCGATAACAAAGAGAAAGAAGCTTTCTGAGAAACTTCTTTGTGTTCTGTGAAATCATCTCACAGATTTACAGCTTTCCCCTCAAGAAGCCTTTCGCTAAGACAGTTCTTGTGGAATTGGCAAAGTGATATTTGGAAGCCCATAGAGGGCTATGGTGAAAAAGGAAATATCCTCAGATGAAATATGGAAAGAAGCTTTCTGAGAAACTGCTCTGTTATGTGTGACTTCCACTCACAGAGTTACATCTGTATTTCGTGGATCTCTTTGCTAGCCTTATTTCTGTGGAATCTGAGAACAGATATTTCGGATCCCTTTGAAGACTATAGGGCCAAAGGAAATATCCTCCGATAACAAAGAGAGAGAAGCTTTCTGAGAAACTTCTTTGTGTTCTGTGAAAGCATCTCACAGAGTTACAGCTTTCCCCTCAAGAAGCCTTTCGCTAAGACAGTTCTTGTGGAATAGGCAAAGTGATATTTGGAAGCCCATAGAGGGCTATGGTGAAAAAGGTAATATCCTCAGATGAAATCTGGAAAGAAGCTTTCTGAGAAACTGCTCAGTGATGTGTGACTTCCACTTACAGAGGTACATCTGTATTTCGTGGATCTCTTTGCTAGCCTTATTTCTGTGGAATCTCAGAACAGATATTTCGGATCCCTTTGAAGCCTATAGGGCCAAAGGAAATATCCTCCGATAACAAAGAGAAAGAAGCTTTCTGAGAAACTTCTTTGTGTTCTGTGAAATCATCTCACAGAGTTACAGTTTTCCCCTCAAAAAGCCTTTCGCTAAGACAGTTCTTGTGGAATTGGCAAAGTGATATTTGGAAGGCCATAGAGGGCTATGGTGAAAAAGGAAATATCCTCAGATGAAATTGGAAAGAAACTTTCTGAGAAACTGCTTAGTGTTCTGTTAATTCATCTCACAGAGTTACATCTGTATTTCGTGGATCTCTTTCCTAGCCTTATTTCTGTGGAATCTGAGAACAGATATTTCGGATCCCTTTGAAGACTATAGGGGCAAAGGAAATATCCCCCGATAACAAAGAGAAAGAAGCATTCTGAGAAACTTCTTTGTGTTCTGTGAAATCATGTCTCAGAGTTACAGCTTTCCCCTCAAGAAGCCTTTCGCTAAGACAGTTCTTCCGGAATTGGCAAAGTGAAATTTGGAAGCCCATAGAGGGCTATGGTGAAAAAGGAAATATCCTCAGATGAAATCTGGAAAGAAGCTTTCTGAGAAACTGCTGAGTGATGTGTGACTTCCACTTACAGAGGTACATCTGTATTTCGTGGATCTCTTTGCTAGCCTTATTTCTGTGGAATCTTAGAACAGATATTTCGGATCCCTTGGAAGCCTATAGGGCCAAAGGAAATATCCTCCGATAACAAAGAGAAAGAAGCTTTCTGAGAAACTTCTTTGTGTTCTGTGAAATCATCTCACAGAGTTACAGTTTTCCCCTCAAAAAGCCTTTCGCTAAGACAGTTGTTGTGGAATTGGCAAAGTGATATTTGGAAGCCCATAGAGGGCTATGGTGAAAAAGGAAATATCCTCAGATGATATCTGGAAAGAAACTTTCTGAGAAACTACTTAGTGTTCTGTTAATTCATCTCACAGAGTTACATCTGTATTTCGTGGATCTCTTTGCTAGCCTTATTTCTGTGGAATCTGTGAACAGATATTTCGGATCCCTTTGAAGACTATAGGGCCAAAGGAAATATCCTCCGATAACAAAGAGAAAGAAGCTTTCTGAGAAACTTCTTTGTGTTCTGTGAAATCATCTCACAGAGTTACAGCTTTCCCCTCAAGAATTCTTTCTCTAAGACAGTTCTTGTGGATTTGGCAAACTGATATTTGGAAGCCCATAGATGGCTATGGTGAAAAAGGAAATATCCTCAGATGAAATCTGGAAAGAAGCTCTCTGAGAAACTGCTTAGTGTTCTGTTAATTCATCTCACAGAGTTACATCTGTATTTCGTGGATCTCTTTGCTAGCCTTATTTCTGTGGAATCTGAGAGCAGATATTTCGTATTCTTTTGAAGACTATAGGGCCAAAGGAAATATCCTCCGAAAACAAAGAGAAAGAAGCTTTCTGAGAAACTTCTTTGTGTTCTGTGAAATCATCTCACAGAGTTAGAGCTTTCCCCTCAAAAAGCCTTTCGCTAAGTCAGTTCTTGTGGAATTGGCAATGTGATATTTGTAAGCCCATAGAGGGCTATGGTGAAAAAGGAAATATCCTCAGATTAAATCTGGAAAGAAGCTTTCTGAGAAACGGCTTAGTGTTCTGTTAATTCATCTGACAGAGTTACATCTGTATTTCGTGGATCTATTTGCTAGCCTTATTTCTGTGGAATCTGAGAATAGATATTTCGGATCCCTTTGAAGACTATAGGGCCAAAGGAAATATCCACCGAAAAAAAAGAGAAAGAAGCTTTCTGAGAAACTTCTTTGTGTTCTGAGAAATCATCTCACAGAGATACAGCTTTCCCCTCAAGAAGCCTTTCGCGAACACAGTTCTTGTGCAATTCGCAAAGTGATATTTGGAAGCCCCTAGAGGGCTATGGTGATAAAGGAAATATCCTCAGATGAAATCTGGAAAGAAGCTTTCTGAGAAACTGCTTAGTGTTCTGTTAATTCATCTCACAGATTTACATCTGTATTTCGTGGATCTCTGTGCCTGCCTTTTTTCTGTGGAATCTGAGAACAGATACTTCGGATCCCTTTGAAGACTATAGGGCCAAAGGAAATATCCACCGATAACAAAAAGAAAGAAGCTTTCTGAGAAACTACCTTGTGTTCTGTGAAATCATCTCACAGAGTTACAGCTTTCCCCTCAAGAAGCCTTTCGAGAAGACAGTTCTTGTGGAATTGGCAAAGTGATATTTGGAAGCCCATAGAGGGCTATGGGGAAAAGGAAATATCCTCAGATGAAATCTGGAAAGAAGCTTTCTGAGAAACTGCTTAGTGTTCTGTTAATTCATCTCACAGAGTTACATCTGTATTTCGTGGATCTCTTTGCTAGCCTCCTTTCTGTTGAATCTGAGAGCAGATATTTCGGATCCCTTTGAAGACTATAGGGCCAAAGGAAATATACTCCGATAACAAAGAGAAAGAAGCTTTCTGAGAAACCTCTTTGTGTTCTTTGAAATCATCTCACGGAGTTACAGCTTTCCCCTCAAGAAGCCTTTCGCTAAGACAGTTCTTGTGGAATTGGCAAAGTGATACTTGGAAGCCCATCGGGGGCTATGGTGAAAAAGGAAATATCCTCAGATGAAATCTGGAAAGAAGCTTTCTGAGTAACTGCTTAGTGTTCTGTTAATTCATCTCACAGAGTTACATCTGTATTTCGTGGATCTCTTTGCTAGCCTTTTTTCTGTGGAATCTGAGAGCAGATATTTCGGATCCCTTTGAAGACTATAGGGCCAAAGGAAATATCCACCGATAACAAAGAGAAAGAAGCTTTCTGAGAAACTTCTTTGTGTTCTGTGAAATCATCTCACAGAGTTACAGCTTTCCCCTCAAGAAGCCTTTCGCTAAGACAGTTCTTACGGAATTGGCAAAGTGAAATTTGGAAGCCAATTGAGGGCTATGGTGAAAAAGGAAATATCCTCAGATGAAATCTGGAAAAAAGCTTTCTGAGAAACTGCTCAGTGATGTGTGACTTCCACTTACAGAGGTACATCTGTATTTGGTGGATCTCTTTGCTAGCCTTATTTCTGTGGAATCTCAGAACAGATATTTCGGATCCCTTTGAAGCCTATAGGGCCAAACGAAATATCCTCCGATAACAAAGAGAAAGAAGCTTTCAGAGAAACTTCTTTGTGTTCTGTGAAATCATCTCACAGAGTTACAGATTTACCCTCAAGAATTCTTTCGCTAAGACAGTTCTTGTGGAATTGGCAAAGTGATATTTGGAAGCCCATAGATGGCTATGGTGAAAAAGGAAATATCCTCAGATGAAATCTGGAAAGAAGCTCTCTAAGAAACTGCTTAGTGTTCTGTTAATTCATCTCACAGAGTTACATCTGTATTTCGTGGATCTCTTTGCTAGCCTTATTTCTGTGGAATCTGAGAGCAGATATTTCGTATCCCTTTGAAGACTGTTGGGCCAAAGGAAATATCCACCGATAACAAAGAGAAAGAAGCTTTCTGAGAATCTTCTATGTGTTCTGTGAAATCATCTCACAGAGTTACAGCTTTCCCCTCAAGAAGCCTTTTGCTAAGACAGTTCTTGTGGAATTGGCAAAGTGATATTTGGAAGCCCATAGGGGGCTATGGTGAAAAAGGAAATATCCTCAGATGAAATTTGGAAAGAAGCTTTCTGAGAAACTGCTCTGTGATGTGTGACTTCCACTCACAGAGTTACATCTGTATTTCGTGGATCTCTTTGCTAGCCTTATTTCTGTGGAATCTGTGAACAGATATTTCGGATCCCTTTGAAGACTATAGGGCCAAAGGAAATATCCTCCGATAACAAAGAGAAAGAAGCTTTCTGAGAAACTTCTTTGTGTTCTGTGAAATCATCTCACAGAGTTACAGCTTTCCCCTCAAGAATTCTTTCGCTAAGACAGTTCTTGTGGAATTGGCAAAGTGATATTTGGAAGCCCATAGATGGCTATGGTGAAAAAGGAAATATCCTCAGATGAAATCTGGAAAGAAGCTCTCTGAGAAACTGCTTAGTGTTCTGTTAATTCATCTCACAGAGTTACATCTGTATTTCGTGGATCTCTTTGCTAGCCTTATTTCTGTGGAATCTGAGAGCAGATATTTCGGATCCTTTTGAAGACTGTAGGGCCAAAGGAAATATCCTCCGAAAACAAAGAGAAAGAAGCTTTCTGAGAAACTTCTTTGTGTTCTGTGAAATCATCTCAGAGAGTTAGAGCTTTGCCCCTAAAAAGACTTTCGCTAAGTCAGTTCTTGTGGAATTGGCAAAGTGATATTGTAAGCCCATAGAGGGCTATGGTGAAAAAGGAAATATCCTCAGATGTAATCTGGAAAGAAGCTTTCTGAGAAAAGGCTTAGTGTTCTGTTAATTCATCTGACAGAGTTACATCAGTATTTCGTGGATCTATTTGCTACCCTTATTTCTGTGGAATCTGAGAACAGATATTTCGGATCCCTTTGAAGACTATAGGGCCAAAGGAAATATCCACCGAAAACAAAGAGAAAGAAACTTTCTGAAAAACTTCTTTGTGTTCTGAAAAATCATCTCACAGAGATACAGCTTTCCCCTCAAGAAGCCTTTCGCGGAGACAGTTCTTGTGCAATTCGCAAAGTGATATTTGGAAGCCCCTAGAACACTATGGTGATAAAGGAAATATCCTCAGATGAAATCTGGAAAGAAGCTTTCTGAGAAACTGCTTAGTGTTCTGTTAATTCATCTCACAGAGTTACGTCTGTATTTCGTGGATCTCTTTGCTAGCCTTATTTCTGTGGAATCTGAGAGCAGATATTTCGGATCCCTTTGAAGAGTATAGGGCCAAAGGAAATATCCTCCGATAACAAAGAGAAAGAAGCTTTCTGAGAAACTTCTTTGTGTTCTGTGAAATCATCTCACAGAGTTACATCTTTCCGCTCAAGAAGCCTTTCGCTATGACAGTTCTTGTGGAATTGGCAAAGTGATATTTGGAAGCCCATAGAGGGCTATGGTGAAAAAGGAAATATCCTCAGATGAAATCTGGAAAGAAGCTTTCTGAGAAACTGCTCTGTGATGTGAGACTTCCACTCAAAGAGTTACATCTGTATTTCTTGGATCTCTTTGCTAGCCTTATTTCTGTGGAATCTGAGAACAGATATTTCGGATCTCTTTGAAGACTATAGGGCCAAAGGAAATATCCTCCGATAACAAAGAGAAAGAAGCTTTCTGAGAAACTTCTTTGTGTTCTGTGAAAGCATCTCACAGAGTTACAGCTTTCCCCTCAAGAAGCCTTTCGCTAAGACAGTTCTTGTGGAATTGGCAAAGTGATATTTGGAAGCCCATAGAGGGCTATGGTGAAAAAGGAAATATCCTCAGATGAAATCTGGAAAGAAGCTTTCTGAGAAACTGCTTAGTGTTCTGTTAATTCATCTCACAGAGTTACATCTGTATTTCGTGGATCTCTTTGCTAGCCTTATTTCTGTGGAATCTGAGAGCAGATATTTCGGATCCCTTTGAAGACTATAGGGCCAAAGGAAATATCCTCCGATAACAAAGAGAAAGAAGCTTTCTGAGAAACTTCTTTGTGTTCTGTGAAATCATCTCACAGAGTTACAGCTTTCCCCTCAAGAACCCTTTCAATAAGACAGTTTTTGTGGAATTTGCAAAGTGATATTTGGAAGACCAAAGAGGGCTATGCTGAAAAAGGAAATATCCTCAGATGAAATCTGGAAAGAAGCTTTCTGAGAAACTGCTTAGTGTTCTGTTAATTCATCTCACAGAGTTACATCTGTATTTCGTGGATCTCTTTGCTAGCCTTATTTCTGTGGAATCTGAGAGCAGATATTTCGGATCCCTTTGAAGAGTATAGGGCCACAGGAAATATCCTCCGATAACAAGAGAAAGAAGCTTTCTGAGAAACTTCTTTGTGTTCTGTGAAATCATCTCACAGAGTTACAGCTTTCCGCTCAAGAAGCCTTTCGCTAAGACAGTTCTTGTGGAATTGGCAAGGTGATATTTGGAAGCCCATAGAGGGCTATGGTGAAAAAGGAAATATCCTCAGATGAAATCTGGAAAGAAGCTTTCTGAGAAACTGCTCCGTGATGTGTGAGTTCCACTCAGAGAGTTACATCTGTGTTTCGTGGATCTCTTTGCTAGCCTTATTTCTGTGGAATCTGAGAACAGATATTTCGGATTTCTTTGAAGACTATAGGGCCAAAGGAAATATCCTCCGATAACAAAGAGAAAGAAGCTTTCTGAGAAACTTCTTTGTGTTCTGTGAAATCATCTCACAGAGATACAGCTTTCCCCTCAAACGACTTTCGCTAAGACAGTTCTTGTGGAATTGGCAAAGTGATATTTGGAAGCCCATAGAGGGCTATGGTGAAAAAGGAAATATCCTCAGATGAAATCTGGAAAGAAGCTTTCTGAGAAACTGCTTAGTGTTCGGTTAATTCATCTCACAGAGTTACATCTGTATTTCGTGGATCTCTTTGCTAGCCTTATTTCTGTGGAATCTGAGAACAGATATTTCGGATCCCTTTGAAGACTATAGGGCCAAAGGAAATATCCACCGATAACAAAGAGAAAGAAGCTTTCTGAGAAACTTCTTTGTGTTCTGTGAAATCATCTCACAGAGTTACAGCTTTCCCCTCAAGAATTCTTTCGCTAAGACAGTTCTTGTGGAATTGGCAAAGTGATATTTGGAAGCCCATAGATGGCTACGGTGAAAAAGGAAATATCCTCAGATGAAATCTGGAAAGAAGCTCTCTGAGAAACTGCTTAGTGTTCTGTTAATTCATCTCACAGAGTTACATCTGTATTTCGTGGATCTCTTTGCTAGCCTTATTTCTGTGGAATCTGAGAGCAGATATTTCGGATCCTTTTGAAGACTATAGGGCCAAAGGAAATATCCTCCGAAAACAAAGAGAAAGAAGCTTTCTGATAAACTTCTTTGTGTTCTGTGAAATCATCTCACAGAGTTAGAGCTTTCCCCTCAAAAAGCCTTTCGCTAAGTCAGTTCTCGTGGAATTGGCAAAGTGATATTTGTAAGCCATAGAGGGCTATGGTGAAAAAGGAAATATCCTCAGATGAAATCTGGAAAGAAGCTTTCTGAGAAACTGCTTAGTGTTCTGTTAATTCATCTGACAGAGTTACATCTGTATTTCGTGGATCTATTTGCTAGCCTTATTTCTGTGGAATCTGAGAACAGATATTTCGGATCCCTTTGAAGACTATAGGGCCAAAGGAAATATCCACCGAAAACAAAGAGAAAGAAGCTTTCTGAGAAACTTCTTTGTGTTCTGAGAAATCATCTCGCAGAGATACAGCTTTCCCCTCAAGAAGTCTTTCGCTAAGACAGTTCTTGTGCAATTCGCAAAGTGATATTTGGAAGCCCCTAGAGGGCTATGGTGATAAAGGAAATATCCTCAGATGAAATCTGGAAAGAAGCTTTCTGAGAAACTGCTTAGTGTTCTGTTAATTCATCTCACAGATTTACATCTGTATTTCGTGGATCTCTGTGCTAGCCTTTTTTCTGTGGAATCTGAGAACAGATACTTCGGATCCCTTTGAAGACTATAGGGCCAAAGGAAATATCCTCCGATAACAAAGAGAAAGAAGCTTTCTGAGAAACTTCTTTGTGTTCTGTGAAATCATCTCACAGAGTTACAGCTTTTCCCTCAAGAAGCCTTTCGAGAAGACAGTTCTTGTGGAACTGGCAAAGTGATATTTGGAAGCCCATAGAGGGCTATGGGGAAAAGGAAATATCCTCAGATGAAATCTGGAAAGAAGCTTTCTGAGAAACTGCTTAGTGTTCTGTTAATTCATCTCACAGAGTTACATCTGTAATTCATGGATCTCTTTGCTAGCCTTATTTCTGTGGAATCTGAGAGCAGATATTTCGGATCCCTTTGAAGACTATAGGGCCAAAGGAAATATCCACCGATAAGAAAGAGAAAGAAGCTATCTGAGAAACTTCTTTGTGTTCTGTGAAATCATCTCACAGAGTTACAGCTTTCTCCTCAAGAAGCCTTTCGCTAAGACAGTTCTTGTGGAATTGGCAAAGTGATATTTGGAAGCCCATAGATGGCTATGGTGAAAAAGGAAATATCCTCAGATGAAATCTGGAAAGAAGCTTTCTGAGAAACTGCTTAGTGTTCTGTTAATTCATCTGACAGAGTTACATCTGTATTTCGTGGATCTCTTTGCTAGCCTTATTTCTGTGGAATCTGAGAGCAGATATTTCGGATCCCTTTGAAGACTATAGGGCAAAAGAAAATATCCACCGATAACAAAGAGAAAGAAGCTTTCTGAGAAACTTCTTTGTGTTCTGTGAAATCATCTCACAGAGTTACAGCTTTCCCCTCAAGAAGCCTTTCGCTAAGACAGTTCTTGTGGAATTGGCAAAGTGATATTTGGAAGCCCATAGAGGGCTATGGTGAAAAAGGAAATATCCTCAGATGAAATATGGAAAGAAGCTTTCTGAGAAACTGCTCCGTGATGTGTGACTTTCACTCACAGAGTTACATCTGTATTTCGTGGATCTCTTTGCTAGCCTTATTTCTGTGGAATCTGAGAACAGATATTTCGGATCCCTTTGAAGACTATAGGACCAAAGGAAATATCCTCCGATAACAAAGAGAGAGAAGCTTTCTGAGAAACTTCTTTGTGTTCTGTGAAAGCATCTCACAGAGTTACAGCTTTCCCCTCAAGAAGCCTTTCGCTAAGACAGTTCTTGTGGAATTGGCAAAGTGATATTTGGAAGCCCATAGAGGGCTATGGTGAAAAAGGAAATATCCTCAGATGAAATCTGGAAAGAAGCTTTCTGAGAAACTGCTGAGTGATGTGTGACTTCCACTTACAGAGGTACATCTGTATTTCGTGGATCTCTTTGCTAGCCTTATTTCTGTGGAATCTCAGAACAGATATTTCGGATCCCTTTGAAGCCTATAGGGCCAAAGGAAATATCCTCCGATAACAAAGAGAAAGAAGCTTTCTGAGAAACTTCTTTGTGTTCTGTGAAATCATCTCACAGAGTTACAGTTTTCCCCTCAAAAAGCCTTTCGCTAAGACAGTTCTTGTGGAATTGGCAAAGTGATATTTGGAAGGCCATAGAGGGCTATGGTGAAAAAGGAAATATCCTCAGATGAAATTGGAAAGAAACTTTCTGAGAAACTGCTTAGTGTTCTGTTAATTCATCTCACAGAGTTACATCTGTATTTCGTGGATCTCTTTGCTAGCCTTATTTCTGTGGAATCTGAGAACAGATATTTCGGATCCCTTTGAAGACTATAGGGGCAAAGGAAATATCCCCCGATAACAAAGAGAAAGAAGCATTCTGAGAAACTTCTTTGTGTTCTGTGAAATCACCTCACAGAGTTACAGCTTTCCCCTCAAGAAGCCTTTCGCTAAGACAGTTCTTGCGGAATTGGCAAAGTGAAATTTGGAAGCCCATAGAGGGCTATGGTGAAAAAGGAAATATCCTCAGATGAAATCTGGAAAGAAGCTTTCTGAGAAACTGCTGAGTGATGTGTGACTTCCACTTACAGAGGTACATCTGTATTTCGTGGATCTCTTTGCTAGCCTTATTTCTGTGGAATCTCAGAACAGATATTTCGGATCCCTTGGAAGCCTATAGGGCCAAAGGAAATATCCTCCGATAACAAAGAGAAAGAAGTTTTCTGAGAAACTTCTTTGTGTTCTGTGAAATCATCTCACAGAGTTACAGTTTTCCCCTCAAAAAGCCTTTCGCTAAGACAGTTCTTGTGGAATTGGCAAAGTGATATTTGGAAGCCCATAGAGGGCTATGGTGAAAAAGGAAATATCCTCAGATGAAATCTGGAAAGAAACTTTCTGAGAAACTACTTAGTGTTCTGTTAATTCATCTCACAGAGTTACATCTGTATTTCGTGGATCTCTTTGCTAGCCTTATTTCTGTGGAATCTGAGAGCAGATATTTCGTATCCCTTTGAAGACTATAGGGGCAAAGGAAATATCCTCCGAAAACAAAGAGAAAGAAGCTTTCTGAGAATCTTCTTTGTGATCTGTGAAATCATCTCACAGAGTTACAGCTTTCCCCTCAAGAAGCCTTTTCCTAAGACAGTTCTTGTGGAATTGGCAAAGTGATATTTGGAAGCCCATAGGGGGCTATGGTGAAAAAGGAAATATCCTCAGATGAAATCTGGAAAGAAGCTTTCTGAGAAACTGCTCTGTGATGTGTGACTTCCACTCACAGAGTTACATCTGTATTTCGTGGATCTCTTTGCTAGCCTTATTTCTGTGGAATCTGTGAACAGATATTTCGGATCCCTTTGAAGAGTATAGGGCCAAAGGAAATATCCTCCGATAACAAAGAGAAAGAAGCTTTCTGAGAAGCTTCTTTGGGTTGTGTGAAATCATTTCACAGAGTTACAGCTTTCCCCTCAAGAAGCCTTTCGCTAAGACAGTTCTTGTGGAATTGGCAAAGTGATATTTGGAAGCCCATAGAGGGCTATGGTGAAAAAGGAAATATCCTCAGATGAAATCTGGAAAGAAGCTTTCTGAGAAACTGCTTAGTGTTCTGTTAATTCATCTGACAGAGTTACATCTGTATTTCGTGGATCTCTTTGCTAGCCTTATTTCTGTGGAATCTGAGAACAGATATTTCGGATCCCTTTGAAGACTATAGGGCCAAAGGAAATATCCACCGATAACAAAGAGAAAGAAGCTTTCTGAGAAACTTCTTTGTGTTCTGCGAAATCATCTCACAGAGATACAGCTTTCCCCTCAAGAAGCCTTTCGCTAAGACAGTTCTTGTGGAATTCGCAAAGTGATATTGGGAAGCCCCAAGAAGGCTATGGTGATAAAGGAATTATCCTCAGATGAAATCTGGAAAGAAGCTTTCTGAGAAACTGCTTAGTGCTCTGTTAATTCATCTCACAGAATTACATCTGTATTTCGTGGATCTCCTTGCTAGCCTTTTTTCTGTGGAATCTGAGAACAGATATTTCGGATCCCATTGAAGACTATTGGGCCAAAGGAAATATCCTCTGATAACAAAGAGAAAGAAGCTTTCTGAGAAACTTCTTTGTGTTCTGTGAAATCATCTCACAGAGTTACAGCTTTCCCCTCATGAAGACTTTCGCTAAGACAGTTCTTGTGGAATTGGCAAAGTGATATTTGGAAACCCATAGAGGGCTATGGTGAAAAAGGAAATATCCTCAGATGAAATCTGGAAAGAAGGTTTCTGAGAAACTGCTGAGTGTTCTGTTAGTTCTTCTCACAGAGTTACATCTGTATTTCGTGGATCTCTTGCTAGCCTTATTTCTTTGGAATCTGAGAACAGATATATCGGATCCCTTTGAAGACTACAGGGCCAAAGGAAATATCCTCCGATAACAAAGAGAAAGAAGCTTTCTGAGAAACTTCTTTGTGTTCTGTGAAATCATCTCACAGAGTTACAGCTTTCACCTCAAGAAGCCTTTCGCTAAGACAGTTCTTGTGGAATTGGCAAAGTGATATTTGGAAGCCCATAGAGGGCTATGGTGAAAAAGGAAATATCCTCAGATGAAATCAGGAAGAAGCTTTCTGAGCAACTGCTTAGTGTTCTGTTAATTCATCTCACAGAATTACCTCTATATTTTGTGGATCGCTTTGCTAGACTTTTTTCTGTGGAATCTGAGAACAGATATTTCGGATCCCTATGAAGACTATAGGGGCAAAGGAAATATCCTCCGATAACAAAGAGAAAGAAGCTTTCTGAGAAACTTCTTTCTGTTCTGTGAAATCATCTCACAGAGTTACAGCTTTCCCCTCAAGAAGCCTTTCGCTAAGACAGTTCTTGTGGAATTTGCAAAGTGATATTTGGAAGCCCATAGAGGGCTAAGGTGAAAAAGGAAATATCCTCAGATAAAATCTGGAAGGAAGCTTTCTGAGAAACTGCTCTGTGATGTGTGACTTCCACTCATAGAGTTACATCTGTATTTCGTGGATCTCTTTACTAGCCTTATTTCTGTGGAATCTGAGAACTGATATTTCGGATCCCTTTGAAGACTATAAGGCCAAAGGAAATATCCTCCGATAACAAAGAGAAAGAAGATTTTTGAGAAACTTCTTTGTGATCTGTGAAATCATCTCACAGAGTTACAGCTTTCACCTCAAGAAGCCTTTCGCTAAGACAGTTCTTGTGGAATAGGCAAAGTGATATTTGGAAGCCCGTAGATGGCTATGGTGAAGGAGGAAATATCCTCAGATGAAATCTGGATAGAAGCTTTCTGAGAAACTGCTTAGTGTTCTGTTTATTCATCTCACAGAGTTACATCTGTATTTCGTGGATCTCTTTGCTACCCTTATTTCTGTGGAATCTGAGAACAGATATTTCGGATCCCAGTGAAGACTATAGGGCCAAAGGAAATATCCTCCGATAACAAAGAGAAAGAAGCTTTCTGAGGAACTTATTTGTGTTCTGTGAAATCATCTCACAGAGTTACAGCTTTCCGCTCAAGAAGCCTTTCGCTAAGACAGTTCTTGTGGAATTGGCAAAGTGATATTTGGAAGCCCATAGAGGGCTATGGTGAGAAAGGAAATATCCTTGGATATAATCTGGAAAGAAGCTTTAGGAGAAACTGCTCTGTGATGTGTGATTTCCACACACAGAGTTACATCTGTATTTCGTGGATCTCTTGCTAACCTTATTTCTGTGGAATCTGAGAACAGATATTTCGGATCCCTTTGAAGACTATAGGCCAAAGGAAATATCCTCCGATAACAAAGAGAAAGAAGCTTTCTGAGAAACTTCTTTGTGTTCTGTGAAATCATCTCACAGAGTTACAGCTTTCCCCTCAAGAAGCCTTTCGCTAAGACAGTTCTTGTGGAATTGGCAAAGTGATATATTGGAAGCCCATAGAAGGCTATGGTGAAAAAGGAAATATCTTCAGATGAAATCTGGAAAGAAGCTTTCTGAGAAACTGCTTAGTGTTCTGTTAGTTCTTCTCACAGAGTTACATCTGCATTTCGTGGATCTCTTTACTAGCCTTATTTCTGTGGAATCTGAGAACAGATATTTCGGATCCCTATGAAGATTATAGGGGCAAAGGAAATATCCTCCGATAACAAAGAGAAAGAAGCTTTCTGAGAAACTTCTTAGTGTTCTGTGAAATCATCTCACAGAGTTACAGCTTTCCCCTCAAGAAGCCTTTCGCTAAGACAGTTCTTGTGGAATTGGCAAAGTGATATTGGAAGCCCATAGAGGGCAATGGTGAAAAAGGAAATATCCTCAGATGAAATCTGGAAAGAAGCTTTCTGAGAACCTGCTTAGTGTTCTGTTAATTCATCTCACAGATTTACATCTGTATTTCGTGGATCTCTTTGCTAGCCTTATTTCTGTGGAATCTGAGAACATATATTTCGGATCCCTTTCAAGACTATAGGGCCAAAGGAAATACCCTCCGATAACAAAGAGAAAGAAGCTTTCTGAGAAACATCTTTGTGTTCTGTGAAATCGACTCACAGAGTTAGAGGTTTCCCCTCAAGAAGCCTTTCGCTAAGACAGTTCTTGTGGAATTGGTAAAGTGATATTTGGAAGCCCATAGAGGGCTATGGTGAAAAAGGAAATATCCTCAGATGAAATCTGGAAAGAAGCTTTCTGAGAAACTGCTGAGTGTTCTGTTAGTTCTTCTCACAGAGTTACATCTGTATTTCGTGGATCTCTTTGCTAGCCTTATTTATCTGGAATCTGAGAACAGATATTTCGGTTCCCTCTAAAGACTATAGGGCCAAAGGAAGTATCCTCCGATAACAAAGAGAAAGAAGCTTTGTGTGAAACTTCTTTGTGTTCTGTGAAATCATCTCACAGAGTTACAGCTTTCCCCTCAAGAAGCCTTTCGCTAAGACAGTTCTTGTGGAATTGGCAAAGTGATATTTGGAAGCCCCTAGAGGGCTACGGTGAAAAAGGAAATATCCTCAGATGAAATCTGGAAAGAAGCTTTCTGAGAAACTGCTTAGTGTTCTGTTAATTAATCTCACGGAATTACATCTATATTTTGTGGATCTCATTGCTGGCCTTATTTCTGTGGAATCTGAGAACAGATATTACGGATCCCTATGAAGACTATAGGGGCAAAGGAAGTATCCTCCGATAACAAAGAGAAAGAAGCTTTGTGAGAAACTTCTTTGTGTTCTGTGAAATCATCTCACAGAGTTACAGCTTTCCCCTCAAGAAGCCTTTCGCTAAGACAGTTCTTGTGGAATTGGCAAAGTGATATTTGGAAGCCCATAGAGGGCTATGTTGAAAAAGGAAATATCCTCAGATGAAATCTGGAAAGAAGCTTTCTGAGAAACTGCTTAGTGTTCTGTTAATTCATCTCACAGAGTTACATCTGTATTTCGTGGATCTCTTTGCTAGCCTTATTTCTGTGGAATCTGAGAGCAGATATTTCGGATCCCTTTGAAGACTATAGGGCCAAAGGAAATATCCTCCGATAACAAAGAGAAAGAAGCTTTCTGAGAAACTTCTTTGTGTTCTGTGAAATCATCTCACAGAGTTACAGCTTTCCCCTCAAGAAGCCTTTCGCTAAGACAGTTCTTGTGGAATTGGCAAAGTGATATTTCGAAGCCCATTGAGGGCTATGGTGAAAAAGGAATTATCCTCAGATGAAATCTGGAAAGAAGCTCTCTGAGAAACTGCTCTGTGATGTGTGACTTCCACTCACAGAGTTACATCTGTATTTCGTGGATCTCTTTACTAGCCTTATTTCTGTGGAATCTGAGAACAGATTTTTCGGATCCCTTTGAAGACTACAGGGCCAAAGGAAATATCCTCCGATAACAAAGAGAAAGAAGATTTCTGAGAAACTTCTTTGTGTTCTGTGAAATCATCTCACAGAGTTACAGCTTTCCCCTCATGAAGCCTTTCGCTAAGACAGTTCTTGTGGAATTTGCAAAGTGATATTTGGAAGCCCCTAGAGGGCTATGGTGAAAAAGGAAATATCCTCAGATGAAATCTGGAAAGAAGCTTTCTGAGAAACTGCTCTGAGATGTGTGACTTCCACTCATAGAGTTACATCTGGATTTCGTGGACCTCTTTGCTAGCCTTATTTCTGTGGAATCTGAGAACAGATATTTCGGATCCCTTTGAAGACTATAGGGCCAAAGGAAATATCCTCCGATAACAAAGAGAAAGAAGCTTTCTGAGAAACTTCTTTGTGTTCTGTGAAATCATCTCACAGAGTTACAGCTTTCCCCTCAAGAATCTTTTCGCTAAGACAGTTCTTGTGGAATTGGCAAAGTGATATTTGGAAGCCCATAGAGGCCTAGGTTTAAAAAGGAAATATCCTCATATGAAATCTGAAAAGAAGCTTTCTGAGAAACTGCTTAGTGTTCTCTTAATTCATCTCACAGAGTTACATGTGTATTTCTTGGATCTCTTTGCTAGCCTTATTTCTGTGGAATCTGAGAGCAGATATTTCGGATCCATTTGAAGACTATAGGACCAAAGGAAATATCCTCCGATAACAAAGAAAAAGAAGCTTTCTGAGAAACTTCTTTGTGTTCTGTGAAATCATCTCACAGAGTTACAGCTTTCCCCTCAAGAAGCCTTTCGCTAAGACAGTTCTTGTGGAATTGGCAAAGTGATATTTGGAAGCCCATAGAGGGCTATGGTGAAAAAGGAAATATCCTCAGATGAAATCTGGAAAGAAGCTTTCTGAGAAACTGCTTAGTGTTCTGTTAATTCATCTCACAGAATTACATCTATATTTTGTGGATCTCTTTGCTAGCCTTATTTCTGTGAAATCTGAGAACAGATATTTCGGATCCCTATGGAGACTATAGAGGCAAAGGAAATATCCTCCGATAACAAAGAGAAAGAAGCTTTCTGAGAAACTTCTTTGTGTTCTGTGAAATCATCTCACAGAGTTACAGCTTTCCCCTCAAGAAGCCTTTCGCTAAGACAGTTCTTGTGGAATTGGCAAAGTGATATTTGGAAGCCCATAGAGGGCTATGGTGAAAAAGGAAATATCCTCAGATGAAATCTGGAAAGAAGCTTTCTGAGAAACTGCTGAGTGTTCTGTTAGTTCTTCTCACAGAGTTACATCTGTATTTCGTGGATTTCTTTGCTAGCCTTATTTCTCTGGAATCTGAGAACAGATATTTCGGTTCCCCCTAAAGACTATAGGGCCAAAGGAAATATCCTCCGATAACAAAGAGAAAGAAGCTTTCTGAGAAACTTCCTTGTGTTCTGTGAAATCATCTCACAGAGTTACACCTTTCCCCTCAAGAAGCCTTTCGCTAAGACAGTTCTTGTGGAATTGGCAAAGTGATATTTGGAAGCCCCTAGAGGGCTTTGGTGAAATAGGAAATATCCTCAGATGAAATCTGGAAAGAAGTTTTCTGAGAAACTGCTTAGTGTTCTGTTAATTCATCTCACAGAATTACATCTATATTTTGTGGATCTCATTGCTAGCCTTATTTCTGTGGAATCTGAGAACAGATATTTCGGATCCCTATGAAGACTATAGGGGCAAAGGAAATATCCTCCGATAACAAAGAGAAAGAAGCTTTCCGAGAAACTTCTTTGTGTTCTGTGAAATCATCTCACAGAGTTACAGCTTTCCCCTCAAGAAGCCTTTCGCTAAGACAGTTCTTGTGGAATTGGCAAAGTGATATTTGGAAGCCCATTGAGGGCTATGGTGAAAAAGGAAATATCCTCAGATGAAATCTGGAAAGAAGCTTTCTGAGAAACTGCTGAGTGTTCTGTTAGTTCTTCTCACAGAGTTACATCTGTATTTCGTGGATCTCTTTGCTAGCCTTATTTCTGTTCAATCTGAGAACAGATATTTCGGTTCCCTCTAAAGACTATAGGGCCTAAGGAAATAACCTCCGATAACAAAGAGAAAGAAGCTTTCTGAGAAACTTCTTTGTGTTCTGTGAAATCATCTCACAGAGTTACAGCTTTCCCCTCAAGAAGCCTTTCGCTAAGACAGTTCTTGTGGAATTGGCAAAGTGATATTTGGAAGCCCCTAGAGGGCTATGGTGAAAAAGGAAATATCCTCAGATGAAATCTGGAAAGAAGCTTTCTGAGAAACTGCTCTGTGATGTGTGACTTCCACTCACAGAGTTACATCTGTATTTCGTGGATCTCTTTGCTAGCCTTCTTTCTGTGGAATCTGAGAACAGATATTTCGGATCCCTTTGAAGACTATACGGCCAAAGGAAATATCCTCCTATAACAAAGAGAAAGAAGCTTTCTGAGAAACTTCTTTGTGTTCTGTGAAATCAACTCACAGAGTTACAGATTTCCCCTCAAGAAGCCTTTCGCTAAGACAGTTCTTGTGGAATTGGCAAAGTGATATTTGGAAGCCCCTAGAGGGCTATGGTGAAAAAGGAAATAAAATCAGATGAAATCTGGAAAGAAGCTTTCTGAGAAACTGCTTAGTGTTCTGTTAATTCATCTCACAGAGTTACATCTGTGTTTCGTGGATCTCTTTGCTAGCCTTATTTCTGTGGAATCTGAGAGCAGATATTTCGGACCCCTTGAAGACTATAGGGCCAAAGGAAATATCCTCCGATAACAAAGAAAAAGAAGCTTTCTGAGAAACTTCTTTGTGTTCTGTGAAATCATCTCACAGAGTTACAGCTTTCCCCTCAAGAAGCCTTTCGCTAAGACAGTTCTTGTGGAATTGGCAAAGTGATATTTGGAAGCCCATAGAGGGCTATGGTGAAAAAGGAAATATCCTCAGATGAAATCTGGAAAGAAGCTTTCTGAGAAACTGCTCTGTGATGTGTGACTTCCACTCATAGAGTTACATCTGGATTTCGTGGACCTCTTTGCTAGCCTTATTTCTGTGGAATCTGAGAACAGATATTTCGGATCCCATTGAAGACTATAGGGCCAAAGGAAATATCCTCCGATAACAAAGAGAAAGAAGCTTTCTGAGAAACTTCTTTGTGTTCTGTGAAATCATCTCACAGAGTTACAGCTTTCCCCTCAAGAATCTTTTCGCTAAGACAGTTCTTGTGGAATTGGCAAAGTGATATTTGGAAGCCCATAGAGGCCTAGGTTTAAAAAGGAAATATCCTCAGATGAAATCTGAAAAGAAGCTTTCTGAGAAACTGCTTAGTGTTCTCTTAATTCATCTCACAGAGTTACATGTGTATTTCGTGGATCTCTTTGCTAGCCTTATTTCTGTGGAATCTGAGAGCAGATATTTCGGATCCATTTGAAGACTACAGGAGCAAAGGAAATATCCTCCGATAACATAGAGAAAGAAGCTTTCTGAGAAACTTCTTTGTGTTCTGTGAAATCATCTCACAGAGTTACAGCTTTCACCTCAAGAAGCCATTCGCTAAGACAGTTCTTGTGGAATTGGCAAAGTGATGTTTGGAAGCCCCTAGAGGGCTATGGTGAAAAAGGAAATATCCTCCGACGAAATCTGGAAAGAAGCTTTCTGAGAAACTGCTCTGTGATGTGTGACTTCCACTCACAGAGTTACATCTGTATTTCGTGGCTCTCTTTGCTAGCCTGATTTCTGTGGAATCTGAGAACAGATATTTCGGATCCCTTTGAAGACTATAGGGCCAAAGGTAATATCCTCCGATAAAAAAGTTAAAGAAGCTTTCTGAGAAACTTCTTTGTGTTGTGTGAAATCATCTCACAGAGTTACAGCTTTCCCCGCAAGAAGCCTTTCGCTAAGACAGTTCTTGTGGAATTGGCAAAGTGATATTTGGAAGCCCATAGGGGGCTATGGTGAAAAAGGAAATATCCTCAGATGAAATCTGGAAAGAAGCTTTCTCAGAAACTGCTTAGTGTTCTGTTAATTCATCTCACAGAGTTACATCTGTATTTCGTGGATCTCTTTGCTAGCCTTATTTCTGTGGAATCTGAGAGCAGATATTTCGGATCCCTTTGAAGACTATAGGGCCAAAGGAAATATCCTCCGATAACAAAGAAAAAGAAGCTTTCTGAGAAACTTCTTTGTGTTCTGTGAAATCATCTCACAGAGTTACAGCTTTCCCCTCAAGAAGACTTTCGCTAAGACAGTTCTTGTGGAATTGGCAAAGTGATATTTGGAAGACCATAGAGGGCTATGTGAAAATGGAAATATCCTCAGATGAAATCTGGAAAGAAGCTTTCTGAGAAACTGCTTAGTGTTCTGTTAATTCGTCTCACAGAATTACATCTGTATTACGTGGATCTCTTTGCTAGCCTTATTTCTGTGGAATCTGAGAACAGATATTTCGGATCCCTTTGAAGACTATAGGGCCAAAGGAAATATCCACCGATAACAAAGAGAAAGAAGCTTTCTGAGAAACTTCTTGTGTTCTGTTAAATCATCTCACAGAGATACAGCTTTCCCCTCTAGAAGCCTTTCGCTAAGACAGTTCTTGTGGAATTCGCAAAGTGATATTTGGAAGTCCCTAGAGGGCTATGGTGAAAAAGGAAATATCCTCAGATGAAATCTGTAAAGAAGCTTTCTGGGAAACTGCTTAGTGTTCTGTTAATTCATCTCACAGAGTTACATCTGTATTTCGTGGATCTCTTTGCTAGCCTTATTTCTGTGGAATCTGAGAGCGCATATTTCGGATCCCTTTGAAGACTATAGGGCCAAAGGAAATATCCTCCGATAACAAAGAAAAAGAAGCTTTCTGAGAAACTTCTTTGTGTTCTGTGAAATCATCTCACAGAGTTACAGCTTTCCCCTCAAGAAGCCTTTCGCTAAGACAGTTCTTGTGGAATTGGCAAAGTGATATTTGGAAGCCCATAGAGGGCTATGGTGAAAAAGGAAATATCCTCAGATGAAATCTGGAAAGAAGCTTTCTGAGAAACTGCTCTGTGATGTGTGACTTCCACTCACAGAGTTACATCTGTATTTCGTGGATCTCTTTGCTAGCCTTATTTCTGTGGAATCTGAGAACAGATATTTCGGATCCCTTTGAAGACTATTGGGCCAAAGGAAATATCCTCCGATAACAAAGAGAAAGAAGCTTTCTGAGAAAATTCTTTGTGTTCTGTGAAATCATCTCACAGAGTTACAGCTTTCCCCTCAAGAAGCCTTTCGCTAAGACAGTTCTTGTGGAATTGGCAAAGTGATATTTGGAAGCCCATAGAGGGCTATGGTGAAAAAGGAAATATCCTCAGATGAAATCTGGAAAGAACCTTTCTGAGAAACTCCTCTGTGATGTGTGACTTCCACTCACAGAGTTACATCTGTATTTCGTGGATCTCTTTGCTAGCCTTATTTCTGTGGAATGTGAGAACAGATATTTCGGATCCCATTGAAGACTATAGGGCCAAAGGAAATATCCTCCGATAACAAAGAGAAAGAAGCTTTCTGAGAAACTTCTATGTGTTCTGTGAAATCGTCTCACAGAGTTACAGCTTTCCCCTCAAGAAGCCTTTCGCTAAGACAGTTCTTGTGGAATTGGCAAAGTGATATTTGGAAGCCCCTAGAGGGCTATGGTGAAAAAGGAAATATCCTCAGATGAAATATGGAAAGAAGCTTTCTGAGAAACTGCTTAGTCTTCTGTTAATTCATCTCACAGAATTACATCTATATTTTGTGGATCTCATTGCTAGCCTTATTTCTGTGGAATCTGAGAACAGATATTTCGGATCCCTATGAAGACTATAGGGGCAAAGGAAATATCCTCCGATAACAAAGAGAAAGAAGCTTTCTGAGAAACAGCTTTGTGTTCTGTGAAATCATTTCACAGAGTTACAGCTTTCCCCTCAAAAAGCCTTTCGCTAAGACAGTTCTTGTGGAATTGGCAAAGTGATATTTGGAAGCCCATAGAGGGCTATGGTGAGAAAGGAAATAATCTCGGATGAAATCTGGAAAGAAGCTTTCTGAGAAACTGCTGAGTGTTCTGTTAGTTCTTCTCACAGAATTACATCTATATTTTGTGGATCTCATTGCTAGCCTTATTTCTGTGGAATCTGTGAACAGATATTTCGGATCCCTATGAAGACTATAGGGGCAAAGGAAATATCCTCCGATAACAAAGAGAAAGAAGCTTTCTGAAAAACTTCTTTGTGTTCTGTGAAATCATCTCACAGAGTTACAGCTTTCCCCTGAAGAAGCCTTTGCTAAGACAGTTCTTGTGGAATTGGCAAAGTGATATTTGGAAGCCCATAGAGGGCTATGGTGAAATAGGAAATATCCTCAGATGAAATCAGGAAAGAAGCTTCCTGAGAAACTGCTCTGTGATGTGTGACTTCCACTCATAGAGTTACATCTGTATTTCGTGGATCTCTTTGCTAGCCTTATTTCTGTGGAATCTGAGAACAGATATTTCGGATCCCTTTGAATACTATAGGACCAAAGGAAATATCCTCCGATAACAAAGAGAAAGAAGCTTTCTGAGAAACTTCTTTGTGTTCTGTGAAATCATCTCACAGAGTTACAGCTTTCCCCTCAAGAAGCCTTTCGCTAAGACAGTTCTTGTGGAATTGGCAAAGTGATATTTGGAAGCCCATAGAGGGCTATGTTGAAAAAGGAAATATCCTCAGATGAAATCTGGAAAGAAGCTTTCTAAGAAACTGCTTAGTGTTTTGTTAATTCATCTCACAGAGTTACATCTGTATTTCGTGGATCTCTTTGCTAGCCTTATTTCTGTGGAATCTGAGAGCAGATATTTCGGATTCCTTTGAAGACTATAGGGCCAAAGGAAATATCCTCCGATAACAAAGAAAAAGAAGCTTTCTGAGAAACTTCTTTGTGTTCTGTGAAATCATCTCACAGAGTTAGAGCTTTCCCCTCAAGAAGCCTTTCGCTAAGACAGTTCTTGTGGAATTGGCAAAGTGATATTTGGAAGCCCTTAGAGGGCTATGGTGAAAAAGGAAATATCCTCAGATGAAATCTGGAAAGAAGCTTTCTGAGAAACTGCTTAGTGTTCTGTTAATTCATCTCACAGAGTTACATCTGTATTTCGTGGATCTCTTTGCTAGCCTTATTTCTGTGGAATCTGAGAGCAGATATTTCACATCCCTTTGAAGACTATAGGGCCAAAGGAAATATCCTCCGATAACAAAGAAAAAGAAGCTTTCTGAGAAACTTCTTTGTGTTCTGTGAAATCATCTCACAGAGTTACAGCTTTCCCCTCAAGAAGCCTTTCGCTAAGACAGTTCTTGTGGAATTGGCAAAGTGATATTTGGAAGCCCATAGAGGGCTATGGTGAAAAAGGAAATATCCTCAGATGAAATCTGGAAAGAAGCTTTCTGAGAAACTGCTTAGTGTTCTGTTAATTCATCTCACAGAATTACATCTATATTTTGTGGATCTCATTGCTAGCCTTATTTCTGTGGAATCTGAGAACAGATATTTCGGATCCCTATGAAGACTACAGGAGCAAAGGAAATATCCTCCGATAACAAAGAGAAAGAAGCTTTCTGAGAAACTTCTTTGTGTTCTGTGAAATCATCTCACAGAGTTACAGCTTTCACCTCAAGAAGCCTTTCGCTAAGACAGTTCTTGTGGAATTGGCAAAGTGATATTTGGAAGCCCCTAGAGGGCTATGGTGAAAAAGGAAATATCCTCCGACGAAATCTGGAAAGAAGCTTTCTGAGAAACTGCTCTGTGATGTGTGACTTCCACTCACAGAGTTACATCTGTATTTCGTGGCTCTCTTTGCTAGCCTTATTTCTGTGGAATCTGAGAACAGATATTTCGGATCCCTTTGAAGACTATAGGGCCAAAGGTACTATCCTCCGATAAAAAAGAGAAAGAAGCTTTCTGAGAAACTTCTTTGTGTTCTGTGAAATCATCTCACAGAGTTACAGCTTTCCCCTCAAGAAGCCTTTCGCTAAGACAGTTCTTGTGGAATTGGCAAAGTGATATTTGGAAGCCCATAGAGGGCTATGCTGAAAAAAGAAGTATCCTCAGATGAAATCTGGAAAGAAGCTTTCTGAGAAACTGCTTAGTGTTCTGTTAATTCATCTCACAGAGTTACATCTGTATTTCGTGGATCTCTTTGCTAGCCTTATTTCTGTGGAATCTGAGAGCAGATATTTCGGATCCCTTTGAAGACTATAGGGCCAAAGGAAATATCCTCCGATAACAAAGAAAAAGAAGCTTTCTGAGAAACTTCTTTGTGTTCTGTAAAATCATCTTGCACAGTTACAGCTTTCCCCTCAAGAAGACTTTCGCTAAGACAGTTCTTGTGGAATTGGCAAAGTGATATTTGGAAGCCCGTAGAGGGCTACGGTGAAAAAGGAAATATCCTCAGATGAAATCTGGAAAGAAGCTTTCTGAGAAACTGCTTAGTGTTCTGCTAATTCATCTCACAGAATTACATCTATATTTTGTGGATCTCATTGGTAGCCTTATTTCTGTGGAATCTGAGAACAGATATTTCGGATCCCTATGAAGACTATAGGGGCTAAGGAAATATCCTCCGATAACAAAGAGAAAGAAGCTTTCTGAGAAACTTCTTTGTGTTCTGTGAAATCATCTCACAGAGTTACAACTTTCCCCTCAAGAAGCCTTTCGCTAAGACAGTTCTTGTGGAATTGGCAAAGTGATATTTGGAAGCCCATAGAGGGCTATGGTGAAATAGGAAATATCCTCAGATGAAATCAGGAAAGAAGCTTTCTGAGAAACTGCTCTGTGATGTGTGACTTCCACTCATAGAGTTACATCTGTATTTCGTGGATCTCTTTGCTAGCCTTATTTCTGTGGAATCTGAGAACAGATATTTCGGATCCCTTTGAAGACTATAGGGCCAAAGGAAATATCCTCCGATAACAAAGAGAAAGAGGCTTTATGAGAAACTTCTTTGTGTTCTGTGAAATCATCTCACAGAGTTACGGCTTTCCCCTCAAGAAGCCTTTCGCTAAGACAGTTCTTGTGGAATTGGCGAAGTGATATTTGGAAGCCCATAGAGGGCTATGTTGAAAAAGGAAATATCCTCAGATGAAATCTGGAAAGAAGCTTTCTGAGAAACTGCTTAGTGTTCTGTTAATTCATCTCACAGAGTTACATCTGTATTTCGTGGATCTCTTTGCTAGCCTTATTTCTGTGGAATCTGAGAGCAGATATTTCGGATCCCTTTGAAGACTATAGGGCCAAAGGAAATATCCTCCGATAACAAAGAAAAAGAAGCTTTCTGAGAAACTTCTTTGTGTTCTGTGAAATCATCTCACAGAGTTACAGCTTTCCCCTCAAGAAGCCTTTCGCTAAGACAGTTCTTGTGGAATTGGCAAAGTGATATTTGGAAGCCCTTAGAGGGCTATGGTGAAAAAGGAAATATCCTCAGATGAAATCTGGAAAGAAGCTTTCTGAGAAACTGCTTAATGTTCTGTTAATTCATCTCACAGAGTTACATCTGTATTTCGTGGATCTCTTTGCTAGCCTTATTTCTGTGGAATCTGAGAGCAGATATTTCGCATCCCTTTGAAGACTATAGGGCCAAAGGAAATATCCTCCGATAACAAAGAAAAAGAAGCTTTCTGAGAAACTTCTTTGTGTTCTGTGAAATCATCTCACAGAGTTACAGCTTTCCCCTCAAGAAGCCTTTCGCTAAGACAGTTCTTGTGGAATTGGCAAAGTGATATTTGGAAGCCCATAGAGGGCTATGGTGAAAAAGGAAATATCCTCAGATGAAATCTGGAAAGAAGCTTTCTGAGAAACTGCTCTGTGATGTGTGACTTCCACTCATAGAGTTACATCTGTATTTCGTGGATCTCTTTGCTAGCCTTATTTCTGTGGAATCTGAGAACAGATATTTCGGATCCCTTTGAAGACTATAGGGCCAAAGGAAATATCCTCCGATAACAAAGAGAAAGAAGCTTTCTGAGAAACTTCTTTGTGTTCTGTGAAATCATCTCACAAAGTTACAGCTTGCCCCTCAAGAAGCCTTTCGCTAAGACAGTTCTTGTGGAATTGGCAAAGTGATATTTGGAAGCCCATAGAGGGCTATGGTGAAAAAGGAAATATCCTCAGATGAAATCTGGAAAGAAGCTTTCTGAGAAACTGCTGAGTGTTCTGTTAGTCCTTCTCACAGAGTTACATCTGTATTTCGTGGATTTCTTTGCTAGCCTTATTTCTCTGGAATCTGAGAACAGATATTTCGGTTCCCACTAAAGACTATAGGGCCAAAGGAAATATCCTCCAATAACAAGGAGAAAGAAGCTTTCTGAGAAACTTCTTTGTGTTCTGTGAAATCATCTCACAGAGTTACAGCTTTCCCCTCAAGAAGCCTTTCGCTAAGACAGTTCTTGTGGAATTGGCAAAGTGATATTTGGAAGCCCATAGAGGGCTATGGTGAAAAAGGAAATATCCTCAGATGAAATCTGGAAAGAAGCTTTCTGAGAAACTGCTCTGTGATGTGTGACTTCCACTCACAGAGTTACATCTGTATTTCGTGGCTCTCTTTGCTAGCCTTATTTCTGTGGAATCTGAGAACAGATATTTCGGATCCCTTTGAAGACTATAGGGCCAAAGGTACTATCCTCCGATAAAAAAGACAAAGAAGCTTTCTGAGAAACTTCTTTGTGTTCTGTGAAATCATCTCACAGAGTTACAGCTTTCCCCTCAAGAAGGCTTTCGCTAAGACAGTTTTTGTGGAATTGGCAAAGTGATATTTGGAAGCCCATAGAGGGCTATGGTGAAAAAAGAAATATCCTCAGATGAAATCTGGAAAGAAGCTTTCTGAGAAACTGCTTAGTGTTCTGTTAATTCATCTCACAGAGTTACATCTGTATTTCGTGGATCTCTTTGCTAGCCTTATTTCTGTGGAATCTGAGAGCAGATATTTCGGATCCCTTTGAAGACTATAGGGCCAAAGGAAATATCCTCCGATAACAAAGAAAAGGAAGCTTTCTGAGAAACTTCTTTGTGTTCTGTAAAATCATCTTGCACAGTTACAGCTTTCCCCTCAAGAAGACTTTCGCTAAGACAGTTCTTGTGGAATTGGCAAAGTGATATTTGGAAGATCATAGAGGGCTATGTGAAAAAGGAAATATCCTCAGATGAAATCTGGAAAGAAGCTTTCTGAGAAACTGCTTAGTGTTCTGTTAATTCATCTGACAGAGTTACATCTGTATTTCGTGGATCTCTTTGCTAGCCTTATTTCTGTGGAATCTGAGAGCAGATATTTCGGATCCCTTTGAAGACTATAGGGCCAAAGGAAATATCCACCGATAACAAAGAGAAAGAAGGTTTCTGAGAAACTTCTTTGTGTTCTGTGAAATCATCTCACAGAGATACAGCTTTCCTCTCAAGAAGCCTTTCGCTAAGACAGTTCTTGTGGAATTCGCAAAGTGATATTTGGAAGCCCCTAGAGGGCTATGGTGATAAAGGAATTATCCTCAGATGAAATCTGGAAAGAAGCTTTCTGAGAAACTGCTTAGTGCTCTGTTAATTCATCTCACAGAGTTACATCTGTATTTCGTGGATCTCTTTGCTAGCCTTATTTCTGTGGAATCTGAGAACAGATATATCGTATCCCTATGAAGACTATAGGGGCTAAGGAAATATCCTCCGATAACAAAGAGAAAGAAGATTTCTGAGAAACTTCTTTGTGTTCTGTGAAATCATCTCACAGAGTTACAGCTTTCCCCTCAAGAAGCCTTTCGCTAAGACAGTTCTTGTGGAATTGGCAAAGTGATATTTGGAAGCCCATAGAGGGCTATGGTGAAATAGGAAATATCCTCAGATGAAATCAGGAAAGAAGCTTTCTGAGAAACTGCTCTTTGATGTGTGACTTCCACTCATAGAGTTACATCTGTATTTCGTGGATCTCTTTGCTAGCCTTATTTCTGTGGAATCTGAGAACAGATATTTCGGATCCCTTTGAAGACTATAGGACCAAAGGAAATATCCTCCGATAACAAAGAGAAAGAAGCTTTCTGAGAAACTTCTTTGTGTTCTGTGAAATCATCTCACAGAGTTACAGCTTTCCCCTCAAGAAGCCTTTCGCTAAGACAGTTCTTGTGGAATTGGCAAAGTGATATTTGGAAGCCCATAGAGGGCTATGTTGAAAAAGGAAATATCCTCAGATGAAATCTGGAAAGAAGCTTTCTAAGAAACTGCTTAGTGTTTTGTTAATTCATCTCACAGAGTTACATCTGTATTTCGTGGATCTCTTTGCTAGCCTTATTTCTATGGAATCTGAGAGCAGATATTTCGGATTCCTTTGAAGACTATAGGGCCAAAGGAAATATCCTCCGATAACAAAGAAAAAGAAGCTTTCTGAGAAACTTCTTTGTGTTCTGTGAAATCATCTCACAGAGTTAGAGCTTTCCCCTCAAGAAGCCTTTCGCTAAGACAGTTCTTGTGGAATTGGCAAAGTGATATTTGGAAGCCCTTAGAGGGCTATGGTGAAAAAGGAAATATCCTCAGATGAAATCTGGAAAGAAGCTTTCTGAGAAACTGCTTAGTGTTCTGTTAATTCATCTCAAAGAATTACATCTATATTTTGTGGATCTCATTGCTAGCCTTATTTCTGTGGAATCTGAGAACAGATATTTCGGATCCCTATGAAGACTACAGGAGCAAAGGAAATATCCTCCGATAACAAAGAGAAAGAAGCTTTCTGAGAAACTTCTTTGTGTTCTGTGAAATCATCTCACAGAGTTACAGCTTTCACCTCAAGAAGCCTTTCGCTAAGACAGTTCTTGTGGAATTGGCAAAGTGATATTTGGAAGCCCCTAGAGGGATATGGTGAAAAAGGAAATATCCTCCGACGAAATCTGGAAAGAAGCTTTCTGAGAAACTGCTCTGTGATGTGTGACTTCCACTCACAGAGTTACATCTGTATTTCGTGGCTCTCTTTGCTAGCCTTATTTCTGTGGAATCTGAGAACAGATATTTCGGATCCCTTTGAAGACTATAGGGCCAAAGGTACTATCCTCCGATAAAAAAGAGAAAGAAGCTTTCTGAGAAACTTCTTTGTGTTCTGTGAAATCATCTCACAGAGTTACAGCTTTCCCCTCAAGAAGCCTTTCGCTAAGACAGTTCTTGTGGAATTGGCAAAGTGATATTTGGAAGCCCATAGAGGGCTATGGTGAAAAAAGAAGTATCCTCAGATGAAATCTGGAAAGAATCTTTCTGAGAAACTGCTTAGTGTTCTGTTAATTCATCTCACAGAGTTACATCTGTATGTCGTGGATCTCTTTGCTAGCCTTATTTCTGTGGAATCTGAGAGCAGATATTTCGGATCCCTTTGAAGACTACAGGGCCAAAGGAAATATCCTCCGATAACAAAGAAAAAGAAGCTTTCTGAGAAACTTCTTTGTGTTCTGTAAAATCATCTTGCACAGTTACAGCTTTCCCCTCAAGAAGACTTTCGCTAAGACAGTTCTTGTGGAATTGGCAAAGTGATATTTGGAAGACCATAGAGGGCTATGTGAAAAAGGAAATATCCTCAGATGAAATCTGGAAAGAAGCTTTCTGAGAAACTGCTTAGTGTTCTGTTAATTCATCTGAAGGAGTTACATCTGTATTTCGTGGATCACTTTGCTAGCCTTATTTCTGTGGAATCTGAGAACAGATATTTCTGATCCCTTTGAAGACTATAGAGCCAAAGGAAATATCCTCTGATAACAAAGAGAAAGAAGCTTTCTGAGAAACTTCTTTGTGTTCTGTGAAATCATCTCACAGAGATACAGCTTTCCTCTCAAGAAGCCTTTCGCTAAGACAGTTCTTGTGGAATTCGCAAAGTGATATTTGGAAGCCCCTAGAGGGCTATGGTGATAAAGGAATTATCCTCAGATGAAATCTGGAAAGTAGCTTTCTGAGAAACTGCTTAGTGCTCTGTTAATTCATCTCACAGAGTTACATCTGTATTTCGTGGATCTCTTTGCTAGCCTTTTTTCTGTGGAATCTGAGAACAGATATTTCGGATCCCATTGAAGACTATAGGGCCAAAGGAAATATCCTCTGATAACAAAGAGAAAGAAGCTTTCTGAGAAACTTCTTTGTGTTCTGTGAAATTATCTCACAGAGTTACAGCTTTCCCCTCATGAAGCCTTTCGCTAAGACAGTTCTTGTGGAATTGGCAAAGTGATATTTGGAAGCCCATAGAGGGCTATGGTGAAAAAGGAAATATCCTCACATGAAATCTGGAAAGACGCTTTCTGAGAAACTGCTTAGTGTTCTGTTAATTCATCTCACAGAGTTTCATCTGTATTTCGTGGATCTCTTTGCTAGCCTTATTTCTGTGGAATCTGAGAGCAGATATTTGGGATCCCTTTGAAGACTATAGGGCCAAAGGAAATATCCACCGATAACAAAGAGAAAGAAGCTTTCTGAGAAACTACTTTGTGTTCTGCGAAATCATCTCACAGAGTTACAGCTTTCCCGTCAAGAAGCCTTTCGCTAAGACAGTTCTTGTGGAATTGGCAAAGTGATATTTGGAAGCCCGTAGAGGGCTACGGTGAAAAAGGAAATATCCTCAGATGAAATCTGGAAAGAAGCTTTCTGAGAAACTGCTTAGTGTTCTGCTAATTCATCTTACAGAATTACATCTATATTTTGTGGATCTCATTGGTAGCCTTATTTCTGTGGAATCTGAGAACAGATATTTCGGATCCCTATGAAGACTATAGGGGCTAAGGAAATATCCTCCGATAACAAAGAGAAAGAAGCTTTCTGAGAAACTTCTTTGTGTTCTGTGAAATCATCTCACAGAGTTACAGCTTTCCCCTCAAGAAGCCTTTCGCTAAGACAGTTCTTGTGGAATTGGCAAAGTGATATTTGGAAGCCCATAGAGGGCTATGGTGAAATAGGAAATATCCTCAGATGAAATCAGGAAAGAAGCTTTCTGAGAAACTGCTCTGTGATGTGTGACTTCCACTCATAGAGTTACATCTGTATTTCGTGGATCTCTTTGCTAGCCTTATTTCTGTGGAATCTGAGAACAGATATTTCGGATCCCTTTGAAGACTATAGGGCCAAAGGAAATATCCTCCGATAACAAAGAGAAAGAAGCTTTATGAGAAACTTCTTTGTGTTCTGTGAAATCATCTCACAGAGTTACGGCTTTCCCCTCAAGAAGCCTTTCGCTAAGACAGTTCTTGTGGAATTGGCAAAGTGATATTTGGAAGCCCATAGAGGGCTATGTTGAAAAAGGAAATATCCTCAGATGAAATCTGGAAAGAAGCTTTCTGAGAAACTGCTTAGTGTTCTGTTAATTCATCTCACAGAGTTACATCTGTATTTCGTGGATCTCTTTGCTAGCCTTATTTCTGTGGAATCTGAGAGCAGATATTTCGGATCCCTTTGAAGACTATAGGGCCAAAGGAAATATCCTCCGATAACAAAGAAAAAGAAGCTTTCTGAGAAACTTCTTTGTGTTCTGTGAAATCATCTCACAGAGTTACAGCTTTCCCCTCAAGAAGCCTTTCGCTAAGACAGTTCTTGTGGAATTGGCAAAGTGATATTTGGAAGCCCTTAGAGGGCTATGGTGAAAAAGGAAATATCCTCAGATGAAATCTGGAAAGAAGCTTTCTGAGAAACTGCTTAGTGTTCTGTTAATTCATCTCACAGAGTTACATCTGTATTTCGTGGATCTCTTTGCTAGCCTTATTTCTGTGGAATCTGAGAGCAGATATTTCGCATCCCTTTGAAGATATAGGGCCAAAGGAAATATCCTCCGATAACAAAGAAAAAGAAACTTTCTGAGAAACTTCTTTGTGTTCTGTGAAATCATCTCACAGAGTTACAGCTTTCCCCTCAAGAAGCCTTTCGCTAAGACAGTTCTTGTGGAATTGGCAAAGTGATATTTGGAAGCCCATAGAGGGCTATGGTGAAAAAGGAAATATCCTCAGATGAAATCTGGAAAGAAGCTTTCTGAGAAACTGCTCTGTGATGTGTGACTTCCACTCATAGAGTTACATCTGTATTTCGTGGATCTCTTTGCTAGCCTTATTTCTGTGGAATCTGAGAACAGATATTTCGGATCCCTTTGAAGACTATAGGGCCAAAGGAAATATCCTCCGATAACAAAGAGAAAGAAGCTTTCTGAGAAACTTCTTTGTGTTCTTTGAAATCATCTCACAGAGTTACAGCTTGCCCCTCAAGAAGCCTTTCGCTAAGACAGTTCTTGTGGAATTGGCAAAGTGATATTTGGAAGCCCATAGAGGGCTATGGTGAAAAAGGAAATATCCTCAGATGAAATCTGGAAAGAAGCTTTCTGAGAAACTGCTCAGTGTTCTGTTAGTTCTTCTCACAGAGTTACATCTGTATTTCGTGGATTTCTTTGCTAGCCTTATTTCTCTGGAATCTGAGAACAGATATTTCGGTTCCCACTAAAGACTATAGGGCCAAAGGAAATATCCTCCAATAACAAAGAGAAAGAAGCTTTCTGAGAAACTTCTTTGTGTTCTGTGAAATCATCTCACAGAGTTACAGCTTTCCCCTCAAGAAGCCTTTCGCTAAGACAGTTCTTGTGGAATTGGCAAAGTGATATTTGGAAGCCCATAGAGGGCTATGGTGAAAAAGGAAATATCCTCAGATGAAATCTGGAAAGAAGCTTTCTGAGAAACTGCTCTGTGATGTGTGACTTCCACTCACAGAGTTACATCTGTATTTCGTGGCTCTCTTTGCTAGCCTTATTTCTGTGGAATCTGAGAACAGATATTTCGGATCCCTTTGAAGACTATAGGGCCAAAGGTACTATCCTCCGATAAAAAAGACAAAGAAGCTTTCTGAGAAACTTCTTTGTGTTCTGTGAAATCATCTCACAGAGTTACAGCTTTCCCCTCAAGAAGCCTTTCGCTAAGACAGTTTTTGTGGAATTGGCAAAGTGATATTTGGAAGCCCATAGAGGGCTATGGTGAAAAAAGAAATATCCTCAGATGAAATCTGGAAAGAAGCTTTCTGAGAAACTGCTTAGTGTTCTGTTAATTCATCTCACAGAGTTACATCTGTATTTCGTGGATCTCTTTGCTAGCCTTATTTCTGTGGAATCTGAGAGCAGATATTTCGGATCCCTTTGAAGACTATAGGGCCAAAGGAAATATCCTCCGATAACAAAGAAAAAGAAGCTTTCTGAGAAACTTCTTTGTGTTCTGTAAAATCATCTTGCACAGTTACAGCTTTCCCCTCAAGAAGACTTTCGCTAAGACAGTTCTTGTGGAATTGGCAAAGTGATATTTGGAAGATCATAGAGGGCTATGTGAAAAAGGAAATATCCTCAGATGAAATCTGGAAAGAAGCTTTCTGAGAAACTGCTTAGTGTTCTGTTAATTCATCTGACAGAGTTACATCTGTATTTCGTGGATCTCTTTGCTAGCCTTATTTCTGTGCAATCTGAGAACAGATATTTCGGATCCCTTTGAAGACTATAGGGCCAAAGGAAATATCCACCGATAACAAAGAGAAAGAAGGTTTCTGAGAAACTTCTTTGTGTTCTGTGAAATCATCTCACAGAGATACAGCTTTCCTCTCAAGAAGCCTTTCGCTAAGACAGTTCTTGTGGAATTCGCAAAGTGATATTTGGAAGCCCCTAGAGGGCTATGGTGATAAAGGAATTATCCTCAGATGAAATCTGGAAAGAAGCTTTCTGAGAAACTGCTTAGTGCTCTGTTAATTCATCTCACAGAGTTACATCTGTATTTCGTGGATGTCTTTGCTAGCCTTATTTCTGTGGAATCTGAGAACAGATATATCGGATCCCTATGAAGACTATAGGGGCTAAGGAAATATCCTCCGATAACAAAGAGAAAGAAGATTTCTGAGAAACTTCTTTGTGTTCTGTGAAATCATCTCACAGAGTTACAGCTTTCCCCTCAAGAAGCCTTTCGCTAAGACAGTTCTTGTGGAATTGGCAAAGTGATATTTGGAAGCCCATAGAGGGCTATGGTGAAATAGGAAATATCCTCAGATGAAATCAGGAAAGAAGCTTTCTGAGAAACTGTTTAGTGTTCTGTTAATTCATCTCACAGAATTACATCTATATTTTGTGGATCTCATTGCTAGCCTTATTTCTGTGGAATCTGAGAACAGATATTTCGGATCCCTATGAAGACTACAGGAGCAAAGGAAATATCCTCCGATAACAAAGAGAAAGAAGCTTTCTGAGAAACTTCTTTGTGTTCTGTGAAATCATCTCACAGAGTTACAGCTTTCACCTCAAGAAGCCTTTCGCTAAGACAGTTCTTGTGGAATTGGCAAAGTGATATTTGGAAGCCCCTAGAGGGCTATGGTGAAAAAGGAAATATCCTCCGACGAAATCTGGAAAGAAGCTTTCTGAGAAACTGCTCTGTGATGTGTGACTTCCACTCACAGAGTTACATCTGTATTTCGTGGCTCTCTTTGCTAGCCTTATTTCTGTGGAATCTGAGAACAGATATTTCGGATCCCTTTGAAGACTATAGGGCCAAAGGTACTATCCTCCGATAAAAAAGAGAAAGAAGCTTTCTGAGAAACTTCTTTGTGTTCTGTGAAATCATCTCACAGAGTTACAGCTTTCCCCTCAAGAAGCCTTTCGCTAAGACAGTTCTTGTGGAATTGGCAAAGTGATATTTGGAAGCCCATAGAGGGCTATGGTGAAAAAAGAAGTATCCTCAGATGAAATCTGGAAAGAAGCTTTCTGAGAAACTGCTTAGTGTTCTGTTAATTCATCTCACAGAGTTACATCTGTATTTCGTGGATCTGTTTGCTAGCCTTATTTCTGTGGAATCTGAGAGCAGATATTTCGGATCCCTTTGAAGACTATAGGGCCAAAGGAAATATCCTCCGATAACAAAGAAAAAGAAGCTTTCTGAGAAACTTCTTTGTGTTCTGTAAAATCATCTTGCACAGTTACAGCTTTCCCCTCAAGAAGACTTTCGCTAAGACAGTTCTTGTGGAATTGGCAAAGGGATATTTGGAAGACCATAGAGGGCTATGTGAAAAAGGAAATATCCTCAGATGAAATCTGGAAAGAAGCTTTCTGAGAAACTGCTTAGTGTTCTGTTAATTCATCTGAAGGAGTTACATCTGTATTTCGTGGATCACTTTGCTAGCCTTATTTCTGTGGAATCTGAGAACAGATATTTCTGATCCCTTTGAAGACTATAGAGCCAAAGGAAATATCCTCTGATAACAAAGAGAAAGAAGCTTTCTGAGAAACTTCTTTGTGTTCTGTGAAATCATCTCACAGAGATACAGCTTTCCTCTCAAGAAGCCTTTCGCTAAGACAGTTCTTGTGGAATTCGCAAAGTGATATTTGGAAGCCCCTAGAGGGCTATGGTGATAAAGGAATTATCCTCAGATGAAATCTGGAAAGTAGCTTTCTGAGAAACTGCTTAGTGCTCTGTTAATTCATCTCACAGAGTTACATCTGTATTTCGTGGATCTCTTTGCTAGCCTTTTTTCTGTGGAATCTGAGAACAGATATTTCGGATCCCATTGAAGACTATAGGGCCAAAGGAAATATCCTCTGATAACAAAGAGAAAGAAGCTTTCTGAGAAACTTCTTTGTGTTCTGTGAAATCATCTCACAGAGTTACAGCTTTCCCCTCATGAAGCCTTTCGCTAAGACAGTTCTTGTGGAATTGGCAAAGTGATATTTGGAAGCCCATAGAGGGCTATGGTGAAAAAGGAAATATCCTCACATGAAATCTGGAAAGAAGCTTTCTGAGAAACTGCTTAGTGTTCTGTTAATTCATCTCACAGAGTTTCATCTGTATTTCGTGGATCTCTTTGCTAGCCTTATTTCTGTGGAATCTGAGAACAGATATATCGGATCCCTATGAAGACTATAGGGGCTAAGGAAATATCCTCCGATAACAAAGAGAAAGAAGATTTCTGAGAAACTTCTTTGTGTTCTGTGAAATCATCTCACAGAGTTACAGCTTTCCCCTCAAGAAGCCTTTCGCTAAGACAGTTCTTGTGGAATTGGCAAAGTGATATTTGGAAGCCCATAGAGGGCTATGGTGAAATAGGAAATATCCTCAGATGAAATCAGGAAAGAAGCTTTCTGAGAAACTGCTCTTTGATGTGTGACTTCCACTCATAGAGTTACATCTGTATTTCTTGGATCTCTTTGCTAGCCTTATTTCTGTGGAATCTGAGAAAAGATATTTCGGATCCCTTTGAAGACTATAGGGCCAAAGGAAATATCCTCCGATAACAAAGAGAAAGAAGCTTTATGAGAAACTTCTTTGTGTTCTGTGAAATCATCTCACAGAGTTACGGCTTTCCCCTCAAGAAGCCTTTCGCTAAGACAGTTCTTGTGGAATTGGCAAAGTGATATTTGGAAGCCCATAGAGGGCTATGTTGAAAAAGGAAATATCCTCAGATGAAATCTGGAAAGAAGCTTTCTGAGAAACTGCTTAGTGTTCTGTTAATTCATCTCACAGAGTTACATCTGTATTTCGTGGATCTCTTTGCTAGCCTTATTTCTGTGGAATCTGAGAGCAGATATTTCGGATCCCTTTGAAGACTATAGGGCCAAAGGAAATATCCTCCGATAACAAAGAAAAAGAAGCTTTCTGAGAAACTTCTTTGTGTTCTGTGAAATCATCTCACAGAGTTACAGCTTTCCCCTCAAGAAGCCTTTCGCTAAGACAGTTCTTGTGGAATTGGCAAAGTGCTATTTGGAAGCCCTTAGAGGGCTATGGTGAAAAAGGAAATATCCTCAGATGAAATCTGGAAAGAAGCTTTCTGAGAAACTGCTTAGTGTTATGTTAATTCATCTCACAGAGTTACATCTGTATTTCGTGGATCTCTTTGCTAGCCTTATTTCTGTGGAATCTGAGAGCAGATATTTCGGATCCCTTTGAAGACTATATGGGCAAAGGAAATATCCTCCGATAACAAAGAAAAAGAAGCTTTCTGAGAAACTTCTTTGTGTTCTGTGAAATCATCTCACAGAGTTACAGCTTTCCCCTCAAGAAGCCTTTCGCTAAGACAGTTCTTGTGGAATTGGCAAAGTGATATTTGGAAGCCCACAGAGGGCTATGGTGAAAAAGGAAATATCCTCAGATGAAATCTGGAAAGAAGCTTTCTGAGAAACTGCTCTGTGATGTGTGACTTCCACTCATAGAGTTACATCTGTATTTCATGGATCTCTTTGCTAGCCTTATTTCTGTGGAATCTGAGAACTGATATTTCGGATCCCTTTGAAGACTATAGGGACAAAGGAAATATCCTCCGATAACAAAGAGAAAGAAGCTTTCTGAGAAACTTCTTTGTGTTCTGTGAAATCATCTCACAGAGTTACAGCTTGCCCCTCAAGAAGCCTTTCGCTAAGACAGTTCTTGTGGAATTGGCAAAGTGATATTTGGAACCCCATAGAGGGCTATGGTGAAAAAGGAAATATCCTCAGATGAAATCTGGAAAGAAGCTTTCTGAGAAACTGCTCTGTGATGTGTGACTTCCACTCATAGAGTTACATCTGTATTTCGTGGATCTCTTTGCTAGCCTTATTTCTGTGGAATCTGAGAACAGATATTTCGGATCCCTTTGAAGACTATAGGGCCAAAGGAAATATCCTCCGATAACAAAGAGAAAGAAGCTTTCTGAGAAACTTCTTTGTGTTCTGTGAAATCATCTCTCAGAGTTACAGCTTTCCCCTCAAGAAGCCTTTCGCTAAGACAGTTCTTGTGGAATTGGCAAAGTGATATTTGGAAGCCCCTAGAGGGCTATGGTGAAATAGGAAATATCCTCATATGAAATCTGGAAAGAAGCTTTCTGAGAAACTGCTTAGTGTTCTGTTAATTCATCTCACAGAATTACATCTATATTTTGTGGATCTCATTGCTAGCCTTATTTCTGTGGAATCTGAGAACAGATATTTCGGATCCCTATGAAGACTATAGGGGCAAAGGAAATATCCTCCGATAACAAAGAGAAAGAAGCTTTCAGAGAAACTTCTTTGTGTTCTGTGAAATCATCTCACAGAGTTACAGCTTTCCCCTCAAGAAGCCTTTCGCTAAGACAGTTCTTGTGGAATTGGCAAAGTGATATTTGGAAGCCCATAGAGGGCTATGGTGAAAAAGGAAATATCCTCAGATGAAATCTGGAAAGAAGCTTTCTGAGAACCTGCTTAGTGTTCTGTTAGTTCTTCTCACAGAGTTACATCTGCATTTCGTGGATCTCTTTGCTAGCCTTATTTCTGTGGAATCTGAGAAAAGATATTTCGGATCCCTATGAAGACTATAGGGGCAAAGGAAATATCCTCCGATAACAAAGAGAAAGAAGCTTTCTGAGAAACTTCTTTGTGTTCTGTGAAATCATCTCACAGAGTTACAGCTTTCCCCTCAAGAAGCCTTTCGCTAAGACAGTTCTTGTGGAATTGGTAAAGTGATATTGGAAGCCCATAGAGGTCAATGGTGAGAAAGGAAATATCCTCAGATGAAATCTGGAAAGAAGCTTTCTGAGAAACTGCTTAGTGTTCTGTCAATTCATCTCACAGAGTTACATCTGTATTTCGTGGATCTCTTTGCTAGCCTTATTTCTGTGGAATCTGAGAACAGATATTTCGGATCCCTATGAAGACTATAGGGGCAAAGGAATTATCCTCCGATAACAAAGAGAAAGAAGCTTTCTGAGAAACTTCTTTGTGTTCTTTGAAATCATCTCACAGAGTTACAGCTTTCACCTCAAGAAGCCTTTCGCTAAGACAGTTCTTGTGGAATTGGCAAAGTGATATTTGGAAGCCCATAGAGGGCTATGGTGAAAAAGGAAATATCCTCCGACGAAATCTGGAAAGAAGCTTTGTGAGAAACTGCTCTGTGATGTGTGACTTCCACTCACAGAGTTACATCTGTATTTCGTGGATCTCTTTGCTAGCCTTATTTCTGTGGAATCTGAGAACCGATATTTCGGATCCCTTTGAAGACTATAGGGCCAACGGTAATATCCTACGATAAAAAAGAGAAAGAAGCTTTCTGAGAAACTTCTTTGTGTTCTGTGAAATCATCTCACAGAGTTACAGCTTTCCCCTCAAGAAGCCTTTCGCTAAGACAGTTCTTGTGGAATTGGCAAAGTTATATTTGGAAGCCCATAGTGGGCTATGGTGAAAAAGGAAATATCCTCAGATGAAATCTGGAAAGAATCTTTCTGAGAAACTGCTTAGTGTTCTGTTAATTCATCTCACAGAGTTACATCTGTATTTCGTGGATCTATTTGCTAGCCTTATTTCTGTGGATTCTGAGAGCAGATATTTCTGATCCCTTTGAAGACTATAGGGCCAAAGGAAATATCCTCCGATAACAAAGAGAAAGAAGCGTTCTGAGAAACTTCTTTGTGTTCTGTGAAATCATCTCACAGAGATACAGCTTTCCCCTCAAGAAGCCTTTCGCTAAGACAGTTCTCGTGGAATTCGCAAAGTGATATTTGGAAGCCCCTAGAGGACTCTGGTGATAAAGGAATTATCCTCAGATGAAATCTGGAAAGAAGCTTTCTGAGAAACTGCTTAGTGCTCTGTTAATTCATCTCACAGATTTACATCTGTATTTCGTGGATCTCTTTGCTAGCCTTTTTTCTGTGGAATCTGAGAACAGATATTTCGGATCCCATTGAAGACTATAGGGCCAAAGGAAATATCCTCTGATAACAAAGAGAAAGAAGCTTTCTGAGAAACTTCTTTGTGTTCTGTGAAATCATCTCACAGAGTTACAGCTTTCCCCTCATGAAGCCTTTCGCTAAGACAGTTCTTGTGGAATTGGCAAAGTGATATTTGGAAGCCCATAGAGGGCTATGGTGAAAAAGGAAATATCCTCACATGAAATCTGGAAAGAAGCTTTCTGAGAAACTGCTTAGTGTTCTGTTAATTCATCTCACAGAGTTTCATCTGTATTTCGTGGATCTCTTTGCTAGCCTTATTTCTGTGGAATCTGAGAGCAGATATTTCGGATCCCTTTGAAGACTATAGGGCCAAAGGAAATATCCACCGACAACAAAGAGAAAGAAGCTTTCTGAGAAACTTCTTTGTGTTCTGTGAAATCATCTCACAGAGTTACAGCTTTCCCCTCAAGAAGCCTTTCGCTAAGACAGTTCTTGTGGAATTGGCAAAGTGATATTTGGAAGCCCCTAGAGGGCTACGGTGAAAAAGGAAATATCCTCAGATGAAATCTGGAAAGAAGCTTTCTGAGAAACTGCTTAGTGTTCTGTTAATTCATCTCACAGAATTACATCTATATTTTGTGGATCTCATTGCCAGCCTTATTTCTGTGGAATCTGAGAACAGATATTTCGGATCCCTATGAAGACTATAGGGGCTAAGGAAATATCCTCCGATAACAAAGAGAAAGAAGCTTTCTGAGAAACTTCTTTGTGTTCTGTGAAATCATCTCACAGAGTTACAGCTTTCCCCTCAAGAAGCCTTTCGCTAAGACAGTTCTTGTGGAATTGGCAAAGTGATATTTGGAAGCCCTTAGAGGGTTATGGTGAAAAAGGAAATATCCTCAGATGAAATCTGGAAAGAAGCTTTCTGAGAAACTGCTTAGTGTTCTGTTAATTCATCTCACAGAGTTACATCTGTATTTCGTGGATCTCTTTGCTAGCCTTATTTCTGTGGAATCTGAGAGCAGATATTTCGGATCCCTATGAAGACTATAGGGGCAAAGGAAACATCCTCCGATAACAAAGAGAAAGAAGCTTTCCGAGAAACTTCTTTGTGTTCTGTGAAATCATCTCAGAGAGTTACAGCTTTCCCCTCAGGAAGCCTTTCGCTAAGACAGTTCTTGTGGAATTGGCAAAGTGATATTTGGAAGCCCATTGAGGGCTATGGTGAAAAGGAAATATCCTCAGATGAAATCTGGAAAGAAGCTTTCGGAGAAACTGCTCTGTGATGTGTGACTTCCACTCACAGAGTTACATCTGTATTTCGTGGATCTCTTTGCTAGCCTTATTTCTGTGGAATGTGAGAACAGATATTTCGGATCCCTTTGAAGACTATAGGGCCAAAGGAAATATCCTCCACTAACAAAGAGAAAGAAGCCTTCTGAGAAACTTTTTGGTGTTCTGTGAAATCATCTCACAGAGTTACAGCTTTCCCCTCAAGAAGCCTTTCGCTAAGACAGTTCTTGTGGAATTGGCAAAGTGATATGTGGAAGACCCTAGAGGGCTATGGTGAAAAAGGAAATATCCTCAGATGAAATCTGGAAAGAAGCTTTCTGAGAAACTGCTTAGTGTTCTGTTAATTCATCTCACAGAATTACATCTATATTTTGTGGATCTCATTGCTAGCCTTATTTCTTTGGAATCTGAGAACAGATATTTCGGATCCCTATGAAGACTATAGGGCCAAAGGAAATATCCTCCGATAACAAAGAGAAAGAAGCTTTCTGAGAAACTTCTTTGTGTTCTGTGAAATCATCTCACAGAGTTACAGCTTTCCCCTCAAAAAGCCTTTCGCTAAGACAGTTCTTGTGGAATTGGCAAAGTGATATTTGGAAGCCCCTAGAGGGCTATGGTGAGAAAGGAAATATCCTCGGATGAAATCTGGAAAGAAGCTTTCTGAGAAACTGCTCTGTGATGTGTGATTTCCACTCACAGAGTTACATTTGTATTTCGTGGATCTCTTGCTAGCCTTATTTCTGTGGAATCTGAGAACAGATATTTCGGATCCCTTTGAAGACTATAGGGCCAAAGGAAATATCCTCCGATAACAAAGAGAAAGAAGTTTTCTGAGAAACTTCTTTCTGTTCTGTGAAATCATCTCACAGAGTTACAGCTTTCCCCTCAAGAAGACTTTCGCTAAGACAGTTCTTGTGGAATTGGCAAAGTGATATTTGGAAGCCCATAGAGGGCTATGGTGAAAAAGGAAATATCCTCAGATGAAATCTGGAAGGAAGCTTTCTGAGAAACTGCTCTGTGATGTGTGACTTCCACTCATAGAGTTACATCTGTATTTCGTGGATTTCTTTACTAGACTTATTTCTGTGGAATCTGAGAACAGATATTTCGGATCCCTTTGAAGACTATAGGCCAAAGAAATATCCTCCGATAACAAAGAGAAAGAAGCTTTCTGAGAAACTTCTTTGTGTTCTGTGAAATCATCTCACAGAGTTACAGCTTTCCCCTCAAGAAGCCTTTCGCTAAGACAGTTCTTGTGGAATTGGCAAAGTGATATTTGGAAGCCCATAGAGGGCTATGGTGAAAAAGGAAATATCCTCAGATGAAATCTGGAAAGAAGCTTTCTGAGAACCTGCTTAGTGTTCTGTTAGTTCTTCTCACAGAGTTACATCTGCATTTCGTGGATCTCTTTGCTAGCCTTATTTCTGTGGAATCTGAGAACAGATATTTCGGATCCCTATGAAGACTATAGGGGCAAAGGAAATATCCTCCGATAACAAAGAGAAAGAAGCTTTCTGAGAAACTTCTTAGTGTTCTGTGAAATCATCTCACAGAGTTACAGCTTTCCCCTCAAGAAGCCTTTCGCTAAGACAGTTCTTGTGGAATTGGTAAAGTGATATTGGAAGCCCATAGAGGGCAATGGTGAGAAAGGAAATATCCTCAGATGAAATCTGGAAAGAAGCTTTCTGAGAAACTGCTTAGTGTTCTGTCAATTCATCTCACAGAGTTACATCTGTATTTCGTGGTTCTCTTTGCTAGCCTTATTTCTGTGGAATCTGAGAACAGATATTTCGGATCCCTTTGAAGACTATAGGGCCAAAGGAAATATCCTCCGATAACAAAGAGAAAGAAGATTTCTGAGAAACATCTTTGTGTTCTGTGAAATCGTCTCACAGAGTTAGAGGTTTCCCTCAAGAAGACTTTCGCTAAGACAGTTCTTGTGGAATTGGTAAAGTGATATTTGAAGCCCATAGAAGGCTACGGTGAAAAAGGAAATATGCTCAGATGAAATCTGGAAAGAAGCTTTCTGTAAAACTGCTTAGTGTTCTCCTAATTCATCTCACAGAATTACATCTATATTTTGTGGATCTCTTTGCTAGCCTTATTTCTGTGGAATCTGAGAACAGATATTTCGGATCCCTATGAAGACTATAGGGGCAAAGGAAATATCCTCCGATAACAAAGAGAAAGAAGCTTTCTGAGAAACTTCTTTGTGTTCTGTGAAATCATCTCACAGAGTTACAGCTTTCCCCTCAAGAAGCCTTTCGCTAAGACAGTTCTTGTGGAATTGGTAAAGTGATATTTGGAAGCCCTTAGAGGGCTATGGTGAAAAAGGAAATATCCTCAGATAAAATCTGGAAAGAAGCTTTCTGAGAAACTTCTTAGTGTTCTGTTAGTTCTTCTCACAGAGTTACATCTGTATTTCGTGGATCTCTTTGCTAGCCTTATTTCTGTGGAATCTGAGAACAGATATTTCGGATCCCTTTGAAGACGATAGGGCCAAAGGAAATATCCTCCGATAACAAAGAGAAAGAAGCTTTCTGAGAAACTTATTTGTGTTCTGTGAAATCATCTCACAGAGTTACAGCTTTCCCCTCAAGAAGCCTTTCGCTAAGACAGTTCTTGTGGAATTGGCAAAGTGATATTTGGAAGCCCATAGAGGGCTATGGTGAGAAAGGAAATATCCTCGGATATAATCTGGAAAGAAGCTTTCTGAGAAACTGCTCTGTGATGTGTGATTTCCACTCACAGAGTTACATCTGTATTTCGTGGATCTCTTGCTAGCCTTATTTCTGTGGAATCTGAGAACAGATATTTCGGATCCCTTTGAAGACTATAGGGCCAAAGGAAATATCCTCCGATAACAAAGAGAAAGAACCTTTCTGAGAAACTTTTTTGTGTTCTGTGAAATCATCTCACAGAGTTACAGCTTTCCCGTCAAGAAGCCTTTCGCTAAGACAGTTCTTGTGGAATTGGTAAAGTGATATTTGGAAGCCCATAGAGGGCTATGGTGAAAAAGGAAATATCCTCAGATGAAATCTGGAAAGAAGCTTTCTGCGAAACTGCTTAGTGTTCTGCTATTTCATCTCACAGAATTACATCTGTATTTCGTGGATCTCTTTGCCAGCCTTATTTCTGTGGAATCTGAGAACAGATATTTCGGATCCCTTTGAAGACGATAGGGCCAAAGGAAATATCCTCCGATAACAAAGAGAAAGAAGCTTTCTGAGAAACTTATTTGTGTTCTGTGAAATCATCTCACAGAGTTACAGCTTTCCCCTCAAGAAGCCTTTCGCTAAGACAGTTCTTGTGGAATTGGCAAAGTGATATTTGGAAGCCCATAGAGGGCTATGGTGAGAAAGGAAATATCCTCGGATATAATCTGGAAAGAAGCTTTCTGAGAAACTGCTCTGTGATGTGTGATTTCCACTCACAGAGTTACATCTGTATTTCGTGGATCTCTTGCTAGCCTTATTTCTGTGGAATCTGAGAACAGATATTTCTGATCCCTTTGAAGACTATAGGGCCAAAGGAAATATCCTCCGATAACAAAGAGAAAGAACCTTTCTGAGAAACTTTTTTGTGTTCTGTGAAATCATCTCACAGAGTTACAGCTTTCCCGTCAAGAAGCCTTTCGCTAAGACAGTTCTTGTGGAATTGGTAAAGTGATATTTGGAAGCCCATAGAGGGCTATGGTGAAAAAGGAAATATCCTCAGATGAAATCTGGAAAGAAGCTTTCTGCGAAACTGCTTAGTGTTCTGCTATTTCATCTCACAGAATTACATCTGTATTTCGTGGATCTCTTTGCTAGCCTTATTTCTGTGGAATCTGAGAACAGATATTTCGGATCCCTTTGAAGACGATAGGGACAAAGGAAATATCCTCCGATGACAAAGAGAAAGAAGCTTTCTGAGAAACTTCTTTGTGTTCTGTGAAATCATCTAACAGAGTTACAGCTTTCCCCTCAAGAAGCCTTTCGCTAAGACAGTTCTTGTGGAATTGGCAAAGTGATATTTGGAAACCCATAGAGGGCTAAGGTGAAAAAGGAAATATCCTCAGATGAAATCTGGAAAGAAGCTTTCTGTGAAACTGCTTAGTGTTCTGTTAATTCATCTCACAGAGTTACATCTGTATTTCGTGGAACTCTTTGCTAGCCTTATTTCTGTGGAATCTGAGAACTGTGGCTAAGACAGTTCTTGTGGAATTTGCAAAGTGATATTAGGAAGCCCATAGAGGGCTATGGTGAAAAAGGAAATATCCTCAGATGATATCTGGAAAGAAGCTTTTTGAGAAACTACTTAGTGTTCTGTTAATTCATCTCACAGAATTACATCTATATTTTGTGGATCTCTTTGCTAGCCTTATTTCTGTGGACTCTGAGAACAGATATTTCGGATCCCTATGAAGACTATAGAGGCAAAGGAAATATCCTCCGATAACAAAGAGAAAGAAGCTTTCTGAGAAACTTCTTTGTGTTCTGTGAAGTCATCTCAGAGAGTTACAGCTTGCCCCTCAAGAAGCCTTTCGCTAAGACAGTTCTTGTGGAATTGGCAAAGTGATATTTGGAAGCCCATAGAGGGCTATGGTGAAAAAGGAAATATCCTCATATGAAATCTGGAAAGCAGGTTTCTGAGAAACTGCTGAGTGTTCTGTTAGTTTTTCTCACAGAGTTACATCTGTATTTCGTGGATCTCTTTGCTAGCCTTATTTCTCTGGAATCTGAGAACAGATATTTCGGATCCCTTTGAAGACTATAGGCCAAAGGAAATATCCTCCGATAACAAAGAGAAAGAAGCTTTCTGAGAAACTTCTTTGTGTTCTGTGAAATCATCTCACAGAGTTACAGCTTTCCCCTCAAGAAGCCTTTCGCTAAGACAGTTCTTGTGGAATTGGCAAAGTGATATTTGGAAGCCCATAGAGGGCTATGGTGAAAAAGGAAATATCCTCAGATGAAATCTGGAAAGAAGATTTCAGAGAAACTGCTTAGTGTTCTGTTAGTTCTTCTCACAGAGTTACATCTGCATTTCGTGGATCTCTTTGCTAGCCTTATTTCTGTGGAATCTGAGAGCAGATATTTCGGATCCCTTTGAAGACTATAGGGCGAAAGGAAATATCCTCCGATAACAAAGAGAAAGAAGCTTTCTGAGAAACTTCTTTGTGTTTTGTGAAATCATCTCACAGAGTTACAACTTTCCCCTCAAGAAGCCTTTCGCTAAGACAGTTCTTGTGGAATTGGCAAAGTGATATTTGGAAGCCCATAGAGGGCTATGGTGAAAAAGGAAATATCCTCAGATGAAATCTGGAAAGAAGCTTTCTGAGAAACTGCTTTGTGTTCTGTTAATTCATCTCACAGAGTTACATCTGTATTTCGTGGATCTCTTTGCTAGCCTTATTTCTGTGGAATCTAGAACAGATATTTCGGATCCGTTTGAAGACTATAGGGCCAAAGGTAATATCCACCGATAACAAAGAGAAAGAAGCTCTCTGAGAAACTTCTTTGTGTTCTGTGAAATCATCTCACAGAGTTACAGCTTTCCCCTCAAGAATCCTTTCGCTAAGACAGTTCTTGTGGAATTGGCAAAGTTATATTTGGAAGCCCATAGAGGGCTATGGTGAAAAAGGAAATATCCTCAGATGAAATCTGGAAAGAAGCTTTCTGAGAAACTAGTTAGTGTTCTGTTAATTCATCTCACAGAATTACATCTATATTTTGTGCATCTCTTTGCTCGCCTTATTTCTGTGGAATCTGAGAACAGATATTTCTGATCCCTATGAAGACTATAGGGGCAAAGGAAATATCCTCCGATAACAAAGAGAAAGAAGCTTTCTGAGAAACTTCTTTGTGTTCTGTGAAATCATCTCACAGAGTTACAGCTTTCCCCTCAAGAAGCCTTTCGCTAAGACAGTTCTTGTGGAATTGGCAAAGTGATATTTGGAAGCCCATAAAGGGCTATGGTGAAAAAGGAAATATCCTCAGATGAAATCTGGAAAGAAGCTTAGTGAGAAACTGCTGAGTGTTCTGTTAATTCATCTCACAGAGTTACTTCTGTATTTCGTGGATCTCTTTGCTAGCCTTATTTCTGTGGAATCTGAGAACAGATATTTCGGATCCCTTTGAAGACTACAGTGCCAAAGGAAATATCCTCCGATAACAAAGAGAAAGAAGCTTTCTGAGAAACTTCTTTGTGTTCTGTGAAATCATCTCACAGAGTTACAGCTTTCCCCTCAAGAAGCCTTTCGCTAAGACAGTTCTTGTGGAATTGGCAAAGTGATATTTGGAAGCCCATAGAGGGCTATGGTGAAAAAGGAAATATCCTCAGATGAAATCTGGAAAGAAGATTTCAGAGAAACTGCTTAGTGTTCTGTTAGTTCTTCTCACAGAGTTACATCTGCATTTCGTGGATCTCTTTGCTAGCCTTATTTCTGTGGAATCTGAGAGCAGATATTTCGGATCCCTTTGAAGACTATAGGGCGAAAGGAAATATCCTCCGATAACAAAGAGAAAGAAGCTTTCTGAGAAACTTCTTTGTGTTTTGTGAAATCATCTCACAGAGTTACAACTTTCCCCTCAAGAAGCCTTTCGCTAAGACAGTTCTTGTGGAATTGGCAAAGTGATATTTGGAAGCCCATAGAGGGCTATGGTGAAAAAGGAAATATCCTCAGATGAAATCTGGAAAGAAGCTTTCTGAGAAACTGCTTTGTGTTCTGTTAATTCATCTCACAGAGTTACATCTGTATTTCGTGGATCTCTTTGCTAGCCTTATTTCTGTGGAATCTAGAACAGATATTTCGGATCCGTTTGAAGACTATAGGGCCAAAGGTAATATCCTCCGATAAGAAAGAGAAAGAAGCTCTCTGAGAAACTTCTTTGTGTTCTGTGAAATCATCTCACAGAGTTACAGCTTTCCCCTCAAGAATCCTTTCGCTAAGACAGTTCTTGTGGAATTGGCAAAGTTATATTTGGAAGCCCATAGAGGGCTATGGTGAAAAAGCAAATATCCTCAGATGAAATCTGGAAAGAAGCTTTCTGAGAAACTAGTTAGTGTTCTGTTAATTCATCTCACAGAATTACATCTATATTTTGTGCATCTCTTTGCTCGCCTTATTTCTGTGGAATCTGAGAACAGATATTTCTGATCCCTATGAAGACTATAGGGGCAAAGGAAATATCCTCCGATAACAAAGAGAAAGAAGCTTTCTGAGAAACTTCTTTGTGTTCTGTGAAATCATCTCACAGAGTTACAGCTTTCCCCTCAAGAAGCCTTTCGCTAAGACAGTTCTTGTGGAATTGGCAAAGTGATATTTGGAAGCCCATAAAGGGCTATGGTGAAAAAGGAAATATCCTCAGATGAAATCTGGAAAGAAGCTTAGTGAGAAACTGCTGAGTGTTCTGTTAATTCATCTCACAGAGTTACTTCTGTATTTCGTGGATCTCTTTGCTAGCCTTATTTCTGTGGAATCTGAGAACAGATATTTCGGATCCCTTTGAAGACTACAGTGCCAAAGGAAATATCCTCCGATAACAAAGAGAAAGAAGCTTTCTGAGAAACTTCTTTGTGTTCTGTGAAATCATCTCACAGAGTTACAGCTTTCCCCTCAAGAAGCCTTTCGCTAAGAGAGGTCTTGTGGAATTGGCAAAGTGATATTGGAAGCCCATAAGAGCAATGGTGAAAAAGGAAATATCCTCAGATGAAATCTGGAAAGAAGCTTTCTGAGAAACTGCTTAGTGTTCTGTTAATTCATCTCACAGAGTTACATCTGTATTTCGTGGATGTCTTTGCTAGCCTTATTTATGTGGAATCTGAGAACAGATATTTCGGATCCCTTTGAAGACTATAGGGCCAAAGGAAATATCCTCCGATAACAAAGATAAAGAAGCTTTCTGAGAAACATCTTTGTGTTCTGTGAAATCGTCTCACAGAGTTAGAGGTTTCCCCTCAAGAAGACTTTCGCTAAGAGTGTTCTTGTGGAATTGGTAAAGTGATATTTGAAGCCCCAAAAGGCTATGGTGAAAAAGGAAATATCCTCAGATGAAATCTGGAAAGAAGCTTTCTGAGAAACTGCTCTGTGATGTGTGACTTCCACTCATAGAGTTACATCTGTATTTCGTGGATCTCTTTGCTAGCCTTATTTCTGTGGAATCTGAGAGCAGATATTTCTGATCCCTTTGAAGACTATAGGGCCAAAGGAAATATCCTCCGATAACAAAGAGAAAGAAGCTTTCTGAGAAACTTCTTTGTGTTCTCTGAAATCATCTCAAAGAGTTACAGATTTCCCCTCAAGAAGCCTTTCGCTAAGACAGTTCTTGTGGAATTGGTAAAGTGATATTTGGAAGCCCATAGAGGGCTATGGTGAAAAAGGAAATATCCTCAGATGAAATCTGGAAAGAAGCTTTCTGCGAAACTGCTTAGTGTTCTGCTAATTCATCTCACAGAATTACATCTATATTTTGTGGATCTCTTTGTTAGCCTTATTTCTGTGGAATCTGAGAACAGATATTTCGGATCCCTATGAAGACTATAGGGGCAAAGGAAATATCCTCCGATAACAAAGAGAAAGAAGCTTTCTGAGAAACTTCTTTGTGTTCTGTGAAATCATCTCACAGAGTTACAGCTTTCCCCTCAAGAAGCCTTTCGCTAAGACAGTTCTTGTGGAATTGGCAAAGTGATATTTGGAAACCCATAGAGGGCTAAGATGAAAAAGGAAATATCCTCAGATGAAATCTGGAAAGAAGCTTTCTGAGAAACTGCTTAGTGTTCTGTTAATTCATCTCACAGAGTTACATCTGTATTTCGTGGATCTCTTTGTTAGCCTTATTTCTGTGGAATCTGAGAACTGTCGCTAAGACAGTTCTTATGGAATTTGCAAAGTGATATTTGGAAGCCCATAGAGGGCTATGGTGAAAAAGGAAATATCCTCAGATGAAATCTGGAAAGAAGCTTTTTGAGAAACTACTTAGTGTTCTGTTAATTCATCTCACAGAATTACATCTATATTTTGTGGATCTCTTTGCTAGCCTTATTTCTGTGGACTCTGAAAACAGATATTTCGGATCCCTATGAAGACAATAGGGGCAAAGGAAATATCCTCCGATAACAAAGAGAAAGAAGCTTTCTGAGAAACTTCTTTGTGTTCTGTGAAATCATCTCACAGAGTTACAGCTTTCCCCTCCAGAAGTCTTTAGCTAAGACAGTTCTTGTGGAATTGGCAAAGTGATATTTGGAAGCCCATAGAGGGCTATGGTGAAAAAGGAAATATCCTCAGATGAAATCTGGAAAGAAGCTTTCTGAGAAACTGCTCTGTGATGTGTGACTTCCACTCATAGAGTTACATCTGTATTTCGTGGATCTCTTTGCTAGCCTTATTTCTGTGGAATCTGAGAGCAGATATTTCGGATCCCTTTGAAGACTATAGGGCCAAAGGAAATATCCTCCGATAACAAAGAGAAAGAAGCTTTCTGAGAAACTTCTTTGTGTTCTGTGAAATCATCTCACAGAGTTACAGCTTTTCCCTAAAGGAGCCTTTCGCTAAGACAGTTCTTGTGGAATTGGCAAAGTGATATTTGGAAGCCCATAGAGGCCTATGTTTAAAAAGGAAATATCCTCAGATGAAATCTGGAAAGAAGCTTTCTGAGAAACTGCTTAGTGTTCTCTTAATTCATCTCACAGAGTTACATGTGTATTTCGTGGATCTCTTTGCTAGCCTTATTTCTGTGGAATCTGAGAGCAGATATTTCGGATCCCTTTGAAGACTATAGGGCCAAAGGAAATATCCTCCGATAACAAAGAAAAAGAAGCTTTCTGAGAAACTTCTTTGTGTTCTGTGAAATCATCTCACAGAGTTACAGCTTTCCCCTCAAGAAGCCTTTCGCTAAGACAGTTCTTGTGGAATTGGCAAAGTGATATTTGGAAGCCCATAGAGGACTATGGTGAAAAAGGAAATATCCTCAGATGAAATCTGGAAAGAAGCTTTCTGAGAAACTGCTTAGTGTTCTGTTAATTCATCTCACAGAATTACATCTATATTTTGTGGATCTCATTGCCAGCCTTATTTCTGTGGAATCTGAGAACAGATATTTCGGATCCCTATGAAGACTATAGGGGCTAAGGAAATATCCTCCGATAACAAAGAGAAAGAAGCTTTCTGAGAAACTTCTTTGTGTTCTGTGAAATCATCTAACAGAGTTACAGCTTTCCCCTCAAGAAGCCTTTCGCTAAGACAGTTCTTGTGGAATTGGCAAAGTGATATTTGGAAACCCATAGAGGGCTAAGGTGAAAAAGGAAATATCCTCAGATGAAATCTGGAAAGAAGCTTTCTGTGAAACTGCTTAGTGTTCTGTTAATTCATCTCACAGAGTTACATCTGTATTTCGTGGAACTCTTTGCTAGCCTTATTTCTGTGGAATCTGAGAACTGTGGCTAAGACAGTTCTTGTGGAATTTGCAAAGTGATATTAGGAAGCCCATAGAGGGCTATGGTGAAAAAGGAAATATCCTCAGATGATATCTGGAAAGAAGCTTTTTGAGAAACTACTTAGTGTTCTGTTAATTCATCTCACAGAATTACATCTATATTTTGTGGATCTCTTTGCTAGCCTTATTTCTGTGGACTCTGAGAACAGATATTTCGGATCCCTATGAAGACTATAGAGGCAAAGGAAATATCCTCCGATAACAAAGAGAAAGAAGCTTTCTGAGAAACTTCTTTGTGTTCTGTGAAGTCATCTCAGAGAGTTACAGCTTGCCCCTCAAGAAGCCTTTCGCTAAGACAGTTCTTGTGGAATTGGCAAAGTGATATTTGGAAGCCCATAGAGGGCTATGGTGAAAAAGGAAATATCCTCATATGAAATCTGGAAAGCAGGTTTCTGAGAAACTGCTGAGTGTTCTGTTAGTTTTTCTCACAGAGTTACATCTGTATTTCGTGGATCTCTTTGCTAGCCTTATTTCTCTGGAATCTGAGAACAGATATTTCGGATCCCTTTGAAGACTATAGGCCAAAGGAAATATCCTCCGATAACAAAGAGAAAGAAGCTTTCTGAGAAACTTCTTTGTGTTCTGTGAAATCATCTCACAGAGTTACAGCTTTCCCCTCAAGAAGCCTTTCGCTAAGACAGTTCTTGTGGAATTGGCAAAGTGATATTTGGAAGCCCATAGAGGGCTATGGTGAAAAAGGAAATATCCTCAGATGAAATCTGGAAAGAAGATTTCAGAGAAACTGCTTAGTGTTCTGTTAGTTCTTCTCACAGAGTTACATCTGCATTTCGTGGATCTCTTTGCTAGCCTTATTTCTGTGGAATCTGAGAGCAGATATTTCGGATCCCTTTGAAGACTATAGGGCGAAAGGAAATATCCTCCGATAACAAAGAGAAAGAAGCTTTCTGAGAAACTTCTTTGTGTTTTGTGAAATCATCTCACAGAGTTACAACTTTCCCCTCAAGAAGCCTTTCGCTAAGACAGTTCTTGTGGAATTGGCAAAGTGATATTTGGAAGCCCATAGAGGGCTATGGTGAAAAAGGAAATATCCTCAGATGAAATCTGGAAAGAAGCTTTCTGAGAAACTGCTTTGTGTTCTGTTAATTCATCTCACAGAGTTACATCTGTATTTCGTGGATCTCTTTGCTAGCCTTATTTCTGTGGAATCTAGAACAGATATTTCGGATCCGTTTGAAGACTATAGGGCCAAAGGTAATATCCACCGATAACAAAGAGAAAGAAGCTCTCTGAGAAACTTCTTTGTGTTCTGTGAAATCATCTCACAGAGTTACAGCTTTCCCCTCAAGAATCCTTTCGCTAAGACAGTTCTTGTGGAATTGGCAAAGTTATATTTGGAAGCCCATAGAGGGCTATGGTGAAAAAGGAAATATCCTCAGATGAAATCTGGAAAGAAGCTTTCTGAGAAACTAGTTAGTGTTCTGTTAATTCATCTCACAGAATTACATCTATATTTTGTGCATCTCTTTGCTCGCCTTATTTCTGTGGAATCTGAGAACAGATATTTCTGATCCCTATGAAGACTATAGGGGCAAAGGAAATATCCTCCGATAACAAAGAGAAAGAAGCTTTCTGAGAAACTTCTTTGTGTTCTGTGAAATCATCTCACAGAGTTACAGCTTTCCCCTCAAGAAGCCTTTCGCTAAGACAGTTCTTGTGGAATTGGCAAAGTGATATTTGGAAGCCCATAAAGGGCTATGGTGAAAAAGGAAATATCCTCAGATGAAATCTGGAAAGAAGCTTAGTGAGAAACTGCTGAGTGTTCTGTTAATTCATCTCACAGAGTTACTTCTGTATTTCGTGGATCTCTTTGCTAGCCTTATTTCTGTGGAATCTGAGAACAGATATTTCGGATCCCTTTGAAGACTACAGTGCCAAAGGAAATATCCTCCGATAACAAAGAGAAAGAAGCTTTCTGAGAAACTTCTTTGTGTTCTGTGAAATCATCTCACAGAGTTACAGCTTTCCCCTCAAGAAGCCTTTCGCTAAGACAGTTGTTGTGGAATTGGCAAAGTGATATTTGGAAGCCCATAGAGGGCTATGGTGAAAAAGGAAATATCCTCAGATGAAATCTGGAAAGAAGATTTCAGAGAAACTGCTTAGTGTTCTGTTAGTTCTTCTCACAGAGTTACATCTGCATTTCGTGGATCTCTTTGCTAGCCTTATTTCTGTGGAATCTGAGAGCAGATATTTCGGATCCCTTTGAAGACTATAGGGCGAAAGGAAATATCCTCCGATAACAAAGAGAAAGAAGCTTTCTGAGAAACTTCTTTGTGTTTTGTGAAATCATCTCACAGAGTTACAACTTTCCCCTCAAGAAGCCTTTCGCTAAGACAGTTCTTGTGGAATTGGCAAAGTGATATTTGGAAGCCCATAGAGGGCTATGGTGAAAAAGGAAATATCCTCAGATGAAATCTGGAAAGAAGCTTTCTGAGAAACTGCTTTGTGTTCTGTTAATTCATCTCACAGAGTTACATCTGTATTTCGTGGATCTCTTTGCTAGCCTTATTTCTGTGGAATCTAGAACAGATATTTCGGATCCGTTTGAAGACTATAGGGCCAAAGGTAATATCCTCCGATAAGAAAGAGAAAGAAGCTCTCTGAGAAACTTCTTTGTGTTCTGTGAAATCATCTCACAGAGTTACAGCTTTCCCCTCAAGAATCCTTTCGCTAAGACAGTTCTTGTGGAATTGGCAAAGTTATATTTGGAAGCCCATAGAGGGCTATGGTGAAAAAGGAAATATCCTCAGATGAAATCTGGAAAGAAGCTTTCTGAGAAACTAGTTAGTGTTCTGTTAATTCATCTCACAGAATTACATCTATATTTTGTGCATCTCTTTGCTCGCCTTATTTCTGTGGAATCTGAGAACAGATATTTCTGATCCCTATGAAGACTATAGGGGCAAAGGAAATATCCTCCGATAACAAAGAGAAAGAAGCTTTCTGAGAAACTTCTTTGTGTTCTGTGAAATCATCTCACAGAGTTACAGCTTTCCCCTCAAGAAGCCTTTCGCTAAGACAGTTCTTGTGGAATTGGCAAAGTGATATTTGGAAGCCCATAAAGGGCTATGGTGAAAAAGGAAATATCCTCAGATGAAATCTGGAAAGAAGCTTAGTGAGAAACTGCTGAGTGTTCTGTTAATTCATCTCACAGAGTTACTTCTGTATTTCGTGGATCTCTTTGCTAGCCTTATTTCTGTGGAATCTGAGAACAGATATTTCGGATCCCTTTGAAGACTACAGTGCCAAAGGAAATATCCTCCGATAACAAAGAGAAAGAAGCTTTCTGAGAAACTTCTTTGTGTTCTGTGAAATCATCTCACAGAGTTACAGCTTTCCCCTCAAGAAGCCTTTCGCTAAGAGAGGTCTTGTGGAATTGGCAAAGTGATATTGGAAGCCCATAAGAGCAATGGTGAAAAAGGAAATATCCTCAGATGAAATCTGGAAAGAAGCTTTCTGAGAAACTGCTTAGTGTTCTGTTAATTCATCTCACAGAGTTACATCTGTATTTCGTGGATGTCTTTGCTAGCCTTATTTATGTGGAATCTGAGAACAGATATTTCGGATCCCTTTGAAGACTATAGGGCCAAAGGAAATATCCTCCGATAACAAAGATAAAGAAGCTTTCTGAGAAACATCTTTGTGTTCTGTGAAATCGTCTCACAGAGTTAGAGGTTTCCCCTCAAGAAGACTTTCGCTAAGAGTGTTCTTGTGGAATTGGTAAAGTGATATTTGAAGCCCCAAAAGGCTATGGTGAAAAAGGAAATATCCTCAGATGAAATCTGGAAAGAAGCTTTCTGAGAAACTGCTCTGTGATGTGTGACTTCCACTCATAGAGTTACATCTGTATTTCGTGGATCTCTTTGCTAGCCTTATTTCTGTGGAATCTGAGAGCAGATATTTCTGATCCCTTTGAAGACTATAGGGCCAAAGGAAATATCCTCCGATAACAAAGAGAAAGAAGCTTTCTGAGAAACTTCTTTGTGTTCTCTGAAATCATCTCAAAGAGTTACAGATTTCCCCTCAAGAAGCCTTTCGCTAAGACAGTTCTTGTGGAATTGGTAAAGTGATATTTGGAAGCCCATAGAGGGCTATGGTGAAAAAGGAAATATCCTCAGATGAAATCTGGAAAGAAGCTTTCTGCGAAACTGCTTAGTGTTCTGCTAATTCATCTCACAGAATTACATCTATATTTTGTGGATCTCTTTGTTAGCCTTATTTCTGTGGAATCTGAGAACAGATATTTCGGATCCCTATGAAGACTATAGGGGCAAAGGAAATATCCTCCGATAACAAAGAGAAAGAAGCTTTCTGAGAAACTTCTTTGTGTTCTGTGAAATCATCTCACAGAGTTACAGCTTTCCCCTCAAGAAGCCTTTCGCTAAGACAGTTCTTGTGGAATTGGCAAAGTGATATTTGGAAACCCATAGAGGGCTAAGATGAAAAAGGAAATATCCTCAGATGAAATCTGGAAAGAAGCTTTCTGAGAAACTGCTTAGTGTTCTGTTAATTCATCTCACAGAGTTACATCTGTATTTCGTGGATCTCTTTGCTAGCCTTATTTCTGTGGAATCTGAGAACTGTCGCTAAGACAGTTCTTATGGAATTTGCAAAGTGATATTTGGAAGCCCATAGAGGGCTATGGTGAAAAAGGAAATATCCTCAGATGAAATCTGGAAAGAAGCTTTTTGAGAAACTACTTAGTGTTCTGTTAATTCATCTCACAGAATTACATCTATATTTTGTGGATCTCTTTGCTAGCCTTATTTCTGTGGACTCTGAAAACAGATATTTCGGATCCCTATGAAGACAATAGGGGCAAAGGAAATATCCTCCGATAACAAAGAGAAAGAAGCTTTCTGAGAAACTTCTTTGTGTTCTGTGAAATCATCACACAGAGTTACAGCTTTCCCCTCCAGAAGTCTTTAGCTAAGACAGTTCTTGTGGAATTGGCAAAGTGATATTTGGAAGCCCATAGAGGGCTATGGTGAAAAAGGAAATATCCTCAGATGAAATCTGGAAAGAAGCTTTCTGAGAAACTGCTCTGTGATGTGTGACTTCCACTCATAGAGTTACATCTGTATTTCGTGGATCTCTTTGCTAGCCTTATTTCTGTGGAATCTGAGAGCAGATATTTCGGATCCCTTTGAAGACTATAGGGCCAAAGGAAATATCCTCCGATAACAAAGAGAAAGAAGCTTTCTGAGAAACTTCTTTGTGTTCTGTGAAATCATCTCACAGAGTTACAGCTTTTCCCTAAAGGAGCCTTTCGCTAAGACAGTTCTTGTGGAATTGGCAAAGTGATATTTGGAAGCCCATAGAGGCCTATGTTTAAAAAGGAAATATCCTCAGATGAAATCTGGAAAGAAGCTTTCTGAGAAACTGCTTAGTGTTCTCTTAATTCATCTCACAGAGTTACATGTGTATTTCGTGGATCTCTTTGCTAGCCTTATTTCTGTGGAATCTGAGAGCAGATATTTCGGATCCCTTTGAAGACTATAGGGCCAAAGGAAATATCCTCCGATAACAAAGAAAAAGAAGCTTTCTGAGAAACTTCTTTGTGTTCTGTGAAATCATCTCACAGAGTTACAGCTTTCCCCTCAAGAAGCCTTTCGCTAAGACAGTTCTTGTGGAATTGGCAAAGTGATATTTGGAAGCCCATAGAGGACTATGGTGAAAAAGGAAATATCCTCAGTTGAAATCTGGAAAGAAGCTTTCTGAGAAACTGCTTAGTGTTCTGTTAGTTCTTCTCACAGAATTACATCTGTATTTCGTGGATCTCTTTGCTAGCCTTATTTCTATGGAATCTGAGAACAGATATTTCGGATCCCTTTGAAGACGATAGGGCCAAAGGAAATATCCTCCGATAACAAAGAGAAAGAAGCTTTCTGAGAAACTTCTTTGTGTTCTGTGAAATCATCTCACAGAGTTACAGCTTTCCCCTCAAGAAGCCTTTCGCTAAGACAGTTCTTGTGGAATTGGCAAAGTGATATTTGGAAACCCATAGAGGGCTAAGGTGAAAAAGGAAATATCCTCAGATGAAATCTGGAAAGAAGCTTTCTGTGAAACTGCTTAGTGTTCTGTTAATTCATCTCACAGAGTTACATCTGTATTTCGTGGAACTCATTGCTAGCCTTATTTCTGTGGAATCTGAGAACTGTGGCTAAGACAGTTCTTGTGGAATTTGCAAAGTGATATTTGGAAGCCCATAGAGGGCTATGGTGAAAAAGGAAATATCCTCAGATGAAATCTGGAAAGAAGCTTTTTGAGAAACTACTTAGTGTTCTGTTAATTCATCTCACAGAATTACATCTATATTTTGTGGGTCTCTTTGCTAGCCTTATTTCTGTGGACTCTGAGAACAGATATTTCGGATCCCTATGAAGACTATAGAGGCAAAGGAAATATCCTCCGATAACAAAGAGAAAGAAGCTTTCTGAGAAACTTCTTTGTGTTCTGTGAAATCATCTCACAGAGTTACAGCTTTCCCCTCAAGAAGCCTTTCGCTAAGACAGTTCTTGTGGAATTGGCAAAGTGATATTTGGAAGCCCATAGAGGGCTATGGTGAAAAAGGAAATATCCTCATATGAAATCTGGAAAGCAGGTTTCTGAGAAACTGCTGAGTGTTCTGTTAGTTTTTCTCACAGAGTTACATCTGTATTTCGTGGATCTCTTTGCTAGCCTTATTTCTCTGGAATCTGAGAACAGATATTTCGGATCCCTTTGAAGACTATGGGGCCAAAGAAAATATCCACCGATAACAAAGAGAAAGAAGCTTTCTGAGAAACTTCTTTGTGTTCTGTGAAATCATCTCACAGAGTTACAGCTTTCCCCTCAAGAAGCCTTTCGCTAAGACAGTTCTTGTGGAATTGGCAAAGTGATATTTGGAAGCCCCTAGAGGGCTACGGTGAAAAAGGAAATATCCTCAGATGAAATCTGGAAAGAAGCTTTCTGAGAAACTGCTTAGTGTTCTGTTAATTCATCTCACAGAATTACATCTATATTTTGTGGATCTCATTGCCAGCCTTATTTCTGTGGAATCTGAGAACAGATATTTCGGATCCCTATGAAGACTATAGGGGCTAAGGAAATATCCTCCGATAACAAAGAGAAAGAAGCTTTCTGAGAAACTTCTTTGTGTTCTGTGAAATCATCTCACAGAGTTACAGCTTTCCCCTCAAGAAGCCTTTCGCTAAGACAGTTCTTGTGGAATTGGCAAAGTGATATTTGGAAGCCCTTAGAGGGTTATGGTGAAAAAGGAAATATCCTCAGATGAAATCTGGAAAGAAGCTTTCTGAGAAACTGCTTAGTGTTCTGTTAATTCATCTCACAGAGTTACATCTGTATTTCGTGGATCTCTTTGCTAGCCTTATTTCTGTGGAATCTGAGAGCAGATATTTCGGATCCCTATGAAGACTATAGAGGCAAAGGAAACATCCTCCGATAACAAAGAGAAAGAAGCTTTCCGAGAAACTTCTTTGTGTTCTGTGAAATCATCTCAGAGAGTTACAGCTTTCCCCTCAGGAAGCCTTTCGCTAAGACAGTTCTTGTGGAATTGGCAAAGTGATATTTGGAAGCCCATTGAGGGCTATGGTGAAAAGGAAATATCCTCAGATGAAATCTGGAAAGAAGCTTTCGGAGAAACTGCTCTGTGATGTGTGACTTCCACTCACAGAGTTACATCTGTATTTCGTGGATCTCTTTGCTAGCCTTATTTCTGTGGAATGTGAGAACAGATATTTCGGATCCCTTTGAAGACTATAGGGCCAAAGGAAATATCCTCCACTAACAAAGAGAAAGAAGCCTTCTGAGAAACTTTTTTGTGTTCTGTGAAATCATCTCACAGAGTTACAGCTTTCCCCTCAAGAAGCCTTTCGCTAAGACAGTTCTTGTGGAATTGGCAAAGTGATATGTGGAAGACCCTAGAGGGCTATGGTGAAAAAGGAAATATCCTCAGATGAAATCTGGAAAGAAGCTTTCTGAGAAACTGCTTAGTGTTCTGTTAATTCATCTCACAGAATTACATCTATATTTTGTGGATCTCATTGCTAGCCTTATTTCTTTGGAATCAGAGAACAGATATTTCGGATCCCTATGAAGACTATAGGGCCAAAGGAAATATCCTCCGATAACAAAGAGAAAGAAGCTTTCTGAGAAACTTCTTTGTGTTCTGTGAAATCATCTCACAGAGTTACAGCTTTCCCCTCAAAAAGCCTTTCGCTAAGACAGTTCTTGTGGAATTGGCAAAGTGATATTTGGAAGCCCCTAGAGGGCTATGGTGAGAAAGGAAATATCCTCGGATGAAATCTGGAAAGAAGCTTTCTGAGAAACTGCTCTGTGATGTGTGATTTCCACTCACAGAGTTACATTTGTATTTCGTGGATCTCTTGCTAGCCTTATTTCTGTGGAATCTGAGAACAGATATTTCGGATCCCTTTGAAGACTATAGGGCCAAAGGAAATATCCTCCGATAACAAAGAGAAAGAAGTTTTCTGAGAAACTTCTTTCTGTTCTGTGAAATCATCTCACAGAGTTACAGCTTTCCCCTCAAGAAGACTTTCGCTAAGACAGTTCTTGTGGAATTGGCAAAGTGATATTTGGAAGCCCATAGAGGGCTATGGTGAAAAAGGAAATATCCTCAGATGAAATCTGGAAGGAAGCTTTCTGAGAAACTGCTCTGTGATGTGTGACTTCCACTCATAGAGTTACATCTGTATTTCGTGGATTTCTTTACTAGACTTATTTCTGTGGAATCTGAGAACAGATATTTCGGATCCCTTTGAAGACTATAGGCCAAAGAAATATCCTCCGATAACAAAGAGAAAGAAGCTTTCTGAGAAACTTCTTTGTGTTCTGTGAAATCATCTCACAGAGTTACAGCTTTCCCCTCAAGAAGCCTTTCGCTAAGACAGTTCTTGTGGAATTGGCAAAGTGATATTTGGAAGCCCATAGAGGGCTATGGTGAAAAAGGAAATATCCTCAGATGAAATCTGGAAAGAAGCTTTCTGAGAACCTGCTTAGTGTTCTGTTAGTTCTTCTCACAGAGTTACATCTGCATTTCGTGGATCTCTTTGCTAGCCTTATTTCTGTGGAATCTGAGAACAGATATTTCGGATCCCTATGAAGACTATAGGGGCAAAGGAAATATCCTCCGATAACAAAGAGAAAGAAGCTTTCTGAGAAACTTCTTAGTGTTCTGTGAAATCATCTCACAGAGTTACAGCTTTCCCCTCAAGAAGCCTTTCGCTAAGACAGTTCTTGTGGAATTGGCAAAGTGATATTTGGAAGCCCATAAAGGGCTATGGTGAAAAAGGAAATATCCTCAGATGAAATCTGGAAAGAAGCTTAGTGAGAAACTGCTGAGTGTTCTGTTAATTCATCTCACAGAGTTACTTCTGTATTTCGTGGATCTCTTTGCTAGCCTTATTTCTGTGGAATCTGAGAACAGATATTTCGGATCCCTTTGAAGACTACAGTGCCAAAGGAAATATCCTCCGATAACAAAGAGAAAGAAGCTTTCTGAGAAACTTCTTTGTGTTCTGTGAAATCATCTCACAGAGTTACAGCTTTCCCCTCAAGAAGCCTTTCGCTAAGACAGTTCTTGTGGAATTGGCAAAGTGATATTTGGAAGCCCATAGAGGGCTATGGTGAAAAAGGAAATATCCTCAGATGAAATCTGGAAAGAAGATTTCAGAGAAACTGCTTAGTGTTCTGTTAGTTCTTCTCACAGAGTTACATCTGCATTTCGTGGATCTCTTTGCTAGCCTTATTTCTGTGGAATCTGAGAGCAGATATTTCGGATCCCTTTGAAGACTATAGGGCGAAAGGAAATATCCTCCGATAACAAAGAGAAAGAAGCTTTCTGAGAAACTTCTTTGTGTTTTGTGAAATCATCTCACAGAGTTACAACTTTCCCCTCAAGAAGCCTTTCGCTAAGACAGTTCTTGTGGAATTGGCAAAGTGATATTTGGAAGCCCATAGAGGGCTATGGTGAAAAAGGAAATATCCTCAGATGAAATCTGGAAAGAAGCTTTCTGAGAAACTGCTTTGTGTTCTGTTAATTCATCTCACAGAGTTACATCTGTATTTCGTGGATCTCTTTGCTAGCCTTATTTCTGTGGAATCTAGAACAGATATTTCGGATCCGTTTGAAGACTATAGGGCCAAAGGTAATATCCTCCGATAAGAAAGAGAAAGAAGCTCTCTGAGAAACTTCTTTGTGTTCTGTGAAATCATCTCACAGAGTTACAGCTTTCCCCTCAAGAATCCTTTCGCTAAGACAGTTCTTGTGGAATTGGCAAAGTTATATTTGGAAGCCCATAGAGGGCTATGGTGAAAAAGGAAATATCCTCAGATGAAATCTGGAAAGAAGCTTTCTGAGAAACTAGTTAGTGTTCTGTTAATTCATCTCACAGAATTACATCTATATTTTGTGCATCTCTTTGCTCGCCTTATTTCTGTGGAATCTGAGAACAGATATTTCTGATCCCTATGAAGACTATAGGGGCAAAGGAAATATCCTCCGATAACAAAGAGAAAGAAGCTTTCTGAGAAACTTCTTTGTGTTCTGTGAAATCATCTCACAGAGTTACAGCTTTCCCCTCAAGAAGCCTTTCGCTAAGACAGTTCTTGTGGAATTGGCAAAGTGATATTTGGAAGCCCATAAAGGGCTATGGTGAAAAAGGAAATATCCTCAGATGAAATCTGGAAAGAAGCTTAGTGAGAAACTGCTGAGTGTTCTGTTAATTCATCTCACAGAGTTACTTCTGTATTTCGTGGATCTCTTTGCTAGCCTTATTTCTGTGGAATCTGAGAACAGATATTTCGGATCCCTTTGAAGACTACAGTGCCAAAGGAAATATCCTCCGATAACAAAGAGAAAGAAGCTTTCTGAGAAACTTCTTTGTGTTCTGTGAAATCATCTCACAGAGTTACAGCTTTCCCCTCAAGAAGCCTTTCGCTAAGACAGTTCTTGTGGAATTGGCAAAGTGATATTTGGAAGCCCATAGAGGGCTATGGTGAAAAAGGAAATATCCTCAGATGAAATCTGGAAAGAAGATCAGAGAAACTGCTTAGTGTTCTGTTAGTTCTTCTCACAGAGTTACATCTGCATTTCGTGGATCTCTTTGCTAGCCTTATTTCTGTGGAATCTGAGAGCAGATATTTCGGATCCCTTTGAAGACTATAGGGCGAAAGGAAATATCCTCCGATAACAAAGAGAAAGAAGCTTTCTGAGAAACTTCTTTGTGTTTTGTGAAATCATCTCACAGAGTTACAACTTTCCCCTCAAGAAGCCTTTCGCTAAGACAGTTCTTGTGGAATTGGCAAAGTGATATTTGGAAGCCCATAGAGGGCTATGGTGAAAAAGGAAATATCCTCAGATGAAATCTGGAAAGAAGCTTTCTGAGAAACTGCTTTGTGTTCTGTTAATTCATCTCACAGAGTTACATCTGTATTTCGTGGATCTCTTTGCTAGCCTTATTTCTGTGGAATCTAGAACAGATATTTCGGATCCGTTTGAAGACTATAGGGCCAAAGGTAATATCCTCCGATAAGAAAGAGAAAGAAGCTCTCTGAGAAACTTCTTTGTGTTCTGTGAAATCATCTCACAGAGTTACAGCTTTCCCCTCAAGAATCCTTTCGCTAAGACAGTTCTTGTGGAATTGGCAAAGTTATATTTGGAAGCCCATAGAGGGCTATGGTGAAAAAGGAAATATCCTCAGATGAAATCTGGAAAGAAGCTTTCTGAGAAACTAGTTAGTGTTCTGTTAATTCATCTCACAGAATTACATCTATATTTTGTGCATCTCTTTGCTCGCCTTATTTCTGTGGAATCTGAGAACAGATATTTCTGATCCCTATGAAGACTATAGGGGCAAAGGAAATATCCTCCGATAACAAAGAGAAAGAAGCTTTCTGAGAAACTTCTTTGTGTTCTGTGAAATCATCTCACAGAGTTACAGCTTTCCCCTCAAGAAGCCTTTCGCTAAGACAGTTCTTGTGGAATTGGCAAAGTGATATTTGGAAGCCCATAAAGGGCTATGGTGAAAAAGGAAATATCCTCAGATGAAATCTGGAAAGAAGCTTAGTGAGAAACTGCTGAGTGTTCTGTTAATTCATCTCACAGAGTTACTTCTGTATTTCGTGGATCTCTTTGCTAGCCTTATTTCTGTGGAATCTGAGAACAGATATTTCGGATCCCTTTGAAGACTACAGTGCCAAAGGAAATATCCTCCGATAACAAAGAGAAAGAAGCTTTCTGAGAAACTTCTTTGTGTTCTGTGAAATCATCTCACAGAGTTACAGCTTTCCCCTCAAGAAGCCTTTCGCTAAGAGAGGTCTTGTGGAATTGGCAAAGTGATATTGGAAGCCCATAAGAGCAATGGTGAAAAAGGAAATATCCTCAGATGAAATCTGGAAAGAAGCTTTCTGAGAAACTGCTTAGTGTTCTGTTAATTCATCTCACAGAGTTACATCTGTATTTCGTGGATGTCTTTGCTAGCCTTATTTATGTGGAATCTGAGAACAGATATTTCGGATCCCTTTGAAGACTATAGGGCCAAAGGAAATATCCTCCGATAACAAAGATAAAGAAGCTTTCTGAGAAACATCTTTGTGTTCTGTGAAATCGTCTCACAGAGTTAGAGGTTTCCCCTCAAGAAGACTTTCGCTAAGAGTGTTCTTGTGGAATTGGTAAAGTGATATTTGAAGCCCCAAAAGGCTATGGTGAAAAAGGAAATATCCTCAGATGAAATCTGGAAAGAAGCTTTCTGAGAAACTGCTCTGTGATGTGTGACTTCCACTCATAGAGTTACATCTGTATTTCGTGGATCTCTTTGCTAGCCTTATTTCTGTGGAATCTGAGAGCAGATATTTCTGATCCCTTTGAAGACTATAGGGCCAAAGGAAATATCCTCCGATAACAAAGAGAAAGAAGCTTTCTGAGAAACTTCTTTGTGTTCTCTGAAATCATCTCAAAGAGTTACAGATTTCCCCTCAAGAAGCCTTTCGCTAAGACAGTTCTTGTGGAATTGGTAAAGTGATATTTGGAAGCCCATAGAGGGCTATGGTGAAAAAGGAAATATCCTCAGATGAAATCTGGAAAGAAGCTTTCTGCGAAACTGCTTAGTGTTCTGCTAATTCATCTCACAGAATTACATCTATATTTTGTGGATCTCTTTGTTAGCCTTATTTCTGTGGAATCTGAGAACAGATATTTCGGATCCCTATGAAGACTATAGGGGCAAAGGAAATATCCTCCGATAACAAAGAGAAAGAAGCTTTCTGAGAAACTTCTTTGTGTTCTGTGAAATCATCTCACAGAGTTACAGCTTTCCCCTCAAGAAGCCTTTCGCTAAGACAGTTCTTGTGGAATTGGCAAAGTGATATTTGGAAACCCATAGAGGGCTAAGATGAAAAAGGAAATATCCTCAGATGAAATCTGGAAAGAAGCTTTCTGAGAAACTGCTTAGTGTTCTGTTAATTCATCTCACAGAGTTACATCTGTATTTCGTGGATCTCTTTGCTAGCCTTATTTCTGTGGAATCTGAGAACTGTCGCTAAGACAGTTCTTATGGAATTTGCAAAGTGATATTTGGAAGCCCATAGAGGGCTATGGTGAAAAAGGAAATATCCTCAGATGAAATCTGGAAAGAAGCTTTTTGAGAAACTACTTAGTGTTCTGTTAATTCATCTCACAGAATTACATCTATATTTTGTGGATCTCTTTGCTAGCCTTATTTCTGTGGACTCTGAAAACAGATATTTCGGATCCCTATGAAGACAATAGGGGCAAAGGAAATATCCTCCGATAACAAAGAGAAAGAAGCTTTCTGAGAAACTTCTTTGTGTTCTGTGAAATCATCTCACAGAGTTACAGCTTTCCCCTCCAGAAGTCTTTAGCTAAGACAGTTCTTGTGGAATTGGCAAAGTGATATTTGGAAGCCCATAGAGGGCTATGGTGAAAAAGGAAATATCCTCAGATGAAATCTGGAAAGAAGCTTTCTGAGAAACTGCTCTGTGATGTGTGACTTCCACTCATAGAGTTACATCTGTATTTCGTGGATCTCTTTGCTAGCCTTATTTCTGTGGAATCTGAGAGCAGATATTTCGGATCCCTTTGAAGACTATAGGGCCAAAGGAAATATCCTCCGATAACAAAGAGAAAGAAGCTTTCTGAGAAACTTCTTTGTGTTCTGTGAAATCATCTCACAGAGTTACAGCTTTTCCCTAAAGGAGCCTTTCGCTAAGACAGTTCTTGTGGAATTGGCAAAGTGATATTTGGAAGCCCATAGAGGCCTATGTTTAAAAAGGAAATATCCTCAGATGAAATCTGGAAAGAAGCTTTCTGAGAAACTGCTTAGTGTTCTCTTAATTCATCTCACAGAGTTACATGTGTATTTCGTGGATCTCTTTGCTAGCCTTATTTCTGTGGAATCTGAGAGCAGATATTTCGGATCCCTTTGAAGACTATAGGGCCAAAGGAAATATCCTCCGATAACAAAGAAAAAGAAGCTTTCTGAGAAACTTCTTTGTGTTCTGTGAAATCATCTCACAGAGTTACAGCTTTCCCCTCAAGAAGCCTTTCGCTAAGACAGTTCTTGTGGAATTGGCAAAGTGATATTTGGAAGCCTATAGAGGACTATGGTGAAAAAGGAAATATCCTCAGTTGAAATCTGGAAAGAAGCTTTCTGAGAAACTGCTTAGTGTTCTGTTAGTTCTTCTCACAGAATTACATCTGTATTTCGTGGATCTCTTTGCTAGCCTTATTTCTGTGGAATCTGAGAACAGATATTTCGGATCCCTTTGAAGACGATAGGGCCAAAGGAAATATCCTCCGATAACAAAGAGAAAGAAGCTTTCTGAGAAACTTCTTTGTGTTCTGTGAAATCATCTCACAGAGTTACAGCTTTCCCCTCAAGAAGCCTTTCGCTAAGACAGTTCTTGTGGAATTGGCAAAGTGATATTTGGAAACCCATAGAGGGCTAAGGTGAAAAAGGAAATATCCTCAGATGAAATCTGGAAAGAAGCTTTCTGTGAAACTGCTTAGTGTTCTGTTAATTCATCTCACAGAGTTACATCTGTATTTCGTGGAACTCTTTGCTAGCCTTATTTCTGTGGAATCTGAGAACTGTGGCTAAGACAGTTCTTGTGGAATTTGCAAAGTGATATTTGGAAGCCCATAGAGGGCTATGGTGAAAAAGGAAATATCCTCAGATGAAATCTGGAAAGAAGCTTTTTGAGAAACTACTTAGTGTTCTGTTAATTCATCTCACAGAATTACATCTATATTTTGTGGGTCTCTTTGCTAGCCTTATTTCTGTGGACTCTGAGAACAGATATTTCGGATCCCTATGAAGACTATAGAGGCAAAGGAAATATCCTCCGATAACAAAGAGAAAGAAGCTTTCTGAGAAACTTCTTTGTGTTCTGTGAAATCATCTCACAGAGTTACAGCTTTCCCCTCAAGAAGCCTTTCGCTAAGACAGTTCTTGTGGAATTGGCAAAGTGATATTTGGAAGCCCATAGAGGGCTATGGTGAAAAAGGAAATATCCTCATATGAAATCTGGAAAGCAGGTTTCTGAGAAACTGCTGAGTGTTCTGTTAGTTTTTCTCACAGAGTTACATCTGTATTTCGTGGATCTCTTTGCTAGCCTTATTTCTCTGGAATCTGAGAACAGATATTTCGGATCCCTTTGAAGACTATGGGGCCAAAGAAAATATCCACCGATAACAAAGAGAAAGAAGCTTTCTGAGAAACTTCTTTGTGTTCTGTGAAATCATCTCACAGAGTTACAGCTTTCCCCTCAAGAAGCCTTTCGCTAAGACAGTTCTTGTGGAATTGGCAAAGTGATATTTGGAAGCCCCTAGAGGGCTACGGTGAAAAAGGAAATATCCTCAGATGAAATCTGGAAAGAAGCTTTCTGAGAAACTGCTTAGTGTTCTGTTAATTCATCTCACAGAATTACATCTATATTTTGTGGATCTCATTGCCAGCCTTATTTCTGTGGAATCTGAGAACAGATATTTCGGATCCCTATGAAGACTATAGGGGCTAAGGAAATATCCTCCGATAACAAAGAGAAAGAAGCTTTCTGAGAAACTTCTTTGTGTTCTGTGAAATCATCTCACAGAGTTACAGCTTTCCCCTCAAGAAGCCTTTCGCTAAGACAGTTCTTGTGGAATTGGCAAAGTGATATTTGGAAGCCCTTAGAGGGTTATGGTGAAAAAGGAAATATCCTCAGATGAAATCTGGAAAGAAGCTTTCTGAGAAACTGCTTAGTGTTCTGTTAATTCATCTCACAGAGTTACATCTGTATTTCGTGGATCTCTTTGCTAGCCTTATTTCTGTGGAATCTGAGAGCAGATATTTCGGATCCCTATGAAGACTATAGAGGCAAAGGAAACATCCTCCGATAACAAAGAGAAAGAAGCTTTCCGAGAAACTTCTTTGTGTTCTGTGAAATCATCTCAGAGAGTTACAGCTTTCCCCTCAGGAAGCCTTTCGCTAAGACAGTTCTTGTGGAATTGGCAAAGTGATATTTGGAAGCCCATTGAGGGCTATGGTGAAAAGGAAATATCCTCAGATGAAATCTGGAAAGAAGCTTTCGGAGAAACTGCTCTGTGATGTGTGACTTCCACTCACAGAGTTACATCTGTATTTCGTGGATCTCTTTGCTAGCCTTATTTCTGTGGAATGTGAGAACAGATATTTCGGATCCCTTTGAAGACTATAGGGCCAAAGGAAATATCCTCCACTAACAAAGAGAAAGAAGCCTTCTGAGAAACTTTTTTGTGTTCTGTGAAATCATCTCACAGAGTTACAGCTTTCCCCTCAAGAAGCCTTTCGCTAAGACAGTTCTTGTGGAATTGGCAAAGTGATATGTGGAAGACCCTAGAGGGCTATGGTGAAAAAGGAAATATCCTCAGATGAAATCTGGAAAGAAGCTTTCTGAGAAACTGCTTAGTGTTCTGTTAATTCATCTCACAGAATTACATCTATATTTTGTGGATCTCATTGCTAGCCTTATTTCTTTGGAATCTGAGAACAGATATTTCGGATCCCTATGAAGACTATAGGGCCAAAGGAAATATCCTCCGATAACAAAGAGAAAGAAGCTTTCTGAGAAACTTCTTTGTGTTCTGTGAAATCATCTCACAGAGTTACAGCTTTCCCCTCAAAAAGCCTTTCGCTAAGACAGTTCTTGTGGAATTGGCAAAGTGATATTTGGAAGCCCCTAGAGGGCTATGGTGAGAAAGGAAATATCCTCGGATGAAATCTGGAAAGAAGCTTTCTGAGAAACTGCTCTGTGATGTGTGATTTCCACTCACAGAGTTACATTTGTATTTCGTGGATCTCTTGCTAGCCTTATTTCTGTGGAATCTGAGAACAGATATTTCGGATCCCTTTGAAGACTATAGGGCCAAAGGAAATATCCTCCGATAACAAAGAGAAAGAAGTTTTCTGAGAAACTTCTTTCTGTTCTGTGAAATCATCTCACAGAGTTACAGCTTTCCCCTCAAGAAGACTTTCGCTAAGACAGTTCTTGTGGAATTGGCAAAGTGATATTTGGAAGCCCATAGAGGGCTATGGTGAAAAAGGAAATATCCTCAGATGAAATCTGGAAGGAAGCTTTCTGAGAAACTGCTCTGTGATGTGTGACTTCCACTCATAGAGTTACATCTGTATTTCGTGGATTTCTTTACTAGACTTATTTCTGTGGAATCTGAGAACAGATATTTCGGATCCCTTTGAAGACTATAGGCCAAAGAAATATCCTCCGATAACAAAGAGAAAGAAGCTTTCTGAGAAACTTCTTTGTGTTCTGTGAAATCATCTCACAGAGTTACAGCTTTCCCCTCAAGAAGCCTTTCGCTAAGACAGTTCTTGTGGAATTGGCAAAGTGATATTTGGAAGCCCATAGAGGGCTATGGTGAAAAAGGAAATATCCTCAGATGAAATCTGGAAAGAAGCTTTCTGAGAACCTGCTTAGTGTTCTGTTAGTTCTTCTCACAGAGTTACATCTGCATTTCGTGGATCTCTTTGCTAGCCTTATTTCTGTGGAATCTGAGAACAGATATTTCGGATCCCTATGAAGACTATAGGGGCAAAGGAAATATCCTCCGATAACAAAGAGAAAGAAGCTTTCTGAGAAACTTCTTAGTGTTCTGTGAAATCATCTCACAGAGTTACAGCTTTCCCCTCAAGAAGCCTTTCGCTAAGACAGTTCTTGTGGAATTGGTAAAGTGATATTGGAAGCCCATAGAGGGCAATGGTGAGAAAGGAAATATCCTCAGATGAAATCTGGAAAGAAGCTTTCTGAGAAACTGCTTAGTGTTCTGTCAATTCATCTCACAGAGTTACATCTGTATTTCGTGGTTCTCTTTGCTAGCCTTATTTCTGTGGAATCTGAGAACAGATATTTCGGATCCCTTTGAAGACTATAGGGCCAAAGGAAATATCCTCCGATAACAAAGAGAAAGAAGATTTCTGAGAAACATCTTTGTGTTCTGTGAAATCGTCTCACAGAGTTAGAGGTTTCCCTCAAGAAGACTTTCGCTAAGACAGTTCTTGTGGAATTGGTAAAGTGATATTTGAAGCCCATAGAAGGCTACGGTGAAAAAGGAAATATCCTCAGATGAAATCTGGAAAGAAGCTTTCTGTAAAACTGCTTAGTGTTCTCCTAATTCATCTCACAGAATTACATCTATATTTTGTGGATCTCTTTGCTAGCCTTATTTCTGTGGGATCTGAGAACAGATATTTCGGATCCCTATGAAGACTATAGGGGCAAAGGAAATATCCTCCGATAACAAAGAGAAAGAAGCTTTCTGAGAAACTTCTTTGTGTTCTGTGAAATCATCTCACAGAGTTACAGCTTTCCCCTCAAGAAGCCTTTCGCTAAGACAGTTCTTGTGGAATTGGTAAAGTGATATTTGGAAGCCCTTAGAGGGCTATGGTGAAAAAGGAAATATCCTCAGATAAAATCTGGAAAGAAGCTTTCTGAGAAACTTCTTAGTGTTCTGTTAGTTCTTCTCACAGAGTTACATCTGTATTTCGTGGATCTCTTTGCTAGCCTTATTTCTGTGGAATCTGAGAACAGATATTTCGGATCCCTTTGAAGACGATAGGGCCAAAGGAAATATCCTCCGATAACAAAGAGAAAGAAGCTTTCTGAGAAACTTATTTGTGTTCTGTGATTTCATCTCACAGAGTTACAGCTTTCCCCTCAAGAAGCCTTTCGCTAAGACAGTTCTTGTGGAATTGGCAAAGTGATATTTGGAAGCCCATAGAGGGCTATGGTGAGAAAGGAAATATCCTCGGATATAATCTGGAAAGAAGCTTTCTGAGAAACTGCTCTGTGATGTGTGATTTCCACTCACAGAGTTACATCTGTATTTCGTGGATCTCTTGCTAGCCTTATTTCTGTGGAATCTGAGAACAGATATTTCGGATCCCTTTGAAGACTATAGGGCCAAAGGAAATATCCTCCGATAACAAAGAGAAAGAAGCTTTCTGAGAAACTTTTTTGTGTTCTGTGAAATCATCTCACAGAGTTACAGCTTTCCCGTCAAGAAGCCTTTCGCTAAGACAGTTCTTGTGGAATTGGTAAAGTGATATTTGGAAGCCCATAGAGGGCTATGGTGAAAAAGGAAATATCCTCAGATGAAATCTGGAAAGAAGCTTTCTGCGAAACTGCTTAGTGTTCTGCTATTTCATCTCACAGAATTACATCTGTATTTCGTGGATCTCTTTGCTAGCCTTATTTCTGTGGAATCTGAGAACAGATATTTCGGATCCCTTTGAAGACGATAGGGACAAAGGAAATATCCTCCGATGACAAAGAGAAAGAAGCTTTCTGAGAAACTTCTTTGTGTTCTGTGAAATCATCTCACAGAGTTACAGCTTTCCCCTCAAGAAGCCTTTCGCTAAGACAGTTCTTGTGGAATTGGCAAAGTGATATTTGGAAACCCATAGAGGGCTAAGGTGAAAAAGGAAATATCCTCAGATGAAATCTGGAAAGAAGCTTTCTGTGAAACTGCTTAGTGTTCTGTTAATTCATCTCACAGAGTTACATCTGTATTTCGTGGAACTCTTTGCTAGCCTTATTTCTGTGGAATCTGAGAACTGTGGCTAAGACAGTTCTTGTGGAATTTGCAAAGTGATATTAGGAAGCCCATAGAGGGCTATGGTGAAAAAGGAAATATCCTCAGATGATATCTGGAAAGAAGCTTTTTGAGAAACTACTTAGTGTTCTGTTAATTCATCTCACAGAATTACATCTATATTTTGTGGATCTCTTTGCTAGCCTTATTTCTGTGGACTCTGAGAACAGATATTTCGGATCCCTATGAAGACTATAGAGGCAAAGGAAATATCCTCCGATAACAAAGAGAAAGAAGCTTTCTGAGAAACTTCTTTGTGTTCTGTGAAATCATCTCAGAGAGTTACAGCTTGCCCCTCAAGAAGCCTTTCGCTAAGACAGTTCTTGTGGAATTGGCAAAGTGATATTTGGAAGCCCATAGAGGGCTATGGTGAAAAAGGAAATATCCTCATATGAAATCTGGAAAGCAGGTTTCTGAGAAACTGCTGAGTGTTCTGTTAGTTTTTCTCACAGAGTTACATCTGTATTTCGTGGATCTCTTTGCTAGCCTTATTTCTCTGGAATCTGAGAACAGATATTTCGGATCCCTTTGAAGACTATAGGCCAAAGGAAATATCCTCCGATAACAAAGAGAAAGAAGCTTTCTGAGAAACTTCTTTGTGTTCTGTGAAATCATCTCACAGAGTTACAGCTTTCCCCTCAAGAAGCCTTTCGCTAAGACAGTTCTTGTGGAATTGGCAAAGTGATATTTGGAAGCCCATAGAGGGCTATGGTGAAAAAGGAAATATCCTCAGATGAAATCTGGAAAGAAGCTTTCTGAGAAACTAGTTAGTGTTCTGTTAATTCATCTCACAGAATTACATCTATATTTTGTGCATCTCTTTGCTCGCCTTATTTCTGTGGAATCTGAGAACAGATATTTCTGATCCCTATGAAGACTATAGGGGCAAAGGAAATATCCTCCGATAACAAAGAGAAAGAAGCTTTCTGAGAAACTTCTTTGTGTTCTGTGAAATCATCTCACAGAGTTACAGCTTTCCCCTCAAGAAGCCTTTCGCTAAGACAGTTCTTGTGGAATTGGCAAAGTGATATTTGGAAGCCCATAAAGGGCTATGGTGAAAAAGGAAATATCCTCAGATGAAATCTGGAAAGAAGCTTAGTGAGAAACTGCTGAGTGTTCTGTTAATTCATCTCACAGAGTTACTTCTGTATTTCGTGGATCTCTTTGCTAGCCTTATTTCTGTGGAATCTGAGAACAGATATTTCGGATCCCTTTGAAGACTACAGTGCCAAAGGAAATATCCTCCGATAACAAAGAGAAAGAAGCTTTCTGAGAAACTTCTTTGTGTTCTGTGAAATCATCTCACAGAGTTACAGCTTTCCCCTCAAGAAGCCTTTCGCTAAGACAGTTCTTGTGGAATTGGCAAAGTGATATTTGGAAGCCCATAGAGGGCTATGGTGAAAAAGGAAATATCCTCAGATGAAATCTGGAAAGAAGATTTCAGAGAAACTGCTTAGTGTTCTGTTAGTTCTTCTCACAGAGTTACATCTGCATTTCGTGGATCTCTTTGCTAGCCTTATTTCTGTGGAATCTGAGAGCAGATATTTCGGATCCCTTTGAAGACTATAGGGCGAAAGGAAATATCCTCCGATAACAAAGAGAAAGAAGCTTTCTGAGAAACTTCTTTGTGTTTTGTGAAATCATCTCACAGAGTTACAACTTTCCCCTCAAGAAGCCTTTCGCTAAGACAGTTCTTGTGGAATTGGCAAAGTGATATTTGGAAGCCCATAGAGGGCTATGGTGAAAAAGGAAATATCCTCAGATGAAATCTGGAAAGAAGCTTTCTGAGAAACTGCTTTGTGTTCTGTTAATTCATCTCACAGAGTTACATCTGTATTTCGTGGATCTCTTTGCTAGCCTTATTTCTGTGGAATCTAGAACAGATATTTCGGATCCGTTTGAAGACTATAGGGCCAAAGGTAATATCCACCGATAAGAAAGAGAAAGAAGCTCTCTGAGAAACTTCTTTGTGTTCTGTGAAATCATCTCACAGAGTTACAGCTTTCCCCTCAAGAATCCTTTCGCTAAGACAGTTCTTGTGGAATTGGCAAAGTTATATTTGGAAGCCCATAGAGGGCTATGGTGAAAAAGGAAATATCCTCAGATGAAATCTGGAAAGAAGCTTTCTGAGAAACTAGTTAGTGTTCTGTTAATTCATCTCACAGAATTACATCTATATTTTGTGCATCTCTTTCCTCGCCTTATTTCTGTGGAATCTGAGAACAGATATTTCTGATCCCTATGAAGACTATAGGGGCAAAGGAAATATCCTCCGATAACAAAGAGAAAGAAGCTTTCTGAGAAACTTCTTTGTGTTCTGTGAAATCATCTCACAGAGTTACAGCTTTCCCCTCAAGAAGCCTTTCGCTAAGACAGTTCTTGTGGAATTGGCAAAGTGATATTTGGAAGCCCATAAAGGGCTATGGTGAAAAAGGAAATATCCTCAGATGAAATCTGGAAAGAAGCTTAGTGAGAAACTGCTGAGTGTTCTGTTAATTCATCTCACAGAGTTACTTCTGTATTTCGTGGATCTCTTTGCTAGCCTTATTTCTGTGGAATCTGAGAACAGATATTTCGGATCCCTTTGAAGACTACAGTGCCAAAGGAAATATCCTCCGATAACAAAGAGAAAGAAGCTTTCTGAGAAACTTCTTTGTGTTCTGTGAAATCATCTCACAGAGTTACAGCTTTCCCCTCAAGAAGCCTTTCGCTAAGAGAGGTCTTGTGGAATTGGCAAAGTGATATTGGAAGCCCATAAGAGCAATGGTGAAAAAGGAAATATCCTCAGATGAAATCTGGAAAGAAGCTTTCTGAGAAACTGCTTAGTGTTCTGTTAATTCATCTCACAGAGTTACATCTGTATTTCGTGGATGTCTTTGCTAGCCTTATTTATGTGGAATCTGAGAACAGATATTTCGGATCCCTTTGAAGACTATAGGGCCAAAGGAAATATCCTCCGATAACAAAGATAAAGAAGCTTTCTGAGAAACATCTTTGTGTTCTGTGAAATCGTCTCACAGAGTTAGAGGTTTCCCCTCAAGAAGACTTTCGCTAAGAGTGTTCTTGTGGAATTGGTAAAGTGATATTTGAAGCCCCAAAAGGCTATGGTGAAAAAGGAAATATCCTCAGATGAAATCTGGAAAGAAGCTTTCTGAGAAACTGCTCTGTGATGTGTGACTTCCACTCATAGAGTTACATCTGTATTTCGTGGATCTCTTTGCTAGCCTTATTTCTGTGGAATCTGAGAGCAGATATTTCTGATCCCTTTGAAGACTATAGGGCCAAAGGAAATATCCTCCGATAACAAAGAGAAAGAAGCTTTCTGAGAAACTTCTTTGTGTTCTCTGAAATCATCTCAAAGAGTTACAGATTTCCCCTCAAGAAGCCTTTCGCTAAGACAGTTCTTGTGAAATTGGTAAAGTGATATTTGGAAGCCCTTAGAGGGCTATGGTGAAAAAGGAAATATCCTCAGATGAAATCTGGAAAGAAGCTTTTTGAGAAACTACTTAGTGTTCTGTTAATTCATCTCACAGAATTACATCTATATTTTGTGGATTTCTTTGCTAGCCTTATTTCTGTGGACTCTGAAAACAGATATTTCGGATCCCTATGAAGACAATAGGGGCAAAGGAAATATCCTCCGATAACAAAGAGAAAGAAGCTTTCTGAGAAACTTCTTTGTGTTCTGTGAAATCATCTCACAGAGTTACAGCTTTCCCCTCCAGAAGTCTTTAGCTAAGACAGTTCTTGTGGAATTGGCAAAGTGATATTTGGAAGCCCATAGAGGGCTATGGTGAAAAAGGAAATATCCTCAGATGAAATCTGGAAAGAAGCTTTCTGAGAAACTGCTCTGTGATGTGTGACTTCCACTCATAGAGTTACATCTGTATTTCGTGGATCTCTTTGCTAGCCTTATTTCTGTGGAATCTGAGAGCAGATATTTCGGATCCCTTTGAAGACTATAGGGCCAAAGGAAATATCCTCCGATAACAAAGAGAAAGAAGCTTTCTGAGAAACTTCTTTGTGTTCTGTGAAATCATCTCACAGAGTTACAGCTTTTCCCTAAAGAAGCCTTTCGCTAAGACAGTTCTTGTGGAATTGGCAAAGTGATATTTGGAAGCCCATAGAGGCCTATGTTTAAAAAGGAAATATCCTCAGATGAAATCTGGAAAGAAGCTTTCTGAGAAACTGCTTAGTGTTCTCTTAATTCATCTCACAGAGTTACATGTGTATTTCGTGGATCTCTTTGCTAGCCTTATTTCTGTGGAATCTGAGAGCAGATATTTCGGATCCCTTTGAAGACTATAGGGCCAAAGGAAATATCCTCCGATAACAAAGAAAAAGAAGCTTTCTGAGAAACTTCTTTGTGTTCTGTGAAATCATCTCACAGAGTTACAGCTTTCCCCTCAAGAAGCCTTTCGCTAAGACAGTTCTTGTGGAATTGGCAAAGTGATATTTGGAAGCCCATAGAGGACTATGGTGAAAAAGGAAATATCCTCAGTTGAAATCTGGAAAGAAGCTTTCTGAGAAACTGCTTAGTGTTCTGTTAGTTCTTCTCACAGAATTACATCTGTATTTCGTGGATCTCTTTGCTAGCCTTATTTCTGTGGAATCTGAGAACAGATATTTCGGATCCCTTTGAAGACGATATGGCCAAAGGAAATATCCTCCGATAACAAAGAGAAAGAAGCTTTCTGAGAAACTTCTTTGTGTTCTGTGAAATCATCTCACAGAGTTACAGCTTTCCCCTCAAGAAGCCTTTCGCTAAGACAGTTCTTGTGGAATTGGCAAAGTGATATTTGGAAACCCATAGAGGGCTAAGGTGAAAAAGGAAATATCCTCAGATGAAATCTGGAAAGAAGCTTTCTGTGAAACTGCTTAGTGTTCTGTTAATTCATCTCACAGAGTTACATCTGTATTTCGTGGAACTCTTTGCTAGCCTTATTTCTGTGGAATCTGAGAACTGTGGCTAAGACAGTTCTTGTGGAATTTGCAAAGTGATATTTTGAAGCCCATAGAGGGCTATGGTGAAAAAGGAAATATCCTCAGATGAAATCTGGAAAGAAGCTATTTGAGAAACTACTTAGTGTTCTGTTAATTCATCTCACAGAATTACATCTATATTTTGTGGATCTCTTTGCTAGCCTTATTTCTGTGGACTCTGAGAACAGATATTTCGGATCCCTATGAAGACTATAGAGGCAAAGGAAATATCCTCCGATAACAAAGAGAAAGAAGCTTTCTGAGAAACTTCTTTGTGTTCTGTGAAATCATCTCAGAGAGTTACAGCTTTCCCCTCAAGAAGCCTTTCGCTAAGACAGTTCTTGTGGAATTGGCAAAGTGATATTTGGAAGCCCATAGAGGGCTACGGTGAAAAAGGAAATATCCTCATATGAAATCTGGAAAGCAGGTTTCTGAGAAACTGCTGAGTGTTCTGTTAGTTTTTCTCACAGAGTTACATCTGTATTTCGTGGATCTCTTTGCTAGCCTTATTTCTCTGGAATCTGAGAACAGATATTTCGGATCCCTTTGAAGACTATAGGCCAAAGGAAATATCCTCCGATAACAAAGAGAAAGAAGCTTTCTGAGAAACTTCTTTGTGTTCTGTGAAATCATCTCACAGAGTTACAGCTTTCCCCTCAAGAGGACTTTCGCTAAGACAGTTCTTGTGGAATTGGCAAAGTGATATTTGGAAGCCCATAGAGGGCTATGGTGAAAAAGGAAATATCCTCAGATGAAATCTGGAAAGAAGATTTCAGAGAAACTGCTTAGTGTTCTGTTAGTTCTTCTCACAGAGTTACATCTGCATTTCGTGAATCTCTTTGCTGGCCTTATTTCTGTGGAATCTGAGAGCAGATATTTCGGATCCCTTTGAAGACTATAGGGCCAAAGGAAATATCCTCCGATAACAAAGAGAAAGAAGCTTTCTGAGAAACTTCTTTGTGTTCTGTGAAATCATCTCACAGAGCTACAGTTTTCCCCTCAAGAAGCCTTTCGCTAAGACAGTTCTTGCGGAATTGGCAAAGTGATATTTGGAAGCCCATAGAGGGCTATGGTGAAAAAGGAAATATCCTCAGATGAATTCTGGAAAGAAGTTTTCTGAGAAACTGCTTAGTGTTCTGTTAATTCATCTCACAGAATTAAATCTATATTTTGTGGATCTCTTTGCTAGCCTTATTTCTGTGGAATCTGAGAACAGATATTTCGGATCCCTATGAAGACTACAGAGGCAAAGGAAATATCCTCCGATAACAAAGAGAAAGAAGCTTTCTGAGAAACTTCTTTGTGTTCTGTGAAATCATCTCACAGAGTTACAGCTTTCCCCTCAAGAAGTCTTTCGCTAAGACAGTTCTTGTGGAATTGGCAAAGTGATATTTGGAAGCCCTTAGAGGGCTGTGGTGAAAAAGGAAATATCCTCAGATGAAATCTGGAAAGAAGCTTTCTGAGAAACTGCTGAGTGTTCTGTTAGTTCTTCTCACACAGTTACACCTGTATTTCGTGGATCTCTTTGCTAGCCTTATTTATCTGGAATCTGAGAACAGATATTTCGGCTCCCTCTAAAGACTATAGGGCCAAAGGAAATATCCTCCGATAACAAAGAGAAAGAAGCTCTGTGTGAAACTTCTTTGTGTTCTGTGAAATCATCTCACAGAGTTACAGCTTTCCCCTCAAGAAGCCTTTCGCTAAGACAGTTCTTGTGGAATTGGCAAAGTGATATTTGGAAGCCCCTAGAGGGCTACGGTGAAAAAGGAAATATCCTCAGATGAAATCTGGAAAGAAGCTTTCTGCGAAACTGCTTAGTGTTCTGCTAATTCATCTCACAGAATTACATCTATATTTTGTGGATCTCTTTGCTAGCCTTATTTCTGTGGAATCTGAGAACAGATATTTCAGATCTCTATGAAGACTATAGGGGCAAAGGAAATATCCTCCGATAACAAAGAGAAAGAAGCTTTCTGAGAAACTTCTTTGTGTTCTGTGAAATCATCTCACAGAGTTACAGCTTTCCCCTCAAGAAGCCTTTCGCTAAGACAGTTCTTGTGGAATTGGCAAAGTGATATTTGGAAGTCCATAGAGGGCTATGGTGAAAAAGGAAATATCCTCAGATGAAATCTGGAAAGAAGCTTTCTGAGAAACTGCTCTGTGATGTGTGACTTCCACTCACAGAGTTACATCTGTATTTCGTGGATCTCCTTACTAGCCTTATTTCTGTGGAATCTGAGAACAGATTTTTCGGATCCCTTTGAAGACTACAGGGCCAAAGGAAATATAAACCGGTAACAAAGAGAAAGAAGATTTCTGGGAAACTACTTTGTGTTCTGTGAAATCATCTCACAGAGTTACAGCTTTCACCTCAAGAAGCCTTTCGCTAAGACAGTTGTTGTGGAATTGGCAAAGTGATATTTGGAAGCCCATAGAGGGCTATGGTGAAAAAGGAAATATCCTCAGATGAAATCTGGAAAGAAGCTTTCTGAGAAACTGCTTAGTGTTCTGTTAATTCATCTCACAGAATTAAATCTATATTTTGTGGATCTCTTTGCTAGCCTTATTTCTCTGGAATCTGAGAACAGATATTTCGGATCCCATTGAAGACAATAGAGGCAAAGGAAATATCCTCCGATAACAAAGAGAAAGAAGCTTTCTGAGAAACTTCTTTGTGTTCTGTGAAATCATCTCACAGAGTTACAGCTTTCCCCTCCAGAAGCCTTTCGCTAAGACAGTTCTTGTGGAATTGGCAAAGTGATATTTGGAAGCCCATAGATGGCTACGGTGAAAAAGGAAATATGCTCAGATGAAATCTGGAAAGAAGCTTTCTGAGAAACTGCTTAGTGTTCTGCTAATTCATCTCACAGAGTTACATCTGTATTTCGTGGATCTCTTTGCTAGGCTTATTTATCTGGAATCTGAGAACAGATATTTCGGCTCCCTCTAAAGACTATAGGGCCAAAGGAAATATCCTCCGATAACAAAGAGAAAGAAGCTTTCTGAGAAACTTCTTTGTGTTCTGTTAAATCATCTCACAGAGTTATAGTTTTCCCCTCAAGAAGCCTTTCGCTAAGACAGTTCTTGCGGAATTGGCAAAGTGATATTTGGAAGCCCATAGAGGGCTATGGTGAAAAAGGAAATATCCTCAGATGAAATCTGGAAAGAAGCTTTCTGAGAAACTGCTTAGTGTTCTGTTAATTCATCTCACAGAATTAAATCTATATTTTGTGGATCTCTTTGCTAGCCTTATTTCTGTGGAATCTGAGAACAGATATTTCGGATCCCTATGAAGACTATAGAGGCAAAGGAAATATCCTCCGATAACAAAGAGAAAGAAGCTTTCTGAGAAACTTCTTTGTGTTCTGTGAAATCATCTCACAGAGTTACAGCTTTCCCCTCCAGAAGTCTTTCGCTAAGACAGTTCTTGTGGAATTGGCAAAGGGATATTTGGAAGCCCTTAGAGGGCTATGGTAAAAAAGGAAATATCCTCAGATGAAATCTGGAAAGAAGCTTTCTGAGAAACTGCTGAGTGTTCTGTTAGTTCTTCTCACAGAGTTACACCTGTATTTCGTGGATCTCTTTGCTAGCCTTATTTATCTGGAATCTGAGAACAGATATTTCGGCTCCCTCTAAAGACTATAGGGCCAAAGGAAATATCCTCCGATAACAAAGAGAAAGAAGCTCTGTGTGAAACATCTTTGTGTTCTGTGAAATCATCTCACAGAGTTACAGCTTTCCCCTCAAGAAGCCTTTCGCTAAGACAGTTCTTGTGGAATTGGCAAAGTGATATTTGGAAGCCCATAGCGGGCTATCGTGAAATAGGAAATATCCTCAGATGAAATCAGGAAAGAAGCTTTCTGAGAAACTCCTCTGTGATGTGTGACTTCCACTCATAGAGTTACATCTGTATTTCGTGGATCTCTTTGCTAGCCTTATTTCTGTGGAATCTGAGAACAGATATTTCGGATCCCTTTGAAGACTATAGGGGCAAAGTAAATATCCTCCGATAACAAAGAGGAAGAAGCTTTCTGAGAAACTTCTTTGTGTTCTGTGAAATCATCTCACAGAGTTACAGCTTTCCCCTCAAGAAGCCTTTCGCTAAGACAGTTCTTGTGGAATTGGCAAAGTGATATTTGGAAGCCCCTAGAGGGCTATGGTGAAAAAGGAAATATCCTCAGATGAAATCTGTAAAGAAGCTTTCTGAGAAACTGCTTAGTGTTCTGTTAATTCATCTCACAGAGTTACATCCATATTTTGTGGATCTCTTTGCTTGCCTTATTTCTGTGGAATCTGAGAACAGATATTTCGGATCCCTATGAAGACTATAGGGGCAAAGTAAATATCCTCCGATAAAAAATAGAAAGAAGCTTTCTGAGAAACTTCTTTGTGTTCTGTGAAATCATCTCACAGAGTTACAGCTTTCCCCTCAAGAAGCCTTTCGCTAAGACAGTTCTTGTGGAATTGGCAAAGTGATATTTGGAAGCCCCTAGAGGGCTACGGTGAAAAAGGAAATATCCTCAGATGAAATCTGGAAAGAAGCTTTCTGCGAAACTGCTTAGTGTTCTGCTAATTCATCTCACAGAATTACATCTATATTTTGTGGATCTCTTTGCTAGCCTTATTTCTGTGGAATCTGAGAACAGATATTTCAGATCTCTATGAAGACTATAGGGGCAAAGGAAATATCCTCCGATAACAAAGAGAAAGAAGCTTTCTGAGAAACTTCTTTGTGTTCTGTGAAATCATCTCACAGAGTTACAGCTTTCCCCTCAAGAAGCCTTTCGCTAAGACAGTTCTTGTGGAATTGGCAAAGTGATATTTGGAAGTCCATAGAGGGCTATGGTGAAAAAGGAAATATCCTCAGATGAAATCTGGAAAGAAGCTTTCTGAGAAACTGCTCTGTGATGTGTGACTTCCACTCACAGAGTTACATCTGTATTTCGTGGATCTCCTTACTAGCCTTATTTCTGTGGAATCTGAGAACAGATTTTTCGGATCCCTTTGAAGACTACAGGGCCAAAGGAAATATAAACCGGTAACAAAGAGAAAGAAGATTTCTGGGAAACTACTTTGTGTTCTGTGAAATCATCTCACAGAGTTACAGCTTTCACCTCAAGAAGCCTTTCGCTAAGACAGTTGTTGTGGAATTGGCAAAGTGATATTTGGAAGCCCATAGAGGGCTATGGTGAAAAAGGAAATATCCTCAGATGAAATCTGGAAAGAAGCTTTCTGAGAAACTGCTTAGTGTTCTGTTAATTCATCTCACAGAATTAAATCTATATTTTGTGGATCTCTTTGCTAGCCTTATTTCTCTGGAATCTGAGAACAGATATTTCGGATCCCATTGAAGACAATAGAGGCAAAGGAAATATCCTCCGATAACAAAGAGAAAGAAGCTTTCTGAGAAACTTCTTTGTGTTCTGTGAAATCATCTCACAGAGTTACAGCTTTCCCCTCCAGAAGCCTTTCGCTAAGACAGTTCTTGTGGAATTGGCAAAGTGATATTTGGAAGCCCATAGATGGCTACGGTGAAAAAGGAAATATGCTCAGATGAAATCTGGAAAGAAGCTTTCTGAGAAACTGCTTAGTGTTCTGCTAATTCATCTCACAGAGTTACATCTGTATTTCGTGGATCTCTTTGCTAGGCTTATTTATCTGGAATCTGAGAACAGATATTTCGGCTCCCTCTAAAGACTATAGGGCCAAAGGAAATATCCTCCGATAACAAAGAGAAAGAAGCTTTCTGAGAAACTTCTTTGTGTTCTGTTAAATCATCTCACAGAGTTATAGTTTTCCCCTCAAGAAGCCTTTCGCTAAGACAGTTCTTGCGGAATTGGCAAAGTGATATTTGGAAGCCCATAGAGGGCTATGGTGAAAAAGGAAATATCCTCAGATGAAATCTGGAAAGAAGCTTTCTGAGAAACTGCTTAGTGTTCTGTTAATTCATCTCACAGAATTAAATCTATATTTTGTGGATCTCTTTGCTAGCCTTATTTCTGTGGAATCTGAGAACAGATATTTCGGATCCCTATGAAGACTATAGAGGCAAAGGAAATATCCTCCGATAACAAAGAGAAAGAAGCTTTCTGAGAAACTTCTTTGTGTTCTGTGAAATCATCTCACAGAGTTACAGCTTTCCCCTCCAGAAGTCTTTCGCTAAGACAGTTCTTGTGGAATTGGCAAAGGGATATTTGGAAGCCCTTAGAGGGCTATGGTAAAAAAGGAAATATCCTCAGATGAAATCTGGAAAGAAGCTTTCTGAGAAACTGCTGAGTGTTCTGTTAGTTCTTCTCACAGAGTTACACCTGTATTTCGTGGATCTCTTTGCTAGCCTTATTTATCTGGAATCTGAGAACAGATATTTCGGCTCCCTCTAAAGACTATAGGGCCAAAGGAAATATCCTCCGATAACAAAGAGAAAGAAGCTCTGTGTGAAACATCTTTGTGTTCTGTGAAATCATCTCACAGAGTTACAGCTTTCCCCTCAAGAAGCCTTTCGCTAAGACAGTTCTTGTGGAATTGGCAAAGTGATATTTGGAAGCCCATAGCGGGCTATCGTGAAATAGGAAATATCCTCAGATGAAATCAGGAAAGAACCTTTCTGAGAAACTCCTCTGTGATGTGTGACTTCCACTCATAGAGTTACATCTGTATTTCGTGGATCTCTTTGCTAGCCTTATTTCTGTGGAATCTGAGAACAGATATTTCGGATCCCTATGAAGACTATAGGGGCAAAGTAAATATCCTCCGATAAAAAATAGAAAGAAGCTTTCTGAGAAACTTCTTGGTGTTCTGTGAAATCATCTCACAGAGTTACAATTTTCCCCTAAAGAAGACTTTCGCTAAGACAGTTCTTGTGGAATTCGCAAAGTGATATTTGGAAGCCCTTAGAGGGCTATGATGAAAAAGGAAATATCCTCAGATGAAATCTGGAAGGAAACTTTCTGAGAAACTGCTCTGTGATATGTGACTTCCACTCACAGAGTTACATCTGTATTTCGTGGATCTCTTTGCTAGCCTTATTTCTGTGGAATCTGAGAACAGATATTTCGGATCCATTTGAAGACTATAGGGGAAAAGGAAATATCCTCTGATAACAAAGAGGAAGAAGCTTTCTGAGAAACTTCTTTTTGTTCTGGGAAATCATCTCACAGAGTTACAGCTTTCCCCTCAAAAAGACTTTCGCTAAGACAGTTCTTGTGGAATTGGCAAAGTGATATTTGGAAGCCCATAGAGGGCAATGGTGAAAAAGGAAATATCCTCAGATGAAATCTGGAAAGCAGCTTTCTGAGAAACTACTTAATGTTCTGTTAATTCATCTCACAGAATTACATCTATATTTTGTGGATCTCTTTGCTAGCCTTATTTCTGTGGAATCTGAGAACAGATATTTCGGATCCCTATGAAGACTATAGGGGCAAAGGAAATATCCTCCGATAACAAAGAGAAAGAAGCTTTCTGAGAAACTTCTTTGTGTTCTGTGAAATCATTTCGCAGAGTTACAGCTTTCCCCTCAAGAAGCCTTTCGCTAAGACAGTCCTTGTGGAATTGGCAAAGTGATATTTGGAAGCCCATAGAGGGCTATGGTGAAAAAGGAAATATCCTCAGATGAAATCTGGAAAGAAGCTTTCTGAGAAACTTCTCTGTGATGTGAGACTTCCACTCACAGGGTTACATCTGTATTTCCAGGATCTCTTTGCTAGCCTTATTTCTGTGGAATCTGAGAACAGATATTTCGGATCCCTTTGAAGACTATAGAGCCAAAGGAAATATCCTCCGATAACAAAGAGAAAGAAGCTTTCTGAGAAACTTCTTTGTGTTCTGTGAAATCATCTCACAGAGTCACAGCTTTCCCCTCAAGAAGCCTTTCGCTAAGACAGTTCTTGTGGAATTGGCAAAGTGATATTTGGAAGCCCATAGGGGCCTATGTTTAAAGAGGAAATATCCTCAGATGAAATCTTGAAAGAAGCTTTCTGAGAAACTGCTTAGTGTTCTCTTAATTCATCTCACAGAGTTACATGTGTATTTCGTGGATGTCTTTGCTAGCCTTATTTCTGTGGAATCTGAGAGCAGATATTTCGGATCCATTTGAAGACTATAGCGCCAAAGGAAATATCCTCCGATAACAAAGAGAAAGAAGCTTTCTGAGAAACTTCTTTGTGTTCTGTGAAATCATCTCACAGAGTTACAGCTTTCCCCTCAAGAAGCCTTTCGCTAACACAGTTCTTGTGGAATTGGCAAAGTGATATTTGGGAGCCCATAGAGGGCTATGGTGAGAAAGGAAATATCCTCGGATGAAATCTGGAAAGAATCTTTCTGAGAAACTGCTCTGTGATGTGTGATTTCCACTCACAGAGTTACATCTGTATTTCGTGGATCTCTTGCTAGCCTTATTTCTGTGGAATCTGAGAACAGATATTTCGGATCCCTTTGAAGACTATAGGGCCAAAGGAAATATCCTCCGATAACAAAGAGAAAGAAGCTTTCTGAGATACTTCTTTGTGTTCTGTGAAATCATCTCACAGACTTACAGCTTTCACCTCAAGAAGCCTTTCGCTAAGACAGTACTTGTGGAATTGGCAAAGTGATATTTGGAAGCCCATAGAAGGCTATGGTGAAAAAGGAAATATCCTCAGATGAAATCTGGAAAGAAACTTTCTGAGAAACTGCTTAGTGTTCTGTTAATTCATCTCACAGAATTACATCTATATTTTGTGGATCTCTTTGCAAGCCTTATTTCTCTGGAATCTGGGAACAGATATTTCGGATCCCTATGAAGACTATAGGGGCAAAGGAAATATCCTCCGATAACAAAGAGAAAGAAGCTTTCTGAGAAACTTCTTTGTGTTCTGTGAAATCATCTCACAGAGTTACAGCTTTCCCCTCAAGAAGACTTTCGCTAAGACAGTTCTTGTGGAATTTGCAAAGTGATATTTGCAAGCCCATAGAGGGCTATGCTGAAAAAGGATATATCCTCAGATGAAATCTGGAAGGAAGCTTTCTGAGAAACTGCTCTGTGATGTGTGACTTCCACTCATAGAGTTACATCTGTATTTCGAGGATCTCTTTACTAGCCTTATTTCTGTGGAATCTGAGAACAGATATTTCGTATCCCTTTGAAGACTATAGGGCCAAAGGAAATATCCTACGATAACAAAGAGAAAGAAGATTTCTGAGAAACTTCTTTGTGTTCTGTGAAATCATCTCACAGAGTTACAGCTTTCCCCTCAAGAAGCCTTTCGCTAAGACAGTTCTTGTGGAATTGGCAAAGTGATATTTGAAAGCCCCTAGAGGGCTATGGTGAAAAAGGAAATATCCTCAGTTGAAATCTGGAAAGAAGCTTTCTGAGAAACTGCTTAGTGTTCTGTTAATTCATCTCACAGAATTACATCTATATTTTGTGGATCTCATTGCTAGCATTTTTTCTGTGGAATCTGAGAACAGATATTTCGGATCCCTATGAAGACTATAGGGGCAAAGGAAATATCCTCCGATAACAAAGAGAAAGAAGCTTTCTGAGAAACTTCTTTGTGTTCTGTGAAATCATCTCACAGAGTTACAGCTTTCACCTCAAGAAGCCATTCGCTAAGACAGTTCTTGTGGAATTGGCAAAGTGATATTTGGAAGCCCCTAGAGGGCTATGGTGAAAAAGGAAATATCCTCCGACGAAATCTGTAAGGAAGCTTTCTGAGAAACTGCTCTGTGATGTGTGACTTCCTCTCACAGAGTTACATCTGTATTTCGTGGCTCTCTTTGCTAGCCTTATTTCTGTGGAATCTGAGAACAGATATTTCGGATCCCTATGAAGACTATAGAGGCAAAGGAAATATCCTCCGATAACAAAGAGAAAGAAGCTTTCTGAGAAACTTCTTTGTGTTCTGTGAAATCATCTCACAGAGTTACAGCTTTCCCCTCCAGAAGCCTTTCGCTAAGACAGTTCTTGTGGAATTGGCAGAGTGATATTTGGAAGCCCTTAGAGGGCGATGGTGAAAAAGGAAATATCCTCAGATGAAATCTGGAAAGAAGCTTTCTGAGAAACTGCTGAGTGTTCTGTTAGTTCTTCTCACAGAGTTACACCTGTATTTCGTGGATCTCTTTGCTAGCCTTATTTATCTGGAATCTAAGAACAGATATTTCGGCTCCCTCTAAAGACTATAGGGCCAAAGGAAATATCCTCCGATAACAAAGAGAAAGAAGCTCTGTGTGAAACTTCTTTGTGTTCTGTGAAATCATCTCAAAGAGTTACAGCTTTCTCCTCAAGAAGCCTTTCGCTAAGACAGTTCTTGTGGAATTGGCAAAGTGATATTTGGAAGCCCCTAGAGGGCTACGGTGAAAAAGGAAATATCCTCAGATGAAATCTGGAAAGAAGCTTTTTGAGAAACTTCTTAGTTTTCTGTTAATTCATCTCACAGAATTACATCTATATTTTGTGGATCTCATTGCTAGCCTTATTTCTTTGGAATCTGAGAACAGATATTTCGGTTCCCTCTAAAGACTATAGGGCCAAAGGAAATATCCTCCGATAACAAAGAGAAAGAAGCATTCTGAGAAACTTCTTTGTGTTCTGTGAAATCATCTCACAGAGTTACAGCTTTCCCCTCAAGAATCCTTTCGCTAAGACAGTTCTTATGGAATTGGCAATGTGATATTTGGAAGACCATAGAGGGCTATGGTGAAAAAGGAAATATCCTCAGATGAAATCTGGAAAGAAGCTTTCTGAGAAACTGCTTAGTGTTCTGTTAATTCATCTCACAGAGTTACATTTGTATTTCGTGGATCCCTTTGCTAGCCTTATTTCTGTGGAATCTGAGAGCAGATATTTCGGATCCCTTTGAAGACTATAGGGCCAAAGGAAATATCCTCCGATAACAAAGAGAAAGAAGCTTTCTGAGAAACTTCTTTGTGTTCTGTGAAATCATCTCACAGAGTTACAGCTTTCCCCTCAAGAACACTTTCGCTAAGACAGTTCTTGTGGAATTGGCAAAGTGATATTTGGAAGACCATAGAGGGCTATGGTGAAAAAGGAAATATCGTCAGATGAAATCTGGAAAGAAGCTTTCTGAAAAACTGCTTAGTGTTCTGTTAATTCATCTCACAGAATTACATCCATATTTTGTTGATCTCTTTGCTTGCCTTATTTCTATGGAATCTGAGAACAGATATTTCGGATCCCTATGAAGACTATAGGGGCAAAGGAAATATCCTCCGATAACAAAGAGAAAGAAGCTTTCTGAGAAACTTCTTGGTGTTCTGTGAAATCATCTCACAGAGTTACAGTTTTCCCCTAAAGAAGACTTTCGCTAAGACATTTCTTGTGGAATTGGCAAAGTGATATTTGGAAGCCCATAGAGGGCTATGGTGAAAAAGGAAATATCCTCAGATGAAATCTGGAAAGAAACTTTCTGAGAAACTGCTCTGTGATGTGTGACTTCCACTCACAGAGTTACATCTGTATTTCGTGGATCTCTTTGCTAGCCTTATTTCTGTGGAATCTGAGAGCAGATATTTCGGATCCCTTTGAAGACTAGAGGGCCAAAGGAACTATCCTCCGATAACAAAGAGAAAGAAGCTTTCTGAGAAACTTCTTTGTGTTCTGTGAAATCATCTCACAGAGTTACAGCTTTCCCCTCAAGGAGCCTTTCGCTAAGACAGTTCTTGTGGAATTGGCAAAGTGATATTTGGAAGCCCCTAGAGGGCTATGGTGAAAAAGGAAATATCCTCAGATGAAATCTGGAAAGAAGCTTTCTGAGAAACTGCTTAGTGTTCTGTTAATTCATCTCACAGAGTTACATCCATATTTTGTGGATCTCTTTGCTAGCCTTATTTCTGTGGAATCTGAGAACAGATATTTCGGATCCCTATGAAGACTATAGGGGCAAAGTAAATATCCTCCGACAAAAAATAGAAAGAAGCTTTCTGAGAAACTTCTTGGTGTTCTGTGAAATCATCTCACAGAGTTACAATTTTCCCCTAAAGAAGACTTTCGCTAAGACAGTTCTTGTGGAATTCGCAAAGTGATATTTGGAAGCCCTTAGAGGGCTATGGTGAAAAAGGAAATATCCTCAGATGAAATCTGGAAGGAAACTTTCTGAGAAACTGCTCTGTGATATGTGACTTCCACTCACAGAGTTACATCTGTATTTCGTGGATCTCTTTGCTAGCCTTATTTCTGTGGAATCTGAGAACAGATATTTCGGATCCCTTTGAAGACTATAGGGGAAAAGGAAATATCCTCTGATAACAAAGAGGAAGAAGCTTTCTGAGAAACTTCTTTTTGTTCTGGGAAATCATCTCACAGAGTTACAGCTTTCCCCTCAAAAAGACTTTCGCTAAGACAGTTCTTGTGGAATTGGCAAAGTGATATTTGGAAGCCCATAGAGGGCAATGGTGAAAAAGGAAATATCCTCAGATGAAATCTGGAAAGCAGCTTTCTGAGAAACTACTTAGTGTTCTGTTAATTCATCTCACAGAATTACATCTATATTTTGTGGATCTCTTTGCTAGCCTTATTTCTGTGGAATCTGAGAACAGATATTTCGGATCCCTATGAAGACTATAGGGGCAAAGGAAATATCCTCCGATAACAAAGAGAAAGAAGCTTTCTGAGAAACTTCTTTGTGTTCTGTGAAATCATTTCGCAGAGTTACAGCTTTCCCCTCAAGAAGCCTTTCGCTAAGACAGTCCTTGTGGAATTGGCAAAGTGATATTTGGAAGCCCATAGAGGGCTATGGTGAAAAAGGAAATATCCTCAGATGAAATCTGGAAAGAAGCTTTCTGAGAAACTTCTCTGTGATGTGAGACTTCCACTCACAGGGTTACATCTGTATTTCCAGGATCTCTTTGCTAGCCTTATTTCTGTGGAATCTGAGAACAGATATTTCGGATCCCTTTGAAGACTATAGAGCCAAAGGAAATATCCTCCGATAACAAAGAGAAAGAAGCTTTCTGAGAAACTTCTTTGTGTTCTGTGAAATCATCTCACAGAGTTACAGCTTTCCCCTCAAGAAGCCTTTCGCTAAGACAGTTCTTGTGGAATTGGCAAAGTGATATTTGGAAGCCCCTAGAGGGCTATGGTGAAAAAGGAAATATCCTCAGATGAAATCTGGAAAGAAGCTTTCTGAGAAACTGCTTAGTGTTCTGTTAATTCATCTCACAGAGTTACATTTGTATTTCGTGGATCCCTTTGCTAGCCTTATTTCTGTGGAATCTGAGAGCAGATATTTCGGATCCCTTTGAAGACTATAGGGCCAAAGGAAATATCCTCCGATAACAAAGAGAAAGAAGCTTTCTGAGAAACTTCTTTGTGTTCTGTGAAATCATCTCACAGAGTTACAGCTTTCCCCTCAAGAACACTTTCGCTAAGACAGTTCTTGTGGAATTGGCAAAGTGATATTTGGAAGACCATAGAGGGCTATGGTGAAAAAGGAAATATCCTCAGATGAAATCTGGAAAGAAGCTTTCTGAAAAACTGCTTAGTGTTCTGTTAATTCATCTCACAGAATTACATCCATATTTTGTTGATCTCTTTGCTTGCCTTATTTCTATGGAATCTGAGAACAGATATTTCGGATCCCTATGAAGACTATAGGGGCAAAGGAAATATCCTCCGATAACAAAGAGAAAGAAGCTTTCTGAGAAACTTCTTGGTGTTCTGTTAATTCATCTCACAGAGTTACATTTGTATTTCGTGGATCCCTTTGCTAGCCTTATTTCTGTGGAATCTGAGAGCAGATATTTCGGATCCCTTTGAAGACTATAGGGCCAAAGGAAATATCCTCCGATAACAAAGAGAAAGAAGCTTTCTGAGAAACTTCTTTGTGTTCTGTGAAATCATCTCACAGAGTTACAGCTTTCCCCTCAAGAAGACTTTCGCTACGACAGTTCTTGTGGAATTGGCAAAGTGATATTTGGAAGACCATAGAGGGCTATGGTGAAAAAGGAAATATCCTCAGATGAAATCTGGAAAGAAGCTTTCTGAAAAACTGCTTAGTGTTCTGTTAATTCATCTCACAGAATTACATCCATATTTTGTGGATCTCTTTGCTAGCCTTATTTCTGTGGAATCTGAGAGCAGATATTTCGGATCCCTATGAAGACTATAGGGGCAAAGGAAATATCCTCCGATAACAAAGAGAAAGAAGCTTTCTGAGAAACTTCTTTGTGTTCTGTGAAATCATCTCACAGAGTTACAGCTTTCCCCTCAAGAAGCCTTTCGCTAAGACAGTTCTTGTGGAATTGGCAAAGTAATATTTGGAAGCCCATAGAGGGCTATGGTGAAAAAGGAAATATCCTCAGATGAAATCTGGAAAGAAGCTTTCTGAGAAACTTCTCTGTGATGTGAGACTTCCACTCACAGAGTTACATCTGTATTTCCTGGATCTCTTTGCTAGCGTTATTTCTGTGGAATCTGAGAACAGACATTTCGGATCCCTTTAAGACTATAGAGCCAAAGGAAATATCCTCCGATAACAAAGAGAAAGAAGCTTTCTGAGAAACTTCTTTGTCTTCTGTGAAATCATCTCACAGAGTTACAGCTTTCCCCTCAAGAAGCCTTTCGCTAAGACAGTTCTTGTGGAATTGGCAAAGTGATATTTGGAAGCCCCTAGAGGTCTATGGTGAAAAAGGAAATATCCTCAGATGAAATCTGGAAAGAAGCTTTCTGAGAAACTGCTTAGTGTTCTGTTAATTCATCTCACAGAGTTACATTTGTATTTCGTGGATCCCTTTGCTAGCCTTATTTCTGTGGAATCTGAGAGCAGATATTTCGGATCCCTTTGAAGACTATAGGGCCAAAGGAAATATCCTCCGATAACAAAGAGAAAGAAGCTTTCTGAGAAACTTCTTTGTGTTCTGTGAAATCATCTCACAGAGTTACAGCTTTCCCCTCAAGAACACTTTCGCTAAGACAGTTCTTGTGGAATTGGCAAAGTGATATTTGGAAGACCATAGAGGGCTATGGTGAAAAAGGAAATATCGTCAGATGAAATCTGGAAAGAAGCTTTCTGAAAAACTGCTTAGTGTTCTGTTAATTCATCTCACAGAATTACATCCATATTTTGTTGATCTCTTTGCTTGCCTTATTTCTATGGAATCTGAGAACAGATATTTCGGATCCCTATGAAGACTATAGGGGCTAAGGAAATATCCTCCGATAACAAAGAGAAAGAAGCTTTCTGAGAAACTTCTTGGTGTTCTGTGAAATCATCTCACAGAGTTACAGTTTTCCCCTAAAGAAGACTTTCGCTAAGACATTTCTTGTGGAATTGGCAAAGTGATATTTGGAAGCCCATAGAGGGCTATGGTGAAAAAGGAAATATCCTCAGATGAAATCTGGAAAGAAACTTTCTGAGAAACTGCTCTGTGATGTGTGACTTCCACTCACAGAGTTACATCTGTATTTCGTGGATCTCTTTGCTAGCCTTATTTCTGTGGAATCTGAGAGCAGATATTTCGGATCCCTTTGAAGACTAGAGGGCCAAAGGAACTATCCTCCGATAACAAAGAGAAAGAAGCTTTCTGAGAAACTTCTTTGTGTTCTGTGAAATCATCTCACAGAGTTACAGATTTCCCCTCAAGAAGACTTTCGCTAAGACAGTTCTTGTGGAATTGGCAAAGTGATATTTGGAAGCCCATAGAGGGCTATGGTTAAAAAGGAAATATCCTCAGATGAAATCTGGAAAGAAGCTTACTGAAAAACTGCTTAGTGTTCTGTTAATTCATCTCACAGAATTACATCCATATTTTGTTGATCTCTTTGCTTGCCTTATTTCTGTGGAATCTGAGAACAGATATTTCGGATCCCTATGAAGACTATAGGGGCAAAGGAAATATCCTCCGATAACAAAGAGAAAGAATCTTTCTGAGAAACTTCTTGGTGTTCTGTTAATTCATCTCACAGAGTTACATTTGTATTTCGTGGATCCCTTTGCTAGCCTTATTTCTGTGGAATCTGAGAGCAGATATTTCGGATCCCTTTGAAGACTATAGGGCCAAAGGAAATATCCTCCGATAACAAAGAGAAAGAAGCTTTCTGAGAAACTTCTTTGTGTTCTGTGAAATCATCTCACAGAGTTACAGCTTTCCCCTCAAGAAGCCTTTCGCTAAGACAGTTCTTGTGGAATTGGCAAAGTAATATTTGGAAGCCCATAGAGGGCTATGGTGAAAAAGGAAATATCCTCAGATGAAATCTGGAAAGAAGCTTTCTGAGAAACTTCTCTGTGATGTGAGACTTCCACTCACAGAGTTACATCTGTATTTCCTGGATCTCTTTGCTAGCGTTATTTCTGTGGAATCTGAGAACAGACATTTCGGATCCCTTTAAGACTATAGAGCCAAAGGAAATATCCTCCGATAACAAAGAGAAAGAAGCTTTCTGAGAAACTTCTTTGTCTTCTGTGAAATCATCTCACAGAGTTACAGCTTTCCCCTCAAGAAGCCTTTCGCTAAGACAGTTCTTGTGGAATTGGCAAAGTGATATTTGGAAGCCCCTAGAGGTCTATGGTGAAAAAGGAAATATCCTCAGATGAAATCTGGAAAGAAGCTTTCTGAGAAACTGCTTAGTGTTCTGTTAATTCATCTCACAGAGTTACATTTGTATTTCGTGGATCCCTTTGCTAGCCTTATTTCTGTGGAATCTGAGAGCAGATATTTCGGATCCCTTTGAAGACTATAGGGCCAAAGGAAATATCCTCCGATAACAAAGAGAAAGAAGCTTTCTGAGAAACTTCTTTGTGTTCTGTGAAATCATCTCACAGAGTTACAGCTTTCCCCTCAAGAACACTTTCGCTAAGACAGTTCTTGTGGAATTGGCAAAGTGATATTTGGAAGACCATAGAGGGCTATGGTGAAAAAGGAAATATCCTCAGATGAAATCTGGAAAGAAGCTTTCTGAAAAACTGCTTAGTGTTCTGTTAATTCATCTCACAGAATTACATCCATATTTTGTTGATCTCTTTGCTTGCCTTATTTCTATGGAATCTGAGAACAGATATTTCGGATCCCTATGAAGACTATAGGGGCAAAGGAAATATCCTCCGATAACAAAGAGAAAGAAGCTTTCTGAGAAACTTCTTGGTGTTCTGTGAAATCATCTCACAGAGTTACAGTTTTCCCCTAAAGAAGACTTTCGCTAAGACAGTTCTTGTGGAATTGGCAAAGTGATATTTGGAAGCCCATAGAGGGCTATGGTGAAAAAGGAAATATCCTCAGATGAAATCTGGAAAGAAACTTTCTGAGAAACTGCTCTGTGATGTGTGACTTCCACTCACAGAGTTACATCTGTATTTCGTGGATCTCTTTGCTAGCCTTATTTCTGTGGAATCTGAGAGCAGATATTTCGGATCCCTTTGAAGACTAGAGGGCCAAAGGAACTATCCTCCGATAACAAAGAGAAAGAAGCTTTCTGAGAAACTTCTTTGTGTTCTGTGAAATCATCTCACAGAGTTACAGATTTCCCCTCAAGAAGACTTTCGCTAAGACAGTTCTTGTGGAATTGGCAAAGTGATATTTGGAAGCCCATAGAGGGCTATGGTGAATAAGGAAATATCCTCAGATGAAATATGGAAAGAAGCTTACTGAAAAACTGCTTAGTGTTCTGTTAATTCATCTCACAGAATTACATCCATATTTTATTGATCTCTTTGCTGGCCTTATTTCTGTGGAATCTGAGAACAGATATTTCGGATCCCTATGAAGACTATAGGGGCAAAGGAAATATCCTCCGATAACAAAGAGAAAGAAGCTTTCTGAGAAACTTCTTGGTGTTCTGTTAATTCATCTCACAGAGTTACATTTGTATTTCGTGGATCCCTTTGCTAGCCTTATTTCTGTGGAATCTGAGAGCAGATATTTCGGATCCCTTTGAAGACTATAGGGCCAAAGGAAATATCCTCCGATAACAAAGAGAAAGAAGCTTTCTGAGAAACTTCTTTGTGTTCTGTGAAATCATCTCACAGAGTTACAGCTTTCCCCTCAAGAAGACTTTCGCTACGACAGTTCTTGTGGAATTGGCAAAGTGATATTTGGAAGACCATAGAGGGCTATGGTGAAAAAGGAAATATCCTCAGATGAAATCTGGAAAGAAGCTTTCTGAAAAACTGCTTAGTGTTCTGTTAATTCATCTCACAGAATTACATCCATATTTTGTGGATCTCTTTGCTAGCCTTATTTCTGTGGAATCTGAGAGCAGATATTTCGGATCCCTATGAAGACGATAGGGGCAAAGGAAATATCCTCCGATAACAAAGAGAAAGAAGCTTTCTGAGAAACTTCTTTGTGTTCTGTGAAATCATCTCACAGAGTTACAGCTTTCCCCTCAAGAAGCCTTTCGCTAAGACAGTTCTTGTGGAATTGGCAAAGTAATATTTGGAAGCCCATAGAGGGCTATGGTGAAAAAGGAAATATCCTCAGATGAAATCTGGAAAGAAGCTTTCTGAGAAACTTCTCTGTGATGTGAGACTTCCACTCACAGAGTTACATCTGTATTTCCTGGATCTCTTTGCTAGCGTTATTTCTGTGGAATCTGAGAACAGACATTTCGGATCCCTTTAAGACTATAGAGCCAAAGGAAATATCCTCCGATAACAAAGAGAAAGAAGCTTTCTGAGAAACTTCTTTGTCTTCTGTGAAATCATCTCACAGAGTTACAGCTTTCCCCTCAAGAAGCCTTTCGCTAAGACAGTTCTTGTGGAATTGGCAAAGTGATATTTGGAAGCCCCTAGAGGTCTATGGTGAAAAAGGAAATATCCTCAGATGAAATCTGGAAAGAAGCTTTCTGAGAAACTGCTTAGTGTTCTGTTAATTCATCTCACAGAGTTACATTTGTATTTCGTGGATCCCTTTGCTAGCCTTATTTCTGTGGAATCTGAGAGCAGATATTTCGGATCCCTTTGAAGACTATAGGGCCAAAGGAAATATCCTCCGATAACAAAGAGAAAGAAGCTTTCTGAGAAACTTCTTTGTGTTCTGTGAAATCATCTCACAGAGTTACAGCTTTCCCCTCAAGAAGCCTTTCGCTAAGACAGTTCTTGTGGAATTGGCAAAGTGATATTTGGAAGACCATAGAGGGCTATGGTGAAAAAGGAAATATCGTCAGATGAAATCTGGAAAGAAGCTTTCTGAAAAACTGCTTAGTGTTCTGTTAATTCATCTCACAGAATTACATCCATATTTTGTTGATCTCTTTGCTTGCCTTATTTCTATGGAATCTGAGAACAGATATTTCGGATCCCTATGAAGACTATAGGGGCAAAGGAAATATCCTCCGATAACAAAGAGAAAGAAGCTTTCTGAGAAACTTCTTGGTGTTCTGTGAAATCATCTCACAGAGTTACAGTTTTCCCCTAAAGAAGACTTTCGCTAAGACAGTTCTTGTGGAATTGGCAAAGTGATATTTGGAAGCCCATAGAGGGCTATGGTGAAAAAGGAAATATCCTCAGATGAAATCTGGAAAGAAACTTTCTGAGAAACTGCTCTGTGATGTGTGACTTCCACTCACAGAGTTACATCTGTATTTCGTGGATCTCTTTGCTAGCCTTATTTCTGTGGAATCTGAGAGCAGATATTTCGGATCCCTTTGAAGACTAGAGGGCCAAAGGAACTATCCTCCGATAACAAAGAGAAAGAAGCTTTCTGAGAAACTTCTTTGTGTTCTGTGAAATCATCTCACAGAGTTACAGCTTTCCCCTCAAGAAGACTTTCGCTAAGACAGTTCTTGTGGAATTGGCAAAGTGATATTTGGAAGCCCATAGAGGGCTATGGTGAAAAAGGAAATATCCTCAGATGAAATCTGGAAAGAAGCTTACTGAAAAACTGCTTAGTGTTCTGTTAATTCATCTCACAGAATTACATCCATATTTTGTTGATCTCTTTGGTTGCCTTATTTCTGTGGAATCTGAGAACAGATATTTCGGATCCCTATGAAGACTATAGGGGCAAAGGAAATATCCTCTGATAACAAAGAGAAAGAAGCTTTCTGAGAAACTTCTTGGTGTTCTGTTAATTCATCTCACAGAGTTACATTTGTATTTCGTGGATCCCTTTGCTAGCCTTATTTCTGTGGAATCTGAGAGCAGATATTTCGGATCCCTTTGAAGACTATAGGGCCAAAGGAAATATCCTCCGATAACAAAGAGAAAGAAGCTTTCTGAGAAACTTCTTTGTGTTCTGTGAAATCATCTCACAGAGTTACAGATTTCCCCTCAAGAAGACTTTCGCTAAGACAGTTCTTGTGGAATTGGCAAAGTGATATTTGGAAGACCATAGAGGGCTATGGTGAAAAAGGAAATATCCTCAGATGAAATCTGGAAAGAAGCTTTCTGAGAAACTTCTCTGTGATGTGTGACTTCCACTCACAGAGTTACATCTGTATTTCCTGGATCTCTTTGCTGGCCTTATTTCTGTGGAATCTGAGAACAGATATTTCGGATCCCTTTGAAGACTATAGGGCCAAAGGAAATATCCTCCGATAACAAAGAGAAAGAAGCTTTCTGAGAAACTTCTTTGTGTGCTGTGATATCATCTCACAGAGTTACAGCTTTCGCCTCAAGAAGCCTTTCGCTAAGACGGTTCTTGTGGAATTGGCAAAGTGATATTCGGAAGCCCATAGAGGGCTATGGTGAAAAAGGAAATATCATCAGATGAAATCTGGAACGAAGCCTTCTGAGAAACTGCTCTGTGATGTGTGAATTCCACTCACAGAGTTACATCTGTATTTCTTGGATCTATTTGCTAGCCTTATTTCTGTGGAATCTGAGAACAGATATTTCGGATCCATTTGAAGACTATAGGGCCAAAAGAAATATCCTCCGATAACAAAGAGAAAGAAGCTTTCTGAGAAACTTCTTTGTGTTCTGTGAAATCATCTCACAGAATTACAGCTTTCCCCTCAAGAAGACTTTCGCTAAGACAGCTCTTGTGGAATTGGCAAAGTGATATTTGGAAGACCATAGAGGGCTATGGTGAAAAAGGAAATATCCTCAGATGAAATCTGGAAAGAAGCTTTCTGAAAAACTGCTTAGTGTTCTGTTAATTCATGTCACAGAATTACATCCATATTTTGTTGATCTCTTTGCTTGCCTTATTTCTGTGGAATCTGAGAACAGATATTTCGGATCCCTTCGAAGACTATAGGGGAAAAGGAAATATCCTCCGATAACAAAGAGGAAGAAGCTTTCTGAGAAACTTCTTTGTGTTCTGTGAAATCATATGACAGAGTTACAGCTTTCCCCTCAAAAAGACTTTCGCTAAGACAGTTCTTGTGGAACTGGCAAAGTGATATTTGGAAGCCCATAGAGGGCAATGTTGAAAAAGGAAATATCCTCAGATGAAATCTGGAAAGCAGCTTTCTGAGAAACAACTTAGTGTTCTGCTAATTCATCTCACAGAATTACATCTATATTTTGAGGATCTCTTTGCTAGCATTATTTCTGTGGAATCTGAGAGCAGATATTTCGGATCCCTATGAAGATTATAGGGGCAAAGGAAATATCCTCCGATAACAAAGAGAAAGAAGCTTTCTGAGAAACTTCTTTGTGTTCTGTGAAATCATCTCTCAGAGTTACAGCTTTCCCCTCAAGAAGCCTTTCGCTAAGACAGTTCTTGTGGAATTGGCAAAGTGGTATTTGGAAGCCCATAGAGGGCTATGGTGAAAAAGGAAATATCCTCAGATGAAATCTGGAAAGAAGCTTTCTGAGAAATTTCTCTGTGATGTGAGACTTCCACTCACAGAGTTACATCTGAATTTCCTGGATCTCTTTGCTAGCCTTATTTCTGTGGAATCTGAGAACAGATATTTCGGATCTCTTTGAAGACTATAGAGCCAAAGGAAATATCCTCCGATAACAAAGAGAAAGAAGCTTTCTGAGAAACTTCTTTGTGTTCTGTGAAATCATCTCGCAGAGTTACAGCTTTCCCCTCAAGAAGCCTTTCGCTAAGACAGTCCTTGTGGAATTGGCAAAGTGATATTTGGAAGCCCATAGAGGGCTATGGTGAAAAAGGAAATATCCTCAGATGAAATCTGGAAAGAAGCTTTCTGAGAAACTTCTCTGTGATGTGAGACTTCCACTCACAGGGTTACATCTGTATTTCCAGGATCTCTTTGCTAGCCTTATTTCTGTGGAATCTGAGAACAGATATTTCGGATCCCTTTGAAGATTATAGAGCCAAAGGAAATATCCTCCGATAACAAAGAGAAAGAAGCTTTCTGAGAAACTTCTTTGTGTTCTGTGAAATCATCTCACAGAGTTACAGCTTTCCCCTCAAGAAGCCTTTCGCTAAGACAGTTCTCGTGGAATTGGCAAAGTGATATTTGGAAGCCCATAGAGGGCTATGGTGAAAAAGGAAATATCCTCAGATTAAATCTGGAAAGAAGCTTTCTGAGAAACTGCTCTGTCATGTGTGACTTCCACTCACAGAGTTACATCTGTATTTCGTGGCTCTCTTTTCTAGCCTTATTTCTGTGGAATCTGAGAACAGATATTTCGGATCCCTTTGAAGACTATAGGGCCAAAGGTAATATCCTCCGATAAAAAAGAGAAAGAAGCTTTCTGAGAAACTTCTTTGTGTTCTGTGAAATCATCTCACAGAGTTACAGCTTTCCCCTCAAGAAGCCTTTCGCTAAGACAGTTCTTGTGGAATTGGCAAAGTGATATTTGGAAGCCCCTAGAGGGCTATGGTGAAAAAGGAAATATCCTCAGATGAAATCTGGAAAGAAGCTTTCTGAGAAACTGCTTAGTGTTCTGTTAATTCATCTCACAGAGTTACATCTGTATTTCGTGGATCTCTTTGCTAGCCTTATTTCTGTGGAATCTGAGAGCAGATATTTCGGATCCCTTTGAAGACTATAGGGCCAAAGGAAATATCCTCCGATAACAAAGAGAAAGAAGCTTTCTGAGAAACTTCTTTGTGTTCTGTGAAATCATCTCACAGAGTTACAGCTTTCCCCTCTAGAAGACTTTCGCTAAGACAGTTCTTGTGGAATTGGCAAAGTGATAGTTGGAAGACCATAGAGGGCTATGGTGAAAAAGGAAATATCCTCAGATGAAATCTGGAAAGAAGCTTTCTGAGAAACTGCTTAGCGTTCTGTTAATTCATCTCACAGAATTACATCCATATTTTGTGGATCTCTTTGCTTGCCTTATTTCTGTGGAATCTGAGAACAGATATTTCGGATCCCTATGAAGACTATAGGGGCAAAGTAAATATCCTCCGATAAAAAATAGAAAGAAGCTTTCTGAGAAACTTCTTGGTGTTCTGTGAAATCATCTCACAGAGTTACAATTTTCCCCTAAAGAAGACTTTCGCTAAGACAGTTCTTGTGGAATTCGCAAAGTGATATTTGGAAGCCCATAGAGGGCTATGGTGAAAAAGGAAATATCCTCAGATGAAATCTGGAAGGAAACTTTCTGAGAAACTGCTCTGTGATATGTGACTTCCACTCACAGAGTTACATCTGTATTTCGTGGATCTCTTTGCTAGCCTTATTTCTGTGGAATCTGAGAACAGATATTTCGGATCCATTTGAAGACTGTAGGGGAAAAGGAAATATCCTCTGATAACAAAGAGGAAGAAGCTTTCTGAGAAACTTCTTTTTGTTCTGGGAAATCATCTCACAGAGTTACAGCTTTCCCCTCAAAAAGACTTTCGCTAAGACAGTTCTTGTGGAATTGGCAAAGTGATATTTGGAAGCCCATAGAGGGCAATGGTGAAAAAGGAAATATCCTCAGATGAAATCTGGAAAGCAGCTTTCTGAGAAAGTACTTAGTGTTCTGTTAATTCATCTCACAGAATTACATCTATATTTTGTGGATCTCTTTGCTAGCCTTATTTCTGTGGAATCTGAGAACAGATATTTCGGATCCCTATGAAGACTATAGGGGCAAAGGAAATATCCTCCGATAACAAAGAGAAAGAAGCTTTCTGAGAAACTTCTTTGTGTTCTGTGAAATCATGTCACAGAGTTACAGCTTTCCCCTCAAGAAGCCTTTCGCTAAGACAGTCCTTGTGGAATTGGCAAAGTGATATTTGGAAGCCCATAGAGGGCTATGGTGAAAAAGGAAATATCCTCAGATGAAATCTGGAAAGAAGCTTTCTGAGAAACTTCTCTGTGATGTGAGACTTCCACTCACAGGGTTACATCTGTATTTCCAGGATCTCTTTGCTAGCCTTATTTCTGTGGAATCTGAGAACAGATATTTCGGATCCCTTTGAAGACTATAGAGCCAAAGGAAATATCCTCCGATGACAAAGAGAAAGAAGCTTTCTGAGAAACTTCTTTGTGTTCTGTGAAATCATCTCACAGAGTTACAGCTTTCCCCTCAAGAAGCCTTTCACTAAGACAGTTCTCGTGGAATTGGCAAAGTGATATTTGGAAGCCCATAGAGGGCTATGGTGAAAAAGGAAATATCCTCAGATTAAATCTGGAAAGAAGCTTTCTGAGAAACTGCTCTGTCATGTGTGACTTCCACTCACAGAGTAACATCTGTATTTCGTGGATCTCTTTGCTAGACTTATTTCTGTGGAATCTGAGAACAGATATTTCGGATCCCTTTGAAGATTATAGGGCCAAAGGAAATATCCTCCGATAAGAAAGAGAAAGAAGCTTTCTGAGAAACTTCTTTGTGTTCTGTGAAATCATCTCACAGAGTTACAGCTTTCCCCTCAAGAAGCCTTTCGCTAAGACAGTTCTTGTGGAATTGGCAAAGTGATATTTGGAAGCCCATAGAGGGCTATGGTGAAAAAGGAAATATCCTCAGATGAAATCTGGAAAGAAGCTTTCTGAGAAACTGCTCTGTCATGTGTGACTTCCACTCACAGAGTTACATCTGTATTTCGTGGATCTCTTTGCTAGCCTTAATTCTGTGGAATCTGAGAGCAGATATTTCGGATCCCTTTGAAGACTATAGGGCCAAAGGAAATATCCTCCGATAACAAAGAGAAAGAAGCTTTCTGAGAAACTTCTTTGTGTTCTGTGAAATCATCTCACAGAGTTACAGCTTTCCCCTCAAGAAGACTTTCGCTAAGACAGTTCTTGTGGAATTGGCAAAGTGATATTTGGAAGACCATAGAGGGCTATGGTGAAAAAGGAAATATCCTCAGATGAAATCTGGAAAGAAGCTTTCTGAGAAACTGCTTAGTGTTCTGTTAATTCATCTCACAGAATTACATCCATATTTTGTGGATCTCTTTGCTTGCCTTATTTCTGTGGAATCTGAGAACAGATATTTTGGATCACTATGAAGACTATAGGGGCAAAGGAATTATCCTCCGATAACAAAGAGAAAGAAGCTTTCTGAGAAACTTCTTGGTGTTCTGTGAAATCATCTCACAGAGTTACAGTTTTCCCCTCAGGAAGACTTTCGCTAAGACAGTTCTTGTGGAATTGGCAAAGTGATATTTGGAAGCCCATAGAGGGCTATGGTGAAAAAGGAAATATCCTCAGATGAAATCTGGAAAGAAACTTTCTGAGAAACTGCTCTGTGATGTGTGACTTCCACTCACAGATTTACATCTGTATTTCTTGGATCTCTTTGCTAGCCTTACTTCTGTGGAATCTGAGAACAGATATTTCGGATCCCTTTGAAGACTATAGAGGCAAAGTAAATATCCTCCGATAACAAAGAGGAAGAAGCTTTCTGAAAAACTTCTTTGTGTTCTGTGAAATCATCTCACAGAGTTACAGCTTTCCCCTCAAGAAGACTTTCGCTAAGACAGTTCTTGTGGAATTGGCAAAGTGATATTTGGAAGCCCATAGAGGGCAATGGTGAAAAAGGAAATATCCTCAGATGAAATCTGGAAAGCAGCTTTCTGAGAAACTACTTAGTGTTCTGTTAATTCATCTCACAGAATTACATCTATATTTTGTGGATCTCTTTGCTAGCCTTATTTCTGTGGAATCTGAGAGCAGATATTTCGGATCCCTATGAAGACTATAGGGGCAAAGGAAATATCCTCCGATAGCAAAGAGAAAGAAGCTTTCTGAGAAACTTCTTGGTGTTCTGTGAAATCATCTCACAGAGTTACAGCTTTCCCCTCAAGAAGCCTTTCGCTAAGACAGTTCTTGTGGAATTGGCAAAGTAATATTTGGAAGCCCATAGAGGGCTACGGTGAAAAAGGAAATATCCTCAGATGAAATCTGGAAAGAAGCTTTCTGAGAAACTTCTCTGTGATGTGAGACTTCCACTCACAGAGTTACATCTGTATTTCCTGGATCTCTTTGCTAGCCTTATTTCTGTGGAATCTGAGAACAGACATTTCGGATCCCTTTGAAGACTATAGAGCCAAAGGAAATATCCTCCGATAACAAAGAGAAAGAAGCTTTCTGAGAAACTTCTTTGTGTTCTGTGAAATCATCTCACAGAGTTACAGCTTTCCCCTCAAGAAGCCTTTCGCTAAGACAGTTCTTGTGGAATTGGCAAAGTGATATTTGGAAGCCCCTAGAGGGCTATGGTGAAAAAGGAAATATCCTCAGATGAAATCTGGAAAGAAGCTTTCTGAAAAACTGCTTAGTGTTCTGTTAATTCATCTCACAGAATTACATCCATATTTTGTTGATCTCTTTGCTTGCCTTATTTCTGTGGAATCTGAGAACAGATATTTCGGATCCCTATGAACACTATAGGGGCAAAGGAAATATCCTCCGATAACAAAAAGAAAGAAGCTTTCTGAGAAACTTCTTGGTGTTCTGTGAAATCATCTCACAGAGTTACAATTTTCCCCTAAAGAAGACTTTCGCTAAGACAGTTCTTGTGGAATTCGCAAAGTGATATTTGGAAGCCCATAGAGGGCTATGGTGAAAAACTAAATATCCTCAGATGAAATCTGGAAAGAAACTTTCTGAGAAACTGCTCTGTGATGTGTGACTTCCACTCACAGAGTTACATCTGTATTTCGTGGATCTCTTTGCTAGCCTTATTTCTGTGGAATCTGAGAACAGATATTTCGGATCCATTTGAAGACTATAGGGGAAAAGGAAATATCCTCTGATAACAAAGAGGAAGAAGCTTTCTGAGAAACTTCTTTGTGTTCTGTGAAATCATCTCACAGAGTTACAGCTTTCCCCTCAAAAAGACTTTCGCTAAGACAGTTCTTGTGGAATTGGCAAAGTGATATTTGGAAGCCCATAGAGGGCAATGGTGAAAAAGGAAATATACTCAGATGAAATCTGGAAAGCAGCTTTCTGAGAAACTACTTAGTGTTCTGTTAATTCATCTCACAGAATTACATCTATATTTTGTGGATCTCTTTGCTAGCCTTATTTCTGTGGAATCTGAGAACAGATATTTCGGATCCCTATGAAGACTATAGGGGCAAAGGAAATATCCTCCGATAACAAAGAGAAAGAAGCTTTCTGAGAAACTTCTTTGTGTTCTGTGAAATCATCTCGCAGAGTTACAGCTTTCCCCTCAAGAAGCCTTTCGCTAAGACAGTCCTTGTGGAATTGGCAAAGTGATATTTGGAAGCCCATAGAGGGCTATGGTGAAAAAGGAAATATCCTCAGATGAAATCTGGAAAGAAGCTTTCTGAGAAACTTCTCTGTGATGTGAGACTTCCACTCACAGGGTTACATCTGTATTTCCAGGATCTCTTTGCGAGCCTTATTTCTGTGGAATCTGAGAACAGATATTTCGGATCCCTTTGAAGACTATAGAGACAAAGGAAATATCCTCCGATAACAAAGAGAAAGAAGCTTTCTGAGAAACTTCTTTGTGTTCTGTGAAATCATCTCACAGAGTTACAGCTTTCCCCTCAAGAAGCCTTTCGCTAAGACAGTTCTCGTGGAATTGGCAAAGTGATATTTGGAAGCCCATAGAGGGCTATGGTGAAAAAGGAAATACCCTCAGATTAAATCTGGAAAGAAGCTTTCTGAGAAACTGCTCTGTCATGTGTGACTTCCACTCACAGAGTTACATCTGTATTTCGTGGATCTCTATGCTAGACTTATTTCTGTGGAATCTGAGAGCAGATATTTCGGATCCCTTTGAAGACTAGAGGGCCAAAGGAACTATCCTCCGATAACAAAGAGAAAGAAGCTTTCTGAGAAACTTCTTTGTGTTCTGTGAAATCATCTCACAGAGTTACAGCTTTCCCCTCAAGAAGACTTTCGCTAAGACAGTTCTTGTGGAATTGGCAAAGTGATATTTGGAAGCCCATAGAGGGCTATGGTGAAAAAGGAAATATCCTCAGATGAAATCTGGAAAGAAGCTTACTGAAAAACTGCTTAGTGTTCTGTTAATTCATCTCACAGAATTACATCCATATTTTGTTGATCTCTTTGGTTGCCTTATTTCTGTGGAATCTGAGAACAGATATTTCGGATCCCTATGAAGACTATAGGGGCAAAGGAAATATCCTCTGATAACAAAGAGAAAGAAGCTTTCTGAGAAACTTCTTGGTGTTCTGTTAATTCATCTCACAGAGTTACATTTGTATTTCGTGGATCCCTTTGCTAGCCTTATTTCTGTGGAATCTGAGAGCAGATATTTCGGATCCCTTTGAAGACTATAGGGCCAAAGGAAATATCCTCCGATAACAAAGAGAAAGAAGCTTTCTGAGAAACTTCTTTGTGTTCTGTGAAATCATCTCACAGAGTTACAGCTTTCCCCTCAAGAAGACTTTCGCTAAGACAGTTCTTGTGGAATTGGCAAAGTGATATTTGGAAGACCATAGAGGGCTATGGTGAAAAAGGAAATATCCTCAGATGAAATCTGGAAAGAAGCTTTCTGAAAAACTGCTTAGTGTTCTGTTAATTCATCTCACAGAATTACATCCATATTTTGTTGATCTCTTTGCTTGCCTTATTTCTATGGAATCTGAGAACAGATATTTCGGATCCCTATGAAGACTATAGGGGCAAAGGAAATATCCTCCGATAACAAAGAGAAAGAAGCTTTCTGAGAAACTTCTTGGTGTTCTGTGAAATCATCTCACAGAGTTACAGCTTTCCCCTCAAAAAGACTTTCGCTAAGACAGTTCTTGTGGAATTGGCAAAGTGATATTTGGAAGCCCATAGAGGGCAATGGTGAAAAAGGAAATATCCTCAGATGAAATCTGGAAAGCAGCTTTCTGAGAAACTACTAAGTGTTCTGTTAATTCATCTCAAAGAATTACATCTATATTTTGTGGATCTCTTTGCTAGCCTTATTTCTGTGGAATCTGAGAGCAGATATTTCGGATCCCTATGAAGACTATAGGGGCAAAGGAAATATCCTCCGATAACAAAGAGAAAGAAGCTTTCTGAGAAACTTCTTTGTGTTCTGTGAAATCATCTCGCAGAGTTACAGCTTTCCCCTCAAGAAAACTTTCGCTACGACAGTTCTTGTGGAATTGGCAAAGTGATATTTGGAAGACCATAGAGGGCTATGGTGAAAAAGGAAATATCCTCAGATGAAATCTGGAAAGAAGCTTTCTGAAAAACTGCTTAGTGTTCTGTTAATTCATCTCACAGAATTACATCCATATTTTGTGGATCTCTTTGCTAGCCTTATTTCTGTGGAATCTGAGAGCAGATATTTCGGATCCCTATGAAGACTATAGGGGCAAAGGAAATATCCTCCGATAACAAAGAGAAAGAAGCTTTCTGAGAAACTTCTTTGTGTTCTGTGAAATCATCTCACAGAGTTACAGCTTTCCCCTCAAGAAGCCTTTCGCTAAGACAGTTCTTGTGGAATTGGCAAAGTAATATTTGGAAGCCCATAGAGGGCTATGGTGAAAAAGGAAATATCCTCAGATGAAATCTGGAAAGAAGCTTTCTGAGAAACTTCTCTGTGATGTGAGACTTCCACTCACAGAGTTACATCTGTATTTCCTGGATCTCTTTGCTAGCGTTATTTCTGTGGAATCTGAGAACAGACATTTCGGATCCCTTTAAGACTATAGAGCCAAAGGAAATATCCTCCGATAACAAAGAGAAAGAAGCTTTCTGAGAAACTTCTTTGTCTTCTGTGAAATCATCTCACAGAGTTACAGCTTTCCCCTCAAGAAGCCTTTCGCTAAGACAGTTCTTGTGGAATTGGCAAAGTGATATTTGGAAGCCCCTAGAGGTCTATGGTGAAAAAGGAAATATCCTCAGATGAAATCTGGAAAGAAGCTTTCTGAGAAACTGCTTAGTGTTCTGTTAATTCATCTCACAGAGTTACATTTGTATTTCGTGGATCCCTTTGCTAGCCTTATTTCTGTGGAATCTGAGAGCAGATATTTCGGATCCCTTTGAAGACTATAGGGCCAAAGGAAATATCCTCCGATAACAAAGAGAAAGAAGCTTTCTGAGAAACTTCTTTGTGTTCTGTGAAATCATCTCACAGAGTTACAGCTTTCCCCTCAAGAAGCCTTTCGCTAAGACAGTTCTTGTGGAATTGGCAAAGTGATATTTGGAAGACCATAGAGGGCTATGGTGAAAAAGGAAATATCGTCAGATGAAATCTGGAAAGAAGCTTTCTGAAAAACTGCTTAGTGTTCTGTTAATTCATCTCACAGAATTACATCCATATTTTGTTGATCTCTTTGCTTGCCTTATTTCTATGGAATCTGAGAACAGATATTTCGGATCCCTATGAAGACTATAGGGGCAAAGGAAATATCCTCCGATAACAAAGAGAAAGAAGCTTTCTGAGAAACTTCTTGGTGTTCTGTGAAATCATCTCACAGAGTTACAGTTTTCCCCTAAAGAAGACTTTCGCTAAGACAGTTCTTGTGGAATTGGCAAAGTGATATTTGGAAGCCCATAGAGGGCTATGGTGAAAAAGGAAATATCCTCAGATGAAATCTGGAAAGAAACTTTCTGAGAAACTGCTCTGTGATGTGTGACTTCCACTCACAGAGTTACATCTGTATTTCGTGGATCTCTTTGCTAGCCTTATTTCTGTGGAATCTGAGAGCAGATATTTCGGATCCCTTTGAAGACTAGAGGGCCAAAGGAACTATCCTCCGATAACAAAGAGAAAGAAGCTTTCTGAGAAACTTCTTTGTGTTCTGTGAAATCATCTCACAGAGTTACAGCTTTCCCCTCAAGAAGACTTTCGCTAAGACAGTTCTTGTGGAATTGGCAAAGTGATATTTGGAAGCCCATAGAGGGCTATGGTGAAAAAGGAAATATCCTCAGATGAAATCTGGAAAGAAGCTTACTGAAAAACTGCTTAGTGTTCTGTTAATTCATCTCACAGAATTACATCCATATTTTGTTGATCTCTTTGGTTGCCTTATTTCTGTGGAATCTGAGAACAGATATTTCGGATCCCTATGAAGACTATAGGGGCAAAGGAAATATCCTCTGATAACAAAGAGAAAGAAGCTTTCTGAGAAACTTCTTGGTGTTCTGTTAATTCATCTCACAGAGTTACATTTGTATTTCGTGGATCCCTTTGCTAGCCTTATTTCTGTGGAATCTGAGAGCAGATATTTCGGATCCCTTTGAAGACTATAGGGCCAAAGGAAATATCCTCCGATAACAAAGAGAAAGAAGCTTTCTGAGAAACTTCTTTGTGTTCTGTGAAATCATCTCACAGAGTTACAGATTTCCCCTCAAGAAGACTTTCGCTAAGACAGTTCTTGTGGAATTGGCAAAGTGATATTTGGAAGACCATAGAGGGCTATGGTGAAAAAGGAAATATCCTCAGATGAAATCTGGAAAGAAGCTTTCTGAGAAACTTCTCTGTGATGTGTGACTTCCACTCACAGAGTTACATCTGTATTTCCTGGATCTCTTTGCTGGCCTTATTTCTGTGGAATCTGAGAACAGATATTTCGGATCCCTTTGAAGACTATAGGGCCAAAGGAAATATCCTCCGATAACAAAGAGAAAGAAGCTTTCTGAGAAACTTCTTTGTGTGCTGTGATATCATCTCACAGAGTTACAGCTTTCGCCTCAAGAAGCCTTTCGCTAAGACGGTTCTTGTGGAATTGGCAAAGTGATATTCGGAAGCCCATAGAGGGCTATGGTGAAAAAGGAAATATCATCAGATGAAATCTGGAACGAAGCCTTCTGAGAAACTGCTCTGTGATGTGTGAATTCCACTCACAGAGTTACATCTGTATTTCTTGGATCTATTTGCTAGCCTTATTTCTGTGGAATCTGAGAACAGATATTTCGGATCCATTTGAAGACTATAGGGCCAAAAGAAATATCCTCCGATAACAAAGAGAAAGAAGCTTTCTGAGAAACTTCTTTGTGTTCTGTGAAATCATCTCACAGAATTACAGCTTTCCCCTCAAGAAGACTTTCGCTAAGACAGCTCTTGTGGAATTGGCAAAGTGATATTTGGAAGACCATAGAGGGCTATGGTGAAAAAGGAAATATCCTCAGATGAAATCTGGAAAGAAGCTTTCTGAAAAACTGCTTAGTGTTCTGTTAATTCATGTCACAGAATTACATCCATATTTTGTTGATCTCTTTGCTTGCCTTATTTCTGTGGAATCTGAGAACAGATATTTCGGATCCCTTCGAAGACTATAGGGGAAAAGGAAATATCCTCCGATAACAAAGAGGAAGAAGCTTTCTGAGAAACTTCTTTGTGTTCTGTGAAATCATATGACAGAGTTACAGCTTTCCCCTCAAAAAGACTTTCGCTAAGACAGTTCTTGTGGAACTGGCAAAGTGATATTTGGAAGCCCATAGAGGGCAATGGTGAAAAAGGAAATATCCTCAGATGAAATCTGGAAAGCAGCTTTCTGAGAAACAACTTAGTGTTCTGCTAATTCATCTCACAGAATTACATCTATATTTTGAGGATCTCTTTGCTAGCATTATTTCTGTGGAATCTGAGAGCAGATATTTCGGATCCCTATGAAGATTATAGGGGCAAAGGAAATATCCTCCGATAACAAAGAGAAAGAAGCTTTCTGAGAAACTTCTTTGTGTTCTGTGAAATCATCTCTCAGAGTTACAGCTTTCCCCTCAAGAAGCCTTTCGCTAAGACAGTTCTTGTGGAATTGGCAAAGTGGTATTTGGAAGCCCATAGAGGGCTATGGTGAAAAAGGAAATATCCTCAGATGAAATCTGGAAAGAAGCTTTCTGAGAAATTTCTCTGTGATGTGAGACTTCCACTCACAGAGTTACATCTGAATTTCCTGGATCTCTTTGCTAGCCTTATTTCTGTGGAATCTGAGAACAGATATTTCGGATCTCTTTGAAGACTATAGAGCCAAAGGAAATATCCTCCGATAACAAAGAGAAAGAAGCTTTCTGAGAAACTTCTTTGTGTTCTGTGAAATCATCTCGCAGAGTTACAGCTTTCCCCTCAAGAAGCCTTTCGCTAAGACAGTCCTTGTGGAATTGGCAAAGTGATATTTGGAAGCCCATAGAGGGCTATGGTGAAAAAGGAAATATCCTCAGATGAAATCTGGAAAGAAGCTTTCTGAGAAACTTCTCTGTGATGTGAGACTTCCACTCACAGGGTTACATCTGTATTTCCAGGATCTCTTTGCTAGCCTTATTTCTGTGGAATCTGAGAACAGATATTTCGGATCCCTTTGAAGATTATAGAGCCAAAGGAAATATCCTCCGATAACAAAGAGAAAGAAGCTTTCTGAGAAACTTCTTTGTGTTCTGTGAAATCATCTCACAGAGTTACAGCTTTCCCCTCAAGAAGCCTTTCGCTAAGACAGTTCTCGTGGAATTGGCAAAGTGATATTTGGAAGCCCATAGAGGGCTATGGTGAAAAAGGAAATATCCTCAGATTAAATCTGGAAAGAAGCTTTCTGAGAAACTGCTCTGTCATGTGTGACTTCCACTCACAGAGTTACATCTGTATTTCGTGGCTCTCTTTTCTAGCCTTATTTCTGTGGAATCTGAGAACAGATATTTCGGATCCCTTTGAAGACTATAGGGCCAAAGGTAATATCCTCCGATAAAAAAGAGAAAGAAGCTTTCTGAGAAACTTCTTTGTGTTCTGTGAAATCATCTCACAGAGTTACAGCTTTCCCCTCAAGAAGCCTTTCGCTAAGACAGTTCTTGTGGAATTGGCAAAGTGATATTTGGAAGCCCCTAGAGGGCTATGGTGAAAAAGGAAATATCCTCAGATGAAATCTGGAAAGAAGCTTTCTGAGAAACTGCTTAGTGTTCTGTTAATTCATCTCACAGAGTTACATCTGTATTTCGTGGATCTCTTTGCTAGCCTTATTTCTGTGGAATCTGAGAGCAGATATTTCGGATCCCTTTGAAGACTATAGGGCCAAAGGAAATATCCTCCGATAACAAAGAGAAAGAAGCTTTCTGAGAAACTTCTTTGTGTTCTGTGAAATCATCTCACAGAGTTACAGCTTTCCCCTCTAGAAGACTTTCGCTAAGACAGTTCTTGTGGAATTGGCAAAGTGATAGTTGGAAGACCATAGAGGGCTATGGTGAAAAAGGAAATATCCTCAGATGAAATCTGGAAAGAAGCTTTCTGAGAAACTGCTTAGCGTTCTGTTAATTCATCTCACAGAATTACATCCATATTTTGTGGATCTCTTTGCTTGCCTTATTTCTGTGGAATCTGAGAACAGATATTTCGGATCCCTATGAAGACTATAGGGGCAAAGTAAATATCCTCCGATAAAAAATAGAAAGAAGCTTTCTGAGAAACTTCTTGGTGTTCTGTGAAATCATCTCACAGAGTTACAATTTTCCCCTAAAGAAGACTTTCGCTAAGACAGTTCTTGTGGAATTCGCAAAGTGATATTTGGAAGCCCATAGAGGGCTATGGTGAAAAAGGAAATATCCTCAGATGAAATCTGGAAGGAAACTTTCTGAGAAACTGCTCTGTGATATGTGACTTCCACTCACAGAGTTACATCTGTATTTCGTGGATCTCTTTGCTAGCCTTATTTCTGTGGAATCTGAGAACAGATATTTCGGATCCATTTGAAGACTGTAGGGGAAAAGGAAATATCCTCTGATAACAAAGAGGAAGAAGCTTTCTGAGAAACTTCTTTTTGTTCTGGGAAATCATCTCACAGAGTTACAGCTTTCCCCTCAAAAAGACTTTCGCTAAGACAGTTCTTGTGGAATTGGCAAAGTGATATTTGGAAGCCCATAGAGGGCAATGGTGAAAAAGGAAATATCCTCAGATGAAATCTGGAAAGCAGCTTTCTGAGAAAGTACTTAGTGTTCTGTTAATTCATCTCACAGAATTACATCTATATTTTGTGGATCTCTTTGCTAGCCTTATTTCTGTGGAATCTGAGAACAGATATTTCGGATCCCTATGAAGACTATAGGGGCAAAGGAAATATCCTCCGATAACAAAGAGAAAGAAGCTTTCTGAGAAACTTCTTTGTGTTCTGTGAAATCATGTCACAGAGTTACAGCTTTCCCCTCAAGAAGCCTTTCGCTAAGACAGTCCTTGTGGAATTGGCAAAGTGATATTTGGAAGCCCATAGAGGGCTATGGTGAAAAAGGAAATATCCTCAGATGAAATCTGGAAAGAAGCTTTCTGAGAAACTTCTCTGTGATGTGAGACTTCCACTCACAGGGTTACATCTGTATTTCCAGGATCTCTTTGCTAGCCTTATTTCTGTGGAATCTGAGAACAGATATTTCGGATCCCTTTGAAGACTATAGAGCCAAAGGAAATATCCTCCGATGACAAAGAGAAAGAAGCTTTCTGAGAAACTTCTTTGTGTTCTGTGAAATCATCTCACAGAGTTACAGCTTTCCCCTCAAGAAGCCTTTCACTAAGACAGTTCTCGTGGAATTGGCAAAGTGATATTTGGAAGCCCATAGAGGGCTATGGTGAAAAAGGAAATATCCTCAGATTAAATCTGGAAAGAAGCTTTCTGAGAAACTGCTCTGTCATGTGTGACTTCCACTCACAGAGTAACATCTGTATTTCGTGGATCTCTTTGCTAGACTTATTTCTGTGGAATCTGAGAACAGATATTTCGGATCCCTTTGAAGATTATAGGGCCAAAGGAAATATCCTCCGATAAGAAAGAGAAAGAAGCTTTCTGAGAAACTTCTTTGTGTTCTGTGAAATCATCTCACAGAGTTACAGCTTTCCCCTCAAGAAGCCTTTCGCTAAGACAGTTCTTGTGGAATTGGCAAAGTGATATTTGGAAGCCCATAGAGGGCTATGGTGAAAAAGGAAATATCCTCAGATGAAATCTGGAAAGAAGCTTTCTGAGAAACTGCTCTGTCATGTGTGACTTCCACTCACAGAGTTACATCTGTATTTCGTGGATCTCTTTGCTAGCCTTAATTCTGTGGAATCTGAGAGCAGATATTTCGGATCCCTTTGAAGACTATAGGGCCAAAGGAAATATCCTCCGATAACAAAGAGAAAGAAGCTTTCTGAGAAACTTCTTTGTGTTCTGTGAAATCATCTCACAGAGTTACAGCTTTCCCCTCAAGAAGACTTTCGCTAAGACAGTTCTTGTGGAATTGGCAAAGTGATATTTGGAAGACCATAGAGGGCTATGGTGAAAAAGGAAATATCCTCAGATGAAATCTGGAAAGAAGCTTTCTGAGAAACTGCTTAGTGTTCTGTTAATTCATCTCACAGAATTACATCCATATTTTGTGGATCTCTTTGCTTGCCTTATTTCTGTGGAATCTGAGAACAGATATTTTGGATCACTATGAAGACTATAGGGGCAAAGGAATTATCCTCCGATAACAAAGAGAAAGAAGCTTTCTGAGAAACTTCTTGGTGTTCTGTGAAATCATCTCACAGAGTTACAGTTTTCCCCTCAGGAAGACTTTCGCTAAGACAGTTCTTGTGGAATTGGCAAAGTGATATTTGGAAGCCCATAGAGGGCTATGGTGAAAAAGGAAATATCCTCAGATGAAATCTGGAAAGAAACTTTCTGAGAAACTGCTCTGTGATGTGTGACTTCCACTCACAGATTTACATCTGTATTTCTTGGATCTCTTTGCTAGCCTTACTTCTGTGGAATCTGAGAACAGATATTTCGGATCCCTTTGAAGACTATAGAGGCAAAGTAAATATCCTCCGATAACAAAGAGGAAGAAGCTTTCTGAAAAACTTCTTTGTGTTCTGTGAAATCATCTCACAGAGTTACAGCTTTCCCCTCAAGAAGACTTTCGCTAAGACAGTTCTTGTGGAATTGGCAAAGTGATATTTGGAAGCCCATAGAGGGCAATGGTGAAAAAGGAAATATCCTCAGATGAAATCTGGAAAGCAGCTTTCTGAGAAACTACTTAGTGTTCTGTTAATTCATCTCACAGAATTACATCTATATTTTGTGGATCTCTTTGCTAGCCTTATTTCTGTGGAATCTGAGAGCAGATATTTCGGATCCCTATGAAGACTATAGGGGCAAAGGAAATATCCTCCGATAGCAAAGAGAAAGAAGCTTTCTGAGAAACTTCTTGGTGTTCTGTGAAATCATCTCACAGAGTTACAGCTTTCCCCTCAAGAAGCCTTTCGCTAAGACAGTTCTTGTGGAATTGGCAAAGTAATATTTGGAAGCCCATAGAGGGCTACGGTGAAAAAGGAAATATCCTCAGATGAAATCTGGAAAGAAGCTTTCTGAGAAACTTCTCTGTGATGTGAGACTTCCACTCACAGAGTTACATCTGTATTTCCTGGATCTCTTTGCTAGCCTTATTTCTGTGGAATCTGAGAACAGACATTTCGGATCCCTTTGAAGACTATAGAGCCAAAGGAAATATCCTCCGATAACAAAGAGAAAGAAGCTTTCTGAGAAACTTCTTTGTGTTCTGTGAAATCATCTCACAGAGTTACAGCTTTCCCCTCAAGAAGCCTTTCGCTAAGACAGTTCTTGTGGAATTGGCAAAGTGATATTTGGAAGCCCCTAGAGGGCTATGGTGAAAAAGGAAATATCCTCAGATGAAATCTGGAAAGAAGCTTTCTGAAAAACTGCTTAGTGTTCTGTTAATTCATCTCACAGAATTACATCCATATTTTGTTGATCTCTTTGCTTGCCTTATTTCTGTGGAATCTGAGAACAGATATTTCGGATCCCTATGAACACTATAGGGGCAAAGGAAATATCCTCCGATAACAAAAAGAAAGAAGCTTTCTGAGAAACTTCTTGGTGTTCTGTGAAATCATCTCACAGAGTGACAATTTTCCCCTAAAGAAGACTTTCGCTAAGACAGTTCTTGTGGAATTCGCAAAGTGATATTTGGAAGCCCATAGAGGGCTATGGTGAAAAACTAAATATCCTCAGATGAAATCTGGAAAGAAACTTTCTGAGAAACTGCTCTGTGATGTGTGACTTCCACTCACAGAGTTACATCTGTATTTCGTGGATCTCTTTGCTAGCCTTATTTCTGTGGAATCTGAGAACAGATATTTCGGATCCATTTGAAGACTATAGGGGAAAAGGAAATATCCTCTGATAACAAAGAGGAAGAAGCTTTCTGAGAAACTTCTTTGTGTTCTGTGAAATCATCTCACAGAGTTACAGCTTTCCCCTCAAAAAGACTTTCGCTAAGACAGTTCTTGTGGAATTGGCAAAGTGATATTTGGAAGCCCATAGAGGGCAATGGTGAAAAAGGAAATATACTCAGATGAAATCTGGAAAGCAGCTTTCTGAGAAACTACTTAGTGTTCTGTTAATTCATCTCACAGAATTACATCTATATTTTCTGGATCTCTTTGCTAGCCTTATTTCTGTGGAATCTGAGAACAGATATTTCGGATCCCTATGAAGACTATAGGGGCAAAGGAAATATCCTCCGATAACAAAGAGAAAGAAGCTTTCTGAGAAACTTCTTTGTGTTCTGTGAAATCATCTCGCAGAGTTACAGCTTTCCCCTCAAGAAGCCTTTCGCTAAGACAGTCCTTGTGGAATTGGCAAAGTGATATTTGGAAGCCCATAGAGGGCTATGGTGAAAAAGGAAATATCCTCAGATGAAATCTGGAAAGAAGCTTTCTGAGAAACTTCTCTGTGATGTGAGACTTCCACTCACAGGGTTACATCTGTATTTCCAGGATCTCTTTGCGAGCCTTATTTCTGTGGAATCTGAGAACAGATATTTCGGATCCCTTTGAAGACTATAGAGACAAAGGAAATATCCTCCGATAACAAAGAGAAAGAAGCTTTCTGAGAAACTTCTTTGTGTTCTGTGAAATCATCTCACAGAGTTACAGCTTTCCCCTCAAGAAGCCTTTCGCTAAGACAGTTCTCGTGGAATTGGCAAAGTGATATTTGGAAGCCCATAGAGGGCTATGGTGAAAAAGGAAATACCCTCAGATTAAATCTGGAAAGAAGCTTTCTGAGAAACTGCTCTGTCATGTGTGACTTCCACTCACAGAGTTACATCTGTATTTCGTGGATCTCTATGCTAGACTTATTTCTGTGGAATCTGAGAACAGATATTTCGGATCCCTTTGAAGACTATAGGGCCAAAGGAAATATCCTCCGATAAGAAAGAGAAAGAAGCTTTCTGAGAAACTTCTTTGTGTTCTGTGAAATCATCTCACAGAGTTACAGCTTTCCCCTCAAGAAGCCTTTCGCTAAGACAGTTCTTGTGGAATTGGCAAAGTGATATTTGGAAGCCCATAGAGGGCTATGGTGAAAAAGGAAATATCCTCAGATGAAATCTGGAAAGAAGCTTTCTGAGAAACTGCTCTGTCATGTGTGACTTCCACTCACAGAGTTACATCTGTATTTCGTGGATCTCTTTGCTAGCCTTATTTCTGTGGAATCTGAGAGCAGATATTTCGGATCCCTTTGAAGACTATAGGGCCAAAGGAAATATCCTCCGATAACAAAGAGAAAGAAGCTTTCTGAGAAACTTCTTTGTGTTCTGTGAAATCATCTCACAGAGTTACAGCTTTCCCCTCAAGAAGCCTTTCGCTAAGACAGTTCTTGTGGAATTGGCAAAGTGATATTTGGAAGACCATAGAGGGCTATGGTGAAAAAGGAAATATCCTCAGATGAAATCTGGAGAGAAGCTTTCTGAGAAACTGCTTAGTGTTCTGTTAATTCATCTCACAGAATTACATCCATATTTTGTTGATCTCTTTGCTTGCCTTAGTTCTGTGGAATCTGAGAACAGATATTTCGGATCCCTATGAAGACTATAGGGGCAAAGGAAATATCCTCCGATAATAAAGAGAAAGAAGCTTTCTGAGAAACTTCTTGGTGTTCTGTTAATTCATCTCACAGAGTTACATTTGTATTTCGTGGATCCCTTTGCTAGCCTTATTTCTGTGGAATCTGAGAGCAGATATTTCGGATCCCTTTGAAGACTATAGGGCCAAAGGAAATATCCTCCGATAACAAAGAGAAAGAAGCTTTCTGAGAAACTTTTTTGTGTTCTGTGAAATCATCTCACAGAGTTACAGCTTTCCCCTCAAGAACACTTTCGCTAAGACAGTTCTTGTGGAATTGGCAAAGTGATATTTGGAAGACCATAGAGGGCTATGGTGAAAAAGGAAATATCCTCAGATGAAATCTGGAAAGAAGCTTTCTGAAAAACTGCTTAGTGTTCTGCTAATTCATCTCACAGAATTACATCCATATTTTGTTGATCTCTTTGCTTGCCTTATTTCTATGGAATCTGAGAACAGATATTTCGGATCCCTATGAAGACTATAGGGGCAAAGGAAATATCCTCCGATAACAAAGAGAAAGAAGCTTTCTGAGAAACTTCTTGGTGTTCTGTGAAATCATCTCACAGAGTTACAGTTTTCCCCTAAAGAAGACTTTCGCTAAGACAGTTCTTGTGGAATTGGCAAAGTGATATTTGGAAGCCCATAGGGGGCTATGGTGAAAAAGGAAATATCCTCAGATGAAATCTGGAAAGAAACTTTCTGAGAAACTGCTCTGTGATGTGAGACTTCCACTCACAGGGTTACATCTGTATTTCCTGGATGTCTTTGCTAGCCTTATTTCTGTGGAATCTGAGAACAGATATTTCGGATCCCTTTGAAGACTATAGAGCCAAAGGAAGTATCCTCCGATAAAAAAGAGAAAGAAGCTTTCTGAGAAACTTCTTTGTGTTCTGTGAAATCATCTCACAGAGTTACAGCTTTCCCCTCAAGAAGCCTTTCGCTAAGACAGTTCCCGTGGAATTGGCAAAGTGATATTTGGAAGCCCATAGAGGGCTATGGTGAAAAAGGAAATATCCTCAGATGAAATCTGGAAAGAAGCTTTCTGAAAAACTGCTTAGTGTTCTGTTAATTCATCTCACAGAATTACATCCATATTTTGTTGATCTCTTTGCTTGCCTTATTTCTGTGGAATCTGAGAACAGATATTTCGGATCCCTTTGAAGACTATAGAGCCAAAGGAAGTATCCTCCGATAAAAAAGAGAAAGAAGCTTTCTGAGAAACTTCTTTGTGTTCTGTGAAATCATCTCACAGAGTTACAGCTTTCCCCTCAAGAAGCCTTTCGCTAAGACAGTTCCCGTGGAATTGGCAAAGTGATATTTGGAAGCCCATAGAGGGCTATGGTGAAAAAGGAAATATCCTCAGATGAAATCTGGAAAGAAGCTTTCTGAAAAACTGCTTAGTGTTCTGTTAATTCATCTCACAGAATTACATCCATATTTTGTTGATCTCTTTGCTTGCCTTATTTCTGTGGAATCTGAGAACAGATATTTCGGATCCCTATGAACACTATAGGGGCAAAGGAAATATCCTCCGATAACAAAAAGAAAGAAGCTTTCTGAGAAACTTCTTGGTGTTCTGTGAAATCATCTCACAGAGTTACAATTTTCCCCTAAAGAAGACTTTGGCTAAGACAGTTCTTGTGGAATTGGCAAAGTGATATTTGGAAGCCCATAGAGGGCTATGGTGAAAAAGGAAATATCCTCAGATGAAATCTGGAAAGAAGCTTTCTGAGAAACTTCTCTCTGATGTGAGACTTCCACTCACATGGTTACATCTCTATTTCCTGGATGTCTTTGCTAGCCTTATTTCTGTGGAATCTGAGAACAGATATTTCGGATCCCTTTGAAAACTATAGAGCCAAAGGAAGTATCCTCCGATAAAAAAGAGAAAGAAGCTTTCTGAGAAACTTCTTTGTGTTCTGTGAAATCATCTCACAGAGTTACAGCTTTCCCCTCAAGAAGCCTTTCGCTAAGACAGTTCCCGTGGAATTGGCAAAGTGATATTTGGAAGCCCATAGAGGGCTATGGTGAAAAAGGAAATATCCTCAGATGAAATCTGGAAAGAAGCTTTCTGAGAAACTGCTCTGTCATGTGTGACTTCCACTCACAGAGTTACATCTGTATTTCGTGGATCTCTTTGCTAGCCTTATTTCTGTGGAATCTGAGAACAGATATTTCGGATCCCTTTGAAGACTATAGGGCCAAAGAAATATCCTCCGATAACAAAGAGAAAGAAGCTTTCTGAGAAACTTCTTTGTGTTCTGTGAAATCATCTCACAGAGTTACAGCTTTCCCCTCAACAAGACTTTCGCTAAGACAGTTCTTGTGGAATTGGCAAAGTGATATTTGGAAGCCCGTAGAGGGCCATGGTGAAAAAGGAAATATCCTCAGATGAAATCTGGAAAGAAGCTTTCTCAGAAACTACTTAGTGTTCTGTTAATTCATCTCACCGAATTACATCTATATTTTGTGGATCTCTTTGCTAGCCTTATTTCTGTGGAATCTGAGAACAGATATTTCGGATCCCTATGAAGACTATAGGGGCAAAGGAAATATCCTCCGATAACAAAGAGAAAGAAGCTTTCTGAGAAACTTCTTTGTGTTCTGTGAAATCATCTCACAGAGTTACAGCTTTCCCCTCAAGAAGCCTTTCGCTAAGACAGTTCTTGTGGAATTGGCAAAGTGATATTTGGAAGCCCATAGAGGGCGATGGTGAAAAAAGAAATATCCTCAGATGAAATCTGGAAAGAAGCTTTCTGAGAAACTTCTCTGTGATGTGTGACTTCCACTCACAGAGTTACATCTGTATTTCCTGGATCTCTTTGCTGGCCTTATTTCTGTGGAATCTGAGAACAGATATTTCGGATCCCTTTGAAGACTGTAGGGCCAAAGGAAATATCCTCCGATAACAAAGAGAAAGAAGCTTTCTGAGAAACTTCTTTGTGTGCTGTGATATCATCTCACAGAGTTACAGCTTTCGCCTCAAGAAGCCTTTCGCTAAGACGGTTCTTGTGGAATTGGCAAAGTGATATTCGGAAGCCCATAGAGGGCTATGGTGAAAAAGGAAATATCATCAGATGAAATCTGGAACGAAGCCTTCTGAGAAACTGCTCTGTGACGTGTGAATTCCACTCACAGAGTTACATCTGTATTTCTTGGATCTATTTGCTAGCCTTATTTCTGTGGAATCTGAGAACAGATATTTCGGATCCATTTGAAGACTATAGGGCCAAAGGAAATATCCTCCGATAACAAAGAGAAAGAAGCTTTCTGAGAAACTTCTTTGTGTTCTGTGAAATCATCTCACAGAATTACAGCTTTCCCCTCAAGAAGACTTTCGCTAAGACAGCTCTTGTGGAATTGGCAAAGTGATATTTGGAAGACCATAGAGGGCTATGGTGAAAAAGGAAATATCCTCAGATGAAATCTGGAAAGAAGCTTTCTGAAAAACTGCTTAGTGTTCTGTTAATTCATGTCACAGAATTACATCCATATTTTGTTGATCTCTTTGCTTGCCTTATTTCTGTGGAATCTGAGAACAGATATTTCGGATCCCTTCGAAGACAATAGGGGAAAAGGAAATATCCTCCGATAACAAAGAGGAAGAAGCTTTCTGAGAAACTTCTTTGTGTTCTGTGAAATCATATGACAGAGTTACAGCTTTCCCCTCAAAAAGACTTTCGCTAAGACAGTTCTTGTGGAACTGGCAAAGTGATATTTGGAAGCCCATAGAGGGCAATGGTGAAAAAGGAAATATCCTCAGATGAAATCTGGAAAGCAGCTTTCTGAGAAACAACTTAGTGTTCTGCTAATTCATCTCACAGAATTACATCTATATTTTGAGGATCTCTTTGCTAGCATTATTTCTGTGGAATCTGAGAGCAGATATTTCGGATCCCTATGAAGATTTTAGGGGCAAAGGAAATATCCTCCGATAACAAAGAGAAAGAAGCTTTCTGAGAAACTTCTTTGTGTTCTGTGAAATCATCTCTCAGAGTTACAGCTTTCCCCTCAAGAAGCCTTTCGCTAAGACAGTTCTTGTGGAATTGGCAAAGTGGTATTTGGAAGCCCATAGAGGGCTATGGTGAAAAAGGAAATATCCTCAGATGAAATCTGGAAAGAAGCTTTCTGAGAAACTTCTCTGTGATGTGAGACTTCCACTCACAGAGTTACATCTGAATTTCCTGGATCTCTTTGCTAGCCTTATTTCTGTGGAATCTGAGAACAGATATTTCGGATCCCTTCGAAGACTATAGGGGAAAAGGAAATATCCTCCGATAACAAAGAGGAAGAAGCTTTCTGAGAAACTTCTTTGTGTTCTGTGAAATCATATGACAAAGTTACAGCTTTCCCCTCAAAACGACTTTCGCTAAGACAGTTTTTGTGGAACTGGCAAAGTGATATTTGGAAGCCCATAGAGGGCAATGGTGAAAAAGGAAATATCCTCAGATGAAATCTGGAAAGCAGCTTTCTGAGAAACAACTTAGTGTTCTGCTAATTCATCTCACAGAATTACATCTATATTTTGAGGATCTCTTTGCTAGCATTATTTCTGTGGAATCTGAGAGCAGATATTTCGGATCCCTATGAAGATTATAGGGGCAAAGGAAATATCCTCCGATGACAAAGAGAAAGAAGCTTTCTGAGAAACTTCTTTGTGTTCTGTGAAATCATCTCGCAGAGTTACAGCTTTCCCCTCAAGAAGCCTTTCGCTAAGACAGTTCTTGTGGAATTGGCAAAGTGGTATTTGGAAGCCCATAGAGGGCTATGGTGAAAAAGGAAATATCCTCAGATGAAATCTGGAAAGAAGCTTTCTGAGAAATTTCTCTGTGATGTGAGACTTCCACTCACAGAGTTACATCTGAATTTCCTGGATCTCTTTGCTAGCCTTATTTCTGTGGAATCTGAGAACAGATATTTCGGATCTCTTTGAAGACTATAGAGCCAAAGGAAATATCCTCCGATAACAAAGAGAAAGAAGCTTTCTGAGAAACTTCTTTGTGTTCTGTGAAATCATATCACAGAGTTACAGCTTTCCCCTCAAGAAGCCTTTCGCTAAGACAGTTCTTGTGGAATTGGCAAAGTGATATTTGGAAGCCCATAGAGGGCGATGGTGAAAAAGGAAATATCCTCAGATGAAATCTGGAAGGAAGCTTTCTGAGAAACTGCTCTGTGATGTGTGACTTCCACTCACAGCGTTACATCTATATTTTGTGGATCTCTTTGCTTGCCTTATTTCTGTGGAATCTGAGAACAGATATTGCGGATCCCTTTGAAGACTATAGAGCCAATGGAAATATCCTCCGATAACAATGAGAAAGAAGCTTTCTGAGAAACTTCTTTGTGTTCTGTGAAATCATCTCACAGAGTTACAGCTTTCCCCTCAAGAAGCCTTCGCTAAGACAGTTCTTGTGGAATAGGCAAAGTGATATTTGGAAGCCCATAGAGGGCTATGGTGAAAAGGGAAATATCCTCAGATGAAATCTGGAAAGAAGCTTTCTGAGAAACTACTTAGTGTTCTATTATTTCATCTCACAGAATTACATCTATATTTTGTGGATCTCTTTGCTAGCCTTATTTCTGTGGAATCTGAGAACTGATATTGCGGACTCCTTTGAAGACTATAGGGCCAAAGGAAATATCCTCCGATAACAAAGAGAAAGAAGCTTTCTGAGAAACTTCTTTGTGTTCTGTGAAATCATCTCACAGAGTTACAGCTTTCCCCTCAAGAAGCCTTTCGCTAAGACAGTTCTTGTGGAATTGGCAAAGTGATATTTGGAAGCCCTTGGAGGGATATGGTGAAAAAGGAAATAACCTCAGATGAAATCTGTAAGAAGATTTCTGAGAAACTGCTCTGTCAGGTGTGACTTCCACGCACAGGGTTACATCTGTATTTCGAGGATTTCTTTGCTAGCCTTATTTCTGTGGAATCTGAGAACAGATATTTCGGATCCCTTTGAAGACTATAGGGCCAAAGGAAATATCCTCCGATAACAAAGAGAAAGAAGCTTTCTGAGAAACTTCTTTTTGTTTTGTGAAATCATCTCACAGAGTTACAGCTTTCCCCTCAAGAAGCCTTCGCAAAGACAGTTCTTGTGGAATAGGCAAAGTGATATTTGGAAGCCCATAGAGGGCTATGGTGAAAAGGGAAATATCCTCAGATGAAATCTGGAAAGAAGCTTTCTGAGAAACTACTTAGTGTTCTGTTAATTTATCTCACAGAATTACATCTATATTTTGTGGATCTCTTTGCTAGCCTTATTTCTGTGGAATCTGAGAACAGATATTTCGAATTCCTATGAAGACTATAGGGGCAAAGGAAATATCCTCCGATAACAAAGAGAAAGAAGCTTTCTGAGAAACTTCTTTGTGTTCTGTGAAATCACCTAACAGAGTTACAGCTTTCCCCTCAAGAAGCCTTTCGCTAAGACAGTTCTTGTGGAATTGGCAAAGTGATATTTGGAAGCCCATAGAGGGCTATGGTGAAAAAGGAAATATCCTAAGTTGAAATCTGGAAAGAAGCTTTCTGAGAAACTTCTCTGTGATGTGTGACTTCCACTCACAGAGTTACATCTGTATTTCCTGGATCTCTTTGCTGGCCTTATTTCTGTGGAATCTGAGAACAGATATTTCGGATCCCTTTGAAGACTATAGGGCCAAAGGAAATATCCTCCGATAACAAAGAGAAAGAAGCTTTCTGAGAAACTTCTTTGTGTTCTGTGAAATCATCTCACAGAGTTACAGCTTTCCCCTCAAGAAGCCTTTCGCTAAGACAGTTCTTGTGGAATTGGCAAAGTGATATTTGGAAGACCATAGAGGGCTATGTGAAAAAGGAAATATCCTGAGATGAAATCTGGAAAGAAACTTTCTGAGAAACTGCTTAGTGTTCTGTTAATTCATCTCACAGAGTTACATCTGTATTTCGTGGGTGTATTTGCTAGCCTTATTTCTGTGGAATCTGAGAGCAGATATTTCTGATCCCTTTGAAGACTATAGGGCCAAAGGAAATATCCTCCGATAACAAAGAAAATGAAGCTTTCTGAGAAACTTCTTGGTGTTCTGTGAAATCATCTCACAGAGTTACAGCTTTCCCCTCAAGAAGACTTTCGTTAAGACAGTTCTTGTTGGAATTTGCAAAGTGATATTTGGAAGCCCACAGAGGGCTATGGTGAAAAAGGAAATATCCTCAGATGAAATGTGGAAAGAAGCTATCTGAGAAACTGCTTAGTGTTCTGTTAATTCATCTCACAGAATTACATCTATATTTTGTGGATTTCTTTGCTAGCCTTATTTCTGTGGAATCTGAGAACAGATATTTCGGATCCCTATGAAGACTATAGGGGCAAAGGAAATATCCTCCGTTAACAAAGAGAAAGAAGCTTTCTGAGAAACTTCTTTGTGTTCTGTGAAATCATCTCACAGAGTTACAGCTTTCCCCTCAAGAAGCCTTTCGCTAAGACAGTTCTTGTGGAATTGGCAAAGTGATATTTGGAAGCCCATAGAGGGCTATGGTGAAAAAGGAAATATCCTCAGATGAAATCTGGAAAGAAGATTTCTGAGAAACTGCTCTGTGATGTGTTACTTCCACTCACAGAGTTACATCTGTTTCATGGATCTCTTTGCTAGCCTTATTTCTGTGGAATCTGAGAACAGATATTTCGGATCCCTTTGAAGACTATAGGGCCAAAGGAAATATCCTCCGATAACAAAGAGGAAGAAGCTTTCTGAGAAACTTGTTTGTGTTCTGTGAAATCATCTCACAGAGTTACAGCTTTCCCCTCGAGAAGACTTTCGCTAAGACAGTTCTTGTGGAATTGGCAAAGTGATATTTTGAAGCCCATAGAGGGCTAAGGTGAAAAAGGAAATATCCTCAGATGAAATCTGGAAAGAAGCTTTCTGAGAGACTGCTTAGTGTTCTGTTAATTCATCTCACAGAGTTATATCTGTATTTCGTGGATCTCTTTGCTAGACTTATTTCTGTGGAATCTGAGAACAGATATTTCGGATCCCTTTGAAGACTATAGGGCCAAAGGAAATATCCTCCGATAACAAAGAGAAAGAAACTTTCTGAGAAATTTCTTTGTGTTCTCTGAAATCATCTCATAGAGTTACAGCTTTCCCCTCAAGAAGCCTTTCGCTAAGACAGTTCTTGTGGAATTGGCAAAGTGATATTTGGAAGCCCTTAGAGGGCTATGGTGAAAAAGGAAATATCCTCAGAAGACATCTTGAAAGAAGCTTTCTGAGAAACTGCTCTGTGAAGTGTGACTTCCACTCACAGAGTTACATCTGTATTTCGTGGATCTCTTTGCTAGCCTTATTTCTGTGGAATCTGAGAACAGATATTTCGGATCCCTTTGAAGACTATAGGGCCAAAGGAAATATCCTCCGATAACAAAGAGAAAGAAGCTTTCTGAGAAACTTCTTTGTGTTCTGTGAAATCATCTCACAGAGTTACAGCTTTCCCCTCAAGAAGCCTTTCGCTAAGACAGTTCTTGTGGAATTGGCAAAGTGATATTTGGAAGCCCCTAGAGGGCTATGGTGAAAAAGGAAATATCCTCAGATGAAATCTGGAAAGAAGCTTTCTGAGAAACTGCTCTGTGATGTGTGACTTCCACTCATAGAGTTACATCTGTATTTCGTGGATCTCTTTGCTAGCCTTATTTCTGTGGAATCTGAGAACAGATATTTCGGATCCCTTTGAAGACTATAGGGCCAAAGGAAATATCCTCCGATAACAAAGAGAAAGAAGCTTTCTGAGAAACATCTTTGTGTTCTGTGAAATCATCTCACAGAGTTACAGCTTTCCCCTCAAGAAACCTTCGCTAAGACAGTTCTTGTGGAATAGGCAAAGTGATATTTGGAAGCCCATAGAGGGCTATGGTGAAAAGGGAAATATCCTCAGATGAAATCTGGAAAGAAGCTTTCTGAGAAACTACTTAGTGTTCTGTTAATTTATCTCACAGAATTACATCTATATTTCGTGGATCTCTTTGCTAGCCTTATTTCTGTGGAATCTGAGAACAGATATTTCGAATTCCTATGAAGACTATAGGGGCAAAGGAAATATCCTCCGATAACAAAGAGAAAGAAGCTTTCTGAGAAACTTCTTTGTGTTCTGTGAAATCACCTCACAGAGTTACAGCTTTCCCCTCAAGAAGCCTTTCGCTAAGACAGTTCTTGTGGAATTGGCAAAGTGATATTTGGAAGCCCTTGGAGGGATATGGTGAAAAAGGAAATAACCTCAGATGAAATCTGTAAGAAGATTTCTGAGAAACTGCTCTGTCATGTGTGACTTCCACGCACAGGGTTACATCTGTATTTCGAGGATTTCTTTGCTAGCCTTATTTCTGTGGAATCTGAGAACAGATATTGCGGATCCCTTTGAAGACTATAGAGCCAATGGAAATATCCTCCGATAACAATGAGAAAGAAGCTTTCTGAGAAACTTCTTTGTGTTCTGTGAAATCGTCTCACAGAGTTATCGCTTTCCCTTAAAGAAGACTTTCGCAAAGACAGTTCTTGTGGAATTGGCAAAGTGATATTTGGAAGCCCATAGAGGGCTACGGTGAAAAAGGAAATATCCTCAGATGAAATCTGGAAAGAAGCTTTCTGAGAAAGTACTTAGTGTTCTGTTAATTCATCTCACTGAATTACATCAATATTTTGTGGATCTCTTTGCTAGCCTTATTTCTGTGGAATCTGAGAACAGATATTTCGGATCCCTATGAAGACTATAGGGGCAAAGGAAATATCCTCCGATAACAAAGAGAAAGAAGCTTTCTGAGAAACTTCTTTGTGTTCTGTGAAATCATCTCACAGAGTTACAGCTTTCCCCTCAAGAAGCCTTTCGCTAAGACAGTTCTTGTGGAATTGGCAAAGTGATATTTGGAAGCCCATAGAGGGCTATGGTGAAAAAGGAAATATCCTCAGATGAAATCTGGAAAGAAGCTTTCTGAGAAACTTCTCTGTGATGTGTGACTTACACTCACAGAGTTACATCTGTATTTCGTGGATCTCTTTGCTAGCCTTATTTCTGTGGAATCTGAGAACAGATATTTCGGATCCCTTTGAAGACTATAGGGCCAAAGGAAATATCCTCCGATAACAAAGAGAAAGAAGCTTTCTGAGAAACTTCTTTGTGTTGTGTGAAATCATCTCACAGAGTTACAGCTTTCCCCTCAAGAAGCCTTTCGCTAAGACAGTTCTTGTGGAATTGGCAAAGTGATATTTGGAAGCCCATAGAGGGCTATGGTGAAAAAGGAAATATCCTCAGATGAAATCTGGAAAGAAGCTTTCTGAGAAACTGCTCTGTGATGTGTGACTTCCACTCACAGAGTTACATCTGTATTTCGTGGATCTCTTTGCTAGCCTTATTTCTGTGGAATTTGAGAACAGATATTTCGGATCGCTTTGAAGACTATAGGGGCAAAGGAAATATCCTCCGATAACAAAGAGAAAGAAGCTTTCTGAGAAACTTCTTTGTGTTCTGTGAAATCATCTCACAGAGTTACAGCTTTCCCCTCAAGAAGCTTTTCGCTAAGACAGTTCTTGTGGAATAGGCAAAGTGATATTTGGAAACCCATAGAGGGCTATGGTGAAAAAGGAAATATCCTCAGATGAAATCTGGAAAGAAGGTTTCTGAGAAACTACTTAGTGTTCTGTTAGTTCATCTCACAGAATTACATCAATATTTTGTGGATCACTTTGCTAGCCTTATTTCTGTGGAATCTGAGAACAGATATTTCGGATCCCTTTGAAGACTATAGGGGCAAAGGAAATATCCTCCGATAACAAAGAGAAAGAAGCTTTCTGAGAAACTTCTTTGTGTTCTGTGAAATCATCTCACAGAGTTACAGCTTTCCCCTCAAGAAGCCTTTCGCTAAGACAGTTCTTGTGGAATTGGCAAAGTGATATTTGGAAGCCCATAGAGGGCGATGGTGAAAAAGGAAATATCCTCAGATGAAATCTGGAAAGAAGCTTTCTGAGAAACTGCTCTGTGATGTGTGACTTCCACTCACAGAATTACATCTGTATTTCGTGGATCTCTTTGCTAGCATTATTTCTGTGGAATCTGAGAACAGATATTTCTGATCCCTTTGAAGACTATAGGGCCAAAGGAAATATCCTCCGATAACAAAGAGAAAGAAGCTTTCTGAGAAACTTATTTGTGTTCTGTGAAATCATCTCACAGAGTTACAGCTTTCCCCTCAACAAGCCTTCGCTAAGACAGTTCTTGTGGAATAGGCAAAGTGATATTTGGAAGTCCATAGAGGGCTATGGTGAAAAGGGAAATATCCTCAGATGAAATCTGGAAAGAAGCTTTCTGAGAAACTACTTAGTGTTCTGTTAATTTATCTCACAGAATTACATCTATATTTTGTGGATCTCTTTGCTAGCCTTATTTCTGTGGAATCTGAGAACAGATATTTCGAATTCCTATGAAGACTATAGGGGCAAAGGAAATATCCTCCGATAACAAAGAGAAAGAAGCTTTCTGAGAAACTTCTTTGTGTTCTGTGAAATCACCTCACAGAGTTACAGCTTTCCCCTCAAGTAGCCTTTCGCTAAGACAGTTCTTGTGGAATTGGCAAAGTGATATTTGGAAGCCCATAGAGGGCTATGGTGAAAAAGGAAATATACTAAGATGAAATCTGGAAAGAAGCTTTCTGAGAAACTTCTCTGTGATGTGTGACTTCCACTCACAGAGTTACATCTGTATTTCCTGGATCTCTTTGCTGGCCTTATTTCTGTGGAATCTGAGAAGAGATATTTCGGATCCCTTTGAAGACTATAGGGCCAAAGGAAATATCCTCCGATAACAAAGAGAAAGAAGCTTTCTGAGAAACTTCTTTGTGTTCTGTGAAATCATCTCACAGAGTTACAGCTTTCCCCTCAAGAAGCCTTTCGCTAAGACAGTTCTTGTGGAATTGGCAAAGTGATATTTGGAAGACCATAGAGGGCTATGTGAAAAAGGAAATATCCTGAGATGAAATCTGGAAAAAAACTTTCTGAGAAACTGCTTAGTGTTCTGTTAATTCATCTCACAGAGTTACATCTGTATTTCGTGGGTGTATTTGCTAGCCTTATTTCTGTGGAATCTGAGAGCAGATATTTCGTATCCCTTTGAAGACTATAGGGCCAAAGTAAATATCCTCCGATAACAAAGAAAATGAAGCTTTCTGAGAAACTTCTTGGTGTTCTGTGAAATCATCTCACAGAGTTACAGCTTTCCCCTCAAGAAGACTTTCGCTAAGACAGTTCTTGTTGGAATTTGCAAAGTGATATGTGGAAGCCCACAGAGGGCTATGGTGAAAAAGGAAATATCCTCAGATGAAATCTGGAAAGAAGCTATCTGAGAAACTGCTTAGTGTTCTGTTAATTCACCTCACAGAATTACATCTATATTTTGTGGATTTCTTTGCTAGCCTTATTTCTGTGGAATCTGAGAACAGATATTTCGGATCCCTATGAAGACTATAGGGGCAAAGGAAATATCCTCCGTTAACAAAGAGAAAGAAGCTTTCTGAGAAACTTCTTTGTGTTCTGTGAAATCATCTCACAGAGTTACAGCTTTCCCCTCAAGAAGCCTTTCGCTAAGACAGTTCTTGTGGAATTGGCAAAGTGATATTTGGAAGCCCATAGAGGGCTATGGTGAAAAAGGAAATATCCTCAGATGAAATCTGGAAAGAAGATTTCTGAGAAACTGCTCTGTGATGTGTGACTTCCACTCACAGAGTTACATCTGTTTCATGGATCTCTTTGCTAGCCTTATTTCTGTGGAATCTGAGAACAGATATTTCGGATCCCTTTGAAGACTATAGGGCCAAAGGAAATATCCTCCGATAACAAAGAGGAAGAAGCTTTCTGAGAAACTTGTTTGTGTTCTGTGAAATCATCTCACAGAGTTACAGCTTGTCCCTCGAGAAGACTTTCGCTAAGACAGTTCTTGTGGAATTGGCAAAATGATATTTTGAAGCCCATAGAGGGCTAAGGTGAAAAAGGAAATATCCTCAGATGAAATCTGGAAAGAAGCTTTCTGAGAGACTGCTTAGTGTTCTGTTAATTCATCTCACAGAGTTATATCTGTATTTCGTGGATCTCTTTGCTAGACTTATTTCTGTGGAATCTGAGAACAGATATTTCGGATCCCTTTGAAGACTATAGGGCCAAAGGAAATATCCTCCGATAACAAAGAGAAAGAAACTTTCTGAGAAATTTCTTTGTGTTCTCTGAAATCATCTCACAGAGTTACAGCTTTCCCCTCAAGAAGCCTTTCGCTAAGACAGTTCTTGTGGAATTGGCAAAGTGATATTTGGAAGCCCTTAGAGGGCTATGGTGAAAAAGGAAATATCCTCAGAAGACATCTTGAAAGAAGCTTTCTGAGAAACTGCTCTGTGAAGTGTGACTTCCACTCACAGAGTTACATCTGTATTTCGTTGATCTCTTTGCTAGCCTTATTTCTGTGGAATCTGAGAGCAGATATTTCGGATCCCTTTGAAGACTATAGTGCCAAAGGAAATATCCTCCGATAACAAAGAGAAAGAAGCTTTCTGAGAAACTTCTTTGTGTTCTGTGAAATCATCTCACAGAGTTACAGCTTTCCCCTCAAGAAGCCTTTCGCTAAGACAGTTCTTGTGGAATTGGCAAAGTGATATTTGGAAGCCCCTAGAGGGCTATGGTGAAAAAGGAAATATCCTCAGATGAAATCTGGAAAGAAGCTTTCTGAGAAACTGCTCTGTGATGTGTGACTTCCACTCATAGAGTTACATCTGTATTTCGTGGATCTCTTTGCTAGCCTTATTTCTGTGGAATCTGAGAACAGATATTTCGGATCCCTTTGAAGACTATAGGGCCAAAGGAAATATCCTCCGATAACAAAGAGAAAGAAGCTTTCTGAGAAACTTCTTTGTGTTCTGTGAAATCATCTCAAAGAGTTACAGCTTTCCCCTCAAGAAACCTTCGCTAAGACAGTTCTTGTGGAATAGGAAAAGTGATATTTGGAAGCCCATAGAGGGCTATGGTGAAAAGGGAAATATCCTCAGATGAAATCTGGAAAGAAGCTTTCTGAGAAACTACTTAGTGTTCTGTTAATTTATCTCACAGAATTACATCTATATTTTGTGGATCTCTTTGCTAGCCTTATTTCTGTGGAATCTGAGAACAGATATTTCGAATTCCTATGAAGACTATAGGGGCAAAGGAAATATCCTCCGATAACAAAGAGAAAGAAGCTTTCTGAGAAACTTCTTTGTGTTCTGTGAAATCACCTCACAGAGTTACAGCTTTCCCCTCAAGAAGCTTTTCGCTAAGACAGTTCTTGTGGAATTGGCAAAGTGATATTTGGAAGCCCATAGAGGGCTATGGTGAAAAAGGAAATATCCTCAGATGAAATCTGGAAAGAAGCTTTCTGAGAAACTTCTCTGTGATGTGTGACTTCCACTCACAGAGTTACATCTGTATTTCCTGTATCTCTTTGCTGGCCTTATTTCTGTGGAATCTGAGAACAGATATTTCGGATCCCTTTGAAGACTATAGGGCCAAAGGAAATATCCTCCGATAACAAAGAGAAAGAAGCTTTCTGAGAAACTTCTTTGTGTTCTGTGAAATCATCTCACAGAGTTACAGCTTTCCCCTCGAGAAGACTTTCGCTAAGACAGTTCTTGTGGAATTGGCAAAGTGATATTTTGAAGCCCATAGAGGGCTAAGGTGAAAAAGGAAATATCCTCAGATGAAATCTGGAAAGAAGCTTTCTGAGAAACTGCTCTGTGATGTGTGACTTCCACTCATAGAGTTACATCTGTATTTCGTGGATCTCTTTGCTAGCCTTATTTCTGTGGAATCTGAGAACAGATATTTCGGATCCCTTTGAAGACTATAGGGCCAAAGGAAATATCCTCCGATAACAAAGAGAAAGAAGCTTTCTGAGAAACTTCTTTGTGTTCTGTGAAATCATCTCACAGAGTTACAGCTTTCCCCTCAAGAAGCCTTCGCTAAGACAGTTCTTGTGGAATTGGCAAAGTGATATTTGGAAGCCCATAGAGGGCTATGGTGAAAAGGGAAATATCCTCAGATGAAATCTGGAAAGAAGCTTTCTGAAAAACTACTTAGTGTTCTGTTAATTTATCTCACAGAATTACATCTATATTTTGTGGATCTCTTTGCTAGCCTTATTTCTGTGGAATCTGAGAACAGATATTTCGAATTCCTATGAAGACTATAGGGGCAAAGGAAATATCCTCCGATAAGAAAGAGAAAGAAGCTTTCTGAGAAACTTCTTTGTGTTCTGTGAAATCACCTCACAGAGTTACAGCTTTCCCCTCAAGAAGCCTTTCGCTAAGACAGTTCTTGTGTAATTGGCAAAGTGATATTTTGAAGCCCATAGAGGGCTAAGGTGAAAAAGGAAATATCCTCAGATGAAATCTGGAAAGAAGCTTTCTGAGAAACTTCTCTGTGATGTGTGACTTCCACTCACAGAGTTACATCTGTATTTCCTGGATCTCTTTGCTGGCCTTATTTCTGTGGAATCTGAGAACAGATATTTCGGATCCCTTTGAAGACTATAGGGCCAAAGGAAATATCCTCCGATAACAAAGAGAAAGAAGCTTTCTGAGAAACTTCTTTGTGTTCTGTGAAATCATCTCACAGAGTTACAGCTTTCCCCTCAAGAAGCCTTTCGCTAAGACAGTTCTTGGGGAATTGGCAAAGTGATATTTGGAAGACCATAGAGGGCTATGTGAAAAAGGAAATATCCTGAGATGAAATCTGGAAAGAAACTTTCTGAGAAACTGCTTAGTGTTCTGTTAATTCATCTCACAGAGTTACATCTGTATTTCGTGGGTGTATTTGCTAGCCTTATTTCTGTGGAATCTGAGAGCAGATATTTCGGATCCCTTTGAAGACTATAGGGCCAAAGGAAATATCCTCCGATAACAAAGAAAATGAAGCTTTCTGAGAAACTTCTTGGTGTTCTGTGAAATCATCTCACAGAGTTACAGCTTTCCCCTCAAGAAGACTTTCGCTAAGACAGTTCTTGTTGGAATTTGCAAATTGATATTTGGAAGCCCACAGAGGGCTATGGTGAAAAAGGAAATATCCTCAGATGAAATCTGGAAAGAAGCTATCTGAGAAACTGCTTAGTGTTCTGTTAATTCATCTCACAGAATTACATCTATATTTTGTGGATCTCTTTGCTAGCCTTATTTCTGTGGAATCTGAGAACAGATATTTCGGATCCGTATGAAGAGTATAGGGGCAAAGGAAATATCCTCCGTTAACAAAGAGAAAGAAGCTTTCTGAGAAACTTCTTTGTGTTCTGTGAAATCATCTCACAGAGTTACAGCTTTCCCCTCAAGAAGCCTTTCGCTAAGACAGTTCTTGTGGAATTGGCAAAGTGATATTTGGAAGCCCCTAGAGGGCTATGGTGAAAAAGGAAATATCCTCAGATGAAATCTGGAAAGAAGCTTTCTGAGAAACTGCTCTGTGATGTGTGACTTCCACTCATAGAGTTACATCTGTATTTCGTGGATCCCTTTGCTAGCCTTATTTCTGTGGAATCTGAGAGCAGATATTTCGGATCCCTTTGAAGACTATAGGGCCAAAGGAAATATCCTCCGATAACAAAGAGAAAGAAGCTTTCTGAGAAACTTCTTTGTGTTCTGTGAAATCATCTCACAGAGTTACAGCTTTCCCCTCGAGAAGACTTTCGCTAAGACAGTTCTTGTGGAATTGGCAAAGTGATATTTTGAAGCTCATAGAGGGCTAAGGTGAAAAAGGAAATATCCTCAGATGAAATCTGGAAAGAAGCTTTCTGAGACACTGCTTAGTGTTCTGTTAATTCATCTCACAGAGTTATATCTGTATTTCGTGGATCTCTTTGCTAGACTTATTTCTGTGGAATCTGAGAACAGATATTTCGGATCCCTTTGAAGACTATAGGGCCAAAGGAAATATCCTCCGATAACAAAGAGAAAGAAACTTTCTGAGAAATTTCTTTGTGTTCTCTGAAATCATCTCACAGAGTTACAGCTTTCCCCTCAAGAAGCCTTTCGCTAAGACAGTTCTTGTGGAATTGGCAAAGTGATATTTGGAAGCCCTTAGAGGGCTATGGTGAAAAAGGAAATATCCTCAGAAGACATCTTGAAAGAAGCTTTCTGAGAAACTGCTCTCTGTAGTGTGACTTCCACTCACAGAGTTACATCTGTATTTCGTGGATCTCTTTGCTAGCCTTATTTCTGTGGAATCTGAGAACAGATATTTCGGATCCCTTTGAAGACTATAGGGCCAAAGGAAATATCCTCCGATAACAAAGAGAAAGAAGCTTTCTGAGAAACTTCTTTGTGTTCTGTGAAATCATCTCACAGAGTTACAGCTTTCCCCTCAAGAAGCCTTCGCTAAGACAGTTCTTGTGGAATTGGCAAAGTGATATTTGGAAGTCCATAGAGGGCTATGGTGAAAAGGGAAATATCCTCAGATGAAATCTGGAAAGAAGCTTTCTGAAAAACTACTTAGTGTTCTGTTAATTTATCTCACAGAATTACATCTATATTTTGTGGATCTCTTTGCTAGCCTTATTTCTGTGGAATCTGAGAACAGATATTTCGAATTCCTATGAAGACTATAGGGGCAAAGGAAATATCCTCCGATAAGAAAGAGAAAGAAGCTTTCTGAGAAACTTCTTTGTGTTCTGTGAAATCACCTCACAGAGTTACAGCTTTCCCCTCAAGAAGCCTTTCGCTAAGACAGTTCTTGTGTAATTGGCAAAGTGATATTTGGAAGCCCATAGAGGGCTATGGTGAAAAAGGAAATATCCTAAGATGAAATCTGGAAAGAAGCTTTCTGAGAAACTTCTCTGTGATGTGTGACTTCCACTCACAGAGTTACATCTGTATTTCCTGGATCTCTTTGCTGGCCTTATTTCTGTGGAATCTGAGAACAGATATTTCGGATCCCTTTGAAGACTATAGGGCCAAAGGAAATATCCTCCGATAACAAAGAGAAAGAAGCTTTCTGAGAAACTTCTTTGTGTTCTGTGAAATCATCTCACAGAGTTACAGCTTTCCCCTCAAGAAGCCTTTCGCTAAGACAGTTCTTGTGGAATTGGCAAAGTGATATTTGGAAGCCCCTAGAGGGCTATGGTGAAAAAGGAAATATCCTCAGATGAAATCTGGAAAGAAGCTTTCTGAGAAACTGCTCTGTGATGTGTGACTTCCACTCATAGAGTTACATCTGTATTTCGTGGATCCCTTTGCTAGCCTTATTTCTGTGGAATCTGAGAGCAGATATTTCGGATCCCTTTGAAGACTATAGGGCCAAAGGAAATATCCTCCGATAACAAAGAGAAAGAAGCTTTCTGAGAAACTTCTTTGTGTTCTGTGAAATCATCTCACAGAGTTACAGCTTTCCCCTCGAGAAGACTTTCGCTAAGACAGTTCTTGTGGAATTGGCAAAGTGATATTTTGAAGCTCATAGAGGGCTAAGGTGAAAAAGGAAATATCCTCAGATGAAATCTGGAAAGAAGCTTTCTGAGACACTGCTTAGTGTTCTGTTAATTCATCTCACAGAGTTATATCTGTATTTCGTGGATCTCTTTGCTAGACTTATTTCTGTGGAATCTGAGAACAGATATTTCGGATCCCTTTGAAGACTATAGGGCCAAAGGAAATATCCTCCGATAACAAAGAGAAAGAAACTTTCTGAGAAATTTCTTTGTGTTCTCTGAAATCATCTCACAGAGTTACAGCTTTCCCCTCAAGAAGCCTTTCGCTAAGACAGTTCTTGTGGAATTGGCAAAGTGATATTTGGAAGCCCTTAGAGGGCTATGGTGAAAAAGGAAATATCCTCAGAAGACATCTTGAAAGAAGCTTTCTGAGAAACTGCTCTGTGTAGTGTGACTTCCACTCACAGAGTTACATCTGTATTTCGTGGATCTCTTTGCTAGCCTTATTTCTGTGGAATCTGAGAACAGATATTTCGGATCCCTTTGAAGACTATAGGGCCAAAGGAAATATCCTCCGATAACAAAGAGAAAGAAGCTTTCTGAGAAACTTCTTTGTGTTCTGTGAAATCATCTCACAGAGTTACAGCTTTCCCCTCAAGAAGCCTTCGCTAAGACAGTTCTTGTGGAATTGGCAAAGTGATATTTGGAAGTCCATAGAGGGCTATGGTGAAAAGGGAAATATCCTCAGATGAAATCTGGAAAGAAGCTTTCTGAAAAACTACTTAGTGTTCTGTTAATTTATCTCACAGAATTACATCTATATTTTGTGGATCTCTTTGCTAGCCTTATTTCTGTGGAATCTGAGAACAGATATTTCGAATTCCTATGAAGACTATAGGGGCAAAGGAAATATCCTCCGATAAGAAAGAGAAAGAAGCTTTCTGAGAAACTTCTTTGTGTTCTGTGAAATCACCTCACAGAGTTACAGCTTTCCCCTCAAGAAGCCTTTCGCTAAGACAGTTCTTGTGTAATTGGCAAAGTGATATTTGGAAGCCCATAGAGGGCTATGGTGAAAAAGGAAATATCCTAAGATGAAATCTGGAAAGAAGCTTTCTGAGAAACTTCTCTGTGATGTGTGACTTCCACTCAGAGAGTTACATCTGTATTTCCTGGATCTCTTTGCTGGCCTTATTTCTGTGGAATCTGAGAACAGATATTTCGGATCCCTTTGAAGACTATAGGGCCAAAGGAAATATCCTCCGATAACAAAGAGAAAGAAGCTTTCTGAGAAATTTCTTTGTGTTCTGTGAAATCATCTCACAGAGTTACAGCTTTCCCCTCAAGAAGCCTTTCGCTAAGACAGTTCTTGTGGAATTGGCAAAGTGATATTTGGAAGACCATAGAGGGCTATGTGAAAAAGGAAATATCCTGAGATGAAATCTGGAAAGAAACTTTCTGAGAAACTGCTTAGTGTTCTGTTAATTCATCTCACAGAGTTACATCTGTATTTCGTGGGTGTATTTGCTAGCCTTATTTCTGTGGAATCTGAGAGCAGATATTTCGGATCCCTTTGAAGACTATAGGGCCAAAGGAAATATCCTCCGATAACAAAGAAAATGAAGCTTTCTGAGAAACTTCTTGGTGTTCTGTGAAATCATCTCACAGAGTTACAGCTTTCCCCTCAAGAAGACTTTCGCTAAGACAGTTCTTGTTGGATTTTGCAAAGTGATATTTGGAAGCCCACAGAGGGCTATGGTGAAAAAGGAAATATCCTCAGATGAAATCTGGAAAGAAGCTATCTGAGAAACTGCTTAGTGTTCTGTTAATTCATCTCACAGAATTACATCTATATTTTGTGGATCTCTTTGCTAGCCTTATTTCTGTGGAATCTGAGAACAGATATTTCGGATCCCTATGAAGAGTATAGGGGCAAAGGAAATATCCTCCGTTAACAAAGAGAAAGAAGCTTTCTGAGAAACTTCTTTGTGTTCTGTGAAATCATCTCACAGAGTTACAGCTTTCCCCTCAAGAAGCCTTTCGCTAAGACAGTTCTTGTGGAATTGGCAAAGTGATATTTGGAAGCCCCTAGAAGGCTATGGTGAAAAAGGAAATATCCTCAGATGAAATCTGGAAAGAAGCTTTCTGAGAAACTGCTCTGTGATGTGTGACTTCCACTCATAGGGTTACATCTGTATTTCGTGGATCCCTTTGCTAGCCTTATTTCTGTGGAATCTGAGAGCAGATATTTCGGATCCCTTTGAAGACTATAGGGCCAAAGGAAATATCCTCCGATAACAAAGAGAAAGAAGCTTTCTGAGAAACTTCTTTGTGTTCTGTGAAATCATCTCACAGAGTTACAGCTTTCCCCTCGAGAAGACTTTCGCTAAGACAGTTCTTGTGGAATTGGCAAAGTGATATTTTGAAGCTCATAGAGGGCTAAGGTGAAAAAGGAAATATCCTCAGATGAAATCTGGAAAGAAGCTTTCTGAGAGACTGCTTAGTGTTCTGTTAATTCATCTCACAGAGTTATATCTGTATTTCGTGGATCTCTTTGCTAGACTTATTTCTGTGGAATCTGAGAACAGATATTTCGGATCCCTTTGAAGACTATAGGGCCAAAGGAAATATCCTCCGATAACAAAGAGAAAGAAACTTTCTGAGAAATTTCTTTGTGTTCTCTGAAATCATCTCACAGAGTTACAGCTTTCCCCTCAAGAAGCCTTTCGCTAAGACAGTTCTTGTGGAATTGGCAAAGTGATATTTGGAAGCCCTTAGAGGGCTATGGTGAAAAAGGAAATATCCTCAGAAGACATCTTGAAAGAAGCTTTCTGAGAAACTGCTCTGTGAAGTGTGACTTCCACTCACAGAGTTACATCTGTATTTCGTGGATCTCTTTGCTAGCCTTATTTCTGTGGAATCTGAGAACAGATATTTCGGATCCCTTTGAAGACTATAGGGCCAAAGGAAATATCCTCCGATAACAAAGAGAAAGAAGCTTTCTGAGAAACTTCTTTGTGTTCTGTGAAATCATCTCACAGAGTTACAGCTTTCCCCTCAAGAAGCCTTTCGCTAAGACAGTTCTTGTGGAATTGGCAAAGTGATATTTGGAAGCCCCTAGAGGGCTATGGTGAAAAAGGAAATATCCTCAGATGAAATCTGGAAAGAAGCTTTCTGAGAAACTGCTCTGTGATGTGTGACTTCCACTCATAGAGTTACATCTGTATTTCGTGGATCTCTTTGCTAGCCTTATTTCTGTGGAATCTGAGAACAGATATTTCGGATCCCTATGAAGACTATAGGGCCAAAGGAAATATCCTCCGATAACAAAGAGAAAGAAGCTTTCTGAGAAACTTCTTTGTGTTCTGTGAAATCATCTCACAGAGTTACAGCTTTCCCCTCAAGAAGCCTTCGCTAAGACAGTTCTTGTGGAATTGGCAAAGTGATATTTGGAAGCCCATAGAGGGCTATGGTGAAAAGGGAAATATCCTCAGATGAAATCTGGAAAGAAGCTTTCTGAAAAACTACTTAGTGTTCTGTTAATTTATCTCACAGAATTACATCTATATTTTGTGGATCTCTTTGCTAGCCTTATTTCTGTGGAATCTGAGAACAGATATTTCGAATTCCTATGAAGACTATAGGGGCAAAGGAAATATCCTCCGATAAGAAAGAGAAAGAAGCTTTCTGAGAAACTTCTTTGTGTTCTGTGAAATCACCTCACAGAGTTACAGCTTTCCCCTCAAGAAGCCTTTCGCTAAGACAGTTCTTGTGTAATTGGCAAAGTGATATTTGGAAGCCCATAGAGGGCTATGGTGAAAAAGGAAATATCCTCAGATGAAATCTGGAAAGAAGCTTTCTGAGAAACTTCTCTGTGATGTGTGACTTCCACTCACAGAGTTACATCTGTATTTCCTGGATCTCTTTGCTGGCCTTATTTCTGTGGAATCTGAGAACAGATATTTCGGATCCCTTTGAAGACTATAGGGCCAAAGGAAATATCCTCCGATAACAAAGAGAAAGAAGCTTTCTGAGAAACTTCTTTGTGTTCTGTGAAATCATCTCACAGAGTTACAGCTTTCCCCTCAAGAAGCCTTTCGCTAAGACAGTTCTTGTGGAATTGGCAAAGTGATATTTGGAAGACCATAGAGGGCTATGTGAAAAAGGAAATATCCTGAGATGAAATCTGGAAAGAAACTTTCTGAGAAACTGCTTAGTGTTCTGTTAATTCATCTCACAGAGTTACATCTGTATTTCGTGGGTGTATTTGCTAGCCTTATTTCTGTGGAATCTGAGAGCAGATATTTCGGATCCCTTTGAAGACTATAGGGCCAAAGGAAATATCCTCCGATAACAAAGAAAATGAAGCTTTCTGAGAAACTTCTTGGTGTTCTGTGAAATCATCTCACAGAGTTACAGCTTTCCCCTCAAGAAGACTTTCGCTAAGACAGTTATTGTTGGAATTTGCAAAGTGATATTTGGAAGCCCACAGAGGGCTATGGTGAAAAAGGAAATATCCTCAGATGAAATCTGGAAAGAAGCTATCTGAGAAACTGCTTAGTGTTCTGTTAATTCATCTCACAGAATTACATCTATATTTTGTGGATCTCTTTGCTAGCCTTATTTCTGTGGAATCTGAGAACAGATATTTCGGATCCCTATGAAGAGTATAGGGGCAAAGGAAATATCCTCCGTTAACAAAGAGAAAGAAGCTTTCTGAGAAACTTCTTTGTGTTCTGTGAAATCATCTCACAGAGTTACAGCTTTCCCCTCAAGAAGCCTTTCGCTAAGACAGTTCTTGTGGAATTGGCAAAGTGATATTTGGAAGCCCCTAGAGGGCTATGGTGAAAAAGGAAATATCCTCAGATGAAATATGGAAAGAAGCTTTCTGAGAAACTGCTCTGTGATGTGTGACTTCCACTCATAGAGTTACATCTGTATTTCGTGGATCTCTTTGCTAGCCTTATTTCTGTGGAATCTGAGAACAGATATTTCGGATCCCTTTGAAGACTATAGGGCCAAAGGAAATATCCTCCGATAACAAAGAGAAAGAAGCTTTCTGAGAAACTTCTTTGTGTTCTGTGAAATCATCTCACAGAGTTACAGCTTTCCCCTCAAGAAGCCTTCGCTAAGACAGTTCTTGTGGAATAGGCAAAGTGATATTTGGAAGCCCATAGAGGGCTATGGTGAAAAGGGAAATATCCTCAGATGAAATCTGGAAAGAAGCTTTCTGAGAAACTACTTAGTGTTCTGTTAATTTATCTCACAGAATTACATCTATATTTTGTGGATCTCTTTGCTAGCCTTATTTCTGTGGAATCTGAGAACAGATATTTCGAATTCCTATGAATACTATAGGGGCAAAGGAAATATCCTCCGTTAACAAAGAGAAAGAAGCTTTCTGAGAAACTTCTTTGTGTTCTGTGAAATCACCTCAAAGAGTTACAGCTTTCCCCTCAAGAAGCCTTTCGCTAAGACAGTTCTTGTGGAATTGGCAAAGTGATATTTGGAAGCCCATAGAGGGCTATGGTGAAAAAGGAAATATCCTCAGATGAAATCTGGAAAGAAGCTTTCTGAGAAACTTCTCTGTGATGTGTGACTTCCACTCACAGAGTTACATCTGTATTTCCTGGATCTCTTTGCTGGCCTTATTTCTGTGGAATCTGAGAACAGATATTTCGGATCCCTTTGAAGACTATAGGGCCAAAGGAAATATCCTCCGATAACAAAGAGAAACAAGCTTTCTGAGAAACTTCTTTGTGTTCTGTGAAATCATCTCACAGAGTTACAGATTTCCCCTCAAGAAGCCTTTCGCTAAGACAGTTCTTGTGGAATTGGCAAAGTGATATTTGGAAGCCCTTGGAGGGCTATGGTGAAAAAGGAAATATCCTCAGATAAAATCTGGAAAGAAGCTTTCTGAGAAACTTCTCTGTGATGTGTGACTTCCACTCACAGAGTTACATCTGTATTTCCTGGATCTCTTTGCTGGCCTTATTTCTGTGGAATCTGAGAACAGATATTTCGGATCCCTTTGAAGACTATAGGGCCAAAGGAAATATCCTCCGATAACAAAGAGAAAGAAGCTTTCTGAGAAACTTCTTTGTGTTCTGTGAAATCATCTCACAGAGTTACAGCTTTCCCCTCAAGAAGCCTTTCGCTAAGACAGTTCTTGTGGAATTGGCAAAGTGATATTTGGAAGACCATAGAGGGCTATGTGAAAAAGGAAATATCCTGAGATGAAATCTGGAAAGAAACTTTCTGAGAAACTGCTTAGTGTTCTGTTAATTCATCTCACAGAGTTACATCTGTATTTCGTGGGTGTATTTGCTAGCCTTATTTCTGTGGAATCTGAGAGCAGATATTTCGGATCCCTTTGAAGACTATAGGGCCAAAGGAAATATCGTCCGATAACAAAGAAAATGAAGCTTTCTGTGAAACTTCTTGGTGTTCTGTGAAATCACCTCACAGAGTTACAGCTTTCCCCTCAAGAAGACTTTCGCTAAGACAGTTCTTGTTGGAATTGGCAAAGTGATATTTGGAAGCCCATAGAGGGCTATGGTGAAAAAGGAAATATCCTCAGATGAAATCTGGAAAGAAGATTTCTGAGAAACTGCTCTGTGATGTGTGACTTCCACTCACAGAGTTACATCTGTTTCATGGATCTTTTTGCTAGCCTTATTTCTGTGGAATCTGAGAACAGATATTTCGGATCCCTTTGAAGACTATAGGGCCAAAGGAAATATCCTCCGATAACAAAGAGGAAGAAGCTTTCTGAGAAACTTGTTTGTGTTCTGTGAAATCATCTCACAGAGTTACAGCTTTCCCCTCGAGAAGACTTTCGCTAAGACAGTTCTTGTGGAATTGGCAAAGTGATATTTTGAAGCCCATAGAGGGCTAAGGTGAAAAAGGAAATATCCTCAGATGAAATCTGGAAAGAAGCTTTCTGAGAGACTGCTTAGTGTTCTGTTAATTCATCTCACAGAGTTATATCTGTATTTCGTGGATCTCTTTGCTAGACTTATTTCTGTGGAATCTGAGAACAGATATTTCGGATCCCTTTGAAGACTATAGGGCCAAAGGAAATATCCTCCGATAACAAAGAGAAAGAAACTTTCTGAGAAATTTCTTTGTGTTCTCTGAAATCATCTCACAGAGTTACAGCTTTCCCCTCAAGAAGCCTTTCGCTAAGACAGTTCTTGTGGAATTGGCAAAGTGATATTTGGAAGCCCTTAGAGGGCTATGGTGAAAAAGGAAATATCCTCAGAAGACATCTTGAAAGAAGCTTTCTGAGAAACTGCTCTGTGAAGTGTGACTTCCACTCACAGAGTTACATCTGTATTTCGTGGATCTCTTTGCTAGCCTTATTTCTGTGGAATCTGAGAACAGATATTTCGGATCCCTTTGAAGACTATAGGGCCAAAGGAAATATCCTCCGATAACAAAGAGAAAGAAGCTTTCTGAGAAACTTCTTTGTGTTCTGTGAAATCATCTCACAGAGTTACAGCTTTCCCCTCAAGAAGCCTTTCGCTAAGACAGTTCTTGTGGAATTGGCAAAGTGATATTTGGAAGCCCCTAGAGGGCTATGGTGAAAAAGGAAATATCCTCAGATGAAATCTGGAAAGAAGCTTTCTGAGAAACCGCTCTGTGATGCGTGACTTCCACTCATAGAGTTACATCTGTATTTCGTGGATCTCTTTGCTAGCCTTATTTCTGTGGAATCTGAGAACAGATATTTCGGATCCCTTTGAAGACTATAGGGCCAAAGGAAATATCCTCCGATAACAAAGAGAAAGAAGCTTTCTGAGAAACTTCTTTGTGTTCTGTGAAATCATCTCACAGAGTTACAGCTTTCCCCTCAAGAAGCCTTCGCTAAGACAGTTCTTGTGGAATTTGCAAAGTGATATTTGGAAGCCCACAGAGGGCTATGGTGAAAAAGGAAATATCCTCAGATGAAATCTGGAAAGAAGCTATCTGAGAAACTGCTTAGTGTTCTGTTAATTCATCTCACAGAATTACATCTATATTTTGTGGATCTCTTTGCTAGCCTTATTTCTGTGGAATCTGAGAACAGATATTTCGGATCCCTATGAAGAGTATAGGGGCAAAGGATATATCCTCCGTTAACAAAGAGAAAGAAGCTTTCTGAGAAACTTCTTTGTGTTCTGTGAAATCATCACACAGAGTTACAGCTTTCCCCTCAAGAAGCCTTTCGCTAAGACAGTTCTTGTGGAATTGGCAAAGTGATATTTGGAAGCCCCTAGAGGGCTATGGTGAAAAAGGAAATATCCTCAGATGAAATATGGAAAGAAGCGTTCTGAGAAACTGCTCTGTGATGTGTGACTTCCACTCATAGAGTTACATCTGTATTTCGTGGATCTCTTTGCTAGCCTTATTTCTGTGGAATCTGAGAACAGATATTTCGGATCCCTTTGAAGACTATAGGGCCAAAGGAAATATCCTCCGATAACAAAGAGAAAGAAGCTTTCTGAGAAACTTCTTTGTGTTCTGTGAAATCATCTCACAGAGTTACAGCTTTCCCCTCAAGAAGCCTTCGCTAAGACAGTTCTTGTGGAATAGGCAAAGTGATATTTGGAAGCCCATAGAGGGCTATGGTGAAAAGGGAAATATCCTCAGATGAAATCTGGAAAGAAGCTTTCTGAGAAACTACTTAGTGTTCTGTTAATTTATCTCACAGAATTACATCTATATTTTGTGGATCTCTTTGCTAGCCTTATTTCTGTGGAATCTGAGAACAGATATTTCGAATTCCTATGAATACTATAGGGGCAAAGGAAATATCCTCCGTTAACAAAGAGAAAGAAGCTTTCTGAGAAACTTCTTTGTGTTCTGTGAAATCACCTCACAGAGTTACAGCTTTCCCCTCAAGAAGCCTTTCGCTAAGACAGTTCTTGTGGAATTGGCAAAGTGATATTTGGAACCCCATAGAGGGCTATGGTGAAAAAGGAAATATCCTCAGATGAAATCTGGAAAGAAGCTTTCTGAGAAACTTCTCTGTGATGTGTGACTTCCACTCACAGAGTTACATCTGTATTTCCTGGATCTCTTTGCTGGCCTTATTTCTGTGGAATCTGAGAACAGATATTTCGGATCCCTTTGAAGACTATAGGGCCAAAGGAAATATCCTCCGATAACAAAGAGAAACAAGCTTTCTGAGAAACTTCTTTGTGTTCTGTGAAATCATCTCACAGAGTTACAGCTTTCCCCTCAAGAAGCCTTTCGCTAAGACAGTTCTTGTGGAATTGGCAAAGTGATATTTGGAAGCCCTTGGAGGGCTATGGTGAAAAAGGAAATATCCTCAGATGAAATCTGGAAAGAAGCTTTCTGAGAAACTGCTCTGTGATGTGTGACTTCCACTCACAGAGTTACATCTGTATTTCGTGGATCTCTTTTCTAGCCTTATTTCTGTGGAATCTGAGAACAGATATTTCGGATCCCTTTGAAGACTACAGGGCCAAAGGAAATATCCTCCGATAACAAAGAGAAAGAAGCTTTCTGAGAAACTTCTTTGTGTTCTGTGAAATAATCTAACAGAGTTACAGCTTTCCCCTCAAGAAGCCTTTCGCTAAGACAGTTCTTGTGGAATTGGCAAAGTGATATTTGGAAGACCATAGAGGGCTATGTGAAAAAGGAAATATCCTGAGATGAAATCTGGAAAGAAACTTTCTGAGAAACTGCTTAGTGTTCTGTTAATTCATCTCACAGAGTTACATCTGTATTTCGTGGGTGTATTTGCTAGCCTTATTTCTGTGGAATCTGAGAGCAGATATTTCGGATCCCTTTGAAGACTATAGGGCCAAAGGAAATATCCTCCGATAACAAAGAAAATGAAGCTTTCTGAGAAACTTCTTGGTGTTCTGTGAAATCATCTCACAGAGTTACAGCTTTCCCCTCAAGAAGACTTTCGCTAAGACAGTTCTTGTTGGAATTTGCAAAGTGATATTTGGAAGCCCACAGAGGGCTATGGTGAAAAAGGAAATATCCTCAGATGAAATCTGGAAAGAAGCTATCTGAGAAACTGCTTAGTGTTCTGTTAATTCATCTCACAGAATTACATCTATATTTTGTGGATCTCTTTGCTAGCCTTATTTCTGTGGAATCTGAGAACAGATATTTCGGATCCCTATGAAGAGTATAGGGGCAAAGGAAATATCCTCCGTTAACAAAGAGAAAGAAGCTTTCTGAGAAACTTCTTTGTGTTCTGTGAAATCATCTCACAGAGTTACAGCTTTCCCCTCAAGAAGCCTTTCGCTAAGACAGTTCTTGTGGAATTGGCAAAGTGATATTTGGAAGCCCCTAGAGGGCTATGGTGAAAAAGGAAATATCCTCAGATGAAATATGGAAAGAAGCTTTCTGAGAAACTGCTCTGTGATGTGTGACTTCCACTCATAGAGTTACATCTGTATTTCGTGGATCTCTTTGCTAGCCTTATTTCTGTGGAATCTGAGAACAGATATTTCGGATCCCTTTGAAGACTATAGGGCCAAAGGAAATATCCTCCGATAACAAAGAGAAAGAAGCTTTCTGAGAAACTTCTTTGTGTTCTGTGAAATCATCTCACAGAGTTACAGCTTTCCCCTCAAGAAGCCTTCGCTAAGACAGTTCTTGTGGAATAGGCAAAGTGATATTTGGAAGCCCATAGAGGGCTATGGTGAAAAGGGAAATATCCTCAGATGAAATCTGGAAAGAAGCTTTCTGAGAAACTACTTAGTGTTCTGTTAATTTATCTCACAGAATTACATCTATATTTTGTGGATCTCTTTGCTAGCCTTATTTCTGTGGAATCTGAGAACAGATATTTCGAATTCCTATGAATACTATAGGGGCAAAGGAAATATCCTCCGTTAACAAAGAGAAAGAAGCTTTCTGAGAAACTTCTTTGTGTTCTGTGAAATCACCTCAAAGAGTTACAGCTTTCCCCTCAAGAAGCCTTTCGCTAAGACAGTTCTTGTGGAATTGGCAAAGTGATATTTGGAAGCCCATAGAGGGCTATGGTGAAAAAGGAAATATCCTCAGATGAAATCTGGAAAGAAGCTTTCTGAGAAACTTCTCTGTGATGTGTGACTTCCACTCACAGAGTTACATCTGTATTTCCTGGATCTCTTTGCTGGCCTTATTTCTGTGGAATCTGAGAACAGATATTTCGGATCCCTTTGAAGACTATAGGGCCAAAGGAAATATCCTCCGATAACAAAGAGAAACAAGCTTTCTGAGAAACTTCTTTGTGTTCTGTGAAATCATCTCACAGAGTTACAGATTTCCCCTCAAGAAGCCTTTCGCTAAGACAGTTCTTGTGGAATTGGCAAAGTGATATTTGGAAGCCCTTGGAGGGCTATGGTGAAAAAGGAAATATCCTCAGATAAAATCTGGAAAGAAGCTTTCTGAGAAACTTCTCTGTGATGTGTGACTTCCACTCACAGAGTTACATCTGTATTTCCTGGATCTCTTTGCTGGCCTTATTTCTGTGGAATCTGAGAACAGATATTTCGGATCCCTTTGAAGACTATAGGGCCAAAGGAAATATCCTCCGATAACAAAGAGAAAGAAGCTTTCTGAGAAACTTCTTTGTGTTCTGTGAAATCATCTCACAGAGTTACAGCTTTCCCCTCAAGAAGCCTTTCGCTAAGACAGTTCTTGTGGAATTGGCAAAGTGATATTTGGAAGACCATAGAGGGCTATGTGAAAAAGGAAATATCCTGAGATGAAATCTGGAAAGAAACTTTCTGAGAAACTGCTTAGTGTTCTGTTAATTCATCTCACAGAGTTACATCTGTATTTCGTGGGTGTATTTGCTAGCCTTATTTCTGTGGAATCTGAGAGCAGATATTTCGGATCCCTTTGAAGACTATAGGGCCAAAGGAAATATCCTCCGATAACAAAGAAAATGAAGCTTTCTGTGAAACTTCTTGGTGTTCTGTGAAATCACCTCACAGAGTTACAGCTTTCCCCTCAAGAAGACTTTCGCTAAGACAGTTCTTGTTGGAATTGGCAAAGTGATATTTGGAAGCCCATAGAGGGCTATGGTGAAAAAGGAAATATCCTCAGATGAAATCTGGAAAGAAGATTTCTGAGAAACTGCTCTGTGATGTGTGACTTCCACTCACAGAGTTACATCTGTTTCATGGATCTTTTTGCTAGCCTTATTTCTGTGGAATCTGAGAACAGATATTTCGGATCCCTTTGAAGACTATAGGGCCAAAGGAAATATCCTCCGATAACAAAGAGGAAGAAGCTTTCTGAGAAACTTGTTTGTGTTCTGTGAAATCATCTCACAGAGTTACAGCTTTCCCCTCGAGAAGACTTTCGCTAAGACAGTTCTTGTGGAATTGGCAAAGTGATATTTTGAAGCCCATAGAGGGCTAAGGTGAAAAAGGAAATATCCTCAGATGAAATCTGGAAAGAAGCTTTCTGAGAGACTGCTTAGTGTTCTGTTAATTCATCTCACAGAGTTATATCTGTATTTCGTGGATCTCTTTGCTAGACTTATTTCTGTGGAATCTGAGAACAGATATTTCGGATCCCTTTGAAGACTATAGGGCCAAAGGAAATATCCTCCGATAACAAAGAGAAAGAAACTTTCTGAGAAATTTCTTTGTGTTCTCTGAAATCATCTCACAGAGTTACAGCTTTCCCCTCAAGAAGCCTTTCGCTAAGACAGTTCTTGTGGAATTGGCAAAGTGATATTTGGAAGCCCTTAGAGGGCTATGGTGAAAAAGGAAATATCCTCAGAAGACATCTTGAAAGAAGCTTTCTGAGAAACTGCTCTGTGAAGTGTGACTTCCACTCACAGAGTTACATCTGTATTTCGTGGATCTCTTTGCTAGCCTTATTTCTGTGGAATCTGAGAACAGATATTTCGGATCCCTTTGAAGACTATAGGGCCAAAGGAAATATCCTCCGATAACAAAGAGAAAGAAGCTTTCTGAGAAACTTCTTTGTGTTCTGTGAAATCATCTCACAGAGTTACAGCTTTCCCCTCAAGAAGCCTTTCGCTAAGACAGTTCTTGTGGAATTGGCAAAGTGATATTTGGAAGCCCCTAGAGGGCTATGGTGAAAAAGGAAATATCCTCAGATGAAATCTGGAAAGAAGCTTTCTGAGAAACCGCTCTGTGATGCGTGACTTCCACTCATAGAGTTACATCTGTATTTCGTGGATCTCTTTGCTAGCCTTATTTCTGTGGAATCTGAGAACAGATATTTCGGATCCCTTTGAAGACTATAGGGCCAAAGGAAATATCCTCCGATAACAAAGAGAAAGAAGCTTTCTGAGAAACTTCTTTGTGTTCTGTGAAATCATCTCACAGAGTTACAGCTTTCCCCTCAAGAAGCCTTCGCTAAGACAGTTCTTGTGGAATTTGCAAAGTGATATTTGGAAGCCCACAGAGGGCTATGGTGAAAAAGGAAATATCCTCAGATGAAATCTGGAAAGAAGCTATCTGAGAAACTGCTTAGTGTTCTGTTAATTCATCTCACAGAATTACATCTATATTTTGTGGATCTCTTTGCTAGCCTTATTTCTGTGGAATCTGAGAACAGATATTTCGGATCCCTATGAAGAGTATAGGGGCAAAGGATATATCCTCCGTTAACAAAGAGAAAGAAGCTTTCTGAGAAACTTCTTTGTGTTCTGTGAAATCATCACACAGAGTTACAGCTTTCCCCTCAAGAAGCCTTTCGCTAAGACAGTTCTTGTGGAATTGGCAAAGTGATATTTGGAAGCCCCTAGAGGGCTATGGTGAAAAAGGAAATATCCTCAGATGAAATATGGAAAGAAGCGTTCTGAGAAACTGCTCTGTGATGTGTGACTTCCACTCATAGAGTTACATCTGTATTTCGTGGATCTCTTTGCTAGCCTTATTTCTGTGGAATCTGAGAACAGATATTTCGGATCCCTTTGAAGACTATAGGGCCAAAGGAAATATCCTCCGATAACAAAGAGAAAGAAGCTTTCTGAGAAACTTCTTTGTGTTCTGTGAAATCATCTCACAGAGTTACAGCTTTCCCCTCAAGAAGCCTTCGCTAAGACAGTTCTTGTGGAATAGGCAAAGTGATATTTGGAAGCCCATAGAGGGCTATGGTGAAAAGGGAAATATCCTCAGATGAAATCTGGAAAGAAGCTTTCTGAGAAACTACTTAGTGTTCTGTTAATTTATCTCACAGAATTACATCTATATTTTGTGGATCTCTTTGCTAGCCTTATTTCTGTGGAATCTGAGAACAGATATTTCGAATTCCTATGAATACTATAGGGGCAAAGGAAATATCCTCCGTTAACAAAGAGAAAGAAGCTTTCTGAGAAACTTCTTTGTGTTCTGTGAAATCACCTCACAGAGTTACAGCTTTCCCCTCAAGAAGCCTTTCGCTAAGACAGTTCTTGTGGAATTGGCAAAGTGATATTTGGAACCCCATAGAGGGCTATGGTGAAAAAGGAAATATCCTCAGATGAAATCTGGAAAGAAGCTTTCTGAGAAACTTCTCTGTGATGTGTGACTTCCACTCACAGAGTTACATCTGTATTTCCTGGATCTCTTTGCTGGCCTTATTTCTGTGGAATCTGAGAACAGATATTTCGGATCCCTTTGAAGACTATAGGGCCAAAGGAAATATCCTCCGATAACAAAGAGAAACAAGCTTTCTGAGAAACTTCTTTGTGTTCTGTGAAATCATCTCACAGAGTTACAGCTTTCCCCTCAAGAAGCCTTTCGCTAAGACAGTTCTTGTGGAATTGGCAAAGTGATATTTGGAAGCCCTTGGAGGGCTATGGTGAAAAAGGAAATATCCTCAGATGAAATCTGGAAAGAAGCTTTCTGAGAAACTGCTCTGTGATGTGTGACTTCCACTCACAGAGTTACATCTGTATTTCGTGGATCTCTTTTCTAGCCTTATTTCTGTGGAATCTGAGAACAGATATTTCGGATCCCTTTGAAGACTACAGGGCCAAAGGAAATATCCTCCGATAACAAAGAGAAAGAAGCTTTCTGAGAAACTTCTTTGTGTTCTGTGAAATAATCTAACAGAGTTACAGCTTTCCCCTCAAGAAGCCTTTCGCTAAGACAGTTCTTGTGGAATTGGCAAAGTGATATTTGGAAGACCATAGAGGGCTATGTGAAAAAGGAAATATCCTGAGATGAAATCTGGAAAGAAACTTTCTGAGAAACTGCTTAGTGTTCTGTTAATTCATCTCACAGAGTTACATCTGTATTTCGTGGGTGTATTTGCTAGCCTTATTTCTGTGGAATCTGAGAGCAGATATTTCGGATCCCTTTGAAGACTATAGGGCCAAAGGAAATATCCTCCGATAACAAAGAAAATGAAGCTTTCTGAGAAACTTCTTGGTGTTCTGTGAAATCATCTCACAGAGTTACAGCTTTCCCCTCAAGAAGACTTTCGCTAAGACAGTTCTTGTTGGAATTTGCAAAGTGATATTTGGAAGCCCACAGAGGGCTATGGTGAAAAAGGAAATATCCTCAGATGAAATCTGGAAAGAAGCTATCTGAGAAACTGCTTAGTGTTCCGTTAATTCATCTCACAGAATTACATCTATATTTTGTGGATCTCTTTGCTAGCCTTATTTCTGTGGAATCTGAGAACAGATATTTCGGATCCCTATGAAGAGTATAGGGGCAAAGGAAATATCCTCCGTTAACAAAGAGAAAGAAGCTTTCTGAGAAACTTCTTTGTGTTCTGTGAAATCATCTCACAGAGTTACAGCTTTCCCCTCAAGAAGCCTTTCGCTAAGACAGTTCTTGTGGAATTGGCAAAGTGATATTTGGAAGCCCCTAGAGGGCTATGGTGAAAAAGGAAATATCCTCAGATGAAATCTGGAAAGAAGCTTTCTGAGAAACTGCTCTGTGATGTGTGACTTCCACTCATAGAGTTACATCTGTATTTCGTGGATCTCTTTGCTAGCCTTATTTCTGTGGAATCTGAGAACAGATATTTCGGATCCCTTTGAAGACTATAGGGCCAAAGGAAATATCCTCCGATAAGAAAGAGAAAGAAGCTTTCTGAGAAACTTCTTTGTGTTCTGTGAAATCATCTCACAGAGTTACAGCTTTCCCCTCAAGAAGCCTTCGCTAAGACAGTTCTTGTGGAATAGGCAAAGTGATATTTGGAAGCCCATAGAGGGCTATGTTGAAAAGGGAAATATCCTCAGATGAAATCTGGAAAGAAGCTTTCTGAGAAACTACTTAGTGTTCTGTTAATTTATCTCACAGAATTACATCTATATTTTGTGGATCTCTTTGCTAGCCTTATTTCTGTGGAATCTGAGAACAGATATTTCGAATTCCTATGAATACTATAGGGGCAAAGGAAATATCCTCCGTTAACAAAGAGAAAGAAGCTTTCTGAGAAACTTCTTTGTGTTCTGTGAAATCACCTCACAGAGTTACAGCTTTCCCCTCAAGAAGCCTTTCGCTAAGACAGTTCTTGTGGAATTGGCAAAGTGATATTTGGAAGCCCATAGAGGGCTATGGTGAAAAAGGAAATATCCTCAGATGAAATCTGGAAAGAAGCTTTCTGAGAAACTTCTCTGTGATGTGTGACTTCCCCTCACAGAGTTACATCTGTATTTCCTGGATCTCTTTGCTGGCCTTATTTCTGTGGAATCTGAGAACAGATATTTCGGATCCCTTTGAAGACTATAGGGCCAAAGGAAATATCCTCCGATAACAAAGAGAAACAAGCTTTCTGAGAAACTTCTTTGTGTTCTGTGAAATCATCTCACAGAGTTACAGCTTTCCCCTCAAGAAGCCTTTCGCTAAGACAGTTCTTGTGGAATTGGCAAAGTGATATTTGGAAGCCCTTGGAGGGCTATGGTGAAAAAGGAAATATCCTCAGATGAAATCTGGAAAGAAGCTTTCTGAGAAACTTCTCTGTGATGTGTGACTTCCACTCACAGAGTTACATCTGTATTTCCTGGATCTCTTTGCTGGCCTTATTTCTGTGGAATCTGAGAACAGATATTTCGGATCACTTTGAAGACTATAGGGCCAAAGGAAATATCCTCCGATAACAAAGAGAAAGAAGCTTTCTGAGAAACTTCTTTGTGTTCTGTGAAATCATCTCACAGAGTTACAGCTTTCCCCTCAAGAAGCCTTTCGCTAAGACAGTTCTTGTGGAATTGGCAAAGTGATATTTGGAAGACCATAGAGGGCTATGTGAAAAAGGAAATATTCTGAGATGAAATCTGGAAAGAAACTTTCTGAGAAACTGCTTAGTGTTCTGTTAATTCATCTCACAGAGTTACATCTGTATTTCGTGGGTGTATTTGCTAGCCTTATTTCTGTGGAATCTGAGAGCAGATATTTCGGATCCCTTTGAAGACTATAGGGCCAAAGGAAATATCCTCCGATAACAAAGAAAATGAAGCTTTCTGTGAAACTTCTTGGTGTTCTGTGAAATCACCTCACAGAGTTACAGCTTTCCCCTCAAGAAGACTTTCGCTAAGACAGTTCTTTTTGGAATTGGCAAAGTGATATTTGGAAGCCCATAGAGGGCTATGGTGAAAAAGGAAATATCCTCAGATGAAATCTGGAAAGAAGATTTCTGAGAAACTGCTCTGTGATGTGTGACTTCCACTCACAGAGTTACATCTGTTTCATGGATCTTTTTGCTAGCCTTATTTCTGTGGAATCTGAGAACAGATATTTCGGATCCCTTTGAAGACTATAGGGCCAAAGGAAATATCCTCCGATAACAAAGAGGAAGAAGCTTTCTGAGAAACTTGTTTGTGTTCTGTGAAATCATCTCACAGAGTTACAGCTTTCCCCTCGAGAAGACTTTCGCTAAGACAGTTCTTGTGGAATTGGCAAAGTGATATTTTGAAGCCCATAGAGGGCTAAGGTGAAAAAGGAAATGTCCTCAGATGAAATCTGGAAAGAAGCTTTCTGAGAGACTGCTTAGTGTTCTGTTAATTCATCTCACAGAGTTATATCTGTATTTCGTGGATCCTTTTGCTAGACTTATTTCTGTGGAATCTGAGAACAGATATTTCGGATCCCTTTGAAGACTATAGGGCCAAAGGAAATATCCTCCGATAACAAAGAGAAAGAAACTTTCTGATAAATTTCTTTGTGTTCTCTGAAATCATCTCACAGAGTTACAGCTTTCCCCTCAAGAAGCCTTTCGCTAAGACAGTTCTTGTGGAATTGGCAAAGTGATATTTGGAAGCCCTTAGAGGGCTATGGTGAAAAAGGAAATATCCTCAGAAGACATCTTGAAAGAAGCTTTCTGAGAAACTGCTCTGTGAAGTGTGACTTCCACTCACAGAGTTACATCTGTATTTCGTGGATCTCTTTGCTAGCCTTATTTCTGTGGAATCTGAGAACAGATATTTCGGATCCCTTTGAAGACTATAGGGCCAAAGGAAATATCCTCCGATAAGAAAGAGAAAGAAGCTTTCTGAGAAACTTCTTTGTGTTCTGTGAAATCATCTCACAGAGTTACAGCTTTCCCCTCAAGAAGCCTTTCGCTAAGACAGTTCTTGTGGAATTGGCAAAGTGATATTTGGAAGCCCCTAGAGGGCTATGGTGAAAAAGGAAATATCCTCAGATGAAATCTGGAAAGAAGCTTTCTGAGAAACCGCTCTGTGATGTGTGACTTCCACTCATAGAGTTACATCTGTATTTCGTGGATCTCTTTGCTAGCCTTATTTCTGTGGAATCTGAGAACAGATATTTCGGATCCCTATGAAGAGTATAGGGGCAAAGGAAATATCCTCCGTTAACAAAGAGAAAGAAGCTTTCTGAGAAACTTCTTTGTGTTCTGTGAAATCATCTCACAGAGTTACAGCTTTCCCCTCAAGAAGCCTTTCGCTAAGACAGTTCTTGTGGAATTGGCAAAGTGATATTTGGAAGCCCTTTGAGGGCTATGGTGAAAAAGGAAATATCCTCAGATGAAATCTGTAAAGAAGATTTCTGAGAAACTGCTTAGTGTTCTGTTAATTCATCTCACAGTGTTACATCTGTATTTCGTGGATCTCTTTGCTAGCCTTTTTTCTGTGGAATCTGAGAACAGATATTTCGGATCCCCTTGAAGATTACAGGACCAAAGAAAATATCTTCCGATAACAAACAGAAAGAAGCTTTCTGAGAAACTTCTTTGTGTTCTGTGAAATCATCTCACAGAGTTACAGCTTTCCCCTCAAGAAGCCTTTCGCTAAGACAGTTCTTGTGGAATTGGCAAAGTGATATTTGGAAGCCCATAGAGGGCTATGGTGAAAAAGGAAATATCCTCAGATGAAATCTGGAAAGAAGCTTTCTGAGAAACTGCTATGTCATGTGTGACTTCCACTCACAGCGTTACATCTGTATTTCGTGGATATGTTTGCTAGCCTTATTTCTGTGGAATCTGAGAACAGATATTTCGGATCCCTTTGAAGACTATAGGGCGAAAGGAAATATCCTCCGATAACAAAGAGAAAGAAGCTTTCTGAGAAACTTCTTTGTGTTCTGTGAAATCATCTCACAGAGTTACATTTTTCCCCTCAAGAAGCCTTTCCCTAAGACAGTTCTTGTGGAATTGGCAAAGTGATATTTGGAAGCCCATAGAGGGCTATGGTGAAAAAGGAAATATCCTCAGATGAAATCTGGAAAGAAGCTTTCTGAGAAACTGCTCTGTGATGTGTGACTTCCACTCACAGAGTTACATCTGTATTTCGTGGATCTCTTTACTAGCCTTATTTCTGTGGAATCTGAGAACAGATATTTCCGATCCCTTTGAAGACTATAGGCCCAAAGGAAATATCCTCCGATAACAAAGAGAAAGAAGCTTTCTGAGAAACTTCTTTGTGTTCTGTGAAATCATCTCACAGTGTTACCGCTTTCCCCTCAAGAAGCCTTTCGCTATGACAGTTCTTGGGGAATAGGCAAAGTGATATTTGGAAGCGTATAGAGGGCAATGGTGAAAAACGAAATATCCTCAGATGACATCTGGAAAGAAGCTTTCTGAGAAACTGCTTAGTGTTCTGTTAATTCATCTCACAGAGTTACACCTGTATTTCGTGGATCTCTTTGCTAGCCTTATTTCTGTGGAATCTGAGAACAGATATTTCGGATCCCATTGAAGACTATAGGGCCAAAGGAAATATCCTCCGATAACAAAGAGAAAGAAGCTTTCTGAGAAACTTCTTTGTGTTCTGTGAAATCATCTCACAGAGTTACAGCTTTCCCCTCTAGAAGCCTTTGGCTAAGACAGTTCTCGTGGAATTGGCAAAGTGATATTTGGAAGCCCATAGAGGGTTATGGTGAAAAAGGAAATATCCTCAGATGAAATCTGGAAAGAAGCTTTCTGAGAAACTGCTCTGTGATGTGTGACTTCCACTCACAGAGTTACATCTGTATTTCGTGGATCTCTTTACTAGCCTTATTTCTGTGGAATCTGAGAACAGATATTTCGGATCCCTTTGAAGACTACAGGGCCAAAGGAAATATCCTCCGATAACAATGAGAAAGAAGCTTTCTGAGAAACTTCTTTGTGTTCTCTGAAATCATCTCACAGAGTTACAGCTTTCCCCTCAAGAAGCCTTTCGCTAAGACAGTTCTAGTGGAAATGGCAAAGTGATATTTGGAAGCCCATAGGGGGCTATAGTGAAAAAGGAAATATCCTCAGATGAAATCTGGAAAGAAGCTTTCTGAGAAACTGCTTAGTGTTCTCTTAATTCATCTCACAGAGTTACATCTGTATTTCGTGGATCTCTTTGCTAGCCTTATTTCTGTGGAATCTGAGAACAGATATTTCGGATCCCATTGAAGACTATAGGGCCAAAGGAAATATCCTCCGATAACAAAGAGAAAGAAGCTTTCTGAGAAACTTCTTTGTGTTCTGTGAAATCATCTCACAGAGTTACAGCTTTCCACTCAAGAAGCCTTTCGCTAAGACAGTTCTTGTGGAATTGGCAAAGTGATATTTGGAAGCCCACAGAGGGCTATGGTGAAAAAGGAAATATCCTCAGATGAAATCTGGAAAGAAGCTTTCTGAGAAACTGCTCTGTGATGTGTGACTTCCACTCACAGTGTTACATCTGTATTTCGTGGATCTCTTTACTAGCGTTATTTCTGTGGAATCTGAGAACAGATATTTCGGATCCCATTGAATCTTCCGATATCAAAGAGAAAGAAGCTTTCTGAGAAACTTCTTTGTGTTCTGTGAAATCATCTCACAGAGTTACAGCTTTCCCCTCAAGAATCCTTTCGCTTAGATAGTTCTTGTGGAATTGGCAAAGTGATATTTGGAAGTCCACAGAGGGCTATGGTGAAAAAGGAAATATCCTCAGATGAAATCTGGAAAGAAGCTTTCTGAGAAACTACTCAGTGTTCTGTTGATTCATCTCACAGAGTTACATCTGTATATCGTGGATCTCTTTGCTAGCCTTATTTCTGTAGAGTCTGAGAACAGATATTTCGGAACCCTTTGAAGACTATAGGGCCAAAGGAAATATCCTCCGATAACAAAGAGAAAGAAGCTTTGTCAGAAACTTCTTTGTGTTCTGTGTAATCATCTCACAGAGTTACAGCTTTCCCCCTCAAGAAGCCTTTCGCTAAGTCAGTTCTTGTGGAATTGGCAAAGTGATATGTGGAAGCCCTTAGAGGTCTATGGTGAAAAAGGAAATATCCTCAGATGAAATCTGGAAGGAAGCTTTCTGAGAAACTACTCAGTGTTCTGTTAATTCATCTCACAGAATTACATCTATATTTTGTGGATCTCTTTGCTAGCCTTATTTCTGTGGAATCTGAGAACAGATATTTCGGATGCCTTTGAAGATTATAGGGCCAAAGGAAATATCCTCCGATAACAAAGAGAAAGAAGCTTTCTGAGAAACTTCTTTGTGTTCTGTGAAATCATCTCACAGAGTTACAGCTTTCCCCTCAAGAAGCCTTCGCTAAGACAGTTCTTGTGGAATAGGCAAAGTGATATTTGGAAGCCCATAGAGGGCTATGGTGAAAAAGGAAATATCCTCAGATGAAATCTGGAAAGAAGCTTTCTGAGAAACTACTTAGTGTTCTATTAATTCATCTCACAGAATTACATCTATATTTTGTGGATCTCTTTGCTAGCCTTATTTCTGTGGAATCTGAAAACAGATATTTCGGATCCCTTTGAAGACTATAGGGCCAAAGGAAATATCCTCCGATAACAAAGAGAAAGAAGCTTTCTGAGAAACTTCTTTGTGTTCTGTGAAATCATTTCACAGAGTTACAGCTTTCCCCTCAAGAAGCCTTTCGCTAAGACAGTTCTTGTGGAATTGGCAAAATGATATTTGGAAGCCCATAGAGGGCTATGTTGAAAAAGGAAATATCCTCAGATGAAATCTGGAAAGAAGCTTTCTGAGAAACTGCTCTCTCATGGGTGACTTCCACTCACAGAGTTACATCTATATTTTGTGGATCTCTTTGCTTGCCTTATTTCTGTGGAATCTGAGAACAGATATTTCGGATCCCTGTGAAGACTATAGGGGCAAAGGAAATATCCTCCGATAACAAAGAGAAAGAAGCTTTCTGAGAAACTTCTTTGTGTTCTGTGAAATCATCTCACAGAGTTACAGCTTTCCCCTCAAGAAGCCTTTCGATAAGATAGTTCTTGTGGAATTGGCAAAGTGATATTTGGAAGCCCATAGAGGGCTATGGTGAAAAAGGAAATAACCACAGATGAAATCTGGAAAGAAGCTTTCTGAGAAACTGCTCTGTCATGTGTGACTTCCACTCACAGAGTTACATCTGTATTTCGTGGATCTCTTTGCTAGCCTTATTTCTGTGGAATCTGAGAACAGATATTGCGGACTCCTTTGAAGACTATAGGGCCAAAGGAAATATCCTCCGATAACAATGAGAAAGAAGCTTTCTGAGAAACTTCTTTGTGTTCTGTGAAATCATCTCACAGAGTTACAGCTTTCCCCTCAAGAAGCCTTTCGCTAAGACAGTTCTTGTGGAATTGGCAAAGTGATATTTGGAAGCCCTTAGAGGGATATGGTGAAAAAGTAAATAACCTCAGATGAAATCTGTAAGAAGTTTTCTGAGAAACTGCTCTGTAATGTGTGACTTCCACTCACAGAGTTACATCTGTATTTCGAGGATCTCTTTGCTAGCCTTATTTCTGTGGAATCTGAGAACAGATATTTCGGATCCCTTTGAAGACTATAGAGCCAATGGAAATATCCTCCGATAACAATGAGAAAGAAGCTTTCTGAGAAACTTCTTTGTGTTCTGTGAAATCATCTCACAGAGTTACAGCTTTCCCTTAAAGAAGACTTTCGTTAAGACAGTTCTTGTGGAATTGGCAAAGTGATATTTGGAAGCCCATAGAGGGCTATGGTGAAAAAGGAAATATCCTCAGATGAAATCTGGAAAGAAGCTTTCTGAGAAACTTCTCTGCGATGTGTGACTTCCACTCACAGAGTTACATCTGTATTTCCTGGATCTCTTTGCTAGCCTTATTTCTGTGGAATCTGAGAACAGATAGTTCGGATCCCTTTGAAGACTATAGGGCCAAAGGAAATATCCTCCGATAACAAAGAGAAAGAAGCTTTCTGAGAAACTTCTTTGTGTTCTGTGAAATCATCTCACAGAGTTACAGCTTTCCCCTCTAGAAGCCTTTGGCTAAGACAGTTCTCGTGGAATTGGCAAAGTGATATTTGGAAGCCCATAGAGGGTTATGGTGAAAAAGGAAATATCCTCAGATGAAATCTGGAAAGAAGCTTTCTGAGAAACTGCTCTGTGATGTGTGACTTCCACTCACAGAGTTACATCTGTATTTCGTGGATCTCTTTACTAGCCTTATTTCTGTGGAATCTGAGAACAGATATTTCGGATCCCTTTGAAGACTACAGGGCCAAAGGAAATATCCTCCGATAACAAAGAGAAAGAAGCTTTCTGAGAAACTTCTTTGTGTTCTCTGAAATCATCTCACAGAGTTACAGCTTTCCCCTCAAGAAGCCTTTCGCTAAGACAGTTCTAGTGGAATTGGCAAAGTGATATTTGGAAGCCCATAGGGGGCTATAGTGAAAAAGGAAATATCCTCAGATGAAATCTGGAAAGAAGCTTTCTGAGAAACTGCTTAGTGTTCTGTTAATTCATCTCACAGAGTTACATCTGTATTTCGTGGAACTCTTTGCTAGCCTTATTTCTGTGGAATCTGAGAACAGATATTTCGGATCCCATTGAAGACTATAGGGCCAAAGGAAATATCCTCCGATAACAAAGAGAAAGAAGCTTTCTGAGAAACTTCTTTGTGTTCTGTGAAATCATCTCACAGAGTTACAGCTTTCCACTCAAGAAGCCTTTCGCTAAGACAGTTCTTGTGGAATTGGCAAAATGATATTTGGAAGCCCACAGAGGGCTATGGTGAAAAAGGAAATATCCTCAGATGAAATCTGGAAAGAAGCTTTCTGAGAAACTGCTCTGTGATGTGTGACTTCCACTCACAGTGTTACAACTGTATTTCGTGGATCTCTTTACTAGCGTTATTTCTGTGGAATCTGAGAACAGATATTTCGGATCCCATTGAATCTTCCGATAACAAAGAGAAAGAAGCTTTCTGAGAAACTTCTTTGTGTTCTGTGAAATCATCTCACAGAGTTACAGCTTTCCCCTCAAGAATCCTTTCGCTTAGATAGTTCTTGTGGAATTGGCAAAGTGATATTTGGAAGTCCACAGAGGGCTATGGTGAAAAAGGAAATATCCTCAGATGAAATCTGGAAAGAAGCTTTCTGAGAAACTACTCAGTGTTCTGTTGATTCATCTCACAGAGTTACATCTGTATATCGTGGATCTCTTTGCTAGCCTTATTTCTGTAGAATCTGAGAACAGATATTTCGGATCCCTTTGAAGACTATAGGGCCAAAGGAAATATCCTCCGATAACAAAGAGAAAGAAGCTTTGTCAGAAACTTCTTTGTGTTCTGTGTAATCATCTCACAGAGTTACAGCTTTCCCCCTCAAGAAGCCTTTCGCTAAGTCAGTTCTTGTGGAATTGGCAAAGTGATATGTGGAAGCCCTTAGAGGTCTATGGTGAAAAAGGAAATATCCTCAGATGAAATCTGGAAGGAAGCTTTCTGAGAAACTACTCAGTGTTCTGTTAATTCATCTCACAGAATTACATCTATATTTTGTGGATCTCTTTGCTAGCCTTATTTCTGTGGAATCTGAGAACAGATATTTCGGATGCCTTTGAAGATTATAGGGCCAAAGGAAATATCCTCCGATAACAAAGAGAAAGAAGCTTTCTGAGAAACTTCTTTGTGTTCTGTGAAATCATCTCACAGAGTTACAGCTTTCCCCTCAAGAAGCCTTCGCTAAGACAGTTCTTGTGGAATAGGCAAAGTGATATTTGGAAGCCCTTAGAGGGCTATGGTGAAAAAGGAAATATCCTCAGATGAAATCTGGAAAGAAGCTTTCTGAGAAACTACTTAGTGTTCTATTAATTCATCTCACAGAATTACATCTATATTTTGTGGATCTCTTTGCTAGCCTTATTTCTGTGGAATCTGAAAACAGATATTTCGGATCCCTTTGAAGACTATAGGGCCAAAGGAAATATCCTCCGATAACAAAGAGAAAGAAGCTTTCTGAGAAACTTCTTTGTGTTCTGTGAAATCATCTCACAGAGTTACAGCTTTCCCCTCAAGAAGCCTTTCGCTAAGACAGTTCTTGTGGAATTGGCAAAATGATATTTGGAAGCCCATAGAGGGCTATGTTGAAAAAGGAAATATCCTCAGATGAAATCTGGAAAGAAGCTTTCTGAGAAACTGCTCTCTCATGGGTGACTTCCACTCACAGAGTTACATCTATATTTTGTGGATCTCTTTGCTTGCCTTATTTCTGTGGAATCTGAGAACAGATATTTCGGATCCCTGTGAAGACTATAGGGGCAAAGGAAATATCCTCCGATAACAAAGAGAAAGAAGCTTTCTGAGAAACTTCTTTGTGTTCTGTGAAATCATCTCACAGAGTTACAGCTTTCCCCTCAAGAAGCCTTTCGATAAGATAGTTCTTGTGGAATTGGCAAAGTGATATTTGGAAGCCCATAGAGGGCTATGGTGAAAAAGGAAATAACCACAGATGAAATCTGGAAAGAAGCTTTCTGAGAAACTGCTCTGTCATGTGTGACTTCCACTCACAGAGTTACATCTGTATTTCGTGGATCTCTTTGCTAGCCTTATTTCTGTGGAATCTGAGAACAGATATTGCGGACTCCTTTGAAGACTATAGGGCCAAAGGAAATATCCTCCGATAACAATGAGAAAGAAGCTTTCTGAGAAACTTCTTTGTGTTCTGTGAAATCATCTCACAGAGTTACAGCTTTCCCCTCAAGAAGCCTTTCGCTAAGACAGTTCTTGTGGAATTGGCAAAGTGATATTTGGAAGCCCTTTGAGGGATATGGTGAAAAAGTAAATAACCTCAGATGAAATCTGTAAGAAGTTTTCTGAGAAACTGCTCTGTCATGTGTGACTTCCACTCACAGAGTTACATCTGTATTTCGAGGATCTCTTTGCTAGCCTTATTTCTTTGGAATCTGAGAACAGATATTTCGGATCCCTTTGAAGACTATAGAGCCAATGGAAATATCCTCCGATAACAATGAGAAAGAAGCTTTCTGAGAAACTTCTTTGTGTTCTGTGAAATCATCTCACAGAGTTACAGCTTTCCCTTAAAGAAGACTTTCGTTAAGACAGTTCTTGTGGAATTGGCAAAGTGATATTTGGAAGCCCATAGAGGGCTATGGTGAAAAAGGAAATATCCTCAGATGAAATCTGGAAAGAAGCTTTCTGAGAAACTTCTCTGTGATGTGTGACTTCCACTCACAGAGTTACATCTGTATTTCCTGGATCTCTTTGCTAGCCTTATTTCTGTGGAATCTGAGAACAGATAGTTCGGATCCCTTTGAAGACTATAGGGCCAAAGGAAATATCCTCCGATAACAAAGAGAAAGAAGCTTTCTGAGAAACTTCTTTGTGTTCTGTGAAATCATCTCACAGAGTTACAGCTTTCCCCTCAAGAATCCTTTCGCTAAGACAGTTCTTGTGGAATTGGCAAAGTGATATTTGGAAGCCCTTAGAGGGATATGGTGAAAAAGGAAATAACCTCAGATGAAATCTGTAAGAAGTTTTCTGAGAAACTGCTCTGTCATGTGTGACTTCCACTCCCAGAGTTACATCTTTATTTCGAGGATCTCTTTGCTAGCCTTATTTCTGTGGAATCTGAGAACAGATATTGTGGATCCCTTTGAAGACTATAGAGCCAATGGAAATATCCTCCGATAACAATGAGAAAGAAGCTTTCTGAGAAACTTCTTTGTGTTCTGTGAAATCATCTCACAGAGTTACAGCTTTCCCTTAAAGAAGACTTTCGTTAAGACAGTTCTTGTGGAATTGGCAAAGTGATATTTGGAAGCCCATAGAGGGCTATGGTGAAAAAGGAAGTATCCTCAGATGAAATCTGGAAAGAAGCTTTCTGAGAAAGTACTTAGTGTTCTGTTAATTCACCCAATGAATTACATCAATATTTTGTGGATCTCTTTGCTAGCCTTATTTCTGTGGTATCTGAGAACAGATATTTCGGATCCCTTTGAAGACTATAGGGGCAAAGGAAATATCCTCCGATAACAAAGAGAAAGAAGCTTTCTGAGAAACTTCTTTGTGTTCTGTGAAATCATCTCACAGAGTTACAGCTTTTCCCTCAAGAAGCCTTTCGCTAAGACAGTTCTTGTGGAATTGGCAAAGTGATATTTGGAAGCCCATAGAGGGCTATGGTGAAAAAGGAAATATCCTCAGATGAAATCTGGAAAGAAGCTTTCTGAGAAACTTCTCTGTGATGTGTGACTTCCCCTCACAGAGTTACATCTGTATTTCCTGGATCTCTTTGCTAGCCTTATTTCTGTGGAATCTGAGAACAGATAGTTCGGATCCCTTTGAAGACTATAGGGCCAAAGGAAATATCCTCCGATAACAATGAGAAAGAAGCTTTCTGAGAAACTTCTTTGTGTTCTGTGAAATCATCTCACAGAGTTACAGCTTTCCCCTCGAGAAGCCTTTCTCTAAGACAGTTCTTGTGGAATTGGCAAAGTGATATTTGGAAGCCCTTTGAGGGATATGGTGAAAAAGGAAATATCCTCAGATGAAATCTGTAAGAAGTTTTCTGAGAAACTGCTCTGTCATGTGTGACTTCCACTCACAGAGTTACATCTGTATTTCGAGGATCTCTTTGCTAGCCTTATTTCTGTGGAATCTGAGAACAGATATTTCGGATCCCTTTGAAGACTATAGAGCCAATGGAAATATCCTCCGATAACAATGAGAAAGAAGCTTTCTGAGAAACTTCTTTGTGTTCTGTGAAATCATCTCACAGAGTTACAGCTTTCCCTTAAAGAAGACTTTCGTTAAGACAGTTCTTGTGGAATTGGCAAAGTGATATTTGGAAGCCCATAGAGGGCTATGGTGAAAAAGGAAATATCCTCAGATGAAATCTGGAAAGAAGCTTTCTGAGAAACTTCTCTGTGATGTGTGACTTCCACTCACAGAGTTACATCTGTATTTCCTGGATCTCTTTGCTAGCCTTATTTCTGTGGAATCTGAGAACAGATAGTTCGGATCCCTTTGAAGACTATAGGGCCAAAGGAAATATCCTCCGATAACAAAGAGAAAGAAGCTTTCTGAGAAACTTCTTTGTGTTCTGTGAAATCATCTCACAGAGTTACAGCTTTCCCCTCAAGAATCCTTTCGCTAAGACAGTTCTTGTGGAATTGGCAAAGTGATATTTGGAAGCCCTTAGAGGGATATGGTGAAAAAGGAAATAACCTCAGATGAAATCTGTAAGAAGTTTTCTGAGAAACTGCTCTGTCATGTGTGACTTCCACTCCCAGAGTTACATCTTTATTTCGAGGATCTCTTTGCTAGCCTTATTTCTGTGGAATCTGAGAACAGATATTGTGGATCCCTTTGAAGACTATAGAGCCAATGGAAATATCCTCCGATAACAATGAGAAAGAAGCTTTCTGAGAAACTTCTTTGTGTTCTGTGAAATCATCTCACAGAGTTACAGCTTTCCCTTAAAGAAGACTTTCGTTAAGACAGTTCTTGTGGAATTGGCAAAGTGATATTTGGAAGCCCATAGAGGGCTATGGTGAAAAAGGAAGTATCCTCAGATGAAATCTGGAAAGAAGCTTTCTGAGAAAGTACTTAGTGTTCTGTTAATTCACCCAATGAATTACATCAATATTTTGTGGATCTCTTTGCTAGCCTTATTTCTGTGGTATCTGAGAACAGATATTTCGGATCCCTATGAAGACTATAGGGGCAAAGGAAATATCCTCCGATAACAAAGAGAAAGAAGCTTTCTGAGAAACTTCTTTGTGTTCTGTGAAATCATCTCACAGAGTTACAGCTTTTCCCTCAAGAAGCCTTTCGCTAAGACAGTTCTTGTGGAATTGGCAAAGTGATATTTGGAAGCCCATAGAGGGCTATGGTGAAAAAGGAAATATCCTCAGATGAAATCTGGAAAGAAGCTTTCTGAGAAACTTCTCTGTGATGTGTGACTTCCCCTCACAGAGTTACATCTGTATTTCCTGGATCTCTTTGCTAGCCTTATTTCTGTGGAATCTGAGAACAGATAGTTCGGATCCCTTTGAAGACTATAGGGCCAAAGGAAATATCCTCCGATAACAAAGAGAAAGAAGCTTTCTGAGAAACTTCTTTGTGTTCTGTGAAATCATCTCACAGAGTTACAGCTTTCCCCTCGAGAAGCCTTTCTCTAAGACAGTTCTTGTGGAATTGGCAAAGTGATATTTGGAAGCCCTTCGAGGGCTATGGTGAAAAAGGAAATATCCTCAGATGAAATCTGGAAAGAAGCTTTCTGAGAAACTGCTTAGTGTTCTGTTAATTCATCTCACAGAGTTACTTCTGTATTTCGTGGATCCTTTTGCTAGCCTTATTTCTGAGGAATCTGAGAACAGATATTTCGGATCCCTTTGAGGACTACAGGGCCAAAGGAAATATCCTCCGATAACAAAGAGAACGAAGCTTTCTGAGAAACTTCTTTGTGTTCTGTGAAATCAGATCACAGAGTTACAGCTTTCCCCTCAAGAAGCCTTTCGCTAAGACAGTTCTTGTGGAATTGGCAAAGTGATATTTGGAAGCCCACAGAGGGCTGGGGTGAAAAAGGAAATATCCTCAGATGAAATCTGGAAGGAAGCTTTCTGAGAAACTGCTTAGTGTTCTGTTAATTCATCTCACAGAGTTACATCTGTATTTCGTGGATCTCTTTGCTAGACTTATTTCTGTGGAATCTGAGAACAGATATTTCGGATCCCTTTGAAGACTATAGGGGCAAAGGAAATATCCTCCGATAACAAAGAGAAAGAAGCTTTCTGAGAAACTTCTTTGTGTTCTGTGAAATCATCTCACAGAGTTACAGCTTTTCCCTCAAGAAGCCTTTCGCTAAGACAGTTCTTGTGGAATTGGCAAAGTGATATTTGGAAGCCCATAGAGGGCTATGGTGAAAAAGGAAATATCCTCAGATGAAATCTGGAAAGAAGCTTTCTGAGAAACTTCTCTGTGATGTGTGACTTCCCCTCACAGAGTTACATCTGTATTTCCTGGATCTCTTTGCTAGCCTTATTTCTGTGGAATCTGAGAACAGATAGTTCGGATCCCTTTGAAGACTATAGGGCCAAAGGAAATATCCTCCGATAACAATGAGAAAGAAGCTTTCTGAGAAACTTCTTTGTGTTCTGTGAAATCATCTCACAGAGTTACAGCTTTCCCCTCGAGAAGCCTTTCTCTAAGACAGTTCTTGTGGAATTGGCAAAGTGATATTTGGAAGCCCTTTGAGGGATATGGTGAAAAAGGAAATATCCTCAGATGAAATCTGTAAGAAGTTTTCTGAGAAACTGCTCTGTCATGTGTGACTTCCACTCACAGAGTTACATCTGTATTTCGAGGATCTCTTTGCTAGCCTTATTTCTGTGGAATCTGAGAACAGATATTTCGGATCCCTTTGAAGACTATAGAGCCAATGGAAATATCCTCCGATAACAATGAGAAAGAAGCTTTCTGAGAAACTTCTTTGTGTTCTGTGAAATCATCTCACAGAGTTACAGCTTTCCCTTAAAGAAGACTTTCGTTAAGACAGTTCTTGTGGAATTGGCAAAGTGATATTTGGAAGCCCATAGAGGGCTATGGTGAAAAAGGAAATATCCTCAGATGAAATCTGGAAAGAAGCTTTCTGAGAAACTTCTCTGTGATGTGTGACTTCCACTCACAGAGTTACATCTGTATTTCCTGGATCTCTTTGCTAGCCTTATTTCTGTGGAATCTGAGAACAGATAGTTCGGATCCCTTTGAAGACTATAGGGCCAAAGGAAATATCCTCCGATAACAAAGAGAAAGAAGCTTTCTGAGAAACTTCTTTGTGTTCTGTGAAATCATCTCACAGAGTTACAGCTTTCCCCTCAAGAATCCTTTCGCTAAGACAGTTCTTGTGGAATTGGCAAAGTGATATTTGGAAGCCCTTAGAGGGATATGGTGAAAAAGGAAATAACCTCAGATGAAATCTGTAAGAAGTTTTCTGAGAAACTGCTCTGTCATGTGTGACTTCCACTCCCAGAGTTACATCTTTATTTCGAGGATCTCTTTGCTAGCCTTATTTCTGTGGAATCTGAGAACAGATATTGTGGATCCCTTTGAAGACTATAGAGCCAATGGAAATATCCTCCGATAACAATGAGAAAGAAGCTTTCTGAGAAACTTCTTTGTGTTCTGTGAAATCATCTCACAGAGTTACAGCTTTCCCTTAAAGAAGACTTTCGTTAAGACAGTTCTTGTGGAATTGGCAAAGTGATATTTGGAAGCCCATAGAGGGCTATGGTGAAAAAGGAAGTATCCTCAGATGAAATCTGGAAAGAAGCTTTCTGAGAAAGTACTTAGTGTTCTGTTAATTCACCCAATGAATTACATCAATATTTTGTGGATCTCTTTGCTAGCCTTATTTCTGTGGTATCTGAGAACAGATATTTCGGATCCCTATGAAGACTATAGGGGCAAAGGAAATATCCTCCGATAACAAAGAGAAAGAAGCTTTCTGAGAAACTTCTTTGTGTTCTGTGAAATCATCTCACAGAGTTACAGCTTTTCCCTCAAGAAGCCTTTCGCTAAGACAGTTCTTGTGGAATTGGCAAAGTGATATTTGGAAGCCCATAGAGGGCTATGGTGAAAAAGGAAATATCCTCAGATGAAATCTGGAAAGAAGCTTTCTGAGAAACTTCTCTGTGATGTGTGACTTCCCCTCACAGAGTTACATCTGTATTTCCTGGATCTCTTTGCTAGCCTTATTTCTGTGGAATCTGAGAACAGATAGTTCGGATCCCTTTGAAGACTATAGGGCCAAAGGAAATATCCTCCGATAACAAAGAGAAAGAAGCTTTCTGAGAAACTTCTTTGTGTTCTGTGAAATCATCTCACAGAGTTACAGCTTTCCCCTCGAGAAGCCTTTCTCTAAGACAGTTCTTGTGGAATTGGCAAAGTGATATTTGGAAGCCCTTCGAGGGCTATGGTGAAAAAGGAAATATCCTCAGATGAAATCTGGAAAGAAGCTTTCTGAGAAACTGCTTAGTGTTCTGTTAATTCATCTCACAGAGTTACTTCTGTATTTCGTGGATCCTTTTGCTAGCCTTATTTCTGAGGAATCTGAGAACAGATATTTCGGATCCCTTTGAGGACTACAGGGCCAAAGGAAATATCCTCCGATAACAAAGAGAACGAAGCTTTCTGAGAAACTTCTTTGTGTTCTGTGAAATCAGATCACAGAGTTACAGCTTTCCCCTCAAGAAGCCTTTCGCTAAGACAGTTCTTGTGGAATTGGCAAAGTGATATTTGGAAGCCCACAGAGGGCTGGGGTGAAAAAGGAAATATCCTCAGATGAAATCTGGAAGGAAGCTTTCTGAGAAACTGCTTAGTGTTCTGTTAATTCATCTCACAGAGTTACATCTGTATTTCGTGGATCTCTTTGCTAGACTTATTTCTGTGGAATCTGAGAACAGATATTTCGGATCCCTTTGAAGACTATAGGGCCAAAGGAAATATCCTCCGATAACAAAGAGAAAGAAGCTTTCTGAGAAACTTCCTTGTGTTCCTTGAAATCATCTCACAGAGTTACAGCTTTCCCCTCAAGAAGCCTTTCGCTAAGACAGTTCTTGTGGAATTGGCAAAGTGATATTTGGAAGCCCATAGAGGGCTATGGTGAAAAAGGAAATATCCTCAGATGAAATCTGGAAAGAAGCTTTCTGAGAAACTGCTTAGTGTTCTGTTAATTCATCTCACAGAGTTACATCTGTATTTCGTGGATCTCTTTGCTAGACTTATTTCTGTGGAATCTGAGAACAGATATTTCGGATCCTATTGAAGACTATAGGGCCAAAGGAAATATCCTCCGATAACAAAGAGAAAGAAGCTTTCTGAGAAACTTCTTTGTGTTCTGTGAAATCATCTCACAGAGTTACAGCTTTCCCCTCAAGAAACCTTTCGCTAAGAGAGTTCTTGTGGAATTGGCAAAGTGATATTTGGAAGCCCATAGAGGGCTATGGTGAAAAAGGAAATATCCTCAGATGAAATCTGGAAAGAAGCTTTCTGAGAAACTGCTGAGTGTTCTGTTAATTCATCTCACAGAGTTACATCTGTATTTCGTGGATCTCTTTGCTAGCCTTATTTCTGTGGAATCTGAGAACAGATATTTCCGATCCCTTTGAAGACTATAGGGCCAAAGGCAATATCCTCCGATAACAAAGAGAAAGAAGCTTTCTGAGAAACTTCTTTGTGTTCTGTGAAATCATCTCACAGAGTTACAGCTTTCCCTTCAAGAAGCCTTTCGCTGAGACAGTTCTTGTGGAATTGGCAAAGTGATATTTGGAAGCCCCTAGAGGGCTATGGTGAAAAAGGAAATATCCTCAGATGAAATCTGGAAAGAAGCTTTCTGAGAAACTGCTTAGTGTTCTGTTAATTCATCTCACAGAGTTACATCTGTATTTCGTGGATCTCTTTGCTAGCCTTATTTCTTTGGAATCTGAGAACAGATATTTCGGATCCCATTGAAGACTATGGGGCCAAAGGAAATATCCTCCGATAACAAAGAGAAAGAAGCTTTCTGAGAAACTTCTTTGTGTTCTCTGAAATCATCTCACAGAGTTTCAGCTTTCCCCTCAGGAAACCTTTCGCTAAGACAGTTCTTGTGGAATTGGCAAAGTGATATTTGGAATCCCCTAGAGGGCTACGGTGAAAAAGGAAATATCTTCAGATGAAATCTGGAAAGAAGCTTTCTGAGAAACTTCTCTGTGATGTGTGACTTCCACTCACATAGTTATATCTGTATTTCTTGGATCTCTTTGCTAGCCTTATTTCTGTGGAATCTGAGAACAGATATTTCGGATCCCTTTGAAGACTATAGGGCCAAAGGAAATATCCTCCGATAACAAAGAGAAAGAAGCTTTCTGAGAAACTTCTTTGTGTTCTGTGAAATCATCTCACAGAGTTACAGCTTTCCCCTCAAGAAGCCTTTCGCTAAGACAGTTCTTGTGGAATTGGCAAAGTGATATTTGGAAGCCCTTAGAGGGATATGGTGAAAAAGGAAATAACCTCAGATGAAATCTGTAAGAAGTTTTCTGAGAAACTACTCTGTCATGTGTGACTTCCACTCACAGAGTTACATCTGTATTTCGAAGATCTCTTTGCTAGCCTTATTTCTGTGGAATCTGAGAACAGATATTGTGGATCCCTTTGAAGACTATAGAGCCAATGGAAATATCCTCCGATAACAATGAGAAAGAAGCTTTCTGAGAAACTTCTTTGTGTTCTGTGAAATCATCTCACAGAGTTACAGCTTTCCCTTAAAGAAGACTTTCGTTAAGACATTTCTTGTGGAATTGGCAAAGTGATATTTGGAAGCCCATAGAGGGCTATGGTGAAAAAGGAAGTATCCTCAGATGAAATCTGGAAAGAAGCTTTCTGAGAAAGTACTTAGTGTTCTGTTAATTCATCCCACTGAATTACATCAATATTTTGTGGATCTCTTTGCTAGCCTTATTTCTGTGGTATCTGAGAACAGATATTTCGGATCCCTATGAAGACTATAGGGGCAAAGGAAATATCCTCCGATAACAAAGAGAAAGAAGCTTTCTGAGAAACTTCTTTGTGTTCTGTGAAATCATCTCACAGAGTTACAGCTTTTCCCTCAAGAAGCCTTTCGCTAAGACAGTTCTTGTGGAATTGGCAAAGTGATATTTGGAAGCCCATAGAGGGCTATGGTGAAAAAGGAAATATCCTCAGATGAAATCTGGAAAGAAGCTTTCTGAGAAACTTCTCTGTGATGTGTGACTTCCACTCACAGAGTTACATCTGTATTTCCTGGATCTCTTTGCTAGCCTTATTTCTGTGGAATCTGAGAACAGATAGTTCGGATCCCTTTGAAGACTATAGGGCCAAAGGAAATATCCTCCGATAACAAAGAGAAAGAAGCTTTCTGAGAAACTTCTTTGTGTTGTATGAAATCTTCTCACAGAGTTACAGCTTTCCCCTCAAGAAGCCTTTCGCTAAGACAGTTCATGTGGAATTGGCAAAGTGATATTTGGAAGCCCATAGAGGGCTATGGTCAAAAAGGAAATATCCTCAGATGAAATCTGGAAAGAAGCTTTCTGAGAAACTGCTCTGTGATGTGTGACTTCCACTCACAGAGTTACATCTGTATTTCATGGATCTCTTTGCTAGCCTTATTTCTGTGGAATCTGAGAACAGATATTTCGGATCCCTTTGAAGACTATAGGGCCAAAGGAAATATCCTCCGATAACAAAGAGAAAGAAGCTTTCTGAGAAACTTCTTGGTGTTCTGTGAAATCATCTCACAGAGTTACAGCTTTCCCCTCGAGAAGCCTTTCTCTAAGACAGTTCTTGTGGAATTGGCAAAGTGATATTTGGAAGCCCTTCGAGGGCTATGGTGAAAAAGGAAATATCCTCAGATGAAATCTGGAAAGAAGCTTTCTGAGAAACTGCTTAGTGTTCTGTTAATTCATCTCACAGAGTTACTTCTGTATTTCGTGGATCCTTTTGCTAGCCTTATTTCTGAGGAATCTGAGAACAGATATTTCGGATCCCTTTGAGGACTACAGGGCCAAAGGAAATATCCTCCGATAACAAAGAGAACGAAGCTTTCTGAGAAACTTCTTTGTGTTCTGTGAAATCAGATCACAGAGTTACAGCTTTCCCCTCAAGAAGCCTTTCGCTAAGACAGTTCTTGTGGAATTGGCAAAGTGATATTTGGAAACCCATAGAGGGCTATGGTGAAAAAGGAAATATCCTCAGATGAAATCTGGAAAGAAGCTTTCTGAGAAACTGCTTAGTGTTCTGTTAATTCATCTCACAGAGTTACATCTGTATTTCGTGGATCTCTTTGCTAGACTTATTTCTGTGGAATCTGAGAACAGATATTTCGGATCCTATTGAAGACTATAGGGCCAAAGGAAATATCCTCCGATAACAAAGAGAAAGAAGCTTTCTGAGAAACTTCTTTGTGTTCTGTGAAATCATCTCACAGAGTTACAGCTTTCCCCTCAAGAAGCCTTTCGCTAAGAGAGTTCTTGTGGAATTGGCAAAGCGATATTTGGAAGCCCATAGAGGGCTATGGTGAAAAAGGAAATATCCTCAGATGAAATCTGGAAAGAAGCTTTCTGAGAAACTGCTGAGTGTTCTGTTAATTCATCTCACAGAGTTACATCTGTATTTCGTGGATCTCTTTGCTAGCCTTATTTCTGTGGAATCTGAGAACTGATATTTCCGATTCCTTTGAAGACTATAGGGCCAAAGGCAATATCCTCCGATAACAAAGAGAAAGAAGCTTTCTGAGAAACTTCTTTGTGTTCTGTGAAATCATCTCACAGAGTTACAGCTTTCCCTTCAAGAAGCCTTTCGCTGAGACAGTTCTTGTGGAATTGGCAAAGTGATATTTGGAAGCCCCTAGAGGGCTATGGTGAAAAAGGAAATATCCTCAGATGAAATCTGGAAAGAAGTTTTCTGAGAAACTGCTTAGTGTTCTGTTAATTCATCTCACAGAGTTACATCTGTATTTCGTGGATCTCTTTGCTAGCCTTATTTCTTTGGAATCTGAGAACAGATATTTCGGATCCCATTGAAGACTATGGGGCCAAAGGAAATATCCTCCGATAACAAAGAGAAAGAAGCTTTCTGAGAAACTTCTTTGTGTTCTCTGAAATCATCTCACAGAGTTTCAGCTTTCCCCTCAGGAAACCTTTCGCTAAGACAGTTCTTGTGGAATTGGCAAAGCGATATTTGGAATCCCCTAGAGGGCTATGGTGAAAAAGGAAATATCTTCAGATGAAATCTGGAAAGAAGCTTTCTGAGAAACTTCTCTGTGATGTGTGACTTCCACTCACATAGTTATATCTGTATTTCTTGGATCTCTTTGCTAGCCTTATTTCTGTGGAATCTGAGAACAGATATTTCCGATCCCTTTGAAGACTATAGGGCCAAAGGAAATATCCTCCGATAACAAAGAGAAAGAAGCTTTCTGAGAAACTTCTTTGTGTTCTGTGAAATCATCTCACAGAGTTACAGCTTTCCCCTCAAGAAGCCTTTCGCTAAGACAGTTCTTGTGGAATTGGCAAAGTGATATTTGGAAGCCCTTAGAGGGATATGGTGAAAAAGGAAATAACCTCAGATGAAATCTGTATGAAGTTTTCTGAGAAACTGCTCTGTCATGTGTGACTTCCACTCACAGAGTTACATCTGTATTTCGAGGATCTCTTTGCTAGCCTTATTTCTGTGGAATCTGAGAACAGATATTGTGGATCCCTTTGAAGACTATAGAGCCAATGGAAATATCCTCCGATAAGAATGAGAAAGAAGCTTTCTGAGAAACTTCTTTGTGTTCTGTGAAATCATCTCACAGAGTTACAGCTTTCCCTTAAAGAAGACTTTCGTTAAGACAGTTCTTGTGGAATTGGCAAAGTGATATTTGGAAGCCCATAGAGGGCTATGGTGAAAAAGGAAGTATCCTCAGATGAAATCTGGAAAGAAGCTTTCTGAGAAAGTACTTAGTGTTCTGTTAATTCATCCCACTGAATTACATCAATATTTTGTGGATCTCTTTGCTAGCCTTATTTCTGTGGTATCTGAGAACAGATATTTCGGATCCCTATGAAGACTATAGGGGCAAAGGAAATATCCTCCGATAACAAAGAGAAAGAAGCTTTCTGAGAAACTTCTTTGTGTTCTGTGAAATCATCTCACAGAGTTACAGCTTTTCCCTCAAGAAGCCTTTCGCTAAGACAGTTCTTGTGGAATTGGCAAAGTGATATTTGGAAGCCCATAGAGGGCTATGGTGAAAAAGGAAATATCCTCAGATGAAATCTGGAAAGAAGCTTTCTGAGAAACTTCTCTGTGATGTGTGACTTCCACTCACAGAGTTACATCTGTATTTCCTGGATCTCTTTGCTAGCCTTATTTCTGTGGAATCTGAGAACAGATAGTTCGGATCCCTTTGAAGACTATAGGGCCAAAGGAAATATCCTCCGATAACAAAGAGAAAGAAGCTTTCTGAGAAACTTCTTTGTGTTGTATGAAATCTTCTCACAGAGTTACAGCTTTCCCCTCAAGAAGCCTTTCGCTAAGACAGTTCATGTGGAATTGGCAAAGTGATATTTGGAAGCCCATAGAGGGCTATGGTCAAAAAGGAAATATCCTCAGATGAAATCTGGAAAGAAGCTTTCTGAGAAACTGCTCTGTGATGTGTGACTTCCACTCACAGAGTTACATCTGTATTTCATGGATCTCTTTGCTAGCCTTATTTCTGTGGAATCTGAGAACAGATATTTCGGATCCCTTTGAAGACTCTAGGGCCAAAGGAAATATCCTCCGATAAGAAAGAGAAAGAAGCTTTCTGAGAAAATTCTTTGTGTTCTGTGAAATCATCTCACAGAGTTACAGCTTTCCCCTCGAGAAGCCTTTCTCTAAGACAGTTCTTGTGGAATTGGCAAAGTGATATTTGGAAGCCCACAGAGGGCTGGGGTGAAAAAGGAAATATCCTCAGATGAAATCTGGAAGGAAGCTTTCTGAGAAACTGCTTAGTGTTCTGTTAATTCATCTCACAGAGTTACATCTGTATTTCGTGGATCTCTTTGCTAGACTTATTTCTGTGGAATCTGAGAACAGATATTTCGGATCCCTTTGAAGACTATAGGGCCAAAGGAAATATCCTCCGATAACAAAGAGAAAGAAGCTTTCTGAGAAACTTCCTTGTGTTCCTTGAAATCATCTCACAGAGTTACAGCTTTCCCCTCAAGAAGCCTTTCGCTAAGACAGTTCTTGTGGAATTGGCAAAGTGATATTTGGAAGCCCATAGAGGGCTATGGTGAAAAAGGAAATATCCTCAGATGAAATCTGGAAAGAAGCTTTCTGAGAAACTGCTTAGTGTTCTGTTAATTCATCTCACAGAGTTACATCTGTATTTCGTGGATCTCTTTGCTAGACTTATTTCTGTGGAATCTGAGAACAGATATTTCGGATCCCTTTGAAGACTATAGGGCCAAAGGAAATATCCTCCGATAACAAAGAGAAAGAAGCTTTCTGAGAAACTTCTTTGTGTTCTGTGAAATCATCTCACTGAGTTACAGCTTTCCCCTCAAGAAGCCTTTCGCTAAGAGAGTTCTTGTGGAATTGGCAAAGTGATATTTGGAAGCCCATAGAGGGCTATGGTGAAAAAGGAAATATCCTCAGATGAAATCTGGAAAGAAGCTTTCTGAGAAACTGCTGAGTGTTCTGTTAATTCATCTCACAGAGTTACATCTGTATTTCGTGGATCTCTTTGCTAGCCTTATTTCTGTGGAATCTGAGAACAGATATTTCCGATCCCTTTGAAGACTATAGGGCCAAAGGCAATATCCTCCGATAACAAAGAGAAAGAAGCTTTCTGAGAAACTTCTTTGTGTTCTGTGAAATCATCTCACAGAGTTACAGCTTTCCCTTCAAGAAGCCTTTCGCTGAGACAGTTCTTGTGGAATTGGCAAAGTGATATTTGGAAGCCCCTAGAGGGCTATGGTGAAAAAGGAAATATCCTCAGATGAAATCTGGAAAGAAGCTTTCTGAGAAACTGCTTAGTGTTCTGTTAATTCATCTCACAGAGTTACATCTGTATTTCGTGGATCTCTTTGCTAGCCTTATTTCTTTGGAATCTGAGAACAGATATTTCGGATCCCATTGAAGACTATGGGGTCAAAGGAAATATCCTCCGATAACAAAGAGAAAGAAGCTTTCTGAGAATCTTCTTTGTGTTCTCTGAAATCATCTCACAGAGTTTCAGCTTTCCCCTCAGGAAACCTTTCGCTAAGACAGTTCTTGTGGAATTGGCAAAGTGATATTTGGAATCCCCTAGAGGGCTATGGTGAAAAAGGAAATATCTTCAGATGAAATCTGGAAAGAAGCTTTCTGAGAAACTTCTCTGTGATGTGTGACTTCCACTCACATAGTTATATCTGTATTTCTTGGATCTCTTTGCTAGCCTTATTTCTGTGGAATCTGAGAACAGATATTTCCGATCCCTTTGAAGACTATAGGGCCAAAGGAAATATCCTCCGATAACAAAGAGAAAGAAGCTTCCTGAGAAACTTCTTTGTGTTCTGTGAAATCATCTCACAGAGTTACAGCTTTCCCCTCAAGAAGCCTTTCGCTAAGACAGTTCTTGTGGAATTGGGAAAGTGATATTTGGAAGCCCATAGAGGGCTATGGTGAAAAAGGAAATATCCTCAGATGAAATCTGGAAAGAAGCTTTCTGAGAAACTGCTGAGTGTTCTGTTAATTCATCTCACAGAGTTACATCTGTATTTCGTGGATCTCTTTGCTAGCCTTATTTCTGTGGAATCTGAGAACAGATATTTCCGATCCCTTTGAAGACTATAGGGCCAAAAGAAATATCCTCCGATAACAAAGAGAAAGAAGCTTTCTGAGAAACTTCTTTGTGTTCTGTGAAATCATCTCACAGAGTTACAGCTTTCCCCTCAAGAAGCCTTTCGCTAAGACAGTTCTTGTGGAATTGGCAAAGTGATATTTGGAAGACCTTAGAGGGCTCTGGTGAAAAAGGAAATATCCTCAGATGAAATCTGGAAAGAAGCTTTTTGAGAAACTGCTTAGTGTTCTCTTAATTCATCACACAGAATTACATCTGTATTTCGTGGATCTCTTTGCTAGCCTTATTTCTTTGGAATCTGAGAACAGATATTTCGGATTCCTATGAAGACTATAGGGGCAAAGGAAATATAATCCGATAACAAAGAGAAAGAAGCTCTCTGAGAAACTTCTTTGTGTTCTGTGAAATCATCTCATAGAGTTACAGCTTTCCCCTCAAGAAGCCTTTCGCTAAGACAGTTCTTGTGGAATTGGCAAAGTGATATTTGCAAGCCCATAGAGGGCTATGGTGAAAAAGGAAATATCATCAGATGAAATCTGGAAAGTAGCTTTCTGAGAAACTGCTGAGTGTTCTGTTAATTCATCTCACAGAGTTACATCTGTATTTCGTGGATCTCTTTGCTAGCCTTATTTCTGTGGAATCTGCGAACAGATATTTCGGATCCCATTGAATATTATAGGGCCAAAGGAAATAATCTCCGATAACAAAGAGAAAGAAGCTTTCTGAGAAACTTCTTTGTGTTCTGTGAAATCATCTCACAGAGTTACAGCTTTCCCCTCAAGAAGCCTTTCGCTAAGACAGTTCTTGTGGAATTGGCAAAGTGATATTTGGAAGCCCATAGAGGGCTATGGTGAAAAAGGAAATATCCTCAAATGAAATCTGGAAAAAAGCTTTCTGAGAAACTGCTTAGTGTTCTGTTAATTCATCTCACAGAGTTACATCTGTATTTCGTGGATCTCTTTGCTAGACCTTTTTCTTTGGAATCTGAGAACAGATATTTCGGATCCTATTGAAGACTATAGGGCCAAAGGAAATATCCTCCGATATCAAAGAGAAAGAAGCTTTCTGAGAAACTTCTTTGTGTTCTGTGAAATCATCTCACAGAGTTACAGCTTTCCCCTCAAGAAGCCTTTCGCTAAGACAGTTCTTGTGGAATTGGCAAAGTGATATTTGGAAGCCCATAGAGGGCTATGGTGAAAAAGGAAATATCCTCAGATGAAATCTGGAAGGAAGCTTTCTGAGAAACTGCTGAGTGTTCTGTTAATTCATCTCACAGAGTTACATCTATATTTCGTGGATCTCTTTGCTAGCCTTATTTCTGTGGAATCTGCGAACAGATATTTCGGATCCCATTGAATATTATAGGGCCAAAGGAAATAATCTCCGATAACAAAGAGAAAGAAGCTTTCTGAGAAACTTCTTTGTGTTCTGTGAAATCATCTCACAGAGTTACAGCTTTCCCCTCAAGAAGCCTTTCGCTAAGACAGTTCTTGTGGAATTGGCAAAGTGATATTTGGAAGCCCATAGAGGGCTATGGTGAAAAAGGAAATATCCTCAGATGAAATCTGGAAAGAAGCTTTCTGAGAAACTGCTTAGTGTTCTGTTAATTCATCTCACAGAGTTACATCTGTATTTCGTGGATCTCTTTGCTAGCCTTATTTCTTTGGAATCTGAGAACAGATATTTCGGATCCCATTGAAGACTATGGGGCCAAAGGAAATATCCTCCGATAACAAAGAGAAAGAAGCTTTCTGAGAAACTTCTTTGTGTTCTCTGAAATCACCTCACAGAGTTTCAGCTTTCCCCTCAGGAAACCTTTCGCTAAGACAGTTCTTGTGGAATTGGCAAAGTGATATTTGGAATCCCCTAGAGGGCTATGGTGAAAAAGGAAATATCTTCAGATGAAATCTGGAAAGAAGCTTTCTGAGAAACTTCTCTGTGATGTGTGACTTCCACTCACATAGTTATATCTGTATTTCTTGGATCTCTTTGCTAGCCTTATTTCTGTGGAATCTGAGAACAGATATTTCCGATCCCTTTGAAGACTATAGGGCCAAAGGAAATATCCTCCGATAACAAAGAGAAAGAAGCTTTCTGAGAAACTTCTTTGTGTTCTGTGAAATCATCTCACAGAGTTACAGCTTTCCCCTCAAGAAGCCTTTCGCTAAGACAGTTCTTGTGGAATTGGCAAAGTGATATTTGGAAGCCCTTAGAGGGATATGGTGAAAAAGGAAATAACCTCAGATGAAATCTGTAAGAAGTTTTCTGAGAAACTGCTCTGTCATGTGTGACTTCCACTCACAGAGTTACATCTGTATTTCGAGGATCTCTTTGCTAGCCTTATTTCTGTGGAATCTGAGAACAGATATTGTGGATCCCTTTGAAGACTATAGAGCCAATGGAAATATCCTCCGATAACAATGAGAAAGAAGCTTTCTGAGAAACTTCTTTGTGTTCTGTGAAATCATCTCACAGAGTTACAGCTTTCCCTTAAAGAAGACTTTCGTTAAGACAGTTCTTGTGGAATTGGCAAAGTGATATTTGGAAGCCCATAGAGGGCTATGGTGAAAAAGGAAGTATCCTCAGATGAAATCTGGAAAGAAGCTTTCTGAGAAAGTACTTAGTGTTCTGTTAATTCATCCCACTGAATTACATCAATATTTTGTGGATCTCTTTGCTAGCCTTATTTCTGTGGTATCTGAGAACAGATATTTCGGATCCCTATGAAGACTATAGGGGCAAAGGAAATATCCTCCGATAACAAAGAGAAAGAAGCTTTCTGAGAAACTTCTTTGTGTTCTGTGAAATCATCTCACAGAGTTACAGCTTTTCCCTCAAGAAGCCTTTCGCTAAGACAGTTCTTGTGGAATTGGCAAAGTGATATTTGGAAGCCCATAGAGGGCTATGGTGAAAAAGGAAATATCCTCAGATGAAATCTGGAAAGAAGCTTTCTGAGAAACTTCTCTGTGATGTGTGACTTCCACTCACAGAGTTACATCTGTATTTCCTGGATCTCTTTGCTAGCCTTATTTCTGTGGAATCTGAGAACAGATAGTTCGGATCCCTTTGAAGACTATAGGGCCAAAGGAAATATCCTCCGATAACAAAGAGAAAGAAGCTTTCTGAGAAACTTCTTTGTGTTGTATGAAATCTTCTCACAGAGTTACAGCTTTCCCCTCAAGAAGCCTTTCGCTAAGACAGTTCATGTGGAATTGGCAAAGTGATATTTGGAAGCCCATAGAGGGCTATGGTCAAAAAGGAAATATCCTCAGATGAAATCTGGAAAGAAGCTTTCTGAGAAACTGCTCTGTGATGTGTGACTTCCACTCACAGAGTTACATCTGTATTTCATGGATCTCTTTGCTAGCCTTATTTCTGTGGAATCTGAGAACAGATATTTCGGATCCCTTTGAAGACTATAGGGCCAAAGGAAATATCCTCCGATAACAAAGAGAAAGAAGCTTTCTGAGAAACTTCTTTGTGTTCTGTGAAATCATCTCACAGAGTTACAGCTTTCCCCTCGAGAAGCCTTTCTCTAAGACAGTTCTTGTGGAATTGGCAAAGTGATATTTGGAAGCCCTTCGAGGGCTATGGTGAAAAAGGAAATATCCACAGATGAAATCTGGAAAGAAGCTTTCTGAGAAACTGCTTAGTGTTCTGTTAATTCATCTCACAGAGTTACTTCTGTATTTCGTGGATCCTTTTGCTAGCCTTATTTCTGAGGAATCTGAGAACAGATATTTCGGATCCCTTTGAGGACTACAGGGCCAAAGGAAATATCCTCCGATAACAAAGAGAACGAAGCTTTCTGAGAAACTTCTTTGTGTTCTGTGAAATCAGATCACAGAGTTACAGCTTTCCCCTCAAGAAGCCTTTCGCTAAGACAGTTCTTGTGGAATTGGCAAAGTGATATTTGGAAGCCCACAGAGGGCTGGGGTGAAAAAGGAAATATCCTCAGATGAAATCTGGAAGGAAGCTTTCTGAGAAACTGCTTAGTGTTCTGTTAATTCATCTCACAGAGTTACATCTGTATTTCGTGGATCTCTTTGCTAGACTTATTTCTGTGGAATCTGAGAACAGATATTTCGGATCCCTTTGAAGACTCCAGGGCCAAAGGAAATATCCTCCGATAACAAAGAGAAAGAAGCTTTCTGAGAAACTTCCTTGTGTTCCTTGAAATCATCTCACAGAGTTACAGCTTTCCCCTCAAGAAGCCTTTCGCTAAGACAGTTCTTGTGGAATTGGCAAAGTGATATTTGGAAGCCCATAGAGGGCTATGGTGAAAAAGGAAATATCCTCAGATGAAATCTGGAAAGAAGCTTTCTGAGAAACTGCTTAGTGTTCTGTTAATTCATCTCACAGAGTTACATCTGTATTTCGTGGATCTCTTTGCTAGACTTATTTCTGTGGAATCTGAGAACAGATATTTCGGATCCTATTGAAGACTATAGGGCCAAAGGAAATATCCTCCGATAACAAAGAGAAAGAAGCTTTCTGAGAAACTTCTTTGTGTTCTGTGAAATCATCTCACTGAGTTACAGCTTTCCCCTCAAGAAGCCTTTCGCTAAGAGAGTTCTTGTGGAATTGGCAAAGTGATATTTGGAAGCCCATAGAGGGCTATGGTGAAAAAGGAAATATCCTCAGATGAAATCTGGAAAGAAGCTTTCTGAGAAACTGCTGAGTGTTCTGTTAATTCATCTCACAGAGTTACATCTGTATTTCGTGGATCTCTTTGCTAGACTTATTTCTGTGGAATCTGAGAACAGATATTTCCGATCCCTTTGAAGACTATAGGTCCAAAGGCAATATCCTCCGATAACAAAGAGAAAGAAGCTTTCTGAGAAACTTCTTTGTGTTCTGTGAAATCATCTCACAGAGTTTCAGCTTTCCCCTCAGGAAACCTTTCGCTAAGACAGTTCTTGTGGAATTGGCAAAGTGATATTTGGAATCCCCTAGAGGGCTATGGTGAAAAAGGAAATATCTTCAGATGAAATCTGGAAAGAAGCTTTCTGAGAAACTTCTCTGTGATGTGTGACTTCCACTCACATAGTTATATCTGTATTTCTTGGATCTCTTTGCTAGCCTTATTTCTGTGGAATCTGAGAACAGATATTTCCGATCCCTTTGAAGACTATAGGGCCAAAGGAAATATCCTCCGATAACAAAGAGAAAGAAGCTTTCTGAGAAACTTCTTTGTGTTCTGTGAAATCATCTCACAGAGTTACAGCTTTCCCCTCAAGAAGCCTTTCGCTAAGACAGTTCTTGTGGAATTGGGAAAGTGATATTTGTAAGCCCTTCGAGGTCTATGGTGAAAAAGGAAATATCCTCAGATGAAATCTGGAAAGAAGCTTTCTGAGAAACTGCTGAGTGTTCTGTTAATTCATCTCACAGAGTTACATCTGTATTTCGTGGATCTCTTTGCTAGCCTTATTTCTGTGGAATCTGAGAACAGATATTTCCGATCCCTTTGAAGACAATAGGGCCAAAAGAAATATCCTCCGATAACAAAGAGAAAGAAGCTTTCTGAGAAACTTCTTTGTGTTCTGTGAAATCATCTCACAGAGTTACAGCTTTCCCCTCAAGAAGCCTTTCGCTAAGACAGTTCTTGTGGAATTTGCAAAGTGATATTTGGAAGACCTTAGAGGGCTATGGTGAAAAAGGAAATATCCTCAGATGAAATCTGGAAAGAAGCTTTTTGAGAAACTGCTTAGTGTTCTCTTAATTCATCACAGAGAGTTACATCTGTATTTCGTGGATCTCTTTGCTAGCCTTATTTCTTTGGAATCTGAGAACAGATATTTCGGATTCCTATGAAGACTATAGGGGCAAAGGAAATATAATCCGATAACAAAGAGAAAGAAGCTCTCTGAGAAACTTCTTTGTGTTCTGTGAAATCATCTCATAGAGTTACAGCTTTCCCCTCAAGAAGCCTTTCGCTAAGACAGTTCTTGTGGAATTGGCAAAGTGATATTTGGAAGCCCATAGAGGGCTATGGTGAAAAAGGAAATATCATCAGATGAAATCTGGAAAGTAGCTTTCTGAGAAACTGCTGAGTGTTCTGTTAATTCATCTCACAGAGTTACATCTGTATTTCGTGGATCTCTTTGCTAGCCTTATTTCTGTGGAATCTGCGAACAGATATTTCGGATCCCATTGAATATTATAGGGCCAAAGGAAATAATCTCCGATAACAAAGAGAAAGAAGCTTTCTGAGAAACTTCTTTGTGTTCTGTGAAATCATGTCACAGAGTTACAGCTTTCCCCTCAAGAAGCCTTTCGCTAAGACAGTTCTTGTGGAATTGGCAAAGTGATATTTGGAAGCCCATAGAGGGCTATGGTGAAAAAGGAAATATCCTCAAATGAAATCTGGAAAAAAGCTTTCTGAGAAACTGCTTAGTGTTCTGTTAATTCATCTCACAGAGTTACATCTGTATTTCGTGGATCTCTTTGCTAGCCTTATTTCTTTGGAATCTGAGAACAGATATTTCGGATCCCATTGAAGACTATGGGGCCAAAGGAAATATCCTCCGATAACAAAGAGAAAGAAGCTTTCTGAGAAACTTCTTTGTGTTCTCTGAAATCATCTCACAGAGTTTCAGCTTTCCCCTCAGGAAACCTTTCGCTAAGACAGTTCTTGTGGAATTGGCAAAGTGATATTTGGAATCCCCTAGAGGGCTATGGTGAAAAAGGAAATATCTTCAGATGAAATCTGGAAAGAAGCTTTCTGAGAAACTTCTCTGTGATGTGTGACTTCCACTCACATAGTTATATCTGTATTTCTTGGATCTCTTTGCTAGCCTTATTTCTGTGGAATCTGAGAACAGATATTTCCGATCCCTTTGAAGACTATAGGGCCAAATGAAATATCCTCCGATAACAAAGAGAAAGAAGCTTTCTGAGAAACTTCTTTGTGTTCTGTGAAATCATCTCACAGAGTTACAGCTTTCCCCTCAAGAAGCCTTTCGCTAAGACAGTTCTTGTGGAATTGGCAAAGTGATATTTGGAAGCCCTTAGAGGGATATGGTGAAAAAGGAAATAACCTCAGATGAAATCTGTAAGAAGTTTTCTGAGAAACTGCTCTGTCATGTGTGACTTCCACTCACAGAGTTACATCTGTATTTCGAGGATCTCTTTGCTAGCCTTATTTCTGTGGAATCTGAGAACAGATATTGTGGATCCCTTTGAAGACTATAGAGCCAATGGAAATATCCTCCGATAACAATGAGAAAGAAGCTTTCTGAGAAACTTCTTTGTGTTCTGTGAAATCATCTCACAGAGTTACAGCTTTCCCTTAAAGAAGACGTTCGTTAAGACAGTTCTTGTGGAATTGGCAAAGTGATATTTGGAAGCCCATAGAGGGCTATGGTGAAAAAGGAAGTATCCTCAGATGAAATCTGGAAAGAAGCTTTCTGAGAAAGTACTTAGTGTTCTGTTAATTCATCCCACTGAATTACATCAATATATTGTGGATCTCTTTGCTAGCCTTATTTCTGTGGTATCTGAGAACAGATATTTCGGATCCCTATGAAGACTATAGGGGCAAAGGAAATATCCTCCGATAACAAAGAGAAAGAAGCTTTCTGAGAAACTTCTTTGTGTTCTGTGAAATCATCTCACAGAGTTACAGCTTTTCCCTCAAGAAGCCTTTCGCTAAGACAGTTCTTGTGGAATTGGCAAAGTGATATTTGGAAGCCCATAGAGGGCTATGGTGAAAAAGGAAATATCCTCAGATGAAATCTGGAAAGAAGCTTTCTGAGAAACTTCTCTGTGATGTGTGACTTCCACTCACAGAGTTACATCTGTATTTCCTGGATCTCTTTGCTAGCCTTATTTCTGTGGAATCTGAGAACAGATAGTTCGGATCCCTTTGAAGACTATAGGGCCAAAGGAAATATCCTCCGATAACAAAGAGAAAGAAGCTTTCTGAGAAACTTCTTTGTGTTGTATGAAATCTTCTCACAGAGTTACAGCTTTCCCCTCAAGAAGCCTTTCGCTAAGACAGTTCATGTGGAATTGGCAAAGTGATATTTGGAAGCTCATAGAGGGCTATGGTCAAAAAGGAAATATCCTCAGATGAAATCTGGAAAGAAGCTTTCTGAGAAACTGCTCTGTGATGTGTGACTTCCACTCACAGAGTTACATCTGTATTTCATGGATCTCTTTGCTAGCCTTATTTCTGTGGAATCTGAGAACAGATATTTCGGATCCCTTTGAAGACTATAGGGCCAAAGGAAATATCCTCCGATAACAAAGAGAAAGAAGCTTTCTGAGAAACTTCTTGGTGTTCTGTGAAATCATCTCACAGAGTTACAGCTTTCCCCTCGAGAAGCCTTTCTCTAAGACAGTTCTTGTGGAATTGGCAAAGTGATATTTGGAAGCCCTTCGAGGGCTATGGTGAAAAAGAAATATCCTCAGATGAAATCTGGGAAGAAGCTTTCTGAGAAACTGCTTAGTGTTCTGTTAATTCATCTCACAGAGTTACTTCTGTATTTCGTGGATCCTTTTGCTAGCCTTATTTCTGAGGAATCTGAGAACAGATATTTCGGATCCCTTTGAGGACTACAGGGCCAAAGGAAATATCCTCCGATAACAAAGAGAACGAAGCTTTCTGAGAAACTTCTTTGTGTTCTGTGAAATCAGATCACAGAGTTACAGCTTTCCCCTCAAGAAGCCTTTCGCTAAGACAGTTCTTGTGGAATTGGCAAAGTGATATTTGGAAGCCCACAGAGGGCTGGGGTGAAAAAGGAAATATCCTCAGATGAAATCTGGAAGGAAGCTTTCTGAGAAACTGCTTAGTGTTCTGTTAATTCATCTCACAGAGTTACATCTGTATTTCGTGGATCTCTTTGCTAGACTTATATCTGTGGAATCTGAGAACAGATATTTCGGATCCCTTTGAAGACTATAGGGCCAAAGGAAATATCCTCCGATAACAAAGAGAAAGAAGCTTTCTGAGAAACTTCCTTGTGTTCCTTGAAATCATCTCACAGAGTTACAGCTTTCCCCTCAAGAAGCCTTTCGCTAAGACAGTTCTTGTGGAATTGGCAAAGTGATATTTGGAAGCCCATAGAGGGCTATTGTGAAAAAGGAAATATCCTCAGATGAAATCTGGAAAGAAGCTTTCTGAGAAACTGCTTAGTGTTCTGTTAATTCATCTCACAGAGTTACATCTGTATTTCGTGGATCTCTTTGCTAGACTTATTTCTGTGGAATCTGAGAACAGATATTTCGGATCCTATTGAAGACTATAGGGCCAAAGGAAATATCCTCCGATAACAAAGAGAAAGAAGCTTTCTGAGAAACTTCTTTGTGTTCTGTGAAATCATCTCACAGAGTTACAGCTTTCCCCTCAGAAGCCTTTCGCTAAGAGAGTTCTTGTGGAATTGGCAAAGTGATATTTGGAAGCCCATAGAGGGCTATGGTGAAAAAGGAAATATCCTCAGATGAAATCTGGAAAGAAGCTTTCTGAGAAACTGCTGAGTGTTCTGTTAATTCATCTCACAGAGTTACATCTGTATTTCGTGGATCTCTTTGCTAGCCTTATTTCTGTGGAATCTGAGAACAGATATTTCCGATCCCATTGAAGACTATAGGGCCAAAGGCAATATCCTCCGATAACAAAGAGAAAGAAGCTTTCTGAGAAACTTCTTTGTGTTCTGTGAAATCATCTCACAGAGTTACAGCTTTCCCTTCAAGAAGCCTTTCGCTGAGACAGTTCTTGTGGAATTGGCAAAGTGATATTTGGAAGCCCCTAGAGGGCTATGGTGAAAAAGGAAATATCCTCAGATGAAATCTGGAAAGAAGCTTTCTGAGAAACTGCTTAGTGTTCTGTTAATTCATCTCACAGAGTTACATCTGTATTTCGTGGATCTCTTTGCTAGCCTTATTTCTTTGGAATCTGAGAACAGATATTTCGGATCCCATTGAAGACTAGGGGCCAAAGGAAATATCCTCCGATAACAAAGAGAAAGAAGCTTTCTGAGAAACTTCTTTGTGTTCTCTGAAATCATCTCACAGAGTTTCAGCTTTCCCCTCAGGAAACCTTTCGCTAAGACAGTTCTTGTGGAATTGGCAAAGTGATATTTGGAATCCCCTAGAGTGCTATGGTGAAAAAGGAAATATCTTCAGATGAAATCTGGAAAGAAGCTTTCTGAGAAACTTCTCTGTGATGTGTGACTTCCACTCACATAGTTATATCTGTATTTCTTGGATCTCTTTGCTAGCCTTATTTCTGTGGAATCTGAGAACAGATATTTCCGATCCCTTTGAAGACTATAGGGCCAAAGGAAATATCCTCCGATAACAAAGAGAAAGAAGCTTTCTGAGAAACTTCTTTGTGTTCTGTGAAATCATCTCACAGAGTTACAGCTTTCCCCTCAAGAAGCCTTTCGCTAAGACAGTTCTTGTGGAATTGGGAAAGTGATATTTGTAAGCCCTTAGAGGTCTATGGTGAAAAAGGAAATATCCTCAGATGAAATCTGGAAAGAAGCTTTCTGAGAAACTGCTGAGTGTTCTGTTAATTCATCTCACAGAGTTACATCTGTATTTCGTGGATCTCTTTGCTAGCCTTATTTCTGTGGAATCTGCGAACAGATATTTCGGATCCCATTGAATATTATAGGGCCAAAGGAAATAATCTCCGATAACAAAGAGAAAGAAGGTTTCTGAGAAACTTCTTTGTGTTCTCTGAAATCATCTCACAGAGTTACAGCTTTCCCCTCAAGAAGCCTTTCGCTAAGACAGTTCTTGTGGAATTGGCAAAGTGATATTTGGAAGCCCATAGAGGGCTATGGTGAAAAAGGAAATATCCTCAAATGAAATCTGGAAAAAAGCTTTCTGAGAAACTGCTTAGTGTTCTGTTAATTCATCTCACAGAGTTACATCTGTATTTCGTGGATCTCTTTGCTAGACCTTTTTCTTTGGAATCTGAGAACAGATATTTCGGATCCTATTGAAGACTATAGGGCCAAAGGAAATATCCTCCGATATCAAAGAGAAAGAAGCTTTCTGAGAAACTTCTTTGTGTTCTGTGAAATTATCTCACAGAGTTACAGCTTTCCCCTCATGAAGCCTTTCGCTAAGACAGTTCTTGTGGAATTGGCAAAGTGATATTTGGAAGCCCATAGAGGGCTATGGTGAAAAAGGAAATATCCTCAGATGAAATCTGGAAAGAAGCTTTCTGAGAAACTGCTGAGTGTTCTGTTAGTTCTTCTCACAGAGTTACATCTGTATTTCGTGGATTTCTTTGCTAGCCTTATTTCTCTGGAATCTGAGAACAGATATTTCGGTTCCCCCTAAAGACTATAGGGCCAAAGGAAATATCCTCCGATAACAAAGAGAAAGAAGCTTTCTGAGAAACTTCTTTGTGTTCTGTGAAATCATCTCACAGAGTTACAGCTTTCCCCTCAAGAAGCCTTTCGCTAAGACAGTTCTTGTGGAATTGGCAAAGTGATATTTGGAAGCCCTTAGAGGGCTATGGTGAAAAAGGAAATATCCTCAGATGAAATCTGGAGGAAGCTTTCTGAGAAACTGCTTAGTGTTCTGTTAATTCATCTCACAGAGTTACATCTGTATTTCGTGGATCTCTTTGCTAGCCTTATTTCTGTGGAATCTGAGAACAGATATTTCGGATCCCATTGAAGACTACAGGGCCAAAGGAAATATCCTCCGATAACAAAGAGAAAGAAGCTTTCTGAGAAACTTCTTTGTGTTCTGTGAAATCATCTCACAGAGTTACAGCTTTCCCTTCAAGAAGCCTTTCGCAAAGACAGTTCTTGTGGAATTGGCAAAGTGATATTTGGAAGCCCATAGAGGGCTATGGTGAAAAAGGAAATATCCTCAGATGAAATCTAGAAAGAAGCTTTCTGAGAAACTGCTTAGTGTTCTGTTAATTCATCTCACAGAGTTACATCTGTATTTCGTGGATCTCTTTGCTAGCCTTATTTCTGTGGAATCTGAGAACAGATATTTCGGATCCCATTGAAGCCTCTAGGGCCAAAGGAAATAATCTCCGATAACAAAGAGAAAGAAGCTTTCTGAGAAACTTCTTTGTGTACTGTGAAATCATATCACAGAGTTACAGCTTTGCCCTCAAGAAGCCTTTCGCTAAGACAGTTCTTGTGGAATTGGCAAAGTGATATTTGGAAGCCCATAGAGGGCTATGTTGAAAAAGGAAATATCCTCAGATGAAATCTGGAAAGAAGCTTTCTGAGAAACTGCTTAGTGTTCTGTTAATTCATCTCACAGAGTTACATCTGTATTTCGTGGATCTCTTTGCTAGCCTTATTTCTGTGGAATCTGAGAACAGATATTTCGGATCCCATTGAAGACTATAGGGCCAAAGGAAATATCCTCCGATAACAAAGAGAAAGAAGCTTTCTGAGAAACTTCTTTGTGTTCTGTGAGATCATCTCACAGAGTTTCAGCTTTCCCCTCAAGAAGCCTTTCGCTAAGACAGTTCTTGTGGAATTGGCAAAGTGATATTTGGAAGCCCATAGAGGGCTATGGTGAAAAAGGAAATATCCTCAGATGAAATCTGGAAGGAAGCTTTCTGAGAAACTTCTTAGTGTTCTGTTAATTCATCTCACAGAGTTACATCTGTATTTCGTGGATCTCTTTGCTAGCCTTATTTCTTTGGAATCTGAGAACAGATATTTCTGATCCCATTGAAGACTATAGGGCCAAAGGAAATATCCTCCGATAACAAAGAGAAAGAAGCTTTCTGAGAAACTTCTTTGTGTTCTGTGAAATCATCTCACAGAGTTACAGCTTTCCCCTCAAGAAGCCTTTCGCTAAGACAGTTCTTCTGGAATTGGCCAAATGATATTTGGAAGCCCATAGAGGGCTATGGTGAAAAAGGAAATATCCTCAGATGAAATCTGGAAGGAAGCTTTCTGAGAAACTGCTGAGTGTTCTGTTAATTCATCTCACTGAATTACATCTGTATTTCGTGGATCTCTTTGCTTGCCTTATTTCTGTGGAATCTGAGAACAGATATTTTGGATCCCATTGAAGACTATAGGGCCAAAGGAAATAATCTCCGATAACAAAGAGAAAGAAGCTTTCTGAGAAACTTCTTTGTGTTCTGTGAAATCATCTCACAGAGTTACAGCTTTCCCCTCAAGAAGCCTTTCGCTAAGACAGTTCTTGTGGAATTGGCAAAGTGATATTTGGAAGCCCATAGAGGGCTATGGTGAAAAAGGAAATATCCTCAGATGAAATCTGGAAAGAAGCTTTCTGAGAAACTGCTGAGTGTTCTGTTAATTCATCTCACAGAGTTACATCTGTATTTCGTGGATGTCTTTGCTAGACTTATTTCTGTGGAATCTGAGAATAGATATTTCGGATCCCATTGAAGACTATAGGGCCAAAGGAAATAATTTCCGATAACAAAGAGAAAGAAGCTTTCTGAGAAACTACTTTGTGTTCTGTGAAATCATCTCACAGAGTTACAGCTTTCCCCTCAAGAAGCCTTTCGCTAAGACAGTTCTTGTGGAATTGGCAAAGTGATATTTGGAAGCCCATAGAGGGCTATGGTGAAAAAGGAATTATCCTCAGATGAAATCTGGAAGGAAGCTTTCTGAGAAACTGCTTAGTGTTCTGTTAATTCACCTCACAGAGTTACATCTGTATGTCGTGGATCTCTTTGCTAGCCTTATTTCTGTGGAATCTGAGAACAGATATTTCGGATCCCATTGAAGACTATAGGGCCAAAGGAAATATCCTCCGATAAAAAAGAGAAAGAAGCTTTCTGAGAAACTTCTTTGTGTTCTGTGAAATCATCTCACAGAGTTACAGCTTTCCCTTCAAGAAGCCTTTCGCTAAGACAGTTTACGTGGAATTGGCAAAGAGATATTTGGAAGCACATAGAGGGCTCTGGTGAAAAAGGAAATATCCTCAGATGAAATCTGGAAAGAAGCTTTCTGAGAAACTGCTTAGTGTTCTGTGAATTCATCTCACAGAGTTACATCTGTATTTCGTGGATCTCTTTGCTAGCCTTATTTCTTTGGAATCTGAGAACAGATATTTCGGATCCCTTTGAAGACTATAGGGCCAAAGTAAATATCCTCCGATAACAAAGAGAAAGAAGCTTTCTGAGAAACTTCTTTGTGTTCTGTGAAATCATCTCACAGAGTTACAGCTTTCCCCTCAAGAAGCCTTTCGCTAAGACAGTTCTTGTGGAATTGGCAAAGTGATATTTTGAAGCCCTTAGAGGGCTATGGTGAAAAAGGAAATATCCTCAGATGAAATCTGGAAAGAAGCTTTCTGAGAAACTGCTTAGTGTTCTGTTAATTCATCTCACAGAGTTACATCTGTATTTCGTGGATCTCTTTGCTAGCCTTACTTCTGTGGAATCTGAGAACAGATATTTCGGATCCCATTGAAGACTATAGGGCGAAAGGAAATAATCTCCGATAACAAAGAGAAAGAAGCTTTCTGAGAAACTTCTTTGTGTTCTGTGAAATCATCTCACAGAGTTACAGCTTTCCCCTCAAGAAGGCTTTCGCTAAGACAGTTCTTGAGGAATTGGCAAAGTGATATTTGGAAGCCCATAGAGGGCTATGGTGAAAAAGGAAATATCCTCAGATGAAATCTGGAAAGAAGATTTCTGAGAAACTGCTGAGTGTTCTGTTAATTCATCTCACAGAGTTACATCTGTATTTCGTGGATCTCTTTGCTAGTCTTATTTCTGTGGAATCTGAGAACAGATATTTCCGATCCCATTGAAGACTATAGGGCCAAAGGAAATATCCTCCGATAACAAAGAGAAAGAAGGTTTCTCAGAAACTTCTTTGTGTTCTGTGAAATCATCTCACAGAGTTACAGCTTTCCCCTCAAGAAGCCTTTTGCTAAGACAGTTCTTGTGGAATTGGCAAAGTGATATTTGGAAGCCCTTAGAGGGCTATGGTGAAAAAGGAAATATCCTCAGATGAAATCTGGAAAGAAGCTTTCTGAGAAACTGCTGAGTGTTCTGTTAATTCATCTCACAGAGTTACATCTGTATTTCGTGGATGTCTTTGCTAGACTTATTTCTGTGGAATCTGAGAATAGATATTTCGGATCCCATTGAAGAGTATAGGGCCAAAGGAAATAATTTCCGATAAAAAAGAGAAAGAAGTTTTCTGAGAAACTTCTTTGTGTTCTGTGAAATCATCTCACAGAGTTACAGCTTTCCCCTCAAGAAGCCTTTCGCTAAGACAGTTCTTGTGGAATTGGCAAAGTGATATTTGGAAGCCCTTAGAGGGCTATGGTGAAAAAGGAAATATCCTCAGATGAAATCTGGAAAGAAGCTTTCTGAGAAACTGCTTAGTGTTCTGTTAATTCATCTCACAGAGTTACATCTGTATTTCGTGGATCTCTTTGCTAGCCTTATTTCTGTGGAATCTGAGAACGGATATTTCGGATCCCATTGAAGAGTACAGGGCCAAAGGAAATATCCTCCGATAACAAAGAGAAAGAAGCTTTCTGAGAAACTTCTTTGTGTTCTGTGAAATCATCTCACAGAGTTACAGCTTTCCCCTCAAGAAGCCTTTCGCTAAGACAGTTCTTGTGGAATTGGCAAAGTGATATTTGGAAGCCCATAGAGGGCTATGGTGAAAAAGGAAATATCCTCAGATGAAATCTGGAAAGAAGCTTTCTGAGAAACTGTTTAGTGTTCTGTTAATTCATCTCACAGAGTTACATCTGTATTTCGTGGATCTCTTTGCTAGACTTATTTCTGTGGAATCTGAGAACAGATATTTCGGATCCCTTTGAAGCCTATAGGGCCAAAGGAAATAATCTCCGATAACAAAGAGAAAGAAGCTTTCTGAGAAACTTCTTTGTGTTCTGTGAAATCATCTCACAGAGTTACAGCTTTCCCCTCAAGAAGCCTTTCGCTAAGACAGTTCTTGTGGAATTGGCAAAGTGATATTTGGAAGCCCTTAGAGGGCTATGGTGAAAAAGGAAATATCCTCAGATGAAATCTGGAGGAAGCTTTCTGAGAAACTGGTTAGTGTTCTGTTAATTCATCTCACAGAGTTACATCTGTATTTCGTGGATCTCTTTGCTAGCCTTATTTCTGTGGAATCTGAGAACAGATATTTCGGATCCCATTGAAGACTATCGGGCCAAAGGAAATATCCTCCGATAACAAAGAGAAAGAAGCTTTCTGAGAAACTTCTTTGTGTTCTGTGAAATCATCTCACAGAGTTACCGCTTTCCCTTCAAGAAGCCTTTCGCTAAGACAGTTCTTGTGGAATTGGCAAAGTGATATTTGGAAGCCCATAGAGGGCTATGGTGAAAAAGGAAATATCCTCAGATGAAATCTAGAAAGAAGTTTTCTGAGAAACTGCTTAGTGTTCTGTGAATTCATCTCACAGAGTTACATCTGTATTTCGTGGATCTCTTTGCTAGCCTTATTTCTGTGGAATCTGAGAACAGATATTTCGGATCCCATTGAAGCCTCTAGGGCCAAAGGAAATAATCTCCGATAACAAAGAGAAAGAAGCTTTCTGAGAAACTTCTTTGTGTTCTGTGAAATCATCTCACAGAGTTACCGCTTTCCCTTCAAGAAGCCTTTCGCTAAGACAGTTCTTGTGGAATTGGCAAAGTGATATTTGGAAGCCCATAGAGGGCTATGGTGAAAAAGGAAATATCCTCAGATGAAATCTGGAAAGAAGCTTTCTGAGAAACTGCTGAGTGTTCTGTAAATTCATCTCACAGAGTTACATCAGTATTTCGTGGATCTCTTTGCTAGCCTTATTTCTGTGGAATCTGAGAACAGATATTCCGGATCCCATTGAAGACTATAGGGCCAAAGGAAATATCCTCCGATAACAAAGAGAAAGAAGCTTTCTGAGAAACTTCTTTAGTTCTGTGAAATCATCCCACAGAGTTACAGCTTTCCCCTCAAGAAGCCTTTCGCTAAGACAGTTCTTGTGGATTTGGCAAAGTGATATTTGGAAGCCATTAGAGGGCTATGGTGAAAAAGGAAATATCCTCAGATGAAATCTAGAACGAAGTTTTCTGAGAAACTGCTTAGTGTTCTGTTAATTCATCTCACAGAGTTACATCTGTATTTCGTGGATCTCTTTGCTAGCCTTATTTCTTTGGAATCTGAGAACAGATATTTCGGATTCCTATGAAGACTATAGGGGCAAAGGAAATATCCTCGGATAACAAAGAGAAAGAAGCTTTCTGAGAAACTTCTTTGTGTTCTGTGAAATCATCTCACAGAGTTACAGCTTTCCCCTCAAGAAACCTTTCGGTAAGACAGTTCTTGTGGAATTGGCAAGGTGATATTTGGAAGCCCATAGAGGGCTATGGTGAAAAAGGAAATATCCTCAGATGAAATCTGGAAAGAAGCTTTCTGAGAAACTGCTTAGTGTTCTGTTAATTCATCTCACAGAGTTACATCTGTATTTCGTGGACCTCTTTGCTAGCCTTATTTCTGTGGAATCTGAGAACAGATATTTCAGATCCCATTGAAGACTGTAGGGCCAAAGGAAATATCCTCCGATAACAAAGGGAAAGAAGCTTTCTGAGAAACTTCTTTGTGTACTGTGAAATCATATCACAGAGTTACAGCTTTGCCCTCAAGAAGCCTTTCGCTAAGACAGTTCTTGTGGAATTGGCAAAGTGATATTTGGAAGCCCATAGAGGGCTATGGTGAAAAAGGAAATATCCTCAGATGAAATCTGGAAAGAAGCTTTCTGAGAAACTGCTTAGTGTTCTGTTAATTCATCTCACAGAGTTACATCTGTATTTCGTGGATCTCTTTGCTAGCCTTATTTCTGTGGAATCTGAGAACAGATATTTCGGATCCCATTGAAGACTATAGGGCCAAAGGAAATATCCTCCGATAACAAAGAGAAAGAAGCTTTCTGAGAAACTTCTTTGTGTTCTGTGAGATCATCTCACAGAGTTTCAGCTTTCCCCTCAAGAAGCCTTTCGCTAAGACAGTTCTTGTGGAATTGGCAAAGTGATATTTGGAAGCCCATAGAGGGCTATGGTGAAAAAGGAAATATCCTCAGATGAAATCTGGAAGGAAGCTTTCTGAGAAACTGCTGAGTGTTCTGTTAATTCATCTCACTGAATTACATCTGTATTTCGTGGATCTCTTTGCTTGCCTTATTTCTGTGGAATCTGAGAACAGATAATTTGGATCCCATTGAAGACTATAGGGCCAAAGGAAATAATCTCCGATAACAAAGAGAAAGAAGCTTTCTGAGAAACTACTTTGTGTTCTGTGAAATCATCTCACAGAGTTACAGCTTTCCCCTCAAGAAGCCTTTCGCTAAGACAGTTCTTGTGGAATTGGCAAAGTGATATTTGGAAGCCCATAGAGGGCTATGGTGAAAAAGGAAATATCCTCAGATGAAATCTGGAAAGAAGCTTTCTGAGAAACTGCTGAGTGTTCTGTTAATTCATCTCACAGAGTTACATCTGTATTTCGTGGATGTCTTTGCTAGACTTATTTCTGTGGAATCTGAGAATAGATATTTCGGATCCCATTGAAGACTATAGGGCCAAAGGAAATAATTTCCGATAACAAAGAGAAAGAAGCTTTCTGAGAAACTACTTTGTGTTCTGTGAAATCATCTCACAGAGTTACAGCTTTCCCCTCAAGAAGCCTTTCGCTAAGACAGTTCTTGTGGAATTGGCAAAGTGATATTTGGAAGACCATAGAGGGCTATGGTGAAAAAGGAATTATCCTCAGATGAAATCTGGAAGGAAGCTTTCTGAGAAACTGCTTAGTGTTCTGTTAATTCACCTCACAGAGTTACATCTGTATGTCGTGGATCTCTTTGCTAGCCTTATTTCTGTGGAATCTGAGAACAGATATTTCGGATCCCTTTGAAGACTATAGGGCCAAAGTAAATATCCTCCGATAACAAAGAGAAAGAAGCTTTCTGAGAAACTTCTTTGTGTTCTGTGAAATCATCTCACAGAGTTACAGCTTTCCCCTCAAGAAGCCTTTCGCTAAGACAGTTCTTGTGGAATTGGCAAAGTGATATTTTGAAGCCCTTAGAGGGCTATGGTGAAAAAGGAAATATCCTCAGATGAAACCTGGAAAGAAGCTTTCTGAGAAACTGCTTAGTGTTCTGTTAATTCATCTCACAGAGTTACATCTGTATTTCGTGGATCTCTTTGCTAGCCTTACTTCTGTGGAATCTGAGAACAGATATTTCGGATCCCATTGAAGACTATAGGGCCAAAGGAAATAATCTCCGATAACAAAGAGAAAGAAGCTTTCTGAGAAACTTCTTTGTGTTCTGTGAAATCATCTCACAGAGTTACAGCTTTCCCCTCAAGAAGGCTTTCGCTAAGACAGTTCTTGAGAAATTGGCAAAGTGATATTTGGAAGCCCATAGAGGGCTATGGTGAAAAAGGAAATATCCTCAGATGAAATCTGGAAAGAAGATTTCTGAGAAACTGCTGAGTGTTCTGTTAATTCATCTCACAGAGTTACATCTGTATTTCGTGGATCTCTTTGCTAGCCTTATTTCTGTGGAATCTGAGAACAGATATTTCCGATCCCATTGAAGACTATAGGGCCAAAGGAAATATCCTCCGATAACAAAGAGAAAGAAGGTTTCTCAGAAACTTCTTTGTGTTCTGTGAAATCATCTCACAGAATTACAGCTTTCCCCTCAAGAAGCCTTTTGCTAAGACAGTTCTTGTGGAATTGGCAAAGTGATATTTGGAAGCCCTTAGAGGGCTATGGTGAAAAAGGAAATATCCTCAGATGAAATCTGGAAAGAAGCTTTCTGAGAAACTGCTTAGTGTTCTGTGAATTCATCTCACAGAGTTACATCTGTATTTCGTGGATCTCTTTGCTAGCCTTATTTCTTTGGAATCTGAGAACAGATATTTCGGATCCCATTGAAGACTATAGGGCCAAAGGAAATAATCTCCGATAACAAAGAGAAAGAAGCTTTCTGAGAAACTTCTTTGTCTTCTGTGAAATCATCTCACAGAGTTACAGCTTTCCCCTCAAGAAGCCTTTCGCTAAGACAGTTCTTGTGGAATTGGCAAAGTGATATTTGGAAGCCCTTAGAGGGCTATGGTGAAAAAGGAAATATCCTCAGATGAAATCTGGAAAGAAGCTTTCTGAGAAACTGCTGAGTGTTCTGTTAATTCATCTCACAGAGTTACATCTGTATTTCGTGGATGTCTTTGCTAGACTTATTTCTGTGGAATCTGAGAATAGATATTTCGGATCCCATTGAAGACTATAGGGCCAAAGGAAATAATTTCCGATAACAAAGAGAAAGAAGCTTTCTGAGAAACTTCTTTGTGTTCTGTGAGATCATCTCACAGAGTTTCAGCTTTCCCCTCAAGAAGCCTTTCGCTAAGACAGTTCTTGTGGAATTGGCAAAGTGATATTTGGAAGCCCATAGAGGGCTATGGTGAAAAAGGAAATATCCTCAGATGAAATCTGGAAGGAAGCTTTCTGAGAAACTTCTTAGTGTTCTGTTAATTCATCTCACAGAGTTACATCTGTATTTCGTGGATCTCTTTGCTAGACTTATTTCTTTGGAATCTGAGAACAGATATTTCTGATCCCATTGAAGACTATAGGGCCAAAGGAAATATCCTCCGATAACAAAGAGAAAGAAGCTTTCTGAGAAACTTCTTTGTGTTCTGTGAAATCATCTCACAGAGTTACAGCTTTCCCCTCAAGAAGCCTTTCGCTAAGACAGTTCTTGTGGAATTGGCAAAGTGATATTTGGAAGCCCATAGAGGGCTATGGTGAAAAAGGAAATATCCTCAGATGAAATCTGGAAGGAAGCTTTCTGAGAAACTGCTGAGTGTTCTGTTAATTCATCTCACTGAATTACATCTGTATTTCGTGGATCTCTTTGCTTGCCTTATTTCTGTGGAATCTGAGAACAGATATTTTGGATCCCATTGAAGACTATAGGGCCAAAGGAAATAATCTCCGATAACAAAGAGAAACAAGCTTTCTGAGAAACTTCTTTGTGTTCTGTGAAATCATCTCACAGAGTTACAGCTTTCCCCTCAAGAAGCCTTTCGCTAAGACAGTTCTTGTGGAATTGGCAAAGTGATATTTGGAAGCCCATAGAGGGCTATGGTGAAAAAGGAAATATCCTCAGATGAAATCTGGAAAGAAGCTTTCTGAGAAACTGCTGAGTGTTCTGTTAATTCATCTCACAGAGTTACATCTGTATTTCGTGGATGTCTTTGCTAGACTTATTTCTGTGGAATCTGAGAATAGATATTTCGGATCCCATTGAAGACTATAGGGCCAAAGGAAATAATTTCCGATAACAAAGAGAAAGAAGCTTTCTGAGAAACTACTTTGTGTTCTGTGAAATCATCTCACAGAGTTACAGCTTTCCCCTCAAGAAGCCTTTCGCTAAGACAGTTCTTGTGGAATTGGCAAAGTGATATTTGGAAGCCCATAGAGGGCTATGGTGAAAAAGGAATTATCCTCAGATGAAATCTGGAAGGAAGCTTTCTGAGAAACTGCTTAGTGTTCTGTTAATTCACCTCACAGAGTTACATCTGTATGTCGTGGATCTCTTTGCTAGCCTTATTTCTGTGGAATCTGAGAACAGATATTTCGGATCCCATTGAAAACTATAGGGCCAAAGGAAATATCCTCCGATAAAAAAGAGAAAGAAGCTTTCTGAGAAACTTCTTTGTGTTCTGTGAAATCATCTCACAGAGTTACAGCTTTCCCTTCAAGAAGCCTTTCGCTAAGACAGTTTACGTGGAATTGGCAAAGAGATATTTGGAAGCACATAGAGGGCTCTGGTGAAAAAGGAAATATCCTCAGATGAAATCTGGAAAGAAGCTTTCTGAGAAACTGCTTAGTGTTCTGTGAATTCATCTCACAGAGTTACATCTGTATTTCGTGGATCTCTTTGCTAGCCTTATTTCTGTGGAATCTGAGAACAGATATTTCGGATCCCTTTGAAGACTATAGGGCCAAAGTAAATATCCTCCGATAACAAAGAGAAAGAAGCTTTCTGAGAAACTTCTTTGTGTTCTGTGAAATCATCTCACAGAGTTACAGCTTTCCCCTCAAGAAGCCTTTCGCTAAGACAGTTCTTGTGGAATTGGCAAAGTGATATTTTGAAGCCCTTAGACGGCTATGGTGAAAAAGGAAATATCCTCAGTTGAAATCTGGAAAGAAGCTTTCTGAGAAACTGCTTAGTGTTCTGTTAATTCATCTCACAGAGTTACATCTGTATTTCGTGGATCTCTTTGCTAGCCTTACTTCTGTGGAATCTGAGAACAGATATTTCGGATCCCATTGAAGACTATAGGGCCAAAGGAAATAATCTCCGATAACAAAGAGAAAGAAGCTTTCTGAGAAACTTCTTTGTGTTCTGTGAAATCATCTCACAGAGTTACAGCTTTCCCCTCAAGAAGGCTTTCGCTTAGACAGTTCTTGAGGAATTGGCAAAGTGATATTTGGAAGCCCATAGAGGGCTATGGTGAAAAAGGAAATATCCTCAGATGAAATCTGGAAAGAAGATTTCTGAGAAACTGCTGAGTGTTCTGTTAATTCATCTCACAGAGTTACATCTGTATTTCGTGGATCTCTTTGCTAGCCTTATTTCTGTGGAATCTGAGAACAGATATTTCCGATCCCATTGAAGACTATAGGGCCAAAGGAAATATCCTCCGATAACAAAGAGAAAGAAGGTTTCTCAGAAACTTCTTTGTGTTCTGTGAAATCATCTCACAGAGTTACAGCTTTCCCCTCAAGAAGCCTTTTGCTAAGACAGTTCTTGTGGAATTGGCAAAGTGATATTTGGAAGCCCTTAGAGGGCTATGGTGAAAAAGGAAATATCCTCAGATGAAATCTGGAAAGAAGCTTTCTGAGAAACTGCTTAGTGTTCTGTGAATTCATCTCACAGAGTTACATCTGTATTTCGTGGATCTCTTTGCTAGCCTTATTTCTTTGGAATCTGAGAACAGATATTTCGGATCCCATTGAAGACTATAGGGCCAAAGGAAATAATCTCCGATAACAAAGAGAAAGAAGCTTTCTGAGAAACTTCTTTGTGTTCTGTGAAATCATCTCACAGAGTTACAGCTTTCCCCTCAAGAAGCCTTTCGCTAAGACAGTTCTTGTGGAATTGGCAAAGTGATATTTGGAAGCCCTTAGAGGGCTATGGTGAAAAAGGAAATATCCTCAGATGAAATCTGGAAAGAAGCTTTCTGAGAAACTGCTGAGTGTTCTGTTAATTCATCTCACAGAGTTACATCTGTATTTCGTGGATGTCTTTGCTAGACTTATTTCTGTGGAATCTGAGAATAGATATTTCGGATCCCATTGAAGACTATAGGGCCAAAGGAAATAATTTCCGATAACAAAGAGAAAGAAGCTTTCTGAGAAACTTCTTTGTGTTCTGTGAAATCATCTCACAGAGTTACAGCTTTCCCCTCAAGAAGCCTTTCGCTAAGACAGTTCTTGTGGAATTGGCAAAGTGATATTTGGAAGCCCTTAGAGGGCTATGGTGAAAAACGAAATATCCTCAGATGAAATCTGGAGGAAGCTTTCTGAGAAACTGCTGAGTGTTCTGCTAATTCATCTCACAGAGTTACATCTGTATTTCGTGGATCTCTTTACTAGCCTTATTTCTGTGGAATCTGAGAACAGATATTTCGGATCCCATTGCAGACTATAGGGCCAAAGGAAATATCCTCCGATAACAAAGAGAAAGAAGCTTTCTGAGAAACTTCTTTGTGTTCTGTGAAATCATCTCACAGAGATACAGCTTTCCCCTCAAGAAGCCTTTCGCTAAGACTGTTCTTGTGGAATTGGCAAAGTGATATTTGGAAGCCCATAGAGGGCTCTGGTGAAAAAGGAAATATTCTCAGATGAAATCTGGAAAGAAGCTTTCTGTGAAATTGCTTAGTGTTCGGTTAATTCATCTCACAGAGTTACATCTGTATTTGGTGGATCTCTTTGCTAGCCTTATTTCTTTGGAATCTGAGAACAGATATTTCGGATCCCTTTGAAGACTATAGGGCCATAGGAAATATCCTCCGATAACAAAGAGAAAGAAGCTTTCTGAGAAACTTCTTTGTGTTCTGTGAAATCATCTCACAGAGTTACAGCTTTCCCCTCAAGAAGCCTTTCGCTAAGACAGTTCTTGTGGAATTGGCCAAGTGATATTTGGAAGCCCATAGAGGGCTATGGTGAAAAAGGAAATATCCTCAGATGAAATCTGGAAGGAAGCTTTCTGAGAAACTGCTGAGTGTTCTGTTAATTCATCTCACTGAATTACATCTGTATTTCGTGGATCTCTTTGCTAGCCTTATTTATGTGGAATCTGAGAACAGATATTTCGGATCCCATTGAAGACCATAGGGCCAAAGGAAATATCCTCCGATAACAAAGAGAAAGAAGCTTTCTGAGAAACTTCTTTGTGTTCTGTGAAATCATCTCACAGAGTTACAGCTTTCCCCTCAAGAAGGCTTTCGCTAAGACAGTTCTTGAGGAATTGGCAAAGTGATATTTGGAAGCCCATAGAGGGCTATGGTGAAAAAGGAAATATCCTCAGATGAAATCTGGAAAGAAGATTTCTGAGAAACTGCTGAGTGTTCTGTTAATTCATCTCACAGAGTTACATCTGAATTTCGTGGATCTCTTTGCTAGCCTTATTTCTGTGGAATCTGAGAACAGATATTTCGGATCCCATTGAAGACTATAGGGCCAAAGGAAATATCCTCCGATAACAAAGAGAAAGAAGGTTTCTGAGAAACTTTTTTGTGTTCTGTGAAATCATCTCACAGAGTTTCAGCTTTCCCCTCCAGAAGCCTTTCGCTAAGACAGTTCTTGTGGAATTGGCAAAGTGATATTTGGAAGCCCTTAGAGGGCTATGGTGAAAAAGGAAATATCCTCAGATGAAATCTGGAAAGAAGCTTTCTGAGAAACTGCTTAGTGTTCTGTGAATTCATCTCACAGAGTTACATCTGTATTTCGTGGATCTCTTTGCTAGCCTTATTTCTTTGGAATCTGAGAACAGATATTTCGGATCCCATGGAAGACTATAGGGCCAAAGGAAATATCCTCCGATAACAAAGAGAAAGAAGCTTTCTGAGAAACTTCTTTGTGTTCTGTGAAATCATCTCACAGAGTTACAGCTTTCCCCTCAAGAAGCCTTTCGCTAAGACAGTTCTTGTGGAATTGGCAAAGTGATATTTGGAAGCCCATAGAGGGCTATGGTGAAAAAGGAAATATCCTCAGATGAAATCTGGAAAGAAGCTTTCTGAGAAACTGCTGAGTGTTCTGTTAATTCATCTCACAGAGTTACATCTCTATTTCGTGGATGTCTTTGCTAGACTTATTTCTGTGGAATCTGAGAATAGATATTTCGGATCCCATTGAAGACTATAGGGCCAAAGGAAATAATTTCCGATAACAAAGAGAAAGAAGCTTTCTGAGAAACTTCTTTGTGTTCTGTGAAATCATCTCACAGAGTTACAGCTTTCCCCTCAAGAAGCCTTTCGCTAAGACAGTTCTTGTGGAATTGGCAAAGTGATATTTGGAAGCCCATAGAGGGCTATGGTGAAAAAGGAATTATCCTCAGATGAAATCTGGAAGGAAGCTTTCTGCGAAACTGCTTAGTGTTCTGTTAATTCACCTCACAGAGTTACATCTGTATGTCGTGGATCTCTTTGCTAGCCTTATTTCTGTGGAATCTGAGAACAGATATTTCGGATCCCATTGAAGACTATAGGGCCAAAGGAAATATCCTCCGATAAAAAAGAGAAAGAAGCTTTCTGAGAAACTTCTTTGTGTTCTGTGAAATCATCTCACAGAGTTACAGCTTTCCCTTCAAGAAGCCTTTCGCTAAGACAGTTTACGTGGAATTGGCAAAGAGATATTTGGAAGCACATAGAGGGCTCTGGTGAAAAAGGAAATATCCTCAGATGAAATCTGGAAAGAAGCTTTCTGAGAAACTGCTTAGTGTTCTGTGAATTCATCTCACAGAGTTACATCTGTATTTCGTGGATCTCTTTGCTAGCCTTACTTCTGTGGAATCTGAGAACAGATATTTCGGATCCCATTGAAGACTATAGGGCCAAAGGAAATAATCTCCGATAACAAAGGGAAAGAAGCTTTCTGAGAAACTTCTTTGTGTTCTGTGAAATCATCTCACAGAGTTACAGCTTTCCCCTCAAGAAGGCTTTCGCTAAGACAGTTCTTGAGGAATTGGCAAAGTGATATTTGGAAGCCCATAGAGGGCTATGGTGAAAAAGGAAATATCCTCAGATGAAATCTGGAAAGAAGATTTCTGAGAAACTGCTGAGTGTTTTGTTAATTCATCTCACAGAGTTACATCTGAATTTCGTGGATCTCTTTGCTAGCCTTATTTCTGTGGAATCTGAGAACAGATATTTCGGATCCCATTGAAGACTATAGGGCCAAAGGAAATATCCTCCGATAACAAAGAGAAAGAAGGTTTCTGAGAAAGTTCTTTGTGTTCTGTGAAATCATCTCACAGAGTTACAGCTTTCCCCTCAAGAATCCTTTTGCTAAGACCGTTCTTGTGGAATTGGCAAAGTGATATTTGGAAGCCCTTAGAGGGCTATGGTGAAAAAGGAAATATCCTCAGATGAAATCTGGAAAGAAGCTTTCTGAGAAACTGCTTAGTGTTCTGTGAATTCATCTCACAGAGTTATATCTGTATTTCGTGGATCTCTTTGCTAGCCTTATTTCTTTGGAATCTGAGAACAGATATTTCGGATCCCATTGAAGACTATAGGGCCAAAGGAAATATCCTCTGATAACAAAGAGAAAGAAGCTTTCTGAGAAACTTCTTTGTGTTCTGTGAAATCATCTCACAGAGTTACAGCTTTCCCCTGAAGAAGTCTTTCGCTAAGACAGTTCTTGTGGAATTGGCAAAGTGATATTTGGAAGCCCATAGAGGGCTAAGGTGAAAAAGGAAATATCCTCAGATGAAATCTGGAAGGAAGCTTTCTGAGAAACTGCTGAGTGTTCTGTTAATTCATCTCACAGAGTTACATCTGTATGTCGTGGATCTCTTGCTAGCCTTATTTTTGTGGAATCTGAGAACAGATATTTCGGATCCTATTGAAGACTATAGGGCCAAAGGAAATATCCTCCGATAACAAAGAGAAAGAAGCTTTCTGAGAATCTTCTTTGTGTTCTGTGAAATCATCTCACAGAGTTACTGCTTTCCCCTCAAGAAGCCTTTCGCTAAGACAGTTCTCGTGGAATTGGCAAAGTGATATTTGGAAGCCCATAGAGGGCTATGGTGAAAAAGGAAATATCCTCAGATGAAATCTGGAAAGAAGCTTTCTGAGAAACTGCTTAGTGTTCTGTTAATTCATCTCACAGAGTTACATCTGTATTTCGTGGATCTCTTTGCTAGCCTTACTTCTGTGGAATCTGAGAACAGATATTTCGGATCCCATTGAAGACTATAGGGCCAAAGGAAATAATCTCCGATAACAAAGGGAAAGAAGCTTTCTGAGAAACTTCTTTGTGTTCTGTGAAATCATCTCACAGAGTTACAGCTTTCCCCTCAAGAAGGCTTTCGCTAAGACAGTTCTTGAGGAATTGGCAAAGTGATATTTGGAAGCCCATAGAGGGCTATGGTGAAAAAGGAAATATCCTCAGATGAAATCTGGAAAGAAGATTTCTGAGAAACTGCTGAGTGTTTTGTTAATTCATCTCACAGAGTTACATCTGAATTTCGTGGATCTCTTTGCTAGCCTTATTTCTGTGGAATCTGAGAACAGATATTTCGGATCCCATTGAAGACTATAGGGCCAAAGGAAATATCCTCCGATAACAAAGAGAAAGAAGGTTTCTGAGAAAGTTCTTTGTGTTCTGTGAAATCATCTCACAGAGTTACAGCTTTCCCCTCAAGAATCCTTTTGCTAAGACCGTTCTTGTGGAATTGGCAAAGTGATATTTGGAAGCCCTTAGAGGGCTATGGTGAAAAAGGAAATATCCTCAGATGAAATCTGGAAAGAAGCTTTCTGAGAAACTGCTTAGTGTTCTGTGAATTCATCTCACAGAGTTATATCTGTATTTCGTGGATCTCTTTGCTAGCCTTATTTCTTTGGAATCTGAGAACAGATATTTCGGATCCCATTGAAGACTATAGGGCCAAAGGAAATATCCTCTGATAACAAAGAGAAAGAAGCTTTCTGAGAAACTTCTTTGTGTTCTGTGAAATCATCTCACAGAGTTACAGCTTTCCCCTGAAGAAGTCTTTCGCTAAGACAGTTCTTGTGGAATTGGCAAAGTGATATTTGGAAGCCCATAGAGGGCTAAGGTGAAAAAGGAAATATCCTCAGATGAAATCTGGAAGGAAGCTTTCTGAGAAACTGCTGAGTGTTCTGTTAATTCATCTCACAGAGTTACATCTGTATGTCGTGGATCTCTTGCTAGCCTTATTTTTGTGGAATCTGAGAACAGATATTTCGGATCCTATTGAAGACTATAGGGCCAAAGGAAATATCCTCCGATAACAAAGAGAAAGAAGCTTTCTGAGAATCTTCTTTGTGTTCTGTGAAATCATCTCACAGAGTTACTGCTTTCCCCTCAAGAAGCCTTTCGCTAAGACAGTTCTCGTGGAATTGGCAAAGTGATATTTGGAAGCCCATAGAGGGCTATGGTGAAAAAGGAAATATCCTCAGATGAAATCTGGAAAGAAGCTTTCTGAGAAACTGCTTAGTGTTCTGTTAATTCATCTCACAGAGTTACATCTGTATTTCGTGGATCTCTTTGCTAGCCTTACTTCTGTGGAATCTGAGAACAGATATTTCGGATCCCATTGAAGACTATAGGGCCAAAGGAAATAATCTCCGATAACAAAGGGAAAGAAGCTTTCTGAGAAACTTCTTTGTGTTCTGTGAAATCATCTCACAGAGTTACAGCTTTCCCCTCAAGAAGGCTTTCGCTAAGACAGTTCTTGAGGAATTGGCAAAGTGATATTTGGAAGCCCATAGAGGGCTATGGTGAAAAAGGAAATATCCTCAGATGAAATCTGGAAAGAAGATTTCTGAGAAACTGCTGAGTGTTTTGTTAATTCATCTCACAGAGTTACATCTGAATTTCGTGGATCTCTTTGCTAGCCTTATTTCTGTGGAATCTGAGAACAGATATTTCGGATCCCATTGAAGACTATAGGGCCAAAGGAAATATCCTCCGATAACAAAGAGAAAGAAGGTTTCTGAGAAAGTTCTTTGTGTTCTGTGAAATCATCTCACAGAGTTACAGCTTTCCCCTCAAGAATCCTTTTGCTAAGACCGTTCTTGTGGAATTGGCAAAGTGATATTTGGAAGCCCTTAGAGGGCTATGGTGAAAAAGGAAATATCCTCAGATGAAATCTGGAAAGAAGCTTTCTGAGAAACTGCTTAGTGTTCTGTGAATTCATCTCACAGAGTTATATCTGTATTTCGTGGATCTCTTTGCTAGCCTTATTTCTTTGGAATCTGAGAACAGATATTTCGGATCCCATTGAAGACTATAGGGCCAAAGGAAATATCCTCTGATAACAAAGAGAAAGAAGCTTTCTGAGAAACTTCTTTGTGTTCTGTGAAATCATCTCACAGAGTTACAGCTTTCCCCTGAAGAAGTCTTTCGCTAAGACAGTTCTTGTGGAATTGGCAAAGTGATATTTGGAAGCCCATAGAGGGCTAAGGTGAAAAAGGAAATATCCTCAGATGAAATCTGGAAGGAAGCTTTCTGAGAAACTGCTGAGTGTTCTGTTAATTCATCTCACAGAGTTACATCTGTATGTCGTGGATCTCTTGCTAGCCTTATTTTTGTGGAATCTGAGAACAGATATTTCGGATCCTATTGAAGACTATAGGGCCAAAGGAAATATCCTCCGATAACAAAGAGAAAGAAGCTTTCTGAGAATCTTCTTTGTGTTCTGTGAAATCATCTCACAGAGTTACTGCTTTCCCCTCAAGAAGCCTTTCGCTAAGACAGTTCTCGTGGAATTGGCAAAGTGATATTTGGAAGCCCATAGAGGGCTATGGTGAAAAAGGAAATATCCTCAGATGAAATCTGGAAAGAAGCTTTCTGAGAAACTGCTTAGTGTTCTGTTAATTCATCTCACAGAGTTACATCTGTATTTCGTGGATCTCTTTGCTAGCCTTATTTCTGTGGAATCTGAGAACAGATATTTCGGATCCCTTTGAAGACTATAGGGCCAAAGGAAATATCCTCCGATAACAAAGAGAAAGAAGCTTTCTGAGAAACTTCTTTGTGTTCTGTGAAATCATCTCACAGAGTTACAGCTTTCCCCTCAAGAAGCCTTTCGCTACGACAGTTCTTGTGGAATTGGCAAAGTGATATTTGGAAGCCCATAGAGGGCTATGGTGAAAAAGGAAATATCCTCAGATGAAATCTGGAAAGAAGCTTTCTGAGAAACTGCTTAGTGTTCTGTTAATTCATCTCACAGAGTTACATCTGTATTTCGTGGATCTCTTTGCTAGCCTTATTTCTGTGGAATCTGAGAACAGATATTTCCGATCCCTTTGAAGACTATGGGGCCAAAGGAAATATCCTCCGATAACAAAGAGAAAGAAGGTTTCTGAGAAACTTCTTTGTGTTCTGTGAAATCATCTCACAGAGTTACAGCTTTCCCCTCAAGAAGCCTTTCGCTAAGACAGTTCTTGTGGAATTGGCAAAGTGATATTTGGAAGCCCTTAGAGGGCTATGGTGAAAAAGGAAATATCCTCAGATGAAATCTTTAAAGAAGATTTCTGAGAAACTGCTTAGTGTTCTGTTAATTGATCTCACAGAGTTACATCTGTATTTCGTGGATCTCTTTGCTAGCCTTATTTCTGTGGAATCTGAGAACAGATATTTCGGATTCCTATGAAGACTATAGGGGCAAAGGAAATATCCTCCGATAACAAAGAGAAAGAAGCTTTCTGAGAAACTTCTTTGGTTCTGTGAAATCATCTCACAGAGTTTCAGCTTTCCCCTCAAGAAGCCTTTCGCTAAGACAGTTCTTGTGGAATTGGCAAAGTGATATTTGGAAGCCCATAGAGGGCTATGGTGAAAAAGGAAATATCCTCAGATGAAATCTGGAAAGAAGCTTTCTGAGAAACTGCTTAGTGTTCTGTTAATTCATCTCACAGAGTTACATCTGTATTCCCTGGATCTCTTTGCTAGCCTTATTTCTGTGGAATCTGACAACAGATATTTCGGATCCCATTGAAGCCTATAGGGCCAAAGGAAATAATCTCCGATAACAAAGAGAAAGAAGCTTTCTGAGAAACTTCTTTGTGTTCTGTGAAATCATCTCACAGAGTTATCGCTTTCCCCTCAAGAAGACTTTCGCTAAGACAGTTCTTGTGGAATTGGCAAAGTGATATTTGGAAGCCCATAGAGGGCTATGGTGAAAAAGGAAATATCCTCAGATGAAATCTGGAAAGAAGCTTTCTGAGAAACTGCTGAGTGTTCTGTTAATTCATATCACAGAGTTACATCTGTATTTCGTGGATCTCTTTGCTAGCCTTATTTCTGTGGAATCTGAGAACAGATATTTCAGATCCCATTGAAGACTATAGGGCCAAAGGAAATATCCTCCGATAACAAAGAGAAAGAAGCTTTCTGAGAAACTTCTTTGTGTTCTGTGAAATCATCTCACAGAGTTACAGCTTTCCCCTCAAGAAGCCTTTCGCTAAGACAGTTCTTGTGGAATTGGCAAAGTGATATTTGGAAGCCCTTAGAGGGTTATGGTGAAAAAGGAAATATCCTCAGATGAAATCTGGAAAGAAGCTTTCTGAGAAACTGCTTAGTGTTCTGTGAATTCATCTCACAGAGTTACATCTGTATTTCGTGGATCTCTTTGCTAGCCTTATTTCTTTGGAATCTGAGAACAGATATTTCGGATCCCATTGAAGACTATAGGGCCAAAGGAAATATCCTCCGATAACAAAGAGAAAGAATCTTTCTGAGAAACTTCTTTGTGTTCTGTGAAATCATCTCACAGAGTTACAGCTTTCCCCTCAAGAAGCCTTTCGCTACGACAGTTCTTGTGGAATTGGCAAAGTGATATTTGGAAGCCCATAGAGGGCTATGGTGAAAAAGGAAATATCCTCAGATGAAATCTGGAAAGAAGCTTTCTGAGAAACTGCTTAGTGTTCTGTTAATTCATCTCACAGAGTTACATCTGTATTTCATGGATCTCTTTGCTAGAATTATTTCTGTGGAATCTGAGAAGAGATATTTCCGATCCCTTTGAAGACTATAGGGCCAAAGGAAATATCCTCCGATAACAAAGAGAAAGAAGGTTTCTGAGAAACTTCTTTGTGTTCTGTGAAATCATCTTACAGAGTTACAGCTTTCCCCTCCAGAAGCCTTTCGCTAAGACAGTTCCTGAGGAATTGGCAAAGTGATATTTGGAAGCCCTTAGAGGGCTATGGTGAAAAAGGAAATATCCTCAGATGAAATCTGGAAAGAAGATTTCTGAGAAACTGCTTAGTGTTCTGTTAATAGATCTCACAGAGTTACATCTGTATTTCGTGGATCTCTTTGCTAGCCTTATTTCTTTGGAATCTGAGAACAGATATTTCGGATTCCTATGAAGACTATAGGGCCAAAGGAAATATCATCCGATAACAAAGAGAAAGAAGCTTTCTGAGAAACTTCTTTGTGTTCTGTGAAATCATCTCACAGAGTTACAGCTTTCCCCTCAAGAAGCCTTTCGCTAAGACAGTTCTTGTGGAATTGGCAAAGTGATATTTGGAAGCCCATAGAGGGCTATGGTGAAAAAGGAAATATCCTCAGATGAAATCTGGAAAGAAGCTTTCTGAGAAACTGCTGAGTGTTCTGTTAATTCATCTCACAGAGTTACATCTGTATTTCGTGGATGTCTTTGCTAGACTTATTTCTGTGGAATCTGAGAATAGATATTTCGGATCCCATTGAAGACTATAGGGCCAAAGGAAATAATTTCCGATAACAAAGAGAAAGAAGCTTTCTGAGAAACTTCTTTGTGTTCTGTGAAATCATCTCACAGAGTTACAGCTTTCCCCTCAAGAAGCCTTTCGCTAAGACAGTTCTTGTGGAATTGGCAAAGTGATATTTGGAAGCCCATAGAGGGCTATGGTGAAAAAGGAATTATCCTCAGATGAAATCTGGAAGGAAGCTTTCTGAGAAACTGCTTAGTGTTCTGTTAATTCACCTCACAGAGTTACATCTGTATGTCGTGGATCTCTTTGCTAGCCTTATTTCTGTGGAATCTGAGAACAGATATTTCGGATCCCATTGAAGACTATAGGGCCAAAGGAAATATCCTCCGATAAAAAAGAGAAAGAAGCTTTCTGAGAAACTTCTTTGTGTTCTGTGAAATCATCTCACAGAGTTACAGCTTTCCCTTCAAGAAGCCTTTCGCTAAGACAGTTTACGTGGAATTGGCAAATAGATATTTGGAAGCACATAGAGGGCTCTGGTGAAAAAGGAAATATCCTCAGATGAAATCTGGAAAGAAGCTTTCTGAGAAACTGCTTAGTGTTCTGTGAATTCATCTCACAGAGTTACATCTGTATTTCGTGGATCTCTTTGCTAGCCTTATTTCTGTGGAATCTGAGAACAGATATTTCGGATCCCTTTGAAGACTATAGGGCCAAAGTAAATATCCTCCGATAACAAAGAGAAAGAAGCTTTCTGAGAAACTTCTTTGTGTTCTGTGAAATCATCTCACAGAGTTACAGCTTTCCCCTCAAGAAGGCTTTCGCTAAGACAGTTCTTGAGGAATTGGCAAAGTGATATTTGGAAGCCCATAGAGGGCTATGGTGAAAAAGGAAATATCCTCAGATGAAATCTGGAAAGAAGATTTCTGAGAAACTGCTGAGTGTTCTGTTAATTCATCTCACAGAGTTACATCTGAATTTCGTGGATCTCTTTGCTAGCCTTATTTCTGTGGAATCTGAGAACAGATAATTCGGATCCCATTGAAGACTATAGGGCCAAAGGAAATATCCTCCGATAACAAAGAGAAAGAAGGTTTCTGAGAAACTTCTTTGTGTTCTGTGAAATCATCTAACAGAGTTACAGCTTTCCCCTCAAGAAGCCTTTTGCTAAGACAGTTCTTGTGGAATTGGCAAAGTGATATTTGGAAGCCCTTAGAGGGCTATGGTGAAAAAGGAAATATCCTCAGATGAAATCTGGAAAGAAGCTTTCTGAGAAACTGCTTAGTGTTCTGTGAATTCATCTCACAGAGTTACATCTGTATTTCGTGGATCTCTTTGCTAGCCTTATTTCTTTGGAATCTGAGAACAGATATTTCGGATCCCATTGAAGACTATAGGGCCAAAGGAAATATCCTCTGATAACAAAGAGAAAGAAGCTTTCTGAGAAACTTCTTTGTGTTCTGTGAAATCATCTCACAGAGTTACAGCTTTCCCCTGAAGAAGTCTTTCGCTAAGACAGTTCTTGTGGAATTGGCAAAGTGATATTTGGAAGCCCATAGAGGGCTAAGGTGAAAAAGGAAATATCCTCAGATGAAATCTGGAAGGAAGCTTTCTGAGAAACTGCTGAGTGTTCTGTTAATTCATCTCACAGAGTTACATCTGTATGTCGTGGATCTCTTGCTAGCCTTATTTTTGTGGAATCTGAGAACAGATATTTCGGATCCTATTGAAGACTATAGGGCCAAAGGAAATATCCTCCGATAACAAAGAGAAAGAAGCTTTCTGAGAAACTTCTTTGTGTTCTGTGAAATCATCTCACAGAGTTACTGCTTTCCCCTCAAGAAGCCTTTCGCTAAGACAGTTCTCGTGGAATTGGCAAAGTGATATTTGGAAGCCCATAGAGGGCTATGGTGAAAAAGGAAATATCCTCAGATGAAATCTGGAAAGAAGCTTTCTGAGAAACTGCTTAGTGTTCTGTTAATTCATCTCACAGAGTTACATCTGTATTTCGTGGATCTCTTTGCTAGCCTTATTTCTGTGGAATCTGAGAACAGATATTTCGGATCCCATTGAAGACTATAGGGCCAAAGGAAATATCCTCCGATAACAAAGAGAAAGAAGCTTTCTGAGAAACTTCTTTGTGTTCTGTGAAATCATCTCACAGAGTTACAGCTTTCCCCTCAAGAAGCCTTTCGCTACGACAGTTCTTGTGGAATTGGCAAAGTGATATTTGGAAGCCCATAGAGGGCTATGGTGAAAAAGGAAATATCCTCAGATGAAATCTGGAAAGAAGCTTTCTGAGAAACTGCTTAGTGTTCTGTTAATTCATCTCACAGAGTTACATCTGTATTTCGTGGATCTCTTTGCTAGCCTTATTTCTGTGGAATCTGAGAACAGATATTTCCGATCCCTTTGAAGACTATGGGGCCAAAGGAAATATCCTCCGATAACAAAGAGAAAGAAGGTTTCTGAGAAACTTCTTTGTGTTCTATGAAATCATCTCACAGAGTTACAGCTTTCCCCTCAAGAAGCCTTTCGCTAAGACAGTTCTTGTGGAATTGGCAAAGTGATATTTGGAAGCCCTTAGAGGGCTATGGTGAAAAAGGAAATATCCTCAGATGAAATCTTTAAAGAAGATTTCTGAGAAACTGCTTAGTGTTCTGTTAATTGATCTCACAGAGTTACATCTGTATTTCGTGGATCTCTTTGCTAGCCTTATTTCTGTGGAATCTGAGAACAGATATTTCGGATTCCTATGAAGACTATAGGGGCAAAGGAAATATCCTCCGATTACAAAGAGAAAGAAGCTTTCTGAGAAACTTCTTGGGTTCTGTGAAATCATCTCACAGAGTTTCAGCTTTCCCCTCAAGAAGCCTTTCGCTAAGACAGTTCTTGTGGAATTGGCAAAGTGATATTTGGAAGCCCATAGAGGGCTATGGTGAAAAAGGAAATATCCTCAGATGAAATCTGGAAAGAAGCTTTCTGAGAAACTGCTTAGTGTTCTGTTAATTCATCTCACAGAGTTACATCTGTATTTCCTGGATCTCTTTGCTAGCCTTATTTCTGTGGAATCTGACAACAGATATTTCGGATCCCATTGAAGCCTATAGGGCCAAAGGAAATAATCTCCGATAACAAAGAGAAAGAAGCTTTCTGAGAAAGTTCTTTGTGTTCTGTGAAATCATCTCACAGAGTTACAGCTTTCCCCTCAAGAAGCCTTTCGCTAAGACAGTTCTTGTGGAATTGGCAAAGTGATATTTGGAAGCCCTTAGAGGGCTATGGTGAAAAAGGAAATATCCTCAGATGAAATCTGGAAAGAAGCTTTCTGAGAAACTGCTTAGTGTTCTGTGAATTCATCTCACAGAGTTACATCTGTATTTCGTGGATCTCTTTGCTAGCCTTATTTCTTTGGAATCTGAGAACAGATATTTCGGATCCCATTGAAGACTATAGGGCCAAAGGAAATATCCTCCGATAACAAAGAGAAAGAAGCTTTCTGAGAAACTTCTTTGTGTTCTGTGAAATCATCTCACAGAGTTACAGCTTTCCCCTCAAGAAGCCTTTCGCTACGACAGTTCTTGTGGAATTGGCAAAGTGATATTTGGAAGCCCATAGAGGGCTATGGTGAAAAAGGAAATATCCTCAGATGAAATCTGGAAAGAAGCTTTCTGAGAAACTGCTTAGTGTTCTGTTAATTCATCTCACAGAGTTACATCTGTATTTCGTGGATCTCTTTGCTAGCCTTATTTCTGTGGAATCTGAGAAGAGATATTTCCGATCCCTTTGAAGACTATAGGGCCAAAGGAAATATCCTCCGATAACAAAGAGAAAGAAGGTTTCTGAGAAACTTCTTTGTGTTCTGTGAAATCATCTCACAGAGTTACAGCTTTCCCCTCCAGAAGCCTTTCGCTAAGACAGTTCCTGAGGAATTGGCAAAGTGATATTTGGAAGCCCTTAGAGGGCTATGGTGAAAAAGGAAATATCCTCAGATGAAATCTGGAAAGAAGATTTCTGAGAAACTGCTTAGTGTTCTGTTAATTGATCTCACAGAGTTACATCTGTATTTCGTGGATCTCTTTGCTAGCCTTATTTCTTTGGAATCTGAGAACAGATATTTCGGATTCCTATGAAGACTATAGGGCCAAAGGAAATATCCTCCGATAACAAAGAGAAAGAAGCTTTCTGAGAAACTTCTTTGTGTTCTGTGAAATCATCTCACAGAGTTACAGCTTTCCCCTCAAGAAGCCTTTCGCTAAGACAGTTCTTGTGGAATTGGCAAAGTGATATTTGGAAGCCCATAGAGGGCTATGGTGAAAAAGGAATTATCCTCAGATGAAATCTGGAAGGAAGCTTTCTGAGAAACTGCTTAGTGTTCTGTTAATTCACCTCACAGAGTTACATCTGTATGTCGTGGATCTCTTTGCTAGCCTTATTTCTGTGGAATCTGAGAACAGATATTTCGGATCCCATTGAAGACTATAGGGCCAAAGGAAATATCCTCCGATAAAAAAGAGAAAGAAGCTTTCTGAGAAACTTCTTTGTGTTCTGTGAAATCATCTCACAGAGTTACAGCTTTCCCTTCAAGAAGCCTTTCGCTAAGACAGTTTACGTGGAATTGGCAAATAGATATTTGGAAGCACATAGAGGGCTCTGGTGAAAAAGGAAATATCCTCAGATGAAATCTGGAAAGAAGCTTTCTGAGAAACTGCTTAGTGTTCTGTGAATTCATCTCACAGAGTTACATCTGTATTTCGTGGATCTCTTTGCTAGCCTTATTTCTGTGGAATCTGAGAACAGATATTTCGGATCCCTTTGAAGACTATAGGGCCAAAGTAAATATCCTCCGATAACAAAGAGAAAGAAGCTTTCTGAGAAACTTCTTTGTGTTCTGTGAAATCATCTCACAGAGTTACAGCTTTCCCCTCAAGAAGGCTTTCGCTAAGACAGTTCTTGAGGAATTGGCAAAGTGATATTTGGAAGCCCATAGAGGGCTATGGTGAAAAAGGAAATATCCTCAGATGAAATCTGGAAAGAAGATTTCTGAGAAACTGCTGAGTGTTCTGTTAATTCATCTCACAGAGTTACATCTGAATTTCGTGGATCTCTTTGCTAGCCTTATTTCTGTGGAATCTGAGAACAGATAATTCGGATCCCATTGAAGACTATAGGGCCAAAGGAAATATCCTCCGATAACAAAGAGAAAGAAGGTTTCTGAGAAACTTCTTTGTGTTCTGTGAAATCATCTAACAGAGTTACAGCTTTCCCCTCAAGAAGCCTTTTGCTAAGACAGTTCTTGTGGAATTGGCAAAGTGATATTTGGAAGCCCTTAGAGGGCTATGGTGAAAAAGGAAATATCCTCAGATGAAATCTGGAAAGAAGCTTTCTGAGAAACTGCTTAGTGTTCTGTGAATTCATCTCACAGAGTTACATCTGTATTTCGTGGATCTCTTTGCTAGCCTTATTTCTTTGGAATCTGAGAACAGATATTTCGGATCCCATTGAAGACTATAGGGCCAAAGGAAATATCCTCTGATAACAAAGAGAAAGAAGCTTTCTGAGAAACTTCTTTGTGTTCTGTGAAATCATCTCACAGAGTTACAGCTTTCCCCTGAAGAAGTCTTTCGCTAAGACAGTTCTTGTGGAATTGGCAAAGTGATATTTGGAAGCCCATAGAGGGCTAAGGTGAAAAAGGAAATATCCTCAGATGAAATCTGGAAGGAAGCTTTCTGAGAAACTGCTGAGTGTTCTGTTAATTCATCTCACAGAGTTACATCTGTATGTCGTGGATCTCTTGCTAGCCTTATTTTTGTGGAATCTGAGAACAGATATTTCGGATCCTATTGAAGACTATAGGGCCAAAGGAAATATCCTCCGATAACAAAGAGAAAGAAGCTTTCTGAGAAACTTCTTTGTGTTCTGTGAAATCATCTCACAGAGTTACTGCTTTCCCCTCAAGAAGCCTTTCGCTAAGACAGTTCTCGTGGAATTGGCAAAGTGATATTTGGAAGCCCATAGAGGGCTATGGTGAAAAAGGAAATATCCTCAGATGAAATCTGGAAAGAAGCTTTCTGAGAAACTGCTTAGTGTTCTGTTAATTCATCTCACAGAGTTACATCTGTATTTCGTGGATCTCTTTGCTAGCCTTATTTCTGTGGAATCTGAGAACAGATATTTCGGATCCCATTGAAGACTATAGGGCCAAAGGAAATATCCTCCGATAACAAAGAGAAAGAAGCTTTCTGAGAAACTTCTTTGTGTTCTGTGAAATCATCTCACAGAGTTACAGCTTTCCCCTCAAGAAGCCTTTCGCTACGACAGTTCTTGTGGAATTGGCAAAGTGATATTTGGAAGCCCATAGAGGGATATGGTGAAAAAGGAAATATCCTCAGATGAAATCTGGAAAGAAGCTTTCTGAGAAACTGCTTAGTGTTCTGTTAATTCATCTCACAGAGTTACATCTGTATTTCGTGGATCTCTTTGCTAGCCTTATTTCTGTGGAATCTGAGAACAGATATTTCCGATCCCTTTGAAGACTATGGGGCCAAAGGAAATATCCTCCGATAACAAAGAGAAAGAAGGTTTCTGAGAAACTTCTTTGTGTTCTATGAAATCATCTCACAGAGTTACAGCTTTCCCCTCAAGAAGCCTTTCGCTAAGACAGTTCTTGTGGAATTGGCAAAGTGATATTTGGAAGCCCTTAGAGGGCTATGGTGAAAAAGGAAATATCCTCAGATGAAATCTTTAAAGAAGATTTCTGAGAAACTGCTTAGTGTTCTGTTAATTGATCTCACAGAGTTACATCTGTATTTCGTGGATCTCTTTGCTAGCCTTATTTCTGTGGAATCTGAGAACAGATATTTCGGATTCCTATGAAGACTATAGGGGCAAAGGAAATATCCTCCGATAACAAAGAGAAAGAAGCTTTCTGAGAAACTTCTTTGGTTCTGTGAAATCATCTCACAGAGTTTCAGCTTTCCCCTCAAGAAGCCTTTCGCTAAGACAGTTCTTGTGGAATTGGCAAAGTGATATTTGGAAGCCCATAGAGGGCTATGGTGAAAAAGGAAATATCCTCAGATGAAATCTGGAAAGAAGCTTTCTGAGAAACTGCTTAGTGTTCTGTTAATTCATCTCACAGAGTTACATCTGTATTTCCTGGATCTCTTTGCTAGCCTTATTTCTGTGGAATCTGACAACAGATATTTCGGATCCCATTGAAGCCTATAGGGCCAAAGGAAATAATCTCCGATAACAAAGAGAAAGAAGCTTTCTGAGAAAGTTCTTTGTGTTCTGTGAAATCATCTCACAGAGTTACAGCTTTCCCCTCAAGAAGCCTTTCGCTAAGACAGTTCTTGTGGAATTGGCAAAGTGATATTTGGAAGCCCTTAGAGGGCTATGGTGAAAAAGGAAATATCCTCAGATGAAATCTGGAAAGAAGCTTTCTGAGAAACTGCTTAGTGTTCTGTGAATTCATCTCACAGAGTTACATCTGTATTTCGTGGATCTCTTTGCTAGCCTTATTTCTTTGGAATCTGAGATCAGATATTTCGGATCCCATTGAAGACTATAGGGCCAAAGGAAATATCCTCCGATAACAAAGAGAAAGAAGCTTTCTGAGAAACTTCTTTGTGTTCTGTGAAATCATCTCACAGAGTTACAGCTTTCCCCTCAAGAAGCCTTTCGCTACGACAGTTCTTGTGGAATTGGCAAAGTGATATTTGGAAGCCCATAGAGGGCTATGGTGAAAAAGGAAATATCCTCAGATGAAATCTGGAAAGAAGCTTTCTGAGAAACTGCTTAGTGTTCTGTTAATTCATCTCACAGAGTTACATCTGTATTTCGTGGATCTCTTTGCTAGCCTTATTTCTGTGGAATCTGAGAAGAGATATTTCCGATCCCTTTGAAGACTATAGGGCCAAAGGAAATATCCTCCGATAACAAAGAGAAAGAAGGTTTCTGAGAAACTTCTTTGTGTTCTGTGAAATCATCTCACAGAGTTACAGCTTTCCCCTCCAGAAGCCTTTCGCTAAGACAGTTCCTGAGGAATTGGCAAAGTGATATTTGGAAGCCCTTAGAGGGCTATGGTGAAAAAGGAAATATCCTCAGATGAAATCTGGAAAGAAGATTTCTGAGAAACTGCTTAGTGTTCTGTTAATTGATCTCACAGAGTTACATCTGTATTTCGTGGATCTCTTTGCTAGCCTTATTTCTTTGGAATCTGAGAACAGATATTTCGGATTCCTATGAAGACTATAGGGCCAAAGGAAATATCCTCCGATAACAAAGAGAAAGAAGCTTTCTGAGAAACTTCTTTGTGTTCTGTGAAATCATCTCACAGAGTTACAGCTTTCCCCTCAAGAAGCCTTTCGCTAAGACAGTTCTTGTGGAATTGGCAAAGTGATATTTGGAAGCCCATAGAGGGCTATGGTGAAAAAGGAAATATCCTCAGATGAAATCTGGAAAGAAGCTTTCTGAGAAACTGCTTAGTGTTCTGTTAATTCATCTCACAGAGTTACATCTGTATTTCGTGGATCTCTTTGCTAGCCTTATTTCTGTGGAATCTGAGAACAGATATTTCCGATCCCTTTGAAGACTATAGGGCCAAAGGAAATATCCTCCGATAACAAAGAGAAAGAAGGTTTCTGAGAAACTTCTTTGTGTTCTGTGAAATCATCTCACAGAGTTACAGCTTTCCCCTCAAGAAGCCTTTCGCTAAGACAGTTCTTGTGGAATTGGCAAAGTGATATTTGGAAGCCCTTAGAGGGCTACGGTGAAAAAGGAAATATCCTCAGATGAAATCTGGAAAGAAAATTTCTGAGAAACTGCTTAGTGTTCTGTTAATTGATCTCACAGAGTTACATCTGTATTTCGTGGATCTCTTTGCTAGCCTTATTTCTTTGGAATCTGAGAACAGATATTTCAGATTCCTATGAAGACTATAGGGCCAAAGGAAATATCCTCCGATAACAAAGAGAAAGAAGCTTTCTGAGAAACTTCTTTGTGTTCTGTGAAATCATCTCACAGAGTTACAGCTTTCCCCTCAAGAAGCCTTTCGCTAAGACAGTTCTTGTGGAATTGGCAAAGTGATATTTGGAAGCCCTTAGAGGGCTATGGTGAAAAAGGAAATATTCTCAGATGAAATCTGGAAAGAAGCTTTCTGAGAAACTGCTTAGTGTTCTGTTAATTCATCTCACAGAGTTACATCTGTATTTCCTGGACTCTTTGCTAGCCTTATTTCTGTGGAATCTGACAACAGATATTTCGGATCCCATTGAAGTCTATAGGGCCAAAGGCAATAATCTCCGATAACAAAGAGAAAGAAGCTTTCTGAGAAACTTCTTTGTGTTCTGTGAAATCATCTCACAGAGTTACAGCTTTCCCCTCAAGAAGCCTTTCGCTAAGACAGTTCTTGTGGAATTGGCAAAGTGATATTTGGAAGCCCATAGAGGGCTATGGTGAAAAAGGAAATATCCTCAGATGAAATCTGGAAAGAAGTTTTCTGAGAAACTGCTTAGTGTTCTGTTAATTCTTCTCACAGAGTTACATCTGTATTTCGTGGATCTCTTTGCTAGCCTTATTTCTGTGGAATCTGAGAACAGATATTTCGGATCCCATTGAAGACTATAGGGCCAAAGGAAATATCCTCTGATAACAAAGAGAAAGAAGCTTTCTGAGAAACTTCTTTGTGTTCTGTGAAATCATCTCACAGAGTTACAGCTTTCCCCTCAAGAAGCCTTTCGCTAAGACAGTTCTTGTGGAATTGGCAAAGTGATATTTGGAAGCCCATAGAGGTCTATGGTGAAAAAGGATATATCCTCAGATGAAATCTGGAAAGAAGCTTTCTGAGAAACTGCTTAGTGTTCTGTTAATTCATCTTACAGAGTTACATCTGTATTTCGTCGATCTCTTTGCTAGCCTTATTTCTGTGGAATCTGAGAACAGATATTTCGGATCCCATTGAAGACTATAGGGCCAAAGGAAATATCCTCCGATAACAAAGAGAAAGAAGCTTTCTGAGAAACTTCTTTGTGTTCTGTGAAATCATCTCAAAGAGTTACAGCTTTCCCTTCAAGAAGCCTTTCGCTAAGACAGTTCTTGTGGAATTGGCAAAGTGATATTTGGAAGCCCATAGAGGGCTATGGTGAAAAAGGAAATATCCTCAGATGAAATCTGGAAAGAAGCTTTCTGAGAAACTGCTTAGTGTTCTGTTAATTAATCTCACAGAATTACATCTGTATTTCGTGGATCTCTTTGCTAGACTTATTTCTGTGGAATCTGAGAACAGATATTTGGATCCCATTGAAGACTATAGGGCCAAAGGAAATATCCTCCGATAACAAAGAGAAAGAAGCTTTCTGAGAAACTTCTTTGTGTTCTGTGAAATCATCTCACAGAGTTACCGCTTTCCCTTCAAGAAGCCTTTGGCTAAGACAGTTCTTGTGGAATTGGCAAAGTGATATTTGGAAGCCCATAGAGGGCTATGGTGAAAAAGGAAATATCCTCAGATGAAATCTAGAAAGAAGTTTTCTGAGAAACTGCTGAGTGTTCTGTAAATTCATCTCACAGAGTTACATCTGTATTTCGTGGATCTCTTTGCTAGCCTAATTTCTGTGGAATCTGAGAACAGATATTCCGGATCACATTGAAGACTATAGGGCCAAAGGAAATATCCTTCGATAACAAAGAGAAAGAAGCTTTCTGAGAAACTTCTTTGTGTTCTGTGAAATCATCCCACAGAGTTACAGCTTTCCCCTCAAGAAGCCTTTCGCTAAGACAGTTCTTGTGGATTTGGCAAAGTGATATTTGGAAGCCCTTAGAGGGCTATGGTGAAAAAGGAAATATCCTCAGATGAAATCTAGAAAGAAGTTTTCTGAGAAACTGCTTAGTGTTCTGTTAATTCATCTCACAGAGTTACATCTGTATTTCGTGGATCTCTTTGCTAGCCTTATTTCTTTGGAATCTGAGAACAGATATTTCGGATTCCTATGAAGACTATAGGGGCAAAGGAAATATCCTCGGATAACAAAGAGAAAGAAGCTTTCTGAGAAACTTCTTTGTGTTCTGTGAAATCATCTCACAGAGTTACAGCTTTCCCCTCAAGAAGCCTTTCGGTAAGACAGTTCTAGTGGAATTGGCAAAGTGATATTTGGAAGCCCATAGAGGGCTATGGTGAAAAAGGAAATATCCTCAGATGAAATCTGGAAAGAAGCTTTCTGAGAAACTGCTTAGTGTTCTGTTAATTCATCTCACAGAGTTACATCTGTATTTCGTGGACCTCTTTGCTAGCCTTATTTCTGTGGAATCTGAGAACAGATATTTCGGTTCCCTTTGAAGACTATAGGGCCAAAGGAAATATCCTCCGATAACAAAGAGAAAGAAGCTTTCTGAGAAACTTCTTTGTGTTCTGTGAAATCATCTCACAGAGTTACAGCTTTCCCCTCAAGAAGCCTTTCGGTAAGACAGTTCTTGTGGAATTGGCCAAGTGATATTTGGAAGCCCATAGAGGGCTATGGTGAAAAAGGAAATATCCTCAGATGAAATCTGGAAGGAAGCTTTCTGAGAAACTGCTGAGTGTTCTGTTAATTCATCTCACTGAATTACATCTGTATTTCGTGGATCTCTTTGCTAGCCTTATTTCTGTGGAATCTGAGAACAGATATTTCGGATCCCATTGAAGACCATAGGGCCAAAGGAAATATCCTCCGATAACAAAGAGAAAGAAGCTTTCTGAGAAACTTCTTTGTGTTCTGTGAAATCATCTCACAGAGTTACAGCTTTCCCCTCAAGAAGGCTTTCGCTAAGACAGTTCTTGAGGAATTGGCAAAGTGATATTTGGAAGCCCATAGAGGGCTATGGTGAAAAAGGAAATATCCTCAGATGAAACCTGGAAAGAAGATTTCTGAGAAACTGCTGAGTGTTCTGTTAATTCATCTCACAGAGTTACATCTGAATTTCGTGGATCTCTTTGCTAGCCTTATTTCTGTGGAATCTGAGAACAGATATTTCGGATCCCATTGAAGACTATAGGGCCAAAGGAAATATCCTCCGATAACACAGAGAAAGAAGATTTCTGAGAAACTTCTTTGTGTTCTGTGAAATCATCTCACAGAGTTACAGCTTTCCCCTCCAGAAGCCTTTCGCTAAGACAGTTCTTGTGGAATTGTCAAAGTGATATTTAGAAGCCCTTAGAGGGCTATGGTGAAAAAGGAAATATCCTCAGATGGAATCTGGAAAGAAGCTTTCTGAGAAACTGCTTAGTGTTCTGTGAATTCATCTCACAGAGTTACATCTGTATTTCGTGGATCTCTTTGCTAGCCTTATTTCTTTGGAATCTGAGAACAGATATTTCGGATCCCATTGAAGACTATAGGGCCAAAGGAAATATCCTCCGATAACAAAGAGAAAGAAGCTTTCTGAGAAACTTCTTTGTGTTCTGTGAAATCATCTCACAGAGTTACAGCTTTCCCCTCAAGAAGCCTTTCGCTAAGACAGTTCTTGTGGAATTGGCAAAGTGATATTTGGAAGCCCATAGAGGGCTATGGTGAAAAAGGAAATATCCTCAGATGAAATCTGGAAAGAAGCTTTCTGAGAAACTGCTGAGTGTTCTGTTAATTCATCTCACAGAGTTACATCTGTATTTCGTGGATGTCTTTGCTAGACTTATTTCTGTGGAATCTGAGAATAGATATTTCGGATCCCATTGAAGACTATAGGGCCAAAGGAAATAATTTCCGATAACAAAGAGAAAGAAGCTTTCTGAGAAACTTCTTTGTGTTCTGTGAAATCATCTCACAGAGTTACAGCTTTCCCCTCAAGAAGCCTTTCGCTAAGACAGTTCTTGTGGAATTGGCAAAGTGATATTTGGAAGCCCATAGAGGGCTATGGTGAAAAAGGAATTATCCTCAGATGAAATCTGGAAGGAAGCTTTCTGAGAAACTGCTTAGTGTTCTGTTAATTCACCTCACAGAGTTACATCTGTATGTCGTGGATCTCTTTGCTAGCCTTATTTCTGTGGAATCTGAGAACAGATATTTCGGATCCCATTGAAGACTATAGGGCCAAAGGAAATATCCTCCGATAAAAAAGAGAAAGAAGCTTTCTGAGAAACTTCTTTGTGTTCTGTGAAATCATCTCACAGAGTTACAGCTTTCCCTTCAAGAAGCCTTTCGCTAAGACAGTTTACGTGGAATTCGCAAAGAGATATTTGGAAGCACATAGAGGGCTCTGGTGAAAAAGGAAATATCCTCAGATGAAATCTGGAAAGAAGCTTTCTGAGAAACTGCTTATGTTCTGTGAATTCATCTCACAGAATTACATTTGTATTTCGTGGATCTCTTTGCTAGCCTTATTTCTGTGGAATCTGAGAACAGATATTTCGGATCCCTTTGAAGCCTATAGGGCCAAAGGAAATAATCTCCGATAACAAAGAGAAAGAAGCTTTCTGAGAAACTTCTTTGTGTTCTGTGAAATCATCTCAAAGAGTTACAGCTTTCCCTTCAAGAAGCCTTTCGCTAAGACAGTTCTTGTGGAATTGGCAAAGTGATATTTGGAAGCCCATAGAGGGCTATGGTGAAAAAGGAAATATCCTCAGATGAAATCTGGAAAGAAGCTTTCTGAGAAACTTCTGAGTGTTCTGTTAATTCATCTCACAGAGTTACATCTGTATTTCGTGCATCTCTTTGCTAGACTTATCTGTGGAATCTGAGAACAGATATTTCGGATCCCTTTGAAGACAATAGGGCCAAAGGAAATATCCTCCGATAACAAAGAGAAAGAAGCTTTCTGAGAAACTTCTTTGTGTTCTGTGAAATCATCTCAAAGAGTTACCGCTTTCCCCTCAAGAAGCCTTTCGCTAAGACAGTTCTTGTGGAATTGGCAAAGTGATATTTGGAAGCCCTTAGAGGGCTATGGTGAAAAAGGAAATATCCTCAGATGAAATCTGGAAAGAAGCTTTCTGAGAAACTGCTTAGTGTTCTGTTAATTCATCTCACAGAGTTACATCTGTATTTCGTGGATCTCTTTGCTAGACTTATTTCTGTGGAATCTGAGAACAGATATTTCGGATCCTATTGAAGACTATAGGGCCAAAGGAAATATCCTCCGATAACAAAGAGAAAGAAGCTTTCTGAGAAACTTCTTTGTGTTCTGTGAAATCATCTCACAGAGTTACAGCTTTCCCCTCAAGAAGGCTTTCGCTAAGACAGTTCTTGAGGAATTGGCAAAGTGATATTTGGAAGCCCGTAGAAGGCTCTGGTGAAAAAGGAAATATCCTCAGATGAAATCTGGAAAGAAGCTTTCTGAGAAACTGCTGAGTGTTCTGTTAATTCATCTTACAGAGTTACATCTGTATTTCGTGGATCTCTTTGCTAGCCTTATTTCTGCGGAATCTGAGAACAGATATTTCGGATCCCATTGAAGACCATAGGGCCAAAGGAAATATCCTCCGATAACAAAGAGAAAGAAGCTTTCTGAGAAACTTCTTTGTGTTCTGTGAAATCATCTCACAGAGTTACAGCTTTCCCCTCAAGAAGCCTTTCGCTAAGACAGTTCTTAAGGAATTGGCAAAGTGATATTTGGAAGCCCATAGAGGGCTATGGTGAAAAAGGAAATATCCTCAGATGAAATCTGGAGAGAAGATTTCTGAGAAACTGCTGAGTGTTCTGTTAATTCATCTCACAGAGTTACATCTGAATTTCGTGGATCTCTTTGCTAGCCTTATTTCTGTGGAATCTGAGAACAGATATTTCGGATCCCATTGAAGACTATAGGGCCAAAGGAAATATCCTCCGATAACAAAGAGAAAGAAGGTTTCTGAGAAACTTCTTTGTGTTCTGTGAAATCATCTCACAGAGTTACAGCTTTCCCCTCAAGAAGCCTTTTGCTAAGACAGTTCTTGTGGAATTGGCAAAGTGATATTTGGAAGCCCTTAGAGGGCTATGGTGAAAAAGGAAATATCCTCAGATGAAATCTGGAAAGAAGCTTTCTGAGAAACTGCTTAGTGTTCTGTTAATTCATCTCACAGAGTTACATCTGTATTTCGTGGATCTCTTTGCTAGCCTTATTTCTTTGGAATCTGAGAACAGATATCTCGGATCCCATTGAAGACTATAGGGCCAAAGGAAATATCCTCCGATAACAAAGAGAAAGAAGCTTTCTGAGAAACTTCTTTGTGTTCTGTGAAATCATCTCACAGAGTTACAGCTTTCCCTTCAAGAAGCCTTTCGCTAAGACAGTTTACGTGGAATTTGCAAAGAGATATTTGGAAGCACATAGAGGGCTCTGGTGAAAAAGGAAATATCCTCAGATGAAATCTGGAAAGAAGCTTTCTGAGAAACTGCTTAGTGTTCTGTTAATTCATCTCACAGAGTTACATCTGTATTTCGTGGATCTCTTTGCTAGCCTTATTTCTTTGGAATCTGAGAACAGATATTTCGGATCCCATTGAAGACTATAGGGCCAAAGGAAATATCCTCCGATAACTAAGAGAAAGAAGCTTTCTGAGAAACTTCTTTGTGTTCTGTGAAATCATCTCACAGAGTTACAGCTTTCCCCTGAAGAAGTCTTTCGCTAAGACAGTTCTTGTGGAATTGGCAAAGTGATATTTGGAAGCCCATAGAGGGCTAAGGTGAAAAAGGAAATATCCTCAGATGAAATCTGGAAGGAAGCTTTCTGAGAAACTGCTGAGTGTTCTGTTAATTCATCTCACAGAGTTACATCTGTATGTCGTGGATCTCTTGCTAGCCTTATTTTTGTGGAATCTGAGAACAGATATTTCGGATCCTATTGAAGACTATAGGGCCAAAGGAAATATCCTCCGATAACAAAGAGAAAGAAGCTTTCTGAGAAACTTCTTTGTGTTCTGTGAAATCATCTCACAGTGTTACTGCTTTCCCCTCAAGAAGCCTTTCGCTAAGACAGTTCTCGTGGAATTGGCAAAGTGATATTTGGAAGCCCATAGAGGGCTATGGTGAAAAAGGAAATATCCTCAGATGAAATCTGGAAAGAAGCTTTCTGAGAAACTGCTTAGTGTTCTGTTAATTCATCTCACAGAGTTACATCTGTATTTCGTGGATCTCTTTGCTAGCCTTATTTCTGTGGAATCTGAGAACAGATATTTCGGATCCCATTGAAGACTATAGGGCCAAAGGAAATATCCTCCGATAACAAAGAGAAAGAAGCTTTCTGAGAAACTTCTTTGTGTTCTGTGAAATCATCTCACAGAGTTACAGCTTTCCCCTCAAGAAGCCTTTCGCTACGACAGTTCTTGTGGAATTGGCAAAGTGATATTTGGAAGCCCATAGAGGGCTATGGTGAAAAAGGAAATATCCTCAGATGAAATCTGGAAAGAAGCTTTCTGAGAAACTGCTTAGTGTTCTGTTAATTCATCTCACAGAGTTACATCGGTATTTCGTGGATCTCTTTGCTAGCCTTATTTCTGTGGAATCTGAGAACAGATATTTCCGATCCCTTTGAAGACTATGGGGCCAAAGGAAATATCCTCCGATAACAAAGAGAAAGAAGGTTTCTGAGAAACTTCTTTGTGTTCTGTGAAATCATCTCACAGAGTTACAGCTTTCCCCTCAAGAAGCCTTTCGCTAAGACAGTTCTTGTGGAATTGGCAAAGTGATATTTCGAAGCCCTTAGAGGGCTATGGTGAAAAAGGAAATATCCTCAGATGAAATCTTTAAAGAAGATTTCTGAGAAACTGCTTAGTGTTCTGTTAATTGATCTCACAGAGTTACATCTGTATTTCGTGGATCTCTTTGCTAGCCTTATTTCTGTGGAATCTGAGAACAGATATTTCGGATTCCTATGAAGACTATAGGGGCAAAGGAAATATCCTCCGATAACAAAGAGAAAGAAGCTTTCTGAGAAACTTCTTTGTGTTCTGTGAAATCATCTCACAGAGTTTCAGCTTTCCCCTCAAGAAGCCTTTCGCTAAGACAGTTCTTGTGGAATTGGCAAAGTGATATTTGGAAGCCCATAGAGGGCTATGGTGAAAAAGGAAATATCCTCAGATGAAATCTGGAAAGAAGCTTTCTGAGAAACTGCTTAGTGTTCTGTTAATTCATCTCACAGAGTTACATCTGTATTTCCTGGATCTCTTTGCTAGCCTTATTTCTGTGGAATCTGACAACAGATATTTCGGATCCCATTGAAGCCTATAGGGCCAAAGGAAATAATCTCCGATAACAAAGAGAAAGAAGCTTTCTGAGAAACTTCTTTGTGTTCTGTGAAATCATCTCACAGAGTTACCGCTTTCCCCTCAAGAAGCCTTTCGCTACGACAGTTCTTGTGGAATTGGCAAAGTGATATTTGGAAGCCCATAGAGGGCTATGGTGAAAAAGGAAATATCCTCAGATGAAATCTGGAAAGAAGCTTTCTCAGAAACTGCTTAGTGTTCTGTTAATTCATCTCACAGAGTTACATCTGTATTTCGTGGATCTCTTTGCTAGCCTTATTTCTGTGGAATCTGAGAACAGATATTTCCGATCCCTTTGAAGACTAAGGGGCCAAAGGAATTATCCTCCGATAACAAAGAGAAAGAAGGTTTCTGAGAAACTTCTTTGTGTTCTGTGAAATCATCTCACAGAGTTACAGCTTTCTCCTCAAGAAGCCTTTCGCTAAGACAGTTCTTGTGGAATTGGCAAAGTGATATTTGGAAGCCCTTAGAGGGCTATGGTGAAAAAGGAAATATCCTCAGATGAAATCTTTAAAGAAGACTTCTGAGAAACTGCTTAGTGTTCTGTTAATTGATCTCACAGAGTTACATCTGTATTTCCTGGATCTCTTTGCTAGCCTTATTTCTGTGGAATCTGAGAACAGATATTTCGGATCCCATTGAAGCCTATAGGGCCAAAGGAAATAATCTCCGATAACAAAGAGAAAGAAGCTTTCTGAGAAACTTCTTTGTGTTCTGTGAAATCATCTCACAGAGTTACAGCTTTCCCCTGAAGAAGCCTTTCGCTAAGACAGTTCTTGTGGAATTGGCAAAGTGATATTTGGAAGCCCATAGAGGGCTATGGTGAAAAAGGAAATATCCTCAGATGAAATCTGGAAAGAAGTTTTCTGAGAAACTGCTTAGTGTTCTGTTAATTCATCTCACAGAGTTACATCTGTATTTCGTGGATCTCTTTTCTAGCCTTATTTCTGTGGAATCTGAGAACAGATATTTCGGATCCCATTGAAGACTATAGGGCCAAAGGAAATATCCTCTGATAACAAAGAGAAAGAAGGTTTCTGAGAAACTTCTTTGTGTTCTGTGAAATCATCTCACAGAGTTACAGCTTTCCCCTCAAGAAGCCTTTCGCTAAGACAGTTCTTGTGGAATTGGCAAAGTGATATTTGGAAGCCCATAGAGGGCTATGGTGAAAAAGGAAATATCCTCAGATGAAATCTGGAAAGAAGCTTTCTGAGAAACTGCTTAGTGTTCTGTTAATTCATCTCACAGAGTTACATCTGTATTTCGTGGATCTCTTTGCTAGCCTTATTTCTGTGGAATCTGAGAACAGATATTTCGGATCCCATTGAAGACTATAGGGCCAAAGGAAATATCCTCCGATAACAAAGAGAAAGAAGCTTTCTGAGAAACTTCTTTCTGTTCTGTGAAATCATCTCACAGAGTTACAGCTTTCCCCTCAAGAAGCCTTTCGCTAAGACAGTTCTTGTGGATTTGGCAAAGTGATATTTGGAAGCCCATAGAGGGCTATGGTGAAAAAGGAAATATCCTCAGATGAAATCTGGAAAGAAGCTTTCTGAGAAACTGCTTATTGTTCTGTTAATTCATCTTACAGAGTTACATCTGCATTTCGTGGATCTCTTTGCTAGCCTTATTTCTGTGGAATCTGAGAACAGATATTTCAGATCCCATTGAAGACTATAGGGCCAAAGGAAATATCCTCCGATAACAAAGAGAAAGAAGGTTTCTGAGAAACTTCTTTGTGTTCTGTGAAATCATCTCAAAGAGTTACAGCTTTCCCTTCAAGAAGCCTTTCGCTAAGACAGTTCTTGTGGAATTGGCAAAGTGATATTTGGAAGCCCATAGAGGGCTATGGTGAAAAAGGAAATATCCTCAGATGAAATCTGGAAAGAAGCTTTCTGAGAAACTGCTTAGTGTTCTGTTAATTCATCTCACAGAGTTACATCTGTATTTCGTGGATCTCTTTGCTACACTTATTTCTGTGGAATCTGAGAACAGATATTTCGGATCCCATTGAAGCCTAAAGGGCCAAAGGAAATAATCTCCGATAACAAAGAGAAAGAAGCTTTCTGAGAAACTTCTTTGTGTTCTGTGAAATCATCTCACAGAGTTACCGCTTTCCCCTCAAGAAGCCTTTCGCTAAGACAGTTCTTGTGGAATTGGCAAAGTGATATTTGGAAGCCCTTAGAGGGCTATGGTGAAAAAGGAAATATCCTCAGATGAAATCTGGAAAGAAGCTTTCTGAGAAACTGCTTAGTGTTCTGTTAATTCATCTCACAGAGTTACATCTGTATTTCGTGGATCTCTTTGCTAGCCTTATTTCTGTGGAATCTGAGAACAGATATTTCGGATCCTATTGAAGACTAGAGGGCCAAAGGAAATATCCTCCGATAACAAAGAGAAAGAAGCTTTCTGAGAAACTTCTTTGTGTTCTGTGAAATCATCTCACAGAGTTACAGCTTTCCCCTCAAGAAGCCTTTCGCTAAGACAGTTCTTGTGGAATTGGCAAAGTGATATTTGGAAGCCCGTAGTGGGCTCTGGTGAAAAAGGAAATATCCTCAGATGAAATCTGGAAAGAAGCTTTGTGAGAAACTGCTGAGTGTTCTGTTAATTCATCTCACAGAGCTACATCTGTATTTCGTGGATCTCTTTGCTAGCCTTATTTCTGTGGAATCTGAGAACAGATATTTCGTATCCCATTGAAGACTATAGGGCCAAAGGAAATATCCTCCGATAACAAAGAGAAAGAAGCTTTCTGAGAAACTTCTTTGTGTTCTGTGAAATCATCTCACAGAGTTACAGCTTTCCCCTCAAGAAGCCTTTCGCTAAGACAGTTCTTGTGGATTTGGCAAAGTGATATTTGGAAGCCCATAGAGGGCTATGTTGAAAGAGGAAATATCCTCAAATGAAATCTGGAAAGAAGCTTTCTGAGAAACTGCTTAGTGTTCTGTTAATTCATCTTACAGAGTTACATCTGTATTTCGTGGATCTCTTTGCTAGCCTTATTTCTGCGGAATCTGAGAACAGATATTTCGGATCCCATTGAAGACTATAGGGCCAAAGGAAATATCCTCCGATAACAAAGAGAAAGAAGCTTTCTGAGAAACTTCTTTGTGTTCTGTGAAATCATCTCACAGAGTTACAGATTTCCCTTCAAGAAGCCTTTCGCTAAGACAGTTCTTGTGGAATTGGCAAAGTGATATTTGGAAGCCCATAGAGGGCTATGGTGAAAAAGGAAATATCCTCTGATGAAATCTGGAAAGAAGCTTTCTGAGAAACTGCTTAGTGTTCTGTTAATTCATCTCACAGAGTTACATCTGTATTTCGTGGATGTCTTTGCTAGACTTATTTCTGTGGAATCTGAGAACAGATATTTCGGATCCCTTTGAAGCCTAAAGGGCCAAAGGAAATAATCTCCGATAACAAAGAGAAAGAAGCTTTCTGAGAAACTTCTTTGTGTTCTGTGATATCATCTCACAGAGTTACCGCTTTCCCCTCAAGAAGCCTTTCGCTAAGACAGTTCTTGTGGAATTGGCAAAGTGATATTTGGAAGCACTTAGAGGGCTATGGTGAAAAAGGAAATATTCTCAGATGAAATCTGGAAAGAAGCTTTCTGAGAAACTGCTTAGTGTTCTGTTAATTCATCTCACAGAGTTACATCTGTATGTCGTGGATCTCTTTGCTAGCCTTATTTCTGTGGAATCTGAGAACAGATATTTCGGATCCTATTGAAGACTATAGGGCCAAAGGAAATATCCTCCGATAACAAAGAGAAAGAAGCTTTCTGAGAAACTTCTTTGTGTTCTGTGAAATCATCTCACAGAGTTACAGCTTTCCCCTCAAGAAGCCTTTCGCTAAGACAGTTCTTGTGAAATTGGCAAAGTGATATTTGGAAGCCCGTAGAGGGCTCTGGTGAAAAAGGAAATATCCTCAGATGAAATCTGGAAAGAAGCTTTCTGAGAAACTGCTGAGTGTTCTGTTAATTCATCTCACAGAGTTACATCTGTATTTCGTGGATCTCTTTGCTAGCCTTATTTCTGTGGAATCTGAGAACAGATATTTCGGATCCCATTGAAGACTATAGGGCCAAAGGAAATATCCTCCGATAACAAAGAGAAAGAAGCTTCCTGAGAAACTTCTTTGTGTTCTGTGAAATCATCTCACAGAGTTACAGCTTTCCCCTCAAGAAGCCTTTCGCTAAGACAGTTCTTGTGGAATTGGCAAAGTGATATTTGGAAGCCCATAGAGGGCTATGGTGAAAAAGGAAATATCCTCAGATGAAATCTGGAAAGAAGCTTTCTGAAAAACTGCTTAGTGTTCTGTTAATTCATCTCACAGAGTTACATCTGTATTTCGTGGATCTCTTTGCTAGAATTATTTCTGTGGAATCTGAGAACAGATATTTCGGATCCCATTGAAGAGTACAGGGCCAAAGGAAATATCCTCCGATAACAAAGAGAAAGAAGCTTTCTGAGAAACTTCTTTGTGTTCTGTGAAATCATCTCACAGAGTTACAGCTTTCCCCTCAAGAAGCCTTTCGCTAAGACAGTTCTTGTGGATTTGGCAAAGTGATATTTGGAAGCCCATAGAGGGCTATGGTGAAAAAGGAAATATCCTCAGATGAAATCTGGAAAGAAGCTTTCTGAGAAACTGTTTAGTGTTCTGTTAATTCATCTCACAGAGTTACATCTGCATTTCGTGGATCTCTTTGCTAGCCTTATTTCTGTGGAATCTGAGAACAGATATTTCGGATCCCTTTGAAGCCTATAGGGCCAAAGGAAATAATCTCCGATAACAAAGAGAAAGAAGCTTTCTGAGAAACTTCTTTGTGTTCTGTGAAATCATCTCACAGAGTTACAGCTTTCCCCTCAAGAAGCCTTTCGCTAAGACAGTTCTTGTGGAATTGGCAAAGTGATATTTGGAAGCCCATAGAGGGCTATGGTGAAAAAGGAAATATCCTCAGATGAAATCTGGAAAGAAGCTTTCTGAGAAACTGCTTAGTGTTCTGTTAATTCATCTCATAGAGTTACATCTGTATTTCGTGGATCTCTTTGCTAGCCTTATTTCTGTGGAACCTGAGACCAGATATTTCGGATCCCATTAAAGACTATAGGGCCAAAGGAAATATCCTCCGATAACAAAGAGAAAGAAGCTTTCTGAGAAACTTCTTTGTGTTCTGTGAAATCATCTCACAGAGTTACAGCTTTCCCCTCAAGAAGCCTTTCGCTAAGACCGTTCTTGTGGAATTGGCAAAGTGATATTTGGAAGCCCATAGAGGGCTATGGTGAAAAAGGAAATATCCTCAGATGAAATCTGGAAAGAAGCTTTCTGAGAAACTGCTTAGTGTTCTGTTAATTCATCTCACAGAGTTACATCTGTATTTCGTGGATCTCTTTGCTAGACTTATTTCTGTGGAATCTGAGAACAGATATTTCGGATCCCATTGAAGCCTAAAGGGCCAAAGGAAATAATCTCCGATAACAAAGAGAAAGAAGCTTTCTGAGAAACTTCTTTGTGTTCTGTGAAATCATCTCACAGAGTTACCGCTTTCCCCTCAAGAAGCCTTTCGCTAAGACAGTTCTCGTGGAATTGGCAAAGTGATATTTGGAAGCCCTTAGAGGGCTATGGTGAAAAAGGAAATATCCTCAGATGAAATCTGGAAAGAAGCTTTCTGAGAAACTGCTTAGTGTTCTGTTAATTCATCTCACAGAGTTACATCTGTATTTCGTGGATCTCTTTGCTAGACTTATTTCTGTGGAATCTGAGAACAGATATTTCGGATCCTATTGAAGACTATAGGGCCAAAGGAAATATCCTCCGATAACAAAGAGAAAGAAGCTTTCTGAGAAACTTCTTTGTGTTCTGTGAAATCATCTCACAGAGTTACAGCTTTCCCCTCAAGAAGCCTTTCGCTAAGACAGTTCTTGTGGAATTGGCAAAGTGATATTTGGAAGCCCGTAGTGGGCTCTGGTGAAAAAGGAAATATCCTCAGATGAAATCTGGAAAGAAGCTTTGTGAGAAACTGCTGAGTGTTCTGTTAATTCATCTCACAGAGCTACATCTGTATTTCGTGGATCTCTTTGCTAGCCTTATTTCTGTGGAATCTGAGAACAGATATTTCGGATCCCATTGAAGACTATAGGGCCAAAGGAAATATCCTCCGATAACAAAGAGAAAGAAGCTTTCTGAGAAACTTCTTTGTGTTCTGTGAAATCATCTCACAGAGTTACAGCTTTCCCCTCAAGAAGCCTTTCGCTAAGACAGTTCTTGTGGATTTGGCAAAGTGATATTTGGAAGCCCATAGAGGGCTATGTTGAAAAAGGAAATATCCTCAGATGAAATCTGGAAAGAAGCTTTCTGAGAAACTGCTTAGTGTTCTGTTAATTCATCTTACAGAGTTACATCTGTATTTCGTGGATCTCTTTGCTAGCCTTATTTCTGCGGAATCTGAGAACAGATATTTCGGATCCCATTGAAGACTATAGGGCCAAAGGAAATATCCTCCGATAACAAAGAGAAAGAAGCTTTCTGAGAAACTTCTTTGTGTTCTGTGAAATCATCTCACAGAGTTACAGATTTCCCTTCAAGAAGCCTTTCGCTAAGACAGTTCTTGTGGAATTGGCAAAGTGATATTTGGAAGCCCATAGAGGGCTATGGTGAAAAAGGAAATATCCTCTGATGAAATCTGGAAAGAAGCTTTCTGAGAAACTGCTTAGTGTTCTGTTAATTCATCTCACAGAGTTACATCTGTATTTCGTGGATGTCTTTGCTAGACTTATTTCTGTGGAATCTGAGAACAGATATTTCGGATCCCATTGAAGACTATAGGGCCAAAGGAAATATCCTCCGATAACAAAGAGAAAGAAGCTTCCTGAGAAACTTCTTTGTGTTCTGTGAAATCATCTCACAGAGTTACAGCTTTCCCCTCAAGAAGCCTTTCGCTAAGACAGTTCTTGTGGAATTGGCAAAGTGATATTTGGAAGCCCATAGAGGGCTATGGTGAAAAAGGAAATATCCTCAGATGAAATCTGGAAAGAAGCTTTCTGAGAAACTGCTTAGTGTTCTGTTAATTCATCTCACAGAGTTACATCTGTATTTCGTGGATCTCTTTGCTAGAATTATTTCTGTGGAATCTGAGAACAGATATTTCGGATCCCATTGAAGAGTACAGGGCCAAAGGAAATATCCTCCGATAACAAAGAGAAAGAAGCTTTCTGAGAAACTTCTTGGTGTTCTGTGAAATCATCTCACAGAGTTACAGCTTTCCCCTCAAGAAGCCTTTCGCTAAGACAGTTCTTGTGGATTTGGCAAAGTGATATTTGGAAGCCCATAGAGGGCTATGGTGAAAAAGGAAATATCCTCAGATGAAATCTGGAAAGAAGCTTTCTGAGAAACTGTTTAGTGTTCTGTTAATTCATCTCACAGAGTTACATCTGCATTTCGTGGATCTCTTTGCTAGCCTTATTTCTGTGGAATCTGAGAACAGATATTTCGGATCCCTTTGAAGCCTATAGGGCCAAAGGAAATAATCTCCGATAACAAAGAGAAAGAAGCTTTCTGAGAAACTTCTTTGTGTTCTGTGAAATCATCTAACAGAGTTACAGCTTTCCCCTCAAGAAGCCTTTCGCTAAGACAGTTCTTGTGGAATTGGCAAAGTGATATTTGGAAGCCCATAGAGGGCTATGGTGAAAAAGGAAATATCCTCAGATGAAATCTGGAAAGAAGCTTTCTGAGAAACTGCTTAGTGTTCTGTTAATTCATCTCACAGAGTTACATCTGTATTTCGTGGATCTCTTTGCTAGCCTTATTTCTGTGGAACCTGAGACCAGATATTTCGGATCCCATTAAAGACTATAGGGCCAAAGGAAATATCCTCCGATAAAAAAGAGAAAGAAGCTTTCTGAGAAACTTCTTTGTGTTCTGTGAAATCATCTCACAGAGTTACAGCTTTCCCCTCCAGAAGCCTTTCGCTAAGACCGTTCTTGTGGAATTGGCAAAGTGATATTTGGAAGCCCATAGAGGGCTATGGTGAAAAAGGAAATATCCTCAGATGAAATCTGGAAAGAAGCTTTCTGAGAAACTGCTTAGTGTTCTGTTAATTCATCTCACAGAGTTACATCTGTATTTCGTGGATCTCTTTGCTAGCCTTATTTCTGTGGAATCTGAGAACAGATATTTCGGATCCCATTGAAGACTATAGGGCCAAAGGAAATAATCTCCGATAACAAAGAGAAAGAAGCTTTCTGAGAAACTTCTTTGTGTTCTGTGAAATCATCTCACAGAGTTACCGCTTTCCCTTCAAGAAGCCTTTCGCTAAGACAGTTCTTGTGGAATTGGCAAAGTGATATTTGGAAGCCCATAGAGGGCTATGGTGAAAAAGGAAATATCCTCAGATGAAATCTGGAAAGAAGCTTTCTGAGAAACTGCTGAGTGTTCTGTAAATTCATCTCACAGAGTTACATCTGTATTTCGTGGATCTCTTTGCTAGCCTTATTTCTGTGGAATCTGAGAACAGATATTTCGGATCCCATTGAAGACTATAGGGCCAAAGGAAATATCCTCCGATAACAAAGAGAAAGAACCTTTCTGAGAAACTTCTTTGTGTTCTGTGAAATCATCTCACAGAGTTACAGCTTTCCCCTCAAGAAGCCTTTCGCTAAGACAGTTCTTGTGGAATTAGCAAAGTGATATTTGGAAGCCCATAGAGGGCTATGGTGAAAAAGGAAATATCCTCAGATGAAATCAGGAAAGAAGCTTTCTGAGAAACTGCTTAGTGTTCTGTTAATTCATCTCACAGAGTTACATCTGTATTTCGTGGATCTCTTTGCTAGCCTTATTTCTGTGGAATCTGAGAACAGATATTTCGGATCCCATTGAAGACTATAGGACCAAAGGAAATATCTTCCGATAACAAAGAGAAAGAAGCTTTCTGAGAAACTTCTTTGTGTTCTGTGAAATCATCTCACAGAGTTACAGCTTTCCCCTCAAGAAGCCTTTCGCTAAGACAGTTCTTGTGGAATTGGCAAAGTGATATTTGGAAGCCCATAGAGGGCTATGGTGAAAAAGGAAATATCCTCAGATGAAATCTGGAAAGAAGCTTTCTGAGAAACTGCTTAGTGTTCTGTTAATTCATCTCACAGAGTTACATCTGTATTTCGTGGATCTCTTTGCTAGCCTTATTTCTGTGGAATCTGAGAACAGATATTTCGGATCCCATTGAAGCCTATAGGGCCAAAGGAAATAATCTCCGATAACAAAGAGAAAGAAGCTTTCTGAGAAACTTCTTTGTGTTCTGTGAAATCATCTCACAGAGTTACCGCTTTCCCTTCAAGAAGCCTTTCGCTAAGACAGTTCTTGTGGAATTGGCAAAGTGATATTTGGAAGCCCATAGAGGGCTATGGTGAAAAAGGAAATATCCTCAGATGAAATCTGGAAAGAAGCTTTCTGAGAAACTGCTGAGTGTTCTGTTAATTCATCTCACAGAGTTACATCTGTATTTCGTGGATCTCTTTGCTAGCCTTATTTCTGTGGAAACTGAGAACAGATATTTCGGATCCCATTGAAGACTATAAGGCCAAAGGAAATATCCTCCGATAACAAAGAGAAAGAAGCTTTCTGAGAAACTTCTTTGTGTTCTGTGAAATCATCTCACAGAGTTACAGCTTTCCCCTCAAGAAGCCTTTCGCTAAGACAGTTCTTGTGGAATTGGCAAAGTGATATTTGGAAGCCCATAGAGGGCTATGGTGAAAAAGGAAATATCCTCAGATGAAATCTGGAAAGAAGCTTTCTGAGAAACTGCTTAGTGTTCTGTTAATTCATCTCACAGAGTTACATCTGTATTTCTTGGATCTCTTTGGTAGCCTTATTTCTGTGGAATCTGATAACAGATATTTTGGATCCCATTGAAGCCTATAGGGCCAAAGGAAATAATCTCCGATAACAAAGAGAAAGAAGCTTTCTGAGAAACTTCTTTGTGTTCTGTGAAATCATCTCACAGAGTTACAGCTTTCCCCTCAAGAAGCCTTTCGCTAAGACAGTTCTTGTGGAATTGGCAAAGTGATATTTGAAAGCCCTTAGAGGGCTATGGTGAAAAAGGAAATATCCTCAGATGAAACCTGGAAAGAAGCTTTCTGAGAAACTGCTTAGTGTTCTGTTAATTCACCTCAAAGAGTTACATCTGTATTTCGTGGACCTCTTTGCTAGACTTATTTCTGTGGAATCTGAGAACAGATATTTCGGATCCTATTGAAGACTATAGGGCCAAAGGAAATATCCTCCGATAACAAAGAGAAAGAAGCTTTCTGAGAAACTTCTTTGTGTTCTGTGAAATCATCTCACAGAGTTACAGCTTTCCCCTCAAGAAGCCTTTCGCTAAGACAGTTCTTGTGGAATTGGCAAAGTGATATTTGGAAGCCCATAGAGGGCTATGGTGAAAAAGGAAATATCCTCAGATGAAATCTGGAAAGAAGCTTTCTGAGAAACTGCTGAGTGTTCTGTTAATTCATTTCACAGAGTTACATCTCTATTTCGTGGATCTCTTTGCTAGCCTTATTTCTGTGGAACCTGAGAACAGATATTTCGGATCCCATTGAAGACTATAGGGCCAAAGGAAATAATCTCCGATAACAAAGAGAAAGAGGCTTTCTGAGAAACTTCTTTGTGTTCTGTGAAATCATCTCACACAGATACAGCTTTCCCCTCAAGAAGCCTTTCGCAAAGACAGTTCTTGTGGAATTGGCAAAGTGATATTTGGAAGCCCATAGAGGTCTATGGTGAAAAAGGAAATATCCTCAGATGAAATCTGGAAAGAAGCTTTCTGTGAAACTGCTTAGTGTTCTGTTAATTCATCTCACAGAGTTACATCTGTATTTCGTGGATCTCTTTGCTAGCCTTATTTCTGTGGAATCTGAGAACAGATATTTCGGATCCCATTGAAGACTATAGGGCCAAAGGAAATATCCTCCGATAACAAAGAGAAAGAAGCTTTCTGAGAAACTTCTTTGTGTTCTGTGAAATCATCTCACAGAGTTACAGCTTTCCCCTCAAGAAGCCTTTCGCTAAGACAGTTCTTGTGGAATTGGCAAAGTGATATTTGGAAGCCCATAGTGGGCTATGGTGAAAAAGGAAATATCCTCAGATGAAATCTGGAAAGAAGCTTTCTGAGAAACTGCTGAGTGTTCTGTTAATTCATCTCACAGAGTTACATCTGTATTTCGTGGATCTCTTTGCTAGCCTTATTTCTGTGGAACCTGAGAACAGATATTTCGGATCCCATTGAAGACTATAGGGCCAAAGGAAATATCCTCCGATAACAAAGAGAAAGAAGCTTTCTGAGAAACTTCTTTGTGTTCTGTGAAATCATCTCACAGAGTTACAGCTTTCCCCTCAAGAAGCCTTTCGCTAAGACAGTTCTTGTGGAATTGGCAAAGTGATATTTGGAAGCCCTTAGAGGGCTATGGTGAAAAAGGAAATATCCTCAAATGAAATCTGGAAAGAAGCTTTCTGAGAAACTGCTTAGTGTTCTGTTTATTCATCTCACAGAGTTAAATCTGTATTTCGTGGATCTCTTTTATAGACTTATTTCTGTGGAATCTGAGAACAGATATTTCGGATTCCTATGAAGACTATAGGGGCAAAGGAAATATCCTCCGATAACAAAGAGAAAGAAGCTTTCTGAGAAACTTCTTTGTGTTCTGTGAAATCATCTCACAGAGTTACAGCTTTCCCCTCAAGAAGCCTTTCGCTAAGACAGTTCTTGTGGAATTGGCAAAGTGATATTTGGAAGCCCGTAGAGGGCTATGGTGAAAAAGGAAATATCCTCAGATGAAATCTGGAAAGAAGCTTTCTGAGAAACTGCTTAGTGTTCTGTTAATTCATCTCACAGAGTTACATCTGTATTTCGTGGATCTCTTTGCTAGCCTTATTTCTGTGGAATCTGAGAACAGATATTTCGGATCCCATTGAAGACTATAGGGCCAAAGGAAATATCCTCCGATAACAAAGAGAAAGAAGCTTTCTGAGAAACTACTTTGTGTTCTGTGAAATCATCGCACAGAGTTACACCTTTCCCTTCAAAAAGCCTTTCGCTAAGACAGTTCTTGTGGAATTGGCAAAGTGATATTTGGAAGCCCATAGAGGGCTATGGTGAAAAAGGAAATATCCTCAGATGAAATCTGGAAAGAAGCTTTCTGTGAAACTGCTTAGTGTTCTGTTAATTCATCTCACAGTTACATCTGTATTTCGTGGATCTCTTTGCTAGCCTTATTTCTGTGGAATCTGAGAACAGATATTTCGGATCCCATTGAAGACTATAGGGCCAAAGGAAATATCCTCCGATAACAAAGAGAAAGAAGCTTTCTGAGAAACTTCTTTGTGTTCTGTGAAATCATCTCACAGAGTTACAGCTTTCCCCTCCAGAAGCCTTTCGCTAAGACAGTTCTTGTGGAATTGGCAAAGGGATATTTGGAAGCCCATAGAGGGCTATGGTGAAAAAGGAAATATCCTCAGATGAAATCTGGAAAGAAGCTTTCTGAGAAACTGCTGAGTGTTCTGTTAAATCATCTCACAGAGTTACATCTGTATTTCGTGGATCTCTTTGCTAGCCTTATTTCTGTGGAAACTGAGAACAGATATTTCGGATCCCATTGAAGACTATAGGGCCAAAGGAAATATCCTCCGATAACAAAGAGAAAGAAGCTTTCTGAGAAACTTCTTTGTGTTCTGTGAAATCATCTCACAGAGTTACAGCTTTCCCCTCAAGAAGCCTTTCGCTAAGACAGTTCTTGTGGAATTGGCAAAGTGATATTTGGAAGCCCATAGAGGGCTATGGTGAAAAAGGAAATATCCTCAGATGAAATCTGGAAAGAAGCTTTCTGAGAAACTGCTTAGTGTTCTGTTAATTCATCTCACAGAGTTACATCTGTATTTCGTGGATCTCTTTGGTAGCCTTATTTCTGTGGAATCTGAGAACAGATATTTTGGATCCCATTGAAGCCTATAGGGCCAAAGGAAATAATCTCCGATAACAAAGAGAAAGAAGCTTTCTGAGAAACTTCTTTGTGTTCTGTGAAAGAGTTACCGCTTTCCCCTCAAGAAGCCTTTCGCTAAGACAGTTCTTGTGGAATTGGCAAAGTGATATTTGAAAGCCCTTAGAGGGCTATGGTGAAAAAGGAAATATCCTCAGATGAAATCTGGAAAGAAGCTTTCTGAGAAACTGCTTAGTGTTCTGTTAATTCATCTCAAAGAGTTACATCTGTATTTCGTGGACCTGTTTGCTAGACTTATTTCTGTGGAATCTGAGAACAGATATTTTGGATCCTATTGAAGACTATAGGGCCAAAGGAAATATCCTCCGATAACAAAGAGAAAGAAGCTTTCTGAGAAACTTCTTTGTGTTCTGTGAAATCATCTCACAGAGTTTCAGCTTTCCCCTCAAGAAGCCTTTCGCTAAGACAGTTCTTGTGGAATTGGCAAAGTGATATTTGGAAGCCCATAGAGGGCTATGGTGAAAAAGGAAATATCCTCAGATGAAATCTGGAAAGAAGCTTTCTGAGAAACTGCTGAGTGTTCTGTTAATTCATTTCACAGAGTTACATCTCTATTTCGTGGATCTCTTTGCTAGCCTTATTTCTGTGGAACCTGAGAACAGATATTTCGGATCCCATTGAAGACTATAGGGCCAAAGGAAATATCCTCCGATAACAAAGAGAAAGAAGCTTTCTGAGAAACTTCTTTGTGTTCTGTGATATCATCTCACAGAGATACAGCTTTCCCCTCAAGAAGCCTTTCGCTAAGACAGTTCTTGTGGAATTGGCAAAGTGATATTTGGAAGCCCATAGAGGGCTATGGTGAAAAAGGAAATATCCTCAGATGAAATCTGGAAAGAAGCTTTCTGTGAAACTGCTTAGTGTTCTGTTAATTCATCTCACAGAGTTACATCTGTATTTTGTGGATCTCTTTGCTAGCCTTATTTCTGTGGAATCTGAGAACAGATATTTCGGATCCCATTGAAGACTATAGGGCCAAAGGAAATATCCTCCGATAACAAAGAGAAAGAAGCTTTCTGAGAAACTTCTTTGTGTTCTGTGAAATCATCTCACAGAGTTACAGCTTTCCCCTCAAGAAGCCTTTCGCTAAGACAGTTCTTGTGGAATTGGCAAAGTGATAATTGGAAGCCCATAGTGGGCTATGGTGAAAAAGGAAATATCCTCAGATGAAATCTGGAAAGAAGCTTTCTGAGAAACTGCTGAGTGTTCTGTTAATTCATCTCACAGAGTTACATCTGTATTTCGTGGATCTCTTTGCTAGCCTTATTTCTGTGGAACCTGAGAACAGATATTTCGGATCCCATTGAAGACTATAGGGCCAAAGGAAATATCCTCCGATAACAAAGAGAAAGAAGCTTTCTGAGAAACTTCTTTGTGTTCTGTGAAATCATCTCACAGAGTTACAGCTTTCCCCTGAAGAAGCCTTTCGCTAAGACAGTTCTTGTGGAATTGGCAAAGTGATATTTGGAAGCCCATAGAGGGCTATGGTGAAAAAGGAAATATCCTCAAATGAAATCTGGAAAGAAGCTTTCTGAGAAACTGCTTAGTGTTCTGTTAATTCATCTCACAGAGTTAAATCTGTATTTCGTGGATCTCTTTTATAGACTTATTTCTGTGGAATCTGAGAACAGATATTTCGGATTCCTATGAAGACTATAGGGGCAAAGGAAATATCCTCCGATAACAAAGAGAAAGAAGCTTTCTGAGAAACTTCTTTGTGTTCTGTGAAATCATCTCACAGAGTTACAGCTTTCCCCTCAAGAAGCCTTTCGCTAAGACAGTTCTTGTGGATTTGGCAAAGTGATATTTGGAAGCCCATAGAGGGCTATGGTGAAAAAGAAAATATCCTCAGATGAAATCTGGAAAGAAGCTTTCTGAGAAACTGCTTAGTGTTCTGTTAATTCATCTCACAGAGTTACATCTGTATTTCGTGGATCTCTTTGCTAGCCTTATTTCTGTGGAATCTGAGAACAGATATTTCGGATCCTTTTGAAGACTATAGGGCCAAAGGAAATATCCTCCGGTAAAAAAGAGAAAGAAGCTTTCTGAGAAACTTCTTTGTGTTCTGTGAAATCATCTCACAGAGTTACAGCTTTCCCCTCAAGAAGCCTTTCGCTAAGACAGTTCTTGTGGAATTGGCAAAGTGATATTTGGAAGCCCATAGAGGGCTATGGTGAAAAAGGAAATATCCTCAGATGAAATCTGGAAAGAAGCTTTCTGAGAAACTGCTTAGTTTTCTGTTAATTCATCTCACAGAGTGACATCTGTATTTCGTGGATCTCTTTGCTAGCCTTATTTCTGTGGAATCTGAGAACAGATATTTCGGATCCCATTGAAGACTATAGGGCCAAAGGAAATAATCTCCGATAACAAAGAGAAAGAATCTTTCTGAGAAACTTCTTTGTGTTCTGTGAAATCATCTCACAGAGTTACAGCTTTCCCCTCAAGAAGCCTTTCGCTAAGACAGTTCTTGTGGAATTGGCAAAGTGATATTTGGAAGCCCTTAGAGGGCTATGGTGAAAAAGGAAATATCCTCAGATGAAATCTGGAAAGAAGCTTTTTGAGAAACTGCTGAGTGTTCTGTTAATTCATCTCACAGAGTTACATCTGTATTTCGTGGATCTCTTTGCTAGCCTTATTTCTGTGGAATCTGAGAACAGTTATTTCGGATTCCTATGAAGACTATAGGGGCAAAGGAAATATCCTCCGATAACAAAGAGAAAGAAGCTTTCTGAGAAACTTCTTTGTGTTCTGTGAAATCATCTCACAGAGTTACAGCTTTCCCCTCAAGAAGCCTTTCGCTAAGACAGTTCTTGTGGAATTGGCAAAGTGATATTTGGAAGCCCGTAGAGGGCTATGGTGAAAAAGGAAATATCCTCAGATGAAATCTGGAAAGAAGCTTTCTGAGAAACTGCTTAGTGTTCTGTTAATTCATCTCACAGAGTTACATCTGTATTTCGTGGATCTCTTTGCTAGCCTTATTTCTGTGGAACCTGAGAACAGATATTTCGGATCCCATTGAAGACTATAGGGCCAAAGGAAATATCCTCCGATAACAAAGAGAAAGAAGCTTTCTGAGAAACTTCTTTGTGTTCTGTGAAATCATCTCACAGAGTTACAGCTTTCCCCTCAAGAAGCCTTTCGCTAAGACAGTTCTTGTGGAATTGGCAAAGTGATATTTGGAAGCCCTTAGAGGGCTATGGTGAAAAAGGAAATATCCTCAGATGAAATCTGGAAAAAAGCTTTTTGAGAAACTGCTTAGTGTTCTGTTAATTCATCTCACAGAGTTAAATCTGTATTTCGTGGATCTCTTTGCTAGCCTTATTTCTGTGGAATCTGAGTACAGATATTTCGGATTCCTATGAAGACTATAGGGGCAAAGGAAATATCCTCCGATAACAAAGAGAAAGAAGCTTTCTGAGAAACTTCTTTGTGTTCTGTGAAATCATCTCACAGAGTTACAGCTTTCCCCTCAAGAAGCCTTTCGCTAAGACAGTTCTTGTGGAATTGGCAAAGTGATATTTGGAAGCCCATAGAGGGCTATGGTGAAAAAGGAAATATCCTCAGATGAAATCTGGAAAGAAGCTTTCTGTGAAACTGCTTAGTGTTCTGTTAATTCATCTCACAGAGTTACATCTGTATGTCGTGGATCTCTTTGCTAGCCTTATTTCTGTGGAATCTGAGAACAGATATTTCGGATCCCATTGAAGACTATAGGGCCAAAGGAAATATCCTCCGATAACAAAGAGAAAGAAGCTTTCTGAGAAACTTCTTTGTGTTCTGTGAAATCATCTCACAGAGTTACAGCTTTCCCCTCAAGAAGCCTTTCGCTAAGACAGTTCTTGTGGAATTGGCAAAGTGATATTTGGAAGCCCATAGTGGGCTATGGTGAAAAAGGAAATATCCTCAGATGAAATCTGGAAAGAAGCTTTCTGAGAAACTGCTGAGTGTTCTGTTAATTCATCTCACAGAGTTACATCTGTATTTAGTGGATCTCTTTGCTAGCCTTATTTCTGTGGAATCTGAGAACAGATATTTCGGATCCCATTGAAGACTATAGGGCCAAAGGAAATATCCTCCGATAACAAAGAGAAAGAAGCTTTCTGAGAAACTTCTTTGTGTTCTGTGAAATCATCTCACAGAGTTACAGATTTCCCCTCAAGAAGCCTTTCGCTAAGACAGTTCTTGTGGAATTGGCAAAGTGATATTTGGAAGCCCTTAGAGGGCTATGGTGAAAAAGGAAATATCCTCAAATGAAATCTGGAAAGAAGCTTTCTGAGAAACTGCTTAGTGTTCTGTTAATTCATCTCACAGAGTTAAATCTGTATTTCGTGGATCTCTTTTATAGACTTATTTCTGTGGAATCTGAGAACAGATATTTCAGATTCCTATGAAGACTATAGGGGCAAAGGAAATATCCTCCGATAACAAAGAGAAAGAAGCTTTCTGAGAAACTTCTTTGTGTTCTGTGAAATCATCTCACAGAGTTACAGCTTTCCCCTCAAGAAGCCTTTCGCTAAGACAGTTCTTGTGGAATTGGCAAAGTGATATTTGGAAGCCCATAGAGGGCTATGGTGAAAAAGAAAATATCCTCAGACGAAATCTGGAAAGAAGCTTTCTGAGAAACTGCTTAGTGTTCTGTTAATTCATCTCACAGAGTTACATCTGTATTTCGTGGATCTCTTTGCTAGCCTTATTTCTGTGGAATCTGAGAACAGATATTTCGGATCCTTTTGAAGACTATAGGGCCAAAGGAAATATCCTCCGATAAAAAAGAGAAAGAAGCTTTCTGAGAAACTTCTTTGTGTTCTGTGAAATCATCTCACAGAGTTACAGCTTTCCCCTCAAGAAGCCTTTCGCTAAGACAGTTCTTGTGGGATTGGCAAAGTGATATTTGGAAGCCCATAGAGGCCTATGGTGAAAAAGGAAATATCCTCAGATGAAATCTGGAAAGAAGCTTTCTGAGAAACTACTTAGTGTTCTGTTAATTCATCTCACAGAGTTACATCTGTATTTCGTGGATCTCTTTGCTAGCCTTATTTCTGTGGAATCTGAGAACAGATATTTCGGATCCCATTGAAGACTACAGGGCCAAAGGAAATAATCTCCGATAACAAAGAGAAAGAAGCTTTCTGAGAAACTTCTTTGTGTTCTGTGAAATCATCTCACAGAGTTACAGCTTTCCCCTCAAGAAGCCTTTCGCTAAGACAGTTCTTGTGGAATTGGCAAAGTGATATTTGGAAGCCCTTAGAGGGCTATGGTGAAAAAGGAAATATCCTCAGATGAAATCTGGAAAGAAGCTTTTTGAGAAACTGCTGAGTGTTCTGTTAATTCATCTCACAGAGTTAAATCTGTATTTCGTGGATCTCTTTGCTAGCCTTATTTCTGTGGAATCTGAGAACAGTTATTTCGGATTCCTATGAAGACTATAGGGGCAAAGGAAATATCCTCCGATAACAAAGAGAAAGAAGCTTTCTGAGAAACTTCTTTGTGTTCGGTGAAATCATCTCACAGAGTTACAGCTTTCCCCTCAAGAAGCCTTTCGCTAAGACAGTTCTTGTGGAATTGGCAAAGTGATATTTGGAAGCCCGTAGAGGGCTATGGTGAAAAAGGAAATATCCTCAGATGAAATCTGGAAAGAAGCTTTCTGAGAAACTGCTTAGTGTTCTGTTAATTCATCTCACAGAGTTACATCTGTATTTCGTGGATCTCTTTGCTAGCCTTATTTCTGTGGAACCTGAGAACAGATATTTCGGATCCCATTGAAGACTATAGGGCCAAAGGAAATATCCTCCGATAACAAAGAGAAAGAAGCTTTCTGAGAAACTTCTTTGTGTTCTGTGAAATCATCTCACAGAGTTACAGCTTTCCCCTCAAGAAGCCTTTCGCTAAGACAGTTCTTGTGGAATTGGCAAAGTGATATTTGGAAGCCCTTAGAGGGCTATGGTGAAAAAGGAAATATCCTCAGATGAAATCTGGAAAGAAGCTTTTTGAGAAACTGCTTAGTGGTCTGTTAATTCATCTCACAGAGTTACATCTGTATTTCGTGGATCTCTTTGCTAGCCTTATGTCTGTGGAATCTGAGAACAGATATTTCGGATTCCTATGAAGACTATAGGGGCAAAGGAAATATCCTCCGATAACAAAGAGAAAGAAGCTTTCTGAGAAACTTCTTTGTGTTCTGTGAAATCATCTCACAGAGTTACAGCTTTCCCCTCAAGAAGCCTTTCGCTAAGACAGTTCTTGTGGAATTGGCAAAGTGATATTTGGAAGCCCGTAGAGGGCTATGGTGAAAAAGGAAATATCCTCAGATGAAATCTGGAAAGAAGCTTTCTGAGAAACTGCTTAGTGTTCTGTTAATTCATCTCACAGAGTTACATCTGTATTTCGTGGATCTCTTTGCTAGCCTTATTTCTGTGGAATCTGAGAACAGATATTTCGGATCCCTTTGAAGACTATAGGGCCAAAGGAAATATCCTCCGATAACAAAGAGAAAGAAGCTTTCTGAGAAACTTCTTTGTATTCTGTGAAATCATCTCACAGAGTTACAGCTTTCCCCTCAAGAAGCCTTTCGCAAAGACAGTTCTTGTGGAATTGGCAAAGTGATATTTGGAAGCCCATAGAGGGCTATGGTGAAAAAGGAAATATCCTCAGATGAAATCTGGAAAGAAGCTTTCTGAGAAACTGCTTAGTGTTCTGTAAATTCATCTCACAGAGTTACATCTGTATTTCGTGGATCTCTTTGCTAGCCTTATTTCTGTGGAATCTGAGAACAGATATTTCGGATCCCATTGAAGACTATAGGGCCAAAGGAAATATCCTCCGATAACAAAGAGAAAGAAGCTTTCTGAGAAACTTCTTTGTGTTCTGTGAAATCTTCTCACAGAGTTACAGCTTTCCCCTCAAGAAGCCTTTCGCTAAGACAGTTCTTGTGGAATTGGCAAAGTGATATTTGGAAGCCCATAGAGGGCTATGGTGAAAAAGGAAATATCCTCAGATGAAATCTGGAAAGAAGCTTTCTGAGAAACTGCTTAGTGTTCTGTTAATTCATCTCACAGAGTTACATCTGTATTTCGTGGATCTCCTTGCTAGCCTTATTTCTGTTGAATCTGAGAACAGATATTTCGGATCCCATTGAAGGCTATAGGGCCAAAGGAAATATCCTCCGATAACAAGGAGAAAGAAGCTTTCTGAGAAACTTCTTTGTGTTCTGTGAAATCATCTCACAGAGTTACAGCTTTCCCCTCAAGAAGCCTTTCGCTAAGACAGTTCTTGTGGAATTGGCAAAGCGATATTTGGAAGCCCATAGAGGGCTATGGTGAAAAAGGAAATATCCTCAGATGAAATCTGGAAAGAAGCTTTCTGAGAAACTGCTTAGTGTTCTGTTAATTCATCTCACAGAGTTACATCTGTATTTCGGGGATCTCTTTGCAAGCCTTATTTCTGTGGAATCTGAGAACAGATATTTCGGATCCCATTGAAGACTATAGGGCGAAAGGAAATAATCTCCGATAACAAAGAGAAAGAAGCTTTCTGAGAAACTTCTTTGTGTTCTGTGAAATCATCTCACAGAGTTACAGCTTTCCCCTCAAGAAGCCTTTCGCTAAGACAGTTCTTGTGGAATTGGCAAAGTGATATTTGGAAGCCCTTAGAGGGCTATGGTGAAAAAGGAAATATCCTCAGATGAAATCTGGAAGAAAGCCTTCTGAGAAACTGCTGAGTGTTCTGTTAATTCATCTCACAGAGTTACATCTGTATTTCGTGGATCTCTTTGCTAGCCTTATTTCTGTGGAATCTGAGAACAGATATTTCGGATCCCTTTGAAGACTATAGGGCCAAAGGAAATATCCTCCGATAACAAAGAGAAAGAAGCTTTCTGAGAAACTTCTTTGTATTCTGTGAAATCATCTCACAGAGTTACAGCTTTCCCCTCAAGAAGCCTTTCGCAAAGACAGTTCTTGTGGAATTGGCAAAGTGATATTTGGAAGCCCATAGAGGGCTATGGTGAAAAAGGAAATATCCTCAGATGAAATCTGGAAAGAAGCTTTCTGAGAAACTGCTTAGTGTTCTGTAAATTCATCTCACAGAGTTACATCTGTATTTCGTGGATCTCTTTGCTAGCCTTATTTCTGTGGAATCTGAGAACAGATATTTCGGATCCCATTGAAGACTATAGGGCCAAAGGAAATATCCTCCGATAACAAAGAGAAAGAAGCTTTCTGAGAAACTTCTTTGTGTTCTGTGAAATCTTCTCACAGAGTTACAGCTTTCCCCTCAAGAAGCCTTTCGCTAAGACAGTTCTTGTGGAATTGGCAAAGTGATATTTGGAAGCCCATAGAGGGCTATGGTGAAAAAGGAAATATCCTCAGATGAAATCTGGAAAGAAGCTTTCTGAGAAACTGCTTAGTGTTCTGTTAATTCATCTCACAGAGTTACATCTGTATTTCGTGGATCTCCTTGCTAGCCTTATTTCTGTTGAATCTGAGAACAGATATTTCGGATCCCATTGAAGGCTATAGGGCCAAAGGAAATATCCTCCGATAACAAGGAGAAAGAAGCTTTCTGAGAAACTTCTTTGTGTTCTGTGAAATCATCTCACAGAGTTACAGCTTTCCCCTCAAGAAGCCTTTCGCTAAGACAGTTCTTGTGGAATTGGCAAAGCGATATTTGGAAGCCCATAGAGGGCTATGGTGAAAAAGGAAATATCCTCAGATGAAATCTGGAAAGAAGCTTTCTGAGAAACTGCTTAGTGTTCTGTTAATTCATCTCACAGAGTTACATCTGTATTTCGGGGATCTCTTTGCAAGCCTTATTTCTGTGGAATCTGAGAACAGATATTTCGGATCCCATTGAAGACTATAGGGCGAAAGGAAATAATCTCCGATAACAAAGAGAAAGAAGCTTTCTGAGAAACTTCTTTGTGTTCTGTGAAATCATCTCACAGAGTTACAGCTTTCCCCTCAAGAAGCCTTTCGCTAAGACAGTTCTTGTGGAATTGGCAAAGTGATATTTGGAAGCCCTTAGAGGGCTATGGTGAAAAAGGAAATATCCTCAGATGAAATCTGGAAGAAAGCCTTCTGAGAAACTGCTGAGTGTTCTGTTAATTCATCTCACAGAGTTACATCTGTATTTCGTGGATCTCTTTGCTAGACTTATTTCTGTGGAATCTGAGAACAGATATTTCGGATCCTATTGAAGACTATAGGGCCAAAGGAAATATCCTCCGATAACAAAGAGAAAGAAGCTTTCTGAGAAACTTCTTTGTGTTCTGTGAAATCATCTCACAGAGTTACAGCTTTCCCCTCAAGAAGCCTTTCGCTAAGACAGTTCTTGTGGAATTGGCAAAGTGATATTTGGAAGCCCTTAGAGGGCTATGGTGAAAAAGCAAATATCCTCAGATGAAATCTGGAAAGAAGCTTTTTGAGAAACTGCTTAGTGTTCTGTTAATTCATCTCACAGAGTTACATCTGTATTTCGTGGATCTCTTTGCTAGCCTTATTTCTGTGGAATCTGAGAACAGATATTTCGGATTCCTATGAAGACTATAGGGGCAAAGGAAATATCCTCCGATAACAAAGAGAAAGAAGCTTTCTGAGAAACTTCTTTGTGTTCTGTGAAATCATCTCACAGAGTTACAGCTTTCCCCTCAAGAAGCCTTTCGCTAAGACAGTTCTTGTGGAATTGGCAAAGTGATATTTGGAAGCCCGTAGAGGGCTTTGGTGAAAAAGGAAATATCCTCAGATGAAATCTGGAAAGAAGCTTTCTGAGAAACTGCTTAGTGTTCTGTTAATTCATCTCACAGAGTTACATCTGTATTTCGTGGATCTCTTTGTAGCCTTATTTCTGTGGAATCTGAGAACAGATATTTCGGATCCCTTTGAAGACTATAGGGCCAAAGGAAATATCCTCCGATAACAAAGAGAAAGAAGCTTTCTGAGAAACTTCTTTGTGTTCTGTGAAATCATCTCACAGATTTACAGCTTTCCCCTCAAGAAGCCTTTCGCTAAGACAGTTCTTGTGGAATTGGCAAAGTGATATTTGGAAGCCCATAGAGGGCTATGGTGAAAAAGGAAATATCCTCAGATGAAATCTGGAAAGAAGCTTTCTGAGAAACTGCTTAGTGTTCTGTAAATTCATCTCACAGAGTTACATCTGTATTTCGTGGATCTCTTTGCTAGCCTTATTTCTGTGGAATCTGAGAACAGATATTTCGGATTCCTATGAAGACTATAGGGGCAAAGGAAATATCCTCCGATAACAAAGAGGAAGAAGCTTTCTGAGAAACTTCTTTGTGTTCTGTGAAATCATCTCACAGAGTTACAACTTTCCCCTCAAGAAGCCTTTCGCTAAGACAGTTCTTGTGGAATTGGCAAAGTGATATTTGGAAGCCCATAGAGGGCTATGGTGAAAAAGGAAATATCCTTAGATGAAATCTGGAAAGAAGCTTTCTGAGAAACTGCTTAGTGTTCTGTTAATTCATCTCACAGAGTTACATCTGTATTTCGTGGATCTCTTTGCTAGCCTTATTTCTGTGGAAACTGAGAACAGATATTTCGGATCTCTTTGAAGACTATAGGGCCAAAGGAAATATCCTCCGATAACAAAGAGAAAGAAGCTTTCTGAGAAACTTATTTGTGTTCTGTGAAATCATCTCACAGAGTTACAGCTTTCCCCTCAAGAAGCCTTTCGCTAAGACAGTTCTTGTGGAATTGGCAAAGTGATATTTGGAAGCCCATAGAGGGCTATGGTGAAAAAGGAAATATCCTCAGATGAAATCTGGAAAGAAGCTTTCTGAGAAACTGCTGAGTGTTCTGTTAATTCATCTCACAGAGTTACATCTGTATTTCGTGGATCTCTTTGCTAGCCTTATTTCTGTGGAATCTGAGAACAGATATTTCGGATCCCATTGAAGGCTATAGGGCCAAAGGAAATATCCTCCGATAACAAAGAGAAAGAAGCTTTCTGAGAAACTTCTTTGTGTTCTGTGAAATCATCTCACAGAGTTACAGCTTTCCCCTCAAGAAGCCTTTCGCTAAGACAGTTCTTGTGGAATTGGCAAAGCGATATTTGGAAGCCCATAGAGGGCTATGGTGAAAAAGGAAATATCCTCAGATGAAATCTGGAAAGAAGCTTTCTGAGAAACTGCTTAGTGTTCTGTTAATTCATCTCACAGAGTTACATCTGTATTTCGGGGATCTCTTTGCAAGCCTTATTTCTGTGGAATCTGAGAACAGATATTTCGGATCCCATTGAAGACTATAGGGCGAAAGGAAATAATCTCCGATAACAAAGAGAAAGAAGCTTTCTGAGAAACTTCTTTGTGTTCTGTGAAATCATCTCACAGAGTTACCGCTTTCCCCTCAAGAAGCCTTTCGCTAAGACAGTTCTTGTGGAATTGGCAAAGTGATATTTGGAAGCCCAAGGAGGGCTATGGTGAAAAAGGAAATATCCTCAGATGAAATCTGGAAAGAAGCTTTCTGAGAAACTGCTGAATGTTCTGTAAATTCATCTCACTAAGTAACATCTGTATTTCGTGGATCTCTTTGCTAGCCTTATTTCTGTGGAATCTGAGAACAGATATTTCGGATCCCATTGAAGACTATAGGGCCAAAGGAAATATCCTCCGATAACAAAGAGAAAGAAGCTTTCTGAGAAACTTCTTTGTGTTCTGTGAAATCATCTCACAGAGTTACAGCTTTCCCCTCAAGAAGCCTTTCGCTAAGACAGTTCTTGTGGAATTGGCAAAGTGATATTTGGAAGCCCATAGAGGGCTATGGTGAAAAAGGAAATATCCTCAGATGAAATCTGGAGGAAGCTTTCTGAGAAACTGCTTAGTGTTCTGTTAATTCATCTCACAGAGTTACATCTGTATTTCGTGGATCTCTTTGCTAGCCTTTTTTCTGTGGAATCTGAGAACAGATGTTTCGGATCCCATTGAAGACTATAGGACCAAAGGAAATATCCTCCGATAACAAAGAGAAAGAAGCTTTCTGAGAAACTTCTTTGTGTTCTGTGAAATCATCTCACAGAGTTACAGCTTTCCCCTCAAGAAGCCTTTCGCTAAGACAGTTCTTGTGGAATTGGTAAAGTGATATTTGGAAGCCCATAGAGGGCTATGGTGAAAAAGGAAATATCCTCAGATGAAATCTGGAGGAAGCTTTCTGAGAAACTGCTTAGTGTTCTGTTAATTCATCTCACAGAGTTACATCTGTATTTCGTGGATCTCTTTGCTAGCCTTATTTCTGTGGAATCTGAGAACAGATATTTCGGATCCCATTGAAGACTATAGGGCCAAAGGAAGTATCCTCCGATAACCAAGAGAAAGAAGCTTTCTGAGAAACTTCCTTGTGTTCTGTGAAATCATCTCACAGAGTTACAGCTTTCCCTTCAAGAAGCCTTTCGCTAAGACAGTTCTTGTGGAATTGGCAAAGTGATATTTGGAAGCCCATAGAGGGCTATGGTGAAAAAGGAAATATCCTCAGATGAAATCTGGAGAGAAGCTTTCTGAGAAACTGCTGAGTGTTCTGTAAATTCATCTCACAGAGTTACATCTGTATTTCGTGGATCTCTTTGCTAGCCTTATTTCTGTGGAACCTGAGAACAGATATTTCGGATCCCATTGAAGACTATAGGGCCAAAGGAAATATCCTCCGATAACAAAGAGAAAGAAGCTTTCTGAGAAACTTCTTTGTGTTCTGTGAAATCATCTCACGGAGATACAGCTTTCCCCTCTAGAAGCCTTTCGCTAAGACAGTTCTTGTGGAATTGGCAAAGTGATATTTGGAAGCCCATAGAGGGCTATGGTGAAAAAGGAAATATCCTCAGATGAAATCTGGAAAGAAGCTTTCTGTGAAACTGCTTAGTGTTCTGTTAATTCATCTCACAGAGTTACATCTGTATTTCCTGATCTCTTTGCTAGCCTTATTTCTGTGGAATCTGAGAACAGATATTTCGGATCCCATTGAAGACTATAGGGCCAAAGGAAATATCCTCCGATAACAAAGAGAAAGAAGCTTTCTGAGAAACTTCTTTGTGTTCTGTGAAATCATCTCACAGAGTTACAGCTTTCCCCTCAAGAAGCCTTTCGCTAAGACAGTTCTGGTGGAATTGGCAAAGTGATATTTGGAAGCCCATAGAGGGCTATGGTGAAAAAGGAAATATCCTCAGATGAAATCTGGAAAGAAGCTTTCTGAGAAACTGCTTAGTGTTCTGTTAATTCATCTCACAGAGTTACATCTGTATTTCGTGGATCTGTTTGCTAGCCTTTTTTCTGTGGAATCTGAGAACAGATATTTCGGATCTCTTTGAAGACTATAGGGCCAAAGGAAATATCCTCAGATAACAAAGAGAAAGAAGCTTTCTGAGAAACTTATTTGTGTTCTGTGAAATCATCTCACAGAGTTACAGCTTTCCCCTCAAGAAGCCTTTCGCTAAGACAGTTCTTGTGGAATTGGCAAAGTGATATTTGGAAGCCCATAGAGGGCTATGGTGAAAAAGGAAATATCCTCAGATGAAATCTGGAAAGAAGCTTTCTGAGAAACTGCTGAGTGTTCTGTTAATTCATCTCACAGAGTTACATCTGTATTTCGTGGATCTCTTTGCTAGCCTTATTTCTGTGGAATCTGAGAACAGATATTTCGGATCCCATTGAAGGCTATAGGGCCAAAGGAAATATCCTCCGATAACAAAGAGAAAGAAGCTTTCTGAGAAACTTCTTTGTGTTCTGTGAAATCATCTCACAGAGTTACAGCTTTCCCCTCAAGAAGCCTTTCGCTAAGACAGTTCTTGTGGAATTGGCAAAGCGATATTTGGAAGCCCATAGAGGGCTATGGTGAAAAAGGAAATATCCTCAGATGAAATCTGGAAAGAAGCTTTCTGAGAAACTGCTTAGTGTTCTGTTAATTCATCTCACAGAGTTACATCTGTATTTCGGGGATCTCTTTGCAAGCCTTATTTCTGTGGAATCTGAGAACAGATATTTCGGATCCCATTGAAGACTATAGGGCGAAAGGAAATAATCTCCGATAACAAAGAGAAAGAAGCTTTCTGAGAAACTTCTTTGTGTTCTGTGAAATCATCTCACAGAGTTACCGCTTTCCCCTCAAGAAGCCTTTCGCTAAGACAGTTCTTGTGGAATTGGCAAAGTGATATTTGGAAGCCCTTAGAGGGCTATGGTGAAAAAGGAAATATCCTCAGATGAAATCTGGAAGGAAGCTTTCTGAGAAACTGCTGAGTGTTCTGTTAATTCACTTCACAGAGTTACATCTGTATTTCGTGGATCTCTTTGCTAGACTTATTTCTGTGGAATCTGAGAACAGATATTTCGGATCCTATTGAAGACTATAGGGCCAAAGGAAATATCCTCCGATAACAAAGAGAAAGAAGCTTTCTGAGAAACTTCTTTATGTTCTGTGAAATCATCTCACAGAGTTACAGCTTTCCCCTCAAGAAGCCTTTCGCTAAGACAGTTCTTATGGAATTGGCAAAGTGATATTTGGAAGCCCTTAGAGGGCTATGGTGAAAAATGAAATATCCTCAGATGAAATCTGGAAAGAAGCTTTCTGAGAAACTGCTTAGTGTTCTGTTAATTCATCTCACAGAGTTACATCTGTATTTCGTGGATCTCTTTGCTAGCCTTATTTCTTTGGGATCTGAGAACAGATATTTCGGATCCCATTGAAGACTATAGGGGCAAAGGAAATATCCTCCGATAACAAAGAGAAAGAAGCTTTCTGAGAAACTTCTTTGTGTTCTGTGAAATCATCTCACAGAGTTACAGCTTTCCCCTCAAAAAGCCTTTCGCTAAGACAGTTCTTGTGGAATTGGCAAAGTGATATTTGGAAGCCCAAGGAGGGCTGTGGTGAAAAAGGAAATATCCTCAGATGAAATCTGAAAAGAAGCTTTCTGAGAAACTGCTTAGTGTTCTGTTAATTCATCTCACAGAGTTACATCTGTATTTCGTGGATCTCTTTGCTAGCCTTATTTCTGTGGAATCTGAGAACAGATATTTCGGATCCCATTGAAGACTATAGGGCCAAAGGAAATATCCTCCGATAACAAAGAGAAAGAAGCTTTCTGAGAAACTTCTTTGTGTTCTGTGAAATCATCTCACAGAGTTACAGCTTTCCCCTCAAGAAGCCTTTCGCTAAGACAGTTCTTGTGGAATTGGCAAAGCGATATTTGGAAGCCCATAGAGGGCTATGGTGAAAAAGGAAATATCCTCAGATGAAATCTGGAAAGAAGCTTTCTGAGAAACTGCTGAGTGTTCTGTTAATTCATCTCTCAGTGTTACATCTGTATTTCGTGGATCTCTTTGCTAGCCTTATTTCTTTGGAATCTGAGAACAGATATTTCGGATCCCATTGAAGACTGTAGGGCCAAAGGAAATATCCTCCGATAACAAAGAGAAAGAAGCTTTCTGAGAAACTTCTTTGTGTTCTGTGAAATCATCTCACAGAGTTACAGCTTTCCCCTCAAGAAGCCTTTCGCTAAGACAGTTCTTGTGGAATTGTTAAAGTGATATTTGGAAGCCCATAGAGGGCCATGATGAAAAAGGAAATATCCTCAGATGAAATCTGGAAAGAATCTTTCTGTGAAACTGCTTAGTGTTCTGTTAATTCATCTCACAGAGTTACATCTGTATTTCGTGGATCTCTTTGCTAGCCTTATTTCTTTGGAATCTGAGAACAAATATTTCGGATCCCATTGAAGACTATAGGGCCAAAGGAAATATCCTCCCATAACAAAGATAAAGAAGCTTTCTGAGAAACTTCTTTGTGTTCTGTGAAATCATCTCACAGAGTTACAGCTTTCCCCTCAAGAAGCCTTTCGCTAAGACAGTTCTTATGGAATTGGCAAAGTGATATTTGGAAGCCCTTAGAGGGCTATGGTGAAAAATGAAATATCCCCTGATGAAATCTGGAAAGAAGCTTTCTGAGAAACTGCTTAGTGTTCTGTTAATTCATCTCACAGAGTTACATCTGTATTTCGTGGATCTCTTTGCTCGCCTTATTTCTTTGGAATCTGAGAACAGATATTTCGGATCCCATTGAAGACTATAGGGGCAAAGGAAATATCCTCCGATAACAAAGAGAAAGAAGCTTTCTGAGAAACTTCTTTGTGTTCTGTGAAATCATCTCACAGAGTTACAGCTTTCCCCTCAAAAAGCCTTTCGCTAAGACAGTTCTTGTGGAATTGGCAAAGTGATATTTGGAAGCCCAAGGAGTGCTGTGGTGAAAAAGGAAATATCCTCAGATGAAATCTGAAAAGAAGCTTTCTGAGAAACTGCTTAGTGTTCTGTTAATTCAACTCACAGAGTTACATCTGTATTTCGTGGATCTCTTTGCTAGCCTTATTTCTGTGGAATCTGAGAACAGATATTTCGGATCCCATTGAAGACTATAGGGCCAAAGGAAATATCCTCCGATAACAAAGAGAAAGAAGCTTTCTGAGAAACTTCTTTGTGTTCTGTGAAATCATCTCACAGAGTTACAGCTTTCCCCTCAAGAAGCCTTTCGCTAAGACAGTTCTTGTGGAATTGGCAAAGTGATATTTGGAAGCCCAAGGAGGGCTGTGGTGAAAAAGGAAATATCCTCAGATGAAATCTGGAAAGAAGCTTTCTGAGAAACTGCTTAGTGTTCTGTTAATTGATCTCACAGAGTTACATCTGTATTTCGTGGATCTCTTTGCTAGCGTTATTTCTGTGGAATCTGAGAACAGATATTTCGGATCCCATTGAAGACTATAGGGCCAAAGGAAATATCCTCCGATAACAAAGAGAAAAAAGCTTTCTGAGAAACTTCTTTGTGTTCTGTGAAATCATCTCACAGAGTTACAGCTTTCCCCTCAAGAAACCTTTCGCTAAGACAGTTCTTGTGGAATTGGCAAAGCGATATTTGGAAGCCCATAGAGGGCTATGGTGAAAAAGGAAATATCCTCAGATGAAATCTGGAAAGAAGCTTTCTGAGAAACTGCTTAGTGTTCTGTTAATTCATCTCACAGAGTTACATCTGTATTTCGTGGATCTCTTGGCAAGCCTTATTTCTGTGGAATCTGAGAACAGATATTTCGGATCCCATTGAAGACTATAGGGCGAAAGGAAATAATCTCCGATAACAAAGAGAAAGAAGCTTTCTGCGAAACTTCTTTGTGTTCTGTGAAATCATCTCACAGAGTTACCGCTTTCCCCTCAAGAAGCCTTTCGCTAAGACAGTTCTTGTGGAATTGGCAAAGTGATATTTGGAAGCCCAAGGAGGGCTGTGGTGAAAAAGGAAATATCCTCAGATGAAATCTGAAAGGAAGCTTTCTGAGAAACTGCTTAGTGTTCTGTTAATTCATCTCACAGAGTTACATCTGTATTTCGTGGATCTCTTTGCTAGCCTTATTTCTTTGGAATCTGAGAACAGATATTTCGGATCCCATTAAAGACTGTAGGGCCAAAGGAAATATCCTCCGATAACAAAGAGAAAGAAGCTTTCTGAGAAACTTCTTTGTGTTCTGTGAAATCATCTCACAGAGTTACAGCTTTCCCCTCAAGAAGCCTTTCGCTAAGACAGTTCTTGTGGAATTGTTAAAGTGATATTTGGAAGCCCATAGAGGGCCATGATGAAAAAGGAAATATCCTCAGATGAAATCTGGAAAGAATCTTTCTGTGAAACTGCTTAGTGTTCTGTTAATTCATCTCACAGAGTTACATCTGTATTTCGTGGATCTCTTTGCTAGCCTTATTTCTTTGGAATCTGAGAACAGATATTTCGGATCCCATTGAAGACTATAGGGCCAAAGGAAATATCCTCCCATAACAAAGATAAAGAAGCTTTCTGAGAAACTTCTTTGTGTTCTGTGAAATCATCTCACAGAGTTACAGCTTTCCCCTCAAGAAGCCTTTCGCTAAGACAGTTCTTGTGGAATTGGCAAAGTGATATTTGGAAGCCCATAGAGGGCTATGGTGAAAAAGGAAATATCCTCAGATGAAATCTGGAAAGAAGCTTTCTGAGAAACTGCTTAGTGTTCTGTTAATTCATCTCACAGAGTTACATCTGTATTTCGTGGATCTCTTTGCTAGCCTTATTTCTGTGGAATCTGAGAACAGATATTTCGGATCCCATTGAAGACTATAGGGCCAAAGGAAATATCCTCCGATAACAAAGAGAAAGAAGCTTTCTGAGAAACTTCTTTGTGTTCTGTGAAATCATCTCACAGAGTTACAGCTTCCCCTCAAGAAGTCTTTCGCTAAGACAGTTCTTGTGGAATTGGCAAAGTGATATTTGGAAGCCCATAGAGGGCTATGGTGAAAAAGGAAATATCCTCAGATGAAATCTGGAAAGAAGCTTTCTGAGAAACTGCTTAGTGTTCTGTTAATTCATCTCACAGAGTTACATCTGTATTTCGTTGATCTCTTTGCTAGCCTTATTTCTGTGGAATCTGAGAACAGATATTTCGGATCCCATTGAAGACTATAGGGCCAAAGGAAATATCCTCCGATAACAAAGAGAAAGAAGCTTTCTGAGAAACTTCTTTGTGTTCTGTGAAATCATCGCACAGAGTTACACCTTTCCCTTCAAAAAGTCTTTCGCTAAGACAGTTCTTGTGGAATTGGCAAAGTGATATTTGGAAGCCCATAGAGGGCTATGGTGAAAAAGGAAATATCCTCACATGAAATCTGGAAGGAAGCTTTTTGAGAAACTGCTGAGTGTTCTGTTAATTCATCTCACAGAATTACATCTGTATTTCGTGGATGTCTTTGCTAGCCTTTTTTCTGTGGAATCTGAGAACAGATATTTCGGATCCCATTAAAGACTATAGGGCCAAAGGAAATATCCTCCTATAACAAAGAGAAAGAAGCTTTCTGAGAAACTTCTTTGTGTTCTGTGAAATCATCTCACAGAGTTACAGCTTTCCCCTCAAGAAGCCTTTCGCTAAGAGAGTTCTTGTTGAATTTGCAAAGTGATATTTGGAAGCCCATAGAGGGCTATGGTGAAAAAGGAAATATCCTCAGATGAAATCTGGAGGAAGCTTTCTGAGAAACTGCTTAGTGTTCTGTTAATTCATCTCACAGAGTTACATCTGTATTTCGTGGATCTCTTTGCTAGCCTTATTTCTGTGGAATCTGAGAACAGATATTTCGGATCCCATTGAAGACTATAGGGCCAAAGGAAATATCCTCCGATAACAAAGAGAAAGAAGCTTTCTGAGAAACTTCTTTGTGTTCTGTGAAATCATCTCACAGAGTTACCGCTTTCCCTTCAAGAAGCCTTTCGCTAAGACAGTTCTTGTGGAATTGGCAAAGTGATATTTGGAAGCCCATAGAGGGCTATGGTGAAAAAGAAAATATCCTCAGATGAAATCTGGAAAGAAGCTTTCTGAGAAACTGCTGAGTGTTCTGTTAATTCATCTCACAGAGTTACATCTGTATTTCGTGGATCTCTTTGCTAGCCTTATTTCTGTGGAATCTGAGAACAGATATTTCGGATCCCATTGAAGACTATTGGGCCAAAGGAAATATTCTCCGATAACAAAGAGAAAGAAGCTTTCTGAGAGACTTCTTTGTGTTCTGTGAAATCATCTCACAGAGTTACAGCTTTCCCCTCAAGAAGCCTTTCGCTAAGACAGTTCTTGTGGAATTGGCAAAGTGATATTTGGAAGCCCATAGAGGGCTATGGTGAAAAAGGAAGTATCCTCAGATGAAATCTGGAAAGAAGCTTTCTGAGAAACTGCTTAGTGTTCTGTTAATTCATCTCACAGAGTTACATCTGTATTTCGTGGATCTCTTTGCTAGCCTTATTTCTGTGGAATCTGAGAACAGATATTTCGGATCCCATTGAAGCCTATAGGGCGAAAGGAAATAATCTCCGATAACAAAGAGAAAGAAGCTTTCTGAGAAACTTCTTTGTGTTCTGTGAAATCATCTCACAGAGTTACCGCTTTCCCCTCAAGAAGCCTTTCGCTAAGACAGTTCTTGTGGAATTGGCAAAGTGATATTTGGAAGCCCTTAGAGTGCTATGGTGAAAAGGAAATATCCTCAGATGAAATCTGGAAAGATGCTTTCTGAGAAACTGCTGTGTTCTGTTAATTCATCTCACAGAGTTACATCTGTATTTCGTGGATCTCTTTGCTAGACTTATTTCTGTGGAATCTGAGAACAGATATTTCGGATCCTATTGAAGACTATAGGGCCAAAGGAAATATCCTCCGATAACAAAGAGAAAGAAGCTTTCTGAGAAACTTCTTTGTGTTCTGTGAAATCATCTCACAGAGTTACAGCTTTCCCCTCAAGAAGCCTTTCGCTAAGACAGTTCTTGTGGAATTGGCAAAGTGATATTTGGAAGCCCTTAGAGGGCTATGGTGAAAAATGAAATATCCTCAGATGAAATCTGGAAAGAAGCTTTCTGAGAAACTGCTTAGTGTTCTGTTAATTCATCTCACAGAGTTACATCTGTATTTCGTGGATCTCTTTGCTAGCCTTATTTCCTTGGAATCTGAGAACAGATATTTCGGATCCCATTGAAGACTATAGGGGCAAAGGAAATATCCTCCAATAACAAAGAGAAAGAACCTTTCTGAGAAACTTCTTTGTGTTCTGTGAAATCATCTCACAGAGTTACAGCTTTCCCCTCAAGAAGCCTTTCGCTAAGACAGCTCTTGTGGAATTGGAAAAGTGATATTTGGAAGCCCAAGGAGGGCTGTTGTGAAAAAGGAAATATCCTCAGATGAAATCTGGAAAGAAGCTTTCTGAGAAACTGCTTAGTGTTCTGTTAATTCATCTCACAGAGTTACATCTGTATTTCGTGGATCTCTTTGCTAGCCTTATTTCTGTGGAATCTGAGAACAGATATTTCGGATCCCATTGAAGACTATAGGGCCAAAGGAAATATCCTCCGATAACAAAGAGAAAGAAGCTTTCTGAGAAACTTCTTTGTGTTCTGTGAAATCATCTCACAGAGTTACAGCTTTCCCCTCAAGAAGCCTTTCGCTAAGACAGTTCTTGTGGAATTGGCAAAGCGATATTTGGAAGCCCATAGAGGGCTATGGTGAAAAAGCAAATATCCTCAGATGAAATCTGGAAAGAAGCTTTCTGAGAAACTGCTTAGTGTTCTGTTAATTCATCTCACAGAGTTACATCTGTATTTCTTAGATCTCTTTGCTAGCCTTATTTCTTTGGAATCTGAGAACAGATATTTCGGATCCCGTTGAAGACTGTAGGGCCAAAGGAAATAACCTCCGATAACAAAGAGAAAGAAGCTTTCTGAGAAACTTCTTTGTGTTCTGTGAAATCATCTCACAGAGTTGCAGCTTTCCCCTCAAGAAGCCTTTCGCTAAGACAGTTCTTGTGGAATTGGCAAAGTGATATTTGGAAGCCCATAGAGGGCCATGATGAAAAAGGAAATATCCTCAGATGAAATCTGGAAAGAATCTTTCTGTGAAACTGCTTAGTGTTCTGTTAATTCATCTCACAGAGTTACATCTGTATTTCGTGGATCTCTTTGCTAGCCTTATTTCTTTGGAATCTGAGAACAGATATTTCGGATCCCATTGAAGACTATAGGGCCAAAGGAAATATCCTCCGATAACAAAGAGAAAGAAGCTTTCTGAGAAACTTCTTTGTGTTCTGTGAAATCATCTCACAGAGTTACAGCTTTCCCCTCAAGAAGCCTTTCGCTAAGACAGTTCTTGTGGAATTGGCAAAGTGATATTTGGAAGCCCATAGAGGGCTATGGTGAAAAAGGAAATATCCTCAGATGAAATCTGGAAAGAAGCTTTCTGAGAAACTGCTTAGTGTTCTGTTAATTCATCTCACAGAGTTACATCTGTATTTCGTGGATCTCTTTGCTAGCCTTATTTCTGTGGAATCTGAGAACAGATATTTCGGATCCCTTTGAAGACTAAAGGGCCAAAGGAAATATCCTCCGATAACAAAGAGAAAGAAGCTTTCTGAGAAACTTCTTTGTGTTCTGTGAAATCATCTCACAGAGTTACCGCTTTCCCTTCAAGAAGCCTTTCGCTAAGACAGTTCTTGTGGAATTGGCAAAGTGATATTTGGAAGCCCATAGAGGGCTATGGTGAAAAAGGAAATATCCTCAGATGAAATCTGGAAAGAAGCTTTCTGAGAAACTGCTGAGTGTTCTGTTAATTCATCTCACAGAGTTACATCTGTATTTCGTGGATCTCTTTGCTAGCCTTATTTCTGTGGAATCTGAGAACAGATATTTCGGATCCCATTGAAGACTATAGGGCCAAAGGAAATATCCTTCGATAACAAAGAGAAAGAAGCTTTCTGAGAGACTTCTTTGTGTTCTGTGAAATCATCTCACAGAGTTACAGCTTTCCCCTCAAGAAGCCTTTCGCTAAGACAGTTCTTGTGGAATTGGCAAAGTGATATTTGGAAGCCCATAGAGGGCTATGGTGAAAAAGGAAGTATCCTCAGATGAAATCAGGAAAGAAGCTTTCTGAGAAACTGCTTAGTGTTCTGTTAATTCATCTCACAGAGTTACATCTGTATTTCGTGGATCTCTTTGCTAGCCTTATTTCTGTGGAATCTGAGAACAGATATTTCGGATCCCATTGAAGCCTATAGGGCGAAAGGAAATAATCTCCGATAACAAAGAGAAAGAAGCTTTCTGAGAAACTTCTTTGTGTTCTGTGAAATCATCTCACAGAGTTACCGCTTTCCCCTCAAGAAGCCTTTCGCTAAGACAGTTCTTGTGGAATTGGCAAAGTGATATTTGGAAGCCCTTAGAGGGCTATGGTGAAAAGGAAATATCCTCAGATGAAATCTGGAAAGAAGCTTTCTGAGAAACTGCTGTGTTCTGTTAATTCATCTCACAGAGTTACATCTGTATTTCGTGGATCTCTTTGCTAGACTTATTTCTGTGGAATCTGAGAACAGATATTTCGGATCCTATTGAAGACTATAGGGCCAAAGGAAATATCCTCCGATAACAAAGAGAAAGAAGCTTTCTGAGAAACTTCTTTGTGTTCTGTGAAATCATCTCACAGAGTTACAGCTTTCCCCTCAAGAAGCCTTTCGCTAAGACAGTTCTTGTGGAATTGGCAAAGTGATATTTGGAAGCCCTTAGAGGGCTATGGTGAAAAATGAAATATCCGCAGATGAAATCTGGAAAGAAGCTTTCTGAGAAACTGCTTAGTGTTCTGTTAATTCATCTCACAGAGTTACATCTGTATTTCGTGGATCTCTTTGCTAGCCTTATTTCCTTGGAATCTGAGAACAGATATTTCGGATCCCATTGAAGACTATAGGGGCAAAGGAAATATCCTCCGATAACAAAGAGAAAGAACCTTTCTGAGAAACTTCTTTGTGTTCTGTGAAATCATCTCACAGAGTTACAGCTTTCCCCTCAAGAAGCCTTTCGCTAAGACAGTTCTTGTGGAATTGGCAAAGTGATATTTGGAAGCCCATAGAGGGCTATGGTGAAAAAGGAAATATCCTCAGATGAAATCTGGAAAGAAGCTTTCTGAGAAACTGCTTAGTGTTCTGTTAATTCATCTCACAGAGTTACATCTGTATTTCGTGGATCTCTTTGCTAGCCTTATTTCTGTGGAATCTGAGAACAGATATTTCGGATCCCTTTGAAGACTAAAGGGCCAAAGGAAATATCCTCCGATAACAAAGAGAAAGAAGCTTTCTGAGAAACTTCTTTGTGTTCTGTGAAATCATCTCACAGAGTTACCGCTTTCCCTTCAAGAAGCCTTTCGCTAAGACAGTTCTTGTGGAATTGGCAAAGTGATATTTGGAAGCCCATAGAGGGCTATGGTGAAAAAGGAAATATCCTCAGATGAAATCTGGAAAGAAGCTTTCTGAGAAACTGCTGAGTGTTCTGTTAATTCATCTCACAGAGTTACATCTGTATTTCGTGGATCTCTTTGCTAGCCTTATTTCTGTGGAATCTGAGAACAGATATTTCGGATCCCATTGAAGACTATAGGGCCAAAGGAAATATCCTTCGATAACAAAGAGAAAGAAGCTTTCTGAGAGACTTCTTTGTGTTCTGTGAAATCATCTCACAGAGTTACAGCTTTCCCCTCAAGAAGCCTTTCCCTAAGACAGTTCTTGTGGAATTGGCAAAGTGATATTTGGAAGCCCATAGAGGGCTATGGTGAAAAAGGAAGTATCCTCAGATGAAATCAGGAAAGAAGCTTTCTGAGAAACTGCTTAGTGTTCTGTTAATTCATCTCACAGAGTTACATCTGTATTTCGTGGATCTCTTTGCTAGCCTTATTTCTGTGGAATCTGAGAACAGATATTTCGGATCCCATTGAAGCCTATAGGGCGAAAGGAAATAATCTCCGATAACAAAGAGAAAGAAGCTTTCTGAGAAACTTCTTTGTGTTCTGTGAAATCATCTCACAGAGTTACCGCTTTCCCCTCAAGAAGCCTTTCGCTAAGACAGTTCTTGTGGAATTGGCAAAGTGATATTTGGAAGCCCTTAGAGGGCTATGGTGAAAAGGAAATATCCTCAGATGAAATCTGGAAAGAAGCTTTCTGAGAAACTGCTGTGTTCTGTTAATTCATCTCACAGAGTTACATCTGTATTTCGTGGATCTCTTTGCTAGACTTATTTCTGTGGAATCTGAGAACAGATATTTCGGATCCTATTGAAGACTATAGGGCCAAAGGAAATATCCTCCGATAACAAAGAGAAAGAAGCTTTCTGAGAAACTTCTTTGTGTTCTGTGAAATCATCTCACAGAGTTACAGCTTTCCCCTCAAGAAGCCTTTCGCTAAGACAGTTCTTGTGGAATTGGCAAAGTGATATTTGGAAGCCCTTAGAGGGCTATGGTGAAAAATGAAATATCCGCAGATGAAATCTGGAAAGAAGCTTTCTGAGAAACTGCTTAGTGTTCTGTTAATTCATCTCACAGAGTTACATCTGTATTTCGTGGATCTCTTTGCTAGCCTTATTTCCTTGGAATCTGAGAACAGATATTTCGGATCCCATTGAAGACTATAGGGGCAAAGGAAATATCCTCCGATAACAAAGAGAAAGAACCTTTCTGAGAAACTTCTTTGTGTTCTGTGAAATCATCTCACAGAGTTACAGCTTTCCCCTCAAGAAGCCTTTCGCTAAGACAGCTCTTGTGGAATTGGAAAAGTGATATTTGGAAGCCCAAGGAGGGCTGTTGTGAAAAAGGAAATATCCTCAGATGAAATCTGGAAAGAAGCTTTCTGAGAAACTGCTTAGTGTTCTGTTAAATCATCTCACAGAGTTACATCTGTATTTCGTGGATCTCTTTGCTAGCCTTATTTCTGTGGAATCTGAGAACAGATATTTCGGATCCCATTGAAGACTATAGGGCCATAGGAAATATCCTCCGATAACAAAGAGAAAGAAGCTTTCTGAGAAACTTCTTTGTGTTCTGTGAAATCATCTCACAGAGTTACAGCTTTCCCCTCAAGAAGCCTTTCGCTAAGACAGTTCTTGTGGAATTGGCAAAGCGATATTTGGAAGCCCATAGAGGGCTATGGTGAAAAAGCAAATATCCTCAGATGAAATCTGGAAAGAAGCTTTCTGAGAAACTGCTTAGTGTTCTGTTAATTCATCTCACAGAGTTACATCTGTATTTCTTAGATCTCTTTGCTAGCCTTATTTCTTTGGAATCTGAGAACAGATATTTCGGATCCCGTTGAAGACTGTAGGGCCAAAGGAAATAACCTCCGATAACAAAGAGAAAGAAGCTTTCTGAGAAACTTCTTTGTGTTCTGTGAAATCATCTCACAGAGTTACAGCTTTCCCCTCAAGAAGCCTTTCGCTAAGACAGTTCTTGTGGAATTGGCAAAGTGATATTTGGAAGCCCATAGAGGGCCATGATGAAAAAGGAAATATCCTCAGATGAAATCTGGAAAGAATCTTTCTGTGAAACTGCTTAGTGTTCTGTTAATTCATCTCACAGAGTTACATCTGTATTTCGTGGATCTCTTTGCTAGCCTTATTTCTTTGGAATCTGAGAACAGATATTTCGGATCCCATTGAAGACTATTGGGCCAAAGGAAATATCCTCCGATAACAAAGAGAAAGAAGCTTTCTGAGAAACTTCTTTGTGTTCTGTGAAATCATCTCACAGAGTTACAGCTTTCCCCTCAAGAAGCCTTTCGCTAAGACAGTTCTTGTGGAATTGGCAAAGTGATATTTGGAAGCCCTTAGAGGGCTATGGTGAAAAATGAAATATCCTCAGATGAAATCTGGAAAGAAGCTCTCTGAGAAACTGCTTAGTGTTCTGTTAATTCATCTCACAGAGTTACATCTGTATTTCGTGGATCTCTTTGCTAGCCTTATTTCCTTGGAATCTGAGAACAGATATTTCGGATCCCATTGAAGACTATAGGGGCAAAGGAAATATCCTCCGATAACAAAGAGAAAGAACCTTTCTGAGAAACTTCTTTGTGTTCTGTGAAATCATCTCACAGAGTTACAGCTTTCCCCTCAAGAAGCCTTTCGCTAACACAGTTCTTGTGGAATTGGCAAAGTGATATTTGGAAGCCCATAGAGGGCTATGGTGAAAAAGGAAATATCCTCAGATGAAATCTGGAAAGAAGCTTTCTGAGAAACTGCTTAGTGTTCTGTTAATTCATCGCACAGAGTTACATCTGTATTTCGTGGATCTCTTTGCTAGCCTTATTTATGTGGAATCTGAGAACAGATATTTCAGATCCCTTTGAAGACTAAAGGGCCAAAGGAAATATCCTCCGATAACAAAGAGAAAGAAGCTTTCTGAGAAACTTCTTTGTGTTCTGTGAAATCATCTCACAGAGTTACCGCTTTCCCTTCAAGAAGCCTTTCGCTAAGACAGTTCTTGTGGAATTGGCAAAGTGATATTTGGAAGCCCATAGAGGGCTATGGTGAAAAAGGAAATATCCTCAGATGAAATCTGGAAAGAAGCTTTCTGAGAAACTGCTGAGTGTTCTGTTAATTCATCTCACAGAGTTACATCTGTATTTCGTGGATCTCTTTGCTAGCCTTATTTCTGTGGAATCTGAGAACAGATATTTCGGATCCCATTGAAGACTATAGGGCCAAAGGAAATATCCTTCGATAACAAAGAGAAAGAAGCTTTCTGAGAGACTTCTTTGTGTTCTGTGAAATCATCTCACAGAGTTACAGCTTTCCCCTCAAGAAGCCTTTCGCTAAGACAGTTCTTGTGGAATTGGCAAAGTGATATTTGGAAGCCCATAGAGGGCTATGGTGAAAAAGGAAGTATCCTCAGATGAAATCAGGAAAGAAGCTTTCTGAGAAACTGCTTAGTGTTCTGTTAATTCATCTCACAGAGTTACATCTGTATTTCGTGGATCTCTTTGCTAGCCTTATTTCTGTGGAATCTGAGAACAGATATTTCGGATCCCATTGAAGCCTATAGGGCGAAAGGAAATAATCTCCGATAACAAAGAGAAAGAAGCTTTCTGAGAAACTTCTTTGTGTTCTGTGAAATCATCTCACAGAGTTACCGCTTTCCCCTCAAGAAGCCTTTCGCTAAGACAGTTCTTGTGGAATTGGCAAAGTGATATTTGGAAGCCCTTAGAGGGCTATGGTGAAAAGGAAATATCCTCAGATGAAATCTGGAAAGAAGCTTTCTGAGAAACTGCTGTGTTCTGTTAATTCATCTCACAGAGTTACATCTGTATTTCGTGGATCTCTTTGCTAGACTTATTTCTGTGGAATCTGAGAACAGATATTTCGGATCCTATTGAAGACTATAGGGCCAAAGGAAATATCCTCCGATAACAAAGAGAAAGAAGCTTTCTGAGAAACTTCTTTGTGTTCTGTGAAATCATCTCACAGAGTTACAGCTTTCCCCTCAAGAAGCCTTTCGCAAAGACAGTTCTTGTGGAATTGGCAAAGTGATATTTGGAAGCCCTTAGAGGGCTATGGTGAAAAATGAAATATCCGCAGATGAAATCTGGAAAGAAGCTTTCTGAGAAACTGCTTAGTGTTCTGTTAATTCATCTCACAGAGTTACATCTGTATTTCGTGGATCTCTTTGCTAGCCTTATTTCCTTGGAATCTGAGAACAGATATTTCGGATCCCATTGAAGACTATAGGGGCAAAGGAAATATCCTCCGATAACAAAGAGAAAGAACCTTTCTGAGAAACTTCTTTGTGTTCTGTGAAATCATCTCACAGAGTTACAGCTTTCCCCTCAAGAAGCCTTTCGCTAAGACAGCTCTTGTGGAATTGGAAAAGTGATATTTGGAAGCCCAAGGAGGGCTGTTGTGAAAAAGGAAATATCCTCAGATGAAATCTGGAAAGAAGCTTTCTGAGAAACTGCTTAGTGTTCTGTTAAATCATCTCACAGAGTTACATCTGTATTTCGTGGATCTCTTTGCTAGCCTTATTTCTGTGGAATCTGAGAACAGATATTTCGGATCCCATTGAAGACTATAGGGCCATAGGAAATATCCTCCGATAACAAAGAGAAAGAAGCTTTCTGAGAAACTTCTTTGTGTTCTGTGAAATCATCTCACAGAGTTACAGCTTTCCCCTCAAGAAGCCTTTCGCTAAGACAGTTCTTGTGGAATTGGCAAAGCGATATTTGGAAGCCCATAGAGGGCTATGGTGAAAAAGCAAATATCCTCAGATGAAATCTGGAAAGAAGCTTTCTGAGAAACTGCTTAGTGTTCTGTTAATTCATCTCACAGAGTTACATCTGTATTTCTTAGATCTCTTTGCTAGCCTTATTTCTTTGGAATCTGAGAACAGATATTTCGGATCCCGTTGAAGACTGTAGGGCCAAAGGAAATAACCTCCGATAACAAAGAGAAAGAAGCTTTCTGAGAAACTTCTTTGTGTTCTGTGAAATCATCTCACAGAGTTACAGCTTTCCCCTCAAGAAGCCTTTCGCTAAGACAGTTCTTGTGGAATTGGCAAAGTGATATTTGGAAGCCCATAGAGGGCCATGATGAAAAAGGAAATATCCTCAGATGAAATCTGGAAAGAATCTTTCTGTGAAACTGCTTAGTGTTCTGTTAATTCATCTCACAGAGTTACATCTGTATTTCGTGGATCTCTTTGCTAGCCTTATTTCTTTGGAATCTGAGAACAGATATTTCGGATCCCATTGAAGACTATTGGGCCAAAGGAAATATCCTCCGATAACAAAGAGAAAGAAGCTTTCTGAGAAACTTCTTTGTGTTCTGTGAAATCATCTCACAGAGTTACAGCTTTCCCCTCAAGAAGCCTTTCGCTAAGACAGTTCTTGTGGAATTGGCAAAGTGATATTTGGAAGCCCTTAGAGGGCTATGGTGAAAAATGAAATATCCTCAGATGAAATCTGGAAAGAAGCTTTCTGAGAAACTGCTTAGTGTTCTGTTAATTCATCTCACAGAGTTACATCTGTATTTCGTGGATCTCTTTGCTAGCCTTATTTCCTTGGAATCTGAGAACAGATATTTCGGATCCCATTGAAGACTATAGGGGCAAAGGAAATATCCTCCGATAACAAAGAGAAAGAACCTTTCTGAGAAACTTCTTTGTGTTCTGTGAAATCATCTCACAGAGTTACAGCTTTCCCCTCAAGAAGCCTTTCGCTAACACAGTTCTTGTGGAATTGGCAAAGTGATATTTGGAAGCCCATAGAGGGCTATGGTGAAAAAGGAAATATCCTCAGATGAAATCTGGAAAGAAGCTTTCTGAGAAACTGCTTAGTGTTCTGTTAATTCATCTCACAGAGTTACATCTGTATTTCGTGGATCTCTTTGCTAGCCTTATTTATGTGGAATCTGAGAACAGATATTTCGGATCCCTTTGAAGACTAAAGGGCCAAAGGAAATATCCTCCGATAACAAAGAGAAAGAAGCTTTCTGAGAAACTTCTTTGTGTTCTGTGAAATCATCTCACAGAGTTACAGCTTTCCCCTCAAGAAGCCTTTCGCTAAGTCAGTTCTTGTGGAATTGGCAAAGTGATATTTGGAAGCCCATAGAGGGCTATGGTGAAAAAGGAAATATCCTCAGATGAAATCTGGAAAGAAGCTTTCTGAGAAACTGCTTAGTGTTCTGTTAATTCATCTCACAGAGTTACATCTGTATTTCGTGGATCTCTTTGCTAGCCTTATTTCTGTGGAAACTGAGAACAGATATTTCGGATCCCATTGAAGACTATAGGGTCAAAGGAAATATCCTCCGATAACAAAGAGAAAGAAGCTTTCTGAGAAACTTCTTTGTGTTCTGTGAAATCATCGCACAGAGTTACACCTTTCCCTTCAAAAAGCCTTTCGCTAAGACAGTTCTTGTGGAATTGGCAAAGTGATATTTGGAAGCCCATAGAGGGCTATGGTGAAAAAGGAAATATCCTCACATGAAATCTGGAAGGAAGCTTTCTGAGAAACTGCTGAGTGTTGTGTTAATTCATCTCACAGAATTACATCTGTATTTCGTGGATCTCTTTGCTAGCCTTATTTCTGTGGAATCTGAGAACAGATATTTCGGATCCCATTAAAGACTATAGGGCCAAAGGAAATATCCTCCTATAACAAAGAGAAAGAAGCTTTCTGAGGAACTTCTTTGTGTTCTGTGAAATCATCTCACAGAGTTACAGCTTTCCCCTCCAGAAGCCTTTCGCTAAGACAGTTCTTGTGGAATTGGCAAAGTGATATTTGGAAGCCCATAGAGGGCTATGGTGAAAAAGGAAATATCCTCAGATGAAATCTGGAGGAAGCTTTCTGAGAAACTGCTTAGTGTTCTGTTAATTCATCTCACGGAGTTACATCTGTATTTCGTGGATCTCTTTGCTAGCCTTATTTCTGTGGAATCTGAGAACAGATATTTCGGATCCCATTGAAGACTATAGGGCCAAAGGAAATATCCTCCGATAACAAAGAGAAAGAAGCTTTCTGAGAAACTTCTTTGTGTTCTGTGAAATCATCTCACAGAGTTACCGCTTTCCCTTCAAGAAGTCTTTCGCTAAGACAGTTCTTGTGGAATTGGCAAAGTGATATTTGGAAGCCCATAGAGGGCTATGGTGAAAAAGGAAATATCCTCAGATGAAATCTGGAAAGAAGCTTTCTGAGAAACTGCTGAGTGTTCTGTTAATTCATCTCACAGAGTTACATCTGTATTTCGTGGATCTCTTTGCTAGCCTTATTTCTTTGGAATCTGAGAACAGATATTTCGGATCCCATTGAAGACTATAGGGCCAAAGGAAATATCCTCCGATAACAAAGAGAAAGAAGCTTTCTGAGAAACTTCTTTGTGTTCTGTGAAATCATCTCACAGAGTTACAGCTTTCCCCTCAAGAAGCCTTTCGCGAAGACAGTTCTTGTGGAATTGGCAAAGTGATATTTGGAAGCCCATAGAGGGCTATGGTGAAAAAGGAAGTATCCTCAGATGAAATCTGGAAAGAAGCTTTCTGAGAAACTGCTTAGTGTTCTGTTAATTCATCTCTCAGAGTTATATCTGTATTTCGTGGATCTCTTTGCTAGCCTTATTTCTGTGGAATCTGAGAACAGATATTTCGGATCCCATTGAAGCCTATAGGGCCAAAGGAAATAATCTACGATAAGAAAGAGAAAGAAGCTTTCTGAGAAACTTCTTTGTGTTCTGTGAAATCATCTCACAGAGTTACCGCTTTCCCATCAAGAAGCCTTTCGCTAAGACAGTTCTTGTGGAATTGGCAAAGTGATATTTGAAAGCCCTTAGAGGGCTATGGTGAAAAAGGAAATATCCTCAGATGAAATCTGGAAAGAAGCTTTCTGAGAAACTGCTTAGTGTTCTGTTAATTCATCTCAAAGAGTTACATCTGTATTTCGTGGATCTCTTTGCTAGACTTATTTCTGTGGAATCTGAGAACAGATATTTCGGATCCCATTGAAGCCTATAGGCCCAAAGGACATAATCTCCGATAACAAAGAGAAAGAAGCTTTCTGAGAAACTTCTTTGTGTTCTGTGAAATCATCTCACAGAGTTACAGCTTTCCCCTCAAGAAGCCTTTCGCTAACACAGTTCTTGTGGAATTGGCAAAGTGATATTTGGAAGCCCTTAGAGGGCTATGGTGAAAAAGGAAATATCCTCAGATGAAATCTGGAAAGAAGCCTTCTGAGAAACTGCTTAGTGTTCTGTTAATTCATCTCACAGAGTTACATCTGTATTTCGTGGATCTCTTTGCTAGCCTTATTTCTTTGGAATATGAGAACAGATATTTCGGATTCCTATGAAGACTATAGGGGCAAAGGAAATATCCTCCGATAACAAAGAGAAAGAAGCTTTCTGAGAAACTTCTTTGTGTTCTGTGAAATCATCTCACAGAGTTACAGCTTTCCCCTCAAGAAGCCTTTCGCTAAGACAGTTCTTGTGGAATTGGCAAAGTGATACTTGGAAGCCCATAGAGGGCTATGGTGAAAAAGGAAATATCCTCAGATGAAATCTGGAAAGAAGCTTTCTGAGAAACTGCTTAGTGTTCTGTTAATTCATCTCACAGAGTTACATCTCCATTTCGTGGATCTCTTTGCTAGCCTTATTTCTTTGGAATCTGAGAACAGATATTTCGGATCCCATTGAAGACTATAGGGCCAAAGGAAATATCCTCCGATAACAAAGAGAAAGAAGCTTTCTGAGAAACTTCTTTGTGTTCTGTGAAATCATCTCACAGAGTTACAGCTTTCCCCTCAAGAAGCCTTTCGCTAAGACAGTTCTGGTGGAATTGGCAAAGTGATATTTGGAAGCCCATAGAGGGCTATGGTGAAAAAGGAAATATCCTCAGATGAAACCTGGAGGAAGCTTTCTGAGAAACTGTTTAGTGTTCTCTTAATTCATCTCACAGAGTTACATCTGTATTTCGTGGATCTCTTTGCTAGCCTTATTTCTGTGGAATCTGAGAACAGATATTTCGGATCCCATTGAAGACTATAGGGCCAAAGGAAATATCCTCCGATAACAAAGCGAAAGAAGCTTTCTGAGAAACTTCTTTGTGTTCTGTGAAATCATCTCACAGAGTTACAGCTTTCTCTTCAAGAAGCCTTTCGCTAAGACAGTTCTTGTGGAATTGGCAAAGTGATATTTGGAAGCCCATAGAGGGCTATGGTGAAAAAGGAAATATCCTCAGATGAAATCTGGCAAGAAGCTTTCTGAGAAACTGCTTAGTGTTCTGTTAATTCATCTCACAGAGTTACATCTGTATTTCGTGGATCTCTTTGCTAGCCTTATTTCTGTGGAATCTGAGAACAGATATTTCGGATCCCATTGAAGCCTATAGGGCCAAAGGAAATAATCTCCGATAACAAAGAGAAAGAAGCTTTCTGAGAAACTTCTTTGTGTTCTCTGAAATCATCTCACAGAGTTTCCGCTTTCCCCTCAAGAAGCCTTTCGCTAAGACATTTCTTGTGGAATTGGCAAAGTGATATTTGGAAGCTCTTAGAGGGCTATGGTGAAAAAGGAAATATCCTCAGATGAAATCTGGAAAGAAGCTTTCTGAGAAACTGCTGCGTGTTCTGTTAATTCATCTCACAGAGTTACATCTGTATTTCGTGGATCTCTTTGCTAGACTTATTTCTGTGGAATCTGAGAACAGATATTTCGGATCCTATTGAAGACAATAGGGCCAAAGGAAATATCCTCCGATAACAAAGAGAAAGAAGCTTTCTGAGAAACTTCTTTGTGTTCTGTGAAATCATCTCACAGAGTTACAGCTTTCCCCTCAAGAAGCCTTTCGCGAAGACAGTTCTCGTGGAATTGGCAAAGTGATATTTGGAAGCCCGTAGAGGGCTATGGTGAAAAAGGAAATATCCTCAGATGAAATCTGGAAAGAAGCTTTCTGAGAAACTGCTGAGTGTTCTGTTAATTCATCTCACAGAGTTACATCTGTATTTCGTGGATCTCTTTGCTAGCCTTATTTCTGTGGAATCTGAGAACAGATATTTCGGATCCCATTGAAGACTATAGGGCCAAAGGAAATATCCTCCGATAACAAAGAGAAAGAAGCTTTCTGAGAAACTTCTTTGTGTTCTGTGAAATCATCTCACAGAGTTACAGCTTTCCCCTCAAGAAGCCTTTCGCTAAGACAGTTCTTGTGGAATTGGCAAAGTGATATTTGGAAGCCCATAGAGGGCTATGTTGAAAAAGGAAATATCCTCAGATGAAATCTGGAAAGAAGCTTTCTGAGAAACTGCTGAGTGTTCTGTTAATTCATCTCACAGAGTTACATCTGTATTTCGTGGATCTCTTTGCTAGCCTTATTTCTGTGTAATCTGAGAACAGATATTTCGGATCCCATTGAAGCCTATAGGGCCAAAGGAAATAATCTCCGATAACAAAGAGAAAGAAGCTTTCTGAGAAACTTCTTTGTGTTCTGTGAAATCATCTCACAGAGTTACCGCTTTCCCCTCAAGAAGTCTTTCGCTAAGACAGTTCTTGTGGAATTGGCAAAGTGATACTTGGAAGCCCTTAGAGGGCTATGGTGAAAAAGGAAATATCCTCAGATGAAATCTGGAAAGAAGCTTTCTGAGAAACTGCTTAGTGTTCTGTTAATTCATCTCACAGAGTTACATCTGTATTTCGTGGATCTCTTTGCTAGACTTATTTCTGTGGAATCTGAGAACAGATATTTCAGATCCTATTGAAGACTATAGGGCCAAAGAAAATATCCTCTGATAACAAAGAGAAAGAAGCTTTCTGAGAAACTTCTTTGTGTTCTGTGAAATCATCTCACAGAGTTACAGCTTTCCCCTCAAGAAGCCTTTCGCTAAGACAGTTCTTGTGGAATTTGCAAAGCGATATTTGGAAGCCCATAGAGGGCTACGGTGAAAAAGGAAATATCCTCAGATGAAATATGGAAAGAAGCTTTCTGAGAAACTGCTTAGTGTTCTGTTAATTCATCTCACAGAGTTACATCTGTATTTCGTGGATCTATTTGCTAGCCTTATTTCTGTGCAATCTGAGAACAGATATTTCGGATCCCATTGAAGCCTATAGGGACAAAGGACATAATCTCCGATAACAAAGAGAAAGAAGCTTTCTGAGAAACTTCTTTGTGTTCTGTGAAATCATCTCACAGAGTTACCGCTTTCCCCTCAAGAAGCCTTTCGCTAAGACAGTTCTTGTGGAATTGGGAAAGTGATATTTGGAAGCCCTTAGAGGGCTATGGTGAAAAAGGAAATATCCTCAGATGAAATCTGGAAAGAAGCTTTCTGAGAAACTGCTTAGTGTTCTGTTAATTCATCTCACAGAGTTACATCTGTATTTCGTGGATCTCTTTGCTAGACTTATTTCTGTGGAATCTGAGAACAGATATTTCAGATCCTATTGAAGACTTTAGGGCCAAAGGAAATATCCTCCGATAACAAAGAGAAAGAAGCTTTCTGAGAAACTTCTTTGTGTTTTGTGAAATCATCTCACAGAGTTACAGCTTTCCCCTCAAGAAGCCTTTCGCTAAGACAGTTCTTGTGGAATTTGCAAAGCGATATTTGGAAGCCCATAGAGGGCTACGGTGAAAAAGGAAATATCCTCAGATGAAATCTGGAAAGAAGCTTTCTGAGAAACTGCTTAGTGTTCTGTTAATTCATCTCACAGAGTTACATCTGTATTTCGTGGATCTATTTGCTAGCCTTATTTCTGTGCAATCTGAGAACAGATATTTCGGATCCCATTGAAGCCTCTAGGGACAAAGGACATAATCTCCGATAACAAAGAGAAAGAAGCTTTCTGAGAAACTTCTTTGTGTTCTGTGAAATCATCTCACAGAGTTACCGCTTTCCCCTCAAGAAGCCTTTCGCTAAGACAGTTCTTGTGGAATTGGGAAAGTGATATTTGGAAGCCCTTAGAGGGCTATGGTGAAAAAGGAAATATCCTCAGATGAAATCTGGAAAGAAGCTTTCTGAGAAACTGCTTAGTGTTCTGTTAATTCATCTCACAGAGTTACATCTGTATTTCGTGGATCTCTTTGCTAGCCTTATTTCTTTGGAATCTGAGAACAGATATTTCGGATTCCTATGAAGACTATAGGGGCAAAGGGAATATCCTCCGATAACAAAGAGAAAGAAGCTTTCTGAGAAACTTCTTTGTGTTCTGTGAAATCATCTCACAGAGTTACAGCTTTCCCCTCAAGAAGCCTTTCGCTAAGACAGTTCTTGTGGAATTGGCAAAGTGATATTTGGAAGCCCATAGAGGGCTATGGTGAAAAAGGAAATATCCTCAGATGAAATCTGGAAAGAAGCTTTCTGAGAAACTGCTTAGTGTTCTGTTAATTCATCTCACAGAGTTACATCTGTATTTCGTGGATCTCTTTGCTAGACTTATTTCTGTGGAATCTGAGAACAGATATTTCAGATCCTATTGAAGACTATAGGGCCAAAGGAAATATCCTCCGATAACAAAGAGAAAGAAGCTTTCTGAGAAACTTCTTTGTGTTCTGTGAAATCATCTCACAGAGTTACAGCTTTCCCCTCAAGAAGCCTTTCGCTAAGACAGTTCTTGTGGAATTTGCAAAGCGATATTTGGAAGCCCATAGAGGGCTACGGTGAAAAAGGAAATATCCTCAGATGAAATCTGGAAAGAAGCTTTCTGAGAAACTGCTTAGTGTTCTGTTAATTCATCTAACAGAATTACATCTGTATTTCGTGGATCTCTTTGCTAGCCTTATTTCTTTGGAATCTGAGAACAGATATTTCGGATCCCTTTGAAGCCTATAGGGCCAAAGGAAATATCCTCCGATAACAAAGAGAAAGAAGCTTTCTGAGAAACTTCTTTGTGTTCTGTGAAATCATCTCACAGAGTTACAGCTTTCCCCTCAAGAAGCCTTTCGCTAAGACAGTTCTGGTGGAATTGGCAAAGTGATATTTGGAAGCCCATAGAGGGCTATGATGAAAAAGGAAATATCCTCAGATGAAATCTGGAAGGAAGCTTTCTGAGAAACTGCTGAGTGTTCTGTTAATTCATCTCACAGAATTACATCTGTATTTCGTGCATCTCTTTGCTAGCCTTATTTCTGTGGAATCTGAGAACAGATATTTCGGATCCCATTGAAGACTACAGGGCCAAAGGAAATATCCTCCGATAACAAAGAGAAAGAAGCTTTCTGAGAAACTTCTTTGTGTTCTGTGAAATCATCTCACAGAGTTACAGCTTTCCCTTCAAGAAGCCTTTCGATAAGACAGTTCTTGTGGAATTGGCAAAGTGATATTTGGAAGCCCATAGAGGGCTATGGTGAAAAAGGAAATATCCTCAGATGAAATCTGGCAAGAAGCTTTCTGAGAAACTGATTAGTGTTCTGTTAATTCATCTCACAGAGTTACATCTGTATTTCGTGGATCTCTTTGCTAGCCTTATTTCTGTGGAATCTGAGAACAGATATTTCGGATCCCATTGAAGCCTATAGGGCCAAAGGAAATAATCTCCGATAACAAAGAGAAAGAAGCTTTCTGAGAATCTTCTTTGTGTTCTGTGAAATCAATTCACAAAGTTACCACTTTACCCTCAAGAAGCCTTTCGCTAAGACAGTTCTTGTGGAATTGGCAAAGTGATATTTGGAAGCCCTTAGAGGGCTATGGTGAAAAAGGAAATATCCTCAGATGAAATCTGGAAAGAAACTTTCTGAGAAACTGCTGAGTGTTCTGTTAATTCATCTCACAGAGTTACATCTGTATTTCGTGGATCTCTTTGCTAGCCTTATTTCTTTGGAATCTGAGAACAGATATTTCGGATCCCATTGAATACTATAGGGCCAAAGGAAATAATCTCCGATAACAAAGAGAAAGAAGCTTTCTGAGAAACTTCTTTGTGTTCTGTGAAATCATCTCACAGAGTTACCGCTTTCCCCTCAAGAAGCCTTTCGCTAAGACAGTTCTTGTGGAATTGGCAAAGTGATACTTGGAAGTCCTTATAGGGCTATGGTGAAAAAGGAAATATCCTCAGATGAAATCTGGAAAGAAGCTTTCTGAGAAACTGCTTAGTGTTCTGTTAATTCATCTCACAGAGTTACATCTGTATTTCGTGGATCTCTTTGCTAGACTTATTTCTGTGGAATCTGAGTACAGATATTTCAGATCCTATTGAAGACTATAGGGCCAAAGGAAATATCCTCCGATAACAAAGAGAAAGAAGCTTTCTGAGAAACTTCTTTGTGTTCTGTGAAATCATCTCACAGAGTTACAGCTTTCCCCTCAAGAAGCCTTTCGCTAAGACAGTTCTTGTGGAATTTGCAAAGCGATATTTGGAAGCCCATAGAGGGCTATGGTGAAAAAGGAAATATCCTCAGATGAAATCTGGAAAGAAGCTTTCTGAGAAACTGCTTAGTGTTCTGTTAATTCATCTCACAGAATTACATCTGTATTTCGTGGATCTCTTTGCTAGCCTTATTTCTTTGGAATCTGAGAACAGATATTTCGGATCCCATTGAAGACTATAGGGCCAAAGGAAATATCCTCCGATAACAAAGAGAAAGAAGCTTTCTGAGAAACTTCTTTGTGTTCTGTGAAATCATCTCACAGAGTTACAGCTTTCCCCTCAAGAAGCCTTTCGCTAAGACAGTTCTGGTGGAATTGGCAAAGTGATATTTGGAAGCCCATAGAGGGCTATGATGAAAAAGGAAATATCCTCAGATGAAATCTGGAAGGAAGCTTTCTGAGAAACTGCTGAGTGTTCTGTTAATTCATCTCACAGAATTACATCTGTATTTCGTGCATCTCTTTGCTAGCCTTATTTCTGTGGAATCTGAGAACAGATATTTCGGATCCCATTGAAGACTATAGGGCCAAAGGAAATATCCTCCGATAACAAAGAGAAAGAAGCTTTCTGAGAAACTTCTTTGTGTTCTGTGAAATCATCTCACAGAGTTACAGCTTTCCCCTCAAGAAGCCTTTCGCTAAGACAGTTCTTGTGGAATTGGCAAAGTGATATTTGGAAGCCCATAGAGGCTATGGTGAAAAAGGAAATATCCTCAGATGAAATCTGGAGGAAGCTTTCTGAGAAACTGCTTAGTGTTCTCTTAATTCATCTCACAGAGTTACATCTGTATTTCGTGGATCTCTTTGCTAGCCTTATTTCTGTGGTATCTGAGAACAGATATTTCAGATCCCATTGAAGACTATAGGGCCAAAGGAAATATCCTCCGATAACAAAGAGAAAGAAGATTTCTGAGAAACTTCTTTGCGTTCTGTGAAATCATCTCACAGAGTTACAGCTTTCCCTTCAAGAAGCCTTTCGATAAGACAGTTCTTGTGGAATTGGCAAAGTGATATTTGGAAGCCCATTGAGGGCTATGGTGAAAGAGGAAATATCCTCAGATGAAATCTGGCTAGAAGCTTTCTGAGAAACTGCTTAGTGTTCTGTTAATTCATCTCACAGAGTTACATCTGTATTTCGTGGATCTCTTTGCTAGCCTTATTCCTGTGGAATCTGAGAACAGATATTTCGGATCCCATTGAAGCCTATAGGGCCAAAGGAAATAATCTCCGATAACAAAGAGAAAGAAGCTTTCTGAGAATCTTCTTTGTGTTCTGTGAAATCAATTCACAAAGTTACCACTTTCCCCTCAAGAAGCCTTTCGCTAAGACAGTTCTTGTGGAATTGGCAAAGTGATATTTGGAAGCCCTTAGAGGGCTATGGTGAAAAAGGAAATATCCTCAGATGAAATCTGGAAAGAAACTTTCTGAGAAACTGCTGAGTGTTCTGTTAATTCATCTCACAGAGTTACATCTGTATTTCGTGGATCTCTTTGCTAGCCTTATTTCTTTGGAATCTGAGAACAGATATTTCGGATCCCATTGAATACTATAGGGCCAAAGGAAATAATCTCCGATAACAAAGAGAAAGAAGCTTTCTGAGAAACTTCTTTGTGTTCTGTGAAATCATCTCACAGAGTTACCGCTTTCCCCTCAAGAAGCCTTTCGCTAAGACAGTTCTTGTGGAATTGGCAAAGTGATACTTGGAAGTCCTTATAGGGCTATGGTGAAAAAGGAAATATCCTCAGATGAAATCTGGAAAGAAGCTTTCTGAGAAACTGCTTAGTGTTCTGTTAATTCATCTCACAGAGTTACATCTGTATTTCGTGGATCTCTTTGCTAGACTTATTTCTGTGGAATCTGAGTACAGATATTTCAGATCCTATTGAAGACTATAGGGCCAAAGGAAATATCCTCCGATAACAAAGAGAAAGAAGCTTTCTGAGAAACTTCTTTGTGTTCTGTGAAATCATCTCACAGAGTTACAGCTTTCCCCTCAAGAAGCCTTTCGCTAAGACAGTTCTTGTGGAATTTGCAAAGCGATATTTGGAAGCCCATAGAGGGCTATGGTGAAAAAGGAAATATCCTCAGATGAAATCTGGAAAGAAGCTTTCTGAGAAACTGCTTAGTGTTCTGTTAATTCATCTCACAGAATTACATCTGTATTTCGTGGATCTCTTTGCTAGCCTTATTTCTTTGGAATCTGAGAACAGATATTTCGGATCCCATTGAAGACTATAGGGCCAAAGGCAATATCCTCCGATAACAAAGAGAAAGAAGCTTTCTGAGAAACTTCTTTGTGTTCTGTGAAATCATCTCACAGAGTTACAGCTTTCCCCTCAAGAAGCCTTTCGCTAAGACAGTTCTTGTGGAATTGGCAAAGTGATATTTGGAAGCCCATAGAGGGCTATGATGAAAAAGGAAATATCCTCAGATGAAATCTGGAAGGAAGCTTACTGAGAAACTGCTGAGTGTTCTGTTAATTCATCTCACAGAATTACATCTGTATTTCGTGCATCTCTTTGCTAGCCTTATTTCTGTGGAATCTGAGAACAGATATTTCGGATCCCATTGAAGACTACAGGGCCAAAGGAAATATCCTCCGATAACAAAGAGAAAGAAGCTTTCTGAGAAACTTCTTTGTGTTCTGTGAAATCATCTCACAGAGTTACAGCTTTCCCCTCAAGAAGCCTTTCGCTAAGACAGTTCTTGTGGAATTGGCAAAGTGATATTTGGAAGCCCATAGAGGCTATGGTGAAAAAGGAAATATCCTCAGATGAAATCTGGAGGAAGCTTTCTGAGAAACTGCTTAGTGTTCTCTTAATTCGTCTCACAGAGTTACATCTGTATTTCGTGGATCTCTTTGCTAGCCTTATTTCTGTGGAATCTGAGAACAGATATTTCGTATCCCATTGAAGACTATAGGGCCAAAGGAAATATCCTCCGATAACAAAGAGAAAGAAGCTTTCTGAGAAACTTCTTTGTGTTCTGTGAAATCATCTCACAGAGTTACAGCTTTCCCTTCAAGAAGCCTTTCGATAAGACAGTTCTTGTGGAATTGGCAAAGTGATATTTGGAAGCCCATAGAGGGCTATGGTGAAAAAGGAAATATCCTCAGATGAAATCTGGCAAGAAGCTTTCTGAGAAACTGCTTAGTGTTCTGTTAATTCATCTCACAGAGTTACATCTGTATTTCGTGGATCTCTTTGCTAGCCTTATTTCTGTGGAATCTGAGAACAGATATTTCGGATCCCATTGAAGCCTATAGGGCCAAAGGAAATAATCTCCGATAACAAAGAGAAAGAAGCTTTCTGAGAAACTTCTTTGTGTTCTGTGAAATCATCTCACAAAGTTACCACTTTCCCCTCAAGAAGCCTTTCGCTAAGACAGTTCTTGTGGAATTGGCAAAGTGATATTTGGAAGCCCTTAGAGGGCTATGGTGAAAAAGGAAATATCCTCAGATGAAATCTGGAAAGAAACTTTCTGAGAAACTGCTGAGTGTTCTGTTAATTCATCTCACAGAGTTACATCTGTATTTCGTGGATCTCTTTGCTAGCCTTATTTCTTTGGAATCTGAGAACAGATATTTCGGATCCCATTGAATACTATAGGGCCAAAGGAAATAATCTCCGATAACAAAGAGAAAGAAGCTTTCTGAGAAACTTCTTTGTGTTCTGTGAAATCATCTCACAGAGTTACCGCTTTCCCGTCAAGAAGCCTTTCGCTAAGACAGTTCTTGTGGAATTGGCAAAGTGATACTTGGAAGCCCTTAGAGGGCTATGGTGAAAAAGGAAATATCCTCAGATGAAATCTGGAAAGAAGCTTTCTGAGAAACTGCTTAGTGTTCTGTTAATTCATCTCACAGAGTTACATCTGTATTTCGTGGATCTCTTTGCTAGACTTATTTCTGTGGAATCTGAGAACAGATATTTCAGATCCTATTGAAGACTATAGGGCCAAAGGAAATATCCTCCGATAACAAAGAGAAAGAAGCTTTCTGAGAAACTTCTTTGTGTTCTGTGAAATCATCTCACAGAGTTACAGCTTTCCCCTCAAGAAGCCTTTCGCTAAGACAGTTCTTGTGGAATTTGCAAAGCGATATTTGGAAGCCCATAGAGGGCTATGGTGAAAAAGGAAATATCCTCAGATGAAATCTGGAAAGAAGCTTTCTGAGAAACTGCTTAGTGTTCTGTTAATTCATCTCACAGAGTTACATCTGGATTTCGTGGATCTCTTTGCTAGCCTTATTTCTTTGGAATCTGAGAACAGATATTTCGGATCCCATTGAAGACTATAGGGCCAAAGGAAATATCCTCCGATAACAAAGAGAAAGAAGCTTTCTGAGAAACTTCTTTGTGTTCTGTGAAATCATCTCACAGAGTTACAGCTTTCCCCTCAAGAAGCCTTTCGCTAAGACAGTTCTGGTGGAATTGGCAAAGTGATATTTGGAAGCCCATAGAGGGCTATGATGAAAAAGGAAATATCCTCAGATGAAATCTGGAAGGAAGCTTTCTGAAAACTGCTGAGTGTTCTGTTAATTCATCTCACAGAATTACATCTGTATTTCGTGGATCTCTTTGCTAGCCTTATTTCTGTGGAATCTGAGAACAGATATTTCGGATCCCATTGAAGACTATAGGGCCAAAGGAAATATCCTCCGATAACAAAGACAAAGAAGCTTTCTGAGAAACTTCATTTTGTTCTGTGAAATCATCTCACAGAGTTACAGCTTTCCCTTCAAGAAGCCTTTCGCTAAGACAGTTCTTGTGGAATTGGCAAAGTGATATTTGGAAGCCCATAGAGGGCTATGGTGAAAAAGGAAATATCCTCAGATGAAATCTGGCAAGAAGCTTTCTGAGAAACTGCTTAGTGTTCTGTTAATTCATCTCACAGAGTTACATCTGTATTTCGTGGATCTCTTTGCTAGCCTTATTTCTGTGGAATCTGAGAACAGATATTTCGGATCCCATTGAAGCCTATAGGGCCAAAGGAAATAATCTCCGATGACAAAGAGAAAGAAGCTTTCTGAGAAACTTCTTTGTGTTCTGTGAAATCATCTCACAGAGTTACCGCTTTCGCCTCAAGAAGCCTTTCGCTAAGACAGTTCTTATGGAATTGGCAAAGTGATATTTGGAAGCCCTTAGAGGGCTATGGTGAAAAAGGAAATATCCTCAGATGAAATCTGGAAAGAAGCGTTCTGAGAAAGTGCTGAGTGTTCTGTTAATTCATCTCACAGAGTTACATCTGTATTTCGTGGATCTCTTTGCTAGACTTATTTCTGTGGAATCTGAGAACAGATATTTCGGATCCCATTGAAGACTATAGGGCCAAAGGAAATATCCTCCGATAACAAAGAGAAAGAAGCATTCTGAGAAACTTCTTTGTGTTCTGTGAAATCATCTCACAGAGTTACAGATTTCCGCTCAAGAAGCCTTTCGCTAAGACAGTTCTTGTGGAATTGGCAAAGTGATATTTGGAAGCCCGTGGAGGGCTATGGTGAAAAAGGAAATATCCTCAAATGAAATCTGGAAAGAAGCTTTCTGAGAAACTGCTGTGTGTTCTGTTAATTCATCTCACAGAGTTACATCTGTATTTCGTGGATCTCTTTGCTAGCCTTATTTCTTTGGAATCTGAGAACAGATATTTCGGATCCCATTGAAGACTAAAGGGCCAAAGGAAATATCCTCCGATAACAAAGAGAAAGAAGCTTTCTGAGAAACTTCTTTGTGTTCTGTGAAATCATCTCACAGAGTTACAGTTTTCCCCTCAAGAAGCCTTTCGCTAAGACAGTTCTGGTGGAATTGGCAAAGTGATATTTGGAAGCCCATAGAGGGCTATGATGAAAAAGGAAATATCCTCAGATGAAATCTGGAAGGAAGCTTTCTGAGAAACTGCTGAGTGTTCTGTTAATTCATCTCACAGAATTACATCTGTATTTCGTGGATCTCTTTGCTAGCCTTATTTCTGTGGAATCTGAGAAAAGATATTTCGGATCCCATTGAAGACTATAGGGCCAAAGGAAATATCCTCCGATAACAAAGAGAAAGTAGCTTTCTGAGAAACTTCTTAGTGTTCTGTGAAATCATCTCACAGAGTTACAGCTTTCCCCTCAAGAAGCCTTTCGCTAAGACAGTTCTTGTGGAATTGGCAAAGTGATATTTGGAAGCCCATAGAGGGCTATGGTGAAAAAGGAAATATCCTCAGATGAAATCTGGAGGAAGCTTTCTGAGAAACTGCTTAGTGTTCTCTTAATTCATCTCACAGAGTTACATCTGTTTTTCGTGGATCTCTTTGCTAGCCTTATTTCTGTGGAATCTGAGAACAGATATTTCGGATCCCATTGAAGACTATAGGGCCAAAGGAAATATCCTCCGAAACAAAGAGAAAGAAGCTTTCTGAGAAACTTCTTTGTGTTCTGTGAAATCATCTCAAAGAGTTACAGCTTTCCCCTCAAGAAGCCTTTCGCTAAGACAGTTCTGGTGGAATTGGCAAAGTGATATTTGGAAGCCCATAGAGGGCTATGATGAAAAAGGAAATATCCTCAGATGAAATCTGGAAGGAAGCTTTCTGAGAAACTGCTGAGTGTTCTGTTAATTCATCTCACAGAATTACATCTGTATTTCGTGGATCTCTTTGCTAGCCTTATTTCTGTGGAATCTGAGAACAGATATTTCGGATCCCATTGAAGACTATAGGGCCAAAGGAAATATCCTCCGATAACAAAGAGAAAGTAGCTTTCTGAAAAACTTCTTTGTGTTCTGTGAAATCATCTCACAGAGTTACAGCTTTCCCCTCAAGAAGCCTTTCGCTAAGACAGTTCTTGTGGAATTGGCAAAGTGATATTTGGAAGCCCATAGAGGGCTATGGTGAAAAAGGAAATATCCTCAGATGAAATCTGGAGGAAGCTTTCTGAGAAACTGCTTAGTGTTCTCTTAATTCATCTCACAGAGTTACATCTGTTTTTCGTGGATCTCTTTGCTAGCCTTATTTCTGTGGAATCTGAGAACAGATATTTCAGATCCCATTGAAGACTATAGGGCCAAAGGAAATATCCTCCGATAACAAAGAGAAAGAAGCTTTCTGAGAAACTACTTTGTGTTCTGTGAAATCATCTCAAAGAGTTACAGCTTTCCCCTCAAGAAGCCTTTCGCTAAGACAGTTCTTGTGGAATTGGCAAAGTGATATTTGGAAGCCCATAGAGGGCTATGGTGAAAAAGGAAATATCCTCAGATGAAATCTGGAAAGAAGCTTTCTGAGAAACTGCTTAGTGTTCTGTTAATTCATCTCACCGAGTTACATCTGTATTTCGTGGATCTCTTTGCTAGCCTTATTTCTTTGGAATCTGAGAACAGATATTTCGGATCCCATTGAAGACTATAGGGGCAAAGGAAATATCCTCCGATAACAATGAGAAAGAAGCTTTCTGAGAAACTTCTTTGTGTTCTGTGAAATCATCTCACAGAGTTACAGCTTTCCCCTCAAGAAGCCTTTCGCTAAGACAGTTCTGGTGGAATTGGCAAAGTGATATTTGGAAGCCCATAGAGGGCTATGATGAAAAAGGAAATATCCTCAGATGAAATCTGGAAGGAAGCTTTCTGAAAAACTGCTGAGTGTTCTGTTAATTCGTCTCACAGAATTACATCTGTATTTCGTGGATCTCTTTGCTAGCCTTATTTCTGTGGAATCTGAGAACAGATATTTCGGATCCCATTGAATACTATAGGGCCAAAGGAAATATCCTCCGATAACAAAGAGAAAGAAGCTTTCTGAGAAACTTCTTTGTGTTCTGTGAAATCATCTCACAGAGTTACAGCTTTCCCCTCAAGAAGCCTTTCGCTAAGACAGTTCTTGTGGAATTGGCAAAGTGATATTTGGAAGCCCTTAGAGGGCTATGGTGAAAAAGGAAATATCCTCAGATGAAATCTGGCAAGAAGCTTTCTGAGAAACTGCTTAGTGTTCTGTTAATTCATCTCACAGAGTTACATCTGTATTTCGTGGATCTCTTTGCTAGCCTTATTTCTGTGGAATCTGAGAACAGATATTTCGGATCCCATTGAAGCCTATAGGGCCAAAGGAAATAATCACCGATGACAAAGAGAAAGAAGCTTTCTGAGAAACTTCTTTGTGTTTTGTGAAATCATCTCACAGAGTTACAGATTTCCCCTCAAGAAGCCTTTCGCTAAGACAGTTCTTGTGGAATTGGCAAAGTGATATTTGGAAGCCCATAGAGGGCTATGGTGAAAAAGGAAATATCCTCAGATGAAATCTGGCAAGAAGCTTTCTGAGAAACTGCTTAGTGTTCTGTTAATTAATCTCACAGAGTTACATCTGTATTTCGTGGATCTCTTTGCTAGCCTTATTTCTGTGGAATCTGAGAACAGATATTTCGGATCCCATTGAAGCCTATAGGGCCAAAGGAAATAATCACCGATGACAAAGAGAAAGAAGCTTTCTGAGAAACTTCTTTGTGTTCTGTGAAATCATCTCACAGAGTTACAGATTTCCCCTCAAGAAGCCTTTCGCTAAGACAGTTCTTGTGGAATTGGCAAAGTGATATTTGGAAGCCCATAGAGGGCTATGGTGAAAAAGGAAATATCCTCAGATGAAATCTGGAAAGAAGCTTTCTGAGAAACTGCTGAGTGTTCTGTTAATTCATCTCACAGAGTTACATCTGTATTTCGTGGATCTCTTTGCTAGCCTTATTTCTGTGGAATCTGAGAACAGATATTTCGGATCCCATTGAAGACTATAGGGCCAAAGGAAATATCCTCCGATAACAAAGAGAAAGAAGCTTTCTGAGAAACTTTTTTGTGTTCTGTGAAATCATCTCACAGAGTTACAGCTTTCCCCTCAAGAAGCCTTTCGCTAAGACAGTTCTTGTGGAATTGGCAAAGTGATATTTGGAAGCCCATAGAGGCCTATGTTGAAAAAGGAAATATCCTCAGATGACATCTGGAAAGAAGCTTTCTGAGAAAGTGCTTAGTGTTCTGTTAATTCATCTCACAGAGTTACATCTGTATTTCGTGGATCTATGTGCTAGCCTTATTTCTGTGCAATCTGAGAACAGATATTTCGGATCCCTTTGAAGCCTATAGGGCCAAAGGACATAATCTCCGATAACAAAGAGAAAGAAGCTTTCTGAGAAACTTCTTTGTGTTCTGTGAAATCATCTCACAGAGTTACCGCTTTCCCCTCAAGAAGCCTTTCGCCAGGACAGTTCTTGTGGAATTGGCAAAGTAATATTTGGAAGCCCGTAGAGGTCTATGGTGAAAAAGGAAATATCCTCAGATGAAATCTGGAGGAAGCTTTCTGAGAAACTGCTTAGTGTTCTCTTAATTCATCTCACAGAGTTACATCTGTATTTCGTGGATCTCTTTGCTAGCCTTATTTCTGTGGAATCTGAGAACAGATATTTCGGATCCCATTGAAGCCTATAGGGCCAAAGGAAATAATCTCCGATAACAAAGAGAAAGAAGCTTTCTGAGAAACTTCTTTGTGTTCTGTGAAATCATCTCACAGCGTTACAGCTTTCCCCTCAAGAAGCCTTTCGCTAAGACAGTTTTTGTGGAATTGGCAAAGTGATATTTGGAAGCCCATAGAGGGCTATGGTGAAAAAGGAAATATCCTCAGATGAAATCTGGAAAGAAGCTTTCTGTGAAACTGCTTAGTGTTCTGTTAATTCATCTCACAGAGTTACATCTGTATTTCGTGGATCTCTTTGCTAGCCTTATTTCTTTGGAATCTGAGAACAGATATTTCGGATCCCATTGAAGACTATAGGGCCAAAGGAAATATCCTCCGATAACAAAGAGAAAGAAGCTTTCTGAGAAACTTCTTTGTGTTCTGTGAAATCATCTCACAGAGTTACAGCTTTCCCCTGAAGAAGCCTTTCGCTAAGACAGTTCTTGTGGAATTGGCAAAGTGATATTTGGAAGCCCATAGAGGGCTATGGTGAAAAAGGAAATATCCTCAGATGAAATCTGGAAAGAAGTTTTCTGAGAAACTGCTTAGTGTTCTGTTAATTCATCTCACAGAGTTACATCTGTATTTCGTGGATCTCTTTGCTAGCCTTATTTCTGTGGAATCTGAGAACAGATATTTCGGATCCCATTGAAGACTATAGGGCCAAAGGAAATATCCTCCGATAACAAAGAGAAAGAAGCTTTCTGAGAAACTTCTTTGTGTTCTGTGAAATCATCTCACAGAGTTACAGCTTTCCCCTCAAGAAGCCTTTCGCTAAGACAGTTCTTGTGGAATTGGCAAAGTGATATTTGGAAGCCCATAGAGGGCTATGGTGAAAAAGGAAATATCCTCAGATGAAATCTGGAAGGAAGCTTTCTGAGAAACTGCTGAGTGTTCTGTTAATTCATCTCACAGAGTTACATCTGAATTTCGTGGATCTCTTTGCTAGCCTTATTTCTGTGGAATCTTAGAACAGATATTTCGAATCCCATTGAAGACTATAGGGCCAAAGGAAATATCCTCCGATAACAAAGAGAAAGAAGCTTTCTGAGAAACTTCTTTGTGTTCTGTGAAATCATCTCACAGAGTTACAGCTTTCCCCTCAAGAAGCCTTTCGCTAAGACAGTTCTTGTGGAATTGGCAAAGCGATATTTGGAAGCCCATAGAGGGCTATGGTGAAAAAGGAAATATCCTCAGATGAAATCTGGAAAGAAGCTTTCTGAGAAACTGCTTAGTGTTCTGTTAATTCATCTCACAGAGTTACATCTGTATTTCGTGGATTTCTTTGCTAGCCTTATTTCTTTGGAATCTGAGAACAGATATTTCGGATCCCATTGAAGACTATAGGGCCAAAGGAAATATCCTCCGATAACAAAGAGAAAGAAGCTTTCTGAGAAACTTCTTTGTGTTCTGTGAAATCATCTCACAGAGTTACAGCTTTCCCCTCAAGAAGCCTTTCGCTAAGACAGTTCTTGTGGAATTGGCAAAGTGATATTTGGAAGCCCATAGAGGGCTATGATGAAAAAGGAAATATCCTCAGATGAAATCTGGAAAGAATCTTTCTGTGAAACTGCTTAGTGTTCTGTTAATTCATCTCACAGAGTTACATCTGTATTTCGTGGATCTCTTTGCTAGCCTTATTTCTTTGGAATCTGAGAACAGATATTTCGGATCCCATTGAAGACTATAGGGCCAAAGGAAATATCCTCCGATAACAAAGAGAAAGAAGCTTTCTGAGAAACTTCTTTGTGTTCTGTGAAATCATCTCACAGAGTTACAGCTTTCCCTTCAAGAAGCCTTTCGCTAAGACAGTTCTTGTGGAATTGGCAAAGTGATATTTGGAAGCCCATAGAGGGCTATGGTGAAAAAGGAAATATCCTCAGATGAAATCTGGAAAGAAGCTTTCTGAGAAACTGCTTAGTGTTCTGTGAATTCATCTCACAGAGTTACATCTGTATTTCGTGGATCTCTTTGCTAGCCTTATTTCTTTGGAATCTGAGAACAGATATTTCGGATCCCATTGAAGACTATAGGGCCAAAGGAAATATCCTCCGATAACAAAGAGAAAGAAGCTTTCTGAGAAACTTCTTTGTGTTCTGTGAAATCATCTTACAGAGTTACAGCTTTCCCCTCAAGAAGCCTTTCGCTAAGACAGTTCTTGTGGAATTGGCAAAGTGATATTTGTAAGCCCATAGAGGGCTATGGTGAAAAAGGAAATATCCTCACATGAAATCTGGAAGGAAGCTTTCTGAGAAACTGCTGAGTGTTCTGTTAATTCATCTCACAGAATTACATCTGTATTTCGTGGATCTCTTTGCTAGCCTTATTTCTGTGGAATCTGAGAACAGATATTTCGGATCCCATTGAAGACTGTAGGGCCAAAGAAAATATCTTCCGATAACAAAGAGAAGGAAGCTTTCTGAGAGACTTCTTTGTGTTCTGTGAAATCATCTCACAGAGTTACAGCTTTCCCCTCAAGAAGCCTTTCGCTAAGACAGTTCTTGTGGAATTGGCAAAGTGATATTTGGAAGCCCGTAGAGGGCTATGGTGAAAAAGGAAATATCCTCAGATGAAATCTGGAAAGAAGCTTTCTGAGAAACTGCTGAGTGTTCTGTTAATTCATCTCACAGAGTTACATCTGTATTTCGTGGATCTCTTTGCTAGCCTTATTTCTGTGGAATCTGAGAACAGATATTTCGGATCCCTTTGAAGACTATAGGGCCAAAGGAAATATCCTCCGATAACAAAGAGAAAGAAGCTTTCTGAGAAACTTCTTTGTGTTCTGTGAAATCATCTCACAGAGTTACAGCTTTCCCTTCAAGAAGCCTTTCGCTAAGACAGTTCTTGTGGAATTGGCAAAGTGATATTTGGAAGCCCATAGTGGGCTATGATGAAAAAGGAAATATCATCAGATGAAATCTGGAAAGAATCTTTCTGTGAAACTGATTAGTGTTCTGTTAATTCATCTCACAGAGTTACATCTGTATTTCGTGGATCTCTTTGCTAGCCTTATTTCTTTGGAATCTGAGAACAGATATTTCGGATCCCATTGAAGACCATAGGGCCAAAGGAAATATCCTCCGATAACAAAGAGAAAGAAGCTTTCTGAGAAACTTCTTTGTGTTCTGTGAAATTATCTCACAGAGTTACAGCTTTCCACTCAAGAAGCCTTTCGCTAAGAGAGTTCTTGTGGAATTGGCAAAGTGATATTTGGAAGCCCATAGAGGGCTATGGTGAAAATGGAAATATCCTCAGATGAAATCTGGAAGGAAGCTTTCTGAGAAACTGCTTAGTGTTCTGTTAATTCATCTCACAGAATTACATCTGTATTTCGTGGATCTCTTTGCTAGCCTTATTTCTGTGGAATCTGAGAACAGATAATTCGGATCCCATTGAAGACTATAGGGCCAAAGGAAATATCCTCCGATAACAAAGAGAAAGAAGCTTTCTGAGAAACTTCTTTGTGTTCTGTGAAATCATCTCACAGAGTTACAGCTTTCCCCTAAAGAAGCCTTTCGCTAAGACAGTTCTTGTGGAATTGGCAAAGTGATATTTGGAAGCCCATAGAGGGCTATGGTGAAAAAGGGAATATCCTCAGATGAAATCTGGAGGAAGCTTTCTGAGAAACTGCTGAGTGTTCTGTTAATTCATCTCACAGAGTTACATCTGTATTTCGTGGATCTCTTTGCTAGCCTTATTTCTGTGGAATCTGAGAACAGATATTTCGGATCCCATTGAAGACTATAAGGGCAAAGGAAATATCCTCCGATAACAAAGAGAAAGAAGCTTTCTGAGAAACTTCTTTGTGTTCTGTGAAATCATCTCACAGAGTTACAGCTTTCCCCTCAAGAAGCCTTTCGCTAAGACAGTTCTTGTGGAATTGGCAAAGTGATATTTGGAAGCCCTTAGAGGGCTATGGTGAAAAAGGAAATATCCTCAGATGAAATCTGGAAAGAAGCTTTCTGAGAAACTGCTGAGTGTACTGTTAATTCATCTCACAGAGTTACATCTGTATTTCGTGGATATCTTTGCTAGCCTTATTTCTTTGGAATCTGAGAACAGATATTTCGGATCCCATTGAAGACTATAGGGCCAAAGGAAATAATCTCCGATAACAAAGAGAAAGAAGCTTTCTGAGAAACTTCTTTGTGTTCTGTGAAATCATCTCACAGAGTTACAGCTTTCCCCTCAAGAAGCCTTTCGCTAAGACAGTTCTTGTGGAATTGGCAAAGTGATATTTGGAAGCCCTTAGAGGGCTATGGTGAAAAAGGAAATATCCTCAGATGAAATCTGGAAAGAAGGTTTCTGAGAAACTGCTGAGTGTTCTGTTAATTCATCTCACAGAGTTACATCTGTATTTCATGGATATCTTTGCTAGCCTTATTTCTTTGGAATCTGAGAACAGATATTTCGGATCCCATTGAAGACTATAGGGCCAAAGGAAATAATCTCCGATAACAAAGAGAAAGAAGCTTTCTGAGAAACTTCCTTGTGTTCTGTGAAATCATCTCACAGAGTTACAGCTTTCCCCTCAAGAAGCCTTTCGCAAAGACAGTTCTTGTGGAATTGGCAAAGTGATATTTGGAAGCCCTTAGAGGGCTATGGTGAAAAAGGAAGTATCCTCAGATGAAATCTAGAAAGAAGCTTTCTGAGAAACTGCTTAGAGTTCTGTTAATTCATCTCACAGAGTTACATCTGTATTTCGTGGATCTCCTTGCTAGCCTTATTTCTGTGGAATATGAGAACAGATATTACGGATCCCTTAGAAGACTATAGGGCCAAAGGAAATAATCTCCGATAACAAAGAGAAAGAAGCTTTCTGAGAAACTTCTTTGTGTTCTGTGAAATCATCTCACAGGGTTACAGCTTCCCCTCAAGAAGCCTTTCGCTAAGACAGTTCTTGTGGAATTGGCAAAGGGATATTTGGAAGCTCTTAGAGGTCTATGGTGAAAAAGGAAATATCCTCAGATGAAATCTGGAAAGATGCTTTCTGAGAAACTGCTGAGTGTTCTGTTAATTCATCTCACAGAGTTACATCTGTATTTCGTGGATCTCTTTGCTAGCCTTATTTCTGTGGAATCTGAGAATAGATATTTCGGATCCCTTTGAAGACTATAGGGCCAAAGGAAATATCCTCCGATAACAAAGAGAAAGAAGCTTTCTGAGAACCTTCTTTGTGTTCTGTGAAATCATCTCACAGAGTTACAGCTTTCCCCTCAAGAAGCCTTTCGCTAAGACAGTTCTTGTGGAATTGGCAAAGTGATATTTGGAAGCCCTTAGAGGGCTATGGTGAAAAAGGAATTATCCTCAGATGAAATCTGGAAAGAAGCTTTCTGAGAAACTGCTTAGTGTTTTGTTAATTCATCTCACAGAGTTACATCTGTATTTCGTGGATCTCTTTGCTAGCCTTATTTCTTTGGAATCTGAGAACAGATATTTCGGATTCCTATGAAGACTATAGGGGCAAAGGAAATATCCTCCGATAACAAAGAGAAAGAAGCTTTCTGAGAAACTTCTTTGTGTTCTGTGAAATCATCTCACAGAGTTACAGCTTTCCCCTCAAGAAGCCTTTCGCTAAGACAGTTCTTGTGGAATTGGCAAAGTGATATTTGGAAGCCCGTAGAGGGCTATGGTGAAAAAGGAAATATCCTCCGATGAAATCTGGAAAGAAGCTTTCTGAGAAACTGCTGAGTGTTCTGTTAATTCATCTCACAGAGTTACATCTGTATTTCGTGGATCTCTTTGCTAGCCTTATTTCTGTGGAATCTGAGAACAGATATTTCGGATCCCTTTCAAGACTATAGGGCCAAAGGAAATATCCTCCGATAACAAAGAGAAAGAAGCTTTCTGAGAAACTTCTTTGTGTTCTGTGAAATCATCTCACAGAGTTACAGCTTTCCCCTGAAGAAGCCTTTCGCTAAGACAGTTCTTGTGGAATTGGCAAAGTGATATTTGGAAGCCCATAGAGGGCTATGGTGAAAAAGGAAATATCCTCTGATGAAATCTGGAGGAAGCTTTCTGAGAAACTGCTGAGTGTTCTGTTAATTCATCTCACAGAGTTACATCTGTATTTCGTGGATCTCTTTGCTAGCCTTATTTCTGTGGAATCTGAGAATAGATATTTCGGATCCCATTGAAGACTATAGGGGCAAAGGAAATATCCTCCGATAACAAAGAGAAAGAAGCTTTCTGAGAAACTTCTTTGTGTTCTGTGAAATCATCTCACAGAGTTACAGCTTTCCCCTCAAGAAGCCTTTCACTAAGACATTTCTTGTGGAATTGGCAAAGTGATATTTGGAAGCCCTTAGAGGGCTATGGTGAAAAAGGAAATATCCTCAGATGAAACCTGGAAAGAAGATTTCTGAGAAACTGCTGAGTGTTCTGTTAATTCATCTCACAGAGTTACATCTCTATTTCGTGGATCTCTTTGCTAGCCTTATTTCTGTGGAATCGGAGAACAGATATTTCGGATCCCAATGAAGACTATAGGGCCAAAGGAAATATCCTCCGATAACAAAGAGAAAGAAGCTTTCTGAGAAACTTCTTTGTGTTCTGAGAAATCATCTTACAGAGTTACAGCTTTCCCCTCAGGAATCCTTTCGCTAAGACAGTTCTTGTGGAATTGGCAAAGTGATATTTGGAAGCCCTTAGAGGGCTACGGTGAAAAAGGAAATATCCTCAGATGAAATCTGGAAAGAAGCTTTCTGAGAAACTGCTGAGTGTTCTGTTAATTCATCTCACAGAGTTACATCTGTATTTCGTGGATCTCTTTGCTAGCCTTATTTCTGTGGAATCTGAGAACAGATATTTCGGATCCCATTGAAGACTATAGGGCCAAAGGAAATATCCTCCGATAACAAAGAGAAAGAAGCTTTCTGAGAAACTTCTTTGTGTTCTGTGAAATCATCTCACAGAGTTACAGCTTTCCCCTCAAGAAGCCTTTCGCTAAGACAGTTCTTGTGGAATTGGCAAAGTGATATTTGGAAGCCCATAGAGGGCTATGGTGAAAAAGGAAATATCCTCAGAAGAAATCTGGAAGGAAGCTTTCTGAGAAACTGCTGAGTGTTCTGTTAATTCATCTCACAGAGTTACATCTGAATTTCGTGGATCTCTTTGCTAGCCTTGTTTCTCTGGAATCTGAGAACAGATATTTCGGATCCCATTGAAGACTGTAGGGCCAAAGGAAATATCCTCCGATAACAAAGAGAAAGAAGCTTTCTGAGAAACTTCTTTGTGTTCTGTGAAATCATCTCACAGAGTTACAGCTTTCCCCTCAAGAAGCCTTTCGCTAAGACAGTTCTTGTGGAATTGGCAAAGCGATATTTGGAAGCCCGTAGAGGGCTATGGTGAAAAAGGAAATATCCTCAGATGAAATCTGGAAAGAAGCTTTCTGAGAAACTGCTTAGTGTTCTGTTAATTCATCTCACAGAGTTACATCTGTATTTCGTGGATCTCTTTGCTAGCCTTATTTCTGTGGAATCTGAGAACAGATATTTCGGATCCCTTTGAAGACTATAGTGCCAAAGGAAATATCCTCCGATAACAAAGAGAAAGAAGCTTTCTGAGAAACTTCTTTGTGTTCTGTGAAATCATCTCACAGAGTTACAGCTTTCCCCTCAAGAAGCCTTTCGCTGAGACAGTTCTTGTGGAATTGGCAAAGTGATATTTGGAAGCCCATAGTGGGCTATGATGAAAAAGGAAATATCATCAGATGAAATCTGGAAAGAATCTTTCTGTGAAACTGATTAGTGTTTTTTTAATTCATCTCACAGAGTTACATCTGTATTTCGTGGATCTCTTTGCTAGCCTTATTTCTTTGGAATCTGAGAACAGATATTTCGGATCCCATTGAAGACTATAGGGCCAAAGGAAATATCCTCCGATAACAAAGAGAAAGAAGCTTTCTGAGAAACTTCTTTGTGTTCTGTGAAATTATCTCACAGAGTTACAGCTTTCCCCTCAAGAAGCCTTTCGCTAAGACAGTTCTTGTGGAATTGGCAAAGTGATATTTGGAAGCCCATAGAGGGCTATGGTGAAAAAGGAAATATCCTCAGATGAAATCTGGAAGGAAGCTTTCTGAGAAACTGCTGAGTGTTCTGTTAATTCATCTCACAGAATTACATCTGTATTTCGTGGATCACTTTGCTAGCCTTATTTCTGTGGAATCTGAGAACAGAGAATTCGGATCCCATTGAAGACTATAGGGCCAAAGGAAATATCCTCCGATAACAAAGAGAAAGAAGCTTTCTGAGAAACTTCTTTGTGTTCTGTGAAATCATCTCACAGAGTTATAGCTTTCCCCTAAAAAGGCCTTTCGCTAAGACAGTTCTTGTGGAATTGGCAAAGTGATATTTGGAAGCCCATAGAGGGCTATGGTGAAAAAGGAAATATCCTCAGATGAAATCTGGAGGAAGCTTTCTGAGAAACTGCTGAGTGTTCTTTTAATTCATCTCACAGAGTTACATCTGTATTTCGTGGATCTCTTTGCTAGCCTTATTTCTGTGGAATCTGAGAACAGATATTTCGGATCCCATTGAAGACTATAGGGCCAAAGGAAATATCCTCCGATAACAAAAAGAAAGAAGCTTTCTGAGAAACTTCTTTGTGTTCTGTGAAATCATCTCACAGAGGTACAGCTTTCCCCTCAAGAAGCCTTTCGCTAAGACAGTTCTTGTGGAATTGGCAAAGTGATATTTGGAAGCCCTTAGAGGGCTATGGTGAAAAAGGAAATATCCTCAGATGAAATCTGGAAAGAAGATTTCTGAGAAACTGCTGAGTGTTCTGTTAATTCATCTCACAGAGTTACATCTGTATTTCATGGATATCTTTGCTAGCCTTATTTCTGTGGAATCTGAGAACAGATATTTCGGATCCCATTGAAGACTATAGGGCCAAAGGAAATAATCTCCGATAACAAAGAGAAAGAAGCTTTCTGAGAAACTTCTTTGTGTTCTGTGAAATCATCTCACAGAGGTACAGCTTTCCCCTCAAGAAGCCTTTCGCTAAGACAGTTCTTGTGGAATTGGCAAAGTGATATTTGGAAGCCCTTAGAGGGCTATGGTGAAAAAGGAAATATCCTCAGATGAAATCTGGAAAGAAGATTTCTGAGAAACTGCTGAGTGTTCTGTTAATTCATCTCACAGAGTTACATCTGTATTTCGTGGATATCTTTGCTAGCCTTATTTCTTTGGAATCTGAGAACAGATATTTCGGATCCCATTGAAGACTATAGGGCCAAAGGAAATAATCTCCGATAACAAAGAGAAAGAAGCTTTCTGAGAAACTTCTTTGTGTTCTGTAAAATCATCTCACAGAGTTACAGCTTTCCTCTCAAGAAGCCTTTCGCTAAGACAGTTCTTGTGGAATTGGCAAAGTGATATTTGGAAGCCCTTAGAGGGCTATGGTGAAAAAGGAAATATCGTCAGATGAAATCTGGAAAGAAGATTTCTGAGAAACTGCTGAGTGTTCTGTTAATTCATCTCACAGAGTTACATCTGTATTTCATGGATATCTTTGCTAGCCTTATTTCTTTGGAATCTGAGAACAGATATTTCGGATCCCATTGAAGACTATAGGGCCAAAGGAAATAATCTCCGATAACAAAGAGAAAGAAGCTTTCTGAGAAACTTCTTTGTGTTCTGTGAAATCATATCACAGAGTTACAGCTTTCCCCTCAAGAAGCCTTTCGCTAAGACAGTTCTTGTGGAATTGGCAAAGTGATATTTGGAAGCCCTTAGAGGGCTATGGTGAAAAAGGAAATATCCTCAGATGAAATCTGGAAAGAAGATTTCTGAGAAACTGCTGAGTGTTCTGTTAATTCAATTCACAGAGTTACATCTGTATTTCGTGGATCTCTTTGCTAGCCTTATTTCTGTGGAATCGGAGAACAGATATTTCGGATCCCAATGAAAACTATAGGGCCAAAGGAAATATCCTCCGATAACAAAGAGAAAGAAGCTTTCTGAGAAACTTCTTTGTGTTCTGAGAAATCATCTCACAGAGTTACAGCTTTCCCCTCAGGAATCCTTTCGCTAAGACAGTTCTTGTGGAATTGGCAAAGTGATATTTGGAAGCCCATAGAGGGCTACGGTGAAAAAGGAAATATCCTCAGATGAAATCTGGAAAGAAGCTTTCTGAGAAACTGCTTAGTGTTCTTTTAATTCATCTCACAGAGTTACATCTGTATTTCGTGGATATCTTTGCTAGCCTTATTTCTTTGGAATCTGAGAACAGATATTTCGGATCCCATTGAAGACTATAGGGCTAAAGGAAATATCCTCCGATAACAAAGAGAAAGAAGCTTTCTGAGAAACTTCTTTGTGTTCTGTGAAATCATCTCACAGAGTTACAGCTTTCCCCTCAAGAAGTCTTTCGCTAAGACAGTTCTTGTGGAATTGGCAAAGTGATATTTGGAAGCCCATAGAGGTCTAAGGTAAAAAAGGAAATATCCTCAGATGAAATCTGGAAGGAAGCTTTCTGAGAAACTGCTGAGTGTTCTGTTAATTCATCTCACAGAGTTACATCTGTATGTCGTGGATCTCTTTGCTAGGCTTATTTCTTTGGAATCTGAGAACAGATATTTCGGATCCCATTGAAGACTATAGGGCCAAAGAAAATATCCTCCGATAACAAAGAGAAAGAAGCTTTCTGAGAAACTTCTTTGTGTTCTGTGAAATCATCTCACAGAGTTACAGCTTTCCCCCCAAGAAGCCTTTCGCTAAGACAGTTCTTGTGGAATTGGCAAAGTGATATTTGGAAGCCCATAGAGGGCTATGGTGAAAAAGGAAATATCCTCAGATGAAATCTGGAAAGAAGCTTTCTGAGAAACTGCTGAGTGTTCTGTTAATTCATCTCACAGAGTTACATCTGTATTTCGTGGATCTCTTTGCTAGCCTTATTTCTGTGGAATCTGAGAACAGATATTTCGGATTCCATTGAAGCCTATAGGGCCAAAGGAAATAATCTCCGATAACAAAGAGAAAGAAGCTTTCTGAGAAACTTCTTTGTGTTCTTGAAATCATCTCACAGAGTTACCGCTTTCCCCTCAAGAAGCCTTTCGCTAAGACAGTTCTTGGGAATTGGCAAAGTGATATTTGGAAGCCCTTAGAGGGCTATGGTGAAAACGGAAATATCCTCAGATGAAATCTGGAAAGAAGCTTTCTGAGAAATTGCTTAGTGTTCTGTTAATTCATCTCACAGAGTTACATCTGTATTTCGTGGATCTCTTTGCTAGCCTTATTTCTTTGGAATCTAAGAACAGATATTTCGGATTCCTATGAAGACTATAGGGGCAAAGGAAATATCCTCCGATAACAAAGAGAAAGAAGCTTTCTGAGAAACTTCTTTGTGTTCTGTGAAATCATCTCACAGAGTTACAGCTTTCCCCTCAGGAATCCTTTCGCTAAGACAGTTCTTGTGGAATTGGCAAAGTGATATTTGGAAACCCTTAGAGGGCTAAGGTGAAAAAGGAAATATCTTCAGAAGAAATCTGGAAAGAAGCTTTCTGAGAAACTGCTTAGTGTTCTTTTAATTCATCTCACAGAGTTACATCTGTATTTCGTGGATATCTTTGCTAGCCTTATTTCTTTGGAATCTGAGAACAGATATTTCGGATCCCATTGAAGACTATAGGGCTAAAGGAAATATCCTCCGATAACAAAGAGAAAGAAGCTCTCTGAGAAACTTCTTTGTGTTCTGTGAAATCATCTCACAGAGTTACAGCTTTCCCCTCAAGAAGCCTTTCACTAAGACAGTTCTTGTGGAATTGGCAAAGTGATATTTGGAAGCCCATAGAGGGCTAAGGTAAAAAAGGAAATATCCTCAGATGAAATCTGGAAGGAAGATTTTTGAGAAACTGCTGAGTGTTCTGTTAATTCATCTCACAGAGTTACATCTGTATGTCGTGGATCTCTTTGCTAGGCTTATTTCTTTGGAATCTGAGAAAAGATATTTCGGATCCCATTGAAGACTATAGGGCCAAAGAAAATATCCTCCGATAACAAAGAGAAAGAAGCTTTCTGAGAAACTTCTTTGTTTTCTGTGAAATCATCTCAGAGAGTTACAGCTTTCCCCTCAAGAAGCCTTTCGCTAAGACAGTTCTTGTGGAATTGGCAAAGTGATATTTGGAAGCCTATAGAGGGCTAAGGTAAAAAAGGAAATATCCTCAGATGAAATATGGAAGGAAGCTTTCTGAGAAACTGCTGAGTGTTCTGTTAATTCATCTCACAGAGTTACATCTGTATGTCGTGGATCTCTTTGCTAGCCTTTTTTCTTTGGAATCTGAGAACAGATATTTCGGATCCCATTGAAGACTATAGGGCCAAAGGAAATATCCTCCGATAACAAAGAGAAAGAAGCTTTCTGAGAAACTTCTTTGTGTTCTGTGAAATCATCTCACAGAGTTACAGCTTTCCCCTCAAGAAGCCTTTCGCTAAGACAGTTCTTGTGGAATTGGCAAAGTGATATTTGGAAGCCCATAGAGGGCTATGGTGAAAAAGGAAATATCCTCAGATGAAATCTGGAAGGAAGCTTTCTGAGAAACTGCTGAGTGTTCTGTTAATTAATCTCACAGAGTTACATCTGAATTTCGTGGAACTCATTGCTAGCCTTATTTCTGTGGAATCTGAGAACAGATATTTCGGATCCCATTGAAGACTATAGGGCCAAAGGAAATATCCTCCGATAACAAAGAGAAAGAAGCTTTCTGAGAAACTTCTTTGTGTTCTGTGAAATCATCTCACAGAGTTACAGCTTTCCCCTCAAGAAGTCTTTCGCTAAGACAGTTCTTGTGGAATTGGCAAAGTGATATTTGGAAGCCCATAGAGGGCTATGGTGAAAAAGGAAATATCCACAGATGAAATCTGGAAAGAAGCTTTCTGAGAAACTGCTTAGTGTTCTGTTAATTCATCTCACAGAGTTACATCTGTACTTCGTGGATCTCTTTGCTAGCCTTATTTCTGTGGAATCTGAGAACAGATATTTCGGATCCCACTGAAGACTATAGGGCCAAAGGAAATATCCTCCCATAACAAAGAGAAAGAAGCTTTCTGAGAAACTTCTTTGTGTTCTGTGAAATCGTCTCACAGAGTTTCAGCTTTCCCCTCAAGAAGCCTTTCGCTAAGACAGTTCTTGTGGAATTGGCAAAGTGATATTTGGAAGCCCATAGAGGGCTATGGTGAAAAAGGAAATATCCTCAGATGAAATCTGGAAGGAAGCTTTCTGAGAAACTGCTGAGTGTTCTGTTAATTCATCTCACAGAGTTAAATCTGTATTTCCCGGATCTCTTTTCTAGACTTATTTCTGTGGAATCTGAGAACAGATATTTCGGATCCCTTTGAAGACTATAGGGCCAAAGGAAATATCCTCCGATAACAAAGAGAAAGAAGCTTTCTGAGAAACTTCTTCGTGTTCTGTGAAATCATCTCACAGAGTTACAGCTTTCCCCTCAAGAAGCCTTTCGCTAAGACAGTTCTTGTGGAATTGGGAAAGTGATATTTGGAAGCCCATAGAGGGCTATGGTGAAAAAGGAAATATCCTCAGATGAAATCTGGAAAGAAGCTTTCTGAGAAACTGCTTAGTGTTCTGTTAATTCATCTCACAGAGTTACATCTGTATTTCGTGGATCTCTTTGCTAGCCTTATTTCTGTGGAATCTGAGAACAGATATTTCGGATCCCTTTGAAGACTATAGGGCCAAAGGAAATATCCTCCGATAACAAAGAGAAAGAAGCTTTCTGAGAAACTTCTTCGTGTTCTGTGAAATCATCTCACAGAGTTACAGCTTTCCCCTCAAGAAGCCTTTCGCTAAGACAGTTCTTGTGGAATTGGGAAAGTGATATTTGGAAGCCCATAGAGGGCTATGGTGAAAAAGGAAATATCCTCAGATGAAATCTGGAAAGAAGCTTTCTGAGAAACTGCTTAGTGTTCTGTTAATTCATCTCACTGAGTTACATCTGTATTTCGTGGATCTCTTTGCTAGCCTTATTTCTGTGGAATCTGAGAACAGAAATTTCGGATCCCATTGAAGACTATAGGGCCAAAGGAAATATCCTCCGATAACAAAGAGAAAGAAGCTTTCTGAGAAACTTCTTTGGGTTCTGTGAAATCATCTCACAGAGTTACAGCGTTCCCCTCAAGAAGCCTTTCGCTAAGACAGTTCTTGTGGAATTGGCAAAGTGATATTTGGAAGCCCATAGAGGGCTATGGTGAAAAAGGAAATATCCTCAGATGAAATCTGGAAGGAAGCTTTCTGAGAAATTGCTGAGTGTCTGTTAATTCATTTCACAGAGTTACATCTGTATTTCGTGGATCTCTTTGCTAGCCTTATTTCTTTGGAATCTGAAAACAGATATTTCGGATTCCTAGGAAGACGATAGGGGCAAAGGAAATATCCTCCGATAACAAAGAGAAAGAAGCTTTCTGAGAAACTTCTTTGTGTTCTGTGAAATCATCTCACAGAGTTACAGCTTTCCCCTCAAGAAGTCTTTCGCTAAGACAGTTCTTGTGGAATTGGGAAAGTGATATTTGGAAGCCCATAGAGGGCTAAGGTAAAAAAGGAAATATACTCAGATGAAATCAGGAAGGAAGCTTTCTGAGAAACTGCTGAGTGTTCTGTTAATTCATCTCACAGAGTTACATCTGAATGTCGTGGATCTCTTTGCTAGCCTTATTTCTTTGGAATCTGAGAACAAATATTTCGGATCCCATTGAAGACTATAGGGGCAAAGGAAATATCCTCCGATAACAAAGAGAAAGAAGCTTTCAGAGAAACTTCTTTGTGTTCTGTGAAATCATCTCACAGAGTTACAGCGTTCCCCTCAAGAAGCCTTTCGCTAAGACAGTTCTTGTGGAATTGGCAAAGTGATATTTGGAAGCCCATAGAGGGCTATGGTGAAAAAGGAAATATCCTCAGATGAAATCTGGAAAGAAGCTTTCTGAGAAACTGCTTAGTGTTCTGTTAATTCATCTCACAGAGTTACATCTGTATTTCGTGGATCTCTTTTCTAGACTTATTTCTGTGGAATCTGAGAACAGATATTTCGGATCCCATTGAAGACTATAGGGCCAAAGGAAATATCCTCCGATAACAAAGAGAAAGAAGCTTTCTGAGAAACTTCTTTGTGTTCTGTGAAATCATCTCACAGAGTTACAGCTTTCCCCTCTAGAAGCCTTTCGCTAAGACAGTTCTTGTGGAATTGGCAAAGTGATATTTGGAAGCCCATAGAGGGCTATGGTGAAAAAGGAAATATCCACAGATGCAATCTGGAAAGAAGCTTTCTGAGAAACTGCTGAGTGTTCTGTTAATTCATCTCACAGAGTTACATCTGTATTTCGTGGATCTCTTTGCTAGCCTTATTTCTGTGGAATCTGAGAACAGATATTTCGGATCCCATTGAAGACTATAGGGCCAAAGGAAATATCCTCCGATAACAAAGAGAAAGAAGCTTTCTGAGAAACTTCTTTCTGTTCTGTGAAATCATCTCACAGAGTTACAGCTTTCCCCTCTAGAAGCCTTTCGCTAAGACAGTTCTTGTGGAATTGGCAAAGTGATATTTGGAAGCCCATAGAGGGCTATGGTGAAAAAGGAAATATCCTCAGAAAAATCTGGAAGGAAGCTTTCTGAGAAACTGCTGAGTGTTCTGTTAATTCATCTCACAGAGTTACATCTGTATTTCGTGGATCTCTTTGCTAGACTTATTTCTGTGGAATCTGAGAACAGATATTTCGGATTCCTATGAAGACTATAGGGGCAAAGGAAATATCCTCCGATAACAAAGAGAAAGAAGCTTTCAGAGAAACTTCTTTGTGTTCTGTGAAATCATCTCACAGAGTTACAGCGTTCCCCTCAAGAAGCCTTTCGCTAAGACAGTTCTTGGGGAATTGGCAAAGTGATATTTGGAAGCCCATAGAGGGCTATGGTGAAAAAGGAAATATTCTCAGATGAAATCAGGAAGGAAGCTTTCTGAGAAACTGCTGAGTGTTCTGTTAATTCATCTCACAGAGTTACATCTGAATGTCGTGGATCTCTTTGCTAGCCTTATTTCTTTGGAATCTGAGAACAAATATTTCGGATCCCATTGAAGACAATAGGGGCAAAGGAAATATCCTCCGATAACAAAGAGAAAGAAGCTTTCAGAGAAACTTCTTTGTGTTCTGTGAAATCATCTCACAGAGTTACAGCGTTCCCCTCAAGAAGCCTTTCGCTAAGACAGTTCTTGTGGAATTGGCAAAGTGATATTTGGAAGCCCATAGAGGGCTATGGTGAAAAAGGAAATATCCTCAGATGAAATCTGGAAAGAAGCTTTCTGAGAAACTGCTTAGTGTTCTGTTAATTCATCTCACAGAGTTACATCTGTATTTCGTGGATCTCTTTTCTAGACTTATTTCTGTGGAATCTGAGAACAGATATTTCGGATCCCTTTGAAGACTATAGGGCCAAAGGAAATATCCTCCGATAACAAAGAGAAAGAAGCTTTCTGAGAAACTTCTTTGTGTTCTGTGAAATCATCTCACAGAGTTACAGCTTTTCCCTCAAGAAGCCTTTCGTTAAGACAGTTCTTGTGGAATTGGCAAAGTGATATTTGGAAGCCCATAGAGGGCTATGGTGAAAAAGGAAATATCCTCAGATGAAATCTGGAAAGAAGCTTTCTGAGAAACTGCTGAGTGTTCTGTTAATTCATCTCACAGAGTTACATCTGTATTTCGTGGATCTCTTTGCTAGCCTTATTTCTGTGGAATCTGAGAACAGATATTTCGGATCCCATTGAAGACTATAGGGCCAAAGGAAATATCCTCCGATAACAAAGAGAAAGAAGCTTTCTGAGAAACTTCTTTCTGTTCTGTGAAATCATCTCACAGAGTTACAGCTTTCCCCTCTAGAAGCCTTTCGCTAAGACAGTTCTTGTGGAATTGGCAAAGTGATATTTGGAAGCCCATAGAGGGCTATGGTGAAAAAGGAAATATCCTCAGATGAAATCTGGAAGGAAGCTTTCTGAGAAACTGCTGAGTGTTCTGTTAATTCATCTCACAGAGTTACATCTGTATTTCGTGGATCTCTTTGCTAGACTTATTTCTGTGGAATCTGAGAAAAGATATTTCGTATTCCTATGAAGACTATAGGGGCAAAGGAAATATCCTCCGATAACAAAGAGAAAGAAGCTTTCAGAGAAACTTCTTTGTGTTCTGTGAAATCATCTCACAGAGTTACAGCGTTCCCCTCAAGAAGCCTTTCGCTAAGACAGTTCTTGTGGAATTGGCAAAGTGATATTTGGAAGCCCATAGAGGGCTATGGTGAAAAAGGAAATATCCTCAGATGAAATCTGGAAGGAAGCTTTCTGAGAATCTGCTGAGTGTTCTGTTAATTCATCTCACAGAGTTACATCTGTATTTCGTGGATCTCTTTGCTAGCCTTATTTCTGTGGAATCTGAGAACAGATATTTCGGATCCCATTGAAGACGATAGGGGAAAGGAAATATCCTCCGATAACAAAGAGAAAGAAGCTTTCTGAGAAACTTCTTTGTGTTCTGTGAAATCATCTCACAGAGTTACAGCTTTCCCCTCAAGAAGCCTTTCGCTAAGACAGTTCTTGGGGAATTGGCAAAGTGATATTTGGAAGCCCATAGAGGGCTATGGTGAAAAAGGAAATATCCTCAGATGAAATCTGGAAAGAAGCTTTCTGAGAAACTGCTTAGTGTTCTGTTAATTCATCTCACAGAGTTACATCTGTATTTCGTGGATCTCTTTGCTAGCCTTATTTCTGTGGAATCTGAGAACAGATATTTCGGATCCCATTGAAGACTATAGGGCCAAAGGAAATAATCTCCGATAACAAAGAGAAAGAAGCTTTCTGAGAAACTTCTTTGTGTTCTGTGAAATCATCTCACAGAGTTACAGCTTTCCCCTCAAGAAGCCTTTCGCTAAGACAGTTCTTGTGGAATTGGCAAAGTGATATTTGTAAGCCCATAGAGGGCTATGGTGAAAAAGGAAATATCCTCAGATGAAATCTGGAAAGAATCTTTCTGAGAAACTGCTTAGTGTTCTGTTAATTCATCTCACAGAGTTACATCTGTATTTCGTGGATCTCTTTTCTAGACTTATTTCTGTGGAATCTGAGAACAGATATTTCGGATCCCTTTGAAGACTATAGGGCCAAAGGAAATATCCTCCGATAACAAAGAGAAAGAAGCTTTCTGAGAAACTTCTTTGTGTTCTGTGAATACATCTCACAGAGTTACAGCTTTCCCCTCAAGAAGCCTTTCGCTAAGACAGTTCTTGTGGAATTGGCAAAGTGATATTTGGAAGCCCATAGAGGGCTATGGTGAAAAAGGAAATATCCTCAGATGAAATCTGAAAAGAAGCTTTCTGAGAAACTGCTGAGTGTTCTGTTAATTCATCTCACAGAGTTACATCTGTATTTCGTGGATCTCTTTGCTAGCCTTATTTCTGTGGAATCTGTGAACAGATATTTCGGATCCCATTGAAGACTATAGGGCCAAAGGAAATATCCTCCGATAACAAAGAGAAAGAAGCTTTCTGAGAAACTTCTTTGTGTTCTGTGAAATCATCTCACAGAGTTACAGCTTTCCCCTCTAGAAGCCTTTCGCTAAGACAGTTCTTGTGGAATTGGCAAAGTGATATTTGGAAGCCCATAGAGGGCTATGGTGAAAAAGGAAATATCCTCAGATGAAATCTGGAAGGAAGCTTTCTGAGAAACTGCTGAGTGTTCTGTTAATTCATCTCACAGAGTTACATCTGTATTTCGTGGATCTCTTTGCTAGACTTATTTCTGTGGAATCTGAGAACAGATATTTCGGATTCCTATGAAGACTATAGGGGCAAAGGAAGTATCCTCCGATAACAAAGAGAAAGAAGCTTTCAGAGAAACTTCTTTGTGTTCTGTGAAATCATCTCACAGAGTTACAGCTTTCCCCTCAAGAAGCCTTTCGCTAAGACAGTTCTTGTGGAATTGGCAAAGTGATATTTGGAAGCCCATAGAGGGCTATGGTGAAAAAGGAAATATCCTCAGATGAAATCTGGAAGGAAGCTTTCTGAGAAACTGCTGAGTGTTCTGTTAATTCATCTCACAGAGTTACATCTGTATTTCGTGGATCTCTTTGCTAGCCTTATTTCTGTGGAATCTGAGAACAGATATTTCGGATCCCATTGAAGACGATAGGGTCAAGGAAATATCCTCCGATAACAAAGAGAAAGAAGCTTTCTGAGAAACTTCTTTGTGTTCTGTGAAATCATCTCACAGAGTTACAGCTTTCCCCTCAAGAAGCCTTTCGCTAAGACAGTTCTTGGGGAATTGGCAAAGTGATATTTGGAAGCCCATAGAGGGCTATGGTGAAAAAGGAAATATCCTCAGATGAAATCTGGAAAGAAGCTTTCTGAGAAACTGCTTAGTGTTCTGTTAATTCATCTTACAGAGTTACATCTGTATTTCGTGGATCTCTTTGCTAGCCTTATTTCTGTGGAATCTGAGAACAGATATTTCGGATCCCATTGGAGACTATAGGGCCAAAGGAAATATCCTCCGATAACAAAGAGAAAGAAGCTTTCTGAGAAACTTCTTTGTGTTCTGTGAAATCATCTCACAGAGTTACAGCTTTCCCCTCAAGAAGCCTTTCGCTAAGACAGTTCTTGTGGAATTGGCAAAGTGATATTTGGAAGCCCATAGAGGGCTATGGTGAAAAAGGAAATATCCTCAGATGAAATCTGGAAAGAAGCTTTCTGAGAAACTGCTTAGTGTTCTGTTAATTCATCTCACAGCGTTACATCTGTATTTCGTGGATCTCTTTGCTAGCCTTATTTCTGTGGAATCTGAGAACAGGTATTTCGGATCCCATTGAAGACTATAGGGCCAGAGGAAATATCCTCCGATAACAAAGAGAAAGAAGCTTTCTGAGAAACTTCTTTGTGTTCTGTGAAATCATCTCACAGAGTTACAGCTTTCCCCTCAAGAAGCCTTTCGCTAAGACAGTTCTTGTGGAATTGGCAAAGTGATATTTGGAAGCCCATAGAGGGCTATGGTGAAAAAGGAAATATCCTCAGATGAAATCTGGAAAGAAGCTTTCTGAGAAACTGCTTAGTGTTCTGTTAATTCATCTCACAGAGTTACATCTGTATTTCGTGGATCTCTTTGCTAGCCTTATTTCTGTGGAATCTGAGAACAGATATTTCGGATCCCATTGAAGCCTATAGCGCCAAAGAAAATAATCTCCGATAACAAAGAGAAAGAAGCTTTCTGAGAAACTTCTTTGTGTTCTGTGAAATCATCTCACAGAGTTACCGCTTTCCCCTCAAGAAGCCTTTCGCTAAGACAGTTCTCGTGGAATTGGCAAAGTGATATTTGGAAGCCCGTAGAGGGCTATGGTGAAAAAGGAAGTATCCTCAGATGAAATCTGGAAAGAAGCCTTCTGAGAAACTGCTTAGTGTTCTGTTAATTCATCTCACAGAGTTACATCTGTATTTCGTATATCTCTTTGCTAGCCTTATTTCTGTGGAATCTGAGAACAGATATTTCCGATCCCTTTGAAGACTATAGGGCCAAAGGAAATATCCTCCGATAACAAAGAGAAAGAAGCTTTCTGAGAAACTTCTTTGTGTTCTGTGAAATCATCTCACAGAGTTACAGCTTTCCCCTCAAGACGCCTTTCGCTAAGACAGTTCTTGTGGAATTGGCAAAGTGATATTTGGAAGCCCATAGAGGGCTATGGTGAAAAAGGAAATATATTCAGATGAAATCTGGAAAGAAGCTTTCTGAGAAACTGCTGAGTGTTCTGTTAATTCATCTCACAGAGTTACATCTGTATTTCGTGGATCTCTTTGCTAGACTTATTTCTGTGGAATCTGAGAACAGATATTTCGGATCCCTTTGAAGACTATAGGGCCAAAGGAAATATCCTCCGATAACAAAGAGAAAGAAGCTTTCTGAGAAACTTCTTTGTGTTCTGTGAAATCATCTCACAGAGTTACAGCTTTCCCCTCAAGAAGCCTTTCGCTAAGACAGTTCTTGTGGAATTGGCAAAGTGATATTTGGAAGCCCATAGAGGGCTATGGTGAAAAAGGAAATATCCACAGATGAAATCTGGAAAGAAGCTTTCTGAGAAACTGCTTAGTGTTCTGTTAATTCATCTCACAGCGTTACATCTGTATTTCGTGGATCTCTTTGCTAGCCTTATTTCTGTGGAATCTGAGAACAGATATTTCGGATCCCATTGAAGACTATAGCTCCAAAGGAAATATCCTCCGATAACAAAGAGAAAGAAGCTTTCTGAGAAACTTCTTTGTGTTCTGTGAAATCATCTCACAGAGTTACAGCTTTCCCCTCAAGAAGACTTTGGCTAAGACAGTTCTTGTGTAATTGGCAAAGTGATATTTGGAAGCCCATAGAGGGCTACGGTGAAAAAGGAAATATCCTCAGATGAAATCTGGAAAGAAGCTTTCTGAGAAACTGCTTAGTGTTCTGTTAATTCATCTCACAGAGTTACATCTGTATTTCGTGGATCTCTTTGCTAGCCTTATTTCTGTGGAATCTGAGAACAGATATTTCGGATCCCATTGAAGACTATGGGGCCAAAGGAAATATCCTCCGATAACAAAGAGAAAGAAGCTTTCTGAGAAACTTCTTTGTGTTCTGTGAAATCATCTCACAGAGTTACAGCTTTCCCCTCAAGAAGCCTTTCGCTAAGACAGTTCTTGTGGAATTGGCAAAGTGATATTTGGACGCCCTTAGAGCGCTATCGTGAAAAAGGAAATATCCTCAGACGAAATCTGGAAGGAAGCTTTCTGAGAAACTGTTGAGTGTTCTGTTAATTCGTCTCACAGAGTTACATCTGTATTTCGTGGATCTCTTTGCTAGACTTATTTCTGTGGAATCTGAGAACAGATATTTCGGATCCCATTGAAGACTATAGGGCCAAAGGAAATATCCTCCGATAACAAAGAGAAAGAAGCTTTCTGAGAAACTTCTTTGTGTTCTGTGAAATCATCTCACAGAGTTACAGCTTTCCCCTCAAGAAGCCTTTCGCTAAGACAGTTCTTGTGGAATTGGCAAAGCGATATTTGGAAGCCCATAGAGGGCTATGGTGAAAAAGGAAATATCCTCAGATGAAATCTGGAAAGAAGCTTTCTGTGAAACTGCTTAGTGTTCTGTTAATTCATCTCACAGAGTTACATCTGTATTTCGTGGATCTCTTTGCTAGCCTTATTTCTGTGGAATCTGAGAACAGATATTTCGGATTCCTATGAAGACTATAGGGGCAAAGGAAATATCCTCCGATAACAAAGAGAAAGAAGCTTTCTGAGAAACTTCTTTGTGTTCTGTGAAATCATCTCACAGAGTTACAGCGTTCCCCTCAAGAAGCCTTTCGCTAAGACAGTTCTTGTGGAATTGGCAAAGTGATATTTGGAAGCCCATAGAGGGCTATGGTGAAAAAGGAAATATCCTCAGATGAAATCTGGAAGACGCTTTCTGAGAAACTGCAGAGTGTTCTGTTAATTCATCTCACAGAGTTACATCTGTATTTCGTGGATCTCTTTGCTAGCCTTATTTCTGTGGAATCTGAGAACAGATATTTCGGATTCCTATGAAGACGATAGGGGCAAGGAAATATCCTCCGATAACAAAGAGAAAGAAGCTTTCTGAGAAACTTCTTTGTGTTCTGTGAAATCATCTCACAGAGTTACAGCTTTCCTCTCAAGAAGCCTTTCGCTAAGACAGTTCTTGTGGAATTGGCAAAGTGATATTTGGAAGCCCATAGAGGGCTATGGTGAAAAAGGAAATATCCTCAGATGAAATCTGGAAAGAAGCTTTCTGAGAAACTGCTTAGTGTTCTGTTAATTCATCTCACAGAGTTACATCTGTATTTCGTGGATCTCTTTGCTAGCCTTATTTCTGTGGAATCTGAGAACAGATATTTCGGATCCCATTGAAGACTATAGGGCCAAAGGAAATATCCTCCGATAAGAAAGAGAAAGAAGCTTTCTGAGAAACTTCTTTGTGTTCTGTGAAATCATCTCACAGAGTTACAGCTTTCCCCTCAAGAAGCCTTTCGCTAAGACAGTTCTTGTGGAATTGGCAAAGTGATATTTGGACGCCCATAGAGGGCTATGGTGAAAAAGGAAATATCCTCAGATGAAATCTGGAAAGAAGCTTTCTGAGAAACTGCTTAGTGTTCTGTTAATTCATCTCACAGAGTTACATCTGTAGTTCGTGGATCTCTTTGCTAGCCTTATTTCTGTGGAATCTAAGAACAGATATTTCGGATCCCATTGAAGCCTATAGCGCCAAAGAAAATAATCTCCGATAACAAAGAGAAAGAAGCTTTCTGAGAAACTTCTTTGTGTTCTGTGAAATCATCTCACAGAGTTACCGCTTTCCCCTCAAGAAGCCTTTCGCTAAGACAGTTCTCGTGGAATTGGCAAAGTGATATTTGGAAGCCCGTAGAGGGCTATGGTGAAAAAGGAAGTATCCTCAGATGAAATCTGGAAAGAAGCCTTCTGAGAAACTGCTTAGTGTTCTGTTAATTCATCTCACAGAGTTACATCTGTATTTCGTATATCTCTTTGCTAGCCTTATTTCTGTGGAATCTGAGAACAGATATTTCCGATCCCTTTGAAGACTATAGGGCCAAAGGAAATATCCTCCGATAACAAAGAGAAAGAAGCTTTCTGAGAAACTTCTTTGTGTTCTGTGAAATCATCTCACAGAGTTACAGCTTTCCCCTCAAGAAGCCTTTCGCTAAGACAGTTCTTGTGGAATTGGCAAAGTGATATTTGGAAGCCCATAGAGGGCTATGGTGAAAAAGGAAATATATTCAGATGAAATCTGGAAAGAAGCTTTCTGAGAAACTGCTGAGTGTTCTGTTAATTCATCTCACAGAGTTACATCTGTATTTCGTGGATCTCTTTGCTAGACTTATTTCTGTGGAATCTGAGAACAGATATTTCGGATCCCTTTGAAGACTATAGGGCCAAAGGAAATATCCTCCGATAACAAAGAGAAAGAAGCTTTCTGAGAAACTTCTTTGTGTTCTGTGAAATCATCTCACAGAGTTACAGCTTTCCCCTCAAGAAGCCTTTCACTAAGACAGTTCTTGTGGAATTGGCAAAGTGATATTTGGAAGCCCATAGAGGGCTATGGTGAAAAAGGAAATATCCACAGATGAAATCTGGAAAGAAGCTTTCTGAGAAACTGCTTAGTGTTCTGTTAATTCATCTCACAGCGTTACATCTGTATTTCGTGGATCTCTTTGCTAGCCTTATTTCTGTGGAATCTGAGAACAGATATTTCGGATCCCATTGAAGACTATAGCTCCAAAGGAAATATCCTCCGATAACAAAGAGAAAGAAGCTTTCTGAGAAACTTCTTTGTGTTCTGTGAAATCATCTCACAGAGTTACAGCTTTCCCCTCAAGAAGACTTTGGCTAAGACAGTTCTTGAGTAATTGGCAAAGTGATATTTGGAAGCCCATAGAGGGCTACGGTGAAAAAGGAAATATCCTCAGATGAAATCTGGAAAGAAGCTTTCTGAGAAACTGCTTAGTGTTCTGTTAATTCATCTCACAGAGTTACATCTGTATTTCGTGGATCTCTTTGCTAGCCTTATTTCTGTGGAATCTGAGAACAGATATTTCGGATCCCATTGAAGACTATAGGGCCAAAGGAAATATCCTCCGATAACAAAGAGAAAGAAGCATACTGAGAAACTTCTTTGTGTTCTGTGAAATCATCTCACAGAGTTACAGCTTTCCTCTCAAGAAGCCTTTCGCTAAGACAGTTCTTGTGGAATTGGCAAAGTGATATTTGGAAGCCCATAGAGGGCTATGGTGAAAAAGGAAATATCCTCAGATGAAATCTGGAAAGAAGCTTTCTGAGAAACTGCTTAGTGTTCTGTTAATTCATCTCACAGAGTTACATCTGTATTTCGTGGATCTCTTTGCTAGCCTTATTTCTGTGGAATCTGAGAACAGATATTTCGGATCCCATTGAAGACTATAGGGCCAAAGGAAATATCCTCCGATAAGAAAGAGAAAGAAGCTTTCTGAGAAACTTCTTTGTGTTCTGTGAAATCATCTCACAGAGTTACAGCTTTCCCCTCAAGAAGCCTTTCGCTAAGACAGTTCTTGTGGAATTGGCAAAGTGATATTTGGACGCCCATAGAGCGCTATGGTGAAAAAGGAAATATCCTCAGTCGAAATCTGGAAGGAAGCTTTCTGAGAAACTGTTGAGTGTTTTGTTAATTCGTCTCACAGAGTTACATCTGTATTTCGTGGATCTCTTTGCTAGCCTTATTTCTGTGGAATCTGAGAACAGATATTTCGGATCCCATTGAAGACTATAGGGCCAAAGGAAATATCCTCCGATAACAAAGAGAAAGAAGCTTTCTGAGAAACTTCTTTGTGTTCTGTGAAATCATCTCGCAGAGTTACAGCTTTCCCCTCAAGAAGCCTTTCGCTAAGACAGTTCTTGTGGAATTGGCAAAGCGATATTTGGAAGCCCATAGAGGGCTATGGTGAAAAAGGAAATATCCTCAGATGAAATCTGGAAGGAAGCTTTCTGAGAAACTGCTGAGTGTTCTGTTAATTCATCTCACAGAGTTACATCTGTATTTCGTGGATCTCTTTGCTAGCCTTATTTCTGTGGAATCTGAGAAAAGATATTTCGGATTCCTATGAACACTATAGGGGCAAAGGAAATATCCTTCGATAACAAAGAGAAAGAAGCTTTCTGAGAAACTTCTTTGTGTTCTGTGAAATCATCTCACAGAGTTACAGCGTTCCCCTCAAGAAGCCTTTCGCTAAGACAGTTCTTGTGGAATTGGCAAAGTGATATTTGGAAGCCCATAGAGGGCTATGGTGAAAAAGGAAATATCCTCAGATGAAATCTGGAAGGACGCTTTCTGAGAAACTGCAGAGTGTTCTGTTAATTCATCTCACTGAGTTACATCTGTATTTCGTGGATCTCTTTGCTAGCCTTATTTCTGTGGAATCTGAGAACAGATATTTCGGATACCTATGAAGACGATAGGGGCAAGGAAATATCCTCCGATAACAAAGAGAAAGAAGCTTTCTGAGAAACTTCTTTGTGTTCTGTGAAATCATCTCACAGAGTTACAGCTTTCCTCTCAAGAAGCCTTTCGCTAAGACAGTTCTTGTGGAATTGGCAAAGTGATATTTGGAAGCCCATAGAGGGCTATGGTGAAAAAGGAAATATCCTCAGATGAAATCTGGAAAGAAGCTTTCTGAGAAACTGCTTAGTGTTCTGTTAATTCATCTCACAGAGTTACATCTGTATTTCGTGGATCTCTTTGCTAGCCTTATTTCTGTGGAATCTGAGAACAGATATTTCGGATCCCATTGAAGACTATAGGGCCAAAGGAAATATCCTCCGATAAGAAAGAGAAAGAAGCTTTCTGAGAAACTTCTTTGTGTTCTGTGAAATCATCTCACAGAGTTACAGCTTTCCCCTCAAGAAGCCTTTCGCTAAGACAGTTCTTGTGGAATTGGCAAAGTGATATTTGGACGCCCATAGAGCGCTATGGTGAAAAAGGAAATATCCTCAGTCGAAATCTGGAAGGAAGCTTTCTGAGAAACTGTTGAGTGTTTTGTTAATTCGTCTCACAGAGTTACATCTGTATTTCGTGGATCTCTTTGCTAGCCTTATTTCTGTGGAATCTGAGAACAGATATTTCGGATCCCATTGAAGACTATAGGGCCAAAGGAAATATCCTCCGATAACAAAGAGAAAGAAGCTTTCTGAGAAACTTCTTTGTGTTCTGTGAAATCATCTCACAGAGTTACAGCTTTCCCCTCAAGAAGCCTTTCGCTAAGACAGTTCTTGTGGAATTGGCAAAGCGATATTTGGAAGCCCATAGAGGGCTATGGTGAAAAAGGAAATATCCTCAGATGAAATCTGGAAGGAAGCTTTCTGAGAAACTGCTGAGTGTTCTGTTAATTCATCTCACAGAGTTACATCTGTATTTCGTGGATCTCTTTGCTAGCCTTATTTCTGTGGAATCTGAGAAAAGATATTTCGGATTCCTATGAACACTATAGGGGCAAAGGAAATATCCTTCGATAACAAAGAGAAAGAAGCTTTCTGAGAAACTTCTTTGTGTTCTGTGAAATCATCTCACAGAGTTACAGCGTTCCCCTCAAGAAGCCTTTCGCTAAGACAGTTCTTGTGGAATTGGCAAAGTGATATTTGGAAGCCCATAGAGGGCTATGGTGAAAAAGGAAATATCCTCAGATGAAATCTGGAAGGAAGCTTTCTGAGAAACTGCTGAGTGTTCTGTTAATTCATCTCACAGAGTTACATCTGTATTTCGTGGATCTCTTTGCTAGCCTTATTTCTGTGGAATCTGAGAACAGATATTTCGGATTCCTATGAAGACGATAGGGGCAAGGAAATATCCTCCGATAACAAAGAGAAAGAAGCTTTCTGAGAAACTTCTTTGTGTTCTGTGAAATCATCTCACAGAGTTACAGCTTTCCTCTCAAGAAGCCTTTCGCTAAGACAGTTCTTGTGGAATTGGCAAAGTGATATTTGGAAGCCCATAGAGGGCTATGGTGAAAAAGGAAATATCCTCAGATGAAATCTGGAAAGAAGCTTTCTGAGAAACTGCTTAGTGTTCTGTTAATTCATCTCACAGAATTACATCTGTATTTCGTGGATCTCTTTGCTAGCCTTATTTCTGTGGAATCTGAGAACAGATATTTCGGATCCCATTGAAGACTATAGGGCCAAAGGAAATATCCTCCGATAACAAAGAGAAAGAAGCTTTCTGAGAAACTTCTTTGTGTTCTGTGAAATCATCTCACAGAGTTACAGCTTTCCTCTCAAGAAGCCTTTGACTAAGACAGTTCTTGTGGAATTGGCAAAGTGATATTTGGAAGCCCATAGAGGGCTATGGTGAAAAAGGAAATATCCTCAGTTGAAATCTGGAAAGAAGCTTTCTGTGAAACTGCTTAGTGTTCTGTTAATTCATCTCACAGAGTTACATCTGTATTTCGTGGATCTCTTTGCTAGCCTTATTTCTTTGGAATCTGAGAACAGATATTTCGGATCCCTTTGAAGACTTTAGGGCCAAAGGATATATCCTCCGATAACAAAGAGAAAGAAGCTTTCTGAGAAACTTCTTTGTGTTCTGTGAAATCATCTCACAGAGTTACAGCTTTCCCCTCAAGAAGCCTTTCGCTAAGACAGTTCTTGTGGAATTGGCAAAGTGATATTTGGAAGCCCATAGAGGGCTATGGTGAAAAACGAAATATCCTCAGATGAAATCTGGAAAGAAGCTTTCTGAGAAACTGCTTAGCGTTCTGTTAATTCATCTCACAGAGTTACATCTGTATTTCGTGGATCTCTTTGGTAGCCTTATTTCTGTGGAATCTGAGAACAGATATTTCGGATCCCATTGAAGCCTATAGGGCCAAAGGAAATAATCTCCGATAACAAAGAGAAAGAAGCTTTCTGAGAAACTTCTTTGTGTTCTGTGAAATCATCTCACAGAGTTACCGCTTTCCCCTCAAGAAGCCTTTCGCTAAGACAGTTCTTGTGGAGTTGGCAAAGTAATATTTGGAAGCCCATAGAGGGCTATAGTGAAAAAGGAAATATCCTCAGATGAAATCTGGAAAGAAGCTTTCTGAGAAACTGCTGAGTGTTCTGTTAATTCATCTCACAGAGTTACATCTGTATGTCGTGAATGTCTTTGCTAGACTTATTTCTGTGGAATCTGAGAACAGATATTTCGGATCCCATTGAAGACTATAGGGCCAAAGGAAATATCCTCCGATAACAAAGAGAAAGAAGCTTTCTGAGAGACTTCTTTGTGTTCTGTGAAATCATCTCACAGAGTTACAGCGTTCCCCTCAAGAAGCCTTTCGCTAAGACAGTTCTTGTGGAATTGGCAAAGTGATATTTGGAAGCCCATAGAGGGCTATGGTGAAAAAGGAAATATCCTCAGATGAAATCTGGAAGGAAGCTTTTTGAGAAACTGCTGAGTGTTCTGTTAATTCATCTCACAGAGTTACATCTGTATTTCGTGGATCTCTTTGCTAGCCTTATTTCTGTGGAATCTGAGAACAGATATTTCGGATTCCCATGAAGACGATAGGGGCAAAGGAAATATCCTCCGATAACAAAGAGAAAGAAGCTTTCTGAGAAACTTCTTTGTGTTCTGTGAAATCATCTCACAGAGTTACAGCTTTCCCCCAAAAGAAGCCTTTCGCTAAGACAGTTCTTGTGGAATTGGAAAAGTGATATTTGGAAGCCCATAGAGGGCTATGGTGAAAAAGGAAATATCCTCAGATGAAATCTGGAAAGAAGCTTTCTGAGAAACTGCTTAGTGTTCTGTTAATTCATCTCACAGCGTTACATCTGTATTTCGTGGATCTCTTTGCTAGCCTTATTTCTGTGGAATCTGAGAACAGATATTTCGGATCCCATTGAAGACTATAGGGCCAAAGGAAATATCCTCCGATAACAAAGAGAAAGAAGCTTTCTGAGAAACTTCTTTGTGTTCTGTGAAATCATCTCACAGAGTTACAGCTTTCCCCTCAAGAAGCCTTTCGCTAAGACCGTTCTTGTGGAATTGGCAAAGTGATATTTGGAAGCCCATAGAGGGCTACGGTGAAAAAGGAAATATCCTCAGATGAAATCTGGAAAGAAGCTTTCTGAGAAACTGCTTAGTGTTCTGTTAATTCATCTCACAGAGTTACATCTGTATTTCCTGGATCTCTTTGCTAGCCTTATTTCTGTGGAATCTGAGAACAGATATTTCGGATCCCATTGAAGCCTATAGGGCCAAAGGAAATAATCTCCGATAACAAAGAGAAAGAAGCTTTCTGAGAAACTTCTTTGTGTTCTGTGAAATCATCTCACAGAGTTACCGCTTTCCCCTCAAGAAGCCTTTCGCTAAGACAGTTCTCATGGAATTGGCAAAGTGATATTTGGAAGCCCATAGAGGGCTATGGTGAAAAAGGAAGTATCCTCAGATGAAATCTGGAAAGAAGCTTTCTGAGAAACTGCTTAGTGTTCTGTTAATTCATCTCACAGAGTTACATCTGTATTTCGTATATCTCTTTGCTAGCCTTATTTCTTTGGAATCTGAGAACAGATATTTCCGATCCCTTTGAAGACTATAGGGCCAAAGGAAATATCCTCCGATAACAAAGAGAAAGAAGCTTTCTGAGAAACTTCTTTGTGTTCTGTGAAATCATCTCACAGAGTTACAGCTTTCCCCTCAAGAAGTCTTTCGCTAAGACAGTTCTTGTGGAATTGGCAAAGTGATATTTGGAAGCCCATAGAGGGCTATAGTGAAAAAGGAAATATATTCAGATGAAATCTGGAAAGAAGCTTTCTGAGAAACTGCTGAGTGTTCTGTTAATTCATCTCACAGAGTTACATCTGTATTTCGTGGATCTCTTTGCTAGACTTATTTCTGTGGAATCTGAGAACAGATATTTCGGATCCCATTGAAGAATATAGGGCCAAAGGAAATATCCTCCGATAACAAAGAGAAAGAAGCTTTCTGAGAGACTTCTTTGTGTTCTGTGAAATCATCTCACAGAGTTACAGCGTTCCCCTCAAGAAGCCTTTCGCTAAGACAGTTCTTGTGGAATTGGCAAAGTGATATTTGGAAGCCCATAGAGGGCTATGGTGAAAAAGGAAATATCCTCAGATGAAATCTGGAAGGAAGCTTTCTGAGAAACTGCTGAGTGTTCTGTTAATTCATCTCACAGAGTTACATCTGTATTTCGTGGATCTCTTTGCTAGACTTATTTCTGTGGAATCTGAGGACAGATATTTCCGATCCCATTGAAGACTATAGGGCCAAAGGAAATAATCTCCGATAACAAAGAGAAAGAAGATTTCTGAGAAACTTCTTTGTGTTCTGTGAAATCATCTCACAGAGTTACCGCTTTCCCCTCAAGAAGCCTTTCGCTAAGACAGTTCTCGTGGAATTGGCAAAGTGATATTTGGACGGCCATAGAGCGCTATGGTGAAAAAGGAAATATCCTCAGACGAAATCTGGAAGGAAGCTTTCTGAGAAACTGTTGAGTGTTCTGTTAATTCGTCTCACAGAGTTACATCTGTATTTCGTGGATCTCTTTGCTAGCCTTATTTCTGTGGAATCTGAGAACAGATATTTCGGATCCCATTGAAGACTATAGGGCCAAAGGAAATATCCTCCGATAACAAAGAGAAAGAAGCTTTCTGAGAAACTTCTTTGTGTTCTGTGAAATCATCTCACAGAGTTACAGCTTTCCCCTCAAGAAGCCTTTCGCTAAGACAGTTCTTGTGGAATTGGCAAAGCGATATTTGGAAGCCCATAGAGGGCTATGGTGAAAAAGGAAATATCCTCAGATGAAATCTGGAAAGAAGCTTTCTGTGAAACTGCTGAGTGTTCTGTTAATTCATCTCACAGAGTTACATCTGTATTTCGTGGATCTCTTTGCTAGCCTTATTTCTGTGGAATCTGAGAACAGATATTTCGGATTCCTATGAAGACGATAGGGGCAAGGAAATATCCTCCGATAACAAAGAGAAAGAAGCTTTCTGAGAAACTTCTTTGTGTTCTGTGAAATCATCTCACAGAGTTACAGCTTTCCTCTCAAGAAGCCTTTCGCTAAGACAGTTCTTGTGGAATTGGCAAAGTGATATTTGGAAGCCCATAGAGGGCTATGGTGAAAAAAGAAATATCCTCAGATGAAATCTGGAAAGAAGCTTTCTGAGAAACTGCTGAGTGTTCTGTTAATTCATCTCACAGAGTTACATGTGTATGTCGTGAATGTCTTTGCTAGACTTATTTCTGTGGAATCTGAGAACAGATATTTCGGATCCCATTGAAGACTATAGGGCCAAAGGAAATATCCTCCGATAACGAAGAGAAAGAAGCTTTCTGAGAGACTTCTTTGTGTTCTGTGAAATCATCTCACAGAGTTACAGCGTTCCCCTCAAGAAGCCTTTCGCTAAGACAGTTCTTGTGGAATTGGCAAAGTGATATTTGGAAGCCCATAGAGGGCTATGGTGAAAAAGGAAGTATCCTCAGATGAAATCTGGAAAGAAGCTTTCTGAGAAACTGCTTAGTGTTCTGTTAATTCATCTCACAGAGTTACATCTGTATTTCGTATATCTCTTTGCTAGCCTTATTTCTTTGGAATCTGAGAACAGATATTTCCGATCCCTTTGAAGACTATAGGGCCAAAGGAAATATCCTCCGATAACAAAGAGAAAGAAGCTTTCTGAGAAACTTCTTTGTGTTCTGTGAAATCATCTCACAGAGTTACAGCTTTCCCCTCAAGAAGTCTTTCGCTAAGACAGTTCTTGTGGAATTGGCAAAGTGATATTTGGAAGCCCATAGAGGGCTATAGTGAAAAAGGAAATATATTCAGATGAAATCTGGAAAGAAGCTTTCTGAGAAACTGCTGAGTGTTCTGTTAATTCATCTCACAGAGTTACATCTGTATTTCGTGGATCTCTTTGCTAGACTTATTTCTGTGGAATCTGAGAACAGATATTTCGGATCCCATTGAAGAATATAGGGCCAAAGGAAATATCCTCCGATAACAAAGAGAAAGAAGCTTTCTGAGAGACTTCTTTGTGTTCTGTGAAATCATCTCACAGAGTTACAGCGTTCCCCTCAAGAAGCCTTTCGCTAAGACAGTTCTTGTGGAATTGGCAAAGTGATATTTGGAAGCCCATAGAGGGCTATGGTGAAAAAGGAAATATCCTCAGATGAAATCTGGAAGGAAGCTTTCTGAGAAACTGCTGAGTGTTCTGTTAATTCATCTCACAGAGTTACATCTGTATTTCGTGGATCTCTTTGCTAGACTTATTTCTGTGGAATCTGAGGACAGATATTTCCGATCCCATTGAAGACTATAGGGGCAAAGGAAATATCCTCCGATAACAAAGAGAAAGAAGCTTTCTGAGAAACTTCTTTGTGTTCTGTGAAATCATCTCACAGAGTTACAGCGTTCCCCTCAAGAAGCCTTTCGCTAAGACAGTTCTTGTGGAATTGGCAAAGTGATATTTGGAAGCCCATAGAGGGCTATGGTGAAAAAGGAAATATCCTCAGATGAAATCTGGAAGGAAGCTTTCTGAGAAACTGCTGAGTGTTCTGTTAATTCATCTCACAGAGTTACATCTGTATTTCGTGGATCTCTTTGCTATCCTTATTTCTGTGGAATCTGAGAACAGATATTTCGGATTCCTATGAAGACGATAGGGGCAAGGAAATATCCTCCGATAACAAAGAGAAAGAAGCTTTCTGAGAAACTTCTTTGTGTTCTGTGAAATCATCTCACAGAGTTACAGCTTTCCTCTCAAGAAGCCTTTCGCTAAGACAGTTCTTGTGGAATTGGCAAAGTGATATTTGGAAGCCCATAGAGGGCTATGGTGAAAAAGGAAATATCCTCAGATGAAATCTGGAAAGAAGCTTTCTGAGAAACTGCTTAGTGTTCTGTTAATTCATCTCACAGAATTACATCTGTATTTCGTGGATCTCTTTGCTAGCCTTATTTCTGTGGAATCTGAGAACAGATATTTCGGATCCCATTGAAGACTATAGGGCCAAAGGAAATATCCTCCGATAACAAAGAGAAAGAAGCTTTCTGAGAAACTTCTTTGTGTTCTGTGAAATCATCTCACAGAGTTACAGCTTTCCCCTCAAGAAGCCTTTGACTAAGACAGTTCTTGTGGAATTGGCAAAGTGATATTTGGAAGCCCATAGAGGGCGATGGTGAAAAAGGAAATATCCTCAGATGAAATCTGGAAAGAAGCTTTCTGTGAAACTGCTTAGTGTTCTGTTAATTCATCTCACAGAGTTACATCGGTATTTCGTGGATCTCTTTGCTAGCCTTATTTCTTTGGAATCTGAGAACAGATATTTCGGATCCCTTTGAAGACTATAGGGCCAAAGGAAATATCCTCCGATAACAAAGAGAAAGAAGCTTTCTGAGAAATTTCTTTGTGTTCTGTGAAATCATCTCACAGAGTTACAGCTTTCCCCTCAAGAAGCCTTTCGCTAAGACAGTTCTCGGGGAATTGGTAAAGTGATATTTGGAAGCCCTTAGAGGGCTATGGTGAAAAAGGAAATATCCTCAGATGAAATCTGGAAAGAAGCTTTCTGAGAAACTGCTTAGCGTTCTGTTAATTCATCTCACAGAGTTACATCTGTATTTCGTGGATCTCTTTGGTAGCCTTATTTCTGTGGAATCTGAGAACAGATATTTCGGATCCCATTGAAGCCTATAGGGCCAAAGGAAATAATCTCCGATAACAAAGAGAAAGAAGCTTTCTGAGAAACTTCTTTGTGTTCTGTGAAATCATCTCACAGAGTTGCCGCTTTCCCCTCAAGAAGCCTTTCGCTAAGACAGTTCTTGTGTAATTGGCAAAGTGATATTTGGAAGCCCATAGAGGGCTATAGTGAAAAAGGAAATATCCTCAGATGAAATCTGGAAAGAAGCTTTCTGAGAAACTGCTGAGTGTTCTGTTAATTCATCTCACAGAGTTACATCTGTATGTCGTGGATCTCTTTGCTAGACTTATTTCTGTGGAATCTGAGAACAGATATTTCGGATTCCTATGAAGACTATAGGGGCAAAGGAAATATCCTCCGATAACAAAGAGAAAGAAGCTTTCTGAGAAACTTCTTTGTGTTCTGTGAAATCATCTCACAGAGTTACCGCTTTCCCCTCAAGAAGCCTTTCGCTAAGACAGTTCTCGTGGAATTGGCAAAGTGATATTTGGAAGCCCATAGAGGGCTATGGTGAAAAAGGAAGTATCCTCAGATGAAATCTGGAAAGAAGCTTTCTGAGAAACTGTTTAGTGTTCTGTTAATTCATCTCACAGAGTTACATCTGTATTTCGTATATCTCTTTGCTAGCCTTATTTCTGTGGAATCTGAGAACAGATATTTCCGATCCCTTTGAAGACTATAGGGCCAAAGGAAATATCCTCCGATAACAAAGGAAAGAAGCCTTCTGAGAAACTTCTTTGTGTTCTGTGAAATCATCTCACAGAGTTACAGCTTTCCCCTCAAGGAGCCTTTCGCTAAGACAGTTCTTGTGGAATTGGCAAAGTGATATTTGGAAGCCCTTAGAGGGCTATGGTGAAAAAGGAAATATCCTCAGATGAAATCTGGAAAGAAGCTTTCTGAGAAACTGCTTAGTGTTCTGTTAATTCATCTCACAGAGTTACATCTGTATTTCGTGGATCTCTTTGCTAGCCTTATTTCTGTGGAATCTGAGAACAGATATTTCGGATCCCATTGAAGACTATAGGGCCAAAGGAAATATCCTCCGATAACAAAGAGAAAGAAGCTTTCTGAGAAACTTCTTTGTGTTCTGTGAAATCATCTCACAGAGTTACAGCTTTCCCCTCAAGAAGCCTTTCGCTAAGACAGTTCTTGTGGAATTGGCAAAGTGATATTTGGACGGCCATAGAGCGCTATGGTGAAAAAGGAAATATCCTCAGACGAAATCTGGAAGGAAGCTTTCTGAGAAACTGTTGAGTGTTCTGTTAATTCGTCTCACAGAGTTACATCTGTATTTCGTGGATCTCTTTGCTAGCCTTATTTCTGTGGAATCTGAGAACAGATATTTCGGATCCCATTGAAGACTATAGGGCCAAAGGAAATATCCTCCGATAACAAAGAGAAAGAAGCTTTCTGAGAAACTTCTTTGTGTTCTGTGAAATCATCTCACAGAGTTACAGCTTTCCCCTCAAGAAGCCTTTCGCTAAGACAGTTCTTGTGGAATTGGCAAAGTGATATTTGGAAGCCCATAGAGGGCTATGGTGAAAAAGGAAATATCCTCAGATGAAATCTGGAAAGAAGCTTTCTGTGAAACTGCTGAGTGTTCTGTTAATTCATCTCACAGAGTTACATCTGTATTTCGTGGATCTCTTTGCTAGCCTTATTTCTGTGGAATCTGAGAACAGATATTTCGGATTCCTATGAACACTATAGGGGCAAAGGAAATATCCTCCGATAACAAAGAGAAAGAAGCTTTCTGAGAAACTTCTTTGTGTTCTGTGAAATCATCTCACAGAGTTACAGCGTTCCCCTCAAGAAGCCTTTCGCTAAGACAGTTCTTGTGGAATTGGCAAAGTGATATTTGGAAGCCCATAGAGGGCTATGGTGAAAAAGGAAATATCCTCAGATGAAATCTGGAAGGAAGCTTTCTGAGAAACTGCTGAGTGTTCTGTTAATTCATCTCACAGAGTTACATCTGTATTTCGTGGATCTCTTTGCTATCCTTATTTCTGTGGAATCTGAGAACAGATATTTCGGATTCCTATGAAGACGATAGGGGCAAGGAAATATCCTCCGATAACAAAGAGAAAGAAGCTTTCTGAGAAACTTCTTTGTGTTCTGTGAAATCATCTCACAGAGTTACAGCTTTCCTCTCAAGAAGCCTTTCGCTAAGACAGTTCTTGTGGAATTGGCAAAGTGATATTTGGAAGCCCATAGAGGGCTATGGTGAAAAAGGAAATATCCTCAGATGAAATCTGGAAAGAAGCTTTCTGAGAAACTGCTTAGTGTTCTGTTAATTCATCTCACAGAATTACATCTGTATTTCGTGGATCTCTTTGCTAGCCTTATTTCTGTGGAATCTGAGAACAGATATTTCGGATCCCATTGAAGACTATAGGGCCAAAGGAAATATCCTCCGATAACAAAGAGAAAGAAGCTTTCTGAGAAACTTCTTTGTGTTCTGTGAAATCATCTCACAGAGTTACAGCTTTCCCCTGAAGAAGCCTTTGACTAAGACAGTTCTTGTGGAATTGGCAAAGTGATATTTGGAAGCCCATAGAGGGCGATGGTGAAAAAGGAAATATCCTCAGATGAAATCTGGAAAGAAGCTTTCTGTGAAACTGCTTAGTGTTCTGTTAATTCATCTCACAGAGTTACATCGGTATTTCGTGGATCTCTTTGCTAGCCTTATTTCTTTGGAATCTGAGAACAGATATTTCGGATCCCTTTGAAGACTATAGGGCCAAAGGAAATATCCTCCGATAACAAAGAGAAAGAAGCTTTCTGAGAAATTTCTTTGTGTTCTGTGAAATCATCTCACAGAGTTACAGCTTTCCCCTCAAGAAGCCTTTCGCTAAGACAGTTCTCGGGGAATTGGTAAAGTGATATTTGGAAGCCCTTAGAGGGCTATGGTGAAAAAGGAAATATCCTCAGATGAAATCTGGAAAGAAGCTTTCTGAGAAACTGCTTAGCGTTCTGTTAATTCATCTCACAGAGTTACATCTGTATTTCGTGGATCTCTTTGGTAGCCTTATTTCTGTGGAATCTGAGAACAGATATTTCGGATCCCATTGAAGCCTATAGGGCCAAAGGAAATAATCTCCGATAACAAAGAGAAAGAAGCTTTCTGAGAAACTTCTTTGTGTTCTGTGAAATCATCTCACAGAGTTACCGCTTTCCCCTCAAGAAGCCTTTCGCTAAGACAGTTCTTGTGTAATTGGCAAAGTGATATTTGGAAGCCCATAGAGGGCTATAGTGAAAAAGGAAATATCCTCAGATGAATACTGGAAAGAAGCTTTCTGAGAAACTGCTGAGTGTTCTGTTAATTCATCTCACAGAGTTACATCTGTATGTCGTGGATCTCTTTGCTAGACTTATTTCTGTGGAATCTGAGAACAGATATTTCGGATTCCTATGAAGACTATAGGGGCAAAGGAAATATCCTCCGATAACAAAGAGAAAGAAGCTTTCTGAGAGACTTCTTTGTGTTCTGTGAAATCATCTCACAGAGTTACAGCGTTCCCCTCAAGAAGCCTTTCGCTAAGACAGTTCTTGTGGAATAGGCAAAGTGATATTTGGAAGCCCATAGAGGGCTATGGTGAAAAAGGAAATATCCTCAGATGAAATCTGGAAGGAAGCTTTCTGAGAAACTGCTGAGTGTTCTGTTAATTCATCTCACAGAGTTACATCTGTATTTCGTGGATCTCTTTGCTAGCCTTATTTCTGTGGAATGTGAGAACAGATATTTCGGATTCCCATGAAGACGATAGGGGCAAAGGAAATATCCTCCGATAACAAAGAGAAAGAAGCTTTCTGAGAAACTTCTTTGTGTTCTGTGAAATCATCTCACAGAGTTACAGCTTTCCCCTCAAGAAGCCTTTCGCTAAGACAGTTCTTGTGGAATTGGAAAAGTGATATTTGGAAGCCCATAGAGGGCTATGGTGAAAAAGGAAGTATCCTCAGATGAAATCTGGAAAGAAGCTTTCTGAGAAACTGCTTAGTGTTCTGTTAATTCATCTCACAGAGTTACATCTGTATTTCGTATATCTCTTTGCTAGCCTTATTTCTGTGGAATCTGAGAACAGATATTTCCGATCCCTTTGAAGACTATAGGGCCAAAGGAAATATCCTCCGATAACAAAGAGAAAGAAGCTTTCTGAGAAACTTCTTTGTGTTCTGTGAAATCATCTCACAGAGTTACAGCTTTCCCCTCAAGAAGCCTTTCGCTAAGACAGTTCTTGTGGAATTGGCAAAGTGATATTTGGAAGCCCATAGAGGGCTATGGTGAAAAAGGAAATATATTCAGATGAAATCTGGAAAGAAGCTTTCTGAGAAACTGCTGAGTGTTCTGTTAATTCATCTCACAGAGTTACATCTGTATTTCATGGATCTCTTTCCTAGACTTATTTCTGTGGAATCTGAGAACAGATATTTCGGATCCCATTGAAGACTATAGGGCCAAAGGAAATATCCTCCGATAACAAAGAGAAAGAAGCTTTCTGAGAGACTTCTTTGTGTTCTGTGAAATCATCTCACAGAGTTACAGCGTTCCCCTCAAGAAGCCTTTCGCTAAGACAGTTCTTGTGGAATTGGCAAAGTGATATTTGGAAGCCCATAGAGGGCTATGGTGAAAAAGGAAATATCCTCAGATGAAATCTGGAAGGAAGCTTTCTGAGAAACTGCTGAGTGTTCTGTTAATTCATCTCACAGAGTTACATCTGTATTTCGTGGATCTCTTTGCTAGACTTATTTCTGGGGAATCTGAGGACAGATATTTCGGATCCCATTGAAGACTATAGGGCCAAAGGAAATATCCTCCGATAACAAAGAGAAAGAAGCTTTCTGAGAAACTTCTTTGTGTTCTGTGAAATCATCTCACAGAGTTACAGCTTTCCCCTCAAGATGCCTTTCGCTAAGACAGTTCTTGTGGAATTGGCAAAGTGATATTTGGAAGCCCATAGAGGGCTATGGTGAAAAAGGAAATATCCTCAGATGAAATCTGGAAGGAAGCTTTCTGAGAAACTGCTGAGTGTTCTGTTAATTCATCTCACCGAGTTACATCTGTATTTCGTGGTTCTCTTTGGTAGCCTTATTTCTGTGGAATCTGAGAACAGATATTTCGGATTCCTATGAACACTATAGGGGCAAAGGAAATATCCTCCGATAACAAAGAGAAAGAAGCTTTCTGAGAAACTTCTTTGTGTTCTGTGAAATCATCTCACAGAGTTACAGCGTTCCCCTCAAGAAGCCTTTCGCTAAGACAGTTCTTGTGGAATTGGCAAAGTGATATTTGGAAGCCCATAGAGGGCTATGGTGAAAAAGGAAATATCCTCAGATGAAATCTGGAAGGAAGCTTTCTGAGAAACTGCTGAGTGTTCTGTTAATTCATCTCACAGAGTTACATCGGTATTTCGTGGATCTCTTTGCTAGCCTTATTTCTTTGGAATCTGAGAACAGATATTTCGGATCCCTTTGAAGACTATAGGGCCAAAGGAAATATCCTCCGATAACAAAGAGAAAGAAGCTTTCTGAGAAACTTCTTTGTGTTCTGTGAAATCATCTCACAGAGTTACAGCTTTCCCCTCAAGAAGCCTTTCGCTAAGACAGTTCTCGGGGAATTGGCAAAGTGATATTTGGAAGCCCATAGAGGGCTATGGTGAAAAAGGAAATATCCTCAGATGAAATCTGGAAAGAAGCTTTCTGAGAAACTGCTGAGTGTTCTGTTAATTCATCTCACAGAGTTACATCTGTATTTCGTGGATCTCTTTGCTAGCCGTATTTCTGTGGAATCTGAGAACAGATATTTCGGATCCCTTTGAAGACTATAGGGCCAAAGGAAATATCCTCCGATAACAAAGAGAAAGAAGCTTTCTGAGAAACTTCTTTGTGTTCTGTGAAATCATCTCACAGAGTTACAGCTTTCCCCTCAAGAAGCCTTTCGCTAAGACAGTTCTTGTGGAATTGGCAAAGTGATATTTGGAAGCCCATAGAGGGCTATGGTGAAAAAGGAAATATCCTCAGATGAAATCTGGAAAGAAGCTTTCTGAGAAACTGCTTAGCGTTCTGTTAATTCATCTCACAGAGTTACATCTGTATTTCGTGGATCTCTTTGGTAGCCTTATTTCTGTGGAATCTGAGAACAGATATTTCGGATCCCATTGAAGCCTATAGGGCCAAAGGAAATAATCTCCGATAACAAAGAGAAAGAAGCTTTCTGAGAAACTTCTTTGTGTTCTGTGAAATCATCTCACAGAGTTACCGCTTTCCCCTCAAGAAGCCTTTCGCTAAGACAGTTCTTGTGGAATTGGCAAAGTGATATTTGGAAGCCCATAGAGGGCTATAGTGAAAAAGGAAATATCCTCAGATGAAATCTGGAAAGAAGCTTTCTGAGAAACTGCTGAGTGTTCTGTTAATTCATCTCACAGAGTTACATCTGTATGTCGTGGATCTCTTTGCTAGACTTATTTCTGTGGAATCTGAGAACAGATATTTCGGATTCCTATGAAGACTATAGGGGCAAAGGAAATATCCTCCGATAACAAAGAGAAAGAAGCTTTCTGAGAGACTTCTTTGTATTCTGTGAAATCATCTCACAGAGTTACAGCGTTCCCCTCAAGAAGCCTTTCGCTAAGACAGTTCTTGTGGAATTGGCAAAGTGATATTTGGAAACCCATAGAGGGCTATGGTGAAAAAGGAAATATCCTCAGATGAAATCTGGAAGGAAGTTTTCTGAGAAACTGCTGAGTGTTCTGTTAATTCATCTCACAGAGTTACATCTGTATTTCGTGGATCTCTTTGCTAGCCTTATTTCTGTGGAATCTGAGAACAGATATTTCGGATTCCCATGAAGACGATAGGGGCAAAGGAAATATCCTCCGATAACAAAGAGAAAGAAGCTTTCTGAGAAACTTCTTTGTGTTCTGTGAAATCATCTCACAGAGTTACAGCTTTCCCCTCAAGAAGCCTTTCGCTAAGACAGTTCTTGTGGAGTTGGAAAAGTGATATTTGGAAGCCCATAGAGGGCTATGGTGAAAAAGGAAATATCCTCAGATGAAATCTGGAAAGAAGCTTTCTGAGAAACTGCTTAGTGTTCTGTTAATTCATCTCACAGAGTTACATCTGTGTTTCGTGGATCTCTTTGCTAGCCTTATTTCTGTGGAATCTGAGAACAGATATTTCGGATCCCATTGAAGACTATAGGGCCAAAGGAAATATCCTCCGATAACAAAGAGAAAGAAGCTTTCTGAGAAACTTCTTTGTGTTCTGTGAAATCATCTCACAGAGTTACAGCTTTCCCCTCAAGAAGCCTTTCGCTAAGACAGTTCTTGTGGAATTGGCAAAGTGATATTTGGAACCCCTAGAGGGCTATGGTGAAAAAGGAAATATCCTCAGATGAAATCTGGAAAGAAGCTTTCTGAGAAACTGCTTAGTGTTCTGTTAATTCATCTCACAGAGTTACATCTGTATTTCCTGGATCTCTTTGCTAGCCTTATTTCTTTGGAATCTGAGAACAGATATTTCGGATCCCTTTGAAGACTATAGGGCCAAAGGAAATAATCTCTGATAACAAAGAGAAAGAAGCTTTCTGAGAAACTTCTTTGTGTTCTGTGAAATCATCTCACAGAGTTACCGCTTTCCCCTCAAGAAGCCTTTCGCTAAGACAGTTCTCATGGAATTGGCAAAGTGATATTTGGAAGCCCATAGAGGGCTATGGTGAAAAAGGAAGTATCCTCAGATGAAATCTGGAAAGAAGCTTTCTGAGAAACTGCTTAGTGTTCTGTTAATTCATCTCACAGAGTTACATCTGTATTTCGTGGATCTCTTTGCTAGCCTTATTTCTGTGGAGTCTGAGAACAGATATTTCCGATCCCTTTGAAGACTATAGGGCCAAAGGAAATATCCTCCGATAACAAAGAGAAAGAAGCTTTCTGAGAAACTTCTTTGTGTTCTGTGAAATCATCTCACAGAGTTACAGCTTTCCCCTCAAGAAGCCTTACGCTAAGACAGTTCTTGTGGAATTGGCAAAGTGATATTTGGAAGCCCATAGAGGGCTATGGTGAAAAAGGAAATATATTCAGATGAAATCTGGAAAGAAGCTTTCTGAGAAACTGCTGAGTGTTCTGTTAATTCACCTCACAGAGTTACATCTGTATTTCGCGGATCTCTTTGCTAGACTTATTTCTGTGGAATCTGAGAACAGATATTTCGGATCCCATTGAAGACTATAGGGCCAAAGGAAATATCCTCCGATAACAAAGAGAAAGAAGCTTTCTGAGAGACTTCTTTGTGTTCTGTGAAATCATCTCACAGAGTTACAGCGTTCCCCTCAAGAAGCCTTTCGCTAAGACAGTTCTTGTGGAATTGGCAAAGTGATATTTGGAAGCCCATAGAGGGCTATGGTGAAAAAGGAAATATCCTCAGATGAAATCTGGAAGGAAGCTTTCTGAGAAACTGCTGAGTGTTCTGTTAATTCATCTCACAGAGTTACATCTGTATTTCATGGATCTCTTTGCTAGACTTATTTCTGGGGAATCTGAGGACAGATATTTCGGATCCCATTGAAGACTATAGGGCCAAAGGAAATATCCTCCGATAACAAAGAGAAAGAAGCTTTCTGAGAAACTTCTTTGTGTTCTGTGAAATCATCTCACAGAGTTACTGCTTTCCCCTCAAGATGCCTTTCGCTAAGACAGTTCTTGTGGAATTGGCAAAGTGATATTTGGAAGCCCATAGAGGGCTATGGTGAAAAAGGAAATATCCTCAGATGAAATCTGGAAGGAAGCTTTCTGAGAAACTGCTGAGTGTTCTGTTAATTCACCTCACCGAGTTACATCTGTATTTCGTGGATCTCTTTGGTAGCCTTATTTCTGTGGAATCTGAGAACAGATATTTCGGATTTCTATGAAGACGATAGGGGCAAAGGAAATATCCTCCGATAACAAAGAGAAAGAAGCTTTCTCAGAAACTTCTTTGTGTTCTGTGAAATCATCTCACAGAGTTACAGCTTTCCCCTCAAGAAGCCTTTCGCTAAGACAGTTCTTGTGGAATGGGCAAAGTGATATTTGGAAGCCCATAGAGGGCTATGGTGAAAAAGGAAATATCCTCAGATGAAATCTGGAAGGAAGCTTTCTGAGAAACTGCTGAGTGTTCTGTTAATTCATCTCACAGAGTTACATCTGTATTTCGTGGATCTCTTTGCTAGCCTTATTTCTGTGGAATCTGAGAACAGATATTTCGGATTCCCATGAAGACGATAGGGGCAAAGGAAATATCCTCCGATAACAAAGAGAAAGAAGCTTTCTGAGAAACTTCTTTGTGTTCTGTGAAATCATCTCACAGAGTTACAGCTTTCCCCTCAAGAAGCCTTTCGCTAAGACAGTTCTTCTGGAATTGGAAAAGTGATATTTGGAACACCTAGAGGGCTATGGTGAAAAAGGAAATATCCTCAGATGAAATCTGGAAAGAAGCTTTCTGAGAAACTGCTTAGTGTTCTGTTAATTCATCTCACAGAGTTACATCTGTATTTCCTGGATCTCTTTGCTAGCCTTATTTCTTTGGAATCTGAGAACAGATATTTCGGATCCCATTGAAGCCTATAGGGCCAAAGGAAATAATCTCTGATAACAAAGAGAAAGAAGCTTTCTGAGAAACTTCTTTGTGTTCTGTGAAATCATCTCACAGAGTTACCGCTTTCCCCTCAAGAAGCCTTTCGCTAAGACAGTTCTCGTGGAATTGGCAAAGTGATATTTGGAAGCCCATAGAGGGCTATGGTGAAAAAGGAAGTATCCTCAGATGAAATCTGGAAAGAAGCTTTCTGAGAAACTGCTTAGTGTTCTGTTAATTCATCTCACAGAGTTACATCTGTATTTCGTGGATCTCTTTGCTAGACTTATTTCTGTGGAATCTGAGAACAGATATTTCCGATCCCTTTGAAGACTATAGGGCCAAAGGAAATACCCTCCGATAACAAAGAGAAAGAAGCTTTCTGAGAAACTTCTTTGTGTTCTGTGAAATCATCTCACAGAGTTACAGCTTTCCCCTCAAGAAGCCTTTCGCTAAGACAGTTCTTGTGGAATTGGCAAAGTGATATTTGGAAGCCCATAGAGGGCTATGGTGAAAAAGGAAATATATTCAGATGAAATCTGGAAAGAAGCTTTCTGAGAAACTGCTGAGTGTTCTGTTAATTCATCTCACAGAGTTACGTCTGTATTTCGCGGATCTCTTTGCTAGACTTATTTCTGTGGAATCTGAGAACAGATATTTCGGATCCCATTGAAGACTATAGGGCCAAAGGAAATATCCTCCGATAACAAAGAGAAAGAAGCTTTCTGAGAAACTTCTTTGTGTTCTGTGAAATCATCTCACAGAGTTACAGCTTTCCCCTCAAGAAGCCTTTCGCTAAGACAGTTCTTGTGGAATTGGCAAAGTGATATTTGGAAGGCCATAGAGGGCTATGGTGAAAAAGGAAATATCCTCAGATGAAATCTGGAAGGAAGCTTTCTGAGAAACTGCTTAGTGTTCTTTAATTCATCACACAGAGTTACATCTGTATTTCGTGGATCTCTTTGCTAGCCTTATTTCTGTGGAATCTGAGAATAGATATTTCGGATCCCATTGAAGCCTATAGGGCCAAAGGAAATAATCTCCGATAACAAAGAGAAAGAAGCTTTCTGAGAAACTTCTTTGTGTTCTGTGAAATCATCTCACAGAGTTACCGCTTTCCCCTAAAGAAGCCTTTCGCTAAGACAGTTCTCGTGGAATTGGCAAAGTGATATTTGGAAGCCCATAGAGGGCTATGGTGAAAAAAGAAGTATCCTCAGATGAAATCTGGAAAGAAGCTTTCTGAGAAACTGCTTAGTGTTCTGTTAATTCATCTCACAGAGTTACATCTGTATTTCGTATATCTCTTTGGTAGCCTTATTTCTGTGGAATCTGAGAACAGATATTTCCGATCCCTTTGAAGACTATAGGGCCAAAGGAAATATCCTCCGATAACAAAGGAAAGAAGCCTTCTGAGAAACTTCTTTGTGTTCTGTGAAATCATCTCACAGAGTTACAGCTTTCCCCTCACGGAGCCTTTCGCTAAGACAGTTCTTGTGGAATTGGCAAGGTGATATTTGGAAGCCCATAGAGGGCTATGGTGAAAAAGGAAATATATTCAGATGAAATCTGGAAAGAAGCTTTCTGAGAAACTGCTTAGTGTTCTGTTAATTCATCTCACAGAGTTACATCTGTATTTCGTGGATCTCTTTGCTAGACTTATTTCTGTGGAATCTGAGAACAGATATTTCGGATCCCTTTGAAGACTATAGGGCCAAAGGAAATATCCTCCGATAACAAAGAGAAAGAAGCTTTCTGAGAAACTTCTTTGTGTTCTGTGAAATCATCTCACAGAGTTACAGCTTTCCCCTCAAGAAGCCTTTCGCTAAGACAGTTCTCGTGGAATTGGCAAAGTGATATTTGGAAGCCCATAGAGGGCTATGGTGAAAAGGGAAATATCCTCAGATGAAATCTGGAAAGAAGCTTTCTGAGAAACTGCTGAGTGTTCTGTTAATTCATCTCACAGAGTTACATCTGTATTTCGTGGATCTCTTTGCTAGCCTTATTTCTGTGGAATCTGAGAACAGATATTTCGGATCCCATTGAAGACTATAGGGCCAAAGAAAATATCCTCCGATAACAAAGAGAAAGAAGCTTTCTGAGAAACTTCTTTGTGTTCTGTGAAATCATCTCACAGAGTTACAGCTTTCCCCTCAAGAAGCCTTTCGCTAAGACAGTTCTTGTGGAATTGGCAAAGTGATATTTGGAAGCCCTTAGAGGGCTATGGTGAAAAAGGAAATATCCTCAGATGAAATCTGGAAAGAAGCTTTCTGAGAAACTGCTTAGTGTTCTGTTAATTCATCTCACAGAGTTTACATCTGTATTTCCTGGATCTCTTTGCTAGCCTTATTTCTGTGGAATCTGAGAACAGATATTTCGGATCCCATTGAAGACTATAGGGCCAAAGGAAATATCCTCCGATAACAAAGAGAAAGAAGCTTTCTGAGAAACTTCTTTGTGTTCTGTGAAATCATCTCACAGAGTTACAGCTGTCCCCTCAAGAAGCCTTTCGCTAAGACAGTTCTTGTGGAATTGGGAAAGTGATATTTGGAAGCCCATAGAGGGCTATGGTGAAAAAGGAAATATCCTCAGATGAAATCTGGAAAGAAGCTTTCTGAGAAACTGCTTAGTGTTCTTTTAATTCATCTCACAGAGTTACATCTGTATTTCCTGGATCTCTTTGCTAGCCTTATTTCTGTGGAATCTGAGAACAGATATTTCGGATCCCGTTGAAGCCTATAGGGCCAAAGGATATAATCTCCGATAACAAAGAGAAAGAAGCTTTCTGAGAAACTTCTTTGTGTTCTGTGAAATCATCTCACAGAGTTACCGCTTTCCCCTCAAGAAGCCTTTCGCTAAGACAGTTCTCGTGGAATTGGCAAAGTGATATTTGGAAGCCCTTAGAGGGCTATGGTGAAAAAGGAAGTATCCTCAGATGAAATCTGGAAAGAAGCATTCTGAGAAACTGCTTAGTGTTCTGTTAATTCATCTCACAGGGTTACATCTGTTTTTCGTATATCTCTTTGCTAGCCTTATTTCTGTGGAATCTGAGAACAGATATTTCCGATCCCTTTGAAGACTATAGGGCCAAAGGAAATATCCTCCGATAACAAAGAGAAAGAAGCTTTCTGAGAAACTTCTTTGTGTTCTGTGAAATCATCTCACAGAGTTACAGCATTCCCCTCAAGAAGCCTTTCGCTAAGACAGTTCTTGTGGAATTGGCAAAGTGATATTTGGAAGCCCTTAGAGGGCTATGGTGAAAAAGGAAATATCCTCAGATGAAATCTGGAAGGAAGCTTTCTTAGAAACTGCTGAGTGTTCTGTTAATTCATCTCACAGAGATATATCTGTATTTCGTGGATCTCTTTGCTAGACTTATTTCTGTGGAATCTGAGAACAGATATTTCGGATTCCTATGAAGACTATAGGGGCAAAGGAAATATCCTCCGATAACAAAGAGAAAGAAGCTTTCTGAGAAACTTCTTTGTGTTCTGTGAAATCATCTCACAGAGTTACAGCGTTCCCCTCAAGAAACCTTTCGCTAAGACAGTTCTTGTAGAATTGGCAAAGTGATATTTGGAAGCCCATAGAGGGCTATGGTAAAAAAGGAAATATCCTCAGATGAAATCTGGAAGGAAGCTTTCTGAAAAACTGCTGAGTGTTCTGTTAATTCATCTCACAGAGTTACATCTGTATTTCGTGGATCTCTTTGCTAGCCTTATTTCTGTGGAATCTGAGAACAGATATTTCGGATTCCTATGAAGACGATAGGGGCAAAGGAAATATCCTCCGATAACAAAGAGAAAGAAGCTTTCTCAGAAACTTCTTTGTGTTCTGTGAAATCATCTCACAGAGTAACAGCTTTCCCCTCAAGAAGCCTTTCGCTAAGACAGTTCTTGTGGAATTGGCAAAGTGATATTTGGAAGCCCTTAGAGGGCTATGGTGAAAAAGGAAATATCCTCAGATGAAATCTGGAAAGAAGCTTTCTGAGAAACTGCTTAGTGTTCTGTTAATTCATCTCACAGCGTTACATCTGTATTTCGTGGATCTCTTTGCTAGCCTTATTTCTGTGGAATCTGAGAACAGATATTTCGGATCCCATTGAAGACTATAGGGGCAAAGGAAATATCCTCCGATAACAAAGAGAAAGAAGCTTTCTGAGAAACTTCTTTGTGTTCTGTGAAATCATCTCACAGAGTTACAGCGTTCCCCTCAAGAAACCTTTCGCTAAGACAGTTCTTGTAGAATTGGCAAAGTGATATTTGGAAGCCCATAGAGGGCTATGGTAAAAAAGGAAATATCCTCAGATGAAATCTGGAAGGAAGCTTTCTGAAAAACTGCTGAGTGTTCTGTTAATTCATCTCACAGAGTTACATCTGTATTTCGTGGATCTCTTTGCTAGCCTTATTTCTGTGGAATCTGAGAACAGATATTTCGGATTCCTATGAAGACGATAGGGGCAAAGGAAATATCCTCCGATAACAAAGAGAAAGAAGCTTTCTCAGAAACTTCTTTGTGTTCTGTGAAATCATCTCACAGAGTAACAGCTTTCCCCTCAAGAAGCCTTTCGCTAAGACAGTTCTTGTGGAATTGGCAAAGTGATATTTGGAAGCCCTTAGAGGGCTATGGTGAAAAAGGAAATATCCTCAGATGAAATCTGGAAAGAAGCTTTCTGAGAAACTGCTTAGTGTTCTGTTAATTCATCTCACAGCGTTACATCTGTATTTCGTGGATCTCTTTGCTAGCCTTATTTCTGTGGAATCTGAGAACAGATATTTCGGATCCCATTGAAGACTATAGGGCCAAAGGAAATATCCTCCGATAACAAAGAGAAAGAAGCTTTCTGAGAAACTTCTTTGTGTTCTGTGAAATCATCTCACAGAGTTACAGCTTTCCCCTCAAGAAGCCTTTCGCTAAGACAGTTCTTGTGGAATTGGCAAAGTGATATTTGGAAGCCCATAGAGGGCTATGGTGAAAAAGGAAATATCCTCAGATGAAATCTGGAAAGAAGCTTTCTGAGAAACTGCTTAGTGTTCTGTTAATTCATCTCACAGAGTTACACCTGTATTTCCTGGATCTCTTTGCTAGCCTTATTTCTGTGGAATCTGAGAACAGATATTTCGGATCCCATTGAAGACTATAGGGCCAAAGGAAATAATCTCCGATAACAAAGAGAAAGAAGCTTTCTGAGAAACTTCTTTGTGTTCTGTGAAATCATCTCACAGAGTTACAGCTTTCCCCTCAAGAAGTCTTTCGCTAAGACAGTTCTTGTGGAATTGGCAAAGTGATATTTGGAAGCCCATAGAGGGCTATAGTGAAAAAGGAAATATATTCAGATGAAATCTGGAAAGAAGCTTTCTGAGAAACTGCTGAGTGTTCTGTTAATTCATCTCACAGAGTTACATCTGTATTTCGTGGATCTCTTTGCTAGACTTATTTCTGTGGAATCTGACAACAGATATTTCGGATCCCATTGAAGAATATAGGGCCAAAGGAAATATCCTCCGATAACAAAGAGAAAGAAGCTTTCTGAGAGACTTCTTTGTGTTCTGTGAAATCATCTCACAGAGTTACAGCGTTCCCCTCAAGAAGCCTTTCGCTAAGACAGTTCTTGTGGAAATGGCAAAGTGATATTTGGAAGCCCATAGAGGGCTATGGTGAAAAAGGAAATATCCTCAGATGAAATCTGGAAGGAAGCTTTCTGAGAAACTGCTGAGTGTTCTGTTAATTCATCTCACAGAGTTACATCTGTATTTCGTGGATCTCTTTGCTAGACTTATTTCTGTGGAATCTGAGGACAGATATTTCGGATCCCATTGAAGACTATAGGGCCAAAGGAAATAATCTCCGATAACAAAGAGAAAGAAGCTTTCTGAGAAACTTCTTTGTGTTCTGTGAAATCATCTCACAGAGTTACCGCTTTCCCCTCAAGAAGCCTTTCGCTAAGACAGTTCTCGTGGAATTGGCAAAGTGATATTTGGAAGCCCATAGAGGGCTATGGTGAAAAAGGAAGTATCCTCAGATGAAATCTGGAAAGAAGCTTTCTGAGAAACTGTTTAGTGTTCTGTTAATTCATCTCACAGAGTTACATCTTTATTTCGTATATCTCTTTGCTAGCCTTATTTCTGTGGAATCTGAGAACAGATATTTCCGATCCCTTTGAAGACTATAGGGCCAAAGGAAATATCCTCCGATAACAAAGGAAAGAAGCCTTCTGAGAAACTTCTTTGTGTTCTGTGAAATCATCTCACAGAGTTACAGCTTTCCCCTCAAGGAGCCTTTCGCTAAGACAGTTCTTGTGGAATTGGCAAAGTGATATTTGGAAGCCCTTAGAGGGCTATGGTGAAAAAGGAAATATCCTCAGATGAAATCTGGAAAGAAGCTTTCTGAGAAACTGCTTAGTGTTCTGTTAATTCATCTCACAGAGTTACATCTGTATTTCGTGGATCTCTTTGCTAGCCTTATTTCTGTGGAATCTGAGAACAGATATTTCGGATCCCATTGAAGACTATAGGGCCAAAGGAAATATCCTCCGATAACAAAGAGAAAGAAGCTTTCTGAGAAACTTCTTTGTGTTCTGTGAAATCATCTCACAGAGTTACAGCTTTCCCCTCAAGAAGCCTTTCGCTAAGACAGTTCTCGGGGAATTGGCAAAGTGATATTTGGAAGCCCATAGAGGGCTATGGTGAAAAAGGAAATATCCTCAGATGAAATCTGGAAAGAAGCTTTCTGAGAAACTGCTGAGTGTTCTGTTAATTCATCTCACAGAGTTACATCTGTATTTCGTGGATCTCTTTGCTAGCCGTATTTCTGTGGAATCTGAGAACAGATATTTCGGATCCCTTTGAAGACTATAGGGCCAAAGGAAATATCCTCCGATAACAAAGAGAAAGAAGCTTTCTGAGAAACTTCTTTGTGTTCTGTGAAATCATCTCACAGAGTTACAGCTTTCCCCTCAAGAAGCCTTTCACTAAGACAGTTCTTGTGGAATTGGCAAAGTGATATTTGGAAGCCCATAGAGGGCTATGGTGAAAAAGGAAATATCCTCAGATGAAATCTGGAAAGAAGCTTTCTGAGAAACTGCTTAGCGTTCTGTTAATTCATCTCACAGAGTTACATCTGTATTTCGTGGATCTCTTTGGTAGCCTTATTTCTGTGGAATCTGAGAACAGATATTTCGGATCCCATTGAAGCCTATAGGCCCAAGGGAAATAATCTCCGATAACAAAGAGAAAGAAGCTTTCTGAGAAACTTCTTTGTGTTCTGTGAAATCATCTCACAGAGTTACCGCTTTCCCCTCAAGAAGCCTTCGCTAAGACAGTTCTCATGGAATTGGCAAAGTGATATTTGGAAGCCCATAGAGGGCTATGGTGAAAAAGGAAGTATCCTCAGATGAAATCTGGAAAGAAGCTTTCTGAGAAACTGCTTAGTGTTCTGTTAATTCATCTCACAGAGTTACATCTGTATTTCGTGGATCTCTTTGCTAGACTTATTTCTGTGGAATCTGAGAACAGATATTTCCGATCCCTTTGAAGACTATAGGGCCAAAGGAAATATCCTCCGATAACAAAGAGAAAGAAGCTTTCTGAGAAACTTCTTTGTGTTCTGTGAAATCATCTCACAGAGTTACAGCTTTCCCCTCAAGAAGCCTTTCGCTAAGACAGTTCTTGTGGAATTGGCAAAGTGATATTTGGAAGCCCATAGAGGGCTATGGTGAAAAAGGAAATATATTCAGATGAAATCTGGAAAGAAGCTTTCTGAGAAACTGCTGAGTGTTCTGTTAATTCATCTCACAGAGTTACATCTGTATTTCGCGGATCTCTTTGCTAGACTTATTTCTGTGGAATCTGAGAACAGATATTTCGGATCCCATTGAAGACTATAGGGCCAAAGGAAATATCCTCCGATAACAAAGAGAAAGAAGCTTTCTGAGAGACTTCTTTGTGTTCTGTGAAATCATCTCACAGAGTTACAGCGTTCCCCTCAAGAAGCCTTTCGCTAAGACAGTTCTTGTGGAATTGGCAAAGTGATATTTGGAAGCCCATAGAGGGCTATGGTGAAAAAGGAAATATCCTCAGATGAAATCTGGAAGGAAGCTTTCTGAGAAACTGCTGAGTGTTCTGTTAATTCATCTCACAGAGTTACATCTGTATTTCGTGGATCTCTTTGCTAGACTTATTTCTGGGGAATCTGAGGACAGATATTTCGGATCCCATTGAAGACTATAGGGCCAAAGGAAATATCCTCCGATAACAAAGAGAAAGAAGCTTTCTGAGAAACTTCTTTGTGTTCTGTGAAATCATCTCACAGAGTTACAGCTTTCCCCTCAAGATGCCTTTCGCTAAGATAGTTCTTGTGGAATTGGCAAAGTGATATTTGGAAGCCCTTAGAGGGCTATGGTGAAAAAGGAAATATCCTCAGATGAAATCTGGAAGGAAGCTTTCTGAGAAACTGCTGAGTGTTCTGTTAATTCATCTCACCGAGTTACATCTGTATTTCGTGGATCTCTTTGGTAGCCTTATTTCTGTGGAATCTGAGAACAGATATTTCGGATTCCTATGAAGACGATAGGGGCAAAGGAAATATCCTCCGATAACAAAGAGAAAGAAGCTTTCTCAGAAACTTCTTTGTGTTCTGTGAAATCATCTCACAGAGTTACAGCTTTCCCCTCAAGAAGCCTTTCGCTAAGACAGTTCTTGTGGAATGGGCAAAGTGATATTTGGAAGCCCATAGAGGGCTATGGTGAAAAAGGAAATATCCTCAGATGAAATCTGGAAAGAAGCTTTCTGAGAAACTGCTTAGTGTTCTATTAATTCATCTCACAGCGTTACATCTGTATTTCGTGGATCTCTTTGCTAGCCTTATTTCTGTGGAATCTGAGAACAGATATTTCGGATCCCATTGAAGACTATAGGGCCAAAGGAAATATCCTCCGATAACAAAGAGAAAGAAGCTTTCTGAGAAACTTCTTTGTGTTCTGTGAAATCATCTCACAGAGTTACAGCTTTCCCCTAAAGAAGCCTTTCGCTAAGACAGTTCTCGTGGAATTGGCAAAGTGATATTTGGAAGCCCATAGAGGGCTACGGTGAAAAAGGAAATATCCTCAGATGAAATCTGGAAGGAAGCTTTCTGAGAAACTGCTTAGTGTTCTTTAATTCATCACACAGAGTTACATCTGTATTTCGTGGATCTCTTTGCTAGCCTTATTTCTGTGGAATCTGAGAATAGATATTTCGGATCCCATTGAAGCCTATAGGGCCAAAGGAAATAATCTCCGATAACAAAGAGAAAGAAGCTTTCTGAGAAACTTCTTTGTGTTCTGTGAAATCATCTCACAGAGTTACCGCTTTCCCCTAAAGAAGCCTTTCGCTAAGACAGTTCTCGTGGAATTGGCAAAGTGATATTTGGAAGCCCATAGAGGGCTATGGTGAAAAAGGAAGTATCCTCAGATGAAATCTGGAAAGAAGCTTTCTGAGAAACTGCTTAGTGTTCTGTTAATTCATCTCACAGAGTTACATCTGTATTTCGTATATCTCTTTGCTAGCCTTATTTCTGTGGAATCTGAGAACAGATATTTCCGATCCCTTTGAAGACTATAGGGCCAAAGGAAATATCCTCCGATAACAAAGGAAAGAAGCCTTCTGAGAAACTTCTTTGTGTTCTGTGAAATCATCTCACAGAGTTACAGCTTTCCCCTCATGGAGCCTTTCGCTAAGACAGTTCTTGTGGAATTGGCAAAGTGATATTTGGAAGCCCATAGAGGGCTATGGTGAAAAAGGAAATATATTCAGATGAAATCTGGAAAGAAGCTTTCTGAGAAACTGCTGAGTGTTCTGTTAATTCATCTCACAGAGTTACATCTGTATTTCGTGGATCTCTTTGCTAGACTTATTTCTGTGGAATCTGAGAACAGATATTTCGGATCCCTTTGAAGACTATAGGGCCAAAGGAAATATCCTCCGATAACAAAGAGAAAGAAGCTTTCTGAGAAACTTCTTTGTGTTCTGTGAAATCATCTCACAGAGTTACAGCTTTCCCCTCAAGAAGCCTTTCGCTAAGACAGTTCTCGTGGAATTGGCAAAGTGATATTTGGAAGCCCATAGAGGGCTATGGTGAAAAGGGAAATATCCTCAGATGAAATCTGGAAAGAAGCTTTCTGAGAAACTGCTGAGTGTTCTGTTAATTCATCTCACAGAGTTACATCTGTATTTCGTGGATCTCTTTGCTAGCCTTATTTCTGTGGAATCTGAGAACAGATATTTCGGATCCCATTGAAGACTATAGGGCCAAAGAAAATATCCTCCGATAACAAAGAGAAAGAAGCTTTCTGAGAAACTTCTTTGTGTTCTGTGAAATCATCTCACAGAGTTACAGCTTTCCCCTCAAGAAGCCTTTCGCTAAGACAGTTCTTGTGGAATTGGCAAAGTGATATTTGGAAGCCCATAGAGGGCTATGGTGAAAAAGGAAATATCCTCAGATGAAATCTGGAAAGAAGCTTTCTGAGAAACTGCTTAGTGTTCTTTTAATTCATCTCACAGAGTTACATCTGTATTTCCTGGATCTCTTTGCTAGCCTTATTTCTGTGGAATCTGAGAACAGATATTTCGGATCCCATTGAAGCCTATAGGGCCAAAGGATATAATCTCCGATAACAAAGAGAAAGAAGCTTTCTGAGAAACTTCTTTGTGTTCTGTGAAATCATCTCACAGAGTTACCGCTTTCCCCTCAAGAAGCCTTTCGCTAAGACAGTTCTCGTGGAATTGGCAAAGTGATATTTGGAAGCCCTTAGAGGGCTATGGTGAAAAAGGAAGTATCCTCAGATGAAATCTGGAAAGAAGCTTTCTGAGAAACTGCTTAGTGTTCTGTTAATTCATCTCACAGGGTTACATCTGTATTTCGTATATCTCTTTGCTAGCCTTATTTCTGTGGAATCTGAGAACAGATATTTCCGATCCCTTTGAAGACTATAGGGCCAAAGGAAATATCCTCCGATAACAAAGAGAAAGAAGCTTTCTGAGAAACTTCTTTGTGTTCTGTGAAATCATCTCACAGAGTTACAGCATTCCCCTCAAGAAGCCTTTCGCTAAGACAGATCTTGTGGAATTGGCAAAGTGATATTTGGAAGCCCATAGAGGGGTATGGTGAAAAAGGAAATATCCTCAGATGAAATCTGGAAGGAAGCTTTCTTAGAAACTGCTGAGTGTTCTGTTAATTCATCTCACAGAGATATATCTGTATTTCGTGGATCTCTTTGCTAGACTTATTTCTGTGGAATCTGAGAACAGATATTTCGGATTCCTATGAAGACTATAGGGGCAAAGGAAATATCCTCCGATAACAAAGAGAAAGAAGCTTTCTGAGAAACTTCTTTGTGTTCTGTGAAATCATCTCACAGAGTTACAGCGTTCCCCTCAAGAAACCTTTCGCTAAGACAGTTCTTGTAGAATTGGCAAAGTGATATTTGGAAGCCCATAGAGGGCTATGGTAAAAAAGGAAATATCCTCAGATGAAATCTGGAAGGAATCTTTCTGAAAAACTGCTGAGTGTTCTGTTAATTCATCTCACAGAGTTACATCTGTATTTCGTGGATCTCTTTGCTAGCCTTATTTCTGTGGAATCTGAGAACAGATATTTCGGATTCCTATGAAGACGATAGGGGCAAAGGAAATATCCTCCGATAACAAAGAGAAAGAAGCTTTCTCAGAAACTTCTTTGTGTCCTGTGAAATCATCTCACAGAGTAACAGCTTTCCCCTCAAGAAGCCTTTCGCTAAGACAGTTCTTGTGGAATTGGCAAAGTGGTATTTGGAAGGCCTTAGAGGGCTATGGTGAAAAAGGAAATATCCTCAGATGAAATCTGGAAAGAAGCTTTCTGAGAAACTGATTAGTGTTCTCTGAATTCATCTCACAGAGTTACATCTGTATTTCGTGGATCTCTTTGCTAGACTTATTTCTTTGGAATCTGAGAACAGATATTTCGGATCCCATTGAAGACTATGGGGCCAAAGGAAATATCCTCCGATAACAAAGAGAAAGAAGCTTTCTGAGAAACTTCTTTGTGTTCTGTGAAATCATCTCACAGACTTACAGCTTTCCCCTGAAGAAGCCTTTCGCTAAGACAGTTCTTGTGGAATTGGCAAAGTGATATTTGGACGCCCATAGAGCGCTATGGTGAAAAAGGAAATATCCTCAGACGAAATCTGGAAGGAAGCTTTCTGCGAAACTGTTGAGTGTTCTGTTAATTCGTCTCACAGAGTTACATCTGTATTTCGTGGATCTCTTTGCTAGCCTTATTTCTGTGGAATCTGAGAACAGATATTTCGGATCCCATTGAAGACTATAGGGCCAAAGGAAATATCCTCCGATAACAAAGAGAAAGAAGCTTTCTGAGAAACTTCTTTGTGTTCTGTGAAATTATCTCACAGAGTTACAGCTTTCCCCTCAAGAAGACTTTCACTAAGACAGTTCTTGTGGAATTGGCAAAGTGATATTTGGAAGCCCATAGAGGGCTACGGTGAAAAAGGAAATATCCTCAGATGAAATCTGGAAAGAAGCTTTCTGTGAAACTGCTTAGTGTTCTGTAAATTCATCTCACAGAGTTACATCGGTGTTTCGTGGATCTCTTTGCTAGCCTTATTTCTTTGGAATCTGAGAACAGATATTTCGGATCCCTTTGAAGACTATAGGGCCAAAGGAAATATCCTCCGATAACAAAGAGAAAGAAGCTTTCTGAGAAACTTCTTTGTGTTCTGTGAAATCATCTCACAGAGTTACAGCTTTCCTCTCAAGAAGCCTTTCGCTAAGACAGTTCTCGGGGAATTGGCAAAGTGATATTTGGAAGCCCATAGAGGGCTATGGTGAAAAAGGAAATATCCTCAGATGAAATCTGGAAAGAAGCTTTCTGAGAAACTGCTGAGTGTTCTGTTAATTCATCTCACAGAGTTACATCTGTATTTCGTGGATCTCTTTGGTAGCCTTTTTTCTGTGGAATCTGAGAACAGATATTTCGGATCCCATTGAAGCCTATAGGGCCAAAGGAAATAATCTCCGATAACAAAGAGAAAGAAGCTTTCTGAGAAACTTCTTTGTGTTCTGTGAAATCATCTCACAGAGTTACCGCTTTCCCCTCAAGATGCCTTTCGCTAAGACAGTTCTTGTGGAATTGGCAAAGTGATATTTGGAAGCCCATAGAGGGCTATAGTGAAAAAGGAAATATCCTCAGATGAAATCTGGAAAGAAGCTTTCTGAGAAACTGCTTAGTGTTCTGTTAATTCATCTCACAGAGTTACATCTGTATGTCGTGGATCTCTTTGCTAGACTTATTTCTGTGGAATCTGAGAACAGATATTTCGGATTCCTATGAAGACTATAGGGGCAAAGGAAATATCCTCCGATAACAAAGAGAAAGAAGCTTTCTGAGAGACTTCTTTGTGTTCTGTGAAATCATCTCACAGAGTTACAGCGTTCCCCTCAAGAAGCCTTTCGCTAAGACAGTTCTTGTGGAATTGGCAAAGTGATATTTGGAAGCCCATAGAGGGCTATGGTGAAAAAGGAAATATCCTCAGATGAAATCTGGAAGGAAGCTTTCTGAGAAACTGCTGAGTGTTCTGTTAATTCATCTCACAGAGTTACATCTGTATTTCGTGGATCTCTTTGCTAGCCTTATTTCTGTGGAATCTGAGAACAGATATTTCGGATTCCCATGAAGACGATAGGGGCAAAGGAAATATCCTCCGATAACAAAGAGAAAGAAGCTTTCTGAGAAACTTCTTTGTGTTCTGTGAAATCATCTCACAGAGTTACAGCTTTCCCCTCAAGAAGCCTTTCTCTAAGACAGTTCTTGTGGAATTGGCAAAGTGATATTTGGAAGCCCATAGAGGGCTATGGTGAAAAAGGAAATATCCTCAGATGAAATCTGGAAAGAAGCTTTCTGAGAAACTGCTTAGTGTTCTGTTAATTCATCTCACAGCGTTACATCTGTATTTCGTGGATCTCTTTGCTAGCCTTATTTCTGTGGAATCTGAGAACAGATATTTCGGATCCCATTGAAGACTATAGGGCCAAAGGAAATATACTCCGATAACAAAGAGAAAGAAGCTTTCTGAGAAACTTCTTTGCGTTCTGTGAAATCATCTCACAGAGTTACAGCTTTCCCCTCAAGAAGCCTTTCGCTAAGACAGTTCTTGTGGAATTGGCAAAGTGATATTTGGAAGCCCATAGAGGGCTATGGTGAAAAAGGAAATATCCTCAGATGAAATCTGGAAAGAAGCTTTCTGAGAAACTGCTTAGTGTTCTGTTAATTCATCTCACAGAGTTACATCTGTATTTCCTGGATCTCTTTGCTAGCCTTATTTCTGTGGAATCTGAGAACAGATATTTCGGATCCCATTGAAGCCTATAGGGCCAAAGGAAATAATCTCCGATAACAAAGAGAAAGAAGCTTTCTGAGAAACTTCTTTGTGTTCTGTGAAATCATCTCACAGAGTTACCGCTTTCCCCTCAAGAAGCCTTTCGCTAAGACAGTTCCCGTGGAATTGGCAAAGCGATATTTGGAAGCCCATAGAGGGCTATGGTGAAAAAGGAAATATCCTCAGATGAAATCTGGAAAGAAGCTTTCTGAGAAACTGCTTAGTGTTCTATTAATTCATCTCACAGCGTTACATCTGTATTTCGTGGATCTCTTTGCTAGCCTTATTTCTGTGGAATCTGAGAACAGATATTTCGGATCCCATTGAAGACTATAGGGCCAAAGGAAATATCCTCCGATAACAAAGAGAAAGAAGCTTTCTGAGAAACTTCTTTGTGTTCTGTGAAATCATCTCACAGAGTTACAGCTTTCCCCTAAAGAAGCCTTTCGCTAAGACAGTTCTCGTGGAATTGGCAAAGTGATATTTGGAAGCCCATAGAGGGCTATGGTGAAAAAGGAAATATCCTCAGATGAAATCTGGAAGGAAGCTTTCTGAGAAACTGCTTAGTGTTCTTTAATTCATCACACAGAGTTACATCTGTATTTCGTGGATCTCTTTGCTAGCCTTATTTCTGTGGAATCTGAGAATAGATATTTCGGATCCCATTGAAGCCTATAGGGCCAAAGGAAATAATCTCCGATAACAAAGAGAAAGAAGCTTTCTGAGAAACTTCTTTGTGTTCTGTGAAATCATCTCACAGAGTTACCGCTTTCCCCTAAAGAAGCCTTTCGCTAAGACAGTTCTCGTGGAATTGGCAAAGTGATATTTGGAAGCCCATAGAGGGCTATGGTGAAAAAGGAAGTATCCTCAGATGAAATCTGGAAAGAAGCTTTCTGAGAAACTGCTTAGTGTTCTGTTAATTCATCTCACAGAGTTACATCTGTATTTCGTATATCTCTTTGCTAGCCTTATTTCTGTGGAATCTGAGAACAGATATTTCCGATCCCTTTGAAGACTATAGGGCCAAAGGAAATATCCTCCGATAACAAAGGAAAGAAGCCTTCTGAGAAACTTCTTTGTGTTCTGTGAAATCATCTCACAGAGTTACAGCTTTCCCCTCATGGAGCCTTTCGCTAAGACAGTTCTTGTGGAATTGGCAAAGTGATATTTGGAAGCCCATAGAGGGCTATGGTGAAAAAGGAAATATATTCAGATGAAATCTGGAAAGAAGCTTTCTGAGAAACTGCTGAGTGTTCTGTTAATTCATCTCACAGAGTTACATCTGTATTTCGTGGATCTCTTTGCTAGACTTATTTCTGTGGAATCTGAGAACAGATATTTCGGATCCCTTTGAAGACTATAGGGCCAAAGGAAATATCCTCCGATAACAAAGAGAAAGAAGCTTTCTGAGAAACTTCTTTGTGTTCTGTGAAATCATCTCACAGAGTTACAGCTTTCCCCTCAAGAAGCCTTTCGCTAAGACAGTTCTCGTGGAATTGGCAAAGTGATATTTGGAAGCCCATAGAGGGCTATGGTGAAAAGGGAAATATCCTCAGATGAAATCTGGAAAGAAGCTTTCTGAGAAACTGCTGAGTGTTCTGTTAATTCATCTCACAGAGTTACATCTGTATTTCGTGGATCTCTTTGCTAGCCTTATTTCTGTGGAATCTGAGAACAGATATTTCGGATCCCATTGAAGACTATAGGGCCAAAGAAAATATCCTCCGATAACAAAGAGAAAGAAGCTTTCTGAGAAACTTCTTTGTGTTCTGTGAAATCATCTCACAGAGTTACAGCTTTCCCCTCAAGAAGCCTTTCGCTAAGACAGTTCTTGTGGAATTGGCAAAGTGATATTTGGAAGCCCATAGAGGGCTATGGTGAAAAAGGAAATATCCTCAGATGAAATCTGGAAAGAAGCTTTCTGAGAAACTGCTTAGTGTTCTTTTAATTCATCTCACAGAGTTACATCTGTATTTCCTGGATCTCTTTGCTAGCCTTATTTCTGTGGAATCTGAGAACAGATATTTCGGATCCCATTGAAGCCTATAGGGCCAAAGGATATAATCTCCGATAACAAAGAGAAAGAAGCTTTCTGAGAAACTTCTTTGTGTTCTGTGAAATCATCTCACAGAGTTACCGCTTTCCCCTCAAGAAGCCTTTCGCTAAGACAGTTCTCGTGGAATTGGCAAAGTGATATTTGGAAGCCCTTAGAGGGCTATGGTGAAAAAGGAAGTATCCTCAGATGAAATCTGTAAAGAAGCTTTCTGAGAAACTGCTTAGTGTTCTGTTAATTCATCTCACAGGGTTACATCTGTATTTCGTATATCTCTTTGCTAGCCTTATTTCTGTGGAATCTGAGAACAGATATTTCCGATCCCTTTGAAGACTATAGGGCCAAAGGAAATATCCTCCGATAACAAAGAGAAAGAAGCTTTCTGAGAAACTTCTTTGTGTTCTGTGAAATCATCTCACAGAGTTACAGCATTCCCCTCAAGAAGCCTTTCGCTAAGACAGATCTTGTGGAATTGGCAAAGTGATATTTGGAAGCCCATAGAGGGGTATGGTGAAAAAGGAAATATCCTCAGATGAAATCTGGAAGGAAGCTTTCTTAGAAACTGCTGAGTGTTCTGTTAATTCATCTCACAGAGATATATCTGTATTTCGTGGATCTCTTTGCTAGACTTATTTCTGTGGAATCTGAGAACAGATATTTCGGATTCCTATGAAGACTATAGGGGCAAAGGAAATATCCTCCGATAACAAAGAGAAAGAAGCTTTCTGAGAAACTTCTTTGTGTTCTGTGAAATCATCTCACAGAGTTACAGCGTTCCCCTCAAGAAACCTTTCGCTAAGACAGTTCTTGTAGAATTGGCAAAGTGATATTTGGAAGCCCATAGAGGGCTATGGTAAAAAAGGAAATATCCTCAGATGAAATCTGGAAGGAAGCTTTCTGAAAAACTGCTGAGTGTTCTGTTAATTCATCTCACAGAGTTACATCTGTATTTCGTGGATCTCTTTGCTAGCCTTATTTCTGTGGAATCTGAGAACAGATATTTCGGATTCCTATGAAGACGATAGGGGCAAAGGAAATATCCTCCGATAACAAAGAGAAAGAAGCTTTCTCAGAAACTTCTTTGTGTCCTGTGAAATCATCTCACAGAGTAACAGCTTTCCCCTCAAGAAGCCTTTCGCTAAGACAGTTCTTGTGGAATTGGCAAAGTGGTATTTGGAAGCCCTTAGAGGGCTATGGTGAAAAAGGAAATATCCTCAGATGAAATCTGGAAAGAAGCTTTCTGAGAAACTGATTAGTGTTCTCTGAATTCATCTCACAGAGTTACATCTGTATTTCGTGGATCTCTTTGCTAGACTTATTTCTTTGGAATCTGAGAACAGATATTTCGGATCCCATTGAAGACTATGGGGCCAAAGGAAATATCCTCCGATAACAAAGAGAAAGAAGCTTTCTGAGAAACTTCTTTGTGTTCTGTGAAATCATCTCACAGACTTACAGCTTTCCCCTGAAGAAGCCTTTCGCTAAGACAGTTCTTGTGGAATTGGCAAAGTGATATTTGGACGCCCATAGAGCGCTATGGTGAAAAAGGAAATATCCTCAGACGAAATCTGGAAGGAAGCTTTCTGCGAAACTGTTGAGTGTTCTGTTAATTCGTCTCACAGAGTTACATCTGTATTTCGTGGATCTCTTTGCTAGCCTTATTTCTGTGGAATCTGAGAACAGATATTTCGGATCCCATTGAAGACTATAGGGCCAAAGGAAATATCCTCCGATAACAAAGAGAAAGAAGCTTTCTGAGAAACTTCTTTGTGTTCTGTGAAATTATCTCACAGAGTTACAGCTTTCCCCTCAAGAAGACTTTCACTAAGACAGTTCTTGTGGAATTGGCAAAGTGATATTTGGAAGCCCATAGAGGGCTACGGTGAAAAAGGAAATATCCTCAGATGAAATCTGGAAAGAAGCTTTCTGTGAAACTGCTTAGTGTTCTGTAAATTCATCTCACAGAGTTACATCGGTGTTTCGTGGATCTCTTTGCTAGCCTTATTTCTTTGGAATCTGAGAACAGATATTTCGGATCCCTTTGAAGACTATAGGGCCAAAGGAAATATCCTCCGATAACAAAGAGAAAGAAGCTTTCTGAGAAACTTCTTTGTGTTCTGTGAAATCATCTCACAGAGTTACAGCTTTCCTCTCAAGAAGCCTTTCGCTAAGACAGTTCTCGGGGAATTGGCAAAGTGATATTTGGAAGCCCATAGAGGGCTATGGTGAAAAAGGAAATATCCTCAGATGAAATCTGGAAAGAAGCTTTCTGAGAAACTGCTGAGTGTTCTGTTAATTCATCTCACAGAGTTACATCTGTATTTCGTGGATCTCTTTGGTAGCCTTTTTTCTGTGGAATCTGAGAACAGATATTTCGGATCCCATTGAAGCCTATAGGGCCAAAGGAAATAATCTCCGATAACAAAGAGAAAGAAGCTTTCTGAGAAACTTCTTTGTGTTCTGTGAAATCATCTCACAGAGTTACCGCTTTCCCCTCAAGATGCCTTTCGCTAAGACAGTTCTTGTGGAATTGGCAAAGTGATATTTGGAAGCCCATAGAGGGCTATAGTGAAAAAGGAAATATCCTCAGATGAAATCTGGAAAGAAGCTTTCTGAGAAACTGCTTAGTGTTCTGTTAATTCATCTCACAGAGTTACATCTGTATGTCGTGGATCTCTTTGCTAGACTTATTTCTGTGGAATCTGAGAACAGATATTTCGGATTCCTATGAAGACTATAGGGGCAAAGGAAATATCCTCCGATAACAAAGAGAAAGAAGCTTTCTGAGAGACTTCTTTGTGTTCTGTGAAATCATCTCACAGAGTTACAGCGTTCCCCTCAAGAAGCCTTTCGCTAAGACAGTTCTTGTGGAATTGGCAAAGTGATATTTGGAAGCCCATAGAGGGCTATGGTGAAAAAGGAAATATCCTCAGATGAAATCTGGAAGGAAGCTTTCTGAGAAACTGCTGAGTGTTCTGTTAATTCATCTCACAGAGTTACATCTGTATTTCGTGGATCTCTTTGCTAGCCTTATTTCTGTGGAATCTGAGAACAGATATTTCGGATTCCCATGAAGACGATAGGGGCAAAGGAAATATCCTCCGATAACAAAGAGAAAGAAGCTTTCTGAGAAACTTCTTTGTGTTCTGTGAAATCATCTCACAGAGTTACAGCTTTCCCCTCAAGAAGCCTTTCTCTAAGACAGTTCTTGTGGAATTGGCAAAGTGATATTTGGAAGCCCATAGAGGGCTATGGTGAAAAAGGAAATATCCTCAGATGAAATCTGGAAAGAAGCTTTCTGAGAAACTGCTTAGTGTTCTGTTAATTCATCTCACAGCGTTACATCTGTATTTCGTGGATCTCTTTGCTAGCCTTATTTCTGTGGAATCTGAGAACAGATATTTCGGATCCCATTGAAGACTATAGGGCCAAAGGAAATATACTCCGATAACAAAGAGAAAGAAGCTTTCTGAGAAACTTCTTTGCGTTCTGTGAAATCATCTCACAGAGTTACAGCTTTCCCCTCAAGAAGCCTTTCGCTAAGACAGTTCTTGTGGAATTGGCAAAGTGATATTTGGAAGCCCATAGAGGGCTATGGTGAAAAAGGAAATATCCTCAGATGAAATCTGGAAAGAAGCTTTCTGAGAAACTGCTTAGTGTTCTGTTAATTCATCTCACAGAGTTACATCTGTATTTCCTGGATCTCTTTGCTAGCCTTATTTCTGTGGAATCTGAGAACAGATATTTCGGATCCCATTGAAGCCTATAGGGACAAAGGAAATAATCTCCGATAACAAAGAGAAAGAAGCTTTCTGAGAAACTTCTTTGTGTTCTGTGAAATCATCTCACAGAGTTACCGCTTTCCCCTCAAGAAGCCTTTCGCTAAGACAGTTCCCGTGGAATTGGCAAAGCGATATTTGGAAGCCCATAGAGGGCTATGGTGAAAAAGGAAGTATCCTCAGATGAAATCTGGAAAGAAGCTTTCTGAGAAACTGCTGAGTGTTCTGTTAATTCATCTCACAGAGTTACGTCTGTATTTCGTATATCTCTTTGCTAGCCTTATTTCTGTGGAATCTGAGAGCAGATATTTCCGATCCCTTTGAAGACTATAGGGCCAAAGGAAATATCCTCCGATAACAAAGAGAAAGAAGCTTTCTGAGAAACTTCTTTGTGTTCTGTGAAATCATCTCACAGAGTTACAGCTTTCCCCTCAAGAAGCCTTTCGCTAAGACAGTTCTTGTGGAATTGGCAAAGTGATATTTGGAAGCCCATAGAGGGCTATGGTGAAAAAGGAAATATATTCAGATGAAATCTGGAAAGAAGCTTTCTGAGAAACTGCTGAGTGTTCTGTTAATTCATCTCACAGAGTTACATCTGTATTTCGTGGATCTCTTTGCTAGACTTATTTCTGTGGAATATGAGAACAGATATTTCGGATCCCATTGAAGACTATAGGGCCAAAGGAAATATCCTCCGATAACAAAGAGAAAGAAGCTTTCTGAGAGACTTCTTTGTGTTCTGTGAAATCATCTCACAGAGTTACAGCGTTCCCCTCAAGAAGCCTTTCGCTAAGACAGTTCTTGTGGAATTGGCAAAGTGATATTTGGAAGCCCATAGAGGGCTATGGTGAAAAAGGAAATATCCTCAGATGAAATCTGGAAGGAAGCTTTCTGAGAAACTGCTGAGTGTTCTGTTAATTCATCTCACAGAGTTACATCTGTATTTCGTATATCTCTTTGCTAGCCTTATTTCTGTGGAATCTGAGAACAGATATTTCCGATCCCTTTGAAGACTATAGGGCCAAAGGAAATATCCTCCGATAACAAAGGAAAGAAGCCTTCTGAGAAACTTCTTTGTGTTCTGTGAAATCATCTCACAGAGTTACAGCTTTCCCCTCATGGAGCCTTTCGCTAAGACAGTTCTTGTGGAATTGGCAAAGTGATATTTGGAAGCCCATAGAGGGCTATGGTGAAAAAGGAAATATATTCAGATGAAATCTGGAAAGAAGCTTTCTGAGAAACTGCTGAGTGTTCTGTTAATTCATCTCACAGAGTTACATCTGTATTTCGTGGATCTCTTTGCTAGACTTATTTCTGTGGAATCTGAGAACAGATATTTCGGATCCCTTTGAAGACTATAGGGCCAAAGGAAATATCCTCCGATAACAAAGAGAAAGAAGCTTTCTGAGAAACTTCTTTGTGTTCTGTGAAATCATCTCACAGAGTTACAGCTTTCCCCTCAAGAAGCCTTTCGCTAAGACAGTTCTCGTGGAATTGGCAAAGTGATATTTGGAAGCCCATAGAGGGCTATGGTGAAAAGGGAAATATCCTCAGATGAAATCTGGAAAGAAGCTTTCTGAGAAACTGCTGAGTGTTCTGTTAATTCATCTCACAGAGTTACATCTGTATTTCGTGGATCTCTTTGCTAGCCTTATTTCTGTGGAATCTGAGAACAGATATTTCGGATCCCATTGAAGACTATAGGGCCAAAGAAAATATCCTCCGATAACAAAGAGAAAGAAGCTTTCTGAGAAACTTCTTTGTGTTCTGTGAAATCATCTCACAGAGTTACAGCTTTCCCCTCAAGAAGCCTTTCGCTAAGACAGTTCTTGTGGAATTGGCAAAGTGATATTTGGAAGCCCATAGAGGGCTATGGTGAAAAAGGAAATATCCTCAGATGAAATCTGGAAAGAAGCTTTCTGAGAAACTGCTTAGTGTTCTTTTAATTCATCTCACAGAGTTACATCTGTATTTCCTGGATCTCTTTGCTAGCCTTATTTCTGTGGAATCTGAGAACAGATATTTCGGATCCCATTGAAGCCTATAGGGCCAAAGGATATAATCTCCGATAACAAAGAGAAAGAAGCTTTCTGAGAAACTTCTTTGTGTTCTGTGAAATCATCTCACAGAGTTACCGCTTTCCCCTCAAGAAGCCTTTCGCTAAGACAGTTCTCGTGGAATTGGCAAAGTGATATTTGGAAGCCCTTAGAGGGCTATGGTGAAAAAGGAAGTATCCTCAGATGAAATCTGTAAAGAAGCTTTCTGAGAAACTGCTTAGTGTTCTGTTAATTCATCTCACAGGGTTACATCTGTATTTCGTATATCTCTTTGCTAGCCTTATTTCTGTGGAATCTGAGAACAGATATTTCCGATCCCTTTGAAGACTATAGGGCCAAAGGAAATATCCTCCGATAACAAAGAGAAAGAAGCTTTCTGAGAAACTTCTTTGTGTTCTGTGAAATCATCTCACAGAGTTACAGCATTCCCCTCAAGAAGCCTTTCGCTAAGACAGATCTTGTGGAATTGGCAAAGTGATATTTGGAAGCCCATAGAGGGGTATGGTGAAAAAGGAAATATCCTCAGATGAAATCTGGAAGGAAGCTTTCTTAGAAACTGCTGAGTGTTCTGTTAATTCATCTCACAGAGATATATCTGTATTTCGTGGATCTCTTTGCTAGACTTATTTCTGTGGAATCTGAGAACAGATATTTCGGATTCCTATGAAGACTATAGGGGCAAAGGAAATATCCTCCGATAACAAAGAGAAAGAAGCTTTCTGAGAAACTTCTTTGTGTTCTGTGAAATCATCTCACAGAGTTACAGCGTTCCCCTCAAGAAACCTTTCGCTAAGACAGTTCTTGTAGAATTGGCAAAGTGATATTTGGAAGCCCATAGAGGGCTATGGTAAAAAAGGAAATATCCTCAGATGAAATCTGGAAGGAAGCTTTCTGAAAAACTGCTGAGTGTTCTGTTAATTCATCTCACAGAGTTACATCTGTATTTCGTGGATCTCTTTGCTAGCCTTATTTCTGTGGAATCTGAGAACAGATATTTCGGATTCCTATGAAGACGATAGGGGCAAAGGAAATATCCTCCGATAACAAAGAGAAAGAAGCTTTCTCAGAAACTTCTTTGTGTCCTGTGAAATCATCTCACAGAGTAACAGCTTTCCCCTCAAGAAGCCTTTCGCTAAGACAGTTCTTGTGGAATTGGCAAAGTGGTATTTGGAAGCCCTTAGAGGGCTATGGTGAAAAAGGAAATATCCTCAGATGAAATCTGGAAAGAAGCTTTCTGAGAAACTGATTAGTGTTCTCTGAATTCATCTCACAGAGTTACATCTGTATTTCGTGGATCTCTTTGCTAGACTTATTTCTTTGGAATCTGAGAACAGATATTTCGGATCCCATTGAAGACTATGGGGCCAAAGGAAATATCCTCCGATAACAAAGAGAAAGAAGCTTTCTGAGAAACTTCTTTGTGTTCTGTGAAATCATCTCACAGACTTACAGCTTTCCCCTGAAGAAGCCTTTCGCTAAGACAGTTCTTGTGGAATTGGCAAAGTGATATTTGGACGCCCATAGAGCGCTATGGTGAAAAAGGAAATATCCTCAGACGAAATCTGGAAGGAAGCTTTCTGCGAAACTGTTGAGTGTTCTGTTAATTCGTCTCACAGAGTTACATCTGTATTTCGTGGATCTCTTTGCTAGCCTTATTTCTGTGGAATCTGAGAACAGATATTTCGGATCCCATTGAAGACTATAGGGCCAAAGGAAATATCCTCCGATAACAAAGAGAAAGAAGCTTTCTGAGAAACTTCTTTGTGTTCTGTGAAATTATCTCACAGAGTTACAGCTTTCCCCTCAAGAAGACTTTCACTAAGACAGTTCTTGTGGAATTGGCAAAGTGATATTTGGAAGCCCATAGAGGGCTACGGTGAAAAAGGAAATATCCTCAGATGAAATCTGGAAAGAAGCTTTCTGTGAAACTGCTTAGTGTTCTGTAAATTCATCTCACAGAGTTACATCGGTGTTTCGTGGATCTCTTTGCTAGCCTTATTTCTTTGGAATCTGAGAACAGATATTTCGGATCCCTTTGAAGACTATAGGGCCAAAGGAAATATCCTCCGATAACAAAGAGAAAGAAGCTTTCTGAGAAACTTCTTTGTGTTCTGTGAAATCATCTCACAGAGTTACAGCTTTCCTCTCAAGAAGCCTTTCGCTAAGACAGTTCTCGGGGAATTGGCAAAGTGATATTTGGAAGCCCATAGAGGGCTATGGTGAAAAAGGAAATATCCTCAGATGAAATCTGGAAAGAAGCTTTCTGAGAAACTGCTGAGTGTTCTGTTAATTCATCTCACAGAGTTACATCTGTATTTCGTGGATCTCTTTGGTAGCCTTTTTTCTGTGGAATCTGAGAACAGATATTTCGGATCCCATTGAAGCCTATAGGGCCAAAGGAAATAATCTCCGATAACAAAGAGAAAGAAGCTTTCTGAGAAACTTCTTTGTGTTCTGTGAAATCATCTCACAGAGTTACCGCTTTCCCCTCAAGATGCCTTTCGCTAAGACAGTTCTTGTGGAATTGGCAAAGTGATATTTGGAAGCCCATAGAGGGCTATAGTGAAAAAGGAAATATCCTCAGATGAAATCTGGAAAGAAGCTTTCTGAGAAACTGCTTAGTGTTCTGTTAATTCATCTCACAGAGTTACATCTGTATGTCGTGGATCTCTTTGCTAGACTTATTTCTGTGGAATCTGAGAACAGATATTTCGGATTCCTATGAAGACTATAGGGGCAAAGGAAATATCCTCCGATAACAAAGAGAAAGAAGCTTTCTGAGAGACTTCTTTGTGTTCTGTGAAATCATCTCACAGAGTTACAGCGTTCCCCTCAAGAAGCCTTTCGCTAAGACAGTTCTTATGGAATTGGCAAAGTGATATTTGGAAGCCCATAGAGGGCTATGGTGAAAAAGGAAATATCCTCAGATGAAATCTGGAAGGAAGCTTTCTGAGAAACTGCTGAGTGTTCTGTTAATTCATCTCACAGAGTTACATCTGTATTTCGTGGATCTCTTTGCTAGCCTTATTTCTGTGGAATCTGAGAACAGATATTTCGGATTCCCATGAAGACGATAGGGGCAAAGGAAATATCCTCCGATAACAAAGAGAAAGAAGCTTTCTGAGAAACTTCTTTGTGTTCTGTGAAATCATCTCACAGAGTTACAGCTTTCCCCTCAAGAAGCCTTTCTCTAAGACAGTTCTTGTGGAATTGGCAAAGTGATATTTGGAAGCCCATAGAGGGCTATGGTGAAAAAGGAAATATCCTCAGATGAAATCTGGAAAGAAGCTTTCTGAGAAACTGCTTAGTGTTCTGTTAATTCATCTCACAGCGTTACATCTGTATTTCGTGGATCTCTTTGCTAGCCTTATTTCTGTGGAATCTGAGAACAGATATTTCGGATCCCATTGAAGACTATAGGGCCAAAGGAAATATACTCCGATAACAAAGAGAAAGAAGCTTTCTGAGAAACTTCTTTGCGTTCTGTGAAATCATCTCACAGAGTTACAGCTTTCCCCTCAAGAAGCCTTTCGCTAAGACAGTTCTTGTGGAATTGGCAAAGTGATATTTGGAAGCCCATAGAGGGCTATGGTGAAAAAGGAAATATCCTCAGATGAAATCTGGAAAGAAGCTTTCTGAGAAACTGCTTAGTGTTCTGTTAATTCATCTCACAGAGTTACATCTGTATTTCCTGGATCTCTTTGCTAGCCTTATTTCTGTGGAATCTGAGAACAGATATTTCGGATCCCATTGAAGCCTATAGGGCCAAAGGAAATAATCTCCGATAACAAAGAGAAAGAAGCTTTCTGAGAAACTTCTTTGTGTTCTGTGAAATCATCTCACAGAGTTACCGCTTTCCCCTCAAGAAGCCTTTCGCTAAGACAGTTCCCGTGGAATTGGCAAAGCGATATTTGGAAGCCCATAGAGGGCTATGGTGAAAAAGGAAGTATCCTCAGATGAAATCTGGAAAGAAGCTTTCTGAGAAACTGCTGAGTGTTCTGTTAATTCATCTCACAGAGTTACGTCTGTATTTCGTATATCTCTTTGCTAGCCTTATTTCTGTGGAATCTGAGAGCAGATATTTCCGATCCCTTTGAAGACTATAGGGCCAAAGGAAATATCCTCCGATAACAAAGAGAAAGAAGCTTTCTGAGAAACTTCTTTGTGTTCTGTGAAATCATCTCACAGAGTTACAGCTTTCCCCTCAAGAAGCCTTTCGCTAAGACAGTTCTTGTGGAATTGGCAAAGTGATATTTGGAAGCCCATAGAGGGCTATGGTGAAAAAGGAAATATATTCAGATGAAATCTGGAAAGAAGCTTTCTGAGAAACTGCTGAGTGTTCTGTTAATTCATCTCACAGAGTTACATCTGTATTTCGTGGATCTCTTTGCTAGACTTATTTCTGTGGAATATGAGAACAGATATTTCGGATCCCATTGAAGACTATAGGGCCAAAGGAAATATCCTCCGATAACAAAGAGAAAGAAGCTTTCTGAGAGACTTCTTTGTGTTCTGTGAAATCATCTCACAGAGTTACAGCGTTCCCCTCAAGAAGCCTTTCGCTAAGACAGTTCTTGTGGAATTGGCAAAGTGATATTTGGAAGCCCATAGAGGGCTATGGTGAAAAAGGAAATATCCTCAGATGAAATCTGGAAGGAAGCTTTCTGAGAAACTGCTGAGTGTTCTGTTATTTCATCTCACAGAGTTACATCTGTATTTCGTGGATCTCTTTGCTAGACTTATTTCTGTGGAATCTGAGGACAGATATTTCGGATCCCATTGAAGACTATAGGGCCAAAGGAAATATCCTCCGATAACAAAGAGAAAGAAGCTTTCTGAGAAACTTCTTTGTGTTCTGTGAAATCATCTCACAGAGTTACAGCTTTCCCCTCTAGAAGCCTTTCGCTAAGACAGTTCTTGTGGAATGGGCAAAGTGATATTTGGAAGCCCATAGAGGGCTATGGTGAAAAAGGAAATATCCTCAGATGAAATCTGGAAGGAAGCTTTCTGAGAAACTGCTGAGTGTTCTGTTAATTCATCTCACCGAGTTACATCTGTATTTCGTGGATCTCTTTGCTAGCCTTATTTCTGTGGAATCTGAGAACAGATATTTCGGATTCCTATGAAGACGATAGGGGCAAAGGAAATATCCTCCGATAACAAAGAGAAAGAAGCTTTCTCAGAAACTTCTTTGTGTTCTGTGAAATCATCTCACAGAGTTACAGCTTTCCCCTCAAGAAGCCTTTCGCTAACACAGTTCTTGTGGAATGGGCAAAGTGATATTTGGAAGCCCATAGAGGGCTATGGTGAAAAAGGAAATATCCTCAGATGAAATCTGGAAAGAAGCTTTCTGAGAAACTGCTTAGTGTTCTGTTAATTCATCTCACAGCGTTACATCTGTATTTCGTGGATCTCTTTGCTAGCCTTATTTCTGTGGAATCTGAGAACAGATATTTCGGATCCCATTGAAGACTATAGGGCCAAAGGAAATATCCTCCGATAACAAAGAGAAAGAAGCTTTCTGAGAAACTTCTTTGTGTTCTGTGAAATCATCTCACAGAGTTACAGCTTTCCCCTCAAGAAGCCTTTCGCTAAGACAGTTCTTGTGGAATTGGCAAAGTGATATTTGGAAGCCCATAGAGGGCTATGGTGAAAAAGGAAATATCCTCAGATGAAATCTGGAAAGAAGCTTTCTGAGAAACTGCTTAGTGTTCTGTTAATTCATCTCACAGAGTTACATCTGTATTTCCTGGATCTCTTTGCTAGCCTTATTTCTGTGGAATCTGAGAACAGATATTTCGGATCCCATTGAAGACTATAGGGCCAAAGGAAATATCCTCCGATAACAAAGAGAAAGAAGCTTTCTGAGAAACTTCTTTGTGTTCTGTGAAATCATCTCACAGAGTTACAGCTTTCCCCTCAAGAAGCCTTTCGCTAAGACAGTTCTTGTGGAATTGGCAAAGTGATATTTGGAAGCCCATAGAGGGCTATGGTGAAAAAGGGAATATCCTCAGATGAAATCTGGAAAGAAGCTTTCTGAGAAACTGCTGAGTGTTCTGTTATTTCATCTCACAGAGTTACATCTGTATTTCCTGGATCTCTTTGCTAGACTTATTTCTGTGGAATCTGAGAACAGATATTTCGGATCCCATTGAAGCCTATAGGGCCAAGGGAAATAATCTCCGATAACAAAGAGAAAGAAGCTTTCTGAGAAACTTCTTTGTGTTCTGTGAAATCATCTCACAGAGTTACCGCTTTCCCCTCAAGAAGCCTTTCGCTAAGACAGTTCTCGTGGAATCGGCAAAGTGATATTTGGAAGCCCATAGAGGGCTATGGTGAAAAAGGAAGTATCCTCAGATGAAATCTGGAAAAAAGCTTTCTGAAAAACTGTTTAGTGTTCTGTTAATTCATCTCACAGAGTTACATCTGTATTTTGTGGATCTCTTTGCTAGCCTTATTTCTGTGGAATCTGAGAACAGATATTTCCGATCCCTTTGAAGACTATAGGGCCAAAGGAAATATCCTCCGATAACAAAGGAAAGAAGCCTTCTGAGAAACTTCTTTGTGTTCTGTGAAATCATCTCACAGAGTTACAGCTTTGCCCTCAAGGAGCCTTTCGCTAAGACAGTTCTTGTGGAATTGGCAAAGTGATATTTGGAAGCCCATAGAGGGCTATGGTGAAAAAGGAAATATCCTCAGATGAAATCTGGAAAGAAGCTTTCTGAGAAACTGCTGAGTGTTCTGTTAATTCATCTCACAGAGTTACATCTGTATTTCGTGGATCTCTTTGGTAGCCTTTTTTCTGTGGAATCTGAGAACAGATATTTCGGATCCCATTGAAGCCTATAGGGCCAAAGGAAATAATCTCCGATAACAAAGAGAAAGAAGCTTTCTGAGAAACTTCTTTGTGTTCTGTGAAATCATCTCACAGAGTTACCGCTTTCCCCTCAAGAAACCTTTCGCTAAGACAGTTCTTGTGGAATTGGCAAAGTGATATTTGGAAGCCCATAGAGGGCTATAGTGAAAAAGGAAATATCCTCAGATGAAATCTGGAAAGAAGCTTTCTGAGAAACTGCTTAGTGTTCTGTTAATTCATCTCACAGAGTTACATCTGTATGTCGTGGATCTCTTTGCTAGACTTATTTCTGTGGAATCTGAGAACAGATATTTCGGATTCCTATGAAGACTATAGGGGCAAAGGAAATATCCTCCGATAACAAAGAGAAAGAAGCTTTCTGAGAGACTTCTTTGTGTTCTGTGAAATCATCTCACAGAGTTACAGCGTTCCCCTCAAGAAGCCTTTCGCTAAGACAGTTCTTGTGGAATTGGCAAAGTGATATTTGGAAGCCCATAGAGGGCTATGGTGAAAAAGGAAATATCCTCAGATGAAATCTGGAAGGAAGCTTTCTGAGAAACTGCTGAGTGTTCTGTTAATTCATCTCACAGAGTTACATCTGTATTTCGTGGATCTCTTTGCTAGCCTTATTTCTGTGGAATCTGAGAACAGATATTTCGGATTCCCATGAAGACGATAGGGGCAAAGGAAATATCCTCCGATAACAAAGAGAAAGAAGCTTTCTGAGAAACTTCTTTGTGTTCTGTGAAATCATCTCACAGAGTTACAGCTTTCCCCTCAAGAAGCCTTTCGCTAAGACAGTTCTTGTGGAATTGGCAAAGTGATATTTGGAAGCCCATAGAGGGCTATGGTGAAAAAGGAAATATCCTCAGATGAAATCTGGAAAGAAGCTTTCTGAGAAACTGCTTAGTGTTCTGTTAATTCATCTCACAGCGTTACATCTGTATTTCGTGGATCTCTTTGCTAGCCTTATTTCTGTGGAATCTGAGAACAGATATTTCGGATCCCATTGAAGACTATAGGGCCAAAGGAAATATACTCCGATAACAAAGAGAAAGAAGCTTTCTGAGAAACTTCTTTGTGTTCTGTGAAATCATCTCACAGAGTTACAGCGTTCCCCTCAAGAAGCCTTTCGCTAAGACAGTTCTTGTGGAATTGGCAAAGTGATATTTGGAAGCCCATAGAGGGCTATGGTGAAAAAGGAAATATCCTCAGATGAAATCTGGAAAGAAGCTTTCTGAGAAACTGCTTAGTGTTCTGTTAATTCATCTCACAGAGTTACATCTGTATTTCCTGGATCTCTTTGCTAGCCTTATTTCTGTGGAATCTGAGAACAGATATTTCGGATCCCATTGAAGCCTATAGGGCCAAAGGAAATAATCTCCGATAACAAAGAGAAAGAAGCTTTCTGAGAAACTTCTTAGTGTTCTGTGAAATCATCTCACAGAGTTACCGCTTTCCCCTCAAGAAGCCTTTCGCTAAGACAGTTCCCGTGGAATTGGCAAAGTGATATTTGGAAGCCCATAGAGGGCTATGGTGAAAAAGGAAGTATCCTCAGATGAAATCTGGAAAGAAGCTTTCTGAGAAACTGCTGAGTGTTCTGTTAATTCATCTCACAGAGTTACATCTGTATTTCGTATATCTCTTTGCTAGCCTTATTTCTGTGGAATCTGAGAGCAGATATTTCCGATCCCTTTGAAGACTATAGGGCCAAAGGAAATATCCTCCGATAACAAAGAGAAAGAAGCTTTCTGAGAAACTTCTTTGTGTTCTGTGAAATCATCTCACAGAGTTACAGCTTTCCCCTCTAGAAGCCTTTCGCTAAGACAGTTCTTGTGGAATGGGCAAAGTGATATTTGGAAGCCCATAGAGGGCTATGGTGAAAAAGGAAATATCCTCAGATGAAATCTGGAAGGAAGCTTTCTGAGAAACTGCTGAGTGTTCTGTTAATTCATCTCACAGAGTTACATCTGTATTTCGTGGATCTCTTTGCTAGCCTTATTTCTGTGGAATCTGAGAACAGATATTTCGGATTCCTATGAAGACGATAGGGGCAAAGGAAATATCCTCCGATAACAAAGAGAAAGAAGCTTTCTCAGAAACTTCTTTGTGTTCTGTGAAATCATCTCACAGAGTTACAGCTTTCCCCTCAAGAAGCCTTTCGCTAAGACAGTTCTTGTGGAATGGGCAAAGTGATATTTGGAAGCCCATAGAGGGCTATGGTGAAAAAGGAAATATCCTCAGATGAAATCTGGAAAGAAGCTTTCTGAGAAACTGCTTAGTGTTCTGTTAATTCATCTCACAGCGTTACATCTGTATTTCGTGGATCTCTTTGCTAGCCTTATTTCTGTGGAATCTGAGAACAGATATTTCGGATCCCATTGAAGACTATAGGGCCAAAGGAAATATCCTCCGATAACAAAGAGAAAGAAGCTTTCTGAGAAACTTCTTTGTGTTCTGTGAAATCATCTCACAGAGTTACAGCTTTCCCCTCAAGAAGCCTTTCGCTAAGACAGTTCTTGTGGAATTGGCAAAGTGATATTTGGAAGCCCATAGAGGGCTATGGTGAAAAAGGAAATATCCTCAGATGAAATCTGGAAAGAAGCTTTCTGAGAAACTGCTTAGTGTTCTGTTAATTCATCTCACAGAGTTACATCTGTATTTCCTGGATCTCTTTGCTAGCCTTATTTCTGTGGAATCTGAGAACAGATATTTCGGATCCCATTGAAGACTATAGGGCCAAAGGAAATATCCTCCGATAACAAAGAGAAAGAAGCTTTCTGAGAAACTTCTTTGTGTTCTGTGAAATCATCTCACAGAGTTACAGCTTTCCCCTCAAGAAGCCTTTCGCTAAGACAGTTCTTGTGGAATTGGCAAAGTGATATTTGGAAGCCCATAGAGGGCTATGGTGAAAAAGGAAATATCCTCAGATGAAATCTGGAAAGAAGCTTTCTGAGAAACTGCTGAGTGTTCTGTTATTTCATCTCACAGAGTTACATCTGTATTTCCTGGATCTCTTTGCTAGACTTATTTCTGTGGAATCTGAGAACAGATATTTCGGATCCCATTGAAGCCTATAGGGCCAAAGGAAATAATCTCCGATAACAAAGAGAAAGAAGCTTTCTGAGAAACTTCTTTGTGTTCTGTGAAATCATCTCACAGAGTTACCGCTTTCCCCTCAAGAAGCCTTTCGCTAAGACAGTTCTCGTGGAATCGGCAAAGTGATATTTGGAAGCCCATAGAGGGCTATGGTGAAAAAGGAAGTATCCTCAGATGAAATCTGGAAAAAAGCTTTCTGAAAAACTGTTTAGTGTTCTGTTAATTCATCTCACAGAGTTACATCTGTATTTCGTATATCTCTTTGCTAGCCTTATTTCTGTGGAATCTGAGAACAGATATTTCCGATCCCTTTGAAGACTATAGGGCCAAAGGAAATATCCTCCGATAACAAAGGAAAGAAGCCTTCTGAGAAACTTCTTTGTGTTCTGTGAAATCATCTCACAGAGTTACAGCTTTCCCCTCAAGGAGCCTTTCGCTAAGACAGTTCTTGTGGAATTGGCAAAGTGATATTTGGAAGCCCATAGAGGGCTATGGTGAAAAAGGAAATATCCTCAGATGAAATCTGGAAAGAAGCTTTCTGAGAAACTGCTGAGTGTTCTGTTAATTCATCTCACAGAGTTACATCTGTATTTCGTGGATCTCTTTGCTAGACTTATTTCTGTGGAATCTGAGAACAGATATTTCGGATCCCTTTGAAGACTATAGGGCCAAAGGAAATATCCTCCGATAACAAAGAGAAAGAAGCTTTCTGAGAAACTTCTTTGTGTTCTGTGAAATCATCTCACAGAGTTACAGCTTTCCCCTCAAGAAGCCTTTCGCTAAGACAGTTCTCGTGGAATTGCAAAGTGATATTTGGAAGCCCATAGAGGGCTATGGTGAAAAGGGAAATATCCTCAGATGAAATCTGGAAAGAAGCTTTCTGAGAAACTGCTTAGTGTTCTGTTAATTCATCTCACAGAGTTACATCTGTATTTCGTGGATCTCTTTGCTAGCCTTATTTCTGTGGAATCTGAGAACAGATATTTCGGATCCCATTGAAGACTATAGGGCCAAAGGAAATATCCTCCGATAACAAAGAGAAAGAAGCTTTCTGAGAAACTTCTTTGTGTTCTGTGAAATCATCTCACAGAGTTACAGCTTTCCCCTCAAGAAGACTTTCACTAAGACAGTTCTTGTGGAATTGGCAAAGTGATATTGGAAGCCCATAGAGGGCTATGGTGAAAAAGGAAATATCCTCAGATGAAATCTGGAAAGAAGCTTTCTGTGAAACTGCTTAGTGTTCTGTTAATTCATCTCACAGAGTTACATCTGTATTTCGTGGATCTCTTTGCTAGACTTATTTCTGTGGAATCTGAGAACAGATATTTCGGATCCCATTGAAGACTATAGGGCCAAAGGAAATATCCTCCGATAACAAAGAGAAAGATGCTTTCTGAGAAACTTCTTTGTGTTCTGTGAAATCATCTCACAGAGTTACAGCTTTCCCCTCAAGAAGCCTTTCGCTTAGACAGTTCTTGTGGAATTGGCAAAGTGATATTTGGAAGCCCATAGAGGGCTATGGTGAAAAAGGAAATATCCTCAGATGAAATCTGGAAAGAAGCTTTCTGAGAAACTGCTTAGTGTTCTGTTAATTCATCTCACAGAGTTACATCTGTATTTCGTGGATCTCTTTGCTAGCCTTATTTCTGTGGAATCTGAGAACAGATATTTCGGATCCCTTTGAAGCCTATAGGGCCAAAGGAAATAATCTCCGATAACAAAGAGAAAGAAGCTTTCTGAGAAACTTCTTTGTGTTCTGTGAAATCATCTCACAGAGTTACCGCTTTCCCCTCAAGAAGCCTTTCGCTAAGACAGTTCTTGTGGAATTGGCAAAGTGATATTTGGAAGCCCATAGAGGGCTATGGTGAAAAAGGAAGTATCCTCAGATGAAATCTGGAAAGAAGCTTTCTGAGAAACTGCTGAGTGTTCTGTTAATTCATCTCACAGAGTTACATCTGTATTTCGTATATCTCTTTGCTAGCCTTATTTCTGTGGAATCTGAGAACAGATATTTCCGATCCCTTTGAAGACTATAGGGCCAAAGGAAATATCCTCCGATAACAAAGAGAAAGAAGCTTTCTGAGAAACTTCTTTGTGTTCTGTGAAATCATCTCACAGAGTTACAGCTTTCCCCTCAAGAAGCCTTTCGCTAAGACAGTTCTGGTGGAATTGGCAAAGTGATATTTGGAAGCCCATAGAGGGCTATGGTGAAAAAGGAAATATCCTCAGATGAAATCTGGAAGGAAGCTTTCTGAGAAACTGCTGAGTGTTCTGTTAATTCATCTCACAGAGTTACATCTGTATTTCGTGGATCTCTTTGCTAGACTTATTTCTGTGGAATCTGAGAACAGATATTTCGGATCCCATTGAAGACTATAGGGCCAAAGGAAATATCCTCTGATAACAAAGAGAAAGAAGCTTTCTGAGAAACCTCTTTGTGTTCTGTGTAATCATCTCACAGAGTTACAGCTATCCCCTCAAGAAGCCTTTCGCTAAGACAGTTCTCGTGGAATTGGCAAAGTGATATTTGGAAGCCCATAGAGGGCTATGGTGAAAAAGGAAATATCCTCAGATGAAATCTGGAAAGAAGCTTTCTGAGAAACTGCTTAGTGTTCTGTTAATTCATCTCACAGAGTTACATCTGTATTTCGTGGATCTCTTTGCTAGCCTTATTTCTGTGGAATCTGAGAACAGATATTTCGGATCCCATTGAAGACTAAAGGGCCAAAGGAAATATCCTCCGATAACAAAGAGAAAGAAGCTTTCTGAGAAACTTCTTTGTGTTCTGTGAAATCATCTCACAGAGTTACAGCTTTCCCTTCAAGAAGCCTTTCGCTAAGACAGTTCTTGTGGAATTGGCAGAGTGATATTTGGAAGCCCAAAGAGGGCTATGGTGAAAAAGGAAATATCCTCAGATGAAATCTGGAAAGAAGCTTTCTGAGAAACTGCTTAGTGTTCTGTTAATTCATCTCACAGAGTTACATCTGTATTTCGTGGATCTCTTTGGTAGACTTATTTCTGTGGAATCTGAGAACAGATATTTCGGATCCTATTGAAGACTATAGGGCCAAAGGAAATATCCTCCGATAACAAAGAGAAAGAAGCTTTCTGAGAAACTTCTTTGTGTTCTGTGAAATCATCTCACAGAGTTACAGCTTTCCCCTCTAGAAGCCTTTCGCTAAGACAGTTCTTGTGGAATTGACAAAGCGATATTTGGAAGCCCATTGTGGGCTATGCTGAAAAAGGAAATATCCTCAGATGAAATCTGGAAAGAAGCTTTCTGAGAAACTGCTTAGTGTTCTGTTAATACATCTCACAGAGTTACATCTCTATTTCGTGGATCTCTTTGGTAGCCTTATTTCTTTGGAATCTGAGAACAGATATTTCGGATCCCATTGAAGACTATAGGGCCAAAGGAAATATCCTCCGATAACAAAGAGAAAGAAGCTTTCTGAGAAACTTCTTTGTGTTCTGTGAAATCATCTCACAGAGTTACAGCTTTCCCCTCAAGAAGCCTTTCGCTAAGACAGTTCTTGTGGAATTGGCAAAGTGATATTTGGAAGCCCATAGAGGGCTATGGTGAAAAAGGAAATATCCTCAGATGAAATCTGGAAGGAAGCTTTCTGAGAAACTGCTGAGTTTTCTGTTAATTCATCTCACAGAGTTACATCTGTATTTCGTGGATCTCTTTGCTAGATTTATTTCTGTGGAATCTGAGAACAGATATTTCGGATTCCTATGAAGACTATAGGGGCAAAGGAAATATCCTCCGATAACAAAGAGAAAGAAGCTTTCTGAGAAACTTCTTTGTGTTCTGTGAAATCATCTCACAGAGTTACCGCTTTCCCCTCAAGAAGCCTTTCGCTAAGACAGTTCTTGTGGAATTGGCAAAGTGATATTTGGAAGCCCATAGAGGGCTATGGTGAAAAAGGAAGTATCCTCAGATGAAATCTGGAAAGAAGCTTTCTGAGAAACTGCTTAGTGTTCTGTTAATTCATCTCACAGAGTTACATGTGTATTTCGTATATCTCTTTGCTAGCCTTATTTCTGTGGAATCTGAGAACAGATATTTCCGATCCCTTTGAAGTCTATAGGGCCAAAGGAAATATCCTCCGATAATAAAGAGAAAGAAGCTTTCTGAGAAACTTCTTTGTGTTCTGTGAAATCATCTCACAGAGTTACATCTTTCCCCTCAAGAAGCCTTTCGCTAAGACAGTTCTGGTGGAATTGGCAAAGTGATATTTGGAAGCCCATAGAGGGCTATGGGGAAAAAGGAAATATCCTCAGATGAAATCTGGAAGGAAGCTTTCTGAGAAACTGCTGAGTGTTCTGTTAATTCATCTCACAGAGTTACATCTGTATTTCGTGGATCTCTTTGGTAGCCTTATTTCTGTGGAATCTGAGAACAGATATTTCGGATCCCTTTGAAGACTATAGGGCCAAAGGAAATATCCTCCGATAACAAAGAGAAAGAAGCTTTCTGAGAAACTTCTTTGTGTTCTGTGAAATCATCTCACAGAGTTACAGCTTTCCCCTCAAGAAGCCTTTCACTAAGACAGTTCTTGTGGAATTGGCAAAGTGATATTTGGAATCCCATGGAGGGCTATGGTGAAAAAGGAAATATCCTCAGATGAAATCTGGAAGGAAGCTTTCTGAGAAACTGCTGAGTGCTCTGTTAATTCATCTCACAGAGTTACATCTGTATTTCGTGGATCTCTTTGCTAGACTTATTTCTGTGGAATCTGAGAACAGATATTTCGGATTCCTATGAAGACTATAGGGGCAAAGGAAATATCCTCCGATAACAAAGAGAAAGAAGCTTTCTGAGAAACTTCTTTGTGTTCTGTGAAATCATCTCACAGAGTTACCGCTTTCCCCTCAAGAAGCCTTTCGCTAAGACAGTTCTTGTGGAATTGGCAAAGTGATATTTGGAAGCCCATAGAGGGCTATGGTGAAAAAGGAAGTATCCTCAGATGAAATCTGGAAAGAAGCTTTCTGAGAAACTGCTTAGTGTTCTGTGAATTCATCTCACAGAGTTACATCTGTATTTCGTATATCTCTTTGCTAGCCTTATTTCTGTGGAATCTGAGAACAGATATTTCCGATCCCTTTGAAGACTATAGGGCCAAAGGAAATATCCTCCGATAACAAAGAGAAAGAAGCTTTCTGAGAAACTTCTTTGTGTTCTGTGAAATCATCTCACAAAGTTACAGCTTTCCCCTCAAGAAGCCTTTCGCTAAGACAGTTCTTGTGGAATTGGCAAAGCGATATTTGGAAGCCCATAGAGGGCTATGGTGAAAAAGGAAATATCCTCAGAGGAAATCTGGAAAGAAGCTTTCTGAGAAACTGCTTAGTGTTCTTTTAATACATCTCAAAGAGTTACATCTCTATTTCGTGGATCTCTTTGCTAGCCTTATTTCTGTGGAATCTGAGAACAGATATTTCGGATCCCTTTGAAGACTATAGGGCCAAAGGAAATATCCTCCGATAACAAAGAGAAAGAAGCTTTCTGAGAAACTTCTTTGTGTTCTGTGAAATCATCTCACAGAGTTACAGCTTTCCCCTCAAGAAGCCTTTCGCTAAGACAGTTCTTGTGGAATTGGCAAAGTGATATTTGGAAGCCCATAGAGGGCTATGGTGAAAAAGGAAATATCCTCAGATGAAATCTGGAAGGAAGCTTTCTGAGAAACTGCTTAGCGTTCTGTTAATTCATCTCACAGAGTTACATCTGTATTTCGTGGATCTCTTCGGTAGCCTTATTTCTGTGGAATCTGAGAACAGATATTTCGGATCCCTTTGAAGACTATAGGGCCAAAGGAAATATCCTCCGATAACAAAGAGAAAGAAGCTTTCTGAGAAACTTCTTTGTGTTCTGTGAAATCATCTCACAGAGTTACAGCTTTCCCCTCAAGAAGCCTTTCGCTAAGACAGTTCTTGTGGAATTGGCAAAGTGATATTTGGAATCCCATAGAGGGCTATGGAGAAAAAGGAAATATCCTCAGATGAAATCTGGAAGGAAGCTTTCTGAGAAACTGCTGAGTGCTCTGTTAATTCATCTCACAGAGTTACATCTGTATTTCGTGGATCTCTTTGCTAGACTTATTTCTGTGGAATCTGAGAACAGATATTTCGGATTCCTATGAAGACTATAGGGGCAAAGGAAATATCCTCCGATAACAAAGAGAAAGAAGCTTTCTGAGAAACTTCTTTGTGTTCTGTGAAATCATCTCACAGAGTTACCGCTTTCCCCTCAAGAAGCCTTTCGCTAAAACAGTTCTTGTGGAATTGGCAAAGTGATATTTGGAAGCCCATAGAGGGCTATGGTGAAAAAGGAAGTATCCTCAGATGAAATCTGGAAAGAAGCTTTCTGAGAAACTGCTTAGTGTTCTGTGAATTCATCTCACAGAGTTACATCTGTTTTTCGTGGATCTCTTTGCTAGCCTTATTTCTGTGGAATCTGAGAACAGATATTTCGGATCCCTTTGAAGACTATAGGGCCAAAGGAAATATCCTCCGATAACAAAGAGAAAGAAGCTTTCTGAGAAACTTCTTTGTGTTCTGTGAAATCATCTCACAGAGTTACAGCTTTCCCCTCAAGAAGCCTTTCGCTAAGACGGTTCTTGTGGAATTGGCAAAGTGATATTTGGAAGCCCATAGAGGGCTATGGTGAAAAAGGAAATATCCTCAGATGAAATCTGGAAGGAAGCTTTCTGAGAAACTGCTGAGTGTTCTGTTAATTCATCTCACAGAGTTACATCTGTATTTCGTGGATCTCTTTGCTAGCCTTATTTCTGTGGAATCTGAGAACAGATATTTCGGATCCCATTGAAGACTATAGGGCCAAAGGAAATATCCTCCGATAACAAAGAGAAAGAAGCTTTCTGAGAAACTTCTTTGTGTTCTGTGAAATCATCTCACAGAGTTACAGCTTTCCCCTCAAGAAGCCTTTCGCTAAGACAGTTCTTGTGGAATTGGCAAAGTGATATTTGGAAGCCCATAGAGGGCTATGGTGAAAAAGGAAATATCCTCAGATGAAATCTGGAAGGAAGCTTTCTGAGAAACTGCTGAGTGTTCTGTTAATTCATCTCACAGAGTTACATCTGTATTTCGTGGATCTCTTTGCTAGACTTATTTCTGTGGAATCTGAGAACAGATATTTCGGATTCCTATGAAGACTATAGGGCCAAAGGAAATATCCTCCGATAACAAAGAGAAAGAAGCTTTCTGAGAAACTTCTTTGTGTTCTGTGAAATCATCTCACAGAGTTACAGCGTTCCCCTGAAGAAGCCTTTCGCTAAGACAGTTCTTGTGGAATTGGCAAAGTGATATTTGGAAGCCCATAGAGGGCTATGGTGAAAAAGGAAATATCCTCAGATGAAATCTGGAAGGAAGCTTTCTGAGAAACTGCTGAGTGTTCTGTTAATTCATCTCACAGAGTTACATCTGTATTTCGTGGATCTCTTTGCTAGACTTATTTCTGTGGAATCTGAGAACAGATATTTCGGATCCTATTGAAGGCTATAGGGCCAAAGGAAATATCCTCCGATAACAAAGAGAAAGAAGCGTTCTGAGAAACTTCTTTGTGTTCTGTGAAATCATCTCACAGAGTTACAGCTTTCCCCTCAAGAAGCCTTTCGCTAAGACAGTTCTTGTGGAATTGGCAAAGTGATATTTGGAAGCCCATAGAGGGCTATGGTGAAAAAGGAAATATCCTCAGATGAAATCTGGAAAGAAGCTTTCTGAGAAACTGCTTAGTGTTCTGTTAATTCATCTCACAGAGTTACATCTGTATTTCGTGGATCTCTTTGCTAGCCTTATTTCTGTGGAATCTGAGAACATATATTTCGGATCCCATTGAAGACTATAGGGCCAAAGGAAATAATCTCCGATAACAAAGAGAAAGAAGCTTTCTGAGAAACTTCTTTGTGTTCTGTGAAATCATCTCACAGAGTTACCGCTTTCCCCTCAAGAAGCCTTTCGCTAAGAAAGTTCTCGTGGAATTGGCAAAGTGATATTTGGAAGCCCATAGAGGGCTATGGTGAAAAAGGAAGTATCCTCAGATGAAATCTGGAAAGAAACTTTCTGAGAAACTGCTTAGCGTTCTGTTAATTCATCTCACAGAGTTACATCTGTATTTCGTGGATCTCTTTGGTAGCCTTATTTCTGTGGAATCTGAGAACAGATATTTCTGATCCCATTGAAGACTATAGGGCCAAAGGAAATATCCTCCGATAACAAAGAGAAAGAAGCTTTCAGAGAAACTTCTTTGTTTTCTGTGAAATCATCTCACAGAGTTACAGCTTTCCCCTCAAGAAGCCTTTCGCTAAGACAGTTCTCGTGGAACTGGCAAAGTGATATTTGGAAGCCCATAGAGGGCTATGGTGAAAAAGTAAATATCCTCAGATGAAATCTGGAAAGAAGCTTTCTGAGAAACTGCTGAGTGTTCTGTTAATTCATCTCACAGAGTTACATCTGTATTTCGTGGATCTCTTTGCTAGCCTTATTTCTGTGGAATCTGAGAACAGATATTTCGGATCCCATTGAAGACTATAGGGCCAAAGGAAATATCCTCCGATAACAAAGAGAAAGAAGCTTTCTGAGAAACTTCTTTGTGTTCTGTGAAATCATCTCACAGAGTTACAGCTTTCCCCTCAAGAAGCCTTTCGCTAAGACAGTTCTTGTGGAATTGGCAAAGTGATATTTGGAATCCCATAGAGGGCTATGGTGAAAAAGGAAATATCCTCAGATGAAATCTGGAAAGAAGCTTTCTGTGAAACTGCTTAGTGTTCTGTTAATTCATCTCACAGAGTTACATCTGTATTTCGTGGATCTCGTTGCTAGACTTATTTCTGTGGAACCTGAGAACAGATATTTCGGATCCCTTTGAAGAGTATAGGGCCAAAGGAAATATCCTCCGATAACAAAGAGAAAGAAGCTTACTGAGAAACTTCTTTGTGTTCTTTGAAATCACCTCACAGAGTTACAGCTTTCCCCTCAAGAAGCCTTTCGCTAAGACAGTTCTTGTGGAATTGGCAAAGTGATATTTGGAAGCCCATATAGGGCTATGGTGAAAAAGGAAATATCTCAGATGAAATCTGGAAAGAAGCTTTCTGAGAAACTACTTAGTGTTCTGTTAATTCATCTCACAGAGTTACATCTGTATTTCGTGGATCTCTTTGCTAGCCTTATTTCTGTGGAATCTGAGAACAGATATTTCGGATCCCTTTGATGACTATAGGGCCAAAGGAAATAATCTCCGATAACAAAGAGAAAGAAGCTTTCTGAGAAACTTCTTTGTGTTCTGTGAAATCATCTCACAGAGTTACAGCATTCCCCTCAAGAAGCCTTTCGCTAAGACAGTTCTTGTGGAATTGGCAGAGTGATATTTGGAAGCCCAAAGAGGGCTATGGTGAAAAAGGAAATATCCTCAGATGAAATCTGGAAAGAAGCTTTCTGAGAAACTGCTGAGTGTTCTGTTAATTCATCTCACAGAGTTACATCTGTATTTCGTGGATCATGGCTAGACTTATTTCTGTGGAATCTGAGAACAGATATTTCGGATCCTATTGAAGACTATAGGGCCAAAGGAAATATCCTCCGATAACAAAGAGAAAGAAGCTTTCTGAGAAACTTCTTTGTGTTCTGTGAAATCATCTCACAGAGTTACAGCTTTCCCCTCAAGAAGCCTTTCGCTAAGACAGTTCTTGTGGAATTGGCAAAGCGATATTTGGAAGCCCATAGAGGGCTATGATGAAAAAGGAAATATCCTCAGATGAAATCTGGAAAGAAGCTTTCTGAGAAACTGCTTAGTGTTCTGTTAATACATCTCACAGAGTTACATCTCTGTTTCGTGGATCTCTTTGCTAGCCTTATTTCTTTGGAATCTGAGAACAGATATTTCGGATCCCATTGAAGACTATAGGGCCAAAGGAAATATCCTCCGATAACAAAGAGAAAGAAGCTTTCTGAGAAACTTCTTTGTGTTCTGTGAAATCATCTCACAGAGTTACAGCTTTCCCCTCAAGAAGCCTTTCGCTAAGACAGTTCTTGTGGAATTGGCAAAGTGATATTTGGAAGCCCATAGAGGGCTATGGTGAAAAAGGAAATATCCTCAGATGAAATCTGGAAGGAAGCTTTCTGAGAAACTGCTTAGTGTTCTGTTAATTCATCTCACAGAGTTACATCTGTATTTCGTGGATCTCTTTGCCAGACTTATTTCTGTGGAATCTGAGAACAGATATTTCGGATCCCTTTGAAGACTATAGGGCCAAAGGAAATATCCTCCGATAACAAAGAGAAAGAAGCTTACTGAGAAGCTTCTTTGTGTTCTGTGAAATCATCTCACAGAGTTACAGCTTTCCCCTCAAGAAGCCTTTCGCTAAGACAGTTCTTGTGGAATTGGCAAAGTGATATTTGGAAGCCCATAGAGGGCTATGGTGAAAAAGGAAATATCCTCAGATGAAATCTGGAAGGAAGCTTTCTGAGAAACTGCTGAGTGTTCTGTTAATTCATCTCACAGAGTTACATCTGTATTTCGTGGATCTCTTTGCTAGCCTTATTTCTGTGGAATCTGAGAACAGATATTTCGGATTCCTATGAAGACTATAGGGGCAAAGGAAATATCCTCCGATAACAAAGAGAAAGAAGCTTTCTGAGAAACTTCTTAGTGTTCTGTGAAATCATCTCACAGAGTTACAGCGTTCCCCTCAAGAAGCCTTTCGCTAAGACAGTTGTTGTGGAATTGGCAAAGTGATATTTGGAAGCCCATAGAGGGCTATGGTGAAAAAGGAAATATCCTCAGATGAAATCTGGAAGGAAGCTTTCTGAGAAACTGCTGAGTGTTCTGTTAATTCATCTCACAGAGTTACATCTGTATTTCGTGGATCTATTTGCTAGCCTTATTTCTGTGGAATCTGAGAACAGATATTTCGGATCCTATTGAAGACTATAGGGCCAAAGGAAATATCCTCCGATAACAAAGAGAAAGAAGCTTTCTGAGAAACTTCTTTGTGTTCTGTGAAATCATCTCACAGAGTTACCGCTTTCCCCTCAAGAAGCCTTTCGCTAAGACAGTTCTTGTGGAATTGGCAAAGTGATATTTGGAAGCCCATAGAGGGCTAGGGTGAAAAAGGAAATATCCTCAGATGAAATCTGGAAGGAAGCTTTCTGAGAAACTGCTGAGTGTACTGTTAATTCATCTCACAGAGTTACATCTGTATTTCGTGGATCTCTTTGGTAGCCTTATTTCTGTGGAATCTGAGAACAGATATTTCGGATCCCATTGAAGACTATAGGGCCAAAGGAAATATCCTCCGATAACAAAGAGAAAGAAGATTTCTGAGAAACTTCTTTGTGTTCTGTGAAATCATCTCACAGAGTTACAGCTTTCCCCTCAAGAAGCCTTTCGCTAAGACAGTTCTCGTGGAATTGGCAAAGTGATATTTGGAAGCCCATAGAGGGCTACGGTGAAAAAAGAAATATCCTCAGATGAAATCTGGAAAGAAGCTTTCTGAGAAACTGCTGAGTGTTCTGTTAATTCATCTCACAGAGTTACATCTGTATTTCGTGGATCTCTTTGCTAGCCTTATTTCTGTGGAATCTGAGAACAGATATTTCGGATCCCATTGAAGACTATAGGGCCAAAGGAAATATCCTCCGATAACAAAGAGAAAGAAGCTTTCTGAGAAACTTCTTTGTGTTCTGTGAAATCATCTCACAGAGTTACAGCTTTCCCCTCAAGAAGCCTTTCGCTAAGACAGTTCTTGTGGAATTGGCAAAGCGATATTTGGAAGCCCATAGAGGGCTATGGTGAAAAAAGAAATATCCTCAGATGAAATCTGGAAAGAAGCTTTCTGTGAAACTGCTTAGTGTTCTGTTAATTCATCTCACAGAGTTACATCTGTATTTCGTGGATCTCGTTGCTAGACTTATTTCTGTGGAACCTGAGAACAGATATTTCGGATCCCTTTGAAGACTGTAGGGCCAAAGGAAATATCCTCCGATAACAAAGAGAAAGAAGCTTACTGAGAAACTTCTTTGTGTTCTTTGAAATCATCTCACAGAGTTACAGCTTTCCCCTCAAGAAGCCTTTCGCTAAGACAGTTCTTGTGGAATTGGCAAAGTGATATTTGGAAGCCCATATAGGGCTATGGTGAAAAAGGAAATATCTCAGATGAAATCTGGAAAGAAGCTTTCTGAGAAACTACTTAGTGTTCTCTTAATTCATCTCACAGAGTTACATCTGTATTTCGTGGATCTCTTTGCTAGCCTTATTTCTGTGGAATCTGAGAACAGATATTTCGGATCCCATTGATGACTATAGGGCCGAAGGAAATAATCTCCGATAACAAAGAGAAAGAAGCTTTCTGAGAAACTTCTTTGTGTTCTGTGAAATCATCTCACAGAGTTACAGCATTCCCCTCAAGAAGCCTTTCGCTGAGACAGTTCTTGTGGAATTGGCAGAGTGATATTTGGAAGCCCAAAGAGGGCTATGGTGAAAAAGGAAATATCCTCAGATGAAATCTGGAAAGAAGCTTTCTGAGAAACTGCTGAGTGTTCTGTTAATTCATCTCACAGAGTTACATCTGTATTTCGTGGATCTCTTTGCTAGACTTATTTCTGTGGAATATGAGAACAGATATTTCGGATCCCTTTGAAGACTATAGGGCCAAAGGAAATATCCTCCGATAACAAAGAGAAAGAAGCTTACTGAGAAGCTTCTTTGTGTTCTGTGAAATCATCTCACAGAGTTACAGCTTTCCCCTCAAGAAGCCTTTCGCTAAGACAGTTCTTGTGGAATTGGCAAAGTGATATTTGGAAGCCCATAGAGGGCTATGGTGAAAAAGGAAATATCCTCAGATGAAATCTGGAAGGAAGCTTTCTGAGAAACTGCTGAGTGTTCTGTGAATTCATCTCACAGAGTTACATCTGTATTTCGTGGATCTCTTTGGTAGCCTTATTTCTGTGGAATCTGAGAACAGATATTTCTGATCCCATTGAAGACTATAGGGCCAAAGGAAATATCCTCCGATAACAAAGAGAAAGAAGCTTTCTGAGAAACTTCTTTGTTTTCTGTGAAATCATCTCACAGAGTTACAGCTTTCCCCTCAAGAAGCCTTTCGCTAAGACAGTTCTCGTGGAATTGGCAAAGTGATATTTGGAAGCCCATAGAGGGCTATGGTGAAAAAGTAAATATCCTCAGATGAAATCTGGAAAGAAGCTTTCTGAGAAACTGCTGAGTGTTCTGTTAATTCATCTCACAGAGTTACATCTGTATTTCGTGGATCTCTTTGCTAGCCTTATTTCTGTGGAATCTGAGAACAGATATTTCAGATCCCATTGAAGACTATAGGGCCAAAGGAAATATCCTCCGATAACAAAGAGAAAGAAGCTTTCTGAGAAACTTCTTTGTGTTCTGTGAAATCATCTCACAGAGTTACAGCTTTCCCCTCAAGAAGCCTTTCGCTAAGACAGTTCTTGTGGAATTGGCAAAGTGATATTTGGAATCCCATAGAGGGCTATGGTGAAAAAGGAAATATCCTCAGATGAAATCTGGAAAGAAGCTTTCTGTGAAACTGCTTAGTGTTCTGTTAATTCATCTCACAGAGTTACATCTGTATTTCGTGGATCTCGTTGCTAGACTTATTTCTGTGGAACCTGAGAACAGATATTTCGGATCCCTTTGAAGAGTATAGGGCCAAAGGAAATATCCTCCGATAACAAAGAGAAAGAGGCTTACTGAGAAACTTCTTTGTGTTCTTTGAAATCACCTCACAGAGTTACAGCTTTCCCCTCAAGAAGCCTTTCGCTAAGACAGTTCTTGTGGAATTGGCAAAGTGATATTTGGAAGCCCATATAGGGCTATGGTGAAAAAGGAAATATCTCAGATGAAATCTGGAAAGAAGCTTTCTGAGAAACTACTTAGTGTTCTGTTAATTCATCTCACAGAGTTACATCTGTATTTCGTGGATCTCTTTGGTAGCCTTATTTCTGTGGAATCTGAGAACAGATATTTCGGATCCCTTTGATGACTATAGGGCCAAAGGAAATAATCTCCGATAAAAAAGAGAAAGAAGCTTTCTGAGAAACTTCTTTGTGTTCTGTGAAATCATCTCACAGAGTTACAGCATTCCCCTCAAGAAGCCTTTCGCTAAGACAGTTCTTGTGGAATTGGCAGAGTGATATTTGGAAGCCCAAAGAGGGCTATGGTGAAAAAGGAAATATCCTCAGATGAAATCTGGAAAGAAGCTTTCTGAGAAACTGCTGAGTGTTCTGTTAATTCATCTCACAGAGTTACATCTGTATTTCTTGGATCTTTGCTAGACTTATTTCTGTGGAATCTGAGAACAGATATTTCGGATCCTATTGAAGACTATAGGGCCAAAGGAAATATCCTCCGATAACAAAGAGAAAGAAGCTTTCTGAGAAACTTCTTTGTGTTCTGTGAAATCATCTCACAGAGTTACAGCTTTCCCCTCAAGAAGCCTTTCGCTAAGACAGTTCTTGTGGAATTGGCAAAGCGATATTTGGAAGCCCATAGAGGGCTATGATGAAAAAGGAAATATCCTCAGATGAAATCTGGAATGAAGCTTTCTGAGAAACTGCTTAGTGTTCTGTGAATACATCTCACAGAGTTACATCTCTGTTTCGTGGATCTCTTTGCTAGCCTTATTTCTTTGGAATCTGAGAACAGATATTTCGGATCCCATTGAAGACTATAGGGCCAAAGGAAATATCCTCCGATAACAAAGAGAAAGAAGCTTTCTGAGAAACTTCTTTGTGTTCTGTGAAATCATCTCACAGAGTTACAGCTTTCCCCTCAAGAAGCCTTTCGCTAAGACAGTTCTTGTGGAATTGGCAAAGTGATATTTGGAAGCCCATAGAGGGCTATGGTGAAAAAGGAAATATCCTCAGATGAAATCTGGAAGGAAGCTTTCTGAGAAACTGCTTAGTGTTCTGTTAATTCATCTCACAGAGTTACATCTGTATTTCGTGGATCTCTTTGCCAGACTTATTTCTGTGGAATCTGAGAACAGATATTTCGGATCCCTTTGAAGACTATAGGGCCAAAGGAAATATCCTCCGATAACAAAGAGAAAGAAGCTTTCTGAGAAACTTCTTTGTGTTCTGTGAAATCATCTCACAGAGTTACAGCGTTCCCCTCAAGAAGCCTTTCGCTAAGACAGTTGTTGTGGAATTGGCAAAGTGATATTTGGAAGCCCATAGAGGGCTATGGTGAAAAAGGAAATATCCTCAGATGAAATCTGGAAGGAAGCTTTCTGAGAAACTGCTGAGTGTTCTGTTAATTCATCTCACAGAGTTGCATCTGTATTTCGTGGATCTATTTGCTAGCCTTATTTCTGTGGAATCTGAGAACAGATATTTCGGATCCTATTGAAGACTATAGGGCCAAAGGAAATATCCTCCGATAACAAAGAGAAAGAAGCTTTCTGAGAAACTTCTTTGTGTTCTGTGAAATCATCTCACAGAGTTACCGCTTTCCCCTCAAGAAGCCTTTCGCTAAGACAGTTCTTGTGGAATTGGCAAAGTGATATTTGGAAGCCCATAGAGGGCTATGGTGAAAAAGGAAATATCCTCAGATGAAATCTGGAAGGAAGCTTTCTGAGAAACTGCTGAGTGTACTGTTAATTCATCTCACAGAGTTACATCTGTATTTCGTGGATCTCTTTGGTAGCCTTATTTCTGTGGAATCTGAGAACAGATATTTCGGATCCCTTTGATGACTATAGGGCCAAAGGAAATAATCTCCGATAACAAAGAGAAAGAAGCTTTCTGAGAAACTTCTTTGTGTTCTGTGAAATCATCTCACAGAGTTACAGCATTCCCCTCAAGAAGCCTTTCGCTAAGACAGTTCTTGTGGAATTGGCAGAGTGATATTTGGAAGCCCAAAGAGGGCTATGGTGAAAAAGGAAATATCCTCAGATGAAATCTGGAAAGAAGCTTTCTGAGAAACTGCTGAGTGTTCTGTTAATTCATCTCACAGAGTTACATCTGTATTTCGTGGATCTTTGCTAGACTTATTTCTGTGGAATCTGAGAACAGATATTTCGGATCCTATTGAAGACTATAGGGCCAAAGGAAATATCCTCCGATAACAAAGAGAAAGAAGCTTTCTGAGAAACTTCTTTGTGTTCTGTGAAATCATCTCACAGAGTTACAGCTTTCCCCTCAAGAAGCCTTTCGCTAAGACAGTTCTTGTGGAATTGGCAAAGTGATATTTGGAATCCCATAGAGGGCTATGGTGAAAAAGGAAATATCCTCAGATGAAATCTGGAAAGAAGCTTTCTGTGAAACTGCTTAGTGTTCTGTTAATTCATCTCACAGAGTTACATCTGTATTTCGTGGATCTCGTTGCTAGACTTATTTCTGTGGAACCTGAGAACAGATATTTCGGATCCCTTTGAAGAGTATAGGGCCAAAGGAAATATCCTCCGATAACAAAGAGAAAGAAGCTTACTGAGAAACTTCTTTGTGTTCTTTGAAATCACCTCACAGAGTTACAGCTTTCCCCTCAAGAAGCCTTTCGCTAAGACAGTTCTTGTGGAATTGGCAAAGTGATATTTGGAAGCCCATATAGGGCTATGGTGAAAAAGGAAATATCTCAGATGAAATCTGGAAAGAAGCTTTCTGAGAAACTACTTAGTATTCTGTTAATTCATCTCACAGAGTTACATCTGTATTTCGTGGATCTCTTTGCTAGCCTTATTTCTGTGGAATCTGAGAACAGATATTTCGGATCCCTTTGATGACTATAGGGCCAAAGGAAATAATCTCCGATAACAAAGAGAAAGAAGCTTTCTGAGAAACTTCTTTGTGTTCTGTGAAATCATCTCACAGAGTTACAGCATTCCCCTCAAGAAGCCTTTCGCTAAGACAGTTCTTGTGGAATTGGCAGAGTGATATTTGGAAGCCCAAAGAGGGCTATGGTGAAAAAGGAAATATCCTCAGATGAAATCTGGAAAGAAGCTTTCTGAGAAACTGCTGAGTGTTCTGTTAATTCATCTCACAGAGTTACATCTGTATTTCGTGGATCTTTGCTAGACTTATTTCTGTGGAATCTGAGAACAGATATTTCGGATCCTATTGAAGACTATAGGGCCAAAGGAAATATCCTCCGATAACAAAGAGAAAGAAGCTTTCTGAGAAACTTCTTTGTGTTCTGTGAAATCATCTCACAGAGTTACAGCTTTCCCCTCAAGAAGCCTTTCGCTAAGACAGTTCTTGTGGAATTGGCAAAGCGATATTTGGAAGCCCATAGAGGGCTATGATGAAAAAGGAAATATCCTCAGATGAAATCTGGAAAGAAGCTTTCTGAGAAACTGCTTAGTGTTCTGTTAATACATCTCACAGAGTTACATCTCTGTTTCGTGGATCTCTTTGCTAGCCTTATTTCTTTGGAATCTGAGAACAGATATTTCGGATCCCATTGAAGACTATAGGGCCAAAGGAAATATCCTCCGATAACAAAGAGAAAGAAGCTTTCTGAGAAACTTCTTTGTGTTCTGTGAAATCATCTCACAGAGTTACAGCTTTCCCCTCAAGAAGCCTTTCGCTAAGACAGTTCTTGTGGAATTGGCAAAGTGATATTTGGAAGCCCATAGAGGGCTATGGTGAAAAAGGAAATATCCTCAGATGAAATCTGGAAGGAAGCTTTCTGAGAAACTGCTGAGTGTTCTGTTAATTCATCTCACAGAGTTACATCTGTATTTCGTGGATCTCTTTGCCAGACTTATTTCTGTGGAATCTGAGAACAGATATTTCGGATCCCTTTGAAGACTATAGGGCCAAAGGAAATATCCTCCGATAACAAAGAGAAAGAAGCTTACTGAGAAGCTTCTTTGTGTTCTGTGAAATCATCTCACAGAGTTACAGCTTTCCCTTCAAGAAGCCTTTCGCTAAGACAGTTCTTGTGGAATTGGCAAAGTGATATTTGGAAGCCCATAGAGGGCTATGGTGAAAAAGGAAATATCCTCAGATGAAATCTGGAAGGAAGCTTTCTGAGAAACTGCTGAGTGTTCTGTTAATTCATCTCACAGAGTTACATCTGTATTTCGTGGATCTCTTTGCTAGCCTTATTTCTGTGGAATCTGAGAACAGATATTTCGGATTCCTATGAAGACTATAGGGGCAAAGGAAATATCCTCCGATAACAAAGAGAAAGAAGCTTTCTGAGAAACTTCTTTGTGTTCTGTGAAATCATCTCACAGAGTTACAGCGTTCCCCTCAAGAAGCCTTTCGCTAAGACAGTTGCTGTGGAATTGGCAAAGTGATATTTGGAAGCCCATAGAGGGCTATGGTGAAAAAGGAAATATCCTCAGATGAAATCTGGAAGGAAGCTTTCTGAGAAACTGCTGAGTGTTCTGTTAATTCATCTCACAGAGTTACATCTGTATTTCGTGGATCTCTTTGCTAGCCTTATTTCTGTGGAATCTGAGAACAGATATTTCGGATCCTATTGAAGACTATAGGGCCAAAGGAAATATCCTCCGATAACAAAGAGAAAGAAGCTTTCTGAGAAACTTCTTTGTGTTCTGTGAAATCATCTCACAGAGTTACCGCTTTCCCCTCAAGAAGCCTTTCGCTAAGACAGTTCTTGTGGAATTGGCAAAGTGATATTTGGAAGCCCATAGAGGGCTAGAGTGAAAAAGGAAATATCCTCAGATGAAATCTGGAAGGAAGCTTTCTGAGAAACTGCTGAGTGTACTGTTAATTCATCTCACAGAGTTACATCTGTATTTCGTGGATCTCTTTGGTAGCCTTATTTCTGTGGAATCTGAGAACAGATATTTCGGATCCCATTGAAGACTATAGGGCCAAAGGAAATATCCTCCGATAACAAAGAGAAAGAAGATTTCTGAGAAACTTCTTTGTGTTCTGTGAAATCATCTCACAGAGTTACAGCTTTCCCCTCAAGAAGCCTTTCGCTAAGACAGTTCTCGTGGAATTGGCAAAGTGATATTTGGAAGCCCATAGAGGGCTACGGTGAAAAAGGAAATATCCTCAGATGAAATCTGGAAAGAAGCTTTCTGAGAAACTGCTGAGTGTTCTGTTAATTCATCTCACAGAGTTACATCTGTATTTCGTGGATCTCTTTGCTAGCCTTATTTCTGTGGAATCTGAGAACAGATATTTCGGATCCCATTGAAGACTATAGGGCCAAAGGAAATATCCTCCGATAACAAAGAGAAAGAAGCTTTCTGAGAAACTTCTTTGTGTTCTGTGAAATCATCTCACAGAGTTACAGCGTTCCCCTCAAGAAGCCTTTCGCTAAGACAGTTGTTGTGGAATTGGCAAAGTGATATTTGGAAGCCCATAGAGGGCTATGGTGAAAAAGGAAATATCCTCAGATGAAATCTGGAAGGAAGCTTTCTGAGAAACTGCTGAGTGTTCTGTTAATTCATCTCACAGAGTTACATCTGTATTTCGTGGATCTACTTGCTAGCCTTATTTCTGTGGAATCTGAGAACAGATATTTCGGATCCTATTGAAGACTATAGGGCCAAAGGAAATATCCTCCGATAACAAAGAGAAAGAAGCTTTCTGAGAAACTTCTTTGTGTTCTGTGAAATCATCTCACAGAGTTACAGCTTTCCCCTCAAGAAGCCTTTCGCTAAGACAGTTCTTGTGGAACTGGCAAAGTGATATTTGGAAGCCCCTAGAGGGCTATGGTGAAAAAGGAAATATCCTCAGATGAAATCTGGAAAGAAGCTTTCTGAGAAACTGCTGAGTGTTCTGTTAATTCATCTCACAGAGTTACATCTGTATGTCGTGGATCACTTTGCTAGCCTTATTTCTGTGGAATCTGAGAAGAGATATTTCGGATCCCATTGAAGACTATAGGGCCAAAGGAAATATCCTCCGATAACACAGAGAAAGAAGCTTTCTGAGAAACTTCTTTGTGTTCTGTGAAATCATCTCACAGAGTTACAGCTTTCCCCTCAAGAAGCCTTTCGCTAAGACAGTTCTTGTGGAACTGGCAAAGTGATATTTGGAAGCCCCTAGAGGGCTATGGTGAAAAAGGAAATATCCTCAGATGAAATCTGGAAAGAAGCTTTCTGAGAAACTGCTGAGTGTTCTGTTAATTCATCTCACAGAGTTACATATGTATGTCGTGGATCTCTTTGCTAGCCTTATTTCTGTGGAATCTGAGAAGAGATATTTCGGATCCCATTGAAGACTATAGGGCCAAAGGAAATATCCTCCGATAACACAGAGAAAGAAGCCTTCTGAGAAACTTCTTTGTGTTCTGTGAAATCATCTCACAGAGTTACAGCTTTCCCGTCAACAAGCCTTTCGCTAAGACAGTTCTTGTGGAATTGGCAAAGTGATATTTGGAATCCCATAGAGGGCTATGGTGAAAAAGGAAATATCCTCAGATGAAATCTGGAAGGAAGCTTTCTGAGAAACTGCTTAGTGTTCTGTTAATTCATCTCACAGAGTTACATCTGTATTTCGTGGATCTCTTTGCTAGCCTTATTTCTTTGGAATCTGAGAACAGATATTTCGGATCCCATTGAAGACTATAGGGCCAAAGGAAATATCCTCCGATAACAAAGAGAAAGAAGCTTTCTGAGAAACTTCTTTGTGTTCTGTGAAATCATCTCACAGAGTTACAGCTTTCCCCTCAAGAAGCCTTTCGCTAAGACAGTTCTTGTGGAATTGGCAAAGTGATATTTGGAAGCCCATAGAGGGCTATGGTGAAAAAGGAAATATCCTCAGATGAAATCTGGAAGGAAGTTTTCTGAGAAACTGCTGAGTGTTCTGTTAATTCATCTCACAGAGTCACATCTGTATTTCGTGGATCTCTTTGCTAGCCTTATTTCTGTGGAATCTGAGAACAGATATTTCGGATCCCATTGAAGACTATAGGGCCAAAGGAAATATCCTCCGATAACAAAGAGAAAGAAGCTTTCAGAGAAACTTCTTTGTGTTCTGTGAAATCATCTCACAGAGTTACAGCTTTCCCCTCAAGAAGCCTTTCGCTAAGACAGTTCTTGTGGAATTGGCAAAGCGATATTTGGAAGCCCATAGAGGGCTATGGTGAAAAAAGAAATATCCTCAGATGAAATCTGGAAAGAAGCTTTCTGAGAAACTGCTTAGTGTTCTGTTAATTCATCTCACAGAGTTACATCTGTATTTCGTGGATATCTTTGCTAGACTTATTTCTGTGGAATCTGAGAACAGATATTTCGGATCCCATTGAAGACTATGGGGCCAAAGGAAATATCCTCCGATAACAAAGAGAAAGAAGCTTTCTGAGAAACTTCTTTGTGTTCTGTGAAATCATCTCACAGAGTTACAGCTTTCCCCTCAAGAAGCCTTTCGCTAAGACAGTTCTTGTGGAATTGGCAAAGTGATATTTGGAAGCCCATAGAGGGCTATGGTGAAAAAGGAAATATCCTCAGATGAAATCTGGAAGGAAGCTTTCTGAGAAACTGCTGAGTGTTCTGTTAATTCATCTCACAGAGTTACATCTGTATTTCGTGGATCTCTTTGCTAGCCTTATTTCTTTGGAATCTGAGAACAGATATTTCGGATCCCATTGAAGACTATAGGGCCAAAGGAAATATCCTCCGATAACAAAGAGAAAGAAGCTTTCTGAGAAACTTCTTTGAGTTCTGTGAAATCATCTCACAGAGTTACAGCTTTCCCCTCAAGAAGCCTTTCGATAAGACCGTTCTTGTGGAATTGGCAAAGTGATATTTGGAAGCCCTTAGAGGTCCATGGTGAAAAAGGAAATATCCTCAGATGAAATCTGGAAAGAAGCTTTCTGAGAAACTGCTTAGTGTTCTGTTAATTCATCTCACAGAGTTACATCTGTATTTCGTGGATCTCTTTGCTAGCCTTATTTCTTTGGAATCTGAGAACAGATATTTCGGATCCCATTGAAGACTATAGGGCCAAAGGAAATATCCTCCGATAACAAAGAGAAAGAAGCTTTCTGAGAAACTTCTTTGTGTTCTGTGAAATCATCTCACAGAGTTACAGCTTTCCCCTCAAGAAGCCTTTCGCTAAGACAGTTCTTGTGGAATTGGCAAAGTGATATTTGGAAGCCCATAGAGGGCTATGGTGAAAAAGGAAATATCCTCAGATGAAATCTGGAAGGAAGTTTTCTGAGAAACTGCTGAGTGTTCTGTTAATTCATCTCACAGAGTCACATCTGTATTTCGTGGATCTCTTTGCTAGCCTTATTTCTGTGGAATCTGAGAACAGATATTTCGGATCCCATTGAAGACTATAGGGCCAAAGGAAATATCCTCCGATAACAAAGAGAAAGAAGCTTTCTGAGAAACTTCTTTGTGTTCTGTGAAATCATCTCACAGAGTTACAGCTTTCCCCTCAAGAAGCCTTTCGCTAAGACAGTTCTTGTGGAATTGGCAAAGCGATATTTGGAAGCCCATAGAGGGCTATGGTGAAAAAAGAAATATCCTCAGATGAAATCTGGAAAGAAGCTTTCTGAGAAACTGCTTAGTGTTCTGTTAATTCATCTCACAGAGTTACATCTGTATTTCGTGGATATCTTTGCTAGACTTATTTCTGTGGAATCTGAGAACAGATATTTCGGATCCCATTGAAGACTACGGGGCCAAAGGAAATATCCTCCGATAACAAAGAGAAAGAAGCTTTCTGAGAAACTTCTTTGTGTTCTGTGAAATCATCTCACAGAGTTACAGCTTTCCCCTCAAGAAGCCTTTCGCTAAGACAGTTCTGGTGGAATTGGCAAAGCGATATTTGGAAGCCCATAGAGGGCTATGGTGAAAAAGGAAATATCCTCAGGTGAAATCTGGAAGGAAGCTTTCTGAGAAACTGCTTAGTGTTCTGTTAATTCATCTCACAGAGTTACATCTGTATTTCGTGGATCTCTTTGCTAGCCTTATTTCTTTGGAATCTGAGAACAGATATTTCGGATCCCATTGAAGACTATAGGGCCAAAGGAAATATCCTCCGATAACAAAGAGAAAGAAGCTTTCTGAGAAACTTCTTTGTGTTCTGTGAAATCATCTCACAGAGTTACAGCTTTCCCCTCAAGAAGCCTTTCGCTAAGACAGTTCTTGTGGAATTGGCAAAGTGATATTTGGAAGCCCATAGAGGGCTATGGTGAAAAAGGAAATATCCTCAGATGAAATCTGGAAGGAAGTTTTCTGAGAAACTGCTGAGTGTTCTGTTAATTCATCTCACAGAGTCACATCTGTATTTCGTGGATCTCTTTGCTAGCCTTATTTCTGTGGAATCTGAGAACAGATATTTCGGATCCCATTGAAGACTATAGGGGCAAAGGAAATATCCTCCGATAACAAAGAGAAAGAAGCTTTCTGAGAAACTTCTTTGTGTTCTGTGAAATCATCTCACAGAGTTACAGCTTTCCCCTCAAGAAGCCTTTCGCTAAGACAGTTCTTGTGGAATTGGCAAAGCGATATTTGGAAGCCCATAGAGGGCTATGGTGAAAAAAGAAATATCCTCAGATGAAATCTGGAAAGAAGCTTTCTGAGAAACTGCTTAGTGTTCTGTTAATTCATCTCACAGAGTTACATCTGTATTTCGTGGATATCTTTGCTAGACTTATTTCTGTGGAATCTGAGAACAGATATTTCGGATCCCATTGAAGACTATGGGGCCAAAGGAAATATCCTCCGATAACAAAGAGAAAGAAGCTTTCTGAGAAACTTCTTTGTGTTCTGTGAAATCATCTCACAGAGTTACAGCTTTCCCTCAAGAAGCCTTTCGCTAAGACAGTTCTTGTGGAATTGGCAAAGTGATATTTGGAAGCCCATAGAGGGCTATGGTGAAAAAGGAAATATCCTCAGATGAAATCTGGAAGGAAGCTTTCTGAGAAACTGCTGAGTGTTCTGTTAATTCATCTCACAGAGTTACATGTGTATTTCGTGGATCTCTTTGCTAGCCTTATTTCTTTGGAATCTGAGAACAGATATTTCGGATCCCATTGAAGACTATAGGGCCAAAGGAAATATCCTCCGATAACAAAGAGAAAGAAGCTTTCTGAGAAACTTCTTTGAGTTCTGTGAAATCATCTCACAGAGTTACAGCTTTCCCCTCAAGAAGCCTTTCGATAAGACCGTTCTTGTGGAATTGGCAAAGTGATATTTGGAAGCCCTTAGAGGTCCATGGTGAAAAAGGAAATATCCTCAGATGAAATCTGGAAAGAAGCTTTCTGAGAAACTGCTTAGTGTTCTGTTAATTCATCTCACAGAGTTACATCTGTATTTCGTGGATCTCTTTGCTAGCCTTATTTCTTTGGAATCTGAGAACAGATATTTCGGATCCCATTGAAGACTATAGGGCCAAAGGAAATATCCTCCGATAACAAAGAGAAAGAAGCTTTCTGAGAAACTTCTTTGTGTTCTGTGAAATCATCTCACAGAGTTACAGCTTTCCCCTCAAGAAGCCTTTCGCTAAGACAGTTCTGGTGGAATTGGCAAAGCGATATTTGGAAGCCCAAAGAGGGCTATGGTGAAAAAGGAAATATCCTCAGATGAAATCTGGAAAGAAGCTTTCTGAGAAACTGCTGAGTGTTCTGTTAATTCATCTCACAGAGTTACATCTGTATTTCTTGGATCTTTGCTAGACTTATTTCTGTGGAATCTGAGAACAGATATTTCGGATCCTATTGAAGACTATAGGGCCAAAGGAAATATCCTCCGATAACAAAGAGAAAGAAGCTTTCTGAGAAACTTCTTTGTGTTCTGTGAAATCATCTCACAGAGTTACAGCTTTCCCCTCAAGAAGCCTTTCGCTAAGACAGTTCTTGTGGAATTGGCAAAGCGATATTTGGAAGCCCATAGAGGGCTATGATGAAAAAGGAAATATCCTCAGATGAAATCTGGAATGAAGCTTTCTGAGAAACTGCTTAGTGTTCTGTTAATACATCTCACAGAGTTACATCTCTGTTTCGTGGATCTCTTTGCTAGCCTTATTTCTTTGGAATCTGAGAACAGATATTTCGGATCCCATTGAAGACTATAGGGCCAAAGGAAATATCCTCCGATAACAAAGAGAAAGAAGCTTTCTGAGAAACTTCTTTGTGTTCTGTGAAATCATCTCACAGAGTTACAGCTTTCCCCTCAAGAAGCCTTTCGCTAAGACAGTTCTTGTGGAATTGGCAAAGTGATATTTGGAAGCCCATAGAGGGCTATGGTGAAAAAGGAAATATCCTCAGATGAAATCTGGAAGGAAGCTTTCTGAGAAACTGCTTAGTGTTCTGTTAATTCATCTCACAGAGTTACATCTGTATTTCGTGGATCTCTTTGCCAGACTTATTTCTGTGGAATCTGAGAACAGATATTTCGGATCCCTTTGAAGACTATAGGGCCAAAGGAAATATCCTCCGATAACAAAGAGAAAGAAGCTTTCTGAGAAACTTCTTTGTGTTCTGTGAAATCATCTCACAGAGTTACAGCGTTCCCCTCAAGAAGCCTTTCGCTAAGACAGTTGTTGTGGAATTGGCAAAGTGATATTTGGAAGCCCATAGAGGGCTATGGTGAAAAAGGAAATATCCTCAGATGAAATCTGGAAGGAAGCTTTCTGAGAAACTGCTGAGTGTTCTGTTAATTCATCTCACAGAGTTGCATCTGTATTTCGTGGATCTATTTGCTAGCCTTATTTCTGTGGAATCTGAGAACAGATATTTCGGATCCTATTGAAGACTATAGGGCCAAAGGAAATATCCTCCGATAACAAAGAGAAAGAAGCTTTCTGAGAAACTTCTTTGTGTTCTGTGAAATCATCTCACAGAGTTACCGCTTTCCCCTCAAGAAGCCTTTCGCTAAGACAGTTCTTGTGGAATTGGCAAAGTGATATTTGGAAGCCCATAGAGGGCTATGGTGAAAAAGGAAATATCCTCAGATGAAATCTGGAAGGAAGCTTTCTGAGAAACTGCTGAGTGTACTGTTAATTCATCTCACAGAGTTACATCTGTATTTCGTGGATCTCTTTGGTAGCCTTATTTCTGTGGAATCTGAGAACAGATATTTCGGATCCCTTTGATGACTATAGGGCCAAAGGAAATAATCTCCGATAACAAAGAGAAAGAAGCTTTCTGAGAAACTTCTTTGTGTTCTGTGAAATCATCTCACAGAGTTACAGCATTCCCCTCAAGAAGCCTTTCGCTAAGACAGTTCTTGTGGAATTGGCAGAGTGATATTTGGAAGCCCAAAGAGGGCTATGGTGAAAAAGGAAATATCCTCAGATGAAATCTGGAAAGAAGCTTTCTGAGAAACTGCTGAGTGTTCTGTTAATTCATCTCACAGAGTTACATCTGTATTTCGTGGATCTTTGCTAGACTTATTTCTGTGGAATCTGAGAACAGATATTTCGGATCCTATTGAAGACTATAGGGCCAAAGGAAATATCCTCCGATAACAAAGAGAAAGAAGCTTTCTGAGAAACTTCTTTGTGTTCTGTGAAATCATCTCACAGAGTTACAGCTTTCCCCTCAAGAAGCCTTTCGCTAAGACAGTTCTTGTGGAATTGGCAAAGTGATATTTGGAATCCCATAGAGGGCTATGGTGAAAAAGGAAATATCCTCAGATGAAATCTGGAAAGAAGCTTTCTGTGAAACTGCTTAGTGTTCTGTTAATTCATCTCACAGAGTTACATCTGTATTTCGTGGATCTCGTTGCTAGACTTATTTCTGTGGAACCTGAGAACAGATATTTCGGATCCCTTTGAAGAGTATAGGGCCAAAGGAAATATCCTCCGATAACAAAGAGAAAGAAGCTTACTGAGAAACTTCTTTGTGTTCTTTGAAATCACCTCACAGAGTTACAGCTTTCCCCTCAAGAAGCCTTTCGCTAAGACAGTTCTTGTGGAATTGGCAAAGTGATATTTGGAAGCCCATATAGGGCTATGGTGAAAAAGGAAATATCTCAGATGAAATCTGGAAAGAAGCTTTCTGAGAAACTACTTAGTATTCTGTTAATTCATCTCACAGAGTTACATCTGTATTTCGTGGATCTCTTTGCTAGCCTTATTTCTGTGGAATCTGAGAACAGATATTTCGGATCCCTTTGATGACTATAGGGCCAAAGGAAATAATCTCCGATAACAAAGAGAAAGAAGCTTTCTGAGAAACTTCTTTGTGTTCTGTGAAATCATCTCACAGAGTTACAGCATTCCCCTCAAGAAGCCTTTCGCTAAGACAGTTCTTGTGGAATTGGCAGAGTGATATTTGGAAGCCCAAAGAGGGCTATGGTGAAAAAGGAAATATCCTCAGATGAAATCTGGAAAGAAGCTTTCTGAGAAACTGCTGAGTGTTCTGTTAATTCATCTCACAGAGTTACATCTGTATTTCGTGGATCTTTGCTAGACTTATTTCTGTGGAATCTGAGAACAGATATTTCGGATCCTATTGAAGACTATAGGGCCAAAGGAAATATCCTCCGATAACAAAGAGAAAGAAGCTTTCTGAGAAACTTCTTTGTGTTCTGTGAAATCATCTCACAGAGTTACAGCGTTCCCCTCAAGAAGCCTTTCGCTAAGACAGTTGCTGTGGAATTGGCAAAGTGATATTTGGAAGCCCATAGAGGGCTATGGTGAAAAAGGAAATATCCTCAGATGAAATCTGGAAGGAAGCTTTCTGAGAAACTGCTGAGTGTTCTGTTAATTCATCTCACAGAGTTACATCTGTATTTCGTGGATCTCTTTGCTAGCCTTATTTCTGTGGAATCTGAGAACAGATATTTCGGATCCTATTGAAGACTATAGGGCCAAAGGAAATATCCTCCGATAACAAAGAGAAAGAAGCTTTCTGAGAAACTTCTTTGTGTTCTGTGAAATCATCTCACAGAGTTACCGCTTTCCCCTCAAGAAGCCTTTCGCTAAGACAGTTCTTGTGGAATTGGCAAAGTGATATTTGGAAGCTCATAGAGGGCTATGGTGAAAAAGGAAATATCCTCAGATGAAATCTGGAAGGAAGCTTTCTGAGAAACTGCTGAGTGTTCTGTTAATTCATCTGACAGAGTTACATCTGTATTTCGTGGATCTCTTTGCTAGCCTTATTTCTGTGGAATCTGAGAACAGATATTTCGGATCCCATTGAAGACTATAGGGCCAAAGGAAATATCCTCCGTAACAAAGAGAAAGAAGCTTTCTGAGAAACTTCTTTGTGTTCTGTGAAATCATCTCACAGAGTTACAGCTTTCCCCTCAAGAAGCCTTTCGCTAAGACAGTTCTTGTGGAATTGGCAAAGTGATATTTGGAAGCCCATAGAGGGCTATGGTGAAATAGGAAATATCCTCAGATGAAATCTGGAAGGAAGCTTTCTGAGAAACTGCTGAGTGTTCTGTTAATTCATCTCACAGAGTTACATCTGTATTTCGTGGATCTCTTTGCTAGCCTTATTTCTGTGGAATCTGAGAACAGATATTTCGGATCCCATTGAAGACTATAGGGCCAAAGGAAATATCCTCCGATAACAAAGAGAAAGAAGCTTTCTGAGAAACTTCTTTGTGTTCTGTGAAATCATCTCACAGAGTTACAGCATTCCCCTCAAGAAGCCTTTCGCTAAGACAGTTCTTGTGGAATTGGCAAAGTGATATTTGGAAGCCCATAGAGGGCTATGGTGAAAAAGGAAATATCCTCAGATGAAATCTGGAAAGAAGCTTTCTGAGAATCTGCTTAGTGTTCTGTTAATTCATCTCACAGAGATACATCTGTTTTCGTGGATCTCTTTGCTAGCCTTATTTCTGTGGAATCTGAGAACAGATATTTCGGATCCCATTGAAGACTATAGGGACAAAGGAAATAATCTCCGATAACAAAGAGAAAGAAGCTTTCTGAGAAACTTCTTTGTGTTCTGTGAAATCATCTCACAGAGTTACAGCATTCCCCTCAAGAAGCCTTTCGCTAAGACAGTTCTTGTGGAATTGGCAAAGTGATATTTGGAAGCCCATAGTGGGCTATGGTGAAAAAGGAAATATCCTCAGATGAAATCTGGAAAGAAGCTTTCTGAGAAACTGCTGAGTGTTCTGTTAATTCATATCACAGATTTACATCTGTATTTCGTGGATCTCTTTGCTAGACTTATTTCTGTGGAATCTGAGAACAGATATTTCGGATCCTATTGAAGACTATAGGGCCAAAGGAAATATCCTCCGATAACAAAGAGAAAGAAGCTTTCTGAGAAACTTCTTTGTGTTCTGTGAAATCATCTCACAGAGTTACAGCTTTCCCCTCAAGAAGCCTTTCGCTAAGACGGTTCTTGTGGAATTGGCAAAGCGATATTTGGAAGCTCATAGAGGGCTATGGTGAAAAAAGAAATATCCTCAGATGAAATCTGGAAAGAAGCTTTCTGAGAAACTGCTTAGTGTTCTGTTAATTCATCTCACAGAGTTACATCTGTATTTCGTGGATATCTTTGCTAGACTTATTTCTGTGGAATCTGAGAACAGATATTTCGGATCCCATTGAAGACTATGGGGTCAAAGGAAATATCCTCCGATAACAAAGAGAAAGAAGCTTTCTGAGAAACTTCTTTGTGTTCTGTGAAATCATCTCACAGAGTTACAGCTTTCCCCTCAAGAAGCCTTTCGCTAAGACAGTTCTTGTGGAATTGGCAAAGTGATATTTGGAAGCCCATAGAGGGCTATGGTGAAAAAGGAAATATCCTCAGATGAAATCTGGAAGGAAGCTTTCTGAGAAACTGCTGAGTGTTCTGTTAATTCATCTCACAGAGTTACATGTGTATTTCGTGGATCTCTTTGCTAGCCTTATTTCTTTGGAATCTGAGAACAGATATTTCGGATCCCATTGAAGACTATAGGGCCAAAGGAAATATCCTCCGATAACAAAGAGAAAGAAGCTTTCTGAGAAACTTCTTTGAGTTCTGTGAAATCATCTCACAGAGTTACAGCTTTCCCCTCAAGAAGCCTTTCGATAAGACCGTTCTTGTGGAATTGGCAAAGTGATATTTGGAAGCCCTTAGAGGTCCATGGTGAAAAAGGAAATATCCTCAGATGAAATCTGGAAAGAAGCTTTCTGAGAAACTGCTTAGTGTTCTGTTAATTCATCTCACAGAGTTACATCTGTATTTCGTGGATCTCTTTGCTAGCCTTATTTCTTTGGAATCTGAGAACAGATATTTCGGATCCCATTGAAGACTATAGGGCCAAAGGAAATATCCTCCGATAACAAAGAGAAAGAAGCTTTCTGAGAAACTTCTTTGTGTTCTGTGAAATCATCTCACAGAGTTACAGCTTTCCCCTCAAGAAGCCTTTCGCTAAGACAGTTCTGGTGGAATTGGCAAAGCGATATTTGGAAGCCCATAGAGGGCTATGGTGAAAAAGGAAATATCCTCAGGTGAAATCTGGAAGGAAGCTTTCTGAGAAACTGCTGAGTGTTCTGTTAATTCATCTCACAGAGTTACATCTGTATTTCGTGGATCTCTTTGGTAGCCTTATTTCTGTGGAATCTGAGAACAGATATTTCGGATCCTATTGAGGACTATAGGGCCAAAGGAAATATCCTCCGATAACAAAGAGAAAGAAGCTTTCTGAGAAACTTCTTTGTGTTCTGTGAAATCATCTCACAGAGTTACAGCTTTCCCCTCAAGAAGCCTTTCGCTAAGACAGTTCTTGTGGAATTGGCAAAGTGATATTTGGAAGCCCATAGAGGGCTATGGTGAAAAAGGAAATATCCTCAGATGAAATCTGGAAAGAAGCTTTCTGAGAAACTGCTTAGTGTTCTGTTAATTCATCTCACAGAGTTCATCTGTATTTCATGGATCTCTTTGCTAGACTTATTTCTGTGGAATCTGAGAAAAGATATTTCGGATCCTATTGAAGACTATAGGGCCAAAGGAAATATCCTCCGATAACAAAGAGAAAGAAGCTTTCTGAGAAACTTCTTTGTGTTTTGTGAAATCATCTCACAGAGTTACAGCTTTCCCCTCAAGAAGCCTTTCGCTAAGACAGTTCTTGTGGAATTGGCAAAGTGATATTTGGAAGCCCATAGAGGGCTATGGTGAAAAAGGAAATATCCTCAGATGAAATCTGGAAAGAAGCTTTCTGAGAAACTGCTTAGTGTTCTGTTAATTCATCTCACAGAGTTACATCTGTATTTCGTGGATCTCTTTGCTAGCCTTATTTCTGTAGAATCTGAGAACAGATATTTCGGATCCCATTGAAGACTATAGGGCCAAAGGAAATATCCTCCGATAACAAAGAGAAAGAAGCTTTCTGAGAAACTACTTTGTGTTCTGTGAAATCATCTCACAGAGTTACAGCTTTCCCGTCAAGAAGCCTTTCGCAAAGACAGTTCTTGTGGAATTGGAAAAGTGATATTTGGAAGCCCATAGAGGGCTATGGTGAAAAAGGAAATATCCTCAGATGAAATCTGGAAAGAAGCTTTCTGAGAAACTGCTTAGTGTTCTGTTAATTCATCTCACAGAGTTAAATCTGTATTTCGTGGATCTCTTTGCTAGCCTTATTTCTGTGGAATCTGAGAACAGATATTTCGGATCCCATTGAAGAGTATAGGGCCAAAGAAATATCCTCCGATAACAAAGAGAAAGAAGCTTTCTGAGAAACTTCTTTGTGTTCTGTGAAATCATCTCACAGAGTTACAGCTTTCCCCTCAAGAAGCCTTTCGCTAAGACAGTTCTTGTGGAATTGGCAAAGTGATATTTGGAAGTCCATAGAGGGCTATGGTGAAAAAGGAAATATCCTCAGATTAAATCTGGAAAGAAGCTTTCAGAGAAACTCCTGAGTGTTCTGTTAATTCATCTCACAGAGTTACATCTGCATTTCGTGGATCTCTTTGCTAGACTTATTTCTGTGGAATATGAGAACAGATATTTCGGATCCATTTGAAGAATATAGGGCCAAAGGAAATATCCTCCGATAACAAAGAGAAAGATGCTTTCTGAGAAACTTCTTTGTGTTCTGTGAAATCATCTCACAGAGTTACAGCTTTCCCCTCAAGAAGCCTTTCGCTAAGACAGTTCTTGTGGAATTGGCAAAGTGATATTTGGAAGCTCATAGAGGGCTATGGTGAAAAAGGAAATATCCTCAGATGAAATCTGGAAGGAAGCTTTCTGAGAAACTGCTGAGTGTTCTGTTAATTCATCTGACAGAGTTACATCTGTATTTCGTGGATCTCTTTGCTAGCCTTATTTCTGTGGAATCTGAGAACAGATATTTCGGATCCCATTGAAGACTATAGGGCCAAAGGAAATATCCTCCGTAACAAAGAGAAAGAAGCTTTCTGAGAAACTTCTTTGTGTTCTGTGAAATCATCTCACAGAGTTACAGCTTTCCCCTCAAGAAGCCTTTCGCTAAGACAGTTCTTGTGGAATTGGCAAAGTGATATTTGGAAGCCCATAGAGGGCTATGGTGAAATAGGAAATATCCTCAGATGAAATCTGGAAGGAAGCTTTCTGAGAAACTGCTGAGTGTTCTGTTAATTCATCTCACAGAGTTACATCTGTATTTCGTGGATCTCTTTGCTAGCCTTATTTCTGTGGAATCTGAGAACAGATATTTCGGATCCCATTGAAGACTATAGGGCCAAAGGAAATATCCTCCGATAACAAAGAGAAAGAAGCTTTCTGAGAAACTTCTTTGTGTTCTGTGAAATCATCTCACAGAGTTACAGCATTCCCCTCAAGAAGCCTTTCGCTAAGACAGTTCTTGTGGAATTGGCAAAGTGATATTTGGAAGCCCATAGAGGGCTATGGTGAAAAAGGAAATATCCTCAGATGAAATCTGGAAAGAAGCTTTCTGAGAATCTGCTTAGTGTTCTGTTAATTCATCTCACAGAGATACATCTGTTTTCGTGGATCTCTTTGCTAGCCTTATTTCTGTGGAATCTGAGAACCGATATTTCGGATCCCATTGAAGACTATAGGGACAAAGGAAATAATCTCCGATAACAAAGAGAAAGAAGCTTTCTGAGAAACTTCTTTGTGTTCTGTGAAATCATCTCACAGAGTTACAGCATTCCCCTCAAGAAGCCTTTCGCTAAGACAGTTCTTGTGGAATTGGCAAAGTGATATTTGGAAGCCCATAGTGGGCTATGGTGAAAAAGGAAATATCCTCAGATGAAATCTGGAAAGAAGCTTTCTGAGAAACTGCTGAGTGTTCTGTTAATTCATATCACAGATTTACATCTGTATTTCGTGGATCTCTTTGCTAGACTTATTTCTGTGGAATCTGAGAACAGATATTTCGGATCCTATTGAAGACTATAGGGCCAAAGGAAATATCCTCCGATAACAAAGAGAAAGAAGCTTTCTGAGAAACTTCTTTGTGTTCTGTGAAATCATCTCACAGAGTTACAGCTTTCCCCTCAAGAAGCCTTTCGCTAAGACGGTTCTTGTGGAATTGGCAAAGCGATATTTGGAAGCCCATAGAGGGCTATGGTGAAAAAAGAAATATCCTCAGATGAAATCTGGAAAGAAGCTTTCTGAGAAACTGCTTAGTGTTCTGTTAATTCATCTCACAGAGTTACATCTGGATTTCGTGGATATCTTTGCTAGACTTATTTCTGTGGAATATGAGAACAGATATTTCGGATCCCATTGAAGACTATGGGGCCAAAGGAAATATCCTCTGATAACAAAGAGAAAGAAGCTTTCTGAGAAACTTCTTTGTGTTCTGTGAAATCATCTCACAGAGTTACAGCTTTCCCCTCAAGAAGCCTTTCGCTAAGACAGTTCTTGTGGAATTGGCAAAGTGATATTTGGAAGCCCATAGAGGGCTATGGTGAAAAAGGAAATATCCTCAGATGAAATCTGGAAAGAAGCTTTCTGAGAAACTGCTTAGTGTTCTGTTAATTCATCTCACAGAGATACATCTGTTTTCGTGGATCTCTTTGCTAGCCTTATTTCTGTGGAATCTGAGAACAGATATTTCGGATCCCATTGAAGACTATAGGGACAAAGGAAATAATCTCCGATAACAAAGAGAAAGAAGCTTTCTGAGAAACTTCTTTGTGTTCTGTGAAATCATCTCACAGAGTTACAGCATTCCCCTCAAGAAGCCTTTCGCTAAGACAGTTCTTGTGGAATTGGCAAAGTGATATTTGGAAGCCCATAGAGGGCTATGGTGAAAAAGGAAATATCCTCAGATGAAATCTGGAAAGAAGCTTTCTGAGAAACTGCTGAGTGTTCTGTTAATTCATATAACAGAGTTACATCTGTATTTCGTGGATCTCTTTGCTAGACTTATTTCTGTGGAATCTGAGAACAGATATTTCGGATCCTATTGAAGACTATAGGGCCAAAGGAAATATCCTCCGATAACAAAGAGAAAGAAGCTTTCTGAGAAACTTCTTTGTGTTCTGTGAAATCATCTCACAAAGTTACAGCTTTCCCCTCAAGAAGCCTTTCGCTAAGACAGTTCTTGTGGAATTGGCAAAGCGATATTTGGAAGCCCATAGAGGGCTATGGTGAAAAAAGAAATATCCTCAGATGAAATCTGGAAAGAAGCTTTCTGAGAAACTGCTTAGTGTTCTGTTAATTCATCTCACAGAGTTACATCTGTATTTCGTGGATATCTTTGCTAGACTTATTTCTGTGGAATATGAGAACAGATATTTCGGATCCCTTTGAAGACTATGGGGCCAAAGGAAATATCCTCCGATAACAAAGAGAAAGAAGCTTTCTGAGAAACTTCTTTGTGTTCTGTGAAATCATCTCACAGAGTTACAGCTTTCCCCTCAAGAAGCCTTTCGCTAAGACAGTTCTTGTGGAATTGGCAAAGTGATATTTGGAAGCCCATAGAGGGCTATGGTGAAAAAGGAAATATCCTCAGATGAAATCTGGAAGGAAGCTTTCTGAGAAACTGCTGAGTGTTCTGTTAATTCATCTCACAGAGTTACATCTGTATTTCGTGGATCTCTTTGCTAGCCTTATTTCTTTGGAATCTGAGAACAGATATTTCGGATCCCATTGAAGACTATAGGGCCAAAGGAAATATCCTCCGATAACAAAGAGAAAGAAGCTTTCTGAGAAACTTCTTTGAGTTCTGTGAAATCATCTCACAGAGTTACAGCTTTCCCCTCAAGAAGTCTTTCGATAAGACAGTTCTTGTGGAATTGGCAAAGTGATATTTGGAAGCCCTTAGATGTCCATGGTGAAAAAGGAAATATCCTCAGATGAAATCTGGAAAGAAGCTTTCTGAGAAACTGCTTAGTGTTCTGTTAATTCATCTCACAGAGTTACATCTGTATTTCGTGGTTCTCTTTGCTAGACTTATTTCTGTGGAATCTGAGAACAGATGTTTCGGATCCCATTGAAGACTATGGGGCCAAAGGAAATATCCTCCGATAACACAGAGAAAGAAGCTTTCTGAGAAACTTCTTTGTGTTCTGTGAAATCATCTCAGAGAGTTACAGCTTTCCCCTCAAGAAGCCTTTCGCTAAGACAGTTCTTGTGGAATTGGCAAAGTGATATTTGGAAGCCCATAGAGGGCTATGGTGAAAAAGGAAATATCCTCAGATGAAATCTGGAAGGAAGTTTTCTGAGAAACTGCTGAGTGTTCTGTTAATTCATCTCACAGAGTCACATCTGTATTTCGTGGATCTCTTTGCTAGCCTTATTTCTGTGGAATCTGAGAACAGATATTTCGGATGCCATTGAAGACTATAGGGCCAAAGGAAATATCCTCCGATAACAAAGAGAAAGAAGCTTTCTGAGAAACTTCTTTGTGTTCTGTGAAATCATCTTACAGAGTTACAGCTTTCCCCTCAAGAAGCCTTTCGCTAAGACAGTTCTTGTGGAATTGGCAAAGCGATATTTGGAAGCCCATATAGGGCTATGGTGAAAAACGAAATATCCTCAGATGAAATCTGGAAAGAAGCTTTCTGAGAAACTGCTTAGTGTTCTGTTAATTCATCTCACAGAGTTACATCTGTATTTCGTGGATCTCTTTGCTAGACTTATTTCTGTGGAATCTGAGAACAGATATTTCGGATCCCATTGAAGACTATGGGGCCAAAGGAAATATCCTCCGATAACAAAGAGAAAGAAGCTTTCTGAGAAACTTCTTTGTGTTCTGTGAAATCATCTCACAGAGTTACAGCTTTCCCCTCAAGAAGCCTTTCGCTAAGACAGTTCTTGTGGAATTGGCAAAGTGATATTTGGAAGCCCATAGAGGGCTATGGTGAAAAAGGAAATATCCTCAGATGAAATCTGGAAGGAAGTTTTCTGAGAAACTGCTGAGTGTTCTGTTAATTCATCTCACAGAGTCACATCTGTATTTCGTGGATCTCTTTGCTAGCCTTATTTCTGTGGAATCTGAGAACAGATATTTCGGATCCCATTGAAGACTATAGGGCCAAAGGAAATATCCTCCGATAACAAAGAGAAAGAAGCTTTCTGAGAAACTTCTTTGTGTTCTGTGAAATCATCTCACAGAGTTACAGCTTTCCCCTCAAGAAGCCTTTCGCTAAGACAGTTCTTGCGGAATTGGCAAAGCGATATTTGGAAGCCCATAGAGGGCTATGGCGAAAAAAGAAATATCCTCAGATGAAATCTGGAAAGAAGCTTTCTGAGAAACTGCTTAGTGTTCTGTTAATTCATCTCACAGAGTTACATCTGTATTTCGTGGATATCTTTGCTAGACTTATTTCTGTGGAATCTGAGAACAGATATTTCGGATCCCATTGAAGACTATGGGGCAAAAGGAAATATCCTCCGATAACAAAGAGAAAGAAGCTTTCTGAGAAACTTCTTTGTGTTCTGTGAAATCATCTCACAGAGTTACAGCTTTCCCCTCAAGAAGCCTTTCGCTAAGACAGTTCTTGTGGAATTGGCAAAGTGATATTTGGAAGCCCATAGAGGGCTATGGTGAAAAAGGAAATATCCTCAGATGAAATCTGGAAGGAAGCTTTCTGAGAAACTGCTGAGTGTTCTGTTAATTCATCTCACAGAATTACATCTGTATTTCGTGGATCTATTTGCTAGCCTTATTTCTGTGGAATCTGAGAACAGATATTTCGGATCCTATTGAAGACTGTAGGGCCAAAGGAAATATCCTCCGATAACAAATAGAAAGAAGCTTTCTGAGAAACTTCTTTGTGTTCTGTGAAATCATCTCACAGAGTTACAGCTTTCCCCTCAAGAAGCCTTTCGCTAAGACAGTTCTTGTGGAATTGGCAAAGTGATATTTGGAAGCCCATAGAGGGCTATGGTGAAAAAGGAAATATCCTCAGATGAAATCTGGAAAGAAGCTTTCTGAGAAACTGCTTAGTGTTCTGTTAATTCATCTCACAGAGTTACATCTGTATTTCGTGGATCTCTTTGCTAGCCTTATTTCTGTGGAATCTGAGAACAGATATTTCGGATCCCATTTAAGCGTACAGGGCCAAAGGAAATAATCTAAGATAACAAAGAGAAAGAAGCTTTTTGAGAAACTTCTTTGTGTTCTGTGAAATCATCTCACAGAGTTACCGCTTTCCCCTCAAGAAGCCTTTCGCTAAGACAGTTCTTGTGGAATTGGCAAGGTGATATTTGGAAGCCCATAGAGGGCTATGGTGAAAATGGAAATATCCTCAGATGAAATCTGGAAAGAAGCTTTCTGTGAATCTGCTTACTGTTCTGTTAATTCATCTCACAGTTACATCTGTGTTTCGTGGATCTCTTTGCTAGCCTTATTTCTGTGGAATCTGAGAACAGATATTTCGGATCCCTTTGAAGACTATAGGGCCAAAGGACATATCCTCCGATAACAAAGAGAAAGAAGCTTACTGAGAAACTTCTTTGTGTTCTGTGAAATCATCTCACAGAGTTACAGCTTTCCCCTCAAGAAGCCTTTCGCTAAGACAGTTCTTGTGGAACTGGCAAAGTGATATTTGGAAGCCCCTAGAGGGCTATGGTGAAAAAGGAAATATCCTCAGATGAAATCTGGAAAGAAGCTTTCTGAGAAACTGCTGAGTGTTCTGTTAATTCATCTCACAGAGTTACATCTGTATGTCGTGGATCTCTTTGCTAGCCTTATTTCTGTGGAATCTGAGAACAGATATTTCGGATCCCATTGAAGACTATAGGGCCAAAGGAAATATCCTCCGATAACAAAGAGAAAGAAGCTTTCTGAGAAACTTCTTTGTGTTCTGTGAAATCATCTCACAGAGTTACAGCTTTCCCCTCAAGAAGCCTTTCGCTAAGACAGTTCTTGTGGAATTGGCAAAGCGATATTTGGAAGCCCATAGAGGGCTATGGTGAAAAAAGAAATATCCTCAGATGAAATCTGGAAAGAAGCTTTCTGAGAAACGGCTTAGTGTTCTGTTAATTCATCTCACAGAGTTACATCTGTATTTCGTGGATCTCTTTGCTAGACTTATTTCTGTGGAATCTGAGAACAGATATTTCGGATCCCATTGAAGACTATGGTGCCAAAGGAAATATCCTCCGATAACACAGAGAAAGAAGCTTTCTGAGAAACTTCTTTGTGTTCTGTGAAATCATCTCACAGAGTTACAGCTTTCCCCTCAAGAAGCCTTTCGCTAAGACAGTTCTTGTGGAATTGGCAAAGTGATATTTGGAAGCCCATAGAGGGCTATGGTGAAAAAGGAAATATCCTCAGATGAAATCTGGAAGGAAGTTTTCTGAGAAACTGCTGAGTGTTCTGTTAATTCATCTCACAGAGTCACATCTGTATTTCGTGGATCTCTTTGCTAGCCTTATTTCTGTGGAATCTGAGAACAGATATTTCGGATCCCATTGAAGACTATAGGGCCAAAGGAAATATCCTCCGATAACAAAGAGAAAGAAGCTTTCTGAGAAACTTCTTTGTGTTCTGTGAAATCATCTCACAGAGTTACAGCTTTCCCCTCAAGAAGCCTTTCGCTAAGACAGTTCTTGCGGAATTGGCAAAGCGATATTTGGAAGCCCATAGAGGGCTATGGCGAAAAAAGAAATATCCTCAGATGAAATCTGGAAAGAAGCTTTCTGAGAAACTGCTTAGTGTTCTGTTAATTCATCTCACAGAGTTACATCTGTATTTCGTGGATATCTTTGCTAGACTTATTTCTGTGGAATCTGAGAACAGATATTTCGGATCCCATTGAAGACTATGGGGCAAAAGGAAATATCCTCCGATAACAAAGAGAAAGAAGCTTTCTGAGAAACTTCTTTGTGTTCTGTGAAATCATCTCACAGAGTTACAGCTTTCCCCTCAAGAAGCCTTTCGCTAAGACAGTTCTTGTGGAATTGGCAAAGTGATATTTGGAAGCCCATAGAGGGCTATGGTGAAAAAGGAAATATCCTCAGATGAAATCTGGAAGGAAGCTTTCTGTGAAACTGCTGAGTGTTCTGTTAATTCAGCTCACAGAGTTACATCTGTATTTCGTGGATCTCTTTGCTAGCCTTATTTCTTTGGAATCTGAGAACAGATATTTCGGATCCCATTGAAGACTATAGGGCCAAAGGAAATATCCTCCGATAACGAAGAGAAAGAAGCTTTCTGAGAAACTTCTTTGAGTTCTGTGAAATCATCTCACAGAGTTACAGCTTTCCCCTCAAGAAGCCTTTCGATAAGACCGTTCTTGTGGAATTGGCAAAGTGATATTTGGAAGCCCTTAGAGGTCCATGGTGAAAAAGGAAATATCCTCAGATGAAATCTGGAAAGAAGCTTTCTGAGAAACTGCTTAGTGTTCTGTTAATTCATCTCACAGAGTTACATCTGTATTTCGTGGATCTCTTTTCTAGCCTTATTTCTTTGGAATCTGAGAACAGATATTTCGGATCCCATTGAAGACCATGGGGCCAAAGGAAATATCCTCCGATAACACAGAGAAAGAAGCTTTCTGAGAAACTTCTTTGTGTTCTGTGAAATCATCTCACAGAGTTACAGCTTTCCCTTCAAGAAGCCTTTCGCTAAGACAGTTCTTGTGGAATTGGCAAAGTGATATTTGGAAGCCCATAGAGGGCTACGGTGAAAAAGGAAATATCCTCAGATGAAATCTGGAAGGAAGTTTTCTGAGAAACTGCTGAGTGTTCTGTTAATTCATCTCACAGAGTCACATCTGTATTTCGTGGATCTCTTTGCTAGCCTTATTTCTGTGGAATCTGAGAACAGATATTTCGGATGCCATTGAAGACTATAGGGCCAAAGGAAATATCCTCCGATAACAAAGAGAAAGAAGCTTTCTGAGAAACTTCTTTGTGTTCTGTGAAATCATCTCACAGAGTTACAGCTTTCCCCTCAAGAAGCCTTTCGCTAAGACAGTTCTTGTGGAATTGGCAAAGCGATATTTGGAAGCCCATAGAGGGCTATGGTGAAAAAAGAAATATCCTCAGATGAAATCTGGAAAGAAGCTTTCTGAGAAACTGCTTAGTGTTCTGTTAATTCATCTCACAGAGTTACGTCTGTATTTCGTGGTTCTCTTTGCTAGACTTATTTCTGTGGAATCTGAGAACAGATATTTCGGATCCCATTGAAGACTATGGGGCCAAAGGAAACATCCTCCGATAACAAAGAGAAAGAAGCTTTCTGAGAAACTTCTTTGTGTTCTGTGAAATCATCTCACAGAGTTACAGCTTTCCCCTCAAGAAGCCTTTCGCTAAGACAGTTCTTGTGGAATTGGCAAAGTGATATTTGGAAGCCCATAGAGGGCTATGGTGAAAAAGGAAATATCCTCAGATGAAATCTGGAAGGAAGCTTTCTGAGAAACTGCTGAGTGTTCTGTTAATTCATCTCACAGAGTTACATCTGTATTTCGTGGATCTCTTTGCTAGCCTTATTTCTTTGGAATCTGAGAACAGATATTTCGGATCCCATTGAAGACTATAGGGCCAAAGGAAATATCCTCCGATAACAAAGAGAAAGAAGCTTTCTGAGAAACTTCTTTGTGTTCTGTGAAATCATCTCACAGAGTTACAGCTTTCCCCTCAAGAAGCCTTTCGCTAAGACAGTTCTTGTGGAATTGGCAAAGCGATATTTGGAAGCCCATAGAGGGCTATGGTGAAAAAGGAAATATCCTCAGGTGAAATCTGGAAGGAAGCTTTCTGAGAAACTGCTGAGTGTTCTGTTAATTCATCTCACAGAGTTACATCTGTATTTCGTGGATCTCTTTGGTAGCCTTATTTCTGTGGAATCTGAGAACAGATATTTCGGATCCTATTGAGGACTATAGGGCCAAAGGAAATATCCTCCGATAACAAAGAGAAAGAAGCTTTCTGAGAAACTTCTTTGTGTTCTGTGAAATCATCTCACAGAGTTACAGCTTTCCCCTCAAGAACCCTTTCGCTAAGACAGTTCTTGTGGAATTGGCAAAGTGATATTTGGAAGCCCATAGAGGGCTATGGTGAAAAAGGAAATATCCTCAGACGAAATCTGGAAAGAAGCTTTCTGAGAAACTGCTTAGTGTTCTGCTAATTCATCTCACAGAGTTCATCTGTATTTCATGGATCTCTTTGCTAGACTTATTTCTGTGGAATCTGAGAAAAGATATTTCGGATCCTATTGAAGACTATAGGGCCAAAGGAAATATCCTCCGATAACAAAGAGAAAGAAGCTTTCTGAGAAACTTCTTTGTGTTTTGTGAAATCATCTCACAGAGTTACAGCTTTCCCCTCAAGAAGCCTTTCGCTAAGACAGTTCTTGTGGAATTGGCAAAGTGATATTTGGAAGCCCATAGAGGGCTATGGTGAAAAAGGAAATATCCTCAGATGAAATCTGGAAAGAAGCTTTCTGAGAAACTGCTTAGTGTTCTGTTAATTCATCTCACAGAGTTACATCTGTATTTCGTGGATCTCTTTGCTAGCCTTATTTCTGTAGAATCTGAGAACAGATATTTCGGATCCCATTGAAGACTATAGGGCCAAAGGAAATATCCTCCGATAACAAAGAGAAAGAAGCTTTCTGAGAAACTACTTTGTGTTCTGTGAAATCATCTCACAGAGTTACAGCTTTCCCGTCAAGAAGCCTTTCGCTAAGACAGTTCTTGTGGAATTGGAAAAGTGATATTTGGAAGCCCATAGAGGGCTATGGTGAAAAAGGAAATATCCTCAGATGAAATCTGGAAAGAAGCTTTCTGAGAAACTGCTTAGTGTTCTGTTAATTCATCTCACAGATTAAATCTGTATTTCGTGGATCTCTTTGCTAGCCTTATTTCTGTGGAATCTGAGAACAGATATTTCGGATCCCATTGAAGACTATAGGGACAAAGGAAATAATCTCCGATAACAAAGAGAAAGAAGCTTTCTGAGAAACTTCTTTGTGTTCTGTGAAATCATCTCACAGAGTTACAGCATTCCCCTCAAGAAGCCTTTCGCTAAGACAGTTCTTGTGGAATTGGCAAAGTGATATTTGGAAGCCCATAGAGGGCTATGGTGAAAAAGGAAATATCCTCAGATGAAATCTGGAAAGAAGCTTTCTGAGAAACTGCTGAGTGTTCTGTTAATTCATATCACAGAGTTACATCTGTATTTCGTGGATCTCTTTGCTAGACTTATTTCTGTGGAATCTGAGAACAGATATTTCGGATCCTATTGAAGACTATGGGGCCAAAGGAAATATCCTCCGATAACAAAGAGAAAGAAGCTTTCTGAGAAACTTCTTTGTGTTCTGTGAAATCATCTCACAGAGTTACAGCTTTCCCCTCAAGAAGCCTTTCGCTAAGACAGTTCTTGTGGAATTGGCAAAGCGATATTTGGAAGCCCATAGAGGGCTATGATGAAAAAAGAAATATCCTCAGATGAAATCTGGAAAGAAGCTTTCTGAGAAACTGCTTAGTGTTCTGTTAATTCATCTCACAGAGTTACATCTGTATTTCGTGGATATCTTTGCTAGACTTATTTCTGTGGAATATGAGAACAGATATTTCGGATCCCTTTGAAGACTATGGGGCCAAAGGAAATATCCTCCGATAACAAAGAGAAAGAAGCTTTCTGAGAAACTTCTTTGTGTTCTGTGAAATCATCTCACAGAGTTACAGCTTTCCCCTCAAGAAGCCTTTCGCTAAGACAGTTCTTGTGGAATTGGCAAAGCGATATTTGGAAGCCCATAGAGGGCTATGGTGAAAAAAGAAATATCCTCAGATGAAATCTGGAAAGAAGCTTTCTGAGAAACTGCTTAGTGTTCTGTGAATTCATCTCACAGAGTTACATCTGTATTTCGTGGATATCTTTGCTAGACTTATTTCTGTGGAATATGAGAACAGATATTTCGGATCCCATTGAAGACTATGGGGCCAAAGGAAATATCCTCCGATAACAAAGAGAAAGAAGATTTCTGAGAAACTTCTTTGTGTTCTGTGAAATCATCTCACAGAGTTACAGCTTTCCCCTCAAGAAGCCTTTCGCTAAGACAGTTCTTGTGGAATTGGCAAAGTGATATTTGGAAGCCCATAGAGGGCTATGGTGAAAAAGGAAATATCCTCAGATGAAATCTGGAAAGAAGCTTTCTGAGAAACTGCTTAGTGTTCTGTTAATTCATCTCACAGAGATACATCTGTTTTCGTGGATCTCTTTGCTAGCCTTATTTCTGTGGAATCTGAGAACAGATATTTCGGATCCCATTGAAGACTATAGGGACAAAGGAAATAATCTCCGATAACAAAGAGAAAGAAGCTTTCTGAGAAACTTCTTTGTGTTCTGTGAAATCATCTCACAGAGTTACAGCATTCCCCTCAAGAAGCCTTTCGCTAAGACAGTTCTTGTGGAATTGGCAAAGTGATATTTGGAAGCCCATAGAGGGCTATGGTGAAAAAGGAAATATCCTCAGATGAAATCTGGAAAGAAGCTTTCTGAGAAACTGCTGAGTGTTCTGTTAATTCATATCACAGAGTTACATCTGTATTTCGTGGATCTCTTTGCTAGACTTATTTCTGTGGAATCTGAGAACAGATATTTCGGATCCTATTGAAGACTATAGGGCCAAAGGAAATATCCTCCGATAACAAAGAGAAAGAAGCTTTCTGAGAAACTTCTTTGTGTTCTGTGAAATCATCTCACAGAGTTACAGCTTTCCCCTCAAGAAGCCTTTCGCTAAGACAGTTCTTGTGGAATTGGCAAAGCGATATTTGGAAGCCCATAGAGGGCTATGGTGAAAAAAGAAATATCCACAGATGAAATCTGGAAAGAAGCTTTCTGAGAAACTGCTTAGTGTTCTGTTAATTCATCTCACAGAGTTACATCTGTATTTCGTGGATATCTTTGCTAGACTTATTTCTGTGGAATATGAGAACAGATATTTCGGATCCCTTTGAAGACTATGGGGCCAAAGGAAATATCCTCCGATAACAAAGAGAAAGAAGCTTTCTGAGAAACTTCTTTGTGTTCTGTGAAATCATCTCACAGAGTTACAGCTTTCCCCTCAAGAAGCCTTTCGCTAAGACAGTTCTTGTGGAATTGGCAAAGTGATATTTGGAAGCCCATATAGGGCTATGGTGAAAAAGGAAATATCCTCAGATGAAATCTGGAAAGAAGCTTTCTGAGAAACTGCTTAGTGTTCTGTTAATTCATCTCACAGATTTACATCTGTATTTCGTGGATCTCTTTGCTAGCCTTATTTCTGTGGAATCTGAGAACAGATATTTCGGATCCCATTGAAGAGTATAGGGCCAAAGAAATATCCTCCGATAACAAAGAGAAAGAAGCTTTCTGAGAAACTTCTTTGTGTTCTGTGAAATCATCTCACAGAGTTACAGCTTTCCCCTCAAGAAGCCTTTCGCTAAGACAGTTCTTGTGGAATTGGCAAAGTGATATTTGGAAGCCCATAGAGGGCTATGGTGAAAAAGGAAATATCCTCAGATAAAATCTGGAAAGAAGCTTTCTGAGAAACTGCTGAGTGTTCTGTTAATTCATCTCACAGAGTTACATCTGCATTTCGTGGATCTCTTTGCTAGACTTATTTCTGTGGAATCTGAGAACAGATATTTCGGATCCATTTGAAGAATATAGGGCCAAAGGAAATATCCTCCGATAACAAAGAGAAAGAAGCTTTCTGAGAAACTTCTTTGTGTTCTGTGAAATCATCTCACAGAGTTACAGCTTTCCCCTCAAGAAGCCTTTCGCTAAGACAGTTCTTGTGGAATTGGCAAAGTGATATTTGGAAGCCCATAGAGGGCTATGGTGAAAAAGGAAATATCCTCTGATGAAATCTGGAAGGAAGCTTTCTGAGAAACTGCTGAGTGTTCTGTTAATTCATCTCACAGAGTTACATCTGTATTTCGTGGATCTCTTTGCTAGCCTTATTTCTGTGGAATCTGAGAACAGATATTTCGGATCCCTTTGAAGACTATAGGGCCAAAGGAAATATCCTCCGATAACAAAGAGAAAGAAGCTTTCTGAGAAACTTCTTTGTGTTCTGTGAAATCATCTCACAGAGTTACAGCTTTCCCCTCAAGAAGTCTTTCGCTAAGACAGTTCTTGTGGAATTGGCAAAGTGATATTTGGAAGCCCATAGAGGGCTATGGTGAAAAAGGAAATATCCTCAGATGAAATCTGGAAGGAAGCTTTCTGAGAAACAGCTGAGTGTTCTGTTAATTCATCTCACAGAGTTACATCTGTATTTCGTGGATCTCTTTGCTAGCCTTATTTCTGTGGAATCTGAGAACAGATATTTCGGATCCCATTGAAGACTACAGGGCCAAAGGAAATATCCTCCGATAACAAAGAGAAAGAAGCTTTCTGAGAAACTTCTTTGTGTTCTGTGAAATCATCTCACAAAGTTACAGCTTTCCTCTCAAGAAGCCTTTCGCTAAGACAGTTCTTGTGGAATTGGCAAAGTGATATTTGGAACCCCTAGAGGGCTATGGTGAAAAAGGAAATATCCTCAGATGAAATCTGGAAAGAAGCTTTCTGTGAAACTGCTTAGTGTTCTGTTAATTCATCTCACAGAGTTACGTCTGTATTTCGTGGATCTCTTTGCTAGACTTATTTCTGTGGAATCTGAGAACAGATATTTCGGATCCCTTTGAAGACTATAGGGCCAAAGGAAATATCCTCCGATAACAAAGAGAAAGAAGCTTACTGAGAAACTTCTTTGTGTTCTGTGAAATCATCTCACAGAGTTACAGCTTTCCCCTCAAGAAGCCTTTCGCTAAGACGGTTCTTGTGGAATTGGCAAAGTGATATTTGGAAGCCCATATAGGGCTATGGTGAAAAAGGAAATATCCTCAGATGAAATCTGGAAAGAAGCTTTCTGAGAAACTGCTTAGTGTTCTGTTAATTCATCTCACAGAGTTACATCTGTATTTCGTGGATCTCTTTGCTAGCCTTGTTTCTGTGGAATCTGAGAACAGATATTTCGGATCCCATTGAAGACGACAGGGCCAAAGGAAATAATCTCCGATAACAAAGAGAAAGAAGCTTTCTGAGAAACTTCTTTGTGTTCTGTGAAATCATCTCACAGATTACAGCATACCCCTAAAGAAGCCTTTCGCAAAGACAGTTCTTGTGGAATTGGCAAAGTGATATTTGAAAGCCCATAGAGGGCTATGGTGAAAAAGGAAATATCCTCAGATGAAATCTGGAAAGAAGCTTTCTGAGAAACTGCTGAGTGTTCTGTTAATTCATCTCACAGAGTTACATCTGTATTTTGTGGATCTCTTTGCTAGACTTATTTCTGTGGAATCTGAGAACAGATATTTCGGATCCTATTGAAGACTATAGGGCCAAAGGAAATATCCTCCGATAACAAAGAGAAAGAAGCTTTCTGAGAAACTTCTTTGTGTTCTGTGAAATCATCTCACAGAGTTACAGCTTTCCCTTCAAGAAGCCTTTCGCTATGACAGTTCTTGTGGAATTGGCAAAGCAATATTTGGAAACCCATAGAGGGCTTTGGTGAAAAAGGAAATATCCTCAGATGAAATCTGGAAAGAAGCTTTCTGAGAAACTGCTTAGTGTTCTGTTAATTCATCTCACAGAGTTACATCTGTATTTCTTGGATCTCTTTGCTAGCCTTTTTTCTTTGGAATCTGAGAACAGATATTTCGGATCCCATTGAAGACTATAGGGCCAAAGGAAATATCCTCCGATAACAAAGAGAAAGAAGCTTTCTGAGAAACTTCTTTGTGTTCTGTGAAATCATCTCACAGAGTTACAGCTTTCCCCTCAAGAAGCCTTTCGCTAAGACAGTTCTTGTGGAATTGGCAAAGTGATATTTGGAAGCCCATAGAGGGCTATGGTGAAAAAGGAAATATCCTCAGAAGAAATCTGGAAAGAAGCTTTCTGTGAAACTGCTTAGTGTTCTGTTAATTCATCTCACAGAGTTACATCTGTATTTCGTGGACCTCTTTGCTAGCCTTATTTCTTTGGAATCTGAGAACAGATATTTCGGATCCCATTAAAGACTATAGGGCCAAAGGAAATATCCTCCGATAACAAAGAGAAAGAAGCTTTCTGAGAAACTTCTTTGTGTTCTCTGAAATCATCTCACAGAGTTACAGCTTTCCCCTCAAGAAGCCTTTCGCTAAGACAGTTCTTGTGGAATTGGGAAAGTGATATTTGGAAGCCCATAGAGGGCTATGGTGAAAAAGGAAATATCCTCAGATGAAATCTGGAAGGAAGCTTTCTGAGAAACTGCTGAGTGTTCTGTTAATTCATCTGACAGAGTTACATCTGTATTTCGTGGATCTCTTTGCTAGCCTTATTTCTGTGGAATCTGAGAACAGATATTTCGGATCCCATTGAAGACTATAGGGCCAAAGGAAATATCCTCCGTAACAAAGAGAAAGAAGCTTTCTGAGAAACTTCTTTGTGTTCTGTGAAATCATCTCACAGAGTTACAGCTTTCCCCTCAAGAAGCCTTTCGCTAAGACAGTTCTTGTGGAATTGGCAAAGTGATATTTGGAAGCCCATAGAGGGCTATGGTGAAATAGGAAATATCCTCAGATGAAATCTGGAAGGAAGCTTTCTGAGAAACTGCTGAGTGTTCTGTTAATTCATCTCACAGAGTTACATCTGTATTTCGTGGATATCTTTGCTAGCCTTATTTCTGTGGAATCTGAGAACAGATATTTCGGATCCCTTTGAAGACTATAGGGCCAAAGGAAATATCCTCCGATAACAAAGAGAAAGAAGCTTTCTGAGAAACTTCTTTTTGTTCTGTGAAATCATCTCACAGAGTTACAGCTTTCCCCTCAAGAAGCCTTTCTCTAAGACAGTTCTTGTGGAATTCGCAAAGTGATATTTGGAAGCCCATAGAGGGCTATGGTGAAAAAGGAAATATCCTCAGATGCAATCTGGAAAGAAGCTTTCTGTGAAACTGCTCAGTGTTCTGTTAATTCATCTCACAGAGTTACATCTGTATTTCGTGGATCTCTTTGCTAGACTTATTTCTGTGGAATCTGAGAACAGATATTTCCGATCCCTTTGAAGACTATAGGGCCAAAGGAAATATCCTCCGATAACAAAGAGAAAGAAGCTTTCTGAGAAACTTCTTTGTGTTCTGTGAAATCATCTCACAGAGTTACAGCTTTGCCCTCAAGAAGCCTTTCGCTAAGACAGTTCTTGTGGAATTGGCAAAGTGATATTTGGAAACCCATAGAGGGCTATGGTGAAAAAGGAAATATCCTCAGATGAAATCTGGAAAGAAGCTTTCTGAGAAACTGCTTAGTGTTCTGTTAATTCATCTCACAGAGTTACATCTGTATTTCGTGGATCTCTTTGCTAGACTTATTTCTTGGAATTTTAGAACAGATATTTCGGATCCCTTTGAAGACTATAGGGCCAAAGGAAATATCCTCCGATAACAAAGAGAAAGAAGCTTTCTGAGAAACTTCTTTGTGTTCTGTGAAATCATCTCACAGAGTTACGGCTTTCCTCTCAAGAAGCCTTTCGCTAAGACAGTTCTTGTGGAATTGGCAAAGTGATATTTGGAAGCCCTTAGAGGGCTATGGTGAAAAAGGAAATATCCTCAGATGAAATCTGGAAAGAAGCTTTCTGAGAAACTGCTTAGTGTTCTGTTAATTCATCTCACAGAGTTACATTTGTATTTCGTGGATCTCTTTGCTGGCCTTATTTTGTGGAATCTGAGAACAGATATTTCGGATCCCTTTGAAGACTATAGGGCCAAAGGAAATATCCTCCGATAACAAAGAGAAAGAAGCTTTCTGAGAAACTTCTTTGTGTTCTGTGAAATCATCTCACAGAGTTACAGCTTTCCCCTCTAGAAGCCTTTCGCTAAGACAGTTCTTCTGGAATTGGCAAAGTGATATTTGGAAGTCCATAGAGGGCTATGGTGAAAAAGGAAATATCCTCAGATGTAATCTGGAAGGAAGCTTTCTGAGAAACTGCTGAGTGTTCTGTTAATTCATCTCACAGAGTTACATCTGTATTTCGTGGATCTCTTTGCTAGCCTTATTTCTGTGGAATCTGAGAACAGATATTTCGGATCCCATTGAAGACTATAGGGCCAAAGGAAATATCCTCCGATAACAAAGAGAAAGAAGCTTTCTGAGAAACTTCTTTGTGTTCTGTGAAATCATCTCACAGAGTTACAGCTTTCCCCTCAAGAAGACTTTCGCTAAGACAGTTCTTGTGGAATTGGCAAAGTGATATTTGGAAGCCCATAGAGGGCTATGGTGAAAAAGGAAATATCCTCAGATGAAATCTGGAAAGAAGCTTTCTGTGAAACTGCTCAGTGTTCTGTTAATTCATCTCACAGAGTTACATCTGTATTTCGTGGATCTCTTTGCTAGCCTTATTTCTGTGGAATCTGAGAACAGATATTTCGGATCCCTTTGAAGACTATAGGGCCAAAGGAAATATCCTTCGATAACAAAGAGAAAGAAGCTTTCTGAGAAACTTCTTTGTGTTCTGTGAAATCATCTCACAGAGTTACAGCTTTCCCCTCAAGAAGCCTTTCGCTAAGACAGTTCTTGTGGAATTGGCAAAGTGATATTTGGAAGCCCTTAGAGGGCTATGGTGAAAAAGGAAATATCCTCAGATGAAATCTGGAAAGAAGCTTTCTGAGAAACTGCTTAGTGTTCTGTTAATTCATCTCACAGAGTTAAATCTGTATTTCGTGGATCTCTTTGCTGGCCTTATTTTGTGGAATCTGAGAACAGATATTTCGGATCCCTTTGAAGACTATAGGGCCAAAGGAAATATCCTCCGATAACAAAGAGAAAGAAGCTTTCTGAGAAACTTCTTTGTGTTCTGTGAAATCATCTCACAGAGTTACAGCTTTCCCCTCTAGAAGCCTTTCGCTAAGACAGTTCTTGTGGAATTGGCAAAGTGATATTGGGAAGCCCATAGAGGGCTATGGTGAAAAAGGAAATATCCTCCGATGAAATCTGGAAAGAAGGTTTCTGAGAAACTGCTTAGTGTTCTGTTAATTCTTCTCACAGTGTTACATCTGTATTTCGTGGATCTCTTTGCTAGCCTTATTTCTGTGGAATCTGAGAACAGATATTTCAGATCCCATTGAAGACTATAGGGCCAAAGGAAATAATCTCCGATAACAAAGAGAAAGAAGCTTTCTGAGAAACTTCTTTGTGTTCTCTGAAATCATCTCACAGAGTTACAGCATTCCCCTCAAGAAGCCTTTCGCTAAGACAGTTCTTGTGGAATTGGCAAAGTGATATTTGGAAGCTCATAGAGGGCTATGGTGAAAAAGGAAATATCCTCAGATGAAATCTGGAAAGAAGCTTTCTGAGAAACTGCTGAGTGTTCTGTTAATTCATCTCACAGAGTTACATCTGTATTTCGTGGATCTCTTTGCTAGACTTATTTCTGTGGAATCTGAGAACAGATATTTCGGATCCTATTGAAGACTATAGGGCCAAAGGAAATATCCTCCGATAACAAAGAGAAAGAAGCTTTCTGAGAAACTTCTTTGTGTTCTGTGAAATCATCTCACAGAGTTACAGCTTTCCCCTCAAGAAGCCTTTCGCTAAGACAGTTCTTGTGGAATTGGCAAAGTGATATTTGGAAGCCCATAGGGGGCTACGGTGAAAAAGGAAATATCCTCAGATGAAATCTGGATAGAAGCTTTCTGAGAAACTGCTTAATGTTCTGTTAATTCATCTCACAGAGTTACATCTGTATTTCGTGGATCTCTTTGCTAGCCTTATTTCTTTGGAATCTGAGAACAGATATTTCGGATCCCATTGAAGACTATAGGGCCAAAGGAAATATCCTCCGATAACAAAGAGAAAGAAGCTTTCTGAGAAACTTCTTTGTGTTCTGTGAAATCATCTCACAGAGTTACAGCTTTCCCCTCAAGAAGCCTTTTGCTAAGACAGTTCTTGTGGAATTGGCAAAGTGATATTTAGAAGCCCATAGAGGGCTATGGTGAAAAAGGAAATATCCTCAGATGAAATCTGGAAGGAAGCTTGCTGTGAAACTGCTCAGTGTTCTGTTAATTCATCTCACAGAGTTACATCTTTATTTCGTGGATCTCTTTGCTAAACTTATTTCTGTGGAATCTGAGAACAGATATTTCGGATCCCTTTGAAGACTATAGGGCCAAAGGAAATATCCTCCGATAACAAAGAGAAAGAAGCTTACTGAGAAACTTCTTTGTGTTCTGTGAAATCATCTCACAGAGTTACAGCTTTCCCCTCAAGAAGCCTTTCGCTAAGACAGTTCTTGTGGAATTGGCAAAGTGATATTTGGAAGCCCATAGAGGGCTATGTTGAAAAAGGAAATATCCTCAGATGAAATCTGGAAAGAAGATTTCTGAGAAACTGCTGAGTGTTCTGTTAATTCATCTCACAGAGTTACATCTGTATTTCGTGGATCTCTTTGCTAGACTTATTTCTGTGTAATCTGAGAACAGATATTTCGGAACCCTTTGAAGACTATAGGGCCAAAGGAAATATCCTCCGATAACAAAGAGAAAGAAGCTTTCTGAGAAACTTCTTTGTGTTCTGTGAAATCATCTCACAGAGTTACAGCTTTCCCCTCAAGAAGCCTTTCGCTAAGACAGTTCTTGTGGAATTGGCAAAGTGATATTTGGAAGCCCATAGAGGGCTATGGTGAAAAAGGAAATATCCTCAGATGAAATATGGAAAGAAGCTTTCTGTGAAACTGCTTAGTGTTCTGTTAATTCATCTCACAGAGTTACGTCTGTATTTCGTGGATCTCTTTGCTAGACTTATTTCTGTGGAATCTGAGAACAGATATTGCGGATCCCTTTGAAGACTATAGGGCCAAAGGAAATATCCTCCGATAACAAAGAGAAAGAAGCTTACTGAGAAACTTCTTTGTGTTCTGTGAAATCATCTCACAGAGTTACAGCTTTCCCCTCAAGAAGCCTTTCGCTAAGACAGTTCTTGTGGAATTGGCAAAGTGATATTTGGAAGCCCATAGAGGGCTATGGTGAAAAAGGAAATATCCTCAGATGAAATCTGGAAAGAAGCTTTCTGAGAAACTGCTGAGTGTTCTGTTAATTCATCTCACAGAGTTACATCTGTATTTCGTGGATCTCTTTGCTAGCCTTATTTCTGTGGAATCTGAGAACAGATATTTCGGATCCCATTGAAGACGACAGGGCCAAAGGAAATAATCTCCGATAACAAAGAGAAAGAAGCTTTCTGAGAAACTTCTTTGTGTTCTGTGAAATCATCTCACAGATAACAGCATGCCCCTCAAGAAGCCTTTCGCTAAGACAGTTCTTGTGGAATTGGCAAAGTGATACTTGGAAGCCCATAGAGGGCTATGGTGAAAAAGGAAATATCCTCAGATGAAATCTGGAAGGAAGCTTTCTGAGAAACTGCTGAGTGTTCTGTTAATTCATCTGACAGAGTTACATCTGTATTTCGTGGATCTCTTTGCTAGCCTTATTTCTGTGGAATCTGAGAACAGATATTTCGGATCCCATTGAAGACTATAGGGCCAAAGGAAATATCCTGCGTAACAAAGAGAAAGAAGCTTTCTGAGAAACTTCTTTGTGTTCTGTGAAATCATCTCACAGAGTTACAGCTTTCCCCTCAAGAAGCCTTTCGCTAAGACAGTTCTTGTGGAATTGGCAAAGTGATATTTGGAAGCCCATAGAGGGCTATGGTGAAATAGGAAATATCCTCAGATGAAATCTGGAAAGAAGCTTTCTGAGAAACTGCTTAGTGTTCTGTTAATTCATCTCACAGAGTTACATCTGTATTTCGTGGATATCTTTGCTAGCCTTATTTCTGTGGAATCTGAGAACAGATATTTCGGATCCCATTGAAGACTATAGGGCCAAAGGAAATATCCTCCGATAACAAAGAGAAAGAAGCTTTCTGAGAAACTTCTTTGTGTTCTGTGAAATCATCTCACAGAGTTACAGCTTTCCCCTCAAGAAGCCTTTCGCTAGGACAGTTCTTGTGGAATTGGCACAGCGATATTTGGAAGCCCATAGAGGGCTATGGTGAAAAAGGAAATATCCTCAGATGAAATCTGGAAAGAAGCTTTCTGAGAAACTGCTGAGTGTTCTGTTAATTCATCTCGCAGAGTTACATCTATATTTCGTGGATCTCTTTGCTAGCCTTATTTCTTTGGAATCTGAGAACAGATATTTCGGATCCCGTTGAAGACTATAGGGCCAAAGTTAATATCCTCCGATAACAAAGAGAAAGAAGCTTTCTGAGAAACTTCTTGGTGTTCTGTGAAATCATCTCACAGAGTTACAGCGTTCCCCTCAAGAAGCCTTTCGCTAAGACAGTTCTTGTGGAATTGGCAAAGTGATATTTGGAAGCCCATAGAGGGCTATGGTGAAAAAGGAAATATCCTCAGATGAAATCTGGAAAGAAGCTTTCTGTGAAACTGCTTAGTGTTCTGTTAATTCATCTCACAGAGTTACATCTGTATTTCGTGGATCTCTTTGGTCGCCTTATTTCTTTGGAATCTGAGAACAGATATTTCTGTCCCATTGAAGACTATAGGGCCAAAGGAAATATCCTCCGATAACAAAGAGAAAGAAGCTTTCTGAGAAACTTCTTTGTGTTCTGTGAAATCATCTCACAGAGTTACAGCTTTCCCCTCAAGAAGCCTTTCGCTAAGACAGTTCTTGTGGAATTGGCAAAGCGATATTTGGAAGCCCATAGAGGGCTATGGTGAAAAAGGAAATATCCTCAGATGAAATCTGGAAGGAAGCTTTCTGAGAAACTGCTGAGTGTTCTGTTAATTCATCTCACAGAGTTACATCTGTATGTCGTGGATCTCTTTGGTAGCCTTATTTCTGTGGAATCTGAGAACAGATATTTCGGATCCCATTGAAGACTATAGAGCCAAAGGGAATATCCTCCGATAACAAAGAGAAAGAAGCTTTCTGAGAAACTTCTTTGTGTTCTGTGAAATCATCTCACAGAGTTACAGCGTTCCCCTCAAGAAGCCTTTCGCTAAGACAGTTCCTGTGGAATTGGCAAAGTGATATTTGGAAACCCTTAGAGGGCTATGGTGAAAAAGGAAATATCCTCAGATGAAATCTGGAAAGAAGCTTTCTGTGAAACTGCTTAGTGTTCTGTTAATTCATCTCACAGAATTACATCAGTATTTCGTGGATCTCTTCGCTAGCCTTATTTCTTTGGATTCTGAGAACAGATATTTCGGATCCCATTGAAGACTATAGGGCCAAAGGAAATATCCTCCGATAACAAAGAGAAAGAAGCTTTCTGAGAAACTTCTTTGTGTTCTGTGAAATCATCTCACAGAGTTACAGCTTTCCCCTCAAGAAGCCTTTCGCTATGACAGTTCTTGTGGAATTGGCAAAGCGATATTTGGAAGCCCATAGAGGGCTATGGTGAAAAAGGAAATATCCTAAGATGAAATCTGGAAAGAAGCTTTCTGAGAAACTGCTTAGTGTTCTGTAAATTCATCTCACCGAGTTACATCTGTATTTCGTGGATCTCTTTGCTAGACTTATTTCTGTTGGATATGAGAACAGGTATTTCGGATCCCATTGAAGACTATAGGGCCAAAGGAAATATTCTCCGATAACAAAGAGAAAGAAGCTTTCTGAGAAACTTCTTTGTGTTCTGTGAAATCATCTCACAGAGTTACAGCTTTCCCCTCAAGAAGCCTTTCGCTAAGACAGTTCTTGTGGAATTGGCAAAGCGATATTTGGAAGCCCATAGAGGGCTATGGTGAAAAAGGAAATATCCTCAGATGAAATCTGGAAAGAAGATTTCTGAGAAACTGCTGAGTGTTCTGTTAATTCATCTCACAGAGTTACATCTGTATTTCGTGGATCTCTTTGCTAGACTTATTTCTGTGTAATCTGAGAACAGATATTTCGGATCCCTTTGAAGACTATAGGGCCAAAGGAAATATTCTCTGATAACAAAGAGAAAGAAGCTTTCTGAGAAACTTCTTTGTGTTCTGTGAAATCATCTCACAGAGATACAGCTTTCCCCTCAAGAAGCCTTTCGCTAAGACAGTTCTTGTGGAATTGGCAAAGTGATATTTGGAAGCCCATAGAGGGCTATGTTGAAAAAGGAAATATCCTCAGATGAAATCTGGAAAGAAGCTTTCTGAGAAACTGCTTAGTGTTCTGTTAATTCATCTCACAGAGTTAAATCTATATTTCGTGGATCTCTTTGCTGGCCTTATTTTGTGGAATCTGAGAACAGATATTTCGGATCCCATTGAAGACTATAGGGCCAAAGGAAATATCCTCCGATAACAAAGAGAAAGAAGCTTTCTGAGAAACTTCTTTGTGTTCTGTGAAATCATCTCACAGAGTTACAGCTTTCCCCTCAAGAAGCCTTTCGCTAAGACAGTTCTCGTGGAATTGGCGAAGTGATATTTGCAAGCCCATAGAGGGCAATGGTGAAAGAGGAAATATCCTCAGATGAAATCTGGAAAGAAGCTTTCTGAGAAACTGCTGAGTGTTCTGTTAATTCATCTCACAGAGTTACATCTGTATTTCGTGGATCTCTTTGCTAGAATTATTTCTGTGGAATCTGAGAACAGATATTTCGGATCCCTTTGAAGACTATAGGGCCAAAGGAAATATCCTCCGATAACAAAGAGAAAGAAGCTTTCTGAGAAACTTCTTTGTGTTCTGTGAAATCATCTCACAGAGTTACAGCTTTCCCCTCAAGAAGCCTTTCGCTAAGACAGTTCTTGTGGAATTGGCAAAGTGATATTTGGAAGCCCTTAGAGGGCTATGGTGAAAAAGGAAATATCCTCAGATGAAATCTGGAAAGAAGCTTTCTGTGAAACTCCTTAGTGTTCTGTTAATTCATCTCACAGAGTTACATCTGTATTTCGTGGATCTCTTTGCTAGACTTATTTCTGTGGAATCTGAGAACAGATATTTCGGATCCTTTTGAAGAATATAGGGCCAAAGGAAATATCCTCCGATAACAAAGAGAAAGAAGCTTACTGAGAAACTTCTTTGTGTTCTGTGAAATCATCTCACAGAGTTACAGCTTTCCCCTCAAGAAGCCTTTCGCTAAGACAGTTCTTGTGGAATTGGCAAAGTGATATTTGGAAGCCCATAGAGGGCTATGGTGAAAAAGGAAATATCCTCAGATGAAATCTGGAAAGAAGTTTTCTGAGAAACTGCTGAGTGTTCTGTTAATTCATCTCACAGAGTTAAATCTGTATTTCGTGGATCTCTTTGCTAGCCTTATTTCTGTGGAATCTGAGAACAGATATTTCGGATCCCTTTGAAGACTATAGGGCCAAAGGAAATATCCTCCGATAACAAAGAGAAAGAAGCTTTCTGAGAAACTTCTTTGTGTTCTGTGAAATCATCTCACAGAGTTACAGCTTTCCCCTCAAGAAGCCTTTCGCTAGGACAGTTCTTGTGGAATTGGCAAAGCGATATTTGGAAGCCCATAGAGGGCTATGGTGAAAAAGGAAATATCCTCAGATGAAATCTGGAAAGAAGCTTTCTGAGAAACTGCTGAGTGTTCTGTTAATTCATCTCGCAGAGTTACATCTGTATTTCGTGGATCTCTTTGCTAGCCTTATTTCTTTGGAATCTGAGAACAGATATTTCGGATCCCGTTGAAGACTATAGGGCCAAAGTTAATATCCTCCGATAACAAAGAGAAAGAAGCTTTCTGAGAAACTTCTTTGTGTTCTGTGAAATCATCTCACAGAGTTACAGCGTTCCCCTCAAGAAGCCTTTCGCTAAGACAGTTCTTGTGGAATTGGCAAAGTGATATTTGGAAGCCCATAGAGGGCTATGGTGAAAAAGGAAATATCCTCAGATGAAATCTGGAAAGAAGCTTTCTGTGAAACTGCTTAGTGTTCTGTTAATTCATCTCACAGAGTTACATCTGTATTTCGTGGATCTCTTTGCTCGCCTTATTTCTTTGGAATCTGAGAACAGATATTTCTGTCCCATTGAAGACTATAGGGCCAAAGGAAATATCCTCCGATAACAAAGAGAAAGAAGCTTTCTGAGAAACTTCTTTGTGTTCTGTGAAATCATCTCACAGAGTTACAGCTTTCCCCTCAAGAAGCCTTTCGCTAAGACAGTTCTTGTGGAATTGGCAAAGCGATATTTGGAAGCCCTTAGAGGGCTATGGTGAAAAAGGAAATATCCTCAGATGAAATCTGGAAGGAAGCTATCTGAGAAACTGCTGAGTGTTCTGTTAATTCATCTCACAGAATTACATCTGTATGTCGTGGATCTCTTTGCTAGCCTTATTTCTGTGGAATCTGAGAACAGATATTTCGGATCCCTTTGAAGACTATAGAGCCAAAGGGAATATCCTCCGATAACAAAGAGAAAGAAGCTTTCTGAGAAACTTCTTTGTGTTCTGTGAAATCATCTCACAGAGTTACAGCGTTCCCCTCCAGAAGCCTTTCGCTAAGACAATTCCTGTGGAATTGGCAAAGTGATATTTGGAAGCCCATAGAGGGCTGTGGTGAAAAAGGAAATATCCTCAGATGAAATCTGGAAAGAAGCTTTTTGTGAAACTGCTTAGTGTTCTGTTAATTCATCTCACAGAATTACATCAGTATTTCGTGGATCTCTTTGCTAGCCTTATTTCTTTGGAATCTGAGAACAGATATTTCGGATCCCATTGAAGACTATAGGGCCAAAGGAAATATCCTCCGATAACAAAGAGAAAGAAGCTTTCTGAGAAACTTCTTTGTGTTCTGTGAAATCATCTCACAGAGATACAGCTTTCCCCTCAAGAAGCCTTTCGCTAAGACAGTTCTTGTGGAATTGGCAAAGTGATATTTGGAAGCCCATAGAGGGCTATGGTGAAAAAGGAAATATCCTCAGATGAAATCTGGAAAGAAGCTTTCTGAGAAACTGCTTAGTGTTCTGTTAATTCATCTCACAGAGTTAAATCTATATTTCGTGGATCTCTTTGCTGGCCTTATTTTGTGGAATCTGAGAACAGATATTTCGGATCCCATTGAAGACTATAGGGCCAAAGGAAATATCCTCCGATAACAAAGAGAAAGAAGCTTTCTGAGAAACTTCTTTGTGTTCTGTGAAATCATCTCACAGAGTTACAGCTTTCCCCTCAAGAAGCCTTTCGCTAAGACAGTTCTCGTGGAATTGGCAAAGTGATATTTGCAAGCCCATAGAGGGCAATGGTGAAAGAGGAAATATCCTCAGATGAAATCTGGAAAGAAGCTTTCTGAGAAACTGCTGAGTGTTCTGTTAATTCATCTCACAGAGTTACATCTGTATTTCGTGGATCTCTTTGCTAGAATTATTTCTGTGGAATCTGAGAACAGATATTTCGGATCCCTTTGAAGACTATAGGGCCAAAGGAAATATCCTCCGATAACAAAGAGAAAGAAGCTTTCTGAGAAACTTCTTTGTGTTCTGTGAAATCATCTCACAGAGTTACAGCTTTCCCCTCAAGAAGCCTTTCGCTAAGACAGTTCTTGTGGAATTGGCAAAGTGATATTTGGAAGCCCTTAGAGGGCTATGGTGAAAAAGGAAATATCCTCAGATGAAATCTGGAAAGAAGCTTTCTGTGAAACTCCTTAGTGTTCTGTTAATTCATCTCACAGAGTTACATCTGTATTTCGTGGATCTCTTTGCTAGACTTATTTCTGTGGAATCTGAGAACAGATATTTCGGATCCTTTTGAAGAATATAGGGCCAAAGGAAATATCCTCCGATAACAAAGAGAAAGAAGCTTACTGAGAAACTTCTTTGTGTTCTGTGAAATCATCTCACAGAGTTACAGCTTTCCCCTCAAGAAGCCTTTCGCTAAGACAGTTCTTGTGGAATTGGCAAAGTGATATTTGGAAGCCCATAGAGGGCTATGGTGAAAAAGGAAATATCCTCAGATGAAATCTGGAAAGAAGCTTTCTGAGAAACTGCTTAGTGTTCTGTTAATTCATCTCACAGAGTTAAATCTGTATTTCGTGGATCTCTTTGCTAGCCTTATTTCTGTGGAATCTGAGAACAGATATTTCGGATCCCTTTGAAGACTATAGGGCCAAAGGAAATATCCTCCGATAACAAAGAGAAAGAAGCTGTCTGAGAAACTTCTTTGTGTTCTGTGAAATCATCTCACAGAGTTACAGCTTTCCCCTCAAGAAGCCTTTCGCTAGGACAGTTCTTGTGGAATTGGCAAAGCGATATTTGGAAGCCCATAGAGGGCTATGGTGAAAAAGGAAATATCCTCAGATGAAATCTGGAAAGAAGCTTTCTGAGAAACTGCTGAGTGTTCTGTTAATTCATCTCGCAGAGTTACATCTGTATTTCGTGGATCTCTTTGCTAGCCTTATTTCTTTGGAATCTGAGAACAGATATTTCGGATCCCGTTGAAGACTATAGGGCCAAAGTTAATATCCTCCGATAACAAAGAGAAAGAAGCTTTCTGAGAAACTTCTTTGTGTTCTGTGAAATCATCTCACAGAGTTACAGCGTTCCCCTCAAGAAGCCTTTCGCTAAGACAGTTCTTGTGGAATTGGCAAAGTGATATTTGGAAGCCCATAGAGGGCTATGGTGAAAAAGGAAATATCCTCAGATGAAATCTGGAAAGAAGCTTTCTGTGAAACTGCTTAGTGTTCTGTTAATTCATCTCACAGAGTTACATCTGTATTTCGTGGATCTCTTTGCTCGCCTTATTTCTTTGGAATCTGAGAACAGATATTTCTGTCCCATTGAAGACTATAGGGCCAAAGGAAATATCCTCCGATAACAAAGAGAAAGAAGCTTTCTGAGAAACTTCTTTGTGTTCTGTGAAATCATCTCACAGAGTTACAGCTTTCCCCTCAAGAAGCCTTTCGCTAAGACAGTTCTTGTGGAATTGGCAAAGCGATATTTGGAAGCCCTTAGAGGGCTATGGTGAAAAAGGAAATATCCTCAGATGAAATCTGGAAGGAAGCTATCTGAGAAACTGCTGAGTGTTCTGTTAATTCATCTCACAGAATTACATCTGTATGTCGTGGATCTCTTTGCTAGCCTTATTTCTGTGGAATCTGAGAACAGATATTTCGGATCCCTTTGAAGACTATAGAGCCAAAGGGAATATCCTCCGATAACAAAGAGAAAGAAGCTTTCTGAGAAACTTCTTTGTGTTCTGTGAAATCATCTCACAGAGTTACAGCGTTCCCCTCCAGAAGCCTTTCGCTAAGACAGTTCCTGTGGAATTGGCAAAGTGATATTTGGAAGCCCATAGAGGGCTATGGTGAAAAAGGAAATATCCTCAGATGAAATCTGGAAAGAAGCTTTTTGTGAAACTGCTTAGTGTTCTGTTAATTCATCTCACAGAATTACATCAGTATTTCGTGGATCTCTTTGCTAGCCTTATTTCTTTGGAATCTGAGAACAGATATTTCGGATCCCATTGAAGACTATAGGGCCAAAGGAAATATCCTCCGATAACAAAGAGAAAGAAGCTTTCTGAGAAACTTCTTTGTGTTCTGTGAAATCATCTCACAGAGTTACAGCTTTCCCCTCAAGAAGCCTTTCGCTATGACAGTTCTTGTGGAATTGGCAAAGCGATATTTGGAAGCCCATAGAGGGCTATGGTGAAAAAGGAAATATCCTAAGATGAAATCTGGAAAGAAGCTTTCTGAGAAACTGCTTAGTGTTCTGTTAATTCATCTCACAGAGTTACATCTGTATTTCCTGGATCTCTTTGCTAGACTTATTTCTGTTGGATCTGAGAACAGGTATTTCGGATCCCATTGAGGACTATAGGGCCAAAGGAAATAATCTCCGATAACAAAGAGAAAGAAGCTTTCTGAGAAACTTCTTTGTGTTCTGTGAAATCATCTCACAGAGTTACAGCTTTCCCCTCAAGAAGCCTTTCGCTAAGACAGTTCTCGTGGAATTGGCAAAGTGATATTTGCAAGCCCATAGAGGGCAATGGTGAAAGAGGAAATATCCTCAGATGAAATCTGGAAAGAAGCTTTCTGAGAAACTGCTGAGTGTTCTGTTAATTCATCTCACAGAGTTACATCTGTATTTCGTGGATCTCTTTGCTAGAATTATTTCTGTGGAATCTGAGAACAGATATTTCGGATCCCTTTGAAGACTATAGGGCCAAAGGAAATATCCTCCGATAACAAAGAGAAAGAAGCTTTCTGAGAAACTTCTTTGTGTTCTGTGAAATCATCTCACAGAGTTACAGCTTTCCCCTCAAGAAGCCTTTCGCTAAGACAGTTCTTGTGGAATTGGCAAAGTGATATTTGGAAGCCCTTAGAGGGCTATGGTGAAAAAGGAAATATCCTCAGATGAAATCTGGAAAGAAGCTTTCTGTGAAACTCCTTAGTGTTCTGTTAATTCATCTCACAGAGTTACATCTGTATTTCGTGGATCTCTTTGCTAGACTTATTTCTGTGGAATCTGAGAACAGATATTTCGGATCCTTTTGAAGAATATAGGGCCAAAGGAAATATCCTCCGATAACAAAGAGAAAGAAGCTTACTGAGAAACTTCTTTGTGTTCTGTGAAATCATCTCACAGAGTTACAGCTTTCCCCTCAAGAAGCCTTTCGCTAAGACAGTTCTTGTGGAATTGGCAAAGTGATATTTGGAAGCCCATAGAGGGCTATGGTGAAAAAGGAAATATCCTCAGATGAAATCTGGAAAGAAGTTTTCTGAGAAACTGCTGAGTGTTCTGTTAATTCATCTCACAGAGTTAAATCTGTATTTCGTGGATCTCTTTGCTAGCCTTATTTCTGTGGAATCTGAGAACAGATATTTCGGATCCCTTTGAAGACTATAGGGCCAAAGGAAATATCCTCCGATAACAAAGAGAAAGAAGCTTTCTGAGAAACTTCTTTGTGTTCTGTGAAATCATCTCACAGAGTTACAGCTTTCCCCTCAAGAAGCCTTTCGCTAGGACAGTTCTTGTGGAATTGGCAAAGCGATATTTGGAAGCCCATAGAGGGCTATGGTGAAAAAGGAAATATCCTCAGATGAAATCTGGAAAGAAGCTTTCTGAGAAACTGCTGAGTGTTCTGTTAATTCATCTCGCAGAGTTACATCTGTATTTCGTGGATCTCTTTGCTAGCCTTATTTCTGTGGAATCTGAGAACAGATATTTCGGATCCCTTTGAAGACTATAGGGCCAAAGGAAATATCCTCCGATAACAAAGAGAAAGAAGCTTTCTGAGAAACTTCTTTGTGTTCTGTGAAATCATCTCACAGAGTTACAGCGTTCCCCTCAAGAAGCCTTTCGCTAAGACAGTTCTTGTGGAATTGGCAAAGTGATATTTGGAAGCCCATAGAGGGCTATGGTGAAAAAGGAAATATCCTCAGATGAAATCTGGAAAGAAGCTTTCTGTGAAACTGCTTAGTGTTCTGTTAATTCATCTCACAGAGTTACATCTGTATTTCGTGGATCTCTTTGCTCGCCTTATTTCTTTGGAATCTGAGAACAGATATTTCTGTCCCATTGAAGACTATAGGGCCAAAGGAAATATCCTCCGATAACAAAGAGAAAGAAGCTTTCTGAGAAACTTCTTTGTGTTCTGTGAAATCATCTCACAGAGTTACAGCTTTCCCCTCAAGAAGCCTTTCGCTAAGACAGTTCTTGTGGAATTGGCAAAGCGATATTTGGAAGCCCTTAGAGGGCTATGGTGAAAAAGGAAATATCCTCAGATGAAATCTGGAAGGAAGCTATCTGAGAAACTGCTGAGTGTTCTGTTAATTCATCTCACAGAATTACATCTGTATGTCGTGGATCTCTTTGCTAGCCTTATTTCTGTGGAATCTGAGAACAGATATTTCGGATCCCTTTGAAGACTATAGAGCCAAAGGGAATATCCTCCGATAACAAAGAGAAAGAAGCTTTCTGAGAAACTTCTTTGTGTTCTGTGAAATCATCTCACAGAGTTACAGCGTTCCCCTCCAGAAGCCTTTCGCTAAGACAATTCCTGTGGAATTGGCAAAGTGATATTTGGAAGCCCATAGAGGGCTATGGTGAAAAAGGAAATATCCTCAGATGAAATCTGGAAAGAAGCTTTTTGTGAAACTGCTTAGTGTTCTGTTAATTCATCTCACAGAATTACATCAGTATTTCGTGGATCTCTTTGCTAGCCTTATTTCTTTGGAATCTGAGAACAGATATTTCGGATCCCATTGAAGACTATAGGGCCAAAGGAAATATCCTTCGATAACAAAGAGAAAGAAGCTTTCTGAGAAACTTCTTTGTGTTCTGTGAAATCATCTCACAGAGATACAGCTTTCCCCTCAAGAAGCCTTTCGCTAAGACAGTTCTTGTGGAATTGGCAAAGTGATATTTGGAAGCCCATAGAGGGCTATGGTGAAAAAGGAAATATCCTCAGATGAAATCTGGAAAGAAGCTTTCTGAGAAACTGCTTAGTGTTCTGTTAATTCATCTCACAGAGTTAAATCTATATTTCGTGGATCTCTTTGCTGGCCTTATTTTGTGGAATCTGAGAACAGATATTTCGGATCCCATTGAAGACTATAGGGCCAAAGGAAATATCCTCCGATAACAAAGAGAAAGAAGCTTTCTGAGAAACTTCTTTGTGTTCTGTGAAATCATCTCACAGAGTTACAGCTTTCCCCTCAAGAAGCCTTTCGCTAAGACAGTTCTCGTGGAATTGGCAAAGTGATATTTGCAAGCCCATAGAGGGCAATGGTGAAAGAGGAAATATCCTCAGATGAAATCTGGAAAGAAGCTTTCTGAGAAACTGCTGAGTGTTCTGTTAATTCATCTCACAGAGTTACATCTGTATTTCGTGGATCTCTTTGCTAGAATTATTTCTGTGGAATCTGAGAACAGATATTTCGGATCCCTTTGAAGACTATAGGGCCAAAGGAAATATCCTCCGATAACAAAGAGAAAGAAGCTTTCTGAGAAACTTCTTTGTGTTCTGTGAAATCATCTCACAGAGTTACAGCTTTCCCCTCAAGAAGCCTTTCGCTAAGACAGTTCTTGTGGAATTGGCAAAGTGATATTTGGAAGCCCTTAGAGGGCTATGGTGAAAAAGGAAATATCCTCAGATGAAATCTGGAAAGAAGCTTTCTGTGAAACTCCTTAGTGTTCTGTTAATTCATCTCACAGAGTTACATCTGTATTTCGTGGATCTCTTTGCTAGACTTATTTCTGTGGAATCTGAGAACAGATATTTCGGATCCTTTTGAAGAATATAGGGCCAAAGGAAATATCCTCCGATAACAAAGAGAAAGAAGCTTACTGAGAAACTTCTTTGTGTTCTGTGAAATCATCTCACAGAGTTACAGCTTTCCCCTCAAGAAGCCTTTCGCTAAGACAGTTCTTGTGGAATTGGCAAAGTGATATTTGGAAGCCCATAGAGGGCTATGGTGAAAAAGGAAATATCCTCAGATGAAATCTGGAAAGAAGCTTTCTGAGAAACTGCTTAGTGTTCTGTTAATTCATCTCACAGAGTTAAATCTGTATTTCGTGGATCTCTTTGCTAGCCTTATTTCTGTGGAATCTGAGAACAGATATTTCGGATCCCTTTGAAGACTATAGGGCCAAAGGAAATATCCTCCGATAACAAAGAGAAAGAAGCTTTCTGAGAAACTTCTTTGTGTTCTGTGAAATCATCTCACAGAGTTACAGCTTTCTCCTCAAGAAGCCTTTCGCTAGGACAGTTCTTGTGGAATTGGCAAAGCGATATTTGGAAGCCCATAGAGGGCTATGGTGAAAAAGGAAATATCCTCAGATGAAATCTGGAAAGAAGCTTTCTGAGAAACTGCTGAGTGTTCTGTTAATTCATCTCGCAGAGTTACATCTGTATTTCGTGGATCTCTTTGCTAGCCTTATTTCTTTGGAATCTGAGAACAGATATTTCGGATCCCGTTGAAGACTATAGGGCCAAAGTTAATATCCTCCGATAACAAAGAGAAAGAAGCTTTCTGAGAAACTTCTTTGTGTTCTGTGAAATCATCTCACAGAGTTACAGCGTTCCCCTCAAGAAGCCTTTCGCTAAGACAGTTCTTGTGGAATTGGCAAAGTGATATTTGGAAGCCCATAGAGGGCTATGGTGAAAAAGGAAATATCCTCAGATGAAATCTGGAAAGAAGCTTTCTGTGAAACTGCTTAGTGTTCTGTTAATTCATCTCAAGAGTTACATCTGTATTTCGTGGATCTCTTTGCTCGCCTTATTTCTTTGGAATCTGAGAACAGATATTTCTGTCCCATTGAAGACTATAGGGCCAAAGGAAATATCCTCCGATAACAAAGAGAAAGAAGCTTTCTGAGAAACTTCTTTGTGTTCTGTGAAATCATCTCACAGAGTTACAGCTTTCCCCTCAAGAAGCCTTTCGCTAAGACAGTTCTTGTGGAATTGGCAAAGCGATATTTGGAAGCCCTTAGAGGGCTATGGTGAAAAAGGAAATATCCTCAGATGAAATCTGGAAGGAAGCTATCTGAGAAACTGCTGAGTGTTCTGTTAATTCATCTCACAGAATTACATCTGTATGTCGTGGATCTCTTTGCTAGCCTTATTTCTGTGGAATCTGAGAACAGATATTTCGGATCCCTTTGAAGACTATAGAGCCAAAGGGAATATCCTCCGATAACAAAGAGAAAGAAGCTTTCTGAGAAACTTCTTTGTGTTCTGTGAAATCATCTCACAGAGTTACAGCGTTCCCCTCCAGAAGCCTTTCGCTAAGACAGTTCCTGTGGAATTGGCAAAGTGATATTTGGAAGCCCATAGAGGGCTATGGTGAAAAAGGAAATATCCTCAGATGAAATCTGGAAAGAAGCTTTTTGTGAAACTGCTTAGTGTTCTGTTAATTCATCTCACAGAATTACATCAGTATTTCGTGGATCTCTTTGCTAGCCTTATTTCTTTGGAATCTGAGAACAGATATTTCGGATCCCATTGAAGACTATAGGGCCAAAGGAAATATCCTCCGATAACAAAGAGAAAGAAGCTTTCTGAGAAACTTCTTTGTGTTCTGTGAAATCATCTCACAGAGTTACAGCTTTCCCCTCAAGAAGCCTTTCGCTATGACAGTTCTTGTGGAATTGGCAAAGCGATATTTGGAAGCCCATAGAGGGCTATGGTGAAAAAGGAAATATCCTAAGATGAAATCTGGAAAGAAGCTTTCTGAGAAACTGCTTAGTGTTCTGTTAATTCATCTCACAGAGTTACATCTGTATTTCCTGGATCTCTTTGCTAGACTTATTTCTGTTGGATCTGAGAACAGGTATTTCGGATCCCATTGAGGACTATAGGGCCAAAGGAAATAATCTCCGATAACAAAGAGAAAGAAGCTTTCTGAGAAACTTCTTTGTGTTCTGTGAAATCATCTCACAGAGTTACAGCTTTCCCCTCAAGAAGCCTTTCGCTAAGACAGTTCTCGTGGAATTGGCAAAGTGATATTTGCAAGCCCATAGAGGGCAATGGTGAAAGAGGAAATATCCTCAGATGAAATCTGGAAAGAAGCTTTCTGAGAAACTGCTGAGTGTTCTGTTAATTCATCTCACAGAGTTACATCTGTATTTCGTGGATCTCTTTGCTAGAATTATTTCTGTGGAATCTGAGAACAGATATTTCGGATCCCTTTGAAGACTATAGGGCCAAAGGAAATATCCTCCGATAACAAAGAGAAAGAAGCTTTCTGAGAAACTTCTTTGTGTTCTGTGAAATCATCTCACAGAGTTACAGCTTTCCCCTCAAGAAGCCTTTCGCTAAGACAGTTCTTGTGGAATTGGCAAAGTGATATTTGGAAGCCCTTAGAGGGCTATGGTGAAAAAGGAAATATCCTCAGATGAAATCTGGAAAGAAGCTTTCTGTGAAACTCCTTAGTGTTCTGTTAATTCATCTCACAGAGTTACATCTGTATTTCGTGGATCTCTTTGCTAGACTTATTTCTGTGGAATCTGAGAACAGATATTTCGGATCCTTTTGAAGAATATAGGGCCAAAGGAAATATCCTCCGATAACAAAGAGAAAGAAGCTTACTGAGAAACTTCTTTGTGTTCTGTGAAATCATCTCACAGAGTTACAGCTTTCCCCTCAAGAAGCCTTTCGCTAAGACAGTTCTTGTGGAATTGGCAAAGTGATATTTGGAAGCCCATAGAGGGCTATGGTGAAAAAGGAAATATCCTCAGATGAAATCTGGAAAGAAGTTTTCTGAGAAACTGCTGAGTGTTCTGTTAATTCATCTCACAGAGTTAAATCTGTATTTCGTGGATCTCTTTGCTAGCCTTATTTCTGTGGAATCTGAGAACAGATATTTCGGATCCCTTTGAAGACTATAGGGCCAAAGGAAATATCCTCCGATAACAAAGAGAAAGAAGCTTTCTGAGAAACTTCTTTGTGTTCTGTGAAATCATCTCACAGAGTTACAGCTTTCCCCTCAAGAAGCCTTTCGCTAGGACAGTTCTTGTGGAATTGGCAAAGCGATATTTGGAAGCCCATAGAGGGCTATGGTGAAAAAGGAAATATCCTCAGATGAAATCTGGAAAGAAGCTTTCTGAGAAACTGCTGAGTGTTCTGTTAATTCATCTCGCAGAGTTACATCTGTATTTCGTGGATCTCTTTGCTAGCCTTATTTCTTTGGAATCTGAGAACAGATATTTCGGATCCCGTTGAAGACTATAGGGCCAAAGTTAATATCCTCCGATAACAAAGAGAAAGAAGCTTTCTGAGAAACTTCTTTGTGTTCTGTGAAATCATCTCACAGAGTTACAGCGTTCCCCTCAAGAAGCCTTTCGCTAAGACAGTTCTTGTGGAATTGGCAAAGTGATATTTGGAAGCCCATAGAGGGCTATGGTGAAAAAGGAAATATCCTCAGATGAAATCTGGAAAGAAGCTTTCTGTGAAACTGCTTAGTGTTCTGTTAATTCATCTCACAGAGTTACATCTGTATTTCGTGGATCTCTTTGCTCGCCTTATTTCTTTGGAATCTGAGAACAGATATTTCTGTCCCATTGAAGACTATAGGGCCAAAGGAAATATCCTCCGATAACAAAGAGAAAGAAGCTTTCTGAGAAACTTCTTTGTGTTCTGTGAAATCATCTCACAGAGTTACAGCTTTCCCCTCAAGAAGCCTTTCGCTAAGACAGTTCTTGTGGAATTGGCAAAGCGATATTTGGAAGCCCTTAGAGGGCTATGGTGAAAAAGGAAATATCCTCAGATGAAATCTGGAAGGAAGCTATCTGAGAAACTGCTGAGTGTTCTGTTAATTCATCTCACAGAATTACATCTGTATGTCGTGGATCTCTTTGCTAGCCTTATTTCTGTGGAATCTGAGAACAGATATTTCGGATCCCTTTGAAGACTATAGAGCCAAAGGGAATATCCTCCGATAACAAAGAGAAAGAAGCTTTCTGAGAAACTTCTTTGTGTTCTGTGAAATCATCTCACAGAGTTACAGCGTTCCCCTCCAGAAGCCTTTCGCTAAGACAGTTCCTGTGGAATTGGCAAAGTGATATTTGGAAGCCCATAGAGGGCTATGGTGAAAAAGGAAATATCCTCAGATGAAATCTGGAAAGAAGCTTTTTGTGAAACTGCTTAGTGTTCTGTTAATTCATCTCACAGAATTACATCAGTATTTCGTGGATCTCTTTGCTAGCCTTATTTCTTTGGAATCTGAGAACAGATATTTCGGATCCCATTGAAGACTATAGGGCCAAAGGAAATATCCTCCGATAACAAAGAGAAAGAAGCTTTCTGAGAAACTTCTTTGTGTTCTGTGAAATCATATCACAGAGATACAGCTTTCCCCTCAAGAAGCCTTTCGCTAAGACAGTTCTTGTGGAATTGGCAAAGTGATATTTGGAAGCCCATAGAGGGCTATGGTGAAAAAGGAAATATCCTCAGATGCAATCTGGAAAGAAGCTTTCTGAGAAACTGCTTAGTGTTCTGTTAATTCATCTCACAGAGTTAAATCTATATTTCGTGGATCTCTTTGCTGGCCTTATTTTGTGGAATCTGAGAACAGATATTTCGGATCCCATTGAAGACTATAGGGCCAAAGGAAATATCCTCCGATAACAAAGAGAAAGAAGCTTTCTGAGAAACTTCTTTGTGTTCTGTGAAATCATCTCACAGAGTTACAGCTTTCCCCTCAAGAAGCCTTTCGCTAAGACAGTTCTCGTGGAATTGGCAAAGTGATATTTGCAAGCCCATAGAGGGCAATGGTGAAAGAGGAAATATCCTCAGATGAAATCTGGAAAGAAGCTTTCTGAGAAACTGCTGAGTGTTCTGTTAATTCATCTCACAGAGTTACATCTGTATTTCGTGGATCTCTTTGCTAGAATTATTTCTGTGGAATCTGAGAACAGATATTTCGGATCCCTTTGAAGACTATAGGGCCAAAGGAAATATCCTCCGATAACAAAGAGAAAGAAGCTTTCTGAGAAACTTCTTTGTGTTCTGTGAAATCATCTCACAGAGTTACAGCTTTCCCCTCAAGAAGCCTTTCGCTAAGACAGTTCTTGTGGAATTGGCAAAGTGATATTTGGAAGCCCTTAGAGGGCTATGGTGAAAAAGGAAATATCCTCAGATGAAATCTGGAAAGAAGCTTTCTGTGAAACTCCTTAGTGTTCTGTTAATTCATCTCACAGAGTTACATCTGTATTTCGTGGATCTCTTTGCTAGCCTTATCTCTGTGGAATCTGAGAACAGATATTTCGGATCCCTTTGAAGACTATAGGGCCAAAGGAAATATCCTCCGATAACAAAGAGAAAGAAGCTTTCTGAGAAACTTCTTTGTGTTCTGTGAAATCATCTCACAGAGTTACAGCTTTCCCCTCAAGAAGCCTTTCGCTAGGACAGTTCTTGTGGAATTGGCAAAGCGATATTTGGAAGCCCATAGAGGGCTATGGTGAAAAAGGAAATATCCTCAGATGAAATCTGGAAAGAAGCTTTCTGAGAAACTGCTGAGTGTTCTGTTAATTCATCTCGCAGAGTTACATCTGTATTTCGTGGATCTCTTTGCTAGCCTTATTTCTTTGGAATCTGAGAACAGATATTTCGGATCCCGTTGAAGACTATAGGGCCAAAGTTAATATCCTCCGATAACAAAGAGAAAGAAGCTTTCTGAGAAACTTCTTTGTGTTCTGTGAAATCATCTCACAGAGTTACAGCGTTCCCCTCAAGAAGCCTTTCGCTAAGACAGTTCTTGTGGAATTGGCAAAGTGATATTTGGAAGCCCATAGAGGGCTATGGTGAAAAAGGAAATATCCTCAGATGAAATCTGGAAAGAAGCTTTCTGTGAAACTGCTTAGTGTTCTGTTAATTCATCTCACAGAGTTACATCTGTATTTCGTGGATCTCTTTGCTCGCCTTATTTCTTTGGAATCTGAGAACAGATATTTCTGTCCCATTGAAGACTATAGGGCCAAAGGAAATATCCTCCGATAACAAAGAGAAAGAAGCTTTCTGAGAAACTTCTTTGTGTTCTGTGAAATCATCTCACAGAGTTACAGCTTTCCCCTCAAGAAGCCTTTCGCTAAGACAGTTCTTGTGGAATTGGCAAAGCGATATTTGGAAGCCCTTAGAGGGCTATGGTGAAAAAGGAAATATCCTCAGATGAAATCTGGAAGGAAGCTATCTGAGAAACTGCTGAGTGTTCTGTTAATTCATCTCACAGAATTACATCTGTATGTCGTGGATCTCTTTGCTAGCCTTATTTCTGTGGAATCTGAGAACAGATATTTCGGATCCCTTTGAAGACTATAGAGCCAAAGGGAATATCCTCCGATAACAAAGAGAAAGAAGCTTTCTGAGAAACTTCTTTGTGTTCTGTGAAATCATCTCACAGAGTTACAGCGTTCCCCTCCAGAAGCCTTTCGCTAAGACAGTTCCTGTGGAATTGGCAAAGTGATATTTGGAAGCCCATAGAGGGCTATGGTGAAAAAGGAAATATCCTCAGATGAAATCTGGAAAGAAGCTTTTTGTGAAACTGCTTAGTGTTCTGTTAATTCATCTCACAGAATTACATCAGTATTTCGTGGATCTCTTTGCTAGCCTTATTTCTTTGGAATCTGAGAACAGATATTTCGGATCCCATTGAAGACTATAGGGCCAAAGGAAATATCCTCCGATAACAAAGAGAAAGAAGCTTTCTGAGAAACTTCTTTGTGTTCTGTGAAATCATATCACAGAGATACAGCTTTCCCCTCAAGAAGCCTTTCGCTAAGACAGTTCTTGTGGAATTGGCAAAGTGATATTTGGAAGCCCATAGAGGGCTATGGTGAAAAAGGAAATATCCTCAGATGCAATCTGGAAAGAAGCTTTCTGAGAAACTGCTTAGTGTTCTGTTAATTCATCTCACAGAGTTAAATCTATATTTCGTGGATCTCTTTGCTGGCCTTATTTTGTGGAATCTGAGAACAGATATTTCGGATCCCATTGAAGACTATAGGGCCAAAGGAAATATCCTCCGATAACAAAGAGAAAGAAGCTTTCTGAGAAACTTCTTTGTGTTCTGTGAAATCATCTCACAGAGTTACAGCTTTCCCCTCAAGAAGCCTTTCGCTAAGACAGTTCTCGTGGAATTGGCAAAGTGATATTTGCAAGCCCATAGAGGGCAATGGTGAAAGAGGAAATATCCTCAGATGAAATCTGGAAAGAAGCTTTCTGAGAAACTGCTGAGTGTTCTGTTAATTCATCTCACAGAGTTACATCTGTATTTCGTGGATCTCTTTGCTAGAATTATTTCTGTGGAATCTGAGAACAGATATTTCGGATCCCTTTGAAGACTATAGGGCCAAAGGAAATATCCTCCGATAACAAAGAGAAAGAAGCTTTCTGAGAAACTTCTTTGTGTTCTGTGAAATCATCTCACAGAGTTACAGCTTTCCCCTCAAGAAGCCTTTCGCTAAGACAGTTCTTGTGGAATTGGCAAAGTGATATTTGGAAGCCCTTAGAGGGCTATGGTGAAAAAGGAAATATCCTCAGATGAAATCTGGAAAGAAGCTTTCTGTGAAACTCCTTAGTGTTCTGTTAATTCATCTCACAGAGTTACATCTGTATTTCGTGGATCTCTTTGCTAGACTTATTTCTGTGGAATCTGAGAACAGATATTTCGGATCCTTTTGAAGAATATAGGGCCAAAGGAAATATCCTCCGATAACAAAGAGAAAGAAGCTTACTGAGAAACTTCTTTGTGTTCTGTGAAATCATCTCACAGAGTTACAGCTTTCCCCTCAAGAAGCCTTTCGCTAAGACAGTTCTTGTGGAATTGGCAAAGTGATATTTGGAAGCCCATAGAGGGCTATGGTGAAAAAGGAAATATCCTCAGATGAAATCTGGAAAGAAGCTTTCTGAGAAACTGCTTAGTGTTCTGTTAATTCATCTCACAGAGTTAAATCTGTATTTCGTGGATCTCTTTGCTAGCCTTATTTCTGTGGAATCTGAGAACAGATATTTCGGATCCCTTTGAAGACTATAGGGCCAAAGGAAATATCCTCCGATAACAAAGAGAAAGAAGCTTTCTGAGAAACTTCTTTGTGTTCTGTGAAATCATCTCACAGAGTTACAGCTTTCCCCTCAAGAAGCCTTTCGCTAGGACAGTTCTTGTGGAATTGGCAAAGCGATATTTGGAAGCCCATAGAGGGCTATGGTGAAAAAGGAAATATCCTCAGATGAAATCTGGAAAGAAGCTTTCTGAGAAACTGCTGAGTGTTCTGTTAATTCATCTCGCAGAGTTACATCTGTATTTCGTGGATCTCTTTGCTAGCCTTATTTCTTTGGAATCTGAGAACAGATATTTCGGATCCCGATGAAGACTATAGGGCCAAAGTTAATATCCTCCGATAACAAAGAGAAAGAAGCTTTCTGAGAAACTTCATTGTGTTCTGTGAAATCATCTCACAGAGTTACAGCGTTCCCCTCAAGAAGCCTTTCGCTAAGACAGTTCTTGTGGAATTGGCAAAGTGATATTTGGAAGCCCATAGAGGGCTATGGTGAAAAAGGAAATATCCTCAGATGAAATCTGGAAAGAAGCTTTCTGTGAAACTGCTTAGTGTTCTGTTAATTCATCTCACAGAGTTACATCTGTATTTCGTGGATCTCTTTGCTCGCCTTATTTCTTTGGAATCTGAGAACAGATATTTCTGTCCCATTGAAGACTATAGGGCCAAAGGAAATATCCTCCGATAACAAAGAGAAAGAAGCTTTCTGAGAAACTTCTTTGTGTTCTGTGAAATCATCTCACAGAGTTACAGCTTTCCCCTCAAGAAGCCTTTCGCTAAGACAGTTCTTGTGGAATTGGCAAAGCGATATTTGGAAGCCCTTAGAGGGCTATGGTGAAAAAGGAAATATCCTCAGATGAAATCTGGAAGAAAGCTATCTGAGAAACTGCTGAGTGTGCTGTTAATTCATCTCACAGAATTACATCTGTATGTCGTGGATCTCTTTGCTAGCCTTATTTCTGTGGAATCTGAGAACAGATATTTCGGATCCCTTTGAAGACTATAGAGCCAAAGGGAATATCCTCCGATAACAAAGAGAAAGAAGCTTTCTGAGAAACTTCTTTGTGTTCTGTGAAATCATCTCACAGAGTTACAGCGTTCCCCTCCAGAAGCCTTTCGCTAAGACAGTTCCTGTGGAATTGGCAAAGTGATATTTGGAAGCCCATAGAGGGCTATGGTGAAAAAGGAAATATCCTCAGATGAAATCTGGAAAGAAGCTTTTTGTGAAACTGCTTAGTGTTCTGTTAATTCATCTCACAGAATTACATCAGTATTTCGTGGATCTCTTTGCTAGCCTTATTTCTTTGGAATCTGAGAACAGATATTTCGGATCCCATTGAAGACTATAGGGCCAAAGGAAATATCCTCCGATAACAAAGAGAAAGAAGCTTTCTGAGAAACTTCTTTGTGTTCTGTGAAATCATCTCACAGAGTTACAGCTTTCCCCTCAAGAAGCCTTTCGCTATGACAGTTCTTGTGGAATTGGCAAAGCGATATTTGGAAGCCCATAGAGGGCTATGGTGAAAAAGGAAATATCCTAAGATGAAATCTGGAAAGAAGCTTTCTGAGAAACTGCTTAGTGTTCTGTTAATTCATCTCACAGAGTTACATCTGTATTTCCTGGATCTCTTTGCTAGACTTATTTCTGTTGGATCTGAGAACAGGTATTTCGGATCCCATTGAGGACTATAGGGCCAAAGGAAATAATCTCCGATAACAAAGAGAAAGAAGCTTTCTGAGAAACTTCTTTGTGTTCTGTGAAATCATCTCACAGAGTTACAGCTTTCCCCTCAAGAAGCCTTTCGCGAAGACAGTTCTTGTGGAATTGGCAAAGTGATATTTGGAAGCCCATAGAGGGCTACGGTGAAAAAGGAAATATCCTCAGATGAAATCTGGAAAGAAGATTTCTGAGAAACTGCTGAGTGTTCTGTTAATTCATCTCACAGAGTTACATCTGTATTTCGTGGATCTCTTTGCTAGCCTTATTTCTGTGTAATCTGAGAACAGATATTTCGGATCCCTTTGAAGACTATAGGGCCAAAGGAAATATCCTCTGATAACAAAGAGAAAGAAGCTTTCTGAGAAACTTCTTTGTGTTCTGTGAAATCATCTCACAGAGTTACAGCTTTCCCCTCAAGAAGCCTTTCGCTAAGACAGTTCTTGTGGAATTGGAAAAGTGATATTTGGAAGCCCATAGAGGGCTATGGTGAAAAAGGAAATATCCTCAGATGAAATCTGGAAAGAAGCTTTCTGAGAAACTGCTTAGTGTTCTGTTAATTCATCTCACAGAGTTACATCTATATTTCGTGGATCTCTTTGCTGGCCTTATTTTGTGGAATCTGAGAACAGATATTTCGGATCCCATTGAAGACTATAGGGCCAAAGGAAATATCCTCCGATAACAAAGAGAAAGAAGCTTTCTGAGAAACTTCTTTGTGTTCTGTGAAATCATCTCACAGAGTTACAGCTTTCCCCTCAAGAAGCCTTTCGCTAAGACAGTTCTCGTGGAATTGGCAAAGTGATATTTGCAAGCCCATAGAGGGCAATGGTGAAAGAGGAAATATCCTCAGATGAAATCTGGAAAGAAGCTTTCTGAGAAACTGCTGAGTGTTCTGTTAATTCATCTCACAGAGTTACATCTGTATTTCGTGGATCTCTTTGCTAGACTTATTTCTGTGGAATCTGAGAACAGATATTTCGGATCCCTTTGAAGACTATAGGGCCAAAGGAAATATCCTCCGATAACAAAGAGAAAGAAGCTTTCTGAGAAACTTCTTTGTGTTCTGTGAAATCATCTCACAGAATTACAGCTTTCCCCTCAAGAAGCCTTTCGCTAAGACAGTTCTTGTGGAATTGGCAAAGTGATATTTGGAAGCCCATAGAGGGCTATGGTGAAAAAGGAAATATCCACAGATGAAATCTGGAAAGAAGCTTTCTGAGAAACTGCTGAGTGTTCTGTGAATTCATCTCACAGAGTTACATCTGTATTTCGTGGATCTCTTTGCTAGACTTATTTCTGTGGAATCTGAGAACAGATATTTCGGATCCTATTGAAGACTATAGGGCCAAAGGAAATATCCTCCGATAACAAAGAGAAAGAAGCTTTCTGAGAAACTTCTTTGTATTCTGTGAAATCATCTCACAGAGTTACAGCTTTCTCCTCAAGAAGCCTTTCGCTAAGACAGTTCTTGTGGAATTGGCAAAGTGATATTTGGAAGCCCATAGAGGGCTATGGTGAAAAAGGAAATATCCTCAGATGAAATCTGGAAGGAAGATTTCTGAGAAACTGCTGAGTGTTCTGTTAATTCATCTCACAGAGTTACATCTGTATTTCTTGGATCTCTTTGCTAGACTTATTTCTGTGTAATCTGAGAACAGATATTTCGGATCCCTTTGAAGACTATAGGGCCAAAGGAAATATCCTCCGATAACAAAGAGAAAGAAGCTTTCTGAGAAACTTCTTTGTGTTCTGTGAAATCATCTCACAGAGTTTCAGCTTTCCCCTCAAGAAGCCTTTCGCTAAGACAGTTCTTGTGGAATTGGCAAAGTGATATTTGGAAGCCCTTAGAGGGCTATGGTGAAAAAGGAAATATCCTCAGATGAAATCTGGAAAGAAGCTTTCTGAGAAACTACTTAGTGGTCTGTTAATTCATCTCACAGAGTTAAATCTGTATTTCGTGGATCTCTTTGCTGGCCTTATTTTGTGGAATCTGAGAACAGATATTTCAGATCCCATTGAAAACTATAGGGCCAAAGGAAATATCCTCCGATAACAAAGAGAAAGAAGCTTTCTGAGAAACTTCTTTGTGTTCTGTGAAATCATCTCACAGAGTTAAGCTTTCCCCTCTAGAAGCCGTTCGCTAAGACAGTTCTCGTGGAATTGGCAAAGTGATATTTGCCAGCCCATAGAGGGCAATGTTGAAAGAGGAAATATCCTCAGATGAAATCTGGAAAGAAGCTTTCTGAGAAACTGCTTAGTGTTCTGTTAATTCATCTCACAGAGTTACATCTGTATTTCGTGGATCTCTTTGCTAGTCTTATTTCTGTGGAATCTGAGAACAGATATTTCGGATCCCTTTGAAGACTATAGGCCCAAAGGAAATATCCTCCAATAACAAAGAGAAAGAAGCTTTCTGAGAAACTTCTTTGTGTTCTGTGAAATCATCTCACAGAGTTACAGCTTTCCCCTCAGGAAGCCTTTCGCTAAGACAGTTCTTGTGGAATTGGCAAAGTGATATTTGGAAGTCCATAGAGGGCTATGGTGAAAAAGGAAATATCCTCAGATGAAATCTGGAAAGAAGCTTTCTGTGAAACTGCTTAGTGTTCTGTTAATTCATCTCACAGAGTTACATCTGTATTTCGTGGATCTCTTTGCTAGACTTATTTCTGTGGAATCTGAGAACAGATATTTCGGATCCTTTTGAAGAATATAGGGCCAAAGGAAATATCCTCCGATAACAAAGAGAAAGAAGCTTACTGAGAAACTTCTTTGTGTTCTGTGAAATCATCTCACAGAGTTACAGCTTTCCCCTCAAGAAGCCTTTCGCTAAGACAGTTCTTGTGGAATTGGCAAAGTGATATTTGGAAGCCCATAGAGGGCTATGGTGAAAAAGGAAATATCCTCAGATGAAATCTGGAAAGAAGCTTTCTGAGAAACTGCTTAGTGTTCTGTTCATTCATCTCACAGAGTTACATCTGTATTTCGTGGATCTCTTTGCTAGCTTTATTTCTGTGGAATCTGAGAACAGATATTTCGTATCCCATTGAAGACTATAGGGCCAAAGGAAATATCCTCCAATAACAAAGAGAAAGAAGCTTTCTGAGAAACTTCTTGGTGTTCTGTGAAATCACCACACAGAGTTACAGCTTTCCCCTCAAGAAGCCTTTCGCTAAGACAGTTCTTGTGGAATTGGCAAAGTGATATTTGGAAGCCCATAGAGGGCTATGGTGAAAAAGGAAATATCCTCAGATGAAATCTGGAAGGAAGCTTTCTGAGAAACTGCTGAGTGTTCTGTTAATTCATCTCACAGAGTTACATCTGTATTTCGTGGATCTCTTTGCTAGCCTTATTTCTGTGGAATCTGAGAACAGATATTTCGGATCCTATTGAAGACTATAAGGCCAAAGGAAATATCCTCCGATAACAAAGAGAAAGAAGCTTTCTGAGAAACTTCTTTGTGTTCTGTGAAATCATCTCACAGAGTTACAGCTTTCCCCTCAAGAAGCCTTTCGCTAAGACAGTTCTTGTGGAATTGGCAAAGTGATATTTGGAAGCCCATAGAGGGCTATGGTGAAAAAGGAAATATCCTCAGATGAAATCTGGAAAGAAGCTTTCTGAGAAACTGCTTAGTGTTCTGTGAATTCATCTCACAGAGTTACATCTGTATTTCGTGGATCTCTTTGCTAGCCCTATTTCTGTGGAATCTGAGAACAGATATTTCGGATCCCATTGAAGGATACAGGGCCAAAGGAAACATCCTCCGATAACAAAGAGAAAGAAGCTTTCTGAGAAACTTCTTTGTGTTCTGTGAAATCATCTCACAGAGTTACAGCTTTCCCCTCAAGAAGCCTTTCGCTAGGACAGTTCTTGTGGAATTGGCAAAGCGATATTTGGAAGCCCATAGAGGGCTATGGTGAAAAAGGAAATATCCTCAGATGAAATCTGGAAAGAAGCTTTCTGAGAAACTGCTGAGTGTTCTGTTAATTGATCTCGCAGAGTTACATCTGTATTTCGTGGATCTCTTTGCTAGCCTTATTTCTTTGGAATCTGAGAACAGATATTTCGGATCCCATTGAAGACTATAGGGCCAAAGGAAATATCCTCCGATAAGAAACAGAAAGAAGCTTTCGGAGAAACTTCTTTGTGTTCTGTGAAATCATCTCACAGAGTTACAGCGTTCCCCTCAAGAAGCCTTTCGCTAAGACAGTTCTTGTGGAATTGGCAAAGTGATATTTGGAAGCCCATAGAGGGCTATGGTGAAAAAGGAAATATCCTCAGATGAAATCTGGAAAGAAGCTTTCTGTGAAACTGCTCAGTGTTCTGTTAATTCATCTCACAGAGTTACATCTGTATTTCGTGGATCTCTTTGCTCGCCTTATTTCTTTGGAATCTGAGAACAGATATTTCTGTCCCATTGAAGACTATAGGGCCAAAGGAAATATCCTCCGATAACAAAGAGAAAGAAGCTTTCTGAGAAACTTCTTTGTGTTCTGTGAAATCATCTCACAGAGGTACAGCTTTCCCCTCAAGAAGTCTTTCGCTAAGACAGTTCTTGTGGAATTGGCAAAGCGATATTTGGAAGCCCATAGAGGGCTATGGTGAAAAAGGAAATATCCTCAGATGAAATCTGGAAGGAAGCTTCCTGAGAAACTGCTGAGTGTTCTGTTAATTCATCTCAAAGAGTTACATCTCTATTTCGTGGATCTCTTTGCTAGCCTTATTTCTGTGGAATCTGAGAACAGATATTTCGGATCCCTTTGAAGACTATAGGGCCAAAGGAAATATCCTCCGATAAAAAGAGAAAGATTCTTTCTGAGAAACTTCTTTGTGTTCTGTGAATTCATCTCACAGAGTTACAGCTTTCCCCTCAAGAAGCCTTTCGCTAAGACAGTTCTCGTGGAATTGTCAAAGTGATATTTGGAAGCCCATAGAGGGCTATGGTGAAAAAGGAAATATCCTCAGATGAAATCTGGAAAGAAGCTTTCTGAGAAACTGCTTAGTGTTCTGTTAATTCATCTCACAGAGTTACATCTGTATTTCGTGGATCTCTTTGCTAGACTTATTTCTGTGGAATCTGAGAACAGATATTTCGGATCCCTTTGAAGACTATAGGGCCAAAGGAAATATCCTCCGATAACAAAGAGAAAGAAGCTTTCTGAGAAACTTCTTTGTGTTCTGTGAAATCATCTCACAGAGTTACAGCTTTCCCCTCAAGAAGCCTTTCGCTAAGACACTTCTTGTGGAATTGGCAAAGTGATATTTGGAAGCCCATAGAGGGCTATGGTGAAAAAGGAAATATCCTCAGATGAAATCTGGAAAGAAGCTTGCTGTGAAACTGCTTAGTGTTCTGTTAATTCATCTCACAGAGTTACATCTGTATTTCGTGGATCTCTTTGCTAGCCTTATTTCTGTGGAATCTGAGAACAGATATTTCGGATCCCATTGAAGACTAAAGGGCCAAAGGAAATAATCTCCGAAACAAAGAGAAAGAAGCTTTCTGAGAAACTTCTTTGTGTTCTGTGAAATCATCTCACAGAGTTACAGCTTTCCCCTCAAGAAGCCTTTCGCTAAGACAGTTCTTGTGGAATTGGCAAAGTGATATTTGGTAGCCCATAGAGGGCTATGGTGAAAAAGGAAATATCCTCAGATGAAATCTGGAAAGAAGCTTTCTGAGAAACTTCTGAGTGTTCTGTTAATTCATCTCACAGAGTTACATCTGTATTTCGTGGATATCTTTGCTAGACTTATTTCTGTGGAATCTGAGAACAGATATTTCGGATCCCTTTGAAGACTATAGGGCCAAAGGAAATATCCTCCGATAACAAAGAGAAAGAAGCTTTCTGAGAAACTTCTTTGTGTTCTGTGAAATCATCTCACAGAGTTACAGCTTTCCCCTCAAGAAGCCTTTCGCTAAGACAGTTCTAGTGGAATTGGCAAAGTGATATTTGGAAGCCCTTAGAGGGCTATGGTGAAAAAGGAAATATCCTCAGATGAAATCTGGAAAGAATCTTTCTGAGAAACTGCTTAGTGTTCTGTTAATTCATCTCACAGAGTTACATCTGTATTTCGTGGATCTCTTTGCTAGCCTTATTTCTTTGGAATCTGAGAACAGATATTTCGGATCCCATTGAAGACTACGGGGCCAAAGGAAATATCCTCCGATAACAAAGAGAAAGAAGCTTTCTGAGAAACTTCTTTGTGTTCTGTGAAATCATCTCACAGAGTTACAGCTTTCCCCTCAAGAAGCCTTTCGCTAAGACAGTTCTTGTGGAATTGGCAAAGTGATTTTTGGAAGCCCATGGAGGGCTACGGTGAAAAAGGAAATATCCTCAGATGAAATCTGGAAGGAAGTTTTCTGAGAAACTGCTGAGTGTTCTGTTAATTCATCTCACAGAGTTACATCTGTATTTCGTGGATCTCTTTGCTAGCCTTATTTCTGTGGAATCTGAGAACAGATATTTCGGATCCCATTGAAGACTATAGGGCCAAAGGAAATATCCTCCGATAACAAAGAGAAAGAAGCTTTCTGAGAAACTTCTTTGTGTTCTGTGAAATCATCTCACAGAGTTACAGCTTTCCCCTCAAGAAGACTTTCGCTAGGACAGTTCTTGTGGAATTGGCAAAGCGATATTTGGAAGCCCATAGAGGGCTATGGTGAAAAAGGAAATATCCTCAGATGAAATCTGAAAAGAAGCTTTCTGAGAAACTGCTGAGTGTTCTGTTACTTCATCTCGCAGAGTTACATCTGTATTTCGTGGATCTCTTTGCTAGCCTTATTTCTTTGGAATCTGAGAACAGATATTTCGGATCCCGTTGAAGACTATAGGGCCAAAGGAAATATCCTCCGATAACAAAGAGAAAGAAGCTTTCTGAGAAACTTCTTTGTGTTCTGTGAAATCATCTCACAGAGTTACAGCTTTCCCCTCAAGAAGCCTTTCGCTAAGACAGTTCTTGTGGAATTGGCAAAGTGATATTTGGAAGACCATAGAGGGCTATGGTGAAAAAGGAAGTATCCTCAGATGAAATCTGGAAAGAAGCTTTCTGAGAAACTGCTTAGTGTTCTGTTAATTCATCTCACAGAGTTACATCTGTATTTCGTATATCTCTTTGCTAGCCTTATTTCTGTGGAATCTGAGAACAGATATTTCCGATCCCTTTGAAGACTATAGGGCCAAAGGAAATATCCTCCGATAACAAAGAGAAAGAAGCTTTCTGAGAAACTTCTTTGTGTTCTGTGAAATCATCTCACAGAGTTACAGCTTTTCCCTCAAGAAGCCTTTCGCTAAGACAGTTCTGGTGGAATTGGCAAAGTGATATTTGGAAGCCCATAGAGGGCTATGGTGAAAAAGGAAATATATTCAGATGAAATCTGGAAAGAAGCTTTCTGAGAAACTGCTGAGTGTTCTGTTAATTCATCTCACAGAGTTACATCTGTATTTCGTGGATCTCTTTGCTAGACTTATTTCTGTGGAATCTGAGAACAGATATTTCGGATCCCTTTGAAGACTATAGGGCCAAAGGAAATATCCTCCGATAACAAAGAGAAAGAAGCTTTCTGAGAAACTTCTTTGTGTTCTGTGAAATCATCTCACAGAGTTACAGCTTTCCCCTCAAGAAGCCTTTCGTTAAGACAGTTCTTGTGGAATTGGCAAAGTGATATTTGGAAGCCCATAGAGGGCTATGGTGAAAAAGGAAATATCCTCAGATGAAATCTGGAAAGAAGCTTTCTGAGAAACTGCTTAGTGTTCGGTGTATTCATCTCACAGAGTTACATCTGTATTTCGTGGATCTCTTTGCTAGCCTTATTTCTGTGGAATCTGAGAACAGATATTTCGGATCCCATTTAAGACTATAGGGCCAAAGGAAATATCCTCCGATAACAAAGAGAAAGAAGCTTTCTGAGAAACTTCTTTGTGTTCTGTGAAATCATCTCACAGAGTTACAGCTTTCCCCTCAAGAAGGCTTTCACTAAGACAGTTCTTGTGGAATTGGCAAAGTGATATTGGAAGCCCATAGAGGGCTATGGTGAAAAAGGATATATCCTCAGATGAAATCTGGAAAGAAGCTTTCTGTGAAACTGCTTAGTGTTCTGTTAATTCATCTCACAGAGTTACATCGGTATTTCGTGGATCTCTTTGCTAGCCTTATTTCTTTGGAATCTGAGAACAGATATTTCGGATCCCTTTGAAGACTATAGGGCCAAAGGAAATATCCTTCGATAACAAAGAGAAAGAAGCTTTCTGAGAAACTTCTTTGTGTTCTGTGAAATCATCTCACAGAGTTACAGCTTTCCCCTCAAGAAGCCTTTCGCTAAGACAGTTCTCGTGGAATTGGCAAAGTGATATTTGGAACCCCTAGAGGGCTATGGTGAAAAAGGAAATATCCTCAGATGAAATCTGGAAAGAAGCTTTCTGAGAAACTTCTGAGTGTTCTGCTAATTCATCTCACAGAATTACATCTGTATTTCGTGGATCTCTTTGCTAGCCTTATTTCTGTGGAATCTGAGAACAGATATTTCGGATCCCATTGAAGACTATAGGGCCAAAGGAAATATCCTCCGATAACAAAGAGAAAGAAGCTTTCTGAGAAACTTCTTTGTGTTCTGTGAAATCATCTCACAGAGTTACAGCTTTCCCCTCAAGAAGCCTTTCGCTAAGACAGTTCTTGTGGAATTGGCAAAGTGATATTTGGAAGCCCATAGAGGGCTATGGTGAAAAAGGAAATATCCTCAGATGAAATCTGGAAAGAAGCTTTCTGTGAAACTGCTTAGTGTTCTGTTAATTCATCTCACAGAGTTACATCTGTATTTCGTGGATCTCTTTGCTAGACTTATTTCTGTGGTATCTGAGAACAGATATTTCGGATCCTTTTGAACACTATAGGGCCAAAGGAAATATCCTCCGATAACAAAGAGAAAGAAGCTTACTGAGAAACTTCTTTGTGTTCTGTGAAATCATCTCACAGAGTTACAGCTTTCCCCTCAAGAAGCCTTTCGCTAAGACAGTTCTTGTGGAATTGGCAAAGTGATATTTGGAAGCCCATAGAGGGCTACGGTGAAAAAGGAAATATCCTCAGATGAAATCTGGAAAGAAGCTTTCTGAGAAACTGCTTAGTGTTCTGTTAATTCATCTCACAGAGTTACATCTGTATTTCGTGCATCTCTTTGCTAGCCTTATTTCTTTGGAATCTGAGAACAGATATTTCGGATCCCTTTGAAGACTATAGGGCCAAAGGAAATATCCTACGATAACAAAGAGAAAGAAGCTTTCTGAGAAACTTCTTTGTGTTCTGTGAAATCATCTCACAGAGTTACAGCTTTCCCCTCAAGAAACCTTTCGCTAAGACAGCTCTTGTGGAATTGGCAAAGCGATATTTGGAAGCCCGTAGATGGCTATGGTGAAAAAGGAAATATCCTCAGATGAAATCTGGAAGGAAGCTTTCTGAGAAACTGCTGAGTGTTCTGTGAATTCATCTCACAGAGTTACATCTGTATTTCGTGGATCTCTTTGCTAGCCTTATTTCTGTGGAATCTGAGAACAGATATTTCGGATCCCATTGAAGACTATAGTGCCAAAGGGAATATCCTCCACTAACAAAGAGAAAGAAGCTTTCTGAGAAACTTCTTTGTGTTCTGTGAAATCATCTCACAGAGTTACAGCTTTCCCCTCAAGAAGCCTTTCGCTAAGACAGTTCTAGTGGAATTGGCAAAGTGATATTTGGAAGCCCTTAGAGGGCTATGGTGAAAAAGGAAATATCCTCAGATGAAATCTGGAAAGAATCTTTCTGAGAAACTGCTTAGTGTTCTGTTAATTCATCTCACAGAGTTACATCTGTATTTCGTGGATCTCTTTGCTAGCCTTATTTCTTTGGAATCTGAGAACAGATATTTCGGATCCCGTTGAAGACTATAGGGCCAAAGGAAATATCCTCCGATAACAAAGAGAAAGAAGCTTTCTGAGAAACTTCTTTGTGTTCTGTGAAATCATCTCACAGAGTTACAGCTTTCTCCTCAAGAAGCCTTTCGCTAGGACAGTTCTTGTGGAATTGGCAAAGCGATATTTGGAAGCCCCTAGAGGGCTATGGTGAAAAAGGAAATATCCTCAGATGAAATCTGGAAGGAAGTTTTCTGAGAAACTGCTGAGTGTTCTGTTAATTCATCTCACAGAGTTACATCTGTATTTCGTGGATCTCTTTGCTAGCCTTATTTCTGTGGAATCTGAGAACAGATATTTCGGATCCCATTGAAGACTATAGGGCCAAAGGAAATATCCTCCGATAACAAAGAGAAAGAAGCTTTCTGAGAAACTTCTTTGTGTTCTGTGAAATCATCTCACTGAGTTACAGCTTTCCCCTCAAGAAGCCTTTCGCTAGGACAGTTCTTGTGGAATTGGCAAAGCGATATTTGGAAGCCCATAGAGGGCTATGGTGAAAAAGGAAATATCCTCAGATGAAATCTGGAAAGAAGCTTTCTGAGAAACTGCCGAGTGTTCTGTTAATTCATCTCGCAGAGTTACATCTGTATTTCGTGGATCTCTTTGCTCGCCTTATTTCTTTGGAATCTGAGAACAGATATTTCTGTCCCATTGAAGACTATAGGGCCAAAGGAAATATCCTCCGATAACAAAGAGAAAGAAGCTTTCTGAGAAACTTCTTTGTGTTCTGTGAAATCATCTCACAGAGGTACAGCTTTCCCCTCAAGAAGTCTTTCGCTAAGACAGTTCTTGTGGAATTGGCAAAGCGATATTTGGAAGCCCATAGAGGGCTATGGTGAAAAAGGAAATATCCTCAGATGAAATCTGGAAGGAACCTTCCTGAGAAACTGCTGAGTGTTCTGTTAATTCATCTCAAAGAGTTACATCTCTATTTCGTGGATCTCTTTGCTAGCCTTATTTCTGTGGAATCTGAGAACAGATATTTCGGATCCCTTTGAAGACTATAGGGCCAAAGGAAATATCCTCCGATAACAAAGAGAAAGAAGCTTTCTGAGAAACTTCTTTGTGTTCTGTGAAATCATCTCACAGAGGTACAGCTTTCCCCTCAAGAAGTCTTTCGCTAAGACAGTTCTTGTGGAATTGGCAAAGCGATATTTGGAAGCCCATAGAGGGCTATGGTGAAAAAGGAAATATCCTCAGATGAAATCTGGAAGGAAGCTTCCTGAGAAACTGCTGAGTGTTCTGTTAATTCATCTCAAAGAGTTACATCTCTATTTCGTGGATCTCTTTGCTAGCCTTATTTCTGTGGAATCTGAGAACAGATATTTCGGATCCCTTTGAAGACTATAGGGCCAAAGGAAATATCCTCCGATAACCAAGAGAAAGAAGCTTTCTGAGAAACTTCTTTGTGTTCTGTGAAATCATCTCACAGAGTTACAGCTTTCCCCTCAAGAAGCCTTTCGCTAAGACACTTCTTGTGGAATTGGCAAAGTGATATTTGGAAGCCCATAGAGGGCTATGGTGAAAAAGGAAATATCCTCAGATGAAATCTGGAAAGAAGCTTGCTGTGAAACTGCTTAGTGTTCTGTTAATTCATCTCACAGAGTTACATCTGTATTTCGTGGATCTCTTTGCTAGACTTATTTCTGTGGAATCTGAGAACAGATATTTCGGATCCCATTGAAGACTAAAGGGCCAAAGGAAATAATCTCCGAAACAAAGAGAAAGAAGCTTTCTGAGAAACTTCTTTGTGTTCTGTGAAATCATCTCACAGAGTTACAGCTTTCCCCTCAAGAAGCCTTTCGCTAAGACAGTTCTTGTGGAATTGGCAAAGTGATATTTGGTAGCCCATAGAGGGCTATGGTGAAAAAGGAAATATCCTCAGATGAAATCAGGAAAGAAGCTTTCTGAGAAACTGCTGAGTGTTCTGTTAATTCATCTCACAGAGTTACATCTGTATTTCGTGGATATCTTTGCTAGACTTATTTCTGTGGAATCTGAGAACAGATATTTCGGATCCCTTTGAAGACTATAGGGCCAAAGGAAATATCCTCCGATAACAAAGAGAAAGAAGCTTTCTGAGAAACTTCTTTGTGTTCTGTGAAATCATCTCACAGAGTTACAGCTTTCCCCTCAAGAAGCCTTTCGCTAAGACAGTTCTAGTGGAATTGGCAAAGTGATATTTGGAAGCCCTTAGAGGGCTATGGTGAAAAAGGAAATATCCTCAGATGAAATCTGGAAAGAATCTTTCTGAGAAACTGCTTAGTGTTCTGTTAATTCATCTCACAGAGTTACATCTGTATTTCGTGGATCTCTTTGCTAGCCTTATTTCTTTGGAATCTGAGAACAGATATTTCGGATCCCATTGAAGACTATGGGGCCAAAGGAAATATCCTCCGATAACAAAGAGAAAGAAGCTTTCTGAGAAACTTCTTTGTGTTCTGTGAAATCATCTCACAGAGTTACAGCTTTCCCCTCAAGAAGTCTTTCGCTAAGACAGTTCTTGTGGAATTGGCAAAGTGATTTTTGGAAGCCCATGGAGGGCTATGGTGAAAAAGGAAATATCCTCAGATGAAATCTGGAAGGAAGCTTTCTGAGAAACTGCTGAGTGTTCTGTTAATTCATCTCACAGAGTTACATCTGTATTTCGTGGATCTCTTTGCTAGCCTTATTTCTGTGGAATCTGAGAACAGATATTTCGGATCCCATTGAAGACTATAGGGCCAAAGGAAATATCCTCCGATAACAAAGAGAAAGAAGCTTTCTGAGAAACTTCTTTGTGTTCTGTGAAATCATCTCACAGAGTTACAGCTTTCCCCTCAAGAAGACTTTCGCTAGGACAGTTCTTGTGGAATTGGCAAAGCGATATTTGGAAGCCCATAGAGGGCTATGGTGAAAAAGGAAATATCCTCAGATGAAATCTGAAAAGAAGCTTTCTGAGAAACTGCTGAGTGTTCTGTTAATTCATCTCGCAGAGTTACATCTGTATTTCGTGGATCTCTTTGCTAGCCTTATTTCTTTGGAATCTGAGAACAGATATTTCGGATCCCGTTGAAGACTATAGGGCCAAAGGAAATATCCTCCGATAACAAAGAGAAAGAAGCTTTCTGAGAAACTTCTTTGTGTTCTGTGAAATCATCTCACAGAGTTACAGCTTTTCCCTCAAGAAGCCTTTCGCTAAGACAGTTCTGGTGGAATTGGCAAAGTGATATTTGGAAGCCCATAGAGGGCTATGCTGAAAAAGGAAATATATTCAGATGAAATCTGGAAAGAAGCTTTCTGAGAAACTGCTGAGTGTTCTGTTAATTCATCTCACAGAGTTACATCTGTATTTCGTGGATCTCTTTGCTAGACTTATTTCTGTGGAATCTGAGAACAGATATTTCGGATCCCTTTGAAGACTATAGGGCCAAAGGAAATATCCTCCGATAACAAAGAGAAAGAAGCTTTCTGAGAAACTTCTTTGTGTTCTGTGAAATCATCTCACAGAGTTACAGCTTTCCCCTCAAGAAGCCTTTCGTTAAGACAGTTCTTGTGGAATTGGCAAAGTGATATTTGGAAGCCCATAGAGGGCTATGGTGAAAAAGGAAATATCCTCAGATGAAATCTGGAAAGAAGCTTTCTGAGAAACTGCTTAGTGTTCTGTGTATTCATCTCACAGAGTTACATCTGTATTTCGTGGATCTCTTTGCTAGCCTTATTTCTGTGGAATCTGAGAACAGATATTTCGGATCCCATTTAAGACTATAGGGCCAAAGGAAATATCCTCCGATAACAAAGAGAAAGAAGCTTTCTGAGAAACTTCTTTGTGTTCTGTGAAATCATCTCACAGAGTTACAGCTTTCCCCTCAAGAAGCCTTTCGCTAAGACAGTTCTTGTGTAATTGGCAAAGTGATATCTGGAAGCCCATAGAGGGCTATGGTGAAAAAGGAAATATCCTCAGATGAAATCTGGAAAGAAGCTTTCTGTGAAACTGCTTAGTGTTCTGTTAATTCATCTCACAGAGTTACATCTGTATTTCGTGGATCTCTTTGCTAGCCTTATTTCTGTGGAATCTGAGAACAGATATTTCGGATCCCTTTGAAGACTATAGGGCCAAAGGAAATATCCTCCGATAACAAAGAGAAAGAAGCTCTCTGAGAAACTTCTTTGTGTTCTGTGAAATCATCTCACAGAGTTACAGCTTTCCCCTCAAGAAGCCTTTCGCTAAGACAGTTCTTGTGGAATTGGCAAAGTGATATTTGGTAGCCCATAGAGGGCTATGGTGAAAAAGGAAATATCCTCAGATGAAATCTGGAAAGAAGCTTTCTGAGAAACTGCTGAGTGTTCTGTTAATTCATCTCACAGAGTTACATCTGTATTTCGTGGATCTCTTTGCTAGACTTATTTCTGTGGAATCTGAGAACAGATATTTCGGATCCCTTTGAAGACTATAGGGCCAAAGGAAATATCCTCCGATAACAAAGAGAAAGAAGCTTTCTGAGAAACTTCTTTGTGTTCTGTGAAATCATCTCACAGAGTTACAGCTTTCCCCTCAAGAAGCCTTTCGCTAAGACAGTTCTAGTGGAATTGGCAAAGTGATATTTGGAAGCCCTTAGAGGGCTATGGTGAAAAAGGAAATATCCTCAGATGAAATCTGGAAAGAATCTTTCTGAGAAACTGCTTAGTGTTCTGTTAATTCATCTCACAGAGTTACATCTGTATTTCGTGGATCTCTTTGCTAGCCTTATTTCTTTGGAATCTGAGAACAGATATTTCGGATCCCGTTGAAGACTATAGGGCCAAAGGAAATATCCTCCGATAACAAAGAGAAAGAAGCTTTCTGAGAAACTTCTTTGTGTTCTGTGAAATCATCTCACAGAGTTACAGCTTTCCCCTCAAGAAGCCTTTCGCTAGGACAGTTCTTGTGGAATTGGCAAAGCGATATTTGGAAGCCCATAGAGGGCTATGGTGAAAAAGGAAATATCCTCAGATGAAATCTGGAAGGAAGTTTTCTGAGAAACTGCTGAGTGTTCTGTTAATTCATCTCACAGAGTTACATCTGTATTTCGTGGATCTCTTTGCTAGCCTTATTTCTGTGGAATCTGAGAACAGATATTTCGGATCCCATTGAAGACTATAGGGCCAAAGGAAATATCCTCCGATAACAAAGAGAAAGAAGCTTTCTGAGAAACTTCTTTGTGTTCTGTGAAATCATCTCACAGAGTTACAGCTTTCCCCTCAAGAAGCCTTTCGCTAGGACAGTTCTTGTGGAATTGGCAAAGCGATATTTGGAAGCCCATAGAGGGCTATGGTGAAAAAGGAAATATCCTCAGATGAAATCTGGAAAGAAGCTTTCTGAGAAACTGCCGAGTGTTCTGTTAATTCATCTCGCAGAGTTACATCTGTATTTCGTGGATCTCTTTGCTCGCCTTATTTCTTTGGAATCTGAGAACAGATATTTCTGTCCCATTGAAGACTATAGGGCCAAAGGAAATATCCTCCGATAACAAAGAGAAAGAAGCTTTCTGAGAAACTTCTTTGTGTTCTGTGAAATCATCTCACAGAGGTACAGCTTTCCCCTCAAGAAGTCTTTCGCTAAGACAGTTCTTGTGGAATTGGCAAAGCGATATTTGGAAGCCCATAGAGGGCTATGGTGAAAAAGGAAATATCCTCAGATGAAATCTGGAAAGAATCTTTCTGAGAAACTGCTTAGTGTTCTGTTAATTCATCTCACAGAGTTACATCTGTATTTCGTGGATCTCTTTGCTAGCCTTATTTCTTTGGAATCTGAGAACAGATATTTCGGATCCCGTTGAAGACTATAGGGCCAAAGGAAATATCCTCCGATAACAAAGAGAAAGAAGCTTTCTGAGAAACTTCTTTGTGTTCTGTGAAATCATCTCACAGAGTTACAGCTTTCCCCTCAAGAAGCCTTTCGCTAGGACAGTTCTTGTGGAATTGGCAAAGCGATATTTGGAAGCCCATAGAGGGCTATGGTGAAAAAGGAAATATCCTCAGATGAAATCTGGAAGGAAGCTTCCTGAGAAACTGCTGAGTGTTCTGTTAATTCATCTCAAAGAGTTACATCTCTATTTCGTGGATCTCTTTGCTAGCCTTATTTCTGTGGAATCTGAGAACAGATATTTCGGATCCCTTTGAAGACTATAGGGCCAAAGGAAATATCCTCCGATAACAAAGAGAAAGAAGCTTTCTGAGAAACTTCTTTGTGTTCTGTGAAATCATCTCACAGAGGTACAGCTTTCCCCTCAAGAAGTCTTTCGCTAAGACAGTTCTTGTGGAATTGGCAAAGCGATATTTGGAAGCCCATAGAGGGCTATGGTGAAAAAGGAAATATCCTCAGATGAAATCTGGAAGGAAGCTTCCTGAGAAACTGCTGAGTGTTCTGTTAATTCATCTCAAAGAGTTACATCTCTATTTCGTGGATCTCTTTGCTAGCCTTATTTCTGTGGAATCTGAGAACAGATATTTCGGATCCCTTTGAAGACTATAGGGCCAAAGGAAATATCCTCCGATAACCAAGAGAAAGAAGCTTTCTGAGAAACTTCTTTGTGTTCTGTGAAATCATCTCACAGAGTTACAGCTTTCCCCTCAAGAAGCCTTTCGCTAAGACACTTCTTGTGGAATTGGCAAAGTGATATTTGGAAGCCCATAGAGGGCTATGGTGAAAAAGGAAATATCCTCAGATGAAATCTGGAAAGAAGCTTGCTGTGAAACTGCTTAGTGTTCTGTTAATTCATCTCACAGAGTTACATCTGTATTTCGTGGATCTCTTTGCTAGCCTTATTTCTGTGGAATCTGAGAACAGATATTTCGGATCCCATTGAAGACTAAAGGGCCAAAGGAAATAATCTCCGAAACAAAGAGAAAGAAGCTTTCTGAGAAACTTCTTTGTGTTCTGTGAAATCATCTCACAGAGTTACAGCTTTCCCCTCAAGAAGCCTTTCGCTAAGACAGTTCTTGTGGAATTGGCAAAGTGATATTTGGTAGCCCATAGAGGGCTATGGTGAAAAAGGAAATATCCTCAGATGAAATCTGGAAAGAAGCTTTCTGAGAAACTGCTGAGTGTTCTGTTAATTCATCTCACAGAGTTACATCTGTATTTCGTGGATATCTTTGCTAGACTTATTTCTGTGGAATCTGAGAACAGATATTTCGGATCCCTTTGAAGACTATAGGGCCAAAGGAAATATCCTCCGATAACAAAGAGAAAGAAGCTTTCTGAGAAACTTCTTTGTGTTCTGTGAAATCATCTCACAGAGTTACAGCTTTCCCCTCAAGAAGCCTTTCGCTAAGACAGTTCTAGTTGTATTGGCAAAGTGATATTTGGAAGCCCTTAGAGGGCTATGGTGAAAAAGGAAATATCCTCAGATGAAATCTGGAAAGAATGTTTCTGAGAAACTGCTTAGTGTTCTGTTAATTCATCTCACAGAGTTACATCTGTATTTCGTGGATCTCTTTGCTAGCCTTATTTCTTTGGAATCTGAGAACAGATATTTCGGATCCCATTGAAGACTATGGGGCCAAAGGAAATATCCTCCGATAACAAAGAGAAAGAAGCTTTCTGAGAAACTTCTTTGTGTTCTGTGAAATCATCTCACAGAGTTACAGCTTTCCCCTCAAGAAGCCTTTCGCTAAGACAGTTCTTGTGGAATTGGCAAAGTGATTTTTGGAAGCCCATGGAGGGCTATGGTGAAAAAGGAAATATCCTCAGATGAAATCTGGAAGGAAGTTTTCTGAGAAACTGCTGAGTGTTCTGTTAATTCATCTCACAGAGTTACATCTGTATTTCGTGGATCTCTTTGCTAGACTTATTTCTGTGGAATCTGAGAACAGATATTTCGGATCCCATTGAAGACTATAGGGCCAAAGGAAATATCCTCCGATAACAAAGAGAAAGAAGCTTTCTGAGAAACTTCTTTGTGTTCTGTGAAATCATCTCACAGAGTTACAGCTTTCCCCTCAAGAAGCCTTTCGCTAGGACAGTTCTTGTGGAATTGGCAAAGCGATATTTGGAAGCCCATAGAGGGCTATGGTGAAAAAGGAAATATCCTCAGATGAAATCTGGAAAGAAGCTTTCTGAGAAACTGCCGAGTGTTCTGTTAATTCATCTCGCAGAGTTACATCTGTATTTCGTGGATCTCTTTGCTAGCCTTATTTCTTTGGAATCTGAGAACAGATATTTCGGATCCCGTTGAAGACTATAGGGCCAAAGGAAATATCCTCCGATAACAAAGAGAAAGAAGCTTTCTGAGAAACTTCTTTGTGTTCTGTGAAATCATCTCACAGAGTTACAGCTTTCCCCTCAAGAAGCCTTTCGCTAAGACAGTTCTTGTGGAATTGGCAAAGTGATATTTGGAAGACCATAGAGGGCTATGGTGAAAAAGGAAGTATCCTCAGATGAAATCTGGAAAGAAGCTTTCTGAGAAACTGCTTAGTGTTCTGTTAATTCATCTCACAGAGTTACATCTGTATTTCGTATATCTCTTTGCTAGCCTTATTTCTGTGGAATCTGAGAACAGATATTTCCGATCCCTTTGAAGACTATAGGGCCAAAGGAAATATCCTCCGATAACAAAGAGAAAGAAGCTTTCTGAGAAACTTCTTTGTGTTCTGTGAAATCATCTCACAGAGTTACAGCTTTTCCCTCAAGAAGCCTTTCGCTAAGACAGTTCTGGTGGAATTGGCAAAGTGATATTTGGAAGCCCATAGAGGGCTATGGTGAAAAAGGAAATATATTCAGATGAAATCTGGAAAGAAGCTTTCTGAGAAACTGCTGAGTGTTCTGTTAATTCATCTCACAGAGTTACATCTGTATTTCGTGGATCTCTTTGCTAGACTTATTTCTGTGGAATCTGAGAACAGATATTTCGGATCCCTTTGAAGACTATAGGGCCAAAGGAAATATCCTCCGATAACAAAGAGAAAGAAGCTTTCTGAGAAACTTCTTTGTGTTCTGTGAAATCATCTCACAGAGTTACAGCTTTCCCCTCAAGAAGCCTTTCGTTAAGACAGTTCTTGTGGAATTGGCAAAGTGATATTTGGAAGCCCATAGAGGGCTATGGTGAAAAAGGAAATATCCTCAGATGAAATCTGGAAAGAAGCTTTCTGAGAAACTGCTTAGTGTTCGGTGTATTCATCTCACAGAGTTACATCTGTATTTCGTGGATCTCTTTGCTAGCCTTATTTCTGTGGAATCTGAGAACAGATATTTCGGATCCCATTTAAGACTATAGGGCCAAAGGAAATATCCTCCGATAACAAAGAGAAAGAAGCTTTCTGAGAAACTTCTTTGTGTTCTGTGAAATCATCTCACAGAGTTACAGCTTTCCCCTCAAGAAGGCTTTCACTAAGACAGTTCTTGTGGAATTGGCAAAGTGATATTGGAAGCCCATAGAGGGCTATGGTGAAAAAGGATATATCCTCAGATGAAATCTGGAAAGAAGCTTTCTGTGAAACTGCTTAGTGTTCTGCTAATTCATCTCACAGAGTTACATCGGTATTTCGTGGATCTCTTTGCTAGCCTTATTTCTTTGGAATCTGAGAACAGATATTTCGGATCCCTTTGAAGACTATAGGGCCAAAGGAAATATCCTTCGATAACAAAGAGAAAGAAGCTTTCTGAGAAACTTCTTTGTGTTCTGTGAAATCATCTCACAGAGTTACAGCTTTCCCCTCAAGAAGCCTTTCGCTAAGACAGTTCTCGTGGAATTGGCAAAGTGATATTTGGAACCCCTAGAGGGCTATGGTGAAAAAGGAAATATCCTCAGATGAAATCTGGAAAGAAGCTTTCTGAGAAACTTCTGAGTGTTCTGCTAATTCATCTCACAGAATTACATCTGTATTTCGTGGATCTCTTTGCTAGCCTTATTTCTGTGGAATCTGAGAACAGATATTTCGGATCCCATTGAAGACTATAGGGCCAAAGGAAATATCCTCCGATAACAAAGAGAAAGAAGCTTTCTGAGAAACTTCTTTGTGTTCTGTGAAATCATCTCACAGAGTTACAGCTTTCCCCTCAAGAAGCCTTTCGCTAAGACAGTTCTTGTGGAATTGGCAAAGTGATATTTGGAAGCCCATAGAGGGCTATGGTGAAAAAGGAAATATCCTCAGATGAAATCTGGAAAGAAGCTTTCTGTGAAACTGCTTAGTGTTCTGTTAATTCATCTCACAGAGTTACATCTGTATTTCGTGGATCTCTTTGCTAGACTTATTTCTGTGGTATCTGAGAACAGATATTTCGGATCCTTTTGAACACTATAGGGCCAAAGGAAATATCCTCCGATAACAAAGAGAAAGAAGCTTACTGAGAAACTTCTTTGTGTTCTGTGAAATCATCTCACAGAGTTACAGCTTTCCCCTCAAGAAGCCTTTCGCTAAGACAGTTCTTGTGGAATTGGCAAAGTGATATTTGGAAGCCCATAGAGGGCTACGGTGAAAAAGGAAATATCCTCAGATGAAATCTGGAAAGAAGCTTTCTGAGAAACTGCTTAGTGTTCTGTTAATTCATCTCACAGAGTTACATCTGTATTTCGTGCATCTCTTTGCTAGCCTTATTTCTTTGGAATCTGAGAACAGATATTTCGGATCCCTTTGAAGACTATAGGGCCAAAGGAAATATCCTACGATAACAAAGAGAAAGAAGCTTTCTGAGAAACTTCTTTGTGTTCTGTGAAATCATCTCACAGAGTTACAGCTTTCCCCTCAAGAAACCTTTCGCTAAGACAGCTCTTGTGGAATTGGCAAAGCGATATTTGGAAGCCCGTAGATGGCTATGGTGAAAAAGGAAATATCCTCAGATGAAATCTGGAAGGAAGCTTTCTGAGAAACTGCTGAGTGTTCTGTGAATTCATCTCACAGAGTTACATCTGTATTTCGTGGATCTCTTTGCTAGCCTTATTTCTGTGGAATCTGAGAACAGATATTTCGGATCCCATTGAAGACTATAGTGCCAAAGGGAATATCCTCCAATAACAAAGAGAAAGAAGCTTTCTGAGAAACTTCTTTGTGTTCTGTGAAATCATCTCACAGAGTTACAGCGTTCCCCTCAAGAAGCCTTTCGCTAAGACAGTTCTTGTGGAATTGGCAAAGTGATATTTGGAAGCCCATAGAGGGCTACGCTGAAAAAGGAAATATCCTCAGATGAAATATGGAAAGAAGCTTTCTGTGAAACTGCTTAGTGTTCTGTTAATTCATCTCACAGAGTTACATCAGTATTTCGTGGATATCTTTGCTAGCCTTATTTCTTTGGAATCTGAGAACAGTTATTTCGGATCCCATTGAAGACTATAGGGCCAAAGGAAATATCCTCCGATAACAAAGAGAAAGAAGCTTTCTGAGAAACTTCTTTGTGTTCTGTGAAATCATCTCACAGAGTTACAGCTTTCCCCTCAAGAAGACTTTCGCTAAGACAGTTCTTGTGGAATTGGCAAAGGGATATTTGGAAGCCCTTAGAGGGCTATGGTGAAAAAGGAAATATCCTCAGATGAAATCTGGAAAGAAGCTTTCTGAGAAACTGCTTAGTGTTCTGTTAATTCATCTCACAGAGTTACATCTGTATTTCGTGGATCTCTTTGCTAGCCTTATTTCTGTGGATTCTGAGAACAGATATTTCGGATCCCATTGAAGACTATAGGGCCAAAGGAAATATCCTCCGATAACAAAGAGAAAGAAGCTTTCTGAGAAACTTCTTTGTGTTCTGTGAAATCATCTCACAGAGTTACAGCTTTCCCCTCAAGAAGCCTTTCGCTAAGACAGTTCTTGTGGAATTGGCAAAGTGATATTTGGAAGCCCATAGAGGGCTATGGTGAAAAAGGAAATATCCTCAGATGAAATCTGGAAAGAAGCTTTCTGTGAAACTGCTTAGTGTTCTGTTAATTCATCTCACAGAGTTACATCTGTATTTCGTGGATCTCTTTGCTAGACTTATTTCTGTGGAATCTGAGAACAGATATTTCGGATCCCATTGAAGACTATAGGGCCAAAGGAAATATCCTCCGATAACAAAGAGAAAGAAGCTTTCTGAGAAACTTCTTTGTGTTCTGTGAAATCATCTCACAGAGTTACAGCTTTCCCCTCAAGAAGCCTTTCGCTAAGACAGTTCTTGTGTAATTGGCAAAGTGATATTTGGAAGCCCATTGAGGGCTATGGTGAAAAAGGAAATATCCTCAGATGAAATCTGGAAAGAAGCTTTCTGTGAAACTGCTTAGTGTTCTGTTAATTCATCTCACAGAGTTACATCTGTATTTCGTGGATCTCTTTGCTAGCCTTATTTCTGTGGAATCTGAGAACAGATATTTCGGATCCCTTTGAAGACTATAGGGCCAAAGGAAATATCCTCCGATAACAAAGAGAAAGAAGCTCTCTGAGAAACTTCTTTGTGTTCTGTGAAATCATCTCACAGAGTTACAGCTTTCCCCTCAAGAAGCCTTTCGCTAAGACAGTTCTTGTGGAATTGGCAAAGTGATATTTGGAAGCTCATAGAGGGCTATGGTGAAAAAGGAAGTATCCTCAGATGAAATCTGGAAAGAAGCTTTCTGAGAAACTGCTTAGTGTTCTGTTAATTCATCTCACAGAGTTACATCTGTATTTCGTATATCTCTTTGCTAGCCTTATTTCTGTGGAATCTGAGAACAGATATTTCCGATCCCTTTGAAGACTGTAGGGCCAAAGGAAATATCCTCCGATAACAAAGAGAAAGAAGCTTTCTGAGAAACTTCTTTGTGTTCTGTGAAATCATCTCACAGAGTTACAGCTTTCCCCTCAAGAAGCCTTTCGCTAAGACAGTTCTTGTGGAATTGGCAAAGTGATTTTTGGAAGCCCATGGAGGGCTATGGTGAAAAAGGAAATATCCTCAGATGAAATCTGGAAGGAAGTTTTCTGAGAAACTGCTGAGTGTTCTGTTAATTCATCTCACAGAGTTACATCTGTATTTCGTGGATCACTTTGCTAGCCTTATTTCTGTGGAATCTGAGAACAGATATTTCGGATCCCATTGAAGACTATAGGGCCAAAGGAAATATCCTCCGATAACAAAGAGAAAGAAGCTTTCTGAGAAACTTCTTTGTGTTCTGTGAAATCATCTCACAGAGTTACAGCTTTCCCCTCAAGAAGCCTTTCGCTAAGACAGTTCTAGTGGAATTGGCAAAGTGATATTTGGAAGCCCTTAGAGGGCTATGGTGAAAAAGGAAATATCCTCAGATGAAATCTGGAAAGAATCTTTCTGAGAAACTGCTTAGTGTTCTGTTAATTCATCTCACAGAGTTACATCTGTATTTCGTGGATCTCTTTGCTAGCCTTATTTCTTTGGAATCTGAGAACAGATATTTCGGATCCCGTTGAAGACTATAGGGCCAAAGGAAATATCCTCCGATAACAAAGAGAAAGAAGCTTTCTGAGAAACTTCTTTGTGTTCTGTGAAATCATCTCACAGAGTTACAGCTTTCCCCTCAAGAAGCCTTTCGCTAGGACAGTTCTTGTGGAATTGGCAAAGCGATATTTGGAAGCCCATAGAGGGCTATGGTGAAAAAGGAAATATCCTCAGATGAAATCTGGAAGGAAGTTTTCTGAGAAACTGCTGAGTGTTCTGTTAATTCATCTCACAGAGTTACATCTGTATTTCGTGGATCTCTTTGCTAGCCTTATTTCTGTGGAATCTGAGAACAGATATTTCGGATCCCATTGAAGACTATAGGGCCAAAGGAAATATCCTCCGATAACAAAGATAAAGAAGCTTTCTGAGAAACTTCTTTGTGTTCTGTGAAATCATCTCACAGAGTTACAGCTTTCCCCTCAAGAAGCCTTTCGCTAGGACAGTTCTTGTGGAATTGGCAAAGCGATATTTGGAAGCCCATAGAGGGCTATGGTGAAAAAGGAAATATCCTCAGATGAAATCTGGAAAGAAGCTTTCTGAGAAACTGCCGAGTGTTCTGTTAATTCATCTCGCAGAGTTACATCTGTATTTCGTGGATCTCTTTGCTAGCCTTATTTCTTTGGAATCTGAGAACAGATATTTCGGATCCCGTTGAAGACTATAGGGCCAAAGGAAATATCCACCGATAACAAAGAGAAAGAAGCTTTCTGAGAAACTTCTTTGTGTTCTGTGAAATCATCTCACAGAGTTACAGCTTTCCCCTCAAGAAGCCTTTCGCTAAGACAGTTCTTGTGGAATTGGCAAAGTGATATTTGGAAGCTCATAGAGGGCTACGGTGAAAAAGGAAGTATCCTCAGATGAAATCTGGAAAGAAGCTTTCTGAGAAACTGCTTAGTGTTCTGTTAATTCATTTCACAGAGTTACATCTGTATTTCGTATATCTCTTTGCTAGCCTTATTTCTGTGGAATCTGAGAACAGATATTTCCGATCCCTTTGAAGACTGTAGGGCCAAAGGAAATATCCTCCGATAACAAAGAGAAAGAAGCTTTCTGAGAAACTTCTTTGTGTTCTGTGAAATCATCTCACAGAGTTACAGCTTTCCCCTCAAGAAGCCTTTCGCTAAGACAGTTCTTGTGGAATTGGCAAAGTGATTTTTGGAAGCCCATGGAGGGCTATGGTGAAAAAGGAAATATCCTCAGATGAAATCTGGAAGGAAGTTTTCTGAGAAACTGCTGAGTGTTCTGTTAATTCATCTCACAGAGTTACATCTGTATTTCGTGGATCTCTTTGCTAGCCTTATTTCTGTGGAATCTGAGAACAGATATTTCGGATCCCATTGAAGACTAAAGGGCCAAAGGAAATAATCTCCGAAACAAAGAGAAAGAAGCTTTCTGAGAAACTTCTTTGTGTTCTGTGAAATCATCTCACAGAGTTACAGCTTTCCCCTCAAGAAGCCTTTCGCTAAGACAGTTCTTGAGGAATTGGCACAGTGATATTTGATAGCCCATAGAGGGCTATGGTGAAAAAGGAAATATCCTCAGATGAAATCTGGAAGGAAACTTTCTGAGAAACTGCTGAGTGTTCTGTTAATTCATCTCACAGAGTTACATCTGTATGTCGTGGATCTCTTTGCTAGCCTTACTTCTGTGGAATCTGAGAACAGATATTTCGGATTCCATTGAAGACTATAGGGCCAAAGGAAATATCCTCCGATAACAAAGAGAAAGAAGCTTTCTGAGAAACTTCTTTGTGTTCTGTGAAATCATCTCACAGAGTTACAGCTTTCCCCTCAAGAAGTCTTTCGCTAAGACAGTTCTTGTGGAATTGGCAAAGCGATATTTGGAAGCCCATAGAGGGCTATGGTGAAAAAGGAAATATCCTCAGTTGAAATCTGGAAAGAAGCTTTCTGAGAAACTGCTTAGTGTTCTGTTAATTCATCTCACAGAGTTACATCTGTATTTCGTGGATCTCTTTGCTAGCCTTATTTCTTTGGAATCTCAGAACAGATATTTCGGATCCCATTAAAGACTATAGGGGCAAAGGAAATATCCTCCGATAACAAAGAGAAAGAAGCTTTCTGAGAAACTTCTTTGTGTTCTGTGAAATCATCTCACAGAGTTACAGCTTTCCCCTCAAGAAGCCTTTCGCTAAGACAGTTCTTGTGGAATTGGCAAAGTGATTTTTGGAAGCCCATGGAGGGCTATGGTGAAAAAGGAAATATCCTCAGATGAAATCTGGAAGGAAGTTTTCTGAGAAACTGCTGAGTGTTCTGTTAATTCATCTCACAGAGTTACATCTGTATTTCGTGGATCACTTTGCTAGCCGTATTTCTGTGGAATCTGAGAACAGATATTTCGGATCCCATTGAAGACTATAGGGCCAAAGGAAATATCCTCCGATAACAAAGAGAAAGAAGCTTTCTGAGAAACTTCTTTGTGTTCTGTGAAATCATCTCACAGAGTTACAGCTTTCCCCTCAAGAAGCCTTTCGCTAAGACAGTTCTAGTGGAATTGGCAAAGTGATATTTGGAAGCCCTTAGAGGGCTATGGTGAAAAAGGAAATATCCTCAGATGAAATCTGGAAAGAATCTTTCTGAGAAACTGCTTAGTGTTCTGTTAATTCATCTCACAGAGTTACATCTGTATTTCGTGGATCTCTTTGCTAGCCTTATTTCTTTGGAATCTGAGAACAGATATTTCGGATCCCGTTGAAGACTATAGGGCCAAAGGAAATATCCTCCGATAACAAAGAGAAAGAAGCTTTCTGAGAAACTTCTTTGTGTTCTGTGAAATCATCTCACAGAGTTACAGCTTTCCCCTCAAGAAGCCTTTCGCTAGGACAGTTCTTGTGGAATTGGCAAAGCGATATTTGGAAGCCCATAGAGGGCTATGGTGAAAAAGGAAATATCCTCAGATGAAATCTGGAAGGAAGTTTTCTGAGAAACTGCTGAGTGTTCTGTTAATTCATCTCACAGAGTTACATCTGTATTTCGTGGATCTCTTTGCTAGCCTTATTTCTGTGGAATCTGAGAACAGATATTTCGGATCCCATTGAAGACTATAGGGCCAAAGGAAATATCCTCCGATAACAAAGATAAAGAAGCTTTCTGAGAAACTTCTTTGTGTTCTGTGAAATCATCTCACAGAGTTACAGCTTTCCCCTCAAGAAGCCTTTCGCTAGGACAGTTCTTGTGGAATTGGCAAAGCGATATTTGGAAGCCCATAGAGGGCTATGGTGAAAAAGGAAATATCCTCAGATGAAATCTGGAAAGAAGCTTTCTGAGAAACTGCCGAGTGTTCTGTTAATTCATCTCGCAGAGTTACATCTGTATTTCGTGGATCTCTTTGCTAGCCTTATTTCTTTGGAATCTGAGAACAGATATTTCGGATCCCGTTGAAGACTATAGGGCCAAAGGAAATATCCACCGATAACAAAGAGAAAGAAGCTTTCTGAGAAACTTCTTTGTGTTCTGTGAAATCATCTCACAGAGTTACAGCTTTCCCCTCAAGAAGCCTTTCGCTAAGACAGTTCTTGTGGAATTGGCAAAGTGATATTTGGAAGCTCATAGAGGGCTACGGTGAAAAAGGAAGTATCCTCAGATGAAATCTGGAAAGAAGCTTTCTGAGAAACTGCTTAGTGTTCTGTTAATTCATTTCACAGAGTTACATCTGTATTTCGTATATCTCTTTGCTAGCCTTATTTCTGTGGAATCTGAGAACAGATATTTCCGATCCCTTTGAAGACTGTAGGGCCAAAGGAAATATCCTCCGATAACAAAGAGAAAGAAGCTTTCTGAGAAACTTCTTTGTGTTCTGTGAAATCATCTCACAGAGTTACAGCTTTCCCCTCAAGAAGCCTTTCGCTAAGACAGTTCTTGTGGAATTGGCAAAGTGATTTTTGGAAGCCCATGGAGGGCTATGGTGAAAAAGGAAATATCCTCAGATGAAATCTGGAAGGAAGTTTTCTGAGAAACTGCTGAGTGTTCTGTTAATTCATCTCACAGAGTTACATCTGTATTTCGTGGATCTCTTTGCTAGCCTTATTTCTGTGGAATCTGAGAACAGATATTTCGGATCCCATTGAAGACTAAAGGGCCAAAGGAAATAATCTCCGAAACAAAGAGAAAGAAGCTTTCTGAGAAACTTCTTTGTGTTCTGTGAAATCATCTCACAGAGTTACAGCTTTCCCCTCAAGAAGCCTTTCGCTAAGACAGTTCTTGAGGAATTGGCACAGTGATATTTGATAGCCCATAGAGGGCTATGGTGAAAAAGGAAATATCCTCAGATGAAATCTGGAAGGAAACTTTCTGAGAAACTGCTGAGTGTTCTGTTAATTCATCTCACAGAGTTACATCTGTATGTCGTGGATCTCTTTGCTAGCCTTACTTCTGTGGAATCTGAGAACAGATATTTCGGATTCCATTGAAGACTATAGGGCCAAAGGAAATATCCTCCGATAACAAAGAGAAAGAAGCTTTCTGAGAAACTTCTTTGTGTTCTGTGAAATCATCTCACAGAGTTACAGCTTTCCCTTCAAGAAGTCTTTCGCTAAGACAGTTCTTGTGGAATTGGCAAAGCGATATTTGGAAGCCCATAGAGGGCTATGGTGAAAAAGGAAATATCCTCAGTTGAAATCTGGAAAGAAGCTTTCTGAGAAACTGCTTAGTGTTCTGTTAATTCATCTCACAGAGTTACATCTGTATTTCGTGGATCTCTTTGCTAGCCATATTTCTTTGGAATCTCAGAACAGATATTTCGGATCCCATTAAAGACTATAGGGGCAAAGGAAATATCCTCCGATAACAAAGAGAAAGAAGCTTTCTGAGAAACTTCTTTGTGTTCTGTGAAATCATCTCACAGAGTTACAGCTTTCACCTCAAGAAGCCTTTCGCTAAGACAGTTCTTGTGGAATTGGCAAAGTGATATTTGGAAGCCCATAGAGGGCTATGGTGAAAAAGGAAATATCCTCAGATGAAATCTGGAAAGAAGCTTTCTGTGAAACTGCTTAGTGTTCTGTTAATTCATCTCACAGAGTTACATCTGTATTTCGTGGATCTCTTTGCTAGACTTATTTCTGTGGAATCTGAGAACAGATATTTCGGATCCCTTTGAATACTATAGGGCCAAAGGAAATATCCTCCGATAACAAAGAGAAAGAAGCTTACTGAGAAACTTCTTTGTGTTCTGTGAAATCATCTCACAGAGTTACAGCTTTCCCCTCAAGAGCCTTTCGCTAAGACAGCTCTTGTGGAATTGGCAAAGCGATATTTGGAAGCCCGTAGATGGCTATGCTGAAAAAGGAAATATCCTCAGATGAAATATGGAAAGAAGCTTTCTGTGAAACTGCTTAGTGTTCTGTTAATTCATCTCACAGAGTTACATCAGTATTTCGTGGATCTCTCTGCTAGCCTTATTTCTTTGGAATCTCAGAACAGATATTTCGGATCCCATTGAAGACTATAGGGCCAAAGGAAATATCCTCCGATAACAAAGAGAAAGAAGCTTTCTGAGAAACTTCTTTGTGTTCTGTGAAATCATCTCACAGAGTTACAGCTTTCCCCTCAAGAAGACTTTCGCTAAGACAGTTCTTGTGGAATTGGCAAAGGGATATTTGGAAGCCCATAGAGGGCTATGGTGAAAAAGGAAATATCCTCAGATGAAATCTGGAAAGAAGCTTTCTGAGAAACTGCTGAGTGTTCTGTTAATTCATCTCACAGAGTTACATCTGTATTTCGTGGATCTCTTTGCTGGCCGTATTTTGTGGAATCTGAGAACAGATATTTCGGATCCCATTGAAGACTATAGGGCCAAAGGAAATATCCTCCGATAACAAAGTGAAAGAAGCTTTCTGAGAAACTTCTTTGTGTTCTGTGAAATCATCTCACAGAGTTACAGCTTTCCCCTCAAGAAGCCTTTCGCTAAGACAGTTCTCGTGGAATTGGCAAAGTGATATTTGGGAGCCCATAGAGGGCTATGGTGAAAAAGGAAATATCCTCAGATGAAATCTGGAAAGAAGCTTTCTGTGAAACTGCTTAGTGTTCTGTTAATTCATCTCACAGAGTTACATCTGTATTTCGTGGATCTCTTTGCTAGACTTCTTTCTGTGGAATCTGAGAACAGATATTTCGGATCCTTTTGAATACTATAGGGCCAAAGGAAATATCCTCCGGTAACAAAGAGAAAGAAGCTTACTGAGAAACTTCTTTGTGTTCTGTGAAATCATCTCACAGAGTTACAGCTTTCCCCTCAAGAAGCCTTTCGCTAAGACAGTTCTTGTGGAATTGGCAAAATGATATTTGGAAGCCCATAGAGGGCTACGGTTAAAAAGGAAATATCCTCAGATGAAATCTGGAAAGAAGCTTTCTGTGAAACTGCTTAGTGTTCTGTTAATTCATCTCACAGAGTTACATCTGTATTTCGTGGATCTCTTTGCTAGCCTTATTTCTGTGGAATCTGAGAACAGATATTTCGGATCCCTTTGAAGACTATAGGGCCAAAGGAAATATCCTCCGATAACAAAGAGAAAGCAGCTTTCTGAGAAACTTCTTTGTGTTCTGTGAAATCATCTCACAGAGTTACAGTTTTCCCCTCAAGAAGCCTTTCGCTAAGACAGTTCTTGTGGAATTGGCAAAGTGATATTTGGAAGCCCATAGAGGGCTATGGTGAAAAAGGAAATATCCTCAGATGAAATCTGGAAAGAAGCTTTCTGTGAAACTGCTTAGTGTTCTGTTAATTCATCTCACAGAGTTACATCTGTATTTCGTGGATCTCTTTGCTAGCCTTATTTCTGTGGAATCTGAGAACAGATATTTCGGATCCCATTGAAGACTATAGGGCCAAAGGAAATATCCTCCGATAACAAAGAGAAAGAAGCTTTCTGAGAAACTTCTTTGTGTTCTGTGAAATCATCTCACAGAGTTACAGCTTTCCCCTCAAGAAGCCTTTCGCTAAGACAGTTCTAGTGGAATTGGCAAAGTGATATTTGGAAGCCCTTAGAGGGCTATGGTGAAAAAGGAAATATCCTCAGATGAAATCTGGAAAGAATCTTTCTGAGAAACTGCTTAGTGTTCTGTTAATTCATCTCACAGAGTTACATCTGTATTTCGTGGATCTCTTTGCTAGCCTTATTTCTTTGGAATCTGAGAACAGATATTTCGGATCCCGTTGAAGACTATAGGGCCAAAGGAAATATCCTCCGATAACAAAGAGAAAGAAGCTTTCTGAGAAACTTCTTTGTGTTCTGTGAAATCATCTCACAGAGTTACAGCGTTCCCCTCAAGAAGCCTTTCGCTAGGACAGTTCTTGTGGAATTGGCAAAGCGATATTTGGAAGCCCATAGAGGGCTATGGTGAAAAAGGAAATATCCTCAGATGAAATCTGGAAGGAAGTTTTCTGAGAAACTGCTGAGTGTTCTGTTAATTCATCTCACAGAGTTACATCTGTATTTCGTGGATCTCTTTGCTAGCCTTATTTCTGTGGAATCTGAGAACAGATATTTCGGATCCCATTGAAGACTATAGGGCCAAAGGAAATATCCTCCGATAACAAAGATAAAGAAGCTTTCTGAGAAACTTCTTTGTGTTCTGTGAAATCATCTCACAGAGTTACAGCTTTCCCCTCAAGAAGCCTTTCGCTAGGACAGTTCTTGTGGAATTGGCAAAGCGATATTTGGAAGCCCATAGAGGGCTATGGTGAAAAAGGAAATATCCTCAGATGAAATCTGGAAAGAAGCTTTCTGAGAAACTGCCGAGTGTTCTGTTAATTCATCTCGCAGAGTTACATCTGTATTTCGTGGATCTCTTTGCTAGCCTTATTTCTTTGGAATCTGAGAACAGATATTTCGGATCCCGTTGAAGACTATAGGGCCAAAGGAAATATCCACCGATAACAAAGAGAAAGAAGCTTTCTGAGAAACTTCTTTGTGTTCTGTGAAATCATCTCACAGAGTTACAGCTTTCCCCTCAAGAAGCCTTTCGCTAAGACAGTTCTTGTGGAATTGGCAAAGTGATATTTGGAAGCTCATAGAGGGCTACGGTGAAAAAGGAAGTATCCTCAGATGAAATCTGGAAAGAAGCTTTCTGAGAAACTGCTTAGTGTTCTGTTAATTCATTTCACAGAGTTACATCTGTATTTCGTATATCTCTTTGCTAGCCTTATTTCTGTGGAATCTGAGAACAGATATTTCCGATCCCTTTGAAGACTGTAGGGCCAAAGGAAATATCCTCCGATAACAAAGAGAAAGAAGCTTTCTGAGAAACTTCTTTGTGTTCTGTGAAATCATCTCACAGAGTTACAGCTTTCCCCTCAAGAAGCCTTTCGCTAAGACAGTTCTTGTGGAATTGGCAAAGTGATTTTTGGAAGCCCATGGAGGGCTATGGTGAAAAAGGAAATATCCTCAGATGAAATCTGGAAGGAAGTTTTCTGAGAAACTGCTGAGTGTTCTGTTAATTCATCTCACAGAGTTACATCTGTATTTCGTGGATCTCTTTGCTAGCCTTATTTCTGTGGAATCTGAGAACAGATATTTCGGATCCCATTGAAGACTAAAGGGCCAAAGGAAATAATCTCCGAAACAAAGAGAAAGAAGCTTTCTGAGAAACTTCTTTGTGTTCTGTGAAATCATCTCACAGAGTTACAGCTTTCCCCTCAAGAAGCCTTTCGCTAAGACAGTTCTTGAGGAATTGGCACAGTGATATTTGATAGCCCATAGAGGGCTATGGTGAAAAAGGAAATATCCTCAGATGAAATCTGGAAGGAAACTTTCTGAGAAACTGCTGAGTGTTCTGTTAATTCATCTCACAGAGTTACATCTGTATGTCGTGGATCTCTTTGCTAGCCTTACTTCTGTGGAATCTGAGAACAGATATTTCGGATTCCATTGAAGACTATAGGGCCAAAGGAAATATCCTCCGATAACAAAGAGAAAGAAGCTTTCTGAGAAACTTCTTTGTGTTCTGTGAAATCATCTCACAGAGTTACAGCTTTCCCCTCAAGAAGTCTTTCGCTAAGACAGTTCTTGTGGAATTGGCAAAGCGATATTTGGAAGCCCATAGAGGGCTATGGTGAAAAAGGAAATATCCTCAGTTGAAATCTGGAAAGAAGCTTTCTGAGAAACTGCTTAGTGTTCTGTTAATTCATCTCACAGAGTTACATCTGTATTTCGTGGATCTCTTTGCTAGCCTTATTTCTTTGGAATCTCAGAACAGATATTTCGGATCCCATTAAAGACTATAGGGGCAAAGGAAATATCCTCCGATAACAAAGAGAAAGAAGCTTTCTGAGAAACTTCTTTGTGTTCTGTGAAATCATCTCACAGAGTTACAGCTTTCCCCTCAAGAAGCCTTTCGCTAAGACAGTTCTTGTGGAATTGGCAAAGTGATTTTTGGAAGCCCATGGAGGGCTATGGTGAAAAAGGAAATATCCTCAGATGAAATCTGGAAGGAAGTTTTCTGAGAAACTGCTGAGTGTTCTGTTAATTCATCTCACAGAGTTACATCTGTATTTCGTGGATCACTTTGCTAGCCGTATTTCTGTGGAATCTGAGAACAGATATTTCGGATCCCATTGAAGACTATAGGGCCAAAGGAAATATCCTCCGATAACAAAGAGAAAGAAGCTTTCTGAGAAACTTCTTTGTGTTCTGTGAAATCATCTCACAGAGTTACAGCTTTCCCCTCAAGAAGCCTTTCGCTAAGACAGTTCTAGTGGAATTGGCAAAGTGATATTTGGAAGCCCTTAGAGGGCTATGGTGAAAAAGGAAATATCCTCAGATGAAATCTGGAAAGAATCTTTCTGAGAAACTGCTTAGTGTTCTGTTAATTCATCTCACAGAGTTACATCTGTATTTCGTGGATCTCTTTGCTAGCCTTATTTCTTTGGAATCTGAGAACAGATATTTCGGATCCCGTTGAAGACTATAGGGCCAAAGGAAATATCCTCCGATAACAAAGAGAAAGAAGCTTTCTGAGAAACTTCTTTGTGTTCTGTGAAATCATCTCACAGAGTTACAGCTTTCCCCTCAAGAAGCCTTTCGCTAGGACAGTTCTTGTGGAATTGGCAAAGCGATATTTGGAAGCCCATAGAGGGCTATGGTGAAAAAGGAAATATCCTCAGATGAAATCTGGAAGGAAGTTTTCTGAGAAACTGCTGAGTGTTCTGTTAATTCATCTCACAGAGTTACATCTGTATTTCGTGGATCTCTTTGCTAGCCTTATTTCTGTGGAATCTGAGAACAGATATTTCGGATCCCATTGAAGACTATAGGGCCAAAGGAAATATCCTCCGATAACAAAGATAAAGAAGCTTTCTGAGAAACTTCTTTGTGTTCTGTGAAATCATCTCACAGAGTTACAGCTTTCCCCTCAAGAAGCCTTTCGCTAGGACAGTTCTTGTGGAATTGGCAAAGCGATATTTGGAAGCCCATAGAGGGCTATGGTGAAAAAGGAAATATCCTCAGATGAAATCTGGAAAGAAGCTTTCTGAGAAACTGCCGAGTGTTCTGTTAATTCATCTCGCAGAGTTACATCTGTATTTCGTGGATCTCTTTGCTAGCCTTATTTCTTTGGAATCTGAGAACAGATATTTCGGATCCCGTTGAAGACTATAGGGCCAAAGGAAATATCCACCGATAACAAAGAGAAAGAAGCTTTCTGAGAAACTTCTTTGTGTTCTGTGAAATCATCTCACAGAGTTACAGCTTTCCCCTCAAGAAGCCTTTCGCTAAGACAGTTCTTGTGGAATTGGCAAAGTGATATTTGGAAGCTCATAGAGGGCTACGGTGAAAAAGGAAGTATCCTCAGATGAAATCTGGAAAGAAGCTTTCTGAGAAACTGCTTAGTGTTCTGTTAATTCATTTCACAGAGTTACATCTGTATTTCGTATATCTCTTTGCTAGCCTTATTTCTGTGGAATCTGAGAACAGATATTTCCGATCCCTTTGAAGACTGTAGGGCCAAAGGAAATATCCTCCGATAACAAAGAGAAAGAAGCTTTCTGAGAAACTTCTTTGTGTTCTGTGAAATCATCTCACAGAGTTACAGCTTTCCCCTCAAGAAGCCTTTCGCTAAGACAGTTCTTGTGGAATTGGCAAAGTGATTTTTGGAAGCCCATGGAGGGCTATGGTGAAAAAGGAAATATCCTCAGATGAAATCTGGAAGGAAGTTTTCTGAGAAACTGCTGAGTGTTCTGTTAATTCATCTCACAGAGTTACATCTGTATTTCGTGGATCTCTTTGCTAGCCTTATTTCTGTGGAATCTGAGAACAGATATTTCGGATCCCATTGAAGACTAAAGGGCCAAAGGAAATAATCTCCGAAACAAAGAGAAAGAAGCTTTCTGAGAAACTTCTTTGTGTTCTGTGAAATCATCTCACAGAGTTACAGCTTTCCCCTCAAGAAGCCTTTCGCTAAGACAGTTCTTGAGGAATTGGCACAGTGATATTTGATAGCCCATAGAGGGCTATGGTGAAAAAGGAAATATCCTCAGATGAAATCTGGAAGGAAACTTTCTGAGAAACTGCTGAGTGTTCTGTTAATTCATCTCACAGAGTTACATCTGTATGTCGTGGATCTCTTTGCTAGCCTTACTTCTGTGGAATCTGAGAACAGATATTTCGGATTCCATTGAAGACTATAGGGCCAAAGGAAATATCCTCCGATAACAAAGAGAAAGAAGCTTTCTGAGAAACTTCTTTGTGTTCTGTGAAATCATCTCACAGAGTTACAGCTTTCCCTTCAAGAAGTCTTTCGCTAAGACAGTTCTTGTGGAATTGGCAAAGCGATATTTGGAAGCCCATAGAGGGCTATGGTGAAAAAGGAAATATCCTCAGTTGAAATCTGGAAAGAAGCTTTCTGAGAAACTGCTTAGTGTTCTGTTAATTCATCTCACAGAGTTACATCTGTATTTCGTGGATCTCTTTGCTAGCCTTATTTCTTTGGAATCTCAGAACAGATATTTCGGATCCCATTAAAGACTATAGGGGCAAAGGAAATATCCTCCGATAACAAAGAGAAAGAAGCTTTCTGAGAAACTTCTTTGTGTTCTGTGAAATCATCTCACAGAGTTACAGCTTTCACCTCAAGAAGCCTTTCGCTAAGACAGTTCTTGTGGAATTGGCAAAGTGATATTTGGAAGCCCATAGAGGGCTATGGTGAAAAAGGAAATATCCTCAGATGAAATCTGGAAAGAAGCTTTCTGTGAAACTGCTTAGTGTTCTGTTAATTCATCTCACAGAGTTACATCTGTATTTCGTGGATCTCTTTGCTAGACTTATTTCTGTGGAATCTGAGAACAGATATTTCGGATCCCTTTGAATACTATAGGGCCAAAGGAAATATCCTCCGATAACAAAGAGAAAGAAGCTTACTGAGAAACTTCTTTGTGTTCTGTGAAATCATCTCACAGAGTTACAGCTTTCCCCTCAAGAGCCTTTCGCTAAGACAGCTCTTGTGGAATTGGCAAAGCGATATTTGGAAGCCCGTAGATGGCTATGCTGAAAAAGGAAATATCCTCAGATGAAATATGGAAAGAAGCTTTCTGTGAAACTGCTTAGTGTTCTGTTAATTCATCTCACAGAGTTACATCAGTATTTCGTGGATCTCTCTGCTAGCCTTATTTCTTTGGAATCTCAGAACAGATATTTCGGATCCCATTGAAGACTATAGGGCCAAAGGAAATATCCTCCGATAACAAAGAGAAAGAAGCTTTCTGAGAAACTTCTTTGTGTTCTGTGAAATCATCTCACAGAGTTACAGCTTTCCCCTCAAGAAGACTTTCGCTAAGACAGTTCTTGTGGAATTGGCAAAGGGATATTTGGAAGCCCATAGAGGGCTATGGTGAAAAAGGAAATATCCTCAGATGAAATCTGGAAAGAAGCTTTCTGAGAAACTGCTGAGTGTTCTGTTAATTCATCTCACAGAGTTACATCTGTATTTCGTGGATCTCTTTGCTGGCCGTATTTTGTGGAATCTGAGAACAGATATTTCGGATCCCATTGAAGACTATAGGGCCAAAGGAAATATCCTCCGATAACAAAGTGAAAGAAGCTTTCTGAGAAACTTCTTTGTGTTCTGTGAAATCATCTCACAGAGTTACAGCTTTCCCCTCAAGAAGCCTTTCGCTAAGACAGTTCTCGTGGAATTGGCAAAGTGATATTTGGGAGCCCATAGAGGGCTATGGTGAAAAAGGAAATATCCTCAGATGAAATCTGGAAAGAAGCTTTCTGTGAAACTGCTTAGTGTTCTGTTAATTCATCTCACAGAGTTACATCTGTATTTCGTGGATCTCTTTGCTAGACTTCTTTCTGTGGAATCTGAGAACAGATATTTCGGATCCTTTTGAATACTATAGGGCCAAAGGAAATATCCTCCGGTAACAAAGAGAAAGAAGCTTACTGAGAAACTTCTTTGTGTTCTGTGAAATCATCTCACAGAGTTACAGCTTTCCCCTCAAGAAGCCTTTCGCTAAGACAGTTCTTGTGGAATTGGCAAAATGATATTTGGAAGCCCATAGAGGGCTACGGTTAAAAAGGAAATATCCTCAGATGAAATCTGGAAAGAAGCTTTCTGTGAAACTGCTTAGTGTTCTGTTAATTCATCTCACAGAGTTACATCTGTATTTCGTGGATCTCTTTGCTAGCCTTATTTCTGTGGAATCTGAGAACAGATATTTCGGATCCCTTTGAAGACTATAGGGCCAAAGGAAATATCCTCCGATAACAAAGAGAAAGCAGCTTTCTGAGAAACTTCTTTGTGTTCTGTGAAATCATCTCACAGAGTTACAGTTTTCCCCTCAAGAAGCCTTTCGCTAAGACAGTTCTTGTGGAATTGGCAAAGTGATATTTGGAAGCCCATAGAGGGCTATGGTGAAAAAGGAAATATCCTCAGATGAAATCTGGAAAGAAGCTTTCTGTGAAACTGCTTAGTGTTCTGTTAATTCATCTCACAGAGTTACATCTGTATTTCGTGGATCTCTTTGCTAGCCTTATTTCTGTGGAATCTGAGAACAGATATTTCGGATCCCATTGAAGACTATAGGGCCAAAGGAAATATCCTCCGATAACAAAGAGAAAGAAGCTTTCTGAGAAACTTCTTTGTGTTCTGTGAAATCATCTCACAGAGTTACAGCTTTCCCCTCAAGAAGCCTTTCGCTAAGACAGTTCTTGTGGAATTGGCAAAGTGATATATGGTAGCCCATAGAGGGCTATGGTGAAAAAGGAAATATCCTCAGATGAAATCTGGAAAGAAGCTTTCCGAGAAACTGCTGAGTGTTCTGTTAATTCATCTCACAGAGTTACATCTGTATTTCGTGGATCTCTTTGCTAGACTTATTTCTGTGGAATCTGAGAACAGATATTTCGGATCCCTTTGGAGACTATAGGGCCAAAGGAAATATCCTCCGATAACAAAGAGAAAGAAGCTTTCTGAGAAACTTCTTTGTGTTCTGTGAAATCATCTCACAGAGTTACAGCTTTCCCCTCAAGAAGCCTTTCGCTAAGACAGTTCTAGTGGAATTGGCAAAGTGATATTTGGAAGCCCTTAGAGGGCTATGGTGAAAAAGGAAATATCCTCAGATGAAATCTGGAAAGAATCTTTCTGAGAAACTGCTTAGTGTTCTGTTAATTCATCTCACAGAGTTACATCTGTATTTCGTGGATCTCTTTGCTAGCCTTATTTCTTTGGAATCTGAGAACAGATATTTCGGATCCCATTGAAAACTATGGGGCCAAAGGAAATATCCTCCGATAACAAAGAGAAAGAAGCTTTCTGAGAATCTTCTTTGTGTTCTGTGAAATCATCTCACAGAGTTACAGCTTTCCCCTCAAGAAGCCTTTCGCTAAGACAGTTCTTGTGGAATTTTCAAAGTGATTTTTGGAAGCCCATGGAGGGCTATGGTGAAAAAGGAAATATCCTCAGATGAAATCTGGAAGGAAGTTTTCTGAGAAACTGCTGCGTGTTCTGTTAATTCATCTCAGAGAGTTACATCTGTATTTCGTGGATCTCTTTGCTAGCCTTATTTCTGTGGAATCTGAGAACAGATATTTCGGATCCCTTTGAAGACTATAGGGCCAAAGGAAATATCCTCCGATAACAAAGAGAAAGAAGCTTTCTGAGAAACTTCTTTGTGTTCTGTGAAATCATCTCACAGAGTTACAGCTTTCCCCTCAAGAAGCCTTTCGCTAGGACAGTTCTTGTGGAATTGGCAAAGCGATATTTGGAAGCCCATAGAGGGCTATGGTGAAAAAGGAAATATCCTCAGATGAAATCTGGAAAGAAGCTTTCTGAGAAACTGCTGAGTGTTCTGTTAATTCATCTCGCAGAGTTACATCTGTATTTCGTGGATCTCTTTGCTAGCCTTATTTCTTTGGATTCTGAGAACAGATATTTCGGATCCCTTTGAAGACTATAGGGCCAAAGGAAATATCCACCGATAACAAAGAGAAAGAAGCTTTCTGAGAAACTTCTTTGTGTTCTGTGAAATCATCTCACAGAGTTACAGCTTTCCCCTCAAGAAGCCTTTCGCTAAGACAGTTCTTGTGGAATTGGCAAAGTGATATTTGGAAGCTCATAGAGGGCTATGGTGAAAAAGGAAGTATCCTCAGATGAAATCTGGAAAGAATCTTTCTGAGAAACTGCTTAGTGTTCTGTTAATTCATCTCACAGAGTTACATCTGTATTTCGTATATCTCTTTGCTAGCCTTATTTCTGTGGAATCTGAGAACAGATATTTCCGATCCCTTTGAAGACTATAGGGCCAAAGGAAATATCCTCCGATAACAAAGAGAAAGAAGCTTTCTGAGAAACTTCTTTGTGTTCTGTGAAATCATCTCACAGAGTTACAGCTTTCCCCTCAAGAAGCCTTTCGCTAAGACAGTTCTTGTGGAATTGGCAAAGTGATATTTGGTAGCCCTTAGAGGGCTATGGTGAAAAAGGAAATATCCTCAGATGAAATCTGGAAAGAAGCTTTCTGAGAAACTGCTGAGTGTTCTGTTAATTCATCTCACAGAGTTACATCTGTATTTCGTGGATCTCTTTGCTAGACTTTTTTCTGTGGAATCTGAGAACAGATATTTCGGATCCCTTTGAAGACTATAGGGCCAAAGGAAATATCCTCCGATAACAAAGAGAAAGAAGCTTTCTGAGAAACTTCTTTGTGTTCTGTGAAATCATCTCACAGAGTTACAGCTTTCCCCTCAAGAAGCCTTTCGCTAAGACAGTTCTATTGGAATTGGCAAAGTGATATTTGGAAGCCCTTAGAGGGCTATGGTGAAAAAGGAAATATCCTCACATGAAATCTGGAAAGAATCTTTCTGAGAAACTGCTTAGTGTTCTGTTAATTCATCTCACAGAGTTACATCTGTATTTCGTGGATCTCTTTGCTAGCCTTATTTCTTTGGAATCTGAGAACAGATATTTCGGATCCCATTGAAAACTATGGGGCCAAAGGAAATATCCTCCGATAACAAAGAGAAAGAAGCTTTCTGAGAAACTTCTTTGTGTTCTGTGAAATCATCTCACAGAGTTACAGCTTTCCCCTCAAGAAGCCTTTCGCTAAGACAGTTCTCGTGGAATTGGCAAAGTGATATTTGGAAGCCCATAGAGGGCTATGGTGAAAAAGGAAATATCCTCAGATGAAATCTGGAAAGAAGCTTTCTGAGAAACTGCTTAGTGTTCTGTTAATTCATCTCACAGAGTTACATCTGTATTTCGTGGATCTCTTTGCTAGCCTTATTTTTGTGGAATCTGAGAACAGATATTTCGGATCCCATTGAAGACTATAGGGCCAAAGGAAATATCCTCCACTAACAAAGAGAAAGAAGCTTTCTGAGAAACTTCTTTGTGTTCTGTGAAATCATCTCACAGAGTTACAGCTTTCCCCTCAAGAAGACTTTCGCTAAGACAGTTCTTGTGGAATTGGCAAAGTGATATTTGGAAGCCCATAGAGGGCTATGGTGAAAAAGGAAATATCCTCAGATGAAATCTGGAAAGAAGCTTTCTGAGAAACTGCTGAGTGTTCTGTTAATTCATCTCACAGAGTTACATCTGTATTTCGTGGATCTCTTTGCTAGCCTTATTTCTGTGGAATCTGAGAACAGATATTTCGGATCCCATTGAAGACTAAAGGGCCAAAGGAAATAATCTCCGAAACAAAGAGAAAGAAGCTTTCTGAGAAACTTCTTTGTGTTCTGTGAAATCATCTCACAGAGTTACAGCTTTCCCCTCAAGAAGCCTTTCGCTAAGACAGTTCTTGAGGAATTGGCATAGTGATATTTGATAGCCCATAGAGGGCTATGGTGAAAAAGGAAATATCCTCAGATGAAATCTGGAAGGAAACTTTCTGAGAAACTGCTGAGTGTTCTGTTAATTCATCTCACAGAGTTACATCTGTATGTCGTGGATCTCTTTGCTAGCCTTACTTCTGTGGAATCTGAGAACAGATATTTCGGATTCCATTGAAGACTATAGGGCCAAAGGAAATATCCTCCGATAACAAAGAGAAAGAAGCTTTCTGAGAAACTTCTTTGTGTTCTGCGAAATCATCTCACAGAGTTACAGCTTTCCCTTCAAGAAGTCTTTCGCTAAGACAGTTCTTGTGGAATTGGCAAAGCGATATTTGGAAGCCCATAGAGGGCTATGGTGAAAAAGGAAATATCCTCAGATGAAATCTGGAAAGAAGCTTTTTGAGAAACTGCTTAGTGTTCTGTTAATTCATCTCACAGAGTTACATCTGTATTTCGTGGATCTCTTTGCTAGCCTTATTTCTTTGGAATCTCAGAACAGATATTTCGGATCCCATTAAAGACTATAGGGGCAAAGGAAATATCCTCCGATAACAAAGAGAAAGAAGCTTTCTGAGAAACTTCTTTGTGTTCTGTGAAATCGTCTCACAGAGTTACAGCTTTCACCTCAAGAAGCCTTTCGCTAAGACAGTTCTTGTGGAATTGGCAATGTGATATTTGGAAGCCCATAGAGGGCTATGGTGAAAAAGGAAATATCCTCAGATGAAATCTGGAAAGAAGCTTTCTGTGAAACTGCTTAGTGTTCTGTTAATTCATCTCACAGAGTTACATCTGTATTTCGTGGATCTCTTTGCTAGACTTATTTCTGTGGAATCTGAGAACAGATATTTCGGATCCCTTTGAATACTATAGGGCCAAAGGAAATATCCTCCGATAACAAAGAGAAAGAAGCTTACTGAGAAACTTCTTTGTGTTCTGTGAAATCATCTCACAGAGTTACAGCTTTCCCCTCAAGAGCCTTTCGCTAAGACAGCTCTTGTGGAATTGGCAAAGCGATATTTGGAAGCCCGTAGATGGCTATGCTGAAAAAGGAAATATCCTCAGATGAAATATGGAAAGAAGCTTTCTGTGAAACTGCTTAGTGTTCTGTTAATTCATCTCACAGAGTTACATCAGTATTTCGTGGATCTCTTTGCTAGCCTTATTTCTTTGGAATCTGAGAACAGTTATTTCGGATCCCATTGAAGAATATAGGGCCAAAGGAAATATCCTCCGATAACAAAGAGAAAGAAGCTTTCTGAGAAACTTCTTTGTGTTCTGTGAAATCATCTCACAGAGTTACAGCTTTCCCCTCAAGAAGACTTTCGCTAAGACAGTTCTTGTGGAATTGGCAAAGGGATATTTGGAAGCCCATAGAGGGCTATGGTGAAAAAGGAAATATCCTCAGATGAAATCTGGAAAGAAGCTTTCTGAGAAACTGCTGAGTGTTCTGTTAATTCATCTCACAGAGTTACATCTGTATTTCGTGGATCTCTTTGCTGGCCGTATTTTGTGGAATCTGAGAACAGATATTTCGGATCCCATTGAAGACTATAGGGCCAAAGGAAATATCCTCCGATAACAAAAGTGAAAGAAGCTTTCTGAGAAACTTCTTTGTGTTCTGTGAAATCATCTCACAGAGTTACAGCTTTCCCCTCAAGAAGCCTTTCGCTAAGACAGTTCTCGTGGAATTGGCAAAGTGATATTTGGGAGCCCATAGAGGGCTATGGTGAAAAAGGAAATATCCTCAGATGAAATCTGGAAAGAAGCTTTCTGTGAAACTGCTTAGTGTTCTGTTAATTCATCTCACAGAGTTACATCTGTATTTCGTGGATCTCTTTGCTAGACTTCTTTCTGTGGAATCTGAGAACAGATATTTCGGATCCTTTTGAATACTATAGGGCCAAAGGAAATATCCTCCGGTAACAAAGAGAAAGAAGCTTACTGAGAAACTTCTTTGTGTTCTGTGAAATCATCTCACAGAGTTACAGCTTTCCCCTCAAGAAGCCTTTCGCTAAGACAGTTCTTGTGGAATTGGCAAAGTGATATTTGGAAGCCCCTAGAGGGCTATGGTTAAAAAGGAAATATCCTCAGATGAAATCTGGAAAGAAGCTTTCTGTGAAACTGCTTAGTGTTCTGTTAATTCATCTCACAGAGTTACATCTGTATTTCGTGGATCTCTTTGCTAGCCTTATTTCTGTGGAATCTGAGAACAGATATTTCGGATCCCATTGAAGACTATAGGGCCAAAGGAAATATCCTCCGATAACAAAGAGAAAGAAGCTTTCTGAGAAACTTCTTTGTGTTCTGTGAAATCATCTCACAGAGTTACAGCTTTCCCCTCAAGAAGCCTTTCGCTAAGACAGTTCTTGTGGAATTGGCAAAGTGTTATTTGGAAGCCCATAGAGGGCTATGGTGAAAAAGGAAATATCCTCAGATGAAATCTGGAAAGAAGCTTTCTGTGAAACTGCTTAGTGTTCTGTTAATTCATCTCACAGAGTTACATCTGTATTTCGTGGATCTCTTTGCTAGCCTTATTTCTGTGGAATCTGAGAACAGATATTTCGGATCCCTTTGAAGACTATAGGGCCAAAGGAAATATCCTCCGATAACAAAGAGAAAGAAGCTTTCTGAGAAACTTCTTTGTGTTCTGTGAAATCATCTCACAGAGTTACAGCTTTCCCCTCAAGAAGCCTTTCGCTAAGACAGTTCTTGTGGAATTGGCAAAGTGATTTTTGGAAGCCCATGGAGGGCTATGGTGAAAAAGGAAATATCCTCAGATGAAATCTGGAAGGAAGTTTTCTGAGAAACTGCTGAGTGTTCTGTTAATTCATCTCACAGAGTTACATCTGTATTTCGTGGATCTCTTTGCTAGCCTTATTTCTGTGGAATCTGAGAACAGATATTTCGGATCCCATTGAAGACTATAGGGCCAAAGGAAATATCCTCCGATAACAAAGAGAAAGAAGCATTCTGAGAAACTTCTTTGTGTTCTGTGAAATCATCTCACAGAGTTACAGCTTTCCCCTCAAGAAGCCTTTCGCTAGGACAGTTCTTGTGGAATTGGCAAAGCGATATTTGGAAGCCCATAGAGGGCTATGGTGAAAAAGGAAATATCCTCAGAAGAAATCTGGAAAGAAGCATTTTGAGAAACTGCTGAGTGTTCTGTTAATTCATCTCGCAGAGTTACATCTGTATTTCGTGGATCTCTTTGCTAGCCTTATTTCTGTGGAATCTGAGAACAGATATTTCGGATCCCGTTGAAGACTATAGGGCCAAAGGAAATATCCTCCGATAACAAAGAGAAAGAAGCTTTCTGAGAAACTTCTTTGTGTTCTGTGAAATCATCTCACAGAGTTACAGCTTTCCCCTCAAGAAGCCTTTCGCTAAGACAGTTCTTGTGGAATTGGCAAAGTGATATTTGGAAGCCCATAGAGGGCTATGGTGAAAAAGGAAGTATCCTCAGATGAAATCTGGAAAGAAGCTTTCTGAGAAACTGCTTAGTGTTCTGTTATTTCATCTCACAGAGTTACATCTGTATTTCGTATATCTCTTTGCTAGCCTTATTTCTGTGGAATCTGAGAACAGATATTTCCGATCCCTTTGAAGACTATAGGGCCAAAGGAAATATCCTCCGATAACAAAGAGAAAGAAGCTTTCTGAGAAACTTCTTTGTGTTCTGTGAAATCATCTCACAGAGTTACAGCTTTCCCCTCAAGAAGCCTTTCGCTAAGACAGTTCTGGTGGAATTGGCAAAGTGATATTTGGAAGCCCATAGAGGGCTATGGTGAAAAAGGAAATATCCTCAGATGAAATCTGGAAAGAAGCTTTCTGTGATACTGCTTAGTGTTCTGTTAATTCATCTCACAGAGTTACATCTGTATTTCGTGGATCTCTTTGCTAGACTTATTTCTGTGGAATCTGAGAACAGATATTTCGGATCCCTTTGAAGACTATAGGGCCAAAGGAAATATCCTCCGATAAAAAAGAGAAAGAAGCTTTCTGAGAAACTTCTTTGTGTTCTGTGAAATCATCTCACAGAGTTACAGCTTTCCCCTCAAGAAGCCTTTCGCTAAGACAGTTCTTGTGGAATTGGCAAAGTGATATTTGGTAGCCCATAGAGGGCTATGGTGAAAAAGGAAATATCCTCAGATGAAATCTGGAAAGAAGCTTTCTGAGAAACTGCTGAGTGTTCTGTTAATTCATCTCACAGAGTTACATCTGTATTTCGTGGATCTCTTTGCTAGCCTGATTTCTTTGGAATCTGAGAACAGATATTTCGGATCCCATTGAAAACTATGGGGCCAAAGGAAATATCCTCCAATAACAAAGAGAAAGAAGCTTTCTGAGAAACTTCTTTGTGTTCTGTGAAATCATCTCACAGAGTTACAGCTTTCCCCTCAAGAAGCCTTTCGCTAAGACAGTTCTTGTGGAATTGGCAAAGTGATTTTTGGAAGCCCATGGAGGGCTATGGTGAAAAAGGAAATATCCTCAGATGAAATCTGGAAGGAAGTTTTCTGAGAAACTGCTGAGTGTTCTGTTAATTCATCTCACAGAGTTACATCTGTATTTCGTGGATCTCTTTGCTAGCCTTATTTCTGTGGAATCTGAGAACAGATATTTCGGATCCCATTGAAGACTATAGGGCCAAAGGAAATATCCTCCGATAACAAAGAGAAAGAAGCTTTCTGAGAAACTTCTTTGTGTTCTGTGAAATCATCTCACAGAGTTACAGCTTTCCCCTCAAGAAGCCTTTCGCTAGGACAGTTCTTGTGGAATTGGCAAAGCGATATTTGGAAGCCCATAGAGGGCTATGGTGAAAAAGGAAATATCCTCAGATGAAATCTGGAAAGAAGCTTTCTGAGAAACTGCTGAGTGTTCTCTTAATTCATCTCGCAGAGTTACATCTGTATTTCGTGGATCTCTTTGCTAGCCTTATTTCTTTGGAATCTGAGAACAGATATTTCGGATCCCGTTGAAGACTATAGGGCCAAAGGAAATATCCACCGATAACAAAGAGAAAGAAGCTTTCTGAGAAACTTCTTTGTGTTCTGTGAAATCATCTCACAGAGTTACAGCTTTCCCCTCAAGAAGCCTTTCGCTAAGACAGTTCTTGTGGAATTGGCAAAGTGATATTTGGAAGCTCATAGAGGGCTATGGTGAAAAAGGAAGTATCCTCAGATGAAATCTGGAAAGAAGCTTTCTGAGAAACTGCTTAGTGTTCTGTTAATTCATCTCACAGAGTTACATCTGTATTTCGTATATCTCTTTGCTAGCCTTATTTCTGTGGAATCTGAGAACAGATATTTCCGATCCCTTTGAAGACTATAGGGCCAAAGGAAATATCCTCCGATAACAAAGAGAAAGAAGCTTTCTGAGAAACTTCTTTGTGTTCTGTGAAATCATCTCACAGAGTTACAGCTTTCCCCTCAAGAAGCCTTTCGCTAGGACAGTTCTTGTGGAATTGGCAAAGCGATATTTGGAAGCCCATAGAGGGCTATGGTGAAAAAGGAAATATCCTCAGATGAAATCTGGAAAGAAGCTTTCTGAGAAACTGCTGAGTGTTCTGTTAATTCATCTCGCAGAGTTACATCTGTATTTCGTGGATCTCTTTGCTAGCCTTATTTCTTTGGAATCTGAGAACAGATATTTCGGATCCCGTTGAAGACTATAGGGCCAAAGGAAATATCCTCCGATAACAAAGAGAAAGAAGCTTTCTGAGAAACTTCTTTGTGTTCTGTGAAATCATCTCACAGAGTTACAGCTTTCCCCTCAAGAAGCCTTTCGCTAAGACAGTTCTTGTGGAATTGGCAAAGCGATATTTGGAAGCCCATAGAGGGCTATGGTGAAAAAGGAAGTATCCTCAGATGAAATCTGGAAAGAAGCTTTCTGAGAAACTGCTTAGTGTTCTGTTATTTCATCTCACAGAGTTACATCTGTATTTCGTATATCTCTTTGCTAGCCTTTTTTCTGTGGAATCTGAGAACAGATATTTCGGATCCTATTGAAGACTATAAGGCCAAAGGAAATATCCTCCGATAACAAAGAGAAAGAAGCTTTCTGAGAAACTTCTTTGTGTTCTGTGAAATCATCTCACAGAGTTACAGCTTTCCCCTCAAGAAGCCTTTCGCTAAGACAGTTCTTGTGGAATTGGCAAAGTGATATTTGGAAGCCTATAGAGGGCTATGGTGAAAAATGAAATATCCTCAGATGAAATCTGGAAAGAAGCTTTCTGAGAAACTGCTTAGTGTTCTGTGAATTCATCTCACAGAGTTACATCTGTATTTCGTGGATCTCTTTGCTAGCCCTATTTCTGTGGAATCTGAGAACAGATATTTCGGATCCCATTGAAGGCTATAGGGCCAAAGGAAATATCCTCCGATAACAAAGAGAAAGAAGCTTTCTGAGAAACTTCTTGTGTTCTGTGAAATCATCTCACAGAGTTACAGCTTTCCCCTCAAGAAGCCTTTCGCTAAGACAGTTCTTGTGGAATTGGAAAAGTGATATTTGGAAGCCCTTAGAGGGCTATGGTGAAAAAGGAAATATCCTCAGATGAAATCTGGAAAGAAGCTTTCTGAGAAACTGCTTAGTGTTCTGTGAATTCATCTCACAGAGTTACATCTGTATTTCGTGGATCTCTTTGCTAGCCTTATTTCTTTGGAATTTGAGAACAGATATTTCGGATCCCATTGAAGACTATGGGGCCAAAGGAAATATCCTCCGATAACAAAGAGAAAGAAGCATTCTGAGAAACTTCTTTGTGTTCTGTGAAATCATCTCACAGAGTTACAGCTTTCCCCTCAAGAAGCCTTTCGCTAAGACAGTTCTTGTGGAATTGGCAAAGTGATATTTGGAAGCCCATGGAGGGCTATGGTAAAAAAGGAAATATCCTCAGATGAAATCTGGAAAGAAGTTTTCTGAGAAACTGCTGAGTGTTCTGTTAATTCATCTCACAGAGTTACATCTGTATTTCGTGGATCTCTTTGCAAGCCTTATTTCTGTGGAATCTGAGAACAGATATTTCGGATCCCATTGAAGACTATAGGGCCAAAGGAAACATCTTCCGATAACAAAGAGAAAGAAGCTTTCTGAGAAACTTCTTTGTGTTCTGTGAAATCATCTCACAGAGTTACAGCTTTCCCCTCAAGAAGCCTTTCGCTAGGACAGTTCTTGTGGAATTGGCAAAGCGATATTTGGAAGCCCATAGAGGGCTATGGTGAAAAAGGAAATATCCTCAGATGAAATCTGGAAAGAAGCTTTCTGAGAAACTGCTGAGTGTTCTGTTAATTGATCTCGCAGAGTTACATCTGTATTTCGTGGATCTCTTTGCTAGCCTTATTTCTTTGGAATCTGAGAACAGATATTTCGGATCCCGTTGAAGACTATAGGGCCAAAGGAAATATCCTCCGATAAGAAACAGAAAGAAGCTTTCTGAGAAACTTCTTTGTGTTCTGTGAAATCATCTCACAGAGTTACAGCGTTCCCCTCAAGAAGCCTTTCGCTAAGACAGTTCTTGTGGAATTGGCAAAGTGATATTTGGAAGCCCATAGAGTGCTATGGTGAAAAAGGAAATATCCTCAGATGAAATCTGGAAAGAAGCTTTCTGTGAAACTGCTCAGTGTTCTGTTAATTCATCTCACGGAGTTACATCTGTATTTCGTGGATCTCTTTGCTCGCCTTATTTCTTTGGAATCTGAGAACAGATATTTCTGTCCCATTGAAGACTATAGGGCCAAAGGAAATATCCTCCGATAACAAAGAGAAAGAAGCTTTCTGAGAAACTTCTTTGTGTTCTGTGAAATCATCTCACAGAGGTACAGCTTTCCCCTCAAGAAGCCTTTCGCTAAGACAGTTCTTGTGGAATTGGCAAAGCGATATTTGGAAGCCCATAGAGGGCTATGGTGAAAAAGGAAATATCCTCAGATGAAATCTGGAAGGAAGCTTTCTGAGAAACTGCTGAGTGTTCTGTTAATTCATCTCAAAGAGTTACATCTGTATTTCGTGGATCTCTTTGCTAGCCTTATTTCTGTGGAATCTGAGAACAGATATTTCGGATCCCTTTGAAGACTATAGGGCCAAAGGAAATATCCTCCGATAAAAAGAGAAAGAATCTTTCTGAGAAACTTCTTTGTGTTCTGCGAATTCATCTCACAGAGTTACAGCTTTCCCCTCAAGAAGCCTTTCGCTAAGACAGTTCTCGTGGAATTGGCAAAGTGATATTTGGAAGCCCATAGAGGGCTATGGTGAAAAAGGAAATATCCTCAGATGAAATCTGGAAAGAAGCTTTCTGAGAAACTGCTTAGTGTTCTGTTAATTCATCTCACAGAGTTACATCTGTATTTCGTGGATCTCTTTGCTAGCCTTATTTCTGTGGAATCTGAGAACAGATATTTCGGATCCCATTGAAGACTATAGGGCCAAAGGAAATATCCTCCGATAACAAAGAGAAAGAAGCTTTCTGAGAAACTTCTTTGTGTTCTGTGAAATCATCTCACAGAGTTACAGCTTTCCCCTCAAGAAGCCTTTCGATAAGACAGTTCTTGTGGAATTGGCAAAGTGATATTTGGAAGCCCATAGAGGGCTATGGTGAAAAAGGAAATATCCTCAGATGAAATCTGGAAAGAAGCTTTCTGAGAAACTGCTGAGTGTTCTGTTAATTCATCTCACAGAGTTACATCTGTATTTCGTGGATCTCTTTGCTAGACTTATTTCTGTGGAACCTGAGAACAGATATTTTGGATCCCTTTGAAGACTATAGGGCCAAAGGAAATATCCTCCGATAACAAAGAGAAAGAAGCTTTCGTAGAAACTTCTTTGTGTTCTGTAAAATCATCTCACAGAGTTACAGCTTTCCCCTCAAGAAGCCTTTCGCTAAGATAGTTCTTGTGGAATTGGAAAAGTGATATTTGGAAACCCATAGAGGGCTATGGTGAAAAAGGAAATATCCTCAGATGAAATCTGGAAAGAAGCTTTCTGTGAAACTGCTGAGTTTTCTGTTAATTCATCTCACAGAGTTACATCTGTATTTCGTGGATCTCTTTGCTAGACTTATTTCTGTGGAATCTGAGAACAGATATTTCGGATCCCTTTGAAGACTATAGGGCCAAAGGAAATATCCTCCGATAACAAAGAGAAAGAAGCTTTCTGAGAAACTTCTTTGTGTTCTGTGAAATCATCTCACAGAGTTACAGCTTTCCCCTCAAGAAGCCTTTCGCTAAGACACTTCTTGTGGAATTGGCAAAGTGATATTTGGAAGCCCATAGAGGGCTATGGTGAAAAAGGAAATATCCTCAGATGAAATCTGGAAAGAAGCTTGCTGTGAAACTGCTTAGTGTTCTGTTAATTCATCTCACAGAGTTACATCTGTATTTCGTGGATCTCTTTGCTAGACTTATTTCTGTGGAATCTGAGAACAGATATTTCGGATCCCATTGAAGACTAAAGGGCCAAAGGAAATAATCTCGAAAACAAAGAGAAAGAAGCTTTCTGAGAAACTTCTTTGTGTTCTGTGAAATCATCTCACAGAGTTACAGCTTTCCCCTCAAGAAGCCTTTCGCTAAGACAGTTCTTGTGGAATTGGCAAAGTGATATTTGGAAGCCCATGGAGGGCTATGGTAAAAAAGGAAATATCCTCAGATGAAATCTGGAAGGAAGTTTTCTGAGAAACTGCTGAGTGTTCTGTTAATTCATCTCACAGAGTTACATCTGTATTTCGTGGATCTCTTTGCAAGCCTTATTTCTGTGGAATCTGAGAACAGATATTTCGGATCCCATTGAAGACTATAGGGCCAAAGGAAACATCTTCCGATAACAAAGAGAAAGAAGCTTTCTGAGAAACTTCTTTGTGTTCTGTGAAATCATCTCACAGAGTTACAGCTTTCCCCTCAAGAAGCCTTTCGCTAGGACAGTTCTTGTGGAATTGGCAAAGCGATATTTGGAAGCCCATAGAGGGCTATGGTGAAAAAGGAAATATCCTCAGATGAAATCTGGAAAGAAGCTTTCTGAGAAACTGCTGAGTGTTCTGTTAATTGATCTCGCAGAGTTACATCTGTATTTCGTGGATCTCTTTGCTAGCCTTATTTCTTTGGAATCTGAGAACAGATATTTCGGATCCCGTTGAAGACTATAGGGCCAAAGGAAATATCCTCCGATAAGAAACAGAAAGAAGCTTTCTGAGAAACTTCTTTGTGTTCTGTGAAATCATCTCACAGAGTTACAGCGTTCCCCTCAAGAAGCCTTTCGCTAAGACAGTTCTTGTGGAATTGGCAAAGTGATATTTGGAAGCCCATAGAGTGCTATGGTGAAAAAGGAAATATCCTCAGATGAAATCTGGAAAGAAGCTTTCTGAGAAACTGCTGAGTGTTCTGTTAATTCATCTCAAAGAGTTACATCTGTATTTCGTGGATCTCTTTGCTAGCCTTATTTCTGTGGAATCTGAGAACAGATATTTCGGATCCCTTTGAAGACTATAGGGCCAAAGGAAATATCCTCCGATAAAAAGAGAAAGAATCTTTCTGAGAAACTTCTTTGTGTTCTGCGAATTCATCTCACAGAGTTACAGCTTTCCCCTCAAGAAGCCTTTCGCTAAGACAGTTCTCGTGGAATTGGCAAAGTGATATTTGGAAGCCCATAGAGGGCTATGGTGAAAAAGGAAATATCCTCAGATGAAATCTGGAAAGAAGCTTTCTGAGAAACTGCTTAGTGTTCTGTTAATTCATCTCACAGAGTTACATCTGTATTTCGTGGATCTCTTTGCTAGCCTTATTTCTGTGGAATCTGAGAACAGATATTTCGGATCCCATTGAAGACTATAGGGCCAAAGGAAATATCCTCCGATAACAAAGAGAAAGAAGCTTTCTGAGAAACTTCTTTGTGTTCTGTGAAATCATCTCACAGAGTTACAGCTTTCCCCTCAAGAAGCCTTTCGATAAGACAGTTCTTGTGGAATTGGCAAAGTGATATTTGGAAGCCCATAGAGGGCTATGGTGAAAAAGGAAATATCCTCAGATGAAATCTGGAAAGAAGCTTTCTGAGAAACTGCTGAGTGTTCTGTTAATTCATCTCACAGAGTTACATCTGTATTTCGTGGATCTCTTTGCTAGACTTATTTCTGTGGAACCTGAGAACAGATATTTTGGATCCCTTTGAAGACTATAGGGCCAAAGGAAATATCCTCCGATAACAAAGAGAAAGAAGCTTTCGTAGAAACTTCTTTGTGTTCTGTAAAATCATCTCACAGAGTTACAGCTTTCCCCTCAAGAAGCCTTTCGCTAAGAGAGTTCTTGTGGAATTGGAAAAGTGATATTTGGAAACCCATAGAGGGCTATGGTGAAAAAGGAAATATCCTCAGATGAAATCTGGAAAGAAGCTTTCTGTGAAACTGCTGAGTGTTCTGTTAATTCATCTCACAGAGTTACATCTGTATTTCGTGGATCTCTTTGCTAGACTTATTTCTGTGGAATCTGAGAACAGATATTTCGGATCCCTTTGAAGACTATAGGGCCAAAGGAAATATCCTCCGATAACAAAGAGAAAGAAGCTTTCTGAGAAACTTCTTTGTGTTCTGTGAAATCATCTCACAGAGTTACAGCTTTCCCCTCAAGAAGCCTTTCGCTAAGACACTTCTTGTGGAATTGGCAAAGTGATATTTGGAAGCCCATAGAGGGCTATGGTGAAAAAGGAAATATCCTCAGATGAAATCTGGAAAGAAGCTTGCTGTGAAACTGCTTAGTGTTCTGTTAATTCATCTCACAGAGTTACATCTGTATTTCGTGGATCTCTTTGCTAGCCTTATTTCTGTGGAATCTGAGAACAGATATTTCGGATCCCATTGAAGACTAAAGGGCCAATGGAAATAATCTCGAAAACAAAGAGAAAGAAGCTTTCTGAGAAACTTCTTTGTGTTCTGTGAAATCATCTCACAGAGTTACAGCTTTCCCCTCAAGAAGCCTTTCGCTAAGACAGTTCTTGAGGAATTGGCATAGTGATATTTGATAGCCCATAGAGGGCTATGGTGAAAAAGGAAATAACCTCAGATGAAATCTGGAAGGAAACTTTCTGAGAAACTGCTGAGTGTTCTGTTAATTCATCTCACAGAGTTACATCTGTATGTCGTGGATCTCTTTGCTAGCCTTACTTCTGTGGAATCTGAGAACAGATATTTCGGATTCCATTGAAGACTACAGGGCCAAAGGAAATATCCTCCGATAACAAAGAGAAAGAAGCTTTCTGAGAAACTTCTTTGTGTTCTGTGAAATCATCTCACAGAGTTACAGCTTTCCCTTCAAGAAGTCTTTCGCTAAGACAGTTCTTGTGGAATTGGCAAAGCGATATTTGGAAGCCCATAGAGGGCTATGGTGAAAAAGGAAATATCCTCAGATGAAATCTGGAAAGAAGCTTTCTGAGAAACTGCTGAGTGTTCTGTTAATTCATCTCACAGAGTTACATCTGTATTTCGTGGATCTCTGTGCTAGCCTTATTTCTTTGGAATCTCAGAACAGATATTTCGGATCCCATTAAAGACTATAGGGGCAAAGGAAATATCCTCCGATAACAAAGAGAAAGAAGCTTTCTCAGAAACTTCTTTGTGTTCTGTGAAATCATCTCACAGAGTTACAGCTTTCACCTCAAGAAGCCTTTCGCTAAGACAGTTCTTGTGGAATTGGCAAAGTGATATTTGGAAGCCCATAGAGGGCTATGGTGAAAAAGGAAATATCCTCAGATGAAATCTGGAAAGAAGCTTTCTGTGAAACTGCTTAGTGTTCTGTTAATTCATCTCACAGAGTTACATCTGTATTTCGTGGATCTCTTTGCTAGACTTATTTCTGTGGAATCTGAGAACAGATATTTCGGATCCCTTTGAAGCCTATAGGGCCAAAGGAAATATCCTCCGATAACAAAGAGAAAGAAGCTTACTGAGAAACTTCTTTGTGTTCTGTGAAATCATCTCACAGAGTTACAGCTTTCCCCTCAAGAGCCTTTCGCTAAGACAGCTCTTGTGGAATTGGCAAAGCGATATTTGGAAGCCCGTAGATGGCTATGCTGAAAAAGGAAATATCCTCAGATGAAATATGGAAAGAAGCTTTCTGTGAAACTGCTTAGTGTTCTGTTAATTCATCTCACAGAGTTACATCAGTATTTCGTGGATCTCTTTGCTAGCCTTATTTCTTTGGAATCTGAGAACAGTTATTTCGGATCCCATTGAAGACTATAGGGCCAAAGGAAATATCCTCCGATAACAAAGAGAAAGAAGCTTTCTGAGAAACTTCTTTGTGTTCTGTGAAATCATCTCACAGAGTTACAGCTTTCCCCTCAAGAAGACTTTCGCTAAGACAGTTCTTGTGGAATTGGCAAAGGGATATTTGGAAGCCCATAGAGGGCTATGGTGAAAAAGGAAATATCCTCAGATGAAATCTGGAAAGAAGCTTTCTGAGAAACTGCTGAGTGTTCTGTTAATTCATCTCACAGAGTTACATCTGTATTTCGTGGATCTCTTTGCTGGCCGTATTTTGTGGAATCTGAGAACAGATATTTCGGATCCCATTGAAGACTATAGGGCCAAAGGAAATATCCTCCGATAACAAAGTGAAAGAAGCTTTCTGAGAAACTTCTTTGTGTTCTGTGAAATCATCTCACAGAGTTACAGCTTTCCCCTCAAGAAGCCTTTCGCTAAGACAGTTCTCGTGGAATTGGCAAAGTGATATTTGGGAGCGCATAGAGGGCTATGGTGAAAAAGGAAATATCCTCAGCTGAAATCTGGAAAGAAGCTTTCTGAGAAACTGCTGAGTGTTCTGTTAATTCATCTCACAGAGTTACATCTGTATTTCGTGGATCTCTTTGCTAGACTTCTTTCTGTGGAATCTGAGAACAGATATTTCGGATCCTTTTGAATACTATAGGGCCAAAGGAAATATCCTCCGGTAACAAAGAGAAAGAAGCTTACTGAGAAACTTCTTTGTGTTCTGTGAAATCATCTCACAGAGTTACAGCTTTCCCCTCAAGAAGCCTTTCGCTAAGACAGTTCTTGTGGAATTGGCAAAGTGATATTTGGAAGCCCATGGAGGGCTATGGTGAAAAAGGAAATATCCTCAGATGAAATCTGGAAAGAAGCTTTCTGTGAAACTGCTTAGTGTTCTGTTAATTCATCTCACAGAGTTACATCTGTATTTCGTGGATCTCTTTGCTAGCCTTATTTCTGTGGAATCTGAGAACAGATATTTCGGATCCCATTGAAGACTATAGGGCCAAAGGAAATATCCTCCGATAACAAAGAGAAAGAAGCTTTCTGAGAAACTTCTTTGTGTTCTGTGAAATCATCTCATAGAGTTACAGCTTTCCCCTCAAGAAGCCTTTCGCTAAGACAGTTCTTGTGGAATTGGCAAAGTGATATTTGGAAGCCCATAGAGGGCTATGGTGAAAAAGGAAATATCCTCTGATGAAATCTGGAAAGAAGCTTTCTGTGAATCTGCTTAGTGTTCTGTTAATTCATCTCACAGAGTTACATCTGTATTTCGTGGATCTCTTTGCTAGCCTTATTTCTGTGGAATCTGAGAACAGATATTTCGGATCCCATTGAAGACTAGAGGGCCAAAGGAAATATCCTCCGATAACAAAGAGAAAGAAGCTTTCTGAGAAACTTCTTTGTGTTCTGTGAAATCATCTCACAGAGTTACAGCTTTCCCCTCAAGAAGCCTTTCGCTAAGACAGTTCTTGTGGAATTGGCAAAGTGATATTTGGAAGCCCATAGAGGGCTATGGTGAAAAAGGAAATATCCTCAGATGAAATCTGGAAAGAAGCTTTCTGTGAAACTGCTTAGTGTTCTGTTAATTCATCTCACAGAGTCACATCTGTATTTCGTGGATCTCTTTGCTAGACTTATTTCTGTGGAATGTGAGAACAGATATTTCGGATCCCTTTGAAGACTATAGGGCCAAAGGAAATATCCTCCGATAAAAAAGAGAAAGAAGCTTTCTGAGAAACTTCTTTGTGTTCTGTGAAATCATCTCACAGAGTTACAGCTTTCCCCTCAAGAAGCCTTTCGCTAAGACAGTTCTTGTGGAATTTGCAAAGTGATATTTTTTAGCCCATAGAGGGCTATGGTGAAAAAGGAAATATCCTCAGATGAAATCTGGAAAGAAGCTTTCTGAGAAACTGCTGAGTGTTCTGTTAATTCATCTCACAGAGTTACATCTGTATTTCGTGGATCTCTTTGCTAGACTTATTTCTGTGGAATCTGAGAACAGATATTTCGGATCCCTTTGAAGACTATAGGGCCAAAGGAAATATCCTCCGATAACAAAGAGAAAGAAGCTTTCTGAGAAACTTCTTTGTGTTCTGTGAAATCATCTCACAGAGTTACAGCTTTCCCCTCAAGAAGCCTTTCGCTAAGACAGTTCTAGTGGAATTGGCAAAGTGATATTTGGAAGCCCTTAGAGGGCTATGGTGAAAAAGGAAATATCCTCAGATGAAATCTGGAAAGAAGCTTTCTGAGAAACTGCTTAGTGTTCTGTTAATTCATCTCACAGAGTTACATCTGTATTTCGTGGATCTGTTTGCTAGCCTTATTTCTGTGGAATCTGAGAACAGATATTTCGGATCCCATTGAAGACTACATGGCCAAAGGAAATATCCTCCGATAACAAAGAGAAAGAAGCTTTCTGAGAAACTTCTTTGTGTTCTGTGAAATCATCTCACAGAGTTACAGCTTTCCCCTCAAGAAGCCTTTCGCTAAGACAGTTCTTGTGGAATTTTCAAAGTGATTTTTGGAAGCCCATGGAGGGCTATGGTGAAAAAGGAAATATCCTCAGATGAAATCTGGAAGGAAGTTTTCTGAGAAACTGCTGAGTGTTCTGTTAATTCATCTCACAGAGTTACATCTGTATTTCGTGGATCTCTTTGCTAGCCTTATTTCTGTGGAATCTGAGAACAGATATTTCGGATCCCATTGAAGAATATAGGGCCAAAGGAAATATCCTCCGATAACAAAGAGAAAGAAGCTTTCTGAGAAACTTCTTTGTGTTCTGTGAAATCATCTCACAGAGTTACAGCTTTCCCCTCAAGAAGCCTTTCGCTAGGACAGTTCTTGTGGAATTGGCAAAGCGATATTTGGAAGCCCATAGAGGGCTATGGTGAAAAAGGAAATATCCTCAGATGAAATCTGGAAAGAAGCTTTCTGAGAAACTGCTGAGTGTTCTGTTAATTCATCTCGCAGAGTTCCATCTGTATTTCGTGGATCTCTTTGCTAGCCTTATTTCTTTGGAATCTGAGAACAGATATTTCGGATCCCTTTGAAGACTATAGGGCCAAAGGAAATATCCACCGATAACAAAGAGAAAGAAGCTTTCTGAGAAACTTCTTTGTGTTCTGTGAAATCATCTCACAGAGTTACAGCTTTCCCCTCAAGAAGCCTTTCGCTAAGACAGTTCTTGTGGAATTGGCAAAGTGATATTTGGAAGCTCATAGAGGGCTATGGTGAAAAAGGAACTATCCTCAGATGAAATCTGGAAAGAAGCTTTCTGAGAAACTGCTTAGTGTTCTGTTAATTCATCTCACAGAGTTACATCTGTATTTCGTATATCTCTTTGCTATCCTTATTTCTGTGGAATCTGAGAACAGATATTTCCGATCCCTTTGAAGACTATAGGGCCAAAGGAAATATCCTCCGATAACAAAGAGAAAGAAGCTTTCTGAGAAACTTCTTTGTGTTCTGTGAAATCATCTCACAGAGTTACAGCTTTCCCCTCAAGAAGCCTTTCGCTAAGACAGTTCTAGTGGAATTGGCAAAGTGATATTTGGAAGCCCTTAGAGGGCTATGGTGAAAAAGGAAATATCCTCAGATGAAATCTGGAAAGAATCTTTGTGAGAAACTGCTTAGTGTTCTGTTAATTCATCTCACAGAGTTACATCTGTATTTCGTGGATCTCTTTGCTAGCCTTATTTCTTTGGAATCTGAGAACAGATATTTCGGATCCCATTGAAAACTATGGGGCCAAAGGAAATATCCTCCGATAACAAAGAGAAAGAAGCTTTCTGAGAAACTTCTTTGTGTTCTGTGAAATCATCTCACAGAGTTACAGCTTTCCCCTCAAGAAGCCTTTCGCTAAGACAGTTCTTGTGGAATTGGCAAAGTGATTTTTGGAAGCCCATGGAGGGCTATGGTGAAAAAGGAAATATCCTCAGATGAAATCTGGAAGGAAGTTTTCTGAGAAACTGCTGAGTGTTCTGTTAATTCATCTCACAGAGTTATATCTGTATTTCGTGGATCTCTTTGCTAGCCTTATTTCTGTGGAATCTGAGAACAGATATTTCGGATCCCATTGAAGACTATAGGGTCAAAGGAAATATCCTCCGATAACAAAGAGAAAGAAGATTTCTGAGAAACTTCTTTGTGTTCTGTGAAATCATCTCACAGAGTTACAGCTTTCCCCTCAAGAAGCCTTTCGCTAGGACAGTTCTTGTGGAATTGGCAAAGCGATATTTGGAAGCCCATAGAGGGCTATGGTGAAAAAGGAAATATCCTCAGATGAAATCTGGAAAGAAGCTTTCTGAGAAACTGCTGAGTGTTCTGTTAATTCATCTCGCAGAGTTACATCTGTATTTCGTGGATCTCTTTGCTAGCCTTATTTCTTTGGAATCTGAGAACAGATATTTCGGATCCCGTTGAAGACTATAGGGCCAAAGGAAATATCCACCGATAACAAAGAGAAAGAAGCTTTCTGAGAAACTTCTTTGTGTTCTGTGAAATCATCTCACAGAGTTACAGCTTTCCCCTCAAGAAGCCTTTCGCTAAGACAGTTCTTGTTGAATTGGCAAAGTGATATTTGGAAGCTCATAGAGGGCTATGGTGAAAAAGGAAGTATCCTCAGATGAAATCTGGAAAGAAGCTTTCTGAGAAACTGCTTAGTGTTCTGTTAATTCATCTCACAGAGTTACATCTGTATTTCGTATATCTCTTTGCTAGCCTTATTTCTGTGGAATCTGAGAACAGATATTTCCGATCCCTTTGAAGACTATAGGGCCAAAGGAAATATCCTCCGATAACAAAGAGAAAGAAGCTTTCTGAGAAACTTCTTTGTGTTCTGTGAAATCATCTCACAGAGTTACAGCTTTCCCCTCAAGAAGCCTTTCGCTAAGACAGTTCTTGTGGAATTGGCAAAGTGATTTTTGGAAGCCCATGGAGGGCTATGGTGAAAAAGGAAATATCCTCAGATGAAATCTGGAAGGAAGTTTTCTGAGAAACTGCTGAGTGTTCTGTTAATTCATCTCACAGAGTTACATCTGTATTTCGTGGATCTCTTTGCTAGCCTTATTTCTGTGGAATCTGAGAACAGATATTTCGGATCCCATTGAAGACTATAGGGCCAAAGGAAATATCCTCCGATAACAAAGAGAAAGAAGCATTCTGAGAAACTTCTTTGTGTTCTGTGAAATCATCTCAAAGAGTTACAGCTTTCCCCTCAAGAAGCCTTTCGCTAGGACAGTTCTTGTGGAATTGGCAAAGCGATATTTGGAAGCCCTTAGAGGGCTATGGTGAAAAAGGAAATATCCTCAGATGAAATCTGGAAAGAAGCATTTTGAGAAACTGCTGAGTGTTCTGTTAATTCATCTCGCAGAGTTACATCTGTATTTCGTGGATCTCTTTGCTAGCCTTATTTCTGTGGAATCTGAGAACAGATATTTCGGATCCCGTTGAAGACTATAGGGCCAAAGGAAATATCCTCCGATAACAAAGAGAAAGAAGCTTTCTGAGAAACTTCTTTGTGTTCTGTGAAATCATCTCACAGAGTTACAGCTTTCCCCTCAAGAAGCCTTTCGCTAAGACAGTTCTTGTGGAATTGGCAAAGTGATATTTGGAAGCCCATAGAGGGCTATGGTGAAAAAGGAAGTATCCTCAGATGAAATCTGGAAAGAAGCTTTCTGAGAAACTGCTTAGTGTTCTGTTATTTCATCTCACAGAGTTACATCTGTATTTCGTATATCTCTTTGCTAGCCTTATTTCTGTGGAATCTGAGAACAGATATTTCCGATCCCTTTGAAGACTATAGGGCCAAAGGAAATATCCTCCGATAACAAAGAGAAAGAAGCTTTCTGAGAAACTTCTTTGTGTTCTGTGAAATCATCTCACAGAGTTACAGCTTTCCCCTCAAGAAGCCTTTCGCTAAGACAGTTCTGGTGGAATTGGCAAAGTGATATTTGGAAGCCCATAGAGGGCTATGGTGAAAAAGGAAATATCCTCAGATGAAATCTGGAAAGAAGCTTTCTGTGAAACTGCTTAGTGTTCTGTTAATTCATCTCACAGAGTTACATCTGTATTTCGTGGATCTCTTTGCTAGACTTATTTCTGTGGAATCTGAGAACAGATATTTCGGATCCCTTTGAAGACTATAGGGCCAAAGGAAATATCCTCCGATAAAAAAGAGAAAGAAGCTTTCTGAGAAACTTCTTTGTGTTCTGTGAAATCATCTCACAGAGTTACAGCTTTCCCCTCAAGAAGCCTTTCGCTAAGACAGTTCTTGTGGAATTGGCAAAGTGATATTTGGTAGCCCATAGAGGGCTATGGTGAAAAAGGAAATATCCTCAGATGAAATCTGGAAAGAAGCTTTCTGAGAAACTGCTGAGTGTTCTGTTAATTCATCTCACAGAGTTACATCTGTATTTCGTGGATCTCTTTGCTAGACTTATTTCTTTGGAATCTGAGAACAGATATTTCGGATCCCTTTGAAGACTATAGGGCCAAAGGAAACATCTTCCGATAACAAAGAGAAAGAAGCTTTCTGAGAAACTTCTTTGTGTTCTGTGAAATCATCTCACAGAGTTACAGCTTTCCCCTCAAGAAGCCTTTCGCTAGGACAGTTCTTGTGGAATTGGCAAAGCGATATTTGGAAGCCCATAGAGGGCTATGGTGAAAAAGGAAATATCCTCAGATGAAATCTGGAAAGAAGCTTTCTGAGAAACTGCTGAGTGTTCTGTTAATTGATCTCGCAGAGTTACATCTGTATTTCGTGGATCTCTTTGCTAGCCTTATTTCTTTGGAATCTGAGAACAGATATTTCGGATCCCGTTGAAGACTATAGGGCCAAAGGAAATATCCTCCGATAAGAAACAGAAAGAAGCTTTCTGAGAAACTTCTTTGTGTTCTGTGAAATCATCTCACAGAGTTACAGCGTTCCCCTCAAGAAGCCTTTCGCTAAGACAGTTCTTGTGGAATTGGCAAAGTGATATTTGGAAGCCCATAGAGTGCTATGGTGAAAAAGGAAATATCCTCAGATGAAATCTGGAAAGAAGCTTTCTGTGAAACTGCTCAGTGTTCTGTTAATTCATCTCACGGAGTTACATCTGTATTTCGTGGATCTCTTTGCTCGCCTTATTTCTTTGGAATCTGAGAACAGATATTTCTGTCCCATTGAAGACTATAGGGCCAAAGGAAATATCCTCCGATAACAAAGAGAAAGAAGCTTTCTGAGAAACTTCTTTGTGTTCTGTGAAATCATCTCACAGAGGTACAGCTTTCCCCTCAAGAAGCCTTTCGCTAAGACAGTTCTTGTGGAATTGGCAAAGCGATATTTGGAAGCCCATAGAGGGCTATGGTGAAAAAGGAAATATCCTCAGATGAAATCTGGAAGGAAGCTTTCTGAGAAACTGCTGAGTGTTCTGTTAATTCATCTCAAAGAGTTACATCTGTATTTCGTGGATCTCTTTGCTAGCCTTATTTCTGTGGAATCTGAGAACAGATATTTCGGATCCCTTTGAAGACTATAGGGCCAAAGGAAATATCCTCCGATAAAAAGAGAAAGAATCTTTCTGAGAAACTTCTTTGTGTTCTGCGAATTCATCTCACAGAGTTACAGCTTTTCCCTCAAGAAGCCTTTCGCTAAGACAGTTCTCGTGGAATTGGCAAAGTGATATTTGAAAGCCCATAGAGGGCTATGGTGAAAAAGGAAATATCCTCAGATGAAATCTGGAAAGAAGCTTTCTGAGAAACTGCTTAGTGTTCTGTGAATTCATCTCACAGAGTTACATCTGTATTTCGTGGATCTCTTTGCTAGCCTTATTTCTGTGGAATCTGAGAACAGATATTTCGGATCCCATTGAAGACTATAGGGCCAAAGGAAATATCCGCCGATAACAAAGAGAAAGAAGCTTTCTGAGAAACTTCTTTGTGTTCTGTGAAATCATCTCACCGAGTTACAGCTTTCCCCTCAAGAAGCCTTTCGATAAGACAGTTCTTGTGGAATTGGCAAAGTGATATTTGGAAGCCCATAGAGGGCTATGGTGAAAAAGGAAATATCCTCAGATGAAATCTGGAAAGAAGCTTTCTGAGAAACTGCTGAGTGTTCTGTTAATTCATCTCACAGAGTTACATCTGTATTTCGTGGATCTCTTTGCTAGACTTATTTCTGTGGAACCTGAGAACAGATATTTTGGATCCCTTTGAAGACTATAGGGCCAAAGGAAATATCCTCCGATAACAAAGAGAAAGAAGCTTTCGTAGAAACTTCTTTGTGTTCTGTAAAATCATCTCCCAGAGTTACAGCTTTCCCCTCAAGAAGCCTTTCGCTAACAGAGTTCTTGTGGAATTGGAAAAGTGATATTTGGAAACCCATAGAGGGCTATGGTGAAAAAGGAAATATCCTCAGATGAAATCTGGAAAGAAGCTTTCTGTGAAACTGCTGAGTGTTCTGTTAATTCATCTCACAGAGTTACATCTGTATTTCGTGGATCTCTTTGCTAGACTTATTTCTGTGGAATCTGAGAACAGATATTTCGGATCCCTTTGAAGACTATAGGGCCAAAGGAAATATCCTCCGATAACAAAGAGAAAGAAGCTTTCTGAGAAACTTCTTTGTGTTCTGTGAAATCATCTCACAGAGTTACAGCTTTCCCCTCAAGAAGCCTTTCGCTAAGACAGTTCTTGTGGAATTGGCAAAGTGATATTTGGAAGCCCATAGAGGGCTATGGTGAAAAAGGAAATATCCTCAGATGAAATCTGGAAAGAAGCTTGCTGTGAAACTGCTTAGTGTTCTGTTAATTCATCTCACAGAGTTACATCTGTATTTCGTGGATCTCTTTGCTAGCCTTATTTCTGTGGAATCTGAGAACAGATATTTCGGATCCCATTGAAGACTAAAGGGCCAAAGGAAATAATCTCGAAAACAAAGAGAAAGAAGCTTTCTGAGAAACTTCTTTGTGTTCTGTGAAATCATCTCACAGAGTTACAGCTTTCCCCTCAAGAAGCCTTTCGCTAAGACAGTTCTTGAGGAATTGGCATAGTGATATTTGATAGCCCATAGAGGGCTATGGTGAAAAAGGAAATATCCTCAGATGAAATCTGGAAGGAAACTTTCTGAGAAACTGCTGAGTGTTCTGTTAATTCATCTCACAGAGTTACATCTGTATGTCGTGGATCTCTTTGCTAGCCTTACTTCTGTGGAATCTGAGAACAGATATTTCGGATTCCATTGAAGACTATAGGGCCAAAGGAAATATCCTCCGATAACAAAGAGAAAGAAGCTTTCTGAGAAACTTCTTTGTGTTCTGTGAAATCATCTCACAGAGTTACAGCTTTCCCTTCAAGAAGTCTTTCGCTAAGACAGTTCTTGTGGAATTGGCAAAGCGATATTTGGAAGCCCATAGAGGGCTATGGTGAAAAAAGAAATATCCTCAGATGAAATCTGGAAAGAAGCTTTCTGAGAAACTGCTTAGTGTTCTGTTAATTCATCTCACAGAGTTACATCTGTATTTCGTGGATCTCTGTGCTAGCCTTATTTCTTTGGAATCTCAGAACAGATATTTCGGATCCCATTAAAGACTATAGGGGCAAAGGAAATATCCTCCGATAACAAAGAGAAAGAAGCTTTCTGAGAAACTTCTTTGTGTTCTGTGAAATCATCTCACAGAGTTACAGCTTTCACCTCAAGAAGCCTTTCGCTAAGACAGTTCTTGTGGAATTGGCAAAGTGATATTTGGAAGCCCATAGAGGGCTATGGTGAAAAAGGAAATATCCTCAGATGAAATCTGGAAAGAAGCTTTCTGTGAAACTGCTTAGTGTTCTGTTAATTCATCTCACAGAGTTACATCTGTATTTCGTGGATCTCTTTGCTAGACTTATTTCTGTGGAATCTGAGAACAGATATTTCGGATCCCTTTGAAGCCTATAGGGCCAAAGGAAATATCCTCCGATAACAAAGAGAAAGAAGCTTACTGAGAAACTTCTTTGTGTTCTGTGAAATCATCTCACAGAGTTACAGCTTTCCCCTCAAGAGCCTTTCGCTAAGACAGCTCTTGTGGAATTGGCAAAGCGATATTTGGAAGCCCGTAGATGGCTATGCTGAAAAAGGAAATATCCTCAGATGAAATCTGGAAAGAAGCTTTCTGTGAAACTGCTTAGTGTTCTGTTAATTCATCTCACAGAGTTACATCAGTATTTCGTGGATCTCTTTGCTAGCCTTATTTCTTTGGAATCTGAGAACAGTTATTTCGGATCCCATTGAAGACTATAGGGCCAAAGGAAATATCCTCCGATAACAAAGAGAAAGAAGCTTTCTGAGAAACTTCTTTGTGTTCTGTGAAATCATTTCACAGAGTTACAGCTTTCCCCTCAAGAAGACTTTCGCTAAGACAGTTCTTGTGGAATTGGCAAAGGGATATTTGGAAGCCCATAGAGGGCTATGGTGAAAAAGGAAATATCCTCAGATGAAATCTGGAAAGAAGCTTTCTGAGAAACTGCTGAGTGTTCTGTTAATTCATCTCACAGAGTTACATCTGTATTTCGTGGATCTCTTTGCTGGCCGTATTTTGTGGAATCTGAGAACAGATATTTCGGATCCCATTGAAGACTATAGGGCCAAAGGAAATATCCTCCGATAACAAAGTGAAAGAAGCTTTCTGAGAAACTTCTTTGTGTTCTGTGAAATCATCTCACAGAGTTACAGCTTTCCCCTCAAGAAGCCTTTCGCTAAGACAGTTCTCGTGGAATTGGCAAAGTGATATTTGGGAGCCCATAGAGGGCTATGGTGAAAAAGGAAATATCCTCAGATGAAATCTGGAAAGAAGCTTGCTGTGAAACTGCTTAGTGTTCTGTTAATTCATCTCACAGAGTTACATCTGTATTTCGTGGATCTCTTTGCTAGCCTTATTTCTGTGGAATCTGAGAACAGATATTTCGGATCCCATTGAAGACTAAAGGGCCAAAGGAAATAATCTCGAAAACAAAGAGAAAGAAGCTTTCTGAGAAACTTCTTTGTGTTCTGTGAAATCATCTCACAGAGTTACAGCTTTCCCCTCAAGAAGCCTTTCGCTAAGACAGTTCTTGAGGAATTGGCATAGTGATATTTGATAGCCCATAGAGGGCTATGGTGAAAAAGGAAATATCCTCAGATGAAATCTGGAAGGAAACTTTCTGAGAAACTGCTGAGTGTTCTGTTAATTCATCTCACAGAGTTACATCTGTATGTCGTGGATCTCTTTGCTAGCCTTACTTCTGTGGAATCTGAGAACAGATATTTCGGATTCCATTGAAGACTATAGGGCCAAAGGAAATATCCTCCGATAACAAAGAGAAAGAAGCTTTCTGAGAAACTTCTTTGTGTTCTGTGAAATCATCTCACAGAGTTACAGCTTTCCCCTCAAGAAGTCTTTCGCTAAGACAGTTCTTGTGGAATTGGCAAAGCGATATTTGGAAGCCCATAGAGGGCTATGGTGAAAAAGGAAATATCCTCAGATGAAATCTGGAAAGAAGCTTTCTGAGAAACTGCTTAGTGTTCTGTTAATTCATCTCACAGAGTTACATCTGTATTTCGTGGATCTCTGTGCTAGCCTTATTTCTGTGGAATCTGAGAACAGATATTTCGGATCCCATTAAAGACTATAGGGGCAAAGGAAATATCCTCCGATAACAAAGAGAAAGAAGCTTTCTGAGAAACTTCTTTGTGTTCTGTGAAATCATCTCACAGAGTTACAGCTTTCACCTCAAGAAGCCTTTCGCTAAGACAGTTCTTGTGGAATTGGCAAAGTGATATTTGGAAGCCCATAGAGGGCTATGGTGAAAAAGGAAATATCCTCAGATGAAATCTGGAAAGAAGCTTTCTGTGAAACTGCTTAGTGTTCTGTTAATTCATCTCACAGAGTTACATCTGTATTTCGTGGATCTCTTTGCTAGACTTATTTCTGTGGAATCTGAGAACAGATATTTCGGATCCCTTTGAAGCCTATAGGGCCAAAGGAAATATCCTCCGATAACAAAGAGAAAGAAGCTTACTGAGAAACTTCTTTGTGTTCTGTGAAATCATCTCACAGAGTTACAGCTTTCCCCTCAAGAGCCTTTCGCTAAGACAGCTCTTGTGGAATTGGCAAAGCGATATTTGGAAGCCCGTAGATGGCTATGCTGAAAAAGGAAATATCCTCAGATGAAATCTGGAAAGAAGCTTTCTGTGAAACTGCTTAGTGTTCTGTTAATTCATCTCACAGAGTTACATCAGTATTTCGTGGATCTCTTTGCTAGCCTTATTTCTTTGGAATCTGAGAACAGTTATTTCGGATCCCATTGAAGACTATAGGGCCAAAGGAAATATCCTCCGATAACAAAGAGAAAGAAGCTTTCTGAGAAACTTCTTTGTGTTCTGTGAAATCATTTCACAGAGTTACAGCTTTCCCCTCAAGAAGACTTTCGCTAAGACAGTTCTTGTGGAATTGGCAAAGGGATATTTGGAAGCCCATAGAGGGCTATGGTGAAAAAGGAAATATCCTCAGATGAAATCTGGAAAGAAGCTTTCTGAGAAACTGCTGAGTGTTCTGTTAATTCATCTCACAGAGTTACATCTGTATTTCGTGGATCTCTTTGCTGGCCGTATTTTGTGGAATCTGAGAACAGATATTTCGGATCCCATTGAAGACTATAGGGCCAAAGGAAATATCCTCCGATAACAAAGTGAAAGAAGCTTTCTGAGAAACTTCTTTGTGTTCTGTGAAATCATCTCACAGAGTTACAGCTTTCCCCTCAAGAAGCCTTTCGCTAAGACAGTTCTCGTGGAATTGGCAAAGTGATATTTGGGAGCGCATAGAGGGCTATGGTGAAAAAGGAAATATCCTCAGATGAAATCTGGAAAGAAGCTTTCTGAGAAACTGCTGAGTGTTCTGTTAATTCATCTCACAGAGTTACATCTGTATTTCGTGGATCTCTTTGCTAGACTTCTTTCTGTGGAATCTGAGAACAGATATTTCGGATCCTTTTGAATACTACAGGGCCAAAGGAAATATCCTCCGGTAACAAAGAGAAAGAAGCTTACTGAGAAACTTCTTTGTGTTCTGTGAAATCATCTCACAGAGTTACAGCTTTCCCCTCAAGAAGCCTTTCGCTAAGACAGTTCTTGTGGAATTGGCAAAGTGATATTTGGAAGCCCATGGAGGGCTATGGTGAAAAAGGAAATATCCTCAGATGAAATCTGGAAAGAAGCTTTCTGTGAAACTGCTTAGTGTTCTGTTAATTCATCTCACAGAGTTACATCTGTATTTCGTGGATCTCTTTGCTAGCCTTATTTCTGTGGAATCTGAGAACAGATATTTCGGATCCCATTGAAGACTATAGGGCCAAAGGAAATATCCTCCGATAACAAAGAGAAAGAAGCTTTCTGAGAAACTTCTTTGTGTTCTGTGAAATCATCTCACAGAGTTACAGCTTTCCCCTCAAGAAGCCTTTCGCTAAGACAGTTCTTGTGGAATTGGCTAAGTGATATTTGGAAGCCCATAGAGGGCTATGGTGAAAAAGGAAATATCCTCAGATGAAATCTGGAAAGAAGCTTTCTGTGAATCTGCTTAGTGTTCTGTTAATTCATCTCACAGAGTTACATCTGTATTTCGTGGATCTCTTTGCTAGCCTTATTTCTGTGGAATCTGAGAACAGATATTTCGGATCCCATTGAAGACTAGAGGGCCAAAGGAAATATCCTCCGATAACAAAGAGAAAGAAGCTTTCTGAGAAACTTCTTTGTGTTCTGTGAAATCATCTCACAGAGTTACAGCTTTCCCCTCAAGAAGCCTTTCGCTAAGACAGTTCTTGTGGAATTGGCAAAGTGATATTTGGAAGCCCATAGAGGGCTATGGTGAAAAAGGAAATATCCTCAGATGAAATCTGGAAAGAAGCTTTCTGTGAAACTGCTTAGTGTTCTGTTAATTCATCTCACAGAGTCACATCTGTATTTCGTGGATCTCTTTGCTAGACTTATTTCTGTGGAATCTGAGAACAGATATTTCGGATCCCTTTGAAGACTATAGGGCCAAAGGAAATATCCTCCGATAAAAAAGAGAAAGAAGCTTTCTGAGAAACTTCTTTGTGTTCTGTGAAATCATCTCACAGAGTTACAGCTTTCCCCTCAAGAAGCCTTTCGCTAAGACAGTTCTTGTGGAATTTGCAAAGTGATATTTTTTAGCCCATAGAGGGCTATGGTGAAAAAGGAAATATCCTCAGATGAAATCTGGAAAGAAGCTTTCTGAGAAACTGCTGAGTGTTCTGTTAATTCATCTCACAGAGTTACATCTGTATTTCGTGGATCTCTTTGCTAGACTTATTTCTGTGGAATCTGAGAACAGATATTTCGGATCCCTTTGAAGACTATAGGGCCAAAGGAAATATCCTCCGATAACAAAGAGAAAGAAGCTTTCTGAGAAACTTCTTTGTGTTCTGTGAAATCATCTCACAGAGTTACAGCTTTCCCCTCAAGAAGCCTTTCGCTAAGACAGTTCTAGTGGAATTGGCAAAGTGATATTTGGAAGCCCTTAGAGGGCTATGGTGAAAAAGGAAATATCCTCAGATGAAATCTGGAAAGAAGCTTTCTGAGAAACTGCTTAGTGTTCTGTTAATTCATCTCACAGAGTTACATCTGTATTTCGTGGATCTGTTTGCTAGCCTTATTTCTGTGGAATCTGAGAACAGATATTTCGGATCCCATTGAAGACTACATGGCCAAAGGAAATATCCTCCGATAACAAAGAGAAAGAAGCTTTCTGAGAAACTTCTTTGTGTTCTGTGAAATCATCTCACAGAGTTACAGCTTTCCCCTCAAGAAGCCTTTCGCTAGGACAGTTCTTGTGGAATTGGCAAAGCGATATTTGGAAGCCCATAGAGGGCTATGGTGAAAAAGGAAATATCCTCAGATGAAATCTGGAAAGAAGCTTTCTGAGAAACTGCTGAGTGTTCTGTTAATTCATCTCGCAGAGTTACATCTGTATTTCGTGGATCTCTTTGCTAGCCTTATTTCTTTGGAATCTGAGAGCAGATATTTCGGATCCCGTTGAAGACTATAGGGCCAAAGGAAATATCCACCGATAACAAAGAGAAAGAAGCTTTCTGAGAAACTTCTTTGTGTTCTGTGAAATCATCTCACAGAGTTACAGCTTTCCCCTCAAGAAGCCTTTCGCTAAGACAGTTCTTGTGGAATTGGCAAAGTGATATTTGGAAGCTCATAGAGGGCTATGGTGAAAAAGGAAGTATCCTCAGATGAAATCTGGAAAGAAGCTTTCTGAGAAACTGCTTAGTGTTCTGTTAATTCATCTCACAGAGTTACATCTGTATTTCGTATATCTCTTTGCTAGCCTTATTTCTGTGGAATCTGAGAACAGATATTTCCGATCCCTTTGAAGACTATAGGGCCAAAGGAAATATCCTCCGATAACAAAGAGAAAGAAGCTTTCTGAGAAACTTCTTTGTGTTCTGTGAAATCATCTCACAGAGTTACAGCTTTCCCCTCAAGAAGCCTTTCGCTAAGACAGTTCTTGTGGAATTGGCAAAGTGATATTTGGTAGCCCATAGAGGGCTATGGTGAAAAAGGAAATATCCTCAGATGAAATCTGGAAAGAAGCTTTCTGAGAAACTGTTGAGTGTTCTGTTAATTCATCTCACAGAGTTACATCTGTATTTCGTGGATCTCTTTGGTAGCCTTATTTCTGTGGAATCTGAGAACAGATATTTCGGATCCCATTGAAGACTATAGGGCCAAAGGAAATATCCTCCGATAACAAAGAGAAAGAAGCTTTCTGAGAAACTTCTTTGTGTTCTGTGAAATCATCTCACAGAGTTACAGCTTTCCCCTCAAGAAGCCTTTCGCTAGGACAGTTCTTGTGGAATTGGCAAAGCGATATTTGGAAGCCCATAGAGGGCTATGGTGAAAAAGGAAATATCCTCAGATGAAATCTGGAAAGAAGCTTTCTGAGAAACTGCTGAGTGTTCTGTTAATTCATCTCGCAGAGTTACATCTGTATTTCGTGGATCTCTTTGCTAGCCTTATTTCTTTGGAATCTGAGAACAGATATTTCGGATCCCGTTGAAGACTATAGGGCCAAAGCAAATATCCTCCGATAACAAAGAGAAAGAAGCTTTCTGAGAAACTTCTTTGTGTTCTGTGAAATCATCTCACAGAGTTACAGCTTTCCCCTCAAGAAGCCTTTCGCTAAGACAGTTCTTGTGGAATTGGCAAAGTGATATTTGGAAGCCCATAGAGGGCTATGGTGAAAAAGGAAGTATCCTCAGATGAAATCTGGAAAGAAGCTTTCTGAGAAACTGCTTAGTGTTCTGTTATTTCATCTCACAGAGTTACATCTGTATTTCGTATATCTCTTTGCTAGCCTTATTTCTGTGGAATCTGAGAACAGATATTTCCGATCCCTTTGAAGACTATAGGGCCAAAGGAAATATCCTCCGATAACAAAGAGAAAGAAGCTTTCTGAGAAACTTCTTTGTGTTCTGTGAAATCATCTCACAGAGTTACAGCTTTCCCCTCAAGAAGCCTTTCGCTAAGACAGTTCTGGTGGAATTGGCAAAGTGATATTTGGAAGCCCGTAGAGGGCTATGCTGAAAAAGGAAATATCCTCAGATGAAATCTGGAAAGAAGCTTTCTGTGAAACTGCTTAGTGTTCTGTTAATTCATCTCACAGAGTTACATCTGTATTTCGTGGATCTCTTTGCTAGCCTTATTTCTGTGGAATCTGAGAACAGATATTTCGGATCCCTTTGAAGACTATAGGGCCAAAGGAAATATCCTCCGATAACAAAGAGAAAGAAGCTTTCTGAGAAACTTCTTTGTGTTCTGTGAAATAATCTCACAGAGTTACACCTTTCCCCTCAAGAAGCCTTTCGCTAGGACAGTTCTTGTGGAATTGTCAAAGCGATATTTGGAAGCCCATAGAGGGCTATGGTGAAAAAGGAAATATCCTCAGATGAAATCTGGAAAGAAGCTTTCTGAGAAACTGCTGAGTGTTCTGTTAATTCATCTCGCAGAGTTACATCTGTATTTCGTGGATCTCTTTGCTAGCCTTATTTCTTTGGAATCTGAGAACAGATATTTCGGATCCCGTTGAAGACTATAGGGCCAAAGGAAATATCCACCGATAACAAAGAGAAAGAAGCTTTCTGAGAAACTTCTTTGTGTTCTGTGAAATCATCTCACAGAGTTACAGCTTTCCCCTCAAGAAGCCTTTCGCTAAGACAGTTCTTGTGGAATTGGCAAAGTGATATTTGGAAGCTCATAGAGGGCTATGGTGAAAAAGGAAGTATCCTCAGATGAAATCTGGAAAGAAGCTTTCTGAGAAACTGCTTAGTGTTCTGTTAATTCATCTCACAGAGTTACATCTGTATTTCGTATATCTCTTTGCTAGCCTTATTTCTGTGGAATCTGAGAACAGATATTTCCGATCCCTTTGAAGACTATAGGGCCAAAGGAAATATCCTCCGATAACAAAGAGAAAGAAGCTTTCTGAGAAACTTCTTTGTGTTCTGTGAAATCATCTCACAGAGTTACAGCTTTCCCCTCAAGAAGCCTTTCGCTAAGACAGTTCTTGTGGAATTGGCAAAGTGATTTTTGGAAGCCCATGGAGGGCTATGGTGAAAAAGGAAATATCCTCAGATGAAATCTGGAAGGAAGTTTTCTGAGAAACTGCTGAGTGTTCTGTTAATTCATCTCACAGAGTTACATCTGTATTTCGTGGATCTCTTTGCTAGCCTTATTTCTGTGGAATCTGAGAACAGATATTTCGGATCCCATTGAAGACTATAGGGCCAAAGGAAATATCCTCCGATAACAAAGAGAAAGAAGCTTTCTGAGAAACTTCTTTGTGTTCTGTGAAATCATCTCACAGAGTTACAGCTTTCCCCTCAAGAAGCCTTTCGCTAGGACAGTTCTTGTGGAATTGGCAAAGCGATATTTGGAAGCCCATAGAGGGCTATGGTGAAAAAGGAAATATCCTCAGATGAAATCTGGAAAGAAGCTTTCTGAGAAACTGCTGAGTGTTCTGTTAATTCATCTCGCAGAGTTACATCTGTATTTCGTGGATCTCTTTGCTAGCCTTATTTCTTTGGAATCTGAGAACAGATATTTCGGATCCCGTTGAAGACTATAGGGCCAAAGGAAATATCCTCCGATAACAAAGAGAAAGAAGCTTTCTGAGAAACTTCTTTGTGTTCTGTGAAATCATCTCACAGAGTTACAGCTTTCCCCTCAAGAAGCCTTTCGCTAAGACAGTTCTTGTGGAATTGGCAAAGTGATATTTGGAAGCCCATAGAGGGCTATGGTGAAAAAGGAAGTATCCTCAGATGAAATCTGGAAAGAAGCTTTCTGAGAAACTGCTTAGTGTTCTGTTATTTCATCTCACAGAGTTACATCTGTATTTCGTATATCTCTTTGCTAGCCTTATTTCTGTGGAATCTGAGAACAGATATTTCCGATCCCTTTGAAGACTATAGGGCCAAAGGAAATATCCTCCGATAACAAAGAGAAAGAAGCTTTCTGAGAAACTTCTTTGTGTTCTGTGAAATCATCTCACAGAGTTAGAGCTTTTCCCTCAAGAAGCCTTTCGCTAAGACAGTTCTGGTGGAATTGGCAAAGTGATATTTGGAAGCCCATAGAGGGCTATGGTGAAAAAGGAAATATCCTCAGATGAAATCTGGAAAGAAGCTTTCTGTGAAACTGCTTAGTGTTCTGTTAATTCATCTCACAGAGTTACATCTGTATTTCGTGGATCTCTTTGCTAGCCTTATTTCTGTGGAATCTGAGAACAGATATTTCGGATCCCTTTGAAGACTATAGGGCCAAAGGAAATATCCTCCGATAAAAAAGAGAAAGAAGCTTTCTGAGAAACTTCTTTGTGTTCTGTGAAATCATCTCACAGAGTTACAGCTTTCCCCTCAAGAAGCCTTTCGCTAAGACAGTTCTTGTGGAATTGGCAAAGTGATATTTGGTAGCCCATAGAGGGCTATGGTGAAAAAGGAAATATCCTCAGATGAAATCTGGAAAGAAGCTTTCTGAGAAACTGCTGAGTGTTCTGTTAATTCATCTCACAGAGTTACATCTGTATTTCGTGGATCTCTTTGCTAGACTTATTTCTTTGGAATCTGAGAACAGATATTTCGGATCCCTTTGAAGACTATAGGGCCAAAGGAAATATCCTCCGATAACAAAGAGAAAGAAGCTTTCTGAGAAACTTCTTTGTGTTCTGTGAAATCATCTCACAGAGTTACAGCTTTCCCCTCAAGAAGCCTTTCGCTAAGACAGTTCTAGTGGAATTGGCAAAGTGAAATTTGGAAGCCCTTAGAGGGCTATGGTGAAAAAGGAAATATCCTCAGATGAAATCTGGAAAGAATCTTTCTGAGAAACTGCTTAGTGTTCTGTTAATTCATCTCACAGAGTTACATCTGTATTTCGTGGATCTCTTTGCTAGCCTTATTTCTTTGGAATCTGAGAACAGATATTTCGGAACCCATTGAAAACTATGGGGCCAAAGGAAATATCCTCCGATAACAAAGAGAAAGAAGCTTTCTGAGAAACTTCTTTGTGTTCTGTGAAATCATCTCACAGAGTTACAGCTTTCCCCTCAAGAAGCCTTTCGCTAAGACAGTTCTTGTGGAATTGGCAAAGTGATTTTTGGAAGCCCATGGAGGGCTATGGTGAAAAAGGAAATATCCTCAGATGAAATCTGGAAGGAAGTTTTCTGAGAAACTGCTGAGTGTTCTGTTAATTCATCTCACAGAGTTACATCTGTATTTCGTGGATCTCTTTGCTAGCCTTATTTCTGTGGAATCTGAGAACAGATATTTCGGATCCCATTGAAGACTACAGGGCCAAAGGAAATATCCTCCGATAACAAAGAGAAAGAAGATTTCTGAGAAACTTCTTTGTGTTCTGTGAAATCATCTCACAGAGTTACAGCTTTCCCCTCAAGAAGCCTTTCGCTAGGACAGTTCTTGTGGAATTGGCAAAGCGATATTTGGAAGCCCATAGAGGGCTATGGTGAAAAAGGAAATATCCTCAGATGAAATGTGGAAAGAAGCTTTCTGAGAAACTGCTGAGTGTTCTGTTAATTCATCTCGCAGAGTTACATCTGTATTTCGTGGATCTCTTTGCTAGCCTTATTTCTTTGGAATCTGAGAACAGATATTTCGGATCCCGTTGAAGACTATAGGGCCAATGGAAATATCCACCGATAACAAAGAGAAAGAAGCTTTCTGAGAAACTTCTTTGTGTTCTGTGAAATCATCTCACAGAGTTACAGCTTTCCCCTCAAGAAGCCTTTCGCTAAGACAGTTCTTGTGGAATTGGCAAAGTGATATTTGGAAGCCCATAGAGGGCTATGGTGAAAAAGGAAATATCCTCAGATGAAATCTGGAAAGAAGCTTTCTGTGAAACTGCTTAGTGTTCTGTTAATTCATCTCACAGAGTCACATCTGTATTTCGTGGATCTCTTTGCTAGACTTATTTCTGTGGAATCTGAGAACAGATATTTCGGATCCCATTGAAAACTATGGGGCCAAAGGAAATATCCTCCGATAACAAAGAGAAAGAAGCTTTCTGAGAAACTTCTTTGTGTTCTGTGAAATCATCTCACAGAGTTACAGCTTTCCCCTCAAGAAGCCTTTCGCTAAGACAGTTCTTGTGGAATTTTCAAAGTGATTTTTGGAAGCCCATGGAGGGCTATGGTGAAAAAGGAAATATCCTCAGATGAAATCTGGAAGGAAGTTTTCTGAGAAACTGCTGAGTGTTCTGTTAATTCATCTCACAGAGTTACATCTGTATTTCGTGGATCTCTTTGCTAGCCTTATTTCTGTGGAATCTGAGAACAGATATTTCGGATCCCATTGAAGACTATAGGGCCAAAGGAAATATCCTCCGATAACAAAGAGAAAGAAGCTTTCTGAGAAACTTCTTTGTGTTCTGTGAAATCATCTCACAGAGTTACAGCTTTCCCCTCAAGAAGCCTTTCGCTAGGACAGTTCTTGTGGAATTGGCAAAGCGATATTTGGAAGCCCATAGAGGGCTATGGTGAAAAAGGAAATATCCTCAGATGAAATCTGGAAAGAAGCTTTCTGAGAAACTGCTGAGTGTTCTGTTAATTCATCTCGCAGAGTTACATCTGTATTTCGTGGATCTCTTTGCTAGCCTTATTTCTTTGGAATCTGAGAACAGATATTTCGGATCCCGTTGAAGACTATAGGGCCAAAGGAAATATCCACCGATAACAAAGAGAAAGAAGCTTTCTGAGAAACTTCTTTGTGTTCTGTGAAATCATCTCACAGAGTTACAGCTTTCCCCTCAAGAAGCCTTTCGCTAAGACAGTTCTTGTGGAATTGGCAAAGTGATATTTGGAAGCTCATAGAGGGCTATGGTGAAAAAGGAAGTATCCTCAGATGAAATCTGGAAAGAAGCTTTCTGAGAAACTGCTTAGTGTTCTGTTAATTCATCTCACAGAGTTACATCTGTATTTCGTATATCTCTTTGCTAGCCTTATTTCTGTGGAATCTGAGAACAGATATTTCCGATCCCTTTGAAGACTATAGGGCCAAAGGAAATATCCTCCGATAACAAAGAGAAAGAAGCTTTCTGAGAAACTTCTTTGTGTTCCGTGAAATCATCTCACAGAGTTACAGCTTTCCCCTCAAGAAGCCTTTCGCTAAGACAGTTCTTGTGGAATTGGCAAAGTGATATTTGGTAGCCCATAGAGGGCTATGGTGAAAAAGGAAATATCCTCAGATGAAATCTGGAAAGAAGCTTTCTGAGAAACTGCTGAGTGTTCTGTTAATTCATCTCACAGAGTTACATCTGTATTTCGTGGATCTCTTTGCTAGACTTTTTTCTGTGGAATCTGAGAACAGATATTTCGGATCCCTCTGAAGACTATAGGGCCAAAGGAAATATCCTCCGATAACAAAGAGAAAGAAGCTTTCTGAGAAACTTCTTTGTGTTCTGTGAAATCATCTCACAGAGTTACAGCTTTCCCCTCAAGAAGCCTTTCGCTAAGACAGTTCTAGTGGAATTGGCAAAGTGATATTTGGAAGCCCTTAGAGGGCTATGGTGAAAAAGGAAATATCCTCAGATGAAATCTGGAAAGAATCTTTCTGAGAAACTGCTTAGTGTTCTGTTAATTCATCTCACAGAGTTACATCTGTATTTCTTGGATTTCTTTGCTAGCCTTATTTCTTTGGAATCTGAGAACAGATATTTCGGATCCCTTTGAAAACTATGGGGCCAAAGGAAATATCCTCCGATAACAAAGAGAAAGAAGCTTTCTGAGAAACTTCTTTGTGTTCTGTGAAATCATCTCACAGAGTTACAGCTTTCCCCTCAAGAAGCCTTTCGCTAAGACAGTTCTTGTGGAATTGGCAAAGTGATTTTTGGAAGCCCATGGAGGGCTATGGTGAAAAAGGAAATATCCTCAGATGAAATCTGGAAGGAAGTTTTCTGAGAAACTGCTGAGTGTTCTGTTAATTCATCTCACAGAGTTGCATCTGTATTTCGTGGATCTCTTTGCTAGCCTTATTTCTGTGGAATCTGAGAACAGATATTTCGGATCCCATTGAAGACGATAGGGCCAAAGGAAATATCCTCCGATAACAAAGAGAAAGAAGCTTTCTGAGAAACTTCTTTGTGTTCTTTGAAATCATCTCACAGAGTTACAGCTTTCCCCTCAAGAATCCTTTCGCTAGGACAGTTCTTGTGGAATTGGCAAAGCGATATTTGGAAGCCCATAGAGGGCTATGGTGAAAAAGGAAATATCCTCAGATGAAATCTGGAAAGAAGCTTTCTGAGAAACTGCTGAGTGTTCTGTTAATTCATCTCGCAGAGTTACGTCTGTATTTCGTGGATCTCTTTGCTAGCCTTATTTCTTTGGAATCTGAGAACAGATATTTCGGATCCCGTTGAAGACTATAGGGCCAAAGGAAATATCCACCGATAACAAAGAGAAAGAAGTTTTCTGAGAAACTTCTTTGTGTTCTGTGAAATCATCTCACAGAGTTACAGCTTTCCCCTCAAGAAGCCTTTCGCTAAGACAGTTCTTGTGGAATTGGCAAAGTGATATTTGGAAGCTCATAGAGGGCTATGGTGAAAAAGGAAGTATCCTCAGATGAAATCTGGAAAGAAGCTTTCTGAGAAACTGCTTAGTGTTCTGTTAATTCATCTCACAGAGTTACATCTGTATTTCGTATATCTCTTTGCTAGCCTTATTTCTGTGGAATCTGAGAACAGATATTTCCGATCCCTTTGAAGACTATAGGGCCAAAGGAAATATCCTCCGATAACAAAGAGAAAGAAGCTTTCTGAGAAACTTCTTTGTGTTCTGTGAAATCATCTCACAGAGTTACAGCTTTCCCCTCAAGAAGCCTTTCCCTAAGACAGTTCTTGTGGAATTGGCAAAGTGATTTTTGGAAGCCCACGGAGGGCTATGGTGAAAAAGGAAATATCCTCAGATGAAATCTGGAAGGAAGTTTTCTGAGAAACTGCTGAGTGTTCTGTTAATTCATCTCGCAGAGTTACATCTGTATTTCGTGGATCTCTTTGCTAGCCTTATTTCTTTGGAATCTGAGAACAGATATTTCGGATCCCGTTGAAGACTATAGGGCCAAAGGAAATATCCTCCGATAACAAAGAGAAAGAAGCTTTCTGAGAAACTTCTTTGTGTTCTGTGAAATCATCTCACAGAGTTACAGCTTTCCCCTCAAGAAGCCTTTCGCTAAGACAGTTCTTGTGGAATTGGCAAAGTGATATTTGGAAGCCCATAGAGGGCTATGGTGAAAAAGGAAATATCCTCAGATGAAATCTGGAAAGAAGCTTTCTGAGAAACTGCTTAGTGTTCTGTTATTTCATCTCACAGAGTTACATCTGTATTTCGTATATCTCTTTGCTAGCCTTATTTCTGTGGAATCTGAGAACAGATATTTCCGATCCCTTTGAAGACTATAGGGCCAAAGGAAATATCCTCCGATAACAAAGAGAAAGAAGCTTTCTGAGAAACTTCTTTGTGTTCTGTGAAATCATCTCACAGAGTTACAGCTTTCCCCTCAAGAAGCCTTTCGCTAAGACAGTTCTGGTGGAATTGGCAAAGTGATATTTGGAAGCCCATAGAGGGCTATGGTGAAAAAGGAAATATCCTCAGATGAAATCTGGAAAGAAGCTTTCTGTGAAACTGCTGAGTGTTCTGTTAATTCATCTCACAGAGTTACATCTGTATTTCGTGGATCTCTTTGCTAGCCTTATTTCTGTGGAATCTGAGAACAGATATTTCGGATCCCTTTGAAGACTATAGGGCCAAAGGAAATATCCTCCGATAACAAAGAGAAAGAAGCTTTCTGAGAAACTTCTTTGTGTTCTGTGAAATCATCTCACAGAGTTACAGCTTTCCCCTCAAGAAGCCTTTCGCTAGGACAGTTCTTGTGGAATTGGCAAAGCGATATTTGGAAGCCCATAGAGGGCTATGGTGAAAAAGGAAATATCCTCAGATGAAATCTGGAAAGAAGCTTTCTGAGAAACTGCTGAGTGTTCTGTTAATTCATCTCGCAGAGTTACATCTGTATTTCGTGGATCTCTTTGCTAGCCTTATTTCTTTGGAATCTGAGAACAGATATTTCGGATCCCGTTGAAGACTATAGGGCCAAAGGAAATATCCACCGATAACAAAGAGAAAGAAGCTTTCTGAGAAACTTCTTTGTGTTCTGTGAAATCATCTCACAGAGTTACAGCTTTCCCCTCAAGAAGCCTTTCGCTAAGACAGTTCTTGTGGAATTGGCAAAGTGATATTTGGAAGCTCATAGAGGGCTATGGTGAAAAAGGAAGTATCCTCAGATGAAATCTGGAAAGAAGCTTTCTGAGAAACTGCTTAGTGTTCTGTTAATTCATCTCACAGAGTTACATCTGTATTTCGTATATCTCTTTGCTAGCCTTATTTCTGTGGAATCTGAGAACAGATATTTCCGATCCCTTTGAAGACTATAGGGCCAAAGGAAATATCCTCCGATAACAAAGAGAAAGAAGCTTTCTGAGAAACTTCTTTGTGTTCTGTGAAATCATCTCACAGAGTTACAGCTTTCCCCTCAAGAAGCCTTTCGCTAAGACAGTTCTTGTGGAATTGGCAAAGTGATTTTTGGAAGCCCATGGAGGGCTATGGTGAAAAAGGAAATATCCTCAGATGAAATCTGGAAGGAAGTTTTCTGAGAAACTGCTGAGTGTTCTGTTAATTCATCTCACAGAGTTACATCTGTATTTCATGGATCTCTTTGCTAGCCTTATTTCTGTGGAATCTGAGAACAGATATTTCGGATCCCATTGAAGACTATAGGGCCAAAGGAAATATCCTCCGATAACAAAGAGAAAGAAGCTTTCTGAGAAACTTCTTTGTGTTCTGTGAAATCATCTCACAGAGTTACAGCTTTCCCCTCAAGAAGCCTTTCGCTAAGACAGTTCTTGTGGAATTGGCAAAGTGATATTTGGAAGCCCATAAAGGGCTATGGTGAAAAAGGAAGTATCCTCAGATGAAATCTGGAAAGAAGCTTTCAGAGAAACTGCTTAGTGTTCTGTTATTTCATCTCACAGAGTTACATCTGTATTTCGTATATCTCTTTGCTAGCCTTATTTCTGTGAAATCTGAGAACAGATATTTCCGATCCCTTTGAAGACTATAGGGCCAAAGGAAATATCCTCCGATAACAAAGAGAAAGAAGCTTTCTGAGAAACTTCTTTGTGTTCTGTGAAATCATCTCACAGAGTTACAGCTTTCCCCTCAAGAAGCCTTTCGCTAAGACAGTTCTGGTGGAATTGGCAAAGTGATATTTGGAAGCCCATAGAGGGCTATGGTGAAAAAGGAAATATCCTCAGATGAAATCTGGAAAGAAGCTTTCTGTGAAACTGCTTAGTGTTCTGTTAATTCATCTCACAGAGTTACATCTGTATTTCGTGGATCTCTTTGCTAGCCTTATTTCTGTGGAATCTGAGAACAGATATTTCGGACCCCTTTGAAGACTATAGGGCCAAAGGAAATATCCTCCGATAAAAAAGAGAAAGAAGCTTTCTGAGAAACTTCTTTGTGTTCTGTGAAATCATCTCACAGAGTTACAGCTTTCCCCTAAAGAAGCCTGTCGCTAAGACAGTTCTTGTGGAATTGGCAAAGTGATATTTGGTAGCCCATAGAGGGCTATGGTGAAAAAGGAAATATCCTCAGATGAAATCTGGAAAGAAGCTTTCTGAGAAACTGCTGAGTGTTCTGTTAATTCATCTCACAGAGTTACATCTGTATTTCGTGGATTTCTTTGCTAGACTTATTTCTTTGGAATCTGAGAACAGATATTTCGGATCCCTTTGAAGACTATAGGGCCAAAGGAAATATCCTCCGATAACAAAGAGAAAGAAGCTTTCTGAGAAACTTCTTTGTGTTCTGTGAAATCATCTCACAGAGTTACAGCTTTCCCCTCAAGAAGCCTTTCGCTAAGACAGTTCTAGTGGAATTGGCAAAGTGATATTTGGAAGCCCTTAGAGGGCTATGGTGAAAAAGGAAATATCCTCAGATGAAATCTGGAAAGAATCTTTCTGAGAAACTGCTTAGTGTTCTGTTAATTCATCTCACAGAGTTACATCTGTATTTCGTGGATCTCTTTGCTAGCCTGATTTCTTTGGAATCTGAGAACAGATATTTCGGATCCCATTGAAAACTATGGGGCCAAAGGAAATATCCTCCGATAACAAAGAGAAAGAAGCTTTCTGAGAAACTTCTTTGTGTTCTGTGAAATCATCTCACAGAGTTACAGCTTTCCCCTCAAGAAGCCTTTCGCTAAGACAGTTCTTGTGGAATTGGCAAAGTGATTTTTGGAAGCCCATGGAGGGCTATGGTGAAAAAGGAAATATCCTCAGATGAAATCTGGAAGGAAGTTTTCTGAGAAACTGCTGAGTGTTCTGTTAATTCATCTCACAGAGTTACATCTGTATTTCGTGGATCTCTTTGCTAGCCTTATTTCTGTGGAATCTGAGAACAGATATTTCGGATCCCATTGAAGACTATAGGGCCAAAGGAAATATCCTCCGATAACAAAGAGAAAGAAGATTTCTGAGAAACTTCTTTGTGTTCTGTGAAATCATCTCACAGAGTTACAGCTTTCCCCTCAAGAAGCCTTTCGCTAGGACAGTTCTTGTGGAATTGGCAAAGCGATATTTGGAAGCCCATAGAGGGCTATGGTGAAAAAGGAAATATCCTCAGATGAAATCTGGAAAGAAGCTTTCTGAGAAACTGCTGAGTGTTCTGTTAATTCATCTCGCAGAGTTACATCTGTATTTCGTGGATCTCTTTGCTAGCCTTATTTCTTTGGAATCTGAGAACAGATATTTCGGATCCCGTTGAAGACTATAGGGCCAAAGGAAATATCCTCCGATAACAAAGAGAAAGAAGCTTTCTGAGAAACTTCTTTGTGTTCTGTGAAATCATCTCACAGAGTTACAGCTTTCCCCTCAAGAAGCCTTTCGCTAAGACAGTTCTTGTGGAATTGGCAAAGTGATATTTGGAAGCTCATAGAGGGCTATGGTGAAAAAGGAAGTATCCTCAGATGAAATCTGGAAAGAAGCTTTCTGAGAAACTGCTTAGTGTTCTGTTAATTCATCTCACAGAGTTACATCTGTATTTCGTATATCTCTTTGCTAGCCTTATTTCTGTGGAATCTGAGAACAGATATTTCCGATCCCTTTGAAGACTATAGGGCCAAAGGAAATATCCTCCGATAAAAAAGAGAAAGAAGCTTTCGTAGAAACTTCTTTGTGTTATGTGAAATCATCTCACAGAGTTACAGCTTTCCCCTCAAGAAGCCTTTCGCTAAGACAGTTCTTGTGGAATTGGCAAAGTGATATTTGGTAGCCCATAGAGGGCTATGGTGAAAAAGGAAATATCCTCAGATGAAATCTGGAAAGAAGCTTTCTGAGAAACTGCTGAGTGTTCTGTTAATTCATCTCACAGAGTTACATCTGTATTTCGTGGATCTCTTTGCTAGACTTATTTCTGTGGAATATGAGAACAGATATTTCTGATCCCTTTGAAGACTATAGGGCCAAAGGAAATATCCTCCGATAACAAAGAGAAAGAAGCTTTCTGAGAAACTTCTTTGTGTTCTGTGAAATCATCTCACAGAGTTACAGCTTTCCCCTCAAGAAGCCTTTCGCTAAGACAGTTCTTGTGGAATTGGCAAAGTGATTTTTGGAAGCCCATGGAGGGCTATGGTGAAAAAGGAAATATCCTCAGATGAAATCTGGAAGGAAGTTTTCTGAGAAACTGCTGAGTGTTCTGTTAATTCATCTCACAGAGTTACATCTGTATTTCGTGGATCTCTTTGCTAGCCTTATTTCTGTGGAATCTGAGAACAGATATTTCGGATCCCATTGAAGACTATAGGGCCAAAGGAAATATCCTCCGATAACAAAGAGAAAGAAGCTTTCTGAGAAACTTCTTTGTGTTCTGTGAAATCATCTCACAGAGTTACAGCTTTCCCCTCAAGAAGCCTTTCGCTAGGACAGTTCTTGTGGAATTGGCAAAGCGATATTTGGAAGCCCATAGAGGGCTATGGTGAAAAAGGAAATATCCTCAGATGAAATCTGGAAGGAAACTTTCTGAGAAACTGCTGAGTGTTCTGTTAATTCATCTCACAGAGTTACATCTGTATTTCGTATATCTCTTTGCTAGCCTTATTTCTGTGGAATCTGAGAACAGATATTTCCGATCCCTTTGAAGACTATAGGGCCAAAGGAAATATCCTCCGATAACAAAGAGAAAGAAGCTTTCTGAGAAACTTCTTTGTGTTCTGTGAAATCATCTCACAGAGTTACAGCTTTCCCCTCAAGAAGCCTTTCGCTAAGACAGTTCCTGTGGAATTGTCAAAGTGATTTTTGGAAGCCCATGGAGGGCTATGGTGAAAAAGGAAATATCCTCAGATGAAATCTGGAAAGAAGCTTTCTGAGAAACTGCTGAGTGTTCTGTTAATTCATCTCGCAGAGTTACATCTGTATTTCGTGGATCTCTTTGCTAGCCTTATTTCTTTGGAATCTGAGAACAGATATTTCGGATCCCGTTGAAGACTATAGGGCCAAAGGAAATATCCTCCGATAACAAAGAGAAAGAAGCTTTCTGAGAAACTTCTTTGTGTTCTGTGAAATCATCTCACAGAGTTACAGCTTTCCCCTCAAGAAGCCTTTCGCTAAGACAGTTCTTGTGGAATTGGCAAAGTGATATTTGGAAGCCCATAGAGGGCTATGGTGAAAAAGGAAGTTTCCTCAGATGAAATCTCGAAAGAAGCTTTCTGAGAAACTGCTTAGTGTTCTGTTATTTCATCTCACAGAGTTACATCTGTATTTCGTATATCTCTTTGCTAGCCTTATTTCTGTGGAATCTGAGAACAGATATTTCCGATCCCTTTGAAGACTATAGGGCCAAAGGAAATATCCTCCGATAACAAAGAGAAAGAAGCTTTCTGAGAAACTTCTTTGTGTTCTGTGAAATCATCTCACAGAGTTACAGCTTTCCCCTCAAGAAGCCTTTCGCTAAGACAGTTCTGGTGGAATTGGCAAAGTGTTATTTGGAAGCCCATAGAGGGCTATGGTGAAAAAGGAAATATATTCAGATGAAATCTGGAAAGAAGCTTTCTGAGAAACTGCTGAGTGTTCTGTTAATTCATCTCACAGAGTTACATCTGTATTTCGTGGATCTCTTTGCTAGACTTATTTCTGTGGAATCTGAGAACAGATATTTCGGATCCCTTTGAAGACTATAGGGCCAAAGGAAATATCCTCCGATAACAAAGAGAAAGAAGCTTTCTGAGAAACTTCTTTGTGTTCTGTGAAATCATCTCACAGAGTTACAGCTTTCCCCTCAAGAAGCCTTTCGTTAAGACAGTTCTTTTGGAATTGGCAAAGTGATATTTGGAAGCCCATAGAGGGCTATGGTGAAAAAGGAAATATCCTCAGATGAAATCTGGAAAGAAGCTTTCTGAGAAACTGCTTAGTGTTCTGTGAATTCATCTCACAGAGTTACATCTGTGTTTCGTGGATCTCTTTGCTAGCCTTATTTCTGTGGAATCTGAGAACAGATATTTCGGATCCCATTTAAGACTATAGGGCCAAAGGAAATATCCTCCGATAACAAAGAGAAAGAAGCTTTCTGAGAAACTTCTTTGTGTTCTGTGAAATCATCTCACAGATTTACAGCTTTCCCCTCAAGAAGCCTTTCACTAAGACAGTTCTTGTGGAATTGGCAAAGTGATATTGGAAGCCCATAGAAGGCTATGGTGAAAAAGGAAATATCCTCAGATGAAATCTGGAAGGAAGTTTTCTGTGAAACTGCTTAGTGTTCTGCTAATTCATCTCACAGAGTTACATCGGTATTTCGTGGATCTCTTTGCTAGCCTTATTTCTTTGGAATCTGAGAACAGATATTTCGGATCCCTTTGAAGACTATAGGGCCAAAGGAAATATCCTTCGATAACAAAGAGAAAGAAGCTTTCTGAGAAACTTCTTTGTGTTCTGTGAAATCATCTCACAGAGTTACAGCTTTCCCCTCAAGAAGCCTTTCGCTAAGACAGTTCTCGTGGAATTGGCAAAGTGATATTTGGAAGCCCATAGAGGGCTATGGTGAAAAAGGAAATATCCTCAGATGAAATCTGGAAAGAAGCTTTCTGAGAAACTGCTGAGTGTTCTGTTAATTCATCTCACAGAATTACATCTGTATTTCGTGGATCTCTTTGCTAGCCTTATTTCTGTGGAATCTGAGAGCAGATATTTCGGATCCCATTGAAGACTATAGGGCCAAAGGAAATATCCTCCGATAACAAAGAGAAAGAAGCTTTCTGAGAAACTTCTTTGTGTTCTGTGAAATCATCTCACAGAGTTACAGCTTTCCCCTCAAGAAGCCTTTCGCTAAGACAGTTCTGGTGGAATTGGCAAAGTGATATTTGGAAGCCCATAGAGGGCTATGGTGAAAAAGGAAATATCCTCAGATGAAATCTGGAAAGAAGCTTTCTGAGAAACTGCTGAGTGTTCTGTTAATTCATCTCACAGAGTTACATCTGTATTTCATGGATCTCTTTGGTAGCCTTATTTATGTGGAATCTGAGAACAGATATTTCGGATCCCTTTGAAGCCTATAGGGCCAAAGGAAATAATCTCCGATAACAAAGAGAAAGAAGCTTTCTGAGAAACTTCTTTGTGTTCTGTGAAATCATCTCACAGAGTTACCGCTTTCCCCTCAAGAAGCCTTTCGCTAAGACAGTTCTTGTGGAATTGGCAAAGTGATATTTGGAAGCCCATAGAGGGCTATGGTGAAAAAGGAAGTATCCTCAGATGAAATCTGGAAAGAAGCTTTCTGAGAAACTGCTTAGTGTTCTGTTAATTCATCTCACAGAGTTACATCTGTATTTCGTATATCTCTTTGCTAGCCCTATTTCTGTGGAATCTGAGAACAGATATTTCGGATCCCTTTGAAGACTATAGGGCCAAAGGAAATATCCTCCGATAACAAAGAGAAAGAAGCTTTCTGAGAAACTTCTTTGTGTTCTGTGAAATCATCTCACAGAGTTACAGCTTTCCCCTCAAGAAGCCTTTCGCTAAGACAGTTCTGGTGGAATTGGCAAAGTGATATTTGGAAGCCCATAGAGGGCTATGGTGAAAAAGGAAATATCCTCAGATGAAATCTGGAAGGAAGCTTTCTGAGAAAATGCTGAGTGTTCTGTTAATTCATCTCACAGAGTTACATCTGTATTTCGTGGATCTCTTTGCTAGCCTTATTTCTGTGGAATCTGAGAACAGATATTTCGGATCCCATTGAAGACTATAGGGCCAAAGGAAATATCCTCCGATAACAAAGAGAAAGAAGCTTTCTGAGAAACTTCTTTGTGTTCTGTGTAATCATCTCACAGAGTTACAGCCATCCCCTCAAGAAGCCTTTCGCTAAGATAGTTCTCGTGGAATTGGCAAAGTGATATTTGGAAGCCCACATAAGGCTATGGTGAAAAAGGAAATATCCTCAGATGAAATCTGGAAAGAAGCTTTCTGAGAAACTGCTTAGTGTTCTGTGAATTCATCTCACAGAGTTACATCTGTGTTTCGTGGATCTCTTTGCTAGCCTTATTTCTGTGGAATCTGAGAACAGATATTTCGGATCCCATTTAAGACTATAGGGCCAAAGGAAATATCCTCCGATAACAAAGAGAAAGAAGCTTTCTGAGAAACTTCTTTGTGTTCTGTGAAATCATCTCACAGATTTACAGCTTTCCCCTCAAGAAGCCTTTCACTAAGACAGTTCTTGTGGAATTGGCAAAGTGATATTGGAAGCCCATAGAGGGCTATGGTGAAAAAGGAAATATCCTCAGATGAAATCTGGAAAGAAGTTTTCTGTGAAACTGCTTAGTGTTCTGCTAATTCATCTCACAGAGTTACATCGGTATTTCGTGGATCTCTTTGCTTGCCTTATTTCTTTGGAATCTGAGAACAGATATTTCGGATCCCTTTGAAGACTATAGGGCCAAAGGAAATATCCTTCGATAACAAAGAGAAAGAAGCTTTCTGAGAAACTTCTTTGTGTTCTGTGAAATCATCTCACAGAGTTACAGCTTTCCCCTCAAGAAGCCTTTCGCTAAGACAGTTCTCGTGGAATTGGCAAAGTGATATTTGGAAGCCCATAGAGGGCTATGGTGAAAAAGGAAATATCCTCAGATGAAATCTGGAAAGAAGCTTTCTGAGAAACTGCTGAGTGTTCTGTTAATTCATCTCACAGAATTACATCTGTATTTCGTGGATCTCTTTGCTAGCCTTATTTCTGTGGAATCTGAGAGCAGATATTTCGGATCCCATTGAAGACTATAGGGCCAAAGGAAATATCCTCCGATAACAAAGAGAAAGAAGCTTTCTGAGAAACTTCTTTGTGTTCTGTGAAATCATCTCACAGAGTTACAGCTTTCCCCTCAAGAAGCCTTTCGCTAAGACAGTTCTGGTGGAATTGGCAAAGTGATATTTGGAAGCCCATAGAGGGCTATGGTGAAAAAGGAAATATCCTCAGATGAAATCTGGAAAGAAGCTTTCTGAGAAACTGCTGAGTGTTCTGTTAATTCATCTCACAGAGTTACATCTGTATTTCGTGGATCTCTTTGGTAGCCTTATTTATGTGGAATCTGAGAACAGATATTTCGGATCCCTTTGAAGCCTATAGGGCCAAAGGAAATAATCTCCGATAACAAAGAGAAAGAAGCTTTCTGAGAAACTTCTTTGTGTTCTGTGAAATCATCTCACAGAGTTACCGCTTTCCCCTCAAGAAGCCTTTCGCTAAGACAGTTCTTGTGGAATTGGCAAAGTGATATTTGGAAGCCCATAGAGGGCTATGGTGAAAAAGGAAGTATCCTCAGATGAAATCTGGAAAGAAGCTTTCTGAGAAACTGCTTAGTGTTCTGTTAATTCATCTCACAGAGTTACATCTGTATTTCGTATATCTCTTTGCTAGCCCTATTTCTGTGGAATCTGAGAACAGATATTTCGGATCCCTTTGAAGACTATAGGGCCAAAGGAAATATCCTCCGATAACAAAGAGAAAGAAGCTTTCTGAGAAACTTCTTTGTGTTCTGTGAAATCATCTCACAGAGTTACAGCTTTCCCCTCAAGAAGCCTTTCGCTAAGACAGTTCTGGTGGAATTGGCAAAGTGATATTTGGAAGCCCATAGAGGGCTATGGTGAAAAAGGAAATATCCTCAGATGAAATCTGGAAGGAAGCTTTCTGAGAAAATGCTGAGTGTTCTGTTAATTCATCTCACAGAGTTACATCTGTATTTCGTGGATCTCTTTGCTAGCCTTATTTCTGTGGAATCTGAGAACAGATATTTCGGATCCCATTGAAGACTATAGGGCCAAAGGAAATATCCTCCGATAACAAAGAGAAAGAAGCTTTCTGAGAAACTTCTTTGTGTTCTGTGTAATCATCTCACAGAGTTACAGCCATCCCCTCAAGAAGCCTTTCGCTAAGATAGTTCTCGTGGAATTGGCAAAGTGATATTTGGAAGCCCACATAAGGCTATGGTGAAAAAGGAAATATCCTCAGATGAAATCTGGAAAGAAGCTTTCTGAGAAACTGCTTAGTGTTCTGTTAATTCATCTCACAGAGTTACATCTGTATTTCGTGGATCTCTTTGCTAGCCTTATTTCTATGGAATCTGAGAACAGATATTTCGGATCCCATTGAAGACTATAGGGCCAAAGGAAATATCCTCCGATAACAAAGAGAAAGAAGCTTTCTGAGAAACTTCTTTGTGTTCTGTGAAATCATCTCACAGAGTTACAGCTTTCCCCTCAAGAAGCCTTTCGCTAAGACAGTTCTTGTGGAATTGGCAAAGTGATATTTGGAAGCCCATAGAGGGCTATGGTGAAAAAGGAAATATCCTCAGATGAAATCTGGAAAGAAGCTTTCTGAGAAACTGCTGTGTGTTCTGTTAATTCAGCTCACAGAGTTACATCTGTATTTCGTGGATCTCTTTGCTAGCCTTATTTCTTTGGAATCTGAGAACAGATATTTCGGATCCCGTTGAAGACTATAGGGCCAAAGGAAATATCCTCCGATAACAAAGAGAAAGAAGCTTTCTGAGAAACTTCTTTGTGTTCTGTGAAATCATCTCACAGAGTTACAGCTTTCCCCTCAAGAAGCCTTTCGCTAAGACAGTTCTTGTGGAATTGGCAAAGTGATATTTGGAAGCCCATAGAGGGCTATGGTGAAAAAGGAAGTATCCTCAGATGAAATCTCGAAAAAAGCTTTCTGAGAAACTGCTTAGTGTTCTGTTATTTCATCTCACAGAGTTACATCTGTATTTCGTATATCTCTTTGCTAGCCTTATTTCTGTGGAATCTGAGAACAGATATTTCCGATCCCTTTGAAGACTATAGGGCCAAAGGAAATATCCTCCGATAACAAAGAGAAAGAAGCTTTCTGAGAAACTTCTTTGTGTTCTGTGAAATCATCTCACAGAGTTACAGCTTTCCCCTCAAGAAGCCTTTCGCTAAGACAGTTCTGGTGGAATTGGCAAAGTGATATTTGGAAGCCCATAGAGGGCTATGGTGAAAAAGGAAATATATTCAGATGAAATCTGGAAAGAAGCTTTCTGAGAAACTGCTGAGTGTTCTGTTAATTCATCTCACAGAGTTACATCTGTATTTCGTGGATCTCTTTGCTAGCCTTATTTCTGTGGAATCTGAGAACAGATATTTCGGATCCCTTTGAAGACTATAGGGCCAAAGGAAATATCCTCCGATAACAAAGAGAAAGAAGCTTTCTGAGAAACTTCTTTGTGTTCTGTGAAATCATCTCACAGAGTTACAGCTTTCCCCTCAAGAAGCCTTTCGTTAAGACAGTTGTTTTGGAATTGGCATAGTGATATTTGGAAGCCCATAGAGGGCTATGGTGAAAAAGGAAATATCCTCAGATGAAATCTGGAAAGAAGCTTTCTGAGAAACTGCTTAGTGTTCTGTGAATTCATCTCACAGAGTTACATCTGTGTTTCGTGGATCTCTTTGCTAGCCTTATTTCTGTGGAATCTGAGAACAGATATTTCGGATCCCATTTAAGACTATAGGGCCAAAGGAAATATCCTCCGATAACAAAGAGAAAGAAGCTTTCTGAGAAACTTCTTTGTGTTCTGTGAAATCATCTCACAGATTTACAGCTTTCCCCTCAAGAAGCCTTTCACTAAGACAGTTCTTGTGGAATTGGCAAAGTGATATTGGAAGCCCATAGAGGGCTATGGTGAAAAAGGAAATATCCTCAGATGAAATCTGGAAAGAAGTTTTCTGTGAAACTGCTTAGTGTTCTGCTAATTCATCTCACAGAGTTACATCGGTATTTCGTGGATCTCTTTGCTAGCCTTATTTCTTTGGAATCTGAGAACAGATATTTCGGATCCCTTTGAAGACTATAGGGCCAAAGGAAATATCCTTCGATAACAAAGAGAAAGAAGCTTTCTGAGAAACTTCTTTGTGTTCTGTGAAATCATCTCACAGAGTTACAGCTTTCCCCTCAAGAAGCCTTTCGCTAAGACAGTTCTCGTGGAATTGGCAAAGTGATATTTGGAAGCCCATAGAGGGCTATGGTGAAAAAGGAAATATTCTCAGATGAAATCTGGAAAGAAGCTTTCTGAGAAACTGCTGAGTGTTCTGTTAATTCATCTCACAGAATTACATCTGTATTTCGTGGATCTCTTTGCTAGCCTTATTTCTGTGGAATCTGAGAGCAGATATTTCGGATCCCATTGAAGACTATAGGGCCAAAGGAAATATCCTCCGATAACAAAGAGAAAGAAGCTTTCTGAGAAACTTCTTTGTGTTCTGTGAAATCATCTCACAGAGTTACAGCTTTCCCCTCAAGAAGCCTTTCGCTAAGACAGTTCTGGTGGAATTGGCAAAGTGATATTTGGAAGCCCATAGAGGGCTATGGTGAAAAAGGAAATATCCTCAGATGAAATCTGGAAAGAAGCTTTCTGAGAAACTGCTGAGTGTTCTGTTAATTCATCTCACAGAGTTACATCTGTATTTCGTGGATCTCTTTGGTAGCCTTATTTATGTGGAATCTGAGAACAGATATTTCGGATCCCTTTGAAGCCTATAGGGCCAAAGGAAATAATCTCCGATAACAAAGAGAAAGAAGCTTTCTGAGAAACTTCTTTGTGTTCTGTGAAATCATCTCACAGAGTTACCGCTTTCCCCTCAAGAAGCCTTTCGCTAAGACAGTTCTTGTGGAATTGGCAAAGTGATATTTGGAAGCCCATAGAGGGCTATGGTGAAAAAGGAAGTTTCCTCAGATGAAATCTCGAAAGAAGCTTTCTGAGAAACTGCTTAGTGTTCTGTTATTTCATCTCACAGAGTTACATCTGTATTTCGTATATCTCTTTGCTAGCCTTATTTCTGTGGAATCTGAGAACAGATATTTCCGATCCCTTTGAAGACTATAGGGCCAAAGGAAATATCCTCCGATAACAAAGAGAAAGAAGCTTTCTGAGAAACTTCTTTGTGTTCTGTGAAATCATCTCACAGAGTTACAGCTTTCCCCTCAAGAAGCCTTTCGCTAAGACAGTTCTGGTGGAATTGGCAAAGTGTTATTTGGAAGCCCATAGAGGGCTATGGTGAAAAAGGAAATATATTCAGATGAAATCTGGAAAGAAGCTTTCTGAGAAACTGCTGAGTGTTCTGTTAATTCATCTCACAGAGTTACATCTGTATTTCGTGGATCTCTTTGCTAGACTTATTTCTGTGGAATCTGAGAACAGATATTTCGGATCCCTTTGAAGACTATAGGGCCAAAGGAAATATCCTCCGATAACAAAGAGAAAGAAGCTTTCTGAGAAACTTCTTTGTGTTCTGTGAAATCATCTCACAGAGTTACAGCTTTCCCCTCAAGAAGCCTTTCGTTAAGACAGTTCTTTTGGAATTGGCAAAGTGATATTTGGAAGCCCATAGAGGGCTATGGTGAAAAAGGAAATATCCTCAGATGAAATCTGGAAAGAAGCTTTCTGAGAAACTGCTTAGTGTTCTGTGAATTCATCTCACAGAGTTACATCTGTGTTTCGTGGATCTCTTTGCTAGCCTTATTTCTGTGGAATCTGAGAACAGATATTTCGGATCCCATTTAAGACTATAGGGCCAAAGGAAATATCCTCCGATAAAAAAGAGAAAGAAGCTTTCTGAGAAACTTCTTTGTGTTCTGTGAAATCATCTCACAGATTTACAGCTTTCCCCTCAAGAAGCCTTTCACTAAGACAGTTCTTGTGGAATTGGCAAAGTGATATTGGAAGCCCATAGAGGGCTATGGTGAAAAAGGAAATATCCTCAGATGAAATCTGGAAAGAAGTTTTCTGTGAAACTGCTTAGTGTTCTGCTAATTCATCTCACAGAGTTACATCGGTATTTCGTGGATCTCTTTGCTAGCCTTATTTCTTTGGAATCTGAGAACAGATATTTCGGATCCCTTTGAAGACTATAGGGCCAAAGGAAATATCCTTCGATAACAAAGAGAAAGAAGCTTTCTGAGAAACTTCTTTGTGTTCTGTGAAATCATCTCACAGAGTTACAGCTTTCCCCTCAAGAAGCCTTTCGCTAAGACAGTTCTCGTGGAATTGGCAAAGTGATATTTGGAAGCCCATAGAGGGCTATGGTGAAAAAGGAAATATCCTCAGATGAAATCTGGAAAGAAGCTTTCTGAGAAACTGCTGAGTGTTCTGTTAATTCATCTCACAGAATTACATCTGTATTTCGTGGATCTCTTTGCTAGCCTTATTTCTGTGGAATCTGAGAGCAGATATTTCGGATCCCATTGAAGACTATAGGGCCAAAGGAAATATCCTCCGATAACAAAGAGAAAGAAGCTTTCTGAGAAACTTCTTTGTGTTCTGTGAAATCATCTCACAGAGTTACAGCTTTCCCCTCAAGAAGCCTTTCGCTAAGACAGTTCTGGTGGAATTGGCAAAGTGATATTTGGAAGCCCATAGAGGGCTATGGTGAAAAAGGAAATATCCTCAGATGAAATCTGGAAAGAAGCTTTCTGAGAAACTGCTGAGTGTTCTGTTAATTCATCTCACAGAGTTACATCTGTATTTCGTGGATCTCTTTGGTAGCCTTATTTATGTGGAATCTGAGAACAGATATTTCGGATCCCTTTGAAGCCTATAGGGCCAAAGGAAATAATCTCCGATAACAAAGAGAAAGAAGCTTTCTGAGAAACTTCTTTGTGTTCTGTGAAATCATCTCACAGAGTTACCGCTTTCCCCTCAAGAAGCCTTTCGCTAAGACAGTTCTTGTGGAATTGGCAAAGTGATATTTGGAAGCCCATAGAGGGCTATGGTGAAAAAGGAAGTATCCTCAGATGAAATCTGGAAAGAAGCTTTCTGAGAAACTGCTTAGTGTTCTGTTAATTCATCTCACAGAGTTACATCTGTATTTCGTATATCTCTTTGCTAGCCCTATTTCTGTGGAATCTGAGAACAGATATTTCGGATCCCTTTGAAGACTATAGGGCCAAAGGAAATATCCTCCGATAACAAAGAGAAAGAAGCTTTCTGAGAAACTTCTTTGTGTTCTGTGAAATCATCTCACAGAGTTACAGCTTTCCCCTCAAGAAGCCTTTCGCTAAGACAGTTCTGGTGGAATTGGCAAAGTGATATTTGGAAGCCCATAGAGGGCTATGGTGAAAAAGGAAATATCCTCAGATGAAATCTGGAAGGAAGCTTTCTGAGAAAATGCTGAGTGTTCTGTTAATTCATCTCACAGAGTTACATCTGTATTTCGTGGATCTCTTTGCTAGCCTTATTTCTGTGGAATCTGAGAACAGATATTTCGGATCCCATTGAAGACTATAGGGCCAAAGGAAATATCCTCCGATAACAAAGAGAAAGAAGCTTTCTGAGAAACTTCTTTGTGTTCTGTGTAATCATCTCACAGAGTTACAGCCATCCCCTCAAGAAGCCTTTCGCTAAGATAGTTCTCGTGGAATTGGCAAAGTGATATTTGGAAGCCCACATAAGGCTATGGTGAAAAAGGAAATATCCTCAGATGAAATCTGGAAAGAAGCTTTCTGAGAAACTGCTTAGTGTTCTGTTAATTCATCTCACAGAGTTACATCTGTATTTCGTGGATCTCTTTGCTAGACTTATTTCTATGGAATCTGAGAACAGATATTTCGGATCCCATTGAAGACTATAGGGCCAAAGGAAATATCCTCCGATAACAAAGAGAAAGAAGCTTTCTGAGAAACTTCTTTGTGTTCTGTGAAATCATCTCACAGAGTTACAGCTTTCCCCTCAAGAAGCCTTTCGCTAAGACAGTTCTTGTGGAATTGGCAAAGTGATATTTGGAAGCCCATAGAGGGCTATGGTGAAAAAGGAAATATCCTCAGATGAAATCTGGAAAGAAGCTTTCTGAGAAACTGCTGTGTGTTCTGTTAATTCAGCTCACAGAGTTACATCTGTATTTCGTGGATCTCTTTGCTAGCCTTATTTCTTTGGAATCTGAGAACAGATATTTCGGATCCCGTTGAAGACTATAGGGCCAAAGGAAATATCCTCCGATAACAAAGAGAAAGAAGCTTTCTGAGAAACTTCTTTGTGTTCTGTGAAATCATCTCACAGAGTTACAGCTTTCCCCTCAAGAAGCCTTTCGCTAAGACAGTTCTTGTGGAATTGGCAAAGTGATATTTGGAAGCCCATAGAGGGCTATGGTGAAAAAGGAAGTATCCTCAGATGAAATCTCGAAAAAAGCTTTCTGAGAAACTGCTTAGTGTTCTGTTATTTCATCTCACAGAGTTACATCTGTATTTCGTATATCTCTTTGCTAGCCTTATTTCTGTGGAATCTGAGAACAGATATTTCCGATCCCTTTGAAGACTATAGGGCCAAAGGAAATATCCTCCGATAACAAAGAGAAAGAAGCTTTCTGAGAAACTTCTTTGTGTTCTGTGAAATCATCTCACAGAGTTACAGCTTTCCCCTCAAGAAGCCTTTCGCTAAGACAGTTCTGGTGGAATTGGCAAAGTGATATTTGGAAGCCCATAGAGGGCTATGGTGAAAAAGGAAATATATTCAGATGAAATCTGGAAAGAAGCTTTCTGAGAAACTGCTGAGTGTTCTGTTAATTCATCTCACAGAGTTACATCTGTATTTCGTGGATCTCTTTGCTAGCCTTATTTCTGTGGAATCTGAGAACAGATATTTCGGATCCCTTTGAAGACTATAGGGCCAAAGGAAATATCCTCCGATAACAAAGAGAAAGAAGCTTTCTGAGAAACTTCTTTGTGTTCTGTGAAATCATCTCACAGAGTTACAGCTTTCCCCTCAAGAAGCCTTTCGTTAAGACAGTTGTTTTGGAATTGGCATAGTGATATTTGGAAGCCCATAGAGGGCTATGGTGAAAAAGGAAATACCCTCAGATGAAATCTGGAAAGAAGCTTTCTGAGAAACTGCTTAGTGTTCTGTGAATTCATCTCACAGAGTTACATCTGTGTTTCGTGGATCTCTTTGCTAGCCTTATTTCTGTGGAATCTGAGAACAGATATTTCGGATCCCATTTAAGACTATAGGGCCAAAGGAAATATCCTCCGATAACAAAGAGAAAGAAGCTTTCTGAGAAACTTCTTTGTGTTCTGTGAAATCATCTCACAGATTTACAGCTTTCCCCTCAAGAAGCCTTTCACTAAGACAGTTCTTGTGGAATTGGCAAAGTGATATTGGAAGCCCATAGAGGGCTATGGTGAAAAAGGAAATATCCTCAGATGAAATCTGGAAAGAAGTTTTCTGTGAAACTGCTTAGTGTTCTGCTAATTCATCTCACAGAGTTACATCGGTATTTCGTGGATCTCTTTGCTAGCCTTATTTCTTTGGAATCTGAGAACAGATATTTCGGATCCCTTTGAAGACTATAGGGCCAAAGGAAATATCCTTCGATAACAAAGAGAAAGAAGCTTTCTGAGAAACTTCTTTGTGTTCTGTGAAATCATCTCACAGAGTTACAGCTTTCCCCTCAAGAAGCCTTTCGCTAAGACAGTTCTCGTGGAATTGGCAAAGTGATATTTGGAAGCCCATAGAGGGCTATGGTGAAAAAGGAAATATCCTCAGATGAAATCTGGAAAGAAGCTTTCTGAGAAACTGCTGAGTGTTCTGTTAATTCATCTCACAGAATTACATCTGTATTTCGTGGATCTCTTTGCTAGCCTTATTTCTGTGGAATCTGAGAGCAGATATTTCGGATCCCATTGAAGACTATAGGGCCAAAGGAAATATCCTCCGATAACAAAGAGAAAGAAGCTTTCTGAGAAACTTCTTTGTGTTCTGTGAAATCATCTCACAGAGTTACAGCTTTCCCCTCAAGAAGCCTTTCGCTAAGACAGTTCTGGTGGAATTGGCAAAGTGATATTTGGAAGCCCATAGAGGGCTATGGTGAAAAAGGAAATATCCTCAGATGAAATCTGGAAAGAAGCTTTCTGAGAAACTGCTGAGTGTTCTGTTAATTCATCTCACAGAGTTACATCTGTATTTCGTGGATCTCTTTGGTAGCCTTATTTATGTGGAATCTGAGAACAGATATTTCGGATCCCTTTGAAGCCTATAGGGCCAAAGTAAATAATCTCCGATAACAAAGAGAAAGAAGCTTTCTGAGAAACTTCTTTGTGTTCTGTGAAATCATCTCACAGAGTTACCGCTTTCCCCTCAAGAAGCCTTTCGCTAAGACAGTTCTTGTGGAATTGGCAAAGTGATATTTGGAAGCCCATAGAGGGCTATGGTGAAAAAGGAAGTATCCTCAGATGAAATCTGGAAAGAAGCTTTCTGAGAAACTGCTTAGTGTTCTGTTAATTCATCTCACAGCTTTACATCTATATTTCGTATATCTCTTTGCTAGCCCTATTTCTGTGGAATCTGAGAACAGATATTTCGGATCCCTTTGAAGACTATAGGGCCAAAGGAAATATCCTCCGATAACAAAGAGAAAGAAGCTTTCTGAGAAACTTCTTTGTGTTCTGTGAAATCATCTCACAGAGTTACAGCTTTCCCCTCAAGAAGCCTTTCGCTAAGACAGTTCTGGTGGAATTGGCAAAGTGATATTTGGAAGCCCATAGAGGGCTATGGTGAAAAAGGAAATATCCTCAGATGAAATCTGGAAGGAAGCTTTCTGAGAAAATGCTGAGTGTTCTGTTAATTCATCTCACAGAGTTACATCTGTATTTCGTGGATCTCTTTGCTAGCCTTATTTCTGTGGAATCTGAGAACAGATATTTCGGATCCCATTGAAGACTATAGGGCCAAAGGAAATATCCTCCGATAACAAAGAGAAAGAAGCTTTCTGAGAAACTTCTTTGTGTTCTGTGTAATCATCTCACAGAGTTACAGCCATCCCCTCAAGAAGCCTTTCGCTAAGATAGTTCTCGTGGAATTGGCAAAGTGATATTTGGAAGCCCACATAAGGCTATGGTGAAAAAGGAAATATCCTCAGATGAAATCTGGAAAGAAGCTTTCTGAGAAACTGCTTAGTGTTCTGTTAATTCATCTCACAGAGTTACATCTGTATTTCGTGGATCTCTTTGCTAGCCTTATTTCTATGGAATCTGAGAACAGATATTTCGGATCCCATTGAAGACTATAGGGCCAAAGGAAATATCCTCCGATAACAAAGAGAAAGAAGCTTTCTGAGAAACTTCTTTGTGTTCTGTGAAATCATCTCACAGAGTTACAGCTTTCCCCTCAAGAAGCCTTTCGCTAAGACAGTTCTTGTGGAATTGGCAAAGTGATATTTGGAAGCCCATAGAGGGCTATGGTGAAAAAGGAAATATCCTCAGATGAAATCTGGAAAGAAGCTTTCTGTGAAACTGCTGAGTGTTCTGTTAATTCATCTCACAGAGTTACATCTGTATTTCGTGGATCTCTTTGCTAGACTTATTTCTGTGGAATCTGAGAACAGATATTTCGGATCCCTTTGAAGACTATAGGGCCAAAGGAAATATCCTCCGATAACAAAGAGAAAGAAGCTAACTGAGAAACTTCTTTGTGTTCTTTGAAATCATCTCACAGAGTTACAGCTTTCCCCTCAAGAAGCCTTTCGCTAAGACAGTTCTTGTGGAATTGGCAAAGTGATATTTGGAAGCCCAAAGAGGGCTATGGTGAAAAAGGAAATATCCTCAGATGAAATCTGGAAAGAAGCTTTCTGAGAAACTGCTTAGTGTTCTGTTAATTCATCTCACAGAGTTACATCTGTATTTCGTGGATCTCTTTGCTAGCCTTATTTCTGTGGAATCTGAGAACAGATATTTCGGATCCCATTGATGACTATAGGGCCAAAGGAAATATCCTCCGATAACAAAGAGAAAGAAGCTTTCTGAGAAACTTCTTTGTGTTCTGTGAAATTATCTCACAGAGTTACAGCATTTCCCTCAAGAAGCCTTTCGCTAAGACAGTTCTTGTGGAATTGGCAGAGTGATATTTGGAAGCCCAAAGAGGGCTATGGTGAAAAAGGAAATATCCTCAGATGAAATCTGGAAAGAAGCTTTCTGAGAAACTGCTTAGTGTTCTGTTAATTCATCTCACAGAGTTACATCTTTATTTCGTGCATCTCTTTGGTAGACTTATTTCTGTGGAATCTGAGAACAGATATTTCGGATCCCATTGAAGACTATAGGGCCAAAGGAAATATCCTCCGATAACAAAGAGAAAGAAGCTTTCTAAGAAACTTCTTTGTGTTCTGTGAAATCATCTCACAGAGTTACAGCTTTCCCCTCAAGAAGCCTTTCGCTAAGACAGTTCTTGTGGAATTGGCAAAGCGATATTTGGAAGCCCATAGAGGGCTATGCTGAAAAAGGAAATATCCTCAGATGAAATCTGGAAAGAAGCTTTCTGAGAAACTTCTTAGTGTTCTGTTAATACATCTCACAGAGTTACATCTCTATTTCGTGGATCTCTTTGCTAGCCTTATTTCTTTGGAATCTGAGAACAGATATTTCGGATCCCATTGAAGACTATAGGGCCAAAGGAAATATCCTCCGATAACAAAGAGAAAGAAGCTTCCTGAGAAACTTTTTGTGTTCTGTGAAATCATCTCACAGAGTTACAGCTTTCCCCTCAAGAAGCCTTTCGCTAAGACAGTTCTTGTGGAATTGGCAAAGTGATATTTGGAAGCCCATAGAGGGCTATGGTGAAAAAGGAAATATCCTCAGATGAAATCTGGAAGGAAGCTTTCTGAGAAACTGCTGAGTGTTCTGTTAATTCATCTCACAGAGTTACATCTGTATTTCGTGGATCTCTTTGGTAGCCTTATTTCTGTGGAATCTGAGAACAGATATTTCCGATCCCTTTGAAGACTATAGGGCCAAAGGAAATATCCTCCGATAACAAAGAGAAAGAAGCTTTCTGAGAAACTTCTTTGTGTTCTGTGAAATCATCTCACAGAGTTACAGCTTTCCCCTCAAGAAGCCTTTCGCTAAGACAGTTCTGGTGGAATTGGCAAAGTGATATTTGGAAGCCGATAGAGGGCTATGGTGAAAAAGGAAATATCCTCAGATGAAATCTGGAAGGAAGCTTTCTGAGAAACTGCTGAGTGTTCTGTTAATTCATCTCACAGAGTTACATCTGTTTTTCGTGGATCTCTTTGCTAGCCTTATTTCTGTGGAATCTGAGAACAGATATTTCGGATCCCATTGAAGACTATAGGGCCAAAGGAAATATCCTCCGATAACAAAGAGAAAGAAGCTTTCTGAGAAACTTCTTTGTGTTCTGTGTAATCATCTCACAGAGTTACAGCTATCCCCTCAAGAAGCCTTTCGCTAAGACAGTTCTCGTGGAATTGGCAAAGTGATATTTGGAAGCCCATAGAGGGCTATGGTGAAAAAGGAAATAACCTCAGATGAAATCTGGAAAGAAGCTTTCTGAGAAACTGCTTAGTGTTCTGTTAATTCATCTCACAGAGTTACATCTGTATTTCGTGGATCTCTTTGCTAGCCTTATTTCTGTGGAATCTGAGAACAGATATTTCGGATCCCTTTGAAGACTATAGGGCCAAAGGAAATATCCTCCGATAACAAAGAGAAAGAAGCTTTCTGAGAAACTTCTTTGTGTTCTGTGAAATCATCTCACAGAGTTACAGCTTTCCCTTCAAGAAGTCTTTCGCTAAGACAGTTCTTGTGGAATTGGCAAAGTGATATTTGGAAGCCCATAGAGGGCTATGGTGAAAAAGGAAATATCCTCAGATGAAATCTGGAAAGAAGCTTTCTGTGAAACTGCTTAGTTTTCTGTTAATTCATCTCACAGAGTTACATCTGTATTTCGTGGATTTCTTTGCTAGACTTATTTCTGTGGAATCTGAGAACAGATATTTCGGATCCCTTTGAAGACTATAGGGCCAAAGGAAATATCCTCCGATAACAAAGAGAAAGAAGCTTACTGAGAAACTTCTTTGTGTTCTTTGAAATCATCTCACAGAGTTACAGCTTTCCGCTCAAGAAGCCTTTCGCTAAGACAGTTCTTGTGGAATTGGCAAAGTGATATTTGGAAGCCCATATAGGGCTATGGTGAAAAAGGAAATATCTCAGATGAAATCTGGAAAGAAGCTTTCTGAGAAATTGCTTAATGTTCTGTTAATTCATCTCACAGAGTTACATCTGTATTTCGTGGATCTCTTTGCTAGCCTTATTTCTGTGGAATCTGAGAACAGATATTTCGGATCCCATTGATGACTATAGGGCCAAAGGAAATAATCTCCGATAACAAAGAGAAAGAAGCTTTCTGAGAAACTTCTTTGTGTTCTGTGAAATCATCTCACAGAGTTACAGCATTCCCCTCTAGAAGCCTTTCGCTAAGACAGTTCTTGTGGAATTGGCAGAGTGATATTTGGAAGCCCAAAGAGGACTATGGTGAAAAAGGAAATATCCTCAGATGAAATCTGGAAAGAAGCTTTCTGAGAAACTGCTGAGTGTTCTGTTAATTCATCACACAGAGTTACATCTGTATTTCGTGGATCTCTTTGCTAGACTTATTTCTGTGGAATCTGAGAACAGATATTTCGGATCCTATTGAAGACTATAGGGCCAAAGGAAATATCCTCCGATAACAAAGACAAAGAAGCTTTCTGAGAAACTTCTTTGTGTTCTGTGAAATCATCTCACAGAGTTACAGCTTTCCCCTCAAGAAGCCTTTCGCTAAGACAGTTCCTGTGGAATTGGCAAAGCGATATTTGGAAGCCCATAGAGGGCTATGCTGAAAAAGGAAATATCCTCAGATGAAATCTGGAAAGAAGCTTTCTGAGAAACGACTTATTGTTCTTTTAATACATCTCACAGAGTTACATCTCTATTTCGTGGATCTCTTTGCTAGCCTTATTTCTTTGGAATCTGAGAACAGATATTTCGGATCCCATTGAAGACTATAGGGCCAAAGGAAATATCCTCCGATAACAAAGAGAAAGAAGCTTTCTGAGAAACTTCTTTGTGTTCTGTGAAATCATCTCACAGAGTTACAGCTTTCCCCTCAAGAAGCCTTTCGCTAAGACAGTTCTTGTGGAATTGGCAAAGTGATATTTGGAAGCCCATAGAGGGCTATGGTGAAAAAGGAAATATCCTCAGATGAAATCTAGAAGGAAGCTTTCTGAGAAACTGCTGAGTGTTCTGTTAATTCATCTCACAGAGTTACATCTGTATTTCGTGGATCTCTTTGGTAGCCTTATTTCTGTGGAATCTGAGAACAGATATTTCGGATCCCATTGAAGACTATAGGGCCAAAGGAAATATCCTCCGATAACAAAGAGAAAGAAGCTTTCTGAGAAACTTCTTTGTGTTCTGTGAAATCATCTCACAGAGTTACAGCTTTCCCCTCAAGAAGCCTTTCGCTAAGACAGTTCTTGTGGAATTGGCAAAGTGATATTTGGAAGCCCATAGAGGGCTATGGTGAAAAAGGAAATATCCTCAGATGAAATCTGGAAGGAAGCTTTCTGAGAAACTGCTGAGTGTTCTGTTAATTCATCTCACAGAGTTACATCTGTATTTCGTGGATCTCTTTGCTAGCCTTATTTCTGTGGAATCTGAGAACAGATATTTCGGATCCTATTGAAGGATATAGGGCCAAAGGAAATATCCTCCGATAAAAAAGAGAAAGAAGCTTTCTGAGAAACTTCTTTGTGTTCTGTGAAATCATCTCACAGAGTTACAGCTTTCCCCTCAAGAAGCCCTTCGCTAAGACAGTTCTTGTGGAATTGGCAAAGTGATATTTGGAAGCCCATAGAGGGCTATGGTGAAAAAGGAAATATCCTCAGATGAAATCTGGAAAGAAGCTTTCTGTGAAACTGCTTAGTGTTCTGTGAATTCATCTCACAGAGTTACATCTGTATTTCGTGGATCTCTGTGCTAGACTTATTTCTGTGGAACCTGAGAACAGATAATTCGGATCCCTTTGAAGACTATAGGGCCAAAGGAAATATCCTCCGATAACAAAGGGAAAGAAGCTTACTGAGAAACTTCTTTGTGTTCTTTGAAATCATCTCACAGAGTTGCAGCTTTCCCCTCAAGAAGCCTTTCGCTAAGACAGTTCTTGTGGAATTGGCAAAGTGATATTTGGAAGCCCATAGAGGGCTATGGTGAAAAAGGAAATATCTCAGATGAAATCTGGAAAGAAGCTTTCTGAGAAACTGCTTAGTGTTCTGTTAATTCATCTCACAGAGTTACATCTGTATTTCGTGGATCTCTTTGCTAGCCTTATTTCTGTGGAATCTGAGAACAGATATTTCGGATCCCATTGATGACTATAGGGCCAAAGGAAATAATCTCCGATAACAAAGAGAAAGAAGCTTTCTGAGAAACTTCTTTGTGTTCTGTGAAATCATCTCACAGAGTTACAGCATTCCCCTCAAGAAGCCTTTCGCTAAGACAGTTCTTGTGGAATTGGCAGAGTGATATTTGGAAGCCCAAAGAGGGCTATGGTGAAAAAGGAAATATCCTCAGATGAAATCTGGAAGGAAGCTTTCTGAGAAACTGCTTAGTGTTCTGTTAATTCATCTCACAGAGTTACATCTGTATTTCGTGGATCTCTTTGCCAGACTTATTTCTGTGGAATCTGAGAACAGATATTTCGGATCCCTTTGAAGACTATAGGGCCAAAGGAAATATCCTCCGATAACAAAGAGAAAGAAGCTTACTGAGAAGCTTCTTTGTGTTCTGTGAAATCATCTCACAGAGTTACAGCTTTCCCCTCAAGAAGCCTTTCGCTAAGACAGTTCTTGTGGAATTGGCAAAGTGATATTTGGAAGCCCATAGAGGGCTATGGTGAAAAAGGAAATATCCTCAGATGAAATCTGGAAGGAAGCTTTCTGAGAAACTGCTGAGTGTTCTGTTAATTCATCTCACAGAGTTACATCTGTATTTCGTGGATCTCTTTGCTAGACTTATTTCTGTGGAATCTGAGAACAGATATTTCGGATTCCTATGAAGACTATAGGGGCAAAGGAAATATCCTCAGATAACAAAGAGAAAGAAGCTTTCTGAGAAACTTCTTTGTGTTCTGTGAAATCATCTCACAGAGTTACAGCGTTCCCCTCAAGAAGCCTTTCGCTAAGACAGTTCTTGTGGAATTGGCAATGTGATATTTGGAAGCCCATAGAGGGCTATGGTGAAAAAGGAAATATCCTCAGATGAAATCTGGAAGGAAGCTTTCTGAGAAACTGCTTAGTGTTCTGTGAATTCATCTCACAGAGTTACATCTGTATTTCGTGGATCTCTTTGCTAGCCTTATTTCTGTGGAATCTGAGAACAGATATTTCGGATCCTATTGAAGACTATAGGGCCAAAGGAAATATCCTCCGATAACAAAGAGAAAGAGGCTTTCTGAGAAACTTCTTTGTGTTCTGTGAAATCATCTCACAGAGTTACAGCTTTCCCCTCAAGAAGCCTTTCGCTAAGACAGTTCTTGTGGAATTGGCAAAGTGATATTTGGAAGCCCATAGAGGGCTATGGTGAAAAAGGAAATATCCTCAGATGAAATCTGGAAAGAAGCTTTCTGAGAAACTGCTTAGTGTTCTGTTAATTCATCTCACAGAGTTACATCTGTATTTCGTGGATCTCTTTGGTAGCCTTATTTCTGTGGAATCTGAGAACAGATATTTCGGATCCCATTGAAGCGTATAGGGCCAAAGGAAATAATCTCCGATAACAAAGAGAAAGAAGCTTTCTGAGAAACTTCTTTGTGTTCTGTGAAATCATCTCACAGAGTTACCGCTTTCCCCTCAAGAAGCCTTTCGCTAAGACAGTTCTCGTGGAATTGGCAAAGTGATATTTGGAAACCCATAGAGGGCTATGGTGGAAAAGGAAGTATCCTCAGATGAAATCTGGAAAGAAGCTTTCTGAGAAACTGCTTAGTGTTCTGTTAATTCATCTCACAGAGTTACATCTGTATTTCGTACATCTCTTTGCAAGCCTTATTTCTGTGGAATCTGAGAACAGATATTTCCGATCCCGTTGAAGACTATAGGGCCAAAGGAAATATCCTCCGATAACAAAGAGAAAGAAGCTTTCTGAGAAACTTCTTTGTGTTCTGTGAAATCATCTCACAGAGTTACAGCTTTCCCCTCAAGAAGCCTTTCGCTAAGACAGTTCTTGTGGAATTGGCAAAGTGATATTTGGAAGCCCATAGAGGGCTATGGTGAAAAAGGAAATATCCTCAGATGAAATCTGGAAGGAAGCTTTCTGAGAAACTGCTTACTGTTCTGTTAATTCATCTCACAGAGTTACATCTGTATTTCGTGGATCTCTTTGCTAGCCTTATTTCTGTGGAATCTGAGAACAGATATTTCGGATCCCATTGAAGACTATAGGGCCAAAGGAAATATCCTCTGATAACAAAGAGAAAGAAGCTTTCTGAGAAACTTCTTTGTGTTCTGTGAAATCATCTCACAGAGTTACAGCTTTCCCCTCAAGAAGCCTTTCGCTAAGACAGTTCTTGTGGAATTGGCAAGGTGATATTTGGAAGCCCATAGAGAGCTATGGTGAAAAAGGAAATATCCTCAGATGAAATCTGGAAAGAAGCTTTCTGTGAAACTGCTTACTGTTCTGTTAATTCATCTCACAGAGTTACATCTGTATTTCGTGGATCTCTTTGCTAGCCTTATTTCTGTGGAATCTGAGAACAGATATTTCGGATCCCTTTGAAGACTATAGGGCCAAAGGAAATATCCTCCGATAACAAAGAGAAAGAAGCTTTCTGAGAAACTTCTTTGTGTTCTGTGAAATCATCTCACAGAGTTACAGCTTTCCCCTCAAGAAGCCTTTCGCTAAGACAGTTCTTGTGGAATTGGCAAAGTGATATTTGGAAGCCCATAGAGGGCTATGGTGAAAAAGGAAATATCCTCAGATGAAATCTGGAAGGAAGCTTTCTGAGAAACTGCTGAGTGTTCTGTTAATTCATCTCACAGAGTTACATCTGTATTTCGTGGATCTCTTTGCTAGCCTTATTTCTGTGGAATCTGAGAACAGATATTTCGGATCCTATTGAAGGATATAGGGCCAAAGGAAATATCCTCCGATAAAAAAGAGAAAGAAGCTTTCTGAGAAACTTCTTTGTGTTCTGTGAAATCATCTCACAGAGTTACAGCTTTCCCCTCAAGAAGCCCTTCGCTAAGACAGTTCTTGTGGAATTGGCAAAGTGATATTTGGAAGCCCATAGAGGGCTATGGTGAAAAAGGAAATATCCTCAGATGAAATCTGGAAAGAAGCTTTCTGTGAAACTGCTTAGTGTTCTGTGAATTCATCTCACAGAGTTACACCTGTATTTCGTGGATCTCTGTGCTAGACTTATTTCTGTGGAACCTGAGAACAGATAATTCGGATCCCTTTGAAGACTATAGGGCCAAAGGAAATATCCTCCGATAACAAAGGGAAAGAAGCTTACTGAGAAACTTCTTTGTGTTCTTTGAAATCATCTCACAGAGTTGCAGCTTTCCCCTCAAGAAGCCTTTCGCTAAGACAGTTCTTGTGGAATTGGCAAAGTGATATTTGGAAGCCCATAGAGGGCTATGGTGAAAAAGGAAATATCTCAGATGAAATCTGGAAAGAAGCTTTCTGAGAAACTGCTTAGTGTTCTGTTAATTCATCTCACAGAGTTACATCTGTATTTCGTGGATCTCTTTGCTAGCCTTATTTCTGTGGAATCTGAGAACAGATATTTCGGATCCCATTGATGACTATAGGGCCAAAGGAAATAATCTCCGATAACAAAGAGAAAGAAGCTTTCTGAGAAACTTCTTTGTGTTCTGTGAAATCATCTCACAGAGTTACAGCATTCCCCTCAAGAAGCCTTTCGCTAAGACAGTTCTTGTGGAATTGGCAGAGTGATATTTGGAAGCCCAAAGAGGGCTATGGTGAAAAAGGAAATATCCTCAGATGAAATCTGGAAGGAAGCTTTCTGAGAAACTGCTTAGTGTTCTGTTAATTCATCTCACAGAGTTACATCTGTATTTCGTGGATCTCTTTGCCAGACTTATTTCTGTGGAATCTGAGAACAGATATTTCGGATCCCTTTGAAGACTATAGGGCCAAAGGAAATATCCTCCGATAACAAAGAGAAAGAAGCTTACTGAGAAGCTTCTTTGTGTTCTGTGAAATCATCTCACAGAGTTACAGCTTTCCCCTCAAGAAGCCTTTCGCTAAGACAGTTCTTGTGGAATTGGCAAAGTGATATTTGGAAGCCCATAGAGGGCTATGGTGAAAAAGGAAATATCCTCAGATGAAATCTGGAAGGAAGCTTTCTGAGAAACTGCTGAGTGTTCTGTTAATTCATCTCACAGAGTTACATCTGTATTTCGTGGATCTCTTTGCTAGACTTATTTCTGTGGAATCTGAGAACAGATATTTCGGATTCCTATGAAGACTATAGGGGCAAAGGAAATATCCTCAGATAACAAAGAGAAAGAAGCTTTCTGAGAAACTTCTTTGTGTTCTGTGAAATCATCTCACAGAGTTACAGCGTTCCCCTCAAGAAGCCTTTCGCTAAGACAGTTCTTGTGGAATTGGCAATGTGATATTTGGAAGCCCATAGAGGGCTATGGTGAAAAAGGAAATATCCTCAGATGAAATCTGGAAGGAAGCTTTCTGAGAAACTGCTTAGTGTTCTGTGAATTCATCTCACAGAGTTACATCTGTATTTCGTGGATCTCTTTGCTAGCCTTATTTCTGTGGAATCTGAGAACAGATATTTCGGATCCTATTGAAGACTATAGGGCCAAAGGAAATATCCTCCGATAACAAAGAGAAAGAGGCTTTCTGAGAAACTTCTTTGTGTTCTGTGAAATCATCTCACAGAGTTACAGCTTTCCCCTCAAGAAGCCTTTCGCTAAGACAGTTCTTGTGGAATTGGCAAAGTGATATTTGGAAGCCCATAGAGGGCTATGGTGAAAAAGGAAATATCCTCAGATGAAATCTGGAAAGAAGCTTTCTGAGAAACTGCTTAGTGTTCTGTTAATTCATCTCACAGAGTTACATCTGTATTTCGTGGATCTCTTTGGTAGCCTTATTTCTGTGGAATCTGAGAACAGATATTTCGGATCCCATTGAAGCGTATAGGGCCAAAGGAAATAATCTCCGATAACAAAGAGAAAGAAGCTTTCTGAGAAACTTCTTTGTGTTCTGTGAAATCATCTCACAGAGTTACCGCTTTCCCCTCAAGAAGCCTTTCGCTAAGACAGTTCTCGTGGAATTGGCAAAGTGATATTTGGAAACCCATAGAGGGCTATGGTGGAAAAGGAAGTATCCTCAGATGAAATCTGGAAAGAAGCTTTCTGAGAAACTGCTTAGTGTTCTGTTAATTCATCTCACAGAGTTACATCTGTATTTCGTACATCTCTTTGCAAGCCTTATTTCTGTGGAATCTGAGAACAGATATTTCCGATCCCGTTGAAGACTATAGGGCCAAAGGAAATATCCTCCGATAACAAAGAGAAAGAAGCTTTCTGAGAAACTTCTTTGTGTTCTGTGAAATCATCTCACAGAGTTACAGCTTTCCCCTCAAGAAGCCTTTCGCTAAGACAGTTCTTGTGGAATTGGCAAAGTGATATTTGGAAGCCCATAGAGGGCTATGGTGAAAAAGGAAATATCCTCAGATGAAATCTGGAAGGAAGCTTTCTGAGAAACTGCTTACTGTTCTGTTAATTCATCTCACAGAGTTACATCTGTATTTCGTGGATCTCTTTGCTAGCCTTATTTCTGTGGAATCTGAGAACAGATATTTCGGATCCCATTGAAGACTATAGGGCCAAAGGAAATATCCTCTGATAACAAAGAGAAAGAAGCTTTCTGAGAAACTTCTTTGTGTTCTGTGAAATCATCTCACAGAGTTACAGCTTTCCCCTCAAGAAGCCTTTCGCTAAGACAGTTCTTGTGGAATTGGCAAAGTGATATTTGGAAGCCCATAGAGGGCTATGGTGAAAAAGGAAATATCCTCAGATGAAATCTAGAAGGAAGCTTTCTGAGAAACTGCTGAGTGTTCTGTTAATTCATCTCACAGAGTTACATCTGTATTTCGTGGATCTCTTTGGTAGCCTTATTTCTGTGGAATCTGAGAACAGATATTTCGGATCCCATTGAAGACTATAGGGCCAAAGGAAATATCCTCCGATAACAAAGAGAAAGAAGCTTTCTGAGAAACTTCTTTGTGTTCTGTGAAATCATCTCACAGAGTTACAGCTTTCCCCTCAAGAAGCCTTTCGCTAAGACAGTTCTTGTGGAATTGGCAAAGTGATATTTGGAAGCCCATAGAGGGCTATGGTGAAAAAGGAAATATCCTCAGATGAAATCTGGAAGGAAGCTTTCTGAGAAACTGCTGAGTGTTCTGTTAATTCATCTCACAGAGTTACATCTGTATTTCGTGGATCTCTTTGCTAGCCTTATTTCTGTGGAATCTGAGAACAGATATTTCGGATCCTATTGAAGGATATAGGGCCAAAGGAAATATCCTCCGATAAAAAAGAGAAAGAAGCTTTCTGAGAAACTTCTTTGTGTTCTGTGAAATCATCTCACAGAGTTACAGCTTTCCCCTCAAGAAGCCCTTCGCTAAGACAGTTCTTGTGGAATTGGCAAAGTGATATTTGGAAGCCCATAGAGGGCTATGGTGAAAAAGGAAATATCCTCAGATGAAATCTGGAAAGAAGCTTTCTGTGAAACTGCTTAGTGTTCTGTGAATTCATCTCACAGAGTTACATCTGTATTTCGTGGATCTCTGTGCTAGACTTATTTCTGTGGAACCTGAGAACAGATAATTCGGATCCCTTTGAAGACTATAGGGCCAAAGGAAATATCCTCCGATAACAAAGGGAAAGAAGCTTACTGAGAAACTTCTTTGTGTTCTTTGAAATCATCTCACAGAGTTGCAGCTTTCCCCTCAAGAAGCCTTTCGCTAAGACAGTTCTTGTGGAATTGGCAAAGTGATATTTGGAAGCCCATAGAGGGCTATGGTGAAAAAGGAAATATCTCAGATGAAATCTGGAAAGAAGCTTTCTGAGAAACTGCTTAGTGTTCTGTTAATTCATCTCACAGAGTTACATCTGTATTTCGTGGATCTCTTTGCTAGCCTTATTTCTGTGGAATCTGAGAACAGATATTTCGGATCCCATTGATGACTATAGGGCCAAAGGAAATAATCTCCGATAACAAAGAGAAAGAAGCTTTCTGAGAAACTTCTTTGTGTTCTGTGAAATCATCTCACAGAGTTACAGCATTCCCCTCAAGAAGCCTTTCGCTAAGACAGTTCTTGTGGAATTGGCAGAGTGATATTTGGAAGCCCAAAGAGGGCTATGGTGAAAAAGGAAATATCCTCAGATGAAATCTGGAAGGAAGCTTTCTGAGAAACTGCTTAGTGTTCTGTTAATTCATCTCACAGAGTTACATCTGTATTTCGTGGATCTCTTTGCCAGACTTATTTCTGTGGAATCTGAGAACAGATATTTCGGATCCCTTTGAAGACTATAGGGCCAAAGGAAATATCCTCCGATAACAAAGAGAAAGAAGCTTACTGAGAAGCTTCTTTGTGTTCTGTGAAATCATCTCACAGAGTTACAGCTTTCCCCTCAAGAAGCCTTTCGCTAAGACAGTTCTTGTGGAATTGGCAAAGTGATATTTGGAAGCCCATAGAGGGCTATGGTGAAAAAGGAAATATCCTCAGATGAAATCTGGAAGGAAGCTTTCTGAGAAACTGCTGAGTGTTCTGTTAATTCATCTCACAGAGTTACATCTGTATTTCGTGGATCTCTTTGCTAGACTTATTTCTGTGGAATCTGAGAACAGATATTTCGGATTCCTATGAAGACTATAGGGGCAAAGGAAATATCCTCAGATAACAAAGAGAAAGAAGCTTTCTGAGAAACTTCTTTGTGTTCTGTGAAATCATCTCACAGAGTTACAGCGTTCCCCTCAAGAAGCCTTTCGCTAAGACAGTTCTTGTGGAATTGGCAATGTGATATTTGGAAGCCCATAGAGGGCTATGGTGAAAAAGGAAATATCCTCAGATGAAATCTGGAAGGAAGCTTTCTGAGAAACTGCTTAGTGTTCTGTGAATTCATCTCACAGAGTTACATCTGTATTTCGTGGATCTCTTTGCTAGCCTTATTTCTGTGGAATCTGAGAACAGATATTTCGGATCCTATTGAAGACTATAGGGCCAAAGGAAATATCCTCCGATAACAAAGAGAAAGAGGCTTTCTGAGAAACTTCTTTGTGTTCTGTGAAATCATCTCACAGAGTTACAGCTTTCCCCTCAAGAAGCCTTTCGCTAAGACAGTTCTTGTGGAATTGGCAAAGTGATATTTGGAAGCCCATAGAGGGCTATGGTGAAAAAGGAAATATCCTCAGATGAAATCTGGAAAGAAGCTTTCTGAGAAACTGCTTAGTGTTCTGTTAATTCATCTCACAGAGTTACATCTGTATTTCGTGGATCTCTTTGGTAGCCTTATTTCTGTGGAATCTGAGAACAGATATTTCGGATCCCATTGAAGCGTATAGGGCCAAAGGAAATAATCTCCGATAACAAAGATAAAGAAGCTTTCTGAGAAACTTCTTTGTGTTCTGTGAAATCATCTCACAGAGTTACCGCTTTCCCCTCAAGAAGCCTTTCGCTAAGACAGTTCTCGTGGAGTTGGCAAAGTGATATTTGGAAACCCATAGAGGGCTATGGTGGAAAAGGAAGTATCCTCAGATGAAATCTGGAAAGAAGCTTTCTGAGAAACTGCTTAGTGTTCTGTTAATTCATCTCACAGAGTTACATCTGTATTTCGTACATCTCTTTGCAAGCCTTATTTCTGTGGAATCTGAGAACAGATATTTCCGATCCCGTTGAAGACTATAGGGCCAAAGGAAATATCCTCCGATAACAAAGAGAAAGAAGCTTTCTGAGAAACTTCTTTGTGTTCTGTGAAATCATCTCACAGAGTTACAGCTTTCCCCTCAAGAAGCCTTTCGCTAAGACAGTTCTTGTGGAATTGGCAAAGTGATATTTGGAAGCCCATAGAGGGCTATGGTGAAAAAGGAAATATCCTCAGATGAAATCTGGAAGGAAGCTTTCTGAGAAACTGCTTACTGTTCTGTTAATTCATCTCACAGAGTTACATCTGTATTTCGTGGATCTCTTTGCTAGCCTTATTTCTGTGGAATCTGAGAACAGATATTTCGGATCCCATTGAAGACTATAGGGCCAAAGGAAATATCCTCTGATAACAAAGAGAAAGAAGCTTTCTGAGAAACTTCTTTGTGTTCTGTGAAATCATCTCACAGAGTTACAGCTTTCCCCTCAAGAAGCCTTTCGCTAAGACAGTTCTTGTGGAATTGGCAAGGTGATATTTGGAAGCCCATAGAGAGCTATGGTGAAAAAGGAAATATCCTCAGATGAAATCTGGAAAGAAGCTTTCTGTGAAACTGCTTACTGTTCTGTTAATTCATCTCACAGAGTTACATCTGTATTTCGTGGATCTCTTTGCTAGCCTTATTTCTGTGGAATCTGAGAACAGATATTTCGGATCCCTTTGAAGACTATAGGGCCAAAGGAAATATCCTCCGATAACAAAGAGAAAGAAGCTTTCTGAGAAACTTCTTTGTGTTCTGTGAAATCATCTCACAGAGTTACAGCTTTCCCCTCAAGAAGCCTTTCGCTAAGACAGTTCTTGTGGAATTGGCAAAGTGATATTTGGAAGCCCATAGAGGGCTATGGTGAAAAAGGAAATATCCTCAGATGAAATCTGGAAGGAAGCTTTCTGAGAAACTGCTGAGTGTTCTGTTAATTCATCTCACAGAGTTACATCTGTATTTCGTGGATCTCTTTGCTAGCCTTATTTCTGTGGAATCTGAGAACAGATATTTCGGATCCTATTGAAGGATATAGGGCCAAAGGAAATATCCTCCGATAAAAAAGAGAAAGAAGCTTTCTGAGAAACTTCTTTGTGTTCTGTGAAATCATCTCACAGAGTTACAGCTTTCCCCTCAAGAAGCCCTTCGCTAAGACAGTTCTTGTGGAATTGGCAAAGTGATATTTGGAAGCCCATAGAGGGCTATGGTGAAAAAGGAAATATCCTCAGATGAAATCTGGAAAGAAGCTTTCTGTGAAACTGCTTAGTGTTCTGTGAATTCATCTCACAGAGTTACACCTGTATTTCGTGGATCTCTGTGCTAGACTTATTTCTGTGGAACCTGAGAACAGATAATTCGGATCCCTTTGAAGACTATAGGGCCAAAGGAAATATCCTCCGATAACAAAGGGAAAGAAGCTTACTGAGAAACTTCTTTGTGTTCTTTGAAATCATCTCACAGAGTTGCAGCTTTCCCCTCAAGAAGCCTTTCGCTAAGACAGTTCTTGTGGAATTGGCAAAGTGATATTTGGAAGCCCATAGAGGGCTATGGTGAAAAAGGAAATATCTCAGATGAAATCTGGAAAGAAGCTTTCTGAGAAACTGCTTAGTGTTCTGTTAATTCATCTCACAGAGTTACATCTGTATTTCGTGGATCTCTTTGCTAGCCTTATTTCTGTGGAATCTGAGAACAGATATTTCGGATCCCATTGATGACTATAGGGCCAAAGGAAATAATCTCCGATAACAAAGAGAAAGAAGCTTTCTGAGAAACTTCTTTGTGTTCTGTGAAATCATCTCACAGAGTTACAGCATTCCCCTCAAGAAGCCTTTCGCTAAGACAGTTCTTGTGGAATTGGCAGAGTGATATTTGGAAGCCCAAAGAGGGCTATGGTGAAAAAGGAAATATCCTCAGATGAAATCTGGAAGGAAGCTTTCTGAGAAACTGCTTAGTGTTCTGTTAATTCATCTCACAGAGTTACATCTGTATTTCGTGGATCTCTTTGCCAGACTTATTTCTGTGGAATCTGAGAACAGATATTTCGGATCCCTTTGAAGACTATAGGGCCAAAGGAAATATCCTCCGATAACAAAGAGAAAGAAGCTTACTGAGAAGCTTCTTTGTGTTCTGTGAAATCATCTCACAGAGTTACAGCTTTCCCCTCAAGAAGCCTTTCGCTAAGACAGTTCTTGTGGAATTGGCAAAGTGATATTTGGAAGCCCATAGAGGGCTATGGTGAAAAAGGAAATATCCTCAGATGAAATCTGGAAGGAAGCTTTCTGAGAAACTGCTGAGTGTTCTGTTAATTCATCTCACAGAGTTACATCTGTATTTCGTGGATCTCTTTGCTAGACTTATTTCTGTGGAATCTGAGAACAGATATTTCGGATTCCTATGAAGACTATAGGGGCAAAGGAAATATCCTCAGATAACAAAGAGAAAGAAGCTTTCTGAGAAACTTCTTTGTGTTCTGTGAAATCATCTCACAGAGTTACAGCGTTCCCCTCAAGAAGCCTTTCGCTAAGACAGTTCTTGTGGAATTGGCAATGTGATATTTGGAAGCCCATAGAGGGCTATGGTGAAAAAGGAAATATCCTCAGATGAAATCTGGAAGGAAGCTTTCTGAGAAACTGCTTAGTGTTCTGTGAATTCATCTCACAGAGTTACATCTGTATTTCGTGGATCTCTTTGCTAGCCTTATTTCTGTGGAATCTGAGAACAGATATTTCGGATCCTATTGAAGACTATAGGGCCAAAGGAAATATCCTCCGATAACAAAGAGAAAGAGGCTTTCTGAGAAACTTCTTTGTGTTCTGTGAAATCATCTCACAGAGTTACAGCTTTCCCCTCAAGAAGCCTTTCGCTAAGACAGTTCTTGTGGAATTGGCAAAGTGATATTTGGAAGCCCATAGAGGGCTATGGTGAAAAAGGAAATATCCTCAGATGAAATCTGGAAAGAAGCTTTCTGAGAAACTGCTTAGTGTTCTGTTAATTCATCTCACAGAGTTACATCTGTATTTCGTGGATCTCTTTGGTAGCCTTATTTCTGTGGAATCTGAGAACAGATATTTCGGATCCCATTGAAGCGTATAGGGCCAAAGGAAATAATCTCCGATAACAAAGAGAAAGAAGCTTTCTGAGAAACTTCTTTGTGTTCTGTGAAATCATCTCACAGAGTTACCGCTTTCCCCTCAAGAAGCCTTTCGCTAAGACAGTTCTCGTGGAATTGGCAAAGTGATATTTGGAAACCCATAGAGGGCTATGGTGGAAAAGGAAGTATCCTCAGATGAAATCTGGAAAGAAGCTTTCTGAGAAACTGCTTAGTGTTCTGTTAATTCATCTCACAGAGTTACATCTGTATTTCGTACATCTCTTTGCAAGCCTTATTTCTGTGGAATCTGAGAACAGATATTTCCGATCCCGTTGAAGACTATAGGGCCAAAGGAAATATCCTCCGATAACAAAGAGAAAGAAGCTTTCTGAGAAACTTCTTTGTGTTCTGTGAAATCATCTCACAGAGTTACAGCTTTCCCCTCAAGAAGCCTTTCGCTAAGACAGTTCTTGTGGAATTGGCAAAGTGATATTTGGAAGCCCATAGAGGGCTATGGTGAAAAAGGAAATATCCTCAGATGAAATCTGGAAGGAAGCTTTCTGAGAAACTGCTTACTGTTCTGTTAATTCATCTCACAGAGTTACATCTGTATTTCGTGGATCTCTTTGCTAGCCTTATTTCTGTGGAATCTGAGAACAGATATTTCGGATCCCATTGAAGACTATAGGGCCAAAGGAAATATCCTCTGATAACAAAGAGAAAGAAGCTTTCTGAGAAACTTCTTTGTGTTCTGTGAAATCATCTCACAGAGTTACAGCTTTCCCCTCAAGAAGCCTTTCGCTAAGACAGTTCTTGTGGAATTGGCAAGGTGATATTTGGAAGCCCATAGAGAGCTATGGTGAAAAAGGAAATATCCTCAGATGAAATCTGGAAAGAAGCTTTCTGTGAAACTGCTTACTGTTCTGTTAATTCATCTCACAGAGTTACATCTGTATTTCGTGGATCTCTTTGCTAGCCTTATTTCTGTGGAATCTGAGAACAGATATTTCGGATCCCTTTGAAGACTATAGGGCCAAAGGAAATATCCTCCGATAACAAAGAGAAAGAAGCTTACTGAGGAACTTCTTTGTGTTCTGTGAAATCATCTCACAGAGTTACAGCTTTCCCCTCAAGAAGCCTTTCGCTAAGACAGTTCTTGTGGAACTGGCAAAGTGATATTTGGAAGCCCCTAGAGGGCTATGGTGAAAAAGGAAATATCCTCAGATGAAATCTGGAAAGAAGCTTTCTGAGAAACTGCTGAGTGTTCTGTTAATTCATCTCACAGAGTTACATCTGTATTTCGTGGATCTCTTTGCTAGACTTATTTCTGTAGAATCTGAGAACAGATGTTTCGGATCCCTTTGAAGTCTATAGGGCCAAAGGAAATATCCTCCGATAACAAAGAGAAAGAAGCTTTCTGAGAAACTTCTTTGTGTTCTGTGAAATCATCTCACAGAGTTACAGCTTTCCCCTCAAGAAGCCTTTCGATAAGACAGTTCTTGTGGAATTGGCAAAGTGATATTTGGAAGCCCTTAGAGATCCATGGTGAAAAAGGAAATATCCTCAGATGAAATCTGGAAAGAAGCTTTCTGAGAAACTACTTAGTGTTCTGTGAATTCATCTCACAGAGTTACATCTGTATTTCGTGGATCTCTTTTCTAGCCTTATTTCTTTGGAATCTGAGAACAGATATTTCGGATCCCATTGAAGACTATGGGGCCAAAGAAATATCCTCCGATAACAAAGAGAAAGAAGCTTTCTGAGAAACTTCTTTGTGTTCTGTGAAATCATCTCACAGATTTACAGCTTTCCCCTCAAGAAGCCTTTCGCTAAGACAGTTCTTGTGGAATTGTCAAAGTGATATTTGGAAGCCCATAGAGGGCTATGGTGAAAAAGGAAATATCCTCAGATGAAATCTGGAAGGAAGCTTTCTGAGAAACTGCTTAGTGTTCTGTTAATTCATCTCACAGAGTTACATCTGTATTTCGTGGATCTCTTTGCTAGCCTTATTTCTTTGGAATCTGAGAACAGATATTTCGGATCCCATTGAAGACTATAGGGCCAAAGGAAATATCCTCCGATAACAAAGAGAAAGAAGCTTACTGAGGAACTTCTTTGTGTTCTGTGAAATCATCTCACAGAGTTACAGCTTTCCCCTCAAGAAGCCTTTCGCTAAGACAGTTCTTGTGGAACTGGCAAAGTGATATTTGGAAGCCCCTAGAGGGCTATGGTGAAAAAGGAAATATCCTCAGATGAAATCTGGAAAGAAGCTTTCTGAGAAACTGCTGAGTGTTCTGTTAATTCATCTCACAGAGTTACATCTGTATTTCGTGGATCTCTTTGCTAGACTTATTTCTGTAGAATCTGAGAACAGATGTTTCGGATCCCTTTGAAGTCTATAGGGCCAAAGGAAATATCCTCCGATAACAAAGAGAAAGAAGCTTTCTGAGAAACTTCTTTGTGTTCTGTGAAATCATCTCACAGAGTTACAGCTTTCCCCTCAAGAAGCCTTTCGATAAGACAGTTCTTGTGGAATTGGCAAAGTGATATTTGGAAGCCCTTAGAGATCCATGGTGAAAAAGGAAATATCCTCAGATGAAATCTGGAAAGAAGCTTTCTGAGAAACTACTTAGTGTTCTGTGAATTCATCTCACAGAGTTACATCTGTATTTCGTGGATCTCTTTTCTAGCCTTATTTCTTTGGAATCTGAGAACAGATATTTCGGATCCCATTGAAGACTATGGGGCCAAAGGAAATATCCTCCGATAACAAAGAGAAAGAAGCTTTCTGAGAAACTTCTTTGTGTTCTGTGAAATCATCTCACAGAGTTACAGCTTTCCCCTCAAGAAGCCTTTCGCTAAGACAGTTCTTGTGGAATTGTCAAAGTGATATTTGGAAGCCCATAGAGGGCTATGGTGAAAAAGGAAATATCCTCAGATGAAATCTGGAAGGAAGCTTTCTGAGAAACTGCTTAGTGTTCTGTTAATTCATCTCACAGAGTTACATCTGTATTTCGTGGATCTCTTTGCTAGCCTTATTTCTTTGGAATCTGAGAACAGATATTTCGGATCCCATTGAAGACTATAGGGCCAAAGGAAATATCCTCCGATAACAAAGAGAAAGAAGCTTTCTGAGAAACTTCTTTGTGTTCTGTGAAATCATCTCACAGAGTTACAGCTTTCCCCTCAAAAAGCCTTTCGCTAAGACAGTTCTTGTGGAATTGGCAAAGTGATATTTGGAAGCCCATAGAGGGCTATGGTGAAAAAGGAAATATCCTCAGATGAAATCTGGAAAGAAGCTTTCTGTGAAACTGCTTAGTGTTCTGTTAATTCATCTCACAGAGTTACATCTGTATTTCGTGGATCTCTTTGCTAGACTTATTTCTGTGGAATCTGAGAACAGATATTTCGGATCCCTTTGAAGACTATAGGGCCAAAGGAAATATCCTCCGATAACAAAGAGAAAGAAGCTTACTGAGAAACTTCTTTGTGTTCTGTGAAATCATCTCACAGAGTTACAGCTTTCCCCTCAAGAAGCCTTTCGCTAAGACAGTTCTTGTGGAATTGGCAAAGTGATATTTGGAAGCCCATAGAGGGCTATGGTGAAAAAGGAAATATCCTCAGATGAAATCTAAAAGGAAGCTTTCTGAGAAACTGCTGAGTGTTCTGTTAATTCATCTCACAGAGTTACATCTGTATTTCGTGGATCTCTTTGCTAGCCTTATTTCTGTGGAATCTGAGAACAGATATTTCGGATCCCCTTGAAGACTATGGGGCCAAAGGAAATATCCTCCGATAACAAAGAGAAAGAAGCTTTCTGAGAAACTTCTTTGTGTTCTGTGAAATCATCTCACAGAGTTACAGCTTTCCCCTCAAGAAGCCTTTCGCTAAGACAGTTCTCGTGGAATTGGCAAAGTGATATTTGGAAGCCCTTAGAGGGCTATGGTGAAAAAGGAAATATCCTCAGATGAAATCTGGAAAGAAGCTTTCTGAGAAACTGCTTAGTGTTCTGTTAATTCATCTCACAGAGTTACATCTGTATTTCGTGGATCTCTTTGCTAGCCTTATTTCTGTGGAATCTGAGAACAGTTATTTCGGATCCCTTTGAAGACTATAGGGCCAAAGGAAATATCCTCCGATAACAAAGAGAAAGAAGCTTACTGAGGAACTTCTTTGTGTTCTGTGAAATCATCTCACAGAGTTACAGCTTTCCCCTCAAGAAGCCTTTCGCTAAGACAGTTCTTGTGGAACTGGCAAAGTGATATTTGGAAGCCCCTAGAGGGCTATGGTGAAAAAGGAAATATCCTCAGATGAAATCTGGAAAGAAGATTTCTGAGAAACTGCTGAGTGTTCTGTTAATTCATCTCACAGAGTTACATCTGTATTTCGTGGATCTCTTTGCTAGCCTTATTTCTGTGGAATCTGAGAACAGATATTTCGGATCCCATTGAAGACTATAGGGCCAAAGGAAATATCCTCCGATAACAAAGAGAAAGAAGCTTTCTGAGAAACTTCTTTGTGTTCTGTGAAATCATCTCACAGAGTTACAGCTTTCCCCTCAAGAAGCCTTTCACTAAGACAGTTCCTGTGGAATTGGCAAAGTGATATTTGGAAGCCCATAGAGGGCTATGGTGAAAAAGGAAATATCCTCACATGAAATTTGGAAAGAAGCTTTCTGAGAAACTGCTGAGTGTTCTGTTAATTCATCTCACAGAGTTACATCTGTATTTCGTGGATCTCTTTGCTAGACTTATTTCTGTGGAATCTGAGAACAGATGTTTCGGATCCCTTTGAAGTCTATAGGGCCAAGGGAAATATCCTCCGATAACAAAGAGAAAGAAGCTTTCTGAGAAACTTCTTTGTGTTCTGTGAAATCATCTCACAGAGTTACAGCTTTCCCCTAAAGAAGCCTTTCGATAAGACAGTTCTTGTGGAATTGGCAAAGTGATATTTGGAAGCCCTTAGAGGTCCATGGTGAAAAAGGAAATATCCTCAGATGAAATCTGGAAAGAAGCTTTCTGAGAAACTACTTAGTGTTCTGTGAATTCATCTCACAGAGTTACATCTGTATTTCGTGGATCTCTTTTCTAGCCTTATTTCTTTGGAATCTGAGAACAGATATTTCGGATCCCATTGAAGACTATGGGGCCAAAGGAAATATCCTCCGATAACAAAGAGAAAGAAGTTTTCTGAGAAACTTCTTTGTGTTCTGTGAAATCATCTCACAGAGTTACAGCTTTCCCCTCAAGAAGCCTTTCGCTAAGACAGTTCTTGTGGAATTGGCAAAGTGATATTTGGAAGCCCATAGAGGGCTATGGTGAAAAAGGAAATATCCTCAGATGAAATCTGGAAGGAAGTTTTCTGAGAAACTGCTGAGTGTTCTGTTAATTCATCTCACAGAGTCACATCTGTATTTCGTGGATCTCTTTGCTAGCCTTATTTCTGTGGAATCTGAGAACAGATATTTCGGATCCCTTTGAAGACTATAGGACCAAAGGAAATATCCTCCGATAACAAAGAGAAAGAAGCTTTCTGAGAAACTTCTTTGTGTTCTGTGAAATCATCTCACAGAGTTACAGCTTTCCCCTCAAGAAGCCTTTCGCTAAGACAGTTCTTGTGGAATTGGCAAAGTGATATTTGGAAGCCCATAGAGGGCTATGGTGAAAAAGGAAATATCCTCAGATGAAATCTGGAAAGAAGCTTTCTGAGAAACTGCTTAGTGTTCTGTTAATTCATCTCACAGAGTTACATCTGTATTTCGTGGATCTCTTTGCTAGCCTTATTTCTGTTGAATCTGAGAACAGATATTTCGGATCCCATTGAAGCGTATAGGGCCAAAGGAAATAATCTCCGATAACAAAGAGAAAGAAGCTTTCTGAGAAACTTCTTTGTGTTCTGTGAAATCATCTCACAGAGTTACCGCTTTCCCCTCAAGAAGCCTTTCGTTAAGACAGTTCTCGTGGAATTGGCAAAGTGATATTTGGAAGCCCATAGAGGGCTATGGTGAAAAAGGAAGTATCCTCAGATGAAATCTGGAAAGAAGCTTTCTGAGAAACTGCTTAGTGTTCTGTTAATTCATCTCACAGAGTTACATCTGTATTTCGTATATCTCTTTGCAAGCCTTATTTCTGTGGAATCTGAGAACAGATATTTCCGATCCCTTTGAAGACTATAGGGCCAAAGGAAATATCCTCCGATAACAAAGAGAAAGAAGCTTTCTGAGAAACTTCTTTGTGTTCTGTGAAATCATCTCACAGAGTTACAGCTTTCCCCTCAAGAAGCCTTTCGCTAAGACAGTTCTTGTGGAATTGGCAAAGTGATATTTGGAAGCCCATAGAGGGCTACGGTGAAAAAGGAAATATCCTCAGATGAAATCTGGAAAGAAGCTTTCTGAGAAACTGCTTACTGTTCTGTTAATTCATCTCACAGAGTTACATCTGTATTTCGTGGATCTCTTTGCTAGCCTTATGTCTGTGGAATCTGAGAACAGATATTTCGGATCCCATTGAAGACTATAGGGCCAAAGGAAATATCCTCCGATAACAAAGAGAAAGAAGCTTTCTGAGAAACTTCTTTGTTTTCTGTGAAATCATCTCACAGAGTTACAGCTTTCCCCTCAAGAAGCCTTTCGCTAAGACAGTTCTTGTGGAATTGGCAAGGTGATATTTGGAAGCCCATAGAGGGCTAGGTGAAAAAGGAAATATCCTCAGATGAAATCTGGAAAGAAGCTTTCTGTGAAACTGCTTACTGTTCTGTTAATTCATCTCACAGAGTTACATCTGTATTTCGTGGGTCTCTTTGCTAGCCTTATTTCTGTGGAATCTGAGAACAGATATTTCGGATCCCTTTGAAGACTATAGGGCCAAAGGAAATATCCTCCGATAACAAAGAGAAAGAAGCTTACTGAGGAACTTCTTTGTGTTCTGTGAAATCATCTCACAGAGTTACAGCTTTCCCCTCAAGAAGCCTTTCGCTAAGACAGTTCTTGTGGAACTGGCAAAGTGATATTTGGAAGCCCCTAGAGGGCTATGGTGAAAAAGGAAATATCCTCAGATGAAATCTGGAAAGAAGCTTTCTGAGAAACTGCTGAGTGTTCTGTTAATTCATCTCACAGAGTTACATCTGTATTTCGTGGATCTCTTTGCTAGACTTATTTCTGTAGAATCTGAGAACAGATGTTTCGGATCCCTTTGAAGTCTATAGGGCCAAAGGAAATATCCTCCGATAACAAAGAGAAAGAAGCTTTCTGAGAAACTTCTTTGTGTTCTGTGAAATCATCTCACAGAGTTACAGCTTTCCCCTCAAGAAGCCTTTCGATAAGACAGTTCTTGTGGAATTGGCAAAGTGATATTTGGAAGCCCTTAGAGGTCCATGGTGAAAAAGGAAATATCCTCAGATGAAATCTGGAAAGAAGCTTTCTGAGAAACTACTTAGTGTTCTGTGAATTCATCTCACAGAGTTACATCTGTATTTCGTGGATCTCTTTTCTAGCCTTATTTCTTTGGAATCTGAGAACAGATATTTCGGATCCCATTGAAGACTATGGGGCCAAAGGAAATATCCTCCGATAACAAAGAGAAAGAAGCTTTCTGAGAAACTTCTTTGTGTTCTGTGAAATAATCTCACAGATTTACAGCTTTCGCCTCAAGAAGCCTTTCGCTAAGACAGTTGTTGTGGAATTGGCAAAGTGATATTTGGAAGCCCATAGAGGGCTATGGTGAAAAAGGAAATATCCTCAGATGAAATCTGGAAGGAAGTTTTCTGAGAAACTGCTGAGTGTTCTGTTAATTCATCTCACAGAGTCACATCTGTATTTCGTGGATCTCTTTGCTAGCCTTATTTCTGTGGAATCTGAGAACAGATATTTCGGATCCCATTGAAGACTATAGGGCCAAAGGAAATATCCTCCGATAACAAAGAGAAAGAAGCTTTCTGAGAAACTTCTTTGTGTTCTGTGAAATCATCTCACAGAGTTACAGCTTTCCCCTCAAGAAGCCTTTCGCTAAGACAGTTCTTGTGGAATTGGCAAAGTGATATTTGGAAGCCCATAGAGGGCTAAGGTGAAAAAGGAAATATCCTCAGATGAAATCTGGAAAGAAGCTTTCTGAGAAACTGCTTAGTGTTCTGTTAATTCATCTCACAGAGTTACATCTGTATTTCGTGGATCTCTTTGCTAGCCTTATTTCTGTTGAATCTGAGAACAGATATTTCGGATCCCATTGAAGCGTATAGGGCCAAAGGAAATAATCTCCGATAACAAAGAGAAAGAAGCTTTCTGAGAAACTTCTTTGTGTTCTGTGAAATCATCTCACAGAGTTACCGCTTTCCCCTCAAGAAGCCTTTCGCTAAGACAGTTCTTGTGGAATTGGCAAAGTGATATTTGGAAGCCCATAGAGGGCTATGGTGAAAAAGGAAGTATCCTCAGATGAAATCTGGAAAGAAGCTTTCTGAGAAACTGCTTCCTGTTCTGTTAATTCATCTCACAGAGTTACATCTGTATTTCGTGGATCTCTTTGCTAGCCTTATGTCTGTGGAATCTGAGAACAGATATTTCGGATCCCATTGAAGACTATAGGGCCAAAGGAAATATCCTCCGATAACAAAGAGAAAGAAGCTTTCTGAGAAACTTCTTTGTGTTCTGTGAAATCATCTCACAGAGTTACAGCTTTCCCCTCAAGAAGCCTTTCGCTAAGACAGTTCTTGTGGAATTGGCAAGGTGATATTTGGAAGCCCATAGAGGGCTATGGTGAAAAAGGAAATATCCTCAGATGAAATCTGGAAAGAAGCTTTCTGTGAAACTGCTTACTGTTCTGTTAATTCATCTCACAGAGTTACATCTGTATTTCGTGGATCTCTTTGCTAGCCTTATTTCTGTGGAATCTGAGAACAGATATTTCGGATCCCTTTGAAGACTATAGGGCCAAAGGAAATATCCTCCGATAACAAAGAGAAAGAAGCTTACTGAGGAACTTCTTTGTGTTCTGTGAAATCATCTCACAGAGTTACAGCTTTCCCCTCAAGAAGCCTTTCGCTAAGACAGTTCTTGTGGAACTGGCAAAGTGATATTTGGAAGCCCCTAGAGGGCTATGGTGAAAAAGGAAATATCCTCAGATGAAATCTGGAAAGAAGCTTTCTGAGAAACTGCTGAGTGTTCTGTTAATTCATCTCACAGAGTTACATCTGTATTTCGTGGATCTCTTTGCTAGACTTATTTCTGTAGAATCTGAGAACAGATGTTTCGGATCCCTTTGAAGTCTATAGGGCCAAAGGAAATATCCTCCGATAACAAAGAGAAAGAAGCTTTCTGAGAAACTTCTTTGTGTTCTGTGAAATCATCTCACAGAGTTACAGATTTCCCCTCAAGAAGCCTTTCGATAAGACAGTTCTTGTGGAATTGGCAAAGTGATATTTGGAAGCCCTTAGAGGTCCATGGTGAAAAAGGAAATATCCTCAGATGAAATCTGGAAAGAAGCTTTCTGAGAAACTACTTAGTGTTCTGTGAATTCATCTCACAGAGTTACATCTGTATTTCGTGGATCTCTTTTCTAGCCTTATTTCTTTGGAATCTGAGAACAGATATTTCGGATCCCATTGAAGACTATGGGGCCAAAGGAAATATCCTCCGATAACAAAGAGAAAGAAGCTTTCTGAGAAACTTCTTTGTGTTCTGTGAAATAATCTCACAGATTTACAGCTTTAGCCTCAAGAAGCCTTTCGCTAAGACAGTTCTTGTGGAATTGGCAAAGTGATATTTGGAAGCCCATAGAGGGCTATGGTGAAAAAGGAAATATCCTCAGATGAAATCTGGAAGGAAGCTTTCTGAGAAACTGCTTAGTGTTCTGTTAATTCATCTCACAGAGTTACATCTGTATTTCGTGGATCTCTTTGCTAGCCTTATTTCTTTGGAATCTGAGAACAGATATTTCGGATCCCATTGAAGACTATAGGGCCAAAGGAAATATCCTCCGATAACAAAGAGAAAGAAGCTTTCTGAGAAACTTCTTTGTGTTCTGTGAAATCATCTCACAGAGTTACAGCTTTCCCCTCAAGAAGCCTTTCGCTAAGACAGTTCTTGTGGAATTGGCAAAGCGATATTTGGAAGCCCATAGAGGGCTATGGTGAAAAAGGAAATATCCTCAGATGAAATCTGGAAGGAAGCTTTCTGAGAAACTGCTGAGTGTTCTGTTAATTCATCTCACAGAGTTACATCTGTATTTCGTGGATCTCTTTGGTAGCCTTATTTCTGTGGAATCTGAGAACAGATATTTCGGATCCCATTGAAGACTATAGGGCCAAAGGAAATATCCTCCGATAACAAAGAGAAAGAAGCTTTCTGAGAAACTTCTTTGTGTTCTGTGAAATCATCTCACAGAGTTACAGCTTTCCCCTCAAGAAGCCTTTCGCTAAGACAGTTCTTGTGGAATTGGCAAAGTGATATTTGGAAGCCCATAGAGGGCTATGGTGAAAAAGGAAATATCCTCAGATGAAATCTGGAAAGAAGCTTTCTGAGAAACTGCTGAGTGTTCTGTTAATACATCTCACAGAGTTACATCTGTATTTCGTGGATCTCTTTGCTAGCCTTATTTCTGTGGAATCTGAGAACAGATATTTCGGATCCCATTGAAGACTATAGGGCCAAAGGAAATATCCTCCGATAACAAAGAGAAAGAGGCTTTCTGAGAAACTTCTTTGTGTTCTGTGAAATCATCTCACAGAGTTACAGCTTTCCCCTCAAAAAGCCTTTCGCTAAGACAGTTCTTGTGGAATTGGCAAAGTGATATTTGGAAGCCCATAGAGGGCTATGGTGAAAAAGGAAATATCCTCAGATGAAATCTGGAAAGAAGCTTTCTGTGAAACTGCTTAGTGTTCTGTTAATTCATCTCACAGAGTTACATCTGTATTTCGTGGATCTCTTTGCTAGACTTATTTCTGTGGAATCTGAGAACAGATATTTCGTATCCCTTTGAAGACTATAGGGCCAAAGGAAATATCCTCCGATAACAAAGAGAAAGAAGCTTACTGGGAAACTTCTTTGTGTTCTGTGAAATCATCTCACAGAGTTACAGCTTTCCCCTAAAGAAGCTTTTCGCTAAGACAGTTCTTGTGGAATTGGCAAAGTGATATTTGGAAGCCCATAGAGGGCTATGGTGAAAAAGGAAATATCCTCAGATGAAATCTAAAAGGAAGCTTTCTGAGAAACTGCTGAGTGTTCTGTTAATTCATCTCACAGAGTTACATCTGTATTTCGTGGATCTCTTTGCTAGCCTTATTTCTGTGGAATCTGAGAACAGATATTTCGGATCCCTTTGAAGACTATAGGGCCAAAGGAAATATCCTCCGATAACAAAGAGAAAGAAGCTTACTGAGGAACTTCTTTGTGTTCTGTGAAATCATCTCACAGAGTTACAGCTTTCCCCTCAAGAAGCCTTTCGCTAAGACAGTTCTTGTGGAACTGGCAAAGTGATATTTGGAAGCCCCTAGAGGGCTATGGTGAAAAAGGAAATATCCTCAGATGAAATCTGGAAAGAAGATTTCTGAGAAACTGCTGAGTGTTCTGTTAATTCATCTCACAGAGTTACATCTGTATTTCGTGGATCTCTTTGCTAGCCTTATTTCTGTGGAATCTGAGAACAGATATTTCGGATCCCATTGAAGACTATGGGGCCAAAGGAAATATCCTCCGATAACAAAGAGAAAGAAGCTTTCTGAGAAACTTCTTTGTGTTCTGTGAAATCATCTCACAGAGTTACAGCTTTCCCCTCAAGAAGCCTTTCGCTAAGACAGTTCTTGTGGAACTGGCAAAGTGATATTTGGAAGCCCCTAGAGGGCTATGGTGAAAAAGGAAATATCCTCAGATGAAATCTGGAAAGAAGATTTCTGAGAAACTGCTGAGTGTTCTGTTAATTCATCTCACAGAGTTACATCTGTATTTCGTGGATCTCTTTGCTAGCCTTATTTCTGTGGAATCTGAGAACAGATATTTCGGATCCCATTGAAGACTATGGGGCCAAAGGAAATATCCTCCGATAACAAAGAGAAAGAAGCTTTCTGAGAAACTTCTTTGTGTTCTGTGAAATCATCTCACAGAGTTACAGCTTTCCCCTCAAGAAGCCTTTCGCTAAGACAGTTCTCGTGGAATTGGCAAAGTGATATTTGGAAGCCCTTAGAGGGCTATGGTGAAAAAGGAAATATCCTCAGATGAAATCTGGAAAGAAGCTTTCTGAGAAACTGCTTAGTGTTCTGTTAATTCATCTCACAGAGTTACATCTGTATTTCGTGGATCTCTTTGCTAGCCTTATTTCTGTGGAATCTGAGAACAGATATTTCGGATCCCTTTGAAGACTATAGGGCCAAAGGAAATATCCTCCGATAACAAAGAGAAAGAAGCTTTCTGAGAAACTTCTTTTTGTTCTGTGAAATCATCTCACAGAGTTACAGCTTTCCCCTCAAGAAGCCTTTCGCTAAGACAGTTCTTGTGGAATTGGCAAAGCGATATTTGGAAACCCATAGAGGGCTTTGGTGAAAAAGGAAATAGCCTCAGATGAAATCTGGAAAGAAGCTTTCTGAGAAACTGCTTTGTGTTCTGTTAAATCATCTCACAGTGTTCATCTGTATTTCGTGGATCTCTTTGCTAGACTTATTTCTGTGGAATCTGAGAAAAGATATTTCGGATCCCATTGAAGACTATGGGGCCAAAGGAAATATCCTCCGATAACAAAGAGAAAGAAGCTTTCTGAGAAACTTCTTTGTGTTTTGTGAAATCATCTCACAGAGTTACAGCTTTCCCCTCAAGAAGCCTTTCGCTAAGACAGTTCTTGTGGAATTGGCAAAGTGATATTTGGAAGCCCATAGAGGGCTATGGTGAAAAAGGAAATATCCTCAGATGAAATCTGGAAAGAAGCTTTCTGAGAAACTGCTTAGTGTTCTGTTAATTCATCTCACAGAGTTACATCTGTATTTCGTGGATCTCTTTGCTAGACTTATTTCTGTGGAACCTGAGAACAGATAATTCGGATCCCTTTGAAGACTATAGGGCGAATTAAATAATCTCCGATAACAAAGAGAAAGAAGCTTTCTGAGAAACTTCTTTGTGTTCTGTGAAATCATCTCACAGAGTTACAGCATTCCCCTAAAGAAGCCTTTCGATAAGACAGTTCTTGTGGAATTGGCAAAGTGATATTTGGAAGCCCATAGAGGGCTATGGTGAAAAAGGAAATATCCTCAGATGAAATCTGGAAGGAAGTTTTCTGAGAAACTGCTGAGTGTTCTGTTAATTCATCTCACAGAGTTACATCTGTATTTCGTGGATCTCTTTGCTAGCCTTATTTCTGTGGAATCTGAGAACAGATATTTCGGATCCCTTTGAAGACTATAGGGCCAAAGGAAATATCCTCCGATAACAAAGAGAAAGAAGGTTTCTGAGAAACTTCTTTGTGTTCTGTGAAATCATCTCACAGAGTTACAGCTTTCCCCTCAAGAAGCCTTTCGCTAAGACAGTTCTTGTGGAATTGGCAAAGCGATATTTGGAAGCCCATAGAGGGCTATGGTGAAAAAGGTAATATCCTCAGATGAAATCTGGAAGGAAGCTTTCTGAGAAACTGCTGAGTGTTCTATTAATTCATCTCACAGAGTTACATCTGTATTTCGTGGATCTCTTTGGTAGCCTTATTTCTGTGGAATCTGAGAACAGATATTTCGGATCCCGTTGAAGACTATAGGGCCAAAGGAAATATCCTCCGATAACAAAGAGAAAGAAGCTTTCTGAGAAACTTCTTTGTGTTCTGTGAAATCATCTCACAGAGTTACAGCTTTCCCCTCAAGAAGCCTTTCGCTAAGACAGTTCTTGTGGAATTGGCAAAGTGATATTTGGAAGCCCATAGAGGGCTATGGTGAAAAAGGAAATATCCTCAGATGAAATCTGGAAAGAAGCTTTCTGAGAAACTGCTGAGTGTTCTGTTAATACATCTCACAGAGTTACATCTGTATTTCGTGGATCTCTTTGCTAGCCTTATTTCTGTGGAATCTGAGAACAGATATTTCGGATCCCATTGAAGACTATAGGGCCAAAGGAAATATCCTCCGATAACAAAGAGAAAGAAGCTTTCTGAGAAAATTCTTTGTGTTCTCTGAAATCATCTCACAGAGTTACAGCTTTCCCCTCAAAAAGCCTTTCGCTAAGACAGTTCTTGTGGAATTGGCAAAGTGATATTTGGAAGCCCATAGAGGGCTATGTTGAAAAAGGAAATATCCTCAGATGAAATCTGGAAAGAAGCTTTCTGAGAAACTGCTTAGTGTTCTGTTAATTCATCTCACAGAGTTACATCTGTATTTCGTGGATCTCTTTGCTAGACTTATTTCTGTGGAATCTGAGAACAGATATTTCGGATCCCTTTGAAGACTATAGGGCCAAAGGAAATATCCTCCGATAACAAAGAGAAAGAAGCTTTCTGAGAAACTTCTTTGTGTTCTGTGAAATCATCTCACAGAGTTACAGCTTTCCCCTCAAGAAGCCTTTCGCTAAGACAGTTCTTGTGGAATTGGCAAAGTGATATTAGGAAGCCCGTAGAGGGCTATGGTGAAAAAGGAAATATCCTCAGATGAAATCTAAAAGGAAGCTTTCTGAGAAACTGCTGAGTGTTCTGTTAATTCATCTCACAGAGTTACATCTGTATTTCGTGGATCTCTTTGCTAGCCTTATTTCTGTGGAATCTGAGAACATATATTTCGGATCCCATTGAAGACTATGGGGCCAAAGGAAATATCCTCCGATAACAAAGAGAAAGAAGCTTTCTGAGAAACTTCTTTGTGTTCTGTGAAATCATCTCACAGAGTTACAGCTTTCCCCTCAAGAAGCCTTTCGCTAAGACAGTTCTCGTGGAATTGGCAAAGTGATATTTGGAAGCCCTTAGAGGGCTATGGTGAAAAAGGAAATATCCTCAGATGAAATCTGGAAAGAAGCTTTCTGAGAAACTGCTTAGTGTTCTGTTAATTCATCTCACCGAGTTACATCTGTATTTCGTGGATCTGTTTGCTAGCCTTATTTCTGTGGAATCTGAGAACAGATATTTCGGATCCCATTGAAGACTACATGGCCAAAGGAAATATCCTCCGATAACAAAGAGAAAGAAGCTTTCTGAGAAACTTCTTTGTGTTTTGTGAAATCATCTCACAGAGTTACAGCTTTCCCCTCAAGAAGCCTTTCGCTAAGACAGTTCTTGTGGAATTGGCAAAGTGATATTTGGAAGCCCATAGAGGGCTATGGTGAAAAAGGAAATATCCTCAGATGAAATCTGGAAAGAAGCTTTCTGAGAAACTGCTGAATGTTCTGTTAATTCATCTCACAGAGTTACATCTGTATTTCGTGGATCTCTTTGCTAGACTTATTTCTGTGGAATCTGAGAACAGATATTTCGGATCCTATTGAAGACTATAGGGCCAAAGGAAATATCCTCCGATAACAAAGAGAAAGAAGCTTTCTGAGAAACTTCTTTGTGTTCTGTGAAATCATCTCACAGAGTTACAGCTTTCCCCTCAAGAAGCCTTTCGCTAAGACAGTTCTTGTGGAATTGGCAAAGCGATATTTGGAAGCCCATAGAGGGCTATGGTGAAAAAGGAAATATCCTCAGATGAAATCTGGAAAGAAGCTTTCTGAGAAACTGCTTAGTGTTCTGTTAATACATCTCACAGAGTTACATCTCTATTTCGTGAATCTCTTTGCTAGCCTTATTTCTTTGGAATCTGAGAACAGATATTTCGGATCCCATTGAAGACTATAGGGCCAAAGGAAATATCCTCCGATAACAAAGAGAAAGAAGCTTTCTGAGAAACTTCTTTGTGTTCTGTGAAATCATCTCACAGAGTTACAGCTTTCCCCTCAAGAAGCCTTTCGCTAAGACAGTTCTTGTGGAATTGGCAAAGTGATATTTGGAAGCCCATAGAGGGCTATGGTGAAAAAGGAAATATCCTCAGATGAAATCTGGAAGGAAGCTTTCTGAGAAACTGCTGAGTGTTCTGTTAATTCATCTCACAGAGTTACATCTGTATTTCGTGGATCTCTTTGCTAGCCTTATTTCTGTGGAATCTGAGAACAGATATTTCGGATTCCTATGAAGACTATAGCGGCAAAGGAAATATCCTCCGATAACAAAGAGAAAGAAGCTTTCTGAGAAACTTCTTCGTGTTCTGTGAAATCATCTCACAGAGTTACAGCGTTCCCCTCAAGAAGCCTTTCGCTAAGACAGTTCTTGTGGAATTGGCAAAGTGATATTTGGAAGCCCATAGAGGGCTATGGTGAAAAAGGAAATATCCTCAGATGAAATCTGGAAAGAAGCTTTCTGAGAAACTGCTGAGTGTCCTGTTAATTCATCTCACAGAGTTACATCTGTATTTCGTGGATCTCTTTGCTAGCCTTATTTCTGTGGAATCTGAGAACAGATATTTCGGATCCTATTGAAGACTATAGGGCCAAAGGAAATATCCTCCGATAACAAAGAGAAAGAAGCTTTCTGAGAAACTTCTTTGTGTTCTGTGAAATCATCTCACAGAGTTACAGCTTTCCCCTCAAGAAGCCTTTCGCTAAGACAGTTCTTGTGGAATTGGCAAAGTGATATTTGGAAGCCCATAGAGGGCTATGGTGAAAAAGGAAATATCCTCAGATGAAATCTGGAAAGAAGCTTTCTGAGAAACTGCTTAGTGTTCTGTTAATTCATCTCACAGAGTTACATCTGTATTTCGTGGATCTCTTTGCTAGCCTTATTTCTGTGGAATCTGAGAACAGATATTTCGGATCCCATTGAAGCGTATAGGGCCAAAGGAAATAATCTCCGATAACAAAGAGAAAGAAGCTTTCTGAGAAACTTCTTTGTGTTCTGTGAAATCATCTCACAGAGTTACCGCTTTCCCCTCAAGAAGCCTTTCGCTAAGACAGTTCTCGTGGAATTGGCAAAGTGATATTTGGAAGCCCATAGAGGGCTATGGTGAAAAAGGAAGTATCCTCAGATGAAATCTGGAAAGAAGCTTTCTGAGAAACTGCTTAGTGTTCTGTTAATTCATCTCACAGAGTTACATCTGTATTTCGTATATCTCTTTGCAAGCCTTATTTCTGTGGAATCTGAGAACAGATATTTCCGATCCCTTTGAAGACTATAGGGCCAAAGGAAATATCCTCCGATAACAAAGAGAAAGAAGCTTTCTGAGAAACTTCTTTGTGTTCTGTGAAATCATCTCACAGAGTTACAGCTTTCCCCTCAAGAAGCCTTTCGCTAAGACAGTTCTTGTGGAATTGGCAAAGTGATATTTGGAAGCCCATAGAGGGCTATGGTGAATAAGGAAATATCCTCAGATGAAATCTGGAAAGAAGCTTTCTGAGAAACTGCTGAGTGTTCTGTTAATTCATCTCACAGAGTTACATCTGTATTTCGTGGATCTCTTTGCTAGCCTTATTTCTGTGGAATCTGAGAACAGATATTTCGGGTCCCATTGAAGACTATAGGGCCAAAGGAAATATCCTCCGATAACAAAGAGAAAGAAGCTTTCTGAGAAACTTCTTTGTGTTCTGTGAAATCATCTCACAGAGTTACAGCTTTCCCCTCAAGAAGCCTTTCGCTAAGACAGTTCTTGTGGAATTGGCAAGGTGATATTTGGAAGCCCATAGAGGGCTATGGTGAAAAAGGAAATATCCTCAGATGAAATCTGGAAAGAAGCTTTCTGAGAAACTGCTTAGTGTTCTGTTAATTCATCTCACAGAGTTACATCTCTATTTCGTGGATCTCTTTGCTAGCCTTATTTCTGTGGAATCTGAGAACAGATATTTCGGAACCGATTGAAGACTACAGGGCCAAAGGAAATAATCTCCGATAACAAAGAGAAAGAAGCTTTCTGAGAAACTTCTTTGTGTTCCGTGAAATCATCTCACAGATTACAGCATTCCCCTCAAGAAGCCTTTCGCTAAGACAGTTCTTGTGGAATTGGAAAAGTGATATTGGAAAGCCCATAGAGGGCTACGGTGAAACAGGAAATATCCTCAGATGAAATCTGGAAAGAAGCTTTCTGAGAAACTGCTGAGTGTTCTGTTAATTCATCTCACCGAGTTACATCTGTATTTCGTGGATCTCTTTGCTAGACTTATTTCTGTGGAATCTGAGAACAGATATTTCGGATCCTATTGAAGACTATAGGGCCAAAGGAAATATCCTCCGATAACAAAGAGAAAGAAGCTTTCTGAGAAACTTCTTTGTGTTCTGTGAAATCATCTCACAGAGTTACAGCTTTCCCCTCGAAAAGCCTTTCGCTAAGACAGTTCTCGTGGAATTGGCAAAGTGATATTTGGAAGCCCATAGAGGGCTATGGTGAAAAAGGAAATATCCTCAGATGAAATCTGGAAAGAAGCTTTCTGTGAAACTGCTTAGTGTTCTGTTAATTCATCTCACAGAGTTACATCTGTATTTCGTGGATCTCTTTGCTAGACTTATTTCTGTGGAATCTGAGAACAGATATTTCGGATCCCTTTGAAGACTATAGGGCCAAAGGAAATATCCTCCGATAACAAAGAGAAAGAAGGTTACTGAGAAACTTCTTTGTGTTCTGTGAAATCATCTCACAGAGTTACAGCTTTCCCCTCAAGAAGTCTTTCGCTAAGACAGTTCTTGTGGAATTGGCAAAGTGATATTAGGAAGCCCGTAGAGGGCTATGGTGAAAAAGGAAATATCCTCAGATGAAATCTAAAAGGAAGCTTTCTGAGAAACTGCTGAGTGTTCTGTTAATTCATCTCACAGAGTTACATCTGTATTTCGTGGATCTCTTTGCTAGCCTTATTTCTGTGGAATCTGAGAACAGATATTTCGGATCCCATTGAAGACTATGGGGCCAAAGGAAATATCCTCCGATAACAAAGAGAAAGAAGCTTTCTGAGAAAATTCTTTGTGTTCTGTGAAATCATCTCACAGAGTTACAGCTTTCCCCTCAAGAAGCCTTTCGCTAAGACATTTCTCGTGGAATTGGCAAAGTGATATTTGGAAGCCCTTAGAGGGCTATGGTGAAAAAGGAAATATCCTCAGATGAAATCTGGAAAGAAGCTTTCTGAGAAACTGCTTAGTGTTCTGTTAATTCATCTCACAGAGTTACATCTGTATTTCGTGGATCTGTTTGCTAGCCTTATTTCTGTGGAATCTGAGAACAGATATTTCGGATCCCATTGAAGACTACATGGCCAAAGGAAATATCCTCCGATAACAAAGAGAAAGAAGCTTTCTGAGAAACTTCTTTGTGTTCTGTGAAATCATCTCACAGAGTTACAGCTTTCCCCTCAAGAAGCCTTTCGCTAAGACAGTTCTTGTGGAATTGGCAAAGTGATATTTGGAAGCCCATAGAGGGCTATGGTGAAAAAGGAAATATCCTCAGATGAAATCTGGAAAGAAGCTTTCTGTGAAACTGCTTAGTGTTCTGTTAATTCATCTCACAGAGTTACGTCAGTATTTCGTGGATCTCTTTGCTAGACCTATTTCTGTGGAATCTGAGAACAGATATTTCCGATTCCTTTGAAGACTATAGGGCCAAAGGAAATATCCTCCGATAACAAAGAGAAAGAAGCTTTCTGAGAAACTTCTTTTTGTTCTGTGAAATCATCTCACAGAGTTACAGCTTTCCCCTCAAGAAGCCTTTCGCTAAGACAGTTCTTGTGGAATTGGCAAAGTGATATTTGGAAGCCCATATAGGGCTATGGTGAAAAAGGAAATATCCTCAGATGAAATCTGGAAAGAAGCTTTCTGAGAAACTGCTTAGTGTTCTGTTAATTCATCTCACAGAGTTACATCTGTATTTCGTGGATCTCTTTGCTAGCCTTGTTTCTGTGGAATCTGAGAACAGATATTTCGGATCCGATTGAAGACTACAGGGCCAAAGGAAATAATCTCCGATAACAAAGAGAAAGAAGCTTTATGGGAAAATTCTTTGTGTTCTGTGAAATCATCTCACAGATTACAGCATTCCCCTCAAGAAGCCTTTCGCTAAGACAGTTCTTGTGGAATTGGAAAAGTGATATTTGAAAGCCCATAGAGGACTACGGTGAAACAGGAAATATCCTCAGATGAAATCTGGAAAGAAGCTTTCTGAGAAACTGCTGAGTGTTCTGTTAATTCATCTCACAGAGTTACATCTGTATTTCGTGGATCTCTTTGCTAGCCTTATTTCTGTGGAATCTGAGAACAGATATTTCGGATCCTATTGAAGACTATAGGGCCAAAGGAAATATCCTCCGATAACAAAGAGAAAGAAGCTTTCTGAGAAACTTCTTTTTGTTCTGTGAAATCATCTCACAGAGTTACAGCTTTCCCCTCAAAAAGCCTTTCTCTAAGACAGTTCTTGTGGAATTGGCAAAGCGATATTTGGAAACCCATAGAGGGCTTTGGTGAAAAAGGAAATATCCTCAGATGAAATCTGGAAAGAAGCTTTCTGAGAAACTCCTTAGTGTTCTGTTAATTCATCTCACAGAGTTCATCTGTATTTCGTGGATCTCTTTGCTAGACTTATTTCTGTGGAATCTGAGAAAAGATATTTCGGATCCTATTGAAGACTATAGGGCCAAAGGAAATATCCTCCGATAACAAAGAGAAAGAAGCTTTCTGAGAAACTTCTTTGTGTTTTGTGAAATCATCTCACAGAGTTACATCTTTCCCCTCAAGAAGCCTTTCGCTAAGACAGTTCTTGTGGAATTGGCAAAGTGATATTTGGAAGCCCATAGAGGGCTATGGTGAAAAAGGAAATATCCTCAGATGAAATCTGGAAAGAAGCTTTCTGTGAAACTGCTTAGTGTTCTGTTAATTCATCTCACAGAGTTACATCTGTATTTCGTGGATCTCTTTGCTAGACTTATTTCTGTGGAATCTGAGAACAGATATTTCGGATCCCTTTGAAGACTATAGGGCCAAAGGAAATATCCTCCGATAACAAAGAGAAAGAAGGTTACTGAGAAACTTCTTTGTGTTCTGTGAAATCATCTCACAGAGTTACAGCTTTCCCCTCAAGAAGTCTTTCGCTAAGACAGTTCTTGTGGAATTGGCAAAGTGATATTAGGAAGCCCGTAGAGGGCTATGGTGAAAAAGGAAATATCCTCAGATGAAATCTAAAAGGAAGCTTTCTGAGAAACTGCTGAGTGTTCTGTTAATTCATCTCACAGAGTTACATCTGTATTTCGTGGATCTCTTTGCTAGCCTTATTTCTGTGGAATCTGAGAACAGATATTTCGGATCCCATTGAAGACTATGGGGCCAAAGGAAATATCCTCCGATAACAAAGAGAAAGAAGCTTTCTGAGAAAATTCTTTGTGTTCTGTGAAATCATCTCACAGAGTTACAGCTTTCCCCTCAAGAAGCCTTTCGCTAAGACAGTTCTCGTGGAATTGGCAAAGTGATATTTGGAAGCCCTTAGAGGGCTATGGTGAAAAAGGAAATATCCTCAGATGAAATCTGGAAAGAAGCTTTCTGAGAAACTGCTTAGTGTTCTGTTAATTCATCTCACAGAGTTACATCTGTATTTCGTGGATCTGTTTGCTAGCCTTATTTCTGTGGAATCTGAGAACAGATATTTCGGATCCCATTGAAGACTACATGGCCAAAGGAAATATCCTCCGATAACAAAGAGAAAGAAGCTTTCTGAGAAACTTCTTTGTGTTCTGTGAAATCATCTCACAGAGTTACAGCTTTCCCCTCAAGAAGCCTTTCGCTAAGACAGTTCTTGTGGAATTGGCAAAGTGATATTTGGAAGCCCATAGAGGGCTATGGTGAAAAAGGAAATATCCTCAGATGAAATCTGGAAGGAAGCTTTCTGAGAAACTGCTGAGTGTCCTGTTAATTCATCTCACAGAGTTACATCTGTATTTCGTGGATCTCTTTGCTAGCCTTATTTCTGTGGAATCTGAGAACAGATATTTCGGATCCTATTGAAGACTATAGGGCCAAAGGAAATATCCTCCGATAACAAAGAGAAAGAAGCTTTCTGAGAAACTTCTTTGTGTTCTGTGAAATCATCTCACAGAGTTACAGCTTTCCCCGCAAGAAGCCTTTCGCTAAGACAGTTCTTGTGGAATTGGCAAAGTGATATTTGGTAGCCCATAGAGGGCTATGGTGAAAAAGGAAATATCCTCAGATGAAATCTGGAAAGAAGCTTTCTGAGAAACTGCTTAGTGTTCTGTTAATTCATCTCACAGAGTTACATCTGTATTTCGTGGATCTCTTTGCTAGCCTTATTTATGTGGAATCTGAGAACAGATATTTCGGATCCCATTGAAGCGTATAGTGCCAAAGGAAATAATCTCCGATAACAAAGAGAAAGAAGCTTTCTGAGAAACTTCTTTGTGTTCTGTGAAATCATCTCACAGAGTTACCGCTTTCCCCTCAAGAAGCCTTTCGCTAAGACAGTTGTCGTGGAATTGGCAAAGTGATATTTGGAAGCCCATAGAGGGCTATGGTGAAAAAGGAACTATCCTCAGATGAAATCTGGAAAGAAGCTTTCTGAGAAACTGCTTAGTGTTCTGTTAATTCATCTCACAGAGTTACATCTGTATTTCGTATATCTCTTTGCAAGCCTTATTTCTGTGGAATCTGAGAACAGATATTTCCGATCCCTTTGAAGACTATAGGGCCAAAGGAAATATCCTCCGATAACAAAGAGAAAGAAGCTTTCTGAGAAACTTCTTTGTGTTCTGTGAAATCATCTCACAGAGTTACAGCTTTCCCCTCAAGAAGCCTTTCGCTAAGACAGTTCTTGTGGAATTGGCAAAGTGATATTTGGAAGCCCATAGAGGGCTGTGGTGAAAAAGGAAATATCCTCAGATGAAATCTGGAAAGAAGCTTTCTGAGAAACTGCTGAGTGTTCTGTTAATTCATCTCACAGAGTTACATCTGTATTTCGTGGATCTCTTTGATAGCCTTATTTCTGTGGAATCTGAGAACAGATATTTCGGATCCCATTGAAGACTATAGGGCCAAAGGAAATATCCTCCGATAACAAAGAGAAAGAAGCTTTCTGAGAAACTTCTTTGTGTTCTGTGAAATCATCTCACAGAGTTACAGCTTTCCCCTCAAGAAGCCTTTCGCTAAGACAGTTCTTGTGGAATTGGCAAGGTGATATTTGGAAGCCCATAGAGGGCTATGGTGAAAAAGGAAATATCCTCAGATGAAATCTGGAAAGAAGCTTTCTGTGAAACTACTTACTGTTCTGTTAATTCATCTCACAGAGTTACATCTGTATTTCGTGGATCTCTTTGCTAGCCTTATTTCTGTGGAATCTGAGAACAGATATTTCGGATCCCTTTGAAGACTATAGGGCCAAAGGAAATATCCTCCGATAACAAAGAGAAAGAAGCTTTCTGAGAAACTTCTTTGTGTTCTGTGAAATCATCTCACAGAGTTACAGCTTTCCCCTCAAGAAGCCTTTCGCTAAGACAGTTCTTGTGGAACTGGCAAAGTGATATTTGGAAGCCCCTAGAGGGCTATGGTGAAAAAGGAAATATCCTCAGATGAAATCTGGAAAGAAGCTTTCTGAGAAACTGCTGAGTGTTCTGTTAATTCATCTCACAGAGTTACATCTATATTTCGTGGATCTCTTTGCTAGCCTTATTTCTGTGGAATCTGAGAACAGATATTTCGGATCCCATTGAAGACTATAGGGCCAAAGGAAATATCCTCCGATAACAAAGAGAAAGAAGCTTTCTGAGAAACTTCTTTGTGTTCTGTGAAATCATCTCACAGAGTTACAGCTTTCCCCTCAAGAAGCCTTTCGCTAAGACAGTTCTTGTGGAATTGGCAAAGTGATATTTGGAAGCCCATAGAGGGCTATGGTGAAAAAGGAAATATCCTCAGATGAAATCTGGAAAGAAGCTTTCTGTGAAACTGCTTAGTGTTCTGTTAATTCATCTCACAGAGTTACATCTGTATTTCGTGGATCTCTTTGCTAGACTTATTTCTGTGGAATCTGAGAACAGATATTTCGGATTCCTTTGAAGACTATAGGGCCAAAGGAAATATCCTCCGATAACAAAGAGAAAGAAGCTTACTGAGAAACTTCTTTGTGTTCTGTGAAATCATCTCACAGAGTTACAGCTTTCCCCTCAAGAAGCCTTTCGCTAAGACAGTTCTTGTGGAATTGGCAAAGTGATATTTGGAAGCCCATATAGGGCTATGGTGAAAAAGGAAATATCCTCAGATGAAATCTGGAAAGAAGCTTTCTGAGAAACTGCTTAGTGTTCTGTTAATTCATCTCACAGAGTTACATCTGTATTTCGTGGATCTCTTTGCTAGCCTTATTTCTGTGGAATCTGAGAACAGATATTTCGGAACCGATTGAAGACTACAGGGCCAAAGGAAATAATCTCCGATAACAAAGAGAAAGAAGCTTTCTGAGAAACTTCTTTGTGTTCTGTGAAATCATCTCACAGATTACAGCATTCCCCTCAAGAAGCCTTTCGCTAAGACAGTTCTTGTGGAATTGGAAAAGTGATATTGGAAAGCCCATAGAGGGCTACGGTGAAAAAGGAAATATCCTCAGATGAAATCTGGAAAGAAGCTTTCTGAGAAACTGCTGAGTGTTCTGTTAATTCATCTCACCGAGTTACATCTGTATTTCGTGGATCTCTTTGCTAGACTTATTTCTGTGGAATCTGAGAACAGATATTTCGGATCCTATTGAAGACTATAGGGCCAAAGGAAATATCCTCCGATAACAAAGAGAAAGAAGCTTTCTGAGAAACTTCTTTTTGTTCTGTGAAATCATCTCACAGAGTTACAGCTTTACCCTCAAGAAGCCTTTCGCTAAGACAGTTCTGGTGGAATTGGCAAAGTGATATTTGGAAGCCCATAGAGGGCTATGATGAAAAAGGAAATATCCTCAGATGAAATCTGGAAAGAAGCTTTCTGAGAAACTGCTGAGTGTTCTGTTAATTCATCCCACAGAGTTACATCTGTATTTCGTGGATCTCTTTGCTAGACTTATTTCTGTGGAACCTGAGAACAGATAATTCCTATCCCTTTGAAGACTATAGGGCCAAAGGAAATATCCTCCGATAACAAAGAGAAAGAAGCTTACTGAGAAACTTCTTTGTGTTCTTTGAAATCACCTCACAGAGTTACAGCTTTCCCCTCAAGAAGTCTTTCGCTAAGACAGTTCTTGGGGAATTGGCAAAGTGATATTTGGAAGCCCATAGAGGGCTACGGTGAAAAAGGAAATATCTCAGATGAAATCTGGAAACAAGCTTTCTGAGAAACTGCTTAGTGTTCTGTTAATTCATCTCACAGAGTTACATCTGTATTTCGTGGATCTCTTTGCTAGACTTATTTCTGTGGAATCTGAGAACAGATATTTCGGATCCTATTGAAGACTATAGGGCCAAAGGAAATATCCTCCGATAACAAAGAGAAAGAAGCTTTCTGAGAAACTTCTTTTTGTTCTGTGAAATCATCTCACAGAGTTACAGCTTTACCCTCAAGAAGCCTTTCGCTAAGACAGTTCTTGTGGAATTGGCAAAGTGATATTTGGAAGCCCATAGAGGGCTATGATGAAAAAGGAAATATCCTCAGATGAAATCTGGAAAGAAGCTTTCTGAGAAACTGCTGAGTGTTCTGTTAATTCATCTCACAGAGTTACATCTGAATTTCGTGGATCTCTTTGCTAGACTTATTTCTGTGGAACCTGAGAACAGATAATTCGGATCCCTTTGAAGACTATAGGGCCAAAGGAAATATCCTCCGATAACAAAGAGAAAGAAGCTTACTGAGAAACTTCTTTGTGTTCTTTGAAATCATCTCACAGAGTTACAGCTTTCCCCTCAAGAAGTCTTTCGCTAAGACAGTTCTTGTGGAATTGGCAAAGTGATATTTGGAAGCCCATAGAGGGCTACGGTGAAAAAGGAAATATCTCAGATGATATCTGGAAAGAAGCTTTCTGAGAAACTGCTTAGTGTTCTGTTAATTCATCTCACAGAGTTACATCTGTATTTCGTGGATCTCTTTGCTAGCCTTATTTCTGTGGAATCTGAGAACAGATATTTCGGATCCAATTGATGACTATAGGGCCAAAGGAAATAATCTCCGATAACAAAGAGAAAGAAGCTTTCTGAGAAACTTCTTTGTGTTCTGTGAAATCATCTCACAGAGTTACAGCATTCCCCTCAAGAAGCCTTTCGCTAAGACAGTTCTTGTGGAATTGGCAGAGTGATATTTGGAAGCCCAAAGAGGGCTATGGTGAAAAAGGAAATATCCTCAGATGAAATCTGGAAAGAAGATTTCTGAGAAACTGCTGAGTGTTCTGTTAATTCATCTCACAGAGTTACATCTGTATTTCGTGGATCTCTTTGCTAGACTTATTTCTGTGGAATCTGAGAACAGATATTTCGGATCCTATTGAAGACTATAGGGCCAAAGGAAATATCCTCCGATAACAAAGAGAAAGAAGCTTACTGAGAAGCTTCTTTGTGTTCTGTGAAATCATCTCACAGAGTTACAGCTTTCCCCTCAAGAAGCCTTTCGCTAAGACAGTTCTTGTGGAATTGGCAAAGTGATATTTGGAAGCCCATAGAGGGCTATGGTGAAAAAGGAAATATCCTCAGATGAAATCTGGAAGGAAGCTTTCTGAGAAACTGCTGAGTGTTCTGTTAATTCATCTCACAGAGTTACATCTCTATTTCGTGGATCTCTTTGCTAGACTTATTTCTGTGGAATCTGAGAACAGATATTTCTGATTCCTATGAAGACTATAGGGGCAAAGGAAATATCCTCCGATAACAAAGAGAAAGAAGCTTTCTGAGAAACTTCTTTGTGTTCTGTGAAATCATCTCACAGAGTTACAGCGTTCCCCTCAAGAAGCCTTTCGCTAAGACAGTTCTTGTGGAATTGGCAAAGTGATATTTGGAAGCCCATAGAGGGCTATGGTGAAAAAGGAAATATCCTCAGATGAAATCTGGAAGGAAGCTTTCTGAGAAACTGCTGAGTGTTCTGTTAATTCATCTCACAGAGTTACATCTGTATTTCGTGGATCTCTTTGCTAGCCTTATTTCTGTGGAATCTGAGAACAGATATTTCAGAACCGATTGAAGACTACAGGGCCAAAGGAAATAATCTCCGATAACAAAGAGAAAGAAGCTTTCTGAGAAACTTCTTTGTGTTCTGTGAAATCATCTCACAGATTACAGCATTCCCCTCAAGAAGCCTTTCGCTAAGACAGTTCTTGTGGAATTGGAAAAGTGATATTGGAAAGCCCATAGAGGGCTACGGTGAAAAAGGAAATATCCTCAGATGAAATCTGGAAAGAAGCTTTCTGAGAAACTGCTGAGTGTTCTGTTAATTCATCTCACCGAGTTACATCTGTATTTCGTGGATCTCTTTGCTAGACTTATTTCTGTGGAATCTGAGAACAGATATTTCGGATCCTATTGAAGACTATAGGGCCAAAGGAAATATCCTCCGATAACAAAGAGAAAGAAGCTTTCTGAGAAACTTCTTTTTGTTCTGTGAAATCATCTCACAGAGTTACAGCTTTACCCTCAAGAAGCCTTTCGCTAAGACAGTTCTGGTGGAATTGGCAAAGTGATATTTGGAAGCCCATAGAGGGCTATGATGAAAAAGGAAATATCCTCAGATGAAATCTGGAAAGAAGCTTTCTGAGAAACTGCTGAGTGTTCTGTTAATTCATCTCACAGAGTTACATCTGTATTTCGTGGATCTCTTTGCTAGACTTATTTCTGTGGAACCTGAGAACAGATAATTCGGATCCCTTTGAAGACTATAGGGCCAAAGGAAATATCCTCCGATAACAAAGAGAAAGAAGCTTACTGAGAAACTTCTTTGTGTTCTTTGAAATCACCTCACAGAGTTACAGCTTTCCCCTCAAGAAGTCTTTCGCTAAGACAGTTCTTGGGGAATTGGCAAAGTGATATTTGGAAGCCCATAGAGGGCTACGGTGAAAAAGGAAATATCTCAGATGAAATCTGGAAACAAGCTTTCTGAGAAACTGCTTAGTGTTCTGTTAATTCATCTCACAGAGTTACATCTGTATTTCGTGGATCTCTTTGCTAGACTTATTTCTGTGGAATCTGAGAACAGATATTTCGGATCCTATTGAAGACTATAGGGCCAAAGGAAATATCCTCCGATAACAAAGAGAAAGAAGCTTTCTGAGAAACTTCTTTTTGTTCTGTGAAATCATCTCACAGAGTTACAGCTTTACCCTCAAGAAGCCTTTCGCTAAGACAGTTCTTGTGGAATTGGCAAAGTGATATTTGGAAGCCCATAGAGGGCTATGATGAAAAAGGAAATATCCTCAGATGAAATCTGGAAAGAAGCTTTCTGAGAAACTGCTGAGTGTTCTGTTAATTCATCTCACAGAGTTACATCTGTATTTCGTGGATCTCTTTGCTAGCCTTATTTCTGTGGAACCTGAGAACAGATAATTCGGATCCCTTTGAAGACTATAGGGCCAAAGGAAATATCCTCCGATAACAAAGAGAAAGAAGCTTACTGAGAAACTTCTTTGTGTTCTTTGAAATCATCTCACAGAGTTACAGCTTTCCCCTCAAGAAGCCTTTCGCTAAGACAGTTCTTGTGGAATTGGCAAAGTGATATTTGGAAGCCCATAGAGGGCTACGGTGAAAAAGGAAATATCTCAGATGACATCTGGAAAGAAGCTTTCTGAGAAACTGCTTAGTGTTCTGTTAATTCATCTCACAGAGTTACATCTGTATTTCGTGGATCTCTTTGCTAGCCTTATTTCTGTGGAATCTGAGAACAGATATTTCGGATCCAATTGATGACTATAGGGCCAATGGAAATAATCTCCGATAACAAAGAGAAAGAAGCTTTCTGAGAAACTTCTTTGTGTTCTGTGAAATCATCTCACAGAGTTACAGCATTCCCCTCAAGAAGCCTTTCGCTAAGACAGTTCTTGTGGAATTGGCAGAGTGATATTTGGAAGCCCAAAGAGGGCTATGGTGAAAAAGGAAATATCCTCAGATGAAATCTGGAAAGAAGATTTCTGAGAAACTGCTGAGTGTTCTATTAATTCATCTCACAGAGTTACATCTGTATTTCGTGGATCTCTTTGCTAGACTTATTTCTGTGGAATCTGAGAACAGATATTTCGGATCCTATTGAAGACTATAGGGCCAAAGGAAATATCCTCCGATAACAAAGAGAAAGAAGCTTACTGAGAAGCTTCTTTGTGTTCTGTGAAATCATCTCACAGAGTTACAGCTTTCCCCTCAAGAAGCCTTTCGCTAAGACAGTTCTTGTGGAATTGGCAAAGTGATATTTGGAAGCCCATAGAGGGCTATGGTGAAAAAGGAAATATCCTCAGATGAAATCTGGAAGGAAGCTTTCTGAGAAACTGCTGAGTGTTCTGTTAATTCATCTCACAGAGTTACATCTGTATTTCGTGGATCTCTTTGCTAGCCTTATTTCTGTGGAATCTGAGAACAGATATTTCTGATTCCTATGAAGACTATAGGGCCAAAGGAAATATCCTCCGAAAACAAAGAGAAAGAAGCTTTCTGAGAAACTTCTTTGTGTTCTGTGAAATCATCTCACAGAGTTACAGCTTTCCCCTCAAGAAGCCTTTCGATAAGACAGTTCTTGTGGAATTGGCAAAGTGATATTTGGAAGCCCTTAGAGGTCCATGGTGAAAAAGGAAATATCCTCAGATGAAATCTGGAAAGAAGCTTTCTGAGAAACTACTTAGTGTTCTGTGAATTCATCTCACAGAGTTACATCTGTATTTCGTGGATCTCTTTTCTAGCCTTATTTCTTTGGAATCTGAGAACAGATATTTCGGATCCCATTGAAGACTATGGGGCCAAAGGAAATATCCTCCGATAACAAAGAGAAAGAAGCTTTCTGAGAAACTTCTTTGTGTTCTGTGAAATCATCTCACAGAGTTACAGCTTTCCCCTCAAGAAGCCTTTCGCTAACACAGTTCTTGTGGAATTGGCAAAGTGATATTTGGAAGCCCATAGAGGGCTATGGTGAAAAAGGAAATATCCTCAGATGAAATCTGGAAGGAAGTTTTCTGAGAAACTGCTGAGTGTTCTGTTAATTCATCTCACAGAGTCACATCTGTATTTCGTGGATCTCTTTGCTAGCCTTATTTCTGTGGAATCTGAGAACAGATATTTCGGATCCCATTGAAGACTATAGGGCCAAAGGAAATATCCTCCGATAACAAAGAGAAAGAAGCTTTCTGAGAAACTTCTTTGTGTTCTGTGAAATCATCTCACAGAGTTACAGCTTTCCCCTCAAGAAGCCTTTCGCTAAGACAGTTCTTGTGGAATTGGCAAAGCGATATTTGGAAGACCATAGAGGGCTATGGTGAAAAAAGAAATATCCTCAGATGAAATCTGGAAAGAAGCTTTCTGAGAAACTGCTTAGTGTTCTGTTAATTCATCCCACAGAGTTACATCTGTATTTCGTGGATCTCTTTGCTAGACTTATTTCTGTGGAATCTGAGAACAGATATTTCGGATCCCATTGAAGACTATGGGGCCAAAGGAAATATCCTCCGATAACAAAGAGAAAGAAGCTTTCTGAGAAACTTCTTTGTGTTCTGTGAAATCATCTCACAGAGTTACAGCTTTCCCCTCAAGAAGCCTTTCGCTAAGACAGTTCTTGTGGAATTGGCAAAGTGATATTTGGAAGCCCATAGAGGGCTATGGTGAAAAAGGAATTATCCTCAGATGAAATCTGGAAGGAAGCTTTCTGAGAAACTGCTTAGTGTTCTGTTAATTCATCTCACAGAGTTACATCTGTATTTCTTGGATCTCTTTGCTAGCCTTATTTCTTTGGAATCTGAGAACAGATATTTCGGATCCCATTGAAGACTATAGGGCCAAAGGAAATATCCTCCGATAACAAAGAGAAAGAAGCTTTCTGAGAAACTTCTTTGTGTTCTGTGAAATCATCTCACAGAGTTACAGCTTTCCCCTCAAGAAGCCTTTCGCTAAGACAGTTCTTGTGGAATTGGCAAAGCGATATTTGGAAGCCCTTAGAGGGCTATGGTGAAAAAGGAAATATCCTCAGATGAAATCTGGAAGGAAGCTTTCTGAGAAACTGCTGAGTGTTCTGTTAATTCAACTCACAGAGTTACATCTGTATTTCGTGGATCTCTTTGGTAGCCTTATTTCTGAGGAATCTGAGAACAGATATTTCGGATCCCATTGAAGACTATAGGGCCAAAGGAAATATCCTCTGATAACAAAGAGAAAGAAGCTTTCTGAGAAACTTCTTTGTGTTCTGTGAAATCATCTCACAGAGTTACAGCTTTCCCCTCAAGAAGCCTTTCGCTAAGACAGTTCTTGGGGAATTGGCAGAGTGATATTTGGAAGCCCAAAGAGGGCTATGGTGAAAAAGGAAATATCCTCAGATGAAATCTGGAAAGAAGCTTTCTGAGAAACTGCTGAGTGTTCTGTTAATTCATCTCACAGAGTTACATCTGTATTTCGTGGATCTCTTTGCTAGACTTATTTCTGTGGAATCTGAGAACAGATATTTCGGATCCTATTGAAGACTATAGGGCCAAAGGAAATATCCTCCGATAACAAAGAGAAAGAAGCTTTCTGAGAAACTTCTTTGTGTTCTGTGAAATCATCTCACAGAGTTACAGCTTTCCCCTCAAGAAGCCTTTCGCTAAGACAGTTCTTGTGGAATTGGCAAAGCGATATTTGGAAGCCCATAGAGGGCTATGGTGAAAAAGGAAATATCCTCAGATGAAATCTGGAAAGAATCTTTCTGAGAAACTGCTTAGTGTTCTGTTAATACATCTCACACAGTTATATCTCTATTTCGTGGATCTCTTTGCTAGCCTTATTTCTTTGGAATCTGAGAACAGATATTTCGGATCCCTTTGAAGACTATAGGGCCAAAGGAAATATCCTCCGATAACAAAGAGAAAGAAGCTTTCTGAGAAACTTCTTTGTGTTCTGTGAAATCATCTCACAGAGTTACAGCTTTCCCCTCAAGAAGCCTTTCGCTAAGACAGTTCTTGTGGAATTGGCAAAGTGATATTTGGAAGCCCATAGAGGGCTATGGTGAAAAAGGAAATATCCTCAGATGAAATCTGGAAAGAAGCTTTCTGAGAAACTGCTGAGTGTTCTGTGAATTCATCTCACAGAGTTACATCGGTATTTCGTGGATCTCTTTGCTAGACTTATTTCTGTGGAATCTGAGAACAGATATTTCGGATCCTATTGAAGACTATAGGGCCAAAGGAAATATCCTCCGATAACAAAGAGAAAGAAGCTTTCTGAGAAACTTCTTTGTGTTCTGTGAAATCATCTCACAGAGTTACAGCTTTCCCCTCAAGAAGCCTTTCGCTAAGACAGTTCTTGTGGAATTGGCAAAGTGATATTTGGAAGCCCATAGAGGGCTATGGTGAAAAAGGAAATATCCTCAGATGAAATCTGGAAGGAAGCTTTCTGAGAAACTGCTTAGTGTTCTGTAAATTCATCTCACAGAGTTACATCTGTATTTCGTGGATCTCTTTGCTAGCCTTATTTCTGTGGAATCTGAGAACAGATATTTCGGATCCCATTGAAGACTATAGGGCCAAAGGAAATAATCTCCGATAACAAAGAGAAAGAAGCTTTCTGAGAAACTTCTTTGTGATCTGTGAAATCACCTCACAGAGTTACAGCTTTCCCCTCAAGAAGCCTTTCGCTAACACAGTTCTTGTGGAATTGGCAAAGTGATATTTGGAAGCCCATAGAGGGCTATGGTGAAAAAGGAAATATCCTCAGATGAAATCTGGAAGGAAGTTTTCTGAGAAACTGCTGAGTGTTCTGTTAATTCATCTCACAGAGTCACATCTGTATTTCGTGGATCTCTTTGCTAGCCTTATTTCTGTGGAATCTGAGAACAGATATTTCGGATCCCATTGAAGACTATAGGGCCAAAGGAAATAATCTCCGATAACAAAGAGAAAGAAGCTTTCTGAGAAACTTCTTTGTGATCTGTGAAATCACCTCACAGAGTTACAGCTTTCCCCTCAAGAAGCCTTTCGCTAAGACAGTTCTTGTGGAATTGGCAAAGTGATATTTGGAAGCCCATAGAAGGCTATGGTGAAAAAGGAAATATCCTCAGATGAAATCTGGAAAGAAGCTTTCTGAGAAACTGCTGAGTGTTCTGTTAATTCATCTCACAGAGTTACATCTGTATTTCGTGGATCTCTTTGCTAGACTTATTTCTGTGGAATCTGAGAACAGATATTTCGGATCCTAATGAAGACTATAGGGCCAAAGGAAATATCCTCCGATTACAAAGAGAAAGAAGCTTTCTGAGAAACTTCTTTGTGTTCTGTGAAATCATCTCACAGAGTTACAGCTTTCCCCTCAAGAAGCCTTTCGCTAAGACAGTTCTTGTGGAATTGGCAAAGCGATATTTGGAAGCCCATAGAGGGCTATGGTGAAAAAGGAAATATCCTCAGATGAAATCTGGAAAGAAGCTTTCTGAGAAACTGCTGAGTGTTCTGTTAATTCATCTCACAGAGTTACATCTGTATTTCGTGGATCTCTTTGCCAGCCTTATTTCTGTGGAATCTGAGAACAGATATTTCGGATCCTATTGAAGACTATAAGGCCAAAGGAAATATCCTCCGATAACAAAGAGAAAGAAGCTTTCTGAGTAACTTCTTTGTGTTCTGTGAAATCATCTCACAGAGTTACAGCTTTCCCCTCAAGAAGCCTTTCGCTAAGACAGTTCTTGTGGAATTGGCAAAGTGATATTTGGAAGCCCATAGAGGGCTATGGTGAAAAAGGAAATATCCTCAGATGAAATCTGGAAAGAAGCTTTCTGAGAAACTGCTTAGTGTTCTGTGAATTCATCTCACAGAGTTACATCTGTATTTCGTGGATCTGTTTGCTAGCCCTATTTCTGTGGAATCTGAGAACAGATATTTCGGATCCCATTGAAGGCTACAGGGCCAAAGGAAATATCCTCCGATAACAAAGAGAAAGAAGCTTTCTGAGAAACTTCTTTGTGTTCTGTGAAATCATCTAACAGAGTTACAGCTTTCCCCTCAAGAAGCCTTTCGCTAAGACAGTTCTTGTGGAATTGGCAAAGTGATATTTGGAAGCCCTTAGAGGGCTATGGTGAAAAAGGAAATATCCTCAGATGAAATCTGGAAAGAAGCTTTCTGAGAAACTGCTGAGTGTTCTGTTAATTCATCTCACAGAGTTTCATCTGTATTTCGTGGATCTCTTTGCTAGACTTATTTCTGTGGAATCTGAGAACAGATATTTCGGATTCCTATGAAGACTATAGGGGCAAAGGAAATATCCTCCGATAACAAAGAGAAAGAAGCTTTCTGAGAAACTTCTTTGTGTTCTGTGAAATCATCTCACAGAGTTACAGCGTTCCCCTCAAGAAGCCTTTCGCTAAGACAGTTCTTGTGGAATTGGCAAAGTGATATTTGGAAGCCCATAGAGGGCTATGGTGAAAAAGGAAATATCCTCAGATGAAATCTGGAAGGAACCTTTCTGAGAAACTGCTGAGTGTTCTGTTAATTCATCTCACAGAGTTACATCTGTATTTCGTGGATCTCTTTGCTAGCCTTATTTCTGTGGAATCTGAGAACAGATGTTTCGGATCCCTTTGAAGTCTATAGGGCCAAAGGAAATATCCTCCGAAAACAAAGAGAAAGAAGCTTTCTGAGAAACTTCTTTTTGTTCTGTGAAATCATCTCACAGAGTTACAGCTTTCCCCTCAAGAAGCCTTTCGATAAGACAGTTCTTGTGGAATTGGCAAAGTGATATTTGGAAGCCCTTAGAGGTCCATGGTGAAAAAGGAAATATCCTCAGATGAAATCTGGAAAGAAGCTTTCTGAGAAACTACTTAGTGTTCTGTGAATTCATCTCACAGAGTTACATCTGTATTTCGTGGATCTCTTTTCTAGCCTTATTTCTGTGGAATCTGAGAACAGATATTTCGGATCCCATTGAAGACTATGGGGCCAAAGGAAATATCCTCCGAAAACAAAGAGAAAGAAGCTTTCTGAGAAACTTCTTTGTGTTCTGTGAAATCATCTCACAGAGTTACAGCTTTCCCCTCAAGAAGCCTTTCGCTAAGACAGTTCTTGTGGAATTGGCAAAGTGATATTTGGAAGCCCATAGAGGGCTATGGTGAAAAAGGAAATATCCACAGATGAAATCTGGAAGGAAGTTTTCTGAGAAACTGCTGAGTGTTCTGTTAATTCATCTCACAGAGTCACATCTGTATTTCGTGGATCTCTTTGCTAGCCTTATTTCTGTGGAATCTGAGAACAGATGTTTCGGATCCCTTTGAAGTCTATAGGGCCAAAGGAAATATCCTCCGAAAACAAAGAGAAAGAAGCTTTCTGAGAAACTTCTTTTTTTCTGTGAAATCATCTCACAGAGTTACAGCTTTCCCCTCAAGAAGCCTTTCGATAAGACAGTTCTTGTGGAATTGGCAAAGTGATATTTGGAAGCCCTTAGAGGTCCATGGTGAAAAAGGAAATATCCTCAGATGAAATCTGGAAAGAAGCTTTCTGAGAAACTACTTAGTGTTCTGTGAATTCATCTCACAGAGTTACATCTGTATTTCGTGGATCTCTTTTCTAGCCTTATTTCTTTGGAATCTGAGAACAGATATTTCGGATCCCATTGAAGACTATGGGGCCAAAGGAAATATCCTCCGATAACAAAGAGAAAGAAGCTTTCTGAGAAACTTCTTTGTGTTCTGTGAAATCATCTCACAGAGTTACAGCTTTCCCCTCAAGAAGCCTTTCGCTAAGACAGTTCTTGTGGAATTGGCAAAGTGATATTTGGAAGCCCATAGAGGGCTATGGTGAAAAAGGAAATATCCTCATATGAAATCTGGAAGGAAGTTTTCTGAGAAACTGCTGAGTGTTCTGTTAATTCATCTCACAGAGTCACATCTGTATTTCGTGGATCTCTTTGCTAGCCTTATTTCTGTGGAATCTGAGAACAGATATTTCGGATCCCATTGAAGACTATAGGGCCAAAGGAAATATCCTCCGATAACAAAGAGAAAGAAGCTTTCTGAGAAACTTCTTTGTGTTCTGTGAAATCATCTCACAGAGTTACAGCTTTCCCCTCAAGAAGTCTTTCGCTAAGACCGTTCTTGTGGAATTAGCAAAGCGATATTTGGGAGCCCATAGAGGGCTATGGTGAAAAAAGAAATATCCTCAGATGAAATCTGGAAAAAAGCTTTCTGAGAAACTGCTTAGTGTTCTGTTAATTCATCTCACAGAGTTACATCTGTATTTCGTGGATCTCTTTGCTAGACTTATTTCTGTGGAATCTGAGAACAGATATTTCGGATCCCATTGAAGACTATGGGGCCAAAGGAAATATCCTCCGATAACAAAGAGAAAGAAGCTTTCTGAGAAACTTCTTTGTGTTCTGTGAAATCATCTCACAGAGTTACAGCTTTCCCCTCAAGAAGCCTTTCGCTAAGACAGTTCTTGTGGAATTGGCAAAGTGATATTTGGAAGCCCATAGAGGGCTATGGTGAAAAAGGAAATATCCTCCGATGAAATCTGGAAGGAAGTTTTCTGAGAAACTGCTGAGTGTTCTGTTAATTCATCTCACAGAGTCACATCTGTATTTCGTGGATCTCTTTGCTAGCCTTATTTCTGTGGAATCTGAGAACAGATATTTCGGATCCCTTTGAAGACTATAGGGCCAAAGGAAATATCCTCCGATAACAAAGAGAAAGAAGCTTACTGAGAAGCTTCTTTGTGTTCTGTGAAATCATCTCACAGAGTTACAGCTTTCCCCTCAAGAAGCCTTTCGCGAAGACAGTTCTTGTGGAATTGGCAAAGTGATATTTGGAAGCCCATAGAGGGCTATGGTGAAAAAGGAAATATCCTCAGATGAAATCTGGAAAGAAGATTTCTGAGAAACTGCTGTGTGTTCTGTTAATTCATCTCACAGAGTTACATCTGTATTTCGTGGATCTCTTTGCTAGACTTATTTCTGTGTAATCTGAGAACAGATATTTCGGATCCCTTTGAAGACTATAGGGCCAAAGGAAATATCCTCTGATAACAAAGAGAAAGAAGCTTTCTGAGAAACTTCTTTGTGTTCTGTGAAATCATCTCACAGAGTTACAGCTTTCCCCTCAAGAAGCCTTTCGCTAAGACAGTTCTTGTGGAATTGGCAAAGTGATATTTGGAAGCCCTTAGAGGGCTATGGTGAAAAAGGAAATATCCTCAGATGAAATCTGGAAAGAAGCTTTCTGAGAAACTGCTTAGTGTTCTGTTAATTCATCTCACAGAGTTAAATCTATATTTCGTGGATCTCTTTGCTGGCCTTATTTTGTGGAATCTGAGAACAGATATTTCGGATCCCATTGAAGACTATAGGGCCAAAGGAAATATCCTCCGATAACAAAGAGAAAGAAGCTTTCTGAGAAACTTCTTTGTGTTCTGTGAAATCATCTCACAGAGTTACAGCTTTCCCCTCAAGAAGCCTTTCGCTAAGACAGTTCTCGTGGAATTGGCAAAGTGATATTTGCAAGCCCATAGAGGGCAATGGTGAAAGAGGAAATATCCTCAGATGAAATCTGGAAAGAAGCTTTCTGAGAAACTGCTGAGTGTTCTGTTAATTCATCTCACAGAGTTACATCTGTATTTCGTGGATCTCTTTGCTAGATTTATTTCTGTGGAATCTGAGAACAGATATTTCGGATCCCTTTGAAGACTATAGGGCCAAAGGAAATATCCTCCGATAACAAAGAGAAAGAAGCTTTCTGAGAAACTTCTTTGTGTTCTGTGAAATCATCTCACAGAGTTACAGCTTTCCCCTCAAGAAGCCTTTCGCTAAGACAGTTCTTGTGGAATTGGCAAAGTGATATTTGGAAACCCATAGAGGGCTATGGTGAAAAAGGAAATATCCTCAGATGAAATCTGGAAAGAAGCTTTCTGAGAAACTGCTGAGTGTTCTGTGAATTCATCTCACAGAGTTACATCGGTATTTCGTGGATCTCTTTGCTAGACTTATTTCTGTGGAATCTGAGAACAGATATTTCGGATCCTATTGAAGACTATAGGGCCAAAGGAAATATCCTCCGATAACAAAGAGAAAGAAGCTTTCTGAGAAACTTCTTTGTGTTCTGTGAAATCATCTCACAGAGTTACAGCTTTCCCCTCAAGAAGCCTTTCGCTAAGACAGTTCTTGTGGAATTGGCAAAGTGATATTTGGAAGCCCATAGAGGGCTATGGTGAAAAAGGAAATATCCTCAGATGAAATCTGGAAGGAAGCTTTCTGAGAAACTGCTTAGTGTTCTGTGAATTCATCTCACAGAGTTACATCTGTATTTCGTGGATCTCTTTGCTAGCCTTATTTCTGTGGAATCTGAGAACAGATATTTCGGATCCCATTGAAGACTATAGGGCCAAAGGAAATAATCTCCGATAACAAAGAGAAAGAAGCTTTCTGAGAAACTTCTTTGTGATCTGTGAAATCACCTCACAGAGTTACAGCTTTCCCCTCAAGAAGCCTTTCGCTAAGACAGTTCTTGTGGAATTGGCAAAGTGATATTTGGAAGCCCATAGAAGGCTATGGTGAAAAAGGAAATATCCTCAGATGAAATCTGGAAAGAAGCTTTCTGAGAAACTGCTGAGTGTTCTGTTAATTCATCTCACAGAGTTACATCTGAATTTCGTGGATCTCTTTGCTAGACTTATTTCTGTGGAATCTGAGAACAGATATTTCGGATCCTAATGAAGACTATAGGGCCAAAGGAAATATCCTCCGATTACAAAGAGAAAGAAGCTTTCTGAGAAACTTCTTTGTGTTCTGTGAAATCATCTCACAGAGTTACAGCTTTCCCCTCAAGAAGCCTTTCGCTAAGACAGTTCTTGTGGAATTGGCAAAGCGATATTTGGAAGCCCATAGAGGGCTATGGTGAAAAAGGAAATATCCTCAGATGAAATCTGGAAAGAAGCTTTCTGAGAAACTGCTGAGTGTTCTGTTAATTCATCTCACAGAGTTACATCTGTATTTCGTGGATCTCTTTGCCAGCCTTATTTCTGTGGAATCTGAGAACAGATATTTCGGATCCTATTGAAGACTATAAGGCCAAAGGAAATATCCTCCGATAACAAAGAGAAAGAAGCTTTCTGAGTAACTTCTTTGTGTTCTGTGAAATCATCTCACAGAGTTACAGCTTTCCCCTCAAGAAGCCTTTCGCTAAGACAGTTCTTGTGGAATTGGCAAAGTGATATTTGGAAGCCCATAGAGGGCTATGGTGAAAAAGGAAATATCCTCAGATGAAATCTGGAAAGAAGCTTTCTGAGAAACTGCTTAGTGTTCTGTGAATTCATCTCACAGAGTTACATCTGTATTTCGTGGATCTGTTTGCTAGCCCTATTTCTGTGGAATCTGAGAACAGATATTTCGGATCCCATTGAAGGCTACAGGGCCAAAGGAAATATCCTCCGATAACAAAGAGAAAGAAGCTTTCTGAGAAACTTCTTTGTGTTCTGTGAAATCATCTAACAGAGTTACAGCTTTCCCCTCAAGAAGCCTTTCGCTAAGACAGTTCTTGTGGAATTGGCAAAGTGATATTTGGAAGCCCTTAGAGGGCTATGTTGAAAAAGGAAATATCCTCAGATGAAATCTGGAAAGAAGCTTTCTGAGAAACTGCTGAGTGTTCTGTTAATTCATCTCACAGAGTTTCATCTGTATTTCGTGGATCTCTTTGCTAGACTTATTTCTGTGGAATCTGAGAACAGATATTTCGGATTCCTATGAAGACTATAGGGGCAAGGAAATATCCTCCGATAACAAAGAGAAAGAAGCTTTCTGAGAAACTTCTTTGTGTTCTGTGAAATCATCTCACAGAGTTACAGCGTTCCCCTCAAGAAGCCTTTCGCTAAGACAGTTCTTGTGGAATTGGCAAAGTGATATTTGGAAGCCCATAGAGGGCTATGGTGAAAAAGGAAATATCCTCAGATGAAATCTGGAAGGAACCTTTCTGAGAAACTGCTGAGTGTTCTGTTAATTCATCTCACAGAGTTACATCTGTATTTCGTGGATCTCTTTGCTAGCCTTATTTCTGTGGAATCTGAGAACAGATGTTTCGGATCCCTTTGAAGTCTATAGGGCCAAAGGAAATATCCTCCGAAAACAAAGAGAAAGAAGCTTTCTGAGAAACTTCTTTTTGTTCTGTGAAATCATCTCATAGAGTTACAGCTTTCCCCTCAAGAAGCCTTTCGATAAGACAGTTCTTGTGGAATTGGCAAAGTGATATTTGGAAGCCCTTAGTGGTCCATGGTGAAAAAGGAAATATCCTCAGATGAAATCTGGAAAGAAGCTTTCTGAGAAACTACTTAGTGTTCTGTGAATTCATCTCACAGAGTTACATCTGTATTTCGTGGATCTCTTTTCTAGCCTTATTTCTTTGGAATCTGAGAACAGATATTTCGGATCCCATTGAAGACTATGGGGCCAAAGGAAATATCCTCCGATAACAAAGAGAAAGAAGCTTTCTGAGAAACTTCTTTGTGTTCTGTGAAATCATCTCACAGAGTTACAGCTTTCCCCTCAAGAAGCCTTTCGCTAAGACAGTTCTTGTGGAATTGGCAAAGTGATATTTGGAAGCCCATAGAGGGCTATGGTGAAAAAGGAAATATCCTCATATGAAATCTGGAAGGAAGTTTTCTGAGAAACTGCTGAGTGTTCTGTTAATTCATCTCACAGAGTCACATCTGTATTTCGTGGATCTCTTTGCTAGCCTTATTTCTGTGGAATCTGAGAACAGATATTTCGGATCCCATTGAAGACTATAGGGCCAAAGGAAATATCCTCCGATAACAAAGAGAAAGAAGCTTTCTGAGAAACTTCTTTGTGTTCTGTGAAATCATCTCACAGAGTTACAGCTTTCCCCTCAAGAAGTCTTTCGCTAAGACAGTTCTTGTGGAATTGGCAAAGCGATATTTGGAAGCCCATAGAGGGCTATGGTGAAAAAAGAAATATCCTCAGATGAAATCTGGAAAAAAGCTTTCTGAGAAACTGCTTAGTGTTCTGTTAATTCATCTCACAGAGTTACATCTGTATTTCGTGGATCTCTTTGCTAGACTTATTTCTGTGGAATCTGAGAACAGATATTTCGGATCCCATTGAAGACTATGGGGCCAAAGGAAATATCCTCCGATAACAAAGAGAAAGAAGCTTTCTGAGAAACTTCTTTGTGTTCTGTGAAATCATCTCACAGAGTTACAGCTTTCCCCTCAAGAAGCCTTTCGCTAAGACAGTTCTTGTGGAATTGGCAAAGTGATATTTGGAAGCCCATAGAGGGCTATGGTGAAAAAGGAAATATCCTCAGATGAAATCTGGAAGGAAGTTTTCTGAGAAACTGCTGAGTGTTCTGTTAATTCATCTCACAGAGTCACATCTGTATTTCGTGGATCTCTTTGCTAGCCTTATTTCTGTGGAATCTGAGAACAGATATTTCGGATCCCATTGAAGACTATAGGTCCAAAGGAAATATCCTCCGATATCAAAGAGAAAGAAGCTTTCTGAGAAACTTCTTTGTGTTCTGTGAAATCATCTCACAGAGTTACAGCTTTCCCCTCAAGAAGCCTTTCGCTAAGACAGTTCTTGTGGAATTGGCAAAGCGATATTTGGAAGCCCATAGAGGGCTATGGTGAAAAAAGAAATATCCTCAGATGAAATCGGGAAAGAAGCTTTCTGAGAAACTGCTTAGTGTTCTGTTAATTCATCTCACAGAGTTACATCTGTATTTCGTGGATCTCTTTGCTAGACTTATTTCTGTGGAATCTGAGAACAGATATTTCGGATCCCATTGAAGACTATGGGGCCAAAGGAAATATCCTCCCATAACAAAGAGAAAGAAGCTTTCTGAGAAACTTCTTTGTGTTCTGTGAAATCATCGCAGAGAGTTACAGCTTTCCCCTCAAGAAGCCTTTCGCTAAGACAGTTCTTGTGGAATTGGCAAAGTGATATTTGAAAGCCCATAGAGGGCTATGGTGAAAAAGGAATTATCCTCAGAAGAAATCTGGAAGGAAGCTTTCTGAGAAACTGCTGAGTGTTCTGTTAATTCATCTCACAGAGTTACATCTGTATTTCGTGGATCTCTTTGCTAGAATTATTTCTGTGGAATCTGAGAACAGATATTTCGGATCCCGTTGAAGACTATATGGCCAAAGTTAATATCCTCCGATAACAAAGAGAAAGAAGCTTTCTGAGAAACTTCTTTGTGTAATGTGAAATCATCTCACAGAGTTACAGCGTTCCCCTCAAGAAGCCTTTCGCTAAGACAGTTCTTGTGGAATTGGCAAAGTGATATTTGGAAGCCCATAGAGGGCTATGGTGAAAAAGGAAATATCCTCAGATGAAATCTGGAAAGAAGCTTTCTGTGAAACTGCTTAGTGTTCTGTTAATTCATCTCACAGAGTTACATCTGTATTTCGTGGATCTCTTTACTCGCCTTATTTCTTTGGAATCTGAGAACAGATATTTCTGTCCCATTGAAGACTATAGGGCCAAAGGAAATATCCTCCGATAACAAAGAGAAAGAAGCTTTCTGAGAAACTTCTTTGTGTTCTGTGAAATCATCTCACAGAGTTACAGCTTTCCCCTCAAGAAGCCTTTCGCTAAGACAGTTCTTGTGGAATTGGCAAAGGGATATTTGGAAGCCCTTAGAGGGCTATGGTGAAAAAGGAAATATCCTCAGATGAAATCTGGAAGGAAGCTTTCTGAGAAACTGCTGAGTGTTCTGTTAATTCATCTCACAGAGTTACATCTGTATGTCGTGGATCTCTTTGCTAGCCTTATTTCTGTGGAATCTGAGAACAGATATTTCGGATCCCATTGAAGACTATAGAGCCAAAGGGAATATCCTCCGATAACAAAGAGAAAGAAGCTTTCTGAGAAACTTCTTTGTGTTCTGTGAAATCATCTCACAGAGTTACAGCGTTCCCCTCAAGAAGCCTTTCGCTAAGACAGTTCCTGTGGAATTGGCAAAGTGATATTTGGAAGCCCATAGAGGGCTATGGTGAAAAAGGAAATATCCTCAGATGAAATCTGGAAAGAAGCTTTTTGTGAAACTGCTTAGTGTTCTGTTAATTCATCTCACAGAATTACATCAGTATTTCGTGGATCTCTTTGCTAGCCTTATTTCTTTGGAATCTGAGAACAGATATTTCGGATCCCATTGAAGACTATAGGGCCAAAGGAAATATCCTCCGATAAGAAAGAGAAAGAAGCTTTCTGAGAAACTTCTTTGTGTTCTGTGAAATCATCTCACAGAGTTACAGCTTTCCCCTCAAGAAGCCTTTCGCTATGACAGTTCTTCTGGAATTGGCAAAGCGATATTTAGAAGCCCATAGAGGGCTATGGTGAAAAAGGAAATATCCTAAGATGAAATCTGGAAAGAAGCTTTCTGAGAAACTGCTTAGTGTTCTGTTAATTCATCTCACAGAGTTACATCTGTATTCCGTGGATCTCTTTGCTAGACTTATTTCTGTTGGATCTGAGAACAGGTATTTCGGATCCCATTGAAGACTATAGGGCCAAAGGAAATAATCTCCGATAACAAAGAGAAAGAAGCTTTCTGAGAAACTTCTTTGTGTTCTGTGAAATCATCTCACAGAGTTACAGCGTTCCCCTCAAGAAGCCTTTCGCTAAGACAGTTCTTGTGGAATTGGCAAAGTGATATTTGGAAGCCCATAGAGGGCTATGGTGAAAAAGGAAATATCCTCAGATGAAATCTGGAAGGAACCTTTCTGAGAAACTGCTGAGTGTTCTGTTAATTCATCTCACAGAGTTACATCTGTATTTCGTGGATCTCTTTGCTAGCCTTATTTCTGTGGAATCTGAGAACAGATGTTTCGGATCCCTTTGAAGTCTATAGGGCCAAAGGAAATATCCTCCGAAAACAAAGAGAAAGAAGCTTTCTGAGAAACTTCTTTTTGTTCTGTGAAATCATCTCATAGAGTTACATCTTTCCCCTCAAGAAGCCTTTCGATAAGACAGTTCTTGTGGAATTGGCAAAGTGATATTTGGAAGCCCTTAGTGGTCCATGGTGAAAAAGGAAATATCCTCAGATGAAATCTGGAAAGAAGCTTTCTGAGAAACTACTTAGTGTTCTGTGAATTCATCTCACAGAGTTACATCTGTATTTCGTGGATCTCTTTGCTAGCCTTATTTCTTTGGAATCTGAGAACAGATATTTCGGATCCCATTGAAGACTATGGGGCCAAAGGAAATATCCTCCGATAACAAAGAGAAAGAAGCTTTCTGAGAAACTTCTTTGTGTTCTGTGAAATCATCTCACAGAGTTACAGCTTTCCCCTCAAGAAGCCTTTCGCTAAGACAGTTCTTGTGGAATTGGCAAAGTGATATTTGGAAGCCCATAGAGGGCTATGGTGAAAAAGGAAATATCCTCATATGAAATCTGGAAGGAAGTTTTCTGAGAAACTGCTGAGTGTTCTGTTAATTCATCTCACAGAGTCACATCTGTATTTCGTGGATCTCTTTGCTAGCCTTATTTCTGTGGAATCTGAGAACAGATATTTCGGATCCCATTGAAGACTATAGGGCCAAAGGAAATATCCTCCGATAACAAAGAGAAAGAAGCTTTCTGAGAAACTTCTTTGTGTTCTGTGAAATCATCTCACAGAGTTACAGCTTTCCCCTCAAGAAGTCTTTCGCTAAGACAGTTCTTGTGGAATTGGCAAAGCGATATTTGGAAGCCCATAGAGGGCTATGGTGAAAAAAGAAATATCCTCAGATGAAATCTGGAAAAAAGCTTTCTGAGAAACTGCTTAGTGTTCTGTTAATTCATCTCACAGAGTTACATCTGTATTTCGTGGATCTCTTTGCTAGACTTATTTCTGTGGAATCTGAGAACAGATATTTCGGATCCCATTGAAGACTATGGGGCCAAAGGAAATATCCTCCGATAACAAAGAGAAAGAAGCTTTCTGAGAAACTTCTTTGTGTTCTGTGAAATCATCTCCCAGAGTTACAGCTTTCCCCTCAAGAAGCCTTTCGCTAAGACGGTTCTTGTGGAATTGGCAAAGTGATATTTGGAAGCCCATAGAGGGCTATGGTGAAAAAGGAAATATCCTCAGATGAAATCTGGAAGGAAGTTTTCTGAGAAACTGCTGAGTGTTCTGTTAATTCATCTCACAGAGTCACATCTGTATTTCGTGGATCTCTTTGCTAGCCTTATTTCTGTGGAATCTGAGAACAGATATTTCGGATCTCATTGAAGACTATAGGTCCAAAGGAAATATCCTCCGATATCAAAGAGAAAGAAGCTTTCTGAGAAACTTCTTTGTGTTCTGTGAAATCATCTCACAGAGTTACAGCTTTCCCCTCAAGAAGCCTTTCGCTAAGACAGTTCTTGTGGAATTGGCAAAGCGATATTTGGAAGCCCATAGAGGGCTATGGTGAAAAAAGAAATATCCTCAGATGAAATCTGGAAAGAAGCTTTCTGAGAAACTGCTTAGTGTTCTGTTAATTCATCTCACAGAGTTACATCTGTATTCCGTGGATCTCTTTGCTAGACTTATTTCTGTGGAATCTGAGAACAGATATTTCGGATCCCATTGAAGACTATGGGGCCAAAGGAAATATCCTCCCATAACAAAGAGAAAGAAGCTTTCTGAGAAACTTCTTTGTGTTCTGTGAAATCATCGCAGAGAGTTACAGCTTTCCCCTCAAGAAGCCTTTCGCTAAGACAGTTCTTGTGGAATTGGCAAAGTGATATTTGAAAGCCCATAGAGGGCTATGGTGAAAAAGGAATTATCCTCAGAAGAAATCTGGAAGGAAGCTTTCTGAGAAACTGCTGAGTGTTCTGTTAATTCATCTCACAGAGTTACATCTGTATTTCGTGGATCTCTTTGCTAGAATTATTTCTGTGGAATCTGAGAACAGATATTTCGGATCCCGTTGAAGACTATATGGCCAAAGTTAATATCCTCCGATAACAAAGAGAAAGAAGCTTTCTGAGAAACTTCTTTGTGTAATGTGAAATCATCTCACAGAGTTACAGCGTTCCCCTCAAGAAGCCTTTCGCTAAGACAGTTCTTGTGGAATGGGCAAAGTGATATTTGGAAGCCCATAGAGGGCTATGGTGAAAAAGGAAATATCCTCAGATGAAATCTGGAAAGAAGCTTTCTGTGAAACTGCTTAGTGTTCTGTTAATTCATCTCACAGAGTTACATCTGTATTTCGTGGATCTCTTTACTCGCCTTATTTCTTTGGAATCTGAGAACAGATATTTCTGTCCCATTGAAGACTATAGGGCCAAAGGAAATATCCTCCGATAACAAAGAGAAAGAAGCTTTCTGAGAAACTTCTTTGTGTTCTGTGAAATCATCTCACAGAGTTACAGCGTTCCCCTCAAGAAGCCTTTCGCTAAGACAGTTCCTGTGGAATTGGCAAAGTGATATTTGGAAGCCCATAGAGGGCTATGGTGAAAAAGGAAATATCCTCAGATGAAATCTGGAAAGAAGCTTTTTGTGAAACTGCTTAGTGTTCTGTTAATTCATCTCACAGAATTACATCAGTATTTCGTGGATCTCTTTGCTAGCCTTATTTCTTTGGAATCTGAGAACAGATATTTCGGATCCCATTGAAGACTATAGGGCCAAAGGAAATATCCTCCGATAAGAAAGAGAAAGAAGCTTTCTGAGAAACTTCTTTGTGTTCTGTGAAATCATCTCACAGAGTTACAGCTTTCCCCTCAAGAAGCCTTTCGCTATGACAGTTCTTCTGGAATTGGCAAAGCGATATTTGGAAGCCCATAGAGGGCTATGGTGAAAAAGGAAATATCCTAAGATGAAATCTGGAAAGAAGCTTTCTGAGAAACTGCTTAGTGTTCTGTTAATTCATCTCACAGAGTTACATCTGTATTCCGTGGATCTCTTTGCTAGACTTATTTCTGTTGGATCTGAGAACAGGTATTTCGGATCCCATTGAAGACTATAGGGCCAAAGGAAATAATCTCCGATAACAAAGAGAAAGAAGCTTTCTGAGAAACTTCTTTGTGTTCTGTGAAATCATCTCACAGAGTTACAGCTTTCCCCTCAAGAAGCCTTTCGCGAAGACAGTTCTTGTGGAATTGGCAAAGTGATATTTGGAAGCCCATAGAGGGCTATGGTGAAAAAGGAAATATCCTCAGAAGAAATCTGGAAAGAAGATTTCTGAGAAACTGCTGAGTGTTCTGTTAATTCATCTCACAGAGTTACATCTGTATTTCGTGGATCTCTTTGCTAGACTTATTTCTGTGTAATCTGAGAACAGATATTTCGGATCCCTTTGAAGACTATAGGGCCAAAGGAAATATCCTCTGATAACAAAGAGAAAGAAGCTTTCTGAGAAACTTCTTTGTGTTCTGTGAAATCATCTCACAGAGTTACAGCTTTCCCCTCAAGAAGCCTTTCGCTAAGACAGTTCTTGTGGAATTGGCAAAGTGATATTTGGAAGCCCTTAGAGGGCTATGGTGAAAAAGGAAATATCCTCAGATGAAATCTGGAAAGAAGCTTTCTGAGAAACTGCTTAGTGTTCTGTTAATTCATCTCACAGAGTTAAATCTATATTTCGAGGATCTCTTTGCTGGCCTTATTTTGTGGAATCTGAGAACAGATATTTCGGATCCCATTGAAGACTATAGGGCCAAAGGAAATATCCTCCGATAACAAAGAGAAAGAAGCTTTCCGAGAAACTTCTTTGTGTTCTGTGAAATCATCTCACAGAGTTACAGCTTTCCCCTCAAGAAGCCTTTCGCTAAGACAGTTCTCGTGGAATTGGCAAAGTGATATTTGCAAGCCCATAGAGGGCAATGGTGAAAGAGGAAATATCCTCAGATGAAATCTGGAAAGAAGCTTTCTGAGAAACTGCTGAGTGTTCTGTTAATTCATCTCACAGAGTTACATCTGTATTTCGTGGATCTCTTTGCTAGACTTATTTCTGTGGAATCTGAGAACAGATATTTCGGATCCCTTTGAAGACTATAGGGCCAAAGGAAATATCCTCCGATAACAAAGAGAAAGAAGCTTTCTGAGAAACTTCTTTGTGTTCTGTGAAATCATCTCACAGAGTTACAGCTTTCCCCTCAAGAAGCCTTTCGCTAAGACAGTTCTTGTGGAATTGGCAAAGTGATATTTGGAAGCCCATAGAGGGCTATGGTGAAAAAGGGAATATCCTCAGATGAAATCTGGAAAGAAGCTTTCTAAGAAACTGCTGAGTGTTCTGTGAATTCATCTCACAGAGTTACATCTGTATTTCGTGGATCTCTTTGCTAGACTTATTTCTGTGGAATCTGAGAACAGATATTTCGGATCCTATTGAAGACTATAGGGCCAAAGGAAATATCCTCCGATAACAAAGAGAAAGAAGCTTTCTGAGAAACTTCTTTGTATTCTGTGAAATCATCTCACAGAGTTACAGCTTTCTCCTCAAGAAGACTTTCGCTAAGACAGTTCTTGTGGAATTGGCAAAGTGATATTTGGATGCCCATAGAGGGCTATGGTGAAAAAGGAAATATCCTCAGATGAAATCTGGAAAGAAGATTTCTGAGAAACTGCTGAGTGTTCTGTTAATTCATCTCACAGAGTTACATCTGTATTTCGTGGATCTCTTTGCTAGCCTTATTTCTGTGTGATCTGAGAACAGATATTTCGGATCCCTTTGAAGACTATAGGGCCAAAGGAAATATCCTCCGATAACAAAGAGAAAGAAGCTTTCTGAGAAACTTCTTTGTGTTCTGTGAAATCATCTCACAGAGTTTCAGCTTTCCCCTCAAGAAGCCTTTCGCTAAGACAGTTCTTGTGGAATTGGCAAAGTGATATTTGGAAGCCCTTAGAGGGCTATGGTGAAAAAGGAAATATCCTCAGATGAAATCTGGAAAGAAGCTTTCTGAGAAACTACTTAGTGGTCTGTTAATTCATCTCACAGAGTTAAATCTGTATTTCGTGGATCTCTTTGCTGGCCTTATTTTGTGGAATCTGAGAACAGATATTTCGGATCCCATTGAAAACTATAGGGCCAAAGGAAATAACCTCCGATAACAAAGAGAAAGAAGCTTTCTGAGAAACTTCTTTGTGTTCTGTGAAATCATCTCACAGAGTTAAGCTTTCCCCTCAAGAAGCCGTTCGCTAAGACAGTTCTCGTGGAATTGGCAAAGTGATATTTGCCAGCCCATAGAGGGCAATGGTGAAAGAGGAAATATCCTCAGATGAAATCTGGAAAGAAGCTTTCTGAGAAACTGCTGAGTGTTCTGTTAATTCATCTCACAGAGTTACATCTGTATTTCGTGGATCTCTTTGCTAGTCTTATTTCTGTGGAATCTGAGAACAGATATTTCGGATCCTTTTGAAGACTATAGGGCCAAAGGAAATATCCTCCGATAACAAAGAGAAAGAAGCTTACTGAGAAACTTCTTTGTGTTCTGTGAAATCATCTCACAGAGTTACAGCTTTCCCCTCCAGAAGCATTTCGCTAAGACAGTTCTTGTGGAATTGGCAAAGTGATATTTGGAAGCCCATAGAGGGCTACGGTGAAAAAGGAAATATCCTCAGATGAAATCTGGAAGGAAGCTTTCTGAGAAACTGCTTAGTGTTCTGTGAATTCATCTCACAGAGTTACATCTGTATTTCGTGGATCTCTTTGCTAGCCTTATTTCTGTGGAATCTGAGAACAGATATTTCGGATCCCATTGAAGACTATAGGGCCAAAGGAAATAATCTCCGATAACAAAGAGAAAGAAGCTTTCTGAGAAACTTCTTTGTGTTCTGTGAAATCACCTCACAGAGTTACAGCTTGCCCCTCCAGAAGCCTTTCGCTAAGACAGTTCTTGTGGAATTGGCAAAGTGATATTTGGAAGCCCATAGAAGGCTATGGTGAAAAAGGAAATATCCTCAGATGAAATCTGGAAAGAAGCTTTCTGAGAAACTGCTGAGTGTTCTGTTAATTCATCTCACAGAGTTACATCTGTATTTCGTGGATCTCTTTGCTAGACTTATTTCTGTGGAATCTGAGAACAGATATTTCGGATCACATTGAAGACTATAGGGCCAAAGGAAATATCCTCCGATTACAAAGAGAAAGAAGCTTTCTGAGAAACTTCTTTGTGTTCTGTGAAATCATCTCACAGAGTTACAGCTTTCCCCTCAAGAAGCCTTTCGCTAAGACAGTTCTTGTGGAATTGGCAAAGCGATATTTGGAAGCCCATAGAGGGCTATGGTGAAAAAGGAAATATCCTCAGATGAAATCTGGAAAGAAGCTTTCTGAGAAACTGCTGAGTGTTCTGTTAATTCATCTCACAGAGTTACATCTGTATTTCGTGGATCTCTTTGCTAGCCTTATTTCTGTGGAATCTGAGAACAGATATTTCGGATCCTATTGAAGACTATAAGGCCAAAGGAAATATCCTCCGATAACAAAGAGAAAGAAGCTTTCTGAGAAACTTCTTTGTGTTCTGTGAAATCATCTCACAGAGTTACAGCTTTCCCCTCAAGAAGCCTTTCGCTAAGACAGTTCTTGTGGAATTGGCAAACTGATATTTGGAAGCACATAGAGGGCTATGGTGAAAAAGGAAATATCCTCAGATGAAATCTGGAAAGAAGCTTTCTGAGAAACTGCTTAGTGTTCTGTGAATTCATCTCACAGAGTTACATCTGTATTTCGTGGATCTCTTTGCTAGCCCTATTTCTGTGGAATCTGAGAACAGATATTTCGGATCCCATTGAAGGCTACAGGGCCAAAGGAAATATCCTCCGATAACAAAGAGAAAGAAGCTTTCTGAGAAACTTCTTTGTGTTCTGTGAAATCATCTCACAGAGTTACAGCGTTCCCCTCAGGAAGCCTTTCGCTAAGACAGTTCTTGTGGAATTGGCAAAGCGATATTTGGAAGCCCATAGAGGGCTATGGTGAAAAAAGAAATATCCTCAGATGAAATCTGGAAAGAAGCTTTCTGAGAAACTGCTTAGTGTTCTGTTAATTCATCTCACAGAGTTACATCTGTATTTCGTGGATCTCTTTGCTAGACTTATTTCTGTGGAATCTGAGAACAGATATTTCGGATCCCATTGAAGACTATAGGGCCAAAGGAAATATCCTCCGATAACAAAGAGAAAGAAGCTTTCTGAGAAACTTCTTTGTGTTCTGTGAAATCATCTCACAGAGTTACAGCTTTCCCCTCAAGAAGCCTTTCGCTAAGACAGTTCTTGTGGAATTGGCAAAGTGATATTTGGAAGCCCATAGAGGGCTATGGTGAAAAAGGAATTATCCTCAGATGAAATCTGGAAGGAAGCTTTCCGAGAAACTGCTGAGTGTTCTGTTAATTCATCTCACAGAGTTACATCTGTATTTCGTGGATCTCTTTGCTAGAATTATTTCTGTGGAATCTGAGAACAGATATTTCGGATCCCTTTGAAGACTATAGGGCCAAAGGAAATATCCTCCGATAACAAAGAGAAAGAAGCTTTCTGAGAAACTTCTTTGTGTTCTGTGAAATCATCTCACAGAGTTACAGCGTTCCCCTCAAGAAGCCTTTCGCTAAGACAGTTCCTGTGGAATTGGCAAAGTGATATTTGGAAGCCCATAGAGGGCTATGGTGAAAAATGAAATATCCTCAGATGAAATCTGGAAAGAAGCTTTTTGTGAAACTGCTTAGTGTTCTGTTAATTCATCTCACATAATTACATCAGTATTTCGTGGATCTCTTTGCTAGCCTTATTTCTTTGGAATCTGAGAACAGATATTTCGGATCCCTTTGAAGACTATAGGGCCAAAGGAAATATCCTCCGATAACAAAGAGAAAGAAGCTTTCTGAGAAACTTCTTTGTGTTCTGTGAAATCATCTCACAGAGTTACAGCTTTCCCCTCAAGAAGCCTTTCGCTATGACAGTTCTTGTGGAATTGGCAAAGCGATATTTGGAAGCCCATAGAGGGCTATGGTGAAAAAGGAAATATCCTCAGATGAAATCTGGAAAGAAGATTTCTGAGAAACTGCTGAGTGTTCTGTTAATTCATCTCACAGAGTTACATCTGTATTTCGTGGATCTCTTTGCTAGACTTATTTCTGTGGAATCTGAGAACAGATATTTCGGATCCCTTTGAAGACTATAGGGCCAAAGGAAATATCCTCTGATAACAAAGAGAAAGAAGCTTTCTGAGAAACTTCTTTGTGTTCTGTGAAATCATCTCACAGAGTTACAGCTTTCCCCTCAAGAAGCCTTTCGCTAAGACAGTTCTTGTGGAATTGGCAAAGTGATATTTGGAAGCCCTTAGAGGGCTATGGTGAAAAAGGAAATATCCTCAGATGAAATCTGGAAAGAAGCTTTCTGAGAAACTGCTTAGTGTTCTGTTAATTCATCTCACAGAGTTAAATCTATATTTCGTAGATCTCTTTGCTGGCCTTATTTTGTGGAATCTGAGAACAGATATTTCGGATCCCATTGAAGACTATAGGGCCAAAGGAAATATCCTCCGATAACAAAGAGAAAGAAGCTTTCTGAGAAACTTCTTTGTGTTCTGTGAAATCATCTCACAGAGTTACAGCTTTCCCCTCAAGAAGCCTTTCGCTAAGAAAATTCTCGTGGAATTGGCAAAGTGATATTTGCAAGCCCATAGAGGGCAATGGTGAAAGAGGAAATATACTCAGATGAAATCTGGAAAGAAGCTTTCTGAGAATCTGCTGAGTGTTCTGTTAATTCATCTCACAGAGTTACATCTGTATTTCGTGGATCTCTTTGCTAGCCTTATTTCTGTGGAATCGGAGAACAGATATTTCGGATCCCATTGAAGACTATAGGGCCAAAGGAAATATCCTCCGATAACAAAGAGAAAGAAGCTTTCTGAGAAACTTCTTTGTGTTCTGTGAAATCATCTCACAGAGTTACAGCTTTCCCCTCAAGAAGCCTTTCGCTAAGACAGTTCTTGTGGAATTGGCAAAGTGATATTTGGAAGCCCATAGAGGGCTATGGTGAAAAAGGAAATATCCTCAGATGAAATCTGGAAAGAAGCTTTCTGTGAAACTGCTGAGTGTTCTGTGAATTCATCTCACAGAGTTACATCTGTATTTCGTGGATCTCTTTGCTAGACTTATTTCTGTGGAATCTGAGAACAGATATTTCGGATCCTTTTGAAGACTATAGGGCCAAAGGAAATATCCTCCGATAACAAAGAGAAAGAAGCTTACTGAGAAACTTCTTTGTGTTCTGTGAAATCATCTCACAGAGTTACAGCTTTCCCCTCAAGAAGCCTTTCGCTAAGACAGTTCTTGTGGAATTGGCCAAGTGATATTTGGAAGCCCATAGAGGGCTATGGTGAAAAAGGAAATATCCTCAGATGAAATCTGGAAGGAAGCTTTCTGAGAAACTGCTTAGTGTTCTGTGAATTCATCTCACAGAGTTACATCTGTATTTCGTGGATCTCTTTGCTAGCCTTATTTCTGTGGAATCTGAGAACAGATATTTCGGATCCCATTGAAGTCTATAGGGCCAAAGGAAATAATCTCTGATAACAAAGAGAAAGAAGCTTTCTGAGAAACTTCTTTGTGTTCTGTGAAATCACCTCACAGAGTTACAGCTTTCCCCTCAAGAAGCCTTTCGCTAAGACAGTTCTTGTGGAATTGGCAAAGTGATATTTGGAAGCCCATAGAAGGCTATGGTGAAAAAGGAAATATCCTCAGATGAAATCTGGAAAGAAGCTTTCTGAGAAACTGCTGAGTGTTCTGTTAATTCATCTCACAGAGTTACATCTGTATTTCGTGGATCTCTTTGCTAGACTTATTTCTGTGGAATCTGAGAACAGATATTTCGGATCCTATTGAAGACTATAGGGCCAAAGGAAATATCCTCCGATTACAAAGAGAAAGAAGCTTTCTGAGAAACTTCTTTGTGTTCTGTGAAATCATCTCACAGAGTTACAGCTTTCCCCTCAAGAAGCCTTTCGCTAAGACAGTTCTTGTGGAATTGGCAAAGTGATATTTGGAAGCCCATAGAGGGCTATGGTGAAAAAGGAAATATCCTCAGATGAAATCTGGAAAGAAGCTTTCTGAGAAACTGCTGAGTGTTCTGTTAATTCATCTCACAGAGTTACATCTGTATTTCGTGGATCTCTTTGCTAGACTTATTTCTGTGGAATCTGAGAACAGATATTTCGGATTCCTATGAAGACTATAGGGGCAAAGGAAATATCCTCCGATAACAAAGAGAAAGAAGCTTTCTGAGAAACTTCTTTGTGTTCTGTGAAATCATCTCACAGAGTTACAGCGTTCCCCTCAAGAAGCCTTTCGCTAAGACAGTTCTTGTGGAATTGGCAAAGTGATATTTGGAAGCCCATAGAGGGCTATGGTGAAAAAGGAAATATCCTCAGATGAAATCTGGAAGGAAGCTTTCTGAGAAACTGCTGAGTGTTCTGTTAATTCATCTCAAAGAGTCACATCTGTATTTCGTGGATCTCTTTGCTAGCCTTATTTCTGTGGAATCTGAGAACAGATGTTTCGGATCCCTGTGAAGTCTATAGGGCCAAAGGAAATATCCTCCGAAAACAAAGAGAAAGAAGCTTTCTGAGAAACTTCTTTGTGTTCTGTGAAATCATCTCACAGATTTACAGCTTTCCCCTCAAGAAGCCTTTCGATAAGACAGTTCTTGTGGAATTGGCAAAGTGATATTTGGAAGCCCTTAGAGGTCCATGGTGAAAAAGGAAATATCCTCAGATGAAATCTGGAAAGAAGCTTTCTGAGAAACTACTTAGTGTTCTGTGAATTCATCTCACAGAGTTACATCTGTATTTCGTGGATCTCTTTTCTAGCCTTATTTCTTTGGAATCTGAGAACAGATATTTCGGATCCCATTGAAGACTATGGGGCCAAAGGAAATATCCTCCGATAACAAAGGGAAAGAAGCTTTCTGAGAAACTTCTTTGTGTTCTGTGAAATCATCTCACAGAGTTACAGCTTTCCCCTCAAGAAGCCTTTCGCTAAGACAGTTCTTGTGGAATTGGCAAAGTGATATTTGGAAGCCCATAGAGGGCTATGGTGAAAAAGGAAATATCCTCAGATGAAATCTGGAAGGAAGTTTTCTGAGAAACTGCTGAGTGTTCTGTTAATTCATCTCACAGAGTCACATCTGTATTTCGTGGATCTCTTTGCTAGCCTTATTTCTGTGGAATCTGAGAACAGATATTTCGGATCCCATTGAAGACTATAGGGCCAAAGGAAATATCCTCCGATAACAAAGAGAAAGAAGCTTTCTGAGAAACTTCTTTGTGTTCTGTGAAATCATCTCACAGAGTTACAGCTTTCCCCTCAAGAAGCCTTTCGCTAAGACAGTTCTTGTGGAATTGGCAAAGCGATATTTGGAAGCCCTTAGAGGGCTATGGTGAAAAAAGAAATATCCTCAGATGAAATCTGGAAAGAAGCTTTCTGAGAAACTGCTTAGTGTTCTGTTAATTCATCTCACAGAGTTACATCTGTATTTCGTGGATCTCTTTGCTAGACTTATTTCTGTGGAATCTGAGAACAGATATTTCGGATCCTATTGAAGACTATAAGGCCAAAGGAAATATCCTCCGATAACAAAGAGAAAGAAGCTTTCTGAGAAACTTCTTTGTGTTCTGTGAAATCATCTCACAGAGTTACAGCTTTCCCCTCAAGAAGCCTTTCGCTAAGACAGTTCTTGTGGAATTGGCAAAGTGATATTTGGAAGCCCATAGAGGGCTATGGTGAAAAAGGAAATATCCTCAGATGAAATCTGGAAAGAAGCTTTCTGAGAAACTGCTTAGTGTTCTGTTAATTCATCTCACAGAGTTACATCTGTATTTCGTGGATCTCTTTGCTAGCCCTATTTCTGTGGAATCTGAGAACAGATATTTCGGATCCCATTGAAGGCTACAGGGCCAAAGGAAATATCCTCCGATAACAAAGAGAAAGAAGCTTTCTGAGAAACTTCTTTGTGTTCTGTGAAATCATCTAAGAGAGTTACAGCTTTCCCCTCAAGAAGCCTTTCGCTAAGACAGTTCTTGTGGAATTGGCAAAGTGATATTTGGAAGCCCTTAGAGGGCTATGGTGAAAAAGGAAATATCCTCAGATGAAATCTGGAAAGAAGCTTTCTGAGAAACTGCTGAGTGTTCTGTTAATTCATCTCACAGAGTTACATCTGTATTTCGTGGATCTCTTTGCTAGACTTATTTCTGTGGAATCTGAGAACAGATATTTCGGATTCCTATGAAGACTATAGGGGCAAAGGAAATATCCTACGATAACAAAGAGAAAGAAGCTTTCTGAGAAACTTCTTTGTGTTCTGTGAAATCATCTCACAGAGTTACAGCGTTCCCCTCAAGAAGCCTTTCGCTAAGACAGTTCTTGTGGAATTGGCAAAGTGATATTTGGAAGCCCATAGAGGGCTATGGTGAAAAAGGAAATATCCTCAGATGAAATCTGGAAGGAAGCTTTCTGAGAAACTGCTGAGTGTTCTTTTAATTCATCTCAAAGAGTTACATCTGTATTTCGTGGATCTCTTTGCTAGCCTTATTTCTGTGGAATCTGAGAACAGATGTTTCGGATCCCTTTGAAGTCTATAGGGCCAAAGGAAATATCCTCCGAAAACAAAGAGAAAGAAGCTTTCTGAGAAACTTCTTTGTGTTCTGTGAAATCATCTCACAGATTTACAGCTTTCCCCTCAAGAAGCCTTTCGATAAGACAGTTCTTGTGGAATTGGCAAAGTGATATTTGGAAGCCCTTAGAGGTCCATGGTGAAAAAGGAAATATCCTCAGATGAAATCTGGAAAGAAGCTTTCTGAGAAACTACTTAGTGTTCTGTGAATTCATCTCACAGAGTTACATCTGTATTTCGTGGATCTCTTTTCTAGCCTTATTTCTTTGGAATCTGAGAACAGATATTTCGGATCCCATTGAAGACTATGGGGCCAAAGGAAATATCCTCCGATAACAAAGGGAAAGAAGCTTTCTGAGAAACTTCTTTGTGTTCTGTGAAATCATCTCACAGAGTTACAGCTTTCCCCTCAAGAAGCCTTTCGCTAAGACAGTTCTTGTGGAATTGGCAAAGTGATATTTGGAAGCCCATAGAGGGCTATGGTGAAAAAGGAAATATCCTCAGATGAAATCTGGAAGGAAGTTTTCTGAGAAACTGCTGAGTGTTCTGTTAATTCATCTCACAGAGTCACATCTGTATTTCGTGGATCTCTTTGCTAGCCTTATTTCTGTGGAATCTGAGAACAGATATTTCGGATCCCATTGAAGACTATAGGGCCAAAGGAAATATCCTCCGATAACAAAGAGAAAGAAGCTTTCTGAGAAACTTCTTTGTGTTCTGTGAAATCATCTCACAGAGTTACAGCTTTCCCCTCAAGAAGCCTTTCGCTAAGACAGTTCTTGTGGAATTGGCAAAGCAATATTTGGAAGCCCTTAGAGGGCTATGGTGAAAAAAGAAATATCCTCAGATGAAATCTGGAAAGAAGCTTTCTGAGAAACTGCTTAGTGTTCTGTTAATTCATCTCACAGAGTTACATCTGTATTTCGTGGATCTCTTTGCTAGACTTATTTCTGTGGAATCTGAGAACAGATATTTCTGATCCCATTGAAGACTATGGGGCCAAAGGAAATATCCTCCGATAACAAAGAGAAAGAAGCTTTCTGAGAAACTTCTTTGTGTTCTGTGAAATCATCTCACAGAGTTACAGCTTTCCCCTCAAGAAGCCTTTCGCTAAGACAGTTCTTGTGGAATTGGCAAAGTGATATTTGGAAGCCCATAGAGGGCTATGGTGAAAAAGGAATTATCCTCAGATGAAATCTGGAAGGAAGCTTTCTGAGAAACTGCTTAGTGTTCTGTTAATTCATCTCACAGAGTTACATCTGTATTTCGTGGATCTCTTTGCTAGCCTTATTTCTTTGGAATCTGAGAACAGATATTTCGGATCCCTTTGAAGACTATAGGGCCAAAGGAAATATCCTCCGATAACAAAGAGAAAGAAGCTTTCTGAGAAACTTCTTTGTGTTCTGTGAAATCATCTCACAGAGTTACAGCTTTCCCCTCAAGAAGCCTTTCGTTAAGACAGTTCTTGTGGAATTGGCAAAGCGATATTTGGAAGCCCTTAGAGGGCTATGGTGAAAAAGGAAATATCCTCAGATGAAATCTGGAAGGAAGCTTTCTGAGAAACTGCTGAGTGTTCTGTTAATTCAACTCACAGAGTTACATCTGTATTTCGTGGATCTCTTTGGTAGCCTTATTTCTGTGGAATCTGAGAACAGATATTTCAGATCCCATTGAAGACTATAGGGCCAAAGGGAATATCCTCTGATAACAAAGAGAAAGAAGCTTTCTGAGAAACTTCTTTGTGTTCTGTGAAATTATCTCACAGAGTTACAGCTTTCCTCTCAAGAAGCCTTTCGCTAAGACAGTTCTTGTGGAATTGGCAAAGTGATACTTGGAAGCCCTTAGAGGGCTATGGTGAAAAAGGAAATATCCTCAGATGAAATCTGGAAAGAAGCTTTCTGAGAAACTGCTGAGTGTTCTGTTAATACATCTCACAGAGTTACATCTGTATTTCGTGGATCTCTTTGCTAGCTTTATTTCTGTGGAATCTGAGAACAGATATTTCGGATCCCATTGAAGACTATAGGGCCAAAGGAAATATCCTCCGATAACAAAGAGAAAGAAGCTTTCTGAGAAACTTCTTTGTGTTCTGTGAAATCATCTCACAGAGTTACAGCTTTTCCCTCAAAAAGCCTTTCGCTAAGACAGTTCTTGTGGAATTGGCAAAGTGATATTTGGAAGCCCATAGAGGGCTATGGTGAAAAAGGAAATATCCTCAGATGAAATCTGGAAAGAAGCTTTCTGTGAAACTGCTTAGTGTTCTGTTAATTCATCTCACAGAGTTACATCTGTATTTCGTGGATCTCTTTGCTAGCCTTATTTCTGTGGAATCTGAGAACAGATATTTCGGATCCCTTTGAAGACTATAGGGCCAAAGGAAATATCCTCCGATAACAAAGAGAAAGAAGCTTACTGAGAAACTTCTTTGTGTTCTGTGAAATCATCTCACAGAGTTACAGCTTTCCCCTCAAGAAGCCTTTCGCTAAGACAGTTCTTGTGGAATTGGCAAAGTGATATTTGGAAGCCCATAGAGGGCTATGGTGAAAAAGGAAATATCCTCAGATGAAATCTAAAAGGAAGCTTTCTGAGAAACTGCTGAGTGTTCTGTTAATTCATCTCACAGAGTTACATCTGTATTTCGTGGATCTCTTTGCTAGCCTTATTTCTGTGGAATCTGAGATCAGATATTTCGGATCCCATTGAAGACTACATGGCCAAAGGAAATATCCTCCGATAACAAAGAGAAAGAAGCTTTCTGAGAAACTTCTTTGTGTTCTGTGAAATCATCTCACAGAGTTACAGCTTTCCCCTCAAGAAGCCTTTCTCTAAGACAGTTCTTGTGGAATTGGCAAAGTGATATTTGGAAGCCCATAGAGGGCTATGGTGAAAAAGGAAATATCCTCAGATGAAATCTGGAAAGAAGCTTTCTGTGAAACTGCTTAGTGTTCTGTTAATTCATCTCACCGAGTTACGTCTGTATTTCGTGGATCTCTTTGCTAGACTTATTTCTGTGGAATCTGAGAACAGATATTTCGGATCCCTTTGAAGACTATAGGGCCAAAGGAAATATCCTCCGATAACAAAGAGAAAGAAGCTTACTGAGAAACTGCTTTGTGTTCTGTGAAATCATCTCACAGAGTTACAGCTTTCCCCTCAAGAAGCCTTTCGCTAAGACAGTTCTTGTGGAATTGGCAAAGTGATATTTGGAAGCCCATATAGGGCTATGGTGAAAAAGGAAATATCCTCAGATGAAATCTGGAAAGAAGCTTTCTGAGAAACTGCTTAGTGTTCTGTTAATTCATCTCACAGAGTTACATCTGTATTTCGTGGATCTCTTTGTTAGCCTTGTTTCTGTGGAATCTGAGAACCGATATTTCGGATCCCATTGAAGACTACAGGGCCAAAGGAAATAATCTCCGATAACAAAGAGAAAGAAGCTTTCTGAGAAACTTCTTTATGTTCTGTGAAATCATCTCACAGATTACAGCATTCCCCTCAAGAAGCCTTTCGCTAAGACAGTTCTTGTGGAATTGGAAAAGTGATATTTGAAAGCCCATAGAGGGCTACGGTGAAAAAGGAAATATCCTCAGATGAAATCTGGAAAGAAGCTTTCTGAGAAACTGCTGAGTGTTCTGTTAATTCATCTCGAAGAGTTACATCTATATTTCGTGGATCTCTTTGCTAGCCTTCTTTCTTTGGAATCTGAGAACAGATATTTCGGATCCCGTTGAAGACTATAGGGCCAAAGGAAATATCCTCCGATAACAAAGAGAAAGAAGCTTTCTGAGAAACTTCTTTGTGTTCTGTGAAATCATCTCACAGAGTTACAGCGTTCCCCTCAAGAAGCCTTTCGCTAAGAAAGTTCTTGTGGAATTGGCAAAGTGATATTTGGAAGCCCATAGAGGGCTATGGTGAAAAAGGAAATATCCTCAGATGAAATCTGGAAAGAAGCTTTCTGAGAAACTGCTTAGTGTTCTGTTAATTCATCTCACAGAGTTACATCTGTATTTCGTGGATCTCTTTGCTAGCCTTATTTCTGTGGAATCTGAGAACAGATATTTCGGATCCCGTTGAAGACTATAGGGCCAAAGGAAATATCCTCCGATAACAAAGAGAAAGAAGCTTTCTGAGAAACTTCTTTGTGTTCTGTGAAATCATCTCACAGAGTTACAGCTTTCCCCTCAAGAAGCCTTTCGCAAAGACAGTTCTTGTGGAATTGGAAAAGTGATATTTGGAAGCCCTTAGAGGGCTATGGTGAAAAAGGAAATATCCTCAGATGAAATCTGGAAAGAAGCTTTCTGAGAAACTGCTTAGTGTTCTGTTAATTCATCTCACAGAGTTAAATCTGTATTTCGTGGATCTCTTTGCTAGCCTTATTTCTGTGGAATCTGAGAACAGATATTTCGGATCCCTTTGAAGAGTATAGGGCCAAAGAAATATCCTCCGATAACAAAGAGAAATAAGCTTTCTGAGAAACTTCTTTGTGTTCTGTGAAATCATCTCACAGAGTTACAGCTTTCCCCTCAAGAAGCCTTTCGCTAAGACAGTTCTTGTGGAATTGGCAAAGTGATATTTGGAAGCCCCTAGAGGGCTATGGTGAAAAAGGAAATATACTCAGATGAAATCTGGAAAGAAGCTTTCTGAGAAACTGCTTAGTGTTCTGTGAATTCATCTCACAGAGTTACATCTGTATTTCGTGGATCTCTTTGCTAGCCTTATTTCTTTGGAATCTGAGAACAGATATTTCGGATCCCTTTGAAGACTATGGGGCCAAAGGAAATATCCTCCGATAACAAAGAGAAAGAAGGTTTCTGAGAAACTTCTTGTGTTCTGTGAAATCATCTCACAGAGTTACAGCTTTCCCCTCAAGAAGCCTTTCGCTAAGAAAATTCTTGTGGAATTGGCAAAGTGATATTTGGAAGCCCATGGAGGGCTATGGTGAAAAAGGAAATATCCTCAGATGAAATCTGGAAGGAAGTTTTCTGAGAAACTGCTGAGTGTTCTGTTAATTCATCTCACAGAGTTACATCTGTATTTCGTGGATGTCTTTGCTAGCCTTATTTCTGTGGAATCTGAGAACAGATATTTCGGAACCCATTGAAGACTATAGGGCCAAAGGAAATATCCTCCGATAACAAAGAGAAAGAAGCTTTCTGAGAAACTTCTTTGTGTTCTGTGAAATCAACTCACAGAGTTACAGCTTTCCCCTCAAGAAGCCTTTCGCTAGGATAGTTCTTGTGGAATTGGCAAAGCGATATTTGGAAGCCCATAGAGGGCTATGGTGAAAAAGGAAATATCCTCAGATGAAATCTGGAAAGAAGCTTTCTGAGAAACTGCTGAGTGTTCTGTTAATTCATCTCGCAGAGTTACATCTATATTTCGTGGATCTCTTTGCTAGCCTTCTTTCTTTGGAATCTGAGAACAGATATTTCGGATCCCGTTGAAGACTATAGGGCCAAAGGAAATATCCTCCGATAACAAAGAGAAAGAAGCTTTCTGAGAAACTTCTTTGTGTTCTGTGAAATCATCTCACAGAGTTACAGCGTTCCCCTCAAGAAGCCTTTCGCTAAGTCAGTTCTTGTGGAATTGGCAAAGTGATATTTGGAAGCCCATAGAGGGCTATGGTGAAAAAGGAAATATCCTCAGATGAAATCTGGAAAGAAGCTTTCTGTGAAACTGCTTAGTGTTCTGTTAATTCATCTCACAGAGTTACATCTGTATTTCGTGGATCTCTTTGCTCGCCTTATTTCTTTGGAATCTGAGAACAGATATTTCTGTCCCATTGAAGACTATAGGGCCAAAGGAAATATCCTCCGATAACAAAGAGAAAGAAGCTTTCTGAGAAACTTCTTTGTGTTCTGTGAAATCATCTCACAGAGTTACAGCGTTCCCCTCAAGAAGCCTTTCGCTAAGACAGTTCTTGTGGAATTGGCAAAGTGATATTTGGAAGCCAATAGAGGGCTATGGTGAAAAAGGAAATATCCTCAGATGAAATCTGGAAGGAAGCTTTCTGAGAAACTGCTGAGTGTTCTGTTAATTCATCTGACAGAGTTACATCTGTATTTCGTGGATCTCTTTGCTAGCCTTATTTCTGTGGAATCTGAGAACAGATATTTCGGATCCCATTGAAGAGTATAGGGCCAAAGGAAATATCCTCCGTAACAAAGAGAAAGAAGCTTTCTGAGAAACTTCTTTGTGTTCTGTGAAATCATCTCTCAGAGTTACAGCTTTCCCCTCAAGAAGCCTTTCGCTAAGACAGTTCTTGTGGAATTGGCAATGTTATATTTGGAAGCCCATAGAGGGCTACGGTGAAAAAGGAAATATCCTCAGATGCAATCTGGAAGGAAGCTTTCTGAGAAACTGCTGAGTGTTCTGTTAATTCATCTGACAGAGTTACATCTGTATTTCGTGGATCTCTTTGCTAGCCTTATTTCTGTGGAATCTGAGAACAGATATTTCGGATCCCATTGAAGACTATAGGGCCAAAGGAAATATCCTCCGATAACAAAGAGAAAGAAGCTTTCTGAGAAACTTCTTTGTGTTCTGTGAAATCATCTCACAGAGTTACAGCTTTCCCCTCAAGAAGCCTTTCGCTAAGACAGTTCTTGTGGAATTGGCAAAGTGATATTTGGAAGCCCATAGAGGGCTATGGTGAAAAAGGAAATATCCTCAGATGCAATCTGGAAAGAAGCTTTCTGTGAAACTGCTTAGTGTTCTGTTAATTCATCTCACAGAGTTACATCTGTATTTCGTGGATCTCTTTGCTAGATTATTTCTGTGGAATCTGAGAACAGATATTTCCGATCCCTTTGAAGACTATAGGGCCAAAGGAAATATCCTCCGATAACAAAGAGAAAGAAGCTTTCTGAGAAACTTCTTTGTGTTCTGTGAAATCATCTCACAGAGTTACAGCTTTCCCCTCAAGAAGCCTTTCGCTAAGACAGTTCATGTGGAATTGGCAAAGTGATATTTGGAAGCCCATAGAGGGCTATGGTGAAAAAGGAAATATCCTCAGATGAAATCTGGAAAGAAGCTTTCTGAGAAACTGCTTAGTGTTCTGTTAATTCATCTCACAGAGTTACCTCTGTATTTCGTGGATCTCTTTGCTAGCCTTATTTCTGTGGAATTTGAGAACAGATATTTCGGATCCCTTTGAAGACTATAGCACCAAAGGAAATATCCTCCGATAACAAAGAGAAAGAAGCTTTCAGAGAAACTTCTTTGTGTTCTGTGAAATCATCTCACAGAGTTACAGCTTTCCCCTCAAGAAGCCTTACGCTAAGACAGTTCTTGTGGAATTGGCAAAGTGATATTTGGAAGCCCTTAGAGGGCTATGGTGAAAAAGGAAATATCCTCAGATGAAATCTGGAAAGAAGCTTTCTGAGAAACTGCTTAGTGTTCTGTGAATTCATCTCACAGAGTTAAATCTGTATTTCTTGGATCTCTTTGCTGGCCTTATTTCTGTGTAATCTGAGAACAGATATTTCGGATCCCTTTGAAGACTATAGGGCCAAAGGAAATATCCTCCGATAACAAAGAGAAAGAAGCTTTCTGAGAAACTTCTTTGTGTTCTGTGAAATCATCTCACAGAGTTACAGCTTTCCCCTCAAAAAGACTTTCGCTAAGACAGTTCTTGTGGAATTGGCAAAGTGATATTTGGAAGCCCATAGAGGGCTATGGTGAAAAAGGAAATATCCTCAGATGAAATCTGGAAAGAAGCTTTCTGTGAAACTGCTTAGTGTTCTGTTAATTCATCTCACAGAGTTACATCTGTATTTCGTGTATCTCTTTGCTAGACTTATTTCTGTGGAATCTGAGAACAGATATTTTGGATCCCTTTGAACACTATAGGGCCAAAGGAAATATCCTCCGATAACAAAGAGAAAGAAGCTTACTGAGAAACTTCTTTGTGTCTGTGAAATCATCTCACAGAGTTACAGCTTTCCCCTCAAGAAGCCTTTCGCTAAGACAGTTCTTGTCGAATTGGCAAAGTGATATTTGGAAGCCCATAGAGGGCTATGTTGAAAAAGGAAATATCCTCCGATGAAATCTGGAAAGAAGCTTTCTGAGAAACTGCTTAGTGTTCTGTTAATTCTTCTCACAGAGTTTCATCTGTATTTCGTGGATCTCTTTGCTAGCGTTATTTCTGTGGAATCTGAGAACAGATATTTCGGATCCCATTGAAGACTATAGGGACAAAGGAAATAATCTCTGATAACAAAGAGAAAGAAGCTTTCTGAGAAACTTCTTTGTGTTCTGTTAAATCATCTCACAGAGTTACAGCATTCCCCTCAAGAAGCCTTTCGCTAAGACAGTTCTTGTGGAATTGGCAAAGTGATATTTGGAAGCCCATAGAGTGCTATGGTGAAAAAGGAAATATCCTCAGATGAAATCTGGAAAGAAGCTTTCTGAGAAACTGCTGAGTATTCTGTTAATTCATCTCACAGAGTTACATCTGTATTTCCTGGATCTCTTTGCTAGACTTATTTCTGTGGAATCTGAGAACAGATATTTCGGATCCTATTGAAGACTATAGGGCCAAAGGAAATATCCTCCGATAACAAAGAGAAAGAAGCTTTCTGAGAAACTTCTTTGTGTTCTGTGAAATCATCTCACAGAGTTACAGCTTTCCCCTCAAGAAGCCTTTCGCTAAGACAGTTCTTGTCGAATTGGCAAAGCGATATTTGGAAGCCTATAGAGGGCTACGGTGAAAAAGGAAATATCCTCAGTTGAAATCTGGAAAGAAGCTTTCTGAGAAACTGCATAATGTTCTGTTAATTCATCTCACAGAGTTACATCTGTATTTCGTGGATCTCTTTGCTAGCCTTATTTCTTTGGAATCTGAGAACAGATATTTCGGATCCCATTGAAGACTATAGGGCCAAAGGAAATATCCTCCGATAACAAAGAGAAAGAAGCTTTCTGAGAAACTTCTTTGTGTTCTGTGAAATCATCTCACCGAGTTACAGCTTTCCCCTCAAGAAGCCTTTCGCTAAGACAGTTCTTGTGGAATTGGCAAAGTGATATTTGGAAGCCCATAGAGGGCTATGGTGAAAAAGGAAATATCCTCAGATGAAATCTGGAAAGAAGCTTTCTGAGAAACTGCTTAGTGTTCTGTGAATTCATCTCACAGAGTTAAATCTGTATTTCTTGGATCTCTTTGCTGGCCTTATTTCTGTGTAATCTGAGAACAGATATTTCGGATCCCTTTGAAGACTATAGGGCCAAAGGAAATATCCTCCGATAACAAAGAGAAAGAAGCTTTCTGAGAAACTTCTTTGTGTTCTGTGAAATCATCTCACAGAGTTACAGCTTTCCCCTCAAGAAGCCGTTCGCTAAGACAGTTCTTGTGAAATTGGAAAAGTTATATTTGGAAGTCCATAGAAGGCTATGGTGAAAAAGGAAATATCCTCAGATGAAATCTGGAAGGAAGCTTTCTGAGAAACTGCTGAGTGTTCTGTTAATTCATCTCACACAGTTACATCTGTATTTCGTGGATCTCTTTGCTAGCCTTATTTCTGTGGAATCTGAGAACAGATATTTCGGATCCCATTGAAGACTATAGGGCCAAAGGAAATATCCTCCGATAACAAAGAGAAAGAAGCTTTCTGAGAAACTTCTTTGTGTTCTGTGAAATCATCTCACAGAGTTACAGCTTTCCCCTCAAGAGGCCTTTCGCTAAGACAGTTCTTGTGGAATTGGCAAAGCGATATATGGAAGCCCATAGAGGGCTATGGTGAAAAAGGAAATATCCTCAGATGAAATCAGGAAAGAAGCTTTCTGTGTAACTGCTTAGTGTTCTGTTAATTCATCTCACAGAGTTACATCTGTATTTCGTGGATCTCTTTGCTAGACTTATTTATGTGGAATCCGAGAACAGATATTTCGGATCCCTTTGAAGACTATAGGGCCAAAGGAAATATCCTCCGATAACAAAGAGAAAGAAGCTTTCTGAGAAACTACTTTGTGTTCTGTGAAATAATCTCACAGAGTTACAGCTTTCCCCTCAAGAAGCCTTTCGCTAAGACAGTTCTTGTGGAATTGGCAAAGTGATATTTGGAAGCCCTTAGAGGGCTATGGTGAAAAAGGAAATATCCTCAGATGAAATCTGGAAAGAAGCTTTCTGAGAAACTGCTTAGTGTTCTGTTAATTCATCTCACAGAGTTAAATCTGTATTTCGTGGATCTCTTTGCTAGACTTATTTTGTGGAATCTGAGAACAGATATTTCGGATCCCTTTGAAGACTATAGGGCCAAAGGAAATATCCTCCGATAACAAAGAGAAAGAAGCTTTCTGAGAAACTTCTTTGTGTTCTGTGAAATCATCTCACAGAGTTACAGCTTTCCCCTCAAGAAGCCTTTCGCTAAGACAGTTCTCGGGGAATTGGCAAAGTGATATTTGGAAGCCCATAGAGGGCTATGGTGAAAAAGGAAATATCCTCAGATGAAATCTGGAAAGAAGCCTTCTGTGAAACTGCTTAGTGTTCTGTTAATTCATCTCACAGAGTTACGTCTGTATTTCGTGGATCTCTTTGCTAGACTTATTTCTGTGGAATCTGAGAACAGATATTTCAGATCCCTTTGAAGACTATAGGGCCAAAGGAAATATCCTCCGATAACAAAGAGAAAGAAGCTTACTGAGAAACTTCTTTGTGTTCCGTGAAATCATCTCACAGAGTTACAGCTTTCCCCTCAAGAAGCCTTTCGCTAAGACAGTTCTTGTGGAATTGGCAAAGTGATATTTGGAAGCCCATATAGGGCTAAGGTGAAAAAGGAAATATCCTCAGATGAAATCTGGAAAGAAGCTTTCTGAGAAACTGCTTAGTGTTCTGTTAATTCATCTCACAGAGTTACATCTGTATTTCGTGGATCTCTTTGCTAGCCTTGTTTCTGTGGAATCTGAGAACAGATATTTCGGATCCCATTGAAGACTACAGGGCCAAAGGAAATAATCTCCGATAACAAAGAGAAAGAAGCTTTCTGAGAAACTTCTTTGTATTCTGTGAAATCATCTCACAGATTACAGCATTCCCCTCAAGAAGCCTTTCGCTAAGACAGTTCTTGTGGAATTGGAAAAGTGATATTTGAAAGCCCATAGAGGGCTACGGTGAAAAAGGAAATATCCTCAGATGAAATCTGGAAAGAAGCTTTCTGAGAAACTGCTGAGTGTTCTGTTAATTCATCTCACAGAGTTACATCTGTATTTCGTGGATCTCTTTGCTAGACTTATTTTGTGGAATCTGAGAACAGATATTTCGGATCCTATTGAAGACTATAGGGCCAAAGGAAATATCCTCCGATAACAAAGAGAAAGAAGCTTTCTGAGAAACTTCTTTTTCTTCTGTGAAATCATCTCACAGAGTTACAGCTTTACCCTCAAGAAGCCTTTCGCTAAGACAGTTTTTGTGGAACTGGCAAAGCGATATTTGGAAACCCACAGAGGGCATTGGTGAAAAAGGAAATATCCTCAGATGAAATCTGGAAAGAAGCTTTCTGATAAACTGCTTAGTGTTCTGTTAATTCATCTCACAGAGTTCATCTGTATTTCGTGGATCTCTTTGCTTGACTTATTTCTGTGGAATCTGAGAAAAGATATTTCGGATCCTATTGAAGACTATAGGGCCAAAGGAAATATCCTCCGATAACAAAGAGAAAGAAGCTGTCTGAGAAACTTCTTTGTGTTCTGTGAAATCATCTCACAGAGTTATAGCTTTCCCCTCAAGAAGCCTTTCGCTAAGACAGTTCTTGTCGAATTGGCAAAGCGATATTTGGAAGCCTATAGAGGGCTATGGTGAAAAAGGAAATATCCTCAGATGAAATCTGGAAAGAAGCTTTCTGAGAAACTGCTTAGTGTTCTGTTAATTCATCTCACAGAGTTACATCTGTATTTCGTGGATCTCTTTGCTAGCCTTATTTCTGTGGAATCTGAGAACAGATATTTCGGATCCCGTTGAAGACTATAGGGCCAAAGGAAATATCCTCCGATAACAAAGAGAAAGAAGCTTTCTGAGAAACTTCTTTGTGTTCTGTGAAATCATCTCACAGAGTTACAGCTTTCCCCTCAAGAAGCCTTTCGCAAAGACAGTTCTTGTGGAATTGGAAAAGTGATATTTGGAAGCCCTTAGAGGGCTATGGTGAAAAAGGAAATATCCTCAGATGAAATCTGGAAAGAAGCTTTCTGAGAAACTGCTTAGTGTTCTGTTAATTCATCTCACAGAGTTAAATCTGTATTTCGTGGATCTCTTTGCTAGCCTTATTTCTGTGGAATCTGAGAACAGATATTTCGGATCCCTTTGAAGAGTATAGGGCCAAAGAAATATCCTCCGATAACAAAGAGAAATAAGCTTTCTGAGAAACTTCTTTGTGTTCTGTGAAATCATCTCACAGAGTTACAGCTTTCCCCTCAAGAAGCCTTTCGCTAAGACAGTTCTTGTGGAATTGGCAAAGTGATATTTGGAAGCCCCTAGAGGGCTATGGTGAAAAAGGAAATATACTCAGATGAAATCTGGAAAGAAGCTTTCTGAGAAACTGCTTAGTGTTCTGTGAATTCATCTCACAGAGTTACATCTGTATTTCGTGGATCTCTTTGCTAGCCTTATTTCTTTGGAATCTGAGAACAGATATTTCGGATCCCTTTGAAGACTATAGGGCCAAAGGAAATATCCTCCGATAACAAAGAGAAAGAAGGTTTCTGAGAAACTTCTTGTGTTCTGTGAAATCATCTCACAGAGTTACAGCTTTCCCCTCAAGAAGCCTTTCGCTAAGAAAATTCTTGTGGAATTGGCAAAGTGATATTTGGAAGCCCATGGAGGGCTATGGTGAAAAAGGAAATATCCTCAGATGAAATCTGGAAGGAAGTTTTCTGAGAAACTGCTGAGTGTTCTGTTAATTCATCTCAGAGAGTTACATCTGTATTTCGTGGATGTCTTTGCTAGCCTTATTTCTGTGGAATCTGAGAACAGATATTTCGGAACCCATTGAAGACTATAGGGCCAAAGGAAATATCCTCCGATAACAAAGAGAAAGAAGCTTTCTGAGAAACTTCTTTGTGTTCTGTGAAATCAACTCACAGAGTTACAGCTTTCCCCTCAAGAAGCCTTTCGCTAGGATAGTTCTTGTGGAATTGGCAAAGCGATATTTGGAAGCCCATAGAGGGCTATGGTGAAAAAGGAAATATCCTCAGATGAAATCTGGAAAGAAGCTTTCTGAGAAACTGCTGAGTGTTCTGTTAATTCATCTCGCAGAGTTACATCTATATTTCGTGGATCTCTTTGCTAGCCTTCTTTCTTTGGAATCTGAGAACAGATATTTCGGATCCCGTTGAAGACTATAGGGCCAAAGGAAATATCCTCCGATAACAAAGAGAAAGAAGCTTTCTGAGAAACTTCTTTGTGTTCTGTGAAATCATCTCACAGAGTTACAGCGTTCCCCTCAAGAAGCCTTTCGCTAAGTCAGTTCTTGTGGAATTGGCAAAGTGATATTTGGAAGCCCATAGAGGGCTATGGTGAAAAAGGAAATATCCTCAGATGAAATCTGGAAAGAAGCTTTCTGTGAAACTGCTTAGTGTTCTGTTAATTCATCTCACAGAGTTACATCTGTATTTCGTGGATCTCTTTGCTCGCCTTATTTCTTTGGAATCTGAGAACAGATATTTCTGTCCCATTGAAGACTATAGGGCCAAAGGAAATATCCTCCGATAACAAAGAGAAAGAAGCTTTCTGAGAAACTTCTTTGTGTTCTGTGAAATCATCTCACAGAGTTACAGCGTTCCCCTCAAGAAGCCTTTCGCTAAGACAGTTCTTGTGGAATTGGCAAAGTGATATTTGGAAGCCCATAGAGGGCTATGGTGAAAAAGGAAATATCCTCAGATGAAATCTGGAAGGAAGCTTTCTGAGAAACTGCTGAGTGTTCTGTTAATTCATCTGACAGAGTTACATCTGTATTTCGTGGATCTCTTTGCTAGCCTTATTTCTGTGGAATCTGAGAACAGATATTTCGGATCCCATTGAAGAGTATAGGGCCAAAGGAAATATCCTCCGTAACAAAGAGAAAGAAGCTTTCTGAGAAACTTCTTTGTGTTCTGTGAAATCATCTCTCAGAGTTACAGCTTTCCCCTCAAGAAGCCTTTCGCTAAGACAGTTCTTGTGGAATTGGCAATGTTATATTTGGAAGCCCATAGAGGGCTACGGTGAAAAAGGAAATATCCTCAGATGCAATCTGGAAGGAAGCTTTCTGAGAAACTGCTGAGTGTTCTGTTAATTCATCTCACAGAGTTACATCTGTATTTCGTGGATCTCTTTGCTAGCCTTATTTCTGTGGAATCTGAGAACAGATATTTCGGATCCCATTGAAGACTATAGGGCCAAAGGAAATATCCTCCGATAACAAAGAGAAAGAAGCTTTCTGAGAAACTTCTTTGTGTTCTGTGAAATCATCTCACAGAGTTACAGCTTTCCCCTCAAGAAGCCTTTCGCTAAGACAGTTCTTGTGGAATTGGCAAAGTGATATTTGGAAGCCCATAGAGGGCTATGGTGAAAAAGGAAATATCCTCAGATGCAATCTGGAAAGAAGCTTTCTGTGAAACTGCTTAGTGTTCTGTTAATTCATCTCACAGAGTTACATCTGTATTTCGTGGATCTCTTTGCTAGATTATTTCTGTGGAATCTGAGAACAGATATTTCCGATCCCTTTGAAGACTATAGGGCCAAAGGAAATATCCTCCGATAACAAAGAGAAAGAAGCTTTCTGAGAAACTTCTTTGTGTTCTGTGAAATCATCTCACAGAGTTACAGCTTTCCCCTCAAGAAGCCTTTCGCTAAGACAGTTCATGTGGAATTGGCAAAGTGATATTTGGAAGCCCATAGAGGGCTATGGTGAAAAAGGAAATATCCTCAGATGAAATCTGGAAAGAAGCTTTCTGAGAAACTGCTTAGTGTTCTGTTAATTCATCTCACAGAGTTACCTCTGTATTTCGTGGATCTCTTTGCTAGCCTTATTTCTGTGGAATTTGAGAACAGATATTTCGGATCCCTTTGAAGACTATAGCGCCAAAGGAAATATCCTCCGATAACAAAGAGAAAGAAGCTTTCAGAGAAACTTCTTTGTGTTCTGTGAAATCATCTCACAGAGTTACAGCTTTCCCCTCAAGAAGCCTTACGCTAAGACAGTTCTTGTGGAATTGGCAAAGTGATATTTGGAAGCCCTTAGAGGGCTATGGTGAAAAAGGAAATATCCTCAGATGAAATCTGGAAAGAAGCTTTCTGAGAAACTGCTTAGTGTTCTGTGAATTCATCTCACAGAGTTAAATCTGTATTTCTTGGATCTCTTTGCTGGCCTTATTTCTGTGTAATCTGAGAACAGATATTTCGGATCCCTTTGAAGACTATAGGGCCAAAGGAAATATCCTCCGATAACAAAGAGAAAGAAGCTTTCTGAGAAACTTCTTTGTGTTCTGTGAAATCATCTCACAGAGTTACAGCTTTCCCCTCAAAAAGACTTTCGCTAAGACAGTTCTTGTGGAATTGGCAAAGTGATATTTGGAAGCCCATAGAGGGCTATGGTGAAAAAGGAAATATCCTCAGATGAAATCTGGAAAGAAGCTTTCTGTGAAACTGCTTAGTGTTCTGTTAATTCATCTCACAGAGTTACATCTGTATTTCGTGGATCTCTTTGCTAGACTTATTTCTGTGGAATCTGAGAACAGATATTTTGGATCCCTTTGAACACTATAGGGCCAAAGGAAATATCCTCCGATAACAAAGAGAAAGAAGCTTACTGAGAAACTTCTTTGTGTCTGTGAAATCATCTCACAGAGTTACAGCTTTCCCCTCAAGAAGCCTTTCGCTAAGACAGTTCTTGTCGAATTGGCAAAGTGATATTTGGAAGCCCATAGAGGGCTATGTTGAAAAAGGAAATATCCTCCGATGAAATCTGGAAAGAAGCTTTCTGAGAAACTGCTTAGTGTTCTGTTAATTCTTCTCACAGAGTTTCATCTGTATTTCGTGGATCTCTTTGCTAGCGTTATTTCTGTGGAATCTGAGAACAGATATTTCAGATCCCATTGAAGACTATAGGGCCAAAGGAAATAATCTCCGATAACAAAGAGAAAGAAGCTTTCTGAAAAACTTCTTTGTGTTCTGTGAAATCATCTCACAGAGTTACAGCATTCCCCTCAAGAAGCCTTTCGCTAAGACAGTTCTTGTGGAATTGGCAAAGTGATATTTGGAAGCCCATAGAGGGCTATGTTGAAAAAGGAAATATCCTCAGATGAAATCTGGAAAGAAGCTTTCTGAGAAACTGCTTAGTGTTCTGTTAATTCATCTCACAGAGTTACATCTGTATTTCGTGGATCTCCTTGCTAGCCTTATTTCTGTGGAATCTGAGAACAGATATTTCGGATCCCATTGAAGACTATAGGGACAAAGGAAATAATCTCTGATAACAAAGAGAAAGAAGCTTTCTGAGAAACTTCTTTGTGTTCTGTTAAATCATCTCACAGAGTTACAGCATTCCCCTCAAGAAGCCTTTCGCTAAGACAGTTCTTGTGGAATTGGCAAAGTGATATTTGGAAGCCCATAGAGTGCTATGGTGAAAAAGGAAATATCCTCAGATGAAATCTGGAAAGAAGCTTTCTGAGAAACTGCTGAGTATTCTGTTAATTCATCTCACAGAGTTACATCTGTATTTCGTGGATCTCTTTGCTAGACTTATTTCTGTGGAATCTGAGAACAGATATTTCGGATCCTATTGAAGACTATAGGGCCAAAGGAAATATCCTCCGATAACAAAGAGAAAGAAGCTTTCTGAGAAACTTCTTTGTGTTCTGTGAAATCATCTCACAGAGTTACAGCTTTCCCCTCAAGAAGCCTTTCGCTAAGACAGTTCTTGTCGAATTGGCAAAGCGATATTTGGAAGCCTATAGAGGGCTACGGTGAAAAAGGAAATATCCTCAGTTGAAATCTGGAAAGAAGCTTTCTGAGAAACTGCATAATGTTCTGTTAATTCATCTCACAGAGTTACATCTGTATTTCGTGGATCTCTTTGCTAGCCTTATTTCTTTGGAATCTGAGAACAGATATTTCGGATCCCATTGAAGACTATAGGGCCAAAGGAAATATCCTCCGATAACAAAGAGAAAGAAGCTTTCTGAGAAACTTCTTTGTGTTCTGTGAAATCATCTCACCGAGTTACAGCTTTCCCCTCAAGAAGCCTTTCGCTAAGACAGTTCTTGTGGAATTGGCAAAGTGATATTTGGAAGCCCATAGAGGGCTATGGTGAAAAAGGAAATATCCTCAGATGAAATCTGGAAAGAAGCTTTCTGAGAAACTGCTTAGTGTTCTGTGAATTCATCTCACAGAGTTAAATCTGTATTTCTTGGATCTCTTTGCTGGCCTTATTTCTGTGTAATCTGAGAACAGATATTTCGGATCCCTTTGAAGACTATAGGGCCAAAGGAAATATCCTCCGATAACAAAGAGAAAGAAGCTTTCTGAGAAACTTCTTTGTGTTCTTTGAAATCATCTCACAGAGTTACAGCTTTCCCCTCAAGAAGCCGTTCGCTAAGACAGTTCTTGTGAAATTGGAAAAGTTATATTTGGAAGTCCATAGAAGGCTATGGTGAAAAAGGAAATATCCTCAGATGAAATCTGGAAGGAAGCTTTCTGAGAAACTGCTGAGTGTTCTGTTAATTCATCTCACACAGTTACATCTGTATTTCGTGGATCTCTTTGCTAGCCTTATTTCTGTGGAATCTGAGAACAGATATTTCGGATCCCATTGAAGACTATAGGGCCAAAGGAAATATCCTCCGATAACAAAGAGAAAGAAGCTTTCTGAGAAACTTCTTTGTGTTCTGTGAAATCATCTCACAGAGTTACAGCTTTCCCCTCAAGAGGCCTTTCGCTAAGACAGTTCTTGTGGAATTGGCAAAGCGATATATGGAAGCCCATAGAGGGCTATGGTGAAAAAGGAAATATCCTCAGATGAAATCAGGAAAGAAGCTTTCTGTGTAACTGCTTAGTGTTCTGTTAATTCATCTCACAGAGTTACATCTGTATTTCGTGGATCTCTTTGCTAGACTTATTTATGTGGAATCCGAGAACAGATATTTCGGATCCCTTTGAAGACTATAGGGCCAAAGGAAATATCCTCCGATAACAAAGAGAAAGAAGCTTTCTGAGAAACTACTTTGTGTTCTGTGAAATAATCTCACAGAGTTACAGCTTTCCCCTCAAGAAGCCTTTCGCTAAGACAGTTCTTGTGGAATTGGCAAAGTGATATTTGGAAGCCCTTAGAGGGCTATGGTGAAAAAGGAAATATCCTCAGATGAAATCTGGAAAGAAGCTTTCTGAGAAACTGCTTAGTGTTCTGTTAATTCATCTCACAGAGTTAAATCTGTATTTCGTGGATCTCTTTGCTAGACTTATTTTGTGGAATCTGAGAACAGATATTTCGGATCCCTTTGAAGACTATAGGGCCAAAGGAAATATCCTCCGATAACAAAGAGAAAGAAGCTTTCTGAGAAACTTCTTTGTGTTCTGTGAAATCATCTCACAGATTACAGCTTTCCCCTCAAGAAGCCTTTCGCTAAGACAGTTCTCGGGGAATTGGCAAAGTGATATTTGGAAGCCCATAGAGGGCTATGGTGAAAAAGGAAATATCCTCAGATGAAATCTGGAAAGAAGCCTTCTGTGAAACTGCTTAGTGTTCTGTTAATTCATCTCACAGAGTTACGTCTGTATTTCGTGGATCTCTTTGCTAGACTTATTTCTGTGGAATCTGAGAACAGATATTTCAGATCCCTTTGAAGACTATAGGGCCAAAGGAAATATCCTCCGATAACAAAGAGAAAGAAGCTTACTGAGAAACTTCTTTGTGTTCCGTGAAATCATCTCACAGAGTTACAGCTTTCCCCTCAAGAAGCCTTTCGCTAAGACAGTTCTTGTGGAATTGGCAAAGTGATATTTGGAAGCCCATATAGGGCTAAGGTGAAAAAGGAAATATCCTCAGATGAAATCTGGAAAGAAGCTTTCTGAGAAACTGCTTAGTGTTCTGTTAATTCATCTCACAGAGTTACATCTGTATTTCGTGGATCTCTTTGCTAGCCTTGTTTCTGTGGAATCTGAGAACAGATATTTCGGATCCCATTGAAGACTACAGGGCCAAAGGAAATAATCTCCGATAACAAAGAGAAAGAAGCTTTCTGAGAAACTTCTTTGTATTCTGTGAAATCATCTCACAGATTACAGCATTCCCCTCAAGAAGCCTTTCGCTAAGACAGTTCTTGTGGAATTGGAAAAGTGATATTTGAAAGCCCATAGAGGGCTACGGTGAAAAAGGAAATATCCTCAGATGAAATCTGGAAAGAAGCTTTCTGAGAAACTGCTGAGTGTTCTGTTAATTCATCTCACAGAGTTACATCTGTATTTCGTGGATCTCTTTGCTAGACTTATTTTGTGGAATCTGAGAACAGATATTTCGGATCCTATTGAAGACTATAGGGCCAAAGGAAATATCCTCCGATAACAAAGAGAAAGAAGCTTTCTGAGAAACTTCTTTTTCTTCTGTGAAATCATCTCACAGAGTTACAGCTTTACCCTCAAGAAGCCTTTCGCTAAGACAGTTTTTGTGGAACTGGCAAAGCGATATTTGGAAACCCACAGAGGGCATTGGTGAAAAAGGAAATATCCTCAGATGAAATCTGGAAAGAAGCTTTCTGATAAACTGCTTAGTGTTCTGTTAATTCATCTCACAGAGTTCATCTGTATTTCGTGGATCTCTTTGCTTGACTTATTTCTGTGGAATCTGAGAAAAGATATTTCGGATCCTATTGAAGACTATAGGGCCAAAGGAAATATCCTCCGATAACAAAGAGAAAGAAGCTGTCTGAGAAACTTCTTTGTGTTCTGTGAAATCATCTCACAGAGTTATAGCTTTCCCCTCAAGAAGCCTTTCGCTAAGACAGTTCTTGTGGAATTGGCCAAGTGATATTTGGAAGCCCATAGAGGGCTATGGTGAAAAAGGAAATATCCTCAGATGAAATCTGGAAAGAAGCTTTCTGAGAAACTGCTTAGTGTTCTGTTAATTCATCTCACAGAGTTACATCTCTATTTCGTGGATCTCTTTGTTAGCCTTATTTCTGTGGAATCTGAGAACAGATATTTCGGATCGCATTGAAGACTATAGGGCCAAAGGAAATATCCTCCGATAACAAAGAGAAAGAAGCTTTCTGAGAAACTTCTTTATGTTCTGTGAAATCATCTCACAGAGTTACAGCTTTCCCGTCAAGAAGCCTTTCGCAAAGACAGTTCTTGTGGAATGGGAAAAGTGATATTTGGAAGCCCTTAGAGGGCTATGGTGAAAAAGGAAATATCCTCAGATGAAATCTGGAAAGAAGCTTTCTGAGAAACTGCTTAGTGTTCTGTTAATTCATCTCACAGAGTTAAATCTGTATTTCGTGGATCTCTTTGCTAGCCTTATTTCTGTGGAATCTGAGAACAGATATTTCGGATCCCATTGAAGAGTATAGGGCCAAAGAAATATCCTCCGATAACAAAGAGAAAGAAGCTTTCTGAGAAACTTCTTTGTGTTCTGTGAAATCATCTCACAGAGTTACAGCTTTCCCCTCAAGAAGCCTTTCGCTAAGACAGTTCTTGTGGAATTGGCAAAGTGATATTTGGAAGCCCATAGAGGGCTATGGTGTAAAAGGAAATATCCTCAGATGAAATCTGGAAAGAAGCTTTCTGAGAAACTCCTGAGTGTTCTGTTAATTCATCTCACAGAGTTACATCTGCATTTCGTGGATCTCTTTGCTAGACTTATTTATGTGGAATCCGAGAACAGATATTTCGGATCCCTTTGAAGACTATAGGGCCAAAGGAAATATCCTCCGATAACAAAGAGAAAGAAGCTTTCTGAGAAACTACTTTGTGTTCTGTGAAATAATCTCACAGAGTTACAGCTTTCCCCTCAAGAAGCCTTTCGCTAAGACAGTTCTTGTGGAATTGGCAAAGTGATATTTGGAAGCCCTTAGAGGGCTATGGTGAAAAAGGAAATATCCTCAGATGAAATCTGGAAAGAAGCTTTCTGAGAAACTGCTTAGTGTTCTGTTAATTCATCTCACAGAGTTAAATCTGTATTTCGTGGATCTCTTTGCTAGACTTATTTTGTGGAATCTGAGAACAGATATTTCGGATCCCTTTGAAGACTATAGGGCCAAAGGAAATATCCTCCGATAACAAAGAGAAAGAAGCTTTCTGAGAAACTTCTTTGTGTTCTGTGAAATCATCTCACAGAGTTACAGCTTTCCCCTCTAGAAGCCTTTCGCTAAGACAGTTCTTGTGGAATTGGCAAAGTGATATTTGGAAGCCCATAGAGGGCTATGGTGAAAAAGGAAATATCCTCAGATGAAATCTGGAAAGAAGCCTTCTGTGAAACTGCTTAGTGTTCTGTTAATTCATCTCACAGAGTTACGTCTGTATTTCGTGGATCTCTTTGCTAGACTTATTTCTGTGGAATCTGAGAACAGATATTTCGGATCCCTTTGAAGACTATAGGGCCAAAGGAAATATCCTCCGATAACAAAGAGAAAGAAGCTTACTGAGAAACTTCTTTGTGTTCCGTGAAATCATCTCACAGAGTTACAGCTTTCCCCTCAAGAAGCCTTTCGCTAAGACAGTTCTTGTGGAATTGGCAAAGTGATATTTGGAAGCCCATATAGGGCTATGGTGAAAAAGGAAATATTCTCAGATGAAATCTGGAAAGAAGCTTTCTGAGAAACTGCTTAGTGTTCTGTTAATTCATCTCACAGAGTTACATCTGTATTTCGTGGATCTCTTTGCTAGCCTTGTTTCTGTGGAATCTGAGAACAGATATTTCGGATCCCATTGAAGACTACAGGGCCAAAGGAAATAATCTCCGATAACAAAGAGAAAGAAGCTTTCTGAGAAACTTCTTTGTGTTCTGTGAAATCATCTCACAGATTACAGCATTTCCCTCAAGAAGCCTTTCGCTAAGACAGTTTTTGTGGAATTGGAAAAGTGATATTTGAAAGCCCATAGAGGGCTACGGTGAAAAAGGAAATATCCTCAGATGAAATCTGGAAAGAAGCTTTCTGAGAAACTGCTGAGTGTTCTGTTAATTCATCTCACAGAGTTACATCTGTATTTCGTGGATCTCTTTGCTAGACTTATTTTGTGGAATCTGAGAACAGATATTTCCGATCCTATTGAAGACTATAGGGCCAAAGGAAATATCCTCCGATAACAAAGAGAAAGAAGCTTTCTGAGAAACTTCTTTTTCTTCTGTGAAATCATCTCACAGAGTTACAGCTTTACCCTCAAGAAGCCTTTCGCTAAGACAGTTTTTGTGGAATTGGCAAAGCGATATTTGGAAACCCACAGAGGGCATTGGTGAAAAAGGAAATATCCTCAGATGAAATCTGGAAAGAAGCTTTCTGATAAACTGCTTAGTGTTCTGTTAATTCATCTCACAGAGTTCATCTGTATTTCGTGGATCTCTTTGCTAGACTTATTTCTGTGGAATCTGAGAAAAGATATTTCGGATCCTATTGAAGACTATAGGGCCAAAGGAAATATCCTCCGATAACAAAGAGAAAGAAGCTGTCTGAGAAACTTCTTTGTGTTCTGTGAAATCATCTCACAGAGTTATAGCTTTCCCCTCAAGAAGCCTTTCGCTAAGACAGTTCTTGTGGAATTGGCCAAGTGATATTTGGAAGCCCATAGAGGGCTATGGTGAAAAAGGAAATATCCTCAGATGAAATCTGGAAAGAAGCTTTCTGAGAAACTGCTTAGTGTTCTGTTAATTCATCTCACAGAGTTACATCTCTATTTCGTGGATCTCTTTGCTAGCCTTATTTCTGTGGAATCTGAGAACAGATATTTCGGATCCCATTGAAGACTATAGGGCCAAAGGAAATATCCTCCGATAACAAAGAGAAAGAAGCTTTCTGAGAAACTTCTTTATGTTCTGTGAAATCATCTCACAGAGTTACAGCTTTCCCGTCAAGAAGCCTTTCGCAAAGACAGTTCTTGTGGAATTGGAAAAGTGATATTTGGAAGCCCATAGAGGGCTATGGTGAAAAAGGAAATATCCTCAGATGAAATCTGGAAAGAAGCTTTCTGAGAAACTGCTTAGTGTTCTGTTAATTCATCTCACAGAGTTAAATCTGTATTTCGTGGATCTCTTTGCTAGCCTTATTTCTGTGGAATCTGAGAACAGATATTTCGGATCCCTTTGAAGACTATAGGGCCAAAGAAATATCCTCCGATAACAAAGAGAAAGAAGCTTTCTGAGAAACTTCTTTGTGTTCTGTGAAATCATCTCACAGAGTTACAGCTTTCCCCTCAAGAAGCCTTTCGCTAAGACAGTTCTTGTGGAATTGGCAAAGTGATATTTGGAAGCCCATAGAGGGCTATGGTGAAAAAGGAAATATCCTCAGATGAAATCTGGAAAGAAGCTTTCTGAGAAACTCCTGAGTGTTCTGTTAATTCATCTCACAGAGTTACATCTGCATTTCGTGGATCTCTTTGCTAGACTTATTTCTGTGGAATATGAGAACAGATATTTCGGATCCATTTGAAGAATATAGGGCCAAAGGAAATATCCTCCGATAACAAAGAGAAAGAAGCATTCTGAGAAACTTCTTTGTGTTCTGTGAAATCATCTCACAGAGTTACAGCTTTCCCCTCAAGAAGCCTTTCGCTAAGACAGTTCTTGTGGAATTGGCAAAGTGATATTTGGAAGCCCATAGAGGGCTATGGTGAAAAAGGAAATATCCTCAGATGAAATCTGGAAGGAAGCTTTCTGAGAAACTGCTGAGTGCTCTGTTAATTCATCTCACAGAGTTACATCTGTATTTCGTGGATCTCTTTGCTAGCCTTATTTCTGTGGAATCTGAGAACAGATATTTCGGATCCCATTGAAGACTACAGGGCCAAAGGAAATATCCTCCGATAACAAAGAGAAAGAAGCTTTCTGAGAAACTTCTTTGTGTTCTGTGAAATCATCTCACAGAGTTACAGCGTTCCCCTCAAGAAGCCTTTCGCTAAGACAGTTCTTGTGGAATTGGCAAAGTGATATTTGGAAGCCCATAGAGGGCTATGGTGAAAAAGGAAATATCCTCAGATGAAATCTGGAAAGAAGCTTTCTGTGAAACTGCTTAGTGTTCTGTTAATTCATCTCACAGAGTTACGTCTGTATTTCGTGGATCTCTTTGCTAGACTTATTTCTGTGGAATCTGAGAACAGATATTTCGGATCCCTTTGAAGACTATAGGGCCTAAGGAAATATCCTCCGATAAAAAAAGAAAGAAGCTTTCAGAGAAACTTCTTTGTGTTCTGTGAAATCATCTCACAGAGTTACAGCTTTCCCCTCAAGAAGCCTTTCGCTAAGACAGTTCTTGTGGAATTGGCAAAGTGATATTTGGAAGCCCTTAGAGGGCTATGGTGAAAAAGGAAATATCCTCAGATGAAATCTGGAAAGAAGCTTTCTGAGAAACTGCTTAGTGTTCTGTGAATTCATCTCACAGAGTTAAATCTGTATTTCTTGGATCTCTTTGCTGGCCTTATTTTGTGGAATCTGAGAACAGATATTTCGGATCCCTTTGAAGACTATAGGGCCAAAGGAAATATCCTCCGATAACAAAGAGAAAGAAGCTTTCTGAGAAAATTCTTTGTGTTCTGTGAAATCATCTCACAGAGTTACAGCTTTCCCCTCTAGAAGCCTTTCGCTAAGACAGTTCTTGTGGAATTGGCAAAGTGATATTTGGAAGCCCATAGAGGGCTATGGTGAAAAAGGAAATATCCTCAGATGAAATCTGGAAAGAAGCTTTCTGTGAAACTGCTTAGTGTTCTGTTAATTCATCTCACAGAGTTACATCTGTATTTCGTGGATCTCTTTGCTAGACTTATTTCTTTGGAGTCTGAGAACAGATATTTCGGATCCCTTTGAAGACTATAGGGTCAAAGGAAATATCCTCCGATAACAAAGAGAAAGAAGCTTACTGAGAAACTTCTTTGTGTTCTGTGAAATCATCTCACAGAGTTACAGCATTCCCCTCAAGAAGCCTTTCGCTAAGACAGTTCTTGTGGAATTGGCAAAGTGATATTTGGAAGCCCATAGAGGGCTATGGTGAAAAAGGAAATATCCACAGATGAAATCTGGAAAGAAGCTTTCTGAGAAACTGCTTAGTGTTCTGTTAATTCATCTCACAGAGTTACATCTGTATTTCGTGGATCTCTTTGCTCGCCTTATTTCTTTGGAATCTGAGAACAGATATTTCGGATCCCATTGAAGACTATAGGGCCAAAGGAAATATCCTCCGATAACAAAGAGAAAGAAGCTTTCTGAGAAACTTCTTTGTGTTCTGTGAAATCATCTCACAGAGTTACAGCTTTCCCCTCAAGAAGCCTTTCGCAAAGACAGTTCTTGTGGAATTGGCAAAGTGATATTTGGAAGCCCATAGAGGGCTATGGTGAAAAAGGAAATATCCTCAGATGAAATCTGGAAAGAAGCTTTCTGAGAAACTGCTGAGTGTTCTGTTAATTCATCTCACAGAGTTACATCTGTATTTCGTGGATCTCTTTGCTAGCCTTATTTCTGTGGAATCTGAGAACAGATATTTCGGATCCCATTGAAGACTATAGGGCCAAAGGAAATATCCTCCGATAACAAAGAGAAAGAAGCTTTCTGAGAAACGTCTTTGTGTTCTGTGAAATCATCTCACAGAGTTACAGCTTTCCCCTCAAGAAGCCTTTCGCTAAGACAGTTCTTGTGGAATTGGCAAAGTGATATTTGGAAGCCCATAGAGGGCTATGGTGAAAAAGGAAATATCCTCAGATGAAATCTGGAAAGAAGCCTTCTGTGAAACTGCTTAGTGTTCTGTTAATTCATCTCACAGAGTTACGTCTGTATTTCGTGGATCTCTTTGCTAGCCTTATTTCTGTGGAATCTGAGAACAGATATTTCGGATCCCTTTGAAGACTATAGGGCCAAAGGAAATATCCTCCGATAACAAAGAGAAAGAAGCTTACTGAGAAACTTCTTTGTGTTCCGTGAAATCATCTCACAGAGTTACAGCTTTCCCCTCAAGAAGCCTTTCGCTAAGACAGTTCTTGTGGAATTGGCAAAGTGATATTTGGAAGCCCATATAGGGCTATGGTGAAAAAGGAAATATCCTCAGATGAAATCTGGAAAGAAGCTTTCTGAGAAACTGCTTAGTGTTCTGTTAATTCATCTCACAGAGTTACATCTGTATTTCGTGGATCTCTTTGCTAGCCTTGTTTCTGTGGAATCTGAGAACAGATATTTCGGATCCCATTGAAGACTACAGGGCCAAAGGAAATAATCTCCGATAACAAAGAGAAAGAAGCTTTCTGAGAAACTTCTTTGTGTTCTGTGAAATCATCTCACAGATTACAGCATTCCCCTCAAAAAGCCTTTCGCTAAGACAGTTCTTGTGGAATTGGAAAAGTGATATTTGAAAGCCCATAGAGGGCTACGGTGAAAAAGGAAATATCCTCAGATGAAATCTGGAAAGAAGCTTTCTGAGAAACTGCTGAGTGTTCTGTTAATTCATCTCACAGAGTTACATCTCTATTTCGTGGATCTCTTTGCTAGCCTTATTTCTGTGGAATCTGAGAACAGATATTTCGGATCCCTTTGAAGACTATAGGGCCAAAGGAAATATCCTCCGATAACAAAGAGAAAGAAGCTTTCTGAGAAACTTCTTTATGTTCTGTGAAATCATCTCACAGAGTTACAGCTTTCCCGTCAAGAAGCCTTTCGCAAAGACAGTTCTTGTGGAATTGGAAAAGTGATATTTGGAAGCCCTTAGAGGGTTATGGTGAAAAAGGAAATATCCTCAGATGAAATCTGGAAAGAAGCTTTCTGAGAAACTGCTTAGTGTTCTGTTAATTCATCTCACAGAGTTAAATCTGTATTTCGTGGATCTCTTTGCTAGCCTTATTTCTGTGGAATCTGAGAACAGATATTTCGGATCCCATTGAAGAGTATAGGGCCAAAGAAATATCCTCCGATAACAAAGAGAAAGAAGCTTTCTGAGAAACTTCTTTGTGTTCTGTGAAATCATCTCACAGAGTTACAGCTTTCCCCTCAAGAAGCCTTTCGCTAAGACAGTTCTTGTGGAATTGGCAAAGTGATATTTGGAAGCCCATAGAGGGCTATGGTGAAAAAGGAAATATCCTCAGATGAAATCTGGAAAGAAGCTTTCTGAGAAACTCCTGAGTGTTCTGTTAATTCATCTCACAGAGTTACATCTGCATTTCGTGGATCTCTTTGCTAGACTTATTTCTGTGGAATATGAGAACAGATATTTCGGATCCATTTGAAGAATATAGGGCCAAAGGAAATATCCTCCGATAACAAAGAGAAAGAAGCTTTCTGAGAAACTTCTTTGTGTTCTGTGAAATCATCTCACAGAGTTACAGCTTTCCCCTCAAGAAGCCTTTCGCTAAGACAGTTCTTGTGGAATTGGCAAAGTGATATTTGGAAGCCCATAGAGGGCTATGGTGAAAAAGGAAATATCCTCAGATGAAATCTGGAAGGAAGCTTTCTGAGAAACTGCTGAGTGTTCTGTTAATTCATCTCACAGAATTACATCTGTATTTCGTGGATCTCTTTGCTAGCCTTATTTCTGTGGAATCTGACAACAGATATTTCGGATCCCATTGAAGACTATAGGGCCAAAGGAAATATCCTCCGATAACAAAGAGAAAGAAGCTTTCAGAGAAACTTCTTTGTGTTCTGTGAAATCATCTCACAGAGTTACAGCTTTCCCCTCAAGAAGTCTTTCGCTAAGACAGTTCTTGTGGAATTGGCAAAGTGATATTTGGAAGCCCATAGAGGGCTATGGTGAAAAAGGAAATATCCTCAGATGAAATCTGGAAAGAAGCTTCTGTGAAACTGCCTAGTGTTCTGTTAATTCATCTCACAGAGTTAAGTCTGTATTTCGTGGATCTCTTTGCTAGACTTATTTCTGTGGAATCTGAGAACAGATATTTCGGATCCCTTTGAAGACTATAGGGCCAGAGGAAATATCCTCCGATAACAAAGAGAAAGAAGCTTACTGAGAAACTTCTTTGTGTTCTGTGAAATCATCTCACAGAGTTACAGCTTTCCCCTCAAGAAGCCTTTCGCTAAGACAGTTCTTGTGGAATTGGCAAAGTGATATTTGGAAGCCCATATAGGGCTATGGTGAAAAAGGAAATATCCTCAGATGAAATCTGGAAAGAAGCTTTCTGAGAAACTGCTTAGTGTTCTGTTAATTCATCTCACAGAGTTACATCTGTATTTCGTGGATCTCTTTGCTAGCCTTGTTTCTGTGGAATCTGAGAACAGATATTTCGGATCCCATTGAAGACGACAGGGCCAAAGGAAATAATCTCTGATAACAAAGAGAAAGAAGCTTTCTGAGAAACTTCTTTGTGTTCTGTGAAATCATCTCACAGATTACAGCATGCCCCTCAAGAAGCCTTTCGCTAAGACAGTTCTTGTGGAATTTGCAAAGTGATATTTGGAAGCCCTTAGAGGGCTATGGTGAAAAAGGAAATATCCTCAGATGAAATCTGGAAAGAAGCTTTCTGAGAAATTGCTTAGTGTTCTGTTAATTCATCTCACAGAGTTAAATCTGTATTTCGTGGATCTCTTTGCTAGCCTTATTTCTGTGGAATCTGAGAACAGATATTTCGGATCCCATTGAAGAGTATAGGGCCAAAGAAATATCCTCCGATAACAAAGAGAAAGAAGCTTTCTGAGAAACTTCTTTGTGTTCTGTGAAATCATCTCACAGAGTTACAGCTTTCCCCTCAAGAACCCGTTCGCTAAGACAGTTCTTGTGGAATTGGCAAGGTGATATTTGGAAGCCCATAGAGGGCTATGTTGAAAAAGGAAATATCCTCAGATGAAATCTGGAAAGAAGCTTTCTGAGAAACTCCTGAGTGTTCTGTTAATTCATCTCACAGAGTTACATCTGTATTTCGTGGATCTCTTTGCTAGACTTATTTCTGTGGAATATGAGAACAGATATTTCGGATCCATTTGAAGAATATAGGGCCAAAGGAAATATCCTCCGATAACAAAGAGAAAGAAGCTTTCTGAGAAACTTCTTTGTGTTCTGTGAAATCATCTCACAGAGTTACAGCTTTCCCCTCAAGAAGCCTTTCGCTAAGACAGTTCTTGTGGAATTGGCAAAGTGATATTTGGAAGCCCATAGAGGGCTATGGTGAAAAAGGAAATATCCTCAGATGAAACCTGGAAGGAAGCTTTCTGAGAAACTGCTGAGTGTTCTGTTAATTCATCTCACAGAGTTACATCTGTATTTCGTGGATCTCTTTGCTAGCCTTATTTCTGTGGAATCTGAGAACAGATATTTCGGATCCCTTTGAAGACTACAGGGCCAAAGGAAATATCCTCCGATAACAAAGAGAAAGAAGCTTTCTGAGAAACTTCTTTGTGTTCTGTGAAATCATCTCACAGAGTTACAGCTTTCCCCTCAAGAAGCCTTTCGCTAAGACAGTTCTTGTGGAATTGGCAAAGTGATATTTGGAAGCCCATAGAGGGCTATGGTGAAAAAGGAAATATCCTCTGATGAAATCTGGAAAGAAGCTTTCTGAGAAACTGCTTAGTGTTCTGTTAATTCATCTAACAGAGTTACATCTGTATTTCGTGGATCTCTTTGCTAGCCTTGTTTCTGTGGAATCTGAGAACAGATATTTCGGATCCCATTGAAGACTATAAGGACAAAGGAAATAATCTCCGATAACAAAGAGAAACAAGCTTTCTGAGAAACTTCTTTGTGTTCTGTTAAATCATCTCACAGAGTTACAGCATTCCCCTCAAGAAGCCTTTCGCTATGACAGTTCTTGTGGAATTGGAAAAGCAATATTTGGAAACCCATAGAGGGCTTTGGTGAAAAAGGAAATATCCTCAGATGAAATCTGGAAAGAAGCTTTCTGAGAAACTGCTGAGTGTTCTGTTAATTCATCTCACAGAGTTTCATCTGTATTTCGTGGATCTCTTTGCTAGCCTTTTTTCTTTGGAATCTGAGAACAGATATTTCGGATCCCATTGAAGACTATAGGGGCAAAGGAAATATCCTCCGATAACAAAGAGAAAGAAGCTTTCTGAGAAACTTCTTTGTGTTCTGTGAAATCATCTCACAGAGTTACAGCTTTCCCCTCAAGAAGCCTTTAGCTAAGACAGTTCTTGTGGAATTGGCAAAGTGATATTTGGAAGCCCATAGAGGGCTATGGTGAAAAAGGAAATATCCTCAGAAGAAATCTGGAAAGAAGCTTTCTGTGAAACTGCTTAGTGTTCTGTTAATTCATCTCACAGAGTTACATCTGTATTTCGTGGACCTCTTTGCTAGCCTTATTTCTTTGGAACCTGAGAACAGATATTTCGGATCCCATTGAAGACTATAGGGCCAAAGGAAATATCCTCTGATAACAAAGAGAAAGAAGCTTTGTGAGAAACTTCTTTGTGTTCTGTGAAATCATCTCACAGAGTTACAGCTTTCCCCTCAAGAATCCTTTCGCTAAGACAGTTCTTGTGGAATTGGCAAAGTGATATTTGGAAGCCCATAGAGGGCTATGGTGAAAAAGGAAATATCCTCAGATGAAATCTGGAAGGAAGCTTTCTGAGAAACTGCTGAGTGTTCTGTTAATTCATCTGACAGAGTTACATCTGTATTTCGTGGATCTCTTTGCTAGCCTTATTTCTGTGGAATCTGAGAACAGATATTTCGGATCCCATTGAAGACTATAGGGCCAAAGGAAATATCCTCCGTAACAAAGAGAAAGAAGCTTTCTGAGAAACTTCTTTGTGTTCTGTGAAATCATCTCACAGAGTTACAGCTTTCCCCTCAAGAAGCCTTTCGCTAAGACAGTTCATGTGGAATTGGCAAAGTGATATTTGGAAGCCCTTAGAGGGCTATGGTGAAAAAGGAAATATCCTCAGATGAAATCTGGAAGGAAGCTTTCTGAGAAACTGCCGAGTGTTCTGTTAATTCATCTCACAGAGTTACATCTGTATTTCGTGGACCTCTTTGCTAGCCTTATTTCTGTGGAATCTGAGAACAGATATTTCGGATCCCATTGAAGACTATAGGGCCAAAGGAAATATCCTCCGATAACAAAGAGAAAGAAGCTTTCTGAGAAACTTCTTTGTGTTCTGTGAAATCATCTCCCAGAGTTACAGCTTTCCCCTCAAGAAGCCTTTCGCTAAGACAGTTCTTGTGGAATTGGCAAAGTGATATTTGGAAGCCCATAGAGGGCTATGGTGAAAAAGGAAATATCCTCAGATGAAATCTGGAAAGAAGCTTTCTGAGAAACTGCTTAGTGTTCTGTTAATTCATCTCACAGAGTTACATCTGTATTTCGTGGATCTCTTTGCTAGCCTTATTTCTGTGGAATTTGAGAACAGATATTTCGGATCCCTTTGAAGACTATAGGGCCAAAGGAAATATCCTCCGAAAACAAAGAGAAAGAAGCTTTCAGAGAAACTTCTTTGTGTTCTGTGAAATCATCTCACAGAGTTACAGCTTTCCCCTCAAGAAGCCTTTCGCTAAGACAGTTCTTGTGGAATTGGCAAAGTGATATTTGGAAGCCCTTAGAGGGCTATGGTGAAAAAGGAAATATCCTCAGATGAAATCTGGAAAGAAGCTTTCTGAGAAACTGCTGAGTGTTCTGTTAATTCATCTCACAGAGTTAAATCTGTATTTCGTGGATCTCTTTGCTGGCCTTATTTTGTGGAATCTGAGAACAGATATTTCGGATCCCTTTGAAGACTATAGGGCCAAAGGAAATATCCTCCGATAACAAAGAGAAAGAAGCTTTCTGAGAAACTTCTTTGTGTTCTGTGAAATCATCTCACAGAGTTACAGCTTTCCCCTCTAGAAGCCTTTCGCTAAGACAGTTCTTGTGGAATTGGCAAAGTGATATTTGGAAGCCCATAGAGGGCTATGGTGAAAAAGGAAATATCCTCAGATGAAATCTGGAAAGAAGCTTTCTGTGAAACTGCTTAGTGTTCTGTTAATTCATCTCACAGAGTTACATCTGTATTTCGTGGATCTCTTTGCTAGACTTATTTCTGTGGAATCTGAGAACAGATATTTCGGATCCCTTTGAAGACTATAGGGCCAAAGGAAATATCCTCCGATAACAAAGAGAAAGAAGCTTACTGAGAAACTTCTTTGTGTTCTGTGAAATCATCTCACAGAGTTACAGCTTTCCCCTCAAGAAGCCTTTCGCTAAGACAGTTCTTGTGGAATTGGCAAAGTGATATTTGGAAGCCCATAGAGGGCTATGGTGAAAAAGGAAATATCCTCAGAAGAAATCTGGAAAGAAGCTTTCTGTGAAACTGCTTAGTGTTCTGTTAATTCATCTCACAGAGTTACATCTGTATTTCGTGGACCTCTTTGCTAGCCTTATTTCTTTGGAATCTGAGAACAGATATTTCGGATCCCTTTGAAGACTATAGGGCCAAAGGAAATATCCTCCGATAACAAACAGAAAGAAGCTTTCTGAGAAACTTCTTTGTGTTCCGTGAAATCATCTCACAGAGTTACAGCTTTCCCCTCAAGAAGCCTTTCGCTAAGACAGTTCTTGTGGAATTGGCAAAGTGATATTTGGAAGCCCTTAGAGGGCTATGGTGAAAAAGGAAATATCCTCAGATGAAATCTGGAAGGAAGCTTTCTGAGAAACTGCTAAGTGTTCTGTTAATTCATCTGACAGAGTTACATCTGTATTTCGTGGATCTCTTTCCTAGCCTTATTTCTGTGGAATCTGAGAACAGATATTTCGGATCCCATTGAAGAATATAGGGCCAAAGGAAATATCCTCCGTAACAAAGAGAAAGAAGCTTTCTGAGAAACTTCTTTGTGTTCTGTGAAATCATCTCACAGAGTTACAGCTTTCCCCTCAAGAAGCCTTTCGCTAAGACAGTTCTTGTGGAATTGGCAAAGTGATATTTGGAAGCCCATAGAGGGCTATGGTGAAAAAGGAAATATCCTCAGATGAAATCTGGAAGGAAGCTTTCTGAGAAACTGCTGAGTGTTCTGTTAATTCATCTCACAGAGTTACATCTGTATTTCGTGGATCTCTTTGCTAGCCTTATTTCTGTGGAATCTGAGAACAGATATTTCGGATCCCATTGAAGACTATAGGGCCAAAGGAAATATCCTCCGATAACAAAGAGAAAGAAGCTTTCTGAGAAACTTCTTTGTGTTCTGTGAAATCATCTCACAGAGTTACAGCTTTCCCCTCAAGAAGCCTTTCGCTAAGACAGTTCTTGTGGAATTGGCAAAGTGATATTTGGAAGCCCATAGAGGGCTATGGTGAAAAAGGAAATATCCTAAGATGCAATCTGGAAAGAAGCTTTCTGTGAAACTGCTTAGTGTTCTGTTAATTCATCTCACAGAGTTACATCTGTGTTTCGTGGATCTCTTTGCTAGACTTATTTCTGTGGAATCTGAGAACAGATATTTCCGATCCCTTTGAAGACTATAGGGCCAAAGGAAATATCCTCCGATAACAAAGAGAAAGAATCTTTCTGAGAAACTTCTTTGTGTTCTGTGAATTCATCTCACAGAGTTACAGCTTTCCCCTCAAGAAGCCTTTCGCTAAGACAGTTCTCGTGGAATTGGCAAAGTGATATTTGGAATCCCATAGAGGGCTATGGAGAAAAAGGAAATATCCTCAGATGAAATCTGGAAGGAAGCTTTCTGAGAAACTGCTGAGTGTTCTGTTAATTCATCTCGCAGAGTTACATCTATATTTCGTGGATCTCTTTGCTAGACTTATTTCTGTGGAATCTGAGAACAGATATTTCGGATCCCGTTGAAGACTATAGGGCCAAAGGAAATATCCTCCGATAACAAAGAGAAAGAAGCTTTCTGAGAAACTTCTTTGTGTTCTGTGAAATCATCTCACAGAGTTACAGCTTTCCCCTCAAGAAGCCTTTCGCTAAGACAGTTCTTGTGGAATTGGCAAAGTGATATTTGGAAGCCCATAGAGGGCTATGGTGAAAAAGGAAATATCCTCAGATGAAATCTGGAAAGAAGCTTTCTGTGAAACTGCGTAGTGTTCTGTTAATTCATCTCACAGAGTTACATCTGTATTTCGTGGATCTCTTTGCTAGACTTATTTCTGTGGAATCTGAGAACAGATATTTCGGATCATATTGAAGACTAAAGGGCCAAAGGAAATAATCTCCGATAACAAAGAGAAAGAAGCTTTCTGAGAAACTTCTTTGTGTTCTGTGAAATCATCTCACAGAGTTACAGCTTTCCCCTCAAGAAGCCTTTCGCTAAGACAGTTCTTGAGGAATTGGCAAAGTGATATTTGAAAGCCCATAGAGGGCTATGGTGAAAAAGGAAATATCCTCAGATGAAATCTGGAAGGAAACTTTCTGAGAAACTGCTGAGTGTTCTGTTAATTCATCTCACAGAGTTACATCTGTATTTCGTGGATCTCTTTGCTAGCCTTATTTCTGTGGAATCTGAGAACAGATATTTCGGATCCCATTGAAGACTATAGGGCCAAAGGAAATATCCTCCGATAACAAAGAGAAAGAAGCTTTCTGAGAAACTTCTTTGTGTTCTGTGAAATCATCTCACAGAGTTACAGCTTTCCCCTCAAGAAGCCTTTCGCTAAGACAGTTCTTGTGGAATTGGCAAAGCGATATTTGGAAGCCCATAGAGGGCTATGGTGAAAAAGGAAATATCCTCAGATGAAATCTGGAAGGAAGCTTTCTGAGAAACTGCTGAGTGTTCTGTTAATTCATCTCACAGAGTTACATCTGTATTTCGTGGATCTCTTTGCTAGCCTTATTTCTGTGGAATCTGAGAACAGATATTTCGGATCCCTTTGAAGACTATAGGGCCAAAGGAAATATCCTCCGATAACAAAGAGAAAGAATCTTTCTGAGAAACTTTTTGTGTTCTGTGAAATCATCTCACAGAGTTACAGCTTTCCCCTCAAGAAGCCTTTCGCTAAGACTGCTCTCGTGGAATTGGCAAAGTGATATTTGGAAGGCCATCAGGGCTATGGTGAAAAAGGAAATATCCTCAGATGAAATCTGGAAAGAAGCTTTCTGAGAAACTGCTTAGTGTTCTGTTAATTCATCTCACAGAGTTACATCTGTATTTCGTGGATCTCTTTGCTAGCCTTATTTCTTTGGAATCTGAGAACAGATATTTCGGATCCCTTTGAAGACTATAGGGCCAAAGGAAATATCCTCCGATAACAAAGAGAAAGAAGCTTTCTGAGAAACTTCTTTGTGTTCCGTGAAATCATCTCACAGAGTTACAGCTTTCCCCTCAAGAAGCCTTTCGCTAAGACAGTTCTTGTGGAATTGGCAAAGTGATATTTGGAAGCCCATAGAGGGCTATGGTGAAAAAGGAAATATCCTCAGATGAAATCTGGAAGGAAGCTTTCTGAGAAACTGCTAAGTGTTCTGTTAATTCATCTGACAGAGTTACATCTGTATTTCGTGGATCTCTTTCCTAGCCTTATTTCTGTGGAACCTGAGAACAGATATTTCGGATCCCATTGAAGACTATAGGGCCAAAGGAAATATCCTCCGATAACAAAGAGAAAGAAGCTTTCTGAGAAACTTCTTTGTGTTCTGTGAAATCATCTCCCAGAGTTACAGCTTTCCCCTCAAGAAGCCTTTCGCTAAGACAGTTCTTGTGGAATTGGCAAAGTGATATTTGGAAGCCCATAGAGGGCTATGGTGAAAAAGGAAATATCCTCAGATGAAATCTGGAAAGAAGCTTTCTGAGAAACTGCTTAGTGTTCTGTTAATTCATCTCACAGAGTTACATCTGTATTTCGTGGATCTCTTTGCTAGCCTTATTTCTGTGGAATTTGAGAACAGATATTTCGGATCCCTTTGAAGACTATAGGGCCAAAGGAAATATCCTCCGAAAACAAAGAGAAAGAAGCTTTCAGAGAAACTTCTTTGTGTTCTGTGAAATCATCTCACAGAGTTACAGCTTTCCCCTCAAGAAGCCTTTCGCTAAGACAGTTCTTGTGGAATTGGCAAAGTGATATTTGGAAGCCCTTAGAGGGCTATGGTGAAAAAGGAAATATCCTCAGATGAAATCTGGAAAGAAGCTTTCTGAGAAACTGCTGAGTGTTCTGTTAATTCATCTCACAGAGTTACATCTGTATTTCGTGGATCTCTTTGCTGGCCTTATTTTGTGGAATCTGAGAACAGATATTTCGGATCCCTTTGAAGACTATAGGGCCAAAGGAAATATCCTCCGATAACAAAGAGAAAGAAGCTTTCTGAGAAACTTCTTTGTGTTCTGTGAAATCATCTCACAGAGTTACAGCTTTCCCCTCTAGAAGCCTTTCGCTAAGACAGTTCTTGTGGAATTGGCAAAGTGATATTTGGAAGCCCATAGAGGGCTATGGTGAAAAAGGAAATATCCTCAGATGAAATCTGGAAAGAAGCTTTCTGTGAAACTGCTTAGTGTTCTGTTAATTCATCTCACAGAGTTACATCTGTATTTCGTGGATCTCTTTGCTAGACTTATTTCTGTGGAATCTGAGAACAGATATTTCGGGTCCCTTTGAAGACTATAGGGCCAAAGGAAATATCTTCCGATAACAAAGAGAAAGAAGCTTACTGAGAAACTTCTTTGTGTTCTGTGAAATCATCTCACAGAGTTACAGCTTTCCCCTCAAGAAGCCTTTCGCTAAGACAGTTCTTGTGGAATTGGCAAAGTGATATTTGGAAGCCCATAGAGGGCTATGGTGAAAAAGGAAATATCCTCAGAAGAAATCTGGAAAGAAGCTTTCTGTGAAACTGCTTAGTGTTCTGTTAATTCATCTCACAGAGTTACATCTGTATTTCGTGGACCTCTTTGCTAGCCTTATTTCTTTGGAATCTGAGAACAGATATTTCGGATCCCTTTGAAGACTATAGGGCCAAAGGAAATATCCTCCGATAACAAACAGAAAGAAGCTTTCTGAGAAACTTCTTTGTGTTCCGTGAAATCATCTCACAGAGTTACAGCTTTCCCCTCAAGAAGCCTTTCGCTAAGACAGTTCTTGTGGAATTGGCAAAGTGATATTTGGAAGCCCTTAGAGGGCTATGGTGAAAAAGGAAATATCCTCAGATGAAATCTGGAAGGAAGCTTTCTGAGAAACTGCTAAGTGTTCTGTTAATTCATCTGACAGAGTTACATCTGTATTTCGTGGATCTCTTTCCTAGCCTTATTTCTGTGGAATCTGAGAACAGATATTTCGGATCCCATTGAAGAATATAGGGCCAAAGGAAATATCCTCCGTAACAAAGAGAAAGAAGCTTTCTGAGAAACTTCTTTGTGTTCTGTGAAATCATCTCACAGAGTTACAGCTTTCCCCTCAAGAAGCCTTTCGCTAAGACAGTTCTTGTGGAATTGGCAAAGTGATATTTGGAAGCCCATAGAGGGCTATGGTGAAAAAGGAAATATCCTCAGATGAAATCTGGAAGGAAGCTTTCTGAGAAACTGCTGAGTGTTCTGTTAATTCATCTCACAGAGTTACATCTGTATTTCGTGGATCTCTTTGCTAGCCTTATTTCTGTGGAATCTGAGAACAGATATTTCGGATCCCATTGAAGACTATAGGGCCAAAGGAAATATCCTCCGATAACAAAGAGAAAGAAGCTTTCTGAGAAACTTCTTTGTGTTCTGTGAAATCATCTCACAGAGTTACAGCTTTCCCCTCAAGAAGCCTTTCGCTAAGACAGTTCTTGTGGAATTGGCAAAGTGATATTTGGAAGCCCATAGAGGGCTATGGTGAAAAAGGAAATATCCTAAGATGCAATCTGGAAAGAAGCTTTCTGTGAAACTGCTTAGTGTTCTGTTAATTCATCTCACAGAGTTACATCTGTGTTTCGTGGATCTCTTTGCTAGACTTATTTCTGTGGAATCTGAGAACAGATATTTCCGATCCCTTTGAAGACTATAGGGCCAAAGGAAATATCCTCCGATAACAAAGAGAAAGAAGCTTTCTGAGAAACTTCTTTGTGTTCTGTGAAATCATCTCACAGAGTTACAGCTTTCCCATCAAGAAGCCTTTCGCTAAGACAGTTCTTGTGGAATTGGCAAAGTGATATTTGGAAGCCCATAGAGGGCTATGGTGAAAAGGAAATATCCTCAGATGAAATCTGGAAAGAAGCTTTCTGAGAAACTGCTTAGTGTTCTGTTAATTCATCTCACAGAGTTACATCTGTATTTCGTGGATCTCTTTGCTAGCCTTATTTCTGTGGAATTTGAGAACAGATATTTCGGATCCCTTTGAAGACTATAGGGCCAAAGGAAATATCCTCCGATAACAAAGAGAAGGAAGCTTTCAGAGAAACTTCTTTGTGTTCTGTGAAATCATCTCACAGAGTTACAGCCTTCCCCTCAAGAAGCCTTTCGCTAAGACAGTTCTTGTGGAATTGGCAAAGTGATATTTGGAAGCCCATAGAGGGCTATGGTGAAAAAGGAAATATCCTCAGATGAAATCTGGAAAGAAGCTTTCTGTGAAACTGCTTAGTGTTCTGTTAATTCATCTCACAGAGTTACATCTGTATTTCGTGGATCTCTTTGCTAGACTTATTTCTGTGGAATCTGAGAACAGATATTTCGGATCCCTTTGAAGACTATAGGGCCAAAGGAAATATCCTCCGATAACAAAGAGAAAGAAGCTTACTGAGAAACTTCTTTGTGTTCTGTGAAATCACCTCACAGAGTTACAGCTTTCCCCTCAAGAATCCTTTCGCTAAGACAGTTCTTGTCGAATTGGCAAAGTGATATTTGGAATCCCATAGAGGGCTATGGTGAAAAAGGAAATATCCTCCGATGAAATCTGGAAAGAAGCTTTCTGAGAAACTGCTTAGTGTTCTGTTAATTCTTCTCACAGAGTTACATCTGTATTTCGTGGATCTCTTTGCTAGCCTTATTTCTGTGGAATCTGAGAACAGATATTTCAGATCCCATTGAAGACTATAGGGCCAAAGGAAATAATCCCCGATAACAAAGAGAAAGAAGCTTTCTGAGAAACTTCTTTGTGTTCTGTGAAATCATCTCACAGAGTTACAGCATTCCCCTCAAGAAGCCTTTCGCTAAGACAGTTCTTGTGGAATTGGCAAAGTGATATTTGGAAGCCCATAGAGGGCTATGGTGAAAAAGGAAATATCCTCAGATGAAATCTGGAAAGAAGCTTTCTGAGAAACTGCTTAGTGTTCTGTTAATTCATCTCACAGAGTTACATCTGTATTTCGTGGATCTCTTTGCTAGCCTTATTTCTGTGGAATCTGAGAACAGATATTTCGGATCCCATTGAAGACTATAGGGCCAAAGGAAATATCCTCCGATAACAAAGAGAAAGAATCTTTCTGAGAAACTTCTTTGTGTTCTGTGAATTCATCTCACAGAGTTACAGCTTTCCCCTCAAGAAGCCTTTCGCTAAGACAGTTCTCGTGGAATTGGCAAAGTGATATTTGGAAGCCCATAGAGGGCTATGGTGAAAAAGGAAATATCCTCAGATGAAATCTGGAAAGAAGCTTTCTGAGAAACTGCTTACTGTTCTGTTAATTCATCTCACAGAGTTACATCTGTATTTCGTGGATCTCTTTGCTCGCCTTATTTCTTTGGAATCTGAGAACAGATATTTCTGTCCCATTGAAGACTATAGGGCCAAAGGAAATATCCTCCGATAACAAAGAGAAAGAAGCTTACTGAGAAACTTCTTTGTGTTCTGTGAAATCATCTCACAGAGGTACAGCTTTCCCCTCAAGAAGCCTTTCGCTAAGACAGTTCTTGTGGAATTGGCAAAGCGATATTTGGAAGCCCATAGAGGGCTATGGTGAAAAAGAAAATATCCTCAGATGAAATCTGGAAGGAAGCTTTCTGAGAAACTGCTGAGTGTGCTGTTAATTCATCTCAAAGAGTTACATCTGCATTTCGTGGATATCTTTGCTAGCCTTATTTCTTTGGAATCTGAGAACAGATATTTCGGATCCCATTGAAGACTATAGGGCCAAAGGAAATATCCTCCGATAACAAAGAGAAAGAAGCTTTCTGAGAAACTTCTTTGTGTTCTGTGAATTCATCTCACAGAGTTACAGCTTTCCCCTCAAGAAGCCTTTCGCTAAGACAGTTCTCGTGGAATTGGCAAAGTGATATTTGGAAGCCCATAGAGGGCTATGGTGAAAAAGGAAATATCCTCAGATGAAATCTGGAAAGAAGCTTTCTGAGAAACTGCTTACTGTTCTGTTAATTCATCTCACAGAGTTACATCTGTATTTCGTGGATCTCTTTGCTCGCCTTATTTCTGTGGAATCTGAGAACAGATATTTCTGTCCCATTGAAGACTATAGGGCCAAAGGAAATATCCTCCGATAACAAAGAGAAAGAATCTTTCTGAGAAACTTCTTTGTGTTCTGTGAATTCATCTCACAGAGTTACAGCTTTCCCCTCAAGAAGCCTTTCGCTAAGACAGTTCTCGTGGAATTGGCAAAGTGATATTTGGAATCCCATAGAGGGCTATGGAGAAAAAGGAAATATCCTCAGATGAAATCTGGAAGGAAGCTTTCTGAGAAACTGCTGAGTGTTCTGTTAATTCATCTCGCAGAGTTACATCTATATTTCGTGGATCTCTTTGCTAGACTTATTTCTGTGGAATCTGAGAACAGATATTTCGGATCCCGTTGAAGACTATAGGGCCAAAGGAAATATCCTCCGATAACAAAGAGAAAGAAGCTTTCTGAGAAACTTCTTTGTGTTCTGTGAAATCATCTCACAGAGTTACAGCTTTCCCCTCAAGAAGCCTTTCGCTAAGACAGTTCTTGTGGAATTGGCAAAGTGATATTTGGAAGCCCATAGAGGGCTATGGTGAAAAAGGAAATATCCTCAGATGAAATCTGGAAAGAAGCTTTCTGTGAAACTGCGTAGTGTTCTGTTAATTCATCTCACAGAGTTACATCTGTATTTCGTGGATCTCTTTGCTAGACTTATTTCTGTGGAATCTGAGAACAGATATTTCGGATCATATTGAAGACTAAAGGGCCAAAGGAAATAATCTCCGATAACAAAGAGAAAGAAGCTTTCTGAGAAACTTCTTTGTGTTCTGTGAAATCATCTCACAGAGTTACAGCTTTCCCCTCAAGAAGCCTTTCGCTAAGACAGTTCTTGAGGAATTGGCAAAGTGATATTTGAAAGCCCATAGAGGGCTATGGTGAAAAAGGAAATATCCTCAGATGAAATCTGGAAGGAAACTTTCTGAGAAACTGCTGAGTGTTCTGTTAATTCATCTCACAGAGTTACATCTGTATTTCGTGGATCTCTTTGCTAGCCTTATTTCTGTGGAATCTGAGAACAGATATTTCGGATCCCATTGAAGACTATAGGGCCAAAGGAAATATCCTCCGATAACAAAGAGAAAGAAGCTTTCTGAGAAACTTCTTTGTGTTCTGTGAAATCATCTCACAGAGTTACAGCTTTCCCCTCAAGAAGCCTTTCGCTAAGACAGTTCTTGTGGAATTGGCAAAGCGATATTTGGAAGCCCATAGAGGGCTATGGTGAAAAAGGAAATATCCTCAGATGAAATCTGGAAGGAAGCTTTCTGAGAAACTGCTGAGTGTTCTGTTAATTCATCTCACAGAGTTACATCTGTATTTCGTGGATCTCTTTGCTAGCCTTATTTCTGTGGAATCTGAGAACAGATATTTCGGATCCATTTGAAGACTATAGGGCCAAAGGAAATATCCTCCGATAACAAAGAGAAAGAATCTTTCTGAGAAACTTTTTGTGTTCTGTGAAATCATCTCACAGAGTTACAGCTTTCCCCTCAAGAAGCCTTTCGCTAAGACTGCTCTCGTGGAATTGGCAAAGTGATATTTGGAAGGCCATCAGGGCTATGGTGAAAAAGGAAATATCCTCAGATGAAATCTGGAAAGAAGCTTTCTGAGAAACTGCTTAGTGTTCTGTTAATTCATCTCACAGAGTTACATCTGTATTTCGTGGATCTCTTTGCTAGCCTTATTTCTGTGGAATCGGAGAACAGATATTTCGGATCCCTTTGAAGACTATAGGGCCAAAGGAAATAATCTCCGATAACAAAGAGAAAGAAGCTTTCTGAGAAACTTCTTTGTGTTCTGTGAAATCATCTCACAGAGTTACAGCTTTCCCATCAAGAAGCCTTTCGCTAAGACAGTTCTTGTGGAATTGGCAAAGTGATATTTGGAAGCCCATAGAGGGCTATGGTGAAAAAGGAAATATCCTCAGATGAAATCTGGAAAGAAGCTTTCTGTGAAACTGCTTAGTGTTCTGTTAATTCATCTCACAGAGTTACATCTGTATTTCGTGGACCTCTTTGCTAGCCTTATTTCTTTGGAATCTGAGAACAGATATTTCGGATCCCTTTGAAGACTATAGGGCCAAAGGAAATATCCTCCGATAACAAAGAGAAAGAAGCTTTCTGAGAAACTTCTTTGTGTTCCGTGAAATCATCTCACAGAGTTACAGCTTTCCCTTCAAGAAGCCTTTCGCTAAGACAGTTCTTGTGGAATTGGCAAAGTGATATTTGGAAGCCCATAGAGGGCTATGGTGAAAAAGGAAATATCCTCAGATGAAATCTGGAAGGAAGCTTTCTGAGAAACTGCTAAGTGTTCTGTTAATTCATCTGACAGAGTTACATCTGTATTTTGTGGATCTCTTTCCTAGCCTTATTTCTGTGGAACCTGAGAACAGATATTTCGGATCCCATTGAAGACTATAGGGCCAAAGGAAATATCCTCCGATAACAAAGAGAAAGAAGCTTTCTGAGAAACTTCTTTGTGTTCTGTGAAATCATCTCCCAGAGTTACAGCTTTCCCCTCAAGAAGCCTTTCGCTAAGACAGTTCTTGTGGAATTGGCAAAGGGATATTTGGAAGCCCATAGAGGGCTATGGTGAAAAAGGAAATATCCTCAGATGAAATCTGGAAAGAAGCTTTCTGAGAAACTGCTTAGTGTTCTGTTAATTCATCTCACAGAGTTACATCTGTATTTCGTGGATCTCTTTGCTAGCCTTATTTCTGTGGAATTTGAGAACAGATATTTCGGATCCCTTTGAAGACTATAGGGCCAAAGGAAATATCCTCCGAAAACAAAGAGAAAGAAGCTTTCAGAGAAACTTCTTTGTGTTCTGTGAAATCATCTCACAGAGTTACAGCTTTCCCCTCAAGAAGCCTTTCACTAAGACAGTTCTTGTGGAATTGGCAAAGTGATATTTGGAAGCCCTTAGAGGGCTATGGTGAAAAAGGAAATATCCTCAGATGAAATCTGGAAAGAAGCTTTCTGAGAAACTGCTGAGTGTTCTGTTAATTCATCTCACAGAGTTACATCTGTATTTCGTGGATCTCTTTGCTGGCCTTATTTTGTGGAATCTGAGAACAGATATTTCGGATCCCTTTGAAGACTATAGGGCCAAAGGAAATATCCTCCGATAACAAAGAGAAAGAAGCTTTCTGAGAAACTTCTTTGTGTTCTGTGAAATCATCTCACAGAGTTACAGCTTTCCCCTCTAGAAGCCTTTCGCTAAGACAGTTCTTGTGGAATTGGCAAAGTGATATTTGGAAGCCCATAGAGGGCTATGGTGAAAAAGGAAATATCCTCAGATGAAATCTGGAAAGAAGCTTTCTGTGAAACTGCTTAGTGTTCTGTTAATTCATCTCACAGAATTACATCTGTATTTCGTGGATCTCTTTGCTAGACTTATTTCTGTGGAATCTGAGAACAGATATTTCGGATCCCTTTGAAGACTATAGGGCCAAAGGAAATATCCTCCGATAACAAAGAGAAAGAAGCTTACTGAGAAACTTCTTTGTGTTCTGTGAAATCATCTCACAGAGTTACAGCTTTCCCCTCAAGAAGCCTTTCGCTAAGACAGTTCTTGTGGAATTGGCAAAGTGATATTTGGAAGCCCATAGAGGGCTATGGTGAAAAAGGAAATATCCTCAGAAGAAATCTGGAAAGAAGCTTTCTGTGAAACTGCTTAGTGTTCTGTTAATTCATCTCACAGAGTTACATCTGTATTTCGTGGACCTCTTTGCTAGCCTTATTTCTTTGGAATCTGAGAACAGATATTTCGGATCCCTTTGAAGACTATAGGGCCAAAGGAAATATCCTCCGATAACAAACAGAAAGAAGCTTTCTGAGAAACTTCTTTGTGTTCCGTGAAATCATCTCACAGAGTTACAGCTTTCCCCTCAAGAAGCCTTTCGCTAAGACAGTTCTTGTGGAATTGGCAAAGTGATATTTGGAAGCCCTTAGAGGGCTATGGTGAAAAAGGAAATATCCTCAGATGAAATCTGGAAGGAAGCTTTCTGAGAAACTGCTAAGTGTTCTGTTAATTCATCTGACAGAGTTACATCTGTATTTCGTGGATCTCTTTCCTAGCCTTATTTCTGTGGAATCTGAGAACAGATATTTCGGATCCCATTGAAGAATATAGGGCCAAAGGAAATATCCTCCGTAACAAAGAGAAAGAAGCTTTCTGAGAAACTTCTTTGTGTTCTGTGAAATCATCTCACAGAGTTACAGCATTCCCCTCAAGAAGCCTTTCGCTAAGACAGTTCTTGTGGAATTGGCAAAGTGATATTTGGAAGCCCATAGAGGGCTATGGTGAAAAAGGAAATATCCTCAGATGAAATCTGGAAGGAAGCTTTCTGAGAAACTGCTGAGTGTTCTGTTAATTCATCTCACAGAGTTACATCTGTATTTCGTGGATCTCTTTGCTAGCCTTATTTCTGTGGAATCTGAGAACAGATATTTCGGATCCCATTGAAGACTATAGGGCCAAAGGAAATATCCTCCGATAACAAAGAGAAAGAAGCTTTCTGAGAAACTTCTTTGTGTTCTGTGAAATCATCTCACAGAGTTACAGCTTTCCCCTCAAGAAGCCTTTCGCTAAGACAGTTCTTGTGGAATTGGCAAAGTGATATTTGGAAGCCCATAGAGGGCTATGGTGAAAAAGGAAATATCCTAAGATGCAATCTGGAAAGAAGCTTTCTGTGAAACTGCTTAGTGTTCTGTTAATTCATCTCACAGAGTTACATCTGTGTTTCGTGGATCTCTTTGCTAGACTTATTTCTGTGGAATCTGAGAACAGATATTTCCGATCCCTTTGAAGACTATAGGGCCAAAGGAAATATCCTCCGATAACAAAGAGAAAGAAGCTTTCTGAGAAACTTCTTTGTGTTCTGTGAAATCATCTCACAGAGTTACAGCTTTCCCATCAAGAAGCCTTTCGCTAAGACAGTTCTTGTGGAATTGGCAAAGTGATATTTGGAAGCCCATAGAGGGCTATGGTGAAAAGGAAATATCCTCAGATGAAATCTGGAAAGAAGCTTTCTGAGAAACTGCTTAGTGTTCTGTTAATTCATCTCACAGAGTTACATCTGTATTTCGTGGATCTCTTTGCTAGCCTTATTTCTGTGGAATTTGAGAACAGATATTTCGGATCCCTTTGAAGACTATAGGGCCAAAGGAAATATCCTCCGATAACAAAGAGAAGGAAGCTTTCAGAGAAACTTCTTTGTGTTCTGTGAAATCATCTCACAGAGTTACAGCTTTCCCCTCAAGAAGCCTTTCGCTAAGACAGTTCTTGTGGAATTGGCAAAGTGATATTTGGAAGCCCATAGAGGGCTATGGTGAAAAAGGAAATATCCTCAGATGAAATCTGGAAAGAAGCTTTCTGTGAAACTGCTTAGTGTTCTGTTAATTCATCTCACAGAGTTACATCTGTATTTCGTGTATCTCTTTGCTAGACTTATTTCTGTGGAATCTGAGAACAGATATTTCGGATCCCTTTGAAGACTATAGGGCCAAAGGAAATATCCTCCGATAACAAAGAGAAAGAAGCTTACTGAGAAACTTCTTTGTGTTCTGTGAAATCACCTCACAGAGTTACAGCTTTCCCCTCAAGAATCCTTTCGCTAAGACAGTTCTTGTCGAATTGGCAAAGTGATATTTGGAATCCCATAGAGGGCTATGGTGAAAAAGGAAATATCCTCCGATGAAATCTGGAAAGAAGCTTTCTGAGAAACTGCTTAGTGTTCTGTTAATTCTTCTCACAGAGTTACATCTGTATTTCGTGGATCTCTTTGCTAGCCTTATTTCTGTGGAATCTGAGAACAGATATTTCAGATCCCATTGAAGACTATAGGGCCAAAGGAAATAATCCCCGATAACAAAGAGAAAGAAGCTTTCTGAGAAACTTCTTTGTGTTCTGTGAAATCATCTCACAGAGTTACAGCATTCCCCTCAAGAAGCCTTTCGCTAAGACAGTTCTTGTGGAATTGGCAAAGTGATATTTGGAAGCCCATAGAGGGCTATGGTGAAAAAGGAAATATCCTCAGATGAAATCTGGAAAGAAGCTTTCTGAGAAACTGCTTAGTGTTCTGTTAATTCATCTCACAGAGTTACATCTGTATTTCGTGGATCTCTTTGCTAGCCTTATTTCTGTGGAATCTGAGAACAGATATTTCGGATCCCATTGAAGACTATAGGGCCAAAGGAAATATCCTCCGATAACAAAGAGAAAGAATCTTTCTGAGAAACTTCTTTGTGTTCTGTGAATTCATCTCACAGAGTTACAGCTTTCCCCTCAAGAAGCCTTTCGCTAAGACAGTTCTCGTGGAATTGGCAAAGTGATATTTGGAAGCCCATAGAGGGCTATGGTGAAAAAGGAAATATCCTCAGATGAAATCTGGAAAGAAGCTTTCTGAGAAACTGCTTACTGTTCTGTTAATTCATCTCACAGAGTTACATCTGTATTTCGTGGATCTCTTTGCTCGCCTTATTTCTTTGGAATCTGAGAACAGATATTTCTGTCCCATTGAAGACTATAGGGCCAAAGGAAATATCCTCCGATAACAAAGAGAAAGAAGCTTACTGAGAAACTTCTTTGTGTTCTGTGAAATCATCTCACAGAGGTACAGCTTTCCCCTCAAGAAGCCTTTCGCTAAGACAGTTCTTGTGGAATTGGCAAAGCGATATTTGGAAGCCCATAGAGGGCTATGGTGAAAAAGGAAATATCCTCAGATGAAATCTGGAAGGAAGCTTTCTGAGAAACTGCTGAGTGTGCTGTTAATTCATCTCAAAGAGTTACATCTGCATTTCGTGGATATCTTTGCTAGCCTTATTTCTTTGGAATCTGAGAACAGATATTTCGGATCCCATTGAAGACTATAGGGCCAAAGGAAATATCCTCCGATAACAAAGAGAAAGAAGCTTTCTGAGAAACTTCTTTGTGTTCTGTGAATTCATCTCACAGAGTTACAGCTTTCCCCTCAAGAAGCCTTTCGCTAAGACAGTTCTCGTGGAATTGGCAAAGTGATATTTGGAAGCCCATAGAGGGCTATGGTGAAAAAGGAAATATCCTCAGATGAAATCTGGAAAGAAGCTTTCTGAGAAACTGCTTACTGTTCTGTTAATTCATCTCACAGAGTTACATCTGTATTTCGTGGATCTCTTTGCTCGCCTTATTTCTGTGGAATCTGAGAACAGATATTTCTGTCCCATTGAAGACTATAGGGCCAAAGGAAATATCCTCCGATAACAAAGAGAAAGAATCTTTCTGAGAAACTTCTTTGTGTTCTGTGAATTCATCTCACAGAGTTACAGCTTTCCCCTCAAGAAGCCTTTCGCTAAGACAGTTCTCGTGGAATTGGCAAAGTGATATTTGGAATCCCATAGAGGGCTATGGAGAAAAAGGAAATATCCTCAGATGAAATCTGGAAGGAAGCTTTCTGAGAAACTGCTGAGTGTTCTGTTAATTCATCTGGCAGAGTTACATCTATATTTCGTGGATCTCTTTGCTAGACTTATTTCTGTGGAATCTGAGAACAGATATTTCGGATCCCGTTGAAGACTATAGGGCCAAAGGAAATATCCTCCGATAACAAAGAGAAAGAAGCTTTCTGAGAAACTTCTTTGTGTTCAGTGAAATCATCTCACAGAGTTACAGCTTTCCCCTCAAGAAGCCTTTCGCTAAGACAGTTCTTGTGGAATTGGCAAAGTGATATTTGGAAGCCCATAGAGGGCTATGGTGAAAAAGGAAATATCCTCAGATGAAATCTGGAAAGAAGCTTTCTGTGAAACTGCGTAGTGTTCTGTTAATTCATCTCACAGAGTTACATCTGTATTTCGTGGATCTCTTTGCTAGCCTTATTTCTGTGGAATCTGAGAACAGATATTTCGGATCATATTGAAGACTAAAGGGCCAAAGGAAATAATCTCCGATAACAAAGAGAAAGAAGCTTTCTGAGAAACTTCTTTGTGTTCTGTGAAATCATCTCACAGAGTTACAGCTTTCCCCTCAAGAAGCCTTTCGCTAAGACAGTTCTTGAGGAATTGGCAAAGTGATATTTGAAAGCCCATAGAGGGCTATGGTGAAAAAGGAAATATCCTCAGATGAAATCTGGAAGGAAACTTTCTGAGAAACTGCTGAGTGTTCTGTTAATTCATCTCACAGAGTTACATCTGTATTTCGTGGATCTCTTTGCTAGCCTTATTTCTGTGGAATCTGAGAACAGATATTTCGGATCCCATTGAAGACTATAGGGCCAAAGGAAATATCCTCCGATAACAAAGAGAAAGAAGCTTTCTGAGAAACTTCTTTGTGTTCTGTGAAATCATCTCACAGAGTTACAGCTTTCCCCTCAAGAAGCCTTTCGCTAAGACAGTTCTTGTGGAATTGGCAAAGCGATATTTGGAAGCCCATAGAGGGCTATGGTGAAAAAGGAAATATCCTCAGATGAAATCTGGAAGGAAGCTTTCTGAGAAACTGCTGAGTGTTCTGTTAATTCATCTCACAGAGTTACATCTGTATTTCGTGGATCTCTTTGCTAGCCTTATTTCTGTGGAATCTGAGAACAGATATTTCGGATCCCTTTGAAGACTATAGGGCCAAAGGAAATATCCTCCGATAACAAAGAGAAAGAATCTTTCTGAGAAACTTTTTGTGTTCTGTGAAATCATCTCACAGAGTTACAGCTTTCCCCTCAAGAAGCCTTTCGCTAAGACTGCTCTCGTGGAATTGGCAAAGTGATATTTGGAAGGCCATCAGGGCTATGGTGAAAAAGGAAATATCCTCAGATGAAATCTGGAAAGAAGCTTTCTGAGAAACTGCTTAGTGTTCTGTTAATTCATCTCACAGAGTTACATCTGTATTTCGTGGATCTCTTTGCTAGCCTTATTTCTGTGGAATCGGAGAACAGATATTTCGGATCCCTTTGAAGACTATAGGGCCAAAGGAAATAATCTCCGATAACAAAGAGAAAGAAGCTTTCTGAGAAACTTCTTTGTGTTCTGTGAAATCATCTCACAGAGTTACAGCTTTCCCATCAAGAAGCCTTTCGCTAAGACAGTTCTTGTGGAATTGGCAAAGTGATATTTGGAAGCCCATAGAGGGCTATGGTGAAAAAGGAAATATCGTCAGATGAAATCTGGAAAGAAGCTTTCTGTGAAACTGCTTAGTGTTCTGTTAATTCATCTCACAGAGTTACATCTGTATTTCGTGGACCTCTTTGCTAGCCTTATTTCTTTGGAATCTGAGAACAGATATTTCGGATCCCTTTGAAGACTATAGGGCCAAAGGAAATATCCTCCGATAACAAAGAGAAAGAAGCTTTCTGAGAAACTTCTTTGTGTTCCGTGAAATCATCTCACAGAGTTACAGCTTTCCCCTCAAGAAGCCTTTCGCTAAGACAGTTCTTGTGGAATTGGCAAAGTGATATTTGGAAGCCCATAGAGGGCTATGGTGAAAAAGGAAATATCCTCAGATGAAATCTGGAAGGAAGCTTTCTGAGAAACTGCTAAGTGTTCTGTTAATTCATCTGACAGAGTTACATCTGTATTTCGTGGATCTCTTTCCTAGCCTTATTTCTGTGGAACCTGAGAACAGATATTTCGGATCCCATTGAAGACTATAGGGCCAAAGGAAATATCCTCCGTAACAAAGAGAAAGAAGCTTTCTGAGAAACTTCTTTGTGTTCTGTGAAATCATCTCACAGAGTTACAGCTTTCCCCTCAAGAAGCCTTTCGCTAAGACAGTTCTCGTGGAATTGGCAAAGTGATATTTGGAATCCCATAGAGGGCTATGGAGAAAAAGGAAATATCCTCAGATGAAATCTGGAAGGAAGCTTTCTGAGAAACTGCTGAGTGTTCTGTTAATTCATCTGGCAGAGTTACATCTATATTTCGTGGATCTCTTTGCTAGACTTATTTCTGTGGAATCTGAGAACAGATATTTCGGATCCCGTTGAAGACTATAGGGCCAAAGGAAATATCCTCCGATAACAAAGAGAAAGAAGCTTTCTGAGAAACTTCTTTGTGTTCAGTGAAATCATCTCACAGAGTTACAGCTTTCCCCTCAAGAAGCCTTTCGCTAAGACAGTTCTTGTGGAATTGGCAAAGTGATATTTGGAAGCCCATAGAGGGCTATGGTGAAAAAGGAAATATCCTCAGATGAAATCTGGAAAGAAGCTTTCTGTGAAACTGCGTAGTGTTCTGTTAATTCATCTCACAGAGTTACATCTGTATTTCGTGGATCTCTTTGCTAGACTTATTTCTGTGGAATCTGAGAACAGATATTTCGGATCATATTGAAGACTAAAGGGCCAAAGGAAATAATCTCCGATAACAAAGAGAAAGAAGCTTTCTGAGAAACTTCTTTGTGTTCTGTGAAATCATCTCACAGAGTTACAGCTTTCCCCTCAAGAAGCCTTTCGCTAAGACAGTTCTTGAGGAATTGGCAAAGTGATATTTGAAAGCCCATAGAGGGCTATGGTGAAAAAGGAAATATCCTCAGATGAAATCTGGAAGGAAACTTTCTGAGAAACTGCTGAGTGTTCTGTTAATTCATCTCACAGAGTTACATCTGTATTTCGTGGATCTCTTTGCTAGCCTTATTTCTGTGGAATCTGAGAACAGATATTTCGGATCCCATTGAAGACTATAGGGCCAAAGGAAATATCCTCCGATAACAAAGAGAAAGAAGCTTTCTGAGAAACTTCTTTGTGTTCTGTGAAATCATCTCACAGAGTTACAGCTTTCCCCTCAAGAAGCCTTTCGCTAAGACAGTTCTTGTGGAATTGGCAAAGCGATATTTGGAAGCCCATAGAGGGCTATGGTGAAAAAGGAAATATCCTCAGATGAAATCTGGAAGGAAGCTTTCTGAGAAACTGCTGAGTGTTCTGTTAATTCATCTCACAGAGTTACATCTGTATTTCGTGGATCTCTTTGCTAGCCTTATTTCTGTGGAATCTGAGAACAGATATTTCGGATCCCTTTGAAGACTATAGGGCCAAAGGAAATATCCTCCGATAACAAAGAGAAAGAATCTTTCTGAGAAACTTTTTGTGTTCTGTGAAATCATCTCACAGAGTTACAGCTTTCCCCTCAAGAAGCCTTTCGCTAAGACTGCTCTCGTGGAATTGGCAAAGTGATATTTGGAAGGCCATCAGGGCTATGGTGAAAAAGGAAATATCCTCAGATGAAATCTGGAAAGAAGCTTTCTGAGAAACTGCTTAGTGTTCTGTTAATTCATCTCACAGAGTTACATCTGTATTTCGTGGATCTCTTTGCTAGCCTTATTTCTGTGGAATCGGAGAACAGATATTTCGGATCCCTTTGAAGACTATAGGGCCAAAGGAAATAATCTCCGATAACAAAGAGAAAGAAGCTTTCTGAGAAACTTCTTTGTGTTCTGTGAAATCATCTCACAGAGTTACAGCTTTCCCATCAAGAAGCCTTTCGCTAAGACAGTTCTTGTGGAATTGGCAAAGTGATATTTGGAAGCCCATAGAGGGCTATGGTGAAAAAGGAAATATCCTCAGATGAAATCTGGAAAGAAGCTTTCTGTGAAACTGCTTAGTGTTCTGTTAATTCATCTCACAGAGTTACATCTGTATTTCGTGGACCTCTTTGCTAGCCTTATTTCTTTGGAATCTGAGAACAGATATTTCGGATCCCTTTGAAGACTATAGGGCCAAAGGAAATATCCTCCGATAACAAAGAGAAAGAAGCTTTCTGAGAAACTTCTTTGTGTTCCGTGAAATCATCTCACAGAGTTACAGCTTTCCCCTCAAGAAGCCTTTCGCTAAGACAGTTCTTGTGGAATTGGCAAAGTGATATTTGGAAGCCCATAGAGGGCTATGGTGAAAAAGGAAATATCCTCAGATGAAATCTGGAAGGAAGCTTTCTGAGAAACTGCTAAGTGTTCTGTTAATTCATCTGACAGAGTTACATCTGTATTTCGTGGATCTCTTTCCTAGCCTTATTTCTGTGGAACCTGAGAACAGATATTTCGGATCCCATTGAAGACTATAGGGCCAAAGGAAATATCCTCCGTAACAAAGAGAAAGAAGCTTTCTGAGAAACTTCTTTGTGTTCTGTGAAATCATCTCACAGAGTTACAGCTTTCCCCTCAAGAAGCCTTTCGCTAAGACAGTTCTTGTGGAATTGGCAAAGTGATATTTGGAAGCCCATAGAGGGCTATGGTGAAAAAGGAAATATCCTCAGATGAAATCTGGAAGGAAGCTTTCTGAGAAACTGCTGAGTGTTCTGTTAATTCATCTCGCAGAGTTACATCTATATTTCGTGGATCTCTTTGCTAGACTTATTTCTGTGGAATCTGAGAACAGATATTTCGGATCCCGTTGAAGACTATAGGGCCAAAGGAAATATCCTCCGATAACAAAGAGAAAGAAGCTTTCTGAGAAACTTCTTTGTGTTCTGTGAAATCATCTCACAGAGTTACAGCTTTCCCCTCAAGAAGCCTTTCGCTAAGACAGTTCTTGTGGAATTGGCAAAGTGATATTTGGAAGCCCATAGAGGGCTATGGTGAAAAAGGAAATATCCTCAGATGAAATCTGGAAAGAAGCTTTCTGTGAAACTGCGTAGTGTTCTGTTAATTCATCTCACAGAGTTACATCTGTATTTCGTGGATCTCTTTGCTAGACTTATTTCTGTGGAATCTGAGAACAGATATTTCGGATCCCATTGAAGACTATAGGGCCAAAGGAAATATCCTCCGATAACAAAGAGAAAGAAGCTTTCTGAGAAACTTCTTTGTGTTCTGTGAAATCATCTCACAGAGTTACAGCTTTCCCCTCAAGAAGCCTTTCGCTAAGACAGTTCTTGTGGAATTGGCAAAGCGATATTTGGAAGCCCATAGAGGGCTATGGTGAAAAAGGAAATATCCTCAGATGAAATCTGGAAGGAAGCTTTCTGAGAAACTGCTGAGTGTTCTGTTAATTCATCTCACAGAGTTACATCTGTATTTCGTGGATCTCTTTGCTAGCCTTATTTCTGTGGAATCTGAGAACAGATATTTCGGATCCCTTTGAAGACTATAGGGCCAAAGGAAATATCCTCCGATAACAAAGAGAAAGAATCTTTCTGAGAAACTTTTTGTGTTCTGTGAAATCATCTCACAGAGTTACAGCTTTCCCCTCAAGAAGCCTTTCGCTAAGACTGCTCTCGTGGAATTGGCAAAGTGATATTTGGAAGGCCATCAGGGCTATGGTGAAAAAGGAAATATCCTCAGATGAAATCTGGAAAGAAGCTTTCTGAGAAACTGCTTAGTGTTCTGTTAATTCATCTCACAGAGTTACATCTGTATTTCGTGGATCTCTTTGCTAGCCTTATTTCTGTGGAATCGGAGAACAGATATTTCGGATCCCTTTGAAGACTATAGGGCCAAAGGAAATAATCTCCGATAACAAAGAGAAAGAAGCTTTCTGAGAAACTTCTTTGTGTTCTGTGAAATCATCTCACAGAGTTACAGCTTTCCCATCAAGAAGCCTTTCGCTAAGACAGTTCTTGTGGAATTGGCAAAGTGATATTTGGAAGCCCATAGAGGGCTATGGTGAAAAAGGAAATATCCTCAGATGAAATCTGGAAAGAAGCTTTCTGTGAAACTGCTTAGTGTTCTGTGAATTCATCTCACAGAGTTACATCTGTATTTCGTGGACCTCTTTGCTAGCCTTATTTCTTTGGAATCTGAGAACAGATATTTCGGATCCCTTTGAAGACAATAGGGCCAAAGGAAATATCCTCCGATAACAAAGAGAAAGAAGCTTTCTGAGAAACTTCTTTGTGTTCCGTGAAATCATCTCACAGAGTTACAGCTTTCCCCTCAAGAAGCCTTTCGCTAAGACAGTTCTTGTGGAATTGGCAAAGTGATATTTGGAAGCCCATAGAGGGCTATGGTGAAAAAGGAAATATCCTCAGATGAAATCTGGAAGGAAGCTTTCTGAGAAACTGCTAAGTGTTCTGTTAATTCATCTGACAGAGTTACATCTGTATTTCGTGGATCTCTTTCCTAGCCTTATTTCTGTGGAACCTGAGAACAGATATTTCGGATCCCATTGAAGACTATAGGGCCAAAGGAAATATCCTCCGTAACAAAGAGAAAGAAGCTTTCTGAGAAACTTCTTTGTGTTCTGTGAAATCATCTCACAGAGTTACAGCTTTCCCCTCAAGAAGCCTTTCGCTAAGACAGTTCTTGTGGAATTGGCAAAGTGATATTTGGAAGCCCATAGAGGGCTATGGTGAAAAAGGAAATATCCTCAGATGAAATCTGGAAGGAAGCTTTCTGAGAAACTGCTGAGTGTTCTGTTAATTCATCTCACAGAGTTACATCTGTATTTCGTGGATCTCTTTGCTAGCCTTATTTCTGTGGAATCTGAGAACAGATATTTCGGATCCCATTGAAGACTATAGGGCCAAAGGAAATATCCTCCGATAACAAAGAGAAAGAAGCTTTCTGAGAAACTTCTTTGTGTTCTGTGAAATCATCTCACAGAGTTACAGCTTTCCCATCAAGAAGCCTTTCGCTAAGACAGTTCTTGTGGAATTGGCAAAGTGATATTTGGAAGCCCATAGAGGGCTATGGTGAAAAAGGAAATATCCTCAGATGAAATCTGGAAAGAAGCTTTCTGAGAAACTGCTTAGTGTTCTGTTAATTCATCTCACAGAGTTACATCTGTATTTCGTGGATCTCTTTGCTAGCCTTATTTCTGTGGAATTTGAGAACAGATATTTCGGATCCCTTTGAAGACTATAGGGCCAAAGGAAATATCCTCCGATAACAAAGAGAAGGAAGCTTTCAGAGAAACTTCTTTGTGTTTTGTGAAATCATCTCACAGAGTTACAGCTTTCCCCTCAAGAAGCCTTTCGCTAAGACAGTTCTTGTGGAATTGGCAAAGTGATATTTGGAAGCCCATAGAGGGCTATGGTGAAAAAGGAAATATCCTCAGATGAAATCTGGAAAGAAGCTTTCTGTGAAACTGCTTAGTGTTCTGTTAATTCATCTCACAGAGTTACATCTGTATTTCGTGGATCTCTTTGCTAGCCTTATTTCTGTGGAATCTGAGAACAGATATTTCGGATCCCTTTGAAGACTATAGGGCCAAAGGAAATATCCTCCGATAACAAAGAGAAAGAAGCTTACTAAGAAACTTCTTTGTGTTCTGTGAAATCACCTCACAGAGTTACAGCTTTCCCCTCAAGAAGCCTTTCGCTAAGACAGTTCTTGTGGAATTGGCAAAGTGATATTTGGAATCCCATAGAGGGCTATGGTGAAAAAGGAAATATCCTCCGATGAAATCTGGAAAGAAGCTTTCTGAGAAACTGCTTAGTGTTCTGTTAATTCTTCTCACAGAGTTACATCTGTATTTCGTGGATCTCTTTGCTAGCCTTATTTCTGTGGAATCTGAGAACAGATATTTCAGATCCCATTGAAGACTATAGGGCCAAAGGAAATAATCCCCGATAACAAAGAGAAAGAAGCTTTTTGAGAAACTTCTTTGTGTTCTGTGAAATCATCTCACAGAGTTACAGCATTCCCCTCAAGAAGCCTTTCGCTAAGACAGTTCTTGTGGAATTGGCAAAGTGATATTTGGAAGCCCATAGAGGGCTATGGTGAAAAAGGAAATATCCTCAGATGAAATCTGGAAAGAAGCTTTCTGAGAAACTGCTTAGTGTTCTGTTAATTCATCTCACAGAGTTACATCTGTATTTCGTGGATCTCTTTGCTAGCCTTATTTCTGTGGAATCTGAGAACAGATATTTCGGATCCCATTGAAGACTATAGGGACAAAGGAAATAATCTCTGATAACAAAGAGAAAGAAGCTTTCTGAGAAACTTCTTTGTGTTCTGTTAAATCATCTCACAGAGTTACAGCTTTCCCCTCAAGAAGCCTTTCGCTAAGACAGTTCTTGTGGAATTGGCAAAGTGATATTTGGAAGCCCATAGAGGGCTATGGTGAAAAAGGAAATATCCTCAGATGAAATCTGGAAAGAAGCTTTCTGAGAAACTGCTCAGTGTTCTGTTAATTCATCTCACAGAGTTACATCTGTATTTCGTGGATCTCTTTGATAGACTTATTTCTGTGGAATCTGAGAACAGATATTTCGGATCCTATTGAAGACTATAGGGCCAAAGGAAATATCATCCGATAACAAAGAGAAAGAGGCGTTCTGAGAAACTTCTTTGTGTTCTGTGAAATCATCTCACAGAGTTACAGCTTTCCCCTCAAGAAGCCTTTCGCTAAGACAGTTCTTGTGGAATTGGCAAAGCGATATTTGGAAGCCCATAGAGGGCTACGGTGAAAAAGGAAATATCCTCAGATGAAATCTGGAAAGAAGCTTTCTGTGAAACTCCTTAGTGTTCTGTTAATTCATCTCACAGAGTTACATCTGTATTTCGTGGATCTCTTTGCTAGCCTTATTTCTGTGGAATCTGAGAACAGATATTTTGGATCCCATTGAAGACTATAGGGCCAAAGGAAATATCCTCCGATAACAAAGAGAAAGAAGCTTTCTGAGAAACTTCTTTGTGTTCTGTGAAATCATCTCACAGAGTTACAGCTTTCCCCTCAAGAAGCCTTTCGCTAAGACAGTTCTTGTGGAATTGGCAAAGTTATATTTGGAAGTCCATAGAGGGCTATGGTGAAAAAGGAAATATCCTCAGATGAAATCTGGAAGGAAGCTTTCTGAGAAACTGCTGAGTGTTCTGTTAATTCATCTCACAGAGTTACATCTGTATTTCGTGGATCTCTTTGCTAGCCTTATTTCTGTGGAATCTGAGAACAGATATTTCGGATCCTATTGAAGACTATAGGGCCAAAGGAAATATCCTCCGATAACAAAGAGAAAGAAGCTTTCTGAGAAACTTCTTTGTGTTCTGTGAAATCATCTCACAGAGTTACAGCTTTCCCCTCAAGAAGACTTTCGCTAACACAGTTCTTGTGGAATTGGCAAAGTGATATTTGGAAGCCCATAGAGGGCTATGGTGAAAAATGAAATATCCTCAGATGAAATCTGGAAAGAAGCTTTCTGAGAAACTGCTCAGTGTTCTGTTAATTCATCTCACAGAGTTACATCTGTATTTCGTGGATCTCTTTGCTAGACTTATTTCTGTGGAATCTGAGAACAGATATTTCGGATCCCTTTGAAGACTATAGGGCCAAAGGAAATATCCTCCGATAACAAAGAGAAAGAAGCTTTCTGAGAAACTTCTTTGTGTTCTGTGAAATAATCTCACAGAGTTACAGCTTTCCCCTCAAGAAGCCTTTCGCTAAGACAGTTCTTGTGGAATTGGCAAAGTGATATTTGAAGCCCTTAGAGGGCTATGGTGAAAAAGGAAATATCCTCAGATGAAATCTGGAAAGAAGCTTTCTGAGAAACTGCTTAGTGTTCTGTTAATTCATCTCACAGAGTTACATCAGTATTTCGTGGATCTCTTTGCTAGCCTTATTTCTGTGGAATCTGAGAACAGATATTTCGGATCCCTTTGAAGACTATAGGGACAAAGGAAATAATCTCCGATAACAAAGAGAAAGAAGCTTTCTGAGAAACTTCTTTGTGTTCTGTGAAATCATCTCACAGAGTTACAGCATTCCCCTCAAGAAGACTTTCGCTAAGACAGTTCTTGTGGAATTGGCAAAGTGATATTTGGAAGCCCATAGAGGGCTATGGTGAAAAAGGAAATATCCTCAGATGAAATCTGGAAAGAAGCTTTCTGAGAAACTGCTGAGTGTTCTGTTAATTCATCTCACAGAGTTACATCTGTATTTCGTGGATCTCTTTGCTAGACTTATTTCTGTGGAATCTGAGAACAGATATTTCGGATCCCTTTGAAGACTATAGGGCCAAAGGAAATATCCTCCGATAACAAAGAGAAAGAAGCTTACTGAGAAACTTCTTTGTGTTCTGTGAAATCATCTCACAGAGTTACAGCTTTCCCCTCAAGAAGCCTTTCGCTAAGACAGTTCTTGTGGAATTGGCAAAGTGATATTTGGAAGCCTATAGAGGGCTATGGTGAAAAAGGAATTATCCTCAGATGAAATCTGGAAAGAAGCTTTCTGTGAAACTGCTTAGTGTTCTGTTAATTCATCTCACAGAGTTACATCTGTATTTCGTGGATCTCTTTGCTAGACTTATTTCTGTGGAATCTGAGAACAGATATTTCGGATCCTATTGAGGACTATAGGGCCAAAGGAAATATCCTCCGATAACAAAGAGAAAGAAGCTTTCTGAGAAACTTCTTTGTGTTCTGTGAAATCATCTCACAGAGTTACAGCTTTCCCCTCAAGAAGCCTTTCGCTAAGACAGTTCTTGTGGAATTGGCAAAGTGATATTTGGAAGCCCATAGAAGGCTATGGTGAAAAAGGAAATATCCTCAGATGAAATCTGTAAAGAAGCTTTCTGAGAAACTGCTGAGTGTTCTGTTAATTCATCTCACAGAGTTACATCTGTATTTCGTGGATCTCTTTGCTAGACTTATTTCTGTGGAATCTGAGAACAGATATTTCGGATCCTATTGAGGACTATAGGGCCAAAGGAAATATCCTCCGATAACAAAGAGAAAGAAGCTTTCTGAGAAACTTCTTTGTGTTCTGTGAAATCATCTCACAGAGTTACAGCTTTCCCCTCAAGAAGCCTTTCGCTAAGACAGTTCTTGTGGAATTGGCAAAGCGATATTTGGAACCCCATAGAGGGCTATGGTGAAAAAGGAAATATCCTCAGATGAAATCTGGAAAGAAGCTTTCTGAGAAACTGCTTAGTGTTGTGTTAATTCATCTCACAGAGTTACATCTGTATTTCGTGGATCTCTTTGCTAGCCTTATTTCTGTGGAATCTGAGAACAGATATTTCGGATCCTATTGAAGACTATAGGGCCAAAGGAAATATCCTCCGATACCAAAGAGAAAGAAGCTTTCTGAGAAACTTCTTTGTGTTCTGTGAAATCATCTCACAGAGTTACAGCTTTCCCCTCAAGAAGCCTTTCGCTAAGACAGTTCTTGTGGAATTGGCAAAGTGATATTTGGAAGCCCATAGAGGGCTTTGGTAAAAAAGGAAATATCCTCAGATGAAATCTGGAAAAAAGCTTTCTGAGAAACTGCTTAGTGATCTGTGAATTCATCTCACAGACTTACATCTGTATTTCGTGGATCTCTTTGCTAGCCTTATTTCTGTGGAATCTGAGAACAGATATTTCGGATCCCTTTGAAGACTACAGGGCCAAAGGAAATATCCTCTGATAACAAAGAGAAAGAAGCTTTCTGAGAAACTTCTTTGTGTTCTGTGAAATCATCTCACAGAGTTACAGCTTTCCCCTCAAGAAGCCTTTCGCTAAGGCAGTTCTTGTGGAATTGGCAAAGTGATATTTGGAAGCCCTTAGAGGGCTATGGTGAAAAAGGAAATATCCTCAGATGAAATCTGGAAAGAAGCTTTCTGAGAAACTGCTTAGTGTTCTGTTAATTCATCTCACAGAGTTACATCTGTATTTCGTGGATCTCTTTGCTAGACTTATTTCTGTGGAATCTGAGAACAGATATTTCGGATCCCTTTGAAGACTATAGGGCCAAAGAAATATCCTCCGATAACAAAGAGAAAGAAGCTTTCTGAGAAACTTCTTTGTGTTCTGTGAAATCATCTCACAGAGTTACAGCTTTCCCCTCAAGAAGCCTTTCGCTAAGACAGTTCTAGTGGAATTGGCAAAGTGATATTTGGAAGCCCTTAGAGGGCTATGGTGAAAAAGGAAATATCCTCAGATGAAATCTGGAAAGAAGCTTTCTGTGAAACTGCTCAGTGTTCTGTTAATTCATCTCAGAGAGTTACATCTGTATTTCGTGGATCTCTTTGCTCGCCTTATTTCTTTGGAATCTGAGAACAGATATTTCTGTCCCATTGAAGACTATAGGGCCAAAGGAAATATCCTCCGATAACAAAGAGAAAGAAGCTTTCTGAGAAACTTCTTTGTGTTCTGTGAAATCATCTCACAGAGGTACAGCTTTCCCCTCAAGAAGCCTTTCGCTAAGACAGTTCTTGTGGAATTGGCAAAGCGATATTTGGAAGCCCATAGATGGCTATGGTGAAAAAGGAAATATCCTCAGATGAAATCTGGAAGGAAGATTTCTGAGAAACTGCTGATTGTGCTGTTAATTCATCTCAAAGAGTTACATCTGTATTTCGTGGATCTCTTTGCTAGCCTTATTTCTGTGGAATCGGAGAACAGATATTTCGCATCCCATTGAAGACTATAGGGCCAAAGGAAATATCCTCCGATAACAAAGAGAAAGAATCTTTCTGAGAAACTTCTTTGTGTTCTGTGAATTCATCTCACAGAGTTACAGCTTTCCCCTCAAGAAGCCTTTCGCTAAGACAGTTCTCGTGGAATTGGCGAAGTGATATTTGGAAGCCCATAGAGGGCTATGGTGAAAAAGGAAATATCCTCAGATGAAATCTGGAAAGAAGCTTTCTGAGAAACTGCTTACTGTTCTGTTAATTCATCTCACAGAGTTACATCTGTATTTCGTGGATCTCTTTGCTCGCCTTATTTCTTTGGAATCTGAGAACAGATATTTCTGTCCCATTGAAGACTATAGGGCCAAACGAAATATCCTCCGATAACAAAGAGAAAGAAGCTTTCTGAGAAACTTCTTTGTGTTCTGTGAAATCATCTCACAGAGGTACAGCTTTCCCCTCAAGAAGCCTTTCGCTGATACAGTTCTTGTGGAATTGGCAAAGCGATATTTGAAAGCCCATAGAGGGCTATGGTGAAAAAGGAAATATCCTCAGATGAAATCTGGAAGGAAGCTTTCTGAGAAACTGCTGAGTGTGCTGTTAATTCATCTCAAAGAGTTACATCTGTATTTCGTGGATATCTTTGCTAGCCTTATTTCTTTGGAATCTGAGAACAGATATTTCGGATCCCATTGAAGACTATAGGGCCAAAGGAAATATCCTCCGATAACAAAGAGAAAGAATCTTTCTGAGAAACTTCTTTGTGTTCTGTGAATTCATCTCACAGAGTTACAGCTTTCCCCTCAAGAAGCCTTTCGCTAAGACAATTCTCGTGGAATTGGCAAAGTGATATTTGGAAGCCCATAGAGGGCTATGGTGAAAAAGGAAATATCCTCAGATGAAATCTGGAAAGAAGCTTTCTGAGAAACTGCTGAGTGTTCTGTTAATTCATCTCGCAGAGTTACATCTATATTTCGTGGATCTCTTTGCTAGCCTTATTTCTTTGGAATCTGAGAACAGATATTTCGGATCCCGTTGAAGACTATAGGGCCAAAGGAAATATCCTCCGATAACAAAGAGAAAGAAGCTTTCTGAGAAACTTCTTTGTGTTCTGTGAAATCATCTCACAGAGTTACAGCTTTCCCCTCAAGAAGCCTTTCGCTAAGACAGTTCTTGTGGAATTGGCACAGTGATATTTGGAAGCCCATAGAGGGCTATGGTGAAAAAGGAAATATCCTCAGATGAAATCTGGAAAGAAGCTTTCTGTGAAACTGGTTAGTGTTCTGTTAATTCATCTCACAGAGTTACATCTGTATTTCGTGGATCTCTTTGCTAGACTTATTTCTGTGGAATCTGAGAACAGATATTTCGGATCCTATTGAGGACTATAGGGCCAAAGGAAATATCCTCCGATAACAAAGAGAAAGAAGCTTTCTGAGAAACTTCTTTGTGTTCTGTGAAATCATCTCACAGAGTTACAGCTTTCCCCTCAAGAAGCCTTTCGCTAAGACAGTTCTCGTGGAATTGGCAAAGTGATATTTGGAATCCCATAGAGGGCTATGGTGAAAAAGGAAATATCCTCAGATGAAATCTGGAAAGAAGCTTTCTGAGAAACTGCTTAGTGTTCTGTTAATTCATCTCACAGAGTTACATCTGTATTTCGTGGATCTCTTTGCTAGCCTTATTTCTGTGGAATCTGAGAACAGATATTTCGGATCCCATTGAAGACTATAGGGCTAAAGGAAATATCCTCCGATAACAAAGAGAAAGAAGCTTTCTGAGAAACTTCTTTGTGTTCTGTGAAATCATCTCACAGAGTTACAGCTTTCCCCTCAAGAAGCCTTTCGCTAAGACAGTTCTTGAGGAATTGGCAAAGTGATATTTGAAAGCCCATGGAGGGCTATGGTGATAAAGGAAATATCCTCAGATGAAATCTGGAAAGAAGCTTTCTGAGAAACTGCTGAGTGTTCTGTTAATTCATCTCACAGAGTTACATCTGTATTTCGTGGATCTCTTTGCTAGACTTATTTCTGTGGAACCTGAGAACAGATATTTTGGATCCCTTTGAAGACTATAGGGCCAAAGGAAATATCCTCCGATAACAAAGAGAAAGAAGCTTTCTGAGAAACTTCTTTGTGTTCTGTGAAATCATCTCACAGAGTTACAGCTTTCCCCTCAAGAAGCCTTTCGCTAAGACAGTTCTTGTGGAATTGGCAAAGTGATATTTGGAAGCCCATAGAGGGCTATGGTGAAAAAGGAAATATCCTCAGATGAAATCTGGAAAGAAGCTTTCTGAGAAACTGCTTAGTGTTCTGTTAATTCATCTCACAGAGTTACATCTGTATTTCGTGGATCTCTTTGCTAGACTTATTTCTGTGGAATCTGAGAACAGATATTTCGGATCCCTTTGAAGACTATAGGGCCAAAGAAATATCCTCCGATAACAAAGAGAAAGAAGCTTTCTGAGAAACTTCTTTGTGTTCTGTGAAATCATCTCACAGAGTTACAGCTTTCCCCTCAAGAAGCCTTTCGCTAAGACAGTTCTAGTGGAATTGGCAAAGTGATATTTGGAAGCCCTTAGAGGGCTATGGTGAAAAAGGAAATATCCTCAGATGAAATCTGGAAAGAATCTTTCTGAGAAACTGCTTAGTGTTCTGTTAATTCATCTCACAGTGTTACATCTGTATTTCGTGGATCTCTTTGCTAGCCTTATTTCTTTGGAATCTGAGAACAGATATTTCGGATCCCATTGTAGACTATGGGGCCAAAGGAAATATCCTCCGATAACAAAGAGAAAGAAGCTTTCTGAGAAACTTCTTTGTGTTCTGTGAAATCATCTCACAGAATTACAGCTTTCCCCTCAAGAAGCCTTTCGCTAAGACAGTTCTTGTGGAATTGGCAAAGTGATATTTGGAAGCCCATAGAGGGCTATGGTGAAAAAGGAAATATCCTCAGATGAAATCTGGAAAGAAGCTTTCTGTGAAACTGCTCAGTGTTCTGTTAATTCATCTCAGAGAGTTACATCTGTATTTCGTGGATCTCTTTGCTCGCCTTATTTCTTTGGAATCTGAGAACAGATATTTCTGTCCCATTGAAGACTATAGGGCCAAAGGAAATATCCTCCGATAACAAAGAGAAAGAAGCTTTCTGAGAAACTTCTTTGTGTTCTGTGAAATCATCTCACAGAGGTACAGCTTTACCCTCAAGAAGCCTTTCGCTAAGACAGTTCTTGTGGAATTGGCAAAGCCATATTTGGAAGCCCATAGATGGCTATGGTGAAAAAGGAAATATCCTCAGATGAAATCTGGAAGGAAGATTTCTGAGAAACTGCTGATTGTGCTGTTAATTCATCTCAAAGAGTTACATCTGTATTTCGTGGATCTCTTTGCTAGCCTTATTTCTGTGGAATCGGAGAACAGATATTTCGCATCCCATTGAAGACTATAGGGCCAAAGGAAATATCCTCCGATAACAAAGAGAAAGAATCTTTCTGAGAAACTTCTTTGTGTTCTGTGAATTCATCTCACAGAGTTACAGCTTTCCCCTCAAGAAGCCTTTCGCTAAGACAGTTCTCGTGGAATTGGCGAAGTGATATTTGGAAGCCCATAGAGGGCTATGGTGAAAAAGGAAATATCCTCAGATGAAATCTGGAAAGAAGCTTTCTGAGAAACTGCTTACTGTTCTGTTAATTCATCTCACAGAGTTACATCTGTATTTCGTGGATCTCTTTGCTCGCCTTATTTCTTTGGAATCTGAGAACAGATATTTCTGTCCCATTGAAGACTATAGGGCCAAACGAAATATCCTCCGATAACAAAGAGAAAGAAGCTTTCTGAGAAACTTCTTTGTGTTCTGTGAAATCATCTCACAGAGGTACAGCTTTCCCCTCAAGAAGCCTTTCGCTAATACAGTTCTTGTGGAATTGGCAAAGCGATATTTGGAAGCCCATAGAGGGCTATGGTGAAAAAGGAAATATCCTCAGATGAAATCTGGAAGGAAGCTTTCTGAGAAACTGCTGAGTGTGCTGTTAATTCATCTCAAAGAGTTACATCTGTATTTCGTGGATATCTTTGCTAGCCTTATTTCTTTGGAATCTGAGAACAGATATTTCGGATCCCATTGAAGACTATAGGGCCAAAGGAAATATCCTCCGATAACAAAGAGAAAGAATCTTTCTGAGAAACTTCTTTGTGTTCTGTGAATTCATCTCACAGAGTTACAGCTTTCCCCTCAAGAAGCCTTTCGCTAAGACAATTCTCGTGGAATTGGCAAAGTGATATTTGGAAGCCCATAGAGGGCTATGGTGAAAAAGGAAATATCCTCAGATGAAATCTGGAAAGAAGCTTTCTGAGAAACTGCTGAGTGTTCTGTTAATTCATCTCGCAGAGTTACATCTATATTTCGTGGATCTCTTTGCTAGCCTTATTTCTTTGGAATCTGAGAACAGATATTTCGGATCCCGTTGAAGACTATAGGGCCAAAGGAAATATCCTCCGATAACAAAGAGAAAGAAGCTTTCTGAGAAACTTCTTTGTGTTCTGTGAAATCATCTCACAGAGTTACAGCTTTCCCCTCAAGAAGCCTTTCGCTAAGACAGTTCTTGTGGAATTGGCACAGTGATATTTGGAAGCCCATAGAGGGCTATGGTGAAAAAGGAAATATCCTCAGATGAAATCTGGAAAGAAGCTTTCTGTGAAACTGGTTAGTGTTCTGTTAATTCATCTCACAGAGTTACATCTGTATTTCGTGGATCTCTTTGCTAGACTTATTTCTGTGGAATCTGAGAACAGATATTTCGGATCCTATTGAGGACTATAGGGCCAAAGGAAATATCCTCCGATAACAAAGAGAAAGAAGCTTTCTGAGAAACTTCTTTGTGTTCTGTGAAATCATCTCACAGAGTTACAGCTTTCCCCTCAAGAAGCCTTTCGCTAAGACAGTTCTTGTGGAATTGGCAAAGTGATATTTGGAAGCCCATAGAAGGCTATGGTGAAAAAGGAAATATCCTCAGATGAAATCTGCAAAGAAGCTTTCTGAGAAACTGCTGAGTGTTCTGTTAATTCATCTCACAGAGTTACATCTGTATTTCGTGGATCTCTTTGCTAGACTTATTTCTGTGGAATCTGAGAACAGATATTTCGGATCCTATTGAGGACTATAGGGCCAAAGGAAATATCCTCCGATAACAAAGAGAAAGAAGCTTTCTGAGAAACTTCTTTGTGTTCTGTGAAATCATCTCACAGAGTTACAGCTTTCCCCTCAAGAAGCCTTTCGCTAAGACAGTTCTTGTGGAATTGGCAAAGCGATATTTGGAACCCCATAGAGGGCTATGGTGAAAAAGGAAATATCCTCAGATGAAATCTGGAAAGAAGCTTTCTGAGAAACTGCTTAGTGTTGTGTTAATTCATCTCACAGAGTTACATCTGTATTTCGTGGATCTCTTTGCTAGCCTTATTTCTGTGGAATCTGAGAACAGATATTTCGGATCCTATTGAAGACTATAGGGCCAAAGGAAATATCCTCCGATACCAAAGAGAAAGAAGCTTTCTGAGAAACTTCTTTGTGTTCTGTGAAATCATCTCACAGAGTTACAGCTTTCCCCTCAAGAAGCCTTTCGCTAAGACAGTTCTTGTGGAATTGGCAAAGTGATATTTGGAAGCCCATAGAGGGCTTTGGTAAAAAAGGAAATATCCTCAGATGAAATCTGGAAAAAAGCTTTCTGAGAAACTGCTTAGTGATCTGTGAATTCATCTCACAGACTTACATCTGTATTTCGTGGATCTCTTTGCTAGCCTTATTTCTGTGGAATCTGAGAACAGATATTTCGGATCCCATTGAAGACTACAGGGCCAAAGGAAATATCCTCCGATAACAAAGAGAAAGAAGCTTTCTGAGAAACTTCTTTGTGTTCTGTGAAATCATCTCACAGAGTTACAGCTTTCCCCTCAAGAAGCCTTTCGCTAAGGCAGTTCTTGTGGAATTGGCAAAGTGATATTTGGAAGCCCTTAGAGGGCTATGGTGAAAAAGGAAATATCCTCAGATGAAATCTGGAAAGAAGCTTTCTGAGAAACTGCTTAGTGTTCTGTGAATTCATCTCACAGAGTTACATCTGTATTTCGTGGATCTCTTTGCTAGCCTTATTTCTTTGGAATCTGAGAACAGATATTTCGGATCCCATTGAAGACTATGGGGCCAAAGGAAATATCCTCCGATAACAAAGAGAAAGAAGCTTTCTGAGAAACTTCTTTGTGTTCTGTGAAATCATCTCACAGAGTTACAGCTTTCCCCTCAAGAAGCCTTTCGCTAAGACAATTCTTGTGGAATTGGCAAAGTGATATTTGGAAGCCCATGGAGGGCTATGGTGAAAAAGGAAATATCCTCAGATGAAATCTGGAAGGAAGTTTTCTGAGAAACTGCTGAGTGTTCTGTTAATTCATCTCACAGAGTTACATCTGTATTTCGTGGATCTCTTTGCTAGCCTTATTTCTGTGGAATCTGAGAACAGATATTTCGGATCACATTGAAGACTATAGGGCCAAAGGAAATATCCTCCGATAACAAAGAGAAAGAAGCTTTCTGAGAAACTTCTTTGTGTTCTGTGAAATCAACTCACAGAGTTACAGCTTTCCCCTCAAGAAGCCTTTCGCTAGGATAGTTCTTGTGGAATTGGCAAAGCGATATTTGGAAGCCCATAGGGGGCTATGGTGAAAAAGGAAATATCCTCAGATGAAATCTGGAAAGAAGCTTTCTGAGAAACTGCTGAGTGTTCTGTTAATTCATCTCACAGAGTTACATCTATATATCGTGGATCTCTTTGCTAGCCTTATTTCTGTGGAATCTGAGAACAGACATTTCGGATCCCATTGAAGACTATAGGGCCAAAGGAAATATCCTCCGATAACAAAGAGAAAGAAGCTTTCTGAGAAACTTCTTTGTGTTCTGTGAATTCATCTCACAGAGTTACAGCTTTCCCCTCAAGAAGCCTTTCGCTAAGACAGTTCTCGTGGAATTGGCAAAGTGATATTTGGAATCCCATAGAGGGCTATGGTGAAAAAGGAAATATCCTCAGATGAAATCTGGAAAGAAGCTTTCTGAGAAACTGCTTAGTGTTCTGTTAATTCATCTCACAGAGTTACATCTGTATTTCGTGGATCTCTTTGCTAGCCTTATTTCTGTGGAATCTGAGAACAGATATTTCGGATCCCATTGAAGACTATAGGGCTAAAGGAAATATCCTCCGATAACAAAGAGAAAGAAGCTTTCTGAGAAACTTCTTTGTGTTCTGTGAAATCATCTCACAGAGTTACAGCTTTCCCCTCAAGAAGCCTTTCGCTAAGACAGTTCTTGAGGAATTGGCAAAGTGATATTTGAAAGCCCATGGAGGGCTATGGTGATAAAGGAAATATCCTCAGATGAAATCTGGAAAGAAGCTTTCTGAGAAACTGCTGAGTGTTCTGTTAATTCATCTCACAGAGTTACATCTGTATTTCGTGGATCTCTTTGCTAGACTTATTTCTGTGGAACCTGAGAACAGATATTTTGGATCCCTTTGAAGACTATAGGGCCAAAGGAAATATCCTCCGATAACAAAGAGAAAGAAGCTTTCTGAGAAACTTCTTTGTGTTCTGTGAAATCATCTCACAGAGTTACAGCTTTCCCCTCAAGAAGCCTTTCGCTAAGACAGTTCTTGTGGAATTGGCAAAGTGATATTTGGAAGCCCATAGAGGGCTATGGTGAAAAAGGAAATATCCTCAGATGAAATCTGGAAAGAAGCTTTCTGAGAAACTGCTTAGTGTTCTGTTAATTCATCTCACAGAGTTACATCTGTATTTCGTGGATCTCTTTGCTAGACTTATTTCTGTGGAATCTGAGAACAGATATTTCGGATCCCTTTGAAGACTATAGGGCCAAAGAAATATCCTCCGATAACAAAGAGAAAGAAGCTTTCTGAGAAACTTCTTTGTGTTCTGTGAAATCATCTCACAGAGTTACAGCTTTCCCCTCAAGAAGCCTTTCGCTAAGACAGTTCTAGTGGAATTGGCAAAGTGATATTTGGAAGCCCTTAGAGGGCTATGGTGAAAAAGGAAATATCCTCAGATGAAATCTGGAAAGAATCTTTCTGAGAAACTGCTTAGTGTTCTGTTAATTCATCTCACAGTGTTACATCTGTATTTCGTGGATCTCTTTGCTAGCCTTATTTCTTTGGAATCTGAGAACAGATATTTCGGATCCCATTGTAGACTATGGGGCCAAAGGAAATATCCTCCGATAACAAAGAGAAAGAAGCTTTCTGAGAAACTTCTTTGTGTTCTGTGAAATCATCTCACAGAATTACAGCTTTCCCCTCAAGAAGCCTTTCGCTAAGACAGTTCTTGTGGAATTGGCAAAGTGATATTTGGAAGCCCATAGAGGGCTATGGTGAAAAAGGAAATATCCTCAGATGAAATCTGGAAAGAAGCTTTCTGTGAAACTGCTCAGTGTTCTGTTAATTCATCTCAGAGAGTTACATCTGTATTTCGTGGATCTCTTTGCTCGCCTTATTTCTTTGGAATCTGAGAACAGATATTTCTGTCCCATTGAAGACTATAGGGCCAAAGGAAATATCCTCCGATAACAAAGAGAAAGAAGCTTTCTGAGAAACTTCTTTGTGTTCTGTGAAATCATCTCACAGAGGTACAGCTTTCCCCTCAAGAAGCCTTTCGCTAAGACAGTTCTTGTGGAATTGGCAAAGCGATATTTGGAAGCCCATAGATGGCTATGGTGAAAAAGGAAATATCGTCAGATGAAATCTGGAAGGAAGATTTCTGAGAAACTGCTGATTGTGCTGTTAATTCATCTCAAAGAGTTACATCTGTATTTCGTGGATCTCTTTGCTAGCCTTATTTCTGTGGAATCGGAGAACAGATATTTCGCATCCCATTGAAGACTATAGGGCCAAAGGAAATATCCTCCGATAACAAAGAGAAAGAATCTTTCTGAGAAACTTCTTTGTGTTCTGTGAATTCATCTCACAGAGTTACAGCTTTCCCCTCAAGAAGCCTTTCGCTAAGACAGTTCTCGTGGAATTGGCGAAGTGATATTTGGAAGCCCATAGAGGGCTATGGTGAAAAAGGAAATATCCTCAGATGAAATCTGGAAAGAAGCTTTCTGAGAAACTGCTTACTGTTCTGTTAATTCATCTCACAGAGTTACATCTGTATTTCGTGGATCTCTTTGCTCGCCTTATTTCTTTGGAATCTGAGAACAGATATTTCTGTCCCATTGAAGACTATAGGGCCAAACGAAATATCCTCCGATAACAAAGAGAAAGAAGCTTTCTGAGAAACTTCTTTGTGTTCTGTGAAATCATCTCACAGAGGTACAGCTTTCCCCTCAAGAAGCCTTTCGCTAATACAGTTCTTGTGGAATTGGCAAAGCGATATTTGGAAGCCCATAGAGGGCTATGGTGAAAAAGGAAATATCCTCAGATGAAATCTGGAAGGAAGCTTTCTGAGAAACTGCTGAGTGTGCTGTTAATTCATCTCAAAGAGTTACATCTGTATTTCGTGGATATCTTTGCTAGCCTTATTTCTTTGGAATCTGAGAACAGATATTTCGGATCCCATTGAAGACTATAGGGCCAAAGGAAATATCCTCCGATAACAAAGAGAAAGAATCTTTCTGAGAAACTTCTTTGTGTTCTGTGAATTCATCTCACAGAGTTACAGCTTTCCCCTCAAGAAGCCTTTCGCTAAGACAATTCTCGTGGAATTGGCAAAGTGATATTTGGAAGCCCATAGAGGGCTATGGTGAAAAAGGAAATATCCTCAGATGAAATCTGGAAAGAAGCTTTCTGAGAAACTGCTGAGTGTTCTGTTAATTCATCTCGCAGAGTTACATCTATATTTCGTGGATCTCTTTGCTAGCCTTATTTCTTTGGAATCTGAGAACAGATATTTCGGATCCCGTTGAAGACTATAGGGCCAAAGGAAATATCCTCCGATAACAAAGAGAAAGAAGGTTTCTGAGAAACTTCTTTGTGTTCTGTGAAATCATCTCACAGAGTTACAGCTTTCCCCTCAAGAAGCCTTTCGCTAAGACAGTTCTTGTGGAATTGGCACAGTGATATTTGGAAGCCCATAGAGGGCTATGGTGAAAAAGGAAATATCCTCAGATGAAATCTGGAAAGAAGCTTTCTGTGAAACTGGTTAGTGTTCTGTGAATTCATCTCACAGAGTTACATCTGTATTTCGTGGATCTCTTTGCTAGACTTATTTCTGTGGAATCTGAGAACAGATATTTCGGATCATATTGAAGACTAAAGGGCCAAAGGAAATAATCTCCGATAACAAAGAAAAAGAAGCTTTCTGAGAAACTTCTTTGTGTTCTGTGAAATCATCTCACAGAGTTACAGCTTTCCCCTCAAGAAGCCTTTCGCTAAGACAGTTCTTGAGGAATTGGCAAAGTGATATTTGAAAGCCCATAGAGGGCTATGGTGAAAAAGGAAATATCCTCAGATGAAATCTGGAAGGAAACTTTCTGAGAAACTGCTGAGTGTTCTGTTAATTCATCTCACAGAGTTACATCTGTATTTCGTGGATCTCTTTGCTAGCCTTATTTCTGTGGAATCTGAGAACAGATATTTCGGATCCCATTGAAGACTATAGGGCCAAAGGAAATATCCTCCGATAACATAGAGAAAGAAGCTTTCTGAGAAACTTCTTTGTGTTCTGTGAAATCATCTCACAGAGTTACAGCTTTCCCCTCAAGAAGCCTTTCGCTAAGACAGTTCTTGTGGAATTGGCAAAGCGATATTTGGAAGCCCATAGAGGGCTATGGTGAAAAAGGAAATATCCTCAGATGAAATCTGGAAGGAAGCTTTCTGAGAAACTGCTGAGTGTTCTGTTAATTCATCTCACAGAGTTATATCTGTATTGCGTGGATCTCTTTGCTAGCCTTATTTCTGTGGAATCTGAGAACAGATATTTCGGATCCCTTTGAAGACTATAGGGCCAAAGGAAATATCCTCCGATAACAAAGAGAAAGAATCTTTCTGAGAAACTTTTTGTGTTCTGTGAAATCATCTCACAGAGTTACAGCTTTCCCCTCAAGAAGCCTTTCGCTAAGACTGCTCTCGTGGAATTGGCAAAGTGATATTTGGAAGGCCATCAGGGCTATGGTGAAAAAGGAAATATCCTCAGATGAAATCTGGAAAGAAGCTTTCTGAAAAACTGCTTAGTGTTCTGTTAATTCATCTCACAGAGTTACATCTGTATTTCGTGGATCTCTTTGCTAGCCATATTTCTGTGGAATCGGAGAACAGATATTTCGGATCCCTTTGAAGACTATAGGGCCAAAGGAAATAATCTCCGATAACAAAGAGAAAGAAGCTTTCTGAGAAACTTCTTTGTGTTCTGTGAAATCATCTCACAGAGTTACAGCTTTCCCCTCAAGAAGCCTTTCGCTAAGACAGTTCTTGTGGAATTGGCAAAGTGATATTTGGAAGCCCATAGAGGGCTATGGTGAAAAAGGAAATATCCTCAGATGAAATCTGGAAAGAAGCTTTCTGAGAAACTGCTGAGTGTTCTGTTAATTCATCTCACAGAGTTACATCTGTATTTCGTGGATCTCTTTGCTAGCCTTATTTCTTTGGAATCTGAGAACAGATATTTCTGATCCCTTTGAAGACTATAGGGCCAAAGGAAATATCCTACGATAACAAAGAGAAAGAAGCTTTCTGAGAAACTTCTTTGTGTTCTGTGAAATCATCTGACAGAGTTACAGCTTTCCCCTCAAGAAGCCTTTCGCTAAGACAGTTCTTGTGGAATTGGCAAAGCGATATTTGGAAGCCCGTAGATGGCTATGGTGAAAAAGGAAATATCCTCAGATGAAATCTGGAAGGAAGCTTTCTGAGAAACTGCTGAGTGTTCTGTTAATTCATCTCACAGAGTTACATCTGTATTTCGTGGATCTCTTTGCTAGCCTTATTTCTGTGGATTCTGAGAACAGATATTTCGGATCCCTTTGAAGACTATAGGGCCAAAGGAAATATCCTCCGATAACAAAGAGAAAGAAGCTTTCTGAGAAACTTCTTTGTGTTCTGTGAAATCATCTCACAGAGTTACAGCTTTTCCCTCAAGGAGCCTTTTGCTAAGACTGTTCTCGTGGAATTGGCAAAGTGATATTTGGAAGCCCATAGAGGGCTATGTTGAAAAAGGAAATATCCTCAGATGAAATCTGGAAAGAAGCTTGCTGAGAAACTGCTTAGTGTTCTGTTAATTCATCTCACAGAGTTACATCTGTATTTCGTGGATCTCTTTGCTAGCCTTATTTCTGTGGAATCTGAGAACAGATATTTCGAATCCTATTGAAGACTATAGGGCCAAAGGAAATATCCTCCGATAACAAAGAGAAAGAAGCTTTCTGAGAAACTTCTTTGTGTTCTGTGAAATCATCTCACAGAGTTACAGCTTTCCCCTCAAGAAGCCTTTCGCTAAGACAGTTCTTGTGGAATTGGCAAAGTGATATTTGGAAGCCCATAGAGGGCTATGGTGAAAAAGGAAATATCCTCAGATGAAATCTGGAAAGAAGCTTTCTTAGAAACTGCTTAGTGTTCTGTGAATTCATCTCACAGAGTTACATCTGTATTTCGTGGATCTCTTTGCTAGCCTTATTTCTGTGGAATCTGAGAACAGATATTTCGGATCCCATTGAAGACTACAGGGCCAAAGGAAATATCCTCCGATAACAAAGAGAAAGAAGCTTTCTGAGAAACTTCTTTGTGTTCTGTGAAATCATCTCACAGAGTTACAGCTTTCCCCTCAAGAAGCCTTTCGCTAAGACAGTTCTTGTGGAATTGGCAAAGTGATATTTGGAAGCCCATAGAGGGCTATGGTGAAAAAGGAAATATCCTCAGATGAAATCTGGAAAGAAGCTTTCTGAGAAACTGCTTAGTGTTCTGTTAATTCATCTCACTGAGTTACATCTGTATTTCGTGGATCTCTTTGCTAGCTTTATTTCTGTGGAATCTGAGAACAGATATTTCGGATCCCTTTGAAGACTATAGGGCCAAAGGAAATAATCTCCGATAACAAAGAGAAAGAAGCTTTCTGAGAAACTTCTTTGTGTTCTGTGAAATCATCTCACAGAGTTACAGCTTTCTCCTCAAGAAGCCTTTCGCTAAGACAGTTCTTGTGGAATTGGCAAAGTGATATTTGGAAGCCCATAGAGGGCTATGGTGAAAAAGGAAATAGCCTCAGATGAAATCTGGAAAGAAGCTTTCTGAGAAACTGCTTAGTGTTCTGTTAATTCATCTCACAGAGTTACATCTGTATTTCGTGGATCTCTTTGCTAGCCTTATTTCTTTGGAATCTGAGAACAGATATTTCGGATCCCTTTGAAGACTATAGGGCCAAAGGAAATATCCTACGATAACAAAGAGAAAGAAGCTTTCTGAGAAACTTCTTTGTGTTCTGTGAAATCATCTCACAGAGTTACAGCTTTCCCCTCAAGAAGCCTTTCGCTAAGACAGTTCTTGTGGAATTGGCAAAGCGATATTTGGAAGACCGTAGATGGCTATGGTGAAAAAGGAAATATCCTCAGATGAAATCTGGAAGGAAGCTTTCTGAGAAACTGGTGAGTGTTCTGTTAATTCATCTCACAGAGTTACATCTGTATTTCGTGGATCTCTTTGCTAGCCTTATTTCTGTGGAATCTGAGAACAGATATTTCGGATCCCTTTGAAGACTATAGGGCCAAAGGAAATATCCTCCGATAACAAAGAGAAAGAAGCTTTCTGAGAAACTTCTTTGTGTTCTGTGAAATCATCTCACAGAGTTACAGCTTTCCCCTCAAGAAGCCTTTCGCTAAGACTGTTCTCGTGGAATTGGCAAAGTGATATTTGGAAGCCCTTAGAGGGCTATGTTGAAAAAGGAAATATCCTCAGATGAAATCTGGAAAGAAGCTTGCTGAGAAACTGCTTAGTGTTCTGTTAATTCATCTCACAGAGTTACATCTGTATTTCGTGGATCTCTTTGCTAGCCTTATTTCTGTGGAATCTGAGAACAGATATTTCGGATCCTATTGAAGACTATAGGGCCAAAGGAAATATCCTCCGATAACAAAGAGAAAGAAGCTTTCTGAGAAACTTCTTTGTGTTCTGTGAAATCATCTCTCAGAGTTACAGCTTTCCCCTCAAGAAGCCTTTCGCTAAGACAGTTCTTGTGGAATTGGCAAAGTGATATTTGGAAGCCCATAGAGGGCTATGGTGAAAAAGGAAATATCCTCAGATGAAATCTGGAAAGAAGCTTTCTGAGAAACTGCTTAGTGTTCTGTGAATTCATCTCACAGAGTTACATCTGTATTTCGTGGATCTCTTTGCTAGCCTTATTTCTGTGGAATCTGAGAACAGATATTTCGGATCCCATTGAAGACTACAGGGCCAAAGGAAATATCCTCCGATAACAAAGAGAAAGAAGCTTTCTGAGAACCTTCTTTGTGTTCTGTGAAATCATCTCACAGAGTTACAGCTTTCCCCTCAAGAAGCCTTTCGCTAAGACAGTTCTTGTGGAATTGGCAAAGTGATATTTGGAAGCCCTTAGAGGGCTATGGTGAAAAAGGAAATATCCTCAGATGAAATCTGGAAAGAAGCTTTCTGAGAAACTGCTGAGTGTTCTGTTAATTCATCTCACAGAGTTACATCTGTATTTCGTGGATCTCTTTGCTAGCCTTATTTCTTTGGAATCTGAGAACAGATATTTCTGATCCCTTTGAAGACTATAGGGCCAAAGGAAATATCCTACGATAACAAAGAGAAAGAAGCTTTCTGAGAAACTTCTTTGTGTTCTGTGAAATCATCTCACAGAGTTACAGCTTTCCCCTCAAGAAGCCTTTTGCTAAGACTGTTCTCGTGGAATTGGCAAAGTGATATTTGGAAGCCCATAGAGGGCTATGTTGAAAAAGGAAATATCCTCAGATGAAATCTGGAAAGAAGCTTGCTGAGAAACTGCTTAGTGTTCTGTTAATTCATCTCACAGAGTTACATCTGTATTTCGTGGATCTCTTTGCTAGCCTTATTTCTGTGGAATCTGAGAACAGATATTTCGGATCCTATTGAAGACTATAGGGCCAAAGGAAATATCCTCCGATAACAAAGAGAAAGAAGCTTTCTGAGAAACTTCTTTGTGTTCTGTGAAATCATCTCACAGAGTTACAGCTTTCCCCTCAAGAAGCCTTTCGCTAAGACAGTTCTTGTGGAATTGGCAAAGTGATATTTGGAAGCCCTTAGAGGGCTATGGTGAAAAAGGAAATATCCTCAGATGAAATCTGGAAAGAAGCTTTCTGAGAAACTGCTTAGTGTTCTGTGAATTCATCTCACAGAGTTACATCTGTATTTCGTGGATCTCTTTGCTAGCCTTATTTCTGTGGAATCTGAGAACAGATATTTCGGATCCCATTGAAGACTACAGGGCCAAAGGAAATATCCTCCGATAACAAAGAGAAAGAAGCTTTCTGAGAAACTTCTTTGTGTTCTGTGAAATCATCTCACAGAGTTACAGCTTTCCCCTCAAGAAGCCTTTCGCTAAGACAGTTCTTGTGGAATTGGCAAAGTGATATTTGGAAGCCCATAGAGGGCTATGGTGAAAAAGGAAATATCCTCAGATGAAATCTGGAAAGAAGCTTTCTGAGAAACTGCTTAGTGTTCTGTTAATTCATCTCACAGAGTTACATCTGTATTTCGTGGATCTCTTTGCTAGCTTTATTTCTGTGGAATCTGAGAACAGATATTTCGGATACCTTTGAAGACTATAGGGCCAAAGGAAATAATCTCCGATAACAAAGAGAAAGAAGCTTTCTGAGAAACTTCTTTGTGTTCTGTGAAATCATCTCACAGAGTTACAGCTTTCCCCTCAAGAAGCCTTTCGCTAAGACAGTTCTTGTGGAATTGGCAAAGTGATATTTGGAAGCCCATAGAGGGCTATGGTGAAAAAGGAAATAGCCTCAGATGAAATCTGGAAAGAAGCTTTCTGAGAAACTGCTTAGTGTTCTGTTAATTCACCTCACAGAGTTACATCTGTATTTCGTGGATCTCTTTGCTAGCCTTATTTCTTTGGAATCTGAGAACAGATATTTCGGATCCCTTTGAAGACTATAGGGCCAAAGGAAATATCCTACGATAACAAAGAGAAAGAAGCTTTCTGAGAAACTTCTTTGTGTTCTGTGAAATCATCTCACAGAGTTACAGCTTTCCCCTCAAGAAGCCTTTCGCTAAGACAGTTCTTGTGGAATTGGCAAAGCGATATTTGGAAGACCGTAGATGGCTATGGTGAAAAAGGAAATATCCTCAGATGAAATCTGGAAGGAAGCTTTCTGAGAAACTGGTGAGTGTTCTGTTAATTCATCTCACAGAGTTACATCTGTATTTCGTGGATCTCTTTGCTAGCCTTATTTCTGTGGAATCTGAGAACAGATATTTCGGATCCCTTTGAAGACTATAGGGCCAAAGGAAATATCCTCCGATAACAAAGAGAAAGAATCTTTCTGAGAAACTTCTTTGTGTTCTGTGAAATCATCTCACAGAGTTACAGCTTTCCCCTCAAGAAGCCTTTCGCTAAGACTGTTCTCGTGGAATTGGCAAAGTGATATTTGGAAGCCCTTAGAGGGCTATGTTGAAAAAGGAAATATCCTCAGATGAAATCTGGAAAGCAGCTTGCTGAGAAACTGCTTAGTGTTCTGTTAATTCATCTCACAGAGTTACATCTGTATTTCGTGGATCTCTTTGCTAGCCTTATTTCTGTGGAATCTGAGAACAGATATTTCGGATCCTATTGAAGACTATAGGGCCAAAGGAAATATCCTCCGATAACAAAGAGAAAGAAGCTTTCTGAGAAACTTCTTTGTGTTCTGTGAAATCATCTCTCAGAGTTACAGCTTTCCCCTCAAGAAGCCTTTCGCTAAGACAGTTCTTGTGGAATTGGCAAAGTGATATTTGGAAGCCCATAGAGGGCTATGGTGAAAAAGGAAATATCCTCAGATGAAATCTGGAAAGAAGCTTTCTGAGAAACTGCTTAGTGTTCTGTGAAATCATCTCACAGAGTTACATCTGTATTTCGTGGATCTCTTTGCTAGCCTTATTTCTGTGGAATCTGAGAACAGATATTTCGGATCCCATTGAAGACTACAGGGCCAAAGGAAATATCCTCCGATAACAAAGAGAAAGAAGCTTTCTGAGAAACTTCTTTGTGTTCTGTGAAATCATCTCACAGAGTTACAGCTTTCCCCTCAAGAAGCCTTTCGCTAAGACAGTTCTTGTGGAATTGGCAAAGTGATATTTGGAAGCCCTTAGAGGGCTATGGTGAAAAAGGAAATAGCCTCAGATGAAATCTGGAAAGAAGCTTTCTGAGAAACTGCTTAGTGTTCTGTTAATTCATCTCACAGAGTTACATCTGTATTTCGTGGATCTCTTTGCTAGCCTTATTTCTTTGGAATCTGAGAACAGATATTTCGGATCCCTTTGAAGACTATAGGGCCAAAGGAAATATCCTACGATAACAAAGAGAAAGAAGCTTTCTGAGAAACTTCTTTGTGTTCTGTGAAATCATCTCACAGAGTTACAGCTTTCCCCTCAAGAAGCCTTTCGCTAAGACAGTTCTTGTGGAATTGGCAAAGCGATATTTGGAAGACCGTAGATGGCTATGGTGAAAAAGGAAATATCCTCAGATGAAATCTGGAAGGAAGCTTTCTGAGAAACTGGTGAGTGTTCTGTTAATTCATCTCACAGAGTTACATCTGTATTTCGTGGATCTCTTTGCTAGCCTTATTTCTGTGGAATCTGAGAACAGATATTTCGGATCCCTTTGAAGACTATAGGGCCAAAGGAAATATCCTCCGATAACAAAGAGAAAGAATCTTTCTGAGAAACTTCTTTGTGTTCTGTGAAATCATCTCACAGAGTTACAGCTTTCCCCTCAAGAAGCCTTTCGCTAAGACTGTTCTCGTGGAATTGGCAAAGTGATATTTGGAAGCCCTTAGAGGGCTATGTTGAAAAAGGAAATATCCTCAGATGAAATCTGGAAAGAAGCTTGCTGAGAAACTGCTTAGTGTTCTGTTAATTCATCTCACAGAGTTACATCTGTATTTCGTGGATCTCTTTGCTAGCCTTATTTCTGTGGAATCTGAGAACAGATATTTCGGATCCTATTGAAGACTATAGGGCCAAAGGAAATATCCTCCGATAACAAAGAGAAAGAAGCTTTCTGAGAAACTTCTTTGTGTTCTGTGAAATCATCTCTCAGAGTTACAGCTTTCCCCTCAAGAAGCCTTTCGCTAAGACAGTTCTTGTGGAATTGGCAAAGTGATATTTGGAAGCCCATAGAGGGCTATGGTGAAAAAGGAAATATCCTCAGATGAAATCTGGAAAGAAGCTTTCTGAGAAACTGCTTAGTGTTCTGTGAATTCATCTCACAGAGTTACATCTGTATTTCGTGGATCTCTTTGCTAGCCTTATTTCTGTGGAATCTGAGAACAGATATTTCGGATCCCATTGAAGACTACAGGGCCAAAGGAAATATCCTCCGATAACAAAGAGAAAGAAGCTTTCTGAGAAACTTCTTTGTGTTCTGTGAAATCATCTCACAGAGTTACAGCTTTCCCCTCAAGAAGCCTTTCGCTAAGACAGTTCTTGTGGAATTGGCAAAGTGATATTTGGAAGCCCTTAGAGGGCTATGGTGAAAAAGGAAATATCCTCAGATGAAATCTGGAAAGAAGCTTTCTGAGAAACTGCTGAGTGTTCTGTTAATTCATCTCACAGAGTTACATCTGTATTTCGTGGATCTCTTTGCTAGCCTTATTTCTTTGGAATCTGAGAACAGATATTTCTGATCCCTTTGAAGACTATAGGGCCAAAGGAAATATCCTACGATAACAAAGAGAAAGAAGCTTTCTGAGAAACTTCTTTGTGTTCTGTGAAATCATCTCACAGAGTTACAGCTTTCCCCTCAAGAAGCCTTTTGCTAAGACTGTTCTCGTGGAATTGGCAAAGTGATATTTGGAAGCCCATAGAGGGCTATGTTGAAAAAGGAAATATCCTCAGATGAAATCTGGAAAGAAGCTTGCTGAGAAACTGCTTAGTGTTCTGTTAATTCATCTCACAGAGTTACATCTGTATTTCGTGGATCTCTTTGCTAGCCTTATTTCTGTGGAATCTGAGAACAGATATTTCGGATCCTATTGAAGACTATAGGGCCAAAGGAAATATCCTCCGATAACAAAGAGAAAGAAGCTTTCTGAGAAACTTCTTTGTGTTCTGTGAAATCATCTCACAGAGTTACAGCTTTCCCCTCAAGAAGCCTTTCGCTAAGACAGTTCTTGTGGAATTGGCAAAGTGATATTTGGAAGCCCTTAGAGGGCTATGGTGAAAAAGGAAATATCCTCAGATGAAATCTGGAAAGAAGCTTTCTGAGAAACTGCTTAGTGTTCTGTGAATTCATCTCACAGAGTTACATCTGTATTTCGTGGATCTCTTTGCTAGCCTTATTTCTGTGGAATCTGAGAACAGATATTTCGGATCCCATTGAAGACTACAGGGCCAAAGGAAATATCCTCCGATAACAAAGAGAAAGAAGCTTTCTGAGAAACTTCTTTGTGTTCTGTGAAATCATCTCACAGAGTTACAGCTTTCCCCTCAAGAAGCCTTTCGCTAAGACAGTTCTTGTGGAATTGGCAAAGTGATATTTGGAAGCCCATAGAGGGCTATGGTGAAAAAGGAAATATCCTCAGATGAAATCTGGAAAGAAGCTTTCTGAGAAACTGCTTAGTGTTCTGTTAATTCATCTCACAGAGTTACATCTGTATTTCGTGGATCTCTTTGCTAGCTTTATTTCTGTGGAATCTGAGAACAGATATTTCGGATACCTTTGAAGACTATAGGGCCAAAGGAAATAATCTCCGATAACAAAGAGAAAGAAGCTTTCTGAGAAACTTCTTTGTGTTCTGTGAAATCATCTCACAGAGTTACAGCTTTCCCCTCAAGAAGCCTTTCGCTAAGACAGTTCTTGTGGAATTGGCAAAGTGATATTTGGAAGCCCATAGAGGGCTATGGTGAAAAAGGAAATAGCCTCAGATGAAATCTGGAAAGAAGCTTTCTGAGAAACTGCTTAGTGTTCTGTTAATTCACCTCACAGAGTTACATCTGTATTTCGTGGATCTCTTTGCTAGCCTTATTTCTTTGGAATCTGAGAACAGATATTTCGGATCCCTTTGAAGACTATAGGGCCAAAGGAAATATCCTACGATAACAAAGAGAAAGAAGCTTTCTGAGAAACTTCTTTGTGTTCTGTGAAATCATCTCACAGAGTTACAGCTTTCCCCTCAAGAAGCCTTTCGCTAAGACAGTTCTTGTGGAATTGGCAAAGCGATATTTGGAAGACCGTAGATGGCTATGGTGAAAAAGGAAATATCCTCAGATGAAATCTGGAAGGAAGCTTTCTGAGAAACTGGTGAGTGTTCTGTTAATTCATCTCACAGAGTTACATCTGTATTTCGTGGATCTCTTTGCTAGCCTTATTTCTGTGGAATCTGAGAACAGATATTTCGGATCCCTTTGAAGACTATAGGGCCAAAGGAAATATCCTCCGATAACAAAGAGAAAGAATCTTTCTGAGAAACTTCTTTGTGTTCTGTGAAATCATCTCACAGAGTTACAGCTTTCCCCTCAAGAAGCCTTTCGCTAAGACTGTTCTCGTGGAATTGGCAAAGTGATATTTGGAAGCCCTTAGAGGGCTATGTTGAAAAAGGAAATATCCTCAGATGAAATCTGGAAAGAAGCTTGCTGAGAAACTGCTTAGTGTTCTGTTAATTCATCTCACAGAGTTACATCTGTATTTCGTGGATCTCTTTGCTAGCCTTATTTCTGTGGAATCTGAGAACAGATATTTCGGATCCTATTGAAGACTATAGGGCCAAAGGAAATATCCTCCGATAACAAAGAGAAAGAAGCTTTCTGAGAAACTTCTTTGTGTTCTGTGAAATCATCTCTCAGAGTTACAGCTTTCCCCTCAAGAAGCCTTTCGCTAAGACAGTTCTTGTGGAATTGGCAAAGTGATATTTGGAAGCCCATAGAGGGCTATGGTGAAAAAGGAAATATCCTCAGATGAAATCTGGAAAGAAGCTTTCTGAGAAACTGCTTAGTGTTCTGTGAAATCATCTCACAGAGTTACATCTGTATTTCGTGGATCTCTTTGCTAGCCTTATTTCTGTGGAATCTGAGAACAGATATTTCGGATCCCATTGAAGACTACAGGGCCAAAGGAAATATCCTCCGATAACAAAGAGAAAGAAGCTTTCTGAGAAACTTCTTTGTGTTCTGTGAAATCATCTCACAGAGTTACAGCTTTCCCCTCAAGAAGCCTTTCGCTAAGACAGTTCTTGTGGAATTGGCAAAGTGATATTTGGAAGCCCTTAGAGGGCTATGGTGAAAAAGGAAATATCCTCAGATGAAATATGGAAAGAAGCTTTCTGAGAAACTGCTTAGTGTTCTGTGAATTCATCTCACAGAGTTACATCTGTATTTCGTGGATCTCTTTGCTAGCCTTATTTCTGTGGAATCTGAGAACAGATATTTCGGATCCCATTGAAGACTACAGGGCCAAAGGAAATATCCTCCGATAACAAAGAGAAAGAAGCTTTCTGAGAAACTTCTTTGTGTTCTGTGAAATCATCTCACAGAGTTACAGCTTTCCCCTCAAGAAGCCTTTCGCTAAGACAGTTCTTGTGGAATTGGCAAAGTGATATTTGGAAGCCCATAGAGGGCTATGGTGAAAAAGGAAATATCCTCAGATGAAATCTGGAAAGAAGCTTTCTGAGAAACTGCTTAGTGTTCTGTTAATTCATCTCACAGAGTTACATCTGTATTTCGTGGATCTCTTTGCTAGCTTTATTTCTGTGGAATCTGAGAACAGATATTTCGGATACCTTTGAAGACTATAGGGCCAAAGGAAATAATCTCCGATAACAAAGAGAAAGAAGCTTTCTGAGAAACTTCTTTGTGTTCTGTGAAATCATCTCACAGAGTTACAGCTTTCCCCTCAAGAAGCCTTTCGCTAAGACAGTTCTTGTGGAATTGGCAAAGTGATATTTGGAAGCCCATAGAGGGCTATGGTGAAAAAGGAAATAGCCTCAGATGAAATCTGGAAAGAAGCTTTCTGAGAAACTGCTTAGTGTTCTGTTAATTCACCTCACAGAGTTACATCTGTATTTCGTGGATCTCTTTGCTAGCCTTATTTCTTTGGAATCTGAGAACAGATATTTCGGATCCCTTTGAAGACTATAGGGCCAAAGGAAATATCCTACGATAACAAAGAGAAAGAAGCTTTCTGAGAAACTTCTTTGTGTTCTGTGAAATCATCTCACAGAGTTACAGCTTTACCCTCAAGAAGCCTTTCGCTAAGACAGTTCTTGTGGAATTGGCAAAGCGATATTTGGAAGACCGTAGATGGCTATGGTGAAAAAGGAAATATCCTCAGATGAAATCTGGAAGGAAGCTTTCTGAGAAACTGGTGAGTGTTCTGTTAATTCATCTCACAGAGTTACATCTGTATTTCGTGGATCTCTTTGGTAGCCTTATTTCTGTGGAATCTGAGAACAGATATTTCGGATCCCTTTGAAGACTATAGGGCCAAAGGAAATATCCTCCGATAACAAAGAGAAAGAATCTTTCTGAGAAACTTCTTTGTGTTCTGTGAAATCATCTCACAGAGTTACAGCTTTCCCCTCAAGAAGCCTTTCGCTAAGACTGTTCTCGTGGAATTGGCAAAGTGATATTTGGAAGCCCTTAGAGGGCTATGTTGAAAAAGGAAATATCCTCAGATGAAATCTGGAAAGAAGCTTGCTGAGAAACTGCTTAGTGTTCTGTTAATTCATCTCACAGAGTTACATCTGTATTTCGTGGATCTCTTTGCTAGCCTTATTTCTGTGGAATCTGAGAACAGATATTTCGGATCCTATTGAAGACTATAGGGCCAAAGGAAATATCCTCCGATAACAAAGAGAAAGAAGCTTTCTGAGAAACTTCTTTGTGTTCTGTGAAATCATCTCTCAGAGTTACAGCTTTCCCCTCAAGAAGCCTTTCGCTAAGACAGTTCTTGTGGAATTGGCAAAGTGATATTTGGAAGCCCATAGAGGGCTATGGTGAAAAAGGAAATATCCTCAGATGAAATCTGGAAAGAAGCTTTCTGAGAAACTGCTTAGTGTTCTGTGAAATCATCTCACAGAGTTACATCTGTATTTCGTGGATCTCTTTGCTAGCCTTATTTCTGTGGAATCTGAGAACAGATATTTCGGATCCCATTGAAGACTACAGGGCCAAAGGAAATATCCTCCGATAACAAAGAGAAAGAAGCTTTCTGAGAAACTTCTTTGTGTTCTGTGAAATCATCTCACAGAGTTACAGCTTTCCCCTCAAGAAGCCTTTCGCTAAGACAGTTCTTGTGGAATTGGCAAAGTGATATTTGGAAGCCCTTAGAGGGCTATGGTGAAAAAGGAAATAGCCTCAGATGAAATCTGGAAAGAAGCTTTCTGAGAAACTGCTTAGTGTTCTGTTAATTCATCTCACAGAGTTACATCTGTATTTCGTGGATCTCTTTGCTAGCCTTATTTCTTTGGAATCTGAGAACAGATATTTCGGATCCCTTTGAAGACTATAGGGCCAAAGGAAATATCCTACGATAACAAAGAGAAAGAAGCTTTCTGAGAAACTTCTTTGTGTTCTGTGAAATCATCTCACAGAGTTACAGCTTTCCCCTCAAGAAGCCTTTCGCTAAGACAGTTCTTGTGGAATTGGCAAAGCGATATTTGGAAGACCGTAGATGGCTATGGTGAAAAAGGAAATATCCTCAGATGAAATCTGGAAGGAAGCTTTCTGAGAAACTGGTGAGTGTTCTGTTAATTCATCTCACAGAGTTACATCTGTATTTCGTGGATCTCTTTGCTAGCCTTATTTCTGTGGAATCTGAGAACAGATATTTCGGATCCCTTTGAAGACTATAGGGCCAAAGGAAATATCCTCCGATAACAAAGAGAAAGAATCTTTCTGAGAAACTTCTTTGTGTTCTGTGAAATCATCTCACAGAGTTACAGCTTTCCCCTCAAGAAGCCTTTCGCTAAGACTGTTCTCGTGGAATTGGCAAAGTGATATTTGGAAGCCCTTAGAGGGCTATGTTGAAAAAGGAAATATCCTCAGATGAAATCTGGAAAGAAGCTTGCTGAGAAACTGCTTAGTGTTCTGTTAATTCATCTCACAGAGTTACATCTGTATTTCGTGGATCTCTTTGCTAGCCTTATTTCTGTGGAATCTGAGAACAGATATTTCGGATCCTATTGAAGACTATAGGGCCAAAGGAAATATCCTCCGATAACAAAGAGAAAGAAGCTTTCTGAGAAACTTCTTTGTGTTCTGTGAAATCATCTCTCAGAGTTACAGCTTTCCCCTCAAGAAGCCTTTCGCTAAGACAGTTCTTGTGGAATTGGCAAAGTGATATTTGGAAGCCCATAGAGGGCTATGGTGAAAAAGGAAATATCCTCAGATGAAATCTGGAAAGAAGCTTTCTGAGAAACTGCTTAGTGTTCTGTGAATTCATCTCACAGAGTTACATCTGTATTTCGTGGATCTCTTTGCTAGCCTTATTTCTGTGGAATCTGAGAACAGATATTTCGGATCCCATTGAAGACTACAGGGCCAAAGGAAATATCCTCCGATAACAAAGAGAAAGAAGCTTTCTGAGAAACTTCTTTGTGTTCTGTGAAATCATCTCACAGAGTTACAGCTTTCTCCTCAAGAAGCCTTTCGCTAAGACAGTTCTTGTGGAATTGGCAAAGTGATATTTGGAAGCCCTTAGAGGGCTATGGTGAAAAAGGAAATATCCTCAGATGAAATCTGGAAAGAAGCTTTCTGAGAAACTGCTTAGTGTTCTGTGAATTCATCTCACAGAGTTACATCTGTATTTCGTGGATCTCTTTGCTAGCCTTATTTCTTTGCAATCTGAGAACAGATATTTCGGATCCCATTGAAGTCTATGGGGCCAAAGGAAATATCCTCCGATAACAAAGAGAAAGAAGCTTTCTGAGAAACTTCTTTGTGTTCTGTGAAATCATCTCACAGAGTTACAGCTTTTCCCTCAAGAAGCCTTTCGCTAAGACAGTTCTTGTGGAATTGGCAAAGTGATATTTGGAAGCCCATGGAGGGCTATGGTGAAAAAGGAAATATCCTCAGATGAAATCTGGAAGGAAGTTTTCTGAGAAACTGCTGAGTGTTCTGTTAATTCATCTCACAGAGTTACATCTGTATTTCGTGGATCTCTTTGCTAGCCTTATTTCTGTGGAATCTGAGAACAGATATTTCGGATCCCATTGAAGACTATAGGGCCAAAGGAAATATCCTCCGATAACAAAGAGAAAGAAGCTTTCTGAGAAACTTCTTTGTGTTCTGTGAAATCATCTCACAGAGTTACAGCTTTCCCCTCAAGAAGCCTTTCGCTAGGACAGTTCTTGTGGAATTGGCAAAGCGATATTTGGAAGCCCATAGAGGGCTATGGTGAAAAAGGAAATATCCTCAGATGAAATCTGGAAAGAAGCTTTCTGAGAAACTGCTGAGTGTTCTGTTAATTCATCTCGCAGAGTTACATCTGTATTTCGTGGATCTCTTTGCTAGCCTTATTTCTGTGGAATCTGAGAACAGATATTTCAGATCCCATTGAAGACTATAGGGCCAAAGGAAATATCCTCCGATAACAAAGAGAAAGAAGCTTTCTGAGAAACTTCTTTGTGTTCTGTGAAATCATCTCACAGAGTTAGAGCTTTCCCCTCAAGAAGCCTTTCGCTAGGACAGTTCTTGTGGAATTGGCAAAGCGATATTTGGAAGCCCATAGAGGGCTATGGTGAAAAAGGAAATATCCTCAGATGAAATCTGGAAAGAAGCTTTCTGAGAAACTGCTGAGTGTTCTGTTAATTCATCTCGCAGAGTTACATCTGTATTTCGTGGATCTCTTTGCTAGCCTTATTTCTTTGGAATCTGAGAACAGATATTTCGGATCCCGTTGAAGACTATAGGGCCAAAGTAAATATCCTCCGATAACAAAGAGAAAGAAGCTTTCTGAGAAACTTCTTTGTGTTCTGTGAAATCATCTCACAGAGTTACAGCGTTCCCCTCAAGAAGCCTTTCGCTAAGACAGTTCTTGTGGAATTGGCAAAGTGATATTTGGAAGCCCATAGAGGGCTATGGTGAAAAAGGAAATATCCTCAGATGAAATCTGGAAAGAAGCTTTCTGTGAAACTGCTTAGTGTTCTGTTAATTCATCTCACAGAGTTACATCTGTATTTCATGCATCTCTTTGCTCGCCTTATTTCTTTGGAATCTGAGAACATATATTTCTGTCCCATTGAAGACTATAGGGCCAAAGGAAATATCCTCCGATAACAAAGAGAAAGAAGCTTTCTGAGAAACTTCTTTGTGTTCTGTGAAATCATCTCACAGAGTTACAGCTTTCCCCTCAAGAAGCCTTTCGCTAAGACAGTTCTTGTGGAATTGGCAAAGCGATATTTGGAAGCCCATAGAGGGCTATGGTGAAAAAGGAAATATTCTCAGATGAAATCTGGAAGGAAGCTTTCTGAGAAACTGCTGAGCGCTCTGTTAATTCATCTCACAGAGTCACATCTGTATTTCGTGGATCTCTTTGCTAGCCTTATTTCTGTGGAATCTGAGAACAGATATTTCGGATCCCATTGAAGACTATAGGGCCAAAGGAAATATCCTCCGATAACAAAGAGAAAGAAGCTTTCTGAGAAACTTCTTTGTGTTCTGTGAAATCATCTCACAGAGTTACAGTTTTCCCCTCAAGAAGCCTTTCGCTAAGACAGTTCTTGTGGAATTGGCAAAGTGATATTTGGAAGCCCATAGAGGGCTATGGTGAAAAAGGAAATATCCTCAGATGAAATATGGAAAGAAGCTTTCTGTGAAACTGCTTAGTGTTCTGTTAATTCATCTCACAGATTTACATCAGTATTTCGTGGATCTCTTTGCTAGCCTTATTTCTTTGGAATCTGAGAACAGATATTTCGGATCCCATTGAAGACTATAGGGCCAAAGGAAATATCCTCCGATAACAAAGAGAAAGAAGCTTTCTGAGAAACTTCTTTGTGTTCTGTGAAATCATCTCACAGAGTTACAGCTTTCCCCTCAAGAAGCCTTTCGCTAAGACAGTTCTTGTGGAATTGGCAAAGCGATATTTGGAAGCCCATAGAGGGCTATGGTGAAAAAGGAAATATCCTCAGATGAAATCTGGAAAGAAGCTTTCTGAGAAACTGCTTAGTGTTCTGTTAATTCATCTCACAGAGTTACATCTGTATTTCGTGGATCTCTTTGCTAGCCTTATTTCTATTGGATCTGAGAACAGATATTTCGGATCCCATTGAAGACTATAGGGCCAAAGGAAATAATCTCCGATAACAAAGAGAAAGAAGCTTTCTGAGAAACTTCTTTGTGTTCTGTGAAATCATCTCACAGAGTTACAGCTTTCCCCTCAAGAAGCCTTTCGCTAACACAGTTCTCGTGGAATTGGCAAAGTGATATTTGCAAGCCCATAGAGGGCAATGGTGAAAGAGGAAATATCCTCAGATGAAATCTGGAAAGAAGCTTTCTGAGAAACTGCTGAGTGTTCTGTTAATTCATCTCACAGAGTTACATCTCTATTTCGTGGATCTCTTTGCTAGACTTATTTCTGTGGAATCTGAGAACAGATATTTCGGATCCTTTGAAGACTATAGGGCCAAAGGAAATATCCTCCGATAACAAAGAGAAAGAAGCTTTCTGAGAAACTTCTTTGTGTTCTGTGAAATCATCTCACAGAGTTACAGCTTTCCCCTCAAGAAGCCTTTCGCTAAGACAGTTCTTGTGGAATTGGCAAAGCGATATTTGGAAGCCCATAGAGGGCTATGGTGAAAAAGGAAATATCCTCAGATGAAATCTGGAAAGAAGCTTTCTGTGAAACTGCTTAGTGTTCTGTTAATTCATCTCACAGAGTTACATCTGTATTTCGTGGATCTCTTTGCTAGCCTTATTTCTGTGGAATCTGAGAACAGATATTTCGGATCCTATTGAAGACTATAAGGCCAAAGGAAATATCCTCCGATAAAAAAGAGAAAGAAGCTTTCTGAGAAACTTCTTTGTGTTCTGTGAAATCATCTCACAGAGTTACAGCTTTCCCCTCAAGAAGCCTTTCGCTAAGACAGTTCTTGTGGAATTGGCAAAGTGATATTTGGAAGCCCATAGAGGACTATGCTGAAAAAGGAAATATCCTCAGATGAAATCTGGAAGGAAACTTTCTGAGAAACTGCTGAGTGTTCTGTTAATTCATCTCACAGAGTTACATCTGTATTTCGTGGATCTCTTTGCTAGCCTTATTTCTGTGGAATCTGAGAACAGATATTTCGGATCCCATTGAAGACTATAGGGCCAAAGGAAATATCCTCCGATAACAAAGAGAAAGAAGCTTTCTGAGAAACTTCTTTGTGTTCTGTGAAATCATCTCACAGAGTTACAGCTTTCCCCTCAAGAAGCCTTTCGCTAAGACAGTTCTTGTGGAATTGGCAAAGCGATATTTGGAAGCCCATAGAGGGCTATGGTGAAAAAGGAAATATCCTCAGATGAAATCTGGAAGGAAGCTTTCTGAGAAACTGCTGAGTGTTCTGTTAATTCATCTCACAGAGTTACATCTGTATTTCGTGGATCTCTTTGCTAGCCTTATTTCTGTGGAATCTGAGAACAGATATTTCGGATCCCTTTGAAGACTATAGGGCCAAAGGAAATATCCTCCGATAACAAAGAGAAAGAATCTTTCTGAGAAACTTTTTGTGTTCTGTGAAATCATCTCACAGAGTTACAGCTTTCCCCTCAAGAAGCCTTTCGCTAAGACTGCTCTCGAGGAATTGGCAAAGTGATATTTGGAAGGCCATCAGGGCTATGGTGAAAAAGGAAATATCCTCAGATGAAATCTGGAAAGAAGCTTTCTGAGAAACTGCTTAGTGTTCTGTTAATTCATCGCACAGAGTTACATCTGTATTTCGTGGATCTCTTTGCTAGCCATATTTCTGTGGAATCGGAGAACAGATAGTTCGGATCCCTTTGAAGACTATAGGGCCAAAGGAAATAATCTCCGATAACAAAGAGAAAGAAGCTTTCTGAGAAACTTCTTTGTGTTCTGTGAAATCATCTCACAGAGTTACAGCTTTCCCCTCAAGAAGCCTTTCGCTAAGACAGTTCTTGTGGAATTGGCAAAGTGATATTTGGAAGCCCATAGAGGGCTATGGTGAAAAAGGAAATATCCTCAGATGAAATCTGGAAAGAAGCTTTCTGAGAAACTGCTGAGTGTTCTGTTAATTCATCTCACAGAGTTACATCTGTATTTCGTGGATCTCTTTGCTAGCCTTATTTCTTTGGAATCTGAGAACAGATATTTCTGATCCCTTTGAAGACTATAGGGCCAAAGGAAATATCCTACGATAACAAAGAGAAAGAAGCTTTCTGAGAAACTTCTTTGTGTTCTGTGAAATCATCTCACAGAGTTACAGCTTTCCCCTCAAAAAGCCTTTCGCTAAGACAGTTCTTGTGGAATTGGCAAAGCGATATTTGGAAGCCCGTAGATGGCTATGGTGAAAAAGGAAATATCCTCAGATGAAATCTGGAAGGAAGCTTTCTGAGAAACTGCTGAGTGTTCTGTTAATTCATCTCACAGAGTTACATCTGTATTTCGTGGATCTCTTTGCTAGCCTTATTTCTGTGGATTCTGAGAACAGATATTTCGGATCCCTTTGAAGACTACAGGGCCAAAGGAAATATCCTCCAATAACAAAGAGAAAGAAGCTTTCTGAGAAACTTCTTTGTGTTCTGTGAAATCATCTCACAGAGTTACAGCTTTTCCCTCAAGAAGCCTTTTGCTAAGACTGTTCTCGTGGAATTGGCGAAGTGATATTTGGAAGCCCATAGAGGGCTATGTTGAAAAAGGAAATATCCTCAGATGAAATCTGGAAAGAAGCTTGCTGAGAAACTGCTTAGTGTTCTGTGAATTCATCTCACAGAGTTACATCTGTATTTCGTGGATCTCTTTGCTAGCCTTATTTCTGTGGAATCTGAGAACAGATATTTCGGATCCCATTGAAGACTACAGGGCCAAAGGAAATATCCTCCGATAACAAAGAGAAAGAAGCTTTCTGAGAAACTTCTTTGTGTTCTGTGAAATCATCTCACAGAGTTACAGCTTTCCCCTCAAGAAGCCTTTCGCTAAGACAGTTCTTGTGGAATTGGCAAAGTGATATTTGGAAGCCCATAGAGGGCTATGGTGAAAAAGGAAATATCCTCAGATGAAATCTGGAAAGAAGCTTTCTGAGAAACTGCTTAGTGTTCTGTTAATTCATCTCACTGAGTTACATCTGTATTTCGTGGATCTCTTTGCTAGCTTTATTTCTGTGGAATCTGAGAACAGATATTTCGGATCCCTTTGAAGACTATAGGGCCAAAGGAAATAATCTCCGATAACAAAGACAAAGAAGCTTTCTGAGAAACTTCTTTGTGTTCTGTGAAATCATCTCACAGAGTTACAGCTTTCTCCTCAAGAAGCCTTTCGCTAAGACAGTTCTTGTGGAATTGGCAAAGTGATATTTGGAAGCCCATAGAGGGCTATGGTGAAAAAGGAAATAGCCTCAGATGAAATCTGGAAAGAAGCTTTCTGAGAAACTGCTTAGTGTTCTGTTAATTCATCTGACAGAGTTACATCTGTATTTCGTGGATCTCTTTGCTAGCCTTATTTCTTTGGAATCTGAGAACAGATATTTCGGATCCCTTTGAAGACTATAGGGCCAAAGGAAATATCCTACGATAACAAAGAGAAAGAAGCTTTCTGAGAAACTTCTTTGTGTTCTGTGAAATCATCTCACAGAGTTACAGCTTTCCCCTCAAGAAGCCTTTCGCTAAGACAGTTCTTGTGGAATTGGCAAAGCGATATTTGGAAGACCGTAGATGGCTATGGTGAAAAAGGAAATATCCTCAGATGAAATCTGGAAGGAAGCTTTCTGAGAAACTGGTGAGTGTTCTGTTAATTCATCTCACAGAGTTACATCTGTATTTCGTGGATCTCTTGGCTAGCCTTATTTCTGTGGAATCTGAGAACAGATATTTCGGATCCCTTTGAAGACTATAGGGCCAAAGGAAATATCCTCCGATAACAAAGAGAAAGAATCTTTCTGAGAAACTTCTTTGTGTTCTGTGAAATCATCTCACAGAGTTACAGCTTTCCCCTCAAGAAGCCTTTCGCTAAGACTGTTCTCGTGGAATTGGCAAAGTGATATTTGGAAGCCCTTAGAGGCTATGTTGAAAAAGGAAATATCCTCAGATGAAATCTGGAAAGAAGCTTGCTGAGAAACTGCTTAGTGTTCTGTTAATTCATCTCACAGAGTTACATCTGTATTTCGTGGATCTCTTTGCTAGCCTTATTTCTGTGGAATCTGAGAACAGATATTTCGGATCCTATTGAAGAGTATAGGGCCAAAGGAAATATCCTCCGATAACAAAGAGAAAGAAGCTTTCTGAGAAACTTCTTTGTGTTCTGTGAAATCATCTCACAGAGTTACAGCTTTCCCGTCAAGAAGGCTTTCGCTAAGACAGTTCTTGTGGAATTGGCAAAGTGATATTTGGAAGCCCTTAGAGGGCTATGGTGAAAAAGGAAATATCCTCAGATGAAATCTGGAAAGAAGCTTTCTGAGAAACTGCTGAGTGTTCTGTTAATTCATCTCACAGAGTTACATCTGTATTTCGTGGATCTCTTTGCTAGCCTTATTTCTTTGGAATCTGAGAACAGATATTTCTGATCCCTTTGAAGACTATAGGGCCAAAGGAAATATCCTACGATAACAAAGAGAAAGAAGCTTTCTGAGAAACTTCTTTGTGTTCTGTGAAATCATCTCACAGAGTTACAGCTTTCCCCTCAAGAAGCCTTTCGCTAAGACAGTTCTTGTGGAATTGGCAAAGCGATATTTGGAAGCCCGTAGATGGCTATGGTGAAAAAGGAAATATCCTCAGATGAAATCTGGAAGGAAGCTTTCTGAGAAACTGCTGAGTGTTCTGTTAATTCATCTCACAGAGTTACATCTGTATTTCGTGGATCTCTTTGCTAGCCTTATTTCTGTGGATTCTGAGAACAGACATTTCGGATCCCTTTGAAGACTATAGGGCCAAAGGAAATATCCTCCGATAACAAAGAGAAAGAAGCTTTCTGAGAAACTTCTTTGTGTTCTGTGAAATCATCTCACAGAGTTACAGCTTTCCCCTCAAGAAGCCTTTCGCTAAGACAGTTCTTGTGGAATTGGCAAAGTGATATTTGGAAGCCCTTAGAGGGCTATGGTGAAAAAGGAAATATCCTCAGATGAAATCTGGAAAGAAGCTTTCTGAGAAACTGCTTAGTGTTCTGTGAATTCATCTCACAGAGATACATCTGTATTTCGTGGATCTCTTTGCTAGCCTTATTTCTGTGGAATCTGAGAACAGATATTTCGGATCCCATTGAAGACTACAGGGCCAAAGGAAATATCCTCCGATAACAAAGAGAAAGAAGCTTTCTGAGAAACTTCTTTGTGTTCTGTGAAATCATCTCACAGAGTTACAGCTTTCCCCTCAAGAAGCCTTTCGCTAAGACAGTTCTTGTGGAATTGGCAAAGTGATATTTGGAAGCCCATAGAGGGCTATGGTGAAAAAGGAAATATCCTCAGATGAAATCTGGAAAGAAGCTTTCTGAGAAACTGCTTAGTGTTCTGTTAATTCATCTCACAGAGTTACATCTGTATTTCGTGGATCTCTTTGCTAGCTTTATTTCTGTGGAATCTGAGAACAGATATTTCGGATCCCTTTGAAGACTATAGGGCCAAAGGAAATAATCTCCGATAACAAAGAGAAAGAAGCTTTCTGAGAAACTTCTTTGTGTTCTGTGAAATCATCTCACAGAGTTACAGCTTTCCCCTCAAGAAGCCTTTCGCTAAGACAGTTCTTGTGGAATTGGCAAAGTGATATTTGGAAGCCCTTAGAGGGCTATGGTGAAAAAGGAAATATCCTCAGATGAAATCTGGAAAGAAGCTTTCTGAGAAACTGCTGAGTGTTCTGTTAATTCATCTCACAGAGTTACATCTGTATTTCGTGGATCTCTTTGCTAGCCTTATTTCTTTGGAATCTGAGAACAGATATTTCTGATCCCTTTGAAGACTATAGGGCCAAAGGAAATATCCTACGATAACAAAGAGAAAGAAGCTTTCTGAGAAACTTCTTTGTGTTCTGTGAAATCATCTCACAGAGTTACAGCTTTCCCCTCAAGAAGCCTTTCGCTAAGACAGTTCTTGTGGAATTGGCAAAGCAATATTTGGAAGCCCGTAGATGGCTATGGTGAAAAAGGAAATATCCTCAGATGAAATCTGGAAGGAAGCTTTCTGAGAAACTGCTGAGTGTTCTGTTAATTCATCTCACAGAGTTACATCTGTATTTCGTGGATCTCTTTGCTAGCCTTATTTCTGTGGATTCTGAGAACAGACATTTCGGATCCCTTTGAAGACTATAGGGCCAAAGGAAATATCCTCCGATAACAAAGAGAAAGAAGCTTTCTGAGAAACTTCTTTGTGTTCTGTGAAATCATCTCACAGAGTTACAGCTTTCCCCTCAAGAAGCCTTTTGCTAAGACTGTTCTCGTGGAATTGGCAAAGTGATATTTGGAAGCCCATAGAGGGCTATGTTGAAAAAGGAAATATCCTCAGATGAAATCTGGAAAGAAGCTTGCTGAGAAACTGCTTAGTGTTCTGTTAATTCATCTCACAGAGTTACATCTGTATTTCGTGGATCTCTTTGCTAGCCTTATTTCTGTGGAATCTGAGAACAGATATTTCGGATCCTATTGAAGACTATAGGGCCAAAGGAAATATCCTCCGATAACAAAGAGAAAGAAGCTTTCTGAGAAACTTCTTTGTGTTCTGTGAAATCATCTCACAGAGTTACAGCTTTCCCCTCAAGAAGCCTTTCGCTAAGACAGTTCTTGTGGAATTGGCAAAGTGATATTTGGAAGCCCTTAGAGGGCTATGGTGAAAAAGGAAATATCCTCAGATGAAATCTGGAAAGAAGCTTTCTGAGAAACTGCTTAGTGTTCTGTGAATTCATCTCACAGAGTTACATCTGTATTTCGTGGATCTCTTTGCTAGCCTTATTTCTGTGGATTCTGAGAACAGATATTTCGGATCCCATTGAAGACTACAGGGCCAAAGGAAATATCCTCCGATAACAAAGAGAAAGAAGCTTTCTGAGAAACTTCTTTGTGTTCTGTGAAATCATCTCACAGAGTTACAGCTTTCCCCTCAAGAAGCCTTTCGCTAAGACAGTTCTTGTGGAATTGGCAAAGTGATATTTGGAAGCCCATAGAGGGCTATGGTGAAAAAGGAAATATCCTCAGATGAAATCTGGAAAGAAGCTTTCTGAGAAACTGCTTAGTGTTCTGTTAATTCATCTCACAGAGTTACATCTGTATTTCGTGGATCTCTTTGCTAGCTTTATTTCTGTGGAATCTGAGAACAGATATTTCGGATCCCTTTGAAGACTATAGGGCCAAAGGAAATAATCTCCGATAACAAAGAGAAAGAAGCTTTCTGAGAAACTTCTTTGTGTTCTGTGAAATCATCTCACAGAGTTACAGCTTTCCCCTCAAGAAGCCTTTCGCTAGGACAGTTCTTGTGGAATTGGCAAAGCGATATTTGGAAGCCCATAGAGGGCTATGGTGAAAAAGGAAATATCCTCAGATGAAATCTGGAAAGAAGCTTTCTGAGAAACTGCTGAGTGTTCTGTTAATTCATCTCGCAGAGTTACATCTGTATTTCGTGGATCTCTTTGCTAGCTTTATTTCTGTGGAATCTGAGAACAGATATTTCGGATACCTTTGAAGACTATAGGGCCAAAGGAAATAATCTCCGATAACAAAGAGAAAGAAGCTTTCTGAGAAACTTCTTTGTGTTCTGTGAAATCATCTCACAGAGTTACAGCTTTCCCCTCAAGAAGCCTTTCGCTAAGACAGTTCTTTTGGAATTTGCAAAGTGATATTTGGAAGCCCATAGAGGGCTATGGTGAAAAAGGAAATATCCTCAGATGAAATCTGGAAAGAAGCTTTCTGAGAAACTGCTGAGTGTTCTGTTAATTCATCTCACAGAGTTACATCTGTATTTCGTGGATCTCTTTGCTAGCCTTATTTCTTTGGAATCTGAGAACAGATATTTCGGATCCCTTTGAAGACTATAGGGCCAAAGGAAATATCCTACGATAACAAAGAGAAAGAAGCTTTCTGAGAAACTTCTTTGTGTTCTGTGAAATCATCTCACAGAGTTACAGCTTTCCCCTCAAGAAGCCTTTCGCTAAGACAGTTCTTGTGGAATTGGCAAAGCGATATTTGGAAGACCGTAGATGGCTATGGTGAAAAAGGAAATATCCTCAGATGAAATCTGGAAGGAAGCTTTCTGAGAAACTGCTGAGTGTTCTGTTAATTCATCTCACAGAGTTACATCTGTATTTCGTGGATCTCTTTCCTAGCCTTATTTCTGTGGAATCTGAGAACAGATATTTCGGATCCCTTTGAAGACTATATGGCCAAAGGAAATATCCTCCGATAACAAAGAGAAAGAAACTTTCTGAGAAACTTCTTTGTGTTCTGTGAAATCATCTCACAGAGTTACAGCTTTCCCCTCAAGAAGCCTTTCGCTAAGACTGTTCTCGTGGAATTGGCAAAGTGATATTTGGAAGCCCTTAGAGGGCTATGTTGAAAAAGGAAATATCCTCAGATGAAATCTGGAAAGAAGCTTGCTGAGAAACTGCTTAGTGTTCTGTTAATTCATCTCACAGAGTTACATCTGTATTTCGTGGATCTCTTTGCTAGCCTTATTTCTGTGGAATCTGAGAACAGATATTTCGGATCCTATTGAAGACTATAGGGCCAAAGGAAATATCCTCCGATAACAAAGAGAAAGAAGCTTTCTGAGAAACTTCTTTGTGTTCTGTGAAATCATCTCTCAGAGTTACAGCTTTCCCCTCAAGAAGCCTTTCGCTAAGACAGTTCTTGTGGAATTGGCAAAGTGATATTTGGAAGCCCATAGAGGGCTATGGTGAAAATGGAAATATCCTCAGATGAAATCTGGAAAGAAGCTTTCTGAGAAACTGCTTAGTGTTCTGTGAATTCATCTCACAGAGTTACATCTGTATTTCGTGGATCTCTTTGCTAGCCTTATTTCTGTGGAATCTGAGAACAGATATTTCGGATCCCATTGAAGACTACAGGGCCAAAGGAAATATCCTCCGATAACAAAGAGAAAGAAGCTTTCTGAGAAACTTCTTTGTGTTCTGTGAAATCATCTCACAGAGTTACAGCTTTCTCCTCAAGAAGCCGTTCGCTAAGACAGTTCTTGTGGAATTGGCAAAGTGATATTTGGAAGCCCTTAGAGGGCTATGGTGAAAAAGGAAATATCCTCAGATGAAATCTGGAAAGAAGCTTTCTGAGAAACTGCTTAGTGTTCTGTGAATTCATCTCACAGAGTTACATCTGTATTTCGTGGATCTCTTTGCTAGCCTTATTTCTTTGCAATCTGAGAACAGATATTTCGGATCCCATTGAAGTCTATGGGGCCAAAGGAAATATCCTCCGATAACAAAGAGAAAGAAGCTTTCTGAGAAACTTCTTTGTGTTCTGTGAAATCATCTCACAGAGTTACAGCTTTTCTCTCAAGAAGCCTTTCGCTAAGACAGTTCTTGTGGAATTGGCAAAGTGATATTTGGAAGCCCATGGAGGGCTATGGTGAAAAAGGAAATATCCTCAGATGAAATCTGGAAGGAAGTTTTCTGAGAAACTGCTGAGTGTTCTGTTAATTCATCTCACAGAGTTACATCTGTATTTCGTGGATCTCTTTGCTAGCCTTATTTCTGTGGAATCTGAGAACAGATATTTCGGATCCCATTGAAGACTATAGGGCCAAAGGAAATATCCTCCGATAACAAAGAGAGAGAAGCTTTCTGAGAAACTTCTTTGTGTTCTGTGAAATCATCTCACAGAGTTACAGCTTTCCCCTCAAGAAGCCTTTCGCTAGGACAGTTCTTGTGGAATTGGCAAAGCGATATTTGGAAGCCCATAGAGGGCTATGGTGAAAAAGGAAATATCCTCAGATGAAATCTGGAAAGAAGCTTTCTGAGAAACTGCTGAGTGTTCTGTTAATTCATCTCGCAGAGTTACATCTGTATTTCGTGGATCTCTTTGCTAGCCTTATTTCTGTGGAATCTGAGAACAGATATTTCAGATCCCATTGAAGACTATAGGGCCAAAGGAAATATCCTCCGATAACAAAGAGAAAGAAGCTTTCTGAGAAACTTCTTTGTGTTCTGTGAAATCATCTCACAGAGTTAGAGCTTTCCCCTCAAGAAGCCTTTCGCTAGGACAGTTCTTGTGGAATTGGCAAAGCGATATTTGGAAGCCCATAGAGGGCTACGGTGAAAAAGGAAATATCCTCAGATGAAATCTGGAAAGAAGCTTTCTGAGAAACTGCTGAGTGTTCTGTTAATTCATCTCGCAGAGTTACATCTGTATTTCGTGGATCTCTTTGCTAGCCTTATTTCTTTGGAATCTGAGAACAGATATTTCGGATCCCGTTGAAGACTATAGGGCCAAAGTAAATATCCTCCGATAACAAAGAGAAAGAAGCTTTCTGAGAAACTTCTTTGTGTTCTGTGAAATCATCTCACAGAGTTACAGCGTTCCCCTCAAGAAGCCTTTCGCTAAGACAGTTCTTGTGGAATTGGCAAAGCGATATTTGGAAGCCCATAGAGGGCTATGGTGAAAAAGGAAATATCCTCAGATGAAATCTGGAAAGAAGCTTTCTGAGAAACTGCTGAGTGTTCTGTTAATTCATCTCACAGAGTTACATCTGTATTTCGTGGATCTCTTTGCTGGCCGTATTTTGTGGAATCTGAGAACAGATATTTCGGATCCCATTGAAGACTATAGGGCCAAAGGAAATATCCTCCGATAACAAAGTGAAAGAAGCTTTCTGAGAAACTTCTTTGTGTTCTGTGAAATCATCTCACAGAGTTACAGCTTTCCCCTCAAGAAGCCTTTCGCTAACACAGTTCTCGTGGAATTGGCAAAGTGATATTTGCAAGCCCATAGAGGGCAATGGTGAAAGAGGAAATATCCTCAGATGAAATCTGGAAAGAAGCTTTCTGAGAAACTGCTGAGTGTTCTGTTAATTCATCTCACAGAGTTACATCTCTATTTCGTGGATCTCTTTGCTAGACTTATTTCTGTGGAATCTGAGAACAGATATTTCGGATCCCTTTGAAGACTATAGGGCCAAAGGAAATATCCTCCGATAACAAAGAGAAAGAAGCTTTCTGAGAAACTTCTTTGTGTTCTGTGAAATCATCTCACAGAGTTACAGCTTTCCCCTCAAGAAGCCTTTCGCTAAGACAGTTCTTGTGGAATTGGCAAAGTGATATTTGGAAGCCCATAGAGGGCTATGGTGAAAAAGGAAATATCCTCAGATGAAATCTGGAAAGAAGCTTTCTGTGAAACTGCTTAGTGTTCTGTTAATTCATCTCACAGAGTTACATCTGTATTTCGTGGATCTCTTTGCTAGCCTTATTTCTGTGGAATCTGAGAATAGATATTTCGGATCCCTTTGAAGACTATAGGGCCAAAGGAAATATCCTCCGATAACAAAGAGAAAGAAGCTTTCTGAGAAACTTCTTTGTGTTCTGTGAAATCATCTCACAGAGTTACAGCTTTCCCCTCAAGAAGCCTTTCGCTAAGACACTTCTTGTGGAATTGGCAAAGTGATATTTGGAAGCCCATAGAGGGCTATGGTGAAAAAGGAAATATCCTCACATGAAATCTGGAAAGAAGCTTTCTGTGAAACTGCTTAGTGTTCTGTTAATTCATCTCACAGAGTTACATCTGTATTTCGTGGATCTCTTTGCTAGCCTTATTTCTGTGGAATCTGAGAACAGATATTTCGGATCCCATTGAAGACTAAAGGGCCAAAGGAAATAATCTCCGATAACAAAGAGAAAGAAGCTTTCTGAGAATCTTCTTTGTGTTCTGTGAAATCATCTCACAGAGTTACAGCTTTCCCCTCAAGAAGCCTTTCGCTAAGACAGTTCTTGAGGAATTGGCAAAGTGATATTTGAAAGCGCATAGAGGGCTATGGTGAAAAAGGAAATATCCTCAGATGAAATCTGGAAAGAAGCTTTCTGAGAAACTGCTGAGTGTTCTGTTAATTCATCTCACGGAGTTACATCTGTATTTCGTGGATCTCTTTGCTAGACTTATTTCTGTGGAACCTGAGAACAGATATTTCGGATCCCTTTGAAGACTATAGGGCCAAAGGAAATATCCTCCGATAACAAAGAGAAAGAAGCTTTCTTATAAACTTCTTTTTGTTCTGTGAAATCATCTCACAGAGTTACAGCTTTCCCCTCAAGAAGCCTTTCGCTAAGACAGTTCTTGTGGAATTGGCAAAGTGATATTTGGAAGCCCTTAGAGGGCATTGGTGAAAAAGGAAATATCCTCAGATGAAATCTGGAAAGAATCTTTCTGAGAAACTGCTTAGTGTTCTGTTAATTCATCTCACAGAGTTACATCTGTATTTCGTGGATCTCTTTGCTAGCCTTATTTCTTTGGAATCTGAGAACAGATATTTCGGATCCCATTGAAGACTATAGGGCCAAAGGAAATATCCTCCGATAACAAAGAGAAAGAAGCTTACTGAGAATCTTCTTTGTGTTCTGTGAAATCATCTCACAGAGTTACAGCTTTCCCCTCAAGAAGCCTTTCGCTAAGACAGTTCTTGAGGAATTGGCAAAGTGATATTTGGAAGCCCATATAGGGCTGTGGTGAAAAAGGAAATATCCTCAGATGAAATCTGGAAAGAAGCTTTCTGAGAAACTGCTTAGTGTTCTGTGAATTCATCTCACAGAGTTACATCTGTATTTCGTGGATCTCTTTGCTAGCCTTATTTCTGTGGAATCTGAGAACAGATATTTCGGATCCCTTTGAAGACTATAGGGCCAAAGGAAATAATCTCCGATAACAAAGAGAAAGAAGCTTTCTGAGAAACTTCTTTGTGTTCTGTGAAATCACCTCACAGAGTTACAGCTTTCCCCTCAAGAAGCCTTTCGCTAAGACAGTTCTTGTGGAATTGGCAAAGTGATATTTGGAAGCCCATAGAAGGCTATGGTGAAAAAGGAAATATCCTCAGATGAAATCTGGAAAGAAGCTTTCTGAGAAACTGCTGAGTGTTCTGTTAATTCATCTCACAGAGTTACATCTGTATTTCGTGGATCTCTTTGCTAGACTTATTTCTGTGGAATCTGAGAACAGATATTTCGGATCCTATTGAAGACTATAGGGCCAAAGGAAATATCCTCCGATAACAAAGAGAAAGAAGCTTTCTGAGAAACTTCTTTGTGTTCTGTGAAATCATCTCACAGAGTTACAGCTTTCCCCTCAAGAAGCCTTTCGCTAGGACAGCTCTTGTGGAATTGGCAAAGCGATATTTGGAGGCCCATAGAGGGCTACGGTGAAAAAGGAAATATCCTCAGATGAAATCTGGAAAGAAGCTTTCTGTGAAACTGCTGAGTGTTCTGTTAATTCATCTCGCAGAGTTTCATCTGTATTTCGTGGATCTCTTTGCTAGCCTTATTTCTTTGGAATCTGAGAACAGATATTTCGGATCCCGTTGAAGACTATAGGGCCAAAGGAAATATCCTCTGATAACAAAGAGAAAGAAGCTTTCTGAGAAACTTCTTTGTGATCTGTGAAATCATCTCACAGAGTTACAGCGTTCCCCTCAAGAAGCCTTTCGCTAAGACAGTTCTTGTGGAATTGGCAAAGTGATATTTGGAAGCCCATAGAGGACTATGCTGAAAAAGGAAATATCCTCAGATGACATCTGGAAAGAAGCTTTCTGTGAAACTGCTTAGTGTTCTGTTAATTCATCTCACAGAGTTACATCTGTATTTCGTGGATCTCTTTGCTAGCCTTATTTCTGTGGAATCTGAGAACAGATATTTCGGATCCCATTGAAGACTATAGGGCCAAAGGAAATATCCTCCGATAACAAAGAGAAAGAAGCTTTCTGAGAAACTTCTTTGTGTTCTGTGAAATCATCTCACAGAGTTACAGCTTTCCCCTCAAGAAGCCTTTCGCTAAGACAGTTCTTGTGGAATTGGCAAAGTGATATTTGGAAGCCCATAGAGGGCTATGGTGAAAAAGGAAATATCCTCAGATGAAATCTGGAAAGAAGCTTTCTGTGAAACTGCTTAGTGTTCTGTTAATTCATCTCACAGAGTTACATCTGTATTTCGTGGATCTCTTTGCTAGCCTTATTTCTGTGGAATCTGAGAATAGATATTTCGGATCCCTTTGAAGACTATAGGGCCAAAGGAAATATCCTCCGATAACAAAGAGAAAGAAGCTTTCTGAGAAACTTCTTTGTGTTCTGTGAAATCATCTCACAGAGTTACAGCTTTCCCCTCAAGAAGCCTTTCGCTAAGACACTTCTTGTGGAATTGGCAAAGTGATATTTGGAAGCCCATAGAGGGCTATGGTGAAAAAGGAAATATCCTCACATGAAATCTGGAAAGAAGCTTTCTGTGAAACTGCTTAGTGTTCTGTTAATTCATCTCACAGAGTTACATCTGTATTTCGTGGATCTCTTTGCTAGCCTTATTTCTGTGGAATCTGAGAACAGATATTTCGGGTCCCATTGAAGACTAAAGGGCCAAAGGAAATAATCTCCGATAACAAAGAGAAAGAAGCTTTCTGAGAATCTTCTTTGTGTTCTGTGAAATCATCTCACAGAGTTACAGCTTTCCCCTCAAGAAGCCTTTCGCTAAGACAGTTCTTGAGGAATTGGCAAAGTGATATTTGAAAGCGCATAGAGGGCTATGGTGAAAAAGGAAATATCCTCAGATGAAATCTGGAAAGAAGCTTTCTGAGAAACTGCTGAGTGTTCTGTTAATTCATCTCACGGAGTTACATCTGTATTTCGTGGATCTCTTTGCTAGACTTATTTCTGTGGAACCTGAGAACAGATATTTCGGATCCCTTTGAAGACTATAGGGCCAAAGGAAATATCCTCCGATAACAAAGAGAAAGAAGCTTTCTGAGAAACTTCTTTTTGTTCTGTGAAATCATCTCACAGAGTTACAGCTTTCCCCTCAAGAAACCTTTCGCTAAGACAGTTCTTGTGGAATTGGCAAAGTGATATTTGGAAGCCCATAGAGGGCTATGGTGAAAAAGGAAATATCCTCAGATGAAATCTGGAAAGAAGCTTTCTGAGAAACTGCTGAGTGTTCTGTTAATTCATTTCACAGAGTTACATCTGTATTTCGTGGATCTCTTTGCTAGACTTATTTCTGTGGAATCTGAGAACAGATATTTCGGATCCTATTGAAGACTATAGGGCCAAAGGAAATATCCTCCGATAACAAAGAGAAAGAAGCTTTCTGAGAAACTTCTTTGTGTTCTGTGAAATCATCTCACAGAGTTACAGCTTTCCCCTCAAGAAGCCTTTCGCTAGGACAGCTCTTGTGGAATTGGCAAAGCGATATTTGGAGGCCCATAGAGGGCTACGGTGAAAAAGGAAATATCCTCAGATGAAATCTGGAAAGAAGCTTTCTGTGAAACTGCTGAGTGTTCTGTTAATTCATCTCGCAGAGTTTCATCTGTATTTCGTGGATCTCTTTGCTAGCCTTATTTCTTTGGAATCTGAGAACAGATATTTCGGATCCCGTTGAAGACTATAGGGCCAAAGGAAATATCCTCCGATAACAAAGAGAAAGAAGCTTTCTGAGAAACTTCTTTGTGATCTGTGAAATCATCTCACAGAGTTACAGCGTTCCCCTCAAGAAGCCTTTCGCTAAGACAGTTCTTGTGGAATTGGCAAAGTGATATTTGGAAGCCCATAGAGGACTATGCTGAAAAAGGAAATATCCTCAGATGACATCTGGAAAGAAGCTTTCTGTGAAACTGCTTAGTGTTCTGTTAATTCATCTCACAGAGTTACATCTGTATTTCGTGGATCTCTTTGCTAGCCTTATTTCTGTGGAATCTGAGAACAGATATTTCGGATCCCATTGAAGACTATAGGGCCAAAGGAAATATCCTCCGATAACAAAGAGAAAGAAGCTTTCTGAGAAACTTCTTTGTGTTCTGTGAAATCATCTCACAGAGTTACAGCTTTCCCCTCAAGAAGCCTTTCGCTAAGACAGTTCTTGTGGAATTGGCAAAGTGATATTTGGAAGCCCATAGAGGGCTATGGTGAAAAAGGAAATATCCTCAGATGAAATCTGGAAAGAAGCTTTCTGTGAAACTGCTTAGTGTTCTGTTAATTCATCTCACAGAGTTACATCTGTATTTCGTGGATCTCTTTGCTAGCCTTATTTCTGTGGAATCTGAGAATAGATATTTCGGATCCCTTTGAAGACTATAGGGCCAAAGGAAATATCCTCCGATAACAAAGAGAAAGAAGCTTTCTGAGAAACTTCTTTGTGTTCTGTGAAATCATCTCACAGAGTTACAGCTTTCCCCTCAAGAAGCCTTTCGCTAAGACACTTCTTGTGGAATTGGCAAAGTGATATTTGGAAGCCCATAGAGGGCTATGGTGAAAAAGGAAATATCCTCACATGAAATCTGGAAAGAAGCTTTCTGTGAAACTGCTTAGTGTTCTGTTAATTCATCTCACAGAGTTACATCTGTATTTCGTGGATCTCTTTGCTAGCCTTATTTCTGTGGAATCTGAGAACAGATATTTCGGGTCCCATTGAAGACTAAAGGGCCAAAGGAAATAATCTCCGATAACAAAGAGAAAGAAGCTTTCTGAGAATCTTCTTTGTGTTCTGTGAAATCATCTCACAGAGTTACAGCTTTCCCCTCAAGAAGCCTTTCGCTAAGACAGTTCTTGAGGAATTGGCAAAGTGATATTTGAAAGCGCATAGAGGGCTATGGTGAAAAAGGAAATATCCTCAGATGAAATCTGGAAAGAAGCTTTCTGAGAAACTGCTGAGTGTTCTGTTAATTCATCTCACGGAGTTACATCTGTATTTCGTGGATCTCTTTGCTAGACTTATTTCTGTGGAACCTGAGAACAGATATTTCGGATCCCTTTGAAGACTATAGGGCCAAAGGAAATATCCTCCGATAACAAAGAGAAAGAAGCTTTCTTATAAACTTCTTTTTGTTCTGTGAAATCATCTCACAGAGTTACAGCTTTCCCCTCAAGAAGCCTTTCGCTAAGACAGTTCTTGTGGAATTGGCAAAGTGATATTTGGAAGCCCATAGAGGGCTATGGTGAAAAAGGAAATATCCTCAGATGAAATCTGGAAAGAAGCTTTCTGAGAAACTGCTGAGTGTTCTGTTAATTCATTTCACAGAGTTACATCTGTATTTCGTGGATCTCTTTGCTAGACTTATTTCTGTGGAATCTGAGAACAGATATTTCGGATCCCTTTGAAGACTATAGGGCGAAAGGAAATATCCTCCGATAACAAAGAAAAAGAAGCTTTCTGAGAAACTTCTTTGTGTTCTGTGAAATCATCTCACAGAGTTACAGCTTTCCCCTCAAAAAGCCTTTCGCTAAGACAGTTCTTGTGGAATTGGCAAAGTGATATTTGGAAGCCCTTAGAGGGCATTGGTGAAAAAGGAAATATCCTCAGATGAAATCTGGAAAGAATCTTTCTGAGAAACTGCTTAGTGTTCTGTTAATTCATCTCACAGAGTTACATCTGTATTTCGTGGATCTCTTTGCTAGCCTTATTTCTTTGGAATCTGAGAACAGATATTTCGGATCCCATTGAAGACTATAGGGCCAAAGGAAATATCCTCCGATAACAAAGAGAAAGAAGCTTACTGAGAAACTTCTTTGTGTTCTGTGAAATCATCTCACAGAGTTACAGCTTTCCCCTCCAGAAGCCTTTCGCTAAGACAGTTCTTGAGGAATTGGCAAAGTGATATTTGGAAACCCATATAGGGCTATGGTGAAAAAGGAAATATCCTCAGATGAAATCTGGAAAGAAGCTTTCTGAGAAACTGCTGAGTGTTCTGTGAATTCATCTCACAGAGTTACATCTCTATTTCGTGGATCTCTTTGCTAGACTTATTTCTGTGGAATCTGAGAACAGATATTTCGGATCCCTTTGAAGACTATAGGGCCAAAGGAAATATCCTCCGATAACAAAGAGAAAGAAGCTTTCTGAGAAACTTCTTTGTGTTCTGTGAAATCATCTCACAGAGTTACAGCTTTCCCCTCAAGAAGCCTTTCGCTAAGACAGTTCTTGTGGAATTGGCAAAGTGATATTTGGAAGCCCTTAGAGGGCTATGGTGAAAAAGGAAATATCCTCAGATGAAATCTGGAAAGAAGCTTTCTGTGAAACTGCTTAGTGTTCTGTTAATTCATCTCACAGAGTTACATCTGTATTTCGTGGATCTCTTTGCTAGCCTTATTTCTGTGGAATCTGAGAATAGATATTTCGGATCCCTTTGAAGACTATAGGGCCAAAGGAAATATCCTCCGATAACAAAGAGAAAGAAGCTTTCTGAGAAACTTCTTTGTGTTCTGTGAAATCATCTCACAGAGTTACAGCTTTCCCCTCAAGAAGCCTTTCGCTAAGACACTTCTTGTGGAATTGGCAAAGTGATATTTGGAAGCCCATAGAGGGCTATGGTGAAAAAGGAAATATCCTCACATGAAATCTGGAAAGAAGCTTTCTGTGAAACTGCTTAGTGTTCTGTTAATTCATCTCACAGAGTTACATCTGTATTTCGTGGATCTCTTTGCTAGCCTTATTTCTGTGGAATCTGAGAACAGATATTTCGGATCCCATTGAAGACTAAAGGGCCAAAGGAAATAATCTCCGATAACAAAGAGAAAGAAGCTTTCTGAGAATCTTCTTTGTGTTCTGTGAAATCATCTCACAGAGTTACAGCTTTCCCCTCAAGAAGCCTTTCGCTAAGACAGTTCTTGAGGAATTGGCAAAGTGATATTTGAAAGCGCATAGAGGGCTATGGTGAAAAAGGAAATATCCTCAGATGAAATCTGGAAAGAAGCTTTCTGAGAAACTGCTGAGTGTTCTGTTAATTCATCTCACGGAGTTACATCTGTATTTCGTGGATCTCTTTGCTAGACTTATTTCTGTGGAACCTGAGAACAGATATTTCGGATCCCTTTGAAGACTATAGGGCCAAAGGAAATATCCTCCGATAACAAAGAGAAAGAAGCTTTCTTATAAACTTCTTTTTGTTCTGTGAAATCATCTCACAGAGTTACAGCTTTCCCCTCAAGAAGCCTTTCGCTAAGACAGTTCTTGTGGAATTGGCAAAGTGATATTTGGAAGCCCTTAGAGGGCATTGGTGAAAAAGGAAATATCCTCAGATGAAATCTGGAAAGAATCTTTCTGAGAAACTGCTTAGTGTTCTGTTAATTCATCTCACAGAGTTACATCTGTATTTCGTGGATCTCTTTGCTAGCCTTATTTCTTTGGAATCTGAGAACAGATATTTCGGATCCCTTTGAAGACTATAGGGCCAAAGGAAATATCCTCCGATAACAAAGAGAAAGAAGCTTACTGAGAATCTTCTTTGTGTTCTGTGAAATCATCTCACAGAGTTACAGCTTTCCCCTCAAGAAGCCTTTCGCTAAGACAGTTCTTGAGGAATTGGCAAAGTGATATTTGGAAGCCCATATAGGGCTGTGGTGAAAAAGGAAATATCCTCAGATGAAATCTGGAAAGAAGCTTTCTGAGAAACTGCTTAGTGTTCTGTGAATTCATCTCACAGAGTTACATCTGTATTTCGTGGATCTCTTTGCTAGCCTTATTTCTGTGGAATCTGAGAACAGATATTTCGGATCCCATTGAAGACTATAGGGCCAAAGGAAATAATCTCCGATAACAAAGAGAAAGAAGCTTTCTGAGAATCTTCTTTGTGTTCTGTGAAATCATCTCACAGAGTTACAGCTTTCCCCTCAAGAAGCCTTTCGCTAAGACAGTTCTTGAGGAATTGGCAAAGTGATATTTGAAAGCGCATAGAGGGCTATGGTGAAAAAGGAAATATCCTCAGATGAAATCTGGAAAGAAGCTTTCTGAGAAACTGCTGAGTGTTCTGTTAATTCATCTCACGGAGTTACATCTGTATTTCGTGGATCTCTTTGCTAGACTTATTTCTGTGGAACCTGAGAACAGATATTTCGGATCCCTTTGAAGACTATAGGGCCAAAGGAAATATCCTCCGATAACAAAGAGAAAGAAGCTTTCTGAGAAACTTCTTTTTGTTCTGTGAAATCATCTCACAGAGTTACAGCTTTCCCCTCAAGAAGCCTTTCGCTAAGACAGTTCTTGTGGAATTGGCAAAGTGATATTTGGAAGCCCATAGAGGGCTATGGTGAAAAAGGAAATATCCTCAGATGAAATCTGGAAAGAAGCTTTCTGAGAAACTGCTGAGTGTTCTGTTAATTCATTTCACAGAGTTACATCTGTATTTCGTGGATCTCTTTGCTAGACTTATTTCTGTGGAATCTGAGAACAGATATTTCGGATCCTATTGAAGACTATAGGGCCAAAGGAAATATCCTACGATAACAAAGAGAAAGAAGCTTTCTGAGAAACTTCTTTGTGTTCTGTGAAATCATCTCACAGAGTTACAGCTTTCCCCTCAAGAAGCCTTTCGCTAGGACAGCTCTTGTGGAATTGGCAAAGCGATATTTGGAGGCCCATAGAGGGCTACGGTGAAAAAGGAAATATCCTCAGATGAAATCTGGAAAGAAGCTTTCTGTGAAACTGCTGAGTGTTCTGTTAATTCATCTCGCAGAGTTTCATCTGTATTTCGTGGATCTCTTTGCTAGCCTTATTTCTTTGGAATCTGAGAACAGATATTTCGGATCCCGTTGAAGACTATAGGGCCAAAGGAAATATCCTCCGATAACAAAGAGAAAGAAGCTTTCTGAGAAACTTCTTTGTGATCTGTGAAATCATCTCACAGAGTTACAGCGTTCCCCTCAAGAAGCCTTTCGCTAAGACAGTTCTTGTGGAATTGGCAAAGTGATATTTGGAAGCCCATAGAGGACTATGCTGAAAAAGGAAATATCCTCAGATGACATCTGGAAAGAAGCTTTCTGTGAAACTGCTTAGTGTTCTGTTAATTCATCTCACAGAGTTACATCTGTATTTCGTGGATCTCTTTGCTAGCCTTATTTCTGTGGAATCTGAGAACAGATATTTCGGATCCCATTGAAGACTATAGGGCCAAAGGAAATATCCTCCGATAACAAAGAGAAAGAAGCTTTCTGAGAAACTTCTTTGTGTTCTGTGAAATCATCTCACAGAGTTACAGCTTTCCCCTCAAGAAGCCTTTCGCTAAGACAGTTCTTGTGGAATTGGCAAAGTGATATTTGGAAGCCCATAGAGGGCTATGGTGAAAAAGGAAATATCCTCAGATGAAATCTGGAAAGAAGCTTTCTGTGAAACTGCTTAGTGTTCTGTTAATTCATCTCACAGAGTTACATCTGTATTTCGTGGATCTCTTTGCTAGCCTTATTTCTGTGGAATCTGAGAATAGATATTTCGGATCCCTTTGAAGACTATAGGGCCAAAGGAAATATCCTCCGATAACAAAGAGAAAGAAGCTTTCTGAGAAACTTCTTTGTGTTCTGTGAAATCATCTCACAGAGTTACAGCTTTCCCCTCAAGAAGCCTTTCGCTAAGACACTTCTTGTGGAATTGGCAAAGTGATATTTGGAAGCCCATAGAGGGCTATGGTGAAAAAGGAAATATCCTCACATGAAATCTGGAAAGAAGCTTTCTGTGAAACTGCTTAGTGTTCTGTTAATTCATCTCACAGAGTTACATCTGTATTTCGTGGATCTCTTTGCTAGCCTTATTTCTGTGGAATCTGAGAACAGATATTTCGGGTCCCATTGAAGACTAAAGGGCCAAAGGAAATAATCTCCGATAACAAAGAGAAAGAAGCTTTCTGAGAATCTTCTTTGTGTTCTGTGAAATCATCTCACAGAGTTACAGCTTTCCCCTCAAGAAGCCTTTCGCTAAGACAGTTCTTGAGGAATTGGCAAAGTGATATTTGAAAGCGCATAGAGGGCTATGGTGAAAAAGGAAATATCCTCAGATGAAATCTGGAAAGAAGCTTTCTGAGAAACTGCTGAGTGTTCTGTTAATTCATCTCACGGAGTTACATCTGTATTTCGTGGATCTCTTTGCTAGACTTATTTCTGTGGAACCTGAGAACAGATATTTCGGATCCCTTTGAAGACTATAGGGCCAAAGGAAATATCCTCCGATAACAAAGAGAAAGAAGCTTTCTTATAAACTTCTTTTTGTTCTGTGAAATCATCTCACAGAGTTACAGCTTTCCCCTCAAGAAGCCTTTCGCTAAGACAGTTCTTGTGGAATTGGCAAAGTGATATTTGGAAGCCCATAGAGGGCTATGGTGAAAAAGGAAATATCCTCAGATGAAATCTGGAAAGAAGCTTTCTGAGAAACTGCTGAGTGTTCTGTTAATTCATTTCACAGAGTTACATCTGTATTTCGTGGATCTCTTTGCTAGACTTATTTCTGTGGAATCTGAGAACAGATATTTCGGATCCCTTTGAAGACTATAGGGCGAAAGGAAATATCCTCCGATAACAAAGAAAAAGAAGCTTTCTGAGAAACTTCTTTGTGTTCTGTGAAATCATCTCACAGAGTTACAGCTTTCCCCTCAAAAAGCCTTTCGCTAAGACAGTTCTTGTGGAATTGGCAAAGTGATATTTGGAAGCCCTTAGAGGGCATTGGTGAAAAAGGAAATATCCTCAGATGAAATCTGGAAAGAATCTTTCTGAGAAACTGCTTAGTGTTCTGTTAATTCATCTCACAGAGTTACATCTGTATTTCGTGGATCTCTTTGCTAGCCTTATTTCTTTGGAATCTGAGAACAGATATTTCGGATCCCATTGAAGACTATAGGGCCAAAGGAAATATCCTCCGATAACAAAGAGAAAGAAGCTTACTGAGAAACTTCTTTGTGTTCTGTGAAATCATCTCACAGAGTTACAGCTTTCCCCTCCAGAAGCCTTTCGCTAAGACAGTTCTTGAGGAATTGGCAAAGTGATATTTGGAAACCCATATAGGGCTATGGTGAAAAAGGAAATATCCTCAGATGAAATCTGGAAAGAAGCTTTCTGAGAAACTGCTGAGTGTTCTGTGAATTCATCTCACAGAGTTACATCTGTATTTCGTGGATCTCTTTGCTAGCCTTATTTCTGTGGAATCTGAGAACAGATATTTCGGATCCCATTGAAGACTATAGGGCCAAAGGAAATAATCTCCGATAACAAAGAGAAAGAAGCTTTCTGAGAAACTTCTTTGTGTTCTGTGAAATCACCTCACAGAGTTACAGCTTTCCCCTCAAGAAGCCTTTCGCTAAGACAGTTCTTGTGGAATTGGCAAAGTGATATTTGGAAGCCCATAGAAGGCTATGGTGAAAAAGGAAATATCCTCAGATGAAATCTGGAAAGAAGCTTTCTGAGAAACTGCTGAGTGTTCTGTTAATTCATCTCACAGAGTTACATCTGTATTTCGTCGATCTCTTTGCTAGACTTATTTCTGTGGAATCTGAGAACAGATATTTCGGATCCTATTGAAGACTATAGGGCCAAAGGAAATATCCTCCGATAACAAAGAGAAAGAAGCTTTCTGAGAAACTTCTTTGTGTTCTGTGAAATCATCTCACAGAGTTACAGCTTTCCCCTCAAGAAGCCTTTCGCTAGGACAGCTCTTGTGGAATTGGCAAAGCGATATTTGGAGGCCCATAGAGGGCTATGGTGAAAAAGGAAATATCCTCAGATGAAATCTGGAAAGAAGCTTTCTGTGAAACTGCTGGGTGTTCTGTTAATTCATCTCGCAGAGTTTCATCTGTATTTCGTGGATCTCTTTGCTAGCCTTATTTCTTTGGAATCTGAGAACAGATATTTCGGATCCCGTTGAAGACTATAGGGCCAAAGGAAATATCCTCCGATAACAAAGAGAAAGAAGCTTTCTGAGAAACTTCTTTGTGATCTGTGAAATCATCTCACAGAGTTACAGCGTTCCCCTCAAGAAGCCTTTCGCTAAGACAGTTCTTGTGGAATTGGCAAAGTGATATTTGGAAGCCCATAGAGGACTATGCTGAAAAAGGAAATATCCTCAGATGAAATCTGGAAAGAAGCTTTCTGAGAAACTGCTGAGTGTTCTGTTAATTCATCTCACAGAGTTACATCTCTATTTCGTGGATCTCTTTGCTAGACTTATTTCTGTGGAATCTGAGAACAGATATTTCGGATCCCTTTGAAGACTATAGGGCCAAAGGAAATATCCTCCGATAACAAAGAGAAAGAAGCTTTCTGAGAAACTTCTTTGTGTTCTGTGAAATCATCTCACAGAGTTACAGCTTTCCCCTCAAGAAGCCTTTCGCTAAGACAGTTCTTGTGGAATTGGCAAAGTGATATTTGGAAGCCCTTAGAGGGCTATGGTGAAAAAGGAAATATCCTCAGATGAAATCTGGAAAGAAGCTTTCTGTGAAACTGCTTAGTGTTCTGTTAATTCATCTCACAGAGTTACATCTGTATTTCGTGGATCTCTTTGCTAGCCTTATTTCTGTGGAATCTGAGAATAGATATTTCGGATCCCTTTGAAGACTATAGGGCCAAAGGAAATATCCTCCGATAACAAAGAGAAAGAAGCTTTCTGAGAAACTTCTTTGTGTTCTGTGAAATCATCTCACAGAGTTACAGCTTTCCCCTCAAGAAGCCTTTCGCTAAGACACTTCTTGTGGAATTGGCAAAGTGATATTTGGAAGCCCATAGAGGGCTATGGTGAAAAAGGAAATATCCTCACATGAAATCTGGAAAGAAGCTTTCTGTGAAACTGCTTAGTGTTCTGTTAATTCATCTCACAGAGTTACATCTGTATTTCGTGGATCTCTTTGCTAGCCTTATTTCTGTGGAATCTGAGAACAGATATTTCGGATCCCATTGAAGACTAAAGGGCCAAAGGAAATAATCTCCGATAACAAAGAGAAAGAAGCTTTCTGAGAATCTTCTTTGTGTTCTGTGAAATCATCTCACAGAGTTACAGCTTTCCCCTCAAGAAGCCTTTCGCTAAGACAGTTCTTGAGGAATTGGCAAAGTGATATTTGAAAGCGCATAGAGGGCTATGGTGAAAAAGGAAATATCCTCAGATGAAATCTGGAAAGAAGCTTTCTGAGAAACTGCTGAGTGTTCTGTTAATTCATCTCACGGAGTTACATCTGTATTTCGTGGATCTCTTTGCTAGACTTATTTCTGTGGAACCTGAGAACAGATATTTCGGATCCCTTTGAAGACTATAGGGCCAAAGGAAATATCCTCCGATAACAAAGAGAAAGAAGCTTTCTTATAAACTTCTTTTTGTTCTGTGAAATCATCTCACAGAGTTACAGCTTTCCCCTCAAGAAGCCTTTCGCTAAGACAGTTCTTGTGGAATTGGCAAAGTGATATTTGGAAGCCCTTAGAGGGCATTGGTGAAAAAGGAAATATCCTCAGATGAAATCTGGAAAGAATCTTTCTGAGAAACTGCTTAGTGTTCTGTTAATTCATCTCACAGAGTTACATCTGTATTTCGTGGATCTCTTTGCTAGCCTTATTTCTTTGGAATCTGAGAACAGATATTTCGGATCCCTTTGAAGACTATAGGGCCAAAGGAAATATCCTCCGATAACAAAGAGAAAGAAGCTTACTGAGAATCTTCTTTGTGTTCTGTGAAATCATCTCACAGAGTTACAGCTTTCCCCTCAAGAAGCCTTTCGCTAAGACAGTTCTTGAGGAATTGGCAAAGTGATATTTGGAAGCCCATATAGGGCTGTGGTGAAAAAGGAAATATCCTCAGATGAAATCTGGAAAGAAGCTTTCTGAGAAACTGCTTAGTGTTCTGTGAATTCATCTCACAGAGTTACATCTGTATTTCGTGGATCTCTTTGCTAGCCTTATTTCTGTGGAATCTGAGAACAGATATTTCGGATCCCATTGAAGACTATAGGGCCAAAGGAAATAATCTCCGATAACAAAGAGAAAGAAGCTTTCTGAGAAACTTCTTTGTGTTCTGTGAAATCACCTCACAGAGTTACAGCTTTCCCCTCAAGAAGCCTTTCGCTAAGACAGTTCTTGTGGAATTGGCAAAGTGATATTTGGAAGCCCATAGAAGGCTATGGTGAAAAAGGAAATATCCTCAGATGAAATCTGGAAAGAAGCTTTCTGAGAAACTGCTGAGTGTTCTGTTAATTCATCTCACAGTGTTACATCTGTATTTCGTGGATCTCTTTGCTAGACTTATTTCTGTGGAATCTGAGAACAGATATTTCGGATCCTATTGAAGACTATAGGGCCAAAGGAAATATCCTCCGATAACAAAGAGAAAGAAGCTTTCTGAGAAACTTCTTTGTGTTCTGTGAAATCATCTCACAGAGTTACAGCTTTCCCCTCAAGAAGCCTTTCGCTAGGACAGCTCTTGTGGAATTGGCAAAGCGATATTTGGAGGCCCATAGAGGGCTATGGTGAAAAAGGAAATATCCTCAGATGAAATCTGGAAAGAAGCTTTCTGTGAAACTGCTGAGTGTTCTGTTAATTCATCTCGCAGAGTTTCATCTGTATTTCTTGGATCTCTTTGCTAGCCTTATTTCTTTGGAATCTGAGAACAGATATTTCGGATCCCGTTGAAGACTATAGGGCCAAAGGAAATATCCTCCGATAACAAAGAGAAAGAAGCTTTCTGAGAAACTTCTTTGTGATCTGTGAAATCATCTCACAGAGTTACAGCGTTCCCCTCAAGAAGCCTTTCGCTAAGACAGTTCTTGTGGAATTGGCAAAGTGATATTTGGAAGCCCATAGAGGACAATGTTGAAAAAGGAAATATCCTCAGATGAAATCTGGAAAGAAGCTTTCTGTGAAACTGCTTAGTGTTCTGTTAATTCATCTCACAGAGTTACATCTGTATTTCGTGGATCTCTTTGCTAGCCTTATTTCTGTGGAATCTGAGAACAGATATTTCGGATCCCATTGAAGACTATAGGGCCAAAGGAAATATCCTCCGATAACAAAGAGAAAGAAGCTTTCTGAGAAACTTCTTTGTGTTCTGTGAAATCATCTCACAGAGTTACAGCTTTCCCCTCAAGAAGCCTTTCGCTAAGACAGTTCTTGTGGAATTGGCAAAGTGATATTTGGAAGCCCATAGAGGGCTATGGTGAAAAAGGAAATATCCTCAGATGAAATCTGGAAAGAAGCTTTCTGTGAAACTGCTTAGTGTTCTGTTAATTCATCTCACAGAGTTACATCTGTATTTCGTGGATCTCTTTGCTAGCCTTATTTCTGTGGAATCTGAGAATAGATATTTCGGATCCCTTTGAAGACTATAGGGCCAAAGGAAATATCCTCCGATAACAAAGAGAAAGAAGCTTTCTGAGAAACTTCTTTGTGTTCTGTGAAATCATCTCACAGAGTTACAGCTTTCCCCTCAAGAAGCCTTTCGCTAAGACACTTCTTGTGGAATTGGCAAAGTGATATTTGGAAGCCCATAGAGGGCTATGGTGAAAAAGGAAATATCCTCACATGAAATCTGGAAAGAAGCTTTCTGTGAAACTGCTTAGTGTTCTGTTAATTCATCTCACAGAGTTACATCTGTATTTCGTGGATCTCTTTGCTAGCCTTATTTCTGTGGAATCTGAGAACAGATATTTCGGGTCCCATTGAAGACTAAAGGGCCAAAGGAAATAATCTCCGATAACAAAGAGAAAGAAGCTTTCTGAGAATCTTCTTTGTGTTCTGTGAAATCATCTCACAGAGTTACAGCTTTCCCCTCAAGAAGCCTTTCGCTAAGACAGTTCTTGAGGAATTGGCAAAGTGATATTTGAAAGCGCATAGAGGGCTATGGTGAAAAAGGAAATATCCTCAGATGAAATCTGGAAAGAAGCTTTCTGAGAAACTGCTGAGTGTTCTGTTAATTCATCTCACGGAGTTACATCTGTATTTCGTGGATCTCTTTGCTAGACTTATTTCTGTGGAACCTGAGAACAGATATTTCGGATCCCTTTGAAGACTATAGGGCCAAAGGAAATATCCTCCGATAACAAAGAGAAAGAAGCTTTCTTATAAACTTCTTTTTGTTCTGTGAAATCATCTCACAGAGTTACAGCTTTCCCCTCAAGAAGCCTTTCGCTAAGACAGTTCTTGTGGAATTGGCAAAGTGATATTTGGAAGCCCATAGAGGGCTATGGTGAAAAAGGAAATATCCTCAGATGAAATCTGGAAAGAAGCTTTCTGAGAAACTGCTGAGTGTTCTGTTAATTCATTTCACAGAGTTACATCTGTATTTCGTGGATCTCTTTGCTAGACTTATTTCTGTGGAATCTGAGAACAGATATTTCGGATCCCTTTGAAGACTATAGGGCGAAAGGAAATATCCTCCGATAACAAAGAAAAAGAAGCTTTCTGAGAAACTTCTTTGTGTTCTGTGAAATCATCTCACAGAGTTACAGCTTTCCCCTCAAAAAGCCTTTCGCTAAGACAGTTCTTGTGGAATTGGCAAAGTGATATTTGGAAGCCCTTAGAGGGCATTGGTGAAAAAGGAAATATCCTCAGATGAAATCTGGAAAGAATCTTTCTGAGAAACTGCTTAGTGTTCTGTTAATTCATCTCACAGAGTTACATCTGTATTTCGTGGATCTCTTTGCTAGCCTTATTTCTTTGGAATCTGAGAACAGATATTTCGGATCCCATTGAAGACTATAGGGCCAAAGGAAATAATCTCCGATAACAAAGAGAAAGAAGCTTTCTGAGAAACTTCTTTGTGTTCTGTGAAATCACCTCACAGAGTTACAGCTTTCCCCTCAAGAAGCCTTTCGCTAAGACAGTTCTTGTGGAATTGGCAAAGTGATATTTGGAAGCCCATAGAGGGCTATGGTGAAAAAGGAAATATCCTCAGATGAAATCTGGAAAGAAGCTTTCTGAGAAACTGCTGAGTGTTCTGTTAATTCATTTCACAGAGTTACATCTGTATTTCGTGGATCTCTTTGCTAGACTTATTTCTGTGGAATCTGAGAACAGATATTTCGGATCCTATTGAAGACTATAGGGCCAAAGGAAATATCCTACGATAACAAAGAGAAAGAAGCTTTCTGAGAAACTTCTTTGTGTTCTGTGAAATCATCTCACAGAGTTACAGCTTTCCCCTCAAGAAGCCTTTCGCTAGGACAGCTCTTGTGGAATTGGCAAAGCGATATTTGGAGGCCCATAGAGGGCTACGGTGAAAAAGGAAATATCCTCAGATGAAATCTGGAAAGAAGCTTTCTGTGAAACTGCTGAGTGTTCTGTTAATTCATCTCGCAGAGTTTCATCTGTATTTCGTGGATCTCTTTGCTAGCCTTATTTCTTTGGAATCTGAGAACAGATATTTCGGATCCCGTTGAAGACTATAGGGCCAAAGGAAATATCCTCCGATAACAAAGAGAAAGAAGCTTTCTGAGAAACTTCTTTGTGATCTGTGAAATCATCTCACAGAGTTACAGCGTTCCCCTCAAGAAGCCTTTCGCTAAGACAGTTCTTGTGGAATTGGCAAAGTGATATTTGGAAGCCCATAGAGGACTATGCTGAAAAAGGAAATATCCTCAGATGACATCTGGAAAGAAGCTTTCTGTGAAACTGCTTAGTGTTCTGTTAATTCATCTCACAGAGTTACATCTGTATTTCGTGGATCTCTTTGCTAGCCTTATTTCTGTGGAATCTGAGAACAGATATTTCGGATCCCATTGAAGACTATAGGGCCAAAGGAAATATCCTCCGATAACAAAGAGAAAGAAGCTTTCTGAGAAACTTCTTTGTGTTCTGTGAAATCATCTCACAGAGTTACAGCTTTCCCCTCAAGAAGCCTTTCGCTAAGACAGTTCTTGTGGAATTGGCAAAGTGATATTTGGAAGCCCATAGAGGGCTATGGTGAAAAAGGAAATATCCTCAGATGAAATCTGGAAAGAAGCTTTCTGTGAAACTGCTTAGTGTTCTGTTAATTCATCTCACAGAGTTACATCTGTATTTCGTGGATCTCTTTGCTAGCCTTATTTCTGTGGAATCTGAGAATAGATATTTCGGATCCCTTTGAAGACTATAGGGCCAAAGGAAATATCCTCCGATAACAAAGAGAAAGAAGCTTTCTGAGAAACTTCTTTGTGTTCTGTGAAATCATCTCACAGAGTTACAGCTTTCCCCTCAAGAAGCCTTTCGCTAAGACACTTCTTGTGGAATTGGCAAAGTGATATTTGGAAGCCCATAGAGGGCTATGGTGAAAAAGGAAATATCCTCACATGAAATCTGGAAAGAAGCTTTCTGTGAAACTGCTTAGTGTTCTGTTAATTCATCTCACAGAGTTACATCTGTATTTCGTGGATCTCTTTGCTAGCCTTATTTCTGTGGAATCTGAGAACAGATATTTCGGGTCCCATTGAAGACTAAAGGGCCAAAGGAAATAATCTCCGATAACAAAGAGAAAGAAGCTTTCTGAGAATCTTCTTTGTGTTCTGTGAAATCATCTCACAGAGTTACAGCTTTCCCCTCAAGAAGCCTTTCGCTAAGACAGTTCTTGAGGAATTGGCAAAGTGATATTTGAAAGCGCATAGAGGGCTATGGTGAAAAAGGAAATATCCTCAGATGAAATCTGGAAAGAAGCTTTCTGAGAAACTGCTGAGTGTTCTGTTAATTCATCTCACGGAGTTACATCTGTATTTCGTGGATCTCTTTGCTAGACTTATTTCTGTGGAACCTGAGAACAGATATTTCGGATCCCTTTGAAGACTATAGGGCCAAAGGAAATATCCTCCGATAACAAAGAGAAAGAAGCTTTCTTATAAACTTCTTTTTGTTCTGTGAAATCATCTCACAGAGTTACAGCTTTCCCCTCAAGAAGCCTTTCGCTAAGACAGTTCTTGTGGAATTGGCAAAGTGATATTTGGAAGCCCATAGAGGGCTATGGTGAAAAAGGAAATATCCTCAGATGAAATCTGGAAAGAAGCTTTCTGAGAAACTGCTGAGTGTTCTGTTAATTCATTTCACAGAGTTACATCTGTATTTCGTGGATCTCTTTGCTAGACTTATTTCTGTGGAATCTGAGAACAGATATTTCGGATCCCTTTGAAGACTATAGGGCGAAAGGAAATATCCTCCGATAACAAAGAAAAAGAAGCTTTCTGAGAAACTTCTTTGTGTTCTGTGAAATCATCTCACAGAGTTACAGCTTTCCCCTCAAAAAGCCTTTCGCTAAGACAGTTCTTGTGGAATTGGCAAAGTGATATTTGGAAGCCCTTAGAGGGCATTGGTGAAAAAGGAAATATCCTCAGATGAAATCTGGAAAGAATCTTTCTGAGAAACTGCTTAGTGTTCTGTTAATTCATCTCACAGAGTTACATCTGTATTTCGTGGATCTCTTTGCTAGCCTTATTTCTTTGGAATCTGAGAACAGATATTTCGGATCCCATTGAAGACTATAGGGCCAAAGGAAATATCCTCCGATAACAAAGAGAAAGAAGCTTACTGAGAAACTTCTTTGTGTTCTGTGAAATCATCTCACAGAGTTACAGCTTTCCCCTCCAGAAGCCTTTCGCTAAGACAGTTCTTGAGGAATTGGCAAAGTGATATTTGGAAACCCATATAGGGCTATGGTGAAAAAGGAAATATCCTCAGATGAAATCTGGAAAGAAGCTTTCTGAGAAACTGCTGAGTGTTCTGTGAATTCATCTCACAGAGTTACATCTGTATTTCGTGGATCTCTTTGCTAGCCTTATTTCTGTGGAATCTGAGAACAGATATTTCGGATCCCATTGAAGACTATAGGGCCAAAGGAAATAATCTCCGATAACAAAGAGAAAGAAGCTTTCTGAGAAACTTCTTTGTGTTCTGTGAAATCACCTCACAGAGTTACAGCTTTCCCCTCAAGAAGCCTTTCGCTAAGACAGTTCTTGTGGAATTGGCAAAGTGATATTTGGAAGCCCATAGAAGGCTATGGTGAAAAAGGAAATATCCTCAGATGAAATCTGGAAAGAAGCTTTCTGAGAAACTGCTGAGTGTTCTGTTAATTCATCTCACAGAGTTACATCTGTATTTCGTCGATCTCTTTGCTAGACTTATTTCTGTGGAATCTGAGAACAGATATTTCGGATCCTATTGAAGACTATAGGGCCAAAGGAAATATCCTCCGATAACAAAGAGAAAGAAGCTTTCTGAGAAACTTCTTTGTGTTCTGTGAAATCATCTCACAGAGTTACAGCTTTCCCCTCAAGAAGCCTTTCGCTAGGACAGCTCTTGTGGAATTGGCAAAGCGATATTTGGAGGCCCATAGAGGGCTATGGTGAAAAAGGAAATATCCTCAGATGAAATCTGGAAAGAAGCTTTCTGTGAAACTGCTGGGTGTTCTGTTAATTCATCTCGCAGAGTTTCATCTGTATTTCGTGGATCTCTTTGCTAGCCTTATTTCTTTGGAATCTGAGAACAGATATTTCGGATCCCGTTGAAGACTATAGGGCCAAAGGAAATATCCTCCGATAACAAAGAGAAAGAAGCTTTCTGAGAAACTTCTTTGTGATCTGTGAAATCATCTCACAGAGTTACAGCGTTCCCCTCAAGAAGCCTTTCGCTAAGACAGTTCTTGTGGAATTGGCAAAGTGATATTTGGAAGCCCATAGAGGACTATGCTGAAAAAGGAAATATCCTCAGATGAAATCTGGAAAGAAGCTTTCTGAGAAACTGCTGAGTGTTCTGTTAATTCATCTCACAGAGTTACATCTCTATTTCGTGGATCTCTTTGCTAGACTTATTTCTGTGGAATCTGAGAACAGATATTTCGGATCCCTTTGAAGACTATAGGGCCAAAGGAAATATCCTCCGATAACAAAGAGAAAGAAGCTTTCTGAGAAACTTCTTTGTGTTCTGTGAAATCATCTCACAGAGTTACAGCTTTCCCCTCAAGAAGCCTTTCGCTAAGACAGTTCTTGTGGAATTGGCAAAGTGATATTTGGAAGCCCTTAGAGGGCTATGGTGAAAAAGGAAATATCCTCAGATGAAATCTGGAAAGAAGCTTTCTGTGAAACTGCTTAGTGTTCTGTTAATTCATCTCACAGAGTTACATCTGTATTTCGTGGATCTCTTTGCTAGCCTTATTTCTGTGGAATCTGAGAATAGATATTTCGGATCCCTTTGAAGACTATAGGGCCAAAGGAAATATCCTCCGATAACAAAGAGAAAGAAGCTTTCTGAGAAACTTCTTTGTGTTCTGTGAAATCATCTCACAGAGTTACAGCTTTCCCCTCAAGAAGCCTTTCGCTAAGACACTTCTTGTGGAATTGGCAAAGTGATATTTGGAAGCCCATAGAGGGCTATGGTGAAAAAGGAAATATCCTCACATGAAATCTGGAAAGAAGCTTTCTGTGAAACTGCTTAGTGTTCTGTTAATTCATCTCACAGAGTTACATCTGTATTTCGTGGATCTCTTTGCTAGCCTTATTTCTGTGGAATCTGAGAACAGATATTTCGGATCCCATTGAAGACTAAAGGGCCAAAGGAAATAATCTCCGATAACAAAGAGAAAGAAGCTTTCTGAGAATCTTCTTTGTGTTCTGTGAAATCATCTCACAGAGTTACAGCTTTCCCCTCAAGAAGCCTTTCGCTAAGACAGTTCTTGAGGAATTGGCAAAGTGATATTTGAAAGCGCATAGAGGGCTATGGTGAAAAAGGAAATATCCTCAGATGAAATCTGGAAAGAAGCTTTCTGAGAAACTGCTGAGTGTTCTGTTAATTCATCTCACGGAGTTACATCTGTATTTCGTGGATCTCTTTGCTAGACTTATTTCTGTGGAACCTGAGAACAGATATTTCGGATCCCTTTGAAGACTATAGGGCCAAAGGAAATATCCTCCGATAACAAAGAGAAAGAAGCTTTCTTATAAACTTCTTTTTGTTCTGTGAAATCATCTCACAGAGTTACAGCTTTCCCCTCAAGAAGCCTTTCGCTAAGACAGTTCTTGTGGAATTGGCAAAGTGATATTTGGAAGCCCTTAGAGGGCATTGGTGAAAAAGGAAATATCCTCAGATGAAATCTGGAAAGAATCTTTCTGAGAAACTGCTTAGTGTTCTGTTAATTCATCTCACAGAGTTACATCTGTATTTCGTGGATCTCTTTGCTAGCCTTATTTCTTTGGAATCTGAGAACAGATATTTCGGATCCCTTTGAAGACTATAGGGCCAAAGGAAATATCCTCCGATAACAAAGAGAAAGAAGCTTACTGAGAATCTTCTTTGTGTTCTGTGAAATCATCTCACAGAGTTACAGCTTTCCCCTCAAGAAGCCTTTCGCTAAGACAGTTCTTGAGGAATTGGCAAAGTGATATTTGGAAGCCCATATAGGGCTGTGGTGAAAAAGGAAATATCCTCAGATGAAATCTGGAAAGAAGCTTTCTGAGAAACTGCTTAGTGTTCTGTGAATTCATCTCACAGAGTTACATCTGTATTTCGTGGATCTCTTTGCTAGCCTTATTTCTGTGGAATCTGAGAACAGATATTTCGGATCCCATTGAAGACTATAGGGCCAAAGGAAATAATCTCCGATAACAAAGAGAAAGAAGCTTTCTGAGAAACTTCTTTGTGTTCTGTGAAATCACCTCACAGAGTTACAGCTTTCCCCTCAAGAAGCCTTTCGCTAAGACAGTTCTTGTGGAATTGGCAAAGTGATATTTGGAAGCCCATAGAAGGCTATGGTGAAAAAGGAAATATCCTCAGATGAAATCTGGAAAGAAGCTTTCTGAGAAACTGCTGAGTGTTCTGTTAATTCATCTCACAGTGTTACATCTGTATTTCGTGGATCTCTTTGCTAGACTTATTTCTGTGGAATCTGAGAACAGATATTTCGGATCCTATTGAAGACTATAGGGCCAAAGGAAATATCCTCCGATAACAAAGAGAAAGAAGCTTTCTGAGAAACTTCTTTGTGTTCTGTGAAATCATCTCACAGAGTTACAGCTTTCCCCTCAAGAAGCCTTTCGCTAGGACAGCTCTTGTGGAATTGGCAAAGCGATATTTGGAGGCCCATAGAGGGCTATGGTGAAAAAGGAAATATCCTCAGATGAAATCTGGAAAGAAGCTTTCTGTGAAACTGCTGAGTGTTCTGTTAATTCATCTCGCAGAGTTTCATCTGTATTTCTTGGATCTCTTTGCTAGCCTTATTTCTTTGGAATCTGAGAACAGATATTTCGGATCCCGTTGAAGACTATAGGGCCAAAGGAAATATCCTCCGATAACAAAGAGAAAGAAGCTTTCTGAGAAACTTCTTTGTGATCTGTGAAATCATCTCACAGAGTTACAGCGTTCCCCTCAAGAAGCCTTTCGCTAAGACAGTTCTTGTGGAATTGGCAAAGTGATATTTGGAAGCCCATAGAGGACAATGTTGAAAAAGGAAATATCCTCAGATGAAATCTGGAAAGAAGCTTTCTGTGAAACTGCTTAGTGTTCTGTTAATTCATCTCACAGAGTTACATCTGTATTTCGTGGATCTCTTTGCTAGCCTTATTTCTGTGGAATCTGAGAACAGATATTTCGGATCCCATTGAAGACTATAGGGCCAAAGGAAATATCCTCCGATAACAAAGAGAAAGAAGCTTTCTGAGAAACTTCTTTGTGTTCTGTGAAATCATCTCACAGAGTTACAGCTTTCCCCTCAAGAAGCCTTTCGCTAAGACAGTTCTTGTGGAATTGGCAAAGTGATATTTGGAAGCCCATAGAGGGCTATGGTGAAAAAGGAAATATCCTCAGATGAAATCTGGAAAGAAGCTTTCTGTGAAACTGCTTAGTGTTCTGTTAATTCATCTCACAGAGTTACATCTGTATTTCGTGGATCTCTTTGCTAGCCTTATTTCTGTGGAATCTGAGAATAGATATTTCGGATCCCTTTGAAGACTATAGGGCCAAAGGAAATATCCTCCGATAACAAAGAGAAAGAAGCTTTCTGAGAAACTTCTTTGTGTTCTGTGAAATCATCTCACAGAGTTACAGCTTTCCCCTCAAGAAGCCTTTCGCTAAGACACTTCTTGTGGAATTGGCAAAGTGATATTTGGAAGCCCATAGAGGGCTATGGTGAAAAAGGAAATATCCTCACATGAAATCTGGAAAGAAGCTTTCTGTGAAACTGCTTAGTGTTCTGTTAATTCATCTCACAGAGTTACATCTGTATTTCGTGGATCTCTTTGCTAGCCTTATTTCTGTGGAATCTGAGAACAGATATTTCGGGTCCCATTGAAGACTAAAGGGCCAAAGGAAATAATCTCCGATAACAAAGAGAAAGAAGCTTTCTGAGAATCTTCTTTGTGTTCTGTGAAATCATCTCACAGAGTTACAGCTTTCCCCTCAAGAAGCCTTTCGCTAAGACAGTTCTTGAGGAATTGGCAAAGTGATATTTGAAAGCGCATAGAGGGCTATGGTGAAAAAGGAAATATCCTCAGATGAAATCTGGAAAGAAGCTTTCTGAGAAACTGCTGAGTGTTCTGTTAATTCATCTCACGGAGTTACATCTGTATTTCGTGGATCTCTTTGCTAGACTTATTTCTGTGGAACCTGAGAACAGATATTTCGGATCCCTTTGAAGACTATAGGGCCAAAGGAAATATCCTCCGATAACAAAGAGAAAGAAGCTTTCTTATAAACTTCTTTTTGTTCTGTGAAATCATCTCACAGAGTTACAGCTTTCCCCTCAAGAAGCCTTTCGCTAAGACAGTTCTTGTGGAATTGGCAAAGTGATATTTGGAAGCCCATAGAGGGCTATGGTGAAAAAGGAAATATCCTCAGATGAAATCTGGAAAGAAGCTTTCTGAGAAACTGCTGAGTGTTCTGTTAATTCATTTCACAGAGTTACATCTGTATTTCGTGGATCTCTTTGCTAGACTTATTTCTGTGGAATCTGAGAACAGATATTTCGGATCCCTTTGAAGACTATAGGGCGAAAGGAAATATCCTCCGATAACAAAGAAAAAGAAGCTTTCTGAGAAACTTCTTTGTGTTCTGTGAAATCATCTCACAGAGTTACAGCTTTCCCCTCAAAAAGCCTTTCGCTAAGACAGTTCTTGTGGAATTGGCAAAGTGATATTTGGAAGCCCTTAGAGGGCATTGGTGAAAAAGGAAATATCCTCAGATGAAATCTGGAAAGAATCTTTCTGAGAAACTGCTTAGTGTTCTGTTAATTCATCTCACAGAGTTACATCTGTATTTCGTGGATCTCTTTGCTAGCCTTATTTCTTTGGAATCTGAGAACAGATATTTCGGATCCCATTGAAGACTATAGGGCCAAAGGAAATAATCTCCGATAACAAAGAGAAAGAAGCTTTCTGAGAAACTTCTTTGTGTTCTGTGAAATCACCTCACAGAGTTACAGCTTTCCCCTCAAGAAGCCTTTCGCTAAGACAGTTCTTGTGGAATTGGCAAAGTGATATTTGGAAGCCCATAGAAGGCTATGGTGAAAAAGGAAATATCCTCAGATGAAATCTGGAAAGAAGCTCTCTGAGAAACTGCTGAGTGTTCTGTTAATTCATCTCACAGAGTTACATCTGTATTTCGTCGATCTCTTTGCTAGACTTATTTCTGTGGAATCTGAGAACAGATATTTCGGATCCTATTGAAGACTATAGGGCCAAAGGAAATATCCTCCGATAACAAAGAGAAAGAAGCTTTCTGAGAAACTTCTTTGTGTTCTGTGAAATCATCTCACAGAGTTACAGCTTTCCCCTCAAGAAGCCTTTCGCTAGGACAGCTCTTGTGGAATTGGCAAAGCGATATTTGGAGGACCATAGAGGGCTATGGTGAAAAAGGAAATATCCTCAGATGAAATCTGGAAGGAAGCTTTCTGAGAAACTGCTAAGTGTTCTGTTAATTCATCTGACAGAGTTACATCTGTATTTCGTGGATCTCTTTCCTAGCCTTATTTCTGTGGAACCTGAGAACAGATATTTCGGATCCCATTGAAGACTAAAGGGCCAAAGAAAATAATCTCCGATAACAAAGAGAAAGAAGCTTTCTGAGAATCTTCTTTGTGTTCTGTGAAATCATCTCACAGAGTTACAGCTTTCCCCTCAAGAAGCCTTTCGCTAAGACAGTTCTTGAGGAATTGGCAAAGTGATATTTGAAAGCGCATAGAGGCTATGGTGAAAAAGGAAATATCCTCAGATGAAATCTGGAAAGAAGCTTTCTGAGAAACTGCTGAGTGTTCTGTTAATTCATCTCACGGAGTTACATCTGTATTTCGTGGATCTCTTTGCTAGACTTATTTCTGTGGAACCTGAGAACAGATATTTCGGATCCCTTTGAAGACTATAGGGCCAAAGGAAATATCCTCCGATAACAAAGAGAAAGAAGCTTTCTTATAAACTTCTTTTTGTTCTGTGAAATCATCTCACAGAGTTACAGCTTTCCCCTCAAGAAGCCTTTCGCTAAGACAGTTCTTGTGGAATTGGCAAAGTGATATTTGGAAGCCCATAGAGGGCTATGGTGAAAAAGGAAATATCCTCAGATGAAATCTGGAAAGAAGCTTTCTGAGAAACTACTTAGTGTTCTGTGAATTCATCTCACAGAGTTACATCTGTATTTCGTGGATCTCTTTGCTAGCCTTATTTCTGTGGAATCTGAGAACAGATATTTCGGATCCCATTGAAGACTATAGGGACAAAGGAAATAATCTCCCATAACAAAGAGAAAGAAGCTTTCTGAGAAACTTCTTTGTGTTCTGTGAAATCACCTCACAGAGTTACAGCTTTCCCCTCAAGAAGCCTTTCGCTAGGACAGTTCTTGTGGAATTGGCAAAGCGATATTTGGAGGTCCATAGAGGGCTATGGTGAAAAAGGAAATATCCTCAGATGAAATCTGGAAGGAAGCTTTCTGAGAAACTGCTGAGTGTTCTGTTAATTCATCTCACAGAGTTACATCTGTATTTCGTGGATCTCTTTGCTAGCCTTATTTCTGTGGAATCTGAGAACAGATATTTCGGATCCCATTGAAGACTATAGGGCCAAAGGAAATATCCTCCGATAACAAAGAGAAAGAAGCTTTGTGAGAAACTTCTTTGTGTTTTGTGAAATCATCTCACAGAGTTACAGCTTTCCCCTCAAGAAGCCTTTCGCTAAGACAGTTCTTTTGGAATTGGCAAAGTGATATTTGGAAGCCCATAGAGGGCTATGGTGAAAAAGGAAATATCCTCAGATGAAATCTGGAAAGAAGCTTTCTGTGAAACTGCTGAGTGTTCTGTTAATTCATCTCACAGAGTTACATCTGTATTTCGTGGATCTCTTTGCTAGCCTTATTTCTGTGAAATCTGAGAACAGATATTTCGGATCCCATTGAAGCCTATAAGCCAAAGGAAATATCCTCCGATAACAAAGAGAAAGAAGCTTTCTGAGAAACTTCTTTGTGTTCTGTGAAATCATCTCACAGAGTTACAGCTTTCCCCTCAAGAAGCCTTTCGCTAAGACAGTTCTTGTGGAATTGGCAAAGTGATATTTGGAAGCCCATAGAGGGCTATGGTGAAAAAGGAAATATCCTCAGATGAAATCTGGAAAGAAGCTTTCTGTGAAACTGCTTAGTGTTCTGTTAATTCATCTCACAGAGTTACGTCTGTATTTCGTGGATCTCTTTGCTAGCCTTATTTCTGTGGAATCTGAGAACAGATATTGCGGATCCCTTTGAAGACTATAGGGCCAAAGGAAATATCCTCCGATAACAAAGAGAAAGAAGCTTTCTGAGAAACTTCTTTGTGTTCTGTGAAATCATCTCACAGAGTTACAGCTTTCCCCTCAAGAACCTTTCGCTAAGACAGTTCTTGTGGAATTGGCAAAGCGATATTTGGAAGCCCATAGAGGGCTATGGTGAAAAAGGAAATATCCTCAGATGAAATCTGGAAGGAAGCTTTCTGAGAAACTGCTGAGTGTTCTGTTAATTCATCTCACAGAGTTACATCTGTATTTCGTGGATCTCTTTGCTAGCCTTATTTCTGTGGAATCTGAGAACAGATATTTCGGATCCCATTGAAGACTATAGGGCCAAAGGAAATATCCTCCGATAACAAAGAGAAAGAATCTTTCTGAGAAACTTCTTTGTGTTCTGTGAATTCATCTCACGGAGTTACAGCTTTCCCCTCAAGAAGCCTTTCGCTAAGACAGTTCTCGTGGAATTGGCAAAGTGATATTTGGAAGCCCATAGGGGGCTATGGTGAAAAAGGAAATATCCTCAGATGAAATCTGGAAAGAAGCTTTCTGAGAAACTGCTTACTGTTCTGTTAATTCATCTCACAGAGTTACATCTGTATTTCGTGGATCTCTTTGCTAGCCTTATTTCTGTGGAATCTGAGAACAGATATTTCGGATCCCATTGAAGACTATAGGGCCAAAGGAAATATCCTCCGATAACAAAGAGAAAGAAGCTTTCTGAGAAACTTCTTTGAGTTCTGTGAAATCATCTCACAGAGTTACAGCTTTCCCCTAAAGAAGCCTTTCGCTAAGACAGTTCTTGTGGAATTGGCAAAGTGATATTTGGAAGCCCATAGAGGGCTATGGTGAAAAAGGAAATATCCTCAGATGAAATCTGGAAAGAAGCTTTCTGTGAAACTGCTTAGTGTTCTGTTAATTCATCTCACAGAGTTACATCTGTATTTCGTGGATCTCTTTGCTAGCCTTATTTCTGTGGAATCTGAGAACAGATATTTCGGATCACATTGAAGACTATAGGGCCAAAGGAAATATCCTCCGATAACAAAGAGAAAGAAGCTTTCTGAGAAACTTCTTTGTGTTCTGTGAAATCATCTCACAGAGTTACAGCTTTCCCCTCAAGAAGCCTTTCGTTAAGACACTTCTTGTGGAATTGGCAAAGTGATATTTGGAAGCCCTTAGAGGGCTATGGTGAAAAAGGAAATATCCTCAGATGAAATCTGGTAAGAAGCTTTCTGTGAAACTGCTTAGTGTTCTGTTAATTCATCTCAGAGAGTTACATCTGTATTTCGTGGATCTCTTTGCTAGCCTTATTTCTGTGGAATCTGAGAACAGATATTTCGGATCCCATTGAAGACTAAAGGGCCAAAGGAAATAATCTCCGATAACAAAGAGAAAGAAGCTTTCTGAGAAACTTCTTTGTGTTCTGTGAAATCATCTCACAGAGTTACAGCTTTCCCCTCAACAAGCCTTTCGCTAAGACAGTTCTTGTGGAATTGGCAAAGCGATATTTGGAAGCCCATAGAGGGCTATGGTGAAAAAGGAAATATCCTCAGATGAAATCTGGAAGGAAGCTTTCTGAGAAACTGCTGAGTGTTCTGTTAATTCATCTCACAGAGTTACATCTGTATTTCGTGGATCTCTTTGCTAGCCTTATTTCTGTGGAATCTGAGAACAGATATTTCGGATCCCATTGAAGACTATAGGGCCAAAGGAAATATCCTCCGATAACAAAGAGAAAGAATCTTTCTGAGAAACTTCTTTGTGTTCTGTGAATTCATCTCACAGATTTACAGCTTTCCCCTCAAGAAGCCTTTCGCTAAGACAGTTCTCGTGGAATTGGCAAAGTGATATTTGGAAGCCCATAGAGGGCTATGGTGAAAAAGGAAATATCCTCACATGAAATCTGGAAAGAAGCTTTCTGAGAAACTGCTGAGTGTTCTGTTAATTCATCTCACAGAGTTACATCTGTATTTCGTGGATCTCTTTGCTAGCCTTATTTCTTTGGAATCTGAGAACAGATATTTCGGATCCCATTGAAGACTATAGGGCCAAAGGAAATATCCTCCGATAACAAAGAGAAAGAAGCTTTCTGAGAAACTTCTTTGTGTTCTGTGAAATCATCTCACAGAGTTACAGCTTTCCCCTAAAGAAGCCTTTCGCTAAGACAGTTCTTTTGGAATTGGCAAAGTGATATTTGGAAGCCCATAGAGGGCTATGGTGAAAAAGGAAATATCCTCAGATGAAATCTGGAAAGAAGCTTTCTGTGAAACTGCTTAGTGTTCTGTTAATTCATCTCACAGAGTTACATCTGTATTTCGTGGATCTCTTTGTAAGCCTTATTTCTGTGGAATCTGAGAACAGATATTTCGGATCCCTTTGAAGACTATAGGGCCAAAGGAAATATCCTCCGATAACAAAGAGAAAGAAGCTTTCTGAGAAACTTCTTTGTGTTCTGTGAAATCATCTCACAGAGTTACAGCTTTCCCCTCAAGAAGCCTTTCGTTAAGACACTTCTTGTGGAATTGGCAAAGTGATATTTGGAAGCCCTTAGAGGGCTATGGTGAAAAAGGAAATATCCTCACATGAAATCTGGTAAGAAGCTTTCTGTGAAACTGCTTAGTGTTCTGTGAATTCATCTCACAGAGTTACATCTGTATTTCCTGGATCTCTTTGCTACCTTATTTCTGTGGAATCTGAGAACAGATATTTCGGATCCCATTGAAGACTATAGGGCCAAAGGAAATATCCTCCGATAACAAAGAGAAAGAAGCTTCCTGAGAAACTTCTTTGTGTTCTGTGAAATCACCTCACAGAGTTACAGCTTTCCCGTCAAGAAGCCTTTCGCTAAGACAGTTCTTGTGGAATTGGCAAAGTGATATATGGAAGCCCAAAGAAGGCTATGGTGAAAAAGGAAATATCCTCAGATGAAATCTGGAAAGAAGCTTTCTGAGAAACTGCTGAGTGTTCTGTTAATTCATCTCACAGAGTTACGTCTGTATTTCGTGGATCTCTTTGCTAGCCTTATTTCTGTGGAATCTGAGAACAGATATTTCGGATCCCTTTGAAGACTATAGGGCCAAAGGAAATATCCTCCGATAACAAAGAGAAAGAAGCTTTCTGAGAAACTTCTTTGTGTTCTGTGAAATCATCTCACAGAGTTACAGCTTTCCCCTCAAGAACCTTTCGCTAAGACAGTTCTTGTGGAATTGGCAAAGCGATATTTGGAAGCCCATAGAGGGCTATGGTGAAAAAGGAAATATCCTCAGATGAAATCTGGAAGGAAGCTTTCTGAGAAACTGCTGAGTGTTCTGATAATTCATCTCACAGAGTTACATCTGTATTTCGTGGATCTCTTTGCTAGCCTTATTTCTGTGTAATCTGAGAACAGATATTTCGGATCCCATTGAAGACTATAGGGCCAAAGGAAATATCCTCCGATAACAAAGAGAAAGAATCTTTCTGAGAAACTTCTTTGTGTTCTGTGAATTCATCTCACGGAGTTACAGCTTTCCCCTCAAGAAGCCTTTCGCTAAGACAGTTCTCGTGGAATTGGCAAAGTGATATTTGGAAGCCCATAGAGGGCTATGGTGAAAAAGGAAATATCCTCAGATGAAATCTGGAAAGAAGCTTTCTGAGAAACTGCTTACTGTTCTGTTAATTCATCTCACAGAGTTACATCTGTATTTCGGGGATCTCTTTGCTAGCCTTATTTCTTTGGAATCTGAGAACAGATATTTCGGATCCCATTGAAGGCTATAGGGCCAAAGGAAATATCCTCCGATAACAAAGAGAAAGAAGCTTTCTGAGAAACTTCTTTGAGTTCTGTGAAATCATCTCACAGAGTTACAGCTTTCCCCTAAAGAAGCCTTTCGCTAAGACAGTTCTTGTGGAATTGGCAAAGTGATATTTGGAAGCCCATAGAGGGCTATGGTGAAAAAGGAAATATCCTCAGATGAAGTCTGGAAAGAAGCTTTCTGTGAAACTGCTGAGTGTTCTGTTAATTCATCTCACAGAGTTACATCTGTATTTCGTGGATCTCTTTGCTAGCCTTATTTCTGTGGAATCTGAGAACAGATATTTCGGATCCCTTTGAAGACTATAGGGCCAAAGGAAATATCCTCCGATAACAAAGAGAAAGAAGCTTTCTGAGAAACTTCTTTGTGTTCTGTGAAATCATCTCACAGAGTTACAGCTTTCCCCTCAAGAAGCCTTTCGTTAAGACACTTCTTGTGGAATTGGCAAAGTGATATTTGGAAGCCCTTAGAGGGCTATGGTGAAAAAGGAAATATCCTCAGATGAAATCTGGTAAGAAGCTTTCTGTGAAACTGCTTAGTGTTCTGTTAATTCATCTCAGAGAGTTACATCTGTATTTCGTGGATCTCTTTGCTAGCCTTATTTCTGTGGAATCTGAGAACAGATATTTCGGATCCCATTGAAGACTAAAGGGCCAAAGGAAATAATCTCCGATAACAAAGAGAAAGAAGCTTTCTGAGAAACTTCTTTGTGTTCTGTGAAATCATCTAACAGAGTTACAGCTTTCCCCTCAAGAAGCCTTTCGCTAAGACAGTTCTTGTGGAATTGGCAAAGCGATATTTGGAAGCCCATAGAGGGCTATGGTGAAAAAGGAAATATCCTCAGATGAAATCTGGAAGGAAGCTTTCTGAGAAACTGCTGAGTGTTCTGTTAATTCATCTCAAAGAGTTACATCTGTATTTCGTGGATCTCTTTGCTAGCCTTATTTCTGTGGAATCTGAGAACAGATGTTTCGGATCCCTTTGAAGACTATAGGGCCAAAGGAAATATCCTCCGATAACAAAGAGAAAGAATCTTTCTGAGAAACTTCTTTGTGTTCTGTGAAATCATCTCACAGAGTTACAGCTTTCCCCTCAGGAAGCCTTTCGCTAAGACAGTTCTCGTGGAATTGGCAAAGTGATATTTGGAAGCCCATAGAGGGCTATGGTGAAAAAGGAAATATCCTCACATGAAATCTGGAAAGAAGCTTTCTGAGAAACTGCTGAGTGTTCTGTTAATTCATCTCACAGAGTTACATCTGTATTTCGTGGATCTCTTTGCTAGCCTTATTTCTGTGGAATCTGAGAACAGATATTTCGGATCCCATTGAAGACTATAGGGCCAAAGGAAATATCCTCCGATAACAAAGAGAAAGAAGCTTTCTGAGAAACTTCTTTGTGTTCTGTGAAATCATCTCACAGAGTTACAGCTTTCCCCTCAAGAAGCCTTTCGCTAAGACAGTTCTTGTGGAATTGGCAAAGCGATATTTGGAAGCCCATAGAGGGCTATGGTGAAAAAGGAAATATCCTCAGATGAAATCTGGAAGGAAGCTTTCTGAGAAACTGCTGAGTGTTCTGTTAATTCATCTCACAGAGTTACATCTGTATTTCGTGGATCTCTTTGCTAGCCTTATTTCTTTGGAATCTGAGAACAGATATTTCGGATCCCATTGAAGACTATAGGGCCAAAGGAAATATCCTCCGATAACAAAGAGAAAGAAGCTTTCTGAGAAACTTCTTTGTGTTCTGTGAAATCATCTCACAGAGTTACAGCTTTCCCCTCAAGAAGCCTTTCGCTAAGACAGTTCTTGTGGAATTGGCAAAGTGATATTTGGAAGCCCATAGAGGGCTATGGTGAAAAAGGAAATATCCTCAGATGAAATCTGGAAAGAAGCTTTCTGTGAAACTGCTTAGTGTTCTGTTAATTCATCTCACAGAGTTACATCTGTATTTCGTGGATCTCTTTGCTAGCCTTATTTCTGTGGAATCTGAGAACAGATATTTCGGATCCCTTTGAAGACTAAAGGGCCAAAGGAAATATCCTCCGATAACAAAGAGAAAGAAGCTTTCTGAGAAACTTCTTTGTGTTCTGTGAAATCATCTCACAGAGTTACAGCTTTCCCCTCAAGAAGCCTTTCGTTAAGACACTTCTTGTGGAATTGGCAAAGTGATATTTGGAAGCCCTTAGAGGGCTATGGTGAAAAAGGAAATATCCTCAGATGAAATCTGGTAAGAAGCTTTCTGTGAAACTGCTTAGTGTTCTGTTAATTCATCTCACAGAGTTACATCTGTATTTCGTGGATCTCTTTGCTAGCCTTATTTCTTTGGAATCTGAGAACAGATATTTCGGATCCCATTGAAGACTATAGGGCCAAAGGAAATATCCTGCGATAACAAAGAGAAAGAAGCTTTCTGAGAAACTTCTTTGTGTTCTGTGAAATCATCTCACAGAGTTACAGCTTTCCCCTCAAGAAGCCTTTCGCTAAGACAGTTCTCGTGGAATTGGCAAAGTGATATTTGGAAGCCCATAGAGGGCTATGGTGAAAAAGGAAATATCCTCACATGAAATCTGGAAAGAAGCTTTCTGAGAAACTGCTGAGTGTTCTGTTAATTCATCTCACAGAGTTACATCTGTATTTCGTGGATCTCTTTGCTAGCCTTATTTCTGTGGAATCTGAGAACAGATATTTCGGATCCCATTGAAGACTATAGGGCCAAAGGAAATATCCTCCGATAACAAAGAGAAAGAAGCTTTCTGAGAAACTTCTTTGTGTTCTGTGAAATCATCTCACAGAGTTACAGCTTTCCCCTCAAGAAGCCTTTCGCTAAGACAGTTCTTGTGGAATTGGCAAAGCGATATTTGGAAGCCCATAGAGGGCTATGGTGAAAAAGGAAATATCCTCAGATGAAATCTGGAAGGAAGCTTTCTGAGAAACTGCTGAGTGTTCTGTTAATTCATCTCACAGAGTTACATCTGTATTTCGTGGATCTCTTTGCTAGCCTTATTTCTTTGGAATCTGAGAACAGATATTTCGGATCCCATTGAAGACTATAGGGCCAAAGGAAATATCCTCCGATAACAAAGAGAAAGAAGCTTTCTGAGAAACTTCTTTGTGTTCTGTGAAATCATCTCACAGAGTTACAGCTTTCCCCTCAAGAAGCCTTTCGCTAAGACAGTTCTTGTGGAATTGGCAAAGTGATATTTGGAAGCCCATAGAGGGCTATGGTGAAAAAGGAAATATCCTCAGATGAAATCTGGAAAGAAGCTTTCTGTGAAACTGCTTAGTGTTCTGTTAATTCATCTCACAGAGTTACATCTGTATTTCGTGGATCTCTTTGCTAGCCTTATTTCTGTGGAATCTGAGAACAGATATTTCGGATCCCTTTGAAGACTAAAGGGCCAAAGGAAATATCCTCCGATAACAAAGAGAAAGAAGCTTTCTGAGAAACTTCTTTGTGTTCTGTGAAATCATCTCACAGAGTTACAGCTTTCCCCTCAAGAAGCCTTTCGTTAAGACACTTCTTGTGGAATTGGCAAAGTGATATTTGGAAGCCCTTAGAGGGCTATGGTGAAAAAGGAAATATCCTCAGATGAAATCTGGTAAGAAGCTTTCTGTGAAACTGCTTAGTGTTCTGTTAATTCATCTCACAGAGTTACATCTGTATTTCGTGGATCTCTTTGCTAGCCTTATTTCTTTGGAATCTGAGAACAGATATTTCGGATCCCATTGAAGACTATAGGGCCAAAGGAAATATCCTCCGATAACAAAGAGAAAGAAGCTTTCTGAGAAACTTCTTTGTGTTCTGTGAAATCATCTCACAGAGTTACAGCTTTCCCCTCAAGAAGCCTTTCGCTAAGACAGTTCTCGTGGAATTGGCAAAGTGATATTTGGAAGCCCATAGAGGGCTATGGTGAAAAAGGAAATATCCTCACATGAAATCTGGAAAGAAGCTTTCTGAGAAACTGCTGAGTGTTCTGTTAATTCATCTCACAGAGTTACATCTGTATTTCGTGGATCTCTTTGCTAGCCTTATTTCTGTGGAATCTGAGAACAGATATTTCGGATCCCATTGAAGACTATAGGGCCAAAGGAAATATCCTCCGATAACAAAGAGAAAGAAGCTTTCTGAGAAACTTCTTTGTGTTCTGTGAAATCATCTCACAGAGTTACAGCTTTCCCCTCAAGAAGCCTTTCGCTAAGACAGTTCTTGTGGAATTGGCAAAGTGATATTTGGAAGCCCATAGAGGGCTATGGTGAAAAAGGAAATATCCTCAGTTGAAATCTGGAAAGAAGCTTTCTGAGAAACTGCTGAGTGTTCTGTTAATTCATCTCACAGAGTTACATCTGTATTTCGTGGATTTCTTTGCTAGCCTTATTTCTGTGAAATCTGAGAACAGATATTTCGGATCCCATTGAAGCCTATAGGGCCAAAGGAAATATTCCCCGATAACAAAGAGAAAGAAGCTTTCTGAGAAACTTCTTTGTGTTCTGTGAAATCATCTCACAGAGTTACAGCTTTCCCCTCAAGAAGCCTTTCGCTAAGACAGTTCTTGTGGAATTGGCAAAGTGATATTTGGAAGCCCATAGAGGGCTATGGTGAAAAAGGAAATATCCTCAGATGAAATCTGGAAAGAAGCTTTCTGTGAAACTGCTTAGTGTTCTGTTAATTCATCTCACAGAGTTACATCTGTATTTCGTGGATCTCTTTGCTAGCCTTATTTCTGTGGAATCTAAGAACAGATATTTCGGATCCCATTGAAGACTATAGGGCCAAAGGAAATATCCTCCGATAACAAAGAGAAAGAAGCTTTCTGAGAAACTTCTTTGTGTTCTGTGAAATCATCTCACAGAGTTACAGCTTTCCCCTCGAGAAGCCTTTCGCTAAGACACTTCTTGTGGAATTGGCAAAGTGATATTTGGAAGCCCATAGAGGGTTATGGTGAAAAAGGAAATATCCTCAGATGAAATCTGGAAAGAAGCTTTCTGTGAAACTGCTTAGTGTTCTGTTAATTCACCTCACAGAGTTACATCTGTATTTCGTGGATCTCTTTGCTAGCCTTATTTCTGTGGAATCTGAGAACAGATATTTCGGATCCCATTGAAGACTACAGGGCCAAAGGAAATATCCTCCGATAACAAAGAGAAAGAAGCTTTCTGAGAAACTTCTTTGTGTTCTGTGAAATCATGTCACAGAGTTACAGCTTTCCCCTCAAGAAGCCTTTCGCTAAGACAGTTCTTGTGGAATTGGCAAAGTGATATTTGGAAGCCCTTAGAGGGCTATGGTGAAAAAGGAAATATCCTCAGATGAAATCTGGAAAGAAGCTTTCTGAGAAACTGCTTAGCGTTCTGTGAATTCGTCTCATAGAGTTACATCTGTATTTCGTGGATCTCTTTGCTAGCCTCATTTCTTTGGAATTTGAGAACAGATATTTCGAATCCCATTGAAGACTATGGTGCCAAAGGAAATATCCTCCGATAACAAAGAGAAAGAAGCTTTCTGAGAAACTTCTTTGTGTTCTGTGAAATCATCTCACAGAGTTACAGCTTTCCCCTCAAGAAGCCTTTCGCTAAGACAGTTCTTGTGGAATTGGCAAAGTGATTTTTGGAAGCCCATGGAGGGCTATGGTGAAAAAGGAAATATCCTCAGATGAAATGTGGAAGTAAGTTTTCTGAGAAACTGCTGAGTGTTCTGTTAATTCATCTCACAGAGTTACATCTGCATTTCGTGGATCTCTTTGCTAGCCTTATTTCTTTGGAATCTGAGAACAGATATTTCGGATCCCATTGAAGACTATAGGGCCAAAGGAAATATCCTCCGATAACAAAGAGAAAGAAGCTTTCTGAGAAACTTCTTTGTGTTCTGTGAAATCATCTCACAGAGTTACAGCTTTCCCCTCAAGAAGCCTTTCGCTAGGACAGTTCTTGTGGAATTGGCAAAGCGATATTTGGAGGCCCATAGAGGGCTATGGTGAAAAAGGAAATATCCTAAGATGAAATCTGGAAAGAAGCTTTCTGAGAAACTGCTGAGTGTTCTGTTAATTCATCTCGCAGAGTTACATCTGTATTTCGTGGATCTCTTTGCTAGCCTTATATCTTTGGAATCTGAGAACAGATATTTCGGATCCCGTTGAAGACTATAGGGCCAAAGGAAATATCCTCCGATAACAAAGAGAAAGAAGCTTTCTGAGAAACTTCTTTGTGTTCTGTGAAATCATCTCACAGCGTTACAGCGTTCCCCTCAAGAAGCCTTTCGCTAAGACAGTTCTTGTGGAATTGGCAAAGTGATATTTGGAAGCCCATAGAGGGCTATGGTGAAAAAGGAAATATCCTCAGATGAAATCTGGAAAGAAGCTTTCTGGGAAACTGCTCAGTGTTCTGTTAATTCATCTCACAGAGTTACATCTGTATTTCGTGGATCTCTTTGCTAGCCTTATTTCTGTGTAATCTGAGAACAGATATTTCGGATCCCTTTGAAGACTATAGGGCCAAAGGAAATATCCTCCGATAACAAAGAGAAAGAAGCTTTCTGAGAAACTTCTTTGTGTTCTGTGAAATCATCTCACAGAGTTACAGCTTTCCCCTCAAGAAGCCTTTCGCCAAGACACTTCTTGTGGAATTGGCAAAGTGATATTTGGAAGCCCATAGAGGGTTATGGTGAAAAAGGAAATATCCTCAGATGAAATCTGGAAAGAAGCTTTCTGTGAAACTACTTAGTGTTCTGTTAATTCATCTCACAGAGTTACATCTGTATTTCGTGGATCTCTTTGCTAGCCTTATTTCTGTGGGATCTGAGAACAGATATTTCGGATCCCATTGAAGACTATAGGGCCAAAGGAAATATCCTCCGATAACAAAGAGAAAGAATCTTTCTGAGAAACTTCTTTGTGTTCTGTGAATTCATCTCACGGAGTTACAGCTTTCCCCTCAAGAAGCCTTTCGCTAAGACAGTTCTCGTGGAATTGGCAAAGTGATATTTGGAAGCCCATAGAGGGCTATGGTGAAAAAGGAAATATCCTCAGATGAAATCTGGAAAGAAGCTTTCTGAGAAACTGCTTACTGTCCTGTTAATTCATCTCACAGAGTTACATCTGTATTTCGTGGATCTCTTTGCTAGCCTTATTTCTGTGGAATCTGAGAACAGATATTTCGGATCCCTTTGAAGACTATAGGGCCAAAGGAAATATCCTCCGATAACAAAGAGAAAGAAGCTTTCTGAGAAACTTCTTTGTGTTCTGTGAAATCATCTCACAGAGTTACAGCTTTCCCCTCAAGAAGCCTTTCGTTAAGACACTTCTTGTGGAATTGGCAAAGTGATATTTGGAAGCCCTTAGAGGGCTATGGTGAAAAAGGAAATATCCTCAAATGAAATCTGGTAAGAAACTTTCTGTGAAACTGCTTAGTGTTCTGTTAATTCATCTCAGAGAGTTACATCTGTATTTCGTGGATCTCTTTGCTAGCCTTATTTCTGTGGAATCTGAGAACAGATATTTCGGATCCCATTGAAGACTAAAGGGCCAAAGGAAATAATCTCCGATAACAAAGAGAAAGAAGCTTTCTGAGAAACTTCTTTGTGTTCTGTGAAATCATCTCACAGAGTTACAGCTTTCCCCTCAAGAAGCCTTTCGCTAAGACAGTTCTTGTGGAATTGGCAAAGCGATATTTGGAAGCCCATAGAGGGCTATGGTGAAAAAGGAAATATCCTCAGATGAAATCTGGAAGGAAGCTTTCTGAGAAACTGCTGAGTGTTCTGTTAATTCATCTCAAAGAGTTACATCTGTATTTCGTGGATCTCTTTGCTAGCCTTATTTCTGTGGAATCTGAGAACAGATATTTCGGATCCCTTTGAAGACTATAGGGCCAAAGGAAATATCCTCCGATAACAAAGAGAAAGAATCTTTCTGAGAAACTTCTTTGTGTTCTGTGAATTCATCTCACAGAGTTACAGCTTTCCCCTCAAGAAGCCTTTCGCTAAGACAGTTCTCGTGGAATTGGCAAAGTGATATTTGGAAGCCCATAGAGGGCTATGGTGAAAAAGGAAATATCCTCACATGAAATCTGGAAAGAAGCTTTCTGAGAAACTGCTGAGTGTTCTGTTAATTCATCTCACAGAGTTACATCTGTATTTCGTGGATCTCTTTGCTAGCCTTATTTCTGTGGAATCTGAGAACAGATATTTCGGATCCCATTGAAGACTATAGGGCCAAAGGAAATATCCTCCGATAACAAAGAGAAAGAAGCTTTCTGAGAAACTTCTTTGTGTTCTGTGAAATCATCTCACAGAGTTACAGCTTTCCCCTCAAGAAGCCTTTCGCTAAGACAGTTCTTGTGGAATTGGCAAAGCGATATTTGGAAGCCCATAGAGGGCTATGGTGAAAAAGGAAATATCCTCAGATGAAATCTGGAAGGAAGCTTTCTGAGAAACTGCTGAGTGTTCTGTTAATTCATCTCACAGAGTTACATCTGTATTTCGTGGATCTCTTTGCTAGCCTTATTTCTTTGGAATCTGAGAACAGATATTTCGGATCCCATTGAAGACTATAGGGCCAAAGGAAATATCCTCCGATAACAAAGAGAAAGAAGCTTTCTGAGAAACTTCTTTGTGTTCTGTGAAATCATCTCACAGCGTTACAGCGTTCCCCTCAAGAAGCCTTTCGCTAAGACAGTTCTTGTGGAATTGGCAAAGTGATATTTGGAAGCCCATAGAGGGCTATGGTGAAAAAGGAAATATCCTCAGATGAAATCTGGAAAGAAGCTTTCTGGGAAACTGCTCAGTGTTCTGTTAATTCATCTCACAGAGTTACATCTGTATTTCGTGGATCTCTTTGCTAGCCTTATTTCTGTGTAATCTGAGAACAGATATTTCGGATCCCTTTGAAGACTATAGGGCCAAAGGAAATATCCTCCGATAACAAAGAGAAAGAAGCTTTCTGAGAAACTTCTTTGTGTTCTGTGAAATCATCTCACAGAGTTACAGCTTTCCCCTCAAGAAGCCTTTCGCCAAGACACTTCTTGTGGAATTGGCAAAGTGATATTTGGAAGCCCATAGAGGGTTATGGTGAAAAAGGAAATATCCTCAGATGAAATCTGGAAAGAAGCTTTCTGTGAAACTGCTTAGTGTTCTGTTAATTCATCTCACAGAGTTACATCTGTATTTCGTGGATCTCTTTGCTAGCCTTATTTCTGTGGGATCTGAGAACAGATATTTCGGATCCCATTGAAGACTATAGGGCCAAAGGAAATATCCTCCGATAACAAAGAGAAAGAATCTTTCTGAGAAACTTCTTTGTGTTCTGTGAATTCATCTCACGGAGTTACAGCTTTCCCCTCAAGAAGCCTTTCGCTAAGACAGTTCTCGTGGAATTGGCAAAGTGATATTTGGAAGCCCATAGAGGGCTATGGTGAAAAAGGAAATATCCTCAGATGAAATCTGGAAAGAAGCTTTCTGAGAAACTGCTTACTGTCCTGTTAATTCATCTCACAGAGTTACATCTGTATTTCGTGGATCTCTTTGCTAGCCTTATTTCTGTGGAATCTGAGAACAGATATTTCGGATCCCTTTGAAGACTATAGGGCCAAAGGAAATATCCTCCGATAACAAAGAGAAAGAAGCTTTCTGAGAAACTTCTTTGTGTTCTGTGAAATCATCTCACAGAGTTACAGCTTTCCCCTCAAGAAGCCTTTCGTTAAGACACTTCTTGTGGAATTGGCAAAGTGATATTTGGAAGCCCTTAGAGGGCTATGGTGAAAAAGGAAATATCCTCAAATGAAATCTGGTAAGAAGCTTTCTGTGAAACTGCTTAGTGTTCTGTTAATTCATCTCAGAGAGTTACATCTGTATTTCGTGGATCTCTTTGCTAGCCTTATTTCTGTGGAATCTGAGAACAGATATTTCGGATCCCATTGAAGACTAAAGGGCCAAAGGAAATAATCTCCGATAACAAAGAGAAAGAAGCTTTCTGAGAAACTTCTTTGTGTTCTGTGAAATCATCTCACAGAGTTACAGCTTTCCCCTCAAGAAGCCTTTCGCTAAGACAGTTCTTGTGGAATTGGCAAAGCGATATTTGGAAGCCCATAGAGGGCTATGGTGAAAAAGGAAATATCCTCAGATGAAATCTGGAAGGAAGCTTTCTGAGAAACTGCTGAGTGTTCTGTTAATTCATCTCAAAGAGTTACATCTGTATTTCGTGGATCTCTTTGCTAGCCTTATTTCTGTGGAATCTGAGAACAGATATTTCGGATCCCTTTGAAGACTATAGGGCCAAAGGAAATATCCTCCGATAACAAAGAGAAAGAATCTTTCTGAGAAACTTCTTTGTGTTCTGTGAATTCATCTCACAGAGTTACAGCTTTCCCCTCAAGAAGCCTTTCGCTAAGACAGTTCTCGTGGAATTGGCAAAGTGATATTTGGAAGCCCATAGAGGGCTATGGTGAAAAAGGAAATATCCTCACATGAAATCTGGAAAGAAGCTTTCTGAGAAACTGCTGAGTGTTCTGTTAATTCATCTCACAGAGTTACATCTGTATTTCGTGGATCTCTTTGCTAGCCTTATTTCTGTGGAATCTGAGAACAGATATTTCGGATCCCATTGAAGACTATAGGGCCAAAGGAAATATCCTCCGATAACAAAGAGAAAGAAGCTTTCTGAGAAACTTCTTTGTGTTCTGTGAAATCATCTCACAGAGTTACAGCTTTCCCCTCAAGAAGCCTTTCGCTAAGACAGTTCTTGTGGAATTGGCAAAGCGATATTTGGAAGCCCATAGAGGGCTATGGTGAAAAAGGAAATATCCTCAGATGAAATCTGGAAGGAAGCTTTCTGAGAAACTGCTGAGTGTTCTGTTAATTCATCTCACAGAGTTACATCTGTATTTCGTGGATCTCTTTGCTAGCCTTATTTCTTTGGAATCTGAGAACAGATATTTCGGATCCCATTGAAGACTATAGGGCCAAAGGAAATATCCTCCGATAACAAAGAGAAAGAAGCTTTCTGAGAAACTTCTTTGTGTTCTGTGAAATCATCTCACAGCGTTACAGCGTTCCCCTCAAGAAGCCTTTCGCTAAGACAGTTCTTGTGGAATTGGCAAAGTGATATTTGGAAGCCCATAGAGGGCTATGGTGAAAAAGGAAATATCCTCAGATGAAATCTGGAAAGAAGCTTTCTGGGAAACTGCTCAGTGTTCTGTTAATTCATCTCACAGAGTTACATCTGTATTTCGTGGATCTCTTTGCTAGCCTTATTTCTGTGTAATCTGAGAACAGATATTTCGGATCCCTTTGAAGACTATAGGGCCAAAGGAAATATCCTCCGATAACAAAGAGAAAGAAGCTTTCTGAGAATCTTCTTTGTGTTCTGTGAAATCATCTCACAGAGTTACAGCTTTCCCCTCAAGAAGCCTTTCGCCAAGACACTTCTTGTGGAATTGGCAAAGTGATATTTGGAAGCCCATAGAGGGTTATGGTGAAAAAGGAAATATCCTCAGATGAAATCTGGAAAGAAGCTTTCTGTGAAACTGCTTAGTGTTCTGTTAATTCATCTCACAGAGTTACATCTGTATTTCGTGGATCTCTTTGCTAGCCTTATTTCTGTGGGATCTGAGAACAGATATTTCGGATCCCATTGAAGACTATAGGGCCAAAGGAAATATCCTCCGATAACAAAGAGAAAGAATCTTTCTGAGAAACTTCTTTGTGTTCTGTGAATTCATCTCACGGAGTTACAGCTTTCCCCTCAAGAAGCCTTTCGCTAAGACAGTTCTCGTGGAATTGGCAAAGTGATATTTGGAAGCCCATAGAGGGCTATGGTGAAAAAGGAAATATCCTCAGATGAAATCTGGAAAGAAGCTTTCTGAGAAACTGCTTACTGTCCTGTTAATTCATCTCACAGAGTTACATCTGTATTTCGTGGATCTCTTTGCTAGCCTTATTTCTGTGGAATCTGAGAACAGATATTTCGGATCCCTTTGAAGACTATAGGGCCAAAGGAAATATCCTCCGATAACAAAGAGAAAGAAGCTTTCTGAGAAACTTCTTTGTGTTCTGTGAAATCATCTCACAGAGTTACAGCTTTCCCCTCAAGAAGCCTTTCGTTAAGACACTTCTTGTGGAATTGGCAAAGTGATATTTGGAAGCCCTTAGAGGGCTATGGTGAAAAAGGAAATATCCTCAAATGAAATCTGGTAAGAAGCTTTCTGTGAAACTGCTTAGTGTTCTGTTAATTCATCTCAGAGAGTTACATCTGTATTTCGTGGATCTCTTTGCTAGCCTTATTTCTGTGGAATCTGAGAACAGATATTTCGGATCCCATTGAAGACTAAAGGGCCAAAGGAAATAATCTCCGATAACAAAGAGAAAGAAGCTTTCTGAGAAACTTCTTTGTGTTCTGTGAAATCATCTCACAGAGTTACAGCTTTCCCCTCAAGAAGCCTTTCGCTAAGACAGTTCTTGTGGAATTGGCAAAGCGATATTTGGAAGCCCATAGAGGGCTATGGTGAAAAAGGAAATATCCTCAGATGAAATCTGGAAGGAAGCTTTCTGAGAAACTGCTGAGTGTTCTGTTAATTCATCTCAAAGAGTTACATCTGTATTTCGTGGATCTCTTTGCTAGCCTTATTTCTGTGGAATCTGAGAACAGATATTTCGGATCCCTTTGAAGACTATAGGGCCAAAGGAAATATCCTCCGATAACAAAGAGAAAGAATCTTTCTGAGAAACTTCTTTGTGTTCTGTGAATTCATCTCACAGAGTTACAGCTTTCCCCTCAAGAAGCCTTTCGCTAAGACAGTTCTCGTGGAATTGGCAAAGTGATATTTGGAAGCCCATAGAGGGCTATGGTGAAAAAGGAAATATCCTCACATGAAATCTGGAAAGAAGCTTTCTGAGAAACTGCTGAGTGTTCTGTTAATTCATCTCACAGAGTTACATCTGTATTTCGTGGATCTCTTTGCTAGCCTTATTTCTGTGGAATCTGAGAACAGATATTTCGGATCCCATTGAAGACTATAGGGCCAAAGGAAATATCCTCCGATAACAAAGAGAAAGAAGCTTTCTGAGAAACTTCTTTGTGTTCTGTGAAATCATCTCACAGAGTTACAGCTTTCCCCTCAAGAAGCCTTTCGCTAAGACAGTTCTTGTGGAATTGGCAAAGCGATATTTGGAAGCCCATAGAGGGCTATGGTGAAAAAGGAAATATCCTCAGATGAAATCTGGAAGGAAGCTTTCTGAGAAACTGCTGAGTGTTCTGTTAATTCATCTCACAGAGTTACATCTGTATTTCGTGGATCTCTTTGCTAGCCTTATTTCTTTGGAATCTGAGAACAGATATTTCGGATCCCATTGAAGACTATAGGGCCAAAGGAAATATCCTCCGATAACAAAGAGAAAGAAGCTTTCTGAGAAACTTCTTTGTGTTCTGTGAAATCATCTCACAGAGTTACAGCTTTCCCCTCAAGAAGCCTTTCGCTAAGACAGTTCTTGTGGAATTGGCAAAGTGATATTTGGAAGCCCATAGAGGGCTATGGTGAAAAAGGAAATATCCTCAGATGAAATCTGGAAAGAAGCTTTCTGTGAAACTGCTTAGTGTTCTGTGAATTCATCTCACAGAGTTACATCTGTATTTCGTGGATCTCTTTGCTAGCCTTATTTCTGTGGAATCTGAGAACAGATATTTCGGATCCCTTTGAAGACTATAGGGCCAAAGGAAATATCCTCCGATAACAAAGAGAAAGAAGCTTTCTGAGAAACTTCTTTGTGTTCTGTGAAATCATCTCACAGAGTTACAGCTTTCCCCTCAAGAAGCCTTTCGTTAAGACACTTCTTGTGGAATTGGCAAAGTGATATTTGGAAGCCCTTAGAGGGCTATGGTGAAAAAGGAAATATCCTCAGATGAAATCTGGTAAGAAGCTTTCTGTGAAACTGCTTAGTGTTCTGTTAATTCATCTCACAGAGTTACATCTGTATTTCGTGGATCTCTTTGCTAGCCTTATTTCTTTGGAATCTGAGAACAGATATTTCGGATCCCATTGAAGACTATAGGGCCAAAGGAAATATCCTCCGATAACAAAGAGAAAGAAGCTTTCTGAGAAACTTCTTTGTGTTCTGTGAAATCATCTCACAGAGTTACAGCTTTCCCCTCAAGAAGCCTTTCGCTAAGACAGTTCTTGTGGAATTGGCAAAGTGATATTTGGAAGCCCATAGAGGGCTATGGTGAAAAAGGAAATATCCTCAGATGAAATCTGGAAGGAAGCTTTCTGAGAAACTGCTGAGTGTTCTGTTAATTCATCTCAAAGAGTTACATCTGCATTTCGTGGATCTCTTTGCTAGCCTTATTTCTGTGGAATCTGAGAACAGATATTTCGGATCCCTTTGAAGACTATAGGGCCAAAGGAAATATCCTCCGATAACAAAGAGAAAGAATCTTTCTGAGAAACTTCTTTGTGTTCTGTGAATTCATCTCACAGAGTTTCAGCTTTCCCCTCAAGAAGCCTTTCGCTAAGACAGTTCTCGTGGAATTGGCAAAGTGATATTTGGAAGCCCATAGAGGGCTATGGTGAAAAAGGAAATATCCTCACATGAAATCTGGAAAGAAGCTTTCTGAGAAACTGCTGAGTGTTCTGTTAATTCATCTCACAGAGTTACATCTGTATTTCGTGGATCTCTTTGCTAGCCTTATTTCTGTGGAATCTGAGAACAGATATTTCGGATCCCATTGAAGACTATAGGGCCAAAGGAAATATCCTCCGATAACAAAGAGAAAGAAGCTTTCTGAGAAACTTCTTTGTGTTCTGTGAAATCATCTCACAGAGTTACAGCTTTCCCCTCAAGAAGCCTTTCGCTAAGACAGTTCTTGTGGAATTGGCAAAGTGATATTTGGAAGCCCACAGAGGGCTATGGTGAAAAAGGAAATATCCTCAGATGAAATCTGGAAAGAAGCTTTCTGAGAAACTGCTGAGTGTTCTGTGAATTCATCTCACAGAGTTACATCTCTATTTCGTGGATTTCTTTGCTAGCCTTATTTCTGTGAAATCTGAGAACAGATATTTCGGATCCCATTGAAGCCTATAGGGCCAAAGGAAATATTCCCCGATAACAAAGAGAAAGAAGCTTTCTGAGAAATTTCTTTGTGTTCTGTGAAATCATCTCACAGAGTTACAGCTTTCCCCTCAAGAAGCCTTTCGCTAAGACAGTTCTTGTGGAATTGGCAAAGTGATATTTGGAAGCCCATAGAGGGCTATGGTGAAAAAGGAAATATCCTCAGATGAAATCTGGAAAGAAGCTTTCTGTGAAACTGCTTAGTGTTCTGTTAATTCATCTCACAGAGTTACATCTGTATTTCGTGGATCTCTTTGCTAGCCTTATTTCTGTGGAATCTGAGAACAGATATTTCGGATCCCATTGAAGACTATAGGGCCAAAGGAAATATCCTCCGATAACAAAGAGAAAGAAGCTTTCTGAGAAACTTCTTTGTGTTCTGTGAAATCATCTCACAGAGTTACAGCTTTCCCCTCGAGAAGCCTTTCGCTAAGACACTTCTTGTGGAATTGGCAAAGTGATATTTGGAAGCCCATAGAGGGTTATGGTGAAAAAGGAAATATCCTCAGATGAAATCTGGAAAGAAGCTTTCTGTGAAACTGCTTAGTGTTCTGTGAATTCATCTCACAGAGTTACATCTGTATTTCGTGGATCTCTTTGCTAGCCTTATTTCTGTGGAATCTGAGAACAGATATTTCGGATCCCATTGAAGACTATAGGGCCAAAGGAAATATCCTCCGATAACAAAGAGAAAGAATCTTTCTGAGAAACTTCTTTGTGTTCTGTGAATTCATCTCACGGAGTTACAGCTTTCCCCTCAAGAAGCCTTTCGCTAAGACAGTTCTCGTGGAATTGGCAAAGTGATATTTGGAAGCCCATAGAGGGCTATGGTGAAAAAGGAAATATCCTCAGATGAAATCTGGAAAGAAGCTTTCTGAGAAACTGCTTACTGTTCTGTTAATTCATCTCACAGAGTTACATCTGTATTTCGTGGATCTCTTTGCTAGCCTTATTTCTTTGGAATCTGAGAACAGATATTTCGGATCCCATTGAAGACTATAGGGCCAAAGGAAATATCCTCCGATAACAAAGAGAAAGAAGCTTTCTGAGAAACTTCTTCGAGTTCTGTGAAATCATCTCACAGAGTTACAGCTTTCCCCTAAAGAAGCCTTTCGCTAAGACAGTTCTTGTGGAATTGGCAAAGTGATATTTGGAAGCCCATAGAGGGCTATGGTGAAAAAGGAAATATCCTCAGATGAAGTCTGGAAAGAAGCTTTCTGTGAAACTGCTGAGTGTTCTGTTAATTCATCTCACAGAGTTACATCTGTATTTCGTGGATCTCTTTGCTAGCCTTATTTCTGTGGAATCTGAGAACAGATATTTCGGATCCCTTTGAAGACTATAGGGCCAAAGGAAATATCCTCCGATAACAAAGAGAAAGAAGCTTTCTGAGAAACTTCTTTGTGTTCTGTGAAATCATCTCACAGAGTTACAGCTTTCCCCTCAAGAAGCCTTTCGTTAAGACACTTCTTGTGGAATTGGCAAAGTGATATTTGGAAGCCCTTAGAGGGCTATGGTGAAAAAGGAAATATCCTCAAATGAAATCTGGTAAGAAGCTTTCTGTGAAACTGCTTAGTGTTCTGTTAATTCATCTCAGAGAGTTACATCTGTATTTCGTGGATCTCTTTGCTAGCCTTATTTCTGTGGAATCTGAGAACAGATATTTCGGATCCCATTGAAGACTAAAGGGCCAAAGGAAATAATCTCCGATAACAAAGAGAAAGAAGCTTTCTGAGAAACTTCTTTGTGTTCTGTGAAATCATCTCACAGAGTTACAGCTTTCCCCTCAAGAAGCCTTTCGCTAAGACAGTTCTTGTGGAATTGGCAAAGCGATATTTGGAAGCCCATAGAGGGCTATGGTGAAAAAGGAAATATCCTCAGATGAAATCTGGAAGGAAGCTTTCTGAGAAACTGCTGAGTGTTCTGTTAATTCATCTCAAAGAGTTACATCTGTATTTCGTGGATCTCTTTGCTAGCCTTATTTCTGTGGAATCTGAGAACAGATATTTCGGATCCCTTTGAAGACTATAGGGCCAAAGGAAATATCCTCCGATAACAAAGAGAAAGAATCTTTCTGAAAAACTTCTTTGTGTTCTGTGAATTCATCTCACAGAGTTACAGCTTTCCCCTCAAGAAGCCTTTCGCTAAGACAGTTCTCGTGGAATTGGCAAAGTGATATTTGGAAGCCCATAGAGGGCTATGGTGAAAAAGGAAATATCCTCACATGAAATCTGGAAAGAAGCTTTCTGAGAAACTGCTGAGTGTTCTGTGAATTCATCTCACAGAGTTACATCTGTATTTCGTGGATCTCTTTGCTAGCCTTATTTCTGTGGAATCTGAGAACAGATATTTCGGATCCCATTGAAGACTATAGGGCCAAAGGAAATATCCTCCGATAACAAAGAGAAAGAAGCTTTCTGAGAAACTTCTTTGTGTTCTGTGAAATCATCTCACAGAGTTACAGCTTTCCCCTCAAGAAGCCTTTCGCTAAGACAGTTCTTGTGGAATTGGCAAAGCGATATTTGGAAGCCCATAGAGGGCTATGGTGAAAAAGGAAATATCCTCAGATGAAATCTGGAAGGAAGCTTTCTGAGAAACTGCTGAGTGTTCTGTTAATTCATCTCACAGAGTTACATCTGTATTTCGTGGATCTCTTTGCTAGCCTTATTTCTTTGGAATCTGAGAACAGATATTTCGGATCCCATTGAAGACTATAGGGCCAAAGGAAATATCCTCCGATAACAAAGAGAAAGAAGCTTTCTGAGAAACTTCTTTGTGTTCTGTGAAATCATCTCACAGAGTTACAGCTTTCCCCTCAAGAAGACTTTCGCTAAGACAGTTCTTGTGGAATTGGCAAAGTGATATTTGGAAGCCCATAGAGGGCTATGGTGAAAAAGGAAATATCCTCAGATGAAATCTGGAAAGAAGCTTTCTGTGAAACTGCTTAGTGTTCTGTTAATTCATCTCACAGAGTTACATCTGTATTTCGTGGATCTCTTTGCTAGCCTTATTTCTGTGGAATCTGAGAACAGATATTTCGGATCCCTTTGAAGACTATAGGGCCAAAGGAAATATCCTCCGATAACAAAGAGAAAGAAGCTTTCTGAGAAACTTCTTTGTGTTCTGTGAAATCATCTCACAGAGTTACAGCTTTCCCTCGAGAAGCCTTTCGCTAAGACACTTCTTGTGGAATTGGCAAAGTGATATTTTGAAGCCCATAGAGGGTTATGGTGAAAAAGGAAATATCCTCAGATGAAATCTGGAAAGAAGCTTTCTGTGAAACTGCTTAGTGTTCTGTTAATTCATCTCACAGAGTTACATCTGTATTTCGTGGATCTCTTTTCTAGCCTTATTTCTGTGGAATCTGAGAACAGATATTTCGGATCCCATTGAAGACTACAGGGCCAAAGGAAATATCCTCCGATAACAAAGAGAAAGAAGCTTTCTGAGAAACTACTTTGTGTTCTGTGAAATCATGTCACAGAGTTACAGCTTTCCCCTCAAGAAGCCTTTCGCTAAGACAGTTCTTGTGGAATTGGCAAAGTGATATTTGGAAGCCCTTAGAGGGCTATGGTGAAAAAGGAAATATCCTCAGATGAAATCTGGAAAGAAGCTTTCTGAGAAACTGCTTAGCGTTCTGTGAATTCGTCTCATAGAGTTACATCTGTATTTCGTGGATCTCTTTGCTAGCCTCATTTCTTTGGAATTTGAGAACAGATATTTCGAAACCCATTGAAGACTATGGTGCCAAAGGAAATATCCTCCGATAACAAAGAGAAAGAAGCTTTCTGAGAAACTTCTTTGTGTTCTGTGAAATCATCTCACAGAGTTACAGCTTTCCCCTCAAGAAGCCTTTCGCTAAGACAGTTCTTGTGGAACTGGCAAAGTGATTTTTGGAAGCCCATGGAGGGCTATGGTGAAAAAGGAAATATCCTCAGATGAAATGTGGAAGGAAGTTTTCTGAGAAACTGCTGAGTGTTCTGTTAATTCATCTCACAGAGTTACATCTGCATTTCGTGGATCTCTTTGCTAGCCTTATTTCTGTGGAATCTGAGAACAGATATTTCAGATCCCATTGAAGACTATAGGGCCAAAGGAAATATCCTCCGATAACAAAGAGAAAGAAGCTTTCTGAGAAACTTCTTTGTGTTCTGTGAAATCATCTCACAGAGTTACAGCTTTCCCCTCAAGAAGCCTTTCGCTAGGACAGTTCTTGTGGAATTGGCAAAGCGATATTTGGAGGCCCATAGAGGGCTATGGTGAAAAAGGAAATATCCTAAGATGAAATCTGGAAAGAAGCTTTCTGAGAAACTGCTGAGTGTTCTGTTAATTCATCTCGCAGAGTTACATCTGTATTTCGTGGATCTCTTTGCTAGCCTTATTTCTTTGGAATCTGAGAACAGATATTTCGGATCCCGTTGAAGACTATAGGGCCAAAGGAAATATCCTCCGATAACAAAGAGAAAGAAGCTTTCTGAGAAACTTCTTTGTGTTCTGTGAAATCATCTCACAGCGTTACAGCGTTCCCCTCAAGAAGCCTTTCGCTAAGACAGTTCTTGTGGAATTGGCAAAGTGATATTTGGAAGCCCATAGAGGGCTATGGTGAAAAAGGAAATATCCACAGATGAATTCTGGAAAGAAGCTTTCTGTGAAACTGCTTAGTGTTCTGTGAATTCATCTCACAGAGTTACATCTGTATTTCGTGGATCTCTTTGCTAGCCTTATTTCTGTGGAATCTGAGAACAGATATTGCGGATCCCGTTGAAGACTATAGGGCCAAAGGAAATATCCTCCGATAACAAAGAGAAAGAAGCTTTCTGAGAAACTTCTTTGTGTTCTGTGAAATCATCTCACAGCGTTACAGCGTTCCCCTCAAGAAGCCTTTCGCTAAGACAGTTCTTGTGGAATTGGCAAAGTGATATTTGGAAGCCCATAGAGGGCTATGGTGAAAAAGGAAATATCCTCAGATGAAATCTGGAAAGAAGCTTTCTGGGAAACTGCTCAGTGTTCTGTTAATTCATCTCACAGAGTTACATCTGTATTTCGTGGATCTCTTTGCTAGCCTTATTTCTGTGGAATCTGAGAACAGATATTTCGCATCCCTTTGAAGACTATAGGGCCAAAGGAAATATCCTCCGATAACAAAGAGAAAGAAGCTTTCTGAGAAACTTCTTTGTGTTCTGTGAAATCATCTCACAGAGTTACAGCTTTCCCCTCAAGAAGCCTTTCGCCAAGACACTTCTTGTGGAATTGGCAAAGTGATATTTGGAAGCCCATAGAGGGTTATGGTGAAAAAGGAAATATCCTCAGATGAAATCTGGAAAGAAGCTTTCTGTGAAACTGCTTAGTGTTCTGTTAATTCATCTCACAGAGTTACATCTGTATTTCGTGGATCTCTTTGCTAGCCTTATTTCTGTGGAATCTGAGAACAGATATTTCGGATCCCATTGAAGACTAAAGGGCCAAAGGAAATAATCTCCGATAACAAAGAGAAAGAAGCTTTCTGAGAAACTTCTTTGTGTTCTGTGAAATCATCTCACAGAGTTACAGCTTTCCCCTCAAGAAGCCTTTCGCTAAGACAGTTCTTGAGGAATTGGCAAAGTGATATTTGAAAGCCCATAGAGGCCTATGTTGAAAAAGGAAATATCCTCAGATGAAATCTGGAAAGAAGCATTCTGAGAAACTGCTGAGTGTTCTGTTAATTCATCTCACAGAGTTACATCTGTATTTCGTGGATCTCTTTGCTAGACTTATTTCTGTGGAACCTGAGAACAGATATTTCGGATCCCTTTGAAGACTATAGGGCCAAAGGAAATATCCTCCGATAACAAAGAAAAAGAAGCTTTCTTAGAAAATTCTTTGTGTTCTGTGAAATCATCTCACAGAGTTACAGCTTTCCCCTCAAGAATCCTTTCGCTAAGACAGTTCTTGTGGAATTGGCAAAGTGATATTTGGAAGCCCATAGAGGGCTATGGTGAAAAAGGAAATATCCTCAGATGAAATCTGGAAAGAAGCTTTCTGAGAAACTGCTTAGTGTTCTGTGAATTCATCTCACAGAGTTACATCTGTATTTCGTGGATCTCTTTGCTAGCCTTATTTCTGTGGAATCTGAGAACAGATATTTCGGATCCCATTGAAGACTATCGGGTCAAAGGAAATAATCTCCGATAACAAAGAGAAAGAAGCTTTCAGAGAAACTTCTTTGTGTTCTGTGAAATCACCTCACAGAGTTACAGCTTTCCCCTCAAGAATCCTTTCGCTAAGACAGTTCTTGTGGAATTGGCAAAGTGATATTTGGAAGCCCATAGAAGGCTATGGTGAAAAAGGAAATATCCTCAGATGAAATCTGGAAAGAAGCTTTCTGAGAAACTGCTGAGTGTTCTGTTAATTCATCTCACAGAGTTACATCTGTATTTCGTGGATCTCTTTGCTAGACTTATTTCTGTGGAATCTGAGAACAGATATTTCGGATCTTATTGAAGACTATAGGGCCAAAGGAAATATCCTCCGATAACAAAGAGAAAGAAGCTTTCTGAGAAACTTCTTTGTGTTCTGTGAAATCATCTCACAGAGTTACAGCTTTCCCCTCAAGAAGCCTTTCGCTAGGACAGTTCTTGTGGAATTGGCAAAGCGATATTTGGAAGCCCATAGAGGGCTATGGTGAAAAAGGAAATATCCTCAGATGAAATCTGGAAAGAAGCTTTCTGAGAAACTGCTTAGTGTTCTGTTAATTCATCTCACAGAGTTACATCTGTATTTCGTGGATCTCTTTGCTAGCCTTATTTCTGTGGAATCTGAGAACAGATATTTCGGATCCCATTGAAGACTACAGGGCCAAAGGAAATATCCTCCGATAACAAAGAGAAAGAAGCTTTCTGAGAAACTTCTTTGTGTTCTGTGAAATCATCTCACAGAGTTACAGCTTTCCCCTCAAGAAGCCTTTCGCTAAGACAGTTCTTGTGGAATTGGCAAAGTGATATTTGGAAGCCCTTAGAGGGCTATGGTGAAAAAGGAAATATCCACAGATGAAATCTGGAAAGAAGCTTTCTGAGAAACTGCTTAGTGTTCTGTGAATTCGTCTCATAGAGTTACATCTGTATTTCGTGGATCTCTTTGCTAGCCTCATTTCTTTGGAATTTGAGAACAGATATTTCGAATCCCATTGAAGACTATGGGGCCAAAGGAAATATCCTCCGATAACAAAGAGAAAGAAGCTTTCTGAGAAACTTCTTTGTGTTCTGTGAAATCATCTCACAGAGTTACAGCTTTCCCCTCAAGAAGCCTTTCGCTAAGACAGTTCTTGTGGAATTGGCAAAGTGATATTTGGAAGCCCATGGAGGGCTATGGTGAAAAAGGAAATATCCTCAGATGAAATGTTGAAGGAAGTTTTCTGAGAAACTGCTGAGTGTTCTGTTAATTCATCTCACAGAGTTACATCTGTATTTCGTGGATCTCTTTGCTAGCCTTATTTCTTTGGAATCTGAGAACAGATATTTCGGATCCCGTTGAAGACTATAGGGCCAAAGGAAATATCCTCCGATAACAAAGAGAAAGAAGCTTTCTGAGAAACTTCTTTGTGTTCTGTGAAATCATCTCACAGCGTTACAGCGTTCCCCTCAAGAAGCCTTTCGCTAAGACAGTTCTTGTGGAATTGGCAAAGTGATATTTGGAAGCCCATAGAGGGCTATGGTGAAAAAGGAAATATCCTCAGATGAAATCTGGAAAGAAGCTTTCTGGGAAACTGCTCAGTGTTCTGTTAATTCATCTCACAGAGTTACATCTGTATTTCGTGGATCTCTTTGCTCGCCTTATTTCTTTGGAATCTGAGAACAGATATTTCTGTCCCATTGAAGACTAAAGGGACAAAGGAAATATCCTCCGATAACAAAGAGAAAGAAGCTTTCTGAGAAACTTCTTTGTGTTCTGTGAAATCATCTCACAGAGTTACAGCTTTCCCCTCAAGAAGCATTTCGCTAAGACAGTTCTTGTGGAATTGGCAAAGCGATATTTGGAAGCCCATAGAGGGCTATGGTGAAAAAGGAAATATCCTCAGATGAAAACTGGAAGGAAGCTTTCTGAGAAACTGCTGAGTGTTCTGTTAATTAATCTCACAGAGTTACATCTGTATGTCGTGGATCTCTTTGCTAGCCTTATTTCTGTGGAATCTGAGAACAGATATTTCGGATCCCATTGAAGACTATAGGGCCAAAGGGAATATCCTCCAATAACAAAGAGAAAGAAGCTTTCTGAGAAACTTCTTTGTGTTCTGTGAAATCAACTCACAGAGTTACAGCGTTCCCCTCAAGAAGCCGTTCGCTAAGACAGTTCTTGTGGAATTGGCAAAGTGATATTTGGAAGCCCATAGAGGGCTATGGTGAAAAAGGAAATATCCTCAGATGAAATATGGAAAGAAGCTTTCTGAGAAACTGCTTACTGTTCTGTTAATTCATCTCACAGAGTTACATCTGTATTTCGTGGATCTCTTTGCTAGACTTATTTCTTTGGAATCTGAGAACAGATATTTCGGATCCAATTGAAGACTATAGGGCCAAAGGAAATATCCTCCGATAACAAAGAGAAAGAAGCTTTCTGAGAAACTTCTTTGTGTTCTGTGAAATCATCTCACAGAGTTACAGCTTTCCCCTCAAGAAGCCGTTCGCTAAGACAGTTCTTGTGGAATTGGCAAAGCGATATTTGGAAGCCCATAGAGGGGTATGGTGAAAAAGGAAATATCCTCAGATGAAATCTGGAAGGAAGCTTTCTGAGAAACTGCTGAGTGTTCTGTTAATTCATCTCAAAGAGTTACATCTGTATTTCGTGGATCTCTTTGATAGACTTATTTCTGTGGAATCTGAGAACAGATATTTCGGATCCCTTTGAAGACTATAGGGCCAAAGGAAATATCCTCCGATAACAAAGAGAAAGAATCTTTCTGAGAAACTTCTTTGTGTTCTGTGAATTCATCTCACAGAGTACAGCTTTCCCCTCAAGAAGCCTTTCGCTAAGACAGTTTTCGTAGAATTGGCAAAGTGATATTTGGAAGCCCATAGAGGGCTATGGTGAAAAAGGAAATATCCTCAGATGAAATCTGGAAAGAAGCTTTTTGTGAAACTGCTTAGTGTTCTGTTAATTCATCTCACAGAGTTACATCTGTATTTCGTGGATCTCTTTGCTAGCCTTATTTCTGTGGAATCTGAGAACAGATATTTCGGATCCCTTTGAAGACTATAGGGCCAAAGGAAATATCCTCTGATAACAAAGAGAAAGAAGCTTTCTGAGAAACTTCTTTGTGTTCTGTGAAATCATCTCACGGAGTTACAGCTTTCCCCTCAAGAAGCCTTTCGCTAAGACAGTTCTTGTGGAATTGGCAAAGCGATATTTGGAAGCCCATAGAGGGCTATGGTGAAAAAGGAAATATCCTCAGATGAAAACTGGAAGGAAGCTTTCTGAGAAACTGCTGAGTGTTCTGTTAATTAATCTCACAGAGTTACATCTGTATGTCGTGGATCTCTTTGCTAGCCTTATTTCTGTGGAATCTGAGAACAGATATTTCGGATCCCATTGAAGACTATAGGGCCAAAGGAAATATCCTCCGATAACAAAGAGAAAGAAGCTTTCTGAGAAACTTCTTTGTGTTCTGTGAAATCATCTCACAGAGTTACAGCTTTCCCCTCAAGAAGCCTTTCGCTAGGACAGTTCTTGTGGAATTGGCAAAGCGATATTTGGAGGCCCATAGAGGGCTATGGTGAAAAAGGAAATATCCTAAGATGAAATCTGGAAAGAAGCTTTCTGAGAAACTGCTGAGTGTTCTGTTAATTCATCTCGCAGAGTTACATCTGTATTTCGTGGATCTCTTTGCTAGCCTTATTTCTTTGGAATCTGAGAACAGATATTTCGGATCCCGTTGAAGACTATAGGGCCAAAGGAAATATCCTCCGATAACAAAGAGAAAGAAGCTTTCTGAGAAACTTCTTTGTGTTCTGTGAAATCATCTCACAGCGTTACAGCGTTCCCCTCAAGAAGCCTTTCGCTAAGACAGTTCTTGTGGAATTGGCAAAGTGATATTTGGAAGCCCATAGAGGGCTATGGTGAAAAAGGAAATATCCTCAGATGAAATCTGGAAAGAAGCTTTCTGTGAAACTGCTTAGTGTTCTGTGAATTCATCTCACAGAGTTACATCTGTATTTCGTGGATCTCTTTGCTAGCCTTATTTCTGTGGAATCTGAGAACAGATATTTCGGATCCCATTGAAGACTACAGGGCCAAAGGAAATATCCTCCGATAACAAAGAGAAAGAAGCTTTCTGAGAAACTTCTTTGTGTTCTGTGAAATCATGTCACAGAGTTACAGCTTTCCCCTCAAGAAGCCTTTCGCTAAGACAGTTCTTGTGGAATTGGCAAAGTGATATTTGGAAGCCCTTAGAGGGCTATGGTGAAAAAGGAAATATCCTCAGATGAAATCTGGATAGAAGCTTTCTGAGAAACTGCTTAGCGTTCTGTGAATTCGTCTCATAGAGTTACATCTGTATTTCGTGGATCTCTTTGCTAGCCTCATTTCTTTGGAATTTGAGAACAGATATTTCGAATCCCATTGAAGACTATGGTGCCAAAGGAAATATCCTCCGATAACAAAGAGAAAGAAGCTTTCTGAGAAACTTCTTTGTGTTCTGTGAAATCATCTCACAGAGTTACAGCTTTCCCCTCAAGAAGCCTTTCGCTAAGACAGTTCTTGTGGAATTGGCAAAGTGATTTTTGGAAGCCCATGGAGGGCTATGGTGAAAAAGGAAATATCCTCAGATGAAATGTGGAAGGAAGTTTTCTGAGAAACTGCTGAGTGTTCTGTTAATTCATCTCACAGAGTTACATCTGCATTTCGTGGATCTCTTTGCTAGCCTTATTTCTGTGGAATCTGAGAACAGATATTTCGGATCCCATTGAAGACTATAGGGCCAAAGGAAATATCCTCCGATAACAAAGAGAAAGAAGCTTTCTGAGAAACTTCTTTGTGTTCTGTGAAATCATCTCACAGAGTTACAGCTTTCCCCTCAAGAAGCCTTTCGCTAGGACAGTTCTTGTGGAATTGGCAAAGCGATATTTGGAGGCCCATAGAGGGCTATGGTGAAAAAGGAAATATCCTAAGATGAAATCTGGAAAGAAGCTTTCTGAGAAACTGCTGAGTGTTCTGTTAATTCATCTCGCAGAGTTACATCTGTATTTCGTGGATCTCTTTGCTAGCCTTATTTCTTTGGAATCTGAGAACAGATATTTCGGATCCCGTTGAAGACTATAGGGCCAAAGGAAATATCCTCCGATAACAAAGAGAAAGAAACTTTCTGAGAAACTTCTTTGTGTTCTGTGAAATCATCTCACAGCGTTACAGCGTTCCCCTCAAGAAGCCTTTCGCTAAGACAGTTCTTGTGGAATTGGCAAAGTGATATTTGGAAGCCCATAGAGGGCTATGGTGAAAAAGGAAATATCCTCAGATGAAATCTGGAAAGAAGCTTTCTGGGAAACTGCTGAGTGTTCTGTTAATTCATCTCACAGAGTTACATCTGTATTTCGTGGATCTCTTTGCTAGCCTTATTTCTGTGTAATCTGAGAACAGATATTTCGGATCCCTTTGAAGACTATAGGGCCAAAGGAAATATCCTCCGATAACAAAGAGAAAGAAGCTTTCTGAGAAACTTCTTTGTGTTCTGTGAAATCATCTCACAGAGTTACAGCTTTCCCCTCAAGAAGCCTTTCGCCAAGACACTTCTTGTGGAATTGGCAAAGTGATATTTGGAAGCCCATAGAGGGTTATGGTGAAAAAGGAAATATCCTCAGATGAAATATGGAAAGAAGCTTTCTGTGAAACTGCTTAGTGTTCTGTTAATTCATCTCACAGAGTTACATCTGTATTTCGTGGATCTCTTTGCTAGCCTTATTTCTGTGGAATCTGAGAACAGATATTTCGGATCCCATTGAAGACTAAAGGGCCAAAGGAAATAATCTCCGATTACAAAGAGAAAGAAGCTTTCTGAGAAACTTCTTTGTGTTCTGTGAAATCATCTCACAGAGTTACAGCTTTCCCCTCAAGAAGCCTTTCGCTAAGACAGTTCTTGAGGAATTGGCAAAGTGATATTTGAAAGCCCATAGAGGCCTATGTTGAAAAAGGAAATATCCTCAGATGAAATCTGGAAAGAAGCATTCTGAGAAACTGCTGAGTGTTCTGTTAATTCATCTCACAGAGTTACATCTGTATTTCGTGGATCTCTTTGCTAGACTTATTTCTGTGGAACCTGAGAACAGATATTTCGGATCCCTTTGAAGACTATAGGGCCAAAGGAAATATCCTCCGATAACAAAGAAAAAGAAGCTTTCTTAGAAAATTCTTTGTGTTCTGTGAAATCATCTCACAGAGTTACAGCTTTCCCCTCAAGAATCCTTTCGCTAAGACAGTTCTTGTGGAATTGGCAAAGTGATATTTGGAAGCCCATAGAGGGCTATGGTGAAAAAGGAAATATCCTCAGATGAAATCTGGAAAGAAGCTTTCTGAGAAACTGCTTAGTGTTCTGTGAATTCATCTCACAGAGTTACATCTGTATTTCGTGGATCTCTTTGCTAGCCTTATTTCTGTGGAATCTGAGAACAGATATTTCGGATCCCATTGAAGACTATAGGGTCAAAGGAAATAATCTCCGATAACAAAGAGAAAGAAGCTTTCAGAGAAACTTCTTTGTGTTCTGTGAAATCACCTCACAGAGTTACAGCTTTCCCCTCAAGAATCCTTTCGCTAAGACAGTTCTTGTGGAATTGGCAAAGTGATATTTGGAAGCCCATAGAAGGCTATGGTGAAAAACTAAATATCCTCAGATGAAATCTGGAAAGAAGCTTTCTGAGAAACTGCTGAGTGTTCTGTTAATTCATCTCACAGAGTTACATCTGTATTTCGTGGATCTCTTTGCTAGACTTATTTCTGTGGAATCTGAGAACAGATATTTCGGATCTTATTGAAGACTATAGGGCCAAAGGAAACATCCTCCGATAACAAAGAGAAAGAAGCTTTCTGAGAAACTTCTTTGTGTTCTGTGAAATCATCTCACAGAGTTACAGCTTTCCCCTCAAGAAGCCTTTCGCTAGGACAGTTCTTGTGGAATTGGCAAAGCGATATTTGGAAGCCCATAGAGGGCTATGGTGAAAAAGGAAATATCCTCAGATGAAATCTGGAAAGAAGCTTTCTGAGAAACTGCTGAGTGTTCTGTTAATTCATCTCACAGAGTTACATCTGTATTTCGTGGATCTCTTTGCTAGACTTATTTCTGTGGAACCTGAGAACAGATATTTCGGATCCCTTTGAAGACTATAGGGCCAAAGGAAATATCCTCCGATAACAAAGAAAAAGAAGCTTTCTTAGAAACTTCTTTGTGTTCTGTGAAATCATCTCACAGAGTTACAGCTTTCCCCTCAAGAATCCTTTCGCTAAGACAGTTCTTGTGGAATTGGCAAAGTGATATTTGGAAGCCCATAGAGGGCTATGGTGAAAAAGGAAATATCCTCAGATGAAATCTGGAAAGAAGCTTTCTGAGAAACTGCTTAGTGTTCTGTGAATTCATCTCACAGAGTTACATCTGTATTTCGTGGATCTCTTTGCTAGCCTTATTTCTGTGGAATCTGAGAACAGATATTTCGGATCCCATTGAAGACTATAGGGTCAAAGGAAATAATCTCCGATAACAAAGAGAAAGAAGCTTTCAGAGAAACTTCTTTGTGTTCTGTGAAATCACCTCACAGAGTTACAGCTTTCCCCTCAAGAATCCTTTCGCTAAGACAGTTCTTGTGGAATTGGCAAAGTGATATTTGGAAGCCCATAGAAGGCTATGGTGAAAAAGGAAATATCCTCAGATGATCTGGAAAGAAGCTTTCTGAGAAACTGCTGAGTGTTCTGTTAATTCATCTCACAGAGTTACATCTGTATTTCGTGGATCTCTTTGCTAGACTTATTTCTGTGGAATCTGAGAACAGATATTTCGGATCTTATTGAAGACTATAGGGCCAAAGGAAATATCCTCCGATAACAAAGAGAAAGAAGCTTTCTGAGAAACTTCTTTGTGTTCTGTGAAATCATCTCACAGAGTTACAGCTTTCCCCTCAAGAAGCCTTTCGCTAGGACAGTTCTTGTGGAATTGGCAAAGCGATATTTGGAAGCCCATAGAGGGCTATGGTGAAAAAGGAAATATCCTCAGATGAAATCTGGAAAGAAGCTTTCTGAGAAACTGCTTAGTGTTCTGTTAATTCATCTCACAGAGTTACATCTGTATTTCGTGGATCTCTTTGCTAGCCTTATTTCTGTGGAATCTGAGAACAGATATTTCGGATCCCATTGAAGACTACAGGGCCAAAGGAAATATCCTCCGATAACAAAGAGAAAGAAGCTTTCTGAGAAACTTCTTTGTGTTCTGTGAAATCATCTCACAGAGTTACAGCTTTCCCCTCAAGAAGCCTTTCGCTAAGACAGTTCTTGTGGAATTGGCAAAGTGATATTTGGAAGCCCATGGAGGGCTATGGTGAAAAAGGAAATATCCTCAGATGAAATGTTGAAGGAAGTTTTCTGAGAAACTGCTGAGTGTTCTGTTAATTCATCTCACAGAGTTACATCTGTATTTCGTGGATCTCTTTGCTAGCCTTATTTCTTTGGAATCTGAGAACAGATATTTCGGATCCCGTTGAAGACTATAGGGCCAAAGGAAATATCCTCCGATAACAAAGAGAAAGAAGCTTTCTGAGAAACTTCTTTGTGTTCTGTGAAATCATCTCACAGCGTTACAGCGTTCCCCTCAAGAAGCCTTTCGCTAAGACAGTTCTTGTGGAATTGGCAAAGTGATATTTGGAAGCCCATAGAGGGCTATGGTGAAAAAGGAAATATCCTCAGATGAAATCTGGAAAGAAGCTTTCTGGGAAACTGCTCAGTGTTCTGTTAATTCATCTCACAGAGTTACATCTGTATTTCGTGGATCTCTTTGCTCGCCTTATTTCTTTGGAATCTGAGAACAGATATTTCTGTCCCATTGAAGACTAAAGGGACAAAGGAAATATCCTCCGATAACAAAGAGAAAGAAGCTTTCTGAGAAACTTCTTTGTGTTCTGTGAAATCATCTCACAGAGTTACAGCTTTCCCCTCAAGAAGCATTTCGCTAAGACAGTTCTTGTGGAATTGGCAAAGCGATATTTGGAAGCCCATAGAGGGCTATGGTGAAAAAGGAAATATCCTCAGATGAAAACTGGAAGGAAGCTTTCTGAGAAACTGCTGAGTGTTCTGTTAATTAATCTCACAGAGTTACATCTGTATGTCGTGGATCTCTTTGCTAGCCTTATTTCTGTGGAATCTGAGAACAGATATTTCGGATCCCATTGAAGACTATAGGGCCAAAGGGAATATCCTCCGATAACAAAGAGAAAGAAGCTTTCTGAGAAACTTCTTTGTGTTCTGTGAAATCAACTCACAGAGTTACAGCGTTCCCCTCAAGAAGCCGTTCGCTAAGACAGTTCTTGTGGAATTGGCAAAGTGATATTTGGAAGCCCATAGAGGGCTATGGTGAAAAAGGAAATATCCTCAGATGAAATATGGAAAGAAGCTTTCTGAGAAACTGCTTACTGTTCTGTTAATTCATCTCACAGAGTTACATCTGTATTTCGTGGATCTCTTTGCTAGACTTATTTCTTTGGAATCTGAGAACAGATATTTCGGATCCAATTGAAGACTATAGGGCCAAAGGAAATATCCTCCGATAACAAAGAGAAAGAAGCTTTCTGAGAAACTTCTTTGTGTTCTGTGAAATCATCTCACAGAGTTACAGCTTTCCCCTCAAGAAGCCGTTCGCTAAGACAGTTCTTGTGGAATTGGCAAAGCGATATTTGGAAGCCCATAGAGGGCTATGGTGAAAAAGGAAATATCCTCAGATGAAATCTGGAAGGAAGCTTTCTGAGAAACTGCTGAGTGTTCTGTTAATTCATCTCAAAGAGTTACATCTGTATTTCGTGGATCTCTTTGATAGACTTATTTCTGTGGAATCTGAGAACAGATATTTCGGATCCCTTTGAAGACTATAGGGCCAAAGGAAATATCCTCCGATAACAAAGAGAAAGAATCTTTCTGAGAAACTTCTTTGTGTTCTGTGAATTCATCTCACAGAGTACAGCTTTCCCCTCAAGAAGCCTTTCGCTAAGACAGTTTTCGTAGAATTGGCAAAGTGATATTTGGAAGCCCATAGAGGGCTATGGTGAAAAAGGAAATATCCTCAGATGAAATCTGGAAAGAAGCTTTTTGTGAAACTGCTTAGTGTTCTGTTAATTCATCTCACAGAGTTACATCTGTATTTCGTGGATCTCTTTGCTAGCCTTATTTCTGTGGAATCTGAGAACAGATATTTCGGATCCCTTTGAAGACTATAGGGCCAAAGGAAATATCCTCCGATAACAAAGAGAAAGAAGCTTTCTGAGAAACTTCTTTGTGTTCTGTGAAATCATCTCACGGAGTTACAGCTTTCCCCTCAAGAAGCCTTTCGCTAAGACAGTTCTTGTGGAATTGGCAAAGCGATATTTGGAAGCCCATAGAGGGCTATGGTGAAAAAGGAAATATCCTCAGATGAAAACTGGAAGGAAGCTTTCTGAGAAACTGCTGAGTGTTCTGTTAATTAATCTCACAGAGTTACATCTGTATGTCGTGGATCTCTTTGCTAGCCTTATTTCTGTGGAATCTGAGAACAGATATTTCGGATCCCATTGAAGACTATAGGGCCAAAGGGAATATCCTCCGATAATAAAGAGAAAGAATCTTTCTGAGAAACTTCTTTGTGTTCTGTGAATTCATCTCACAGAGTTACAGCTTTCCCCTCAAGAAGCCTTTCGCTAAGACAGTTCTCGTTGAATTGGCAAAGTGATATTTGGAAGCCCATAGAGGGCTATGGTGAAAAAGGAAATATCCTCAGATGAAATCTGGAAAGAAGCTTTCTGAGAAACTGCTTACTGTTCTGTTAATTCATCTCACAGAGTTACATCTGTATTTCGTGGATCTCTTTGCTAGACTTATTTCTGTGGAATCTGAGAACAGATATTTCGGATCCCATTGAAGACTATAGGGCCAAAGGAAATATCCTCCGATAACAAAGAGAAAGAAGCTTTCTGAGAAACCTCTTTGTGTTCTGTGAAATCATCTCACAGAGTTACAGCTTTCCCCTCAAGAAGCCTTTCGCTAAGACAGTTCTTGTGGAATTGGCAAAGTGATATTTGGAAGCCCATAGAGGGCTATGGTGAAAAAGGAAATATCCTCAGATGAAATCTGGAAAGAAGCTTTCTGGGAAACTGCTCAGTGTTCTGTTAATTCATCTCACAGAGTTACATCTGTATTTCGTGGATCTCTTTGCTCGCCTTATTTCTTTGGAATCTGAGAACAGATATTTCTGTCCCATTGAAGACTAAAGGGACAAAGGAAATATCCTCCGATAACAAAGAGAAAGAAGCTTTCTGAGAAACTTCTTTGTGTTCTGTGAAATCATCTCACAGAGTTACAGCTTTCCCCTCAAGAAGCCTTTCGCTAAGACAGTTCTTGTGGAATTGGCAAAGCGATATTTGGAAGCCCATAGAGGGCTATGGTGAAAAAGGAAATATCCTCAGATGAAAACTGGAAGGAAGCTTTCTGAGAAACTGCTGAGTGTTCTGTTAATTAATCTCACAGAGTTACATCTGTATGTCGTGGATCTCTTTGCTAGCCTTATTTCTGTGGAATCTGAGAACAGATATTTCGGATCCCATTGAAGACTATAGGGCCAAAGGGAATATCCTCCGATAACAAAGAGAAAGAAGCTTTCTGAGAAACTTCTTTGTGTTCTGTGAAATCAACTCACAGAGTTACAGCGTTCCCCTCAAGAAGCCTTTCGCTAAGACAGTTCTTGTGGAATTGGCAAAGTGATATTTGGAAGCCCATAGAGGGCTATGGTGAAAAAGGAAATATCCTCAGATGAAATATGGAAAGAAGCTTTCTGAGAAACTGCTTACTGTTCTGTTAATTCATCTCACAGAGTTACATCTGTATTTCCTGGATCTCTTTGCTAGACTTATTTCTTTGGAATCTGAGAACAGATATTTCGGATCCAATTGAAGACTATAGGGCCAAAGGAAATATCCTCCGATAACAAAGAGAAAGAAGCTTTCTGAGAAACTTCTTTGTGTTCTGTGAAATCATCTCACAGAGTTACAGCTTTCCCCTCAAGAAGCCGTTCGCTAAGACAGTTCTTGTGGAATTGGCAAAGCGATATTTGGAAGCCCATAGAGGGCTATGGTGAAAAAGGAAATATCCTCAGATGAAATCTGGAAGGAAGCTTTCTGAGAAACTGCTGAGTGTTCTGTTAATTCATCTCAAAGAGTTACATCTGTATTTCGTGGATCTCTTTGATAGACTTATTTCTGTGGAATCTGAGAACAGATATTTCGGATCCCTTTGAAGACTATAGGGCCAAAGGAAATATCCTCCGATAACAAAGAGAAAGAATCTTTCTGAGAAACTTCTTTGTGTTCTGTGAATTCATCTCACAGAGTACAGCTTTCCCCTCAAGAAGCCTTTCGCTAAGACAGTTTTCGTAGAATTGGCAAAGTGATATTTGGAAGCCCATAGAGGGCTATGGTGAAAAAGGAAATAATCTCAGATGAAATCTGGAAAGAAGCTTTTTGTGAAACTGCTTAGTGTTCTGTTAATTCATCTCACAGAGTTACATCTGTATTTCGTGGATCTCTTTGCTAGCCTTATTTCTGTGGAATCTGAGAACAGATATTTCGGATCCCTTTGAAGACTATAGGGCCAAAGGAAATATCCTCCGATAACAAAGAGAAAGAAGCTTTCTGAGAAACTTCTTTGTGTTCTGTGAAATCATCTCACAGAGTTACAGCTTTCCCCTCAAGAAGCCTTTCGCTAGGACAGTTCTTGTGGAATTGGCAAAGCGATATTTGGAAGCCCATAGAGGGCTATGGTGAAAAAGGAAATATCCTCAGATGAAATCTGGAAAGAAGCTTTCTGAGAAACTGCTGAGTGTTCTGTTAATTCATCTCACAGAGTTACATCTGTATTTCGTGGATCTCTTTGCTAGACTTATTTCTGTGGAACCTGAGAACAGATATTTCGGATCCCTTTGAAGACTATAGGGCCAAAGGAAATATCCTCCGATAACAAAGAAAAAGAAGCTTTCTTAGAAACTTCTTTGTGTTCTGTGAAATCATCTCACAGAGTTACAGCTTTCCCCTCAAGAATCCTTTCGCTAAGACAGTTCTTGTGGAATTGGCAAAGTGATATTTGGAAGCCCATAGAGGGCTATGGTGAAAAAGGAAATATCCTCAGATGAAATCTGGAAAGAAGCTTTCTGAGAAACTGCTTAGTGTTCTGTGAATTCATCTCACAGAGTTACATCTGTATTTCGTGGATCTCTTTGCTAGACTTATTTCTGTGGAATCTGAGAACAGATATTTCGGATCCCATTGAAGACTATAGGGTCAAAGGAAATAATCTCCGATAACAAAGAGAAAGAAGCTTTCAGAGAAACTTCTTTGTGTTCTGTGAAATCACCTCACAGAGTTACAGCTTTCCCCTCAAGAATCCTTTCGCTAAGACAGTTCTTGTGGAATTGGCAAAGTGATATTTGGAAGCCCATAGAAGGCTATGGTGAAAAAGGAAATATCCTCAGATGATCTGGAAAGAAGCTTTCTGAGAAACTGCTGAGTGTTCTGTTAATTCATCTCACAGAGTTACATCTGTATTTCGTGGATCTCTTTGCTAGACTTATTTCTGTGGAATCTGAGAACAGATATTTCGGATCTTATTGAAGACTATAGGGCCAAAGGAAATATCCTCCGATAACAAAGAGAAAGAAGCTTTCTGAGAAACTTCTTTGTGTTCTGTGAAATCATCTCACAGAGTTACAGCTTTCCCCTCAAGAAGCCTTTCGCTAGGACAGTTCTTGTGGAATTGGCAAAGCGATATTTGGAAGCCCATAGAGGGCTATGGTGAAAAAGGAAATATCCTCAGATGAAATCTGGAAAGAAGCTTTCTGAGAAACTGCTTAGTGTTCTGTTAATTCATCTCACAGAGTTACATCTGTATTTCGTGGATCTCTTTGCTAGCCTTATTTCTGTGGAATCTGAGAACAGATATTTCGGATCCCATTGAAGACTACAGGGCCAAAGGAAATATCCTCCGATAACAAAGAGAAAGAAGCTTTCTGAGAAACTTCTTTGTGTTCTGTGAAATCATCTCACAGAGTTACAGCTTTCCCCTCAAGAAGCCTTTCGCTAAGACAGTTCTTGTGGAATTGGCAAAGTGATATTTGGAAGCCCATGGAGGGCTATGGTGAAAAAGGAAATATCCTCAGATGAAATGTTGAAGGAAGTTTTCTGAGAAACTGCTGAGTGTTCTGTTAATTCATCTCACAGAGTTACATCTGTATTTCGTGGATCTCTTTGCTAGCCTTATTTCTTTGGAATCTGAGAACAGATATTTCGGATCCCGTTGAAGACTATAGGGCCAAAGGAAATATCCTCCGATAACAAAGAGAAAGAAGCTTTCTGAGAAACTTCTTTGTGTTCTGTGAAATCATCTCACAGCGTTACAGCGTTCCCCTCCAGAAGCCTTTCGCTAAGACAGTTCTTGTGGAATTGGCAAAGTGATATTTGGAAGCCCATAGAGGGCTATGGTGAAAAAGGAAATATCCTCAGATGAAATCTGGAAAGAAGCTTTCTGGGAAACTGCTCAGTGTTCTGTTAATTCATCTCACAGAGTTACATCTGTATTTCGTGGATCTCTTTGCTCGCCTTATTTCTTTGGAATCTGAGAACAGATATTTCTGTCCCATTGAAGACTAAAGGGACAAAGGAAATATCCTCCGATAACAAAGAGAAAGAAGCTTTCTGAGAAACTTCTTTGTGTTCTGTGAAATCATCTCACAGAGTTACAGCTTTCCCCTCAAGAAGCATTTCGCTAAGACAGTTCTTGTGGAATTGGCAAAGCGATATTTGGAAGCCCATAGAGGGCTATGGTGAAAAAGGAAATATCCTCAGATGAAAACTGGAAGGAAGCTTTCTGAGAAACTGCTGAGTGTTCTGTTAATTAATCTCACAGAGTTACATCTGTATGTCGTGGATCTCTTTGCTAGCCTTATTTCTGTGGAATCTGAGAACAGATATTTCGGATCCCATTGAAGACTATAGGGCCAAAGGGAATATCCTCCGATAACAAAGAGAAAGAAGCTTTCTGAGAAACTTCTTTGTGTTCTGTGAAATCAACTCACAGAGTTACAGCGTTCCCCTCAAGAAGCCGTTCGCTAAGACAGTTCTTGTGGAATTGGCAAAGTGATATTTGGAAGCCCATAGAGGGCTATGGTGAAAAAGGAAATATCCTCAGATGAAATATGGAAAGAAGCTTTCTGAGAAACTGCTTACTGTTCTGTTAATTCATCTCACAGAGTTACATCTGTATTTCGTGGATCTCTTTGCTAGACTTATTTCTTTGGAATCTGAGAACAGATATTTCGGATCCAATTGAAGACTATAGGGCCAAAGGAAATATCCTCCGATAACAAAGAGAAAGAAGCTTTCTGAGAAACTTCTTTGTGTTCTGTGAAATCATCTCACAGAGTTACAGCTTTCCCCTCAAGAAGCCGTTCGCTAAGACAGTTCTTGTGGAATTGGCAAAGCGATATTTGGAAGCCCATAGAGGGCTATGGTGAAAAAGGAAATATCCTCAGATGAAATCTGGAAGGAAGCTTTCTGAGAAACTGCTGAGTGTTCTGTTAATTCATCTCAAAGAGTTACATCTGTATTTCGTGGATCTCTTTGATAGACTTATTTCTGTGGAATCTGAGAACAGATATTTCGGATCCCTTTGAAGACTATAGGGCCAAAGGAAATATCCTCCGATAACAAAGAGAAAGAATCTTTCTGAGAAACTTCTTTGTGTTCTGTGAATTCATCTCACAGAGTACAGCTTTCCCCTCAAGAAGCCTTTCGCTAAGACAGTTTTCGTAGAATTGGCAAAGTGATATTTGGAAGCCCATAGAGGGCTATGGTGAAAAAGGAAATATCCTCAGATGAAATCTGGAAAGAAGCTTTTTGTGAAACTGCTTAGTGTTCTGTTAATTCATCTCACAGAGTTACATCTGTATTTCGTGGATCTCTTTGCTAGCCTTATTTCTGTGGAATCTGAGAACAGATATTTCGGATCCCTTTGAAGACTATAGGGCCAAAGGAAATATCCTCCGATAACAAAGAGAAAGAAGCTTTCTGAGAAACTTCTTTGTGTTCTGTGAAATCATCTCACGGAGTTACAGCTTTCCCCTCAAGAAGCCTTTCGCTAAGACAGTTCTTGTGGAATTGGCAAAGCGATATTTGGAAGCCCATAGAGGGCTATGGTGAAAAAGGAAATATCCTCAGATGAAAACTGGAAGGAAGCTTTCTGAGAAACTGCTGAGTGTTCTGTTAATTAATCTCACAGAGTTACATCTGTATGTCGTGGATCTCTTTGCTAGCCTTATTTCTGTGGAATCTGAGAACAGATATTTCGGATCCCATTGAAGACTATAGGGCCAAAGGGAATATCCTCCGATAATAAAGAGAAAGAATCTTTCTGAGAAACTTCTTTGTGTTCTGTGAATTCATCTCACAGAGTTACAGCTTTCCCCTCAAGAAGCCTTTCGCTAAGACAGTTCTCGTTGAATTGGCAAAGTGATATTTGGAAGCCCATAGAGGGCTATGGTGAAAAAGGAAATATCCTCAGATGAAATCTGGAAAGAAGCTTTCTGAGAAACTGCTTACTGTTCTGTTAATTCATCTCACAGAGTTACATCTGTATTTCGTGGATCTCTTTGCTAGACTTATTTCTGTGGAATCTGAGAACAGATATTTCGGATCCCATTGAAGACTATAGGGCCAAAGGAAATATCCTCCGATAACAAAGAGAAAGAAGCTTTCTGAGAAACCTCTTTGTGTTCTGTGAAATCATCTCACAGAGTTACAGCTTTCCCCTCAAGAAGCCTTTCGCTAAGACAGTTCTTGTGGAATTGGCAAAGTGATATTTGGAAGCCCATAGAGGGCTATGGTGAAAAAGGAAATATCCTCAGATGAAATCTGGAAAGAAGCTTTCTGGGAAACTGCTCAGTGTTCTGTTAATTCATCTCACAGAGTTACATCTGTATTTCGTGGATCTCTTTGCTCGCCTTATTTCTTTGGAATCTGAGAACAGATATTTCTGTCCCATTGAAGACTAAAGGGACAAAGGAAATATCCTCCGATAACAAAGAGAAAGAAGCTTTCTGAGAAACTTCTTTGTGTTCTGTGAAATCATCTCACAGAGTTACAGCTTTCCCCTCAAGAAGCCTTTCGCTAAGACAGTTCTTGTGGAATTGGCAAAGCGATATTTGGAAGCCCATAGAGGGCTATGGTGAAAAAGGAAATATCCTCAGATGAAAACTGGAAGGAAGCTTTCTGAGAAACTGCTGAGTGTTCTGTTAATTAATCTCACAGAGTTACATCTGTATGTCGTGGATCTCTTTGCTAGCCTTATTTCTGTGGAATCTGAGAACAGATATTTCGGATCCCATTGAAGACTATAGGGCCAAAGGGAATATCCTCCGATAACAAAGAGAAAGAAGCTTTCTGAGAAACTTCTTTGTGTTCTGTGAAATCAACTCACAGAGTTACAGCGTTCCCCTCAAGAAGCCTTTCGCTAAGACAGTTCTTGTGGAATTGGCAAAGTGATATTTGGAAGCCCATAGAGGGCTATGGTGAAAAAGGAAATATCCTCAGATGAAATATGGAAAGAAGCTTTCTGAGAAACTGCTTACTGTTCTGTTAATTCATCTCACAGAGTTACATCTGTATTTCGTGGATCTCTTTGCTAGACTTATTTCTTTGGAATCTGAGAACAGATATTTCGGATCCAATTGAAGACTATAGGGCCAAAGGAAATATCCTCCGATAACAAAGAGAAAGAAGCTTTCTGAGAAACTTCTTTGTGTTCTGTGAAATCATCTCACAGAGTTACAGCTTTCCCCTCAAGAAGCCGTTCGCTAAGACAGTTCTTGTGGAATTGGCAAAGCGATATTTGGAAGCCCATAGAGGGCTATGGTGAAAAAGGAAATATCCTCAGATGAAATCTGGAAGGAAGCTTTCTGAGAAACTGCTGAGTGTTCTGTTAATTCATCTCAAAGAGTTACATCTGTATTTCGTGGATCTCTTTGATAGACTTATTTCTGTGGAATCTGAGAACAGATATTTCGGATCCCTTTGAAGACTATAGGGCCAAAGGAAATATCCTCCGATAACAAAGAGAAAGAATCTTTCTGAGAAACTTCTTTGTGTTCTGTGAATTCATCTCACAGAGTACAGCTTTCCCCTCAAGAAGCCTTTCGCTAAGACAGTTTTCGTAGAATTGGCAAAGTGATATTTGGAAGCCCATAGAGGGCTATGGTGAAAAAGGAAATAATCTCAGATGAAATCTGGAAAGAAGCTTTTTGTGAAACTGCTTAGTGTTCTGTTAATTCATCTCACAGAGTTACATCTGTATTTCGTGGATCTCTTTGCTAGCCTTATTTCTGTGGAATCTGAGAACAGATATTTCGGATCCCTTTGAAGACTATAGGGCCAAAGGAAATATCCTCCGATAACAAAGAGAAAGAAGCTTTCTGAGAAACTTCTTTGTGTTCTGTGAAATCATCTCACGGAGTTACAGCTTTCCCCTCAAGAAGCCTTTCGCTAAGACAGTTCTTGTGGAATTGGCAAAGCGATATTTGGAAGCCCATAGAGGGCTATGGTGAAAAAGGAAATATCCTCAGATGAAAACTGGAAGGAAGCTTTCTGAGAAACTGCTGAGTGTTCTGTTAATTAATCTCACAGAGTTACATCTGTATGTCGTGGATCTCTTTGCTAGCCTTATTTCTGTGGAATCTGAGAACAGATATTTCGGATCCCATTGAAGACTATAGGGCCAAAGGGAATATCCTCCGATAATAAAGAGAAAGAATCTTTCTGAGAAACTTCTTTGTGTTCTGTGAATTCATCTCACAGAGTTACAGCTTTCCCCTCAAGAAGCCTTTCGCTAAGACAGTTCTCGTTGAATTGGCAAAGTGATATTTGGAAGCCCATAGAGGGCTATGGTGAAAAAGGAAATATCCTCAGATGAAATCTGGAAAGAAGCTTTCTGAGAAACTGCTTACTGTTCTGTTAATTCATCTCACAGAGTTACATCTGTATTTCGTGGATCTCTTTGCTAGACTTATTTCTGTGGAATCTGAGAACAGATATTTCGGATCCCATTGAAGACTATAGGGCCAAAGGAAATATCCTCCGATAACAAAGAGAAAGAAGCTTTCTGAGAAACCTCTTTGTGTTCTGTGAAATCATCTCACAGAGTTACAGCTTTCCCCTCAAGAAGCCTTTCGCTAAGACAGTTCTTGTGGAATTGGCAAAGTGATATTTGGAAGCCCATAGAGGGCTATGGTGAAAAAGGAAATATCCTCAGATGAAATCTGGAAAGAAGCTTTCTGGGAAACTGCTCAGTGTTCTGTTAATTCATCTCACAGAGTTACATCTGTATTTCGTGGATCTCTTTGCTAGCCTTATTTCTGTGGAATCTGAGAACAGATATTTCGGTTCCCTTTGAAGACTATAGGGCCAAAGGAAATATCCTCCGATAACAAAGAGAAAGAAGCTTTCTGAGAAACTTCTTTGTGTTCTGTGAAATCATCTCACAGAGTTACAGCTTTCCCCTCAAGAAGCCTTTCGCCAATACACTTCTTGTGGAATTGGCAAAGTGATATTTGGAAGCCCATAGAGGGTTATGGTGAAAAAGGAAATATCCTCAGATGAAATCTGGAAAGAAGCTTTCTGTGAAACTGCTTAGTGTTCTGTTAATTCATCTCACAGAGTTACATCTGTATTTCGTGGATCTCTTTGCTAGCCTTATTTCTGTGGAATCTGAGAACAGATATTTCGGATCCCATTGAAGACTAAAGGGCCAAAGGAAATATCCTCCGATAACAAAGAGAAAGAAGCTTTCTGAGAAACTTCTTTGTGTTCTGTGAAATCATCTCACAGAGTTACAGCTTTCCCCTCAAGAAGCCTTTCGCTAAGACAGTTCTTGTGGAATTGGCAAAGTGATATTTGGAAGCCCATAGAGGGCTATGGTGAAAAAGGAAATATCCTCAGATGAAATCTGGAAAGAAGCTTTCTGTGAAACTGCTTAGTGTTCTGTGAATTCATCTCACAGAGTTACATCTGTATTTCGTGGATCTCTGTGCCAGACTTATTTCTGTGGAACCTGAGAACAGATAATTCGGATCCCTTTGAAGACTATAGGGCCAAAGGAAATATCCTCCGATAACAAAGAGAAAGAAGCTTACTGAGAAACTTCTTTGTGTTCTTTGAAATCATCTCACAGAGTTGCAGCTTTCCCCTCAAGAAGCCTTTCGCTAAGACAGTTCTTGTGGAATTGGCAAAGTGATATTTGGAAGCCCATAGAGGGCTATGGTGAAAAAGGAAATATATCAGATGAAATCTGGAAAGAAGCTTTCTGAGAAACTGCTTAGTGTTCTGTGAATTCGTCTCATAGAGTTACATCTGTATTTCGTGGATCTCTTTGTTAGCCTCATTTCTTTGGAATTTGAGAACAGATATTTCGAATCCCATTGAAGACTATGGGGCCAAAGGAAATATCCTCCGATAACAAAGAGAAAGAAGCTTTCTGAGAAACTTCTTTGTGTTCTGTGAAATCATCTCACAGAGTTACAGCTTTCCCCTCAAGAAGCCTTTCGCTAAGACAGTTCTTGTGGAATTGGCAAAGTGATATTTGGAAGCCCATGGAGGGCTATGGTGAAAAAGGAAATATCCTCAGATGAAATGTTGAAGGAAGTTTTCTGAGAAACTGCTGAGTGTTCTGTTAATTCATCTCACAGAGTTACATCTGTATTTCGTGGATCTCTTTGCTAGCCTTATTTCTTTGGAATCTGAAAACAGATATTTCGGATCCCGTTGAAGACTATAGGGCCAAAGGAAATATCCTCCGATAACAAAGAGAAAGAAGCTTTCTGAGAAACTTCTTTGTGTTCTGTGAAATCATCTCACAGCGTTACAGCGTTCCCCTCAAGAAGCCTTTCGCTAAGACAGTTCTTGTGGAATTGGCAAAGTGATATTTGGAAGCCCATAGAGGGCTATGGTGAAAAAGGAAATATCCTCAGATGAAATCTGGAAAGAAGCTTTCTGGGAAACTGCTCAGTGTTCTGTTAATTCATCTCACAGAGTTACATCTGTATTTCGTGGATCTCTTTGCTCGCCTTATTTCTTTGGAATCTGAGAACAGATATTTCTGTCCCATTGAAGACTATAGGGCCAAAGGAAATATCCTCCGATAACAAAGAGAAAGAAGCTTTCTGAGAAACTTCTTTGTGTTCTGTGAAATCATCTCAGAGAGTTACAGCTTTCCCCTCAAGAAGCATTTCGATAAGACAGTTCTTGTGGAATTGGCAAAGCGATATTTGGAAGCCCATAGAGGGCTATGGTGAAAAAGGAAATATCCTCAGATGAAAACTGGAAGGAAGCTTTCTGAGAAACTGCTGAGTGTTCTGTTAATTAATCTCACAGAGTTACATCTGTATGTCGTGGATCTCTTTGCTAGCCTTATTTCTGTGGAATCTGAGAACAGATATTTCGGATCCCATTGAAGACTATAGGGCCAAAGGGAATATCCTCCGATAACAAAGAGAAAGAAGCTTTCTGAGAAACTCCTTTGTGTTCTGTGAAATCAACTCACAGAGTTACAGCGTTCCCCTCAAGAAGCCGTTCGCTAAGACAGTTCTTGTGGAATTGGCAAAGTGATATTTGGAAGCCCATAGAGGGCTATGGTGAAAAAGGAAATATCCTCAGATGAAATATGGAAAGAAGCTTTCTGAGAAACTGCTTACTGCTCTGTTAATTCATCTCACAGAGTTACATCTGTATTTCGTGGATCTCTTTGCTAGACTTATTTCTTTGGAATCTGAGAACAGATATTTCGGATCCCATTGAAGACTATAGGGCCAAAGGAAATATCCTCCGATAACAAAGAGAAAGAAGCTTTCTGAGAAACTTCTTTGTGTTCTGTGAAATCATCTCACAGAGTTACAGCTTTCCCCTCAAGAAGCCTTTCGCTAAGACAGTTCTTTTGGAATTGGCAAAGTGATATTTGGAAGCCCATAGAGGGCTATGGTGAAAACGGAAATATCCTCAGATGAAATCTGGAAAGAAGCTTTCTGTGAAACTGCTGAGTGTTCTGTTAATTCATCTCACAGAGTTACATCTGTATTTCGTGGATCTCTTTGCTAGCCTTATTTCTGTGGAATCTGAGAACAGATATTTCGGATCCCATTGAAGACTATAGGGCCAAAGGAAATATCCTCCGATAACAAAGAGAAAGAAGCTTTCTGAGAAACTTCTTTGTGTTCTGTGAAATCATCTCACAGAGTTACAGATTTCCCCTCAAGAAGCCTTTCGCTAAGACAGTTCTGGTGGAATTGGCAAAGTGATATTTGGAAGCCCATAGAGGGCTATGGTGAAAAAGGAAATATCCTCAGATGAAATCTGGAAAGAAGCTTTTTGTGAAACTGCTTAGTGTTCTGTTAATTCATCTCACAGAGTTACATCTGTATTTCGTGGATCTCTTTGCTAGCCTTATTTCTTTGGAATCTGAGAACAGATATTTCGGATCCCATTGAAGACTATAGGGCCAAAGGAAATATCCTCCGATAGCAAAGAGAAAGAAGCTTACTGAGAAACTTCTTTGTGTTCTGTGAAATCATCTCACAGAGTTACAGCTTTCCCCTCAAGAAGCCTTTCGCTAAGACAGTTCTTGTGGAATTGGCAAAGTGATATTTGGAAGCCCATAGAGGGCTATGGTGAAAAAGGAAATATCCTCAGATGAAATCTGGAAAGAAGCTTTCTGAGAAACTGCTTAGTGTTCTGTGAATTCATCTCACAGAGTTACATCTGTATTTCGTGGATCTCTTTGCTAGCCTTATTTCTGTGGAATCTGAGAACAGATATTTCGCATCCCATTGAAGACTATAGGGTCAAAGGAAATAATCTCCGATAACAAAGAGAAAGAAGCTTTCAGAGAAACTTCTTTGTGTTCTGTGAAATCACCTCACAGAGTTACAGCTTTCCCCTCAAGAAGCCTTTCGCTAAGACAGTTCTTGTGGAATTGGCAAAGTGATATTTGGAAGCCCATAGAAGGCTATGGTGAAAAAGGAAATATCCTCAGATGAAATCTGGAAAGAAGCTTTCTGAGAAACTGCTGAGTGTTCTGTTAATTCATCTCACAGAGTTACATCTGTATTTCGTGGATCTCTTTGCTAGACTTATTTCTGTGGAATCTGAGAACAGATATTTCGGATCCCTTTGAAGACTATAGGGCCAAAGGAAATATCCTCCGATAACAAAGAGAAAGAAGCTTTCTGAGAAACTTCTTTGTGTTCTGTGAAATCATCTCACAGCGTTACAGCGTTCCCCTCAAGAAGCCTTTCGCTAAGACAGTTCTTGTGGAATTGGCAAAGTGATATTTGGAAGCCCATAGAGGGCTATGGTGAAAAAGGAAATATCCTCAGATGAAATCTGGAAAGAAGCTTTCTGGGAAACTGCTCAGTGTTCTGTTAATTCATCTCACGGAGTTACATCTGTATTTCGTGGATCTCTTTGCTCGCCTTATTTCTTTGGAATCTGAGAACAGATATTTCTGTCCCATTGAAGACTATAGGGCCAAAGGAAATATCCTCCGATAACAAAGAGAAAGAAGCTTTCTGAGAAACTTCTTTGTGTTCTGTGAAATCATCTCACAGAGTTTCAGCTTTCCCCTCAAGAAGCCTTTCGCTAAGACAGTTCTTGTGGAATTGGCAAAGTGATATTTGGAAGCCCATAGAGGGCTATGGTGAAAAAGGAAATATCGTCAGATGAAATCTGGAAAGAAGCTTTCTGTGAAACTGCTTAGTGTTCTGTTAATTCTTCTCACAGAGTTACATCTGTATTTCGTGGATCTCTTTGCTAGCCTTATTTCTGTGGAATCTGAGAACAGATATTTCGGATCCCTTTGAAGACTAAAGGGCCAAAGGAAAAAATCTCCAATAAAAAAGAGAAAGAAGCTTTCTGAGAAACTTCTTTGTGTTCTGTGAAATCATCTCACAGAGTTACAGCTTTCCCCTCAAGAAGCCTTTCGCTAAGACAGTTCTTGAGGAATTGGCAAAGTGATATTTGGAAGCCCATAGAGGGCTATGGTGAAAAAGGAAATATCCTCAGATGAAATCTGGAAAGAAGCTTTCTGAGAAACTGCTGAGTGTTCTGTTAATTCATCTCACAGAGGTACACCTGTATTTCGTGGATCTATTTGCTAGACTTATTTCTGTGGAACCTGAGAACAGATATTTCGGATCCCTTTGAAGACAATAGGGTCAAAGGAAATATCCTCCGATAACAAAGAGAAAGAATCTTTCTGAGAAAATTTTTGTGTTCTGTGAAATCATCTCACAGAGTTACAGCTTTCCCCTCAAGAATCCTTTCGCTAAGACTGTTCTCGTGGAATTGGCAAAGTGATATTTGGAAGGCCATCAGGGCTATGGTGAAAAAGGAAATATCCTCAGATGAAATCTGGAAAGAAGCTTTCTGTGAAACTGCTTAGTGTTCTGTTAATTCATCTCACAGAGTTACATCTGTATTTCGTGGATCTCTTTGCTAGCCTTATTTCTGTGGAATCTGAGAACAGATATTTCGGATCCAATTGAAGACTATAGGGCCAAAGGAAATATCCTCCGATAATAAAGAGAAAGAAGCTTTTTGAGAAACTTCTTTGTGTTCTGTGAAATCATCTCACAGAGTTACAGCTTTCCCCTCAAGAAGCCTTTCGCTAAGACAGTTCTTGTGGAATTGGCAAAGTGATATTTGGAAGCCCATAGAGGGCTATGGTGAAAAAGGAAATATCCTCAGATGAAATCTGGAAAGAAGCTTTCTGTGAAACTGCTTAGTGTTCTGTTAATTCATCTCACAGAGTTACATCTGTATTTCGTGGATCTCTTTGCTAGACTTATTTCTGTGGAATCTGAGAACAGATATTTCGGATCCCTTTGAAGACTATAGGGCCAAAGGAAATATCCTCCGATAACAAAGAGAAGGAAGCTTACTGAGAAACTTCTTTGTGTTCTGTGAAATCATCTCACAGAGTTACAGCTTTCCCCTCAAGAAGCCTTTCGCTAAGACAGTTCTTGTGGAATTGGCAAAGTGATATTTGGAAGCCTATAGAGGGCTATGGTGAAAAAGGAAATATCCTCAGATGAAATCTGGAAAGAAGCTTTCTGAGAAACTGCTTAGTGTTCTGTTAATTCATCTCACAGAGTTACATCTGTATTTCGTGGATCTCTTTGCTAGCCTTATTTCTGTGGAATCTGAGAACAGATATTTCGGATCCCTTTGAAGACTATAGGGCCAAAGGAAATAATCTCCGATAACAAAGAGAAAGAAGCTTTCTGAGAAACTTCTTTGTGTTCTGTGAAATCATCTCACAGAGTTACAGCATTCCCCTCAAGAAGCCTTTCGCTAAGACAGTTCTTGTGGAATTGGCAAAGTGATATTTGGAAGCCCATAGAGGGCTATGGTGAAAAAGGAAATATCCTCAGATGAAATCTGGAAAGAAGCTTTCTGTGAAACTGCTTAGTGTTCTGTGAATTCATCTCACAGAGTTACATCTGTATTTCGTGGATCTCTTTGCTAGCCTTATTTCTTTGGAATCTGAGAAGAGATATTTCGGATCCCATTGAAGACTATAGGGCCAAAGGAAATATCCTCCGATAACAAAGAGAAAGAAGCTGTCGAGAAACTTCTTTGTGTTCTGTGAAATCATCTCAAAGAGTTACAGCTTTCCCCTCAAGAAGCCTTTCGCTAAGACAGTTCTTGTGGAATTGGCAAAGTGATATGTGGAAGCCCATAGAGGGCTATGGTGAAAAAGGAAATATCCTCAGATGAAATCTGGAATGAAGCTTTCTGAGAAACTGCGTAGTGTTCTGTTTATTCATCTCACAGAGTTACATCTGTATTTCGTGGATCTCTTTGCTAGCCTTATTTCTGTGGAATCTGAGAACAGATATTTCGGATCCCATAGAAGCCTATAGGGCCAAAGGAAATAATCTCCGATAACAAAGAGAAAGAAGCTTTCTGAGAAATTTCTTTGTGTTCTGTGAAATCATCTCACAGAGTTACAGCATTCCCCTCAAGAAGCCTTTCGCTAAGACAGTTCTTGTGGAATTGGCAAAGTGATATTTGGAAGCCCATAGAGGGCTATGGTGAAAAACGAAATATCGTCAGATGAAATCTGGAAAGAAGCTTTCTGTGAAACTGCTTAGTGTTCTGTTAATTCATCTAACAGAGTTACATCTGTATTTCGTGGATCTCTTTGCTAGCCTTATTTCTTTGGAATCTGAGAACAGATATTTCGGATCCCTTTGAAGATTTTAGGGCCAAAGGAAATATCCTCCGATAAGAAAGAGAAAGAAGCTTTCTGAGAAACTTCTTTGTGTTCTGTGAAATCATCTCACAGAGTTACAGCTTTCCCCTCAAGAAGCCTTTCGCTAAGACAGTTCTTGTGGAATTGGCAAAGTGATATTTGGAAGCCCATAGAGGGCTATGGTGAAAAAGGAAATATCCTCAGATGAAATCTGGAAAGAAGCTTTCTGAGAAACTGCTTAGTGTTCTGTTAATTCATCTCACAGAGTTACATCTGTATTTCGTGGATCTATTTGCTAGCCTCATTTCTGTGGAATCTGAGAACAGATATTTCGGATCCCATTGAAGACTATAGGGCCAAAGGAAATAATCTCCGATAACAAAGAGAAAGAAGCTTTCTGAGAAACTTCTTTGTGTTCTGTGAAATCATCTCACAGAGTTACTGCTTTCCCCTCAAGAAGCCTTTCGCTAAGACCGTTCTTGTGGAATTGGCAAAGTGATATTTGGAAGCCCCTAGACGGCTATGGTGAAAAAGGAAATATCCTCAGATGAAATCTGGAAAGAAGCTTTCAGAGAAACTGCTGAGTGTTCTGTTAATTCATCTCACAGAGTTACATCTGTATTTCGTGGATCTCTTTGCTAGACTTATTTCTGTGGAATCTGAGAACAGATATTTCAGATCCTATTGAAGCCTATAGGGCCAAAGGAAATATCCTCCGATAACAAAGAGAAAGAAGCTGTCGAGAAACTTCTTTGTATTCTGTGAAATCACCTCACAGAGTTACAGCTTTCCCCTCAAGAAGCCTTTCGCTAAGACTGTTCTCGTGGAATTGGCAAAGTGATATTTGGAAGCCCATAGAGGGCTATGTTGAAAAAGGAAATATCCTCAGATGAAATCTGGAAAGAAGCTTTCTGAGAAACTGCTGTGTGTTCTGTTAATTCATCTTACAGAGTTACATCTGTATTTCGTGGATCTCTTTGCTAGACTTATTTCTGTGGAATCTGAGAACAGATATTTCGGATCCTATTGAAGCCTATAGGGCCAAAGGAAATATCCTCCGATAACAAAGAGAAAGAAGCTGTCGAGAAACTTCTTTGTGTTCTTTGAAATCACCTCACAGAGTTACAGCTTTCCCCTCAAGAAGCCTTTCGCTAAGACAGTTCTTGTGGAATTGGCAAAGCGATATATGGAAGCCCATAGAGGGCTATGGTGAAAAAGGAAATATCCTCAGATGAAATCTGGAAAGAAGCTTTCTGAGAAACTGCTTAGTGTTCTGTTAATTCACCTCACAGAGTTACATCTGTATTTTGTGGATCTCTTTGCTAGCCTTATTTCTTTGGAATCTGAGAACAGATATTTCGGATCCCATTGAAGACTATAGGGCCAAAGGAAATATCCTCCGATAACAAAGAGAAAGAAGCTTTCTGAGAAACTTCATTGTGTTCTGTGAAATCATCTCACAGAGTTACAGCTTTCCCCTCAAGAATCCTTTCGCTAAGACAGTTTTTGTGGAATTTGCAAAGTGATATTTGGAAGCCCATAGAGGGCTAAGGTGAAAAAGGAAATATCCTCAGATGAAATCTGGAAAGAAGCTTTCTGAGAAACTGCTTAGTGTTCTGTTAATTCATCTCACAGAGTTACATCTGTATTTCGTGGATCTCTTTGGTAGCCTTATTTCTTTGGAATCTCAGAAGAGATATTTCGGATCCCATTGAAGACTATAGGGCCAAAGGAAATATCCTCCGATAACAAAGAGAAAGAAGCTTTCTGAGAAACTTCTTTGTGTTCTGTGAAATCATCTCACAGAGTTGCAGCTTTCCCCTCAAGAAGCCTTTCGCTAAGACAGTTCTCGTGGAATTGGCAAAGTGATATTTGGAAGCCCATAGAGGGCTATGGTGAAAAAGGAAATATCCTCAGATGAAATCTGGAAAGAAGCTTTCTGTGAAACTGCTTAGTGTTCTGTTAATTCATCTCACAGAGTTACATCTGTATTTCGTCGATCTCTTTGCTAGCCTTATTTCTTTGGAATCTGAGAACAGATATTTCGGATCCCTTTGAAGACTATAGGGCCAAAGGAAATATCCTACGATAACAAAGAAAAAGAAGGTTTCTGAGAAACTTCTTTGTGTTCTGTGAAATCATCTCACAGAGTTACAGCTTTCCCCTCAAGAAGCCTTTCGCTAAGACAGTTCTTGTGGAATTGGCAAAGTGATATGTGGAAGCCCATAGAGGGCTATGGTGAAAAAGGAAATATCCTCAGATGAAATCTGGAATGAAGCTTTCTGAGAAACTGCGTAGTGTTCTGTTTATTCATCTCACAGAGTTACATCTGTATTTCGTGGATCTCTTTGCTAGCCTTATTTCTGTGGAATCTGAGAACAGATATTTCGGATCCCATAGAAGCCTATAGGGCCAAAGGAAATAATCTCCGATAACAAAGAGAAAGAAGCTTTCTGAGAAATTTCTTTGTGTTCTGTGAAATCATCTCACAGAGTTACCGCTTTCCCCTCAAGAAGCCTTTCGCTAAGACAGTTCTTGTGGAATTGGCAAAGTGATATTTGGAAGCCCTTAGAGGGCTATGGTGAAAAAGGAAATATCCTCAGATGAAATCTGGAATGAAGCTTTCTGAGAAACTGCTTAGTGTTCTGTTAATTCATCTCACAGAGTTACATGTGTATTTCGTGGATCTCTTTGCTAGCCTTATTTCTTTGGAATCTGAGAACTGATATTTCGGATTCCTATGAAGACTATAGGGGCAAAGGAAATATCCTCCGATAACAAAGAGAAAGAAGCTTTCTGAGAAACTTCTTTGTGTTCTGTGAAATCATCTCACAGAGTTACAGCTTTCCCCTCAAGAAGCCTTTCGCTAAGACAGTTCTTGTGGAATTGGCAAAGTGATATATGGAAGCCCATAGAGGGCTATGGTGAAAAAGGAAATATCCTCAGATGAAATCTGGTAGGAAGCTTTCTGAGAAACTGCTTAGTGTTCTGTTAATTCATCTCACAGAGTTACATCTGTATTTCGTGGATCTCTTTGCTAGCCTTATTTCTGTGGAATCTGAGAACAGATATTTCGGATCCCATTGAAGACTATAGGGCCAAAGGAAATATGCTACGATAACAAAGAGAAAGAAGCTTTCTGAGAAACTTCTTTGTGTTCTGTGAAATCATCTCACAGAGTTACAGCTTTCCCCTCAAGAAGCCTTTCGCTAAGACAGTTCTTGTGGAATTGGCAAAGTGATATTTGAAAGCCCATAGAGGGCTAAGGTGAAAAAGGAAATATCCTCAGATGAAATCTGGAAAGAAGCTTTCTGAGAAACTGCTTAGTGTTCTGTTAATTCATCTCACAGACTTACATATGAATTTCGTGGATCTCTTTGCTAGCCTTATTTCTGTGGAATCTGAGAACAGATATTTCGGATCCCTTTGAAGACTATAGGGCCAAAGGAAATATCCTCCGATAACAAAGAGAAAGAAGCTTTTTGAGAAAGTTTTTTGTGTTCTGTGAAATCATCTCACAGAGTTACAGCTTTCCCCTCAAGAAGCCTTTCGCTAAGACAGTTCTTGTGGAATTGGCAAAGTGATATTTGGAAGCCCTTAGAGGTCTATGGTGAAAAAGGAAATATCCTCAGATGAAATCTGGAAAGAAGCTTTCTGAGAAACTGCTTAGTGTTCTGTGAATTCATCTCACAGAGTTACATCTGTATTTCGTGGATCTCTTTGCTAGCCTTATTTCTGTGGAATCTGAGAACAGATATTTCGGATCCCATTGAAGACTAAGGGGCCAAAGGAAATATCCTCCGATAACAAAGAGAAAGAAGCTTTCTGAGAAACTTCTTTGTGTTCTTTGAAATCATCTCACAGAGTTACAGCTTTCCCCTCAAGAAGCCTTTCGCTAAACAGTTCTTGTGGAATTGGCAAAGTGATATTTGGAAGCCCATAGAGGGCTATGGTGAAAAACGAAATATCCTCAGTTGAAATCTGGAAGGAAGCTTTCTGAGAAACTGCTGAGTGTTCTGTTAATTCATCTCACAGAGTTACATCTGTATTTCGTCGATCTCTTTGCTAGCCTTATTTCTTTGGAATCTGAGAACAGATATTTCGGATCCCTTTGAAGACTATAGGGCCAAAGGAAATATCCTACGATAACAAAGAAAAAGAAGGTTTCTGAGAAACTTCTTTGTGTTCTGTGAAATCATCTCACAGAGTTACATCTTTCCCCTCAAGAAGCCTTTCGCTAAGACAGTTCTTGTGGAATTGGCAAAGTGATATGTGGAAGCCCATAGAGGGCTATGGTGAAAAAGGAAATATCCTCAGATGCAATCTGGAATGAAGCTTTCTGAGAAACTGCGTAGTGTTCTGTTTATTCATCTCACAGAGTTACATCTGTATTTCGTGGATCTCTTTGCTAGCCTTATTTCTGTGGAATCTGAGAACAGATATTTCGGATCCCATAGAAGCCTATAGGGCCAAAGGAAATAATCTCCGATAACAAAGAGAAAGAAGCTTTCTGAGAAATTTCTTTGTGTTCTGTGAAATCATCTCACAGAGTTACCGCTTTCCCCTCAAGAAGCCTTTCGCTAAGACAGTTCTTGTGGAATTGGCAAAGTGATATTTGGAAGCCCTTAGAGGGCTATGGTGAAAAAGGAAATATCCTCAGATGAAATCTGGAATGAAGCTTTCTGAGAAACTGCTTAGTGTTCTGTTAATTCATCTCACAGAGTTACATGTGTATTTCGTGGATCTCTTTGCTAGCCTTATTTCTTTGGAATCTGAGAACAGATATTTCGGATTCCTATGAAGACTATAGGGGCAAAGGAAATATCCTCCGATAACAAAGAGAAAGAAGCTTTCTGAGAAACTTCTTTGTGTTCTGTGAAATCATCTCACAGAGTTACAGCTTTCCCCTCAAGAAGCCTTTCGCTAAGACAGTTCTTGTGGAATTGGCAAAGTGATATTTGGAAGCCCATAGAGGGCTAAGGTGAAAAAGGAAATATCCTCAGATGAAATCTGGTAGGAAGCTTTCTGAGAAACTGCTTAGTGTTCTGTTAATTCATCTCACAGAGTTACATCTGTATTTCGTGGATCTCTTTGCTAGCCTTATTTCTGTGGAATCTGAGAACAGATATTTCGGATCCCATTGAAGACTATAGGGACAAAGGAAATATGCTCCGATAACAAAGAGAAAGAAGCTTTCTGAGAAACTTCTTTGTGTTCTGTGAAATCATCTCACAGAGTTACAGCTTTCCCCTCAAGAAGCCTTTCGCTAAGAGAGTTCTTGTGGAATTGGCAAAGTGATATTTGAAAGCCCATAGAGGGCTAAGTTGAAAAAGGAAATATCCTCAGATGAAATCTGGAAAGAAGCTTTCTGAGAAACTGCTTAGTGTTCTGTAAATTCATCTCACAGACTTACATATGTATTTCGTGGATCTCTTTGCTAGCCTTATTTCTGTGGAATCTGAGAACAGATATTTCGGATCCCTTTGAAGACTATAGGGCCAAAGGAAATATCCTCCGATAACAAAGAGAAAGAAGCTTTTTGAGAAAGTTTTTTGTGTTCTGTGAAATCATCTCACAGAGTTACAGCTTTCCCCTCAAGAAGCCTTTCGCTAAGACAGTTCTTGTGGAATTGGCAAAGTGATATTTGGAAGCCCTTAGAGGTCTATGGTGAAAAAGGAAATATCCTCAGATGAAATCTGGAAAGAAGCTTGCTGAGAAACTGCTTAGTGTTCTGTGAATTCATCTCACAGAGTTACATCTGTATTTCGTGGATCTCTTTGCTAGCCTTATTTCTGTGGAATCGGAGAACAGATATTTCGGATCCCATTGAAGACTAAGGGGCCAAAGGAAATATCCTCCGATAACAAAGAGAAAGAAGCTTTCTGAGAAACTTCTTTGTGTTCTTTGAAATCATCTCACAGAGTTACAGCTTTCCCCTCAAGAAGCCTTTCGCTAAACAGTTCTTGTGGAATTGGCAAAGTGATATTTGGAAGCCCATAGAGGGCTATGGTGAAAAACGAAATATCCTCAGTTGAAATCTGGAAGGAAGCTTTCTGAGAAACTGCTGAGTGTTCTGTTAATTCATCTCACAGAGTTACATCTGTATTTGGTGGATCTCTTTGCTAGCCTTATTTCTGTGTAATCTGAGAACAGATATTTCGGATCCCATTGAAGACTATAGGGCCAAAGGAAATATCCTCCGATAACAAAGAGAAAGAAGCTTTCTGAGAAACTTCTTTGTGTTCTGTGAAATCATCTCACAGAGTTACAGCTTTCCCCTCAAGAAGCCTTTCGCTAAGACAGTTCTTGTGGAATTGGCAAGGCGATATTTGGAAGCCCATAGAGGGCTATGGTGAAAAAGGAAATATCCTCAGATGAAATCTGGAAAGAAGCTTTCTGAGAAACTGCTTAGTGTTCTGTTAATTCATCTCACAGAGTTACATCTGTATTTCGTGGATCTCTTTGCTAGCCTTATTTCTTTGGAATCTGAGAACAGATATTTCGGATCCCATTGAAGACTATAAGGCCAAAGGAAATGTCCTCCGATAACAAAGAGAAAGAAGCTTTCTGAGAAACTTCTTTGTGTTCTGTGAAATCATCTCACAGAGTTACAGCTTTCCCCTCAAGAAGCCTTTCGCTAAGACAGTTCTTGTGGAATTGGCAAAGTGATATTTGGAAGCCCATAGAGGGCTATGGTGAAAAAGGAAATATCCTCAGATGAAATCTGGAAAGAAGCTTTCTGTGAAACTACTTAGTATTCTGTTAATTCATCTCACAGAGTTACATCTGCATTTCGTGGATCTCTTTGCTAGCCTTATTTCTTTGGAATCTGAGAACAGATATTCCGGATCCCATTGAAGACTATAGGGCCAAAGGAAATATCCTCCGCTAACAAAGAGAAAGAAGCTTTCTGAGAAACTTCTTCGTGTTCTGTGAAATCATCTCACAGAGTTACAGCTTTCCCCTCAAGAAGCCTTTCGCAAAGACAGTTCTTGTGGAATTGGCAAAGTGATATTTGGAAGCCCATAGAGGGCTATGGTGAAAAAGGAAATATCCTCAGATGAAATCTGGAAAGAAGCTTTCTGAGAAACTGCTGAGTGTTCTGTTAATTCATCTCACAGAGTTACATCTGTATTTCGTGGATCTCTTTGCTAGCCTTATTTCTGTGGAATCTGAGAACAGATATTTCGGATCCCATTGAAGACTATAGGGCCAAAGGAAATATCCTCCGATAACAAAGAGAAAGAAGCTTTCTGAGAAACTTCTTTGTGTTCTGTGAAATCATCTCACAGAGTTACAGCTTTCCCCTCAAGAAGCCTTTCGCTAAGACAGTTCTTGTGGAATTGGCAAAGTGATATTTGGAAGCCCTTAGAGGTCTATGGTGAAAAAGGGAATATCCTCAGATGAAATCTGGAAAGAAGCTTTCTGAGAAACTGCTTAGTGTTCTGTGAATTCATCTCACAGAGTTACATCTGTATTTCGTGGATCTCTTTGCTAGCCTTATTTCTGTGGAATCTGAGAACAGATATTTCGGATCCCATTGAAGACTAAGGGGCCAAAGGAAATATCCTCCGATAACAAAGAGAAAGAAGCTTTCTGAGAAACTTCTTTGTGTTCTGTGAAATCATCTCACAGAGTTACAGCTTTCCCCTCAAGAAGCCTTTCGCTAAGACAGTTCTTGTGGAATTGGCAAAGTGATATTTGGAAGCCCATAGAGGGCTATGGTGAAAAACGAAATATCCTCAGTTGAAATCTGGAAGGAAGCTTTCTGAGAAACTGCTGAGTGTTCTGTTAATTCATCTCACAGAGTTACATCTGTATTTCGTGGATCTCTTTGCTAGCCTTATTTCTGTGGAATCTGAGAACAGATATTTCGGATCCCATTGAAGACTATAGGGCCAAAGGAAATATCCTCCGATAACAAAGAGAAAGAAGCTTTCTGAGAAACTTCTTTGTGTTCTGTGAAATCATCTCACAGAGTTACAGCTTTCCCCTCAAGAAGCCTTTCGCTAAGACAGTTCTTGTGGAATTGGCAAGGCGATATTTGGAAGCCCATAGAGGGCTATGGTGAAAAAGGAAATATCCTCAGATGAAATCTGGAAAGAAGCTTTCTGAGAAACTGCTTAGTGTTCTGTTAATTCATCTCACAGAGTTACATCTGTATTTCGTGGATCTCTTTGCTAGCCTTATTTCTTTGGAATCTGAGAACAGATATTTCGGATCCCATTGAAGACTATAAGGCCAAAGGAAATATCCTCCGATAACAAAGAGAAAGAAGCTTTCTGAGAAACTTCTTTGTGTTCTGTGAAATCATCTCACAGAGTTACAGCTTTCCCCTCAAGAAGCCTTTCGCTAAGACAGTTCTTGTGGAATTGGCAAAGTGATATTTGGAAGCCCATAGAGGGCTATGGTGAAAAAGGAAATATCCTCAGATGAAATCTGGAAAGAAGCTTTCTGTGAAACTACTTAGTGTTCTGTTAATTCATCTCACAGAGTTACATCTGCATTTCGTGGATCTCTTTGCTAGCCTTATTTCTTTGGAATCTGAGAACAGATATTTCGGATCCCATTGAAGACTATAGGGCCAAAGGAAATATCCTCCGATAACAAAGAGAAAGAAGCTTTCTGAGAAACTTCTTCGTGTTCTGTGAAATCATCTCACAGAGTTACAGCTTTCCCCTCAAGAAGCCTTTCGCAAAGACAGTTCTTGTGGAATTGGCAAAGTGATATTTGGAAGCCCATAGAGGGCTATGGTGAAAAAGGAAATATCCTCAGATGAAATCTGGAAAGAAGCTTTCTGAGAAACTGCTGAGTGTTCTGTTAATTCATCTCACAGAGTTACATCTGTATTTCGTGGATCTCTTTGCTAGCCTTATTTCTGTGGAATCTGAGAACAGATATTTCGGATCCCATTGAAGACTATAGGGCCAAAGGAAATATCCTCCGATAACAAACAGAAAGAAGCTTTCTGAGAAACTTCTTTGTGTTCTGTGAAATCATCTCACAGAGTTACAGCTTTCCCCTCAAGAAGCCTTTCGCTAAGACAGTTCTTGTGGAATTGGTAAAGTGATATTTGGAAGCCGATAGAGGGCTATGGTGAAAAAGGAAATATCCTCAGATGAAATCTGGAAAGAAGCTTTCTGAGAAACTGCTTAGTGTTCTGATAATTCATCTCACAGAGTTACATCTGTTTTTCGTGGATCTCTTTGCTAGCCTTATTTCTGTGGAATCTGAGAACAGATATTTCGGATCCCATTGAAGCCTATAGGTCCAAAGGAAATATCCTCCGATAACAAAGAGAAAGAAGCTTTCTGAGAAACTTCTTTGTGTTCTGTGAAATCATCTCACAGAGTTACAGCTTTCCCCTCAAGAAGCCTTTCGCTAAGACAGTTCTTGTGGAATTGGCAAAGTGATATTTGGAAGCCCATAGAGGGCTATGGTGAAAAAGGAAATATCCTCAGATGAAATCTGGAAAGAAGCTTTCTGAGAAACTGCTTAGTGTTCTGTGAATTCATCTCACAGAGTTACATCTGTATTTCGTGGATCTCTTTGCTAGCCTTATTTCTGTGGAATCTGAGAACAGATATTTCGGATCCCATTGAAGACTATAGGGCCAAAGGAAATATCCTCCGATAACAAAGAGAAAGAAGCTTTCTGAGAAACTTCTTTGTGTTCTGTGAAATCATCTCACAGAGTTACAGCTTTCCCCTCAAGAAGCCTTTCGCTAAGACAGTTCTTGTGGAATTGGCAAAGCGATATTTGGAAGCCCATAGAGGGCTATGGTGAAAAAGGAAATATCCTCAGATGAAATCTGGAAAGAAGCTTTCTGAGAAACTCCTGAGTGTTCTGTTAGTTCATCTCACAGAGTTACATCTGTATTTCCTGGATCTCTTTGCTATCCTTATTTTTTTGGAATCTGAGAACAGATATTTCGGATCCCATTGAAACCTATAGGTCCAAAGGAAATATCCTCCGATAACAAAGAGAAAGAAGCTTTCTGAGAAACTTCTTTGTGTTCTGTGAAATCATCTCACAGAGTTACAGCTTTCCCCTCAAGAAGCCTTTCGCTAAGACAGTTCTTGTGGAATTGGCAAAGTGATATTTGGAAGCCCATAGAGGGCTATGGTGAAAAAGGAAATATCCTCAGATGAAATCTGGAAAGAAGGTTTCTGAGAAACTGCTGAGTGTTCTGTTAATTCATCTCACAGAGTTACATCTGTATTTCGTGGATCTCTTTGCTAGCCTTATTTCTGTGGAATCTGAGAACAGATATTTCGGATCCCTTTGAAGACTATAGGGCCAAAGGAAATATCCTCCGATAACAAAGAGAAAGAAGCTTTTTGAGAAACTTTTTTGTGTTCTGTGAAATCATCTCACAGAGTTACAGCTTTCCCCTCAAGAAGCCTTTCGCTAAGACAGTTCTTGTGGAATTGGCAAAGTGATATTTGGAAGCCCTTAGAGGTCTATGGTGAAAAAGGAAATATCCTCAGATGAAATCTGGAAAGAAGCTTTCTGAGAAACTGCTTAGTGTTCTGTGAATTCATCTCACAGAGTTACATCTGTATTTCGTGGATCTCTTTGCTAGCCTTATTTCTGTGGAATCTGAGAACAGATATTTCGCATCCCATTGAAGACTATGGGGCCAAAGGAAATATCCTCCGATAACAAAGAGAAAGAAGCTTTCTGAGAAACTTCTTTGTGTTCTGTGAAATCATCTCACAGAGTTACAGCTTTCCCCTCAAGAAGCCTTTCGCTAAGACAGTTCTTGTGGAATTGGCAAAGTGATATTTGGAAGCCCATAGAGGGCTATGGTGAAAAAGGAAATATCCTCAGATGAAATCTGGAAGGAAGCTTTCTGAGAAACTGCTGAGTGTTCTGTTAATTCATCTCACAGAGTTACATCTGTATTTCGTGGATCTCTTTGCTAGCCTTATTTCTGTGGAATCTGAGAACAGATATTTCGGATCCCATTGAAGACTATAGGGCCAAAGGAAATATCCTCTGATAACAAAGAGAAAGAAGCTTTCTGAGAAACTTCTTTGTGTTCTGTGAAATCATCTCACAGAGTTACAGCTTTCCCCTCAAGAAGCCTTTCGCTAAGACAGTTCTTGTGGAATTGGCAAAGCGATATTTGGAAGCCCATAGAGGGCTATGGTGAAAAAGGAAATATCCTCAGATGAAATCTGGAAAGAAGTTTCTGATAAACTGCTTAGTGTTCGGTAAATTCATCTCACAGAATTACATCTGTATTTCGTGGATCTCTTTGCTAGCCTTATTTCTGTGGAATCTGAGAACAGATATTTCGGATCCTATTGAAGACTATAGGGCCAAAGGAAATATCCTCCGATAACAAAGAGAAAGAAGCTTTCTGAGAAACTTCTTTGTGTTCTGTGAAATCATCTCACAGAGTTACAACTTTCCCCTCAAGAAGCCTTTCGCTAAGACAGTTCTTGTGGAATTGGCAAAGTGATATTTGGAAGCCCATAGAGGGCTATGGTGAAAAAGGAAATATCCTCAGATGAAATCTGAAAAGAAGCTTTCTGAGAAACTGCTGAGTGTTCTGTTAATTCATCTCACAGAGTTACATCTGTATTTCGTGGATCTCTTTGCTAGCCTTATTTCTGTGGAATCTGAGAACAGATATTTCGGATCCCATTGAAGACTATAGGGCCAAAGGAAATATCCTACGATAACAAAGAGAAAGAAGCTTTCTGAGAAACTTCTTTGTGTTCTGTGAAATCATCTCACAGAATTACAGCTTTCCCCTCAAGAAGCCTTTCGCTAAGACAGTTCTTGTGGAATTGGCAAAGCGATATTTGGAAGCCCATAGAGGGCTATGGTGAAAAAGGAAATATCCTCAGATGAAATCTGGAAAGAAGCTTTCAGAGAAACTCCTGAGTGTTCTGTTAGTTCATCTCACAGAGTTACATCTGTATTTCGTGGATCTCTTTGCTAGCCTTATTTCTTTGGAATCTGAGAACAGATATTTCGGATCCCATTGAAGACTATAGGGCCAAAGGAAATATCCTCCGATAACAAAGAGAAAGAAGCTTTCTGAGAAACTTCTTTGTGTTTTGTGAAATCATCTCACAGAGTTACAGCTTTCCCCTCAAGAAGCCTTTCGCTAAGACAGTTCTTGTGGAATTGGCAAAGTGATATTTGGAAGCCCATAGAGGGCTATGGTGAAAAAGGAAATATCCTCAGATGAAATCTGGAAAGAAGCTTTCTGTGAAACTGCTTAGTGTTCTGTTAATTCATCTCACAGAGTTACGTCTGTATTTCGTGGATCTCTTTGCTAGACTTATTTCTGTGGAATCTGAGAACAGATATTTCGGATCCCTTTGAAGACTATAGGGCCAAAGGAAATATCCTCCGATAACAAAGAGAAAGAAGCTTTCTGAGAAACTTCTTCGTGTTCTGTGAAATCATCTCCCAGAGGTACAGCTTTCCCCTCAAGAAGCCTTTCGCTAAGACAGTTCTTGTGGAATTGGCAAAGTGATATTTGGAAGCCCATAGAGGGCTATGGTGAAAAAGGAAATATCCTCAGATGAAATCTGGAAAGAAGCTTTCTGAGAAACTGCTGAGTGTTCTGTTAATTCTTCTCACAGAGTTACATCTGTTTTTCGCGGATCTCTGTGCTAGCCTTATTTGTGTGGAATCTGAGAACAGATATTTCGGATCCCATTGAAGACTATAGGGCCAAAGGAAATAATCTCGGATAACAAAGAGAAAGAAGCTTTCTGAGAAATTTCTTTGTGTTCTGTGAAATCATCTCACAGAGTTACAGCTTTCCCCTCAAGAAGCCTTTCGCTAAGACAGTTCTTGTGGAATTGGCAAAGTGATATTTGGAAGCCCATAGAGGGCTATGGTGAAAAAGGAAATATCCTCAGATGAAATCTGGAAAGAAGCTTTCTGAGAAACTGCTGAGTGTTCTGTTAATTCATCTCACAGAGTTACATCTGTATTTCGTGAATCTCTTTGCTAGACTTATTTCTGTGGAATCTGAGAACAGATATTTCGGATCCCTCGGAAGACTATAGGGCCAAAGGAAATATCCTCCGATAACAAAGAGAAAGAAGCTTTCTGAGAAACTTCTTTGTGTTCTGTGAAATCATCTCACAGAGTTACAGCTTTCCCCTCAAGAAGCCTTTCGCTAAGACAGTTCTTGTGGAATTGGCAAAGTGATATTTGGAAGCCCTTAGAGGGCTATGGTGAAAAAGGAAATATCCTCAGATGAAATCTGGAAAGAAGCTTTCTGAGAAACTGCTGAGTGTTCTGTTAATTCATCTCACAGAGTTACATCTGTATTTCGTGGATCTCTTTGCTAGCCTTATTTCTCTGGAATCTGAGAACAGATATTTCGGAACCCTTTGAAGCCTATAGGGCCAAAGGAAATATCCTCCGAAAACAAAGAGAAAGAAGCTTTCTGAGAAACTTCTTTGTGTTCTGTGAAATCATCTCACAGAGTTACAGCTTTGCCCTCAAGAAGCCGTTCGCTAAGACAGTTCTTTTGGAATTTGCAAAGTGATATTTGGAAGCCCATAGAGGGCTATGGTGAAAAAGGAAATATCCTCAGATGAAATCTGGAAAGAAGTTTCTGAGAAACTGCTTAGTGTTCGGTAAATTCATCTCACAGAATTACATCTGTATTTCGTGGATCTCTTTGCTAGCCTTATTTCTGTGGAATCTGAGAACAGATATTTCGGATCCCATTGAAGACTATAGGGCCAAAGGAAATATCCTCCGATAACAAAGAGAAAGAAGCTTTCTGAGAAACTTCTTTGTGTTCTGTGAAATCATCTCACAGAGTTACAGCTTTCCCCTCAAGAAGCCTTTCGCTAAGACAGTTCTTGTGGAATTGGCAAAGCGATATTTGGAAGCCCATAGAGGGCTATGGTGAAAAAGGAAATATCCTCAGATGAAATCTGGAAAGAAGCTTTCTGAGAAACTCCTGAGTGTTCTGTTAGTTCATCTCACAGAGTTACATCTATATTTCCTGGATCTCTTTGCTATCCTTATTTTTTTGGAATCTGAGAACAGATATTTCGGATCCCATTGAAACCTATAGGTCCAAAGGAAATATCCTCCGATAACAAAGAGAAAGAAGCTTTCTGAGAAACTTCTTTGTGTTCTGTGAAATCATCTCACAGAGTTACAGCTTTCCCCTCAAGAAGCCTTTCGCTAAGACAGTTCTTGTGGAATTGGCAAAGTGATATTTGGAAGCCCCTAGAGGGCTATGGTGAAAAAGGAAATATCCTCAGATGAAATCTGGAAAGAAGGTTTCTGAGAAACTGCTGAGTGTTCTGTTAATTCATCTCACAGAGTTACATCTGTATTTCGTGGATCTCTTTGCTAGCCTTATTTCTGTGGAATCTGAGAACAGATATTTCGGATCCCTTTGAAGACTATAGGGCCAAAGGAAATATCCTCCGATAACAAAGAGAAAGAAGCTTTTTGAGAAACTTTTTTGTGTTCTGTGAAATCATCTCACAGTGTTACAGCTTTCCCCTCAAGAAGCCTTTCGCTAAGACAGTTCTTGTGGAATTGGCAAAGTGATATTTGGAAGCCCTTAGAGGTCTATGGTGAAAAAGGAAATATCCTCAGATGAAATCTGGAAAGAAGCTTTCTGAGAAACTGCTTAGTGTTCTGTGAATTCATCTCACAGAGTTACGTCTGTATTTCGTGGATCTCTTTGCTAGCCTTATTTCTGTGGAATCTGAGAACAGATATTTCGGATCCCATTGAAGACTATGGGGCCAAAGGAAATATCCTCCGATAACAAAGAGAAAGAAGCTTTCTGAGAAACTTCTTTGTGTTCTGTGAAATCATCTCACAGAGTTACAGCTTTCCCCTCAAGAAGTCTTTCGCTAAGACAGTTCTTGTGGAATTGGCAAAGTGATATTTGGAAGCCCATAGAGGGCTATGGTGAAAAAGGAAATATCCTCAGATGAAATCTGGAAGGAAGCTTTCTGAGAAACTGCTGAGTGTTCTGTTAATTCATCTCACAGAGTTACATCTGTATTTCGTGGATCTCTTTGCTAGCCTTATTTCTGTGGAATCTGAGAACAGATATTTCGGATCCCATTGAAGACTATAGGGCCAAAGGAAATATCCTCTGATAACAAAGAGAAAGAAGCTTTCTGAGAAACTTCTTTGTGTTCTGTGAAATCATCTCACAGAGTTACAGCTTTCCCCTCAAGAAGCCTTTCGCTAAGACAGTTCTTGTGGAATTGGCAAAGCGATATTTGGAAGCCCATAGAGGGCTATGGTGAAAAAGGAAATATCCTCAGATGAAATCTTGAAAGAAGCTTTCTGAGAAACTGCTGAGTGTTCTGTTAATTCATCTCACAGAGTTACATCTGTATTTCGTGGATCTCTTTGCTAGCCTTATTTCTTTGGAATCAGAGAACAGATATTTCGGATCCCTTTGAAGACTATAGGGCCAAAGGAAATATCCTCCGATAACAAAGAGAAAGAAGCTTTCTGAGAAACTTCTTTGTGTTCTGTGAATTCATCTCACAGAGTTACAGCTTTCCCCTCAAGAAGCCTTTCGCTAAGACAGTTCTTGTGGAATTGGCAAAGTGATATTTGGAAGCCCCTAGAGGGCTATGGTGAAAAAGGAAATATCCTCAGATGAAATCTGGAAAGAAGCTTTCTGTGAAAGTGCTTAGTGTTCTGTGAATTCATCTCACAGAGTTACATCTGTATTTCGTGGATCTCTTTGCTAGCCTTATTTCTTTGGAATCTGAGAACAGATATTTCGGATCCCATTGAAGACTATAGGGCCAAAGGAAATACCCTCCGATGACAAAGAGAAAGAAGCTTTCTGAGAAACTTCTTTGTGTTCTGTGAAATCATCTCACAGAGTTACAGCTTTCCCCTCAAGAAGCCTTTCGCTAAGACAGTTCTTGTGGAATTGGCAAAGTGATATTTGGAAGCCGATAGAGGGCTATGGTGAAAAAGGAAATATCCTCAGATGAAATCTGGAAAGAAGTTTCTGATAAACTGCTTAGTGATCGGTAAATTCATCTCACAGAATTACATCTGTATTTCGTGGATCTCTTTGCTAGCCTTATTTCTGTGGAATCTGAGAACAGATATTTCGGATCCCATTGAAGACTATAGGGCCAAAGGAAATATCCTCCGATAACAAAGAGAAAGAAGCTTTCTGAGAAACTTCTTTGTGTTCTGTGAAATCATCTCACAGAGTTACAGCTTTCCCCTCAAGAAGCCTTTCGCTAAGACAGTTCTTGTGGAATTGGTAAAGTGATATTTGGAAGCCGATAGAGGGCTATGGTGAAAAAGGAAATATCCTCAGATAAAATCTGGAAAGAAGCTTTCTGATAAACTGCTAAGTGTTCTGTTAATTCATCTCACAGAGTTACATCTGTTTTTCGTGGATCTATTTGCTAGCCTTATTTCTGTGGAATCTGAGAACAGATATTTCGGATCCCATTGAAACCTATAGGGCCAAAGGAAATAATCTCCGATAACAAAGAGAAAGAAGCTTTCTGAGAAACTTCTTTGTGTTCTGTGAAATCATCTCACGGAGTTATCGCTTTCCCCTCAAGAAGCCTTTCGGTAAGATAGTTCTTGTGGAATTGGCAAAGTGATATTTGGAAGCCCATAGAGGGCTATGTTGAAAAAGGAAATATCCTCAGATGAAATCTGGAAAGAAGCTTTCTGAGAAACTGCTTAGTGTTCTGTTAATTCATCTCACAGAGTTACTTCTGTATTTCGTGGATCTCTTTGCTAGACTTATTTCTGTGGAATCTGAGAACAGATATTTCGGATCCTATTGAAGACTATAGGGCCAAAGGAAATATCCTCCGATAACAAAGAGAAAGAAGCTTTCTGAGAAACTTCTTTGTGTTCTGTGAAATCATCTCACAGAGTTACAACTTTCCCCTCAAGAAGCCTTTCGCTAAGACAGTTCTTGTGGAATTGGCAAAGTGATATTTGGAAGCCCATAGAGGGCTATGGTGAAAAAGGAAATATCCTCAGATGAAATCTGAAAAGAAGCTTTCTGAGAAACTGCTGAGTGTTCTGTTAATTCATCTCACAGAGTTACATCTGTATTTCGTGGATCTCTTTGCTAGCCTTATTTCTGTGGAATCTGAGAACAGATATTTCGGATCCCATTGAAGACTATAGGGCCAAAGGAAATATCCTACGATAACAAAGAGAACGAAGCTTTCTGAGAAACTTCTTTGTGTTCTGTGAAATCATCTCACAGAATTACAGCTTTCCCCTCAAGAAGCCTTTCGCTAAGACAGTTCTTGTGGAATTGGCAAAGCGATATTTGGAAGCCCATAGAGGGCTATGGTGAAAAAGGAAATATCCTCAGATGAAATCTGGAAAGAAGCTTTCTGAGAAACTCCTGAGTGTTCTGTTAGTTCATCTCACAGAGTTACATCTGTATTTCGTGGATCTCTTTGCTAGCCTTATTTCTTTGGAATCTGAGAACAGATATTTCGGATCCCATTGAAGACTATAGGGCCAAAGGAAATATCCTCCGATAACAAAGAGAAAGAAGCTTTCTGAGAAACTTCTTTGTGTTTTGTGAAATCATCTCACAGAGTTACAGCTTTCCCCTCAAGAAGCCTTTCGCTAAGACAGTTCTTGTGGAATTGGCAAAGTGATATTTGGAAGCCCATAGAGGGCTATGGTGAAAAAGGAAATATCCTCAGATGAAATCTGGAAAGAAGCTTTCTGTGAAACTTCTTAGTGTTCTGTTAATTCATCTCACAGAGTTACGTCTGTATTTCGTGGATCTCTTTGCTAGACTTATTTCTGTGGAATCTGAGAACAGATATTTCGGATCCCTTTGAAGACTATAGGGCCAAAGGAAATATCCTCCGATAACAAAGAGAAAGAAGCTTTCTGAGAAACTTCTTCGTGTTCTGGGAAATCATCTCCCAGAGGTACAGCTTTCCCCTCAAGAAGCCTTTCGCTAAGACAGTTCTTGTGGAATTGGCAAAGTGATATTTGGAAGCCCATAGAGGGCTATGGTGAAAAAGGAAATATCCTCAGATGAAATCTGGAAAGAAGCTTTCTGAGAAACTGCTGAGTGTTCTGTTAATTCATCTCACAGAGTTACATCTGTTTTTCGCGGATCTCTGTGCTAGCCTTATTTGTGTGGAATCTGAGAACAGATATTTCGGATCCCATTGAAGACTATAGGGCCAAAGGAAATAATCTCGGATAACAAAGAGAAAGAAGCTTTCTGAGAAATTTCTTTGTGTTCTGTGAAATCATCTCACAGAGTTACAGCTTTCCCCTCAAGAAGCCTTTCGCTAAGACAGTTCTTGTGGAATTGGCAAAGTGATATTTGGAAGCCCATAGAGGGCTATGGTGAAAAAGGAAATATCCTCAGATGAAATCTGGAAAGAAGCTTTCTGAGAAACTGCTGAGTGTTCTGTTAATTCATCTCACAGAGTTACATCTGTATTTCGTGAATCTCTTTGCTAGACTTATTTCTGTGGAATCTGAGAACAGATATTTCGGATCCCTCTGAAGACTATAGGGCCAAAGGAAATATCCTCCGATAACAAAGAGAAAGAAGCTTTCTGAGAAACTTCTTTGTGTTCTGTGAAATCATCTCACAGAGTTACAGCTTTCCCCTCAAGAAGCCTTTCGCTAAGACAGTTCTTGTGGAATTGGCAAAGTGATATTTGGAAGCCCTTAGAGGGCTATGGTGAAAAAGGAAATATCCTCAGATGAAATCTGGAAAGAAGCTCTCTGAGAAACTGCTGAGTGTTCTGTTAATTCATCTCACAGTGTTACATCTGTATTTCGTTTATATCTTTGCTAGACTTATTTCTGTGGAATCTGAGAACAGATATTTCGGATCCCTTTGAAGACTATAGGGCCAAAGGAAATATCCTCCGATAACAAAGAGAAAGAAGCTTTCTGAGAAACTTCTTTGTGTTCTGTGAAATCATCTCACAGAGTTACAGCTTTCCCGTCAAGAAGCCTTTCGCTAAGACAGTTCTTGTGGAATTGGCAAAGTGATATTTGGAAGCCCTTAGAGGGCTATGGTGAAAAAGGAAATATCCTCAGATGAAATCTGGAAAGAAGCTTTCTGGGAAACTGCTTAGTATTCTGTGAATTCATCTCACAGATTTACATCTGTATTTCGTGGATCTCTTTGCTAGCCTTATTTCTGTGGAATCTGAGAACAGGTATTTCGGATCCCATTGAAGACTATGGGGCCAAAGGAAATATCCTCCGATAACAAAGAGAAAGAAGCTTTCTGAGAAACTTCTTTGTGTTCTGTGAAATCATCTCACAGAGTTACAGCTTTCCCCTCAAGAAGCCTTTCGCTAAGACAGTTCTTGTGGAATTGGCAAAGTGATATTTGGAAGCCCTTAGAGGGCTATGGTGAAAAAGGAAATATCCTCAGATGAAATCTGGAAGGAAGCTTTCTGAGAAACTGCTGAGTGTTCTGTTAATTCATCTCACAGAGTTACATCTGTATTTCGTGGATATCTTTGCTAGACTTATTTCTGTGGAATCTGAGAACAGATATTTCGGATCCCATTGAATACTATAGGGCCAAAGGAAATATCCTCCGATAACAAACAGAAAGAAGCTTTCTGAGAAACTTCTTTGTGTTCTGTGAAATCATCTCACAGAGTTACAGCTTTCCCCTCAAGAAGCCTTTCGCTAAGACAGTTCTTCAGGAATTGGCAAAGCGATATTTGGAAGCCCATAGAGGGCTATGGTGAAAAAGGAAATATCCTCAGATGAAATCTGGAAAGAAGCTTTCTGAGAAACTGCTTAGTGTTCTGTTAATTCATCTCACAGAGTTACATCTGTATTTCGTGGATCTCTTTGCTAGCCTTATTTCTTTGGAATCTGAGAACAGATATTTCGGATCCCATTGAAGACTATAGGGCCAAAGGAAATATCCTCCGATAACAAAGAGTAAGAAGCTTTCTGAGAAACTTCTTTGTGTTCTGTGAAATCATCTCACAGAGTTACAGCTTTCCCCTCAAGAAGCCTTTCGCTAAGACAGTTCTTGTGGAATTGGCAAAGTGATATTTGGAAGCCCATAGAGGGCTATGGTGAAAAAGGAAATATCCTCAGATGAAATCTGGAAAGAAGCTTTCTGAGAAACTGCTTAGTGTTCTGTGAATTCATCTCACAGAGTTACATCTGTATTTCGTGGATCTCTTTGCTAGCCTTATTTCTTTGGAATCTGAGAACAGATATTTCGGATCCCATTGAAGACTATGGGGCCAAAGGAAATATCCTCCGATAACAAAGAGAAAGAAGCTTTCTGAGAAACTTCTTTGTGTTCTGTGAAATCATCTCACAGAGTTACAGCTTTCCCCTCAAGAAGCCTTTCGCTAAGACAGTTCTTGTGGAATTGGCAAAGTGATATTTGGAAGCCCATAGAGGGCTATGGTGAAAAAGGAAATATCCTCAGATGAAATCTGGAAGGAAGCTTTCTGAGAAACTGCTGAGTGTTCTGTTAATTCATCTCACAGAGTTACATCTGTATTTCGTGGATCTCTTTGCTAGCCTTATTTCTGTGGAATCTGAGAACAGATATTTCGGATCCCATTGAAGACTATAGGGCCAAAGGAAATATCCTCCGATAACAAAGAGAAAGAAGCTTTCTGAGAAACTTCTTCGTGTTCTGTGAAATCATCTCACAGAGTTACAGCTTTCCCCTCAAGAAGCCTTTCGCTAAGACAGTTCTTGTGGAATTGGCAAAGTGATATTTGGAAGCCCATAGAGGGCTATGGTGAAAAAGGAAATATCCTCAGATGAAATCTGGAAAGAAGCTTTCTGTGAAACTGCTTAGTGTTCTGTGAATTCATCTCACAGAGTTACATCTGTTTTTCGTGGATCTCTTTGCTAGCCTTATTTCTGTGGAATCTGAGAACAGATATTTCGGATCCCATTGAAGCCTATAGGTCCAAAGGAAATATCCTCCGATAACAAAGAGAAAGAAGCTTTCTGAGAAACCTCTTTGTGTTCTGTGAAATCATCTCACAGAGTTACAGCTTTCCCCTCAAGAAGCCTTTCGCTAAGACAGTTCTTGTGGAATTGGCAAAGTGATATTTGGAAGCCCATAGAGGGCTATGGTGAAAAAGGAAATATCCTCAGATGAAATCTGGAAAGAAGCTTTCTGAGAAACTGCTGAGTGTTCTGTTAATTCATCTCACAGAGTTACATCTGTATTTCGTGGATCTCTTTGCTAGCCTTATTTCTGTGGAATCTGAGAACAGATATTTCGGATCCCTTTGAAGACTATAGGGCCAAAGGAAATATCCTCCGATAACAAAGAGAAAGAAGCTTTTTGAGAAACTTTTTTGTGTTCTGTGAAATCATCTCACAGAGTTACAGCTTTCCCCTCAAGAAGCCTTTCGCTAAGACAGTTCTTGTGGAATTGGCAAAGTGATATTTGGAAGCCCTTAGAGGTCTATGGTGAAAAAGGAAATATCCTCAGATGAAATCTGGAAAGAAGCTTTTTGAGAAACTGCTTAGTGTTCTGTGAATTCATCTCACAGAGTTACATCTGTATTTCGTGGATCTCTTTGCTAGCCTTATTTCTGTGGAATCTGAGAACAGATATTTCGGATCCCATTGAAGACTATGGGGCCAAAGGAAATATCCTCCGATAACAAAGAGAAAGAAGCTTTCTGAGAAACTTCTTTGTGTTCTGTGAAATCATCTCACAGAGTTACAGCTTTCCCCTCAAGAAGCCTTTTGCTAAGACAGTTCTTGTGGAATTGGCAAAGTGATATTTGGAAGCCCATAGAGGGCTATGGTGAAAAAGGAAATATCCTCAGATGAAATCTGGAAGGAAGCTTTCTGAGAAACTGCTGAGTGTTCTGTTAATTCATCTCACAGAGTTACATCTGTATTTCGTGGATCTCTTTGCTAGCCTTATTTCTGTGGAATCTGAGAACAGATATTTCGGATCCCATTGAAGACTATAGGGCCAAAGGAAATATCCTCCGATAACAAAGAGAAAGAAACTTTCTGAGAAACTTCTTTGTGTTCTGTGAAATCATCTCACAGAGTTACAGCTTTCCCCTCAAGAAGCCTTTCGCTAAGACAGTTCTTGTGGAATTGGCAAAGCGATATTTGGAAGCCCATAGAGGGCTATGGTGAAAAAGGAAATATCCTCTGATGAAATCTGGAAAGAAGCTTTCTGAGAAACTGCTTAGTGTTCTGTTAATTCATCTCACAGAGTTACATCTGTATTTCGTGGATCTCTTTGCTAGCCTTATTTCTTTGGAATCTGAGAACAGATATTTCCGATCCCATTGAAGACTATAGGGCCAAAGGAAATATCCTCCGATAACAAAGAGAAAGAAGCTTTCTGAGAAACTTCTTTGTGTTCTGTGAAATCATCTCACAGAGTTACAGCTTTCCCCTCAAGAAGCCTTTCGCTAAGACAGTTCTTGTGGAATTGGCAAAGTGATATTTGGAAGCCCATAGAGGGCTATGGTGAAAAAGGAAATATCCTCAGATGAAATCTGGAAAGAAGCTTTCTGTGAAACTGCTTAGTGTTCTGTGAATTCATCTCACAGAGTTACATCTGTATTTCGTGGATCTCTTTGCTAGCCTTATTTCTTTGGAATCTGAGAACAGATATTTCGGATCCCATTGAAGACTATAGGGCCAAAGGAAATATCCTCCGATAACAAAGAGAAAGAAGCTTTCTGAGAAACTTCTTCGTGTTCTGTGAAATCATCTCACAGAGTTACAGCTTTCCCCTCAAGAAGCCTTTCGCTAAGACAGTTCTTGTGGAATTGGCAAAGTGATATTTGAAAGCCCATAGAGGGCTAAGGTGAAAAAGGAAATATCCTCAGATGAAATCTGGAAAGAAGCTTTCTGAGAAACTGCTTAGTGTGCTGTTAATTCATCTCACAGACTTACATATGTATTTCCTGGATCTCTTTGCTAGCCTTATTTCTGTGGAATCTGAGAACAGATATTTCGGATCCCTTTGAAGACTATAGGGCCAAAGGAAATATCCTCCGATAACAAAGAGAAAGAAGCTTTTTGAGAAACTTTTTTGTGTTCTGTGAAATCATCTCACAGAGTTACAGCTTTCCCCTCAAGAAGCCTTTCGCTAAGACAGTTCTTGTGGAATTGGCAAAGTGATATTTGGAAGCCCTTAAAGGTCTATTGTGAAAAAGGAAATATCCTCAGATGAAATCTGGAAAGAAGCTTTCTGAGAAACTGCTTAGTGTTCTGTGAATTCATCTCACAGAGTTACATCTGTATTTCGTGGATCTCTTTGCTAGCCTTATTTCTGTGGAATCTGAGAACAGATATTTCGGATCCCATTGAAGACTAAGGGGCCAAAGGAAATATCCTCCGATAACAAAGAGAAAGAAGCTTTCTGAGAAACTTCTTTGTGTTCTTTGAAATCATCTCACAGAGTTACAGCTTTCCCCTCAAGAAGCCTTTCGCTAAGACAGTTCTTGTGGAATTGGCAAAGTGATATTTGGAAGCCCATAGAGGGCTATGGTGAAAAACGAAATATCCTCAGTTGAAATCTGGAAGGAAGCTTTCTGAGAAACTGCTGAGTGTTCTGTTAATTCGTCTCACAGAGTTACATCTGTATTTGGTGGATCTCTTTGCTAGCCTTATTTCTGTGGAATCTGAGAACAGATATTTCGGATCCCATTGAAGACTATAGGGCCAAAGGAAATATCCTCCGATAACAAAGAGAAAGAAGCTTTCTGAGAAACTTCTTTGTGTTCTGTGAAATCATCTCACAGAGTTACAGCTTTCCCCTCAAGAAGCCTTTCGCTAAGACAGTTCTTGTGGAATTGGCAAGGCGATATTTGGAAGCCCATAGAGGGCTATGGTGAAAAAGGAAATATCCTCAGATGAAATCTGGAAAGAAGCTTTCTGAGAAACTGCTTAGTGTTCTGTTAATTCATCTCACAGAGATACATCTGTATTTCGTGGATCTCTTTGCTAGCCTTATTTCTTTGGAATCTGAGAACAGATATTTCGGATCCCATTGAAGACTATAAGGCCAAAGGAAATGTCCTCCGATAACAAAGAGAAAGAAGCTTTCTGAGAAACTTCTTTGTGTTCTGTGAAATCATCTCACAGAGTTACAGCTTTCCCCTCAAGAAGCCTTTCGCTAAGACAGTTCTTGTGGAATTGGCAAAGTGATATTTGGAAGCCCATAGAGGGCTATGGTGAAAAAGGAAATATCCTCAGATGAAATCTGGAAAGAAGCTTTCTGTGAAACTACTTAGTGTTCTGTTAATTCATCTCACAGAGTTACATCTGCATTTCGTGGATCTCTTTGCTAGCCTTATTTCTTTGGAATCTGAGAACAGATATTTCGGATCCCATTGAAGACTATAGGGCCAAAGGAAATATCCTCCAATAACAAAGAGAAAGAAGCTTTCTGAGAAACTTCTTTGTGTTCTGTGAAATCATCTCACAGAGTTACAGCTTTCCCCTCAAGAAGCCTTTCGCAAAGACAGTTCTTGTGGAATTGGCAAAGTGATATTTGGAAGCCCATAGAGGGCTATGGTGAAAAAGGAAATATCCTCAGATGAAATCTGGAAAGAAGCTTTCTGAGAAACTGCTGAGTGTTCTGTTAATTCATCTCACAGAGTTACATCTGTATTTCGTGGATCTCTTTGCTAGCCTTATTTCTGTGGAATTTGAGAACAGATATTTCGGATCCCATTGAAGACTATAGGGCCAAAGGAAATATCCTCCGATAACAAAGAGAAAGAAGCTTTCTGAGAAACTTCTTTGTATTCTGTGAAATCATCTCACAGAGTTACAGCTTTCCCCTCAAGAAGCCTTTTGCTAAGACAGTTCTTGTGGAATTGGCAAAGTGATATTTGGAAGCCCATAGAGGGCTATGGTGAAAAAGGAAATATCCTCAGATGAAATCTGGAAAGAAGCTTTCTGTGAAACTGCTTAGTGTTCTGTTAATTCATCTCACAGAGTTACATCTGTATTTCGTGGATCTCTTTGCTAGACTTATTTCTGTGGAATCTGAGAACAGATATTTCGGATCCCTTTGAAGACTATAGGGCCAAAGGAAATATCCTCCGATAACAAAGAGAAAGAAGCTTACTGAGAAACTTCTTTGTGTTCTGTGAAATCATCTCCCAGAGTTACAGCTTTCCCCTCAAGAAGCCTTTCGCTAAGACAGTTCTTGTGGAATTGGCAAAGTGATATTTGGAAGCCCATAGAGGGCTATGGTGAAAAAGGAAATATCCTCAGATGAAATCTGTAAAGAAGCTTTCTGTGAAACTGCTTAGTGTTCTGTTAATTCATCTCACAGAGTTACATCTGTATTTCGTGGATCTCTTTGCTAGCCTTATTTCTTTGGAATCTGAGAACAGATATTTCGGATCCCATTGAAGACTATAGGGCCAAAGGAAATATCCTCCGATAACAAAGAGAAAGAAGCTTTCTGAGAAACTTCTTTGTGTTCTGTGAAATCATCTCACAGAGTTACAGCTTTCCCCTCAAGAAGCCTTTCGCTAAGACAGTTCTTGTGGAATTGGCAAAGTGATATTTGGAAGCCCATAGAGGGCTATGGTGAAAAAGGAAATATCCTCAGATGAAATCTGGAAAGAAGCTTTCTGTGAAACTGCTTAGTGTTCTGTTAATTCATCTCACAGAGTTACATCTGTATTTCGTGGATCTCTTTGCTAGCCTTATTTCTGTGGAATCTGAGAACAGATATTTCGGATCCCTTTGAAGACTATAGGGCCAAAGGAAATATCCTCCGATAACAAAGAGAAAGAAGGTTTCTGAGAAACTTCTTTGTGTTCTGTGAAATCATCTCACAGAGTTACAGCTTTCCCCTCAAGAAGCCTTTCGTTAAGACACTTCTTGTGGAATTGGCAAAGTGATATTTGGAAGCCCTTAGAGGGCTATGGTGAAAAAGGAAATATCCTCAGATGAAATCTGGTAAGAAGCTTTCTGTGAAACTGCTTAGTGTTCTGTTAATTCATCTCACAGAGTTACATCTGTATTTCGTGGATCTCTTTGCTAGCCTTATTTCTTTGGAATCTGAGAACAGATATTTCGGATCCCATTGAAGACTATAGGGCCAAAGGAAATATCCTCCGATAACAAAGAGAAAGAAGCTTTCTGAGAAACTTCTTTGTGTTCTGTGAAATCATCTCACAGAGTTACAGCTTTCCCCTCAAGAAGCCTTTCGCTAAGACAGTTCTTGTGGAATTGGCAAAGTGATATTTGGAAGCCCATAGAGGGCTATGGTGAAAAACGAAATATCCTCAGTTGAAATCTGGAAGGAAGCTTTCTGAGAAACTGCTGAGTGTTCTGTTAATTCATCTCACAGAGTTACATCTGTATTTCGTGGATCTCTTTGCTAGCCTTATTTCTGTGGAATCTGAGAACAGATATTTCGGATCCCATTGAAGACTAGAGGGCCAAAGGAAATATCCTCCGATAACAAAGAGAAAGAAGCTTTCTGAGAAACTTCTTTGTGTTCTGTGAAATCATCTCACAGAGTTACAGCTTTCCCCTCAAGAAGCCTTTCGCTAAGACAGTTCTTGTGGAATTGGCAAGGCGATATTTGGAAGCCCATAGAGGGCTATGGTGAAAAAGGAAATATCCTCAGATGAAATCTGGAAAGAAGCTTTCTGAGAAACTGCTTAGTGTTCTGTTAATTCATCTCACAGAGTTACATCTGTATTTCGTGGATCTCTTTGCTAGCCTTATTTCTTTGGAATCTGAGAACAGATATTTCGGATCCCATTGAAGACTATAGGGCCAAAGGAAATATCCTCCGATGACAAAGAGAAAGAAGCTTTCTGAGAAACTTCTTTGTGTTCTGTGAAATCATCTCACAGAGTTACAGCTTTCCCCTCAAGAAGCCTTTCGCTAAGACAGTTCTTGTGGAATTGGCAAAGTGATATTTGGAAGCCCATTGAGGGCTATGGTGAAAAAGGAAATATCCTCAGATGAAATCTGGAAAGAAGCTTTCTGTGAAACTACTTAGTGTTCTGTTAATTCATCTCACAGAGTTACATCTGCATTTCGTGGATCTCTTTGCTAGCCTTATTTCTTTGGAATCTGAGAAGAGATATTTCGGATCCCATTGAAGACTATAGGGCCAAAGGAAATATCCTCCGATAACAAAGAGAAAGAAGCTTTCTGAAAAACTTCTTCGTGTTCTGTGAAATCATCTCACAGAGTTACAGCTTTCCCCTCAAGAAGCCTTTCGCAAAGACAGTTCTTGTGGAATTGGCAAAGTGATATTTGGAATCCCATAGAGGGCTATGGTGAAAAAGGAAATATCTTCAGATGAAATCTGGAAAGAAGCTTTCTGAGAAACTGCTGAGTGTTCTGTTAATTCATCTCACAGAGTTACATCTGTATTTCGTGGATCTCTTTGCTAGCCTTATTTCTGTGGAATCTGAGAACAGATATATCGGATCCCATTGAAGACTATAGGGCCAAAGGAAATATCCTCCGATAACAAAGAGAAAGAAGCTTTCTGAGAAACTTCTTTGTGTTCTGTGAAATCATCTCACAGAGTTACAGCTTTCCCCTCAGGAAGCCTTTCGCTAAGACAGTTCTTGTGGAATTGGTAAAGTGATATTTGGAAGCCGATAGAGGGCTATGGTGAAAAAGGAAATATCCTCAGATGAAATCTGGAAAGAAGCTTTCTGAGAAACTGCTTAGTGTTCTGTTAATTCATCTCACAGAGTTACATCTGTTTTTCGTGGATCTCTTTGCTAGCCTTATTTCTGTGGAATCTGAGAACAGATATTTCGGATCCCATTGAAGCCTATAGGTCCAAAGGAAATATCCTCCGATAACAAAGAGAAAGAAGCTTTCTGAGAAACCTCTTTGTGTTCTGTGAAATCATCTCACAGAGTTACAGCTTTCCCCTCAAGAAGCCTTTCGCTAAGACAGTTCTTGTGGAATTGGTAAAGTGATATTTGGAAGCCCATAGAGGGCTATGGTGAAAAAGGAAATATCCTCAGATGAAATCTGGAAAGAAGGTTTCTGAGAAACTGCTGAGTGTTCTGTTAATTCATCTCACAGAGTTACATCTGTATTTCGTGGATCTCTTTGCTAGCCTTATTTCTGTGGAATCTGAGAACAGATATTTCGGATCCCTTTGAAGACTATAGGGCCAAAGGAAATATCCTCCGATAAAAAAGAGAAAGAAGCTTTTTGAGAAACTTTTTTGTGTTCTGTGAAATCATCTCACAGAGTTACAGCTTTCCCCTCAAGAAGCCTTTCGCTAAGACAGTTCTTGTGGAATTGGCAAAGTGATATTTGGAAGCCCTTAGAGGTCTATGGTGAAAAAGGAAATATCCTCAGATGAAATCTGGAAAGAAGCTTTCTGAGAAACTGCTTAGTGTTCTGTGAATTCATCTCACAGAGTTACATCTGTATTTCGTGGATCTCTTTGCTAGCCTTATTTCTGTGGAATCTGAGAACAGATATTTCGGATCCCATTGAAGACTATGGGGCCAAAGGAAATATCCTCCGATAACAAAGAGAAAGAAGCTTTCTGAGAAACTTCTTTGTGTTCTGTGAAATCATCTCACAGAGTTACAGCTTTCCCCTCAAGAAGCCTTTTGCTAAGACAGTTCTTGTGGAATTGGCAAAGTGATATTTGGAAGCCCATAGAGGGCTATGGTGAAAAAGGAAATATCCTCAGATGAAATCTGGAAGGAAGCTTTCTGAGAAACTGCTGAGTGTTCTGTTAATTCATCTCAAAGAGTTACATCTGTATTTCGTGGATCTCATTGCTAGCCTTATTTCTGTGGAATCTGAGAACAGATATTTCGGATCCCATTGAAGACTATAGGGCCAAAGGAAATATCCTCCGATAACAAAGAGAAAGAAGCTTTCTGAGAAACTTCTTTGTGTTCTGTGAAATCATCTCACAGAGTTACAGCTTTCCCCTCAAGAATCCTTTCGCTAAGACAGTTCTTGTGGAATTGGCAAAGCGATATTTGGAAGCCCATAGAGGGCTATGGTGAAAAAGGAAATATCCTCTGATGAAATCTGGAAAGAAGCTTTCTGAGAAACTGCTTAGTGTTCTGTTAATTCATCTCACAGAGTTACATCTGTATTTCGTGGATCTCTTTGCTAGCCTTATTTCTTTGGAATCTGAGAACAGATATTTCGGATCCCATTGAAGACTATAGGGCCAAAGGAAATATCCTCCGATAACAAAGAGAAAGAAGCTTTCTGAGAAACTTCTTTGTGTTCTGTGAAATCATCTCACAGAGTTACAGCTTTCCCCTCAAGAAGCCTTTCGCTAAGACAGTTCTTGTGGAATTGGCAAAGTGATATTTGGAAGCCCTTAGAGGGCTATGGTGAAAAAGGAAATATCCTCAGATGAAATCTGGAAAGAAGCTTTCTGTGAAACTGCTTAGTGTTTTGTGAATTCATCTCACAGAGTTACATCTGTATTTCGTGGATCTCTTTGCTAGCCTTATTTCTTTGGAATCTGAGAACAGATATTTCGGATCCCATTGAAGACTATAGGGCCAAAGGAAATATCCTCCGATAACAAAGAGAAAGAAGCTTTCTGAGAAACTTCTTCGTGTTCTGTGAAATCATCTCACAGAGTTTCAGCTTTCCCCTCAAGAAGCCTTTCGCTAAGACAGTTCTTGTGGAATTGGCAAAGTGATATTTGGAAGCCCATAGAGGGCTATGGTGAAAAAGGAAATATCCTCAGATGAAATCTGGAAGGAAGCTTTCTGAGAAACTGCTGAGTGTTCTGTTAATTCATCTCACAGAGTTACATCTGTATTTCGTGGATCTCTTTGCTAGCCTTATTTCTGTGGAATCTGAGAACAGATATTTCGGATCCCATTGAAGACTATAGGGCCAAAGGAAATATGCTCCGATAACAAAGAGAAAGAAGCTTTCTGAGAAACTTCTTTGTGTTCTGTGAAATCATCTCACAGAGCTACAGCTTTCCCCTCAAGAAGCCTTTCGCTAAGACAGTTCTTGTGGAATTGGCAAAGTGATATTTGAAAGCCCATAGAGGGCTAAGGTGAAAAAGGAAATATCCTCAGATGAAATCTGGAAAGAAGCTTTCTGAGAAACTGCTTAGTGTGCTGTTAATTCATCTCACAGACTTTCATATGTATTTCGTGGATCTCTTTGCTAGCCTTATTTCTGTGGAATCTGAGAACAGATATTTCGGATCCCTTTGAAGACTATAGGGCCAAAGCAAATATCCTCCGATAACAAAGAGAAAGAAGCTTTTTGAGAAACTTTTTTGTGTTCTGTGAAATCATCTCACAGAGTTACAGCTTTCCCCTCAGGAAGCCTTTCGCTAAGACAGTTCTTGTGGAATTGGCAAAGCGATATTTGGAAGCCCATAGAGGGCTATGGTGAAAAAGGAAATATCCTCTGATGAAATCTGGAAAGAAGCTTTCTGAGAAAATGCTTAGTGTTCTGTTAATTCATCTCACAGAGTTACATCTGTATTTCGTGGATCTCTTTGCTAGCCTTATTTCTTTGGAATCTGAGAACAGATATTTCGGATCCCATTGAAGACTATAGGGCCAAAGGAAATATCCTCCGATAACAAAGAGAAAGAAGCTTTCTGAGAAACTTCTTTGTGTTCTGTGAAATCATCTCACAGAGTTACAGCTTTCCCCTCAAGAAGCCTTTCGCTAAGACAGATCTTGTGGAATTGGCAAAGTGATATTTGGAAGCCCTTAGAGGGCTATGGTGAAAAAGGAAATATCCTCAGATGAAATCTGGAAAGAAGCTTTCTGTGAAACTGCTTAGTGTTTTGTGAATTCATCTCACAGAGTTACATCTGTATTTCGTGGATCTCTTTGCTAGCCTTATTTCTTTGGAATCTGAGAACAGATATTTCGGATCCCATTGAAGACTATAGGGCCAAAGGAAATATCCTCCGATAACAAAGAGAAAGAAGCTTTCTGAGAAACTTCTTCGTGTTCTGTGAAATCATCTCACAGAGTTTCAGCTTTCCCCTCAAGAAGCCTTTCGCTAAGACAGTTCTTGTGGAATTGGCAAAGTGATATTTGGAAGCCCATAGAGGGCTATGGTGAAAAAGGAAATATCCTCAGATGAAATCTGGAAGGAAGATTTCTGAGAAACTGCTGAGTGTTCTGTTAATTCATCTCACAGAGTTACATCTGTATTTCGTGGATCTCTTTGCTAGCCTTATTTCTGTGGAATCTGAGAACAGATATTTCGGATCCCATTGAAGACTATAGGGCCAAAGGAAATATGCTCCGATAACAAAGAGAAAGAAGCTTTCTGAGAAACTTCTTTGTGTTCTGTGAAATCATCTCACAGAGTTACAGCTTTCCCCTCAAGAAGCCTTTCGCTAAGACAGTTCTTGTGGAATTGGCAAAGTGATATTTGAAAGACCATAGAGGGCTAAGGTGAAAAAGGAAATATCCTCAGATGAAATCTGGAAAGAAGCTTTCTGAGAAACTGCTTAGTGTGCTGTTAATTCATCTCACAGACTTACATATGTATTTCGTGGATCTCTTTGCTAGCCTTATTTCTGTGGAATCTGAGAACAGATATTTCGGATCCCTTTGAAGACTATAGGGCCAAAGGAAATATCCTCCGATAACAAAGAGAAAGAAGCTTTTTGAGAAACTTTTTTGTGTTCTGTGAAATCATCTCACAGAGTTACAGCTTTCCCCTCAAGAAGCCTTTCGCTAAGACAGTTCTTGTGGAATTGGCAAAGTGATATTTGGAAGCCCTTAGAGGTCTATTGTGAAAAAGGAAATATCCTCAGATGAAATCTGGAAAGAAGCTTTCTGAGAAACTGCTTAGTGTTCTGTGAATTCATCTCACAGAGTTACATCTGTATTTCGTGGATCTCTTTGCTAGCCTTATTTCTGTGGAATCTGAGAACAGATATTTCGGATCCCATTGAAGACTAAGGGGCCAAAGGAAATATCCTCCGATAACAAAGAGAAAGAAGCTTTCTGAGAAACTTCTTTGTGTTCTGTGAAATCATCTCACAGAGTTACAGCTTTCCCCTCAAGAAGCCTTTCGCTAAGTCAGTTCTTGTGGAATTGGCAAAGTGATATTTGGAAGCCCATAGAGGGCTACGGTGAAAAAGGAAATATCCTCAGATGAAATCTGGAAAGAAGCTTTCTGTGAAACTACTTAGTGTTCTGTTAATTCATCTCACAGAGTTACATCTGCATTTCGTGGATCTCTTTGCTAGCCTTATTTCTTTGGAATCTGAGAACAGATATTTCGGATCCCATTGAAGACTATAGGGCCAAAGGAAATATCCTCCAATAACAAAGAGAAAGAAGCTTTCTGAGAAACTTCTTTGTGTTCTGTGAAATCATCTCACAGAGTTACAGCTTTCCCCTCAAGAAGCCTTTCGCAAAGACAGTTCTTGTGGAATTGGCAAAGTGATATTTGGAAGCCCATAGAGGGCTATGGTGAAAAAGGAAATATCCTCAGATGAAATCTGGAAAGAAGCTTTCTGAGAAACTGCTGAGTGTTCTGTTAATTCATCTCACAGAGTTACATCTGTATTTCGTGGATCTCTTTGCTAGCCTTATTTCTGTGGAATCTGAGAACAGATATTTCGGATCCCATTGAAGACTATAGGGCCAAAGGAAATATGCTCCGATAACAAAGAGAAAGAAGCTTTCTGAGAAACTTCTTTGTGTTCTGTGAAATCATCTCACAGAGTTACAGCTTTCCCCTCAAGAAGCCTTTTGCTAAGACAGTTCTTGTGGAATTGGCAAAGTGATATTTGGAAGCCCATAGAGGGCTATGGTGAAAAAGGAAATATCCTCAGATGAAATCTGGAAAGAAGCTTTCTGTGAAACTGCTTAGTGTTCTGTTAATTCATCTCACAGTGTTACATCTGTATTTCGTGGATCTCTTTGCTAGACTTATTTCTGTGGAATCTGAGAACAGATATTTCGGATCCCTTTGAAGACTTTAGGGCCAAAGGAAATATCCTCCGATAACAAAGAGAAAGAAGCTTACTGAGAAACTTCTTTGTGTTCTGTGAAATCATCTCCCAGAGTTACAGCTTTCCCCTCAAGAAGCCTTTCGCTAAGACAGTTCTTGTGGAATTGGCAAAGTGATATTTGGAAGCCCATAGAGGGCTATGGTGAAAAAGGAAATATCCTCAGATGAAATCTGTAAAGAAGCTTTCTGTGAAACTGCTTAGTGTTCTGTTAATTCATCTCACAGAGTTACATCTGTATTTCGTGGATCTCTTTGCTAGCCTTATTTCTTTGGAATCTGAGAACAGATATTTCGGATCCCATTGAAGACTATAGGGCCAAAGGAAATATCCTCCGATAACAAAGAGAAAGAAGCTTTCTGAGAAACTTCTTCGTGTTCTGTGAAATCATCTCACAGAGTTACAGCTTTCCCCTCAAGAAGCCTTTCGCTAAGACAGTTTTTGTGGAATTGGCAAAGTGATATTTGGAAGCCCATAGAGGGCTATGGTGAAAAAGGAAATATCCTCAGATGAAATCTGGAAAGAAGCTTTCTGAGAAACTGCTGAGTGTTCTGTTAATTCATCTCACAGAGTTACATCTGTATTTCGTGGATCTCTTTGCTAGCCTTATTTCTGTGGAATCTGAGAACAGATATTTCGGATCCCATTGAAGACTATAGGGCCAAAGGAAATATCCTCCAATAACAAAGAGAAAGAAGCTTTCTGAGAAACTTCTTTGTGTTCTGTGAAATCATCTCACAGAGTTACAGCTTTCCCCTCAAGAAGCCTTCCGCTAAGACAGTTCTTGTGGAATTGGCAAAGTGATATTTGGAAGCCCTTAGAGGACTATGGTGAAAAAGGAAATATCCTCAGATGAAATCTGGAAAGAAGCTTTCTGAGAAACGGCTTAGTGTTCTGTGAATTCATCTCACAGAGTTACATCTGTATTTCGTGGATCTCTTTGCTAGACTTATTTCTGTGGAATCTGAGAACAGATATTTCGGATCCCATTGAAGACTATAGGGCCAAAGGAAATATCCTCCGATAACAAAGAGAAAGAAGCTTTTTGAGAAACTTTTTTGTGTTCTGTGAAATCATCTCACAGAGTTACAGCTTTCCCCTCAAGAAGCCTTTCGCTAAGACAGTTCTTGTGGAATTGGCAAAGTGATATTTGGAAGCCCTTAGAGGTCTATGGTGAAAAAGGAAATATCCTCAGATGAAATCTGGAAAGAAGCTTTCTGAGAAACTGCTTAGTGTTCTGTGAATTCATCTCACAGAGTTACATCTGTATTTCGTGGATCTCTTTGCTAGCCTTGTTTCTGTGGAATCTGAGAACAGATATTTCGGATCCCATTGAAGACTAAGGGGCCAAAGGAAATATCCTCCGATAACAAAGAGAAGGAAGCTTTCTGAGAAACGTCTTTGTGTTCTGTGAAATCATCTCACAGAGTTACAGCTTTCCCCTCAAGAAGCCTTTCGCTAAGACAGTTCTTGTGGAATTGGCAAAGTGATATTTGGAAGCCCATAGAGGGCTATGGTGAAAAACGAAATATCCTCAGTTGAAATCTGGAAGGAAGCTTTCTGAGAAACTGCTGAGTGTTCTGTTAATTCATCTCACAGAGTTACATCTGTATTTCGTGGATCTCTTTGCTAGCCTTATTTCTGTGGAATCTGAGAACAGATATTTCGGATCCCATTGAAGACTATAGGGCCAAAGGAAATATCCTCCGATAACAAAGAGAAAGAAGCTTTCTGAGAAACTTCTTTGTGTTCTGTGAAATCATCTCCCAGAGTTACAGCTTTCCCCTCAAGAAGCCTTTCGCTAAGACAGTTCTTGTGGAATTGGCAAAGTGATATTTGGAAGCCCATAGAGGGCTATGGTGAAAAAGGAAATATCCTCAGATGAAATCTGGAAAGAAGCTTTCTGTGAAACTGCTTAGTGTTCTGTTAATTCATCTCACAGAGTTACATCTGTATTTCGTGGATCTCTTTGCTAGCCTTATTTCTTTGGAATCTGAGAACAGATATTTCGGATCCCATTGAAGACTATAGGGCCAAAGGAAATATCCTCCGATAACAAAGAGAAAGAAGCTTTCTGAGAAACTTCTTCGTGTTCTGTGAAGTCATCTCACAGAGTTACAGCTTTCCCCTCAAGAAGCCTTTCGCTAAGACAGTTTTTGTGGAATTGGCAAAGTGATATTTGGAAGCCCATAGAGGGCTATGGTGAAAAAGGAAATATCCTCAGATGAAATCTGGAAAGAAGCTTTCTGAGAAACTGCTGAGTGTTCTGTTAATTCATCTCACAGAGTTACATCTGTATTTCGTGGTTCTCTTTGCTAGCCTTATTTCTGTGGAATCTGAGAACAGATATTTCGGATCCCATTGAAGACTATAGGGCCAAAGGAAATATCCTCCGATAACAAAGAGAAAGAAGCTTTCTGAGAAACTTCTTTGTGTTCTGTGAAATCATCTCACAGAGTTACAGCTTTCCCCTCAAGAAGCCTTTCGCTAAGACAGTTCTTGTGGAATTGGCAAGGCGATATTTGGAAGCCCATAGAGGGCTATGGTGAAAAAGGAAATATCCTCCGATGAAATCTGGAAAGAAGCTTTCTGAGAAACTGCTTAGTGTTCTGAGAATTCATCTCACAGAGTTACATCTGTATTTCGTGGATCTCTTTGCTAGCCTTATTTCTTTGGAATCTGAGAACAGATATTTCGGATCCCATTGAAGACTATAGGGCCAAAGGAAATATCCTCCGATAACAAAGAGAAAGAAGCTTTCTGAGAAACTTCTTTGTGTTCTGTGAAATCATCTCACAGAGTTACAGCTTTCCCCTCAAGAAGCCTTTCGCTAAGACAGTTCTTGTGGAATTGGCAAAGTGATATTTGGAAGCCCATAGAGGGCTATGGTGAAAACGGAAATATCCTCAGATGAAATCTGGAAAGAAGCTTTCTGTGAAACTACTTAGTGTTCTGTTAATTCATCTCACAGAGTTACATCTGCATTTCGTGGATCTCTTTGCTAGCCTTATTTCTTTGGAATCTGAGAAGAGATATTTCGGATCCCATTGAAGACTATAGGGCCAAAGGAAATATCCTCCGATAACAAAGAGAAAGAAGCTTTCTGAAAAACTTCTTCGTGTTCTGTGAAATCATCTCACAGAGTTACAGCTTTCCCCTCAAGAAGCCTTTCGCAAAGACAGTTCTTGTGGAATTGGCAAAGTGATATTTGGAAGCCCATAGAGGGCTATGGTGAAAAAGGAAATATCCTCAGATGAAATCTGGAAAGAAGCTTTCTGAGAAACTGCTTAGTGTTCTGTTAATTCATCTCACAGAGTTACATCTGTATTTCGTGGATCTCTTTGCTAGCCTTATTTCTGTGGAATCTGAGAACAGATATATCGGATCCCATTGAAGACTATAGGGCCAAAGGAAATATCCTCCGATAACAAAGAGAAAGAAGCTTTCTGAGAAACTTCTTTGTGTTCTGTGAAATCATCTCAGAGAGTTACAGCTTTCCCCTCAGGAAGCCTTTCGCTAAGACAGTTCTTGTGGAATTGGTAAAGTGATATTTGGAAGCCGATAGAGGGCTATGGTGAAAAAGGAAATATCCTCAGATGAAATCTGGAAAGAAGCTTTCTGAGAAACTGCTTAGTGTTCTGTTAATTCATCTCACAGAGTTACATCTGTTTTTCGTGGATCTCTTTGCTAGCCTTATTTCTGTGGAATCTGAAAACAGATATTTCGGATCCCATTGAAGCCTATAGGTCCAAAGGAAATATCCTCCGATAACAAAGAGAAAGAAGCTTTCTGAGAAACCTCTTTGTGTTCTGTGAAATCATCTCACAGAGTTACAGCTTTCCCCTCAAGAAGCCTTTCGCTAAGACAGTTCTTGTGGAATTGGCAAAGTGATATTTGGAAGCCCATAGAGGGCTATGGTGAAAAAGGAAATATCCTCAGATGAAATCTGGAAAGAAGGTTTCTGAGAAACTGCTGAGTGTTCTGTTAATTCATCTCACAGAGTTACATCTGTATTTCGTGGATCTCTTTGCTAGCCTTATTTCTGTGGAATCTGAGAACAGATATTTCGGATCCCTTTGAAGACTATAGGGCCAAAGGAAATATCCTCCGATAACAAAGAGAAAGAAACTTTTTGAGAAACTTTTTTGTGTTCTGTGAAATCATCTCACAGAGTTACAGCTTTCCCCTCAAGAAGCCTTTCGCTAAGACAGTTCTTGTGGAATTGGCAAAGTGATATTTGGAAGCCCTTAGAGGTCTATGGTGAAAAAGGAAATATCCTCAGATGAAATCTGGAAAGAAGCTTTCTGAGAAACTGCTTAGTGTTCTGTGAATTCATCTCACAGAGTTACATCTGTATTTCGTGGATCTCTTTGCTAGCCTTATTTCTGTGGAATCTGAGAACAGATATTTCGGATCCCATTGAAGACTATGGGGCCAAAGGAAATATCCTCCGATAACAAAGAGAAAGAAGCTTTCTGAGAAACTTCTTTGTGTTCTGTGAAATCATCTCACAGAGTTACAGCTTTCCCCTCAAGATGCCTTTTGCTAAGACAGTTCTTGTGGAATTGGCAAAGTGATATTTGGAAGCCCATAGAGGGCTATGGTGAAAAAGGAAATATCCTCAGATGAAATCTGGAAGGAAGCTTTCTGAGAAACTGCTGAGTGTTCTGTTAATTCATCTCACAGAGTTACATCTGTATTTCGTGGATCTCTTTGCTAGCCTTATTTCTGTGGAATCTGAGAACAGATATTTCGGATCCCATTGAAGACTATAGGGCCAAAGGAAATATCCTCCGATAACAAAGAGAAAGAAGCTTTCTGAGAAACTTCTTTGTGTTCTGTGAAATCATCTCACAGAGTTACAGCTTTCCCCTCAAGAAGCCTTTCGCTAAGACAGTTCTTGTGGAATTGGCAAAGCGATATTTGGAAGCCCATAGAGGGCTATGGTGAAAAAGGAAATATCCTCTGATGAAATCTGGAAAGAAGCTTTCTGAGAAACTGCTTAGTGTTCTGTGAATTCATCTCACAGAGTTACATCTGTATTTCGTGGATCTCTTTGCTAGCCTTATTTCTTTGGAATCTGAGAACAGATATTTCGGATCCCATTGAAGACTATAGGGCCAAAGGAAATATCCTCTGATAACAAAGAGAAAGAAGCTTTCTGAGAAACTTCTTTGTGTTCTGTGAAATCATCTCACAGAGTTACAGCTTTCCCCTCAAGAAGCCTTTCGCTAAGACAGTTCTTGTGGAATTGGCAAAGTGATATTTGGAAGCCCATAGAGGGCTATGGTGAAAAAGGAAATATCCTCAGATGAAATCTGGAAAGAAGCTTTCTGTGAAACTGCTTAGTGTTCTGTGAATTCATCTCACAGAGTTACATCTGTATTTCGTGGATCTCTTTGCTAGCCTTATTTCTTTGGAATCTGAGAACAGATATTTCGGATCCCTTTGAAGACTATAGGGCCAAAGGAAATATCCTCCGATAACAAAGAGAAAGAAGCTTTCTGAGAAACTTCTTCGTGTTCTGTGAAATCATCTCACAGAGTTTCAGCTTTCCCCTCAAGAAGCCTTTCGCTAAGACAGTTCTTGTGGAATTGGCAAAGTGATATTTGGAAGCCCATAGAGGGCTATGGTGAAAAAGGAAATATCCTCAGATGAAATCTGGAAGGAAGCTTTCTGAGAAACTGCTGAGTGTTCTGTTAATTCATCTCACAGAGTTACATCTGTATTTCGTGTATCTCTTTGCTAGCCTTATTTCTGTGGAATCTGAGAACAGATATTTCGGATCCCATTGAAGACTATAGGGCCAAAGGAAATATCCTCCGATAACAAAGAGAAAGAAGCTTTCTGAGAAACTTCTTTGTGTTCTGTGAAATCATCTCACAGAGTTACAGCTTTCCCCTCAAGAAGCCTTTCGCTAAGACAGTTCTTGTGGAATTGGCAAAGTGATATTTGGAAGCCCATAGAGGGCTATGGTGAAAAAGGAAATATCCTCAGATGAAATCTGGAAAGAAGCTTTCTGTGAAACTGCTTAGTGTTCTGTGAATTCATCTCACAGAGTTACATCTGTATTTCGTGGATCTCTTTGCTAGCCTTATTTCTTTGGAATCTGAGAACAGATATTTCGGATCCCATTGAAGACTATAGGGCCAAAGGAAATATCCTCCGATAACAAAGAGAAAGAAGCTTTCTGAGAAACTTCTTCGTGTTCTGTGAAATCATCTCACAGAGTTTCAGCTTTCCCCTCAAGAAGCCTTTCGCTAAGACAGTTCTTGTGGAATTGGCAAAGTGATATTTGGAAGCCCATAGAGGGCTATGGTGAAAAAGGAAATATCCTCAGATGAAATCTGGAAAGAAGCTTTCTGTGAAACTGCTTAGTGTTCTGTTAATTCATCTCACAGTATTACGTCTGTATTTCGTGGATCTCTTTGCTAGACTTATTTCTGTGGAATCTGAGAACAGATATTTCGGATCCCTTTGAAGACTATAGGGCCAAAGGAAATATCCTCCGATAACAAAGAGAAAGAAGCTTTCTGAGAAACTTCTTTGTGTTCTGTGAAATCATCTCACAGAGTTACAGCTTTCCCGTCAAGAAGCCTTTCGCTAAGACAGTTCTTGTGGAATTGGCAAAGTGATATTTGGAAGCCCTTAGAGGTCTATGGTGAAAAAGGAAATATCCTCAGATGAAATCTGGAAAGAAGCTTTCTGGGAAACTGCTTAGTGTTCTGTTAATTCATCTCACAGAGTTACATCTGTATTTCGTGGATCTCTTTGCTAGCCTTATTTCTGTGGAATCTGAGAAGAGGTATTTCGGATCCCATTGAAGACTATGGGGCCAAAGGAAATATCCTCCGATAACAAAGAGAAAGAAGCTTTCTGAGAAACTTCTTTGTGTTCTGTGAAATCATCTCACAGAGTTACAGCTTTCCCCTCAAGAAGCCTTTCGCTAAGACAGTTCTTGTTTTATTGGCAAAGTGATATTTGGAAGCCCATAGAGGGCTATGGTGAAAAAGGAAATATCCTCAGATGAAATCTGGAAAGAAGCTTTCTGAGAAACTGCTTAGTGTTCTGTGAATTCATCTCACAGAGTTACATCTGTATTTCGTGGATCTCCTTGCTAGCCTTATTTCTGTGGAATCTGAGAACAGATATTTCGGATCCCATTGAAGACTATGGGGCCAAAGGAAATATCCTCCGATAACAAAGAGAAAGAAGCTTTCTGAGAAACTTCTTTGTGTTCTGTGAAATCATCTCACAGAGTTACAGCTTTTCCCTCAAGAAGCCTTTCGCTAAGACAGTTCTTGTGGAATTGGCAAAGTGATATTTGGAAGCCCATAGAGGGCTATGGTGAAAAAGGAAATATCCTCAGATGAAATCTGGAAGGAAGCTTTCTGAGAAACTGCTGAGTGTTCTGTTAATTCATCTCACAGAGTTACATCTGTATTTCGTGGATCTCTTTGCTGGACTTATTTCTGTGGAATCTGAGAACAGATATTTCGGATCCCTCTGAAGACTATAGGGCCAAAGGAAATATCCTCCGATAACAAAGAGAAAGAAGCTTTCTGAGAAACTTCTTTGTGTTCTCTGAAATCATCTCACAGAGTTACAGCTTTCCCCTCAAGAAGCCTTTCGCTAAGACAGTTCTTGTGGAATTGGCAAAGTGATATTTGGAAGCCCTTAGAGGTCTATGGTGAAAAAGGAAATATCCTCAGATGAAATCTGGAAAGAAGCTTTCTGAGAAACTGCTTAGTGTTCTGTTAATTCATCTCACAGAGTTACATCTGTATTTCGTGGATCTCTTTGCTAGCCTTATTTCTTTGGAATCTGAGAACAGATATTTCGGATCCCATTGAAGACTATAGGGCCAAAGGAAATATCCTCCGATAACAAAGAGAAAGAAGCATAGTGAGAAACTTCTTTGTGTTCTCTGAAATCATCTCACAGAGTTACAGCTTTCCCCTCAAGAAGCCTTTCGCTAAGACAGTTCTTGTGGAATTGGCAAAGTGATATTTGGAAGCCCATAGAGGGCTATGGTGAAAAAGGAAATATCCTCAGATGAAATCTGGAAAGAAGCTTTCTGAGAAACTGCTGAGTGTTCTGTTAATTCATCTCACAGAGTTACATCTGTATTTCGTGGATCTCTTTGCTAGAATTATTTCTGTGGAATCTGAGAACAGATATTTCGGATCCCTTTGAAGACTATAGGGCCAAAGGAAATATCCTCCGATAACAAAGAGAAAGAAGCTTTCTGAGAAACTTCTTTGTGTTCTGTGAAATCATCTCACAGAGTTACAGCTTTCCCCTCAAGAAGCCTTTCGCTAAGACAGTTCTTGTGGAATTGGCAAAGTGATATTTGGAAGCCCTTAGAGGTCTATGGTGAAAAAGGAAATATCCTCAGATGAAATCTGGAAAGAAGCTTTCTGGGAAACTGCTTAGTGTTCTGTTAATTCATCTCACAGAGTTACATCTGTATTTCGTGGATCTCTTTGCTAGCCTTATTTCTTTGGAATCTGAGAACAGATATTTCGGATCCCATTGAAGACTATAGGGCCAAAGGAAATATCCTCCGATAACAAAGAGAAAGAAGCATACTGAGAAACTTCTTTGTGTTCTGTGAAATCATCTCACAGAGTTACAGCTTTCCCCTCAAGAAGCCTTTCGCTAAGACAGTTCTTGTTTTATTGGCAAAGTGATATTTGGAAGCCCATAGAGGGCTATGGTGAAAAAGGAAATATCCTCAGATGAAATCTGGAAAGAAGCTTTCTGAGAAACTACTTAGTCTTCTGATAATTCATCTAACAGAGTTACATCTGTATTTCGTGGATCTCTTTGCTAGCCTTATTTCTGTGGAACCTGAGAACAGATATTTCGGATCCCATTGAAGCCTACAGGGCCAAAGCAAATAATCTCCGATAACAAAGAGAAAGAAGCTTTCTGAGAAACTTCTTTGTGTTCTGTGAAATCATCTCATGGAGTTATCGCTTTCTCCTCAAGAAGACTTTCGCTAAGATATTTCTTGTGGAATTCGCAAAGTGATATTTGGAAGCCCATAGAGGGCTATGGTGAAAAAGGAAATATCCTCAGATGAAATCTGGAAAGAAGCTTTCTGAGAAACTCCTGAGTGTTCTGTTAATTCATCTCACAGAGTTACTTCTGTATTTCGTGGATCTCTTTGCTAGACTTATTTCTGTGGAATCTGAGAACAGATATTTCAGATCCTATTGAAGACTATAGGGCCAAAGGAAATATCCTCCGATAACAAAGAGAAAGAAGCTTTCTGAGAAACTTCTTTGTGTTCTGTGAAATCATCTCACAGAGTTACAGCTTTCCCCTCAAGAAGCCTTTCGCTAAGACAGTTCTTGTGGAATTGGCAAAGTGATATTTGGAAGCCCATAGAGGGCTATGGTGAAAAAGGAAATATCCTCAGATGAAATCTGGAAAGAAGCTTTCTGAGAAACTACTGAGTGTTCTGTTAATTCATCTCAGAGAGTTACATCTGTATTTCGTGGATCTCTTTGCTAGCCTTATTTCTGTGGAACCTGAGAACAGATATTTCGGATCCCATTGAAGACTATAGGGCCAAAGGAAATATCCTACGATAACAAAGAGAAAGAAGCTTTCTGAGAAACTTCTTTGTGTTCTGTGAAATCATCTCACAGAGTTACAGCTTTCCCCTCAAGAAGCCTTTCGCTAAGAAAGTTCTTGTGGAATTGGCAAAGCGATATTTGGAAGCCCATAGAGGGCTATGGTGAAAAAGGAAATATCCTCAGATGAAATCTGGAAAGAAGCTTTCTGAGAAACTCCTGAGTGTTCTGTTAGTTCATCTCACAGAGTTACATCTGTATTTCGTGGATCTCTTTGCTAGCCTTATTTCTTTGGAATCTGAGAACAGATATTTCGGATCCCATTGAAGACTATAGGGCCAAAGGAAATATACTCCGATAACAAAGAGAAAGAAGCTTTCTGAGAAACTTCTTTGTGTTTTGTGAAATCATCTCAAAGAGTTACAGCTTTCCCCTCAAGAAGCCTTTCGCTAAGACAGTTCTTGTGGAATTGGCAAAGTGATATTTGGAAGCCCATAGAGGGCTATGGTGAAAAAGGAAATATCCTCAGATGAAATCTGGGAAGAAGCTTTCTGAGAAACTGCTGAGTGTTCTGTTAATTCATCTCACAGAGTTACATCTGTATTTCGTGGATCTCTTTGCTGGACTTATTTCTGTGGAATCTGAGAACAGATATTTCGGATCCCTCTGAAGACTATAGGGCCAAAGGAAATATCCTCCGATAACAAAGAGAAAGAAGCTTTCTGAGAAACTTCTTTGTGTTCTCTGAAATCATCTCACAGAGTTACAGCTTTCCCCTCAAGAAGCCTTTCGCTAAGACAGTTCTTGTGGAATTGGCAAAGTGATATTTGGAAGCCCTTAGAGGGCTATGGTGAAAAAGGAAATATCCTCAGATGAAATCTGGAAAGAAGCTTTCTGAGAAACTGCTTAGTGTTCTGTTAATTCATCTCACAGAGTTACATCTGTATTTCGTGGATCTCTTTGCTAGCCTTATTTCTTTGGAATCTGAGAACAGATATTTCGGATCCCATTGAAGACTATAGGGCCAAAGGAAATATCCTCCGATAACAAAGAGAAAGAAGCATACTGAGAAACTTCTTTGTGTTCTCTGAAATCATCTCACAGAGTTACAGCTTTCCCCTCAAGAAGCCTTTCGCTAAGACAGTTCTTGTGGAATTGGCAAAGTGATATTTGGAAGCCCATAGAGGGCTATGGTGAAAAAGGAAATATCCTCAGATGAAATCTGGAAAGAAGCTTTCTGAGAAACTGCTGAGTGTTCTGTTAATTCATCTCACAGAGTTACATCTGTATTTCGTGGATATCTTTGCTAGAATTATTTCTGTGGAATCTGAGAACAGATATTTCGGATCCCTTTGAAGACTATAGGGCCAAAGGAAATATCCTCCGATAACAAAGAGAAAGAAGCTTTCTGAGAAACTTCTTTGTGTTCTGTGAAATCATCTCACAGAGTTACAGCTTTCCCGTAAAGAAGCCTTTCGCTAAGACAGTTCTTGTGGAATTGGCAAAGTGATATTTGGAAGCCCTTAGAGGTCTATGGTGAAAAAGGAAATATCCTCAGATGAAATCTGGAAAGAAGCTTTCTGGGAAACTGCTTAGTGTTCTGTTAATTCATCTCACAGAGTTACATCTGTATTTCGTGGATCTCTTTGCTAGCCTTATTTCTTTGGAATCTGAGAACAGATATTTCGGATCCCATTGAAGACTATAGGGCCAAAGGAAATATCCTCCGATAACAAAGAGAAAGAAGCATACTGAGAAACTTCTTTGTGTTCTGTGAAATCATCTCACAGAGTTACAGCTTTCCCCTCAAGAAGCCTTTCGCTAAGACAGTTCTTGTTTTATTGGCAAAGTGATATTTGGAAGCCCATAGAGGGCTATGGTGAAAAAGGAAATATCCTCAGATGAAATCTGGAAAGAAGCTTTCTGAGAAACTACTTAGTCTTCTGATAATTCATCTAACAGAGTTACATCTGTATTTCGTGGATCTCTTTGCTAGCCTTATTTCTGTGGAACCTGAGAACAGATATTTCGGATCCCATTGAAGCCTACAGGGCCAAAGGAAATAATCCTCGATAACAAAGAGAAAGAAGCTTTCTGAGAAACTTCTTTGTGTTCTGTGAAATCATCTCACAGAGTTACAGCATTCCCCTCAAGAAGCCTTCCGCTAAGACAGTTCTTGTGGAATTGGCAATGTGATATTTGGAAGCCCATAGAGGGCTATGGTGAAAAAGGAAATATCCTCAGATGAAATCTGGAAAGAAGCTTTCTGAGAAACTGCTTAGTGTTCTGTTAATTCATCTCACAGAGTTACATCTGTATTTCGTGGATCTCTTTGCTAGCCTTATTTCTTTGGAATCTGAGAACAGATATTTCGGATCCCATTGAAGACTATAGGGCCAAAGGAAATATCCTCCGATAACAAAGAGAAAGAAGCTTTCTGAGAAACTTCTTTGTGTTCTGTGAAATCATCTCACAGAGTTACAGCTTTCCCCTCAAGAAGCCTTTCGCTAAGACAGTTCTTGTGGAATTGGCAAAGCGATATTTGGAAGCCCATAGAGGGCTATGGTGAAAAAGGAAATATCCTCAGATGAAATCTGGAAAGAAGCTTTCTGAGAAACTGCTTAGTGTTCTGTTAATTCATCTCACAGAGTTACATCTGTATTTCGTGGATCTCTTTGCTAGCCTTATTTCTGTGGAATCTGAGAACAGATATTTTGGATCCCTTTGAAGACTATAGGGCCAAAGGAAATATCCTCCGATAACAAAGAGAAAGAAGCTTACTGAGAAACTTCTTTGTGTTCTGTGAAATCATCTCCCAGAGTTACAGCTTTCCCCTCAAGAAGCCTTTCGCTAAGACAGTTCTTGTGGAATTGGCAAAGTGATATTTGGAAGCCCATAGAGGGCTATGGTGAAAAAGGAAATATCCTCAGATGAAATCTGGAAAGAAGCTTTCTGAAAAACTGCTTAGTGTTCTGTTAATTCATCTCACAGAGTTACATCTGTATTTCGTGGATCTCTTTGCTAGCCTTCTTTCTGTGGAATCTGAGAACAGATATTTCGGATCCCATTGAAGACTATAGGGCCAAAGGAAATATCCTCCGATAACAAAGAGAAAGAAGCTTTCTGAGAAACTTCTTTGTGTTTTGTGAAATCATCTCAAAGAGTTACAGCTTTCCCCTCAAGAAGCCTTTCGCTAAGACAGTTCTTGTGGAATTGGCAAAGTGATATTTGGAAGCCCATAGAGGGCTATGGTGAAAAAGGAAATATCCTCAGATGAAATCTGGGAAGAAGCTTTCTGAGAAACTGCTGAGTGTTCTGTTAATTCATCTCACAGAATTACATCTGTATTTCGTGGATCTCTTTGCTGGACTTATTTCTGTGGAATCTGAGAACAGATATTTCGGATCCCTCTGAAGACTATAGGGCCAAAGGAAATATCCTCCGATAACAAAGAGAAAGAAGCTTTCTGAGACACTTCTTTGTGTTCTCTGAAATCATCTCACAGAGTTACAGCTTTCCCCTCAAGAAGCCTTTCGCTAAGACAGTTCTTGTGGAATTGGCAAAGTGATATTTGGAAGCCCTTAGAGGGCTATGGTGAAAAAGGAAATATCCTCAGATGAAATCTGGAAAGAAGCTTTCTGAGAAACTGCTTAGTGTTCTGTTAATTCATCTCACAGAGTTACATCTGTATTTCGTGGATCTCTTTGCTAGCCTTATTTCTTTGGAATCTGAGAACAGATATTTCGGATCCCATTGAAGACTATAGGGCCAAAGGAAATATCCTCCGATAACAAAGAGAAAGAAGCATACTGAGAAACTTCTTTGTGTTCTCTGAAATCATCTCACAGAGTTACAGCTTTCCCCTAAAGAAGCCTTTCGCTAAGACAGTTCTTGTGGAATTGGCAAAGTGATATTTGGAAGCCCATAGAGGGCTATGGTGAAAAAGGAAATATCCTCAGATGAAATCTGGAAAGAAGCTTTCTGAGAAACTGCTGAGTGTTCTGTTAATTCATCTCACAGAGTTACATCTGTATTTCGTGGATATCTTTGCTAGAATTATTTCTGTGGAATCTGAGAACAGATATTTCGGATCCCTTTGAAGACTATAGGGCCAAAGGAAATATCCTCCGATAACAAAGAGAAAGAAGCTTTCTGAGAAACTTCTTTGTGTTCTGTGAAATCATCTCACAGAGTTACAGCTTTCCCGTAAAGAAGCCTTTCGCTAAGACAGTTCTTGTGGAATTGGCAAAGTGATATTTGGAAGCCCTTAGAGGTCTATGGTGAAAAAGGAAATATCCTCAGATGAAATCTGGAAAGAAGCTTTCTGGGAAACTGCTTAGTGTTCTGTTAATTCATCTCACAGAGTTACATCTGTATTTCGTGGATCTCTTTGCTAGCCTTATTTCTTTGGAATCTGAGAACAGATATTTCGGATCCCATTGAAGACTATAGGGCCAAAGGAAATATCCTCCGATAACAAAGAGAAAGAAGCATACTGAGAAACTTCTTTGTGTTCTGTGAAATCATCTCACAGAGTTACAGCTTTCCCCTCAAGAAGCCTTTCGCTAAGACAGTTCTTGTTTTATTGGCAAAGTGATATTTGGAAGCCCATAGAGGGCTATGGTGAAAAAGGAAATATCCTCAGATGAAATCTGGAAAGAAGCTTTCTGAGAAACTACTTAGTCTTCTGATAATTCATCTAACAGAGTTACATCTGTATTTCGTGGATCTCTTTGCTAGCCTTATTTCTGTGGAACCTGAGAACAGATATTTCGGATCCCATTGAAGCCTACAGGGCCAAAGGAAATAATCCTCGATAACAAAGAGAAAGAAGCTTTCTGAGAAACTTCTTTGTGTTCTGTGAAATCATCTCACAGAGTTACAGCATTCCCCTCAAGAAGCCTTCCGCTAAGACAGTTCTTGTGGAATTGGCAATGTGATATTTGGAAGCCCATAGAGGGCTATGGTGAAAAAGGAAATATCCTCAGATGAAATCTGGAAAGAAGCTTTCTGAGAAACTGCTTAGTGTTCTGTTAATTCATCTCACAGAGTTACATCTGTATTTCGTGGATCTCTTTGCTAGCCTTATTTCTTTGGAATCTGAGAACAGATATTTCGGATCCCATTGAAGACTATAGGGCCAAAGGAAATATCCTCCGATAACAAAGAGAAAGAAGCTTTCTGAGAAACTTCTTTGTGTTCTGTGAAATCATCTCACAGAGTTACAGCTTTCCCCTCAAGAAGCCTTTCGCTAAGACAGTTCTTGTGGAATTGGCAAAGCGATATTTGGAAGCCCATAGAGGGCTATGGTGAAAAAGGAAATATCCTCAGATGAAATCTGGAAAGAAGCTTTCTGAGAAACTGCTGAGTGTTCTGTTAATTCATCTCACAAAGTTACATCTGTATTTCGTGGATCTCTTTGCTAGCCTTATTTCTGTGGAATCTGAGAACAGATATTTCGGATCCCTTTGAAGACTATAGGGCCAAAGGAAATATCCTCCGATAACAAAGAGAAAGAAGCTTACTGAGAAACTTCTTTGTGTTCTGTGAAATCATCTCCCAGAGTTACAGCTTTCCCCTCAAGAAGCCTTTCGCTAAGACAGTTCTTGTGGAATTGGCAAAGTGATATTTGGAAGCCCATAGAGGGCTATGGTGAAAAAGGAAATATCCTCAGATGAAATCTGGGAAGAAGCTTTCTGAGAAACTGCTGAGTGTTCTGTTAATTCATCTCACAGAGTTACATCTGTATTTCGTGGATCTCTTTGCTGGACTTATTTCTGTGGAATCTGAGAACAGATATTTCGGATCCCTCTGAAGACTATAGGGCCAAAGGAAATATCCTCCGATAACAAAGAGAAAGAAGCTTTCTGAGAAACTTCTTTGTGTTCTCTGAAATCATCTCACAGAGTTACAGCTTTCCCCTCAAGAAGCCTTTCGCTAAGACAGTTCTTGTGGAATTGGCAAAGTGATATTTGGAAGCCCTTAGAGGGCTATGGTGAAAAAGGAAATATCCTCAGATGAAATCTGGAAAGAAGCTTTCTGAGAAACTGCTGAGTGTTCTGTTAATTCATCTCACAGAGTTACATCTGTATTTCGTGGATATCTTTGCTAGAATTATTTCTGTGGAATCTGAGAACAGATATTTCGGATCCCTTTGAAGACTATAGGGCCAAAGGAAATATCCTCCGATAACAAAGAGAAAGAAGCTTTCTGAGAAACTTCTTTGTGTTCTGTGAAATCATCTCACAGAGTTACAGCTTTCCCGTAAAGAAGCCTTTCGCTAAGACAGTTCTTGTGGAATTGGCAAAGTGATATTTGGAAGCCCTTAGAGGTCTATGGTGAAAAAGGAAATATCCTCAGATGAAATCTGGAAAGAAGCTTTCTGGGAAACTGCTTAGTGTTCTGTTAATTCATCTCACAGAGTTACATCTGTATTTCGTGGATCTCTTTGCTAGCCTTATTTCTTTGGAATCTGAGAACAGATATTTCGGATCCCATTGAAGACTATAGGGCCAAAGGAAATATCCTCCGATAACAAAGAGAAAGAAGCATACTGAGAAACTTCTTTGTGTTCTGTGAAATCATCTCACAGAGTTACAGCTTTCCCCTCAAGAAGCCTTTCGCTAAGACAGTTCTTGTTTTATTGGCAAAGTGATATTTGGAAGCCCATAGAGGGCTATGGTGAAAAAGGAAATATCCTCAGATGAAATCTGGAAAGAAGCTTTCTGAGAAACTACTTAGTCTTCTGATAATTCATCTAACAGAGTTACATCTGTATTTCGTGGATCTCTTTGCTAGCCTTATTTCTGTGGAACCTGAGAACAGATATTTCGGATCCCATTGAAGCCTACAGGGCCAAAGGAAATAATCCTCGATAACAAAGAGAAAGAAGCTTTCTGAGAAACTTCTTTGTGTTCTGTGAAATCATCTCACAGAGTTACAGCATTCCCCTCAAGAAGCCTTCCGCTAAGACAGTTCTTGTGGAATTGGCAATGTGATATTTGGAAGCCCATAGAGGGCTATGGTGAAAAAGGAAATATCCTCAGATGAAATCTGGAAAGAAGCTTTCTGAGAAACTGCTTAGTGTTCTGTTAATTCATCTCACAGAGTTACATCTGTATTTCGTGGATCTCTTTGCTAGCCTTATTTCTTTGGAATCTGAGAACAGATATTTCGGATCCCATTGAAGACTATAGGGCCAAAGGAAATATCCTCCGATAACAAAGAGAAAGAAGCTTTCTGAGAAACTTCTTTGTGTTCTGTGAAATCATCTCACAGAGTTACAGCTTTCCCCTCAAGAAGCCTTTCGCTAAGACAGTTCTTGTGGAATTGGCAAAGCGATATTTGGAAGCCCATAGAGGGCTATGGTGAAAAAGGAAATATCCTCAGATGAAATCTGGAAAGAAGCTTTCTGAGAAACTGCTGAGTGTTCTGTTAATTCATCTCACAAAGTTACATCTGTATTTCGTGGATCTCTTTGCTAGCCTTATTTCTGTGGAATCTGAGAACAGATATTTCGGATCCCTTTGAAGACTATAGGGCCAAAGGAAATATCCTCCGATAACAAAGAGAAAGAAGCTTACTGAGAAACTTCTTTGTGTTCTGTGAAATCATCTCCCAGAGTTACAGCTTTCCCCTCAAGAAGCCTTTCGCTAAGACAGTTCTTGTGGAATTGGCAAAGTGATATTTGGAAGCCCATAGAGGGCTATGGTGAAAAAGGAAATATCCTCAGATGAAATCTGGGAAGAAGCTTTCTGAGAAACTGCTGAGTGTTCTGTTAATTCATCTCACAGAGTTACATCTGTATTTCGTGGATCTCTTTGCTGGACTTATTTCTGTGGAATCTGAGAACAGATATTTCGGATCCCTCTGAAGACTATAGGGCCAAAGGAAATATCCTCCGATAACAAAGAGAAAGAAGCTTTCTGAGAAACTTCTTTGTGTTCTCTGAAATCATCTCACAGAGTTACAGCTTTCCCCTCAAGAAGCCTTTCGCTAAGACAGTTCTTGTGGAATTGGCAAAGTGATATTTGGAAGCCCTTAGAGGGCTATGGTGAAAAAGGAAATATCCTCAGATGAAATCTGGAAAGAAGCTTTCTGAGAAACTGCTGAGTGTTCTGTTAATTCATCTCACAGAGTTACATCTGTATTTCGTGGATCTCTTTGCTAGCCTTATTTCTGTGGAATCTGAGAACAGATATTTCGGATCCCATTGAAGACTATAGGGCCAAAGGAAATATCCTCCGATAACAAAGAGAAAGAAGCTTTCTGAGAAACTTCTTTGTGTTCTGTGAAATCATCTCACAGAGTTACAGCTTTCCCCTCAAGAAGCCTTCCGCTAAGACAGTTCTTGTGGAATTGGCAAAGTGATATTTGGAAGCCCTTAGAGGACTATGGTGAAAAAGGAAATATCCTCAGATGAAATCTGGAAAGAAGCTTTCTGAGAAACGGCTTAGTGTTCTGTGAATTCATCTCACAGAGTTACATCTGTATTTCGTGGATCTCTTTGCTAGACTTATTTCTGTGGAATCTGAGAACAGATATTTCGGATCCCATTGAAGACTATAGGGCCAAAGGAAATATCCTCCGATAACAAAGAGAAAGAAGCTTTTTGAGAAACTTTTTTGTGTTCTGTGAAATCATCTCACAGAGTTACAGCTTTCCCCTCAAGAAGCCTTTCGCTAAGACAGTTCTTGTGGAATTGGCAAAGTGATATTTGGAAGCCCTTAGAGGTCTATGGTGAAAAAGGAAATATCCTCAGATGAAATCTGGAAAGAAGCTTTCTGAGAAACTGCTTAGTGTTCTGTGAATTCATCTCACAGAGTTACATCTGTATTTCGTGGATCTCTTTGCTAGCCTTGTTTCTGTGGAATCTGAGAACAGATATTTCGGATCCCATTGAAGACTAAGGGGCCAAAGGAAATATCCTCCGATAACAAAGAGAAGGAAGCTTTCTGAGAAACGTCTTTGTGTTCTGTGAAATCATCTCACAGAGTTACAGCTTTCCCCTCAAGAAGCCTTTCGCTAAGACAGTTCTTGTGGAATTGGCAAAGTGATATTTGGAAGCCCATAGAGGGCTATGGTGAAAAACGAAATATCCTCAGTTGAAATCTGGAAGGAAGCTTTCTGAGAAACTGCTGAGTGTTCTGTTAATTCATCTCACAGAGTTACATCTGTATTTCGTGGATCTCTTTGCTAGCCTTATTTCTGTGGAATCTGAGAACAGATATTTCGGATCCCATTGAAGACTATAGGGCCAAAGGAAATATCCTCCGATAACAAAGAGAAAGAAGCTTTCTGAGAAACTTCTTTGTGTTCTGTGAAATCATCTCCCAGAGTTACAGCTTTCCCCTCAAGAAGCCTTTCGCTAAGACAGTTCTTGTGGAATTGGCAAAGTGATATTTGGAAGCCCATAGAGGGCTATGGTGAAAAAGGAAATATCCTCAGATGAAATCTGGAAAGAAGCTTTCTGTGAAACTGCTTAGTGTTCTGTTAATTCATCTCACAGAGTTACATCTGTATTTCGTGGATCTCTTTGCTAGCCTTATTTCTTTGGAATCTGAGAACAGATATTTCGGATCCCATTGAAGACTATAGGGCCAAAGGAAATATCCTCCGATAACAAAGAGAAAGAAGCTTTCTGAGAAACTTCTTCGTGTTCTGTGAAGTCATCTCACAGAGTTACAGCTTTCCCCTCAAGAAGCCTTTCGCTAAGACAGTTTTTGTGGAATTGGCAAAGTGATATTTGGAAGCCCATAGAGGGCTATGGTGAAAAAGGAAATATCCTCAGATGAAATCTGGAAAGAAGCTTTCTGAGAAACTGCTGAGTGTTCTGTTAATTCATCTCACAGAGTTACATCTGTATTTCGTGGATCTCTTTGCTAGCCTTATTTCTGTGGAATCTGAGAACAGATATTTCGGATCCCATTGAAGACTATAGGGCCAAAGGAAATATCCTCCGATAACAAAGAGAAAGAAGCTTTCTGAGAAACTTCTTTGTGTTCTGTGAAATCATCTCACAGAGTTACAGCTTTCCCCTCAAGAAGCCTTTCGCTAAGACAGTTCTTGTGGAATTGGCAAGGCGATATTTGGAAGCCCATAGAGGGCTATGGTGAAAAAGGAAATATCCTCCGATGAAATCTGGAAAGAAGCTTTCTGAGAAACTGCTTAGTGTTCTGTGAATTCATCTCACAGAGTTACATCTGTATTTCGTGGATCTCTTTGCTAGCCTTATTTCTTTGGAATCTGAGAACAGATATTTCGGATCCCATTGAAGACTATAGGGCCAAAGGAAATATCCTCCGATAACAAAGAGAAAGAAGCTTTCTGAGAAACTTCTTTGTGTTCTGTGAAATCATCTCACAGAGTTACAGCTTTCCCCTCAAGAAGCCTTTCGCTAAGACAGTTCTTGTGGAATTGGCAAAGTGATATTTGGAAGCCCATAGAGGGCTATGGTGAAAACGGAAATATCCTCAGATGAAATCTGGAAAGAAGCTTTCTGTGAAACTACTTAGTGTTCTGTTAATTCATCTCACAGAGTTACATCTGCATTTCGTGGATCTCTTTGCTAGCCTTATTTCTTTGGAATCTGAGAAGAGATATTTCGGATCCCATTGAAGACTATAGGGCCAAAGGAAATATCCTCCGATAACAAAGAGAAAGAAGCTTTCTGAAAAACTTCTTCGTGTTCTGTGAAATCATCTCACAGAGTTACAGCTTTCCCCTCAAGAAGCCTTTCGCAAAGACAGTTCTTGTGGAATTGGCAAAGTGATATTTGGAAGCCCATAGAGGGCTATGGTGAAAAAGGAAATATCCTCAGATGAAATCTGGAAAGAAGCTTTCTGAGAAACTGCTTAGTGTTCTGTTAATTCATCTCACAGAGTTACATCTGTATTTCGTGGATCTCTTTGCTAGCCTTATTTCTGTGGAATCTGAGAACAGATATATCGGATCCCATTGAAGACTATAGGGCCAAAGGAAATATCCTCCGATAACAAAGAGAAAGAAGCTTTCTGAGAAACTTCTTTGTGTTCTGTGAAATCATCTCAGAGAGTTACAGCTTTCCCCTCAGGAAGCCTTTCGCTAAGACAGTTCTTGTGGAATTGGTAAAGTGATATTTGGAAGCCGATAGAGGGCTATGGTGAAAAAGGAAATATCCTCAGATGAAATCTGGAAAGAAGCTTTCTGAGAAACTGCTTAGTGTTCTGTTAATTCATCTCACAGAGTTACATCTGTTTTTCGTGGATCTCTTTGCTAGCCTTATTTCTGTGGAATCTGAAAACAGATATTTCGGATCCCATTGAAGCCTATAGGTCCAAAGGAAATATCCTCCGATAACAAAGAGAAAGAAGCTTTCTGAGAAACCTCTTTGTGTTCTGTGAAATCATCTCACAGAGTTACAGCTTTCCCCTCAAGAAGCCTTTCGCTAAGACAGTTCTTGTGGAATTGGCAAAGTGATATTTGGAAGCCCATAGAGGGCTATGGTGAAAAAGGAAATATCCTCAGATGAAATCTGGAAAGAAGGTTTCTGAGAAACTGCTGAGTGTTCTGTTAATTCATCTCACAGAGTTACATCTGTATTTCGTGGATCTCTTTGCTAGCCTTATTTCTGTGGAATCTGAGAACAGATATTTCGGATCCCTTTGAAGACTATAGGGCCAAAGGAAATATCCTCCGATAACAAAGAGAAAGAAACTTTTTGAGAAACTTTTTTGTGTTCTGTGAAATCATCTCAAAGAGTTACAGCTTTCCCCTCAAGAAGCCTTTCGCTAAGACAGTTCTTGTGGAATTGGCAAAGTGATATTTGGAAGCCCTTAGAGGTCTATGGTGAAAAAGGAAATATCCTCAGATGAAATCTGGAAAGAAGCTTTCTGAGAAACTGCTTAGTGTTCTGTGAATTCATCTCACAGAGTTACATCTGTATTTCGTGGATCTCTTTGCTAGCCTTATTTCTGTGGAATCTGAGAACAGATATTTCGGATCCCATTGAAGACTATGGGGCCAAAGGAAATATCCTCCGATAACAAAGAGAAAGAAGCTTTCTGAGAAACTTCTTTGTGTTCTGTGAAATCATCTCACAGAGTTACAGCTTTCCCCTCAAGATGCCTTTTGCTAAGACAGTTCTTGTGGAATTGGCAAAGTGATATTTGGAAGCCCATAGAGGGCTATGGTGAAAAAGGAAATATCCTCAGATGAAATCTGGAAGGAAGCTTTCTGAGAAACTGCTGAGTGTTCTGTTAATTCATCTCACAGAGTTACATCTGTATTTCGTGGATCTCTTTGCTAGCCTTATTTCTGTGGAATCTGAGAACAGATATTTCGGATCCCATTGAAGACTATAGGGCCAAAGGAAATATCCTCCGATAACAAAGAGAAAGAAGCTTTCTGAGAAACTTCTTTGTGTTCTGTGAAATCATCTCACAGAGTTACAGCTTTCCCCTCAAGAAGCCTTTCGCTAAGACAGTTCTTGTGGAATTGGCAAAGCGATATTTGGAAGCCCATAGAGGGCTATGGTGAAAAAGGAAATATCCTCTGATGAAATCTGGAAAGAAGCTTTCTGAGAAACTGCTTAGTGTTCTGTGAATTCATCTCACAGAGTTACATCTGTATTTCGTGGATCTCTTTGCTAGCCTTATTTCTTTGGAATCTGAGAACAGATATTTCGGATCCCATTGAAGACTATAGGGCCAAAGGAAATATCCTCTGATAACAAAGAGAAAGAAGCTTTCTGAGAAACTTCTTTGTGTTCTGTGAAATCATCTCACAGAGTTACAGCTTTCCCCTCAAGAAGCCTTTCGCTAAGACAGTTCTTGTGGAATTGGCAAAGTGATATTTGGAAGCCCATAGAGGGCTATGGTGAAAAAGGAAATATCCTCAGATGAAATCTGGGAAGAAGCTTTCTGAGAAACTGCTGAGTGTTCTGTTAATTCATCTCACAGAGTTACATCTGTATTTCGTGGATCTCTTTGCTGGACTTATTTCTGTGGAATCTGAGAACAGATATTTCGGATCCCTCTGAAGACTATAGGGCCAAAGGAAATATCCTCCGATAACAAAGAGAAAGAAGCTTTCTGAGAAACTTCTTTGTGTTCTCTGAAATCATCTCACAGAGTTACAGCTTTCCCCTCAAGAAGCCTTTCGCTAAGACAGTTCTTGTGGAATTGGCAAAGTGATATTTGGAAGCCCTTAGAGGGCTATGGTGAAAAAGGAAATATCCTCAGATGAAATCTGGAAAGAAGCTTTCTGAGAAACTGCTGAGTGTTCTGTTAATTCATCTCACAGAGTTACATCTGTATTTCGTGGATCTCTTTGCTAGCCTTATTTCTGTGGAATCTGAGAACAGATATTTCGGATCCCATTGAAGACTATAGGGCCAAAGGAAATATCCTCCGATAACAAAGAGAAAGAAGCTTTCTGAGAAACTTCTTTGTGTTCTGTGAAATCATCTCACAGAGTTACAGCTTTCCCCTCAAGAAGCCTTCCGCTAAGACAGTTCTTGTGGAATTGGCAAAGTGATATTTGGAAGCCCTTAGAGGACTATGGTGAAAAAGGAAATATCCTCAGATGAAATCTGGAAAGAAGCTTTCTGAGAAACGGCTTAGTGTTCTGTGAATTCATCTCACAGAGTTACATCTGTATTTCGTGGATCTCTTTGCTAGACTTATTTCTGTGGAATCTGAGAACAGATATTTCGGATCCCATTGAAGACTATAGGGCCAAAGGAAATATCCTCCGATAACAAAGAGAAAGAAGCTTTTTGAGAAACTTTTTTGTGTTCTGTGAAATCATCTCACAGAGTTACAGCTTTCCCCTCAAGAAGCCTTTCGCTAAGACAGTTCTTGTGGAATTGGCAAAGTGATATTTGGAAGCCCTTAGAGGTCTATGGTGAAAAAGGAAATATCCTCAGATGAAATCTGGAAAGAAGCTTTCTGAGAAACTGCTTAGTGTTCTGTGAATTCATCTCACAGAGTTACATCTGTATTTCGTGGATCTCTTTGCTAGCCTTGTTTCTGTGGAATCTGAGAACAGATATTTCGGATCCCATTGAAGACTAAGGGGCCAAAGGAAATATCCTCCGATAACAAAGAGAAGGAAGCTTTCTGAGAAACGTCTTTGTGTTCTGTGAAATCATCTCACAGAGTTACAGCTTTCCCCTCAAGAAGCCTTTCGCTAAGACAGTTCTTGTGGAATTGGCAAAGTGATATTTGGAAGCCCATAGAGGGCTATGGTGAAAAACGAAATATCCTCAGTTGAAATCTGGAAGGAAGCTTTCTGAGAAACTGCTGAGTGTTCTGTTAATTCATCTCACAGAGTTACATCTGTATTTCGTGGATCTCTTTGCTAGCCTTATTTCTGTGGAATCTGAGAACAGATATTTCGGATCCCATTGAAGACTATAGGGCCAAAGGAAATATCCTCCGATAACAAAGAGAAAGAAGCTTTCTGAGAAACTTCTTTGTGTTCTGTGAAATCATCTCCCAGAGTTACAGCTTTCCCCTCAAGAAGCCTTTCGCTAAGACAGTTCTTGTGGAATTGGCAAAGTGATATTTGGAAGCCCATAGAGGGCTATGGTGAAAAAGGAAATATCCTCAGATGAAATCTGGAAAGAAGCTTTCTGTGAAACTGCTTAGTGTTCTGTTAATTCATCTCACAGAGTTACATCTGTATTTCGTGGATCTCTTTGCTAGCCTTATTTCTTTGGAATCTGAGAACAGATATTTCGGATCCCATTGAAGACTATAGGGCCAAAGGAAATATCCTCCGATAACAAAGAGAAAGAAGCTTTCTGAGAAACTTCTTCGTGTTCTGTGAAGTCATCTCACAGAGTTACAGCTTTCCCCTCAAGAAGCCTTTCGCTAAGACAGTTTTTGTGGAATTGGCAAAGTGATATTTGGAAGCCCATAGAGGGCTATGGTGAAAAAGGAAATATCCTCAGATGAAATCTGGAAAGAAGCTTTCTGAGAAACTGCTGAGTGTTCTGTTAATTCATCTCACAGAGTTACATCTGTATTTCGTGGATCTCTTTGCTAGCCTTATTTCTGTGGAATCTGAGAACAGATATTTCGGATCCCATTGAAGACTATAGGGCCAAAGGAAATATCCTCCGATAACAAAGAGAAAGAAGCTTTCTGAGAAACTTCTTTGTGTTCTGTGAAATCATCTCACAGAGTTACAGCTTTCCCCTCAAGAAGCCTTTCGCTAAGACAGTTCTTGTGGAATTGGCAAGGCGATATTTGGAAGCCCATAGAGGGCTATGGTGAAAAAGGAAATATCCTCCGATGAAATCTGGAAAGAAGCTTTCTGAGAAACTGCTTAGTGTTCTGTGAATTCATCTCACAGAGTTACATCTGTATTTCGTGGATCTCTTTGCTAGCCTTATTTCTTTGGAATCTGAGAACAGATATTTCGGATCCCATTGAAGACTATAGGGCCAAAGGAAATATCCTCCGATAACAAAGAGAAAGAAGCTTTCTGAGAAACTTCTTTGTGTTCTGTGAAATCATCTCACAGAGTTACAGCTTTCCCCTCAAGAAGCCTTTCGCTAAGACAGTTCTTGTGGAATTGGCAAAGTGATATTTGGAAGCCCATAGAGGGCTATGGTGAAAACGGAAATATCCTCAGATGAAATCTGGAAAGAAGCTTTCTGTGAAACTACTTAGTGTTCTGTTAATTCATCTCACAGAGTTACATCTGCATTTCGTGGATCTCTTTGCTAGCCTTATTTCTTTGGAATCTGAGAAGAGATATTTCGGATCCCATTGAAGACTATAGGGCCAAAGGAAATATCCTCCGATAACAAAGAGAAAGAAGCTTTCTGAAAAACTTCTTCGTGTTCTGTGAAATCATCTCACAGAGTTACAGCTTTCCCCTCAAGAAGCCTTTCGCAAAGACAGTTCTTGTGGAATTGGCAAAGTGATATTTGGAAGCCCATAGAGGGCTATGGTGAAAAAGGAAATATCCTCAGATGAAATCTGGAAAGAAGCTTTCTGAGAAACTGCTTAGTGTTCTGTTAATTCATCTCACAGAGTTACATCTGTATTTCGTGGATCTCTTTGCTAGCCTTATTTCTGTGGAATCTGAGAACAGATATATCGGATCCCATTGAAGACTATAGGGCCAAAGGAAATATCCTCCGATAACAAAGAGAAAGAAGCTTTCTGAGAAACTTCTTTGTGTTCTGTGAAATCATCTCAGAGAGTTACAGCTTTCCCCTCAGGAAGCCTTTCGCTAAGACAGTTCTTGTGGAATTGGTAAAGTGATATTTGGAAGCCGATAGAGGGCTATGGTGAAAAAGGAAATATCCTCAGATGAAATCTGGAAAGAAGCTTTCTGAGAAACTGCTTAGTGTTCTGTTAATTCATCTCACAGAGTTACATCTGTTTTTCGTGGATCTCTTTGCTAGCCTTATTTCTGTGGAATCTGAAAACAGATATTTCGGATCCCATTGAAGCCTATAGGTCCAAAGGAAATATCCTCCGATAACAAAGAGAAAGAAGCTTTCTGAGAAACCTCTTTGTGTTCTGTGAAATCATCTCACAGAGTTACAGCTTTCCCCTCAAGAAGCCTTTCGCTAAGACAGTTCTTGTGGAATTGGCAAAGTGATATTTGGAAGCCCATAGAGGGCTATGGTGAAAAAGGAAATATCCTCAGATGAAATCTGGAAAGAAGGTTTCTGAGAAACTGCTGAGTGTTCTGTTAATTCATCTCACAGAGTTACATCTGTATTTCGTGGATCTCTTTGCTAGCCTTATTTCTGTGGAATCTGAGAACAGATATTTCGGATCCCTTTGAAGACTATAGGGCCAAAGGAAATATCCTCCGATAACAAAGAGAAAGAAACTTTTTGAGAAACTTTTTTGTGTTCTGTGAAATCATCTCACAGAGTTACAGCTTTCCCCTCAAGAAGCCTTTCGCTAAGACAGTTCTTGTGGAATTGGCAAAGTGATATTTGGAAGCCCTTAGAGGTCTATGGTGAAAAAGGAAATATCCTCAGATGAAATCTGGAAAGAAGCTTTCTGAGAAACTGCTTAGTGTTCTGTGAATTCATCTCACAGAGTTACATCTGTATTTCGTGGATCTCTTTGCTAGCCTTATTTCTGTGGAATCTGAGAACAGATATTTCGGATCCCATTGAAGACTATGGGGCCAAAGGAAATATCCTCCGATAACAAAGAGAAAGAAGCTTTCTGAGAAACTTCTTTGTGTTCTGTGAAATCATCTCACAGAGTTACAGCTTTCCCCTCAAGATGCCTTTTGCTAAGACAGTTCTTGTGGAATTGGCAAAGTGATATTTGGAAGCCCATAGAGGGCTATGGTGAAAAAGGAAATATCCTCAGATGAAATCTGGAAGGAAGCTTTCTGAGAAACTGCTGAGTGTTCTGTTAATTCATCTCACAGAGTTACATCTGTATTTCGTGGATCTCTTTGCTAGCCTTATTTCTGTGGAATCTGAGAACAGATATTTCGGATCCCATTGAAGACTATAGGGCCAAAGGAAATATCCTCCGATAACAAAGAGAAAGAAGCTTTCTGAGAAACTTCTTTGTGTTCTGTGAAATCATCTCACAGAGTTACAGCTTTCCCCTCAAGAAGCCTTTCGCTAAGACAGTTCTTGTGGAATTGGCAAAGCGATATTTGGAAGCCCATAGAGGGCTATGGTGAAAAAGGAAATATCCTCTGATGAAATCTGGAAAGAAGCTTTCTGAGAAACTGCTTAGTGTTCTGTGAATTCATCTCACAGAGTTACATCTGTATTTCGTGGATCTCTTTGCTAGCCTTATTTCTTTGGAATCTGAGAACAGATATTTCGGATCCCATTGAAGACTATAGGGCCAAAGGAAATATCCTCTGATAACAAAGAGAAAGAAGCTTTCTGAGAAACTTCTTTGTGTTCTGTGAAATCATCTCACAGAGTTACAGCTTTCCCCTCAAGAAGCCTTTCGCTAAGACAGTTCTTGTGGAATTGGCAAAGTGATATTTGGAAGCCCATAGAGGGCTATGGTGAAAAAGGAAATATCCTCAGATGAAATCTGGAAAGAAGCTTTCTGTGAAACTGCTTAGTGTTCTGTGAATTCATCTCACAGAGTTACATCTGTATTTCGTGGATCTCTTTGCTAGCCTTATTTCTTTGGAATCTGAGAACAGATATTTCGGATCCCTTTGAAGACTATAGGGCCAAAGGAAATATCCTCCGATAACAAAGAGAAAGAAGCTTTCTGAGAAACTTCTTCGTGTTCTGTGAAATCATCTCACAGAGTTTCAGCTTTCCCCTCAAGAAGCCTTTCGCTAAGACAGTTCTTGTGGAATTGGCAAAGTGATATTTGGAAGCCCATAGAGGGCTATGGTGAAAAAGGAAATATCCTCAGATGAAATCTGGAAGGAAGCTTTCTGAGAAACTGCTGAGTGTTCTGTTAATTCATCTCACAGAGTTACATCTGTATTTCGTGTATCTCTTTGCTAGCCTTATTTCTGTGGAATCTGAGAACAGATATTTCGGATCCCATTGAAGACTATAGGGCCAAAGGAAATATCCTCCGATAACAAAGAGAAAGAAGCTTTCTGAGAAACTTCTTTGTGTTCTGTGAAATCATCTCACAGAGTTACAGCTTTCCCCTCAAGAAGCCTTTCGCTAAGACAGTTCTTGTGGAATTGGCAAAGTGATATTTGGAAGCCCATAGAGGGCTATGGTGAAAAAGGAAATATCCTCAGATGAAATCTGGAAAGAAGCTGTCTGTGAAACTGCTTAGTGTTCTGTGAATTCATCTCACAGAGTTACATCTGTATTTCGTGGATCTCTTTGCTAGCCTTATTTCTTTGGAATCTGAGAACAGATATTTCGGATCCCATTGAAGACTATAGGGCCAAAGGAAATATCCTCCGATAACAAAGAGAAAGAAGCTTTCTGAGAAACTTCTTCGTGTTCTGTGAAATCATCTCACAGAGTTTCAGCTTTCCCCTCAAGAAGCCTTTCGCTAAGACAGTTCTTGTGGAATTGGCAAAGTGATATTTGGAAGCCCATAGAGGGCTATGGTGAAAAAGGAAATATCCTCAGATGAAATCTGGAAAGAAGCTTTCTGTGAAACTGCTTAGTGTTCTGTTAATTCATCTCACAGTATTACGTCTGTATTTCGTGGATCTCTTTGCTAGACTTATTTCTGTGGAATCTGAGAACAGATATTTCGGATCCCTTTGAAGACTATAGGGCCAAAGGAAATATCCTCCGATAACAAAGAGAAAGAAGCTTTCTGAGAAACTTCTTTGTGTTCTGTGAAATCATCTCACAGAGTTACAGCTTTCCCGTCAAGAAGCCTTTCGCTAAGACAGTTCTTGTGGAATTGGCAAAGTGATATTTGGAAGCCCTTAGAGGTCTATGGTGAAAAAGGAAATATCCTCAGATGAAATCTGGAAAGAAGCTTTCTGGGAAACTGCTTAGTGTTCTGTTAATTCATCTCACAGAGTTACATCTGTATTTCGTGGATCTCTTTGCTAGCCTTATTTCTGTGGAATCTGAGAACAGGTATTTCGGATCCCATTGAAGACTATGGGGCCAAAGGAAATATCCTCCGATAACAAAGAGAAAGAAGCTTTCTGAGAAACTTCTTTGTGTTCTGTGAAATCATCTCACAGAGTTACAGCTTTCCCCTCAAGAAGCCTTTCGCTAAGACAGTTCTTGTTTTATTGGCAAAGTGATATTTCGAAGCCCATAGAGGGCTATGGTGAAAAAGGAAATATCCTCAGATGAAATCTGGAAAGAAGCTTTCTGAGAAACTGCTTAGTGTTCTGTGAATTCATCTCACAGAGTTACATCTGTATTTCGTGGATCTCCTTGCTAGCCTTATTTCTGTGGAATCTGAGAACAGATATTTCGGATCCCATTGAAGACTATGGGGCCAAAGGAAATATCCTCCGATAACAAAGAGAAAGAAGCTTTCTGAGAAACTTCTTTGTGTTCTGTGAAATCATCTCACAGAGTTACAGCTTTTCCCTCAAGAAGCCTTTCGCTAAGACAGTTCTTGTGGAATTGGCAAAGTGATATTTGGAAGCCCATAGAGGGCTATGGTGAAAAAGGAAATATCCTCAGATGAAATCTGGAAGGAAGCTTTCTGAGAAACTGCTGAGTGTTCTGTTAATTCATCTCACAGAGTTACATCTGTATTTCGTGGATCTCTTTGCTGGACTTATTTCTGTGGAATCTGAGAACAGATATTTCGGATCCCTCTGAAGACTATAGGGCCAAAGGAAATATCCTCCGATAACAAAGAGAAAGAAGCTTTCTGAGAAACTTCTTTGTGTTCTCTGAAATCATCTCACAGAGTTACAGCTTTCCCCTCAAGAAGCCTTTCGCTAAGACAGTTCTTGTGGAATTGGCAAAGTGATATTTGGAAGCCCTTAGAGGTCTATGGTGAAAAAGGAAATATCCTCAGATGAAATCTGGAAAGAAGCTTTCTGAGAAACTGCTTAGTGTTCTGTTAATTCATCTCACAGAGTTACATCTGTATTTCGTGGATCTCTTTGCTAGCCTTATTTCTTTGGAATCTGAGAACAGATATTTCGGATCCCATTGAAGACTATAGGGCCAAAGGAAATATCCTCCGATAACAAAGAGAAAGAAGCATACTGAGAAACTTCTTTGTGTTCTCTGAAATCATCTCACAGAGTTACAGCTTTCCCCTCAAGAAGCCTTTCGCTAAGACAGTTCTTGTGGAATTGGCAAAGTGATATTTGGAAGCCCATAGAGGGCTATGGTGAAAAAGGAAATATCCTCAGATGAAATCTGGAAAGAAGCTTTCTGAGAAACTGCTGAGTGTTCTGTTAATTCATCTCACAGAGTTACATCTGTATTTCGTGGATCTCTTTGCTAGAATTATTTCTGTGGAATCTGAGAACAGATATTTCGGATCCCTTTGAAGACTATAGGGCCAAAGGAAATATCCTCCGATAACAAAGAGAAAGAAGCTTTCTGAGAAACTTCTTTGTGTTCTGTGAAATCATCTCACAGAGTTACAGCTTTCCCCTCAAGAAGCCTTTCGCTAAGACAGTTCTTGTGGAATTGGCAAAGTGATATTTGGAAGCCCTTAGAGGTCTATGGTGAAAAAGGAAATATCCTCAGATGAAATCTGGAAAGAAGCTTTCTGGGAAACTGCTTAGTGTTCTGTTAATTCATCTCACAGAGTTACATCTGTATTTCGTGGATCTCTTTGCTAGCCTTATTTCTTTGGAATCTGAGAACAGATATTTCGGATCCCATTGAAGACTATAGGGCCAAAGGAAATATCCTCCGATAACAAAGAGAAAGAAGCATACTGAGAAACTTCTTTGTGTTCTGTGAAATCATCTCACAGAGTTACAGCTTTCCCCTCAAGAAGCCTTTCGCTAAGACAGTTCTTGTTTTATTGGCAAAGTGATATTTGGAAGCCCATAGAGGGCTATGGTGAAAAAGGAAATATCCTCAGATGAAATCTGGAAAGAAGCTTTCTGAGAAACTACTTAGTCTTCTGATAATTCATCTAACAGAGTTACATCTGTATTTCGTGGATCTCTTTGCTAGCCTTATTTCTGTGGAACCTGAGAACAGATATTTCGGATCCCATTGAAGCCTACAGGGCCAAAGCAAATAATCTCCGATAACAAAGAGAAAGAAGCTTTCTGAGAAACTTCTTTGTGTTCTGTGAAATCATCTCATGGAGTTATCGCTTTCTCCTCAAGAAGACTTTCGCTAAGATATTTCTTGTGGAATTCGCAAAGTGATATTTGGAAGCCCATAGAGGGCTATGGTGAAAAAGGAAATATCCTCAGATGAAATCTGGAAAGAAGCTTTCTGAGAAACTCCTGAGTGTTCTGTTAATTCATCTCACAGAGTTACTTCTGTATTTCGTGGATCTCTTTGCTAGACTTATTTCTGTGGAATCTGAGAACAGATATTTCAGATCCTTTTGAAGACTATAGGGCCAAAGGAAATATCCTCCGATAACAAAGAGAAAGAAGCTTTCTGAGAAACTTCTTTGTGTTCTGTGAAATCATCTCACAGAGTTACAGCTTTCCCCTCAAGAAGCCTTTCGCTAAGACAGTTCTTGTGGAATTGGCAAAGTGATATTTGGAAGCCCATAGAGGGCTATGGTGAAAAAGGAAATATCCTCAGATGAAATCTGGAAAGAAGCTTTCTGAGAAACTACTGAGTGTTCTGTTAATTCATCTCAGAGAGTTACATCTGTATTTCGTGGATCTCTTTGCTAGCCTTATTTCTGTGGAACCTGAGAACAGATATTTCGGATCCCATTGAAGACTATAGGGCCAAAGGAAATATCCTACGATAACAAAGAGAAAGAAGCTTTCTGAGAAACTTCTTTGTGTTCTGTGAAATCATCTCACAGAGTTACAGCTTTCCCCTCAAGAAGCCTTTCGCTAAGACAGTTCTTGTGGAATTGGCAAAGCGATATTTGGAAGCCCATAGAGGGCTATGGTGAAAAAGGAAATATCCTCAGATGAAATCTGGAAAGAAGCTTTCTGAGAAACTCCTGAGTGTTCTGTTAGTTCATCTCACAGAGTTACATCTGTATTTCGTGGATCTCTTTGCTAGCCTTATTTCTTTGGAATCTGAGAACAGATATTTCGGATCCCATTGAAGACTATAGGGCCAAAGGAAATATCCTCCGATAACAAAGAGAAAGAAGCTTTCTGAGAAACTTCTTTGTGTTTTGTGAAATCATCTCAAAGAGTTACAGCTTTCCCCTCAAGAAGCCTTTCGCTAAGACAGTTCTTGTGGAATTGGCAAAGTGATATTTGGAAGCCCATAGAGGGCTATGGTGAAAAAGGAAATATCCTCAGATGAAATCTGGGAAGAAGCTTTCTGAGAAACTGCTGAGTGTTCTGTTAATTCATCTCACAGAGTTACATCTGTATTTCGTGGATCTCTTTGCTGGACTTATTTCTGTGGAATCTGAGAACAGATATTTCGGATCCCTCTGAAGACTATAGGGCCAAAGGAAATATCCTCCGATAACAAAGAGAAAGAAGCTTTCTGAGAAACTTCTTTGTGTTCTCTGAAATCATCTCACAGAGTTACAGCTTTCCCCTCAAGAAGCCTTTCGCTAAGACAGTTCTTGTGGAATTGGCAAAGTGATATTTGGAAGCCCTTAGAGGGCTATGGTGAAAAAGGAAATATCCTCAGATGAAATCTGGAAAGAAGCTTTCTGAGAAACTGCTTAGTGTTCTGTTAATTCATCTCACAGAGTTACATCTGTATTTCGTGGATCTCTTTGCTAGCCTTATTTCTTTGGAATCTGAGAACAGATATTTCGGATCCCATTGAAGACTATAGGGCCAAAGGAAATATCCTCCGATAACAAAGAGAAAGAAGCATACTGAGAAACTTCTTTGTGTTCTCTGAAATCATCTCACAGAGTTACAGCTTTCCCCTCAAGAAGCCTTTCGCTAAGACAGTTCTTGTGGAATTGGCAAAGTGATATTTGGAAGCCCATAGAGGGCTATGGTGAAAAAGGAAATATCCTCAGATGAAATCTGGAAAGAAGCTTTCTGAGAAACTGCTGAGTGTTCTGTTAATTCATCTCACAGAGTTACATCTGTATTTCGTGGATATCTTTGCTAGAATTATTTCTGTGGAATCTGAGAACAGATATTTCGGATCCCTTTGAAGACTATAGGGCCAAAGGAAATATCCTCCGATAACAAAGAGAAAGAAGCTTTCTGAGAAACTTCTTTGTGTTCTGTGAAATCATCTCACAGAGTTACAGCTTTCCCGTAAAGAAGCCTTTCGCTAAGACAGTTCTTGTGGAATTGGCAAAGTGATATTTGGAAGCCCTTAGAGGTCTATGGTGAAAAAGGAAATATCCTCAGATGAAATCTGGAAAGAAGCTTTCTGGGAAACTGCTTAGTGTTCTGTTAATTCATCTCACAGAGTTACATCTGTATTTCGTGGATCTCTTTGCTAGCCTTATTTCTTTGGAATCTGAGAACAGATATTTCGGATCCCATTGAAGACTATAGGGCCAAAGGAAATATCCTCCGATAACAAAGAGAAAGAAGCTTTCTGAGAAACTTCTTTGTGTTCTGTGAAATCATCTCACAGAGTTACAGCTTTCCCCTCAAGAAGCCTTTCGCTAAGACAGTTCTTGTGGAATTGGCAAAGCGATATTTGGAAGCCCATAGAGGGCTATGGTGAAAAAGGAAATATCCTCAGATGAAATCTGGAAAGAAGCTTTCTGAGAAACTGCTTAGTGTTCTGTTAATTCATCTCACAGAGTTACATCTGTATTTCGTGGATCTCTTTGCTAGCCTTATTTCTGTGGAATCTGAGAACAGATATTTCGGATCCCTTTGAAGACTATAGGGCCAAAGGAAATATCCTCCGATAACAAAGAGAAAGAAGCTTACTGAGAAACTTCTTTGTGTTCTGTGAAATCATCTCCCAGAGTTACAGCTTTCCCCTCAAGAAGCCTTTCGCTAAGACAGTTCTTGTGGAATTGGCAAAGTGATATTTGGAAGCCCATAGAGGGCTATGGTGAAAAAGGAAATATCCTCAGATGAAATCTGGAAAGAAGCTTTCTGAAAAACTGCTTAGTGTTCTGTTAATTCATCTCACAGAGTTACATCTGTATTTCGTGGATCTCTTTGCTAGCCTTCTTTCTGTGGAATCTGAGAACAGATATTTCGGATCCCATTGAAGACTATAGGGCCAAAGGAAATATCCTCCGATAACAAAGAGAAAGAAGCTTTCTGAGAAACTTCTTTGTGTTTTGTGAAATCATCTCAAAGAGTTACAGCTTTCCCCTCAAGAAGCCTTTCGCTAAGACAGTTCTTGTGGAATTGGCAAAGTGATATTTGGAAGCCCATAGAGGGCTATAGTGAAAAAGGAAATATCCTCAGATGAAATCTGGGAAGAAGCTTTCTGAGAAACTGCTGAGTGTTCTGTTAATTCATCTCACAGAATTACATCTGTATTTCGTGGATCTCTTTGCTGGACTTATTTCTGTGGAATCTGAGAACAGATATTTCGGATCCCTCTGAAGACTATAGGGCCAAAGGAAATATCCTCCGATAACAAAGAGAAAGAAGCTTTCTGAGACACTTCTTTGTGTTCTCTGAAATCATCTCACAGAGTTACAGCTTTCCCCTCAAGAAGACTTTCGCTAAGACAGTTCTTGTGGAATTGGCAAAGTGATATTTGGAAGCCCTTAGAGGGCTATGGTGAAAAAGGAAATATCCTCAGATGAAATCTGGAAAGAAGCTTTCTGAGAAACTGCTTAGTGTTCTGTTAATTCATCTCACAGAGTTACATCTGTATTTCGTGGATCTCTTTGCTAGCCTTATTTCTTTGGAATCTGAGAACAGATATTTCGGATCCCATTGAAGACTATAGGGCCAAAGGAAATATCCTCCGATAACAAAGAGAAAGAAGCATACTGAGAAACTTCTTTGTGTTCTCTGAAATCATCTCACAGAGTTACAGCTTTCCCCTAAAGAAGCCTTTCGCTAAGACAGTTCTTGTGGAATTGGCAAAGTGATATTTGGAAGCCCATAGAGGGCTATGGTGAAAAAGGAAATATCCTCAGATGAAATCTGGAAAGAAGCTTTCTGAGAAACTGCTGAGTGTTCTGTTAATTCATCTCACAGAGTTACATCTGTATTTCGTGGATATCTTTGCTAGAATTATTTCTGTGGAATCTGAGAACAGATATTTCGGATCCCTTTGAAGACTATAGGGCCAAAGGAAATATCCTCCGATAACAAAGAGAAAGAAGCTTTCTGAGAAACTTCTTTGTGTTCTGTGAAATCATCTCACAGAGTTACAGCTTTCCCGTAAAGAAGCCTTTCGCTAAGACAGTTCTTGTGGAATTGGCAAAGTGATATTTGGAAGCCCTTAGAGGTCTATGGTGAAAAAGGAAATATCCTCAGATGAAATCTGGAAAGAAGCTTTCTGGGAAACTGCTTAGTGTTCTGTTAATTCATCTCACAGAGTTACATCTGTATTTCGTGGATCTCTTTGCTAGCCTTATTTCTTTGGAATCTGAGAACAGATATTTCGGATCCCATTGAAGACTATAGGGCCAAAGGAAATATCCTCCGATAACAAAGAGAAAGAAGCATACTGAGAAACTTCTTTGTGTTCTGTGAAATCATCTCACAGAGTTACAGCTTTCCCCTCAAGAAGCCTTTCGCTAAGACAGTTCTTGTTTTATTGGCAAAGTGATATTTGGAAGCCCATAGAGGGCTATGGTGAAAAAGGAAATATCCTCAGATGAAATCTGGAAAGAAGCTTTCTGAGAAACTACTTAGTCTTCTGATAATTCATCTAACAGAGTTACATCTGTATTTCGTGGATCTCTTTGCTAGCCTTATTTCTGTGGAACCTGAGAACAGATATTTCGGATCCCATTGAAGCCTACAGGGCCAAAGGAAATAATCCTCGATAACAAAGAGAAAGAAGCTTTCTGAGAAACTTCTTTGTGTTCTGTGAAATCATCTCACAGAGTTACAGCATTCCCCTCAAGAAGCCTTCCGCTAAGACAGTTCTTGTGGAATTGGCAATGTGATATTTGGAAGCCCATAGAGGGCTATGGTGAAAAAGGAAATATCCTCAGATGAAATCTGGAAAGAAGCTTTCTGAGAAACTGCTTAGTGTTCTGTTAATTCATCTCACAGAGTTACATCTGTATTTCGTGGATCTCTTTGCTAGCCTTATTTCTTTGGAATCTGAGAACAGATATTTCGGATCCCATTGAAGACTATAGGGCCAAAGGAAATATCCTCCGATAACAAAGAGAAAGAAGCTTTCTGAGAAACTTCTTTGTGTTCTGTGAAATCATCTCACAGAGTTACAGCTTTCCCCTCAAGAAGCCTTTCGCTAAGACAGTTCTTGTGGAATTGGCAAAGCGATATTTGGAAGCCCATAGAGGGCTATGGTGAAAAAGGAAATATCCTCAGATGAAATCTGGAAAGAAGCTTTCTGAGAAACTGCTTAGTGTTCTGTTAATTCATCTCACAGAGTTACATCTGTATTTCGTGGATCTCTTTGCTAGCCTTATTTCTGTGGAATCTGAGAACAGATATTTCGGATCCCTTTGAAGACTATAGGGCCAAAGGAAATATCCTCCGATAACAAAGAGAAAGAAGCTTACTGAGAAACTTCTTTGTGTTCTGTGAAATCATCTCCCAGAGTTACAGCTTTCCCCTCAAGAAGCCTTTCGCTAAGACAGTTCTTGTGGAATTGGCAAAGTGATATTTGGAAGCCCATAGAGGGCTATGGTGAAAAAGGAAATATCCTCAGATGAAATCTGGAAAGAAGCTTTCTGAAAAACTGCTTAGTGTTCTGTTAATTCATCTCACAGAGTTACATCTGTATTTCGTGGATCTCTTTGCTAGCCTTCTTTCTGTGGAATCTGAGAACAGATATTTCGGATCCCATTGAAGACTATAGGGCCAAAGGAAATATCCTCCGATAACAAAGAGAAAGAAGCTTTCTGAGAAACTTCTTTGTGTTTTGTGAAATCATCTCAAAGAGTTACAGCTTTCCCCTCAAGAAGCCTTTCGCTAAGACAGTTCTTGTGGAATTGGCAAAGTGATATTTGGAAGCCCATAGAGGGCTATGGTGAAAAAGGAAATATCCTCAGATGAAATCTGGGAAGAAGCTTTCTGAGAAACTGCTGAGTGTTCTGTTAATTCATCTCACAGAGTTACATCTGTATTTCGTGGATCTCTTTGCTGGACTTATTTCTGTGGAATCTGAGAACAGATATTTCGGATCCCTCTGAAGACTATAGGGCCAAAGGAAATATCCTCCGATAACAAAGAGAAAGAAGCTTTCTGAGAAACTTCTTTGTGTTCTCTGAAATCATCTCACAGAGTTACAGCTTTCCCCTCAAGAAGCCTTTCGCTAAGACAGTTCTTGTGGAATTGGCAAAGTGATATTTGGAAGCCCTTAGAGGGCTATGGTGAAAAAGGAAATATCCTCAGATGAAATCTGGAAAGAAGCTTTCTGAGAAACTGCTTAGTGTTCTGTTAATTCATCTCACAGAGTTACATCTGTATTTCGTGGATCTCTTTGCTAGCCTTATTTCTTTGGAATCTGAGAACAGATATTTCGGATCCCATTGAAGACTATAGGGCCAAAGGAAATATCCTACGATAACAAAGAGAAAGAAGCATACTGAGAAACTTCTTTGTGTTCTCTGAAATCATCTCACAGAGTTACAGCTTTCCCCTAAAGAAGCCTTTCGCTAAGACAGTTCTTGTGGAATTGGCAAAGTGATATTTGGAAGCCCATAGAGGGCTATGGTGAAAAAGGAAATATCCTCAGATGAAATCTGGAAAGAAGCTTTCTGAGAAACTGCTGAGTGTTCTGTTAATTCATCTCACAGAGTTACATCTGTATTTCGTGGATATCTTTGCTAGAATTATTTCTGTGGAATCTGAGAACAGATATTTCGGATCCCTTTGAAGACTATAGGGCCAAAGGAAATATCCTCCGATAACAAAGAGAAAGAAGCTTTCTGAGAAACTTCTTTGTGTTCTGTGAAATCATCTCACAGAGTTACAGCTTTCCCGTAAAGAAGCCTTTCGCTAAGACAGTTCTTGTGGAATTGGCAAAGTGATATTTGGAAGCCCTTAGAGGTCTATGGTGAAAAAGGAAATATCCTCAGATGAAATCTGGAAAGAAGCTTTCTGGGAAACTGCTTAGTGTTCTGTTAATTCATCTCACAGAGTTACATCTGTATTTCGTGGATCTCTTTGCTAGCCTTATTTCTTTGGAATCTGAGAACAGATATTTCGGATCCCATTGAAGACTATAGGGCCAAAGGAAATATCCTCCGATAACAAAGAGAAAGAAGCATACTGAGAAACTTCTTTGTGTTCTGTGAAATCATCTCACAGAGTTACAGCTTTCCCCTCAAGAAGCCTTTCGCTAAGACAGTTCTTGTTTTATTGGCAAAGTGATATTTGGAAGCCCATAGAGGGCTAAGGTGAAAAAGGAAATATCCTCAGATGAAATCTGGAAAGAAGCTTTCTGAGAAACTACTTAGTCTTCTGATAATTCATCTAACAGAGTTACATCTGTATTTCGTGGATCTCTTTGCTAGCCTTATTTCTGTGGAACCTGAGAACAGATATTTCGGATCCCATTGAAGCCTACAGGGCCAAAGGAAATAATCCTCGATAACAAAGAGAAAGAAGCTTTCTGAGAAACTTCTTTGTGTTCTGTGAAATCATCTCACAGAGTTACAGCATTCCCCTCAAGAAGCCTTCCGCTAAGACAGTTCTTGTGGAATTGGCAATGTGATATTTGGAAGCCCATAGAGGGCTATGGTGAAAAAGGAAATATCCTCAGATGAAATCTGGAAAGAAGCTTTCTGAGAAACTGCTTAGTGTTCTGTTAATTCATCTCACAGAGTTACATCTGTATTTCGTGGATCTCTTTGCTAGCCTTATTTCTTTGGAATCTGAGAACAGATATTTCGGATCCCATTGAAGACTATAGGGCCAAAGGAAATATCCTCCGATAACAAAGAGAAAGAAGCTTTCTGAGAAACTTCTTTGTGTTCTGTGAAATCATCTCACAGAGTTACAGCTTTCCCCTCAAGAAGCCTTTCGCTAAGACAGTTCTTGTGGAATTGGCAAAGCGATATTTGGAAGCCCATAGAGGGCTATGGTGAAAAAGGAAATATCCTCAGATGAAATCTGGAAAGAAGCTTTCTGAGAAACTGCTTAGTGTTCTGTTAATTCATCTCACAGAGTTACATCTGTATTTCGTGGATCTCTTTGCTAGCCTTATTTCTGTGGAATCTGAGAACAGATATTTCGGATCCCTTTGAAGACTATAGGGCCAAAGGAAATATCCTCCGATAACAAAGAGAAAGAAGCTTACTGAGAAACTTCTTTGTGTTCTGTGAAATCATCTCCCAGAGTTACAGCTTTCCCCTCAAGAAGCCTTTCGCTAAGACAGTTCTTGTGGAATTGGCAAAGTGATATTTGGAAGCCCATAGAGGGCTATGGTGAAAAAGGAAATATCCTCTGATGAAATCTGGAAAGAAGCTTTCTGAAAAACTGCTTAGTGTTCTGTTAATTCATCTCACAGAGTTACATCTGTTTTTCGCGGATCTCTTTGCTAGCCTTATTTCTGTGGAATCTGAGAACAGATATTTCGGATCCCATTGAAGCCTATAGGGCCAAAGGAAATAATCTCGGATAACAAAGAGAAAGAAGCTTTCTGAGAAATTTCTTTGTGTTCTGTGAAATCATCTCACAGAGTTACAGTTTTCCCCTCAAGAAGCCTTTCGCTAAGACAGTTCTTGTGGAATTGGCAAAGTGTTATTTGGAGGCCCATAGAGGGCTATGGTGAAAAAGGAAATATCCTCAGATGAAATCTGGAAAGAAGCTTTCTGAGAAACTGCTGAGTGTTCTGTTAATTCATCTCACAGAGTTACATCTGTATTTCGTGGATATCTTTGCTAGACTTATTTCTGTGGAATCTGAGAACAGATATTTCGGATCCCTTTGAAGACTATAGGGCCAAAGGAAATATCCTCCGATAACAAAGAGAAAGAAGCTTTCTGAGAAACTTCTTTGTGTTCTGTGAAATCATCTCACAGAGTTACAGCTTTCCCTTCAAGAAGGCTTTCGCTAAGACAGTTCTTGTGGAATTGGCAAAGTGATATTTGGAAGCCCTTAGAGGTCTATGGTGAAAAAGGAAATATCCTCAGATGAAATCTGGAAAGAAGCTTTCTGGGAAACTGCTTAGTGTTCTGTGAATTCATCTCACAGAGTTACATCTGTATTTCGTGGATCTCTTTGCTAGCCTTATTTCTTTGGAATCTGAGAACAGGTATTTCGGATCCCATTGAAGACTATGGTTCCAAAGGAAATATCCTCCGATAACAAAGAGAAAGAAGCTTTCTGAGAAACTTCTTTGTGTTCTGTGAAATCATCTCACAGAGTTACAGCTTTCCCGTAAAGAAGCCTTTCGCTAAGACAGTTCTTGTGGAATTGGCAAAGTGATATTTGGAAGCCCTTAGAGGTCTATGGTGAAAAAGGAAATATCCTCAGATGAAATCTGGAAAGAAGCTTTCTGGGAAACTGCTTAGTGTTCTGTTAATTCATCTCACAGAGTTACATCTGTATTTCGTGGATCTCTTTGCTAGCCTTATTTCTTTGGAATCTGAGAACAGATATTTCGGATCCCATTGAAGACTATAGGGCCAAAGGAAATATCCTCCGATAACAAAGAGAAAGAAGCATACTGAGAAACTTCTTTGTGTTCTGTGAAATCATCTCACAGAGTTACAGCTTTCCCCTCAAGAAGCCTTTCGCTAAGACAGTTCTTGTTTTATTGGCAAAGTGATATTTGGAAGCCCATAGAGGGCTATGGTGAAAAAGGAAATATCCTCAGATGAAATCTGGAAAGAAGCTTTCTGAGAAACTACTTAGTCTTCTGATAATTCATCTAACAGAGTTACATCTGTATTTCGTGGATCTCTTTGCTAGCCTTATTTCTGTGGAACCTGAGAACAGATATTTCGGATCCCATTGAAGCCTACAGGGCCAAAGGAAATAATCCTCGATAACAAAGAGAAAGAAGCTTTCTGAGAAACTTCTTTGTGTTCTGTGAAATCATCTCACAGAGTTACAGCATTCCCCTCAAGAAGCCTTCCGCTAAGACAGTTCTTGTGGAATTGGCAATGTGATATTTGGAAGCCCATAGAGGGCTATGGTGAAAAAGGAAATATCCTCAGATGAAATCTGGAAAGAAGCTTTCTGAGAAACTGCTTAGTGTTCTGTTAATTCATCTCACAGAGTTACATCTGTATTTCGTGGATCTCTTTGCTAGCCTTATTTCTTTGGAATCTGAGAACAGATATTTCGGATCCCATTGAAGACTATAGGGCCAAAGGAAATATCCTCCGATAACAAAGAGAAAGAAGCTTTCTGAGAAACTTCTTTGTGTTCTGTGAAATCATCTCACAGAGTTACAGCTTTCCCCTCAAGAAGCCTTTCGCTAAGACAGTTCTTGTGGAATTGGCAAAGCGATATTTGGAAGCCCATAGAGGGCTATGGTGAAAAAGGAAATATCCTCAGATGAAATCTGGAAAGAAGCTTTCTGAGAAACTGCTTAGTGTTCTGTTAATTCATCTCACAGAGTTACATCTGTATTTCGTGGATCTCTTTGCTAGCCTTATTTCTGTGGAATCTGAGAACAGATATTTCGGATCCCTTTGAAGACTATAGGGCCAAAGGAAATATCCTCCGATAACAAAGAGAAAGAAGCTTACTGAGAAACTTCTTTGTGTTCTGTGAAATCATCTCCCAGAGTTACAGCTTTCCCCTCAAGAAGCCTTTCGCTAAGACAGTTCTTGTGGAATTGGCAAAGTGATATTTGGAAGCCCATAGAGGGCTATGGTGAAAAAGGAAATATCCTCAGATGAAATCTGGAAAGAAGCTTTCTGAAAAACTGCTTAGTGTTCTGTTAATTCATCTCACAGAGTTACATCTGTATTTCGTGGATCTCTTTGCTAGCCTTCTTTCTGTGGAATCTGAGAACAGATATTTCGGATCCCATTGAAGACTATAGGGCCAAAGGAAATATCCTCCGATAACAAAGAGAAAGAAGCTTTCTGAGAAACTTCTTTGTGTTTTGTGAAATCATCTCAAAGAGTTACAGCTTTCCCCTCAAGAAGCCTTTCGCTAAGACAGTTCTTGTGGAATTGGCAAAGTGATATTTGGAAGCCCATAGAGGGCTATGGTGAAAAAGGAAATATCCTCAGATGAAATCTGGGAAGAAGCTTTCTGAGAAACTGCTGAGTGTTCTGTTAATTCATCTCACAGAGTTACATCTGTATTTCGTGGATCTCTTTGCTGGACTTATTTCTGTGGAATCTGAGAACAGATATTTCGGATCCCTCTGAAGACTATAGGGCCAAAGGAAATATCCTCCGATAACAAAGAGAAAGAAGCTTTCTGAGAAACTTCTTTGTGTTCTCTGAAATCATCTCACAGAGTTACAGCTTTCCCCTCAAGAAGCCTTTCGCTAAGACAGTTCTTGTGGAATTGGCAAAGTGATATTTGGAAGCCCTTAGAGGGCTATGGTGAAAAAGGAAATATCCTCAGATGAAATCTGGAAAGAAGCTTTCTGAGAAACTGCTTAGTGTTCTGTTAATTCATCTCACAGAGTTACATCTGTATTTCGTGGATCTCTTTGCTAGCCTTATTTCTTTGGAATCTGAGAACAGATATTTCGGATCCCATTGAAGACTATAGGGCCAAAGGAAATATCCTCCGATAACAAAGAGAAAGAAGCATACTGAGAAACTTCTTTGTGTTCTCTGAAATCATCTCACAGAGTTACAGCTTTCCCCTAAAGAAGCCTTTCGCTAAGACAGTTCTTGTGGAATTGGCAAAGTGATATTTGGAAGCCCATAGAGGGCTATGGTGAAAAAGGAAATATCCTCAGATGAAATCTGGAAAAAAGCTTTCTGAGAAACTGCTGAGTGTTCTGTTAATTCATCTCACAGAGTTACATCTGTATTTCGTGGATATCTTTGCTAGAATTATTTCTGTGGAATCTGAGAACAGATATTTCGGATCCCTTTGAAGACTATAGGGCCAAAGGAAATATCCTCCGATAACAAAGAGAAAGAAGCTTTCTGAGAAACTTCTTTGTGTTCTGTGAAATCATCTCACAGAGTTACAGCTTTCCCGTAAAGAAGCCTTTCGCTAAGACAGTTCTTGTGGAATTGGCAAAGTGATATTTGGAAGCCCTTAGAGGTCTATGGTGAAAAAGGAAATATCCTCAGATGAAATCTGGAAAGAAGCTTTCTGGGAAACTGCTTAGTGTTCTGTTAATTCATCTCACAGAGTTACATCTGTATTTCGTGGATCTCTTTGCTAGCCTTATTTCTTTGGAATCTGAGAACAGATATTTCGGATCCCATTGAAGACTATAGGGCCAAAGGAAATATCCTCCGATAACAAAGAGAAAGAAGCATACTGAGAAACTTCTTTGTGTTCTGTGAAATCATCTCACAGAGTTACAGCTTTCCCCTCAAGAAGCCTTTCGCTAAGACAGTTCTTGTTTTATTGGCAAAGTGATATTTGGAAGCCCATAGAGGGCTATGGTGAAAAAGGAAATATCCTCAGATGAAATCTGGAAAGAAGCTTTCTGAGAAACTACTTAGTCTTCTGATAATTCATCTAACAGAGTTACATCTGTATTTCGTGGATCTCTTTGCTAGCCTTATTTCTGTGGAACCTGAGAACAGATATTTCGGATCCCATTGAAGCCTACAGGGCCAAAGGAAATAATCCTCGATAACAAAGAGAAAGAAGCTTTCTGAGAAACTTCTTTGTGTTCTGTGAAATCATCTCACAGAGTTACAGCATTCCCCTCAAGAAGCCTTCCGCTAAGACAGTTCTTGTGGAATTGGCAATGTGATATTTGGAAGCCCATAGAGGGCTATGGTGAAAAAGGAAATATCCTCAGATGAAATCTGGAAAGAAGCTTTCTGAGAAACTGCTTAGTGTTCTGTTAATTCATCTCACAGAGTTACATCTGTATTTCGTGGATCTCTTTGCTAGCCTTATTTCTTTGGAATCTGAGAACAGATATTTCGGATCCCATTGAAGACTATAGGGCCAAAGGAAATATCCTCCGATAACAAAGAGAAAGAAGCTTTCTGAGAAACTTCTTTGTGTTCTGTGAAATCATCTCACAGAGTTACAGCTTTCCCCTCAAGAAGCCTTTCGCTAAGACAGTTCTTGTGGAATTGGCAAAGCGATATTTGGAAGCCCATAGAGGGCTATGGTGAAAAAGGAAATATCCTCAGATGAAATCTGGAAAGAAGCTTTCTGAGAAACTGCTTAGTGTTCTGTTAATTCATCTCACAGAGTTACATCTGTATTTCGTGGATCTCTTTGCTAGCCTTATTTCTGTGGAATCTGAGAACAGATATTTCGGATCCCTTTGAAGACTATAGGGCCAAAGGAAATATCCTCCGATAACAAAGAGAAAGAAGCTTACTGAGAAACTTCTTTGTGTTCTGTGAAATCATCTCCCAGAGTTACAGCTTTCCCCTCAAGAAGCCTTTCGCTAAGACAGTTCTTGTGGAATTGGCAAAGTGATATTTGGAAGCCCATAGAGGGCTATGGTGAAAAAGGAAATATCCTCTGATGAAATCTGGAAAGAAGCTTTCTGAAAAACTGCTTAGTGTTCTGTTAATTCATCTCACAGAGTTACATCTGTTTTTCGCGGATCTCTTTGCTAGCCTTATTTCTGTGGAATCTGAGAACAGATATTTCGGATCCCATTGAAGCCTATAGGGCCAAAGGAAATAATCTCGGATAACAAAGAGAAAGAAGCTTTCTGAGAAATTTCTTTGTGTTCTGTGAAATCATCTCACAGAGTTACAGTTTTCCCCTCAAGAAGCCTTTCGCTAAGACAGTTCTTGTGGAATTGGCAAAGTGTTATTTGGAGGCCCATAGAGGGCTATGGTGAAAAAGGAAATATCCTCAGATGAAATCTGGAAAGAAGCTTTCTGAGAAACTGCTGAGTGTTCTGTTAATTCATCTCACAGAGTTACATCTGTATTTCGTGGATATCTTTGCTAGACTTATTTCTGTGGAATCTGAGAACAGATATTTCGGATCCCTTTGAAGACTATAGGGCCAAAGGAAATATCCTCCGATAACAAAGAGAAAGAAGTTTTCTGAGAAACTTCTTTGTGTTCTGTGAAATCATCTCACAGAGTTACAGCTTTCCCTTCAAGAAGGCTTTCGCTAAGACAGTTCTTGTGGAATTGGCAAAGTGATATTTGGAAGCCCTTAGAGGTCTATGGTGAAAAAGGAAATATCCTCAGATGAAATCTGGAAAGAAGCTTTCTGGGAAACTGCTTAGTGTTCTGTGAATTCATCTCACAGAGTTACATCTGTATTTCGTGGATCTCTTTGCTAGCCTTATTTCTTTGGAATCTGAGAACAGGTATTTCGGATCCCATTGAAGACTATGGTTCCAAAGGAAATATCCTCCGATAAAAAAGAGAAAGAAGCTTTCTGAGAAACTTCTTTGTGTTCTGTGAAATCATCTCACAGAGTTACAGCTTTCCCCTCAAGAAGCCTTTCGCTAAGACAGTTCTTGTGGAATTGGCAAAGCGATATTTGGAAGCCCATAGAGGGCTATGGTGAAAAAGGAAATATCCTCAGATGAAATCTGGAAAGAAGCTTTCTGAGAAACTGCTTAGTGTTCTGTTAATTCATCTCACAGAGTTACATCTGTATTTCGTGGATCTCTTTGCTGGACTTATTTCTGTGGAATCTGAGAACAGATATTTCGGATCCCTCTGAAGACTATAGGGCCAAAGGAAATATCCTCCGATAACAAAGAGAAAGAAGCTTTCTGAGACACTTCTTTGTGTTCTCTGAAATCATCTCACAGAGTTACAGCTTTCCCCTCAAGAAGCCTTTCGCTAAGACAGTTCTTGTGGAATTGGCAAAGTGATATTTGGAAGCCCTTAGAGGGCTATGGTGAAAAAGGAAATATCCTCAGATGAAATCTGGAAAGAAGCTTTCTGAGAAACTGCTTAGTGTTCTGTTAATTCATCTCACAGAGTTACATCTCTATTTCGTGGATCTCTTTGCTAGCCTTATTTCTTTGGAATCTGAGAACAGATATTTCGGATCCCATTGAAGACTATAGGGCCAAAGGAAATATCCTCCGATAACAAAGAGAAAGAAGCATACTGAGAAACTTCTTTGTGTTCTCTGAAATCATCTCACAGAGTTACAGCTTTCCCCTAAAGAAGCCTTTCGCTAAGACAGTTCTTGTGGAATTGGCAAAGTGATATTTGGAAGCCCATAGAGGGCTATGGTGAAAAAGGAAATATCCTCAGATGAAATCTGGAAAGAAGCTTTCTGAGAAACTGCTGAGTGTTCTGTTAATTCATCTCACAGAGTTACATCTGTATTTCGTGGATATCTTTGCTAGAATTATTTCTGTGGAATCTGAGAACAGATATTTCGGATCCCTTTGAAGACTATAGGGCCAAAGGAAATATCCTCCGATAACAAAGAGAAAGAAGCTTTCTGAGAAACTTCTTTGTGTTCTGTGAAATCATCTCACAGAGTTACAGCTTTCCCGTAAAGAAGCCTTTCGCTAAGACAGTTCTTGTGGAATTGGCAAAGTGATATTTGGAAGCCCTTAGAGGTCTATGGTGAAAAAGGAAATATCCTCAGATGAAATCTGGAAAGAAGCTTTCTGGGAAACTGCTTAGTGTTCTGTTAATTCATCTCACAGAGTTACATCTGTATTTCGTGGATCTCTTTGCTAGCCTTATTTCTTTGGAATCTGAGAACAGATATTTCGGATCCCATTGAAGACTATAGGGCCAAAGGAAATATCCTCCGATAACAAAGAGAAAGAAGCATACTGAGAAACTTCTTTGTGTTCTGTGAAATCATCTCACAGAGTTACAGCTTTCCCCTCAAGAAGCCTTTCGCTAAGACAGTTCTTGTTTTATTGGCAAAGTGATATTTGGAAGCCCATAGAGGGCTATGGTGAAAAAGGAAATATCCTCAGATGAAATCTGGAAAGAAGCTTTCTGAGAAACTACTTAGTCTTCTGATAATTCATCTAACAGAGTTACATCTGTATTTCGTGGATCTCTTTGCTAGCCTTATTTCTGTGGAACCTGAGAACAGATATTTCGGATCCCATTGAAGCCTACAGGGCCAAAGGAAATAATCCTCGATAACAAAGAGAAAGAAGCTTTCTGAGAAACTTCTTTGTGTTCTGTGAAATCATCTCACAGCGTTACAGCATTCCCCTCAAGAAGCCTTCCGCTAAGACAGTTCTTGTGGAATTGGCAATGTGATATTTGGAAGCCCATAGAGGGCTATGGTGAAAAAGGAAATATCCTCAGATGAAATCTGGAAAGAAGCTTTCTGAGAAACTGCTTAGTGTTCTGTTAATTCATCTCACAGAGTTACATCTGTATTTCGTGGATCTCTTTGCTAGCCTTATTTCTTTGGAATCTGAGAACAGATATTTCGGATCCCATTGAAGACTATAGGGCCAAAGGAAATATCCTCCGATAACAAAGAGAAAGAAGCTTTCTGAGAAACTTCTTTGTGTTCTGTGAAATCATCTCACAGAGTTACAGCTTTCCCCTCAAGAAGCCTTTCGCTAAGACAGTTCTTGTGGAATTGGCAAAGCGATATTTGGAAGCCCATAGAGGGCTATGGTGAAAAAGGAAATATCCTCAGATGAAATCTGGAAAGAAGCTTTCTGAGAAACTGCTTAGTGTTCTGTTAATTCATCTCACAGAGTTACATCTGTATTTCGTGGATCTCTTTGCTAGCCTTATTTCTGTGGAATCTGAGAACAGATATTTCGGATCCCTTTGAAGACTATAGGGCCAAAGGAAATATCCTCCGATAACAAAGAGAAAGAAGCTTACTGAGAAACTTCTTTGTGTTCTGTGAAATCATCTCCCAGAGTTACAGCTTTCCCCTCAAGAAGCCTTTCGCTAAGACAGTTCTTGTGGAATTGGCAAAGTGATATTTGGAAGCCCATAGAGGGCTATGGTGAAAAAGGAAATATCCTCAGATGAAATCTGGAAAGAAGCTTTCTGAAAAACTGCTTAGTGTTCTGTTAATTCATCTCACAGAGTTACATCTGTATTTCGTGGATCTCTTTGCTAGCCTTCTTTCTGTGGAATCTGAGAACAGATATTTCGGATCCCATTGAAGACTATAGGGCCAAAGGAAATATCCTCCGATAACAAAGAGAAAGAAGCTTTCTGAGAAACTTCTTTGTGTTTTGTGAAATCATCTCAAAGAGTTACAGCTTTCCCCTCAAGAAGCCTTTCGCTAAGACAGTTCTTGTGGAATTGGCAAAGTGATATTTGGAAGCCCATAGAGGGCTATGGTGAAAAAGGAAATATCCTCAGATGAAATCTGGGAAGAAGCTTTCTGAGAAACTGCTGAGTGTTCTGTTAATTCATCTCACAGAGTTACATCTGTATTTCGTGGATCTCTTTGCTGGACTTATTTCTGTGGAATCTGAGAACAGATATTTCGGATCCCTCTGAAGACTATAGGGCCAAAGGAAATATCCTCCGATAACAAAGAGAAAGAAGCTTTCTGAGAAACTTCTTTGTGTTCTGTGAAATCATCTCACAGAGTTACAGCTTTCCCGTAAAGAAGCCTTTCGCTAAGACAGTTCTTGTGGAATTGGCAAAGTGATATTTGGAAGCCCTTAGAGGTCTATGGTGAAAAAGGAAATATCCTCAGATGAAATCTGGAAAGAAGCTTTCTGGGAAACTGCTTAGTGTTCTGTTAATTCATCTCACAGAGTTACATCTGTATTTCGTGGATCTCTTTGCTAGCCTTATTTCTTTGGAATCTGAGAACAGATATTTCGGATCCCATTGAAGACTATAGGGCCAAAGGAAATATCCTCCGATAACAAAGAGAAAGAAGCATACTGAGAAACTTCTTTGTGTTCTGTGAAATCATCTCACAGAGTTACAGCTTTCCCCTCAAGAAGCCTTTCCTTAAGACAGTTCTTGTTTTATTGGCAAAGTGATATTTGGAAGCCCATAGAGGGCTATGGTGAAAAAGGAAATATCCTCAGATGAAATCTGGAAAGAAGCTTTCTGAGAAACTACTTAGTCTTCTGATAATTCATCTAACAAAGTTACATCTGTATTTCGTGGATCTCTTTGCTAGCCTTATTTCTGTGGAACCTGAGAACAGATATTTCGGATCCCATTGAAGCCTACAGGGCCAAAGGAAATAATCCTCGATAACAAAGAGAAAGAAGCTTTCTGAGAAACTTCTTTGTGTTCTGTGAAATCATCTCACAGAGTTACATCATTCCCCTCAAGAAGCCTTCCGCTAAGACAGTTCTTGTGGAATTGGCAATGTGATATTTGGAAGCCCATAGAGGGCTATGGTGAAAAAGGAAATATCCTCAGATGAAATCTGGAAAGAAGCTTTCTGAGAAACTGCTTAGTGTTCTGTTAATTCATCTCACAGAGTTACATCTGTATTTCGTGGATCTCTTTGCTAGCCTTATTTCTTTGGAATCTGAGAACAGATATTTCGGATCCCATTGAAGACTATAGGGCCAAAGGAAATATCCTCCGATAACAAAGAGAAAGAAGCTTTCTGAGAAACTTCTTTGTGTTCTGTGAAATCATCTCACAGAGTTACAGCTTTCCCCTCAAGAAGCCTTTCGCTAAGACAGTTCTTGTGGAATTGGCAAAGCGATATTTGGAAGCCCATAGAGGGCTATGGTGAAAAAGGAAATATCCTCAGATGAAATCTGGAAAGAAGCTTTCTGAGAAACTGCTTAGTGTTCTGTTAATTCATCTCACAGAGTTACATCTGTATTTCGTGGATCTCTTTGCTAGCCTTATTTCTGTGGAATCTGAGAACAGATATTTCGGATCCCTTTGAAGACTATAGGGCCAAAGGAAATATCCTCCGATAACAAAGAGAAAGAAGCTTACTGAGAAACTTCTTTGTGTTCTGTGAAATCATCTCCCAGAGTTACAGCTTTCCCCTCAAGAAGCCTTTCGCTAAGACAGTTCTTGTGGAATTGGCAAAGTGATATTTGGAAGCCCATAGAGGGCTATGGTGAAAAAGGAAATATCCTCTGATGAAATCTGGAAAGAAGCTTTCTGAAAAACTGCTTAGTGTTCTGTTAATTCATCTCACAGAGTTACATCTGTTTTTCGCGGATCTCTTTGCTAGCCTTATTTCTGTGGAATCTGAGAACAGATATTTCGGATCCCATTGAAGCCTATAGGGCCAAAGGAAATAATCTCGGATAACAAAGAGAAAGAAGCTTTCTGAGAAATTTCTTTGTGTTCTGTGAAATCATCTCACAGAGTTACAGTTTTCCCCTCAAGAAGCCTTTCGCTAAGACAGTTCTTGTGGAATTGGCAAAGTGTTATTTGGAGGCCCATAGAGGGCTCTGGTGAAAAAGGAAATATCCTCAGATGAAATCTGGAAAGAAGCTTTCTGAGAAACTGCTGAGTGTTCTGTTAATTCATCTCACAGAGTTACATCTGTATTTCGTGGATATCTTTGCTAGACTTATTTCTGTGGAATCTGAGAACAGATATTTCGGATCCCTTTGAAGACTATAGGGCCAAAGGAAATATCCTCCGATAACAAAGAGAAAGAAGCTTTCTGAGAAACTTCTTTGTGTTCTGTGAAATCATCTCACAGAGTTACAGCTTTCCCTTCAAGAAGGCTTTCGCTAAGACAGTTCTTGTGGAATTGGCAAAGTGATATTTGGAAGCCCTTAGAGGTCTATGGTGAAAAAGGAAATATCCTCAGATGAAATCTGGAAAGAAGCTTTCTGGGAAACTGCTTAGTGTTCTGTGAATTCATCTCACAGAGTTACATCTGTATTTCGTGGATCTCTTTGCTAGCCTTATTTCTTTGGAATCTGAGAACAGGTATTTCGGATCCCATTGAAGACTATGGTTCCAAAGGAAATATCCTCCGATAAAAAAGAGAAAGAAGCTTTCTGAGAAACTTCTTTGTGTTCTGTGAAATCATCTCACAGAGTTACAGCTTTCCCCTCAAGAAGCCTTTCGCTAAGACAGTTCTTGTGGAATTGGCAAAGCGATATTTGGAAGCCCATAGAGGGCTATGGTGAAAAAGGAAATATCCTCAGGTGAAATCTGGAAAGAAGCTTTCTGAGAAACTGCTTAGTGTTCTGTTAATTCATCTCACAGAGTTACATCTGTATTTCGTGGATCTCTTTGCTAGACTTATTTCTGTGGAATCTGAGAACAGATATTTCGGATCCCTTTGAAGACTATAGGGCCAAAGGAAATATCCTCCGATAACAAAGAGAAAGAAGCTTACTGAGAAACTTCTCTGTGTTCTGTGAAATCATCTCCCAGAGTTACAGCTTTCCCCTCAAGAAGCCTTTCGCTAAGACAGTTCTTGTGGAATTGGCAAAGTGATATTTGGAAGCCCATAGAGGGCTATGGTGAAAAAGGAAATATCCTCAGATGAAATCTGGAAAGAAGCTTTCTGAAAAACTGCTTAGTGTTCTGTTAATTCATCTCACAGAGTTACATCTGTTTTTCGCGGATCTCTTTGCTAGCCTTATTTCTGTGGAATCTGAGAACAGATATTTCGGATCCCATTGAAGCCTATAGGGCCAAAGGAAATAATCTCGGATAACAAAGAGAAAGAAGCTTTCTGAGAAATTTCTTTGTGTTCTGTGAAATCATCTCACAGAGTTACAGTTTTCCCCTCAAGAAGCCTTTCGCTAAGACAGTTCTTGTGGAATTGGCAAAGTGTTATTTGGAGGCCCATAGAGGGCTATGGTGAAAAAGGAAATATCCTCAGATGAAATCTGGAAAGAAGCTTTCTGAGAAACTGCTGAGTGTTCTGTTAATTCATCTCACAGAGTTACATCTGTATTTCGTGGATATCTTTGCTAGACTTATTTCTGTGGAATCTGAGAACAGATATTTCGGATCCCTTTGAAGACTATAGGGCCAAAGGAAATATCCTCCGATAACAAAGAGAAAGAAGCTTTCTGAGAAACTTCTTTGTGTTCTGTGAAATCATCTCACAGAGTTACAGCTTTCCCCTCAAGAAGGCTTTCGCTAAGACAGTTCTTGTGGAATTGGCAAAGTGATATTTGGAAGCCCTTAGAGGTCTATTGTGAAAAAGGAAATATCCTCAGATGAAATCTGGAAAGAAGCTTTCTGGGAAACTGCTTAGTGTTCTGTGTATTCATCTCACAGAGTTACATCTGTATTTCGTGGATCTCTTTGCTAGCCTTATTTCTTTGGAATCTGAGAACAGGTATTTCGGATCCCATTGAAGACTATGGTTCCAAAGGAAATATCCTCCGATAACAAAGAGAAAGAAGCTTTCTGAGAAACTTCTTTGTGTTCTGTGAAATCATCTCACAGAGTTACAGCTTTCCCCTCAAGAAGCCTTTCGCTAAGACAGTTCTTGTGGAATTGGCAAAGTGATATTTGGAAGCCCATAGAGGGCTATGGTGAAAAAGGAAATATCCTCAGATGAAATCTGGAAGGAAACTTTCTGAGAAACTGCTGAGTGTTCTGTTAATTCATCTCACAGAGTTACATCTGTATTTCGTGGATCTCTTTGCTAGACTTATTTCTGTGGAATCTGAGAACAGATATTTCGGATCACATTGAAGACTATGGGGCCAAAGGAAATATCCTCCGTTAACAAAGAGAAAGAAGCTTTCTGAGAAACTTCTTTGTGTTCTGTGAAATCATCTCACAGAGTTACAGCTTTCCCCTCAAGAAGCCTTTCGCTAACACAGTTCTTGTGGAATTGGCAAAGTGATATTTGGAAGCCCATAGAGGGCTATGGTGAAAAAGGAAATATCCTCAGATGAAATCTGGAAGGAAGCTTTCTGAGAAACTGCTGAGTGTTCTGTTAATTCATCTCACAGAGTTACATCTGTATTTCGTGGATCTCTTTGCTAGCCTTATTTCTGTGGAATCTGAGAACAGATATTTCGGATCCCATTGAAGACTATAGGGCCAAAGGAAATATCCTCCGATAACAAAGAGAAAGAAGCTTTCTGAGAAACTTCTTTGTGTTCTGTGAAATCATCTCACAGAGTTACAGCTTTCCCCTCAAGAAGCCTTTCGCTAAGACAGTTCTTGTGGAATTGGCAAAGCGATATTTGGAAGCCCATAGAGGGCTATGGTGAAAAAGGAAATATCCTCAGATGAAATCTGGAAAGAAGCTTTCTGAGAAACTGCTTAGTGTTCTGTTAATTCATCTCACAGAGTTACATCTGTATTTCGTGGATCTATTTGCTAGCCTTATTTCTGTGGAATCTGAGAACAGATATTTCGGATCCCTTTGAAGACTATACGGCCAAAGGAAATATCCTCCGATAACAAAGAGAAAGAAGCTTTCTGAGAAACTTCTTTGTGTTCTGTGAAATCATCTCACAGAGTTACAGCTTTCCCCTCAAGAAGCCTTTCGCTAAGACAGTTCTTGTGTAATTGGCAAAGTGATATTTGGAAGCCCATAGAGGGCTATGGTGAAAAAGGAAATATCCTCAGATGAAATCTGGAAAGAAGCTTTCTGAGAAACTGCTTAGTGTTCTGTTAATTCATCTCACAGACTTACATCTGTATTTCGTGGATCTCTTTGCTAGACTTATTTCTGTGGAATCTCAGAACAGATATTTCGGATCCCTTTGAAGACTATAGGGCCAAAGGAAATATCCTCCGATAACAAAGAGAAAGAAGCTTACCGAGAAACTTCTTTGTGTTCTGTGAAATCATCTCCCAGAGTTACAGCTTTCCCCTCAAGAAGCCTTTCGCTAAGACAGTTCTTGTGGAATTGGCAAAGTGATATTTGGAAGCCCATAGAGGGCTATGGTGAAAAAGGAAATATCCTCAGATGAAATCTGGAAAAAAGCTTTCTGAAAAACTGCTTAGTGTTCTGTTAATTCATCTCACAGAGTTACATCTGTTTTTCGCGGATCTCTTTGCTAGCCTTATTTCTGTGGAATCTGAGAACAGATATTTCGGATCCCATTGAAGCCTATAGGGCCAAAGGAAATAATCTCGGATAACAAAGAGAAAGAAGCTTTCTGAGAAATTTCTTTGTGTTCTGTGAAATCATCTCACAGAGTTACAGTTTTCCCCTCAAGAAGCCTTTCGCTAAGACAGTTCTTGTGGAATTGGCAAAGTGTTATTTGGAGGCCCATAGAGGGCTATGGTGAAAAAGGAAATATCCTCAGATGAAATCTGGAAAGAAGCTTTCTGAGAAACTGCTGAGTGTTCTGTTAATTCATCTCACAGAGTTACATCTGTATTTCGTGGATATCTTTGCTAGACTTATTTCTGTGGAATCTGAGAACAGATATTTCGGATCCCTTTGAAGACTATAGGGCCAAAGGAAATATCCTCCGATAACAAAGAGAAAGAAGCTTTCTGAGAAACTTCTTTGTGTTCTGTGAAATCATCTCACAGAGTTACAGCTTTCCCGTCAAGAAGGCTTTCGCTAAGACAGTTCTTGTGGAATTGGCAAAGTGATATTTGGAAGCCCTTAGAGGTCTATGGTGAAAAAGGAAATATCCTCAGATGAAATCTGGAAAGAAGCTTTCTGGGAAACTGCTTAGTGTTCTGTGAATTCATCTCACAGAGTTACATCTGTATTTCGTGGATCTCTTTGCTAGCCTTATTTCTTTGGAATCTGAGAACAGGTATTTCGGATCCCATTGAAGACTATGGTTCCAAAGGAAATATCCTCCGATAACAAAGAGAAAGAAGCTTTCTGAGAAACTTCTTTGTGTTCTGTGAAATCATCTCACAGAGTTACAGCTTTCCCCTCAAGAAGCCTTTCGCTAAGACAGTTCTTGTGGAATTGGCAAAGTGATATTTGGAGGCCCATAGAGGGCTATGGTGAAAAAGGAAATATCCTCAGATGAAATCTGGAAGGAAGCTTTCTGAGAAACTGCTGAGTGTTCTGTTAATTCATCTCACAGAGTTACATCTGTATTTCGTGGATCTCTTTGCTAGACTTATTTCTGTGGAATCTGAGAACAGATATTTCGGATCCCATTGAAGACTATAGGGCCAAAGGAAATATCCTCCGATAACAAAGAGAAAGAAGCTTTCTGAGAAACTTCTTTGTGTTCTGTGAAATCATCTCACAGAGTTACAGCTTTCCCCTCAAGAAGCCTTTCGCTAAGACAGTTCTTGTGGAATTGGCAAAGCGATATTTGGAAGCCCATAGAGGGCTATGGTGAAAAAGGAAATATCCTCAGATGAAATCTGGAAAGAAGCTTTCTGAGAAACTCCTGAGTGTTCTGTTAGTTCATCTCACAGAGTTACATCTGTATTTCGTGGATCTCTTTGCTAGCCTTATTTCTTTGGAATCTGAGAACAGATATTTCGGATCCCATTGAAGACTATAGGGCCAAAGGAAATATCCTCCGATAACAAAGAGAAAGAAGCTTTCTGAGAAACTTCATTGTGTTTTGTGAAATCATCTCACAGAGTTACAGCTTTCCCCTCAAGAAGCCTTTCGCTAAGACAGTTCTTGTGGAATTGGCAAAGTGATATTTGGAAGCCCATAGAGGGCTATGGTGAAAAAGGAAATATCCTCAGATGAAATCTGGAAAGAAGCTTTCTGAGAAACTGCTGAGTGTTCTGTTAATTCATCTCACAGAGTTACATCTGTATTTCGTGGATCTCTTTGCTGGACTTATTTCTGTGGAATCTGAGAACAGATATTTCGGATCCCTCTGAAGACTATAGGGCCAAAGGAAATATCCTTCGATAACAAAGAGAAAGAAGCTTTCTGAGAAACTTCTTTGTGTTCTGTGAAATCATCTCACAGAGTTACAGCTTTCCCCTCAAGAAGCCTTTCGCTAAGACAGTTCTTGTGGAATTGGCAAAGTGATATTTGGAAGCCCTTAGAGGGCTATGGTGAAAAAGGAAATATCCTCAGATGAAATCTGGAAAGAAGCTTTCTGAGAAACTGCTTAGTGTTCTGTTAATTCATCTCACAGAGTTACATCTGTATTTCGTGGATCTCTTTGCTAGCCTTATTTCTTTGGAATCTGAGAACAGATATTTCGGATCCCATTGAAGACTATAGGGCCAAAGGAAATATCCTCCGATAACAAAGAGAAAGAAGCATACTGAGAAACTTCTTTGTGTTCTGTGAAATCATCTCACAGAGTTACAGCTTTCCCCTCAAGAAGCCTTTCGCTAAGACAGTTCTTGTTTTATTGGCAAAGTGATATTTGGAAGCCCATAGAGGGCTATGGTGAAAAAGGAAATATCCTCAGATGAAATCTGGAAAGAAGCTTTCTGAGAAACTACTTAGTCTTCTGATAATTCATCTCACAGAGTTACATCTGTATTTCGTGGATCTCTTTGCTAGCCTTATTTCTGTGGAACCTGAGAACAGATATTTCGGATCCCATTGAAGCCTACAGGGCCAAAGGAAATAATCCTCGATAACAAAGAGAAAGAAGCTTTCTGAGAAACTTCTTTGTGTTCTGTGAAATCATCTCACAGAGTTACAGCATTCCCCTCAAGAAGCCGTCCGCTAAGACAGTTCTTGTGGAATTGGCAAAGTGATATTTGGAAGCCCATAGAGGGCTATGGTGAAAAAGGAAATATCCTCAGATGAAATCTGGAAAGAAGCTTTCTGAGAAACTGCTTAGTGTTCTGTTAATTCATCTCACAGAGTTACATCTGTATTTCGTGGATCTCTTTGCTAGCCTTATTTCTTTGGAATCTGAGAACAGATATTTCGGATCCCATTGAAGACTATAGGGCCAAAGGAAATATCCTCCGATAACAAAGAGAAAGAAGCTTTCTGAGAAACTTCTTTGTGTTCTGTGAAATCATCTCACAGAGTTACAGCTTTCCCCTCAAGAAGCCTTTCGCTAAGACAGTTCTTGTGGAATTGGCAAAGCGATATTTGGAAGCCCATAGAGGGCTATGGTGAAAAAGGAAATATCCTCAGATGAAATCTGGAAAGAAGCTTTCTGAGAAACTGCTTAGTGTTCTGTTAATTCATCTCACAGACTTACATCTGTATTTCGTGGATCTCTTTGCTAGACTTATTTCTGTGGAATCTCAGAACAGATATTTCGGATCCCTTTGAAGACTATAGGGCCAAAGGAAATATCCTCCGATAACAAAGAGAAAGAAGCTTACTGAGAAACTTCTTTGTGTTCTGTGAAATCATCTCCCAGAGTTACAGCTTTCCCCTCAAGAAGCCTTTCGCTAAGACAGTTCTTGTGGAATTGGCAAAGTGATATTTGGAAGCCCATAGAGGGCTATGGTGAAAAAGGAAATATCCTCAGATGAAATCTGGAAAAAAGCTTTCTGAAAAACTGCTTAGTGTTCTGTTAATTCATCTCACAGAGTTACATCTGTTTTTCGCGGATCTCTTTGCTAGCCTTATTTCTGTGGAATCTGAGAACAGATATTTCGGATCCCATTGAAGCCTATAGGGCCAAAGGAAATAATCTCGGATAACAAAGAGAAAGAAGCTTTCTGAGAAATTTCTTTGTGTTCTGTGAAATCATCTCACAGAGTTACAGTTTTCCCCTCAAGAAGCCTTTCGCTAAGACAGTTCTTGTGGAATTGGCAAAGTGTTATTTGGAGGCCCATAGAGGGCTATGGTGAAAAAGGAAATATCCTCAGATGAAATCTGGAAAGAAGCTTTCTGAGAAACTGCTGAGTGTTCTGTTAATTCATCTCACAGAGTTACATCTGTATTTCGTGGATATCTTTGCTAGACTTATTTCTGTGGAATCTGAGAACAGATATTTCGGATCCCTTTGAAGACTATAGGGCCAAAGGAAATATCCTCCGATAACAAAGAGAAAGAAGCTTTCTGAGAAACTTCTTTGTGTTCTGTGAAATCATCTCACAGAGTTACAGCTTTCCCGTCAAGAAGGCTTTCGCTAAGATAGTTCTTGTGGAATTGGCAAAGTGATATTTGGAAGCCCCTAGAGGTCTATGGTGAAAAAGGAAATATCCTCAGATGAAATCTGGAAAGAAGCTTTCTGGGAAACTGCTTAGTGTTCTGTGAATTCATCTCACAGAGTTACATCTGTATTTCGTGGATCTCTTTGCTAGCCTTATTTCTTTGGAATCTGAGAACAGGTATTTCGGATCCCATTGAAGACTATGGTTCCAAAGGAAATATCCTCCGATAACAAAGAGAAAGAAGCTTTCTGAGAAACTTCTTTCTGTTCTGTGAAATCATCTCACAGAGTTACAGCTTTCCCCTCAAGAAGCCTTTCGCTAAGACAGTTCTTGTGGAATTGGCAAAGTGATATTTGGAGGCCCATAGAGGGCTATGGTGAAAAAGGAAATATCCTCAGATGAAATCTGGAAGGAAGCTTTCTGAGAAACTGCTGAGTGTTCTGTTAATTCATCTCACAGAGTTACAGCTGTATTTCGTGGATCTCTTTGCTAGCCTTATTTCTGTGGAATCTGAGAACAGATATTTCGGATCCCATTGAAGACTATGGGGCCAAAGGAAATATCCTCCGTTAACAAAGAGAAAGAAGCTTTCTGAGGAACTTCTTTATGTTCTGTGAAATCATCTCACAGAGTTACAGCTTTCCCCTCAAGAAGCCTTTCGCTATGACAGTTCTTGTGGAATTGGCAAAGTGATATTTGGAAGCCCATAGAGGGCTATGGTGAAAAAGGAAATATCCTCAGATGAAATCTGGAAGGAAGCTTTCTGAGAAACTGCTGAGTGTTCTGTTAATTCATCTCACAGAGTTACATCTGTATTTCGTGGATCTCTTTGCTAGCCTTATTTCTGTGGAATCTGAGAACAGATATTTCGGATCCCATTGAAGACTATAGGGCCAAAGGAAATATCCTCCGATAACAAAGAGAAAGAAGCTTTCTGAGAAACTTCTTTGTGTTCTGTGAAATCATCTCACAGAGTTACAGCTTTCCCCTCAAGAAGCCTTTCGCTAAGACAGTTCTTGTGGAATTGGCAAAGCGATATTTGGAAGCCCATAGAGGGCTATGGTGAAAAAGGAAATATCCTCAGATGAAATCTGGAAGGAAGCTTTCTGAGAAACTGCTTAGTGTTCTGTTAATTCATCTCACAGAGTTACATCTGTATTTCGTGGATCTATTTGCTAGCCTTATTTCTGTGGAATCTGAGAACAGATATTTCGGATCCCATTGAAGACTATAGGGCCAAAGGAAATATCCTCCGATAACAAAGAGAAAGAAGCTTTCTGAGAAACTTCTTTGTGTTCTGTGAAATCATCTCACAGAGTTACAGCTTTCCGCTCAAGAAGCCTTTCGCTAAGACAGTTCTTGTGTAATTGGCAAAGTGATATTTGGAAGCCCATAGAGGGCTATGGTGAAAAAGGAAATATCCTCAGATGAAATCTGGAAAGAAGCTTTCTGAGAAACTGCTGAGTGTTCTGTTAATTCATCTCACAGAGTTACATCTGTATTTCGTGGATCTCTTTGCTAGCCTTATTTCTGTGGAATCTGAGAACAGATATTTCGGATCCCTTTGAAGACTATAGGGCCAAAGGAAATATCCTCCGATAACAAAGAGAAAGAAGCTTTCTGAGAAACTTCTTTGTGTTCTGTGAAATCATCTCAAAGAGTTACAGCTTTCCCCTCAAGAAGCCTTTCGCTAAGACAGTTCTTGTGGAATTGGCAAAGTGATATTTGGAAGCCCATAGAGGGCTATGGTGAAAAAGGAAATATCCTCAGATGAAATCTGGAAAGAAGTTTCTGAGAAACTGCTTAGTGTTCTGCAAATTCATCTCACAGAGTTACATCTGTATTTCGTGGATCTCTTTGCTAGCCTTATTTCTGTGGAATCTGAGAACAGATATTTCGGATCCCATTGAAGACTATAGGGCCAAAGGAAATATCCTCCGATAACAAAGAGAAAGAAGCTTTCTGAGAAACTTCTTTGTGTTTTGTGAAATCATCTCACAGAGTTACAGCTTTCCCCTCAAGAAGCCTTTCGCTAAGACAGTTCTTGTGGAATTGGCAAAGTGATATTTGGAAGCCCATAGAGGGCTATGGTGAAAAAGGAAATATCCTCAGATGAAATCTGGAAAGAAGCTTTCTGAGAAACTGCTGAGTGTTCTGTTAATTCATCTCACAGAGTTACATCTGTATTTCGTGGATCTCTTTGCTGGACTTATTTCTGTGGAATCTGAGAACAGATATTTCGGATCCCTCTGAAGACTATAGGGCCAAAGGAAATATCCTCCGATAACAAAGAGAAAGAAGCTTTCTGAGAAACTTCTTTGTGTTCTGTGAAATCATCTCACAGAGTTACAGCTTTCCCCTCAAGAAGCCTTTCGCTAAGACAGTTCTTGTGGAATTGGCAAAGTGATATTTGGAAGCCCTTAGAGGGCTATGGTGAAAAAGGAAACATCCTCAGATGAAATCTGGAAAGAAGCTTTCTGAGAAACTGCTTAGTGTTCTGTTAATTCATCTCACAGAGTTACATCTGTATTTCGTGGATCTCTTTGCTAGCCTTATTTCTTTGGAATCTGAGAACAGATATTTCGGATCCCATTGAAGACTATAGGGCCAAAGGAAATATCCTCCGATAACAAAGAGAAAGAAGCATACTGAGAAACTTCTTTGTGTTCTGTGAAATCATCTCACAGAGTTACAGCTTTCCCCTCAAGAAGCCTTTCGCTAAGACAGTTCTTGTTTTATTGGAAAAGTGATATTTGGAAGCCCATAGAGGGCTATGGTGAAAAAGGAAATATCCTCAGATGAAATCTGGAAAGAAGCTTTCTGAGAAACTGCTTAGTGTTCTGTTAATTCATCTCACAGAGTTACATCTGTATTTCGTGGATCTCTTTGCTAGCCTTATTTCTTTGGAATCTGAGAACAGATATTTCGGATCCCATTGAAGACTATAGGGCCAAAGGAAATATCCTCCGATAACAAAGAGAAAGAAGCTTTCTGAGAAACTTCTTTGTGTTCTGTGAAATCATCTCACAGAGTTACAGCTTTCCCCTCAAGAAGCCTTTCGCTAAGACAGTTCTTGTGGAATTGGCAAAGCGATATTTGGAAGCCCATAGAGGGCTATGGTGAAAAAGGAAATATCCTCAGATGAAATCTGGAAAGAAGCTTTCTGAGAAACTGCTTAGTGTTCTGTTAATTCATCTCACAGAGTTACATCTGTATTTCGTGGATCTCTTTGCTAGACTTATTTCTGTGGAATCTGAGAACAGATATTTCGGATCCCTTTGAAGACTATAGGGCCAAAGGAAATATCCTCCGATAACAAAGAGAAAGAAGCTTACTGAGAAACTTCTTTGTGTTCTGTGAAATCATCTCACAGAGTTACAGCTTTCCCTTCAAGAAGCCTTTCGCTAAGACAGTTCTTGTGGAATTGGCAAAGCGATATTTGGAAGCCCATAGAGGGCTATGGTGAAAAAGGAAATATCCTCAGATGAAATCTGGAAAGAAGCTTTCTGAGAAACTCCTGAGTGTTCTGTTAGTTCATCTCACAGAGTTACATCTGTATTTCGTGGATATCTTTGCTAGCCTTATTTCTTTGGAATCTGAGAACAGATATTTCGGATCCCATTGAAGACTATAGGGCCAAAGGAAATATCCTCCGATAACAAAGAGAAAGAAGCCTTCTGAGAAACTTCTTTGTGTTTTGTGAAATCATCTCACAGAGTTACAGCTTTCCCCTCAAGAAGCCTTTCGCTAAGACAGTTCTTGTGGAATTGGCAAAGTGATATTTGGAAGCCCATAGAGGGCTATGGTGAAAAAGGAAATATCCTCAGATGAAATCTGGAAAGAAGCTTTCTGAGAAACTGCTTAGTGTTCTGTTAATTCATCTCACAGAGTTACATCTGTATTTCGTGGATCTCTTTGCTAGCCTTATTTCTTTGGAATCTGAGAACAGATATTTCGGATCCCATTGAAGACTATAGGGCCAAAGGAAATATCCTCCGATAACAAAGAGAAAGAAGCTTTCTGAGAAACTTCTTTGTGTTCTGTGAAATCATCTCACAGAGTTACAGCTTTCCCCTCAAGAAGCCTTTCGCTAAGACAGTTCTTGTGGAATTGGCAAAGAGATATTTGGAAGCCCATAGAGGGCTATGGTGAAAAAGGAAATATCCTCAGATGAAATCTGGAAAGAAGCTTTCTGAGAAACTGCTTAGTGTTCTGTTAATTCATCTCACAGAGTTACATCTGTATTTCGTGGATCTCTTTGCTAGACTTATTTCTGTGGAATCTGAGAACAGATATTTCGGATCCCATTGAAGACTATAGGGCCAAAGGAAATATCCTCCGATAACAAAGAGAAAGAAGCTTTCTGAGAAACTTCTTTGTGTTTTGTGAAATCATCTCACAGAGTTACAGCTTTCCCCTCAAGAAGCCTTTCGCTAAGACAGTTCTTGTGGAATTGGCAAAGTGATATTTGGAAGCCCATAGAGGGCTATGGTGAAAAAGGAAATATCCTCAGATGAAATCTGGAAAGAAGCTTTCTGAGAAACTGCTGAGTGTTCTGTTAATTCATCTCACAGAGTTACATCTGTATTTCGTGGATCTCTTTGCTGGACTTATTTCTGTGGAATCTGAGAACAGATATTTCGGATCCCTCTGAAGACTATAGGGCCAAAGGAAATATCCTCCGATAACAAAGAGAAAGAAGCTTTCTGAGAAACTTCTTTGTGTTCTGTGAAATCATCTCACAGAGTTACAGCTTTCCCCTCAAGAAGCCTTTCGCTAAGACAGTTCTTGTGGAATTGGCAAAGTGATATTTGGAAGCCCTTAGAGGGCTATGGTGAAAAAGGAAATATCCTCAGATGAAATCTGGAAAGAAGCTTTCTGAGAAACTGCTGAGTGTTCTGTTAATTCATCTCACAGAGTTACATCTGTATTTCGTGGATCTCTTTGCTAGCCTTATTTCTTTGGAATCTGAGAACAGATATTTCGGATCCCATTGAAGACTATAGGGCCAAAGGAAATATCCTCCGATAACAAAGAGAAAGAAGCATACTGAGAAACTTCTTTGTGTTCTGTGAAATCATCTCACAGAGTTACAGCTTTCCCCTCAAGAAGCCTTTCGCTAAGACAGTTCTTGTTTTATTGGCAAAGTGATATTTGGAAGCCCATAGAGGGCTATGGTGAAAAAGGAAATATCCTCAGATGAAATCTGGAAAGAAGCTTTCTGAGAAACTACTTAGTCTTCTGATAATTCATCTAACAGAGTTACATCTGTATTTCGTGGATCTCTTTGCTAGCCTTATTTCTGTGGAACCTGAGAACAGATATTTCGGATCCCATTGAAGCCTACAGGGCCAAAGGAAATAATCCTCGATAACAAAGAGAAAGAAGCTTTCTGAGAAACTTCTTTGTGTTCTGTGAAATCATCTCACAGAGTTACAGCATTCCCCTCAAGAAGCCTTCCGCTAAGACAGTTCTTGTGGAATTGGCAAAGTGATATTTGGAAGCCCATAGAGGGCTATGGTGAAAAAGGAAATATCCTCAGATGAAATCTGGAAAGAAGCTTTCTGAGAAACTGCTTAGTGTTCTGTTAATTCATCTCACAGAGTTACATCTGTATTTCGTGGATCTCTTTGCTAGCCTTATTTCTTTGGAATCTGAGAACAGATATTTCGGATCCCATTGAAGACTATAGGGCCAAAGGAAATATCCTCCGATAACAAAGAGAAAGAAGGTTTCTGAGAAACTTCTTTGTGTTCTGTGAAATCATCTCACAGAGTTACAGCTTTCCCCTCAAGAAGCCTTTCGCTAAGACAGTTCTTGTGGAATTGGCAAAGTGATATTTGGAAGCCCATAGAGGGCTACGGTGAAAAAGGAAATATCGTCAGATGAAATCTGGAAAGAAGTTTCTGAGAAACTGCTTAGTGTTCTGTAAATTCATCTCAGAGAGTCACATCTGTATTTCGTGGATCTCTTTGCTAGCCTTATTTCTGTGGAATCTGAGAACAGATATTTCGGATCCCATTGAAGACTATAGGGCCAAAGGAAATATCCTCCGATAACAAAGAGAAAGAAGCTTTCTGAAAAACTTCTTTGTATTCTGTGAAATCATCTCACAGAGTTACAGCTTTCCCCTCAAGAAGCCTTTCGCTAAGACAGTTCTTGTGGAATTGGCAAAGTGATATTTGGAAGCCGATAGAGGGCTATGGTGAAAAAGGAAATATCGTCAGATGAAATCTGGAAAGAAGCTTTCTGATAAACTGATTAGTGTTCTGTTAATTCATCTCACAGAGTTACATCTGTTTTTCGTGGATCTCTTTGCTAGCCTTATTTCTGTGGAATCTGAGAACAGATATTTCGGATCCCATTGAAGCCTATAGGGCCAAAGGAAATAATCTCTGATAACAAAGAGAAAGAAGCTTTCTGAGAAACTTCTTTGTGTTCTGTGAAATCATCTCACAGAGTTATCGCTTTCCCCTCAAGAAGCCTTTCGCTAAGATAGTTCTTGTGGAATTGGCAAAGTGATATTTGGAAGCCCATAGAGGGCTAAGGTGAAAAAGGAAATATCCTCAGATGAAATCTGGAAAGAAGCTCTCTGAGAAACTGCTTAGTGTTCTGTTAATTCATCTCACAGAGTTACTTCTGTATTTCGTGGATCTCTTTGCTAGACTTATTTCTGTGGAATCTGAGAACAGATATTTCGGATCCTATTGAAGACTATAGGGTCAAAGGAAATATCCTCCGATAACAAAGAGAAAGAAGCTTTCTGAGAAACTTCTTTGTGTTCTGTGAAATCATCTCACAGAGTTACAGCTTTCCCCTCAAGAAGCCTTTCGCTAAGACAGTTCTTGTGGAATTGGCAAAGTGATATTTGGAAGCCCATAGAGGGCTATGGTGAAAAAGGAAATAACCTCAGATGAAATCTGGAAAGAAGCTTTCTGTGAAACTGCTTAGTGTTCTGTTAATTCATCTCACAGAGTCACATCTGTATTTCGTGGATCTCTTTGCTAGCCTTATTTCTTTGGAATCTGAGAACAGATATTTCGGATCCCATTGAAGACTATAGGGCCAAAGGAAATATCCTCCGATAAGAAAGAGAAAGAAGCTTTCTGAGAAACTTCTTTGTGTTCTGTGAAATCATCTTACAGAGTTACAGCTTTCCCCTCAAGAAGCCTTTCGCTAAGACAGTTCTTGTGGAATTGGCAAAGTGATATTTGGAAGCCCATAGAGAGCTATGGTGAAAAAGGAAATATCCTCAGATGAAATCTGGAAAGAAGCTTTCTGAGAAACTGCTTAGTGTTCTGTTAATTCATCTCACAGAGTTACATCTGTATTTCGTGGATCGCTTTGCTAGCCTTATTTCTGTGGAATCTGAGAACAGATATTTCGGATCCCATTGAAGACTATAGGGCCAAAGGAAATATCCTACGATAACAAAGAGAAAGAAGCTTTCTGAGAAACTTCTTTTTGTTCTGTGAAATCATCTCACAGAGTTACAGCTTTCCCCTCAAGAAGCCTTTCGCTAAGACAGTTCTTGTGGAATTAGCAAAGCGATATTTGGAAGCCCATAGAGGGCTATGGTGAAAAAGGAAATATCCTCAGATGAAATCTGGAAAGAAGCTTTCTGAGAAACTCCTGAGTGTTCTGTTAGTTCATCTCACAGAGTTACATCTGTATTTCGTGGATCTCTTTGCTAGCCTTATTTCTTTGGAATCTGAGAACAGATATTTCGGATCCCATTGAAGACTATAGGGCCAAAGGAAATATCCTCCGATAACAAAGAGAAAGAAGCTTTCTGAGAAACTTCTTTGTGTTTTGTGAAATCATCTCACAGAGTTACAGCTTTCCCCTCAAGAAGCCTTTCGCTAAGACAGTTCTTGTGGAATTGGCAAAGTGATATTTGGAAGCCCATAGAGGGCTATGGTGAAAAAGGAAATATCCTCAGATGAAATCTGGAAAGAAGCTTTCTGTGAAACTGCTTAGTGTTCTGTTAATTCATCTCACAGAGTTACGTCTGTATTTCGTGGATCTCTTTGCTAGACTTATTTCTGTGGAATCTGAGAACAGATATTTCGGATCCCTTTGAAGTCTATAGGGCCAAAGGAAATATCCTCCGATAACAAAGAGAAAGAAGCTTTCTGAGAAACTTCTTTGTGTTCTGTGAAATCATCTCACAGAGTTACAGCTTTCCCCTCAAGAAGCCTTTCGCTAAGACAGTTCTTGTGGAATTGGCAAAGTGATATTTGGAAGCCCATAGAGGGCTATGGTGAAAAAGGAAACATCCTCAGATGAAATCTGGAAAGAAGCTTTCTGAGAAACTGCTTAGTGTTCTGTTAATTCACCTCACAGAGTTACATCTGTTTTTCGCGGATCTCTGTGCTAGCCTTATTTCTGTGGAATCTGAGAACAGATATTTCGGATCCCATTGAAGCCTATAGGGCCAAAGGAAATAATCTCGGATAACAAAGAGAAAGAAGCTTTCTGAGAAATTTCTTTGTGTTCTGTGAAATCATCTCACAGAGTTACAGCTTTCCCCTCAAGAAGCCTTTCGCTAAGACAGTTCTTGTGGAATTGGCAAAGTGTTATTTGGAGGCCCATAGAGGGCTATGGTGAAAAAGGAAATATCCTCAGATGAAATCTGGAAAGAAGCTTTCTGAGAAACTGCTGAGTGTTCTGTTAATTCATCTCACAGAGTTACATCTGTATTTCGTGGATCTCTTTGCTGGACTTATTTCTGTGGAATCTGAGAACAGATATTTCGGATCCCTTTGAAGACTATAGGGCCAAAGGAAATATCCTTCGATAACAAAGAGAAAGAAGCTTTCTGAGAAACTTCTTTGTGTTCTGTGAAATCATCTCACAGAGTTACAGCTTTCCCCTCAAGAAGCCTTTCGCTAAGACAGTTCTTGTGGAATTGGCAAAGTGATATTTGGAAGCCCATAGAGGGCTATGGTGAAAAAGGAAATATCCTCAGATGAAATCTGGAAGGAAGCTTTCTGAGAAACTGCTGAGTGTTCTGTTAATTCATCTCACAGAGTTACATCTGTATTTCGTGGATCTCTTTGCTAGACTTATTTCTGTGGAATCTGAGAACAGATATTTCGGATCCCATTGAAGACTATGGGGCCAAAGGAAATATCCTCCGTTAACAAAGAGAAAGAAGCTTTCTGAGAAACTTCTTTGTGTTCTGTGAAATCATCTCACAGAGTTACAGCTTTCCCCTCAAGAAGCTTTTCGCTAAGACAGTTCTTGTGGAATTGGCAAAGCGATATTTGGAAGCCCATAGAGGGCTATGGTGAAAAAGGAAATATCCTCAGATGAAATCTGGAAAGAAGCTTTCTGAGAAACTGCTTAGTGTTCTGTTAATTCATCTCACAGAGTTACATTTGTATTTCGTGGATCTATTTGCTAGCCTTATTTCTGTGGAATCTGAGAACAGATATTTCGGATCCCATTGAAGACTATAGGGCCAAAGGAAATATCCTCCGATAACAAAGAGAAAGAAGCTTTCTGAGAAACTTCTTTGTGTTCTGTGAAATCATCTCACAGAGTTACAGCTTTCCCCTCAAGATGTCTTTCGCTAAAACAGTTCTTGTGTAATTGGCAAAGTGATATTTGGAAGCCCATAGAGGGCTATGGTGAAAAAGGAAATATCCTCAGATGAAATCTGGAAAGAAGCTTTCTGAGAAACTGCTGAGTGTTCTGTTAATTCATCTCACAGAGTTACATCTGTATTTCGTGGATCTCTTTGCTAGCCTTATTTCTGTGGAATCTGAGAACAGATATTTCGGATCCCTTTGAAGACTATAGGGCCAAAGGAAATATCCTCCGATAACAAAGAGAAAGAAGCTTTCTGAGAAACTTCTTTGTGTTCTGTGAAATCATCTCACAGAGTTACAGCTTTCCCCTCAAGAAGCCTTTCGCTAAGACAGTTCTTGCGGAATTGGCAAAGTGATATTTGGAAGCCCATAGATGGCTACGGTGAAAAAGGAAATATCCTCAGATGAAATCTGGAAAGAAGTTTCTGAGAAACTGCTTAGTGTTCTGTAAATTCATCTCAGAGAGTCACATCTGTATTTCGTGGATCTCTTTGCTAGCCTTATTTCTGTGGAATCTGAGAACAGATATTTCGGATCCCATTGAAGACTATAGGGCCAAAGGAAATATCCTCCGATAACAAAGAGAAAGAAGCTTTCTGAAAAACTTCTTTGTGTTCTGTGAAATCATCTCACAGAGTTACAGCTTTCCCCTCAAGAAGCCTTTCGCTAAGACAGTTCTTGTGGAATTGGCAAAGTGATATTTGGAAGCCGTTAGAGGGCTATGGTGAAAAAGGAAATATCGTCAGATGAAATCTGGAAAGAAGCTTTCTGATAAACTGATTAGTGTTCTGTTAATTCATCTCACAGAGTTACATCTGTTTTTCGTGGATCTCTTTGCTAGCCTTATTTCTGTGGAATCTGAGAACAGATATTTCGGATCCCATTGAAGCCTATAGGGCCAAAGGAAATAATCTCCGATAACAAAGAGAAAGAAGCTTTCTGAGAAACTTCTTTGTGTTCTGTGAAATCATCTCACAGAGTTATCGCTTTCCCCTCAAGAAGCCTTTCGCTAAGATAGTTCTTGTGTAATTGGCAAAGTGATATTTGGAAGCCCATAGAGGGCTATGGTGAAAAAGGAAATATCCTCAGATGAAATCTGGAAAGAAGCTTTCTGAGAAACTGCTGAGTGTTCTGTTAATTCATCTCACAGAGTTACATCTGTATTTCGTGGATCTCTTTGCTAGCCTTATTTCTGTGGAATCTGAGAACAGATATTTCGGATCCCTTTGAAGACTATAGGGCCAAAGGAAATATCCTCCGATAACAAAGAGAAAGAAGCTTTCTGAGAAACTTCTTTGTGTTCTGTGAAATCATCTCACAGAGTTACAGCTTTCCCCTCAAGAAGCCTTTCGCTAAGACAGTTCTTGTGGAATTGGCAAAGTGATATTTGGAAGCCCATAGATGGCTACGGTGAAAAAGGAAATATCCTCAGATGAAATCTGGAAAGAAGTTTCTGAGAAACTGCTTAGTGTTCTGTAAATTCATCTCAGAGAGTCACATCTGTATTTCGTGGATCTCTTTGCTAGCCTTATTTCTGTGGAATCTGAGAACAGATATTTCGGATCCCATTGAAGACTATAGGGCCAAAGGAAATATCCTCCGATAACAAAGAGAAAGAAGCTTTCTGAAAAACTTCTTTGTGTTCTGTGAAATCATCTCACAGAGTTACAGCTTTCCCCTCAAGAAGCCTTTCGCTAAGACAGTTCTTGTGGAATTGGCAAAGTGATATTTGGAAGCCGATAGAGGGCTATGGTGAAAAAGGAAATATCGTCAGATGAAATATGGAAAGAAGCTTTCTGATAAACTGATTAGTGTTCTGTTAATTCATCTCACAGAGTTACATCTGTTTTTCGTGGATCTCTTTGCTAGCCTTATTTCTGTGGAATCTGAGAACAGATATTTCGGATCCCATTGAAGCCTATAGGGCCAAAGGAAATAATCTCCGATAACAAAGAGAAAGAAGCTTTCTGAGAAACTTCTTTGTGTTCTGTGAAATCATCTCACAGAGTTATCGCTTTCCCCTCAAGAAGCCTTTCGCTAAGATAGTTCTTGTGGAATTGGCAAAGTGATATTTGGAAGCCCATAGAGGGCTAAGGTGAAAAAGGAAATATCCTCAGATGAAATCTGGAAAGAAGCTCTCTGAGAAACTGCTTAGTGTTCTGTTAATTCATCTCACAGAGTTACTTCTGTATTTCGTGGATCTCTTTGCTAGACTTATTTCTGTGGAATCTGAGAACAGATATTTCGGATCCTATTGAAGACTATAGGGTCAAAGGAAATATCCTCCGATAACAAAGAGAAAGAAGCTTTCTGAGAAACTTCTTTGTGTTCTGTGAAATCATCTCACAGAGTTACAGCTTTCCCCTCAAGAAGCCTTTCGCTAAGACAGTTCTTGTGGAATTGGCAAAGTGATATTTGGAAGCCCATAGAGGGCTATGGTGAAAAAGGAAATAACCTCAGATGAAATCTGGAAAGAAGCTTTCTGTGAAACTGCTTAGTGTTCTGTTAATTCATCTCACAGAGTCACATCTGTATTTCGTGGATCTCTTTGCTAGCCTTATTTCTTTGGAATCTGAGAACAGATATTTCGGATCCCATTGAAGACTATAGGGCCAAAGGAAATATCCTCCGATAAGAAAGAGAAAGAAGCTTTCTGAGAAACTTCTTTGTGTTCTGTGAAATCATCTTACAGAGTTACAGTTTTCCCCTCAAGAAGCCTTTCGCTAAGACAGTTCTTGTGGAATTGGCAAAGTGATATTTGGAAGCCCATAGAGGGCTATGGTGAAAAAGGAAATATCCTCAGATGAAATCTGGAAAGAAGCTTTCTGAGAAACTGCTTAGTGTTCTGTTAATTCATCTCACAGAGTTACATCTGTATTTCGTGGATCTCTTTGCTAGCCTTATTTCTGTGGAATCTGAGAACAGATATTTCGGATCCCATTGAAGACTATAGGGCCAAAGGAAATATCCTACGATAACAAAGAGAAAGAAGCTTTCTGAGAAACTTCTTTTTGTTCTGTGAATCATCTCACAGAGTTACAGCTTTCCCCTCAAGAAGCCTTTCGCTAAGACAGTTCTTGTGGAATTAGCAAAGCGATATTTGGAAGCCCATACAGGGCTATGGTGAAAAAGGAAATATCCTCAGATGAAATCTGGAAAGAAGCTTTCTGAGAAACTGCTGAGTGTTCTGTTAATTCATCTCACAGAGTTACATCTGTATTTCGTGGATCTCTTTGCTGGACTTATTTCTGTGGAATCTGAGAACAGATATTTCGGATCCCTTTGAAGACTATAGGGCCAAAGGAAATATCCTTCGATAACAAAGAGAAAGAAGCTTTCTGAGAAACTTCTTTGTGTTCTGTGAAATCATCTCACAGAGTTACAGCTTTCCCTTCAAGAAGCCTTTCGCTAAGACAGTTCTTGTGGAATTGGCAAAGTGATATTTGGAAGCCCATAGAGGGCTATGGTGAAAAAGGAAATATCCTCAGATGAAATCTGGAAAGAAGCTTTCTGAGAAACTGCTGAGTGTTCTGTTAATTCATCTCACAGAGTTACATCTGTATTTCGTGGATCTCTTTGCTAGATTTATTTCTGTGGAATCTGAGAACAGATATTTCGGATCCCTCTGAAGACTATAGGGCCAAAGGAAATATCCTCCGATAACAAAGAGAAAGAAGCTTTCTGAGAAACTTCTTTGTGTTCTGTGAAATCATCTCACAGAGTTACAGCTTTCCCCTCAAGAAGCCTTTCGCTAAGACAGTTCTTGTGGAATTGGCAAAGTGATATTTGGAAGCCCTTAGAGGGCTATGGTGAAAAAGGAAATATCCTCAGATGAAATATGGAAAGAAGCTTTCTGAGAAACTGCTTAGTGTTCTGTTTATTCATCTCACAGAGTTACATCTGTATTTCGTGGATCGCTTTGCTAGCCTTATTTCTTTGGAATCTGAGAACAGATATTTCGGATCCCATTGAAGACTTGAGGGCCAAAGGAAATATCCTCCGATAACAAAGAGAAAGAAGCATACTGAGAAACTTCTTTGTGTTCTGTGAAATCATCTCACAGAGTTACAGCTTTCCCCTCAAGAAGCCTTTAGCTAAGACAGTTCTTGTTTTATTGGCAAAGTGATATTTGGAAGCCCATAGAGGGCTATGGTGTAAAAGGAAATATCCTCAGATGAAATCTGGAAAGAAGCTTTCTGAGAAACTGCTTAGTGTTCTGTTAATTCATCTCACAGAGTTACATCTGTATTTCGTGGATCTCTTTGCTAGCCTTATTTCTGTGGAACCTGAGAACAGATATTTCGGATCCCATTGAAGCCTACAGGGCCAAAGGAAATAATCCCCGATAACAAAGACAAAGAAGCTTTCTGAGAAACTTCTTTGTGTTCTGTGAAATCATCTCACAGAGTTACAGCATTCCCTTCAAGAAGCCTTCCGCTAAGACAGTTCTTGTGGAATTGGCAAAGTGATATTTGGAAGCCCATAGAGGGCTATGGTGAAAAAGGAAATATCCTCAGATGAAATCTGGAAAGAAGCTTTCTGAGAAACTGCTTAGTGTTCTGTTAATTCATCTCACAGAGTTACATCTGTATTTCGTGGATCTCTTTGCTAGCCTTATTTCTTTGGAATCTGAGAACAGATATTTCGGATCCCATTGAAGACTATAGGGCCAAAGGAAATATCCTCCGATAACAAAGAGAAAGAAGCTTTCTGAGAAACTTCTTTGTGTTCTGTGAAATCATCTCACAGAGTTACAGCTTTCCCCTCAAGAAGCCTTTCGCTAAGATAGTTCTTGTGGAATTGGCAAAGTGATATTTGGAAGCCCATAGAGGACTATGGTGAAAAAGGAAATATCCTCAGATGAAATCTGGAAAGAAGCTTTCTGAGAAACTGCTTAGTGTTCTGTTAATTCATCTCACAGAGTTACATCTGTATTTCGTGGATCTCTTTGCTTGCCTTATTTCTTTGGAATCTGAGAACAGATATTTCGGATCCCATTGAAGACTATAGGGCCAAAGGAAATATCCTCCGATAACAAAGAGAAAGAAGCTTTCTGAGAAACTTCATTGTGTTCTGTGAAATCATCTCACAGAGTTCCAGCTTTCCACTCAAGAAGCCTTTCGCTAAGACAGTTCTTGTGGAATTGGCAAAGCGATATTTGGAAGCCCATAGAGGGCTATGGTGAAAAAGGAAATATCCTCAGACGAAATCTGGAAAGAAGCTTTCTGAGAAACTGCTGAGTGTTCTGTTAATTCATCTCACAGAGTTACATCTGTATTTCGTGGATATCTTTGCTAGACTTATTTCTGTGGAATCTGAGAACAGATATTTCGGATCCCTTCGAAGACTATAGGGCAAAAGGAAATATCCTCCGATAACAAAGAGAAAGAAGCTTTCTGAGAAACTTCTTTGTGTTCTGTGAAATCATCTCACAGAGTTACAGCTTTCTCGTCAAGAAGCCTTTCGCTAAGACAGTTCTTGTGGAATTGGCAAAGTGATATTTGGAAGCCCTTAGAGGTCTTTGGTGAAAAAGGAAATATCCTCAGATGAAATCTGGAAAGAAGGTTTCTGTGAAACTGCTTAGTGTTCTGTTAATTCATCTCACAGAGTCACATCTGTATTTCGTGGATCTCTTTGCTAGCCTTATTTCTTTGGAATCTGAGAACAGATATTTCGGATCCCATTGAAGACTATAGGGCCAAAGGAAATATCCTCCGATAACAAAGAGAAAGAAGCTTTCTGAGAAACTTCTTTGTGTTCTGTGAAATCATCTCACAGAGTTACAGCTTTCCCCTCAAGAAGCCTTTCGCTAAGACAGTTCTTGTGGAATTGGCAAAGTGATATTTGGAAGCCCATAGAGGGCTATGGTGAAAAAGGAAATATCCTCAGATGAAATCTGGAAAGAAGCTTTCTGTGAAACTGCTTAGTGTTCTGTTAATTCATCTCACAGAGTTACGTCTGTATTTCGTGGATCTCTTTGTTAGACTTATTTCTGTGGAATCTGAGAACAGATATTTCGGATCCCTTTGAAGACTATAGGGCAAAGGAAATATCCTCCGATAACAAAGAGAAAGAAGCTTTCTGAGAAACTTCTTTGTGTTCTGTGAAATCATCTCACAGAGTTACAGCTTTCCCCTCAAGAAGCCTTTCGCTAAGACAGTTCTTGTGGAATTGGCAAAGTGATATTTGGAAGCCCATAGAGGGCTATGGTGAAAAAGGAAATATCCTCAAATGAAATATGGAAGGAAGCTTTCTGAGAAACTGCTGAGTGTTCTGTTAATTCATCTCACAGAGTTACATCTGTATTTCGTGGATCTCTTTGCTAGACTTATTTCTGTGGAATCTGAGAACAGATATTTCGGATCCTATTGAAGACTATAGGGCCAAAGGAAATATCCTCCGATAACAAAGAGAAAGAAGCTTTCTGAGAAACTTCTTTGTGTTCTGTGAAATCATCTCACAGAGTTACAGCTTTCCCCTCAAGAAGCCTTTCGCAAAGACAGTTCTTGTGGAATTGGCAAAGTGATATTTGGAAGCCGTTAGAGGGCTATGGTGAAAAAGGAAATATCCTCAGATGAAATCTGGAAAGAAGCTTTCTGAGAAACTGCTTAGTGTTCTGTTAATTCATCTCACAGAGTTAAATCTGTATTTCGTGGATCTCTTTGCTAGCCTTATTTCTGTGGAATCTGAGAACAGATATTTCGGATCCCATTGAAGACTATAGGGCCAAAGGAAATATCCTCCGATAACAAAGAGAAAGAAGCTTTCTGAGAAACTTCTTTGTGTTCTGTGAAATCATCTCACAGAGTTACAGCTTTCCCCTCAAGAAGCCTTTCGCTAAGACAGTTCTTGTGGAATTGGCAAAGTGATATTTGGAAGCCTATATAGGGCAATGGTGAAAAAGGAAATATCCTCAGATGAAATCTGGAAAAAAGCTTTCTGAGAAACTGCTTAGTGTTCTGTTAATTCATCTCACAGAGTTACATCTGTATTTCGTGGATCTCTTTGCTAGACTTATTTCTGTGGAATCTGAGAACAGATATTTCGGATCCCTTTGAAGACTATAGGGTCAAAGGAAATATCCTCCGATAACAAAGAGAAAGAAGCTTTCTGAGAAACTTCTTTGTGTTCTGTGAAATCATCTCACAGAGTTACAGCTTTCCCCTCAAGAAGCCTTTCGCAAAGACAGTTCTTGTGGAATTGGCAAAGTGATATTTGGAAGCCCTTAGAGGGCTATAGTGAAAAAGGAAATATCCTCAGATGAAATCTGGAAAGAAGCTTTCTGAGAAACTGCTGAGTGTTCTGTTAATTCATCTCACAGAGTTACATCTGTATTTCGTGGATCTCTTTGCTAGACTTATTTCTGTGGAATCTGAGAACAGATATTTCGGATCCCTTTGAAGACTATAGGGCCAAAGGAAATATCCTCCGATAACAAAGAGAAAGAAGCTTTCTGAGAAACTTCTTTGTGTTCTGTGAAATCATCTCACAGAGTTACAGCTTTCCCCTCAAGAAGCCTTTCGCTAAGACAGTTCTTGTGGAATTGGCAAAGTGATATTTGGAAGCCCATAAAGGGCTATGGTGAAAAAGGACATATCCTCAGATGAAATCTGGAAAGAAGCTTTCTGAGAAACTGCTTAGTGTTCTGTTAATTTATCTCACAGAGTTACATCTGTATTTCGTGGATCTCTTGGTAGCCTTATTTCTGTGGAATCTGAGAACAGATATTTCGGATCCCATTGAAGACTATAGGGCCAAAGTAAATATCCTTCGATAACAAAGAGAAAGAATCTTTCTAAGAAACTTCTTTGTGTTCTGTGAAATAAGCTCACAGAGTTACAGCTTTCCCCTCAAGAAGACTTTCGCTAAGACAGTTCTCGTGGAATTGGCAAAGTGATATTTGGAAGCCCTTAGAGGGCTATGGTGAAAAAGGAAATATCCTCAGATGAAATCTGGAAAGAAGCTTTCTGAGAAACTGCTTAGTGTTCTGTTAATTCATCTCACAGAGTTACATCTGTATTTCGTGGATCTCTTTGCTAGCCTTATTTCTGTGGAACCTGAGAACAGATATTTCGGATCCCATTGAAGACTATAGGGCCAAAGGAAATATCCTCCGATAACAAAGAGAAAGAAGCTTTCTGAGAAACTTCTTTGTGTTCTGTGAAATCATCTCACAGAGTTACAGCTTTCCCCTCAAGAAGCCTTTCGCTAAGACAGTTCTTGTGGAATTGGCAAAGTGATATTTGGAAGCCCCTAGAGGGCTATGGTGAAAAAGGAAATATCCTCAGATGAAATCTGGAAAGAAGCTTTCTGTGAAACTGCTTAGTGTTCTGTTAATTCATCTCACAGAGTTACATCTGTATTTCGTGGATCTCTTTGCTAGACTTATTTCTGTGGAATATGAGAACAGATATTTCGGATCCCTTTGAAGACTATAGGGCCAAAGGAAATATCCTCCGATAACAAAGAGAAAGAAGCTTTCTGAGAAACTTCTTTGTGTTCTGTGAAATCATCTCACAGAGTTACAGCTTTCCCCTCAAGAAGCCTTTCGCTAAGACAGTTCTTGTGGAATTGGCAAAGTGATATTTGGAAGCCCATAGAGGGCTATTGTGAAAAAGGAAATATACTCAGATGAAATCTGGAAAGAAGCTTTCTGTGAACCTGCTTAGTGTTCTGTTAATTCATCTCACAGAGTTACATTTGTATTTCGTGGATCTCTTTGCTAGACTTATTTCTGTGGAATGTGAGAACAGATATTTCGGATCCCTTTGAAGACTAGAGGGCCAAATTAAATATCCTCCGATAACAAAGAGAAAGAAGCTTTCTGAGAAACTTCTTTGTGTTCTGTGAAATCATCTCACAGAGTTACAGCTTTCCCCTCAAGAAGCCTTTCGCTAAGACAGTTCTTGTGGAATTGGCAAAGTGATATTTGGAAGCCCATAGAGGGCTATGGTGAAAAAGGAAATATCCTCAGATGAAATCTGGAAAGAAGCTTTCTGAGAAACTGCTGAGTGTTCTGTTAATTCATCTCACAGAGTTACATCTGTATTTCGTTGATCTCTTTGCTAGACTTATTTCTGTGGAATCTGAGAACAGATATTTCGGATCCTATTGAAGACTATAGGGCCAAAGGAAATATCCTCCGATAACAAAGAGAAAGAAGCTTTATGAGAAACTTCTTTGTGTTCTGTGAAATCATCTCACAGAGTTACAGCTTTCCCCTCAAGAAGCCTTTCGCAAAGACAGTTCTTGTGGAATTGGCAAAGTGATATTTGGAAGCCCTTAGAGGGCTATGGTGAAAAAGGAAATATCCTCAGATGAAATCTGGAAAGAAGCTTTCTGAGAAACTGCTTAGTGTTCTGTGAATTCATCTCACAGAGTTAAATCTGTATTTCGTGGATCTCTTTGCTAGTCTTATTTCTGTGGAATCTGAGAACAGATATTTCGGATCCCATTGAAGACTATAGGGCCAAAGGAAATATCCTCCGATAACAAAGAGAAAGAAGCTTTCTGAGAAACTTCTTTGTGTTCTGTGAAATCATCTCAGAGTTACAGCTTTCCCCTCAAGAAGCCTTTCGCTAAGACAGTTCTTGTGGAATTGGCAAAGTGATATTTGGAAGCCCATATAGGGCAATGGTGAAAAAGGAAATATCCTCAGATGAAATCTGGAAAGAAGCTTTCTGAGAAACTGCTTAGTGTTCTGTTAATTCATCTCACAGAGTTACATCTGTATTTCGTGGATCTCTTTGCTAGACTTATTTCTGTGGAATCTGAGAACAGATATTTCGGATCCCTTTGAAGACTATAGGGCCAAAGGAAATATCCTCCGATAACAAAGAGAAAGAAGCTTTCTGAGAAACTTCTTTGTGTTCTGTGAAATCATCTCACAGAGTTACAGCATTCCCCTCAAGAAGCCTTTCGCTAAGACAGTTCTTGTGGAATTGGCAAAGTGATATTTGGAAGCCCATAGAGGGCTATGGTGAAAAAGGAAATATCCTCAGATGAAATCTGGAAAGAAGCTTTCTGAGAAACTGCTTAGTGTTCTGTTAATTCATCTCACAGAGTTACATCTGTATTTCGTGGATCTCTTTGCTAGCCTTATTTCTTTGGAATCTGAGAACAGATATTTCGGATCCCATTGAAGACTATAGGGCCAAAGGAAATATCCTCCGATAACAAAGAGAAAGAAGCTTTCTGAGAAACTTCTTTGTGTTCTGTGAAATCATCTCACAGAGTTACAGCTTTCCCCTCAAGAAGCCTTTCGCTAAGACAGTTCTTGTGGAATTGGCAAAGCGATATTTGGAAGCCCATAGAGGGCTATGGTGAAAAAGGAAATATCCTCAGATGAAATCTGGAAAGAAGCTTTCTGAGAAACTGCTTAGTGTTCTGTTAATTCATCTCACAGACTTACATCTGTATTTCGTGGATCTCTTTGCTAGACTTATTTCTGTGGAATCTGAGAACAGATATTTCGGATCCCTTTGAAGACTATAGGGCCAAAGGAAATATCCTCCGATAACAAAGAGAAAGAAGCTTACTGAGAAACTTCTTTGTGTTCTGTGAAATCATCTCCCAGAGTTACAGCTTTCCCCTCAAGAAGCCTTTCGCTAAGACAGTTCTTGTGGAATTGGCAAAGTGATATTTGGAAGCCCATAGAGGGCTATGGTGAAAAAGGAAATATCCTCAGATGAAATCTGGAAAAAAGCTTTCTGAAAAACTGCTTAGTGTTCTGTTAATTCATCTCACAGAGTTACATCTGTTTTTCGCGGATCTCTTTGCTAGCCTTATTTCTGTGGAATCTGAGAACAGATATTTCGGATCCCATTGAAGCCTATAGGGCCAAAGGAAATAATCTCGGATAACAAAGAGAAAGAAGCTTTCTGAGAAATTTCTTTGTGTTCTGTGAAATCATCTCACAGAGTTACAGTTTTCCCCTCAAGAAGCCTTTCGCTAAGACAGTTCTTGTGGAATTGGCAAAGTGTTATTTGGAGGCCCATAGAGGGCTATGGTGAAAAAGGAAATATCCTCAGATGAAATCTGGAAAGAAGCTTTCTGAGAAACTGCTGAGTGTTCTGTTAATTCATCTCACAGAGTTACTTCTGTATTTCGTGGATATCTTTGCTAGACTTATTTCTGTGGAATCTGAGAACAGATATTTCGGATCCCTTTGAAGACTATAGGGCCAAAGGAAATATCCTCCGATAACAAAGAGAAAGAAGCTTTCTGAGAAACTTCTTTGTGTTCTGTGAAATCATCTCACAGAGTTACAGCTTTCCCGTCAAGAAGCCTTTCGCTAAGACAGTTCTTGTGGAATTGGCAAAGTGATATTTGGAAGCCCTTAGAATTCTATGGTGAAAAAGGAAATATCCTCAGATGAAATCTGGAAAGAAGCTTTCTGGGAAACTGCTTAGTGTTCTGTGAATTCATCTCACAGAGTTACATCTGTATTTCGTGGATCTCTTTGCTAGCCTTATTTCTTTGGAATCTGAGAACAGGTATTTCGGATCCCATTGAAGACTATGGTTCCAAAGGAAATATCCTCCGATAACAAAGAGAAAGAAGCTTTCTGAGAAACTTCTTTGTGTTCTGTGAAATCATCTCACAGAGTTACAGCTTTCCCCTCAAGAAGCCTTTCGCTAAGACAGTTCTTGTGGAATTGGCAAAGTGATATTTGGAAGCCCATAGAGGGCTATGGTGAAAAAGGAAATATCCTCAGATGAAATCTGGAAGGAAGCTTTCTGAGAAACTGCTGAGTGTTCTGTTAATTCATCTCACAGAGTTACATCTGTATTTCGTGGATCTCTTTGCTAGCCTTATTTCTGTGGAATCTGAGAACAGATATTTCGGATCCCATTGAAGCCTATAGGGCCAAAGGAAATAATCTCGGATAACAAAGAGAAAGAAGCTTTCTGAGAAATTTCTTTGTGTTCTGTGAAATCATCTCACAGAGTTACATTTTTCCCCTCAAGAAGCCTTTCGCTAAGACAGTTCTTGTGGAATTGGCAAAGTGTTATTTGGAGGCCCATAGAGGGCTATGGTGAAAAAGGAAATATCCTCAGATGAAATCTGGAAAGAAGCTTTCTGAGAAACTGCTGAGTGTTCTGTTAATTCATCTCACAGAGTTACATCTGTATTTCGAGGATATCTTTGCTAGATTTATTTCTGTGGAATCTGAGAACAGATATTTCGGATCCCTTTGAAGACTATAGGGCCAAAGGAAATATCCTCCGATAACAAAGAGAAAGAAGCTTTCTGAGAAACTTCTTTGTGTTCTGTGAAATCATCTCACAGAGTTACAGCTTTCCCGTCAAGAAGGCTTTCGCTAAGACAGTTCTTGTGGAATTGGCAAAGTGATATTTGGAAGCCCTTAGAGGTCTATGGTGAAAAAGGAAATATCCTCAGATGAAATCTGGAAAGAAGCTTTCTGGGAAAGTGCTTAGTGTTCTGTGAATTCATCTCACAGAGTTACATCTGTATTTCGTGGATCTCTTTGCTAGCCTTATTTCTTTGGAATCTGAGAACAGGTATTTCGGATCCCATTGAAGACTATGGTGCCAAAGGAAATATCCTCCGATAACAAAGAGAAAGAAGCTTTCTGAGAAACTTCTTTGTGTTCTGTGAAATCATCTCACAGAGTTACAGCTTTCCCCTCAAGAAGCCTTTCGCTAAGACAGTTCTTGTGGAATTGGCAAAGTGATATTTGGAAGCCCATAGAGGGCTATGGTGAAAAAGGAAATATCCTCAGATGAAATCTGGAAGGAAGCTTTCTGAGAAACTGCTGAGTGTTCTTTTAATTCATCTCACAGAGTTACATCTGTATTTCGTGGATCTCTTTGCTAGACTTATTTCTGTGGAATCTGAGAACAGATATTTCGGATCCCATTGAAGACTATGGGGCCAAAGGAAATATCCTCCGTTAACAAAGAGAAAGAAGCTTTCTGAGAAACTTCTTTGTGTTCTGTGAAATCATCTCACAGAGTTACAGCTTTCCCCTCAAGAAGCCTTTCGCTAAGACAGTTCTTGTGGAATTGGCAAAGCGATATTTGGAAGCCCATAGAGGGCTATGGTGAAAAAGGAAATATCCTCAGATGAAATCTGGAAAGAAGCTTTCTGAGAAACTGCTTAGTGTTCTGTTAATTCATCTCACAGAGTTACATCTGTATTTCGTGGATCTATTTGCTAGCCTTATTTCTGTGGAATCTGAGAACAGATATTTCGGATCCCATTGAAGACTATAGGGCCAAAGGAAATATCCTCCGATAACAAAGAGAAAGAAGCTTTCTGAGAAACTTCTTTGTGTTCTGTGAAATCATCTCACAGAGTTACAGCTTTCCCCTCAAGAAGCCTTTCGCTAAGACAGTTCTTGTGTAATTGGCAAAGTGATATTTGGAAGCCCATAGAGGGCTATGGTGAAAAAGGAAATATCCTCAGATGAAATCTGGAAAGAAGCTTTCTGAGAAACTGCTGAGTGTTCTGTTAATTCATCTCACAGAGTTACATCTGTATTTCGTGGATCTCTTTGCTAGCCTTATTTCTGTGGAATCTGAGAACAGATATTTCGGATCCCTTTGAAGACTATAGGGCCAAAGGAAATATCCTCCGATAACAAAGAGAAAGAAGCTTTCTGAGAAACTTCTTTGTGTTCTGTGAAATCATCTCACAGAGTTACAGCTTTCCCCTCAAGAAGCCTTTCGCTAAGACAGTTCTTGTGGAATTGGCAAAGTGATATTTGGAAGCCCTTAGAGGGCTATGGTGAAAAAGGAAATATCCTCAGATGAAATCTGGAAAGAAGCTTTCTGAGAAACTGCTTAGTGTTCTGTTTATTCATCTCACAGAGTTACATCTGTATTTCGTGGATCGCTTTGCTAGCCTTATTTCTTTGGAATCTGAGAACAGATATTTCGGATCCCATTGAAGACTTGAGGGCCAAAGGAAATATCCTCCGATAACAAAGAGAAAGAAGCATACTGAGAAACTTCTTTGTGTTCTGTGAAATCATCTCACAGAGTTACAGCTTTCCCCTCAAGAAGCCTTTAGCTAAGACAGTTCTTGTTTTATTGGCAAAGTGATATTTGGAAGCCCATAGAGGGCTATGGTGTAAAAGGAAATATCCTCAGATGAAATCTGGAAAGAAGCTTTCTGAGAAACTGCTTAGTGTTCTGTTAATTCATCTCACAGAGTTACATCTGTATTTCGTGGATCTCTTTGCTAGCCTTATTTCTGTGGAACCTGAGAACAGATATTTCGGATCCCATTGAAGCCTACAGGGCCAAAGGAAATAATCCCCGATAACAAAGACAAAGAAGCTTTCTGAGAAACTTCTTTGTGTTCTGTGAAATCATCTCACAGAGTTACAGCATTCCCTTCAAGAAGCCTTCCGCTAAGACAGTTCTTGTGGAATTGGCAAAGTGATATTTGGAAGCCCATAGAGGGCTATGGTGAAAAAGGAAATATCCTCAGATGAAATCTGGAAAGAAGCTTTCTGAGAAACTGCTTAGTGTTCTGTTAATTCATCTCACAGAGTTACATCTGTATTTCGTGGATCTCTTTGCTAGCCTTATTTCTTTGGAATCTGAGAACAGATATTTCGGATCCCATTGAAGACTATAGGGCCAAAGGAAATATCCTCCGACAACAAAGAGAAAGAAGCTTTCTGAGAAACTTCTTTGTGTTCTGTGAAATCATCTCACAGAGTTACAGCTTTCCCCTCAAGAAGCCTTTCGCTAAGACAGTTCTTGTGGAATTGGCAAAGTGATATTTGGAAGCCCATAGAGGACTATGGTGAAAAAGGAAATATCCTCAGATGAAATCTGGAAAGAAGCTTTCTGAGAAACTGCTTAGTGTTCTGTTAATTCATCTCACAGAGTTACATCTGTATTTCGTGGATCTCTTTGCTTGCCTTATTTCTTTGGAATCTGAGAACAGATATTTCGGATCCCATTGAAGACTATAGGGCCAAAGGAAATATCCTCCGATAACAAAGAGAATGAAGCTTTCTGAGAAACTTCATTGTGTTCTGTGAAATCATCTCACAGAGTTACAGCTTTCCCCTCAAGAAGCCTTTCGCTAAGACAGTTCTTGTGGAATTGGCAAAGCGATATTTGGAAGCCCATAGAGGGCTATGGTGAAAAAGGAAATATCCTCAGACGAAATCTGGAAAGAAGCTTTCTGAGAAACTGCTGAGTGTTCTGTTAATTCATCTCACAGAGTTACATCTGTATTTCGTGGATATCTTTGCTAGACTTATTTCTGTGGAATCTGAGAACAGATATTTCGGATCCCTTTGAAGACTATAGGGCAAAAGGAAATATCCTCCGATAACAAAGAGAAAGAAGCTTTCTGAGAAACTTCTTTGTGTTCTGTGAAATCATCTCACAGAGTTACAGCTTTCCCGTCAAGAAGCCTTTCGCTAAGACAGTTCTTGTGGAATTGGCAAAGGGATATTTGGAAGCCCTTAGAGGTCTTTGGTGAAAAAGGAAATATCCTCAGATGAAATCTGGAAAGAAGGTTTCTGTGAAACTGCTTAGTGTTCTGTTAATTCATCTCACAGAGTCACATCTGTATTTCGTGGATCTCTTTGCTAGCCTTATTTCTTTGGAATCTGAGAACAGATATTTCGGATCCCATTGAAGACTATAGGGCCAAAGGAAATATCCTCCGATAACAAAGAGAAAGAAGCTTTCTGAGAAACTTCTTTGTGTTCTGTGAAATCATCTCACAGAGTTACAGCTTTCCCCTCAAGAAGCCTTTCGCTAAGACAGTTCTTTTGGAATTGGCAAAGTGATATTTGGAAGCCCATAGAGGGCTATGGTGAAAAAGGAAATATCCTCAGATGAAATCTGGAAAGAAGCTTTCTGTGAAACTGCTTAGTGTTCTGTTAATTCATCTCACAGAGTTACGTCTGTATTTCGTGGATCTCTTTGCTAGACTTATTTCTGTGGAATCTGAGAACAGATATTTCGGATCCCTTTGAAGACTATAGGGCCAAAGGAAATATCCTCCAATAACAAAGAGAAAGAAGCTTTCTGAGAAACTTCTTTGTGTTCTGTGAAATCATCTCACAGAGTTACAGCTTTCCCCTCAAGAAGCCTTTCGCTAAGACAGTTCTTGTGGAATTGGCAAAGTGATATTTGGAAGCCCATAGAGGGCTATGGTGAAAAAGGAAATATCCTCAAATGAAATATGGAAGGAAGCTTTCTGAGAAACTGCTGAGTGTTCTGTTAATTCATCTCACAGAGTTACATCTGTATTTCGTGGATCTCTTTGCTAGACTTATTTCTGTGGAATCTGAAAACAGATATTTCGGATCCTATTGAAGACTATAGGGCCAAAGGAAATATCCTCCGATAACAAAGAGAAAGAAGCTTTATGAGAAACTTCTTTGTGTTCTGTGAAATCATCTCACAGAGTTACAGCTTTCCCCTCAAGAAGCCTTTCGCAAAGACAGTTCTTGTGGAATTGGCAAAGTGATATTTGGAAGCCGTTAGAGGGCTATGGTGAAAAAGGAAATATCCTCAGATGAAATCTGGAAAGAAGCTTTCTGAGAAACTGCTTAGTGTTCTGTTAATTCATCTCACAGAGTTAAATCTGTATTTCGTGGATCTCTTTGCTAGCCTTATTTCTGTGGAATCTGAGAACAGATATTTCGGATCCCATTGAAGACTATAGGGCCAAAGGAAATATCCTCCGATAACAAAGAGAAAGAAGCTTTCTGAGAAACTTCTTTGTGTTCTGTGAAATCATCTCACAGAGTTACAGCTTTCCCCTCAAGAAGCCTTTCGCTAAGACAGTTGTTGTGGAATTGGCAAAGTGATATTTGGAAGCCCTTAGAGGGCTATAGTGAAAAAGGAAATATCCTCAGATGAAATCTGGAAAGAAGCTTTCTGAGAAACTGCTGAGTGTTCTGTTAATTCATCTCACAGAGTTACATCTGTATTTCGTGGATCTCTTCGCTAGACTTCTTTCTGTGGAATCTGAGAACAGATATTTCGGATCCCTTTGAAGACTATAGGGCCAAAGGAAATATCCTTCGATAACAAAGAGAAAGAAGCTTTCTGAAAAACTTCTTTGTGTTCTGTGAAATCATCTCACAGAGTTACAGCTTTCCCTTCAAGAAGCCTTTCGCTAAGACAGTTCTTGTGGAATTGGCAAAGTGATATTTGGAAGCCCATAGAGGGCTATGGTGAAAAAGGAAATATCCTCAGATGAAATCTGGAAAGAAGCTTTCTGAGAAACTGCTGAGTGTTCTGTTAATTCATCTCACAGAGTTACATCTGTATTTCGTGGATCTCTTTGCTAGATTTATTTCTGTGGAATCTGAGAACAGATATTTCGGATCCCTCTGAAGACTATAGGGCCAAAGGAAATATCCTCCGATAACAAAGAGAAAGAAGCTTTCTGAGAAACTTCTTTGTGTTCTGTGAAATCATCTCACAGAGTTACAGCTTTCCCCTCAAGAAGCCTTTCCCTAAGACAGTTCTTGTGGAATTGGCAAAGTGATATTTGGAAGCCCTTAGAGGGCTATGGTGAAAAAGGAAATATCCTCAGATGAAATCTGGAAAGAAGCTTACTGAGAAACTGCTTAGTGTTCTGTTTATTCATCTCACAGAGTTACATCTTTATTTCGTGGATCGCTTTGCTAGCCTTATTTCTTTGGAATCTGAGAACAGATATTTCAGATCCCATTGAAGACTTGAGGGCCAAAGGAAATATCCTCCGATAACAAAGAGAAAGAAGCATACTGAGAAACTTCTTTGTGTTCTGTGAAATCATCTCACAGAGTTACAGCTTTCCCCTCAAGAAGCCTTTAGCTAAGACAGTTCTTGTTTTATTGGCAAAGTGATATTTGGAAGCCCATAGAGGGCTATGGTGTAAAAGGAAATATCCTCAGATGAAATCTGGAAAGAAGCTTTCTGAGAAACTGCTTAGTGTTCTGTTAATTCATCTCACAGAGTTACATCTGTATTTCGTGGATCTCTTTGCTAGCCTTATTTCTGTGGAACCTGAGAACAGATATTTCGGATCCCATTGAAGCCTACAGGGCCAAAGGAAATAATCCCCGATAACAAAGACAAAGAAGCTTTCTGAGAAACTTCTTTGTGTTCTGTGAAATCATCTCACAGAGTTACAGCATTCACTTCAAGAAGCCTTCCGCTAAGACAGTTCTTGTGGAATTGGCAAAGTGATATTTGGAAGCCCATAGAGGGCTATGGTGAAAAAGGAAATATCCTCAGATGAAATCTGGAAAGAAGCTTTCTGAGAAACTGCTTAGTGTTCTGTTAATTCATCTCACAGAGTTACATCTGTATTTCGTGGATCTCTTTGCTAGCCTTATTTCTTTGGAATCTGAGAACAGATATTTCGGATCCCATTGAAGACTATAGGGCCAAAGGAAATATCCTCCGATAACAAAGAGAAAGAAGCTTTCTGAGAAACTTCTTTGTGTTCTGTGAAATCATCTCACAGAGTTACAGCTTTCCTCTCAAGAAGCCTTTCGCTAAGACAGTTCTTGTGGAATTGGCAAAGTGATATTTGGAAGCCCATAGAGGACTATGGTGAAAAAGGAAATATCCTCAGATGAAATCTGGAAAGAAGCTTTCTGAGAAACTGCTTAGTGTTCTGTTAATTCATCTCACAGAGTTACATCTGTATTTCGTGGATCTCTTTGCTTGCCTTATTTCTTTGGAATCTGAGAACAGATATTTCGGATCCCATTGAAGACTATAGGGCCAAAGGAAATATCCTCCGATAACAAAGAGAAAGAAGCTTTCTGAGAAACTTCATTGTGTTCTGTGAAATCATCTCACAGAGTTACAGCTTTCCCCTCAAGAAGCCTTTCGCTAAGACAGTTCTTGTGGAATTGGCAAAGCGATATTTGGAAGCCCATAGAGGGCTATGGTGAAAAAGGAAATATCCTCAGACGAAATCTGGAAAGAAGCTTTCTGAGAAACTGCTGAGTGTTCTGTTAATTCATCTCACAGAGTTACATCTGTATTTCGTGGATATCTTTGCTAGACTTATTTCTGTGGAATCTGAGAACAGATATTTCGGATCCCTTTGAAGACTATAGGGCAAAAGGAAATATCCCCCGATAACAAAGAGAAAGAAGCTTTCTGAGAAACTTCTTTGTGTTCTGTGAAATCATCTCACAGAGTTACAGCTTTCCCGTCAAGAAGCCTTTCGCTAAGACAGTTCTTGTGGAATTGGCAAAGGGATATTTGGAAGCCCTTAGAGGTCTTTGGTGAAAAAGGAAATATCCTCAGATGAAATCTGGAAAGAAGGTTTCTGTGAAACTGCTTAGTGTTCTGTTAATTCATCTCACAGAGTCACATCTGTATTTCGTGGATCTCTTTGCTAGCCTTATTTCTTTGGAATCTGAGAACAGATATTTCGGATCCCATTGAAGACTATAGGGCCAAAGGAAATATCCTCCGATAACAAAGAGAAAGAAGCTTTCTGAGAAACTTCTTTGTGTTCTGTGAAATCATCTCACAGAGTTACAGCTTTCCCCTCAAGAAGCCTTTCGCTAAGACAGTTCTTGTGGAATTGGCAAAGTGATATTTGGAAGCCCATAGAGGGCTATGGTGAAAAAGGAAATATCCTCAAATGAAATATGGAAGGAAGCTTTCTGAGAAACTGCTGAGTGTTCTGTTAATTCATCTCACAGAGTTACATCTGTATTTCGTGGATCTCTTTGCTAGACTTATTTCTGTGGAATCTGAGAACAGATAATTCGGATCCCTTTGAAGACTATAGGGCCAAAGGAAATATCCTCCGATAACAAAGAGAAAGAAGCTTTCTGAGAAACTTCTTTGTGTTCTGTGAAATCATCTCACAGAGTTACAGCTTTCCCCTCAAGAAGCCTTTCCCTAAGACAGTTCTTGTGGAATTGGCAAAGTGATATTTGGAAGCCCTTAGAGGGCTATGGTGAAAAAGGAAATATCCTCAGATGAAATCTGGAAAGAAGCTTACTGAGAAACTGCTTAGTGTTCTGTTTATTCATCTCACAGAGTTACATCTGTATTTCGTGGATCGCTTTGCTAGCCTTATTTCTTTGGAATCTGAGAACAGATATTTCAGATCCCATTGAAGACTTGAGGGCCAAAGGAAATATCCTCCGATAACAAAGAGAAAGAAGCATACTGAGAAACTTCTTTGTGTTCTGTGAAATCATCTCACAGAGTTACAGCTTTCCCCTCAAGAAGCCTTTAGCTAAGACAGTTCTTGTTTTATTGGCAAAGTGATATTTGGAAGCCCATAGAGGGCTATGGTGTAAAAGGAAATATCCTCAGATGAAATCTGGAAAGAAGCTTTCTGAGAAACTGCTTAGTGTTCTGTTAATTCATCTCACAGAGTTACATCTGTATTTCGTGGATCTCTTTGCTAGCCTTATTTCTGTGGAACCTGAGAACAGATATTTCGGATCCCATTGAAGCCTACAGGGCCAAAGGAAATAATCCCCGATAACAAAGACAAAGAAGCTTTCTGAGAAACTTCTTTGTGTTCTGTGAAATCATCTCACAGAGTTACAGCATTCCCTTCAAGAAGCCTTCCGCTAAGACAGTTCTTGTGGAATTGGCAAAGTGATATTTGGAAGCCCATAGAGGGCTATGGTGAAAAAGGAAATATCCTCAGATGAAATCTGGAAAGAAGCTTTCTGAGAAACTGCTTAGTGTTCTGTTAATTCATCTCACAGAGTTACATCTGTATTTCGTGGATCTCTTTGCTAGCCTTATTTCTTTGGAATCTGAGAACAGATATTTCGGATCCCATTGAAGACTATAGGGCCAAAGGAAATATCCTCCGATAACAAAGAGAAAGAAGCTTTCTGAGAAACTTCTTTGTGTTCTGTGAAATCATCTCACAGAGTTACAGCTTTCCCCTCAAGAAGCCTTTCGCTAAGACAGTTCTTGTGGAATTGGCAAAGTGATATTTGGAAGCCCATAGAGGACTATGGTGAAAAAGGAAATATCCTCAGATGAAATCTGGAAAGAAGCTTTCTGAGAAACTGCTTAGTGTTCTGTTAATTCATCTCACAGAGTTACATCTGTATTTCGTGGATCTCTTTGCTTGCCTTATTTCTTTGGAATCTGAGAACAGATATTTCGGATCCCATTGAAGACTATAGGGCCAAAGGAAATATCCTCCGATAAGAAAGAGAAAGAAGCTTTCTGAGAAACTTCATTGTGTTCTGTGAAATCATCTCACAGAGTTACAGCTTTCCCCTCAAGAAGCCTTTCGCTAAGACAGTTCTTGTGGAATTGGCAAAGCGATATTTGGAAGCCCATAGAGGGCTATGGTGAAAAAGGAAATATCCTCAGACGAAATCTGGAAAGAAGCTTTCTGAGAAACTGCTGAGTGTTCTGTTAATTCATCTCACAGAGTTACATCTGTATTTCGTGGATATCTTTGCTAGACTTATTTCTGTGGAATCTGAGAACAGATATTTCGGATCCCTTTGAAGACTATAGGGCAAAAGGAAATATCCCCCGATAACAAAGAGAAAGAAGCTTTCTGAGAAACTTCTTTGTGTTCTGTGAAATCATCTCACAGAGTTACAGCTTTCCCGTCAAGAAGCCTTTCGCTAAGACAGTTCTTGTGGAATTGGCAAAGGGATATTTGGAAGCCCTTAGAGGTCTTTGGTGAAAAAGGAAATATCCTCAGATGAAATCTGGAAAGAAGGTTTCTGTGAAACTGCTTAGTGTTCTGTTAATTCATCTCACAGAGTCACATCTGTATTTCGTGGATCTCTTTGCTAGCCTTATTTCTTTGGAATCTGAGAACAGATATTTCGGATCCCATTGAAGACTATAGGGCCAAAGGAAATATCCTCCGATAACAAAGAGAAAGAAGCTTTCTGAGAAACTTCTTTGTGTTCTGTGAAATCATCTCACAGAGTTACAGCTTTCCCCTCAAGAAGCCTTTCGCTAAGACAGTTCTTGTGGAATTGGCAAAGTGATATTTGGAAGCCCATAGAGGGCTATGGTGAAAAAGGAAATATCCTCAAATGAAATATGGAAGGAAGCTTTCTGAGAAACTGCTGAGTGTTCTGTTAATTCATCTCACAGAGTTACATCTGTATTTCGTGGATCTCTTTGCTAGACTTATTTCTGTGGAATCTGAGAACAGATAATTCGGATCCCTTTGAAGACTATAGGGCCAAAGGAAATATCCTCCGATAACAAAGAGAAAGAAGCTTTATGAGAAACTTCTTTGTGTTCTGTGAAATCATCTCACAGAGTTACAGCTTTCCCCTCAAGAAGCCTTTCGCTAAGACAGTTCTTGTGGAATTGGCAAAGTGATATTTGGAAGCCCATAGAGGGCTATGGTGAAAAAGGAAATATCCTCAAATGAAATATGGAAGGAAGCTTTCTGAGAAACTGCTGAGTGTTCTGTTAATTCATCTCACAGAGTTACATCTGTATTTCGTGGATCTCTTTGCTAGACTTATTTCTGTGGAATCTGAGAACAGATATTTCGGATCCTATTGAAGACTATAGGGCCAAAGGAAATATCCTCCGATAACAAAGAGAAAGAAGCTTTATGAGAAACTTCTTTGTGTTCTGTGAAATCATCTCACAGAGTTACAGCTTTCCCCTCAATAAGCCTTTCGCAAAGACAGTTCTTGTGGAATTGGCAAAGTGATATTTGGAAGCCGTTAGAGGGCTATGGTGAAAAAGGAAATATCCTCAGATGAAATCTGGAAAGAAGCTTTCTGAGAAACTGCTTAGTGTTCTGTTAATTCATCTCACAGAGTTAAATCTGTATTTCGTGGATCTCTTTGCTAGCCTTATTTCTGTGGAATCTGAGAACAGATATTTCGGATCCCATTGAAGACTATAGGGCCAAAGGAAATATCCTCCGATAACAAAGAGAAAGAAGCTTTCTGAGAAACTTCTTTGTGTTCTGTGAAATCATCTCACAGAGTTACAGCTTTCCCCTCAAGAAGCCTTTCGCTAAGAAAGTTCTTGTGGAATTGGCAAAGTGATATTTGGAAGCCCATATATGGCAATGGTGAAAAAGGAAATATCCTCAGATGAAATCTGGAAAGAAGCTTTCTGAGAAACTGCTTAGTGTTCTGTTAATTCATCTCACAGAGTTACATCTGTATTTCGTGGATCTCTTTGCTAGACTTATTTCTGTGGAATCTGAGAACAGATATTTCGGATCCCTTTGAAGACTATAGGGCCAAAGGAAATATCCTCCGATAACAAAGAGAAAGATGCTTTCTGAGAAACTTCTTTGTGTTCTGTGAAATCATCTCACAGAGTTACAGCTTTCCCCTCAAGAAGCCTTTCGCTAAGACAGTTCTTGTGGAATTGGCAAAGTGATATTTGGAAGCCCTTAGAGGGCTATAGTGAAAAAGGAAATATCCTCAGATGAAATCTGGAAAGAAGCTTTCTGAGAAACTGCTGAGTGTTCTGTTAATTCATCTCACAGAGTTACATCTGTATTTCGTGGATCTCTTTGCTAGACTTATTTCTGTGGAATCTGAGAACAGATATTTCGGATCCCTTTGAAGACTATAGGGCCAAAGGAAATATCCTCCGATAACAAAGAGAAAGAAGCTTTCTGAGAAACTTCTTTGTGTTCTGTGAAATCATCTCACAGAGTTACAGCTTTCCCCTCAAGAAGCCTTTCGCTAAGACAGTTCTTGTGGAATTGGCAAAGTGATATTTGGAAGCCCATATAGGGCAATGGTGAAAAAGGAAATATCCTCAGATGAAATCTGGAAAGAAGCTTTCTGAGAAACTGCTGAGTGTTCTGTTTATTCATCTCACAGAGTTACATCTGTATTTCGTGGATCTCTTTGCTAGACTTATTTCTGTGGAATCTGAGAACAGATATTTCGGATCCTATTGAAGACTATAGGGACAAAGGAAATATCCTCCGATAACAAAGAGAAAGAAGCTTTATGAGAAACTTCTTTGTGTTCTGTGAAATCATCTCACAGAGTTACAGCTTTCCCCTCAAGAAGCCTTTCGCAAAGACAGTTCTTGTGGAATTGGCAAAGTGATATTTGGAAGCCCTTAGAGGGCTATGGTGAAAAAGGAAATATCCTCAGATGAAATCTGGAAAGAAGCTTTCTGAGAAACTGCTTAGTGTTCTGTGAATTCATCTCACAGAGTTAAATCTGTATTTCGTGGATCTCTTTGCTAGTCTTATTTCTGTGGAATCTGAGAACAGATATTTCGGATCCCTTTGAAGACTATAGGGCAAAAGGAAATATCCCCCGATAACAAAGAGAAAGAAGCTTTCTGAGAAACTTCTTTGTGTTCTGTGAAATCATCTCACAGAGTTACAGCTTTCCCGTCAAGAAGCCTTTCGCTAAGACAGTTCTTGTGGAATTGGCAAAGGGATATTTGGAAGCCCTTAGAGGTCTTTGGTGAAAAAGGAAATATCCTCAGATGAAATCTGGAAAGAAGGTTTCTGTGAAACTGCTTAGTGTTCTGTTAATTCATCTCACAGAGTCACATCTGTATTTCGTGGATCTCTTTGCTAGCCTTATTTCTTTGGAATCTGAGAACAGATATTTCGGATCCCATTGAAGACTATAGGGCCAAAGGAAATATCCTCCGATAACAAAGAGAAAGAAGCTTTCTGAGAAACTTCTTTGTGTTCTGTGAAATCATCTCACAGAGTTACAGCTTTCCCCTCAAGAAGCCTTTCGCTAAGACAGTTCTTGTGGAATTGGCAAAGTGATATTTGGAAGCCCATAGAGGGCTATGGTGAAAAAGGAAATATCCTCAAATGAAATATGGAAGGAAGCTTTCTGAGAAACTGCTGAGTGTTCTGTTAATTCATCTCACAGAGTTACATCTGTATTTCGTGGATCTCTTTGCTAGACTTATTTCTGTGGAATCTGAGAACAGATAATTCGGATCCCTTTGAAGACTATAGGGCCAAAGGAAATATCCTCCGATAACAAAGAGAAAGAAGCTTTATGAGAAACTTCTTTGTGTTCTGTGAAATCATCTCACAGAGTTACAGCTTTCCCCTCAAGAAGCCTTTCGCTAAGACAGTTCTTGTGGAATTGGCAAAGTGATATTTGGAAGCCCATAGAGGGCTATGGTGAAAAAGGAAATATCCTCAAATGAAATATGGAAGGAAGCTTTCTGAGAAACTGCTGAGTGTTCTGTTAATTCATCTCACAGAGTTACATCTGTATTTCGTGGATCTCTTTGCTAGACTTATTTCTGTGGAATCTGAGAACAGATATTTCGGATCCTATTGAAGACTATAGGGCCAAAGGAAATATCCTCCGATAACAAAGAGAAAGAAGCTTTATGAGAAACTTCTTTGTGTTCTGTGAAATCATCTCACAGAGTTACAGCTTTCCCCTCAAGAAGCCTTTCGCAAAGACAGTTCTTGTGGAATTGGCAAAGTGATATTTGGAAGCCGTTAGAGGGCTATGGTGAAAAAGGAAATATCCTCAGATGAAATCTGGAAAGAAGCTTTCTGAGAAACTGCTTAGTGTTCTGTTAATTCATCTCACAGAGTTAAATCTGTATTTCGTGGATCTCTTTGCTAGCCTTATTTCTGTGGAATCTGAGAACAGATATTTCGGATCCCATTGAAGACTATAGGGCCAAAGGAAATATCCTCCGATAACAAAGAGAAAGAAGCTTTCTGAGAAACTTCTTTGTGTTCTGTGAAATCATCTCACAGAGTTACAGCTTTCCCCTCAAGAAGCCTTTCGCTAAGACAGTTCTTGTGGAATTGGCAAAGTGATATTTGGAAGCCCATATATGGCAATGGTGAAAAAGGAAATATCCTCAGATGAAATCTGGAAAGAAGCTTTCTGAGAAACTGCTTAGTGTTCTGTTAATTCATCTCACAGAGTTACATCTGTATTTCGTGGATCTCTTTGCTAGACTTATTTCTGTGGAATCTGAGAACAGATATTTCGGATCCCTTTGAAGACTATAGGGCCAAAGGAAATATCCTCCGATAACAAAGAGAAAGATGCTTTCTGAGAAACTTCTTTGTGTTCTGTGAAATCATCTCACAGAGTTACAGCTTTCCCCTCAAGAAGCCTTTCGCTAAGACAGTTCTTGTGGAATTGGCAAAGTGATATTTGGAAGCCCTTAGAGGGCTATAGTGAAAAAGGAAATATCCTCAGATGAAATCTGGAAAGAAGCTTTCTGAGAAACTGCTGAGTGTTCTGTTAATTCATCTCACAGAGTTACATCTGTATTTCGTGGATCTCTTTGCTAGACTTATTTCTGTGGAATCTGAGAACAGATATTTCGGATCCCTTTGAAGACTATAGGGCCAAAGGAAATATCCTCCGATAACAAAGAGAAAGAAGCTTTCTGAGAAACTTCTTTGTGTTCTGTGAAATCATCTCACAGAGTTACAGCTTTCCCCTCAAGAAGCCTTTCGCTAAGACAGTTCTTGTGGAATTGGCAAAGTGATATTTGGAAGCCCATATAGGGCAATGGTGAAAAAGGAAATATCCTCAGATGAAATCTGGAAAGAAGCTTTCTGAGAAACTGCTGAGTGTTCTGTTTATTCATCTCACAGAGTTACATCTGTATTTCGTGGATCTCTTTGCTAGACTTATTTCTGTGGAATCTGAGAACAGATATTTCGGATCCTATTGAAGACTATAGGGACAAAGGAAATATCCTCCGATAACAAAGAGAAAGAAGCTTTATGAGAAACTTCTTTGTGTTCTGTGAAATCATCTCACAGAGTTACAGCTTTCCCCTCAAGAAGCCTTTCGCAAAGACAGTTCTTGTGGAATTGGCAAAGTGATATTTGGAAGCCCTTAGAGGGCTATGGTGAAAAAGGAAATATCCTCAGATGAAATCTGGAAAGAAGCTTTCTGAGAAACTGCTTAGTGTTCTGTGAATTCATCTCACAGAGTTAAATCTGTATTTCGTGGATCTCTTTGCTAGTCTTATTTCTGTGGAATCTGAGAACAGATATTTCGGATCCCATTGAAGACTATAGGGCCAAAGGAAATATCCTCCGATAACAAAGAGAAAGAAGATTTCTGAGAAACTTCTTTGTGTTCTGTGAAATCATCTCAGATTTACAGCTTTCCCCTCAAGAAGCCTTTCGCTAAGACAGTTCTTGTGGAATTGGCAAAGTGATATTTGGAAGCCCATATAGGGCAATGGTGAAAAAGGAAATATCCTCAGATGAAATCTGGAAAGAAGCTTTCTGAGAAACTGCTTAGTGTTCTGTTAATTCATCTCACAGAGTTACATCTGTATTTCGTGGATCTCTTTGCTAGACTTATTTCTGTGGAATCTGAGAACAGATATTTCGGATCCCTCTGAAGACTATAGGGCCAAAGGAAATATCCTCCGATAACAAAGAGAAAGAAGCTTTCTGAGAAACTTCTTTGTGTTCTGTGAAATCATCTCACAGAGTTAGAGCTTTCCCCTCAAGAAGCCTTTCGCTAAGACAGTTCTTGTGGAATTGGCAAAGTGATATTTGAAAGCCCTTAGAGGTCTATGGTGAAAAAGGAAATATCCTCAGATGAAATCTGGAAAGAAGCTTTCTGAGAAACTGCTTAGTGTTCTGTTAATTCATCTCACAGAGTTACATCTGTATTTCGTGGATCTCTTTGCTAGCCTTATTTCTTTGGAATCTGAGAACAGATATTTCGGATTCCATTGAAGACTATGGGGTCAAAGGAAATATCCTCCGATAACAAAGAGAAAGAAGCTTTCTGAGAAACTTCTTTGTGTTCTGTGAAATCATCTCACAGAGTTACAGCTTTCCCCTCAAGAAGCCTTTCGCTAAGACAGTTCTTGTGGAATTGGCAAAGTGTTATTTGGAAGCCCATAGAGGGCTATGGTTAAAAAGGAAATATCCTCAGATGAAATCTGGAAGGAAGCTTTCTGAGAAACTGCTGAGTGTTATGTTAATTCATCTCACAGAGTTACATCTGTATTTCGTGGATCTCTTTGCTAGCCTTATTTCTGTGGAATCTGAGAACAGATATTTCGGATCCCATTGAAGACTATAGGGCCAAAGGAAATATCCTCCGATAACAAACAAAAAGAAGCTTACTGAGAAAGTTCTTTGTGTTCTGTGAAATCATCTCACAGAGTTACAGCTTTCCTCTCAAGAATCCTTTCGCTAAGACAGTTCTTGTGGAATTGGCAAAGTGATATTTGGAAGCCCATAGAGGTCTATGGTGAAAAAGGAAATATCTTCAGATGAAATCCGGAAAGAAGCTTTCGAAGAAACTGCTTAGTGTTCTGTTAATTCATCTCACAGAGTTACATCTGTATTTCGTGGATCTCTTTGCTAGCCTTGTTTCTGTGGAATCTGAGAACAGATATTTCGGATGCTATTGAAGACTATAGGGTCAAAGGAAATATCCTCCGATAACAAAGACAAAGAAGCTTTCTGAGAAAGTTCCTTGTGTTCTGTGAAATCATCTCACAGAGTTACAGCTTTCCCCTCAAGAAGCCTTTCGCTAAGACAGTTCTTGAGGAATTGGCAAAGTGATATTTGGAAGCCCATAGAGGGCTATGGTGAAAAAGGAAATATCCTCAGATGAAATCTGGAAAGAAGCTTTCTGTGAAACTGCTTAGTGTTCTGTTAATTCATCTCACAGAGTTACATCTGTATTTCGTGGATCTCCTTGCTAGACTTATTTCTGTGGAATCTGAGAACAGATATTTCGGATCCCTTTGAATACTATTGGGCCAAAGGAAATATTCTCCGATAACAAAGAGAAAGAAGCTTTCTGAGAAACTTCTTTGTGATCTGTGAAATCATCTCACAGAGTTACAGCTTTCCCCTCAAGAAGCCTTTCGCTAAGACAGTTCTTCTGGAATTGGCAGAGTGATATTTGGAAGCCCTTAGAGGGCTATTGTGAAAAAGGAAATATCCTCAGATGAAATCTGGAAAGAAGCTTTCTGTGAAACTGCTTTGTGTTCTGTTAATTCATCTCAAGGAGTTACATCTGTATTTCGTGGATCTCTTTGCTAGACTTATTTTCGTGGAATCTGAGAACAGATATTTCGGATCCCTTTGAAGACTATAGGGCCAAATTAAATATCCTCCGTTAACAAAGAGAAAGAAGCTTTCTGAGAAACTTCTTTGTGTTCTGTGAAATCATCTCACAGAGTTACAGCTTTCCCCTCAAGAAGCCTTTCGCTAAGACAGTTCCTGTGGAATTGGCAAAGTGTTATTTGGAAGCCCATAGAGGGCTATGGTGAAAAAGTAAATATCCTCAGATGAAATCTGTAAAGAAGCTTTCTGAGAAACTGCTGAGTGTTCTGTTAATTCATCTCACAGTGTTACATCTGTATTTCGTGGATCTCTTTGCTAGACTTATTTCTGTGGAATCTGAGAACAGATATTTCGGATCCCTTTGAAGACTATAGGGCCAAAGGAAATATCCTCCGATAACAAAGAGAAAGAAGCTTTCTGAGAAACTTCTTTGTGTTCTGTGAAATCATCTCACAGAGTTACAGCTTTCCCCTCAAGAAGCCTTTCGCTAAGACAGTTCTTGTGGAATTGGCAAAGTGATATTTGGAAGCCCATAAAGGGCTATGGTGAAAAAGGACATATCCTCAGATGAAATCTGGAAATTAGCTTTCTGAGAAACTGCTTAGTGTTCTGTTAATTTATCTCACAGAGTTACATCTGTATTTCGTGGATCTCTTGGTAGCCTTATTTCTGTGGAATCTGAGAACAGATATTTCGGATCCCATTGAAGACTATAGGGCCAAAGTAAATATCCTCCGATAACAAAGAGAAAGAAGCTTTCTGAGAAACTTCTTTGTGTTCTGTGAAATCATCTCACAGAGTTACAGCTTTACCCTCAAGAAGCCTTTCGCTAAGACAGTTCTTGTGGAATTGGCAAAGTGATATTTAGAAGCCCATAGAGGGCTATGGTGAAAAAGGAAATATCCTCAGATGAAATCTGGAAAGAAGCTTTCTGAGAAACTGCTTAGTGTTCTGTTAATTCATTTCACAGAGTTACATCTGTATTTCGTGGATCTCTTTGCTAGCCTTATTTCTGTGGAATCTGAGATCAGATATTTCGGATCCCATGGAAGACTATAGGGCCAAAGGAAATATCCTCCGATAACAAAGAGAAAGAAGCTTTCTGAGAAACTTCTTTGTGTTCTGTGAAATCATCTCACAGAGGTACAGCTTTCCCCTCAAGAAGCCTTTCGCTAAGACAGTTCTTGTGGAATTGGCAAAGTGATATTTGGAAGCCCATAGAGGGCTATGGTGAAAAAGGAAATATCCTCAGATGAAATCTGGAAAGAAGCTTTCTGTGAAACTGCTTAGTGTTCTGTTAATTCATCTCACAGAGTTACATCTGTATTTCGTGGATCTCTTTGCTAGACTTATTTCTGTGGAATCTGAGAACAGATATTTCGGATCCCTATGAATACTATAGGGCCAAAGGAAATATCCTCCGATAACAAAGAGAAAGAATCTTTCTGAGAAACTTCTTTGTGTTCTGTGAAATCATCTCACAGAGTTACAGCTTTCCCCTCAAGAAGCCTTTCGCTAAGACAGTTCTTGTGGAATTGGCAAAGTGATATTTGGAAGCCCATAAAGGGCTATGGTGAAAAAGGACATATCCTCAGATGAAATCTGGAAAGAAGCTTTCTGAGAAACTGCTTAGTGTTCTGTTAATTTATCTCACAGAGTTACATCTGTATTTCGTGGATCTCTTGGTAGCCTTATTTCTGTGGAATCTGAGAACAGATATTTCGGATCCCATTGAAGACTATAGGGCCAAAGTAAATATCCTCCGATAACAAAGAGAAAGAAGCTTTCTGAGAAACTTCTTTGTGTTCTGTGAAATCATCTCACAGAGTTACAGCTTTCCCCTCAAGAAGCCTTTCGCTAAGACAGTTCTTGTGGAATTGGCAAAGTGATATTTAGAAGCCCATAGAGGGCTAGGGTGAAAAAGGAAATATCCTCAGATGAAATCTGGAAAGAAGCTTTCTGAGAAACTGCTTAGTGTTCTGTTAATTCATCTCACAGAGTTACATCTGTATTTCGTGGATCTCTTTGCTAGCCTTATTTCTGTGGAATCTGAGAACAGATATTTCGGATCCCTTTGAAGACTATAGGGCCAAAGAAAATATCCTCCGATAACAAAGAGAAAGAATCTTTCTGAGAAACTTCTTTGTGTTCTGTGAAATCATCTCACAGAGTTACAGCTTTCCCCTCAAGAAGCCTTTCGCTAAGACAGTTCTCCTGGAATTGGCAAAGTGATATTTGGAAGCCCTTAGAGGACTATGGTGAAAAAGGAAATATCCTCAGATGAAATCTGGAAAGAAGCTTTCTGAGAAACTGCTTAGTGTTCTGTTAATTCATCTCACAGAGTTACATCTGTATTTCGTGGATCTCTTTGCTAGCCTTATTTCTGTGGAACCTGAGAACAGATATTTCGGATCCCATTGAAGACTATAGGGCCAAAGGAAATATCCTCCGATAACAAAGAGAGAGAAGCTTTCTGAGAAACTTCTTTGTGTTCTGTGAAATCATCTCACAGAGTTACAGCTTTCCCCTCAAGAAGCCTTTCGCTAAGACAGTTCTTGTGGAATTGGCAAAGTGATATTTGGAAGCCCCTAGAGGGCTATGGTGAAAAAGGAAATATCCTCAGATGAAATCTGGAAAGAAGCTTTCTGTGAAACTGCTTAGTGTTCTGTTAATTCATCTCACAGAGTTACATCTGTATTTCGTGGATCTCTTTGCTAGACTTATTTCTGTGGAATCTGAGAACAGATATTTCGGATCCCTTTGAAGACTATAGGGCCAAAGGAAATATCCTCCGATAACAAAGAGAAAGAAGCTTTCTGAGAAACTTCTTTGTGTTCTGTGAAATCATCTCACAGAGTTACAGCTTTCCCCTCAAGAAGCCTTTCGCTAAGACAGTTCTTGTGGAATTGGCAAAGTGATATTTGGAAGCCCATAGAGGGCTATTGTGAAAAAGGAAATATCCTCAGATGAAATCTGGAAAGAAGCTTTCTGAGAAACTGCTTAGTGTTCTGTTAATTCATCTCACAGAGTTACATCTGTATTTCGTGGATCTCTTTGCTAGACTTATTTCTGTGGAATGTGAGAACAGATATTTCGGATCCCTTTGAAGACTATAGGGCCAAATTAAATATCCTCCGATAACAAAGAGAAAGAAGCTTTCTGAGAAACTTCTTTGTGTTCTGTGAAATCATCTCACAGAGTTACAGCTTTCCCCTCAAGAAGCCTTTCGCTAAGACAGTTCTTGTGGAATTGGCAAAGTGTTATTTGGAAGTCCATAGAGGGCTATGGTGAAAAAGTAAATATCCTCAGATGAAATCTGGAAAGAAGCTTTCTGAGAAACTGCTGAGTGTTCTGTTAATTCATCTCACAGAGTTACATCTGTATTTCGTGGATCTCTTTGCTAGCCTTATTTCTGTGGAATCTGAGAACAGATATTTCGGATCCCTTTGAAGACTATAGGGCCAAAGGAAATATCCTCCGATAACAAAGAGAAAGAAGCTTTCTGAGAAACTTCTTTGTGTTCTGTGAAATCATCTCACAGAGTTACAGCTTTCCCCTCAAGAAGCCTTTCGCTAAGACAGTTCTTGTGGACTTGGCAAAGTGATATTTGGAAGCCCATAAAGGGCTATGGTGAAAAAGGACATATCCTCAGATGAAATCTGGAAAGAAGCCTTCTGAGAAACTGCTTAGTGTTCTGTTAATTTATCTCACAGAGTTACATCTGTATTTCGTGGATCTCTTGGTAGCCTTATTTCTGTGGAATCTGAGAACAGATATTTCGGATCCCATTGAAGACTATAGGGCCAAAGTAAATATCCTCCGATAACAAAGAGAAAGAATCTTTCTGAGAAACTTCTTTGTGTTCTGTGAAATAAGCTCACAGAGTTACAGCTTTCCCCTCAAGAAGCCTTTCGCTAAGACAGTTCTCGTGGAATTGGCAAAGTGATATTTGGAAGCCCTTAGAGGGCTATGGTGAAAAAGGAAATATCCTCAGATGAAATCTGGAAAGAAGCTTTCTGAGAAACTGCTTAGTGTTCTGTTAATTCATCTCACAGAGTTACATCTGTATTTCGTGGATCTCTTTGCTAGCCTTATTTCTGTGGAACCTGAGAACAGATATTTCGGATCCCATTGAAGACTATAGGGCCAAAGGAAATATCCTCCGATAACAAAGAGAAAGAAGCTTTCTGAGAAACTTCTTTGTGTTCTGTGAAATCATCTCACAGAGTTACAGCTTTCCCCTCAAGAAGCCTTTCGCTAAGACAGTTCTTGTGGAATTGGCAAAGTGATATTTGGAAGCCCCTAGAGGGCTATGGTGAAAAAGGAAATATCCTCAGATGAAATCTGGAAAGAAGCTTTCTGTGAAACTGCTTAGTGTTCTGTTAATTCATCTCACAGAGTTACATCTGTATTTCGTGGATCTCTTTGCTAGCCTTATTTCTGTGGAATCTGAGAACAGATATTTCGGATCCCTTTGAAGACTATAGGGCCAAAGGAAATATCCTCCGATAACAAAGAGAAAGAAGCTTTCTGAGAAACTTCTTTGTGTTCTGTGAAATCATCTCACAGAGTTACAGCTTTCCCCTCAAGAAGCCTTTCGCTAAGACAGTTCTTGTGGAATTGGCAAAGTGATATTTGGAAGCCCATAGAGGGCTATGGTGAAAAAGGAAATATCCTCAGATGAAATCTGGAAAGAAGCTTTCTGTGAAACTGCTTAGTGTTCTGTTAATTCATCTCACAGAGTTACATCTGTATTTCGTGGATCTCTTTGCTAGACTTATTTCTGTGGAATGTGAGAACAGATATTTCGGATCCCTTTGAAGACTATAGGGCCAAATTAAATATCCTCCGATAACAAAGAGAAAGAAGCTTTCTGAGAAACTTCTTTGTGTTCTTTGAAATCATCTCACAGAGTTACAGCTTTCCCCTCAAGAAGCCTTTCGCTAAGACAGTTCTTGTGGAATTGGCAAAGTGTTATTTGGAAGCCCATAGAGGGCTATGGTGAAAAAGTAAATATCCTCAGATGAAATCTGGAAAGAAGCTTTCTGAGAAACTGCTGAGTGTTCTGTTAATTCATCTCACAGAGTTACATCTGTATTTCGTGGATCTCTTTGCTAGACTTATTTCTGTGGAATCTGAGAACAGATATTTCGGATCCTATTGAAGACTATAGGGCCAAAGGAAATATCCTCCGATAACAAAGAGAAAGAAGCTTTATGAGAAACTTCTTTGTGTTCTGTGAAATCATCTCACAGAGTTACAGCTTTCCCCTCAAGAAGCCTTTCGCAAAGACAGTTCTTGTGGAATTGGCAAAGTGATATTTGGAAGCCCTTAGAGGGCTATGGTGAAAAAGGAAATATCCTCAGATGAAATCTGGAAAGAAGCTTTCTGAGAAACTGCTTAGTGTTCTGTTAATTCATCTCACAGAGTTAAATCTGTATTTCGTGGATCTCTTTGCTAGCCTTATTTCTGTGGAATCTGAGAACAGATATTTCGGATCCCATTGAAGACTATAGGGCCAAAGGAAATATCCTCCGATAACAAAGAGAAAGAAGCTTTCTGAGAAACTTCTTTGTGTTCTGTGAAATCATCTCACAGAGTTACAGCTTTCCCCTCAAGAAGCCTTTCGCTAAGACAGTTCTTGTGGAATTGGCAAAGTGATATTTGGAAGCCCATAGAGGGCTATGGTGAAAAAGGAAATATCCTCAGATGAAATCTGGAAAGAAGCTTTCTGAGAAACTGCTTAGTGTTCTGTTAATTCATCTCACAGAGTTACATCTGTATTTCGTGGATCTCTTTGCTAGACTTATTTCTGTGGAATCTGACAACAGATATTTCGGATCCCTTTGAAGACTATAGGGCCAAAGGAAATATCCTCCGATAACAAAGAGAAAGAAGCTTTCTGAGAAACTTCTTTGTGTTCTGTGAAATCATCTCACAGAGTTACAGCTTTCCCCTCAAGAAGCCTTTCGCTAAGACAGTTCTTGTGGAATTGGCAAAGTGATATTTGGAAGCCCTTAGACGGCTATGGTGAAAAAGGAAATATCCTCAGATGAAATCTGGAAAGAAGCTTTCTGAGAAACTGCTGAGTGTTCTGTTAATTCATCTCACAGAGTTACATCTATATTTCGTGGATCTCTTTGCTAGACTTATTTCAGTGGAATCTGAGAACAGATATTTCGGATCCCTTTGAAGACTATAGGGCCAAAGGAAATATCCTCCGATAACAAAGAGAAAGAAGCTTTCTGAGAAACTTCTTTGTGTTCTGTGAAATCATCTCACAGAGTTACAGCTTTCCCCTCAAGAAGCCTTTCGCTAAGACAGTTCTTGTGGAATTGGCAAAGTGATATTTGGAAGCCCATAAAGGGCTATGGTGAAAAAGGACATATCCTCAGATGAAATCTGGAAAGAAGCTTTCTGAGAAACTGCTTAGTGTTCTGTTAATTTATCTCACAGAGTTACATCTGTATTTCGTGGATCTCTTGGAAGCCTTATTTCTGTGGAATCTGAGAACAGATATTTCGGATCCCATTGAAGACTATAGGGCCAAAGTAAATATCCTTCGATAACAAAGAGAAAGAATCTTTCTGAGAAACTTCTTTGTGTTCTGTGAAATAAGCTCACAGAGTTACAGCTTTCCCCTCAAGAAGCCTTTCGCTAAGACAGTTCTCGTGGAATTGGCAAAGTGATATTTGGAAGCCCTTAGAGGGCTATGGTGAAAAAGGAAATATCCTCAGATGAAATCTGGAAAGAAGCTTTCTGAGAAACTGCTTAGTGTTCTGTTAATTCATCTCACAGAGTTACATCTGTATTTCGTGGATCTCTTTGCTAGCCTTATTTCTGTGGAACCTGAGAACAGATATTTCGGATCCCATTGAAGACTATAGGGCCAAAGGAAATATCCTCCGATAACAAAGAGAAAGAAGCTTTCTGAGAAACTTCTTTGTGTTCTGTGAAATCATCTCACAGAGTTTCAGCTTTCCCCTCAAGAAGCCTTTCGCTAAGACAGTTCTTGTGGAATTGGCAAAGTGATATTTGGAAGCCCCTAGAGGGCTATGGTGAAAAAGGAAATATCCTCAGATGAAATCTGGAAAGAAGCTTTCTGTGAAACTGCTTAGTGTTCTGTTAATTCATCTCACAGAGTTACATCTGTATTTCGTGGATCTCTTTGCTAGACTTATTTCTGTGGAATCTGAGAACAGATATTTCGGATCCCTTTGAAGACTATAGGGCCAAAGGAAATATCCTCAGATAACAAAGAGAAAGAAGCTTTCTGAGAAACTTCTTTGTGTTCTGTGAAATCATCTCACAGAGTTACAGCTTTCCCCTCAAGAAGCCTTTCGCTAAGACAGTTCTTGTGGAATTGGCAAAGTGATATTTGGAAGCCCATAGAGGGCTATGGTGAAAAAGGAAATATCCTCAGATGAAATCTGGAAAGAAGCTTTCTGTGAAACTGCTTAGTGTTCTGTTAATTCATCTCACAGAGTTACATCTGTATTTCGTGGATCTCTTTGCTAGACTTATTTCTGTGGAATGTGAGAACAGATATTTCGGATCCCTTTGAAGACTATAGGGCCAAATTAAATATCCTCCGATAACAAAGAGAAAGAAGCTTTCTGAGAAACTTCTTTGTGTTCTTTGAAATCATCTCACAGAGTTACAGCTTTCCCCTCAAGAAGCCTTTCGCTAAGACAGTTCTTGTGGAATTGGCAAAGTGTTATTTGGAAGCCCATAGAGGGCTATGGTGAAAAAGTAAATATCCTCAGATGAAATCTGGAAAGAAGCTTTCTGAGAAACTGCTGAGTGTTCTGTTAATTCATCTCACAGAGTTACATCTGTATTTCGTGGATCTCTTTGCTAGACTTATTTCTGTGGAATCTGAGAACAGATATTTCGGATCCTATTGAAGACTATAGGGCCAAAGGAAATATCCTCCGATAACAAAGAGAAAGAAGCTTTATGAGAAACTTCTTTGTGTTCTGTGAAATCATCTCACAGAGTTACAGCTTTCCCCTCAAGAAGCCTTTCGCAAAGACAGTTCTTGTGGAATTGGCAAAGTGATATTTGGAAGCCCTTAGAGGGCTATGGTGAAAAAGGAAATATCCTCAGATGAAATCTGGAAAGAAGCTTTCTGAGAAACTGCTTAGTGTTCTGTTAATTCATCTCACAGAGTTAAATCTGTATTTCGTGGATCTCTTTGCTAGCCTTATTTCTGTGGAATCTGAGAACAGATATTTCGGATCCCATTGAAGACTATAGGGCCAAAGGAAATATCCTCCGATAACAAAGAGAAAGAAGCTTTCTGAGAAACTTCTTTGTGTTCTGTGAAATCATCTCACAGAGTTACAGCTTTCCCCTCAAGAAGCCTTTCGCTAAGACAGTTCTTGTGGAATTGGCAAAGTGATATTTGGAAGCCCATAGAGGGCTATGGTGAAAAAGGAAATATCCTCAGATGAAATCTGGAAAGAAGCTTTCTGAGAAACTGCTTAGTGTTCTGTTAATTCATCTCACAGAGTTACATCTGTATTTCGTGGATCTCTTTGCTAGACTTATTTCTGTGGAATCTGACAACAGATATTTCGGATCCCTTTGAAGACTATAGGGCCAAAGGAAATATCCTCCGATAACAAAGAGAAAGAAGCTTTCTGAGAAACTTCTTTGTGTTCTGTGAAATCATCTCACAGAGTTACAGCTTTCCCCTCAAGAAGCCTTTCGCTAAGACAGTTCTTGTGGAATTGGCAAAGTGATATTTGGAAGCCCTTAGACGGCTATGGTGAAAAAGGAAATATCCTCAGATGAAATCTGGAAAGAAGCTTTCTGAGAAACTGCTGAGTGTTCTGTTAATTCATCTCACAGAGTTACATCTGTATTTCGTGGATCTCTTTGCTAGACTTATTTCTGTGGAATCTGAGAACAGATATTTCGGATCCCTTTGAAGACTATAGGGCCAAAGGAAATATCCTCCGATAACAAAGAGAAAGAAGCTTTCTGAGAAACTTCTTTGTGTTCTGTGAAATCATCTCACAGAGTTACAGCTTTCCCCTCAAGAAGCCTTTCGCTAAGACAGTTCTTGTGGAATTGGCAAAGTGATATTTGGAAGCCCATAAAGGGCTATGGTGAAAAAGGACATATCCTCAGATGAAATCTGGAAAGAAGCTTTCTGAGAAACTGCTTAGGTTTCTGTTAATTTATCTCACAGAGTTACATCTGTATTTCGTGGATCTCTTGGTAGCCTTATTTCTGTGGAATCTGAGAACAGATATTTCGGATCCCATTGAAGTCTATAGGGCCAAAGTAAATATCCTTCGATAACAAAGAGAAAGAATCTTTCTGAGAAACTTCTTTGTGTTCTGTGAAATAAGCTCACAGAGTTACAGCTTTCCCCTCAAGAAGCCTTTCGCTAAGACAGTTCTCGTGGAATTGGCAAAGTGATATTTGGAAGCCCTTAGAGGGCTATGGTGAAAAAGGAAATATCCTCAGATGAAATCTGGAAAGAAGCTTTCTGAGAAACTGCTTAGTGTTCTGTTAATTCATCTCACAGAGTTACATCTGTATTTCGTGGATCTCTTTGCTAGCCTTATTTCTGTGGAACCTGAGAACAGATATTTCGGATCCCATTGAAGACTATAGGGCCAAAGGAAATATCCTCCGATAACAAAGAGAAAGAAGCTTTCTGAGAAACTTCTTTGTGTTCTGTGAAATCATCTCACAGAGTTACAGCTTTCCCCTCAAGAAGCCTTTCGCTAACACAGTTCTTGTGGAATTGGCAAAGTGATATTTGGAAGCCCCTAGAGGGCTATGGTGAAAAAGGAAATATCCTCAGATGAAATCTGGAAAGAAGCTTTCTGTGAAACTGCTTAGTGTTCTGTTAATTCATCTCACAGAGTTACATCTGTATTTCGTGGATCTCTTTGCTAGACTTATTTCTGTGGAATCTGAGAACAGATATTTCGGATCCCTTTGAAGACTATAGGGCCAAAGGAAATATCCTCCGATAACAAAGAGAAAGAAGCTTTCTGAGAAACTTCTTTGTGTTCTGTGAAATCATCTCACAGAGTTACAGCTTTCCCCTCAAGAAGCCTTTTGCTAAGACCGTTCTTATGGAATTGGCAAAGTGATATTTGGAAGCCCATAGAGGGCTATTGTGAAAAAGGAAATATCCTCAGATGAAATCTGGAAAGAAGCTTTCTGTGAACCTGCTTAGTGTTCTGTTAATTCATCTCACAGAGTTACATTTGTATTTCGTGGATCTCTTTGCTAGACTTATTTCTGTGGAATGTGAGAACAGATATTTCGGATCCCTTTGAAGACTATAGGGCCAAATTAAATATCCTCCGATAACAAAGAGAAAGAAGCTTTCTGAGAAACTTCTTTGTGTTCTGTGAAATCATCTCACAGAGTTACAGCTTTCCCCTCAAGAAGCCTTTCGCTAAGACAGTTCTTGTGGAATTGGCAAAGTGATATTTGGAAGCCCATAGAGGGCTATGGTGAAAAAATAAATATCCTCAGATGAAATCTGGAAAGAAGCTTTCTGAGAAACTGCTGAGTGTTCTGTTAATTCATCTCACAGAGTTACATCTGTATTTCGTGGATCTCTTTGCTAGACTTATTTCTGTGGAATCTGAGAACAGATATTTCGGATCCTATTGAAGACTATAGGGCCAAAGGAAATATCCTCCGATAACAAAGAGAAAGAAGCTTTCTGAGAAACTTCTTTGTGTTCTGTGAAATCATCTCACAGAGTTACAGCTTTCCCCTCAAGAAGCCTTTCGCAAAGACAGTTCTTGTGGAATTGGCAAAGTGATATTTGGAAGCCCTTAGAGGGCTATGGTGAAAAAGGAAATATCCTCAGATGAAATCTGGAAAGAAGCTTTCTGAGAAACTGCTTAGTGTTCTGTGAATTCATCTCACAGAGTTAAATCTGTATTTCGTGGATCTCTTTGCTAGTCTTATTTCTGTGGAATCTGAGAACAGATATTTCGGATCCCATTGAAGACTATAGGGCCAAAGGAAATATCCTCCGATAACAAAGAGAAAGAAGTTTTCTGAGAAACTTCTTTGTGTTCTGTGAAATCATCTCAGAGTTACAGCTTTCCCCTCAAGAAGCCTTTCGCTAAGACAGTTCTTGTGGAATTGGCAAAGTGATATTTGGAAGCCCATATAGGGCAATGGTGAAATAGGAAATATCCTCAGATGAAATCTGGAAGGAAGCTTTCTGAGAAACTGCTGAGTGTTCTGTTAATTCATCTCACAGAGTTACATCTGTATTTCGTGGATCTCTTTGCTAGACTTATTTCTGTGGAATCTGAGAACAGATATTTCGGATCCCTTTGAAGACTATAGGGCCAAAGGAAATATCCTCCGATAACAAAGAGAAAGAAGCTTTCTGAGAAACTTCTTTGTGTTCTGTGAAATCATCTCACAGAGTTACAGCTTTCCCCTCAAGAAGCCTTTCGCTAAGACAGTTCTTGTGGAATTGGCAAAGTGATATCTCGAAGCCCATAGAGGGCTACGGTGAAAAAGGAAATATCTTCAGATGAAATCTGGAAAGAAGCTTTCTGTGAAACTGCTTAGTGTTCTGTTAATTCATCTCACAGAGTTACATCTGTATTTCGTGGATCTCTTTGCTCGTCTTATTTCTGTGGAATCTGAGAACAGATATTTCGGATCCCTTTGAAGCCTACAGGACCAAAGGAAACAATCTCCGATAAAAAAGACAAAGAAGCTTTCTGAGAAACTTCTTTGTGTTCTGTGAATTCATCTCACAGAGTTACAGCATTCCCCTCAAGAAGCCTTTCGCTAAGACAGTTCTTGTGGAATTGGCAAAGTGATATTTGGAAGCCCATAGAGGGCTATGGTGAAAAAGGAAATATCCTCAGATGAAATCTGGAAAGAAGCTTTCTGAGAAACTGCTGAGTGTTCTGTTAATTCATCTCACAGAGTTACATCTGTATTTCGTGGATCTCTTTGCTAGCCTTATTTCTGTGGAATCTGAGAACAGATATTTCGGATCCTATTGAAGACTATAGGGCCAAAAGAAATATCCTCCGATAACAAAGAGAAAGAAGCTTTCTGAGAAACTTCTTTGTGTTCTGTGAAATCATCTCACAGAGTTACAGCTTTCCCCTCAAGAAGCCTTTCGCTAAGACAGTTCTTGTGGAATTGGCAAAGCGATATTTGGAAGCCCATAGAGGGCTATGGTGAAAAAGGAAATATCCTCAGATGAAATCTGGAAAGAAGCTTTCTGAGAAACTGCTTAGTGTTCTGTTAATTCATCTCACAGAGTTACATCTGTATTTCGCGGATCTCTTTGCTAGCCTTATTTCTTTGGAATCTGAGAACAGATATTTCGGATCCCATTGAAGACTATAGGGCTAAAGGAAATATCCTCCGATAACAAAGAGAAAGAAGCTTTCTGAGAAACTTCTTTGTGTTCTGTGAAATCATCTCACAGAGTTACAGCTTTCCCCTCAAGAAGCCTTTCGCTAAGACAGTTCTTGTGGAATTGGCAAAGTGATATTTGGAAGCCCATAGAGGGCTATGGTGAAAAAGGAAATATCCTCAGATGAAATCTGGAAAGAAGCTTTCTGAGAAACTGCTTAGTGTTCTGTTAATTCATCTCACAGAGTTACCTTGTATTTCGTGGATCTCTTTGCTAGACTTATTTCTGTGGAATCTGAGAACAGATATTTCAGATCCCATTGAAGCCTATAGGGCCAAAGTAAATAATCTCCGATAACAAAGAGAAAGAAGAATTCTGAGAAACTTCTTTGTGTTCTGTGAAGTCATCTCACAGAGTTACCGCTTTCCCCTCAAGAAGCCTTTCGCTAAGACAGTTCTTGTGGAATTGGCAAAGTGATATTTGGAAGCCCATAGAGGGCTATGGTTAAAAAGGAAATATCCTCAGATGATATCTGGAAGGAAGCTTTCTGAGAAACTGCTTAGTGTTCTGTTAATTCATCTCACAGAGTTACATCTGTATTTCGTGGATCTCTTTGCTAGCCTTATTTCTTTGGAATCTGAGAACAGATATTTCGGATTCCTATGAAGACTATAGGGGCAAAGGAAATATCCTCCGATAACAAAGAGAAAGAAGCTTTCTGAGAAACTTCTTTGTGTTCTGTGAAATCATCTCACAGAGTTACAGCTTTCCCCTCAAGAAGCCTTTCGCTAAGACAGTTCTTGTGGAATTGGCAAAGTGATATTTAGAAGCCCATAGAGGGCTAGGGTGAAAAAGGAAATATCCTCAGATGAAATCTGGAAAGAAGCTTTCTGAGAAACTGCTTAGTGTTCTGTTAATTCATCTCACAGAGTTACATCTGTATTTCGTGGATCTCTTTGCTAGCCTTATTTCTGTGGAATCTGAGAACAGATATTTCGGATCCCATTGAAGACTATAGGGCCAAAGAAAATATCCTCCGATAACAAAGAGAAAGAATCTTTCTGAGAAACTTCTTTGTGTTCTGTGAAATAAGCTCACAGAGTTACAGCTTTCCCCTCAAGAAGCCTTTCGCTAAGACAGTTCTCGTGGAATTGTCAAAGTGATATTTGGAAGCCCTTAGAGGGCTATGGTGAAAAAGGAAATATCCTCAGATGAAATCTGGAAAGAAGCTTTCTGAGAAACTACTTAGTGTTCTGTTAATTCATCTCACAGAGTTACATCTGTATTTCGTGGATCTCTTTGCTAGCCTTATTTCTGTGGAACCTGAGAACAGATATTTCGGATCCCATTGAAAACTATAGGGCCAAAGGAAATATCCTCCGATAACAAAGAGAAAGAAGCTTTCTGAGAAACTTCTTTGTGTTCTGTGAAATCATCTCACAGAGTTACAGCTTTCCCCTCAAGAAGCCTTTCGCTAAGACAGTTCTTGTGGAATTGGCAAAGTGATATTTGGAAGCCCCTAGAGGGCTATGGTGAAAAAGGAAATATCCTCAGATGAAATCTGGAAAGAAACTTTCTGTGAAACTGCTTAGTGTTCTGTTAATTCATCTCACAGAGTTACATCTGTATTTCGTGGATCTCTTTGCTAGACTTATTTCTGTGGAATCTGAGAACAGATATTTCGGATCCCTTTGAAGACTATAGGGGCAAAGGAAATATCCTCCGATAACAAAGAGAAAGAAGCTTTCTGAGAAACTTCTTTGTGTTCTGTGAAATCATCTCACAGAGTTACAGCTTTCCCCTCAAGAAGCCTTTCGCTAAGACCGTTCTTGTGGAATTGGCAAAGTAATATTTGGAAGCCCATAGAGGGCTATGGTGAAAAAGGAAATATCTTCAGATGAAATCTGGAAAGAAGGTTTCGAAGAAACTGCTTAGTGTTCTGTTAATTCATCTCACAGAGTTACATCTGTATTTCGTGGATCTCTTTGCTAGCCTTATTTCTGTGGAATCTGAGAACAGATATTTCGGATCCCATTGAAGACTATAGGGCCAAAGGAAATATCCTCCGATAACAAAGAGAAAGAAGCTTTCTGAGAAACTTCTTTGTGTTCTGTGAAATCATCTCACAGAGTTACAGCTTTCCCCTCAAGAAGCCTTTCGCTAAGACAGTTCTTGTGGAATTGGCAAAGTGATATTTGGAAGCCCATAGAGGGCTATGGTGAAAAAGGAAATATCCTCAGATGAAATCTGGAAAGAAGCTTTCTGAGAAACTGCTTAGTGTTCTGTTAATTCATCTCACAGAGTTACATCTGTATTTCGTGGATCTCTTTGCTAGACTTATTTCTGTGGAATCTGACAACAGATATTTCGGATCCCTTTGAAGACTATAGGGCCAAAGGAAATATCCTCCGATAACAAAGAGAAAGAAGCTTTCTGAGAAACTTCTTTGTGTTCTGTGAAATCATCTCACAGAGTTACAGCTTTCCCCTCAAGAAGCCTTTCGCTAAGACAGTTCTTGTGGAATTGGCAAAGTGATATTTGGAAGCCCTTAGACGGCTATGGTGAAAAAGGAAATATCCTCAGATGAAATCTGGAAAGAAGCTTTCTGAGAAACTGCTGAGTGTTCTGTTAATTCATCTCACAGAGTTACATCTATATTTCGTGGATCTCTTTGCTAGACTTATTTCAGTGGAATCTGAGAACAGATATTTCGGATCCCTTTGAAGACTATAGGGCCAAAGGAAATATCCTCCGATAACAAAGAGAAAGAAGCTTTCTGAGAAACTTCTTTGTGTTCTGTGAAATCATCTCACAGAGTTACAGCTTTCCCCTCAAGAAGCCTTTCGCTAAGACAGTTCTTGTGGAATTGGCAAAGTGATATTTGGAAGCCCATAAAGGGCTATGGTGAAAAAGGACATATCCTCAGATGAAATCTGGAAAGAAGCTTTCTGAGAAACTGCTTAGTGTTCTGTTAATTTATCTCACAGAGTTACATCTGTATTTCGTGGATCTCTTGGAAGCCTTATTTCTGTGGAATCTGAGAACAGATATTTCGGATCCCATTGAAGACTATAGGGCCAAAGTAAATATCCTTCGATAACAAAGAGAAAGAATCTTTCTGAGAAACTTCTTTGTGTTCTGTGAAATAAGCTCACAGAGTTACAGCTTTCCCCTCAAGAAGCCTTTCGCTAAGACAGTTCTCGTGGAATTGGCAAAGTGATATTTGGAAGCCCTTAGAGGGCTATGGTGAAAAAGGAAATATCCTCAGATGAAATCTGGAAAGAAGCTTTCTGAGAAACTGCTTAGTGTTCTGTTAATTCATCTCACAGAGTTACATCTGTATTTCGTGGATCTCTTTGCTAGCCTTATTTCTGTGGAACCTGAGAACAGATATTTCGGATCCCATTGAAGACTATAGGGCCAAAGGAAATATCCTCCGATAACAAAGAGAAAGAAGCTTTCTGAGAAACTTCTTTGTGTTCTGTGAAATCATCTCACAGAGTTTCAGCTTTCCCCTCAAGAAGCCTTTCGCTAAGACAGTTCTTGTGGAATTGGCAAAGTGATATTTGGAAGCCCCTAGAGGGCTATGGTGAAAAAGGAAATATCCTCAGATGAAATCTGGAAAGAAGCTTTCTGTGAAACTGCTTAGTGTTCTGTTAATTCATCTCACAGAGTTACATCTGTATTTCGTGGATCTCTTTGCTAGACTTATTTCTGTGGAATCTGAGAACAGATATTTCGGATCCCTTTGAAGACTATAGGGCCAAAGGAAATATCCTCAGATAACAAAGAGAAAGAAGCTTTCTGAGAAACTTCTTTGTGTTCTGTGAAATCATCTCACAGAGTTACAGCTTTCCCCTCAAGAAGCCTTTCGCTAAGACAGTTCTTGTGGAATTGGCAAAGTGATATTTGGAAGCCCATAGAGGGCTATGGTGAAAAAGGAAATATCCTCAGATGAAATCTGGAAAGAAGCTTTCTGTGAAACTGCTTAGTGTTCTGTTAATTCATCTCACAGAGTTACATCTGTATTTCGTGGATCTCTTTGCTAGACTTATTTCTGTGGAATGTGAGAACAGATATTTCGGATCCCTTTGAAGACTATAGGGCCAAATTAAATATCCTCCGATAACAAAGAGAAAGAAGCTTTCTGAGAAACTTCTTTGTGTTCTTTGAAATCATCTCACAGAGTTACAGCTTTCCGCTCAAGAAGCCTTTCGCTAAGACAGTTCTTGTGGAATTGGCAAAGTGTTATTTGGAAGCCCATAGAGGGCTATGGTGAAAAAGTAAATATCCTCAGATGAAATCTGGAAAGAAGCTTTCTGAGAAACTGCTGAGTGTTCTGTTAATTCATCTCACAGAGTTACATCTGTATTTCGTGGATCTCTTTGCTAGACTTATTTCTGTGGAATCTGAGAACAGATATTTCGGATCCTATTGAAGACTATAGGGCCAAAGGAAATATCCTCCGATAACAAAGAGAAAGAAGCTTTCTGAGAAACTTCTTTGTGTTCTGTGAAATCATCTCACAGAGTTACAGCTTTCCCCTCAAGAAGCCTTTCGCAAAGACAGTTCTTGTGGAATTGGCAAAGTGATATTTGGAAGCCCTTAGAGGGCTATGGTGAAAAAGGAAATATCCTCAGATGAAATCTGGAAAGAAGCTTTCTGAGAAACTGCTTAGTGTTCTGTTAATTCATCTCACAGAGTTAAATCTGTATTTCGTGGATCTCTTTGCTAGCCTTATTTCTGTGGAATCTGAGAACAGATATTTCGGATCCCATTGAAGACTATAGGGCCAAAGGAAATATCCTCCGATAACAAAGAGAAAGAAGCTTTCTGAGAAACTTCTTTGTGTTCTGTGAAATCATCTCACAGAGTTACAGCTTTCCCCTCAAGAAGCCTTTCGCTAAGACAGTTCTTGTGGAATTGGCAAAGTGATATTTGGAAGCCCATAGAGGGCTATGGTGAAAAAGGAAATATCCTCAGATGAAATCTGGAAAGAAGCTTTCTGAGAAACTGCTTAGTGTTCTGTTAATTCATCTCACAGAGTTACATCTGTATTTCGTGGATCTCTTTGCTAGACTTATTTCTGTGGAATCTGACAACAGATATTTCGGATCCCTTTGAAGACTATAGGGCCAAAGGAAATATCCTCCGATAACAAAGAGAAAGAAGCTTTCTGAGAAACTTCTTTGTGTTCTGTGAAATCATCTCACGGAGTTACAGCTTTCCCCTCAAGAAGCCTTTCGCTAAGACAGTTCTTGTGGAATTGGCAAAGTGATATTTGGAAGCCCTTAGACGGCTATGGTGAAAAAGGAAATATCCTCAGATGAAATCTGGAAAGAAGCTTTCTGAGAAACTGCTGAGTGTTCTGTTAATTCATCTCACAGAGTTACATCTGTATTTCGTGGATCTCTTTGCTGGACTTATTTCTGTGGAATCTGAGAACAGATATTTCGGATCCCTTTGAAGACTATAGGGCCAAAGGAAATATCCTCCGATAACAAAGAGAAAGAAGCTTTCTGAGAAACTTCTTTGTGTTCTGTGAAATCATCTCACAGAGTTACAGCTTTCCCCTCAAGAAGCCTTTCGCTAAGACAGTTCTTGTGGAATTGGCAAAGTGATATTTGGAAGCCCATAAAGGGCTATGGTGAAAAAGGACATATCCTCAGATGAAATCTGGAAAGAAGCTTTCTGAGAAACTGCTTAGTGTTCTGTTAATTTATCTCACAGAGTTACATCTGTATTTCGTGGATCTCTTGGTAGCCTTATTTCTGTGGAATCTGAGAACAGATATTTCGGATCCCATTGAAGTCTATAGGGCCAAAGTAAATATCCTTCGATAACAAAGAGAAAGAATCTTTCTGAGAAACTTCTTTGTGTTCTGTGAAATAAGCTCACAGAGTTACAGCTTTCCCCTCAAGAAGCCTTTCGCTAAGACAGTTCTCGTGGAATTGGCAACGTGATATTTGGAAGCCCTTAGAGGGCTATGGTGAAAAAGGAAATATCCTGAGATGAAATCTGGAAAGAAGCTTTCTGAGAAACTGCTTAGTGTTCTGTTAATTCATCTCACAGAGTTACATCTGTATTTCGTGGATCTCTTTGCTAGCCTTATTTCTGTGGAACCTGAGAACAGATATTTCGGATCCCATTGAAGACTATAGGGCCAAAGGAAATATCCTCCGATAACAAAGAGAAAGAAGCTTTCTGAGAAACTTCTTTGTGTTCTGTGAAATCATCTCACAGAGTTACAGCTTTCCCCTCAAGAAGCCTTTCGCTAAGACAGTTCTTGTGGAATTGGCAAAGTGATATTTGGAAGCCCCTAGAGGGCTATGGTGAAAAAGGAAATATCCTCAGATGAAATCTGGAAAGAAGCTTTCTGTGAAACTGCTTAGTGTTCTGTTAATTCATCTCACAGAGTTACATCTGTATTTCGTGGATCTCTTTGCTAGACTTATTTCTGTGGAATCTGAGAACAGATATTTCGGATCCCTTTGAAGACTATAGGGCCAAAGGAAATATCCTCCGATAACAAAGAGAAAGAAGCTTTCTGAGAAACTTCTTTGTGTTCTGTGAAATCATCTCACAGAGTTACAGCTTTCCCCTCAAGAAGCCTTTTGCTAAGACCGTTCTTGTGGAATTGGCAAAGTGATATTTGGAAGCCCATAGAGGGCTATTGTGAAAAAGGAAATATCCTCAGATGAAATCTGGAAAGAAGCTTTCTGTGAACCTGCTTAGTGTTCTGTTAATTCATCTCACAGAGTTACATTTGTATTTCGTGGATCTCTTTGCTAGACTTATTTCTGTGGAATGTGAGAACAGATATTTCGGATCCCTTTGAAGACTATAGGGCCAAATTAAATATCCTCCGATAACAAAGAGAAAGAAGCTTTCTGAGAAACTTCTTTGTGTTCTGTGAAATCATCTCACAGAGTTACAGCTTTCCCCTCAAGAAGCCTTTCGCTAAGACAGTTCTTGTGGAATTGGCAAAGTGATATTTGGAAGCCCATAGAGGGCTATGGTGAAAAAGTAAATATCCTCAGATGAAATCTGGAAAGAAGCTTTCTGAGAAACTGCTGAGTGTTCTGTTAATTCATCTCACAGAGTTACATCTGTATTTCGTGGATCTCTTTGCTAGACTTATTTCTGTGGAATCTGAGAACAGATATTTCGGATCCTATTGAAGACTATAGGGCCAAAGGAAATATCCTCCGATAACAAAGAGAAAGAAGCTTTCTGAGAAACTTCTTTGTGTTCTGTGAAATCATCTCACAGAGTTACAGCTTTCCCCTCAAGAAGCCTTTCGCAAAGGCAGTTCTTGTGGAATTGGCAAAGTGATATTTGGAAGCCCTTAGAGGGCTATGGTGAAAAAGGAAATATCCTCAGATGAAATCTGGAAAGAAGCTTTCTGAGAAACTGCTTAGTGTTCTGTGAATTCATCTCACAGAGTTAAATCTGTATTTCGTGGATCTCTTTGCTAGTCTTATTTCTGTGGAATCTGAGAACAGATATTTCGGATCCCATTGAAGACTATAGGGCCAAAGGAAATATCCTCCGATAACAAAGAGAAAGAAGCTTTCTGAGAAACTTCTTTGTGTTCTGTGAAATCATCTCAGAGTTACAGCTTTCCCCTCAAGAAGCCTTTCGCTAAGACAGTTCTTGTGGAATTGGCAAAGTGATATTTGGAAGCCCATATAGGGCAATGGTGAAATAGGAAATATCCTCAGATGAAATCTGGAAGGAAGCTTTCTGAGAAACTGCTGAGTGTTCTGTTAATTCATCTCACAGAGTTACATCTGTATTTCGTGGATCTCTTTGCTAGACTTATTTCTGTGGAATCTGAGAACAGATATTTCGGATCCCTTTGAAGACTATAGGGCCAAAGGAAATATCCTCCGATAACAAAGAGAAAGAAGCTTTCTGAGAAACTTCTTTGTGTTCTGTGAAATCATCTCACAGAGTTACAGCTTTCCCCTCAAGAAGCCTTTCGCTAAGACAGTTCTTGTGGAATTGGCAAAGTGATATCTCGAAGCCCATAGAGGGCTACGGTGAAAAAGGAAATATCTTCAGATGAAATCTGGAAAGAAGCTTTCTGTGAAACTGCTTAGTGTTCTGTTAATTCATCTCACAGAGTTACATCTGTATTTCGTGGATCTCTTTGCTCGTCTTATTTCTGTGGAATCTGAGAACAGATATTTCGGATCCCTTTGAAGCCTACAGGACCAAAGGAAATAATCTCCGATAAAAAAGACAAAGAAGCTTTCTGAGAAACTTCTTTGTGTTCTGTGAATTCATCTCACAGAGTTACAGCATTCCCCTCAAGAAGCCTTTCGCTAAGACAGTTCTTGTGGAATTGGCAAAGTGATATTTGGAAGCCCATAGAGGGCTATGGTGAAAAAGGAAATATCCTCAGATGAAATCTGGAAAGAAGCTTTCTGAGAAACTGCTGAGTGTTCTGTTAATTCATCTCACAGAGTTACATCTGTATTTCGTGGATCTCTTTGCTAGCCTTATTTCTGTGGAATCTGAGAACAGATATTTCGGATCCTATTGAAGACTATAGGGCCAAAAGAAATATCCTCCGATAACAAAGAGAAAGAAGCTTTCTGAGAAACTTCTTTGTGTTCTGTGAAATCATCTCACAGAGTTACAGCTTTCCCCTCAAGAAGCCTTTCGCTAAGACAGTTCTTGTGGAATTGGCAAAGCGATATTTGGAAGCCCATAGAGGGCTATGGTGAAAAAGGAAATATCCTCAGATGAAATCTGGAAAGAAGCTTTCTGAGAAACTGCTTAGTGTTCTGTTAATTCATCTCACAGAGTTACATCTGTATTTCGCGGATCTCTTTGCTAGCCTTATTTCTTTGGAATCTGAGAACAGATATTTCGGATCCCATTGAAGTCTATAGGGCTAAAGGAAATATCCTCCGATAACAAAGAGAAAGAAGCTTTCTGAGAAACTTCTTTGTGTTCTGTGAAATCATCTCACAGAGTTACAGCTTTCCCCTCAAGAAGCCTTTCGCTAAGACAGTTCTTGTGGAATTGGCAAAGTGATATTTGGAAGCCCATAGAGGGCTATGGTGAAAAAGGAAATATCCTCAGATGAAATCTGGAAAGAAGCTTTCTGAGAAACTGCTTAGTGTTCTGTTAATTCATCTCACAGAGTTACCTTGTATTTCGTGGATCTCTTTGCTAGACTTATTTCTGTGGAATCTGAGAACAGATATTTCAGATCCCATTGAAGCCTATAGGGCCAAAGTAAATAATCTCCGATAACAAAGAGAAAGAAGAATTCTGAGAAACTTCTTTGTGTTCTGTGAAGTCATCTCACAGAGTTACCGCTTTCCCCTCAAGAAGCCTTTCGCTAAGACAGTTCTTGTGGAATTGGCAAAGTGATATTTGGAAGCCCATAGAGGGCTATGGTTAAAAAGGAAATATCCTCAGATGATATCTGGAAGGAAGCTTTCTGAGAAACTGCTTAGTGTTCTGTTAATTCATCTCACAGAGTTACATCTGTATTTCGTGGATCTCTTTGCTAGTCTTATTTCTTTGGAATCTGAGAACAGATATTTCGGATTCCTATGAAGACTATAGGGGCAAAGGAAATATCCTCCGATAACAAAGAGAAAGAAGCTTTCTGAGAAACTTCTTTGTGTTCTGTGAAATCATCTCACAGAGTTACAGCTTTCCCCTCAAGAAGCCTTTCGCTAAGACAGTTCTTGTGGAATTGGCAAAGTGATATTTAGAAGCCCATAGAGGGCTAGGGTGAAAAAGGAAATATCCTCAGATGAAATCTGGAAAGAAGCTTTCTGAGAAACTGCTTAGTGTTCTGTTAATTCATCTCACAGAGTTACATCTGTATTTCGTGGATCTCTTTGCTAGCCTTATTTCTGTGGAATCTGAGAACAGATATTTCGGATCCCATTGAAGACTATAGGGCCAAAGAAAATATCCTCCGATAACAAAGAGAAAGAATCTTTCTGAGAAACTTCTTTGTGTTCTGTGAAATAAGCTCACAGAGTTACAGCTTTCCCCTCAAGAAGCCTTTCGCTAAGACAGTTCTCGTGGAATTGTCAAAGTGATATTTGGAAGCCCTTAGAGGGCTATGGTGAAAAAGGAAATATCCTCAGATGAAATCTGGAAAGAAGCTTTCTGAGAAACTACTTAGTGTTCTGTTAATTCATCTCACAGAGTTACATCTGTATTTCGTGGATCTCTTTGCTAGCCTTATTTCTGTGGAACCTGAGAACAGATATTTCGGATCCCATTGAAAACTATAGGGCCAAAGGAAATATCCTCCGATAACAAAGAGAAAGAAGCTTTCTGAGAAACTTCTTTGTGTTCTGTGAAATCATCTCACAGAGTTACAGCTTTCCCCTCAAGAAGCCTTTCGCTAAGACAGTTCTTGTGGAATTGGCAAAGTGATATTTGGAAGCCCCTAGAGGGCTATGGTGAAAAAGGAAATATCCTCAGATGAAATCTGGAAAGAAGCTTTCTGTGAAACTGCTTAGTGTTCTGTTAATTCATCTCACAGAGTTACATCTGTATTTCGTGGATCTCTTTGCTAGACTTATTTCTGTGGAATCTGAGAACAGATATTTCGGATCCCTTTGAAGACTATAGGGGCAAAGGAAATATCCTCCGATAACAAAGAGAAAGAAGCTTTCTGAGAAACTTCTTTGTGTTCTGTGAAATCATCTCACAGAGTTACAGCTTTCCCCTCAAGAAGCCTTTCGCTAAGACCGTTCTTGTGGAATTGGCAAAGTAATATTTGGAAGCCCATAGAGGGCTATGGTGAAAAAGGAAATATCTTCAGATGAAATCTGGAAAGAAGGTTTCGAAGAAACTGCTTAGTGTTCTGTTAATTCATCTCACAGAGTTACATCTGTATTTCGTGGATCTCTTTGCTAGCCTTATTTCTGTGGAATCTGAGAACAGATATTTCGGATCCTATTGAAGACTATAGGGTCAAAGGAAATATCCTCCGATAACAAAGAGAAAGAAGCTTTCTGAGAAACTTCTTTGTGTTCTGTGAAATCATCTCACAGAGTTACAGCTTTCCGCTCAAGAAGCCTTTCGCTAAGACAGTTCTTGTGGAATTGGCAAAGTGATATTTGGAAGCCCATAGAGGGCTAAGGTGAAAAAGGAAATATCCTCAGATGAAATCTGGAAAGAAGCTTTCTGTGAAACTGCTTAGTGTTCTGTTAATTCATCTCACAGAGTTACATCTGTATTTCGTGGATCTCCTTGCTAGCCTTATTTCTGTGGAATCTGAGAACAGATATTTCGGATCCCTTTGAATACTATTGGGCCAAAGGAAATATTCTCCGATAACAAAGAGAAAGAAGCTTTCTGAGAAACTTCTTTGTGTTCTGTGAAATCATCTCACAGAGTTACAGCTTTCCCCTCAAGAAGCCTTTCGCTAAGACAGTTCTTGTGGAATTGGCAAAGTGATATTTGGAAGCCCTTAGAGGGCTATTGTGAAAAAGGAAATATCCTCAGATGAAATCTGCAAAGAAGCTTTCTGTGAAACTGCTTTGTGTTCTGTTAATTCATCTCAAAGAGTTACATCTGTATTTCGTGGATCTCTTTGCTAGACTTATTTCCGTGGAATCTGAGAACAGATATTTCGGATCCCTTTGAAGACTATAGGGCCAAATTAAATATCCTCCGTTAACAAAGAGAAAGAAGCTTTCTGAGAAACTTCTTTGTGTTCTGTGAAATCATCTCACAGAGTTACAGCTTTCCCCTCAAGAAGCCTTTCGCTAAGACAGTTCTTGTGGAATTGGCAAAGTGTTATTTGGAAGCCCATAGAGGGCTATGGTGAAAAAGTAAATATCCTCAGATGAAATCTGGAAAGAAGCTTTCTGAGAAACTGCTGAGTGTTCTGTTAATTCATCTCACAGAGTTACATCTGTATTTCGTGGATCTCTTTGCTAGACTTATTTCTGTGGAATCTGAGAACAGATATTTCGGATCCTATTGAAGACAATAGGGCCAAAGGAAATATCCTCCGATAACAAAGAGAAAGATGCTTTCTGAGAAACTTCTTTGTGTTCTGTGAAATCATCTCACAGAGTTACAGCTTTCCCCTCAAGAAGCCTTTCGCTAAGACAGTTCTTGTGGAATTGGCAAAGTGATATTTGGAAGCCCTTAGAGGGCTATGTTGAAAAAGGAAATATCCTCAGATGAAATCTGGAAAGAAGCTTTCTGAGAAACTGCTTAGTGTTCTGTTAATTCATCTCACAGAGTTACATCTGTATTTCGTGGATCTCTTTGCTAGCCTTATTTCTGTGGAATCTGAGAACAGATATTTCGGATCCCATTGAAGACTATAGGGCCAAAGGAAATATCCTCCGATAACAAAGAGAAAGAAGCTTTCTGAGAAACTTCTTTGTGTTCTGTGAAATCATCTCACAGAGTTACAGCTTTCCCCTCAAGAAGGCTTTCGCTAAGACAGTTCTTGTGGAATTGGCAAAGTGATATTTGGAAGCCCATAGAGGGCTATGGTGAAAAAGGAAATATCCTCAGATGAAATCTGGAAAGAAGCTTTCTGTGAAACTGCTTAGTGTTCTGTTAATTCATCTCACAGAGTCACATCTGTATTTCGTGGATCTCTTTGCTAGACTTATTTCTGTGGAATCTGAGAACAGATATTTCGGATCCCTTTGAAGACTATAGGGCCAAAGGAAATATCCTCCGATAACAAAGAGAAAGAAGCTTTCTGAGAAACTTCTTTGTGTTCTGTGAAATCATCTCACAGAGTTACAGCTTTCCCCTCAAGAAGCCTTTCGCTAAGACAGTTCTTGTGGAATTGGCAAAGTGATATTTGGAAGCCCATAAAGGGCTATGGTGAAAAAGGACATATCCTCAGATGAAATCTGGAAAGAAGCTTTCTGAGAAACTGCTTAGTGTTCTGTTAATTTATCTCACAGAGTTACATCTGTATTTCGTGGATCTCTTGGTTGTCTTATTTCTGTGGAATCTGAGAACAGATATTTCGGATCCCATTGAAGACTATAGGGCCAAAGTAAATATCCTCCGATAACAAAGAGAAAGAAGCTTTCTGAGAAACTTCTTTGTGTTCTGTGAAATCATCTCACAGAGTTACAGCTTTACCCTCAAGAAGCCTTTCGCTAAGACAGTTCTTGTGGAATTGGCAAAGTGATATTTAGAAGCCCATAGAGGGCTAGGGTGAAAAAGGAAATATCCTCAGATGAAATCTGGAAAGAAGCTTTCTGAGAAACTGCTTAGTGTTCTGTTAATTCATCTCACAGAGTTACATCTGTATTTCGTGGATCTCTTTGCTAGCCTTATTTCTGTGGAATCTGAGAACAGATATTTCGGATCCCTTTGAAGACTATAGGGCCAAAGGAAATATCCTCCGATAACAAAGAGAAAGAAGCTTTCTGAGAAACTTCTTTGTGTTCTGTGAAATCATCTCACAGAGTTACAGCTTTCCCCTCAAGAAGCCTTTCGCTAAGACAGTTCTTGTGGAATTGGCAAAGCGATATTTGGAAGCCCATAGAGGGCTATGGTGAAAAAGGAAATATCCTCAGATGAAATCTGGAAAGAAGCTTTCTGTGAAACTGCTTAGTGTTCTGTTAATTCATCTCACAGAGTTACATCTGTATTTCGTGGATCTCTTTGCTAGACTTATTTCTGTGGAATCTGAGAACAGATATTTCGGATCCCTTTGAAGACTATAGGGCCAAAGGAAATATCCTCCGATAACAAAGAGAAAGAAGCTTTCTGAGAAACTTCTTTGTGTTCTGTGAAATCATCTCACAGAGTTACAGCTTTCCCCTCAAGAAGCCTTTCGCTAAGACAGTTCTTGTGGAATTGGCAAAGTGATATTTGGAAGCCCATAAAGGGCTATGGTGAAAAAGGACATATCCTCAGATGAAATCTGGAAAGAAGCTTTCTGAGAAACTGCTTAGTGTTCTTTTAATTTATCTCACAGAGTTACATCTGTATTTCGTGGATCTCTTTGCTAGCCTTATTTCTGTGGAACCTGAGAACAGATATTTCGGATCCCATTGAAGACTATAGGGCCAAAGGAAATATCCTCCGATAACAAAGAGAAAGAAGCTTTCTGAGAAACTTCTTTGTGTTCTGTGAAATCATCTCACAGAGTTACAGCTTTCCCCTCAAGAAGCCTTTCGCTAAGACAGTTCTTGTGGAATTGGCAAAGTGATATTTGGAAGCCCATAGAGGGCTATGGTGAAAAAGGAAATATCCTCAGATGAAATCTGGAAAGAAGCTTTCTGTGAAACTGCTTAGTGTTCTGTTAATTCATCTCACAGAGTTACATCTGTATTTCGTGGATCTCTTTGCTAGACTTATTTCTGTGGAATCTGAGAACAGATATTTCGGATCCCTTTGAAGACTATAGGGCCAAAGGAAATATCCTCCGATAACAAAGAGAAAGAAGCTTTCTGAGAAACTTCTTTGTGTTCTGTGAAATCATCTCACAGAGTTACAGCTTTCCCCTCAAGAAGCCTTTCGCTAAGACAGTTCTTGTGGAATTGGCAAAGTGATATTTGGAAGCCCATAAAGGGCTATGGTGAAAAAGGACATATCCTCAGATGAAATCTGGAAAGAAGCTTTCTGAGAAACTGCTTAGTGTTCTGTTAATTCATCTCACAGAGTTACATCTGTATTTCGTGGATCTCTTGGTAGTCTTATTTCTGTGGAATCTGAGAACAGATATTTCGGATCCCATTGAAGACTATAGGGCGAAAGGAAATATCCTCCGATAACAAAGAGAAAGAAGCTTTCTGAGAAACTTCTTTGTGTTCTGTGAAATCATCTCACAGAGTTACAGCTTTCCCCTCAAGAAGCCTTTCGCTAAGACAGTTCTTGTGGAATTGGCAAAGTGATATTTAGAAGCCCATAGAGGGCTAGGGTGAAAAAGGAAATATCCTCAGATGAAATCTGGAAAGAAGCTTTCTGAGAAACTGCTTAGTGTTCTGTTAATTCATCTCACAGAGTTACATCTGTATTTCGTGGATCTCTTTGCTAGCCTTATTTCTGTGGAATCTGAGAACAGATATTTCGGATCCCTTTGAAGACTATAGGGCCAAAGGAAATATCCTCCGATAACAAAGAGAAAGAAGCTTTCTGAGAAACTTCTTTGTGTTCTGTGAAATCATCTCACAGAGTTACAGCTTTCCCCTCAAGAAGTCTTTCGCTAAGACAGTTCTTGTGGAATTGGCAAAGTGATATTTGGAAGCCCATAGAGGGCTATGGTGAAAAAGGAAATATCCTCAGATGAAATCTGGAAAGAAGCTTTCTGTGAAACTGCTTAGTGTTCTGTTAATTCATCTCACAGAGTTACATCTGTATTTCGTGGATCTCTTTGCTAGACTTATTTCTGTGGAATCCGAGAACAGATATTTCGGATCCCTTTGAAGACTATAGGGCCAAAGGAAATATCCTCCGATAACAAAGAGAAAGAAGCTTTCTGAGAAACTTCTTTGTGTTCTGTGAAATCATCTCACAGAGTTACAGCTTTCCCCTCAAGAAGCCTTTCGCTAAGACAGTTCTTGTGGAATTGGCAAAGTGATATTTGGAAGCCCATAAAGGGCTATGGTGAAAAAGGACATATCCTCAGATGAAATCTGGAAAGAAGCTTTCTGAGAAACTGCTTAGTGTTCTGTTAATTTATCTCACAGAGTTACATCTGTATTTCGTGGATCTCTTGGTAGCCTTATTTCTGTGGAATCTGAGAACAGATATTTCGGATCCAATTGAAGACTAAAGGGCCAAAGTAAATATCCTCTGATAACAAAGAGAAAGAAGCTTTCTGAGTAACTTCTTTGTGTTCTGTGAAATCATCTCACAGAGTTACAGCTTTCCCCTCAAGAAGCCTTTCGCTAAGACAGTTCTTGTGGAATTGGCAAAGTGATATTTAGAAGCCCATAGAGGGCTAGGGTGAAAAAGGAAATATCCTCAGATGAAATCTGGAAAGAAGCTTTCTGAGAAACTGCTTAGTGTTCTGTTAATTCATCTCACAGAGTTACATCTGTATTTCGTGGATCTCTTTGCTAGCCTTATTTCTGTGGAATCTGAGAACAGATATTTCGGATCCCATTGAAGAATATAGGGCCAAAGAAAATATCCTCCGATAACAAAGAGAAAGAATATTTCTGAGAAACTTCTTTGTGTTCTGTGAAATCAGCTCACAGAGTTACAGCTTTCCCCTCAAGAAGCCTTTCGCTAAGACAGTTCTCGTGGAATTGGCAAAGTGATATTTGGAAGCCCTTAGAGGGCTATGGTGAAAAAGGAAATATCCTCAGATGAAATCTGGAAAGAAGCTTTCTGAGAAACTGCTTAGTGTTCTGTTAATTCATCTCACAGAGTTACATCTGTATTTCGTGGATCTCTTTGCTAGCCTTATTTCTGTGGAACCTGAGAACAGATATTTCGGATCCCATTGAAGACTATAGGGCCAAAGGAAATATCCTCCGATAACAAAGAGAAAGAAGCTTTCTGAGAAACTTCTTTGTGTTCTGTGAAATCATCTCACAGTGTTACAGCTTTCCCCTCAAGAAGCCTTTCGCTAAGACAGTTCTTGTGGAATTGGCAAAGTGATATTTGGAAGCCCCTAGAGGGCTATGGTGAAAAAGGAATTATCCTCAGATGAAATCTGGAAAGAAGCTTTCTGTGAAACTGCTTAGTGTTCTGTTAATTCATCTCACAGAGTTACATCTGTATTTCGTGGATCTCTTTGCTAGACTTATTTCTGTGGAATCTGAGAACAGATATTTCGGATCCCTTTGAAGACTATAGGGCCAAAGGAAATATCCTCCGATAACAAAGAGAAAGAAGCTTTCTGAGAAACTTCTTTGTGTTCTGTGAAATCATCTCACAGAGTTACAGCTTTCCCCTCAAGAAGCCTTTCGCTAAGACAGTTCTTGTGGAATTGGCAAAGTGATATTTGGAAGCCCATAGAGGGCTATTGTGAAAAAGGAAATATCCTCAGATGAAATCTGGAAAGAAGCTTTCTGTGAAACTGCTTAGTGTTCTGTTAATTCATCTCACAGAGTTACATCTGTATTTCGTGGATCTCTTTGCTAGACTTATTTCTGTGAAATGTGAGAACAGATATTTCGGATCCCTTTGAAGACTATAGGGCCAAATTAAATATCCTCCGATAACAAAGAGAAAGAAGCTTTCTGAGAAACTTCTTTGTGTTCTGTGAAATCATCTCACAGAGTTACAGCTTTCCCCTCAAGAAGCCTTTCGCTAAGACAGTTCTTGTGGAATTGGCAAAGTGTTATTTGGAAGTCCATAGAGGGCTAAGGTGAAAAAGTAAATATCCTCAGATGAAATCTGGAAAGAAGCTTTCTGAGAAACTGCTGAGTGTTCTGTTAATTCATCTCACAGAGTTACATCTGTATTTCGTGGATCTCTTTGCTAGACTTATTTCTGTGGAATCTGAGAACAGATATTTCGGATCCCTTTGAAGACTATAGGGCCAAAGGAAATATCCTCCGATAACAAAGAGAAAGAAGCTTTCTGAGAAACTTCTTTGTGTTCTGTGAAATCATCTCACAGAGTTACAGCTTTCCCCTCAAGAAGCCTTTCGCTAAGACAGTTCTTGTGGACTTGGCAAAGTGATATTTGGAAGCCCATAAAGGGCTATGGTGAAAAAGGACATATCCTCAGATGAAATCTGGAAAGAAGCCTTCTGAGAAACTGCTTAGTGTTCTGTTAATTTATCTCACAGAGTTACATCTGTATTTCGTGGATCTCTTGGTAGCCTTATTTCTGTGGAATCTGAGAACAGATATTTCGGATCCCATTGAAGACTATAGGGCCAAAGTAAATATCCTCCGATAACAAAGAGAAAGAATCTTTCTGAGAAACTTCTTTGTGTTCTGTGAAATAAGCTCACAGAGTTACAGCTTTCCCCGCAAGAAGCCTTTCGCTAAGACAGTTCTCGTGGAATTGGCAAAGTGATATTTGGAAGCCCTTAGAGGGCTATGGTGAAAAAGGAAATATCCTCAGATGAAATCTGGAAAGAAGCTTTCTGAGAAACTGCTTAGTGTTCTGTTAATTCATCTCACAGAGTTACATCTGTATTTCGCGGATCTCTTTGCTAGCCTTATTTCTGTGGAATCTGAGAACAGATATTTCGGATCCCATTGAAGACTATAGGGCCAAAGGAAATATCCTCCGATAACAAAGAGAAAGAAGCTTTCTGAGAAACTTCTTTGTGTTCTGTGAAATCATCTCACAGAGTTACAGCTTTCCCCTCAAGAAGCCTTTCGCTAAGACAGTTCTTGTGGAATTGGCAAAGTGATATTTGGAAGCCCCTAGAGGGCTATGGTGAAAAAGGAAATATCCTCAGATGAAATCTGGAAAGAAGCTTTCTGTGAAACTGCTTAGTGTTCTGTTAATTCATCTCACAGAGTTACATCTGTATTTCGTGGATCTCTTTGCTAGCCTTATTTCTGTGGAATCTGAGAACAGATATTTCGGATCCCTTTGAAGACTATAGGGCCAAAGGAAATATCCTCCGATAACAAAGAGAAAGAAGCTTTCTGAGAAACTTCTTTGTGTTCTGTGAAATCATCTCACAGAGTTACAGCTTTCCCCTCAAGAAGCCTTTCGCTAAGACAGTTCTTGTGGAATTGGCAAAGTGATATTTGGAAGCCCATAGAGGGCTATGGTGAAAAAGGAAATATCCTCAGATGAAATCTGGAAAGAAGCTTTCTGTGAAACTGCTTAGTGTTCTGTTAATTCATCTCACAGAGTTACATCTGTATTTCGTGGATCTCTTTGCTAGACTTATTTCTGTGGAATGTGAGAACAGATATTTCGGATCCCTTTGAAGACTATAGGGCCAAATTAAATATCCTCCGATAACAAAGAGAAAGAAGCTTTCTGAGAAACTTCTTTGTGTTCTTTGAAATCATCTCACAGAGTTACAGCTTTCCCCTCAAGAAGCCTTTCGCTAAGACAGTTCTTGTGGAATTGGCAAAGTGTTATTTGGAAGCCCATAGAGGGCTATGGTGAAAAAGTAAATATCCTCAGATGAAATCTGGAAAGAAGCTTTCTGAGAAACTGCTGAGTGTTCTGTTAATTCATCTCACAGAGTTACATCTGTATTTCGTGGATCTCTTTGCTAGACTTATTTCTGTGGAATCTGAGAACAGATATTTCGGATCCTATTGAAGACTATAGGGCCAAAGGAAATATCCTCCGATAACAAAGAGAAAGAAGCTTTATGAGAAACTTCTTTGTGTTCTGTGAAATCATCTCACAGAGTTACAGCTTTCCCCTCAAGAAGCCTTTCGCAAAGACAGTTCTTGTGGAATTGGCAAAGTGATATTTGGAAGCCCTTAGAGGGCTATGGTGAAAAAGGAAATATCCTCAGATGAAATCTGGAAAGAAGCTTTCTGAGAAACTGCTTAGTGTTCTGTTAATTCATCTCACAGAGTTAAATCTGTATTTCGTGGATCTCTTTGCTAGCCTTATTTCTGTGGAATCTGAGAACAGATATTTCGGATCCCATTGAAGACTATAGGGCCAAAGGAAATATCCTCCGATAACAAAGAGAAAGAAGCTTTCTGAGAAACTTCTTTGTGTTCTGTGAAATCATCTCACAGAGTTACAGCTTTCCCCTCAAGAAGCCTTTCGCTAAGACAGTTCTTGTGGAATTGGCAAAGTGATATTTGGAAGCCCATAGAGGCCTATGGTGAAAAAGGAAATATCCTCAGATGAAATCTGGAAAGAAGCTTTCTGAGAAACTCCTTAGTGTTCTGTTAATTCATCTCACAGAGTTACATCTGTATTTCGTGGATCTCTTTGCTAGACTTATTTCTGTGGAATCTGACAACAGATATTTCGGATCCCTTTGAAGACTCTAGGGCCAAAGGAAATATCCTCCGATAACAAAGAGAAAGAAGCTTTCTGAGAAACTTCTTTGTGTTCTGTGAAATCATCTCACAGAGTTACAGCTTTCCCCTCAAGAAGCCTTTCGCTAAGACAGTTCTTGTGGAATTGGCAAAGTGATATTTGGAAGCCCTTAGACGGCTATGGTGAAAAAGGAAATATCCTCAGATGAAATCTGGAAAGAAGCTTTCTGAGAAACTGCTGAGTGTTCTGTTAATTCATCTCACAGAGTTACATCTATATTTCGTGGATCTCTTTGCTAGACTTATTTCTGTGGAATCTGAGAACAGATATTTCGGATCCCTTTGAAGACTATAGGGCCAAAGGAAATATCCTCCGATAACAAAGAGAAAGAAGCTTTCTGAGAAACTTCTTTGTGTTCTGTGAAATCATCTCACAGAGTTACAGCTTTCCCCTCAAGAAGCCTTTCGCTAAGACAGTTCTTGTGGAATTGGCAAAGTGATATTTGGAAGCCCATAAAGGGCTATGGTGAAAAAGGACATATCCTCAGATGAAATCTGGAAAGAAGCTTTCTGAGAAACTGCTTAGTGTTCTGTTAATTTATCTCACAGAGTTACATCTGTATTTCGTGGATCTCTTGGAAGCCTTATTTCTGTGGAATCTGAGAACAGATATTTCGGATCCCATTGAAGACTATAGGGCCAAAGTAAATATCCTTCGATAACAAAGAGAAAGAATCTTTCTGAGAAACTTCTTTGTGTTCTGTGAAATAAGCTCACAGAGTTACAGCTTTCCCCTCAAGAAGCCTTTCGCTAAGACAGTTCTCGTGGAATTGGCAAAGTGATATTTGGAAGCCCTTAGAGGGCTATGGTGAAAAAGGAAATATCCTCAGATGAAATCTGGAAAGAAGCTTTCTGAGAAACTGCTTAGTGTTCTGTTAATTCATCTCACAGAGTTACATCTGTATTTCGTGGATCTCTTTGCTAGCCTTATTTCTGTGGAACCTGAGAACAGATATTTCGGATCCCATTGAAGACTATAGGGCCAAAGGAAATATCCTCCGATAACAAAGAGAAAGAAGCTTTCTGAGAAACTTCTTTGTGTTCTGTGAAATCATCTCACAGAGTTTCAGCTTTCCCCTCAAGAAGCCTTTCGCTAAGACAGTTCTTGTGGAATTGGCAAAGTGATATTTGGAAGCCCCTAGAGGGCTATGGTGAAAAAGGAAATATCCTCAGATGAAATCTGGAAAGAAGCTTTCTGTGAAACTGCTTAGTGTTCTGTTAATTCATCTCACAGAGTTACATCTGTATTTCGTGGATCTCTTTGCTAGACTTATTTCTGTGGAATCTGAGAACAGATATTTCGGATCCCTTTGAAGACTATAGGGCCAAAGGAAATATCCTCCGATAACAAAGAGAAAGAAGCTTTCTGAGAAACTTCTTTGTGTTCTGTGAAATCATCTCACAGAGTTACAGCTTTCCCCTCAAGAAGCCTTTCGCTAAGACAGTTCTTGTGGAATTGGCAAAGTGTTATTTGGAAGCCCATAGAGGGCTATGGTGAAAAAGTAAATATCCTCAGATGAAATCTGGAAAGAAGCTTTCTGAGAAACTGCTGAGTGTTCTGTTAATTCATCTCACAGAGTTACATCTGTATTTCGTGGATCTCTTTGCTAGACTTATTTCTGTGGAATCTGAGAACAGATATTTCGGATCCTATTGAAGACTATAGGGCCAAAGGAAATATCCTCCGATAACAAAGAGAAAGAAGCTTTATGAGAAACTTCTTTGTGTTCTGTGAAATCATCTCACAGAGTTACAGCTTTCCCCTCAAGAAGCCTTTCGCAAAGACAGTTCTTGTGGAATTGGCAAAGTGATATTTGGAAGCCCTTAGAGGGCTATGGTGAAAAAGGAAATATCCTCAGATGAAATCTGGAAAGAAGCTTTCTGAGAAACTGCTTAGTGTTCTGTTAATTCATCTCACAGAGTTACATCTGTATTTCGTGGATCTCTTTGCTAGCCTTATTTCTGTGGAACCTGAGAACAGATATTTCGGATCCCATTGAAGACTATAGGGCCAAAGGAAATATCCTCCGATAACAAAGAGAAAGAAGCTTTCTGAGAAACTTCTTTGTGTTCTGTGAAATCATCTCACAGAGTTTCAGCTTTCCCCTCAAGAAGCCTTTCGCTAAGACAGTTCTTGTGGAATTGGCAAAGTGATATTTGGAAGCCCCTAGAGGGCTATGGTGAAAAAGGAAATATCCTCAGATGAAATCTGGAAAGAAGCTTTCTGTGAAACTGCTTAGTGTTCTGTTAATTCATCTCACAGAGTTACATCTGTATTTCGTGGATCTCTTTGCTAGACTTATTTCTGTGGAATGTGAGAACAGATATTTCGGATCCCTTTGAAGACTATAGGGCCAAATTAAATATCCTCCGATAACAAAGAGAAAGAAGCTTTCTGAGAAACTTCTTTGTGTTCTTTGAAATCATCTCACAGAGTTACAGCTTTCCCCTCAAGAAGCCTTTCGCTAAGACAGTTCTTGTGGAATTGGCAAAGTGTTATTTGGAAGCCCATAGAGGGCTATGGTGAAAAAGTAAATATCCTCAGATGAAATCTGGAAAGAAGCTTTCTGAGAAACTGCTGAGTGTTCTGTTAATTCATCTCACAGAGTTACATCTGTATTTCGTGGATCTCTTTGCTAGACTTATTTCTGTGGAATCTGAGAACAGATATTTCGGATCCTATTGAAGACTATAGGGCCAAAGGAAATATCCTCCGATAACAAAGAGAAAGAAGCTTTATGAGAAACTTCTTTGTGTTCTGTGAAATCATCTCACAGAGTTACAGCTTTCCCCTCAAGAAGCCTTTCGCAAAGACAGTTCTTGTGGAATTGGCAAAGTGATATTTGGAAGCCCTTAGAGGGCTATGGTGAAAAAGGAAATATCCTCAGATGAAATCTGGAAAGAAGATTTCTGAGAAACTGCTTAGTGTTCTGTTAATTCATCTCACAGAGTTAAATCTGTATTTCGTGGATCTCTTTGCTAGCCTTATTTCTGTGGAATCTGAGAACAGATATTTCGGATCCCATTGAAGACTATAGGGCCAAAGGAAATATCCTCCGATAACAAAGAGAAAGAAGCTTTCTGAGAAACTTCTTTGTGTTCTGTGAAATCATCTCACAGAGTTACAGCTTTCCCCTCAAGAAGCCTTTCGCTAAGACAGTTCTTGTGGAATTGGCAAAGTGATATTTGGAAGCCCATAGAGGGCTATGGTGAAAAAGGAAATATCCTCAGATGAAATCTGGAAAGAAGCTTTCTGAGAAACTGCTTAGTGTTCTGTTAATTCATCTCACAGAGTTACATCTGTATTTCGTGGATCTCTTTGCTAGACTTATTTCTGTGGAATCTGACAACAGATATTTCGGATCCCTTTGAAGACTATAGGGCCAAAGGAAATATCCTCCGATAACAAAGAGAAAGAAGCTTTCTGAGAAACTTCTTTGTGTTCTGTGAAATCATCTCACAGAGTTACAGCTTTCCCCTCAAGAAGCCTTTCGCTAAGACAGTTCTTGTGGAATTGGCAAAGTGATATTTGGAAGCCCTTAGACGGCTATGGTGAAAAAGGAAATATCCTCAGATGAAATCTGGAAAGAAGCTTTCTGAGAAACTGCTGAGTGTTCTGTTAATTCATCTCACAGAGTTACATCTGTATTTCGTGGATCTCTTTGCTAGACTTATTTCTGTGGAATCTGAGAACAGATATTTCGGATCCCTTTGAAGACTATAGGGCCAAAGGAAATATCCTCCGATAACAAAGAGAAAGAAGCTTTCTGAGAAACTTCTTTGTGTTCTGTGAAATCATCTCACAGAGTTACAGCTTTCCCCTCAAGAAGCCTTTCGCTAAGACAGTTCTTGTGGAATTGGCAAAGTGATATTTGGAAGCCCATAAAGGGCTATGGTGAAAAAGGACATATCCTCAGATGAAATCTGGAAAGAAGCTTTCTGAGAAACTGCTTAGTGTTCTGTTAATTTATCTCACAGAGTTACATCTGTATTTCGTGGATCTCTTGGTAGCCTTATTTCTGTGGAATCTGAGAACAGATATTTCGGATCCCATTGAAGACTATAGGGCCAAAGTAAATATCCTTCGATAACAAAGAGAAAGAATCTTTCTGAGAAACTTCTTTGTGTTCTGTGAAATAAGCTCACAGAGTTACAGCTTTCCCCTCAAGAAGCCTTTCGCTAAGACAGTTCTCGTGGAATTGGCAAAGTGATATTTGGAAGCCCTTAGAGGGCTATGGTGAAAAAGGAAATATCCTCAGATGAAATCTGGAAAGAAGCTTTCTGAGAAACTGCTTAGTGTTCTGTTAATTCATCTCACAGAGTTACATCTGTATTTCGTGGATCTCTTTGCTAGCCTTATTTCTGTGGAACCTGAGAACAGATATTTCGGATCCCATTGAAGACTATAGGGCCAAAGGAAATATCCTCCGATAACAAAGAGAAAGAAGCTTTCTGAGAAACTTCTTTGTGTTCTGTGAAATCATCTCACAGAGTTACAGCTTTCCCCTCAAGAAGCCTTTCGCTAAGACAGTTCTTGTGGAATTGGCAAAGTGATATTTGGAAGCCCCTAGAGGGCTATGGTGAAAAAGGAAATATCCTCAGATGAAATCTGGAAAGAAGCTTTCTGTGAAACTGCTTAGTGTTCTGTTAATTCATCTCACAGAGTTACATCTGTATTTCGTGGATCTCTTTGCTAGACTTATTTCTGTGGAATCTGAGAACAGATATTTCGGATCCCTTTGAAGACTATAGGGCCAAAGGAAATATCCTCCGATAACAAAGAGAAAGAAGCTTTCTGAGAAACTTCTTTGTGTTCTGTGAAATCATCTCACAGAGTTACAGCTTTCCCCTCAAGAAGCCTTTCGCTAAGACCGTTCTTGTGGAATTGGCAAAGTGATATTTGGAAGCCCATAGAGGGCTATTGTGAAAAAGGAAATATCCTCAGATGAAATCTGGAAAGAAGCTTTCTGTGAACCTGCTTAGTGTTCTGTTAATTCATCTCACAGAGTTACATTTGTATTTCGTGGATCTCTTTGCTAGACTTATTTCTGTGGAATGTGAGAACAGATATTTCGGATCCCTTTGAAGACTATAGGGCCAAATTAAATATCCTCCGATAACAAAGAGAAAGAAGCTTTCTGAGAAACTTCTTTGTGTTCTGTGAAATCATCTCACGGAGTTACAGCTTTCCCCTCAAGAAGCCTTTCGCAAAGACAGTTCTTGTGGAATTGGCAAAGTGATATTTGGAAGCCCTTAGAGGGCTATGGTGAAAAAGGAAATATCCTCAGATGAAATCTGGAAAGAAGCTTTCTGAGAAACTGCTTAGTGTTCTGTGAATTCATCTCACAGAGTTAAATCTGTATTTCGTGGATCTCTTTGCTAGTCTTATTTCTGTGGAATCTGAGAACAGATATTTCGGATCCCATTGAAGACTATAGGGCCAAAGGAAATATCCTCCGATAACAAAGAGAAAGAAGCTTTCTGAGAAACTTCTTTGTGTTCTGTGAAATCATCTCAGAGTTACAGCTTTCCCCTCAAGAAGCCTTTCGCTAAGACAGTTCTTGTGGAATTGGCAAAGTGATATTTGGAAGCCCATATAGGGCAATGGTGAAAAAGGAAATATCATCAGATGAAATCTGGAAGGAAGCTTTCTGAGAAACTGCTGAGTGTTCTGTTAATTCATCTCACAGAGTTACATCTGTATTTCGTGGATCTCTTTGCTAGACTTATTTCTGTGGAATCTGAGAACAGATATTTCGGATCCCTTTGAAGACTATAGGGCCAAAGGAAATATCCTCCGATAACAAAGAGAAAGAAGCTTTCTGAGAAACTTCTTTGTGTTCTGTGAAATCATCTCACAGAGTTACAGCTTTCCCCTCAAGAAGCCTTTCGCTAAGACAGTTCTTGTGGAATTGGCAAAGTGATATCTGGAAGCCCATAGAGGGCTACGGTGAAAAAGGAAATATCTTCAGATGAAATCTGGAAAGAAGCTTTCTGAGAAACTGCTTAGTGTTCTGTTAATTCATCTCACAGAGTTACATCTGTATTTCGTGGATCTCTTTGCTCGTCTTATTTCTGTGGAATCTGAGAACAGATATTTCGGATCCCATTGAAGCCTACAGGACCAAAGGAAATAATCTCCGATAAAAAAGACAAAGAAGCTTTCTGAGAAACTTCTTTGTGTTCTGTGAATTCATCTCACAGAGTTACAGCATTCCCCTCAAGAAGCCTTTCGCTAAGACAGTTCTTGTGGAATTGGCAAAGTGATATTTGGAAGCCCATAAGGGGCTATGGTGAAAAAGGAAATATCCTCAGATGAAATCTGGAAAGAAGCTTTCTGAGAAACTGCTGAGTGTTCTGTTAATTCATCTCACAGAGTTACATCTGTATTTCGTGGATCTCTTTGCTAGCCTTATTTCTGTGGAATCTGAGAACAGATATTTCGGATCCTATTGAAGACTATAGGGCCAAAAGAAATATCCTCCGATAACAAAGAGAAAGAAGCTTTCTGAGAAACTTCTTTGTGTTCTGTGAAATCATCTCACAGAGTTACAGCTTTCCCCTCAAGAAGCCTTTCGCTAAGACAGTTCTTGTGGAATTGGCAAAGCGATATTTGGAAGCCCATAGAGGGCTATGGTGAAAAAGGAAATATCCTCAGATGAAATCTGGAAAGAAGCTTTCTGAGAAACTGCTTAGTGTTCTGTGAATTCATCTCACAGAGTTAAATCTGTATTTCGTGGATCTCTTTGCTAGTCTTATTTCTGTGGAATCTGAGAACAGATATTTCGGATCCCATTGAAGACTATAGGGCCAAAGGAAATATCCTCCGATAACAAAGAGAAAGAAGCTTTCTGAGAAACTTCTTTGTGTTCTGTGAAATCATCTCAGAGTTACAGCTTTCCCCTCAAGAAGCCTTTCGCTAAGACAGTTCTTGTGGAATTGGCAAAGTGATATTTGGAAGCCCATATAGGGCAATGGTGAAAAAGGAAATATCCTCAGATGAAATCTGGAAGGAAGCTTTCTGAGAAACTGCTGAGTGTTCTGTTAATTCATCTCACAGAGTTACATCTGTATTTCGTGGATCTCTTTGCTAGACTTATTTCTGTGGAATCTGAGAACAGATATTTCGGATCCCTTTGAAGACTATAGGGCCAAAGGAAATATCCTCCGATAACAAAGAGAAAGAAGCTTTCTGAGAAACTTCTTTGTGTTCTGTGAAATCATCTCACAGAGTTACAGCTTTCCCCTCAAGAAGCCTTTCGCTAAGACAGTTCTTGTGGAATTGGCAAAGTGATATCTGGAAGCCCATAGAGGGCTACGGTGAAAAAGGAAATATCTTCAGATGAAATCTGGAAAGAAGCTTTCTGAGAAACTGCTTAGTGTTCTGTTAATTCATCTCACAGAGTTACATCTGTATTTCGTGGATCTCTTTGCTCGTCTTATTTCTGTGGAATCTGAGAACAGATATTTCGGATCCCATTGAAGCCTACAGGACCAAAGGAAATAATCTCCGATAAAAAAGACAAAGAAGCTTTCTGAGAAACTTCTTTGTGTTCTGTGAATTCATCTCACAGAGTTACAGCATTCCCCTCAAGAAGCCTTTCGCTAAGACAGTTCTTGTGGAATTGGCAAAGTGATATTTGGAAGCCCATAGAGGGCTATGGTGAAAAAGGAAATATCCTCAGATGAAATCTGGAAAGAAGCTTTCTGAGAAACTGCTGAGTGTTCTGTTAATTCATCTCACAGAGTTACATCTGTATTTCGTGGATCTCTTTGCTAGCCTTATTTCTGTGGAATCTGAGAACAGATATTTCGGATCCTATTGAAGACTATAGGGCCAAAAGAAATATCCTCCGATAACAAAGAGAAAGAAGCTTTCTGAGAAACTTCTTTGTGTTCTGTGAAATCATCTCACAGAGTTACAGCTTTCCCCTCAAGAAGCCTTTCGCTAAGACAGTTCTTGTGGAATTGGCAAAGCGATATTTGGAAGCCCATAGAGGGCTATGGTGAAAAAGGAAATATCCTCAGATGAAATCTGGAAAGAAGCTTTCTGAGAAACTGCTTAGTGTTCTGTTAATTCATCTCACAGAGTTACATCTGTATTTCGCGGATCTCTTTGCTAGCCTTATTTCTTTGGAATCTGAGAACAGATATTTCGGATCCCATTGAAGACTATAGGGCTAAAGGAAATATCCTCCGATAACAAAGAGAAAGAAGCTTTCTGAGAAACTTCTTTGTGTTCTGTGAAATCATCTCACAGAGTTACAGCTTTCCCCTCAAGAAGCCTTTCGCTAAGACAGTTCTTGTGGAATTGGCAAAGTGATATTTGGAAGCCCATAGAGGGCTATGGTGAAAAAGGAAATATCCTCAGATGAAATCTGGAAAGAAGCTTTCTGAGAAACTGCTTAGTGTTCTGTTAATTCATCTCACAGAGTTACCTTGTATTTCGTGGATCTCTTTGCTAGACTTATTTCTGTGGAATCTGAGAACAGATATTTCAGATCCCATTGAAGCCTATAGGGCCAAAGTAAATAATCTCCGATAACAAAGAGAAAGAAGAATTCTGAGAAACTTCTTTGTGTTCTGTGAAGTCATCTCACAGAGTTACCGCTTTCCCCTCAAGAAGCCTTTCGCTAAGACAGTTCTTGTGGAATTGGCAAAGTGATATTTGGAAGCCCATAGAGGGCTATGGTTAAAAAGGAAATATCCTCAGATGATATCTGGAAGGAAGCTTTCTGAGAAACTGCTTAGTGTTCTGTTAATTTATCTCACAGAGTTACATCTGTATTTCGTGGATCTCTTGGAAGCCTTATTTCTGTGGAATCTGAGAACAGATATTTCGGATCCCATTGAAGACTATAGGGCCAAAGTAAATATCCTTCGATAACAAAGAGAAAGAATCTTTCTGAGAAACTTCTTTGTGTTCTGTGAAATAAGCTCACAGAGTTACAGCTTTCCCCTCAAGAAGCCTTTCGCTAAGACAGTTCTCTTGGAATTGGCAAAGTGATATTTGGAAGCCCTTAGAGGGCTATGGTGAAAAAGGAAATATCCTCAGATGAAATCTGGAAAGAAGCTTTCTGAGAAACTGCTTAGTGTTCTGTTAATTCATCTCACAGAGTTACATCTGTATTTCGTGGATCTCTTTGCTAGCCTTATTTCTGTGGAACCTGAGAACAGATATTTCGGATCCCATTGAAGACTATAGGGCCAAAGGAAATATCCTCCGATAACAAAGAGAAAGAAGCTTTCTGAGAAACTTCTTTGTGTTCTGTGAAATCATCTCACAGAGTTTCAGCTTTCCCCTCAAGAAGCCTTTCGCTAAGACAGTTCTTGTGGAATTGGCAAAGTGATATTTGGAAGCCCCTAGAGGGCTATGGTGAAAAAGGAAATATCCTCAGATGAAATCTGGAAAGAAGCTTTCTGTGAAACTGCTTAGTGTTCTGTTAATTCATCTCACAGAGTTACATCTGTATTTCGTGGATCTCTTTGCTAGACTTATTTCTGTGGAATCTGAGAACAGATATTTCGGATCCCTTTGAAGTCTATAGGGCCAAAGGAAATATCCTCCGATAACAAAGAGAAAGAAGCTTTCTGAGAAACTTCTTTGTGTTCTGTGAAATCATCTCACAGAGTTACAGCTTTCCCCTCAAGAAGCCTTTCGCTAAGACAGTTCTTGTGGAATTGGCAAAGTGATATTTGGAAGCCCATAGAGGGCTATGGTGAAAAAGGAAATATCCTCAGATGAAATCTGGAAAGAAGCTTTCTGTGAAACTGCTTAGTGTTCTGTTAATTCATCTCACAGAGTTACATCTGTATTTCGTGGATCTCTTTGCTAGACTTATTTCTGTGGAATGTGAGAACAGATATTTCGGATCCCTTTGAAGACTATAGGGCCAAATTAAATATCCTCCGATAACAAAGAGAAAGAAGCTTTCTGAGAAACTTCTTTGTGTTCTTTGAAATCATCTCACAGAGTTACAGCTTTCCCCTCAAGAAGCCTTTCGCTAAGACAGTTCTTGTGGAATTGGCAAAGTGTTATTTGGAAGCCCATAGAGGGCTATGGTGAAAAAGTAAATATCCTCAGATGAAATCTGGAAAGAAGCTTTCTGAGAAACTGCTGAGTGTTCTGTTAATTCATCTCACAGAGTTACATCTGTATTTCGTGGATCTCTTTGCTAGACTTATTTCTGTGGAATCTGAGAACAGATATTTCGGATCCTATTGAAGACTATAGGGCCAAAGGAAATATCCTCCGATAACAAAGAGAAAGAAGCTTTATGAGAAACTTCTTTGTGTTCTGTGAAATCATCTCACAGAGTTACAGCTTTCCCCTCAAGAAGCCTTTCGCAAAGACAGTTCTTGTGGAATTGGCAAAGTGATATTTGGAAGCCCTTAGAGGGCTATGGTGAAAAAGGAAATATCCTCAGATGAAATCTGGAAAGAAGCTTTCTGAGAAACTGCTTAGTGTTCTGTTAATTCATCTCACAGAGTTAAATCTGTATTTCGTGGATCTCTTTGCTAGCCTTATTTCTGTGGAATCTGAGAACAGATATTTCGGATCCCATTGAAGACTATAGGGCCAAAGGAAATATCCTCCGATAACAAAGAGAAAGAAGCTTTCTGAGAAACTTCTTTGTGTTCTGTGAAATCATCTCACAGAGTTACAGCTTTCCCCTCAAGAATCCTTTCGCTAAGACAGTTCTTGTGGAATTGGCAAAGTGATATTTGGAAGCCCATAGAGGGCTATGGTGAAAAAGGAAATATCCTCAGATGAAATCTGGAAAGAAGCTTTCTGAGAAACTGCTTAGTGTTCTGTTAATTCATCTCACAGAGTTACATCTGTATTTCGTGGATCTCTTTGCTAGACTTATTTCTGTGGAATCTGACAACAGATATTTCGGATCCCTTTGAAGACTATAGGGCCAAAGGAAATATCCTCCGATAACAAAGAGAAAGAAGCTTTCTGAGAAACTTCTTTGTGTTCTGTGAAATCATCTCACAGAGTTACAGCTTTCCCCTCAAGAAGCCTTTCGCTAAGACAGTTCTTGTGGAATTGGCAAAGTGATATTTGGAAGCCCTTAGACGGCTATGGTGAAAAAGGAAATATCCTCAGATGAAATCTGGAAAGAAGCTTTCTGAGAAACTGCTGAGTGTTCTGTTAATTCATCTCACAGAGTTACATCTGTATTTCGTGGATCTCTTTGCTAGACTTATTTCTGTGGAATCTGAGAACAGATATTTCGGATCCCTTTGAAGACTATAGGGCCAAAGGAAATATCCTCCGATAACAAAGAGAAAGAAGCTTTCTGAGAAACTTCTTTGTGTTCTGTGAAATCATCTCACAGAGTTACAGCTTTCCCCTCAAGAAGCCTTTCGCTAAGACAGTTCTTGTGGAATTGGCAAAGTGATATTTGGAAGCCCATAAAGGGCTATGGTGAAAAAGGACATATCCTCAGATGAAATCTGGAAAGAAGCTTTCTGAGAAACTGCTTAGTGTTCTGTTAATTTATCTCACAGAGTTACATCTGTATTTCGTGGATCTCTTGGTAGCCTTATTTCTGTGGAATCTGAGAACAGATATTTCGGATCCCATTGAAGACTATAGGGCCAAAGTAAATATCCTTCGATAACAAAGAGAAAGAATCTTTCTGAGAAACTTCTTTGTGTTCTGTGAAATAAGCTCACAGAGTTACAGCTTTCCCCTCAAGAAGCCTTTCGCTAAGACAGTTCTCGTGGAATTGGCAAAGTGATATTTGGAAGCCCTTAGAGGGCTATGGTGAAAAAGGAAATATCCTCAGATGAAATCTGGAAAGAAGCTTTCTGAGAAACTGCTTAGTGTTCTGTTAATTCATCTCACAGAGTTACATCTGTATTTCGTGGATCTCTTTGCTAGCCTTATTTCTGTGGAACCTGAGAACAGATATTTCGGATCCCATTGAAGACTATAGGGCCAAAGGAAATATCCTCCGATAACAAAGAGAAAGAAGATTTCTGAGAAACTTCTTTGTGTTCTGTGAAATCATCTCACAGAGTTACAGCTTTCCCCTCAAGAAGCCTTTCGCTAAGACAGTTCTTGTGGAATTGGCAAAGTGATATTTGGAAGCCCCTAGAGGGCTATGGTGAAAAAGGAAATATCCTCAGATGAAATCTGGAAAGAAGCTTTCTGTGAAACTGCTTAGTGTTCTGTTAATTCATCTCACAGAGTTACATCTGTATTTCGTGGATCTCTTTGCTAGACTTATTTCTGTGGAATCTGAGAACAGATATTTCGGATCCCTTTGAAGACTATAGGGCCAAAGGAAATATCCTCCGATAACAAAGAGAAAGAAGCTTTCTGAGAAACTTCTTTGTGTTCTGTGAAATCATCTCACAGAGTTACAGCTTTCCCCTCAAGAAGCCTTTCGCTAAGACCGTTCTTGTGGAATTGGCAAAGTGATATTTGGAAGCCCATAGAGGGCTATTGTGAAAAAGGAAATATCCTCAGATGAAATCTGGAAAGAAGCTTTCTGTGAACCTGCTTAGTGTTCTGTTAATTCATCTCACAGAGTTACATTTGTATTTCGTGGATCTCTTTGCTAGACTTATTTCTGTGGAATGTAAGAACAGATATTTCGGATCCCTTTGAAGACTATAGGGCCAAATTAAATATCCTCCGATAACAAAGAGAAAGAAGCTTTCTGAGAAACTTCTTTGTGTTCTGTGAAATCATCTCACAGAGTTACAGCTTTCCCCTCAAGAAGCCTTTCGCAAAGACAGTTCTTGTGGAATTGGCAAAGTGATATTTGGAAGCCCTTAGAGGGCTATGGTGAAAAAGGAAATATCCTCAGATGAAATCTGGAAAGAAGCTTTCTGAGAAACTGCTTAGTGTTCTGTGAATTCATCTCACAGAGTTAAATCTGTATTTCGTGGATCTCTTTGCTAGTCTTATTTCTGTGGAATCTGAGAACAGATATTTCGGATCCCATTGAAGACTATAGGGCCAAAGGAAATATCCTCCGATAACAAAGAGAAAGAAGCTTTCTGAGAAACTTCTTTGTGTTCTGTGAAATCATCTCAGAGTTACAGCTTTCCCCTCAAGAAGCCTTTCGCTAAGACAGTTCTTGTGGAATTGGCAAAGTGATATTTGGAAGCCCGTATAGGGCAATGGTGAAAAAGGAAATATCCTCAGATGAAATCTGGAAGGAAGCTTTCTGAGAAACTGCTGAGTGTTCTGTTAATTCATCTCACAGAGTTACATCTGTATTTCGTGGATCTCTTTGCTAGACTTATTTCTGTGGAATCTGAGAACAGATATTTCGGATCCCTTTGAAGACTATAGGGCCAAAGGAAATATCCTCCGATAACAAAGAGAAAGAAGCTTTCTGAGAAACTTCTTTGTGTTCTGTGAAATCATCTCACAGAGTTACAGCTTTCCCCTCAAGAAGCCTTTCGCTAAGACAGTTCTTGTGGAATTGGCAAAGTGATATCTGGAAGCCCATAGAGGGCTACGGTGAAAAAGGAAATATCTTCAGATGAAATCTGGAAAGAAGCTTTCTGAGAAACTGCTTAGTGTTCTGTGAATTCATCTCACAGAGTTACATCTGTATTTCGTGGATCTCTTTGCTCGTCTTATTTCTGTGGAATCTGAGAACAGATATTTCGGATCCCATTGAAGCCTACAGGACCAAAGGAAATAATCTCCGATAAAAAAGACAAAGAAGCTTTCTGAGAAACTTCTTTGTGTTCTGTGAATTCATCTCACAGAGTTACAGCATTCCCCTCAAGAAGCCTTTCGCTAAGACAGTTCTTGTGGAATTGGCAAAGTGATATTTGGAAGCCCATAGAGGGCTATGGTGAAAAAGGAAATATCCTCAGATGAAATCTGGAAAGAAGCTTTCTGAGAAACTGCTGAGTGTTCTGTTAATTCATCTCACAGAGTTACATCTGTATTTCGTGGATCTCTTTGCTAGCCTTATTTCTGTGGAATCTGAGAACAGATATTTCGGATCCTATTGAAGACTATAGGGCCAAAAGAAATATCCTCCGATAACAAAGAGAAAGAAGCTTTCTGAGAAACTTCTTTGTGTTCTGTGAAATCATCTCACAGAGTTACAGCTTTCCCCTCAAGAAGCCTTTCGCTAAGACAGTTCTTGTGGAATTGGCAAAGCGATATTTGGAAGCCCATAGAGGGCTATGGTGAAAAAGGAAATATCCTCAGATGAAATCTGGAAAGAAGCTTTCTGAGAAACTGCTTAGTGTTCTGTTAATTCATCTCACAGAGTTACATCTGTATTTCGCGGATCTCTTTGCTAGCCTTATTTCTTTGGAATCTGAGAACAGATATTTCGGATCCCTTTGAAGACTATAGGGCTAAAGGAAATATCCTCCGATAACAAAGAGAAAGAAGCTTTCTGAGAAACTTCTTTGTGTTCTGTGAAATCATCTCACAGAGTTACAGCTTTCCCCTCAAGAAGCCTTTCGCTAAGACAGTTCTTGTGGAATTGGCAAAGTGATATTTGGAAGCCCATAGAGGGCTATGGTGAAAAAGGAAATATCCTCAGATGAAATCTGGAAAGAAGCTTTCTGAGAAACTGCTTAGTGTTCTGTTAATTCATCTCACAGAGTTACCTTGTATTTCGTGGATCTCTTTGCTAGACTTATTTCTGTGGAATCTGAGAACAGATATTTCAGATCCCATTGAAGCCTATAGGGCCAAAGTAAATAATCTCCGATAACAAAGAGAAAGAAGAATTCTGAGAAACTTCTTTGTGTTCTGTGAAGTCATCTCACAGAGTTACCGCTTTCCCCTCAAGAAGCCTTTCGCTAAGACAGTTCTTGTGGAATTGGCAAAGTGATATTTGGAAGCCCATAGAGGGCTATGGTTAAAAAGGAAATATCCTCAGATGATATCTGGAAGGAAGCTTTCTGAGAAACTGCTTAGTGTTCTGTTAATTCATCTCACAGAGTTACATCTGTATTTCGTGGATCTCTTTGCTAGCCTTATTTCTTTGGAATCTGAGAACAGATATTTCGGATTCCTATCAAGACTATAGGGGCAAAGGAAATATCCTCCGATAACAAAGAGAAAGAAGCTTTCTGAGAAACTTCTTTGTGTTCTGTGAAATCATCTCACAGAGTTACAGCTTTCCCCTCAAGAAGCCTTTCGCTAAGACAGTTCTTGTGGAATTGGCAAAGTGATATTTAGAAGCCCATAGAGGGCTAGGGTGAAAAAGGAAATATCCTCAGATGAAATCTGGAAAGAAGCTTTCTGAGAAACTGCTTAGTGTTCTGTTAATTCATCTCACAGAGTTACATCTGTATTTCGTGGATCTCTTTGCTAGCCTTATTTCTGTGGAATCTGAGAACAGATATTTCGGATCCCATTGAAGACTATAGGGCCAAAGAAAATATCCTCCGATAACAAAGAGAAAGAATCTTTCTGAGAAACTTCTTTGTGTTCTGTGAAATAAGCTCACAGAGTTACAGCTTTCCCCTCAAGAAGCCTTTCGCTAAGACAGTTCTCGTGGAATTGTCAAAGTGATATTTGGAAGCCCTTAGAGGGCTATGGTGAAAAAGGAAATATCCTCAGATGAAATCTGGAAAGAAGCTTTCTGAGAAACTACTTAGTGTTCTGTTAATTCATCTCACAGAGTTACATCTGTATTTCGTGGATCTCTTTGCTAGCCTTATTTCTGTGGAACCTGAGAACAGATATTTCGGATCCCATTGAAAACTATAGGGCCAAAGGAAATATCCTCCGATAACAAAGAGAAAGAAGCTTTCTGAGAAACTTCTTTGTGTTCTGTGAAATCATCTCACAGAGTTACAGCTTTCCCCTCAAGAAGCCTTTCGCTAAGACAGTTCTTGTGGAATTGGCAAAGTGATATTTGGAAGCCCCTAGAGGGCTATGGTGAAAAAGGAAATATCCTCAGATGAAATCTGGAAAGAAGCTTTCTGTGAAACTGCTTAGTGTTCTGTTAATTCATCTCACAGAGTTACATCTGTATTTCGTGGATCTCTTTGCTAGACTTATTTCTGTGGAATCTGAGAACAGATATTTCGGATCCCTTTGAAGACTATAGGGGCAAAGGAAATATCCTCCGATAACAAAGAGAAAGAAGCTTTCTGAGAAACTTCTTTGTGTTCTGTGAAATCATCTCACAGAGTTACAGCTTTCCCCTCAAGAAGCCTTTCGCTAAGACCGTTCTTGTGGAATTGGCAAAGTAATATTTGGAAGCCCATAGAGGGCTATGGTGAAAAAGGAAATATCTTCAGATGAAATCTGGAAAGAAGGTTTCGAAGAAACTGCTTAGTGTTCTGTTAATTCATCTCACAGAGTTACATCTGTATTTCGTGGATCTCTTTGCTAGCCTTATTTCTGTGGAATCTGAGAACAGATATTTCGGATCCTATTGAAGACTATAGGGTCAAAGGAAATATCCTCCGATAACAAAGAGAAAGAAGCTTTCTGAGAAACTTCTTTGTGTTCTGTGAAATCATCTCACAGAGTTACAGCTTTCCGCTCAAGAAGCCTTTCGCTAAGACAGTTCTTGTGGAATTGGCAAAGTGATATTTGGAAGCCCATAGATGGCTAAGGTGAAAAAGGAAATATCCTCAGATGAAATCTGGAAAGAAGCTTTCTGTGAAACTGCTGAGTGTTCTGTTAATTCATCTCACAGAGTTACATCTGTATTTCGTGGATCTCCTTGCTAGCCTTATTTCTGTGGAATCTGAGAACAGATATTTCGGATCCCTTTGAATACTATTGGGCCAAAGGAAATATTCTCCGATAACAAAGAGAAAGAAGCTTTCTGAGAAACTTCTTTGTGTTCTGTGAAATCATCTCACAGAGTTACAGCTTTCCCCTCAAGAAGCCTTTCGCTAAGACAGTTCTTGTGGAATTGGCAAAGTGATATTTGGAAGCCCTTAGAGGGCTATTGTGAAAAAGGAAATATCCTCAGATGAAATCTGCAAAGAAGCTTTCTGTGAAACTGCTTTGTGTTCTGTTAATTCATCTCAAAGAGTTACATCTGTATTTCGTGGATCTCTTTGCTAGACTTATTTCCGTGGAATCTGAGAACAGATATTTCGGATCCCTTTGAAGACTATAGGGCCAAATTAAATATCCTCCGTTAACAAAGAGAAAGAAGCTTTCTGAGAAACTTCTTTGTGTTCTGTGAAATCATCTCACAGAGTTACAGCTTTCCCCTCAAGAATCCTTTCGCTAAGACAGTTCTTGTGGAATTGGCAAAGTGTTATTTGGAAGCCCATAGAGGGCTATGGTGAAAAAGTAAATATCCTCAGATGAAATCTGGAAAGAAGCTTTCTGAGAAACTGCTGAGTGTTCTGTTAATTCATCTCACAGAGTTACATCTGTATTTCGTGGATCTCTTTGCTAGACTTATTTCTGTGGAATCTGAGAACAGATATTTCGGATCCCTTTGAAGACTATAGGGCCAAAGGAAATATCCTCCGATAACAAAGAGAAAGAAGCTTTCTGAGAAACTTCTTTGTGTTCTGTGAAATCATCTCACAGAGTTACAGCTTTCCCCTCAAGAAGCCTTTCGCTAAGACCGTTCTTGTGGAATTGGCAAAGTGATATTTGGAAGCCCATAGAGGGCTATTGTGAAAAAGGAAATATCCTCAGATGAAATCTGGAAAGAAGCTTTCTGTGAACCTGCTTAGTGTTCTGTTAATTCATCTCACAGAGTTACATTTGTATTTCGTGGATCTCTTTGCTAGACTTATTTCTGTGGAATGTAAGAACAGATATTTCGGATCCCTTTGAAGACTATAGGGCCAAATTAAATATCCTCCGATAACAAAGAGAAAGAAGCTTTCTGAGAAACTTCTTTGTGTTCTGTGAAATCATCTCACAGAGTTACAGCTTTCCCCTCAAGAAGCCTTTCGCAAAGACAGTTCTTGTGGAATTGGCAAAGTGATATTTGGAAGCCCTTAGAGGGCTATGGTGAAAAAGGAAATATCCTCAGATGAAATCTGGAAAGAAGCTTTCTGAGAAACTGCTTAGTGTTCTGTGAATTCATCTCACAGAGTTAAATCTGTATTTCGTGGATCTCTTTGCTAGTCTTATTTCTGTGGAATCTGAGAACAGATATTTCGGATCCCATTGAAGACTATAGGGCCAAAGGAAATATCCTCCGATAACAAAGAGAAAGAAGCTTTCTGAGAAACTTCTTCGTGTTCTGTGAAATCATCTCAGAGTTACAGCTTTCCCCTCAAGAAGCCTTTCGCTAAGACAGTTCTTGTGGAATTGGCAAAGTGATATTTGGAAGCCCATATAGGGCAATGGTGAAAAAGGAAATATCCTCAGATGAAATCTGGAAGGAAGCTTTCTGAGAAACTGCTGAGTGTTCTGTTAATTCATCTCACAGAGTTACATCTGTATTTCGTGGATCTCTTTGCTAGACTTATTTCTGTGGAATCTGAGAACAGATATTTCGGATCCCTTTGAAGACTATAGGGCCAAAGGAAATATCCTCCGATAACAAAGAGAAAGAAGCTTTCTGAGAAACTTCTTTGTGTTCTGTGAAATCATCTCACAGAGTTACAGCTTTCCCCTCAAGAAGCCTTTCGCTAAGACAGTTCTTGTGGAATTGGCAAAGTGATATCTGGAAGCCCATAGAGGGCTACGGTGAAAAAGGAAATATCTTCAGATGAAATCTGGAAAGAAGCTTTCTGAGAAACTGCTTAGTGTTCTGTGAATTCATCTCACAGAGTTACATCTGTATTTCGTGGATCTCTTTGCTCGTCTTATTTCTGTGGAATCTGAGAACAGATATTTCGGATCCCATTGAAGCCTACAGGACCAAAGGAAATAATCTCCGATAAAAAAGACAAAGAAGCTTTCTGAGAAACTTCTTTGTGTTCTGTGAATTCATCTCACAGAGTTACAGCATTCCCCTCAAGAAGCCTTTCGCTAAGACAGTTCTTGTGGAATTGGCAAAGTGATATTTGGAAGCCCATAGAGGGCTATGGTGAAAAAGGAAATATCCTCAGATGAAATCTGGAAAGAAGCTTTCTGAGAAACTGCTGAGTGTTCTGTTAATTCATCTCACAGAGTTACATCTGTATTTCGTGGATCTCTTTGCTAGCCTTATTTCTGTGGAATCTGAGAACAGATATTTCGGATCCTATTGAAGACTATAGGGCCAAAAGAAATATCCTCCGATAACAAAGAGAAAGAAGCTTTCTGAGAAACTTCTTTGTGTTCTGTGAAATCATCTCACAGAGTTACAGCTTTCCCCTCAAGAAGCCTTTCGCTAAGACAGTTCTTGTGGAATTGGCAAAGCGATATTTGGAAGCCCATAGAGGGCTATGGTGAAAAAGGAAATATCCTCAGATGAAATCTGGAAAGAAGCTTTCTGAGAAACTGCTTAGTGTTCTGTTAATTCATCTCACAGAGTTACATCTGTATTTCGCGGATCTCTTTGCTAGCCTTATTTCTTTGGAATCTGAGAACAGATATTTCGGATCCCATTGAAGACTATAGGGCTAAAGGAAATATCCTCCGATAACAAAGAGAAAGAAGCTTTCTGAGAAACTTCTTTGTGTTCTGTGAAATCATCTCACAGAGTTACAGCTTTCCCCTCAAGAAGCCTTTCGCTAAGACAGTTCTTGTGGAATTGGCAAAGTGATATTTGGAAGCCCATAGAGGGCTATGGTGAAAAAGGAAATATCCTCAGATGAAATCTGGAAAGAAGCTTTCTGAGAAACTGCTTAGTGTTCTGTTAATTCATCTCACAGAGTTACCTTGTATTTCGTGGATCTCTTTGCTAGACTTATTTCTGTGGAATCTGAGAACAGATATTTCAGATCCCATTGAAGCCTATAGGGCCAAAGTAAATAATCTCCGATAACAAAGAGAAAGAAGAATTCTGAGAAACTTCTTTGTGTTCTGTGAAGTCATCTCACAGAGTTACCGCTTTCCCCTCAAGAAGCCTTTCGCTAAGACAGTTCTTGTGGAATTGGCAAAGTGATATTTGGAAGCCCATAGAGGGCTATGGTTAAAAAGGAAATATCCTCAGATGATATCTGGAAGGAAGCTTTCTGAGAAACTGCTTAGTGTTCTGTTAATTCATCTCACAGAGTTACATCTGTATTTCGTGGATCTCTTTGCTAGCCTTATTTCTTTGGAATCTGAGAACAGATATTTCGGATTCCTATCAAGACTATAGGGGCAAAGGAAATATCCTCCGATAACAAAGAGAAAGAAGCTTTCTGAGAAACTTCTTTGTGTTCTGTGAAATCATCTCACAGAGTTACAGCTTTCCCCTCAAGAAGCCTTTCGCTAAGACAGTTCTTGTGGAATTGGCAAAGTGATATTTAGAAGCCCATAGAGGGCTAGGGTGAAAAAGGAAATATCCTCAGATGAAATCTGGAAAGAAGCTTTCTGAGAAACTGCTTAGTGTTCTGTTAATTCATCTCACAGAGTTACATCTGTATTTCGTGGATCTCTTTGCTAGCCTTATTTCTGTGGAATCTGAGAACAGATATTTCGGATCCCATTGAAGACTATAGGGCCAAAGAAAATATCCTCCGATAACAAAGAGAAAGAATCTTTCTGAGAAACTTCTTTGTGTTCTGTGAAATAAGCTCACAGAGTTACAGCTTTCCCCTCAAGAAGCCTTTCGCTAAGACAGTTCTCGTGGAATTGTCAAAGTGATATTTGGAAGCCCTTAGAGGGCTATGGTGAAAAAGGAAATATCCTCAGATGAAATCTGGAAAGAAGCTTTCTGAGAAACTACTTAGTGTTCTGTTAATTCATCTCACAGAGTTACATCTGTATTTCGTGGATCTCTTTGCTAGCCTTATTTCTGTGGAACCTGAGAACAGATATTTCGGATCCCATTGAAAACTATAGGGCCAAAGGAAATATCCTCCGATAACAAAGAGAAAGAAGCTTTCTGAGAAACTTCTTTGTGTTCTGTGAAATCATCTCACAGAGTTACAGCTTTCCCCTCAAGAAGCCTTTCGCTAAGACAGTTCTTGTGGAATTGGCAAAGTGATATTTGGAAGCCCCTAGAGGGCTATGGTGAAAAAGGAAATATCCTCAGATGAAATCTGGAAAGAAGCTTTCTGTGAAACTGCTTAGTGTTCTGTTAATTCATCTCACAGAGTTACATCTGTATTTCGTGGATCTCTTTGCTAGACTTATTTCTGTGGAATCTGAGAACAGATATTTCGGATCCCTTTGAAGACTATAGGGGCAAAGGAAATATCCTCCGATAACAAAGAGAAAGAAGCTTTCTGAGAAACTTCTTTGTGTTCTGTGAAATCATCTCACAGAGTTACAGCTTTCCCCTCAAGAAGCCTTTCGCTAAGACCGTTCTTGTGGAATTGGCAAAGTAATATTTGGAAGCCCATAGAGGGCTATGGTGAAAAAGGAAATATCTTCAGATGAAATCTGGAAAGAAGGTTTCGAAGAAACTGCTTAGTGTTCTGTTAATTCATCTCACAGAGTTACATCTGTATTTCGTGGATCTCTTTGCTAGCCTTATTTCTGTGGAATCTGAGAACAGATATTTCGGATCCTATTGAAGACTATAGGGTCAAAGGAAATATCCTCCGATAACAAAGAGAAAGAAGCTTTCTGAGAAACTTCTTTGTGTTCTGTGAAATCATCTCACAGAGTTACAGCTTTCCGCTCAAGAAGCCTTTCGCTAAGACAGTTCTTGTGGAATTGGCAAAGTGATATTTGGAAGCCCATAGATGGCTAAGGTGAAAAAGGAAATATCCTCAGATGAAATCTGGAAAGAAGCTTTCTGTGAAACTGCTTAGTGTTCTGTTAATTCATCTCACAGAGTTACATCTGTATTTCGTGGATCTCCTTGCTAGCCTTATTTCTGTGGAATCTGAGAACAGATATTTCGGATCCCTTTGAATACTATTGGGCCAAAGGAAATATTCTCCGATAACAAAGAGAAAGAAGCTTTCTGAGAAACTTCTTTGTGTTCTGTGAAATCATCTCACAGAGTTACAGCTTTCCCCTCAAGAAGCCATTCGCTAAGACAGTTCTTGTGGAATTGGCAAAGTGATATTTGGAAGCCCTTAGAGGGCTATTGTGAAAAAGGAAATATCCTCAGATGAAATCTGCAAAGAAGCTTTCTGTGAAACTGCTTTGTGTTCTGTTAATTCATCTCAAAGAGTTACATCTGTATTTCGTGGATCTCTTTGCTAGACTTATTTCCGTGGAATCTGAGAACAGATATTTCGGATCCCTTTGAAGACTATAGGGCCAAATTAAATATCCTCCGTTAACAAAGAGAAAGAAGCTTTCTGAGAAACTTCTTTGTGTTCTGTGAAATCATCTCACAGAGTTACAGCTTTCCCCTCAAGAATCCTTTCGCTAAGACAGTTCTTGTGGAATTGGCAAAGTGTTATTTGGAAGCCCATAGAGGGCTATGGTGAAAAAGTAAATATCCTCAGATGAAATCTGGAAAGAAGCTTTCTGAGAAACTGCTGAGTGTTCTGTTAATTCATCTCACAGAGTTACATCTGTATTTCGTGGATCTCTTTGCTAGACTTATTTCTGTGGAATCTGAGAACAGATATTTCGGATCCTATTGAAGACTATAGGGCCAAAGGAAATATCCTCCGATAACAAAAAGAAAGAAGCTTTCTGAGAAACTTCTTTGTGTTCTGTGAAATCATCTCACAGAGTTACAGCTTTCCCCTCAAGAAGCCTTTCGCTAAGACAGTTCTTGTGGAATTGGCAAAGTGATATTTGGAAGCCCTTAGAGGGCTATGTTGAAAAAGGAAATATCCTCAGATGAAATCTGGAAAGAAGCTTTCTGAGAAACTGCTTAGTGTTCTGTTTATTCATCTCACAGAGTTACATCTGTATTTCGTGGATCTCTTTGCTAGCCTTATTTCTGTGGAATCTGAGAACAGATATTTCGGATCCCATTGAAGACTATAGGGCCAAAGGAAATATCCTCCGATAACAAAGAGAAAGAAGCTTTCTGAGAAACTTCTTTGTGTTCTGTGAAATCATCTCACAGAGTTACAGCTTTTCCCTCAAGAAGGCTTTCGCTAAGACAGTTCTTGTGGAATTGGCAAAGTGATATTTGGAAGCCCATAGAGGGCTATGGTGAAAAAGGAAATATCCTCAGATGAAATCTGGAAAGAAGCTTTCTGTGAAACTGCTTAGTGTTCTGTTAATTCATCTCACAGAGTTACATCTGTATTTCGTGGATCTCTTTGCTAGACTTATTTCTGTGGAATCTGAGAACAGATATTTCGGATCCCTTTGAAGACTATAGGGCCAAAGGAAATATCCTCCGATAACAAAGAGAAAGAAGCTTTCTGAGAAACTTCTTTGTGTTCTGTGAAATCATCTCACAGAGTTACAGCTTTCCCCTCAAGAAGCCTTTCGCTAAGACAGTTCTTGTGGAATTGGCCAAGTGATATTTGGAAGCCCATAAAGGGCTATGGTGAAAAAGGACATACCCTCAGATGAAATCTGGAAAGAAGCTTTCTGAGAAACTGCTTAGTGTTCTGTTAATTTATCTCACAGAGTTACATCTGTATTTCGTGGATCTCTTGGTAGTCTTATTTCTGTGGAATCTGAGAACAGATATTTCGGATCCCATTGAAGACTATAGGGCCAAAGTAAATATCCTCCGATAACAAAGAGAAAGAAGCTTTCTGAGAAACTTCTTTGTGTTCTGTGAAATCATCTCACAGAGTTACAGCTTTACCCTCAAGAAGCCTTTCGCTAAGACAGTTCTTGTGGAATTGGCAAAGTGATATTTAGAAGCCCATAGAGGCCTAGGGTGAAAAAGGAAATATCCTCAGATGAAATCTGGAAAGAAGCTTTCTGAGAAACTGCTTAGTGTTCTGTTAATTCATCTCACAGAGTTACATCTGTATTTCGTGGATCTCTTTGCTAGCCTTATTTCTTTGGAATCTGAGAACAGATATTTCGGATCCCATTGAAGCCTACAGGACCAAAGGAAATAATCTCCGATAAAAAAGACAAAGAAGCTTTCTGAGAAACTTCTTTGTGTTCTGTGAATTCATCTCACAGAGTTACAGCATTCCCCTCAAGAAGCCTTTCGCTAAGACAGTTCTTGTGGAATTGGCAAAGTGATATTTGGAAGCCCATAGAGGGCTATGGTGAAAAAGGAAATATCCTCAGATGAAATCTGGAAAGAAGCTTTCTGAGAAACTGCTGAGTGTTCTGTTAATTCATCTCACAGAGTTACATCTGTATTTCGTGGATCTCTTTGCTAGCCTTATTTCTGTGGAATCTGAGAACAGATATTTCGGATCCTATTGAAGACTATAGGGCCAAAAGAAATATCCTCCGATAACAAAGAGAAAGAAGCTTTCTGAGAAACTTCTTTGTGTTCTGTGAAATCATCTCACAGAGTTACAGCTTTCCCCTCAAGAAGCCTTTCGCTAAGACAGTTCTTGTGGAATTGGCAAAGCGATATTTGGAAGCCCATAGAGGGCTATGGTGAAAAAGGAAATATCCTCAGATGAAATCTGGAAAGAAGCTTTCTGAGAAACTGCTTAGTGTTCTGTTAATTCATCTCACAGAGTTACATCTGTATTTCGCGGATCTCTTTGCTAGCCTTATTTCTTTGGAATCTGAGAACAGATATTTCGGATCCCATTGAAGACTATAGGGCTAAAGGAAATATCCTCCGATAACAAAGAGAAAGAAGCTTTCTGAGAAACTTCTTTGTGTTCTGTGAAATCATCTCACAGAGTTACAGCTTTCCCCTCAAGAAGCCTTTCGCTAAGACAGTTCTTGTGGAATTGGCAAAGTGATATTTGGAAGCCCATAGAGGGCTATGGTGAAAAAGGAAATATCCTCAGATGAAATCTGGAAAGAAGCTTTCTGAGAAACTGCTTAGTGTTCTGTTAATTCATCTCACAGAGTTACCTTGTATTTCGTGGATCTCTTTGCTAGACTTATTTCTGTGGAATCTGAGAACAGATATTTCAGATCCCATTGAAGCCTATAGGGCCAAAGTAAATAATCTCCGATAACAAAGGGAAAGAAGAATTCTGAGAAACTTCTTTGTGTTCTGTGAAGTCATCTCACAGAGTTACCGCTTTCCCCTCAAGAAGCCTTTCGCTAAGACAGTTCTTGTGGAATTGGCAAAGTGATATTTGGAAGCCCATAGAGGGCTATGGTTAAAAAGGAAATATCCTCAGATGATATCTGGAAGGAAGCTTTCTGAGAAACTGCTTAGTGTTCTGTTAATTCATCTCACAGAGTTACATCTGTATTTCGTGGATCTCTTTGCTAGCCTTATTTCTTTGGAATCTGAGAACAGATATTTCGGATTCCTATCAAGACTATAGGGGCAAAGGAAATATCCTCCGATAACAAAGAGAAAGAAGCTTTCTGAGAAACTTCTTTGTGTTCTGTGAAATCATCTCACAGAGTTACAGCTTTCCCCTCAAGAAGCCTTTCGCTAAGACAGTTCTTGTGGAATTGGCAAAGTGATATTTAGAAGCCCATAGAGGGCTAGGGTGAAAAAGGAAATATCCTCAGATGAAATCTGGAAAGAAGCTTTCTGAGAAACTGCTTAGTGTTCTGTTAATTCATCTCACAGAGTTACATCTGTATTTCGTGGATCTCTTTGCTAGCCTTATTTCTGTGGAATCTGAGAACAGATATTTCGGATCCCATTGAAGACTATAGGGCCAAAGAAAATATCCTCGAATAACAAAGAGAAAGAATCTTTCTGAGAAACTTCTTTGTGTTCTGTGAAATAAGCTCACAGAGTTACAGCTTTCCCCTCAAGAAGCCTTTCGCTAAGACAGTTCTCGTGGAATTGTCAAAGTGATATTTGGAAGCCCTTAGAGGGCTATGGTGAAAAAGGAAATATCCTCAGATGAAATCTGGAAAGAAGCTTTCTGAGAAACTACTTAGTGTTCTGTTAATTCATCTCACAGAGTTACATCTGTATTTCGTGGATCTCTTTGCTAGCCTTATTTCTGTGGAACCTGAGAACAGATATTTCGGATCCCATTGAAAACTATAGGGCCAAAGGAAATATCCTCCGATAACAAAGAGAAAGAAGCTTTCTGAGAAACTTCTTTGTGTTCTGTGAAATCATCTCACAGAGTTACAGCTTTCCCCTCAAGAAGCCTTTCGCTAAGACAGTTCTTGTGGAATTGGCAAAGTGATATTTGGAAGCCCCTAGAGGGCTATGGTGAAAAAGGAAATATCCTCAGATGAAATCTGGAAAGAAGCTTTCTGTGAAACTGCTTAGTGTTCTGTTAATTCATCTCACAGAGTTACATCTGTATTTCGTGGATCTCTTTGCTAGACTTATTTCTGTGGAATCTGAGAACAGATATTTCGGATCCCTTTGAAGACTATAGGGGCAAAGGAAATATCCTCCGATAACAAAGAGAAAGAAGCTTTCTGAGAAACTTCTTTGTGTTCTGTGAAATCATCTCACAGAGTTACAGCTTTCCCCTCAAGAAGCCTTTCGCTAAGACCGTTCTTGTGGAATTGGCAAAGTAATATTTGGAAGCCCATAGAGGGCTATGGTGAAAAAGGAAATATCTTCAGATGAAATCTGGAAAGAAGGTTTCGAAGAAACTGCTTAGTGTTCTGTTAATTCATCTCACAGAGTTACATCTGTATTTCGTGGATCTCTTTGCTAGCCTTATTTCTGTGGAATCTGAGAACAGATATTTCGGATCCTATTGAAGACTATAGGGTCAAAGGAAATATCCTCCGATAACAAAGAGAAAGAAGCTTTCTGAGAAACTTCTTTGTGTTCTGTGAAATCATCTCACAGAGTTACAGCTTTCCGCTCAAGAAGCCTTTCGCTAAGACAGTTCTTGTGGAATTGGCAAAGTGATATTTGGAAGCCCATAGAGGGCTAAGGTGAAAAAGGAAATATCCTCAGATGAAATCTGGAAAGAAGCTTTCTGTGAAACTGCTTAGTGTTCTGTTAATTCATCTCACAGAGTTACATCTGTATTTCGTGGATCTCCTTGCTAGCCTTATTTCTGTGGAATCTGAGAACAGATATTTCGGATCCCTTTGAATACTATTGGGCCAAAGGAAATATTCTCCGATAACAAAGAGAAAGAAGCTTTCTGAGAAACTTCTTTGTGTTCTGTGAAATCATCTCACAGAGTTACAGCTTTCCCCTCAAGAAGCCTTTCGCTAAGACAGTTCTTGTGGAATTGGCAAAGTGATATTTGGAAGCCCTTAGAGGGCTATTGTGAAAAAGGAAATATCCTCAGATGAAATCTGCAAAGAAGCTTTCTGTGAAACTGCTTTGTGTTCTGTTAACTCATCTCAAAGGGTTACATCTGTATTTCGTGGATCTCTTTGCTAGACTTATTTCCGTGGAATCTGAGAACAGATATTTCGGATCCCTTTGAAGACTATAGGGCCAAATTAAATATCCTCCGTTAACAAAGAGAAAGAAGCTTTCTGAGAAACTTCTTTGTGTTCTGTGAAATCATCTCACAGAGTTACAGCTTTCCCCTCAAGAAGCCTTTCGCTAAGACAGTTCTTGTGGAATTGGCAAAGTGTTATTTGGAAGCCCATAGAGGGCTATGGTGAAAAAGTAAATATCCTCAGATGAAATCTGGAAAGAAGCTTTCTGAGAAACTGCTGAGTGTTCTGTTAATTCATCTCACAGAGTTACATCTGTATTTCGTGGATCTCTTTGCTAGACTTATTTCTGTGGAATCTGAGAACAGATATTTCGGATCCTATTGAAGACTATAGGGCCAAAGGAAATATCCTCCGATAACAAAGAGAAAGAAGCTTTCTGAGAAACTTCTTTGTGTTCTGTGAAATCATCTCACAGAGTTACAGCTTTCCCCTCAAGAAGCCTTTCGCTAAGACAGTTCTTGTGGAATTGGCAAAGTGATATTTGGAAGCCCTTAGAGGGCTATGTTGAAAAAGGAAATATCCTCAGATGAAATCTGGAAAGAAGCTTTCTGAGAAACTGCTTAGTGTTCTGTTAATTCATCTCACAGAGTTACATCTGTATTTCGTGGATCTCTTTGCTAGCCTTATTTCTGTGGAATCTGAGAACAGATATTTCGGATCCCATTGAAGACTATAGGGCCAAAGGAAATATCCTCCGATAACAAAGAGAAAGAAGCTTTCTGAGAAACTTCTTTGTGTTCTGTGAAATCATCTCACAGAGTTACAGCTTTCCCCTCAAGAAGGCTTTCGCTAAGACAGTTCTTGTGGAATTGGCAAAGTGATATTTGGAAGCCCATAGAGGGCTATGGTGAAAAAGGAAATATCCTCAGATGAAATCTGGAAAGAAGCTTTCTGTGAAACTGCTTAGTGTTCTGTTAATTCATCTCACAGAGTTACATCTGTATTTCGTGGATCTCTTTGCTAGACTTATTTCTGTGGAATCTGAGAACAGATATTTCGGATCCCTTTGAAGACTATAGGGCCAAAGGAAATATCCTCCGATAACAAAGAGAAAGAAGCTTTCTGAGAAACTTCTTTGTGTTCTGTGAAATCATCTCACAGAGTTACAGCTTTCCCCTCAAGAAGCCTTTCGCTAAGACAGTTCTTGTGGAATTGGCAAAGTGATATTTGGAAGCCCATAAAGGGCTATGGTGAAAAAGGACATACCCTCAGATGAAATCTGGAAAGAAGCTTTCTGAGAAACTGCTTAGTGTTCTGTTAATTTATCTCACAGAGTTACATCTGTATTTCGTGGATCTCTTGGTAGTCTTATTTCTGTGGAATCTGAGAACAGATATTTCGGATCCCATTGAAGACTATAGGGCCAAAGTAAATATCCTCCGATAACAAAGAGAAAGAAGCTTTCTGAGAAACTTCTTTGTGTTCTGTAAAATCATCTCACAGAGTTACAGCTTTACCCTCAAGAAGCCTTTCGCTAAGACAGTTCTTGTGGAATTGGCAAAGTGATATTTAGAAGCCCATAGAGGCCTAGGGTGAAAAAGGAAATATCCTCAGATGAAATCTGGAAAGAAGCTTTCTGAGAAACTGCTTAGTGTTCTGTTAATTCATCTCACAGAGTTACATCTGTATTTCGTGGATCTCTTTGCTAGCCTTATTTCTGTGGAATCTGAGAACAGATATTTCGGATCCCTTTGAAGACTATAGGGCCAAAGGAAATATCCTCCGATAACAAAGAGAAAGAAGCTTTCTGAGAAACTTCTTTGTGTTCTGTGAAATCATCTCACAGAGTTACAGCTTTCCCCTCAAGAAGCCTTTCGCTAAGACAGTTCTTGTGGAATTGGCAAAGCGATATTTGGAAGCCCATAGAGGGCTATGGTGAAAAAGGAAATATCCTCAGATGAAATCTGGAAAGAAGCTTTCTGTGAAACTGCTTAGTGTTCTGTTAATTCATCTCACAGAGTTACATCTGTATTTCGTGGATCTCTTTGCTAGACTTATTTCTGTGGAATCTGAGAACAGATATTTCGGATCCCTTTGAAGACTATAGGGCCAAAGGAAATATCCTCCGATAACAAAGAGAAAGAAGCTTTCTGAGAAACTTCTTTGTGTTCTGTGAAATCATCTCACAGAGTTACAGCTTTCCCCTCAAGAAGTCTTTCGCTAAGACAGTTCTTGTGGAATTGGCAAAGTGATATTTGGAAGCCCATAAAGGGCTATGGTGAAAAAGGACATATCCTCAGATGAAATCTGGAAAGAAGCTTTCTGAGAAACTGCTTAGTGTTCTGTTAATTTATCTCACAGAGTTACATCTGTATTTCGTGGATCTCTTTGCTAGCCTTATTTCTGTGGAACCTGAGAACAGATATTTCGGATCCCATTGAAGACTATAGGGCCAAAGGAAATATCCTCCGATAACAAAGAGAAAGAAGCTTTCTGAGAAACTTCTTTGTGTTCTGTGAAATCATCTCACAGAGTTACAGCTTTCCCCTCAAGAAGCCTTTCGCTAAGACAGTTCTTGTGGAATTGGCAAAGTGATATTTGGAAGCCCATAGAGGGCTATGGTGAAAAAGGAAATATGCTCAGATGAAATCTGGAAAGAAGCTTTCTGTGAAACTGCTTAGTGTTCTGTTAATTCATCTCACAGAGTTACATCTGTATTTCGTGGATCTCTTTGCTAGACTTATTTCTGTGGAATCTGAGAACAGATATTTCGGATCCCTTTGAAGACTATAGGGCCAAAGGAAATATCCTCCGATAACAAAGAGAAAGAAGCTTTCTGAGAAACTTCTTTGTGTTCTGTGAAATCATCTCACAGAGTTACAGCTTTCCCCTCAAGAAGCCTTTCGCTAAGACAGTTCTTGTGGAATTGGCAAAGTGATATTTGGAAGCCCATAAAGGGCTATGGTGAAAAAGGACATATCCTCAGATGAAATCTGGGAAGAAGCTTTCTGAGAAACTGCTTAGTGTTCTGTTAATTCATCTCACAGAGTTACATCTGCATTTCGTGGATCTCTTGGTAGTCTTATTTCTGTGGAATCTGAGAACAGATATTTCGGATCCCATTGAAGACTATAGGGCCAAAGGAAATATCCTCCGATAACAAAGAGAAAGAAGCTTTCTGAGAAACTTCTTTGTGTTCTGTGAAATCATCTCACAGAGTTACAGCTTTACCCTCAAGAAGCCTTTCGCTAAGACAGTTCTTGTGGAATTGGCAAAGTGATATTTAGAAGCCCATAGAGGGCTAGGGTGAAAAAGGAAATATCCTCAGATGAAATCTGGAAAGAAGCTTTCTGAGAAACTGCTTAGTGTTCTGTTAATTCATCTCACAGAGTTACATCTGTATTTCGTGGATCTCTTTGCTAGCCTTATTTCTGTGGAATCTGAGAACAGATATTTCGGATCCCTTTGAAGACTATAGGGCCAAAGGAAATATCCTCCGATAACAAAGAGAAAGAAGCTTTCTGAGAAACTTCTTTGTGTTCTGTGAAATCATCTCACAGAGTTACAGCTTTCCCCTCAAGAAGTCTTTCGCTAAGACAGTTCTTGTGGAATTGGCAAAGTGATATTTGGAAGCCCATAGAGGGCTATGGTGAAAAAGGAAATATCCTCAGATGAAATCTGGAAAGAAGCTTTCTGTGAAACTGCTTAGTGTTCTGTTAATTCATCTCACAGAGTTACATCTGTATTTCGTGGATCTCTTTGCTAGACTTATTTCTGTGGAATCCGAGAACAGATATTTCGGATCCCTTTGAAGACTATAGGGCCAAAGGAAATATCCTCCGATAACAAAGAGAAAGAAGCTTTCTGAGAAACTTCTTTGTGTTCTGTGAAATCATCTCACAGAGTTACAGCTTTCCCCTCAAGAAGCCTTTCGCTAAGACAGTTCTTGTGGAATTGGCAAAGTGATATTTGGAAGCCCATAAAGGGCTATGGTGAAAAAGGACATATCCTCAGATGAAATCTGGAAAGAAGCTTTCTGAGAAACTGCTTAGTGTTCTGTTAATTCATCTCACAGAGTTACATCTGTATTTCGTGGATCTCTTGGTAGTCTTATTTCTGTGGAATCTGAGAACAGATATTTCGGATCCCATTGAAGACTATAGGGCCAAAGGAAATATCCTCCGATAACAAAGAGAAAGAAGCTTTCTGAGAAACTTCTTTGTGTTCTGTGAAATCATCTCACAGAGTTACAGCTTTACCCTCAAGAAGCCTTTCGCTAAGACAGTTCTTGTGGAATTGGCAAAGTGATATTTAGAAGCCCATAGAGGGCTAGGGTGAAAAAGGAAATATCCTCAGATGAAATCTGGAAAGAAGCTTTCTGAGAAACTGCTTAGTGTTCTGTTAATTCATCTCACAGAGTTACATCTGTATTTCGTGGATCTCTTTGCTAGCCTTATTTCTGTGGAATCTGAGAACAGATATTTCGGATCCCTTTGAAGACTATAGGGCCAAAGGAAATATCCTCCGATAACAAAGAGAAAGAAGCTTTCTGAGAAACTTCTTTGTGTTCTGTGAAATCATCTCACAGAGTTACAGCTTTCCCCTCAAGAAGTCTTTCGCTAAGACAGTTCTTGTGGAATTGGCAAAGTGATATTTGGAAGCCCATAGAGGGCTATGGTGAAAAAGGAAATATCCTCAGATGAAATCTGGAAAGAAGCTTTCTGTGAAACTGCTTAGTGTTCTGTTAATTCATCTCACAGAGTTACATCTGTATTTCGTGGATCTCTTTGCTAGACTTATTTCTGTGGAATCCGAGAACAGATATTTCGGATCCCTTTGAAGACTATAGGGCCAAAGGAAATATCCTCCGATAACAAAGAGAAAGAAGCTTTCTGAGAAACTTCTTTGTGTTCTGTGAAATCATCTCACAGAGTTACAGCTTTCCCCTCAAGAAGCCTTTCGCTAAGACAGTTCTTGTGGAATTGGCAAAGTGATATTTGGAAGCCCATAAAGGGCTATGGTGAAAAAGGACATATCCTCAGATGAAATCTGGAAAGAAGCTTTCTGAGAAACTGCTTAGTGTTCTGTTAATTTATCTCACAGAGTTACATCTGTATTTCGTGGATCTCTTGGTAGCCTTATTTCTGTGGAATCTGAGAACAGATATTTCGGATCCAATTGAAGACTAAAGGGCCAAAGTAAATATCCTCTGATAACAAAGAGAAAGAAGCTTTCTGAGTAACTTCTTTGTGTTCTGTGAAATCATCTCACAGAGTTACAGCTTTCCCCTCAAGAAGCCTTTCGCTAAGACAGTTCTTGTGGAATTGGCAAAGTGATATTTAGAAGCCCATAGAGGGCTAGGGTGAAAAAGGAAATATCCTCAGATGAAATCTGGAAAGAAGCTTTCTGAGAAACTGCTTAGTGTTCTGTTAATTCATCTCACAGAGTTACATCTGTATTTCGTGGATCTCTTTGCTAGCCTTATTTCTGTGGAATCTGAGAACAGATATTTCGGATCCCATTGAAGAATATAGGGCCAAAGAAAATATCCTCCGATAACAAAGAGAAAGAATATTTCTGAGAAACTTCTTTGTGTTCTGTGAAATCAGCTCACAGAGTTACAGCTTTCCCCTCAAGAAGCCTTTCGCTAAGACAGTTCTCGTGGAATTGGCAAAGTGATATTTGGAAGCCCTTAGAGGGCTATGGTGAAAAAGGAAATATCCTCAGATGAAATCTGGAAAGAAGCTTTCTGAGAAACTGCTTAGTGTTCTGTTAATTCATCTCACAGAGTTACATCTGTATTTCGTGGATCTCTTTGCTAGCCTTATTTCTGTGGAACCTGAGAACAGATATTTCGGATCCCTTTGAAGACTATAGGGCCAAAGGAAATATCCTCCGATAACAAAGAGAAAGAAGCTTTCTGAGAAACTTCTTTGTGTTCTGTGAAATCATCTCACAGAGTTACAGCTTTCCCCTCAAGAAGCCTTTCGCTAAGACAGTTCTTGTGGAATTGGCAAAGTGATATTTGGAAGCCCATAGAGGGCTATTGTGAAAAAGGAAATATCCTCAGATGAAATCTGGAAAGAAGCTTTCTGTGAAACTGCTTAGTGTTCTGTTAATTCATATCACAGAGTTACATCTGTATTTCGTGGATCTCTTTGCTAGACTTATTTCTGTGGAATGTGAGAACAGATATTTCGGATCCCTTTGAAGACTATAGGGCCAAAGGAAATATCCTCCGATAACAAAGAGAAAGAAGCTTTCTGAGAAACTTCTTTGTGTTCTGTGAAATCATCTCACAGAGTTACAGCTTTCCCCTCAAGAAGCCTTTCGCTAAGACAGTTCTTGTGGAATTGGCAAAGTGTTATTTGGAAGTCCATAGAGGGCTATGGTGAATAAGGAAATATCCTCAGATGAAATCTGGAAAGAAGCTTTCTGAGAAACTGCTGAGTGTTCTGTTAATTCATCTCACAGAGTTACATCTGTATTTCGTGGATCTCTTTGCTAGACTTATTTCTGTGGAATCTGAGAACAGATATTTCGGATCCCTTTGAAGACTATAGGGCCAAAGGAAATAACCTCCGATAACAAAGAGAAAGAAGCTTTCTGAGAAACTTCTTTGTGTTCTGTGAAATCATCTCACAGAGTTACAGCTTTCCCCTCAAGAAGCCTTTCGCTAAGACAGTTCTTGTGGAATTGGCAAAGTGATATTTGGAAGCCCATAAAGGGCTTTGGTGAAAAAGGACATATCCTCAGATGAAATCTGGAAAGAAGCTTTCTGAGAAACTGCTTAGTGTTCTGTTAATTTATCTCACAGAGTTACATCTGTATTTCGTGGATCTCTTGGTAGCCTTATTTCTGTGGAATCTGAGAACAGATATTTCGGATCCCATTGAAGACTATAGGGCCAAAGTAAATATCCTCTGATAACAAAGAGAAAGAATCTTTCTGAGAAACTTCCTTGTGTTCTGTGAAATCATCTCACAGAGTTACAGCTTTCCCCTCAAGAAGCCTTTCGCTAAGACAGTTCTTGTGGAATTGGCAAAGTGATATTTGGAAGCCCTTAGAGGGCTATGGTGAAAAAGGAAATATCCTCAGATGAAATCTGGAAAGAAGCTTTCTGAGAAACTGCTTAGTGTTCTGTTAATTCATCTCACAGAGTTACATCTGTATTTCGTGGATCTCTTTGCTAGACTTATTTCTGTGGAATCTGAGAACAGATATTTCGGATCCCTTTGAAGACTATAGGGCCAAAGGAAATATCCTCCGATAACAAAGAGAAAGAAGCTTTCTGAGAAACTTCTTTGTGTTCTGTGAAATCATCTCACAGAGTTACAGCTTTCCCCTCAAGAAGCCTTTCGCTAAGACAGTTCTTGTGGAATTGGCAAAGTGATATTTGGAAGCCCATAAAGGGCTATGGTGAAAAAGGACATATCCTCAGATGAAATCTGGAAAGAAGCTTTCTGAGAAACTGCTTAGTGTTCTGTTAATTTATCTCACAGAGTTACATCTGTATTTCGTGGATCTCTTTGCTAGCCTTATTTCTGTGGAACCTGAGAACAGATATTTCGGATCCCATTGAAGACTATAGGGCCAAAGGAAATATCCTCCGATAACAAAGAGAAAGAAGCTTTCTGAGAAACTTCTTTGTGTTCTGTGAAATCATCTCACAGAGTTACAGCTTTCCCCTCAAGAAGCCTTTCGCTAAGACAGTTCTTGTGGAATTGGCAAAGTGATATTTGGAAGCCCATAGAGGGCTATGGTGAAAAAGGAAATATCCTCAGATGAAATCTGGAAAGAAGCTTTCTGTGAAACTGCTTAGTGTTCTGTTAATTCATCTCACAGAGTTACATCTGTATTTCGTGGATCTCTTTGCTAGACTTATTTCTGTGGAATCTGAGAACAGATATTTCGGATCCCTTTGAAGACTATAGGGCCAAAGGAAATATCCTCCGATAACAAAGAGAAAGAAGCTTTCTGAGAAACTTCTTTGTGTTCTGTGAAATCATCTCACAGAGTTACAGCTTTCCCCTCAAGAAGCCTTTCGCTAAGACAGTTCTTGTGGAATTGGCAAAGTGATATTTGGAAGCCCATAAAGGGCTATGGTGAAAAAGGACATATCCTCAGATGAAATCTGGAAAGAAGCTTTCTGAGAAACTGCTTAGTGTTCTGTTAATTCATCTCACAGAGTTACATCTGTATTTCGTGGATCTCTTGGTAGTCTTATTTCTGTGGAATCTGAGAACAGATATTTCGGATCCCATTGAAGACTATAGGGCCAAAGGAAATATCCTCCGATAACAAAGAGAAAGAAGCTTTCTGAGAAACTTCTTTGTGTTCTGTGAAATCATCTCACAGAGTTACAGCTTTACCCTCAAGAAGCCTTTCGCTAAGACAGTTCTTGTGGAATTGGCAAAGTGATATTTAGAAGCCCATAGAGGGCTAGGGTGAAAAAGGAAATATCCTCAGATGAAATCTGGAAAGAAGCTTTCTGAGAAACTGCTTAGTGTTCTGTTAATTCATCTCACAGAGTTACATCTGTATTTCGTGGATCTCTTTGCTAGCCTTATTTCTGTGGAATCTGAGAACAGATATTTCGGATCCCTTTGAAGACTATAGGGCCAAAGGAAATATCCTCCGATAACAAAGAGAAAGAAGCTTTCTGAGAAACTTCTTTGTGTTCTGTGAAATCATCTCACAGAGTTACAGCTTTCCCCTCAAGAAGTCTTTCGCTAAGACAGTTCTTGTGGAATTGGCAAAGTGATATTTGGAAGCCCATAGAGGGCTATGGTGAAAAAGGAAATATCCTCAGATGAAATCTGGAAAGAAGCTTTCTGTGAAACTGCTTAGTGTTCTGTTAATTCATCTCACAGAGTTACATCTGTATTTCGTGGATCTCTTTGCTAGACTTATTTCTGTGGAATCCGAGAACAGATATTTCGGATCCCTTTGAAGACTATAGGGCCAAAGGAAATATCCTCCGATAACAAAGAGAAAGAAGCTTTCTGAGAAACTTCTTTGTGTTCTGTGAAATCATCTCACAGAGTTACAGCTTTCCCCTCAAGAAGCCTTTCGCTAAGACAGTTCTTGTGGAATTGGCAAAGTGATATTTGGAAGCCCATAAAGGGCTATGGTGAAAAAGGACATATCCTCAGATGAAATCTGGAAAGAAGCTTTCTGAGAAACTGCTTAGTGTTCTGTTAATTTATCTCACAGAGTTACATCTGTATTTCGTGGATCTCTTGGTAGCCTTATTTCTGTGGAATCTGAGAACAGATATTTCGGATCCAATTGAAGACTAAAGGGCCAAAGTAAATATCCTCTGATAACAAAGAGAAAGAAGCTTTCTGAGTAACTTCTTTGTGTTCTGTGAAATCATCTCACAGAGTTACAGCTTTCCCCTCAAGAAGCCTTTCGCTAAGACAGTTCTTGTGGAATTGGCAAAGTGATATTTAGAAGCCCATAGAGGGCTAGGGTGAAAAAGGAAATATCCTCAGATGAAATCTGGAAAGAAGCTTTCTGAGAAACTGCTTAGTGTTCTGTTAATTCATCTCACAGAGTTACATCTGTATTTCGTGGATCTCTTTGCTAGCCTTATTTCTGTGGAATCTGAGAACAGATATTTCGGATCCCATTGAAGAATATAGGGCCAAAGAAAATATCCTCCGATAACAAAGAGAAAGAATATTTCTGAGAAACTTCTTTGTGTTCTGTGAAATCAGCTCACAGAGTTACAGCTTTCCCCTCAAGAAGCCTTTCGCTAAGACAGTTCTCGTGGAATTGGCAAAGTGATATTTGGAAGCCCTTAGAGGGCTATGGTGAAAAAGGAAATATCCTCAGATGAAATCTGGAAAGAAGCTTTCTGAGAAACTGCTTAGTGTTCTGTTAATTCATCTCACAGAGTTACATCTGTATTTCGTGGATCTCTTTGCTAGCCTTATTTCTGTGGAACCTGAGAACAGATATTTCGGATCCCTTTGAAGACTATAGGGCCAAAGGAAATATCCTCCGATAACAAAGAGAAAGAAGCTTTCTGAGAAACTTCTTTGTGTTCTGTGAAATCATCTCACAGAGTTACAGCTTTCCCCTCAAGAAGCCTTTCGCTAAGACAGTTCTTGTGGAATTGGCAAAGTGATATTTGGAAGCCCATAGAGGGCTATTGTGAAAAAGGAAATATCCTCAGATGAAATCTGGAAAGAAGCTTTCTGTGAAACTGCTTAGTGTTCTGTTAATTCATATCACAGAGTTACATCTGTATTTCGTGGATCTCTTTGCTAGACTTATTTCTGTGGAATGTGAGAACAGATATTTCGGATCCCTTTGAAGACTATAGGGCCAAAGGAAATATCCTCCGATAACAAAGAGAAAGAAGCTTTCTGAGAAACTTCTTTGTGTTCTGTGAAATCATCTCACAGAGTTACAGCTTTCCCCTCAAGAAGCCTTTCGCTAAGACAGTTCTTGTGGAATTGGCAAAGTGTTATTTGGAAGTCCATAGAGGGCTATGGTGAATAAGGAAATATCCTCAGATGAAATCTGGAAAGAAGCTTTCTGAGAAACTGCTGAGTGTTCTGTTAATTCATCTCACAGAGTTACATCTGTATTTCGTGGATCTCTTTGCTAGACTTATTTCTGTGGAATCTGAGAACAGATATTTCGGATCCCTTTGAAGACTATAGGGCCAAAGGAAATAACCTCCGATAACAAAGAGAAAGAAGCTTTCTGAGAAACTTCTTTGTGTTCTGTGAAATCATCTCACAGAGTTACAGCTTTCCCCTCAAGAAGCCTTTCGCTAAGACAGTTCTTGTGGAATTGGCAAAGTGATATTTGGAAGCCCATAAAGGGCTTTGGTGAAAAAGGACATATCCTCAGATGAAATCTGGAAAGAAGCTTTCTGAGAAACTGCTTAGTGTTCTGTTAATTTATCTCACAGAGTTACATCTGTATTTCGTGGATCTCTTGGTAGCCTTATTTCTGTGGAATCTGAGAACAGATATTTCGGATCCCATTGAAGACTATAGGGCCAAAGTAAATATCCTCTGATAACAAAGAGAAAGAATCTTTCTGAGAAACTTCCTTGTGTTCTGTGAAATCATCTCACAGAGTTACAGCTTTCCCCTCAAGAAGCCTTTCGCTAAGACAGTTCTTGTGGAATTGGCAAAGTGATATTTGGAAGCCCTTAGAGGGCTATGGTGAAAAAGGAAATATCCTCAGATGAAATCTGGAAAGAAGCTTTCTGAGAAACTGCTTAGTGTTCTGTTAATTCATCTCACAGGGTTACATCTGTATTTCGTGGATCTCTTTGCTAGCCTTATTTCTTTGGAATCTGAGAACAGATATTTCGGATCCCATTGAAGACTATAGGACCAAAGGAAATATCCTCCGATAACAAAGAGAAAGAAGCTTAGTGAGAAACTTCTTTGTGTTCTGTGAAATTATGTCACAGAGTTACAGCTTTCCCCTCAAGAAGCCTTTCACTAAGACAGTTCTTGTGGAATTGGCAAAGTGATATCTGGAAGCCCATAGAGGGCTACGGTGAAAAAGGAAATATATTCAGATGAAATCTGGAAAGAAGCTTTCTGAGAATCTGCTTAGTGTTCTGTTAATTCATCTCACAGATTTACATCTGTATTTCGTGGATCTCTTTGCTCGTCTTATTTCTGTGGAATCTGAGAACAGATATTTCGGATCCCATTGAAGGCTACAGGACCAAAGGAAATAATCTCCGATAAAAAAGACAAAGAAGCTTTCTGAGAAACTTCTTTGTGTTCTGTGAATTCATCTCACAGAGTTACAGCATTCCCCTCAAGAAGCCTTTCGCTAAGACAGTTCTTGTGGAATTGGCAAAGTGATATTTGGAAGCCCATAGAGGGCTATGGTGAAAAAGGAAATATCCTCAGATGAAATCTGGAAAGAAGCTTTCTGAGAAACTGCTGAGTGTTCTGTTAATTCATCTCACAGAGTTACATCTGTATTTCGTGGATCTCTTTGCTAGACTTATTTCTGTGGAATGTGAGAACAGATATTTCGGATCCCTTTGAAGACTATAGGGCCAAATTAAATATACTCCGATAAGAAAGAGAAAGAAGCTTTCTGAGAAACTTCTTTGTGTTCTGTGAAATCATCTCACAGAGTTACAGCTTTCCCCTCAAGAAGCCTTTCGCTAAGACAGTTCTTGTGGAATTGGCAAAGTGTTATTTGGAAGCCCATAGAGGGCTATGGTGAAAAAGTAAATATCCTCAGATGAAATCTGGAAAGAAGCTTTCTGAGAAACTGCTGATTGTTCTGTTAATTCATCTCACAGAGTTACATCTGTATTTCGTGGATCTCTTTGCTAGACTTATTTCTGTGGAATCTGAGAACAGATATTTCGGATCCTATTGAAGACTATAGGGTCAAAGGAAATATCCTCCGATAACAAAGAGAAAGAAGCTTTATGAGAAACTTCTTTGTGTTATGTGAAATCATCTCACAGAGTTACAGCTTTCCCCTCAAGAAGCCTTTCGCAAAGACAGTTCTTGTGGAATTGGCAAAGTGATATTTGGAAGCCCTTAGAGGGCTATGGTGAAAAAGGAAATATCCTCAGATGAAATCTGGAAAGAAGCTTTCTGAGAAACTGCTTAGTGTTCTGTTAATTCATCTCACAGAGTTAAATCTGTATTTCGTGGATCTCTTTGCTAGCCTTATTTCTGTGGAATCTGAGAACAGATATTTCGGATCCCATTGAAGACTATAGGGCCAAAGCAAATATCCTCCGATAACAAAGAGAAAGAAGCTTTCTGAGAAACTTCTTTGTGTTCTGTGAAATCATCTCACAGAGTTACAGCTTTCCCCTCAAGAAGCCTTTCGCTAAGACAGTTCTTGTGGAATTGGCAAAGTGATATTTGGAACCCCTATAGGGCAATGGTGAAAAAGGAAATATCCTCAGATGAAATCTGGAAAGAAGCTTTCTGAGAAACTGCTTAGTGTTCTGTTAATTCATCTCACAGAGTTACATCTGTATTTCGTGGATCTCTTTGCTAGACTTATTTCTGTGGAATCTGAGAACAGATATTTCGGATCCCTTTGAAGACTATAGGGCCAAAGGAAATATCCTCCGATAACAAAGAGAAAGAAGCCTTCTAAGAAACTTCTTTGTGTTCTGTGAAATCATCTCACAGAGTTACAGCTTTCCCCTCAAGAAGCCTTTCGCTAAGACAGTTCTTGTGGAATTGGCAAAGTGATATTTGGAAGCCCTTAGAGGGCTATGGTGAAAAAGGAAATATCCTCAGATGAAATTTGGAAAGAAGCTTTCTGAGAAACTGCTTAGTGTTCTGTTAATTCATCTCACAGGGTTACATCTGTATTTCGTGGATCTCTTTGCTAGCCTTATTTCTTTGGAATCTGAGAACAGATATTTCGGATCCCATTGAAGACTATAGGACCAAAGGAAATATCCTCCGATAACAAAGAGAAAGAAGCTTTCTGAGAAACTTCTTTGTGTTCTGTGAAATCATCTCACAGAGTTACAGCTTTCCCCTCAAGAAGCCTTTCGCTAAGACAGTTCTTGTGGAATTGGCAAAGTGATATTTGGAAGCCCATAGAGGGCTATGGTGAAAAAGGAAATATCCTCAGATGAAATCTGGAAGGAAGCTTTCTGAGAAACTGCTGAGTGTTCTGTTAATTCATCTCACAGAGTTACATCTGTATTTCGTGGATCTCTTTGCTAGCCTTATTTCTTTGGAATCTGAGAACAGATATTTCGGATCCCATTGAAGACTATAGGACCAAAGGAAATATCCTCCGATAACAAAGAGAAAGAAGCTTACTGAGAAACTTCTTTGTGTTCTGTGAAATCATCTCACAGAGTTACAGCTTTCCCCTCAAGAAGCCTTTCACTAAGACAGTTCTTGTGGAATTGGCAAAGTGATATCTGGAAGCCCATAGAGGGCTACGGTGAAAAAGGAAATATCTTCAGATGAAATCTGGAAAGAAGCTTTCTGAGAATCTGCTTAGTGTTCTGTTAATTCATCTCACAGAGTTACATCTGTATTTCGTGGATCTCTTTGCTCGTCTTATTTCTGTGGAATCTGAGAACAGATATTTCGGATCCCATTGAAGGCTACAGGACCAAAGGAAATAATCTCCGATAAAAAAGACAAAGAAGCTTTCTGAGAAACTTCTTTGTGTTCTGTGAATTCATCTCACAGAGTTACAGCATTCCCCTCAAGAAGCCTTTCGCTAAGACAGTTCTTGTGGAATTGGCAAAGTGATATTTGGAAGCCCATAGAGGGCTATGGTGAAAAAGGAAATATCCTCAGATGAAATCTGGAAAGAAGCTTTCTGAGAAACTCCTTAGTGTTCTGTTAATTCATCTCACTGCGTTACATCTGTATTTCGAGGATCTCTTTGCTAGGCTTATTTCTGTGGAATCTGAGAACAGATATTTCGGATCCCTTTGAAGACTATAGGGCCAAATTAAATATACTCCGATAAGAAAGAGAAAGAAGCTTTCTGAGAAACTTCTTTGTGTTCTGTGAAATCATCTCACAGAGTTACAGCTTTCCCCTCAAGAAGCCTTTCGCTAAGACAGTTCTTGTGGAATTGGCAAAGTGTTATTTGGAAGCCCATAGAGGGCTATGGTGAAAAAGTAAATATCCTCAGATGAAATCTGGAAAGAAGCTTTCTGTGAAACTGCTTAGTGTTCTGTTAATTCATCTCACAGAGTTACATCTGTATTTCGTGGATCTCTTTGCTAGACTTATTTCTGTGGAATCTGAGAACAGATATTTCGGATCCTATTGAAGACTATAGGGTCAAAGGAAATATCCTCCGATAACAAAGAGAAAGAAGCTTTATGAGAAACTTCTTTGTGTTCTGTGAAATCATCTCACAGAGTTACAGCTTTCCCCTCAAGAAGCCTTTCGCTAAGACAGTTCTTGTGGAATTGGCAAAGTGATATTTGGAAGCCCTTAGAGGGCTATGGTGAAAAAGGAAATATCCTCAGATGAAATCTGGAAAGAAGCTTTCTGAGAAACTGCTTAGTGTTCTGTTAATTCATCTCACAGAGTTAAATCTGTATTTCGTGGATCTCTTTGCTAGTCTTATTTCTGTGGAATCTGAGAACAGATATTTCGGATCCCATTGAAGACTATAGGGCCAAAGGAAATATCCTCCGATAACAAAGAGAAAGAAGCTTTCTGAGAAACTTCTTTGTGTTCTGTGAAATCATCTCACAGAGTTACAGCTTTCCCCTCAAGAAGCCTTTCGCTAAGACAGTTCTTGTGGAATTGGCAAAGTGATATTTGGAAGCCCATATAGGGCAATGGTGAAAAAGGAAATATCCTCAGATGAAATCTGGAAAGAAGCTTTCTGAGAAACTGCTTAGTGTTCTGTTAATTCATCTCACAGAGTTACATCTGTATTTCGTGGATCTCTTTGCTAGACTTATTTCTGTGGAATCTGAGAACAGATATTTCGGATCCCATTGAAGACTATAGGGCCAAAGGAAATATCCTCCGATAACAAAGAGAAAGAAGCCTTCTGAGAAACTTCTTTGTGTTCTGTGAAATCATCTCACAGAGTTACAGCTTTCCCCTCAAGAAGCCTTTCGCTAAGACAGTTCTTGTGGAATTGGCAAAGTGATATTTGGAAGCCCTTAGAGGGCTATGGTGAAAAAGGAAATATCCTCAGATGAAATCTGGAAAGAAGCTTTCTGAGAAACTGCTTAGTGTTCTGTTAATTCATCTCACAGAGTTAAATCTGTATTTCGTGGATCTCTTTGCTAGCCTTATTTCTGTGGAATCTGAGAACAGATATTTCGGATCCCATTGAAGACTATAGGGCCAAAGCAAATATCCTCCGATAACAAAGAGAAAGAAGCTTTCTGAGAAACTTCTTTGTGTTCTGTGAAATCATCTCACAGAGTTACAGCTTTCCCCTCAAGAAGCCTTTCGCTAAGACAGTTCTTGTGGAATTGGCAAAGTGATATTTGGAACCCCTATAGGGCAATGGTGAAAAAGGAAATATCCTCAGATGAAATCTGGAAAGAAGCTTTCTGAGAAACTGCTTAGTGTTCTGTTAATTCATCTCACAGAGTTACATCTGTATTTCGTGGATCTCTTTGCTAGACTTATTTCTGTGGAATCTGAGAACAGATATTTCGGATCCCTTTGAAGACTATAGGGCCAAAGGAAATATCCTCCGATAACAAAGAGAAAGAAGCCTTCTAAGAAACTTCTTTGTGTTCTGTGAAATCATCTCACAGAGTTACAGCTTTCCCCTCAAGAAGCCTTTCGCTAAGACAGTTCTTGTGGAATTGGCAAAGTGATATTTGGAAGCCCTTAGAGGGCTATGGTGAAAAAGGAAATATCCTCAGATGAAATTTGGAAAGAAGCTTTCTGAGAAACTGCTTAGTGTTCTGTTAATTCATCTCACAGGGTTACATCTGTATTTCGTGGATCTCTTTGCTAGCCTTATTTCTTTGGAATCTGAGAACAGATATTTCGGATCCCATTGAAGACTATAGGACCAAAGGAAATATCCTCCGATAACAAAGAGAAAGAAGCTTTCTGAGAAACTTCTTTGTGTTCTGTGAAATCATCTCACAGAGTTACAGCTTTCCCCTCAAGAAGCCTTTCGCTAAGACAGTTCTTGTGGAATTGGCAAAGTGATATTTGGAAGCCCATAGAGGGCTATGGTGAAAAAGGAAATATCCTCAGATGAAATCTGGAAGGAAGCTTTCTGAGAAACTGCTGAGTGTTCTGTTAATTCATCTCACAGAGTTACATCTGTATTTCGTGGATCTCTTTGCTAGCCTTATTTCTTTGGAATCTGAGAACAGATATTTCGGATCCCATTGAAGACTATAGGACCAAAGGAAATATCCTCCGATAACAAAGAGAAAGAAGCTTACTGAGAAACTTCTTTGTGTTCTGTGAAATCATCTCACAGAGTTACAGCTTTCCCCTCAAGAAGCCTTTCACTAAGACAGTTCTTGTGGAATTGGCAAAGTGATATCTGGAAGCCCATAGAGGGCTACGGTGAAAAAGGAAATATCTTCAGATGAAATCTGGAAAGAAGCTTTCTGAGAATCTGCTTAGTGTTCTGTTAATTCATCTCACAGAGTTACATCTGTATTTCGTGGATCTCTTTGCTCGTCTTATTTCTGTGGAATCTGAGAACAGATATTTCGGATCCCATTGAAGGCTACAGGACCAAAGGAAATAATCTCCGATAAAAAAGACAAAGAAGCTTTCTGAGAAACTTCTTTGTGTTCTGTGAATTCATCTCACAGAGTTACAGCATTCCCCTCAAGAAGCCTTTCGCTAAGACAGTTCTTGTGGAATTGGCAAAGTGATATTTGGAAGCCCATAGAGGGCTATGGTGAAAAAGGAAATATCCTCAGATGAAATCTGGAAAGAAGCTTTCTGAGAAACTGCTTAGTGTTCTGTTAATTCATCTCACAGAGTTACATCTGTATTTCGTGGATCTCTTTGCTAGACTTATTTCTGTGGAATCTGAGAACAGATATTTCGGATCCCTTTGAAGACTATAGGGCCAAATTAAATATACTCCGATAAGAAAGAGAAAGAAGCTTTCTGAGAAACTTCTTTGTGTTCTGTGAAATCATCTCACAGAGTTACAGCTTTCCCCTCAAGAAGCCTTTCGCTAAGACAGTTCTTGTGGAATTGGCAAAGTGTTATTTGGAAGCCCATAGAGGGCTATGGTGAAAAAGTAAATATCCTCAGATGAAATCTGGAAAGAAGCTTTCTGTGAAACTGCTTAGTGTTCTGTTAATTCATCTCACAGAGTTACATCTGTATTTCGTGGATCTCTTTGCTAGACTTATTTCTGTGGAATCTGAGAACAGATATTTCGGATCCTATTGAAGACTATAGGGTCAAAGGAAATATCCTCCGATAACAAAGAGAAAGAAGCTTTATAAGAAACTTCTTTGTGTTCTGTGAAATCATCTCACAGAGTTACAGCTTTCCCCTCAAGAAGCCTTTCGCAAAGACAGTTCTTGTGGAATTGGCAAAGTGATATTTGGAAGCCCTTAGAGGGCTATGGTGAAAAAGGAAATATCCTCAGATGAAATCTGGAAAGAAGCTTTCTGAGAAACTGCTTAGTGTTCTGTTAATTCATCTCACAGAGTTAAATCTGTATTTCGTGGATCTCTTTGCTAGTCTTATTTCTGTGGAATCTGAGAACAGATATTTCGGATCCCATTGAAGACTATAGGGCCAAAGGAAATATCCTCCGATAACAAAGAGAAAGAAGCTTTCTGAGAAACTTCTTTGTGTTCTGTGAAATCATCTCACAGAGTTACAGCTTTCCCCTCAAGAAGCCTTTCGCTAAGACAGTTCTTGTGGAATTGGCAAAGTGATATCTGGAAGCCCATAGAGGGCTACGGTGAAAAAGGAAATATCTTCAGATGAAATCTGGAAAGAAGCTTTCTGAGAAACTGCTTAGTGTTCTGTTAATTCATCTCACAGAGTTACATCTGGATTTCGTGGATCTCTTTGCTCGTCTTATTTCTGTGGAATCTGAGAACAGATATTTCGGATCCCTTTGAAGACTATAGGGCCAAAGGAAATATCCTCCGATAACAAAGAGAAAGAAGCTTTCTGAGAAACTTCTTTGTGTTCTGTGAATTCATCTCACAGAGTTACAGCATTCCCCTCAAGAAGCCTTTCGCTAAGACAGTTCTTGTGGAATTGGCAAAGTGATATTTGGAAGCCCATAGAGGGCTATGGTGAAAAAGGAAATATCCTCAGATGAAATCTGGAAAGAAGCTTTCTGAGAAACTGCTGAGTGTTCTGTTAATTCATCTCACAGAGTTACATCTGTATTTCGTGGATCTCTTTGCTAGACTTATTTCTGTGGAATCTGAGAACAGATATTTCGGATCCTATTGAAGACTATAGGGCCAAAGGAAATATCCTCCGATAACAAAGAGAAAGAAGCTTTCTGAGAAACTTCTTTGTGTTCTGTGAAATCATCTCACAGAGTTACAGCTTTCCCCTCAAGAAGCCTTTCGCTAAGGCAGTTCTTATGGAATTGGCAAAGCGATATTTGGAAGCCCATAGAGGGCTATGGGGAAAAAGGAAATATCCTCAGATGAAATCTGGAAAGAAGCTTTCTGAGAAACTGCTTAGTGTTCTGTTAATTCATCTCACAGAGTTACATCTGTATTTCGCGGATCTCTTTGCTAGCCTTATTTCTTTGGAATCTGAGAACAGATATTTCGGATCCCAATGAAGACTATAGGGCTAAAGGAAATATCCTCCGATAACAAAGAGAAAGAAGCTTTCTGAGAAACTTCTTTGTGTTCTGTGAAATCATCTCACAGAGTTACAGCTTTCCCCTCAAGAAGCCTTTCGCTAAGACAGTTCTTGTGGAATTGGCAAAGTGATATTTGGAAGCCCATAGAGGGCTATGGTGAAAAAGGAAATATCCTCAGATGAAATCTGGAAAGAAGCTTTCTGAGAAACTGCTTAGTGTTCTGTTAATTCATCTCACAGAGTTACCTTGTATTTCGTGGATCTCTTTGCTAGCCTTATTTCTGTGGAATCTGAGAACAGATATTTCGGATCCCATTGAAGCCTATAGGGCCAAAGTAAATAATCTCCGATAACAAAGAGAAAGAAGCTTTCTGAGAAACTTCTTTGTGTTCTGTGAAATCATCTCACAGAGTTACCGCTTTCCCCTCAAGAAGCCTTTCGCTAAGACAGTTCTTGTGGAATTGGCAAAGTGATATTTGGAAGCCCATAGAGGGCTATGGTGAAAAAGGAAATATCCTCAGATGAAATCTGGAAAGAAGCTTTCTGAAAAACTGCTTAGTGTTCTGTTAATTCATCTCACAGAGTTACATCTGTATTTCGTGGATCTCTTTGCTAGCCTTATTTCTGTGGAATCTGAGAACAGATATTTCGGATCCCTTTGAAGACTATAGGGCCAAAGGAAATATCCTCCGATAAGAAAGAGAAAGAAGCTTTGTGAGAAACTTCTTTGTGTTCTGTGAAATCATCTCGCAGAGTTACAGCTTTCCCTTCAAGAAGCCTTTCGCTAAGACAGTTCTTGTGGAATTGGAAAAGTGATATTTGGAAGCCCTTAGAGGGTTATGCTGAAAACGGAAATATCCTCAGATGATATCTGGAAGGAAGCTTTCTGAGAAACTGCTTAGTGTTCTGTTAATTCATCTCACAGAGTTACATCTGTATTTCGTGGATCTCTTTGCTAGCCTTATTTCTTTGGAATCTGAGAACAGATATTTCGGATTCCTATGAAGACTATAGGGGCAAAGGAAATATCCTCCGATAAAAAGAGAAAGAAGCTTTCTGAGAAACTTCTTTGTGTTCTGTGAAATCATCTCACAGAGTTACAGCTTTCCCCTCAAGAAGCCTTTCGCTAAGACAGTTCTTGTGGAATTGGCAAAGTCATATTTGGAACCCCTAGAGGGTTATGGTGAAAAAGGAAATATCCTCAGATGAAATCTGGAAAGAAGCTTTCTGAAAAACTGCTGAGTGTTCTGTTAATTCATCTCACAGAGTTACATCTGTATTTCGTGGATCTCTTTGTTAGCCTTATTTCTGTGGAATCTGGGAACAGATATTTCGGATCCCATTGAAGACTATAGGGCCAAAGGAAATATCCTCCGATAACAAAGAGAAAGAAGCTTTCTGAGAAACTTCTTTATGTTCTGTGAAATCATCTCACAGAGTTACAGCTTTCCCCTCAAGAAGCCTTTCGCTAAGACAGTTCTTGTGGAATTGGCAAAGTGATATTTGGAAGCCCATAGAGGGCTATGGTGAAAAAGGAAATATCCTCAGATGAAATCTGGAAAGAAGCTTCCTGATAAACTGCTGAGTGTTCTGTTAATTCATCTCACAGAGTTACATCTGTATTTCGTGGATCTCTTTGCTAGCCTTATTTCTGTGGAATCTGAGAACAGATATTTCGGATACCTTTGGAGAATATAGGGCCAAAGGAAATATCCTTCGATAACAAAGAGAAAGAAGCTTTCTGAGAAACTTCTTTGTGTTCTGTGAAATCATCTCACAGAGTTACAGCTTTTCCCTCAAGAAGCCTTTCGCTAAGACAGTTCTTGTGGAATTGGCAAAGTGATATTTAGAAGCCCATAGAGGGCTAGGGTGAAAAAGGAAATATCCTCAGATGAAATCTGGAAAGAAGTTTTCTGAGAAACTGCTTAGTGTTCTGTTAATTCATCTCACAGAGTTACATCTGTATTTCGTGGATCTCTTTGCTAGCCTTATTTCTGTGGAATCTGAGAACAGATATTTCGGATCCCATTGAAGACTATAGGGCCAAAGAAAATATCCTCCGATAACAAAGAGAAAGAAGCTTTCTGAGAAACTTCTTTGTGTTCTGTGAAATAAGCTCACCGAGTTACAGCTTTCCCCTCAAGAAGCCTTTCGCTAAGACAGTTCTCGTGGAATTGGCAAAGTGATATTTGGAAGCCCTTAGAGGGCTATGGTGAAAAAGGAAATATCCTCAGATGAAATCTGGAAAGAAGCTTTCTGAGAAACTGCTTAGTGTTCTGTTAATTCATCTCACAGAGTTACATCTGTATTTCGTGGATCTCTTTGCTAGCCTTATTTCTGTGGAACCTGAGAACAGATATTTCGGATCCCATTGAAGACTATAGGGCCAAAGGAAATATCCTCCGATAACAAAGAGAAAGAAGCTTTCTGAGAAACTTCTTTGTGTTCTGTGAAATCATCTCACAGAGTTACAGCTTTCCCCTCAAGAAGCCTTTCGCTAAGACAGTTCTTGTGGAATTGGCAAAGTGATATTTGGAAGCCCATATAGTGCTACGGTGAAAAAGGAAATATCCTCAGATGAAATCTGGAAAGAAGCTTTCTGTGAAACTGCTTAGTGTTCGGTTAATTCATCTCACAGAGTTACATCTGTATTTCGTGGATCTCTTTGTTAGCCTTATTTCTGTGGAATCTGGGAACAGATATTTCGGATCCCATTGAAGACTATAGGGCCAAAGGAAATATCCTCCGATAACAAAGAGAAAGAAGCTTTCTGAGAAACTTCTTTATGTTCTGTGAAATCATCTCACAGAGTTACAGCTTTCCCCTCAAGAAGCCTTTCGCTAAGACAGTTCTTGTGGAATTGGCAAAGTGATATTTGGAAGCCCATAGAGGGCTATGGTGAAAAAGGAAATATCCTCAGATGAAATCTGGAAAGAAGCTTTCTGAGAAACTGCTGAGTGTTCTGTTAATTCATCTCACAGAGTTACATCTGTATTTCGTGGATCTCTTTGCTAGACTTATTTCTGTGGAATCTGAGAACAGATATTTCGGATCCCTTTGAAGAATATAGGGCCAAAGGAAATATCCTTCGATAACAAAGAGAAAGAAGCTTTCTGAGAAACTTCTTTGTGTTCTGTGAAATCATCTCACAGAGTTACAGCTTTCCCCTCAAGAAGCCTTTCGCTAAGACAGTTCTTGTGGAATTGGCAAAGTGATACTTAGAAGCCCATAGAGGGCTAGGGTGAAAAAGGAAATATCCTCAGATGAAATCTGGAAAGAAGCTTTCTGAGAAACTGCTTAGTGTTCTGTTAATTCATCTCACAGAGTTACATCTGTATTTCGTGGATCTCTTTGCTAGCCTTATTTCTGTGGAATCTGAGAACAGATATTTCGGATCCCATTGAAGACTATAGGGCCAAAGAAAATATCCTCCGATAACAAAGAGAAAGAAGCTTTCTGAGAAACTTCTTTGTGTTCTGTGAAATAAGCTCACAGAGTTACAGCTTTCCCCTCAAGAAGCCTTTCGCTAAGACAGTTCTCGTGGAATTGGCAAAGTGATATTTGGAAGCCCTTAGAGGGCTATGGTGAAAAAGGAAATATCCTCAGATGAAATCTGGAAAGAAGCTTTCTGAGAAACTGCTTAGTGTTCTGTTAATTCATCTCACAGAGTTACATCTGTATTTCGTGGATCTCTTTGCTAGCCTTATTTCTGTGGAACCTGAGAACAGATATTTCGGATCCCATTGAAGACTATAGGGCCAAAGGAAATATCCTCCGATAACAAAGAGAAAGAAGCTTTCTGAGAAACTTCTTTGTGTTCTGTGAAATCATCTCACAGAGTTACAGCTTTCCCCTCAAGAAGCCTTTCGCTAAGACAGTTCTTGTGGAATTGGCAAAGTGATATTTGGAAGCCCCTAGAGGGCTATGGTGAAAAAGGAAATATCCTCAGATGAAATCTGGAAAGAAGCTTTCTGTGAAACTGCTTAGTGTTCTGTTAATTCATCTCACAGAGTTACAACTGTATTTCGTGGATCTCTTTGCTAGACTTATTTCTGTGGAATCTGAGAACAGATATTTCGGATCCCTTTGAAGACTATATGCCAAAGGAAATATCCTCCGATAACAAAGAGAAAGAAGCTTTCTGAGAAACTTCTTTGTGTTCTGTGAAATCATCTCACAGAGTTACAGCTTTCCCCTCAAGAAGCCTTTCGCTAAGACCGTTCTTGTGGAATTAGCAAAGTGATATTTGGAAGCCCTTAGAGGGCTATTGTGAAAAAGGAAATATCCTCAGATGAAATCTGGAAAGAAGCTTTCTGAGAAACTGCTTAGTGTTCTGTTAATTCATCTCACAGAGTTACATCTGTATTTCGCGGATCTCTTTGCTAGCCTTATTTCTTTGGAATCTGAGAACAGATATTTCGGATCCCAATGAAGACTATAGGGCTAAAGGAAATATCCTCCGATAACAAAGAGAAAGAAGCTTTCTGAGAAACTTCTTTGTGTTCTGTGAAATCATCTCACAGAGTTACAGCTTTCCCCTCAAGAAGCCTTTCGCTAAGACAGTTCTTGTGGAATTGGCAAAGTGATATTTGGAAGCCCATAGAGGGCTATGGTGAAAAAGGAAATATCCTCAGATGAAATCTGGAAAGAATCTTTCTGAGAAACTGCTTAGTGTTCTGTTAATTCATCTCACAGAGTTACCTTGTATTTCGTGGATCTCTTTGCTAGCCTTATTTCTGTGGAATCTGAGAACAGATATTTCGGATCCCTTTGAAGACTATAGGGCCAAAGGAAATATCCTCCGATAAGAAAGAGAAAGAAGCTTTCTGAGAAACTTCTTTGTGTTCTGTGAAATCATCTCGCAGAGTTACAGCTTTCCCTTCAAGAAGCCTTTCGCTAAGACAGTTCTTGTGGAATTGGAAAAGTGATATTTGGAAGCCCTTAGAGGGCTATGCTGAAAACGGAAATATCCTCAGATGATATCTGGAAGGAAGCTTTCTGAGAAACTGCTTAGTGTTCTGTTAATTCATCTCACAGAGTTAAATCTGTATTTCGTGGATCTCTTTGCTAGCCTTATTTCTTTGGGATCTGAGAACAGATATTTCGGATTCCTATGAAGACTATAGGGGCAAAGGAAATATCCTCCGATAACAAAGAGAAAGAAGCTTTCTGAGAAACTTCTTTGTGTTCTGTGAAATCATCTCACAGAGTTACAGCTTTCCCCTCAAGAAGCCTTTCGCTAAGACAGTTCTTGTGGAATTGGCAAAGTGATATTTGGAACCCCTAGAGGGTTATGGTGAAAAAGGAAATATCCTCACATGAAATCTGGAAAGAAGCTTTCTGAAAAACTGCTGAGTGTTCTGTTAATTCATCTCACAGAGTTACATCTGTATTTCGTGGATCTCTTTCATAGCCTTATTTCTGTGGAATCTGGGAACAGATATTTCGGATCCCATTGAAGACTATAGGGCCAAAGGAAATATCCTCCGATAACAAAGAGAAAGAAGCTTTCTGAGAAACTTCTTTATGTTCTGTGAAATCATCTCACAGAGTTACAGCTTTCCCCTCAAGAAGCCTTTCGCTAAGACAGTTCTTGTGGAATTGGCAAAGTGATATTTGGAAGCCCATAGAGGGCTATGGTGAAAAAGGAAATATCCTCAGATGAAATCTGGAAAGAAGCTTTCTGAGAAACTGCTGAGTGTTCTGTTAATTCATCTCACAGAGTTACATCTGTATTTCGTGGATCTCTTTGCTAGACTTATTTCTGTGGAATCTGAGAACAGATATTTCGGATCCCTTTGAAGAATATAGGGCCAAAGGAAATATCCTCCAATAACAAAGAGAAAGAAGCTGTCTGAGAAACTTCTTTGTGTTCTGTGAAATCATCTCACAGAGTTCCAGCTCTCCCCTCAGGAAGTCTTTCGCTAAGACAGTTCTTGTGGAATTGGCAAAGTGATATTTGGAAGCCCATAGAGGGCTATGGTTAAAAAGGAAATATCCTCAGATGAAATCTGGAAAGAAGCTTTCTGAGAAACTGCTTAGTGTTCTGTTAATTCATCTCACAGAGTTACATCTGTATTTCGTGGATCTCTTTGCTAGCCTTATTTCTGTGGAATCTGAGAACAGATATTTCGGATCCCATTGAAGACTATAGCGCCAAAGGAAATATCCTCCGATAACAAAGAGAAAGAAACTTTCTGAGAAACTTCTTTGTGTTCTGTGAAATCATCTCACAGAGTTACAGCTTTCCCCTCAAGAAGCCTTTCGCTAAGACAGTTCTTGTAGAATTGGCAAAGTGATATTTGGAAGCCCATAAAGGGCTATGGTGAAAAAGGAAATATACTCAGATGATATCTGGAAGGAAGCTTTCTGAGAAACTGCTTAGTGTTCTGTTAATTCATCTCACAGTGTTACATCTGTATTTCGTGGATCTCTTTGCTAGCCTTATTTCTTTGGAATCTGAGAACAGATATTTCGGATTCCTATGAAGACTATAGGGGCAAAGGAAATATCCTCCGATAACAAAGAGAAAGAAGCTTTCTGAGAAACTTCTTTGTGTTCTGTGAAATCATCTCACAGAGTTACAGCTTTCCCCTAAAGAAGCCTTTCGCTAAGACAGTTCTTGTGGAATTGGCAAAGTGATATTTGGAACCCCTAGAGGGTTATGGTGAAAAAGGAAATATCCTCAGATGAAATCTGGAAAGAAGCTTTCTGAAAAACTGCTGAGTGTTCTGTTAATTCATCTCACAGAGTTACATCTGTATTTCGTGGATCTCTTTGTTAGCCTTATTTCTGTGGAATCTGGGAACAGATATTTCGGATCCCATTGAAGACTATAGGGCCAAAGGAAATATCCTCCGATAACAAAGAGAAAGAAGCTTTCTGAGAAACTTCTTTATGTTCTGTGAAATCATCTCACAGAGTTACATCTGTATTTCGTGGATCTCTTTGCTAGACTTATTTCTGTGGAATCTGAGAACAGATATTTCGGATCCCTTTGAAGAATATAGGGCCAAAGGAAATATCCTCCAATAACAAAGAGAAAGAAGCTGTCTGAGAAACTTCTTTGTGTTCTGTGAAATCATCTCGCAGAGTTACAGCTCTCCCCTCAAGAAGTCTTTCGCTAAGACAGTTCTTGTGGAATTGGCAAAGTGATATTTGGAAGCCCATAGAGGGCTATGGTTAAAAAGGAAGTATCCTCAGATGAAATCTGGGAAGAAGCTTTCTGAGAAACTGCTTAGTGTTCTGTTAATTCATCTCACCGAGTTACATCTGTATTTCGTGGATCTCTTTGCTAGCCTTATTTCTGTCGAATCTGAGAACAGATATTTCGGATCCCATTGAAGACTATAGCGCCAAAGGAAATATCCTCCGATAACAAAGAGAAAGAAACTTTCTGAGAAACTTCTTTGTGTTCTGTGAAATCATCTCACAGAGTTACAGCTTTCCCCTCAAGAAGCCTTTCGCTAAGACAGTTCTTGTAGAATTGGCAAAGTGATATTTGGAAGCCCATAAAGGGCTATGGTGAAAAAGGAAATATCCTCAGATGATATCTGGAAGGAAGCTTTCTGAGAAACTGCTTAGTGTTCTGTTAATTCATCTCACAGTGTTACATCTGTATTTCGTGGATCTCTTTGCTAGCCTTATTTCTTTGGAATCTGAGAACAGATATTTCGGATTCCTATGAAGACTATAGGGGCAAAGGAAATATCCTCCGATAACAAAGAGAAAGAAGCTTTCTGAGAAACTTCTTTGTGTTCTGTGAAATCATCTCACAGAGTTACAGCTTTCCCCTAAAGAAGCCTTTCGCTAAGACAGTTCTTGTGGAATTGGCAAAGTGATATTTGGAACCCCTAGAGGGTTATGGTGAAAAAGGAAATATCCTCAGATGAAATCTGGAAAGAAGCTTTCTGAAAAACTGCTGAGTGTTCTGTTAATTCATCTCACAGAGTTACATCTGTATTTCGTGGATCTCTTTGTTAGCCTTATTTCTGTGGAATCTGGGAACAGATATTTCGGATCCCATTGAAGACTATAGGGCCAAAGGAAATATCCTCCGATAACAAAGAGAAAGAAGCTTTCTGAGAAACTTCTTTATGTTCTGTGAAATCATCTCACAGAGTTACAGCTTTCCCCTCAAGAAGCCTTTCGCTAAGACAGTTCTTGTGGAATTGGCAAAGTGATATTTGGAAGCCCATAGAGGGCTATGGTGAAAAAGGAAATATCCTCAGATGAAATGTGGAAAGAAGCTTTCTGAGAAACTGCTGAGTGTTCTGTTAATTCATCTCACAGAGTTACATCTGTATTTCGTGGATCTCTTTGCTAGACTTATTTCTGTGGAATCTGAGAACAGATATTTCGGATCCCTTTGAAGAATATAGGGCCAAAGGAAATATCCTCCGATAACAAAGAGAAAGAAGCTTTCTGATAAACTTCTTTGTGTTCTGTGAAATCATCTCACAGAGTTACAGCTCTCCCCTCAAGAAGCCTTTCGCTGAGACAGTTCTTGTGGAATTGGCAAAGTGATATTTGGAAGCCCATAGAGGGCTATGGTTAAAAAGGAAATATCCTCAGATGAAATCTGGAAAGAAGCTTTCTGAGAAACTGCTTAGTGTTCTGTTAATTCATCTCACAGAGTTACATCTGTATTTCGTGGATCTCTTTGCTAGCCTTATTTCTGTCGAATCTGAGAACAGATATTTCGGATCCCATTGAAGACTATAGCGCCAAAGGAAATATCCTCCGATAACAAAGAGAAAGAAACTTTCTGAGAAACTTCTTTGTGTTCTGTGAAATCATCTCACAGAGTTACAGCTTTCCCCGCAAGAAGCCTTTCGCTAAGACAGTTCTTGTGGAATTGGCAAAGTGATATTTGGAAGCCCATAAAGGGCTATGGTGAAAAAGGACATATCCTCAGATGAAATCTGGAAAGAAGCTTTCTGAGAAACTGCTTAGTGTTCTGTTAATTCATCTCACAGAGTTACATCTGTATTTCGTGGATCTCTTTGCTAGCCTTATTTCTGTGGAATCTGAGAACAGATATTTCGGATCCCATTGAAGACTATAGGGCCAAAGGAAATATCCTCCGATAACAAAGAGAAAGAAGCTTTCTGAGAAACTTCTTTGTGTTCTGTGAAATCATCTCGCAGAGTTACAGCTTTCCCTTCAAGAAGCCTTTCGCTAAGACAGTTCTTGTGGAATTGGAAAAGTGATATTTGGACGCCCTTAGAGGGCTATGCTGAAAACGGAAATATCCACAGATGATATCTGGAAGGAAGCTTTCTGAGAAACTGCTTAGTGTTCTGTTAATTCATCTCACAGAGTTACATCTGTATTTCGTGGATCTCTTTGCTAGCCTTATTTCTTTGGAATCTGAGAACAGATATTTCGGATTCCTATGAAGACTATAGGGGCAAAGGAAATATCCTCCGATAACAAAGAGAAAGAAGCTTTCTGAGAAACTTCTTTGTGTTCTGTGAAATCATCTCACAGAGTTACAGCTTTCCCCTCAAGAAGCCTTTCGCTAAGACAGTTCTTGTGGAATTGGCAAAGTGATATTTGGAAGCCCATAGAGGGCTATGGTGAAAAAGGAAATATCCTCAGATGAAATCTGGAAAGAAGCTTTCTGAGAAACTGCTTAGTGTTCTGTTAATTCATCTCACAGAGTTACATCTGTATTTCGTGGATCTCTTTGCTAGCCTTATTTCTTTGAAATCTGAGAACAGATATTTCGGATCCCATTGAAGACTATAGGGCCAAAGGAAATATCCTCCGATAACAAAGAGAAAGAAGCTTTCTGAGAAACTTCTTTGTGTTCTGTGAAATCATCTCACAGAGTTACAGCTTTCCCCTCAAGAAGACTTTCGCTAAGACAGTTCTTGTGGAATTGGCAAAGTGATATTTGGAAGCCCATAGATGGCTATGGTGAAAAAGGAAATATCCTCATAGAAAATCTGGAAGGAAGCTTTCTGAGAAACTGCTGAGTGTTCTGTTAATTCATCTCACAGAGTTACATCTGTATTTCGTGGATCTCTTTGCTAGCTTTATTTCTGTGGAATCTGAGAACAGATATTTCGGATCCCATTGAAGACTATAGGGCCAAAAGAAATATCCTCCGATAACAAAGAGAAAGAAGCTTTCTGAGAAACTTCTTTGTGTTCTGTGAAATCATCTCACAGAGTTACAGCTTTCCCCTCAAGAAGCCTTTCGCTAAGACAGTTCTTGTGGAATTGGCAAAGTGACATTTGGAAGCCCATAGAGGGCTATTGTGAAAAAGGAAATATCCTCTGATTAAATCTGGAAAGAAGCTTTCTGTGAAACTGCTTAGTGTTCTGTTAATTCATCTCACAGAGTTACATCTGTATTTCGTGGATCTCTTTGCTAGCCTTATTTCTGTGGAATCTGAGAACAGATATTTCGGATCCCTTTGAAGACTATAGGGCCAAAGGAAATATCCTCCGATAACAAAGAGAAAGAAGCTTTCTGAGAAACTTCTTTGTGTTCTGTGAAATAAGCTCACAGAGTTACAGCTTGCCCCTCAAAAAGCCTTTCGCTAAGACAGTTCTTGTGGAATTGGCAAAGTGATATTTGGAAGCCCATAGAGGGCTATGGTGAAAATGGAAATATCCTCAGATGAAATCTGGAAAGAAGATTTCTGAGAAACTGCTGAGTGTTCTGTTAATTCATCTCAGAGAGTTACATCTGTATTTCGTGGATCTCTTTGATAGACTTATTTCTGTGGAATCTGAGAACAGATATTTCGGATCCCTTTGAATACTATTGGGCCAAAGGAAATATTCTAAGATAACAAAGAGAAAGAAGCTTTCTGAGAAACTTCTTTGTGTTCTGTGAAATCATCTCACAGAGTTACAGCTTTCCCCTCAAGAAGCCTTTCGCTAAGACAGTTCTTGTGGAATTGGCAAAGTGATATTTGGAAGCCCAAAGAGGGCTATGGTGAAAAAGGAAATATCCTCAGATGAAATCTGGAAAGAAGTTTTTTGAGAAACTGTTGAGTGTTCTGTTAATTCATCTCAAGGAGTTACATCTGTATTTCGTGGATCTCTTTGCTAGCCTTATTTCTGTGGAATCTGAGAACAGATATTTCGGATCCCATTGAAGACCATAGGGCCAAAGGAAATATCCTCCGATAACAAAGAGAAAGAAGCTTTCTGAGAAACTTCTTTGTGTTCTGTGAAATCATCTCACAGAGTTACAGCTTTCCCCTCAAGAAGCCTTTCGCTAAGACAGTTCTTGTGGAATTGGCAAAGTGATATTTGGAAGCCCATAGAGGGCTATGGTGAAAAAGGAAATATCCTCAGATGAAATCTGGAAAGAAGCTGAGAAACTGCTTAGTGTTCTGTTAATTCATCTCACAGAGTTACATCTGTATTTCGTGGATCTCTTTGCTAGCCTTATTTCTGTGGAATATGAGAACAGATATTTCGGTTCCCTTTGAAGACTATAGGGCCAAAGGAAATATCCTCCGATAACAAAGAGAAAGAAGCTTACTGAGAAACTTCTTTGTGTTCTGTGAAATCATCTCACAGAGTTACAGCTTTCCCCTCAAGAAGCCTTTCGCTTAGACAGTTCTTGTGGAATTAGCAAAGTGATATTTGGAAGCCCCTAGATGTCTATGGTGAAAAAGGAAATATCCTCAGATGAAATGTGGAAAGAAGCTTTCTGAGAAACTGCTTAGTGTTCTGTTAATTCATCTCACAGAGTTATATCTGTATTTCGTGGATCTCTTTGCTAGCCTTATTTCTTTGGAATATGAGAACAGATATTTCGGATCCCATTGAAGACTACGGGGCCAAAGGAAACATCCTCCGATAACAAAGAGAAAGAAGCTTTCTGAGAAACTTCTTTGTGTTCTTTGAAATCATCTCACAGAGTTACAGCTTTCCCCTCATGAAGCCTTTCGCTAAGACAGTTCTTGTGGAATTGGCAAAGTGATATTTGGAAGCCCATACAGGGCTATGGTGAAAAAGGAAATATCCTCAGATGAAATCTGGAAAGAAGCTTTCTGAGAAACTGTTGAGTGTTCTGTTAATTCATCTCACAGAGTTACATCTGTATTTCGTGGATCTCTTTGCTAACCTTATTTCTTTGGAATCTGAGAACAGATGTTTCGGATCCCATTGAAGACTATAGGGCCAAAGGAAATATCCTCCGATAACAAAGAGAAAGAAGCTTTCTGAGAAACTTCTTTGTGTTCTGTGAAATCATCTCACAGAGTTACAGCTTTCTCCTCAAGAAGCCTTTCGCAAAGACAGTTCTTGTGGAATTGGCAAAGTGATATTTGGAAGCCCTTAGAGGGCTTTGGTGAAAAAGGAAATATCCTCAGATGAAATCTGGAAAGAAGCTTTCTGAGAAACTGCTTAGTGTTCTGTTAATTCATCTCACAGATTTACATCTGTATTTCGTGGATCTCTTTGCTAGCCTTATTTCTGTGGAATCTGAGAACAGATATTTCGGATCCCTTTGAAGACTATAGGGCCAAAGGAAATATCCTCTGATAACAAAGAGAAAGAAGCTTTCTGAGAAACTTCTTTGTGTTCTGTGAAATCATCTCACAGAGTTACATCTGTATTTCGTGGATCTCCTTGCTAGACTGATTTCTGTGGAATCTGAGAACAGATATTTCGGATCATATTGAAGACTATAGGGCCAAAGGAAATATCCTCCGATAACAAAGAGAAAGAAGCTTTCTGAGAAACTACTTTGTGTTCTGTGAAATCATCTCACAGAGTTACAGCTTTCCCCTCAAGAAGCCTTTCGCTAAGACAGTTCTTGTGGAATTGGCAAAGCGATATTTGGAAGCCCATAGAGGGCTATGGTGAAAAAGGAAATATCCTCAGATGAAATCTGGAAGGAAGCATTATGAGAAACTGCTTAGTGTTCTGTTAATTCGTCTCACAGAGTTACGTCTGTATTTCGTGGATCTCTTTGCTAGCCTTATTTCTGTGGAATCTGAGAACAGATATTTCGGATCCCATTGAAGATTATAGGGCCAAAGGAAATATCCTCCGATAACAAAGAGAAAGAAGCTTTCTGAGAAACTTCTTTGTGTTCTGTGAAATAATCTCACAGAGTTACAGCATTCCCCTCAAGAAGCCTTTCGCTAAGACAGTTATTGTGGAATTGGCAAAGTGATATTTGGAAGCCCATAGAGGGCTATGGTGAAAAAGGAAATATCCTCAGATGAAATCTGGAAAGAAGCTTTCTGAGAAACTGCTTAGTGTTCTGTTAATTCATCTCACAGAGTTACATCTGTATTTCGTGGATCTCTTTGCTAGCCTTATTTCTTTGAAATCTGAGAACAGATATTTCGGATCCCATTGAAGACTATAGGGCCAAACGAAATATCCTCCGATAACAAAGAGAAAGAAGCTTTCTGAGAAACTTCTTTGTGTTCTGTGAAATCATCTCACAGAGTTACAGCTTTCCCCTCAAGAAGACTTTCGCTAAGACAGTTCTTGTGGAGTTGGCAAAGCGATATTTGGAAGCCCATATAGGGCTATGGTAAAAAAGGAAATATCCTCAGATGAAATCTGGAAGGAAGCTTTCTGAGAAACTGCTTAGTGTTCTGTTAATTCATCTCACAGAGTTACATCTGTATTTCGTGGATCTCTTTGCTAGCCTTATTTCTGTGGAATCTGAGAACAGATATTTCGGATCCCATTGAAGACCATAGGGCCAAAGGAAATATCCTCCGATAACAAAGAGAAAGAAGCTTTCTGAGAAACTTCTTTGTGTTCTGTGAAATCATCTCACAGAGTTACAGCTTTCCCCTCAAGAAGCCTTTCACTAAGACAGTTCTTGTGGAATTGGCAAAGTGATATTTGGAAGCCCATAGAGGGCTATGGTGAAAAAGGAAATATCCTCATAAAAAATCTGGAAGGAAGCTTTCTGAGAAACTGCTGAGTGTTCTGTTAATTCATCTCACAGAGTTACATCTCTATTTCGTGGATCTCTTTGCTAGCTTTATTTCTGTGGAATCTGAGAACAGATATTTCGGATCCCTTTGAAGACTATAGGGCCAAAGGAAATATCCTCCGATAACAAAGAGAAAGAAGCTTTCTGAGAAACTTCTTTGTGTTCTGTGAAATCATCTCACAGAGTTACCGCTTTCCCCTCAAGAAGCCTTTCGCTAAGACAATTCTTGTGGTATTGGCAAAGTGATATTTGGAAGCCCATAGAGGGCTATGGTGAAAAAGGAAATATCCTCAGATGAAATCTGGAAAGAAGCTTTCTGAGAAACTGCTTAGTGTTCTGTTAATTCATCTCACAGAGTTACATCTGTATTTGGTGGATCTCTTTGCTAGCCTTATTTCTGTGGAATCTGAGAACAGATATTTCGGATCCCATTGAAGACTATAGGGCCAAAGGAAATATCCTCCGATAACAAAGAGAAAGAAGCTTTCTGAGAAACTTCTTTGTGTTCTGTGAAATCATCTCACAGAGTTACAGCTTTCCCCTCAAGAAGCCTTTCGCAAAGACAGTTCTTGTGGAATTGGCAAAGTGATATTTGGAAGCCCATAGAGGGCTATGGTGAAAAAGGAAATATCCTCAGATGAAATCTGGAAAGAAGCTTTCTGTGAAACTGCTTAGTGTTCTGTTAATTCATCTCACAGAGTTACATCTGTATTTCGTGGATCTCTTTGCTAGACTTATTTCTGTGGAATCTGAGAACAGATATTTCGGATCCCTTTGAAGACTATAGGGCCAAAGGAAATATCCTCCGATAACAAAGAGAAAGAAGGTTTCTGAGAAACTTCTTTGTGTTCTGTGAAATCATCTCACAGAGTTACAGCTTTCCCCTCAAGAAGCCTTTCGCTAAGAGAGTTCTTGTGGAATTGGCAAAGTGATATTTGGAAGCCAATAGAGGGCTATGGTGAAAAAGGAAATATCCTCAGATGAAATCTGGAAAGAAGATTTCTGAGAAAATGCCGAGTGTTCTGTTAATTCATCTCACAGAGTTACATCTGTATTTCGTGGATTTCTTTGCTAGCCTTATTTCTGTGGAATCTGAGAACATTTATTTCGGATCCCTTTGAATACTATTGGGCCAAAGGAAATATTCTCCGATAACAAAGAGAAAGAAGCTTTCTGAGAAACTTCTTTGTGTTCTGTGAAATCATCTCACAGAGTTACAGCTTTCCCCTCAAGAAGCCTTTCGCTAAGACAGTTCTTGTGGAATTGGCAAAGTGATATTTGGAAGCCCATAGAGGGCTATGGTGAAAAAGGAAATATCCTCAGATGAAATCTGGAAAGAAGCTTTCTGAGAAACTGCTGAGTGTTCAGTTAATTCATCTCACAGAGTTACATCTGTATTTCGTGGATCTGTTTGCTAGACTTATTTCTGTGGAATCTGAGAACAGATATTTCGGATCCCATTGAAGATTATAGGGCCAAAGGAAATATCCTCCGATAACAAAGAGAAAGAAGGTTTCTGAGAAACCTCTTTGTGTTCTGTGAAATCATCTCACAGAGTTACAGCATTCCCCTCAAGAAGCCTTTCGCTAAGACAGTTCTTGTGGAATTGGCAAAGTGATATTTGGAAGCCCATAGAGGGCTATGGTGAAAAAGGAAATATCCTCAGATGAAATCTGGAAAGAAGCTTTCTGAGAAACTGCTTAGTGTTCTGTTAATTCATCTCACAGAGTTACATCTGTTTTTCGTGGATCTCCTTGCTAGACTGATTTCTGTGGAATCTGAGAACAGATATTTCGGATCCTATTGAAGACTAAAGGGCCAAAGGAAATATCCTCCGATAACAAAGAGAAAGAAGCTTTCTGAGAAACTTCTTTGTGTTCTGTGAAATCATCTCACAGAGTTACAGCTTTCCCCTCAAGAAGCCTTTCGCTAAGACAGTTCTTGTGGAATTGGCAAAGCGATATTTGGAAGCCCATAGAGGGCTATGGTGAAAAAGGAAATATCCTCAGATGAAATCTGGAAGGAAGCTTTCTGAGAAACTGCTTAGTGTTCTGTTAATTCATCTCACAGAGTTACATCTGTATTTCGTGGATCTCTTTGCTAGCCTTATTTCTGTGGAATCTGAGAACAGATATTTCGGATCCCATTGAAGACTATAGGGCCAAAGGAAATATCCTCCGATAACAAAGAGAAAGAAGCTTTCTGAGAAACCTCTTTGTGTTCTGTGAAATCATCTCACAGAGTTACAGCTTTCCCCTCAAGAAGCCTTTCGCTAAGACAGTTCTTGTGGAATTGGCAAAGTGATATTTGGAAGCCCATAGAGGGCTATGGTGAAAAAGGAAATATCCTCAGATGAAATCTGGAAAGAAGCTTTCTGAGAAACTGCTTAGTGTTCTGTTAATTCATCTCACAGAGTTACATCTGTATTTCGTGGATCTCTTTGCTAGCCTTATTTCTTTGAAATCTGAGAACAGATATTTCGGATCCCTTTGAAGACTATAGGGCCAAAGGAAATATCCTCCGATAAGAAAGAGAAAGAAGCTTTCTGAGAAACTTCTTTGTGTTCTGTGAAATCATCTCACAGAGTTACAGCTTTCCCCTCAAGAAGCCTTTCGCTAAGACAGTTCTTGTGGAATTGGCAAAGTGATATTGGGAAGCCCGTAGAGGGCTTTGGTGAAAAAGGAAATATCCTCATAGAAAATCTGGAAGGAAGCTTTCTGAGAAACTGCTGAGGGTTCTGTTAATTCATCTCACAGATTTTCATCTGTATTTCGTGGATCTCTTTGCTAGCTTTATTTCTGTGGAATCTGAGAACAGATATTTCGGATCCCATTGAAGACTATAGGGCCAAAGGAAATATCCTCCGATAACAAAGAGAAAGAAGCTTTCTGAGAAACTTCTTTGTGTTCTGTGAAATCATCTCACAGAGTTACAGCTTTCCCCTCAAGAAGCCTTTCGCTAAGACAGTTCTTGTGGAATTGGCAAAGTGATATTTGGAAGCCCATAGAGGGCTATGCTGAAAAAGGAAATATCCTCAGATGAAATCTGGAAAGAAGCTTTCTGTGAAACTGCTTAGTGTTCTGTTAATTCATCTCACAGAGTTACATCTGTATTTCGTGGATCTCTTTGCTAGACATATTTCTGCGGAATCTGAGAACAGATATTTCGGATCCCTTTGAAGACTATAGGGCCAAAGGAAATATCCTCCGATAACAAAGAGAAAGAAGCTTTCTGAGAAACTTGTTTGTGTTCTGTGAAATCATCCCACAGAGTTACAGCTTTCCCCTCAAGAAGCCTTTAGCTAAACAGTTCTTGTGGAATTGGCAAAGTGATATTTGGAAGCCCATAGAGGGCTATGGTGAAAAAGGAAATATCCTCAGATGAAATCTGGAAAGAAGATATCTGAGAAACTGCTGAGTGTTCTGTTAATTCATCTCAGAGAGTTACATCTGTATTTCGTGGATCTCTTTGATAGAATTATTTCTGTGGAATCTGAGAACAGATATTTCGGATCCTATTGAAGACTATAGGGCCAAAGGAAATATCCTCCGATAACAAAGAGAAAGAAGGTTTCTGAGAAACTTCTTTGTGTTCTTTGAAATCATCTCACAGAGTTACAGCTTTCCCCTCAAGAAGCCTTTCGCTAAGACAGTTCTTGTGGAATTGGCAAAGTGATATTTGGAAGCCCATAGAGGGCTATGGTGAAAAACGAATTATCCTCAGATGAAATCTGGAAAGAAGATTTCTGAGAAAATGCCGAGTGTTCTGTTAATTCATCTCACAGAGTTACATCTGTATTTCGTGGATTTCTTTGCTAGCCTTATTTCTGTGGAATCTGAGAACAGATATTTCGGATCCCTTTGAATACTATTGGGCCAAAGGAAATATTCTCCGATAACAAAGAGAAAGAAGCTTTCTGAGAAACTTCTTTGTGTTCTGTGAAATCATCTCACAGAGTTACAGCTTTCCCCTCAAGAAGCCTTTCGCTAAGACAGTTCTTGTGGAATTGGCAAAGTGATATTTGGAAGCCCAAAGAGGGCTATGGTGAAAAAGGAAATATCCTCAGATGAAATCTGGAAAGAAGTTTTTTGAGAAACTTTTGAGTGTTCTGTTAATTCATCTCACGGAGTTACATCTGTATTTCGTGGATATCTTTGCTAGCCTTATTTCTGTGGAATCTGAGAACAGATATTTCGGATCCCTTTGAAGACTATAGGGCCAAAGGAAACATCCTCCTATAACAAAGAGAAAGAAGCTTTCTGAGAAACTTCTTTGTTTTCTGTGAAATCATCTCACAGAGTTACAGCTTTCCCCTCAAGAAGCCTTTCGCTAAGACAGTTCTTGTGGAATTGGCAAAGCGATATTTGGAAGCCCATAGAGGGCTACGGTGAAAAGAAATATCCTCAGATGAAATCTGGAAAGAAGATATCTGAGAAACTGCTGAGTGTTCTGTTAATTCATCTCAGAGAGTTACATCTGTATTTCGTGGATCTCTTTGATAGAATTATTTCTGTGGAATCTGAGAACAGATATTTCGGATCCTATTGAAGACTATAGGGCCAAAGGAAATATCCTCCAATAACAAAGAGAAAGAAGGTTTCTGAGAAACTTCTTTGTGTTCTTTGAAATCATCTCACAGAGTTACAGCTTTCCCCTCAAGAAGCCTTTCGCTAAGACAGTTCTTGTGGAATTGGCAAAGTGATATTTGGAAGCCCAAAGAGGGCTATGGTGAAAAAGGAAATATCCTCAGTTGAAATCTGGAAAGAAGTTTTTTGAGAAACTTTTGAGTGTTCTGTTAATTCATCTCACGGAATTACATCTGTATTTCGTGGATCTCTTTGCTAGCCATATTTCTGTGGAATCTGAGAACAGATATTTCGGATCCCTTTGAAAACCATAGGGCCAAAGTAAATAATCTCCGATAACAAAGAGAAAGAAGCTTTCTGAGAAACTTCTTTGTGTTCTGTGAAATCATCTCACAGAGTTACAGCATTCCCCTCAAGAAGCCTTTCGCTAAGACAGTTCTTGTGGAATTGGCAAAGTGATATTTGGAAGCCCTAAGAGGGCTATGGTGAAAAAGGAAATATCCTCAGATGAAATCTGGAAAGAAGCCTTCTGAGAAACTGCTGAGTGTTCTGTTAATTCATCTCACAGAGTTACATCTGTATTTCGTGTATCTCCTTGCTAGACTGATTTCTGTGGAATCTGAGAACAGATATTTTGGATCCTATTGAAGACTATAGGACCAAAGGAAATATCCTCCGATAACAAAGAGAAAGAAGCTTTCTGAGAAACTTCTTTGTGTTCTGTGAAATCATCTCACAGAGTTACAGCTTTCCCCTCAAGAAGCCTTTCGCTAAGACAGTTCTTGTGGAGTTGGCAAAGCGATATTTGGAAGCCCATATAGGGCTATGGTAAAAAAGGAAATATCCTCAGATGAAATCTGGAAGGAAGCTTTCTGAGAAACTGCTTAGTGTTCTGTTAATTCATCTCACAGAGTTACATCTGTATTTCGTGGATCTCTTTGCTAGCCGTATTTCTGTGGAATCTGAGAACAGATATTTCGGATCCCATTGAAGACTATAGGGCCAAAGGAAATATCCTCCGATAACAAAGAGAAAGAAGCTTTCTGAGAAACTTCTTTGTGTTTTGTGAAATCATCTCACAGAGTTACAGCTTTCCCCTCAAGAAGCCTTTCGCTAAGACAGTTCTTGTGGAATTGGCAAAGTGATATTTGGAAGCCCATAGAGGGCTATGGTGAAAAAGGAAATATCCTCAGATGAAATCTGGAAAGAAGCTTTCTGAGAAACTGCTTAGTGTTCTGTTAATTCATCTCACAGAGTTACATCTGTATTTGGTGGATCTCTTTGCTAGCCTTATTTCTTTGAAATCTGAGAACAGATATTTCGGATCCCATTGAAGACTATAGGGCCAAAGGAAATATCCTCCGATAACAAAGAGAAAGAAGCTTTCTGAGAAACTTCTTTGTGTTCTGTGAAATCATCTCACAGAGTTACAGCTTTCCCCTCAAGAAGTCTTTCGCCAAGACAGTTCTTGTGGAATTGGCAAAGTGATATTTGGAAGCCCATAGAGGGCTATGGTGAAAAAGAAAATATCCTCATAGAAAATCTGGAAGGAAGCTTTCTGAGAAACTGCTGAGTGTTCTGTTAATTCATCTCACAGAGTTACATCTGTATTTCGTGGATCTCTTTGCTAGCTTTATTTCTGTGGAATCTGAGAACAGAATTTCGGATCCCATTGAAGACTATAGGGCCAAAGGAAATATCCTCCGATAACAAAGAGAAAGAAGCTTTCTGAGAAACTTCTTTGTGTTCTGTGAAATCATCTCACAGAGTTACAGCTTTCCCCTCAAGAAGCCTTTCGCTAAGACAGTTCTTGTGGTATTGGCAAAGTGATATTTGGAAGCCCATAGAGGGCTATGGTGAAAAAGGAAATATCCTCAGATGAAATCTGGAAAGAAGCTTTCTGTGAAACTGCTTAGTGTTCTGTTAATTCATCTCACAGAGTTACATCAGTATTTGGTGGATCTCTTTGCTAGCCTTATTTCTGTGGAATCTGAGAACATATATTTCGGATCCCATTGAAGACTATAGGGCCAAAGGAAATATCCTCCGATAACAAAGAGAAAGAAGCTTTCTGAGAAACTTCTTTGTGTTCTGTGAAATCATCTCACAGAGTTACAGCTTTCCCTTCAAGAAGCCTTTCGCTAAGACAGTTCTTGTGGAATTGGCAAAGTGATATTTGGAAGCCCCTAGATGTCTATGGTGAAAAAGGAAATATCCTCAGATGAAATCTGGAAAGAAGCTTTCTGAGAAACTGCTTAGTGTTCTGTTAATTCATCTCACTGAGTTACATCTGTATTTCGTGGATCTCTTTGCTAGCCTTATTTCTTTGGAATCTGAGAACAGATATTTCGGATCTCATTGAAGACTATGGGGCCAAAGGAAATATCCTCCGATAACAAAGAGAAAGAAGCTTTCTGAGAAACTTCTTGGTGTTCTTTGAAATCATCTCACAGAGTTACAGCTTTCCCCTCATGAAGCCTTTCGCTAAGACAGTTCTTGTGGAATTAGCAAAGTGATATTTGGAAGCCCATACAGGGCTATGGTGAAAAAGGAAATATCCTCAGATGAAATCTGGAAAGAAGCTTTCTGAGAAACTGTTGAGTGTTCTGTTAATTCATCTCACAGAGTTACATCTGTATTTCGTGGATCTCTTTCTAGACTTATTTCTGTGGAATCTGAGAACAGATATTTCGGATCCCATTGAAGACTATAGGGCCAAAGGAAATATCCTCCGATAACAAAGAGAAAGAAGCTTTCTGAGAAACTTCTTTGTGTTCTGTGAAATCATCTCACAGAGTTACAGCTTTCCCCTCAAGAAGCCTTTCGCAAAGACAGTTCTTGTGGAATTGGCAAAGTGATATTTGGAAGCCCTTAGAGGGCTTTGGTGAAAAAGGAAATATCCTCAGATGAAATCTGGAAAGAAGCTTTCTGAGAAACTGCTTAGTGTTCTGTTAATTCATCTCACAGAGTTACATCTGTATTTCGTGGATCTCTTTGCTAGACTTATTTCTGTGGAATCTGAGAACAGATATTTCGGATCCCATTGAAGACTATAGGGCCAAAGGAAGTATCCTCCGATAACAAAGAGAAAGAAGCTTTCTGAGAAACTTCTTTATGTTCTGTGAAATCATCTCACAGAGTTACAGCTTTCCCCTCAAGAAGCCTTTCGCTAAGACAGTTCTTGTGGAATTGGCAAAGTGATATTTGGAAGCCCATAGAGGGCTATGCTGAAAAAGGAAATATCCTCAGATGAAATCTGGAAAGAAGCTTTCTGTGAAACTGCTTAGTGTTCTGTTAATTCATCTCACAGAGTTACATCTGTATTTCGTGGATCTCTTTGCTAGACTTATTTCTGTGGAATCTGAGAACAGATATTTCGGATCCCTTTGAAGACTATAGGGCCAAAGGAAATATCCTCCGATAACAAAGAGAAAGAAGCTTTCTGAGAAACTTCTTTGTGTTCTGTGAAATCATCCCACAGAGTTACAGCTTTCCCCTCAAGAAGCCTTTAGCTAAGACAGTTCTTGTGGAATTGGCAAAGTGATATTTGGAAGCCCATAGAGGGCTATGGTGAAAAAGGAAATATCCTCAGGTGAAATCTGGAGAGAAGATTTCTGAGAAACTTCTGAGTGTTCTGTTAATTCATCTCAGAGAGTTACATCTGTATTTCGTGGATCTCTTTGATAGACTTATTTCTGTGGAATCTGAGAACAGATATTTCGGATCCTATTGAAGACTATAGGGCCAAAGGAAATATCCTCCGATAACAAAGAGAAAGAAGGTTTCTGAGAAACTTCTTTGTGTTCTTTGAAATCATCTCACAGAGTTACAGCTTTCCCCTCAAGAAGCCTTTCGCTAAGACAGTTCTTGTGGAATTGGCAAAGTGATATTTGGAAGCCCATAGAGGGCTATGGTGAAAAACGAAATATCCTCAGATGAAATCTGGAAAGAAGATTTCTGAGAAAATGCCGAGTGTTCTGTTAATTCATCTCACAGAGTTACATCTGTATTTCGTGGATTTCTTTGCTAGCCTTATTTCTGTGGAATCTGAGAACAGATATTTCGGATCCCTTTGAATACTATTGGGCCAAAGGAAATATTCTCCGATAACAAAGAGAAAGAAGCTTTCTGAGAAACTTCTTTGTGTTCTGTGAAATCATCTCACAGAGTTACAGCTTTCCCCTCAAGAAGCCTTTCGCTAAGACAGTTCTTGTGGAATTGGCAAAGTGATATTTGGAAGCCCAAAGAGGGCTATGGTGAAAAAGGAAATATCCTCAGATGAAATCTGGAAAGAAGTTTTTTGAGAAACTGTTGAGTGTTCTGTTAATTCATATCACGGAGTTACATCTGTATTTCGTGGATCTCTTTGCTAGCCTTATTTCTGTGGAATCTGAGAACAGATATTTCGGATCCCATTGAAGAATATAGGGCCAAAGGAAATATCCTCCTATAACAAAGAGAAAGAAGCTTTCTGAGAAACTTCTTTGTTTTCTGTGAAATCATCTCACAGAGTACAGCTTTCCCCTCAAGAAGCCTTTCGCTAAGACAGTTCTTGTGGAATTGGCAAAGCGATATTTGGAAGCCCATAGAGGGCTATGGTTAAAAAGGAAATATCCTCAGATGAAATCTGGAAAGAAGCTTTCTGAGAAACTGCTTAGTGTTCTGTTAATTCATCTCACAGAGTTACATCTGCATTTCGTGGATCTCTTTGCTAGCCTTATTTCTTTGGAATCTGAGAACAGATATTTCGGATCCCTTTGAAGACTATAGGGCCAAAGGATATATCCTCCGATAACAAAGAGAAAGAAGTTTTCTGAGAAACTTCTTTGTGTTCTGTGAAATCATCTCACAGAGTTACAGCTTTCCCCTAAGGAAGCCTTTCGCTAAGACAGTTCTTGTGGAATTGGCAAAGTGATATTTGGAAGCCCTTAGAGGGCTATGGTGAAAAAGGAAATATCCTCAGATGAAATCTGGAAAGAAGCTTTCTGAGAAACTGCTGAGTGTTCTGTTAATTCATCTCACAGAGTTACATCTGTATTTCGTGGATCTCTTTGCTAGCCTTATTTCTGTGGAATCTGAGAACAGATATTTCTAATCCCATTGAAGACTATAGGGCCAAAGGAAATATCCTCCGATAACAAAGAGAAAGAAGCTTTCTGAGAAACTTCTTTGTGTTCTGTGAAATCATCTCACAGAGTTACAGCTTTCCCGTCAAGAAGCCTTTCGCAAAGACAGTTCTTGTGGAATTGGCAAAGTGATATTTGGAAGCCCATAGAGGGCTATGGTGAAAAAGGAAATATCCTCAGATGAAATCCGGAAAGAAGCTTTCTGAGAAACTGCTTAGTGTTCTGTTAATTCATCTCACAGAGTTACATCTGTATTTCGTGGATCTCTTTGCTAGCCTTATTTCTGTGGAATCTGAGAACAGATATTTCGGATCCCTTTGAAAACTATAGGGCCAAAGGAAATAATCTCCGATAACAAAGAGAAAGAAGCTTTCTGAGAAACTTCTTTGTGTTCTGTGAAATCATCTCAGAGAGTTACAGCATTCCCCTCAAGAAGCCTTTCGCTAAGACAGTTCTTGTGGAATTGGCAAAGTGATATTTGGAAGCCCATAGAGGGCTATGGTGAAAAAGGAAATATCCTCAGATGAAATCTGGAAAGAAGCTTTCTGAGAAACTGCTGAGTGTTCTGTTAATTCATCTCACAGAGTTACATCTGTATTTCGTGTATCTCCTTGCTAGACTGATTTCTGTGGAATCTGAGAACAGATATTTCGGATCCTATTGAAGACTATAGGGCCAAAGGAAATATCCTCCGATAACAAAGAGAAAGAAGCTTTCTGAGAAACTTCTTTGTGTTCTGTGAAATCATCTCACAGAGTTACAGCTTGCCCCTCAAGAAGCCTTTCGCTAAGACAGTTCTTGTGGAGTTGGCAAAGCGATATTTGGAAGCCCATATAGGGCTATGGTAAAAAAGGAAATATCCTCAGATGAAATCTGGAAGGAAGCTTTCTGAGAAACTGCTTAGTGTTCTGTTAATTCATCTCACAGAGTTACATCTGTATTTCGTGGATCTCTTTGCTAGCCTTATTTCTGTGGAATCTGAGAACAGATATTTCGGATCCCATTGAAGACTATAGGGCCAAAGGAAATATCCTCCGATAACAAAGAGAAAGAAGCTTTCTGAGAAACTTCTTTGTGTTCTGTGAAATCATCTCACAGAGTTACAGCTTTCCCCTCAAGAAGCCATTCGCTAAGACAGTTCTTGTGGAATTGGCAAAGTGATATTTGGAAGCACATAGAGGGCTATGGTGAAAAAGGAAATATCCTCAGATGAAATCTGGAAAGAAGCTTTCTGAGAAACTGCTTAGTGTTCTGTTAATTCATCTCACAGAGTTACATCTGTATTTCTTGGATCTCTTTGCTAGCCTTATTTCTTTGAAATCTGAGAACAGATATTTCATATCCCATTGAAGACTATAGGGCCAAAGGAAATATCCTCCGATAACAAAGAGAAAGAAGCTTTCTGAGAAACTTCTTTGTGTTCTGTGAAATCATCTCACAGAGTTACAGCTTTCCCCTCAAGAAGCCTTTCGCTAAGACAGTTCTTGTGGAATTGGCAAAGTGATATTTGGAAGCCCATAGAGGGCTATGGTGAAAAAGGAAATATCCTCATAGAAAATCTGGAAGGAAGCTTTATGAGAAACTGCTGAGTGTTCTGTTAATTCATCTCACAGAGTTACATCTGTATTTCGTGGATCTCTTTGCTAGCTTTATTTCTGTGGAATCTGAGAACAGATATTTCGGATCCCATTGAAGACTATAGGGCCAAAGGAAATATCCTCCGATAACAAAGAGAAAGAAGCTTTCTGAGAAACTTCTTTGTGTTCTGTGAAATCATCTCACAGAGTTACAGCTTTCCCCTCAAGAAGCCTTTCGCTAAGACAGTTCTTGTGGTATTGGCAAAGTGATATTTGGAAGCCCATAGAGGGCTATGGTGAAAAAGGAAATATCCTCAGATGAAATCTGGAAAGAAGCTTTCTGAGAAACTGCTGAGTGTTCTGTTAATTCATCTCACAGAGTTACATCTGTATTTCGTGGATCTCTTTGATAGACTTATTACTGTGGAATCTGAGAACAGATATTTCGGATCCTATTGAAGACTATAGGGCCAAAGGAAATATCCTCCGATAACAAAGAGAAAGAAGGTTTCTGAGAAACTTCTTTGTGTTCTGTGAAATCATCTCACAGAGTTACAGCTTTCCCCTCAAGAAGCCTTTCGCTAAGACAGTTCTTGTGGAATTGGCAAAGTGATATTTGGAAGCCCATAGAGGGCTATGGTGAAAAAGGAAATATCCTCAGATGAAATCTGGAAAGAAGATTTCTGAGAAAATGCCGAGTGTTCTGTTAATTCATCTCACAGAGTTACATCTGTATTTCGTGGATTTCTTTGCTGGCCTTATTTCTGTGGAATCTGAGAACAGATATTTCGGATCCCTTTGAATACTATTGGGCCAAAGGAAATATTCTCCGATAATAAAGAGAAAGAAGCTTTCTGAGAAACTTCTTTGTGTTCTGTGAAATCATCTCACAGAGTTACAGCTTTCCCCTCAAGAAGCCTTTCGCTAAGACAGTTCTCGTGGAATTGGCAAAGTGATATTTGGAAGCCCATAGAGGGCTATGGTGAAAAAGGAAATATCCCCAGATGAAATCTGGAAAGAAGCTTTCTGAGAAACTGCTGAGTGTTCTGTTAATTCATCTCACAGAGTTACATCTGTATTTCGTGGATCTGTTTGCTAGACTTATTTCTGTGGAATCTGAGAACAGATATTTCGGATCCCTTTGAAGACTATAGGGCCAAAGGAAATATCCTCCGATAACAAAGAGAAAGAAGCTTTCTGAGAAACTTCTTTGTGTTCTGTGAAATCATCTCACAGAGTTACAGCTTTCCCCTCAAGAAGCCTTTCGCTAAGACAGTTCTTGTGGAATTGGCAAAGTGATATCTGGAAGCCCATAGAGGGCTATGGTGAAAAAGGAAATATCCTCAGATGAAATCTGGAAAGAAGCTTTCTGTGAAACCGCTTAGTGTTCTGTTAATTCATCTCACAGAGTTACATCTGTATTTCGTGGATCTCTTTGCTAGCCTTATTTCTGTGGAATCTGAGAACAGATATTTCGGATCCCATTGAAGACTATAGGGCCAAAGGAAATATCCTCCGATAACAAAGAGAAAGAAGCTTTCTGAGAAACTTCTTTGTGTTCTGTGAAATCATCTCACAGAGTTACAGCTTTCCCCTCAAGAAGCCATTCGCTAAGACAGTTCTTGTGGAATTGGCAAAGTGATATTTGGAAGCACATAGAGGGCTATGGTGAAAAAGGAAATATCCTCAGATGAAATCTGGAAAGAAGCTTTCTGAGAAACTGCTTAGTGTTCTGTTAATTCATCTCACAGAGTTACATCTGTATTTCTTGGATCTCTTTGCTAGCCTTATTTCTTTGAAATCTGAGAACAGATATTTCATATCCCATTGAAGACTATAGGGCCAAAGGAAATATCCTCCGATAACAAAGAGAAAGAAGCTTTCTGAGAAACTTCTTTGTGTTCTGTGAAATCATCTCACAGAGTTACAGCTTTCCCCTCAAGAAGCCTTTCGCTAAGACAGTTCTTGTGGAATTGGCAAAGTGATATTTGGAAGCCCATAGAGGGCTATGGTGAAAAAGGAAATATCCTCATAGAAAATCTGGAAGGAAGCTTTATGAGAAACTGCTGAGTGTTCTGTTAATTCATCTCACAGAGTTACATCTGTATTTCGTGGATCTCTTTGCTAGCTTTATTTCTGTGGAATCTGAGAACAGATATTTCGGATCCCATTGAAGACTATAGGGCCAAAGGAAATATCCTCCGATAACAAAGAGAAAGAAGCTTTCTGAGAAACTTCTTTGTGTTCTGTGAAATCATCTCACAGAGTTACAGCTTTCCCCTCAAGAAGCCTTTCGCTAAGACAGTTCTTGTGGTATTGGCAAAGTGATATTTGGAAGCCCATAGAGGGCTATGGTGAAAAAGGAAATATCCTCAGATGAAATCTGGAAAGAAGCTTTCTGAGAAACTGCTGAGTGTTCTGTTAATTCATCTCACAGAGTTACATCTGTATTTCGTGGATCTCTTTGATAGACTTATTACTGTGGAATCTGAGAACAGATATTTCGGATCCTATTGAAGACTATAGGGCCAAAGGAAATATCCTCCGATAACAAAGAGAAAGAAGGTTTCTGAGAAACTTCTTTGTGTTCTGTGAAATCATCTCACAGAGTTAGAGCTTTCCCCTCAAGAAGCCTTTCGCTAAGACAGTTCTTGTGGAATTGGCAAAGTGATATTTGGAAGCCCATAGAGGGCTATGGTGAAAAAGGAAATATCCTCAGATGAAATCTGGAAAGAAGATTTCTGAGAAAATGCCGAGTGTTCTGTTAATTCATCTCACAGAGTTACATCTGTATTTCGTGGATTTCTTTGCTGGCCTTATTTCTGTGGAATCTGAGAACAGATATTTCGGATCCCTTTGAATACTATTGGGCCAAAGGAAATATTCTCCGATAATAAAGAGAAAGAAGCTTTCTGAGAAACTTCTTTGTGTTCTGTGAAATCATCTCACAGAGTTACAGCTTTCCCCTCAAGAAGCCTTTCGCTAAGACAGTTCTCGTGGAATTGGCAAAGTGATATTTGGAAGCCCATAGAGGGCTATGGTGAAAAAGGAAATATCCCCAGATGAAATCTGGAAAGAAGCTTTCTGAGAAACTGCTGAGTGTTCTGTTAATTCATCTCACAGAGTTACATCTGTATTTCGTGGATCTGTTTGCTAGACTTATTTCTGTGGAATCTGAGAACAGATATTTCGGATCCCTTTGAAGACTATAGGGCCAAAGGAAATATCCTCCGATAACAAAGAGAAAGAAGCTTTCTGAGAAACTTCTTTGTGTTCTGTGAAATCATCTCACAGAGTTACAGCTTTCCCCTCAAGAAGCCTTTCGCTAAGACAGTTCTTGTGGAATTGGCAAAGTGATATCTGGAAGCCCATAGAGGGCTATGGTGAAAAAGGAAATATCCTCAGATGAAATCTGGAAAGAAGCTTTCTGTGAAACCGCTTAGTGTTCTGTTAATTCATCTCACAGAGTTACATCTGTATTTCGTGGATCTCTTTGCTAGCCTTATTTCTGTGGAATCTGAGAACAGATATTTCGGTTCCCTTTGAAGACTATAGGGCCAAAGGAAATATCCTCCGATAACAAAGAGAAAGAAGCTTACTGAGAAACTTCTTTGTGTTCTGTGAAATCATCACAGACAGTTACAGCTTTCCCCTCAAGAAGCCTTTCGCTAAGACAGTTCTTGTGGAATTGGCAAAGTGATATTTGTAAGCCCATAGAGGGCTATGGTGAAAAAGGAAATATCCTCAGATGAAATCTGGAAAGAAGCTTTCTGAGAAACTGCTTAGTGTTCTGTTAATTCATCTCACAGAGTTACATCTGTATTTCGTGGATCTCTTTGCTAGCCTTATTTCTGTGGAATCTGAGAACAGATATTTCGGATCGCACTGAAGACTATAGGGCCAAAGGAAATAATCTCCGACAACAAAGAGAAAGAAGCTTTCTGGGAAACTTCTTTGTGTTCTGTGAAATCATCTCACAGAGTTACAGCTTTCCCCTCAAGAAGCCTTTCGCTAAGACAGTTCTTGTGGCATTTTCAAAGTGATATTTGGAAGCCCATAGAGGGCTATGGTGAAAAAGGAAATATCCTCACATGAAATCTGGAAAGAAGCTTTCTGAGAAACTGCTGAGTGTTCTGTTAATTCATCTCACAGAGTTACATCTGTATTTCGTGAATCTCTTTGCTAGACTTATTTCTGTGGAATCTGAGAACAGATATTTCGGATCCCATTGAAGACTATAGGGCCAAAGGAAATATCCTCCGATAACAAAGAGAAAGAAGCTTTCTGAGAAACTTCTTTGTGTTCTGTGAAATCATCTCACAGAGTTACAGCTTTCCCCTCAAGAATCCTTTCGCTAAGACAGTTCTTGTGGAATTGGCAAAGCGATATTTGGAAGCCCCTAGATGTCTATGGTGAAAAAGGAAATATCCTCAGATGAAATCTGGAAAGAAGCTTTCTGAGAAACTGCTTAGTGTTCTGTTAATTCATCTCACTGAGTTACATCTGTATTTCGTGGATCTCTTTGCTAGACTTATTTCTGTGGAATCTGAGAACAGATATTTCGGATCCTATTGAAGACTATAGGGCCAAAGGAAATATCCTCCGATAACAAAGAGAAAGAAGGTTTCTGAGAAACTTCTTTGTGTTCTTTGAAATCATCTCACAGAGTTCCAGCTTTCCCCTCAAGAAGCCTTTCGCTAAGACAGTTCTTGTGGAATTGGCAAAGTGATATTTGGAAGCCCATAGAGGGCTATGGTGAAAAACGAAATATCCTCAGATGAAATCTGGAAAGAAGATTTCTGAGAAAATGCCGAGTGTTCTGTTAATTCATCTCACAGAGTTACATCTGTATTTCGTGGATTTCTTTGCTAGCCTTATTTCTGTGGAATCTGAGAACAGATATTTCGGATCCCTTTGAATACTATTGGGCCAAAGGAAATATTCTCCGATAACAAAGAGAAAGAAGCTTTCTGAGAAACTTCTTTGTGTTCTGTGAAATCATCTCACAGAGTTACAGCTTTCCCCTCAAGAAGCCTTTCGCTAAGACAGTTCTTGTGGAATTGGCAAAGTGATATTTGGAAGCCCAAAGAGGGCTATGGTGAAAAAGGAAATATCCTCAGATGAAATCTGGAAAGAAGTTTTTTGAGAAACTGTTGAGTGTTCTGTTAATTCATCTCACGGAGTTACATCTGTATTTCGTGGATCTCTTTGCTAGCCTTATTTCTGTGGAATCTGAGAACAGATATTTCGGATCCCATTGAAGAATATAGGGCCAAAGGAAATATCCTCCTATAACAAAGAGAAAGAAGCTTTCTGAGAAACTTCTTTGTATTCTGTGAAATCATCTCACAGAGTACAGCTTTCCCCTCAAGAAGCCTTTCGCTAAGACAGTTCTTGTGGAATTGGTAAAGCGATATTTGGAAGCCCATAGAGGGCTATGGTGAAAAAGGAAATATCCTCAGATGAAATCTGGAAAGAAGCTTTCTGAGAAACTGCTTAGTGTTCTGTTAATTCATCTCACAGAGTTACATCTGCATTTCGTGGATCTCCTTGCTAGCCTTATTTCTTTGGAATCTGAGAACAGATATTTCGGATCCCTTTGAAGACTATAGGGCCAAAGGATATATCCTCCGATAACAAAGAGAAAGAAGTTTTCTGAGAAACTTCTTTGTGTTCTGTGAAATCATCTCACAGAGTTACAGCTTTCCCCTCAAGAAGCCTTTCGCTAAGACAGTTCTTGTGGAATTGGCAAAGTGATATTTGGAAGCCCATAGAGGGCTATGGTGAAAAAGGAAATTTCCTCAGATGAAATCTGGAAAGAAGCTTTCTGAGAAACTGCTGAGTGTTCTGTTAATTCATCTCACAGAGTTACATCTGTATTTCGTGGATCTCTTTGCTAGCCTTATTTCTGTGGAATCTGAGAACCGATATTTCTGATCCCATTGAAGACTATAGGGCCAAAGGAAATATCCTCCGATAACAAAGAGAAAGAAGCTTTCTGAGAAACTTCTTTGTGTTCTGTGAAAACATCTCACAGAGTTACAGCTTTCCCGTCAAGAAGCCTTTCGCAAAGACAGTTCTTGTGGAATTGGCAAAGTGATATTTGGAAGCCCATAGAGGGCTATGGTGAAAAAGGAAATATCCTCAGATGAAATCCGGAAAGAAGCTTTCTGAGAAACTGCTTAGTGTTCTGTTAATTCATCTCACAGAGTTACATCTGTATTTCGTGGATCTCTTTGCTAGCCTTATTTCTGTGGAATCTGAGAACAGATATTTCGGATCCCTTTGAAAACTATAGGGCCAAAGGAAAAAATCTCCGATAACAAAGAGAAAGAAGCTTTCTGAGAAACTTCTTTGTGTTCTGTGAAATCATCTCACAGAGTTACAGCATTCCCCTCAAGAAGCCTTTCGCTAAGACAGTTCTTGTGGAATTGGCAAAGTGATATTTGGAAGCCCATAGAGGGCTATGGTGAAAAAGGAAATATCCTCAGATGAAATGTGGAAAGAAGCTTTCTGAGAAACTGCTGAGTGTTCTGTTAATTCATCTCACAGAGTTACATCTGTATTTCGTGTATCTCCTTGCTAGACTGATTTCTGTGGAATCTGAGAACAGATATTTCGGATCCTATTGAAGACTATAGGGCCAAAGGAAATATCCTCCGATAACAAAGAGAAAGAAGCTTTCTGAGAAACTTCTTTGTGTTCTGTGAAATCATCTCACAGAGTTACAGCTTTCCCCTCAAGAAGCCTTTCGCTAAGACAGTTCTTGTGGAGTTGGCAAAGCGATATTTGGAAGCCCATATAGGACTATGGTAAAAAAGGAAATATCCTCAGATGAAATCTGGAAGGAAGCTTTCTGAGAAACTGCTTAGTGTTCTGTTAATTCATCTCACAGAGTTACATCTGTATTTCGTGGATCTCTTTGCTAGCCTTATTTCTGTGGAATCTGAGAACAGATATTTCGGATCCCATGGAAGACTATAGGGCCAAAGGAAATATCCTCCGATAACAAAGAGAAAGAAGCTTTCTGAGAAACTTCTTTGTGTTCTGTGAAATCATCTCACAGAGTTACAGCTTTCCCCTCAAGAAGCCTTTCGCTAAGACAGTTCTTGTGGAATTGGCAAAGTGATATTTGGAAGCACATAGAGGGCTATGGTGAAAAAGGAAATATCCTCAGATGAAATCTGGAAAGAAGCTTTCTGAGAAACTGCTTAGTGTTCTGTTTATTCATCTCACAGAGTTACATCTGTATTTCGTGGATCTCTTTGCTAGCCTTATTTCTTTGAAATCTGAGAACAGATATTTCGGATCCCATTGAAGACTATAGGGCCAAAGGAAATATCCTCCGATAACAAAGAGAAAGAAGCTTTCTGAGAAACTTCCTTGTGTTCTGTGAAATCATCTAACAGAGTTACAGCTTTCCCCTCAAGAAGCCTTTCGCTAAGACAGTTCTTGTGGAATTGGCAAAGTGATATTTGGAAGCCCATAGAGGGCTATGGTGAAAAAGGAAATATCCTCATAGAAAATCTGGAAGGAAGCTTTCTGAGAAACTGCTGAGTGTTCTGTTAATTCATCTCACAGAGTTACATCTGTATTTCGTGGATCTCTTTGCTAGCTTTATTTCTGTGGAATCCGAGAACAGATATTTCGGATCCCATTGAAGACTATAGGGCCAAAGGAAATATCCTCCGATAACAAAGAGAAAGAAGCTTTCTGAGAAACTTCTTTGTGTTCTGTGAAATCATCTCACAGAGTTACAGCTTTCCCCTCAAGAAGCCTTTCGCTAAGACAGTTCTTGTGGTATTGGCAAAGTGATATTTGGAAGCCCATAGAGGGCTATGGTGAAAAAGGAAATATCCTCAGATGAAATCTGGAAAGAAGCATTCTGAGAAACTGCTTAGTGTTCTGTTAATTCATCTCACAGAGTTACATCTGTATTAGGTGGATCTCTTTGCTAGCCTTATTTCTGTGGAGTCTGAGAACAGATATTTCGGATCCCATTGAAGACTATAGGGCCAAAGGAAATATCCTCCGATAACAAAGAGAAAGAAGCTTTCTGAGAAACTTCTTTGTGTTCTGTGAAATCATCTCACAGAGTTACAGCTTTCCCCTCAAGAAGCCTTTCGCTAAGACAGTTCTTGTGGAATTGGCAAAGTGATATTTGGAAGCCCATAGAAGGCTAAGGTGAAAAAGGAAATATCCTCAGATGAAATCTGGAAAGAAGCTTTCTGAGAAACTGCTGAGTGTTCTGTTAATTCATCTCACAGAGTTACATCTGTATTTCGTGGATCTCTTTGATAGACTTATTACTGTGGAATCTGAGAACAGATATTTCGGATCCTATTGAAGACTATAGGGCCAAAGGAAATATCCTCCGATAACAAAGAGAAAGAAGCTTTCTGAGAAACTTCTTTGTGTTCTGTGAAATCATCTCACAGAGTTACAGCTTTCCCCTCAAGAAGCCTTTCGCTAAGACAGTTCTTGTGGAATTGGCAAAGTGATATTTGGAAGCCCATAGAGGGCTATGGTGAAAAAGGAAATATCCTCAGATGAAATCTGGAAAGAAGATTTCTGAGAAAATGCCGAGTGTTCTGTTAATTCATCTCACAGAGTTACATCTGTATTTCGTGGATTTCTTTGCTGGCATTATTTCTGTGGAATCTGAGAACAGATATTTCGGATCCCTTTGAATACTATTGGGCCAAAGGAAATATTCTCCGATAACAAAGAGAAAGAAGCTTTCTGAGAAACTTCTTTGTGTTCTGTGAAATCATCTCACAGAGTTACAGCTTTCCCCTCAAGAAGCCTTTCGCTAAGACAGTTCTCGTGGAATTGGCAAAGTGATATTTGGAAGCCCATAGAGGGCTATGGTGAAAAAGGAAATATCCTCAGATGAAATCTGGAAAGAAGCTTTCTGAGAAACTGCTGAGTGTTCTGTTAATTCATCTCACAGAGTTACATCTGTATTTCGTGGATCTGTTTGCTAGACTTATTTCTGTGGAATCTGAGAACAGATATTTCGGATCCCTTTGAAGACTATAGGGCCAAAGGAAATATCCTCCGATAACAAAGAGAAAGAAGCTTTCTGAGAAACTTCTTTGTGTTCTGTGAAATCATCTCACAGAGTTACAGCTTTCCCCTCAAGAAGCCTTTCGCTAAGACAGTTCTTGTGGAATTGGCAAAGTGATATCTGGAAGCCCATAGAGGGCTATGGTGAAAAAGGAAATATCCTCAGATGAAATCTGGAAAGAAGCTTTCTGTGAAACTGCTTAGTGTTCTGTTAATTCATCTCACAGAGTTACATCTGTATTTCGTGGATCTCTTTGCTAGCCTTATTTCTGTGGAATCTGAGAACAGATATTTCGGTTCCCTTTGAAGACTATAGGGCCAAAGGAAATATCCTCCGATAACAAAGAGAAAGAAGCTTACTGAGAAACTTCTTTGTGTTCTGTGAAATCATCACAGACAGTTACAGCTTTCCCCTCAAGAAGCCTTTCGCTAAGACAGTTCTTGTGGAATTGGCAAAGTGATATTTGTAAGCCCATAGAGGGCAATGGTGAAAAAGGAAATATCCTCAGATGAAATCTGGAAAGAAGCTTTCTGAGAAACTGCTTAGTGTTCTGTTAATTCATCTCACAGAGTTACATCTGTATTTCGTGGATCTCTTTGCTAGCCTTATTTCTGTGGAATCTGAGAACAGATATTTCGGATCGCACTGAAGACTATAGGGCCAAAGGAAATAATCTCCGACAACAAAGAGAAAGAAGCTTTCTGGGAAACTTCTTTGTGTTCTGTGAAATCATCTCACAGAGGTACAGCTTTCCCCTCAAGAAGCCTTTCGCTAAGACAGTTCTTGTGGCATTTTCAAAGTGATATTTGGAAGCCCATAGAGGGCTATGGTGAAAAAGGAAATATCCTCACATGAAATCTGGAAAGAAGCTTTCTGAGAAACTGCTGAGTGTTCTGTTAATTCATCTCACAGAGTTACATCTATATTTCGTGTATCTCTTTGCTAGACTTATTTCTGTGGAATCTGAGAACAGATATTTCGGATCCCATTGAAGACTATAGGGCCAAAGGAAATATCCTCCGATAACAAAGAGAAAGAAGCTTTCTGAGAAACTTCTTTGTATTCTGTGAAATCATCTCACAGAGTACAGCTTTCCCCTCAAGAAGCCTTTCGCTAAGACAGTTCTTGTGGAATTGGCAAAGCGATATTTGGAAGCCCATAGAGGGCTATGGTGAAAAAGGAAATATCCTCAGATGAAATCTGGAAAGAAGCTTTCTGAGAAACTGCTTAGTGTTCTGTTAATTCATCTCACAGAGTTACATCTGCATTTCGTGGATCTCCTTGCTAGCCTTATTTTTTGGAATCTGAGAACAGATATTTCGGATCCCTTTGAAGACTATAGGGCCAAAGGATATATCCTCCGATAACAAAGAGAAAGAAGTTTTCTGAGAAACTTCTTTGTGTTCTGTGAAATCATCTCACAGAGTTACAGCTTTCCCCTCAAGAAGCCTTTCGCTAAGACAGTTCTTGTGGAATTGGCAAAGTGATATTTGGAAGCCCATAGAGGGCTATGGTGAAAAAGGAAATATCCTCAGATGAAATCTGGAAAGAAGCTTTCTGAGAAACTGCTGAGTGTTCTGTTAATTCATCTCACAGAGTTACATCTGTATTTCGTGGATCTCTTTGCTAGCCTTATTTCTGTGGAATCTGAGAACCGATATTTCTGATTCCATTGAAGACTATAGGGCCAAAGGAAATATCCTCCGATAACAAAGAGAAAGAAGCTTTCTGAGAAACTTCTTTGTGTTCTGTGAAAACATCTCACAGAGTTACAGCTTTCCCGTCAAGAAGCCTTTCGCAAAGACAGTTCTTGTGGAATTGGCAAAGTGATATTTGGAAGCCCATAGAGGGCTATGGTGAAAAAGGAAATATCCTCAGATGAAATCCGGAAAGAAGCTTTCTGAGAAACTGCTTAGTGTTCTGTTAATTCATCTCACAGAGTTACATCTGTATTTCGTGGATCTCTTTGCTAGCCTTATTTCTGTGGAATCTGAGAACAGATATTTCGGATCCCTTTGAAAACTATAGGGCCAAAGGAAATAATCTCCGATAACAAAGAGAAAGAAGCTTTCTGAGAAACTTCTTTGTGTTCTGTGAAATCATCTCACAGAGTTACAGCATTCCCCTCAAGAAGCCTTTCGCTAAGACAGTTCTTGTGGAATTGGCAAAGTGATATTTGGAAGCCCATAGAGGGCTATGGTGAAAAAGGAAATATCCTCAGATGAAATGTGGAAAGAAGCTTTCTGAGAAACTGCTGAGTGTTCTGTTAATTCATCTCACAGAGTTACATCTGTATTTCGTGTATCTCCTTGCTAGACTGATTTCTGTGGAATCTGAGAACAGATATTTCGGATCCTATTGAAGACTATAGGGCCAAAGGAAATATCCTCCGATAACAAAGAGAAAGAAGCTTTCTGAGAAACTTCTTTGTGTTCTGTGAAATCATCTCACAGAGTTACAGCTTGCCCCTCAAGAAGCCTTTCGCTAAGACAGTTCTTGTGGAGTTGGCAAAGCGATATTTGGAAGCCCATATAGGACTATGGTAAAAAAGGAAATATCCTCAGATGAAATCTGGAAGGAAGCTTTCTGAGAAACTGCTTAGTGTTCTGTTAATTCATCTCACAGAGTTACATCTGTATTTCGTGGATCTCTTTGCTAGCCTTATTTCTGTGGAATCTGAGAACAGATATTTCGGATCCCATTGAAGACTATAGGGCCAAAGGAAATATCCTCCGATAACAAAGAGAAAGAAGCTTTCTGAGAAACTTCTTTGTGTTCTGTGAAATCATCTCACAGAGTTACAGCTTTCCCCTCAAGAAGCCTTTCGCTAAGTCAGTTCTTGTGGAATTAGCAAAGTGATATTTGGAGGCACATAGAGGGCTATGGTGAAAAAGGAAATATCCTCAGATGAAATCTGGAAAGAAGCTTTCTGAGAAACTGCTTAGTGTTCTGTTTATTCATCTCACAGAGTTACATCTGTATTTCGTGGATCTCTTTGCTAGCCTTATTTCTTTGAAATCTGAGAACAGATATTTCGGATCCCATTGAAGACTATAGGGCCAAAGGAAATATCCTCCGATAACAAAGAGAAAGAAGCTTTCTGAGAAACTTCTTTGTGTTCTGTGAAATCATCTAACAGAGTTACAGCTTTCCCCTCAAGAAGCCTTTCGCTAAGACAGTTCTTGTGGAATTGGCAAAGTGATATTTGGAAGCCCATAGAGGGCTATGGTGAAAAAGGAAATATCCTCATAGAAAATCTGGAAGGAAGCTTTCTGAGAAACTGCTGAGTGTTCTGTTAATTCATCTCACAGAGTTACATCTGTATTTCGTGGATCTCTTTGCTAGCTTTATTTCTGTGGAATCCGAGAACAGATATTTCGGATCCCATTGAAGACTATAGGGCCAAAGGAAATATCCTCCGATAACAAAGAGAAAGAAGCTTTCTGAGAAACTTCTTTGTGTTCTGTGAAATCATCTCACAGAGTTACAGCTTTCCCCTCAAGAAGCCTTTCGCTAAGACAGTTCTTGTGGTATTGGCAAAGTGATATTTGGAAGCCCATAGAGGGCTATGGTGAAAAAGGAAATATCCTCAGATGAAATCTGGAAAGAAGCATTCTGAGAAACTGCTTAGTGTTCTGTTAATTCATCTCACAGAGTTACATCTGTATTTGGTGGATCTCTTTGCTAGCCTTATTTCTGTGGAATCTGAGAACAGATATTTCGGATCCCATTGAAGACTATAGGGCCAAAGGAAATATCCTCCGATAACAAAGAGAAAGAAGCTTTCTGAGAAACTTCTTTGTGTTCTGTGAAATCATCTCACAGAGTTACAGCTTTCCCCTCAAGAAGCCTTTCGCTAAGACAGTTCTTGTGGAATTGGCAAAGTGATATTTGGAAGCCCATAGAGGGCTAAGGTGAAAAAGGAAATATCCTCAGATGAAATCTGGAAAGAAGCTTTCTGAGAAACTGCTTAGTGTTCTGTTAATTCATCTCACAGAGTTACATCTGTATTTCGTGGATCTCTTTGCTAGACTTATTTCTGTGGAATCTGAGAACAGATATTTCGGATCCCTTTGAAGACTATAGGGCCAAAGGAAATATCCTCCGATAACAAAGAGAAAGAAGCTTTCTGAGAAACTTCTTTGTGTTCTGTGAAATCATCCCACAGAGTTACAGCTTTCCCCTCAAGAAGCCTTTCGCTAAGACAGTTCTTGTGGAATTGGCAAAGTGATATTTGGAAGCCCATAGAGGGCTATGGTGAGAAAGGAAATATCCTCAGATGAAATCTGGAAAGAAGCTTTCTGAGAAACTGCTGAGTGTTCTGTTAATTCATCTCACAGAGTTACATCTGTATTTCGTGGATCTCTTTGATAGACTTATTACTGTGGAATCTGAGAACAGATATTTCGGATCCTATTGAAGACTATAGGGCCAAAGGAAATATCCTCCGATAACAAAGAGAAAGAAGCTTTCTGAGAAACTTCTTTGTGTTCTGTGAAATCATCTCACAGAGTTACAGCTTTCCCCTCAAGAAGCCTTTCGCTAAGACAGTTCTTGTGGAATTGGCAAAGTGATATTTGGAAGCCCATAGAGGGCTATGGTGAAAAAGGAAATATCCTCAGATGAAATCTGGAAAGAAGCTTTCTGTGAAACTGCTTAGTGTTCTGTTAATTCATCTCACAGAGTTACATCTGTATTTCGTGGATCTCTTTGCTAGACTTATTTCTGTGGAATCTGAGAACAGATATTTCGGTTCCCTTTGAAGACTATAGGGCCAAAGGAAATATCCTCCGATAACAAAGAGAAAGAAGCTTACTGAGAAACTTCTTTGTGTTCTGTGAAATCATCACAGACAGTTACAGCTTTCCCCTCAAGAAGCCTTTCGCTAAGACAGTTCTTGTGGAATTGGAAAAGTGATATTTGTAAGCCCATAGAGGGCTACGGTGAAAAAGGAAATATCCTCAGATGAAATCTGGAAAGAAGCTTTCTGAGAAACTGCTGAGTGTTCTGTTAATTCATCTCACAGAGTTACATCTGTATTTCGTGGATCTCTTTGCTAGCCTTATTTCTGTGGAATCTGAGAACAGATATTTCGGATCGCACTGAAGACTATAGGGCCAAAGGAAATAATCTCCGACAACAAAGAGAAAGAAGCTTTCTGGGAAACTTCTTTGTGTTCTGTGAAATCATCTCACAGAGTTACAGCTTTCCCCTCAAGAAGCCTTTCGCTAAGACAGTTCTTGTGGCATTTTCAAAGTGATATTTGGAAGCCCATAGAGGGCTATGGTGAAAAAGGAAATATCCTCACATGAAATCTGGAAAGAAGCTTTCTGAGAAACTGCTGAGTGTTCTGTTAATTCATCTCACAGAGTTACATCTGTATTTCGTGTATCTCTTTGCTAGACTTATTTCTGTGGAATCTGAGAACAGATATTTCGGATCCCATTGAAGACTATAGGGCCAAAGGAAATATCCTCCGATAACAAAGAGAAAGAAGCTTTCTGAGAAACTTCTTTGTGTTCTGTGAAATCATCTCACAGAGTTACAGCTTTCCCCTCAAGAATCCTTTCGCTAAGACAGTTCTTGTGGAATTGGCAAAGCGATATTTGGAAGCCCCTAGATGTCTATGGTGAAAAAGGAAATATCCTCAGATGAAATCTGGAAAGAAGCTTTCTGAGAAACTGCTTAGTGTTCTGTTAATTCATCTCACTGAGTTACATCTGTATTTCGTGGATCTCTTTGCTAGACTTATTTCTGTGGAATCTGAGAACAGATATTTCGGATCCTATTGAAGACTATAGGGCCAAAGGAAATATCCTCCGATAACAAAGAGAAAGAAGGTTTCTGAGAAACTTCTTTGTGTTCTTTGAAATCATCTCACAGAGTTCCAGCTTTCCCCTCAAGAAGCCTTTCGCTAAGACAGTTCTTGTGGAATTGGCAAAGTGATATTTGGAAGCCCATAGAGGGCTATGGTGAAAAACGAAATATCCTCAGATGAAATCTGGAAAGAAGATTTCTGAGAAAATGCCGAGTGTTCTGTTAATTCATCTCAAAGAGTTACATCTGTATTTCGCGGATCTCTTTGATAGACTTATTACTGTGCAATCTGAGAACAGATATTTCGGATCCTATTGAAGACTATAGGGCCAAAGGAAATATCCTCCGATAACAAAGAGAAAGAAGGTTTCTGAGAAACTTCTTTGTGTTCTGTGAAATCATCTCACAGAGTTACAGCTTTCCCCTCAAGAAGCCTTTCGCTAAGACAGTTCTTGTGGAATTGGCAAAGTGATACTTGGAAGCCCATAGAGGGCTATGGTGAAAAAGGAAATATCCTCAGATGAAATCTGGAAAGAAGATTTCTGAGAAAATGCCGAGTGTTCTATTAATTCATCTCACAGAGTTACATCTGTATTTCGTGGATTTCTTTGCTGGCCTTATTTCTGTGGAATGTGAGAACAGATATTTCGGATCCCTTTGAATACTATTGGGCCAAAGGAAATATTCTCCGATAATAAAGAGAAAGAAGGTTTCTGTGAAACTTCTTTGTGTTCTTTGAAATCATCTCACAGAGTTCCAGCTTTCCCCTCAAGAAGCCGTTCGCTAAGACAGTTCTTGTGGAATTGGCAAAGTGATATTTGGAAACCCATAGAGGGCTATGGTGAAAAAGGAAATATCCTCAGATGAAATCTGGAAAGAAGATTTCTGAGAAACTGCTGAGTGTTCTGTTAATTCATCTCACAGAGTTGCATCTGTATTTCGTGGATATCTTTGCTAGCCTTATTTCTTTGGAATCTGAGAACAGATATTTCGAATCCCATTTAAGATTATGGGGCCAAAGGAAACATCCTCCGATAACAAAGAGAAAGAAGCTTTCTGAGAAACTTCTTTGTGTTCTGTGAAATCATCTCACAGAGTTACAGCTTTCCCCTCAAGAAGCCTTTCGCTAAGACAGTTCTTGTGGAATTGGCAAAGCGATATTTGGAAGCCCCTAGATGTCTATGGTGAAAAAGGAAATATCCTCAGATGAAATCTGGAAAGAAGCTTTCTGAGAAACTGCTTAGTGTTCTGTTAATTCATCTCACTGAGTTACATCTGTATTTCGTGGATCTCTTTGCTAGCCTTATTTCTTTGGAATCTGAGAACAGATATTTCGGATCCCATTGAAGACTATGGGGCCAAAGAAATATCCTCCGATAACAAAGAGAAAGAAGCTTTCTGAGAAACTTCTTTGTGTTCTTTGAAATCATCTCACAGAGTTACAGCTTTCCCCTCATGAAGCCTTTCGCTAAGACAGTTCTTGTGGAATTGGCAAAGTGATATTTGGAAGCCCATACAGGGCTAAGGTGAAAAAGGAAATATCCTCAGATGAAATCTGGAAAGAAGCTTTCTGAGAAACTGTTGAGTGTTCTGTTAATTCATCTCACAGAGTTACATCTGTATTTCGTGGATCTCTTTCTAGACTTATTTCTGTGGAATCTGAGAACAGATATTTCGGATCCCATTGAAGACTATAGGGCCAAAGGAAATATCCTCCGATAACAAAGAGAAAGAAGCTTTCTGAGAAACTTCTTTGTGTTCTGTGAAATCATCTCACAGAGTTACAGCTTTCCCCTCAAGAAGCCTTTCGCAAAGACAGTTCTTGTGGAATTGGCAAAGTGATATTTGGAAGCCCTTAGAGGGCTTTGGTGAAAAAGGAAATATCCTCAGATGAAATCTGGAAAGAAGCTTTCTGAGAAACTGCTTAGTGTTCTGTTAATTCATCTCACAGAGTTACATCTGTATTTCGAGGATCTCTTTGCTAGCCTTATTTCTGTGGAATCTGAGAACAGATATTTCGGATCCCTTTGAAGACTATAGGGCCAAAGGAAATATCCTCCGATAACAAAGAGAAAGAAGCTTTCTGAGAAACTTCTTTGTGTTCTGTGAAATCATCTCACAGAGTTACAGCTTTCCCCTCAAGAAGCCTTTCGCTAAGACAGTTCTTGTGGAATTGGCAAAGTGATATTTGGAAGCCCATAGAGGGCTATGGTGAAAAAGGAAATATCCTCAGATGAAATCTGGAAAGAAGATTTCTGAGAAACTGCTGAGTGTTCTGTTAATTCATCTCACAGAGTTACATCTGTATTTCGTGGATCTCTTTGCTAGACTTATTTCTGTGGAATCTGAGAACAGATATTTCGGATCCCTTTGAAGACTATAGGGCCAAAGGAAATATCCTCCGATAACAAAGAGAAAGAAGCTTTCTGAGAAACTTCTTTGTGTTCTGTGAAATCATCCCACAGAGTTACAGCTTTCCCCTCAAGAAGCCTTTAGCTAAGACAGTTCTTGTGGAATTGGCAAAGTGATATTTGGAAGCCCATAGAGGGCTATGGTGAGAAAGGAAATACCCTCAGATGAAATCTGGAAAGAAGCTTTCTGAGAAACTGCTTAGTGTTCTGTTAATTCATCTCACAGAGTTACATCTGTATTTCGTGGATCTCTTTGATAGACTTATTACTGTGGAATCTGAGAACAGATATTTCGGATCCTATTGAAGACTATAGGGCCAAAGGAAATATCCTCCGATAACAAAGAGAAAGAAGGTTTCTGAGAAACTTCTTTGTGTTCTGTGAAATCATCTCACAGAGTTACAGCTTTCCCCTCAAGAAGCCTTTCGCTAAGACAGTTCTTGTGGAATTGGCAAAGTGATATTTGGAAGCCCATAGAGGGCTATGGTGAAAAAGGAAATATCCTCAGATGAAATCTGGAAAGAAGATTTCTGAGAAAATGCCGAGTGTTCTGTTAATTCATCTCACAGAGTTACATCTGTATTTCGTGGATTTCTTTGCTAGCCTTATATCTGTGGAATCTGAGAACAGATATTTCGGATCCCTTTGAATACTATTGGGCCAAAGGAAATATTCTCCGATAACAAAGAGAAAGAAGCTTTCTGAGAAACTTCTTTGTGTTCTGTGAAATCATCTCACAGAGTTACATCTGTATTTCGTGGATCTGTTTGCTACACTTATTTCTGTGGAATCTGAGAACAGATATTTCGGATCCCTTTGAAGACTATAGGGCCAAAGGAAATATCCTCCGATAACAAAGAGAAAGAAGCTTACTGAGAAACTTCTTTGTGTTCTGTGAAATCATCACAGACAGTTACAGCTTTCCCCTCAAGAAGCCTTTCTCTAAGACAGTTCTTGTGGAATTGGCAAAGGGATATTTCTAAGCCCATAGAGGGCTATGGTGAAAAAGGAAATATCCTCAGATGAAATCTGGAAAGAAGCTTTCTGAGAAACTGCTGAGTGTTCTGTTAATTCATCTCACAGAGTTACATCTGTATTTCGTGGATCTCTTTGCTAGCCTTATTTCTGTGGAATCTGAGAACAGATATTTCGGATCGCACTGAAGACTATAGGGCCAAAGGAAATAATCTCCGACAACAAAGAGAAAGAATCTTTCTGGGAAACTTCTTTGTGTTCTGTGAAATCGTCTCACAGAGTTACAGCTTTCCCCTCAAGAAGCCTTTCACTAAGACAGTTCTTGTGGCATTTTAAAACTGATATTTGGAAGCCCTTAGAGGGCTATGGTGAAAAAGGAAATATCCTCACATGAAATCTGGAAAGAAGCTTTCTGAGAAACTGCTGAGTGTTCTGTTAATTCATCTCACAGAGTTACATCTGTATTTCGTGGATCTCTTTGCTAGACTTATTTCTGTGGAATCTGAGAACAGATATTTCGGATCCCTTTGAAGACTATAGGGCCAAAGGAAATATCCTCCGATAGCAAAGAGAAAGAATCTTTCTGAGAAACTTCTTTGTGTTCTGTGAAATCATCTCACAGAGTTACAGCTTTCCCCTCAAGAAGCCTTTCGCTAAGACAGTTCTTGTGGAATTGGATAAGCGATATTTGGAAGCCCATAGATGGCTATGGTGAAAAAGGAAATATAATCAGATGAAATCTGGAAAGAAGCTTCCTGAGAAACTGCTTAGTGTTCTGTTAATTCATCTCACAGAGTTACATCTGTATTTCGTGGATCTCTTTGCTAGCCTTATTTCTTTGGAATCTGAGAACAGATATTTCGGATCCCATTGAAGACTATGGGGCCAAAGAAATATCCTCCGATAACAAAGAGAAAGAAGCTTTCTGAGAAACTTCTTTGTGTTCTTTGAAATCATCTCACAGAGTTACAGCTTTCCCCTCATGAAGCCTTTCGCTAAGACAGTTCTTGTGGAATTGGCAAAGTGATATTTGGAAGCCCATACAGGGCTAAGGTGAAAAAGGAAATATCCTCAGATGAAATCTGGAAAGAAGCTTTCTGAGAAACTGTTGAGTGTTCTGTTAATTCATCTCACAGAGTTACATCTGTATTTCGTGGATCTCTTTCTAGACTTATTTCTGTGGAATCTGAGAACAGATATTTCGGATCCCATTGAAGACTATAGGGCCAAAGGAAATATCCTCCGATAACAAAGAGAAAGAAGCTTTCTGAGAAACTTCTTTGTGTTCTTTGAAATCATCTCACAGAGTTACAGCTTTCCCCTCAAGAAGCCTTTCGCAAAGACAGTTCTTGTGGAATTGGCAAAGTGATATTTGGAAGCCCTTAGAGGGCTTTGGTGAAAAAGGAAATATCCTCAGATGAAATCTGGAAAGAAGCTTTCTGAGAAACTGCTTAGTGTTCTGTTAATTCATCTCACAGAGTTACATCTGTATTTCGTGGATCTCTTTGCTAGCCTTATTTCTGTGGAATCTGAGAACAGATATTTCGGATCCCATTGAAGACTATAGGGCCAAAGGAAATATCCTCCGATAACAAAGAGAAAGAAGCTTTCTGAGAAACTTCTTTGTGTTCTGTGAAATCATCTCACAGAGTTACAGCTTTCCCCTCAAGAAGCCTTTCGCTAAGACAGTTTTTGTGGAATTGGCAAAGTGATATTTGGAAACCCATAGAGGGCTATGGTGAAAAAGGAAATATCCTCAGATGAAATCTGGAAAGAAGATTTCTGAGAAACTGCTGAGTGTTCTGTTAATTCATCTCACAGAGTTGCATCTGTATTTCGTGGATATCTTTGCTAGCCTTATTTCTTTGGAATCTGAGAACAGATATTTCGAATCCCATTGAAGACTATGGCGCCAAAGGAAACATCCTCCGATAACAAAGAGAAAGAAGCTTTCTGAGAAACTTCTTTGTGTTCTTTGAAATCATCTCACAGAGTTACAGCTTTCCCCTCAAGAAGCCTTTCGCTAAGACAGTTCTTGTGGAATTGGCAAAGTGATATTTGGAAGCCCATAGAGGGCTATGGTGAAAAAGGAAATATCCTCAGATGAAATCTGGAAAGAAGATTTCTGAGAAACTGCTGAGTGTTCTGTTAATTCATCTCACAGAGTTACATCTGTATTTCGTGGATCTCTTTGCTAGCCTTATTTCTTTGGAATCTGAGAACAGATATTTCGAATCCCATTGAAGACTATGGGGCCAAAGGAAATATCCTCCGATAACAAAGAGAAAGAAGCTTTCTGAGAAACTTCTTTGTGTTCTTTGAAATCATCTCACAGAGTTACAGCTTTCCCCTCAAGAAGCCTTTCGCTAAGACAGTTCTTGTGGAATTGGCAAAGTGATATTTGGAAGCCCATAGAGGGCATGGTGAAAAAGGAAATATCCTCAGATGAAATCTGGAAAGAAGTTTTCTGAGAAACTGTTGAGTGTTCTGTTTATTCATCTCACGGAGTTACATCTGTATTTCGTGGATCTCTTTTCTAGCCTTATTTCTGTGGAATCTGAGAACAGATATTTCGGATCCCATTGAAGACTATAGGGCCAAAGGAAATATCCTCCGATAACAAAGAGAAAGAAGCTTTCTGAGAAACTTCTTTGTGTTCTTTGAAATCATCTCACAGAGTTACAGCTTTCCCCTCAAGAAGCCTTTCGCTAAGACAGTTATTGTGGAATTGGCAAAGCGATATTGGAAGCCCATAGAGTGCTATGGTGAAAAAGGAAATATCCTCAGATGAAACCTGGAAAGAAGCTTTCTGAGAAACTGCTGAGTGTTCTGTTAATTCATCTCACAGAGTTACATCTGTATTTCGTGGATCTCTTTGCTAGCCTTATTTCTTTGGAATCTGAGAACAGATATTTCGGATCCCATTGAAGACTATAGGGCCAAAGGAAATATCCTCCGATAACAAAGAGAAAGAAGCTTTCTGAGAAACTTCTTTGTGTTCTGTGAAATCATCTCACAGAGTTACAGCTTTCCCCTCAAGAAGCCTTTCGCAAAGACAGTTCTCGTGGAATTGGCAAAGTGATATTTGGAAGCCCATAGAGGGCTACGGTGAAAAAGGAAATATCCTCAGATGAAATCTGGAAAGAAGCTTTCTGAGAAACTGCTTAGTGTTATGTTAATTCATCTCACAGAGTTACATCTGTATTTCGTGCATCTCTTTGCTAGCCTTATTTCTGTGGAATCTGAGAACAGATATTTCGGATCCCATTGAAGACTATAGGGCCAAAGAAAATTCTTCCGATAGCAAAGAGAAAGAAGCTTTCTGAGAAAGTTCTTTGTATTCTGTGAAATCATCTCACAGAGTTACAGCTTTCCCCTCAAGAAGCCTTTCGCTAAGACAGTTCTTGTGGAATTGGCAAAGTGATATTTGGAAGCCCTTAGAGGGCTATGGTGAAAAAGGAAATATCCTCAGATGAAATCTGGAAAGAAGCTTTCTGAGAAACTGCTTAGTGTTCTGTTAATTCATCTCACAGAGTTACATCTGTATTTCGAGGATCTCTTTGCTAGCCTTATTTCTGTGCTATCTGAGAACAGATATTTCCAATCCCGTTGAAGACTATAGGGTCAAAGAAAATATCCTCCGATAACAAAGAGAAAGAAGCTTTCTGAGAAACTTCTTTGTGTTCTGTGAAATCATCTCACAGAGTTACAGCTTTCCCCTCATGAAGCCTTTCGCTAAGACAGTTCTTGTGGAATTGGCAAAGTGATATTTGGAAGCCCATAGAGGGCTATGGTGAAAAAGGAAATATCCTCACATGAAATCTGGAAAGAAGCTTTCTGAGAAACTGCTTAGTGTTCTGTTAATTCATCTCACAGAGTTACATCTGTATTTCGAGGATCTCTTTGCTAGCCTTATTTCTGTGGAATCTGAGAACAGATATTTCCAATCCCTTTTAAGACTATAGGGCCAAAGGAAATATCCTCCGATAACAAAGAGAAAGAAGCTTTCTGAGAAACTTCTTTGTTTTCTGTGAAATCATCTCACAGAGTTACAGCATTCCCATCAAGAAGCCTTTCGCTAAGACAGTTCTTGTGGAATTGGCAAAGTGATATTTGGAAGCCCATAGAGGGCTATGGTGAAAAAGGAAATATCCTCAGATGAAATCTGGAAAGAAGCTTTCTGAGAAACTGCTTAGTGTTCTGTTAATTCATCTCACAGAGTTACATCTGTATTTCGTGGATCTCTTTGCTAGCCTTATTTCTTTGGAATCTGAGAACAGATATTTCGGATCCCATTGAAGACTATAGGGCCAAAGAAAATATCCTCCGATAACAAATAGAAAGAAGCTTTCTGAGAAACTTCTTTGTGTTCTGTGAAATCATCTCACAGAGTTACAGCTTTCCCCTCAAGAAGCCTTTCCCTAAGACAGTTCTTGTGGAATTCGCAAAGTGATATTTGGAAGCCCTTAGAGGGCTATGGTGAAAAAGGAAATATCCTCAGATGAAATCTGGAAAGAAGCTTTCTGAGAAACTGCTTAGTGTTCTGTTAATTCATCTCACAGAGTTACATCTGTATTTCGAGGATCTCTTTGCTAGCCTTATTTCTGTGGAATCTGAGAACAGATATTTCCGATCCATTAGAAGACTATAGGGCCAAAGGAAATATCCTCCGATAACAAAGAGAAAGAAGGTTTCTGAGAAACTTCTTTGTGTTCTGTGAAATCATCTCACAGAGTTACAGCTTTCCCCTCAAGAAGCCTTTCGCTAAGACAGTTCTTGTGAAATTGGCAAGGTGATATTTGGAAGCCCTTAGAGGGCTATGGTGAAAAAGGAAATATCCTCAGATGAAATTTGGAAAGAAGCTTTCTGAGAAACTGCTTAGTGTTCTGTTAATTCATCTCACAGAGTTACATCTCTATTTCGTGGATCTCTTTGCTAGCCTTATTTCTTTGGAATCTGAGAACAGATATTTCGGATCCCATTGAAGACTATAGGGCCAAAGGAAATATCCTCCGATAACAAAGAGAAAGAAGCTTTCTGAGAAACTTCTTTGTGTTCTGTGAAATCATCTCACAGAGTTACAGCTTTCCACTCAAGAAGCCTTTCGCTAAGACAGTTCTTGTGGAATTGGCAAAGTGATATTTGGAAGCCCATAGAGGGCTATGGTGAAAAAGGAAATATCCTCAGATGAAATCTGGAAAGAAGCTTTCTGAGAAACTGCTTAGTGTTCTGTTAATTGATCTCACAGAGTTACATCTGTATTTCGTGGATCTCTTTGCTAGCCTTATTTCTGTGGAATCTGAGAACAGATATTTCGGATCCCTTTGAAGACTGTAGGGCCAATGAAAATATCCTCCGATAACAAAGAGAAAGAAGCTTTCTGAGAAACTTCTTTGTGTTCTGTGAAATCATCTCACAGAGTTACAGCTTTCCCCTCAAGAAGCCTTTCGCTAAGACAGTTCTTGTGGAATTGGCAAAGTGATATTTGGAAGCCCATAGAGGGCTATGGTGAAAAAGGAAATATCCTCAGATGAAATCTGGAAAGAAGATTTCTGAGAACCTGCTGAGTGTTCTGTTAATTCATCTCACAGAGTTACATCTGTATTTCGTGGATCTCTTTGCTAGACTTATTTCTGTGGAATCTGAGAACAGATATTTCGGATCCCTTTGAAGACTATAGGGCCAAAGGAAATATCCTCCGATAACAAAGAGAAAGAAGCTTTCTGAGAAACTTCTTTGTGTTCTGTGAAATCATCCCACAGAGTTACAGCTTTCCCCTCAAGAAGCCTTTAGCTAAGACAGTTCTTGTGGAATTGGCAAAGTGATATTTGGAAGCCCATAGAGGGCTATGGTGAAAAAGGAAATATCCTCAGATGAAATCTGGAAAGAAGCTTTCTGAGAAACTGCTTAGTGTTCTGTTAATTCATCTCACAGAGTTACATCTGTATTTCGTGGATCTCTTTGCTAGCCTTATTTCTGTGGAATCTGAGAACAGATATTTCGAATCGCAATGAAGACTATAGGGCCAAAGGAAATAATCTCCGACAACAAAGAGAAAGAAGCTTTCTGGGAAACTTCTTTGTGTTCTGTGAAATCATCTCACAGAGTTACAGCTTTCCCCTCAAGAAGCCTTTCACTAAGACAGTTCTTGTGGAATTTTAAAAGTGATATTTGGAAGCCCATAGAGGGCTATGGTGAAAAAGGAAATATCCTCACATGAAATCTGGAAAGAAGCTTTCTGAGAAACTGCTGAGTGTTCTGTTAATTCATCTCACCGAGTTACATCAGTATTTCGTGGATCTCTTTGCTAGACTTATTTCTGTGGAATCTGAGAACAGATATTTCGGATCCCATTGAAGACTAAAGGGCCCAAGGAAATATCCTCCGATAACAAAGAGAAAGAAGCTTTCTGAGAAACTTCTTTGTGTTCTGTGAAATCATCTCACAGAGTTACAGCTTTCCCCTCAAGAAGCCTTTCGCTAAGACAGTTCTTGTGGAATTGGCAAAGCGATATTTGGAAGCCCCTAGATGTCTATGGTGAAAAAGGAAATATCCTCAGATGAAATCTGGAAAGAAGCTTTCTGAGAAACTGCTTAGTGTTCTGTTAATTCATCTCACTGAGTTACATCTCTATTTCGTGGATCTCTTTGCTATCCTTATTTCTTTGGAATCTGAGAACAGATATTTCGGATCCCATTGAAGACTATGGGGCCAAAGAAATATCCTCCGATAACAAAGAGAAAGAAGCTTTCTGAGAAACTTCTTTGTGTTCTTTGAAATCATCTCACAGAGTTACAGCTTTCCCCTCAAGAAGCCTTTCGCTAAGACAGTTCTTGTGGAATTGGCAAAGTGATATTTGGAAGCCCATACAGGGCTATGGTGAAAAAGGAAATATCCTCAGATGAAATCTGGAAAGAAGCTTTCTGAGAAACTGTTGAGTGTTCTGTTAATTCATCTCACAGAGTTACATCTGTATTTCGTGGATCTCTTTCTAGACTTATTTCTGTGGAATCTGAGAACAGATATTTCGGATCCCATTGAAGACTATAGGGCCAAAGGAAATATCCTCCGATAACAAAGAGAAAGAAGCTTTCTGAGAAACTTCTTTGTGTTCTTTGAAATCATCTCACAGAGTTACAGCTTTCCCCTCAAGAAGCCTTTCGCAAAGACAGTTCTTGTGGAATTGGCAAAGTGATATTTGGAAGGCCTTAGAGGGCTTTGGTGAAAAAGGAAATATCCTCAGATGAAATCTGGAAAGAAGCTTTCTGAGAAACTGCTTAGTGTTCTGTTAATTCATCTCACAGAGTTACATCTGTATTTCGTGGATCTCTTTGCTAGCCTTATTTCTGTGGAATCTGAGAACAGATATTTCGGATCCCATTGAAGACTATAGGGCCAAAGGAAATATCCTCCGATAACAAAGAGAAAGAAGCTTTCTGAGAAACTTCTTTCTGTTCTGTGAAATCATCTCACAGAGTTACAGCTTTCCCCTCAAGAAGCCTTTCGCTAAGACAGTTCTTGTGGAATTGGCAAAGTGATATTTGGAAGCCCATAGAGGGCTATGGTGAAAAAGGAAATATCCTCAGATGAAATCTGGAAAGAAGATTTCTGAGAAACTGCTGAGTGTGCTGTTAATTCATCTCACAGAGTTACATCTGTATTTCGTGGATCTCTTTGCTAGCCTTATTTCTTTGGAATCTGAGAACAGATATTTCGAATCCCATTGAAGACTATGGGGCCAAAGGAAATATCCTCCGATAACAAAGAGAAAGAAGCTTTCTGAGAAACTTCTTTGTGTTCTTTGAAATCATCTCACACAGTTACAGCTTTCCCCTCAAGAAGTCTTTCGCTAAGACAGTTCTTGTGGAATTGGCAAAGTGATATTTGGAAGCCCATAGTGGGCTATGGTGAAAAAGGAAATATCCTCAGATGAAATCTGGAAAGAAGATTTCTGAGAAACTGCTGAGTGTTCTGTTAATTCATCTCACAGAGTTACATCTGTATTTCGTGGATCTCTTTGCTAGCCTTATTTCTTTGGAATCTGAGAACAGATATTTCGAATCCCATTGAAGACTATGGGGCCAAAGGAAATATCCTCCGATAACAAAGAGAAAGAAGCTTTCTGAGAAACTTCTTTGTGTTCTTTGAAATCATCTCACACAGTTACAGCTTTCCCCTCAAGAAGTCTTTCGCTAAGACAGTTCTTGTGGAATTGGCAAAGTGATATTTGGAAGCCCATAGTGGGCTAAGGTGAAAAAGGAAATATCCTCAGATGAAATCTGGAAAGAAGTTTTCTGAGAAACTGTTGAGTGTTCTGTTAATTCCTCTCACGGAGTTACATCTGTATTTCGTGGATCTCTTTTCTAGCCTTATTTCTGTGGAATATGAGAACAGATATTTCCGATCCCATTGAAGACTATAGGGCCAAAGGAAATATCCTCTGATAACAAAGAGAAAGAAGCTTTCTGAGAAACTTCTTTGTGTTCTTTGAAATCATCTCACAGAGTTACAGCTTTCTCCTCAAGAAGCCTTTCGCTAAGACAGTTCTTGTGGAATTGGCAAAGCGATATTGGAAGCCCATAGAGGGCTATGGTGAAAAAGGAAATATCCTCAGATGAAATCTGGAAAGAAGCTTTCTGAGAAACTGCTGAGTGTTCTGTTAATTCATCTCACAGAGTTACATCTGCATTTCGTGGATCTCTTTGCTAGCCTTATTTCTTTGGAATCTGAGAACAGATATTTCGGATCCCATTGAAGACTATAGGGCCAAAGGAAATATCCTCCGATAACAAAGAGAAAGAAGCTTTCTGAGAAACTTCTTTGTGTTCTGTGAAATCATCTCACAGAGTTACAGCTTTCCCCTCAAGAAGCCTTTCGCTAAGACAGTTCTTGTGGAATTGGCAAAGTGATATTTGGAAGCCCATAGAGGGCTATGGTGAAAAAGGAAATATCCTCAGATGAAATCTGGAAAGAAGCTTTCTGTGAAACTGCTTAGTGTTCTGTTAATTCATCTCACAGAGTTACATCTGTATTTCGTGGATCTCTTTGCTAGCATTATTTCTGTGGAATCTGAGAACAGATATTTCGGATCCCTTTGAGGACTATAGGGCCAAAGGAAATATCCTCCGATAACAAAGAGAAAGAAGCTTTCTGAGAAACTTCTTTGTGTTCTGTGAAATCACCTCACAGAGTTACAACTTTCCCCGCAAGAAGCCTTTCGCTAAGACAGTTCTTGTGGAATTGGCAAAGTGATATTTGGAAGCCCATAGAGGGCTATGGTGAAAAAGGAAATATCCTCAGATTATATCTGCAAAGAAGCTTTCTGAGAAACTCCTTAGTGTTCTGTTAATTCATCTCACAGCGTTACATCTGTATTTCGAGGATCTCTTTGCTAGGCTTATTTCGGTGGAATATGAGAACAGATATTTCCAATCCCTTTGAAGACTATAGGGCCAAAGGAAATATCCTCCGATAACAAAGAGAAAGAAGCTTTCTGAGAAACTTCTTTGTTTTCTGTGAAATCATCTTACAGAGTTACAGCATTCCCCTCAAGAAGCCTTTCGCTAAGACAGTTCTTGTGGAATTGGCAAAGTGATATTTGGAAGCCCATAGAGGGCTATGGTGAAAAAGGAAATATCCTCACATGAAATCTGGAAAGAAGCTTTCTGAGAAACTGCTGAGTGTTCTGTTAATTCATCTCACAGAGCTACATCTGTATTTCGTGGATCTCTTTGCTAGCCTTATTTCTGTGGAATCTGAGAACAGATATTTCGGATCCCATTGAAGACTATAGGGCCAAAGGAAATATCCTCCGATAACAAAGAGAAAGAAGCTTTCTGAGAAACTTCTTTGTGTTCTGTGAAATCATCTCACAGAGTTACAGCTTTCCCCTCAAGAAGCCTTTCGCTAAGACAGTTCTTGTGGAATTGGCAAAGTGATATTTGGAAGCCCTTAGAGGGCTATGGTGAAAAAGGAAATATCCTCAGATGAAATCTGGAAAGAAGCTTTCTGGGAAACTGCTTAGTGTTCTGTTAATTCATCTCACAGAGTTATATCTGTATTTCGTGGATCTCTTTGCTAGCCTTATTTCTTTGGAATCTGAGAACAGATATTTCGAATCCCATTGAAGAGTATAGGGCCAAAGAAAATATCCTCCGATAACAAAGAGAAAGAAGCTTTCTGAGAAACTTCTTTGTGTTCTGTGAAATCATCTCACAGAGTTACAGCTTTCCCCTCAAGAAGCCTTTCGCTAAGACAGTTCTTGTGGAATTGGAAAAGTGATATTTGGAAGCCCTTAGAGGGCTATGGTGAAAAAGGAAATATCCTCACATGAAATCTGGAAAGAAGCTTTCTGAGAAACTGCTGAGTGTTATGTTAATTCATCTCACCGAGTTACATCTGTATTTCTTGGATCTCTTTGCTAGCCTTATTTCTGTGGAATCTGAGAACAGATATTTCGGATCCCATTGAAGACTGTAGGGCCAAAGGAAATATCCTCCGATAACAAAGAGAAAGAAGCTTTCTGAGAAACTTCTTTGTGTTCTGTGAAATCATCTCACAGAGTTACAGCTTTCCCCTCAAGAAGCCTTTCGCTAAGACAGTTCTTGTGGAATTGGCAAAGTGATATTTGGAAGCCCATAGAGGGCTGTGGTGAAAAAGGAAATATCCTCAGATGAAATCTGGAAAGAAGCTTTCTGAGAAACTGCTTAGTGTTCTGTTAATTCATCTCACAGAGTTACATCTGTATTTCGTGGATCTCTTTGCTAGCCTTATTTCTGTGTAATCTGAGAACAGATATTTCGGATCCCTTTGAAGACTATAGGGCCAAAGGAAATATCCTCCGATAACAAAGAGAAAGAAGCTTTCTGAGAAACTTCTTTGTGTTCTGTGAAATCATCTCACAGAGTTACAGCTTTCCCCTCAAGAAGCCTTTCGCTAAGACAGTTCTTGTGGAATTGGCAAAGTGATATTTGGAAGCCCATAGAGGGCTATGGTGAAAAAGGAAATATCCTCAGATGAAATCTGGAAAGAAGATTTCTGAGAAACTGCTGAGTGTTCTGTTAATTCATCTCACAGAGTTACATCTGTATTTCGTGGATCTCTTTGCTAGACTTATTTCTGTGGAATGTGAGAACAGATATTTCGGATCCCTTTGAAGACTATAGGGCCAAAGGAAATATCCTCCGATAACAAAGAGAAAGAAGCTTTCTGAGAAACTTCTTTGTGTTCTGTGAAATCATCCCACAGAGTTACAGCTTTCCGCTCAAGAAGCCTTTAGCTAAGACAGTTCTTGTGGAATTGGCAAAGTGATATTTGGAAGCCCATAGAGGGCTATGGTGAAAAAGGAAATATCCTCAGATGAAATCTGGAAAGAAGATTTCTGAGAAAATGCCGAGTGTTCTGTTAATTCATCTCACAGAGTTACATCTGTATTTCGTGGATTTCTTTGCTAGCCTTATATCTGTGGAATCTGAGAACAGATATTTCGGATCCCTTTGAATACTATTGGGCCAAAGGAAATATTCTCCGATAACAAAGAGAAAGAAGCTTTCTGAGAAACTTCTTTGTGTTCTGTGAAATCATCTCACAGAGTTACAGCTTTCCCCTCAAGATGCCTTTCGCTAAGACAGTTCTCGTGGAATTGGCAAAGTGATATTTGGAAGCCCATAGAGGGCTATGGTGAAAAAGGAAATATCCTCAGATGAAATCTGGAAAGAAGCTTTCTGAGAAACTGCTGAGTGTTCTGTTAATTCATCTCACAGAGTTACATCTGTATTTCGTGGATCTGTTTGCTAGACTTATTTCTGTGGAATCTGAGAACAGATATTTCGGATCCCTTTGAAGACTATAGGGCCAAAGGAAATATCCTCCGATAACAAAGAGAAAGAAGCTTACTGAGAAACTTCTTTGTGTTCTGTGAAATCATCACAGACAGTTACAGCTTTCCCCTCAAGAAGCCTTTCTCTAAGACAGTTCTTGTGGAATTGGCAAAGTGATATTTCTAAGCCCATAGAGTGCTATGGTGAAAAAGGAAATATCCTCAGATGAAATCTGGAAAGAAGCTTTCTGAGAAACTGCTGAGTGTTCTGTTAATTCATCTCACAGAGTTACATCTGTATTTCGTGGATCTCTTTGCTAGCCTTATTTCTGTGGAATCTGAGAACAGATATTTCGGATCGCACTGAAGACTATAGGGCCAAAGGAAATAATCTCCGACAACAAAGAGAAAGAAGCTTTCTGGGAAACTTCTTTGTGTTCTGTGAAATCGTCTCACAGAGTTACAGCTTTCCCCTCAAGAAGCCTTTCACTAAGACAGTTCTTGTGGCATTTTAAAACTGATATTTGGAAGCCCTTAGAGGGCTATGGTGAAAAAGGAAATATCCTCACATGAAATCTGGAAAGAAGCTTTCTGAGAAACTGCTGAGTGTTCTGTTAATTCATCTCACAGAGTTACATCTGTATTTCGTGGATCTCTTTGCTAGACTTATTTCTGTGGAATCTGAGAACAGATATTTCGGATCGCATTGAAGACTATAGGGCCAAAGGAAATATCCTCCGATAGCAAAGAGAAAGAATCTTTCTGAGAAACTTCTTTGTGTTCTGTGAAATCATCTCACAGAGTTACAGCTTTCCCCTCAAGAAGCCTTTCGCTAAGACAGTTCTTGTGGAATTGGATAAGCGATATTTGGAAGCCCATAGATGGCTATGGTGAAAAAGGAAATATCCTCAGATGAAATCTGGAAAGAAGCTTTCTGAGAAACTGCTTAGTGTTCTGTTAATTCATCTCACAGAGTTACATCTGTATTTCGTGGATCTCTTTGCTAGCCTTATTTCTGTGGAATCTGAGAACAGATATTTCGGATCCCTTTGAAGACTATAGGGCCAAAGGAAATATCCTCCGATAACAAAGAGAAAGAAGCTTTCTGAGAAACTTCTTTGTGTTCTGTGAAATCATCTCACAGAGTTACAGCTTTCCCCTCAAGAAGCCTTTCGCTAAGACAGTTCTTGTGGAATTGGCAAAGTGATATTTGGAAGCCCATAGAGGGCTATGGTGAAAAAGGAAATATCCTCAGATGAAATCTGGAAAGAAGATTTCTGAGAAACTGCTGAGTGTTCTGTTAATTCATCTCACAGAGTTACATCTGTATTTCGTGGATCTCTTTGCTAGACTTATTTCTGTGGAATGTGAGAACAGATATTTCGGATCCCTTTGAAGACTATAGGGCCAAAGGAAATATCCTCCGATAACAAAGAGAAAGAAGCTTTCTGAGAAACTTCTTTGTGTTCTGTGAAATCATCCCACAGAGTTACAGCTTTCCGCTCAAGAAGCCTTTAGCTAAGACAGTTCTTGTGGAATTGGCAAAGTGATATTTGGAAGCCCATAGAGGGCTATGGTGAAAAAGGAAATATCCTCAGATGAAATCTGGAAAGAAGATTTCTGAGAAAATGCCGAGGGTTCTGTTAATTCATCTCACAGAGTTACATCTGTATTTCGTGGATTTCTTTGCTAGCCTTATATCTGTGGAATCTGAGAACAGATATTTCGGATCCCTTTGAATACTATTGGGCCAAAGGAAATATTCTCCGATAACAAAGAGAAAGAAGCTTTCTGAGAAACTTCTTTGTGTTCTGTGAAATCATCTCACAGAGTTACAGCTTTCCCCTCAAGATGCCTTTCGCTAAGACAGTTCTCGTGGAATTGGCAAAGTGATATTTGGAAGCCCATAGAGGGCTATGGTGAAAAAGGAAATATCCTCAGATGAAATCTGGAAAGAAGCTTTCTGAGAAACTGCTGAGTGTTCTGTTAATTCATCTCACAGAGTTACATCTGTATTTCGTGGATCTGTTTGCTAGACTTATTTCTGTGGAATCTGAGAACAGATATTTCGGATCCCTTTGAAGACTATAGGGCCAAAGGAAATATCCTCCGATAACAAAGAGAAAGAAGCTTACTGAGAAACTTCTTTGTGTTCTGTGAAATCATCACAGACAGTTACAGCTTTCCCCTCAAGAAGCCTTTCTCTAAGACAGTTCTTGTGGAATTGGCAAAGTGATATTTCTAAGCCCATAGAGTGCTATGGTGAAAAAGGAAATATCCTCAGATGAAATCTGGAAAGAAGCTTTCTGAGAAACTGCTGAGTGTTCTGTTAATTCATCTCACAGAGTTACATCTGTATTTCGTGGATCTCTTTGCTAGCCTTATTTCTGTGGAATCTGAGAACAGATATTTCGGATCGCACTGAAGACTATAGGGCCAAAGGAAATAATCTCCGACAACAAAGAGAAAGAAGCTTTCTGGGAAACTTCTTTGTGTTCTGTGAAATCGTCTCACAGAGTTACAGCTTTCCCCTCAAGAAGCCTTTCACTAAGACAGTTCTTGTGGCATTTTAAAACTGATATTTGGAAGCCCTTAGAGGGCTATGGTGAAAAAGGAAATATCCTCACATGAAATCTGGAAAGAAGCTTTCTGAGAAACTGCTGAGTGTTCTGTTAATTCATCTCACAGAGTTACATCTGTATTTCGTGGATCTCTTTGCTAGACTTATTTCTGTGGAATCTGAGAACAGATATTTCGGATCGCATTGAAGACTATAGGGCCAAAGGAAATATCCTCCGATAGCAAAGAGAAAGAATCTTTCTGAGAAACTTCTTTGTGTTCTGTGAAATCATCTCACAGAGTTACAGCTTTCCCCTCAAGAAGCCTTTCGCTAAGACAGTTCTTGTGGAATTGGATAAGCGATATTTGGAAGCCCATAGATGGCTATGGTGAAAAAGGAAATATCCTCAGATGAAATCTGGAAAGAAGCTTCCTGAGAAACTGCTTAGTGTTCTGTTAATTCATCTCACTGAGTTACATCTGTATTTCGTGGATCTCTTTGCTAGCCTTATTTCTTTGGAATCTGAGAACAGATATTTCGGATCCCATTGAAGACTATGGGGCCAAAGAAATATCCTCCGATAACAAAGAGAAAGAAGCTTTCTGAGAAACTTCTTTGTGTTCTTTGAAATCATCTCACAGAGTTACAGCTTTCCCCTCATGAAGCCTTTCGCTAAGACAGTTCTTGTGGAATTGGCAAAGTGATATTTGGAAGCCCATACAGGGCTATGGTGAAAAAGGAAATATCCTCAGATGAAATCTGGAAAGAAGCTTTCTGAGAAACTGTTGAGTGTTCTGTTAATTCATCTCACAGAGTTACATCTGTATTTCGTGGATCTCTTTCTAGACTTATTTCTGTGGAATCTGAGAACAGATATTTCGGATCCCATTGAAGACTATAGGGCCAAAGGAAATATCCTCCGATAACAAAGAGAAAGAAGCTTTCTGAGAAACTTCTTTGTGTTCTTTGAAATCATCTCACAGAGTTACAGCTTTCCCCTCAAGAAGCCTTTCGCAAAGACAGTTCTTGTGGAATTGGCAAAGTGATATTTGGAAGCCCTTAGAGGGCTTTGGTGAAAAAGGAAATATCCTCAGATGAAATCTGGAAAGAAGCTTTCTGAGAAACTGCTTAGTGTTCTGTTAATTTATCTCACAGAGTTACATCTGTATTTCATGGATCTCTTTGCTAGCCTTATTTCCGTGGAATCTGAGAACAGATATTTAGGATCCCATTGAAGACTATAGGGCCAAAGGAAATATCCTCCGATAACAAAGAGAAAGAAGCTTTCTGAGAAACTTCTTTGTGTTCTGTGAAATCATCTCACAGAGTTACAGCTTTCCCCTCAAGAAGCCTTTCGCTAAGACAGTTCTTGTGGAATTGGCAAAGGGATATTTGGAAACCCATAGAGGGCTATGGTGAAAAAGGAATTATCCTCAGATGAAATCTGGAAAGAAGATTTCTGAGAAACTGCTGAGTGTTCTGTTAATTCATCTCACAGAGTTGCATCTGTATTTCGTGGATATCTTTGCTAGCCTTATTTCTTTGGAATCTGAGAACAGATATTTCGAATCCCATTGAAGACTATGGCGCCAAAGGAAATATCCTCCGATAACAAAGAGAAAGAAGCTTTCTGAGAAACTTCTTTCTGTTCTGTGAAATCATCTCACAGAGTTACAGCTTTCTCCTCAAGAAGCCTTTCGCTAAGACAGTTCTTGTGGAATTGGCAAAGTGATATTTGGAACCCCTTAGAGGGCTATGGTGAAAAAGGAAATATCCTCACATGAAATCTGGAAAGAAGCTTTCTGAGAAACTGCTTAGTGTTCTGTTAATTCATCTCACAGAGTTACATCTGTATTTCGAGGATCTCTTTGCTAGCCTTATTTCTGTGGAATCTGAGAACAGATATTTCCAATCCCTTTTAAGACTATAGGGCCAAAGGAAATATCCTCCGATAACAAAGAGAAAGAAGCTTTCTGAGAAACTTCTTTGTGTTGTGTGAAATCATCTCACAGAGTTACAGCTTTCCCCTCAAGAAGCCTTTCGCTAAGACAGTTCTTGTGGAATTGGCAAAGTGATATTTGGAAGCCCTTAGAGGGCTATGGTGAAAAAGGAAATATCCTCAGATGAAATCTGGAAAGAAGCTTTCTGAGAAACTGCTTAGTGTTCTGTTAATTCATCTCACAGAGTTATATCTGTATTTCGTGGATCTCTTTGCTAGCCTTATTTCTTTGGAATCTGAGAACAGATATTTCGGATCTCATTGAAGACTATAGGGCCAATGAAAATATCCTCCGATAACAAAGAGAAAGAAGCTTTCTGAGAAACTTCTTTGTGTTCTGTGAAATCATCTCACAGAGTTACAGCTTTCCCCTCAAGAAGCCTTTTGCTAAGACAGTTCTTGTGGAATTGGCAAAGTGATATTTGGAAGCCCTTAGAGGGCTATGGTGAAAAAGGAAATATCCTCAGATGAAATCTGGAAAGAAGCTTTCTGAGAAACTGCTTAGTGTTCTGTTAATTCATCTCACAGAGTTACATCTGTATTTCGAGGATCTCTTTGCTAGCCTTATTTCTGTGGAATCTGAGAACAGATATTTCCGATCCCTTAGAAGACTATAGGGCCAAAGGAAATATCCTCCGATAACAAAGAGAAAGAAGGTTTCTGAGAAACTTCTTTGTGTTCTGTGAAATCATCTCACAGAGTTACAGTTTCCCCTCAAGAAGCCTTTCGCTAAGACAGTTCTTGTGAAATTGGCAAAGTGATATTTGGAAGCCCTTAGAGGGCTATGGTGAAAAAGGAAATATCCTCAGATGAAATTTGGAAAGAAGCTTTCTGAGAAACTGCTTAGTGTTCTGTTAATTCATCTCACAGAGTTACATCTGTATTTCGTGGATCTCTTTGCTAGCCTTATTTCTTTGGAATCTGAGAACAGATATTTCGGATCCCATTGAAGACTATAGGGCCAAAGGAAATATCCTCTGATAACAAAGAGAAAGAAGCTTTCTGAGAAACTTCTTTGTGTTCTGTGAAATCATCTCACAGAGTTACAGCTTTCCCCTCAAGAAGCCTTTCGCTAAGACAGTTCTCGTGGAATTGGCAAAGTGATATTTGGAAGCCCATAGAGGGCTATGGTGAAAAAGGAAATATCCTCACATGAAATCTGGAAAGAAGCTTTCTGAGAAACTGCTTAGTGTTCTGTTAATTCATCTCACAGAGTTACATCTGTATTTCGTGGATCTCTTTGCTAGCCTTATTTCTGTGGAATCTTAGAACAGATATTTCGGATCCCATTGAAGATTATAGGGCCAAAGGAAATATCCTCCGATAACAAAGAGAAAGAAGCTTTCTGAGAAACTTCTTTCTGTTCTGTGAAATCATCTCACAGAGTTACAGCTTTCCCCTCAAGAAGCCTTTCGCTAAGACAGTTCTTGTGGAATTGGCAAAGTGATATTTGGAACCCCTTAGAGGGCTATGGTGAAAAAGGAAATATCCTCACATGAAATCTGGAAAGAAGCTTTCTGAGAAACTGCTTAGTGTTCTGTTAATTCATCTCACAGAGTTACATCTGTATTTCGAGGATCTCTTTGCTAGCCTTATTTCTGTGGAATCTGAGAACAGATATTTCCAATCCCTTTTAAGACTATAGGGCCAAAGGAAATATCCTCCGATAACAAAGAGAAAGAAGCTTTCTGAGAAACTTCTTTGTGTTGTGTGAAATCATCTCACAGAGTTACAGCTTTCCCCTCAAGAAGCCTTTCGCTAAGACAGTTCTTGTGGAATTGGCAAAGTGATATTTGGAAGCCCTTAGAGGGCTATGGTGAAAAAGGAAATATCCTCAGATGAAATCTGGAAAGAAGCTTTCTGAGAAACTGCTTAGTGTTCTGTTAATTCATCTCACAGAGTTACATCTGTATTTCGTGGATCTCTTTGCTAGCCTTATTTCTTTGGAATCTGAGAACAGATATTTCGGATCCCATTGAAGACTATAGGGCCAATGAAAATATCCTCCGATAACAAAGAGAAAGAAGCTTTCTGAGAAACTTCTTTGTGTTCTGTGAAATCATCTCACAGAGTTACAGCTTTCCCCTCAAGAAGCCTTTTGCTAAGACAGTTCTTGTGGAATTGGCAAAGTGATATTTGGAAGCCATTAGAGGGCTATGGTGAAAAAGGAAATATCCTCAGATGAAATCTGGAAAGAAGCTTTCTGAGAAACTGCTTAGTGTTCTGTTAATTCATCTCACAAAGTTACATCTGTATTTCGAGGATCTCTTTGCTAGCCTTATTTCTGTGGAATCTGAGAACAGATATTTCCGATCCCTTAGAAGACTATAGGGCCAAAGGAAATATCCTCCGATAACAAAGAGAAAGAAGGTTTCTGAGAAACTTCTTTGTGTTCTGTGAAATCATCTCACAGAGTTACAGTTTCCCCTCAAGAAGCCTTTCGCTAAGACAGTTCTTGTGAAATTGGCAAAGTGATATTTGGAAGCCCTTAGAGGGCTATGGTGAAAAAGGAAATATCCTCAGATGAAATTTGGAAAGAAGCTTTCTGAGAAACTGCTTAGTGTTCTGTTAATTCATCTCACAGAGTTACATCTGTATTTCGTGGATCTCTTTGCTAGCCTTATTTCTTTGGAATCTGAGAACAGATATTTCGGATCCCATTGAAGACTATAGGGCCAAAGGAAATATCCTCTGATAACAAAGAGAAAGAAGCTTTCTGAGAAACTTCTTTGTGTTCTGTGAAATCATCTCACAGAGTTACAGCTTTCCCCTCAAGAAGCCTTTCGCTAAGACAGTTCTCGTGGAATTGGCAAAGTGATATTTGGAAGCCCATAGAGGGCTATGGTGAAAAAGGAAATATCCTCACATGAAATCTGGAAAGAAGCTTTCTGAGAAACTGCTTAGTGTTCTGTTAATTCATCTCACAGAGTTACATCTGTATTTCGTGGATCTCTTTGCTAGCCTTATTTCTGTGGAATCTTAGAACAGATATTTCGGATCCCATTGAAGACTATAGGGCCAAAGAAAATATCCTCCGATAACAAAGAGAAAGAAGCTTTCTGAGAAACTTCTTTGTATTCTGTGAAATCATCTCACAGAGTTACAGCTTTCCCCTCAAGAAGCCTTTCGCTAAGACAGTTCTTGTGGAATTGGCAAAGTGATATTTGGAAGCCCATAGAGGGCTATGGTGAAAAAGGAAATATCCTCAGATGAAATCTGGAAAGAAGCTTTCTGAGAAACTGCTGAGTGTTCTGTTAATTCACCTCACAGAGTTACATCTGTATTTCGAGGATCTCTTTGCTAGCCTTATTTCTGTGGAATCTGAGAACAGATATTTCCAATCCCTTTGAAGACTATATTGCCAAAGGAAATATCCTCCGATAACAAAGAGAAAGAAGCTTTCTGAGAAACTTCTTTCTGTTCTGTGAAATCCTCTCACAGAGTTACAGCTTTCCCCTCAAGTATCCTTTCGCTAAGACAGTTCTTGTGGAATTGGCAAAGTGATATTTGGAAGCCCTTAGAGGGCTATGGTGAAAAAGGAAATATCCTCAGATGAAATCTGGAAAGAAGCTTTCTGAGAAACTGCTGAGTGTTCTGTTAATTCATCTCACAGAGTTACATCTGTATTTCTTGGATCTCTTGCTAGCCTTATTTCTGTGGAATCTGAGAACAGATATTTCGGATCCCATTGAAGACTATAGGGCCAAAGGAAATATCCTCCGATAACAAAGAGAAAGAAGCTTTCTGAGAAACTTCTTTGTGTTCTGTGAAATCATCTCACAGAGTTACAGCTTTCCACTCAAGAAGCCTTTCGCTAAGACAGTTCTTGTGGAATTGGCAAAGTGATATTTGTAAGCCCATAGAGGGCCATGGTGAAAAAGGAAATATCCTCAGATGAAATCTGGAAAGAAGCTTTCTGAGAAACTGCTTAGTGTTCTGTTAATTCATCTCACAGAGTTACATCTGTATTTCGTGGATCTCTTTGCTCGCCTTATTTCTGTGGAATCTGAGAACAGATATTTCGGATCCCTTTGAAGACTATAGGGCCAAAGAAAATATCCTCCGATAACAAAGAGAAAGAAGCTTTCTGAGAAACTTCTTTGTGTTCTGTGAAATCATCTCACAGAGTTACAGCTTTCCCCTCAAGAAGCCTTTCGCTAAGACAGTTCTTGTGGAATTGGCAAAGTGATATTTGGAAGCCCATAGAGGGCTATGGTGAAAAAGGAAATATCCTCAGATGAAATCTGGAAAGAAGCTTCCTGAGAAACTGCTTAGTGTTCTGTTAATTCATCTCACAGAGTTACATCTGTATTTCGAGGATCTCTTTGCTAGCCTTATTTCTGTGGAATCTGAGAACAGATATTTCGGATCCCATTGAAGACTAAGGGGCCAAAGGAAATATCCTCCGATAACAAAGAGAAAGAAGCTTTCTGAGAAACTTCTTTGTGTTCTGTGAAATCATCTCACAGAGTTACAGCTTTCCCCTCAAGAAGCCTTTCGCTAAGACAGTTCTTGTGGAATTGGCAAAGTGATATTTGGAAGCCCATAGAGGGCTATGGTGAAAAAGGAAATATCCTCAGTTGAAATCTGGAAGGAAGCTTTCTGAGAAACTGCTGAGTGTTCTGTTAATTCATCTCACAGAGTTACATCTGTATTTCGTGGATCTCTTTGCTAGCCTTATTTCTGTGGAATCTGAGAACAGATATTTCGGATTCCATTGAAGACTATAGGGCCAAAGGAAATATCCTCCGATAACAAAGAGAAAGAAGCTTTCTGAGAAACTTCTTTGTGTTCTGTGAAATCATCTCACAGAGTTACAGCGTTCCCCTCAAGAAGCCTTTCGCTAAGACAGTTCTTGTGGAATTGGCAAGGCGATATTTGGAAGCCCATAGAGGGCTATGGTGAAAAAGGAAATATCCTCAGATGAAATCTGGAAAGAAGCTTTCTGAGAAACTGCTGAGTGTTCTGTTAATTCATCTCACAGAGTTACATCTGTATTTCGAGGATCTCTTTGCTAGCCTTATTTCTGTGGAATCTGAGAACAGATATTTCGGATCCCTTTGAAGACTATAGGGCCAAAGAAAATATCCTCCGATAACAAAGAGAAAGAAGCTTTCTGAGAAACTTCTTTGTGTTCTGTGAAATCATCTCACAGAGTTACAGCTTTCCCCTCAAGAAGCCTTTCGCTAAGACAGTTCTTGTGGAATTGGCAAAGTGATATTTGGAAGCCCATAGAGGGCTATGGTGAAAAAGCAAATATCCTCAGATGAAATCTGGAAAGAAGCTTTCTGAGAAACTGCTTAGTGTTCTGTTAATTCATCTCACAGAGTTACATCTGTATTTCGAGGATCTCTTTGCTAGCCTTAATTCTGTGGAATCTGAGAACAGATATTTCCGATCCCTTAGAAGACTATAGGGCCAAAGGAAATATCCTCCGATAACAAAGAGAAAGAAGCATTCTGAGAAACTTCTTTGTGTTCTGAGAAATCATCTCACAGAGTTACAGCTTTCCCCTCAAGAAGCCTTTCGCTAAGACAGTTCTTGTGGAATTGGTAAAGTGATATTTGGAAGCCCTTAGAGGGCTATGGTGAAAAAGGAAATATCCTCAGATGAAATCTGGAAAGAAGATTTCTGAGAAACTGCTGAGTGTTCTGTTAATTCATCTCACAGAGTTACATCTGTATTTCGTGGATCTCTTTGCTGGACTTATTTCTGTGGAATCTGAGAACAGATATTTCGGATCGCACTGAAGACGATAGGGCCAAAGGAAATCATCTCCGATAACAAAGAGAAAGAAGCTTTCTGCGAAACTTCTTTGTGTTCTGTGAAATCATCTCACAGAGTTACAGCTTTCCCCTCAAGAAGCCTTTCACTAAGACAGTTCTTGTGGAATTTTAAAAGTGATATTTGGAAGCCCATAGAGGGCTATGGTGAAAAAGGAAATATCCTCACATGAAATCTGGAAAGAAGCTTTCTGAGAAACTGCTGAGTGTTCTGTTAATTCATCTCACCGAGTTACATCAGTATTTCGTGGATCTCTTTGCTAGACTTATTTCTGTGGAATCTGAGAACAGATATTTCGGATCCCATTGAAGACTATAGGGCCAAAGGAAATATCCTCCGATAACAAAGAGAAAGAAGCTTTCTGAGAAACTTCTTTGTGTTCTGTGAAATCATCTCACAGAGTTACAGCTTTCCCCTCAAGAAGCCTTTCGCTAAGACAGTTCTTGTGGAATTGGCAAAGCGATATTTGGAAGCCCCTAGATGTCTATGGTGAAAAAGGAAATATCCTCAGATGAAATCTGGAAAGAAGCTTTCTGAGAAACTGCTTAGTGTTCTGTTAATTCATCTCACTGAGTTACATCTGTATTTCGTGGATCTCTTTGCTAGCCTTATTTCTTTGGAATCTGAGAACAGATATTTCGGATCCCATTGAAGACTATGGGGCCAAAGAAATATCCTCCGATAACAAAGAGAAGGAAGCTTTCTGAGAAACTTCTTTGTGTTCTTTGAAATCATCTCACAGAGTTACAGCTTTCCCCTCATGAAGCCTTTCGCTAAGACAGTTCTTGTGGAATTGGCAAAGTGATATTTGGAAGCCCTTAGAGGGCTTTGGTGAAAAAGGAAATATCCTCAGATGAAATCTGGAAAGAAGCTTTCTGAGAAACTGCTTAGTGTTCTGTTAATTCATCTCACAGAGTTACATCTGTATTTCGTGGATCTCTTTGCTAGCCTTATTTCTGTGGAATCTGAGAACAGATATTTCGGATCCCTTTGAAGACTATAGGGCCAAAGGAAATATCCTCCGATAACGAAGAGAAAGAAGCTTTCTGAGAAACTTCTTTGTGTTCTGTGAAATCATCGCACAGAGTTACAGCTTTCCCCTCAAGAAGCCTTTAGCTAAGACAGTTCTTGTGGAATTGGCAAAGTGATATTTGGAAGCCCATAGAGGGCTATGGTGAAAAAGGAAATATCCTCAGATGAAATCTGGAAAGAAGCTTTCTGAGAAACTGCTGAGTGTTCTCTTATTTCATCTCAGAGAGTTACATCTGTATTTCGTGGATCTCTTTGATAGACTTATTTCTGTGGAATCTGAGAACAGATATTTCGGATCCTATTGAAGACTATAGGGCCAAAGGAAATATCCTCCGATAACAAAGAGAAAGAAGGTTTCTGAGAAACTTCTTTGTGTTCTGTGAATTCATCTCACAGAGTTACAGCTTCCCCCTCAAGAAGACTTTCGCTAAGACAGTTCTTGTGGAATTGGCAAAGTGATATTTGGAAGCCCTTAGAGGGCTATGGTGAAAAAGGAAATATCCTCAGATGAAATCTTGAAAGAAGATTTCTGAGAAAATGCCGAGTGTTCTGTTAATTCATCTCACAGAGTTACATCTGTATTTCGTGGATTTCTTTGCTAGCCTTATTTCTGTGAAATCTGAGAACAGATATTTCGGATCCCTTTGAATACTATTGGGCCAAAGGAAATATTCTCCGATAACAAAGAGTAAGAAGCTTTCTGAGAAACTTCTTTGTGTTCTGTGAAATCATCTCACAGAGTTACAGCTTTCCCCTCAAGAAGCCTTTCGCTAAGACAGTTCTTGTGGAATTGGCAAAGTGATATTTGGAAGCCCATAGAGGGCTATGGTGAAAAAGGAAATATCCTCAGATGAAATCTGGAAAGAAGCTTTCTGAGAAACTGCATAGTGTTCTGTTAATTCATCTCACAGAGTTAAATCTGTATTTCGTGGATCTCTTTGCTGGCCTTATTTCTGTGAAATCTGAGAACAGATATTTCGGATCCCATTGAAGACTATAGGGCCAAAGGAAATATCCTCCGATAACAAAGAGAAAGAAGCTTTCTGAGAAACTTCTTTGTGTTCTGTGAAATCATCTCACAGAGTTACAGCTTTCCCCTCAAGAAGCCTTTAGCTAAGACAGTTCTCGTGGAATTGGCAAAGTGATATTTTGAAGCCCATAGAGGGCTATGGTGAAAAAGGAAATATCCTCAGATGAAATCTGGAAAGAAGCTTTCTGTGAAACTGCTGAGTGTTCTGTTAATTCATCTCACAGAGTTACATCTGTATTTCGTGGATCTGTTTGCTAGACTTATTTCTGTGGAATCTGAGAACAGATATTTCGGATCCCTTTGAAGACTATAGGGTCAAAGGAAATATCCTCCGATAACATAGAGAAAGAAGCTTTCTGAGAAACTTCTTTGTGTTCTGTGAAATCATCTCACAGAGTTACAGCTTTCCCCTCAAGAAGCCTTTCGCTAAGACAGTTCTTGTGGAATTGGCAAAGTGATATTTGGAAGCCCATAGAGGGCTATGGTGAAAAAGGAAATATCCTCAGATGAAATCTGGAAAGAAGCTTTCTGAGAAACTGCTTAGTGTTATGTTAATTCATCTCACAGAGTTACATCTGTATTTCGTGGATCTCTTTGCTAGCCTTATTTCTGTGGAATCTGAGAACAGATATTTCGGATCGCACTGAAGACTATAGGGCCAAAGGAAATAATCTCCGACAACAAAGAGAAAGAATCTTTCTGGGAAACTTCTTTGTGTTCTGTGAAATCATCTCACAGAGTTACAGCTTTCCCCTCAAGAAGCCTTTCGCTAAGACAGTTCTTGTGGAATTGGCAAAGTGATATTTGGAAGCCAATAGAGGGCTATGGTGAAAAAGGAAATATCCTCAGATGAAATCTGGAAAGAAACTTTCTGAGAAACTCCTTAGTGTTCTGTTAATTCATCTCACAGAGTTACATCTGTATTTTGAGGATCTCTTTGCTAGGCTTATTTCTGTGGAATCTGAGAACAGATATTTCCAATCCCTTTGAAGACTATAGGGCCAAAGGAAATATCCTCCGATAACAAAGAGAAAGAAGCTTTCTGAGAAACTTCTTTGTGTTCTGTGAAATCATCTCACAGAGTTACAGCATTCCCCTCAAGAAGCCTTTCGCTAAGACAGTTCTTGTGGAATTGGCAAAGTGATATTTGGAAGCCCATAGAGGGCTATGGTGAAAAAGGAAATATCCTCACATGAAATCTGGAAAGAAGCTTTCTGAGAAACTGCTGAGCGTTCTGTTAATTCATCTCACAGAGTTACATCTGTATTTCGTGGATCTCTTTGCTAGCCTTATTTCTGTGGAATCTGAGAACAGATATTTCGGATCCCATTGAAGACTATAGGGCCAAAGGAAATATCCTCCGATAACAAAGAGAAAGAAGCTTTCTGAGAAACTTCTTTGTGTTCTGTGAAATCATCTCACAGAGTTACAGCTTTCGCCTCAAGAAGCCTTTCGCTAAGACAGTTCTTGTGGAATTGGCAAAGCGATATTGGAAGCCCATAGAGGGCTATGGTGAAAAAGGAAATATCCTCAGATGAAATCTGGAAAGAAGCTTTCTGAGAAACTGCTTAGTGTTCTGTTAATTCATCTCACAGAGTTACATCTGCATTTCGTGGATCTCTTTGCTAGCCTTATTTCTGTGGAATCTGAGAACAGATATTTCGGATCCCATTGAAGACTATAGGGCCAAAGGAAATATCCTCCGATAACAAAGAGAAAGAAGCTTTCTGAGAAACTTCTTTGTGTTCTGTGAAATCATCTCACAGAGTTACAGCTTTCCCCTCAAGAAGCCTTTCGCTAAGACAGTTCTTGTGGAATTGGCAAAGTGATATTTGGAAGCCCATAGAGGGCTATGGTGAAAAAGGAAATATCCTCAGATGAAATCTGGAAAGAAGCTTTCGGTGAAACTGCTTAGTGTTCTGTTAATTCATCTCACAGAGTTACATCTGTATTTCGTGGATCTCTTTGCTAGCCTTATTTCTGTGGAATCTGAGAACAGATATTTCGGATCCCTTTGAGGACTATAGGGCCAAAGGAAATATCCTCCGATAACAAAGAGAAAGAAGCTTTCTGAGAAACTTCTTTGTGTTCTGTGAAATCACCTCACAGAGTTACAGCTTTCCCCGCAAGAAGCCTTTCGCTAAGACAGTTCTTGTGGAATTGGCAAAGTGATATTTGGAAGCCCATAGAGGGCTATGGTGAAAAAGGAAATATCCTCAGATGAAATCTGGAAAGAAGCTTTCTGAGAAACTCCTTAGTGTTCTGTTAATTCATCTCACTGCGTTACATCTGTATTTCGAGGATCTCTTTGCGAGGCTTATTTCGGTGGAATATGAGAACAGATATTTCCAATCCCTTTGAAGACTATAGGGCCAACGGAAATATCCTCCGATAACAAAGAGAAAGAAGCTTTCTGAGAAACTTCTTTGTGTTCTGTGAAATCATCTCACAGAGTTACAGCTTTCCCCTCAAGAAGCCTTTCGCTAAGACAGTTCTTGTGGAATTGGCAAAGTGATATTTGGAAGCCCATAGAGGGCTATGGTGAAAAAGGAAATATCCTCACATGAAATCTGGAAAGAAGCTTTCTGAGAAACTGCTGAGTGGTCTGTTAATTCATCTCACAGAGCTACATCTGTATTTCGTGGATCTCTTTGCTAGCCTTATTTCTGTGGAATCTGAGAACAGATATTTCGGATCCCATTGAAGACTATAGGGCCAAAGGAAATATCCTCCGATAACAAAGAGAAAGAAGCTTTCTGAGAAACTTCTTTGTGTTCTTTGAAATCATCTCACAGAGTTACAGCTTTCCCCTCAAGAAGCCTTTCGCTAAGACAGTTCTTGTGGAATTGGCAAAGTGATATTTGGAAGCCCATAGAGGGCTATGGTGAAAAAGGAAATATCCTCAGATGAAATCTGGAAAGAAGCTTTCTGAGAAACTGCTTAGTGTTCTGTTAATTCATCTCACAGAGTTACATCTGTATTTCGTGGATCTCTTTGCTAGCCTTATTTCTGAGGAATCTGAGAACAGATATTTCGGATCCCATTGAAGACTATAGGGCCAAAGGAAATATCCTCTGATAACAAAGAGAAAGAAGCTTTCTGAGAAACTTCTTTGTGTTCTGTGAAATCATCTCACAGAGTTACAGCTTTCCCCTCAAGAAGCCTTTCGCTAAGACAGTTCTTGTGGAATTGGCAAAGTGATATTTGGAAGCCCTTAGAGGGCTATGGTGAAAAAGGAAATATCCTCAGATGAAATCTGGAAAGAAGCTTTCTGAGAAACTGCTTAGTGTTCTGTTAATTCATCTCACAGAGTTACATCTGTATTTCGTGGATCTCTTTGCTAGCCTTATTTCTTTGGAATCTGAGAACAGATATTTCGGATCCCATTGAAGACTATAGGGCCAAAGGAAATATCCTCCGATAACAAAGAGAAAGAAGCTTTCTGAGAAACTTCTTTGTGTTCTGTGAAATCATCTCACAGAGTTACAGCTTTCGCCTCAAGAAGCCTTTCGCTAAGACAGTTCTTGTGGAATTGGCAAAGCGATATTGGAAGCCCATAGAGGGCTATGGTGAAAAAGGAAATATCCTCAGATGAAATCTGGAAAGAAGCTTTCTGAGAAACTGCTTAGTGTTCTGTTAATTCATCTCACAGAGTTACATCTGCATTTCGTGGATCTCTTTGCTAGCCTTATTTCTTTGGAATCTGAGAACAGATATTTCGGATCCCATTGAAGACTATAGGGCCAAAGGAAATATCCTCCGATAACAAAGAGAAAGAAGCTTTCTGAGAAACTTCTTTGTGTTCTGTGAAATCATCTCACAGAGTTACAGCTTTCCCCTCAAGAAGCCTTTCGCTAAGACAGTTCTTGTGGAATTGGCAAAGTGATATTTGGAAGCCCATAGAGGGCTATGGTGAAAAAGGAAATATCCTCAGATGAAATCTCTAAAGAAGCTTTCTGTGAAACTGCTTAGTGTTCTGTTAATTCATCTCACAGAGTTACATCTGTATTTCGTGGATCTCTTTGCTAGCCTTATTTCTGTGGAATCTGAGAACAGATATTTCGGATCCCTTTGAGGACTATAGGGCCAAAGGAAATATCCTCCGATAACAAAGAGAAAGAAGCTTTCTGAGAAACTTCTTTGTGTTCTGTGAAATCACCTCACAGAGTTACAGCTTTCCCCGCAAGAAGCCTTTCGCTAAGACAGTTCTTGTGGAATTGGCAAAGTGATATTTGGAAGCCCATAGAGGGCTATGGTGAAAAAGGAAATATCCTCAGATGAAATATGGAAAGAAGCTTTCTGAGAAACTCCTTAGTGTTCTGTTAATTCATCTCACAGCGTTACATCTGTATTTCGAGGATCTCTTTGCTAGGCTTATTTCGGTGGAATATGATAACAGATATTTCCAATCCCTTTGAAGACTATAGGGCCAAAGGAAATATCCTCCGATAACAAAGAGAAAGAAGCTTTCTGAGAAACTTCTTTGTGTTCTGTGAAATCATCTCACAGAGTTACAGCTTTCGCCTCAAGAAGCCTTTCGCTAAGACAGTTCTTGTGGAATTGGCAAAGCGATATTGGAAGCCCATAGAGGGCTATGGTGAAAAAGGAAATATCCTCAGATGAAATCTGGAAAGAAGCTTTCTGAGAAACTGCTTAGTATTCTGTTAATTCATCTCACAGAGTTACATCTGCATTTCGTGGATCTCTTTGCCAGCCTTATTTCTTTGGAATCTGAGAACAGATATTTCGGATCTCATTGAAGACTATAGGGCCAAAGGAAAGATCCTCCGATAACAAAGAGAAAGAAGCTTTCTGAGAAACTTCTTTGTGTTCTGTGAAATCATCTCACAGAGTTACAGCTTTCCCCTCAAGAAGCCTTTCGCTAAGACAGTTCTTGTGGAATTGGCAAAGTGATATCTGGAAGCCCATAGACGGCTATGGTGAAAAAGGAAATATCCTCAGATGAAATCTGGAAAGAAGCTTTCTGTGAAACTGCTTAGTGTTCTGTTAATTCATCTCACAGAGTTACATCTGTATTTCGTGGATCTCTTTGCTAGCCTTATTTCTGTGGAATCTGAGAACAGATATTTCGGTTCCCTTTGAAGACTATAGGGCCAAAGTAAATATCCTCCGATAACAAAGAGAAAGAAGCTTACTGAGAAACTTCTTTGTGTTCTGTGAAATCATCTCAGAGAGATACAACTTTCCCCTCAAGAAGCCTTTCGCTAAGACAGTTCTTGTGGAATTGGCAAAGTGATATTTGGAAGCCCATAGAGGGCTATGGTGAAAAAGGAAATATTCTCAGATGAAATCTGGAAAGAAGCTTTCTGAGAAACTGCTTAGTGTTCTGTTAATTCATCTCACAGAGTTACATCTGTATTTCGTGGATCTCTTTGCTAGCCTTATTTCTGTGGAATCTGAGAACAGATATTTCGGATCGCACTGAAGACTATAGGGCCAAAGGAAATAATCTCCGACAACAAAGAGAAAGAAGCTTTCTGGGAAACTTCTTTGTGTTCTGTGAAATCATCTCACAGAGTTACAGCTTTCCCCTCAAGAAGCCTTTCGCTAAGACAGTTCTTGTGGCATTTTCAAAGTGATATTTGGAAGCCCATAGAGGGCTAAGGTGAAAAAGGAAGTATCCTCACATGAAATCTGGAAAGAAGCTTTCTGAGAAACTGCTGAGTGTTCTGTTAATTCATCTCACAGAGTTACATCTGTATTTCGTGGATCTCTTTGCTAGACTTATTTCTGTGGAATCTGAGAACAGATATTTCGGATCTCATTGAAGACTATAGGGCCAAAGGAAATATCCTCCAATAACAAAGAGAAAGAAGCTTTCTGAGAAACTTCTTTGTGTTCTGTGAAATCATCTCACAGAGTTACAGCTTTCCCCTCAAGAAGCCTTTCGCTAAGACAGTTCTTGGGGAATTGGCAAAGCGATATTTGGAAGCCCATAGAGGGCTATAGTGAAAAAGGAAATATCCTCAGATGTAATCTGGAAAGAAGCTTTCTGAGAAACTGCTGAGTGTTCTGTTAATTCATCTCACAGAGTTACATCTGTATTTCGTGGATCTCTTTGTTAGCCTTATTTCTTTGGAATCTGAGAACAGATATTTCGGATCCCATTGAAGACTATAGGGCCAAAGTAAATATCCTCAGATAACAAAGAGAAAGAAGCTTTCTCAGAAACTTCTTTGTGTTCTGTGAAATCATCTCACAGAGTTACAGCTTTCCCCTCAAGAAGCCTTTCGCTAAGACAGTTCTTGTGGAATTGGCAAAGTGATATTTGGAAGCCCATAGAGGGCTATGGTGAAAAAGGAAATATCCTCAGATGAAATCTGGAAAGAAACTTTCTGAGAAACTGCTGAGTGTTCTGTTAATTCATCTCACAGAGTTACATCTGTATTTCGTGGATCTCTTTGCTAGCCTTATTTCTTTGGAATCTGAGAACAGATATTTCGGATCCCATTGAAGACTATGAGGCCAAAGGAAATATCCTCCGATAACAAAGAGAAAGAAGCTTTCTGAGAAACTTCTTTGTGTTCTGTGAAATCATCTCACAGAGTTACAGCTTTCCCCTCAAGAAGCCTTTCGCAAAGACAGTTCTTGTGGAATTGGCAAAGTGATATTTGGAAGCCCTTAGAGGGCTTTGGTGAAAAAGGAAATATCCTCAGATGAAATCTGGAAAGAAGCTTTCTGAGAAACTGCTTAGTGTTCTGTTAATTCATCTCACAGAGTTACATCTGTATTTCGTGGATCTCTTTGCTAGCCTTATTTCTGTGGAATCTGAGAACAGATATTTCGGATCCCATTGAAGACTATAGGGCCAAAGGAAATATCCTCCGATAACAAAGAGAAAGAAGCTTTCTGAGAAAATTCTTTGTGTTCTGTGAAATCATCTCACAGAGTTACAACTTTCCCCTCAAGAAGCCTTTCGCTAAGACAGTTCTTGTGGAATTGGCAAAGTGATATTTGGAAGCCCATAGAGGGCTATGGTGAAAAAGGAAATATCCTCAGATGAAATCTGGAAAGAAGATTTCTGAGAAACTGCTGAGTGTTCTGTTAATTCATCTCACAGAGTTACATCTGTATTTCGTGGATCTCTTTGCTAGCCTTATTTCTTTGGAATCTGAGAACAGATATTTCGAATCCCATTGAAGACTATGGGGCCAAAGGAAATATCCTCCGATAACAAAGAGAAAGAAGCTTTCTGAGAAACTTCTTTGTGTTCTTTGAAATCATCTCACAGAGTTACAGCTTTCCCCTCAAGAAGCCTTTCGCTAAGACAGTTCTTGTGGAATTGGCAAAGTGATATTTGGAAACCCATAGAGGGCTATGGTGAAAAAGGAAATATCCTCAGATGAAATCTGGAAAGAAGCTTTCTGAGAAACTGCTTAGTGTTCTGTTAATTCATCTCACAGAGTTACATCTGCATTTCGTGGATCTCTTTGCTAGCCTTATTTCTTTGGAATCTGAGAACAGATATTTCGGATCCCATTGAAGACTATAGGGCCAAAGGAAATATCCTCTGATAACAAAGAGAAAGAAGCTTTCTGAGAAACTTCTTTGTGTTCTGTGAAATCATCTCACAGAGTTACAGCTTTCCCCTCAAGAAGCCTTTCGCTAAGACAGTTCTTGTGGAATTGGCAAAGTGATATTTGGAAGCCAATAGAGGGCTATGGTGAAAAAGGAAATATCCTCAGATGAAATCTGGAAAGAAACTTTCTGAGAAACTCCTTAGTGTTCTGTTAATTCATCTCACAGAGTTACATCTGTATTTTGAGGATCTCTTTGCTAGGCTTATTTCTGTGGAATCTGAGAACAGATATTTCCAATCCCTTTGAAGACTATAGGGCCAAAGGAAATATCCTCCGATAACAAAGAGAAAGAAGCTTTCTGAGAAACTTCTTTGTGTTCTGTGAAATCATCTCACAGAGTTACAGCTTTCCCCTCAAGAAGCCTTTCGCTAAGACAGTTCTTGTGGAATTGGCAAAGTGATATTTGGAAGCCCATAGAGGGCTATGGTGAAAAAGGAAATATCCTCACATGAAATCTGGAAAGAAGCTTTCTGAGAAACTGCTGAGCGTTCTGTTAATTCATCTCACAGAGTTACATCTGTATTTCGTGGATCTCTTTGCTAGCCTTATTTCTGTGGAATCTGAGAACAGATATTTCGGATCCCATTGAAGACTATAGGGCCAAAGGAAATATCCTCCGATAACAAAGAGAAAGAAGCTTTCTGAGAAACTTCTTTGTGTTCTTTGAAATCATCTCACAGAGTTACAGCTTTCCCCTCAAGAAGCCTTTCGCTAAGACAGTTCTTGTGGAATTGGCAAAGTGATATTTGGAAACCCATAGAGGGCTATGGTGAAAAAGGAAATATCCTCAGATGAAATCTGGAAAGAAGCTTTCTGAGAAACTGCTTAGTGTTCTGTTAATTCATCTCACAGAGTTACATCTGCATTTCGTGGATCTCTTTGCTAGCCTTATTTCTTTGGAATCTGAGAACAGATATTTCGGATCCCATTGAAGACTATAGGGCCAAAGGAAATATCCTCTGATAACAAAGAGAAAGAAGCTTTCTGAGAAACTTCTTTGTGTTCTGTGAAATCATCTCACAGAGTTACAGCTTTCCCCTCAAGAAGCCTTTCGCTAAGACAGTTCTTGTGGAATTGGCAAAGTGATATTTGGAAGCCCTTAGAGGGCTTTGGTGAAAAAGGAAATATCCTCAGATGAAATCTGGAAAGAAACTTTCTGAGAAACTCCTTAGTGTTCTGTTAATTCATCTCACAGAGTTACATCTGTATTTTGAGGATCTCTTTGCTAGGCTTATTTCTGTGGAATCTGAGAACAGATATTTCCAATCCCTTTGAAGACTATAGGGCCAAAGGAAATATCCTCCGATAACAAAGAGAAAGAAGCTTTCTGAGAAACTTCTTTGTGTTCTGTGAAATCATCTCACAGAGTTACAGCATTCCCCTCAAGAAGCCTTTCGCTAAGACAGTTCTTGTGGAATTGGCAAAGTGATATTTGGAAGCCCATAGAGGGCTATGGTGAAAAAGGAAATATCCTCACATGAAATCTGGAAAGAAGCTTTCTGAGAAACTGCTGAGCGTTCTGTTAATTCATCTCACAGAGTTACATCTGTATTTCGTGGATCTCTTTGCTAGCCTTATTTCTGTGGAATCTGAGAACAGATATTTCGGATCCCATTGAAGACTATAGGGCCAAAGGAAATATCCTCCGATAACAAAGAGAAAGAAGCTTTCTGAGAAACTTCTTTGTGTTCTGTGAAATCATCTCACAGAGTTACAGCTTTCGCCTCAAGAAGCCTTTCGCTAAGACAGTTCTTGTGGAATTGGCAAAGCGATATTGGAAGCCCATAGAGGGCTATGGTGAAAAAGGAAATATCCTCAGATGAAATCTGGAAAGAAGCTTTCTGAGAAACTGCTTAGTGTTCTGTTAATTCATCTCACAGAGTTACATCTGCATTTCGTGGATCTCTTTGCTAGCCTTATTTCTTTGGAATCTGAGAACAGATATTTCGGATCCCATTGAAGACTATAGGGCCAAAGGAAATATCCTCCGATAACAAAGAGAAAGAAGCTTTCTGAGAAACTTCTTTGTGTTCTGTGAAATCATCTCACAGAGTTACAGCTTTCCCCTCAAGAGGCCTTTCGCTAAGACAGTTCTTGTGGAATTGGCAAAGTGATATTTGGAAGCCCATAGAGGGCTATGGTGAAAAAGGAAATATCCTCAGATGAAATCTCTAAAGAAGCTTTCTGTGAAACTGCTTAGTGTTCTGTTAATTCATCTCACAGAGTTACATCTGTATTTCGTGGATCTCTTTGCTAGCCTTATTTCTGTGGAATCTGAGAACAGATATTTCGGATCCCTTTGAGGACTATAGGGCCAAAGGAAATATCCTCCGATAACAAAGAGAAAGAAGCTTTCTGAGAAACTTCTTTGTGTTCTGTGAAATCACCTCACAGAGTTACAGCTTTCCCCGCGAGAAGCCTTTCGCTGAGACAGTTCTTGTGGAATTGGCAAAGTGATATTTGGAAACCCATAGAGGGCTATGGTGAAAAAGGAAATATCCTCAGATGAAATCTGGAAAGAAGCTTTCTGAGAAACTGCTTAGTGTTCTGTTAATTCATCTCACAGAGTTACATCTGCATTTCGTGGATCTCTTTGCTAGCCTTATTTCTTTGGAATCTGAGAACAGATATTTCGGATCCCATTGAAGACTATAGGGCCAAAGGAAATATCCTCTGATAACAAAGAGAAAGAAGCTTTCTGAGAAACTTCTTTGTGTTCTGTGAAATCATCTCACAGAGTTACAGCTTTCTCCTCAAGAAGCCTTTCGCTAAGACAGTTCTTGTGGAATTGGCAAAGTGATATTTGGAAGCCAATAGAGGGCTATGGTGAAAAAGGAAATATCCTCAGATGAAATCTGGAAAGAAACTTTCTGAGAAACTCCTTAGTGTTCTTTTAATTCATCTCACAGAGTTACATCTGTATTTTGAGGATCTCTTTGCTAGGCTTATTTCTGTGGAATCTGAGAACAGATATTTCCAATCCCTTTGAAGACTATAGGGCCAAAGGAAATATCCTCCGATAACAAAGAGAAAGAAGCTTTCTGAGAAACTTCTTTGTGTTCTGTGAAATCATCTCACAGAGTTACAGCATTCCCCTCAAGAAGCCTTTCGCTAAGACAGTTCTTGTGGAATTGGCAAAGTGATATTTGGAAGCCCATAGAGGGCTATGGTGAAAAAGGAAATATCCTCACATGAAATCTGGAAAGAAGCTTTCTGAGAAACTGCTGAGCGTTCTGTTAATTCATCTCACAGAGTTACATCTGTATTTCGTGGATCTCTTTGCTAGCCTTATTTCTGTGGAATCTGAGAACAGATATTTCGGATCCCATTGAAGACTATAGGGCCAAAGGAAATATCCTCCGATAACAAAGAGAAAGAAGCTTTCTGAGAAACTTCTTTGTGTTCTTTGAAATCATCTCACAGAGTTACAGCTTTCCCCTCAAGAAGCCTTTCGCTAAGACAGTTCTTGTGGAATTGGCAAAGTGATATTTGGAAACCCATAGAGGGCTATGGTGAAAAAGGAAATATCCTCAGATGAAATCTGGAAAGAAGCTTTCTGAGAAACTGCTTAGTGTTCTGTTAATTCATCTCACAGAGTTACATCTGCATTTCGTGGATCTCTTTGCTAGCCTTATTTCTTTGGAATCTGAGAACAGATATTTCGGATCCCATTGAAGACTATAGGGCCAAAGGAAATATCCTCTGATAACAAAGAGAAAGAAGCTTTCTGAGAAACTTCTTTGTGTTCTGTGAAATCATCTCACAGAGTTACAGCTTTCCCCTCAAGAAGCCTTTCGCTAAGACAGTTCTTGTGGAATTGGCAAAGTGATATTTGGAAGCCCTTAGAGGGCTTTGGTGAAAAAGGAAATATCCTCAGATGAAATCTGGAAAGAAACTTTCTGAGAAACTCCTTAGTGTTCTGTTAATTCATCTCACAGAGTTACATCTGTATTTTGAGGATCTCTTTGCTAGGCTTATTTCTGTGGAATCTGAGAACAGATATTTCCAATCCCTTTGAAGACTATAGGGCCAAAGGAAATATCCTCCGATAACAAAGAGAAAGAAGCTTTCTGAGAAACTTCTTTGTGTTCTGTGAAATCATCTCACAGAGTTACAGCATTTCCCTCAAGAAGCCTTTCGCTAAGACAGTTCTTGTGGAATTGGCAAAGTGATATTTGGAAGCCCATAGAGGGCTATGGTGAAAAAGGAAATATCCTCACATGAAATCTGGAAAGAAGCTTTCTGAGAAACTGCTTAGTGTTCTGTTAATTCATCTCACAGAGTTACATCTGCATTTCGTGGATCTCTTTGCTAGCCTTATTTCTTTGGAATCTGAGAACAGATATTTCGGATCCCATTGAAGACTATAGGGCCAAAGGAAATATCCTCCGATAACAAAGAGAAAGAAGCTTTCTGAGAAACTTCTTTGTGTTCTGTGAAATCATCTCACAGAGTTACAGCTTTCCCCTCAAGAGGCCTTTCGCTAAGACAGTTCTTGTGGAATTGGCAAAGTGATATTTGGAAGCCCATAGAGGGCTATGGTGAAAAAGGAAATATCCTCAGATGAAATCTCTAAAGAAGCTTTCTGTGAAACTGCTTAGTGTTCTGTTAATTCATCTCACAGAGTTACATCTGTATTTCGTGGATCTCTTTGCTAGCCTTATTTCTGTGGAATCTGAGAACAGATATTTCGGATCCCTTTGAGGACTATAGGGCCAAAGGAAATATCCTCCGATAACAAAGAGAAAGAAGCTTTCTGAGAAACTTCTTTGTGTTCTGTGAAATCACCTCACAGAGTTACAGCTTTCCCCGCAAGAAGCCTTTCGCTAAGACAGTTCTTGTGGAATTGGCAAAGTGATATTTGGAAGCCCATAGAGGGCTATGGTGAAAAAGGAAATATCCTCAGATGAAATCTGGAAAGAAGCTTTCTGAGAAACTCCTTAGTGTTCTGTTAATTCATCTCACAGCGTTACATCTGTATTTCGAGGATCTCTTTGCTAGGCTTATTTCGGTGGAATATGAGAACAGATATTTCCAATCCCTTTGAAGACTATAGGGCCAAAGGAAATATCCTCCGATAACAAAGAGAAAGAAGCTTTCTGAGAAACTTCTTTGTGTTCTGTGAAATCATCTCACAGAGTTACAGCTTTCGCCTCAAGAAGCCTTTCGCTAAGACAGTTCTTGTGGAATTGGCAAAGCGATATTGGAAGCCCATAGAGGGCTATGGTGAAAAAGGAAATATCCTCAGATGAAATCTGGAAAGAAACTTTCTGAGAACCTGCTTAGTGTTCTGTTAATTCATCTCACAGAGTTACATCTGCATTTCGTGGATCTCTTTGCCAGCCTTATTTCTTTGGAATCTGAGAACAGATATTTCGGATCTCATTGAAGACTATAGGGCCAAAGGAAATATCCTCCGATAACAAAGAGAAAGAAGCTTTCTGAGAAACTTCTTTGTGTTCTGTGAAATCATCTCACAGAGTTACAGCTTTCCCCTCAAGAAGCCTTTCGCTAAGACAGTTCTTGTGGAATTGGCAAAGTGATATTTGGAAGCCCATAGAGGGCTATGGTGAAAAAGGAAATATCCTCAGATGAAATCTGGAAAGAAGCTTTCTGTGAAACTGCTTAGTGTTCTGTTAATTCATTTCACAGAGTTACATCTGTATTTCGTGGATCTCTTTGCTAGCCTTATTTCTGTGGAATCTGAGAACAGATATTTCGGATCCCTTTGAGGACTATAGGGCCAAAGGAAATAGCCTCCGATAACAAAGAGAAAGAAGCTTTCTGAGAAACTTCTTTGTGTTCTGTGAAATCATCTCACAGAGTTACAGCTTTCCCCTCAAGAAGCCTTTCGCTAAGACAGTTCTTGTGGAATTGGCAAAGTGATATTTGGAAGCCCATAGAGGGCTATGGTGAAAAAGGAAATATCCTCAGATGAAATCTGGAAAGAAGCTTTCGGTGAAACTGCTTAGTGTTCTGTTAATTCATCTCACAGAGTTACATCTGTATTTCGTGGATCTCTTTGCTAGCCTTATTTCTGTGGAATCTGAGAACAGATATTTCGGATCCCTTTGAGGACTATAGGGCCAAAGGAAATATCCTCCGATAACAAAGAGAAAGAAGCTTTCTGAGAAACTTCTTTGTGTTCTGTGAAATCACCTCACAGAGTTACAGCTTTCCCCGCAAGAAGCCTTTCGCTAAGACAGTTCTTGTGGAATTGGCAAAGTGATATTTGGAAGCCCATAGAGGGCTATGGTGAAAAAGGAAATATCCTCAGATGAAATCTGGAAAGAAGCTTTCTGAGAAACTCCTTAGTGTTCTGTTAATTCATCTCACTGCGTTACATCTGTATTTCGAGGATCTCTTTGCTAGGCTTATTTCGGTGGAATATGAGAACAGATATTTCCAATCCCTTTGAAGACTATAGGGCCAACGGAAATATCCTCCGATAACAAAGAGAAAGAAGCTTTCTGAGAAACTTCTTTGTGTTCTGTGAAATCATCTCACAGAGTTACAGCTTTCCCCTCAAGAAGCCTTTCGCTAAGACAGTTCTTGTGGAATTGGCAAAGTGATATTTGGAAGCCCATAGAGGGCTATGGTGAAAAAGGAAATATCCTCACATGAAATCTGGAAAGAAGCTTTCTGAGAAACTGCTGAGTGTTCTGTTAATTCATCTCACAGAGCTACATCTGTATTTCGTGGATCTCTTTGCTAGCCTTATTTCTGTGGAATCTGAGAACAGATATTTCGGATCCCATTGAAGACTATAGGGCCAAAGGAAATATCCTCCGATAACAAAGAGAAAGAAGCTTTCTGAGAAACTTCTTTGTGTTCTGTGAAATCATCTCACAGAGTTACAGCTTTCCCCTCAAGAAGCCTTTCGCTAAGACAGTTCTTGTGGAATTGGCAAAGTGATATTTGGAAGCCCATAGAGGGCTATGGTGAAAAAGGAAATATCCTCAGATGAAATCTGGAAAGAAGCTTTCTGAGAAACTGCTTAGTGTTCTGTTAATTCATCTCACAGAGTTACATCTGTATTTCGTGGATCTCTTTGCTAGCCTTATTTCTGTGGAATCTGAGAACAGATATTTCGGATCCCATTGAAGACTATAGGGCCAAAGGAAATATCCTCCGATAACAAAGAGAAAGAAGCTTTCTGAGAAACTTCTTTGTGTTCTGTGAAATCATCTCACAGAGTTACAGCTTTCCCCTCAAGAAGCCTTTCGCTAAGACAGTTCTCGTGGAATTGGCAAAGTGATATTTGGAAGCCCATAGAGGGCTATGGTGAAAAAGGAAATATCCTCAGATGAAATCTGGAAAGAAGCTTTCTGAGAAACTGCTGAGTGTTCTGTTAATTCATCTCACAGAGTTACATCTGCATTTCGTGGATCTCTTTGCTAGCCTTATTTCTTTGGAATCTGAGAACAGATATTTCGGATCCCATTGAAGACTATAGGGCCAAAGGAAATATCCTCCGATAAAAAAGAGAAAGAAGCTTTCTGAGAAACTTCTTTGTGTTCTGTGAAATCATCTCACAGAGTTACAGCTTTCCCCTCAAGAGGCCTTTCGCTAAGACAGTTCTTGTGGAATTGGCAAAGTGATATTTGGAAGCCCATAGAGGGCTATGGTGAAAAAGGAAATATCCTCAGATGAAATCTCTAAAGAAGCTTTCTGTGAAACTGCTTAGTGTTCTGTTAATTCATCTCACAGAGTTACATCTGTATTTCGTGGATCTCTTTGCTAGCCTTATTTCTGTGGAATCTGAGAACAGATATTTCGGATCCCTTTGAGGACTATAGGGCCAAAGGAAATATCCTCCGATAACAAAGAGAAAGAAGCTTTCTGAGAAACTTCTTTGTGTTCTGTGAAATCACCTCACAGAGTTACAGCTTTCCCCGCAAGAAGCCTTTCGCTAAGACAGTTCTTGTGGAATTGGCAAAGTGATATTTGGAAGCCCATAGAGGGCTATGGTGAAAAAGGAAATATCCTCAGATGAAATCTGGAAAGAAGCTTTCTGAGAAACTCCTTAGTGTTCTGTTAATTCATCTCACAGCGTTACATCTGTATTTCGAGGATCTCTTTGCTAGGCTTATTTCGGTGGAATATGAGAACAGATATTTCCAATCCCTTTGAAGACTATAAGGCCAAAGGAAATATCCTCCGATAACATAGAGAAAGAAGCTTTCTGAGAAACTTCTTTGTGTTCTGTGAAATCATCTCACAGAGTTACAGCTTTCGCCTCAAGAAGCCTTTCGCTAAGACAGTTCTTGTGGAATTGGCAAAGCGATATTGGAAGCCCATAGAGGGCTATGGTGAAAAAGGAAATATCCTCAGATGAAATCTGGAAAGAAACTTTCTGAGAAACTGCTTAGTGTTCTGTTAATTCATCTCACAGAGTTACATCTGCATTTCGTGGATCTCTTTGCCAGCCTTATTTCTTTGGAATCTGAGAACAGATATTTCGGATCTCATTGAAGACTATAGGGCCAAAGGAAATGTCCTCCGATAACAAAGAGAAAGAAGCTTTCTGAGAAACTTCTTTGTGTTCTGTGAAATCATCTCACAGAGTTACAGCTTTCCCCTCAAGAAGCCTTTCGCTAAGACAGTTCTTGTGGAATTGGCAAAGTGATATTTGGAAGCCCATAGAGGGCTATGGTGAAAAAGGAAATATCCTCAGATGAAATCTGGAAAGAAGCTTTCTGTGAAACTGCTTAGTGTTCTGTTAATTCATTTCACAGAGTTACATCTGTATTTCGTGGATCTCTTTGCTAGCCTTATTTCTGTGGAATCTGAGAACAGATATTTCGGATCCCTTTGAGGACTATAGGGCCAAAGGAAATAGCCTCCGATAACAAAGAGAAAGAAGCTTTCTGAGAAACTTCTTTGTGTTCTGTGAAATCACCTCACAGAGTTACAGCTTTCCCCGCAAGAAGCCTTTCGCTAAGACAGTTCTTGTGGAATTGGCAAAGTGATATTTGGAAGCCTATAGAGGGCTATGGTGAATAAGGAAATATCCTCAGATGAAATCTGGAAAGAAGCTTTCTGAGAAACTCCTTAGTGTTCTGTTAATTCATCTCACAGCGTTACATCTGTATTTCGAGGATCTCTTTGCTAGGCTTATTTCTGTGGAATATGAGAACAGATATTTCCAATCCCTTTGAAGACTATATGGCCAAAGGAAATATCCTCCGATAACAAAGAGAAAGAAGCTTTCTGAGAAACTTCTTTGTGTTCTGTGAAATCATCTCACAGAGTTACAGCTTTCCCCTCAAGAAGCCTTTCGCTAAGACAGTTCTTGTGGAATTGGCAAAGTGATATTTGGAAGCCCATAGAGGGCTATGGTGAAAAAGGAAATATCCTCACATGAAATCTGGAAAGAAGCTTTCTGAGAAACTGCTGAGTGTTCTGTTAATTCATCTCACAGAGCTACATCTGTATTTCGTGGATCTCTTTGCTAGCCTTATTTCTGTGTAATCTGAGAACAGATATTTCGGATCCCATTGAAGACTATAGGGCCAAAGGAAATATCCTCCGATAACAAAGAGAAAGAAGCTTTCTGAGAAACTTCTTTGTGTTCTGTGAAATCATCTCACAGAGTTACAGCTTTCCCCTCAAGAAGCCTTTCGCTAAGACAGTTCTTGTGGAATTGGCAAAGTGATATTTGGAAGCCCATAGAGGGCTATGGTGAAAAAGGAAAAATCCTCAGATGAAATCTGGAAAGAAGCTTTCTGAGAAACTGCTTAGTGTTCTGTTAATTCATCTCACAGAGCTACATCTGTATTTCGTGGATCTCTTTGCTAGCCTTATTTCTGTGGAATCTGAGAACAGATATTTCGGATCCCATTGAAGACTATAGGGCCAAAGGAAATATCCTCCGATAACAAAGAGAAAGAAGCATTCTGAGAAACTTCTTTGTGTTCTGTGAAATCATCTCACGGAGCTACAGCTTTCCCCTCAAGAAGCCTTTCGCTAAGACAGTTCTTGTGGAATTGGCAAAGTGATATTTGGAAGCCCTTAGAGGGCTATGGTGAAAAAGGAAATATCCTCAGATGAAATCTGGAAAGAAGCTTTCTGAGAAACTGCTTAGTGTTCTGTTAATTCATCTCACAGAGTTCCATCTGTATTTCGTGGATCTCTTTGCTAGCCTTATTTCTTTGGAATCTGAGAACAGATATTTCGGATCCCATTGAAGACTATAGGGCCAAAGGAAATATCCTCCGATAACAAAGAGAAAGAAGCTTTCTGAGACACTTCTTTGTGTTCTGTGAAATCATCTCACAGAGTTACAGCTTTCCCCTCAAGAAGCCTTTCGCTAAGACAGTTCTCGTGGAATTGGCAAAGCGATATTTGGAAGCCCATAGAGGGCTATGGTGAAAAAGGAAATATCCTCAGATGTAATCTGGAAAGAAGCTTTCTGAGAAACTGCTTAGTGTTCTGTTAATTCATCTCACAGAGTTACATCTGTATTTCGTGGATCTCTTTGTTAGCCTTATTTCTTTGGAATCTGAGAACAGATATTTCGGATCCCATTGAATACTATAGGGCCAAAGTAAATATCCTCAGATAACAAAAAGAAAGAAGCTTTCTGAGAAACTTCTTTGTGTTCTGTGAAATCAACTCACAGAGTTACAGCTTTCCCCTCAAGAAGCCTTTCGCTAAGACAGGTCTTGTGGAATTGGCAAAGCGATATTGGAAGCCCATAGAGGGCTATGGTGAAAAGGGAAATATCCTCAGATGAAATCTGGAAAGAAGCTTTCTGAGAAACTGCTTAGTGTTTTGTTAATTCATCTCACAGAGTTACATCTGTATTTCTTGGATCTCTTAGCTAGCCTTATTTCTTTGGAATCTGAGAACAGATATTTCGGATCCCATTGAAGAATATAGGGCCAAAGGAAATATCCTCCGATAACAAAGAGAAAGAAGCTTTCTGAGAAACTTCTTTGTGTTCTGTGAAATCATCTCACAGAGTTACAGCTTTCGCCTCAAGAAGGCTTTCGCTAAGACAGTTCTTGTGGAATTGGCAAAGCGATATTGGAAGCCCATAGAGGGCTATGGTGAAAAAGGAAATATCCTCAGATGAAATCTGGAAAGAAGCTTTCTGAGAAACTGCTTAGTGTTCTGTTAATTCATCTCACAGAGTTACATCTGCATTTCGTGGATCTCTTTGCTAGCCTTATTTCTTTGGAATCTGAGAACAGATATTTCGGATCCCATTGAAGACTATAGGGCCAAAGGAAATATCCTCCGATAACAAAGAGAAAGAAGCTTTCTGAGAAAATTCTTTGTGTTCTGTGAAATCATCTCACAGAGTTACAGCTTTCCCCTCAAGAAGCCTTTCGCTAAGACAGTTCTTGTGGAATTGGCAAAGTGATATTTGGAAGCCCATAGAGGGCTACGGTGAAAAAGGAAATATCCTCAGATGAAATCTGGAAAGAAGCTTTCTGAGAAACTGCTGAGTGTTCTGTTAATTCATCTCACAGAGCTACATCTGTATTTCGTGGATCTCTTTGCTAGCCTTATTTCTGTGGAATCTGAGAACAGATATTTCGGATACCATTGAAGACTATAGGGCCAAAGGAAATATCCTCCGATAACAAAGAGAAAGAAGCTTTCTGAGAAACTTCTTTGTGTTCTGTGAAATCATCTCACAGAGTTACAGCTTTCCCCTCAAGAAGCCTTTAGCTAAGACAGTTCTTGTGGAATTGGCAAAGTGATATTTGGAAGCCCATAGAGGGCTATGGTGAAAAAGGAAATATCCTCAGATGAAATCTGGAAAGAAGCTTTCTGAGAAACTGCTTAGTGTTCTGTTAATTCATCTCACAGAGTTACATCTGTATTTCGTGGATCTCTTTGCTAGCCTTATTTCTGTGGAATCTGAGAACAGATATTTCGGATCCCATTGAAGACTATAGGGCCAAAGGAAATATCCTCCGATAACAAAGAGAAAGAAGCTTTCTGAGAAACTTCTTTGTGTTCTGTGAAATCATCTCACAGAGTTACAGCTTTCCCCTCAAGAAGCCTTTCGCTAAGACAGTTCTCGTGGGATTGGCAAAGTGATATTTGGAAGCCCATAGAGGGCTATGGTGAAAAAGGAAATATCCTCAGATGAAATCTGGAAAGAAGCTTTCTGAGAAACTGCTGAGTGTTCTGTTTATTCATCTCACAGAGTTACATCTGTATTTCGAGGATCTCTTTGCTAGGCTTATTTCGGTGGAATATGAGAACAGATATTTCCAATCCCTTTGAAGACTACAGGGCCAAAGGAAATATCCTCCGATAACAAAGAGAAAGAAGCTTTCTGAGAAACTTCTTTGTGTTCTGTGAAATCATCTCACAGAGTTACAGCATTCCCCTCAAGAACCCTTTCGCTAAGACAGTTCTTGTGGAATTGGCAAAGTGATATTTGGAAGCCCATAGAGGGCTATGGTGAAAAAGGAAATATCCTCACATGAAATCTGGAAAGAAGCTTTCTGAGAAACTGCTGAGTGTTCTGTTAATTCATCTCACAGAGCTACATCTATATTTCGTGGATCTCTTTGCTAGCCTTATTTCTTTGGAATCTGAGAACAGATATTTCGGATCCCATTGAAGACTATAGGGCCAAAGGAAATATCCTCCGATAACAAAGAGAAAGAAGCTTTCTGAGAAACTTCTTTGTGTTCTGTGAAATCATCTCACAGAGTTACAGCTTTCGCCTCAAGAAGCCTTTCGCTAAGACAGTTCTTGTGGAATTGGCAAAGCGATATTGCAAGCCCATAGAGGGCTATGGTGAAAAAGGAAATATCCTCAGATGAAATCTGGAAAGAAGCTTTCTGAGAAACTGCTTAGTGTTCTGTTAATTCATCTCACAGAGTTACATCTGCATTTCGTGGATCTCTTTGCTAGCCTTATTTCTTTGGAATCTGAGAACAGATATTTCGGATCCCATTGAAGACTATAGGGCCAAAGGAAATATCCTCCGATAACAAAGAGAAAGAAGCTTTCTGAGAAACTTCTTTGTGTTCTGTGAAATCATCTCACAGAGTTACAGCTTTCCCCTCAAGAAGCCTTTCGCTAAGACAGTTCTTGTGGAATTGGCAAAGTGATATTTGGAAGCCCATAGAGGGCTATGCTGAAAAAGGAAATATCCTCAGATGAAATCTGGAAAGAAGCTTTCTGAGAAACTGCTGAGTGTTCTGTTAATTCATCTCACAGAGCTACATCTGTATTTCGTGGATCTCTTAGCTAGCCTTATTTCTGTGGAATCTGAGAACAGATATTTCGGATCCCATTGAAGACTATAGGGCCAAAGAAAATTCCTCCGATAACAAAGAGAAAGAAGCTTTCTGAGAAACTTATTTGTATTCTGTGAAATCATCTCACAGAGTTACAGCTTTCCCCTCAAGAAGCCTTTCTCTAAGACAGTTCTTGTGGAATTGGCAAAGTGATATTTGGAAGCCCTTAGAGGGCTATGGTGAAAAAGGAAATATCCTCAGATGAAATCTGGAAAGAAGCTTTCTGAGAAACTGCTTAGTGTTCTGTTAATTCATCTCACAGAGTTACATCTGTATTTCGTGGATCTCTTTGCTAGCCTTATTTCTTTGGAATCTGAGAACAGATATTTCGGATCCCATTGAAGACTATAGGGCCAAAGGAAATATCCTCCGATAACAAAGAGAAAGAAGCTTTCTGAGAAACTTCTTTGTGTTCTGTGAAATCATCTCACAGAGTTACAGCTTTCGCCTCAAGAAGCCTTTCGCTAAGACAGTTCTTGTGGAATTGGCAAAGCGATATTGGAAGCCCATAGAGGGCTATGGTGAAAAAGGAAATATCCTCAGATGAAATCTGGAAAGAAGCTTTCTGAGAAACTGCTTAGTGTTCTGTTAATTCATCTCACAGAGTTACATCTGCATTTCGTGGATCTCTTTGCTAGCCTTATTTCTTTGGAATCTGAGAACAGATATTTCGGATCCCATTGAAGACTATAGGGCCAAAGGAAATATCCTCCGATAACAAAGAGAAAGAAGCTTTCTGAGAAACTTCTTTGTGTTCTGTGAAATCATCTCACAGAGTTACAGCTTTCCCCTCAAGAGGCCTTTCGCTAAGACAGTTCTTGTGGAATTGGCAAAGTGATATTTGGAAGCCCATAGAGGGCTATGGTGAAAAAGGAAATATCCTCAGATGAAATCTCTAAAGAAGCTTTCTGTGAAACTGCTTAGTGTTCTGTTAATTCATCTCACAGAGTTACATCTGTATTTCGTGGATCTCTTTGCTAGCCTTATTTCTGTGGAATCTGAGAACAGATATTTCGGATCCCTTTGAGGACTATAGGGCCAAAGGAAATATCCTCCGATAACAAAGAGAAAGAAGCTTTCTGAGAAACTTCTTTGTGTTCTGTGAAATCACCTCACAGAGTTACAGCTTTCCCCGCAAGAAGCCTTTCGCTAAGACAGTTCTTGTGGAATTGGCAAAGTGATATTTGGAAGCCCATAGAGGGCTATGGTGAAAAAGGAAATATCCTCAGATGAAATCTGGAAAGAAGCTTTCTGAGAAACTCCTTAGTGTTCTGTTAATTCATCTCACAGCGTTACATCTGTATTTCGAGGATCTCTTTGCTAGGCTTATTTCGGTGGAATATGAGAACAGATATTTCCAATCCCTTTGTAGACTATAGGGTCAAAGGAAATATCCTCCGATAACAAAGAGAAAGAAGCTTTCTGAGAAACTTCTTTGTGTTCTATGAAATCATCTCACAGAGTTACAGCTTTCGCCTCAAGAAGCCTTTCGCTAAGACAGTTCTTGTGGAATTGGCAAAGCGATATTGGAAGCCCATAGAGGGCTATGGTGAAAAAGGAAATATCCTCAGATGAAATCTGGAAAGAAGCTTTCTGAGAAACTGCTTAGTGTTCTGTTAATTCATCTCACAGAGTTACATCTGCATTTCGTGGATCTCTTTGCCAGCCTTATTTCTTTGGAATCTGAGAACAGATATTTCGGATCTCATTGAAGACTATAGGGCCAAAGGAAATATCCTCCGATAACAAAGAGAAAGAAGCTTTCTGAGAAACTTCTTTGTGTTCTGTGAAATCATCTCACAGAGTTACAGCTTTCCCCTCAAGAAGCCTTTCGCTAAGACAGTTCTTGTGGAATTGGCAAAGTGATATTTGGAAGCCCATAGAGGGCTATGGTGAAAAAGGAAATATCCTCAGATGAAATCTGGAAAGAAGCTTTCTGTGAAACTGCTTAGTGTTCTGTTAATTCATTTCACAGAGTTACATCTGTATTTCGTGGATCTCTTTGCTAGCCTTATTTCTGTGGAATCTGAGAACAGATATTTCGGATCCCTTTGAGGACTATAGGGCCAAAGGAAATAGCCTCCGATAACAAAGAGAAAGAAGCTTTCTGAGAAACTTCTTTGTGTTCTGTGAAATCACCTCACAGAGTTACAGCTTTCCCCGCAAGAAGCCTTTCGCTAAGACAGTTCTTGTGGAATTGGCAAAGTGATATTTGGAAGCCCATAGAGGGCTATGGTGAAAAAGGAAATATCCTCAGATGAAATCTGGAAAGAAGCTTTCTGAGAAACTCCTTAGTGTTCTGTTAATTCATCTCACAGCGTTACATCTGTATTTCGAGGATCTCTTTGCTAGGCTTATTTCTGTGGAATCTGAGAACAGATATTTCGGATCCCTTTGAAGACTATATGGCCAAAGGAAATATCCTCCGATAACAAAGAGAAAGAAGCTTTCTGAGAAACTTCTTTGTGTTCTGTGAAATCATCTCAAAGAGTTACAGCATTCCCCTCAAGAAGCCTTTCGCTAAGACAGTTCTTGTGGAATTGGCAAAGTGATATTTGGAAGCCCATAGAGGGCTATGGTGAAAAAGGAAATATCCTCACATGAAATCTGGAAAGAAGCTTTCTGAGAAACTGCTGAGTGTTCTGTTAATTCATCTCACAGAGCTACATCTGTATTTCGTGGATCTCTTTGCTAGCCTTATTTCTGTGTAATCTGAGAACAGATATTTCGGATCCCATTGAAGACTATAGGGCCAAAGGAAATATCCTCCGATAACAAAGAGAAAGAAGCTTTCTGAGAAACTTCTTTGTGTTCTGTGAAATCATCTCACAGAGTTACAGCTTTCCCCTCAAGAAGCCTTTCGCTAAGACAGTTCTTGTGGAATTGGCAAAGTGATATTTGGAAGCCCATAGAGGGCTATGGTGAAAAAGGAAAAATCCTCAGATGAAATCTGGAAAGAAGCTTTCTGAGAAACTGCTTAGTGTTCTGTTAATTCATCTCACAGAGCTACATCTGTATTTCGTGGATCTCTTTGCTAGCCTTATTTCTGTGGAATCTGAGAACAGATATTTCGGATACCATTGAAGACTATAGGGCCAAAGTAAATATCCTCCGATAACAAAGAGAAAGAAGCATTCTGAGAAACTTCTTTGTGTTCTGTGAAATCATCTCACGGAGTTACAGCTTTCCCCTCAAGAAGCCTTTCGCTAAGACAGTTCTTGTGGAATTGGCAAAGTGATATTTGGAAGCCCTTAGAGGGCTATGGTGAAAAAGGAAATATCCTCAGATGAAATCTGGAAAGAAGCTTTCTGAGAAACTGCTTAGTGTTCTGTTAATTCATCTCACAGAGTTACATCTGTATTTCGTGGATCTCTTTGCTAGCCTTATTTCTTTGGAATCTGAGAACAGATATTTCGGATCCCATTGAAGACTATAGGGCCAAAGGAAATATCCTCCGATAACAAAGAGAAAGAAGCTTTCTGAGACACTTCTTTGTGTTCTGTGAAATCATCTCACAGAGTTACAGCTTTCCCCTCAAGAAGCCTTTCGCTAAGACAGTTCTCGTGGAATTGGCAAAGCGATATTTGGAAGCCCATAGAGGGCTATGGTGAAAAAGGAAATATCCTCAGATGTAATCTGGAAAGAAGATTTCTGAGAAACTGCTTAGTGTTCTGTTAATTCATCTCACAGAGTTACATCTGTATTTCGTGGATCTCTTTGTTAGCCTTATTTCTTTGGAATCTGAGAACAGATATTTCGGATCCCATTGAAGACTATAGGGCCAAAGTAAATATCCTCAGATAACAAAGAGAAAGAAGCTTTCTGAGAAACTTCTTTGTGTTCTGTGAAATCAACTCACAGAGTTACAGCTTTCCCCTCAAGAAGCCTTTCGCTAAGACAGTTCTTGTGGAATTGGCAAAGCGATATTGGAAGCCCATAGAGGGCTATGGTGAAATAGGAAATATCCTCAGATGAAATCTGGAAAGAAGCTTTCTGAGAAACTGCTTAGTGTTCTGTTAATTCATCTCACAGAGTTACATCTGTATTTCTTGGATCTCTTAGCTAGCCTTATTTCTTTGGAATCTGAGAACAGATATTTCGGATCCCATTGAAGACTATAGGGCCAAAGGAAATATCCTCCGATAACAAAGAGAAAGAAGCTTTCTGAGAAACTTCTTTGTGTTCTGTGAAATCATCTCACAGAGTTACAGCTTTCGCCTCAAGAAGCCTTTCGCTAAGACAGTTCTTGTGGAATTGGCAAAGCGATATTGGAAGCCCATAGAGGGCTATGGTGAAAAAGGAAATATCCTCAGATGAAATCTGGAAAGAAGCTTTCTGAGAAACTGCTTAGTGTTCTGTTAATTCATCTCACAGAGTTACATCTGCATTTCGTGGATCTCTTTGCTAGCCTTATTTCTTTGGAATCTGAGAACAGATATTTCGGATCCCATTGAAGACTATAGGGCCAAAGGAAATATCCTCCGATAACAAAGAGAAAGAAGCTTTCTGAGAAACTTCTTTGTGTTCTGTGAAATCATCTCACAGAGTTACAGCTTTCCCCTCAAGAAGCCTTTCGCTAAGACAGTTCTTGTGGAATTGGCAAAGTGATATTTGGAAGCCCATAGAGGGCTACGGTGAAAAAGGAAATATCCTCAGATGAAATCTGGAAAGAAGCTTTCTGAGAAACTGCTGAGTGTTCTGTTAATTCATCTCACAGAGCTACATCTGTATTTCGTGGATCTCTTTGCTAGCCTTATTTCTGTGGAATCTGAGAACAGATATTTCGGATCCCATTGAAGACTATAGGGCCAAAGGAAATATCCTCCGATAACAAAGAGAAAGAAGCTTTCTGAGAAACTTCTTTGTGTTCTGTGAAATCATCTCACAGAGTTACAGCTTTCCCCTCAAGAAGCCTTTAGCTAAGACAGTTCTTGTGGAATTGGCAAAGTGATATTTGGAAGCCCATAGAGGGCTATGGTGAAAAAGGAAATATCCTCAGATGAAATCTGGAAAGAAGCTTTCTGAGAAACTGCTTAGTGTTCTGTTAATTCATCTCACAGAGTTACATCTGTATTTCGTGGATCTCTTTGCTAGCCTTATTTCTGTGGAATCTGAGAACAGATATTTCGGATCCCATTGAAGACTATAGGGCCAAAGGAAATATCCTCCGATAACAAAGAGAAAGAAGCTTTCTGAGAAACTTCTTTGTGTTCTGTGAAATCATCTCACAGAGTTACAGCTTTCCCCTCAAGAAGCCTTTCGCTAAGACAGTTCTCGTGGGATTGGCAAATTGATATTTGGAAGCCCATAGAGGGCTATGGTGAAAAAGGAAATATCCTCAGATGAAATCTGGAAAGAAGCTTTCTGAGAAACTGCTGAGTGTTCTGTTTATTCATCTCACAGAGTTACATCTGTATTTCGAGGATCTCTTTGCTAGGCTTATTTCGGTGGAATATGAGAACAGATATTTCCAATCCCTTTGAAGACTACAGGGCCAAAGGAAATATCCTCCGATAACAAAGAGAAAGAAGCTTTCTGAGAAACTTCTTTGTGTTCTGTGAAATCATCTCACAGAGTTACAGCTTTCCCCTCAAGAAGCCTTTCGCTAAGACAGTTCTTGTGGAATTGGCAAAGTGATATTTGGAAGCCCATAGAGGGCTATGGTGAAAAAGGAAATATCCTCAGATGAAATCTGGAAAGAAGCTTTCTGAGAAACTGCTGAGTGTTCTGTTAATTCATCTCACAGAGCTACATCTGTATTTCGTGGATCTCTTAGCTAGCCTTATTTCTTTGGAATCTGAGAACAGATATTTCGGATCCCATTGAAGACTATAGGGCCAAAGGAAATATCCTCCGATAAGAAAGAGAAAGAAGCTTTCTGAGAAACTTCTTTGTGTTCTGTGAAATCATCTCACAGAGTTACAGCTTTCCCCTCAAGAAGCCTTTCGCTAAGACAGTTCTTGTGGAATTGGCAAAGTGATATTTGGAAGCCCATAGAGGGCTATGGTGAAAAAGGAAATATCCTCAGATGAAATCTGGAAAGAAGCTTTCTGAGAAACTGCTGAGTGTTCTGTTAATTCATCTCACAGAGCTACATCTGTATTTCGTGGATCTCTTTGCTAGCCTTATTTCTGTGGAATCTGAGAACAGATATTTCGGATACCATTGAAGACTATAGGGCCAAAGGAAATATCCTCCGATAACAAAGAGAAAGAAGCTTTCTGAGAAACTTCTTTGTGTTCTGTGAAATCATCTCACAGAGTTACAGCTTTCCCCTCAAGAAGCCTTTAGCTAAGACAGTTCTTGTGGAATTGGCAAAGTGATATTTGGAAGCCCATAGAGGGCTATGGTGAAAAAGGAAATATCCTCAAATGAAATCTGGAAAGAAGCTTTCTGAGAAACTGCTTAGTGTTCTGTTAATTCATCTCACAGAGTTACATCTGTATTTCGTGGATCTCTTTGCTAGCCTTATTTCTGTGTAATCTGAGAACAGATATTTCGGATCCCATTGAAGACTATAGGGCCAAAGGAAATATCCTCCGATAACAAAGAGAAAGAAGCTTTCTGAGAAACTTCTTTGTGTTCTGTGAAATCATCTCACAGAGTTACAGCTTTCCCCTCAAGAAGCCTTTCGCTAAGACAGTTCTCGTGGGATTGGCAAAGTGATATTTGGAAGCCCATAGAGGGCTATGGTGAAAAAGGAAATATCCTCAGATGAAATCTGGAAAGAAGCTTTCTGAGAAACTGCTGAGTGTTCTGTTTATTCATCTCACAGAGTTACATCTGTATTTCGTGGATCTCTTTGCTAGCCTTATTTCTGTGGAATCTGAGAACAGATATTTCGGATCCCATTGAAGACTATAGGGCCAAAGAAAATTCCTCCGATAACAAAGAGAAAGAAGCTTTCTGAGAAACTTCTTTGTATTCTGTGAAATCATCTCACAGAGTTACAGCTTTCCCCTCAAGAAGCCTTTCGCTAAGACAGTTCTTGTGGAATTGGCAAAGTGATATTGGAAGCCCTTAGAGGGCTATGGTGAAAAAGGAAATATCCTCAGATGAAATCTGGAAAGAAGCTTTCTGAGAAACTGCTTAGTGTTCTGTTAATTCATCTCACAGAGTTACATCTGTATTTCGTGGATCTCTTTGCTAGCCTTATTTCTTTGGAATCTGAGAACAGATATTTCGGATCCCATTGAAGACTATAGGGCCAAAGGAAATATCCTCCGATAACAAAGAGAAAGAAGATTTCTGAGAAACTTCTTTGTGTTCTGTGAAATCATCTCAAAGAGTTACAGCTTTCCCCTCAAGAAGTCTTTCGCTAAGACAGTTCTTGTGGAATTGGCAAAGTGATATTTGGAAGCCCATAGAGGGCTATGGTGAAAAAGGAAATATCCTCAGATGAAATCTGAAAAGAAGTTTTCTGAGAAACTGCTGAGTGTTCTGTTAATTCATCTCACAGAGCTACATCTGTATTTCGTGGATCTCTTTACTAGCCTTATTTCTGTGGAATCTGAGAACAGATATTTCGGATACCATTGAAGACTATAGGGCCAAAGGAAATATCCTCCGATAACAAAGAGAAAGAAGCTTTCTGAGAAACTTCTTTGTGTTCTGTGAAATCATCTCACAGAGTTACAGCTTTTTCCTCAAGAAGCCTTTAGCTAAGACAGTTCTTGTGGAATTGGCAAAGTGATATTTGGAAGCCCATAGAGGGCTATGGTGAAAAAGGAAATATCCTCAAATGAAATCTGGAAAGAAGCTTTCTGAGAAACTGCTTAGTGTTCTGTTAATTCATCTCACAGAGTTACATCTGTATTTCGTGGATCTCTTTGCTAGCCTTATTTCTGTGGAATCTGAGAACAGATATTTCGGATCCCATTGAAGACTATAGGGCCAAAGGAAATATCCTCCGATAACAAAGAGAAAGAAGCTTTCTGAGAAACTTCTTTGTGTTCTGTGAAATCATCTCACAGAGTTACAGCTTTCCCCTCAAGAAGCCTTTCGCTAAGACAGTTCTCGTGGGATTGGCAAAGTGATATTTGGAAGCCCATAGAGGGCTATCGTGAAAAAGGAAATATCCTCAGATGAAATCTGGAAAGAAGCTTTCTGAGAAACTCCTGAGTGTTCTGTTTATTCATCTCACAGAGTTACATCTGTATTTCGTGGATCTCTTTGCTAGCCTTATTTCTGTGGAATCTGAGAACAGATATTTCGGATCCCATTGAAGACTATAGGGCCAAAGAAAATTCCTCCGATAACAAAGAGAAAGAAGCTTTCTGAGAAACTTCTTTGTATTCTGTGAAATCATCTCACAGAGTTACAGCTTTCCCCTCAAGAAGCCTTTCGCTAAGACAGTTCTTGTGGAATTGGCAAAGTGATATTGGAAGCCCTTAGAGGGCTATGGTGAAAAAGGAAATATCCTCAGATGAAATCTGGAAAGAAGCTTTCTGAGAAACTGCTTAGTGTTCTGTTAATTCATCTCACAGAGTTACATCTGTATTTCGTGGATCTCTTTGCTAGCCTTATTTCTTTGGAATCTGAGAACAGATATTTCGGATCCCATTGAAGACTATAGGGCCAAAGGAAATATCCTCCGATAACAAAGAGAAAGAAGCTTTCTGAGAAACTTCTTTGTGTTCTGTGAAATCATCTCACAGAGTTACAGCTTTCCCCTCAAGAAGCCTTTCGCTAAGACAGTTCTCGTGGGATTGGCAAAGTGATATTTGGAAGCCCATAGAGGGCTATGGTGAAAAAGGAAATATCCTCAGATGAAATCTGGAAAGAAGCTTTCTGAGAAACTGCTGAGTGTTCTGTTTATTCATCTCACAGAGTTACATCTGTATTTCGTGGATCTCTTTGCTAGCCTTATTTCTGTGAAATCTGAGAACAGATATTTCGGATCCCATTGAAGACTATAGGGCCAAAGAAAATTCCTCCGATAACAAAGAGAAAGAAGCTTTCTGAGAAACTTCTTTGTATTCTGTGAAATCATCTCACAGAGTTACAGCTTTCCCCTCAAGAAGCCTTTCGCTAAGACAGTTCTTGTGGAATTGGCAAAGTGATATTGGAAGCCCTTAGAGGGCTATGGTGAAAAAGGAAATATCCTCAGATGAAATCTGGAAAGAAGCTTTCTGAGAAACTGCTTAGTGTTCTGTTAATTCATCTCACAGAGTTACATCTGTATTTCGTGGATCTCTTTGCTAGCCTTATTTCTTTGGAATCTGAGAACAGATATTTCGGATCCCATTGAAGACTATAGGGCCAAAGGAAATATCCTCCGATAACAAAGAGAAAGAAGCTTTCTGAGAAACTTCTTTGTGTTCTGTGAAATCATCTCACAGAGTTACAGCTTTCCCCTCAAGAAGCCTTTCGCTAAGACAGTTCTTGTGGAATTGGCAAAGTGATATTTGGAAGCCCATAGAGGGCTATGGTGAAAAAGGAAATATCCTCAGATGAAATCTGAAAAGAAGTTTTCTGAGAAACTGCTGAGTGTTCTGTTAATTCATCTCACAGAGCTACATCTGTATTTCGTGGATCTCTTTACTAGCCTTATTTCTGTGGAATCTGAGAACAGATATTTCGGATACCATTGAAGACTATAGGGCCAAAGGAAATATCCTCCGATAACAAAGAGAAAGAAGCTTTCTGAGAAACTTCTTTGTGTTCTGTGAAATCATCTCACAGAGTTACAGCTTTCTCCTCAAGAAGCCTTTAGCTAAGACAGTTCTTGTGGAATTGGCAAAGTGATATTTGGAAGCCCATAGAGGGCTATGGTGAAAAAGGAAATATCCTCAAATGAAATCTGGAAAGAAGCTTTCTGAGAAACTGCTTAGTGTTCTGTTAATTCATCTCACAGAGTTACATCTGTATTTCGTGGATCTCTTTGCTAGCCTTATTTCTGTGGAATCTGAGAACAGATATTTCGGATCCCATTGAAGACTATAGGGCCAAAGAAAATTCCTCCGATAACAAAGAGAAAGAAGCTTTCTGAGAAACTTCTTTGTATTCTGTGAAATCATCTCACAGAGTTACAGCTTTCCCCTCAAGAAGCCTTTCGCTAAGACAGTTCTTGTGGAATTGGCAAAGTGATATTTGAAGCCCTTAGAGGGCTATGGTGAAAAAGGAAATATCCTCAGATGAAATCTGGAAAGAAGCTTTCTGAGAAACTGCTTAGTGTTCTGTTAATTCATCTCACAGAGTTACATCTGTATTTCGTGGATCTCTTTGCTAGCCTTATTTCTTTGGAATCTGAGAACAGATATTTCGGATCCCATTGAAGACTATAGGGCCAAAGGAAATATCCTCCGATAACAAAGAGAAAGAAGCTTTCTGAGAAACTTCTTTGTGTTCTGTGAAATCATCTCACAGAGTTACAGCTTTCGCCTCAAGAAGCCTTTCGCTAAGACAGTTCTTGTGGAATTGGCAAAGCGATATTGGAAGCCCATAGAGGGCTATGGTGAAAAAGGAAATATCCTCCGATGAAATCTGGAAAGAAGCTTTCTGAGAAACTGCTTAGTGTTCTGTTAATTCATCTCACAGAGTTACATCTGCATTTCGTGGATCTCTTTGCTAGCCTTATTTCTTTGGAATCTGAGAACAGATATTTCGGATCCCATTGAAGACTATAGGGCCAAAGGAAATATCCTCCGATAACAAAGAGAAAGAAGCTTTCTGAGAAACTTCTTTGTGTTCTGTGAAATCATCTCACAGAGTTACAGCTTTCCCCTCAAGAAGCCTTTCGCTAAGACAGTTCTTGTGGAATTGGCAAAGTGATATTTGGAAGCCCATAGAGGGCTATGGTGAAAAAGGAAATATCCTCAGATGAAATCTCTAAAGAAGCTTTCTGTGAAACTGCTTAGTGTTCTGTTAATTCATCTCACAGAGTTACATCTGTATTTCGTGGATCTCTTTGCTAGCCTTATTTCTGTGGAATCTGAGAACAGATATTTCGGATCCCTTTGAGGACTATAGGGCCAAAGGAAATATCCTCCGATAACAAAGAGAAAGAAGCTTTCTGAGAAACTTCTTTGTGTTCGTTGAAATCACCTCACAGAGTTACAGCTTTCCCCGCAAGAAGCCTTTCGCTAAGACAGTTCTTGTGGAATTGGCAAAGTGATATTTGGAAGCCCATAGAGGGCTATGGTGAAAAAGGAAATATCCTCAGATGAAATCTGGAAAGAAGCTTTCTGAGAAACTCCTTAGTGTTCTGTTAATTCATCTCACAGCGTTACATCTGTATTTCGAGGATCTCTTTGCTAGGCTTATTTCGGTGGAATATGAGAACAGATATTTCCAATCCCTTTGAAGACTACAGGGCCAAAGGAAATATCCTCCGATAACAAAGAGAAAGAAGCTTTCTGAGAAACTTCTTTGTGTTCTGTGAAATCATCTCACAGAGTTACAGCATTCCCCTCAAGAAGCCTTTCGCTAAGACAGTTCTTGTGGAATTGGCAAAGTGATATTTGGAAGCCCATAGAGGGCTATGGTGAAAAAGGAAATATCCTCACATGAAATCTGGAAAGAAGCTTTCTGAGAAACTGCTGAGTGTTTTGTTAATTCATCTCACAGAGCTACATCTGTATTTCGTGGATCCCTTTGCTAGCCTTATTTCTGTGTAATCTGAGAACAGATATTTCGGATCCCATTGAAGACTATAGGGCCAAAGGAAATATCCTCCGATAACAAAGAAAAGAAGCTTTCTGTGAAACTTCTTTGTGTTCTGTGAAATCATCTCACAGAGTTACAGCTTTCGCCTCAAGAAGCCTTTCGCTAAGACAGTTCTTGTGGAATTGGCAAAGCGATATTGGAAGCCCATAGAGGGCTATGGTGAAAAAGGAAATATCCTCAGATGAAATCTGGAAAGAAGCTTTCTGAGAAACTGCTTAGTGTTCTGTTAATTCATCTCACAGAGTTACATCTGTATTTCGTGGATCTCTTAGCTAGCCTTATTTCTTTGGAATCTGAGAACAGATATTTCGGATCCCATTGAAGACTATAGGGCCAAAGGAAATATCCTCCGATAACAAAGAGAAAGAAGCTTTCTGAGAAACTTCTTTGTGTTCTGTGAAATCATCTCACAGAGTTACAGCTTTCGCCTCAAGAAGCCTTTCGCTAAGACAGTTCTTGTGGAATTGGCAAAGCGATATTGGAAGCCCATAGAGGGCTATGGTGAAAAAGGAAATATCCTCAGATGAAATCTGGAAAGAAGCTTTCTGAGAAACTGCTTAGTGTTCTGTTAATTCATCTCACAGAGTTACATCTGCATTTCGTGGATCTCTTTGCTAGCCTTATTTCTTTGGAATCTGAGAACAGATATTTCGGATCCCATTGAAGACTATAGGGCCAAAGGAAATATCCTCCGATAACAAAGAGAAAGAAGCTTTCTGAGAAACTTCTTTGTGTTCTGTGAAATCATCTCACAGAGTTACAGCTTTCCCCTCAAGAAGCCTTTCGCTAAGACAGTTCTTGTGGAATTGGCAAAGAGATATTTGGAAGCCCATAGAGGGCTATGGTGAAAAAGGAAATATCCTCAGATGAAATCTGGAAAGAAGCTTTCTGAGAAACTGCTGAGTGTTCTGTTAATTCATCTCACAGAGCTACATCTGTATTTCGTGGATCTCTTAGCTAGCCTTATTTCTTTGGAATCTGAGAACAGATATTTCGGATCCCATTGAAGACTATAGGGCCAAAGGAAATATCCTCCGATAACAAAGAGAAAGAAGCTTTCTGAGAAACTTCTTTGTGTTCTGTGAAATCATCTCACAGAGTTACAGCTTTCCCCTCAAGAAGCCTTTCGCTAAGACAGTTCTTGTGGAATTGGCAAAGTGATATTTGGAAGCCCAGAGAGGGCTATGGTGAAAAAGGAAATATCCTCAGATGAAATCTGGAAAGAAGCTTTCTGAGAAACTGCTGAGTGTTCTGTTAATTCATCTCACAGAGCTACATCTGTATTTCGTGGATCTCTTTGCTAGCCTTATTTCTGTGGAATCTGAGAACAGATATTTCGGATACCATTGAAGACTATAGGGCCAAAGGAAATATCCTCCGATAACAAAGAGAAAGAAGCTTTCTGAGAAACTTCTTTGTGTTCTGTGAAATCATCTCACAGAGTTACAGCTTTCCCCTCAAGAAGCCTTTAGCTAAGACAGTTCTTGTGGAATTGGCAAAGTGATATTTGGAAGCCCATAGAGGGCTATGGTGAAAAAGGAAATATCCTCAAATGAAATCTGGAAAGAAGCTTTCTGAGAAACTGCTTAGTGTTCTGTTAATTCATCTCACAGAGTTACATCTGTATTTCGTGGATCTCTTTGCTAGCCTTATTTCTGTGTAATCTGAGAACAGATATTTCGGATCCCATTGAAGACTATAGGGCCAAAGGAAATATCCTCCGATAACAAAGAGAAAGAAGCTTTCTGAGAAACTTCTTTGTGTTCTGTGAAATCATCTCACAGAGTTACAGCTTTCCCCTCAAGAAGCCTTTCGCTAAGACAGTTCTCGTGGGATTGGCAAAGTGATATTTGGAAGCCCATAGAGGGCTATGGTGAAAAAGAAATATCCTCAGATGAAATCTGGAAAGAAGCTTTCTGAGAAACTGCTGAGTGTTCTGTTTATTCATCTCACAGAGTTACATCTGTATTTCGTGGATCTCTTTGCTAGCCTTATTTCTGTGGAATCTGAGAACAGATATTTCGGATCCCATTGAAGACTATAGGGCCAAAGAAAATTCCTCCGATAACAAAGAGAAAGAAGCTTTCTGAGAAACTTCTTTGTATTCTGTGAAATCATCTCACAGAGTTACAGCTTTCCCCTCAAGAAGCCTTTCGCTAAGACAGTTCTTGTGGAATTGGCAAAGTGATATTGGAAGCCCTTAGAGGGCTATGGTGAAAAAGGAAATATCCTCAGATGAAATCTGGAAAGAAGCTTTCTGAGAAACTGCTTAGTGTTCTGTTAATTCATCTCACAGAGTTACATCTGTATTTCGTGGATCTCTTTGCTAGCCTTATTTCTTTGGAATCTGAGAACAGATATTTCGGATCCCATTGAAGACTATAGGGCCAAAGGAAATATCCTCCGATAACAAAGAGAAAGAAGCTTTCTGAGAAACTTCTTTGTAATCTGTGAAATCATCTCACAGAGTTACAGCTTTCCCCTCAAGAAGCCTTTCGCTAAGACAGTTCTTGTGGAATTGGCAAAGTGATATTTGGAAGCCCATAGAGGGCTATGGTGAAAAAGGAAATATCCTCAGATGAAATCTGGAAAGAAGTTTTCTGAGAAACTGCTGAGTGTTCTGTTAATTCATCTCACAGAGCTACATCTGTATTTCGTGGATCTCTTTGCTAGCCTTATTTCTGTGGAATCTGAGAACAGATATTTCGGATACCATTGAAGACTATAGGGCCAAAGGAAATATCCTCCGATAACAAAGAGAAAGAAGCTTTCTGAGAAACTTCTTTGTGTTCTGTGAAATCATCTCACAGAGTTACAGCTTTCTCCTCAAGAAGCCTTTAGCTAAGACAGTTCTTGTGGAATTGGCAAAGTGATATTTGGAAGCCCATAGAGGGCTATGGTGAAAAAGGAAATATCCTCAAATGAAATCTGGAAAGAAGCTTTCTGAGAAACTGCTTAGTGTTCTGTTAATTCATCTCACAGAGTTACATCTGTATTTCGTGGATCTCTTTGCTAGCCTTATTTCTGTGGAATCTGAGAACAGATATTTCGGATCCCATTGAAGACTATAGGGCCAAAGGAAATATCCTCCGATAACAAAGAGAAAGAAGCTTTCTGAGAAACTTCTTTGTGTTCTGTGAAATCATCTCACAGAGTTACAGCTTTCCCCTCAAGAAGCCTTTCGCTAAGACAGTTCTCGTGGGATTGGCAAAGTGATATTTGGAAGCCCATAGAGGGCTATGGTGAAAAAGGAAATATCCTCAGATGAAATCTGGAAAGAAGCTTTCTGAGAAACTCCTGAGTGTTCTGTTTATTCATCTCACAGAGTTACATCTGTATTTCGTGGATCTCTTTGCTAGCCTTATTTCTGTGGAATCTGAGAACAGATATTTCGGATCCCATTGAAGACTATAGGGCCAAAGAAAATTCCTCCGATAACAAAGAGAAAGAAGCTTTCTGAGAAACTTCTTTGTATTCTGTGAAATCATCTCACAGAGTTACAGCTTTCCCCTCAAGAAGCCTTTCGCTAAGACAGTTCTTGTGGAATTGGAAAAGTGATATTGGAAGCCCTTAGAGGGCTATGGTGAAAAAGGAAATATCCTCAGATGAAATCTGGAAAGAAGCTTTCTGAGAAACTGCTTAGCGTTCCGTTAATTCATCTCACAGAGTTACATCTGCATTTCGTGGATCTCTTTGCTAGCCTTATTTCTTTGGAATCTGAGAACAGATATTTCGGATCCCATTGAAGACTATAGGGCCAAAGGAAATATCCTCCGATAACAAAGAGAAAGAAGCTTTCTGAGAAACTTCTTTGTGTTCTGTGAAATCATCTCACAGAGTTACAGCTTTCCCCTCAAGAAGCCTTTCGCTAAGACAGTTCTTGTGGAATTGGCAAAGTGATATTTGGAAGCCCATAGAGGGCTATGGTGAAAAAGGAAATATCCTCAGATGAAATCTCTAAAGAAGCTTTCTGTGAAACTGCTTAGTGTTCTGTTAATTCATCTCACAGAGTTACATCTGTATTTCGTGGATCTCTTTGCTAGCCTTATTTCTGTGGAATCTGAGAACAGATATTTCGGATCCCTTTGAGGACTATAGGGCCAAAGGAAATATCCTCCGATAACAAAGAGAAAGAAGCTTTCTGAGAAACTTCTTTGTGTTCGTTGAAATCACCTCACAGAGTTACAGCTTTCCCCGCAAGAAGCCTTTCGCTAAGACAGTTCTTGTGGAATTGGCAAAGTGATATTTGGAAGCCCATAGAGGGCTATGGTGAAAAAGGAAATATCCTCAGATGAAATCTGGAAAGAAGCTTTCTGAGAAACTCCTTAGTGTTCTGTTAATACATCTCACAGCGTTACATCTGTATTTCGAGGATCTCTTTGCTAGGCTTATTTCGGTGGAATATGAGAACAGATATTTCCAATCCCTTTGAAGACTACAGGGCCAAAGGAAATATCCTCCGATAACAAAGAGAAAGAAGCTTTCTGAGAAACTTCTTTGTGTTCTGTGAAATCATCTCACAGAGTTACAGCATTCCCCTCAAGAAGCCTTTCGCTAAGACAGTTCTTGTGGAATTGGCAAAGTGATATTTGGAAGCCCATAGAGGGCTATGGTGAAAAAGGAAATATCCTCACATGAAATCTGGAAAGAAGCTTTCTGAGAAACTGCTGAGTGTTCTGTTAATTCATCTCACAGAGCTACATCTGTATTTCGTGGATCCCTTTGCTAGCCTTATTTCTGTGTAATCTGAGAACAGATATTTCGGATCCCATTGAAGACTATAGGGCCAAAGGAAATATCCTCCGATAACAAAGAAAAGAAGCTTTCTGAGAAACTTCTTTGTGTTCTGTGAAATCATCTCACAGAGTTACAGCTTTCGCCTCAAGAAGCCTTTCGCTAAGACAGTTCTTGTGGAATTGGCAAAGCGATATTGGAAGCCCATAGAGGGCTATGGTGAAAAAGGAAATATCCTCAGATGAAATCTGGAAAGAAGCTTTCTGAGAAACTGCTTAGTGTTCTGTTAATTCATCTCACAGAGTTACATCTGTATTTCGTGGATCTCTTAGCTAGCCTTATTTCTTTGGAATCTGAGAACAGATATTTCGGATCCCATTGAAGACTATAGGGCCAAAGGAAATATCCTCCGATAACAAAGAGAAAGAAGCTTTCTGAGAAACTTCTTTGTGTTCTGTGAAATCATCTCACAGAGTTACAGCTTTCGCCTCAAGAAGCCTTTCGCTAAGACAGTTCTTGTGGAATTGGCAAAGCGATATTGGAAGCCCATAGAGGGCTATGGTGAAAAAGGAAATATCCTCAGATGAAATCTGGAAAGAAGCTTTCTGAGAAACTGCTTAGTGTTCTGTTAATTCATCTCACAGAGTTACATCTGCATTTCGTGGATCTCTTTGCTAGCCTTATTTCTTTGGAATCTGAGAACAGATATTTCGGATCCCATTGAAGACTATAGGGCCAAAGGAAATATCCTCCGATAACAAAGAGAAAGAAGCTTTCTGAGAAACTTCTTTGTGTTCTGTGAAATCACCTCACAGAGTTACAGCTTTCCCCGCAAGAAGCCTTTCGCTAAGACAGTTCTTGTGGAATTGGCAAAGTGATATTTGGAAGCCCATAGAGGGATATGGTGAAAAAGGAAATATCCTCAGATGAAATCTGGAAAGAAGCTTTCTGAGAAACTCCTTAGTGTTCTGTTAATTCATCTCACAGCGTTACATCTGTATTTCGAGGATCTCTTTGCTAGGCTTATTTCGGTGGAATATGAGAACAGATATTTCCAATCCCTTTGAAGACTATAGGGCCAAAGGAAATATCCTCCGATAACAAAGAGAAAGAAGCTTTCTGAGAAACTTCTTTGTGTTCTGTGAAATCATCTCACAGAGTTACAGCATTCCCCTCAAGAAGCCTTTCGCTAAGACAGTTCTTGTGGAATTGGCAAAGTGATATTTGGAAGCCCATAGAGGGCTATGGTGAAAAAGGAAATATCCTCACATGAAATCTGGAAAGAAGCTTTCTGAGAAACTGCTGAGTGTTCTGTTAATTCATCTCACAGAGCTACATCTGTATTTCGTGGATCTCTTTGCTAGCCTTATTTCTGTGGAATCTGAGAACAGATATTTCGGATCCCATTGAAGACTATAGGGCCAAAGGAAATATCCTCCGATAACAAAGAGAAAGAAGCTTTCTGAGAAACTTCTTTGTGTTCTGTGAAATCATCTCACAGAGTTACAGCTTTCGCCTCAAGAAGCCTTTCGCTAAGACAGTTCTTGTGGAATTGGCAAAGCGATATTGGAAGCCCATAGAGGGCTATGGTGAAAAAGGAAATATCCTCAGATGAAATCTGGAAAGAAGCTTTCTGAGAAACTGCTTAGTGTTCTGTTAATTCATCTCACAGAGTTACATCTGCATTTCGTGGATCTCTTTGCTAGCCTTATTTCTTTGGAATCTGAGAACAGATATTTCGGATCCCATTGAAGACTATAGGGCCAAAGGAAATATCCTCCGATAACAAAGAGAAAGAAGCTTTCTGAGAAACTTCTTTGTGTTCTGTGAAATCATCTCACAGAGTTACAGCTTTCCCCTCAAGAAGCCTTTCGCTAAGACAGTTCTTGTGGAATTGGCAAAGTGATATTTGAAGCCCATAGAGGGCTATGGTGAAAAAGGAAATATCCTCAGATGAAATCTCTAAAGAAGCTTTCTGTGAAACTGCTTAGTGTTCTGTTAATTCATCTCACAGAGTTACATCTGTATTTCGTGGATCTCTTTGCTAGCCTTATTTCTGTGGAATCTGAGAACAGATATTTCGGATCCCTTTGAGGACTATAGGGCCAAAGTAAATATCCTCCGATAACAAAGAGAAAGAAGCTTTCTGAGAAACTTCTTTGTGTTCTGTGAAATCACCTCACAGAGTTACAGCTTTCCCCGCAAGAAGCCTTTCGCTAAGACAGTTCTTGTGGAATTGGCAAAGTGATATTTGGAAGCCCATAGAGGGCTATGGTGAAAAAGGAAATATCCTCAGATGAAATCTGGAAAGAAGCTTTCTGAGAAACTCCTTAGTGTTCTGTTAATTCATCTCACAGCGTTACATCTGTATTTCGAGGATCTCTTTGCTAGGCTTATTTCGGTGGAATATGAGAACAGATATTTCCAATCCCTTTGAAGACTATAGGGCCAAAGGAAATATCCTCCGATAACAAAGAGAAAGAAGCTTTCTGAGAAACTTCTTTGTGTTCTGTGAAATCATCTCACAGAGTTACAGCATTCCCCTCAAGAAGCCTTTCGCTAAGACAGTTCTTGTGGAATTGGCAAAGTGATATTTGGAAGCCCATAGAGGGCTATGGTGAAAAAGGAAATATCCTCACATGAAATCTGGAAAGAAGCTTTCTGAGAAACTGCTGAGTGTTCTGTTAATTCATCTCACAGAGCTACATCTGTATTTCGTGGATCTCTTTGCTAGCCTTATTTCTGTGTAATCTGAGAACAGATATTTCGGATCCCATTGAAGACTATAGGGCCAAAGGAAATATCCTCCGATAACAAAGAGAAAGAAGCTTTGTGAGAAACTTCTTTGTGTTCTGTGAAATCATCTCACAGAGTTACAGCTTTCCCCTCAAGAAGCCTTTCGCTAAGACAGTTCTTGTGGAATTGGCAAAGTGATATTTGGAAGCCCATAGAGGGCTATGGGGAAAAAGGAAATATCCTCAGATGAAATCTGGAAAGAAGCTTTCTGAGAAACTGCTTAGTGTTCTGTTAATTCATCTCACAGAGTTACATCTGTATTTCGTGGATCTCTTTGCTAGCCTTATTTCTGTGGAATCTGGGAACAGATATTTCGGATCCCATTGAAGACTATAGGGCCAAAGGAAATATCCTCCGATAACAAAGAGAAAGAAGCTTTCTGAGAAACTTCTTTGTGTTCTGTGAAATCATCGCACAGAGTTACAGCTTTCCCCTCAAGAAGCCTTTCGCTAAGACAGTTCTCGTGGAATTGGCAAAGTGATATTTGGAAGCCCTTAGAGGGCTATGGTGAAAAAGGAAATATCATCAGATGAAATCTGGAAAGAAGCTTTCTGAGAAACTGCTGAGTGTTCTGTTTATTCATCTCACAGAGTTACATCTGTATTTCGTGGAACTCTTTGCTAGCCTTATTTGTGTGGAATCTGAGAACAGATATTTCGGATCCCTTTGAAGACTATAGGGCCAAAGGAAATTCCTCCGATAACAAAGAGAAAGAAGCTTTCTGAGAAACTTCTTTGTATTCTGTGAAATCATCTCACAGAGTTACAGCTTTCCCCTCAAGAAGCCTTTCGCTAAGACAGTTCTTGTGGAATTGGCAAAGTGATATTTGGAAGCCCTTAGAGGGCTATGGTGAAAAAGGAAATATCTTCAGATGAAATCTGGAAAGAAGCTTTCTGAGAAACTGCTTAGTGTTCTGTTAATTCATCTCACAGAGTTACATCTGTATTTCGTGGATCTCTTTGCTAGCCTTATTTCTTTGGAATCTGAGAACAGATATTTCGGATCCCATTGAAGACTATAGGGCCAAAGGAAATATCCTCCGATAACAAAGAGAAAGAAGCTTTCTGAGAAACTTCTTTGTGTTCTGTGAAATCATCTCACAGAGTTACAGCTTTCCCCTCAAGAAGCCTTTCGCTAAGACAGTTCTTGTGGAATTGGCAAAGCGATATTTGGAAGCCCATAGAGGGCTATGGTGAAAAAGGAAATATCCTCAGATGAAATCTGGAAAGAAGCTTTCTGTGAAACTGCTGAGTGTTCTGTTAATTCATCTCACAGAGCTACATCTGTATTTCGTGGATCTCTTTGCTAGCCTTATTTCTGTGGAATCTGAGAACAGATATTTCGGATCCCATTGAAGACTATAGGGCCAAAGGAAATATCCTCCGATAACAAAGAGAAAGAAGCATTCTGAGAAACTTCTTTGTGTTCTGTGAAATCATCTCACGGAGTTACAGCTTTCCCCTCAAGAAGCCTTTCGCTAAGACAGTTCTTGTGGAATTGGCAAAGTGATATTTGGAAGCCCATAGAGGCCTATGGTGAAAAAGGAAATATCCTCAGATGAAATCTGGAAAGAAGCTTTCTGAGAAACTGCTTAGTGTTCTGTTAATTCATCTCACAGAGTTACATCTGTATTTCGTGGATCTCTTTGCTAGCCTTATTTCTTTGGAATCTGAGAACAGATATTTCGGATCCCATTGAAGACTATAGGGCCAAAGGAAATATCCTCCGATAACAAAGAGAAAGAAGCTTTCTGAGAAACTTCTTTGTGTTCTGTGAAATCATCTCACAGAGTTACAGCTTTCCCCTCAAGAAGCCTTTCGCTAAGACAGTTCTCGTGGAATTGGCAAAGCGATATTTGGAAGCCCATAGAGGGCTATGGTGAAAAAGGAAATATCCTCAGATGTAATCTGGAAAGAAGATTTCTGAGAAACTGCTTAGTGTTCTGTTAATTCATCTCACAGAGTTACATCTGTATTTCGTGGATCTCTTTGTTAGCCTTATTTCTTTGAAATCTGAGAACAGATATTTCGGATCCCATTGAAGACTATAGGGCCAAAGTAAATATCCTCAGATAACAAAGAGAAAGAAGCTTTCTGAGAAACTTCTTTGTGTTCTGTGAAATCATCTCACAGAGTTACAGCTTTCCCCTCAAGAAGCCTTTCGCTAAGACAGTTCTTGTGGAATTGGCAAAGTGATATTTGGAAGCCCATAGAGGGCTATGGTGAAAAAGGAAATATCCTCAGATGAAATCTGGAAAGAAACTTTCTGAGAAACTGCTGAGTGTTCTGTTAATTCATCTCACAGAGTTACATCTGTATTTCGTGGATCTCTTTGCTAGCCTTATTTCTTTGGAATCTGAGAACAGATATTTCGGATCCCATTGAAGACTATGGGGCCAAAGGAAATATCCTCCGATAACAAAGAGAAAGAAGCTTTCTGAGAAACTTCTTTGTGTTCTGTGAAATCATCTCACAGAGTTACAGCTTTCCCCTCAAGAAGCCTTTCGCAAAGACAGTTCTTGTGGAATTGGCAAAGTGATATTTGGAAGCCCTTAGAGGGCTTTGGTGAAAAAGGAAATATCCTCAGATGAAATCTGGAAAGAAGCTTTCTGAGAAACTGCTTAGTGTTCTGTTAATTCATCTCACAGAGTTACATCTGTATTTCGTGGATCTCTTTGCTAGCCTTATTTCTGTGGAATCTGAGAACAGATATTTCGGATCCCATTGAAGACTATAGGGCCAAAGGAAATATCCTCCGATAACAAAGAGAAAGAAGCTTTCTGAGAAACTTCTTTGTGTTCTGTGAAATCATCTCACAGAGTTACAGCTTTCCCCTCAAGAAGCCTTTCGCTAAGACAGTTCTTGTGGAATTGGCAAGGCGATATTTGGAAGCCCATAGAGGGCTATTTTGAAAAAGGAAATATCCTCAGATGAAATCTGGAAAGAAGCTTTCTGTGAAACTGCTGAGTGTTCTGTTAATTCATCTCACAGAGCTACATTTGTATTTCGTGGATCTCTTTGCTAGCCTTATTTCTGTGGAATCTGAGAACAGATATTTCGGATCCCATTGAAGACTATAGGGCCAAAGGAAATATCCTCCGATAACAAAGAGAAAGAAGCATTCTGAGAAACTTCTTTGTGTTCTGTGAAATCATCTCACGGAGTTACAGCTTTCCCCTCAAGAAGCCTTTCGCTAAGACAGTTCTTGTGGAATTGGCAAAGTGATATTTGGAAGCCCATAGAGGCCTATGGTGAAAAAGGAAATATCCTCAGATGAAATCTGGAAAGAAGCTTTCTGAGAAACTGCTTAGTGTTCTGTTAATTCATCTCACAGAGTTACATCTGTATTTCGTGGATCTCTTTGCTAGCCTTATTTCTTTGGAATCTGAGAACAGATATTTCGGATCCCATTGAAGACTATAGGGCCAAAGGAAATATCCTCCGATAACAAAGAGAAAGAAGCTTTCTGAGAAACTTCTTTGTGTTCTGTGAAATCATCTCACAGAGTTACAGCTTTCCCCTCAAGAAGCCTTTCGCTAAGACAGTTCTCGTGGAATTGGCAAAGCGATATTTGGAAGCCCATAGAGGGCTATGGTGAAAAAGGAAATATCCTCAGATGTAATCTGGAAAGAAGATTTCTGAGAAACTGCTTAGTGTTCTGTTAATTCATCTCACAGAGTTACATCTGTATTTCGTGGATCTCTTTGTTAGCCTTATTTCTTTGGAATCTGAGAACAGATATTTCGGATCCCATTGAAGACTATAGGGCCAAAGTAAATATCCTCAGATAACAAAGAGAAAGAAGCTTTCTGAGAAACTTCTTTGTGTTCTGTGAAATCATCTCACAGAGTTACAGCTTTCCCCTCAAGAAGCCTTTCGCTAAGACAGTTCTTGTGGAATTGGCAAAGTGATATTTGGAAGCCCATAGAGGGCTATGGTGAAAAAGGAAATATCCTCAGATGAAATCTGGAAAGAAACTTTCTGAGAAACTGCTGAGTGTTCTGTTAATTCATCTCACAGAGTTACATCTGTATTTCGTGGATCTCTTTGCTAGCCTTATTTCTTTGGAATCTGAGAACAGATATTTCGGATCCCATTGAAGACTATGGGGCCAAAGGAAATATCCTCCAATAACAAAGAGAAAGAAGCTTTCTGAGAAACTTCTTTGTGTTCTGTGAAATCATCTCACAGAGTTACAGCTTTCCCCTCAAGAAGCCTTTCGCAAAGACAGTTCTTGTGGAATTGGCAAAGTGATATTTGGAAGCCCTTAGAGGGCTTTGGTGAAAAAGGAAATATCCTCAGATGAAATCTGGAAAGAAGCTTTCTGAGAAACTGCTTAGTGTTCTGTTAATTCATCTCACAGAGTTACATCTGTATTTCGTGGATCTCTTTGCTAGCCTTATTTCTGTGGAATCTGAGAACAGATATTTCGGATCCCATTGAAGACTATAGGGCCAAAGGAAATATCCTCCGATAACAAAGAGAAAGAAGCTTTCTGAGAAACTTCTTTGTGTTCTGTGAAATCATCTCACAGAGTTACAGCTTTCCCCTCAAGAAGCCTTTCGCTAAGACAGTTCTTGTGGAATTGGCAAAGTGATATTTGGAAGCCCATAGAGGGCTATGGTGAAAAAGGAAATATCCTCAGATGAAATCTGGAAAGAAGATTTCTGAGAAACTTCTGAGTGTTCTGTTAATTCATCTCACAGAGTTACATCTGTATTTCGTGGATCTCTTTGCTAGCCTTATTTCTTTGGAATCTGAGAACAGATATTTCGGATCCCGTTGAAGACTATGGGGCCAAAGGAAATATCCTCCGATAACAAAGATAAAGAAGCTTTCTGAGAAACTTCTTTGTGTTCTTTGAAATCATCTCACAGAGTTACAGCTTTCCCCTCAAGAAGCCTTTCGCTAAGACAGTTCTTGTGGAATTGGCAAAGTGATATTTGGAAGCCCATAGAGGGCTATGGTGAAAAAGGAAATATCCTCAGATGAAATTTGGAAAGAAGTTTTCTGAGAAGCTGTTGAGTGTTCTGTTAATTCATCTCACGGAGTTACATCTGTATTTCGTGGATCTCTTTTCTAGCCTTATTTCTGTGGAATCTGAGAACAGATATTTCGGATCCCATTGAAGACTATAGGGCCAAAGGAAATATCCTCCGATAACAAAGAGAAAGAAGCTTTCTGAGAAACTTCTTTGTGTTCTGTGAAATCATCTCACAGAGTTACAGCTTTCCCCTCAAGAAGCCTTTCGCTAAGACAGTTCTTGTGGAATTGGCAAAGTGATATTTGGAAGCCCATAGAGGGCTATGGTGAAAAAGGAAATATCATCAGATGAAATCTGGAAAGAAGCTTTCTGAGAAACTGCTGAGTGTTCTGTTTATTCATCTCACAGAGTTACATCTGTATTTCGTGGAACTCTTTGCTAGCCTTATTTGTGTGGAATCTGAGAACAGATATTTCGGATCCCTTTGAAGACTATAGGGCCAAAGGAAATTCCTCCGATAACAAAGAGAAAGAAGCTTTCTGAGAAACTTCTTTGTATTCTGTGAAATCATCTCACAGAGTTACAGCTTTCCCCTCAAGAAGCCTTTCGCTAAGACAGTTCTTGTGGAATTGGCAAAGTGATATTTGGAAGCCCTTAGAGGGCTATGGTGAAAAAGGAAATATCTTCAGATGAAATCTGGAAAGAAGCTTTCTGAGAAACTGCTTAGTGTTCTGTTAATTCATCTCACAGAGTTACATCTGTATTTCGTGGATCTCTTTGCTAGCCTTATTTCTTTGGAATCTGAGAACAGATATTTCGGATCCCATTGAAGACTATAGGGCCAAAGGAAATATCCTCCGATAACAAAGAGAAAGAAGCTTTGTGAGAAACTTCTTTGTGTTCTGTGAAATCATCTCACAGAGTTACAGCTTTCCCCTCAAGAAGCCTTTCGCTAAGACAGTTCTTGTGGAATTGGCAAAGCGATATTTGGAAGCCCATAGAGGGCTATGCTGAAAAAGGAAATATCCTCAGATGAAATCTGGAAAGAAGCTTTCTGTGAAACTGCTGAGTGTTCTGTTAATTCATCTCACAGAGCTACATCTGTATTTCGTGGATCTCTTTGCTAGCCTTATTTCTGTGGAATCTGAGAACAGATATTTCGGATCCCATTGAAGACTATAGGGCCAAAGGAAATATCCTCCGATAACAAAGAGAAAGAAGCATTCTGAGAAACTTCTTTGTGTTCTGTGAAATCATCTCACGGAGTTACAGCTTTCCCCTCAAGAAGCCTTTCGCTAAGACAGTTCTTGTGGAATTGGCAAAGTGATATTTGGAAGCCCATAGAGGCCTATGGTGAAAAAGGAAATATCCTCAGATGAAATCTGGAAAGAAGCTTTCTGAGAAACTGCTTAGTGTTCTGTTAATTCATCTCACAGAGTTACATCTGTATTTCGTGGATCTCTTTGCTAGCCTTATTTCTTTGGAATCTGAGAACAGATATTTCGGATCCCATTGAAGACTATAGGGCCAAAGGAAATATCCTCCGATAACAAAGAGAAAGAAGCTTTCTGAGAAACTTCTTTGTGTTCTGTGAAATCATCTCACAGAGTTACAGCTTTCCCCTCAAGAAGCCTTTCGCTAAGACAGTTCTCGTGGAATTGGCAAAGCGATATTTGGAAGCCCATAGAGGGCTATGGTGAAAAAGGAAATATCCTCAGATGTAATCTGGAAAGAAGATTTCTGAGAAACTGCTTAGTGTTCTGTTAATTCATCTCACAGAGTTACATCTGTATTTCGTGGATCTCTTTGTTAGCCTTATTTCTTTGAAATCTGAGAACAGATATTTCGGATCCCATTGAAGACTATAGGGCCAAAGTAAATATCCTCAGATAACAAAGAGAAAGAAGCTTTCTGAGAAACTTCTTTGTGTTCTGTGAAATCATCTCACAGAGTTACAGCTTTCCCCTCAAGAAGCCTTTCGCTAAGACAGTTCTTGTGGAATTGGCAAAGTGATATTTGGAAGCCCATAGAGGGCTATGGTGAAAAAGGAAATATCCTCAGATGAAATCTGGAAAGAAACTTTCTGAGAAACTGCTGAGTGTTCTGTTAATTCATCTCACAGAGTTACATCTGTATTTCGTGGATCTCTTTGCTAGCCTTATTTCTTTGGAATCTGAGAACAGATATTTCGGATCCCATTGAAGACTATGGGGCCAAAGGAAATATCCTCCGATAACAAAGAGAAAGAAGCTTTCTGAGAAACTTCTTTGTGTTCTGTGAAATCATCTCACAGAGTTACAGCTTTCCCCTCAAGAAGCCTTTCGCAAAGACAGTTCTTGTGGAATTGGCAAAGTGATATTTGGAAGCCCTTAGAGGGCTTTGGTGAAAAAGGAAATATCCTCAGATGAAATCTGGAAAGAAGCTTTCTGAGAAACTGCTTAGTGTTCTGTTAATTCATCTCACAGAGTTACATCTGTATTTCGTGGATCTCTTTGCTAGCCTTATTTCTGTGGAATCTGAGAACAGATATTTCGGATCCCATTGAAGACTATAGGGCCAAAGGAAATATCCTCCGATAACAAAGAGAAAGAAGCTTTCTGAGAAACTTCTTTGTGTTCTGTGAAATCATCTCACAGAGTTACAGCTTTCCCCTCAAGAAGCCTTTCGCTAAGACAGTTCTTGTGGAATTGGCAAAGCGATATTTGGAAGCCCATAGAGGGCTATGGTGAAAAAGGAAATATCCTCAGATGAAATCTGGAAAGAAGCTTTCTGTGAAACTGCTGAGTGTTCTGTTAATTCATCTCACAGAGCTACATTTGTATTTCGTGGATCTCTTTGCTAGCCTTATTTCTGTGGAATCTGAGAACAGATATTTCGGATCCCATTGAAGACTATAGGGCCAAAGGAAATATCCTCCGATAACAAAGAGAAAGAAGCATTCTGAGAAACTTCTTTGTGTTCTGTGAAATCATCTCACAGAGTTACAGCTTTCCCCTCAAGAAGCCTTTCGCTAAGACAGTTCTTGTGGAATTGGCAAGGCGATATTTGGAAGCCCATAGAGGGCTATTTTGAAAAAGGAAATATCCTCAGATGAAATCTGGAAAGAAGCTTTCTGTGAAACTGCTGAGTGTTCTGTTAATTCATCTCACAGAGCTACATTTGTATTTCGTGGATCTCTTTGCTAGCCTTATTTCTGTGGAATCTGAGAACAGATATTTCGGATCCCATTGAAGACTATAGGGCCAAAGGAAATATCCTCCGATAACAAAGAGAAAGAAGCATTCTGAGAAACTTCTTTGTGTTCTGTGAAATCATCTCACGGAGTTACAGCTTTCCCCTCAAGAAGCCTTTCGCTAAGACAGTTCTTGTGGAATTGGCAAAGTGATATTTGGAAGCCCATAGAGGCCTATGGTGAAAAAGGAAATATCCTCAGATGAAATCTGGAAAGAAGCTTTCTGAGAAACTGCTTAGTGTTCTGTTAATTCATCTCACAGAGTTACATCTGTATTTCGTGGATCTCTTTGCTAGCCTTATTTCTTTGGAATCTGAGAACAGATATTTCGGATCCCATTGAAGACTATAGGGCCAAAGGAAATATCCTCCGATAACAAAGAGAAAGAAGCTTTCTGAGAAACTTCTTTGTGTTCTGTGAAATCATCTCACAGAGTTACAGCTTTCCCCTCAAGAAGCCTTTCGCTAAGACAGTTCTCGTGGAATTGGCAAAGCGATATTTGGAAGCCCATAGAGGGCTATGGTGAAAAAGGAAATATCCTCAGATGTAATCTGGAAAGAAGATTTCTGAGAAACTGCTTAGTGTTCTGTTAATTCATCTCACAGAGTTACATCTGTATTTCGTGGATCTCTTTGTTAGCCTTATTTCTTTGGAATCTGAGAACAGATATTTCGGATCCCATTGAAGACTATAGGGCCAAAGTAAATATCCTCAGATAACAAAGAGAAAGAAGCTTTCTGAGAAACTTCTTTGTGTTCTGTGAAATCATCTCACAGAGTTACAGCTTTCCCCTCAAGAAGCCTTTCGCTAAGACAGTTCTTGTGGAATTGGCAAAGTGATATTTGGAAGCCCATAGAGGGCTATGGTGAAAAAGGAAATATCCTCAGATGAAATCTGGAAAGAAACTTTCTGAGAAACTGCTGAGTGTTCTGTTAATTCATCTCACAGAGTTACATCTGTATTTCGTGGATCTCTTTGCTAGCCTTATTTCTTTGGAATCTGAGAACAGATATTTCGGATCCCATTGAAGACTATGGGGCCAAAGGAAATATCCTCCAATAACAAAGAGAAAGAAGCTTTCTGAGAAACTTCTTTGTGTTCTGTGAAATCATCTCACAGAGTTACAGCTTTCCCCTCAAGAAGCCTTTCGCAAAGACAGTTCTTGTGGAATTGGCAAAGTGATATTTGGAAGCCCTTAGAGGGCTTTGGTGAAAAAGGAAATATCCTCAGATGAAATCTGGAAAGAAGCTTTCTGAGAAACTGCTTAGTGTTCTGTTAATTCATCTCACAGAGTTACATCTGTATTTCGTGGATCTCTTTGCTAGCCTTATTTCTGTGGAATCTGAGAACAGATATTTCGGATCCCATTGAAGACTATAGGGCCAAAGGAAATATCCTCCGATAACAAAGAGAAAGAAGCTTTCTGAGAAACTTCTTTGTGTTCTGTGAAATCATCTCACAGAGTTACAGCTTTCCCCTCAAGAAGCCTTTCGCTAAGACAGTTCTTGTGGAATTGGCAAAGTGATATTTGGAAGCCCATAGAGGGCTATGGTGAAAAAGGAAATATCCTCAGATGAAATCTGGAAAGAAGATTTCTGAGAAACTTCTGAGTGTTCTGTTAATTCATCTCACAGAGTTACATCTGTATTTCGTGGATCTCTTTGCTAGCCTTATTTCTTTGGAATCTGAGAACAGATATTTCGGATCCCGTTGAAGACTATGGGGCCAAAGGAAATATCCTCCGATAACAAAGATAAAGAAGCTTTCTGAGAAACTTCTTTGTGTTCTTTGAAATCATCTCACAGAGTTACAGCTTTCCCCTCAAGAAGCCTTTCGCTAAGACAGTTCTTGTGGAATTGGCAAAGTGATATTTGGAAGCCCATAGAGGGCTATGGTGAAAAAGGAAATATCCTCAGATGAAATCTGGAAAGAAGTTTTCTGAGAAGCTGTTGAGTGTTCTGTTAATTCATCTCACGGAGTTACATCTGTATTTCGTGGATCTCTTTTCTAGCCTTATTTCTGTGGAATCTGAGAACAGATATTTCGGATCCCATTGAAGACTATAGGGCCAAAGGAAATATCCTCCGATAACAAAGAGAAAGAAGCTTTCTGAGAAACTTCTTTGTGTTCTGTGAAATCATCTCACAGAGTTACAGCTTTCCCCTCAAGAAGCCTTTCGCTAAGACAGTTCTTGTGGAATTGGCAAAGTGATATTTGGAAGCCCATAGAGGGCTATGGTGAAAAAGGAAATATCCTCAGATGAAATCTGGAAAGAAGCTTTCTGTGAAACTGCTTAGTGTTCTGTTAATTCATCTCACAGAGTTACATCTGTATTTCGTGGATCTCTTTGCTAGCCTTATTTCTGTGGAATCTGAGAACAGATATTTCGGATCCCTTTGAGGCTATAGGGCCAAAGGAAATATCCTCCGATAACAAAGAGAAAGAAGCTTTCTGAGAAACTTCTTTGTGTTCTGTGAAATCACCTCACAGAGTTACAGCTTTCCCCGCAAGAAGCCTTTCGCTAAGACAGTTCTTGTGGAATTGTCAAAGTGATATTTGGAAGCCCATAGAGGGCTATGGTGAAAAAGGAAATATCCTCAGATGAAATCTGGAAAGAAGATTTCTGCGAAACTCCTTAGTGTTCTGTTAATTCATCTCACAGCGTTACATCTGTATTTCGAGGATCTCTTTGCTAGGCTTATTTCGGTGGAATATGAGAACAGATATTTCCAATCCCTTTGAAGACTATAGGGCCAAAGGAAATATCCTCCGATAACAAAGAGAAAGAAGCTTTCTGAGAAACTTCTTTGTGTTCTGTGAAATCATCTCACAGAGTTACAGCATTCCCCTCAAGAAGCCTTTCGCTAAGACAGTTCTTGTGGAATTGGCAAAGTGATATTTGGAAGCCCATAGAGGGCTATGGTGAAAAAGGAAATATCCTCACATGAAATCTGGAAAGAAGCTTTCTGAGAAACTGCTGAGTGTTCTGTTTATTCATCTCACAGAGCTACATCTGTATTTCGTGGATCTCTTTGCTAGCCTTATTTCTGTGGAATCTGAGAACAGATATTTCGGATCCCATTGAAGACAATAGGGCCAAAGGAAATATCCTCCGATAACAAAGAGAAAGAAGCTTTCTGAGAAACTTCTTTGTGTTCTGTGAAATCATCTCACAGAGTTACAGCTTTCGCCTCAAGAAGCCTTTCGCTAAGACAGTTCTTGTGGAATTGGCAAAGCGATGTTGGAAGCCCATAGAGGGCTATGGTGAAAAAGGAAATATCCTCAGATGAAATCTGGAAAGAAGCTTTCTGAGAAACTGCTTAGTGTTCTGTTAATTCATCTCACAGCGTTACATCTGTATTTCGAGGATCTCTTTGCTAGGCTTATTTCGGTGGAATATGAGAACAGATATTTCCAATCCCTTTGAAGACTATAGGGCCAAAGGAAATATCCTCCGATAACAAAGAGAAAGAAGCTTTCTGAGAAACTTCTTTGTGTTCTGTGAAATCATCTCACAGAGTTACAGCATTCCCCTCAAGAAGCCTTTCGCTAAGACAGTTCCTGTGGAATTGGCAAAGTGATATTTGGAAGCCCATAGAGGCCTATGGTGAAAAAGGAAATATCCTCAGATGAAATCTGGAAAGAAGCTTTCTGAGAAACTGCTTAGTGTTCTGTTAATTCATCTCACAGAGTTACATCTGTATTTCGTGGATCTCTTTGCTAGCCTTATTTCTGTGGAATCTGAGAACAGATATTTCGGATCCCATTGAAGACTATAGGGCCAAAGGAAATATCCTCCGATAACAAAGAGAAAGAAGCTTTCTGAGAAACTTCTTTGTGTTCTGTGAAATCATCTCACAGAGTTACAGCTTTCCCCTCAAGAAGCCTTTCGCTAAGACAGTTCTCGTGGAATTGGCAAAGTGATATTTGGAAGCCCATAGAGGGCTATGGTGAAAAAGGAAATATCCTCAGATGAAATCTGGAAAGAAGCTTTCTGAGAAACTGCTTAGTGTTCTGTTAATTCATCTCACAGAGTTACATCTGTATTTCGTGGATCTCTTTGCTAGCCTTATTTCTATGGAATCTGAGAACAGATATTTCGGATCCCATTGAAGACTATAGGGCCAAAGAAAATTCCTCCGATAACAAAGAGAAAGAAGCTTTCTGAGAAACTTCTTTGTAATCTGTGAAATCATCTCACAGAGTTAGAGCTTTCCCCTCAAGAAACCTTTCGCTAAGACAGTTCTTGTGGAATTGGCAAAGTGATATTTGGAAGCCCATAGAGGGCTTTGGTGAAAAAGGAAATATCCTCAGATGAAATCTGGAAAGAAGCTTTCTGAGAAACTGCTTAGTGTTCTGTTAATTCATCTCACAGAGTTACATCTGTATTTCGAGGATCTCTTTGCTAGCCTTATTTCTGTGGAATCTGAGAACAGATATTTCCAATCCCTTTGAAGACTATAGGGTCAAAGGAAATATCCTCCGATAACAAAGAGAAAGAAGCTTTCTGAGAAACTTCTTTGTGTTCTGTGAAATCATCTCACAGAGTTACAGCTTTCCCCTCAGGAAGCCTTTCGCTAAGACAGTTCTTGTGGAATTGGCAAAGTGATATTTGGAAGCCCTTAGAGGGCTATGGTGAAAAAGGAAATATCCTCAGATGAAATCTGGAAAGAAGCTTTCTGAGAAACTGCTTAGTGTTCTGTTAATTCATCTCACAGAGTTACATCTGTATTTCGTGGATCTCTTTGCTAGCCTTATTTCTGTGGAATCTGAGAACAGATATTTCGGATCCCATTGAAGACTATAGGGCCAAAGGAAATATCCTCCGATAACAAAGAGAAAGAAGCTTTATGAGAAACTTCTTTGTGTTCTGTGAAATCATCTCACAGAGTTACAGCTTTCCCCTCAAGAAGCCTTTCGCTAAGACAGTTCTTGTGGAATTGGCAAAGTGATATTTGGAAGCCCATAGAGGGCTATGGTGAAAAAGGAAATATCCTCAGATGAAATCTGGAAAGAAGATTTCTGAGAAACTTCTGAGTGTTCTGTTAATTCATCTCACAGAGTTACATCTGTATTTCGTGGATCTCTTTGCTAGCCTTATTTCTTTGGAATCTGAGAACAGATATTTCGGATCCCATTGAAGACTATGGGGCCAAAGGAAATATCCTCCGATAACAAAGATAAAGAAGCTTTCTGAGAAACTTCTTTGTGTTCTTTGAAATCATCTCACAGAGTTACAGCTTTCCCCTCAAGAAGCCTTTCGCTAAGACAGTTCTTGTGGAATTGGCAAACTGATATTTGGAAGCCCATAGAGGGCTATGGTGAAAAAGGAAATATCCTCAGATGAAATCTGGAAAGAAGTTTTCTGAGAAGCTGTTGAGTGTTCTGTTAATTCATCTCACGGAGTTACATCTGTATTTCGTGGATATCTTTTCTAGCCTTATTTCTGTGGAATCTGAGAACAGATATTTCGGATCCCATTGAAGACTATAGGGCCAAAGGAAATATCCTCCGATAACAAAGAGAAAGAAGCTTTCTGAGAAACTTCTTTGTGTTCTGTGAAATCATCTCACAGAGTTACAGCTTTCCCCTCAAGAAGCCTTTCGCTAAGACAGTTCTTGTGGAATTGGCAAAGTGATATTTGGAAGCCCATAGAGGGCTATGGTGAAAAAGGAAATATCCTCAGATGAAATCTGGAAAGAAGCTTTCTGTGAAACTGCTTAGTGTTCTGTTTATTCATCTCACAGAGCTACATCTGTATTTCGTGGATCTCTTTGCTAGCCTTATTTCTGTGGAATGTGAGAACAGATATTTCGGATCCCATTGAAGACTATAGGGCCAAAGAAAATTCCTCCGATAACAAAGAGAAAGAAGCTTTCTGAGAAACTTCTTTGTATTCTGTGAAATCATCTCACAGAGTTACAGCTTTCCCCTCAAGAAGCCTTTCGCTAAGACAGTTCTTGTGGAATTGGCAAAGTGATATTTGGAAGCCCTTAGAGGGCTATGGTGAAAAAAGAAATATCCTCAGATGAAATCTGGAAAGAAGCTTTCTGAGAAACTGCTTAGTGTTCTGTTAATTCATCTCACAGAGTTACATCTGTATTTCGTGGATCTCTTTGCTAGCCTTATTTCTTTGGAATCTGAGAACAGATATTTCGGATCCCATTGAAGACTATAGGGCCAAAGGAAATATCCTCCGATAACAAATCGAAAGAAGCTTTCTGAGAAACTTCTTTGTGTTCTGTGAAATCATCTCACAGAGTTACAGCTTTCCACTCAAGAAGCCTTTCGCTAAGACAGTTCTTGTGGAATTGGCAAAGCGATATTTGGAAGCCCATAGAGGGCTATGGTGAAAAAGGAAATATCCTCAGATGAAATCTGGAAAGAAGCTTTCTGTGAAACTGCTGAGTGTTCTGTTAATTCATCTCACAGAGCTACATCTGTATTTCGTGGATCTCTTTGCTAGCCTTATTTCTGTGGAATCTGAGAACAGATATTTCGGATCCCATTGAAGACTATAGGGCCAAAGGAAATATCCTCCGATAACAAAGAGAAAGAAGCTTTCTGAGAAACTTCTTTGTGTTCTGTGAAATCATCTCACGGAGTTACAGCTTTCCCCTCAAGAAGCCTTTCGCTAAGACAGTTCTTGTGGAATTGGCAAAGTGATATTTGGAAGCCCATAGAGGGCTATGGTGAAAAAGGAAATATCCTCAGATGAAATCTGGAAAGAAGCTTTCTGAGAAACTGCTTAGTGTTCTGTTAATTCATCTCACAGAGTTACATCTGTATTTCGTGGATCTCTTTGCTAGCCTTATTTCTGTGGAATCTGAGAATAGATATTTCGGATCCCATTGAAGACTATAGGGCCAAAGGAAATAACCTCCGATAACAAAGAGAAAGAAGCTTTCTGAGAAACTTCTTTGTGTTCTGTGAAATCATCTCACAGAGTTACAGCTTTCCCCTCAAGAAGCCTTTCGCTAAGACAGTTCTCGTGGAATTGGCAAAGCGATATTTGGAAGCCCATAGAGGGCTATGGTGAAAAAGGAAATATCCTCAGATGAAATCTGGAAAGAAGCTTTCTGAGAAACTGCTTAGTGTTCTGTTAATTCATCTCACAGAGTTACATCTGTATTTCGTGGATCTCTTTGCTAGCCTTATTTCTATGGAATCTGAGAACAGATATTTCGGATCCCATTGAAGACTATAGGGCCAAAGAAAATTCCTCCGATAACAAAGAGAAAGAAGCTTTCTGAGAAACTTCTTTGTAATCTGTGAAATCATCTCACAGAGTTAGAGCTTTCCCCTCAAGAAACCTTTCGCTAAGACGGTTCTTGTGGAATTGGCAAAGTGATATTTGGAAGCCCATAGAGGGCTATGGTGAAAAAGGAAATATCCTCAGATGAAATCTGGAAAGAAGCTTTCTGAGAAACTGCTTAGTGTTCTGTTAATTCATCTCACAGAGTTACATCTGTATTTCGAGGATCTCTTTGCTAGCCTTATTTCTGTGGAATCTGAGAACAGATATTTCCAATCCCTTTGAAGACTATAGGGCCAAAGGAAATATCCTCCGATAACAAAGAGAAAGAAGCTTTCTGAGAAACTTCTTTGTGTTCTGTGAAATCATCTCACAGAGATACAGCTTTCCCCTCAGGAAGCCTTTCGCTAAGACAGTTCTTGTGGAATTGGCAAAGTGATATTTGGAAGCCCTTAGAGGGCTATGGTGAAAAAGGAAATATCCTCAGATGAAATCTGGAAAGAAGCTTTCTGAGAAACTGCTTAGTGTTCTGTTAATTCATCTCACAGAGTTACATCTGTATTTCGTGGATCTCTTTGCTAGCCTTATTTCTGTGGAATCTGAGAACAGATATTTCGGATCCCATTGAAGACTATAGGGCCAAAGGAAATATCCTCCGATAACAAAGAGAAAGAAGCTTTCTGAGAAACTTCTTTGTGTTCTGTGAAATCATCTCACAGAGTTACAGCTTTCCCCTCAAGAAGCCTTTCGCTAAGACAGTTCTTGTGGAATTGGCAAAGTGATATTTGGAAGCCCATAGAGGACTATGGTGAAAAAGGAAATATCCTCAGATGAAATCTGGAAAGAAGATTTCTGAGAAACTTCTGAGTGTTCTGTTAATTCATCTCACAGAGTTACATCTGTATGTCGTGGATCTCTTTGCTAGCCTTATTTCTTTGGAATCTGAGAACAGATATTTCGGATCCCATTGAAGACTATGGGGCCAAAGGAAATATCCTCCGATAACAAAGATAAAGAAGCTTTCTGAGAAACTTCTTTGTGTTCTTTGAAATCATCTCACAGAGTTACAGCTTTCCCCTCAAGAAGCCTTTCGCTAAGACAGTTCTTGTGGAATTGGCAAAGTGATATTTGGAAGCCCATAGAGGGCTATGGTGAAAAAGGAAATATCCTCAGATGAAATCTGGAAAGAAGTTTTCTGAGAAGCTGTTGAGTGTTCTGTTAATTCATCTCACGGAGTTACATCTGTATTTCGTGGATCTCTTTTCTAGCCTTATTTCTGTGGTATCTGAGAACAGATATTTCGGATCCCATTGAAGACTATAGGGCCAAAGGAAATATCCTCCGATAACAAAGAGAAAGAAGCTTTCTGAGAAACTTCTTTGTGTTCTGTGAAATCATCTCACAGAGTTACAGCTTTCCCCTCAAGAAGCCTTTCGCTAAGACAGTTCTCGTGGAATTGGCAAAGTGATATTTGGAAGCCCATAGAGGGCTATGGTGAAAAAGGAAATATCCTCAGATGAAATCTGGAAAGAAGCTTTCTGTGAAACTGCTTAGTGTTCTGTTAATTCATCTCACAGAGCTACATCTGTGTTTCGTGGATCTCTTTGCTAGCCTTATTTCTGTGGAATCTGAGAACAGATATTTCGGATCCCTTTGAGGCTATAGGGCCAAAGGAAATATCCTCCGATAACAAAGAGAAAGAAGCTTTCTGAGAAACTTCTTTGTGTTCTGTGAAATCACCTCACAGAGTTACAGCTTTCCCCGCAAGAAGCCTTTCGCTAAGACAGTTCTTGGGGAATTGTCAAAGTGATATTTGGAAGCCCATAGAGGGCTATGGTGAAAAAGGAAATATCCTCAGATGAAATCTGGAAAGAAGATTTCTGAGAAACTGCTTAGTGTTCTGTTAATTCATCTCACAGCGTTACATCTGTATTTCGAGGATCTCTTTGCTAGGCTTATTTCGGTGGAATATGAGAACAGATATTTCCAATCCCTTTGAAGACTATAGGGCCAAAGGAAATATCCTCCGATAACAAAGAGAAAGAAGCTTTCTGAGAAACTACTTTGTGTTCTGTGAAATCATCTCACAGAGTTACAGCATTCCCCTCAAGAAGTCTTTCGCTAAGACAGTTCTTGTGGAATTGGCAAAGTGATATTTGGAAGCCCATAGAGGGCTATGGTGAAAAAGGAAATATCCTCACATGAAATCTGGAAAGAAGCTTTCTGAGAAACTGCTGAGTGTTCTGTTTATTCATCTCACAGAGCTACATCTGTATTTCGTGGATCTCTTTGCTAGCCTTATTTCTGTGGAATCTGAGAACAGATATTTCGGATCCCACTGAAGACAATAGGGCCAAAGGAAATATCCTCCGATAACAAAGAGAAAGAAGCTTTCTGAGAAACTTCTTTGTGTTCTGTGAAATCATCTCACAGAGTTACAGCTTTCGCCTCAAGAAGCCTTTCGCTAAGACAGTTCTTGTGGAATTGGCAAAGCGATATTGGAAGCCCATAGAGGGCTATGGTGAAAAAGGAAATATCCTCAGAAGAAATCTGGAAAGAAGCTTTCTGAGAAACTCCTTAGTGTTCTGTTAATTCATCTCACAGCGTTACATCTGTATTTCGAGGATCGCTTTGCTAGGCTTATTTCGGTGGAATATGAGAACAGATATTTCCAATCCCTTTGAAGACTATAGGGCCAAAGGAAATATCCTCCGATAACAAAGAGAAAGAAGCTTTCTGAGAAACTTCTTTGTGTTCTGTGAAATCATCTCACAGAGTTACAGCATTCCCCTCAAGAAGCCTTTCGCTAAGACAGTTCCTGTGGAATTGGCAAAGTGATATTTGGAAGCCCATAGAGGGCTATGGTGAAAAAGGAAATATCCTCACATGAAATCTGGAAAGAAGCTTTCTGAGAAACTGCTGAGTGTTCTGTTATTTCATCTCACAGAGCTACATCTGTATTTCGTGGATCTCTTTGCTAGCCTTATTTCTGTGGAATCTGAGAACAGATATTTCGGATCCCATTGAAGACTAGAGGGCCAAAGGAAATATCCTCCGATAACAAAGAGAAAGAAGCTTTCTGAGAAACTTCTTTGTGTTCTGTGAAATCATCTCACAGAGTTACAGCTTTCCCCTCAAGAAGCCTTTCGCTAAGACAGTTCTTGTGGAATTGGCAAAGTGATATTTGGAAGCCCATAGAGGGCTATGGGGAAAAAGGAAATATCCTCAGATGAAATCTGGAAAGAAGCTTTCTGAGAAACTGCTTAGTGTTCTGTTAATTCATCTCACAGAGTTACATCTGTATTTCGTGGATCTCTTTGCTAGCCTTTTTTCTGTGGAATCTGAGAACAGATATTTCGGATCCCATTGAAGACTATAGGGCCAAAGGAAATATCCTCCGATAACAAAGAGAAAGAAGCTTTCTGAGAAACTTCTTTGTGTTCTGTGAAATCATCTCACAGAGTTACAGCTTTCCCCTCAAGAAGCCTTTCGCTAAGACAGTTCTCGTGGAATTGGCAAAGTGATATTTGGAAGCCCATAGAGGGCTATGGTGAAAAAGGAAATATCCTCAGATGAAATCTGGAAAGAAGCTTTCTGAGAAACTGCTGAGTGTTCTGTTTATTCATCTCACAGAGTTACATCTGTATTTCGTGGATCTCTTTGCTAGCCTTATTTCTGTGGAATCTGAGAACAGATATTTCGGATCCCATTGAAGACTATAGGGCCAAAGAAAATTCCTCCGATAACAAAGAGAAAGAAGCTTTCTGAGAAACTTCTTTGTATTCTGTGAAATCATCTCACAGAGTTACAGCTTTCCCCTCAAGAAGCCTTTCGCTAAGACAGTTCTTGTGGAATTGGCAAAGTGATATTTGGAAGCCCTTAGAGGGCTATGATGAAAAAGGAAATATCCTCAGATGAAATCTGGAAAGAAGCTTTCTGAGAAACTGCTTAGTGTTCTGTTAATTCTTCTCACAGAGTTACATCTGTATTTCGTGGATCTCTTTGCTAGCCTTATTTCTTTGGAATCTGAGAACAGATATTTCGGATTCCATTGAAGACTATAGGGCCAAAGAAAATTCCTCCGATAACAAAGAGAAAGAAGCTTTCTGAGAAACTTCTTTGTAATCTGTGAAATCATCTCACAGAGTTAGAGCTTTCCCCTCAAGAAACCTTTCGCTAAGACAGTTCTTGTGGAATTGGCAAAGTGATATTTGGAAGCCCATAGAGGGCTTTGGTGAAAAAGGAAATATCCTCAGATGAAATCTGGAAAGAAGCTTTCTGAGAAACTGCTTAGTGTTCTGTTAATTCATCTCACAGAGTTACATCTGTATTTCGAGGATCTCTTTGGTAGCCTTATTTCTGTGGAATCTGAGAACTGATATTTTGGATCCCTTTGAAGACTATAGGGCCAAAGGAAATATCCTCCGATAACAAAGAGAAAGAAGCTTTCTGAGAAACTTCTTTGTGTTCTGTGAAATCATCTCACAGAGTTACAGCTTTCCCCTCAGGAAGCCTTTCGCTAAGACAGTTCTTGTAGAATTGGCAAAGTGATATTTGGAAGCCCTTAGAGGGCTATGGTGAAAAAGTAAGTATCCTCAGATGAAATCTGGAAAGAAGCTTTCTGAGAAACTGCTGAGTGTTCTGTTAATTCATCTCACAGAGTTACACCTGTATTTCGTGGATCTCTTTGCTAGCCTTATTTCTTTGGAATCTGAGAACAGATATTTCGGATCCCATTGAAGAGTATAGGGCCAAAGAAAATATCCTCCGATAACAAAGAGAAAGAAGCTTTCTGAGAAACTTCTTTGTGTTCTGTGAAATCATCTCACAGAGTTACAGCTTTCCCCTCAAGAAGCCTTTCGCTAAGACAGTTCTTGTGGAATTGGCAAAGTGATATTTGGAAGCCCATAGAGGGCTATGGTGAAAAAGGAAATATCCTCAGATGAAATCTGGAAAGAAGTTTTCTGAGAAGCTGTTGAGTGTTCTGTTAATTCATCTCACGGAGTTACATCTGTATTTCGTGGATCTCTTTTCTAGCCTTATTTCTGTGGAATCTGAGAACAGATATTTCGGATCCCATTGAAGACTATAGGGCCAAAGGAAATATCCTCCGATAACAAAGAGAAAGAAGCTTTCTGAGAAACTTCTTTGTGTTCTGTGAAATCATCTCACAGAGTTCCAGCTTTCCCCTCAAGAAGCCTTTCGCTAAGACAGTTCTTGTGGAATTGGCAAAGTGATATTTGGAAGCCCATAGAGGGCTATGGTGAAAAAGGAAATATCCTCAGATGAAATCTGGAAAGAAGCTTTCTGTGAAACTGCTTAGTGTTCTGTTAATTCATCTCACAGAGTTACATCTGTATTTCGTGGATCTCTTTGCTAGCCTTATTTCTGTGGAATCTGAGAACAGATATTTCGGATCCCATTGAAGACTATAGGGCCAGAGGAAATATCCTCCGATAACAAAGAGAAAGAAGCTTTCTGAGAAACTTCTTTGTGTTCTGTGAAATCATCTCACAGAGTTCCAGCTTTCCCCTCAAGAAGCCTTTCGCTAAGACAGTTCTTGTGGAATTGGCAAAGTGATATTTGGAAGCCCATAGAGGGCTATGGTGAAAAAGGAAATATCCTCAGATGAAATCTGGAAAGAAGCTTTCTGTGAAACTGCTTAGTGTTCTGTTAATTCATCTCACAGAGTTACATCTGTATTTCGTGGATCTCTTTGCTAGCCTTATTTCTGTGGAATCTGAGAACAGATATTTCGGATCCCTTTGAGGCTATAGGGCCAAAGGAAATATCCTCCGATAACAAAGAGAAAGAAGCTTTCTGAGAAACTTCTTTGTGTTCTGTGAAATCACCTCACAGAGTTACAGCTTTCCCCGCAAGAAGCCTTTCGCTAAGACAGTTCTTGTGGAATTGTCAAAGTGATATTTGGAAGCCCATAGAGGGCTATGGTGAAAAAGGAAATATCCTCAGATGAAATCTGGAAAGAAGATTTCTGCGAAACTCCTTAGTGTTCTGTTAATTCATCTCACAGCGTTACATCTGTATTTCGAGGATCTCTTTGCTAGGCTTATTTCTGTGGAATCTGAGAACAGATATTTCGGATCCCTTTGAAGACTATAGGGCCAAAGGAAATATCCTCCGATAACAAAGAGAAAGAAGCTTTCTGAGAAACTTCTTTGTGTTCTGTGAAATCATCTCACAGAGTTACAGCATTCCCCTCAAGAAGCCTTTCGCTAAGACAGTTCTTGTGGAATTGGCAAAGTGATATTTGGAAGCCCATAGAGGGCTATGGTGAAAAAGGAAATATCCTCACATGAAATCTGGAAAGAAGCTTTCTGAGAAACTGCTGAATGTTCTGTTTATTCATCTCACAGAGCTACATCTGTATTTCGTGGATCTCTTTGCTAGCCTTATTTCTGTGGAATCTGAGAACAGATATTTCGGATCCCATTGAAGACAATAGGGCCAAAGGAAATATCCTCCGATAACAAAGAGAAAGAAGCTTTCTGAGAAACTTCTTTGTGTTCTGTGAAATCATCTCACAGAGTTACAGCTTTCGCCTCAAGAAGCCTTTCGCTAAGACAGTTCTTGTGGAATTGGCAAAGCGATATTGGAAGCCCATAGAGGGCTATGGTGAAAAAGGAAATATCCTCAGATGAAATCTGGAAAGAAGCTTTCTGAGAAACTCCTTAGTGTTCTGTTAATTCATCTCACAGCGTTACATCTGTATTTCGAGGATCTCTTTGCTAGGCTTATTTCGGTGGAATATGAGAACAGATATTTCCAATCCCTTTGAAGACTATAGGGCCAAAGGAAATATCCTCCGATAACAAAGAGAAAGAAGCTTTCTGAGAAACTTCTTTGTGTTCTGTGAAATCATCTCACAGAGTTACAGCATTCCCCTCAAGAAGCCTTTCGCTAAGACAGTTCCTGTGGAATTGGCAAAGTGATATTTGGAAGCCCATAGAGGCCTATGGTGAAAAAGGAAATATCCTCAGATGAAATCTGGAAAGAAGCTTTCTGAGAAACTGCTTAGTGTTCTGTTAATTCATCTCACAGAGTTTCATCTGTATTTCGTGGATCTCTTTGCTAGCCTTATTTCTGTGGAATCTGAGAACAGATATTTCGGATCCCCTTGAAGACTATAGGGCCAAAGGAAATATCCTCCGATAACAAAGAGAAAGAAGCTTTCTGAGAAACTTCTTTGTGTTCTGTGAAATCATCTCACAGAGTTACAGCTTTCCCCTCAAGAAGCCTTTCGCTAAGACAGTTCTCGTGGAATTGGCAAAGTGATATTTGGAAGCCCATAGAGGGCTATGGTGAAAAAGGAAATATCCTCAGATGAAATCTGGAAAGAAGCTTTCTGAGAAACTGCTTAGTGTTCTGTTAATTCATCTCACAGAGTTACATCTGTATTTCGTGGATCTCTTTGCTAGCCTTATTTCTATGGAATCTGAGAACAGATATTTCGGATCCCATTGAAGACTCTAGGGCCAAAGAAATTTCCTCCGATAACAAAGAGAAAGAAGCTTTCTGAGAAACTTCTTTGTAATCTGTGAAATCATCTCACAGAGTTAGAGCTTTCCCCTCAAGAAACCTTTCGCTAAGACAGTTCTTGTGGAATTGGCAAAGTGATATTTGGAAGCCCATAGAGGGCTTTGGTGAAAAAGGAAATATCCTCAGATGAAATCTGGAAAGAAGCTTTCTGAGAAACTGCTTAGTGTTCTGTTAATTCATCTCACAGAGTTACATCTGTATTTCGAGGATCTCTTTGCTAGCCTTATTTCTGTGGAATCTGAGAACAGATATTTCCAATCCCTTTGAAGACTATAGGGCCAAAGGAAATATCCTCCGATAACAAAGAGAAAGAAGCTTTCTGAGAAACTTCTTTGTGTTCTGTGAAATCATCTCACAGAGTTACATCTTTCCCCTCAGGAAGCCTTTCGCTAAAACAGTTCTTGTGGAATTGGCAAAGTGATATTTGGAAGCCCTTAGAGGGCTATGGTGAAAAAGGAAATATCCTCAGATGAAATCTGGAAAGAAGCTTTCTGAGAAACTGCTTAGTGTTCTGTTAATTCATCTCACAGAGTTACATCTGTATTTCGTGGATCTCTTTGCTAGCCTTATTTCTGTGGAATCTGAGAACAGATATTTCGGATCCCATTGAAGACTATAGGGCCAAAGGAAATATCCTCCGATAACAAAGAGAAAGAAGCTTTCTGAGAAACTTCTTTGTGTTCTGTGAAATCATCTCACAGAGTTACAGCTTTCCCCTCAAGAAGCCTTTCGCTAAGACAGTTCTTGTGGAATTGGCAAAGTGATATTTGGAAGCCCATAGAGGGCTATGGTGAAAAAGGAAATATCCTCAGATGAAATCTGGAAAGAAGATTTCTGAGAAACTTCTGAGTGTTCTGTTAATTCATCTCACAGAGTTACATCTGTATTTCGTGGATCTCTTTGCTAGCCTTATTTCTTTGGAATCTGAGAACAGATATTTCGGATCCCATTGAAGACAATGGGGCCAAAGGAAATATCCTCCGATAACAAAGAGAAAGAAGCTTTCTGAGAAACTTCTTTGTGTTCTTTGAAATCATCTCACAGAGTTACAGCTTTCCCCTCAAGAAGCCTTTCGCTAAGACAGTTCTTGTGGAATTGGCAAACTGATATTTGGAAGCCCATAGAGGGCTATGGTGAAAAAGGAAATATCCTCAGATGAAATCTGGAAAGAAGTTTTCTGAGAAGCTGTTGAGTGTTCTGTTAATTCATCTCACGGAGTTACATCTGTATTTCGTGGATCTCTTTGCTAGCCTTATTTCTGTGGAATCTGAGAACAGATATTTCGGATCCCATTGAAGACTATAGGGCCAAAGGAAATATCCTCCGATAACAAATCGAAAGAAGCTTTCTGAGAAACTTCTTTGTGTTCTGTGAAATCATCTCACAGAGTTACAGCTTTCCACTCAAGAAGCCTTTCGCTAAGACAGTTCTTGTGGAATTGGCAAAGCGATATTTGGAAGCCCATAGAGGGCTATGGTGAAAAAGGAAATATCCTCAGATGAAATCTGGAAAGAAGCTTTCTGTGAAACTGCTGAGTGTTCTGTTAATTCATCTCACAGAGCTACATCTGTATTTCGTGGATCTCTTTGCTAGCCTTATTTCTGTGGAATCTGAGAACAGATATTTCGGATCCCATTGAAGACTATAGGGCCAAAGGAAATATCCTCCGATAACAAAGAGAAAGAAGCTTTCTGAGAAACTTCTTTGTGTTCTGTGAAATCATCTCACGGAGTTACAGCTTTCCCCTCAAGAAGCCTTTCGCTAAGACAGTTCTTGTGGAATTGGCAAAGTGATATTTGGAAGCCCATAGAGGGCTATGGTGAAAAAGGAAATATCCTCAGATGAAATCTGGAAAGAAGCTTTCTGAGAAACTGCTTAGTGTTCTGTTAATTCATCTCACAGAGTTACATCTGTATTTCGTGGATCTCTTTGCTAGCCTTATTTCTGTGGAATCTGAGAATAGATATTTCGGATCCCATTGAAGACTATAGGGCCAAAGGAAATAACCTCCGATAACAAAGAGAAAGAAGCTTTCTGAGAAACTTCTTTGTGTTCTGTGAAATCATCTCACAGAGTTACAGCTTTCCCCTCAAGAAGCCTTTCGCTAAGACAGTTCTCGTGGAATTGGCAAAGCGATATTTGGAAGCCCATAGAGGGCTATGGTGAAAAAGGAAATATCCTCAGATGAAATCTGGAAAGAAGCTTTCTGAGAAACTGCTTAGTGTTCTGTTAATTCATCTCACAGAGTTACATCTGTATTTCGTGGATCTCTTTGCTAGCCTTATTTCTATGGAATCTGAGAACAGATATTTCGGATCCCATTGAAGACTATAGGGCCAAAGAAAATTCCTCCGATAACAAAGAGAAAGAAGCTTTCTGAGAAACTTCTTTGTAATCTGTGAAATCATCTCACAGAGTTAGAGCTTTCCCCTCAAGAAACCTTTCGCTAAGACAGTTCTTGTGGAATTGGCAAAGTGATATTTGGAAGCCCATAGAGGGCTATGGTGAAAAAGGAAATATCCTCAGATGAAATCTGGAAAGAAGCTTTCTGAGAAACTGCTTAGTGTTCTGTTAATTCATCTCACAGAGTTACATCTGTATTTCGAGGATCTCTTTGCTAGCCTTATTTCTGTGGAATCTGAGAACAGATATTTCCAATCCCTTTGAAGACTATAGGGCCAAAGGAAATATCCTCCGATAACAAAGATAAAGAAGCTTTCTGAGAAACTTCTTTGTGTTCTTTGAAATCATCTCACAGAGTTACAGCTTTCCCCTCAAGAAGCCTTTCGCTAAGACAGTTCTTGTGGAATTGGCAAAGTGATATTTGGAAGCCCATAGAGGGCTATGGTGAAAAAGGAAATATCCTCAGATGAAATCTGGAAAGAAGTTTTCTGAGAAGCTGTTGAGTGTTCTGTTAATTCATCTCACGGAGTTACATCTGTATTTCGTGGATCTCTTTTCTAGCCTTATTTCTGTGGTATCTGAGAACAGATATTTCGGATCCCATTGAAGACTATAGGGCCAAAGGAAATATCCTCCGATAACAAAGAGAAAGAAGCTTTCTGAGAAACTTCTTTGTGTTCTGTGAAATCATCTCACAGAGTTACAGCTTTCCCCTCAAGAAGCCTTTCGCTAAGACAGTTCTCGTGGAATTGGCAAAGTGATATTTGGAAGCCCATAGAGGGCTATGGTGAAAAAGGAAATATCCTCAGATGAAATCTGGAAAGAAGCTTTCTGTGAAACTGCTTAGTGTTCTGTTAATTCATCTCACAGAGCTACATCTGTGTTTCGTGGATCTCTTTGCTAGCCTTATTTCTGTGGAATCTGAGAACAGATATTTCGGATCCCTTTGAGGCTATAGGGCCAAAGGAAATATCCTCCGATAACAAAGAGAAAGAAGCTTTCTGAGAAACTTCTTTGTGTTCTGTGAAATCACCTCACAGAGTTACAGCTTTCCCCGCAAGAAGCCTTTCGCTAAGACAGTTCTTGGGGAATTGTCAAAGTGATATTTGGAAGCCCATAGAGGGCTATGGTGAAAAAGGAAATATCCTCAGATGAAATCTGGAAAGAAGATTTCTGAGAAACTGCTTAGTGTTCTGTTAATTCATCTCACAGCGTTACATCTGTATTTCGAGGATCTCTTTGCTAGGCTTATTTCGGTGGAATATGAGAACAGATATTTCCAATCCCTTTGAAGACTATAGGGCCAAAGGAAATATCCTCCGATAACAAAGAGAAAGAAGCTTTCTGAGAAACTTCTTTGTGTTCTGTGAAATCATCTCACAGAGTTACAGCATTCCCCTCAAGAAGTCTTTCGCTAAGACAGTTCTTGTGGAATTGGCAAAGTGATATTTGGAAGCCCATAGAGGGCTATGGTGAAAAAGGAAATATCCTCACATGAAATCTGGAAAGAAGCTTTCTGAGAAACTGCTGAGTGTTCTGTTTATTCATCTCACAGAGCTACATCTGTATTTCGTGGATCTCTTTGCTAGCCTTATTTCTGTGGAATCTGAGAACAGATATTTCGGATCCCACTGAAGACAATAGGGCCAAAGGAAATATCCTCCGATAACAAAGAGAAAGAAGCTTTCTGAGAAACTTCTTTGTGTTCTGTGAAATCATCTCACAGAGTTACAGCTTTCGCCTCAAGAAGCCTTTCGCTAAGACAGTTCTTGTGGAATTGGCAAAGCGATATTGGAAGCCCATAGAGGGCTATGGTGAAAAAGGAAATATCCTCAGAAGAAATCTGGAAAGAAGCTTTCTGAGAAACTCCTTAGTGTTCTGTTAATTCATCTCACAGCGTTACATCTGTATTTCGAGGATCGCTTTGCTAGGCTTATTTCGGTGGAATATGAGAACAGATATTTCCAATCCCTTTGAAGACTATAGGGCCAAAGGAAATATCCTCCGATAACAAAGAGAAAGAAGCTTTCTGAGAAACTTCTTTGTGTTCTGTGAAATCATCTCACAGAGTTACAGCATTCCCCTCAAGAAGCCTTTCGCTAAGACAGTTCCTGTGGAATTGGCAAAGTGATATTTGGAAGCCCATAGAGGGCTATGGTGAAAAAGGAAATATCCTCACATGAAATCTGGAAAGAAGCTTTCTGAGAAACTGCTGAGTGTTCTGTTATTTCATCTCACAGAGCTACATCTGTATTTCGTGGATCTCTTTGCTAGACTTATTTCTGTGGAATCTGAGAACAGATATTTCGGATCCCATTGAAGACTAGAGGGCCAAAGGAAATATCCTCCGATAACAAAGAGAAAGAAGCTTTCTGAGAAACTTCTTTGTGTTCTGTGAAATCATCTCACAGAGTTACAGCTTTCCCCTCAAGAAGCCTTTCGCTAAGACAGTTCTTGTGGAATTGGCAAAGTGATATTTGGAAGCCCATAGAGGGCTATGGGGAAAAAGGAAATATCCTCAGATGAAATCTGGAAAGAAGCTTTCTGAGAAACTGCTTAGTGTTCTGTTAATTCATCTCACAGAGTTACATCTGTATTTCGTGGATCTCTTTGCTAGCCTTTTTTCTGTGGAATCTGAGAACAGATATTTCGGATCCCATTGAAGACTATAGGGCCAAAGGAAATATCCTCCGATAACAAAGAGAAAGAAGCTTTCTGAGAAACTTCTTTGTGTTCTGTGAAATCATCTCACAGAGTTACAGCTTTCCCCTCAAGAAGCCTTTCGCTAAGACAGTTCTTGTGGAATTGGCAAAGTGATATTTGGAAGCCCATAGAGGGCTATGGTGAAAAAGGAAATATCCTCAGATGAAATCTGGAAAGAAGCTTTCTGAGAAACTGCTGAGTGTTCTGTTAATTCATCTCCCGGAGTTACATCTGTATTTCGTGGATCTCTTTGCTAGCCTTATTTCTGTGGAATCTGAGAACAGATATTTCGGATCCCATTGAAGACTATAGGGCCAAAGGAAATATCCTCCGATAACAAAGAGAAAGAAGCTTTCTGAGAAACTTCTTTGTGTTCTGTGAAATCATCTCACAGAGTTCCAGCTTTCCCCTCAAGAAGCCTTTCGCTAAGACAGTTCTTGTGGAATTGGCAAAGTGATATTTGGAAGCCCATAGAGGGCTATGGTGAAAAAGGAAATATCCTCAGATGAAATCTGGAAAGAAGCTTTCTGTGAAACTGCTTAGTGTTCTGTTAATTCATCTCACAGAGTTACATCTGTATTTCGTGGATCTCTTTGCTAGCCTTATTTCTGTGGAATCTGAGAACAGATATTTCGGATCCCTTTGAAGACTATAGGGCCAAAGGAAATATCCTCCGATAACAAAGAGAAAGAAGCTTTCTGAGAAACTTCTTTGTGTTCTGTGAAATCATCTCACAGAGTTCCAGCTTTCCCCTCAAGAAGCCTTTCGCTAAGACAGTTCTTGTGGAATTGGCAAAGTGATATTTGGAAGCCCATAGAGGGCTATGGTGAAAAAGGAAATATCCTCAGATGAAATCTGGAAAGAAGCTTTCTGTGAAACTGCTTAGTGTTCTGTTAATTCATCTCACAGAGTTACATCTGTATTTCGTGGATCTCTTTGCTAGCCTTATTTCTGTGGAATCTGAGAACAGATATTTCGGATCCCTTTGAGGCTATAGGGCCAAAGGAAATATCCTCCGATAACAAAGAGAAAGAAGCTTTCTGAGAAACTTCTTTGTGTTCTGTGAAATCACCTCACAGAGTTACAGCTTTCCCCGCAAGAAGCCTTTCGCTAAGACAGTTCTTGTGGAATTGTCAAAGTGATATTTGGAAGCCCATAGAGGGCTATGGTGAAAAAGGAAATATCCTCAGATGAAATCTGGAAAGAAGATTTCTGCGAAACTCCTTAGTGTTCTGTTAATTCATCTCACAGCGTTACATCTGTATTTCGAGGATCTCTTTGCTAGGCTTATTTCTGTGGAATCTGAGAACAGATATTTCGGATCCCTTTGAAGACTATAGGGCCAAAGGAAATATCCTCCGATAACAAAGAGAAAGAAGCTTTCTGAGAAACTTCTTTGTGTTCTGTGAAATCATCTCACAGAGTTACAGCATTCCCCTCAAGAAGCCTTTCGCTAAGACAGTTCTTGTGGAATTGGCAAAGTGATATTTGGAAGCCCATAGAGGGCTATGGTGAAAAAGGAAATATCCTCACATGAAATCTGGAAAGAAGCTTTCTGAGAAACTGCTGAATGTTCTGTTTATTCATCTCACAGAGCTACATCTGTATTTCGTGGATCTCTTTGCTAGCCTTATTTCTGTGGAATCTGAGAACAGATATTTCGGATCCCATTGAAGACAATAGGGCCAAAGGAAATATCCTCCGATAACAAAGAGAAAGAAGCTTTCTGAGAAACTTCTTTGTGTTCTGTGAAATCATCTCACAGAGTTACAGCTTTCGCCTCAAGAAGCCTTTCGCTAAGACAGTTCTTGTGGAATTGGCAAAGCGATATTGGAAGCCCATAGAGGGCTATGGTGAAAAAGGAAATATCCTCAGATGAAATCTGGAAAGAAGCTTTCTGAGAAACTCCTTAGTGTTCTGTTAATTCATCTCACAGCGTTACATCTGTATTTCGAGGATCTCTTTGCTAGGCTTATTTCGGTGGAATATGAGAACAGATATTTCCAATCCCTTTGAAGACTATAGGGCCAAAGGAAATATCCTCCGATAACAAAGAGAAAGAAGCTTTCTGAGAAACTTCTTTGTGTTCTGTGAAATCATCTCACAGAGTTACAGCATTCCCCTCAAGAAGCCTTTCGCTAAGACAGTTCCTGTGGAATTGGCAAAGTGATATTTGGAAGCCCATAGAGGCCTATGGTGAAAAAGGAAATATCCTCAGATGAAATCTGGAAAGAAGCTTTCTGAGAAACTGCTTAGTGTTCTGTTAATTCATCTCACAGAGTTTCATCTGTATTTCGTGGATCTCTTTGCTAGCCTTATTTCTGTGGAATCTGAGAACAGATATTTCGGATCCCCTTGAAGACTATAGGGCCAAAGGAAATATCCTCCGATAACAAAGAGAAAGAAGCTTTCTGAGAAACTTCTTTGTGTTCTGTGAAATCATCTCACAGAGTTACAGCTTTCCCCTCAAGAAGCCTTTCGCTAAGACAGTTCTCGTGGAATTGGCAAAGTGATATTTGGAAGCCCATAGAGGGCTATGGTGAAAAAGGAAATATCCTCAGATGAAATCTGGAAAGAAGCTTTCTGAGAAACTGCTTAGTGTTCTGTTAATTCATCTCACAGAGTTACATCTGTATTTCGTGGATCTCTTTGCTAGCCTTATTTCTATGGAATCTGAGAACAGATATTTCGGATCCCATTGAAGACTCTAGGGCCAAAGAAAATTCCTCCGATAACAAAGAGAAAGAAGCTTTCTGAGAAACTTCTTTGTAATCTGTGAAATCATCTCACAGAGTTAGAGCTTTCCCCTCAAGAAACCTTTCGCTAAGACAGTTCTTGTGGAATTGGCAAAGTGATATTTGGAAGCCCATAGAGGGCTTTGGTGAAAAAGGAAATATCCTCAGATGAAATCTGGAAAGAAGCTTTCTGAGAAACTGCTTAGTGTTCTGTTAATTCATCTCACAGAGTTACATCTGTATTTCGAGGATCTCTTTGCTAGCCTTATTTCTGTGGAATCTGAGAACAGATATTTCCAATCCCTTTGAAGACTATAGGGCCAAAGGAAATATCCTCCGATAACAAAGAGAAAGAAGCTTTCTGAGAAACTTCTTTGTGTTCTGTGAAATCATCTCACAGAGTTACATCTTTCCCCTCAGGAAGCCTTTCGCTAAGACAGTTCTTGTGGAATTGGCAAAGTGATATTTGGAAGCCCTTAGAGGGCTATGGTGAAAAAGGAAATATCCTCAGATGAAATCTGGAAAGAAGCTTTCTGAGAAACTGCTTAGTGTTCTGTTAATTCATCTCACAGAGTTACATCTGTATTTCGTGGATCTCTTTGCTAGCCTTATTTCTGTGGAATCTGAGAACAGATATTTCGGATCCCATTGAAGACTATAGGGCCAAAGGAAATATCCTCCGATAACAAAGAGAAAGAAGCTTTCTGAGAAACTTCTTTGTGTTCTGTGAAATCATCTCACAGAGTTACAGCTTTCCCCTCAAGAAGCCTTTCGCTAAGACAGTTCTTGTGGAATTGGCAAAGTGATATTTGGAAGCCCATAGAGGGCTATGGTGAAAAAGGAAATATCCTCAGATGAAATCTGGAAAGAAGATTTCTGAGAAACTTCTGAGTGTTCTGTTAATTCATCTCACAGAGTTACATCTGTATTTCGTGGATCTCTTTGCTAGCCTTATTTCTTTGGAATCTGAGAACAGATATTTCGGATCCCATTGAAGACAATGGGGCCAAAGGAAATATCCTCCGATAACAAAGAGAAAGAAGCTTTCTGAGAAACTTCTTTGTGTTCTTTGAAATCATCTCACAGAGTTACAGCTTTCCCCTCAAGAAGCCTTTCGCTAAGACTGTTCTTGTGGAATTGGCAAACTGATATTTGGAAGCCCATAGAGGGCTATGGTGAAAAAGGAAATATCCTCAGATGAAATCTGGAAAGAAGTTTTCTGAGAAGCTGTTGAGTGTTCTGTTAATTCATCTCACGGAGTTACATCTGTATTTCGTGGATCTCTTTTCTAGCCTTATTTCTGTGGAATCTGAGAACAGATATTTCGGATCCCATTGAAGACTATAGGGCCAAAGGAAATATCCTCCGATAACAAATCGAAAGAAGCTTTCTGAGAAACTTCTTTGTGTTCTGTGAAATCATCTCACAGAGTTACAGCTTTCCCCTCAAGAAGCCTTTCGCTAAGACAGTTCTTGTGGAATTGGCAAAGTGATATTTGGAAGCCCATAGAGGGCTATGGTGAAAAAGGAAATATCCTCAGATGAAATCTGGAAAGAAGCTTTCTGTGAAACTGCTTAGTGTTCTGTTTATTCATCTCACAGAGCTACATCTGTATTTCGTGGATCTCTTTGCTAGCCTTATTTCTGTGGAATCTGAGAACAGATATTTCGGATCCCATTGAAGACTATAGGGCCAAAGAAAATTCCTCCGATAACAAAGAGAAAGAAGCTTTCTGAGAAACTTCTTTGTATTCTGTGAAATCATCTCACAGAGTTACAGCTTTCCCCTCAAGAAGCCTTTCGCTAAGACAGTTCTTGTGGAATTGGCAAAGTGATATTTGGAAGCCCTTAGAGGGCTATGGTGAAAAAAGAAATATCCTCAGATGAAATCTGGAAAGAAGCTTTCTGAGAAACTGCTTAGTGTTCTGTTAATTCATCTCACAGAGTTACATCTGTATTTCGTGGATCTCTTTGCTAGCCTTATTTCTTTGGAATCTGAGAACAGATATTTCGGATCCCATTGAAGACTATAGGGCCAAAGGAAATATCCTCCGATAACAAATCGAAAGAAGCTTTCTGAGAAACTTCTTTGTGTTCTGTGAAATCATCTCACAGAGATACAGCTTTCCACTCAAGAAGCCTTTCGCTAAGACAGTTCTTGTGGAATTGGCAAAGCGATATTTGGAAGCCCATAGAGGGCTATGGTGAAAAAGGAAATATCCTCAGATGAAATCTGGAAAGAAGCTTTCTGTGAAACTGCTGAGTGTTCTGTTAATTCATCTCACAGAGCTACATCTGTATTTCGTGGATCTCTTTGCTAGCCTTATTTCTGTGGAATCTGAGAACAGATATTTCGGATCCCATTGAAGACTATAGGGCCAAAGGAAATATCCTCCGATAACAAAGAGAAAGAAGCTTTCTGAGAAACTTCTTTGTGTTCTGTGAAATCATCTCACGGAGTTACAGCTTTCCCCTCAAGAAGCCTTTCGCTAAGACAGTTCTTGTGGAATTGGCAAAGTGATATTTGGAAGCCCTTAGAGGGCTATGGTGAAAAAGTAAATATCCTCAGATGAAATCTGGAAAGAAGCTTTCTGAGAAACTGCTGAGTGTTCTGTTAATTCATCTCACAGAGTTACATCTGTATTTCGTGGATCTCTTTGCTAGCCTTATTTCTTTGGAATCTGAGAACAGATATTTCGGATCCCATTGAAGTGTATAGGGCCAAAGGATATATCCTCCGATAACAAAGAGAAAGAAGCTTTCTGAGAAACTTCTTTGTGTTCTGTGAAATCATCTCACAGAGTTACAGCTTTCCCCTCAAGAAGCCTTTCGCTAAGACAGTTCTTGTGGAATTGGCAAAGTGATATTTGGAAGCCCTTAGAGGGCTATGGTGAAAAAGGAAATATCCTCACATGAAATCTGGAAAGAAGCTTTCTGAGAAACTGCTGAGTGTTCTGTTAATTCATCTCACAGAGTTACATCTGTATTTCTTGGATCTATTTGCTAGCCTTATTTCTGTGGAATCTGAGAACAGATATTTCGGATCCCATTGAAGACTATAGGGCCAAAGGAAATATCCTCCGATAACAAAGAGAAAGAAGCTTTCTGAGAAACTTCTTTGTGTCCTGTTAAATCATCTCACAGAGTTACAGCTTTCCACTGAAGAAGCCTTTCGCTAAGACAGTTCTTGTGGAATTGGCAAAGTGATACTTGGAAGCCCATAGAGGGCTATGGTGAAAAAGGAAATATCCTCAGATGAAATCTGGAAAGAAGCTTTCTGAGAAACTGCTTAGTGTTCTGTTAATTCATCTCACAGAGTTACATCTGTATTTCGTGGATCTCTTTGCTAGCCTTATTTCTGTGGAATCTGAGAACAGATATTTCGGATCCCTTTGAAGACTATAGGGTCAAAGAAAATATCCTCCGATAACAAAGAGAAAGAAGCTTTCTGAGAAACTTCTTTGTGTTCTGTGAAATCATCTCACAGAGTTACAGCTTTCCCCTCAAGAAGCCTTTCGCTAAGACAGTTCTCGTGGAATTGGCAAAGTGATATTTGGAAGCCCATAGAGGGCTATGGTGAAAAAGGAAATATCCTCAGATGAAATCTGGAAAGAAGCTTTCTGAGAAACTGCTTAGTGTTCTGTTAATTCATCTCACAGAGTTACATCTGTATTTCGTGGATCTCTTTGCTAGCCTTATTTCTATGGAATCTGAGAACAGATATTTCGGATCCCATTGAAGACTATAGGGCCAAAGAAAATTCCTCCGATAACAAAGAGAAAGAAGCTTTCTGAGAAACTTCTTTGTAATCTGTGAAATCATCTCACAGAGTTAGAGCTTTCCCCTCAAGAAACCTTTCGCTAAGACAGTTCTTGTGGAATTGGCAAAGTGATATTTGGAAGCCCATAGAGGGCTTTGGTGAAAAAGGAAATATCCTCAGATGAAATCTGGAAAGAAGCTTTCTGAGAAACTGCTTAGTGTTCTGTTAATTCATCTCACAGAGTTACATCTGTATTTCGAGGATCTCTTTGGTAGCCTTATTTCTGTGGAATCTGAGAACAGATATTTTGGATCCCTTTGAAGACTATAGGGCCAAAGGAAATATCCTCCGATAACAAAGAGAAAGAAGCTTTCTGAGAAACTTCTTTGTGTTCTGTGAAATCATCTCACAGAGTTACAGCTTTCCCCTCAGGAAGCCTTTCGCTAAGACAGTTCTTGTGGAATTGGCAAAGTGATATTTGGAAGCCCTTAGAGGGCTATGGTGAAAAAGTAAATATCCTCAGATGAAATCTGGAAAGAAGCTTTCTGAGAAACTGCTGAGTGTTCTGTTAATTCATCTCACAGAGTTACACCTGTATTTCGTGGATCTCTTTGCTAGCCTTATTTCTTTGGAATCTGAGAACAGATATTTCGGATCCCATTGAAGAGTATAGGGCCAAAGAAAATATCCTCCGATAACAAAGAGAAAGAAGCTTTCTGAGAAACTTCTTTGTGTTCTGTGAAATCATCTCACAGAGTTACAGCTTTCCACTCAAGAAGCCTTTCGCTAAGACAGTTCTTGTGGAATTGGCAAAGCGATATTTGGAAGCCCATAGAGGGCTATGGTGAAAAAGGAAATATCCTCAGATGAAATCTGGAAAGAAGCTTTCTGTGAAACTGCTGAGTGTTCTGTTAATTCATCTCACAGAGCTACATCTGTATTTCGTGGATCTCTTTGCTAGCCTTATTTCTGTGGAATCTGAGAACAGATATTTCGGATCCCATTGAAGACTATAGGGCCAAAGGAAATATCCTCCGATAACAAAGAGAAAGAAGCTTTCTGAGAAACTTCTTTGTGTTCTGTGAAATCATCTCACGGAGTTACAGCTTTCCCCTCAAGAAGCCTTTCGCTAAGACAGTTCTTGTGGAATTGGCAAAGTGATATTTGGAAGCCCATAGAGGGCTATGGTGAAAAAGGAAATATCCTCAGATGAAATCTGGAAAGAAGCTTTCTGAGAAACTGCTTAGTGTTCTGTTAATTCATCTCACAGAGTTACATCTGTATTTCGTGGATCTCTTTGCTAGCCTTATTTCTGTGGAATCTGAGAATAGATATTTCGGATCCCATTGAAGACTATAGGGCCAAAGGAAATAACCTCCGATAACAAAGAGAAAGAAGCTTTCTGAGAAACTTCTTTGTGTTCTGTGAAATCATCTCACAGAGTTACAGCTTTCCCCTCAAGAAGCCTTTCGCTAAGACAGTTCTCGTGGAATTGGCAAAGCGATATTTGGAAGCCCATAGAGGGCTATGGTGAAAAAGGAAATATCCTCAGATGAAATCTGGAAAGAAGCTTTCTGAGAAACTGCTTAGTGTTCTGTTAATTCATCTCACAGAGTTACATCTGTATTTCGTGGATCTCTTTGCTAGCCTTATTTCTATGGAATCTGAGAACAGATATTTCGGATCCCATTGAAGACTATAGGGCCAAAGAAAATTCCTCCGATAACAAAGAGAAAGAAGCTTTCTGAGAAACTTCTTTGTAATCTGTGAAATCATCTCACAGAGTTAGAGCTTTCCCCTCAAGAAACCTTTCGCTAAGACAGTTCTTGTGGAATTGGCAAAGTGATATTTGGAAGCCCATAGAGGGCTATGGTGAAAAAGGAAATATCCTCAGATGAAATCTGGAAAGAAGCTTTCTGAGAAACTGCTTAGTGTTCTGTTAATTCATCTCACAGAGTTACATCTGTATTTCGAGGATCTCTTTGCTAGCCTTATTTCTGTGGAATCTGAGAACAGATATTTCCAATCCCTTTGAAGACTATAGGGCCAAAGGAAATATCCTCCGATAACAAAGAGAAAGAAGCTTTCTGAGAAACTTCTTTGTGTTCTGTGAAATCATCTCACAGAGATACAGCTTTCCCCTCAGGAAGCCTTTCGCTAAGACAGTTCTTGTGGAATTGGCAAAGTGATATTTGGAAGCCCTTAGAGGGCTATGGTGAAAAAGGAAATATCCTCAGATGAAATCTGGAAAGAAGCTTTCTGAGAAACTGCTTAGTGTTCTGTTAATTCATCTCACAGAGTTACATGTGTATTTCGTGGATCTCTTTGCTAGCCTTATTTCTGTGGAATCTGAGAACAGATATTTCGGATCCCATTGAAGACTATAGGGCCAAAGGAAATATCCTCCGATAACAAAGAGAAAGAAGCTTTCTGAGAAACTTCTTTGTGTTCTGTGAAATCATCTCACAGAGTTACAGCTTTCCCCTCAAGAAGCCTTTCGCTAAGACAGTTCTTGTGGAATTGGCAAAGTGATATTTGGAAGCCCATAGAGGGCTATGGTGAAAAAGGAAATATCCTCAGATGAAATCTGGAAAGAAGATTTCTGAGAAACTTCTGAGTGTTCTGTTAATTCATCTCACAGAGTTACATCTGTATTTCGTGGATCTCTTTGCTAGCCTTATTTCTTTGGAATCTGAGAACAGATATTTCGGATCCCATTGAAGACTATGGGGCCAAAGGAAATATCCTCCGATAACAAAGATAAAGAAGCTTTCTGAGAAACTTCTTTGTGTTCTTTGAAATCATCTCACAGAGTTACAGCTTTCCCCTCAAGAAGCCTTTCGCTAAGACAGTTCTTGTGGAATTGGCAAAGTGATATTTGGAAGCCCATAGAGGGCTATGGTGAAAAAGGAAATATCCTCAGATGAAATCTGGAAAGAAGTTTTCTGAGAAGCTGTTGAGTGTTCTGTTAATTCATCTCACGGAGTTACATCTGTATTTCGTGGATCTCTTTTCTAGCCTTATTTCTGTGGTATCTGAGAACAGATATTTCGGATCCCATTGAAGACTATAGGGCCAAAGGAAATATCCTCCGATAACAAAGAGAAAGAAGCTTTCTGAGAAACTTCTTTGTGTTCTGTGAAATCATCTCACAGAGTTACAGCTTTCCCCTCAAGAAGCCTTTCGCTAAGACAGTTCTCGTGGAATTGGCAAAGTGATATTTGGAAGCCCATAGAGGGCTATGGTGAAAAAGGAAATATCCTCAGATGAAATCTGGAAAGAAGCTTTCTGTGAAACTGCTTAGTGTTCTGTTAATTCATCTCACAGAGCTACATCTGTGTTTCGTGGATCTCTTTGCTAGCCTTATTTCTGTGGAATCTGAGAACAGATATTTCGGATCCCTTTGAGGCTATAGGGCCAAAGGAAATATCCTCCGATAACAAAGAGAAAGAAGCTTTCTGAGAAACTTCTTTGTGTTCTGTGAAATCACCTCACAGAGTTACAGCTTTCCCCGCAAGAAGCCTTTCGCTAAGACAGTTCTTGGGGAATTGTCAAAGTGATATTTGGAAGCCCATAGAGGGCTATGGTGAAAAAGGAAATATCCTCAGATGAAATCTGGAAAGAAGATTTCTGAGAAACTGCTTAGTGTTCTGTTAATTCATCTCACAGCGTTACATCTGTATTTCGAGGATCTCTTTGCTAGGCTTATTTCGGTGGAATATGAGAACAGATATTTCCAATCCCTTTGAAGACTATAGGGCCAAAGGAAATATCCTCCGATAACAAAGAGAAAGAAGCTTTCTGAGAAACTTCTTTGTGTTCTGTGAAATCATCTCACAGAGTTACAGCATTCCCCTCAAGAAGTCTTTCGCTAAGACAGTTCTTGTGGAATTGGCAAAGTGATATTTGGAAGCCCATAGAGGGCTATGGTGAAAAAGGAAATATCCTCACATGAAATCTGGAAAGAAGCTTTCTGAGAAACTGCTGAGTGTTCTGTTTATTCATCTCACAGAGCTACATCTGTATTTCGTGGATCTCTTTGCTAGCCTTATTTCTGTGGAATCTGAGAACAGATATTTCGGATCCCACTGAAGACAATAGGGCCAAAGGAAATATCCTCCGATAACAAAGAGAAAGAAGCTTTCAGAGAAACTTCTTTGTGTTCTGTGAAATCATCTCACAGAGTTACAGCTTTCGCCTCAAGAAGCCTTTCGCTAAGACAGTTCTTGTGGAATTGGCAAAGCGATATTGGAAGCCCATAGAGGGCTATGGTGAAAAAGGAAATATCCTCAGAAGAAATCTGGAAAGAAGCTTTCTGAGAAACTCCTTAGTGTTCTGTTAATTCATCTCACAGCGTTACATCTGTATTTCGAGGATCGCTTTGCTAGGCTTATTTCGGTGGAATATGAGAACAGATATTTCCAATCCCTTTGAAGACTATAGGGCCAAAGGAAATATCCTCCGATAACAAAGAGAAAGAAGCTTTCTGAGAAACTTCTTTGTGTTCTGTGAAATCATCTCACAGAGTTACAGCATTCCCCTCAAGAAGCCTTTCGCTAAGACAGTTCCTGTGGAATTGGCAAAGTGATATTTGGAAGCCCATAGAGGGCTATGGTGAAAAAGGAAATATCCTCACATGAAATCTGGAAAGAAGCTTTCTGAGAAACTGCTGAGTGTTCTGTTATTTCATCTCACAGAGCTACATCTGTATTTCGTGGATCTCTTTGCTAGACTTATTTCTGTGGAATCTGAGAACAGATATTTCGGATCCCATTGAAGACTAGAGGGCCAAAGGAAATATCCTCCGATAACAAAGAGAAAGAAGCTTTCTGAGAAACTTCTTTGTGTTCTGTGAAATCATCTCACAGAGTTACAGCTTTCCCCTCAAGAAGCCTTTCGCTAAGACAGTTCTTGTGGAATTGGCAAAGTGATATTTGGAAGCCCATAGAGGGCTATGGGGAAAAAGGAAATATCCTCAGATGAAATCTGGAAAGAAGCTTTCTGAGAAACTGCTTAGTGTTCTGTTAATTCATCTCACAGAGTTACATCTGTATTTCGTGGATCTCTTTGCTAGCCTTTTTTCTGTGGAATCTGAGAACAGATATTTCGGATCCCATTGAAGACTATAGGGCCAAAGGAAATATCCTCCGATAACAAAGAGAAAGAAGCTTTCTGAGAAACTTCTTTGTGTTCTGTGAAATCATCTCACAGAGTTACAGCTTTCCCCTCAAGAAGCCTTTCGCTAAGACAGTTCTTGTGGAATTGGCAAAGTGATATTTGGAAGCCCATAGAGGGCTATGGTGAAAAAGGAAATATCCTCAGATGAAATCTGGAAAGAAGCTTTCTGAGAAACTGCTGAGTGTTCTGTTAATTCATCTCCCGGAGTTACATCTGTATTTCGTGGATCTCTTTGCTAGCCTTATTTCTGTGGAATCTGAGAACAGATATTTCGGATCCCATTGAAGACTATAGGGCCAAAGGAAATATCCTCCGATAACAAAGAGAAAGAAGCTTTCTGAGAAACTTCTTTGTGTTCTGTGAAATCATCTCACAGAGTTCCAGCTTTCCCCTCAAGAAGCCTTTCGCTAAGACAGTTCTTGTGGAATTGGCAAAGTGATATTTGGAAGCCCATAGAGGGCTATGGTGAAAAAGGAAATATCCTCAGATGAAATCTGGAAAGAAGCTTTCTGTGAAACTGCTTAGTGTTCTGTTAATTCATCTCACAGAGTTACATCTGTATTTCGTGGATCTCTTTGCTAGCCTTATTTCTGTGGAATCTGAGAACAGATATTTCGGATCCCATTGAAGACTATAGGGCCAAAGGAAATATCCTCCGATAACAAAGAGAAAGAAGCTTTCTGAGAAACTTCTTTGTGTTCTGTGAAATCATCTCACAGAGTTCCAGCTTTCCCCTCAAGAAGCCTTTCGCTAAGACAGTTCTTGTGGAATTGGCAAAGTGATATTTGGAAGCCCATAGAGGGCTATGGTGAAAAAGGAAATATCCTCAGATGAAATCTGGAAAGAAGCTTTCTGTGAAACTGCTTAGTGTTCTGTTAATTCATCTCACAGAGTTACATCTGTATTTCGTGGATCTCTTTGCTAGCCTTATTTCTGTGGAATCTGAGAACAGATATTTCGGATCCCTTTGAGGCTATAGGGCCAAAGGAAATATCCTCCGATAACAAAGAGAAAGAAGCTTTCTGAGAAACTTCTTTGTGTTCTGTGAAATCACCTCACAGAGTTACAGCTTTCCCCGCAAGAAGCCTTTCGCTAAGACAGTTCTTGTGGAATTGTCAAAGTGATATTTGGAAGCCCATAGAGGGCTATGGTGAAAAAGGAAATATCCTCAGATGAAATCTGGAAAGAAGATTTCTGCGAAACTCCTTAGTGTTCTGTTAATTCATCTCACAGCGATACATCTGTATTTCGAGGATCTCTTTGCTAGGCTTATTTCTGTGGAATCTGAGAACAGATATTTCGGATCCCTTTGAAGACTATAGGGCCAAAGGAAATATCCTCCGATAACAAAGAGAAAGAAGCTTTCTGAGAAACTTCTTTGTGTTCTGTGAAATCATCTCACAGAGTTACAGCATTCCCCTCAAGAAGCCTTTCGCTAAGACAGTTCTTGTGGAATTGGCAAAGTGATATTTGGAAGCCCATAGAGGGCTATGGTGAAAAAGGAAATATCCTCACATGAAATCTGGAAAGAAGCTTTCTGAGAAACTGCTGAATGTTCTGTTTATTCATCTCACAGAGCTACATCTGTATTTCGTGGATCTCTTTGCTAGCCTTATTTCTGTGGAATCTGAGAACAGATATTTCGGATCCCATTGAAGACAATAGGGCCAAAGGAAATATCCTCCGATAACAAAGAGAAAGAAGCTTTCTGAGAAACTTCTTTGTGTTCTGTGAAATCATCTCACAGAGTTACAGCTTTCGCCTCAAGAAGCCTTTCGCTAAGACAGTTCTTGTGGAATTGGCAAAGCGATATTGGAAGCCCATAGAGGGCTATGGTGAAAAAGGAAATATCCTCAGATGAAATCTGGAAAGAAGCTTTCTGAGAAACTCCTTAGTGTTCTGTTAATTCATCTCACAGCGTTACATCTGTATTTCGAGGATCTCTTTGCTAGGCTTATTTCGGTGGAATATGAGAACAGATATTTCCAATCCCTTTGAAGACTATAGGGCCAAAGGAAATATCCTCCGATAACAAAGAGAAAGAAGCTTTCTGAGAAACTTCTTTGTGTTCTGTGAAATCATCTCACAGAGTTACAGCATTCCCCTCAAGAAGCCTTTCGCTAAGACAGTTCCTGTGGAATTGGCAAAGTGATATTTGGAAGCCCATAGAGGCCTATGGTGAAAAAGGAAATATCCTCAGATGAAATCTGGAAAGAAGCTTTCTGAGAAACTGCTTAGTGTTCTGTTAATTCATCTCACAGAGTTTCATCTGTATTTCGTGGATCTCTTTGCTAGCCTTATTTCTGTGGAATCTGAGAACAGATATTTCGGATCCCCTTGAAGACTATAGGGCCAAAGGAAATATCCTCCGATAACAAAGAGAAAGAAGCTTTCTGAGAAACTTCTTTGTGTTCTGTGAAATCATCTCACAGAGTTACAGCTTTCCCCTCAAGAAGCCTTTCGCTAAGACAGTTCTCGTGGAATTGGCAAAGTGATATTTGGAAGCCCATAGAGGGCTATGGTGAAAAAGGAAATATCCTCAGATGAAATCTGGAAAGAAGCTTTCTGAGAAACTGCTTAGTGTTCTGTTAATTCATCTCACAGAGTTACATCTGTATTTCGTGGATCTCTTTGCTAGCCTTATTTCTATGGAATCTGAGAACAGATATTTCGGATCCCATTGAAGACTCTAGGGCCAAAGAAAATTCCTCCGATAACAAAGAGAAAGAAGCTTTCTGAGAAACTTCTTTGTAATCTGTGAAATCATCTCACAGAGTTAGAGCTTTCCCCTCAAGAAACCTTTCGCTAAGACAGTTCTTGTGGAATTGGCAAAGTGATATTTGGAAGCCCATAGAGGGCTTTGGTGAAAAAGGAAATATCCTCAGATGAAATCTGGAAAGAAGCTTTCTGAGAAACTGCTTAGTGTTCTGTTAATTCATCTCACAGAGTTACATCTGTATTTCGAGGATCTCTTTGCTAGCCTTATTTCTGTGGAATCTGAGAACAGATATTTCCAATCCCTTTGAAGACTATAGGGCCAAAGGAAATATCCTCCGATAACAAAGAGAAAGAAGCTTTCTGAGAAACTTCTTTGTGTTCTGTGAAATCATCTCACAGAGTTACATCTTTCCCCTCAGGAAGCCTTTCGCTAAGACAGTTCTTGTGGAATTGGCAAAGTGATATTTGGAAGCCCTTAGAGGGCTATGGTGAAAAAGGAAATATCCTCAGATGAAATCTGGAAAGAAGCTTTCTGAGAAACTGCTTAGTGTTCTGTTAATTCATCTCACAGAGTTACATCTGTATTTCGTGGATCTCTTTGCTAGCCTTATTTCTGTGGAATCTGAGAACAGATATTTCGGATCCCATTGAAGACTATAGGGCCAAAGGAAATATCCTCCGATAACAAAGAGAAAGAAGCTTTCTGAGAAACTTCTTTGTGTTCTGTGAAATCATCTCACAGAGTTACAGCTTTCCCCTCAAGAAGCCTTTCGCTAAGACAGTTCTTGTGGAATTGGCAAAGTGATATTTGGAAGCCCATAGAGGGCTATGGTGAAAAAGGAAATATCCTCAGATGAAATCTGGAAAGAAGATTTCTGAGAAACTTCTGAGTGTTCTGTTAATTCATCTCACAGAGTTACATCTGTATTTCGTGGATCTCTTTGCTAGCCTTATTTCTTTGGAATCTGAGAACAGATATTTCGGATCCCATTGAAGACAATGGGGCCAAAGGAAATATCCTCCGATAACAAAGAGAAAGAAGCTTTCTGAGAAACTTCTTTGTGTTCTTTGAAATCATCTCACAGAGTTACAGCTTTCCCCTCAAGAAGCCTTTCGCTAAGACTGTTCTTGTGGAATTGGCAAACTGATATTTGGAAGCCCATAGAGGGCTATGGTGAAAAAGGAAATATCCTCAGATGAAATCTGGAAAGAAGTTTTCTGAGAAGCTGTTGAGTGTTCTGTTAATTCATCTCACGGAGTTACATCTGTATTTCGTGGATCTCTTTTCTAGCCTTATTTCTGTGGAATCTGAGAACAGATATTTCGGATCCCATTGAAGACTATAGGGCCAAAGGAAATATCCTCCGATAACAAAGAGAAAGAAGCTTTCTGAGAAACTTCTTTGTGTTCTGTGAAATCATCTCACAGAGTTACAGCTTTCCCCTCAAGAAGCCTTTCGCTAAGACAGTTCTTGTGGAATTGGCAAAGTGATATTTGGAAGCCCATAGAGGGCTATGGTGAAAAAGGAAATATCCTCAGATGAAATCTGGAAAGAAGCTTTCTGTGAAACTGCTGAGTGTTCTGTTAATTCATCTCACAGAGCTACATCTGTATTTCGTGGATCTCTTTGCTAGCCTTATTTCTGTGGAATCTGAGAACAGATATTTCGGATCCCATTGAAGACTATAGGGCCAAAGGAAATATCCTCCGATAACAAAGAGAAAGAAGCTTTCTGAGAAACTTCTTTGTGTTCTGTGAAATCATCTCACGGAGTTACAGCTTTCCCCTCAAGAAGCCTTTCGCTAAGACAGTTCTTGTGGAATTGGCAAAGTGATATTTGGAAGCCCATAGAGGGCTATGGTGAAAAAGGAAATATCCTCAGATGAAATCTGGAAAGAAGCTTTCTGAGAAACTGCTTAGTGTTCTGTTAATTCATCTCACAGAGTTACATCTGTATTTCGTGGATCTCTTTGCTAGCCTTATTTCTGTGGAATCTGAGAATGGATATTTCGGATCCCATTGAAGACTATAGGGCCAAAGGAAATAACCTCCGATAACAAAGAGAAAGAAGCTTTCTGAGAAACTTCTTTGTGTTCTGTGAAATCATCTCACAGAGTTACAGCTTTCCCCTCAAGAAGCCTTTCGCTAAGACAGTTCTCGTGGAATTGGCAAAGCGATATTTGGAAGCCCATAGAGGGCTATGGTGAAAAAGGAAATATCCTCAGATGAAATCTGGAAAGAAGCTTTCTGAGAAACTGCTTAGTGTTCTGTTAATTCATCTCACAGAGTTACATCTGTATTTCGTGGATCTCTTTGCTAGCCTTATTTCTATGGAATCTGAGAACAGATATTTCGGATCCCATTGAAGACTATAGGGCCAAAGAAAATTCCTCCGATAACAAAGAGAAAGAAGCTTTCTGAGAAACTTCTTTGTAATCTGTGAAATCATCTCACAGAGTTAGAGCTTTCCCCTCAAGAAACCTTTCGCTAAGACAGTTCTTGTGGAATTGGCAAAGTGATATTTGGAAGCCCATAGAGGGCTATGGTGAAAAAGGAAATATCCTCAGATGAAATCTGGAAAGAAGCTTTCTGAGAAACTGCTTAGTGTTCTGTTAATTCATCTCACAGAGTTACATCTGTATTTCGAGGATCTCTTTGCTAGCCTTATTTCTGTGGAATCTGAGAACAGATATTTCCAATCCCTTTGAAGACTATAGGGCCAAAGGAAATATCCTCCAATAACAAAGAGAAAGAAGCTTTCTGAGAAACTTCTTTGTGTTCTGTGAAATCATCTCACAGAGATACAGCTTTCCCCTCAGGAAGCCTTTCGCTAAGACAGTTCTTGTGGAATTGGCAAAGTGATATTTGGAAGCCCTTAGAGGGCTATGGTGAAAAAGGAAATATCCTCAGATGAAATCTGGAAAGAAGCTTTCTGAGAAACTGCTTAGTGTTCTGTTAATTCATCTCACAGAGTTACATGTGTATTTCGTGGATCTCTTTGCTAGCCTTATTTCTGTGGAATCTGAGAACAGATATTTCGGATCCCATTGAAGACTATAGGGCCAAAGGAAATATCCTCCGATAACAAAGAGAAAGAAGCTTTCTGAGAAACTTCTTTGTGTTCTGTGAAATCATCTCACAGAGTTACAGCTTTCCCCTCAAGAAGCCTTTCGCTAAGACAGTTCTTGTGGAATTGGCAAAGTGATATTTGGAAGCCCATAGAGGGCTATGGTGAAAAAGGAAATATCCTCAGATGAAATCTGGAAAGAAGATTTCTGAGAAACTTCTGAGTGTTCTGTTAATTCATCTCACAGAGTTACATCTGTATTTCGTGGATCTCTTTGCTAGCCTTATTTCTTTGGAATCTGAGAACAGATATTTCGGATCCCATTGAAGACTATGGGGCCAAAGGAAATATCCTCCGATAACAAAGATAAAGAAGCTTTCTGAGAAACTTCTTTGTGTTCTTTGAAATCATCTCACAGAGTTACAGCTTTCCCCTCAAGAAGCCTTTCGCTAAGACAGTTCTTGTGGAATTGGCAAAGTGATATTTGGAAGCCCATAGAGGGCTATGGTGAAAAAGGAAATATCCTGAGATGAAATCTGGAAAGAAGTTTTCTGAGAAGCTGTTGAGTGTTCTGTTAATTCATCTCACGGAGTTACATCTGTATTTCGTGGATCTCTTTTCTAGCCTTATTTCTGTGGTATCTGAGAACAGATATTTCGGATCCCATTGAAGACTATAGGGCCAAAGGAAATATCCTCCGATAACAAAGAGAAAGAAGCTTTCTGAGAAACTTCTTTGTGTTCTGTGAAATCATCTCACAGAGTTACAGCTTTCCCCTCAAGAAGCCTTTCGCTAAGACAGTTCTCGTGGAATTGGCAAAGTGATATTTGGAAGCCCATAGAGGGCTATGGTGAAAAAGGAAATATCCTCAGATGAAATCTGGAAAGAAGCTTTCTGTGAAACTGCTTAGTGTTCTGTTAATTCATCTCACAGAGCTACATCTGTGTTTCGTGGATCTCTTTGCTAGCCTTATTTCTGTGGAATCTGAGAACAGATATTTCGGATCCCTTTGAGGCTATAGGGCCAAAGGAAATATCCTCCGATAACAAAGAGAAAGAAGCTTTCTGAGAAACTTCTTTGTGTTCTGTGAAATCACCTCACAGAGTTACAGCTTTCCCCGCAAGAAGCCTTTCGCTAAGACAGTTCTTGGGGAATTGGCAAAGTGATATTTGGAAGCCCATAGAGGGCTATGGTGAAAAAGGAAATATCCTCAGATGAAATCTGGAAAGAAGATTTCTGAGAAACTGCTTAGTGTTCTGTTAATTCATCTCACAGCGTTACATCTGTATTTCGAGGATCTCTTTGCTAGGCTTATTTCGGTGGAATATGAGAACAGATATTTCCAATCCCTTTGAAGACTATAGGGCCAAAGGAAATATCCTCCGATAACAAAGAGAAAGAAGCTTTCTGAGAAACTTCTTTGTGTTCTGTGAAATCATCTCACAGAGTTACAGCATTCCCCTCAAGAAGTCTTTCGCTAAGACAGTTCTTGTGGAATTGGCAAAGTGATATTTGGAAGCCCATAGAGGGCTATGGTGAAAAAGGAAATATCCTCACATGAAATCTGGAAAGAAGCTTTCTGAGAAACTGCTGAGTGTTCTGTTTATTCATCTCACAGAGCTACATCTGTATTTCGTGGATCTCTTTGCTAGCCTTATTTCTGTGGAATCTGAGAACAGATATTTCGGATCCCACTGAAGACAATAGGGCCAAAGGAAATATCCTCCGATAACAAAGAGAAAGAAGCTTTCAGAGAAACTTCTTTGTGTTCTGTGAAATCATCTCACAGAGTTACAGCTTTCGCCTCAAGAAGCCTTTCGCTAAGACAGTTCTTGTGGAATTGGCAAAGCGATATTGGAAGCCCATAGAGGGCTATGGTGAAAAAGGAAATATCCTCAGAAGAAATCTGGAAAGAAGCTTTCTGAGAAACTCCTTAGTGTTCTGTTAATTCATCTCACAGCGTTACATCTGTATTTCGAGGATCGCTTTGCTAGGCTTATTTCGGTGGAATATGAGAACAGATATTTCCAATCCCTTTGAAGACTATAGGGCCAAAGGAAATATCCTCCGATAACAAAGAGAAAGAAGCTTTCTGAGAAACTTCTTTGTGTTCTGTGAAATCATCTCACAGAGTTACAGCATTCCCCTCAAGAAGCCTTTCGCTAAGACAGTTCCTGTGGAATTGGCAAAGTGATATTTGGAAGCCCATAGAGGGCTATGGTGAAAAAGGAAATATCCTCACATGAAATCTGGAAAGAAGCTTTCTGAGAAACTGCTGAGTGTTCTGTTATTTCATCTCACAGAGCTACATCTGTATTTCGTGGATCTCTTTGCTAGACTTATTTCTGTGGAATCTGAGAACAGATATTTCGGATCCCATTGAAGACTAGAGGGCCAAAGGAAATATCCTCCGATAACAAAGAGAAAGAAGCTTTCTGAGAAACTTCTTTGTGTTCTGTGAAATCATCTCACAGAGTTACAGCTTTCCCCTCAAGAAGCCTTTCGCTAAGACAGTTCTTGTGGAATTGGCAAAGTGATATTTGGAAGCCCATAGAGGGCTATGGGGAAAAAGGAAATATCCTCAGATGAAATCTGGAAAGAAGCTTTCTGAGAAACTGCTTAGTGTTCTGTTAATTCATCTCACAGAGTTACATCTGTATTTCGTGGATCTCTTTGCTAGCCTTTTTTCTGTGGAATCTGAGAACAGATATTTCGGATCCCATTGAAGACTATAGGGCCAAAGGAAATATCCTCCGATAACAAAGAGAAAGAAGCTTTCTGAGAAACTTCTTTGTGTTCTGTGAAATCATCTCACAGAGTTACAGCTTTCCCCTCAAGAAGCCTTTCGCTAAGACAGTTCTTGTGGAATTGGCAAAGTGATATTTGGAAGCCCATAGAGGGCTATGGTGAAAAAGGAAATATCCTCAGATGAAATCTGGAAAGAAGCTTTCTGAGAAACTGCTGAGTGTTCTGTTAATTCATCTCCCGGAGTTACATCTGTATTTCGTGGATCTCTTTGCTAGCCTTATTTCTGTGGAATCTGAGAACAGATATTTCGGATCCCATTGAAGACTATAGGGCCAAAGGAAATATCCTCCGATAACAAAGAGAAAGAAGCTTTCTGAGAAACTTCTTTGTGTTCTGTGAAATCATCTCACAGAGTTCCAGCTTTCCCCTCAAGAAGCCTTTCGCTAAGACAGTTCTTGTGGAATTGGCAAAGTGATATTTGGAAGCCCATAGAGGGCTATGGTGAAAAAGGAAATATCCTCAGATGAAATCTGGAAAGAAGCTTTCTGTGAAACTGCTTAGTGTTCTGTTAATTCATCTCACAGAGTTACATCTGTATTTCGTGGATCTCTTTGCTAGCCTTATTTCTGTGGAATCTGAGAACAGATATTTCGGATCCCATTGAAGACTATAGGGCCAAAGGAAATATCCTCCGATAACAAAGAGAAAGAAGCTTTCTGAGAAACTTCTTTGTGTTCTGTGAAATCATCTCACAGAGTTCCAGCTTTCCCCTCAAGAAGCCTTTCGCTAAGACAGTTCTTGTGGAATTGGCAAAGTGATATTTGGAAGCCCATAGAGGGCTATGGTGAAAAAGGAAATATCCTCAGATGAAATCTGGAAAGAAGCTTTCTGTGAAACTGCTTAGTGTTCTGTTAATTCATCTCACAGAGTTACATCTGTATTTCGTGGATCTCTTTGCTAGCCTTATTTCTGTGGAATCTGAGAACAGATATTTCGGATCCCTTTGAAGACTATAGGGCCAAAGGAAATATCCTCCGATAACAAAGAGAAAGAAGCTTTCTGAGAAACTTCTTTGTGTTCTGTGAAATCACCTCACAGAGTTACAGCTTTCCCCGCAAGAAGCCTTTCGCTAAGACAGTTCTTGTGGAATTGTCAAAGTGATATTTGGAAGCCCATAGAGGGCTATGGTGAAAAAGGAAATATCCTCAGATGAAATCTGGAAAGAAGATTTCTGCGAAACTCCTTAGTGTTCTGTTAATTCATCTCACAGCGTTACATCTGTATTTCGAGGATCTCTTTGCTAGGCTTATTTCTGTGGAATCTGAGAACAGATATTTCGGATCCCTTTGAAGACTATAGGGCCAAAGGAAATATCCTCCGATAACAAAGAGAAAGAAGCTTTCTGAGAAACTTCTTTGTGTTCTGTGAAATCATCTCACAGAGTTACAGCATTCCCCTCAAGAAGCCTTTCGCTAAGACAGTTCTTGTGGAATTGGCAAAGTGATATTTGGAAGCCCATAGAGGGCTATGGTGAAAAAGGAAATATCCTCACATGAAATCTGGAAAGAAGCTTTCTGAGAAACTGCTGAATGTTCTGTTTATTCATCTCACAGAGCTACATCTGTATTTCGTGGATCTCTTTGCTAGCCTTATTTCTGTGGAATCTGAGAACAGATATTTCGGATCCCATTGAAGACAATAGGGCCAAAGGAAATATCCTCCGATAACAAAGAGAAAGAAGCTTTCTGAGAAACTTCTTTGTGTTCTGTGAAATCATCTCACAGAGTTACAGCTTTCGCCTCAAGAAGCCTTTCGCTAAGACAGTTCTTGTGGAATTGGCAAAGCGATATTGGAAGCCCATAGAGGGCTATGGTGAAAAAGGAAATATCCTCAGATGAAATCTGGAAAGAAGCTTTCTGAGAAACTCCTTAGTGTTCTGTTAATTCATCTCACAGCGTTACATCTGTATTTCGAGGATCTCTTTGCTAGGCTTATTTCGGTGGAATATGAGAACAGATATTTCCAATCCCTTTGAAGACTATAGGGCCAAAGGAAATATCCTCCGATAACAAAGAGAAAGAAGCTTTCTGAGAAACTTCTTTGTGTTCTGTGAAATCATCTCACAGAGTTACAGCATTCCCCTCAAGAAGCCTTTCGCTAAGACAGTTCCTGTGGAATTGGCAAAGTGATATTTGGAAGCCCATAGAGGCCTATGGTGAAAAAGGAAATATCCTCAGATGAAATCTGGAAAGAAGCTTTCTGAGAAACTGCTTAGTGTTCTGTTAATTCATCTCACAGAGTTTCATCTGTATTTCGTGGATCTCTTTGCTAGCCTTATTTCTGTGGAATCTGAGAACAGATATTTCGGATCCCCTTGAAGACTATAGGGCCAAAGGAAATATCCTCCGATAACAAAGAGAAAGAAGCTTTCTGAGAAACTTCTTTGTGTTCTGTGAAATCATCTCACAGAGTTACAGCTTTCCCCTCAAGAAGCCTTTCGCTAAGACAGTTCTCGTGGAATTGGCAAAGTGATATTTGGAAGCCCATAGAGGGCTATGGTGAAAAAGGAAATATCCTCAGATGAAATCTGGAAAGAAGCTTTCTGAGAAACTGCTTAGTGTTCTGTTAATTCATCTCACAGAGTTACATCTGTATTTCGTGGATCTCTTTGCTAGCCTTATTTCTATGGAATCTGAGAACAGATATTTCGGATCCCATTGAAGACTCTAGGGCCAAAGAAAATTCCTCCGATAACAAAGAGAAAGAAGCTTTCTGAGAAACTTCTTTGTAATCTGTGAAATCATCTCACAGAGTTAGAGCTTTCCCCTCAAGAAACCTTTCGCTAAGACAGTTCTTGTGGAATTGGCAAAGTGATATTTGGAAGCCCATAGAGGGCTTTGGTGAAAAAGGAAATATCCTCAGATGAAATCTGGAAAGAAGCTTTCTGAGAAACTGCTTAGTGTTCTGTTAATTCATCTCACAGAGTTACATCTGTATTTCGAGGATCTCTTTGCTAGCCTTATTTCTGTGGAATCTGAGAACAGATATTTCCAATCCCTTTGAAGACTATAGGGCCAAAGGAAATATCCTCCGATAACAAAGAGAAAGAAGCTTTCTGAGAAACTTCTTTGTGTTCTGTGAAATCATCTCACAGAGTTACATCTTTCCCCTCAGGAAGCCTTTCGCTAAGACAGTTCTTGTGGAATTGGCAAAGTGATATTTGGAAGCCCTTAGAGGGCTATGGTGAAAAAGGAAATATCCTCAGATGAAATCTGGAAAGAAGCTTTCTGAGAAACTGCTTAGTGTTCTGTTAATTCATCTCACAGAGTTACATCTGTATTTCGTGGATCTCTTTGCTAGCCTTATTTCTGTGGAATCTGAGAACAGATATTTCGGATCCCATTGAAGACTATAGGGCCAAAGGAAATATCCTCCGATAACAAAGAGAAAGAAGCTTTCTGAGAAACTTCTTTGTGTTCTGTGAAATCATCTCACAGAGTTACAGCTTTCCCCTCAAGAAGCCTTTCGCTAAGACAGTTCTTGTGGAATTGGCAAAGTGATATTTGGAAGCCCATAGAGGGCTATGGTGAAAAAGGAAATATCCTCAGATGAAATCTGGAAAGAAGATTTCTGAGAAACTTCTGAGTGTTCTGTTAATTCATCTCACAGAGTTACATCTGTATTTCGTGGATCTCTTTGCTAGCCTTATTTCTTTGGAATCTGAGAACAGATATTTCGGATCCCATTGAAGACAATGGGGCCAAAGGAAATATCCTCCGATAACAAAGAGAAAGAAGCTTTCTGAGAAACTTCTTTGTGTTCTTTGAAATCATCTCACAGAGTTACAGCTTTCCCCTCAAGAAGCCTTTCGCTAAGACTGTTCTTGTGGAATTGGCAAACTGATATTTGGAAGCCCATAGAGGGCTATGGTGAAAAAGGAAATATCCTCAGATGAAATCTGGAAAGAAGTTTTCTGAGAAGCTGTTGAGTGTTCTGTTAATTCATCTCACGGAGTTACATCTGTATTTCGTGGATCTCTTTTCTAGCCTTATTTCTGTGGAATCTGAGAACAGATATTTCGGATCCCATTGAAGACTATAGGGCCAAAGGAAATATCCTCCGATAACAAAGAGAAAGAAGCTTTCTGAGAAACTTCTTTGTGTTCTGTGAAATCATCTCACAGAGTTACAGCTTTCCCCTCAAGAAGCCTTTCGCTAAGACAGTTCTTGTGGAATTGGCAAAGTGATATTTGGAAGCCCATAGAGGGCTATGGTGAAAAAGGAAATATCCTCAGATGAAATCTGGAAAGAAGCTTTCTGTGAAACTGCTTAGTGTTCTGTTTATTCATCTCACAGAGCTACATCTGTATTTCGTGGATCTCTTTGCTAGCCTTATTTCTGTGGAATCTGAGAACAGATATTTCGGATCCCATTGAAGACTATAGGGCCAAAGAAAATTCCTCCGATAACAAAGAGAAAGAAGCTTTCTGAGAAACTTCTTTGTATTCTGTGAAATCATCTCACAGAGTTACAGCTTTCCCCTCAAGAAGCCTTTCGCTAAGACAGTTCTTGTGGAATTGGCAAAGTGATATTTGGAAGCCCTTAGAGGGCTATGGTGAAAAAAGAAATATCCTCAGATGAAATCTGGAAAGAAGCTTTCTGAGAAACTGCTTAGTGTTCTGTTAATTCATCTCACAGAGTTACATCTGTATTTCGTGGATCTCTTTGCTAGCCTTATTTCTTTGGAATCTGAGAACAGATATTTCGGATCCCATTGAAGACTATAGGGCCAAAGGAAATATCCTCCGATAACAAATCGAAAGAAGCTTTCTGAGAAACTTCTTTGTGTTCTGTGAAATCATCTCACAGAGATACAGCTTTCCACTCAAGAAGCCTTTCGCTAAGACAGTTCTTGTGGAATTGGCAAAGCGATATTTGGAAGCCCATAGAGGGCTATGGTGAAAAAGGAAATATCCTCAGATGAAATCTGGAAAGAAGCTTTCTGTGAAACTGCTGAGTGTTCTGTTAATTCATCTCACAGAGCTACATCTGTATTTCGTGGATCTCTTTGCTAGCCTTATTTCTGTGGAATCTGAGAACAGATATTTCGGATCCCATTGAAGACTATAGGGCCAAAGGAAATATCCTCCGATAACAAAGAGAAAGAAGCTTTCTGAGAAACTTCTTTGTGTTCTGTGAAATCATCTCACGGAGTTACAGCTTTCCCCTCAAGAAGCCTTTCGCTAAGACAGTTCTTGTGGAATTGGCAAAGTGATATTTGGAAGCCCTTAGAGGGCTATGGTGAAAAAGTAAATATCCTCAGATGAAATCTGGAAAGAAGCTTTCTGAGAAACTGCTGAGTGTTCTGTTAATTCATCTCACAGAGTTACATCTGTATTTCGTGGATTTCTTTGCTAGCCTTATTTCTTTGGAATCTGAGAACAGATATTTCGGATCCCATTGAAGTGTATAGGGCCAAAGGATATATCCTCCGATAACAAAGAGAAAGAAGCTTTCTGAGAAACTTCTTTGTGTTCTGTGAAATCATCTCACAGAGTTACAGCTTTCCCCTCAAGAAGCCTTTCGCTAAGACAGTTCTTGTGGAATTGGCAAAGTGATATTTGGAAGCCCTTAGAGGGCTATGGTGAAAAAGGAAATATCCTCACATGAAATCTGGAAAGAAGCTTTCTGAGAAACTGCTGAGTGTTCTGTTAATTCATCTCACAGAGTTACATCTGTATTTCTTGGATCTATTTGCTAGCCTTATTTCTGTGGAATCTGAGAACAGATATTTCGGATCCCATTGAAGACTATAGGGCCAAAGGAAATATCCTCCGATAACAAAGAGAAAGAAGCTTTCTGAGAAACTTCTTTGTGTCCTGTTAAATCATCTCACAGAGTTACAGCTTTCCACTGAAGAAGCCTTTCGCTAAGACAGTTCTTGTGGAATTGGCAAAGTGATACTTGGAAGCCCATAGAGGGCTATGTTGAAAAAGGAAATATCCTCAGATGAAATCTGGAAAGAAGCTTTCTGAGAAACTGCTTAGTGTTCTGTTAATTCATCTCACAGAGTTACATCTGTATTTCGTGGATCTCTTTGCTAGCCTTATTTCTGTGGAATCTGAGAACAGATATTTCGGATCCCTTTGAAGACTATAGGGTCAAAGAAAATATCCTCCGATAACAAAGAGAAAGAAGCTTTCTGAGAAACTTCTTTGTGTTCTGTGAAATCATCTCACAGAGTTACAGCTTTCCCCTCAAGAAGCCTTTCGCTAAGACAGTTCTCGTGGAATTGGCAAAGTGATATTTGGAAGCCCATAGAGGGCTATGGTGAAAAAGGAAATATCCTCAGATGAAATCTGGAAAGAAGCTTTCTGAGAAACTGCTTAGTGTTCTGTTAATTCATCTCACAGAGTTACATCTGTATTTCGTGGATCTCTTTGCTAGCCTTATTTCTATGGAATCTGAGAACAGATATTTCGGATCCCATTGAAGACTATAGGGCCAAAGAAAATTCCTCCGATAACAAAGAGAAAGAAGCTTTCTGAGAAACTTCTTTGTAATCTGTGAAATCATCTCACAGAGTTAGAGCTTTCCCCTCAAGAAACCTTTCGCTAAGACAGTTCTTGTGGAATTGGCAAAGTGATATTTGGAAGCCCATAGAGGGCTTTGGTGAAAAAGGAAATATCCTCAGATGAAATCTGGAAAGAAGCTTTCTGAGAAACTGCTTAGTGTTCTGTTAATTCATCTCACAGAGTTACATCTGTATTTCGAGGATCTCTTTGGTAGCCTTATTTCTGTGGAATCTGAGAACAGATATTTTGGATCCCTTTGAAGACTATAGGGCCAAAGGAAATATCCTCCGATAACAAAGAGAAAGAAGCTTTCTGAGAAACTTCTTTGTGTTCTGTGAAATCATCTCACAGAGTTACAGCTTTCCCCTCAGGAAGCCTTTCGCTAAGACAGTTCTTGTGGAATTGGCAAAGTGATATTTGGAAGCCCTTAGAGGGCTATGGTGAAAAAGTAAATATCCTCAGATGAAATCTGGAAAGAAGCTTTCTGAGAAACTGCTGAGTGTTCTGTTAATTCATCTCACAGAGTTACACCTGTATTTCGTGGATCTCTTTGCTAGCCTTATTTCTTTGGAATCTGAGAACAGATATTTCGGATCCCATTGAAGAGTATAGGGCCAAAGAAAATATCCTCCGATAACAAAGAGAAAGAAGCTTTCTGAGAAACTTCTTTGTGTTCTGTGAAATCATCTCACCGAGTTACAGCTTTCCCCTCAAGAAGCCTTTCGCTAAGACAGTTCTTGTGGAATTGGCAAAGTGATATTTGGAAGCCCTTAGAGGGCTATGGTGAAAAAGGAAATATCCTCAGATGAAATCTGGAAAGAAGCTTTCTGAGAAACTGCTGAGTGTTCTGTTAATTCATCTCACAGAGTTACATCTGTATTTCTTGGATCTATTTGCTAGCCTTATTTCTGTGGAATCTGAGAACAGATATTTCGGATCCCATTGAAGACTATAGGGCCAAAGGAAATATCCTCCGATAACAAAGAAAAGAAGCTTTCTGAGAAACTTCTTTGTGTCCTGTGAAATCATCTCACAGAGTTACAGCTTTCCACTGAAGAAGCCTTTCGCTAAGACAGTTCTTGTGGAATTGGCAAAGTGATACTTGGAAGCCCATAGAGGGCTATGGTGAAAAAGGAAATATCCTCAGATGAAATCTGGAAAGAAGCTTTCTGAGAAACTGCTTAGTGTTCTGTTAATTCATCTCACAGAGTTACATCTGTATTTCGTGGATCTCTTTGCTAGCCTTATTTCTGTGGAATCTGAGAACAGATATTTCGGATCCCTTTGAAGACTATATGGTCAAAGAAAATATCCTCCGATAACAAAGAGAAAGAAGCTTTCTGAGAAACTTCTTTGTGTTCTGTGAAATCATCTCACAGAGTTACAGCTTTCCCCTCAAGAAGCCTTTCGCTAAGACAGTTCTTGTGGAATTGGCAAAGTGATATTTGGAAGCCCATAGAGGGCTATGGTGAAAAAGGAAATATCCTCAGATGAAATCTGGAAAGAAGCTTTCTGAGAAACTGCTTAGTGTTCTGTTAATTCATCTCACAGAGTTACATCTGTATTTCGAGGATCTCTTTGCTAGCCTTATTTCTGTGGAATCTGAGAACAGATATTTCCAATCCCTTTGAAGACTATAGGGCCAAAGGAAATATCCTCCAATAACAAAGAGAAAGAAGCTTTCTGAGAAACTTCTTTGTGTTCTGTGAAATCATCTCACAGAGTTACAGCTTTCCCCTCAAGAAGCCTTTCGCTAAGACAGTTCTTGTGGAATTGGCAAAGTGATATTTGGAAGCCCATAGAGGGCTATGGTGAAAAAGGAAATATCCTCAGATGAAATCTGGAAAGAAGCTTTCTGAGAAACTGCTTAGTGTTCTGTTAATTCATCTCACAGAGTTACATCTGTATTTCGTGGATCTCTTTGCTAGCCTTATTTCTGTGGAATCGGAGAACAGATATTTCGGATCCCATTGAAGACTATAGGGCCAAAGGAAATATCCTCCGATAAAAAAGAGAAAGAAGCTTTCTGAGAAACTTCTTTGTGTTCTGTGAAATCATCTCACAGAGTTACAGCTTTCCCCTCAAGAAGCCCTTCGCTAAGACAGTTCTCGTGGAATTGGCAAAGTGATATTTGGAAGCCCATAGAGGGCTATGGTGAAAAAGGAAATATCCTCAGATGAAATCTGGAAAGAAGCTTTCTGAGAAACTGCTTAGTGTTCTGTTAATTCATCTCACAGAGTTACATCTGTATTTCGTGGATCTCTTTGCTAGCCTTATTTCTGTGGAATCTGAGAACAGATATTTCGGATCCCATTGAAGACTATAGGGCCAAAGAAAATTCCTCCGATAACAAAGAGAAAGAAGCTTTCTGAGAAACTTCTTTGTATTCTGTGAAATCATCTCACAGAGTTACAGCTTTCCCCTCAAGAAGCCTTTCGCTAAGACAGTTCTTGTGGAATTGGCAAAGTGATATTTGGAAGCCCATAGAGGGCTATGGTGAAAAAGGAAATATCCTCAGATGAAATCTGGAAAGAAGCTTTCTGAGAAACTGCTGAGTGTTCAGTTAATTCATCTCACAGAGTTACATCTGTATTACGTGGATCTCTTTGCTAGCCTTATTTCTGTGGAATCTGAGAACAGATATTTCGGAAACCCTTGAAGACTATAGGGCCAAAGGAAATATCCTCCGATAACAAAGAGAAAGAAGCTTTCTGAGAAACTTCTTTGTGTTCTGTGAAATCATCTCACAGAGTTACAGCTTTCCCCTCAAGAAGCCTTTCGCTAAGACAGTTCTTGTGGAATTGGCAAAGTGATATTTGGAAGCCCTTAGAGGGCTATGGTGAAAAAGGAAATATCCTCAGATGAAATCTGGAAAGAAGCTTTCTGAGAAACTGCTTAGTGTTCTGTTAATTCATCTCACAGAGTTACATCTGTATTTCGAGGATCTCTTTGCTAGCCTTATTTCTGTGGAATCTGAGAACAGATATTTCCGATCCCTTAGAAGACTATAGGGCCAAAGGAAATATCCTCCGATAACAAAGAGAAAGAAGCTTTCTGAGAAACTTCTTTGTGTTCTGTGAAATCATCTCACAGAGTTAGAGCTTTCCATTCAAGAAGCCTTTCGCTAAGACAGTTCTTGTGGAATTGGCAAAGTGATATTTGGAAGCCCTTAGAGGGCTATGGTGAAAAAGGAAATATCCTCAGATGAAATCTGGAAAGAAGCTTTCTGAGAAACTGCTTAGTGTTCTGTTAATTCATCTCACAGAGTTACATCTGTATTTCGTGGATCTCTTTGCTAGCCTTATTTCTTTGGAATCTGAGAACAGATATTTCGGATCCCATTGAAGACTATAGGGCCAAAGGAAATATCCTCCGATAACAAAGAGAAAGAAGCTTTCTGAGAAACTTCTTTGTGTTCTGTGAAATCATCTCACAGAGTTACAGCTTTCCCCTCAAGAAGCCTTTCGCTAAGACAGTTCTCGTGGAATTGGCAAAGTGATATTTGGAAGCCCATAGAGGGCTATGGTGAAAAAGGAAATATGCTCACATGAAATCTGGAAAGAAGCTTTCTGAGAAACTGCTTAGTGTTCTGTTAATTCATCTCACAGAGTTACATCTGTATTTCGTGGATCTCTTTGCTAGCCTTATTTCTGTGGAATCTGAGAACAGATATTTCGGATCCCATTGAAGACTATAGGGCCAAAGAAAATATCCTGCGATAACAAAGAGAAAGAAGCTTTCTGAGAAACTTCTTTGTATTCTGTGAAATCATCTCACAGAGTTACAGCTTTCCCCTCAAGAAGCCTTTCGCTAAGACAGTTCTTGTGGAATTGGCAAAGTGATATTTGGAAGCCCATAGAGGGCTATGGTGAAAAAGGAAATATCCTCAGATGAAATCTGGAAAGAAGCTTTCTGAGAAACTGCTGAGTGTTCTGTTAATTCATCTCACAGAGTTACATCTGTATTTCGAGGATCTCTTTGCTAGCCTTATTTCTGTGGAATCTGAGAACAGATATTTCCAATCCCTTTGAAGACTATATTGCCAAAGGAAATATCCCCCGATAACAAAGAGAAAGAAGCTTTCTGAGAAACTTCTTTGTGTTCTGTGAAATCCTCTCACAGAGTTACAGCTTTCCCCTCAAGTAGCCTTTCGCTAAGACAGTTCTTGTGGAATTGGCAAAGTGATATTTGGAAGCCCATAGAGGGCTATGGTGAAAAAGGAAATATCCTCAGATGAAATCTGGAAAGAAGCTTTCTGAGAAACTGCTGAGTGTTCTGTTAATTCATCTCACAGAGTTACATCTGTATTTCTTGGATCTCTTGCTAGCCTTATTTCTGTGGAATCTGAGAACAGATATTTCGGATCCCATTGAAGACTATAGGGCCAAAGGAAATATCCTCCGATAACAAAGAGAAAGAAGCTTTCTGAGAAACTTCTTTGTGTTCTGTGAAATCATCTCACAGAGTTACAGCTTTCCACTCAAGAAGCCTTCCGCTAAGACAGTTCTTGTGGAATTGGCAAAGTGATATTTGGAAGCCCTTAGAGGGCTATGGTGAAAAAGGAAATATCCTCAGATGAAATCTGGAAAGAAGCTTTCTGAGAAACTGCTTAGTGTTCTGTTAATTCATCTCACAGAGTTACATCTGTATTTCGTGGATCTCTTTGCTAGCCTTATTTCTGTGGAATCTGAGAACAGATATTTCGGATCCCTTTGAAGACTATAGGGCCAAAGGAAATATCCTCCGATAACAAAGAGAAAGAAGCTTTCTGAGAAACTTCCTTGTGTTCTGTGAAAACATCTCACAGAGTTACAGCTTTCTCCTCAAGAAGCCTTTCGCTAAGACAGTTCTTGTGGAATTGGCAAAGTGATATTTGGAAGCCCTTAGAGGGCTATGGTGAAAAAGGAAATATCCTCAGATGAAATCTGGAAAGAAGCTTTCTGAGAAACTGCTTAGTGTTCTGTTAATTCATCTCACAGAGTTACATCTGTATTTCGAGGATCTCTTTGCTAGCCTTATTTCTGTGGAATCTGAGAACAGATATTTCCGATCCCTTAGAAGACTATAGGGCCAAAGGAAATATCCTCCGATAACAAAGAGAAAGAAGCTTTCTGAGAAACTTCTTTGTGTTCTGTGAAATCATCTCACAGAGTTACAGGTTTCCCCTCAATAAGCCTTTCGCTAAGACAGTTCTTGTGAAATTGGCAAAGTGATATTTGGAAGCCCATAGAGGGCTATGGTGAAAAAGGAAATATCCTCAGATGAAATCTGGAAAGAAGCTTTCTGAGAAACTGCTTAGTGTTCTGTTAATTCATCTCACAGAGTTACATCTGTATTTCGTGGATCTCTTTGCTAGCCTTATTTCTTTGGAATCTGAGAACAGATATTTCGGATCCCATTGAAGACTATAGGGCCAAAGGAAATATCCTCCGATAACAAAGAGAAAGAAGCTTTCTGAGAAACTTCTTTGTGTTCTGTGAAATCATCTCACAGAGTTACAGCTTTCCCCTCAATAAGCCTTTCGCTAAGACAGTTCTTGTGGAATTGGCAAAGTGATATTTGGAAGCCCATAGAGGGCTATGGTGAAAAAGGAAATATCCTCAGATGAAATCTGGAAAGAAGCTTTCTGAGAAACTGCTGAGTGTTCAGTTAATTCGTCTCACAGAGTTACATCTGTATTACGTGGATCTCTTTGCTAGCCTTATTTCTGTGGAATCTGAGAACAGATATTTCGGATCCCATTGAAGACTATAGGGCCAAAGGAAATATCCTCCGATAACAAAGAGAAAGAAGCTTTCTGAGAAACTTCTTTGTGTTCTGTGAAATCATCTCACAGAGTTACAGCTTTCCCCTCAAGAAGCCTTTCGCTAAGACAGTTCTTGTGGAATTGGCAAAGTGATATTTGGAAGCCCATAGAGGGCTATGGTGAAAAAGGAAATATCCTCAGATGAAATCTGGAAAGAAGCTTTCTGAGAAACTGCTTAGTGTTCTGTTAATTCATCTCACAGAGTTACATCTGTATTTCGTGGATCTCTTTGCTAGCCTTATTTCTGTGGAATCTGAGAACAGATATTTCGGATCCCATTGAAGACTATAGGGCCAAAGGAAATATCCTCCGATAACAAAGAGAAAGAAGCTTTCTGAGAAACTTCTTTGTGTTCTGTGAAATCATCTCACAGAGTTACAGCTTTCCCCTCAAGAAGCCTTTCGCTAAGACAATTCTTGTGGAATTGGCAAAGTGATATTTGGAAGCCCATAGAGGGCTATGGTGAAAAAGGAAATATCCTCAGATGAAATGTGGAAAGAAGCTTTCTGAGAAACTGCTGTGTGTTCTGTTAATTCAGCTCACAGAGTTACATCTGTATTTCGTGGATCTCTTTGCTAGACTTATTTCTGTGGAATCTGAGAACAGATATTTCGGATCCCTTTGAAGACTATAGGGCCAAAGGAAATATCCTCCGATAACAAAGAGAAAGAAGCTTTCTGAGAAACTTCTTTGTGTTCTGTGAAATCATCTCACAGAGTTACAGGTTTCCCTTCAAGAAGCCTTTCGCTAAGACAGTTCTTGTGAAATTGGCAAAGTGATATTTGGAAGCCCTTAGAGGGCTATGGTGAAAAAGGAAATATCCTCAGATGAAATCTGGAAAGAAGCTTTCTGAGAAACTGCTGAGTGTTCTGTTAATTCATCTCACAGAGTTACATCTGTATTTCGTGGATCTCTTTGCTAGCCTTATTTCTGTGGAATCTGAGAACAGATATTTCGGATCCCTTTGAAGACTATAGGGCCAAAGAAAATATCCTCCGATAACAAAGAGAAAGAAGCTTTCTGAGAAACTTCTTTGTGTTCTGTGAAATCATCTCACAGAGTTACAGCTTTCCCCTCAAGAAGCCTTTCGCTAAGACAGTTCTTGTGGAATTGGCAAAGTGATATTTGGAAGCCCATAGAGGGCTATGGTGAAAAAGGAAATATCCTCAGATGAAATCTGGAAAGAAGCTTTCTGAGAAACTGCTTAGTGTTCTCTTAATTCATCTCACAGAGTTACATCTGTATTTCGAGGATCTCTTTGCTAGCCTTATTTCTGTGGAATCTGAGAACAGATATTTCCGATCCCTTAGAAGACTATATGGCCAAAGGAAATATCCTCCGATAACAAAGAGAAAGAAGCTTTCTGAGAAACTTCTTTGTGTTCTGTGAAATCATCTCACAGAGTTACAGGTTTCCCCTCAAGAAGCCTTTCGCTAAGACAGTTCTTGTGAAATTGGCAAAGTGATATTTGGAAGCCCTTAGAGGGCTATGGTGAAAAAGGAAATATCCTCAGATGAAATCTGGAAAGAAGCTTTCTGAGAAACTGCTTAGTGTTCTGTTAATTCATCTCACAGAGTTACATCTGTATTTCGTGGATCTCTTTGCTAGCCTTATTTCTTTGGAATCTGAGAACAGATATTTCGGATCCCATTGAAGACTATAGGGCCAAAGGAAATATCCTCCGATAACAAATCGAAAGAAGCTTTCTGAGAAACTTCTTTGTGTTCTGTGAAATCATCTCACAGAGTTACAGCTTTCCCCTCAAGAAGCCTTTCTCTAAGACAGTTCTTGTGGAATTGGCAAAGTGATATTTGGAAGCCCATAGAGGGCTATGGTGAAAAAGGAAATATCCTCAGATGAAATCTGGAAAGAAGCTTTCTGAGAAACTGCTTAGTGTTCTGTTAATTCATCTCACAGAGTTACATCTGTATTTCGAGGATCTCTTTGCTAGCCTTATTTCTGTGGAATCTGAGAACAGATATTTCCAATCCCTTTGAAGACTATAGGGCCAAAGGAAATATCCTCCGATAACAAAGAGAAAGAAGCTTTCTGAGAAACTTCTTTGTGTTCTGTGAAATCATCTCACAGAGTTACAGCTTTCCCCTCAAGTAGCCTTTCGCTAAGACAGTTCTTGTGGAATTGGCAAAGTGATATTTGGAAGCCCATAGAGGGCTATGGTGAAAAAGGAAATATCCTCAGATGAAATCTGGAAAGAAGCTTTCTGAGAAACTGCTTAGTGTTCTGTTAATTCATCTCACAGAGTTACATCTGTATTTCGTGGATCTCTTTGCTAGCCTTATTTCTGTGGAATCGGAGAACAGATATTTCGGATCCCATTGAAGACTATAGGGCCAAAGGAAATATCCTCCGATAAAAAAGAGAAAGAAGCTTTCTGAGAAACTTCTTTGTGTTCTGTGAAATCATCTCACAGAGTTACAGCTTTCCCCTCAAGAAGCCCTTCGCTAAGACAGTTCTCGTGGAATTGGCAAAGTGATATTTGGAAGCCCATAGAGGGCTATGGTGAAAAAGGAAATATCCTCAGATGAAATCTGGAAAGAAGCTTTCTGAGAAACTGCTTAGTGTTCTGTTAATTCATCTCACAGAGTTACATCTGTATTTCGTGGATCTCTTTGCTAGCCTTATTTCTGTGGAATCTGAGAACAGATATTTCGGATCCCATTGAAGACTATAGGGCCAAAGAAAATTCCTCCGATAACAAAGAGAAAGAAGCTTTCTGAGAAACTTCTTTGTATTCTGTGAAATCATCTCACAGAGTTACAGCTTTCCCTTCTAGAAGCCTTTCGCTAAGACAGTTCTTGTGGAATTGGCAAAGTGATATTTGGAAGCCCATAGAGGGCTATGGTGAAAAAGGAAATATCCTCAGATGAAATCTGGAAAGAAGCTTTCTGAGAAACTGCTGAGTGTTCAGTTAATTCATCTCACAGAGTTACATCTGTATTACGTGGATCTCTTTGCTAGCCTTATTTCTGTGGAATCTGAGAACAGATATTTCGGATCCCATTGAAGACTATAGGGCCAAAGGAAATATCCTCCGATAACAAAGAGAAAGAAGCTTTCTGAGAAACTTCTTTGTGTTCTGTGAAATCATCTCACAGAGTTACAGCTTTCCCCTCAAGAAGCCTTTCGCTAAGACAGTTCTTGTGGAATTGGCAAAGTGATATTTGGAAGCCCTTAGAGGGCTATGGTGAAAAAGGAAATATCCTCAGATGAAATCTGGAAAGAAGCTTTCTGAGAAACTGCTTAGTGTTCTGTTAATTCATCTCACAGAGTTACATCTGTATTTCGAGGATCTCTTTGCTAGCCTTATTTCTGTGGAATCTGAGAACAGATATTTCCGATCCCTTAGAAGACTATAGGGCCAAAGGAAATATCCTCCGATAACAAAGAGAAAGAAGCTTTCTGAGAAACTTCTTTGTGTTCTGTGAAATCATCTCACAGAGTTAGAGCTTTCCACTCAAGAAGCCTTTCGCTAAGACAGTTCTTGTGGAATTGGCAAAGTGATATTTGGAAGCCCTTAGAAGGCTATGGTGAAAAAGGAAATATCCTCAGATGAAATCTGGAAAGAAGCTTTCTGAGAAACTGCTTAGTGTTCTGTTAATTCATCTCACAGAGTTACATCTGTATTTCGTGGATCTCTTTGCTAGCCTTATTTCTTTGGAATCTGAGAACAGATATTTCGGATCCCATTGAAGACTATAGGGCCAAAGGAAATATCCTCCGATAACAAAGAGAAAGAAGCTTTCTGAGAAACTTCTTTGTGTTCTGTGAAATCATCTCACAGAGTTACAGCTTTCCCCTCAAGAAGCCTTTCGCTAAGACAGTTCTCGTGGAATTGGCAAAGTGATATTTGGAAGCCCATAGAGGGCTATGGTGAAAAAGGAAATATGCTCACATGAAATCTGGAAAGAAGCTTTCTGAGAAACTGCTTAGTGTTCTGTTAATTCATCTCACAGAGTTACATCTGTATTTCGTGGATCTCTTTGCTAGCCTTATTTCTTTGGAATCTGAGAACAGATATTTCGGATCCCATTGTAGACTATAGGGCCAAAGAAAATATCCTGCGATAACAAAGAGAAAGAAGCTTTCTGAGAAACTTCTTTGTATTCTGTGAAATCATCTCACAGAGTTACAGCTTTCCCCTCAAGAAGCCTTTCGCTAAGACAGTTCTTGTGGAATTGGCAAAGTGATATTTGGAAGCCCATAGAGGGCTATGGTGAAAAAGGAAATATCCTCAGATGAAATCTGGAAAGAAGCTTTCTGAGAAACTGCTGAGTGTTCTGTTAATTCATCTCACAGAGTTACATCTGTATTTCGAGGATCTCTTTGCTAGCCTTATTTCTGTGGAATCTGAGAACAGATATTTCCAATCCCTTTGAAGACTATATTGCCAAAGGAAATATCCTCCGATAACAAAGAGAAAGAAGCTTTCTGAGAAACTTCTTTGTGTTCTGTGAAATCCTCTCACAGAGTTACAGCTTTCCCCTCAAGTAGCCTTTCGCTAAGACAGTTCTTGTGGAATTGGCAAAGTGATATTTGGAAGCCCATAGAGGGCTATGGTGAAAAAGGAAATATCCTCAGATGAAATCTGGAAAGAAGCTTTCTGAGAAACTGCTGAGTGTTCTGTTAATTCATCTCACAGAGTTACATCTGTATTTCTTGGATCTCTTGCTAGCCTTATTTCTGTGGAATCTGAGAACAGATATTTCGGATCCCATTGAAGACTATAGGGCCAAAGGAAATATCCTCCGATAACAAAGAGAAAGAAGCTTTCTGAGAAACTTCTTTGTGTTCTGTGAAATCATCTCACAGAGTTACAGCTTTCCACTCAAGAAGCCTTCCGCTAAGACAGTTCTTGTGGAATTGGCAAAGTGATATTTGGAAGCCCATAGAGGGCTATGGTGAAAAAGGAAATATCCTCAGATGAAATCTGGAAAGAAGCTTTCTGAGAAACTGCTTAGTGTTCTGTTAATTCATCTCACAGAGTTACATCTGTATTTCGTGGATCTCTTTGCTAGCCTTATTTCTGTGGAATCTGAGAACAGATATTTCGGATCCCTTTGAAGACTATAGGGCCAAAGAAAATATCCTCCGATAACAAAGAGAAAGAAGCTTTCTGAGAAACTTCTTTGTGTTCTGTGAAAACATCTCACAGAGTTACAGCTTTCCCCTCAAGAAGCCTTTCGCTAAGACAGTTCTTGTGGAATTGGCAAAGTGATATTTGGAAGCCCATAGAGGGCTATGGTGAAAAAGGAAATATCCTCAGATGAAATCTGGAAAGAAGCTTTCTGAGAAACTGCTTAGTGTTCTGTTAATTCATCTCACAGAGTTACATCTGTATTTCGAGGATCTCTTTGCTAGCCTTATTTCTGTGGAATCTGAGAACAGATATTTCCGATCCCTTAGAAGACTATAGGGCCAAAGGAAATATCCTCTGATAACAAAGAGGAAGAAGCTTTCTGAGAAACTTCTTTGTGTTCTGTGAAATCATCTCACAGAGTTACAGGTTTCCCCTCAATAAGCCTTTCGCTAAGACAGTTCTTCTGAAATTGGCAAAGTGATATTTGGAAGCCCATAGAGGGCTATGGTGAAAAAGGAAATATCCTCAGATGAAATCTGGAAAGAAGCTTTCTGAGAAACTGCTTAGTGTTCTCTTAATTCATCTCACAGAGTTACATCTGTATTTCGTGGATCTCTTTGCTAGCCTTATTTCTTTGGAATCTGAGAACAGATATTTCGGATCCCATTGAAGACTATAGGGCCAAAGGAAATATCCTCCGATAACAAAGAGAAAGAAGCTTTCTGAGAAACTTCTTTGTGTCCTGTGAAATCATCTCACAGAGTTACAACTTTCCCCTCAAGAAGCCTTTCGCTAAGACAGTTCTTGTGGAATTGGCAAAGTGATATTTGGAAGCCCTTAGAGGGCTATGGTGAAAAAGGAAATATCCTCAGATGAAATCTGGAAAGAAGCTTTCTGAGAAACTGCTGAGTGTTCAGTTAATTCATCTCACAGAGTTACATCTGTATTACGTGGATCTCTTTGCTAGCCTTATTTCTGTGGAATCTGAGAACAGATATTTCGGATCCCATTGAAGACTATAGGGCCAAAGGAAATATCCTCCGATAACAAAGAGAAAGAAGCTTTCTGAGAAACTTCTTTGTGTTCTGTGAAATCATCTCACAGAGTTACAGCTTTCCCCTCAAGAAGCCTTTCGCTAAGACAGTTCTTGTGGAATTGGCAAAGTGATATTTGGAAGCCCATAGAGGGCTATGGTGAAAAAGGAAATATCCTCAGATGAAATCTGGAAAGAAGCTTTCTGAGAAACTGCTTAGTGTTCTGTTAATTCATCTCACAGAGTTACATCTGTATTTCGTGGATCTCTTTGCTAGCCTTATTTCTGTGGAATCTGAGAACAGATATTTCGGATCCCATTGAAAACTATAGGGCCAAAGGAAATATCCTCCGATAACAAAGAGAAAGAAGCTTTCTGAGAAACTTCTTTGTGTTCTGTGAAATCATCTCACAGAGTTACAGCTTTCCCCTCAAGAAGCCTTTCGCTAAGACAATTCTTGTGGAATTGGCAAAGTGATATTTGGAAGCCCATAGAGGGCTATGGTGAAAAAGGAAATATCCTCAGATGAAATCTGGAAAGAAGCTTTCTGAGAAACTGCTGTGTGTTCTGTTAATTCAGCTCACAGAGTTACATCTGTATTTCGTGGATCTCTTTGCTAGACTTATTTCTGTGGAATCTGAGAACAGATATTTCGGATCCCTTTGAAGACTATAGGGCCAAAGGAAATATCCTCCGATAACAAAGAGAAAGAAGCTTTCTGAGAAACTTCTTTGTGTTCTGTGAAATCATCTCACAGAGTTACAGGTTTCCCCTCAAGAAGCCTTTCGCTAAGACAGTTCTTGTGAAATTGGCAAAGTGATATTTGGAAGCCCTTAGAGGGCTATGGTGAAAAAGGAAATATCCTCAGATGAAATCTGGAAAGAAGCTTTCTGAGAAACTGCTTAGTGTTCTGTTAATTCATCTCACAGAGTTACATCTGTATTTCGTGGATCTCTTTGCTAGCCTTATTTCTGTGGAATCTGAGAACAGATATTTCGGATCCCATTGAAGACTATAGGGCCAAAGGAAATATCCTCCGATAACAAAGAGAAAGAAGCTTTCTGAGAAACTTCTTTGTGTTCTGTGAAATCATCTCACAGAGTTACAGCTTTCCCCTCAAGAAGCCTTTCGCTAAGACACTTCTCGTGGAATTGGCAAAGTGATATTTGGAAGCCCATAGAGGGCTATGGTGAAAAAGGAAATATCCTCAGATGAAATCTGGAAAGAAGCTTTCTGAGAAACTGCTGAGTGTTCTGTTTATTCATCTCACAGAGTTACATCTGTATTTCGTGGATCTCTTTGCTAGCCTTATTTCTGTGGAATCTGAGAACAGATATTTCGGATCCCATTGAAGACTATAGGGCCAAAGAAAATTCCTCCGATAACAAAGAGAAAGAAGCTTTCTGAGAAACTTCTTTGTGTTCTGTGAAATCATCTCACAGAGTTACAGCTTTCCCCTCAAGAAGCCTTTCGCTAAGACACTTCTCGTGGAATTGGCAAAGTGATATTTGGAAGCCCATAGAGGGCTATGGTGAAAAAGGAAATATCCTCAGATGAAATCTGGAAAGAAGCTTTCTGAGAAACTGCTGAGTGTTCTGTTTATTCATCTCACAGAGTTACATCTGTATTTCGTGGATCTCTTTGCTAGCCTTATTTCTGTGGAATCTGAGAACAGATATTTCGGATCCCATTGAAGACTATAGGGCCAAAGAAAATTCCTCCGATAACAAAGAGAAAGAAGCTTTCTGAGACTTCTTTGTATTCTGTGAAATCATCTCACAGTGTTACAGCTTTCCCCTCAAGAAGCCTTTCGCTAAGACAGTTCTTGTGGAATTGGCAAAGTGATATTTGGAAGCCCTTAGAGGGCTATGGTGAAAAAGGAAATATCCACAGATGAAATCTGGAAAGAAGCTTTCTGAGAAACTGCTTAGTGTTCTGTTAATTCATCTCACAGAGTTACATCTGTATTTCGTGGATCTCTTTGCTAGCCTTATTTCTTTGGAATCTGAGAACAGATATTTCGGATCCCATTGAAGACTATAGGGCCAAAGGAAATATCCTCCGATAACAAAGAGAAAGAAGCTTTCTGAGAAACTTCTTTGTGTTCTGTGAAATCATCTCACAGAGTTACAGCTTTCCCCTCAAGAAGCCTTTCGCTAAGACAGTTCTTGTGGAATTGGCAAAGCGATATTTGGAAGCCCATAGAGGGCTATGGTGAAAAAGGAAATATCCTCAGATGAAATCTGGAAAGAAGCTTTCTGTGAAACTGCTGAGTGTTCTGTTAATTCATCTCACAGAGCTACATCTGTATTTCGTGGATCTCTTTGCTAGCCTTATTTCTGTGGAATCTGAGAACAGATATTTCGGATCCCATTGAAGACTATAGGGCCAAAGGAAATATCCTCCGATAACAAAGAGAAAGAAGCTTTCTGAGAAACTTCTTTGTGTTCTGTGAAATCATCTCACGGAGTTACAGCTTTCCCCTCAAGAAGCCTTTCGCTAAGACAGTTCTTGTGGAATTGGCAAAGTGATATTTGGAAGCCCATAGAGGCCTATGGTGAAAAAGGAAATATCCTCAGATGAAATCTGGAAAGAAGCTTTCTGAGAAACTGCTTAGTGTTCTGTTAATTCATCTCACAGAGTTACATCTGTATTTCGTGGATCTCTTTGCTAGCCTTATTTCTGTGGAATCTGAGAACAGATATTTCGGATCCCATTGAAGACTATAGGGCCAAAGGAAATATCCTCCGATAACAAAGAGAAAGAAGCTTTCTGAGAAACTTCTTTGTGTTCTGTGAAATCATCTCACAGAGTTACAGCTTTCCCCTCAAGAAGCCTTTCGCTAAGACAGTTCTCGTGGAATTGGCAAAGTGATATTTGGAAGCCCATAGAGGGCTATGGTGAAAAAGGAAATATCCTCAGATGAAATCTGGAAAGAAGCTTTCTGAGAAACTGCTTAGTGTTCTGTTAATTCATCTCACAGAGTTACATCTGTATTTCGTGGATCTCTTTGCTAGCCTTATTTCTATGGAATCTGAGAACAGATATTTCGGATCCCATTGAAGACTATAGGCCAAAGAAATTTCCTCCGATAACAAAGAGAAAGAAGCTTTCTGAGAAACTTCTTTGTAATCTGTGAAATCATCTCACAGAGTTAGAGCTTTCCCCTCAAGAAACCTTTCGCTAAGACAGTTCTTGTGGAATTGGCAAAGTGATATTTGGAAGCCCATAGAGGGCTTTGGTGAAAAAGGAAATATCCTCAGATGAAATCTGGAAAGAAGCTTTCTGAGAAACTGCATAGTGTTCTGTTAATTCATCTCACAGAGTTACATCTGTATTTCGAGGATCTCTTTGCTAGCCTTATTTCTGTGAAATCTGAGAACAGATATTTCCAATCCCTTTGAAGACTATAGGGCCAAAGGAAATATCCTCCGATAACAAAGAGAAAGAAGCTGTCTGAGAAACTTCTTTGTGTTCTGTGAAATCATCTCACAGAGTTACAGCTTTCCCCTCAGGAAGCCTTTCGCTAAGACAGTTCTTGTGGAATTGGCAAAGTGATATTTGGAAGCCCTTAGGGGGCTATGGTGAAAAAGGAAATATCCTCAGATGAAATCTGGAAAGAAGCTTTCTGAGAAACTGCTTAGTGTTCTGTTAATTCATCTCACAGAGTTACACCTGTATTTCGTGGATCTCTTTGCTAGCCTTATTTCTTTGGAATCTGAGAACAGATATTTCGGATCCCATTGAAGAGTATAGGGCCAAAGAAAATATCCTCCGATAACAAAGAGAAAGAAGCTTTCTGAGAAACTTCTTTGTGTTCTGTGAAATCATCTCACAGAGTTACAGCTTTCCCCTCAAGAAGCCTTTCGCTAAGACAGTTCTTGTGGAATTGGCAAAGTGATATTTGGAAGCCCTTAGAGGGCTATGGTGAAAAAGGAAATATCCTCACATGAAATCTGGAAAGAAGCTTTCTGAGAAACTGCTGAGTGTTCTGTTAATTCATCTCACAGAGTTACATCTGTATTTCGTGGATCTCTTTGCTAGCCTTATTTCTGTGGAATCTGAGAACAGATATTTCGGATCCCATTGAAGACTATAGGGCCAAAGGAAATATCCTCCGATAACAAAGAGAAAGAAGCTTTCTGAGAAACTTCTTTGTGTCCTGTGAAATCATCTCACAGAGTTACAGCTTTCCACTGAAGAAGCCTTTCGCTAAGACAGTTCTTGTGGAATTGGCAAAGTGATATTTGGAAGCCCATAGAGGGCTATGGTGAAAAAGGAAATATCCTCAGATGAAATCTGGAAAGAAGCTTTCTGAGAAACTGCTTAGTGTTCTGTTAATTCATCTCACAGAGTTACATCTGTATTTCGTGGATCTCTTTGCTAGCCTTATTTCTGTGGAATCTGAGAACAGATATTTCGGATCCCTTTGAAGACTATAGGGTCAAAGAAAATATCCTCCGATAACAAAGAGAAAGAAGCTTTCTGAGAAACTTCTTTGTGTTCTGTGAAATCATCTCACAGAGTTACAGCTTTCCCCTCAAGAAGCCTTTCGCTAAGACAGCTCTTGTGGAATTGGCAAAGTGATATTTGGAAGCCCATAGAGGGCTATGGTGAAAAAGGAAATATCCTCAGATGAAATCTGGAAAGAAGCTTTCTGAGAAACTGCTTAGTGTTCTGTTAATTCATCTCACAGAGTTACATCTGTATTTCGAGGATCTCTTTCCTAGCCTTATTTCTGTGGAATCTGAGAACAGATATTTCGGATCCCATTGAAGACAATAGGGCCAAAGGAAATATCCTCCGATAACAAAGAGAAAGAAGCTTTCTGAGAAACTTCTTTGTGTTCTGTGAAATCATCTCACAGAGTTACAGCTTTCCCCTCAAGAAGCCTTTCGCTAAGACAGTTCTTGTGGAATTGGCAAAGTGATATTTGGAAGCCCATAGAGGGCTATGGTGAAAAAGGAAATATCCTCAGATGAAATCTGGAAAGAAGCTTTCTGAGAAACTGCTTAGTGTTCTGTTAATTCATCTCACAGAGTTACATCTGTATTTCGTGGATCTCTTTGCTAGCCTTATTTCTGTGGAATCTGAGAACAGATATTTCGGATCCCATTGAAGACTATAGGGCCAAAGGAAATATCCTCCGATAAAAAAGAGAAAGAAGCTTTCTGAGAAACTTCTTTGTGTTCTGTGAAATCATCTCACAGAGTTACAGCTTTCCCCTCAAGAAGCCCTTCGCTAAGACAGTTCTCGTGGAATTGGCAAAGTGATATTTGGAAGCCCATAGAGGGCTATGGTGAAAAAGGAAATATCCTCAGATGAAATCTGGAAAGAAGCTTTCTGAGAAACTGCTTAGTGTTCTGTTAATTCATCTCACAGAGTTACATCTGTATTTCGTGGATCTCTTTGCTAGCCTTTTTTCTGTGGAATCTGAGAACAGATATTTCGGATCCCATTGAAGACTATAGGGCCAAAGAAAATTCCTCCGATAACAAAGAGAAAGAAGCTTTCTGAGAAACTTCTTTGTATTCTGTGAAATCATCTCACAGAGTTACAGCTTTCCCCTCAAAAAGCCTTTCGCTAAGACAGTTCTTGTGGAATTGGCAAAGTGATATTTGGAAGCCCATAGAGGGCTTTGGTGAAAAAGTAAATATCCTCAGATGAAATCTGGAAAGAAGCTTTCTGAGAAACTGCTTAGTGTTCTGTTAATTCATCTCACAGAGTTACATCTGTATTTCGAGGATCTCTTTGCTAGCCTTATTTCTGTGGAATCTGAAAACAGATATTTCCAATCCCTTTGAAGACTATAGGGCCAAAGGAAATATCCTCCGATAACAAAGAGAAAGAAGCTTTCTGAGAAACTTCTTTGTGTTCTGTGAAATCATCTCACAGAGTTACAGCTTTTCCCTCAAGAAGCCTTTCGCTAAGACAGTTCTTGTGGAATTGGCAAAGTGATATTTGGAAGCCCATAGAGGGCTATGGTGAAAAAGGAAATATCCTCAGATGAAATCTGGAAAGAAGCTTTCTGAGAAACTGCTTAGTGTTCTGTTAATTCATCTCACAGAGTTACATCTGTATTTCGTGGATCTCTTTGCTAGCCTTATTTCTGTGGAATCTGAGAACAGATATTTCGGATCCCATTGAAGACTATAGGGCCAAAGAAAATTCCTCCGATAACAAAGAGAAAGAAGCTTTCTGAGAAACTTCTTTGTATTCTGTGAAATCATCTCACAGAGTTACAGCTTTCCCCTCAAGAAGCCTTTCGCTAAGACAGTTCTTGTGGAATTGGCAAAGTGATATTTGGAAGCCCATAGAGGGCTATGGTGAAAAAGGAAATATCCTCAGATGAAATCTGGAAAGAAGCTTTCTGAGAAACTGCTGAGTGTTCAGTTAATTCATCTCACAGAGTTACATCTGTATTACGTGGATCTCTTTGCTAGCCTTATTTCTGTGGAATCTGAGAACAGATATTTCGGATCCCATTTTAGACTATAGGGCCAAAGGAAATATCCTCCGATAACAAAGAGAAAGAAGCTTTCTGAGAAACTTCTTTGTGTTCTGTGAAATCATCTCACAGAGTTACAGCTTTCCCCTCAAGAAGCCTTTCGCTAAGACAGTTCTTGTGGAATTGGCAAAGTGATATTTGGAAGCCCTTAGAGGGCTATGGTGAAAAAGGAAATATCCTCAGATGAAATCTGGAAAGAAGCTTTCTGAGAAACTGCTTAGTGTTCTGTTAATTCATCTCACAGAGTTACATCTGTATTTCGAGGATCTCTTTGCTAGCCTTATTTCTGTGGAATCTGAGAACAGATATTTCCAATCCCTTTGAAGACTATATTGCCAAAGGAAATATCCTCCGATAACAAAGAGAAAGAAGCTTTCTGAGAAACTTCTTTGTGTTCTGTGAAATCCTCTCACAGAGTTACAGCTTTCCCCTCAAGTAGCCTTTCGCTAAGACAGTTCTTGTGGAATTGGCAAAGTGATATTTGGAAGCCCATAGAGGGCTATGGTGAAAAAGGAAATATCCTCAGATGAAATCTGGAAAGAAGCTTTCTGAGAAACTGCTGAGTGTTCTGTTAATTCATCTCACAGAGTTACATCTGTATTTCTTGGATATCTTGCTAGCCTTATTTCTGTGGAATCTGAGAACAGATATTTCGGATCCCATTGAAGACTATAGGGCCAAAGGAAATATCCTCCGATAACAAAGAGAAAGAAGCTTTCTGAGAAACTTCTTTGTGTTCTGTGAAATCATCTCACAGAGTTACAGCTTTCCACTCAAGAAGCCTTCCGCTAAGACAGTTCTTGTGGAATTGGCAAAGTGATATTTGGAAGCCCATAGAGGGCTATGGTGAAAAAGGAAATATCCTCAGATGAAATCTGGAAAGAAGCTTTCTGAGAAACTGCTTAGTGTTCTGTTAATTCATCTCACAGAGTTACATCTGTATTTCGTGGATCTCTTTGCTAGCCTTATTTCTGTGGAATCTGAGAACAGATATTTCGGATCCCTTTGAAGACTATAGGGCCAAAGAAAATATCCTCCGATAACAAAGAGAAAGAAGCTTTCTGAGAAACTTCTTTGTGTTCTGTGAAATCATCTCACAGAGTTACAGCTTTCCCCTCAAGAAGCCTTTCGCTAAGACAGTTCTTGTGGAATTGGCAAAGTGATATTTGGAAGCCCATAGAGGGCTATGGTGAAAAAGGAAATATCCTCAGATGAAATCTGGAAAGAAGCTTTCTGAGAAACTGCTTAGTGTTCTGTTAATTCATCTCACAGAGTTACATCTGTATTTCGAGGATCTCTTTGCTAGCCTTATTTCTGTGGAATCTGAGAACAGATATTTCCGATCCCTTAGAAGACTATAGGGCCAAAGGAAATATCCTCCGATAACAAAGAGAAAGAAGCTTTCTGAGAAACTTCTTTGTGTTCTGTGAAATCATCTCACAGAGTTACAGGTTTCCCCTCAAGAAGCCTTTCGCTAAGACAGTTCTTGTGAAATTGGCAAAGTGATATTTGGAAGCCCATAGAGGGCTATGGTGAAAAAGGAAATATCCTCAGATGAAATCTGGAAAGAAGCTTTCTGAGAAACTGCTTAGTGTTCTGTTAATTCATCTCACAGAGTTACATCTGTATTTCGTGGATCTCTTTGCTAGCCTTATTTCTTTGGAATCTGAGAACAGATATTTCGGATCCCATTGAAGACTATAGGGCCAAAGGAAATATCCTCCGATAACAAAGAGAAAGAAGCTTTCTGAGAAACTTCTTTGTGTTCTGTGAAATCATCTCACAGAGTTACAGCTTTCCCCTCAAGAAGCCTTTCGCTAAGACAGTTCTTGTGGAATTGGCAAAGTGATATTTGGAAGCCCATAGAGGACTATGGTGAAAAAGGAAATATCCTCAGATGAAATCTGGAAAGAAGCTTTCTGAGAAACTGCTGAGTGTTCAGTTAATTCATCTCACAGAGTTACATCTGTATTACGTGGATCTCTTTGCTAGCCTTATTTCTGTGGAAACTGAGAACAGATATTTCGGATCCCATTGAAGACTATAGGGCCAAAGGAAATATCCTCCGATAACAAAGAGAAAGAAGCTTTCTGAGAAACTTCTTTGTGTTCTGTGAAATCATCTCACAGAGTTACAGCTTTCCCCTCAAGAAGCCTTTCGCTAAGACAGTTCTTGTGGAATTGGCAAAGTGATATTTGGAAGCCCATAGAGGGCTATGGTGAAAAAGGAAATATCCTCAGATGAAATCTGGAAAGAAGCTTTCTGAGAAACTGCTTAGTGTTCTGTTAATTCATCTCACAGAGTTACATCTGTATTTCGTGGATCTCTTTGCTAGCCTTATTTCTGTGGAATCTGAGAACAGATATTTCGGATCCCATTGAAAACTATAGGGCCAAAGGAAATATCCTCCGATAACAAAGAGAAAGAAGCTTTCTGAGAAACTTCTTTGTGTTCTGTGAAATCATCTCACAGAGTTACAGCTTTCCCCTCAAGAAGCCTTTCGCTAAGACAATTCTTGTGGAATTGGCAAAGTGATATTTGGAAGCCCATAGAGGGCTATGGTGAAAAAGGAACTATCCTCAGATGAAATCTGGAAAGAAGCTTTCTGAGAAACTGCTGTGTGTTCTGTTAATTCAGCTCACAGAGTTACATCTGTATTTCGTGGATCTCTTTGCTAGACTTATTTCTGTGGAATCTGAGAACAGATATTTCGGATCCCTTTGAAGACTATAGGGCGAAAGGAAATATCCTCCGATAACAAAGAGAAAGAAGCTTTCTGAGAAACTTCTTTGTGTTCTGTGAAATCATCTCACAGAGTTACAGCTTTCCCCTCAAGAAGCCTTTCGCTAAGACAGTTCTTGTGGAATTGGCAAAGTGATATTTGGAAGCCCATAGAGGGCTATGGTGAAAAAGGAAATATCCTCAGATGAAATCTGGAAAGAAGCTTTCTGAGAAACTGCTGAGTGTTCTGTTAATTCATCTCACAGAGTTACATCTGTATTTCGTGGATCTCTTTGCTAGCCTTATTTCTGTGGAATCTGAGAACAGATATTTCGGATCCCTTTGAAGACTATAGGGCCAAAGAAAATATCCTCCGATAACAAAGAGAAAGAAGCTTTCTGAGAAACTTCTTTGTGTTCTGTGAAATCATCTCACAGAGTTACAGCTTTCCCCTCAAGAAGCCTTTCGCTAAGACAGTTCTTGTGGAATTGGCAAAGTGATATTTGGAAGCCCATAGAGGGCTATGGTGAAAAAGGAAATATCCTCAGATGAAATCTGGAAAGAAGCTTTCTGAGAAACTGCTTAGTGTTCTGTTAATTCATCTCACAGAGTTACATCTGTATTTCGAGGATCTCTTTGCTAGCCTTATTTCTGTGGAATCTGAGAACAGATATTTCCGATCCCTTAGAAGAGTATAGGGCCAAAGGAAATATCCTCTGATAACAAAGAGAAAGAAGCTTTCTGAGAAACTTCTTTGTGTTCTGTGAAATCATCTCACAGAGTTACAGGTTTCCCCTCAAGAAGCTTTTCGCTAAGACAGTTCTTGTGAAATTGGCAAAGTGATATTTGGAAGCCCTTAGAGGGCTATGGTGAAAAAGGAAATATCCTCAGATGAAATCTGGAAAGAAGCTTTCTGAGAAACTGCTTAGTGTTCAGTTAATTCATCTCACAGAGTTACATCTGTATTTCGTGGATCTCTTTGCTAGCCTTATTTCTTTGGAATCTGAGAACAGATATTTCGGATCCCATTGAAGACTATAGGGCCAAAGGAAATATCCTCCGATAACAAAGAGAAAGAAGCTTTCTGAGAAACTTCTTTGTGTTCTGTGAAATCATCTCACAGAGTTACAGCTTTCCCCTCAAGAAGCCTTTCTCTAAGACAGTTCTTGTGGAATTGGCAAAGTGGTATTTGGAAGCCCATAGAGGGCTATGGTGAAAAAGGAAATATCCTCAGATGAAATCTGGAAAGAAGCTTTCTGAGAAACTGCTGAGGGTTCAGTTAATTCATCTCACAGAGTTACATCTGTATTACGTGGATCTCTTTGCTAGCCTTATTTCTGTGGAATCTGAGAACAGATATTTCGGATCCCATTGAAGACTATAGGGCCAAAGGAAATATCCTCCGATAACAAAGAGAAAGAAGCTTTCTGAGAAACTTCTTTGTGTTCTCTGAAATCATCTCACAGAGTTACAGCTTTCCCCTCAAGAAGCCTTTCGCTAAGACAGTTCTTGTGGAATTGGCAAAGTGATATTTGGAAGCCCATAGAGGGCTATGGTGAAAAAGGAAATATCCTCAGATGAAATATGGAAAGAAGCTTTCTGAGAAACTGCTTAGTGTTCTGTTAATTCATCTCACAGAGTTACATCTGTATTTCGTGGATCTCTTTGCTAGCCTTATTTCTGTGGAATCTGAGAACAGATATTTCGGATCCCTTTGAAAACTATAGGGCCAAAGGAAATATCCTCCGATAACAAAGAGAAAGAAGCTTTCTGAGAAACTTCTTTGTGTTCTGTGAAATCATCTCACAGAGTTACAGCTTTCCCCTCAAGAAGCCTTTCGCTAAGACAATTCTTGTGGAATTGGCAAAGTGATATTTGGAAGCCCATAGAGGGCTATGGTGAAAAAGGAAATATCCTCAGATGAAATCTGGAAAGAAGCTTTCTGAGAAACTGCTGTGTGTTCTGTTAATTCAGCTCACAGAGTTACATCTGTATTTCGTGGATCTCTTTGCTAGCCTTATTTCTTTGGAATCTGAGAACAGATATTTCGGATCCCTTTGAAGACTATAGGGCCAAAGGAAATATCCTCCGATAACAAAGAGAAAGAAGCTTTCTGAGAAACTTCTTTGTGTTCTGTGAAATCATCTCACAGAGTTACAGCTTTCCCCTCAAGAAGCCTTTCGCTAAGACAGTTCTCGTGGAATTGGCAAAGTGATATTTGGAAGCCCATAGAGGGCTATGGTGAAAAAGGAAATATCCTCAGATGAAATCTGGAAAGAAGCTTTCTGAGAAACTGCTTAGTGTTCTGTTAATTCATCTCACAGAGTTACATCTGTATTTCGTGGATCTCTTTGCTAGCCTTATTTCTGTGGAATCTGAGAACAGATATTTCGGATCCCATTGAAGACTATAGGGCCAAAGAAAATATCCTGCGATAACAAAGAGAAAGAAGCTTTCTGAGAAACTTCTTTGTATTCTGTGAAATCATCTCACAGAGTTACAGCTTTCCCCTCAAGAAGCCTTTCGCTAAGACAGTTCTTGTGGAATTGGCAAAGTGATATTTGGAAGCCCATAGAGGGCTATGGTGAAAAAGGAAATATCCTCAGATGAAATCTGGAAAGAAGCTTTCTGAGAAACTGCTGAGTGTTCTGTTAATTCATCTCACAGAGTTACGTCTGTATTTCGAGGATCTCTTTGCTAGCCTTATTTCTGTGGAATCTGAGAACAGATATTTCCAATCCCTTTGAAGACTATATTGCCAAAGGAAATATCCTCCGATAACAAAGAGAAAGAAGCTTTCTGAGAAACTTCTTTGTGTTCTGTGAAATCCTCTCACAGAGTTACAGCTTTCCCCTCAAGTAGCCTTTCGCTAACACAGTTCTTGTGGAATTGACAAAGTGATATTTGGAAGCCCTTAGAGGGCTATGGTGAAAAAGGAAATATCCTCAGATGAAATCTGGAAAGAAGCTTTCTGAGAAACTGCTGAGTGTTCTCTTAATTCATCTCACAGAGTTACATCTGTATTTCTTGGATCTCTTGCTAGCCTTATTTCTGTGGAATCTGAGAACAGATATTTCGGATCCCATTAAAGACTATAGGGCCAAAGGAAATATCCTCCGATAACAAAGAGAAAGAAGCTTTCTGAGAAACTTCTTTGTGTTCTGTGAAATCATCTCACAGAGTTACAGCTTTCCACTCAAGAAGCCTTCCGCTAAGACAGTTCTTGTGGAATTGGCAAAGTGATATTTGGAAGCCCATAGAGGGCTATGGTGAAAAAGGAATTATCCTCAGATGAAATCTGGAAAGAAGCTTTCTGAGAAACTGCTTAGTGTTCTGTTAATTCATCTCACAGAGTTACATCTGTATTTCGTGGATCTCTTTGCTAGCCTTATTTCTATGGAATCTGAGAACAGATATTTCGGATCCCATTGAAGACTATAGGGCCAAAGAAAATTCCTCCGATAACAAAGAGAAAGAAGCTTTCTGAGAAACTTCTTTGTAATCTGTGAAATCATCTCACAGAGTTAGAGCTTTCCCCTCAAGAAACCTTTCGCTAAGACAGTTCTTGTGGAATTGGCAAAGTGATATTTGGAAGCCCATAGAGGGCTTTGGTGAAAAAGGAAATATCCTCAGATGAAATCTGGAAAGAAGCTTTCTGAGAAACTGCTTAGTGTTCTGTCAATTCATCTCACAGAGTTACATCTGTATTTCGAGGATCTCTTTGCTAGCCTTATTTCTGTGGAATCTGAGAACAGATATTTCCAATCCCTTTGAAGACTATAGGGCCAAAGGAAATATCCTCCGATAACAAAGAGAAAGAAGCTTTCTGAGAAACTTCTTTGTGTTCTGTGAAATCATCTCACAGAGTTACAGCTTTCCCCTCAGGAAGCCTTTCGCTAAGACAGTTCTTGTGGAATTGGCAAAGTGATATTTGGAAGCCCTTAGAGGGCTATGGTGAAAAAGTAAATATCCTCAGATGAAATCTGGAAAGAAGCTTTCTGAGAAACTGCTGAGTGTTCCGTTAATTCATCTCACAGAGTTACACCTGTATTTCGTGGATCTCTTTGCTAGCCTTATTTCTTTGGAATCTGAGAACAGATATTTCGGATCCCATTGAAGAGTATAGGGCCAAAGAAAATATCCTCCGATAACAAAGAGAAAGAAGCTTTCTGAGAAACTTCTTTGTGTTCTGTGAAATCATCTCACAGAGTTACAGCTTTCCCCTCAAGAAGCCTTTCGCTAAGACAGTTCTTGTGGAATTGGCAAAGTGATATTTGGAAGCCCTTAGAGGGCTATGGTGAAAAAGGAAATATCCTCACATGAAATCTGGAAAGAAGCTTTCTGAGAAACTGCTGAGTGTTCTGTTAATTCATCTCACAGAGTTACATCTGTATTTCTTGGATCTATTTGCTAGCCTTATTTCTGTGGAATCTGAGAACAGATATTTCGGATCCCATTGAAGACTATAGGGCCAAAGGAAATATCCTCCGATAACAAAGAGAAAGAAGCTTTCTGAGAAACTTCTTTGTGTCCTGTGAAATCATCTCACAGAGTTACAGCTTTCCACTGAAGAAGCCTTTCGCTAAGACAGTTCTTGTGGAATTGGCAAAGTGATATTTGGAAGCCCATAGAGGGCTATGGTGAAAAAGGAAATATCCTCAGATGAAATCTGGAAAGAAGCTTTCTGAGAAACTGCTTAGTGTTCTGTTAATTCATCTCACAGAGTTACATCTGTATTTCGTGGATCTCTTTGCTAGCCTTATTTCTGTGGAATCTGAGAACAGATATTTCGGATCCCATTGAAGACTATAGGGCCAAAGGATATATCCTCCGATAACAAAGAGAAAGAAGCTTTCTGAGAATCTTCTTTGTGTTCTGTGAAATCATCTCACAGAGTTACAGCTTTCCCCTCAAGAAGCCTTTCTCTAAGACAGTTCTTGTGGAATTGGCAAAGTGATATTTGGAAGCCCATAGAGGGCTATGGTGAAAAAGGAAATATCCTCAGATGAAATCTGGAAAGAAGCTTTCTGAGAAACTGCTGAGTGTTCTGTTAATTCATCTCACAGAGTTACATCTGTATTTCGTGAATCTCTTTGCTAGCCTTATTTCTGTGGAATCTGAGAACAGATATTTCGGATCCCTTTGAAGACTATAGGGCCAAAGAAAATATCCCCCGATAACAAAGAGAAAGAAGCTTTCTGAGAATCTTCTTTGTGTTCTGTGAAATCATCTCACAGAGTTACAGCTTTCCCCTCAAGAAGCCTTTCGCTAAGACAGTTCTTGTGGAATTGGCAAAGTGATATTTGGAAGCCCCTAGATGTCTATGGTGAAAAAGGAAATATCCTCAGATGAAATCTGGAAAGAAGCTTTCTTAGAAACTGCTTAGTGTTCTGTTAATTCATCTCACAGAGTTACATCTGTATTTCGAGGATCTCTTTGCTAGCCTTATTTCTGTGGAATCTGAGAACAGATATTTCCGATCCCTTAGAAGACTATAGGGCCAAAGGAAATATCCTCCGATAACAAAGAGAAAGAAGCTTTCTGAGAAACTTCTTTGTGTTCTGTGAAATCATCTCACAGAGTTACAGGTTTCCCCTCAAGAAGCCTTTCGCTAAGACAGTTCTTGTGAAATTGGCAAAGTGATATTTGGAAGCCCTTAGAGGGCTATGGTGAAAAAGGAAATATCCTCAGATGAAATCTGGAAAGAAGCTTTCTGAGAAACTGCTTAGTGTTCTGTTAATTCATCTCACAGAGTTACATCTGCATTTCGTGGATCTCTTTGCTAGCCTTATTTCTTTGGAATCTGAGAACAGATATTTCGGATCCCATTGAAGACTATAGGGCCAAAGGAAATATCCTCCGATAACAAAGAGAAAGAAGCTTTCTGAGAAACTTCTTTGTGTTCTGTGAAATCATCTCACAGAGTTACAGCTTTCCCCTCAAGAAGCCTTTCTCTAAGACAGTTCTTGTGGAATTGGCAAAGTGATATTTGGAAGCCCATAGAGGGCTATGGTGAAAAAGGAAATATCCTCAGATGAAATCTGGAAAGAAGCTTTCTGAGAAACTGCTGAGTGTTCAGTAAATTCATCTCACAGAGTTACATCTGTATTACGTGGATCTCTTTGCTAGCCTTATTTCTGTGGAATCTGAGAACAGATATTTCGGATCCCATTGTAGACTATAGGGCCAAAGGAAATATCCTCCGATAACAAAGAGAAAGAAGCTTTCTGAGAAACTTCTTTGTGTTCTGTGAAATCATCTCACAGAGTTACAGCTTTCCCCTCGAGAAGCCTTTCGCTAAGACAGTTCTTGTGGAATTGGCAAAGTGATATTTGGAAGCCCATAGAGGGCTATGGTGAAAAAGGAAATATCCTCAGATGAAATCTGGAAAGAAGCTTTCTGAGAAACTGCTGAGTGTTCTGTTAATTCATCTCACAGAGTTACATCTGTATTTCGAGGATCTCTTTGCTAGCCTTATTTCTGTGGAATCTGAGAACAGATATTTCCAATCCCTTTGAAGACTATATTGCCAAAGGAAATATCCTCCGATAACAAAGAGAAAGAAGCTTTCTGAGAAACTTCTTTGTGTTCTGTGAAATCCTCTCACAGAGTTACAGCTTTCCCCTCAAGTAGCCTTTCGCTAACACAGTTCTTGTGGAATTGGCAAAGTGATATTTGGAAGCCCTTAGAGGGCTATGGTGAAAAAGGAAATATCCTCAGATGAAATCTGGAAAGAAGCTTTCTGAGAAACTGCTGAGTGTTCTCTTAATTCATCTCACAGAGTTACATCTGTATTTCTTGGATCTCTTGCTAGCCTTATTTCTGTGGAATCTGAGAACAGATATTTCGGATCCCATTAAAGACTATAGGGCCAAAGGAAATATCCTCCGATAACAAAGAGAAAGAAGCTTTCTGAGAAACTTCTTTGTGTTCTGTGAAATCATCTCACAGAGTTACAGCTTTCCACTCAAGAAGCCTTCCGCTAAGACAGTTCTTGTGGAATTGGCAAAGTGATATTTGGAAGCCCATCAGGGCTATGGTGAAAAAGGAAATATCCTCAGATGAAATCTGGAAAGAAGCTTTCTGAGAAACTGCTTAGTGTTCTGTTAATTCATCTCACAGAGTTACATCTGTATTTCGTGGATCTCTTTGCTAGCCTTATTTCTGTGGAATCTGAGAACAGATATTTCGGATCCCTTTGAAGACTATAGGGCCAAAGAAAATATCCTCCGATAACAAAGAGAAAGAAGCTTTCTGAGAAACTTCTTTGTGTTCTGTGAAATCATCTCACAGAGTTACAGCTTTCCCCTCAAGAAGCCTTTCGCTAAGACAGTTCTTGTGGAATTGGCAAAGTGATATTTGGAAGCCCATAGAGGGCTATGGTGAAAAAGCAAATATCCTCAGATGAAATCTGGAAAGAAGCTTTCTGAGAAACTGCTGAGTGTTCTGTTAATTCATCTCACAGAGTTACATCTGTATTTCGAGGATCTCTTTGCTAGCCTTATTTCTGTGGAATCTGAGAACAGATATTTCCGATCCCTTAGAAGACTATAGGGCCAAAGGAAATATCCTCCGATAACAAAGAGAAAGAAGCTTTTTGAGAAACTACTTTGTGTTCTGTGAAATCATCTCACAGAGTTACAGGTTTCCCCTCAAGAAGCCTTTCGCTAAGACAGTTCTTGTGAAATTGGCAAAGTGATATTTGGAAGCCCTTAGAGGGCTATGGTGAAAAAGGAAATATCCTCAGATGAAATCTGGAAAGAAGCTTTCTGAGAAACTGCTTAGTGTTCTGTTAATTCATCTCACAGAGTTACATCTGTATTTCGTGGATCTCTTTGCTAGCCTTATTTCTTTGGAATCTGAGAACAGGTATTTCGGATCCCATTGAAGACTATAGGGCCAAAGGATATATCCTCCGATAACAAAGAGAAAGAAGCTTTCTGAGAAACTTCTTTGTGTTCTGTGAAATCATCTCACAGAGTTACAGCTTTCCCCTCAAGAAGCCTTTCGCTAAGACAGTTCTTGTGGAATTGGCAAAGTGATATTTGGAAGCCCATAGAGGGCTATGGTGAAAAAGGAAATATCCTCAGATGAAATCTGGAAAGAAGCTTTCTGAGAAACTGCTGAGTGTTCTGTTAATTCATCTCACAGAGTTACATCTGTATTTCGAGGATCTCTTTGCTAGCCTTATTTCTGTGGAATCTGAGAACAGATATTTCCGATCCCTTAGAAGACTATAGGGCCAAAGGAAATATCCTCCGATAACAAAGAGAAAGAAGCTTTCTGAGAAACTTCTTTGTGTTCTGTGAAATCATCTCACAGAGTTACAGGTTTCCCCTCAAGAAGCCTTTCGCTAAGACAGTTCTTGTGAAATGGGCAAAGTGATATTTGGAAGCCCTTAGAGGGCTATGGTGAAAAAGGAAATATCCTCAGATGAAATCTGGAAAGAAGCTTTCTGAGAAACTGCTTAGTGTTCTGTTAATTCATCTCACAGAGTTACATCTGTATTTCGTGGATCTCTTTGCTAGCCTTATTTCTTTGGAATCTGAGAACAGATATTTCGGATCCCATTGAAGACTATAGGGACAAAGGATATATCCTCCGATAACAAAGAGAAAGAAGCTTTCCGAGAAACTTCTTTGTGTTCTGTGAAATCATCTCACAGAGTTACAGCTTTCCCCTCAAGAAGCCTTTCTCTAAGACAGTTCTTGTGGAATTGGCAAAGTGATATTTGGAAGCCCATAGAGGGCTATGGTGAAAAAGGAAATATCCTCAGATGAAATCTGGAAAGAAGCTTTCTGAGAAACTGCTGAGTGTTCAGTTAATTCATCTCACAGAGTTACATCTGTATTACGTGGATCTCTTTGCTAGCCTTATTTCTGTGGAATCTGAGAACAGATATTTCGGATCCCATTGAAGACTATAGGGCCAAAGGAAATATCCTCCGATAACAAAGAGAAAGAAGCTTTCTGAGAAACTTCTTTGTGTTCTGTGAAATCATCTCACAGAGTTACAGCTTTCCCCTCAAGAAGCCTTTCGCTAAGACAGTTCTTGTGGAATTGGCAAAGTGATATTTGGAAGCCCATAGAGGGCTATGGTGAAAAAGGAAATATCCTCAGATGAAATCTGGAAAGAAGCTTTCTGAGAAACTGCTGAGTGTTCTGTTAATTCATCTCACAGAGTTACATCTGTATTTCGGGGATCTCTTTGCTAGCCTTATTTCTGTGGAATCTGAGAACAGATATTTCGGATCCCATTGAAAACTATAGGGCCAAAGGAAATATCCTCCGATAACAAAGAGAAAGAAGCTTTCTGAGAAACTTCTTTGTGTTCTGTGAAATCATCTCACAGAGTTACAGCTTTCCCCTAAAGAAGCCTTTCGCTAAGACAATTCTTGAGGAATTGGCAAAGTGATATTTGGAAGCCCATAGAGGGCTATGGTGAAAAAGGAAATATCCTCAGATGAAATCTGGAAAGAAGCTTTCTGAGAAACTGCTGTGTGTTCTGTTAATTCACCTCACAGAGTTACATCTGTATTTCGTGGATCTCTTTGCTAGACTTATTTCTGTGGAATCTGAGAACAGATATTTCGGATTCCTTTGAAATCTAGAGGGCCAAAGGAAATATCCTCCGATAACAAAGAGAAAGAAGCTTTCTGAGAAACTACTTTGTGTTCTGTGAAATCATCTCACAGAGTTACAGCTTTCCCCTCAAGAAGCCTTTCGCTAAGACAGTTCTTGTGGAATTTGCAAAGTGATATTTGGAAGCCCATAGAGGGCTATGGTGAAAAAGGAAATATCCTCAGATGCAATCTGGAAAGAAGCTTTCTGAGAAACTGCTTAGTGTTCTGTTAATTCATCTCACAGAGTTACATCTGTATTTCGTGGATCTCTTTGCTAGCCTTATTTCTTTGGAATCTGAGAACAGATATTTCGGATCCCATTGAAGACTATAGGGCCAAAGAAAATATCCTCCGATAACAAAGAGAAAGAAGCTTTCTGAGAAACTTCTTTGTGTTCTGTGAAATCATCTCACAGAGTTACAGCTTTCCCCTCAAGAAGCCTTTCGCTAAGACAGTTCTTGTGGAATTGGCAAAGTGATAATTGGCAGCCCTTAGAGGGCTATGGTGAAAAAGGAAATATCCTCAGATGAAATCTGGAAAGAAGCTTTCTGAGAAACTGCTTAGTGTTCTGTTAATTCATCTCACAGAGTTACATCTGTATTTCGTGGATCTCTTTGCTAGCCTTATTTCTTTGGAATCTGAGAACAGATATTTCGGATCCCATTGAAGACTATAGGGACAAAGAAAATATACCCCGATAACAAAGTGAAAGAAGCTTTCTGAGAAACTTCTTTGTGTTCTGTGAAATCATCTCACAGAGTTACAGCTTTCCCCTCAAGAAGCCTTTCGCTAAGACAGTTCTTGTGGAATTGGCAAAGTGATATTTGGAAGCCCTTAGAGGGCTATGGTGAAAAAGGAAATATCCTCAGATGAAATCTGGAAAGAAGCTTTCTGAGAAACTGCTGAGTGTTCTGTTAATTCATCTCACAGAGTTACATCTGTATTTCGTGGATCTCTTTGCTAGCCTTATTTCTGTGGAATCTGAGAACAGATATTTCCGATCCCTTAGAAGACTATAGGGCCAAAGGAAATATCCTCCGATAACAAAGAGAAAGAAGCTTTCTGAGAAACTTCTTTGTGTTCTGTGAAATCATCTCACAGAGTTAGAGCTTTCCACTCAAGAAGCCTTTCGCTAAGACAGTTCTTGTGGAATTGGCAAAGTGATATTTGGAAGCCCTTAGAGGGCTATGGTGAAAAAGGATATATCCTCAGATGAAATCTGGAAAGAAGCTTTCTGAGAAACTGCTTAGTGTTCTGTTAATTCATCTCACAGAGTTACATCTGTATTTCGTGGATCTCTTTGCTAGCCTTATTTCTTTGGAATCTGAGAACAGATATTTCGGATCCCATTGAAGACTATAGGGCCAAAGGAAATATCCTCCGATAACAAAGAGAAAGAAGCTTTCTGAGAAACTTCTTTGTGTTCTGTGAAATCATCTCACAGAGTTACAGCTTTCCCCTCAAGAAGCCTTTCGCTAAGACAGTTCTCGTGGAATTGGCAAAGTGATATTTGGAAGCCCATAGAGGGCTATGGTGAAAAAGGAAATATGCTCACATGAAATCTGGAAAGAAGCTTTCTGAGAAACTGCTTAGTGTTCTGTTAATTCATCTCACAGAGTTACATCTGTATTTCGTGGATCTCTTTGCTAGCCTTATTTCTGTGGAATCTGAGAACAGATATTTCGGATCCCATTGAAGACTATAGGGCCAAAGAAAATATCCTGCGATAACAAATAGAAAGAAGCTTTCTGAGAAACTTCTTTGTATTCTGTGAAATCATCTCACAGAGTTACAGCTTTCCCCTCAAGAAGCCTTTCGCTAAGACAGTTCTTGTGGAATTGGCAAAGTGATATTTGGAAGCCCATAGAGGGCTATGGTGAAAAAGGAAATATCCTCAGATGAAATCTGGAAAGAAGCTTTCTGAGAAACTGCTGAGTGTTCTGTTAATTCATCTCACAGAGTTACATCTGTATTTCGAGGATCTCTTTGCTAGCCTTATTTCTGTGGAATCTGAGAACAGATATTTCCAATCCCTTTGAAGACTATATTGCCAAAGGAAATATCCTCCGATAACAAAGAGAAAGAAGCTTTCTGAGAAACTTCTTTGTGTTCTGTGAAATCCTCTCACAGAGTTACAGCTTTCCCCTCAAGTAGCCTTTCGCTAAGACAGTTCTTGTGGAATTGGCAAAGTGATATTTGGAAGCCCATAGAGGGCTATGGTGAAAAAGGAAATATCCTCAGATGAAATCTGGAAAGAAGCTTTCTGAGAAACTGCTGAGTGTTCTGTTAATTCATCTCACAGAATTACATCTGTATTTCTTGGATCTCTTGCTAGCCTTATTTCTGTGGAATCTGAGAACAGATATTTCGGATCCCATTGAAGACTATAGGGCCAAAGGAAATATCCTCCGATAACAAAGAGAAAGAAGCTTTCTGAGAAACTTCTTTGTGTTCTGTGAAATCATCTCACAGAGTTACAGCTTTCCACTCAAGAAGCCTTCCGCTAAGACAGTTCTTGTGGAATTGGCAAAGTGATATTTGGAAGCCCATAGAGGGCTATGGTGAAAAAGGAAATATCCTCAGATGAAATCTGGAAAGAAGCTTTCTGAGAAACTGCTTAGTGTTCTGTTAATTCATCTCACAGAGTTACATCTGTATTTCGTGGATCTCTTTGCTAGCCTTATTTCTGTGGAATCTGAGAACAGATATTTCGGATCCCTTTGAAGACTATAGGGCCAAAGAAAATATCCTCCGATAACAAAGAGAAGGAAGCTTTCTGAGAAACTTCTTTGTGTTCTGTGAAATCATCTCACAGAGTTACAGCTTTCCCCTCAAGAAGCCTTTCGCTAAGACAGTTCTTGTGGAATTGGCAAAGTGATATTTGGAAGCCCATAGAGGGCTATGGTGAAAAAGGAAATATCCTCAGATGAAATCTGGAAAGAAGCTTTCTGAGAAACTGCTTAGTGTTCTGTTAATTCATCTCACAGAGTTACATCTGTATTTCGTGGATCTCTTTGCTAGCCTTATTTCTGTGGAATCTGAGAACAGATATTTCGGATCCCATTGAAGACTATAGGGCCAAAGGAAATATCCTCCGATAACAAAGAGAAAGAAGCTTTCTGAGAAACTTCTTTGTATTCTGTGAAATCATCTCACAGAGTTACAGCTTTCCCCTCAAGAAGCCTTTCGCTAAGACAGTTCTTGTGGAATTGGCAAAGTGATATTTGGAAGCCCATAGAGGGCTTTGGTGAAAAAGGAAATATCCTCAGATGAAATCTGGTAAGAAGCTTTCTGAGAAACTGCTGAGTGTTCCGTTAATTCATCTCACAGAGTTACGTCTGTATTTCGAGGATCTCTTTGCTAGCCTTATTTCTGTGGAATCTGAGAACAGATATTTCCAATCCCTTTGAAGACTATATTGCCAAAGGAAATATCCTCCGATAACAAAGAGAAAGAAGCTTTCTGAGAAACTTCTTTGTGTTCTGTGAAATCCTCTCACAGAGTTACAGCTTTCCCCTCAAGTAGCCTTTCGTTAACACAGTTCTTGTGGAATTGGCAAAGTGATATTTGGAAGCCCTTTGAGGGCTATGGTGAAAAAGGAAATATCCTCAGATGAAATCTGGAAAGAAGCTTTCTGAGAAACTGCTGAGTGTTCTCTTAATTCATCTCACAGAGTTACATCTGTATTTCTTGGATCTCTTGCTAGCCTTATTTCTGTGGAATCTGAGAACAGATATTTTGGATCCCATTAAAGACTATAGGGCCAAAGGAAATATCCTCCGATAACAAAGAGAAAGAAGCTTTCTGAGAAACTTCTTTGTGTTCTGTGAAATCATCTCACAGAGTTACAGCTTTCCACTCAAGAAGCCTTCCACTAAGACAGTTCTTGTGGAATTGGCAAAGTGATATTTGGAAGCCCATAGAGGGCTATGGTGAAAAAGGAAATATCCTCAGATGAAATCTGGAAAGAAGCTTTCTGAGAAACTGCTTAGTGTTCTGTTAATTCATCTCACAGAGTTACATCTGTATTTCGTGGATCTCTTTGCTAGCCTTATTTCTGTGGAATCTGAGAACAGATATTTCGGATTCCTTTGAAGACTATAGGGCCAAAGAAAATATCCTCCGATAACAAAGAGAAAGAAGCTTTCTGAGAAACTTCTTTGTGTTCTGTGAAATCATCTCACAGAGTTACAGCTTTCCCCTCAAGAAGCCTTTCGCTAAGACAGTTCTTGTGGAATTGGCAAAGTGATATTTGGAAGCCCATAGAGGGCTATGTTGAAAAAGGAAATATCCTCAGATGAAATCTGGAAAGAAGCTTTCTGAGAAACTGCTGAGTGTTCTGTTAATTCATCTCACAGAGTTACATCTGTATTTCGAGGATCTCTTTGCTAGCCTTATTTCTGTGGAATCTGAGAACAGATATTTCCGATCCCTTAGAAGACTATAGGGCCAAAGGAAATATCCTCCGATAACAAAGAGAAAGAAGCTTTCTGAGAAACTTCTTTGTGTTCTGTGAAATCATCTCACAGAGTTACAGGTTTCCCCTCAAGAAGCCTTTCGCTAAGACAGTTCTTGTGAAATTGGCAAAGTGATATTTGGAAGCCCTTAGAGGGCTATGGTGAAAAAGGAAATATCCTCAGATGAAATCTGGAAAGAAGCTTTCTGAGAAACTGCTTAGTGTTCTGTTAATTCATCTCACAGAGTTACATCTGTATTTCGTGGATCTCTTTGCTAGCCTTATTTCTGTGGAATCTGAGAACAGATATTTCGGATCCCATTGAAGACTATAGGGCCAAAGGATATATCCTCCGATAACAAAGAGAAAGAAGCTTTCTGAGAAACTTCTTTGTGTTCTGTGAAATCATCTCACAGAGTTACAGCTTTCCCCTCAAGAAGCCTTTCTCTAAGACAGTTCTTGTGGAATTGGCAAAGTGATATTTGGAAGCCCATAGAGGGCTATGGTGAAAAAGGAAATATCCTCAGATGAAATCTGGAAAGAAGCTTTCTGAGAAACTGCTGAGTGTTCTGTTAATTCATCTCACAGAGTTACATCTGTATTTCGAGGATCTCTTTGCTAGCCTTATTTCTGTGGAATCTGAGAACAGATATTTCCGATCCCTTAGAAGACTATAGGGCCAAAGGAAATATCCTCCGATAACAAAGAGAAAGAAGCTTTTTGAGAAACTTCTTTGTGTTCTGTGAAATCATCTCACAGAGTTACAGGTTTCCCCTCAAGAAGCCTTTCGCTAAGACAGTTCTTGTGAAATTGGCAAAGTGATATTTGGAAGCCCTTAGAGGGCTATGGTGAAAAAGGAAATATCCTCAGATGAAATCTGGAAAGAAGCTTTCTGAGAAACTGCTTAGTGTTCTGTTAATTCATCTCACAGAGTTACATCTGTATTTCTTGGATCTCTTTGCTAGCCTTATTTCTTTGGAATCTGAGAACAGGTATTTCGGATCCCATTGAAGACTATAGGGCCAAAGGATATATCCTCCGATAACAAAGAGAAAGAAGCTTTCTGAGAAACTTCTTTGTGTTCTGTGAAATCATCTCACAGAGTTACAGCTTTCCCCTCAAGAAGCCTTTCGCTAAGACAGTTCTTGTGGAATTGGCAAAGTGATATTTGGAAGCCCATAGAGGGCTATGGTGAAAAAGGAAATATCCTCAGATGAAATCTGGAAAGAAGCTTTCTGAGAAACTGCTGAGTGTTCTGTTAATTCATCTCACAGAGTTACATCTGTATTTCGAGGATCTCTTTGCTAGCCTTATTTCTGTGGAATCTGAGAACAGATATTTCCGATCCCTTAGAAGACTATAGGGCCAAAGGAAATATCCTCCGATAACAAAGAGAAAGAAGCTTTCTGAGAAACTTCTTTGTGTTCTGTGAAATCATCTCACAGAGTTACAGGTTTCCCCTCAAGAAGCCTTTCGCTAAGACAGTTCTTGTGAAATTGGCAAAGTGATATTTGGAAGCCCTTAGAGGGCTATGGTGAAAAAGGAAATATCCTCAGATGAAATCTGGAAAGAAGCTTTCTGAGAAACTGCTTAGTGTTCTGTTAATTCATCTCACAGAGTTACATCTGTATTTCGTGGATCTCTTTGCTAGCCTTATTTCTTTGGAATCTGAGAACAGATATTTCGGATCCCATTGAAGACTATAGGGACAAAGGATATATCCTCCGATAACAAAGAGAAAGAAGCTTTCCGAGAAACTTCTTTGTGTTCTGTGAAATCATCTCACAGAGTTACAGCTTTCCCCTCAAGAAGCCTTTCTCTAAGACAGTTCTTGTGGAATTGGCAAAGTGATATTTGGAAGCCCTTAGAGGGCTATGGTGAAAAAGGAAATATCCTCAGATGAAATCTGGAAAGAAGCTTTCTGAGAAACTGCTGAGTGTTCAGTTAATTCATCTCACAGAGTTACATCTGTATTACGTGGATCTCTTTGCTAGCCTTATTTCTGTGGAATTTGAGAACAGATATTTCGGATCCCATTGAAGACTATAGGGCCAAAGGAAATATCCTCCGATAACAAAGAGAAAGAAGCTTTCTGAGAAACTTCTTTGTGTTCTGTGAAATCATCTCACAGAGTTACAGCTTTCCCCTCAAGAAGCCTTTCGCTAAGACAGTTCTTGTGGAATTGGCAAAGTGATATTTGGAAGCCCATAGAGGGCTATGGTGAAAAAGGAAATATCCTCAGATGAAATCTGGAAAGAAGCTTTCTGAGAAACTGCTTAGTGTTCTGTTAATTCATCTCACAGAGTTACATCTGTATTTCGGGGATCTCTTTGCTAGCCTTATTTCTGTGGAATCTGAGAACAGATATTTCGGATCCCATTGAAGACTATAGGGCCAAAGGAAATATCCTCCGATAACAAAGAGAAAGAAGCTTTCTGAGAAACTTCTTTGTGTTCTGTGAAATCATCTCACAGAGTTACAGCTTTCCCCTAAAGAAGCCTTTCGCTAAGACAATTCTTGAGGAATTGGCAAAGTGATATTTGGAAGCCCATAGAGGGCTATGGTGAAAAAGGAAATATCCTCAGATGAAATCTGGAAAGAAGCTTTCTGAGAAACTGCTGTGTGTTCTGTTAATTCACCTCACAGAGTTACATCTGTATTTCGTGGATCTCTTTGCTAGACTTATTTCTGTGGAATCTGAGAACAGATATTTCGGATTCCTTTGAAATCTAGAGGGCCAAAGGAAATATCCTCCGATAACAAAGAGAAAGAAGCTTTCTGAGAAACTACTTTGTGTTCTGTGAAATCATCTCACAGAGTTACAGCTTTCCCCTCAAGAAGCCTTTCGCTAAGACAGTTCTTGTGGAATTGGCAAAGTGATATTTGGAAGCCCATAGAGGGCTATGGTGAAAAAGGAAATATCCTCAGATGCAATCTGGAAAGAAGCTTTCTGAGAAACTGCTTAGTGTTCTGTTAATTCATCTCACAGAGTTACATCTGTATTTCGTGGATCTCTTTGCTAGCCTTATTTCTTTGTAATCTGAGAACAGATATTTCGGATCCCATTGAAGACTATTGGGCCAAAGAAAATATCCTCCGATAACAAAGAGAAAGAAGCTTTCTGAGAAACTTCTTTGTGTTCTGTGAAATCATCTCACAGAGTTACAGCTTTCCCCTCAAGAAGCCTTTCGCTAAGACAGTTCTTGTGGAATTGGCAAAGTGATAATTGGAAGCCCTTAGAGGGCTATGGTGAAAAAGGAAATATCCTCAGATGAAATCTGGAAAGAAGCTTTCTGAGAAACTGCTTAGTGTTCTGTTAATTCATCTCACAGAGTTACATCTGTATTTCGTGGATCTCTTTGCTAGCCTTATTTCTTTGGAATCTGAGAACAGATATTTCGGATCCCATTGAAGACTATAGGGACAAAGAAAATATACTCCGATAACAAAGTGAAAGAAGCTTTCTGAGAAACTTCATTGTGTTCTGTGAAATCATCTCACAGAGTTACAGCTTTCCCCTCAAGAAGCCTTTCGCTAAGACAGTTCTTGTGGAATTGGCAAAGTGATATTTGGAAGCCCTTAGAGGGCTATGGTGAAAAAGGAAATATCCTCAGATGAAATCTGGAAAGAAGCTTTCTGAGAAACTGCTGAGTGTTCTGTTAATTCATCTCACAGAGTTACATCTGTATTTCGTGGATCTCTTTGCTAGCCTTATTTCTGTGGAATCTGAGAACAGATATTTCCGATCCCTTAGAAGACTATAGGGCCAAAGGAAATATCCTCCGATAACAAATAGAAAGAAGCTTTCTGAGAAACTTCTTTGTATTCTGTGAAATCATCTCACAGAGTTACAGCTTTCCCCTCAAGAAGCCTTTCGCTAAGACAGTTCTTGTGGAATTGGCAAAGTGATATTTGGAAGCCCATAGAGGGCTATGGTGAAAAAGGAAATATCCTCAGATGAAATCTGGAAAGAAGCTTTCTGAGAAACTGCTGAGTGTTCTGTTAATTCATCTCACAGAGTTACATCTGTATTTCGAGGATCTCTTTGCTAGCCTTATTTCTGTGGAATCTGAGAACAGATATTTCCAATCCCTTTGAAGACTATATTGCCAAAGGAAATATCCTCCGATAACAAAGAGAAAGAAGCTTTCTGAGAAACTTCTTTGTGTTCTGTGAAATCCTCTCACAGAGTTACAGCTTTCCCCTCAAGTAGCCTTTCGCTAAGACAGTTCTTGTGGAATTGGCAAAGTGATATTTGGAAGCCCATAGAGGGCTATGGTGAAAAAGGAAATATCCTCAGATGAAATCTGGAAAGAAGCTTTCTGAGAAACTGCTGAGAGTTCTGTTAATTCATCTCACAGAGTTACATCTGTATTTCTTGGATCTCTTGCTAGCCTTATTTCTGTGGAATCTGAGAACAGATATTTCGGATCCCATTGAAGATTCTAGGGCCAAAGGAAATATCCTCCGATAACAAAGAGAAAGAAGCTTTCTGAGAAACTTCTTTGTGTTCTGTGAAATCATCTCACAGAGTTACAGCTTTCCACTCAAGAAGCCTTCCGCTAAGACAGTTCTTGTGGAATTGGCAAAGTGATATTTGGAAGCCCATAGAGGGCTATGGTGAAAAAGGAAATATCCTCAGATGAAATCTGGAAAGAAGCTTTCTGAGAAACTGCTTAGTGTTCTGTTAATTCATCTCACAGAGTTACATCTGTATTTCGTGGATCTCTTTGCTAGCCTTATTTCTGTGGAATCTGAGAACAGATATTTCGGATCCCTTTGAAGACTATAGGGCCAAAGAAAATATCCTCCGATAACAAAGAGAAGGAAGCTTTCTGAGAAACTTCTTTGTGTTCTGTGAAATCATCTCACAGAGTTACAGCTTTCCCCTCAAGAAGCCTTTCGCTAAGACAGTTCTTGTGGAATTGGCAAAGTGATATTTGGAAGCCCATAGAGGGCTATGGTGAAAAAGGAAATATCCTCAGATGAAATCTGGAAAGAAGCTTTCTGAGAAACTGCTTAGTGTTCTGTTAATTCATCTCACAGAGTTACATCTGTATTTCGTGGATCTCTTTGCTAGCCTTATTTCTTTGGAATCTGAGAACAGATATTTCGGATCCCATTGAAGACTATAGGGCCAAAGGAAATATCCTCCGATAACAAAGAGAAAGAAGCTTTCTGAGAAACTTCTTTGTATTCTGTGAAATCATCTCACAGAGTTACAGCTTTCCCCTCAAGAAGCCTTTCGCTAAGACAGTTCTTGTGGAATTGGCAAAGTGATATTTGGAAGCCCATAGAGGGCTATGGTGAAAAAGGAAATATCCTCAGATGAAATCTGGTAAGAAGATTTCTGAGAAACTGCTGAGTGTTCCGTTAATTCATCTCACAGAGTTACGTCTGTATTTCGAGGATCTCTTTGCTAGCCTTATTTCTGTGGAATCTGAGAACAGATATTTCCAATCCCTTTGAAGACTATATTGCCAAAGGAAATATCCTCCGATAACAAAGAGAAAGAAGCTTTCTGAGAAACTTCTTTGTGTTCTGTGAAATCCTCTCACAGAGTTACAGCTTTCCCCTCAAGTAGCCTTTCGTTAACACAGTTCTTGTGGAATTGGCAAAGTGATATTTGGAAGCCCTTTGAGGGCTATGGTGAAAAAGGAAATATCCTCAGATGAAATCTGGAAAGAAGCTTTCTGAGAAACTGCTGAGTGTTCTCTTAATTCATCTCACAGAGTTACATCTGTATTTCTTGGATCTCTTGCTAGCCTTATTTCTGTGGAATCTGAGAACAGATATTTTGGATCCCATTAAAGACTATAGGGCCAAAGGAAATATCCTCCGATAACAAAGAGAAAGAAGCTTTCTGAGAAACTTCTTTGTGTTCTGTGAAATCATCTCACAGAGTTACAGCTTTCCACTCAAGAAGCCTTCCACTAAGACAGTTCTTGTGGAATTGGCAAAGTGATATTTGGAAGCCCATAGAGGGCTATGGTGAAAAAGGAAATATCCTCAGATGAAATCTGGAAAGAAGCTTTCTGAGAAACTGCTTAGTGTTCTGTTAATTCATCTCACAGAGTTACATCTGTATTTCGTGGATCTCTTTGCTAGCCTTATTTCTGTGGAATCTGAGAACAGATATTTCGGATTCCTTTGAAGACTATAGGGCCAAAGAAAATATCCTCCGATAACAAAGAGAAAGAAGCTTTCTGAGAAACTTCTTTGTGTTCTGTGAAATCATCTCACAGAGTTACAGCTTTCCCCTCAAGAAGCCTTTCGCTAAGACAGTTCTTGTGGAATTGGCAAAGTGATATTTGGAAGCCCATAGAGGGCTATGTTGAAAAAGGAAATATCCTCAGATGAAATCTGGAAAGAAGCTTTCTGAGAAACTGCTGAGTGTTCTGTTAATTCATCTCACAGAGTTACATCTGTATTTCGAGGATCTCTTTGCTAGCCTTATTTCTGTGGAATCTGAGAACAGATATTTCCGATCCCTTAGAAGACTATAGGGCCAAAGGAAATATCCTCCGATAACAAAGAGAAAGAAGCTTTCTGAGAAACTTCTTTGTGTTCTGTGAAATCATCTCACAGAGTTACAGGTTTCCCCTCAAGAAGCCTTTCGCTAAGACAGTTCTTGTGAAATTGGCAAAGTGATATTTGGAAGCCCTTAGAGGGCTATGGTGAAAAAGGAAATATCCTCAGATGAAATCTGGAAAGAAGCTTTCTGAGAAACTGCTTAGTGTTCTGTTAATTCATCTCACAGAGTTACATCTGTATTTCGTGGATCTCTTTGCTAGCCTTATTTCTTTGGAATCTGAGAACAGGTATTTCGGATCCCATTGAAGACTATAGGGCCAAAGGATATATCCTCCGATAACAAAGAGAAAGAAGCTTTCTGAGAAACTTCTTTGTGTTCTGTGAAATCATCTCACAGAGTTACAGCTTTCCCCTCAAGAAGCCTTTCGCTAAGACAGTTCTTGTGGAATTGGCAAAGTGATATTTGGAAGCCCATAGAGGGCTATGGTGAAAAAGGAAATATCCTCAGATGAAATCTGGAAAGAAGCTTTCTGAGAAACTGCTGAGTGTTCTGTTAATTCATCTCACAGAGTTACATCTGTATTTCGAGGATCTCTTTGCTAGCCTTATTTCTGTGGAATCTGAGAACAGATATTTCCGATCCCTTAGAAGACTATAGGGCCAAAGGAAATATCCTCCGATAACAAAGAGAAAGAAGCTTTCTGAGAAACTTCTTTGTGTTCTGTGAAATCATCTCACAGAGTTACAGGTTTCCCCTCAAGAAGCCTTTCGCTAAGACAGTTCTTGTGAAATTGGCAAAGTGATATTTGGAAGCCCTTAGAGGGCTATGGTGAAAAAGGAAATATCCTCAGATGAAATCTGGAAAGAAGCTTTCTGAGAAACTGCTTAGTGTTCTGTTAATTCATCTCACAGAGTTACATCTGTATTTCGTGGATCTCTTTGCTAGCCTTATTTCTTTGGAATCTGAGAACAGATATTTCGGATCCCATTGAAGACTATAGGGACAAAGGATATATCCTCCGATAACAAAGAGAAAGAAGCTTTCTGAGAAACTTCTTTGTGTTCTGTGAAATCATCTCACAGAGTTACAGCTTTCCCCTCAAGAAGCCTTTCTCTAAGACAGTTCTTGTGGAATTGGAAAAGTGATATTTGGAAGCCCATAGAGGGCTATGGTGAAAAAGGAAATATCCTCAGATGAAATCTGGAAAGAAGCTTTCTGAGAAACTGCTGAGTGTTCAGTTAATTCATCTCACAGAGTTACATCTGTATTACGTGGATCTCTTTGCTAGCCTTATTTCTGTGGAATCTGAGAACAGATATTTCGGATCCCATTGAAGACTATAGGGCCAAAGGAAATATCCTCCGATAACAAAGAGAAAGAAGCTTTCTGAGAAACTTCTTTGTGTTCTGTGAAATCATCTCACAGAGTTACAGCTTTCCCCTCAAGAAGCCTTTCGCTAAGACAGTTCTTGTGGAATTGGCAAAGTGATATTTGGAAGCCCATAGAGGGCTATGGTGAAAAAGGAAATATCCTCAGATGAAATCTGGAAAGAAGCTTTCTGAGAAACTGCTTAGTGTTCTGTTAATTCATCTCACAGAGTTACATCTGTATTTCGGGGATCTCTTTGCTAGCCTTATTTCTGTGGAATCTGAGAACAGATATTTCGGATCCCATTGAAAACTATAGGGCCAAAGGAAATATCCTCCGATAACAAAGAGAAAGAAGCTTTCTGAGAAACTTCTTTGTGTTCTGTGAAATCATCTCACAGAGTTACAGCTTTCCCCTAAAGAAGCCTTTCGCTAAGACAATTCTTGAGGAATTGGCAAAGTGATATTTGGAAGCCCATAGAGGGCTATGGTGAAAAAGGAAATATCCTCAGATGAAATCTGGAAAGAAGCTTTCTGAGAAACTGCTGTGTGTTCTGTTAATTCACCTCACAGAGTTACATCTGTATTTCGTGGATCTCTTTGCTAGACTTATTTCTGTGGAATCTGAGAACAGATATTTCGGATTCCTTTGAAATCTAGAGGGCCAAAGGAAATATCCTCCGATAACAAAGAGAAAGAAGCTTTCTGAGAAACTACTTTGTGTTCTGTGAAATCATCTCACAGAGTTACAGCTTTCCCCTCAAGAAGCCTTTCGCTAAGACAGTTCTTGTGGAATTGGCAAAGTGATATTTGGAAGCCCATAGAGGGCTATGGTGAAAAAGGAAATATCCTCAGATGCAATCTGGAAAGAAGCTTTCTGAGAAACTGCTTAGTGTTCTGTTAATTCATCTCACAGAGTTACATCTGTATTTCGTGGATCTCTTTGCTAGCCTTATTTCTTTGTAATCTGAGAACAGATATTTCGGATCCCATTGAAGACTATAGGGCCAAAGAAAATATCCTCCGATAACAAAGAGAAAGAAGCTTTCTGAGAAACTTCTTTGTGTTCTGTGAAATCATCTCACAGAGTTACAGCTTTCCCCTCAAGAAGCCTTTCGCTAAGACAGTTCTTGTGGAATTGGCAAAGTGATAATTGGAAGCCCTTAGAGGGCTATGGTGAAAAAGGAAATATCCTCAGATGAAATCTGGAAAGAAGCTTTCTGAGAAACTGCTTAGTGTTCTGTTAATTCATCTCACAGAGTTACATCTGTATTTCGTGGATCTCTTTGCTAGCCTTATTTCTTTGGAATCTGAGAACAGATATTTCGGATCCCATTGAAGACTATAGGGACAAAGAAAATATACTCCGATAACAAAGTGAAAGAAGCTTTCTGAGAAACTTCTTTGTGTTCTGTGAAATCATCTCACAGAGTTACAGCTTTCCCCTCAAGAAGCCTTTCGCTAAGACAGTTCTTGTGGAATTGGCAAAGTGATATTTGGAAGCCCTTAGAGGGCTATGGTGAAAAAGGAAATATCCTCAGATGAAATCTGGAAAGAAGCTTTCTGAGAAACTGCTTAGTGTTCTGTTAATTCATCTCACAGAGTTACATCTGTATTTCGTGGATCTCTTTGCTAGCCTTATTTCTGTGGAATCTGAGAACAGATATTTCCGATCCCTTAGAAGACTATAGGGCCAAAGGAAATATCCTCCGATAACAAAGAGAAAGAAGCTTTCTGAGAAACTTCTTTGTGTTCTGTGAAATCATCTCACAGAGTTAGAGCTTTTCACTCAAGAAGCCTTTCGCTAAGACAGTTCTTGTGGAATTGGCAAAGTGATATTTGGAAGCCCTTAGAGGGCTATGGTGAAAAAGGATATATCCTCAGATGAAATCTGGAAAGAAGCTTTCTGAGAAACTGCTTAGTGTTCTGTTAATTCATCTCACAGAGTTACATCTGTATTTCGTGGATCTCTTTGCTAGCCTTATTTCTTTGGAATCTGAGAACAGATATTTCGGATCCCATTGAAGACTATAGGGCCAAAGGAAATATCCTCCGATAACAAATAGAAAGAAGCTTTCTGAGAAACTTCTTTGTGTTCTGTGAAATCATCTCACAGAGTTACAGCTTTCCCCTCAAGAAGCCTTTCGCTAAGACAGTTCTCGTGGAATTGGCAAAGTGATATTTGGAAGCCCATAGAGGGCTATGGTGAAAAAGGAAATATGCTCACATGAAATCTGGAAAGAAGCTTTCTGAGAAACTGCTTAGTGTTCTGTTAATTCATCTCACAGAGTTACATCTGTATTTCGTGGATCTCTTTGCTAGCCTTATTTCTGTGGAATCTGAGAACAGATATTTCGGATCCCATTGAAGACTATAGGGCCAAAGAAAATATCCTGCGATAACAAATAGAAAGAAGCTTTCTGAGAAACTTCTTTGTATTCTGTGAAATCATCTCACAGAGTTACAGCTTTCCCCTCAAGAAGCCTTTCGCTAAGACAGTTCTTGTGGAATTGGCAATGTGATATTTGGAAGCCCATAGAGGGCTATGGTGAAAAAGGAAATATCCTCAGATGAAATCTGGAAAGAAGCTTTCTGAGAAACTGCTGAGTGTTCTGTTAATTCATCTCACAGAGTTACATCTGTATTTCGAGGATCTCTTTGCTAGCCTTATTTCTGTGGAATCTGAGAACAGATATTTCCAATCCCTTTGAAGACTATATTGCCAAAGGAAATATCCTCCGATAACAAAGAGAAAGAAGCTTTCTGAGAAACTTCTTTGTGTTCTGTGAAATCCTCTCACAGAGTTACAGCTTTCCCCTCAAGTAGCCTTTCGCTAAGACAGTTCTTGTGGAATTGGCAAAGTGATATTTGGAAGCCCATAGAGGGCTATGGTGAAAAAGGAAATATCCTCAGATGAAATCTGGAAAGAAGCTTTCTGAGAAACTGCTTAGTGTTCTGTTAATTCATCTCACAGAGTTACATCTGTATTTCGTGGATCTCTTTGCTAGCCTTATTTCTGTGGAATCTGAGAACAGATATTTCGGATCCCTTTGAAGACTATAGGGCCAAAGAAAATATCCTCCGATAACAAAGAGAAGGAAGCTTTCTGAGAAACTTCTTTGTGTTCTGTGAAATCATCTCACAGAGTTACAGCTTTCCCCTCAAGAAGCCTTTCGCTAAGACAGTTCTTGTGGAATTGGCAAAGTGATATTTGGAAGCCCATAGAGGGCTATGGTGAAAAAGGAAATATCCTCAGATGAAATCTGGAAAGAAGCTTTCTGAGAAACTGCTTAGTGTTCTGTTAATTCATCTCACAGAGTTACATCTGTATTTCGTGGATCTCTTTGCTAGCCTTATTTCTTTGGAATCTGAGAACAGATATTTCGGATCCCATTGAAGACTATAGGGCCAAAGGAAATATCCTCCGATAACAAAGAGAAAGAAGCTTTCTGAGAAACTTCTTTGTATTCTGTGAAATCATCTCACAGAGTTACAGCTTTCCCCTCAAGAAGCCTTTCGCTAAGACAGTTCTTGTGGAATTGGCAAAGTGATATTTGGAAGCCCATAGAGGGCTATGGTGAAAAAGGAAATATCCTCAGATGAAATCTGGTAAGAAGCTTTCTGAGAAACTGCTGAGTGTTCCGTTAATTCATCTCACAGAGTTACGTCTGTATTTCGAGGATCTCTTTGCTAGCCTTATTTCTGTGGAATCTGAGAACAGATATTTCCAATCCCTTTGAAGACTATATTGCCAAAGGAAATATCCTCCGATAACAAAGAGAAAGAAGCTTTCTGAGAAACTTCTTTGTGTTCTGTGAAATCCTCTCACAGAGTTACAGCTTTCCCCTCAAGTAGCCTTTCGCTAACACAGTTCTTGTGGAATTGGCAAAGTGATATTTGGAAGCCCTTTGAGGGCTATGGTGAAAAAGGAAATATCCTCAGATGAAATCTGGAAAGAAGCTTTCTGAGAAACTGCTGAGTGTTCTCTTAATTCATCTCACAGAGTTACATCTGTATTTCTTGGATCTCTTGCTAGCCTTATTTCTGTGGAATCTGAGAACAGATATTTTGGATCCCATTAAAGACTATAGGGCCAAAGGAAACATCCTCCGATAACAAAGAGAAAGAAGCTTTCTGAGAAACTTCTTTGTGTTCTGTGAAATCATCTCACAGAGTTACAGCTTTCCACTCAAGAAGCCTTCCACTAAGACAGTTCTTGTGGAATTGGCAAAGTGATATTTGGAAGCCCATAGAGGGCTATGGTGAAAAAGGAAATATCCTCAGATGAAATCTGGAAAGAAGCTTTCTGAGAAACTGCTTAGTGTTCTGTTAATTCATCTCACAGAGTTACATCTGTATTTCGTGGATCTCTTTGCTAGCCTTATTTCTGTGGAATCTGAGAACAGATATTTCGGATTCCTTTGAAGACTATAGGGCCAAAGAAAATATCCTCCGATAACAAAGAGAAAGAAGCTTTCTGAGAAACTTCTTTGTGTTCTGTGAAATCATCTCACAGAGTTACAGCTTTCCCCTCAAGAAGCCTTTCGCTAAGACAGTTCTTGTGGAATTGGCAAAGTGATATTTGGAAGCCCATAGAGGGCTATGTTGAAAAAGGAAATATCCTCAGATGAAATCTGGAAAGAAGCTTTCTGAGAAACTGCTGAGTGTTCTGTTAATTCATCTCACAGAGTTACATCTGTATTTCGAGGATCTCTTTGCTAGCCTTATTTCTGTGGAATCTGAGAACAGATATTTCCGATCCCTTAGAAGACTATAGGGCCAAAGGAAATATCCTCCGATAACAAAGAGAAAGAAGCTTTCTGAGAAACTTCTTTGTGTTCTGTGAAATCATCTCACAGAGTTACAGGTTTCCCCTCAAGAAGCCTTTCGCTAAGACAGTTCTTGTGAAATTGGCAAAGTGATATTTGGAAGCCCTTAGAGGGCTATGGTGAAAAAGGAAATATCCTCAGATGAAATCTGGAAAGAAGCTTTCTGAGAAACTGCTTAGTGTTCTGTTAATTCATCTCACAGAGTTACATCTGTATTTCGTGGATCTCTTTGCTAGCCTTATTTCTTTGGAATCTGAGAACAGGTATTTCGGATCCCATTGAAGACTATAGGGCCAAAGGATATATCCTCCGATAACAAAGAGAAAGAAGCTTTCTGAGAAACTTCTTTGTGTTCTGTGAAATCATCTCACAGAGTTACAGCTTTCCCCTCAAGAAGCCTTTCGCTAAGACAGTTCTTGTGGAATTGGCAAAGTGATATTTGGAAGCCCATAGAGGGCTATGGTGAAAAAGGAAATATCCTCAGATGAAATCTGGAAAGAAGCTTTCTGAGAAACTGCTGAGTGTTCTGTTAATTCATCTCACAGAGTTACATCTGTATTTCGAGGATCTCTTTGCTAGCCTTATTTCTGTGGAATCTGAGAACAGATATTTCCGATCCCTTAGAAGACTATAGGGCCAAAGGAAATATCCTCCGATAACAAAGAGAAAGAAGCTTTCTGAGAAACTTCTTTGTGTTCTGTGAAATCATCTCACAGAGTTACAGGTTTCCCCTCAAGAAGCCTTTCGCTAAGACAGTTCTTGTGAAATTGGCAAAGTGATATTTGGAAGCCCTTAGAGGGCTATGGTGAAAAAGGAAATATCCTCAGATGAAATCTGGAAAGAAGCTTTCTGAGAAACTGCTTAGTGTTCTGTTAATTCATCTCACAGAGTTACATCTGTATTTCGTGGATCTCTTTGCTAGCCTTATTTCTTTGGAATCTGAGAACAGATATTTCGGATCCCATTGAAGACTATAGGGACAAAGGATATATCCTCCGATAACAAAGAGAAAGAAGCTTTCTGAGAAACTTCTTTGTGTTCTGTGAAATCATCTCACAGAGTTACAGCTTTCCCCTCAAGAAGCCTTTCTCTAAGACAGTTCTTGTGGAATTGGAAAAGTGATATTTGGAAGCCCATAGAGGGCTATGGTGAAAAAGGAAATATCCTCAGATGAAATCTGGAAAGAAGCTTTCTGAGAAACTGCTGAGTGTTCAGTTAATTCATCTCACAGAGTTACATCTGTATTACGTGGATCTCTTTGCTAGCCTTATTTCTGTGGAATCTGAGAACAGATATTTCGGATCCCATTGAAGACTATAGGGCCAAAGGAAATATCCTCCGATAACAAAGAGAAAGAAGCTTTCTGAGAAACTTCTTTGTGTTCTGTGAAATCATCTCACAGAGTTACAGCTTTCCCCTCAAGAAGCCTTTCGCTAAGACAGTTCTTGTGGAATTGGCAAAGTGATATTTGGAAGCCCATAGAGGGCTATGGTGAAAAAGGAAATATCCTCAGATGAAATCTGGAAAGAAGCTTTCTGAGAAACTGCTTAGTGTTCTGTTAATTCATCTCACAGAGTTACATCTGTATTTCGGGGATCTCTTTGCTAGCCTTATTTCTGTGGAATCTGAGAACAGATATTTCGGATCCCATTGAAAACTATAGGGCCAAAGGAAATATCCTCCGATAACAAAGAGAAAGAAGCTTTCTGAGAAACTTCTTTGTGTTCTGTGAAATCATCTCACAGAGTTACAGCTTTCCCCTAAAGAAGCCTTTCGCTAAGACAATTCTTGAGGAATTGGCAAAGTGATATTTGGAAGCCCATAGAGGGCTATGGTGAAAAAGGAAATATCCTCAGATGAAATCTGGAAAGAAGCTTTCTGAGAAACTGCTGTGTGTTCTGTTAATTCACCTCACAGAGTTACATCTGTATTTCGTGGATCTCTTTGCTAGACTTATTTCTGTGGAATCTGAGAACAGATATTTCGGATTCCTTTGAAATCTAGAGGGCCAAAGGAAATATCCTCCGATAACAAAGAGAAAGAAGCTTTCTGAGAAACTACTTTGTGTTCTGTGAAATCATCTCACAGAGTTACAGCTTTCCCCTCAAGAAGCCTTTCGCTAAGACAGTTCTTGTGGAATTGGCAAAGTGATATTTGGAAGCCCATAGAGGGCTATGGTGAAAAAGGAAATATCCTCAGATGAAATCTGGAAAGAAGCTTTCTGAGAAACTGCTTAGTGTTCTGTTAATTCATCTCACAGAGTTACATCTGTATTTCGTGGATCTCTTTGCTAGCCTTATTTCTTTGGAATCTGAGAACAGATATTTCGGATCCCATTGAAGACTATAGGGACAAAGAAAATATACTCCGATAACAAAGTGAAAGAAGCTTTCTGAGAAACTTCTTTGTGTTCTGTGAAATCATCTCACAGAGTTACAGCTTTCCCCTCAAGAAGCCTTTCGCTAAGACAGTTCTTGTGGAATTGGCAAAGTGATATTTGGAAGCCCTTAGAGGGCTATGGTGAAAAAGGAAATATCCTCAGATGAAATCTGGAAAGAAGCTTTCTGAGAAACTGCTTAGTGTTCTGTTAATTCATCTCACAGAGTTACATCTGTATTTCGTGGATCTCTTTGCTAGCCTTATTTCTGTGGAATCTGAGAACAGATATTTCCGATCCCTTAGAAGACTATAGGGCCAAAGGAAATATCCTCCGATAACAAAGAGAAAGAAGCTTTCTGAGAAACTTCTTTGTGTTCTGTGAAATCATCTCACAGAGTTAGAGCTTTTCACTCAAGAAGCCTTTCGCTAAGACAGTTCTTGTGGAATTGGCAAAGTGATATTTGGAAGCCCTTAGAGGGCTATGGTGAAAAAGGATATATCCTCAGATGAAATCTGGAAAGAAGCTTTCTGAGAAACTGCTTAGTGTTCTGTTAATTCATCTCACAGAGTTACATCTGTATTTCGTGGATCTCTTTGCTAGCCTTATTTCTTTGGAATCTGAGAACAGATATTTCGGATCCCATTGAAGACTATAGGGCCAAAGGAAATATCCTCCGATAACAAATAGAAAGAAGCTTTCTGAGAAACTTCTTTGTGTTCTGTGAAATCATCTCACAGAGTTACAGCTTTCCCCTCAAGAAGCCTTTCGCTAAGACAGTTCTCGTGGAATTGGCAAAGTGATATTTGGAAGCCCATAGAAGGCTATGGTGAAAAAGGAAATATGCTCACATGAAATCTGGAAAGAAGCTTTCTGAGAAACTGCTTAGTGTTCTGTTAATTCATCTCACAGAGTTACATCTGTATTTCGTGGATCTCTTTGCTAGCCTTATTTCTGTGGAATCTGAGAACAGATATTTCGGATCCCATTGAAGACTATAGGGCCAAAGAAAATATCCTGCGATAACAAATAGAAAGAAGCTTTCTGAGAAACTTCTTTGTATTCTGTGAAATCATCTCACAGAGTTACAGCTTTCCCCTCAAGAAGCCTTTCGCTAAGACAGTTCTTGTGGAATTGGCAATGTGATATTTGGAAGCCCATAGAGGGCTATGGTGAAAAAGGAAATATCCTCAGATGAAATCTGGAAAGAAGCTTTCTGAGAAACTGCTGAGTGTTCTGTTAATTCATCTCACAGAGTTACATCTGTATTTCGAGGATCTCTTTGCTAGCCTTATTTCTGTGGAATCTGAGAACAGATATTTCCAATCCCTTTGAAGACTATATTGCCAAAGGAAATATCCTCCGATAACAAAGAGAAAGAAGCTTTCTGAGAAACTTCTTTGTGTTCTGTGAAATCCTCTCACAGAGTTACAGCTTTCCCCTCAAGTAGCCTTTCGCTAAGACAGTTCTTGTGGAATTGGCAAAGTGATATTTGGAAGCCCATAGAGGGCTATGGTGAAAAAGGAAATATCCTCAGATGAAATCTGGAAAGAAGCTTTCTGAGAAACTGCTGAGTGTTCTGTTAATTCATCTCACAGAGTTACATCTGTATTTCTTGGATCTCTTGCTAGCCTTATTTCTGTGGAATCTGAGAACAGATATTTCGGATCCCATTGAAGACTATAGGGCCAAAGGAAATATCCTCCGATAACAAAGAGAAAGAAGCTTTCTGAGAAACTTCTTTGTGTTCTGTGAAATCATCTCACAGAGTTACAGCTTTCCACTCAAGAAGCCTTCGGCTAAGACAGTTCTTGTGGAATTGGCAAAGTGATATTTGGAAGCCCATAGAGGGCTATGGTGAAAAAGGAAATATCCTCAGATGAAATCTGGAAAGAAGCTTTCTGAGAAACTGCTTAGTGTTCTGTTAATTCATCTCACAGAGTTACATCTGTATTTCGTGGATCTCTTTGCTAGCCTTATTTCTGTGGAATCTGAGAACAGATATTTCGGATCCCTTTGAAGACTATAGGGCCAAAGAAAATATCCTCCGATAACAAAGAGAAGGAAGCTTTCTGAGAAACTTCTTTGTGTTCTGTGAAATCATCTCACAGAGTTACAGCTTTCCCCTCAAGAAGCCTTTCGCTAAGACAGTTCTTGTGGAATTGGCAAAGTGATATTTGGAAGGCCATAGAGGGCTACGGAGAAAAAGGAAATATCCTCAGATGAAATCTGGAAAGAAGCTTTCTGAGAAACTGCTTAGTGTTCTGTTAATTCATCTCACAGAGTTACATCTGTATTTCGTGGATCTCTTTGCTAGCCTTATTTCTTTGGAATCTGAGAACAGATATTTCGGATCCCATTGAAGACTATAGGGCCAAAGGAAATATCCTCCGATAACAAAGAGAAAGAAGCTTTCTGAGAAACTTCTTTGTATTCTGTGAAATCATCTCACAGAGTTACAGCTTTCCCCTCAAGAAGCCTTTCGCTAAGACAGTTCTTGTGGAATTGGCAAAGTGATATTTGGAAGCCCATAGAGGGCTATGGTGAAAAAGGAAATATCCTCAGATGAAATCTGGTAAGAAGCTTTCTGAGAAACTGCTGAGTGTTCCGTTAATTCATCTCACAGAGTTACGTCTGTATTTCGAGGATCTCTTTGCTAGCCTTATTTCTGTGGAATCTGAGAACAGATATTTCCAATCCCTTTGAAGACTATATTGCCAAAGGAAATATCCTCCGATAACAAAGAGAAAGAAGCTTTCTGAGAAACTTCTTTGTGTTCTGTGAAATCCTCTCACAGAGTTACAGCTTTCCCCTCAAGTAGCCTTTCGCTAACACAGTTCTTGTGGAATTGGCAAAGTGATATTTGGAAGCCCTTTGAGGGCTATGGTGAAAAAGGAAATATCCTCAGATGAAATCTGGAAAGAAGCTTTCTGAGAAACTGCTGAGTGTTCTCTTAATTCATCTCACAGAGTTACATCTGTATTTCTTGGATCTCTTGCTAGCCTTATTTCTGTGGAATCTGAGAACAGATATTTTGGATCCCATTAAAGACTATAGGGCCAAAGGAAACATCCTCCGATAACAAAGAGAAAGAAGCTTTCTGAGAAACTTCTTTGTGTTCTGTGAAATCATCTCACAGAGTTACAGCTTTCCACTCAAGAAGCCTTCCACTAAGACAGTTCTTGTGGAATTGGCAAAGTGATATTTGGAAGCCCATAGAGGGCTATTGTGAAAAAGGAAATATCCTCAGATGAAATCTGGAAAGAAGCTTTCTGAGAAACTGCTTAGTGTTCTGTTAATTCATCTCACAGAGTTACATCTGTATTTCGTGGATCTCTTTGCTAGCCTTATTTCTGTGGAATCTGAGAACAGATATTTCGGATTCCTTTGAAGACTATAGGGCCAAAGAAAATATCCTCCGATAACAAAGAGAAAGAAGCTTTCTGAGAAACTTCTTTGTGTTCTGTGAAATCATCTCACAGAGTTACAGCTTTCCCCTCAAGAAGCCTTTCGCTAAGACAGTTCTTGTGGAATTGGCAAAGTGATATTTGGAAGCCCATAGAGGGCTATGTTGAAAAAGGAAATATCCTCAGATGAAATCTGGAAAGAAGCTTTCTGAGAAACTGCTGAGTGTTCTGTTAATTCATCTCACAGAGTTACATCTGTATTTCGAGGATCTCTTTGCTAGCCTTATTTCTGTGGAATCTGAGAACAGATATTTCCGATCCCTTAGAAGACTATAGGGCCAAAGGAAATATCCTCCGATAACAAAGAGAAAGAAGCTTTCTGAGAAACTTCTTTGTGTTCTGTGAAATCATCTCACAGAGTTACAGGTTTCCCCTCAAGAAGCCTTTCGCTAAGACAGTTCTTGTGAAATTGGCAAAGTGATATTTGGAAGCCCTTAGAGGGCTATGGTGAAAAAGGAAATATCCTCAGATGAAATCTGGAAAGAAGCTTTCTGAGAAACTGCTTAGTGTTCTGTTAATTCATCTCACAGAGTTACATCTGTATTTCGTGGATCTCTTTGCTAGCCTTATTTCTGTGGAATCTGAGAACAGATATTTCGGATCCCATTGAAGACTATAGGGCCAAAGGATATATCCTCCGATAACAAAGAGAAAGAAGCTTTCTGAGAAACTTCTTTGTGTTCTGTGAAATCATCTCACAGAGTTACAGCTTTCCCCTCAAGAAGCCTTTCTCTAAGACAGTTCTTGTGGAATTGGCAAAGTGATATTTGGAAGCCCATAGAGGGCTATGGTGAAAAAGGAAATATCCTCAGATGAAATCTGGAAAGAAGCTTTCTGAGAAACTGCTGCGTGTTCTGTTAATTCATCTCACAGAGTTACATCTGTATTTCGTGGATCTCTTTGCTAGCCTTATTTCTGTGGAATCTGAGAACAGATATTTCGGATCCCTTTGAAGACTACAGGGCCAAAGAAAATATCCTCCGATAACAAAGAGAAAGAAGCTTTCTGAGAAACTTCTTTGTGTTCTGTGAAATCTTCTCACAGAGTTACAGCTTTCCCCTCAAGAAGCCTTTCGCTAAGACAGTTCTTGTGAAATTGGCAAAGTGATATTTGGAAGCCCTTAGAGGGCTATGGTGAAAAAGGAAATATCCTCAGATGAAATCTGGAAAGAAGCTTTCTGAGAAACTGCTTAGTGTTCTGTTAATTCATCTCACAGAGTTACATCTGTATTTCGTGGATCTCTTTGCTAGCCTTATTTCTTTGGAATCTGAGAACAGATATTTCGGATCCCATTGAAGACTATAGGGCCAAAGGAAATATCCTCCGATAACAAAGAGAAAGAAGCTTTCTGAGAAACTTCTTTGTGTTCTGTGAAATCATCTCACAGAGTTACAGCTTTCCCCTCAAGAAGCCTTTCGCTAAGACAGTTCTTGTGGAATTGGCAAAGTGATATTTGGAAGCCCATAGAGGGCTATGGTGAAAAAGGAAATATCCTCAGATGAAATCTGGAAAGAAGCTTTCTGAGAAACTGCTGAGTGTTCTGTTAATTCATCTCACAGAGTTACATCTGTATTTCTTGGATCTCTTGCTAGCCTTATTTCTGTGGAATCTGAGAACAGATATTTCGGATCCCATTGAAGACTATAGGGCCAAAGGAAATATCCTCCGATAACAAAGAGAAAGAAGCTTTCTGAGAAACTTCTTTGTGTTCTGTGAAATCATCTCACAGAGTTACAGCTTTCCACTCAAGAAGCCTTCCGCTAAGACAGTTCTTGTGGAATTGGCAAAGTGATATTTGGAAGCCCATAGAGGGCTATGGTGAAAAAGGAAATATCCTCAGATGAAATCTGGAAAGAAGCTTTCTGAGAAACTGCTTAGTGTTCTGTTAATTCATCTCACAGAGTTACATCTGTATTTCGTGGATCTCTTTGCTAGCCTTATTTCTGTGGAATCTGAGAACAGATATTTCGAATCCCTTTGAAGACTATAGGGCCAAAGAAAATATCCTCCGATAACAAAGAGAAGGAAGCTTTCTGAGAAACTTCTTTGTGTTCTGTGAAATCATCTCACAGAGTTACAGCTTTCCCCTCAAGAAGCCTTTCGCTAAGACAGTTCTTGTGGAATTGGCAAAGTGATATTTGGAAGCCCATAGAGGGCTATGGTGAAAAAGGAAATATCCTCAGATGAAATCTGGAAAGAAGCTTTCTGAGAAACTGCTTAGTGTTCTGTTAATTCATCTCACAGAGTTACATCTGTATTTCGAGGATCTCTTTGCTAGCCTTATTTCTGTGGAATCTGAGAACAGATATTTCCGATCCCTTAGAAGACTATAGGGCCAAAGGAAATATCCTCCGATAACAAAGAGAAAGAAGCTTTCTGAGAAACTTCTATGTGTTCTGTGAAATCATCTCACAGAGTTACAGGTTTCCCCTCAAGAAGCCTTTCGCTAAGACAGTTCTTGTGAAATTGGCAAAGTGATATTTGGAAGCCCTTAGAGGGCTATGGTGAAAAAGGAAATATCCTCAGATGAAATCTGGAAAGAAGCTTTCTGAGAAACTGCTTAGTGTTCTGTTAATTCATCTCACAGAGTTACATCTGTATTTCGTGGATCTCTTTGCTAGCCTTATTTCTTTGGAATCTGAGAACAGATATTTCGGATCCCATTGAAGACTATAGGGCCAAAGGAAATATCCTCCGATAACAAAGAGAAAGAAGCTTTCTGAGAAACTTCTTTGTGTTCTGTGAAATCATCTCACAGAGTTACAGCTTTCCCCTCAAGAAGCCTTTCGCTAAGACAGTTCTTGTGGAATTGGCAAAGTGATATTTGGAAGCCCATAGAGGGCTATGGTGAAAAAGGAAATATCCTCAGATGAAATCTGGAAAGAAGCTTTCTGAGAAACTGCTTAGTGTTCTGTTAATTCATCTCACAGAGTTACATCTGTATTTCGTGGATCTCTTTGCTAGCCTTATTTCTGTGGAATCTGAGAACAGATATTTCGGATCCCATTGAAAACTATAGGGCCAAAGGAAATATCCTCCGATAACAAAGAGAAAGAAGCTTTCTGAGAAACTTCTTTGTGTTCTGTGAAATCATCTCACAGAGTTACAGCTTTCCCCTCAAGAAGCCTTTCGCTAAGACAATTCTTGTGAAATTGGCAAAGTGATATTTGGAAGCCCTTAGAGGGCTATGGTGAAAAAGGAAATATCCTCAGATGAAATCTGGAAAGAAGCTTTCTGAGAAACTGCTTAGTGTTCTGTTAATTCATCTCACACAGTTACATCTGTATTTCGTGGATCTCTTTGCTAGCCTTATTTCTTTGGAATCTGAGAACAGATATTTCGGATCCCATTGAAGACTATAGGGACAAAGGATATATCCTCCGATAACAAAGAGAAAGAAGCTTTCTGAGAAACTTCTTTGTGTTCTGTGAAATCATCTCACAGAGTTACAGCTTTCGCCTCAAGAAGCCTTTCTCTAAGACAGTTCTTGTGGAATTGGCAAAGTGATATTTGGAAGCCCATAGAGGGCTATGGTGAAAAAGGAAATATCCTCACATGAAATCTGGAAAGAAGCTTTCTGAGAAACTGCTTAGTGTTCTGTTAATTCATCTCACAGAGTTACATCTGTATTTCTTGGATCTCTTGCTAGCCTTATTTCTGTGGAATCTGAGAACAGATATTTCGGATCCCATTGAAGACTATAGGGCCAAAGAAAATATCCTCCGATAACAAAGAGAAGGAAGCTTTCTGAGAAACTTCTTTGTGTTCTGTGAAATCATCTCACAGAGTTACAGCTTTCCCCTCAAGAAGCCTTTCGCTAAGACAGTTCTTGTGGAATTGGCAAAGTGATATTTGGAAGCCCATAGAGGGCTATGGTGAAAAAGGAAATATCCTCAGATGAAATCTGGAAAGAAGCTTTCTGAGAAACTGCTTAGTGTTCTGTTAATTCATCTCACAGAGTTACATCTGTATTTCGAGGATCTCTTTGCTAGCCTTATTTCTGTGGAATCTGAGAACAGATATTTCCGATCCCTTAGAAGACTATAGGGCCAAAGGAAATATCCTCCGATAACAAAGAGAAAGAAGCTTTCTGAGAAACTTCTTTGTGTTCTGTGAAATCATCTCACAGAGTTACAGGTTTCCCCTCAAGAAGCCTTTCGCTAAGACAGTTCTTGTGAAATTGGCAAAGTGATATTTGGAAGCCCTTAGAGGGCTATGGTGAAAAAGGAAATATCCTCAGATGAAATCTGGAAAGAAGCTTTCTGAGAAACTGCTTAGTGTTCTGTTAATTCATCTCACAGAGTTACATCTGTATTTCGTGGATCTCTTTGCTAGCCTTATTTCTTTGGAATCTGAGAACAGATATTTCGGATCCCATTGAAGACTATAGGGCCAAAGGAAATATCCTCCGATAACAAAGAGAAAGAAGCTTTCTGAGAAACTTCTTTGTGTTCTGTGAAATCATCTCACAGAGTTACAGCTTTCCCCTCTAGAAGCCTTTCGCTAAGACAGTTCTTGTGGAATTGGCAAAGTGATATTTGGAAGCCCATAGAGGGCTATGGTGAAAAAGGAAATATCCTCAGATGAAATCTGGAAAGAAGCTTTCTGAGAAACTGCTGAGTGTTCAGTTAATTCATCTCACAGAGTTACATCTGTATTACGTGGATCTCTTTGCTAGCCTTATTTCTGTGGAATCTGAGAACAGATATTTCGGATCCCATTGAAGACTATAGGGCCAAAGGAAATATCCTCCGATAACAAAGAGAAAGAAGCTTTCTGAGAAACTTCTTTGTGTTCTGTGAAATCATCTCACAGAGTTACAGCTTTCCCCTCAAGAAGCCTTTCGCTAAGACAGTTCTTGTGGAATTGGCAAAGTGATATTTGGAAGCCCATAGAGGGCTATGGTGAAAAAGGAAATATCCTCGGATGAAATCTGGAAAGAAGCTTTCTGAGAAACTGCTGTGTGTTCTGTTAATTCATCTCACAGAGTTACATCTGTATTTCGTGGATCTCTTTGCTAGCCTTATTTCTGTGGAATCTGAGAACAGATATTTCGGATCCCATTGAAGACTATAGGGCCAAAGAAAATATCCTGCGATAACAAAGAGAAAGAAGCTTTCTGAGAAACTTCTTTGTATTCTGTGAAATCATCTCACAGAGTTACAGCTTTCCCCTCAAGAAGCCTTTCGCTAAGACAGTTCTTGTGGAATTGGCAAAGTGATATTTGGAAGCCCATAGAGGGCTATGGTGAAAAAGGAAATATCCTCAGATGAAATCTGGAAAGAAGCTTTCTGAGAAACTGCTGAGTGTTCTGTTAATTCATCTCACAGAGTTACGTCTGTATTTCGAGGATCTCTTTGCTAGCCTTATTTCTGTGGAATCTGAGAACAGATATTTCCAATCCCTTTGAAGACTATATTGCCAAAGAAATATCCTCCGATAACAAAGAGAAAGAAGCTTTCTGAGAAACTTCTTTGTGTTCTGTGAAATCCTCTCACAGAGTTACAGCTTTCCCCTCAAGTAGCCTTTCGCTAACACAGTTCTTGTGGAATTGGCAAAGTGATATTTGGAAGCCCTTAGAGGGCTATGGTGAAAAAGAAAATATCCTCAGGTGAAATCTGGAAAGAAGCTTTCTGAGAAACTGCTGAGTGTTCTCTTAATTCATCTCACAGAGTTACATCTGTATTTCTTGGATCTCTTGCTAGCCTTATTTCTGTGGAATCTGAGAACAGATATTTTCTATCCCATTAAAGACTATAGGGCCAAAGGAAATATCCTCCGATAACAAAGAGAAAGAAGCTTTCTGAGAAACTTCTTTGTGTTCTGTGAAATCATCTCACAGAGTTACAGCTTTCCACTCAAGAAGCCTTTCGCTAAGACAGTTCTTGTGGAATTGGCAAAGTGATATTTGGAAGCCCATAGAGGGCTATGGTGAAAAAGGAAATATCCTCAGATGAAATCTGGAAAGAAGCTTTCTGAGAAACTGCTTAGTGTTCTGTTAATTCATCTCACAGAGTTACATCTGTATTTCGTGGATCTCTTTGCTAGCCTTATTTCTGTGGAATCTGAGAACAGATATTTCGGATCCCTTTGAAGACTATAGGGCCAAAGAAAATATCCTCCGATAACAAAGAGAAAGAAGCTTTCTGAGAAACTTCTTTGTGTTCTGTGAAATCATCTCACAGAGTTACAGCTTTCCCCTCAAGAAGCCTTTCGCTAAGACAGTTCTTGTGGAATTGGCAAAGTGATATTTGGAAGCCCATAGAGGGCTATGGTGAAAAAGGAAATATCCTCAGATGAAATCTGGAAAGAAGCTTTCTGAGAAACTGCTGAGTGTTCTGTTAATTCATCTCACAGAGTTACATCTGTATTTCGAGGATCTCTTTGCTAGCCTTATTTCTGTGGAATCTGAGAACAGATATTTCCGATCCCTTAGAAGACTATAGGGCCAAAGGAAATATCCTCCGATAACAAAGAGAAAGAAGCTTTGTGAGAAACTTCTTTGTGTTCTGTGAAATCATCTCACAGAGTTACAGGTTTCCCCTCAAGAAGCCTTTCGCTAAGACAGTTCTTGTGAAATTGGCAAAGTGATATTTGGAAGCCCATAGAGGGCTATGGTGAAAAAGGAAATATCCTCAGATGAAATCTGGAAACAAGCTTTCTGAGAAACTGCTTAGTGTTCTGTTAATTCATCTCACAGAGTTACATCTGTATTTCGTGGATCTCTTTGCTAGCCTTATTTCTGTGGAATCTGAGAACAGATATTTCGGATCCCATTGAAAACTATAGGGCCAAAGGAAATATCCTCCGATAACAAAGAGAAAGAAGCTTTCTGAGAAACTTCTTTGTGTTCTGTGAAATCATCTCACAGAGTTACAGCTTTCCCCTCAAGAAGCCTTTCGCTAAGACAATTCTTGTGGAATTGGCAAAGTGATATTTGGAAGCCCATAGAGGGATATGGTGAAAAAGGAAATATCCTCAGATGAAATCTGGAAAGAAGCTTTCTGAGAAACTGCTGTGTGTTCTGTTAATTCAGCTCACAGAGTTACATCTGTATTTCGTGGATCTCTTTGCTAGCCTTATTTCTTTGGAATCTGAGAACAGATATTTCGGATCCCTTTGAAGACTATAGGGCCAAAGGAAATATCCTCCGATAACAAAGAGAAAGAAGCTTTCTGAGAAACTTCTTTGTGTTCTGTGAAATCATCTCACAGAGTTACAGCTTTCCCCTCAAGAAGCCTTTCGCTAAGACAGTTCTCGTGGAATTGGCAAAGTGATATTTGGAAGCCCATAGAGGGCTATGGTGAAAAAGGAAATATCCTCAGATGAAATCTGGAAAGAAGCTTTCTGAGAAACTGCTGAGTGTTCTGTTAATTCATCTCACAGAGTTACGTCTGTATTTCGAGGATCTCTTTGCTAGCCTTATTTCTGTGGAATCTGAGAACAGATATTTCCAATCCCTTTGAAGACTATATTGCCAAAGGAAATATCCTCCGATAACAAAGAGAAAGAAGCTTTCTGAGAAACTTCTTTGTGTTCTGTGAAATCCTCTCACAGAGTTACAGCTTTCCCCTCAAGTAGCCTTTCGCTAACACAGTTCTTGTGGAATTGGCAAAGTGATATTTGGAAGCCCTTAGAGGGCTATGGTGAAAAAGGAAATATCCTCAGATGAAATCTGGAAAGAAGCTTTCTGAGAAACTGCTGAGTGTTCTCTTAATTCATCTCACAGAGTTACATCTGTATTTCGTGGATCTCTTTGCTAGCCTTATTTCTGTGGAATCTGAGAACAGATATTTCGGATCCCATTGAAAACTATAGGGCCAAAGGAAATATCCTCCGATAACAAAGAGAAAGAAGCTTTCTGAGAAACTTCTTTGTGTTCTGTGAAATCATCTCACAGAGTTACAGCTTTCCCCTCAAGAAGCCTTTCGCTAAGACAATTCTTGTGGAATTGGCAAAGTGATATTTGGAAGCCCATAGAGGGATATGGTGAAAAAGGAAATATCCTCAGATGAAATCTGGAAAGAAGCTTTCTGAGAAACTGCTGTGTGTTCTGTTAATTCAGCTCACAGAGTTACATCTGTATTTCGTGGATCTCTTTGCTAGCCTTATTTCTTTGGAATCTGAGAACAGATATTTCGGATCCCTTTGAAGACTATAGGGCCAAAGGAAATATCCTCCGATAACAAAGAGAAAGAAGCTTTCTGAGAAACTTCTTTGTGTTCTGTGAAATCATCTCACAGAGTTACAGCTTTCCCCTCAAGAAGCCTTTCGCTAAGACAGTTCTCGTGGAATTGGCAAAGTGATATTTGGAAGCCCATAGAGGGCTATGGTGAAAAAGGAAATATCCTCAGATGAAATCTGGAAAGAAGCTTTCTGAGAAACTGCTGAGTGTTCTGTTAATTCATCTCACAGAGTTACGTCTGTATTTCGAGGATCTCTTTGCTAGCCTTATTTCTGTGGAATCTGAGAACAGATATTTCCAATCCCTTTGAAGACTACATTGCCAAAGGAAATATCCTCCGATAACAAAGAGAAAGAAGCTTTCTGAGAAACTTCTTTGTGTTCTGTGAAATCCTCTCACAGAGTTACAGCTTTCCCCTCAAGTAGCCTTTCGCTAACACAGTTCTTGTGGAATTGGCAAAGTGATATTTGGAAGCCCTTAGAGGGCTATGGTGAAAAAGGAAATATCCTCAGATGAAATCTGGAAAGAAGCTTTCTGAGAAACTGCTGAGTGTTCTCTTAATTCATCTCACAGAGTTACATCTGTATTTCTTGGATCTCTTGCTAGCCTTATTTCTGTGGAATCTGAGAACAGATATTTCGGATCCCATTAAAGACTATAGGGCCAAAGGAAATATCCTCCGATAACAAAGAGAAAGAAGCTTTCTGAGAAACTTCTTTGTGTTCTGTGAAATCATCTCACAGAGTTACAGCTTTCCACTCAAGAAGCCTTCCGCTAAGACAGTTCTTGTGGAATTGGCAAAGTGATATTTGGAAGCCCATAGAGGGCTATGGTGAAAAAGGAAATATCCTCCGATGAAATCTGGAAAGAAGCTTTCTGAGAAACTGCTTAGTGTTCTGTTAATTCATCTCACAGAGTTACATCTGTATTTCGTGGATCTCTTTGCTAGCCTTATTTCTGTGGAATCTGAGAACAGATATTTCGGATCCCTTTGAAGACTATAGGGCCAAAGAAAATATCCTCCGATAACAAAGAGAAAGAAGCTTTCTGAGAAACTTCTTTGTGTTCTGTGAAATCATCTCACAGAGTTACAGCTTTCCCCTCAAGAAGCCTTTCGCTAAGACAGTTCTTGTGGAATTGGCAAAGTGATATTTGGAAGCCCATAGAGGGCTATGGTGAAAAAGGAAATATCCTCAGATGAAATCTGGAAAGAAGCTTTCTGAGAAACTGTTGAGTGTTCTGTTAATTCATCTCACAGAGTTACATCTGTATTTCGAGGATCTCTTTGCTAGCCTTATTTCTGTGGAATCTGAGAACAGATATTTCCGATCCCTTAGAAGACTATAGGGCCAAAGGAAATATCCTCCGATAACAAAGAGAAAGAAGCTTTCTGAGAAACTTCTTTGTGTTCTGTGAAATCATCTCACAGAGTTACAGGTTTCCCCTCAAGAAGCCTTTCGCTAAGACAGTTCTTGTGAAATTGGCAAAGTGATATTTGGAAGCCCTTAGAGGGCTATGGTGAAAAAGGAAATATCCTCAGATGAAATCTGGAAAGAAGCTTTCTGAGAAACTGCTTAGTGTTCTGTTAATTCATCTCACAGAGTTACATCTGTATTTCGTGGATCTCTTTGCTAGCCTTATTTCTTTGGAATCTGAGAACAGATATTTCGGATCCCATTGAAGACTATAGGGCCAAAGGATATATCCTCCGATAACAAAGAGAAAGAAGCTTTCTGAGAAACTTCTTTGTGTTCTGTGAAATCATCTCACAGAGTTACAGCTTTCCCCTCAAGAAGCCTTTCGCTAAGACAGTTCTTGTGGAATTGGCAAAGTGATATTTGCAAGCCCATAGAGGGCTATGGTGAAAAAAGAAATATCCTCAGATGAAATCTGGAAAGAAGCTTTCTGAGAAACTGCTGAGTGTTCTGTTAATTCATCTCACAGAGTTACATCTGTATTTCGAGGATCTCTTTGCTAGCCTTATTTCTGTGGAATCTGAGAACAGATATTTCCGATCCCTTAGAAGACTATAGGGCCAAAGGAAATATCCTCCGATAACAAAGAGAAAGAAGCTTTCTGAGAAACTTCTTTGTGTTCTGTGAAATCATCTCACAGAGTTACAGGTTTCCCCTCAAGAAGCCTTTCGCTAAGACAGTTCTTGTGAAATTGGCAAAGTGATATTTGGAAGCCCTTAGAGGGCTATGGTGAAAAAGGAAATATCCTCAGATGAAATCTGGAAAGAAGCTTTCTGAGAAACTGCTTAGTGTTCTGTTAATTCATCTCACAGAGTTACATCTGTATTTCGTGGATCTCTTTGCTAGCCTTATTTCTTTGGAATCTGAGAACAGATATTTCGGATCCCATTGAAGACTATAGGGCCAAAGGATATATCCTCCGATAACAAAGAGAAAGAAGCTTTCTGAGAAACTTCTTTGTGTTCTGTGAAATCATCTCACAGAGTTACAGCTTTCCCCTCAAGAAGCCTTTCTCTAAGACAGTTCTTGTGGAATTGGCAAAGTGATATTTGGAAGCCCATAGAGGGCTATGGTGAAAAAGGAAATATCCTCAGATGAAATCTGGAAAGAAGCTTTCTGAGAAACTGCTGAGTGTTCAGTTAATTCATCTCACAGAGTTACATCTGTATTACGTGGATCTCTTTGCTAGCCTTATTTCTGTGGAATCTGAGAACAGATATTTCGGATCCCATTGAAGACTATAGGGCCAAAGGAAATATCCTCCGATAACAAAGAGAAAGAAGCTTTCTGAGAAACTTCTTTGTGTTCTGTGAAATCATCTCACAGAGTTACAGCTTTCCCCTCAAGAAGCCTTTCGCTAAGACAGTTCTTGTGGAATTGGCAAAGTGATATTTGGAAGCCCATAGAGGGCTATGGTGAAAAAGGAAATATCCTCAGATGAAATCTGGAAAGAAGCTTTCTGAGAAACTGCTTAGTGTTCTGTTAATTCATCTCACAGAGTTACATCTGTATTTCGTGGATCTCTTTGCTAGCCTTATTTCTGTGGAATCTGAGAACAGATATTTCGGATCCCATTGAAAACTATAGGGCCAAAGGAAATATCCTCCGATAACAAAGAGAAAGAAGCTTTCTGAGAAACTTCTTTGTGTTCTGTGAAATCATCTCACAGAGTTACAGCTTTCCCCTAAAGAAGCCTTTCGCTAAGACAATTCTTGAGGAATTGGCAAAGTGATATTTGGAAGCCCATAGAGGGCTATGGTGAAAAAGGAAATATCCTCAGATGAAATCTGGAAAGAAGCTTTCTGAGAAACTGCTGTGTGTTCTGTTAATTCACCTCACAGAGTTACATATGTATTTCGTGGATCTCTTTGCTAGACTTATTTCTGTGGAATCTGAGAACAGATATTTCGGATCCCTTTGAAATCTAGAGGGCCAAAGTAAATATCCTCCGATAACAAAGAGAAAGAAGCTTTCTGAGAAACTACTTTGTGTTCTGTGAAATCATCTCACAGAGTTACAGCTTTCCCCTCAAGAAGCCTTTCGCTAAGACAGTTCTTGTGGAATTGGCAAAGTGATATTTGGAAGCCCATAGAGGGCTATGGTGAAAAAGGAAATATCATCAGATGCAATCTGGAAAGAAGCTTTCTGAGAAACTGCTTAGTGTTCTGTTAATTCATCTCACAGAGTTACATCTGTATTTCGTGGATCTCCTTGCTAGCCTTATTTCTTTGGAATCTGAGAACAGATATTTCGGATCCCATTGAAGACTATAGGGCCAAAGAAAATATCCTCCGATAACAAAGAGAAAGAAGCTTTCTGAGAAACTTCTTTGTGTTCTGTGAAATCATCTCACAGAGTTACAGCTTTCCCCTCAAGAAGCCTTTCGCTAAGACAGTTCTTGTGGAATTGGCAAAGTGATATTTGGAAGCCCTTAGAGGGCTATGGTGAAAAAGGAAATATCCTCAGATGAAATCTGGAAAGAAGCTTTCTGAGAAACTGCTTAGTGTTCTGTTAATTCATCTCACAGAGTTACATCTGTATTTCGTGGATCTCTTTGCTAGCCTTATTTCTTTGGAATCTGAGAACATATATTTCGGATCCCATTGAAGACTATAGGGCCAAAGAAAATATACTCCGATAACAAAGTGAAAGAAGCTTTCTGAGAAACTTCTTTGTGTTCTGTGAAATCATCTCACAGAGTTACAGCTTTCCCCTCAAGAAGCCTTTCGCTAAGACAGTTCTTGTGGAATTGGCAAAGTGATATTTGGAAGCCCTTAGAGGGCTATGGTGAAAAAGGAAATATCCTCAGATGAAATCTGGAAAGAAGCTTTCTGAGAAACTGCTTAGTGTTCTGTTAATTCATCTCACAGAGTTACATCTGTATTTCGAGGATCTCTTTGCTAGCCTTATTTCTGTGGAATCTGAGAACAGATATTTCCGATCCCTTAGAAGACTATAGGGCCAAAGGAAATATCCTCCGATAACAAAGAGAAAGAAGCTTTCTGAGAAACTTCTTTGTGTTCTGTGAAATCATCTCACAGAGTTAGAGCTTTCCACTCAAGAAGCCTTTCGCTAAGACAGTTCTTGTGGAATTGGCAAAGTGATATTTGGAAGCCCTTAGAGGGCTATGGTGAAAAAGGAAATATCCTCAGATGAAATCTGGAAAGAAGCTTTCTGAGAAACTGCTTAGTGTTCTGTTAATTCATCTCACAGAGTTACATCTGTATTTCGTGGATCTCTTTGCTAGCCTTATTTCTTTGGAATCTGAGAACAGATATTTCGGATCCCATTGAAGACTATAGGGCCAAAGGAAATATCCTCCGATAACAAAGAGAAAGAAGCTTTCTGAGAAACTTCTTTGTGTTCTGTGAAATCATCTCACAGAGTTACAGCTTTCCCCTCAAGAAGCCTTTCGCTAAGACAGTTCTCGTGGAATTGGCAAAGTGATATTTGGAAGCCCATAGAGTGCTATGGTGAAAAAGGAAATATGCTCACATGAAATCTGGAAAGAAGCTTTCTGAGAAACTGCTTAGTGTTCTGTTAATTCATCTCACAGAGTTACATCTGTATTTCGTGGATCTCTTTGCTAGCCTTATTTCTGTGGAATCTGAGAACAGATATTTCGGATCCCATTGAAGACTATAGGGCCAAAGAAAATATCCTGCGATAACAAAGAGAAAGAAGCTTTCTGAGATACTTCTTTGTATTCTGTGAAATCATCTCACAGAGTTACAGCTTTCCCCTCAAGAAGCCTTTCGCTAAGACAGTTCTTGTGGAATTGGCAAAGTGATATTTGGAAGCCCATAGAGGGCTATGGTGAAAAAGGAAATATCCTCGGATGAAATCTGGAAAGAAGCTTTCTGAGAAACTGCTGTGTGTTCTGTTAATTCAGCTCACAGAGTTACATCTGTATTTCGTGGATCTCTTTGCTAGCCTTATTTCTGTGGAATCTGAGAACAGATATTTCGGATCCCATTGAAGACTATAGGGCCAAAGGAAATATCCTCCGATAACAAAGAGAAAGAAGCTTTCTGAGAAACTTCTCTGTGTTCTGTGAAATCATCTCACAGAGTTACAGCTTTCCCCTCAAGAAGCCTTTCGCTAAGACAGTTCTCGTGGAATTGGCAAAGTGATATTTGGAAGCCCATAGAGGGCTATGGTGAAAAAGGAAATATCCTCACATGAAATCTGGAAAGAAGCTTTCTGAGAAACTGCTTAGTGTTCTGTTAATTCATCTCACAGAGTTACATCTGTATTTCGTGGATCTCTTTGCTAGCCTTATTTCTGTGGAATCTGAGAACAGATATTTCGGATCCCATTGAAGACTATAGGGCCAAAGAAAATATCCTGCGATAACAAAGAGAAAGAAGCTTTCTGAGAAACTTCTTTGTATTCTGTGAAATCATCTCACAGAGTTACAGCTTTCCCCTCAAGAAGCTTTTCGCTAAGACAGTTCTTGTGGAATTGGCAAAGTGATATTTGGAAGCCCATAGAGGGCTATGGTGAAAAAGGAAATATCCTCAGATGAAATCTGGAAAGAAGCTTTCTGAGAAACTGCTTAGTGTTCTGTTAATTCATCTCACAGAGTTACATCTGTATTTCGTGGATCTCTTTGCTAGCCTTATTTCTGTGGAATCTGAGAACAGATATTTCGGATCCCTTTGAAGACTATAGGGCCAAAGAAAATATCCTCCGATAACAAAGAGAAAGAAGCTTTCTGAGAAACTTCTTTGTGTTCTGTGAAATCATCTCACACAGTTACAGCATTCCCCTCAAGAAGCCTTTCGCTAAGACAGTTCTTGTGGAATTGGCAAAGTGATATTTGGAAGCCCATAGAGGGCTATGGTGAAAAAGGAAATATCCTCAGATGAAATCTGGAAAGAAGCTTTCTGAGAAACTGCTTAGTGTTCTGTTAATTCATCTCACAGAGTTACATCTGTATTTCGAGGATCTCTTTGCTAGCCTTATTTCTGTGGAATCTGAGAACAGATATTTCCGATCCCTTAGAAGACTATAGGGCCAAAGGAAATATCCTCCGATAACAAAGAGAAAGAAGCTTTCTGAGAAACTTCTTTGTGTTCTGTGAAATCATCTCACAGAGTTACAGGTTTCCCCTCAAGAAGCCTTTCGCTAAGACAGTTCTTGTGAAATTGGCAAAGTGATATTTGGAAGCCCTTAGAGGGCTATGGTGAAAAAGGAAATATCCTCAGATGAAATCTGGAAAGAAGCTTTCTGAGAAACTGCTTAGTGTTCTGTTAATTCATCTCACAGAGTTACATCTGTATTTCGTGGATCTCTTTGCTAGCCTTATTTCTTTGGAATCTGAGAACAGATATTTCGGATCCCATTGAAGACTATAGGGCCAAAGGAAATATCCTCCGATAACAAAGAGAAAGAAGCTTTCTGAGAAACTTCTTTGTGTTCTGTGAAATCATCTCACAGAGTTACAGGTTTCCCCTCAAGAAGCCTTTCGCTAAGACAGTTCTTGTGAAATTGGCAAAGTGATATTTGGAAGCCCTTAGAGGGCTATGGTGAAAAAGGAAATATCCTCAGATGAAATCTGGAAAGAAGCTTTCTGAGAAACTGCTTAGTGTTCTGTTAATTCATCTCACAGAGTTACATCTGTATTTCGTGGATCTCTTTGCTAGCCTTATTTCTTTGGAATCTGAGAACAGATATTTCGGATCCCATTGAAGACTATAGGGCCAAAGGATATATCCTCCGATAACAAAGAGAAAGAAGCTTTCTGAGAAACTTCTTTGTGTTCTGTGAAATCATCTCACAGAGTTACAGCTTTCCCCTCAAGAAGCCTTTCTCTAAGACAGTTCTTGTGGAATTGGCAAAGTGATATTTGGAAGCCCATAGAGGGCTATGGTGAAAAAGGAAATATCCTCAGATGAAATCTGGAAAGAAGCTTTCTGAGAAACTGCTGAGTGTTCAGTTAATTCATCTCACAGAGTTACATCTGTATTACGTGGATCTCTTTGCTAGCCTTATTTCTGTGGAATCTGAGAACAGATATTTCGGATCCCATTGAAGACTATAGGGCCAAAGGAAATATCCTCCGATAACAAAGAGAAAGAAGCTTTCTGAGAAACTTCTTTGTGTTCTGTGAAATCATCTCACAGAGTTACAGCTTTCCCCTCAACAAGCCTTTCGCTAAGACAGTTCTTGTGGAATTGGCAAAGTGATATTTGGAAGCCCATAGAGGGCTATGGTGAAAAAGGAAATATCCTCAGATGAAATCTGGAAAGAAGCTTTCTGAGAAACTGCTTAGTGTTCTGTTAATTCATCTCACAGAGTTACATCTGTATTTCGTGGATCTCTTTGCTAGCCTTATTTCTGTGGAATCTGAGAACAGATATTTCGGATCCCATTGAAAACTATAGGGCCAAAGGAAATATCCTCCGATAACAAAGAGAAAGAAGCTTTCTGAGAAACTTCTTTGTGTTCTGTGAAATCATCTCACAGAGTTACAGCTTTCCCCTAAAGAAGCCTTTCGCTAAGACAATTCTTGAGGAATTGGCAAAGTGATATTTGGAAGCCCATAGAGGGCTATGGTGAAAAAGGAAATATCCTCAGATGAAATCTGGAAAGAAGCTTTCTGAGAAACTGCTGTGTGTTCTGTTAATTCACCTCACAGAGTTACATCTGTATTTCGTGGATCTCTTTGCTAGACTTATTTCTGTGGAATCTGAGAACAGATATTTCGGATCCCTTTGAAGTCTAGAGGGCCAAAGGAAATATCCTCCGATAACAAAGAGAAAGAAGCTTTCTGAGAAACTTCTTTGTGTTCTGTGAAATCATCTCACAGAGTTACAGCTTTCCCCTCAAGAAGCCTTTCGCTAAGACAGTTCTTGTGGAATTGGCAAAGTGATATTTGGAAGCCCATAGAGGGCTATGGTGAAAAAGGAAATATCCTCAGATGCAATCTGGAAAGAAGCTTTCTGAGAAACTGCTTAGTGTTCTGTTAATTCATCTCACAGAGTTACATCTGTATTTCGTGGATCTCTTTGCTAGCCTTATTTCTTTGGAATCTGAGAACAGATATTTCGGATCCCATTGAAGACTATAGGGCCAAAGAAAATATCCTCCGATAACAAAGAGAAAGAAGCTTTCTGAGAAACTTCTTTGTGTTCTGTGAAATCATCTCACAGAGTTACAGCTTTCCCCTCAAGAAGCCTTTCGCTAAGACAGTTCTTGTGGAATTGGCAAAGTGGTATTTGGAAGCCCTTAGAGGGCTATGGTGAAAAAGGAAATATCCTCAGATGAAATCTGGAAAGAAGCTTTCTGAGAAACTGCTTAGTGTTCTGTTAATTCATCTCACAGAGTTACATCTGTATTTCGTGGATCTCTTTGCTAGCCTTATTTCTTTGGAATCTGAGAACAGATATTTCGGATCCCATTGAAGACTATAGGGCCAAAGAAAATATACTCCGATAACAAAGTGAAAGAAGCTTTCTGAGAAACTTCTTTGTGTTCTGTGAAATCATCTCACAGAGTTACAGCTTTCCCCTCAAGAAGCCTTTCGCTAAGACAGTTCTTGTGGAATTGGCAAAGTGATATTTGGAAGCCCTTAGAGGGCTATGGTGAAAAAGGAAATATCCTCAGATGAAATCTGGAAAGAAGCTTTCTGAGAAACTGCTTAGTGTTCTGTAAATTCATATCACAGAGTTACATCTGTATTTCGAGGATCTCTTTGCTAGCCTTATTTCTGTGGAATCTGAGAACAGATATTTCCGATTCCTTAGAAGACTATAGGGCCAAAGGAAATATCCTCCGATAACAAAGAGAAAGAAGCTTTCTGAGAAACTTCTTTGTGTTCTGTGAAATCATCTCACAGAGTTAGAGCTTTCCACTCAAGAAGCCTTTCGCTAAGACAGTTCTTGAGGAATTGGCAAAGTGATATTTGGAAGCCCTTAGAGGGCTATTGTGAAAAAGGAAATATCCTCAGATGAAATCTGGAAAGAAGCTTTCTGAGAAACTGCTTAGTGTTCTGTTAATTCATCTCACAGAGTTACATCTGTATTTCGTGGATCTCTTTGCTAGCCTTATTTCTTTGGAATCTGAGAACAGATATTTCGGATCCCATTGAAGACTATAGGGCCAAAGGAAATATCCTCCGATAACAAAGAGAAAGAAGCTTTCTGAGAAACTTCTTTGTGTTCTGTGAAATCATCTCACAGAGTTACAGCTTTCCCCTCAAGAAGCCTTTCGCTAAGACAGTTCTCGTGGAATTGGCAAAGTGATATTTGGAAGCCCATAGAGGGCTATGGTGAAAAAGGAAATATGCTCACATGAAATCTGGAAAGAAGCTTTCTGAGAAACTGCTTAGTGTTCTGTTAATTCATCTCACAGAGTTACATCTGTATTTCGTGGATCTCTTTGCTAGCCTTATTTCTGTGGAATCTGAGAACAGATATTTCGGATCCCATTGAAGACTATAGGGCCAAAGAAAATATCCTGCGATAACAAAGAGAAAGAAGATTTCTGAGAAACTTCTTTGTATTCTGTGAAATCATCTCACAGAGTTACAGCTTTCCCCTCAAGAAGCCTTTCGCTAAGACAGTTCTTGTGGAATTGGCAAAGTGATATTTGGAAGCCCATAGAGGGCTATGGTGAAAAAGGAAATATCCTCAGATGAAATCTGGAAAGAAGCTTTCTGAGAAACTGCTGAGTGTTCTGTTAATTCATCTCACAGAGTTACATCTATATTTCGAGGATCTCTTTGCTAGCCTTATTTCTGTGGAATCTGAGAACAGATATTTCCAATCCCTTTGAAGACTATATTGCCAAAGGAAATATCCTCCGATAACAAAGAGAAAGAAGCTTTCTGAGAAACTTCTTTGTGTTCTGTGAAATCCTCTCACAGAGTTACAGCTTTCCCCTCAAGTAGCCTTTCGCTAAGACAGTGCTTGTGGAATTGGCAAAGTGATATTTGGAAGCCCATAGAGGGCTATGGTGAAAAAGGAAATATCCTCAGATGAAATCTGGAAAGAAGCTTTCTGAGAAACTGCTGAGTGTTCTGTTAATTCATCTCACAGAGTTACATCTGTATTTCTTGGATCTCTTGCTAGCCTTATTTCTGTGGAATCTGAGAACAGATATTTCGGATCCCATTGAAGACTATAGGGCCAAAGGAAATATCCTCCGATAACAAAGAGAAAGAAGCTTTCTGAGAAACTGCTTTGTGTTCTGTGAAATCATCTCACAGAGTTACAGCTTTCCACTCAAGAAGCCTTCCGCTAAGACAGTTCTTGTGGAATTGGCAAAGTGATATTTGGAAGCCCATAGAGGGCTATGGTGAAAAAGGAAATATCCTCACATGAAATCTGGAAAGAAGCTTTCTGAGAAACTGCTTAGTGTTCTGTTAATTCATCTCACAGAGTTACATCTGTATTTCGTGGATCTCTTTGCTAGCCTTATTTCTGTGGAATCTGAGAACAGATATTTCGGATCCCTTTGAAGACTATAGGGCCAAAGAAAATATCCTCCGATAACAAAGAGAAAGAAGCTTTCTGAGAAACTTCTTTGTGTTCTGTGAAATCATCTCACATAGTTACAGCTTTCCCCTCAAGAAGCCTTTCGCTAAGACAGTTCTTGTGGAATTGGCAAAGTGATATTTGGAAGCCCATAGAGGGCTATGGTGAAAAAGTAAATATCCTCAGATGAAATCTGGAAAGAAGCTTTCTGAGAAACTGCTTAGTGTTCTGTTAATTCATCTCACAGAGTTACATCTGTATTTTGAGGATCTCTTTGCTAGCCTTATTTCTGTGGAATCTGAGAACAGATATTTCGGATCCCATTGAAGACTATAGGGCCAAAGGAAATATCCTCCGATAACAAAGAGAAAGAAGCTTTCTGAGAAACTTCTTTGTGTTCTGTGAAATCATCTCACAGAGTTACAGGTTTCCCCTCAAGAAGCCTTTCGCTAAGACAGTTCTTGTGGAATTGGCAAAGTGATATTTGGAAGCCCATAGAGGGCTATGGTGAAAAAGGAAATATCCTCAGATGAAATCTGGAAAGAAGCTTTCTGAGAAACTGCTGAGTGTTCTGTTAATTCATCTCACAGAGTTACATCTGTATTTCGAGGATCTCTTTGCTAGCCTTATTTCTGTGGAATCTGAGAACAGATATTTCCAATCCCTTTGAAGACTATATTGCCAAAGGAAATATCCTCCGATAACAAAGAGAAAGAAGCTTTCTGAGAAACTTCTTTGTGTTCTGTGAAATCCTCTCACAGAGTTACAGCTTTCCCCTCAAGTAGCCTTTCGCTAAGACAGTGCTTGTGGAATTGGCAAAGTGATATTTGGAAGCCCATAGAGGGCTATGGTGAAAAAGGAAATATCCTCAGATGAAATCTGGAAAGAAGCTTTCTGAGAAACTGCTGAGTGTTCTGTTAATTCATCTCACAGAGTTACATCTGTATTTCTTGGATCTCTTGCTAGCCTTATTTCTGTGGAATCTGAGAACAGATATTTCGGATCCCATTGAAGACTATAGGGCCAAAGGAAATATCCTCCGATAACAAAGAGAAAGAAGCTTTCTGAGAAACTGCTTTGTGTTCTGTGAAATCATCTCACAGAGTTACAGCTTTCCACTCAAGAAGCCTTCCGCTAAGACAGTTCTTGTGGAATTGGCAAAGTGATATTTGGAAGCCCATAGAGGGCTATGGTGAAAAAGGAAATATCCTCACATGAAATCTGGAAAGAAGCTTTCTGAGAAACTGCTTAGTGTTCTGTTAATTCATCTCACAGAGTTACATCTGTATTTCGTGGATCTCTTTGCTAGCCTTATTTCTGTGGAATCTGAGAACAGATATTTCGGATCCCTTTGAAGACTATAGGGCCAAAGAAAATATCCTCCGATAACAAAGAGAAAGAAGCTTTCTGAGAAACTTCTTTGTGTTCTGTGAAATCATCTCACAGAGTTACAGCTTTCCCCTCAAGAAGCCTTTCGCTAAGACAGTTCTTGTGGAATTGGCAAAGTGATATTTGGAAGCCCTTAGAGGGCTATGGTGAAAAAGGAAATATCCTCAGATGAAATCTGGAAAGAAGCTTTCTGAGAAACTGCTTAGTGTTCTGTTAATTCATCTCACAGAGTTACATCTGTATTTCGAGGATCTCTTTGCTAGCCTTATTTCTGTGGAATCTGAGAACAGATATTTCGGATCCCATTGAAGACTATAGGGCCAAAGGAAATATCCTCTGATAACAAAGAAAAAGAAGCTTTCTGAGAAACTTCTTTGTGTTCTGTGAAATCATCTCACAGAGTTACAGGTTTCCCCTCAAGAAGCCTTTCGCTAAGACAGTTCTTGTGAAATTGGCAAAGTGATATTTGGAAGCCCTTAGAGGGCTATGGTGAAAAAGGAAATATCCTCAGATGAAATCTGGAAAGAAGCTTTGTGAGAAACTGCTTAGTGTTCTGTTAATTCATCTCACAGAGTTACATCTGTATTTCGTGGATCTCTTTGCTAGCCTTATTTCTTTGGAATCTGAGAACAGATATTTCGGATCCCATTGAAGACTATAGGGCCAAAGGAAATATCCTCCGATAACAAAGAGAAAGAAGCTTTCTGAGAAACTTCTTTGTGTTCTGTGAAATCATCTCACAGAGTTACAGCTTTCGCCTCAAGAAGCCTTTCGCTAAGACAGTTCTTGTGGAATCGGCAAAGTGATATTTGGAAGCCCATAGAGGGCTATGGTGAAAAAGGAAATATCCTCAGATGAAATCTGGAAAGAAGCTTTCTGAGAAACTGCTGAGTGTTCTGTTAATTCATCTCACAGAGTTACATCTGTATTTCTTGGATCTCTTGCTAGCCTTATTTCTGTGGAATCTGAGAACAGATATTTCGGATCCCATTGAAGACTATAGGGCCAAAGGAAATATCCTCCGATAACAAAGAGAAAGAAGCTTTCTGAGAAACTTCTTTGTGTTCTGTGAAATCATCTCACAGAGTTACAGCTTTCCACTCAAGAAGCCTTCCACTAAGACAGTTCTTGTGGAATTGGCAAAGTGATATTTGGAAGCCCATAGAGGGCTATGGTGAAAAAGGAAATATCCTCAGATGAAATCTGGAAAGAAGCTTTCTGAGAAACTGCTTAGTGTTCTGTTAATTCATCTCACAGAGTTACATCTGTATTTCGTGGATCTCTTTGCTTGCCTTATTTCTGTGGAATCTGAGAACAGATATTTCGGATCCCTTTGAAGACTATAGGGCCAAAGAAAATATCCTCCGATAACAAAGAGAAAGAAGCTTTCTGAGAAACTTCTTTGTGTTCTGTGAAATCATCTCACAGAGTTACAGCTTTCCCCTCAAGAAGCCTTTCGCTAAGACAGTTCTTGTGGAATTGGCAAAGTGATATTTGGAAGCCCATAGAGGGCTATGTTGAAAAAGGAAATATCCTCAGATGAAATCTGGAAAGAAGCTTTCTGAGAAACTGCTGAGTGTTCTCTTAATTCATCTCACAGAGTTACATCTGTATTTCGAGGATCTCTTTGCTAGCCTTATTTCTGTGGAATCTGAGAACAGATATTTCCGATCCCTTAGAAGACTATAGGGCCAAAGGAAATATCCTCCAATAACAAAGAGAAAGAAGCTTTCTGAGAAACTTCTTTGTGTTCTTTGAAATCATCTCACAGAGTTACAGGTTTCCCCTCAAGAAGCCTTTCGCTAAGACAGTTCTTGTGAAATTGGCAAAGTGATATTTGGAAGCCCATAGAGGGCTATGGTGAAAAAGGAAATATCCTCAGATGAAATCTGGAAAGAAGCTTTCTGAGAAACTGCTTAGTGTTCTGTTAATTCATCTCACAGAGTTACATCTGTATTTCGTGGATCTCTTTGCTAGCCTTATTTCTGTGGAATCTGAGAACAGATATTTCGGATCCCATTGAAAACTATAGGGCCAAAGGAAATATCCTCCGATAACAAAGAGAAAGAAGCTTTCTGAGAAACTTCTTTGTGTTCTGTGAAATCATCTCACAGAGTTACAGCTTTCCCCTCAAGAAGCCTTTCGCTAAGACAATTCTTGTGGAATTGGCAAAGTGATATTTGGAAGCCCATAGAGGGATATGGTGAAAAAGGAAATATCCTCAGATGAAATCTGGAAAGAAGCTTTCTGAGAAACTGCTGTGTGTTCTGTTAATTCAGATCACAGAGTTACATCTGTATTTCGTGGATCTCTTTGCTAGCCTTATTTCTTTGGAATCTGAGAACAGATATTTCGGATCCCTTTGAAGACTATAGGGCCAAAGGAAATATCCTCCGATAACAAAGAGAAAGAAGCTTTCTGAGAAACTTCTTTGTGTTCTGTGAAATCATCTCACAGAGTTACAGCTTTCCCCTCAAGAAGCCTTTCGCTAAGACAGTTCTCGTGGAATTGGCAAAGTGATATTTGGAAGCCCATAGAGGGCTATGGTGAAAAAGGAAATATCCTCACATGAAATCTGGAAAGAAGCTTTCTGAGAAACTGCTGTGTGTTCTGTTAATTCAGCTCACAGAGTTACATCTGTATTTCGTGGATCTCTTTGCTAGACTTATTTCTGTGGAATCTGAGAACAGATATTTCGGATCCCTTTGAAGACTATAGGGCCAAAGAAAATATCCTGCGATAACAAAGAGAAAGAAGCTTTCTGAGAAACTTCTTTGTATTCTGTGAAATCATCTCACAGAGTTACAGCTTTCCCCTCAAGAAGCCTTTCGCTAAGACAGTTCTTGTGGAATTGGCAAAGTGATATTTGGAAGCCCATAGAGGGCTATGGTGAAAAAGGAAATATCCTCAGATGAAATCTGGAAAGAAGCTTTCTGAGAAACTGCTTAGTGTTCTGTTAATTCATCTCACAGAGTTACATCTGTACTTCGTGGATCTCTTTGCTAGCCTTATTTCTGTGGAATCTGAGAACAGATATTTCGGATCCCTTTGAAGACTATAGGGCCAAAGAAAATATCCTCCGATAACAAAGAGAAAGAAGCTTTCTGAGAAACTTCTTTGTGTTCTGTGAAATCATCTCACACAGTTATAGCTTTCCCCTCAAGAAGCCTTTCGCTAAGACAGTTCTTGTGGAATTGGCAAAGTGATATTTGGAAGCCCATAGAGGGCTATGGTGAAAAAGGAAATATCCTCAGATGAAATCTGGAAAGAAGCTTTCTGAGAAACTGCTTAGTGTTCTGTTAATTCATCTCACAGAGTTACATCTGTATTTCGAGGATCTCTTTGCTAGCCTTATTTCTGTGGAATCTGAGAACAGATATTTCCGATCCCTTAGAAGACTATAGGGCCAAAGGAAATATCCTCCGATAACAAAGAGAAAGAAGCTTTCTGAGAAACTTCTTTGTGTTCTGTGAAATCATCTCACAGAGTTACAGGTTTCCCCTCAAGAAGCCTTTCGCTAAGACAGTTCTTGTGAAATTGGCAAAGTGATATTTGGAAGCCCTTAGAGGGCTATGGTGAAAAAGGAAATATCCTCAGATGAAATCTGGAAAGAAGCTTTCTGAGAAACTGCTTAGTGTTCTGTTAATTCATCTCACAGAGTTACATCTGTATTTCGTGGATCTCTTTGCTAGCCTTATTTCTTTGGAATCTGAGAACAGATATTTCGGATCCCATTGAAGACTATAGGGCCAAAGGAAATATCCTCCGATAACAAAGAGAAAGAAGCTTTCTGAGAAACTTCTTTGTGTTCTGTGAAATCATCTCACAGAGTTACAGCTTTCCCCTCAAGAAGCCTTTCGCTAAGACAGTTCTTGTGGAATTGGCAAAGTGATATTTGGAAGCCCATAGAGGGCTATGGTGAAAAAGGAAATATCCTCAGATGAAATCTGGAAAGAAGCTTTCTGAGAAACTGCTGAGTGTTCAGTTAATTCATCTCACAGAGTTACATCTGTATTTCGTGGATCTCTTTGCTAGCCTTATTTCTGTGGAATCTGAGAACAGATATTTCGGATCCCATTGAAGACTATAGGGCCAAAGAAAATATCCTCCGATAACAAAGAGAAAGAAGCTTTCTGAGAAACTTCTTTGTGTTCTGTGAAATCATCTCACAGAGTTACAGCTTTCCCCTCAAGAAGCCTTTCGCTAAGACAGTTCTTGTGGAATTGGCAAAGTGATATTTGGAAGCCCATAGAGGGCTATGGTGAAAAAGGAAATATCCTCAGATGAAATCTGGAAAGAAGCTTTCTGAGAAACTGCTGAGTGTTCAGTTAATTCATCTCACAGAGTTACATCTGTATTACGTGGATCTCTTTGCTAGCCTTATTTCTGTGGAATCTGAGAACAGATATTTCGGATCCCTTTGAAGACTATAGGGCCAAAGGAAATATCCTCCGATAACAAAGAGAAAGAAGCTTTCTGAGAAACTTCTTTGTGTTCTGTGAAATCATCTCACAGAGTTACAGCTTTCCCCTCAAGAAGCCTTTCGCTAAGACAGTTCTTGTGGAATTGGCCAAGTGATATTTGGAAGCCCATAGAGGGCTATGGTGAAAAAGGAAATATCCTCGGATGAAATCTGGAAAGAAGCTTTCTGAGAAACTGCTGTGTGTTCTGTTAATTCAGCTCACAGAGTTACATCTGTATTTCGTGGATCTCTTTGCTAGACTTATTTCTGTGGAATCTGAGAACAGATATTTCGGATCCCTTTGAAGACTATAGGGCCAAAGGAAATATCCTCCGATAACAAAGAGAAAGAAGCTTTCTGAGAAACTTCTCTGTGTTCTGTGAAATCGTCTCACAGAGTTACAGCTTTCCCCTCAAGAAGCCTTTCGCTAAGACAGTTCTCGTGGAATTGGCAAAGTGATATTTGGAAGCCCATAGAGGGCTATGGTGAAAAAGGAAATATCCTCAGATGAAATCTGGAAAGAAGCTTTCTGAGAAACTGCTTAGTGTTCTGTTAATTCATCTCACAGAGTTACATCTGTATTTCGTGGATCTCTTTGCTAGCCTTATTTCTGTGGAATCTGAGAACAGATATTTCGGATCCCATTGAAGACTATAGGGCCAAAGAAAATATCCTGCGATAACAAAGAGAAAGAAGCTTTCTGAGAAACTTCTTTGTATTCTGTGAAATCATCTCACAGAGTTACAGCTTTCCCCTCAAGAAGCCTTTCGCTAAGACAGTTCTTGTGGAATTGGCAAAGTGATATTTGGAAGCCCATAGAGGGCTATGGTGAAAAAGGAAATATCCTCAGATGAAATCTGGAAAGAAGCTTTCTGAGAAACTGCTGAGTGTTCTGTTAATTCATCTCACAGAGTTACGTCTGTATTTCGAGGATCTCTTTGCTAGCCTTATTTCTGTGGAATCTGAGAACAGATATTTCCAATCCCTTTGAAGACTATATTGCCAAAGGAAATATCCTCCGATAACAAAGAGAAAGAAGCTTTCTGAGAAACTTCTTTGTGTTCTGTGAAATCCTCTCACAGAGTTACAGCTTTCCCCTCAAGTAGCCTTTCGCTAAGACAGTGCTTGTGGAATTGGCAAAGTGATATTTAGAAGCCCATAGAGGGCTATGGTGAAAAAGGAAATATCCTCAGATGAAATCTGGAAAGAAGCTTTCTGAGAAACTGCTGAGTGTTCTGTTAATTCATCTCACAGAGTTACATCTGTATTTCTTGGATCTCTTGCTAGCCTTATTTCTGTGGAATCTGAGAACAGATATTTCGGATCCCATTGAAGACTATAGGGCCAAAGGAAATATCCTCCGATAACAAAGAGAAAGAAGCTTTCTGAGAAACTGCTTTGTGTTCTGTGAAATCATCTCACAGAGTTACAGCTTTCCACTCAAGAAGCCTTCCGCTAAGACAGTTCTTGTGGAATTGGCAAAGTGATATTTGGAAGCCCATAGAGGGCTATGGTGAAAAAGGAAATATCCTCACATGAAATCTGGAAAGAAGCTTTCTGAGAAACTGCTTAGTGTTCTGTTAATTCATCTCACAGAGTTACATCTGTATTTCGTGGATCTCTTTGCTAGCCTTATTTCTGTGGAATCTGAGAACAGATATTTCGGATCCCTTTGAAGACTATAGGGCCAAAGAAAATATCCTCCGATAACAAAGAGAAAGAAGCTTTCTGAGAAACTTCTTTGTGTTCTGTGAAATCATCTCACATAGTTACAGCTTTCCCCTCAAGAAGCCTTTCGCTAAGACAGTTCTTGTGGAATTGGCAAAGTGATATTTGGAAGCCCATAGAGGGCTATGGTGAAAAAGTAAATATCCTCAGATGAAATCTGGAAAGAAGCTTTCTGAGAAACTGCTTAGTGTTCTGTTAATTCATCTCACAGAGTTACATCTGTATTTTGAGGATCTCTTTGCTAGCCTTATTTCTGTGGAATCTGAGAACAGATATTTCGGATCCCATTGAAGACTATAGGGCCAAAGGAAATATCCTCCGATAACAAAGAGAAAGAAGCTTTCTGAGAAACTTCTTTGTGTTCTGTGAAATCATCTCACAGAGTTACAGGTTTCCCCTCAAGAAGCCTTTCGCTAAGACAGTTCTTGTGAAATTGGCAAAGTGATATTTGGAAGCCCTTAGAGGGCTATGGTGAAAAAGGAAATATCCTCAGATGAAATCTGGAAAGAAGCTTTCTGAGAAACTGCTTAGTGTTCTGTTAATTCATCTCACAGAGTTACATCTGTATTTCGTGGATCTCTTTGCTAGCCTTATTTCTTTGGAATCTGAGAACAGATATTTCGGATCCCATTGAAGACTATAGGGCCAAAGGAAATATCCTCCGATAACAAAGAGAAAGAAGCTTTCTGAGAAACTTCTTTGTGTTCTGTGAAATCATCTCACAGAGTTACAGCTTTCCCCTCAAGAAGCCTTTCGCTAAGACAGTTCTCGTGGAATTGGCAAAGTGATATTTGGAAGCACATAGAGGGCTATGGTGAAAAAGGAAATATGCTCACATGAAATCTGGAAAGAAGCTTTCTGAGAAACTGCTTAGTGTTCTGTTAATTCATCTCACAGAGTTACATCTGTATTTCGTGGATCTCTTTGCTAGCCTTATTTCTGTGGAATCTGAGAACAGATATTTCGGATCCCATTGAAGACTATAGGGCCAAAGAAAATATCCTGCGATAACAAAGAGAAAGAAGCTTTCTGAGAAACTTCTTTGTATTCTGTGAAATCATCTCACAGAGTTACAGCTTTCCCCTCAAGAAGCCTTTCGCTAAGACAGTTCTTGTGGAATTGGCAAAGTGATATTTGGAAGCCCATAGAGGGCTATGGTGAAAAAGGAAATATCCTCAGATGAAATCTGGAAAGAAGCTTTCTGAGAAACTGCTGAGTGTTCTGTTAATTCATCTCACAGAGTTACATCTGTATTTCGAGGATCTCTTTGCTAGCCTTATTTCTGTGGAATCTGAGAACAGATATTTCCAATCCCTTTGAAGACTATATTGCCAAAGGAAATATCCTCCGATAACAAAGAGAAAGAAGCTTTCTGAGAAACTTCTTTGTGTTCTGTGAAATCCTCTCACAGAGTTACAGCTTTCCCCTCAAGTAGCCTTTCGCTAAGACAGTGCTTGTGGAATTGGCAAAGTGATATTTGGAAGCCCATAGAGGGCTATGGTGAAAAAGGAAATATCCTCAGATGAAATCTGGAAAGAAGCTTTCTGAGAAACTGCTGAGTGTTCTGTTAATTCATCTCACAGAGTTACATCTGTATTTCTTGGATCTCTTGCTAGCCTTATTTCTGTGGAATCTGAGAACAGATATTTCGGATCCCATTGAAGACTATAGGGCCAAAGGAAATATCCTCCGATAACAAAGAGAAAGAAGCTTTCTGAGAAACTGCTTTGTGTTCTGTGAAATCATCTCACAGAGTTACAGCTTTCCACTCAAGAAGCCTTCCGCTAAGACAGTTCTTGTGGAATTGGCAAAGTGATATTTGGAAGCCCATAGAGGGCTATGGTGAAAAAGGAAATATCCTCCGATGAAATCTGGAAAGAAGCTTTCTGAGAAACTGCTTAGTGTTCTGTTAATTCATCTCACAGAGTTACATCTGTATTTCGTGGATCTCTTTGCTAGCCTTATTTCTGTGGAATCTGAGAACAGATATTTCGGATCCCTTTGAAGACTATAGGGCCAAAGAAAATATCCTCCGATAACAAAGAGAAAGAAGCTTTCTGAGAAACTGCTTTGTGTTCTGTGAAATCATCTCACAGAGTTACAGCTTTCCACTCAAGAAGCCTTCCGCTAAGACAGTTCTTGTGGAATTGGCAAAGTGATATTTGGAAGCCCATAGAGGGCTATGGTGAAAAAGGAAATATCCTCACATGAAATCTGGAAAGAAGCTTTCTGAGAAACTGCTTAGTGTTCTGTTAATTCATCTCACAGAGTTACATCTGTATTTCGTGGATCTCTTTGCTAGCCTTATTTCTGTGGAATCTGAGAACAGATATTTCGGATCCCTTTGAAGACTATAGGGCCAAAGAAAATATCCTCCGATAACAAAGAGAAAGAAGCTTTCTGAGAAACTTCTTTGTGTTCTGTGAAATCATCTCACATAGTTACAGCTTTCCCCTCAAGAAGCCTTTCGCTAAGACAGTTCTTGTGGAATTGGCAAAGTGATATTTGGAAGCCCATAGAGGGCTATGGTGAAAAAGTAAATATCCTCAGATGAAATCTGGAAAGAAGCTTTCTGAGAAACTGCTTAGTGTTCTGTTAATTCATCTCACAGAGTTACATCTGTATTTTGAGGATCTCTTTGCTAGCCTTATTTCTGTGGAATCTGAGAACAGATATTTCGGATCCCATTGAAGACTATAGGGCCAAAGGAAATATCCTCCGATAACAAAGAGAAAGAAGCTTTCTGAGAAACTTCTTTGTGTTCTGTGAAATCATCTCACAGAGTTACAGGTTTCCCCTCAAGAAGCCTTTCGCTAAGACAGTTCTTGTGAAATTGGCAAAGTGATATTTGGAAGCCCTTAGAGGGCTATGGTGAAAAAGGAAATATCCTCAGATGAAATCTGGAAAGAAGCTTTCTGAGAAACTGCTTAGTGTTCTGTTAATTCATCTCACAGAGTTACATCTGTATTTCGTGGATCTCTTTGCTAGCCTTATTTCTTTGGAATCTGAGAACAGATATTTCGGATCCCATTGAAGACTATAGGGCCAAAGGAAATATCCTCCGATAACAAAGAGAAAGAAGCTTTCTGAGAAACTTCTTTGTGTTCTGTGAAATCATCTCACAGAGTTACAGCTTTCCCCTCAAGAAGCCTTTCGCTAAGACAGTTCTCGTGGAATTGGCAAAGTGATATTTGGAAGCACATAGAGGGCTATGGTGAAAAAGGAAATATCCTCAGATGAAATCTGGAAAGAAGCTTTCTGAGAAACTGCTGAGTGTTCTGTTAATTCATCTCACAGAGTTACATCTGTATTTCGAGGATCTCTTTGCTAGCCTTATTTCTGTGGAATCTGAGAACAGATATTTCCAATCCCTTTGAAGACTATATTGCCAAAGGAAATATCCTCCGATAACAAAGAGAAAGAAGCTTTCTGAGAAACTTCTTTGTGTTCTGTGAAATCCTCTCACAGAGTTACAGCTTTCCCCTCAAGTAGCCTTTCGCTAAGACAGTGCTTGTGGAATTGGCAAAGTGATATTTGGAAGCCCATAGAGGGCTATGGTGAAAAAGGAAATATCCTCAGATGAAATCTGGAAAGAAGCTTTCTGAGAAACTGCTGAGTGTTCTGTTAATTCATCTCACAGAGTTACATCTGTATTTCTTGGATCTCTTGCTAGCCTTATTTCTGTGGAATCTGAGAACAGATATTTCGGATCCCATTGAAGACTATAGGGCCAAAGGAAATATCCTCCGATAACAAAGAGAAAGAAGCTTTCTGAGAAACTGCTTTGTGTTCTGTGAAATCATCTCACAGAGTTACAGCTTTCCACTCAAGAAGCCTTCCGCTAAGACAGTTCTTGTGGAATTGGCAAAGTGATATTTGGAAGCCCATAGAGGGCTATGGTGAAAAAGGAAATATCCTCCGATGAAATCTGGAAAGAAGCTTTCTGAGAAACTGCTTAGTGTTCTGTTAATTCATCTCACAGAGTTACATCTGTATTTCGTGGATCTCTTTGCTAGCCTTATTTCTGTGGAATCTGAGAACAGATATTTCGGATCCCTTTGAAGACTATAGGGCCAAAGAAAATATCCTCCGATAACAAAGAGAAAGAAGCTTTCTGAGAAACTTCTTTGTGTTCTGTGAAATCATCTCACATAGTTACAGCTTTCCCCTCAAGAAGCCTTTCGCTAAGACAGTTCTTGTGGAATTGGCAAAGTGATATTTGGAAGCCCTTAGAGGGCTATGGTGAAAAAGGAAATATCCTCAGATGAAATCTGGAAAGAAGCTTTCTGAGAAACTGCTTAGTGTTCTGTTAATTCATCTCACAGAGTTACATCTGTATTTCGAGGATCTCTTTGCTAGCCTTATTTCTGTGGAATCTGAGAACAGATATTTCGGATCCCATTGAAGACTATAGGGCCAAAGGAAATATCCTCCGATAACAAAGAAAAAGAAGCTTTCTGAGAAACTTCTTTGTGTTCTGTGAAATCATCTCACAGAGTTACAGGTTTCCCCTCAAGAAGCCTTTCGCTAAGACAGTTCTTGTGAAATTGGCAAAGTGATATTTGGAAGCCCTTAGAGGGCTATGGTGAAAAAGGAAATATCCTCAGATGAAATCTGGAAAGAAGCTTTCTGAGAAACTGCTTAGTGTTCTGTTAATTCATCTCACAGAGTTACATCTGTATTTCGTGGATCTCTTTGCTAGCCTTATTTCTTTGGAATCTGAGAACAGATATTTCGGATCCCATTGAAGACTATAGGGCCAAAGGAAATATCCTCCGATAACAAAGAGAAAGAAGCTTTCTGAGAAACTTCTTTGTGTTCTGTGAAATCATCTCACAGAGTTACAGCTTTCGCCTCAAGAAGCCTTTCGCTAAGACAGTTCTTGTGGAATTGGCAAAGTGATATTTGGAAGCCCATAGAGGGCTATGGTGAAAAAGGAAATATCCTCAGATGAAATCTGGAAAGAAGCTTTCTGAGAAACTGCTGAGTGTTCTGTTAATTCATCTCACAGAGTTACATCTGTATTTCTTGGATCTCTTGCTAGCCTTATTTCTGTGGAATCTGAGAACAGATATTTCGGATCCCATTGAAGACTATAGGGCCAAAGGAAATATCCTCCGATAACAAAGAGAAAGAAGCTTTCTGAGAAACTTCTTTGTGTTCTGTGAAATCATCTCACAGAGTTACAGCTTTCCACTCAAGAAGCCTTCCACTAAGACAGTTCTTGTGGAATTGGCAAAGTGATATTTGGAAGCCCATAGAGGGCTATGGTGAAAAAGGAAATATCCTCAGATGAAATCTGGAAAGAAGCTTTCTGAGAAACTGCTTAGTGTTCTGTTAATTCATCTCACAGAGTTACATCTGTATTTCGTGGATCTCTTTGCTTGCCTTATTTCTGTGGAATCTGAGAACAGATATTTCGGATCCCTTTGAAGACTATAGGGCCAAAGAAAATATCCTCCGATAACAAAGAGAAAGAAGCTTTCTGAGAAACTTCTTTGTGTTCTGTGAAATCATCTCACAGAGTTACAGCTTTCCCCTCAAGAAGCCTTTCGCTAAGACAGTTCTTGTGGAATTGGCAAAGTGATATTTGGAAGCCCATAGAGGGCTATGTTGAAAAAGGAAATATCCTCAGATGAAATCTGGAAAGAAGCTTTCTGAGAAACTGCTGAGTGTTCTGTTAATTCATCTCACAGAGTTACATCTGTATTTCGAGGATCTCTTTGCTAGCCTTATTTCTGTGGAATCTGAGAACAGATATTTCCGATCCCTTAGAAGACTATAGGGCCAAAGGAAATATCCTCCAATAACAAAGAGAAAGAAGCTTTCTGAGAAACTTCTTTGTGTTCTGTGAAATCATCTCACAGAGTTACAGGTTTCCCCTCAAGAAGCCTTTCGCTAAGACAGTTCTTGTGAAATTGGCAAAGTGATATTTGGAAGCCCATAGAGGGCTATGGTGAAAAAGGAAATATCCTCAGATGAAATCTGGAAAGAAGCTTTCTGAGAAACTGCTTAGTGTTCTGTTAATTCATCTCACAGAGTTACATCTGTATTTCGTGGATCTCTTTGCTAGCCTTATTTCTGTGGAATCTGAGAACAGATATTTCGGATCCCATTGAAAACTATAGGGCCAAAGGAAATATCCTCCGATAACAAAGAGAAAGAAGCTTTCTGAGAAACTTCTTTGTGTTCTGTGAAATCATCTCACATAGTTACAGCTTTCCCCTCAAGAAGCCTTTCGCTAAGACAGTTCTTGTGGAATTGGCAAAGTGATATTTGGAAGCCCATAGAGGGCTATGGTGAAAAAGTAAATATCCTCAGATGAAATCTGGAAAGAAGCTTTCTGAGAAACTGCTTAGTGTTCTGTTAATTCATCTCACAGAGTTACATCTGTATTTTGAGGATCTCTTTGCTAGCCTTATTTCTGTGGAATCTGAGAACAGATATTTCGGATCCCATTGAAGACTATAGGGCCAAAGGAAATATCCTCCGATAACAAAGAGAAAGAAGCTTTCTGAGAAACTTCTTTGTGTTCTGTGAAATCATCTCACAGAGTTACAGGTTTCCCCTCAAGAAGCCTTTCGCTAAGACAGTTCTTGTGAAATTGGCAAAGTGATATTTGGAAGCCCTTAGAGGGCTATGGTGAAAAAGGAAATATCCTCAGATGAAATCTGGAAAGAAGCTTTCTGAGAAACTGCTTAGTGTTCTGTTAATTCATCTCACAGAGTTACATCTGTATTTCGTGGATCTCTTTGCTAGCCTTATTTCTTTGGAATCTGAGAACAGATATTTCGGATCCCATTGAAGACTATAGGGCCAAAGGAAATATCCTCCGATAACAAAGAGAAAGAAGCTTTCTGAGAAACTTCTTTGTGTTCTGTGAAATCATCTCACAGAGTTACAGCTTTCCCCTCAAGAAGCCTTTCGCTAAGACAGTTCTCGTGGAATTGGCAAAGTGATATTTGGAAGCCCATAGAGGGCTATGGTGAAAAAGGAAATATGCTCACATGAAATCTGGAAAGAAGCTTTCTGAGAAACTGCTTAGTGTTCTGTTAATTCATCTCACAGAGTTACATCTGTATTTCGTGGATCTCTTTGCTAGCCTTATTTCTGTGGAATCTGAGAACAGATATTTCGGATCCCATTGAAGACTATAGGGCCAAAGAAAATATCCTGCGATAACAAAGAGAAAGAAGCTTTCTGAGAAACTTCTTTGTATTCTGTGAAATCATCTCACAGAGTTACAGCTTTCCCCTCAAGAAGCCTTTCGCTAAGACAGTTCTTGTGGAATTGGCAAAGTGATATTTGGAAGCCCATAGAGGGCTATGGTGAAAAAGGAAATATCCTCAGATGAAATCTGGAAAGAAGCTTTCTGAGAAACTGCTGAGTGTTCTGTTAATTCATCTCACAGAGTTACATCTGTATTTCGAGGATCTCTTTGCTAGCCTTATTTCTGTGGAATCTGAGAACAGATATTTCCAATCCCTTTGAAGACTATATTGCCAAAGGAAATATCCTCCGATAACAAAGAGAAAGAAGCTTTCTGAGAAACTTCTTTGTGTTCTGTGAAATCCTCTCACAGAGTTACAGCTTTCCCCTCAAGTAGCCTTTCGCTAAGACAGTGCTTGTGGAATTGGCAAAGTGATATTTGGAAGCCCATAGAGGGCTATGGTGAAAAAGGAAATATCCTCAGATGAAATCTGGAAAGAAGCTTTCTGAGAAACTGCTGAGTGTTCTGTTAATTCATCTCACAGAGTTACATCTGTATTTCTTGGATCTCTTGCTAGCCTTATTTCTGTGGAATCTGAGAACAGATATTTCGGATCCCATTGAAGACTATAGGGCCAAAGGAAATATCCTCCGATAACAAAGAGAAAGAAGCTTTCTGAGAAACTGCTTTGTGTTCTGTGAAATCATCTCACAGAGTTACAGCTTTCCACTCAAGAAGCCTTCCGCTAAGACAGTTCTTGTGGAATTGGCAAAGTGATATTTGGAAGCCCATAGAGGGCTATGGTGAAAAAGGAAATATCCTCACATGAAATCTGGAAAGAAGCTTTCTGAGAAACTGCTTAGTGTTCTGTTAATTCATCTCACAGAGTTACATCTGTATTTCGTGGATCTCTTTGCTAGCCTTATTTCTGTGGAATCTGAGAACAGATATTTCGGATCCCTTTGAAGACTATAGGGCCAAAGAAAATATCCTCCGATAACAAAGAGAAAGAAGCTTTCTGAGAAACTTCTTTGTGTTCTGTGAAATCATCTCACATAGTTACAGCTTTCCCCTCAAGAAGCCTTTCGCTAAGACAGTTCTTGTGGAATTGGCAAAGTGATATTTGGAAGCCCTTAGAGGGCTATGGTGAAAAAGGAAATATCCTCAGATGAAATCTGGAAAGAAGCTTTCTGAGAAACTGCTTAGTGTTCTGTTAATTCATCTCACAGAGTTACATCTGTATTTCGAGGATCTCTTTGCTAGCCTTATTTCTGTGGAATCTGAGAACAGATATTTCGGATCCCATTGAAGACTATAGGGCCAAAGGAAATATCCTCCGATAACAAAGAGAAAGAAGCTTTCTGAGAAACTTCTTTGTGTTCTGTGAAATCATCTCACAGAGTTACAGCTTTCGCCTCAAGAAGCCTTTCGCTAAGACAGTTCTTGTGGAATTGGCAAAGTGATATTTGGAAGCCCATAGAGGGCTATGGTGAAAAAGGAAATATCCTCAGATGAAATCTGGAAAGAAGCTTTCTGAGAAACTGCTGAGTGTTCTGTTAATTCATCTCACAGAGTTACATCTGTATTTCTTGGATCTCTTGCTAGCCTTATTTCTGTGGAATCTGAGAACAGATATTTCGGATCCCATTGAAGACTATAGGGCCAAAGGAAATATCCTCCGATAACAAAGAGAAAGAAGCTTTCTGAGAAACTTCTTTGTGTTCTGTGAAATCATCTCACAGAGTTACAGCTTTCCACTCAAGAAGCCTTCCACTAAGACAGTTCTTGTGGAATTGGCAAAGTGATATTTGGAAGCCCATAGAGGGCTATGGTGAAAAAGGAAATATCCTCAGATGAAATCTGGAAAGAAGCTTTCTGAGAAACTGCTTAGTGTTCTGTTAATTCATCTCACAGAGTTACATCTGTATTTCGTGGATCTCTTTGCTTGCCTTATTTCTGTGGAATCTGAGAACAGATATTTCGGATCCCTTTGAAGACTATAGGGCCAAAGAAAATATCCTCCGATAACAAAGAGAAAGAAGCTTTCTGAGAAACTTCTTTGTGTTCTGTAAAATCATCTCACAGAGTTACAGCTTTCCCCCTCAAGAAGCCTTTCGCTAAGACAGTTCTTGTGGAATTGGCAAAGTGATATTTGGAAGCCCATAGAGGGCTATGTTGAAAAAGGAAATATCCTCAGATGAAATCTGGAAAGAAGCTTTCTGAGAAACTGCTGAGTGTTCTGTTAATTCATCTCACAGAGTTACATCTGTATTTCGAGGATCTCTTTGCTAGCCTTATTTCTGTGGAATCTGAGAACAGATATTTCCGATCCCTTAGAAGACTATAGGGCCAAAGGAAATATCCTCCAATAACAAAGAGAAAGAAGCTTTCTGAGAAACTTCTTTGTGTTCTGTGAAATCATCTCACAGAGTTACAGGTTTCCCCTCAAGAAGCCTTTCGCTAAGACAGTTCTTGTGAAATTGGCAAAGTGATATTTGGAAGCCCATAGAGGGCTATGGTGAAAAAGGAAATATCCTCAGATGAAATCTGGAAAGAAGCTTTCTGAGAAACTGCTTAGTGTTCTGTTAATTCATCTCACAGAGTTACATCTGTATTTCGTGGATCTCTTTGCTAGCCTTATTTCTGTGGAATCTGAGAACAGATATTTCGGATCCCATTGAAAACTATAGGGCCAAAGGAAATATCCTCCGATAACAAAGAGAAAGAAGCTTTCTGAGAAACTTCTTTGTGTTCTGTGAAATCATCTCACAGAGTTACAGCTTTCCCCTCAAGAAGCCTTTCGCTAAGACAATTCTTGTGGAATTGGCAAAGTGATATTTGGAAGCCCATAGAGGGATATGGTGAAAAAGGAAATATCCTCAGATGAAATCTGGAAAGAAGCTTTCTGAGAAACTGCTGTGTGTTCTGTTAATTCAGATCACAGAGTTACATCTGTATTTCGTGGATCTCTTTGCTAGCCTTATTTCTTTGGAATCTGAGAACAGATATTTCGGATCCCTTTGAAGACTATAGGGCCAAAGGAAATATCCTCCGATAACAAAGAGAAGGAAGCTTTCTGAGAAACTTCTTTGTGTTCTGTGAAATCATCTCACAGAGTTACAGCTTTCCCCTCAAGAAGCCTTTCGCTAAGACAGTTCTCGTGGAATTGGCAAAGTGATATTTGGAAGCCCATAGAGGGCTATGGTGAAAAAGGAAATATCCTCACATGAAATCTGGAAAGAAGCTTTCTGAGAAACTGCTGTGTGTTCTGTTAATTCAGCTCACAGAGTTACATCTGTATTTCGTGGATCTCTTTGCTAGACTTATTTCTGTGGAATCTGAGAACAGATATTTCGGATCCCTTTGAAGAGTATAGGGCCAAAGAAAATATCCTGCGATAACAAAGAGAAAGAAGCTTTCTGAGAAACTTCTTTGTATTCTGTGAAATCATCTCACAGAGTTACAGCTTTCCCCTCAAGAAGCCTTTCGCTAAGACAGTTCTTGTGGAATTGGCAAAGTGATATTTGGAAGCCCATAGAGGGCTATGGTGAAAAAGGAAATATCCTCAGATGAAATCTGGAAAGAAGCTTTCTGAGAAACTGCTTAGTGTTCTGTTAATTCATCTCACAGAGTTACATCTGTATTTCGTGGATCTCTTTGCTAGCCTTATTTCTGTGGAATCTGAGAACAGATATTTCGGATCCCTTTGAAGACTATAGGGCCAAAGAAAATATCCTCCGATAACAAAGAGAAAGAAGCTTTCTGAGAAACTTCTTTGTGTTCTGTGAAATCATCTCACACAGTTATAGCTTTCCCCTCAAGAAGCCTTTCGCTAAGACAGTTCTTGTGGAATTGGCAAAGTGATATTTGGAAGCCCATAGAGGGCTATGGTGAAAAAGGAAATATCCTCAGATGAAATCTGGAAAGAAGCTTTCTGAGAAACTGCTTAGTGTTCTGTTAATTCATCTCACAGAGTTACATCTGTATTTCGAGGATCTCTTTGCTAGCCTTATTTCTGTGGAATCTGAGAACAGATATTTCCGATCCCTTAGAAGACTATAGGGCCAAAGGAAATATCCTCCGATAACAAAGAGAAAGAAGCTTTCTGAGAAACTTCTTTGTGTTCTGTGAAATCATCTCACAGAGTTACAGGTTTCCCCTCAAGAAGCCTTTCGCTAAGACAGTTCTTGTGAAATTGGCAAAGTGATATTTGGAAGCCCTTAGAGGGCTATGGTGAAAAAGTAAATATCCTCAGATGAAATCTGGAAAGAAGCTTTCTGAGAAACTGCTTAGTGTTCTGTTAATTCATCTCACAGAGTTACATCTGTATTTCGTGGATCTCTTTGCTAGCCTTATTTCTTTGGAATCTGAGAACAGATATTTCGGATCCCATTGAAGACTATAGGGCCAAAGGAAATATCCTCCGATAACAAAGAGAAAGAAGCTTTCTGAGAAACTTCTTTGTGTTCTGTGAAATCATCTCACAGAGTTACAGCTTTCCCCTCAAGAAGCCTTTCGCTAAGACAGTTCTTGTGGAATTGGCAAAGTGATATTTGGAAGCCCATAGAGGGCTATGGTGAAAAAGGAAATATCCTCAGATGAAATCTGGAAAGAAGCTTTCTGAGAAACTGCTGAGTGTTCAGTTAATTCATCTCACAGAGTTACATCTGTATTTCGTGGATCTCTTTGCTAGCCTTATTTCTGTGGAATCTGAGAACAGATATTTCGGATCCCATTGAAGACTATAGGGCCAAAGAAAATATCCTCCGATAACAAAGAGAAAGAAGCTTTCTGAGAAACTTCTTTGTGTTCTGTGAAATCATCTCACAGAGTTACAGCTTTCCCCTCAAGAAGCCTTTCGCTAAGACAGTTCTTGTGGAATTGGCAAAGTGATATTTGGAAGCCCATAGAGGGCTATGGTGAAAAAGGAAATATCCTCAGATGAAATCTGGAAAGAAGCTTTCTGAGAAACTGCTGAGTGTTCAGTTAATTCATCTCACAGAGTTACATCTGTATTACGTGGATCTCTTTGCTAGCCTTATTTCTGTGGAATCTGAGAACAGATATTTCGGATCCCTTTGAAGACTATAGGGCCAAAGGAAATATCCTCCGATAACAAAGAGAAAGAAGCTTTCTGAGAAACTTCTTTGTGTTCTGTGAAATCATCTCACAGAGTTACAGCTTTCCCCTCAAGAAGCCTTTCGCTAAGACAGTTCTTGTGGAATTGGCAAAGTGATATTTGGAAGCCCATAGAGGGCTATGGTGAAAAAGGAAATATCCTCGGATGAAATCTGGAAAGAAGCTTTCTGAGAAACTGCTGTGTGTTCTGTTAATTCAGCTCACAGAGTTACATCTGTATTTCGTGGATCTCTTTGCTAGACTTATTTCTGTGGAATCTGAGAACAGATATTTCGGATCCCTTTGAAGACTATAGGGCCAAAGGAAATATCCTCCGATAACAAAGAGAAAGAAGCTTTCTGAGAAACTTCTCTGTGTTCTGTGAAATCGTCTCACAGAGTTACAGCTTTCCCCTCAAGAAGCCTTTCGCTAAGACAGTTCTCGTGGAATTGGCAAAGTGATATTTGGAAGCCCATAGAGGGCTATGGTGAAAAAGGAAATATCCTCAGATGAAATCTGGAAAGAAGCTTTCTGAGAAACTGCTTAGTGTTCTGTTAATTCATCTCACAGAGTTACATCTGTATTTCGTGGATCTCTTTGCTAGCCTTATTTCTGTGGAATCTGAGAACAGATATTTCGGATCCCATTGAAGACTATAGGGCCAAAGAAAATATCCTGCGATAACAAAGAGAAAGAAGCTTTCTGAGAAACTTCTTTGTATTCTGTGAAATCATCTCACAGAGTTACAGCTTTCCCCTCAAGAAGCCTTTCGCTAAGACAGTTCTTGTGGAATTGGCAAAGTGATATTTGGAAGCCCATAGAGGGCTATGGTGAAAAAGGAAATATCCTCAGATGAAATCTGGAAAGAAGCTTTCTGAGAAACTGCTGAGTGTTCTGTTAATTCATCTCACAGAGTTACGTCTGTATTTCGAGGATCTCTTTGCTAGCCTTATTTCTGTGGAATCTGAGAACAGATATTTCCAATCCCTTTGAAGACTATATTGCCAAAGGAAATATCCTCCGATAACAAAGAGAAAGAAGGTTTCTGAGAAACTTCTTTGTGTTCTGTGAAATCCTCTCACAGAGTTACAGCTTTCCCCTCAAGTAGCCTTTCGCTAACACAGTTCTTGTGGAATTGGCAAAGTGATATTTGGAAGCCCTTAGAGGGCTATGGTGAAAAAGGAAATATCCTCAGATGAAATCTGGAAAGAAGCTTTCTGAGAAACTGCTGAGTGTTCTCTTAATTCATCTCACAGAGTTACATCTGTATTTCTTGGATCTCTTGCTAGCCTTATTTCTGTGGAATCTGAGAACAGATATTTTGGATCCCATTAAAGACTATAGGGCCAAAGGAAATATCCTCCGATAACAAAGAGAAAGAAGCTTTCTGAGAAACTTCTTTGTGTTCTGTGAAATCATCTCACAGAGTTACAGCTTTCCACTCAAGAAGCCTTCCACTAAGACAGTTCTTGTGGAATTGGCAAAGTGATATTTGGAAGCCCATAGAGGGCTATGGTGAAAAAGGAAATATCCTCAGATGAAATCTGGAAAGAAGCTGTCTGAGAAACTGCTTAGTGTTCTGTTAATTCATCTCACAGAGTTACATCTGTATTTCGTGGATCTCTTTGCTAGCCTTATTTCTGTGGAATCTGAGAACAGATATTTCGGATCCCTTTGAAGACTATAGGGCCAAAGAAAATATCCTCCGATAACAAAGAGAAAGAAGCTTTCTGAGAAACTTCTTTGTGTTCTGTGAAATCATCTCACAGAGTTACAGCTTTCCCCTCAAGAATCCTTTCGCTAAGACAGTTCTTGTGGAATTGGCAAAGTGATATTTGGAAGCCCATAGAGGGCTATGGTGAAAAAGGAAATATCCTCAGATGAAATCTGGAAAGAAGCTTTCTGAGAAACTGCTGAGTGTTCTGTTAATTCATCTCACAGAGTTACATCTGTATTTCGAGGATCTCTTTGCTAGCCTTATTTCTGTGGAATCTGAGAACAGATATTTCCGATCCCTTAGAAGACTATAGGGCCAAAGGAAATATCCTCCGATAACAAAGAGAAAGAAGCTTTCTGAGAAACTTCTTTGTGTTCTGTGAAATCATCTCACAGAGTTACAGGTTTCCCCTCAAGAAGCCTTTCGCTAAGACAGTTCTTGTGAAATTGGCAAAGTGATATTTGGAAGCCCTTAGAGGGCTATGGTGAAAAAGGAAATATCCTCAGATGAAATCTGGAAAGAAGGTTTCTGAGAAACTGCTTAGTGTTCTGTTAATTCATCTCACAGAGTTACATCTGTATTTCGTGGATCTCTTTGCTAGCCTTATTTCTGTGGAATCTGAGAACAGATATTTCGGATCCCATTGAAGACTATAGGGCCAAAGGATATATCCTCCGATAACAAAGAGAAAGAAGCTTTCTGAGAAACTTCTTTGTGTTCTGTGAAATCATCTCACAGAGTTACAGCTTTCCCCTCAAGAAGCCTTTCGCTAAGACAGTTCTTGTGGAATTGGCAAAGTGATATTTGGAAGCCCATAGAGGGCTATGGTGAAAAAGGAAATATCCTCAGATGAAATCTGGAAAGAAGCTTTCTGAGAAACTGCTGAGTGTTCTGTTAATTCATCTCACAGAGTTACATCTGTATTTCGTGGATCTCTTTGCTAGCCTTATTTCTGTGGAATCTGAGAACAGATATTTCGGATCCCTTTGAAGACTATAGGGCCAAAGAAAATATACTCCGATAACAAAGAGAAAGAAGCTTTCTGAGAAACTTCTTTGTGTTCTGTGAAATCATCTCACAGAGTTACAGCTTTCCCCTCAAGAAGCCTTTCGCTAGACAGTTCTTGTGGAATTGGCAAAGTGATATTTGGAAGCCCATAGAGGGCTATGGTGAAAAAGGAAATATCCTCAGATGAAATCTGGAAAGAAGCTTTCTGAGAAACTGCTTAGTGTTCTGTTAATTCATCTCACAGAGTTACATCTGTATTTCGAGGACCTCTTTGCTAGCCTTATTTCTGTGGAATCTGAGAACAGATATTTCCGATCCCTTAGAAGACTATAGGGCCAAAGGAAATATCCTCCGATAACAAAGAGAAAGAAGCTTTCTGAGAAACTTCTTTGTGTTCTGTGAAATCATCTCACAGAGTTACAGGTTTCCCCTCAAGAAGCCTTTCGCTAAGACAGTTCTTGTGGAATTGGCAAAGTGATATTTGGAAGCCCATAGAGGGCTATGGTGAAAAAGGAAATATCCTCGGATGAAATCTGGAAAGAAGCTTTCTGAGAAACTGCTGTGTGTTCTGTTAATTCAGCTCACAGAGTTACATCTGTATTTCGTGGATCTCTTTGCTAGACTTATTTCTGTGGAATCTGAGAACAGATATTTCGGATCCCTTTGAAGACTATAGGGCCAAAGGAAATATCCTCCGATAACAAAGAGAAAGAAGCTTTCTTAGAAACTTCTCTGTGTTCTGTGAAATCGTCTCACAGAGTTACAGCTTTCCCCTCAAGAAGCCTTTCGCTAAGACAGTTCTCGTGGAATTGGCAAAGTGATATTTGGAAGCCCATAGAGGGCTATGTTGAAAAAGGAAATATCCTCAGATGAAATCTGGAAAGAAGCTTTCTGAGAAACTGCTTAGTGTTCTGTTAATTCATCTCACAGAGTTACATCTGTATTTCGTGGATCTCTTTGCTAGCCTTATTTCTGTGGAATCTGAGAACAGATATTTCGGATCCCATTGAAGACTATAGGGCCAAAGAAAATATCCTGCGATAACAAAGAGAAAGAAGCTTTCTGAGAAACTTCTTTGTATTCTGTGAAATCATCTCACAGAGTTACAGCTTTCCCCTCAAGAAGCCTTTCGCTAAGACAGTTCTTGTGGAATTGGCAAAGTGATATTTGGAAGCCCATAGAGGGCTATGGTGAAAAAGGAAATATCCTCAGATGAAATCTGGAAAGAAGCTTTCTGAGAAACTGCTGAGTGTTCTGTTAATTCATCTCACAGAGTTACGTCTGTATTTCGAGGATCTCTTTGCTAGCCTTATTTCTGTGGAATCTGAGAACAGATATTTCCAATCCCTTTGAAGACTATATTGCCAAAGGAAATATCCTCCGATAACAAAGAGAAAGAAGGTTTCTGAGAAACTTCTTTGTGTTCTGTGAAATCCTCTCACAGAGTTACAGCTTTCCCCTCAAGTAGCCTTTCGCTAACACAGTTCTTGTGGAATTGGCAAAGTGATATTTGGAAGCCCTTAGAGGGCTATGGTGAAAAAGGAAATATCCTCAGATGAAATCTGGAAAGAAGCTTTCTGAGAAACTGCTGAGTGTTCTCTTAATTCATCTCACAGAGTTACATCTGTATTTCTTGGATCTCTTGCTAGCCTTATTTCTGTGGAATCTGAGAACAGATATTTTGGATCCCATTAAAGACTATAGGGCCAAAGGAAATATCCTCCGATAACAAAGAGAAAGAAGCTTTCTGAGAAACTTCTTTGTGTTCTGTGAAATCATCTCACAGAGTTACAGCTTTCCACTCAAGAAGCCTTCCACTAAGACAGTTCTTGTGGAATTGGCAAAGTGATATTTGGAAGCCCATAGAGGGCTATGGTGAAAAAGGAAATATCCTCAGATGAAATCTGGAAAGAAGCTTTCTGAGAAACTGCTTAGTGTTCTGTTAATTCATCTCACAGAGTTACATCTGTATTTCGTGGATCTCTTTGCTAGCCTTATTTCTGTGGAATCTGAGAACAGATATTTCGGATCCCTTTGAAGACTATAGGGCCAAAGAAAATATCCTCCGATAACAAAGAGAAAGAAGCTTTCTGAGAAACTTCTTTGTGTTCTGTGAAATCATCTCACAGAGTTACAGCTTTCCCCTCAAGAATCCTTTCGCTAAGACAGTTCTTGTGGAATTGGCAAAGTGATATTTGGAAGCCCATAGAGGGCTATGGTGAAAAAGGAAATATCCTCAGATGAAATCTGGAAAGAAGCTTTCTGAGAAACTGCTGAGTGTTCTGTTAATTCATCTCACAGAGTTACATCTGTATTTCGAGGATCTCTTTGCTAGCCTTATTTCTGTGGAATCTGAGAACAGATATTTCCGATCCCTTAGAAGACTATAGGGCCAAAGGAAATATCCTCCGATAACAAAGAGAAAGAAGCTTTCTGAGAAACTTCTTTGTGTTCTGTGAAATCATCTCACAGAGTTACAGGTTTCCCCTCAAGAAGCCTTTCGCTAAGACAGTTCTTGTGAAATTGGCAAAGTGATATTTGGAAGCCCTTAGAGGGCTATGGTGAAAAAGGAAATATCCTCAGATGAAATCTGGAAAGAAGCTTTCTGAGAAACTGCTTAGTGTTCTGTTAATTCATCTCACAGAGTTACATCTGTATTTCGTGGATCTCTTTGCTAGCCTTATTTCTGTGGAATCTGAGAACAGATATTTCGGATCCCATTGAAGACTATAGGGCCAAAGGATATATCCTCCGATAACAAAGAGAAAGAAGCTTTCTGAGAAACTTCTTTGTGTTCTGTGAAATCATCTCACAGAGTTACAGCTTTCCCCTCAAGAAGCCTTTCTCTAAGACAGTTCTTGTGGAATTGGCAAAGTGATATTTGGAAGCCCATAGAGGGCTATGGTGAAAAAGGAAATATCCTCAGATGAAATCTGGAAAGAAGCTTTCTGAGAAACTGCTGAGTGTTCTGTTAATTCATCTCACAGAGTTACATCTGTATTTCGTGGATCTCTTTGCTAGCCTTATTTCTGTGGAATCTGAGAACAGATATTTCGGATCCCTTTGAAGACTATAGGGCCAAAGAAAATATACTCCGATAACAAAGAGAAAGAAGCTTTCTGAGAAACTTCTTTGTGTTCTGTGAAATCATATCACAGAGTTACAGCTTTCCCCTCAAGAAGCCTTTCGCTAAGACAGTTCTTGTGGAATTGGCAAAGTGATATTTGGAAGCCCATAGAGGGCTATGGTGAAAAAGGAAATATCCTCAGAAGAAATCTGGAAAGAAGCTTTCTGAGAAACTGCTTAGTGTTCTGTTAATTCATCTCACAGAGTTACATCTGTATTTCGAGGACCTCTTTGCTAGCCTTATTTCTGTGGAATCTGAGAACAGATATTTCCGATCCCTTAGAAGACTATAGGGCCAAAGGAAATATCCTCCGATAACAAAGAGAAAGAAGCTTTCTGAGAAACTTCTTTGTGTTCTGTGAAATCATCTCACAGAGTTACAGGTTTCCCCTCAAGAAGCCTTTCGCTAAGACAGTTCTTGTGAAATTGGCAAAGTGATATTTGCAAGCCCTTAGAGGGCTAAGGTGAAAAAGGAAATATCCTCAGATGAAATCTGGAAAGAAGCTTTCTGAGAAACTGCTTAGTGTTCTGTTAATTCATCTCACAGAGTTACATCTGTATTTCGTGGATCTCTTTGCTAGCCTTATTTCTGTGGAATCTGAGAACAGATATTTCGGATCCCATTGAAGACTATAGGGCCAAAGGATATATCCTCCGATAACAAAGAGAAAGAAGCTTTCTGAGAAACTTCTTTGTGTTCTGTGAAATCATCTCACAGAGTTACAGCTTTCCCCTCAAGAAGCCTTTCTCTAAGACAGTTCTTGTGGAATTGGCAAAGTGATATTTGGAAGCCCATAGAGGGCTATGGTGAAAAAGGAAATATCCTCAGATGAAATCTGGAAAGAAGCTTTCTGAGAAACTGCTGAGTGTTCTGTTAATTCATCTCACAGAGTTACATCTGTATTTCGTGGATCTCTTTGCTAGCCTTATTTCTGTGGAATCTGAGAACAGATATTTCGGATCCCTTTGAAGACTATAGGGCCAAAGAAAATATACTCCGATAACAAAGAGAAAGAAGCTTTCTGAGAAACTTCTTTGTGTTCTGTGAAATCATATCACAGAGTTACAGCTTTCCCCTCAAGAAGCCTTTCGCTAAGACAGTTCTTGTGGAATTGGCAAAGTGATATTTGGAAGCCCATAGAGGGCTATGGTGAAAAAGGAAATATCCTCAGAAGAAATCTGGAAAGAAGCTTTCTGAGAAACTGCTTAGTGTTCTGTTAATTCATCTCACAGAGTTACATCTGTATTTCGAGGACCTCTTTGCTAGCCTTATTTCTGTGGAATCTGAGAACAGATATTTCCGATCCCTTAGAAGACTATAGGGCCAAAGGAAATATCCTCCGATAACAAAGAGAAAGAAGCTTTCTGAGAAACTTCTTTGTGTTCTGTGAAATCATCTCACAGAGTTACAGGTTTCCCCTCAAGAAGCCTTTCGCTAAGACAGTTCTTGTGAAATTGGCAAAGTGATATTTGCAAGCCCTTAGAGGGCTAAGGTGAAAAAGGAAATATCCTCAGATGAAATCTGGAAAGAAGCTTTCTGAGAAACTGCTTAGTGTTCTGTTAATTCATCTCACAGAGTTACATCTGTATTTCGTGGATCTCTTTGCTAGCCTTATTTCTTTGGAATCTGAGAACAGATATTTCGAATCCCATTGAAGACTATAGGGCCAAAGGAAATATCCTCCGATAACAAAGAGAAAGAAGCTTTCTGAGAAACTTCTTTGTGTTCTGTGAAATCATCTCACAGAGTTACAGCTTTCCCCTCAAGAAGCCTTTCTCTAAGACAGTTCTTGTGGAATTGGCAAAGTGATATATGGAAGCCCATAGAGGGCTATGGTGAAAAAGGAAATATCCTCAGATGAAATCTGGAAAGAAGCTTTCTGAGAAACTGCTGTGTGTTCTGTTAATTCAGCTCACAGAGTTACATCTGTATTTCGTGGATCTCTTTGCTAGCCTTATTTCTTTGGTATCTGAGAACAGATATTTCGGATCCCTTTGAAGACTATAGGGCCAAAGGAAATATCCTCCGATAACAAAGAGAAAGAAGCTTTCTGAGAAACTTCTTTGTGTTCTGTGAAATCATCTCACAGAGTTACAGCTTTCCCCTCAAGAAGCCTTTCGCTAAGACAGTTCTCGTGGAATTGGCAAAGTGATATTTGGAAGCCCATAGAGGGCTATGGTGAAAAAGGAAATATCCTCACATGAAATCTGGAAAGAAGCTTTCTGAGAAACTGCTTAGTGTTCTGTTAATTCATCTCACAGAGTTACATCTGTATTTCGTGGATCTCTTTGCTAGCCTTATTTCTGTGGAATCTGAGAACAGATATTTCGGATCCCATTGAAGACTATAGGGCCAAAGAAAATATCCTGCGATAACAAAGAGAAAGAAGCTTTCTGAGAAACTTCTTTGTGTTCTGTGAAATCATCTCACAGAGTTACAGGTTTCCCCTCAAGAAGCCTTTCGCTAAGACAGTTCTTGTGGAATTGGCAAAGTGATATTTGGAAGCCCATAGAGGGCTATGGTGAAAAAGGAAATATCCTCATATGAAATCTGGAAAGAAGCTTTCTGAGAAACTGCTGAGTGTTCTGTTAATTCATCTCACAGAGTTACGTCTGTATTTCGAGGATCTCTTTGCTAGCCTTATTTCTGTGGAATCTGAGAACAGATATTTCCAATCCCTTTGAAGACTATATTGCCAAAGGAAATATCCTCCGATAACAAAGAGAAAGAAGCTTTCTGAGAAACTTCTTTGTGTTCTGTGAAATCCTCTCACAGAGTTACAGCTTTCCCCTCAAGTAGCCTTTCGCTAACACAGTTCTTGTGGAATTGGCAAAGTGATATTTGGAAGCCCTTAGAGGGCTATGGTGAAAAAGGAAATATCCTCAGATGAAATCTGGAAAGAAGCTTTCTGAGAAACTGCTGAGTGTTCTCTTAATTCATCTCACAGAGTTACATCTGTATTTCTTGGATCTCTTGCTAGCCTTATTTCTGTGGAATCTGAGAACAGATATTTCGGATCCCATTAAAGACTATAGGGCCAAAGGAAATATCCTCCGATAACAAAGAGAAAGAAGCTTTCTGAGAAACTTCTTTGTGTTCTGTGAAATCATCTCACAGAGTTACAGCTTTCCACTCAAGAAGCCTTTCGCTAAGACAGTTCTTGTGGAATTGGCAAAGTGATATTTGGAAGCCCATAGAGGGCTATGGTGAAAAAGGAAATATCCTCCGATGAAATCTGGAAAGAAGCTTTCTGAGAAACTGCTTAGTGTTCTGTTAATTCATCTCACAGAGTTACATCTGTATTTCGTGGATCTCTTTGCTAGCCTTATTTCTGTGGAATCTGAGAACAGATATTTCGGATCCCTTTGAAGACTACAGGGCCAAAGAAAATATCCTCCGATAACAAAGAGAAAGAAGCTTTCTGAGAAACTTCTTTGTGTTCTGTGAAATCATCTCACAGAGTTACAGCTTTCCCCTCAAGAAGCCTTTCGCTAAGACAGTTCTTGTGGAATTGGCAAAGTGATATTTGGAAGCCCATAGAGGGCTATGGTGAAAAAGGAAATATCCTCAGATGAAATCTGGAAAGAAGCTTTCTGAGAAACTGTTGAGTGTTCTGTTAATTCATCTCACAGAGTTACATCTGTATTTCGAGGATCTCTTTGCTAGCCTTATTTCTGTGGAATCTGAGAACAGATATTTCCGATCCCTTAGAAGACTATAGGGCCAAAGGAAATATCCTCCGATAACAAAGAGAAAGAAGCTTTCTGAGAAACTTCTTTGTGTTCTGTGAAATCATCTCACAGAGTTACAGGTTTCCCCTCAAGAAGCCTTTCGCTAAGACAGTTCTTGTGAAATTGGCAAAGTGATATTTGGAAGCCCTTAGAGGGCTATGGTGAAAAAGGAAATATCCTCAGATGAAATCTGGAAAGAAGCTTTCTGAGAAACTGCTTAGTGTTCTGTTAATTCATCTCACAGAGTTACATCTGTATTTCGTGGATCTCTTTGCTAGCCTTATTTCTTTGGAATCTGAGAACAGATATTTCGGATCCCATTGAAGACTATAGGGCCAAAGGATATATCCTCCGATAACAAAGAGAAAGAAGCTTTCTGAGAAACTTCTTTGTGTTCTGTGAAATCATCTCACAGAGTTACAGCTTTCCCCTCAAGAAGCCTTTCGCTAAGACAGTTCTTGTGGAATTGGCAAAGTGATATTTGGAAGCCCATAGAGGGCTATGGTGAAAAAGGAAATATCCTCAGATGAAATCTGGAAAGAAGCTTTCTGAGAAACTGCTGAGTGTTCTGTTAATTCATCTCACAGAGTTACATCTGTATTTCGAGGATCTCTTTGCTAGCCTTATTTCTGTGGAATCTGAGAACAGATATTTCCGATCCCTTAGAAGACTATAGGGCCAAAGAAAATATCCTCCGATAACAAAGAGAAAGAAGCTTTCTGAGAAACTTCTTTGTGTTCTGTGAAATCATCTCACAGAGTTACAGGTTTCCCCTCAAGAAGCCTTTCGCTAAGACAGTTCTTGTGAAATTGGCAAAGTGATATTTGGAAGCCCTTAGAGGGCTATGGTGAAAAAGGAAATATCCTCAGATGAAATCTGGAAAGAAGCTTTCTGAGAAACTGCTTAGTGTTCTGTTAATTCATCTCACAGAGTTACATCTGTATTTCGTGGATCTCTTTGCTAGCCTTATTTCTTTGGAATCTGAGAACAGATATTTCGGATCCCATTGAAGACTATAGGGCCAAAGGATATATCCTCCGATAACAAAGAGAAAAAAGCTTTCTGAGAAACTTCTTTGTGTTCTGTGAAATCATCTCACAGAGTTACAGCTTTCCCCTCAAGAAGCCTTTCTCTAAGACAGTTCTTGTGGAATTGGCAAAGTGATATTTGGAAGCCCATAGAGGGCTATGGTGAAAAAGGAAATATCCTCAGATGAAATCTGGAAAGAAGCTTTCTGAGAAACTGCTGAGTGTTCAGTTAATTCATCTCACAGAGTTACATCTGTATTACGTGGATCTCTTTGCTAGCCTTATTTCTGTGGAATCTGAGAACAGATATTTCGGATCCCATTGAAGACTATAGGGCCAAAGGAAATATCCTCCGATAACAAAGAGAAAGAAGCTTTCTGAGAAACTTCTTTGTGTTCTGTGAAATCATCTCACAGAGTTACAGCTTTCCCCTCAAGAAGCCTTTCGCTAAGACAGTTCTTGTGGAATTGGCAAAGTGATATTTGGAAGCCCATAGAGGGCTATGGTGAAAAAGGAAATATCCTCAGATGAAATCTGGAAAGAAGCTTTCTGAGAAACTGCTGAGTGTTCTGTTAATTCATCTCACAGAGTTACATCTGTATTTCGTGGATCTCTTTGCTAGCCTTATTTCTGTGGAATCTGAGAACAGATATTTCGGATCCCATTGAAAACTATAGGGCCAAAGGAAATATCCTCCGATAACAAAGAGAAAGAAGCTTTCTGAGAAACTTCTTTGTGTTCTGTGAAATCATCTCACAGAGTTACAGCTTTCCCCTAAAGAAGCCTTTCGCTAAGACAATTCTTGAGGAATTGGCAAAGTGATATTTGGAAGCCCATAGAGGGCTATGGTGAAAAAGGAAATATCCTCAGATGAAATCTGGAAAGAAGCTTTCTGAGAAACTTCTGTGTGTTCTGTTAATTCACCTCACAGAGTTACATCTGTATTTCGTGGATCTCTTTGCTAGACTTATTTCTGTGGAATCTGAGAACAGATATTTCGGATCCCTTTGAAGTCAAGAGGGCCAAAGGAAATATCCTCCGATAACAAAGAGAAAGAAGCTTTCTGAGAAACTACTTTGTGTTCTGTGAAATCATCTCACAGAGTTACAGCTTTCCCCTCAAGAAGCCTTTCGCTAAGACAGTTCTTGTGGAATTGGCAAAGTGATATTTGGAAGCCCATAGAGGGCTATGGTGAAAAAGGAAATATCCTCAGATGCAATCGGGAAAGAAGCTTTCTGAGAAACTGCTTAGTGTTCTGTTAATTCATCTCACAGAGTTACATCTGTATTTCGTGGATCTCTTTGCTAGCCTTATTTCTTTGGAATCTGAGAACAGATATTTCGGATCCCATTGAAGACTATAGGGCCAAAGAAAATATCCTCCGATAACAAAGAGAAAGAAGCTTTCTGAGAAACTTCTTTGTGTTCTGTGAAATCATCTCACAGAGTTACAGCTTTCCCCTCAAGAAGCCTTTCGCTAAGACAGTTCTTGTGGAATTGGCAAAGTGGTATTTGGAAGCCCTTAGAGGGCTATGGTGAAAAAGGAAATATCCTCAGATGAAATCTGGAAAGAAGCTTTCTGAGAAACTGCTTAGTGTTCTGTTAATTCATCTCACAGAGTTACATCTGTATTTCGTGGATCTCTTTGCTAGCCTTATTTCTTTGGAATCTGAGAACAGATATTTCGGATCCCATTGAAGACTATAGGGCCAAAGAAAATATACTCCGATAACAAAGTGAAAGAAGCTTTCTGAGAAAGTTCTTTGTGTTCTGTGAAATCATCTCACAGAGTTACAGCTTTCCCCTCAAGAAGCCTTTCGCTAAGACAGTTCTTGTGGAATTGGCAAAGTGATATTTGGAAGCCCTTAGAGGGCTATGGTGAAAAAGGAAATATCCTCAGATGAAATCTGGAAAGAAGCTTTCTGAGAAACTGCTTAGTGTTCTGTTAATTCATATCACAGAGTTACATCTGTATTTCGAGGATCTCTTTGCTAGCCTTATTTCTGTGGAATCTGAGAACAGATATTTCCGATTCCTTAGAAGACTATAGGGCCAAAGGAAATATCCTACGATAACAAAGAGAAAGAAGCTTTCTGAGAAACTTCTTTGTGTTCTGTGAAATCATCTCACAGAGTTACAGCTTTCCCCTCAAGAATCCTTTCGCTAAGACAGTTCTTGTGGAATTGGCAAAGTGATATTTGGAAGCCCATAGAGGGCTATGGTGAAAAAGGAAATATCCTCAGATGAAATCTGGAAAGAAGCTTTCTGAGAAACTGCTGAGTGTTCTGTTAATTCATCTCACAGAGTTACATCTGTATTTCGAGGATCTCTTTGCTAGCCTTATTTCTGTGGAATCTGAGAACAGATATTTCCGATCCCTTAGAAGACTATAGGGCCAAAGGAAATATCCTCCGATAACAAAGAGAAAGAAGCTTTCTGAGAAACTTCTTTGTGTTCTGTGAAATCATCTCACAGAGTTACAGGTTTCCCCTCAAGAAGCCTTTCGCTAAGACAGTTCTTGTGGAATTGGCAAAGTGATATTTGGAAGCCCATAGAGGGCTATGGTGAAAAAGGAAATATCCTCGGATGAAATATGGAAAGAAGCTTTCTGAGAAACTGCTGTGTGTCCTGTTAATTCAGCTCACAGAGTTACATCTGTATTTCGTGGATCTCTTTGCTAGACTTATTTCTGTGGAATCTGAGAACAGATATTTCGGATCCCTTTGAAGACTATAGGGCCAAAGGAAATATCCTCCGATAACAAAGAGAAAGAAGCTTTCTGAGAAACTTCTCTGTGTTCTGTGAAATCGTCTCACAGAGTTACAGCTTTCCCCTCAAGAAGCCTTTCGCTAAGACAGTTCTCGTGGAATTGGCAAAGTGATATTTGGAAGCCCATAGAGGGCTATGGTGAAAAAGGAAATATCCTCAGATGAAATCTGGAAAGAAGCTTTCTGAGAAACTGCTTAGTGTTCTGTTAATTCATCTCACAGAGTTACATCTGTATTTCGTGGATCTCTTTGCTAGCCTTATTTCTGTGGAATCTGAGAACAGATATTTCGGATCCCATTGAAGACTATAGGGCCAAAGAAAATATCCTGCGATAACAAAGAGAAAGAAGCTTTCTGAGAAACTTCTTTGTATTCTGTGAAATCATCTCACAGAGTTACAGCTTTCCCCTCAAGAAGCCTTTCGCTAAGACAGTTCTTGTGGAATTGGCAAAGTGATATTTGGAAGCCCATAGAGGGCTATGGTGAAAAAGGAAATATCCTCAGATGAAATCTGGAAAGAAGCTTTCTGAGAAACTGCTGAGTGTTCTGTTAATTCATCTCACAGAGTTACGTCTGTATTTCGAGGATCTCTTTGCTAGCCTTATTTCTGTGGAATCTGAGAACAGATATTTCCAATCCCTTTGAAGACTATATTGCCAAAGGAAATATCCTCCGATAACAAAGAGAAAGAAGGTTTCTGAGAAACTTCTTTGTGTTCTGTGAAATCCTCTCACAGAGTTACAGCTTTCCCCTCAAGTAGCCTTTCGCTAACACAGTTCTTGTGGAATTGGCAAAGTGATATTTGGAAGCCCTTAGAGGGCTATGGTGAAAAAGGAAATATCCTCAGATGAAATCTGGAAAGAAGCTTTCTGAGAAACTGCTGAGTGTTCTCTTAATTCATCTCACAGAGTTACATCTGTATTTCTTGGATCTCTTGCTAGCCTTATTTCTGTGGAATCTGAGAACAGATATTTTGGATCCCATTAAAGACTATAGGGCCAAAGGAAATATCCTCCGATAACAAAGAGAAAGAAGCTTTCTGAGAAACTTCTTTGTGTTCTGTGAAATCATCTCACAGAGTTACAGCTTTCCACTCAAGAAGCCTTCCACTAAGACAGTTCTTGTGGAATTGGCAAAGTGATATTTGGAAGCCCATAGAGGGCTATGGTGAAAAAGGAAATATCCTCAGATGAAATCTGGAAAGAAGCTTTCTGAGAAACTGCTTAGTGTTCTGTTAATTCATCTCACAGAGTTACATCTGTATTTCGTGGATCTCTTTGCTAGCCTTATTTCTGTGGAATCTGAGAACAGATATTTCGGATCCCTTTGAAGACTATAGGGCCAAAGAAAATATCCTCCGATAACAAAGAGAAAGAAGCTTTCTGAGAAACTTCTTTGTGTTCTGTGAAATCATCTCACAGAGTTACAGCTTTCCCCTCAAGAATCCTTTCGCTAAGACAGTTCTTGTGGAATTGGCAAAGTGATATTTGGAAGCCCATAGAGGGCTATGGTGAAAAAGGAAATATCCTCAGATGAAATCTGGAAAGAAGCTTTCTGAGAAACTGCTGAGTGTTCTGTTAATTCATCTCACAGAGTTACATCTGTATTTCGAGGATCTCTTTGCTAGCCTTATTTCTGTGGAATCTGAGAACAGATATTTCCGATCCCTTAGAAGACTATAGGGCCAAAGGAAATATCCTCCGATAACAAAGAGAAAGAAGCTTTCTGAGAAACTTCTTTGTGTTCTGTGAAATCATCTCACAGAGTTACAGCTTTCCCCTCAAGAAGCCTTTCGCTAAGACAGTTCTTGTGAAATTGGCAAAGTGATATTTGGAAGCCCTTAGAGGGCTATGGTGAAAAAGGAAATATCCTCAGATGAAATATGGAAAGAAGCTTTCTGAGAAACTGCTTAGTGTTCTGTTAATTCATCTCACAGAGTTACATCTGTATTTCGTGGATCTCTTTGCTAGCCTTATTTCTGTGGAATCTGAGAACAGATATTTCGGATCCCATTGAAGACTATAGGGCCAAAGGATATATCCTCCGATAACAAAGAGAAAGAAGCTTTCTGAGAAACTTCTTTGTGTTCTGTGAAATCATCTCACAGAGTTACAGCTTTCCCCTCAAGAAGCCTTTCTCTAAGACAGTTCTTGTGGAATTGGCAAAGTGATATTTGGAAGCCCATAGAGGGCTATGGTGAAAAAGGAAATATCCTCAGATGAAATCTGGAAAGAAGCTTTCTGAGAAACTGCTGAGTGTTCTGTTAATTCATCTCACAGAGTTACATCTGTATTTCGTGGATCTCTTTGCTAGCCTTATTTCTGTGGAATCTGAGAACAGATATTTCGGATCCCTTTGAAGACTATAGGGCCAAAGAAAATATACTCCGATAACAAAGAGAAAGAAGCTTTCTGAGAAACTTCTTTGTGTTCTGTGAAATCATCTCACAGAGTTACAGCTTTCCCCTCAAGAAGCCTTTCGCTAAGACAGTTCTTGTGGAATTGGCAAAGTGATATTTGGAAGCCCATAGAGGGCTATGGTGAAAAGGAAATATCCTCAGATGAAATCTGGAAAGAAGCTTTCTGAGAAACTGCTTAGTGTTCTGTTAATTCATCTCACAGAGTTACATCTGTATTTCGAGGACCTCTTTGCTAGCCTTATTTCTGTGGAATCTGAGAACAGATATTTCCGATCCCTTAGAAGACTATAGGGCCAAAGGAAATATCCTCCGATAACAAAGAGAAAGAAGCTTTCTGAGAAACTTCTTTGTGTTCTGTGAAATCATCTCACAGAGTTACAGGTTTCCCCTCAAGAAGCCTTTCGCTAAGACAGTTCTTGTGAAATTGGCAAAGTGATATTTGGAAGCCCTTAGAGGGCTAAGGTGAAAAAGGAAATATCCTCAGATGAAATCTGGAAAGAAGCTTTCTGAGAAACTGCTTAGTGTTCTGTTAATTCATCTCACAGAGTTACATCTGTATTTCGTGGATCACTTTGCTAGCCTTATTTCTGTGGAATCTGAGAACAGATATTTCGAATCCCATTGAAGACTATAGGGCCAAAGGAAATATCCTCCGATAACAAAGAGAAAGAAGCTTTCTGAGAAACTTCTTTGTGTTCTGTGAAATCATCTCACAGAGTTACAGCTTTCCCCTCAAGAAGCCTTTCTCTAAGACAGTTCTTGTGGAATTGGCAAAGTGATATTTGGAAGCCCATAGAGGGCTATGGTGAAAAAGGAAATATCCTCAGATGAAATCTGGAAAGAAGCTTTCTGAGAAACTGCTTAGTGTTCTGTTAATTCATCTCACAGAGTTACATCTGTATTTCGTGGATCTCTTTGCTAGCCTTATTTCTGTGGAATCTGAGAACAGATATTTCGGATCCCATTGAAGACTATAGGGCCAAAGAAAATATCCTGCGATAACAAAGAGAAAGAAGCTTTCTGAGAAACTTCTTTGTGTTCTGTGAAATCATCTCACAGAGTTACAGCTTTCCCCTCAAGAAGCCTTTCGCTAAGACAGTTCTTGTGGAATTGGCAAAGTGATATTTGGAAGCCCATAGAGGGCTATGGTGAAAAAGGAAATATCCTCAGATGAAATCTGGAAAGAAGCTTTCTGAGAAACTGCTTAGTGTTCTGTTAATTCATCTCACAGAGTTACATCTGTATTTCGTGGATCTCTTTGCTAGCCTTATTTCTGTGGAATCTGAGAACAGATATTTCGGATCCCTTTGAAGACTACAGGGCCAAAGAAAATATCCTCCGATAACAAAGAGAAAGAAGCTTTCTGAGAAACTTCTTTGTGTTCTGTGAAATCATCTCACAGAGTTACAGCTTTCCCCTCAAGAAGCCTTTCGCTAAGACAGTTCTTGTGGAATTGGCAAAGTGATATTTGGAAGCCCATAGAGGGCTATGGTGAAAAAGGAAATATCCTCAGATGAAATCTGGAAAGAAGCTTTCTGAGAAACTGTTGAGTGTTCTGTTAATTCATCTCACAGAGTTACATCTGTATTTCGAGGATCTCTTTGCTAGCCTTATTTCTGTGGAATCTGAGAACAGATATTTCCGATCCCTTAGAAGACTATAGGGCCAAAGGAAATATCCTCCGATAACAAAGAGAAAGAAGCTTTCTGAGAAAATTCTTTGTGTTCTGTGAAATCATCTCACAGAGTTACAGGTTTCCCCTCAAGAAGCCTTTCGCTAAGACAGTTCTTGTGAAATTGGCAAAGTGATATTTGGAAGCCCTTAGAGGGCTATGGTGAAAAAGGAAATATCCTCAGATGAAATCTGGAAAGAAGCTTTCTGAGAAACTGCTTAGTGTTCTGTTAATTCATCTCACAGAGTTACATCTGTATTTCGTGGATCTCTTTGCTAGCCTTATTTCTTTGGAATCTGAGAACAGATATTTCGGATCCCATTGAAGACTATAGGGCCAAAGGATATATCCTCCGATAACAAAGAGAAAGAAGCTTTCTGAGAAACTTCTTTGTGTTCTGTGAAATCATCTCACAGAGTTACAGCTTTCCCCTCAAGAAGCCTTTCGCTAAGACAGTTCTTGTGGAATTGGCAAAGTGATATTTGGAAGCCCATAGAGGGCTATGGTGAAAAAGGAAATATCCTCAGATGAAATCTGGAAAGAAGCTTTCTGAGAAACTGCTGAGTGTTCTGTTAATTCATCTCACAGAGTTACATCTGTATTTCGAGGATCTCTTTGCTAGCCTTATTTCTGTGGAATCTGAGAACAGATATTTCCGATCCCTTAGAAGACTATAGGGCCAAAGAAAATATCCCCCGATAACAAAGAGAAAGAAGCTTTCTGAGAAACTTCTTTGTGTTCTGTGAAATCATCTCACAGAGTTACAGGTTTCCCCTCAAGAAGCCTTTCGCTAAGACAGTTCTTGTGAAATTGGCAAAGTGATATTTGGAAGCCCTTAGAGGACTATGGTGAAAAAGGAAATATCCTCAGATGAAATCTGGAAAGAAGCTTTCTGAGAAACTGCTTAGTGTTCTGTTAATTCATCTCACAGAGTTACATCTGTATTTCGTGGATCTCTTTGCTAGCCTTATTTCTTTGGAATCTGAGAACAGATATTTCGGATCCCATTGAAGACTATAGGGCCAAAGGATATATCCTCCGATAACAAAGAGAAAGAAGCTTTCTGAGAAACTTCTTTGTGTTCTGTGAAATCATCTCACAGAGTTACAGCTTTCCCCTCAAGAAGCCTTTCTCTAAGACAGTTCTTGTGGAATTGGCAAAGTGATATTTGGAAGCCCATAGAGGGCTATGGTGAAAAAGGAAATATCCTCAGATGAAATCTGGAAAGAAGCTTTCTGAGAAACTGCTGAGTGTTCAGTTAATTCATCTCACAGAGTTACATCTGTATTACGTGGATCTCTTTGCTAGCCTTATTTCTGTGGAATCTGAGAACAGATATTTCGGATCCCATTGAAGACTATAGGGCCAAAGGAAATATCCTCCTATAACAAAGAGAAAGAAGCTTTCTGAGAAACTTCTTTGTGTTCTGTGAAATCATCTCACAGAGTTACAGCTTTCCCCTCAAGAAGCCTTTCGCTAAGACAGTTCTTGTGGAATTGGCAAAGTGATATTTGGAAGCCCATAGAGGGCTATGGTGAAAAAGGAAATATCCTCAGATGAAATCTGGAAAGAAGCTTTCTGAGAAACTGCTTAGTGTTCTGTTAATTCATCTCACAGAGTTACATCTGTATTTCGTGGATCTCTTTGCTAGCCTTATTTCTGTGGAATCTGAGAACAGATATTTCGGATCCCATTGAAAACTATAGGGCCAAAGGAAATATCCTCCGATAACAAAGAGAAAGAAGCTTTCTGAGAAACTTCTTTGTGTTCTGTGAAATCATCTCACAGAGTTACAGCTTTCCCCTAAAGAAGCCTTTCGCTAAGACAATTCTTGAGGAATTGGCAAAGTGATATTTGGAAGCCCATAGAGGGCTATGGTGAAAAAGGAAATATCCTCAGATGAAATCTGGAAAGAAGCTTTCTGAGAAACTGCTGTGTGTTCTGTTAATTCACCTCACAGAGTTACATCTGTATTTCGTGGATCTCTTTGCTAGACTTATTTCTGTGGAATCTGAGAACAGATATTTCGGATCCCTTTGAAGTCTAGAGGGCCAAAGGAAATATCCTCCGATAACAAAGAGAAAGAAGCTTTCTGAGAAACTACTTTGTGTTCTGTGAAATCATCTCACAGAGTTACAGCTTTCCCCTCAAGAAGCCTTTCGCTAAGACAGTTCTTGTGGAATTGGCAAAGTGATATTTGGAAGCCCATAGAGGGCTATGGTGAAAAAGGAAATATCCTCAGATGCAATCGGGAAAGAAGCTTTCTGAGAAACTGCTTAGTGTTCTGTTAATTCATCTCACAGAGTTACATCTGTATTTCGTGGATCTCTTTGCTAGCCTTATTTCTTTGGAATCTGAGAACAGATATTTCGGATCCCATTGAAGACTATAGGGCCAAAGAAAATATCCTCCGATAACAAAGAGAAAGAAGCTTTCTGAGAAACTTCTTTGTGTTCTGTGAAATCATCTCACAGAGTTACAGCTTTCCCCTCAAGAAGCCTTTCGCTAAGACAGTTCTTGTGGAATTGGCAAAGTGGTATTTGGAAGCCCTTAGAGGGCTATGGTGAAAAAGGAAATATCCTCAGATGAAATCTGGAAAGAAGCTTTCTGAGAAACTGCTTAGTGTTCTGTTAATTCATCTCACAGAGTTACATCTGTATTTCGTGGATCTCTTTGCTAGCCTTATTTCTTTGGAATCTGAGAACAGATATTTCGGATCCCATTGAAGACTATAGGGCCAAAGAAAATATACTCCGATAACAAAGTGAAAGAAGCTTTCTGAGAAACTTCTTTGTGTTCTGTGAAATCATCTCACAGAGTTACAGCTTTCCCCTCAAGAAGCCTTTCGCTAAGACAGTTCTTGTGGAATTGGCAAAGTGATATTTGGAAGCCCTTAGAGGGCTATGGTGAAAAAGGAAATATCCTCAGATGAAATCTGGAAAGAAGCTTTCTGAGAAACTGCTTAGTGTTCTGTTAATTCATATCACAGAGTTACATCTGTATTTCGAGGATCTCTTTGCTAGCCTTATTTCTGTGGAATCTGAGAACAGATATTTCCGATTCCTTAGAAGACTATAGGGCCAAAGGAAATATCCTCCGATAACAAAGAGAAAGAAGCTTTCTGAGAAACTTCTTTGTGTTCTGTGAAATCATCTCACAGAGTTAGAGCTTTCCACTCAAGAAGCCTTTCGCTAAGACAGTTCTTGTGGAATTGGCAAAGTGATATTTGGAAGCCCTTAGAGGGCTATGGTGAAAAAGGAAATATCCTCAGATGAAATCTGGAAAGAAGCTTTCTGAGAAACTGCTTAGTGTTCTGTTAATTCATCTCAGAGAGTTACATCTGTATTTCGTGGATCTCTTTGCTAGCCTTATTTCTTTGGAATCTGAGAACAGATATTTCGGATCCCATTGAAGACTATAGGGCCAAAGGAAATATCCTCCGATAACAAAGAGAAAGAAGCTTTCTGAGAAACTTCTTTGTGTTCTGTGAAATCATCTCACAGAGTTACAGCTTTCCCCTCAAGAAGCCTTTCGCTAAGACAGTTCTCGTGGAATTGGCAAAGTGATATTTGGAAGCCCATAGAGGGCTATGGTGAAAAAGGAAATATGCTCACATGAAATCTGGAAAGAAGCTTTCTGAGAAACTGCTTAGTGTTCTGTTAATTCATCTCACAGAGTTACATCTGTATTTCGTGGATCTCTTTGCTAGCCTTATTTCTGTGGAATCTGAGAACAGATATTTCGGATCCCATTGAAGACTATAGGGCCAAAGAAAATATCCTGCGATAACAAAGAGAAAGAAGCTTTCTGAGAAACTTCTTTGTATTCTGTGAAATCATCTCACAGAGTTACAGCTTTCCCCTCAAGAAGCCTTTCGCTAAGACAGTTCTTGTGGAATTGGCAAAGTGATATTTGGAAGCCCATAGAGGGCTATGGTGAAAAAGGAAATATCCTCAGATGAAATCTGGAAAGAAGCTTTCTGAGAAACTGCTGAGTGTTCTGTTAATTCATCTCACAGAGTTACATCTGTATTTCGAGGATCTCTTTGCTAGCCTTATTTCTGTGGAATCTGAGAACAGATATTTCCAATCCCTTTGAAGACTATATTGCCAAAGGAAATATCCTCCGATAACAAAGAGAAAGAAGCTTTCTGAGAAACTTCTTTGTGTTCTGTGAAATCCTCTCACAGAGTTACAGCTTTCCCCTCAAGTAGCCTTTCGCTAAGACAGTGCTTGTGGAATTGGCAAAGTGATATTTGGAAGCCCATAGAGGGCTATGGTGAAAAAGGAAATATCCTCAGATGAAATCTGGAAAGAAGCTTTCTGAGAAACTGCTGAGTGTTCTGTTAATTCATCTCACAGAGTTACATCTGTATTTCTTGGATCTCTTGCTAGCCTTATTTCTGTGGAATCTGAGAACAGATATTTCGGATCCCATTGAAGACTATAGGGCCAAAGGAAATATCCTCTGATAACAAAGAGAAAGAAGCTTTCTGAGAAACTGCTTTGTGTTCTGTGAAATCATCTCACAGAGTTACAGCTTTCCACTCAAGAAGCCTTCCGCTAAGACAGTTCTTGTGGAATTGGCAAAGTGATATTTGGAAGCCCATAGAGGGCTATGGTGAAAAAGGAAATATCCTCAGATGAAATCTGGAAAGAAGCTTTCTGAGAAACTGCTTAGTGTTCTGTTAATTCATCTCACAGAGTTACATCTGTATTTCGTGGATCTCTTTGCTAGCCTTATTTCTTTGGAATCTGAGAACAGATATTTCGGATCCCATTGAAGACTATAGGGCCAAAGGAAATATCCTCCGATAACAAAGAGAAAGAAGCTTTCTGAGAAACTTCTTTGTGTTCTGTGAAATCATCTCACAGAGTTACAGCTTTCCCCTCAAGAAGCCTTTCGCTAAGACAGTTCTTGTGGAATTGGCAAAGTGATATTTGGAAGCCCATAGAGGGCTATGGTGAAAAAGGAAATATCCTCAGATGAAATCTGGAAAGAAGCTTTCTGAGAAACTGCTGAGTGTTCAGTTAATTCTTCTCACAGAGTTACATCTGTATTACGTGGATCTCTTTGCTAGCCTTATTTCTGTGGAATCCGAGAACAGATATTTCGGATCCCATTGAAGACTATAGGGCCAAAGGAAATATCCTCCGATAACAAAGAGAAAGAAGCTTTCTGAGAAACTTCTCTGTGTTCTGTGAAATCGTCTCACAGAGTTACAGCTTTCCCCTCAAGAGGCCTTTCGCTAAGACAGTTCTCGTGGAATTGGCAAAGTGATATTTGGAAGCCCATAGAGGGCTATGGTGAAAAAGGAAATATCCTCACATGAAATCTGGAAAGAAGCTTTCTGAGAAACTGCTTAGTGTTCTGTTAATTCATCTCACAGAGTTACATCTGTATTTCGTGGATCTCTTTGCTAGCCTTATTTCTGTGGAATCTGAGAACAGATATTTCGGATCCCATTGAAGACTATAGGGCCAAAGAAAATATCCTGCGATAACAAAGAGAAAGAAGCTTTCTGAGAAATTTCTTTGTATTCTGTGAAATCATCTCACAGAGTTACAGCTTTCCCCTCAAGAAGCCTTTCGCTAAGACAGTTCTTGTGGAATTGGCAAAGTGATATTTGGAAGCCCAAAGAGGGCTATGGTGAAAAAGGAAATATCCTCAGATGAAATCTGGAAAGAAGCTTTCTGAGAAACTGCTGAGTGTTCTGTTAATTCATCTCACAGAGTTACGTCTGTATTTCGAGGATCTCTTTGCTAGCCTTATTTCTGTGGAATCTGAGAACAGATATTTCCAATCCCTTTGAAGACTATATTGCCAAAGGAAATATCCTCCGATAACAAAGAGAAAGAAGCTTTCTGAGAAACTTCTTTGTGTTCTGTGAAATCCTCTCACAGAGTTACAGCTTTCCCCTCAAGTAGCCTTTCGCTAACACAGTTCTTGTGGAATTGGCAAAGTGATATTTGGAAGCCCTTAGAGGGCTATGGTGAAAAAGGAAATATCCTCAGATGAAATCTGGAAAGAAGCTTTCTGAGAAACTGCTGAGTGTTCTCTTAATTCATCTCACAGAGTTACATCTGTATTTCTTGGATCTCTTGCTAGCCTTATTTCTGTGGAATCTGAGAACAGATATTTTGGATCCCATTAAAGACTATAGGGCCAAAGGAAATATCCTCCGATAACAAAGAGAAAGAAGCTTTCTGAGAAACTTCTTTGTGTTCTGTGAAATCATCTCACAGAGTTACAGCTTTCCACTCAAGAAGCCTTCCACTAAGACAGTTCTTGTGGAATTGGCAAAGTGATATTTGGAAGCCCATAGAGGGCTATGGTGAAAAAGGAAATATCCTCAGATGAAATCTGGAAAGAAGCTTTCTGAGAAACTGCTTAGTGTTCTGTTAATTCATCTCACAGAGTTACATCTGTATTTCGTGGATCTCTTTGCTAGCCTTATTTCTGTGGAATCTGAGAACAGATATTTCGGATCCCTTTGAAGACTATAGGGCCAAAGAAAATATCCTCCGATAACAAAGAGAAAAAAGCTTTCTGAGAAAGTTCTTTGTGTTCTGTGAAATCATCTCACAGAGTTACAGCTTTCCCCTCAAGAAGCCTTTCGCTAAGACAGTTCTTGTGGAATTGGCAAAGTGATATTTGGAAGCCCATAGAGGGCTATGGTGAAAAAGGAAATATCCTCAGATGAAATCTGGAAAGAAGCTTTCTGAGAAACTGCTGAGTGTTCTGTTAATTCATCTCACAGAGTTACATCTGTATTTCGAGGATCTCTTTGCTAGCCTTATTTCTGTGGAATCTGAGAACAGATATTTCCGATCCCTTAGAAGACTATAGGGCCAAAGGAAATATCCTCCAATAACAAAGAGAAAGAAGCTTTCTGAGAAACTTCTTTGTGTTCTGTGAAATCATCTCACAGAGTTACAGGTTTCCCCTCAAGAAGCCTTTCGCTAAGACAGTTCTTGTGAAATTGGCAAAGTGATATTTGGAAGCCCTTAGAGGGCTATGGTGAAAAAGGAAATATCCTCAGATGAAATCTGGAAAGAAGCTTTCTGAGAAACTGCTTAGTGTTCTGTTAATTCATCTCACAGAGTTACATCTGTATTTCGTGGATCTCTTTGCTAGCCTTATTTCTGTGGAATCTGAGAACAGATATTTCGGATCCCATTGAAGACTATAGGGCCAAAGGATATATCCTCCGATAACAAAGAGAAAGAAGCTTTCTGAGAACTTCTTTGTGTTCTGTGAAATCATCTCACAGAGTTACAGCTTTCCCCTCAAGAAGCCTTTCTCTAAGACAGTTCTTGTGGAATTGGCAAAGTGATATTTGGAAGCCCATAGAGGGCTATGGTGAAAAAGGAAATATCCTCAGATGAAATCTGGAAAGAAGCTTTCTGAGAAACTGCTGAGTGTTCTGTTAATTCATCTCACAGAGTTACATCTGTATTTCGTGGATCTCTTTGCTAGCCTTATTTCTGTGGAATCTGAGAACAGATATTTCGGATCCCTTTGAAGACTATAGGGCCAAAGAAATATCCTCCGATAACAAAGAGAAAGAAGCTTTCTGAGAAACTTCTTTGTGTTCTGTGAAATCATCTCACAGAGTTACAGCTTTCCCCTCAAGAAGCCTTTCGCTAAGACAGTTCTTGTGGAATTGGCAAAGTGATATTTGGAAGCCCATAGAGGGCTATGGTGAAAAAGGAAATATCCTCAGATGAAATCTGGAAAGAAGCTTTCTGAGAAACTGCTTAGTGTTCTGTTAATTCATCTCACAGAGTTACATCTGTATTTCGTGGATCTCTTTGCTAGCCTTATTTCTGTGGAATCTGAGAACAGATATTTCGGATCCCATTGAAAAGTATAGGGCCAAAGGAAATATCCTCTGATAACAAAGAGAAAGAAGCTTTCTGAGAAACTTCTTTGTGTTCTGTGAAATCATCTCACAGAGTTTCAGCTTTCCCCTCAAGAAGCCTTTCGCTAAGACAATTCTTGTGGAATTGGCAAAGTGATATTTGGAGGCCCATAGAGGGCTATGGTGAAAAAGGAAATATCCTCAGATGAAATCTGGAAAGAAGCTTTCTGAGAAACTGCTGTGTGTTCTGTTAATTCAGCTCACAGTGTTACATCTGTATTTCGTGGATCTCTTTGCTAGACTTATTTCTGTGGAATCTGAGAACAGATATTTCGGATCCCTTTGAACACTAGAGGGCCAAAGAAAATATCCTCCGATAACAAAGAGAAAGAAGCTTTCTGAGAAACTACTTTTTGTTCTGTGAAATCATCTCACAGAGTTACAGCTTTCCCCTCAAGAAGCCTTTCGCTAAGACAGTTCTTGTGGAATTGGCAAAGTGATATTTGGAAGCCCATAGAGGGGTATGGTGAAAAAGGAAATATCCTCAGATGAAATCTGGAAAGAAGCTTTCTGAGAAACTGCTTAGTGTTCTGTTAATTCATCTCACAGAGTTACATCTGTATTTCGTGGATCTCTTTGCTAGCCTTATTTCTGTGGAATCTGAGAACAGATATTACGGATCCCATTGAAGACTATAGGGCCAAAGAAAATTCCTCCGATAACAAAGAGAAAGAAGCTTTCTGAGAAACTTCTTTGTATTCTGTGAAATCATCTCACAGAGTTACAGCTTTCCCCTCAAGAAGCCTTTCGCTAAGACAGTTCTTGTGGAATTGGCAAAGTGATATTTGGAAGCCCATAGAGGGCTATGGTGAAAAAGGAAATATCTTCAGATGAAATCTGGAAAGAAGCTTTCTGAGAAACTGCTTAGTGTTCTGTTAATTCATCTCACAGAGTTACATCTGTATTTCTTGGATCTCTTTGCTAGCCTTATTTCTTTGGAATCTGAGAACAGATATTTCGGATCCCATTGAAGACTATAGGGCCAAAGAAAATATCCTCCGATAACAAAGAGAAAGAAGCTTTCTGAGAAACTTCTTTGTGTTCTGTGAAATCATCTCACAGAGTTACAGCTTTCCCCTCAAGAAGCCTTTCGCTACGACAGTTCTTGTGGAATTGGCAAAGTGATATTTGGAAGCCCTTAGAGGGCTATGGTGAAAAAGGAAATATCCTCACATGAAATCTGGAAAGAAGCTTTCTGAGAAACTGCTGAGTGTTCTGTTAATTCATCTCACAGAGTTACATCTGTATTTCGAGGATCTCTTTGCTAGCCTTATTTCTGTGGAATCTGAGAACAGATATTTCGGATCCCATTGAAGACTATAGGGCCAAAGGAAATATCCTCCGATAACAAAGAGAAAGAAGGTTTCTGAGAAACTTCTTTGTGTTCTGTGAAATCATCTCACAGAGTTACAGCTTTCCACTCAAGAAGCCTTTCGCTAAGACAGTTCTTGTGGAATTGGCAAAGTGATATTTGGAAGCCCATAGAGGGCTATGGTGAATAAGGAAATATCCTCAGATGAAATCTGGAAAGAAGCTTTCTGAGAAACTGCTTAGTGTTCTGTTAATTCATCTCACAGAGTTACATCTGTATTTCGTGGATCTCTTTGCTAGCCTTATTTCTGTGGAATCTGAGAACAGATATTTCGGATCCCTTTGAAGACTATAGGGTCAAAGAAAATATCCTCCGATAACAAAGAGAAAGAAGCTTTCTGAGAAACTTCTTTGTGTTCTGTGAAATCATCTCACAGAGTTACAGGTTTCCCCTCAAGAAGCCTTTCGCTAAGACAGTTCTTGTGAAATTGGCAAAGTGATATTTGGAAGCCCTTAGAGGGCTATGGTGAAAAAGGAAATATCCTCAGATGAAATCTGGAAAGAAGCTTTCTGAGAAACTGCTTAGTGTTCTGTTAATTCATCTCACAGAGTTACATCTGTATTTCGTGGATCTCTTTGCTAGCCTTATTTCTGTGGAATCTGAGAACAGATATTTCGGATCCCATTGAAGACTATAGGGCCAAAGGATATATCCTCCGATAACAAAGAGAAAGAAGCTTTCTGAGAAACTTCTTTGTGTTCTGTGAAATCATCTCACAGAGTTACAGCTTTCCCCTCAAGAAGCCTTTCTCTAAGACAGTTCTTGTGGAATTGGCAAAGTGATATTTGGAAGCCCATAGAGGGCTATGGTGAAAAAGGAAATATCCTCAGATGAAATCTGGAAAGAAGCTTTCTGAGAAACTGCTGAGTGTTCTGTTAATTCATCTCACAGAGTTACATCTGTATTTCGTGGATCTCTTTGCTAGCCTTATTTCTGTGGAATCTGAGAACAGATATTTCGGATCCCTTTGAAGACTATAGGGCCAAAGAAAATATCCTCCGATAACAAAGAGAAAGAAGCTTTCTGAGAAACTTCTTTGTGTTCTGTGAAATCATCTCACAGAGTTACAGCTTTCCCCTCAAGAAGCCTTTCGCTAAGACAGTTCTTGTGGAATTGGCAAAGTGATATTTGGAAGCCCATAGAGGGCTATGGTGAAAAAGGAAATATCCTCAGATGAAATCTGGAAAGAAGCTTTCTGAGAAACTGCTTAGTGTTCTGTTAATTCATCTCACAGAGTTACATCTGTATTTCGAGGATCTCTTTGCTAGCCTTATTTCTGTGGAATCTGAGAACAGATATTTCGGATCCCATTGAAAACTATAGGGCCAAAGGAAATATCCTCCGATAACAAAGAGAAAGAAGCTTTCTGAGAAACTTCTTTGTGTTCTGTGAAATCATCTCACAGAGTTACAGCTTTCCCCTCAAGAAGCCTTTCGCTAAGACAGTTCTTGTGGAATTGGCAAAGTGATATTTGGAAGCCCATAGAGGGCTATGGTGAAAAAGGAAATATCCTCAGATGAAATCTGGAAAGAAGCTTTCTGAGAAACTGCTTAGTGTTCTGTTAATTCATCTCACAGAGTTACATCTGTATTTCGTGGATCTCTTTGCTAGCCTTATTTCTGTGGAATCTGAGAACAGATATTTCGGATCCCATTGAAGACTATAGGGCCAAAGGAAATATCCTCCGATAAAAAAGAGAAAGAAGCTTTCTGAGAAACTTCTTTGTGTTCTGTGAAATCATCTCACAGAGTTACAGCTTTCCCCTCAAGAAGCCTTTCGCTAAGACAGTTCTTGTGGAATTGGCAAAGTGATATTTGGAAGCCCTTAGAGGGCTATGGTGAAAAAGGAAATATCCTCACATGAAATCTGGAAATAAGCTTTCTGAGAAACTGCTGAGTGTTCTGTTAATTCATCTCACAGAGTTACATCTGTATTTCTTGGATCTCTTTGCTAGCCTTATTTCTGTGGAATCTGAGAACAGATATTTCGGATCCCATTGAAGACTATAGGGCCAAAGGAAATATCCTCCGATAACAAAGAGAAAGAAGGTTTCTGAGAAACTTCTTTGTGTTCTGTGAAATCATCTCACAGAGTTACAGCTTTCCACTCAAGAAGCCTTTCGCTAAGACAGTTCTTGTGGAATTGGCAAAGTGATATTTGGAAGCCCATAGAGGGCTATGGTGAATAAGGAAATATCCTCAGATGAAATCTGGAAAGAAGCTTTCTGAGAAACTGCTTAGTGTTCTGTTAATTCATCTCACAGAGTTACATCTGTATTTCGTGGATCTCTTTGCTAGCCTTATTTCTGTGGAATCTGAGAACAGATATTTCGGATCCCTTTGAAGACTATAGGGTCAAAGAAAATATCCTCCGATAACAAAGAGAAAGAAGCTTTCTGAGAAACTTCTTTGTGTTCTGTGAAATCATCTCACAGAGTTACAGCTTTCCCCTCAAGAAGCCTTTCGCTAAGACAGTTCTTGTGGAATTGGCAAAGTGATATTTGGAAGCCCTTAGAGGGCTATGGTGAAAAAGGAAATATCCTCACATGAAATCTGGAAAGAAGCTTTCTGAGAAACTGCTGAGTGTTCTGTTAATTCATCTCACAGAGTTACATCTGTATTTCTTGGATCTCTTTGCTAGCCTTATTTCTGTGGAATCTGAGAACAGATATTTCGGATCCCATTGAAGACTATAGGGCCAAAGGAAATATCCTCCGATAACAAAGAGAAAGAAGCTTTCTGAGAAACTTCTTTGTGTCCTGTGAAATCATCTCACAGAGTTACAGCTTTCCACTGAAGAAGCCTTTCGCTAAGACAGTTCTTGTGGAATTGGCAAAGTGATATTTGGAAGCCCATAGAGGGCTATGGTGAAAAAGGAAATATCCTCAGATGAAATCTGGAAAGAAGCTTTCTGAGAAACTGCTTAGTGTTCTGTTAATTCATCTCACAGAGTTACATCTGTATTTCGTGGATCTCTTTGCTAGCCTTATTTCTGTGGAATCTGAGAACAGATATTTCGGATCCCTTTGAAGACTATAGGGTCAAAGAAAATATCCTCCGATAACAAAGAGAAAGAAGCTTTCTGAGAAACTTCTTTGTGTTCTGTGAAATCATCTCACAGAGTTACAGCTTTCCCCTCAAGAAGCCTTTCGCTAAGACAGCTCTTGTGGAATTGGCAAAGTGATATTTGGAAGCCCATAGAGGGCTATGGTGAAAAAGGAAATATCCTCAGATGAAATCTGGAAAGAAGCTTTCTGAGAAACTGCTTAGTGTTCTGTTAATTCATCTCACAGAGTTACATCTGTATTTCGAGGATCTCTTTGCTAGCCTTATTTCTGTGGAATCTGAGAACAGATATTTCCAATCCCTTTGAAGACTATAGGGCCAAAGGAAATATCCTCCGATAACAAAGAGAAAGAAGCTTTCTGAGAAACTTCTTTGTGTTCTGTGAAATCATCTCACAGAGTTACAGCTTTCCCCTCAAGAAGCCTTTCGCTAAGACAGTTCTTGTGGAATTGGCAAAGTGATATTTGGAAGCCCTTAGAGGGCTATGGTGAAAAAGGAAATATCCTCAGATGAAATCTGGAAAGAAGCTTTCTGAGAAACTGCTTAGTGTTCTGTTAATTCATCTCACAGAGTTACATCTGTATTTCGTGGATCTCTTTGCTAGCCTTATTTCTGTGGAATCTGAGAACAGATATTTCGGATCCCATTGAAGACTATAGGGCCAAAGGTAATATCCTCCGATAAAAAAGAGAAAGAAGCTTTCTGAGAAACTTCTTTGTGTTCTGTGAAATCATCTCACAGAGTTACAGCTTTCCCCTCAAGAAGCCCTTCGCTAAGACAGTTCTCGTGGAATTGGCAAAGTGATATTTGGAAGCCCATAGAGGGCTATGGTGAAAAAGGAAATATCCTCAGATGAAATCTGGAAAGAAGCTTTCTGAGAAACTGCTTAGTGTTCTGTTAATTCATCTCACAGAGTTACATCTGTATTTCGTGGATCTCTTTGCTAGCCTTATTTCTGTGGAATCTGAGAACAGATATTTCGGATCCCATTGAAGACTATAGGGCCAAAGAAAATTCCTCCGATAACAAAGAGAAAGAAGCTTTCTGAGAAACTTCTTTGTATTCTGTGAAATCATCTCACAGAGTTACAGCTTTCCCCTCAAAAAGCCTTTCGCTAAGACAGTTCTTGTGGAATTGGCAAAGTGATATTTGGAAGCCCATAGAGGGCTTTGGTGAAAAAGTAAATATCCTCAGATGAAATCTGGAAAGAAGCTTTCTGAGAAACTGCTTAGTGTTCTGTTAATTCATCTCACAGAGTTACATCTGTATTTCGAGGATCTCTTTGCTAGCCTTATTTCTGTGGAATCTGAAAACAGATATTTCCAATCCCTTTGAAGACTATAGGGCCAAAGGAAATATCCTCCGATAACAAAGAGAAAGAAGCTTTCTGAGAAACTTCTTTGTGTTCTGTGAAATCATCTCACAGAGTTACAGCTTTTCCCTCAAGAAGCCTTTCGCTAAGACAGTTCTTGTGGAATTGGCAAAGTGATATTTGGAAGCCCATAGAGGGCTATGGTGAAAAAGGAAATATCCTCAGATGAAATCTGGAAAGAAGCTTTCTGAGAAACTGCTTAGTGTTCTGTTAATTCATCTCACAGAGTTACATCTGTATTTCATGGATCTCTTTGCTAGCCTTATTTCTGTGGAATCTGAGAACAGATATTTCGGATCCCATTGAAGACTATAGGGCCAAAGAAAATTCCTCCGATAACAAAGAGAAAGAAGCTTTCTGAGAAACTTCTTTGTATTCTGTGAAATCATCTCACAGAGTTACAGCTTTCCCCTCAAGAAGCCTTTCGCTAAGACAGTTCTTGTGGAATTGGCAAAGTGATATTTGGAAGCCCATAGAGGGCTATGGTGAAAAAGGAAATATCCTCACATGAAATCTGGAAAGAAGCTTTCTGAGAAACTGCTGAGTGTTCAGTTAATTCATCTCACAGAGTTACATCTGTATTACGTGGATCTCTTTGCTAGCCTTATTTCTGTGGAATCTGAGAACAGATATTTCGGATCCCATTTTAGACTATAGGGCCAAAGGAAATATCCTCCGATAACAAAGAGAAAGAAGCTTTCTGAGAAACTTCTTTGTGTTCTGTGAAATCATCTCACAGACTTACAGCTTTCCCCTCAAGAAGCCTTTCGCTAAGACAGTTCTTGTGGAATTGGCAAAGTGATATTTGGAAGCCCTTAGAGGGCTATGGTGAAAAAGGAAATATCCTCAGATGAAATCTGGAAAGAAGCTTTCTGAGAAACTGCTTAGTGTTCTGTTAATTCATCTCACAGAGTTACATCTGTATTTCGAGGATCTCTTTGCTAGCCTTATTTCTGTGGAATCTGAGAACAGATATTTCCAATCCCTTTGAAGACTATATTGCCAAAGGAAATATCCTCCGATAACAAAGAGAAAGAAGCTTTCTGAGAAACTTCTTTGTGTTCTGTGAAATCCTCTCACAGAGTTACAGCTTTCCCCTCAAGTAGCCTTTCGCTAAGACAGTTCTTGTGGAGTTGGCAAAGTGATATTTGGAAGCCCATAGAGGGCTATGGTGAAAAAGGAAATATCCTCAGATGAAATCTGGAAAGAAGCTTTCTGAGAAACTGCTGAGTGTTCTGTTAATTCATCTCACAGAGTTACATCTGTATTTCTTGGATCTCTTGCTAGCCTTATTTCTGTGGAATCTGAGAACAGATATTTCGGATCCCATTGAAGACTATAGGGCCAAAGGAAATATCCTCCGATAACAAAGAGAAAGAAGCTTTCTGAGAAACTTCTTTGTGTTCTGTGAAATCATCTCACAGAGTTACAGCTTTCCACTCAAGAAGCCTTCCGCTAAGACAGTTCTTGTGGAATTGGCAAAGTGATATTTGGAAGCCCATAGAGGGCTATGGTGAAAAAGGAAATATCCTCAGATGAAATCTGGAAAGAAGCTTTCTGAGAAACTGCTTAGTGTTCTGTTAATTCATCTCACAGAGTTACATCTGTATTTCGTGGATCTCTTTGCTAGCCTTATTTCTGTGGAATCTGAGAACAGATATTTCGGATCCCTTTGAAGACTATAGGGCCAAAGAAAATATCCTCCGATAACAAAGAGAAAGAAGCTTTCTGAGAAACTTCTTTGTGTTCTGTGAAATCATCTCACAGAGTTACAGCTTTCCCCTCAAGAAGCCTTTCGCTAAGACAGTTCTTGTGGAATTGGCAAAGTGATATTTGGAAGCCCATAGAGGGCTATGGTGAAAAAGGAAATATCCTCAGATGAAATCTGGAAAGAAGCTTTCTGAGAAACTGCTTAGTGTTCTGTTAATTCATCTCACAGAGTTACATCTGTATTTCGAGGATCTCTTTGCTAGCCTTATTTCTGTGGAATCTGAGAACAGATATTTCCGATCCCTTAGAAGACTATAGGGCCAAAGGAAATATCCTCCGATAACAAAGAGAAAGAAGCTTTCTGAGAAACTTCTTTGTGTTCTGTGAAATCATCTCACAGAGTTACAGGTTTCCCCTCAAGAAGCCTTTCGCTAAGACAGTTCTTGTGAAATTGGCAAAGTGATATTTGGAAGCCCATAGAGGGCTATGGTGAAAAAGGAAATATCCTCAGATGAAATCTGGAAAGAAGCTTTCTGAGAAACTGCTTAGTGTTCTGTTAATTCATCTCACAGAGTTACATCTGTATTTCGTGGATCTCTTTGCTAGCCTTATTTCTTTGGAATCTGAGAACAGATATTTCGGATCCCATTGAAGACTATAGGGGCAAAGGAAATATCCTCCGATAACAAAGAGAAAGAAGCTTTCTGAGAAACTTCTTTGTGTTCTGTGAAATCATCTCACAGAGTTACAGCTTTCCCCTCAAGAAGCCTTTCGCTAAGACAGTTCTTGTGGAATTGGCAAAGTGATATTTGGAAGCCCATAGAGGGCTATGGTGAAAAAGGAAATATCCTCAGATGAAATCTGGAAAGAAGCTTTCTGAGAAACTGCTGAGTGTTCAGTTAATTCATCTCACAGAGTTACATCTGTATTACGTGGATCTCTTTGCTAGCCTTATTTCTGTGGAATCTGAGAACAGATATTTCGGATCCCATTGAAGACTATAGGGCCAAAGGAAATATCCTCCGATAACAAAGAGAAAGAAGCTTTCTGAGAAACTTCTTTGTGTTCTGTGAAATCATCTCACAGAGTTACAGCTTTCCCCTCAAGAAGCCTTTCGCTAAGACAGTTCTTGTGGAATTGGCAAAGTGATATTTGGAAGCCCATAGAGGGCTATGGTGAAAAAGGAAATATCCTCAGATGAAATCTGGAAAGAAGCTTTCTGAGAAACTGCTTAGTGTTCTGTTAATTCATCTCACAGAGTTACATCTGTATTTCGTGGATCTCTTTGCTAGCCTTATTTCTGTGGAATCTGAGAACAGATATTTCGGATCCCATTGAAAACTATAGGGCCAAAGGAAATATCCTCCGATAACAAAGAGAAAGAAGCTTTCTGAGAAACTTCTTTGTGTTCTGTGAAATCATCTCACAGAGTTACAGCTTTCCCCTCAAGAAGCCTTTCGCTAAGACAATTCTTGTGGAATTGGCAAAGTGATATTTGGAAGCCCATAGAGGGCTATGGTGAAAAAGGAAATATCCTCAGATGAAATCTGGAAAGAAGCTTTCTGAGAAACTGCTGTGTGTTCTGTTAATTCAGCTCACAGAGTTACATCTGTATTTCGTGGATCTCTTTGCTAGACTTATTTCTGTGGAATCTGAGAACAGATATTTCGGATCCCTTTGAAGACTATAGGGCCAAAGGAAATATCCTCCGATAACAAAGAGAAAGAAGCTTTCTGAGAAACTTCTTTGTGTTCTGTGAAATCTCACAGAGTTACAGCTTTCCCCTCAAGAAGCCTTTCGCTAAGACAGTTCTTGTGGAATTGGCAAAGTGATATTTGGAAGCCCATAGAGGGCTATGGTGAAAAAGGAAATATCCTCAGATGAAATCTGGAAAGAAGCTTTCTGAGAAACTGCTGAGTGTTCTGTTAATTCATCTCACAGAGTTACATCTGTATTTCGTGGATCTCTTTGCTAGCCTTATTTCTGTGGAATCTGAGAACAGATATTTCGGATCCCATTGAAGACTATAGGGCCAAAGAAAATATCCTCCGATAACAAAGAGAAAGAAGCTTTCTGAGAAACTTCTTTGTGTTCTGTGAAATCATCTCACAGAGTTACAGCTTTCCCCTCAAGAAGCCTTTCGCTAAGACAGTTCTTGTGGAATTGGCAAAGTGATATTTGGAAGCCCATAGAGGGCTATGGTGAAAAAGGAAATATCCTCAGATGAAATCTGGAAAGAAGCTTTCTGAGAAACTGCTTAGTGTTCTGTTAATTCATCTCACAGAGTTACATCTGTATTTCGAGGATCTCTTTGCTAGCCTTATTTCTGTGGAATCTGAGAACAGATATTTCCGATCCCTTAGAAGACTATAGGGCCAAAGGAAATATCCTCCGATAACAAAGAGAAAGAAGCTTTCTGAGAAACTTCTTTGTGTTCTGTGAAATCATCTCACAGAGTTACAGCTTTCCCCTCAAGAAGCCTTTCGCTGAGACAGTTCTCGTGGAATTGGCAAAGTGATATTTGGAAGCCCATAGAGGGCTATGGTGAAAAAGGAAATATCCTCACATGAAATCTGGAAAGAAGCTTTCTGAGAAACTGCTTAGTGTTCTGTTAATTCATCTCACAGAGTTACATCTGTATTTCGTGGATCTCTTTGCTAGCCTTATTTCTGTGGAATCTGAGAACAGATATTTCGGATCCCATTGAAGACTATAGGGCCAAAGAAAATATCCTGCGATAACAAAGAGAAAGAAGCTTTCTGAGAAACTTCTTTGTATTCTGTGAAATCATCTCACAGAGTTACAGCTTTCCCCTCAAGAAGCCTTTCGCTAAGACAGTTCTTGTGGAATTGGCAAAGTGATATTTGGAAGCCCATAGAGGGCTATGGTGAAAAAGGAAATATCCTCAGATGAAATCTGGAAAGAAGCTTTCTGAGAAACTGCTGAGTGTTCTGTTAATTCATCTCACAGAGTTACGTCGGTATTTCGAGGATCTCTTTGCTAGCCTTATTTCTGTGGAATCTGAGAACAGATATTTCCAATCCCTTTGAAGACTATATTGCCAAAGGAAATATCCTCCGATAACAAAGAGAAAGAAGCTTTCTGAGAAACTTCTTTGTGTTCTGTGAAATCCTCTCACAGAGTTACAGCTTTCCCCTCAAGTAGCCTTTCGCTAACACAGTTCTTGTGGAATTGACAAAGTGATATTTGGAAGCCCTTAGAGGGCTATGGTGAAAAAGGAAATATCCTCAGATGAAATCTGGAAAGAAGCTTTCTGAGAAACTGCTGAGTGTTCCCTTAATTCATCTCACAGAGTTACATCTGTATTTCTTGGATCTCTTGCTAGCCTTATTTCTGTGGAATCTGAGAACAGATATTTCGGATCCCATTAAAGACTATAGGGCCAAAGGAAATATCCTCCGATAACAAAGAGAAAGAAGCTTTCTGAGAAACTTCTTTGTGTTCTGTGAAATCATCTCACAGAGTTACAGCTTTCCCCTCAAGAAGCCTTCCGCTAAGACAGTTCTTGTGGAATTGGCAAAGTGATATTTGGAAGCCCATAGAGGGCTATGGTGAAAAAGGAATTATCCTCAGATGAAATCTGGAAAGAAGCTTTCTGAGAAACTGCTTAGTGTTCTGTTAATTCATCTCACAGAGTTACATCTGTATTTCGTGGATCTCTTTGCTAGCCTTATTTCTATGGAATCCGGGAACAGATATTTCGGATCCCATTGAAGACTACAGGGCCAAAGAAAATTCCTCCGATAACAAAGAGAAAGAAGCTTTCTGAGAAACTTCTTTGTAATCTGTGAAATCATCTCACAGAGTTAGAGCTTTCCCCTCAAGAAACCTTTCGCTAAGACAGTTCTTGTGGAATTGGGAAAGTGATATTTGGAAGCCCATAGAGGGCTTTGGTGAAAAAGGAAATATCCTCAGATGAAATCTGGAAAGAAGCTTTCTGAGAAACTGCTTAGTGTTCTGTTAATTCATCTCACAGAGTTACATCTGTATTTCGAGGATCTCTTTGCTAGCCTTATTTCTGTGGAATCTGAGAACAGATATTTCCAATCCCTTTGAAGACTATAGGGCCAAAGGAAATATCCTCTGATAACAAAGAGAAAGAAGCTTTCTGAGAAACTTCTTTGTGTTCTGTGAAATCATCTCACAGAGTTACAGGTTTCCCCTCAAGAAGCCTTTCGCTAAGACAGTTCTTGTGGAATTGGCAAAGTGATATTTGGAAGCCCTTAGAGGGCTATGGTGAAAAAGTAAATATCCTCAGATGAAATCTGGAAAGAAGCTTTCTGAGAAACTGCTGAGTGTTCTGTTAATTCATCTCACAGAGTTACACCTGTATTTCGTGGATCTCTTTGCTAGCCTTATTTCTGTGGAATCTGAGAACAGATATTTCGGATCCCATTGAAAACTATAGGGCCAAAGAAAATATCCTCCGATAACAAAGAGAAAGAAGCTTTCTGAGAAACTTCTTTGTGTTCTGTGAAATCATCTCACAGAGTTACAGCTTTCCCCTCAAGAAGCCTTTCGCTAAGACAGTTCTTGTGGAATTGGCAAAGTGATATTTGGAAGCCCTTAGAGGGCTATGGTGAAAAAGGAAATATCCTCAGATGAAATCTGGAAAGAAGCTTTCTGAGAAACTGCTTAGTGTTCTGTTAATTCATCTCACAGAGTTACATCTGTATTTCGAGGATCTCTTTGCTAGCCTTATTTCTGTGGAATCCGAGAACAGATATTTCCAATCCCTTTGAAGACTATAGGGCCAAAGGAAATATCCTCCGATAACAAAGAGAAAGAAGCTTTCTGAGAAACTTCTTTGTGTTCTGTGAAATCATCTCACAGAGTTACAGCTTTCCCCTCAAGAAGCCTTTCGCTAAGACAGTTCTTGTGGAATTGGCAAAGTGATATTTGGAAGCCCATAGAGGGCTATGGTGAAAAAGGAAATATCCTCAGATGAAATCTGGAAAGAAGCTTTCTGAGAAACTGCTTAGTGTTCTGTTAATTCATCTCACAGAGTTACATCTGTATTTCGTGGATCTCTTTGCTAGCCTTATTTCTGTGGAATCGGAGAACAGATATTTCGGATCCCATTGAAGACTATAGGGCCAAAGGAAATATCCTCCGATAAAAAAGAGAAAGAAGCTTTCTGAGAAACTTCTTTGTGTTCTGTGAAATCATCTCACAGAGTTACAGCTTTCCCCTCAAGAAGCCCTTCGCTAAGACAGTTCTCATGGAATTGGCAAAGTGATATTTGGAAGCCCATAGAGGGCTATGGTGAAAAAGGAAATATCCTCAGATGAAATCTGGAAAGAAGCTTTCTGAGAAACTGCTTAGTGTTCTGTTAATTCATCTCACAGAGTTACATCTGTATTTCGTGGATCTCTTTGCTAGCCTTATTTCTGTGGAATCTGAGAACAGATATTTCGGATCCCATTGAAGACTATAGGGCCAAAGAAAATTCCTCCGATAACAAAGAGAAAGAAGCTTTCTGAGAAACTTCTTTGTATTCTGTGAAATCATCTCACAGAGTTACAGCTTTCCCCTCAAGAAGCCTTTCGCTAAGACAGTTCTTGTGGAATTGGCAAAGTGATATTTGGAAGCCCATAGAGGGCTATGGTGAAAAAGGAAATATCCTCAGATGAAATCTGGAAAGAAGCTTTCTGAGAAACTGCTGAGTGTTCAGTTAATTCATCTCACAGAGTTACATCTGTATTACGTGGATCTCTTTGCTAGCCTTATTTCTGTGGAATCTGAGAACAGATATTTCGGATCCCATTGAAGACTATAGGGCCAAAGGAAATATCCTCCGATAACAAAGAGAAAGAAGCTTTCTGAGAAACTTCTTTGTGTTCTGTGAAATCATCTCACAGAGTTACAGCTTTCCCCTCAAGAAGCCTTTCGCTAAGACAGTTCTTGTGGAATTGGCAAAGTGATATTTGGAAGCCCTTAGAGGGCTATGGTGAAAAAGGAAATATCCTCAGATGAAATCTGGAAAGAAGCTTTCTGAGAAACTGCTTAGTGTTCTGTTAATTCATCTCACAGAGTTACATCTGTATTTCGAGGATCTCTTTGCTAGCCTTATTTCTGTGGAATCTGAGAACAGATATTTCCGATCCCTTAGAAGACTATAGGGCCAAAGGAAATATCCTCCGATAACAAAGAGAAAGAAGCTTTCTGAGAAACTTCTTTGTGTTCTGTGAAATCATCTCACAGAGTTACAGCTTTCCACTCAAGAAGCCTTTCGCTAAGACAGTTCTTGTGGAATTGGCAAAGTGATATTTGGAAGCCCTTAGAGGGCTATGGTGAAAAAGGAAATATCCTCAGATGAAATCTGGAAAGAAGCTTTCTGAGAAACTGCTTAGTGTTCTGTTAATTCATCTCACAGAGTTACATCTGTATTTCGTGGATCTCTTTGCTAGCCTTATTTCTTTGGAATCTGAGAACAGATATTTCGGATCCCATTGAAGACTATAGGGCCAAAGGAAATATCCTCCGATAACAAAGAGAAAGAAGCTTTCTGAGAAACTTCTTTGTGTTCTGTGAAATCATCTCACAGAGTTACAGCTTTCCCCTCAAGAAGCCTTTCGCTAAGACAGTTCTTGTGGAATTGGCAAAGTGATATTTGGAAGCCCATAGAGGGCTATGGTGAAAAAGGAAATATCCTCAGATGAAATCTGGAAAGAAGCTTTCTGAGAAACTGCTGAGTGTTCAGTTAATTCATCTCACAGAGTTACATCTGTATTACGTGGATCTCTTTGCTAGCCTTATTTCTGTGGAATCTGAGAACAGATATTTCGGATCCCATTGAAGACTATAGGGCCAAAGGAAATATCCTCCGATAACAAAGAGAAAGAAGCTTTCTGAGAAACTTCTTTGTGTTCTGTGAAATCATCTCACAGAGTTACAGCTTTCCCCTCAAGAAGCCTTTCGCTAAGACAGTTCTTGTGGAATTGGCAAAGTGATATTTGGAAGCCCGTAGAGGGCTATGGTGAAAAAGGAAATATCCTCAGATGAAATCTGGAAAGAAGCTTTCTGAGAAACTGCTTAGTGTTCTGTTAATTCATCTCACAGAGTTACATCTGTATTTCGTGGATCTCTTTGCTAGCCTTATTTCTGTGGAATCTGAGAACAGATATTTCGGATCCCATTGAAAACTATAGGGCCAAAGGAAATATCCTCCGATAACAAAGAGAAAGAAGCTTTCTGAGAAACTTCTTTGTGTTCTGTGAAATCATCTCACAGAGTTACAGCTTTCCCCTCAAGAAGCCTTTCGCTAAGACAATTCTTGTGGAATTGGCAAAGTGATACTTGGAAGCCCATAGAGGGCTATGGTGAAAAAGGAAATATCCTCAGATGAAATCTGGAAAGAAGCTTTCTGAGAAACTGCTGTGTGTTCTGTTAATTCAGCTCACAGAGTTACATCTGTATTTCGTGGATCTCTTTGCTAGACTTATTTCTGTGGAATCTGAGAACAGATATTTCGGATCCCTTTGAAGACTATAGGGCCAAAGGAAATATCCTCCGATAACAAAGAGAAAGAAGCTTTCTGAGAAACTTCTTTGTGTTCTGTGAAATCATCTCACAGAGTTACAGGTTTCCCCTCAAGAAGCCTTTCGCTAAGACAGTTCTTGTGAAATTGGCAAAGTGATATTTGGAAGCCCTTAGAGGGCTATGGTGAAAAAGGAAATATCCTCAGATGAAATCTGGAAAGAAGCTTTCTGAGAAACTGCTGAGTGTTCAGTTAATTCATCTCACAGAGTTACATCTGTATTTCGTGGATCTCTTTGCTAGCCTTATTTCTATGGAATCTGGGAACAGATATTTCGGATCCCATTGAAGACTACAGGGCCAAAGAAAATTCCTCCGATAACAAAGAGAAAGAAGCTTTCTGAGAAACTTCTTTGTAATCTGTGAAATCATCTCACAGAGTTAGAGCTTTCCCCTCAAGAAACCTTTCGCTAAGACAGTTCTTGTGGAATTGGGAAAGTGATATTTGGAAGCCCATAGAGGGCTTTGGTGAAAAAGGAAATATCCTCAGATGAAATCTGGAAAGAAGCTTTCTGAGAAACTGCTTAGTGTTCTGTTAATTCATCTCACAGAGTTACATCTGTATTTCGAGGATCTCTTTGCTAGCCTTATTTCTGTGGAATCTGAGAACAGATATTTCCAATCCCTTTGAAGACTATAGGGCCAAAGGAAATATCCTCTGATAACAAAGAGAAAGAAGCTTTCTGAGAAACTTCTTTGTGTTCTGTGAAATCATCTCACAGAGTTACAGGTTTCCCCTCAAGAAGCCTTTCGCTAAGACAGTTCTTGTGGAATTGGCAAAGTGATATTTGGAAGCCCTTAGAGGGCTATGGTGAAAAAGTAAATATCCTCAGATGAAATCTGGAAAGAAGCTTTCTGAGAAACTGCTGAGTGTTCTGTTAATTCATCTCACAGAGTTACACCTGTATTTCGTGGATCTCTTTGCTAGCCTTATTTCTGTGGAATCTGAGAACAGATATTTCGGATCCCATTGAAGAGTATAGGGCCAAAGAAAATATCCTCCGATAACAAAGAGAAAGAAGCTTTCTGAGAAACTTCTTTGTGTTCTGTGAAATCATCTCACAGAGTTACAGCTTTCCCCTCAAGAAGCCTTTCGCTAAGACAGTTCTTGTGGAATTGGCAAAGTGATATTTGGAAGCCCTTAGAGGGCTATGGTGAAAAAGGAAATATCCTCACATGAAATCTGGAAAGAAGCTTTCTGAGAAACTGCTGAGTGTTCTGTTAATTCATCTCACAGAGTTACATCTGTATTTCTTGGATCTATTTGCTAGCCTTATTTCTGTGGAATCTGAGAACAGATATTTCGGATCCCATTGAAGACTATAGGGCCAAAGGAAATATCCTCCGATAACAAAGAGAAAGAAGCTTTCTGAGAAACTTCTTTGTGTCCTGTGAAATCATCTCACAGAGTTACAGCTTTCCACTGAAGAAGCCTTTCGCTAAGACAGTTCTTGTGGAATTGGCAAAGTGATATTTGGAAGCCCATAGAGGGCTATGGTGAAAAAGGAAATATCCTCAGATGAAATCTGGAAAGAAGCTTTCTGAGAAACTGCTTAGTGTTCTGTTAATTCATCTCACAGAGTTACATCTGTATTTCGTGGATCTCTTTGCTAGCCTTATTTCTGTGGAATCTGAGAACAGATATTTCGGATCCCTTTGAAGACTATAGGGTCAAAGAAAATATCCTCCGATAACAAAGAGAAAGAAGCTTTCTGAGAAACTTCTTTGTGTTCTGTGAAATCATCTCACAGAGTTACAGCTTTCCCCTCAAGTAGCCTTTCGCTAAGACAGTTCTTGTGGAATTGGCAAAGTGATATTTGGAAGCCCTTAGAGGGCTATGGTGAAAAAGGAAATATCCTCAGATGAAATCTGGAAAGAAGCTTTCTGAGAAACTGCTTAGTGTTCTGTTAATTCATCTCACAGAGTTACATCTGTATTTCGAGGATCTCTTTGCTAGCCTTATTTCTGTGGAATCCGAGAACAGATATTTCCAATCCCTTTGAAGACTATAGGGCCAAAGGAAATATCCTCCGATAACAAAGAGAAAGAAGCTTTCTGAGAAACTTCTTTGTGTTCTGTGAAATCATCTCACAGAGTTACAGCTTTCCCCTCAAGAAGCCTTTCGCTAAGACAGTTCTTGTGGAATTGGCAAAGTGATATTTGGAAGCCCATAGAGGGCTATGGTGAAAAAGGAAATATCCTCAGATGAAATCTGGAAAGAAGCTTTCTGAGAAACTGCTTAGTGTTCTGTTAATTCATCTCACAGAGTTACATCTGTATTTCGTGGATCTCTTTGCTAGCCTTATTTCTGTGGAATCGGAGAACAGATATTTCGGATCCCATTGAAGACTATAGGGCCAAAGGAAATATCCTCCGATAAAAAAGAGAAAGAAGCTTTCTGAGAAACTTCTTTGTGTTCTGTGAAATCATCTCACAGAGTTACAGCTTTCCCCTCAAGAAGCCCTTCGCTAAGACAGTTCTCGTGGAATTGGCAAAGTGATATTTGGAAGCCCATAGAGGGCTATGGTGAAAAAGGAAATATCCTCAGATGAAATCTGGAAAGAAGCTTTCTGAGAAACTGCTTAGTGTTCTGTTAATTCATCTCACAGAGTTACATCTGTATTTCGTGGATCTCTTTGCTAGCCTTATTTCTGTGGAATCTGAGAACAGATATTTCGGATCCCATTGAAGACTATAGGGCCAAAGAAAATTCCTCCGATAACAAAGAGAAAGAAGCTTTCTGAGAAACTTCTTTGTATTCTGTGAAATCATCTCACAGAGTTACAGCTTTCCCCTCAAGAAGCCTTTCGCTAAGACAGTTCTTGTGGAATTGGCAAAGTGATATTTGGAAGCCCATAGAGGGCTATGGTGAAAAAGGAAATATCCTCAGATGAAATCTGGAAAGAAGCTTTCTGAGAAACTGCTGAGTGTTCAGTTAATTCATCTCACAGAGTTACATCTGTATTACGTGGATCTCTTTGCTAGCCTTATTTCTGTGGAATCTGAGAACAGATATTTCGGATCCCATTGAAGACTATAGGGCCAAAGGAAATATCCTCCGATAACAAAGAGAAACAAGCTTTCTGAGAAACTTCTTTGTGTTCTGTGAAATCATCTCACAGAGTTACAGCTTTCCCCTCAAGAAGCCTTTCGCTAAGACAGTTCTTGTGGATTTGGCAAAGTGATATTTGGAAGCCCTTAGAGGGCTATGGTGAAAAAGGAAATATCCTCAGATGAAATCTGGAAAGAAGCTTTCTGAGAAACTGCTTAGTGTTCTGTTAATTCATCTCACAGAGTTACATCTGTATTTCGAGGATCTCTTTGCTAGCCTTATTTCTGTGGAATCTGAGAACAGATATTTCCGATCCCTTAGAAGACTATAGGGCCAAAGGAAATATCCTCCGATAACAAAGAGAAAGAAGCTTTCTGAGAAACTTCTTTGTGTTCTGTGAAATCATCTCACAGAGTTACAGCTTTCCACTCAAGAAGCCTTTCGCTAAGACAGTTCTTGTGGAATTGGCAAAGTGATATTTGGAAGCCCTTAGAGGGCTATGGTGAAAAAGGAAATATCCTCAGATGAAATCTGGAAAGAAGCTTTCTGAGAAACTGCTTAGTGTTCTGTTAATTCATCTCACAGAGTTACATCTGTATTTCGTGGATCTCTTTGCTAGCCTTATTTCTTTGGAATCTGAGAACAGATATTTCGGATCCCATTGAAGACTATAGGGCCAAAGGAAATATCCTCCGATAACAAAGAGAAAGAAGCTTTCTGAGAAACTTCTTTGTGTTCTGTGAAATCATCTCACAGAGTTACAGCTTTCCCCTCGAGAAGCCTTTCGCTAAGACAGTTCTTGTGGAATTGGCAAAGTGATATTTGGAAGCCCATAGAGGGCTATGGTGAAAAAGGAAATATCCTCAGATGAAATCTGGAAAGAAGCTTTCTGAGAAACTGCTGAGTGTTCAGTTAATTCATCTCACAGAGTTACATCTGTATTACGTGGATCTCTTTGCTAGCCTTATTTCTGTGGAATCTGAGAACAGATATTTCGGATCCCATTGAAGACTATAGGGCCAAAGGAAATATCCTCCGATAACAAAGAGAAAGAAGCTTTCTGAGAAACTTCTTTGTGTTCTGTGAAATCATCTCACAGAGTTACAGCTTTCCCCTCAAGAAGCCTTTCGCTAAGACAGTTCTTGTGGAATTGGCAAAGTGATATTTGGAAGCCCGTAGAGGGCTATGGTGAAAAAGGAAATATCCTCAGATGAAATCTGGAAAGAAGCTTTCTGAGAAACTGCTTAGTGTTCTGTTAATTCATCTCACAGAGTTACATCTGTATTTCGTGGATCTCTTTGCTAGCCTTATTTCTGTGGAATCTGAGAACAGATATTTCGGATCCCATTGAAAACTATAGGGCCAAAGGAAATATCCTCCGATAACAAAGAGAAAGAAGCTTTCTGAGAAACTTCTTTGTGTTCTGTGAAATCATCTCACAGAGTTACAGCTTTCCCCTCAAGAAGCCTTTCGCTAAGACAATTCTTGTGGAATTGGCAAAGTGATATTTGGAAGCCCATAGAGGGCTATGGTGAAAAAGGAAATATCCTCAGATGAAATCTGGAAAGAAGCTTTCTGAGAAACTGCTGTGTGTTCTGTTAATTCAGCTCACAGAGTTACATCTGTATTTCGTGGATCTCTTTGCTAGACTTATTTCTGTGGAATCTGAGAACAGATATTTCGGATCCCTTTGAAGACTATAGGGCCAAAGGAAATATCCTCCGATAACAAAGAGAAAGAAGCTTTCTGAGAAACTTCTTTGTGTTCTGTGAAATCATCTCACAGAGTTACAGGTTTCCCCTCAAGAAGCCTTTCGCTAAGACAGTTCTTGTGAAATTGGCAAAGTGATATTTGGAAGCCCTTAGAGGGCTATGGTGAAAAAGGAAATATCCTCAGATGAAATCTGGAAAGAAGCTTTCTGAGAAACTGCTGAGTGTTCAGTTAATTCATCTCACAGAGTTACATCTGTATTACGTGGATCTCTTTGCTAGCCTTATTTCTCTGGAATCTGAGAACAGATATTTCGGATCCCATTGAAGACTATAGGGCCAAAGGAAATATCCTCCGTTAACAAAGAGAAAGAAGCTTTCTGAGAAACTTCTTTGTGTTCTGTGAAATCATCTCACAGAGTTACAGCTTTCCCCTCAAGAAGCCTTTCGCTAAGACAGTTCTTGTGGAATTGGCAAAGTGATATTTGGAAGCCCTTAGAGGGCTATGGTGAAAAAGGAAATATCCTCAGATGAAATCTGGAAAGAAGCTTTCTGAGAAACTGCTTAGTGTTCTGCTAATTCATCTCACAGAGTTACATCTGTATTTCGAGGATCTCTTTGCTAGCCTTATTTCTGTGGAATCTGAGAACAGATATTTCCGATCCCTTAGAAGACTATAGGGCCAAAGGAAATATCCTCCGATAACAAAGAGAAAGAAGCTTTCTGAGAAACTTCTTTGTGTTCTGTGAAATCATCTCACAGAGTTAGAGCTTTCCACTCAAGAAGCCTTTCGCTAAGACAGTTCTTGTGGAATTGGCAAAGTGATATTTGGAAGCCCTTAGAGGGCTATGGTGAAAAAGGAAATATCCTCAGATGAAATCTGGAAAGAAGCTTTCTGAGAAACTGCTTAGTGTTCTGTTAATTCATCTCACAGAGTTACATCTGTATTTCGTGGATCTCTTTGCTAGCCTTATTTCTTTGGAATCTGAGAACAGATATTTCGGATCCCATTGAAGACTATAGGGCCAAAGGAAATATCCTCCGATAACAAAGAGAAAGAAGCTTTCTGAGAAACTTCTTTGTGTTCTGTGAAATCATCTCACAGAGTTACAGCTTTCCCCTCAAGAAGCCTTTCGCTAAGACAGTTCTCGTGGAATTGGCAAAGTGATATTTGGAAGCCCATAGAGGGCTATGGTGAAAAAGGAAATATGCTCACATGAAATCTGGAAAGAAGCTTTCTGAGAAACTGCTTAGTGTTCTGTTAATTCATCTCACAGAGTTACATCTGTATTTCGTGGATCTCTTTGCTAGCCTTATTTCTGTGGAATCTGAGAACAGATATTTCGGATCCCATTGAAGACTATAGGGCCAAAGAAAATATCCTGCGATAACAAAGAGAAAGAAGCTTTCTGAGAAACTTCTTTGTATTCTGTGAAATCATCTCACAGAGTTACAGCTTTCCCCTCAAGAAGCCTTTCGCTAAGACAGTTCTTCTGGAATTGGCAAAGTGATATTTGGAAGCCCATAGAGGGCTATGGTGAAAAAGGAAATATCCTCAGATGAAATCTGGAAAGAAGCTTTCTGAGAAACTGCTGAGTGTTCTGTTAATTCATCTCACAGAGTTACATCTGTATTTCGAGGATCTCTTTGCTAGCCTTATTTCTGTGGAATCTGAGAACAGATATTTCCAATCCCTTTGAAGACTATATTGCCAAAGGAAATATCCTCCGATAACAAAGAGAAAGAAGCTTTCTGAGAAACTTCTTTGTGTTCTGTGAAATCCTCTCACAGAGTTACAGCTTTCCCCTCAAGTAGCCTTTCGCTAAGACAGTTCTTGTGGAATTGGCAAAGTGATATTTGGAAGCCCATAGAGGGCTATGGTGAAAAAGGAAATATCCTCAGATGAAATCTGGAAAGAAGCTTTCTGAGAAACTGCTGAGTGTTCTGTTAATTCATCTCACAGAGTTACATCTGTTTTTCTTGGATCTCTTGCTAGCCTTATTTCTGTGGAATCTGAGAACAGATATTTCGGATCCCATTGAAGACTATAGGGCCAAAGGAAATATCCTCCGATAACAAAGAGAAAGAAGCTTTCTGAGAAACTTCTTTGTGTTCTGTGAAATCATCTCACAGAGTTACAGCTTTCCACTCAAGAAGCCTTTCGCTAAGACAGTTCTTGTGGAATTGGCAAAGTGATATTTGGAAGCCCATAGAGGGCTATGGTGAAAAAGGAAATATCCTCAGATGAAATCTGGAAAGAAGCTTTCTGAGAAACTGCTTAGTGTTCTGTTAATTCATCTCACAGAGTTACATCTGTATTTCGTGGATCTCTTTGCTAGCCTTATTTCTGTGGAATCTGAGAACAGATATTTCGGATCCCTTTGAAGACTATAGGGCCAAAGAAAATATCCTCCGATAACAAAGAGAAAGAAGCTTTCTGAGAAACTTCTTTGTGTTCTGTGAAATCATCTCACAGAGTTACAGCTTTCCCCTCAAGAAGCCTTTCGCTAAGACAGTTCTTGTGGAATTGGCAAAGTGATATTTGGAAGCCCATAGAGGGCTATGGTGAAAAAGGAAATATCCTCAGATGAAATCTGGAAAGAAGCTTTCTGAGAAACTGCTTAGTGTTCTGTTAATTCATCTCACAGAGTTACATCTGTATTTCGAGGATCTCTTTGCTAGCCTTATTTCTGTGGAATCTGAGAACAGATATTTCCGATCCCTTAGAAGACTATAGGGCCAAAGGAAATATCCTCCGATAACAAAGAGAAAGAAGCTTTCTGAGAAACTTCTTTGTGTTCCGTGAAATCATCTCACAGAGTTACAGGTTTCCCCTCAAGAAGCCTTTCGCTAAGACAGTTCTTGTGAAATTGGCAAAGTGATATTTGGAAGCCCATAGAGGGCTATGGTGAAAAAGGAAATATCCTCAGATGAAATATGGAAAGAAGCTTTCTGAGAAACTGCTTAGTGTTCTGTTAATTCATCTCACAGAGTTACATCTGTATTTCGTGGATCTCTTTGCTAGCCTTATTTCTTTGGAATGTGAGAACAGATATTTCGGATCCCATTGAAGACTATAGGGCCAAAGGAAATATCCTCCGATAACAAAGAGAAAGAAGCTTTCTGAGAAACTTCTTTGTGTTCTGTGAAATCATCTCACAGAGTTACAGCTTTCCCCTCAAGAAGCATTTCGCTAAGACAGTTCTTGTGGAATTGGCAAAGTGATATTTGGAAGCCCATAGAGGGCTATGGTGAAAAAGGAAATATCCTCAGATGAAATCTGGAAAGAAGCTTTCTGAGAAACTGCTGAGTGTTCAGTTAATTCATCTCACAGAGTTACATCTGTATTACGTGGATCTCTTTGCTAGCCTTATTTCTGTGGAATCTGAGAACAGATATTTCGGATCCCATTGAAGACTATAGGGCCAAAGGAAATATCCTCCGATAACAAAGAGAAAGAAGCTTTCTGAGAAACTTCTTTGTGTTCTGTGAAATCATCTCACAGAGTTACAGCTTTCCCCTCAAGAAGCCTTTCGCTAAGACAGTTCTTGTGGAATTGGCAAAGTGATATTTGGAAGCCCGTAGAGGGCTATGGTGAAAAAGGAAATATCCTCAGATGAAATCTGGAAAGAAGCTTTCTGAGAAACTGCTGAGTGTTCTGTTAATTCATCTCACAGAGTTACATCTGTTTTTCTTGGATCTCTTGCTAGCCTTATTTCTGTGGAATCTGAGAACAGATATTTCGGATCCCATTGAAGACTATAGGGCCAAAGGAAATATCCTCCGATAACAAAGAGAAAGAAGCTTTCTGAGAAACTTCTTTGTGTTCTGTGAAATCATCTCACAGAGTTACAGCTTTCCACTCAAGAAGCCTTCCGCTAAGACAGTTCTTGTGGAATTGGCAAAGTGATATTTGGAAGCCCATAGAGGGCTATGGTGAAAAAGGAAATATCCTCAGATGAAATCTGGAAAGAAGCTTTCTGAGAAACTGCTTAGTGTTCTGTTAATTCATCTCACAGAGTTACATCTGTATTTCGTGGATCTCTTTGCTAGCCTTATTTCTGTGGAATCTGAGAACAGATATTTCGGATCCCTTTGAAGACTATAGGGCCAAAGAAAATATCCTCCGATAACAAAGAGAAAGAAGCTTTCTGAGAAACTTCTTTGTGTTCTGTGAAATCATCTCACAGAGTTACAGCTTTCCCCTCAAGAAGCCTTTCGCTAAGACAGTTCTTGTGGAATTGGCAAAGTGATATTTGGAAGCCCATAGAGGGCTATGGTGAAAAAGGAAATATCCTCAGATGAAATCTGGAAAGAAGCTTTCTGAGAAACTGCTTAGTGTTCTGTTAATTCATCTCACAGAGTTACATCTGTATTTCGAGGATCTCTTTGCTAGCCTTATTTCTGTGGAATCTGAGAACAGATATTTCCGATCCCTTAGAAGACTATAGGGCCAAAGGAAATATCCTCCGATAACAAAGAGAAAGAAGCTTTCTGAGAAACTTCTTTGTGTTCCGTGAAATCATCTCACAGAGTTACAGGTTTCCCCTCAAGAAGCCTTTCGCTAAGACAGTTCTTGTGAAATTGGCAAAGTGATATTTGGAAGCCCATAGAGGGCTATGGTGAAAAAGGAAATATCCTCAGATGAAATCTGGAAAGAAGCTTTCTGAGAAACTGCTTAGTGTTCTGTTAATTCATCTCACAGAGTTACATCTGTATTTCGTGGATCTCTTTGCTAGCCTTATTTCTTTGGAATGTGAGAACAGATATTTCGGATCCCATTGAAGACTATAGGGCCAAAGGAAATATCCTCCGATAACAAAGAGAAAGAAGCTTTCTGAGAAACTTCTTTGTGTTCTGTGAAATCATCTCACAGAGTTACAGCTTTCCCCTCAAGAAGCCTTTCGCTAAGACAGTTCTTGTGGAATTGGCAAAGTGATATTTGGAAGCCCATAGAGGGCTATGGTGAAAAAGGAAATATCCTCAGATGAAATCTGGAAAGAAGCTTTCTGAGAAACTGCTGAGTGTTCAGTTAATTCATCTCACAGAGTTACATCTGTATTACGTGCATCTCTTTGCTAGCCTTATTTCTGTGGAATCTGAGAACAGATATTTCGGATCCCATTGAAGACTATAGGGCCAAAGGAAATATCCTCCGATAACAAAGAGAAAGAAGCTTTCTGAGAAACTTCTTTGTGTTCTGTGAAATCATCTCACAGAGTTACAGCTTTCCCCTCAAGAAGCCTTTCGCTAAGACAGTTCTTGTGGAATTGGCAAAGTGATATTTGGAAGCCCGTAGAGGGCTATGGTGAAAAAGGAAATATCCTCAGATGAAATCTGGAAAGAAGCTTTCTGAGAAACTGCTTAGTGTTCTGTTAATTCATCTCACAGAGTTACATCTGTATTTCGTGGATCTCTTTGCTAGCCTTATTTCTGTGGAATCTGAGAACAGATATTTCGGATCCCATTGAAAACTATAGGGCCAAAGGAAATATCCTCCGATAACAAAGAGAAAGAAGCTTTCTGAGAAACTTCTTTGTGTTCTGTGAAATCATCTCACAGAGTTACAGCTTTCCCCTCAAGAAGCCTTTCGCTAAGACAATTCTTGTGGAATTGGCAAAGTGATATTTGGAAGCCCATAGAGGGCTATGGTGAAAAAGGAAATATCCTCAGATGAAATCTGGAAAGAAGCTTTCTGAGAAACTGCTGTGTGTTCTGTTAATTCAGCTCACAGAGTTACATCTGTATTTCGTGGATCTCTTTGCTAGACTTATTTCTGTGGAATCTGAGAACAGATATTTCGGATCCCTTTGAAGACTATAGGGCCAAAGGAAATATCCTCCGATAACAAAGAGAAAGAAGCTTTCTGAGAAACTTCTTTGTGTTCTGTGAAATCATCTCACAGAGTTACAGGTTTCCCCTCAAGAAGCCTTTCGCTAAGACAGTTCTTGTGAAATTGGCAAAGTGATATTTGGAAGCCCTTAGAGGGCTATGGTGAAAAAGGAAATATCCTCAGATGAAATCTGGAAAGAAGCTTTCTGAGAAACTGCTTAGTGTTCTGTTAATTCATCTCAAAGAGTTACATCTGTATTTCGTGGATCTCTTTGCTAGCCTTATTTCTGTGGAATCTGAGAACAGATATTTCGGATCCCATTGAAGACTATAGGGCCAAAGGATATATCCTCCGATAACAAAGAGAAAGAAGCTTTCTGAGAAACTTCTTTGTGTTCTGTAAAATCATCTCACAGAGTTACAGCTTTCCCCTCAAGAAGCCTTTCTCTAAGACAGTTCTTGTGGAATTGGCAAAGTGATATTTGGAAGCCCATAGAGGGCTATGGTGAAAAAGGAAATATCCTCAGAAGAAATCTGGAAAGAAGCTTTCTGAGAAACTGCTGAGTGTTCTGTTAATTCATCTCACAGAGTTACATCTGTATTTCGTGGATCTCTTTGCTAGCCTTATTTCTGTGGAATCTGAGAACAGATATTTCGGATCCCTTTGAAGACTATAGGGCCAAAGAAAATATCCTCCGATAACAAAGAGAAAGAAGCTTTCTGAGAAACTTCTTTGTGTTCTGTGAAATCATCTCACAGAGTTACAGCTTTCCCCTCAAGAAGCCTTTCGCTAAGACAGTTCTTGTGGAATTGGCAAAGTGATATTTGGAAGCCCATAGAGGGCTATGGTGAAAAAGGAAATATCCTCAGATGAAATCTGGAAAGAAGCTTTCTGAGAAACTGCTTAGTGTTCTGTTAATTCATCTCACAGAGTTACATCTGTATTTCGAGGATCTCTTTGCTAGCCTTATTTCTGTGGAATCTGAGAACAGATATTTCCGATCCCTTAGAAGACTATAGGGCCAAAGGAAATATCCTCCGATAACAAAGAGAAAGAAGCTTTCTGAGAAACTTCTTTGTGTTCTGTGAAATCATCTCACAGAGTTACAGGTTTCCCCTCAAGAAGCCTTTCGCTAAGACAGTTCTTGTGAAATTGGCAAAGTGATATTTGGAAGCCCTTAGAGGGCTATGGTGAAAAAGGAAATATCCTCAGATGAAATCTGGAAAGAAGCTTTCTGAGAAACTGCTTAGTGTTCTGTTAATTCATCTCACAGAGTTACATCTGTATTTCGTGGATCTCTTTGCTAGCCTTATTTCTTTGGAATCTGAGAACAGATATTTCGGATCCCATTGAAGACTATAGGGCCAAAGGAAATATCCTCCGATAACAAAGAGAAAGAAGCTTTCTGAGAAACTTCTTTGTGTTCTGTGAAATCATCTCACAGAGTTACAGCTTTCCCCTCAAGAAGCCTTTCGCTAAGACAGTTCTTGTGGAATTGGCAAAGTGATATTTGGAAGCCCATAGAGGGCTATGGTGAAAAAGGAAATATCCTCAGATGAAATCTGGAAAGAAGCTTTCTGAGAAACTGCTGAGTGTTCTGTTAATTCATCTCACAGAGTTACATCTGTATTTCTTGGATCTCTTTGCTAGCCTTATTTCTGTGGAATCTGAGAACAGATATTTCGGATCCCATTGAAGACTATAGGGCCAAAGGAAATATCCTCCGATAACAAAGAGAAAGAAGCTTTCTGAGAAACTTCTTTGTGTCCTGTGAAATCATCTCACAGAGTTACAGCTTTCCACTGAAGAAGCCTTTCGCTACGACAGTTCTTGTGGAATTGGCAAAGTGATATTTGGAAGCCCATAGAGGGCTATGGTGAAAAAGGAAATATCCTCAGATGAAATCTGGAAAGAAGCTTTCTGAGAAACTGCTGTGTGTTCTGTTAATTCATCTCACAGAGTTACATCTGTATTTCGTGGATCTCTTTGCTAGCCTTATTTCTGTGGAATCTGAGAACAGATATTTCGGATCCCTTTGAAGACTATAGGGTCAAAGAAAATATCCTCCGATAACAAAGAGAAAGAAGCTTTCTGAGAAACTTCTTTGTGTTCTGTGAAATCATCTCACAGAGTTACAGCTTTCCCCTCAAGAAGCCTTTCGCTAAGACAGTTCTTGTGGAATTGGCAAAGTGATATTTGGAAGCCCATAGAGGGCTATGGTGAAAAAGGAAATATCCTCAGATGAAATCTGGAAAGAAGCTTTCTGAGAAACTGCTTAGTGTTCTGTTAATTCATCTCACAGAGTTACATCTGTATTTCGAGGATCTCTTTGCTAGCCTTATTTCTGTGGAATCTGAGAACAGATATTTCCAATCCCTTTGAAGACTACAGGGCCAAAGGAAATATCCTCCGATAACAAAGAGAAAGAAGCTTTCTGAGAAACTTCTTTGTGTTCTGTGAAATCATCTCACAGAGTTACAGCTTTCCCCTCAAGAAGCCTTTCGCTAAGACAGTTCTTGTGGAATTGGCAAAGTGATATTTGGAAGCCCATAGAGGGCTATGGTGAAAAAGGAAATATCCTCAGATGAAATCTGGAAAGAAGCTTTCTGAGAAACTGCTGAGTGTTCAGTTAATTCATCTCACAGAGTTACATCTGTATTACGTGGATCTCTTTGCTAGCCTTATTTCTGTGGAATCTGAGAACAGATATTTCGGATCCCATTTTAGACTATAGGGCCAAAGGAAATATCCTCCGATAACAAAGAGAAAGAAGCTTTCTGAGAAACTTCTTTGTGTTCTGTGAAATCATCTCACAGAGTTACAGCTTTCCCCTCAAGAAGCCTTTCGCTAAGACAGTTCTTGTGGAATTGGCAAAGTGATATTTGGAAGCCCTTAGAGGGCTATGGTGAAAAAGGAAATATCCTCAGATGAAATCTGGAAAGAAGCTTTCTGAGAAACTGCTTAGTGTTCTGTTAATTCATCTCACAGAGTTACATCTGTATTTCGAGGATCTCTTTGCTAGCCTTATTTCTGTGGAATCTGAGAACAGATATTTCCAATCCCTTTGAAGACTATATTGCCAAAGGAAATATCCTCCGATAACAAAGTGAAAGAAGCTTTCTGAGAAACTTCTTTGTGTTCTGTGAAATCCTCTCACAGAGTTACAGCTTTCCCCTCAAGTAGCCTTTCGCTAAGACAGTTCTTGTGGAATTGGCAAAGTGATATTTGGAAGCCCATAGAGGGCTATGGTGAAAAAGGAAATATCCTCAGATGAAATCTGGAAAGAAGCTTTCTGAGAAACTGCTGAGTGTTCTGTTAATTCATCTCACAGAGTTACATCTGTATTTCTTGGATCTCTTGCTAGCCTTATTTCTGTGGAATCTGAGAACAGATATTTCGGATCCCATTGAAGACTATAGGGCCAAAGGAAATATCCTCCGATAACAAAGAGAAAGAAGCTTTCTGAGAAACTTCTTTGTGTTCTGTGAAATCATCTCACAGAGTTACAGCTTTCCACTCAAGAAGCCTTCCGCTAAGACAGTTCTTGTGGAATTGGCAAAGTGATATTTGGAAGCCCATAGAGGGCTATGGTGAAAAAGGAAATATCCTCAGATGAAATCTGGAAAGAAGCTTTCTGAGAAACTGCTTAGTGTTCTGTTAATTCATCTCACAGAGTTACATCTGTATTTCGTGGATCTCTTTGCTAGCCTTATTTCTGTGGAATCTGAGAACAGATATTTCGGATCCCTTTGAAGACTATAGGGCCAAAGAAAATATCCTCCGATAACAAAGAGAAAGAAGCTTTCTGAGAAACTTCTTTGTGTTCTGTGAAATCATCTCACAGAGTTACAGGTTTCCCCTCAAGAAGCCTTTCGCTAAGACAGTTCTTGTGGAATTGGCAAAGTGATATTTGGAAGCCCATAGAGGGCTATGGTGAAAAAGGAAATATCCTCAGATGAAATCTGGAAAGAAGCTTTCTGAGAAACTGCTTAGTGTTCTGTTAATTCATCTCACAGAGTTACATCTGTATTACGTGGATCTCTTTGCTAGCCTTATTTCTGTGGAATCTGAGAACAGATATTTCGGATCCCATTGAAGACTATAGGGCCAAAGGAAATATCCTCCGATAACAAAGAGAAAGAAGCTTTCTGAGAAACTTCTTTGTGTTCTGTGAAATCATCTCACAGAGTTACAGCTTTCCCCTCAAGAAGCCTTTCGCTAAGACAGTTCTTGTGGAATTGGCAAAGTGATATTTGGAAGCCCATAGAGGGCTATGGTGAAAAAGGAAATATCCTCAGATGAAATCTGGAAAGAAGCTTTCTGAGAAACTGCTTAGTGTTCTGTTAATTCATCTCACAGAGTTACATCTGTATTTCGTGGATCTCTTTGCTAGCCTTATTTCTGTGGAATCTGAGAACAGATATTTCGGATCCCATTGAAAACTATAGGGCCAAAGGAAATATCCTCCGATAACAAAGAGAAAGAAGCTTTCTGAGAAACTTCTTTGTGTTCTGTGAAATCATCTCACAGAGTTACAGCTTTCCCCTCAAGTAGCCTTTCGCTAAGACAATTCTTTTGGAATTGGCAAAGTGATATTTGGAAGCCCATAGAGGGCTATGGTGAAAAAGGAAATATCCTCAGATGAAATCTGGAAAGAAGCTTTCTGAGAAACTGCTGTGTGTTCTGTTAATTCAGCTCACAGAGTTACATCTGTATTTCGTGGATCTCTTTGCTAGACTTATTTCTGTGGAATCTGAGAACAGATATTTCGGATCCCTTTGAAGACTATAGGGCCAAAGGAAATATCCTCCGATAACAAAGAGAAAGAAGCTTTCTGAGAAACTTCTTTGTGTTCTGTGAAATCATCTCACAGAGTTACAGGTTTCCCCTCAAGAAGCCTTTCGCTAAGACAGTTCTTGTGAAATTGGCAAAGTGATATTTGGAAGCCCTTAGAGGGCTATGGTGAAAAAGGAAATATCCTCAGATGAAATCTGGAAAGAAGCTTTCTGAGAAACTGCTTAGTGTTCTGTTAATTCATCTCACAGAGTTACATCTGTATTTCGTGGATCTCTTTGCTAGCCTTATTTCTGTGGAATCTGAGAACAGATATTTCGGATCCCATTGAAGACTATAGGGCCAAAGGATATATCCTCCGATAACAAAGAGAAAGAAGCTTTCTGAGAATCTTCTTTGTGTTCTGTGAAATCATCTCACAGAGTTACAGCTTTCTCCTCAAGAAGCCTTTCTCTAAGACAGTTCTTGTGGAATTGGCAAAGTGATATTTGGAAGCCCATAGAGGGCTATGGTGAAAAAGGAAATATCCTCAGATGAAATCTGGAAAGAAGCTTTCTGAGAAACTGCTGAGTGTTCTGTTAATTCATCTCACAGAGTTACATCTGTATTTCGTGGATCTCTTTGCTAGCCTTATTTCTGTGGAATCTGAGAACAGATATTTCGGATCCCTTTGAAGACTATAGGGCCAAAGAAAATATCCTCCGATAACAAAGAGAAAGAAGCTTTCTGAGAAACTTCTTTGTGTTCTGTGAAATCATCTCACAGAGTTACAGCTTTCCCCTCAAGAAGCCTTTCGCTAAGACAGTTCTTGTGGAATTGGCAAAGTGATATTTGGAAGCCCCTAGATGTCTATGGTGAAAAAGGAAATATCCTCAGATGAAATCTGGAAAGAAGCTTTCTGAGAAACTGCTTAGTGTTCTGTTAATTCATCTCACAGAGTTACATCTGTATTTCGAGGATCTCTTTGCTAGCCTTATTTCTGTGGAATCTGAGAACAGATATTTCCGATCCCTTAGAAGACTATAGGGCCAAAGGAAATATCCTCCGATAACAAAGAGAAAGAAGCTTTCTGAGAAACTTCTTTGTGTTCTGTGAAATCATCTCACAGAGTTACAGGTTTCCCCTCAAGAAGCCTTTCGCTAAGACAGTTCTTGTGAAATTGGCAAAGTGATATTTGGAAGCCCTTAGAGGGCTATGGTGAAAAAGGAAATATCCTCAGATGAAATCTGGAAAGAAGCTTTCTGAGAAACTGCTTAGTGTTCTGTTAATTCATCTCACAGAGTTACATCTGTATTTCGTGGATCTCTTTGCTAGCCTTATTTCTTTGGAATCTGAGAACAGATATTTCGGATCCCATTGAAGACTATAGGGCCAAAGGAAATATCCTCCGATAACAAAGAGAAAGAAGCTTTCTGAGAAACTTCTTTGTGTTCTGTGAAATCATCTCACAGAGTTACAGCTTTCCCCTCAAGAAGCCTTTCTCTAAGACAGTTCTTGTGGAATTGGCAAAGTGATATTTGGAAGCCCATAGAGGGCTATGGTGAAAAAGGAAATATCCTCAGATGAAATCAGGAAAGAAGCTTTCTGAGAAACTGCTGAGTGTTCAGTTAATTCATCTCACAGAGTTACATCTGTATTACGTGGATCTCTTTGCTAGCCTTATTTCTGTGGAATCTGAGAACAGATATTTCGGATCCCATTGTAGACTATAGGGCCAAAGGAAATATCCTCCGATAACAAAGAGAAAGAAGCTTTCTGAGAAACTTCTTTGTGTTCTGTGAAATCATCTCACAGAGTTACAGGTTTCCCCTCAAGAAGCCTTTCGCTAAGACAGTTCTTGTGGAATTGGCAAAGTGATATTTGGAAGCCCATAGAGGGCTATGGTGAAACAGGAAATATCCTCAGATGAAATCTGGAAAGAAGCTTTCTGAGAAACTGCTTAGTGTTCTGTTAATTCATCTCACAGAGTTACATCTGTATTTCGTGGATCTCTTTGCTAGCCTTATTTCTGTGGAATCTGAGAACAGATATTTCGGATCCCTTTGAAAACTATAGGGCCAAAGGAAATATCCTCCGATAACAAAGAGAAAGAAGCTTTCTGAGAAACTTCTTTGTGTTCTGTGAAATCATCTCACAGAGTTACAGCTTTCCCCTCAAGAAGCCTTTCGCTAAGACAATTCTTGTGGAATTGGCAAAGTGATATTTGGAAGCCCATAGAGGGCTATGGTGAAAAAGGAAATATCCTCAGATGAAATCTGGAAAGAAGCTTTCTGAGAAACTGCTGTGTGTTCTGTTAATTCAGCTCACAGAGTTACATCTGTATTTCGTGGATCTCTTTGCTAGCCTTATTTCTTTGGAATCTGAGAACAGATATTTCGGATCCCTTTGAAGACTATAGGGCCAAAGGAAATATCCTCCGATAACAAAGAAAAAGAAGCTTTCTGAGAAACTTCTTTGTGTTCTGTGAAATCATCTCACAGAGTTACAGCTTTCCCCTCAAGAAGCCTTTCGCTAAGACAGTTCTCATGGAATTGGCAAAGTGATATTTGGAAGCCCATAGAGGGCTATGGTGAAAAAGGAAATATCCTCACATGAAATCTGGAAAGAAGCTTTCTGAGAAACTGCTTAGTGTTCTGTTAATTCATCTCACAGAGTTACATCTGTATTTCGTGGATCTCTTTGCTAGCCTTATTTCTGTGGAATCTGAGAACAGATATTTCGGATCCCATTGAAGACTATAGGGCCAAAGAAAATATCCTGCGATAACAAAGAGAAAGAAGCTTTCTGAGAAACTTCTTTGTATTCTGTGAAATCATCTCACAGAGTTACAGCTTTCCCCTCAAGAAGCCTTTCGCTAAGACAGTTCTTGTGGAATTGGCAAAGTGATATTTGGAAGCCCATAGAGGGCTATGGTGAAAAAGGAAATATCCTCAGATGAAATCTGGAAAGAAGCTTTCTGAGAAACTGCTGAGTGTTCTGTTAATTCATCTCACCGAGTTACGTCTGTATTTCGAGGATCTCTTTGCTAGCCTTATTTCTGTGGAATCTGAGAACAGATATTTCCAATCCCTTTGAAGACTATATTGCCAAAGGAAATATCCTCCGATAACAAAGAGAAAGAAGCTTTCTGAGAAACTTCTTTGTGTTCTGTGAAATCCTCTCACAGAGTTACAGCTTTCCCCTCAAGTAGCCTTTCGCTAAGACAGTTCTTGTGGAATTGGCAAAGTGATATTTGGAAGCCCTTAGAGGGCTATGGTGAAAAAGGAAATATCCTCAGATGAAATCTGGAAAGAAGCTTTCTGAGAAACTGCTGAGTGTTCTCTTAATTCATCTCACAGAGTTACATCTGTATTTCTTGGATCTCTTGCTAGCCTTATTTCTGTGGAATCTGAGAACAGATATTTCGGATCCCATTAAAGACTATAGGGCCAAAGGAAATATCCTCCGATAACAAAGAGAAAGAAGCTTTCTGAGAAACTTCTTTGTGTTCTGTGAAATCATCTCACAGAGTTACAGCTTTCCACTCAAGAAGCCTTCCGCTAAGACAGTTCTTGTGGAATTGGCAAAGTGATATTTGGAAGCCCATAGAGGGCTATGGTGAAAAAGGAAATATCCTCAGATGAAATCTGGAAAGAAGCTTTCTGAGAAACTGCTTAGTGTTCTGTTAATTCATCTCACAGAGTTACATCTGTATTTCGTGGATCTCTTTGCTAGCCTTATTTCTGTGGAATCTGAGAACAGATATTTCGGATCCCTTTGAAGACTATAGGGCCAAAGAAAATATCCTCCGATAACAAAGAGAAAGAAGCTTTCTGAGAAACTTCTTTGTATTCTGTGAAATCATCTCACAGAGTTACAGCTTTCCCCTCAAGAAGCCTTTCGCTAAGACAGTTCTTGTGGAATTGGCAAAGTGATATTTGGAAGCCCATAGAGGGCTATGGTGAAAAAGGAAATATCCTCAGATGAAATCTGGAAAGAAGCTTTCTGAGAAACTGCTGAGTGTTCTGTTAATTCATCTCACAGAGTTACATCTGTATTTCGAGGATCTCTTTGCTAGCCTTATTTCTGTGGAATCTGAGAACAGATATTTCCGATCCCTTAGAAGACTATAGGGCCAAAGGAAATATCCTCCGATAACAAAGAGAAAGAAGCTTTTTGAGAAACTTCTTTGTGTTCTGTGAAATCATCTCACAGAGTTACAGGTTTCCCCTCAAGAAGCCTTTCGCTAAGACAGTTCTTGTGAAATTGGCAAAGTGATATTTGGAAGCCCTTAGAGGGCTATGGTGAAAAAGGAAATATCCTCAGATGAAATCTGGAAAGAAGCTTTCTGAGAAACTGCTTAGTGTTCTGTTAATTCATCTCACAGAGTTACATCTGTATTTCGTGGATCTCTTTGCTAGCCTTATTTCTTTGGAATCTGAGAACAGGTATTTCGGATCCCATTGAAGACTATAGGGCCAAAGGATATATCCTCCGATAACAAAGAGAAAGAAGCTTTCTGAGAAACTTCTTTGTGTTCTGTGAAATCATCTCACAGAGTTACAGCTTTCCCCTCAAGAAGCCTTTCGCTAAGACAGTTCTTGTGGAATTGGCAAAGTGATATTTGGAAGCCCATAGAGGGCTATGGTGAAAAAGGAAATATCCTCAGATGAAATCTGGAAAGAAGCTTTCTGAGAAACTGCTGAGTGTTCTGTTAATTCATCTCACAGAGTTACATCTGTATTTCGAGGATCTCTTTGCTAGCCTTATTTCTGTGGAATCTGAGAACAGATATTTCCGATCCCTTAGAAGACTATAGGGCCAAAGGAAATATCCTCCGATAACAAAGAGAAAGAAGCTTTCTGAGAAACTTCTTTGTGTTCTGTGAAATCATCTCACAGAGTTACAGGTTTCCCCTCAAGAAGCCTTTCGCTAAGACAGTTCTTGTGAAATTGGCAAAGTGATATTTGGAAGCCCTTAGAGGGCTATGGTGAAAAAGGAAATATCCTCAGATGAAATCTGGAAAGAAGCTTTCTGAGAAACTGCTTAGTGTTCTGTTAATTCATCTCACAGAGTTACATCTGTATTACGTGGATCTCTTTGCTAGCCTTATTTCTTTGGAATCTGAGAACAGATATTTCGGATCCCATTGAAGACTATAGGGACAAAGGATATATCCTCCGATAACAAAGAGAAAGAAGCTTTCTGAGAAACTTCTTTGTGTTCTGTGAAATCATCTCACAGAGTTACAGCTTTCCCCTCAAGAAGCCTTTCTCTAAGACAGTTCTTGTGGAATTGGCAAAGTGATATTTGGAAGCCCATAGAGGGCTATGGTGAAAAAGGAAATATCCTCAGATGAAATCTGGAAAGAAGCTTTCTGAGAAACTGCTGAGTGTTCAGTTAATTCATCTCACAGAGTTACATCTGTATTACGTGGATCTCTTTGCTAGCCTTATTTCTGTGGAATCTGAGAACAGATATTTCGGATCCCATTGAAGACTATAGGGCCAAAGGAAATATCCTCCGATAACAAAGAGAAAGAAGCTTTCTGAGAAACTTCTTTGTGTTCTGTGAAATCATCTCACAGAGTTACAGCTTTCCCCTCAAGAAGCCTTTCGCTAAGACAGTTCTTGTGGAATTGGCAAAGTGATATTTGCAAGCCCATAGAGGGCTATGGTGAAAAAGGAAATATCCTCAGATGAAATCTGGAAAGAAGCTTTCTGAGAAACTGCTTAGTGTTCTGTTAATTCATCTCACAGAGTTACATCTGTATTTCGTGGATCTCTTTGCTAGCCTTATTTCTGTGGAATCTGAGAACAGATATTTCGGATCCCATTGAAAACTATAGGGCCAAAGGAAATATCCTCCGATAACAAAGAGAAAGAAGCTTTCTGAGAAACTTCTTTGTGTTCTGTGAAATCATCTCACAGAGTTACAGCTTTCCCCTAAAGAAGCCTTTCGCTAAGACAATTCTTGAGGAATTGGCAAAGTGATATTTGGAAGCCCATAGAGGGCTATGGTGAAAAAGGAAATATCCTCAGATGAAATCTGGAAAGAAGCTTTCTGAGAAACTGCTGTGTGTTCTGTTAATTCACCTCACAGAGTTACATCTGTATTTCGTGGATCTCTTTGCTAGACTTATTTCTGTGGAATCTGAGAACAGATATTTCGGATTCCTTTGAAGTCTAGAGGGCCAAAGGAAATATCCTCCGATAACAAAGAGAAAGAAGCTTTCTGAGAAACTACTTTGTGTTCTGTGAAATCATCTCACAGAGTTACAGCTTTCCCCTCAAGAAGCCTTTCGCTAAGACAGTTCTTGTGGAATTGGCAAAGTGATATTTGGAAGCCCATAGAGGGCTATGGTGAAAAAGGAAATATCCTCAGATGCAATCTGGAAAGAAGCTTTCTGAGAAACTGCTTAGTGTTCTGTTAATTCATCTCACAGAGTTACATCTGTATTTCGTGGATCTCTTTGCTAGCCTTATTTCTTTGGAATCTGAGAACAGATATTTCGGATCCCATTGAAGACTATAGGGCCAAAGAAAATATCCTCCGATAACAAAGAGAAAGAAGCTTTCTGAGAAACTTCTTTGTGTTCTGTGAAATCATCTCACAGAGTTACAGCTTTCCCCTCAAGAAGCCTTTCGCTAAGACAGTTCTTGTGGAATTGGCAAAGTGATATTTGGAAGCCCTTAGAGGGCTATGGTGAAAAAGGAAATATCCTCAGATGAAATCTGGAAAGAAGCTTTCTGAGAAACTGCTTAGTGTTCTGTTAATTCATCTCACAGAGTTACATCTGTATTTCGTGGATCTCTTTGCTAGCCTTATTTCTTTGGAATCTGAGAACAGATATTTCGGATCCCATTGAAGACTATAGGGCCAAAGAAAATATACTCCGATAACAAAGTGAAAGAAGCTTTCTGAGAAACTTCTTTGTGTTCTGTGAAATCATCTCACAGAGTTACAGCTTTCCCCTCAAGAAGCCTTTCGCTAAGACAGTTCTTGTGGAATTGGCAAAGTGATATTTGGAAGCCCTTAGAGGGCTATGGTGAAAAAGGAAATATCCTCAGATGAAATCTGGAAAGAAGCTTTCTGAGAAACTGCTTAGTGTTCTGTTAATTCATCTCACAGAGTTACATCTGTATTTCGAGGATCTCTTTGCTAGCCTTATTTCTGTGGAATCTGAGAACAGATATTTCCGATCCCTTTGAAAACTATAGGGCCAAAGGAAATATCCTCCGATAACAAAGAGAAAGAAGCTTTCTGAGAAACTTCTTTGTGTTCTGTGAAATCATCTCACAGAGTTACAGCTTTCCCCTCAAGAAGCCTTTCGCTAAGACAATTCTTGTGGAATTGGCAAAGTGATATTTGGAAGCCCATAGAGGGCTATGGTGAAAAAGGAAATATCCTCAGATGAAATCTGGAAAGAAGCTTTCTGAGAAACTGCTGTGTGTTCTGTTAATTCAGCTCACAGAGTTACATCTGTATTTCGTGGATCTCTTTGCTAGCCTTATTTCTTTGGAATCTGAGAACAGATATTTCGGATCCCTTTGAAGACTATAGGGCCAAAGGAAATATCCTCCGATAACAAAGAAAAAGAAGCTTTCTGAGAAACTTCTTTGTGTTCTGTGAAATCATCTCACAGAGTTACAGCTTTCCCCTCAAGAAGCCTTTCGCTAAGACAGTTCTCGTGGAATTGGCAAAGTGATATTTGGAAGCCCATAGAGGGCTATGGTGAAAAAGGAAATATCCTCACATGAAATCTGGAAAGAAGCTTTCTGAGAAACTGCTTAGTGTTCTGTTAATTCATCTCACAGAGTTACATCTGTATTTCGTGGATCTCCTTGCTAGCCTTATTTCTGTGGAATCTGAGAACAGATATTTCGGATCCCATTGAAGACTATAGGGCCAAAGAAAATATCCTGCGATAACAAAGAGAAAGAAGCTTTCTGAGAAACTTCTTTGTATTCTGTGAAATCATCTCACAGAGTTACAGCTTTCCCCTCAAGAAGCCTTTCGCTAAGACAGTTCTTGTGGAATTGGCAAAGTGATATTTGGAAGCCCATAGAGGGCTATGGTGAAAAAGGAAATATCCTCAGATGAAATCTGGAAAGAAGCTTTCTGAGAAACTGCTGAGTGTTCTGTTAATTCATCTCACAGAGTTACGTCTGTATTTCGAGGATCTCTTTGTTAGCCTTATTTCTGTGGAATCTGAGAACAGATATTTCCAATCCCTTTGAAGACTATATTGCCAAAGGAAATATCCTCCGATAACAAAGAGAAAGAAGCTTTCTGAGAAACTTCTTTGTGTTCTGTGAAATCCTCTCACAGAGTTACAGCTTTCCCCTCAAGTAGCCTTTCGCTAACACAGTTCTTGTGGAATTGGCAAAGTGATATTTGGAAGCCCTTAGAGGGCTATGGTGAAAAAGGAAATATCCTCAGATGAAATCTGGAAAGAAGCTTTCTGAGAAACTGCTGAGTGTTCTCTTAATTCATCTCACAGAGTTACATCTGTATTTCTTGGATCTCTTGCTAGCCTTATTTCTGTGGAATCTGAGAACAGATATTTCGGATCCCATTAAAGACTATAGGGCCAAAGGAAATATCCTCCGATAACAAAGAGAAAGAAGCTTTCTGAGAAACTTCTTTGTGTTCTGTGAAATCATCTCACAGAGTTACAGCTTTCCACTCAAGAAGCCTTCCGCTAAGACAGTTCTTGTGGAATTGGCAAAGTGATATTTGGAAGCCCATAGAGGGCTATGGTGAAAAAGGAAATATCCTCAGATGAAATCTGGAAAGAAGCTTTCTGAGAAACTGCTTAGTGTTCTGTTAATTCATCTCACAGAGTTACATCTGTATTTCGTGGATCTCTTTGCTAGCCTTATTTCTGTGGAATCTGAGAACAGATATTTCGGATCCCTTTGAAGACTATAGGGCCAAAGAAAATATCCTCCGATAACAAAGAGAAAGAAGCTTTCTGAGAAACTTCTTTGTATTCTGTGAAATCATCTCACAGAGTTACAGCTTTCCCCTCAAGAAGCCTTTCGCTAAGACAGTTCTTGTGGAATTGGCAAAGTGATATTTGGAAGCCCATAGAGGGCTATGGTGAAAAAGGAAATATCCTCAGATGAAATCTGGAAAGAAGCTTTCTGAGAAACTGCTGAGTGTTCTGTTAATTCATCTCACAGAGTTACATCTGTATTTCGAGGATCTCTTTGCTAGCCTTATTTCTGTGGAATCTGAGAACAGATATTTCCGATCCCTTAGAAGACTATAGGGCCAAAGGAAATATCCTCCGATAACAAAGAGAAAGAAGCTTTTTGAGAAACTTCTTTGTGTTCTGTGAAATCATCTCACAGAGTTACAGGTTTCCCCTCAAGAAGCCTTTCGCTAAGACAGTTCTTGTGAAATTGGCAAAGTGATATTTGGAAGCCCTTAGAGGGCTATGGTGAAAAAGGAAATATCCTCAGATGAAATCTGGAAAGAAGCTTTCTGAGAAACTGCTTAGTGTTCTGTTAATTCATCTCACAGAGTTACATCTGTATTTCGTGGATCTCTTTGCTAGCCTTATTTCTTTGGAATCTGAGAACAGGTATTTCGGATCCCATTGAAGACTATAGGGCCAAAGGATATATCCTCCGATAACAAAGAGAAAGAAGCTTTCTGAGAAACTTCTTTGTGTTCTGTGAAATCATCTCACAGAGTTACAGCTTTCCCCTCAAGAAGCCTTTCGCTAAGACAGTTCTTGTGGAATTGGCAAAGTGATATTTGGAAGCCCATAGAGGGCTATGGTGAAAAAGGAAATATCCTCAGATGAAATCTGGAAAGAAGCTTTCTGAGAAACTGCTGAGTGTTCTGTTAATTCATCTCACCGAGTTACGTCTGTATTTCGAGGATCTCTTTGCTAGCCTTATTTCTGTGGAATCTGAGAACAGATATTTCCAATCCCTTTGAAGACTATATTGCCAAAGGAAATATCCTCCGATAACAAAGAGAAAGAAGCTTTCTGAGAAACTTCTTTGTGTTCTGTGAAATCCTCTCACAGAGTTACAGCTTTCCCCTCAAGTAGCCTTTCGCTAACACAGTTCTTGTGGAATTGGCAAAGTGATATTTGGAAGCCCTTAGAGGGCTATGGTGAAAAAGGAAATATCCTCAGATGAAATCTGGAAAGAAGCTTTCTGAGAAACTGCTGAGTGTTCTCTTAATTCATCTCACAGAGTTACATCTGTATTTCTTGGATCTCTTGCTAGCCTTATTTCTGTGGAATCTGAGAACAGATATTTCGGATCCCATTAAAGACTATAGGGCCAAAGGAAATATCCTCCGATAACAAAGAGAAAGAAGCTTTCTGAGAAACTTCTTTGTGTTCTGTGAAATCATCTCACAGAGTTACAGCTTTCCACTCAAGAAGCCTTCCGCTAAGACAGTTCTTGTGGAATTGGCAAAGTGATATTTGGAAGCCCATAGAGGGCTATGGTGAAAAAGGAAATATCCTCAGATGAAATCTGGAAAGAAGCTTTCTGAGAAACTGCTTAGTGTTCTGTTAATTCATCTCACAGAGTTACATCTGTATTTCGTGGATCTCTTTGCTAGCCTTATTTCTGTGGAATCTGAGAACAGATATTTCGGATCCCTTTGAAGACTATAGGGCCAAAGAAAATATCCTCCGATAACAAAGAGAAAGAAGCTTTCTGAGAAACTTCTTTGTATTCTGTGAAATCATCTCACAGAGTTACAGCTTTCCCCTCAAGAAGCCTTTCGCTAAGACAGTTCTTGTGGAATTGGCAAAGTGATATTTGGAAGCCCATAGAGGGCTATGGTGAAAAAGGAAATATCCTCAGATGAAATCTGGAAAGAAGCTTTCTGAGAAACTGCTGAGTGTTCTGTTAATTCATCTCACAGAGTTACATCTGTATTTCGAGGATCTCTTTGCTAGCCTTATTTCTGTGGAATCTGAGAACAGATATTTCCGATCCCTTAGAAGACTATAGGGCCAAAGGAAATATCCTCCGATAACAAAGAGAAAGAAGCTTTTTGAGAAACTTCTTTGTGTTCTGTGAAATCATCTCACAGAGTTACAGGTTTCCCCTCAAGAAGCCTTTCGCTAAGACAGTTCTTGTGAAATTGGCAAAGTGATATTTGGAAGCCCTTAGAGGGCTATGGTGAAAAAGGAAATATCCTCAGATGAAATCTGGAAAGAAGCTTTCTGAGAAACTGCTTAGTGTTCTGTTAATTCATCTCACAGAGTTACATCTGTATTTCGTGGATCTCTTTGCTAGCCTTATTTCTTTGGAATCTGAGAACAGGTATTTCGGATCCCATTGAAGACTATAGGGCCAATGGATATATCCTCCGATAACAAAGAGAAAGAAGCTTTCTGAGAAACTTCTTTGTGTTCTGTGAAATCATCTCACAGAGTTACAGCTTTCCCCTCAAGAAGCCTTTCGCTAAGACAGTTCTTGTGGAATTGGCAAAGTGATATTTGGAAGCCCATAGAGGGCTATGGTGAAAAAGGAAATATCCTCAGATGAAATCTGGAAAGAAGCTTTCTGAGAAACTGCTGAGTGTTCTGTTAATTCACCTCACAGAGTTACATCTGTATTTCGAGGATCTCTTTGCTAGCCTTATTTCTGTGGAATCTGAGAACAGATATTTCCGATCCCTTAGAAGACTATAGGGCCAAAGGAAATATCCTCCGATAACAAAGAGAAAGAAGCTTTCTGAGAAACTTCTTTGTGTTCTGTGAAATCATCTCACAGAGTTACAGGTTTCCCCTCAAGAAGCCTTTCGCTAAGACAGTTCTTGTGAAATTGGCAAAGTGATATTTGGAAGCCCTTAGAGGGCTATGGTGAAAAAGGAAATATCCTCAGATGAAATCTGGAAAGAAGCTTTCTGAGAAACTGCTTAGTGTTCTGTTAATTCATCTCACAGAGTTACATCTGTATTACGTGGATCTCTTTGCTAGCCTTATTTCTTTGGAATCTGAGAACAGATATTTCGGATCCCATTGAAGACTATAGGGACAAAGGATATATCCTCCGATAACAAAGAGAAAGAAGCTTTCTGAGAAACTTCTTTGTGTTCTGTGAAATCATCTCACAGAGTTACAGCTTTCCCCTCAAGAAGCCTTTCTCTAAGACAGTTCTTGTGGAATTGGCAAAGTGATATTTGGAAGCCCATAGAGGGCTATGGTGAAAAAGGAAATATCCTCAGATGAAATCTGGAAAGAAGCTTTCTGAGAAACTGCTGAGTGTTCAGTTAATTCATCTCACAGAGTTACATCTGTATTACGTGGATCTCTTTGCTAGCCTTATTTCTGTGGAATCTGAGAACAGATATTTCGGATCCCATTGAAGACTATAGGGCCAAAGGAAATATCCTCCGATAACAAAGAGAAAGAAGCTTTCTGAGAAACTTCTTTGTGTTCTGTGAAATCATCTCACAGAGTTACAGCTTTCCCCTCAAGAAGCCTTTCGCTAAGACAGTTCTTGTGGAATTGGCAAAGTGATATTTGCAAGCCCATAGAGGGCTATGGTGAAAAAGGAAATATCCTCAGATGAAATCTGGAAAGAAGCTTTCTGAGAAACTGCTTAGTGTTCTGTTAATTCATCTCACAGAGTTACATCTGTATTTCGTGGATCTCTTTGCTAGCCTTATTTCTGTGGAATCTGAGAACAGATATTTCGGATCCCATTGAAAACTATAGGGCCAAAGGAAATATCCTCCGATAACAAAGAGAAAGAAGCTTTCTGAGAAACTTCTTTGTGTTCTGTGAAATCATCTCACAGAGTTACAGCTTTCCCCTAAAGAAGCCTTTCGCTAAGACAATTCTTGAGGAATTGGCAAAGTGATATTTGGAAGCCCATAGAGGGCTATGGTGAAAAAGGAAATATCCTCAGATGAAATCTGGAAAGAAGCTTTCTGAGAAACTGCTGTGTGTTCTGTTAATTCACCTCACAGAGTTACATCTGTATTTCGTGGATCTCTTTGCTAGACTTATTTCTGTGGAATCTGAGAACAGATATTTCGGATTCCTTTGAAGTCTAGAGGGCCAAAGGAAATATCCTCCGATAACAAAGAGAAAGAAGCTTTCTGAGAAACTACTTTGTGTTCTGTGAAATCATCTCACAGAGTTACAGCTTTCCCCTCAAGAAGCCTTTCGCTAAGACAGTTCTTGTGGAATTGGCAAAGTGATATTTGGAAGCCCATAGAGGGCTATGGTGAAAAAGGAAATATCCTCAGATGCAATCTGGAAAGAAGCTTTCTGAGAAACTGCTTAGTGTTCTGTTAATTCATCTCACAGAGTTACATCTGTATTTCGTGGATCTCTTTGCTAGCCTTATTTCTTTGGAATCTGAGAACAGATATTTCGGATCCCATTGAAGACTATAGGGCCAAAGAAAATATCCTCCGATAACAAAGAGAAAGAAGCTTTCTGAGAAACTTCTTTGTGTTCTGTGAAATCATCTCACAGAGTTACAGCTTTCCCCTCAAGAAGCCTTTCGCTAAGACAGTTCTTGTGGAATTGGCAAAGTGATATTTGGAAGCCCTTAGAGGGCTATGGTGAAAAAGGAAATATCCTCAGATGAAATCTGGAAAGAAGCTTTCTGAGAAACTGCTTAGTGTTCTGTTAATTCATCTCACAGAGTTACATCTGTATTTCGTGGATCTCTTTGCTAGCCTTATTTCTTTGGAATCTGAGAACAGATATTTCGGATCCCATTGAAGACTATAGGGCCAAAGAAAATATACTCCGATAACAAAGTGAAAGAAGCTTTCTGAGAAACTTCTTTGTGTTCTGTGAAATCATCTCACAGAGTTACAGCTTTCCCCTCAAGAAGCCTTTCGCTAAGACAGTTCTTGTGGAATTGGCAAAGTGATATTTGGAAGCCCTTAGAGGGCTATGGTGAAAAAGGAAATATCCTCAGATGAAATCTGGAAAGAAGCTTTCTGAGAAACTGCTTAGTGTTCTGTTAATTCATCTCACAGAGTTACATCTGTATTTCGAGGATCTCTTTGCTAGCCTTATTTCTGTGGAATCTGAGAACAGATATTTCCGATCCCTTTGAAAACTATAGGGCCAAAGGAAATATCCTCCGATAACAAAGAGAAAGAAGCTTTCTGAGAAACTTCTTTGTGTTCTGTGAAATCATCTCACAGAGTTACAGCTTTCCCCTCAAGAAGCCTTTCGCTAAGACAATTCTTGTGGAATTGGCAAAGTGATATTTGGAAGCCCATAGAGGGCTATGGTGAAAAAGGAAATATCCTCAGATGAAATCTGGAAAGAAGCTTTCTGAGAAACTGCTGTGTGTTCTGTTAATTCAGCTCACAGAGTTACATCTGTATTTCGTGGATCTCTTTGCTAGCCTTATTTCTTTGGAATCTGAGAACAGATATTTCGGATCCCTTTGAAGACTATAGGGCCAAAGGAAATATCCTCCGATAACAAAGAAAAAGAAGCTTTCTGAGAAACTTCTTTGTGTTCTGTGAAATCATCTCACAGAGTTACAGCTTTCCCCTCAAGAAGCCTTTCGCTAAGACAGTTCTCGTGGAATTGGCAAAGTGATATTTGGAAGCCCATAGAGGGCTATGGTGAAAAAGGAAATATCCTCACATGAAATCTGGAAAGAAGCTTTCTGAGAAACTGCTTAGTGTTCTGTTAATTCATCTCACAGAGTTACATCTGTATTTCGTGCATCTCTTTGCTAGCCTTATTTCTGTGGAATCTGAGAACAGATATTTCGGATCCCATTGAAGACTATAGGGCCAAAGAAAATATCCTGCGATAACAAAGAGAAAGAAGCTTTCTGAGAAACTTCTTTGTATTCTGTGAAATCATCTCACAGAGTTACAGCTTTCCCCTCAAGAAGCCTTTCGCTAAGACAGTTCTTGTGGAATTGGCAAAGTGATATTTGGAAGCCCATAGAGGGCTATGGTGAAAAAGGAAATATCCTCAGATGAAATCTGGAAAGAAGCTTTCTGAGAAACTGCTGAGTGTTCTGTTAATTCATCTCACAGAGTTACGTCTGTATTTCGAGGATCTCTTTGCTAGCCTTATTTCTGTGGAATCTGAGAACAGATATTTCCAATCCCTTTGAAGACTATATTGCCAAAGGAAATATCCTCCGATAACAAAGAGAAAGAAGCTTTCTGAGAAACTTCTTTGTGTTCTGTGAAATCCTCTCACAGAGTTACAGCTTTCCCCTCAAGTAGCCTTTCGCTAACACAGTTCTTGTGGAATTGGCAAAGTGATATTTGGAAGCCCTTAGAGGGCTATGGTGAAAAAGGAAATATCCTCAGATGAAATCTGGAAAGAAGCTTTCTGAGAAACTGCTGAGTGTTCTCTTAATTCATCTCACAGAGTTACATCTGTATTTCTTGGATCTCTTGCTAGCCTTATTTCTGTGGAATCTGAGAACAGATATTTCGGATCCCATTAAAGACTATAGGGCCAAAGGAAATATCCTCCGATAACAAAGAGAAAGAAGCTTTCTGAGAAACTTCTTTGTGTTCTGTGAAATCATCTCACAGAGTTACAGCTTTCCACTCAAGAAGCCTTCCGCTAAGACAGTTCTTGTGGAATTGGCAAAGTGATATTTGGAAGCCCATAGAGGGCTATGGTGAAAAAGGAAATATCCTCAGATGAAATCTGGAAAGAAGCTTTCTGAGAAACTGCTTAGTGTTCTGTTAATTCATCTCACAGAGTTACATCTGTATTTCGTGGATCTCTTTGCTAGCCTTATTTCTGTGGAATCTGAGAACAGATATTTCGGATCCCTTTGAAGACTATAGGGCCAAAGAAAATATCCTCCGATAACAAAGAGAAAGAAGCTTTCTGAGAAACTTCTTTGTATTCTGTGAAATCATCTCACAGAGTTACAGCTTTCCCCTCAAGAAGCCTTTCGCTAAGACAGTTCTTGTGGAATTGGCAAAGTGATATTTGGAAGCCCATAGAGGGCTATGGTGAAAAAGGAAATATCCTCAGATGAAATCTGGAAAGAAGCTTTCTGAGAAACTGCTGAGTGTTCTGTTAATTCATCTCACAGAGTTACATCTGTATTTCGAGGATCTCTTTGCTAGCCTTATTTCTGTGGAATCTGAGAACAGATATTTCCGATCCCTTAGAAGACTATAGGGCCAAAGGAAATATCCTCCGATAACAAAGAGAAAGAAGCTTTTTGAGAAACTTCTTTGTGTTCTGTGAAATCATCTCACAGAGTTACAGGTTTCCCCTCAAGAAGCCTTTCGCTAAGACAGTTCTTGTGAAATTGGCAAAGTGATATTTGGAAGCCCTTAGAGGGCTATGGTGAAAAAGGAAATATCCTCAGATGAAATCTGGAAAGAAGCTTTCTGAGAAACTGCTTAGTGTTCTGTTAATTCATCTCACAGAGTTACATCTGTATTTCGTGGATCTCTTTGCTAGCCTTATTTCTTTGGAATCTGAGAACAGGTATTTCGGATCCCATTGAAGACTATAGGGCCAAAGGATATATCCTCCGATAACAAAGAGAAAGAAGCTTTCTGAGAAACTTCTTTGTGTTCTGTGAAATCATCTCACAGAGTTACAGCTTTCCCCTCAAGAAGCCTTTCGCTAAGACAGTTCTTGTGGAATTGGCAAAGTGATATTTGGAAGCCCATAGAGGGCTATGGTGAAAAAGGAAATATCCTCAGATGAAATCTGGAAAGAAGCTTTCTGAGAAACTGCTGAGTGTTCTGTTAATTCATCTCACAGAGTTACATCTGTATTTCGAGGATCTCTTTGCTAGCCTTATTTCTGTGGAATCTGAGAACAGATATTTCCGATCCCTTAGAAGACTATAGGGCCAAAGGAAATATCCTCCGATAACAAAGAGAAAGAAGCTTTCTGAGAAACTTCTTTGTGTTCTGTGAAATCATCTCACAGAGTTACAGGTTTCCCCTCAAGAAGCCTTTCGCTAAGACAGTTCTTGTGAAATTGGCAAAGTGATATTTGGAAGCCCTTAGAGGGCTATGGTGAAAAAGGAAATATCCTCAGATGAAATCTGGAAAGAAGCTTTCTGAGAAACTGCTTAGTGTTCTGTTAATTCATCTCACGGAGTTACATCTGTATTACGTGGATCTCTTTGCTAGCCTTATTTCTTTGGAATCTGAGAACAGATATTTCGGATCCCATTGAAGACTATAGGGACAAAGGATATATCCTCCGATAACAAAGAGAAAGAAGCTTTCTGAGAAACTTCTTTGTGTTCTGTGAAATCATCTCACAGAGTTACAGCTTTCCCCTCAAGAAGCCTTTCTCTAAGACAGTTCTTGTGGAATTGGCAAAGTGATATTTGGAAGCCCATAGAGGGCTATGGTGAAAAAGGAAATATCCTCAGATGAAATCTGGAAAGAAGCTTTCTGAGAAACTGCTGAGTGTTCAGTTAATTCATCTCACAGAGTTACATCTGTATTACGTGGATCTCTTTGCTAGCCTTATTTCTGTGGAATCTGAGAACAGATATTTCGGATCCCATTGAAGACTATAGGGCCAAAGGAAATATCCTCCGATAACAAAGAGAAAGAAGCTTTCTGAGAAACTTCTTTGTGTTCTGTGAAATCATCTCACAGAGTTACAGCTTTCCCCTCAAGAAGCCTTTCGCTAAGACAGTTCTTGTGGAATTGGCAAAGTGATATTTGCAAGCCCATAGAGGGCTATGGTGAAAAAGGAAATATCCTCAGATGAAATCTGGAAAGAAGCTTTCTGAGAAACTGCTTAGTGTTCTGTTAATTCATCTCACAGAGTTACATCTGTATTTCGTGGATCTCTTTGCTAGCCTTATTTCTGTGGAATCTGAGAACAGATATTTCGGATCCCATTGAAAACTATAGGGCCAAAGGAAATATCCTCCGATAACAAAGAGAAAGAAGCTTTCTGAGAAACTTCTTTGTGTTCTGTGAAATCATCTCACAGAGTTACAGCTTTCCCCTAAAGAAGCCTTTCGCTAAGACAGTTCTTGAGGAATTGGCAAAGTGATATTTGGAAGCCCATAGAGGGCTATGGTGAAAAAGGAAATATCCTCAGATGAAATCTGGAAAGAAGCTTTCTGAGAAACTGCTGTGTGTTCTGTTAATTCAACTCACAGAGTTACATCTGTATTTCGTGGATCTCTTTGCTAGACTTATTTCTGTGGAATCTGAGAACAGATATTTCGGATTCCTTTGAAGTCTAGAGGGCCAAAGGAAATATCCTCCGATAACAAAGAGAAAGAAGCTTTCTGAGAAACTACTTTGTGTTCTGTGAAATCATCTCACAGAGTTACAGCTTTCCCCTCAAGAAGCCTTTCGCTAAGACAGTTCTTGTGGAATTGGCAAAGTGATATTTGGAAGCCCATAGAGGGCTATGGTGAAAAAGGAAATATCCTCAGATGCAATCTGGAAAGAAGCTTTCTGAGAAACTGCTTAGTGTTCTGTTAATTCATCTCACAGAGTTACATCTGTATTTCGTGGATCTCTTTGCTAGCCTTATTTCTTTGGAATCTGAGAACAGATATTTCGGATCCCATTGAAGACTATAGGGCCAAAGAAAATATCCTCCGATAACAAAGAGAAAGAAGCTTTCTGAGAAACTTCTTTGTGTTCTGTGAAATCATCTCACAGAGTTACAGCTTTCCCCTCAAGAAGCCTTTCGCTAAGACAGTTCTTGTGGAATTGGCAAAGTGATATTTGGAAGCCCTTAGAGGGCTATGGTGAAAAAGGAAATATCCTCAGATGAAATCTGGAAAGAAGCTTTCTGAGAAACTGCTTAGTGTTCTGTTAATTCATCTCACAGAGTTACATCTGTATTTCGTGGATCTCTTTGCCAGCCTTATTTCTTTGGAATCTGAGAACAGATATTTCGGATCCCATTGAAGACTATAGGGCCAAAGAAAATATACTCCGATAACAAAGTGAAAGAAGCTTTCTGAGAAACTTCTTTGTGTTCTGTGAAATCATCTCACAGAGTTACAGCTTTCCCCTCAAGAAGCCTTTCGCTAAGACAGTTCTTGTGGAATTGGCAAAGTGATATTTGGAAGCCCTTAGAGGGCTATGGTGAAAAAGGAAATATCCTCAGATGAAATCTGGAAAGAAGCTTTCTGAGAAACTGCTTAGTGTTCTGTTAATTCATCTCACAGAGTTACATCTGTATTTCGAGGATCTCTTTGCTAGCCTTATTTCTGTGGAATCTGAGAACAGATATTTCCGATCCCTTAGAAGACTATAGGGCCAAAGGAAATATCCTCCGATAACAAAGAGAAAGAAGCTTTCTGAGAAACTTCTTTGTGTTCTGTGTAATCATCTCACAGAGTTAGAGCTTTCCACTCAAGAAGCCTTTCGCTAAGACAGTTCTTGTGGAATTGGCAAAGTGATATTTGGAAGCCCTTAGAGGGCTATGGTGAAAAAGGAAATATCCTCAGATGAAATCTGGAAAGAAGCTTTCTGAGAAACTGCTTAGTGTTCTGTTAATTCATCTCACAGAGTTACATCTGTATTTCGTGGATCCCTTTGCTAGCCTTATTTCTTTGGAATCTGAGAACAGATATTTCGGATCCCATTGAAGACTATAGGGCCAAAGGAAATATCCTCCGATAACAAAGAGAAAGAAGCTTTCTGAGAAACTTCTTTGTGTTCTGTGAAATCATCTCACAGAGTTACAGCTTTCCCCTCAAGAAGCCTTTCGCTAACACAGTTCTCGTGGAATTGGCAAAGTGATATTTGGAAGCCCATAGAGGGCTATGGTGAAAAAGGAAATATGCTCACATGAAATCTGGAAAGAAGCTTTCTGAGAAACTGCTTAGTGTTCTGTTAATTCATCTCACAGAGTTACATCTGTATTTCGTGGATCTCTTTGCTAGCCTTATTTCTGTGGAATCTGAGAACAGATATTTCGGATCCCATTGAAGACTATAGGGCCAAAGAAAATATCCTGCGATAACAAATAGAAAGAAGCTTTCTGAGAAACTTCTTTGTTTTCTGTGAAATCATCTCACAGAGTTACAGCTTTCCCCTCAAGAAGCCTTTCGCTAAGACAGTTCTTGTGGAATTGGCAAAGTGATATTTGGAAGCCCATAGAGGGCTATGGTGAAAAAGGAAATATCCTCAGATGAAATCTGGAAAGAAGCTTTCTGAGAAACTGCTGAGTGTTCTGTTAATTCATCTCACAGAGTTACATCTGTATTTCGTAGATGTCTTTGCTAGCCTTATTTCTGTGGAATCTGAGAACAGATATTTCCAATCCCTTTGAAGACTATATTGCCAAAGGAAATATCCTCCGATAACAAAGAGAAAGAAGCTTTCTGAGAAACTTCTTTGTGTTCTGTGAAATCCTCTCACAGAGTTACAGCTTTCCCCTCAAGTAGCCTTTCGCTAAGACAGTTCTTGTGGAATTGGCAAAGTGATATTTGGAAGCCCATAGAGGGCTATGGTGAAAAAGGAAATATCCTCAGATGAAATCTGGAAAGAAGCTTTCTGAGAAACTGCTGAGTGTTCTGTTAATTCATCTCACAGAGTTACATCTGTATTTCTTGGATCTCTTGCTAGCCTTATTTCTGTGGAATCTGAGAACAGATATTTCGGATCCCATTGAAGACTATAGGGCCAAAGGAAATATCCTCCGATAACAAAGAGAAAGAAGCTTTCTGAGAAACTTCTTTGTGTTCTGTGAAATCATCTCACAGAGTTACAGCTTTCCACTCAAGAAGCCTTCCGCTAAGACAGTTCTTGTGGAATTGGCAAAGTGATATTTGGAAGCCCATAGAGGGCTATGGTGAAAAAGGAAATATCATCAGATGAAATCTGGAAAGAAGCTTTCTGAGAAACTGCTTAGTGTTCTGTTAATTCATCTCACAGAGTTACATCTGTATTTCGTGGATCTCTTTGCTAGCCTTATTTCTGTGGAATCTGAGAACAGATATTTCGGATCCCTTTGAAGACTATAGGGCCAAAGAAAATATCCTCCGATAACAAAGAGAAGGAAGCTTTCTGAGAAACTTCTTTGTGTTCTGTGAAATCATCTCACAGAGTTACAGCTTTCCCCTCAAGAAGCCTTTCGCTAAGACAGTTCTTGTGGAATTGGCAAAGTGATATTTGGAAGCCCATAGAGGGCTATGGTGAAAAAGGAAATATCCTCAGATGAAATCTGGAAAGAAGCTTTCTGAGAAACTGCTTAGTGTTCTGTTAATTCATCTCACAGAGTTACATCTGTATTTCGTGGATCTCTTTGCTAGCCTTATTTCTTTGGAATCTGAGAACAGATATTTCGGATCCCATTGAAGACTATAGGGCCAAAGGAAATATCCTCCGATAACAAAGAGAAAGAAGCTTTCTGAGAAACTTCTTTGTATTCTGTGAAATCATCTCACAGAGTTACAGCTTTACCCTCAAGAAGCCTTTCGCTAAGACAGTTCTTGTGGAATTGGCAAAGTGATATTTGGAAGCCCATAGAGGGCTATGGTGAAAAAGGAAATATCCTCAGATGAAATCTGGAAAGAAGCTTTCTGAGAAACTGCTGAGTGTTCCGTTAATTCATCTCACAGAGTTACGTCTGTATTTCGAGGATCTCTTTGCTAGCCTTATTTCTGTGGAATCTGAGAACAGATATTTCCAATCCCTTTGAAGACTATATTGCCAAAGGAAATATCCTCCGATAACAAAGAGAAAGAAGCTTTCTGAGAAACTTCTTTGTGTTCTGTGAAATCCTCTCACAGAGTTACAGCTTTCCCCTCAAGTAGCCTTTCGCTAACACAGTTCTTGTGGAATTGGCAAAGTGATATTTGGAAGCCCTTTGAGGGCTATGGTGAAAAAGGAAATATCCTCAGATGAAATCTGGAAAGAAGCTTTCTGAGAAACTGCTGAGTGTTCTCTTAATTCATCTCACAGAGTTACATCTGTATTTCTTGGATCTCTTGCTAGCCTTATTTCTGTGGAATCTGAGAACAGATATTTTGGATCCCATTAAAGACTATAGGGCCAAAGGAAATATCCTCCGATAACAAAGAGAAAGAAGCTTTCTGAGAAACTTCTTTGTGTTCTGTGAAATCATCTCACAGAGTTACAGCTTTCCACTCAAGAAGCCTTCCACTAAGACAGTTCTTGTGGAATTGGCAAAGTGATATTTGGAAGCCCATAGAGGGCTATGGTGAAAAAGGAAATATCCTCAGATGAAATCTGGAAAGAAGCTTTCTGAGAAACTGCTTAGTGTTCTGTTAATTCATCTCACAGAGTTACATCTGTATTTCGTGGATCTCTTTGCTAGCCTTATTTCTGTGGAATCTGAGAACAGATATTTCGGATTCCTTTGAAGACTATAGGGCCAAAGAAAATATCCTCCGATAACAAAGAGAAAGAAGCTTTCTGAGAAACTTCTTTGTGTTCTGTGAAATCATCTCACAGAGTTACAGCTTTCCCCTCAAGAAGCCTTTCGCTAAGACAGTTCTTGTGGAATTGGCAAAGTGATATTTGGAAGCCCATAGAGGGCTATGTTGAAAAAGGAAATATCCTCAGATGAAATCTGGAAAGAAGCTTTCTGAGAAACTGCTGAGTGTTCTGTTAATTCATCTCACAGAGTTACATCTGTATTTCGAGGATCTCTTTGCTAGCCTTATTTCTGTGGAATCTGAGAACAGATATTTCCGATCCCTTAGAAGACTATAGGGCCAAAGGAAATACCCTCCGATAACAAAGAGAAAGAAGCTTTCTGAGAAACTTCTTTGTGTTCTGTGAAATCATCTCACAGAGTTACAGGTTTCCCCTCAAGAAGCCTTTCGCTAAGACAGTTCTTGTGAAATTGGCAAAGTGATATTTGGAAGCCCTTAGAGGGCTATGGTGAAAAAGGAAATATCCTCAGATGAAATCTGGAAAGAAGCTTTCTGAGAAACTGCTTAGTGTTCTGTTAATTCATTTCACAGAGTTACATCTGTATTTCGTGGATCTCTTTGCTAGCCTTATTTCTGTGGAATCTGAGAACAGATATTTCGGATCCCATTGAAGACTATAGGGCCAAAGGATATATCCTCCGATAACAAAGAGAAAGAAGCTTTCTGAGAAACTTCTTTGTGTTCTGTGAAATCATCTCACAGAGTTACAGCTTTCCCCTCAAGAAGCCTTTCTCTAAGACAGTTCTTGTGGAATTGGCAAAGTGATATTTGGAAGCCCATAGAGGGCTATGGTGAAAAAGGAAATATCCTCAGATGAAATCTGGAAAGAAGCTTTCTGAGAAACTGCTGAGTGTTCTGTTAATTCATCTCACAGAGTTACATCTGTATTTCGTGGATCTCTTTGCTAGCCTTATTTCTGTGGAATCTGAGAACAGATATTTCGGATCCCTTTGAAGACTACAGGGCCAAAGAAAATATCCTCCGATAACAAAGAGAAAGAAGCTTTCTGAGAAACTTCTTTGTGTTCTGTGAAATCTTCTCACAGAGTTACAGCTTTCCCCTCAAGAAGCCTTTCGCTAAGACAGTTCTTGTGGAATTGGCAAAGTGATATTTGTAAGCCCATAGAGGGCTATGGTGAAAAAGGAAATATCCTCAGATGAAATCTGGAAAGAAGCTTTCTGAGAAACTGCCTAGTGTTCTGTTAACTCATCTCACAGAGTTACATCTGTATTTCGAGGATCTCTTTGCTAGCCTTATTTCTGTGGAATCTGAGAACAGATATTTCCGATCCCTTAGAAGAATATAGGGCCAAAGGAAATATCATCCGATAACAAAGAGAAAGAAGCTTTCTGAGAAACTTCTTTGTGTTCTGTGAAATCATCTCACAGAGTTACAGGTTTCCCCTCAAGAAGCCTTTCGCTAAGACAGTTCTTGTGAAATTGGCAAAGTGATATTTGGAAGCCCTTAGAGGGCTATGGTGAAAAAGGAAATATCCTCAGATGAAATCTGGAAAGAAGCTTTCTGAGAAACTGCTTAGTGTTCTGTTAATTCATCTCACAGAGTTACATCTGTATTTCGTGGATCTCTTTGCTAGCCTTATTTCTTTGGAATCTGAGAACAGATATTTCGGATCCCATTGAAGACTATAGGGCCAAAGGAAATATCCTCCGATAACAAAGAGAAAGAAGCTTTCTGAGAAAGTTCTTTGTGTTCTGTGAAATCATCTCACAGAGTTACAGCTTTCCCCTCAAGTAGCCTTTCTCTAAGACAGTTCTTGGGGAATTGGCAAAGTGATATTTGGAAGCCCATAGAGGGCTATGGTGAAAAAGGAAATATCCTCAGATGAAATCTGGAAAGAAGCTTTCTGAGAAACTGCTTAGTGTTCTGTTAATTCATCTCACAGAGTTACATCTGTATTACGTGGATCTCTTTGCTAGCCTTATTTCTGTGGAATCTGATAACAGATATTTCGGATCCCATTGAAGACTATAGGGCCAAAGGAAATATCCTCCGATAACAAAGAGAAAGAAGCTTTCTGAGAAACTTCTTTGTGTTCTGTGAAATCATATCACAGAGTTACAGCTTTCCCCTCAAGAAGCCTTTCGCTAAGACAGTTCTTGTGGAATTGGCAAAGTGATATTTGGAAGCCCATAGAGGGCTATGGTGAAAAAGGAAATATCCTCAGATGAAATCTGGAAAGAAGCTTTCTGAGAAACTGCTTAGTGTTCTGTTAATTCATCTCACAGAGTTACATCTGTATTTCGTGGATCTCTTTGCTAGCCTTATTTCTGTGGAATCTGAGAACAGATATTTCGGATCCCATTGAAAACTATAGGGCCAAAGGAAATATCCTCCGATAACAAAGAGAAAGAAGCTTTCTGAGAAACTTCTTTGTATTCTGTGAAATCATCTCACAGAGTTACAGCTTTCCCCTCAAGAAGCCTTTCGCTAAGACAATTCTTGTGGAATTGGCAAAGTGATATTTGGAAGCCCATAGAGGGATATGGTGAAAAAGGAAATATCCTCAGATGAAATCTGGAAAGAAGCTTTCTGAGAAACTGCTGTGTGTTCTGTTAATTCAGCTCACACAGTTACATCTGTATTTCGTGGATCTCTTTGCTAGCCTTATTTCTTTGGAATCTGAGAACAGATATTTCGGATCCCTTTGAAGACTATAGGGCCAAAGGAAATATCCTCCGATAACAAAGAGAAAGAAGATTTCTGAGAAACTTCTTTGTGTTCTGTGAAATCATCTCACAGAGTTACAGCTTTCCCCTCAAGAAGCCTTTCGCTAAGACAGTTCTCGTGGAATTGGCAAAGTGATATTTGGAAGCCCATAGAGGGCTATGGTGAAAAAGGAAATATCCTCAGATGAAATCTGGAAAGAAGCTTTCTGAGAAACTGCTTAGTGTTCTGTTAATTCATCTCACAGAGTTACATCTGTATTTCGTGGATCTCTTTGCTAGCCTTATTTCTGTGGAATCTGAGAACAGATATTTCGGATCCCATTGAAGACTATAGGGCCAAAGGAAATATCCTCCGATAACAAAGAGAAAGAAGCTTTCTGAGAAACTTCTTTGTATTCTGTGAAATCATCTCACAGAGTTACAGATTTCCCCTCAAGAAGCCTTTCGCTAAGACAGTTCTTGTGGAATTGGCAAAGTGATATTTGGAAGCCCATAGAGGGCTATGGTGAAAAAGGAAATATCCTCAGATGAAATCTGGAAAGAAGCTTTCTGAGAAACTGCTGAGTGTTCTGTTAATTCATCTCACAGAGTTACGTCTGTATTTCGAGGATCTCTTTGCTAGCCTTATTTCTGTGGAATCTGAGAACAGATATTTCCAATCCCTTTGAAGACTATATTGCCAAAGGAAATATCCTCCGATAACAAAGAGAAAGAAGCTTTCTGAGAAACTTCTTTGTGTTCTGTGAAATCCTCTCACAGAGTTACAGCTTTCCCCTCAAGTAGCCTTTCGCTAACACAGTTCTTGTGGAATTGGCAAAGTGATATTTGGAAGCCCTTAGAGGGCTATGGTGAAAAAGGAAATATCCTCAGATGAAATCTGGAAAGAAGCTTTCTGAGAAACTGCTGAGTGTTCTCTTAATTCATCTCACAGAGTTACATCTGTATTTCTTGGATCTCTTGCTAGCCTTATTTCTTTGGAATCTGAGAACAGATATTTCGGATCCCATTAAAGACTATAGGGTCAAAGGAAATATCCTCCGATAACAAAGAGAAAGAAGCTTTCTGAGAAACTTCTTTGTGTTCTGTGAAATCATCTCACAGAGTTACAGCTTTCCCCACAAGAAGCCTTCCGCTAAGACAGTTCTTGTGGAATTGGCAAAGTGATATTTGGAAGCCCATAGAGGGCTATGGTGAAAAAGGAAATATCCTCAGATGAAATCTGGAAAGAAGCTTTCTGAGAAACTGCTTAGTGTTCTGTTAATTCATCTCACAGAGTTACATCTGTATTTCGTGGATCTCTTCGCTAGCCTTATTTCTGTGGAATCTGAGAACAGATATTTCGGATCCCTTTGAAGACTATAGGGCCAAAGAAAATATCCTCCGATAACAAAGAGAAAGAAGCTTTCTGAGAAACTTCTTTGTGTTCTGTGAAATCATCTCACAGAGTTACAGCTTTCCCCTCAAGAAGCCTTTCGCTAAGACAGTTCTTATGGAATTGGCAAAGTGATATTTGGAAGCCCATAGAGGGCTATGTTGAAAAAGGAAATATCCTCAGATGAAATCTGGAAAGAAGCTTTCTGAGAAACTGCTGAGTGTTCTGTTAATTCATCTCACAGAGTTACATCTGTATTTCGAGGATCTCTTTGCTAGCCTTATTTCTGTGGAATCTGAAAACAGATATTTCCGATCCCTTAGAAGACTATAGGGCCAAAGGAAATATCCTCCGATAACAAAGAGAAAGAAGCTTTTTGAGAAACTTCTTTGTGTTCTGTGAAATCATCTCACAGAGTTACAGGTTTCCACTCAAGAAGCCTTTCGCTAAGACAGTTCTTGTGAAATTGGCAAAGTGATATTTGGAAGCCCTTAGAGGGCTATGGTGAAAAAGGAAATATCCTCAGATGAAATCTGGAAAGAAGCTTTCTGAGAAACTGCTTAGTGTTCTGTTAATTCATCTCACAGAGTTACATCTGTATTTCGTGGATCTCTTTGCTAGCCTTATTTCTTTGGAATCTGAGAACAGGTATTTCGGATCCCATTGAAGACTATAGGGCCAAAGGATATATCCTCCGATAACAAAGAGAAAGAAGCTTTCTGAGAAACTTCTTTGTGTTCTGTGAAATCATCTCACAGAGTTACAGCTTTCCCCTCAAGAAGCCTTTCGCTAAGACAGTTCTTGTGGAATTGGCAAAGTGATATTTGGAAGCCCATAGAGGGCTATGGTGAAAAAGGAAATATCCTCAGATGAAATCTGGAAAGAAGCTTTCTGAGAAACTGCTGAGTGTTCTGTTAATTCATCTCACAGAGTTACATCTGTATTTCGAGGATCTCTTTGCTAGCCTTATTTCTGTGGAATCTGAGAACAGATATTTCCGATCCCTTAGAAGACTATAGGGCCAAAGGAAATATCCTCCGATAACAAAGAGAAAGAAGCTTTCTGAGAAACTTCTTTGTGTTCTGTGAAATCATCTCACAGAGTTACAGGTTTCCCCTCAAGAAGCCTTTCGCTAAGACAGTTCTTGTGAAATTGGCAAAGTGATATTTGGAAGCCCTTAGAGGGCTATGGTGAAAAAGGAAATATCCTCAGATGAAATCTGGAAAGAAGCTTTCTGAGAAACTGCTTAGTGTTCTGTTAATTCATCTCACAGAGTTACATCTGTATTTCGTGGATCTCTTTGCTAGCCTTATTTCTTTGGAATCTGAGAACAGATATTTCGGATCCCATTGAAGACTATAGGGACAAAGGATATATCCTCCGATAACAAAGAGAAAGAAGCTTTCTGAGAAACTTCTTTGTGTTCCGTGAAATCATCTCACAGAGTTACAGCTTTCGCCTCAAGAAGCCTTTCTCTAAGACAGTTCTTGTGGAATTGGCAAAGTGATATTTGGAAGCCCATAGAGGGCTATGGTGAAAAAGGAAATATCCTCAGATGAAATCTGGAAAGAAGCTTTCTGAGAAACTGCTGAGTGTTCTGTTAATTCATCTCACAGAGTTACATCTGTATTTCTTGGATCTCTTGCTAGCCTTATTTCTGTGGAATCTGAGAACAGATATTTCGGATCCCATTGAAGACTATAGGGCCAAAGGAAATATCCTCCGATAACAAAGAGAAAGAAGCTTTCTGAGAAACTTCTTTGTGTTCTGTGAAATCATCTCACAGAGTTACAGCTTTCCACTCAAGAAGCCTTCCGCTAAGACAGTTCTTGTGGAATTGGCAAAGTGATATTTGGAAGCCCATAGAGGGCTATGGTGAAAAAGGAAATATCCTCAGATGAAATCTGGAAAGAAGCTTTCTGAGAAACTGCTGAGTGTTCTGTTAATTCATCTCACAGAGTTACATCTGTATTTCGTGGATCTCTTTGCTAGCCTTATTTCTGTGGAATCTGAGAACAGATATTTCGAATCCCTTTGAAGACTATAGGGCCAAAGAAAATATCCTCCGATAACAAAGAGAAGGAAGCTTTCTGAGAAACTTCTTTGTGTTCTGTGAAATCATCTCACAGAGTTACAGCTTTCCCCTCAAGAAGCCTTTCGCTAAGACAGTTCTTGTGGAATTGGCAAAGTGATATTTGGAAGCCCATAGAGGGCTATGGTGAAAAAGGAAATATCCTCAGATGAAATCTGGAAAGAAGGTTTCTGAGAAACTGCTTAGTGTTCTGTTAATTCATCTCACAGAGTTACATCTGTATTTCGTGGATCTCTTTGCTAGCCTTATTTCTGTGGAATCTGAGAACAGATATTTCCGATCCCTTAGAAGACTATAGGGCCAAAGGAAATATCCTCCGATAACAAAGAGAAAGAAGCTTTCTGAGAAACTTCTTTGTGTTCTGTGAAATCATCTCACAGAGTTACAGGTTTCCCCTCAAGAAGCCTTTCGCTAAGACAGTTCTTGTGAAATTGGCAAAGTGATATTTGGAAGCCCTTAGAGGGCTATGGTGAAAAAGGAAATATCCTCAGATGAAATCTGGAAAGAAGCTTTCTGAGAAACTGCTTAGTGTTCTGTTAATTCATCTCACAGAGTTACATCTGTATTTCGTGGATCTCTTTGCTAGCCTTATTTCTTTGGAATCTGAGAACAGATATTTCGGATCCCATTGAAGACTATAGGGCCAAAGGAAATATCCTCCGATAACAAAGAGAAAGAAGCTTTCTGAGAAACTTCTTTGTGTTCTGTGAAATCATCTCACAGAGTTACAGCTTTCCCCTCAAGAAGCCTTTCGCTAAGACAGTTCTTGTGGAATTGGCAAAGTGATATTTGGAAGCCCATAGAGGGCTATGGTGAAAAAGGAAATATCCTCAGATGAAATCTGGAAAGAAGCTTTCTGAGAAACTGCTGAGTGTTCAGTTAATTCATCTCACAGAGTTACATCTGTATTACGTGGATCTCTTTGCTAGCCTTATTTCTGTGGAATCTGAGAACAGATATTTCGGATCCCATTGAAGACTATAGGGCCAAAGGAAATATCCTCCGATAACAAAGAGAAAGAAGCTTTCTGAGAAACTTCTTTGTGTTCTGTGAAATCATCTCACAGAGTTACAGCTTTCCCCTCAAGAAGCCTTTCGCTAAGACAGTTCTTGTGGAATTGGCAAAGTGATATTTGGAAGCCCATAGAGGGCTATGGTGAAAAAGGAAATATCCTCGGATGAAATCTGGAAAGAAGCTTTCTGAGAAACTGCTGTGTGTTCTGTTAATTCAGCTCACAGAGTTACATCTGCATTTCGTGGATCTCTTTGCTAGACTTATTTCTGTTGAATCTGAGAACAGATATTTCGGATCCCTTTGAACACTATAGGGCCAAAGGAAATATCCTCCGATAACAAAGAGAAAGAAGCTTTCTGAGAAACTTCTCTGTGTTCTGTGAAATCGTCTCACAGAGTTACAGCTTTCCCCTCAAGAAGCCTTTCGCTAAGACAGTTCTCGTGGAATTGGCAAAGTGATATTTGGAAGCCCATAGAGGGCTATGGTGAAAAAGGAAATATCCTCACATGAAATCTGGAAAGAAGCTTTCTGAGAAACTGCTTAGTGTTCTGTTAATTCATCTCACAGAGTTACATCTGTATTTCGTGGATCTCTTTGCTAGCCTTATTTCTGTGGAATCTGAGAACAGATATTTCGGATCCCATTGAAGACTATAGGGCCAAAGAAAATATCCTGCGATAACAAAGAGAAAGAAGCTTTCTGAGAAACTTCTTTGTATTCTGTGAAATCATCTCACAGAGTTACAGCTTTCCCCTCAAGAAGCCTTTCGCTAAGACAGTTCCTGTGGAATTGGCAAAGTGATATTTGGAAGCCCATAGAGGGCTATGGTGAAAAAGGAAATATCCTCAGATGAAATCTGGAAAGAAGCTTTCTGAGAAACTGCTGAGTGTTCTGTTAATTCATCTCACAGAGTTACGTCTGTATTTCGAGGATCTCTTTGCTAGCCTTATTTCTGTGGAATCTGAGAACAGATATTTCCAATCCCTTTGAAGACTATATTGCCAAAGGAAATATCCTCCGATAACAAAGAGAAAGAAGCTTTCTGAGAAACTTCTTTGTGTTCTGTGAAATCCTCTCACAGAGTTACAGCTTTCCCCTCAAGTAGCCTTTCGCTAACACAGTTCTTGTGGAATTGGCAAAGTGATATTTGGAAGCCCTTAGAGGGCTATGGTGAAAAAGGAAATATCCTCAGATGAAATCTGGAAAGAAGCTTTCTGAGAAACTGCTGAGTGTTCTCTTAATTCATCTCACAGAGTTACATCTGTATTTCTTGGATCTCTTGCTAGCCTTATTTCTGTGGAATCTGAGAACAGATATTTTGGATCCCATTAAAGACTATAGGGCCAAAGGAAATATCCTCCGATAACAAAGAGAAAGAAGCTTTCTGAGAAACTTCTTTGTGTTCTGTGAAATCATCTCACAGAGTTACAGCTTTCCACTCAAGAAGCCTTCCACTAAGACAGTTCTTGTGGAATTGTCAAAGTGATATTTGGAAGCCCATAGAGGGCTATGGTGAAAAAGGAAATATCCTCAGATGAAATCTGGAAAGAAGCTTTCTGAGAAACTGCTTAGTGTTCTGTTAATTCATCTCACAGAGTTACATCTGTATTTCGTGGATCTCTTTGCTAGCCTTATTTCTGTGGAATCTGAGAACAGATATTTCGGATCCCTTTGAAGACTATAGGGCCAAAGAAAATATCCTCCGATAACAAAGAGAAAGAAGCTTTCTGAGAAACTTCTTTGTGTTCTGTGAAATCATCTCACAGAGTTACAGCTTTCCCCTCAAGAAGCCTTTCGCTAAGACAGTTCTTGTGGAATTGGCAAAGTGATATTTGGAAGCCCATAGAGGGCTATGTTGAAAAAGGAAATATCCTCAGATGAAATCTGGAAAGAAGCTTTCTGAGAAACTGCTGAGTGTTCTGTTAATTCATCTCACAGAGTTACATCTGTATTTCGAGGATCTCTTTGCTAGCCTTATTTCTGTGGAATCTGAGAACAGATATTTCCGATCCCTTAGAAGACTATAGGGCCAAAGGAAATATCCTCCGATAACAAAGAGAAAGAAGCTTTCTGAGAAACTTCTTTGTGTTCTGTGAAATCATCTCACAGAGTTACAGGTTTCCCCTCAAGAAGCCTTTCGCTAAGACAGTTCTTGTGAAATTGGCAAAGTGATATTTGGAAGCCCTTAGAGGGCTATGGTGAAAAAGGAAATATCCTCAGATGAAATCTGGAAAGAAGCTTTCTGAGAAACTGCTTAGTGTTCTGTTAATTCATCTCACAGAGTTACATCTGTATTTCGTGGATCTCTTTGCTAGCCTTATTTCTGTGGAATCTGAGAACAGATATTTCGGATCCCATTGAAGACTATAGGGCCAAAGGATATATCCTCCGATAACAAAGAGAAAGAAGCTTTCTGAGAAACTTCTTTGTGTTCTGTGAAATCATCTCACAGAGTTACAGCTTTCCCCTCAAGAAGCCTTTCTCTAAGACAGTTCTTGTGGAATTGGAAAAGTGATATTTGGAAGCCCATAGAGGGCTATGGTGAAAAAGGAAATATCCTCAGATGAAATCTGGAAAGAAGCTTTCTGAGAAACTGCTTAGTGTTCTGTTAATTCATCTCACAGAGTTACATCTGTATTTCGTGGATCTCTTTGCTAGCCTTATTTCTGTGGAATCTGAGAACAGATATTTCCGATCCCTTAGAAGACTATAGGGCCAAAGGAAATATCCTCCGATAACAAAGAGAAAGAAGCTTTCTGAGAAACTTCTTTGTGTTCTGTGAAATCATCTCACAGAGTTACAGGTTTCCCCTCAAGAAGCCTTTCGCTAAGACAGTTCTTGTGAAATTGGCAAAGTGATATTTGGAAGCCCTTAGAGGGCTATGGTGAAAAAGGAAATATCCTCAGATGAAATCTGGAAAGAAGCTTTCTGAGAAACTGCTTAGTGTTCTGTTAATTCATCTCACAGAGTTACATCTGTATTTCGTGGATCTCTTTGCTAGCCTTATTTCTTTGGAATCTGAGAACAGATATTTCGGATCCCATTGAAGACTATAGGGCCAAAGGAAATATCCTCCGATAACAAAGAGAAAGAAGCTTTCTGAGAAACTTCTTTGTGTTCTGTGAAATCATCTCACAGAGTTACAGCTTTCCCCTCAAGAAGCCTTTCGCTAAGACAGTTCTTGTGGAATTGGCAAAGTGATATTTGGAAGCCCATAGAGGGCTATGGTGAAAAAGGAAATATCCTCAGATGAAATCTGGAAAGAAGCTTTCTGAGAAACTGCTGAGTGTTCAGTTAATTCATCTCACAGAGTTACATCTGTATTACGTGGATCTCTTTGCTAGCCTTATTTCTGTGGAATCTGAGAACAGATATTTCGGATCCCATTGAAGACTATAGGGCCAAAGGAAATATCCTCCGATAACAAAGAGAAAGAAGCTTTCTGAGAAACTTCTTTGTGTTCTGTGAAATCATCTCACAGAGTTACAGCTTTCCCCTCAAGAAGCCTTTCGCTAAGACAGTTCTTGTGGAATTGGCAAAGTGATATTTGGAAGCCCATAGAGGGCTATGGTGAAAAAGGAAATATCCTCGGATGAAATCTGGCAAGAAGCTTTCTGAGAAACTGCTGTGTGTTCTGTTAATTCAGCTCACAGAGTTACATCTGCATTTCGTGGATCTCTTTGCTAGACTTATTTCTGTTGAATCTGAGAACAGATATTTCGGATCCCTTTGAAGACTATAGGGCCAAAGGAAATATCCTCCGATAACAAAGAGAAAGAAGCTTTCTGAGAAACTTCTCTGTGTTCTGTGAAATCGTCTCACAGAGTTACAGCTTTCCCCTCAAGAAGCCTTTCGCTAAGACAGTTCTCGTGGAATTGGCAAAGTGATATTTGGAAGCCCATAGAGGGCTATGGTGAAAAAGGAAATATCCTCACATGAAATCTGGAAAGAAGCTTTCTGAGAAACTGCTTAGTGTTCTGTTAATTCATCTCACAGAGTTACATCTGTATTTCGTGGATCTCTTTGCTAGCCTTATTTCTGTGGAATCTGAGAACAGATATTTCGGATCCCATTGAAGACTATAGGGCCAAAGAAAATATCCTGCGATAACAAAGAGAAAGAAGCTTTCTGAGAAACTTCTTTGTATTCTGTGAAATCATCTCACAGAGTTACAGCTTTCCCCTCAAGAAGCCTTTCGCTAATACAGTTCTTGTGGAATTGGCAAAGTGATATTTGGAAGCCCATAGAGGGCTATGTTGAAAAAGGAAATATCCTCAGATGAAATCTGGAAAGAAGCTTTCTGAGAAACTGCTGAGTGTTCTGTTAATTCATCTCACAGAGTTACGTCTGTATTTCGAGGATCTCTTTGCTAGCCTTATTTCTGTGGAATCTGAGAACAGATATTTCCAATCCCTTTGAAGACTATATTGCCAAAGGAAATATCCTCCGATAACAAAGAGAAAGAAGCTTTCTGAGAAACTTCTTTGTGTTCTGTGAAATCCTCTCACAGAGTTACAGCTTTCCCCTCAAGTAGCCTTTCGCTAACACAGTTCTTGTGGAATTGGCAAAGTGATATTTGGAAGCCCTTAGAGGGCTATGGTGAAAAAGGAAATATCCTCAGATGAAATCTGGAAAGAAGCTTTCTGAGAAACTGCTGAGTGTTCTGTTAATTCATCTCACAGAGTTACATCTGTATTTCGAGGATCTCTTTGCTAGCCTTATTTCTGTGGAATCTGAGAACAGATATTTCCGATCCCTTAGAAGACTATAGGGCCAAAGGAAATATCCTCCGATAACAAAGAGAAAGAAGCTTTCTGAGAAACTTCTTTGTGTTCTGTGTAATCATCTCACAGAGTTACAGGTTTCCCCTCAAGAAGCCTTTCGCTAAGACAGTTCTTGTGAAATTGGCAAAGTGATATTTGGAAGCCCTTAGAGGGCTATGGTGAAAAAGGAAATATCCTCAGATGAAATCTGGAAAGAAGCTTTCTGAGAAACTGCTTAGTATTCTATTAATTCATCTCACAGAGTTACATCTGTATTTCGTGGAACTCTTTGCTAGCCTTATTTCTTTGGAATCTGAGAACAGATATTTCGGATCCCATTGAAGACTATAGGGCCAAAGGAAATATCCTCCGATAACAAAGAGAAAGAAGCTTTCTGAGAAACTTCTTTGTGTTCTGTGAAATCATCTCACAGAGTTACAGCTTTCCCCTCAAGAAGCCTTTCTCTAAGACAGTTCTTGTGGAATTGGCAAAGTGATATTTGGAAGCCCATAGAGGGCTATGGTGAAAAAGGAAATATCCTCAGATGAAATCTGGAAAGAAGCTTTCTGAGAAACTGCTTAGTGTTCTGTTAATTCATCTCACAGAGTTTCATCTGTATTACGTGGATCTCTTTGCTAGCCTTATTTCTGTGGAATCTGAGAACAGATATTTCGGATCCCATTGAAGACTATAGGGCCAAAGGAAATATCCTCCGATAACAAAGAGAAAGAAGCTTTCTGAGAACCTTCTTTGTGTTCTGTGAAATCATCTCACAGAGTTACAGCTTTCCCCTCAAGAAGCCTTTCGCTAAGACAGTTCTTGTGGAATTGGCAAAGTGATATTTGGAAGCCCATAGAGGGCTATGGTGAAAAAGGAAATATCCTCAGATGAAATCTGGAAAGAAGCTTTCTGAGAAACTGCTTAGTGTTCTGTTAATTCATCTCACAGAGTTACATCTGTATTTCGTGGATCTCTTTGCTAGCCTTATTTCTGTGGAATCTGAGAACAGATATTTCGGATCCCATTGAAAACTATAGGGCCAAAGGAAATATCCTCCGATAACAAAGAGAAAGAAGCTTTCTGAGAAACTTCTTTGTGTTCTGTGAAATCATCTCACAGAGTTACAGCTTTCCCCTAAAGAAGCCTTCCGCTAAGACAATTCTTGTGGAATTGGCAAAGTGATATTTGGAAGCCCATAGAGGGATATGGTGAAAAAGGAAATATCCTCAGATGAAATCTGGAAAGAAGCTTTCTGAGAAACTGCTGTGTGTTCTGTTAATTCAGCTCACAGAGTTACATCTGTATTTCGTGGATCTCTTTGCTAGCCTTATTTCTTTGGAATCTGAGAACAGATATTTCGGATCCCTTTGAAGACTATAGGGCCAAAGGAAATATCCTCCGATAACAAAGAGAGAGAAGCTTTCTGAGAAACTTCTTTGTGTTCTGTGAAATCATCTCACAGAGTTACAGCTTTCCCCTCAAGAAGCCTTTCGCTAAGACAGTTCTCGTGGAATTGGCAAAGTGATATTTGGAAGCCCATAGAGGGCTATGGTGAAAAAGGAAATATCCTCAGATGAAATCTGGAAAGAAGCTTTCTGAGAAACTGCTTAGTGTTCTGTTAATTCATCTCACAGAGTTACATCTGTATTTCGTGGATCTCTTTGCTAGCCTTATTTCTGTGGAATCTGAGAACAGATATTTCGGATCCCATTGAAGACTATAGGGCCAAAGAAAATATCCTGCGATAACAAAGAGAAAGAAGCTTTCTGAGAAACTTCTTTGTATTCTGTGAAATCATCTCACAGAGTTACAGCTTTCCCCTCAAGAAGCCTTTCGCTAATACAGTTCTTGTGGAATTGGCAAAGTGATATTTGGAAGCCCATAGAGGGCTATGGTGAAAAAGGAAATATCCTCAGATGAAATCTGGAAAGAAGCTTTCTGAGAAACTGCTGAGTGTTCTGTTAATTCATCTCACAGAGTTACGTCTGTATTTCGAGGATCTCTTTGCTAGCCTTATTTCTGTGGAATCTGAGAACAGATATTTCCAATCCCTTTGAAGACTATATTGCCAAAGGAAATATCCTCCGATAACAAAGAGAAAGAAGCTTTCTGAGAAACTTCTTTGTGTTCTGTGAAATCCTCTCACAGAGTTACAGCTTTCCCCTCAAGTAGCCTTTCGCTAACACAGTTCTTGTGGAATTGGCAAAGTGATATTTGGAAGCCCTTAGAGGGCTATGGTGAAAAAGGAAATATCCTCAGATGAAATCTGGAAAGAAGCTTTCTGAGAAACTGCTGAGTGTTCTCTTAATTCATCTCACAGAGTTACATCTGTATTTCTTGGATCTCTTGCTAGCCTTATTTCTTTGGAATCTGAGAACAGATATTTCGGATCCCATTAAAGACTATAGGGCCAAAGGAAATATCCTCCGATAACAAAGAGAAAGAAGCTTTCTGAGAAACTTCTTTGTGTTCTGTGAAATCATCTCACAGAGTTACAGCTTTCCACTCAAGAAGCCTTCCGCTAAGACAGTTCTTGTGGAATTGGCAAAGTGATATTTGGAAGCCCATAGAGGGCTATGGTGAAAAAGGAAATATCCTCCGATGAAATCTGGAAAGAAGCTTTCTGAGAAACTGCTTAGTGTTCTGTTAATTCATCTCACAGAGTTACATCTGTATTTCGTGGATCTGTTTGCTAGCCTTATTTCTGTGGAATCTGAGAACAGATATTTCGGATCCCTTTGAAGACTATAGGGCCAAAGAAAATACCTTCCGATAACAAAGAGAAAGAAGCTTTCTGAGAAACTTCTTTGTGTTCTGTGAAATCATCTCACAGAGTTACAGCTTTCCCCTCAAGAAGCCTTTCGCTAAGACAGTTCTTGTGGAATTGGCAAAGTGATATTTGGAAGCCCATAGAGGGCTATGGTGAAAAAGGAAATATCCTCAGATGAAATCTGGAAAGAAGCTTTCTGAGAAACTGTTGAGTGTTCTGTTAATTCATCTCACAGAGTTACATCTGTATTTCGAGGATCTCTTTGCTAGCCTTATTTCTGTGGAATCTGAGAACAGATATTTCCGATCCCTTAGAAGACTATAGGGCCAAAGGAAATATCCTCCGATAACAAAGAGAAAGAAGCTTTCTGAGAAACTTCTTTGTGTTCTGTGAAATCATCTCACAGAGTTACAGGTTTCCCCTCAAGAAGCCTTTCGCTAAGACAGTTCTTGTGAAATTGGCAAAGTGATATTTGGAAGCCCTTAGAGGGCTATGGTGAAAAAGGAAATATCCTCAGATGAAATCTGGAAAGAAGCTTTCTGAGAAACTGCTTAGTGTTCTGTTAATTCATCTCACAGAGTTACATCTGTATTTCGTGGATCTCTTTGCTAGCCTTATTTCTTTGGAATCTGAGAACAGATATTTCGGATCCCTTTGAAGACTATAGGGCCAAAGGAAATATCCTCCGATAACAAAGAGAGAGAAGCTTTCTGAGAAACTTCTTTGTGTTCTGTGAAATCATCTCACAGAGTTACAGCTTTCCCCTCAAGAAGCCTTTCGCTAAGACAGTTCTCGTGGAATTGGCAAAGTGATATTTGGAAGCCCATAGAGGGCTATGGTGAAAAAGGAAATATCCTCAGATGAAATCTGGAAAGAAGCTTTCTGAGAAACTGCTTAGTGTTCTGTTAATTCATCTCACAGAGTTACATCTGTATTTCGTGGATCTCTTTGCTAGCCTTATTTCTGTGGAATCTGAGAACAGATATTTCGGATCCCATTGAAGACTATAGGGCCAAAGAAAATATCCTGCGATAACAAAGAGAAAGAAGCTTTCTGAGAAACTTCTTTGTATTCTGTGAAATCATCTCACAGAGTTACAGCTTTCCCCTCAAGAAGCCTTTCGCTAATACAGTTCTTGTGGAATTGGCAAAGTGATATTTGGAAGCCCATAGAGGGCTATGGTGAAAAAGGAAATATCCTCAGATGAAATCTGGAAAGAAGCTTTCTGAGAAACTGCTGAGTGTTCTGTTAATTCATCTCACAGAGTTACGTCTGTATTTCGAGGATCTCTTTGCTAGCCTTATTTCTGTGGAATCTGAGAACAGATATTTCCAATCCCTTTGAAGACTATATTGCCAAAGGAAATATCCTCCGATAACAAAGAGAAAGAAGCTTTCTGAGAAACTTCTTTGTGTTCTGTGAAATCCTCTCACAGAGTTACAGCTTTCCCCTCAAGTAGCCTTTCGCTAACACAGTTCTTGTGGAATTGGCAAAGTGATATTTGGAAGCCCTTAGAGGGCTATGGTGAAAAAGGAAATATCCTCAGATGAAATCTGGAAAGAAGCTTTCTGAGAAACTGCTGAGTGTTCTCTTAATTCATCTCACAGAGTTACATCTGTATTTCTTGGATCTCTTGCTAGCCTTATTTCTTTGGAATCTGAGAACAGATATTTCGGATCCCATTAAAGACTATAGGGCCAAAGGAAATATCCTCCGATAACAAAGAGAAAGAAGCTTTCTGAGAAACTTCTTTGTGTTCTGTGAAATCATCTCACAGAGTTACAGCTTTCCACTCAAGAAGCCTTCCGCTAAGACAGTTCTTGTGGAATTGGCAAAGTGATATTTGGAAGCCCATAGAGGGCTATGGTGAAAAAGGAAATATCCTCCGATGAAATCTGGAAAGAAGCTTTCTGAGAAACTGCTTAGTGTTCTGTTAATTCATCTCACAGAGTTACATCTGTATTTCGTGGATCTGTTTGCTAGCCTTATTTCTGTGGAATCTGAGAACAGATATTTCGGATCCCTTTGAAGACTATAGGGCCAAAGAAAATACCTTCCGATAACAAAGAGAAAGAAGCTTTCTGAGAAACTTCTTTGTGTTCTGTGAAATCATCTCACAGAGTTACAGCTTTCCCCTCAAGAAGCCTTTCGCTAAGACAGTTCTTGTGGAATTGGCAAAGTGATATTTGGAAGCCCATAGAGGGCTATGGTGAAAAAGGAAATATCCTCAGATGAAATCTGGAAAGAAGCTTTCTGAGAAACTGTTGAGTGTTCTGTTAATTCATCTCACAGAGTTACATCTGTATTTCGAGGATCTCTTTGCTAGCCTTATTTCTGTGGAATCTGAGAACAGATATTTCCGATCCCTTAGAAGACTATAGGGCCAAAGGAAATATCCTCCGATAACAAAGAGAAAGAAGCTTTCTGAGAAACTTCTTTGTGTTCTGTGAAATCATCTCACAGAGTTACAGGTTTCCCCTCAAGAAGCCTTTCGCTAAGACAGTTCTTGTGAAATTGGCAAAGTGATATTTGGAAGCCCTTAGAGGGCTATGGTGAAAAAGGAAATATCCTCAGATGAAATCTGGAAAGAAGCTTTCTGAGAAACTGCTTAGTGTTCTGTTAATTCATCTCACAGAGTTACATCTGTATTTCGTGGATCTCTTTGCTAGCCTTATTTCTTTGGAATCTGAGAACAGATATTTCGGATCCCATTGAAGACTATAGGGCCAAAGGATATATCCTCCGATAACAAAGAGAAAGAAGCTTTCTGAGAAACTTCTTTGTGTTCTGTGAAATCATCTCACAGAGTTACAGCTTTCCCCTCAAGAAGCCTTTCGCTAAGACAGTTCTTGTGGAATTGGAAAACTGATATTTGCAAGCCCATAGAGGGCTATGGTGAAAAAGGAAATATCCTCAGATGAAATCTGGAAAGAAGCTTTCTGAGAAACTGCTGAGTGTTCTGTTAATTCATCTCACAGAGTTACATCTGTATTTCGAGGATCTCTTTGCTAGCCTTATTTCTGTGGAATCTGAGAACAGATATTTCGGATCCCTTTGAAGACTATAGGGCCAAAGAAAATATCCTCCGATAACAAAGAGAAAGAAGCTTTCTGAGAAACTTCTTTGTGTTCTGTGAAATCATCTCACACAGTTACAGCTTTCCCCTCAAGAAGCCTTTCGCTAAGACAGTTCTTGTGGAATTGGCAAAGTGATATTTGGAAGCCCATAGAGGGCTATGGTGAAAAAGGAAATATCCTCAGATGAAATCTGGAAAGAAGCTTTCTGAGAAACTGCTTAGTGTTCTGTTAATTCATCTCACAGAGTTACATCTGTATTTCGCGGATCTCTTTGCTAGCCTTATTTCTGTGGAATCTGAGAACAGATATTTCCGATCCCTTAGAAGACTATAGGGCCAAAGGAAATATCCTCCGATAACAAAGAGAAAGAAGCTTTCTGAGAAACTTCTTTGTGTTCTGTGAAATCATCTCACAGAGTTACAGGTTTCCCCTCAAGAAGCCTTTCGCTAAGACAGTTCTTGTGAAATTGGCAAAGTGATATTTGGAAGCCCTTAGAGGGCTATGGTGAAAAAGGAAATATCCTCAGATGAAATCTGGAAAGAAGCTTTCTGAGAAACTGCTTAGTGTTCTGTTAATTCATCTCACAGAGTTACATCTGTATTTCGTGGATCTCTTTGCTAGCCTTATTTCTTTGGAATCTGAGAACAGATATTTCGGATCCCATTGAAGACTATAGGGCCAAAGGAAATATCCTCCGATAACAAAGAGAAAGAAGCTTTCTGAGAAACTTCTTTGTGTTCTGTGAAATCATCTCACAGAGTTACAGCTTTCCCCTCAAGAAGCCTTTCGCTAAGACAGTTCTTGTGGAATTGGCAAAGTGATATTTGGAAGCCCATAGAGGGCTATGGTGAAAAAGGAAATATCCTCAGATGAAATCTGGAAAGAAGCATTCTGAGAAACTGCTGAGTGTTCAGTTAATTCATCTCACAGAGTTACATCTGTATTTCGTGGATCTCTTTGCTAGCCTTATTTCTGTGGAATCTGAGAACAGATATTTCGGATCCCATTGAAGACTATAGGGCCAAAGAAAATATCCTCCGATAACAAAGAGAAAGAAGCTTTCTGAGAAACTTCTTTGTGTTCTGTGAAATCATCTCACAGAGTTACAGCTTTCCCCTCAAGAAGCCTTTTGCTAAGACAGTTCTTGTGGAATTGGCAAAGTGATATTTGGAAGCCCATAGAGGGCTATGGTGAAAAAGGAAATATCCTCAGATGAAATCTGGAAAGAAGCTTTCTGAGAAACTGCTGAGTGTTCAGTTAATTCATCTCACAGAGTTACATCTGTATTACGTGGATCTCTTTGCTAGCCTTATTTCTGTGGAATCTGAGAACAGATATTTCGGATCCCATTGAAGACTATAGGGCCAAAGGAAATATCCTCCGATAACAAAGAGAAAGAAGCTTTCTGAGAAACTTCTTTGTGTTCTGTGAAATCAAATCACAGAGTTACAGCTTTCCCCTCAAGAAGCCTTTCGCTAAGACAGTTCTTGTGGAATTGGCAAAGTGATATTTGGAAGCCCATAGAGGGCTATGTTGAAAAAGGAAATATCCTCCGATGAAATCTGGAAAGAAGCTTTCTGAGAAACTGCTGTGTGTTCTGTTAATTCAGCTCACAGAGTTACATCTGTATTTCGTGGATCTCTTTGCTAGACTTATTTCTGTGGAATCTGAGAACAGATATTTCGGATCCCTTTGAAGACTATAGGGCCAAAGGAAATATCCTCCGATAACAAAGAGAAAGAAGCTTTCTGAGAAACTTCTCTGTGTTCTGTGAAATCGTCTCACAGAGTTACAGCTTTCCCCTCAAGAAGCCTTTCGCTAAGACAGTTCTCGTGGAATTGGCAAAGTGATATTTGGAAGCCCATAGAGGGCTATGGTGAAAAAGGAAATATCCTCACATGAAATCTGGAAAGAAGCTTTCTGAGAAACTGCTTAGTGTTCTGTTAATTCATCTCACAGAGTTACATCTGTATTTCGTGGATCTCTTTGCTAGCCTTATTTCTGTGGAATCTGAGAACAGATATTTCGGATCCCATTGAAGACTATAGGGCCAAAGAAAATATCCTGCGATAACAAAGAGAAAGAAGCTTTCTGAGAAACTTCTTTGTATTCTGTGAAATCATCTCACAGAGTTACAGCTTTCCCCTCAAGAAGCCTTTCGCTAAGACAGTTCTTGTGGAATTGGCAAAGTGATATTTGGAAGCCCATAGAGGGCTATGGTGAAAAAGGAAATATCCTCAGATGAAATCTGGAAAGAAGCTTTCTGAGAAACTGCTGAGTGTTCTGTTAATTCATCTCACAGAGTTACATCTGTATTTCGTGGATCTCTTTGCTAGCCTTATTTCTGTGGAATCTGAGAACAGATATTTCGGATCCCTTTGAAGACTATAGGGCCAAAGAAAATATCCTCCGATAACAAAGAGAAAGAAGCTTTCTGAGAAAGTTCTTTGTGTTCTGTGAAATCATCTCACAGAGTTACAGCTTTCCCCTCAAGAAGCCTTTCGCTAAGACAGTTCTTGTGGAATTGGCAAAGTGATATTTGGAAGCCCATAGAGGGCTATGGTGAAAAAGGAAATATCCTCAGATGAAATCTGGAAAGAAGCTTTCTGAGAAACTGCTGAGTGTTCTGTTAATTCATCTCACAGAGTTACATCTGTATTTCGAGGATCTCTTTGCTAGCCTTATTTCTGTGGAATCTGAGAACAGATATTTCCGATCCCTTAGAAGACTATAGGGCCAAAGGAAATATCCTCCGATAACAAAGAGAAAGAAGCTTTCTGAGAAACTTCTTTTTGTTCTGTGAAATCATCTCACAGAGTTACAGGTTTCCCCTCAAGAAGCCTTTCGCTAAGACAGTTCTTGTGAAATTGGCAAAGTGATATTTGGAAGCCCTTAGAGGGCTATGGTGAAAAAGGAAATATCCTCAGATGAAATCTGGAAAGAAGCTTTCTGAGAAACTGCTTAGTGTTCTGTTAATTCATCTCACAGAGTTACATCTGTATTTCGTGGATCTCTTTACTAGCCTTATTTCTGAGGAATCTGAGAACAGATATTTCGGATCCCTTTGAAGACTATAGGGCCAAAGAAAATATCCTCCGATAACAAAGAGAAAGAAGCTTTCTGAGAAACTTCTTTGTGTTCTGTGAAATCTTCTCACAGAGTTACAGGTTTCCCCTCAAGAAGCCTTTCGCTAAGACAGTTCTTGTGGAATTGGCAAAGTGATATTTGGAAGCCCATAGAGGGCTATGGTGAAAAAGGAAATATCCTCAGATGAAATCTGGAAAGAAGCTTTCTGAGAAACTGCTGAGTGTTCTGTTAATTCATCTCACAGAGTTACATCTGTATTTCGAGGATCTCTTTGCTAGCCTTATTTCTGTGGAATCTGAGAACAGATATTTCCGATCCCTTAGAAGACTATAGGGCCAAAGGAAATATCCTCCGATAACAAAGAGAAAGAAGCTTTCTGAGAAACTTCTTTGTGTTCTGTGAAATCATCTCACAGAGTTACAGGTTTCCCCTCAAGAAGCCTTTCGCTAAGACAGTTCTTGTGAAATTGGCAAAGTGATATTTGGAAGCCCTTAGAGGGCTATGGTGAAAAAGGAAATATCCTCAGATGAAATCTGGAAAGAAGCTTTCTGAGAAACTGCTTAGTGTTCTATTAATTCATCTCACAGAGTTACATCTGTATTTCGTGGATCTCTTTGCTAGCCTTATTTCTTTGGAATCTGAGAACAGATATTTCGGATCCCATTGAAGACTATAGGGCCAAAGGAAATATCCTCCGATAACAAAGAGAAAGAAGCTTTCTGAGAAACTTCTTTGTGTTCTGTGAAATCATCTCACAGAGTTACAGCTTTCCCCTCAAGAAGCCTTTCTCTAAGACAGTTCTTGTGGAATTGGCAAAGTGATATTTGGAAGCCCATAGAGGGCTATGGTGAAAAAGGAAATATCCTCAGATGAAATCTGGAAAGAAGCTTTCTGAGAAACTGCTTAGTGTTCTGTTAATTCATCTCACAGAGTTACATCTGTATTACGTGGATCTCTTTGCTAGCCTTATTTCTGTGGAATCTGAGAACAGATATTTCGGATCCCATTGAAGACTATAGGGCCAAAGGAAATATCCTCCGATAACAAAGAGAAAGAAGCTTTCTGAGAACCTTCTTTGTGTTCTGTGAAATCATCTCACAGAGTTACAGCTTTCCCCTCAAGAAGCCTTTCGCTAAGACAGTTCTTGTGGAATTGGCAAAGTGATATTTGGAAGCCCATAGAGGGCTATGGTGAAAAAGGAAATATCCTCAGATGAAATCTGGAAAGAAGCTTTCTGAGAAACTGCTTAGTGTTCTGTTAATTCATCTCACAGAGTTACATCTGTATTTCGTGGATCTCTTTGCTAGCCTTATTTCTGTGGAATCTGAGAACAGATATTTCGGATCCCATTGAAAACTATAGGGCCAAAGGAAATATCCTCCGATAACAAAGAGAAAGAAGCTTTCTGAGAAACTTCTTTGTGTTCTGTGAAATCATCTCACAGAGTTACAGCTTTCCCCTAAAGAAGCCTTCCGCTAAGACAATTCTTGTGGAATTGGCAAAGTGATATTTGGAAGCCCATAGAGGGATATGGTGAAAAAGGAAATATCCTCAGATGAAATCTGGAAAGAAGCTTTCTGAGAAACTGCTGTGTGTTCTGTTAATTCAGCTCACAGAGTTACATCTGTATTTCGTGGATCTCTTTGCTAGCCTTATTTCTTTGGAATCTGAGAACAGATATTTCGGATCCCTTTGAAGACTATAGGGCCAAAGGAAATATCCTCCGATAACAAAGAGAAAGAAGCTTTCTGAGAAACTTCTTTGTGTTCTGTGAAATCATCTCACAGAGTTACAGCTTTCCCCTCAAGAAGCCTTTCGCTAAGACAGTTCTCGTGGAATTGGCAAAGTGATATTTGGAAGCCCATAGAGGGCTATGGTGAAAAAGGAAATATCCTCAGATGAAATCTGGAAAGAAGCTTTCTGAGAAACTGCTTAGTGTTCTGTTAATTCATCTCACAGAGTTACATCTGTATTTCGTGGATCTCTTTGCTAGCCTTATTTCTGTGGAATCTGAGAACAGATATTTCGGATCCCATTGAAGACTATAGGGCCAAAGAAAATATCCTGCGATAACAAAGAGAAAGAAGCTTTCTGAGAAACTTCTTTGTATTCTGTGAAATCATCTCACAGAGTTACAGCTTTCCCCTCAAGAAGCCTTTCGCTAATACAGTTCTTGTGGAATTGGCAAAGTGATATTTGGAAGCCCATAGAGGGCTATGGTGAAAAAGGAAATATCCTCAGATGAAATCTGGAAAGAAGCTTTCTGAGAAACTGCTGAGTGTTCTGTTAATTCATCTCACAGAGTTACGTCTGTATTTCGAGGATCTCTTTGCTAGCCTTATTTCTGTGGAATCTGAGAACAGATATTTCCAATCCCTTTGAAGACTATATTGCCAAAGGAAATATCCTCCGATAACAAAGAGAAAGAAGCTTTCTGAGAAACTTCTTTGTGTTCTGTGAAATCCTCTCACAGAGTTACAGCTTTCCCCTCAAGTAGCCTTTCGCTAACACAGTTCTTGTGGAATTGGCAAAGTGATATTTGGAAGCCCTTAGAGGGCTATGGTGAAAAAGGAAATATCCTCAGATGAAATCTGGAAAGAAGCTTTCTGAGAAACTGCTGAGTGTTCTCTTAATTCATCTCACAGAGTTACATCTGTATTTCTTGGATCTCTTGCTAGCCTTATTTCTGTGGAATCTGAGAACAGATATTTCGGATCCCATTAAAGACTATAGGGCCAAAGGAAATATCCTCCGATAACAAAGAGAAAGAAGCTTTCTGAGAAACTTCTTTGTGTTCTGTGAAATCATCTCACAGAGTTACAGCTTTCCACTCAAGAAGCCTTCCGCTAAGACAGTTCTTGTGGAATTGGCAAAGTGATATTTGGAAGCCCATAGAGGGCTATGGTGAAAAAGGAAATATCCTCGGATGAAATCTGGAAAGAAGCTTTCTGAGAAACTGCTTAGTGTTCTGTTAATTCATCTCACAGAGTTACATCTGTATTTCGTGGATCTGTTTGCTAGCCTTATTTCTGTGGAATCTGAGAACAGATATTTCGGATCCCTTTGAAGACTATAGGGCCAAAGAAAATATCTTCCGATAACAAAGAGAAAGAAGCTTTCTGAGAAACTTCTTTGTGTTCTGTGAAATCATCTCACAGAGTTACAGCTTTCCCCTCAAGAAGCCTTTCGCTAAGACAGTTCTTGTGGAATTGGCAAAGTGATATTTGGAAGCCCATAGAGGGCTATGGTGAAAAAGGAAATATCCTCAGATGAAATCTGGAAAGAAGCTTTCTGAGAAACTGTTGAGTGTTCTGTTAATTCATCTCACAGAGTTACATCTGTATTTCGAGGATCTCTTTGCTAGCCTTATTTCTGTGGAATCTGAGAACAGATATTTCCGATCCCTTAGAAGACTATAGGGCCAAAGGAAATATCCTCCGATAACAAAGAGAAAGAAGCTTTCTGAGAAACTTCTTTGTGTTCTGTGAAATCATCTCACAGAGTTACAGCTTTCCCCTCAAGAAGCCTTTCGCTAAGACAGTTCTTGTGGAATTGGCAAAGTGATATTTGGAAGCCCATAGAGGGCTATGGTGAAAAAGGAAATATCCTCAGATGAAATCTGGAAAGAAGCTTTCTGAGAAACTGTTGAGTGTTCTGTTAATTCATCTCACAGAGTTACATCTGTATTTCGAGGATCTCTTTGCTAGCCTTATTTCTGTGGAATCTGAGAACAGATATTTCCGATCCCTTAGAAGACTATAGGGCCAAAGGAAATATCCTGCGATAACAAAGAGAAAGAAGCTTTCTGAGAAACTTCTTTGTGTTCTGTGAAATCATCTCACAGAGTTACAGGTTTCCCCTCAAGAAGCCTTTCGCTAAGACAGTTCTTGTGAAATTGGCAAAGTGATATTTGGAAGCCCTTAGAGGGCTATGGTGAAAAAGGAAATATCCTCAGATGAAATCTGGAAAGAAGCTTTCTGAGAAACTGCTTAGTGTTCTGTTAATTCATCTCACAGAGTTACATCTGTATTTCGTGGATCTCTTTGCTAGCCTTATTTCTTTGGAATCTGAGAACAGATATTTCGGATCCCATTGAAGACTATAGGGCCAAAGGATATATCCTCCGATAACAAAGAGAAAGAAGCTTTCTGAGAAACTTCTTTGTGTTCTGTGAAATCATCTCACAGAGTTACAGCTTTCCCCTCAAGAAGCCTTTCGCTAAGACAGTTCTTGTGGAATTGGCAAAGTGATATTTGCAAGCCCATAGAGGGCTATGGTGAAAAAGGAAATATCCTCAGATGAAATCTGGAAAGAAGCTTTCTGAGAAACTGCTGAGTGTTCTGTTAATTCATCTCACAGAGTTACATCTGTATTTCGAGGATCTCTTTGCTAGCCTTATTTCTGTGGAATCTGAGAACAGATATTTCCGATCCCTTAGAAGACTATAGGGCCAAAGGAAATATCCTCCGATAACAAAGAGAAAGAAGCTTTCTGAGAAACTTCTTTGTGTTCTGTGAAATCATCTCACAGAGTTACAGGTTTCCCCTCAAGAAGCCTTTCGCTAAGACAGTTCTTGTGAAATTGGCAAAGTGATATTTGGAAGCCCTTAGAGGGCTATGGTGAAAAAGGAAATATCCTCAGATGAAATCTGGAAAGAAGCTTTCTGAGAAACTGCTTAGTGTTCTGTTAATTCATCTCACAGAGTTACATCTGTATTTCGTGGATCTCTTTGCTAGCCTTATTTCTGTGGAATCTGAGAACAGATATTTCGGATCCCATTGAAGACTATAGTATAGGGCCAAAGAAAATATCCTGCGATAACAAAGAGAAAGAAGCTTTCTGAGATACTTCTTTGTATTCTGTGAAATCATCTCACAGAGTTACAGCTTTCCCCTCAAGAAGCTTTTCGCTAAGACAGTTCTTGTGGAATTGGCAAAGTGATATTTGGAAGCCCATAGAGGGCTATGGTGAAAAAGGAAATATCCTCAGATGAAATCTGGAAAGAAGCTTTCTGAGAAAGTGCTGAGTGTTCTGTTAATTCATCTCACAGAGTTACATCTGTATTTCGAGGATCTCTTTGCTAGCCTTATTTCTGTGGAATCTGAGAACAGATATTTCCAATCCCTTTGAAGACTATATTGCCTAAGGAAATATCCTCCGATAACAAAGAGAAAGAAGCTTTCTGAGAAACTTCTTTGTGTTCTGTGAAATCCTCTCACAGAGTTACAGCTTTCCCCTCAAGTAGCCTTTCGCTAAGACAGTACTTGTGGAATTGGCAAAGTGATATTTGGAAGCCCATAGAGGGCTATGGTGAAAAAGGAAATATCCTCAGATGAAATCTGGAAAGAAGCTTTCTGAGAAACTGCTGAGTGTTCTGTTAATTCATCTCACAGTGTTACATCTGTATTTCTTGGATCTCTTGCTAGCCTTATTTCTGTGGAATCTGAGAACAGATATTTCGGATCCCATTGAAGACTATAGGGCCAAAGGAAATATCCTCCGATAACAAAGAGAAAGAAGCTTTCTGAGAAACTTCTTTGTGTTCTGTGAAATCATCTCACAGAGTTACAGCTTTCCACTCAAGAAGCCTTCCGCTAAGACAGTTCTTGTGTAATTGGCAAAGTGATATTTGGAAGCCCATAGAGGGCTATGGTGAAAAAGGAAATATCCTCAGATGAAATCTGGAAAGAAGCTTTCTGAGAAACTGCTTAGTGTTCTGTTAATTCATCTCACAGAGTTACATCTGTATTTCGTGGATCTCTTTGCTAGCCTTATTTCTGTGGAATCTGAGAACAGATATTTCGGATCCCTTTGAAGACTATAGGGCCAAAGAAAATATCCTCCGATAACAAAGAGAAAGAAGCTTTCTGAGAAACTTCTTTGTGTTCTGTGAAATCATCTCACACAGTTACAGCTTTCCCCTCAAGAAGCCTTTCGCTAAGACAGTTCTTGTGGAATTGGCAAAGTGATATTTGGAAGCCCATAGAGGGCCATGGTGAAAAAGGAAATATCCTCAGATGAAATCTGGAAAGAAGCTTTCTGAGAAACTGCTTAGTGTTCTGTTAATTCATCTCACAGAGTTACATCTGTATTTCGCGGATCTCTTTGCTAGCCTTATTTCTGTGGAATCTGAGAACAGATATTTCCGATCCCTTAGAAGACTATAGGGCCAAAGGAAATATCCTCCGATAACAAAGAGAAAGAAGCTTTCTGAGAAACTTCTTTGTGTTCTGTGAAATCATCTCACAGAGTTACAGGTTTCCCCTCAAGAAGCCTTTCGCTAAGACAGTTCTTGTGAAATTGGCAAAGTGATATTTGGAAGCCCTTAGAGGGCTATGGTGAAATAGGAAATATCCTCAGATGAAATCTGGAAAGAAGCTTTCTGAGAAACTGCTTAGTGTTCTGTGAATTCATCTCACAGAGTTACATCTGTATTTCGTGGATCTCTTTGCTAGCCTTATTTCTTTGGAATCTGAGAACAGATATTTCGGATCCCATTGAAGACTATAGGGCCAAAGGAAATATCCTCCGATAACAAAGAGAAAGAAGCTTTCTGAGAAACTTCTTTGTGTTCTGTGAAATCATCTCACAGAGTTACAGCTTTCCCCTCAAGAAGCCTTTCGCTAAGACAGTTCTTGTGGAATTGGCAAAGTGATATTTGGAAGCCCATAGAGGGCTATGGTGAAAAAGGAAATATCCTCAGATGAAATCTGGAAAGAAGCTTTCTGAGAAACTGCTGAGTGTTCAGTTAATTCATCTCACAGAGTTACATCTGTATTTCGTGGATCTCTTTGCTAGCCTTATTTCTGTGGAATCTGAGAACAGATATTTCGGATCCCTTTGAAGACTATAGGGCCAAAGGAAATATCCTCCGATAACAAAGAGAAAGAAGCTTTCTGAGAAACTTCTCTGTGTTCTGTGAAATCGTCTCACAGAGTTACAGCTTTCCCCTCAAGAAGCCTTTCGCTAAGACAGTTCTCGTGGAATTGGCAAAGTGATATTTGGAAGCCCATAGAGGGCTATGGTGAAAAAGGAAATATCCTCACATGAAATCTGGAAAGAAGCTTTCTGAGAAACTGCTTAGTGTTCTGTTAATTCATCTCACAGAGTTACATCTGTATTTCGTGGATCTCTTTGCTAGCCTTATTTCTGTGGAATCTGAGAACAGATATTTCGGATCCCATTGAAGACTATAGGGCCAAAGAAAATATCCTGCGATAACAAAGAGAAAGAAGCTTTCTGAGAAACTTCTTTGTATTCTGTGAAATCATCTCACAGAGTTACAGCTTTCCCCTCAAGAAGCCTTTCGCTAAGACAGTTCTTGTGGAATTGGCAAAGTGATATTTGGAAGCCCATAGAGGGCTATGGTGAAAAAGGAAATATCCTCAGATGAAATCTGGAAAGAAGCTTTCTGAGAAACTGCTGAGTGTTCTGTTAATTCATCTCACAGAGTTACATCTGTATTTCGTGGATCTCTTTGCTAGCCTTATTTCTGTGGAATCTGAGAACAGATATTTCGGATCCCTTTGAAGACTATAGGGCCAAAGGAAATATCCTCCGATAACAAAGAGAAAGAAGCTTTCTGAGAAACTTCTCTGTGTTCTGTGAAATCGTCTCACAGAGTTACAGCTTTCCCCTCAAGAAGCCTTTCGCTAAGACAGTTCTCGTGGAATTGGCAAAGTGATATTTGGAAGCCCATAGAGGGCTATGGTGAAAAAGGAAATATCCTCAGATGAAATCTGGAAAGAAGCTTTCTGAGAAACTGCTTAGTGTTCTGTTAATTCGTCTCACAGAGTTACATCTGTATTTCGTGGATCTCTTTGCTAGCCTTATTTCTGTGGAATCTGAGAACAGATATTTCGGATCCCATTGAAGACTATAGGGCCAAAGGATATATCCTCCGATAACAAAGAGAAAGAAGCTTTCTGAGAAACTTCTTTGTGTTCTGTGAAATCATCTCACCGAGTTACAGCTTTCCCCTCAAGAAGCCTTTCTCTAAGACAGTTCTTGTGGAATTGGCAAAGTGATATTTGGAAGCCCATAGAGGGCTATGGTGAAAAAGGAAATATCCTCAGATGAAATCTGGAAAGAAGCTTTCTGAGAAACTGCTGAGTGTTCTGTTAATTCATCTCACAGAGTTACATCTGTATTTCGTGGATCTCTTTGCTAGCCTTATTTCTGTGGAATCTGAGAACAGATATTTCGGATCCCTTTGAAGACTATAGGGCCAAAGAAAATATCCTCCGATAACAAAGAGAAAGAAGCTTTCTGAGAAACTTCTTTGTGTTCTGTGAAATCTTCTCACAGAGTTACAGGTTTCCCCTCAAGAAGCCTTTCGCTAAGACAGTTCTTGTGGAATTGGCAAAGTGATATTTGGAAGCCCATAGAGGGCTATGGTGAAAAAGGAAATATCCTCAGATGACATCTGGAAAGAAGCTTTCTGAGAAACTGCTTAGTGTTCTGTTAATTCATCTCACAGAGTTACATCTGTATTTCGAGGATCTCTTTGCTAGCCTTATTTCTTTGGAATCTGAGAACAGATATTTCGGATCCCATTGAAGACTATAGGGCCAAAGGAAATATCCTCCGATAACAAAGAGAAAGAAGCTTTCTGAGAAACTTCTTTGTGTTCTGTGAAATCATCTCACAGAGTTACAGCTTTCCCCTCAAGAAGCCTTTCTCTAAGACAGTTCTTGTGGAATTGGCAAAATGATATTTGGAAGCCCATAGAGGGCTATGGTGAAAAAGGAAATATCCTCAGATGAAATCTGGAAAGAAGCTTTCTGAGAAACTGCTTAGTGTTCTGTTAATTCATCTCACAGAGTTACATCTGTATTACGTGGATCTCTTTGCTAGCCTTATTTCTGTGGAATCTGAGAACAGATATTTCGAATCCCTTTGAAGACTATAGGGCCAAAGGAAATATCCTCCGATAACAAAGATAAAGAAGCTTTCTGAGAACCTTCTTTGTGTTCTGTCAAATCATCTCACAGAGTTACAGCTTTCCCCTCAAGAAGCCTTTCGCTAAGACAGTTCTTGTGGAATTGGCAAAGTGATATTTGGAAGCCCATAGAGGGCTATGGTGAAAAAGGAAATATCCTCAGATGAAATCTGGAAAGAAGCTTTCTGAGAAACTGCTTAGTGTTCTGTTAATTCATCTCACAGAGTTACATCTGTATTTCGTGGATCTCTTTGCTAGCCTTATTTCTGTGGAATCTGAGAACAGATATTTCGAATCCCTTTGAAGACTATAGGGCCAAAGGAAATATCCTCCGATAACAAAGATAAAGAAGCTTTCTGAGAACCTTCTTTGTGTTCTGTCAAATCATCTCACAGAGTTACAGCTTTCCCCTCAAGAAGCCTTTCGCTAAGACAGTTCTTGTGGAATTGGCAAAGTGATATTTGGAAGCCCATAGAGGGCTATGGTGAAAAAGGAAATATCCTCAGATGAAATCTGGAAAGAAGCTTTCTGAGAAACTGCTTAGTGTTCTGTTAATTCATCTCACAGAGTTACATCTGTATTTCGTGGATCTCTTTGCTAGCCTTATTTCTGTGGAATCTGAGAACAGATATTTCGGATCCCATTGAAGACTATAGGGCCAAAGGATATATCCTCCGATAACAAAGAGAAAGAAGCTTTCTGAGAAACTTCTTTGTGTTCTGTGAAATCATCTCACAGAGTTACAGCTTTCCCCTCAAGAAGCCTTTCTCTAAGACAGTTCTTGTGGAATTGGCAAAGTGATATTTGGAAGCCCATAGAGGGCTATGGTGAAAAAGGAAATATCCTCAGATGAAATCTGGAAAGAAGCTTTCTGAGAAACTGCTGAGTGTTCTGTTAATTCATCTCACAGAGTTACATCTGTATTTCGTGGATCTCTTTGCTAGCCTTATTTCTGTGGAATCTGAGAACAGATATTTCGGATCCCTTTGAAGACTATAGGGCCAAAGAAAATATCCTCCGATAACAAAGAGAAAGAAGCTTTCTGAGAAACTTCTTTGTGTTCTGTGAAATCTTCTCACAGAGTTACAGGTTTCCCCTCAAGAAGCCTTTCGCTAAGACAATTCTTGTGGAATTGGCAAAGTGATATTTGGAAGCCCATAGAGGGCTATGGTGAAAAAGGAAATATCCTCAGATGAAATCTGGAAAGAAGCTTTCTGAGAAACTGCTTAGTGTTCTGTTAATTCATCTCACAGAGTTACATCTGTATTTCGAGGATCTCTTTGCTAGCCTTATTTCTGTGGAATCTGAGAACAGATATTTCCGATCCCTTAGAAGACTATAGGGCCAAAGGAAATATTCTCCGATAACAAAGAGAAAGAAGCTTTCTGAGAAACTTCTTTGTGTTCTGTGAAATCATCTCCCAGAGTTACAGGTTTCCCCTCAAGAAGCCTTTCGCTAAGACAGTTCTTGTGAAATTGGCAAAGTGATATTTGGAAACCCTTAGAGGGCTATGGTGAAAAAGGAAATATCCTCAGATGAAATCTGGAAAGAAGCTTTCTGAGAAACTGCTTAGTGTTCTATTAATTCATCTCACAGAGTTACATCTGTATTTCGTGGATCTCTTTGCTAGCCTTATTTCTTTGGAATCTGAGAACAGATATTTCGGATCCCATTGAAGACTATAGGGCCAAAGGAAATATCCTCCGATAACAAAGAGAAAGAAGCTTTCTGAGAAACTTCTTTGTGTTCTGTGAAATCATCTCACAGAGTTACAGCTTTCCCCTCAAGAAGCCTTTCTCTAAGACAGTTCTCGTGGAATTGGAAAAGTGATATTTGGAAGCCCATAGAGGGCTATGGTGAAAAAGGAAATATCCTCAGATGAAATCTGGAAAGAAGCTTTCTGAGAAACTGCTTAGTGTTCTGTTAATTCATCTCACAGAGTTACATCTGTATTACGTGGATCTCTTTGCTAGCCTTATTTCTGTGGAATCTGAGAACAGATATTTCGGATCCCTTTGAAGACTATAGGGCCAAAGGAAATATCCTCCGATAACAAAGAGAAAGAAGCTTTCTGAGAACCTTCTTTGTGTTCTGTGAAATCATCTCACAGAGTTACAGCTTTCCCCTCAAGAAGCCTTTCTCTAAGACAGTTCTTGTGGAATTGGCAAAGTGATATTTGGAAGCCCATAGAGGGCTATGGTGAAAAAGGAAATATCCTCAGATGAAATCTGGAAAGAAGCTTTCTGAGAAACTGCTTAGTGTTCTGTTAATTCATCTCACAGAGTTACATCTGTATTACGTGGATCTCTTTGCTAGCCTTATTTCTGTGGAATCTGAGAACAGATATTTCGGATCCCTTTGAAGACTATAGGGCCAAAGGAAATATCCTCCGATAACAAAGAGAAAGAAGCTTTCTGAGAACCTTCTTTGTGTTCTGTGAAATCATCTCACAGAGTTACAGCTTTCCCCTCAAGAAGCCTTTCGCTAAGACAGTTCTTGTGGAATTGGCAAAGTGATATTTGGAAGCCCATAGAGGGCTATGGTGAAAAAGGAAATATCCTCAGATGAAATCTGGAAAGAAGCTTTCTGAGAAACTGCTTAGTGTTCTGTTAATTCATCTCACAGAGTTACATCTGTATTTCGTGGATCTCTTTGCTAGCCTTATTTCTGTGGAATCTGAGAACAGATATTTCGGATCCCATTGAAATCTATAGGGCCAAAGGAAATATCCTCCGATAACAAAGAGAAAGAAGCTTTCTGAGAAACTTCTTTGTGTTCTGTGAAATCATCTCACAGAGTTACAGCTTTCCCCTCAAGAAGCCTTTCGCTAAGACAATTCTTGTGGAATTGGCAAAGTGATATTTGGAAGCCCATAGAGGGATATGGTGAAAAAGGAAATATCCTCAGATGAAATCTGGAAAGAAGCTTTCTGAGAAACTGCTGTGTGTTCTGTTAATTCAGCTCACAGAGTTACATCTGTATTTCGTGGATCTCTTTGCTAGCCTTATTTCTTTGGAATCTGAGAACAGATATTTCGGATCCCTTTGAAGACTATAGGGCCAAAGGAAATATCCTCCGATAACAAAGAGAAAGAAGCTTTCTGAGAAACTTCTTTGTGTTCTGTGAAATCATCTCACAGAGTTACAGCTTTCCCCTCAAGAAGCCTTTCGCTAAGACAGTTCTCGTGGAATTGGCAAAGTGATATTTGGAAGCCCATAGAGGGCTATGGTGAAAAAGGAAATATCCTCAGATGAAATCTGGAAAGAAGCTTTCTGAGAAACTGCTTAGTGTTCTGTTAATTCATCTCACAGAGTTACATCTGTATTTCGTGGATCTCTTTGCTAGCCTTATTTCTGTGGAATCTGAGAACAGATATTTCGGATCCCATTGAAGACTATAGGGCCAAAGAAAATATCCTGCGATAACAAAGAGAAAGAAGCTTTCTGAGAAACTTCTTTGTATTCTGTGAAATCATCTCACAGAGTTACAGCTTTCCCCTCAAGAAGCCTTTCGCTAAGACAGTTCTTGTGGAATTGGCAAAGTGATATTTGGAAGCCCATAGAGGGCTATGGTGAAAAAGGAAATATCCTCAGATGAAATCTGGAAAGAAGCTTTCTGAGAAACTGCTGAGTGTTCTGTTAATTCATCTCACAGAGTTACGTCTGTATTTCGAGGATCTCTTTGCTAGCCTTATTTCTGTGGAATCTGAGAACAGATATTTCCAATCCCTTTGAAGACTATATTGCCAAAGGAAATATCCTCCGATAACAAAGAGAAAGAAGCTTTCTGAGAAACTTCTTTGTGTTCTGTGAAATCCTCTCACAGAGTTACAGCTTTCCCCTCAAGTAGCCTTTCGCTAACACAGTTCTTGTGGAATTGGCAAAGTGATATTTGGAAGCCCTTAGAGGGCTATGGTGAAAAAGGAAATATCCTCAGATGAAATCTGGAAAGAAGCTTTCTGAGAAACTGCTGAGTGTTCTCTTAATTCATCTCACAGAGTTACATCTGTATTTCTTGGATCTCTTGCTAGCCTTATTTCTGTGGAATCTGAGAACAGATATTTCGGATCCCATTAAAGACTATAGGGCCAAAGGAAATATCCTCCGATAAGAAAGAGAAAGAAGCTTTCTGAGAAACTTCTTTGTGTTCTGTGAAATCATCTCACAGAGTTACAGCTTTCCACTCAAGAAGCCTTCCGCTAAGACAGTTCTTGTGGAATTGGCAAAGTGATATTTGGAAGCCCATAGAGGGCTATGGTGAAAAAGGAAATATCCTCCGATGAAATCTGGAAAGAAACTTTCTGAGAAACTGCTTAGTGTTCTGTTAATTCATCTCACAGAGTTACATCTGTATTTCGTGGATCTCTTTGCTAGCCTTATTTCTGGGGAATCTGAGAACAGATATTTCGGATCCCTTTGAAGACTATAGGGCCAAAGAAAATATCCTCCGATAACAAAGAGAAAGAAGCTTTCTGAGAAACTTCTTTGTGTTCTGTGAAATCATCTCACAGAGTTACAGCTTTCCCCTCAAGAAGCCTTTCGCTAAGACAGTTCTTGTGGAATTGGCAAAGTGATATTTGGAAGCCCATAGAGGGCTATGGTGAAAAAGGAAATATCCTCAGATGAAATCTGGAAAGAAGCTTTCTGAGAAACTGTTGAGAGTTCTGTTAATTCATCTCACAGAGTTACATCTGTATTTCGAGGATCTCTTTGCTAGCCTTATTTCTGTGGAATCTGAGAACAGATATTTCCGATCCCTTAGAAGACTATAGGGCCAAAGGAAATATCCTCCGATAACAAAGAGAAAGAAGCTTTCTGAGAAACTTCTTTGTGTTCTGTGAAATCATCTCACAGAGTTACAGGTTTCCCCTCAAGAAGCCTTTCGCTAAGACAGTTCTTGTGAAATTGGCAAAGTGATATTTGGAAGCCCTTAGAGGGCTATGGTGAAAAAGGAAATATCCTCAGATGAAATCTGGAAAGAAGCTTTCTGAGAAACTGCTTAGTGTTCTGTTAATTCATCTCACAGAGTTACATCTGTATTTCGTGGATCTCTTTGCTAGCCTTATTTCTTTGGAATCTGAGAACAGATATTTCGGATCCCATTGAAGACTATAGGGCCAAAGGATATATCCTCCGATAACAAAGAGAAAGAAGCTTTCTGAGAAACTTCTTTGTGTTCTGTGAAATCATCTCACAGAGTTACAGCTTTCCCCTCAAGAAGCCTTTCGCTAAGACAGTTCTTGTGGAATTGGCAAAGTGATATTTGCAAGCCCATAGAGGGCTATGGTGAAAAAGGAAATATCCTCAGATGAAATCTGGAAAGAAGCTTTCTGAGAAACTGCTGAGTGTTCTGTTAATTCATCTCACAGAGTTACATCTGTATTTCGAGGATCTCTTTGCTAGCCTTATTTCTGTGGAATCTGAGAACAGATATTTCCGATCCCTTAGAAGACTATAGGGCCAAAGGAAATATCCTCCGATAACAAAGAGAAAGAAGCTTTCTGAGAAACTTCTTTGTGTTCTGTGAAATCATCTCACAGAGTTACAGGTTTCCCCTCAAGAAGCCTTTCGCTAAGACAGTTCTTGTGAAATTGGCAAAGTGATATTTGGAAGCCCTTAGAGGGCTATGGTGAAAAAGGAAATATCCTCAGATGAAATCTGGAAAGAAGCTTTCTGAGAAACTTCTTAGTGTTCTGTTAATTCATCTCACAGAGTTACATCTGTATTTCGTGGATCTCTTTGCTAGCCTTATTTCTTTGGAATCTGAGAACAGATATTTCGGATCCCATTGAAGACTATAGGGACAAAGGATATATCCTCCGATAACAAAGAGAAAGAAGCTTTCTGAGAAACTTCTTTGTGTTCTGTGAAATCATCTCACAGAGTTACAGCTTTCCCCTCAAGAAGCCTTTCTCTAAGACAGTTCTTGTGGAATTGGCAAAGTGATATTTGGAAGCCCATAGAGGGCTATGGTGAAAAAGGAAATATCCTCAGATGAAATCTGGAAAGAAGCTTTCTGAGAAACTGCTGAGTGTTCAGTTAATTCATCTCACAGAGTTACATCTGTATTACGTGGATCTCTTTGCTAGCCTTATTTCTGTGGAATCTGAGAACAGATATTTCGGATCCCATTGAAGACTATAGGGCCAAAGGAAATATCCTCCGATAACAAAGAGAAAGAAGCTTTCTGAGAAACTTCTTTGTGTTCTGTGAAATCATCTCACAGAGTTACAGCTTTCCCCTCAAGAAGCCTTTCGCTAAGACAGTTCTTGTGGAATTGGCAAAGTGATATTTGGAAGCCCATAGAGGGCTATGGTGAAAAAGGAAATATCCTCAGATGAAATCTGGAAAGAAGCTTTCTGAGAAACTGCTTAGTGTTCTGTTAATTCATCTCACAGAGTTACATCTGTATTTCGTGGATCTCTTTGCTAGCCTTATTTCTGTGGAATCTGAGAACAGATATTTCGGATCCCATTGAAAACTATAGGGCCAAAGGAAATATCCTCCGATAACAAAGAGAAAGAAGCTTTCTGAGAAACTTCTTTGTGTTCTGTGAAATCATCTCACAGAGTTACAGCTTTCCCCTAAAGAAGCCTTTCGCTAAGACAATTCTTGAGGAATTGGCAAAGTGATATTTGGAAGCCCATAGAGGGCTATGGTGAAAAAGGAAATATCCTCAGATGAAATCTGGAAAGAAGCTTTCTGAGAAACTGCTGTGTGTTCTGTTAATTCACCTCACAGAGTTACATATGTATTTCGTGGATCTCTTTGCTAGACTTATTTCTGTGGAATCTGAGAACAGATATTTCGGATCCCTTTGAAGTCTAGAGGGCCAAAGTAAATATCCTCTGATAACAAAGAGAAAGAAGCTTTCTGAGAAACTTCTTTGTGTTCTGTGAAATCATCTCACAGAGTTACAGCTTTCCCCTCAAGAAGCCTTTCGCTAAGACAGTTCTTGTGGAATTGGCAAAGTGATATTTGGAAGCCCATAGAGGGCTATGGTGAAAAAGGAAATATCATCAGATGCAATCTGGAAAGAAGCTTTCTGAGAAACTGCTTAGTGTTCTGTTAATTCATCTCACAGAGTTACATCTGTATTTCGTGGATCTCTTTGCTAGCCTTATTTCTTTGGAATCTGAGAACAGATATTTCGGATCCCATTGAAGACTATAGGGCCAAAGAAAATATCCTCCGATAACAAAGAGAAAGAAGCTTTCTGAGAAACTTCTTTGTGTTCTGTGAAATCATCTCACAGAGTTACAGCTTTCCCCTCAAGAAGCCTTTCGCTAAGACAGTTCTTGTGGAATTGGCAAAGTGATATTTGGAAGCCCTTAGAGGGCTATGGTGAAAAAGGAAATATCCTCAGATGAAATCTGGAAAGAAGCTTTCTGAGAAACTGCTGAGTGTTCTGTTAATTCATCTCACAGAGTTACGTCTGTATTTCGAGGATCTCTTTGCTAGCCTTATTTCTGTGGAATCTGAGAACAGATATTTCCAATCCCTTTGAAGACTATATTGCCAAAGGAAATATCCTCCGATAACAAAGAGAAAGAAGCTTTCTGAGAAACTTCTTTGTGTTCTGTGAAATCCTCTCACAGAGTTACAGCTTTCCCCTCAAGTAGCCTTTCGCTAACACAGTTCTTGTGGAATTGGCAAAGTGATATTTGGAAGCCCTTAGAGGGCTATGGTGAAAAAGGAAATATCCTCAGATGAAATCTGGAAAGAAGCTTTCTGAGAAACTGCTGAGTGTTCTCTTAATTCATCTCACAGAGTTACATCTGTATTTCTTGGATCTCTTGCTAGCCTTATTTCTGTGGAATCTGAGAACATATATTTCGGATCCCATTAAAGACTATAGGGCCAAAGGAAATATCCTCCGATAACAAAGAGAAAGAAGCTTTCTGAGAAACTTCTTTGTGTTCTGTGAAATCATCTCACAGAGTTACAGCTTTCCACTCAAGAAGCCTTCCGCTAAGACAGTTCTTGTGGAATTGGCAAAGTGATATTTGGAAGCCCATAGAGGGCTATGGTGAAAAAGGAAATATCCTCCGATGAAATCTGGAAAGAAGCTTTCTGAGAAACTGCTTAGTGTTCTGTTAATTCATCTCACAGAGTTACATCTGTATTTCGTGGATCTCTTTGCTAGCCTTATTTCTGTGGAATCTGAGAACAGATATTTCGGATCCCTTTGAAGACTATAGGGCCAAAGAAAATATCCTCCGATAACAAAGAGAAAGAAGCTTTCTGAGAAACTTCTTTGTGTTCTGTGAAATCATCTCACAGAGTTACAGCTTTCCCCTCAAGAAGCCTTTCGCTAAGACAGTTCTTGTGGAATTGGCAAAGTGATATTTGGAAGCCCATAGAGGGCTATGGTGAAAAAGGAAATATCCTCAGATGAAATCTGGAAAGAAGCTTTCTGAGAAACTGCTGTGTGTTCTGTTAATTCAGCTCACAGAGTTACATCTGTATTTCGAGGATCTCTTTGCTAGCCTTATTTCTGTGGAATCTGAGAACAGATATTTCCGATCCCTTAGAAGACTATAGGGCCAAAGGAAATATCCTCCGATAACAAAGAGAAAGAAGCTTTCTGAGAAACTTCTTTGTGTTCTGTGAAATCATCTCACAGAGTTACAGGTTTCCCCTCAAGAAGCCTTTCGCTAAGACAGTTCTTGTGAAATTGGCAAAGTGATATTTGGAAGCCCTTAGAGGGCTATGGTGAAAAAGGAAATATCCTCAGATGAAATCTGGAAAGAAGCTTTCTGAGAAACTGCTTAGTGTTCTGTTAATTCATCTCACAGAGTTACATCTGTATTTCGTGGATCTCTTTGCTAGCCTTATTTCTTTGGAATCTGAGAACAGATATTTCGGATCCCATTGAAGACTATAGGGCCAAAGGATATATCCTCCGATAACAAAGAGAAAGAAGCTTTCTGAGAAACTTCTTTGTGTTCTGTGAAATCATCTCACCGAGTTACAGCTTTCCCCTCAAGAAGCCTTTCGCTAAGACAGTTCTTGTGGAATTGGCAAAGTGATATTTGCAAGCCCATAGAGGGCTATGGTGAAAAAGGAAATATCCTCAGATGAAATCTGGAAAGAAGCTTTCTGAGAAACTGCTGAGTGTTCTGTTAATTCATCTCACAGAGTTACATCTGTATTTCGAGGATCTCTTTGCTAGCCTTATTTCTGTGGAATCTGAGAACAGATATTTCCGATCCCTTAGAAGACTATAGGGCCAAAGGAAATATCCTCCGATAACAAAGAGAAAGAAGCTTTCTGAGAAACTTCTTTGTGTTCTGTGAAATCATCTCACAGAGTTACAGGTTTCCCCTCAAGAAGCCTTTCGCTAAGACAGTTCTTGTGAAATTGGCAAAGTGATATTTGGAAGCCCTTAGAGGGCTATGGTGAAAAAGGAAATATCCTCAGATGAAATCTGGAAAGAAGCTTTCTGAGAAACTGCTTAGTGTTCTGTTAATTCATCTCACAGAGTTACATCTGTATTTCGTGGATCTCTTTGCTAGCCTTATTTCTTTGGAATCTGAGAACAGATATTTCGGATCCCATTGAAGACTATAGGGCCAAAGGATATATCCTCCGATAACAAAGAGAAAGAAGCTTTCTGAGAAACTTCTTTGTGTTCTGTGAAATCATCTCACAGAGTTACAGCTTTCCCCTCAAGAAGCCTTTCTCTAAGACAGTTCTTGTGGAATTGGCAAAGTGATATTTGGAAGCCCATAGAGGGCTATGGTGAAAAAGGAAATATCCTCAGATGAAATCTGGAAAGAAGCTTTCTGAGAAACTGCTGAGTGTTCAGTTAATTCATCTCACAGAGTTACATCTGTATTACGTGGATCTCTTTGCTAGCCTTATTTCTGTGGAATCTGAGAACAGATATTTCGGATCCCATTGAAGACTATAGGGCCAAAGGAAATATCCTCTGATAACAAAGAGAAAGAAGCTTTCTGAGAAACTTCTTTGTGTTCTGTGAAATCATCTCACAGAGTTACAGCTTTCCCCTCAAGAAGCCTTTCGCTAAGACAGTTCTTGTGGAATTGGCAAAGTGATATTTGGAAGCCCATAGAGGGCTATGGTGAAAAAGGAAATATCCTCAGATGAAATCTGGAAAGAAGCTTTCTGAGAAACTGCTTAGTGTTCTGTTAATTCATCTCACAGAGTTACATCTGTATTTCGTGGATCTCTTTGCTAGCCTTATTTCTGTGGAATCTGAGAACAGATATTTCGGATCCCATTGAAAACTATAGGGCCAAAGGAAATATCCTCCGATAACAAAGAGAAAGAAGCTTTCTGAGAAACTTCTTTGTGTTCTGTGAAATCATCTCACAGAGTTACAGCTTTCCCCTAAAGAAGCCTTTCGCTAAGACAATTCTTGAGGAATTGGCAAAGTGATATTTGGAAGCCCATAGAGGGCTATGGTGAAAAAGGAAATATCCTCAGATGAAATCTGGAAAGAAGCTTTCTGAGAAACTGCTGTGTGTTCTGTTAATTCACCTCACAGAGTTACATATGTATTTCGTGGATCTCTTTGCTAGACTTATTTCTGTGGAATCTGAGAACAGATATTTCGGATCCCTTTGAAGACTATAGGGCCAAAGGAAATATCCTCCGATAACAAAGAGAAAGAAGCTTTCTGAGAAACTACTTTGTGTTCTGTGAAATCATCTCACAGAGTTACAGCTTTCCCCTCAAAAGCCTTTCGCTAAGACAGTTCTTGTGGAATTGGCAAAGTGATATTTGGAAGCCCATAGAGGGCTATGGTGAAAAAGGAAATATCATCAGATGCAATCTGGAAAGAAGCTTTCTGAGAAACTGCTTAGTGTTCTGTTAATTCATCTCACAGAGTTACATCTGTATTTCGTGGATCTCTTTGCTAGCCTTATTTCTTTGGAATCTGAGAACAGATATTTCGGATCCCATTGAAGACTATAGGGCCAAAGAAAATATCCTCCGATAACAAAGAGAAAGAAGCTTTCTGAGAAACTTCTTTGTGTTCTGTGAAATCATCTCACAGAGTTACAGCTTTCCCCTCAAGAAGCCTTTCGCTAAGACAGTTCTTGTGGAATTGGCAAAGTGATATTTGGAAGCCCTTAGAGGGCTATGGTGAAAAAGGAAATATCCTCAGATGAAATCTGGAAAGAAGCTTTCTGAGAAACTGCTTAGTGTTCTGTTAATTCATCTCACAGAGTTACATCTGTATTTCGAGGATCTCTTTGCTAGCCTTATTTCTGTGGAATCTGAGAACAGATATTTCCGATCCCTTAGAAGACTATAGGGCCAAAGGAAATATCCTCCGATAACAAAGAGAAAGAAGCTTTCTGAGAAACTTCTTTGTGTTCTGTGAAATCATCTCACAGAGTTAGAGCTTTCCACTCAAGAAGCCTTTCGCTAAGACAGTTCTTGTGGAATTGGCAAAGTGATATTTGGAAGCCCTTAGAGGGCTATGGTGAAAAAGGAAATATCCTCAGATGAAATCTGGAAAGAAGCTTTCTGAGAAACTGCTTAGTGTTCTGTTAATTCATCTCACAGAGTTACATCTGTATTTCGTGGATCTCTTTGCTAGCCTTATTTCTTTGGAATCTGAGAACAGATATTTCGGATCCCATTGAAGACTATAGGGCCAAAGGAAATATCCTCCGATAACAAAGAGAAAGAAGCTTTCTGAGAAACTTCTTTGTGTTCTGTGAAATCATCTCACAGAGTTACAGCTTTCCCCTCAAGAAGCCTTTCGCTAAGGCAGTTCTCGTGGAATTGGCAAAGTGATATTTGGAAGCCCATAGAGTGCTATGGTGAAAAAGGAAATATGCTCACATGAAATCTGGAAAGAAGCTTTCTGAGAAACTGCTTAGTGTTCTGTTAATTCATCTCACAGAGTTACATCTGTATTTCGTGGATCTCTTTGCTAGCCTTATTTCTGTGGAATCTGAGAACAAATATTTCGGATCCCATTGAAGACTATAGGGCCAAAGAAAATATCCTGCGATAACAAAGAGAAAGAAGCTTTCTGAGATACTTCTTTGTATTCTGTGAAATCATCTCACAGAGTTACAGCTTTCCACTCAAGAAGCCTTTCGCTAAGACAGTTCTTGTGGAATTGGCAAAGTGATATTTGGAAGCCCATAGAGGGCTATGGTGAAAAAGGAAATATCCTCAGATGAAATCTGGAAAGAAGCTTTCTGAGAAAGTGCTGAGTGTTCTGTTAATTCATCTCACAGAGTTACATCTGTATTTCGAGGATCTCTTTGCTAGCCTTATTTCTGTGGAATCTGAGAACAGATATTTCCAATCCCTTTGAAGACTATATTGCCAAAGGAAATATCCTCCGATAACAAAGAGAAAGAAGCTTTCTGAGAAACTTCTTTGTGTTCTGTGAAATCCTCTCACAGAGTTACAGCTTTCCCCTCAAGTAGCCTTTCGCTAAGACAGTACTTGTGGAATTGGCAAAGTGATATTTGGAAGCCCATAGAGGGCTATGGTGAAAAAGGAAATATCCTCAGATGAAATCTGGAAAGAAGCTTTCTGAGAAACTGCTTAGTGTTCTGTTAATTCATCTCACAGTGTTACATCTGTATTTCTTGGATCTCTTGCTAGCCTTATTTCTGTGGAATCTGAGAACAGATATTTCGGATCCCATTGAAGACTATAGGGCCAAAGGAAATATCCTCCGATAACAAAGAGAAAGAAGCTTTCTGAGAAACTTCTTTGTGTTCTGTGAAATCATCTCACAGAGTTACAGCTTTCCACTCAAGAAGCCTTCCGCTAAGACAGTTCTTGTGGAATTGGCAAAGTGATATTTAGAAGCCCATAGAGGGCTATGGTGAAAAAGGAAATATCCTCAGATGAAATCTGGAAAGAAGCTTTCTGAGAAACTGCTTAGTGTTCTGTTAATTCAGCTCACAGAGTTACATCTGTATTTCGTGGATCTCTTTGCTAGACTTATTTCTGTGGAATCTGAGAACAGATATTTCGGATCCCTTTGAAGACTATAGGGCCAAAGGAAATATCCTCCGATAACAAAGAGAAAGAAGCTTTCTGAGAAACTTCTCTGTGTTCTGTGAAATCGTCTCACAGAGTTACAGCTTTCCCCTCAAGAAGCCTTTCGCTAAGACAGTTCTCGTGGAATTGGCAAAGTGATATTTGGAAGCCCATAGAGGGCTATGGTGAAAAAGGAAATATCCTCACATGAAATCTGGAAAGAAGCTTTCTGAGAAACTGCTTAGTGTTCTGTTAATTCATCTCACAGAGTTATATCTGTATTTCGTGGATCTCTTTGCTAGCCTTATTTCTGTGGAATCTGAGAACAGATATTTCGGATCCCATTGAAGACTATAGGGCCAAAGAAAATATCCTGCGATAACAAAGAGAAAGAAGCTTTCTGAGAAACTTCTTTGTATTCTGTGAAATCATCTCACAGAGTTACAGCTTTCCCCTCAAGAAGCCTTTCGCTAAGACAGTTCTTGTGGAATTGGCAAAGTGATATTTGGAAGCCCATAGAGGGCTATGGTGAAAAAGGAAATATCCTCAGATGAAATCTGGAAAGAAGCTTTCTGAGAAACTGCTGAGTGTTCTGTTAATTCATCTCACAGAGTTACGTCTGTATTTCGAGGATCTCTTTGCTAGCCTTATTTCTGTGGAATCTGAGAACAGATATTTCCAATCCCTTTGAAGACTATATTGCCAAAGGAAATATCCTCCGATAACAAAGAGAAAGAAGGTTTCTGAGAAACTTCTTTGTGTTCTGTGAAATCCTCTCACAGAGTTACAGCTTTCCCCTCAAGAAGCCTTTCGCTAACACAGTTCTTGTGGAATTGGCAAAGTGATATTTGGAAGCCCTTAGAGGGCTATGGTGAAAAAGGAAATATCCTCAGATGAAATCTGGAAAGAAGCTTTCTGAGAAACTGCTGAGTGTTCTCTTAATTCATCTCACAGAGTTACATCTGTATTTCTTGGATCTCTTGCTAGCCTTATTTCTGTGGAATCTGAGAACAGATATTTTGGATCCCATTAAAGACTATAGGGCCAAAGGAAATATCCTCCGATAACAAAGAGAAAGAAGCTTTCTGAGAAACTTCTTTGTGTTCTGTGAAATCATCTCACAGAGTTACAGCTTTCCACTCAAGAAGCCTTCCACTAAGACAGTTCTTGTGGAATTGGCAAAGTGATATTTGGAAGCCCATAGAGGGCTATGGTGAAAAAGGAAATATCCTCAGATGAAATCTGGAAAGAAGCTTTCTGAGAAACTGCTTAGTGTTCTGTTAATTCATCTCACAGAGTTACATCTGTATTTCGTGGATCTCTTTGCTAGCCTTATTTCTGTGGAATCTGAGAACAGATATTTCGGATCCCTTTGAAGACTATAGGGCCAAAGAAAATATCCTCCGATAACAAAGAGAAAGAAGCTTTCTGAGAAACTTCTTTGTGTTCTGTGAAATCATCTCACAGAGTTACAGCTTTCCCCTCAAGAAGCCTTTCGCTAAGACAGTTCTTGTGGAATTGGCAAAGTGATATTTGGAAGCCCATAGAGGGCTATGGTGAAAAAGGAAATATCCTCAGATGAAATCTGGAAAGAAGCTTTCTGAGAAACTGCTGAGTGTTCTGTTAATTCATCTCACAGAGTTACATCTGTATTTCGAGGATCTCTTTGCTAGCCTTATTTCTGTGGAATCTGAGAACAGATATTTCCGATCCCTTAGAAGACTATAGGGCCAAAGGAAATATCCTCCGATAACAAAGAGAAAGAAGCTTTCTGAGAAACTTCTTTGTGTTCTGTGAAATCATCTCACAGAGTTACAGCTTTCCCCTCAAGAAGCCTTTCGCTAAGACAGTTCTTGTGAAATTGGCAAAGTGATATTTGGAAGCCCTTAGAGGGCTATGGTGAAAAAGGAAATTTCCTCAGATGAAATCTGGAAAGAAGCTTTCTGAGAAACTGCTTAGTGTTCTGTTAATTCATCTCACAGAGTTACATCTGTATTTCGTGGATCTCTTTGCTAGCCTTATTTCTGTGGAATCTGAGAACAGATATTTCGGATCCCATTGAAGACTATAGGGCCAAAGGATATATCCTCCGATAACAAAGAGAAAGAAGCTTTCTGAGAAACTTCTTTGTGTTCTGTGAAATCATCTCACAGAGTTACAGCTTTCCCCTCAAGAAGCCTTTCTCTAAGACAGTTCTTGTGGAATTGGCAAAGTGATATTTGGAAGCCCATAGAGGGCTATGGTGAAAAAGGAAATATCCTCAGATGAAATCTGGAAAGAAGCTTTCTGAGAAACTGCTTAGTGTTCTGTTAATTCATCTCACAGAGTTACATCTGTATTTCGTGGATCTCTTTGCTAGCCTTATTTCTGTGGAATCTGAGAACAGATATTTCGGATCCCTTTGAAGACTATAGGGCCAAAGAAAATATCCTCCGATAACAAAGAGAAAGAAGCTTTCTGAGAAACTTCTTTGTGTTCTGTGAAATCATCTCACAGAGTTACAGCTTTCCCCTCAAGAAGCCTTTCGCTAAGACAGTTCTTGTGGAATTGGCAAAGTGATATTTGGAAGCCCATAGAGGGCTATGGTGAAAAAGGAAATATCCTCAGATGAAATCTGGAAAGAAGATTTCTGAGAAACTGCTTAGTGTTCTGTTAATTCAACTCACAGAGTTACATCTGTATTTCGAGGACCTCTTTGCTAGCCTTATTTCTGTGGAATCTGAGAACAGATATTTCCGATCCCTTAGAAGACTATAGGGCCAAAGGAAATATCCTCCGATAACAAAGAGAAAGAAGCTTTCTGAGAAACTTCTTTGTGTTCTGTGAAATCATCTCACAGAGTTACAGGTTTCCCCTCAAGAAGCCTTTCGCTAAGACAGTTCTTGTGAAATTGGCAAAGTGATATTTGGAAGCCCTTAGAGGGCTAAGGTGAAAAAGGAAATATCCTCAGATGAAATCTGGAAAGAAGCTTTCTGAGAAACTGCTTAGTGTTCTGTTAATTCATCTCACAGAGTTACATCTGTATTTCGTGGATCTCTTTGCTAGCCTTATTTCTTTGGAATCTGAGAACAGATATTTCGAATCCCATTGAAGACTATAGGGCCAAAGGAAATATCCTCCGATAACAAAGAGAAAGAAGCTTTCTGAGAAACTTCTTTGTGTTCTGTGAAATCATCTCACAGAGTTACAGCTTTCCCCTCAAGAAGCCTTTCTCTAAGACAGTTCTTGTGGAATTGGCAAAGTGATATTTGGAAGCCCATAGAGGGCTATGGTGAAAAAGGAAATATCCTCAGATGAAATCTGGAAAGAAGCTTTCTGAGAAACTGTTGAGTGTTCAGTTAATTCATCTCACAGAGTTACATCTGTATTACGTGGATCTCTTTGCTAGCCTTATTTCTGTGGAATCTGAGAACAGATATTTCGGATCCCATTGAAGACTATAGGGCCAAAGGAAATATCCTCCGATAACAAAGAGAAAGAAGCTTTCTGAGAAACTTCTTTGTGTTCTGTGAAATCATCTCACAGAGTTACAGCTTTCCCCTCAAGAAGCCTTTCGCTAAGACAGTTCTTGTGGAATTGGCAAAGTGATATTTGGAAGCCCATAGAGGGCTATGGTGAAAAAGGAAATATCCTCAGATGAAATCTGGAAAGAAGCTTTCTGAGAAACTGCTTAGTGTTCTGTTAATTCATCTCACAGAGTTACATCTGTATTTCGTGGATCTCTTTGCTAGCCTTATTTCTGTGGAATCTGAGAACAGATATTTCGGATCCCATTGAAAACTATAGGGCCAAAGGAAATATCCTCCGATAACAAAGAGAAAGAAGCTTTCTGAGAAACTTCTTTGTGTTCTGTGAAATCATCTCACAGAGTTACAGCTTTCCCCTCAAGAAGCCTTTCGCTAAGACAATTCTTGTGGAATTGGCAAAGTGATATTTGGAAGCCCATAGAGGGATATGGTGAAAAAGGAAATATCCTCAGATGAAATCTGGAAAGAAGCTTTCTGAGAAACTGCTGTGTGTTCTGTTAATTCAGCTCACAGAGTTACATCTGTATTTCGTGGATCTCTTTGCTAGCCTTATTTCTTTGGAATCTGAGAACAGATATTTCGGATCCCTTTGAAGACTATAGGGCCAAAGGAAATATCCTCCGATAACAAAGAGAAAGAAGCTTTCTGAGAAACTTCTTTGTGTTCTGTGAAATCATCTCACAGAGTTACAGCTTTCCCCTCAAGAAGCCTTTCGCTAAGACAGTTCTCGTGGAATTGGCAAAGTGATATTTGGAAGCCCATAGAGGGCTATGGTGAAAAAGGAAATATCCTCACATGAAATCTGGAAAGAAGCTTTCTGAGAAACTGCTTAGTGTTCTGTTAATTCATCTCACAGAGTTACATCTGTATTTCGTGGATCTCTTTGCTAGCCTTATTTCTGTGGAATCTGAGAACAGATATTTCGGATCCCATTGAAGACAATAGGGCCAAAGAAAATATCCTGCGATAACAAAGAGAAAGAAGCTTTCTGAGAAACTTCTTTGTGTTCTGTGAAATCATCTCACAGAGTTACAGCTTTCCCCTCAAGAAGCCTTTCGCTAAGACAGTTCTTGTGGAATTGGCAAAGTGATATTTGGAAGCCCATAGAGGGCTATGGTGAAAAAGGAAATATCCTCAGATGAAATCTGGAAAGAAGCTTTCTGAGAAACTGCTGAGTGTTCTGTTAATTCATCTCACAGAGTTACGTCTGTATTTCGAGGATCTCTTTGCTAGCCTTATTTCTGTGGAATCTGAGAACAGATATTTCCAATCCCTTTGAAGACTATATTGCCAAAGGAAATATCCTCCGATAACAAAGAGAAAGAAGCTTTCTGAGAAACTTCTTTGTGTTCTGTGAAATCCTCTCACAGAGTTACAGCTTTCCCCTCAAGTAGCCTTTCGCTAACACAGTTCTTGTGGAATTGGCAAAGTGATATTTGGAAGCCCTTAGAGGGCTATGGTGAAAAAGGAAATATCCTCAGATGAAATCTGGAAAGAAGCTTTCTGAGAAACTGCTGAGTGTTCTCTTAATTCATCTCACAGAGTTACATCTGTATTTCTTGGATCTCTTGCTAGCCTTATTTCTGTGGAATCTGAGAACAGATATTTCGGATCCCATTAAAGACTATAGGGCCAAAGGAAATATCCTCCGATAACAAAGAGAAAGAAGCTTTCTGAGAAACTTCTTTGTGTTCTGTGAAATCATCTCACAGAGTTACAGCTTTCCCCTCAAGAAGCCTTTCGCTAAGACAGTTCTTGTGGAATTGGCAAAGTGATATTTGGAAGCCCATAGAGGGCTATGGTGAAAAAGGAAATATCCTCCGATGAAATCTGGAAAGAAGCTTTCTGAGAAACTGCTTAGTGTTCTGTTAATTCATCTCACAGAGTTACATCTGTATTTCGTGGATCTCTTTGCTAGCCTTATTTCTGTGGAATCTGAGAACAGATATTTCGGATCCCTTTGAAGACTACAGGGCCAAAGAAAATATCCTCCGATAACAAAGAGAAAGAAGCTTTCTGAGAAACTTCTTTGTGTTCTGTGAAATCATCTCACAGAGTTACAGCTTTCCCCTCAAGAAGCCTTTCGCTAAGACAGTTCTTGTGGAATTGGCAAAGTGATATTTGGAAGCCCATAGAGGGCTATGGTGAAAAAGGAAATATCCTCAGATGAAATCTGGAAAGAAGCTTTCTGAGAAACTGTTGAGTGTTCTGTTAATTCATCTCACAGAGTTACATCTGTATTTCGAGGATCTCTTTGCTAGCCTTATTTCTGTGGAATCTGAGAACAGATATTTCCGATCCCTTAGAAGACTATAGGGCCAAAGGAAATATCCTCCGATAACAAAGAGAAAGAAGCTTTCTGAGAAACTTCTTTGTGTTCTGTGAAATCATCTCACAGAGTTACAGGTTTCCCCTCAAGAAGCCTTTCGCTAAGACAGTTCTTGTGAAATTGGCAAAGTGATATTTGGAAGCCCTTAGAGGGCTATGGTGAAAAAGGAAATATCCTCAGATGAAATCTGGAAAGAAGCTTTCTGAGAAACTGCTGAGTGTTCTGTTAATTCATCTCACAGAGTTACATCTGTATCTCGTGGATCTCTTTGCTAGCCTTATTTCTTTGGAATCTGAGAACAGATATTTCGGATCCCATTGAAGATTATAGGGCCAAAGGATATATCCTCCGATAACAAAGAGAAAGAAGCTTTCTGAGAAACTTCTTTGTGTTCTGTGAAATCATCTCACAGAGTTACAGCTTTCCCCTCAAGAAGCCTTTCGCTAAGACAGTTCTTGTGGAATTGGCAAAGTGATATTTGGAAGCCCATAGAGGGCTATGGTGAAAAAGGAAATATCCTCAGATGAAATCTGGAAAGAAGCTTTCTGAGAAACTGCTGAGTGTTCTGTTAATTCATCTCACAGAGTTACATCTGTATTTCGAGGATCTCTTTGCTAGCCTTATTTCTGTGGAATCTGAGAACAGATATTTCCGATCCCTAAGAAGACTATAGGGCCAAAGAAAATATCCTCCGATAACAAAGAGAAAGAAGCTTTCTGAGAAACTTCTTTGTGTTCTGTGAAATCATCTCACAGAGTTACAGGTTTCCCCTCAAGAAGCCTTTCGCTAAGACAGTTCTTGTGAAATTGGCAAAGTGATATTTGGAAGCCCTTAGAGGGCTATGGTGAAAAAGGAAATATCCTCAGATGAAATCTGGAAAGAAGCTTTCTGAGAAACTGCTTAGTGTTCTGTTAATTCATCTCACAGAGTTACATCTGTATTTCGTGGATCTCTTTGCTAGCCTTATTTCTTTGGAATCTGAGAACAGATATTTCGGATTCCATTGAAGACTATAGGGCCAAAGGATATATCCTCCGATAACAAAGAGAAAGAAGCTTTCTGAGAAACTTCTTTGTGTTCTGTGAAATCATCTCACAGAGTTACAGCTTTCCCCTCAAGAAGCCTTTCGCTAAGACAGTTCTTGTGGAATTGGCAAAGTGATATTTGGAAGCCCATAGAGGGCTATGGTGAAAAAGGAAATATCCTCAGATGAAATCTGGAAAGAAGCTTTCTGAGAAACTGCTGAGTGTTCTGTTAATTCATCTCACAGAGTTACGTCTGTATTTCGAGGATCTCTTTGCTAGCCTTATTTCTGTGGAATCTGAGAACAGATATTTCCAATCCCTTTGAAGACTATATTGCCAAAGGAAATATCCTCCGATAACAAAGAGAAAGAAGCTTTCTGAGAAACTTCTTTGTGTTCTGTGAAATCCTCTCACAGAGTTACAGCTTTCCCCTCAAGTAGCCTTTCGCTAACACAGTTCTTGTGGAATTGGCAAAGTGATATTTGGAAGCCCTTAGAGGGCTATGGTGAAAAAGGAAATATCCTCAGATGAAATCTGGAAAGAAGCTTTCTGAGAAACTGCTGAGTGTTCTCTTAATTCATCTCACAGAGTTACATCTGTATTTCTTGGATCTCTTGCTAGCCTTATTTCTGTGGAATCTGAGAACAGATATTTCGGATCCCATTAAAGACTATAGGGCCAAAGGAAATATCCTCCGATAACAAAGAGAAAGAAGCTTTCTGAGAAACTTCTTTGTGTTCTGTGAAATCATCTCACAGAGTTACAGCTTTCCCCTCAAGAAGCCTTTCGCTAAGACAGTTCTTGTGGAATTGGCAAAGTGATATTTGGAAGCCCATAGAGGGCTATGGTGAAAAAGGAAATATCCTCCGATGAAATCTGGAAAGAAGCTTTCTGAGAAACTGCTTAGTGTTCTGTTAATTCATCTCACAGAGTTACATCTGTATTTCGTGGATCTCTTTGCTAGCCTTATTTCTGTGGAATCTGAGAACAGATATTTCGGATCCCTTTGAAGACTACAGGGCCAAAGAAAATATCCTCCGATAACAAAGAGAAAGAAGCTTTCTGAGAAACTTCTTTGTGTTCTGTGAAATCATCTCACAGAGTTACAGCTTTCCCCTCAAGAAGCCTTTCGCTAAGACAGTTCTTGTGGAATTGGCAAAGTGATATTTGGAAGCCCATAGAGGGCTATGGTGAAAAAGGAAATATCCTCAGATGAAATCTGGAAAGAAGCTTTCTGAGAAACTGTTGAGTGTTCTGTTAATTCATCTCACAGAGTTACATCTGTATTTCGAGGATCTCTTTGCTAGCCTTATTTCTGTGGAATCTGAGAACAGATATTTCCGATCCCTTAGAAGACTATAGGGCCAAAGGAAATATCCTCCGATAACAAAGAGAAAGAAGCTTTCTGAGAAACTTCTTTGTGTTCTGTGAAATCATCTCACAGAGTTACAGGTTTCCCCTCAAGAAGCCTTTCGCTAAGACAGTTCTTGTGAAATTGGCAAAGTGATATTTGGAAGCCCTTAGAGGGCTATGGTGAAAAAGGAAATATCCTCAGATGAAATCTGGAAAGAAGCTTTCTGAGAAACTGCTGAGTGTTCTGTTAATTCATCTCACAGAGTTACATCTGTATTTCGTGGATCTCTTTGCTAGCCTTATTTCTTTGGAATCTGAGAACAGATATTTCGGATCCCATTGAAGATTATAGGGCCAAAGGATATATCCTCCGATAACAAAGAGAAAGAAGCTTTCTGAGAAACTTCTTTGTGTTCTGTGAAATCATCTCACAGAGTTACAGCTTTCCCCTCAAGAAGCCTTTCGCTAAGACAGTTCTTGTGGAATTGGCAAAGTGATATTTGGAAGCCCATAGAGGGCTATGGTGAAAAAGGAAATATCCTCAGATGAAATCTGGAAAGAAGCTTTCTGAGAAACTGCTGAGTGTTCTGTTAATTCATCTCACAGAGTTACATCTGTATTTCGAGGATCTCTTTGCTAGCCTTATTTCTGTGGAATCTGAGAACAGATATTTCCGATCCCTAAGAAGACTATAGGGCCAAAGAAAATATCCTCCGATAACAAAGAGAAAGAAGCTTTCTGAGAAACTTCTTTGTGTTCTGTGAAATCATCTCACAGAGTTACAGGTTTCCCCTCAAGAAGCCTTTCGCTAAGACAGTTCTTGTGAAATTGGCAAAGTGATATTTGGAAGCCCTTAGAGGGCTATGGTGAAAAAGGAAATATCCTCAGATGAAATCTGGAAAGAAGCTTTCTGAGAAACTGCTTAGTGTTCTGTTAATTCATCTCACAGAGTTACATCTGTATTTCGTGGATCTCTTTGCTAGCCTTATTTCTTTGGAATCTGAGAACAGATATTTCGGATTCCATTGAAGACTATAGGGCCAAAGGATATATCCTCCGATAACAAAGAGAAAGAAGCTTTCTGAGAAACTTCTTTGTGTTCTGTGAAATCATCTCACAGAGTTACAGCTTTCCCCTCAAGAAGCCTTTCTCTAAGACAGTTCTTGTGGAATTGGCAAAGTGATATTTGGAAGCCCATAGAGGGCTATGGTGAAAAAGGAAATATCCTCAGATGAAATCTGGAAAGAAGCTTTCTGAGAAACTGCTTAGTGTTCTGTTAATTCATCTCACAGAGTTACATCTGTATTTCGTGGATCTCTTTGCTAGCCTTATTTCTGTGGAATCTGAGAACAGATATTTCGGATCCCTTTGAAGACTACAGGGCCAAAGAAAATATCCTCCGATAACAAAGAGAAAGAAGCTTTCTGAGAAACTTCTTTGTGTTCTGTGAAATCATCTCACAGAGTTACAGCTTTCCCCTCAAGAAGCCTTTCACTAAGACAGTTCTTGTGGAATTGGCAAAGTGATATTTGGAAGCCCATAGAGGGCTATGGTGAAAAAGGAAATATCCTCAGATGAAATCTGGAAAGAAGCTTTCTGAGAAACTGTTGAGTGTTCTGTTAATTCATCTCACAGAGTTACATCTGTATTTCGAGGATCTCTTTGCTAGCCTTATTTCTGTGGAATCTGAGAACAGATATTTCCGATCCCTTAGAAGACTATAGGGCCAAAGGAAATATCCTCCGATAACAAAGAGAAAGAAGCTTTCTGAGAAACTTCTTTGTGTTCTGTGAAATCATCTCACAGAGTTACAGGTTTCCCCTCAAGAAGCCTTTCGCTAAGACAGTTCTTGTGAAATTGGCAAAGTGATATTTGGAAGCCCTTAGAGGGCTATGGTGAAAAAGGAAATATCCTCAGATGAAATCTGGAAAGAAGCTTTCTGAGAAACTGCTTAGTGTTCTGTTAATTCATCTCACAGAGTTACATCTGTATTTCGTGGATCTCTTTGCTAGCCTTATTTCTTTGGAATCTGAGAACAGATATTTCGGATCCCATTGAAGACTATAGGGCCAAAGGATATATCCTCCGATAACAAAGAGAAAGAAGCTTTCTGAGAAACTTCTTTGTGTTCTGTGAAATCATCTCACAGAGTTACAGCTTTCCCCTCAAGAAGCCTTTCGCTAAGACAGTTCTTGTGGAATTGGCAAAGTGATATTTGGAAGCCCATAGAGGGCTATGGTGAAAAAGGAAATATCCTCAGATGAAATCTGGAAAGAAGCTTTCTGAGAAACTGCTGAGTGTTCTGTTAATTCATCTCACAGAGTTACATCTGTATTTCGTGGATCTCTTTGCTAGCCTTATTTCTGTGGAATCTGAGAACAGATATTTCGGATCCCTTTGAAGACTACAGGGCCAAAGAAAATATCCTCCGATAACAAAGAGAAAGAAGCTTTCTGAGAAACTTCTTTGTGTTCTGTGAAATCATCTCACAGAGTTACAGCTTTCCCCTCAAGAAGCCTTTCACTAAGACAGTTCTTGTGGAATTGGCAAAGTGATATTTGGAAGCCCATAGAGGGCTATGGTGAAAAAGGAAATATCCTCAGATGAAATCTGGAAAGAAGCTTTCTGAGAAACTGTTGAGTGTTCTGTTAATTCATCTCACAGAGTTACATCTGTATTTCGAGGATCTCTTTGCTAGCCTTATTTCTGTGGAATCTGAGAACAGATATTTCCGATCCCTTAGAAGACTATAGGGCCAAAGGAAATATCCTCCGATAACAAAGAGAAAGAAGCTTTCTGAGAAACTTCTTTGTGTTCTGTGAAATCATCTCACAGAGTTACAGGTTTCCCCTCAAGAAGCCTTTCGCTAAGACAGTTCTTGTGAAATTGGCAAAGTGATATTTGGAAGCCCTTAGAGGGCTATGGTGAAAAAGGAAATATCCTCAGATGAAATCTGGAAAGAAGCTTTCTGAGAAACTGCTTAGTGTTCTGTTAATTCATCTCACAGAGTTACATCTGTATTTCGTGGATCTCTTTGCTAGCCTTATTTCTTTGGAATCTGAGAACAGATATTTCGGATCCCATTGAAGACTATAGGGCCAAAGGATATATCCTCCGATAACAAAGAGAAAGAAGCTTTCTGAGAAACTTCTTTGTGTTCTGTGAAATCATCTCACAGAGTTACAGCTTTCCCCTCAAGAAGCCTTTCGCTAAGACAGTTCTTGTGGAATTGGCAAAGTGATATTTGGAAGCCCATAGAGGGCTATGGTGAAAAAGGAAATATCCTCAGATGAAATCTGGAAAGAAGCTTTCTGAGAAACTGCTGAGTGTTCTGTTAATTCATCTCACAGAGTTACATCTGTATTTCGAGGACCTCTTTGCTAGCCTTATTTCTGTGGAATCTGAGAACAGATATTTCCGATCCCTTAGAAGACTATAGGGCCAAAGAAAATATCCTCCGATAACAAAGAGAAAGAAGCTTTCTGAGAAACTTCTTTGTGTTCTGTGAAATCATCTCACAGAGTTACAGGTTTCCCCTCAAGAAGCCTTTCGCTAAGACAGTTCTTGTGAAATTGGCAAAGTGATATTTGGAAGCCCTTAGAGGGCTATGGTGAAAAAGGAAATATCCTCAGATGAAATCTGGAAAGAAGCTTTCTGAGAAACTGCTTAGTGTTCTGTTAATTCATCTCACAGAGTTACATCTGTATTTCGTGGATCTCTTTGCTAGCCTTATTTCTTTGGAATCTGAGAACAGATATTTCGGATTCCATTGAAGACTATAGGGCCAAAGGATATATCCTCCGATAACAAAGAGAAAGAAGCTTTCTGAGAAACTTCTTTGTGTTCTGTGAAATCATCTCACAGAGTTACAGCTTTCCCCTCAAGAAGCCTTTCTCTAAGACAGTTCTTGTGGAATTGGCAAAGTGATATTTGGAAGCCCATAGAGGGCTATGGTGAAAAAGGAAATATCCTCAGATGAAATCTGGAAAGAAGCTTTCTGAGAAACTGCTTAGTGTTCTGTTAATTCATCTCACAGAGTTACATCTGTATTTCGTGGATCTCTTTGCTAGCCTTATTTCTGTGGAATCTGAGAACAGATATTTCGGATCCCTTTGAAGACTACAGGGCCAAAGAAAATATCCTCCGATAACAAAGAGAAAGAAGCTTTCTGAGAAACTTCTTTGTGTTCTGTGAAATCATCTCACAGAGTTACAGCTTTCCCCTCAAGAAGCCTTTCGCTAAGACAGTTCTTGTGGAATTGGCAAAGTGATATTTGGAAGCCCATAGAGGGCTATGGTGAAAAAGGAAATATCCTCAGATGAAATCTGGAAAGAAGCTTTCTGAGAAACTGTTGAGTGTTCTGTTAATTCATCTCACGGAGTTACATCTGTATTTCGAGGATCTCTTTGCTAGCCTTATTTCTGTGGAATCTGAGAACAGATATTTCCGATCCCTTAGAAGACTATAGGGCCAAAGGAAATATCCTCCGATAACAAAGAGAAAGAAGCTTTCTGAGAAACTTCTTTGTGTTCTGTGAAATCATCTCACAGAGTTACAGGTTTCCCCTCAAGAAGCCTTTCGCTAAGACAGTTCTTGTGAAATTGGCAAAGTGATATTTGGAAGCCCTTAGAGGGCTATGGTGAAAAAGGAAATATCCTCAGATGAAATCTGGAAAGAAGCTTTCTGAGAAACTGCTTAGTGTTCTGTTAATTCATCTCACAGAGTTACATCTGTATTTCGTGGATCTCTTTGCTAGCCTTATTTCTTTGGAATCTGAGAACAGATATTTCGGATCCCATTGAAGACTATAGGGCCAAAGGATATATCCTCCGATAACAAAGAGAAAGAAGCTTTCTGAGAAACTTCTTTGTGTTCTGTGAAATCATCTCACAGAGTTACAGCTTTCCCCTCAAGAAGCCTTTCGCTAAGACAGTTCTTGTGGAATTGGCAAAGTGATATTTGGAAGCCCATAGAGGGCTATGGTGAAAAAGGAAATATCCTCAGATGAAATCTGGAAAGAAGCTTTCTGAGAAACTGCTGAGTGTTCTGTTAATTCATCTCACAGAGTTACATCTGTATTTCGAGGATCTCTTTGCTAGCCTTATTTCTGTGGAATCTGAGAACAGATATTTCCGATCCCTTAGAAGACTATAGGGCCAAAGAAAATATCCTCCGATAACAAAGAGAAAGAAGCTTTCTGAGAAACTTCTTTGTGTTCTGTGAAATCATCTCACAGAGTTACAGGTTTCCCCTCAAGAAGCCTTTCGCTAAGACAGTTCTTGTGAAATTGGCAAAGTGATATTTGGAAGCCCTTAGAGGGCTATGGTGAAAAAGGAAATATCCTCACATGAAATCTGGAAAGAAGCTTTCTGAGAAACTGCTTAGTGTTCTGTTAATTCATCTCACAGAGTTACATCTGTCTTTCGTGGATCTCTTTGCTAGCCTTATTTCTTTGGAATCTGAGAACAGATATTTCGGATCCCATTGAAGACTATAGGGCCAAAGGATATATCCTCCGATAACAAAGAGAAAGAAGCTTTCTGAGAAACTTCTTTGTGTTCTGTGAAATCATCTCACAGAGTTACAGCTTTCCCCTCAAGAAGCCTTTCTCTAAGACAGTTCTTGTGGAATTGGCAAAGTGATATTTGGAAGCCCATAGAGGGCTATGGTGAAAAAGGAAATATCCTCAGATGAAATCTGGAAAGAAGCTTTCTGAGAAACTGCTGAGTGTTCAGTTAATTCATCTCACAGAGTTACATCTGTATTACGTGGATCTCTTTGCTAGCCTTATTTCTGTGGAATCTGAGAACAGATATTTCGGATCCCATTGAAGACTATAGGGCCAAAGGAAATATCCTCCGATAACAAAGAGAAAGAAGCTTTCTGAGAAACTTCTTTGTGTTCTGTGAAATCATCTCACAGATTTACAGCTTTCCCCTCAAGAAGCCTTTCGCTAAGACAGTTCTTGTGGAATTGGCAAAGTGATATTTGGAAGCCCATAGAGGGCTATGGTGAAAAAGGAAATATCCTCAGATGAAATCTGGAAAGAAGCTTTCTGAGAAACTGCTTAGTGTTCTGTTAATTCATCTCACAGAGTTACATCTGTATTTCGTGGATCTCTTTGCTAGCCTTATTTCTGTGGAATCTGAGAACAGATATTTCGGATCCCATTGAAAACTATAGGGCCAAAGGAAATATCCTCCGATAACAAAGAGAAAGAAGCTTTCTGAGAAACTTCTTTGTGTTCTGTGAAATCATCTCACAGAGTTACAGCTTTCCCCTAAAGAAGCCTTTCGCTAAGACAATTCTTGAGGAATTGGCAAAGTGATATTTGGAAGCCCATAGAGGGCTATGGTGAAAAAGGAAATATCCTCAGATGAAATCTGGAAAGAAGCTTTCTGAGAAACTGCTGTGTGTTCTGTTAATTCATCTCACAGAGTTACATCTGTATTTCGTGGATCTCTTTGCTAGACTTATTTCTGTGGAATCTGAGAACAGATATTTCGGATCCCTTTGAAGTCTAGAGGGCCAAAGGAAATATCCTCCGATAACAAAGAGAAAGAAGCTTTCTGAGAAACTACTTTGTGTTCTGTGAAATCATCTCACAGAGTTACAGCTTTCCCCTCAAGAAGCCTTTCGCTAAGACAGTTCTTGTGGAATTGGCAAAGTGATATTTGGAAGCCCATAGAGGGCTATGGTGAATAAGGAAATATCCTCAGATGCAATCTGGAAAGAAGCTTTCTGAGAAACTGCTTAGTGTTCTGTTAATTCATCTCACAGAGTTACATCTGTATTTCGTGGATCTCTTTGCTAGCCTTATTTCTTTGGAATCTGAGAACAGATATTTCGGATCCCATTGAAGACTATAGGGCCAAAGAAAATATCCTCCGATAACAAAGAGAAAGAAGCTTTCTGAGAAACTTCTTTGTGTTCTGTGAAATCATCTCACAGAGTTACAGCTTTCCCCTCAAGAAGCCTTTCGCTAAGACAGTTCTTGTGGATTTGGCAAAGTGGTATTTGGAAGCCCTTAGAGGGCTATGGTGAAAAAGGAAATATCCTCAGATGAAATCTGGAAAGAAGCTTTCTGAGAAACTGCTTAGTGTTCTGTTAATTCATCTCACAGAGTTACATCTGTATTTCGTGGATCTCTTTGCTAGCCTTATTTCTTTGGAATCTGAGAACAGATATTTCGGATCCCATTGAAGACTATAGGGCCAAAGAAAATATACTCCGATAACAAAGTGAAAGAAGCTTTCTGAGAAACTTCTTTGTGTTCTGTGAAATCATCTCACAGAGTTACAGCTTTCCCCTCAAGAAGCCTTTCGCTAAGACAGTTCTTGTGGAATTGGCAAAGTGATATTTGGAAGCCCTTAGAGGGCTATGGTGAAAAAGGAAATATCCTCAGATGAAATCTGGAAAGAAGCTTTCTGAGAAACTGCTTAGTGTTCTGTTAATTCATATCACAGAGTTACATCTGTATTTCGAGGATCTCTTTGCTAGCCTTATTTCTGTGGAATCTGAGAACAGATATTTCCGATTCCTTAGAAGACTATAGGGCCAAAGGAAATATCCTCCGATAACAAAGAGAAAGAAGCTTTCTGAGAAACTTCTTTGTGTTCTGTGAAATCATCTCACAGAGTTAGAGCTTTCCACTCAAGAAGCCTTTCGCTAAGACAGTTCTTGTGGAATTGGCAAAGTGATATTTGGAAGCCCTTAGAGGGCTATGGTGAAAAAGGAAATATCCTCAGATGAAATCTGGAAAGAAGCTTTCTGAGAAACTGCTTAGTGTTCTGTTAATTCATCTCACAGAGTTACATCTGTATTTCGTGGATCTCTTTGCTAGCCTTATTTCTTTGGAATCTGAGAACAGATATTTCGGATCCCATTGAAGACTATAGGGCCAAAGGAAATATCCTCCGATAACAAAGAGAAAGAAGCTTTCTGAGAAACTTCTTTGTGTTCTGTGAAATCATCTCACAGAGTTACAGCTTTCCCCTCAAGAAGCCTTTCGCTAAGACAGTTCTCGTGGAATTGGCAAAGTGATATTTGGAAGCCCATAGAGGGCTATGGTGAAAAAGGAAATATGCTCACATGAAATCTGGAAAGAAGCTTTCTGAGAAACTGCTTAGTGTTCTGTTAATTCATCTCACAGAGTTACATCTGTATTTCGTGGATCTCTTTGCTAGCCTTATTTCTGTGGAATCTGAGAACAGATATTTCGGATCCCATTGAAGACTATAGGGCCAAAGAAAATATCCTGCGATAACAAAGAGAAAGAAGCTTTCTGAGAAACTTCTTTGTGTTCTGTGAAATCCTCTCACAGAGTTACAGCTTTCCCCTCAAGTAGCCTTTCGCTAAGACAGTGCTTGTGGAATTGGCAAAGTGATATTTGGAAGCCCATAGAGGGCTATGGTGAAAAAGGAAATATCCTCAGATGAAATCTGGAAAGAAGCTTTCTGAGAAACTGCTGAGTGTTCTGTTAATTCATCTCACAGAGTTACATCTGTATTTCTTGGATCTCTTGCTAGCCTTATTTCTGTGGAATCTGAGAACAGATATTTCGGATCCCATTGAAGACTATAGGGCCAAAGGAAATATCCTCCGATAACAAAGAGAAAGAAGCTTTCTGAGAAACTTCTTTGTGTTCTGTGAAATCATCTCACAGAGTTACAGCTTTCCACTCAAGAAGCCTTCCGCTAAGACAGTTCTTGTGGAATTGGCAAAGTGATATTTGGAAGCCCATAGAGGGCTATGGTGAAAAAGGAAATATCCTCAGATGAAATCTGGAAAGAAGCTTTCTGAGAAACTGCTTAGTGTTCTGTTAATTCATCTCACAGAGTTACATCTGTATTTCGTGGATCTCTTTGCTAGCCTTATTTCTGTGGAATCTGAGAACAGATATTTCGGATCCCTTTGAAGACTATAGGGCCAAAGAAAATATCCTCCGATAACAAAGAGAAAGAAGCTTTCTGAGAAACTTCTTTGTGTTCTGTGAAATCATCTCACAGAGTTACAGCTTTCCCCTCAAGAAGCCTTTCGCTAAGACAGTTCTTGTGGAATTGGCAAAGTGATATTTGGAAGCCCATAGAGGGCTATGGTGAAAAAGGAAATATCCTCAGATGAAATCTGGAAAGAAGCTTTCTGAGAAACTGCTTAGTGTTCTGTTAATTCATCTCACAGAGTTACATCTGTATTTCGAGGATCTCTTTGCTAGCCTTATTTCTGTGGAATCTGAGAACAGATATTTCGGATCCCATTGAAGACTATAGGGCCAAAGGAAATATCCTCCGATAACAAAGAGAAAGAAGCTTTCTGAGAAACTTCTTTGTGTTCTGTGAAATCATCTCACAGAGTTACAGCTTTCCCCTCAAGAAGCCTTTCGCTAAGACAGTTCTTGTGAAATTGGCAAAGTGATATTTGGAAGCCCTTAGAGGGCTATGGTGAAAAAGGAAATATCCTCAGATGAAATCTGGAAAGAAGCTTTCTGAGAAACTGCTTAGTGTTCTGTTAATTCATCTCACAGAGTTACATCTGTATTTCGTGGATCTCTTTGCTAGCCTTATTTCTGTGGAATCTGAGAACAGATATTTCGGATCCCATTGAAGACTATAGGGCCAAAGGAAATATCCTCCGATAACAAAGAGAAAGAAGCTTTCTGAGAAACTTCTTTGTGTTCTGTGAAATCATCTCACAGAGTTACAGCTTTCCCCTCAAGAAGCCTTTCGCTAAGACAGTTCTTGTGGAATTGGCAAAGTGATATTTGGAAGCCCATAGAGGGCTATGGTGAAAAAGGAAATATCCTCAGATGAAATCTGGAAAGAAGCTTTCTGAGAAACTGCTGAGTGTTCAGTTAATTCTTCTCACAGAGTTACATCTGTATTACGTGGATCTCTTTGCTAGCCTTCTTTCTGTGGAATCTGAGAACAGATATTTCGGATCCCATTGAAGACTATAGGGCCAAAGGAAATATCCTCCGATAACAAAGAGAAAGAAGCTTTCTGAGAAACTTCTTTGTGTTCTGTGAAATCATCTCACAAAGTTACAGCTTTCCCCTCAAGAAGCCTTTCGCTAAGACAGTTCTTGTGGAATTGGCAAAGTGATATTTGGAAGCCCATAGAGGGCTATGGTGAAAAAGGAAATATCCTCGGATGAAATCTGGAAAGAAGCTTTCTGAGAAACTGCTGTGTGTTCTGTTAATTCAGCTCACAGAGTTACATCTGTATTTCGTGGATCTCTTTGCTAGACTTATTTCTGTGGAATCTGAGAACAGATATTTCGGATCCCTTTGAAGACTATAGGGCCAAAGGAAATATCCTCCGATAACAAAGAGAAAGAAGCTTTCTGAGAAACTTCTCTGTGTTCTGTGAAATCGTCTCACAGAGTTACAGCTTTCCCCTCAAGAAGCCTTTCGCTAAGACAGTTCTCGTGGAATTGGCAAAGTGATATTTGGAAGCCCATAGAGGGCTATGGTGAAAAAGGAAATATCCTCACATGAAATCTGGAAAGAAGCTTTCTGAGAAACTGCTTAGTGTTCTGTTAATTCATCTCACAGAGTTACATCTGTATTTCGTGGATCTCTTTGCTAGCCTTATTTCTGTGGAATCTGAGAACAGATATTTCGGATCCCATTGAAGACTATAGGGCCAAAGAAAATATCCTGCGATAACAAAGAGAAAGAAGCTTTCTGAGAAATTTCTTTGTATTCTGTGAAATCATCTCACAGAGATACAGCTTTCCCCTCAAGAAGCCTTTCGCTAAGACAGTTCTTGTGGAATTGGCAAAGTGATATTTGGAAGCCCATAGAGGGCTATGGTGAAAAAGGAAATATCCTCAGATGAAATCTGGAAAGAAGCTTTCTGAGAAACTGCTGAGTGTTCTGTTAATTCATCTCACAGAGTTACGTCTGTATTTCGAGGATCTCTTTGCTAGCCTTATTTCTGTGGAATCTGAGAACAGATATTTCCAATCCCTTTGAAGACTATATTGCCAGAGGAAATATCCTCCGATAACAAAGAGAAAGAAGCTTTCTGAGAAACTTCTTTGTGTTCTGTGAAATCCTTTCACAGAGTTACAGCTTTCCCCTCAAGTAGCCTTTCGCTAACACAGTTCTTGTGGAATTGGCAAAGTGATATTTGGAAGCCCTTAGAGGGCTATGGTGAAAAAGGAAATATCCTCAGATGAAATCTGGAAAGAAGCTTTCTGAGAAACTGCTGAGTGTTCTCTTAATTCATCTCACAGAGTTACATTTGTATTTCTTGGATCTCTTGCTAGCCTTATTTCTGTGGAATCTGAGAACAGATATTTTGGATCCCATTAAAGACTATAGGGCCAAAGGAAATATCCTCCGATAACAAAGAGAAAGAAGCTTTCTGAGAAACTTCTTTGTGTTCTGTGAAATCATCTCACAGAGTTACAGCTTTCCACTCAAGAAGCCTTCCACTAAGACAGTTCTTGTGGAATTGGCAAAGTGATATTTGGAAGCCCATAGAGGGCTATGGTGAAAAAGGAAATATCCTCAGATGAAATCTGGAAAGAAGCTTTCTGAGAAACTGCTTAGTGTTCTGTTAATTCATCTCACAGAGTTACATCTGTATTTCGTGGATCTCTTTGCTAGCCTTATTTCTGTGGAATCTGAGAACAGATATTTCGGATCCCTTTGAAGACTATAGGGCCAAAGAAAATATCCTCCGATAACAAAGAGAAAAAAGCTTTCTGAGAAAGTTCTTTGTGTTCTGTGAAATCATCTCACAGAGTTACAGCTTTCCCCTCAAGAAGCCTTTCGCTAAGACAGTTCTTGTGGAATTGGCAAAGTGATATTTGGAAGCCCATAGAGGGCTATGGTGAAAAAGGAAATATCCTCAGATGAAATCTGGAAAGAAGCTTTCTGAGAAACTGCTGAGTGTTCTGTTAATTCATCTCACAGAGTTACATCTGTATTTCGAGGATCTCTTTGCTAGCCTTATTTCTGTGGAATCTGAGAACAGATATTTCCGATCCCTTAGAAGACTATAGGGCCAAAGGAAATATCCTCCAATAACAAAGAGAAAGAAGCTTTCTGAGAAACTTCTTTGTGTTCTGTGAAATCATCTCACAGAGTTACAGGTTTCCCCTCAAGAAGCCTTTCGCTAAGACAGTTCTTGTGAAATTGGCAAAGTGATATTTGGAAGCCCTTAGAGGGCTATGGTGAAAAAGGAAATATCCTCAGATGAAATCTGGAAAGAAGCTTTCTGAGAAACTGCTTAGTGTTCTGTTAATTCATCTCACAGAGTTACATCTGTATTTCGTGGATCTCTTTGCTAGCCTTATTTCTGTGGAATCTGAGAACAGATATTTCGGATCCCATTGAAGACTATAGGGCCAAAGGATATATCCTCCGATAACAAAGAGAAAGAAGCTTTCTGAGAAACTTCTTTGTGTTCTGTGAAATCATCTCACAGAGTTACAGCTTTCCCCTCAAGAAGCCTTTCTCTAAGACAGTTCTTGTGGAATTGGCAAAGTGATATTTGGAAGCCCATAGAGGGCTATGGTGAAAAAGGAAATATCCTCAGATGAAATCTGGAAAGAAGCTTTCTGAGAAACTGCTGAGTGTTCTGTTAATTCATCTCACAGAGTTACATCTGTATTTCGTGGATCTCTTTGCTAGCCTTATTTCTGTGGAATCTGAGAACAGATATTTCGGATCCCATTGAAGACTATAGGGCCAAAGAAAATATCCTCCGATAACAAAGAGAAAGAAGCTTTCTGAGAAACTTCTTTGTGTTCTGTGAAATCATCTCACAGAGTTACAGCTTTCCCCTCAAGAAGCCTTTCGCTAAGACAGTTCTTGTGGAATTGGCAAAGTGATATTTGGAAGCCCATAGAGGGCTATGGTGAAAAAGGAAATATCCTCAGATGAAATCTGGAAAGAAGCTTTCTGAGAAACTGCTTAGTGTTCTGTTAATTCATCTCACAGAGTTACATCTGTATTTCGTGGATCTCTTTGCTAGCCTTATTTCTGTGGAATCTGAGAACAGATATTTCGGATCCCATTGAAAACTATAGGGCCAAAGGAAATATCCTCTGATAACAAAGAGAAAGAAGCTTTCTGAGAAACTTCTTTGTGTTCTGTGAAATCATCTCACAGAGTTACAGCTTTCCCCTCAAAAAGCCTTTCGCTAAGACAATTCTTGTGGAATTGGCAAAGTGATATTTGGAAGCCCATAGAGGGGTATGGTGAAAAAGGAAATATCCTCAGATGAAATCTGGAAAGAAGCTTTCTGAGAAACTGCTGTGTGTTCTGTTAATTCAGCTCACAGAGTTACATCTGTATTTCGTGGATCTCTTTGCTAGACTTATTTCTGTGGAATCTGAGAACAGATATTTCGGATCCCTTTGAACATTGGAGGGCCAAAGAAAATATCCTCCGATAACAAAGAGAAAGAAGCTTTCTGAGAAACTACTTTTTGTTCTGTGAAATCATCTCACAGAGTTACAGCTTTCCCCTCAAGAAGCCTTTCGCTAAGACAGTTCTTGTGGAATTGGCAAAGTGATATTTGGAAGCCCATAGAGGGCTATGGTGAAAAAGGAAATATCCTCAGATGAAATCTGGAAAGAAGCTTTCTGAGAAACTGCTTAGTGTTCTGTTAATTCATCTCACAGAGTTACATCTGTATTTCGTGGATCTCTTTGCTAGCCTTATTTCTGTGGAATCTGAGAACAGATATTACGGATCCCATTGAAGACTATAGGGCCAAAGAAAATTCCTCCGATAACAAAGAGAAAGAAGCTTTCTGAGAAACTTCTTTGTATTCTGTGAAATCATCTCACAGAGTTACAGCTTTCCCCTCAAGAAGCCTTTCGCTAAGACAGTTCTTGTGGAATTGGCAAAGTGATATTTGGAAGCCCATAGAGGGCTATGGTGAAAAAGGAAATATCTTCAGATGAAATCTGGAAAGAAGCTTTCTGAGAAACTGCTGAGTGTTCAGTTAATTCATCTCACAGAGTTACATCTGTATTACGTGGATCTCTTTGCTAGCCTTATTTTTGTGGAATCTGAGAACAGATATTTCGGATCCCATTGAAGACTATAGGGCCAAAGGAAATATCCTCCGATAACAAAGAGAAAGAAGCTTTCTGAGAAACTTCTTTGTGTTCTGTGAAATCATCTCACAGAGTTACAGCTTTCCCCTCAAGAAGCCTTTCGCTTAGACAGTTCTTGTGGAATTGGCAAAGTGATATTTGGAAGCCCATAGAGGGCTATGGTGAAAAAGGAAATATCCTCAGATGAAATCTGGAAAGAAGCTTTCTTAGAAACTGCTTAGTGTTCTGTTAATTCATCTCACAGAGTTACATCTGTATTTCGTGGATCTCTTTGCTAGCCTTATTTCTTTGGAATCTGAGAACAGATATTTCGGATCCCATTGAAGACTATAGGGCCAAAGAAAATATCCTCCGATAACAAAGAGAAAGAAGCTTTCTGAGAAACTTCTTTGTGTTCTGTGAAATCATCTCACAGAGTTACAGCTTTCCCCTCAAGAAGCCTTTCGCTAAGACAGTTCTTGTGGAATTGGCAAAGTGATATTTGGAAGCCCTTAGAGGGCTATGGTGAAAAAGGAAATATCCTCACATTAAATCTGGAAAGAAGCTTTCTGAGAAACTGCTGAGTGTTCTGTTAATTCATCTCACAGAGTTACATCTGTATTTCGTGGATCTCTTTGCTAGCCTTATTTCTGTGGAATCTGAGAACAGATATTTCGGATCCCATTGAAGACTATAGGGCCAAAGGAAATATCCTCCGATAACAAAGAGAAAGAAGGTTTCTGAGAAACTTCTTTGTGTTCTGCGAAATCATCTCACAGAGTTACAGCTTTCCACTCAAGAAGCCTTTCGCTAAGACAGTTCTTGTGGAATTGGCAAAGTGATATTTGGAAGCCCATAGAGGGCTATGGTGAATAAGGAAATATCCTCAGATGAAATCTGGAAAGAAGCTTTCTGAGAAACTGCTTAGTGTTCTGTTAATTCATCTCACAGAGTTACATCTGTATTTCGTGGATCTCTTTGCTAGCCTTATTTCTGTGGAATCTGAGAACAGATATTTCGGATCCCTTTGAAGACTATAGGGTCAAAGAAAATATCCTCCGATAACAAAGAGAAAGAAGCTTTCTGAGAAACTTCTTTGTGTTCTGTGAAATCATCTCACAGAGTTACAGCTTTCCCCTCAAGAAGCCTTTTGCTAAGACAGTTCTTGTGGAATTGGCAAAGTGATATTTGGAAGCCCATAGAGGGCTATGGTGAAAAAGGAAATATCCTCAGATGAAATCTGGAAAGAAGCTTTCTGAGAAACTGCTTAGTGTTCTGTTAATTCATCTCACAGAGTTACATCTGTATTTCGAGGATTTCTTTGCTAGCCTTATTTCTGTGGAATCTGAGAACAGATATTTCCAATCCCTTTGAAGACTATAGGGCCAAAGGAAATATCCTCCGATAACAAAGAGAAAGAAGCTTTCTGAGAAACTTCTTTGTGTTCTGTGAAATCATCTCACAGAGTTACAGCTTTCCCCTCAAGAAGCCTTTCGCTAAGACACTTCTTGTGGAATTGGCAAAGTGATATTTGGAAGCCCTTAGAGGGCTGTGGTGAAAAAGGAAATATCCTCAGAGGAAATCTGGAAAGAAGCTTTCTGAGAAACTGCTTAGTGTTCTGTTAATTAATCTCACAGAGTTACATCTGTATTTCGAGGATCTCTTTGCTAGCCTTATTTCTTTGGAATCTGAGAACAGATATTTCGGAACCCATTGAAGACTATAGGGACAAAGATAATATCCTCCGATAACAAAGAGAAAGAAGCTTTCTGAGAAACTTCTTTGTGTTCTGTGAAATCATCTCACAGAGTTACAGCTTTCCCCTCAAGAAGCCTTTCGCTAAGACAGTTCTTGTGGAATTGGCAAAGTGATATTTGGAAGCCCTTAGAGGGCTATGGTGAAAAAGGAAATATCCTCAGATGAAATCTGGAAAGAAGCTTTCTGAGAAACTGCTTAGTGTTCTGTTAATTCATCTCACAGAGTTACATCTGTATTTCGAGGATCTCTTTGCTAGCCTTATTTCCGTGGAATCTGAGAACAGATATTTCCGATCCCTTAGAAGACTATAGGGCCAAAGGAAATATCCTCCGATAACAAAGAGAAAGAAGCTTTCTGAGAAACTTCTTTGTGTTCTGTGAAATCATCTCACAGAGTTAGAGCTTTCCACTCAAGAAGCCTTTCGCTAAGACAGTTCTTGTGGAATTGGCAAAGTGATATTTGGAAGCCCTTAGAGGGCTATGGTGAAAAAGGAAATATCCTCAGATGAAATCTGGAAAGAAGCTTTCTGAGAAACTGCTTAGTGTTCTGTTAATTCATCTCACAGAGTTACATCTGTATTTCGTGGATCTCTTTGCTAGCCTTATTTCTTTGGAATCTGAGAACAGATATTTCGGATCCCATTGAAGACTATAGGGCCAAAGGAAATATCCTCCGATAACAAAGAGATAGAAGCTTTCTGAGAAACTTCTTTGTGTTCTGTGAAATCATCTCACAGAGTTACAGCTTTCCCCTCAAGAAGCCTTTCGCTAAGACAGTTCTCGTGGAATTGGCAAAGTGATATTTGGAAGCCCATAGAGGGCTATGGTGAAAAAGGAAATATCCTCAGATGAAATCTGGAAAGAAGCTTTCTGAGAAACTGCTTAGTGTTCTGTTAATTCATCTCACAGAGTTACATCTGTATTTCGTGGATCTCTTTGCTAGCCTTATTTCTGTGGAATCTGAGAAGAGATATTTCGGATCCCATTGAAGACTATAGGGCCAAAGAAAATATCCTGCGATAACAAAGAGAAAGAAGCTTTCTGAGAAACTTCTTTGTATTCTGTGAAATCATCTCACAGAGTTACAGCTTTCCCCTCAAGAAGCCTTTCGCTAAGACAGTTCTTGTGGAATTGGCAAAGTGATATTTGGAAGCCCATAGAGGGCTATGGTGAAAAAGGAAATATCCTCAGATGAAATCTGGAAAGAAGCTTTCTGAGAAACTGCTGAGTGTTCTGTTAATTCATCTCACAGAGTTACATCTGTATTTCGAGGATCTCTTTGCTAGCCTTATTTCTTTGGAATCTGAGAACAGATATTTCCAATCCCTTTGAAGACTATATTGCCAAAGGAAATATCCTCCGATAACAAAGAGAAAGAAGCTTTCTGAGAAACTTCTTTGTGTTCTGTGAAATCCTCTCACAGAGTTACAGCTTTCCCCTCAAGTAGCCTTTCGCTAAGACAGTTCTTGTGGAATTGGCAAAGTGATATTTGGAAGCCCTTAGAGGGCTATGGTGAAAAAGGAAATATCCTCAGATGAAATCTGGAAAGAAGCTTTCTGAGAAACTGCTGAGTGTTCTCTTAATTCATCTCACAGAGTTACATCTGTATTTCGTGGATCTCTTTGCTAGCCTTATTTCTGTGGAATCTGAGAACAGATATTTTGGATCCCATTAAAGACTATAGGGCCAAAGGAAATATCCTCCGATAACAAAGAGAAAGAAGGTTTCTGAGAAACTTCTTTGTGTTCTGTGAAATCATCTCACAGAGTTACAGCTTTCCACTCAAGAAGCCTTCCACTAAGACAGTTCTTGTGGAATTGGCAAAGTGATATTTGGAAGCCCATAGAGGGCTATGGTGAAAAAGGAAATATCCTCAGATGAAATCTGGAGAGAAGCTTTCTGAGAAACTGCTTAGTGTTCTGTTAATTCATCTCACAGAGTTACATCTGTATTTCGTGGATCTCTTTGCTAGCCTTATTTCTGTGGAATCTGAGAACAGATATTTCGGATCCCTTTGAAGACTATAGGGCCAAAGAAAATATCCTCCGATAACAAAGAGAAAGAAGCTTTCTGAGAAACTTCTTTGTGTTCTGTGAAATCATCTCACAGAGTTACAGCTTTCCCCTCAAGAAGCCTTTCGCTAAGACAGTTCTTGTGGAATTGGCAAAGTGATATTTGGAAGCCCATAGAGGGCTATGGTGAAAAAGGAAATATCCTCAGATGAAATCTGGAAAGAAGCTTTCTGAGAAACTGCTGAGTGTTCTGTTAATTCATCTCACAGAGTTACATCTGTATTTCGAGGATCTCTTTGCTAGCCTTATTTCTGTGGAATCTGAGAACAGATATTTCCGATCCCTTAGAAGACTATAGGGCCAAAGGAAATATCCTCCGATAACAAAGAGAAAGAAGCTTTCTGAGAAACTTCTTTGTGTTCTGTGAAATCATCTCACAGAGTTACAGGTTTCCCCTCAAGAAGCCTTTCGCTAAGACAGTTCTTGTGAAATTGGCAAAGTGATATTTGGAAGCCCTTAGAGGTCTATGGTGAAAAAGGAAATATCCTCAGATGAAATCTGGAAAGAAGCTTTCTGAGAAACTGCTTAGTGTTCTGTTAATTCATCTCACAGAGTTACATCTGTATTTCGTGGATCTCTTTGCTAGCCTTATTTCTGTGGAATCTGAGAACAGATATTTCGGATCCCATTGAAGACTATAGGGCCAAAGGATATATCCTCCGATAACAAAGAGAAAGAAGCTTTCTGAGAAACTTCTTTGTGTTCTGTGAAATCATCTCACAGAGTTACAGCTTTCCCCTCAAGAAGCCTTTCTCTAAGACAGTTCTTGTGGAATTGGCAAAGTGATATTTGGAAGCCCATAGAGGGCTATGGTGAAAAAGGAAATATCCTCAGATGAAATCTGGAAAGAAGCTTTCTGAGAAACTGCTGAGTGTTCTGTTAATTCATCTCACAGAGTTACATCTGTATTTCGTGGATCTCTTTGCTAGCCTTATTTCTGTGGAATCTGAGAACAGATATTTCGGATCCCTTTGAAGACTATAGGGCCAAAGAAAATATCCTCCGATAACAAAGAGAAAGAAGCTTTCTGAGAAACTTCTTTGTGATCTGTGAAATCATCTCACAGAGTTACAGCTTTCCCCTCAAGAAGCCTTTCGCTAAGACAGTTCTTGTGGAATTGGCAAAGTGATATTTGGAAGCCCATAGAGGGCTATGGTGAAAAAGGAAATATCCTCAGATGAAATCTGGAAAGAAGCTTTCTGAGAAACTGCTTAGTGTTCTGTTAATTCATCTCACAGAGTTACATCTGTATTTCGTGGATCTCTTTGCTAGCCTTATTTCTGTGGAATCTGAGAACAGATATTTCGGATCCCATTGAAAACTATAGGGCCAAAGGAAATATCCTCTGATAACAAAGAGAAAGAAGCTTTCTGAGAAACTTCTTTGTGTTCTGTGAAATCATCTCACAGAGTTACAGCTTTCCCCTCAAGAAGCCTTTCGCTAAGACAATTCTTGTGGAATTGGCAAAGTGATATTTGGAAGCCCATAGAGGGCTATGGTGAAAAAGGAAATATCCTCAGATGAAATCTGGAAGGAAGCTTTCTGAGAAACTGCTGTGTGTTCTGTTAATTCAGCTCACAGAGTTACATCTGTATTTCGTGGATCTCTTTGCTAGACTTATTTCTGTGGAATCTGAGAACAGATATTTCGGATCCCTTTGAAGACTAGAGGGCCAAAGAAAATATCCTCCGATAACAAAGAGAAAGAAGCTTTCTGAGAAACTACTTTTTGTTCTGTGAAATCATCTCACAGAGTTACAGCTTTCCCCTCAAGAAGCCTTTCGCTAAGACAGTTCTTGTGGAATTGGCAAAGTGATATTTGGAAGCCCTTAGAGGGCTATGGTGAAAAAGGAAATATCCTCAGATGAAATCTGGAAAGAAGCTTTCTGAGAAACTGCTTAGTGTTCTGTTAATTCATCTCACAGAGTTACATCTGTATTTCGTGGATCTCTTTGCTAGCCTTATTTCTGTGGAATCTGAGAACAGATATTACGGATCCCATTGAAGACTATAGGGCCAAAGAAAATTCCTCCGATAACAAAGAGAAAGAAGCTTTCTGAGAAACTTCTTTGTATTCTGTGAAATCATCTCACAGAGTTACAGCTTTCCCCTCAAGAAGCCTTTCGCTAAGACAGTTCTTGTGGAATTGGCAAAGTGATATTTGGAAGCCCATAGAGGGCTATGGTGAAAAAGGAAATATCTTCAGATGAAATCTGGAAAGAAGCTTTCTGAGAAACTGCTGAGTGTTCAGTTAATTCATCTCACAGAGTTACATCTGTATTACGTGGATCTCTTTGCTAGCCTTATTTTTGTGGAATCTGAGAACAGATATTTCGGATCCCATTGAAGACTATAGGGCCAAAGGAAATATCCTCCGATAACAAAGAGAAAGAAGGTTTCTGAGAAACTTCTTTGTGTTCTGTGAAATCATCTCACAGAGTTACAGCTTTCCCCTCAAGAAGCCTTTCGCTTAGACAGTTCTTGTGGAATTGGCAAAGTGATATTTGGAAGCCCATAGAGGGCTATGGTGAATAAGGAAATATCCTCAGATGAAATCTGGAAAGAAGCTTTCTGAGAAACTGCTTAGTGTTCTGTTAATTCATCTCACAGAGTTACATCTGTATTTCTTGGATCTCTTTGCTAGCCTTATTTCTGTGGAATCTGAGAACAGATATTTCGGATCCCTTTGAAGACTGTAGGGTCAAAGAAAATATCCTCCGATAACAAAGAGAAAGAAGCTTTCTGAGAAACTTCTTTGTGTTCTGTGAAATCATCTCACAGAGTTACAGCTTTCCCCTCAAGAAGCCTTTCGCTAAGACAGTTCTTGTGGAATTGGCAAAGTGATATTTGGAAGCCCATAGAGGGCTATGGTGAAAAAGGAAATATCCTCAGATGAAATCTGGAAAGAAGCTTTCTGAGAAACTGCTTAGTGTTCTGTTAATTCATCTCACAGAGTTACATCTGTATTTCGAGGATTTCTTTGCTAGCCTTATTTCTGTGGAATCTGAGAACAGATATTTCCAATCCCTTTGAAGACTATAGGGCCAAAGGTAATATCCTCCGATAACAAAGAGAAAGAAGCTTTCTGAGAAACTTCTTTGTGTTCTGTGAAATCATCTCACAGAGTTACAGCTTTCCCCTCAAGAAGCCTTTCGCTAAGACAGTTCTTGTGGAATTGGCAAAGTGATATTTGGAAGCCCTTAGAGGGCTATGGTGAAAAAGGAAATATCCTCAGATGAAATCTGGAAAGAAGCTTTCTGAGAAACTGCTTAGTGTTCTGTTAATTCATCTCACAGAGTTACATCTGTATTTCGAGGATCTCTTTGCTAGCCTTATTTCCGTGGAATCTGAGAACAGATATTTCCGATCCCTTTGAAGACTATAGGGCCAAAGGAAATATCCTGCGATAACAAAGAGAAAGAAGCTTTCTGAGAAACTTCTTTGTATTCTGTGAAATCATCTCACAGAGTTACAGCTTTCCCCTCAAGAAGCCTTTCGCTAAGACAGTTCTTGTGGAATTGGCAAAGTGATATTTGGAAGCCCATAGAGGGCTATGGTGAAAAAGGAAATATCCTCAGATGAAATCTGGAAAGAAGCTTTCTGAGAAACTGCTGAGTGTTCTGTTAATTCATCTCACAGAGTTACATCTGTATTTCGAGGATCTCTTTGCTAGCCTTATTTCTTTGGAATCTGAGAACAGATATTTCCAATCCCTTTGAAGACTATATTGCCAAAGGAAATATCCTCCGATAACAAAGAGAAAGAAGCTTTCTGAGAAACTTCTTTGTGTTCTGTGAAATCCTCTCACAGAGTTACAGCTTTCCCCTCAAGTAGCCTTTCGCTAAGACAGTTCTTGTGGAATTGGCAAAGTGATATTTGGAAGCCCTTAGAGGGCTATGGTGAAAAAGGAAATATCCTCAGATGAAATCTGGAAAGAAGCTTTCTGAGAAACTGCTGAGTGTTCTCTTAATTCATCTCACAGAGTTACATCTGTATTTCTTGGATCTCTTGCTAGCCTTATTTCTGTGGAATCTGAGAACAGATATTTCGGATCCCATTGAAGACTATAGGGCCAAAGGAAATATCCTCCGATAACAAAGAGAAAGAAGCTTTCTGAGAAACTTCTTTGTGTTCTGTGAAATCATCTCACAGAGTTACAGCTTTCCACTCAAGAAGCCTTCCGCTAAGACAGTTCTTGTGGAATTGGCAAAGTGATATTTGGAAGCCCATAGAGGGCTATGGTGAAAAAGGAAATATCCTCAGATGAAATCTGGAAAGAAGCTTTCTGAGAAACTGCTTAGTGTTCTGTTAATTCATCTCACAGAGTTACATCTGTATTTCGAGGGTCTCTTTGCTAGCCTTATTTCTGTGGAATCTGAGAACAGATATTTCGGATCCCTTTGAAGACTATAGGGCCAAAGAAAATATCCTCCGATAACAAAGAGAAAGAAGCTTTCTGAGAAACTTCTTTGTGTTCTGTGAAATCATCTCACAGAGTTACAGCTTTCCCCTCAAGAAGCCTTTCGCTAAGACAGTTCTTGTGGAATTGGCAAAGTGATATTTGGAAGCCCATAGAGGGCTATGGTGAAAAAGGAAATATCCTCAGATGAAATCTGGAAAGAAGCTTTCTGAGAAACTGCTGAGTGTTCTGTTAATTCATCTCACAGAGTTACATCTGTATTTCGTGGATCTCTTTGCTAGCCTTATTTCTGTGGAATCTGAGAACAGATATTTCGGATCCCTTTGAAGACTATAGGGCCAAAGAAAATATCCTCCGATAACAAAGAGAAAGAAGCTTTCTGAGAAACTTCTTTGTGTTCTGTGAAATCATCTCACAGAGTTACAGCTTTCCCCTCAAGAAGCCTTTCGCTAAGACAGTTCTTGTGGAATTGGCAAAGTGATATTTGGAAGCCCATAGAGGGCTATGGTGAAAAAGGAAATATCCTCAGATGAAATCTGGAAAGAAGCTTTCTGAGAAACTGCTTAGTGTTCTGTTAATTCATCTCACAGAGTTACATCTGTATTTCGTGGATCTCTTTGCTAGCCTTATTTCTGTGGAATCTGAGAACAGATATTTCGGATCCCATTGAAAACTATAGGGCCAAAGGAAATATCCTCTGATAACAAAGAGAAAGAAGCTTTCTGAGAAACTTCTTTGTGTTCTGTGAAATCATCTCACAGAGTTACAGCTTTCCCCTCAAGAAGCCTTTGGCTAAGACAATTCTTGTGGAATTGGCAAAGTGATATTTGGAAGCCCATAGAGGGCTATGGTGAAAAAGGAAATATCCTCAGATGAAATCTGGAAGGAAGCTTTCTGAGAAACTGCTGTGTGTTCTGTTAATTCAGCTCACAGAGTTACATCTGTATTTCGTGGATCTCTTTGCTAGACTTATTTCTGTGGAATCTGAGAACAGATATTTCGGATCCCTTTGAAGACTAGAGGGCCAAAGAAAATATCCTCCGATAACAAAGAGAAAGAAGCTTTCTGAGAAACTACTTTTTGTTCTGTGAAATCATCTCACAGAGTTACAGCTTTCCCCTCAAGAAGCCTTTCGCTAAGACAGTTCTTGTGGAATTGGCAAAGTGATATTTGGAAGCCCATAGAGGGCTATGGTGAAAAAGGAAATATCCTCAGATGAAATCTGGAAAGAAGCTTTCTGAGAAACTGCTTAGTGTTCTGTTAATTCATCTCACAGAGTTACATCTGTATTTCGTGGATCTCTTTGCTAGCCTTATTTCTGTGGAATCTGAGAACAGATATTACGGATCCCATTGAAGACTATAGGGCCAAAGAAAATTCCTCCGATAACAAAGAGAAAGAAGCTTTCTGAGAAACTTCTTTGTATTCTGTGAAATCATCTCACAGAGTTACAGCTTTCCCCTCAAGAAGCCTTTCGCTAAGACAGTTCTTGTGGAATTGGCAAAGTGATATTTGGAAGCCCATGGAGGGCTATGGTGAAAAAGGAAATATCTTCAGATGAAATCTGGAAAGAAGCTTTCTGAGAAACTGCTGAGTGTTCAGTTAATTCATCTCACAGAGTTACATCTGTATTACGTGGATCTCTTTGCTAGCCTTATTTTTGTGGAATCTGAGAACAGATATTTCGGATCCCATTGAAGACTATAGGGCCAAAGGAAATATCCTCCGATAACAAAGAGAAAGAAGGTTTCTGAGAAACTTCTTTGTGTTCTGTGAAATCATCTCACAGAGTTACAGCTTTCCCCTCAAGAAGCCTTTCGCTTAGACAGTTCTTGTGGAATTGGCAAAGTGATATTTGGAAGCCCATAGAGGGCTATGGTGAAAAAGGAAATATCCTCAGATGAAATCTGGAAAGAAGCTTTCTGAGAAACTGCTTAGTGTTCTGTTAATTCATCTCACAGATTTACATCTGTATTTCGTGGATCTCTTTGCTAGCCTTATTTCTTTGGAATCTGAGAACAGATATTTCGGATCCCATTGAAGACTATAGGGCCAAAGAAAATATCCTCCGATAACAAAGAGAAAGAAGCTTTCTGAGAAACTTCTTTGTGTTCTGTGAAATCATCTCACAGAGTTACAGCTTTCCCCTCAAGAAGCCTTTCGCTAAGACAGTTCTTGTGGAATTGGCAAAGTGATATTTGGAAGCCCTTAGAGGGCTATGGTGAAAAAGGAAATATCCTCACATGAAATCTGGAAAGAAGCTTTCTGAGAAACTGCTGAGTGTTCTGTTAATTCATCTCACAGAGTTACATCTGTATTTCTTGGATCTCTTTTCTAGCCTTATTTCTGTGGAATCTGAGAACAGATATTTCGGATCCCATTGAAGACTATAGGGCCAAAGGAAATATCCTCCGATAACAAAGAGAAAGAAGGTTTCTGAGAAACTTCTTTGTGTTCTGTGAAATCATCTCACAGAGTTACAGCTTTCCACTCAAGAAGCCTTTCGCTAAGACAGTTCTTGTGGAATTGGCAAAGTGATATTTGGAAGCCCATAGAGGGCTACGGTGAATAAGGAAATATCCTCAGATGAAATCTGGAAAGAAGCTTTCTGAGAAACTGCTTAGTGTTCTGTTAATTCATCTCACAGAGTTACATCTGTATTTCTTGGATCTCTTTGCTAGCCTTATTTCTGTGGAATCTGAGAACAGATATTTCGGATCCCTTTGAAGACTATAGGGTCAAAGAAAATATCCTCCGATAACAAAGAGAAAGAAGCTTTCTGAGAAACTTCTTTGTGTTCTGTGAAATCATCTCACAGAGTTACAGCTTTCCCCTCAAGAAGCCTTTCTCTAAGACAGTTCTTGTGGAATTGGCAAAGTGATATTTGGAAGCCCATAGAGGGCTATGGTGAAAAAGGAAATATCCTCAGATGAAATCTGGAAAGAAGCTTTCTGAGAAACTGCTTAGTGTTCTGTTAATTCATCTCACAGAGTTACATCTGTATTTCGAGGATTTCTTTGCTAGCCTTATTTCTGTGGAATCTGAGAACAGATATTTCCAATCCCTTTGAAGACTATAGGGCCAAAGGTAATATCCTCCGATAACAAAGAGAATGAAGCTTTCTGAGAAACTTCTTTGTGTTCTGTGAAATCATCTCACAGAGTTACAGCTTTCCCCTCAAGAAGCCTTTCGCTAAGACACTTCTTGTGGAATTGGCAAAGTGATATTTGGAAGCCCTTAGAGGGCTATGGTGAAAAAGGAAATATCCTCAGATGAAATCTGGAAAGAAGCTTTCTGAGAAACTGCTTAGTGTTCTGTTAATTAATCTCACAGAGTTACATCTGTATTTCGAGGATCTCTTTGCTAGCCTTATTTCTTTGGAATCTGAGAACAGATATTTCGGAACCCATTGAAGACTATAGGGACAAAGATAATATCCTCCGATAACAAAGAGAAAGATGCTTTTTGAGAAACTTCTTTGTGTTCTGTGAAATCATCTCACAGAGTTACAGCTTTCCCCTCAAGAAGCCTTTCGCTAAGACAGTTCTTGTGGAATTGGCAAAGTGATATTTGGAAGCCCTTAGAGGGCTAAGGTGAAAAAGGAAATATCCTCAGATGAAATCTGGAAAGAAGCTTTCTGAGAAACTGCTTAGTGTTCTGTTAATTCATCTCACAGAGTTACATCTGTATTTCGAGGATCTCTTTGCTAGCCTTATTTCCGTGGAATCTGAGAACAGATATTTCCGATCCCTTAGAAGACTATAGGGCCAAAGGAAATATCCTCCGATAACAAAGAGAAAGAAGCTTTCTGAGAAACTTCTTTGTGTTCTGTGAAATCATCTCACAGAGTTAGAGCTTTCCACTCAAGAAGCCTTTCGCTAAGACAGTTCTTGTGGAATTGGCAAAGTGATATTTGGAAGCCCTTAGAGGGCTATGGTGAAAAAGGAAATATCCTCAGATGAAATCTGGAAAGAAGCTTTCTGAGAAACTGCTTAGTGTTCTGTTAATTCATCTCACAGAGTTACATCTGTATTTCGTGGATCTCTTTGCTAGCCTTATTTCTTTGGAATCTGAGAACAGATATTTCGGATCCCATTGAAGACTATAGGGCCAAAGGAAATATCCTCCGATAACAAAGAGATAGAAGCTTTCTGAGAAACTTCTTTGTGTTCTGTGAAATCATCTCACAGAGTTACAGCTTTCCCCTCAAGAAGCCTTTCGCTAAGACAGTTCTCGTGGAATTGGCAAAGTGATATTTGGAAGCCCATAGAGGGCTATGGTGAAAAAGGAAATATCCTCACATGAAATCTGGAAAGAAGCTTTCTGAGAAACTGCTTAGTGTTCTGTTAATTCATCTCACAGAGTTACATCTGTATTTCGTGGATCTCTTTGCTAGCCTTATTTCTGTGGAATCTGAGAAGAGATATTTCGGATCCCATTGAAGACTATAGGGCCAAAGAAAATATCCTGCGATAACAAAGAGAAAGAAGCTTTCTGAGAAACTTCTTTGTATTCTGTGAAATCATCTCACAGAGTTACAGCTTTCCCCTCAAGAAGCCTTTCGCTAAGACAGTTCTTGTGGAATTGGCAAAGTGATATTTGGAAGCCCATAGAGGGCTATGGTGAAAAAGGAAATATCCTCAGATGAAATCTGGAAAGAAGCTTTCTGAGAAACTGCTGAGTGTTCTCTTAATTCATCTCACAGAGTTACATCTGTATTTCTTGGATCTCTTGCTAGCCTTATTTCTGTGGAATCTGAGAACAGATATTTCGGATCCCATTGAAGACTATAGGGCCAAAGGAAATATCCTCCGATAACAAAGAGAAAGAAGCTTTCTGAGAAACTTCTTTGTGTTCTGTGAAATCATCTCACAGAGTTACAGCTTTCCACTCAAGAAGCCTTCCGCTAAGACAGTTCTTGTGGAATTGGCAAAGTGATATTTGGAAGCCCATAGAGGGCTATGGTGAAAAAGGAAATATCCTCAGATGAAATCTGGAAAGAAGCTTTCTGAGAAACTGCTTAGTGTTCTGTTAATTCATCTCACAGAGTTACATCTGTATTTCGAGGGTCTCTTTGCTAGCCTTATTTCTGTGGAATCTGAGAACAGATATTTCGGATCCCTTTGAAGACTATAGGGCCAAAGAAAATATCCTCCGATAACAAAGAGAAAGAAGCTTTCTGAGAAACTTCTTTGTGTTCTGTGAAATCATCTCACAGAGTTACAGCTTTCCCCTCAAGAAGCCTTTCTCTAAGACAGTTCTTGTGGAATTAGCAAAGTGATATTTGGAAGCCCATAGAGGGCTATGGTGAAAAAGGAAATATCCTCAGATGAAATCTGGAAAGAAGCTTTCTGAGAAACTGCTGAGTGTTCTGTTAATTCATCTCACAGAGTTACATCTGTATTTCGTGGATCTCTTTGCTAGCCTTATTTCTGTGGAATCTGAGAACAGATATTTCGGATCCCATTGAAAACTATAGGGCCAAAGGAAATATCCTCCGATAACAAAGAGAAAGAAGCTTTCTGAGAAACTTCTTTGTGTTCTGTGAAATCATCTCACAGAGTTACAGCTTTCCCCTCAAGAAGCCTTTCGCTAAGACAATTCTTGTGAATTGGCAAAGTGATATTTGGAAGCCCATAGAGGGCTAAGGTGAAAAAGGAAATATCCTCAGATGAAATCTGGAAAGAAGCTTTCTGAGAAACTGCTGTGTGTTCTGTTAATTCAGCTCACCGAGTTACATCTGTATTTCCTGGATCTCTTTGCTAGACTTATTTCTGTGGAATCTGAGAACATATATTTCGGATCCCATTGAAGACTATAGGGCCAAAGGAAATATCCTCCGATAACAAAGAGAAAGAAGCTTTCTGAGAAACTTCTTTGTGTTCTGTGAAATCATCTCAGAGTTACAGCTTTCCCCTCAAGAAGCCTTTCGCTAAGACAGTTCTTGTGGAATTGGCAAAGTGATATTTGGAAGCCCTTAGAGGGCTATGGTGAAAAAGGAAATATCCTCAGATGATTTCTGGAAAGAAGCTTTCTGAGAAACAGCTTAGTGTTCTGTCAATTCATCTCACAGAGTTACATCTGTATTTCGTGTATCTCTTTGCTAGCCTTACTTATTTGGAATCTGAGAACAGATATTTCGGATCCCTTTGAAGAATATAGGGCAAAAGAAATTATCCTCCGATAACAAAGAGAAAGAAGCTTTCTGAGAAACTTCTTTATGTTCTGTGAAATCATCTCACAGAGTTACAGGTTTCCCCTCAAGAAGCCTTTCGCTAAGACAGTTCTTGTGGAATTGGCAAAGTGATATTTGGAAGCCCATAGAGGGCTATGGGGAAAAAGGAATTAACCTCGCATGAAATCTGGAAAGAAGCTTTCTGAGAAACTGCTTAGTGTTCTGTTAATTCATCTCACAGTGTTACGTCTGCATTTCGTGGATCTCCTTGCTAGACTTATTTCTGTGGAATCTGCGAACAGATATTTCGGATCCCTTTAAAGACTATAGTGCCAAAGGAAATAACTTCCGATAACAAAGAGAAAGAAGCTTTCTGAGAAACTACTTTGTGTTCTGTGAAATCATCTCACAGAGTTACAGCTTTCCCCTCAAGAAGCCTTTCGCTAAGACAGTTCTTGTGGAATTGGCAAAGTGATATTTGGAAGCCCATAGAGGGCTATGGGGAAAAAGGAAATATCCTCGGAAGAAATCTGGAAAGAAGCTTTCTGAGAACATGCTTAGTGTTCTGTTAATTCATCTCACAGAGTTACGTCTGCATTTCGTGGATCTTCTTGCCAGACTTATTTCTGTGGAATCTACGAACAGATATTTCGGATCCCTTTGAAGACTATAGTGCTAAAGGAAATATCTTCCGATAACAAAGAGAAAGAAGCTTTCTGAGTAACTTCTTTGTGTTCTGTGAAATCAGCTCACAGAGTTACAGCTTTCCCCTCAAGAAGCCTTTCGCTAAGATATTTCTTGTGGAATTGGCAAAGTGATATTTGGAAGCCCATAGAGGGCTATGGTGAAAAAGGAAATATCCTCAGATGAAATCTGGAAAGACGCTTTCTGAGAAACTGCTTAGTGTTCTGTTAATTCATCTCACAGAGTTACATCTGTATTTCGTGGATCTCTTTGCTAGACTTATTTCTGTGGAATCTGAGAACAGATATTTCGGATCCCTTTGAAGACTATAGGGCCAAAGGAAATATCCTCCGATAACAAAGAGAAAGAAGCTTTCTGAGAAACTTCTTTGTGTTCTGTGAAATCATCTCAGAGTTACAGCTTTCCCCTCAAGAAGCCTTTCGCTAAGACAGTTCTTGTGGAATTGGCAAAGTGATATTTGGAAGCCCTTAGAGGGCTATGGTGAAAAAGGAAATATCCTCAGATGATTTCTGGAAAGAAGCTGTCTGAGAAACTGCTTAGTGTTCTGTGAATTCATCTCACAGAGTTACATCTGTATTTCGTGGATCTCTTTGCTAGCCTTACTTATTTGGAATCTGAGAACAGATATTTCGGATCCCTTTGAAGAATATAGGGCCAAAGAAATTATCCTCCGATAACAAAGAGAAAGAAGCTTTCTGAGAAACTTCTTTATGTTCTGTGAAATCATCTCACAGAGTTACAGCTTTCCCCTCAAAAAGCCTTTCGCTAAGACAGTTCTTGTGGAATTGGCAAAGTGATATTTGGAAGCCCATAGAGGGCTATGGGGAAAAAGGAATTATCCTCGGATGAAATCTGGAAAGAAGCTTTCTGAGAAACTGCTTAGTGTTCTGTTAATTCATCTCACAGAGTTACGTCTGCATTTCGTGGATCTCCTTGCTAGACTTATTTCTGTGGAATCTGCGAACAGATATTTCGGATCCCTTTAAAGACTATAGTGCCAAAGGAAATAACTTCCGATAACAAAGAGAAAGAAGCTTTCTGAGAAACTTCTTTGTGTTCTGTGAAATCATCTCACAGAGTTACAGCTTTCCCCTCAAGAAGCCTTTCGCTAAGACACTTAGTGTGGAATTGGCAAAGTGATATTTGGAAGCCCATAGAGGGCTATGGTGAAAAAGGAAATATCCTCAGATGAAATCTGGAAAGAAGCTTTCTGAGAAACTGCTGAGTGTTCTGTTAATTCATCTCACAGAGTTACATCTGTATTTCGTGGATCTCTTTGCTAGCCTTATTTCTTTGGAATCTGAGAACAGATATTTCGGATCCCATTGAAGACTATAGGGCCAAAGGAAATATCCTCCGATAACAAAGAGAAAGAAGCTTTCTGAGAAACTTCTTTGTGTTCTGTGAAATCATCTCACAGAGTTACAGCTTTCCCCTCAAGAAGCCTTTCTCTAAGACAGTTCTTGTGGAATTGGCAAAGTGATATTTGGAAGCCCATAGAGGGCTATGGTGAAAAAGGAAATATCCTCACATGAAATCTGGAAAGAAGCTTTCTGAGAAACTGCTGAGTGTTCAGTTAATTCATCTCACAGAGTTACATCTGTATTTCGTGGATCTCTTTGCTAGCCTTATTTCTGTGGAATCTGAGAACAGATATTTCGGATCCCATTGAAGACTATAGGGCCAAAGGAAATATCCTCCGATAACAAAGAGAAAGAAGCTTTCTGAGAAACTTCTTTGTGTTCTGTGAAATCATCTCACAGAGTTACAGCTTTCCCCTCAAGAAGCCTTTCGCTAAGACAGTTCTTGTGGAATTGGCAAAGTGATATTTGGAAGCCCATAGAGGGCTATGGTGAAAAAGGAAATATCCTCAGATGAAATCTGGAAAGAAGCTTTCTGAGAAACTGCTTAGTGTTCTGTTAATTCATCTCACAGAGTTACATCTGTATTTCGTGGATCTCTTTGCTAGCCTTATTTCTGTGGAATCTGAGAACAGATATTTCGGATCCCATTGAAAACTATAGGGCCAAAGGAAATATCCTCCGATAACAAAGAGAAAGAAGCTTTCTGAGAAACTTCTTTGTGTTCTGTGAAATCATCTCACAGAGTTACAGCTTTCCCCTCAAGAAGCCTTTCGCTAAGACAATTCTTGTGGAATTGGCAAAGTGATATTTGGAAGCCCATAGAGGGCTATGGTGAAAAAGGAAATATCGTCAGATGAAATCTGGAAAGAAGCTTTCTGAGAAACTGCTGTGTGTTCTGTTAATTCAGCTCACAGAGTTACATCTGTATTTCGTGGATCTCTTTGCTAGACTTATTTCTGTGGAATCTGAGAACAGATATTTCGGATCCCTTTGAAGACTAGAGGGCCAAAGGAAATATCCTCCGATAACAAAGAGAAAGAAGCTTTCTGAGAAACTACTTTGAGTTCTGTGAAATCATCTCACAGAGTTACAGCTTTCCCCTCAAGAAGCCTTTCGCTAAGACAGTTCTTGTGGAATTGGCAAAGTGATATTTGGAAGCCCATAGAGGGCTATGGTGAAAAAGGAAATATCCTCAGATGCAATCTGGAAAGAAGCTTTCTGAGAAACTGCTTAGTGTTCTGTTAATTCATCTCACAGAGTTACATCTGTATTTCGTGGATCTCTTTGCTAGCCTTATTTCTGTGGAATCTGAGAACAGATATTTCGGATCCCATTGAAGACTATAGGGCCAAAGGAAATATCCTCCGATAACAAAGAGAAAGAAGCTTTCTGAGAAACTTCTTTGTGTTCTGTGAAATCATCTCACAGAGTTACAGCTTTCCCCTCAAGAAGCCTTTCGCTAAGACAATTCTTGTGGAATAGGCAAAGTGATATTTGGAAGCCCATAGAGGGCTAAGGTGAAAAAGGAAATATCCTCAGATGAATTCTGGAAAGAAGCTTTCTGAGAAACTGCTGTGTGTTCTGTTAATTCAGCTCACCGAGTTACATCTGTATTTCGTGGATCTCTTTGCTAGACTTATTTCTGTGGAATCTGAGAACAGATATTTCGGATCACATTGAAGACTATAGGGCCAAAGGAAATATCCTCCGATAACAAAGAGAAAGAAGCTTTCTGAGAAACTTCTTTGTGTTCTGTGAAATCATCTCAGAGTTACAGCTTTCCCCTCAAGAAGCCTTTCGCTAAGACAGTTCTTGTGGAATTGGCAAAGTGATATTTGGAAGCCCTTAGAGGGCTATGGTGAAAAAGGAAATATCCTCAGATGATTTCTGGAAAGAAGCTTTCTGAGAAACAGCTTAGTGTTCTGTCAATTCATCTCAGAGAGTTACATCTGTATTTCGTGTATCTCTTTGCTAGCCTTACTTATTTGGAATCTGAGAACAGATATTTCGGATCCCTTTGAAGAATATAGGGCAAAAGAAATTATCCTCCGATAACAAAGAGAAAGAAGCTTTCTGAGAAACTTCTTTATGTTCTGTGAAATCATCTCACAGAGTTACAGCTTTCCCCTCAAGAAGCCTTTCGCTAAGACAGTTCTTGTGGAATTGGCAAAGTGATATTTGGAAGCCCATAGAGGGCTATGGGGAAAAAGGAATTATCCTCGGATGAAATCTGGAAAGAAGCTTTCTGAGAAACTGCTTAGTGTTCTGTTAATTCATCTCACAGAGTTACGTCTGCATTTCGTGGATCTCCTTGCTAGACTTATTTCTGTGGAATCTGCGAACAGATATTTCGGATCCCTTTAAAGACTATAGTGCCAAAGGAAATAACTTCCGATAACAAAGAGAAAGAAGCTTTCTGAGAAACTTCTTTGTGTTCTGTGAAATCATCTCACAGAGTTACAGCTTTCCCCTCAAGAAGCCTTTCGCTAAGACACTTCTTGTGGAATTGGCAAAGTGATATTTGGAAGCCCATAGAGGGCTATGGTGATAAAGGAAATATCCTCAGATGAAATCTGGAAAGAAGCTTTCTGAGAAACTGCTCAGTGTTCTGTTAATTCATCTCACAGAGTTACATCTGTATTTCGTGGATCTCTTTGCTAGCCTTATTTCTTTGGAATCTGAGAACAGATATTTCGGATCCCATTGAAGACTATAGGGCCAAAGGAAATATCCTCCGATAACAAAGAGAAAGAAGCTTTCTGAGAAACTTCTTTGTGTTCTGTGAAATCATCTCACAGAGTTACAGCTTTCCCCTCAAGAAGCCTTTCTCTAAGACAGTTCTTGTGGAATTGGCAAAGTGATATTTGGAAGCCCATAGAGGGCTATGGTGAAAAAGGAAATATCCTCACATGAAATCTGGAAAGAAGCTTTCTGAGAAACTGCTGAGTGTTCAGTTAATTCATCTCACAGAGTTACATCTGTATTTCGTGGATCTCTTTGCTAGCCTTATTTCTGTGGAATCTGAGAACAGATATTTCGGATCCCATTGAAGACTATAGGGCCAAAGGAAATATCCTCCGATAACAAAGAGAAAGAAGCTTTCTGAGAAACTTCTTTGTGTTCTGTGAAATCATCTCACAGAGTTACAGCTTTCCCCTCAAGAAGCCTTTCGCTAAGACAGTTCTTGTGGAATTGGCAAAGTGATATTTGGAAGCCCATAGAGGGCTATGGTGAAAAAGGAAATATCCTCAGATGAAATCTGGAAAGAAGCTTTCTGAGAAACTGCTTAGTGTTCTGTTAATTCATCTCACAGAGTTACATCTGTATTTCGTGGATCTCTTTGCTAGCCTTATTTCTGTGGAATCTGAGAACAGATATTTCGGATCCCATTGAAAACTATAGGGCCAAAGGAAATATCCTCCGATAACAAAGAGAAAGAAGCTTTCTGAGAAACTTCTTTGTGTTCTGTGAAATCATCTCACAGAGTTACAGCTTTCCCCTCAAGAAGCCTTTCGCTAAGACAATTCTTGTGGAATTGGCAAAGTGATATTTGGAAGCCCATAGAGGGCTATGGTGAAAAAGCAAATATCGTCAGATGAAATCTGGAAAGAAGCTTTCTGAGAAACTGCTGTGTGTTCTGTTAATTCAGCTCACAGAGTTACATCTGTATTTCGTGGATCTCTTTGCTAGACTTATTTCTGTGGAATCTGAGAACAGATATTTCGGATCCCTTTGAAGACTAGAGGGCCAAAGGAAATATCCTCCGATAACAAAGAGAAAGAAGCTTTCTGAGAAACTACTTTGAGTTCTGTGAAATCATCTCACAGAGTTACAGCTTTCCCCTCAAGAAGCCTTTCTCTAAGACAGTTCTTGTGGAATTGGCAAAGTGATATTTGGAAGCCCATAGAGGGCTATGGTGAAAAAGGAAATATCCTCAGATGCAATCTGGAAAGAAGCTTTCTGAGAAACTGCTTAGTGTTCTGTTAATTCATCTCACAGAGTTACATCTGTATTTCGTGGATCTCTTTGCTAGACTTATTTCTGTGGAATCTGAGAACAGATATTTCGGATCCCATTGAAGACTATAGGGCCAAAGGAAATATCCTCCGATAACAAAGAGAAAGAAGCTTTCTGAGAAACTTCTTTGTGTTCTGTGAAATCATCTCAGAGTTACAGCTTTCCCCTCAAGAAGCCTTTCGCTAAGACAGTTCTTGTGGAATTGGCAAAGTGATATTTGGAAGCCCTTAGAGGGCTATGGTGAAAAAGGAAATATCCTCAGATGATTTCTGGAAAGAAGCTTTCTGAGAAACTGCTTAGTGTTCTGTGAATTCATCTCACAGAGTTACATCTGTATTTCGTGGATCTCTTTGCTAGCCTTACTTATTTGGAATCTGAGAACAGATATTTCGGATCCCTTTGAAGAATATAGGGCCAAAGAAATTATCCTCCGATAACAAAGAGAAAGAAGCTTTCTGAGAAACTTCTTTATGTTCTGTGAAATCATCTCACAGAGTTACAGCTTTCCCCTCAAAAAGCCTTTCGCTAAGACAGTTCTTGTGGAATTGGCAAAGTGATATTTGGAAGCCCATAGAGGGCTATGGGGAAAAAGGAATTATCCTCGGATGAAATCTGGAAAGAAGCTTTCTGAGAAACTGCTGAGTGTTCTGTTAATTCATCTCACAGAGTTACATCTGTATTTCGTGGATCTCTTTGCTAGCCTTATTTCTTTGGAATCTGAGAACAGATATTTCGGATCCCATTGAAGACTATAGGGCCAAAGGAAATATCCTCCGATAACAAAGAGAAAGAAGCTTTCTGAGAAACTTCTTTGTGTTCTGTGAAATCATCTCACAGAGTTACAGCTTTCCCCTCAAGAAGCCTTTCTCTAAGACAGTTCTTGTGGAATTGGCAAAGTGATATTTGGAAGCCCATAGAGGGCTATGGTGAAAAAGGAAATATCCTCACATGAAATCTGGAAAGAAGCTTTCTGAGAAACTGCTGAGTGTTCAGTTAATTCATCTCACAGAGTTACATCTGTATTTCGTGGATCTCTTTGCTACCCTTATTTCTGTGGAATCTGAGAACAGATATTTCGGATCCCATTGAAGACTATAGGGCCAAAGGAAATATCCTCCGATAACAAAGAGAAAGAAGCTTTCTGAGAAACTTCTTTGTGTTCTGTGAAATCATCTCACAGAGTTACAGCTTTCCCCTCAAGAAGCCTTTCGCTAAGACAGTTCTTGTGGAATTGGCAAAGTGATATTTGGAAGCCCATAGAGGGCTATGGTGAAAAAGGAAATATCCTCAGATGAAATCTGGAAAGAAGCTTTCTGAGAAACTGCTTAGTGTTCTGTTAATTCATCTCACAGAGTTACATCTGTATTTCGTGGATCTCTTTGCTAGCCTTATTTCTGTGGAATCTGAGAACAGATATTTCGGATCCCATTGAAAACTATAGGGCCAAAGGAAATATCCTCCGATAACAAAGAGAAAGAAGCTTTCTGAGAAACTTCTTTGTGTTCTGTGAAATCATCTCACAGAGTTACAGCTTTCCCCTCAAGAAGCCTTTCGCTAAGACAATTCTTGTGGAATTGGCAAAGTGATATTTGGAAGCCCATAGAGGGCTATGGTGAAAAAGGAAATATCCTCAGATGAAATCTGGAAAGAAGCTTTCTGAGAAACTGCTGTGTGTTCTGTTAATTCAGATCACAGAGTTACATCTGTATTTCGTGGATCTCTTTGCTAGACTTATTTCTGTGGAATCTGAGAACAGATATTTCGGATCCCTTTGAAGACTAGAGGGCCAAAGGAAATATCCTCCGATAACAAAGAGAAAGAAGCTTTCTGAGAAACTACTTTGAGTTCTGTGAAATCATCTCACAGAGTTACAGCTTTCTCCTCAAGAAGCCTTTCGCTAAGACAGTTCTTGTGGAATTGGCAAAGTGATATTTGGAAGCCCATAGAGGGCTATGGTGAAAAAGGAAATATCCTCAGATGCAATCTGGAAAGATGCTTTCTGAGAAACTGCTTAGTGTTCTGTTAATTCATCTCACAGAGTTACATCTGTATTTCGTGGATCTCTTTGCTAGACTTATTTCTGTGGAATCTGAGAACAGATATTTCGGATCCCATTGAAGACAATAGGGCCAAAGGAAATATCCTCCGATAACAAAGAGAAAGAAGCTTTCTGAGAAACTTCTTTTTGTTCTGTGAAATCATCTCAGAGTTACAGCTTTCCCCTCAAGAAGCCTTTCGCTAAGACAGTTCTTGTGGAATTGGCAAAGTGATATTTGGAAGCCCTTAGAGGGCTATGGTGAAAAAGGAAATATCCTCAGATGATTTCTGGAAAGAAGCTTTCTGAGAAACTGCTTAGTGTTCTGTTAATTCATCTCACAGAGTTACATCTGTATTTCGTGGATCTCTTTGCTAGCCTTACTTATTTGGAATCTGAGAACAGATATTTCGGATCCCTTTGAAGAATATAGGGCCAAAGAAATTATCCTCCGATAACAAAGAGAAAGAAGCTTTCTGAGAAACTTCTTTATGTTCTGTGAAATCATCTCACAGAGTTACAGCTTTCCCCTCAAGAAGCCTTTCGCTAAGACAGTTCTTGTGGAATTGGCAAAGTGATATTTGGAAGCCCATAGAGGGCTATGGGGAAAAAGGAATTATCCTCGGATGAAAACTGGAAAGAAGCTTTCTGAGAAACTGCTTAGTGTTCTGTTAATTCATCTCACAGAGTTACGTATGCATTTCGTGGATCTCCTTGCTAGACTTATTTCTGTGGAATCTGCGAACAGATATTTCGGATCCCTTTAAAGACTATAGTGCCAAAGGAAATGACTTCCGATAACAAAGAGAAAGAAGCTTTCTGAGAAACTTCTTTGTGTTCTGTGAAATCATCTCACAGAGTTACAGCTTTCCCCTCAAGAAGCCTTTCGCTAAGACAGTTCTTGTGGAATTGGCAAAGTGATATTTGGAAGCCCATAGAGGGCTATGGGGAAAAAGGAAATATCCTCGGATGAAATCTGGAAAGAAGCTTTCTGAGAACCTGCTTAGTGTTCTGTTAATTCATCTCACAGAGTTACGTCTGCGTTTCGTGGATCTCCTTGCTAGACTTATTTCTGTGGAATCTACGAACAGATATTTCGGATCCCTTTGAAGACTATAGTGCCAAAGGAAATATCTTCCGATAACAAAGAGAAAGAAGCTTTCTGAGTAACTTCTTTGTGTTCTGTGAAATCAGCTCACAGAGTTACAGCTTTCCCCTCAAGAAGCCTTTCGCTAAGACAGTTCTTGTGGAATTGGCAAAGTGATATTTGGAAGCCCATAGAGGGCTATGGTGAAAAAGGAAATATCCTAAGATGAAATCTGGAAAGAAGCTTTCTGTGAAACTGCTTAGTGTTCTGTTAATTCATCTCACAGAGTTACATCTGTATTTCGTGGATCTCTTTGCTAGCCTTATTTCTTTGGAATCTGAGAACAGATATTTCGGATCCCATTGAAGACTATAGGGCCAAAGGAAATATCCTCCGATAACAAAGAGAAAGAAGCTTTCTGAGAAACTTCTTTGTGTTCTGTGAAATCATCTCACAGAGTTACAGCTTTCCCCTCAAGAAGCCTTTCTCTAAGACAGTTCTTGTGGAATTGGCAAAGTGATATTTGGAAGCCCATAGAGGGCTATGGTGAAAAAGGAAATATCCTCAGATGAAATCTGGAAAGAAGCTTTCTGAGAAACTGCTGTGTGTTCTGTTAATTCAGCTCAAAGAGTTACATCTGTATTTCGTGGATCTCTTTGCTAGACTTAATTCTGTGGAATCTGAGAACAGATATTTCGGATCCCTTTGAAGACTAGAGGGCCAAATGAAATATCCTCCGATAACAAAGAGAAAGAAGCTTTCTGAGAAACTACTTTGTGTTCTGTGAAATCATCTCACAGAGTTACAGCTTTCCCCTCAAGAAGCCTTTCGCTAAGACAGTTCTTGTGGAATTGGCAAAGTGATATTTGGAAGCCCATAGAGGGCTATGGTGAAAAAGGAAATATCCTCAGATGCAGTCTGGAAGGAAGCTTTCTGAGAAACTGCTTAGTGTTCTGTTAATTCATCTCACAGAGTTACATCTGTATTTCGTGGATCTCTTTGCTAGCCTTATTTCTGTGGAATCTGAGAACAGATATTTCGGATCCCAATGAAGACTATAGGGCCACAGGAAATAATCTCCGATAACAAAGAGAAAGAAGATTTCTGAGAAACTTCTTTGTGTTCTGTGAAATCATCTCACAGAGTTACAGCTTTCCCCTCAAGAAGCCTTTCGCTAAGACAGTTCTTGTGAATTGGCAAAGTGATATTTGGAAGCCCATAGAGGGCTACGGTGAAAAAGGAAATATCCTCAGATGAAATCTGGAAAGAAGCTTTCTGAGAAACTGCTGAGTGTTCTGTTAATTCATCTCACAGAGTTACATCTGTATTTCGTGGATCTCTTTGCTAGCCTTATTTCTGTGGAATCTGAGAACAGATATTTCGGATCCCATTGAAGACTATAGGGCCAAAGGAAATATCCTCTGATAACAAAGAGAAAGAAGCTTTCTGAGAAACTTCTTTGTGTTCTGTGAAATCATCTCAGAGTTACAGCTTTCCCCTCAAGAAGCCTTTCGCTAAGACAGTTCTTGTGGAATTGGCAAAGTGATATTTGGAAGCCCTTAGAGGGCTATGGTGAAAAAGGAAATATCCTCAGATGATTTCTGGAAAGAAGCTTTCTGAGAAACTGCTTAGTGTTCTGTGAATTCATCTCACAGAGTTACATCTGTATTTCGTGGATCTCTTTGCTAGCCTTACTTATTTGGAATCTGAGAACAGATATTTCGGATCCCTTTGAAGAATATAGGGCCAAAGAAATTATCCTCCGATAACAAAGAGAAAGAAGCTTTCTGAGAAACTTCTTTATGTTCTGTGAAATCATCTCACAGAGTTACAGCTTTCCCCTCAAGAAGCCTTTCGCTAAGACAGTTCTTGTGGAATTGGCAAAGTGATATTTGGAAGCCCATAGAGGGCTATGGGGAAAAAGGAATTATCCTCGGATGAAATCTGGAAAGAAGCTTTCTGAGAAACTGCTTAGTGTTCTGTTAATTCATCTCACAGAGTTACATCTGTATTTCGTGGATCTCTTTGCTAGTCTTATTTCTTTGGAATCTGAGAACAGATATTTCGGATTCCTATGAAGACTATAGGGGCAAAGGAAATATCCTCCGATAACAAAGAGAAAGAAGCTTTCTGAGAAACTTCTTTGTGTTCTGTGAAATCATCTCACAGAGTTACAGCTTTCCCCTCAAGAAGCCTTTCGCTAAGACAGTTCTTGTGGAATTCGCAAAGTGATATTTGGAAGCCCATGGAGGGCTATGGTGAAAAAGGAAATATCCTCAGATCAAATCTGGAAAGAAGCTTTCTGAGAAACTGCTTAGTGTTCTGTTAATTCATCTAACAGAGTTACATCTGTATTTCGTGGATCTCTTTGCTAGCCTTATTTCTGTGGAATCTGAGAACAGATATTTCCGATCCCTTTGAAGACTATAGGGCCAAAGGAAATATCCTTCTACAACAAAGAGAAAGAAGTTTCTGAGAAACTTCTTTGTGTTCTGTGAAATCATCTCACAGAGTTACAGCTTTCCCCTCAAGAAGCCTTTCGCAAACACAGTTCTTGTGGAATTGGCAAAGTGATTTTTGGAAGCCCATAGAGGGCTATGGTGAAAAAGGAAATATCCTCAGATGAAATCTGGAAAGAAGCTTTCTGAGAAACTGCTGAGTGTTCTGTTAATTCATCTCACAGAGTTACATCTGTATTTCGTGGATCTCTTTGCTCGCCTTATTTCTGTGGAATCTGAGAACAGATATTTCGGATCCCATTGAAGACTATAGGGCCAAAGGAAATATCCTCCGATAACAAAGAGAAAGAAGCTTTCTGAGAAACTTCTTTGTGTTCTGTGAAATCATCTCACAGAGTTACAGCTTTCCCCTCAAGAAGCCTTTCGCTAAGACAGTTCTTGTGGAATTGGCAAAGTGATATTTGGAAGCCCATAGAGGGCTATGGTGAAAAAGGAAATATCCTCAGATGAAATCTGGAAAGAAGCTTTCTGAGAAACTGCTGAGTGTTCTGTTAATTCATCTCACAGAGTTACATCTGTATTTCGTGGATCTCTTTGCTAGCCTTATTTCTGTGGAATCTGAGAACAGATATTTCGGATCCCATTGAAGACTATAGGGCCAAAGGAAATATCCTCCCATAACAAAGAGAAAGAAGCTTTCTGAGAAACTTCTTTGTGTTCTGTGAAATCATCTCACAGAGTTACAGCTTTCCCCTCAAGAAGCCTTTCGCTAAGACAGTTCTTGTGGAATTGGCAAAGTGATATTTGGAAGCCCTTAGAGGGCTATGGTGAAAAAGGAAACATCCTCAGATGAAATCTGGAAGGAAGCTTTCTGAGAAACTGCTGAGTGTTCTGTTAATTCATCTCACAGAGTTACATCTGTATTTCGTGGATCTCTTTGCTAGACTTATTTCTTTGGAATCTGAGAACAGATATTTCGGATCCCTTTGAAGACTATAGGGCCAAAGGAAATATCCTCCGATAACAAAGAGAAAGAAGCTTTCTGAGAAACTTCTTTGTGTTCTGTGAAATCATCTCACAGAGTTAAAGCTTTCCCCTCAAGAAGCCGTTCGCTAAGACAGTTCATGTGGAATTGCCCAAGTGATATTTGGAAGCCCCTAGAGGGCTATGGTGAAAAAGGAAATATCCTCAGATGAAATCTGGAAGGAAGCTTTCTGAGAAACTGCTGAGTGTTCTGTTAATTCATCTCACAGAATTACATCTGTATTTCGTGGATCTCTTTGCTAGCCTTATTTCTGTGGAATCTGAGAACAGATATTTCGGATCCCATTGAAGACTATAGGGCCAAAGGAAATATCCTCCGATAACAAAGAGAAAGAAGCTTTCTGAGACACTTCTTTGTGTTCTGTGAAATCATCTCACAGAGTTACAGCTTTCCCCTCAAGAGGCCTTTCGCTAAGACAGTTCTTGTGGAATTGGCAAAGTGATATTTGGAAGCCCATAGAGGGCTATGGTGAAAAAGGAAATATCCTCAGATGAAATCTGGAAAGAAGCTTTCTGAGAAACTGCTGAGTGTTCTGTTAATTCATCTCACAGAGTTACATCTGTATTTCGTGGATCTCTTTGCTAGCCTTATTTCTTTGGAATCTGAGAACAGATATTTCGGATCCCATTGAAGACTATAGGGCCAAAGGAAATATCCTCCCATAACAAAGAGAAAGAAGCTTTCTGAGATACTTCTTTGTGTTCTGTGAAATCATCACACAGAGTTACAGCTTTCCCCTCAAGAAGGCTTTCGCTAAGACAGTTCTTGTGGAATTGGCAAAGTGATATTTGGAAGCCCATAGAGGGCTAGGTTGAAAAAGGAAATATCCTCAGATGAAATCTGGAAAGAAGCTTTCTGAGAAATTGCTGTGTTCTGTTAATTCATCTCACAGAGTTACTTCTGTATTTCGTGGATCTCTTTGCTAGCCTTATTTCTGTGGAATCTGAGAACAGATATTTCGGATCCCTTTGAAGACTATAGGGCCAAAGGAAATATCCTCCGATAACAAAGAGAAAGAAGCTTTCTGAGAAACTTCTTTGTGTTCTGTGAAATCATCTCACAGAGTTACAGCCTTCCCCTCAAGAAGCCTTTCGCTAACACAGTTCTTGTGGAATTGGCAAAGTGATATTTGGAAGCCCATAGAGGGCTATGGTGAAAAAGGAAACATCCTCAGCAGAAATCTGGAAGGAAGCTTTCTGTGAAACTGCTGAGTGTTCTGTTAATTCATCTCACAGAGTTACATCTGTATTTCGTGGATCTCTTTGCCAGACTTATTTCTGTGGAATCTGAGAACAGATATTTCGGATCCAATTGAAGACTATAGAGCCAAAGGAAATATCCTCCGATAACAAAGAGAAAGAAGCTTTCTGAGAAACTTCTTTGTGTTCTGTGAAATCATCTCACAGAGTTACAGCACTCCCCTCAAGAAGCCTTTCGCTAAGACAGGTCTTGTGGAATTGGCAAAGCGATATTTGGAAGCCCATAGAGGGCTATGGTGAAAAAGGAAATATCCTCAGATGAAATCTGGAAAGAAGCTTTCTGAGAAACTGCTGAGTGTTCTGTTAATTCATCTCACAGAGTTACATCTGTATTTCGAGGATCTCTTTGCTAGCCTTATTTCTTTGGAATCTGAGAACAGATATTTCCAATCCCTTTGAAGACTATATTGCCAAAGGAAATATCCTCCGATAACAAAGAGAAAGAAGCTTTCTGAGAAACTTCTTTGTGTTCTGTGAAATCCTCTCACAGAGTTACAGCTTTCCCCTCAAGTAGCCTTTCGCTAAGACAGTTCTTGTGGAATTGGCAAAGTGATATTTGGAAGCCCTTAGAGGGCTATGGTGAAAAAGGAAATATCCTCAGATGAAATCTGGAAAGAAGCTTTCTGAGAAACTGCTTAGTGTTCTCTTAATTCATCTCACAGAGTTACATCTGTATTTCGTGGATCTCTTTGCTAGCCTTATTTCTGTGGAATCTGAGAACAGATATTTTGGATCCCATTAAAGACTATAGGGCCAAAGGAAATATCCTCCGATAACAAAGAGAAAGAAGGTTTCTGAGAAACTTCTTTGTGTTCTGTGAAATCATCTCACAGAGTTACAGCTTTCCACTCAAGAAGCCTTCCACTAAGACAGTTCTTGTGGAATTGGCAAAGTGATATTTGGAAGCCCATAGAGGGCTATGGTGAAAAAGGAAATATCCTCAGATGAAATCTGGAAAGAAGCTTTCTGAGAAACTGCTTAGTGTTCTGTTAATTCATCTCACAGAGTTACATCTGTATTTCGTGGATCTCTTTGCTAGACTTATTTCTGTGGAATCTGAGAACAGATATTTCGGATCCCTTTGAAGACTATAGGGCCAAAGGAAATATCCTCCGATAACAAAGAGAAAGAAGCTTTCTGAGAAACTTCTTTGTGTTCTGTGAAATCATCTCAGAGTTACAGCTTTCCCCTCAAGAAGCCTTTCGCTAAGACAGTTCTTGTGGAATTGGCAAAGTGATATTTGGAAGCCCTTAGAGGGCTATGGTGAAAAAGGAAATATCCTCAGATGATTTCTGGAAAGAAGCTGTCTGAGAAACTGCTTAGTGTTCTGTGAATTCATCTCACAGAGTTACATCTGTATTTCGTGGATCTCTTTGCTAGCCTTACTTATTTGGAATCTGAGAACAGATATTTCGGATCCCTTTGAAGAATATAGGGCCAAAGAAATTATCCTCCGATAACAAAGAGAAAGAAGCTTTCTGAGAAACTTCTTTATGTTCTGTGAAATCATCTCACAGAGTTACAGCTTTCCCCTCAAAAAGCCTTTCGCTAAGACAGTTCTTGTGGAATTGGCAAAGTGATATTTGGAAGCCCATAGAGGGCTATGGGGAAAAAGGAATTATCCTCGGATGAAATCTGGAAAGAAGCTTTCTGAGAAACTGCTTAGTGTTCTGTTAATTCATCTCACAGAGTTACGTCTGCATTTCGTGGATCTCCTTGCTAGACTTATTTCTGTGGAATCTGCGAACAGATATTTCGGATCCCTTTAAAGACTATAGTGCCAAAGGAAATAACTTCCGATAACAAAGAGAAAGAAGCTTTCTGAGAAACTTCTTTGTGTTCTGTGAAATCATCTCACAGAGTTACAGCTTTCCCCTCAAGAAGCCTTTCACTAAGACACTTAGTGTGGAATTGGCAAAGTGATATTTGGAAGCCCATAGAGGGCTATGGTGAAAAAGGAAATATCCTCAGATGAAATCTGGAAAGAAGCTTTCTGAGAAACTGCTGAGTGTTCTGTTAATTCATCTCACAGAGTTACATCTGTATTTCGTGGATCTCTTTGCTAGCCTTATTTCTTTGGAATCTGAGAACAGATATTTCGGATCCCATTGAAGACTATAGGGCCAAAGGAAATATCCTCCGATAACAAAGAGAAAGAAGCTTTCTGAGAAACTTCTTTGTGTTCTGTGAAATCATCTCACAGAGTTACAGCTTTCCCCTCAAGAAGCCTTTCTCTAAGACAGTTCTTGTGGAATTGGCAAAGTGATATTTGGAAGCCCATAGAGGGCTATGGTAAAAAAGGAAATATCCTCACATGAAATCTGGAAAGAAGCTTTCTGAGAAACTGCTGAGTGTTCAGTTAATTCATCTCACAGAGTTACATCTGTATTTCGTGGATCTCTTTGCTAGCCTTATTTCTGTGGAATCTGAGAACAGATATTTCGGATCCCATTGAAGACTATAGGGCCAAAGGAAATATCCTCCGATAACAAAGAGAAAGAAGCTTTCTGAGAAACTTCTTTGTGTTCTGTGAAATCATCTCACAGAGTTACAGCTTTCCCCTCAAGAAGCCTTTCGCTAAGACAGTTCTTGTGGAATTGGCAAAGTGATATTTGGAAGCCCATAGAGGGCTATGGTGAAAAAGGAAATATCCTCAGATGAAATCTGGAAAGAAGCTTTCTGAGAAACTGCTTAGTGTTCTGTTAATTCATCTCACAGAGTTACATCTGTATTTCGTGGATCTCTTTGCTAGCCTTATTTCTGTGGAATCTGAGAACAGATATTTCGGATCCCATTGAAAACTATAGGGCCAAAGGAAATATCCTCCGATAACAAAGAGAAAGAAGCTTTCTGAGAAACTTCTTTGTGTTCTGTGAAATCATCTCACAGAGTTACAGCTTTCCCCTCAAGAAGCCTTTCGCTAAGACAATTCTTGTGGAATTGGCAAAGTGATATTTGGAAGCCCATAGAGGGCTATGGTGAAAAAGGAAATATCGTCAGATGAAATCTGGAAAGAAGCTTTCTGAGAAACTGCTGTGTGTTCTGTTAATTCAGCTCACAGAGTTACATCTGTATTTCGTGGATCTCTTTGCTAGACTTATTTCTGTGGAATCTGAGAACAGATATTTCGGATCCCTTTGAAGACTAGAGGGCCAAAGGAAATATCCTCCGATAACAAAGAGAAAGAAGCTTTCTGAGAAACTACTTTGAGTTCTGTGAAATCATCTCACAGAGTTACAGCTTTCCCCTCAAGAAGCCTTTCGCTAAGACAGTTCTTGTGGAATTGGCAAAGTGATATTTGGAAGCCCATAGAGGGCTATGGTGAAAAAGGAAATATCCTCAGATGCAATCTGGAAAGAAGCTTTCTGAGAAACTGCTTAGTGTTCTGTTAATTCATCTCACAGAGTTACATCTGTATTTCGTGGATCTCTTTGCTAGACTTATTTCTGTGGAATCTGAGAACAGATATTTCGGATCCCATTGAAGACTATAGGGCCAAAGGAAATATCCTCCGATAACAAAGAGAAAGAAGCTTTCTGAGAAACTTCTTTGTGTTCTGTGAAATCATCTCAGAGTTACAGCTTTCCCCTCAAGAAGCCTTTCGCTAAGACAGTTCTTGTGGAATTGGCAAAGTGATATTTGGAAGCCCTTAGAGTGCTATGGTGAAAAAGGAAATATCCTCAGATGATTTCTGGAAAGAAGCTTTCTGAGAAACTGCTTAGTGTTCTGTGAATTCATCTCACAGAGTTACATCTGTATTTCGTGGATCTCTTTGCTAGCCTTACTTATTTGGAATCTGAGAACAGATATTTCGGATCCCTTTGAAGAATATAGGGCCAAAGAAATTATCCTCCGATAACAAAGAGAAAGAAGCTTTCTGAGAAACTTCTTTATGTTCTGTGAAATCATCTCACAGAGTTACAGCTTTCCCCTCAAAAAGCCTTTCGCTAAGACAGTTCTTGTGGAATTGGCAAAGTGATATTTGGAAGCCCATAGAGGGCTATGGGGAAAAAGGAATTATCCTCGGATGAAATCTGGAAAGAAGCTTTCTGAGAAACTGCTGAGTGTTCTGTTAATTCATCTCACAGAGTTACATCTGTATTTCGTGGATCTCTTTGCTAGCCTTATTTCTTTGGAATCTGAGAACAGATATTTCGGATCCCATTGAAGACTATAGGGCCAAAGGAAATATCCTCCGATAACAAAGAGAAAGAAGCTTTCTGAGAAACTTCTTTGTGTTCTGTGAAATCATCTCACAGAGTTACAGCTTTCCCCTCAAGAAGCCTTTCTCTAAGACAGTTCTTGTGGAATTGGCAAAGTGATATTTGGAAGCCCATAGAGGGCTATGGTGAAAAAGGAAATATCCTCACATGAAATCTGGAAAGAAGCTTTCTGAGAAACTGCTGAGTGTTCAGTTAATTCATCTCACAGAGTTACATCTGTATTTCGTGGATCTCTTTGCTAGCCTTATTTCTGTGGAATCTGAGAACAGATATTTCGGATCCCATTGAAGACTATAGGGCCAAAGGAAATATCCTCCGATAACAAAGAGAAAGAAGCTTTCTGAGAAACTTCTTTGTGTTCTGTGAAATCATCTCACAGAGTTACAGCTTTCCCCTCAAGAAGCCTTTCGCTAAGACAATTCTTGTGGAATAGGCAAAGTGATATTTGGAAGCCCATAGAGGGCTAAGGTGAAAAAGGAAATATCCTCAGATGAATTCTGGAAAGAAGCTTTCTGAGAAACTGCTGTGTGTTCTGTTAATTCAGCTCACCGAGTTACATCTGTATTTCGTGGATCTCTTTGCTAGACTTATTTCTGTGGAATCTGAGAACAGATATTTCGGATCCCATTGAAGACTATAGGGCCAAAGGAAATATCCTCCGATAACAAAGAGAAAGAAGCTTTCTGAGAAACTTCTTTGTGTTCTGTGAAATCATCTCAGAGTTACAGCTTTCCCCTCAAGAAGCCTTTCGCTAAGACAGTTCTTGTGGAATTGGCAAAGTGATATTTGGAAGCCCTTAGAGGGCTATGGTGAAAAAGGAAATATCCTCAGATGATTTCTGGAAAGAAGCTTTCTGAGAAACAGCTTAGTGTTCTGTCAATTCATCTCACAGAGTTACATCTGTATTTCGTGTATCTCTTTGCTAGCCTTACTTATTTGGAATCTGAGAACAGATATTTCGGATCCCTTTGAAGAATATAGGGCAAAAGAAATTATCCTCCGATAACAAAGAGAAAGAAGCTTTCTGAGAAACTTCTTTATGTTCTGTGAAATCATCTCACAGAGTTACAGCTTTCCCCTCAAGAAGCCTTTCGCTAAGACAGTTCTTGTGGAATTGGCAAAGTGATATTTGGAAGCCCATAGAGGGCTATGGGGAAAAAGGAATTATCCTCGGATGAAATCTGGAAAGAAGCTTTCTGAGAAACTGCTTAGTGTTCTGTTAATTCATCTCACAGAGTTACGTCTGCATTTCGTGGATCTCCTTGCTAGACTTATTTCTGTGGAATCTGCGAACAGATATTTCGGATCCCTTTAAAGACTATAGTGCCAAAGGAAATAACTTCCGATAACAAAGAGAAAGAAGCTTTCTGAGAAACTTCTTTGTGTTCTGTGAAATCATCTCACAGAGTTACAGCTTTCCCCTCAAGAAGCCTTTCGCTAAGACACTTCTTGTGGAATTGGCAAAGTGATATTTGGAAGCCCATAGAGGGCTATGGTGATAAAGGAAATATCCTCAGATGAAATCTGGAAAGAAGCTTTCTGAGAAACTGCTCAGTGTTCTGTTAATTCATCTCACAGAGTTACATCTGTATTTCGTGGATCTCTTTGCTAGCCTTATTTCTTTGGAATCTGAGAACAGATATTTCGGATCCCATTGAAGACTATAGGGCCAAAGGAAATATCCTCCGATAACAAAGAGAAAGAAGCTTTCTGAGAAACTTCTTTGTGTTCTGTGAAATCATCTCACAGAGTTACAGCTTTCCCCTCAAGAAGCCTTTCTCTAAGACAGTTCTTGTGGAATTGGCAAAGTGATATTTGGAAGCCCATAGAGGGCTATGGTGAAAAAGGAAATATCCTCACATGAAATCTGGAAAGAAGCTTTCTGAGAAACTGCTGAGTGTTCAGTTAATTCATCTCACAGAGTTACATCTGTATTTCGTGGATCTCTTTGCTAGCCTTATTTCTGTGGAATCTGAGAACAGATATTTCGGATCCCATTGAAGACTATAGGGCCAAAGGAAATATCCTCCGATAACAAAGAGAAAGAAGCTTTCTGAGAAACTTCTTTGTGTTCTGTGAAATCATCTCACAGAGTTACAGCTTTCCCCTCAAGAAGCCTTTCGCTAAGACAGTTCTTGTGGAATTGGCAAAGTGATATTTGGAAGCCCATAGAGGGCTATGGTGAAAAAGGAAATATCCTCAGATGAAATCTGGAAAGAAGCTTTCTGAGAAACTGCTTAGTGTTCTGTTAATTCATCTCACAGAGTTACATCTGTATTTCGTGGATCTCTTTGCTAGCCTTATTTCTGTGGAATCTGAGAACAGATATTTCGGATCCCATTGAAAACTATAGGGCCAAAGGAAATATCCTCCGATAACAAAGAGAAAGAAGCTTTCTGAGAAACTTCTTTGTGTTCTGTGAAATCATCTCACAGAGTTACAGCTTTCCCCTCAAGAAGCCTTTCGCTAAGACAATTCTTGTGGAATTGGCAAAGTGATATTTGGAAGCCCATAGAGGGCTATGGTGAAAAAGCAAATATCGTCAGATGAAATCTGGAAAGAAGCTTTCTGAGAAACTGCTGTGTGTTCTGTTAATTCAGCTCACAGAGTTACATCTGTATTTCGTGGATCTCTTTGCTAGACTTATTTCTGTGGAATCTGAGAACAGATATTTCGGATCCCTTTGAAGACTAGAGGGCCAAAGGAAATATCCTCCGATAACAAAGAGAAAGAAGCTTTCTGAGAAACTACTTTGAGTTCTGTGAAATCATCTCACAGAGTTACAGCTTTCCCCTCAAGAAGCCTTTCGCTAAGACAGTTCTTGTGGAATTGGCAAAGTGATATTTGGAAGCCCATAGAGGGCTATGGTGAAAAAGGAAATATCCTCAGATGCAATCTGGAAAGAAGCTTTCTGAGAAACTGCTTAGTGTTCTGTTAATTCATCTCACAGAGTTACATCTGTATTTCGTGGATCTCTTTGCTAGACTTATTTCTGTGGAATCTGAGAACAGATATTTCGGATCCCATTGAAGACTATAGGGCCAAAGGAAATATCCTCCGATAACAAAGAGAAAGAAGCTTTCTGAGAAACTTCTTTGTGTTCTGTGAAATCATCTCAGAGTTACAGCTTTCCCCTCAAGAAGCCTTTCGCTAAGACAGTTCTTGTGGAATTGGCAAAGTGATATTTGGAAGCCCTTAGAGGGCTATGGTGAAAAAGGAAATATCCTCAGATGATTTCTGGAAAGAAGCTTTCTGAGAAACTGCTTAGTGTTCTGTGAATTCATCTCACAGAGTTACATCTGTATTTCGTGGATCTCTTTGCTAGCCTTACTTATTTGGAATCTGAGAACAGATATTTCGGATCCCTTTGAAGAATATAGGGCCAAAGAAATTATCCTCCGATAACAAAGAGAAAGAAGCTTTCTGAGAAACTTCTTTATGTTCTGTGAAATCATCTTACAGAGTTACAGCTTTCCCCTCAAAAAGCCTTTCGCTAAGACAGTTCTTGTGGAATTGGCAAAGTGATATTTGGAAGCCCATAGAGGGCTATGGGGAAAAAGGAATTATCCTCGGATGAAATCTGGAAAGAAGCTTTCTGAGAAACTGCTGAGTGTTCTGTTAATTCATCTCACAGAGTTACATCTGTATTTCGTGGATCTCTTTGCTAGCCTTATTTCTTTGGAATCTGAGAACAGATATTTCGGATCCCATTGAAGACTATAGGGCCAAAGGAAATATCCTCCGATAACAAAGAGAAAGAAGCTTTCTGAGAAACTTCTTTGTGTTCTGTGAAATCATCTCACAGAGTTACAGCTTTCCCCTCAAGAAGCCTTTCTCTAAGACAGTTCTTGTGGAATTGGCAAAGTGATATTTGGAAGCCCATAGAGGGCTATGGTGAAAAAGGAAATATCCTCACATGAAATCTGGAAAGAAGCTTTCTGAGAAACTGCTGAGTGTTCAGTTAATTCATCTCACAGAGTTACATCTGTATTTCGTGGATCTCTTTGCTACCCTTATTTCTGTGGAATCTGAGAACAGATATTTCGGATCCCATTGAAGACTATAGGGCCAAAGGAAATATCCTCCGATAACAAAGAGAAAGAAGCTTTCTGAGAAACTTCTTTGTGTTCTGTGAAATCATCTCACAGAGTTACAGCTTTCCCCTCAAGAAGCCTTTCGCTAAGACAGTTCTTGTGGAATTGGCAAAGTGATATTTGGAAGCCCATAGAGGGCTATGGTGAAAAAGGAAATATCCTCAGATGAAATCTGGAAAGAAGCTTTCTGAGAAACTGCTTAGTGTTCTGTTAATTCATCTCACAGAGTTACATCTGTATTTCGTGGATCTCTTTGCTAGCCTTATTTCTGTGGAATCTGAGAACAGATATTTCGGATCCCATTGAAAACTATAGGGCCAAAGGAAATATCCTCCGATAACAAAGAGAAAGAAGCTTTCTGAGAAACTTCTTTGTGTTCTGTGAAATCATCTCACAGAGTTACAGCTTTCCCCTCAAGAAGCCTTTCGCTAAGACAATTCTTGTGGAATTGGCAAAGTGATATTTGGAAGCCCATAGAGGGCTATGGTGAAAAAGGAAATATCCTCAGATGAAATCTGGAAAGAAGCTTTCTGAGAAACTGCTGTGTGTTCTGTTAATTCAGATCACAGAGTTACATCTGTATTTCGTGGATCTCTTTGCTAGACTTATTTCTGTGGAATCTGAGAACAGATATTTCGGATCCCTTTGAAGACTAGAGGGCCAAAGGAAATATCCTCCGATAACAAAGAGAAAGAAGCTTTCTGAGAAACTACTTTGAGTTCTGTGAAATCATCTCACAGAGTTACAGCTTTCTCCTCAAGAAGCCTTTCGCTAAGACAGTTCTTGTGGAATTGGCAAAGTGATATTTGGAAGCCCATAGAGGGCTATGGTGAAAAAGGAAATATCCTCAGATGCAATCTGGAAAGATGCTTTCTGAGAAACTGCTTAGTGTTCTGTTAATTCATCTCACAGAGTTACATCTGTATTTCGTGGATCTCTTTGCTAGACTTATTTCTGTGGAATCTGAGAACAGATATTTCGGATCCCATTGAAGACAATAGGGCCAAAGGAAATATCCTCCGATAACAAAGAGAAAGAAGCTTTCTGAGAAACTTCTTTTTGTTCTGTGAAATCATCTCAGAGTTACAGCTTTCCCCTCAAGAAGCCTTTCGCTAAGACAGTTCTTGTGGAATTGGCAAAGTGATATTTGGAAGCCCTTAGAGGGCTATGGTGAAAAAGGAAATATCCTCAGATGATTTCGGAAAGAAGCTTTCTGAGAAACTGCTTAGTGTTCTGTTAATTCATCTCACAGAGTTACATCTGTATTTCGTGGATCTCTTTGCTAGCCTTACTTATTTGGAATCTGAGAACAGATATTTCGGATCCCTTTGAAGAATATAGGGCCAAAGAAATTATCCTCCGATAACAAAGAGAAAGAAGCTTTCTGAGAAACTTCTTTATGTTCTGTGAAATCATCTCACAGAGTTACAGCTTTCCCCTCAAGAAGCCTTTCGCTAAGACAGTTCTTGTGGAATTGGCAAAGTGATATTTGGAAGCCCATAGAGGGCTATGGGGAAAAAGGAATTATCCTCGGATGAAAACTGGAAAGAAGCTTTCTGAGAAACTGCTTAGTGTTCTGTTAATTCATCTCACAGAGTTACGTATGCATTTCGTGGATCTCCTTGCTAGACTTATTTCTGTGGAATCTGCGAACAGATATTTCGGATCCCTTTAAAGACTATAGTGCCAAAGGAAATGACTTCCGATAACAAAGAGAAAGAAGCTTTCTGAGAAACTTCTTTGTGTTCTGTGAAATCATCTCACAGAGTTACAGCTTTCCCCTCAAGAAGCCTTTCGCTAAGACAGTTCTTGTGGAATTGGCAAAGTGATATTTGGAAGCCCATAGAGGGCTATGGGGAAAAAGGAAATATCCTCGGATGAAATCTGGAAAGAAGCTTTCTGAGAACCTGCTTAGTGTTCTGTTAATTCATCTCACAGAGTTACGTCTGCGTTTCGTGGATCTCCTTGCTAGACTTATTTCTGTGGAATCTACGAACAGATATTTCGGATCCCTTTGAAGACTATAGTGCCAAAGGAAATATCTTCCGATAACAAAGAGAAAGAAGCTTTCTGAGTAACTTCTTTGTGTTCTGTGAAATCAGCTCACAGAGTTACAGCTTTCCCCTCAAGAAGCCTTTCGCTAAGACAGTTCTTGTGGAATTGGCAAAGTGATATTTGGAAGCCCATAGAGGGCTATGGTGAAAAAGGAAATATCCTAAGATGAAATCTGGAAAGAAGCTTTCTGTGAAACTGCTTAGTGTTCTGTTAATTCATCTCACAGAGTTACATCTGTATTTCGTGGATCTCTTTGCTAGCCTTATTTCTTTGGAATCTGAGAACAGATATTTCGGATCCCATTGAAGACTATAGGGCCAAAGGAAATATCCTCCGATAACAAAGAGAAAGAAGCTTTCTGAGAAACTTCTTTGTGTTCTGTGAAATCATCTCACAGAGTTACAGCTTTCCCCTCAAGAAGCCTTTCTCTAAGACAGTTCTTGTGGAATTGGCAAAGTGATATTTGGAAGCCCATAGAGGGCTATGGTGAAAAAGGAAATATCCTCAGATGAAATCTGGAAAGAAGCTTTCTGAGAAACTGCTGTGTGTTCTGTTAATTCAGCTCAAAGAGTTACATCTGTATTTCGTGGATCTCTTTGCTAGACTTAATTCTGTGGAATCTGAGAACAGATATTTCGGATCCCTTTGAAGACTAGAGGGCCAAATGAAATATCCTCCGATAACAAAGAGAAAGAAGCTTTCTAAGAAACTACTTTGTGTTCTGTGAAATCATCTCACAGAGTTACAGCTTTCCCCTCAAGAAGCCTTTCGCTAAGACAGTTCTTGTGGAATTGGCAAAGTGATATTTGGAAGCCCATAGAGGGCTATGGTGAAAAAGGAAATATCCTCAGATGCAGTCTGGAAGGAAGCTTTCTGAGAAACTGCTTAGTGTTCTGTTAATTCATCTCACAGAGTTACATCTGTATTTCGTGGATCTCTTTGCTAGCCTTATTTCTGTGGAATCTGAGAACAGATATTTCGGATCCCAATGAAGACTATAGGGCCACAGGAAATAATCTCCGATAACAAAGAGAAAGAAGCTTTCTGAGAAACTTCTTTGTGTTCTGTGAAATCATCTCACAGAGTTACAGCTTTCCCCTCAAGAAGCCTTTCGCTAAGACAGTTCTTGTGAATTGGCAAAGTGATATTTGGAAGCCCATAGAGGGCTACGGTGAAAAAGGAAATATCCTCAGATGAAATCTGGAAAGAAGCTTTCTGAGAAACTGCTGAGTGTTCTGTTAATTCATCTCACAGAGTTACATCTGTATTTCGTGGATCTCTTTGCTCGCCTTATTTCTGTGGAATCTGAGAACAGATATTTCGGATCCCATTGAAGACTATAGGGCCAAAGGAAATATCCTCTGATAACAAAGAGAAAGAAGCTTTCTGAGAAACTTCTTTGTGTTCTGTGAAATCATCTCAGAGTTACAGCTTTCCCCTCAAGAAGCCTTTCGCTAAGACAGTTCTTGTGGAATTGGCAAAGTGATATTTGGAAGCCCTTAGAGGGCTATGGTGAAAAAGGAAATATCCTCAGATGATTTCTGGAAAGAAGCTTTCTGAGAAACTGCTTAGTGTTCTGTGAATTCATCTCACAGAGTTACATCTGTATTTCGTGGATCTCTTTGCTAGCCTTACTTATTTGGAATCTGAGAACAGATATTTCGGATCCCTTTGAAGAATATAGGGCCAAAGAAATTATCCTCCGATAACAAAGAGAAAGAAGCTTTCTGAGAAACTTCTTTATGTTCTGTGAAATCATCTCACAGAGTTACAGCTTTCCCCTCAAGAAGCCTTTCGCTAAGACAGTTCTTGTGGAATTGGCAAAGTGATATTTGGAAGCCCATAGAGGGCTATGGGGAAAAAGGAATTATCCTCGGATGAAATCTGGAAAGAAGCTTTCTGAGAAACTGCTTAGTGTTCTGTTAATTCATCTCACAGAGTTACATCTGTATTTCGTGGATCTCTTTGCTAGTCTTATTTCTTTGGAATCTGAGAACAGATATTTCGGATTCCTATGAAGACTATAGGGGCAAAGGAAATATCCTCCGATAACAAAGAGAAAGAAGCTTTCTGAGAAACTTCTTTGTGTTCTGTGAAATCATCTCACAGAGTTACAGCTTTCCCCTCAAGAAGCCTTTCGCTAAGACAGTTCTTGTGGAATTCGCAAAGTGATATTTGGAAGCCCATGGAGGGCTATGGTGAAAAAGGAAATATCCTCAGATCAAATCTGGAAAGAAGCTTTCTGAGAAACTGCTTAGTGTTCTGTTAATTCATCTAACAGAGTTACATCTGTATTTCGTGGATCTCTTTGCTAGCCTTATTTCTGTGGAATCTGAGAACAGATATTTCCGATCCCTTTGAAGACTATAGGGCCAAAGGAAATATCCTTCTACAACAAAGAGAAAGAAGTTTCTGAGAAACTTCTTTGTGTTCTGTGAAATCATCTCACAGAGTTACAGCTTTCCCCTCAAGAAGCCTTTCGCAAACACAGTTCTTGTGGAATTGGCAAAGTGATTTTTGGAAGCCCATAGAGGGCTATGGTGAAAAAGGAAATATCCTCAGATGAAATCTGGAAAGAAGCTTTCTGAGAAACTGCTGAGTGTTCTGTTAATTCATCTCACAGAGTTACATCTGTATTTCGTGGATCTCTTTGCTCGCCTTATTTCTGTGGAATCTGAGAACAGATATTTCGGATCCCATTGAAGACTATAGGGCCAAAGGAAATATCCTCCGATAACAAAGAGAAAGAAGCTTTCTGAGAAACTTCTTTGTGTTCTGTGAAATCATCTCACAGAGTTACAGCTTTCCCCTCAAGAAGCCTTTCGCTAAGACAGTTCTTGTGGAATTGGCAAAGTGATATTTGGAAGCCCATAGAGGGCTATGGTGAAAAAGGAAATATCCTCAGATGAAATCTGGAAAGAAGCTTTCTGAGAAACTGCTGAGTGTTCTGTTAATTCATCTCACAGAGTTACATCTGTATTTCGTGGATCTCTTTGCTAGCCTTATTTCTGTGGAATCTGAGAACAGATATTTCGGATCCCATTGAAGACTATAGGGCCAAAGGAAATATCCTCCCATAACAAAGAGAAAGAAGCTTTCTGAGAAACTTCTTTGTGTTCTGTGAAATCATCTCACAGAGTTACAGCTTTCCCCTCAAGAAGCCTTTCGCTAAGACAGTTCTTGTGGAATTGGCAAAGTGATATTTGGAAGCCCTTAGAGGGCTATGGTGAAAAAGGAAACATCCTCAGATGAAATCTGGAAGGAAGCTTTCTGAGAAACTGCTGAGTGTTCTGTTAATTCATCTCACAGAGTTACATCTGTATTTCGTGGATCTCTTTGCTAGCCTTATTTCTTTGGAATCTGAGAACAGATATTTCGGATCCCATTGAAGACTATAGGGCCAAAGGAAATATCCTCCCATAACAAAGAGAAAGAAGCTTTCTGAGATACTACTTTGTGTTCTGTGAAATCATCACACAGAGTTACAGCTTTCCCCTCAAGAAGGCTTTCGCTAAGACAGTTCTTGTGGAATTGGCAAAGTGATATTTGGAAGCCCATAGAGGGCTAGGTTGAAAAAGGAAATATCCTCAGATGAAATCTGGAAAGAAGCTTTCTGAGAAATTGCTGTGTTCTGTTAATTCATCTCACAGAGTTACTTCTGTATTTCGTGGATCTCTTTGCTAGCCTTATTTCTGTGGAATCTGAGAACAGATATTTCGGATCCCTTTGAAGACTATAGGGCCAAAGGAAATATCCTCCGATAACAAAGAGAAAGAAGCTTTCTGAGAAACTTCTTTGTGTTCTGTGAAATCATCTCACAGAGTTACAGCCTTCCCCTCAAGAAGCCTTTCGCTAACACAGTTCTTGTGGAATTGGCAAAGTGATATTTGGAAGCCCATAGAGGGCTATGGTGAAAAAGGAAACATCCTCAGCAGAAATCTGGAAGGAAGCTTTCTGTGAAACTGCTGAGTGTTCTGTTAATTCATCTCACAGAGTTACATCTGTATTTCGTGGATCTCTTTGCCAGACTTATTTCTGTGGAATCTGAGAACAGATATTTCGGATCCAATTGAAGACTATAGAGCCAAAGGAAATATCCTCCGATAACAAAGAGAAAGAAGCTTTCTGAGAAACTTCTTTGTGTTCTGTGAAATCATCTCACAGAGTTACAGCACTCCCCTCAAGAAGCCTTTCGCTAAGACAGGTCTTGTGGAATTGGCAAAGCGATATTTGGAAGCCCATAGAGGGCTATGGTGAAAAAGGAAATATCCTCAGATGAAATCTGGAAAGAAGCTTTCTGAGAAACTGCTGAGTGTTCTGTTAATTCATCTCACAGAGTTACATCTGTATTTCGAGGATCTCTTTGCTAGCCTTATTTCTTTGGAATCTGAGAACAGATATTTCCAATCCCTTTGAAGACTATATTGCCAAAGGAAATATCCTCCGATAACAAAGAGAAAGAAGCTTTCTGAGAAACTTCTTTGTGTTCTGTGAAATCCTCTCACAGAGTTACAGCTTTCCCCTCAAGTAGCCTTTCGCTAAGACAGTTCTTGTGGAATTGGCAAAGTGATATTTGGAAGCCCTTAGAGGGCTATGGTGAAAAAGGAAATATCCTCAGATGAAATCTGGAAAGAAGCTTTCTGAGAAACTGCTTAGTGTTCTCTTAATTCATCTCACAGAGTTACATCTGTATTTCGTGGATCTCTTTGCTAGCCTTATTTCTGTGGAATCTGAGAACAGATATTTTGGATCCCATTAAAGACTATAGGGCCAAAGGAAATATCCTCCGATAACAAAGAGAAAGAAGGTTTCTGAGAAACTTCTTTGTGTTCTGTGAAATCATCTCACAGAGTTACAGCTTTCCACTCAAGAAGCCTTCCACTAAGACAGTTCTTGTGGAATTGGCAAAGTGATATTTGGAAGCCCATAGAGGGCTATGGTGAAAAAGGAAATATCCTCAGATGAAATCTGGAAAGAAGCTTTCTGAGAAACTGCTTAGTGTTCTGTTAATTCATCTCACAGAGTTACATCTGTATTTCGTGGATCTCTTTGCTAGCCTTATTTCTGTGGAATCTGAGAACAGATATTTCGGATCCCTTTGAAGACTATAGGGCCAAAGAAAATATCCTCCGATAACAAAGAGAAAGAAGCTTTCTGAGAAACTTCTTTGTGTTCTGTGAAATCATCTCACAGAGTTACAGCTTTCCCCTCAAGAAGCCTTTCGCTAAGACAGTTCTTGTGGAATTGGCAAAGTGATATTTGGAAGCCCATAGAGGGCTATGGTGAAAAAGGAAATATCCTCAGATGAAATCTGGAAAGAAGCTTTCTGAGAAACTGCTGAGTGTTCTGTTAATTCATCTCACAGAGTTACATCTGTATTTCGAGGATCTCTTTGCTAGCCTTATTTCTGTGGAATCTGAGAACAGATATTTCCGATCCCTTAGAAGACTATAGGGCCAAAGGAAATATCCTCCGATAACAAAGAGAAAGAAGCTTTCTGAGAAACTTCTTTGTGTTCTGTGAAATCATCTCACAGAGTTACAGGTTTCCCCTCAAGAAGCCTTTCGCTAAGACAGTTCTTGTGAAATTGGCAAAGTGATATTTGGAAGCCCTTAGAGGGCTATGGTGAAAAAGGAAATATCCTCAGATGAAATCTGGAAAGAAGCTTTCTGAGAAACTGCTTAGTGTTCTGTTAATTCATCTCACAGAGTTACATCTGTATTTCGTGGATCTCTTTGCTAGCCTTATTTCTGTGGAATCTGAGAACAGATATTTCGGATCCCATTGAAGACTATAGGGCCAAAGGATATATCCTCCGATAACAAAGAGAAAGAAGCTTTCTGAGAAACTTCTTTGTGTTCTGTGAAATCATCTCACAGAGTTACAGCTTTCCCCTCAAGAAGCCTTTCTCTAAGACAGTTCTTGTGGAATTGGCAAAGGGATATTTGGAAGCCCATAGAGGGCTATGGTGAAAAAGGAAATATCCTCAGATGAAATCTGGAAAGAAGCTTTCTGAGAAACTGCTGAGTGTTCTGTTAATTCATCTCACAGAGTTACATCTGTATTTCGTGGATCTCTTTGCTAGCCTTATTTCTGTGGAATCTGAGAACAGATATTTCGGATCCCTTTGAAGACTATAGGGCCAAAGAAAATATCCTCCGATAACAAAGAGAAAGAAGCTTTCTGAGAAACTTCTTTGTGTTCTGTGAAATCATCTCACAGAGTTACAGCTTTCCCCTCAAGAAGCCTTTCGCTAAGACAGTTCTTGTGGAATTGGCAAAGTGATATTTGGAAGCCCATAGAGGGCTATGGTGAAAAAGGAAATATCCTCAGATGAAATCTGGAAAGAAGCTTTCTGAGAAACTGCTTAGTGTTCTGTTAATTCATCTCACAGAGTTACATCTGTATTTCGTGGATCTCTTTGCTAGCCTTATTTCTGTGGAATCTGAGAACAGATATTTCGGATCCCATTGAAAACTATAGGGCCAAAGGAAATATCCTCTGATAACAAAGAGAAAGAAGCTTTCTGAGAAACTTCTTTGTGTTCTGTGAAATCATCTCACAGAGTTACAGCTTTCCCCTCAAGAAGCCTTTCGCTAAGACAATTCTTTTGGAATTGGCAAAGTGATATTTGGAAGCCCATAGAGGGCTATGGTGAAAAAGGAAATATCCTCAGATGAAATCTGGAAGGAAGCTTTCTGAGAAACTGCTGTGTGTTCTGTTAATTCAGCTCACAGAGTTACATCTGTATTTCGTGGATCTCTTTGCTAGACTTATTTCTGTGGAATCTGAGAACAGATATTTCGGATCCCTTTGAAGACTAGAGGGCCAAAGAAAATATCCTCCGATAACAAAGAGAAAGAAGCTTTCTGAGAAACTACTTTTTGTTCTGTGAAATCATCTCACAGAGTTACAGCTTTCCCCTCAAGAAGCCTTTCGCTAAGACAGTTCTTGTGGAATTGGCAAAGTGATATTTGGAAGCCCATAGAGGGCTATGGTGAAAAAGGAAATATCCTCAGATGAAATCTGGAAAGAAGCTTTCTGAGAAACTGCTTAGTGTTCTGTTAATTCATCTCACAGAGTTACATCTGTATTTCGTGGATCTCTTTGCTAGCCTTATTTCTGTGGAATCTGAGAACAGATATTACGGATCCCATTGAAGACTATAGGGCCAAAGAAAATTCCTCCGATAACAAAGAGAAAGAAGCTTTCTGAGAAACTTCTTTGTATTCTGTGAAATCATCTCACAGAGTTACAGCTTTCCCCTCAAGAAGCCTTTCGCTAAGACAGTTCTTGTGGAATTGGCAAAGTGATATTTGGAAGCCCATAGAGGGCTATGGTGAAAAAGGAAATATCTTCAGATGAAATCTGGAAAGAAGCTTTCTGAGAAACTGCTGAGTGTTCAGTTAATTCATCTCACAGAGTTACATCTGTATTACGTGGATCTCTTTGCTAGCCTTATTTTTGTGGAATCTGAGAACAGATATTTCGGATCCCATTGAAGACTATAGGGCCAAAGGAAATATCCTCCGATAACAAAGAGAAAGAAGGTTTCTGAGAAACTTCTTTGTGTTCTGTGAAATCATCTCACAGAGTTACAGCTTTCCCCTCAAGAAGCCTTTCGCTTAGACAGTTCTTGTGGAATTGGCAAAGTGATATTTGGAAGCCCATAGAGGGCTATGGTGAAAAAGGAAATATCCTCAGATGAAATCTGGAAAGAAGCTTTCTGAGAAACTGCTTAGTGTTCTGTTAATTCATCTCACAGAGTTACATCTGTATTTCGTGGATCTCTTTGCTAGCCTTATTTCTTTGGAATCTGAGAACAGATATTTCGGATCCCATTGAAGACTATAGGGCCAAAGAAAATATCCTCCGATAACAAAGAGAAAGAAGCTTTCTGAGAAACTTCTTTGTGTTCTGTGAAATCATCTCACAGAGTTACAGCTTTCCCCTCAAGAAGCCTTTCGCTAAGACAGTTCTTGTGGTATTGGCAAAGTGATATTTGGAAGCCCTTAGAGGGCTATGGTGAAAAAGGAAATATCCTCACATGAAATCTGGAAAGAAGCTTTCTGAGAAACTGCTGAGTGTTCTGTTAATTCATCTCACAGAGTTACATCTGTATTTCTTGGATCTCTTTGCTAGCCTTATTTCTGTGGAATCTGAGAATAGATATTTCGGATCCCATTGAAGACTATAGGGCCAAAGGAAATATCCTCCGATAACAAAGAGAAAGAAGGTTTCTGAGAAACTTCTTTGTGTTCTGTGAAATCATCTCACAGAGTTACAGCTTTCCACTCAAGAAGCCTTTCGCTAAGACAGTTCTTGTGGAATTGGCAAAGTGATATTTGGAAGCCCATAGAGGGCTATGGTGAATAAGGAAATATCCTCAGATGAAATCTGGAAAGAAGCTTTCTGAGAAACTGCTTAGTGTTCTGTTAATTCATCTCACAGAGTTACATCTGTATTTCTTGGATCTCTTTGCTAGCCTTATTTCTGTGGAATCTGAGAACAGATATTTCGGATCCCTTTGAAGACTATAGGGTCAAAGAAAATATCCTCCGATAACAAAGAGAAAGAAGCTTTCTGAGAAACTTCTTTGTGTTCTGTGAAATCATCTCACAGAGTTACAGCTTTCCCCTCAAGAAGCCTTTCGCTAAGACAGTTCTTGTGGAATTGGCAAAGTGATATTTGGAAGCCCATAGAGGGCTATGGTGAAAAAGGAAATATCCTCAGATGAAATCTGGAAAGAAGCTTTCTGAGAAACTGCTTAGTGTTCTGTTAATTCATCTCACAGAGTTACATCTGTATTTCGAGGATTTCTTTGCTAGCCTTATTTCTGTGGAATCTGAGAACAGATATTTCCAATCCCTTTGAAGACTATAGGGCCAAAGGTAATATCCTCCGATAACAAAGAGAAAGAAGCTTTCTGAGAAACTTCTTTGTGTTCTGTGAAATCATCTCACAGAGTTACAGCTTTCCCCTCAAGAAGCCTTTCGCTAAGACACTTCTTGTGGAATTGGCAAAGTGATATTTGGAAGCCCTTAGAGGGCTATGGTGAAAAAGGAAATATCCTCAGATGAAATCTGGAAAGAAGCTTTCTGAGAAACTGCTTAGTGTTCTGTTAATTAATCTCACAGAGTTACATCTGTATTTCGAGGATCTCTTTGCTAGCCTTATTTCTTTGGAATCTGAGAACAGATATTTCGGAACCCATTGAAGACTATTGGGACAAAGATAATATCCTCCGATAACAAAGAGAAAGAAGCTTTCTGAGAAACTTCTTTGTGTTCTGTGAAATCATCTCACAGAGTTACAGCTTTCCCCTCAAGAAGCCTTTCGCTAAGACAGTTCTTGTGGAATTGGCAAAGTGATATTTGGAAGCCCTTAGAGGGCTATGGTGAAAAAGGAAATATTCTCAGATGAAATCTGGAAAGAAGCTTTCTGAGAAACTGCTTAGTGTTCTGTTAATTCATCTCACAGAGTTACATCTGTATTTCGAGGATCTCTTTGCTAGCCTTATTTCCGTGGAATCTGAGAACAGATATTTCCGATCCCTTAGAAGACTATAGGGCCAAAGGAAATATCCTCCGATAACAAAGAGAAAGAAGCTTTCTGAGAAACGTCTTTGTGTTCTGTGAAATCATCTCACAGAGTTAGAGCTTTCCACTCAAGAAGCCTTTCGCTAAGACAGTTCTTGTGGAATTGGCAAAGTGATATTTGGAAGCCCTTAGAGGGCTATGGTGAAAAAGGAAATATCCTCAGATGAAATCTGGAAAGAAGCTTTCTGAGAAACTGCTTAGTGTTCTGTTAATTCATCTCACAGAGTTACATCTGTATTTCGTGGATCTCTTTGCTAGCCTTATTTCTTTGGAATCTGAGAACAGATATTTCGGATCCCATTGAAGACTATAGGGCCAAAGGAAATATCCTCCGATAACAAAGAGATAGAAGCTTTCTGAGAAACTTCTTTGTGTTCTGTGAAATCATCTCACAGAGTTACAGCTTTCCCCTCAAGAAGCCTTTCGCTAAGACAGTTCTCGTGGAATTGGCAAAGTGATATTTGGAAGCCCATAGAGGGCTATGGTGAAAAAGGAAATATCCTCACATGAAATCTGGAAAGAAGCTTTCTGAGAAACTGCTTAGTGTTCTGTTAATTCATCTCACAGAGTTACATCTGTATTTCGAGGATCTCTTTGCTAGCCTTATTTCTTTGGAATCTGAGAACAGATATTTCCAATCCCTTTGAAGACTATATTGCCAAAGGAAATATCCTCCGATAACAAAGAGAAAGAAGCTTTCTGAGAAACTTCTTTGTGTTCTGTGAAATCCTCTCACAGAGTTACAGCTTTCCCCTCAAGTAGCCTTTCGCTAAGACAGTTCTTTTGGAATTGGCAAAGTGATATTTGGAAGCCCTTAGAGGGCTATGGTGAAAAAGGAAATATCCTCAGATGAAATCTGGAAAGAAGCTTTCTGAGAAACTGCTGAGTGTTCTCTTAATTCATCTCACAGAGTTACATCTGTATTTCTTGGATCTCTTGCTAGCCTTATTTCTGTGGAATCTGAGAACAGATATTTCGGATCCCATTGAAGACTATAGGGCCAAAGGAAATATCCTCCGATAACAAAGAGAAAGAAGCTTTCTGAGAAACTTCTTTGTGTTCTGTGAAATCATCTCACAGAGTTACAGCTTTCCACTCCAGAAGCCTTCCGCTAAGACAGTTCTTGTGGAATTGGCAAAGTGATATTTGGAAGCCCATAGAGGGCTATGGTGAAAAAGGAAATATCCTCAGATGAAATCTGGAAAGAAGCTTTCTGAGAAACTGCTTAGTGTTCTGTTAATTCATCTCACAGAGTTACATCTGTATTTCGAGGGTCTCTTTGCTAGCCTTATTTCTGTGGAATCTGAGAACAGATATTTCGGATCCCTTTGAAGACTATAGGGCCAAAGAAAATATCCTCCGATAACAAAGAGAAAGAAGCTTTCTGAGAAACTTCTTTGTGTTCTGTGAAATCATCTCACAGAGTTACAGCTTTCCCCTCAAGAAGCCTTTCGCTAAGACAGTTCTTGTGGAATTGGCAAAGTGATATTTGGAAGCCCATAGAGGGCTATGGTGAAAAAGGAAATATCCTCAGATGAAATCTGGAAAGAAGCTTTCTGAGAAACTGCTGAGTGTTCTGTTAATTCATCTCACAGAGTTACATCTGTATTTCGTGGATCTCTTTGCTAGCCTTATTTCTGTGGAATCTGAGAACAGATATTTCGGATCCCATTGAAAACTATAGGGCCAAAGGAAATATCCTCCGATAACAAAGAGAAAGAAGCTTTCTGAGAAACTTCTTTGTGTTCTGTGAAATCATCTCACAGAGTTACAGCTTTCCCCTCAAGAAGCCTTTCGCTAAGACAATTCTTGTGGAATAGGCAAAGTGATATTTGGAAGCCCATAGAGGGCTAAGGTGAAAAAGGAAATATCCTCAGATGAAATCTGGAAAGAAGCTTTCTGAGAAACTGCTGTGTGTTCTGTTAATTCAGCTCACCGAGTTACATCTGTATTTCGTGGATCTCTTTGCTAGACTTATTTCTGTGGAATCTGAGAACAGATATTTCGGATCCCATTGAAGACTATAGGGCCAAAGGAAATATCCTCCGATAACAAAGAGAAAGAAGCTTTCTGAGAAACTTCTTTGTGTTCTGTGAAATCATCTCAGAGTTACAGCTTTCCCCTCAAGAAGCCTTTCGCTAAGACAGTTCTTGTGGAATTGGCAAAGTGATATTTGGAAGCCCTTAGAGGGCTATGGTGAAAAAGGAAATATCCTCAGATGATTTCTGGAAAGAAGCTTTCTGAGAAACAGCTTAGTGTTCTGTCAATTCATCTCACAGAGTTACATCTGTATTTCGTGTATCTCTTTGCTAGCCTTACTTATTTGGAATCTGAGAACAGATATTTTGGATCCCTTTGAAGAATATAGGGCAAAAGAAATTATCCTCCGATAACAAAGAGAAAGAAGCTTTCTGAGAAACTTCTTTATGTTCTGTGAAATCATCTCACAGAGTTACAGCTTTCCCCTCAAGAAGCCTTTCGCTAAGACAGTTCTTGTGGAATTGGCAAAGTGATATTTGGAAGCCCATAGAGGGCTATGGGGAAAAAGGAATTAACCTCGCATGAAATCTGGAAAGAAGCTTTCTGAGAAACTGCTTAGTGTTCTGTTAATTCATCTCACAGAGTTACGTCTGCATTTCGTGGATCTCCTTGCTAGACTTATTTCTGTGGAATCTGCGAACAGATATTTCGGATCCCTTTAAAGACTATAGTGCCAAAGGAAATAACTTCCGATAACAAAGAGAAAGAAGCTTTCTGAGAAACTTCTTTGTGTTCTGTGAAATCATCTCACAGAGTTACAGGTTTCCCCTCAAGAAGCCTTTCGCTAAGACAGTTCTTGTGAAATTGGCAAAGTGATATTTGGAAGCCCTTAGAGGGCTATGGTGAAAAAGGAAATATCCTCAGATGAAATCTGGAAAGAAGCTTTCTGAGAAACTGCTTAGTGTTCTGTTAATTCATCTCACAGAGTTACATCTGTATTTCGTGGATCTCTTTGCTAGCCTTATTTCTGTGGAATCTGAGAACAGATATTTCGGATCCCATTGAAGACTATAGGGCCAAAGGCTATATCCTCCGATAACAAAGAGAAAGAAGCTTTCTGAGAAACTTCTTTGTGTTCTGTGAAATCATCTCACAGAGTTACAGCTTTCCCCTCAAGAAGCCTTTCTCTAAGACAGTTCTTGTGGAATTGGCAAAGTGATATTTGGAAGCCCATAGAGGGCTATGGTGAAAAAGGAAATATCCTCAGATGAAATCTGGAAAGAAGCTTTCTGAGAAACTGCTGAGTGTTCTGTTAATTCATCTCACAGAGTTACATCTGTATTTCGTGGATCTCTTTGCTAGCCTTATTTCTGTGGAATCTGAGAACAGATATTTCGGATCCCTTTGAAGACTATAGGGCCAAAGAAAATATCCTCCGATAACAAAGAGAAAGAAGCTTTCTGAGAAACTTCTTTGTGTTCTGTGAAATCATCTCACAGAGTTACAGCTTTCCCCTCAAGAAGCCTTTCGCTAAGACAGTTCTTGTGGAATTGGCAAAGTGATATTTGGAAGCCCATAGAGGGCTATGGTGAAAAAGGAAATATCCTCAGATGAAATCTGGAAAGAAGCTTTCTGAGAAACTGCTTAGTGTTCTGTTAATTCATCTCACAGAGTTACATCTGTATTTCGTGGATCTCTTTGCTAGCCTTATTTCTGTGGAATCTGAGAACAGATATTTCGGATCCCATTGAAAACTATAGGGCCAAAGGAAATATCCTCTGATAACAAAGAGAAAGAAGCTTTCTGAGAAACTTCTTTGTGTTCTGTGAAATCATCTCACAGAGTTACAGCTTTCCCCTCAAGAAGCCTTTCGCTAAGACAATTCTTGTGGAATTGGCAAAGTGATATTTGGAAGCCCATAGAGGGCTATGGTGAAAAAGGAAATATCCTCAGATGAAATCTGGAAGGAAGCTTTCTGAGAAACTGCTGTGTGTTCTGTTAATTCAGCTCACAGAGTTACATCTGTATTTCGTGGATCTCTTTGCTAGACTTATTTCTGTGGAATCTGAGAACAGATATTTCGGATCCCTTTGAAGACTAGAGGGCCAAAGAAAATATCCTCCGATAACAAAGAGAAAGAAGCTTTCTGAGAAACTACTTTTTGTTCTGTGAAATCATCTCACAGAGTTACAGCTTTCCCCTCAAGAAGCCTTTCGCTAAGACAGTTCTTGTGGAATTGGCAAGGTGATATTTGGAAGCCCATAGAGGGCTATGGTGAAAAAGGAAATATCCTCAGATGAAATCTGGAAAGAAGCTTTCTGAGAAACTGCTTAGTGTTCTGTTAATTCATCTCACAGAGTTACATCTGTATTTCGTGGATCTCTTTGCTAGCCTTATTTCTGTGGAATCTGAGAACAGATATTACGGATCCCATTGAAGACTATAGGGCCAAAGAAAATTCCTCCGATAACAAAGAGAAAGAAGCTTTCTGAGAAACTTCTTTGTATTCTGTGAAATCATCTCACAGAGTTACAGCTTTCCCCTCAAGAAGCCTTTCGCTAAGACAGTTCTTGTGGAATTGGCAAAGTGATATTTGGAAGCCCATGGAGGGCTATGGTGAAAAAGGAAATATCTTCAGATGAAATCTGGAAAGAAGCTTTCTGAGAAACTGCTGAGTGTTCAGTTAATTCATCTCACAGAGTTACATCTGTATTACGTGGATCTCTTTGCTAGCCTTATTTTTGTGGAATCTGAGAACAGATATTTCGGATCCCATTGAAGACTATAGGGCCAAAGGAATTATCCTCCGATAACAAAGAGAAAGAAGGTTTCTGAGAAACTTCTTTGTGTTCTGTGAAATCATCTCACAGAGTTACAGCTTTCCCCTCAAGAAGCCTTTCGCTTAGACAGTTCTTGTGGAATTGGCAAAGTGATATTTGGAAGCCCATAGAGGGCTATGGTGAAAAAGGAAATATCCTCAGATGAAATCTGGAAAGAAGCTTTCTGAGAAACTGCTTAGTGTTCTGTTAATTCATCTCACAGAGTTACATCTGTATTTCGTGGATCTCTTTGCTAGCCTTATTTCTTTGGAATCTGAGAACAGATATTTCGGATCCCATTGAAGACTATAGGGCCAAAGAAAATATCCTCCGATAACAAAGAGAAAGAAGCTTTCTGAGAAACTTCTTTGTGTTCTGTGAAATCATCTCACAGAGTTACAGCTTTCCCCTCAAGAAGCCTTTCGCTAAGACAGTTCTTGTGGAATTGGCAAAGTGATATTTGGAAGCCCTTAGAGGGCTATGGTGAAAAAGGAAATAACCTCACATGAAATCTGGAAAGAAGCTTTCTGAGAAACTGCTGAGTGTTCTGTTAATTCATCTCACAGAGTTACATCTGTATTTCTTGGATCTCTTTGCTAGCCTTATTTCTGTGGAATCTGAGAACAGATATTTCGGATCCCATTGAAGACTATAGGGCCAAAGGAAATATCCTCCGATAACAAAGAGAAAGAAGGTTTCTGAGAAACTTCTTTGTGTTCTGTGAAATCATCTCACAGAGTTACAGCTTTCCACTCAAGAAGCCTTTCGCTAAGACAGTTCTTGTGGAATTGGCAAAGTGATATTTGGAAGCCCATAGAGGGCTATGGTGAATAAGGAAATATCCTCAGATGAAATCTGGAAAGAAGCTTTCTGAGAAACTGCTTAGTGTTCTGTTAATTCATCTCACAGAGTTACATCTGTATTTCTTGGATCTCTTTGCTAGCCTTATTTCTGTGGAATCTGAGAACAGATATTTCGGATCCCATTGAAGACTATAGGGTCAAAGAAAATATCCTCCGATAACAAAGAGAAAGAAGCTTTCTGAGAAACTTCTTTGTGTTCTGTGAAATCATCTCACAGAGTTACAGCTTTCCCCTCAAGAAGCCTTTCGCTAAGACAGTTCTTGTGGAATTGGCAAAGTGATATTTGGAAGCCCATAGAGGGCTATGGTGAAAAAGGAAATATCCTCAGATGAAATCTGGAAAGAAGCTTTCTGAGAAACTGCTTAGTGTTCTGTTAATTCATCTCACAGAGTTACATCTGTATTTCGAGGATTTCTTTGCTAGCCATATTTCTGTGGAATCTGAGAACAGATATTTCCAATCCCTTTGAAGACTATAGGGCCAAAGGTAATATCCTCCGATAACAAAGAGAAAGAAGATTTCTGAGAAACTTCTTTGTGTTCTGTGAAATCATCTCACAGAGTTACAGCTTTCCCCTCAAGAAGCCTTTCGCTAAGACACTTCTTGTGGAATTGGCAAAGTGATATTTGGAAGCCCTTAGAGGGCTATGGTGAAAAAGGAAATATCCTCAGATGAAATCTGGAAAGAAGCTTTCTGAGAAACTGCTTAGTGTTCTGTTAATTAATCTCACAGAGTTACATCTGTATTTCGAGGATCTGTTTGCTAGCCTTATTTCTTTGGAATCTGAGAACAGATATTTCGGAACCCATTGAAGACTATAGGGACAAAGATAATATCCTCCGATAACAAAGAGAAAGAAGCTTTCTGAGAAACTTCTTTGTGTTCTGTGAAATCATCTCACAGAGTTACAGCTTTCCCCTCAAGAAGCCTTTCGCTAAGACAGTTCTTGTGGAATTGGCAAAGTGATATTTGGAAGCCCTTAGAGGGCTAAGGTGAAAAAGGAAATATCCTCAGATGAAATCTGGAAAGAAGCTTTCTGAGAAACTGCTTAGTGTTCTGTTAATTCATCTCACAGAGTTACATCTGTATTTCGAGGATCTCTTTGCTAGCCTTATTTCCGTGGAATCTGAGAACAGATATTTCCGATCCCTTAGAAGACTATAGGGCCAAAGGAAATATCCTCCGATAACAAAGAGAAAGAAGCTTTCTGAGAAACTTCTTTGTGTTCTGTGAAATCATCTCACAGAGTTAGAGCTTTCCACTCAAGAAGCCTTTCGCTAAGACAGTTCTTGTGGAATTGGCAAAGTGATATTTGGAAGCCCTTAGAGGGCTATGGTGAAAAAGGAAATATCCTCAGATGAAATCTGGAAAGAAGCTTTCTGAGAAACTGCTTAGTGTTCTGTTAATTCATCTCACAGAGTTACATCTGTATTTCGTGGATCTCTTTGCTAGCCTTATTTCTTTGGAATCTGAGAACAGATATTTCGGATCCCATTGAAGACTATAGGGCCAAAGGAAATATCCTCCGATAACAAAGAGATAGAAGCTTTCTGAGAAACTTCTTTGTGTTCTGTGAAATCATCTCACAGAGTTACAGCTTTCCCCTCAAGAAGCCTTTCGCTAAGACAGTTCTCGTGGAATTGGCAAAGTGATATTTGGAAGCCCATAGAGGGCTATGGTGAAAAAGGAAATATGCTCACATGAAATCTGGAAAGAAGCTTTCTGAGAAACTGCTTAGTGTTCTGTTAATTCATCTCACAGAGTTACATCTGTATTTCGTGGATCTCTTTGCTAGCCTTATTTCTGTGGAATCTGAGAAGAGATATTTCGGATCCCATTGAAGACTATAGGGCCAAAGAAAATATCCTGCGATAACAAAGAGAAAGAAGCTTTCTGAGAAACTTCTTTGTATTCTGTGAAATCATCTCACAGAGTTACAGCTTTCCCCTCAAGAAGCCTTTCGCTAAGACAGTTCTTGTGGAATTGGCAAAGTGATATTTGGAAGCCCATAGAGGGCTATGGTGAAAAAGGAAATATCCTCAGATGAAATCTGGAAAGAAGCTTTCTGAGAAACTGCTGAGTGTTCTGTTAATTCATCTCACAGAGTTACATCTGTATTTCGAGGATCTCTTTGCTAGCCTTATTTCTTTGGAATCTGAGAACAGATATTTCCAATCCCTTTGAAGACTATATTGCCAAAGGAAATATCCTCCGATAACAAAGAGAAAGAAGCTTTCTGAGAAACTTCTTTGTGTTCTGTGAAATCCTCTCACAGAGTTACAGCTTTCCCCTCAAGTAGCCTTTCGCTAAGACAGTTCTTGTGGAATTGGCAAAGTGATATTTGGAAGCCCTTAGAGGGCTATGGTGAAAAAGGAAATATCCTCAGATGAAATCTGGAAAGAAGCTTTCTGAGAAACTGCTGAGTGTTCTCTTAATTCATCTCACAGAGTTACATCTGTATTTCTTGGATCTCTTGCTAGCCTTATTTCTGTGGAATCTGAGAACAGATATTTCGGATCCCATTGAAGACTATAGGGCCAAAGGAAATATCCTCCGATAACAAAGAGAAAGAAGCTTTCTGAGAAACTTCTTTGTGTTCTGTGAAATCATCTCACAGAGTTACAGCTTTCCACTCAAGAAGCCTTCCGCTAAGACAGTTCTTGTGGAATTGGCAAAGTGATATTTGGAAGCCCATAGAGGGCTATGGTGAAAAAGGAAATATCCTCAGATGAAATCTGGAAAGAAGCTTTCTGAGAAACTGCTTAGTGTTCTGTTAATTCATCTCACAGAGTTACATCTGTATTTCGAGGGTCTCTTTGCTAGCCTTATTTCTGTGGAATCTGAGAACAGATATTTCGGATCCCTTTGAAGACTATAGGGCCAAAGAAAATATCCTCCGATAACAAAGAGAAAGAAGCTTTCTGAGAAACTTCTTTGTGTTCTGTGAAATCATCTCACAGAGTTACAGCTTTCCCCTCAAGAAGCCTTTCGCTAAGACAGTTCTTGTGGAATTGGCAAAGTGATATTTGGAAGCCCATAGAGGGCTATGGTGAAAAAGGAAATATCCTCAGATGAAATCTGGAAAGAAGCTTTCTGAGAAACTGCTGAGTGTTCTGTTAATTCATCTCACAGAGTTACATCTGTATTTCGTGGATCTCTTTGCTAGCCTTATTTCTGTGGAATCTGAGAACAGATATTTCGGATCCCATTGAAAACTATAGGGCCAAAGGAAATATCCTCCGATAACAAAGAGAAAGAAGCTTTCTGAGAAACTTCTTTGTGTTCTGTGAAATCATCTCACAGAGTTACAGCTTTCCCCTCAAGAAGCCTTTCGCTAAGACAATTCTTGTGGAATAGGCAAAGTGATATTTGGAAGCCCATAGAGGGCTAAGGTGAAAAAGGAAATATCCTCAGATGAAATCTGGAAAGAAGCTTTCTGAGAAACTGCTGTGTGTTCTGTTAATTCAGCTCACCGAGTTACATCTGTATTTCGTGGATCTCTTTGCTAGACTTATTTCTGTGGAATCTGAGAACATATATTTCGGATCCCATTGAAGACTATAGGGCCAAAGGAAATATCCTCCGATAACAAAGAGAAAGAAGCTTTCTGAGAAACTTCTTTGTGTTCTGTGAAATCATCTCAGAGTTACAGCTTTCCCCTCAAGAAGCCTTTCGCTAAGACAGTTCTTGTGGAATTGGCAAAGTGATATTTGGAAGCCCTTAGAGGGCTATGGTGAAAAAGGAAATATCCTCAGATGATTTCTGGAAAGAAGCTTTCTGAGAAACAGCTTAGTGTTCTGTCAATTCATCTCACAGAGTTACATCTGTATTTCGTGTATCTCTTTGCTAGCCTTACTTATTTGGAATCTGAGAACAGATATTTCGGATCCCTTTGAAGAATATAGGGCAAAAGAAATTATCCTCCGATAACAAAGAGAAAGAAGCTTTCTGAGAAACTTCTTTATGTTCTGTGAAATCATCTCACAGAGTTACAGGTTTCCCCTCAAGAAGCCTTTCGCTAAGACAGTTCTTGTGGAATTGGCAAAGTGATATTTGGAAGCCCATAGAGGGCTATGGGGAAAAAGGAATTAACCTCGCATGAAATCTGGAAAGAAGCTTTCTGAGAAACTGCTTAGTGTTCTGTTAATTCATCTCACAGAGTTACGTCTGCATTTCGTGGATCTCCTTGCTAGACTTATTTCTGTGGAATCTGCGAACAGATATTTCGGATCCCTTTAAAGACTATAGTGCCAAAGGAAATAACTTCCGATAACAAAGACAAAGAAGCTTTCTGAGAAACTTCTTTGTGTTCTGTGAAATCATCTCACAGAGTTACAGCTTTCCCCTCAAGAAGCCTTTCGCTAAGACACTTCTTGTGGAATTGGCAAAGTGATATTTGGAAGCCCATAGAGGGCTATGGTGAAAAAGGAAATATCCTCAGATGAAATCTGGAAAGAAGCTTTCTGTGAAAATGCTTAGTGTTCTGTTAATTCATCTCACAGAGTTACATCTGTATTTCGTGGATCTCTTTGCTAGACTTATTTCTGTGGAATCTGAGAACAGATATTTCGGATCCCTTTGAAGACTATAGGGCCAAAGAAAATATCCTCCGATAACAAAGAGAAAGAAGCTTTCTGAGAAACTACTTTGTGTTCTGTGAAATCATCTCACAGAGTTACAGCTTTCCCCTCAAGAAGCCTTTCGCTAAGACAGTTCTTGTGGAATTGGCAAAGTGATATTTGGAAGCCCATAGAGGGCTATGGGGAAAAAGGAAATATCCTCGGATGAAATCTGGAAAGAAGCTTTCTGAGAACATGCTTAGTGTTCTGTTAATTCATCTCACAGAGTTACGTCTGCATTTCGTGGATCTTCTTGCTAGACTTATTTCTGTGGAATCTACGAACAGATATTTCGGATCCCTTTGAAGACTATAGTGCCAAAGGAAATATCTTCCGATAACAAAGAGAAAGAAGCTTTCTGAGTAACTTCTTTGTGTTCTGTGAAATCAGCTCACAGAGTTACAGCTTTCCCCTCAAGAAGCCTTTCGCTAAGATATTTCTTGTGGAATTGGCAAAGTGATATTTGGAAGCCCATAGAGGGCTATGGTGAAAAAGGAAATATCCTCAGATGAAATCTGGAAAGACGCTTTCTGAGAAACTGCTTAGTGTTCTGTTAATTCATCTCACAGAGTTACATCTGTATTTCGTGGATCTCTTTGCTAGACTTATTTCTGTGGAATCTGAGAACAGATATTTCGGATCCCTTTGAAGACTATAGGGCCAAAGGAAATATCCTCCGATAACAAAGAGAAAGAAGCTTTCTGAGAAACTTCTTTGTGTTCTGTGAAATCATCTCAGAGTTACAGCTTTCCCCTCAAGAAGCCTTTCGCTAAGACAGTTCTTGTGGAATTGGCAAAGTGATATTTGGAAGCCCTTAGAGGGCTATGGTGAAAAAGGAAATATCCTCAGATGATTTCTGGAAAGAAGCTGTCTGAGAAACTGCTTAGTGTTCTGTGAATTCATCTCACAGAGTTACATCTGTATTTCGTGGATCTCTTTGCTAGCCTTACTTATTTGGAATCTGAGAACAGATATTTCGGATCCCTTTGAAGAATATAGGGCCAAAGAAATTATCCTCCGATAACAAAGAGAAAGAAGCTTTCTGAGAAACTTCTTTATGTTCTGTGAAATCATCTCACAGAGTTACAGCTTTCCCCTCAAAAAGCCTTTCGCTAAGACAGTTCTTGTGGAATTGGCAAAGTGATATTTGGAAGCCCATAGAGGGCTATGGGGAAAAAGGAATTATCCTCGGATGAAATCTGGAAAGAAGCTTTCTGAGAAACTGCTTAGTGTTCTGTTAATTCATCTCACAGAGTTACGTCTGCATTTCGTGGATCTCCTTGCTAGACTTATTTCTGTGGAATCTGCGAACAGATATTTCGGATCCCTTTAAAGACTATAGTGCCAAAGGAAATAACTTCCGATAACAAAGAGAAAGAAGCTTTCTGAGAAACTTCTTTGTGTTCTGTGAAATCATCTCACAGAGTTACAGCTTTCCCCTCAAGAAGCCTTTCGCTAAGACACTTAGTGTGGAATTGGCAAAGTGATATTTGGAAGCCCATAGAGGGCTATGGTGAAAAAGGAAATATCCTCACATGAAATCTGGAAAGAAGCTTTCTGAGAAACTGCTGAGTTTTCTGTTAATTCATCTCACAGAGTTACATCTGTATTTCGTGGATCTCTTTGCTAGCCTTATTTCTTTGGAATCTGAGAACAGATATTTCGGATCCCATTGAAGACTATAGGGCCAAAGGAAATATCCTCCGATAACAAAGAGAAAGAAGCTTTCTGAGAAACTTCTTTGTGTTCTGTGAAATCATCTCACAGAGTTACAGCTTTCCCCTCAAGAAGCCTTTCTCTAAGACAGTTCTTGTGGAATTGGCAAAGTGATATTTGGAAGCCCATAGAGGGCTATGGTGAAAAAGGAAATATCCTCACATGAAATCTGGAAAGAAGCTTTCTGAGAAACTGCTGAGTGTTCAGTTAATTCATCTCACAGAGTTACATCTGTATTTCGTGGATCTCTTTGCTAGCCTTATTTCTGTGGAATCTGAGAACAGATATTTCGGATCCCATTGAAGACTATAGGGCCAAAGGAAATATCCTCCGATAACAAAGAGAAAGAAGCTTTCTGAGAAACTTCTTTGTGTTCTGTGAAATCATCTCACAGAGTTACAGCTTTCCCCTCAAGAAGCCTTTCGCTAAGACAGTTCTTGTGGAATTGGCAAAGTGATATTTGGAAGCCCATAGAGGGCTATGGTGAAAAAGGAAATATCCTCAGATGAAATCTGGAAAGAAGCTTTCTGAGAAACTGCTTAGTGTTCTGTTAATTCATCTCACAGAGTTACATCTGTATTTCGTGGATCTCTTTGCTAGCCTTATTTCTGTGGAATCTGAGAATAGATATTTCGGATCCCATTGAAAACTATAGGGCCAAAGGAAATATCCTCCGATAACAAAGAGAAAGAAGCTTTCTGAGAAACTTCTTTGTGTTCTGTGAAATCATCTCACAGAGTTACAGCTTTCCCCTCAAGAAGCCTTTCGCTAAGACAGTTCTTGTGGAATTGGCAAAGTGATATTTGGAAGCCCATAGAGGGCTATGGTGAAAAAGGAAATATCGTCAGATGAAATCTGGAAAGAAGCTTTCTGAGAAACTGCTGTGTGTTCTGTTAATTCAGCTCACAGAGTTACATCTGTATTTCGTGGATCTCTTTGCTAGACTTATTTCTGTGGAATCTGAGAACAGATATTTCGGATCCCTTTGAAGACTAGAGGGCCAAAGGAAATATCCTCCGATAACAAAGAGAAAGAAGCTTTCTGAGAAACTACTTTGAGTTCTGTGAAATCATCTCACAGAGTTACAGCTTTCCCCTCAAGAAGCCTTCCGCTAAGACAGTTCTTGTGGAATTGGCAAAGTGATATTTGGAAGCCCATAGAGGGCTATGGTGAAAAAGGAAATATCCTCAGATGCAATCTGGAAAGAAGCTTTCTGAGAAACTGCTTAGTGTTCTGTTAATTCATCTCACAGAGTTACATCTGTATTTCGTGGATCTCTTTGCTAGACTTATTTCTGTGGAATCTGAGAACAGATATTTCGGATCCCATTGAAGACTATAGGGCCAAAGGAAATATCCTCCGATAACAAAGAGAAAGAAGCTTTCTGAGAAACTTCTTTGTGTTCTGTGAAATCATCTCAGAGTTACAGCTTTCCCCTCAAGAAGCCTTTCGCTAAGACAGTTCTTGTGGAATTGGCAAAGTGATATTTGGAAGCCCTTAGAGTGCTATGGTGAAAAAGGAAATATCCTCAGATGATTTCTGGAAAGAAGCTTTCTGAGAAACTGCTTAGTGTTCTGTGAATTCATCTCACAGAGTTACATCTGTATTTCGTGGATCTCTTTGCTAGCCTTACTTATTTGGAATCTGAGAACAGATATTTCGGATTCCTTTGAAGAATATAGGGCCAAAGAAATTATCCTCCGATAACAAAGAGAAAGAAGCTTTCTGAGAAACTTCTTTGTGTTCTGTGAAATCATCTCACAGAGTTACAGCTTTCCCCTCAAGAAGCCTTTCGCTAAGACAGTTCTTGTGGAATTGGCAAAGTGATATTTGGAAGCCCATAGAGGGCTATGGTGAAAAAGGAAATATCCTCAGATGAAATCTGGAAAGAAGCTTTCTGAGAAACTGCTTAGTGTTCTGTTAATTCATCTCACAGAGTTACATCTGTATTTCGAGGATTTCTTTGCTAGCCATATTTCTGTGGAATCTGAGAACAGATATTTCCAATCCCTTTGAAGACTATAGGGCCAAAGGTAATATCCTCCGATAACAAAGAGAAAGAAGCTTTCTGAGAAACTTCTTTGTGTTCTGTGAAATCATCTCACAGAGTTACAGCTTTCCCCTCAAGAAGCCTTTCGCTAAGACACTTCTTGTGGAATTGGCAAAGTGATATTTGGAAGCCCTTAGAGGGCTATGGTGAAAAAGGAAATATCCTCAGATGAAATCTGGAAAGAAGCTTTCTGAGAAACTGCTTAGTGTTCTGTTAATTAATCTCACAGAGTTACATCTGTATTTCGAGGATCTGTTTGCTAGCCTTATTTCTTTGGAATCTGAGAACAGATATTTCGGAACCCATTGAAGACTATAGGGACAAAGATAATATCCTCCGATAACAAAGAGAAAGAAGCTTTCTGAGAAACTTCTTTGTGTTCTGTGAAATCATCTCACAGAGTTACAGCTTTCCCCTCAAGAAGCCTTTCGCTAAGACAGTTCTTGTGGAATTGGCAAAGTGATATTTGGAAGCCCTTAGAGGGCTAAGGTGAAAAAGGAAATATCCTCAGATGAAATCTGGAAAGAAGCTTTCTGAGAAACTGCTTAGTGTTCTGTTAATTCATCTCACAGAGTTACATCTGTATTTCGAGGATCTCTTTGCTAGCCTTATTTCCGTGGAATCTGAGAACAGATATTTCCGATCCCTTAGAAGACTATAGGGCCAAAGGAAATATCCTCCGATAACAAAGAGAAAGAAGCTTTCTGAGAAACTTCTTTGTGTTCTGTGAAATCATCTCACAGAGTTAGAGCTTTCCACTCAAGAAGCCTTTCGCTAAGACAGTTCTTGTGGAATTGGCAAAGTGATATTTGGAAGCCCTTAGAGGGCTATGGTGAAAAAGGAAATATCCTCAGATGAAATCTGGAAAGAAGCTTTCTGAGAAACTGCTTAGTGTTCTGTTAATTCATCTCACAGAGTTACATCTGTATTTCGTGGATCTCTTTGCTAGCCTTATTTCTTTGGAATCTGAGAACAGATATTTCGGATCCCATTGAAGACTATAGGGCCAAAGGAAATATCCTCCGATAACAAAGAGATAGAAGCTTTCTGAGAAACTTCTTTGTGTTCTGTGAAATCATCTCACAGAGTTACAGCTTTCCCCTCAAGAAGCCTTTCGCTAAGACAGTTCTCGTGGAATTGGCAAAGTGATATTTGGAAGCCCATAGAGGGCTATGGTGAAAAAGGAAATATGCTCACATGAAATCTGGAAAGAAGCTTTCTGAGAAACTGCTTAGTGTTCTGTTAATTCATCTCACAGAGTTACATCTGTATTTCGTGGATCTCTTTGCTAGCCTTATTTCTGTGGAATCTGAGAAGAGATATTTCGGATCCCATTGAAGACTATAGGGCCAAAGAAAATATCCTGCGATAACAAAGAGAAAGAAGCTTTCTGAGAAACTTCTTTGTATTCTGTGAAATCATCTCACAGAGTTACAGCTTTCCCCTCAAGAAGCCTTTCGCTAAGACAGTTCTTGTGGAATTGGCAAAGTGATATTTGGAAGCCCATAGAGGGCTATGGTGAAAAAGGAAATATCCTCAGATGAAATCTGGAAAGAAGCTTTCTGAGAAACTGCTGAGTGTTCTGTTAATTCATCTCACAGAGTTACATCTGTATTTCGAGGATCTCTTTGCTAGCCTTATTTCTTTGGAATCTGAGAACAGATATTTCCAATCCCTTTGAAGACTATATTGCCAAAGGAAATATCCTCCGATAACAAAGAGAAAGAAGCTTTCTGAGAAACTTCTTTGTGTTCTGTGAAATCCTCTCACAGAGTTACAGCTTTCCCCTCAAGTAGCCTTTCGCTAAGACAGTTCTTGTGGAATTGGCAAAGTGATATTTGGAAGCCCTTAGAGGGCTATGGTGAAAAAGGAAATATCCTCAGATGAAATCTGGAAAGAAGCTTTCTGAGAAACTGCTGAGTGTTCTCTTAATTCATCTCACAGAGTTACATCTGTATTTCTTGGATCTCTTGGTAGCCTTATTTCTGTGGAATCTGAGAACAGATATTTCGGATCCCATTGAAGACTACAGGGCCAAAGGAAATATCCTCCGATAACAAAGAGAAAGAAGCTTTCTGAGAAACTTCTTTGTGTTCTGTGAAATCATCTCACAGAGTTACAGCTTTCCACTCAAGAAGCCTTCCGCTAAGACAGTTCTTGTGGAATTGGCAAAGTGATATTTGGAAGCCCATAGAGGGCTATGGTGAAAAAGGAAATATCCTCAGATGAAATCTGGAAAGAAGCTTTCTGAGAAACTGCTTAGTGTTCTGTTAATTCATCTCACAGAGTTACATCTGTATTTCGAGGGTCTCTTTGCTAGCCTTATTTCTGTGGAATCTGAGAACAGATATTTCGGATCCCTTTGAAGACTATAGGGCCAAAGAAAATATCCTCCGATAACAAAGAGAAAGAAGCTTTCTGAGAAACTTCTTTGTGTTCTGTGAAATCATCTCACAGAGTTACAGCTTTCCCCTCAAGAAGCCTTTCGCTAAGACAGTTCTTGTGGAATTGGCAAAGTGATATTTGGAAGCCCATAGAGGGCTATGGTGAAAAAGGAAATATCCTCAGATGAAATCTGGAAAGAAGCTTTCTGAGAAACTGCTGAGTGTTCTGTTAATTCATCTCACAGAGTTACATCTGTATTTCGTGGATCTCTTTGCTAGCCTTATTTCTGTGGAATCTGAGAACAGATATTTCGGATCCCATTGAAAACTATAGGGCCAAAGGAAATATCCTCCGATAACAAAGAGAAAGAAGCTTTCTGAGAAACTTCTTTGTGTTCTGTGAAATCATCTCACAGAGTTACAGCTTTCCCCTCAAGAAGCCTTTCGCTAAGACAATTCTTGTGGAATAGGCAAAGTGATATTTGGAAGCCCATAGAGGGCTAAGGTGAAAAAGGAAATATCCTCAGATGAAATCTGGAAAGAAGCTTTCTGAGAAACTGCTGTGTGTTCTGTTAATTCAGCTCACCGAGTTACATCTGTATTTCGTGGATCTCTTTGCTAGACTTATTTCTGTGGAATCTGAGAACATATATTTCGGATCCCATTGAAGACTATAGGGCCAAAGGAAATATCCTCCGATAACAAAGAGAAAGAAGCTTTCTGAGAAACTTCTTTGTGTTCTGTGAAATCATCTCAGAGTTACAGCTTTCCCCTCAAGAAGCCTTTCGCTAAGACAGTTCTTGTGGAATTGGCAAAGTGATATTTGGAAGCCCTTAGAGGGCTATGGTGAAAAAGGAAATATCCTCAGATGATTTCTGGAAAGAAGCTTTCTGAGAAACAGCTTAGTGTTCTGTCAATTCATCTCACAGAGTTACATCTGTATTTCGTGTATCTCTTTGCTAGCCTTACTTATTTGGAATCTGAGAACAGATATTTCGGATCCCTTTGAAGAATATAGGGCAAAAGAAATTATCCTCCGATAACAAAGAGAAAGAAGCTTTCTGAGAAACTTCTTTATGTTCTGTGAAATCATCTCACAGAGTTACAGGTTTCCCCTCAAGAAGCCTTTCGCTAAGACAGTTCTTGTGGAATTGGCAAAGTGATATTTGGAAGCCCATAGAGGGCTATGGGGAAAAAGGAATTAACCTCGCATGAAATCTGGAAAGAAGCTTTCTGAGAAACTGCTTAGTGTTCTGTTAATTCATCTCACAGAGTTACGTCTGCATTTCGTGGATCTCCTTGCTAGACTTATTTCTGTGGAATCTGCGAACAGATATTTCGGATCCCTTTAAAGACTATAGTGCCAAAGGAAATAACTTCCGATAACAAAGAGAAAGAAGCTTTCTGAGAAACTTCTTTGTGTTCTGTGAAATCATCTCACAGAGTTACAGCTTTCCCCTCAAGAAGCCTTTCGCTAAGACACTTCTTGTGGAATTGGCAAAGTGATATTTGGAAGCCCATAGAGGGCTATGGTGAAAAAGGAAATATCCTCAGATGAAATCTGGAAAGAAGCTTTCTGTGAAAATGCTTAGTGTTCTGTTAATTCATCTCACAGAGTTACATCTGTATTTCGTGGATCTCTTTGCTAGACTTATTTCTGTGGAATCTGAGAACAGATATTTCGGATCCCTTTGAAGACTATAGGGCCAAAGAAAATATCCTCCGATAACAAAGAGAAAGAAGCTTTCTGAGAAACTACTTTGTGTTCTGTGAAATCATCTCACAGAGTTACAGCTTTCCCCTCAAGAAGCCTTTCGCTAAGACAGTTCTTGTGGAATTGGCAAAGTGATATTTGGAAGCCCATAGAGGGCTATGGGGAAAAAGGAAATATCCTCGGATGAAATCTGGAAAGAAGCTTTCTGAGAACATGCTTAGTGTTCTGTTAATTCATCTCACAGAGTTACGTCTGCATTTCGTGGATCTTCTTGCTAGACTTATTTCTGTGGAATCTACGAACAGATATTTCGGATCCCTTTGAAGACTATAGTGCCAAAGGAAATATCTTCCGATAACAAAGAGAAAGAAGCTTTCTGAGTAACTTCTTTGTGTTCTGTGAAATCAGCTCACAGAGTTACAGCTTTCCCCTCAAGAAGCCTTTCGCTAAGATATTTCTTGTGGAATTGGCAAAGTGATATTTGGAAGCCCATAGAGGGCTATGGTGAAAAAGGAAATATCCTCAGATGAAATCTGGAAAGACGCTTTCTGAGAAACTGCTTAGTGTTCTGTTAATTCATCTCACAGAGTTACATCTGTATTTCGTGGATCTCTTTGCTAGACTTATTTCTGTGGAATCTGAGAACAGATATTTCGGATCCCTTTGAAGACTATAGGGCCAAAGGAAATATCCTCCGATAACAAAGAGAAAGAAGCTTTCTGAGAAACTTCTTTGTGTTCTGTGAAATCATCTCAGAGTTACAGCTTTCCCCTCAAGAAGCCTTTCGCTAAGACAGTTCTTGTGGAATTGGCAAAGTGATATTTGGAAGCCCTTAGAGGGCTATGGTGAAAAAGGAAATATCCTCAGATGATTTCTGGAAAGAAGCTGTCTGAGAAACTGCTTAGTGTTCTGTGAATTCATCTCACAGAGTTACATCTGTATTTCGTGGATCTCTTTGCTAGCCTTACTTATTTGGAATCTGAGAACAGATATTTCGGATCCCTTTGAAGAATATAGGGCCAAAGAAATTATCCTCCGATAACAAAGAGAAAGAAGCTTTCTGAGAAACTTCTTTATGTTCTGTGAAATCATCTCACAGAGTTACAGCTTTCCCCTCAAAAAGCCTTTCGCTAAGACAGTTCTTGTGGAATTGGCAAAGTGATATTTGGAAGCCCATAGAGGGCTATGGGGAAAAAGGAATTATCCTCGGATGAAATCTGGAAAGAAGCTTTCTGAGAAACTGCTTAGTGTTCTGTTAATTCATCTCACAGAGTTACGTCTGCATTTCGTGGATCTCCTTGCTAGACTTATTTCTGTGGAATCTGCGAACAGATATTTCGGATCCCTTTAAAGACTATAGTGCCAAAGGAAATAACTTCCGATAACAAAGAGAAAGAAGCTTTCTGAGAAACTTCTTTGTGTTCTGTGAAATCATCTCACAGAGTTACAGCTTTCCCCTCAAGAAGCCTTTCGCTAAGACACTTAGTGTGGAATTGGCAAAGTGATATTTGGAAGCCCATAGAGGGCTATGGTGAAAAAGGAAATATCCTCAGATGAAATCTGGAAAGAAGCTTTCTGAGAAACTGCTGAGTGTTCTGTTAATTCATCTCACAGAGTTACATCTGTATTTCGTGGATCTCTTTGCTAGCCTTATTTCTTTGGAATCTGAGAACAGATATTTCGGATCCCATTGAAGACTATAGGGCCAAAGGAAATATCCTCCGATAACAAAGAGAAAGAAGCTTTCTGAGAAACTTCTTTGTGTTCTGTGAAATCATCTCACAGAGTTACAGCTTTCCCCTCAAGAAGCCTTTCTCTAAGACAGTTCTTGTGGAATTGGCAAAGTGATATTTGGAAGCCCATAGAGGGCTATGGTGAAAAAGGAAATATCCTCACATGAAATCTGGAAAGAAGCTTTCTGAGAAACTGCTGAGTGTTCAGTTAATTCATCTCACAGAGTTACATCTGTATTTCGTGGATCTCTTTGCTAGCCTTATTTCTGTGGAATCTGAGAACAGATATTTCGGATCCCATTGAAGACTATAGGGCCAAAGGAAATATCCTCCGATAACAAAGAGAAAGAAGCTTTCTGAGAAACTTCTTTGTGTTCTGTGAAATCATCTCACAGAGTTACAGCTTTCCCCTCAAGAAGCCTTTCGCTAAGACAGTTCTTGTGGAATTGGCAAAGTGATATTTGGAAGCCCATAGAGGGCTATGGTGAAAAAGGAAATATCCTCAGATGAAATCTGGAAAGAAGCTTTCTGAGAAACTGCTTAGTGTTCTGTTAATTCATCTCACAGAGTTACATCTGTATTTCGTGGATCTCTTTGCTAGCCTTATTTCTGTGGAATCTGAGAATAGATATTTCGGATCCCATTGAAAACTATAGGGCCAAAGGAAATATCCTCTGATAACAAAGAGAAAGAAGCTTTCTGAGAAACTTCTTTGTGTTCTGTGAAATCATCTCACAGAGTTACAACTTTCCCCTCAAGAAGCCTTTCGCTAAGACAATTCTTGTGGAATTGGCAAAGTGATATTTGGAATCCCATAGAGGGCTATGGTGAAAAAGGAAATATCGTCAGATGAAATCTGGAAAGAAGCTTTCTGAGAAACTGCTGTGTGTTCTGTTAATTCAGCTCACAGAGTTACATCTGTATTTCGTGGATCTCTTTGCTAGACTTATTTCTGTGGAATCTGAGAACAGATATTTCGGATCCCTTTGAAGACTAGAGGGCCAAAGGAAATATCCTCCGATAACAAAGAGAAAGAAGCTTTCTGAGAAACTACTTTGAGTTCTGTGAAATCATCTCACAGAGTTACAGCTTTCCCCTCAAGAAGCCTTTCGCTAAGACAGTTCTTGTGGAATTGGCAAAGTGATATTTGGAAGCCCATAGAGGGCTATGGTGAAAAAGGAAATATCCTCAGATGCAATCTGGAAAGAAGCTTTCTGAGAAACTGCTTAGTGTTCTGTTAATTCATCTCACAGAGTTACATCTGTATTTCGTGGATCTCTTTGCTAGACTTATTTCTGTGGAATCTGAGAACAGATATTTCGGATCCCATTGAAGACTATAGGGCCAAAGGAAATATCCTCCGATAACAAAGAGAAAGAAGCTTTCTGAGAAACTTCTTTGTGTTCTGTGAAATCATCTCAGAGTTACAGCTTTCCCCTCAAGAAGCCTTTCGCTAAGACAGTTCTTGTGGAATTGGCAAAGTGATATTTGGAAGCCCTTAGAGTGCTATGGTGAAAAAGGAAATATCCTCAGATGATTTCTGGAAAGAAGCTTTCTGAGAAACTGCTTAGTGTTCTGTGAATTCATCTCACAGAGTTACATCTGTATTTCGTGGATCTCTTTGCTAGCCTTACTTATTTGGAATCTGAGAACAGATATTTCGGATCCCTTTGAAGAATATAGGGCCAAAGAAATTATCCTCCGATAACAAAGAGAAAGAAGCTTTCTGAGAAACTTCTTTATGTTCTGTGAAATCATCTCACAGAGTTACAGCTTTCCCCTCAAAAAGCCTTTCGCTAAGACAGTTCTTGTGGAATTGGCAAAGTGATATTTGGAAGCCCATAGAGGGCTATGGGGAAAAAGGAATTATCCTCGGATGAAATCTGGAAAGAAGCTTTCTGAGAAACTGCTGAGTGTTCTGTTAATTCATCTCACAGAGTTACATCTGTATTTCGTGGATCTCTTTGCTAGCCTTATTTCTTTGGAATCTGAGAACAGATATTTCGGATCCCATTGAAGACTATAGGGCCAAAGGAAATATCCTCCGATAACAAAGAGAAAGAAGCTTTCTGAGAAACTTCTTTGTGTTCTGTGAAATCATCTCACAGAGTTACAGCTTTCCCCTCAAGAAGCCTTTCTCTAAGACAGTTCTTGTGGAATTGGCAAAGTGATATTTGGAAGCCCATAGAGGGCTATGGTGAAAAAGGAAATATCCTCACATGAAATCTGGAAAGAAGCTTTCTGAGAAACTGCTGAGTGTTCAGTTAATTCATCTCACAGAGTTACATCTGTATTTCGTGGATCTCTTTGCTAGCCTTATTTCTGTGGAATCTGAGAACAGATATTTCGGATCCCATTGAAGACTATAGGGCCAAAGGAAATATCCTCCGATAACAAAGAGAAAGAAGCTTTCTGAGAAACTTCTTTGTGTTCTGTGAAATCATCTCACAGAGTTACAGCTTTCCCCTCAAAAAGCCTTTCGCTAAGACAATTCTTGTGGAATAGGCAAAGTGATATTTGGAAGCCCATAGAGGGCTAAGGTGAAAAAGGAAATATCCTCAGATGAAATCTGGAAAGACGCTTTCTGAGAAACTGCTTAGTGTTCTGTTAATTCATCTCACAGAGTTACATCTGTATTTCGTGGATCTCTTTGCTAGACTTATTTCTGTGGAATCTGAGAACAGATATTTCGGATCCCTTTGAAGACTATAGGGCCAAAGGAAATATCCTCCGATAACAAAGAGAAAGAAGCTTTCTGAGAAACTTCTTTGTGTTCTGTGAAATCATCTCAGAGTTACAGCTTTCCCCTCAAGAAGCCTTTCGCTAAGACAGTTCTTGTGGAATTGGCAAAGTGATATTTGGAAGCCCTTAGAGGGCTATGGTGAAAAAGGAAATATCCTCAGATGATTTCTGGAAAGAAGCTGTCTGAGAAACTGCTTAGTGTTCTGTGAATTCATCTCACAGAGTTACATCTGTATTTCGTGGATCTCTTTGCTAGCCTTACTTATTTGGAATCTGAGAACAGATATTTCGGATCCCTTTGAAGAATATAGGGCCAAAGAAATTATCCTCCGATAACAAAGAGAAAGAAGCTTTCTGAGAAACTTCTTTATGTTCTGTGAAATCATCTCACAGAGTTACAGCTTTCCCCTCAAAAAGCCTTTCGCTAAGACAGTTCTTGTGGAATTGGCAAAGTGATATTTGGAAGCCCATAGAGGGCTATGGGGAAAAAGGAATTATCCTCGGATGAAATCTGGAAAGAAGCTTTCTGAGAAACTGCTTAGTGTTCTGTTAATTCATCTCACAGAGTTACGTCTGCATTTCGTGGATCTCCTTGCTAGACTTATTTCTGTGGAATCTGCGAACAGATATTTCGGATCCCTTTAAAGACTATAGTGCCAAAGGAAATAACTTCCGATAACAAAGAGAAAGAAGCTTTCTGAGAAACTTCTTTGTGTTCTGTGAAATCATCTCACAGAGTTACAGCTTTCCCCTCAAGAAGCCTTTCGCTAAGACACTTAGTGTGGAATTGGCAAAGTGATATTTGGAAGCCCATAGAGGGCTATGGTGAAAAAGGAAATATCCTCAGATGAAATCTGGAAAGAAGCTTTCTGAGAAACTGCTGAGTGTTCTGTTAATTCATCTCACAGAGTTACATCTGTATTTCGTGGATCTCTTTGCTAGCCTTATTTCTTTGGAATCTGAGAACAGATATTTCGGATCCCATTGAAGACTATAGGGCCAAAGGAAATATCCTCCGATAACAAAGAGAAAGAAGCTTTCTGAGAAACTTCTTTGTGTTCTGTGAAATCATCTCACAGAGTTACAGCTTTCCCCTCAAGAAGCCTTTCTCTAAGACAGTTCTTGTGGAATTGGCAAAGTGATATTTGGAAGCCCATAGAGGGCTATGGTGAAAAAGGAAATATCCTCACATGAAATCTGGAAAGAAGCTTTCTGAGAAACTGCTGAGTGTTCAGTTAATTCATCTCACAGAGTTACATCTGTATTTCGTGGATCTCTTTGCTAGCCTTATTTCTGTGGAATCTGAGAACAGATATTTCGGATCCCATTGAAGACTATAGGGCCAAAGGAAATATCCTCCGATAACAAAGAGAAAGAAGCTTTCTGAGAAACTTCTTTGTGTTCTGTGAAATCATCTCACAGAGTTACAGCTTTCCCCTCAAGAAGCCTTTCGCTAAGACAGTTCTTGTGGAATTGGCAAAGTGATATTTGGAAGCCCATAGAGGGCTATGGTGAAAAAGGAAATATCCTCAGATGAAATCTGGAAAGAAGCTTTCTGAGAAACTGCTTAGTGTTCTGTTAATTCATCTCACAGAGTTACATCTGTATTTCGTGGATCTCTTTGCTAGCCTTATTTCTGTGGAATCTGAGAATAGATATTTCGGATCCCATTGAAAACTATAGGGCCAAAGGAAATATCCTCCGATAACAAAGAGAAAGAAGCTTTCTGAGAAACTTCTTTGTGTTCTGTGAAATCATCTCACAGAGTTACAGCTTTCCCCTCAAGAAGCCTTTCGCTAAGACAATTCTTGTGGAATTGGCAAAGTGATATTTGGAAGCCCATAGAGGGCTATGGTGAAAAAGGAAATATCGTCAGATGAAATCTGGAAAGAAGCTTTCTGAGAAACTGCTGTGTGTTCTGTTAATTCAGCTCACAGAGTTACATCTGTATTTCGTGGATCTCTTTGCTAGACTTATTTCTGTGGAATCTGAGAACAGATATTTCGGATCCCTTTGAAGACTAGAGGGCCAAAGGAAATATCCTCCGATAACAAAGAGAAAGAAGCTTTCTGAGAAACTACTTTGAGTTCTGTGAAATCATCTCACAGAGTTACAGCTTTCCCCTCAAGAAGCCTTTCGCTAAGACAGTTCTTGTGGAATTGGCAAAGTGATATTTGGAAGCCCATAGAGGGCTATGGTGAAAAAGGAAATATCCTCAGATGCAATCTGGAAAGAAGCTTTCTGAGAAACTGCTTAGTGTTCTGTTAATTCATCTCACAGAGTTACATCTGTATTTCGTGGATCTCTTTGCTAGACTTATTTCTGTGGAATCTGAGAACAGATATTTCGGATCCCATTGAAGACTATAGGGCCAAAGGAAATATCCTCCGATAACAAAGAGAAAGAAGCTTTCTGAGAAACTTCTTTGTGTTCTGTGAAATCATCTCAGAGTTACAGCTTTCCCCTCAAGAAGCCTTTCGCTAAGACAGTTCTTGTGGAATTGGCAAAGTGATATTTGGAAGCCCTTAGAGTGCTATGGTGAAAAAGGAAATATCCTCAGATGATTTCTGGAAAGAAGCTTTCTGAGAAACTGCTTAGTGTTCTGTGAATTCATCTCACAGAGTTACATCTGTATTTCGTGGATCTCTTTGCTAGCCTTACTTATTTGGAATCTGAGAACAGATATTTCGGATCCCTTTGAAGAATATAGGGCCAAAGAAATTATCCTCCGATAACAAAGAGAAAGAAGCTTTCTGAGAAACTTCTTTATGTTCTGTGAAATCATCTCACAGAGTTACAGCTTTCCCCTCAAAAAGCCTTTCGCTAAGACAGTTCTTGTGGAATTGGCAAAGTGATATTTGGAAGCCCATAGAGGGCTATGGGGAAAAAGGAATTATCCTCGGATGAAATCTGGAAAGAAGCTTTCTGAGAAACTGCTGAGTGTTCTGTTAATTCATCTCACAGAGTTACATCTGTATTTCGTGGATCTCTTTGCTAGCCTTATTTCTTTGGAATCTGAGAACAGATATTTCGGATCCCATTGAAGACTATAGGGCCAAAGGAAATATCCTCCGATAACAAAGAGAAAGAAGCTTTCTGAGAAACTTCTTTGTGTTCTGTGAAATCATCTCACAGAGTTACAGCTTTCCCCTCAAGAAGCCTTTCTCTAAGACAGTTCTTGTGGAATTGGCAAAGTGATATTTGGAAGCCCATAGAGGGCTATGGTGAAAAAGGAAATATCCTCACATGAAATCTGGAAAGAAGCTTTCTGAGAAACTGCTGAGTGTTCAGTTAATTCATCTCACAGAGTTACATCTGTATTTCGTGGATCTCTTTGCTAGCCTTATTTCTGTGGAATCTGAGAACAGATATTTCGGATCCCATTGAAGACTATAGGGCCAAAGGAAATATCCTCCGATAACAAAGAGAAAGAAGCTTTCTGAGAAACTTCTTTGTGTTCTGTGAAATCATCTCACAGAGTTACAGCTTTCCCCTCAAGAAGCCTTTCGCTAAGACAATTCTTGTGGAATAGGCAAAGTGATATTTGGAAGCCCATAGAGGGCTAAGGTGAAAAAGGAAATATCCTCAGATGAAATCTGGAAAGAAGCTTTCTGAGAAACTGCTGTGTGTTCTGTTAATTCAGCTCACCGAGTTACATCTGTATTTCGTGGATCTCTTTGCTAGACTTATTTCTGTGGAATCTGAGAACAGATATTTCGGATCCCATTGAAGACTATAGGGCCAAAGGAAATATCCTCCGATAACAAAGAGAAAGAAGCTTTCTGAGAAACTTCTTTGTGTTCTGTGAAATCATCTCAGAGTTACAGCTTTCCCCTCAAGAAGCCTTTCGCTAAGACAGTTCTTGTGGAATTGGCAAAGTGATATTTGGAAGCCCTTAGAGGGCTATGGTGAAAAAGGAAATATCCTCAGATGATTTCTGGAAAGAAGCTTTCTGAGAAACAGCTTAGTATTCTGTCAATTCATCTCACAGAGTTACATCTGTATTTCGTGTATCTCTTTGCTAGCCTTACTTATTTGGAATCTGAGAACAGATATTTCGGATCCCTTTGAAGAATATAGGGCAAAAGAAATTATCCTCCGATAACAAAGAGAAAGAAGCTTTCTGAGAAACTTCTTTATGTTCTGTGAAATCATCTCACAGAGTTACAGCTTTCCCCTCAAGAAGCCCTTCGCTAAGTCAGTTCTTGTGGAATTGGCAAAGTGATATTTGGAAGCCCATAGAGGGCTATGGGGAAAAAGGAATTAACCTCGCATGAAATCTGGAAAGAAGCTTTCTGAGAAACTGCTTAGTGTTCTGTTAATTCATCTCACAGAGTTACGTCTGCATTTCGTGGATCTCCTTGCTAGACTTATTTCTGTGGAATCTGCGAACAGATATTTCGGATCCCTTTAAAGACTATAGTGCCAAAGGAAATAACTTCCGATAACAAAGAGAAAGAAGGTTTCTGAGAAACTTCTTTGTGTTCTGTGAAATCATCTCACAGAGTTACAGCTTTCCCCTCAAGAAGCCTTTCGCTAAGACACTTCTTGTGGAATTGGCAAAGTGATATTTGGAAGCCCATAGAGGGCTATGGTGAAAAAGGAAATATCCTCAGATGAAATCTGGAAAGAAGCTTTCTGTGAAAATGCTTAGTGTTCTGTTAATTCATCTCACAGAGTTACATCTGTATTTCGTGGATCTCTTTGCTAGACTTATTTCTGTGGAATCTGAGAACAGATATTTCGGATCCCTTTGAAGACTATAGGGCCAAAGAAAATATCCTCCGATAACAAAGAGAAAGAAGCTTTCTGAGAAACTACTTTGTGTTCTGTGAAATCATCTCACAGAGTTACAGCTTTCCCCTCAAGAAGCCTTTCGCTAAGACAGTTCTTGTGGAATTGGCAAAGTGATATTTGGAAGCCCATAGAGGGCTATGGGGAAAAAGGAATTATCCTCGGATGAAATCTGGAAAGAAGCTTTCTGAGAAACTGCTTAGTGTTCTGTTAATTCATCTCACAGAGTTACGTCTGAATTTCGTGGATCTCCTTGCTAGACTTATTTCTGTGGAATCTGCGAACAGATATTTCGGATCCCTTTAAAGACTATAGTGCCAAAGGAAATAACTTCCGATAACAAAGAGAAAGAAGCTTTCTGAGAAACTTCTTTGTGTTCTGTGAAATCATCTCACAGAGTTACAGCTTTCCCCTCAAGAAGCCTTTCGCTAAGACACTTCTTGTGGAATTGGCAAAGTGATATTTGGAAGCCCATAGAGGGCTATGGTGATAAAGGAAATATCCTCAGATGAAATCTGGAAAGAAGCTTTCTGAGAAACTGCTCAGTGTTCTGTTAATTCATCTCACAGAGTTACATCTGTATTTCGTGGATCTCTTTGCTAGCCTTATTTCTTTGGAATCTGAGAACAGATATTTCGGATCCCATTGAAGACTATAGGGCCAAAGGAAATATCCTCCGATAACAAAGAGAAAGAAGCTTTCTGAGAAACTTCTTTGTGTTCTGTGAAATCATCTCACAGAGTTACAGCTTTCCCCTCAAGAAGCCTTTCTCTAAGACAGTTCTTGTGGAATTGGCAAAGTGATATTTGGAAGCCCATAGAGGGCTATGGTGAAAAAGGAAATATCCTCACATGAAATCTGGAAAGAAGCTTTCTGAGAAACTGCTGAGTGTTCAGTTAATTCATCTCACAGAGTTACATCTGTATTTCGTGGATCTCTTTGCTAGCCTTATTTCTGTGGAATCTGAGAACAGATATTTCGGATCCCATTGAAGACTATAGGACCAAAGGAAATATCCTCCGATAACAAAGAGAAAGAAGCTTTCTGAGAAACTTCTTTGTGTTCTGTGAAATCATCTCACAGAGTTACAGCTTTCCCCTCAAGAAGCCTTTCGCTAAGACAGTTCTTGTGGAATTGGCAAAGTGATATTTGGAAGCCCATAGAGGGCTATGGTGAAAAAGGAAATATCCTCAGATGAAATCTGGAAAGAAGCTTTCTGAGAAACTGCTTAGTGTTCTGTTAATTCATCTCACAGAGTTACATCTGTATTTCGTGGATCTCTTTGCTAGCCTTATTTCTGTGGAATCTGAGAACAGATATTTCGGATCCCATTGAAAACTATAGGGCCAAAGGAAATATCCTCCGATAACAAAGAGAAAGAAGCTTTCTGAGAAACTTCTTTGTGTTCTGTGAAATCATCTCACAGAGTTACAGCTTTCCCCTCAAGAAGCCTTTCGCTAAGACAATTCTTGTGGAATTGGCAAAGTGATATTTGGAAGCCCATAGAGGGCTATGGTGAAAAAGGAAATATCGTCAGATGAAATCTGGAAAGAAGCTTTCTGAGAAACTGCTGTGTGTTCTGTTAATTCAGCTCACAGAGTTACATCTGTATTTCGTGGATCTCTTTGCTAGACTTATTTCTGTGGAATCTGAGAACAGATATTTCGGATCCCTTTGAAGACTAGAGGGCCAAAGGAAATATCCTCCGATAACAAAGAGAAAGAAGCTTTCTGAGAAACTACTTTGAGTTCTGTGAAATCATCTCACAGAGTTACAGCTTTCCCCTCAAGAAGCCTTTCGCTAAGACAGTTCTTGTGGAATTGGCAAAGTGATATTTGGAAGCCCATAGAGGGCTATGGTGAAAAAGGAAATATCCTCAGATGCAATCTGGAAAGAAGCTTTCTGAGAAACTGCTTAGTGTTCTGTTAATTCATCTCACAGAGTTACATCTGTATTTCGTGGATCTCTTTGCTAGACTTATTTCTGTGGAATCTGAGAACAGATATTTCGGATCCCATTGAAGACTATAGGGCCAAAGGAAATATCCTCCGATAACAAAGAGAAAGAAGCTTTCTGAGAAACTTCTTTGTGTTCTGTGAAATCATCTCACAGAGTTACAGCTTTCCCCTCAAGAAGCCTTTCTCTAAGACAGTTCTTGTGGAATTGGCAAAGTGATATTTGGAAGCCCATAGAGGGCTATGGTGAAAAAGGAAATATCCTCACATGAAATCTGGAAAGAAGCTTTCTGAGAAACTGCTGAGTGTTCAGTTAATTCATCTCACAGAGTTACATCTGTATTTCGTGGATCTCTTTGCTAGCCTTATTTCTGTGGAATCTGAGAACAGATATTTCGGATCCCATTGAAGACTATAGGGCCAAAGGAAATATCCTCCGATAACAAAGAGAAAGAAGCTTTCTGAGAAACTTCTTTGTGTTCTGTGAAATCATCTCACAGAGTTACAGCTTTCCCCTCAAGAAGCCTTTCGCTAAGACAATTCTTGTGGAATTGGCAAAGTGATATTTGGAAGCCCATAGAGGGCTATGGTGAAAAAGGAAATATCGTCAGATGAAATCTGGAAAGAAGCTTTCTGAGAAACTGCTGTGTGTTCTGTTAATTCAGCTCACAGAGTTACATCTGTATTTCGTGGATCTCTTTGCTAGACTTATTTCTGTGGAATCTGAGAACAGATATTTCGGATCCCTTTGAAGACTAGAGGGCCAAAGGAAATATCCTCCGATAACAAAGAGAAAGAAGCTTTCTGAGAAACTACTTTGAGTTCTGTGAAATCATCTCACAGAGTTACAGCTTTCCCCTCAAGAAGCCTTTCGCTAAGACAGTTCTTGTGGAATTGGCAAAGTGATATTTGGAAGCCCATAGAGGGCTATGGTGAAAAAGGAAATATCCTCAGATGCAATCTGGAAAGAAGCTTTCTGAGAAACTGCTTAGTGTTCTGTTAATTCATCTCACAGAGTTACATCTGTATTTCGTGGATCTCTTTGCTAGACTTATTTCTGTGGAATCTGAGAACAGATATTTCGGATCCCATTGAAGACTATAGGGCCAAAGGAAATATCCTCCGATAACAAAGAGAAAGAAGCTTTCTGAGAAACTTCTTTGTGTTCTGTGAAATCATCTCACAGAGTTACAGCTTTCCCCTCAAGAAGCCTTTCTCTAAGACAGTTCTTGTGGAATTGGCAAAGTGATATTTGGAAGCCCATAGAGGGCTATGGTGAAAAAGGAAATATCCTCACATGAAATCTGGAAAGAAGCTTTCTGAGAAACTGCTGAGTGTTCAGTTAATTCATCTCACAGAGTTACATCTGTATTTCGTGGATCTCTTTGCTAGCCTTATTTCTGTGGAATCTGAGAACAGATATTTCGGATCCCATTGAAGACTATAGGGCCAAAGGAAATATCCTCCGATAACAAAGAGAAAGAAGCTTTCTGAGAAACTTCTTTGTGTTCTGTGAAATCATCTCACAGAGTTACAGCTTTCCCCTCAAGAAGCCTTTCGCTAAGACAGTTCTTGTGGAATTGGCAAAGTGATATTTGGAAGCCCATAGAGGGCTATGGTGAAAAAGGAAATATCCTCAGATGAAATCTGGAAAGAAGCTTTCTGAGAAACTGCTTAGTGTTCTGTTAATTCATCTCACAGAGTTACATCTGTATTTCGTGGATCTCTTTGCTAGCCTTATTTCTGTGGAATCTGAGAACAGATATTTCGGATCCCATTGAAAACTATAGGGCCAAAGGAAATATCCTCCGATAACAAAGAGAAAGAAGCTTTCTGAGAAACTTCTTTGTGTTCTGTGAAATCATCTCACAGAGTTACAGCTTTCCCCTCAAGAAGCCTTTCGCTAAGACAATTCTTGTGGAATTGGCAAAGTGATATTTGGAAGCCCATAGAGGGCTATGGTGAAAAAGGAAATATCGTCAGATGAAATCTGGAAAGAAGCTTTCTGAGAAACTGCTGTGTGTTCTGTTAATTCAGCTCACAGAGTTACATCTGTATTTCGTGGATCTCTTTGCTAGACTTATTTCTGTGGAATCTGAGAACAGATATTTCGGATCCCTTTGAAGACTAGAGGGCCAAAGGAAATATCCTCCGATAACAAAGAGAAAGAAGCTTTCTGAGAAACTACTTTGAGTTCTGTGAAATCATCTCACAGAGTTACAGCTTTCCCCTCAAGAAGCCTTTCGCTAAGACAGTTCTTGTGGAATTGGCAAAGTGATATTTGGAAGCCCATAGAGGGCTATGGTGAAAAAGGAAATATCCTCAGATGCAATCTGGAAAGAAGCTTTCTGAGAAACTGCTTAGTGTTCTGTTAATTCATCTCACAGAGTTACATCTGTATTTCGTGGATCTCTTTGCTAGACTTATTTCTGTGGAATCTGAGAACAGATATTTCGGATCCCATTGAAGACTATAGGGCCAAAGGAAATATCCTCCGATAACAAAGAGAAAGAAGCTTTCTGAGAAACTTCTTTGTGTTCTGTGAAATCATCTCAGAGTTACAGCTTTCCCCTCAAGAAGCCTTTCGCTAAGACAGTTCTTGTGGAATTGGCAAAGTGATATTTGGAAGCCCTTAGAGGGCTATGGTGAAAAAGGAAATATCCTCAGATGATTTCTGGAAAGAAGCTTTCTGAGAAACTGCTTAGTGTTCTGTGAATTCATCTCACAGAGTTACATCTGTATTTCGTGGATCTCTTTGCTAGCCTTACTTATTTGGAATCTGAGAACAGATATTTCGGATCCCTTTGAAGAATATAGGGCCAAAGAAATTATCCTCCGATAACAAAGAGAAAGAAGCTTTCTGAGAAACTTCTTTATGTTCTGTGAAATCTTCTCACAGAGTTACAGCTTTCCCCTCAAAAAGCCTTTCGCTAAGACAGTTCTTGTGGAATTGGCAAAGTGATATTTGGAAGCCCATAGAGGGCTATGGGGAAAAAGGAATTATCCTCGGATGAAATCTGGAAAGAAGCTTTCTGAGAAACTGCTGAGTGTTCTGTTAATTCATCTCACAGAGTTACATCTGTATTTCGTGGATCTCTTTGCTAGCCTTATTTCTTTGGAATCTGAGAACAGATATTTCGGATCCCATTGAAGACTATAGGGCCAAAGGAAATATCCTCCGATAACAAAGAGAAAGAAGCTTTCTGAGAAACTTCTTTGTGTTCTGTGAAATCATCTCACAGAGTTACAGCTTTCCCCTCAAGAAGCCTTTCGCTAAGACAGTTCTTGTGGAATTGGCAAAGTGATATTTGGAAGCCCATAGAGGGCTATGGTGAAAAAGGAAATATCCTCAGATGAAATCTGGAAAGAAGCTTTCTGAGAAACTGCTTAGTGTTCTGTTAATTCATCTCACAGAGTTACATCTGTATTTCGTGGATCTCTTTGCTAGCCTTATTTCTGTGGAATCTGAGAACAGATATTTCGGATCCCATTGAAAACTATAGGGCCAAAGGAAATATCCTCCGATAACAAAGAGAAAGAAGCTTTCTGAGAAACTTCTTTGTGTTCTGTGAAATCATCTCACAGAGTTACAGCTTTCCCCTCAAGAAGCCTTTCGCTAAGACAATTCTTGTGGAATTGGCAAAGTGATATTTGGAAGCCCATAGAGGGCTATGGTGAAAAAGGAAATATCGTCAGATGAAATCTGGAAAGAAGCTTTCTGAGAAACTGCTGTGTGTTCTGTTAATTCAGCTCACAGAGTTACATCTGTATTTCGTGGATCTCTTTGCTAGACTTATTTCTGTGGAATCTGAGAACAGATATTTCGGATCCCTTTGAAGACTAGAGGGCCAAAGGAAATATCCTCCGATAACAAAGAGAAAGAAGCTTTCTGAGAAACTACTTTGAGTTCTGTGAAATCATCTCACAGAGTTACAGCTTTCCCCTCAAGAAGCCTTTCGCTAAGACAGTTCTTGTGGAATTGGCAAAGTGATATTTGGAAGCCCATAGAGGGCTATGGTGAAAAAGGAAATATCCTCAGATGAAATCTGGAAAGAAGCTTTCTGAGAAACTGCTTAGTGTTCTGTTAATTCATCTCACAGAGTTACATCTGTATTTCGTGGATCTCTTTGCTAGACTTATTTCTGTGGAATCTGAGAACAGATATTTCGGATCCCATTGAAGACTATAGGGCCAAAGGAAATATCCTCCGATAACAAAGAGAAAGAAGCTTTCTGAGAAACTTCTTTGTGTTCTGTGAAATCATCTCAGAGTTACAGCTTTCCCCTCAAGAAGCCTTTCGCTAAGACAGTTCTTGTGGAATTGGCAAAGTGATATTTGGAAGCCCTTAGAGGGCTATGGTGAAAAAGGAAATATCCTCAGATGATTTCTGGAAAGAAGCTTTCTGAGAAACTGCTTAGTGTTCTGTGAATTCATCTCACAGAGTTACATCTGTATTTCGTGGATCTCTTTGCTAGCCTTACTTATTTGGAATCTGAGAACAGATATTTCGGATCCCTTTGAAGAATATAGGGCCAAAGAAATTATCCTCCGATAACAAAGAGAAAGAAGCTTTCTGAGAAACTTCTTTATGTTCTGTGAAATCATCTCACAGAGTTACAGCTTTCCCCTCAAAAAGCCTTTCGCTAAGACAGTTCTTGTGGAATTGGCAAAGTGATATTTGGAAGCCCATAGAGGGCTATGGGGAAAAAGGAATTATCCTCGGATGAAATCTGGAAAGAAGCTTTCTGAGAAACTGCTGAGTGTTCTGTTAATTCATCTCACAGAGTTACATCTGTATTTCGTGGATCTCTTTGCTAGCCTTATTTCTTTGGAATCTGAGAACAGATATTTCGGATCCCATTGAAGACTATAGGGCCAAAGGAAATATCCTCCGATAACAAAGAGAAAGAAGCTTTCTGAGAAACTTCTTTGTGTTCTGTGAAATCATCTCACAGAGTTACAGCTTTCCCCTCAAGAAGCCTTTCTCTAAGACAGTTCTTGTGGAATTGGCAAAGTGATATTTGGAAGCCCATAGAGGGCTATGGTGAAAAAGGAAATATCCTCACATGAAATCTGGAAAGAAGCTTTCTGAGAAACTGCTGAGTGTTCAGTTAATTCATCTCACAGAGTTACATCTGTATTTCGTGGATCTCTTTGCTAGCCTTATTTCTGTGGAATCTGAGAACAGATATTTCGGATCCCATTGAAGACTATAGGGCCAAAGGAAATATCCTCCGATAACAAAGAGAAAGAAGCTTTCTGAGAAACTTCTTTGTGTTCTGTGAAATCATCTCACAGAGTTACAGCTTTCCCCTCAAGAAGCCTTTCGCTAAGACAGTTCTTGTGGAATTGGCAAAGTGATATTTGGAAGCCCATAGAGGGCTATGGTGAAAAAGGAAATATCCTCAGATGAAATCTGGAAAGAAGTTTTCTGAGAAACTGCTTAGTGTTCTGTTAATTCATCTCACAGAGTTACATCTGTATTTCGTGGATCTCTTTGCTAGCCTTATTTCTGTGGAATCTGAGAACAGATATTTCGGATCCCATTGAAAACTATAGGGCCAAAGGAAATATCCTCCGATAACAAAGAGAAAGAAGCTTTCTGAGAAACTTCTTTGTGTTCTGTGAAATCATCTCACAGAGTTACAGCTTTCCCCTCAAGAAGCCTTTCGCTAAGACAATTCTTGTGGAATTGGCAAAGTGATATTTGGAAGCCCATAGAGGGCTATGGTGAAAAAGGAAATATCCTCAGATGAAATCTGGAAAGAAGCTTTCTGAGAAACTGCTGTGTGTTCTGTTAATTCAGATCACAGAGTTACATCTGTATTTCGTGGATCTCTTTGCTAGACTTATTTCTGTGGAATCTGAGAACAGATATTTCGGATCCCTTTGAAGACTAGAGGGCCAAAGGAAATATCCTCCGATAACAAAGAGAAAGAAGCTTTCTGAGAAACTACTTTGAATTCTGTGAAATCATCTCACAGAGTTACAGCTTTCTCCTCAAGAAGCCTTTCGCTAAGACAGTTCTTGTGGAATTGGCAAAGTGATATTTGGAAGCCCATAGAGGGCTATGGTGAAAAAGGAAATATCCTCAGATGCAATCTGGAAAGAAGCTTTCTGAGAAACTGCTTAGTGTTCTGTTAATTCATCTCACAGAGTTACATCTGTATTTCGTGGATCTCTTTGCTAGACTTATTTCTGTGGAATCTGAGAACAGATATTTCGGATCCCATTGAAGACAATAGGGCCAAAGGAAATATCCTCCGATAACAAAGAGAAAGAAGCTTTCTGAGAAACTTCTTTGTGTTCTGTGAAATCATCTCAGAGTTACAGCTTTCCCCTCAAGAAGCCTTTCGCTAAGACAGTTCTTGTGGAATTGGCAAAGTGATATTTGGAAGCCCTTAGAGGGCTATGGTGAAAAAGGAAATATCCTCAGATGATTTCTGGAAAGAAGCTTTCTGAGAAACTGCTTAGTGTTCTGTGAATTCATCTCACAGAGTTACATCTGTATTTCGTGGATCTCTTTGCTAGCCTTACTTATTTGGAATCTGAGAACAGATATTTCGGATCCCTTTGAAGAATATAGGGCCAAAGAAATTATCCTCCGATAACAAAGAGAAAGAAGCTTTCTGAGAAACTTCTTTATGTTCTGTGAAATCATCTCACAGAGTTACAGCTTTCCCCTCAAGAAGCCTTTCGCTAAGACAGTTCTTGTGGAATTGGCAAAGTGATATTTGGAAGCCCATAGAGGGCTATGGGGAAAAAGGAATTATCCTCGGATGAAAACTGGAAAGAAGCTTTCTGAGAAACTGCTTAGTGTTCTGTTAATTCATCTCACAGAGTTACGTATGCATTTCGTGGATCTCCTTGCTAGACTTATTTCTGTGGAATCTGCGAACAGATATTTTGGATCCCTTTAAAGACTATAGTGCCAAAGGAAATAACTTCCGATAACAAAGAGAAAGAAGCTTTCTGAGAAACTTCTTTGTGTTCTGTGAAATCATCTCACAGAGTTACAGCTTTCCCCTCAAGAAGCCTTTCGCTAAGACAGTTCTTGTGGAATTGGCAAAGTGATATTTGGAAGCCCATAGAGGGCTATGGGGAAAAAGGAAATATCCTCGGATGAAATCTGGAAAGAAGCTTTCTGAGAACCTGCTTAGTGTTCTGTTAATTCATCTCACAGAGTTACGTCTGCGTTTCGTGGATCTCCTTGCTAGACTTATTTCTGTGGAATCTACGAACAGATATTTCGGATCGCTTTGAAGACTATAGTGCCAAAGGAAATATCTTCCGATAACAAAGAGAAAGAAGCTTTCTGAGTAACTTCTTTGTGTTCTGTGAAATCAGCTCACAGAGTTACAGCTTTCCCCTCAAGAAGCCTTTCGCTAAGACAGTTCTTGTGGAATTGGCAAAGTGATATTTGGAAGCCCATAGAGGGCTATGGTGAAAAAGGAAATATCCTCACATGAAATCTGGAAAGAAGCTTTCTGTGAAACTGCTTAGTGTTCTGTTAATTCATCTCACAGAGTTACATCTGTATTTCGTGGATCTCTTTGCTAGCCTTATTTCTTTGGAATCTGAGAACAGATATTTCGGATCCCATTGAAGACTATAGGGCCAAAGGAAATATCCTCCGATAACAAAGAGAAAGAAGCTTTCTGAGAAACTTCTTTGTGTTCTGTGAAATCATCTCACAGAGTTACAGCTTTCCCCTCAAGAAGCCTTTCTCTAAGACAGTTCTTGTGGAATTGGCAAAGTGATATTTGGAAGCCCATAGAGGGCTATGGTGAAAAAGGAAATATCCTCAGATGAAATCTGGAAAGAAGCTTTCTGAGAAACTGCTGAGTGTTCAGTTAATTCATCTCACAGAGTTACATCTGTATTACGTGGATCTCTTTGCTAGCCTTATTTCTGTGGAATCTGAGAACAGATATTTCGGATCCCATTGAAGACTATAGGGCCAAAGGAAATATCCTGCGATAACAAAGAGAAAGAAGCTTTCTGAGAAACTTCTTTGTGTTCTGTGAAATCATCTCACAGAGTTACAGCTTTCCCCTCAAGAAGCCTTTCGCTAAGACAGTTCTTGTGGAATTGGCAAAGTGATATTTGGAAGCCCATAGAGGGCTATGGTGAAAAAGGAAATATCCTCAGATGAAATCTGGAAAGAAGCTTTCTGAGAAACTGCTTAGTGTTCTGTTAATTCATCTCACAGAGTTACATCTGTATTTCGTGGATCTCTTTGCTAGCCTTATTTCTGTGGAATCTGAGAACAGATATTTCGGATCCCATTGAAAACTATAGGGCCAAAGGAAATATCCTCCGATAACAAAGAGAAAGAAGCTTTCTGAGAAACTTCTTTGTGTTCTGTGAAATCATCTCACAGAGTTACAGCTTTCCCCTCAAGAAGCCTTTCGCTAAGACAATTCTTGTGGAATTGGCAAAGTGATATTTGGAAGCCCATAGAGGGCTATGGTGAAAAGGAAATATCCTCAGATGAAATCTGGAAAGAAGCTTTCTGAGAAACTGCTGTGTGTTCTGTTAATTCAGCTCAAAGAGTTACATCTGTATTTCGTGGATCTCTTTGCTAGACTTAATTCTGTGGAATCTGAGAACAGATATTTCGGATCCCTTTGAAGACTAGAGGGCCAAATGAAATATCCTCCGATAACAAAGAGAAAGAAGCTTTCTGAGAAACTACTTTGTGTTCTGTGAAATCATCTCACAGAGTTACAGCTTTCCCCTCAAGAAGCCTTTCGCTAAGACAGTTCTTGTGGAATTGGCAAAGTGATATTTGGAAGCCCATAGAGGGCTATGGTGAAAAAGGAAATATCCTCAGATGCAGTCTGGAAGGAAGCTTTCTGAGAAACTGCTTAGTGTTCTGTTAATTCATCTCACAGAGTTACATCTGTATTTCGTGGATCTCTTTGCTAGCCTTATTTCTGTGGAATCTGAGAACAGATATTTCGGATCCCAATGAAGACTATAGGGCCACAGGAAATAATCTCCGATAACAAAGAGAAAGAAGCTTTCTGAGAAACTTCTTTGTGTTCTGTGAAATCATCTCACAGAGTTACAGCTTTCCCCTCAAGAAGCCTTTCGCTAAGACAGTTCTTGTGAATTGGCAAAGTGATATTTGGAAGCCCATAGAGGGCTACGGTGAAAAAGGAAATATCCTCAGATGAAATCTGGAAAGAAGCTTTCTGAGAAACTGCTGAGTGTTCTGTTAATTCATCTCACAGAGTTACATCTGTATTTCGTGGATCTCTTTGCTAGCCTTATTTCTGTGGAATCTGAGAACAGATATTTCGGATCCCATTGAAGACTATAGGGCCAAAGGAAATATCCTCTGATAACAAAGAGAAAGAAGCTTTCTGAGAAACTTCTTTGTGTTCTGTGAAATCATCTCAGAGTTACAGCTTTCCCCTCAAGAAGCCTTTCGCTAAGACAGTTCTTGTGGAATTGGCAAAGTGATATTTGGAAGCCCTTAGAGGGCTATGGTGAAAAAGGAAATATCCTCAGATGATTTCTGGAAAGAAGCTTTCTGAGAAACTGCTTAGTGTTCTGTGAATTCATCTCACAGAGTTACATCTGTATTTCGTGGATCTCTTTGCTAGCCTTACTTATTTGGAATCTGAGAACAGATATTTCGGATCCCTTTGAAGAATATAGGGCCAAAGAAATTATCCTCCGATAACAAAGAGAAAGAAGCTTTCTGAGAAACTTCTTTATGTTCTGTGAAATCATCTCACAGAGTTACAGCTTTCCCCTCAAGAAGCCTTTCGCTAAGACAGTTCTTGTGGAATTGGCAAAGTGATATTTGGAAGCCCATAGAGGGCTATGGGGAAAAAGGAATTATCCTCGGATGAAATCTGGAAAGAAGCTTTCTGAGAAACTGCTTAGTGTTCTGTTAATTCATCTCACAGAGTTACATCTGTATTTCGTGGATCTCTTTGCTAGTCTTATTTCTTTGGAATCTGAGAACAGATATTTCGGATTCCTATGAAGACTTTAGGGGCAAAGGAAATATCCTCCGATAACAAAGAGAAAGAAGCTTTCTGAGAAACTTCTTTGTGTTCTGTGAAATCATCTCACAGAGTTACAGCTTTCCCCTCAAGAAGCCTTTCGCTAAGACAGTTCTTGTGGAATTCGCAAAGTGATATTTGGAAGCCCATGGAGGGCTATGGTGAAAAAGGAAATATCCTCAGATCAAATCTGGAAAGAAGCTTTCTGAGAAACTGCTTAGTGTTCTGTTAATTCATCTAACAGAGTTACATCTGTATTTCGTGGATCTCTTTGCTAGCCTTATTTCTGTGGAATCTGAGAACAGATATTTCCGATCCCTTTGAAGACTATAGGGCCAAAGGAAATATCCTTCTACAACAAAGAGAAAGAAGTTTCTGAGAAACTTCTTTGTGTTCTGTGAAATCATCTCACAGAGTTACAGCTTTCCCCTCAAGAAGCCTTTCGCAAACACAGTTCTTGTGGAATTGGCAAAGTGATTTTTGGAAGCCCATAGAGGGCTATGGTGAAAAAGGAAATATCCTCAGATGAAATCTGGAAAGAAGCTTTCTGAGAAACTGCTGAGTGTTCTGTTAATTCATCTCACAGAGTTACATCTGTATTTCGAGGATCTCTTTGCTAGCCTTATTTCTGTGGAATCTGAGAACAGATATTTCCGATCCCTTAGAAGACTATAGGGCCAAAGGAAATATCCTCCGATAACAAAGAGAAAGAAGCTTTCTGAGAAACTTCTTTGTGTTCTGTGAAATCATCTCACAGAGTTACAGGTTTCCCCTCAAGAAGCCTTTCGCTAAGACAGTTCTTGTGAAATTGGCAAAGTGATATTTGGAAGCCCTTAGAGGGCTATGGTGAAAAAGGAAACATCCTCAGATGAAATCTGGAAGGAAGCTTTCTGAGAAACTGCTGAGTGTTCTGTTAATTCATCTCACAGAGTTACATCTGTATTTCGTGGATCTCTTTGCTAGACTTATTTCTTTGGAATCTGAGAACAGATATTTCGGATCCCATTGAAGACTATAGGGCCAAAGGAAATATCCTCCGATAACAAAGAGAAAGAAGCTTTCTGAGAAACTTCTTTGTGTTCTGTGAAATCATCTCACAGAGTTAAAGCTTTCCCCTCAAGAAGCCGTTCGCTAAGACAGTTCATGTGGAATTGCCCAAGTGATATTTGGAAGCCCCTAGAGGGCTATGGTGAAAAAGGAAATATCCTCAGATGAAATCTGGAAGGAAGCTTTCTGAGAAACTGCTGAGTGTTCTGTTAATTCATCTCACAGAATTACATCTGTATTTCGTGGATCTCTTTGCTAGCCTTATTTCTGTGGAATCTGAGAACAGATATTTCGGATCCCATTGAAGACTATAGGGCCAAAGGAAATATCCTCCGATAACAAAGAGAAAGAAGCTTTCTGAGACACTTCTTTGTGTTCTGTGAAATCATCTCACAGAGTTACAGCTTTCCCCTCAAGAGGCCTTTCGCTAAGACAGTTCTTGTGGAATTGGCAAAGTGATATTTGGAAGCCCATAGAGGGCTATGGTGAAAAAGGAAATATCCTCAGATGAAATCTGGAAAGAAGCTTTCTGAGAAACTGCTGAGTGTTCTGTTAATTCATCTCACAGAGTTACATCTGTATTTCGTGGATCTCTTTGCTAGCCTTATTTCTGTGGAATCTGAGAACAGATATTTCGGATCCCATTGAAGACTATAGGGCCAAAGGAAATATCCTCCCATAACAAAGAGAAAGAAGCTTTCTGAGATACTTCTTTGTGTTCTGTGAAATCATCACACAGAGTTACAGCTTTCCCCTCAGATGAAATCTGGAAAGAAGCTTTCTGAGAAATTGCTGTGTTCTGTTAATTCATCTCACAGAGTTACTTCTGTATTTCGTGGATCTCTTTGCTAGCCTTATTTCTGTGGAATCTGAGAACAGATATTTCGGATCCCTTTGAAGACTATAGGGCCAAAGGAAATATCCTCCGATAACAAAGAGAAAGAAGCTTTCTGAGAAACTTCTTTGTGTTTTGTGAAATCATCTCACAGAGTTACAGCTTTCCCCTCAGGAAGCCTTTCGCTAAGACAGTTCTTGTGGAATTGGCAAAGTGATATTTGGAAGCCCTTAGAGGGCTATGTTGAAAAAGGAAATATCCTCAGATGAAATCTGGAAGGAAGCTTTCTGAGATACTGCTGAGTGTTCTGTTAATTCATCTCACAGAGTTACATCTGTATTTCGTGTATCTCTTTGCTAGCCTTATTTCTGTGGAATCTGAGAACAGATATTTCGGATTCCTATGAAGACTATAGGGCCAAAGGAAATATCCTCCGATAACAAAGAGAAAGAAGCTTTCTGAGAAACTTCTTTGTGTTCTGTGAAATCATCTCACAGAGTTACAGCCTTCCCCTCAAGAAGCCTTTCGCTAACACAGTTCTTGTGGAATTGGCAAAGTGATATTTGGAAGCCCATAGAGGGCTATGGTGAAAAAGGAAACATCCTCAGCAGAAATCTGGAAGGAAGCTTTCTGTGAAACTGCTGAGTGTTCTGTTAATTCATCTCACAGAGTTACATCTGTATTTCGTGGATCTCTTTGCCAGACTTATTTCTGTGGAATCTGAGAACAGATATTTCGGATCCAATTGAAGACTATAGAGCCAAAGGAAATATCCTCCGATAACAAAGAGAAAGAAGCTTTCTGAGAAACTTCTTTGTGTTCTGTGAAATCATCTCACAGAGTTACAGCACTCCCCTCAAGAAGCCTTTCGCTAAGACAGGTCTTGTGGAATTGGCAAAGCGATATTTGGAAGCCCATAGAGGGCTATGGTGAAAAAAGAAATATCCTCAGATGAAATCTGGAAAGAAGCTTTCTGAGAAACTGCTTAGTGTTCTGTTAATTCATCTCACAGAGTTACATCTGTATTTCGTGGATCTCTTTGCTAGCTTTATTTCTTTGGAATCTGAGAACAGATATTTCGGATCCCTTTGAAGACTATAGGGCCAAAGGAAATATCCTCCGATAACAAAGAGAAAGAAGCTTTCTGAGAAACTTCTTTGTGTTCTGCGAAATCATCTCACAGAGTTACAGCTTTCCCCTCAAGAAACCTTTCGCTAAGACAGTTCTTGTGGAATTGGCAAAGTGATATTTGGAAGCCCATAGAGGGTTACGGTGAAAAAGGAAATATCCTCAGATGAAATCTGGAAAGAAGCTTTCTGTGAAACTGCTTAGTGTTCTGTTAATTCATCTCACAGAGTTACATCTGTATTTCGTGGATCTCTTTGCTAGCCTTATTTCTTTGGAATCTGAGAACAGATATTTCGGATCCCATTGAAGACTATAGGGCCAAAGGAAATATCCTCCCATAACAAAGAGAAAGAAGCTTTCTGAGAAACTTCTTTGTGTTCTGTGAAATCATCTCACAGAGTTACAGCTTTCCCCTCAAGAAGCCGTTCGCTAAGACAGTTCATGTGGAATTGGCCAAGTGATATTTGGAAGCCCATAGAGGGCTATGGTGAAAAAGGAAATATCCTCAGATGAAATCTGGAAAGAAGCTTTCTGAGAAACTGCTTAGTGTTCTGTTAATTCATATCACAGAGTTACATCTGTATTTCGTGGATCTCTTTGCTAGCCTTATTTCTGTGGAATCTGAGAACAGATATTTCGGATCCCATTGAAGACTATAGGGCCAAAGGAAATATCCTCCGATAACAAAGAGAAAGAAGCTTTCTGAGAAACTTCTTTGTGTTCTGTGAAATCATCTCACAGAGTTACAGCTTTTCCCTCAAGAAGCCTTTCGCTAAGACAGTTCTCGTGGAATTGGCAAAGTGATATTTGGAAGCCCATAGAGGGCTATGGTGAAAAAGGAAATATCCTCAGATGAAATCTGGAAGGAAGCATTCTGAGAAACTGCTGAGTGTTCTGTTAATTCATCTCACAGAGTTACATCTGTATTTCGTGGATCTCTTTGCTAGACTTATTTCTGTGGAATCTGAGAACAGATATTTCTGATCCCATTGAAGACTATAGGGCCAAAGGAAATATCCTCCGATAACAAAGAGAAAGAAGCTTTCTGAGAAACTTCTTTGTGTTCTGTGAAATCATCTCACAGAGTTACAGCTTTCCCCTCAAGAAGCCTTTCGCTAAGACAGTTCTTGTGGAATTGGCAAAGTGATATTTGGAAGCCCATAGAGGGCTATGTTGAAAAAGGAAATATCCTCAGAGGAAATCTGGAAAGAAGCTTTCTGTGAAACTGCTTAGTGTTCTGTTAATTCATCTCACAGAGTTACATCTGTATTTCGTGGATCTCTTTGCTAGCCTTATTTCTTTGGAATCTGAGAACAGATATTTCGGATCCCATTGAAGACTATAGGGCCAAAGGATATATCCTCCGATAACAAAGAGAAAGAAGCTTTCTGAGAAACTTCTTTGTGTTCTGTGAAATCATCTCACAGAGTTACAGCTTTCCCCTCAAGAAGCCTTTCGCTAAGACAGTTCTTGTGGAATTGGCAAAGTGATATTTGGAAGCCCATAGAGGGCTATGGTGAAAAAGGAAATATCCTCAGATGAAATCTGGAAAGAAGCTTTCTGAGAAACTGCTGAGTGTTCTGTGAATTCATCTCACAGAGTTACATCTGTATTTCGAGGATCTCTTTGCTAGCCTTATTTCTGTGGAATCTGAGAACAGATATTTCCGATCCCTTAGAAGACTATAGGGCCAAAGGAAATATCCTCCGATAACAAAGAGAAAGAAGCTTTCTGAGAAACTTCTTTGTGTTCTGTGAAATCATCTCACAGAGTTACAGGTTTCCCCTCAAGAAGCCTTTCGCTAAGACAGTTCTTGTGAAATTGGCAAAGTGATATTTGGAAGCCCTTAGAGCGCTATGGTGAAAAAGGAAATATCCTCAGATGAAATCTGGAAAGAAGCTTTCTGAGAAACTGCTTAGTGTTCTGTTAATTCATCTCACAGAGTTACATCTGTATTTCGTGGATCTCTTTGCTAGCCTTATTTCTTTGGAATCTGAGAACAGATATTTCGGATCCCATTGAAGACTATAGGGCCAAAGGATATATCCTCCGATAACAAAGAGAAAGAAGCTTTCTGAGAAACTTCTTTGTGTTCTGTGAAATCATCTCACCGAGTTACAGCTTTCCCCTCAAGAAGCCTTTCGCTAAGACAGTTCTTGTTTTATTCGCAAAGTGATATTTGGAAGCCCATAGAGGGCTATGGTGAAAAAGGAAATATCCTCAGATGCAATCTGGAAAGAAGCTTTCTGAGAAACTGCTTAGTGTTCTGTTAATTCATCTCACAGAGTTACATCTGTATTTCGTGGATCTCTTTGCTAGCCTTATTTCTGTGGAATCTGAGAACAGATATTTCGGATCCCAATGAAAACTATAGGGCCACAGGAAATAATCTCCGATAACAAAGAGAAAGAAGCTTTCTGAGAAACTTCTTTGTGTTCTGTGAAATCATCTCACAGAGTTACAGCTTTCCCCTCAAGAAGCCTTTCGCTAAGACAGTTCTTGTAAATTGGCAAAGTGATATTTGGAAGCCCATAGAGGGCTTTGGTGAAAAAGGAAATATCCTCAGATGAAATCTGGAAAGAAGCTTTCTGAGAAACTGCTGAGTGTTCTGTTAATTCATCTCACAGAGTTACATCTGTATTTCGTGGATCTCTTTGCTAGCCTTATTTCTGTGGAATCTCAGAACAGATATTTCGGATCCCATTGAAGACTATAGGGCCAAAGGAAATATCCTCCGATAACAAAGAGAAAGAAGCTTTCTGAGAAACTTCTTTGTGTTCTGTGAAATCATCTCAGAGTTACAGCTTTCCCCTCAAGAAGCCTTTCGCTAAGACAGTTCTTGTGGAATTGGCAAAGTGATATTTGGAAGCCCTTAGAGGGCTATGGTGAAAAAGGAAATATCCTCAGATGATTTCTGGAAAGAAGCTTTCTGAGAAACTGCTTAGTGTTCTGTGAATTCATCTCACAGAGTTACATCTGTATTTCGTGGATCTCTTTGCTAGCCTTACTTATTTGGAATCTGAGAACAGATATTTCGGATCCCTTTGAAGAATATAGGGCCAAAGAAATTATCCTCCGATAACAAAGAGAAAGAAGTTTTCTGAGAAACTTCTTTATGTTCTGTGAAATCATCTCACAGAGTTACAGCTTTCCCCTCAAGAAGCCTTTCGCTACGACAGTTCTCGTGGAATTGGCAAAGTGATATTTGGAAGCCCATAGAGGGCTATGCTGAAAAAGGAAATATCCTCAGATGAAATCTGGAAAGAAGCTTTCTGAGAAACTGCTTAGTGTTCTGTTAATTCATCTCACAGAGTTACATCTGTATTTCGTGGATCTCTTTGCTAGCCTTATTTTTGTGGAATCTGAGAACAGATATTTCGGATCCCATTGAAGACTATAGGGCCAAAGAAAATTCCTCCGATAACAAAGAGAAAGAAGCTTTCTGAGTAACTTCTTTGTATTCTGTGAAATCATCTCACAGAGTTACAGCTTTCCCCTCAAAAAGCCTTTCGCTAAGACAGTTCTTGTGGAATTGGCAAAGTGATATTTGGAAGCCCATAGAGGGCTTTGGTGAAAAAGGAAATATCCTCAGATGAAATCTGGAAAGAAGCTTTCTGATAAACTGCTTAGTGTTCTGTTAATTCATCTCACAGAGTTACATCTGTATTTCGAGGATCTCTTTGCTAGCCTTATTTCTGTGGAATCTGAAAACAGATATTTCCAATCCCTTTGAAGACTATAGGGCCAAAGGAAATATCCTCCGATAACAAAGAGAAAGAAGCTTTCTGAGAAACTTCTTTGTGTTCTGTGAAATCATCTCACAGAGTTACAGCTTTCCCCTCAAGAAGCCTTTCGCTAAGACAGTTCTTGTGGAATTGGCAAAGTGATATTTGGAAGCCCATAGAGGGCTATGGTGAAAAAGGAAATATCCTCAGATGAAATCTGGAAAGAAGCTTTCTGAGAAACTGCTTAGTGTTCTGTTAATTCATCTCACAGAGTTACATCTGTATTTCGTGGATCTCTTTGCTAGCCTTATTTCTTTGGAATCTGAGAACAGATATTTCGGATCCCATTGAAGACTATAGGGCCAAAGAAAATATCCTCCGATAACAAAGAGAAAGAAGCTTTCTGAGAAACTTCTTTGTGTTCTGTGAAATCATCTCACAGAGTTACAGCTTCTCCCTCAAGAAGCCTTTCGCTAAGACAGTTCTTGTGGAATTGGCAAAGTGATATTTGGAAGCCCATAGAGGGCTATGGTGAAAAAGGAAATATCCTCAGATGAAATCTGGAAAGAAGCTTTCTGAGAAACTGCTTAGAGTTCTGTTAATTCATCTCACAGAGTTACATCTGTATTTCGTGGATCTCTTTGCTAGCCTTATTTCTGTGGAATCTGAGAACAGATATTTCGGATCCCTTTGAAGACTATAGGGCCAAAGGAAATATCCTCCGATAACAAAGAGAAAGAAGCTTTCTGAGAAACTTCTTTGTGTTCTGTGAAATCATCTCACAGAGTTACAGCTTTCCCCTCAAGAAGCCTTTCGCTAAGACAGTTCTCGTGGAATTGGCAAAGTGATATTTGGAAGCCCATAGAGGGCTATGGTGAAAAAGGAACTATCCTCAGATGAAATCTGGAAAGAAGCTTTCTGAGAAACTGCTTAGTGTTCTGTTAATTCATCTCACAGAGTTACATCTGTATTTCGTGGATCTCTTTGCTAGCCTTATTTCTGTGGAATCTGAGAACAGATATTTCGGATCCCATTGAAGACTATAGGGCGAAAGAAAATTCCTCCGATTACAAAGAGAAAGAAGCTTTCTGAGAAACTTCTTTGTGTTCTGTGAAATCATCTCACAGAGTTACAGCTTTCCCCTCAAGAAGCCTTTCGCTAAGACAGTTCTTGTGGAATTGGCAAAGTGATATTTGGAAGCCCATAGAGGGCTTTGGTGAAAAAGGAAATATCCTCAGATGAAATCTGGAAAGAAGCTTTCTGAGAAACTGCTTAGTGTTCTGTTAATTCATCTCACAGAGTTACATCTGTATTTCGTGGATCTCTTTGCTAGCCTTATTTCTTTGGAATCTGAGAACAGATATTTCGGATCCCATTGAAGACTATAGGGCCAAAGGATATATCCTCCGATAACAAAGAGAAAGAAGCTTTCTGAGAAACTTCTTTGTGTTCTGTGAAATCATCTCACAGAGTTACAGCTTTCCCCTCAAGAAGCCTTTCGCTAAGACAGTTCTTGTGGAATTGGCAAAGTGATATTTGGAAGCCCATAGAGGGCTATGGTGAAAAAGGAAATATCCTCAGATGCAATCTGGAAAGAAGCTTTCTGAGAAACTGCTTAGTGTTCTGTTAATTCATCTCACAGAGTTACATCTGTATTTCGTGGATCTCTTTGCTAGCCTTATTTCTGTGGAATCTGAGAACAGATATTTCGGATCCCAATGAAAACTATAGGGCCACAGGAAATAATCTCCGATAACAAAGGGAAAGAAGCTTTCTGAGAAACTTCTTTGTGTTCTGTGAAATCATCTCACAGAGTTACAGCTTTCCCCTCAAGAAGCCTTTCGCTAAGACAGTTCTTGTGAATTGGCAAAGTGATATTTGGAAGCCCATAGAGGGCTATGGTGAAAAAGGAAATATCCTCAGATGAAATCTGGAAAGAAGCTTTCTGAGAAACTGCTTAGTGTTCTGTTAATTCATCTCACAGAGTTACATCTGTATTTCGTGGATCTCTTTGCTAGCCTTATTTCTGTGGAATCTGAGAACAGATATTTCGGATCCCATTGAAGACTATAGGGCCAAAGAAAATACCCTCGATAACAAAGAGAAAGAAGCTTTCTGAGAAACTTCTTTGTGTTCTGTGAAATCATCTCACAGAGTTACAGCTTTCCCCTCAAGAAGCCTTTCGCTAAGACAGTTCTTGTGGAATTGGCAAAGTGATATTTGGAAGCCCTTAGAAGGCTATGGTGAAAAAGGAAATATCCTCAGATGAAATCTGGAAAGAAGCTTTCTGAGAAACTGCTTAGTGTTCTGTTAATTCATCTCACAGAGTTACATCTGTATTTCGTGGATCTCTTTGCTAGCCTTATTTCTGTGGAATCTGAGAACAGATATTTCGGATCCCATTGAAGACTATAGGGCCAAAGAAAATATACTCCGATAACAAAGAGAAAGAAGCTTTCTGAGAAACTTCTTTGTGTTCTGTGAAATCATCTCACAGAGTTACAGCTTTCCCCTCAAGAAGCCTTTCGCTAAGACAGTTCTTGTGGAATTGGCAAAGTGATATTTGGAAGCCCTTAGAGGGCTATGGTGAGAAAGGAAATATCCTCAGATGAAATCTGGAAAGAAGCTTTCTGAGAAACTGTTGAGTGTTCTGTTAATTCATCTCACAGAGTTACATCTGTATTTCGAGGATCTCTTTGCTAGCCTTATTTCTGTGGAATCTGAGAACAGATATTTCCGATCCCTTAGAAGAATATAGGGCCAAAGGAAATATCCTCCGATAACAAAGAGAAAGAAGCTTTCTGAGAAACTTGTTTGTGTTCTGTGAAATCATCTCACAGAGTTAGAGCTTTCCACTCAAGAAGCCTTTCGCTAAGACAGTTCTTGTGGAATTGGCAAAGTGATATTTGGAAGCCCTTAGAGGGCTATGGTGAAAAAGGAAATATCCTCAGATGAAATCTGGAAAGAAGCTTTCTGAGAAACTGCTTAGTGTTCTGTTAATTCATCTCACAGAGTTACATCTGTATTTCGTGGATCTCTTTGCTAGCCTTATTTCTTTGGAATCTGAGAACAGATATTTCGGATCCCATTGAAGACTATAGGGCCAAAGGTAATATCCTCCGATAACAAAGAGAAAGAAGCTTTCTGAGAAACTTCTTTGTGTTCTGTGAAATCATCTCACAGAGTTACAGCTTTCCCCTCAAGAAGCCTTTCGCTAAGACAGTTCTTGTGGAATTGGCAAAGTGATATTTGGAAGCCTATAGAGGGCTATGGTGAAAAAGGAAATATCCTCAGATGAAATCTGGAAAGAAGCTTTCTGAGAAACTGCTGAGTGTTCTGTTAATTCATCTCACAGAGTTACATCTGTATTTCGAGGATCTCTTTGCTAGCCTAATTTCTGTGGAATCTGAGAACAGATATTTCCAATCCTTTGAAGACTATATTGCCAAAGGAAATATCCTCCGATAACAAAGAGAAAGAAGCTTTCTGAGAAACTTCTTTGTGTTCTGTGAAATCCTCTCACAGAGTTACAGCTTTCCCCTCAAGTAGCCTTTCGCTAAGACAGTTATTGTGGAATTGGCAAAGTGATATTTGGAAGCCCATAGAGGGCTATGGTGAAAAAGGAAATATCCTCAGATGAAATCTGGAAAGAAGCTTTCTGAGAAACTGCTGAGTGTTCTGTTAATTCATCTCACAGAGTTACATCTGTATTTCTTGGATCTCTTGCTAGCCTTATTTCTGTGGAATCTGAGAACAGATATTTCGGATCCCATTGAAGACTGTAGGGCCAAAGGAAATATCCTCCGATAACAAAGAGAAAGAAGCTTTCTGAGAAACTTCTTTGTGTTCTGTGAAATCATCTCACAGAGTTACAGCTTTCCACTCAAGAAGCCTTCCGCTAAGACAGTTCTTGTGGAATTGGCAAAGTGATATTTGGAAGCCCATAGAGGGCTATGGTGAAAAAGGAACTATCCTCAGATGAAATCTGGAAAGAAGCTTTCTGAGAAACTGCTTAGTGTTCTGTTAATTCATCTCACAGAGTTACATCTGTATTTCGTGGATCTCTTTGCTAGCCTTATTTCTGTGGAATCTGAGAACAGATATTTCGGATCCCATTGAAGACTATAGGGCCAAAGAAAATTCCTCCGATTACAAAGAGAAAGAAGCTTTCTGAGAAACTTCTTTGTGTTCTGTGAAATCATCTCACAGAGTTACAGCTTTCCCCTCAAGAAGCCTTTCGCTAAGACAGTTCTTGTGGAATTGGCAAAGTGATATTTGGAAGCCCATAGAGGGCTTTGGTGAAAAAGGAAATATCCTCAGATGAAATCTGGAAAGAAGCTTTCTGAGAAACTGCTTAGTGTTCTGTTAATTCATCTCACAGAGTTACATCTGTATTTCGTGGATCTCTTTGCTAGCCTTATTTCTTTGGAATCTGAGAACAGATATTTCGGATCCCATTGAAGACTATAGGGCCAAAGGATATATCCTCCGATAACAAAGAGAAAGAAGCTTTCTGAGAAACTTCTTTGTGTTCTGTGAAATCATCTCACAGAGTTACAGCTTTCCCCTCAAGAAGCCTTTCGCTAAGACAGTTCTTGTGGAATTGGCAAAGTGATATTTGGAAGCCCATAGAGGGCTATGGTGAAAAAGGAAATATCCTCAGATGCAATCTGGAAAGAAGCTTTCTGAGAAACTGCTTAGTGTTCTGTTAATTCATCTCACAGAGTTACATCTGTATTTCGTGCATCTCTTTGCTAGCCTTATTTCTGTGGAATCTGAGAACAGATATTTCGGATCCCAATGAAAACTATAGGGCCACAGGAAATAATCTCCGATAACAAAGAGAAAGAAGCTTTCTGAGAAACTTCTTTGTGTTCTGTGAAATCATCTCACAGAGTTACAGCTTTCCCCTCGAGAAGCCTTTCGCTAAGACAGTTCTTGTGAATTGGAAAAGTGATATTTGGAAGCCCATAGAGGGCTATGGTGAAAAAGGAAATATCCTCAGATGAAATCTGGAAAGAAGCTTTCTGAGAAACTGCTTAGTGTTCTGTTAATTCATCTCACAGAGTTACATCTGTATTTCGTGGATCTCTTTGCTAGCCTTATTTCTTTGGAATCTGAGAACAGATATTTCGGATCCCATTGAAGACTATAGGGCCAAAGAAAATACCCACGATAACAAAGAGAAAGAAGCTTTCTGAGAAACTTCTTTGTGTTCTGTGAAATCATCTCACAGAGTTACAGCTTTCCCCTCAAGAAGCCTTTCGCTAAGACAGTTCTTGTGGAATTGGCAAAGTGATATTTGGAAGCCCTTAGAAGGCTACGGTGAAAAAGGAAATATCCTCAGATGAAATCTGGAAAGAAGCTTTCTGAGAAACTGCTTAGTGTTCTGTTAATTCATCTCACAGAGTTACATCTGTATTTCGTGGATCTCTTTGCTAGCCTTATTTCTTTGGAATCTGAGAACAGATATTTCGGATCCCATTGAAGACTATAGGGCCAAAGAAAATATACTCCGATAACAAAGAGAAAGAAGCTTTCTGAGAAACTTCTTTGTGTTCTGTGAAATCATCTCACAGAGTTACAGCTTTCCCCTCAAGAAGCCTTTCTCTAAGACAGTTCTTGTGGAATTGGCAAAGTGATATTTGGAAGCCCTTAGAGGGCTATGGTGAAAAAGGAAATATCCTCAGATGAAATCTGGAAAGAAGCTTTCTGAGAAACTGCTTAGTGTTCTGTTAATTCATCTCACAGAGTTACATCTGTATTTCGAGGATCTCTTTGCTAGCCTTATTTCTGTGGAATCTGAGAACAGATATTTCCGATCCCTTAGAAGACTATAGGGCCAAAGGAAATATCCTCCGATAACAAAGAGAAAGAAGCTTTCTGAGAAACTTCTTTGTGTTCTGTGAAATCATCTCACAGAGTTAGAGCTTTCCACTCAAGAAGCCTTTCGCTAAGACAGTTCTTGTGTAATTGGCAAAGTGATATTTGGAAGCCCTTAGAGGGCTATGGTGAAAAAGGAAATATCCTCAGATGAAATCTGGAAAGAAGCTTTCTGAGAAACTGCTTAGTGTTCTGTTAATTCATCTCACAGAGTTACATCTGTATTTCGTGGATCTCTTTGCTAGCCTTATTTCTTTGGAATCTGAGAACAGATATTTCGGATCCCATTGAAGACTATAGGGCCAAAGGTAATATCCTCCGATAACAAAGAGAAAGAAGCTTTCTGAGAAACTTCTTTGTGTTCTGTGAAATCATCTCACAGAGTTACAGCTTTCCCCTCAAGAATCCTTTCGCTAAGACCGTTCTTGTGGAATTGGCAAAGTGATATTTGGAAGCCCATAGAGGGCTATGGTGAAAAAGGAAATATGCTCACATGAAATCTGCAAAGAAGCTTTCTGAGAAACTGCTTAGTGTTCTGTTAATTCATCTCACAGAGTTACATCTGTATTTCGTGGATCTCTTTGCTAGCCTTATTTCTGTGGAATCTAAGAACAGATATTTCGGATCCCATTGAAGACTATAGGGCCAAAGAAAATATCCTGCGATAACAAAGAGAAAGAAGCTTTCTGAGAAACTTCTTTGTATTCTGTGAAATCATCTCACAGAGTTACAGCTTTCCCCTCAAGAAGCCTTTCGCTAAGACAGTTCTTGTGGAATTGGCAAAGTGATATTTGGAAGCCCATAGAGGGCTATGGTGAAAAAGGAAATATCCTCAGATGAAATCTGGAAAGAAGCTTTCTGAGAAACTGCTGAGTGTTATGTTAATTCATCTCACAGAGTTACATCTGTATTTCGAGGATCTCTTTGCTAGCCTAATTTCTGTGGAATCTGAGAACAGATATTTCCAATCCCTTTGAAGACTATATTGCCAAAGGAAATATCCTCCGATAACAAAGAGAAAGAAGCTTTCTGAGAAACTTCTTTGTGTTCTGTGAAATCCTCTCACAGAGTTACAGCTTTCCCCTCAAGTAGCCTTTCGCTAAGACAGTTATTGTGGAATTGGCAAAGTGATATTTGGAAGCCCATAGAGGGCTATGGTGAAAAAGGAAATATCCTCAGATGAAATCTGGAAAGAAGCTTTCTGAGAAACTGCTGAGTGTTCTGTTAATTCATCTCACAGAGTTACATCTGTATTTCTTGGATCTCTTGCTAGCCTTATTTCTGTGGAATCTGAGAACAGATATTTCGGATCCCATTGAAGACTGTAGGGCCAAAGGAAATATCCTCCGATAACAAAGAGAAAGAAGCTTTCTGAGAAACTTCTTTGTGTTCTGTGAAATCATCTCACAGAGTTACAGCTTTCCACTCAAGAAGCCTTCCGCTAAGACAGTTCTTGTGGAATTGGCAAAGTGATATTTGGAAGCCCATAGAGGGCTATGGTGAAAAAGGAAATATCCTCAGATGAAATCTGGAAAGAAGCTTTCTGAGAAACTGCTTAGTGTTCTGTTAATTCATCTCACAGAGTTACATCTGTATTTCGTGGATATCTTTGCTAGCCTTATTTCTGTGGAATCTGAGAACAGATATTTCGGATCCCTTTGAAGACTATAGGGCCAAAGAAAATATCCTCCGATAACAAAGAGAAAGAAGCTTTCTGAGAAACTTCTTTGTGTTCTGTGAAATCATCTCACAGAGTTACAGCTTTCCCCTCAAGAAGCCTTTCGCTAAGACAGTTCTTGTGGAATTGGCAAAGTGATATTTGGAAGCCCATTGAGGGCTATGGTGAAAAAGGAAATATCCTCAGATGAAATCTGGAAAGAAGCTTTCTGAGAAACTGCTTAGTGTTCTGTTAATTCATCTCACAGAGTTACATCTGTATTTCGAGGATCTCTTTGCTAGCCATATTTCTGTGGAATCTGAGAACAGATATTTCCGATCCCTTAGAAGACTATAGGGGCAAAGGAAATATCCTCCGATAACAAAGAGAAAGAAGCTTTCTGAGAAACTTCTTTGTGTTCTGTGAAATCATCTCACAGAGTTACAGCTTTCCCCTCAAGAAGCCTTTCGCTAAGACAGTTCTTGTGAAATTGGCAAAGTGATATTTGGAAGCCCTTAGAGGGCTATGGTGAAAAAGGAAATATCCTCAGATGAAATCTGGAAAGAAGCTTTCTGAGAAACTGCTTAGTGTTCTGTTAATTCATCTCACAGAGTTACATCTGTACTTCGTGGATCTCTTTGCTAGCCTTATTTCTTTGGAATCTGAGAACAGATATTTCGGATCCCATTGAAGACTATAGGGCCAAAGGAAATATCCTCCGATAACAAAGAGAAAGAAGCTTTCTGAGAAACTTCTTTGTGTTCTGTGAAATCATCTCACAGAGTTACAGCTTTCCCCTCAAGAAGCCTTTCTCTAAGACAGTTCTTGTGGAATTGGCAAAGTGATATTTGGAAGCCCATAGAGGGCTATGGTGAAAAAGGAAATAACTTCAGAGGAAATCTGGAAAGAAGCTTTCTGAGAAACTGCTGAGTGTTCAGTTAATTCATCTCACAGAGTTACATCTGTATTTCGTGGATCTCTTTGCTAGACTTATTTCTGTGGAATCTGAGAACAGATATTTCGGATCCCTTTGAAGACTAGAGGGCCAAAGAAAATATCCTCCGATAACAAAGAGAAAGAAGCTTTCTGAGAAACTACTTTTTGTTCTGTGAAATCATCTCACAGAGTTACAGCTTTCCCCTCAAGAAGCCTTTCGCTAAGACAGTTCTTGTGGAATTGGCAAAGTGATATTTGGAAGCCCATAGAGGGCTATGGTGAAAAAGGAAATATCCTCAGATGAAATCTGGAAAGAAGCTTTCTGAGAAACTGCTTAGTGTTCTGTTAATTCATCTCACAGAGTTACATCTGTATTTCGTGGATCTCTTTGCTAGCCTTATTTCTGTGGAATCTGAGAACAGATATTTCGGATCCCATTGAAGACTCTAAGGCCAAAGGAAATATCCTCCGATAACAAAGAGAAAGAAGCTTTCTGAGAAACTTCTTTGTATTCTGTGAAATCATCTCACAGAGTTACAGCTTTCCCCTCAAGAAGCCTTTCGCTAAGACAGTTCTTGTGGAATTGGCAAAGTGATATTTGGAAGCCCATAGAGGGCTATGGTGAAAAAGGAAATATCTTCAGATGAAATCTGGAAAGAAGCTTTCTGAGAAACTGCTGAGTGTTCAGTTAATTCATCTCACAGAGTTACATCTGTATTACGTGGATCTCTTTGCTAGCCTTATTTTTGTGGAATCTGAGAACAGATATTTCGGATCCCATTGAAGACTATAGGGCCAAAGGAAATATCCTCCGATAACAAAGAGAAAGAAGCTTTCTGAGAAACTTCTTTGTGTTCTGTGAAATCATCTCACAGAGTTACAGCTTTCCCCTCAAGAAGCCTTTCGCTTAGACAGTTCTTGTGGAATTGGCAAAGTGATATTTGGAAGCCCATAGAGGGCTATGGTGAAAAAGGAAATATCCTCAGATGAAATCTGGAAAGAAGCTTTCTGAGAAACTGCTTAGTGTTCTGTTAATTCATCTCACAGAGTTACATCTGTATTTCGTGGATCTCTTTGCTAGCCTTATTTCTTTGGAATCTGAGAACAGATATTTCGGATCCCATTGAAGACTATAGGGCCAAAGAAAATATCCTCCGATAACAAAGAGAAAGAAGCTTTCTGAGAAACTTCTTTGTGTTCTGTGAAATCATCTCACAGAGTTACAGCTTTCCCCTCAAGAAGCCTTTCGCTAAGACAGTTCTTGTGGAATTGGCAAAGTGATATTTGGAAGCCCTTAGAGGGCTATGGTGAAAAAGGAAATATCCTCACATGAAATCTGGAAAGAAGCTTTCTGAGAAACTGCTGAGTGTTCTGTTAATTCATCTCACAGAGTTACATCTGTATTTCTTGGATCTCTTTGCTAGCCTTATTTCTGTGGAATCTGAGAACAGATATTTCGGATCCCATTGAAGACTATAGGGCCAAAGGAAATATCCTCCGATAACAAAGAGAAAGAAGCTTTCTGAGAAACTTCTTTGTGTTCTGTGAAATCATCTCACAGAGTTACAGCTTTCCACTCAAGAAGCCTTTCGCTAAGACAGTTCTTGTGGAATTGGCAAAGTGATATTTGGAAGCCCATAGAGGGCTATGGTGAATAAGGAAATATCCTCAGATGAAATCTGGAAAGAAGCTTTCTGAGAAACTGCTTAGTGTTCTGTTAATTCATCTCACAGAGTTACATCTGTATTTCGTGGATCTCTTTGCTAGCCTGATTTCTGTGGAATCTGAGAACAGATATTTCGGATCCCTTTGAAGACTATAGGGTCAAAGAAAATATCCTCCGATAACAAAGAGAAAGAAGCTTTCTGAGAAACTTTTTGTGTTCTGTGAAATCATCTCACAGAGTTACAGCTTTCCCCTCAAGAAGCCTTTCGCTAAGACAGTTCTTGTGGAATTGGCAAAGTGATATTTGGAAGCCCATAGAGGGCTATGGTGAAAAAGGAAATATCCTCAGATGAAATCTGGAAAGAAGCTTTCTGAGAAACTGCTTAGTGTTCTGTTAATTCATCTCACAGAGTTACATCTGTATTTCGAGGATTTCTTTGCTAGACTTATTTCTGTGGAATGTGAGAACAGATATTTCCAATCCCTTTGAAGACTATAGGGCCAAAGGAAATATCCTCCGATAACAAAGAGAAAGAAGCTTTCTGAGAAACTTCTTTGTGTTCTGTGAAATCATCTCACAGAGTTACAGCTTTCCCCTCAAGAAGCCTTTCGCTAAGACACTTCTTGTGGAATTGGCAAAGTGATATTTGGAAGCCCTTAGAGGGCTATGGTGAAAAAGGAAATATCCTCAGATGAAATCTGGAAAGAAGCTTTCAGAGAAACTGCTTAGTGTTCTGTTAATTAATCTCACAGAGTTACATCTGTATTTCGAGGATCTCTTTGCTAGCCTTATTTCTTTGGAATCTGAGAACAGATATTTCGGATCCCTTTGAAGACTATAGGGCCAAAGAAAATATACTCCGATAACAAAGAGAAAGAAGCTTTCTGAGAAACTTCTTTGTGTTCTGTGAAATCATCTCACAGAGTTACAGCTTTCCCCTCAAGAAGCCTTTCGCTAAGACAGTTCTTGTGGAATTGGCAAAGTGATATTTGGAAGCCCTTAGAGGGCTATGGTGAAAAAGGAAATATCCTCAGATGAAATCTGGAAAGAAGCTTTCTGAGAAACTGCTTAGTGTTCTGTTAATTCATCTCACAGAGTTACATCTGTATTTCGAGGATCTCTTTGCTAGCCTTATTTCCGTGGAATCTGAGAACAGATATTTCCGATCCCTTAGAAGACTATAGGGCCAAAGGAAATATCCTCCGATAACAAAGAGAAAGAAGCTTTCTGAGAAACTTCTTTGTGTTCTGTGAAATCATCTCACAGAGTTAGAGCTTTCCACTCAAGAAGCCTTTCGCTAAGACAGTTCTTGTGGAATTGGCAAAGTGATATTTGGAAGCCCTTAGAGGGCTATGGTGAAAAAGGAAATATCCTCAGATGAAATCTGGAAGGAAGCTTTCTGAGAAACTCCTTAGTGTTCTGTTAATTCATCTCACAGAGTTACATCTGTATTTCGTGGATCTCTTTGCTAGCCTTATTTCTGTGGAATCTGAGAACAGATATTTCGGATCCCATTGAAGACTATAGGGCCAAAGGAAATATCCTCCGATAACAAAGAGATAGAAGCTTTCTGAGAAACTTCTTTGTGTTCTGTGAAATCATCTCACAGAGTTACAGCTTTCCCCTCAAGAAGCCTTTGGCTAAGACAGTTCTCGTGGAATTGGCAAAGTGATATTTGGAAGCCCATAGAGGGCTATGGTGAAAAAGGAAATATCCTCACATGAAATCTGGAAAGAAGCTTTCTGAGAAACTGCTTAGTGTTCTGTTAATTCATCTCACAGAGTTACATCTGTATTTCGTGGATCTCTTTGTTAGCCTTATTTCTGTGGAATCTGAGAACAGATATTTCGGATCCCATTGAAGACTATAGGGCCAAAGAAAATATCCTGCGATAACAAAGAGAAAGAAGCTTTCTGAGAAACTTCTTTGTATTCTGTGAAATCATCTCACAGAGTTACAGCTTTCCCCTCAAGAAGCCTTTCGCTAAGACAGTTCTTGTGGAATTGGCAAAGTGATATTTGGAAGCCCATAGAGGGCTATGGTGAAAAAGGAAATATCCTCAGATGAAATCTGGAAAGAAGCTTTCTGAGAAACTGCTGAGTGTTCTGTTAATTCATCTCACAGAGTTACATCTGTATTTCGAGGATCTCTTTGCTAGCCTTATTTCTTTGGAATCTGAGAACAGATATTTCCAATCCCTTTGAAGACTATATTGCCAAAGGAAATATCCTCCGATAACAAAGAGAAAGAAGCTTTCTGAGAAACTTCTTTGTGTTCTGTGAAATCCTCTCACAGAGTTACAGCTTTCCCCTCAAGTAGCCTTTCGCTAAGACAGTTCTTGTGGAATTGGCAAAGTGATATTTGGAAGCCCTTAGAGGGCTATGGTGAAAAAGGAAATATCCTCAGATGAAATCTGGAAAGAAGCTTTCTGAGAAACTGCTGAGTGTTCTCTTAATTCATCTCACAGAGTTACATCTGTATTTCTTGGATCTCTTTGCTAGCCTTATTTCTGTGGAATCTGAGAACAGATATTTCGGATCCCATTGAAGACTATAGGGCCAAAGGAAATATCCTCCGATAACAAAGAGAAAGAAGCTTTCTGAGAAACTTCTTTGTGTTCTGTGAAATCATCTCACAGAGTTACAGCTTTCCACTCAAGAAGCCTTCCGCTAAGACAGTTCTTGTGGAATTGGCAAAGTGATATTTGGAAGCCCATAGAGGGCTATGGTGAAAAAGGAAATATCCTCAGATGAAATCTGGAAAGAAGCTTTCTGAGAAACTGCTTAGTGTTCTGTTAATTCATCTCACAGAGTTACATCTGTATTTCGTGGATCTCTTTGCTAGCCTTATTTCTGTGGAATCTGAGAACAGATATTTCGGATCCCTTTGAAGACTATAGGGCCAAAGAAAATATCCTCCGATAACAAAGAGAAAGAAGCTTTCTGAGAAACTTCTTTGTGTTCTGTGAAATCATCTCACAGAGTTACAGCTTTCCCCTCAAGAAGCCTTTCGCTAAGACAGTTCTTGTGGAATTGGCAAAGTGATATTTGGAAGCCCATAGAGGGCTATGGTGAAAAAGGAAATATCCTCAGATGAAATCTGGAAAGAAGCTTTCTGAGAAACTGCTTAGTGTTCTGTTAATTCATCTCACAGAGTTACATCTGTATTTCGTGGATCTCTTTGCTAGCCTTATTTCTGTGGAATCTGAGAACAGATATTTCGGATCCCATTGAAAACTATAGGGCCAAAGGAAATATCCTCCGATAACAAAGAGAAAGAAGCTTTCTGAGAAACTTCTTTGTGTTCTGTGAAATCATCTCACAGAGTTACAGCTTTCCCCTCAAGAAGCCTTTCGCTAAGACAATTCTTGTGGAATTGGCAAAGTGATATTTGGAAGCCCATAGAGGGCTAAGGTGAAAAAGGAAATATCCTCAGATGAAATCTGGAAAGAAGCTTTCTGAGAAACTGCTGTGTGTTCTGTTAATTCAGCTCACCGAGTTACATCTGTATTTCGTGGAACTCTTTGCTAGACTTATTTCTGTGGAATCTGAGAACAGATATTTCGGATCCTTTTGAAGTCTAGAGGGCCAAAGGAAATATCCTCCGATAACAAAGAGAAAGAAGCTTTCTGAGAAACTACTTTGTGTTCTGTGAAATCATCTCACAGAGTTACAGCTTTCCCCTCAAGAAGCCTTTCGCTAAGACAGTTCTTGTGGAATTGGCAAAGTGATATTTGGAAGCCCATAGAGGGCTATGGTGAAAAAGGAAATATCCTCAGATGAAATCTGGAAAGAAGCTTTCTGAGAAACTGCTTAGTGTTCTGTTAATTCATCTCACAGAGTTACATCTGTATTTCGTGTATCTCTTTGCTAGCCTTCTTTCTGTGGAATCTGAGAACAGATATTTCGGATCCCATTGAAGACTACAGGGCCAAAGGAAATAACCTCCGATAACAAAGAGAAAGAAGCTTTCTGAGAAACTTCTTTGTGTTCTGTGAAATCATCTCACAGAGTTACAGCTTTCCCCTCAAGAAGCCTTTCGCTAAGACAGTTCTTGTGAATTGGCAAAGTGATATTTGGAAGCCCATAGAGGGCTATGGTGAAAAAGGAAATATCCTCAGATGAAATCTGGAAAGAAGCTTTCTGAGAAATTGCTGAGTGTTCTGTTAATTCATCTCACAGAGTTACATCTGTATTTCGTGGATCTCTTTGTTAGCCTTATTTCTGTGGAATCTGAGAACAGATATTTCGGATCCCATTGAAGACTATAGGGCCAAAGGAAATATCCTCCGATAACAAAGAGAAAGAAGCTTTCTGAGAAACTTCTTTGTGTTCTGTGAAATCATCTCAGAGTTACAGCTTTCCCCTCAAGAAGCCTTTCGCTAAGACAGTTCTTGTGGAATTGGCAAAGTGATATTTGGAAGCCCTTAGAGGGCTATGGTGAAAAAGGAAATATCCTCAGATGATTTCTGGAAAGAAGCTTTCTGAGAAACAGCTTAGTGTTCTGTCAATTCATCTCACAGAGTTACATCTGTATTTCGTGGATCTCTTTGCTAGCCTTACTTATTTGGAATCTGAGAACAGATATTTCGGATCCCTTTGAAGAATATAGGGCAAAAGAAATTATCCTCCGATAACAAAGAGAAAGAAGCTTTCTGAGAAACTTCTTTATGTTCTGTGAAATCATCTCACAGAGTTACAGCTTTCCCCTCAAGAAGCCTTTCGCTAAGACAGTTCTTGTGGAATTGGCAAAGTGATATTTGGAAGCCCATAGAGGGCTATGGGGAAAAAGGAATTAACCTCGCATGAAATCTGGAAAGAAGCTTTCTGAGAAACTGCTTAGTGTTCTGTTAATTCATCTCACAGAGTTACGTCTGCATTTCGTGGATCTCCTTGGTAGACTTATTTCTGTGGAATCTGCGAACAGATATTTCGGATCCCTTTAAAGACTATAGTGCCAAAGGAAATAACTTCCGATAACAAAGAGAAAGAAGCTTTCTGAGAAACTTCTTTGTGTTCTGTGAAATCATCTCACAGAGTTACAGCTTTCCCCTCAAGAAGCCTTTCGCTAAGGCACTTCTTGTGGAATTGGCAAAGTGATATTTGGAAGCCCATAGAGGGCTATGGTGAAAAAGGAAATATCCTCAGATGAAATCTGGAAAGAAGCTTTCTGTGAAACTGCTTAGTGTTCTGTTAATTCATCTCACAGAGTTACATCTGTATTTCGTGGATCTCTTTGCTAGCCTTATTTCTGTGGAATCTGAGAACAGATATTTCGGATCCCTTTGAAGACTATAGGGCCAAAGAAAATATCCTCCGATAACAAAGAGAAAGAAGCTTTCTGTGAAACTACTTTGTGTTCTGTGAAATCATCTCACAGAGTTACAGCTTTCCCCTCAAGAAGCCTTTCGCTAAGACAGTTCTTGTGGAATTGGCAAAGTGATATTTGGAAGCCCATAGAGGGCTATGGGGAAAAAGGAAATATCCTCGGATGAAATCTGGAAAGAAGCTTTCTGAGAACCTGCTTAGTGTTCTGTTAATTCATCTCACAGAGTTACGTCTGCATTTCGTGGATCTCCTTGCTAGACTTATTTCTGTGGAAACTACGAACAGATATTTCGGATCCCTTTGAAGACTATAGTGCCAAAGGAAATATCTTCCGATAACAAAGAGAAAGAAGCTTTCTGAGTAACTTCTTTGTGTTCTGTGAAATCAGCTCACAGAGTTACAGCTTTCCCCTCAAGAAGCCTTTCGCTAAGATATTTCTTGTGGAATTGGCAAAGTGATATTTGGAAGCCCATAGAGGGCTATGGTGAAAAAGGAAATATCCTCAGATGAAATCTGGAAAGAAGCTTTCGGAGAAACTGCTTAGTGTTCTGTTAATTCATCTCACAGAGTTACATCTGTATTTCGTGGATCTCTTTGCTAGACTTATTTCTGTGGAATCTGAGAACAGATATTTCGGATCCCTTTGAAGACTATAGGGCCAAAGGAAATATCCTCCGATAACAAAGAGAAAGAAGCTTTCTGAGAAACTTCTTTGTGTTCTGTGAAATCATCTCAGAGTTACAGCTTTCCCCTCAAGAAGCCTTTCGCTAAGACAGTTCTTGTGGAATTGGCAAAGTGATATTTGGAAGCCCTTAGAGGGCTATGGTGAAAAAGGAAATATCCTCAGATGATTTCTGGAAAGAAGCTTTCTGAGAAACTGCTTAGTGTTCTGTGAATTCATCTCACAGAGTTACATCTGTATTTCGTGGATCTCTTTGCTAGCCTTACTTATTTGGAATCTGAGACCAGATATTTCGGATCCCTTTGAAAAATATAGGGCCAAAGAAATTATCCTCCGATAACAAAGAAAAAGAAGCTTTCTGAGAAACTTCTTTATGTTCTGTGAAATCATCTCACAGAGTTACAGCTTTCCCCTCAAAAAGCCTATCGCTAAGACAGTTCTTGTGGAATTGGCAAAGTGATATTTGGAAGCCCATAGAGGGCTATGGGGAAAAAGGAATTATCCTCGATGAAATCTGGAAAGAAGCTTTCTGAGAAACTGCTTAGTGTTCTGTTAATTCATCTCACAGAGTTACGTCTGCATTTCGTGGATCTCCTTGCTAGACTTATTTCTGTGGAATCTGCGAACAGATATTTCGGATCCCTTTAAAGACTATAGTGCCAAAGGAAATAACTTCCGATAACAAAGAGAAAGAAGCTTTCTGAGAAACTTCTTTGTGTTCTGTGAAATCATCTCACAGAGTTACAGCTTTCCCCTCAAGAAGCCTTTCGCTAAGACACTTCTTGTGGAATTGGCAAAGTGATATTTGGAAGCCCTTAGAGGGCTATGGTGATAAAGGAAATATCCTCAGATGAAATCTGGAAAGAAGCTTTCTGAGAAACTGCTCAGTGTTCTGTTAATTCATCTCACAGAGTTACATCTGTATTTCGTGGATCTCTTTGCTAGCCTTATTTCTTTGGAATCTGAGAACAGATATTTCGGATCCCATTGAAGACTATAGGGCCAAAGGAAATATCCTCCGATAACAAAGAGAAAGAAGCTTTCTGAGAAACTTCTTTGTGTTCTGTGAAATCATCTCACAGAGTTACAGCTTTCCCCTCAAGAAGCCTTTCTCTAAGACAGTTCTTGTGGAATTGGCAAAGTGATATTTGGAAGCCCATAGAGGGCTATGGTGAAAAAGGAAATATCCTCACATGAAATCTGGAAAGAAGCTTTATGAGAAACTGCTGAGTGTTCTGTTAATTCATCTCACAGAGTTACATCTGTATTTCGTGTATCTCTTTGCTAGCCTTCTTTCTGTGGAATCTGAGAACAGATATTTCGGATCCCAATGAAAACTATAGGGCCACAGAAAATAATCTCCGATAACAAAGAGAAAGAAGCTTTCTGAGAAACTTCTTTGTGTTCTGTGAAATCATCTCACAGAGTTACAGCTTTCCCCTCAAGAAGCCTTTCGCTAAGACAGTTCTTGTGAATTGGCAAAGTGATATTTGGAAGCCCATAGAGGGCTATGGTGAAAAATTAAATATCCTCAGATGAAATCTGGAAAGAAGCTTTCTGAGAAATTGCTGAGTGTTCTGTTAATTCATCTCACAGAGTTACATCTGTATTTCGTGGATCTCTTTGCTAGCCTTATTTCTGTGGAATCTGAGAACAGATATTTCGGATCCCATTGAAGACTATAGGGCCAAAGGAAATATCCTCCGATAACAAAGAGAAAGAAGCTTTCTGAGAAACTTCTTTGTGTTCTGTGAAATCATCTCAGAGTTACAGCTTTCCCCTCAAGAAGCCTTTCGCTAAGACAGTTCTTGTGGAATTGGCAAAGTGATATTTGGAAGCCCTTAGAGGGCTATGGTGAAAAAGGAAATATCCTCAGATGATTTCTGGAAAGAAGCTTTCTGAGAAACAGCTTAGTGTTCTGTCAATTCATCTCACAGAGTTACATCTGTATTTCGTGGATCTCTTTGCTAGCCTTACTTATTTGGAATCTGAGAACAGATATTTCGGATCCCTTTGAAGAATATAGGGCAAAAGAAATTATCCTCCGATAACAAAGAGAAAGAAGCTTTCTGAGAAACTTCTTTATGTTCTGTGAAATCATCTCACAGAGTTACAGCTTTCCCCTCAAGAAGCCTTTCGCTAAGACAGTTCTTGTGGAATTGGCAAAGTGATATTTGGAAGCCCATAGAGGGCTATGGGGAAAAAGGAATTAACCTCGCATGAAATCTGGAAAGAAGCTTTCTGAGAAACTGCTTAGTGTTCTGTTAATTCATCTCACAGAGTTACGTCTGCATTTCGTGGATCTCCTTGGTAGACTTATTTCTGTGGAATCTGCGAACAGATATTTCGGATCCCTTTAAAGACTATAGTGCCAAAGGAAATAACTTCCGATAACAAAGAGAAAGAAGCTTTCTGAGAAACTTCTTTGTGTTCTGTGAAATCATCTCACAGAGTTACAGCTTTCCCCTCAAGAAGCCTTTCGCTAAGACACTTCTTGTGGAATTGGCAAAGTGATATTTGGAAGCCCATAGAGGGCTATGGTGAAAAAGGAAATATCCTCAGATGAAATCTGGAAAGAAGCTTTCTGTGAAACTGCTTAGTGTTCTGTTAATTCATCTCACAGAGTTACATCTGTATTTCGTGGATCTCTTTGCTAGCCTTATTTCTGTGGAATCTGAGAACAGATATTTCGGATCCCTTTGAAGACTATAGGGCCAAAGAAAATATCCTCCGATAACAAAGAGAAAGAAGCTTTCTGAGAAACTACTTTGTGTTCTGTGAAATCATCTCACAGAGTTACAGCTTTCCCCTCAAGAAGCCTTTCGCTAAGACAGTTCTTGTGGAATTGGCAAAGTGATATTTGGAAGCCCATAGAGGGCTATGGGGAAAAAGGAAATATCCTCGGATGAAATCTGGAAAGAAGCTTTCTGAGAACCTGCTTAGTGTTCTGTTAATTCATCTCACAGAGTTCCGTCTGCATTTCGTGGATCTCCTTGCTAGACTTATTTCTGTGGAATCTACGAACAGATATTTCGGATCCCTTTGAAGACTATAGTGCCAAAGGAAATATCTTCCGATAACAAAGAGAAAGAAGCTTTCTGAGTAACTTCTTTGTGTTCTGTGAAATCAGCTCACAGAGTTACAGCTTTCCCCTCAAGAAGCCTTTCGCTAAGATATTTCTTGTGGAATTGGCAAAGTGATATTTGGAAGCCCATAGAGGGCTATGGTGAAAAAGGAAATATCCTCAGATGAAATCTGGAAAGAAGCTTTCTGAGAAACTGCTTAGTGTTCTGTTAATTCATCTCACAGAGTTACATCTGTATTTCGTGGATCTCTTTGCTAGACTTATTTCTGTGGAATCTGAGAACAGATATTTCGGATCCCTTTGAAGACTATAGGGCCAAAGGAAATATCCTCCGATAACAAAGAGAAAGAAGCTTTCTGAGAAACTTCTTTGTGTTCTGTGAAATCATCTCAGAGTTACAGCTTTCCCCTCAAGAAGCCTTTCGCTAAGACAGTTCTTGTGGAAATGGCAAAGTGATATTTGGAAGCCCTTAGAGGGCTATGGTGAAAAAGGAAATATCCTCAGATGATTTCTGGAAAGAAGCTTTCTGAGAAACTGCTTAGTGTTCTGTGAATTCATCTCACAGAGTTACATCTGTATTTCGTGGATCTCTTTGCTAGCCTTACTTATTTGGAATCTGAGACCAGATATTTCGGATCCCTTTGAAGAATATAGGGCCAAAGAAATTATCCTCCGATAACAAAGAGAAAGAAGCTTTCTGAGAAACTTCTTTACGTTCTGTGAAATCATCTCACAGAGTTACAGCTTTCCCCTCAAAAAGCCTTTCGCTAAGACAGTTCTTGTGGAATTGGCAAAGTGATATTTGGAAGCCCATAGAGGGCTATGGGGAAAAAGGAATTATCCTCGATGAAATCTGGAAAGAAGCTTTCTGAGAAACTGCTTAGTGTTCTGTTAATTCATCTCACAGAGTTACGTCTGCATTTCGTGGATCTCCTTGCTAGACTTATTTCTGTGGAATCTGCGAACAGATATTTCGGATCCCTTTAAAGACTATAGTGCCAAAGGAAATAACTTCCGATAACAAAGAGAAAGAAGCTTTCTGAGAAACTTCTTTGTGTCTGTGAAATCATCTCACAGAGTTACAGCTTTCCCCTCAAGAAGCCTTTCGCTAAGACACTTCTTGTGGAATTGGCAAAGTGATATTTGGAAGCCCATAGAGGGCTATGGTGATAAAGGAAATATCCTCAGATGAAATCTGGAAAGAAGCTTTCTGAGAAACTGCTCAGTGTTCTGTTAATTCATCTCACAGAGTTACATCTGTATTTCGTGGATCTCTTTGCTAGCCTTATTTCTTTGGAATCTGAGAACAGATATTTCGGATCCCATTGAAGACTATAGGGCCAAAGGAAATATCCTCCGATAACAAAGAGAAAGAAGCTTTCTGAGAAACTTCTTTGTGTTCTGTGAAATCATCTCACAGAGTTACAGCTTTCCCCTCAAGAAGCCTTTCTCTAAGACAGTTCTTGTGGAATTGGCAAAGTGATATTTGGAAGCCCATAGAGGGCTATGGTGAAAAAGGAAATATCCTCAGATGAAATCTGGAAAGAAGCTTTCTGAGAAACTGCTGAGTGTTCAGTTAATTCATCTCACAGAGTTACATCTGTATTTCGTGGATCTCTTTGCTAGCCTTATTTCTGTGGAATCTGAGAACAGATATTTCGGATCCCATTGAAGACTATAGGGCCAAAGGAAATATCCTCCGATAACAAAGAGAAAGAAGCTTTCTGAGAAACTTCTTTGTGTTCAGTGAAATCATCTCACAGAGTTACAGCTTTCCCCTCAAGAAGCCTTTCGCTAAGACAGTTCTTGTGGAATTGGCAAAGTGATATTTGGAAGCCCATAGAGGGCTATGGTGAAAAAGGAAATATCCTCAGATGAAATCTGGAAAGAAGCTTTCTGAGAAAAAGCTTAGTGTTCTGTTAATTCATCTCACAGAGTTACATCTGTATTTCGTGGATCTCTTTGCTAGCCTTATTTCTGTGGAATCTGAGAACAGATATTTCGGATCCCATTGAAAACTATAGGGCCAAAGGAAATATCCTCCGATAACAAAGAGAAAGAAGCTTTCTGAGAAACTTCTTTGTGTTCTGTGAAATCTTCTCACAGAGTTACAGCTTTCCCCTCAAGAAGCCTTTCGCTAAGACAATTCTTGTGGAATTGGCAAAGTGATATTTGGAAGCCCATAGAGGGCTATGGTGAAAAAGGAAATATCCTCAGATGAAATCTGGAAAGAAGCTTTCTGAGAAACTGCTGTGTGTTCTGTTAATTCAGCTCACAGAGTTACATCTGTATTTCGTGGATCTCTTTGCTAGACTTATTTCTGTGGAATCTGAGAACAGATATTTCGGATCCCTTTGAAGACTAGAGGGCCAAAGGAAATATCCTCCGATAACAAAGAGAAAGAAGCTTTCTGAGAAACTACTTTGAGTTCTGTGAAATCATCTCACAGAGTTACAGCTTTCCCCTCAAGAAGCCTTTCGCTAAGACAGTTCTTGTGGAATTGGCAAAGTGATATTTGGAAGCCCATAGAGGGCTATGGTGAAAAAGGAAATATCCTCAGATGCAATCTGGAAAGAAGCTTTCTGAGAAACTGCTTAGTGTTCTGTTAATTCATCTCACAGAGTTACATCTGTATTTCGTGGATCTCTTTGCTAGACTTATTTCTGTGGAATCTGAGAACAGATATTTCAGATCCCATTGAAGACTATAGGGCCAAAGGAAATATCCTCCGATAACAAAGAGAAAGAAGCTTTCTGAGAAACTTCTTTGTGTTCTGTGAAATCATCTCAGAGTTACAGCTTTCCCCTCAAGAAGCCTTTCGCTAAGACAGTTCTTGTGGAATTGGCAAAGTGATATTTGGAAGCCCTTAGAGGGCTATGGTGAAAAAGGAAATATCCTCAGATGATTTCTGGAAAGAAGCTTTCTGAGAAACTGCTTAGTGTTCTGTGAATTCATCTCACAGAGTTACATCTGTATTTGGTGGATCTCTTTGCTAGCCTTACTTATTTGGGATCTGAGAACAGATATTTCGGATCCCTTTGAAGAATATAGGGCCAAAGAAATTATCCTCCGATAACAAAGAGAAAGAAGCTTTCTGAGAAACTTCTTTATGTTCTGTGAAATCATCTCACAGAGTTACAGCTTTCCCCTCAAGAAGCCTTTCGCTAAGACAGTTCTTGTGGAATTGGCAAAGTGATATTTGGAAGCCCATAGAGGGCTATGGGGAAAAAGGAATTATCCTCGGATGAAATCTGGAAAGAAGCTTTCTGAGAAACTGCTTAGTGTTCTGTTAATTCATCTCACAGAGTTACGTCTGCATTTCGTGGATCTCCTTGCTAGACTTATTTCTGTGGAATCTGCGAACAGATATTTCGGATCCCTTTAAAGACTATAGTGCCAAAGGAAATAACTTCCGATAACAAAGAGAAAGAAGCTTTCTGAGAAACTTCTTTGTGTTCTGTGAAATCATCTCACAGAGTTACAGCTTTCCCCTCAAGAAGCCTTTCGCTAAGACAGTTCTTGTGGAATTGGCAAAGTGATATTTGGAAGCCCATAGAGGGCTATGGGGAAAAAGGAAATATCCTCGGATGAAATCTGGAAAGAAGCTTTCTGAGAACCTGCTTAGTGTTCTGTTAATTCATCTCACAGAGTTACGTCTGCGTTTCGTGGATCTCCTTGCTAGACTTATTTCTGTGGAATCTACGAACAGATATTTCAGATCCCTTTGAAGACTATAGTGCCAAAGGAAATATCTTCCGATAACAAAGAGAAAGAAGCTTTCTGAGTAACTTCTTTGTGTTCTGTGAAATCAGCTCACAGAGTTACAGCTTTCCCCTCAAGAAGCCTTTCGCTAAGACATTTCTTGTGGAATTGGCAAAGTGATATTTGGAAGCCCATAGAGGGCTATGGTGAAAAAGGAAATATCCTAAGATGAAATCTGGAAAGAAGCTTTCTGTGAAACTTCTTAGTGTTCTGTTAATTCATCTCACAGAGTTACATCTGTATTTCGTGGATCTCTTTGCTAGCCTTATTTCTTTGGAATCTGAGAACAGATATTTCGGATCCCTTTGAAGACTATAGGGCCAAAGGAAATATCCTCCGATAACAAAGAGAAAGAAGCTTTCTGAGAAACTTCTTTGTGTTCTGTGAAATCATCTCACAGAGTTACAGCTTTCCCCTCAAGAAGCCTTTCGCTAAGACAGTTCTTGTGGAATTGGCAAAGTGATATTTGGAAGCCCATAGAGGGCTATGGTGAAAAAGGAAATATCCTCAGATGAAATCTGGAAAGAAGCTTTCTGAGAAACTGCTGAGTGTTCAGTTAATTCATCTCACAGAGTTACATCTGTATTACGTGGATCTCTTTGCTAGCCTTATTTCTGTGGAATCTGAGAACAGATATTTCGGATCCCATTGAAGACTATAGGGCCAAAGGAAATATCCTCCGATAACAAAGAGAAAGAAGCTTTCTGAGAAACTTCTTTGTGTTCTGTGAAATCATCTCACAGAGTTACAGCTTTCCCCTCAACAAGCCTTTCGCTAAGACAGTTCTTGTGGAATTGGCAAAGTGATATTTGGAAGCCCATAGAGGGCTATGGTGAAAAAGGAAATATCCTCAGATGAAATCTGGAAAGAAGCTTTCTGAGAAACTGCTTAGTGTTCTGTTAATTCATCTCACAGAGTTACATCTGTATTTCGTGGATCTCTTTGCTAGCCTTATTTCTGTGGAATCTGAGAACAGATATTTCGGATCCCATTGAAAACTATAGGGCCAAAGGAAATATCCTCCGATAACAAAGAGAAAGAAGCTTTCTGAGAAACTTCTTTGTGTTCTGTGAAATCATCTCACAGAGTTACAGGTTTCCCCTCAAGAAGCCTTTCGCTAAGACAGTTCTTGTGAAATTGGCAAAGTGATATTTGGAAGCCCTTAGAGGGCTATGGTGAAAAAGGAAATATCCTCAGATGAAATCTGGAAAGAAGCTTTCTGAGAAACTGCTGTGTGTTCTGTTAATTCAGCTCAAAGAGTTACATCTGTATTTCGTGGATCTCTTTGCTAGACTTAATTCTGTGGAATCTGAGAACAGATATTTCGGATCCCTTTGAAGACTAGAGGGCCAAATGAAATATCCTCCGATAACAAAGAGAAAGAAGCTTTCTGAGAAACTACTTTGTGTTCTGTGAAATCATCTCACAGAGTTACAGCTTTCCCCTCAAGAAGCCTTTCGCTAAGACAGTTCTTGTGGAATTGGCAAAGTGATATTTGGAAGCCCTTAGAGGGCTATGGTGAAAAAGGAAATATCCTCAGATGAAATCTTAAAGGAAGCTTTCTGAGAAACTGCTTAGTGTTCTGTTAATTCATCTCACAGAGTTACATCTGTATTTCGTGGATCTCTTTGATAGCCTTATTTCTGTGGAATCTGAGAACAGATATTTCGGATCCCAATGAAGACTATAGGGCCACAGGAAATAATCTCCGATAACAAAGAGAAAGAAGCTTTCTGAGAAACTTCTTTGTGTTCTGTGAAGTCATCTGAGAGTTACAGCTTTCCCCTCAAGAAGCCTTTCGCTAAGACAGTTCTTGTGGAATTGGCAAAGTGATATTTGGAAGCCCTTAGAGGGCTATGGTGAAAAAGGAAATATCCTCAGATGATTTCTGGAAAGAAGCTTTCTGAGAAACTGCTTAGTGTTCTGTGAATTCATCTCACAGAGTTACATCTGTATTTCGTGGATCTCTTTGCTAGCCTTACTTATTTGGAATCTGAGAACAGATATTTCGGATCCCTTTGAAGAATATAGGGCCAAAGAAATTATCCTCCGATAACAAAGAGAAAGAAGCTTTCTGAGAAACTTCTTTATGTTCTGTGAAATCATCTCACAGAGTTACAGCTTTCCCCTCAAGAAGCCTTTCGCTAAGACAGTTCTTGTGGAATTGGCAAAGTGATATTTGGAAGCCCATAGAGGGCTATGGGGAAAAAGGAATTATCCTCGGATGAAATCTGGAAAGAAGCTTTCTGAGAAACTGCTTAGTGTTCTGTTAATTCATCTCACAGAGTTACGTCTGCATTTCGTGGATCTCCTTGCTAGACTTATTTCTGTGGAATCTGCGAACAGATATTTCGGATCCCTTTAAAGACTATAGTGCCAAAGGAAATAACTTCCGATAACAAAGAGAAAGAAGCTTTCTGAGAAACTTCTTTGTGTTCTGTGAAATCATCTCACAGAGTTACAGCTTTCCCCTCAAGAAGCCTTTCGCTAAGACAGTTCTTGTGGAATTGGCAAAGTGATATTTGGAAGCCCTTAGAGGGCTATGGTGGAAAAGGAAATATCCTCAGATGAAATCTGGAAAGAAGCTTTCTGAGAAACTGCTTAGTGTTCTGTTAATTCATCTCACAGAGTTACATCTGTATTTCGTGGATCTCTTTGCTATTCTTATTTCTTTGGAATCTGAGAACAGATATTTCGGATTCCTATGAAGACTATAGGGGCAAAGGAAATATCCTCCGATAACAAAGAGAAAGAAGCTTTCTGAGAAACTTCTTTGTGTTCTGTGAAATCATCTCACAGAGACACAGCTTTCCCCTCAAGAAGCCTTTCGCTAAGACAGTTCTTGTGGAATTCGCAAAGTGATATTTGGAAGCCCATGGAGGGCTATGGTGAAAAAGGAAATATCCTCAGATCAAATCTGGAAAGAAGCTTTCTGAGAAACTGCTTAGTGTTCTGTGAATTCATCTAACAGAGTTACATCTGCATTTCGTGGATCTCTTTGCTAGCCTTATTTCTGTGGAATCTGAGAACAGATATTTCCGACCCCTTTGAAGACTATAGGGCCAAAGGAAATATCCTTCTACAACAAAGAGAAAGAAGTTTCTGAGAAACTTCTTTGTGTTCTGTGAAATCATCTCACAGAGTTACAGCTTTCCCCTCAAGAAGCCGTTCGCAAACACAGTTCTTGTGGAATTGGCAAAGTGATTTTTGGAAGCCCATAGAGGCCTATGGTGAAAAAGGAAATATCCTCAGATGAAATCTGGAAAGAAGCTTTCTGAGAAACTGCTGAGTGTTCTGTTAATTCATCTCACAGAGTTACATCTGTATTTCGTGGATCTCTTTGCTAGCCTTATTTCTTTGGAATCTGAGAACAGATATTTCGGATCCCTTTGAAGACTATAGGGCCAAAGGAAATATCCTCCGATAACAAAGAGAAAGAAGCTTTCTGAGAAACTTCTTTGTGTTCTGCGAAATCATCTCACAGAGTTACAGCTTTCCCCTCAAGAAGCCTTTCGCTAAGACAGTTCTTGTGGAATTGGCAAAGTGATATTTGGAAGCCCATAGAGGGTTACGGTGAAAAAGGAAATATCCTCAGATGAAATCTGGAAAGAAGCTTTCTGTGAAACTACTTAGTGTTCTGTTAATTCATCTCACAGAGTTCCATCTGTATTTTGTGGATCTCTTTGCTAGATTTATTTCTTTGGAATCTGAGAACAGATATTTCGGATCCCATTGAAGACTATAGGGCCAAAGGAAATATCCTCCCATAACAAAGAGAAAGAAGCTTTCTGAGAAACTTCTTTGTGTTCTGTGAAATCATCTCACAGAGTTACAGCTTTCCCCTCAAGAAGCCGTTCGCTAAGACAGTTCATGTGGAATTGGCCAAGTGATATTTGGAAGCCCCTAGAGGGCTATGGTGAAAAAGGAAATATCCTCAGATGAAATCTGGAAGGAAGCTTTCTGAGAAACTGCTGAGTGTTCTGTTAATTCATCTCACAGAATTACATCTGTATTTCGTGGATCTCTTTGCTAGCCTTATTTCTGTGGAATCTGAGAACAGATATTTCGGATCCCATTGAAGACTATAGGGCCAAAGGAAATATCCTCCGATAACAAAGAGAAAGAAGCTTTCTGAGACACTTCTTTGTGTTCTGTGAAATCATCTCACAGAGTTACAGCTTTCCCCTCAAGAGGCCTTTCGCTAAGACAGTTCTTGTGGAATTGGCAAAGTGATATTTGGAAGCCCATAGAGGGCTATGGTGAAAAAGGAAATATCCTCAGATGAAATCTGGAAAGAAGCTTTCTGAGAAACTGCTGAGTGTTCTGTTAATTCATCTCACAGAGTTACATCTGTATTTCGTGGATCTCTTTGCTAGCCTTATTTCTTTGGAATCTGAGAACAGATATTTCGGATCCCATTGAAGACTATAGGGCCAAAGGAAATATCCTCCCATAACAAAGAGAAAGAAGCTTTCTGAGATACTTCTTTGTGTTCCGTGAAATCATCCCACAGAGTTACAGCTTTCCCCTCAAGAAGGCTTTCGCTAAGACAGTTCTTGTGGAATTGGCAAAGTGATATTTGGAAGCCCATAGAGGGCTATGTTGAAAAAGGAAATATCCTCAGATGAAATCTGGAAAGAAGCTTTCTGAGAAATTGCTGTGTTCTGTTAATTCATCTCACAGAGTTACTTCTGTATTTCGTGGATCTCTTTGCTAGCCTTATTTCTGTGGAATCTGAGAACAGATATTTCGGATCCCTTTGAAGACTATAGGGCCAAAGGAAATATCCTCCGATAACAAAGAGAAAGAAGCTTTCTGAGAAACTTCTTTGTGTTTTGTGAAATCATCTCACAGAGTTACAGCTTTCCCCTCAGGAAGCCTTTCGCTAAGACAGTTCTTGTGGAATTGGCAAAGTGATATTTGGAAGCCCATAGAGGGCTATGTTGAAAAAGGAAATATCCTCAGATGAAATCTGGAAGGAAGCTTTCTGAGATACTGCTGAGTGTTCTGTTAATTCATCTCACAGAGTTACATCTGTATTTCGTGTATCTCTTTGCTAGCCTTATTTCTGTGGAATCTGAGAACAGATATTTCGGATCCAATTGAAGACTATAGAGCCAAAGGAAATATCCTCCGATAACAAAGAGAAAGAAGCTTTCTGAGAAACTTCTTTGTGTTCTGTGAAATCATCTCACAGAGTTACTACTTTCCCCTCAAGAAGCCTTTCGCTAAGACAGTTCTTGTGGAATTCGCAAAGTGATATTTGGAAGCCCATGGAGGGCTATGGTGAAAAAGGAAATATCCTCAGATCAAATCTGGAAAGAAGCTTTCTGAGAAACTGCTTAGTGTTCTGTGAATTCATCTAACAGAGTTACATCTGTATTTCGTGGATCTCTTTGCTAGCCTTATTTCTGTGGAATCTGAGAACAGATATTTCCGATCCCTTTGAAGACTATAGGGCCAAAGGAAATATCCTTCTACAACAAAGAGAAAGATGTTTCTGAGAAACTTCTTTGTGTTCTGTGAAATCATCTCACAGAGTTACAGCTTTCCCCTCAAGAAGCCGTTCGCTAAGACAGTTCTTGTGGAATTGGCAAAGTGATATTTGGAAGCCCATAGAGGGTTACGGTGAAAAAGGAAATATCCTCAGATGAAATCTGGAAAGAAGCTTTCTGTGAAACTACTTAGTGTTCTGTTAATTCATCTCACAGAGTTACATCTGTATTTCGTGTATCTCTTTGCTAGCCTTATTTCTGTGGAATCTGAGAACAGATATTTCGGATTCCTATGAAGACTATAGGGCCAAAGGAAATATCCTCCGATAACAAAGAGAAAGAAGCTTTCTGAGAAACTTCTTTGTGTTCTGTGAAATCATCTCACAGAGTTACAGCCTTCCCCTCAAGAAGCCTTTCGCTAACACAGTTCTTGTGGAATTGGCAAAGTGATATTTGGAAGCCCATAGAGGGCTATGGTGAAAAAGGAAACATCCTCAGATGAAATCTGGAAGGAAGCTTTCTGTGAAACTGCTGAGTGTTCTGTTAATTCATCTCACAGTGTTACATCTGTATTTCGTGGATCTCTTTGCCAGACTTATTTCTGTGGAATCTGAGAACAGATATTTCGGATCCAATTGAAGACTATAGAGCCAAAGGAAATATCCTCCGATAACAAAGAGAAAGAAGCTTTCTGAGAAACTTCTTTGTGTTCTGTGAAATCATCTCACAGAGTTACAGCATTCCCCTCAAGAAGCCTTTCGCTAAGACAGGTCTTGTGGAATTGGCAAAGCGATATTTGGAAGCCCATAGAGGGCTATGGTGAAAAAAGAAATATCCTCAGATGAAATCTGGAAAGAAGCTTTCTGAGAAACTGCTTAGTGTTCTGTTAATTCATCTCACAGAGTTACATCTGTATTTCGTGGATCTCTTTGCTAGCTTTATTTCTTTGGAATCTGAGAACAGATATTTCGGATCCCTTTGAAGACTATAGGGCCAAAGGAAATATCCTCCGATAACAAAGAGAAAGAAGCTTTCTGAGAAACTTCTTTGTGTTCTGCGAAATCATCTCACAGAGTTACAGCTTTCCCTTCAAGAAACCTTTCGCCAAGACAGTTCTTGTGGAATTGGCAAAGTGATATTTGGAAGCCCATAGAGGGTTATGGTGAAAAAGGAAATATCCTCAGATGAAATCTGGAAAGAAGCTTTCTGTGAAACTGCTTAGTGTTCTGTTAATTCATCTCACAGAGTTACATCTGTATTTCGTGGATCTCTTTGCTAGCCTTATTTCTTTGGAATCTGAGAACAGATATTTCGGATCCCATTGAAGACTATAGGGCCAAAGGAAATATCCTCCCATAACAAAGAGAAAGAAGCTTGCTGAGAAACTTCTTTGTGTTCTGTGAAATCATCTCACAGAGTTACAGCTTTCCCCTCAAGAAGCCGTTCGCTAAGACAGTTCATGTGGAATTGGCCAAGTGATATTTGGAAGCCCATAGAGGGCTATGGTGAAAAAGGAAATATCCTCAGATGAAATCTGGAAAGAAGCTTTCTGAGAAACTGCTTAGTGTTCTGTTAATTCATCTCACAGAGTTACATCTGTATTTCGTGGATCTCTTTGCTAGCCTTATTTCTGTGGAATCTGAGAACAGATATTTCGGATCCCATTGAAGACTATAGGGCCAAAGGAAATATCCTCCGATAACAAAGAGAAAGAAGCTTTCTGAGAAACTTCTTTGTGTTCTGTGAAATCATCTCACAGAGTTACAGCTTTTCCCTCAAGAAGCCTTTCGCTAAGACAGTTCTTGTGGAATTGGCAAAGTGATATTTGGAAGCCCATAGAGGGCTATGGTGAAAAAGGAAATATCCTCAGATGAAATCTGGAAGGAAGCATTCTGAGAAACTGCTGAGTGTTCTGTTAATTCATCTCACAGAGTTACATCTGTATTTCGTGGATCTCTTTGCTAGCCTTATTTCTGTGGAATCTGAGAACAGATATTTCTGATCCCATTGAAGACTATAGGGCCAAAGGAAATATCCTCCGATAACAAAGAGAAAGAAGCTTTCTGAGAAACTTCTTTGTGTTCTGTGAAATCATCTCACAGAGTTAGAGCATTCCGCTCAAGAAGCCTTTCGATAACACAGTTCTTGTGGAATTGGCAAAGCGATATTTGGAAGCCCATAGAGGGCTATGGTGGAAAAGGAAATATCCTCAGATGAAATCTGGAAAGAAGCTTTCTGAGAAACTGCTTAGTGTTCTGTTAATTCATCTCACAGAGTTACATCTGTATTTCGTGGATCTCTTTGCTATTCTTATTTCTTTGGAATCTGAGAACAGATATTTCGGATTCCTATGAAGACTATAGGGGCAAAGGAAATATCCTCCGATAACAAAGAGAAAGAAGCTTTCTGAGAAACTTCTTTGTGTTCTGTGAAATCATCTCACAGAGTTACAGCTTTCCCCTCAAGAAGCCTTTCGCTAAGACAGTTCTTGTGGAATTCGCAAAGTGATATTTGGAAGCCCATGGAGGGCTATGGTGAAAAAGGAAATATCCTCAGATCAAATCTGGAAAGAAGCTTTCTGAGAAACTGCTTAGTGTTCTGTGAATTCATCTAACAGAGTTACATCTGTATTTCGTGGATCTCTTTGCTAGCCTTATTTCTGTGGAATCTGAGAACAGATATTTCCGATCCCTTTGAAGACTATAGGGCCAAAGGAAATATCCTTCTACAACAAAGAGAAAGAAGTTTCTGAGAAACTTCTTTGTGTTCTGTGAAATCATCTCACAGAGTTACAGCTTTCCCCTCAAGAAGCCTTTCGCAAACACAGTTCTTGTGGAATTGGCAAAGTGATTTTTGGAAGCCCATAGAGGGCTATGGTGAAAAAGGAAATATCCTCAGATGAAATCTGGAAAGGAGCTTTCTGAGAAACTGCTGAGTGTTCTGTTAATTCATCTCACAGAGTTACATCTGTATTTCGTGGATCTCTTTGCTAGCCTTATTTCTTTGGAATCTGAGAACAGATATTTCGGATCCCTTTGAAGACTATAGGGCCAAAGGAAATATCCTCCGATAACAAAGAGAAAGAAGCTTTCTGAGAAACTTCTTTGTGTTCTGCGAAATCATCTCACAGAGTTACAGCTTTCCCCTCAAGAAGCCTTTCGCTAAGACAGTTCTTGTGGAATTGGCAAAGTGATATTTGGAAGCCCATAGAGGGTTACGGTGAAAAAGGAAATATCCTCAGATGAAATCTGGAAAGAAGCTTTCTGTGAAACTACTTAGTGTTCTGTTAATTCATCTCACAGAGTTCCATCTGTATTTCGTGGATCTCTTTGCTAGACTTATTTCTTTGGAATCTGAGAACAGATATTTCGGATCCCATTGAAGACTATAGGGCCAAAGGAAATATCCTCCCATAACAAAGAGAAAGAAGCTTTCTGAGAAACTTCTTTGTGTTCCGTGAAATCATCTCACAGAGTTACAGCTTTCCCCTCAAGAAGCCGTTCGCTAAGACAGTTCATGTGGAATTGGCCAAGTGATATTTGGAAGCCCCTAGAGGGCTATGGTGAAAAAGGAAATATCCTCAGATGAAATCTGGAAGGAAGCTTTCTGAGAAACTGCTGAGTGTTCTGTTAATTCATCTCACAGAATTACATCTGTATTTCGTGGATCTCTTTGCTAGCCTTATTTCTGTGGAATCTGAGAACAGATATTTCGGATCCCATTGAAGACTATAGGGCCAAAGGAAATATCCTCCGATAACAAAGAGAAAGAAGCTTTCTGAGTAACTTCTTTGTGTTCTGTGAAATCATCTCACAGAGTTACAGCTTTCCCCTCAAGAGGCCTTTCGCTAAGACAGTTCTTGTGGAATTGGCAAAGTGATATTTGGAAGCCCATAGAGGGCTATGGTGAAAAAGGAAATATCCTCAGATGAAATCTGGAAAGAAGCTTTCTGAGAAACTGCTGAGTGTTCTGTTAATTCATCTCACAGAGTTACATCTGTATTTCGTGGATCTCTTTGCTAGCCTTATTTCTTTGGAATCTGAGAACAGATATTTCAGATCCCATTGAAGACTATAAGGCCAAAGGAAATATCCTCCCATAACAAAGAGAAAGAAGCTTTCTGAGATACTTCTTTGTGTTCTGTGAAATCATCACACAGAGTTACAGCTTTCCCCTCAAGAAGGCTTTCGCTAAGACAGTTCTTGTGGAATTGGCAAAGTGATATTTGGGAGCCCATAGAGGGCTATGTTGAAAAAGGAAATATCCTCAGATGAAATCTGGAAAGAAGCTTTCTGAGAAATTGCTGTGTTCTGTTAATTCATCTCACAGAGTTACTTCTGTATTTCGTGGATCTCTTTGCTAGCCTTATTTCTGTGGAATCTGAGAACAGATATTTCGGATCCCTTTGAAGACTATAGGGCCAAAGGAAATATCCTCCGATAACAAAGAGAAAGAAGCTTTCTGAGAAACTTCTTTGTGTTTTGTGAAATCATCTCACAGAGTTACAGCTTTCCCCTCAGGAAGCCTTTCGCTAAGACAGTTCTTGTGGAATTGGCAAAGTGATATTTGGAAGCCCATAGAGGGCTATGTTGAAAAAGGAAATATCCTCAGATGAAATCTGGAAGGAAGCTTTCTGAGATACTGCTGAGTGTTCTGTTAATTCATCTCACAGAGTTACATCTGTATTTCGTGTATCTCTTTGCTAGCCTTATTTCTGTGGAATCTGAGAACAGATATTTTGGATTCCTATGAAGACTATAGGGCCAAAGGAAATATCCTCCGATAACAAAGAGAAAGAAGCTTTCTGAGAAACTTCTTTGTGTTCTGTGAAATCATCTCACAGAGTTACAGCCTTCCCCTCAAGAAGCCTTTCGCTAACACAGTTCTTGTGTAATTGGCAAAGTGATATTTGGAAGCCCATAGAGGGCTATGGTGAAAAAGGAAACATCCTCAGATGAAATCTGGAAGGAAGCTTTCTGTGAAACTGCTGAGTGTTCTGTTAATTCATCTCACAGAGTTACATCTGTATTTCGTGGATCTCTTTGCCAGACTTATTTCTGTGGAATCTGAGAACAGATATTTCGGATCCAATTGAAGACTATAGAGCCAAAGGAAATATCCTCCGATAACAAAGAGAAAGAAGCTTTCTGAGAAACTTCTTTGTGTTCTGTGAAATCATCTCACAGAGTTACAGCATTCCCCTCAAGAAGCCTTTCGCTAAGACAGGTCTTGTGGAATTGGCAAAGCGATATTTGGAAGCCCATAGAGGGCTATGGTGAAAAAAGAAATATCCTCAGATGAAATCTGGAAAGAAGCTTTCTGAGAAACTGCTTAGTGTTCTGTTAATTCATCTCACAGAGTTACATCTGTATTTCGTGGATCTCTTTGCTAGCTTTATTTCTTTGGAATCTGAGAACAGATATTTCGGATCCCATTGAAGACTATAGGGCCAAAGGAAATATCCTCCGATAACAAAGAGAAAGAAGCTTTCTGAGAAACTTCTTTGTGTTCTGCGAAATCATCTCACAGAGTTACAGCTTTCCCCTCAAGAAACCTTTCGCTAAGACAGTTCTTGTGGAATTGGCAAAGTGATATTTGGAAGCCCATAGAGGGTTACGGTGAAAAAGGAAATATCCTCAGATGAAATCTGGAAAGAAGCTTTCTGTGAAACTGCTTAGTGTTCTGTTAATTCATCTCACAGAGTTACATCTGTATTTCGTGGATCTCTTTTCTAGCCTTATTTCTTTGGAATCTGAGAACAGATATTTCGGATCCCATTGAAGACTATAGGGCCAAAGGAAATATTCTCCCATAACAAAGAGAAAGAAGCTTTCTGAGAAACTTCTTTGTGTTCTGTGAAATCATCTCACAGAGTTACAGCTTTCCCCTCAAGAAGCCGTTCGCTAAAACAGTTCATGTGGAATTGGCCAAGTGATATTTGGAAGCCCATAGAGGGCTATGGTGAAAAAGGAAATATCCTCAGATGAAATCTGGAAAGAAGCTTTCTGAGAAACTGCTTAGTGTTCTGTTAATTCATCTCACAGAGTTACATCTGTATTTCGTGGATCTCTTTGCTAGCCTTATTTCTGTGGAATCTGAGAACAGATATTTCGGATCCCATTGAAGACTATAGGGCCAAAGGAAATATCCTCCGATAACAAAGAGAAAGAAGCTTTCTGAGAAACTTCTTTGTGTTCTGTGAAATCATCTCACAGAGTTACAGCTTTTCCCTCAAGAAGCCTTTCGCTAAGACAGTTCTTGTGGAATTGGCAAAGTGATATTTGGAAGCCCATAGAGGGCTATGGTGAAAAAGGAAATATCCTCAGATGAAATCTGGAAGGAAGCATTCTGAGAAACTGCTGAGTGTTCTGTTAATTCATCTCACAGAGTTACATCTGTATTTCGTGGATCTCTTTGCTAGACTTATTTCTGTGGAATCTGAGAACAGATATTTCGGATCCCATTGAAGACTATAGGGCCAAAGGAAATATCCTCCGATAACAAAGAGAAAGAAGCTTTCTGAGAAACTTCTTTGTGTTCTGTGAAATCATCTCACAGAGTTACAGCTTTCCCCTCAAGAAGCCTTTCGCTATGACAGTTCTTGTAGATTTGGCAAAGTGATATTTGGAAGCCCATAGAGGGCTATGGTGAAAAAGGAAATATCCTCAGATGAAATCTGGAAAGAAGCTTTCTGAGAAACTGCTGAGTGTTCTGTTAATTCATCTCACAGAGTTACATCTGTATTTCGTGGATCTCTTTGCTAGCCTTATTTCTGTGGAATCTGAGAACAGATATTTCGGATCCCATTGAAGACTATAGGGCCAAAGGAAAAAATCTCCGATAACAAAGAGAAAGAAGCTTTCTGAGAAACTTTTTGTGTTCTGTGAAATCATCTCACAGAGTTACAGCTTTCCCCTCAAGAAGCCTTTCGCTTAGACAGTTCTTGTGGAATTGGCCAAGTGATATTTGGAAGCCCTTAGAGGTCTATGGTGAAAAAGGAAATATCCTCAGATGAAATCTGGAAAGAAGCTTTCTGAGAAACTGCTGAGTGTTCTGTTAATTCATCTCACAGAGTTACATCTGTATTTCGTGGATCTCTTTGCTAGACTTACTTCTGTGGAATCTGAGAACAGATATTTCGGATCCTATTGAAGACTATAGGGCCAAAGGAAATATCCTCCGATAACAAAGAGAAAGAAGCTTTCTGAGAAAGTACTTTGTGTTCTGTGAAATCATCTCACAGAGTTACAGCTTTCCCCTCAAGAAGAATTTCGCTAAGACAGTTCTTGTGGAATTGGCAGAGTGATATTTGGAAGCCCATAGAGGGCTATGGTGAAAAAGGAAATATCCTCAGATGAAATCTGGAAAGAAGCTTTCTGAGAAACTGCTTAGTGTTCTGTTAATTCATCTCACATAGTTACATCTCTATTTCGTGGATCTCTTTGCTAGCCTTATTTCTTTGGAATCTGAGAACAGATATTTCGGATTCCTATGAAGACTCTAGGGGCATAGGAAATATCCTCCGATAACAAAGAGAAAGAAGATTTCTGAGAAACTTCTTTGTGTTCTGTGAAATCATCTCACAGAGTTACAGCTTTCCCCTCAAGAAGCCTTTCGCTAAGACAGTTCTTGTGGAATTGGCAAAGTGATATTTGGAAGCCCATAGAGGGTTATGGTGAAAAAGGAAATATCCTCAGATGAAATCTGGAAAGAAGCTTTCTGAGAAACTGCTGAGTGTTCTGTTAATTCATCTCACAGAGTTACATCTGTATTTCGTGGATCTCTTAGCTAGCCTTATTTCTGTGGAACCTGAGAACAGATATTTCAGATCCCATTGAAGACTACAGGGCCAAAGATAATATCCTCCGATAACAAAGAGAAAGAAGCTTTCTGAGAAACTTCTTTGTGTTCTGTGAAATCATCTCACAGAGTTACAGCTTTCCCCTCAAAAAGCCTTTCGCTAAGACAGTTCTTGGGGAATTGGCAAAGTGATATTTGGAAGCCCTTAGAGGGCTATGGTGAAAAAGGAAATATCCTCAGATGAAATCTGGAAGGAAGCTTTCTGAGAAACTGCTGAGTGTTCTGTTAATTCATCTCACAGAATTACATCTGTATTTCATGGATCGCTTTGCTAGCCTTATTTCTGTGGAATCTGAGAACAGATATTTCGGATCCCATTGAACACTATAGGGCCAAAGGAAATATCCTGGGATAACAAAGAGAAAGAAGCTTTCTGAGAAACTTCTTTGTGTTCTGTGAAATCATCTCACAGAGTTACAGCTTTCCCCTCAAGAAGCCTTTCGCTAAGACAGTTCTTGTGGAATTGGCAAAGTGATATTTGGAAGCCCATAGAGGGCTATGGTGAAAAAGGAAATATCCTCAGATGAAATCTGGAAAGAAGCTTTCTGAGAAACTGCTTAGTTTTCTGTTTATTCATCTCACAGGGTTACATCTGTATTTCGGGGATCTCTTTCCTAGACTTATTTCTGTGGAATCTGAGAACAGATATTTCGGATCCCATTGAAGACTATAGGGCCAAAGGAAATATCCTCCCATAACAAAGAGAAAGAAGCTTTCTGAGAAACTTCTTTGTGTTCTGTGAAATCATCTCACAGAGTTACAGCTTTCCCCTCAAGAAGCCTTTCGCTAAGACAGTTCTTGTGGAATTGGCAAAGTGATATTTGGAAGCCCTTAGAGGGCTATGGTGAAAAAGGAAATATCCTCAGATGAAATCTGGAAAGAAGCTTTCTGAGAAACTGCTTAGTGTTCTGTTAATTCATCTCACAGAGTTACATCTGTATTTCGTGGATCTCTTTGCTAGCCTTATTTCTTTGGAATCTGAGAACAGATATTTCAGATCCCATTGAAGACTATAGGGCCAAAGGAAATATCCTCCCATAAAAAAGAGAAAGAAGCTTTCTGAGAAACTTCTTTGTGTTCTGTGAAATCATCTCACAGAGTTACAGCTTTCCCCTCAAGAAGCCTTTCGCTAAGACAGTTCTTTTGGAATTGGCAAAGTGATATTTGGAAGCCCATTGAGGGCTATGGTGAAAAAGGAAATATCCTCAGATGAAATCTGGAAGGAAGCTTTCTGAGAAACTGCTGAGTGTTCTGTTAATTCATCTCACAGAGTTACATCTGTATTTCCTGGATCTCTTTGCTAGACTTATTTCTGTGGAATCTGAGAACAGATATTTCGGATCCCTTTGAAGACTATAGGGCCAAAGGAAATATCCTCCGATAACAAAGAGAAAGAAGATTTCTGAGAAACTTCTTTGTGTTCTGTGAAATCATCTCACAGAGTTACAGCTTTCCCCTCAAGAAGCCTTTCGCTAAGACAGTTCCTTTGGAATTGGCAAAGTGATATATGGAAGCCCATAGAGGGCTATGGTGAAAAAGGAAATATCCTCAGATGAAATCTGGAAAGAAGCTTTCTGAGAAATTGCTGTGTTCTGTTAATTCATCGCACAGAGTTACATCTTTATTTCGTGGATCTCTTTGCTAGACTTATTTCTGTGGAATCTGAGAACAGATATTTCGGATCCCTTTGAAGACTATAGGGCCAAAGGAAATACCCTCCGATAACAAAGAGAAAGAAGCTTTCTGAGAAACTTCTTTGTGTTCTGTGAAATCATCTCACAGAGTTACAGCTTTCCCCTCAAGAAGCCTTTCGCTAAGGCAGTTCTTGTGGAATTGGCAAAGTGATATTTGGAAGCCCATAGTGGGCTATGGTGAAAAACGAAATATCCTCAGATGAAATCTGGAAGGAAGCTTTTTGAGAAACTGCTGAGTGTTCTGTTAATTCATCTCACAGAGTTACATCTGTATTTCGTGGATCCCTTTACTAGCCTTATTTCTGTGGAATCTGAGAACAGATATTTCGGATCCCATTGAAGACTATAGGGCCAAAGGAAATATCCTCCGATAACAAAGGGAAAGATGCTTTCTGAGAAACATCTTTGTGTTCTGTGAAATCATCTCACAGAGTTACATCTTTCCCCTCAAGAAGCCTTTCGCTAAGACAGTTCTTGTGGAATTGGCAATGCGATATTTGGAAGCCCATAGAGGGCTATGGTGAAAAAGGAAATATCCTCAGATGAAATCTGGAAAGAAACTTTCTGAGAAACTGTTTAGTGTTCTGTTAATTCATCTCACAGAGTTACATCTGTATTTCCTGGATCTCTTTGCTAGCCTTATTTCTTCGGAATCTGAGAACAGATATTTCGGATCCCATTGAAGACTATAGGGCCAAAGGAAATATCCTCTGATAACAAAGAGAAAGAAGCTTTCTGAGAAACTTCTTTGTGTTCTGTGAAATCATCTCACAGAGTTACAGCTTTCCCCTCAAGAAGCCTTTCGCTAAGACAGTTCTTGTGGAATTGGCAAAGTGATATTTGGAAGCCCATAGAGGGCTATGTTGAAAAAGGAAATATCCTCAGATGAAATCTGGAAAGAAGCTTTCTGTGAAACGGCTGAGTGTTCTGTTAATTCATCTCACAGAGTTACATCTGAATTTCGTGGATCTCTTTGCTAGCCTTATTTCTGTGGAATCTGAGAACAGATATTTCGGATCCCATTGAAGACTATAGGGCCAAAGGAAATATCCTCCGATAACAAAGAGAAAGAAGCTTTCTGAGAAACTTCTTTGTGTTCTGTGAAATCATCTCACAGAGTTACAACTTTCCCCTCAAGAAGCCTTTCGCTAAGACAGTTCTTGTGGAATTGGCAAAGTGATATTTGGAAGCCCATAGAGGGCTATGGTGAAAAAGGAAATATCCTCAGATGAAATCTGGAAAGAAGCTTTCTGAGAAACTGCTTAGTGTTCTGTTAATTCATCTCACAGAGTTACATCTGTATTTCGTGTATCTCTTTGCTAGCCTTATTTCTGTGGAATCTGAGAACCGATATTTCGAATCCCATTGAAGACTATAGGGCCAAAGGAAATATCCTCCGATAACAAAGAGAAAGAAGCTTTCTGAGAAACTTCTTTGTGTTCTGTGAAATCATCTCACAGAGTTACAGCTTTCCCCTCAAGAAGCCTTTCGCTAAGACAGTTCTTGTGGAATTGGCAAACCGATATTTAGAAGCCCAAAGAGGGCTACGGTGAAAAAGGAAATATCCTCAGATGAAATCTGGAATGAAGCTTTCCGAGAAACTGCTGAGTGTTCTGTTAATTCATCTCACAGAGTTACATCTGTATTTCGTGGATCTCTTTGCTAGCCTTATTTCTTTGGAATCTGCGAACAGATATTTCGGATCCCATTGAAGACTATAGGGCCAAAGGATATATCCTCCGATAACAAAGAGAAAGAAGCTTATTGAGAAACTTCTTTGAGTTCTGTGAAATCATCTCACAGAGTTACAGCTTTTCCCTCAAGAAGCCTTTCGCTAAGACAGTTCTTGTGGAATTGGCAAAGTGATATTTGGAAGCCCATAGAGGGCTATGGTGAAAAAGGAAATATCAGATGAAATCTGGAAAGATGTTTTCTGAGAAACTGCTTAGTGTTCTGTTAATTCATCTCACAGAGTTACATCTGTATTTCGTGGATCTCTTTGCTAGCCTTATTTCTGTGGAATCTGAGAACCGATATTTCGGATCCCATTGAAGACTATAGGGCCAAAGGAAATATCCTCCGATAACAAAGAGAAAGAAGCTTTCTGAGAAACTTCTTTGTGTTCTGTGAAATCATCTCACAGAGTTACAGCTTTCCCCTCAAGAAACCTTTCGCTAAGACAGTTCTTGTGGAATTGGCAAAGTGATATTTGGAAGCCCATAGATGGCTATGGTGAAAAAGGAAATATCCTCAGATGAAATCTGGAAAGAAGCTTTCTGAGAAACTGCTTAGTGTTCTGTTAATTCATCTCACAGAGTTACATCTGTATTTCGTGGATCTCTTTGCTGGCCTTATATCTGTGGAATCTGAGAACAGATATTTCGGATCCCGTTGAAGACTATAGGGCCAAAGGAAATATCCTCCGATAACAAAGAGAAAGAAGCTTTCTGAGAAACTTCTTTGTGTTCTGTGAAATCGTCTCAGAGAGTTACAGCTTTCCCCTCAAGAAGCCTTTCGCTACGACAGTTCTTGTGGAATTGGCAAAGTGATATTTGGAAGCCCTTAGATGTCCATGGTGAAAAAGGAAATATCCTCAGATGAAATCTGGAAAGAAGCTTTCTGAGAAACTGCTTAGTGTTCTGTGAATTCATCTCACAGAGTTACATCTGTATTTCGTGGATCTCTTTGCTAGCCTTATTTCTGTGGAATCTGAGAACAGATATTTCGGATCCCATTGAAGACTATAGGGCCGAAAAATAATCTCCGATAACAAAGAGAAAGAAGCTTTCTGAGAAACTTCTTTGTGTTCTGTGAAATCATCTCACAGAGTTACAGCTTTCCCCTCAAGAAGCCTTTCGCTAAGACAGTTCTTGTGGAATTGGTAAAGTGATATTTGGAAGCCCATAGAGGGCTATGGTGAAAAAGGAAATATCCTCAGATGAAATCTGGAAAGAAGCTTTCTGAGAAACTGCTTAGTGTTCTGTTAATTCATCTCACAGAGTTACATCTGTATATCGTGGATCTCTTTGCTAGACTTATTTCTGTGGAATCTGAGAACAGATATTTCGGATCCCATTGAAGACTATAGGGCCAAAGGAAATATCCTCCGATAACAAAGAGAAAGAAGCTTTCTGAGAAACTTCTTTGTGTTCTGTGAAATCATCTCACAGAGTTACAGCTTTCCCCTCAAGAAGCCTTTCGCTAAGACATTTCTTGTGGAATTGGCAAAGTGATATTTGGAAGCCCATAGAGGGCTATGGTGAAAAAGGAAATATCCTCAGACGAAATCTGGAAAGAAGCTTTCTGAGAAACTGCTTAGTGTTCTGTTAATTCATCTCACAGAGTTACATCTGTATTTCGTGGATCTCTTTGCTAGCCTTATTTCTGTGGAATCTGAGAACAGATATTTCGGATCCCATTGAGGCCTATAGGGCCAAAGGAAATAATCTCCGATAACAAAGAGAAAGAAGCTTTCTGAGAAACTTCTTTGTGTTCTTTGAAATCATCTCACAGACTTATCGCTTTCCCCTCAAGAAGCCTTTCGCTAAGACAGTTCTTGTGGAATTGGCAAAGTGATATTTGGAAGTCCTTAGAGGGCTATGGTGAAAAAGGAAATATCCTCAGATGAAATCTGGAAAGAAGCTTTCTGAGAAACTGCTTAGTGTTCTGTTAATTCCTCTCACAGAGTTACATCTGTATTTCGTGGATCTCTTTGCTAGACTTATTTCTGTGGAATCTGAGAACAGATATTTCGGATCCTATTGAAGAGTACAGGGCCAAAGGAAATATCCTCCGATAACAAAGAGAAAGAAGCTTTCTGAGAAACTTCTTTGTGTTCTGTGAAATCATCTCACAGAGTTACAGCTTTGCCCTCAAGAAGCCTTTCGCAAAGACAGTTCTTGTGGAATTGGCAAAGTGATATTTGGAAGCCCTTAGAGGGCTATGGTGAAAAAGGAAATATCCTCAGATGAAATCTGGAAAGAAGCTTTCTGAGAAACTGCTTAGTGTTCTGTTAATTCATCCCACAGAGTTAAATCTGTATTTCGTGGATCTCTTTTCTAGCCTTATTTCTGTGGAATCTGAGAACAGATATTTCGGATCCCATTGAAGACTATAGGGCCAAAGGAAATATCCTCCGATAACAAAGAGAAAGAAGCTTTCTGAGAAACTTCTTTGTGTTCTGTGAAATCATCTCACAGAGTTACAGCTTTCCCCTCAAGAAGCCTTTCGCTAAGACAGTTCTTGTGGAATTGGCAAAGTGATATTTGGAAGCCCATAGAGGGCTATGGTGAAAAAGGAAATATCCTCAGATGAAATCTGGAAAGAAGCTTTCTGAGAAACTGCTTAGTGTTCTGTTAATTCATCTCACAGAGTTACATCTGTATTTCGTGGATCTCTATGCTAGACTTATTTCTGTGGAATCTGAGAACAGATATTTCGGATCCCTTTGAAGACTATAGGGCCAAAGGAAATAACCTCCGATAACAAAGAGAAAGAAGCTTTCTGAGAAACTTCTTTGTGTTCTGTGAAATCATCTCACAGAGTTACAGCTTTCCCCTCAAGAAGCCTTCGCAAAGACAGTTCATGTGGAATTGGCATAGTGATATTTGGATGCCCATAGAGGGCTATGGTGAAAAAGGAAATATCCTCAGATGAAATCTGGAAGGAAGCTTTCTCAGAAACTGCTGCGTGTTCTGTTAATTCATCTCACAGAGTTACATCTGTATTTCGTGGATCTCTTTGCTAGCCTTATTTCTTTGGAATCTGAGAACAGATATTTCGGATCCCTTTGAAGACTATACGGCCAAAGGAAATATCCTCCGATAACAAAGAGAAAGAAGCTTTCTGAGAAACTTCTTTGTGTTCTGTGAAATCATCTCACAGAGTTACAGCTTTCCCTTCAAGAAGCCTTTCGCTAAGACAGTTCTTGTGGAATTGGCAAAGTGATATTTGGAAGCCCATAGAGGGCTATGGTGAAAAAGGAAATATCCTCAGATGAAATCTGGAAAGAAGCTTTCTGAGAAACTGCTTAGTGTTCTGTTAATTCATCTCACAGAGGTACATCTGTATTTCGTGGATCTCTTTGCTAGCCTTATTTCTGTGGAATCTGAGAACAGATATTTCGGATCCCATTGAAGACTATAGGGCCAAAGGAAACAATCTCGGATAACAAAGAGAAAGAAGCTTTCTGAGAAACTTCTTTGGGTTCTGTGAAATCATCTCACAGAGTTACAGCTTTCCCCTCAAGAAGCCTTTCGCAAAGACAGTTCTTGTGGAATTGGCAAAGTGATATTTGGAAGCCCTTAGAGGGCTATGGTGAAAAAGGAAATATCCTCAGATGAAATCTGGAAAGAAGCTTTCTGAGAAACTGCTTAGTGTTCTGTTAATTCATCTCACAGAGTTACATCTGTATTTCGTGGATCTCTTTGCTAGCCTTATTTCTTTGGAATCTGAGAACAGATATTTCGGATCCCATTGAAGACTATAGGGCCAAAGGAAATATCCTCCGATAACAAAGAGAAAGAAGCATTCTGAGAAACTTCTTTGTGTTCTGTGAAATCATCTCACAAAGTTACAGCTTTCCCCTCAAGAAGCCTTTCGCTAAGACAGTTCTTGTGGAATTGGCAAAGTGATATTTGGAAGCCCATAGAGGGCTATGGTGAAAAAGGAAATATCCTCAGATGAAATCTGGAAAGAAGCTTTCTGAGAAACTGCTTAGTGTTCTATTAATTCATCTCACAGAGTTACGTCTGTATTTCGTGGATCTCTGTGCTAGACTTATTTCTGTGGTTTCTGAGAACAGATATTTCGGATCCCTTTGAAGACTATAGGGCCAAAGGAAATATCCTCCGATAACAAAGATAAAGAAGCTTTCTGAGAAACTTCTTTGTGTTCTGTGAAATCATCTCACAGAGTTACAGCTTTCCCCTCAAGAAACCTTTCGCTACGACAGTTCTTGTGGTATTGGCAAAGTGATATTTGGAAGCCCATAGAGGGCTATGGTGAAAAAGGAAATATCCTCAGATGAAATCTGGAAAGAAGCTTTCTGAGAAACTGCTTAGTGTTCTGTTAATTCATCTCACAGGGTTACATCTGTATTTCGTGGATCTCTTTGCTAGCCTTATTTCTGTGGAATCTGAGAACTGATATTTCCGATCCCTTTGAAGACTATAGGGCCAAAGGAAATATCCTCCAATAACAAAGAGAAAGAAGGTTTCTGAGAAACTTCTTTGTGTTCTGTGAAATCATCTCAGAGAGTTACAGCTTTCCCCTCAAGAAGCCTTTCGCTAAGACAGTTCTTGTGGAATTGGCAAAGTGATATTTGGAAGCCCATAGAGGGCTATGGTGAAAAAGGAAATATCCTCAGATGAAATCTGGAAAGAAGCTTTCTGATTAACTGCTTAGTGTTCTGTTAATTCATCTCACAGAGTTACATCTGTATTGCGTGGATCTCTTTGCTACCCTTATTTCTGTGGAATCTGAGAACAGATATTTCGGATCCCTTTGAAGACTATAGGGCCAAAGGAAATATCCTCCGATAACAAAGATAAAGAAGCTTTCTGAGAAACTTCTTTGTGTTCTGTGAAATCATCTCACAGAGTTACAGCTTTCCCCTCAAGAAGCCTTTCGCTACGACAGTTCTTGTGGTATTGGCAAAGTGATATTTGGAAGCCCATAGAGGGCTATGGTGAAAAAGGAAATATCCTTAGATGAAATCTGGAAAGAAGCTTTCTGAGAAACTGCTTAGTGTTCTGTTAATTCATCTCACGGAGTTACATCTGTATTTCGTGGATCTCTTTGCTAGCCTTATTTCTGTGGAATCTGAGAACTGATATTTCCGATCCCTTTGAAGACTATAGGGCCAAAGGAAATATCCTCCGATAACAAAGAGAAAGAAGGTTTCTAAGAAACTTCTTTGTGTTCTGTGAAATCATCTCACAGAGTTACAGCTTTCCCCTCAAGAAGCCTTTCGCTAGGACAGTTCTTGTGGAATTGGCAAAGTGATATTTGGAAGCCCATAGAGGGCTATGGTGAAAAAGGAAATATCCTCAGATGAAATCTGGAAAGAAGCTTTCTGAGAAACTGCTTAGTGTTCTGTTAATTCATCTCACAGAGTTACATCTGTATTTCGTGGATCTCTTTGCTAGCCTTATTTCTGTGGAATCTGAGAACAGATATTTCGGATCCCTTTGAAGACTATAGGGCCAAAGGAAATAATCTAAGATAACAAAGAGAAAGAAGCTTTCTGAGAAACTTCTTTGTGTTCTGTGAAATCATCTCACAGAGTTACAGCATTCCCCTCAAGAAGCCTTTCGCTAAGACAGTTCTTGTGGAATTGGCAAAGTGATATTTGGAAGCCCATAGAAGGCTATGGTGAAAAAGGAAATATCCTCAGATGAAATCTGGAAAGAAGCTTTCTGAGAAACTGCTGAGTGTTCTGTTAATTCATCTCACAGAGTTACATCTGTATTTCTTGGATCTCTTTGCTAGACTTATTTCTGTGGAATCTGAGAACAGATATTTCGGATCCTATTGAAGACTGTAGGGCCAAAGGAAATAATCTCCGATAAAAAAGAGAAAGAAGCTTTCTGAGAAACTTCTTTGTGTTCTGTGAAATCATCTCACAGAGTTACAGCTTTCCCCTCAAGAAGCCTTTCGCTAAGACAGTTCTTGTGGAATTGGCAAAGTGATATTTGGAAGCCCATAGAGGGCTATGGTGAAAAAGGAAATATCCTCAGATGAAATCTGGAAAGAAGCTTTCTGAGAAACTGCTGAGTGTTCTGTTAATTCATCTCACAGAGTTACATCTGTATTTCGTGGATCTCTTTGCTAGCCTTATTTCTGTGGAATCTGAGAACAGATATTTCGAATCCCTTTGAAGACTATAAGGCCAAAGGAAATATCCTCCGATAACAAAGAGAAAGAAGCTTTCTGAGAAACTTCTTTGTGTTCTGTAAAATCATCTCACAGAGTTACAGCTTTCCCCTCAAAAAGCCTTTCGCTAAGACAGTTCTTGTGGAATTGGCAAAGTGATATTTGGAAGCCCTTAGAGGGCTATGGTGAAAAAGGAAATATCCTCAGATGAAATCTGGAAAGAAGCTTTCTGATAAACTGCTTAGTGTTCTGTTAATTCATCTCACAGAGTTACATCTGTATTTCGTGGATCTCTTTGCTAGCCTTATTTTTTGGAATCTGAGAACAGATATTTCTGATCCCATCGAAGACTATGGGGCCAAAGGAAATATCCTCTGAAAACAAAGAGAAAGAAGCTTTCTGAGAAACTTCTTTGTGTTCTGTGATATCATCTCACAGAGTAACAGCTTTCCCCTCAAGAAGCCTTTCGATAAGACAGTTCTTGTGGAATTGGCAAAGTGATATTTGGAAGCCCATAGAGGGCTATGGTGAAAAAGGAAATATCCTCAGATGAAATCTGGAAGGAAGCTTTCTGAGAAACTGCTTAGTGTTCTGTTAATTCACCTCACAGAGTTACATCTGTATTTCGTGGATCTCTTTGCTAGCCTTATTTCTGTGGAATCTGAGAACAGATATTTCGAATCCCATTGAAGACTATAGGGCCAAGGAAATATCCTCCGATAACAAAGAGAAAGAAGCTTTCTGAGAAACTTCTTTGTGTTCTGTGAAATCATCTCACAGAGTTACAGCTTTCCCCTCAAGAAGCCTTTCGCTAAGACAGTTCTTGTGGAATTGGCAAACCGATATTTGGAAGCCCATAGAGGGCTATGGTGAAAAAGGAAATATCCTCAGATGAAATCTGGAAAGAAGATTTCTTAGAAACTGCTGAGTGTTCTGTTAATTCATCTCACAGAGTTACATCTGTATTTCGTAGATCTCTTTGCTAGCCTTATTTCTGTGGAATCTGAGAACAGATATTTCGGATCCCATTGAAGACTATAGGGCCAAAGGAAATAATTTCCGATAACAAAGAGAAAGAAGCTTCCTGAGAAACTTCTTTGTGTTCTCTGAAATCATCTCACAGAGTTACAGCTTTCCCCTCAAGAAGCCTTTCGCTAAGACAGTTCTTGTGGAATTGGCAAAGTGATATTTGGAAGCCCATAGAGGGCTATGGTGAAAAAGGAAATATCCTCAGATGAAATTTGGAAAGAAGCTTGCTGAGAAACTGCTTAGTGTTCTGTTAATTCATCTCACAGAGTTACGTCTGTATTTCGTGGATCTCTTTGCTAGACTTATTTCTGTGGAATCTGAGAACAGATATTTCGGATCCCTTTGAAAACTATAGGGCCAAAGGAAATATCCTCCGATAACAAAGAGAAAGAAGCTTTGTGAGAAATTTCTTTGTGTTCTGTGAAATCATCTCACAGAGTTACAGCTTTCCCCTCAAGAAGCCTTTCGCTAAGACAGTTCTTGTGGAATTGGCAAAGTGATATTTGGAAGCCCATAGAGGGCTATGGTGAAAAAGGAAATATCCGCAGATGAAATCTGGAAAGAAGCTTTCTGAGAAACTGCTCAGTGTTCTGTTAATTCATCTCACAGAGTTACATCTGTATTTCGTGGATCTCTTTGCTAGCCTTATTTCTGTGGAATCTGAGAACAGATATTTCCTTTCCCTTTGAAGACTATAGGGCCAAAGGAAATATCCTCCGATAACAAAGAGAAAGAGGCTTTCTGAGAAACTTCTTTGTGTTCTGTGAAATCATCTCACAGAGTTACAGCTTTCTCCTCAAGAAGCCTTTCACTAAGACAGTTCTTGTGGAATTGGCAAAGTGATATTTGGAAGCCCTTAGAGGGCTATGGTGAAAAAGGAAATATCCTCAGATGAAATCTGGAAAGAAGCTTTCTGAGAAACTGCTTAGTGTTCTGTTAATTCATCTCACAGATTTACATCTGTATTTCGTGGATCTCTTTGCTAGCCTTATTTCTTTGGAATCTGAGAACAGATATTTCGGATCCCATTGAAGACTATAGGGCCAAAGGAAATATCCTCCGATAACAAAGAGAAAGAAGCTTTCTGAGAAACTTCTTTTTGTTCTGTGAAATCATCTCACAGAGTTACAGCTTTCCCCTCAAGAAGCCTTTCGCTAAGACAGTTCTTGTGGAATTGGCAAAGTGATATTTGGAAGCCCATAGAGGGCTATGGTGAAAAAGGAAATATCCTCAGATGAAATCTGGAAAGAAGCTTTCTGAGAAACTGCATAGTGTTCTGTTAATTCATCTCACAGAGTTACATCTGTATTTCGTGGATCTCTTTGCTAGACTTATTTCTGTGGAATCTGAGAACAGATATTTCGGATCCCTTTGAAAACTATAGGGCCAAAGGAAATATCTTCCGATAACAAAGAGAAAGAAGCTTTGTGAGAAATTTCTTTGTGTTCTGTGAAATCATCTCACAGAGTTACAGCTTTCCCCTCAAGAAGCCTTTCGCTACGACAGTTCTTGTGGAATTGGCAAAGTGATATTTGGAAGCCCATAGAGGGCTATGGTGAAAAAGGAAATATCCTCAGATGAAATCTGGAAAGAAGCTTTCTGAGAAACTGCTTAGTGTTCTGTTAATTCATCTCACAGAGTTACATCTGTATTTCGTGGATCTCTTTGCTAGCCTTATTTCTGTGGAATCTGAGAACAGATATTTCCTTTCCCTTTGAAGACTATAGGGCCAAAGGAAATATCCTCCGATAACAAAGAGAAAGAAGCTTTCTGAGAAACTTCTTTGTGTTCTGTGAAATCATCTCACAGAGTTACAGCCTTCCCCTCAAGAAGCCTTTCACTAAGACAGTTCTTGTGGAATTGGCAAAGTGATATTTGGAAGCCCTTAGAGGGCTATGGTGAAAAAGGAAATATCCTCAGATGAAATCTCGAAAGAAGCTTTCTGAGAAACTGCTTAGTGTTCTGTTAATTCATCTCACAGATTTACATCTGTATTTCGTGGATCTCTTTGCTAGCCTTATTTCTTTGGAATCTGAGAACAGATATTTCGGATCCCATTGAAGACTATAGGGGCAAAGGAAATATCCTCCGATAACAAAGAGAAAGAAGCTTTCTGAGAAACTTCTTTGTGTTCTGTGAAATCATCTCACAGAGTTACAGCTTTCCCCTCAAGAAGCCTTTCGCTAAGACAGTTCTTGTGGAATTGGCAAAGTGATATTTGGAAGCCCATAGAGGGCTATGGTGAAAAAGGAAATATCCTCAGATGAAATCTGGAAAGAAGCTTTCTGTGAACCTGCTTAGTGTTCTGTTAATTCATCTCACAGAGTTACATCTGTATTTCGTGGATCTCTTTGCTAGCCTTATTTCTTTGGAATCTGAGAACAGATATTTCGGATCCCATTGAAGACTATAGGGCCAAAGGAAATATCCTCCGATAACAAAGAGAAAGAAGATTTCTGAGAAACTTCTTTGTGTTCTGTGAAATCATCTCACAGAGTTACAGCTTTCCCCTCAAGAAGCCTTTCGCTACGACAGTTCTTGTGGAATTGGCAAAGTGATATTTGGAAGCCCATAGAGGGCTATGGTGAAAAAGGAAATATCCTCAGATGAAATCTGGAAAGAAGCTTTCTGAGAAACTGCTTAGTGTTCTGTTAATTCATCTCACAGAGTTACATCTGTATTTCGTGGATCTCTTTGCTAGCCTTATTTCTCTGGAATATGAGAAGAGATATTTCCTTTCCCTTTGAAGACTATAGGGCCAAAGGAAATATCCTCCGATAACAAAGAGAAAGAAGCTTTCTGAGAAACTTCTTTGTGTTCTGTGAAATCATCTCACAGAGTTACAGCTTTCCCCTCAAGAAGCCTTTCACTAAGACAGTTCTTGTGGAATTGGCAAAGTGATATTTGGAAGCCCTTAGAGGGCTATGGTGAAAAAGGAAATATCCTCAGATGAAATCTGGAAAGAAGCTTTCTGAGAAACTGCTTAGTGTTCTGTTAATTCATCTCACAGAGTTACATCTGTATTTCGTGGATCTATTTGCTAGCCTTATTTCTTTGGAATCTGAGAACAGATATTTCGGATCCCATTGAAGACTATTGGGCCAAAGGAAATAATCTCCGATAACAAAGAGAAAGAAGCTTTCTGAGAAACTTCTTTGTGTTCTGTGAAATCATCTCACAGAGTTACAGCTTTCCCCTCAAGAAGCCTTTCGCTAAGACAGTTCTTGTGGAATTGGCAAAGTGATATTTGGAAGCCCATAGAGGGCTAGGGTGAAAAAGGAAATATCCTCAGATGAAATCTGGAAGGAAGCTTTCTGAGAAACTGATGAGTGTTCTGTTAATTCATCTCACAGAATTACGTCTGTATTTCATGGATCTCTTTGCTAGCCTTATTTCTGTGGAATCTGAGGACAGATATTTCGGATCCCTTTGAAGACTATAGGGCCAAAGGAAATATCCTCCGATAACAAAGAGAAAGAAGCTTTCTGAGAAACTTCTTTGTGTTCTGTGAAATCATCTCACAGAGTTACAGCTTTCCCCTCAAGAAGCCTTTCGCTAAGACAGTTCTTGTGGAATTGGCAAAGTGATATTTGGAAGCCCATAGAGGGCTATGGTGAAAAAGGAAATATCCTCAGATGAAATCTGGAAAGAAGCCTTCTGAGAAACCGCTGAGTGTTCTGTTAATTCATCTCACAGAGTTACATCTGTATTTCGTGGATCTCTTTGCTAGACTTATTTCTGTGGAATCTGAGAACAGATATTTCGGATCCCATTGAAGACTATAGGGCCAAAGAAATATCCTCCGATAACAAAGAGAAAGAAGCTTTCTGAGAAACTTCTTTGTGTTCTGTGAAATCATCTCACAGAGTTACAGCTTTCCCCTCAAGAAACCTTTCGCTAAGACAGTTCTTGTGGAATTGGCAAAGTGATATTTGGAATTCCATAGAGGGCTATGGTGAAAAAGGAAATATCCTCAGATGAAATCTGGAAAGAAGCTTTCTAAGAAACTGCTTAGTGTTCTGTTAATTCATCTCACAGAGTTACATCTGTATTTCGTGGATCTCTTTGCTAGCCTTATTTCTTTGGAATCTGAGATCAGATATTTCGGATCCCATTGAAGACTATAGGTCCAAAGGAAATATCCTCCGATAACAAAGAGAAAGAAGCTTTCTGAGAAACTTCTTTGTGTTCTGTGAAATCATCTCACAGAGTTACAGCTTTCCCCTCAAGAAGCCTTTCGCTAAGACAGTTCTTGTGGAATTGGCAAAGTGATATTTGGAAGCCCATAGAGGGCTATGGTGAAAAAGGAAATATACTCAGATGAAATCTGGAAAGAAGCTTTCTGAGAAACTGCTTAGTGTTCTGTTAATTCATCTCACAGAGTTACGTCTGTATTTAGTGGATCTCTTTGCTAGACTTATTTCTGTGGAATCTGAGAACAGATATTTCGGATCCCTTTGAAAACTATAGGGCCAAAGGAAATATCCTCCGATAACAAAGAGAAAGAAGCTTTGTGAGAAATTTCTTTGTGTTCTGTGAAATCATCTCACAGAGTTACAGCTTTCCCCTCAAGAAGCCTTTCGCTACGACAGTTCTTGTGGAATTGGCAAAGTGATATTTGGAAGCCCATAGAGGGCTAAGGTGAAAAAGGAAATATCCTCAGATGAAATCTGGAAGGAAGCTTTCTGAGAAACTGCTGAGTGTTCTGTTAATTCATCTCACAGAGTTACATCTGTGTGTCGTGGATCTCTTTGCTAGCCTTATTTCTGTGGAATCTGAGAACAGATATTTCGGATCCTATTGAAGACTATAGGGCCAAAGGAAATATCCTCCGATAACAAAGAGAAAGAAGCTTTCTGAGAAACTTCTTTGTGTTCTGTGAAATCATCTCACAGAGTTTCAGCTTTCCCCTCAAGAAGCCTTTCGCTAAGACGGTTCTTGTGGAATTGGCAGTGTGATATTTGGAAGCCCATAGAAGGCTATGGTGAAAAGGGAAATATCCTCAGATGAAATCTGGAAAGAAGCTTTCTGAGAAACTGCTTAGTGTTCTGTTAATTCATCTCACAGAGTTACATCTGTATTTCGTGGATCTCTTTGCTAGCCTTATTTCTGTGGAATCTGAGAACTGATATTTCGGATCCCATTGAAGACTATAGGGCCAAAGGAAACAATCTCCGATAACAAAGAGAAAGAAGCTTTCTGAGAAACTTCTTTGTGTTCTGTGAAATCATCTCACAGAGTTACAGCTTTCCCCTCAAGAAGCCTTTCGCTAAGACACTTCTTGTGGAATTGGCAAAGTGATATTTGGAAGCCCTTAGAGGGCTATGGTGAAAAAGGAAATATCCTCAGATGAAATCTGGAAAGAAGCTTTCTGAGAAACTGCTTAGTGTTCTGTTAATTCATCTCACAGAGTTACATCTGTATTTCGTGGATCTCTTTGCTAGCCTTATTTCTTTGGAATCTGAGAACAGATATTTCGGATCCCATTGAAGACTATAGGGCCAAAGGAAATATCCTCCGATAACAAAGAGAAAGAAGCTTTCTGAGAAACTTCTTTGTGTTCTGTGAAATCATCTCACAGAGTTACAGCTTTCCCCTCAAGAAGCCTTTCGCTAAGACAGTTCTTGTGGAATTGGCAAAGTGATATTTGGAAGCCCATAGAGGGCTATGGTGAAAAAGGAAATATCCTCAGATGAAATCTGGAAAGAAGCTTTCTGAGAAACTGCTTAGTGTTCTGTTAATTCATCTCACAGAGTTACGTCTGTATTTCGTGGATCTCTTTGCTAGACTTATTTCCGTGGTTTCTGAGAACAGATATTTCGGATCCCTTTGAAGACTATACGGCCGAAGGAAATATCCTCCGATAACAAAGAGAAAGAAGCTTTCTGAGAAACTTCTTTGTGTTCTGTGAAATCATCTCACAGAGTTACAGCTTTCCCCTCAAGAAGCCTTTCGCTACGACAGTTCTTGTGGAATTGGCAAAGTGATATTTGGAAGCCCATAGAGGGCTATGGTGAAAAAGGAAATATCCTCAGATGAAATCTGGAAAGAAGCTTTCTGAGAAACTGCTTAGTGTTCTGTTAATTCATCTCACAGAGTTACATCTGTATTTCGTGGATCTCTTTGCTAGCCTTATTTCTGGGGAATCTGAGAACTGATATTTCCGATCCCTTTGAAGATTATAGGGCCAAAGGAAATATCCTCCGATAACAAAGAGAAAGAAGGTTTCTGAGAAACTTCTTTGTGTTCTGTGAAATCATCTCACAGAGTTACAGCTTTCCCCTCAAGAAGCCTTTCGCTAAGACAGTTCTTGTGGAATTGGCAAAGTGATATTTGGAAGCCCTTAGAGGGCTATGGTGAAAAAGGAAATATCCTCAGATGAAATCTGGAAAGAAGCTTTCTAAGAAACTGCTTAGTGTTCTGTTAATTCATCTCACAGAGTTACATCTGTATTTCGTGGATCTCTTTGCTAGCCTTATTTCTGTGGAATCTGAGAACAGATATTTCGGATTCCTATGAAGACTATAGGGGCAAAGGAAATATCCTCCGATAACAAAGATAAAGAAGCTTTCTGAGAAACTTCTTTGTGTTCTGTGAAATCATCTCACCGAGTTACAGCTTTCCCCTCAAGAAGCCTTTCGCTAAGACAGTTCTTGTGGAATTGGCAAAGTGATATTTGGAAGCCCATAGAGGGCTATGGTGAAAAAGGAAATATCCTCAGATGAAATCTGGAAAGAAACTTTCTGTGAAACTGCTTAGTGTTCTGTTAATTCATCTCACAGAGTTACATCTGTATTTCGTGGATCTCTTTGCTAGCATTATTTCTTTGGAATCTGAGAACAGATATTTCGGATCCCTTTGAAGACTATAGGGCCAAAGGAAATATCCTCCGATAACAAAGAGAAAGAAGCTTTCTGAGAAACTTCTTTGTGTTCTGTGAAATCATCTCACAGAGTTACAGCTTTCCCCTCAAAAAGCCTTTCGCTAAGACAGTTCTTGTGGAATTGGCAAAGTGATATTTGGAAGCCCCTAGAGGGCTATGGTGAAAAAGGAAATATCCTCAGATGAAATCTGGAAAGAAGCTTTCTGAGAAACTGCTTAGTGTTCTGTTAATTCATCTCACAGAGTTACATCTGTATTTCGTGGATCTCTTTGCCAGCCTTATTTCTGTGGAATCTGAGAACAGATATTTCGGATCCCATTGAAGACTATAGGGCCAAAGGAAACAATCTCCGATAACAAAGAGAAAGAAGCTTTCTGAGAAACTTCTTTGTGTTCTGCGAAATCATCTCACAGAGTTACAGCTTTCCCCTCAAGAAGCCTTTCGCTAAGACAGTTCTTGTGGAATTGGCAAAGTGATATTTGGAAGCCCTTAGAGGGCTATGGTGAAAAAGGAAATATCCTCAGATGAAATCTGGAAAGAAGCTTTCTGAGAAACTGCTTAGTGTTCTGTTAATTCATCTCACAGAGTTACATCTGTATTTCGTGGATCTCTTTGCTAGCCTTATTTCTTTGGAATCTGAGAACAGATATTTCGGATCCCATTGAAGACTATAGGGCCAAAGGAAATATCCTCCGATAACAAAGAGAAAGAAGCTTTCTGAGAAACTTCTTTGTGTTCTGTGAAATCATCTCACAGAGTTACAGCTTTCCCCTCAAGAAGCCTTTCGCTAAGACAGTTCTTGTGGAATTGGCAAAGTGATATTTGGAAGCCCATAGAGGGCTATGGTGAAAAAGGAAATATCCTCAGATGAAATCTGGAAAGAAGCTTTCTGAGAAACTGCTTAGTGTTCTGTTAATTCATCTCACAGAGTTACGTCTGTATTTCGTGGATCTCTTTGCTAGACTTATTTCTGTGGTTTCTGAGAACAGATATTTCGGATCCCTTTGAAGACTATACGGCCGAAGGAAATATCCTCCGATAACAAAGAGAAAGAAGCTTTCTGAGAAACTTCTTTGTGTTCTGTGAAATCATCTCACAGAGTTACAGCTTTCCCCTCAAGAAGCCTTTCGCTACGACAGTTCTTGTGGAATTGGCAAAGTGATATTTGGAAGCCCTTAGAGGGCTATGGTGAAAAAGGAAATATCCTCAGATGAAATCTGGAAAGAAGCTTTCTGAGAAACTGCTTAGTGTTCTGTTAATTCATCTCAGAGAGTTACATCTGTATTTCGTGGATCTCTTTGCTAGCCTTATTTCTGTGGAATCTGAGAACTGATATTTCCGATCCCTTTGAAGACTATAGGGCCAAAGGAAATATCCTCCGATAACAAAGAGAAAGAAGGTTTCTGAGAAACTTCTTTGTGTTCTGTGAAATCATCTCACAGAGTTACAGCTTTCCCCTCAGGAAGCCTTTCGCTAAGACAGTTCTTGTGGAATTGGCAAAGTGATATTTGGAAGCCCTTAGAGGGCTATGGTGAAAAAGGAAATATCCTCAGATGAAATCTGGAAAGAAGCTTTCTGAGAAACTGCTTAGTGTTCTGTTAATTCATCTCACAGAGTTACATCTGTATTTCGTGGATCTCTTTGCTAGCCTTATTTCTGTGGAATCTGAGAACAGATATTTCGGATTCCTATGAAGACTATAGGGGCAAAGGAAATATCCTCCGATAACAAAGATAAAGAAGCTTTCTGAGAAACTTCTTTGTGTTCTGTGAAATCATCTCACAGAGTTACAGCTTTCCCCTCAAGAAGCCTTTCGCTAAGACAGTTCTTGTGGAATTGGCAAAGTGATATTTGGAAGCCCATAGAGGGCTATGGTGAAAAAGGAAATATCCTCAGATGAAATCTGGAAAGAAGCTTTCTGAGAAACTGCTTAGTGTTCTGTTAATTCATCTCACAGAGTTACATCTGTATTTCGTGGATCTCTTTGCTAGCCTTATTTCTGTGGAATCTGAGAACAGATATTTCGGATCCCATTGAAGACTATAGGGCCAAAGGAAATAATCTCCGATAACAAAGAGAAAGAAGCTTTCTGAGAAACTTCTTTGTGTTCTGTGAAATCATCTCACAGAGTTACAGCTTTCCCCTCAAGAAGCCTTTCGCTAAGACAGTTCTTGTGGAATTGGCAAAGTGATATTTGGAAGCCCATAGAGGGCTATGGTGAAAAAGGAAATATCCTCAGATGAAATCTGAAAAGATGCTTTCTCAGAAACTGCTTAGTGTTCTGTTAATTCATCTCACAGAGTTACATCTGTATTTCGTGGATCTCTTTGCTAGACTTATTTCTATGGAATCTGAGAACAGATATTTCGGATTCCTATGAAGACTATAGGGGCAAAGGAAATATCCTCCGATAACAAAGAAAAAGAAGCTTTCTGAGAAAATTCTTTGTGTTCTGTGATATCATCTCACAGAGTTACAGCTTTCCCCTCAAGAAGCCTTTCGCTAAGACAGTTCTTGTGGAATTGGCAAAGTGATATTTGGAAGCCCATAGAGGGCTATGGTGAAAAAGGAAATATCCTCAGATGAAATCTGGAAGGAAGCTTTCTGAGAAACTGCTTAGTGTTCTGTTAATTCATCTCACAGAGTTAAATCTGTATTTCGTGGATCTCTTTGCTAGCCTTATTTCTGTGGAATCTGAGAACAGATATTTCGAATCCCATTGAAGACTATAGGGCCAAAGGAAATATCCTCCGATAACAAAGAGAAAGAAGCTTTCTGAGAAACTTCTTTGTGTTCTGTGAAATCATCTCACAGAGTTACAGCATTCCCCTCAAGAAGCCTTTCGCTAAGACACTTCTTGTGGAATTGGCAAAGTGATATTTGGAAGCCCATAGAGGGCTATGGTGAAAAAGGAAATATCCTCAGATGAAATCTGGAAAGAAGCTTTCTGAGAAACTGCTTAGTGTTCTGTTAATTCATCTCACAGAGTTACATCTGTATTTCTTGGATCTCTTTGCTAGACTTATTTCTGTGGAATCTGAGAACAGATATTTCGGATCCTATTGAAGACTATAGGGCCAAAGGAAATATCCTCCGATAACAAAGAGAAAGAAGCTTTCTGAGAAACTTCTTTGTGTTCTGTGAAATCATCTCACAGAGTTACAGCTTTCCCCTCAAGAAGCCTTTCGCTAAGACAGTTCTTGTGGAATTGGCAAACCGATATTTAGAAGCCCAAAGAGGGCTACGGTGAAAAAGGAAATATCCTCAGATGAAATCTGGAATGAAGCTTTCTGAGAAACTGCTGAGTGTTCTGTTAATTCATCTCACAGAGTTACATCTGTATTTCGTGGATCTCTTTGCTAGCCTTATTTCTTTGGAATCTGAGAACAGATATTTCGGATCCCATTGAAGACTATAGGGCCAAAGGAAATATCCTCCGATAACAAAGAGAAAGAAGCTTTCTGAGAAACTTCTTTGTGTTCTGTGAAATCATCTCACAGAGTTACAGCTTTCCCCTCAAGAAGCCTTTCGCTACGACAGTTCTTGTGGAATTGGCAAAGTGATATTTGGAAGCCCATAGAGGGCTATGGTGAAAAAGGAAATATCCTCAGATGAAATCTGGAAAGAAGCTTTCTGAGAAACTGCTTAGTGTTCTGTTAATTCATCTCACAGAGTTACATCTGTATTTCGTGGATCTCTTTGCTAGCCTTATTTCTCTGGAATATGAGAAGAGATATTTCCTTTCCCTTTGAAGACTATAGGGCCAAAGGAAATATCCTCCGATAACAAAGAGAAAGAAGCTTTCTGAGAAACTTCTTTGTGTTCTGTGAAATCATCTCACAGAGTTACAGCTTTCCCCTCAAGAAGCCTTTCACTAAGACAGTTCTTGTGGAATTGGCAAAGTGATATTTGGAAGCCCTTAGAGGGCTATGGTGAAAAAGGAAATATCCTCAGATGAAATCTGGAAAGAAGCTTTCTGAGAAACTGCTTAGTGTTCTGTTAATTCATCTCACAGAGTTACATCTGTATTTCGTGGATCTCTTTGCTAGCCTTATTTCTTTGGAATCTGAGAACAGATATTTCGGATCCCATTGAAGACTATTGGGCCAAAGGAAATAATCTCCGATAACAAAGAGAAAGAAGCTTTCTGAGAAACTTCTTTGTGTTCTGTGAAATCATCTCACAGAGTTACAGCTTTCCCCTCAAGAAGCCTTTCGCTAAGACAGTTCTTGTGGAATTGGCAAAGTGATATTTGGAAGCCCATAGAGGGCTAGGGTGAAAAAGGAAATATCCTCAGATGAAATCTGGAAGGAAGCTTTCTGAGAAACTGATGAGTGTTCTGTTAATTCATCTCACAGAATTACGTCTGTATTTCATGGATCTTTTTGCTAGCCTTATTTCTGTGGAATCTGAGGACAGATATTTCGGATCCCTTTGAAGACTATAGGGCCAAAGGAAATATCCTCCGATAACAAAGAGAAAGAAGCTTTCTGAGAAACTTCTTTGTGTTCTGTGAAATCATCTCACAGAGTTACAGCTTTCCCCTCAAGAAGCCTTTCGCTAAGACAGTTCTTGTGGAATTGGCAAACCGATATTTAGAAGCCCAAAGAGGGCTACGGTGAAAAAGGAAATATCCTCAGATGAAATCTGGAATGAAGCTTTCTGAGAAACTGCTGAGTGTTCTGTTAATTCATCTCACAGAGTTACATCTGTATTTCGTGGATCTCTTTGCTAGCCTTATTTCTTTGGAATCTGAGAACAGATATTTCGGATCCCATTGAAGACTATAGGGCCAAAGGAAATATCCTCCGATAACAAAGAGAAAGAAGCTTTCTGAGAAACTTCTTTGTGTTCTGTGAAATCATCTCACAGAGTTACAGCTTTCCCCTCAAGAAGCCTTTCGCTACGACAGTTCTTGTGGAATTGGCAAAGTGATATTTGGAAGCCCATAGAGGGCTATGGTGAAAAAGGAAATATCCTCAGATGAAATCTGGAAAGAAGCTTTCTGAGAAACTGCTTAGTGTTCTGTTAATTCATCTCACAGAGTTACATCTGTATTTCGTGGATCTCTTTGCTAGCCTTATTTCTCTGGAATATGAGAAGAGATATTTCCTTTCCCTTTGAAGACTATAGGGCCAAAGGAAATATCCTCCGATAACAAAGAGAAAGAAGCTTTCTGAGAAACTTCTTTGTGTTCTGTGAAATCATCTCACAGAGTTACAGCTTTCCCCTCAAGAAGCCTTTCACTAAGACAGTTCTTGTGGAATTGGCAAAGTGATATTTGGAAGCCCTTAGAGGGCTATGGTGAAAAAGGAAATATCCTCAGATGAAATCTGGAAAGAAGCTTTCTGAGAAACTGCTTAGTGTTCTGTTAATTCATCTCACAGAGTTACATCTGTATTTCGTGGATCTCTTTGCTAGCCTTATTTCTTTGGAATCTGAGAACAGATATTTCGGATCCCATTGAAGACTATTGGGCCAAAGGAAATAATCTCCGATAACAAAGAGAAAGAAGCTTTCTGAGAAACTTCTTTGTGTTCTGTGAAATCATCTCACAGAGTTACAGCTTTCCCCTCAAGAAGCCTTTCGCTAAGACAGTTCTTGTGGAATTGGCAAAGTGATATTTGGAAGCCCATAGAGGGCTAGGGTGAAAAAGGAAATATCCTCAGATGAAATCTGGAAGGAAGCTTTCTGAGAAACTGATGAGTGTTCTGTTAATTCATCTCACAGAATTACGTCTGTATTTCATGGATCTTTTTGCTAGCCTTATTTCTGTGGAATCTGAGGACAGATATTTCGGATCCCTTTGAAGACTATAGGGCCAAAGGAAATATCCTCCGATGACAAAGAGAAAGAAGCTTTCTGAGAAACTTCTTTGTGTTCTGTGAAATCATCTCACAGAGTTACAGCTTTCCCCTCAAGAAGCCTTTCGCTAAGACAGTTCTTGTGGAATTGGCAAAGTGATATTTGGAAGCCCATAGGGGGCTATGGTGAAAAAGGAAATATCCTCAGATGAAATCTGGAAAGAAGCCTTCTGAGAAACCGCTGAGTGTTCTGTTAATTCATCTCACAGAGTTACATCTGTATTTCGTGGATCTCTTTGCTAGACTTATTTCTGTGGAATCTGAGAACAGATATTTCGGATCCCATTGAAGACTATAGGGCCAAAGAAATATCCTCCGATAACAAAGAGAAAGAAGCTTTCTGAGAAACTTCTTTGTGTTCTGTGAAATCATCTCACAGAGTTACAGCTTTCCCCTCAAGAAACCTTTCGCTAAGACAGTTCTTGTGGAATTGGCAAAGTGATATTTGGAATTCCATAGAGGGCTATGGTGAAAAAGGAAATATCCTCAGATGAAATCTGGAAAGAAGCTTTCTAAGAAACTGCTTAGTGTTCTGTTAATTCATCTCACAGAGTTACATCTGTATTTCGTGGATCTCTTTGCTAGCCTTATTTCTTTGGAATCTGAGATCAGATATTTCGGATCCCATTGAAGACTATAGGTCCAAAGGAAATATCCTCCGATAACAAAGAGAAAGAAGCTTTCTGAGAAACTTCTTTGTGTTCTGTGAAATCATCTCACAGAGTTACAGCTTTCCCCTCAAGAAGCCTTTCGCTAAGACAGTTCTTGTGGAATTGGCAAAGTGATATTTGGAAGCCCATAGAGGGCTATGGTGAAAAAGGAAATATCCTCAGATGAAATCTGGAAGGAAGCTTTCTGAGAAACTGCTTAGTGTTCTGTTAATTCATCTCACAGAGTTAAATCTGTATTTCGTGGATCTCTTTGCTAGCCTTATTTCTGTGGAATCTGAGAACAGATATTTCGAATCCCATTGAAGACTATAGGGCCAAAGGAAATATCCTCCGATAACAAAGAGAAAGAAGCTTTCTGAGAAACTTCTTTGTGTTCTGTGAAATCATCTCACAGAGTTACAGCATTCCCCTCAAGAAGCCTTTCGCTAAGACACTTCTTGTGGAATTGGCAAAGTGATATTTGGAAGCCCATAGAGGGCTATGGTGAAAAAGGAAATATCCTCAGATGAAATCTGGAAAGAAGCTTTCTGAGAAACTGCTTAGTGTTCTGTTAATTCATCTCACAGAGTTACATCTGTATTTCTTGGATCTCTTTGCTAGACTTATTTCTGTGGAATCTGAGAACAGATATTTCGGATCCTATTGAAGACTATAGGGCCAAAGGAAATATCCTCCGATAACAAAGAGAAAGAAGCTTTCTGAGAAACTTCTTTGTGTTCTGTGAAATCATCTCACAGAGTTACAGCTTTCCCCTCAAGAAGCCTTTCGCTAAGACAGTTCTTGTGGAATTGGCAAACCGATATTTAGAAGCCCAAAGAGGGCTACGGTGAAAAAGGAAATATCCTCAGATGAAATCTGGAATGAAGCTTTCTGAGAAACTGCTGAGTGTTCTGTTAATTCATCTCACAGAGTTACATCTGTATTTCGTGGATCTCTTTGCTAGCCTTATTTCTTTGGAATCTGAGAACAGATATTTCGGATCCCATTGAAGACTATAGGGCCAAAGGAAATATCCTCCGATAACAAAGAGAAAGAAGCTTTCTGAGAAACTTCTTTGTGTTCTGTGAAATCATCTCACAGAGTTACAGCTTTCCCCTCAAGAAGCCTTTCGCTACGACAGTTCTTGTGGAATTGGCAAAGTGATATTTGGAAGCCCATAGAGGGCTATGGTGAAAAAGGAAATATCCTCAGATGAAATCTGGAAAGAAGCTTTCTGAGAAACTGCTTAGTGTTCTGTTAATTCATCTCACAGAGTTACATCTGTATTTCGTGGATCTCTTTGCTAGCCTTATTTCTCTGGAATATGAGAAGAGATATTTCCTTTCCCTTTGAAGACTATAGGGCCAAAGGAAATATCCTCCGATAACAAAGAGAAAGAAGCTTTCTGAGAAACTTCTTTGTGTTCTGTGAAATCATCTCACAGAGTTACAGCTTTCCCCTCAAGAAGCCTTTCACTAAGACAGTTCTTGTGGAATTGGCAAAGTGATATTTGGAAGCCCTTAGAGGGCTATGGTGAAAAAGGAAATATCCTCAGATGAAATCTGGAAAGAAGCTTTCTGAGAAACTGCTTAGTGTTCTGTTAATTCATCTCACAGAGTTACATCTGTATTTCGTGGATCTCTTTGCTAGCCTTATTTCTTTGGAATCTGAGAACAGATATTTCGGATCCCATTGAAGACTATTGGGCCAAAGGAAATAATCTCCGATAACAAAGAGAAAGAAGCTTTCTGAGAAACTTCTTTGTGTTCTGTGAAATCATCTCACAGAGTTACAGCTTTCCCCTCAAGAAGCCTTTCGCTAAGACAGTTCTTGTGGAATTGGCAAAGTGATATTTGGAAGCCCATAGAGGGCTAGGGTGAAAAAGGAAATATCCTCAGATGAAATCTGGAAGGAAGCTTTCTGAGAAACTGATGAGTGTTCTGTTAATTCATCTCACAGAATTACGTCTGTATTTCATGGATCTTTTTGCTAGCCTTATTTCTGTGGAATCTGAGGACAGATATTTCGGATCCCTTTGAAGACTATAGGGCCAAAGGAAATATCCTCCGATAACAAAGAGAAAGAAGCTTTCTGAGAAACTTCTTTGTGTTCTGTGAAATCATCTCACAGAGTTACAGCTTTCCCCTCAAGAAGCCTTTCGCTAAGACAGTTCTTGTGGAATTGGCAAAGTGATATTTGGAAGCCCATAGGGGGCTATGGTGAAAAAGGAAATATCCTCAGATGAAATCTGGAAAGAAGCCTTCTGAGAAACCGCTGAGTGTTCTGTTAATTCATCTCACAGAGTTACATCTGTATTTCGTGGATCTCTTTGCTAGACTTATTTCTGTGGAATCTGAGAACAGATATTTCGGATCCCATTGAAGACTATAGGGCCAAAGAAATATCCTCCGATAACAAAGAGAAAGAAGCTTTCTGAGAAACTTCTTTGTGTTCTGTGAAATCATCTCACAGAGTTACAGCTTTCCCCTCAAGAAACCTTTCGCTAAGACAGTTCTTGTGGAATTGGCAAAGTGATATTTGGAATTCCATAGAGGGCTATGGTGAAAAAGGAAATATCCTCAGATGAAATCTGGAAAGAAGCTTTCTAAGAAACTGCTTAGTGTTCTGTTAATTCATCTCACAGAGTTACATCTGTATTTCGTGGATCTCTTTGCTAGCCTTATTTCTTTGGAATCTGAGATCAGATATTTCGGATCCCATTGAAGACTATAGGTCCAAAGGAAATATCCTCCGATAACAAAGAGAAAGAAGCTTTCTGAGAAACTTCTTTGTGTTCTGTGAAATCATCTCACAGAGTTACAGCTTTCCCCTCAAGAAGCCTTTCGCTAAGACAGTTCTTGTGGAATTGGCAAAGTGATATTTGGAAGCCCATAGAGGGCTATGGTGAAAAAGGAAATATACTCAGATGAAATCTGGAAAGAAGCTTTCTGAGAAACTGCTTAGTGTTCTGTTAATTCATCTCACAGAGTTACGTCTGTATTTAGTGGATCTCTTTGCTAGACTTATTTCTGTGGAATCTGAGAACAGATATTTCGGATCCCTTTGAAAACTATAGGGCCAAAGGAAATATCCTCCGATAACAAAGAGAAAGAAGCTTTGTGAGAAATTTCTTTGTGTTCTGTGAAATCATCTCACAGAGTTACAGCTTTCCCCTCAAGAAGCCTTTCGCTAAGACAGTTCTCGTGGAATTGGCAAAGTGATATTTGGAAGCCCATAGAGGGCTAAGGTGAAAAAGGAAATATCCTCAGATGAAATCTGGAAGGAAGCTTTCTGAGAAACTGCTGAGTGTTCTGTTAATTCATCTCACAGAGTTACATCTGTGTGTCGTGGATCTCTTTGCTAGCCTTATTTCTGTGGAATCTGAGAACAGATATTTCGGATCCTATTGAAGACTATAGGGCCAAAGGAAATATCCTCCGATAACAAAGAGAAAGAAGCTTTCTGAGAAACTTCTTTGTGTTCTGTGAAATCATCTCACAGAGTTAGAGCTTTCCCCTCAAGAAACCTTTCGCTAAGACAGTTCCTGTGGAATTGGCAAAGTGATATTTGGAAGCCCATAGAGGGCTATGGTGAAAAAGGAAATATCCTCAGATGAAATCTGGAAAGAAGCTTTCTGTGAAACTGCTTAGTGTTCTGTTAATTCATCTCACAGAGTTACATCTGTATTTCGTGGATCTCTTTGCTAGCATTATTTCTTTGGAATCTGAGAACAGATATTTCGGATCCCTTTGAAGACTATAGGGCCAAAGGAAATATCCTCCGATAACAAAGAGAAAGAAGCTTTCTGAGAAACTTCTTTGTGTTCTGTGAAATCATCTCACAGAGTTACAGCTTTCCCCTCAAGAAGCCTTTCGCTAAGACAGTTCTTGTGGAATTGGCAAAGTGATATTTGGAAGCCCATAGAGGGCTATGGTGAAAAGGGAAATATCCTCAGATGAAATCTGGAAAGAAGCTTTCTGAGAAACTGCTTAGTGTTCTGTTAATTCATCTCACAGAGTTACATCTGTATTTCGTGGATCTCTTTGCTAGCCTTATTTCTGTGGAATCTGAGAACTGATATTTCGGATCCCATTGAAGACTATAGGGCCAAAGGAAACAATCTCCGATAACAAAGAGAAAGAAGCTTTCTGAGAAACTTCTTTGTGTTCTGTGAAATCATCTCACAGAGTTACAGCTTTCCCCTCAAGAAGCCTTTCGCTAAGACAGTTCTTGTGGAATTGGCAAAGTGATATTTGGAAGCCCTTAGAGGGCTATGGTGAAAAAGGAAATATCCTCAGATGAAATCTGGAAAGAAGCTTTCTGAGAAACTGCTTAGTGTTCTGTTAATTCATCTCACAGAGTTACATCTGTATTTCGTGGATCTCTTTGCTAGCCTTATTTCTTTGGAATCTGAGAACAGATATTTCGGATCCCATTGAAGACTATAGGGCCAAAGGATATATCCTCCGATAACAAAGAGAAAGAAGCTTTCTGAGAAACTTCTTTGTGTTCTGTGAAATCATCTCACAGAGTTACAGCTTTCCCCTCAAGAAGCCTTTCGCTAAGACAGTCCTTGTGGAATTGGCAAAGTGATATTTGGAAGCCCATAGAGGGCTATGGTGAAAAAGGAAATATCCTCAGATGAAATCTGGAAAGAAGCTTTCTGAGAAACTGCTTAGTGTTCTGTTAATTCATCTCACAGAGTTACGTCTGTATTTCGTGGATCTCTTTGCTAGACTTATTTCCGTGGTTTCTGAGAACAGATATTTCGGATCCCTTTGAAGACTATACGGCCGAAGGAAATATCCTCCGATAACAAAGAGAAAGAAGCTTTCTGAGAAACTTCTTTGTGTTCTGTGAAATCATCTCACAGAGTTACAGCTTTCCCCTCAAGAAGCCTTTCGCTACGACAGTTCTTGTGGAATTGGCAAAGTGATATTTGGAAGCCCATAGAGGGCTATGGTGAAAAAGGAAATATCCTCAGATGAAATCTGGAAAGAAGCTTTCTGAGAAACTGCTTAGTGTTCTGTTAATTCATCTCACAGAGTTACATCTGTATTTCGTGGATCTCTTTGCTAGCCTTATTTCTGGGGAATCTGAGAACTGATATTTCCGATCCCTTTGAAGATTATAGGGCCAAAGGAAATATCCTCCGATAACAAAGAGAAAGAAGGTTTCTGAGAAACTTCTTTGTGTTCTGTGAAATCATCTCACAGAGTTACAGCTTTCCCCTCAAGAAGCCTTTCGCTAAGACAGTTCTTGTGGAATTGGCAAAGTGATATTTGGAAGCCCTTAGAGGGCTATGGTGAAAAAGGAAATATCCTCAGATGAAATCTGGAAAGAAGCTTTCTAAGAAACTGCTTAGTGTTCTGTTAATTCATCTCACAGAGTTACATCTGTATTTCGTGGATCTCTTTGCTAGCCTTATTTCTGTGGAATCTGAGAACAGATATTTCGGATTCCTATGAAGACTATAGGGGCAAAGGAAATATCCTCCGATAACAAAGATAAAGAAGCTTTCTGAGAAACTTCTTTGTGTTCTGTGAAATCATCTCACCGAGTTACAGCTTTCCCCTCAAGAAGCCTTTCGCTAAGACAGTTCTTGTGGAATTGGCAAAGTGATATTTGGAAGCCCATAGAGGGCTATGGTGAAAAAGGAAATATCCTCAGATGAAATCTGGAAAGAAACTTTCTGTGAAACTGCTTAGTGTTCTGTTAATTCATCTCACAGAGTTACATCTGTATTTCGTGGATCTCTTTGCTAGCATTATTTCTTTGGAATCTGAGAACAGATATTTCGGATCCCTTTGAAGACTATAGGGCCAAAGGAAATATCCTCCGATAACAAAGAGAAAGAAGCTTTCTGAGAAACTTCTTTGTGTTCTGTGAAATCATCTCACAGAGTTACAGCTTTCCCCTCAAGAAGCCTTTCGCTAAGACAGTTCTTGTGGAATTGGCAAAGTGATATTTGGAAGCCCCTAGAGGGCTATGGTGAAAAAGGAAATATCCTCAGATGAAATCTGGAAAGAAGCTTTCTGAGAAACTGCTTAGTGTTCTGTTAATTCATCTCACAGAGTTACATCTGTATTTCGTGGATCTCTTTGCCAGCCTTATTTCTGTGGAATCTGAGAACAGATATTTCGGATCCCATTGAAGACTATAGGGCCAAAGGAAACAATCTCCGATAACAAAGAGAAAGAAGCTTTCTGAGAAACTTCTTTGTGTTCTGCGAAATCATCTCACAGAGTTACAGCTTTCCCCTCAAGAAGCCTTTCGCTAAGACAGTTCTTGTGGAATTGGCAAAGTGATATTTGGAAGCCCTTAGAGGGCTATGGTGAAAAAGGAAATATCCTCAGATGAAATCTGGAAAGAAGCTTTCTGAGAAACTGCTTAGTGTTCTGTTAATTCATCTCACAGAGTTACATCTGTATTTCGTGGATCTCTTTGCTAGCCTTATTTCTTTGGAATCTGAGAACAGATATTTCGGATCCCATTGAAGACTATAGGGCCAAAGGAAATATCCTCCGATAACAAAGAGAAAGAAGCTTTCTGAGAAACTTCTTTGTGTTCTGTGAAATCATCTCACAGAGTTACAGCTTTCCCCTCAAGAAGCCTTTCGCTAAGACAGTTCTTGTGGAATTGGCAAAGTGATATTTGGAAGCCCATAGAGGGCTATGGTGAAAAAGGAAATATCCTCAGATGAAATCTGGAAAGAAGCTTTCTGAGAAACTGCTTAGTGTTCTGTTAATTCATCTCACAGAGTTACGTCTGTATTTCGTGGATCTCTTTGCTAGACTTATTTCTGTGGTTTCTGAGAACAGATATTTCGGATCCCTTTGAAGACTATACGGCCGAAGGAAATATCCTCCGATAACAAAGAGAAAGAAGCTTTCTGAGAAACTTCTTTGTGTTCTGTGAAATCATCTCACAGAGTTACAGCTTTCCCCTCAAGAAGCCTTTCGCTACGACAGTTCTTGTGGAATTGGCAAAGTGATATTTGGAAGCCCTTAGAGGGCTATGGTGAAAAAGGAAATATCCTCAGATGAAATCTGGAAAGAAGCTTTCTGAGAAACTGCTTAGTGTTCTGTTAATTCATCTCAGAGAGTTACATCTGTATTTCGTGGATCTCTTTGCTAGCCTTATTTCTGTGGAATCTGAGAACTGATATTTCCGATCCCTTTGAAGACTATAGGGCCAAAGGAAATATCCTCCGATAACAAAGAGAAAGAAGGTTTCTGAGAAACTTCTTTGTGTTCTGTGAAATCATCTCACAGAGTTACAGCTTTCCCCTCAGGAAGCCTTTCGCTAAGACAGTTCTTGTGGAATTGGCAAAGTGATATTTGGAAGCCCTTAGAGGGCTATGGTGAAAAAGGAAATATCCTCAGATGAAATCTGGAAAGAAGCTTTCTGAGAAACTGCTTAGTGTTCTGTTAATTCATCTCACAGAGTTACATCTGTATTTCGTGGATCTCTTTGCTAGCCTTATTTCTGTGGAATCTGAGAACAGATATTTCGGATTCCTATGAAGACTATAGGGGCAAAGGAAATATCCTCCGATAACAAAGATAAAGAAGCTTTCTGAGAAACTTCTTTGTGTTCTGTGAAATCATCTCACAGAGTTACAGCTTTCCCCTCAAGAAGCCTTTCGCTAAGACAGTTCTTGTGGAATTGGCAAAGTGATATTTGGAAGCCCATAGAGGGCTATGGTGAAAAAGGAAATATCCTCAGATGAAATCTGGAAAGAAGCTTTCTGAGAAACTGCTTAGTGTTCTGTTAATTCATCTCACAGAGTTACATCTGTATTTCGTGGATCTCTTTGCTAGCCTTATTTCTGTGGAATCTGAGAACAGATATTTCGGATCCCATTGAAGACTATAGGGCCAAAGGAAATAATCTCCGATAACAAAGAGAAAGAAGCTTTCTGAGAAACTTCTTTGTGTTCTGTGAAATCATCTCACAGAGTTACAGCTTTCCCCTCAAGAAGCCTTTCGCTAAGACAGTTCTTGTGGAATTGGCAAAGTGATATTTGGAAGCCCATAGAGGGCTATGGTGAAAAAGGAAATATCCTCAGATGAAATCTGAAAAGATGCTTTCTCAGAAACTGCTTAGTGTTCTGTTAATTCATCTCACAGAGTTACATCTGTATTTCGTGGATCTCTTTGCTAGACTTATTTCTATGGAATCTGAGAACAGATATTTCGGATTCCTATGAAGACTATAGGGGCAAAGGAAATATCCTCCGATAACAAAGAAAAAGAAGCTTTCTGAGAAAATTCTTTGTGTTCTGTGATATCATCTCACAGAGTTACAGCTTTCCCCTCAAGAAGCCTTTCGCTAAGACAGTTCTTGTGGAATTGGCAAAGTGATATTTGGAAGCCCATAGAGGGCTATGGTGAAAAAGGAAATATCCTCAGATGAAATCTGGAAGGAAGCTTTCTGAGAAACTGCTTAGTGTTCTGTTAATTCATCTCACAGAGTTAAATCTGTATTTCGTGGATCTCTTTGCTAGCCTTATTTCTGTGGAATCTGAGAACAGATATTTCGAATCCCATTGAAGACTATAGGGCCAAAGGAAATATCCTCCGATAACAAAGAGAAAGAAGCTTTCTGAGAAACTTCTTTGTGTTCTGTGAAATCATCTCACAGAGTTACAGCATTCCCCTCAAGAAGCCTTTCGCTAAGACACTTCTTGTGGAATTGGCAAAGTGATATTTGGAAGCCCATAGAGGGCTATGGTGAAAAAGGAAATATCCTCAGATGAAATCTGGAAAGAAGCTTTCTGAGAAACTGCTTAGTGTTCTGTTAATTCATCTCACAGAGTTACATCTGTATTTCTTGGATCTCTTTGCTAGACTTATTTCTGTGGAATCTGAGAACAGATATTTCGGATCCTATTGAAGACTATAGGGCCAAAGGAAATATCCTCCGATAACAAAGAGAAAGAAGCTTTCTGAGAAACTTCTTTGTGTTCTGTGAAATCATCTCACAGAGTTACAGCTTTCCCCTCAAGAAGCCTTTCGCTAAGACAGTTCTTGTGGAATTGGCAAACCGATATTTAGAAGCCCAAAGAGGGCTACGGTGAAAAAGGAAATATCCTCAGATGAAATCTGGAATGAAGCTTTCTGAGAAACTGCTGAGTGTTCTGTTAATTCATCTCACAGAGTTACATCTGTATTTCGTGGATCTCTTTGCTAGCCTTATTTCTTTGGAATCTGAGAACAGATATTTCGGATCCCATTGAAGACTATAGGGCCAAAGGAAATATCCTCCGATAACAAAGAGAAAGAAGCTTTCTGAGAAACTTCTTTGTGTTCTGTGAAATCATCTCACAGAGTTACAGCTTTCCCCTCAAGAAGCCTTTCGCTAAGACAGTTCTTGTGGAATTGGCAAAGTGATATTTGGAAGCCCATAGAGGGCTATGGTGAAAAAGGAAATATCCTCAGATGAAATCTGGAAAGATGTTTTCTGAGAAACTGCTTAGTGTTCTGTTAATTCATCTCACAGAGTTACATCTGTATTTCGTGGATCTCTTTGCTAGCCTTATTTCTGAGGAATCTGAGAACCGATATTTCGGATCCCATTGAAGACTATAGGGCCAAAGGAAATATCCTCCGATAACAAAGAGAAAGAAGCTTTCTGAGAAACTTCTTTGTGTTCTGTGAAATCATCTCACAGAGTTACAGCTTTCCCCTCAAGAAGCCTTTCGCTAAGACAGTTCTTGTGGAATTGGCAAAGTGATATTTGGAAGCCCATAGATGGCTATGGTGAAAAAGGAAATATCCTCAGATGAAATCTGGAAAGAAGCTTTCTGAGAAACTGCTTAGTGTTCTGTTAATTCATCTCACAGAGTTACATCTGTATTTCGTGGATCTCTTTGCTGGCCTTATTTCTGTGGAATCTGAGAACAGATATTTCGGATCCCGTTGAAGACTATAGGGCCAAAGGAAATATCCTCCGATAACAAAGAGAAAGAAGCTTTCTGAGAAACTTCTTTGTGTTCTGTGAAATCGTCTCAGAATTACAGCTTTCCCCTCAAGAAGCCTTTCGCTACGACAGTTCTTGTGGAATTGGCAAAGTGATATTTGGAAGCCCTTCAGGTCCATGGTGAAAAAGGAAATATCCTCAGATGAAATCTGGAAAGAAGCTTTCTGAGAAACTGCTTAGTGTTCTGTGAATTCATCTCACAGAGTTACATCTGTATTTCGTGGATCTCTTTGCTAGCCTTATTTCTGTGGAATCTGAGAACAGATATTTCGGATCCCTTTGAAGCCTATAGGGCCAAAGAAATAATCTCCGATAACAAAGAGAAAGAAGCTTTCTGAGAAACTTCTTTGTGTTCTGTGAAATCATCTCACAGAGTTACAGCTTTCCCCTCAAGAAGCCTTTCGCTAAGACAGTTCTTGTGGAATTGGCAAAGTGATATTTGGAAGCCCATAGAGGGCTATGGTGAAAAAGGAAATATCCTCAGATGAAATCTGGAAAGAAGCTTTCTGAGAAACTGCTTAGTGTTCTGTTAATTCATCTCACAGAGTTACATCTGTATATCGTGGATCTTTTTGCTTGCCTTATTTCTGTGGAATCTGAGAACAGATATTTCGGATCCCATTGAAGACTATAGGGCCAAAGGAAATATCCTCCGATAACAAAGAGAAAGAAGCTTTCTGAGAAACTTCTTTGTGTTCTGTGAAATAATCTCACAGAGTTACAGCTTTCCCCTCAAGAAGCCTTTCGCTAAGACAGTTCTTGTGGAATTGGCAAAGTGATATTTGGAAGCCCATAGAGGGCTATGGTGAAAAAGGAAATATCCTCAGACGAAATCTGGAAAGAAGCTTTCTGAGAAACTGCTTAGTGTTCTGTTAATTCATCTCACAGAGTTACATCTGTATTTCGTGGATCTCTTTGCTAGCCTTATTTCTGTGGAATCTGAAAACAGATATTTCGGATCCCATTGAGGCCTATAAGGCCAAAGGAAATAATCTCGGATAACAAAGAGAAAGAAGCTTTCTGAGAAACTTCTTTGTGTTCTGTGAAATCATCTCACAGACTTATCGCTTTCCCCTCAAGAAGCCTTTTGCTAAGACAGTTCTTGTGGAATTGGCATAGTGATATTTGGAAGCCCTTAGAGGGCTATGGTGAAAAAGGAAATATCCTCAGATGAAATCTGGAAAGAAGCTTTCTGAGAAACTGCTTAGTGTTCTGTTAATTCGTCTCACAGAGTTACATCTGTATTTCGTGGATCTCTTTGCTAGACTTATTTCTGTGGAATCTGAGAACAGATATTTCGGATCCCTTTGAAGACTATAGGGCCAAAGGAAATAACCTCCGATAACAAAGAGAAAGAAGCTTTCTGAGAAACTTCTTTGTGTTCTGTGAAATCATCTCACAGAGTTACAGCTTTCCCCTCAAGAAGCCTTCGCTAAGACAGTTCATGTGGAATTGGCATAGTGATATTTGGATGCCCATAGAGGGCTATGGTGAAAAAGGAAATATCCTCAGATGACATCTGGAAGGAAGCTTTCTGAGAAACTGCTGCGTGTTCTGTTAATTCATCTCACAGAGTTACATCTGTATTTCGTGGATCTCTTTGCTAGCCTTATTTCTTTGGAATCTGAGAACAGATATTTCGGATCCCTTTGAAGACTATAGGGCCAAAGGAAATATCCTCCGATAACAAAGAGGAAGAAGCTTTCTGAGAAACTTCTTTGTGTTCTGTGAAATCATCTCACAGAGTTACAGCTTTCCCCTCAAGAAGCCTTTCGCTAAGACAGTTCTTGTGGAATTGGCAAAGTGATATTTGGAAGCCCATAGAGGGCTATGGTGAAAAAGGAAATATCCTCAGATGAAATCTGGAAAGAAGCTTTCTGAGAAACTGCTGAGTGTTCTGTTAATTCATCTCACAGAGGTACATCTGTATTTCGTGGATCTCTTTGCTAGCCTTATTTCTGTGGAATCTGAGAACAGATATTTCGGATCCCATTGAAGACTATAGGGCCAAAGGAAACAATCTCCTATAACAAAGAGAAAGAAGCTTTCTGAGAAACTTCTTTGTGTTCTGTAAAATCATCTCACAGAGTTACAGCTTTCCCCTCAACAAGCCTTTCGCTAAGACAGTTCTTCTGGAATTGGCAAAGTGATATTTGGAAGCCCTTAGAGGGCTATGGTGAAAAAGGAAATATCCTCAGATGAAATCTGGAAAGAAGCTTTCTGAGAAACTGCTTAGTGTTCTGTTAATTCATCTCACAGAGTTACATCTGTATTTCGTGGATCTCTTTGCTAGCCTTATTTCTTTGGAATCTGAGAACAGATATTTCGGATCCCATTGAAGACTATAGGGCCAAAGGAAATATCCTCCGATAACAAAGAGAAAGAAGCATTCTGAGAAACTTCTTTGTGTTCTGTGAAATCATCTCACAGAGTTACAGCTTTCCCCTCAAGAAGCCTTTCGCTAAGACAGTTCTTGTGGAATTGGCAAAGTGATATTTGGAAGCCCATAGAGGGCTATGGTGAAAAAGGAAATATCCTCAGATGAAATCTGGAAAGAAGCTTTCTGAGAAACTGCTTAGTGTTCTATTAATTCATCTCACAGAGTTACGTCTGTATTTCGTGGATCTCTTTGCTAGACTTATTTCTGTGGTTTCTGAGAACAGATATTTCGGATCCCTTTGAAGACTATAGGGCACAAGGAAATATCCTCCGATAACAAAGATAAAGAAGCTTTCTGAGAAACTTCTTTGTGTTCTGTGAAATCATCTCACAGAGTTACAGCTTTTCCTTCAAGAAGCCTTTCGCTACGACAGTTCTTGTGGTATTGGCAAAGTGATATTTGGAAGCCCATAGAGGGCTATGGTGAAAAAGGAAATATCCTCAGATGAAATCTGGAAAGAAGCTTTCTGAGAAACTGCTTAGTGTTCTGTTAATTCATCTCACAGAGTTACATCTGTATTTCGTGGATCTCTTTGCTAGCCTTATTACTGTGGAATCTGAGAACTGATATTTCCGATCCCTTTGAAGACTATAGGGCCAAAGGAAATATCCTCCGATAACAAAGAGAAAGAAGGTTTCTGAGAAACTTCTTTGTGTTCTGTGAAATCATCTCACAGAGTTACAGCTTTCCCCTCAAGAAGCCTTTCGCTAAGACAGTTCTTGTGGAATTGGCAAAGTGATATTTGGAAGCACATAGAGGGCTATGGTGAAAAAGGAAATATCCTCCGATGAAATCTGGAAAGAAGCTTTCTGAGAAACTGCTTAGTGTTCTGTTAATTCATCTCACAGAGTTACATCTGTATTGCGTGGATCTCTTTGCTAGCCTTATTTCTGTGGAATCTGAGAACAGATATTTCGGATCCCTTTGAAGACTATAGGGCCAAAGGAAATAATCTCCGATAACAAAGAGAAAGAAGCTTTCTCAGAAACTTCTTTGTGTTCTGTGAAATCATCTCACAGAGTTACAGCTTTCCCCTCAAGAAGCCTTTCGCTAAGACAGTTCTTGTGGAATTGGAAAACCGATATTTGGAAGCCCATAGAGGGCTGTGGTTAAAAAGGAAATATCCTCAGATGAAATCTGGAATGAAGCTCTCTGAGAAACTGCTGAGTGTTCTGTTAATTCATCTCACAGAGTTACATCTGTATTTCGTGGATCTCTTTGCTAGCCTTATTTCTGTGGAATCTGAGAACAGATATTTCGGATCCCATTGAAGACTATAGGGCCAAAGGAAATATCCTCCGATAACAAAGAGAAAGAATCTTTCTGAGAAACTTCTTTGTGTTCTGTGAAATCATCTCACAGAGTTACAGCTTTCCCCTCAAGAAGCCTTTCGCTAAGACAGTTCTTGTGGAATTGGCAAAGTGATATTTGGAAGCCCATAGAGGGCTATGGTGAAAAAGGAAATATCCTCAGATGAAATCTGGAAAGAAGCTTTCTGAGAAACTGCTTAGTGTTCTGTTAATTCATCTCACAGAGTTACATCTGTATTTCGTGGATCTCTTTGCTAGCCTTATTTCTGTGGAATCTGAGAACAGATATTTCGGATCCCATTGAAGACTATAGGGCCAAAGGAAATAATCTCCGATAACAAAGAGAAAGAAGCTTTCTGAGTAACTTCTTTGTGTTCTGTGAAATCATCTCACAGAGTTACAGCTTTCCCCTCAAGAAGCCTTTCGCTAAGGCAGTTCTTGTGGAATTGGCAAAGTGATATTTGGAATCCCATAGAGGGCTATGGTGAAAAAGGAAATATCCTCAGATGAAATCTGGAAAGAAGCTTTCTGAGAAACTGCTGAGTGTTCTGTTAATTCATCTCACAGAGTTACATCTGTATTTCGTGGATCTCTTTGCTAGACTTATTTCTGTGGAATCTGAGAACAGATATTTCGGATCCCTTTGAAGCCTACAGGGCCAAAGGAAATAATCTCCGATAGTAAAGACAAAGAAGCTTTCTGAGAAACTTCTTTGTGTTCTGTGAAATCATCTCACAGAGTTACAGCATTCCCTTCAAGAAGCCTTTCGCTAAGACAGTTCTTGTGGAATTGGCAAAGTGATATTTGGAAGCCCATAGAGGGCTATGGTGAAAAAGGAAATATCCTCAGATGAAATCTGGAAAGAAGCTTTCTGAGAAAGTGCTTAGTGTTCTGTTAATTCATCTCACAGAGTTACATCTGTATTTCTTGGATCTCTTTGCTAGACTTATTTCTGTGGAATCTGAGAACAGATATTTAGGATCCTATTGAAGACTATAGGGCCAAAGGAAATAACCTCCGATAACAAAGAGAAAGAAGCTTTCTGAGAAACTTCTTTGTGTTCTGTGAAATCATCTCACAGAGTTACAGCTTTCCCCTCAAGAAGCCTTTCGCTAAGACAGTTCATGTGGAATTGGCATAGTGATATTTGGATGCCCATAGAGGGCTATGGTGAAAAAGGAAATATCCTCAGATGAAATCTGGAAGGAAGCTTTCTGAGAAACTGCTGCGTGTTCTGTTAATTCATCTCACAGAGTTACATCTGTATTTCGTGGATCTCTTTGCTAGCCTTATTTCTTTGGAATCTGAGAACAGATATTTCGGATCCCTTTGAAGACTATAGGGCCAAAGGAAATATCCTCCCATAACAAAGAGAAAGAAGCTTTCTGAGAAACTTCTTTGTGTTCTGTGAAATCATCTCACAGAGTTACAGCTTTCCCCTCAAGAAGCCTTTCGCTAAGACAGTTCTTGTGGAATTGGCAAAGTGATATTTGGAAGCCCATAGAGGGCTATGGTCAAAAAGGAAATATCCTCAGATGAAATCTGGAAGGAAGCTTTCTGAGAAACTGCTGAGTGTTCTGTTAATTCACCTCACAGAGTTACATCTGTATTTCGTGGATCTCTTTGCTAGCCTTATTTCTGTGGAATCTGAGAACAGATATTTCGAATCCCATTGAAGACTATAGGGCCAAGGAAATATCCTCCGATAACAAAGAGAAAGAAGCTTTCTGAGAAACTTCTTTGTGTTCTGTGAAATCATCTCACAGAGTTACAGCTTTCCCCTCAAGAAGCCTTTCGCTAAGACAGTTCTTGTGGAATTGGCAAACCGATATTTGGAAGCCCATAGAGGGCTGTGGTGAAAAAGGAAATATCCTCAGATGAAATCTGGAATGAAGCTCTCTGAGAAACTGCTGAGTGTTCTGTTAATTCATCTCACAGAGTTACATCTGTATTTCGTGGATCTCTTTGCTAGCCTTATTTCTGTGGAATCTGAGAACAGATATTTCGGATCCCATTGAAGACTATAGGGCCAAAGGAAATATCCTCCGATAACAAAGAGAAAGAGTCTTTCTGAGAAACTTCTTTGTGTTCTGTGAAATCATCTCACAGAGTTACAGCTTTCCCATCAAGAAGCCTTTCGCTAAGACAGTTCTTGTGGAATTGGCAAAGTGATATTTGGAAGCCCATAGAGGGCTATGGTGAAAAAGGAAATATCCTCAGATGAAATCTGGAAAGAAGCTTTCTGAGAAACTGCTTAGTGTTCTGTTAATTCATCTCACAGAGTTACATCTGTTTTTCGTGGATCTCTTTGCCAGCCTTATTTCTGTGGAATCTGAGAACAGATATTTCGGTTCCCTCTAAAGACAATAGGGCCAAAGGAAATATCCTCCGATAACAAAGAGAAAGAAGCTTTCTGAGAAACTTCTTTGTGTTCTGTGAAATCATCTCACAGAGTTACAGCTTTCCCCTCAAGAAGCCTTTCGCTAAGACAGTTCTCGTGGAATTGGCAAAGTGATATTTGGAAGCCCATAGAAGGCTACGGTGAAAAAGGAAATATCCTCAGATGAAATCTGGAAAGAAGCTTTCTGTGAAACTGCTTAGTGTTCTGTTAATTCATCTTACAGTGTTACATCTGTATTTCGTGGATCTCTTTACTAGACTTATTTCTGTGGAATCTGAGAACAGATATTTCGGATCCCTTTGAAGACTATAGGGCCAAAGGAAATATCCTCCGATAACAAAGAGAAAGAAGCTTTCTGAGAAACTTCTTTGTGTTCTGTGAAATCATCTCACGGAGTTACAGCTTTCCCCTCAAGAAGCCTTTCGCTAAGACAGCTCTTGTGGAATTGGCAAAGTGATATTTGGAAGCCCATAGAGGGCTATGGTGAAAAAGGAAATATCCTCAGATGAAATCTGGAAAGAAGCTTTCTGTGAAACTGCTTAGTGTTCTGTTAATTCATCTCACAGAGTTACATCTGTTTTTCGTGGATCTCTTTGCTAGACTTATTTCTGTGGAATCTGAGAACAGATATTTCGGATCCCTTTGAAGACTATAGGGCCAAAGGAAATATCCTCCGATAACAAAGAGAAAGAAGCTTACTGAGAAACTTCTTTGTGTTCTGTGAAATCATCTCACAGAGTTACAGCTTTCCCCTCAAGAAGCCTTTCGCTAAGACAGTTCTTGTGGAATTGGCAAAGTGATATTTGGAAGCCCATAGAGGGCTATGGTTAAAAAGGAAATATCCTCAGATGAAATCTGGAAAGAAGCTTTCTGAGAAACTGCTTAGTGTTCTGTTAATTCATCTCACAGAGTTACATCTGTATTTCGTGGATCTCTTTGCTAGCCTTATTTCTGTGGAATCTGAGAACAGATATTTCGGATCCCATTGAAGACTATAGGGCCAAAGGAAATAATCTCCGATAACAAAGAGAAAGAAGCTTTCTGAGTAACTTCTTTGTGTTCTGTGAAATCATCTCACAGAGTTACAGCTTTCCCCTCAAGAAGCCTTTCGCTAAGACAGTTCTTGTGGAATTGGCAAAGTGATATTTGGAATCCCATAGAGGGCTATGGTGAAAAAGGAAATATCCTCAGATGAAATCTGGAAAGAAGCTTTCTGAGAAACTGCTGAGTGTTCTGTTAATTCATCTCACAGAGGTACATCTGTATTTCGTGGATCTCTTTGCTAGCCTTATTTCTGTGGAATCTGAGAACAGATATTTCGGATCCCATTGAAGACTATAGGGCCAAAGGAAACAATCTCCGATAACAAAGAGAAAGAAGCTTTCTGAGAAACTTCTTTGTGTTCTGTGAAATCATCTCACAGAGTTACAGCTTTCCCCTCAACAAGCCTTTCGCTAAGACAGTTCTTGTGGAATTGGCAAAGTGATATTTGGAAGCCCTTAGAGGGCTATGGTGAAAAAGGAAATATCCTCAGATGAAATCTGGAAAGAAGCTTTCTGAGAAACTGCTTAGTGTTCTGTTAATTCATCTCACTGAGTTACATCTGTATTTCGTGGATCTCTTTGCTAGCCTTATTTCTTTGGAATCTGAGAACAGATATTTCGGATCCCATTGAAGACTATAGGGCCAAAGGAAATATCCTCCGATAACAAAGAGAAAGAAGCTTTCTGAGAAACTTCTTTGTGTTCTGTGAAATCATCTCACAGAGTTACAGCTTTCCCCTCAAGAAGCCTTTCGCTAAGACAGTTCTTGTGGAATTGGCAAAGTGATATTTGGAAGCCCATAGAGGGCTATGGTGAAAAAGGAAATATCCTCAGACGAAATCTGGAAAGAAGCTTTCTGAGAAACTTCTTAGTGTTCTGTTAATTCATCTCACAGAGTTACATCTGTATTTCGTGGATCTCTTTGCTAGCCTTATTTCTGTGGAATCTGAGAACAGATATTTCGGATCCCATTCAGGCCTATAAGGCCAAAGGAAATAATCTCCGATAACAAAGAGAAAGAAGCTTTCTGAGAAACTTCTTTGTGTTCTGTGAAATCATCTCACAGAGTTACAGCTTTGCCCTCAAGAAGCCTTTCGCAAAGACAGTTCTTGTGGAATTGGTAAAGTGATATTTGGAAGCCCATAGAGGGTTATGGTGAAAAAGGAAATATCCTCAGATGAAATCTGGAAAGAAGCTTTCTGAGAAACTGCTTAGTGTTCTGTTAATTCATCTCACAGAGTTACATCTGTTTTTCGTGGATCTCTTTGCTAGCCTTATTTCTGTGGAATCTGAGAACAGATATTTCGGTTCCCTCTAAAGACTATAGGGCCAAAGGAAATATCCTCCAATAACAAAGAGAAAGAAGCTTTCTGAGAAACTTCTTTGTGTTCTGTGAAATCATCTCACAGAGTTACAGCTTTCCCCTCAAGAAGCCTTTCGCTAAGACAGTTCTTGTGGAATTGGCAAAGTGATATTTGGAAGCCCATAGAAGGCTACGGTGAAAAAGGAAATATCCTCAGATGAAATCTGGAAAGAAGCTTTCTGTGAAACTGCTTAGTGTTCTGTTAATTCATCTTACAGTGTTACATCTGTATTTCGTGGATCTCTTTACTAGACTTATTTCTGTGGAATCTGAGAACAGATATTTCGGATCCCTTTGAAGACTATAGGGCCAAAGGAAATATCCTCCGATAACAAAGAGAAAGAAGCTTTCTGAGAAACTTCTTTGTGTTCTGTGAAATCATCTCACGGAGTTACAGCTTTCCCCTCAAGAAGCCTTTCGCTAAGACAGCTCTTGTGGAATTGGCAAAGTGATATTTGGAAGCCCATAGAGGGCTATGGTGAAAAAGGAAATATCCTCAGATGAAATCTGGAAAGAAGCTTTCTGTGAAACTGCTTAGTGTTCTGTTAATTCATCTCACAGAGTTACATCTGTTTTTCGTGGATCTCTTTGCTAGACTTATTTCTGTGGAATCTGAGAACAGATATTTCGGATCCCTTTGAAGACTATAGGGCCAAAGGAAATATCCTCCGATAACAAAGAGAAAGAAGCTTACTGAGAAACTTCTTTGTGTTCTGTGAAATCATCTCACAGAGTTACAGCTTTCCCCTCAAGAAGCCTTTCGCTAAGACAGTTCTTGTGGAATTGGCAAAGTGATATTTGGAAGCCCATAGAGGGCTATGGTGAAAAAGGAAATATCCTCAGATGAAATCTGGAAAGAAGCTTTCTGAGAAACTGGTGAGTGTTCTGTTAATTCATCTCACAGAGTTACATCTGTATTTCGTGGATCTCTTTGCTAGCCTTATTTCTGTGGAATCTGAGAACAGATATTTCGGATCCCATTGAAGACTATAGGGCCAAAGGAAATAATCTCCGATAACAAAGAGAAAGAAGCTTTCTGAGTAACTTCTTTGTGTTCTGTGAAATCATCTCACAGAGTTACAGCTTTCCCCTCAAGAAGCCTTTCGCTAAGACAGTTCTTGTGGAATTGGCAAAGTGATATTTGGAATCCCTTAGAGGGCTATGGTGAAAAAGGAAATATCCTCAGATGAAATCTGGAAAGAAGCTTTCTGAGAAACTGCTGAGTGTTCTGTTAATTCATCTCACAGAGTTACATCTGTATTTCGTGGATCTCTTTGCTAGACTTATTTCTGTGGAATCTGAGAACAGATATTTCGGATCCCTTTGAAGCCTACAGGGCCAAAGGAAATAATCTCCGATATCAAAGACAAAGAAGCTTTCTGAGAAACTTCTTTGTGTTCTGTGAAATCATCTCACAGAGTTACAGCATTCCCTTCAAGAAGCCTTTCGCTAAGACAGTTCTTGTGGAATTGGCAAAGTGATATTTGGAAGCCCATAGAGGGCTATGGTGAAAAAGGAAATATCCTCAGATGAAATCTGGAAAGAAGCTTTCTGAGAAACTGCTGAGTGTTCTGTTAATTCATCTCACAGAGTTACATCTGTATTTCTTGGATCTCTTTGCTAGACTTATTTCTGTGGAATCTGAGAACAGATATTTCGGATCCTATTGAAGACTATAGGGCCAAAGGAAATAACCTCCGATAACAAAGAGAAAGAAGCTTTCTGAGAAACATCTTTGTGTTCTGTGAAATCATCTCACAGAGTTACAGCTTTCCCCTCAAGAAGCCTTTCGCTAAGACAGTTCATGTGGAATTGGAATAGTGATATTTGGATGCCCATAGAGGGCTATGGTGAAAAAGGAAATATCCTCAGATGAAATCTGGAAGGAAGCTTTCTGAGAAACTGCTGCGTGTTCTGTTAATTCATCTCACAGAGTTACATCTGTATTTCGTGGATCTCTTTGCTAGCCTTATTTCTTTGGAATCTGAGAAGAGATATTTCGGATCCCTTTGAAGACTATAGGGCCAAAGGAAATATCCTCCGATAACAAAGAGAAAGAAGCTTTCTGAGAAACTTCTTTGTGTTCTGTGAAATCATCTCACAGAGTTACAGCTTTCCCCTCAGGAAGCCTTTCGCTAAGACAGTTCTTGTGGAATTGGCAAAGTGATATTTGGAAGCCCATAGAGGGCTATGGTGAAAAAGGAAATATCCTCAGATGAAATCTGGAAAGAAGCTTTCTGAGAAACTGCTTAGTGTTCTGTTAATTCATCTCACAGAGGTACATCTGTATTTCGTGGATCTCTTTGCTAGCCTTATTTCTGTGGAATCTGAGAACAGATATTTCGGATCCCATTGAAGACTATAGGGCCAAAGGAAACAATCTCCGATAACAAAGAGAAAGAAGCTTTCTGAGAAACTTCTTTGTGTTCTGTGAAATCATCTCACAGAGTTACAGCTTTCCCCTCAACAAGCCTTTCGCTAAGACAGTTCTTGTGGAATAGGCAAAGTGATATTTGGAAGCCCTTAGAGGGCTATGGTGAAAAAGGAAATATCCTCAGATGAAATCTGGAAAGAAGCTTTCTGAGAAACTGCTTAGTGTTCTGTTAATTCATCTCACAGAGTTACATCTGTATTTCGTGGATCTCTTTGCTAGACTTATTTCTTTGGAATCTGAGAACAGATATGTCGGATCCCATTGAAGACTATAGGGCCAAAGGAAATATCCTCCGATAACAAAGAGAAAGAAGCTTTCTGAGAAACTTCTTTGTGTTCTGTGAAATCATCTCACAGAGTTACAGCTTTCCCCTCAAGAAGCCTTTCGCTAAGACAGTTCTTGTGGAATTGGCAAAGTGATATTTGGAAGCCCATAGAGGGCTATGGTGAAAAAGGAAATATCCTCAGATGAAATCTGGAAAGAAGCTTTCTGAGAAACTGCTTAGTGTTCTGTTAATTCATCTCACAGAGTTACATCTGTATATCGTGGATCTCTTTGCTTGCCTTATTTCTGTGGAATCTGAGAACAGATATTTCGGATCCCATTGAAGACTATAGGGCCAAAGGAAATATCCTCCGATAACAAAGAGAAAGATGCTTTCTGAGAAACTTCTTTGTGTTCTGTGAAATCATCTCACAGAGTTACAGCTTTCCCCTCAAGAAGCCTTTCGCTAAGACAGTTCTTGTGGAATTGGCAAAGTGATATTTGGAAGCCCATAGAGGGCTATGGTGAAAAAGGAAATATCCTCAGACGAAATCTGGAAAGAAGCTTTCTGAGAAACTTCTTAGTGTTCTGTTAATTCATCTCACAGAGTTACATCTGTATTTCGTGGATCTCTTTGCTAGCCTTATTTCTGTGGAATCTGAGAACAGATATTTCGGATCCCATTCAGGCCTATAAGGCCAAAGGAAATAATCTCCGATAACAAAGAGAAAGAAGCTTTCTGAGAAACTTCTTTGTGTTCTGTGAAATCATCTCACAGAGTTACAGCTTTGCCCTCAAGAAGCCTTTCGCAAAGACAGTTCTTGTGGAATTGGCAAAGTGATATTTGGAAGCCCTTAGAGGGCTATGGTGAAAAAGGAAATATCCTCAGATGAAATCTGGAAAGAAGCTTTCTGAGAAACTGCTTAGTGTTCTGTTAATTCATCCCACAGAGTTAAATCTGTATTTCGTGGATCTCTTTTCTAGCCTTATTTCTGTGGAATCTGAGAACAGATATTTCGCATCCCATTGAAGACTATAGGGCCAAAGGAAATATCCTCCGATAACAAAGAGAAAGAAGCTTTCTGAGAAACTTCTTTGTGTTCTGTGAAATCATCTCACAGAGTTACAGCTTTCCCCTAAAGAAGCCTTTCGCTAAGACAGTTCTTGTGGAATTGGCAAAGTGATATTTGGAAGCCCATAGAGGGCTATGGTGAAAAAGGAAATATCCTCAGATAAAATCTGGAAAGAAGCTTTCTGAGAAACTGCTGAGTGTTCTGTTAATTCATCTCACAGAGTTACATCTGTATTTCGTGGATCTCTTTGCTAGCCTTATTTCTGTGGAATCTGAGAACAGATATTTCGGATCCCTTTGAAGACTATAGGGCCAAAGGAAATATCCTCCGATAACAAAGAGGAAGAAGCTTTCTGAGAAATTTCTTTGTGTTCTGTGAAATCATCTCACAGAGTTACAGCTTTCCCCTCAAGAAGCCTTTCGCTAAGACAGTTCTTGTGGAATTGGCAAAGTGATACTTGGAAGCCCATAGAGGGCTATGGTGAAACAGGAAATATCCTCAGATGAAATCTGGAAAGAAGCTTTCTGAGAAACTGCTTAGTGTTCTGTTAATTCATCTCACAGAGGTACATCTCTATTTCGTGGATCTCTTTGCTAGCCTTATTTCTGTGGAATCTGAGAACAGATATTTCGGATCCCATTGAAGACTATAGGGCCAAAGGAAACAATCTCCTATAACAAAGAGAAAGAAGCTTTCTGAGAAACTTCCTTGTGTTCTTTAAAATCATCTCACAGAGTTACAGCTTTCCCCTCAACAAGCCTTTCGCTAAGACAGTTCTTGTGGAATTGGCAAAGTGATATTTGGAAGCCCATAGAGGGCTATGGTGAAAAAGGAAATATCCTCAGATGAAATCTGGAAAGAAGCTTTCTGAGAAACTGCTTAGTGTTCTGTTAATTCATCTCACAGAGTTACATCTGTATATCGTGGATCTCTTTGCTTGCCTTATTTCTGTGGAATCTGAGAACAGATATTTCGGATCCCATTGAAGACTATAGGGCCAAAGGAAATATCCTCCGATAACAAAGAGAAAGAAGCTTTCTGAGAAACTTCTTTGTGTTCTGTGAAATCATCTCACAGAGTTACAGCTTTCCCCTCAAGAAGCCTTTCGCTAAGACAGTTCTTGTGGAATTGGCAAAGTGATATTTGGAAGCCCATAGAGGGCTATGGTGAAAAAGGAAATATCCTCAGACGAAATCTGGAAAGAAGCTTTCTGAGAAACTTCTTAGTGTTCTGTTAATTCATCTCACAGAGTTACATCTGTATTTCGTGGATCTCTTTGCTAGCCTTATTTCTGTGGAATCTGAGAACAGATATTTCGGATCCCATTCAGGCCTATAAGGCCAAAGGAAATAATCTCCGATAACAAAGAGAAAGAAGCCTTCTGAGAAACTTCTTTGTGTTCTGTGAAATCATCTCACAGAGTTACAGCTTTGCCCTCAAGAAGCCTTTCGCAAAGACAGTTCTTGTGGAATTGGCAAAGTGATATTTGGAAGCCCTTAGAGGGCTATGGTGAAAAAGGAAATATCCTCAGATGAAATCTGGAAAGAAGCTTTCTGAGAAACTGCTTAGTGTTCTGTTAATTCATCCCACAGAGTTAAATCTGTATTTCGTGGATCTCTTTTCTAGCCTTATTTCTGTGGAATCTGAGAACAGATATTTCGGATCCCATTGAAGACTATAGGGCCAAAGGAAATATCCTCCGATAACAAAGAGAAAGAAGCTTTCTGAGAAACTTCTTTGTGTTCTGTGAAATCATCTCACAGAGTTACAGCTTTCCCCTAAAGAAGCCTTTCGCTAAGACAGTTCTTGTGGAATTGGCAAAGTGATATTTGGAAGCCCATAGAGGGCTATGGTGAAAAAGGAAATATCCTCAGATAAAATCTGGAAAGAAGCTTTCTGAGAAACTGCTGAGTGTTCTGTTAATTCATCTCACAGAGTTACATCTGTATTTCGTGGATCTCTTTGCTAGCCTTATTTCTGTGGAATCTGAGAACAGATATTTCGGATCCCTTTGAAGACTATTGGGCCAAAGGAAATATCCTCCGATAACAAAGAGGAAGAAGCTTTCTGAGAAATTTCTTTGTGTTCTGTGAAATCATCTCACAGAGTTACAGCTTTCCCCTCAAGAAGCCTTTCGCTAAGACAGTTCTTGTGGAATTGGCAAAGTGATACTTGGAAGCCCATAGAGGGCTATGGTGAAACAGGAAATATCCTCAGATGAAATCTGGAAAGAAGCTTTCTGAGAAACTGCTTAGTGTTCTGTTAATTCATCTCACAGAGGTACATCTCTATTTCGTGGATCTCTTTGCTAGCCTTATTTCTGTGGAATCTGAGAACAGATATTTCGGATCCCATTGAAGACTATAGGGCCAAAGGAAACAATCTCCTATAACAAAGAGAAAGAAGCTTTCTGAGAAACTTCCTTGTGTTCTTTAAAATCATCTCACAGAGTTACAGCTTTCCCCTCAACAAGCCTTTCGCTAAGACAGTTCTTGTGGAATTGGCAAAGTGATATTTGGAAGCCCTTAGAGGGCTATGGTGAAAAAGGAAATATCCTCAGATGAAATCTGGAAAGAAGCTTTCTGAGAAACTGCTTAGTGTTCTGTTAATTCATCTCACAGAGTTACATCTGTATTTCGTGGATCTCTTTGCTAGCCTTATTTCTTTGGAATCTGATAACAGATATTTCGGATCCCATTGAAGACTATAGGGCCAAAGGAAATATCCTCCGATAACAAAGAGAAAGAAGCATTCTGAGAAACTTCTTTGTGTTCTGTGAAATCATCTCACAGAGTTACAGCTTTCCCCTCAAGAAGCCTTTCGCTAAGACAGTTCTTGTGGAATTGGCAAAGTGATATTTGGAAGCCCATAGAGGGCTATGGTGAAAAAGGAAATATCCTCAGATGAAATCTGGAAAGAAGCTTTCTGAGAAACTGCTTAGTGTTCTATTAATTCATCTCACAGAGTTACGTCTGTATTTCGTGGATCTCTTTGCTAGACTTATTTCTGTGGTTTCTGAGAACAGATATTTCGGATCCCTTTGAAGACTATAGGGCCAAAGGAAATATCCTCCGATAACAAAGATAAAGAAGCTTTCTGAGAAACTTCTTTGTGTTCTGTGAAATCATCTCACAGAGTTACAGCTTTCCCCTCAAGAAGCCTTTCGCTACGACAGTTCTTGTGGTATTGGCAAAGTGATATTTGGAAGCCCATAGAGGGCTATGGTGAAAAAGGAAATATCCTCAGATGAAATCTGGAAAGAAGCTTTCTGAGAAACTGCTTAGTGTTCTGTTAATTCATCTCACAGAGTTACATCTGTATTTCGTGGATCTCTTTGCTAGACTTATTTCTGTGGAATCTGAGAACAGATATTTCGGATCCCTTTGAAGACTATAAGGCCAAAGGAAATATCCTCCGATAACAAAGAGAAAGAAGCTTTCTGAGAAACTTCTTTGTGTTCTGTAAAATCATCTCACAGAGTTACAGCTTTCCCCTCAAGAAGCCTTTCGCTAAGACAGTTCTTGTGGAATTGGCAAAGTGAAATTTAGAAGCCCTTAGAGGGCTATGGTGAAAAAGGAAATATCCTCAGATGAAATCTGGAAAGAAGCTTTCTGATAAACTGCTTAGTGTTCTGTTAATTCATCTCACAGAGTTACATCTGTATTTCGTGGATCTCTTTGCTAGCCTTATTTCTTTGGAATCTGAGAACAGATATTTCTGATCCCATCGAAGACTATGGGGCCAAAGGAAATATCCTCTGATAACAAAGAGAAAGAAGCTTTCTGAGAAACTTCTTTGTGTTCTGTGATATCATCTCACAGAGTAACAGCTTTCCCCTCAAGAAGCCTTTCGATAAGACAGTTCTTGTGGAATTGGCAAAGTGATATTTGGAAGCCCATAGAGGGCTATGGTGAAAAAGGAAATATCCTCAGATGAAATCTGGAAGGAAGCTTTCTGAGAAACTGCTTAGTGTTCTGTTAATTCACCTCACAGAGTTACATCTGTATTTCGTGGATCTCTTTGCTAGCCTTATTTCTGTGGAATCTGAGAACAGATATTTCGAATCCCATTGAAGACTATAGGGCCAAGGAAATATCCTCCGATAACAAAGAGAAAGAAGCTTTCTGAGAAACTTCTTTGTGTTCTGTGAAATCATCTCACAGAGTTACAGCTTTCCCCTCAAGAAGCCTTTCGCTAAGACAGTTCTTGTGGAATTGGCAAACCGATATTTGGAAGCCCATAGAGGGCTGTGGTGAAAAAGGAAATATCCTCAGATGAAATCTGGAATGAAGCTCTCTGAGTAACTGCTGAGTGTTCTGTTAATTCATCTCACAGAGTTACATCTGTATTTCGTGGATCTCTTTGCTAGCCTTATTTCTGTGGAATCTGAGAACAGATATTTCGGATCCCATTGAAGACTATAGGGCCAAAGGAAATATCCTCCGATAACAAAGAGAAAGAATCTTTCTGAGAAACTTCTTTGTGTTCTGTGAAATCATCTCACAGAGTTACAGCTTTCCCCTCAAGAAGCCTTTCGCTAAGACAGTTCTTGTGGAATTGGCAAAGTGATATTTGGAAGCCCATAGAGGGCTATGGTGAAAAAGGAAATATCCTCAGATGAAATCTGGAAAGAAGCTTTCTGAGAAACTGCTTACTGTTCTGTTAATTCATCTCACAGAGTTACATCTGTTTTTCGTGGATCTCTTTGCTAGCCTTATTTCTGTGGAATCTGAGAACAGATATTTCGGTTCCCTCTAAAGACTATAGGGCCAAAGGAAATATCCTCCGATAACAAAGAGAAAGAAGCTTTCTGAGAAACTTCTTTGTGTTCTGTGAAATCATCTCACAGAGTTACAGCTTTCCCCTCAAGAAGCCTTTCGCTAAGACAGTTCTTGTGGAATTGGCAAAGTGATATTTGGATGCCCATAGAGGGCTATGGTGAAAAAGGAAATATCCTCAGATGAAATCTGGAAAGAAGCTTTCTGTGAAACTGCTTAGTGTTCTGTTAATTCATCTTACAGAGTTACATCTGTATTTCGTGGATCTCTTTACTAGACTTATTTCTGTGGAATCTGAGAACAGATATTTCGGATCCCTTTGAAGACTATAGGGCCAAAGGAAATATCCTCCGATAACAAAGAGAAAGAAGCTTTCTGAGAAACTTCTTTGTGTTCTGTGAAATCATCTCACAGAGTTACAGCTTTCCCCTCAAGAAGCCTTTCGCTAAGACAGCTCTTGTGGAATTGGCAAAGTGATATTTGGAAGCCCATAGATGGCTATGGGGAAAAAGGAAATATCCTCAGATGAAATCTGGAAAGAAGCTTTCTGTGAAACTGCTTAGTGTTCTGTTAATTCATCTCACAGAGTTACATCTGTTCTTCGTGGATCTCTTTGCTAGACTTATTTCTGTGGAATCTGAGAACAGATATTTCGGATCCCTTTGAAGACTATAGGGCCAAAGGAAATATCCTCCGATAACAAAGAGAAAGAAGCTTACTGAGAAACTTCTTTGTGTTCTGTGAAATCATCTCACAGAGTTACAGCTTTCCCCTCAAGAAGCCTTTCGCTAAGACAGTTCTTGTGGAATTGGCAAAGTGATATTTGGAAGCCCATAGAGGGCTATGGTGAAAAAGGAAATATCCTCAGATGAAATCTGGAAAGAAGCTTTCTGAGAAACTGCTTAGTGTTCTGTTAATTCATCTCACAGAGTTACATCTGTATTTCGTGGATCTCTTTGCTAGCCTTATTTCTGTGGAATCTGAGAACACATATTTCGGATCCCATTGAAGACTATAGGGCCAAAGGAAATAATCTCCGATAACAAAGAGAAAGAAGCTTTCTGAGTAACTTCTTTGTGTTCTGTGAAATCATCTCACAGAGTTACAGCTTTCCCCTCAAGAAGCCTTTCGCTAAGACAGTTCTTGTGGAATTGGCAAAGTGATATTTGGAATCCCATAGAGGGCTATGGTGAAAAAGGAAATATCCTCAGATGAAATCTGGAAAGAAGCTTTCTGAGAAACTGCTGAGTGTTCTGTTAATTCATCTCACAGAGTTACATCTGTATTTCGTGGATCTCTTTGCTAGACTTATATCTGTGGAATCTGAGAACAGATATTTCGGATCCCTTTGAAGCCTACAGGGCCAAAGGAAATAATCTCCGATAGTAAAGACAAAGAAACTTTCTGAGAAACTTCTTTGTGTTCTGTGAAATCATCTCACAGAGTTACAGCATTCCCTTCAAGAAGCCTTTCGCTAAGACAGTTCTTGTGGAATTGGCAAAGTGATATTTGGAAGCCCATAGAGGGCTATGGTGAAAAAGGAAATATCCTCAGATGAAATCTGGAAAGAAGCTTTCTGGGAAACTGCTTAGTGTTCTGTTAATTCATCTCACAGAGTTACATCTGTATTTCTTGGATCTCTTTGCTAGACTTATTTCTGTGGAATCTGAGAACAGATATTTCGGATCCTATTGAAGACTATAGGGCCAAAGGAAATAACCTCCGATAACAAAGAGAAAGAAGCTTTCTGAGAAACTTCTTTGTGTTCTGTGAAATCATCTCACAGAGTTACAGCTTTCCCCTCAAGAAGCCTTTCGCTAAGACAGTTCATGTGGAATTGGCATAGTGATATTTGGATGCCCATAGAGGGCTATGGTGAAAAAGGAAATATCCTCAGATGAAATCTGGAAGGAAGCTTTCTGAGAAACTGCTGCGTGTTCTGTTAATTCATCTCACAGAGTTACATCTGTATTTCGTGGATCTCTTTGCTAGCCTTATTTCTTTGGAATCTGAGAACAGATATTTAGGATCCCTTTGAAGACTATAGGGCCAAAGGAAATATCCTCCCATAACAAAGAGAAAGAAGCTTTCTGAGAAACTTCTTTGTGTTCTGTGAAATCATCTCACAGAGTTACAGCTTTCCCCTCAAGAAGCCTTTCGCTAAGACAGTTCTTGTGGAATTGGCAAAGTGATATTTGGAAGCCCATAGAGGGCTATGGTGAAAAAGGAAATATCCTCAGATGAAATCTGGAAGGAAGCTTTCTGAGAAACTACTTAGTGTTCTGTTAATTCACCTCACAGAGTTACATCTGTATTTCGTGGATCTCTTTTCTAGCCTTATTTCTGTGGAATCTGAGAACAGATATTTCGAATCCCATTGAAGACTATAGGGCCAAGGAAATATCCTCCGATAACAAAGAGAAAGAAGCTTTCTGAGAAACTTCTTTGTGTTCTGTGAAATCATCTCACAGAGTTACAGCTTTCCCCTCAAGAAGCCTTTCGCTAAGACAGTTCTTGTGGAATTGGCAAACCGATATTTGGAAGCCCATAGAGGGCTGTGGTGAAAAAGGAAATATCCTCAGAGGAAATCTGGAATGAAGCTCTCTGAGAAACTGCTGAGTGTTCTGTTAATTCATCTCACAGAGTTACATCTGTATTTCGTGGATCTCTTTGCTAGCCTTATTTCTGTGGAATCTGAGAACAGATATTTCGGATCCCATTGAAGACTATAGGGCCAAAGGAAATATCCTCCGATAACAAAGAGAAAGAATCTTTCTGAGAAACTCCTTTGTGTTCTGTGAAATCATCTCACAGAGTTACAGCTTTCCCATCAAGAAGCCTTTCGCTAAGACAGTTCTTGTGGAATTGGCAAAGTGATATTTGGAAGCCCATAGAGGGCTATGGTGAAAAAGGAAACATCCTCAGATGAAATCTGGAAAGAAGCTTTCTGAGAAACTGCTTAGTGTTCTGTTAATTCATCTCACAGAGTTACATCTGTTTTTCGTGGATCTCTTTGCTAGCCTTATTTCTGTGGAATCTGAGAACAGATATTTCGGTTCCCTCTAAAGACTATAGGGCCAAAGGAAATATCCTCCGATAACAAAGAGAAAGAAGCTTTCTGAGAAACTTCTTTGTGTACTGTGATATCATCTCACAGAGTTACAGCTTTCCCCTCAAGAAGCCTTTCGCTAAGACAGTTCTTGTGGAATTGGCAAAGTGATATTTGGAAGCCCATAGAGGGCTACGGTGACAAAGGAAATATCCTCAGATGAAATCTGGAAAGAAGCTTTCTGTGAAACTGCTTAGTGTTCTGTTAATTCATCTTACAGTGTTACATCTGTATTTCGTGGATCTCTTTACTAGACTTATTTCTGTGGAATCTGAGAACAGATATTTCGGATCACTTTGAAGACTATAGGGCCAAAGGAAATATCCTCCGATAACAAAGAGAAAGAAGCTTTCTGAGAAACTTCTTTGTGTTCTGTGAAATCATCTCACGGAGTTACAGCTTTCCCCTCAAGAAGCCTTTCGCTAAGACAGCTCTTTTGGAATTGGCAAAGTGATATTTGGAAGCCCATAGAGGGCTATGGGGAAAAAGGAAATATCCTCAGATGAAATCTGGAAAGAAGCTTTCTGTGAAACTGCTTAGTGTTCTGTTAATTCATCTCACAGAGTTACATCTGTTTTTCGTGGATCTCTTTGCTAGACTTATTTCTGTGGAATCTGAGAACAGATATTTCGGATCCCTTTGAAGACTATAGGGCCAAAGGAAATATCCTCCGATAACAAAGAGAAAGAATCTTTCTGAGAAACTTCTTTGTGTTCTGTGAAATCATCTCACAGAGTTACAGCTTTCCCCTCAAGAAGCCTTTCGCTAAGACAGTTCTTGTGGAATTGGCAAAGTGATATTTGGAAGCCCATAGAGGGCTATGGTGAAAAAGGAAATATCCTCAGATGAAATCTGGAAAGAAGCTTTCTGAGAAACTGCTTAGTGTTCTGTTAATTCATCTCACAGAGTTACATCTGTATTTCGTGGATCTCTTTGCTAGCCTTATTTCTGTGGAATCTGAGAACAGATATTTCGGATCCCATTGAAGACTATAGGGCCAAAGGAAATAATCTCCGATAACAAAGAGAAAGAAGCTTTCTGAGTAACTTCTTTGTGTTCTGTGAAATCATCTCACAGAGTTACAGCTTTCCCCTCAAGAAGCCTTTCGCTAAGACAGTTCTTGTGGAATTGGCAAAGTGATATTTGGAAGCCCATAGAGGGCTATGGTGAAAAAGGAAATATCCTCAGATGAAATCTGGCAAGAAGCTTTCTGAGAAACTGCTGAGTGTTCTGTTAATTCATCTCACAGAGTTACATCTGTATTTCTTGGATCTCTTTGCTAGACTTATTTCTGTGGAATCTGAGAACAGATATTTCGGATCCCTTTGAAGCCTACAGGGCCAAAGGAAATAATCTCCGATATCAAAGACAAAGAAGCTTTCTGAGAAACTTCTTTGTGTTCTGTGAAATCATCTCACAGAGTTACAGCATTCCCTTCAAGAAGCCTTTCGCTAAGACAGTTCTTGTGGAATTGGAAAAGTGATATTTGGAAGCCCATAGAGGGCTATGGTGAAAAAGGAAATATCCTCAGATGAAATCTGGAAAGAAGCTTTCTGAGAAACTGCTTAGTGTTCTGTTAATTCATCTCACAGAGTTACATCTGTATTTCTTGGATCTCTTTGCTAGACTTATTTCTGTGGAATCTGAGAACAGATATTTCGGATCCTATTGAAGACTATAGGGCCAAAGGAAATAACCTCCGATAACAAAGAGAAAGAAGCTTTCTGAGAAACATCTTTGTGTTCTGTGAAATCATCTCACAGAGATACAGCTTTCCCCTCAAGAAGCCTTTCGCTAAGACAGTTCATGTGGAATTGGCATAGTGATATTTGGATGCCCATAGAGGGCTGCGGTGAAAAAGGAAATATCCTCAGATGAAATCTGGAATGAAGCTTTCTGAGAAACTGCTGAGTGTTCTGTTAATTCATCTCACAGAGTTACATCTGTATTTCGTGGATCTCTTTGCTAGCCTTATTTCTGTGGAATCTGAGAACAGATATTTCGGATCCCATTGAAGACTATAGGGCCAAAGGAAATATCCTCCTATAACAAAGAGAAAGAATCTTTCTGAGAAACGTCTTTGTGTTCTGTGAAATCATCTCACAGAGTTACAGCTTTCCCATTAAGAAGCCTTTCGCTAAGACAGTTCTTGTGGAATTGGCAAAGTGATATTTGGAAGCCCATAGAGGGCTATGGTGAAAAAGGAAATATCCTCAGATGAAATCTGGAAAGAAGCTTTCTGAGAAACTGCTTACGGTTCTGTTAATTCATCTCACAGAGTTACATCTGTATTTCGTGGATCTCTTTGCTAGCCTTATTTCTGTGGAATCTGAGAACAGATATTTCGGTTCCCTCTAAAGACTATAGGGCCAAAGGAAATATCCTCCGATAACAAAGAGAAAGAAGCTTTCTGAGAAACTTCTTTGTGTTCTGTGAAATCATCTCACAGAGTTACAGCTTTCCCCTCAAGAAGCCTTTCGCTAAGACAGTTCTTGTGGAATTGGCAAAGTGATATTTGGAAGCCCATAGAGGGCTACGGTGAAAAAGGAAATATCCTCAGATGAAATCTGGAAAGAAGCTTTCTGTGAAACTGCTTAGTGTTCTGTTAATTCGTCTTACAGAGTTACATCTGTATTTCGTGGATCTCTTTACTAGACTTATTTCTGTGGAATCTGAGAACAGATATTTCGGATCCCTTTGAAGACTATAGGGACAAAGGAAATATCCTCCGATAACAAAGAGAAAGAAGCTTTCTGAGAAACTTCTTTGTGTTCTGTGAAATCATCTCACAGAGTTACAGCTTTCCCCTCAAGAAGCCTTTCGCTAAGACAGTTCTTGTGGCATTGGCAAAGTGATATTTGGAAGCCCATAGAGGGCTATGGTGAAAAAGGAAATATCCTCAGATGAAATCTGGAAAGAAGCTTTCTGAGAAACTGCTTAGTGTTCTGTTAATTCATCTCACAGAGTTACATCTGTATTTCGTGGATCTCTTTGCTAGCCTTATTTCTGTGGAATCTGAGAACAGATATTTCGGATCCCATTGAAGACTATAGGGCCAAAGGAAATAATCTCCGATAACAAAGAGAAAGAAGCTTTCTGAGAAACTTCTTTGTGTTCTGTGAAATCATCTAACAGAGTTACAGCTTTCCCCTCAAGAAGCCTTTCGCTAAGACAGTTCTTGTGGAATTGGCAAAGTGATATTTGGAATCCCATAGAGGGCTATGGTGAAAAAGGAAATATCCTCAGATGAAATCTGGAAAGAAGCTTTCTGAGAAACTGCTGAGTGTTCTGTTAATTCATCTCACAGAGTTACATCTGTATTTCGTGGATCTCTTTGCTAGACTTATTTCTGTGGAAACTGAGAACAGATATTTCGGATCCCATTGAGGCCTACAGGGCCAAAGGAAATAATCTCCGATATCAAAGACAAAGAAGGTTTCTGAGAAACTTCTTTGTGTTCTGTGAAATCATCTCACAGAGTTACAGCATTCCCCTCAAGAAGCCTTTCGCTAAGACAGTTCTTGTGGAATTGGCAAAGTGATATTTGGAAGCCCATAGAGGGCTATGGTGAAAAAGGAAATATCCTCAGATGAAATCTGGAAAGAAGCTTTCTGAGAAACTGCTTAGTGTTCTGTTAATTCATCTCACAGAGTTACATCTGTATTTCTTGGATCTCTTTGCTAGACTTATTTCTGTGGAATCTGAGAACAGATATTTCGGATCCTATTGAAGACTATAGGGCCAAAGGAAATATCCTCCGAAAGAAAGAGAAAGAAGGTTTCTGAGAAACTTCTTTGTGTTCTGTGAAATCATCTCACCGAGTTACAGCTTTCCCCTCAAGAAGCCTTTCGCTAAGACAGTTCTTGTGGAATTGGCAAAGCGATATTTGGAAGCACATAGAGGGCTATGGTGAAAAAGGAAATATCCTCAGATGAAATCTGGAAAAAAGCTTTTGAGAAACTGCTTATTGTTCTGTTAATTCATCTCACAGAGTTACATCTGTATTTCGTGGATCTCTTTGCTTGCCTTATTTCTTTGGAATCTGAGAACAGATATTTCGGATCCCATTGAAGACTATAGGGCCAAAGGAAATATCCTCCGATAACAAAGAGAAAGAAGCTTTCTGAGAAACTTCTTTGTGTTCTGTGAAATCATCTCACAGTTACAGCTTTCCCCTCAAGAAGCCTTTCGCTAAGACAGTTCTTGTGGAATTGGCAAAGTGATATTTGGAAGCCCAAAGAGGGCTATGGTGAAAAAGGAAATATTCTCAGATGAAATCTGGAAAGAAGCTTTCTGAGAAACTGCTTAGTATTCTGTTAATGCATCTCACAGAGTTACATCTGTATTTCGTGGAACTCTTAGCTAGCCTTATTTCTGTGGAATCTGAGAACAGATATTTCGGATCCCATTGAAGACTATAGGGCCAAAGGAAATATCCTCCGATAACAAAGAGAAAGAAGCTTTCTGAGAAACTTCTTTGTGTTCTGTGAAATCATCTCACAGAGTTACAGCTTTCCCCTCAAGAAGCCTTTCACTAAGACAGTTCTTGTGGAATTGGCAAAGTGATATTTGGAAGCCCATAGAGGGCTGTGGTGAAAAAGGAAATATCCTCAGATGAAATCTGGAGGGAAGCTTTCTGAGAAACTGCTGAGTGTTCTGTTAATTCATCTCACAGAGTTGCATCAGTATTTCGTGGATCTCATTGCTAGCCTTATTTCTTTGGAATCTGAGAACAGATATTTCGGATCCCTTTGAAGACTATAGGGCCAAAGGAAATATCGTCCGATAACAAAGAGAAAGAATCTTCTGAGAAACTTCTTTGTGTTCTGTGAAATCATCCCACAGAGTTACAGCTTTCCCCTCAAGAAGCCTTTCGCTAAGACAGTTCTCGTGGAATTGGCAAAGTGATATTTGGAAGCCCTTAGAGGGCTATGGTGAAAAAGGAAATATCCTCAGATGAAATCTGGAAAGAAGCTTTCTGAGAAACTGCTTAGTGTTCTGTTAATTCATCTCACAGAGTTAAATCTGTATTTCGTGGATCTCTTTGCTAGCCTTATTTCTGTGGAATCTGAGAACAGATATTTCGGAACCCATTGAAGACTATAGGGCCAAAGGAAATATCCTCCGATAACAAAGAGAAAGAAGCTTTCTGAGAAACTTCTTTGTGTTCTGTGAAATCATCTCACAGAGTTACAGCTTTCCCCTCAAGAAGCCTTTGGCTAAGACAGTTCTTGTGGAATTGGCAAAGTGATATTTGGAAGCCCATAGAGGGCTATGGTGAAAAAGGAAATATCCTCAGATGAAATCTGGAAAGAAGCTTTCTGAGAAACTGCTGAGTGTTCTGTTAATTCATCTCACAGAGTTACATCTGTATTTCGTGGATCTCTTTGCTAGCCTTATTTCTGTTGAATCTGAGAACAGATATTTCGGATCCCATTGAAGCCTACAGGGCCAAAGGAAATAATCTCCGATAACAAAGACAAAGAAGCTTTCAGAGAAACTTCTTTGTGTTCTGTGAAATCATCTCACAGAATTACAGCATTCCCCTCAAGAAGCCTTTCGCTAAGACAGTTCTTGTGGAATTGGCAAAGTGATATTTGGAAGCCCATAGAGGGCTATGGTGAGAAAGGAAATATCCTCAGATGAAATCTGGAAAGAAGCTTTCTGAGAAACTGCTGAGTGTTCTGTTAATTCATCTCAGAGAGTTACATCTGTATTTCGTGGATCTCTTTGCTAGCCTTATTTCTGTGGAATCTGAGAACAGATATTTCGGATTCCTATGAAGACTATAGGGCCAAAGGAAATATCCTCCGATAACAAAGAGAAAGAAGCTTTTTGAGAAACTTCTTTGTGTTCTGTGAAATCATCTCACAGAGTTACAGCTTTCCCCTCAAGAAGCCTTTCGCTTAGACAGTTCTTGTGGAATTGGCAAAGTGATATTTGGAAGCCCATAGATGGCTATGGTGAAAAAGGAAATATCCTCAGATGAAATCTGGAAAGAAGCTTTCTGAGAAACTGCTTAGTGTTCTGTTAATTCATCTCACAGAGTTACATCTGTGTTTCGTGGATCTCTTTGCTAGCCTTATTTCTGTGGAATCTGAGAACAGATATTTCGGATCCCATTGAAGCATATAGGGCCAAAGGAATTAATCTCCGATAACAAAGAGAAAGAAGCTTTCTGAGAAACTTCTTTGTGTTCTGTGAAATCATCTCACAGAGTTACCGCTTTCCCCTCAAGAAGCCTTTCGCTAAGACAGTTCTTGTGGAATTGGCAAAGTGATATTTGTAAGCCCATAGAGGGCTATGGTGAAAAAGGAAATATCCTCAGATGAAATCTGGAAAGAAGCTTTCTGTGAAACTGCTTAGTGTTCTGTTAATTCATCTCACAGAGTTACATCTGTATTTCGTGGATCTCTTTGCTAGCCTTATTTCTGTGGAATCTGAGAACAGATATTTCGGATCCCTTTGAAGACTATAGGGCCAAAGGAAATATCCTCCGATAACAAAGAGAAAGAAGCTTTCTGAGAAAATTCTTTGTGTTCTGTGAAATCATCTCACAGAGTTACAGCTTTCCCCTCAAGAAGCCTTTCGCTAAGACAGTTCTTGTGGAATTGGCAAAGCGATATTTGGAAGCCCATAGAGGGCTATGGTGAAAAAGGAAATATCCTCAGATGAAATCTGGAAGATAGCTTTCTGAGAAACTGCTGAGTGTTCTGTTAATTCATCTCACAGAGTTACAACAGTATTTCGTGGATCTATTTGCTAGCCTTATTTCTGTGGAATCTGAGAACAGATATTTCGGATCCCTTTGAAGACTATAGGGCCAAAGGAAATATCCTCCGATAACAAAGAGAAAGAATCTTTCTGAGAAACTTCTTTGTGTTCTCTGAAATCATCCCACAGAGTTACAGCTTTCCCCTCAAAAGCCTTTCGCTAAGACAGTTCTCGTGGAATTGGCAAAGTGATATTTGGAAGCCCTTAGAGGGCTATGGTGAAAAAGGAAATATCCTCAAATGAAATCTGGAAAGAAGCTTTCTGAGAAACTGCTTAGTGTTCTGTTAATTCATCTCTCAGAGTTACATCTGTATTTCGTGAATCTCCTTGCTAGACTTATTTCTGTGGAATCTGCGAACAGATATTTCGGATCCCTTTGAAGACTATAGGGCCAAAGGAAATATCCTCCGATAACAAAGAGAAAGAAGCTTTCTGAGAAACTTCTTTGTGTTCTGTGAAATCATCTCACAGAGTTACAGCTTTCCCCTCAAGAAGCCTTTTGCTAAGACAGTTCTTGTGGAATTGGCAAAGTGATATTTGGAAGCCCATTGAGGGCTATGGTGAAAAAGGAAATATCCTCAGATGAAATCTGGAAAGAAGCTTTCTGAGAAACTTCTTAGTGTTCTGTTAATTCATCTCACAGAGTTACATCTGTATTTCGTGGATCTCTTTGCTAGCCTTATTTCTGTGGAATCTGAGAACAGATATTTCGGATCCCATTGAAGACTATAGGGCCAAAGGAAATAATCTCCGACAACAAAGAGAAAGATGCTTTCTGAGAAACTTCTTTGTGTTCTGTGAAATCATCTCACAGAATTACAGCTTTCCCCTCAAGAAGCCTTTCGCTAAGACAGTTCTTGTGGAATTGGCAAAGTGTTATTTGGAAGCCCTTAGAGGGCCATGGTGAAAAAGGAAATATCCTCAGATGAAATCTGGAAAGAAGATTTCTGAGAAACTGCTGAGTGTTCTGTTAATTCATCTCACAGAGTTACATATGTATTTCGTGGATCTCTTTGCTAGACTTATTTCTGTGGAATATGAGAACAGATATTTCGGATCCTATTGAAGACTATAGGGCCAAATTAAATATCCTCCGATAACAAAGAGAAAGAAGCTTTCTGAGAAACTTCTTTGTGTTCTGTGAAATCATCTCACAGAGTTACAGCTTTCCCCTCAAGAAGCCTTTCGCTAAGACAGTTCTTGTGGAATTGGCAAAGTGATATTTGGAAGCCCTTAGAGGGCTATGGTGAAAAAGGAAATATCCTCAGATGAAATCTGGAAAGAAGCTTTCTGAGAAACTGCTTAGTGTTCTGTTAATTCATCTCACAGAGTTAAATCTGTATTTCGTGGATCTCTTTGCTAGCCTTTTTTCTGTGGAATCTGAGAACAGATATTTCGGATCCCATTGAAGACTATAGGGCCAAAGGAAATATCCTCCGATAACAAAGAGAAAGAAGCTTTCTGAGAAACTTCTTTGTGTTCTGTGAAATCATCTCACAGAGTTACAGCTTTCCCCTCAAGAAGCCTTTCGCTAAGACAGTTCTTGTGGAATTGGCAAAGTGATATTTGGAAGCCCATAGAGGGCTATGGTGAAAAAGGAAATATCCTCAGATGAAATCTGGAAAGAAGCTTTCTGAGAAACTGCTGAGTGTTCTGTTAATTCATCTCACAGAGTTACATCTGTATTTCGTGGATCTCTTTGCTAGCCTTATTTCTGTGGAATCTGAGAACAGATATTTCGGATCCCATTGAAGCCTACAGGGCCAAATTAAATAATCTCCGATAACAAAGACAAAGAAGCTTTCAGAGAAACTTCTTTGTGTTCTGTGAAATCATCTCACAGAGTTACAGCATTCCCCTCAAGAAGCCTTTCGCTAAGAGAGTTCTTGTGGAATTGGAAAAGTGATATTTGGAAGCCCATAGAAGGCTATGGTGAAAAAGGAAATATCCTAAGATGAAATCTGGAAAGAAGCTTTCTGAGAAACTGGTGAGTGTTCTGTTAATTCATCTCACAGAGTTACATCTGTATTTCGTGGATCTCTTTGCTAGCCTTATTTCTGTGGAATCTGAGAACAGATATTTCGGATCCCATTGAAGCGTATAGGGCCAAAGGAAATAATCTCCGATAACAAAGAGAAAGAAGCTTTCTGAGAAACTTCTTTGTGTTCTGTGAAATCATCTCACAGAGTTACCGCTTTCCCCTCAAGAAGCCTTTCGCTAAGACAGTTCTTGTGGAATTGGCAAAGTGATATTTGTAAGCCCATAGAGGGCTATGGTGAAAAAGGAAATATCCTCAGATGAAATCTGGAAAGAAGCTTTCTGTGAAACTGCTTAGTGTTCTGTTAATTCATCTCACAGAGTTACATCTGTATTTCGTGGATCTCTTTGCTAGCCTTATTTCTGTGGAATCTGAGAACAGATATTTCGGATCCCTTTGAAGACTATAGGGCCAAAGGAAATATCCTCCTATAACAAAGAGAAAGAAGCTTTCTGAGAAACTTCTTTGTGTTCTGTGAAATCATCTCACAGAGTTACAGCTTTCCCCTCAAGAAGCCTTTCGCTAAGACAGTTCTTGTGGAATTGGCAAAGCGATATTTGGAAGCCCATAGAGGGCTATGGTGAAAAAGGAAATATCCTCAGATGAAATCTGGAAGGAAGCTTTCTGAGAAACTGCTGAGTGTTCTGTTAATTCATCTCACAGAGTTACATCTGTATTTCGTGGATCTCTTTGCTAGCCTTATTTCTGTGGAATCTGAGAACAGATATTTCGGATCCCACTGAAGCGTATAGGGCCAAAGGAAATAATCTCCGATAACAAAGAGAAAGAAGCTTTCTGAGAAACTTCTTTGTGTTCTGTGAAATCATCTCACAGAGTTACCGCTTTCCCCTCAAGAAGCCTTTCGCTAAGACAGTTCTTGTGGAATTGGCAAAGTGATATTTGTAAGCCCATAGAGGGCTATGGTGAAAAAGGAAATATCCTCAGATGAAATCTGGAAAGAAGCTTTCTGTGAAACTGCTTAGTGTTCTGTTAATTCATCTCACAGAGTTACATCTGTATTTCGTGGATCTCTTTGCTAGCCTTATTTCTGTGGAATCTGAGAACAGATATTTCGGATCCCTTTGAAGACTATAGGGCCAAAGGAAATATCCTCCGATAACAAAGAGAAAGAAGCTTTCTGAGAAACTTCTTTGTGTTCTGTGAAATCATCTCACAGAGTTACAGCTTTCCCCTCAAGAAGCCTTTCGCTAAGACAGTTCTTGTGGAATTGGCAAAGCGATATTTGGAAGCCCATAGAGGGCTATGGTGAAAAAGGAAATATCCTCAGATGAAATCTGGAAGGAAGCTTTCTGAGAAACTGCTGAATGTTCTGTTAATTCATCTCACAGAGTTACATCAGTATTTCGTGGATCTCTTTGCTAGCCTTATTTCTGTGGAATCTGAGAACAGATATTTCGGATCCCTTTGAAGACTATAGGGCCAAAGGAAATATCCTCCGATAACAAAGAGAAAGAATCTTTCTGAGAAACTTCTTTGTGTTCTCTGAAATCATCCCACAGAGTTACAGCTTTCCCCTCAAGAAGCCTTTCGCTAAGACAGTTCTCGTGGAATTGGCAAAGTGATATTTGGAAGCCCATAGAGGGCTATGGTGAAAGAGGAAATATCCTCAGATGAAATCTGGAAGGAAGCTCTCTGAGAAACTGCTGAGTGTTCTGTTAATTCATCTCACAGAGTTACATCTGTATTTCGTGGATCTCTTTGCTAGCCTTATTTCTGTGGAATCTGAGAACAGATATTTCGGATCCCATTGAAGACTATAGGGCCAAAGGAAATATCCTCCGATAACAAAGAGAAAGATGCTTTCTGAGAAACTTCTTTGTGTTCCGTGAAATCATCTCACAGAGTTACAGCTTTCCCCTCAAGAAGCCTTTCGCTAAGACAGTTCTTGTGGAATTGGCAAAGCGATATTTGGAAGCCCATAGAGGGCTAAGTTGAAAAAGGAAATATCCTCAGATGAAATCTGGAAAGAAGCTTTCTGAGAAACTGCTTATTGTTCTGTTAATTCATCTCACAGATTTACATCTGTATTTCGTGGATCTCTTTGCTAGCCTTATTTCTTTGGAATCTGAGAACAGATATTTCGGATCCCATTGAAGATTACAGGGCCAAAGGAAATATCCTCCGATAACAAAGAGAAAGAAGCTTTCTGAGAAAATTCTTTGTGTTCTGTGAAATCATCTCACAGAGTTACAGCTTTCCCTTCAAGAAGCCTTTCGCTAAGACAGTTCTTGTGGAATTGGCAAAGTGATATTTGGAAGCCCATAGAGGGCTATGGTGAAAAAGGAAATATCCTCAGATGAAATCTGGAAAGAAGCTTTCTGTGAAACTGCTTAGTGTTCTGTTAATTCATCTCACAGAGTTAAATCTGTATTTCGTGGATCTCTTTGCTAGCCTTTTTTCTGTGGAATCTGAGAACAGATATTTCGGATCCCATTGAAGACTATAGTGCCAAAGGAAATATCCTCCGATAACAAAGAGAAAGAAGCTTTCTGAGAAACTTCTTTGTGTTCTGTGAAATCATCTCACAGAGTTACAGCTTTCCCCTCAAGAAGCCTTTCGCTAAGACAGTTCTTGTGGAATTGGCAAAGTGATATTTGGAAGCCCATAGAGGGCTATGGTGAAAAAGGAAATATCCTCAGATGAAATCTGGAAAGAAGCTTTATGAGAAACTGCTGAGTGTTCTGTTAATTCATCTCACAGAGTTACATCTGTATTTCGTGGATCTCTTTGCTAGCCTTATTTCTGTGGAATCTGAGAACAGATATTTCGGATCCCATTGAAGCCTACAGGGCCAAAGGAAATAATCTCCGATAACAAAGACAAAGAAGCTTTCAGAGAAACTTCTTTGTGTTCTGTGAAATCATCTCACAGAGTTACAGCATTCCCCTCAAGAAGCCTTTCGCTAAGAGAGTTCTTGTGGAATTGGCAAAGTGATATTTGGAAGCCCATAGAGGGCTATGGTGAGAAAGGAAATATCCTCAGATGAAATCTGGAAAGAAGCTTTCTGAGAAACTGCTGAGTGTTCTGTTAATTCATCTCACAGAGTTACATCTGTATTTCGTGGATCTCTTTCCTAGCCTTATTTCTGTGGAATCTGAGAACAGATATTTCGGATTCCTATGAAGACTATAGGGGCAAAGGAAATATTCTCCGATAACAAAGAGAAAGAAGGTTTTTGAGAAACTTCTTTGTGTTCTGTGAAATCATCTCACAGAGTTACAGCTTTCCCCTCAAGAAGCCTTTCGAAAAGACAGTTCTTGTGGAATTGGCAAAGTGATATTTGGAAGCCCATAGAGGGCTATGCAGAAAAAGGAAATATCCTCAGATGAAATCTGGAAGGAAGCTTTCTGAGAAACTGATGAGTGTTCTGTTAATTCATCTCACAGTGTTACATCTGTATTTCGTGGATCTCTTTGCTAGCCTTATTTCTTTGGAATCTGAGAACAGATATTTCGGATCCCATTGAAGACTATAGGGCCAAAGGAAATATCCTCCGATAACAAAGAGAAAGAAGCTTTCTGAGAAACTTCTTTGTGTTCTGTGAAATCATCTCACAGAGTTACAGCTTTCCCCTCAAGAAGCCTTTCGCTCAGACAGTTCTTGTGGAATTGGCAAAGTGATATTTGGAAGCCCGTAGAGGGCTATGGTGAAAAAGGAAATATCCTCAGATGAAATCTGGACAGAAGCTTTCTGAGAAACTGCTTAGTGTTCTGTTAATTCATCTCACAGAGTTACATCTGTATTTCGTGGATCTCTTTGCTAGACTTATTTCTGTGGAGTCTGAGAACAGATATTTCGGATCCTATTGAAGACTATAGGGCCAAAGGAAATATCCTCCGATAACAAAGAGAAAGAAGAGTTCTGAGAAACTTCTTTGTGTTCTGTGAAATCATCTCACAGAGTTACAGCTTTCCCCTCAAGAAGCCTTTCGCTAAGACAGTTATTGTGGAATTGGCAAAGTGATATTTGGAAACCCAATGAGGGCTATGGTGAAAAAGGAAATATCCTCAGATGAAATCTGGAAGGAAGCTCTCTGAGAAACTGCTGAGTGTTCTTTTAATTCATCTCACAGAGTTACATCTGTATTTCGTGGATCTCTCTGCTAGCCTTATTTCTGTGGAATCTGAGAACAGATATTTCGGATCCCATTGAAGACTATAGGGCCAAAGGAAATATCCTCCGATAACAAAGAGAAAGAAGCTATCTGAGAAACTTCTTTGTGTTCTGTGAAATCATCTCACAGAGTTACAGCTTTCCCCTCAAGAAGCCTTTCGCTAAGACAGTTCTTGTGGAATTGGCAAAGCGATATTTGGAAGCCCATAGAGGGCTAAGGTGAAAAAGGAAATATCCTCAGATGAAATCTGGAAAGAAGCTTTCTGAGAAACTGCTTAGTGTTCTGTTAATTCATCTCACAGAGTTACATCTGTATTTCGTGGATCTCTTTGCTAGCCTTATTTCTGTGGAATCTGAGAACAGATATTTCGGATCCCATTGAAGACTATAGGGCCAAAGGAAATATCCTCCGATAACAAAGAGAAAGAATCTTTCTGAGAAACTTCTTTGTGTTCTGTGAAATCATCTCACAGAGTTACAGCTTTCCCCTCAAGAAGCCCTTCGCTAAGACAGTTCTCGTGGAATTGGCAAAGTGATATTTGGAAGGCCATAGAGGGCTATGGTGAAAAAGGAAATATCCTCAGATGAAATCTGGAAAGAAGCTTTCTGTGAAACTGCTAAGTGTTCTGTTAATTCATCTCACAGAGTTACATCTGTATTTCGTGGATCTCTTTGTTGGCCTTATTTCTGTGGAATCTGAGAACAGATATTTCGGATCCCATTGAAGACTATAGGGCCAAAGGAAATATCCTCCGATAACAAAGAGAAAGAAGCTTTCTGAGAAACTTCTTTGTGTTCTGTGAAATCATCTCACAGAGTTACAGCTTTCCCCTCAAGAAGCCTTTCGCTAAGACAGTTCTTGTGGAATTGGCAAAGTGATATTTGGAAGCCCGTAGAGGGCTATGGTGAAAAAGGAAATATCCTCAGATGAAATCTGGAAAGAAGCTTTCTTTGAAACTGCTTAGTGTTCTGTTAATTCATCTCACAGAGTTACATCTGTATTTCGTGGATCTCTTTGCTAGCCTTATTTCTGTGGAATCTGAGAACAGATATTTCGGATCCCTTTGAAGACTATAGGGCCAAAGGAAATATCCTCCGATAACAAAGAGAAAGAAGCTTACTGAGAAACTTCTTTGTGTTCTGTGAAACCATCTCACAGAGTTACAGCTTTCCCCTCAAGAAGCCTTTCGCTAAGACAGTTCTTGTGGAATTGGCAAAGTGATATTTGGAAGCCAATAGAGGGCTATGGTGAAAAAGGAAATATCCTCAGATGAAATCTGGAAAGAAGCTTTATGAGAAACTCTGAGTGTTCTGTTAATTCATCTCACAGAGTTACATCTGTATTTCGTGGATCTCTTTGCTAGCCTTATTTCTGTGGAATCTGAGAACAGATATTTCGGATCCCATTGAAGACTATAGGGCCAAAGGAAATATCCTCCGATAACAAAGAGAAAGAAGCTTTCTGAGAAACTTCTTTGTGTTCTGTGAAATCATCTCACAGAGTTACAGCTTTCCCCTCAAGAAGCCTTTCGCTAAGACAGTTCTTGTGGAATTGGCAAAGTGATATTTGGAAGCCCAATGAGGGCTATGGTGAAAAAGGAAATATCCTCAGATGAAATCTGGAAGGAAGCTTTCTGAGAAGCTGCTGAGTGTTCTGTTAATTCATCTCACAGAGTTACATCTGTATTTCGTGGATCTCTTTGCTAGCCTTATTTCTTTGGAATCTGAGAACAGATATTTCGGATCCCATTGAAGACTACAGGGCCAAAGGAAATATCCTCCGATAACAAAGAGAAAGAAGCTTTCTGAGAAACTTCTTTGTGTTCTGTGAAATCATCTCACAGAGTTACAGCTTTCTCCTCAAGAAGCCTTTCGCTAAGACAGTTCTTGTGGAATTGGCAAAGTGATATTTGGAAGCCCATAGAGGGCTATGGTGAAAAAGGAAATATCCTCAGATGAAATCTGGAAAGAAGCTTTCTGTGAAACTGCTTTGTGATCTGTTAATTCATCTCACAGAGTTACATCTGTATTTCATGGATCTCTTTGCTAGCCTTATTTCTGTGGAATCTGAGAACAGATATTTCGGATCCCATTGAAGACTATAGGGCCAAATTAAATATCCTCCGATAACAAAGAGAAAGAAGCTTTCTGAGAAACTTCTTTGTGTTCTGTGAAATCGTCTCACAGAGTTACAGCTTTCCCCTCAACAAGCCTTTCGCTCAGACAGTTCTTGTGGAATTGGCAAAGTGATATTTGGAAGTCCGTAGAGGGCTATGGTGAAAAAGGAAATATCCTCAGATGAAATCTGGACAGAAGCTTTCTGAGAAACTGCTGAGTGTTCTGTTAATTCATCTCACAGAGTTACATCTGTATTTCGTGGATCACTTTGCTAGACTTATTTCTGTGGAGTCTGAGAACAGATATTTCGGATCCTATTGAAGACTATAGGGCCAAAGGAAATATCCTCCGATAACAAAGAGAAAGAAGCTTTCTGAGAAACATCTTTGTGTTCTGTGAAATCATCTCACAGATTTACAGCTTTCCCCTCAAGAAGCCTTTCGCTAAGACAGTTCTTGTGGAATTGGCAAAGTGATATTTGGAAGCCCTTAGAGGGCTATGGTGAAAAAGGAAATATCCTCAGATGAAATCTGTAAAGAAGTTTTCTGACAAACTGCTTAGTGTTCTGTTAATTCATCTCACAGAGTTACATCTATATTTCGTGGATCTCTTTGCTAGCCTTATTTCTTTGGAATCTGAGAACAGATATTTCGGATCCCATTGAAGACTATAGGGCCAAAGGAAATATCCTCCGATAACAAAGAGAAAGAAGCTTTCAGAGAAACTTCTTTGTGTTCTGTGAAATCATCTCACAGAGTTACAGCTTTCCCCTCAAGAAGCCTTTCGCTAAGACAGTTCTTGTGGAATTGGCAAAGTGATATTTGGAAGCCCATAAAGGGCTATGGTGAAAAAGGAAATATCCTCAGATGAAATCTGGAAAGAAGCTTTCTGAGAAACTGCTTAGTGTTCTGTTAATTCATCTCACAGAGTTACATCTGTATTTCGTCGAACTCTTTGCTAGCCTTATTTCTGTGGAATCTGAGAACAGATATTTCGGATCCCATTGAAGACTACAGGGACAAAGGAAATATCCTCCGATAACAAAGAGAAAGAAGCTTTCTGAGAAACTTCTTTGTGTTCTGTGAAATCATCTCACAGAGTTACAGCTTTCCCCTCAAGAAGCCTTTCGCTAAGACAGTTCTTGTGGAATTGGCAAAGCGATATTTAGAAGCCCATAGAGGGCTATGCTGAAAAAGGAAATATCCTCAGATGAAATCTGGAAAGAAGCTTTCTGAGAAACTGCTTAGTGTTCTGTTAATTCATCTCACAGAGTTACATCTGTATTTCGTGGATCTCTTTGCTAGACTTATTTCTGTGGAATCTGAGAACAGATATTTCGGATCCCTTTGAAGACTATAGGGCCAAAGGAAATATCCTCCGATAACAAAGAGAAAGAAGCTTTCTGAGAAACTTCTTTGTGTTCTGTGAAATCATCTCACAGAGTTACAGCTTTCCCCTCAAGAAGCCTTTCGCTAAGACAGTTCTCGTGGAATTGGCAAAGTGATATTTGGAAGCCCATAGAGGGCTATGGTGAAAAAGGAAATATCCTCAGATGAAATCGGGAAAGAAGCTTTCTGAGAAACTGCTTAGTGTTCTGTTAATTCATCTCACAGAGTTACATCTGTATTTCGTGGATCTCTTTGCTAGCCTTATTTCTGTGGAATCTGAGAACAGATATTTCGGATCCCATTGAAGACTATAGGGCCAAAGGAAATATCCTCTGATAACAAAGAGAAAAAAGCTTTCTGAGAAACTTCTTTGTGTTCTGTGAAATCATCTCACAGAGTTACAGCTTTCCCCTCAAGAAGCCTATCGCTAAGACAGTTCTTGTGGAATTGGCCAAGTGATATTTGGAAGCCCATAGAGGGCTATGGTGAAAAAGGAAATATCCTCAGATGAAATCTGGAAAGAAGCTTTCTGAGAAACTGCTTAGTGTTCTGTTAATTCATCTCACAGAGTTAAATCTGTATTTCGTGGATCTCTTTGCTGGACTTATTTCTGTGGAATCTGAGAACAGATATTTCGGATCCCTTTGAAGACTATAGGGCCAAAGGAAATATCCTCCGATAACAAAGAGATAGAAGCTTTCTGAGAAACTTCTTTGTGTTCTGTGAAATCATCTCACAGAGTTACAGCTTTCCCCTCAAGAAGCCTTTCGCTAATACAGTTCTTGTGGAATTGGCAAAGTGATATTTGGAAGCCCTTAGAGGGCTATGGTGAAAAAGGAAATATCCTCAGATGAAATCTGGAAAGAAGCTTTCTGAGAAACTGCTTAGTTTTCTGTTAATTCATCTCACAGAGTTACATCTGTATTTCGTGGATCTCTTTGCTAGCCTTATTTCTGTGGAATCTGAGAACAGATATTTCGGATCCCATTGAAGACTATAGGGCCAAAGGAAATATCCTCCGATAACAAAGAGAAAGAAGTTTTCTGAGAAACTTCTTTGTGTTCTGTGAAATCATCTCACAGAGTTACAGCTTTCCCCTCAAGAAGCCTTTCGTAAGACAGTTCTTGTGGTATTGGCAAAGTGATATTTGGAAGCCCATAGAGGGCTATGGTGAAAAAGGAAATATCCTCAGATGAAATCTGGAAAGAAGCTTTCTGAGAAACTGCTTAGTGTTCTGTTAATTCATCTCACAGAGTTACATCTGTATTTGGTGGATCTCTTTGCTAGCCTTATTTCTATGGAATCTGAGAACAGATATTTCGGATCCCATTGAAGATTATAGGGCCAAAGGAAATATCCTCCGATAACAAAGAGAAAGAAGCTTTCTGAGAAACTTCTTTGTGTTCTGTGAAATCATCTCACAGAGTTACAGCGTTCCCCTCAAGAAGCCTTTCGCTAAGACAGTTCTTGTGGACTTGGCAAAGTGATATTTGGAAGCCCATAGAGGGCTATGGTGAAAAACGAAATATCCTCAGATGAAATCTGGAAAGAAGCTTTCTGTGAAACTGCTTAGTGTTCTGTTAATTCATCTCACAGAGTTACATCTGTATTTCGTGGATATTTTTGCTAGCCTTATTTCTGTGGAATCTGAGAACAGATATTTCGGATCCCTTTGAAGACTATAGGGCCAAAGGAAATATCCTCCGATAACAAAGAGAAAGAAGCTTTCTGAGAAACTTCTTTGTGTTCTGTGAAATCATCTCACAGAGTTACAGCTTTCCCTTCAAGAAGTCTTTCGCTAAGACAGTTCTTGTGGAATTGGCAAAGTGATATTTGGAAGCCCATAGAGGGCTACGGTGAAAACGGAAATATCCTCAGATGAAATCTGGAAGGAAGCTTTCTGAGAAACTCTGAGTGTTCTGTTAATTCATCTCACAGAGTTACATCTGTATTTCGTGGATCTCTTTGCTAGACTTATTTCTGTGGAATCTGAGAACAGATATTTCGGATCCCATTGAAGACTATAGGGCCAAAGGAAATATCCTCCGATAACAACGAGAAAGAAGCTTTCTGAGAAACTTGTTTGTGTTCTGTGAAATCATCTCACAGAGTTACAGCTTTCCCCTCAAGAAGCCTTTCGCTAAGACAGTTCTTGTGGAATTGGCAGAGCGATATTTGGAAGCCCACAGAGGGCTATGGTGAAAAAGGAAATATCCTCAGATGTAATCTGGAAAGAAGATTTCTGAGAAACTGCTTAGTGTTCTGTTAATTCATCTCACAGAGTTACATCTGTATTTCGTGTATCTCTTTGCTAGCCTTTTTTCTTTGGAATCTGAAAACAGAGATTTCGGATCCCATTGAAGACTATAGGGCCAAAGGAAATATCCTCAGATAATAAAGAGAAAGAAGCTTTCTGAGAAACTTCTTTGTGTTCTGTGAAATCATCTTGGCCGGGCGCGGTGGCTCAAGCCTGTAATCCCAGCACTTTGGGAGTCCGAGACGGGCGGATCACGAGGTCAGGAGATCGAGACCATCCTGGCTAACACGGTGAAACCCCGTCTCTACAAAAAAATACAAAAAAAAAAAACTAGCTGGGCGAGGTGGCGGGTGCCTGTAGTCCCAGCTACTCGGGAGGCTGAGGCAGGAGAATGGCGTGAACCCGAAAGGCGGAGCTTGCAATGAGCTGAGATCCGGCCAGTGCACTCCAGCCTGGGCGACAGAGCCAGACTCCGTCACAAAAAAAAAAAAAAAAAAAAAAGAAAAGAAATCATCTCACAGAGTTACAGCTTTCCCCTCAAGAAGCCTTTCGCTAAGACAGTTCTTGTGGAATTGGCAAAGTGATATTTGGAAGCCCATAGAGGGCTATGGTGAAAAAGGAAATATCCTCAGATGAAATCTCGACAGAAGCTTTCTGAGAAACTGCTTAGTGTTCTGTTATTTCATCTCACAGAGTTACATCTGTATTTCATGGATCTCTTTGCTAGCCTTATTTCTGTGGAATCTGAGAACAGATATTTCGGATCCCTTTGAAGACTATAGGGCCAAAGGAAATATCCTCCGATAACAAAGAGAAAGAAGCTTTCTGAGAAACCTCTTTGTGTTCTGTGAAATCATCTCACAGAGTTACCGCTTTCCCCTCAAGAAGCCTTTCGCTAAGACAGTTCTTGTGGAATTGGCAAAGTGATATTTGGAAGCCCATAGAGGGCTATGGTGAAAAAGGAAATATCCTCAGATGAAATCTGGAAGGAAGCTTTCTGAGAAACTGCTGAGTGTTCTGTTAATTCATCTCAAAGAGATAAATCTGTATTTCGTGGATCTCTTTGCTAGCCTTATTTCTGTGGAATCTGAGAACAGATATTTCGGATCCTATTGAAGACTATAGGGCCAAATTAAATATCCTCCGATAACAAAGAGAAAGAAGCTTTCTGAGAAACTTCTTTGTGTTCTGTGAAATCATCTCACAGAGTTACAGCTTTCCCCTCAAGAAGTCTTTCGCTAAGACAGTTCTTGTGGAATTGGCAAAGTGATATTTGGAAGCCCTAAGAGGGCTATGGTGAGAAAGGAAATATCCTCAGATGAAATCTGGAAAGAAGCTTTCTGAGAAACTGCTTAGTGTTCTGTTAATTCATCTCACAGAGTTAAATCTGTATTTCGTGGATCTCTTTGCTAGCCTTATTTCTGTGGAATCTGAGAACAGATATTTCGGATCCCATTGAAGACTATAGGGCCAAAGGAAATATCCTCCGATAACAAAGAGAAAGAAGCTTTCTGAGAAACTTCTTTGTGTTCTGTGAAATCATCTCACAGAGTTACAGCTTTCCCCTCAAGAAGCCTTTCGCTAAGACAGTTCTTGTGGAATTGGCAAAGTGATATTTGGAAGCCCATAGAGGACTATGGTGAAAAAGGAAATATCCTCAGATGAAATCTGGAAAGAAGCTTGCTGAGAAACTGCTGAGTGTTCTGTTAATTCATCTCACAGAGTTACATCTGTATTTCGTGGATCTCTTTGCGAGCCTTATTTCTGTGGAATCTGAGAACAGATATTTCGGATCCCTTTGAAGACTATAGGGCCAAAGGAAATATCCTCCGATAACAAAGAGAAAGAAGCTTTCTGAGAAACTTCTTTGTGTTCTGTGAAATCATCTCACAGAGTTACAGCTTTCCCCTCAAGAAGCCTTTCGCTAAGACAGTTCTTGTGGAATAGGCAAAGTGATATTTGGAAGCCCATAGAGGGCTATGGTGAAAAAGGAAATATCGTCAGATGAAATCTGGAAAGAAGCTTTCTGAGAAACTGCTGAGTGTTCTGTTAATTCATCTCACAGAGTTACATCTGTATTTCGTGGATCTCTTTGCTAGCCTTATTTCTTTGGAATCTGAGAGCAGATATTTCGCATCCCATTGAAGACTATAAGGCCAAAGGAAATATCCACCGATAACAAAGAGAAAGAAGCTTTCTGAGAAACTTCTTTGTGTTCTGTGAAATCATCTCACAGAGTTACAGCTTTCCCCTCAAGAAGCCTTTCGCTAAGACAGTTCTCGTGGAATTGGCAAAGTGATATTTGGAAGCCCATAGAGGGCTATGGTGAGAAAGGAAATATCCTCAGATGAAATCTGGAAGGAAGCTTTATGAGAAACTCTGAGTGTTCTGTTAATTCATCTCACAGAGTTACATCTGTATTTCGTGGATCTCTTTGCTAGCCTTATTTCTGTGGAATCTGAGAACAGATATTTCGGATCCCATTGAAGACTATAGGGCCAAAGGTAATATCCTCCGATAACAAAGAGAAAGAAGCTTTCTGAGAAACTTCTTTGTGTTCTGTGAAATCATCTCACAGAGTTACAGGTTTCCCCTCAAGAAGCCTTTCGTAAGACAGTTCTTGTGGTATTGGCAAAGTGATATTTGGAAGCCCATAGAGGGCTATGGTGAAAAAGGAAATATCCTCAGATGAAATCTGGAAAGAAGCTTTCTGAGAAACTGCTTAGTGTTCTGTTAATTCATCTCACAGAGTTACATCTGTATTTGGTGGATCTCTTTGCTAGCCTTATTTCTATGGAATCTGAGAACAGATATTTCGGATCCCATTGAAGATTATAGGGCCAAAGGAAATATCCTCCGATAACAAAGAGAAAGAAGCTTTCTGAGAAACTTCTTTGTGTTCTGTGAAATCATCTCACAGAGTTACAGCGTTCCCCTCAAGAAGCCTTTCGCTAAGACAGTTCCTGTGGAATTGGCAAAGTGATATTTGGAAGCCCACAGAGGGCTATGGTGAAAAAGGAAATATCCTCAGATGTAATCTGGAAAGAAGATTTCTGAGAAACTGCTTAGTGTTCTGTTAATTCATCTCACAGAGTTACATCTGTATTTCGTGTATCTCTTTGCTAGCCTTATTTCTTTGGATTCTGAGAACAGATATATCGGATCCCTTTGAAGAATATAGGGCCAAAGGAAATATCCTCAGATAACAAAGAGAAAGAAGCTTTCTGAGAAACTTCTTTGTGTTCTGTGAAATCATCTTGGCCGTTCGCGGTGGCTCAAGCCTGTAATCCCAGCACTTTGGGAGGCCGAGACGGGCGGATCACGAGGTCAGGAGATCGAGTTCATCCTGGCTAACACGGTGAAAACCCGTCTCTACAAAAAAATACAAAAAAAAAAAACTAGCCGGGCGAGGTGGCGGGCGCCTGTAGTCCCAGCTACTCGGGAGGCTGAGGCAGGAGAATGGCGTGAACCCGAAAGGCGGAGCTTGCAATGAGCTGAGATCCGGCAAGTGCACTCCAGCCTGGGCGACAGAGCCAGACTCCGTCACAAAAAAAAAAAAAAAAAAAAAGAAAAGAAATCATCTCACAGAGTTACAGCTTTCCCCTCAAGAAGCCTTTCGCTAAGACAGTTCTTGTGGAATTGGCAAAGTGATATTTGGAAGCCCATAGAGGGCTTTGGTGAAAAAGGAAATATCCTCAGATGAAATCTCGACAGAAGCTTTCTGAGAAACTGCTTAGTGTTCTGTTAATTCATCTCACAGAGTTACATCTGTATTTCATGGATCTCTTTGCTAGCCTTATTTCTGTGGAATCTGAGAACAGATATTTCGGATCCCTTTGAAGACTATAGGGCCAAAGGAAATATCCTCCGATAACAAAGAGAAAGAAGCTTTCTGAGAAACCTCTTTGTGTTCTGTGAAATCATCTCACAGAGTTACCGCTTTCCCCTCAAGAAGCCTTTCGCTAAGACAGTTCTTGTGGAATTGGCAAAGTGATATTTGGAAGCCCATAGAGGGCTATGGTGAAAAAGGAAATATCCTCAGATGAAATGTGGAAGGAAGCTTTCTGAGAAACTGCTGAGTGTTCTGTTAATTCATCTCAAAGAGATAAATCTGTATTTCGTGGATCTCTTTGCTAGCCTTATTTCTGTGGAATCTGAGAACAGATATTTCGGATCCCATTGAAGACTATAGGGCCAAAGGAAATATCCTCCGATAACAAAGAGAAAGAAGCTTTCTGAGAAACTTCTTTGTGTTCTGTGAAATCAGCTCACAGAGTTACAGCTTTCCCCTCAAGAAGCCTTTCGCTAAGACAGTTCTTGTGGAATTGGCAAAGTGATATTTGGAAGCCCTTAGAGGGCTATGGTGAAAAAGGAAATATCCTCAGATGAAATCTGGAAAGAAGCTTTCTGAGAAACTGCTAAGTGTTCTGTTAATTCATCTCACAGAGTTACATCTGTATTTCGTGGATCTCTTTGCTAGCCTTATTTCTGTGGAATCTGAGAACAGTTATTTCGGATCCCTTTGAAGACTATAGGGCCAAAGGAAATATCCTCCGATAACAAAGAGAAAGAAGCTTACTGAGAAACTTCTTAGTGTTCTGTGAAATCATCTCACAGAGCTACAGCTTTCCCCTCAAGAAGCCTTTCGCTAAGACAGTTCTTGTGGAATTGGCAAAGTGATATTTGGAAGCCCATAGAGGGCTATGGTGAAAAAGGAAATATCCTCAGATGAAATCTGGAAGGAAGCTTTATGAGAAACTCTGAGTGTTCTGTTAATTCATCTCACAGAGTTACATCTGTATTTCGTGGATCTCTTTGCTAGCCTTATTTCTGTGGAATCTGAGAACAGATATTTCGGATCCCATTGAAGACTATAGGGCCAAAGGAAATATCCTCCGATAACAAAGAGAAAGAAGCTTTCTGAGAAACTTCTTTGTGTTCTGTGAAATCATCTCACAGAGTTACAGATTTCCCTTCAAGAAGCCTTTCGCTAAGACAGTTCTTGTGGAATTGTCCAAGCGATATTTGGAAGCCCATAGAGGTCTATGGTGAAAAAGGAAATATCCTCAGATGAAATCTGGAAAGAAGCTTTCTGAGAAACTGCTTAGTGTTCTGTGAATTCATCTCACAGAGTTACATCTGTATTTCGTGGATCTCTTTGCTAGCCTTATTTCTGTGGAATCTGAGAACAGATATTTCGGATCCCTTTGAAGACTATGGGGCCAAAGGAAATATCCTCAGATAACAAAGAGAAAGAAGATTTCTGAGAAACTTCTTTGTGTTCTGTGAAATCATCTCACAGAGTTACAGCTTTCCCCTCAAGAAGCCTTTCGCTAAGACAGTTCTTGTGGAATTGGCAAAGTGATATTTGGAAGCCCAATGAGGGCTATGGTGAAAAAGGAAATATCCTCAGATGAAATCTGGAAGGAAGCTTTCTGAGAAACTGCTGAGTGTTCTGTTAATTCATCTCACAGAGTTACATCTGTATTTCGTGGATCTCTTTGCTAGCCTTATTTCTTTGGAATCTGAGAACAGATATTTCGGATCCCATTGAAGACTACAGGGCCAAAGGAAATATCCTCCGATAACAAAGAGAAAGAAGCTTTCTGAGAAACTTCTTTGTGTTCTGTGAAATCATCTCACAGAATTACAGCTTTCCCCTCAAGAAGCCTTTCGCTAAGACAGTTCTTGTGGAATTGGCAAAGTGTTATTTGGCAGCCCTTAGGGGGCTATGGTGAAAAAGGAAATATCCTCAGATGAAATCTGGAAGGAAGCTTTCTGAGAAACTGCTTAGTGTTCTGTTAATTCATCTCACAGAGTTACATCTGTATTTCGTGGATCTCTTTGCTAGACTTATTTCTGTGGAATCTGAGAACAGATATTTCGGATCCTATTGAAGACTATAGGGCCAAATTAAATATCCTCCGATAACAAAGAGAAAGAAGCTTTCTGAGAAACTTCTTTGTGTTCTGTGAAATCATCTCTCAGAGTTACAGCTTTCCCCTCAAGAAGCCTTTCGCTAAGAGAGTTCTCGTGGAATTGGCAAAGTGATATTTGGAAGCCCTTAGAGGGCTATGGTGAAAAAGGAAATATCCTCAGATGAAATCTGGAAAGAAGCTTTCTGAGAAACTGCTTAGTTTTCTGTTAATTCATCTCACAGAGTTACATCTGTATTTCGTGGATCTCTTTGCTAGCCTTATTTCTGTGGAATCTGAGAACAGATATTTCGGATCCCATTGAAGACTATAGGGCCAAAGGAAATATCCTCCGATAACAAAGAGAAAGAAGTTTTCTGAGAAACTTCTTTGTGTTCTGTGAAATCATCTCACAGAGTTACAGCTTTCCCCTCAAGAAGCCTTTCGTAAGACAGTTCTTGTGGTATTGGCAAAGTGATATTTGGAAGCCCATAGAGGGCTATGGTGAAAAAGGAAATATCCTCAGATGAAATCTGGAAAGAAGCTTTCTGAGAAACTGCTTAGTGTTCTGTTAATTCATCTCACAGAGTTACATCTGTATTTGGTGGATCTCTTTGCTAGCCTTATTTCTATGGAATCTGAGAACAGATATTTCGGATCCCATTGAAGATTATAGGGCCAAAGGAAATATCCTCCGATAACAAAGAGAAAGAAGCTTTCTGAGAAACTTCTTTGTGTTCTGTGAAATCATCTCACAGAGTTACAGCGTTCCCCTCAAGAAGCCTTTCGCTAAGACAGTTCTTGTGGACTTGGCAAAGTGATATTTGGAAGCCCATAGAGGGCTATGGTGAAAAACGAAATATCCTCAGATGAAATCTGGAAAGAAGCTTTCTGTGAAACTGCTTAGTGTTCTGTTAATTCATCTCACAGAGTTACATCTGTATTTCGTGGATATTTTTGCTAGCCTTATTTCTGTGGAATCTGAGAACAGATATTTCGGATCCCTTTGAAGACTATAGGGCCAAAGGAAATATCCTCCGATAACAAAGAGAAAGAAGCTTTCTGAGAAACTTCTTTGTGTTCTGTGAAATCATCTCACAGAGTTACAGCTTTCCCTTCAAGAAGTCTTTCGCTAAGACAGTTCTTGTGGAATTGGCAAAGTGATATTTGGAAGCCCATAGAGGGCTACGGTGAAAACGGAAATATCCTCAGATGAAATCTGGAAGGAAGCTTTCTGAGAAACTCTGAGTGTTCTGTTAATTCATCTCACAGAGTTACATCTGTATTTCGTGGATCTCTTTGCTAGACTTATTTCTGTGGAATCTGAGAACAGATATTTCGGATCCCATTGAAGACTATAGGGCCAAAGGAAATATCCTCCGATAACAACGAGAAAGAAGCTTTCTGAGAAACTTGTTTGTGTTCTGTGAAATCATCTCACAGAGTTACAGCTTTCCCCTCAAGAAGCCTTTCGCTAAGACAGTTCTTGTGGAATTGGCAGAGCGATATTTGGAAGCCCACAGAGGGCTATGGTGAAAAAGGAAATATCCTCAGATGTAATCTGGAAAGAAGATTTCTGAGAAACTGCTTAGTGTTCTGTTAATTCATCTCACAGAGTTACATCTGTATTTCGTGTATCTCTTTGCTAGCCTTTTTTCTTTGGAATCTGAAAACAGATATTTCGGATCCCATTGAAGACTATAGGGCCAAAGGAAATATCCTCAGATAATAAAGAGAAAGAAGCTTTCTGAGAAACTTCTTTGTGTTCTGTGAAATCATCTTGGCCGGGCGCGGTGGCTCAAGCCTGTAATCCCAGCACTTTGGGAGTCCGAGACGGGCGGATCACGAGGTCAGGAGATCGAGACCATCCTGGCTAACACGGTGAAACCCCGTCTCTACAAAAAAATACAAAAAAAAAAAACTAGCTGGGCGAGGTGGCGGGTGCCTGTAGTCCCAGCTACTCGGGAGGCTGAGGCAGGAGAATGGCGTGAACCCGAAAGGCGGAGCTTGCAATGAGCTGAGATCCGGCCAGTGCACTCCAGCCTGGGCGACAGAGCCAGACTCCGTCACAAAAAAAAAAAAAAAAAAAAAAAGAAAAGAAATCATCTCACAGAGTTACAGCTTTCCCCTCAAGAAGCCTTTCGCTAAGACAGTTCTTGTGGAATTGGCAAAGTGATATTTGGAAGCCCATAGAGGGCTATGGTGAAAAAGGAAATATCCTCAGATGAAATCTCGACAGAAGCTTTCTGAGAAACTGCTTAGTGTTCTGTTATTTCATCTCACAGAGTTACATCTGTATTTCATGGATCTCTTTGCTAGCCTTATTTCTGTGGAATCTGAGAACAGATATTTCGGATCCCTTTGAAGACTATAGGGCCAAAGGAAATATCCTCCGATAACAAAGAGAAAGAAGCTTTCTGAGAAACCTCTTTGTGTTCTGTGAAATCATCTCACAGAGTTACCGCTTTCCCCTCAAGAAGCCTTTCGCTAAGACAGTTCTTGTGGAATTGGCAAAGTGATATTTGGAAGCCCATAGAGGGCTATGGTGAAAAAGGAAATATCCTCAGATGAAATCTGGAAGGAAGCTTTCTGAGAAACTGCTGAGTGTTCTGTTAATTCATCTCAAAGAGATAAATCTGTATTTCGTGGATCTCTTTGCTAGCCTTATTTCTGTGGAATCTGAGAACAGATATTTCGGATCCTATTGAAGACTATAGGGCCAAATTAAATATCCTCCGATAACAAAGAGAAAGAAGCTTTCTGAGAAACTTCTTTGTGTTCTGTGAAATCATCTCACAGAGTTACAGCTTTCCCCTCAAGAAGTCTTTCGCTAAGACAGTTCTTGTGGAATTGGCAAAGTGATATTTGGAAGCCCTAAGAGGGCTATGGTGAGAAAGGAAATATCCTCAGATGAAATCTGGAAAGAAGCTTTCTGAGAAACTGCTTAGTGTTCTGTTAATTCATCTCACAGAGTTAAATCTGTATTTCGTGGATCTCTTTGCTAGCCTTATTTCTGTGGAATCTGAGAACAGATATTTCGGATCCCATTGAAGACTATAGGGCCAAAGGAAATATCCTCCGATAACAAAGAGAAAGAAGCTTTCTGAGAAACTTCTTTGTGTTCTGTGAAATCATCTCACAGAGTTACAGCTTTCCCCTCAAGAAGCCTTTCGCTAAGACAGTTCTTGTGGAATTGGCAAAGTGATATTTGGAAGCCCATAGAGGACTATGGTGAAAAAGGAAATATCCTCAGATGAAATCTGGAAAGAAGCTTGCTGAGAAACTGCTGAGTGTTCTGTTAATTCATCTCACAGAGTTACATCTGTATTTCGTGGATCTCTTTGCGAGCCTTATTTCTGTGGAATCTGAGAACAGATATTTCGGATCCCTTTGAAGACTATAGGGCCAAAGGAAATATCCTCCGATAACAAAGAGAAAGAAGCTTTCTGAGAAACTTCTTTGTGTTCTGTGAAATCATCTCACAGAGTTACAGCTTTCCCCTCAAGAAGCCTTTCGCTAAGACAGTTCTTGTGGAATAGGCAAAGTGATATTTGGAAGCCCATAGAGGGCTATGGTGAAAAAGGAAATATCGTCAGATGAAATCTGGAAAGAAGCTTTCTGAGAAACTGCTGAGTGTTCTGTTAATTCATCTCACAGAGTTACATCTGTATTTCGTGGATCTCTTTGCTAGCCTTATTTCTTTGGAATCTGAGAGCAGATATTTCGCATCCCATTGAAGACTATAAGGCCAAAGGAAATATCCACCGATAACAAAGAGAAAGAAGCTTTCTGAGAAACTTCTTTGTGTTCTGTGAAATCATCTCACAGAGTTACAGCTTTCCCCTCAAGAAGCCTTTCGCTAAGACAGTTCTCGTGGAATTGGCAAAGTGATATTTGGAAGCCCATAGAGGGCTATGGTGAGAAAGGAAATATCCTCAGATGAAATCTGGAAGGAAGCTTTATGAGAAACTCTGAGTGTTCTGTTAATTCATCTCACAGAGTTACATCTGTATTTCGTGGATCTCTTTGCTAGCCTTATTTCTGTGGAATCTGAGAACAGATATTTCGGATCCCATTGAAGACTATAGGGCCAAAGGTAATATCCTCCGATAACAAAGAGAAAGAAGCTTTCTGAGAAACTTCTTTGTGTTCTGTGAAATCATCTCACAGAGTTACAGGTTTCCCCTCAAGAAGCCTTTCGTAAGACAGTTCTTGTGGTATTGGCAAAGTGATATTTGGAAGCCCATAGAGGGCTATGGTGAAAAAGGAAATATCCTCAGATGAAATCTGGAAAGAAGCTTTCTGAGAAACTGCTTAGTGTTCTGTTAATTCATCTCACAGAGTTACATCTGTATTTGGTGGATCTCTTTGCTAGCCTTATTTCTATGGAATCTGAGAACAGATATTTCGGATCCCATTGAAGATTATAGGGCCAAAGGAAATATCCTCCGATAACAAAGAGAAAGAAGCTTTCTGAGAAACTTCTTTGTGTTCTGTGAAATCATCTCACAGAGTTACAGCGTTCCCCTCAAGAAGCCTTTCGCTAAGACAGTTCCTGTGGAATTGGCAAAGTGATATTTGGAAGCCCACAGAGGGCTATGGTGAAAAAGGAAATATCCTCAGATGTAATCTGGAAAGAAGATTTCTGAGAAACTGCTTAGTGTTCTGTTAATTCATCTCACAGAGTTACATCTGTATTTCGTGTATCTCTTTGCTAGCCTTATTTCTTTGGATTCTGAGAACAGATATATCGGATCCCTTTGAAGAATATAGGGCCAAAGGAAATATCCTCAGATAACAAAGAGAAAGAAGCTTTCTGAGAAACTTCTTTGTGTTCTGTGAAATCATCTTGGCCGTTCGCGGTGGCTCAAGCCTGTAATCCCAGCACTTTGGGAGGCCGAGACGGGCGGATCACGAGGTCAGGAGATCGAGTTCATCCTGGCTAACACGGTGAAAACCCGTCTCTACAAAAAAATACAAAAAAAAAAAACTAGCCGGGCGAGGTGGCGGGCGCCTGTAGTCCCAGCTACTCGGGAGGCTGAGGCAGGAGAATGGCGTGAACCCGAAAGGCGGAGCTTGCAATGAGCTGAGATCCGGCAAGTGCACTCCAGCCTGGGCGACAGAGCCAGACTCCGTCACAAAAAAAAAAAAAAAAAGAAAAGAAATCATCTCACAGAGTTACAGCTTTCCCCTCAAGAAGCCTTTCGCTAAGACAGTTCTTGTGGAATTGGCAAAGTGATATTTGGAAGCCCATAGAGGGCTTTGGTGAAAAAGGAAATATCCTCAGATGAAATCTCGACAGAAGCTTTCTGAGAAACTGCTTAGTGTTCTGTTAATTCATCTCACAGAGTTACATCTGTATTTCATGGATCTCTTTGCTAGCCTTATTTCTGTGGAATCTGAGAACAGATATTTCGGATCCCTTTGAAGACTATAGGGCCAAAGGAAATATCCTCCGATAACAAAGAGAAAGAAGCTTTCTGAGAAACCTCTTTGTGTTCTGTGAAATCATCTCACAGAGTTACCGCTTTCCCCTCAAGAAGCCTTTCGCTAAGACAGTTCTTGTGGAATTGGCAAAGTGATATTTGGAAGCCCATAGAGGGCTATGGTGAAAAAGGAAATATCCTCAGATGAAATCTGGAAGGAAGCTTTCTGAGAAACTGCTGAGTGTTCTGTTAATTCATCTCAAAGAGATAAATCTGTATTTCGTGGATCTCTTTGCTAGCCTTATTTCTGTGGAATCTGAGAACAGATATTTCGGATCCCATTGAAGACTATAGGGCCAAAGGAAATATCCTCCGATAACAAAGAGAAAGAAGCTTTCTGAGAAACTTCTTTGTGTTCTGTGAAATCATCTCACAGAGTTACAGCTTTCCCCTCAAGAAGCCTTTCGCTAAGACAGTTCTTGTGGAATTGGCAAAGTGATATTTGGAAGCCCTTAGAGGGCTATGGTGAAAAAGGAAATATCCTCAGATGAAATCTGGAAAGAAGCTTTCTGAGAAACTGCTAAGTGTTCTGTTAATTCATCTCACAGAGTTACATCTGTATTTCGTGGATCTCTTTGCTAGCCTTATTTCTGTGGAATCTGAGAACAGTTATTTCGGATCCCTTTGAAGACTATAGGGCCAAAGGAAATATCCTCCGATAACAAAGAGAAAGAAGCTTACTGAGAAACTTCTTTGTGTTCTGTGAAATCATCTCACAGAGCTACAGCTTTCCCCTCAAGAAGCCTTTCGCTAAGACAGTTCTTGTGGAATTGGCAAAGTGATATTTGGAAGCCCATAGAGGGCTATGGTGAAAAAGGAAATATCCTCAGATGAAATCTGGAAGGAAGCTTTATGAGAAACTCTGAGTGTTCTGTTAATTCATCTCACAGAGTTACATCTGTATTTCGTGGATCTCTTTGCTAGCCTTATTTCTGTGGAATCTGAGAACAGATATTTCGGATCCCATTGAAGACTATAGGGCCAAAGGAAATATCCTCCGATAACAAAGAGAAAGAAGCTTTCTGAGAAACTTCTTTGTGTTCTGTGAAATCATCTCACAGAGTTACAGATTTCCCTTCAAGAAGCCTTTCGCTAAGACAGTTCTTGTGGAATTGTCCAAGCGATATTTGGAAGCCCATAGAGGTCTATGGTGAAAAAGGAAATATCCTCAGATGAAATCTGGAAAGAAGCTTTCTGAGAAACTGCTTAGTGTTCTGTGAATTCATCTCACAGAGTTACATCTGTATTTCGTGGATCTCTTTGCTAGCCTTATTTCTGTGGAATCTGAGAACAGATATTTCGGATCCCTTTGAAGACTATGGGGCCAAAGGTAATATCCTCAGATAACAAAGAGAAAGAAGATTTCTGAGAAACTTCTTTGTGTTCTGTGAAATCATCTCACAGAGTTACAGCTTTCCCCTCAAGAAGCCTTTCGCTAAGACAGTTCTTGTGGAATTGGCAAAGTGATATTTGGAAGCCCAATGAGGGCTATGGTGAAAAAGGAAATATCCTCAGATGAAATCTGGAAGGAAGCTTTCTGAGAAACTGCTGAGTGTTCTGTTAATTCATCTCACAGAGTTACATCTGTATTTCGTGGATCTCTTTGCTAGCCTTATTTCTTTGGAATCTGAGAACAGATATTTCGGATCCCATTGAAGACTACAGGGCCAAAGGAAATATCCTCCGATAACAAAGAGAAAGAAGCTTTCTGAGAAACTTCTTTGTGTTCTGTGAAATCATCTCACAGAATTACAGCTTTCCCCTCAAGAAGCCTTTCGCTAAGACAGTTCTTGTGGAATTGGCAAAGTGTTATTTGGCAGCCCTTAGGGGGCTATGGTGAAAAAGGAAATATCCTCAGATGAAATCTGGAAGGAAGCTTTCTGAGAAACTGCTGAGTGTTCTGTTAATTCATCTCACAGAGTTACATCTGTATTTCGTGGATCTCTTTGCTAGACTTATTTCTGTGGAATCTGAGAACAGATATTTCGGATCCTATTGAAGACTATAGGGCCAAATTAAATATCCTCCGATAACAAAGAGAAAGAAGCTTTCTGAGAAACTTCTTTGTGTTCTGTGAAATCATCTCACAGAGTTACAGCTTTCCCCTCAAGAAGCCTTTCGCTAAGAGAGTTCTCGTGGAATTGGCAAAGTGATATTTGGAAGCCCATAGAGGGCTATGGTGAAAAAGGAAATATCCTCAGATGAAATCTGGAAAGAAGCTTTCTGAGAAACTGCTTAGTGTTCTGTTAATTCATCTCACAGAGTTACATCTGTATTTGGTGGATCTCTTTGCTAGCCTTATTTCTATGGAATCTGAGAACAGATATTTCGGATCCCATTGAAGATTATAGGGCCAAAGGAAATATCCTCCGATAACAAAGAGAAAGAAGCTTTCTGAGAAACTTCTTTGTGTTCTGTGAAATCATCTCACAGAGTTACAGCGTTCCCCTCAAGAAGTCTTTCGCTAAGACAGTTCTTGTGGAATTGGCAAAGTGATATTTGGAAGCCCATAGAGGGCTACGGTGAAAACGGAAATATCCTCAGATGAAATCTGGAAGGAAGCTTTCTGAGAAACTCTGAGTGTTCTGTTAATTCATCTCACAGAGTTACATCTGTATTTCGTGGATCTCTTTGCTAGACTTATTTCTGTGGAATCTGAGAACAGATATTTCGGATCCCATTGAAGACTATAGGGCCAAAGGAAATATCCTCCGATAACAACGAGAAAGAAGCTTTCTGAGAAACTTGTTTGTGTTCTGTGAAATCATCTCACAGAGTTACAGCTTTCCCCTCAAGAAGCCTTTCGCTAAGACAGTTCTTGTGGAATTGGCAGAGCGATATTTGGAAGCCCATAGAGGGCTATGGTGAAAAAGGAAATATCCTCAGATGTAATCTGGAAAGAAGATTTCTGAGAAACTGCTTAGTGTTCTGTTAATTCATCTCACAGAGTTACATCTGTATTTCGTGTATCTCTTTGCTAGCCTTATTTCTTTGGAATCTGAGAACAGATATTTCGGATCCTATTGAAGACTATAGGGCCAAAGGAAATATCCTCAGATAACAAAGAGAAAGAAGCTTTCTGAGAAACTTCTTTGTGTTCTGTGAAATCATCTCACAGAGTTACAGCGTTCCCCTCAAGAAGTCTTTCGCTAAGACAGTTCTTGTGGAATTGGCAAAGTGATATTTGGAAGCCCATAGAGGGCTATGGTGAAAAAGTAAATATCCTCAGATGAAATCTGGAAAGAAGCTTTCTGTGAAACTGCTTAGTGTTCTGTTAATTCATCTCACAGAGTTACATCTGTATTTCGTGGATATCTTTGCCAGCCTTATTTCTGTGGAATCTGAGAACAGATATTTCGGATCCCATTGAAGACTATAGGGCCAAAGGAAATATCCTCCGATAACAAAGAGAAAGAAGCTTTCTGAGAAACTTCTTTGTGTTCTGTGAAATCATCTCACAGAGTTACAGCTTTCCCCTTAAGAAGCCTTTCGCTAAGACAGTTCTTGTGGAATTGGCAAAGTGATATTTGGAAGCCCATAGAGGGCTATGGTGAAAAAGGAAATATCCTCAGATGAAATCTGGAAAGAAGCTTTCTGAGAAACTGCTTAGTGTTCTGTTAATTCATCTCACAGAGTTACATCTGTATTTCGTGGATCTCTTTGCTGGACTTATTTCTGTGGAATCTGAGAACAGATATTTCGGATCCCTTTGAAGACTCTAGGGCCAAAGGAAATATCCTCCGATAACAAAGAGAAAGAAGCTTTCTGAGAAACTTCTTTGTGTTCTGTGAAATCATCTCACAGAGTTACAGCTTTCCCCTCAAGAAGCCTTTCGCTAAGACAGTTCTTGTGGAATTGGCAAAGTGATATTTGGAAGCGCTTAGAGGGCTATGGTGAAAAAGGAAATATCCTCAGATGAAATCTGGAAAGAAGCTTTCTGAGAAACTGTTTAGTTTTCTGTTAATTCATCTCACAGAGTTACATCTGTATTTCGTGGATCTCTTTGCTAGCCTTATTTCTTTGGAATCTGAGAACAGATATTTCGGATCCCATTGAAGACTATAGGGCCAAAGGAAATATCCTCCGATAACAAAGAGAAAGAAGCTTTCTGAGAAACTTCTTTGTGTTCTGTGAAATCATCTCACAGAGTTACAGCTTTACCCTCAAGAAGCCTTTCGTAAGACAGTTCTTGTGGTATTGGCAAAGTGATATTTGGAAGCCCATAGAGGGCTATGGTGAAAAAGGAAATATCCTCAGATGAAATCTGGAAAGAAGGTTTCTGAGAAACTGCTTAGTGTTCTGTTAATTCATCTCACAGAGTTACATCTGTATTTGGTGGATCTCTTTGCTAGCCTTATTTCTATGGAATCTGAGAACAGATATTTCGGATCCCATTGAAGACTATAGGGCCAAAGGAAATATCCTCCGATAACAAAGAGAAAGAAGGTTTCTGAGAAACTTCTCTATGTTCTGTGAAATCATCTCATAGAGTTACATCGTTCCCCTCAAGAAGCCTTTCGCTAAGACAGTTCTTGTGGAATTGGCAAAGTGATATTTGGGAGCCCTTAGAGGGCTATGGTGAAAAAGGAAATATCCTCAGATGAAATCTGGAAAGAAGCTTTCTGTGAAACTGCTTAGTGTTCTGTTAATTCATCTCACAGAGTTACATCTGTATTTCGTGGATCTCTTTGCTAGACTTATTTCTGTGGAATCTGAGAACAGATATTTCGGATCCCTTTGAAGACTATAGGGCCAAAGGAAATATCCTCCGATAACAAAGAGAAAGAAGCTTTCTGAGAAACTTCTTTGTGTTCTGTGAAATCATCTCACAAAGTTACAGCTTTCCCTTCAAGAAGCCTTTCGCTAAGACAGTTCTTGTGGAATTGGCAAAGTGATATTTGGAAGCCCATAGAGGGCCACGGTGAAAAAGGAAATATCCTCAGATGAAATCTGGAAGGAAGCTTTCTGAGAAACTCTGAGTGTTCTGTTAATTCTTCTCAAAGAGTTACATCTGTATTTCGTGGATCTCTTTGCTAGACTTATTTCTGTGGAATCTGAGAACAGATATTTTGGATCCCATTGAAGACTATAGGGCCAAAGGAAATATCCTCCGATAACAACGAGAAAGAAGCTTTCTGAGAAACTTCTTTGTGTTCTGTGAAATCATCTCACAGAGTTACAGCTTTCCCCTCAAGAAGCCTTTCGCTAAGACAGTTCTTGTGGAATTCGAAAGCGATATTTGGAAGCCCATAGAGGGCTATGGTGAAAAAGGAAATATCCTCAGATGTAATCTGGAAAGAAGATTTCTGAGAATCTCCTTAGTGTTCTGTTAATTCATCTCACAGAGTTACATCTGTATTTCGTGGATCTCTTTGCTAGCCTTATTTCTTTGGAATCTGAGAACAGATATTTCGGATCCCATTGAAGACTATAGGGCCAAAGGAAATATCCTCAGATAACAAAGAGAAAGAAGCTTTCTGAGAAACTTCTTTGTGTTCTGTGAAATCATCTTGGCCGGGCGCGGTGGCTCAAGCCTGTAATCCCAGCACTTTGGGAGGCCGAGACGGGCGGATCACGAGGTCAGGAGATCGAGACCATCCTGGCTAACACGGTGAAACCCCGTCTCTACTAAAAAATACAAAAAAAAAAAATCTAGCCGGGCGAGGTGGCGGGCGCCTGTAGTCCCAGCTACTCGGGAGGCTGAGGCAGGAGAATGGCGTGAACCCGAAAGGCAGAGCTTGCAGTGAGCTGAGATCCGGCCAGTGCACTTCAGCCTGGGCGACAGAGCCAGACTCCGTCACAAAAAAAAAAAAAAAAAAAAGAAAAGAAATCATCTCACAGAGTTACAGCTTTCCCCTCAAGAAGCCTTTCGCAAAGACAGTTCTTGTGGAATTGGCAAAGTGATATTTGGAAGCCCTTAGAGGTCTAGGGTGAAAAAGGAAATATCCTCAGATGAAATCTGGAAAGAAGCTTTCTGAGAAACTGCTGAGTGTTCTGTTAATTCCTCTCACAGAGTTACATCTGTATTTCGTGGATCTCTTTGCTAGCCTTATTTCTGTGGAATCTGAGAACAGATATTTCGGATCCCTTTGAAGACTATAGGGCCAAAGGAAATATCCTCCGATAACCAAGAGAAAGAAGCTTTCTGAGAAACTTCTTTGTGTTCTGTGAAATCATCTCACAGAGTTACAGCTTTCCCCTCAAGAAGCCTTTCGCTAAGACAGTTCTTGTGGAATTGGCAAAGTGATATTTGGAAGCCCGTAGAGGGCTATGGTGAAAAAGGAAATATCCTCAGATGAAATCTGGAAAGAAGCTTTCTGAGAAACTGCTGAGTGTTCTGTTAATTCATCTAACAGAGTTACATCTGTATTTCGTGGATCTCTTTGCGGGACTTATTTCTGTGGAATCTGAGAACAGATATTTCGGATCCCTTTGAAGACTATAGGGCCAAAGGAAATATCCTCCGATACCAAAGAGAAAGAAGCTTTCTGAGAAACTTCTTTGTGTTCTGTGAAATCATCTCACAGAGTTACAGCTTTCCCCTCAAGAAGCCTTTCGCTAAGACAGTTCTTGTGGAATTGGCAAAGTGATATTTGGAAGCCCATAGAGGGCTATGGTGAAAAAGGAAATATCCTCAGATGAAATCTGGAAAGAAGCATTCTGAGAAACTGCTTAGTGTTCTGTTAATTCATCTCACAGAGTTACATCTGTATTTCGTAGATCTCTTTGCTGGAGTTATTTCTGTGGAATCTGAGAACAGATATTTCGGATTCCTTTGAAGACTATAGGGCCAAAGGAAATATCCTCCGATAACAAAGAGAAAGAAGCTTTCTGAGAAACTTCTTTGCGTTCTGTGAAATCATCTCACAGAGTTACAGCTTTCCCCTCAAGAAGCCTTTCGCTAAGACAGTTCTTGTGGTATTGGCAAAGTGATATTTGGAAGCCCGTAGAGGGCTATGTTGAAAAAGTAAATATCCTCAGATGAAATCTGGAAAGAAGCTTTCTGAGAAACTGCTTAGTGTTCTGTTAATTCATCTCACAGAGTTACATCTGTATTTCGTGGATCTCTTTGCTAGGCTTATTTCTGTGGAATCTGAGAACAGATATTTCGGATCCCTTTGAAGACTATAGGGCCAAAGGAAATATCCTCCGATAACAAAGAGAAAGAAGCTTTCTGAGAAACCTCTTTGTGTTCTGTGAAATCATCTCACAGAGTTACCACTTTCCCCTCAAGAAGCCTTTCGCTAAGACAGTTCTTGTGGAATTGGCAAAGAGATATTTGGAAGCCCATAGAGGGCTATGGTGAAAAAGGAAATATCCTCAGATGAAATCTGGGAGGAAGCTTTCTGAGAAACTGCTGAGTGTTCTGTTAATTCATCTCAAAGAGATAAATCTGTATTTCGTGGATCTCTTTGCTAGCCTTATTTCTGTGGAATCTGAGAACAGATATTTCGGATCCCATTGAAGACTATAGGGCCAAAGGAAATATCCTCCGATAACAAAGAGAAAGAAGCTTTCTGAGAAACTTCTTTGTGTTCTGTGAAATCATCTCACAAAGTTACAGCTTTCCCCTCAAGAAGCCTTTCGCTAAGACAGTTCTTGTGGAATTGGCAAAGTGATATTTGGAAGCCCTTAGAGGGCTATGGTGAAAAAGGAAATATCCTCAGATGAAATCTGGAAAGAAGCTTTCTGAGAAACTGCTGAGTGTTCTGTTAATTCATCTCACAGAGTTACATCTGTATTTCGTGGATCTCTTTGCTAGCCTTATTTCTGTGGAATCTGAGAACAGATATTTCGGATCCCTTTGAAGACTATAGGGCCAAAGGAAATATCCTCCGATAACAAAGAGAAAGAAGCTTTCTGAGAAACTTCTTTGTGTTCTGTGAAATCATCTCACAGAGTTACAGATTTCCCTTCAAGAAGCCTTTCGCTAAGACAGTTCTTGTGGAATTGTCAAAGCGATATTTGGAAGCCCATAGAGGTCTATGGTGAAAAAGGAAATATCCTCAGATGAAATCTGGAAAGAAGCTTTCTGAGAAACTGCTTAGTGTTCTGTGAATTCATCTCACAGAGTTACATCTGTATTTCGTGGATCTCTTCGCTAGCCTTATTTCTGTGGAATCTGAGAACAGATATTTCGGATCCCTTTGAAGACTATGGGGCCAAAGGAAATATCCTCAGATAACAAAGAGAAAGAAGCTTTCTGAGAAACTTCTTTGTGTTCTGTGAAATCATCTCACAGAGTTACAGCTTTCCCCTCAAGAAGCCTTTCGCTAAGACAGTTCTTGTGGAATTGGCAAAGTGATATTTGGAAGCCCAATGAGGGCTATGGTGAAAAAGGAAATATCCTCAGATGAAATCTGGAAGGAAGCTTTCTGAGAAACTGCTGAGTGTTCTGTTAATTCATCTCACAGAGTTACATCTGTATTTCGTGGATCTCTTTGCTAGCCTTATTTCTTTGGAATCTGAGAACAGATATTTCGGATCCCATTGAAGACTACAGGGCCAAAGGAAATATCCTCCGATAACAAAGAGAAAGAAGCTTTCTGAGAAACTTCTTTGTGTTCTGTGAAATCATCTCAAAGAGTTACAGCTTTCCCCTCAAGAAGCCTTTCGCTAAGACAGTTCTTGTGGAATTGGCAAAGTGATATTTGGAAGCCCATAGAGGGCTATGGTGAAAAAGGAAATATCCTCAGATGAAATCTGGAAACAAGCTTTCTGAGAAGCTGCTCAGTGTTCTGTTAATTCATCTCACAGAGTTACATCTGTATTTCGTGGATCTCTTTGCTAGCCTTATTTCTGTGGAATCTGAGAACAGATATTTCGGATCCCATTGAAGACTATAGGGCCAAAGGAAATATCCTCCGATAACAAAGAGAAAGAAGCTTTCTGAGAAACTTCTTTTTGTTCTGTGAAATCATCTCACAGAGTTACAGCTTTCCCCTCAAGAAGCCTTTCGCTAAGACAGTTCTTGTGGAATTGGCAAAGTGATATTTGGAAGCCCCTAGAGGGCTATGGTGAAAAAGGAAATATCCTCAGATGAAATCTGGAAAGAAGCTTTCTGAGAAACTGCTTAGTGTTCTGTTAATTCATCTCACAGAGTTACATCTGTATTTCGTGGATCTCTTTGCTAGCCTTATTTCTGAGCAATCTGAGAACAGATATTTCGGATCCCATTGAAGACTATAGGGCCAAAGGAAATATCCTCCGATAACAAAGAGAAAGAAGCTTTCTGAGAAACTTCTTTGTGTTCTGTGAAATCATCTCACAGAGTTACAGCTTTCCCCTCAAGAAGCCTTTCGCTAAGACAATTCTTGTGGAATTGGCAAAGTGATATTTGGAAGCCCATAGAGGGCTTTGGTGAAAAAGGAAATATCCTCAGATGAAATCTGGAAAGAAGCTTTCTGAGAAACTTCTGAGTGTTCTGTTAATTCATCTCACCGAGTTACATCTGTATTTCGTGGATCTCTTTGCTAGCCTTATTTCTGTGGAATCTGAGAACAGATATTTCGGATCCCATTGAAGACTATGGGGCCAAAGGAAATATCCTCCGATAACAAAGAGAAAGAATCTTTCTGAGAAACTTCTTTGTGTTCTGTGAAATCATCTCACAGAGTTAGAGCTTTCCCCTCTAGAAGCCTTTCGCTAAGACAGTTCTCGTGGAATTGGCAAAGTGATATTTGGAAGCCCATAGAGGGCTATGGTGAAAAAGGAAATATCCTCAGATGAAATCTGGAAAGAAGCTTTCTGTGAAACTGCTTAGTGTTCTGTTAATTCATCTCACAGAGTTACATCTGTATTTCGTGGATCTCTTTGCTAGACTTATTTCTGTGGAATCTGAGAACAGATATTTCAGATCCCTTTGAAGACTATAGGGCCAAAGGAAATATCCTCCGATAACAAAGAGAAAGAAGCTTTCTGAGAAACTTCTTTGTGTTCTGTGAAATCATCTCACAGAGTTACAGCTTTCCCCTCAAGAAGCCTTTCGCTAAGACAGTTCTCGTGGAATTGGCAAAGTGATATTTGGAAGCCCATAGAGGGCTATGGTGAAAAAGGAAATATCCTCAGATGAAACCTGGAAAGAAGCTTTCTGAGAAACTGCTTAGTGTTCTGTGAATTCATCTCACAGAGTTACATCTGTATTTCGTGGATCTCTTTGCTAGCCTTATTTCTGTGGAATCTGAGAACAGATAATTCGGATCCCTTTGAAGACTATGGGGCCAAAGGAAATATCCTCAGATAACAAAGAGAAAGAAGCTTTCTGAGAAACTTCTTTGTGTTCTGTGAAATCATCTCACAGAGTTACAGCTTTCCCCTCAAGAAGCCTTTCGCTAAGACAGTTCTTGTGGAATTGGCAAAGTGATATTTGGAAGCCCAATGAGGGCTATGGTGAAAAAGGAAATATCCTCAGATGAAATCTGGAAGGAAGCTTTCTGAGAAACTGCTGAGTGTTCTGTTAATTCATCTCACAGAGTTACATCTGTATTTCGTGGATCTCTATGCTAGCCTTATTTCTTTGGAATCTGAGAACAGATATTTCGGATCCCATTGAAGACTACAGGGCCAAAGGAAATATCCTCCGATAACAAAGAGAAAGAAGCTTTCTGAGAAACTTCTTTGTGTTCTGTGAAATCATCTCACAGAGTTACAGCTTTCCCCTCAAGAAGCCTTTCGCTAAGACAGTTCTTGTGGAATTGGCAAAGTGATATTTGGAAGCCCATAGAGGGCTATGGTGAAAAAGGAAATATCCTCAGATGAAATCTGGAAACAAGCTTTCTGAGAAGCTGCTCAGTGTTCTGTTAATTCATCTCACAGAGTTACATCTGTATTTCGTGGATCTCTTTGCTAGCCTTATTTCTGTGGAATCTGAGAACAGATATTTCGGATCCCATTGAAGACTATAGGGCCAAAGGAAATATCCTCCGATAACAAAGAGAAAGAAGCTTTCTGAGAAACTTCTTTTTGTTCTGTGAAATCATCTCACAGAGTTACAGCTTTCCCCTCAAGAAGCCTTTCGCTAAGACAGTTCTTGTGGAATTGGCAAAGTGATATTTGGAAGCCCCTAGAGGGCTATGGTGAAAAAGGAAATATCCTCAGATGAAATCTGGAAAGAAGCTTTCTGAGAAACTGCTTAGTGTTCTGTTAATTCATCTCACAGAGTTACATCTGTATTTCGTGGATCTCTTTGCTAGCCTTATTTCTGAGCAATCTGAGAACAGATATTTCGGATCCCATTGAAGACTATAGGGCCAAAGGAAATATCCTCCGATAACAAAGAGAAAGAAGCTTTCTGAGAAACTTCTTTGTGTTCTGTGAAATCATCTCACAGAGTTACAGCTTTCCCCTCAAGAAGCCTTTCGCTAAGACAATTCTTGTGGAATTGGCAAAGTGATATTTGGAAGCCCATAGAGGGCTTTGGTGAAAAAGGAAATATCCTCAGATGAAATCTGGAAAGAAGCTTTCTGAGAAACTTCTGAGTGTTCTGTTAATTCATCTCACCGAGTTACATCTGTATTTCGTGGATCTCTTTGCTAGCCTTATTTCTGTGGAATCTGAGAACAGATATTTCGGATCCCATTGAAGACTATAGGGCCAAAGGAAATATCCTCCGATAACAAAGAGAAAGAATCTTTCTGAGAAACTTCTTTGTGTTCTGTGAAATCATCTCACAGAGTTAGAGCTTTCCCCTCTAGAAGCCTTTCGCTAAGACAGTTCTCGTGGAATTGGCAAAGTGATATTTGGAAGCCCATAGAGGGCTATGGTGAAAAAGGAAATATCCTCAGATGAAATCTGGAAAGAAGCTTTCTGTGAAACTGCTTAGTTTTCTGTTAATTCATCTCACAGAGTTACATCTGTATTTCGTGGATCTCTTTGCTAGACTTATTTCTGTGGAATCTGAGAACAGATATTTCAGATCCCTTTGAAGACTATAGGGCCAAAGGAAATATCCTCCGATAACAAAGAGAAAGAAGCTTTCTGAGAAACTTCTTTGTGTTCTGTGAAATCATCTCACAGAGTTACAGCTTTCCCCTCAAGAAGCCTTTCGCTAAGACAGTTCTCGTGGAATTGGCAAAGTGATATTTGGAAGCCCATAGAGGGCTATGGTGAAAAAGGAAATATCCTCAGATGAAACCTGGAAAGAAGCTTTCTGAGAAACTGCTTAGTGTTCTGTTAATTCATCTCACAGAGTTACATCTGTATTTCGTGGATCTCTTTGCTAGCGTTATTTCTGTGGAATCTGAGAACAGATATTTCGGAACCCATTGAAGACTATAGGGCCAAAGGAAATAATCTCCGATAACAAAGAGAAAGAAGCTTTCTGAGAAACTTCTTTGTGTTCTGTGAAATCATCTCACAGAATTACAGCTTTCCCCTCAAGAAGCCTTTCGCTAAGACAGTTCTTGTGGAATTGGCAAAGTGTTATTTGGCAGCCCTTAGGGGGCTATGGTGAAAAAGGAAATATCCTCAGATGAAATCTGGAAGGAAGCTTTCTGAGAAACTGCTGAGTGTTCTGTTAATTCATCTCACAGAGTTACATCTGTATTTCGTGGATCTCTTTGCTAGACTTATTTCTGTGGAATCTGAGAACAGATATTTCGGATCCCATTGAAGACTATAGGGCCAAAAGAAATATCCTCCGATAACAAAGAGAAATAAGCTTTCTGAGAAACTTCTTTGTGTTCTGTGAAATCATCTCACAGAGTTACAGCTTTCCCCTCAAGAAGCCTTTCGCTAAGACAGTTCTTGTGGAATTGGCAAAGTGATATTTGGAAGCCCAATGAGGGCTATGGTGAAAAAGGAAATATCCTCAGATGAAATCTGGAAAGAAGCTTGCTGAGAAACTGCTGAGTGTTCTGTTAATTCATCTCACAGAGTTACATCTGTATTTCGTGGATCTCTTTGCGAGCCTTATTTCTGTGGAATCTGAGAACAGATATTTCGGATCCCTTTGAAGACTATAGGGCCAAAGGAAATATCCTCCGATAACAAAGAGAAAGAAGCTTTCTGAGAAACTTCTTTGTGTTCTGTGAAATCATCTCACAGAGTTACAGCTTTCCCCTCAAGAAGCCTTTCGCTAAGACAGTTCTTGTGGAATAGGCAAAGTGATATTTGGAAGCCCATAGAGGGCTATGGTAAAAAAGGAAATATCGTCAGATGAAATCTGGAAAGAAGCTTTCTGAGAAACTGCTGAGTGTTCTGTTAATTCATCTCACAGAGTTACATCTGTATTTCGTGGAACTCTTTGCTAGCCTTATTTCTTTGGAATCTGAGAGCAGATATTTCGGATCCCATTGAAGACTATAAGGCCAAAGGAAATATCCACCGATAACAAAGAGAAAGAAGCTTTCTGAGAAACTTCTTTGTGTTCTGTGAAATCATCTCACAGAGTTACAGCTTTCCCCTCAAGAAGCCTTTCGCTAAGACAGTTCTCGTGGAATTGGCAAAGTGATATTTGGAAGCCCATAGAGGGCTATGGTGAAAAAGGAAATATCCTCAGATGAAATCTGGAAAGAAGCTTTCTGAGAAACTGCTTAGTGTTCTGTTAATTCATCTCACAGAGTTACATCTGTATTTCGTGGATCTCTTTGCTAGCCTTATTTCTGTGGAATCTGAGAACAGATATTTCGGATCCCATTGAAGACTATAGGTCCAAAGGAAATATCCTCTGATAACAAAGAGAAAGAAGCTTTCTGAGAAACTTCTTTGTGTTCTGTGAAATCATCTCACAGAGTTACAGCTTTCCCCTCAAGAAGCCTATCGCTAAGACAGTTCTTGTGGAATTGGCAAAGTGATATTTCGAAGCCCATAGAGGGCTATGGTGAAAAAGGAAATATCCTCAGATGAAATCTGGAAAGAAGCTTTCTGAGAAACTGCTTAGTGTTCTGTTAATTCATCTCACAGAGTTACATCTGTATTTCGTGGATCTCTTTGCTGGACTTATTTCTGTGGAATCTGAGAACAGATATTTCGGATCCCATTGAAGACTCTAGGGCCAAAGGAAATATCCTCCGATAACAAAGAGAAAGAAGCTTTCTGAGAAACTTCTTTGTGTTCTGTGAAATCATCTCACAGAGTTACAGCTTACCCCTCAAGAAGCCTTTCGCTAATACAGTTCTTGTGGAATTGGCAAAGTGATATTTGGAAGCCCTTAGAGGGCTATGGTGAAAAAGGAAATATCCTCAGATGAAATCTGGAAAGAAGCTTTCGGAGAAATTGCTTAGTTTTCTGTTAATTCATCTCACAGAGTTACATCTGTATTTCGTGGATCTCTTTGCTAGCCTTATTTCTGTGGAATCTGAGAACAGATATTTCGGATCCCATTGAAGACTATAGGGCCAAAGGAAATATCCTCCGATAACAAAGAGAAAGAAGCTTTCTGAGAAACTTCTTTGTGTTCTGTGAAATCATCTCACAGAGTTACAGCTTTCCCCTCAAGAAGCCTTTCGTAAGACAGTTCTTGTGGTAATGGCAAAGTGATATTTGGAAGCCCATAGAGGGCTATGGTGAAAAAGGAAATATCCTCAGATGAAATCTGGAAAGAAGCTTTCTGAGAAACTGCTTAGTGTTCTTTTAATTCATCTCACAGAGTTACATCTGTATTTGGTGGATCTCGTTGCTAGACTTACTTCTGTGGAATCTGAGAACAGATATTTCGGATCCTACTGAATACTATATGGCCAAAGGAAATATCCTCCGATAACAAAGAGAAAGAAGCTTTCTGAGAAACTTCTTTGTGTTCTGTGAAATCATCTCACAGAGTTACAGCTTTCCCCTCAAGAAGCCTTTCGCTAAGACAGTTCTTGTGGAATTGGCAAAGTGATATTTGGAAGCCCTTAGAGGGCTATGGTGAAAAAGGAAATATCCTCAGATGAAAACTGGAAAGAAGCTTTCTGAGAAACTGCTTAGTGTTCTGTTAATTCATCTCACAGAGTTACATCTGTATTTCGTGGATCTCTTTGCTAGTCTTATTTCTGTGGAATCTGAGAACAGATATTTCGGACCCCATTGAAGACTATAGGGACAAAGGAAATATCCTCCGATAACAAAGAGAAAGAAGCTTTCTGAGAAACTTCTTTGTGTTCTGTGAAATCATCTCACAGAGTTACAGCTTTCCCCTCAAGAAGCCTTTCGCTAAGACAGTTCTTCTGGAATAGGCAAAGTGATATTTGGAAGCCCATAGAGGGCTATGGTGAAAAAGGAAATATCCTCAGATGAAAGCTGGAAAGAAGCTTTCTGTGAAACTGCTTAGTGTTCTGTTAATTCATCTCACAGAGTTACATCTGTATTTCGTGGATCTCTTTGCTGGACTTATTTCTGTGGAATCTGAGAACAGATATTTCGGATCCCTTTGAAGACTATAGGGCCAAAGGAAATAACCTCCGATAACAAAGAGAAAGAAGCTTTCTGAGAAACTTCTTTGTGTTCTGTGAAATCATCTCACAGAGTTACCGCTTTCCCCTCAAGAAGCCTTTCGCTAACACAGTTCTTGTGGAATTGGCAAAGAGATATTTGGAAGCCCATAGAGGGCTATGGTGAAAAAGGAAATATCCTCAGATGAAATCTGGAAGGAAGCTTTCTGAGAAACTGCTGAGTGTTCTGTTAATTCATCTCAAAGAGTTAAATCTGTATTTCGTGGATCTCTTTGCTAGCCTTATTTCTGTGGAATCTGAGAACAGATATTTCGGATCCCATTGAAGACTATAGGGCCAAAGGAAATATCCTCCGATAACAAAGAGAAAGAAGCTTTCTGAGAAACTTCTTTGTGTTCTGTGAAATCATCTCACAGAGTTACAGCTTTCCCCTCAAGAAGCCTTTCGCTAAGACAGTTCTTGTGGAATTGGCAAAGTGATATTTGGAAGCCCATACAGGGCTATGGTGAAAAAGGAAATATCCTCAGATGAAATCTGGAAAGAAGCTTTCTGAGAAACTGCTGAGTGTTCTGTTAATTCCTCTCACAGAGTTACATCTGTATTTCGTGGATCTCTTTGCTAGCCTTATTTCTGTGGAATCTGAGAACAGATATTTCGGATCCCATTGAAGACTATAGGGCCAAAGGAAATATCCTCCGATAACAAAGAGAAAGAAGCTTTCTGAGAAACTTCTTTGTGTTCTGTGAAATCATCTCACAAAATTACAGCTTTCCCCTAAAGAAGCCTTTCGCAAAAACAGTTCTTGTGGAATTGGCAAAGTGATATTTGGAAGCCCTTAGAGGGCTAGGGTGAAAAAGGAAATATCCTCAGATGAAATCTGGAAAGAAGCTTTCTGAGAAACTGCTGAGTGTTCTGTTAATTCATCTCACAGAGTTACATCTGTATTTCGTGGATCTCTCTACTAGCCTTATTTCTGTGGAATCTGAGAACAGATATTTCAGATCCCATTGAAGACTATAGGGCCAAAGGAAATATTCTCCGATAACAAGAGAAAGAAGCTTTCTGAGATACTTCTTTTTGTTCTGTGAAATCATCTCACAGAGTTACAGCTTTCCCCTCAAGAAGCCTTTCGCTAAGACAGTTCTTGTGGAATTGGCAAAGTGATATTTGGAAGCCCATAGAGGGCTATGGTGAAAAAGGAAATATCCTCAGATGAAATCTGGAAAGAAGCTTTCTGAGAAACTGCTGAGTGTTCTGTTAATTCATCTCACAGAGTTACATCTGTATTTCGTGGATCTCTTTGCTAGACTTATTTCTGTGGAATCTGAGAACAGATATTTCGGATCCCTTTGAAGACTATAGGGCCAAAGGAAATATCCTCCGATAACAAAGAGAAAGAAGCTTTCTGAGAAACTTCTTTGTGTTCTGTGAAATCATCTCACAGAGTTACAGCTTTCCCCTCAAGAAGCCTTTCGCTAAGACAGTTCTTGTGGAATTGGCAAAGTGATATTTGGAAGCCCATAGAGGGCTACGGTGAAAAAGGAAATATCCTCAGATGAAATCTGGAAAGAAGCTTTCTGAGAAACTGCTGAGTGTTCTGTTAATTCATCTCACAGAGTTACATCTGTATTTCGTGGATCACTTTGCTGGACTTATTTCTGTGGAATCTGAGAACAGATATTTCGGATCCCTTTGAAGACTATAGGGCCAAAGGAAATATCCTCCGATACCATAGAGAAAGAAGCTTTCTGAGAAACTTCTTTGTGTTCTGTGAAATCATCTCACAGAGTTACAGCTTTCTCCTCAAGAAGCCTTTCGCTAAGACAGTTCTTGTGGAATTGGCAAAGTGATATTTGTAAGCCCTTAGAGGGCTATGGTGAAAAAGGAAATATCCTCAGATGAAATCTGGAAAGAAGCTTTCTGAGAAACTGCTTAGTGTTCTGTTAATTCATCTCACCGAGTTACATCTGTATTTCGTGAATCGCTTTGCTAGCCTTATTTCTGTGGAATCTGAGAACAGATATTTCGGATCCCTTTGAAGACTATAGGGCCAAAGGAAATATCCTCCGATAACAAAGAGAAAGAAGCTTTCTGAGAAACTTCTTTGTGTTCTGTGAAATCATCTCAGAGAGTTACAGCTTTCCCCTCAAGAAGCCTTTCGCTAAGACCGTTCTTATGGAATTGGTAATGTGATATTTGGAAGCCCGTAGAGGGCTATGGTGAAAAAGGAAATATCCTCAGATGAAATCTGGAGAGAAGCTTTCTGGGAAACTGCTGAGTGTTCTGTTAATTCATCTCACAGAGTTACATCTGTATTTCGTGGATCTCTTTGCTAGCCTTATTTCTTTGGAATCTGAGAACAGATATTTCGGATCCCATTGAAGACTCTAAGGCCAAAGGAAATATCCTCCGATAACAAAGAGAAAGAAGCTTTCTGAGAAACTTCTTTGTGTTCTGTGAAATCAACTCACAGAGTTACAGCTTTCCCCTCAAGAAGCCTTTCGCTAAGACATTTCTTGTGGAATTGGCAAAGCGATATTTGGAAGCCCATAGTGGGCTATGGTGAAAAAGGAAATATCCTCAGATGAAATCTGGAAAGAAGCTTTCTGAGAAACTGCTTAGTGTTCTGTTAATTCATCTCACAGAGTTACATCTGTATTTCGTGGATCTCTTTGCTGGACTTATTTCTGTGGAATCTGAGAACAGATATTTCGGATCCCTTTGAAGACTATAGGGCCAAAGGAAATATCCTCCGATAACAAAGAGAAAGAAGCTTTCTGAGAAACTTCTTTGTGTTCTGTGAAATCATCTCACAGAGTTACCGCTTTCCCCTCAAGAAGCCTTTCGCTAAGACAGTTCTTGTGGAATTGGCAAAGAGATATTTGGAAGCCCATAGAGGGCTATGGTGAAAAAGGAAATATCCTCAGATGAAATCTGGAAGGAAGCTTTCTGAGAAACTGCTGAGTGTTCTGTTAATTCATCTCAAAGAGTTAAATCTGTATTTCGTGGATCTCTTTGCTAGCCTTATTTCTGTGGAATCTGAGAACCGATATTTCGGATCCCATTGAAGACTATAGGGCCAAAGGAAATATCCTCCGATAACAAAGAGAAAGAAGCTTTCTGAGAAACTTCTTTGTGTTCTGTGAAATCATCTCACAGAGTTAGAGCTTTACCCTCAAGAAGCCTTTCGCTAAGACAGTTCTTGTGGAATTGGCAAAGTGATATTTGGAAGCCCATACAGGGCTATGGTGAAAAAGGAAATATCCTCAGATGAAATCTGGAAAGAAGCTTTCTGAGAAACTGCTGAGTGTTCTGTTAATTCCTCTCACAGAGTTACATCTGTATTTCGTGGATCTCTTTGCTAGCCTTATTTCTGTGGAATCTGAGAACAGATATTTCGGATCCCTTTGAAGACTATAGGGCCAAAGGAAATATCCTCCGATAACAAAGAGAAAGAAGCTTTCTGAGAAACTTCTTTGTGTTCTGTGAAATCATCTCACAGAGTTACAGCTTTCCCCTCAAGAAGCCTTTCGCTAAGACAGTTCTTGTGGAATTGGCAAAGTGATATTTGGAAGCCCATAGAGGGCTATGGTGAAAAAGGAAATATTCTCAGATGAAATCTGGAAAGAAGATTTCTGAGAAACTGCTGAGTGTTCTGTTAATTCATCTCACAGAGTTACATCTGTATTTCGTGGATCACTTTGCTGGACTTATTTCTGTGGAATTTGAGAACAGATATTTCGGATCCCTTTGAAGACTATAGGGCCAAAGGAAATATCCTCCGATAACAAAGAGAAAGAAGCTTTCTGAGAAACTTCTTTGTGTTCTGTGAAATCATCTCACAGAGTTACAGCTTTCCCCTCAAGAAGCCTTTCGCTAAGACAGTTCTTGTGGAATTGGCAAAGTGATATTTGGAAGCCCATAGAGGGCTATGGTGAAAAAGGAAATATCCTCAGATGAAATGTGGAAAGAAGATTTCTGAGAAACTGCTTAGTGTTCTGTTAATTCATCTCACAGAGTTACATCTGTATTTCGTGGATCCCTTTGCTGGACTTATTTCTGTGGAATCTGAGAACAGATATTTCGGATCCCTTTGAAGACTATAGGGCCAAAGGAAATATCCTCCGATAACAAAGAGAAAGAAGCTTTCTGAGAAACTTCTTTGTGTTCTGTGTAATCATCTCACAAGTTACAGCTTTTCCCTCAAGAATCCTTTCGCTAAGACAGTTCTTGTGGAATTGGCAAAGTGATATTTGGAAGCCCTTAGAGGACTATGGTGAAAAAGGAAATATCCTCAGATGAAATCTGGAAAGAAGCTTTCTGAGAAACTGCTTAGTGTTCTGTTAATTCATCTCACAGAGTTACATCTGTATTTCGTGGATCTCTTTGTTAGCCTTATTTCTGTGGAATCTGAGAACAGATATTTCGGATCCCTTTGAATTCTATAGGGCCAAAGGAAATATCCTCCAATAACAAAGAGAAAGAAGCTTCTGAGAAACTTCTTTGTGTTCTGTGAAATCATCTCACAAAGTTACAGCTTTCCCCTCAAGAAGCCTTTCGCAAAGACAGTTCTTGTGGAATTGGCAAAGTGATATTTGGAAGCCCTTAGAGGGCTAGGGTGAAAAAGGAAATATCCTCAGATGAAATATGGAAAGAAACTTTCTGAGAAACTGCTGAGTGTTCTGTTAATTCATCTCACAGAGTTACATCTGTATTTCGTGGATCTCTTTGCTAGCCTTATTTCTGTGGAATCTGAGAACAGATATTTCAGATCCCATTGAAGACTATAGGGCCAAAGGAAATATCCTCCGATAACAAGAGAAAGAAGCTTTCTGAGAAACTTTTTTGTGTTCCGTGAAAACATCTCACAGAGTTACAGCTTTCCCCTCAAGAATCCTTTCGCTAAGACAGTTCTTGTGGAATTGGCAAAGTGATATTTGGAAGCCCATAGAGGGCTATGGTGAAAAAGGAAATATCCTCAGATGAAATCTGGAAGGAAGCTTTCTGAGAAACTGCTGAGTGTTCTGTTAATTCATCTCAAAGAGTTAAATCTGTATTTCGTGGATCTCTTTGCTAGCCTTATTTCTGTGGAATCTGAGAACAGATATTTCGGATCCCATTGAAGACTATAGGGCCAAAGGAAATATCCTCCGATAACAAAGAGAAAGAAGCTTTCTGAGAAACTTCTTTGTGTTCTGTGAAATCATCTCACAGAGTTAGAGCTTTACCCTCAAGAAGCCTTTCGCTAAGACAGTTCTTGTGGAATTGGCAAAGTGATATTTGGAAGCCCATACAGGGCTATGGTGAAAAAGGAAATATCCTCAGATGAAATCTGGAAAGAAGCTTTCTGAGAAACTGCTGAGTGTTCTGTTAATTCCTCTCACAGAGTTACATCTGTATTTCGTGGATCTCTTTGCTAGCCTTATTTCTGTGGAATCTGAGAACAGATATTTCGGATCCCTTTGAAGACTATGGGGCCAAAGGAAATATCCTCCGATAACAAAGAGAAAGAAGCTTTCTGAGAAACTTCTTTGTGTTCTGTGAAATCATCTCACAGAGTTACAGCTTTCCCCTCAAGAAGCCTTTCGCTAAGACAGTTCTTGTGGAATTGGCAAAGTGATATTTGGAAGCCCATAGAGGGCTATGGTGAAAAAGGAAATATTCTCAGATGAAATCTGGAAAGAAGATTTCTGAGAAACTGCTGAGTGTTCTGTTAATTCATCTCACAGAGTTACATCTGTATTTCGTGGATCACTTTGCTGGACTTATTTCTGTGGAATTTGAGAACAGATATTTCGGATCCCTTTGAAGACTATAGGGCCAAAGGAAATATCCTCCGATAACAAAGAGAAAGAAGCTTTCTGAGAAACTTCTTTGTGTTCTGTGAAATCATCTCACAGAGTTACAGCTTTCCCCTCAAGAAGCCTTTCGCTAAGACAGTTCTTGTGGAATTGGCAAAGTGATATTTGGAAGCCCATAGAGGGCTATGGTGAAAAAGGAAATATCCTCAGATGAAATGTGGAAAGAAGATTTCTGAGAAACTGCTTAGTGTTCTGTTAATTCATCTCACAGAGTTACATCTGTATTTCGTGGATCTCTTTGCTGGACTTATTTCTGTGGAATCTGAGAACAGATATTTCGGATCCCTTTGAAGACTATAGGGCCAAAGGAAATATCCTCCGATAACAAAGAGAAAGAAGCTTTCTGAGAAACTTCTTTGTGTTCTGTGTAATCATCTCACAAGTTACAGCTTTTCCCTCAAGAATCCTTTCGCTAAGACAGTTCTTGTGGAATTGGCAAAGTGATATTTGGAAGCCCTTAGAGGACTATGGTGAAAAAGGAAATATCCTCAGATGAAATCTGGAAAGAAGCTTTCTGAGAAACTGCTTAGTGTTCTGTTAATTCATCTCACAGAGTTACATCTGTATTTCGTGGATCTCTTTGTTAGCCTTATTTCTGTGGAATCTGAGAACAGATATTTCGGATCCCTTTGAATTCTATAGGGCCAAAGGAAATATCCTCCAATAACAAAGAGAAAGAAGCTTCTGAGAAACTTCTTTGTGTTCTGTGAAATCATCTCACAAAGTTACAGCTTTCCCCTCAAGAAGCCTTTCGCAAAGACAGTTCTTGTGGAATTGGCAAAGTGATATTTGGAAGCCCTTAGAGGGCTAGGGTGAAAAAGGAAATATCCTCAGATGAAATATGGAAAGAAACTTTCTGAGAAACTGCTGAGTGTTCTGTTAATTCATCTCACAGAGTTACATCTGTATTTCGTGGATCTCTTTGCTAGCCTTATTTCTGTGGAATCTGAGAACAGATATTTCAGATCCCATTGAAGACTATAGGGCCAAAGGAAATATCCTCCGATAACAAGAGAAAGAAGCTTTCTGAGAAACTTTTTTGTGTTCCGTGAAAACATCTCACAGAGTTACAGCTTTCCCCTCAAGAATCCTTTCGCTAAGACAGTTCTTGTGGAATTGGCAAAGTGATATTTGGAAGCCCATAGAGGGCTATGGTGAAAAAGGAAATATCCTCAGATGAAATCTGGAAGGAAGCTTTCTGAGAAACTGCTGAGTGTTCTGTTAATTCATCTCAAAGAGTTAAATCTGTATTTCGTGGATCTCTTTGCTAGCCTTATTTCTGTGGAATCTGAGAACAGATATTTCGGATCCCATTGAAGACTATAGGGCCAAAGGAAATATCCTCCGATAACAAAGAGAAAGAAGCTTTCTGAGAAACTTCTTTGTGTTCTGTGAAATCATCTCACAGAGTTAGAGCTTTACCCTCAAGAAGCCTTTCGCTAAGACAGTTCTTGTGGAATTGGCAAAGTGATATTTGGAAGCCCATACAGGGCTATGGTGAAAAAGGAAATATCCTCAGATGAAATCTGGAAAGAAGCTTTCTGAGAAACTGCTGAGTGTTCTGTTAATTCCTCTCACAGAGTTACATCTGTATTTCGTGGATCTCTTTGCTAGCCTTATTTCTGTGGAATCTGAGAACAGATATTTCGGATCCCTTTGAAGACTATAGGGCCAAAGGAAATATCCTCCGATAACAAAGAGAAAGAAGCTTTCTGAGAAACTTCTTTGTGTTCTGTGAAATCATCTCACAGAGTTACAGCTTTCCCCTCAAGGAGCCTTTCGCTAAGACAGTTCTTGTGGAATTGGCAAAGTGATATTTGGAAGCCCATAGAGGGCTATGGTGAAAAAGGAAATATTCTCAGATGAAATCTGGAAAGAAGATTTCTGAGAAACTGCTGAGTGTTCTGTTAATTCATCTCACAGAGTTACATCTGTATTTCGTGGATCACTTTGCTGGACTTATTTCTGTGGAATTTGAGAACAGATATTTCGGATCCCTTTGAAGACTATAGGGCCAAAGGAAATATCCTCCGATAACAAAGAGAAAGAAGCTTTCTGAGAAACTTCTTTGTGTTCTGTGAAATCATCTCACAGAGTTACAGCTTTCCCCTCAAGAAGCCTTTCGCTAAGACAGTTCTTGTGGAATTGGCAAAGTGATATTTGGAAGCCCATAGAGGGCTATGGTGAAAAAGGAAATATCCTCAGATGAAATGTGGAAAGAAGATTTCTGAGAAACTGCTTAGTGTTCTGTTAATTCATCTCACAGAGTTACATCTGTATTTCGTGGATTTCTTTGCTGGACTTATTTCTGTGGAATCTGAGAACAGATATTTCGGATCCCTTTGAAGACTATAGGGCCAAAGGAAATATCCTCCGATAACAAAGAGAAAGAAGCTTTCTGAGAAACTTCTTTGTGTTCTGTGTAATCATCTCACAAGTTACAGCTTTTCCCTCAAGAATCCTTTCGCTAAGACAGTTCTTGTGGAATTGGCAAAGTGATATTTGGAAGCCCTTAGAGGACTATGGTGAAAAAGGAAATATCCTCAGATGAAATCTGGAAAGAAGCTTTCTGAGAAACTACTTAGTGTTCTGTTAATTCATCTCACAGAGTTACATCTGTATTTCGTGGATCTCTTTGTTAGCCTTATTTCTGTGGAATCTGAGAACAGATATTTCGGATCCCTTTGAAGACTATAGGGCCAAAGGAAATATCCTCCAATAACAAAGAGAAAGAAGCTTCTGAGAAACTTCTTTGTGTTCTGTGAAATCATCTCACAGAGTTACAGCTTTCCCCTCAAGAAGGCTTTCGCTAAGACAGTTCTTGTCGAATTGGCAAAGTGATATTTGGAAGCCCATAGAGGGCTATGGTGAAAAGGAAATATCCTCAGATGAAATCTGGAAGGAAGCTTTCTGAGAAACTGCTGAGTGTTCTGTGAATTCATCTCAAAGAGTTAAATCTGTATTTCGTGGATCTCTTTGCTAGCCTTATTTCTGTGGAATCTGAGAACAGATATTTTGGATCCCATTGAAGATTATAGGGCCAAAGGAAATATCCTCCGATAACAAAGAGAAAGAAGCTTTCTGAGAAACTTCTTTGTGTTCTGTGAAATCATCTCACAGAGTTACAGATTTCCCCTCAAGAAGCCTTTCGCTAAGACAGTTCTTGTGGAATTGGCAAAGTGATATTTGGAAGCCCATAGAGGGCTATGGTGAAAAAGGAAATATCCTCAGATGAAATCTGGAAAGAAGCTTTCTGAGAAACTGCTGAGTGTTCTGTTAATTCCTCTCACAGAGTTACATCTGTATTTCGTGGATCTCTTTGCTAGCCTTATTTCTGTGGAATCTGAGAACAGATATTTCGGATCCCATTGAAGACTATAGGGCCAAAGGAAATATCCTCCGATAACAAAGAGAAAGAAGCTTTCTGAGAAACTTCTTTGTGTTCTGTGAAATCATCTCACAAAGTTACAGCTTTCCCCTCAAGAAGCCTTTCGCAAAGACAGTTCTTGTGGAATTGGCAAAGTGATATTTGGAAGCCCTTAGAGGGCTAGGGTGAAAAAGGAAATATCCTCAGATGAAATATGGAAAGAAACTTTCTGAGAAACTGCTGAGTGTTCTGTTAATTCATCTCACAGAGTTACATCTGTATTTCGTGGATCTCTTTGCTAGCCTTATTTCTGTGGAATCTGAGAACAGATATTTCAGATCCCATTGAAGACTATAGGGCCAAAGGAAATATCCTCCGATAACAAGAGAAAGAAGCTTTCTGAGAAACTTTTTTGTGTTCCGTGAAAACATCTCACAGAGTTACAGCTTTCCCCTCAAGAATCCTTTCGCTAAGACAGTTCTTGTGGAATTGGCAAAGTGATATTTGGAAGCCCATAGAGGGCTATGGTGAAAAAGGAAATATCCTCAGATGAAATCTGGAAAGAAGCTTTCTGAGAAACTGCTGAGTGTTCTGTTAATTCATCTCACAGAGTTACATCTGTATTTCGTGGATCTCTTTGCTGGACTTATTTCTGTGGAATCTGAGAACAGATACTTCGGATCCCTTTGAAGACTATAGGGCCAAAGAAAATATCCTCCCATAACAAAGAGAAAGAAGCTTTCTGAGAAACTTCTTTGTGTTCTGTGAAATCATCTCACAGAGTTACAGCTTTCCCCTCAGGAAGCCTTTCGCTAAGACAGTTCTTGTGGAATTGGCAAAGTGATATTTGGAAGCCCTTAGAGGGCTATGGTGAAAAAGGAAATATCCTCAGATGAAATCTGGAAAGAAGCTTTCTGAGAAACTGCTTAGTGTTCTGTTAATTCATCTCACAGAGTTACATCTGTATTTAGTGGATCCCTTTGCTAGCCTTATTTCTGTGGAATCTGAGAACAGATATTTCGGATCCCTTTGAAGACTATAGGGCCAAAGGAAATATCCTCCGATAACAAAGAGAAAGAAGCTTTCTGAGAATCTTCTTTGTGTTCTGTGAAATCATCTCACAGAGTTACAGCTTTCCCCTCAAGAAGGCTTTCGCTAAGACAGTTCTTGTGGAATTGGCAAAGTGATATTTGGAAGCCCGTAGAGGGCTATGGTGAAAAAGGAAATATCCTCAGATGAAATCTGGAAAGAAGCTTTCTGTGAAACTGCTTAGTGTTCTGTTAATTCATCTCACAGAGTTACATCTGTATTTCGTGGATCTCTTTGCTAGCCTTATTTCTGTGGAATCTGAGAACAGATATTTCGGATCCCTTTGAAGACTACAGGGCCAAAGGAAATATCCTCCGATAACAAAGAGGAAGAAGCTTTCTGAGAAACTCCTTTGTGTTCTGTGAAATCATCTCACAGAGTTACAGCTTTCCCTTCAAGAAGCCTTTCGCTAAGACAGTTCTTGTGGAATTGGCAAAGTGATATTTGGAAGCCCATAGAGGGCTATGGTGAAAAAGGAAATATCTTCAGATGAAATCTGGAAGGAAGCTTTCTGAGAAACTGCTGAGTGTTCTGTTAATTCATCTCAAAGAGTTAAATCTGTATTTCGTGGATCTCTTTGCTAGCCTTATTTCTGTGGAATCTGAGAACAGATATTTCGGATCCCATTGAAGACTATAGGGCCAAAGGAAATATCCTCCGATAACAAAGAGAAAGAAGCTTTCTGAGAAACTTCTTTGTGTTCTGTGAAATCATCTCACAGAGTTACAGCTTTCCCCTCAAGAAGCCTTTCGCTAAGACAGTTCTTGTGGAATTGGCAAAGTGATATTTGGAAGCCCATACAGGGCTATGGTGAAAAAGGAAATATCCTCAGATGAAATCTGGAAAGAAGCTTTCTGCGAAACTGCTGAGTGTTCTGTTAATTCATCTCACAGAGTTACATCTGTATTTCGTGGATCTCTTTGCTAGCCTTATTTCTGTGGAATCTGAGAACAGATATTTCGGATCCCATTGAAGACTATAGGGCCAAAGGAAATATCCTCCGATAACAAAGAGAAAGAAGCTTGCTGAGAAACTTCTTTGTGTTCTGTGAAATCATCTCACAAAGTTACAGCTTTCCCCTCAAGAAGCCTTTCGCAAAACAGTTCTTGTGGAATTGGCAAAGTGATATTTGGAAGCCCTTAGAAGGCTATGGTGAAAAAGGAAGTATCCTCAGATGAAATCTGGAAAGAAGCTTTCTGAGAAACTGCTGAGTGTTCTGTTAATTCATCTCACAGAGTTACATCTGTATTTCGTGGATCTCTTTGCTAGCCTTATTTCTGTGGAATCTGAGAACAGATATTTCAGACCCCATTGAAGACTATAGGGCCAAAGGAAATATCCTCCGATAACAAGAGAAAGAAGCTTTCTGAGAAATTTCTTTGTGTTCTGTGAAATCATCTCACAGAGTTACAGTTTTCCCCTCAAGAATACTTTCGATAAGACAGTTCTTGTGGAATTGGCAAAGTGATATTTGGAAGCCCATAGAGGGCTATGGTGAAAAAGGAAATATCCTCAGATGAAATCTGGAAAGAAGCTTTCTGAGAAACTGCTGAGTGTTCTGTTAATTCATCTCACAGAGTTACATCTGTATTTCGTGGATCTCTTTGCTAGACTTATTTCTGTGGAATCTGAGAACAGATATTTCGGATCCCTTTGAAGACTATAGGGCCAAAGGAAATATCCTCCGATAACAAAGAGAAAGAAGCTTTCTGAGAAACTTCTTTGTGTTCTGTGAAATCATCTCACAGAGTTACAGCTTTCCCCTCAAGAAGCCTTTCGCTAAGACAGTTCTTGTGGAATTGGCAAAGTGATATTTGGAAGCCCCTAGAGGTCTATGGTGAAAAAGGAAATATCCTCAGATGAAATCTGGAAAGAAGCTTTAGAGAAACTGCTTAGTGTTCTGTTAATTCATCTCACAGAGTTACATCTGTATTTCGTGGATCTCTTTGCTAGCCTTATTTCTTTGGAATCTGAGAACAGATATTTCGGAACCCATTGAAGACTATGGGGCCAAAGGAAATATCCTCAGATAACAAAGAGAAAGAAGCTTTCTGAGAAACTTCTTTGTGTTCTGTGAAATCATCTCACAGAGTTACAGCTTTCCCCTCAAGAAGCCTTTCGCTAAGACAGTTCTTGTGGAATTGGCAAAGCGATATTTGGAAGCCCATAGAGGGCTATGGTGAAAAAGGAAATATCCTCAGATGAAATCTGTAAAGAAGCTTTCTGAGAAACTGCTTAGTGTTCTGTTAATTCATCTCACAGAGTTACATCTGTATTTCGTGGATCTCTTTGCTAGCCTTATTTCTGTGGAATCTGAGAACAGATATTTCGGATCCCTTTGAAGACTATAGGGCCAAAGGAAATATCCTCCGATAACAAAGAGAAAGAAGCTTTCTGAGAAACTTCTTTGTGTTCTGTGAAATCATCTCACAGAGTTACAACTTTCCCCTCAAGAAGCCTTTCGCTAAGACAGTTCTTGTGGAATTGGCAAAGTGATATTTGGAAGCCCATAGAGGGCTAGGGTGAAAAAGGAAATATCCTCAGATGAAATCTGGAAAGAAGCTTTCTGAGAAACTGCTTAGTGTTCTGTTAATTCATCTCACAGAGTTACATCTGTATTTCGTGGATCTCTTTGCTAGCCTTATTTCTGTGGAATCTGAGAACAGATATTTCGGATCCCTTTGAAGACTATAGGGCCAAAGGAAATATCCTCCGATAACAAAGAGAAAGAAGCTTTCTGAGAAACTTCTTTGTGTTCTGTGAAATCATCTCACAGAGTTACAGCTTTCCCCTCAAGAAGGCTTTCGCTAAGACAGTTCTTGTGGAATTGGCAAAGTGATATTTGGAAGCCCTTAGAGGGCTATGGTGAAAAAGGAAATATCCTCAGATGAAATCTGGAAAGAAGCTTTCTGTGAAACTGCTTAGTGTTCTGTTAATTCATCTCACAGAGTTACATCTGTATTTCGTGGATCTCTTTGCTAGCCTTATTTCTGTGGAATCTGAGAACAGATATTTCGGATCTCATTGAAGACTATAGGGCCAAAGGAAATATCCTCCGATAACAAAGAGAAAGAAGCTTTCTGAGAAACTTCTTTGTGTTCTGTGAAATCATCTCACAAAGTTACAGCTTTCCCCTCAAGAAGCCTTTCGCAAAGACAGTTCTTGTGGAATTGGCAAAGTGATATTTGGAAGCCCTTAGAAGGCTATGGTGAAAAAGGAAATATCCTCAGATGAAATCTGGAATGAAGCTTTCTGAGAAAATGCTGAGTGTTCTGTTAATTCATCTCACAGATTTACATCTGTATTTCGTGGATCTCTTTGCTAGACTTATTTCTGTGGAATCTGAGAACAGATATTTCGGATCCCTTTGAAGACTATAGGGCCAAAGGAAATATCCTCCGATAACAAAGAGAAAGAAGCTTTCTGAGAAACTTCTTTGTGTTCTGTGAAATCATCTCACAGAGTTACAGCTTTCCCCTCAAGAAGCCTTTCGCTAAGACAGTTCTTGTGGAATTGGCAAAGTGATATTTGGAAGCCCCTAGAGGTCTATGGTGAAAAAGGAAATATCCTCAGATGAAATCTGGAAAGAAGCTTTAGAGAAACTGCTTAGTGTTCTGTTAATTCATCTCACAGAGTTACATCTGTATTTCGTGGATCTCTTTGCTAGCCTTATTTCTTTGGAATCTGAGAACAGATATTTCGGATCCCATTGAAGACTATGGGGCCAAAGGAAATATCCTCCGATAACAAAGAGAAAGAAGCTTTCTGAGAAACTTCTTTGTGTTCTGTGAAATCATCTCACAGAGTTACAGCTTTCCCCTCAAGAAGCCTTTCGCTAAGACAGTTCTTGTGGAATTGGCAAAGCGATATTTGGAAGCCCATAGAGGTCTATGGTGAAAAAGGAAATATCCTCAGATGAAATCTGTAAAGAAGCTTTCTGAGAAACTGCTTAGTGTTCTGTTAATTCATCTCACAGAGTTACATCTGTATTTCGTGGATCTCTTTACTAGCCTTATTTCTTTGGAATCTGAGAACAGATATTTCGGATCCCTTTGAAGACTATAGGGCCAAAGGAAATATCCTCCGATAACAAAGAGAAAGAAGCTTTCTGAGAAACTTCTTTGTGTTCTGTGAAATCATCTCACAGAGTTACAACTTTCCCCTCAAGAAGCCTTTCGCTAAGACAGTTCTTGTCGAATTGGCAAAGTGATATTTGGAAGCCCATAGAGGGCTAGGGTGAAAAGGAAATATCCTCAGATGAAATCTCGAAGGAAGCTTTCTGAGAAACTGCTGAGTGTTCTGTTAATTCATCTCAAAGAGTTAAATCTGTATTTCGTGGATCTCTTTGCTAGTCTTATTTCTGTGGAATCTGAGAACAGATATTTTGGATCCCATTGAAGATTATAGGGCCAAAGGAAATATCCTCCGACAACAAAGAGAAAGAAGCTTTCTGAGAAACTTCTTTTTGTTCTGTGAAATCATCTCACAGAGTTACAGATTTCCCCTCAAGAAGCCTTTCGCTAAGACAGTTCTTGTGGAATTGGCAAAGTGATATTTGGAAGCCCATAGAGGGCTATGGTGAAAAAGGAAATATTCTCAGATGAAATCTGGAAAGAAGCTTTCTGAGAAACTGCTGAGTGTTCTGTTAATTCCTCTCACAGAGTTACATCTGTATTTCGTGGATCTCTTTGCTAGCCTTATTTCTGTGGAATCTGAGAACAGATATTTCGGATCCCATTGAAGACTATAGGGCCAAAGGAAATATCCTCCGATAACAAAGAGAAAGAAGCTTTCTGAGAAACTTCTTTGTGTTCTGTGAAATCATCTCACAAAGTTACAGCTTTCCCCTCAAGAAGCCTTTCGCAAAGACAGTTCTTGTGGAATTGGCAAAGTGATATTTGGAAGCCCTTAGAGGGCTATGGTGAAAAAGGAAATATCCTCAGATGAAATCTGGAAAGAAGCTTTCTGAGAAACTGCTGAGTGTTCTGTTAATTCATCTCACAGAGTTACATCTGTATTTCGTGGATCTCTTTGCTAGCCTTATTTCTGTGGAATCTGAGAACAGATATTTCAGATCCCATTGAAGACTATAGGGCCAAAGGAAATATCCTCCGATAACAAGAGAAAGAAGCTTTCTGAGAAACTTTTTTGTGTTCTGTGAAATCATCTCACAGAGTTACAGCTTTCCCCTCAAGAATCCTTTGGCTAAGACAGTTCTTGTGGAATTGGCAAAGTGATATTTGGAAGCCCATAGACGGCTATGGTGAAAAAGGAAATATCCTCAGATGAAATCTGGAAAGAAGCTTTCTGAGAAACTGTTGAGTGTTCTGTTAATTCATCTCACAGAGTTACATCTGTATTTCGTGGATCTCTTTGCTGGACTTATATCTGTGGAATCTGAGAACAGATACTTCGGATCCCTTTGAAGACTATAGGGCCAAAGGAAATATCCTCCGATAACAAAGAGAAAGAAGCTTTCTGAGAAACTTCTTTGTGTTCTGTGAAATCATCTCACAGAGTTACAGCTTTCCCCTCAAGAAGCCTTTCGCTAAGACAGTTCTTGTGGAATTGGCAAAGTGATATTTGGAAGCCCTTAGAGGGCTATGGTGAAAAAGGAAATATCCTCAGATGAAATCTGTAAAGAAGCTTTCTGAGAAACTGCTTAGTGTTCTGTTAATTCATCTCACAGAGTTATATCTGTATGTCGTGGATCTCTTTGCTAGCCTTATTTCTGTGGAATCTGAGAACAGATATTTCGGATCCCTTTGAAGACTATAGGGCCAAAGGAAATATCCTCCGATAACAAAGAGAAAGAAGCTTTCTGAGAAACTTCTTTGTGTTCTGTGAAATCATCTCACAGAGTTACAGCTTTCCCCTCAAGAAGCCTTTCGCTAAGACAGTTCTTGTGGAATTGGCAAAGTGATATTTGGAAGCCCGTAGAGGGCTATGGTGAAAAAGGAAATATCCTCAGATAAAATCTGGAAAGAAGCTTTCTGTGAAACTGCTTAGTGTTCTGTTAATTCATCTCACAGAGTTACATCTGTATTTCGTGGATCTCTTTGCTAGCCTTATTTCTGTGGAATCTGAGAACAGATATTTCGGATCCCTTTGAAGACTATAGGGCCAAAGGAAATATCCTCCGATAACAAAGAGAAAGAAGCTTTCTGAGAAACTTCTTTGTGTTCTGTGAAATCATCTCACAGAGTTACAGCTTTCCCTTCAAGAAGCCTTTCGCTAAGACAGTTCTTGTGGAATTGGCAAAGTGATATTTGGAAGCCCATAGAGGGCTATGGTGAAAAAGGAAATATCCTCAGATGAAATCTGGAAGGAACCTTTCTGAGAAACTGCTGAGTGTTCTGTTAATTCATCTCACAGAGTTACATCTGTATTTCGTGGATCTCTTTGCTAACCTTATTTCTGTGGAATCTGAGAACAGATATTTCGGATCCCTTTGAAGACTATAGGGCCAAAGGAAATATCCTCCGATAACAAAGAGAAAGAAGCTTTCTGAGAAACTTCTTTGTGTTCTGTGAAATCATCTCACAAAGTTACAGCTTTCCCCTCAAGAAGCCTTTCGCAAAGACAGTTCTTGTGGAATTGGCAAAGTGATATTTGGAAGCCCTTAGAAGGCTATGGTGAAAAAGGAAATATCCTCAGATGAAATCTGGAAAGAAGCTTTCTGAGAAACTGCTGAGTGTTCTGTTAATTCATCTCACAGAGTTACATCTGTATTTCGTGGATCTCTTTGCTAGCCTTATTTCTGTGGAATCTGAGAACAGATATTTCAGATCCCATTGAAGACTATAGGGCCAAAGGAAATATCCTCCGATAACAAGAGAAAGAAGCTTTCTGAGAAATTTCTTTGTGTTCTGTGAAATCATCTCACAGAGTTACAGCTTTCCCCTCAAGAATCCTTTCGCTAAGACAGTTCTTGTGGAATTGGCAAAGTGATATTTGGAAGCCCATAGAGGGCTATGGTGAAAAAGGAAATATCCTCAGATGAAATCTGGAAAGAAGCTTTCTGAGAAACTGCTGAGTGTTCTGTTAATTCATCTCACAGAGTTACATCTGTATTTCGTGGATCTCTTTGCTAGACTTATTTCTGTGGAATCTGAGAACAGATATTTCGGATCCCTTTGAAGACTCTAGGGCCAAAGGAAATATCCTCCGATAACAAAGAGAAAGAAGCTTTCTGAGAAACTTCTTTGTGTTCTGTGAAATCATCTCACAGAGTTACAGCTTTCCCCTCAAGAAGCCTTTCGCAAAGACAGTTCTTGTGGAATTGGCAAAGTGAAATTTGGAATCCCCTAGAGGTCTATGGTGAAAAAGGAAATATCCTCAGATGAAATCTGGAAAGAAGCTTTAGAGAAACTGCTTAGTGTTCTGTTAATTCATCTCACAGAGTTACATCTGTATTTCGTGGATCTCTTTGCTAGCCTTATTTCTTTGGAATCTGAGAACAGATATTTCGGATCCCATTGAAGACTATGGGGCCAAAGGAAATATCCTCCGATAACAAAGAGAAAGAAGCTTTCTGAGAAACCTCTTTGTGTTCTGTGAAATCATCTCACAGAGTTACAGCTTTCCCCTCAAGAAGCCTTTCGCTAAGACAGTTCTTGTGGAATTGGCAAAGCGATATTTGGAAGCCCATAGAGGGCTATGGTGAAAAAGGAAATATCCTCAGATGAAATCTGGAAAGAAGCTTTCTGAGAAACTGCTTAGTGTTCTGTTAATTCATCTCACAGAGTTACATCTGTATTTCGTGGATCTCTTTACTAGCCTTATTTCTTTGGAATCTGAGAACAGATATTTCGGATCCCTTTGAAGACTATAGGGCCAAAGGAAATATCCTCCGATAACAAAGAGAAAGAAGCTTTCTGAGAAACTTCTTTGTGTTCTGTGAAATCATCTCACAGAGTTACAACTGTCCCCTCAAGAAGCCTTTCGCTAAGACAGTTCTTGTCGAATTGGCAAAGTGATATTTGGAAGCCCATAGAGGGCTAGGGTGAAAAAGGAAATATCCTCAGATGAAATCTCGAAGGAAGCTTTCTGAGAAACTGCTGAGTGTTCTGTTTATTCATCTCACAGAGTTACATCTGTATTTCGTGGATCTCTTTGCTAACCTTATTTCTGTGGAACCTGAGAACAGATATTTCGGAACCCATTGAAGACTATAGGGACAAAGATAATATCCTCCGATAACAAAGAGAAAGAAGCTTTCTGAGAAACTTCTTTGTGTTCTGTGAAATCATCTCACAAAGTTACAGCTTTCCCCTCAAGAAGCCTTTCGCAAAGACAGTTCTTGTGGAATTGGCAAAGTGATATTTGGAAGCCCTTAGAGGGCTAGGGTGAAAAAGGAAACATCCTCAGATGAAATATGGAAAGAAACTTTCTGAGAAACTGCTGAGTGTTCTCTTAATTCATCTCACAGAGTTACATCTGTATTTCGTGGATCTCTTTGCTAGCCTTATTTCTGTGGTAATCTGAGAACCGATATTTCAGATCCCATTGAAGACTATAGGGCCAAAGGAAATATCCTCCGATAACAAGAGAAAGAAGCTTTCTGAGAAACTTTTTTGTGTTCTGTGAAATCATCTCACAGAGTTAGAGCTTTCCCCTCAAGAATCCTTTCGCTAAGACAGTTCTTGTGGAATTGGCAAAGTGATATTTGGAAGCCCTTAGAGGGCTATGATGAAAAAGGAAATATCCTCAGATGAAATCTGGAAAGAAGCTTTCTGAGAAACTGCTTAGTGTTCTGTTAATTCATCTCACAGAGTTACATCTGTATTTCGTGGATCTCTTTGCTAGCCTTATTTCTGTGGAATCTGAGAATAGATATTTCGGATCCCTTTGAAGACTATTGGGCCAAAGGAAATATCCTCCGATAACAAAGAGAAAGAAGCTTTCTGAGAAACTTCTTTGTGTTCTGTGAAATCATCTCACAGAGTTACAGCTTTCCCCTCAAGAAGGCTTTCGCTAAGACAGTTCTTGTGGAATTGGCAAAGTGATATTTGGAAGCCCGTGGTGGGCTATGGTGAAAAAGGAAATATCCTCAGATGAAATCTGGAAAGAAGCTTTCTGTGAAACTGCTTAGTGTTCTGTTAATTCATCTCACAGAGTTACATCTGTATTTCGTGGATCTCTTTTCTAGCCTTATTTCTGTGGAATCTGAGAACAGATATTTCGGATCCCTTTGAAGACTATAGGGCCAAAGGAAATATCCTCCGATAACAAAGAGAAAGAAGCTTTCTGAGAAACTTCTTTGTGTTCTGTGAAATCATCTCACAGAGTTACAGCTTTCCCTTCAAGAAGCCTTTCGCTAAGACAGTTCTTGTGGAATTGGCAAAGTGATATTTGGAAGCCCATAGAGGGCTATGGTGAAAAAGGAAATATCCTCAGATGAAATCTGGAAGGAAGCTTTCTGAGAAACTGCTGAGTGTTCTGTTAATTCATCTCACAGAGTTACATCTGTATTTCGTGGATCTCTTTGCTAGCCTTATTTCTGTGGAATCTGAGAACAGATATTTCGGATCCCATTGAAGACTATAGGGCCAAAGGAAATATCCTCCGATAACAAAGAGAAAGAAGCTTTCTGAGAAACTTCTTTGTGTTCTGTGAAATCATCTCACAGAGTTACAGCTTTCCCCTCAAGAAGCCTTTCACTAAGACAGTTCTTGTGGAATTGGCAAAGTGATATTTGGAAGCCCCTACAGGGCTATGGTGAAAAAGGAAATATCCTCAGATGAAATCTGGAAAGAAGCTTTCTGAGAAACTGCTGAGTGTTCTGTTAATTCCTCTCACAGAGTTACATCTGTATTTCGTGGATCTCTTTGCTAGCCTTATTTCTGTGGAATCTGAGAACAGATATTTCGGATCCCATTGAAGACTATAGGGCCAAAGGAAATATCCTCCGATAACAAAGAGAAAGAAGCTTTCTGAGAAACTTCTTTGTGTTCTGTGAAATCATCTCACAAAGTTACAGCTTTCCCCTCAAGAAGCCTTTCGCAAAGACAGTTCTTGTGGAATTGGCAAAGTGATATTTGGAAGCCCTTAGAAGGCTATGGTGAAAAAGGAAATATCCTCAGATGAAATCTGGAAAGAAGCTTTCTGAGAAACTGCTGAGTGTTCTGTTAATTCATCTCACAGAGTTACATCTGTATTTCGTGGATCTCTTTGCTAGCCTTATTTCTGTGGAATCTGAGAACAGATATTTCGGATCCCATTGAAGACTATAGGGCCAAAGGAAATATCCTCCGATAACAAGAGAAAGAAGCTTTCTGAGAAATTTCTTTGTGTTCTGTGAAATCATCTCACAGAGTTACAGTTTTCCCCTCAAGAATCCTTTCGCTAAGACAGTTCTTGTGGAATTGGCAAAGTGATATTTGGAAGCCCATAGAGGGCTATGGTGAAAAAGGAAATATCCTCAGATGAAATCTGGAAAGAAGCTTTCTGAGAAACTGCTGAGTGTTCTGTTAATTCATCTCACAGAGTTACATCTGTATTTCGTGGATCTCTTTGCTAGACTTATTTCTGTGGAATCTGAGAACAGATATTTCGGATCCCTTTGAAGACTATAGGGCCAAAGGAAATATCCTCCGATAACAAAGAGAAAGAAGCTTTCTGAGAAACTTCTTTGTGTTCTGTGAAATCATCTCACAGAGTTACAGCTTTCCCCTCAAGAAGCCTTTCGCTAAGACAGTTCTTGTGGAATTGGCAAAGTGATATTTGGAAGCCCCTAGAGGTCTATGGTGAAAAAGGAAATATCCTCAGATGAAATCTGGAAAGAAGCTTTAGAGAAACTGCTTAGTGTTCTGTGAATTCATCTCACAGAGTTACATCTGTATTTCGTGGATCTCTTTGCTAGCCTTATTTCTTTGGAATCTGAGAACAGATATTTCGGATCCCATTGAAGACTATGGGGCCAAGGAAATATCCTCCGATAACAAAGAGAAAGAAGCTTTCTGAGAAACTTCTTTGTGTTCTGTGAAATCATCTCACAGAGTTACAGCTTTCCCCTCAAGAAGCCTTTCGCTAAGACAGTTCTTGTGGAATTGGCAAAGCGATATTTGGAAGCCCATAGAGGGCTATGGTGAAAAAGGAAATATCCTCAGATGAAATCTGTAAAGAAGCTTTCTGAGAAACTGCTTAGTGTTCTGTTAATTCATCTCACAGAGTTACATCTGTATTTCGTGGATCTCTTTACTAGCCTTATTTCTTTGGAATCTGAGAACAGATATTTCGGATCCCTTTGAAGACTATAGGGCCAAAGGAAATATCCTCCGATAACAAAGAGAAAGAAGCTTTCTGAGAAACTTCTTTGTGTTCTGTGAAATCATCTCACAGAGTTACAACTTTCCCCTCAAGAAGCCTTTCGCTAAGACAGTTCTTGTCGAATTGGCAAAGTGATATTTGGAAGCCCATAGAGGGCTAGGGTGAAAAAGGAAATATCCTCAGATGAAATCTCGAAGGAAGCTTTCTGAGAAACTGCTGAGTGTTCTGTTAATTCATCTCACAGAGTTACATCTGTATTTCGTGGATCTCTTTGCTAACCTTATTTCTGTGGAACCTGAGAACAGATATTTCGGAACCCATTGAAGACTATAGGGACAAAGATAATATCCTCCGATAAGAAAGAGAAAGAAGCTTTCTGAGAAACTTCTTTGTGTTCTGTGAAATCATCTCACAAAGTTACAGCTTTCCCCTCAAGAAGCCTTTCGCAAAGACAGTTCTTGTGGAATTGGCAAAGTGATATTTGGAAGCCCTTAGAGGGCTAGGGTGAAAAAGGAAACATCCTCAGATGAAATATGGAAAGAAACTTTCTGAGAAACTGCTGAGTGTTCTGTTAATTCATCTCACAGAGTTACATCTGTATTTCGTGGATCTCTTTGCTAGCCTTATTTCTGTGGAATCTGAGAACAGATATTTCGGATCCCTTTGAAGACTATTGGGCCAAAGGAAATATCCTCCGATAACAAAGAGAAAGAAGCTTTCTGAGAAACTTCTTTGTGTTCTGTGAAATCATCTCACAGAGTTACAGCTTTCCCCTCAAGAAGGCTTTCGCTAAGACAGTTCTTGTGGAATTGGCAAAGTGATATTTGGAAGCCAGTAGAGGGCTATGTTGAAAAAGGAAATATCCTCAGATGAAATCTGGAAAGAAGCTTTCTGTGAAACTGCTTAGTGTTCTGTTAATTCATCTCACAGAGTTACATCTGTATTTCGTGGATCTCTTTGCTAGCCTTATTTCTGTGGAATCTGAGAACAGATATTTCGGATCCCTTTGAAGACTATAGGGCCAAAGGAAATATCCTCCGATAACAAAGAGAAAGAAGCTTTCTGAGAAACTTCTTTGTGTTCTGTGAAATCATCTCACAGAGTTACAGCTTTCCCTTCAAGAAGCCTTTCGCTAAGACAGTTCTTGTGGAATTGGCAAAGTGATATTTGGAAGCCCATAGAGGGCTATGGTGAAAAAGGAAATATCCTCAGATGAAATCTGGAAGGAAGCTTTCTGAGAAACTGCTGAGTGTTCTGTTAATTCATCTCACAGAGTTACATCTGTATTTCGTGGATCTCTTTGCTAGCCTTATTTCTGTGGAATCTGAGAACAGATATTTCGGATCCCATTGAAGACTATAGGGCCAAAGGAAATATCCTCCGATAACAAAGAGAAAGAAGCTTTCTGAGAAACTTCTTTGTGTTCTGTGAAATCATCTCACAGAGTTACAGCTTTCCCCTCAAGAAGCCTTTCACTAAGACAGTTCTTGTGGAATTGGCAAAGTGATATTTGGAAGCCCCTACAGGGCTATGGTGAAAAAGGAAATATCCTCAGATGAAATCTGGAAAGAAGCTTTCTGAGAAACTGCTGAGTGTTCTGTTAATTCCTCTCACAGAGTTACATCTGTATTTCGTGGATCTCTTTGCTAGCCTTATTTCTGTGGAATCTGAGAACAGATATTTCGGATCCCATTGAAGACTATAGGGCCAAAGGAAATATCCTCCGATAACAAAGAGAAAGAAGCTTTCTGAGAAACTTCTTTGTGTTCTGTGAAATCATCTCACAAAGTTACAGCTTTCCCCTCAAGAAGCCTTTCGCAAAGACAGTTCTTGTGGAATTGGCAAAGTGATATTTGGAAGCCCTTAGAAGGCTATGGTGAAAAAGGAAATATCCTCAGATGAAATCTGGAAAGAAGCTTTCTGAGAAACTGCTGAGTGTTCTGTTAATTCATCTCACAGAGTTACATCTGTATTTCGTGGATCTCTTTGCTAGCCTTATTTCTGTGGAATCTGAGAACAGATATTTCGGATCCCATTGAAGACTATAGGGCCAAAGGAAATATCCTCCGATAACAAGAGAAAGAAGCTTTCTGAGAAATTTCTTTGTGTTCTGTGAAATCATCTCACAGAGTTACAGTTTTCCCCTCAAGAATCCTTTCGCTAAGACAGTTCTTGTGGAATTGGCAAAGTGATATTTGGAAGCCCATAGAGGGCTATGGTGAAAAAGGAAATATCCTCAGATGAAATCTGGAAAGAAGCTTTCTGAGAAACTGCTGAGTGTTCTGTTAATTCATCTCACAGAGTTACATCTGTATTTCGTGGATCTCTTTGCTAGACTTATTTCTGTGGAATCTGAGAACAGATATTTCGGATCCCTTTGAAGACTATAGGGCCAAAGGAAATATCCTCCGATAACAAAGAGAAAGAAGCTTTCTGAGAAACTTCTTTGTGTTCTGTGAAATCATCTCACAGAGTTACAGCTTTCCCCTCAAGAAGCCTTTCGCTAAGACAGTTCTTGTGGAATTGGCAAAGTGATATTTGGAAGCCCCTAGAGGTCTATGGTGAAAAAGGAAATATCCTCAGATGAAATCTGGAAAGAAGCTTTAGAGAAACTGCTTAGTGTTCTGTGAATTCATCTCACAGAGTTACATCTGTATTTCGTGGATCTCTTTGCTAGCCTTATTTCTTTGGAATCTGAGAACAGATATTTCGGATCCCATTGAAGACTATGGGGCCAAGGAAATATCCTCCGATAACAAAGAGAAAGAAGCTTTCTGAGAAACTTCTTTGTGTTCTGTGAAATCATCTCACAGAGTTACAGCTTTCCCCTCAAGAAGCCTTTCGCTAAGACAGTTCTTGTGGAATTGGCAAAGCGATATTTGGAAGCCCATAGAGGGCTATGGTGAAAAAGGAAATATCCTCAGATGAAATCTGTAAAGAAGCTTTCTGAGAAACTGCTTAGTGTTCTGTTAATTCATCTCACAGAGTTACATCTGTATTTCGTGGATCTCTTTACTAGCCTTATTTCTTTGGAATCTGAGAACAGATATTTCGGATCCCTTTGAAGACTATAGGGCCAAAGGAAATATCCTCCGATAACAAAGAGAAAGAAGCTTTCTGAGAAACTTCTTTGTGTTCTGTGAAATCATCTCACAGAGTTACAACTTTCCCCTCAAGAAGCCTTTCGCTAAGACAGTTCTTGTCGAATTGGCAAAGTGATATTTGGAAGCCCATAGAGGGCTAGGGTGAAAAAGGAAATATCCTCAGATGAAATCTCGAAGGAAGCTTTCTGAGAAACTGCTGAGTGTTCTGTTAATTCATCTCACAGAGTTACATCTGTATTTCGTGGATCTCTTTGCTAACCTTATTTCTGTGGAACCTGAGAACAGATATTTCGGAACCCATTGAAGACTATAGGGACAAAGATAATATCCTCCGATAAGAAAGAGAAAGAAGCTTTCTGAGAAACTTCTTTGTGTTCTGTGAAATCATCTCACAAAGTTACAGCTTTCCCCTCAAGAAGCCTTTCGCAAAGACAGTTCTTGTGGAATTGGCAAAGTGATATTTGGAAGCCCTTAGAGGGCTAGGGTGAAAAAGGAAACATCCTCAGATGAAATATGGAAAGAAACTTTCTGAGAAACTGCTGAGTGTTCTGTTAATTCATCTCACAGAGTTACATCTGTATTTCGTGGATCTCTTTGCTAGCCTTATTTCTGTGGAATCTGAGAACAGATATTTCGGATCCCTTTGAAGACTATTGGGCCAAAGGAAATATCCTCCGATAACAAAGAGAAAGAAGCTTTCTGAGAAACTTCTTTGTGTTCTGTGAAATCATCTCACAGAGTTACAGCTTTCCCCTCAAGAAGGCTTTCGCTAAGACAGTTCTTGTGGAATTGGCAAAGTGATATTTGGAAGCCAGTAGAGGGCTATGTTGAAAAAGGAAATATCCTCAGATGAAATCTGGAAAGAAGCTTTCTGTGAAACTGCTTAGTGTTCTGTTAATTCATCTCACAGAGTTACATCTGTATTTCGTGGATCTCTTTGCTAGCCTTATTTCTGTGGAATCTGAGAACAGATATTTCGGATCCCTTTGAAGACTATAGGGCCAAAGGAAATATCCTCCGATAACAAAGAGAAAGAAGCTTTCTGAGAAACTTCTTTGTGTTCTGTGAAATCATCTCACAGAGTTACAGCTTTCCCTTCAAGAAGCCTTTCGCTAAGACAGTTCTTGTGGAATTGGCAAAGTGATATTTGGAAGCCCATAGAGGGCTATGGTGAAAAAGGAAATATCCTCAGATGAAATCTGGAAGGAAGCTTTCTGAGAAACTGCTGAGTGTTCTGTTAATTCATCTCAAAGAGTTAAATCTGTATTTCGTGGATCTCTTTGCTACCCTTATTTCTGTGGAATCTGAGAACAGATATTTCGGATCCCATTGAAGACTATAGGGCCAAAGGAAATATCCTCCGATAACAAAGAGAAAGAAGCTTTCTGAGAAACTTCTTTGTGTTCTGTGAAATCATCTCACAGAGTTACAGCTTTCCCCTCAAGAAGCCTTTCGCTAAGACAGTTCTTGTGGAATTGGCAAAGTGATATTTGGAAGCCCCTACAGGGCTATGGTGAAAAAGGAAATATCCTCAGATGAAATCTGGAAAGAAGCTTTCTGAGAAACTGCTGAGTGTTCTGTTAATTCCTCTCACAGAGTTACATCTGTATTTCGTGGAACTCTTTGCTAGCCTTATTTCTGTGGAATCTGAGAACAGATATTTCGGATCCCATTGAAGACTATAGGGCCAAAGGAAATATCCTCCGATAACAAAGAGAAAGAAGCTTTCTGAGAAACTTCTTTGTGTTCTGTGAAATCATCTCACCAAGTTACAGCTTTCCCCTCAAGAAGCCTTTCGCAAAGACAGTTCTTGTGGAATTGGCAACGTGATATTTGGAAGCCCTTAGAAGGCTATGGTGAAAAAGGAAATATCCTCAGATGAAATCTGGAAAGAAGCTTTCTGAGAAACTGCTGAGTGTTCTGTTAATTCATCTCACAGAGTTACATCTGTATTTCGTGGATCTCTTTGCTAGCCTTATTTCTGTGGAATCTGAGAACAGATATTTCGGATCCCATTGAAGACTATAGGGCCAAAGGAAATATCCTCCGATAACAAGAGAAAGAAGCTTTCTGAGAAATTTCTTTGTGTTCTGTGAAATCATCTCACAGAGTTACAGTTTTCCCCTCAAGAATCCTTTCGCTAAGACAGTTCTTGTGGAATTGGCAAAGTGATATTTGGAAGCCCATAGAGGGCTATGGTGAAAAAGGAAATATCCTCAGATGAAATCTGGAAAGAAGCTTTCTGAGAAACTGCTGAGTGTTCTGTTAATTCATCTCACAGAGTTACATCTGTATTTCGTGGATCTCTTTGCTAGACTTATTTCTGTGGAATCTGAGAACAGATATTTCGGATCCCTTTGAAGACTATAGGGCCAAAGGAAATATCCTCCGATAACAAAGAGAAAGAAGCTTTCTGAGAAACTTCTTTGTGTTCTGTGAAATCATCTCACAGAGTTACAGCTTTCCCCTCAAGAAGCCTTTCGCTAAGACAGTTCTTGTGGAATTGGCAAAGTGATATTTGGAAGCCCCTAGAGGTCTATGGTGAAAAAGGAAATATCCTCAGATGAAATCTGGAAAGAAGTTTCAGAGAAACTGCTTAGTGTTCTGTGAATTCATCTCACAGAGTTACATCTCTATTTCGTGGATCTCTTTGCTAGCCTTATTTCTTTGGAATCTGAGAACAGATATTTCGGATCCCATTGAAGACTATGGGGCCAGGGAAATATCCTCCGATAACAAAGAGAAAGAAGCTTTCTGAGAAACTTCTTTGTGTTCTGTGAAATCATCTCACAGAGTTACAGCTTTCCCCTCAAGAAGCCTTTCGCTAAGACAGTTCTTGTGGAATTGGCAAAGCGATATTTGGAAGCCCATAGAGGGCTATGGTGAAAAAGGAAATATCCTCAGATGAAATCTGTAAAGAAGCTTTCTGAGAAACTGCTTAGTGTTCTGTTAATTCATCTCACAGAGTTACATCTGTATTTCGTGGATCTCTTTACTAGCCTTATTTCTTTGGAATCTGAGAACAGATATTTCGGATCCCTTTGAAGACTATAGGGCCAAAGGAAATATCCTCCGATAACAAAGAGAAAGAAGCTTTCTGAGAAACATCTTTGTGTTCTGTGAAATCATCTCACAGAGTTACAGCTTTCCCCTCAAGAAGCCTTTCACTAAGACAGTTCTTGTGGAATTGGCAAAGTGATATTTGGAAGCCCCTACAGGGCTATGGTGAAAAAGGAAATATCCTCAGATGAAATCTGGAAAGAAGCTTTCTGAGAAACTGCTGAGTGTTCTGTTAATTCCTCTCACATAGTTACATCTGTATTTCGTGGATCTCTTTGCTAGCCTTATTTCTGTGGAATCTGAGAACAGATATTTCGGATCCCATTGAAGACTATAGGGCCAAAGGAAATATCCTCCGATAACAAAGAGAAAGAAGCTTTCTGAGAAACTTCTTTGTGTTCTGTGAAATCATCTCACAAAGTTACAGCTTTCCCCTCAAGAAGCCTTTCGCAAAGACAGTTCTTGTGGAATTGGCAAAGTGATATTTGGAAGCCCTTAGAAGGCTATGGTGAAAAAGGAAATATCCTCAGATGAAATCTGGAAAGAAGCTTTCTGAGAAACTGCTGAGTGTTCTGTTAATTCATCTCACAGAGTTACATCTGTATTTCGTGGATCTCTTTGCTAGCCTTATTTCTGTGGAATCTGAGAACAGATATTTCGGATCCCATTGAAGACTATAGGGCCAAAGGAAATATCCTGCGATAACAAGAGAAAGAAGCTTTCTGAGAAATTTCTTTGTGTTCTGTGAAATCATCTCACAGAGTTACAGTTTTCCCCTCAAGAATCCTTTCGCTAAGACAGTTCTTGTGGAATTGGCAAAGTGATATTTGGAAGCCCATAGAGGGCTATGGTGAAAAAGGAAATATCCTCAGATGAAATCTGGAAAGAAGCTTTCTGAGAAACTGCTGAGTGTTCTGTTAATTCATCTCACAGAGTTACATCTGTATTTCGTGGATCTCTTTGCTAGACTTATTTCTTTGGAATCTGAGAACAGATATTTCGGATCCCTTTGAAGACTATAGGGCCAAAGGAAATATCCTCCGATAACAAAGAGAAAGAAGCTTTCTGAGAAACTTCTTTGTGTTCTGTGAAATCATCTCACAGAGTTACAACTTTCCCCTCAAGAAGCCTTTCGCTAAGACAGTTCTTGTCGAATTGGCAAAGTGATATTTGGAAGCCCATAGAGGGCTAGGGTGAAAAAGGAAATATCCTCAGATGAAATCTCGAAGGAAGCTTTCTGAGAAACTGCTGAGTGTTCTGTTAATTCATCTCACAGAGTTACATCTGTATTTCGTGGATCTCTTTGCTAACCTTATTTCTGTGGAACCTGAGAACAGATATTTCGGAACCCATTGAAGACTATAGGGACAAAGATAATATCCTCCGATAACAAAGAGAAAGAAGCTTTCCGAGAAACTTCTTTGTGTTCTGTGAAATCATCTCACAAAGTTACAGCTTTCCCCTCAAGAAGCCTTTCGCAAAGACAGTTCTTGTGGAATTGGCAAAGTGATATTTGGAAGCCCGTAGAGGGCTATGGTGAAAAAGGAAATATCCTCAGATGAAATCTGGAAAGAAGCTTTCTGTGAAACTGCTTAGTGTTCTGTTAATTCATCTCACAGAGTTACATCTGTATTTCGTGGATCTCTTTGCTAGCCTTATTTCTGTGGAATCTGAGAACAGATATTTCGGATCCCTTTGAAGACTATAGGGCCAAAGGAAATATCCTCCGATAACAAAGAGAAAGAAGCTTTCTGAGAAACTTCTTTGTGTTCTGTGAAATCATCTCACAGACTTACAGCTTTCCCTTCAAGAAGCCTTTCGCTAAGACAGTTCTTGTGGAATTGGCAAAGTGATATTTGGAAGCCCATAGAGGGCTATGGTGAAAAAGGAAATATCCTCAGATGAAATCTGGAAGGAAGCTTTCTGAGAAACTGCTGAGTGTTCTGTTAATTCATCTCAAAGAGTTAAATCTGTATTTCGTGGATCTCTTTGCTAGCCTTATTTCTTTGGAATCTGAGAACAGATATTTCGGATCCCATTGAAGACTATAGGGCCAAAGGAAATATCCTCCGATAACAAAGAGAAAGAAGCTTTCTGAGAAACTTCTTTGTGTTCTGTGAAATCATCTCACAGAGTTACAGCTTTCCCCTCAAGAAGCCTTTCGCTAAGACAGTTCTTGTGGAATTGGCAAAGTGATATTTGGAAGCCCCTACAGGGCTATGGTGAAAAAGGAAATATCCTCAGATGAAATCTGGAAAGAAGCTTTCTGAGAAACTGCTGAGTGTTCTGTTAATTCCTCTCACAGAGTTACATCTGTATTTCGTGGATCTCTTTGCTAGCCTTATTTCTGTGGAATCTGAGAACAGATATTTCGGATCCCATTGAAGACTATAGGGCCAAAGGAAATATCCTCCGATAACAAAGAGAAAGAAGCTTTCTGAGAAACTTCTTTGTGTTCTGTGAAATCATCTCACAAAGTTACAGCTTTCCCCTCAAGAAGCCTTTCGCAAAGACAGTTCTTGTGGAATTGGCAAAGTGATATTTGGAACCCTTAGAAGGCTATGGTGAAAAAGGAAATATCCTCAGATGAAATCTGGAAAGAAGCTTTCTGAGAAACTGCTGAGTGTTCGGTTAATTCATCTCACAGAGTTACATCTGTATTTCGTGGATCTCTTTGCTAGCCTTATTTCTGTGGAATCTGAGAACAGATATTTCGGATCCCATTGAAGACTATAGGGCCAAAGGAAATATCCTCCGATAACAAGAGAAAGAAGCTTTCTGAGAAATTTCTTTGTGTTCTGTGAAATCATCTCACAGAGTTACAGTTTTCCCCTCAAGAATCCTTTCGCTAAGACAGTTCTTGTGGAATTGGCAAAGTGATATTTGGAAGCCCATAGAGGGCTATGGTGAAAAAGGAAATATCCTCAGATGAAATCTGGAAAGAAGCTTTCTGAGAAACTGCTGAGTGTTCTGTTAATTCATCTCACAGAGTTACATCTGTATTTCGTGGATCTCTTTGCTAGACTTATTTCTGTGGAATCTGAGAAAAGATATTTCGGATCCCTTTGAAGACTATAGGGCCAAAGGAAATATCCTCCGATAACAAAGAGAAAGAAGCTTTCTGAGAAACTTCTTTGTGTTCTGTGAAATCATCTCACAGAGTTACAGCTTTCCCCTCAAGAAGCCTTTTGCTAAGACAGTTCTTGTGGAATTGGCAAAGTGATATTTGGAAGCCCCAAGAGGTCTATGGTGAAAAAGGAAATATCCTCAGATGAAATCTGGAAAGAAGCTTTAGAGAAACTGCTTAGTGTTCTGTTAATTCATCTCACAGAGTTACATCTGTATTTCGTGGATCTCTTTGCTAGCCTTATTTCTTTGGAATCTGAGAACAGATATTTCGGATCCCATTGAAGACTATGGGGCCAAGGAAATATCCTCCGATAACAAAGAGAAAGAAGCTTTCTGAGAAACTTCTTTGTGTTCTGTGAAATCATCTCACAGAGTTACAGCTTTCCCCTCAAGAAGCCTTTCGCTAAGACAGTTCTTGTGGAATTGGCAAAGCGATATTTGGAAGCCCATAGAGGGCTATGGTGAAAAAGGAAATATCCTCAGATGAAATCTGTAAAGAAGCTTTCTGAGAAACTGCTTAGTGTTCTGTTAATTCATCTCACTGAGTTACATCTGTATTTCGTGGATCTCTTTACTAGCCTTATTTCTTTGGAATCTGAGAACAGATATTTCGGATCCCACTGAAGACTATAGGGCCAAAGGAAATATCCTCCGATAACAAAGAGAAAGAAGCTTTCTGAGAAACTTCTTTGTGTTCTGTGAAATCATCTCACAAAGTTACAGCTTTCCCCTCAAGAAGCCTTTCGCAAAGACAGTTCTTGTGGAATTGGCAAAGTGATATTTGGAAGCCCTTAGAAGGCTATGGTGAAAAAGGAAATATCCTCAGATGAAATCTGGAAAGAAGCTTTCTGAGAAACTGCTGAGTGTTCTGTTAATTCATCTCACAGAGTTACATCTGTATTTCGTGGATCTCTTTGCTAGCCTTATTTCTGTGGAATCTGAGAACAGATATTTCGGATCCCATTGAAGACTATAGGGCCAAAGGAAATATCCTCCGATAACAAGAGAAAGAAGCTTTCTGAGAAATTTCTTTGTGTTCTGTGAAATCATCTCACAGAGTTACAGCTTTCCCCTCAAGAATCCTTTCGCTAAGACAGTTCTTGTGGAATTGGCAAAGTGATATTTGGAAGCCCATAGAGGGCTATGGTGAAAAAGGAAATATCCTCAGATGAAATCTGGAAAGAAGCTTTCTGAGAAACTGCTGAGTGTTCTGTTAATTCATCTCACAGAGTTACATCTGTATTTCGTGGATCTCTTTGCTAGACTTATTTCTGTGGAATCTGAGAACAGATATTTCGGATCCCTTTGAAGACTATAGGGCCAAAGGAAATATCCTCCGATAACAAAGAGAAAGAAGCTTTCTGAGAAACTTCTTTGTGTTCTGTGAAATCATCTCACAGAGTTACAGCTTTCCCCTCAAGAAGCCTTTCGCTAAGACAGTTCTTGTGGAATTGGCAAAGTGATATTTGGAAGCCCCTAGAGGGCTATGGTGAAAAAGGAAATATCCTCAGATGAAATCTGGAAAGAAGCTTTCTGTGAAACTGCTTAGTGTTCTGTTAATTCATCTCACAGAGTTACATCTGTATTTAGTGGATCTCTTTGCTAGCCTTATTTCTGTGGAATCTGAGAACAGATATTTCGGATCCCTTTGAAGACTATAGGGCCAAAGGAAATATCCTCCGATAACAAAGAGAAAGAAGCTTTCTGAGAAACTTCTTTGTGTTCTGTGAAATCATCTTACAGAGTTACAGCTTTCCCTTCAAGAAGCCTTTCGCTAAGACAGTTCTTGTGGAATTGGCAAAGTGATATTTGGAAGCCCATAGAGGGCTACGGTGAAAAAGGAAATATCCTCAGATGAAATCTGGAAGGAAGCTTTCTGAGAAACTGCTGAGTGTTCTGTTAATTCATCTCAAAGAGTTAAATCTGTATTTCGTGGATCTCTTTGCTAGCCTTATTTCTGTGGAATCTGAGAACAGATATTTCGGATCTCATTGAAGACTATAGGGCCAAAGGAAATATCCTCCGATAACAAAGAGAAAGAAGCTTTCTGAGAAACTTCTTTGTGTTCTGTGAAATCATCTCACAGAGTTACAGCTTTCCCCTCAAGAAGCCTTTCGCTAAGACAGTTCTTGTGGAATTGGCAAAGTGATATTTGGAAGCCCCTACAGGGCTATGGTGAAAAAGGAAATATCCTCAGATGAAATCTGGAAAGAAGCTTTCTGCGAAACTGCTGAGTGTTCTGTTAATTCCTCTCACAGAGTTACATCTGTATTTCGTGGATCTCTTTGCTAGCCTTATTTCTGTGGAATCTGAGAACAGATATTTCGGATCCCATTGAAGACTATAGGGCCAAAGGAAATATCCTCCGATAACAAAGAGAAAGAAGCTTTCTGAGAAACTTCTTTGTGTTCTGTGAAATCATCTCACAAAGTTACAGCTTTCCCCTCAAGAAGCCTTTCGCAAAGACAGTTCTTGTGGAATTGGCAAAGTGATATTTGGAAGCCCTTAGAAGGCTATGGTGAAAAAGGAAATATCCTCAGATGAAATCTGGAAAGAAGCTTTCTGAGAAACTGCTGAGTTTTCTGTTAATTCATCTCACAGAGTTACATCTGTATTTCGTGGATCTCTTTGCTAGCCTTATTTCTGTGGAATCTGAGAACAGATATTTCGGATCCCATTGAAGACTATAGGGCCAAAGGAAATATCCTCCGATAACAAGAGAAAGAAGCTTTCTGAGAAATTTCTTTGTGTTCTGTGAAATCATCTCACAGAGTTACAGTTTTCCCCTCAAGAATCCTTTCGCTAAGACAGTTCTTGTGGAATTGGCAAAGTGATATTTGGAAGCCCATAGAGGGCTATGGTGAAAAAGGAAATATCCTCAGATGAAATCTGGAAAGAAGCTTTCTGAGAAACTGCTGAGTGTTCTGTTAATTCATCTCACAGAGTTACATCTGTATTTCGTGGATCTCTTTGCTAGACTTATTTCTGTGGAATCTGAGAACAGATATTTCGGATCCCTTTGAAGACTATAGGGCCAAAGGAAATATCCTCCGATAACAAAGTGAAAGAAGCTTTCTGAGAAACTTCTTTGTGTTCTGTGAAATCATCTCACAGAGTTACAGCTTTCCCCTCAAGAAGCCTTTCGCTAAGACAGTTCTTGTGGAATTGGCAAAGTGATATTTGGAAGCCCCTAGAGGTCTATGGTGAAAAAGGAAATATCCTCAGATGAAATCTGGAAAGAAGCTTTAGAGAAACTGCTTAGTGTTCTGTTAATTCATCTCACAGAGTTACATCTTTATTTCGTGGATCTCTTTGCTAGCCTTATTTCTTTGGAATCTGAGAACAGATATTTCGGATCCCATTGAAGACTATGGGCCAAGGAAATATCCTCCGATAACAAAGAGAAAGAAGCTTTCTGAGAAACTTCTTTGTGTTCTGTGAAATCATCTCACAGAGTTACAGCTTTCCCCTCAAGAAGCCTTTCGCTAAGACAGTTCTTGTGGAATTGGCAAAGCGATATTTGGAAGCCCATAGAGGGCTATGGTGAAAAAGGAAATATCCTCAGATGAAATCTGTAAAGAAGCTTTCTGAGAAACTGCTTAGTGTTCTGTTAATTCATCTCACAGTGTTACATCTGTATTTCGTGGATCTCTTTACTAGCCTTATTTCTTTGGAATCTGAGAACAGATATTTCGGATCCCATTGAAGACTATAGGGCCAAAGGAAATATCCTCCGATAACAAAGAGAAAGAAGCTTTCTGAGAAACTTCTTTGTGTTCTGTGAAATCATCTCACAAAGTTACAGCTTTCCCCTCAAGAAGCCTTTCGCGAAGACAGTTCTTGTGGAATTGGCAAAGCGATATTTGGAAGCCCATAGAGGGCTATGGTGAAAAAGGAAATATCCTCAGATGAAATCTGTAAAGAAGCTTTCTGAGAAACTGCTTAGTGTTCTGTTAATTCATCTCACAGAGTTACATCTGTATTTCGTGGATCTCTTTACTAGCCTTATTTCTTTGGAATCTGAGAACAGATATTTCGGATCCCTTTGAAGACTATAGGGCCAAAGGAAATATCCTCCGATAACAAAGAGAAAGAAGCTTTCTGAGAAACTTCTTTGTGTTCTGTGAAATCATCTCACAGAGTTACAACTTTCCCCTCAAGAAGCCTTTCGCTAAGACAGTTCTTGTCGAATTGGCAAAGTGATATTTGGAAGCCCATAGAGGGCTAGGGTGAAAAGGAAATATCCTCAGATGAAATCTCGAAGGAAGCTTTCTGAGAAACTGCTGAGTGTTCTGTTAATTCATCTCAAAGAGTTAAATCTGTATTTCGTGGATCTCTTTGCTAGCCTTATTTCTGTGGAATCTGAGAACAGATATTTTGGATCCCATTGAAGATTATAGGGCCAAAGGAAATATCCTCCGATAACAAAGAGAAAGAAGCTTTCTGAGAAACTTCTTTGTGTTCTGTGAAATCATCTCACAGAGTTACAGCTTTCCCCTCAAGAAGCCTTTCGCTAAGACAGTTCTTGTGGAATTGGCAAAGTGATATTTGGAAGCCCGTAGAGGGCTATGGTGAAAAAGGAAATATCCTCAGATGAAATCTGGAAAGAAGCTTTCTGTGAAACTGCTTAGTGTTCTGTTAATTCATCTCACAGAGTTACATCTGTATTTCGTGGATCTCTTTGCTAGCCTTATTTCTGTGGAATCTGAGGACAGATATTTCGGATCCCATTGAAGACTATAGGGCCAAAGGAAATATCCTCCGATAACAAAGAGAAAGAATCTTTCTGAGAAACTTCTTTGTGTTCTGTGAAATCATCTCACAGAGTTACAGCTTTCCCCTCAAGAAGCCTTTCGCTAAGACAGTTCTTGTGGAATTGGCAAAGTGATATTTGGAAGCCCTTAGAAGGCTATGGTGAAAAAGGAAATATCCTCAGATGAAATCTGGAAAGAAGCTTTCTGAGAAACTGCTGAGTGTTCTGTTAATTCATCTCACAGAGTTACATCTGTATTTCGTGGATCTCTTTGCTAGCCTTATTTCTGTGGAATCTGAGAACAGATATTTCAGATCCCATTGAAGACCATAGGGCCAAAGGAAATATCCTCCGATAACAAGAGAAAGAAGCTTTCAGAGAAATTTCTTTGTGTTCTGTGAAATCATCTCACAGAGTTACAGCTTTCCCCTCAAGAATCCTTTCGCTAAGACAGTTCTTGTGGAATTGGCAAAGTGATATTTGGAAGCCCATAGAGGGCTATGGTGAAAAAGGAAATATCCTCAGATGAAATCTGGAAAGAAGCTTTCTGAGAAACTGCTGAGTGTTCTGTTAATTCATCTCACAGAGTTACATCTGTATTTCGTGGATCTCTTTGCTAGACTTATTTCTGTGGAATCTGAGAACAGATATTTCGGATCACTTTGAAGACTATAGGGCCAAAGGAAATATCCTCCAATAACCAAGAGAAAGAAGCTTTCTGAGAAACTTCTTTGTGTTCTGTGAAATCATCTCACAGAGTTACAGCTTTCCCCTCAAGAAGCCTTTCGCTAAGACAGTTCTTGTGGAATTGGCAAAGTGAAATTTGGAAGCCCCTAGAGGTCTATGGTGAAAAATGGAATATCGTCAGATGAAATCTGGAAAGAAGCTTTAGAGAAACTGCTTAGTGTTCTGTTAATTCATCTCACAGAGTTACATCTGTATTTCGTGGATCTCTTTGCTAGCCTTATTTCTTTGGAATCTGAGAACAGATATTTCGGATCCCATTGAAGACTATGGGGCCAAAGGAAATATCCTCCGATAACAAAGAGAAAGAAGCTTTCTGAGAAACTTCTTTGTGTTCTGTGAAATCATCTCACAGAGTTACAGCTTTCCCCTCAAGAAGCCTTTCGCTAAGACAGTTCTTGTGGAATTGGCAAAGCGATATTTGGAAGCCCATAGAGGGCTATGGTGAAAAAGGAAATATCCTCAGATGAAATCTGTAAAGAAGCTTTCTGAGAAACTGCTTAGTGTTCTGTTAATTCATCTCACAGAGTTACATCTGTATTTCGTGGATCTCTTTACTAGCCTTATTTCTTTGGAATCTGAGAACAGATATTTCGGATCCCTTTGAAGACTATAGGGCCAAAGGAAATATCCTCCGATAATAAAGAGAAAGAAGCTTTCTGAGAAACTTCTTTGTGTTCTGTGAAATCATCTCACAGAGTTACAACTTTCCCTTCAAGAAGCCTTTCGCTAAGACAGTTCTTGTCGAATTGGCAAAGTGATATTTGGAAGCCCATAGAGGGCTAGGGTGAAAAAGGAAATATCCTCAGATGAAATCTCGAAGGAAGCTTTCTGAGAAACTGCTGAGTGTTCTGTTAATTCATCTCACAGAGTTACATCTGTATTTCGTGGATCTCTTTGCTAGCCTTATTTCTGTGGAACCTGAGAACAGATATTTCGGAACCCATTGAAGACTATAGGGACAAAGATAATATCCTCCGATAACAAAGAGAAAGAAGCTTTCTGAGAAACTTCTTTGTATTCTGTGAAATTATCTCACAGAGTTACAGCATTCCCCTCAAGAAGCCTTTCGCTAAGACAGTTCTTGTGGAATTGGCAAAGTGATATTTGGAAGCCCATAGAGGGCTATGGTGAAAAAGGAAATATCCTCAGATGAAATCTGGAAAGAAGCTTTCTGAGAAACTGCTGAGTGTTCTGTTAATTCATCTCACAGAGTTTCATCTGTATTTCGTGGATCTCTTTGCTAGCCTTATTTCTGTGGAATCTGAGAACAGATATTTTGGATCCCATTGAAGATTATAGGGCCAAAGGAAATATCCTCCGATAACAAAGAGAAAGAAGATTTCTGAGAAACTTCTTTGTGTTCTGTGAAATCATCTCACAGAGTTACAGCTTTCCCCTCAAGAAACCATTCGCTAAGACAGTTCTTGTGGAATTGGCAAAGTGATATTTGGAAGCCCATAGAGGGCTATGGTGAAAAAGGAAATATCCTCAGATGAAATCTGGAAAGAAGCTTTCTGAGAAACTGCTGAGTGTTCTGTTAATTCATCTCACAGAGATACATCTGTATTTCGTGGATCTCTTTGCTAGCCTTATTTCTGTGGAATCTGAGAACAGATATTTCGGATCCCATTGAAGACTATAGGGCCAAAGGAAATATCCTCCGATAACAAAGAGAAAGAAGCTTTCTGAGAAACTTCTTTGTGTTCTGTGAAATCATCTCACAGAGTTACAGCTTTCCCCTCAAGAAGCCTTTCGCTAAGACAGTTCTTGTGGAATTGGCAAAGTGATATTTGGAATTCCATAGAGGGCTATGGTGAAAAAGGAAATATCCTCAGATGAAATCTCGAAGGAAGCTTTCTGAGAAACTGCTGAGTGTTCTGTTAATTCATCTCACAGAATTACATCTGTATTTAGTGGATCTCTTTGCTAGCCTTATTTCTGTGGAACCTGAGAACAGATATTTCGGAACCCATTGAAGACTATAGGGCCAAAAGAAATATCCTCCGATAACAAAGAGAAAGAAGCTTTCTGAGAAACTTCTTTGTGTTCTGTGAAATCATCTCACAGAGATACAGCATTCCCCTCAAGAAGCCTTTCGCTAAGACAGTTCTTGTGGAATTGGCAAAGTGATATTTGGAAGCCCATAGAGGGCTATGGTGAAAAAGGAAATATCCTCAGATGAAATCTGGAAAGAAGCTTTCTGAGAAACTGCTGAGTGTTCTGTTAATTCATCTCACAGAGTTACATCTGTATTTCGTGGATCTCTTTGCTAGCCTTACTTCTGAGGAATCTGAGAACAGATATTTTGGATCCCATTGAAGATTATAGGGCCAAAGGAAATATCCTCCGATAACAAAGAGAAAGAAGCTTTCTGAGAAACTTCTTTGTGTTCTGCGAAATCATCTCACAGAGTTACAGCTTTACCCTCAAGAATCCTTTCGTTAAGACAGTTCTTGTGGAATTGGCAAAGTGATATTTGGAAGCCCATAGAGGGCTATGGTGAAAAAGGAAATATCCTCAGATGAAATCTGGAAAGAAGCTTTCTGAGAAACTGCTGAGTGTTCTGTTAATTCATCTCAAAGAGTTACATCTGTATTTCGTGGATCTCTTTGCTAGCCTTATTTCTGTGGAATCTGAGAACAGATATTTCGGATCCCATTGAAGACTATAGGGCCAAAGGAAATATCCTCCGATAACAAAGAGAAAGAAGCTTTCTGAGAAACTTCTTTGTGTTCTGTGAAATCATCTCACAGAGTTACAGCTTTCCCCTCAAGAAGCCTTTCGCTAAGACAGTTCTTGTGGAATTGGCAAAGTGATATTTGGAATCCCTTAGAGGGCTATGGTGAAAAAGGAAATATCCTCAGATGAAATCTGGAAAGAAGCTTTCTGAGAAACTGCTTAGTGTTCTGTTAATTCATCTCACAGAATTACATCTGTATTTCGTGGATCTCTTTGCTAGCCTTATTTCTGTGGAATCTGAGAACAGATATTTCGGATCCCATTGAAGACAATAGGGCCAAAGGAAATATCCTCCGATAACAAAGAGAAAGAAGCTTTCTGAGAAACTTCTTTGTGTTCTGTGAAATCATCTCACAGAGTTACAGCTTTCCCCTCAAGAAGCCTTTCGCTAAGACAGTTCTCGTGGAATTGGGAAAGTGATATTTGGAAGCCCATAGAGGGCTATGGTGAAAAAGGAAATATCCTCAGATGAAATCTGGAAAGAAGCTTTCTGAGAAACTGCTGAGTGTTCTGTGAATTCATCTCACAGAGTTACATCTGTATTTCGTGGATCTCTTTGCTAGACATTTCTGTGGAATCTTAGAACAGATATTTCGGAACCTATTGAAGACTATAGGGCCAAAGGAAATATCCTCCGATAACAAAGAGAAAGAAGCTTTCTGAGAAACTTCTTTGTGTTCGGTGAAATCATCTCACAGAGTTACAGCTTTCCCCTCAAGAAGCCTTTCGCTAAGACAGTTCTTGTGGAATTGGCAAAGCGATATTTGGAAGCCCATAGAGGGCTATGGTGAAAAAGGAAATATCCTCAGATGAAATCTGTAAAGAAGCTTTCTGAGAAACTGCTTAGTGTTCTGTTAATTCATCTCACAGAGTTACATCTGTATTTCGTGGATCTCTTTGCTAGCCTTATTTCTTTGGAATCTGAGAACAGATATTTCGGATCCCTTTGAAGACTATAGGGCCAAAGGAAATATCCTCCGATAACAAAGAGAAAGAAGCTTTCTGAGAAACTTCTTTGTGTTCTGTGAAATCTTCTCCAGAGTTACAGCTTTCCCCTCAAGAAGCCTTTCGCTAAGACAGTTCTTGTGGAATTGGCAAAGTGATATTTGGAAGCCCATAGAGGGCTATGGTGAAAAAGGAAATATCCTCAGATGAAATCTGGAAAGAAGCTTTCTGAGAAACTGCTGAGTGTTCTGTTAATTCATCTCACAGAGTTACATCTGTATTTCCTGGATCTCTTTGCTAGCCTTATTTCTGTGGAATCTGAGAACAGATATTTCGGATCCCTTTGAAGACTATAGGGCCAAAGGAAATAATCTCCGATATCAAAGAGAAAGAAGATTTCTGAGAAACTTCTTTGTGTTCTATGAAATCATCTCACAGAGTTACAGCATTCCCCTCAAGAAGCCTTTCGCTAAGACAGTTCTTGTTTAATTGGCAAAGTGATATTTGGAAGCCCTTAGAGGGCTATGGTGAAAAAGGAAATATCCTCAGATGAAATCTGGAAAGAAGCTTTCTGAGAAACTGCTTAGTGTTCTGTTAATTCATCTCACAGAGTTACATCTGTATTTCGTGGATCTCTTTGCTAGCCTTATTTCTTTGGAATCTGAGAACAGATATTTCGGATCCCATTGAAGACTATAGGGCCAAAGGAAATATCCTCCGATAACAAAGAGAAAGAAGCTTTCTGAGAAACTTCTTTGTGTTCTGTGAAATCTTATCCAGAGTTACAGCTTTCCCCTCAAGAAGCCTTTCGATAAGACAGTTCTTGTGGAATTGGCAAAGCGATATTTGGAAGCCCATAGAGGGCTATGGTAAAAAAGGAAATATCCTCAGATGAAATCTGGAAAGAAGCTTTCTGAGAAACTGCTTAGTGTTCTGTTAATTCATCTCACAGAGTTACATCTGTATTTCGTGGATCTCTTTTCAAGCCTTATTTCTGTGGAATCTGAGAACAGATATTTCGGATCCCATTGAAGACTATAGGGCCAAAGGAAATAATCTCCGATATCGAAGAGAAAGAAGCTTTCTGAGAAACTTCTTTGTGTTCTGTGAAATCATCTCACAGAGTTACAGCTCTCCCCTCAAGAAACCTTTCGCTCAGACAGTTCTTGTGGAATTGGCAAAGTGATATTTGGAAGCCCATAGAGGGCTATGGTGAAAAAGGAAATATCCTCAGATGAAATCTGGAAAGAAGCTTTCTCAGAAACTGCTGAGTGTTCTGTTAATTCATCTCACAGAGATACATCTGTATTTCGTGGATCTCTTTGCTAGTCTTATTTCTGTGGAATCTGAGAACAGATATTTCGGATCCCATTGAAGACTATAAGGCCAAAGGAAATATCCTCCGATAACAAAGAGAAAGAAGCTTTCTGAGAAACTTCTTTGTGTTCTATGAAATCATCTCACAGAGTTACAGCTTTCCCCTCAAGAAGCCTTTCGCTACGACAGTTCTTGTGGAATTGGCAAAGTGATATTTGGAAGCCCATAGAGGGCTATGGTGAAAAAGGAAATATCCCCAGATGAAATCTGGAAAGAAGCTTTCTGAGAAAGTGCTTAGTGTTCTGTAAATTCATCTCACAGAATTACATCTGTATTTCCTGGATCTCTTTGCTAGCCTTATTTCTGTGGAATCTGAGAACAGATATTTCGGATCCCATTGAAGACTATAGGGCCAAAGGAAATATCCTCCGATAACAAAGAGAAAGAAGCTTTCTGAGAAACTTCTTTGTGTTCTGTGAAATCATCTCACAGAGTTACAGCTTTCCCCTCAAGAAGCCTTTCGCTAAGACAGTTCTCGTGGAATTGGCAAAGTGATATTTGGAAGCCCATAGAGGGCTATGGTGAAAAAGGAAATATCCTCAGATGAAATCTTAAAGGAAGCTTTCTGAGAAACTGCTTAGTGTTCTGTTAATTCATCTCACAGAGTTACATCTGTATTTCGTGGATCTCTTTGCTAGCCTTATTTCTGTGGAATCTGAGAACAGATACTTCGGATCCCATTGAAGACTATAGAGCGAAAGGAAATATCCTCCCATAACAAAGAGAAAGAAGCTTTCTGAGAAACTTCTTTGTGTTCTGTGAAATCATCTCACAGAGTTACAGCTTTCCCCTCAAGAAGCCTTTCGCTAAGACAGTTCTTGTGGAATTGGCAAAGCGATATTTGGAAGCCCATAGAGGGCTATGGTAAAAAAGGAAATATCCTCAGATGAAATCTGGAAAGAAGCTTTCTGAGAAACTGCTTAGTGTTCTGTTAATTCATCTCACAGAGTTACATCTGTATTTCGTGGATCTCTTGGCCAGCCTTATTTCTTCGGAATCTGAGAACAGATATTTCGGATCCCTTTGAAGACTATAGGGCCAAAGGAAATATCCTCCGATAACAAAGAGAAAGAAGCTTTCTGAGAAACTTCTTTGTGTTCTGTGAAATCATCTCACAGAGTTACAGCTTTCCCCTCAAGAAGCCTTTCGCTAAGACAGTTCTTGTGGAATTGGCAAAGTGATATTTGGAAGCCCATAGAGGGCTAAGGTGAAAAAGGAAATATCCTCAGATGAAATTTGGAAAGAAGCTTTCTGTTAAACTGCTTAGTGTCCTGTTAATTCATCTCACAGAGTTACATCTGTATTTCGTGGATCTGTTTGCTAGCCTTATTTCTGTGGAATCTGAGAACAGATATTTTGGATCCCTTTGAAGAATATAGGGCCAAAGGAAATATCCTCCGATAACAAAGAGAAAGAAGCTTTCTGAGAAACTTCTTTGTGTTCTGTGAAATCATCTCACAGAGTTACAGCGTTCCCCTGAAGAAGCCTTTCGCTAAGACCGTTCTTGTGGAATTGGCAAAGTGATATTTGGAAGCCCATAGAGGGCTATGGTGAAAAAGGAAATATCCTCAGATGAAATCAGGAATGAAGCTTTCTGAAAAACTGCTGAGTGTTCTGTTAATTCATCTCACAGATTTACATCTGTATTTCGTGGATATCTTTGCTAGCCTTATTTCTGTGGAATCTGAGAACAGATATTTCGGATCCCATTGAAGACTATAGGGCCAAAGGAAATATCCTCCGATAACAAAGAGAAAGAAGCTTTCTGAGAAACTTCTTTGTGTTCTGTGAAATCATCTCACAGAGTTACAGCTTTCCCCTCAAGAAGCCTTTCGCTAAGACAGTTCTTGTGGAATTGGCAAAGTGATATTTGGAAGCCCTTAGAGGGCTATGGTGAAAAAGGAAATATCCTCAGATGAAATCTGGAAAGAAGCTTTCTGAGAAACTGCTTAGTGTTCTGTTAATTCATCTCACAGAGTTACATCTGTATTTCGTGGATCTCTTTGCTAGCCTTATTTCTTTGGAATCTGAGAACAGATATTTCGAATCCCATTGAAGACTATAGGGCCAAAGGAAATATCCTCCGATAACAAAGAGAAAGAAGCTTTCTGAGAAACTTCTTTGTGTTCTGTGAAATCTTCTCCAGAGTTACAGCTTTCCCCTCAAGAAGCCTTTCGCTAAGACAGTTCTTGTGGAATTGGCAAAGTGATATTTGGAAGCCCATAGAGGGCTAAGGTGAAAAAGGAAATATCCTCAGATGAAATCTGGAAAGAAGCTTTCTGAGAAACTGCTTAGCGTTCTGTTAATTCATCTCACAGAGTTACATCTGTATTTCGTGGATCTCTTTGCTAGCCTTATTTCTGTGGAAGCTGAGAACAGATATTTCGGATCCCATTGAAGACTGTAGGGCCAAAGGAAATAATCTCCGATATCAAAGAGAAAGAAGATTTCTGAGAAACTTCTTTGTGTTCTATGAAATCATCTCACAGAGTTACAGCATTCCCCTCAAGAAGCCTTTCGCTAAGACAGTTCTTGTTTAATTGGCAAAGTGATATTTTGAAGCCCATAGAGGGCTATGGTGAAAAAGGAAATATCCTCAGATGAAATCTGGAAAGAAGCTTTCTGAGAAACTGCTGAGTGTTCTGTTTATTCATCTCACAGAGTTATATCTGTATTTCGTGGATCTCTTTGCTAGACATTTCTGTGGAATCTTAGAACAGATATTTCGGAACCTATTGAAGACTATAGGGCCAAAGGAAATATCCTCCGATAACAAAGAGAAAGAAGCTTTCTGAGAAACTTCTTTGTGTTCTGTGAAATCATCTCACAGAGTTACAGCTTTTCCCTCAAGAAGCCTTTCGCTAAGACAGTTCTTGTGGAATTGGCAAAGCGATATTTGGAAGCCCATAGAGGGCTATGGTGAAAAAGGAAATATCCTCAGATGAAATCTGGAAAGAAGCTTTCTGAGAAACTGCTTAGTGTTCTGTTAATTCATCTCACAGAGTTACATCTGTATTTCGTGGATCTCTTTGCTAGCCTTATTTCTGTGGAATCTGAGAACAGATATTTCGGATCCCATTGAAGACTATAGGGCCAAAGGAAATATCCTCCGATAACAAAGAGAAAGAAGCATTCTGAGAAACTTCTTTGTGTTCTGTGAAATCATCTCACAGAGTTACAGCTTTCCCCTCAAGAAACCTTTCGCTAAGACAGTTCTTGTGGAATTGGCAAAGTGATATTTGGAAGCCCATAGAGGGCGATGGTGAAAAAGGAAATATCCCCAGATGAAATCTGGAAAGAAGCTTTCTGAGAAACTGCTTAGTGTTCTGTTAATTCATCTCACAGAATTACATCTGTATTTCGTGGATCTCTTTGCTAGCCTTATTTCTGTGGAATCTGAGAACAGATATTTCGGATCCCATTGAAGACTATAAGGCCAAAGGAAATATCCTCCGATAAGAAAGAGAAAGAAGCTTTCTGAGAAACTTCTTTGTGTTCTGTGAAATCATCTCACAGAGTTACAGCTTTCCCCTCAAGAAGACTTTCGCTAAGACAGTTCTCGTGGAATTGGCAAAGTGATATTTGGAAGCCCATAGAGGGCTATGGTGAAAAAGGAAATATCCTCAGATGAAATCTTAAAGGAAGCTTTCTGAGAAACTGCTGAGTGTTCTGTTAATTCATCTCACAGAGTTACATCTGTATTTCGTGGATCCCTTTGCTAGCCTTATTTCTGTGGAATCTGAGAACAGATATTTCGGATCCCATTGAAGACTATAGGGCCAAAGGAAATATCCTCCCATAACAAAGAGAAAGAAGCTTTCTGAGAAACTTCTTTGTGTTCTGTGAAATCATCTCACAGAGTTACAGCTTTCCCCTCAAGAAGCCTTTCGCTAAGACAGTTCTTGTGGAATTGGCAAAGCGATATTTGGAAGCCCATAGAGGGCTATGGTAAAAAAGGAAATATCCTCAGATGAAATCTGGAAAGAAGCTTTCTGAGAAACTGCTTAGTGTTCTGTTAATTCATCTCACAGAGTTACATCTGTATTTCGTGGATCTCTTTGCCAGCCTTATTTCTTCGGAATCTGAGAACAGATATTTCGGATCCCATTGAAGACTATAGGGCCAAAGGAAATATCCTCCGATAACAAAGAGAAAGAAGCTTTCTGAGAAACTTCTTTGTGTTCTGTGAAATCATCTCACAGAGTTTCAGCTTTCCCCTCAAGAAGCCTTTCGCTAAGACAGTTCTTGTGGAATTGGCAAAGTGATATTTGGAAGCCCATAGAGGGCTAAGGTGAAAAAGGAAATATCCTCAGATGAAATTTGGAAAGAAGCTTTCTGTTAAACTGCTTAGTGTCCTGTTAATTCATCTCACAGAGTTACATCTGTATTTCGTGGATCTGTTTGCTAGACTTATTTCTGTGGAATCTGAGAACAGATATTTTGGATCCCTTTGAAGACTATAGGGCCAAAGGAAATATCCTCCGATAACAAAGAGAAAGAAGCTTTCTGAGAAACTTCTTTGTGTTCTGTGAAATCATCTCACAGAGTTACAGCGTTCCCCTCAAGAAGCCTTTCGCTAAGACAGTTCTTGTGGAATTGGCAAAGTGATATTTGGAAGCCCATAGAGGGCTATGGTGAAAATGGAAATATCCTCAGATGAAATCTGGAAGGAAGCTTTCTGAAAAACTGCTGAGTGTTCTGTTAATTCATCTCACAGATTTACATCTGTATTTCGTGGATATCTCTGCTAGCCTTATTTCTGTGGAATCTGAGAACAGATATTTCGGATCCCATTGAAGACTATAGGGCCAAAGGAAATATCCTCCGATAACAAAGAGAAAGAAGCTTTCTGAGAAACTTCTTTGTGTTCTGTGAAATCATCTCACACAGTTACAGCTTTCCCCTCAAGAATCCTTTCGCAAAGACAGTTCTTGTCGAATTGGCAAAGTGATATTTGGAAGCCCATAGAGGGCTATGGTGAAAAAGGAAATATCCTCAGATGAAATCTGGAAAGAAGCTTTCTGAGAAACTGCTTAGTGTTCTGTTAATTCATCTCACAGAGTTACATCTGTATTTCGTTGATCCCTTTGAAGACTATAGGGCCAAAGGAAATATCCTCCGATAACAAAGTGAAAGAAGCTTTCTGAGAAACTTCTTTGTGTTCTGTGAAGTCATCTCACAGAGTTACAGCTTTCCCCTCAAGAAGCCTTTCGCTAAGACAGTTCTTGTGGAATTGGCAAAGTGATATTTGGAAGACCATAGAGGGCTATGGTGAAAAAGGAAGTATCCTCAGATGAAATCTGGAAAGAAGCTTTCTGAGAAAATGCTTAGTGTTCTGTGAATTCATCTCACAGAGTTACATCCGTATTTCGTGGATCTCTTTGCTAGCCTTATTTCTGTGGAATCTGAGAACAGATATTTCGGATCCCATTGAAGACTATAGGGCCAAAGGAAATATCCTCCGATAACAAAGAGAAAGAAGCTTTCTGAGAAACTTCTTTGTGTTCTGTGAAATCATCTCACAGAGTTACAGCTTTCCTCTCAAGAAGCCTTTCGCTAAGACAGTTCTTGTGGAATTGGAAAAGTGATATTTGGAAGCCCATAGAGGGCTATGGTGAAAAAGGAAATATCCTCAGATGAAATCTGGAAGGAAGCTTTCTGAGAAACTGCTGAGTGTTCTGTTAATTCATCTCTCAGAGTTACATCTGTATGTCGTGGATCTCTTTGCTAGCCTTATTTCTGTGGAATCTGAGAACAGATATTTCGGATCCTATTGAAGACTATAGGGCCAAAGGAAATATCCTCCGATAACAAAGAGAAAGAAGCTTTCTGAGAAACTTCTTTGTGTTCTGTGAAATCATCTCACACAGTTACAGCTTTCCCCTCAAGAAGCCTTTCGCTAAGACAGTTCTCGTGGAATTGGCAAAGTGATATTTGGAAGCCCATAGAGGGCTATGGTGAAAAAGGAAATATCCTCAGATGAAATCTGAAAAGAAACTTTCTGAGAAACTGCTTAGTGTTCTGTTAATTCATCTCACAGAGTTACATCTGTATTTCGTGGATCACTTTGCTAGACTTATTTCTGTGGAATCTGAGAACAGATATTTCGGATCCCTTTGAAGAGTATAGGGCCAAAGGAAATATCCTCCGATAACAAAGAGAAGAAAGCTTTCTGAGAAACTTCTTTGTGTTCTGTGAAATCATCTCACAGAGTTACAGCTTTCCCTTCAAGAAGCCTTTCTCTAAGACAGTTCTTGTGGAATTGGCAAAGTGATATTTGGAAACCCCTAGAGGGCTATGGTGAAAAAGGAAATATCCTCAGATGAAATCTGGAAAGAAGCTTTCTGAGAAACTGCTTAGTGTTCTGTTAATTCATCTCAAAGAGTTACATCTGTATTTCGTGGATCTCTTTGCTAGCCATATTTCTGTGGAATCTGAGAACAGATATTTCGGATCCCATTGAAGACTATAGGGCCAAAGGGAAAAATCTCCGATAACAAAGAGAAAGAAGCTTTCTGAGAAACTTCTTTGTGTTCTGTGAAATCATCTCACAGAGTTACAGCTTTCCCCTCAAGAAGCCTTTCGCTAAGACAGTTCTTGTGGAATTGGCAAAGTGATATTTGGAAGCCCTTAGAGGGCTATGGTGAAAAAGGAAATATCCTCAGATGAAATCTGGAAAGAAGCTTTCTGAGAAACTGCTTAGTGTTCTGTTAATTCATCTCACAGAGTTACATCTGTATTTCGTGGATCTCTTTGCTAGACTTATTTCTGTGGAATCTCAGAACAGATATTTCGGATCCTATTGAAGACTATAGGGCCAAAGGAAATATCCTCCGATAACAAAGAGTAAGAAGCTTTCTGAGAAACTACTTTGTGTTCTGTGAAATCTTCTCACAGAGTTACAGCTTTCCCCACAAGAAGCCTTTCGCTAAGACAGTTCTTGTGGAATTGGCAAAGTGATATTTGGATCCCCTAGAGGGCTATGGTGAAAAAGGAAATATCCTCAGATGAAATCTGGAAAGAAGCTTTCTGAGAAACTGCTGAGTGTTCTGTTAATTCATCTCACAGAGTTACATCTGTATTTCGTGGATCTCTTTGCTAGCCTTATTTCTGTGGAATCTGAGGACAGATATTTCGGATCCCATTGAAGACTATAGGGCCAAAGGAAATATCCTCCGATAACAAAGAGAAAGAAGCTTTCTGAGAAACTTCTTTGTGTTCTGTGAAATCATCTCACAGAGTTACAGCTTTCCCCTCAAGAAGCCTTTCGCTAAGACAGTTCTTGTGGAATTGGCAAAGTGATATTTGGAAGCCCATAGAGGGCTATGGTGAAAAAGGAAATATCCTCAGATGAAATCTGGAACGAAGCTTTCTGAGAAACTGCTGAGTGTTCTGTTAATTCATCTCACAGAGTTACATCTGTATTTCGTGGATCTCTTTGCTAGCCTTATTTCTGTGGAATCTGAGAACAGATATTTCGGATCCCATTGAAGACTATAGGGCCAAAGGAAATATCCTCCGATAACAAAGAGAAAGAAGCTTTCTGAGAAACTTCTTTGTGTTCTGTGAAATCATCTCACAGAGTTACAGCTTTACTCTCAAGAAGCCTTTCGCAAAGACAGTTCTTGTGGAATTGGCAAAGTGATATTTGGAAGCCCATAGAGGGCTATGGTGAAAAAGGAAATATCCTCAGATGAAATCTGGAAAGAAGCTTTCTGAGAAACTGCTTAGTGTTCTGTTAATTCATCTCACAGAGTTACATCTGTATTTCGTAGATCTCTTTGCTAGCCTTATTTCTGTGGAATCTGAGAACAGATATTTCGGATCCCATTGAAGAGTATAGGGCCAAAGGAAATATCCTCCGATAACAAAGAGAAAGAAGCTTTCTGAGAAACTTCTTTGTGTTCTGTGAAATCATCTCACAGAGTTACAGCTTTCCCCTCAAGAAGCCTTTCGCTAAAACAGTTCTTGTGGAATTGGCAAAGTGATATTTGGAAGCCCATAGAGGGCTATGGTGAAAAAGGAAATATCCTCAGATGAAATCTGGAAAGAAGTTTTCTGAGAAACTGCTGAGTGTTCTGTTAATTCATCTCACAGAGTTACATCTGTATTTCGTGGATCTCTTTGCTAGCCTTATTTCTGTGGAATCTGAGAACAGATATTTCGGATCCCATTGAAGACTATGGGGCCAAAGGAAATATCCTCCGATAACAAAGAGAAAGAAGCTTTCTGAGAAACTTCTTTGTGTTCTGTGAAATCATCTCACAGAGTTACAGCTTTCCCCTCAAGAAGCCTTTCGCTAAGACAGTTCTTGTGGAATTTGCAAAGTGATATTTGGCAGCCCATAGAGGGCTATGGTGAAAAAGGAAATATCCTCAGATGAAATCTGGAAAGAAGCTTTCTGAGAAACTGCTTAGTGTTCTGTTAATTCATCTCACAGAGTTACATCTCTATTTCTTGGATCCCTTTGAAGACTATAGGGCCAAAGGAAATATCCTCCGATAACAAAGAGAAAGAAGCTTTCTGAGAAACTTCTTTGTGTTCTGTGACATCATCTCTCAGAGTTACAGCTTACCCCTCAAGAAGCCTTTCGCTAAGACAGTTCTTGTGTAATTGGCAAAGTGATATTTGGAAGCCCATAAAGGGCTATGGTGAAAAAGGAAATACCCTCAGATGAAATCTGGAAAGAAGCTTTCTGAGAAACTGCTGAGTGTTCTGTTAATTCATCTCACAGAGTTACATCTGTATTTCGTGGATCTCTTTGCTAACCTTATTTCTGTGGAACCTGAGAACAGATATTTCGGATCCCATTGAACACTATAGGGCCAAAGGAAATATCCTCCGACAACAAAGAGAAAGAAGCTTTCAGAGAAACTTCTTTGTGTTCTGTGAAATCATCTCACAGAGTTACAGCTTTCCCCTCAAGAAGCCTTTCGCTAAGACAGTTCTTGTGGAATTGTCAAAGTGATATTTGGAAGCCCATAGAGGGCTATGGTGAAAAAGGAAATATCCTCAGATGAAATCTGGAAAGAAACTTTCTGAAAAACTGCTTAGTGTTCTGTTAATTCATCTAACAGAGTTACATCTGAATTTCGTGGATCTCTTTGCTAGACTTATTTCTGTGGAATCTGAGAACAGATATTTCGGATCCCTTTGAAGACTATAGGGCCAAAGGAAATATCCTCCGATAACAAAGAGAAAGAAGCTTTCTGAGAAACTTCTTTGTGTTCTGTATAATCATCTCCCTGAGTTACAGCTTTCCCTTCAAGAAGCCTTTCGCTAAGACAGTTCTTGTGGAATTGGCAAAGTGATATTTGGAAACCCATAGAGGGCTATGGTGAAAAAGGAAATATCCTCAGATGAAATCTGGAAAGAAGCTTTCTGAGAAACTGCTGAGTGTTCTGTTAATTCATCTCACAGAGTTACATCTGTATTTCGTGGATCTCTTTGCTAGCCTTATTTCTGTGGAATCTGAGAACAGATATTTCGGATCCCATTGAAGACTATAGGGCCAAAGGAAAAAACCTCCGATAACAAAGAGAAAGAAGCTTTCTGAGAAACTTCTTTGTGTTCTGTGAAATCATCTCACAGAGTTACAGCTTTCCCCTCAAGAAGCCTTTCGCTAAGACAGTTCTTGTGGAATTGGCAAAGTGATATTTGGAAGCCCTTAGAGGTCTATGGTGAAAAAGGAAATATCCTCAGATGAAATCTGGAAAGAAGCTTCCTGAGAAACTGCTTAGTGTTCTGTTAATTCATCTCTCATAGTTACATCTGTATTTCGTGGATCTCTTTGCTAGCCTTATTTCTTTGGAATCTGAGGACAGATATTTCGGATTCCTATGAAGACTATAGGGGCAAAGGAAATATCCTCCGATAACAAAGAGAAAGAAGCTTTCTGAGAAACTTCTTTGTGTTCTGTGAAATCATCTCACAGAGTTACAGCTTTCCCCTCAAGAAGCCATTCGCTAAGACAGTTCTTGTGGAATTGGCAAAGTGATATTTGGAAGCCCATAAAGGGCTATGGTGAAAAGGGAAATATCCTCAGATGAAATCTGGAAAGAAGCTTTCTGAGAAACTGCTGAGTGTTTTGTTAATTCTTCTCACAGAGTTACATCTGTATTTCGTGGATCTCTTTGCTAGCCTTATTTCTGTGGAACCTGAGAACAGATAATTCGGATCCTATTGAAGACTATAGGGCCAAAGGAAATATCCTCCGACAACAAAGAGAAAGAAGCTTTCTGAGAAACTTCTTTGTGTTCTGTGATATCATCTCACAGAGTTACAGCTTTCCCCTCAAGAAGCCTTTCGCTAAGACAGTTCTTGTGGAATTGGCAAAGTGATATTTGGAAGCCCATAGAGGGTTACGGTGAAAAAGGAAATATCCTAAGATGAAATCTGGAAAGAAGATTTCTGAGAAACTGCTTAGTGTTCTGTTAATTCATCTCACAGAGTTACATCTGTATTTCGTGGATCTCTTTGCTAGCCTTATTTCTGTGGAATCTGAGAACAGATATTTCGGATCCCATTGAAGACTATAGGGCCAAAGGAAATATCCTCCGATAACAAAGAGAAAGAAGCTTTCTGAGAAACTTCTTTGTGTTCTGTGAAATCATCTCACAGAGTTACAGCTTTCCCATCAAGAAGCCTTTCGCTAAGACAGTTCTTGTGGAATTGGCAAAGTGATATTTGGAAGCCCATAGAGGGCTATGGTGAAAAAGGAAATATCGTCAGATGAAATCTGGAAGGAAGCTTTTTTGAGAAACTGCTGAGTGTTCTGTTAATTCATCTCACAGAGTTACATCTGTATTTCGTGGATCTCTTTGCTAGCCTTATTTCTGTGGAACCTGAGAACAGATATTTCGGATCCCATTGAAGACTATAGGGCCATAGGAAATACCCTCCGATAACAAAGAGAAAGAAGCTTTCTGAGAAACTTCTTTGTGTTCTGTGAAATCATCTCACAGAGTTACAGCTTTTCCCTCTAGAAGCCTTTCGCTAAGACAGTTCTTGTGGAATTGGCAAAGTGATATTTGGAAGCCCTTAGAGGGCTATGGTGAAAAAGGAAATATCCTCAGATGGAATCTGGAAGGAAGCTTTCTGAGAAACTGCTGAGTGTTCTGTTAATTCAACTCACAGAATTACATCTGTATTTCGTGGATCTGTTTGCAAGCCTTATTTCTGTGGAATCTGAGATCAGATATTTCGGATCCCATTGAAGACTATAGGGCCAAAGGAAATATCCTCCGATAACAAAGAGAAAGAAGCTTTCAGAGAAACTTCTTTGTGTTCTGTGAAATCATCTCACAGAGTTACAGCTTTCCCCTCAAGAAGCCTTTCGCTAAGACAGTTCTTGTGGAATTGGCAAAGTGATATTTGGAAGCCCATACAGGGCTATGGTGAAAAAGGAAATATCCTCAGATGAAATCTGGAAAGAAGCTTTCTGAGAAACTGCTGAGTGTTCTGTTAATTCATCTCACAGAGTTACATCTGTATTTCCTGGATCTCTTTGCTAGCCTTATTTCTGTGGAATCTGAGAACAGATATTTCGGATCCCATTGAAGACTATAGGGCCAAAGGAAATATCCTCCCATAACAAAGAGAAAGAAGCTTTCTGAGAAACTTCTTTGTGTTCTGTGAAATCATCTCACAGAGTTACAGCTTTCCCCTCAAGAAGCCTTTCGCTAAGACAGTTCTTGTGGAATTGGCAAAGCGATATTTGGAAGCCCATAGAGGGCTATGGTAAAAAAGGAAATATCCTCAGATGAAATCTGGAAAGAAGCTTTCTGAGAAACTGCTTAGTGTTCTGTTAATTCATCTCACAGAGTTACATCTGTATTTCGTGGATCTCTTTGCCAGCCTTATTTCTTCGGAATCTGAGAACAGATATTTCGTATCCCATTGAAGACTATAGGGCCAAAGGAAATATCCTCCGATAACAAAGAGAAAGAAGCTTTCTGAGAAACTTCTTTGTGTTCTGTGAAATCATCTCACAGAGTTACAGCGTTCCCCTCAAGAAGCCTTTCGCTAAGACAGTTCTTGTGGAATTGGCAAAGTGATATTTGGAAGCCCATAGAGGGCTATGGTGAAAAAGGAAATATCCTCAGATGAAATCTGAAAGGAAGCTTTCTGAGAAACTGCTGAGTGTTCTGTTAATTCATCTCACAGAGTTACATCTGTACTTCGTGGATCTCTTTGCTTGCCTTATTTCTGTGGAATCTGAGAACAGATATTTCGGATCCCTTTGAAGACTATAGGGCCAAAGGAAATATCCTCCGATAACAAAGAGAAAGAAGCTTTCTGAGAAACTTCTTTGTGTTCTGTGAAATCATCTCACAGAGTTACACCGTTCCCCTCAAGAAGCCTTTCGCTAAGACAGTTCTTGTGGAATTGGCAAAGTGATATTTGGAAGCCCATAGAGGGCTATGGTGAAAAAGGAAATATCCTCAGATGAAATCTGGAAGGAAGCTTTCTGAGAAACTGCTGAGTGTTCTGTTAATTCATCTCACAGAGTTACATCTGTATTTCGTGGATCTGTTTGCTAGCCTTATTTCTGTGGAATCTGAGAACAGATATTTCGGATTCCTATGAAGACTATAGGGCCAAAGGAAATATCCTCCGATAACAAAGAGAAAGAAGCTTTCTGAGAAACTACTTTGTGTTCTCTGAAATCATCTCACAGAGTTACAGCTTTCCCCTCAAGAAGCCTTTCGCTAAGACAGTTCTTGTGGAATTGGCAAAGTGATATTTGGAAGCCCATAGAGGGCTATGGTGAAAAAGGAAATATCCTCAGATGAAATCTGGAAAGAAGCTTTCTGAGAAACTGCTGAGTGTTCTGTTAATTCATCTCACAGAGTTACATCTGTATTTCGTGGATCTCTTTGCTACCCTTATTTCTGTGGAATCTGAGAACAGATATTTCGGATCCCTTTGAAGACTATAGGGACAAAAGAAATATCCTCCGATAACAAAGAGAAAGAAGCTTTCTGAGAAACTTCTTTGTGTTCTGTGAAATCATCTCACAGAGTTACAGCTTTCCCCTCAAGAAGCCTTTCGCTAAGACAGTTCTTGTGGAATTGGCAAAGTGATATTTGGAAGCCCATAGAGGGCTATGGCGAAAAAGGAAATATCCTCAGATGAAATCTGGAAGGAAGCTTTCTGAGAAACTGCTGAGTGTTCTGTTAATTCATCTCACAGAGTTACATCTGTATTTCGTGGATCTCTTTGCTAGCCTTATTTCTTTGGAATCTGAGAACAGATATTTCGGATCCCATTGAAGACTATAGGGCCAAAGGAAATATCCTCCGATAACAAAGAGAAAGAAGCTTTCTGAGAAACTTCTTTGTGTTCTGTGAAATCATCTCACAGAGTTACAGCATTCCCCTTAAGAAGCCTTTCGCTAAGACAGTTCTTGTGGAATTGGCAAAGCGATATTTGGAAGCCCATAGAGGGCTATGGTGAAAAAGGAAATATCCTCAGATGAAATCTGGAAAGAAGCTTTCTGAGAAACTGCTTAGTGTTCTGTTAATTCATCTCACAGAGTTACATCTGTATTTCGTGGATCTCTTTGCTATCCTTATTTCTTTGGAATCTGAGAACAGATATTTCGGATCCCATTGAAGACTATAGGGCCAAAGGAAATATCCTCCGATAACAAAGAGAAAGAAGCTTTCTGAGAAACTTCTTTGTGTTCTGTGAAATCATCTCACAGAGATACAGCTTTCCCCTCAAGAAGCCTTTCGCTAAGACAGTTCTTGTGGAATTGGCAAAGTGATATTTGGAAGCCCTTAGAGGGCTATGGTGAAAAAGGAAATATCCTCAGATGAAATCTGGAAAGAAGCTTTCTGTGAAACTGCTTAGTGTCTGTTAATTCATCTCACAGAGTTACATCTGTATTTCGTGGATCTCTTTGCTAGACTTATTTCTTTGGAATCTGAGAACAGATATTTCGGATCCCATTGAAGACTATAGGGCCAAAGGAAATATCCTCCCATAACAAAGAGAAAGAAGCTTTCTGAGAAACTTCTTTGTGTTCTCTGAAATCATCTCACAGAGTTACAGCTTTCCCCTCAAGAAGCCTTTCGGTAAGACAGTTCTTCTGGAATTGGCAAAGTGATATTTGGAAGCCCATAGAGGGCTATGGTGAAAAAGGAAATATCCTCAGATGAAATCTGGAAAGAAGCTTTCTGAGAAATCGCTGTGTTCTGTTAATTCATCTCACAGAGTTACATCTGTATTTCGTTGATCTCTTTGCTAGACTTATTTCTGTGGAGTCTGAGAATAGATATTTCGGATCCCTTTGAAGACTATAGGGCCGAAGGAAATATCCTCCGATAACAAAGAGAAAGAAGCTTTCTGAGAAACTTCTTTGTGTTTTGTGAAATCATCTCACAGAGTTACAGCTTTCCCCTCAAGAAGCCTTTCGCTAAGACAGTTCTTGTGGAATTGGCAAAGTGATATTTTTAAGCCCATAGAGGGCTATGGTGAAAAAGGAAATATCCTCAGATGAAATCTGAAAGGAAGCATTCTGAGAAACTGCTGAGTGTTCTGTTAATTCATCTCACAGAGTTACATCTGTACTTCGTGCATCTCTTTGCTAGCCTTATTTCTGTGGAATCTGAGAACAGATATTTCGGATCCCTTTGAAGACTATAGGGCTAAAGGAAATATCCTCCGATAACAAAGAGAAAGAAGCTTTCTGAGAAACTTCTTTGTGTTCTGTGAAATCATCTCACAGCGTTACACCGTTCCCCTCAAGAAGCCTTTCGCTAAGACAGTTCTTGTGGAATTGGCAAAGTGATATTTGGAAGCCCATAGAGGGCTATGGTGAAAAAGGAAATATTCTCCGATGAAATCTGGAAGGAAGCTTTCTGAGAAACTGCTGAGTGTTTTGTTAATTCATCTCACAGAGTTACATCTGTATTTCGTGGATCTGTTTGCTAGCCTTATTTCTGTGGAATCTGAGAACAGATATTTCGGATTCCTATGAAGACTATAGGGCCAAAGGAAATATCCTCCGATAACAAAGAGAAAGAAGCTTTCTGAGAAACTACTTTGTGTTCTGTGAAATCATCTCACAGAGTTACAGCTTTCCCCTCAAGAAGCCTTTCGCTAAGACATTTCTTGTGGAATTGGCAAAGTGATATTTGGAAGCCCATAGAGGGCTATGGTGAAAAAGGAAATATCCTCAGATGAAATCTGGAAAGAAGCTTTCTGAGAAACTGCTGAGTGTTCTGTTAATTCATCTCACAGAGTTACATCTGTATTTCGTGGATCTCTTTGCTAGCCTTATTTCTGTGGAATCTGAGAACAGATATTTCGGATCCCATTGAAGACTATAGGGACAAAAGAAATATCCTCCGATAACAAAGAGAAAGAAGCTTTCTGAGAAACTTCTTTGTGTTCTGTGAAATCATCTCACAGAGTTACAGCTTTCCCCTCAAGAAGCCTTTCGCTAAGACAGTTCTTGTGGAATTGGCAAAGTGATATTTGGAAGCCCATAGAGGGCTATGGCGAAAAAGGAAATATCCTCAGATGAAATCTGGAAGGAAGCTTTCTGAGAAACTGCTGAGTGTTCTGTTAATTCATCTCACAGAGTTACATCTGTATTTCGTGGATCTCTTTGCTAGCCTTATTTCTGTGGAATCTGAGAACAGATATTTCTGATCCCATTGAAGACTATAGGGCCAAAGGAAATATCCTCCGATAACAAAGAGAAAGAAGCTTTCTGAGAAACTTCTTTGTGTTCTGTGAAATCATCCCACAGAGTTACAGCTTTCCCCTCAAGAAGCCTTTCGCTAAGACAGTTCTTGTGGAATTGGCAAAGCGATATTTGGAAGCCCATAGAGGGCTATGGTGAAAAAGGAAATATCCTCAGATGAAATCTGGAAAGAAGCTTTCTGAGAAACTGCTTAGTGTTCTGTTAATTCATCTCACAGAGTTACATCTGTATTTCGTGGATCTCTTTGCTAGCCTTATTTCTTTGGAATCTGAGAACAGATATTTCGGATCCCATTGAAGACTATAGGGCCAAAGGAAATATCCTCCGATAACAAAGAGAAAGAAGCTTTCTGAGAAACTTCTTTGTGTTCTCTGAAATCATCACACAGAGTTACAGCTTTCCCCTCAAGAAGCCTTTCGCTAAGACAGTTCTTGTGGAATTGGCAAAGTGATATTCGGAAGCCCATAGAGGGCTATGGTGAAAAAGGAAATATCCTCAGATGAAATCTAGAAAGAAGCTTTCTGAGAAATCGCTGTGTTCTGTTAATTCATCTCACAGAGTTACATCTGTATTTCGTTGATCTCTTTGCTAGACTTATTTCTGTGGAGTCTGAGAAGAGATATTTCGGATCCCTTTGAAGAGTATAGGGCCGAAGGAAATATCCTCCGATAACAAAGAGAAAGAAGCTTTCTGAGAAACTTCTTTGTGTTTTTTGAAATCATCTCACAGAGTTACAGCTTTTCCCTCAAGAAGCCTTTCGCTAAGACAGTTCTTGTGGAATTGGCAAAGTGATATTTGGAAGCCCATAGAGGGCTATGGTGAAAAAGGAAATATCCTGAGATGAAATCTGGAAAGAAGCTTTCTGAGAAACTGCTGAGTGTTCTGTTAATTCATCTCACAGAGTTACATCTGTATTTCGTGGATCTCTTTGCTAGCCTTATTTCTGTGGAATCTGAGAACAGATATTTCGCATCCCATTGAAGTCTATAGGGCCAAAGGAAATATCCTCCGATAACAAAGAGAAAGAAGCTTTCTGAGAAACTTCTTTGTGTTCTGTGAAATCATGTCACAGAGTTACAGCTTACCCCTCAAGAAACCTTTCGCTAAGACAGTTCTTGTGGAATTGGCAAAGTGATATTTGGAAGCCCTTAGAGGGTTATGGTGAAAAAGTAAATATCCTCAGATGAAATCTGGAAAGAAGCTTTCTGAGAAACTGCTTAGTGTTCTGTTAATTCATCTCACAGAGTTACATCTGTATTTCGTGGATCCCTTTGCTAGCCTTATTTCTTTGGAATCTGAGAACAGATATTTCGGATCCCTTTGAAGACTATAGGGCCAAAGGAAATATCCTCCGATAACAAAGAGAAAGAAGCTTTCTGAGAAACTTCTTTGTGTTCTGTGAAATCATCTCACAGAGTTACACCGTTCCCCTCAAGAAGCCTTTCGCTAAGACAGTTCTTGTGGAATTGGCAAAGTGATATTTGGAAGCCCATAGAGGGCTATGGTGAAAAAGGAAATATCCTCAGATGAAATCTGGAAGGAAGCTTTCTGAGAAACTGCTGAGTGTTCTGTTAATTCATCTCACAGAGTTACATCTGTATTTCGTGGATCTGTTTGCTAGCCTTATTTCTGTGGAATCTGAGAACAGATATTTCGGATTCCTATGAAGACTATAGGGCCAAAGGAAATATCCTCCGATAACAAAGAGAAAGAAGCTTTCTGAGAAACTACTTTGTGTTCTCTGAAATCATCTCACAGAGTTACAGCTTTCCCCTCAAGAAGCCTTTCGCTAAGACAGTTCTTGTGGAATTGGCAAAGTGATATTTGGAAGCCCATAGAGGGCTATGGTGAAAAAGGAAATATCCTCAGATGAAATCTGGAAAGAAGCTTTCTGAGAAACTGCTGAGTGTTCTGTTAATTCATCTCACAGAGTTACATCTGTATTTCGTGGATCTCTTTGCTACCCTTATTTCTGTGGAATCTGAGAACAGATATTTCGGATCCCTTTGAAGACTATAGGGACAAAAGAAATATCCTCCGATAACAAAGAGAAAGAAGCTTTCTGAGAAACTTCTTTGTGTTCTGTGAAATCATCTCACAGAGTTACAGCTTTCCCCTCAAGAAGCCTTTCGCTAAGACAGTTCTTGTGGAATTGGCAAAGTGATATTTGGAAGCCCATAGAGGGCTATGGCGAAAAAGGAAATATCCTCAGATGAAATCTGGAAGGAAGCTTTCTGAGAAACTGCTGAGTGTTCTGTTAATTCATCTCACAGAGTTACATCTGTATTTCGTGGATCTCTTTGCTAGCCTTATTTCTTTGGTATCTGAGAACAGATATTTCGGATCCCATTGAAGACTATAGGGCCAAAGGAAATATCCTCCGATAACAAAGAGAAAGAAGCTTTCTGAGAAACTTCTTTGTGTTCTGTGAAATCATCTCACAGAGTTACAGCATTCCCCTTAAGAAGCCTTTCGCTAAGACAGTTCTTGTGGAATTGGCAAAGCGATATTTGGAAGCCCATAGAGGGCTATGGTGAAAAAGGAAATATCCTCAGATGAAATCTGGAAAGAAGCTTTCTGAGAAACTGCTTAGTGTTCTGTTAATTCATCTCACAGAGTTACATCTGTATTTCGTGGATCTCTTTGCTATCCTTATTTCTTTGGAATCTGAGAACAGATATTTCGGATCCCATTGAAGACTATAGGGCCAAAGGAAATATCCTCCGATAACAAAGAGAAAGAAGCTTTCTGAGAAACTTCTTTGTGTTCTGTGAAATCATCTCACAGAGATACAGCTTTCCCCTCAAGAAGCCTTTCGCTAAGACAGTTCTTGTGGAATTGGCAAAGTGATATTTGGAAGCCCTTAGAGGGCTATGGTGAAAAAGGAAATATCCTCAGATGAAATCTGGAAAGCAGCTTTCTGTGAAACTGCTTAGTGTCTGTTAATTCATCTCACAGAGTTACATCTGTATTTCGTGGATCTCTTTGCTAGACTTATTTCTTTGGAATCTGAGAACAGATATTTCGGATCCCATTGAAGAATATAGGGCCAAAGGAAATATCCTCCCATAACAAAGAGAAAGAAGCTTTCTGAGAAACTTCTTTGTGTTCTCTGAAATCATCTCACAGAGTTACAGCTTTCCCCTCAAGAAGCCTTTCGGTAAGACAGTTCTTCTGGAATTGGCAAAGTGATATTTGGAAGCCCATAGAGGGCTATGGTGAAAAAGGAAATATCCTCAGATGAAATCTGGAAAGAAGCTTTCTGAGAAATCGCTGTGTTCTGTTAATTCATCTCACAGAGTTACATCTGTATTTCGTTGATCTCTTTGCTAGACTTATTTCTGTGGAGTCTGAGAATAGATATTTCGGATCCCTTTGAAGACTATAGGGCCGAAGGAAATATCCTCCGATAACAAAGAGAAAGAACCTTTCTGAGAAACTTCTTTGTGTTTTGTGAAATCATCTCACAGAGTTACAGCTTTCCCCTCAAGAAGCCTTTCGCTAAGACAGTTCTTGTGGAATTGGCAAAGTGATATTTTTAAGCCCATAGAGGGCTATGGTGAAAAAGGAAATATCCTCAGATGAAATCTGAAAGGAAGCATTCTGAGAAACTGCTGAGTGTTCTGTTAATTCATCTCACAGAGTTACATCTGTACTTCGTGCATCTCTTTGCTAGCCTTATTTCTGTGGAATCTGAGAACAGATATTTCGGATCCCTTTGAAGACTATAGGGCCAAAGGAAATATCCTCCGATAACAAAGAGAAAGAAGCTTTCTGAGAAACTTCTTTGTGTTCTGTGAAATCATCTCACAGCGTTACACCGTTCCCCTCAAGAAGCCTTTCGCTAAGACAGTTCTTGTGGAATTGGCAAAGTGATATTTGGAAGCCCATAGAGGGCTATGGTGAAAAAGAAAATATTCTCCGATGAAATCTGGAAGGAAGCTTTCTGAGAAACTGCTGAGTGTTCTGTTAATTCATCTCACAGAGTTACATCTGTATTTCGTGGATCTGTTTGCTAGCCTTATTTCTGTGGAATCTGAGAACAGATATTTCGGATTCCTATGAAGACTATAGGGCCAAAGGAAATATCCTCCGATAACAAAGAGAAAGAAGCTTTCTGAGAAACTACTTTGTGTTCTGTGAAATCATCTCACAGAGTTACAGCTTTCCCCTCAAGAAGCCTTTCGCTAAGACATTTCTTGTGGAATTGGCAAAGTGATATTTGGAATCCCATAGAGGGCTATGGTGAAAAAGGAAATATCCTCACATGAAATCTGGAAAGAAGCTTTCTGAGAAACTGCTGAGTGTTCTGTTAATTCATCTCACAGAGTTACATCTGTATTTCGTGGATCTCTTTGCTAGCCTTATTTCTGTGGAATCTGAGAACAGATATTTCGGATCCCATTGAAGACTATAGGGACAAAAGAAATATCCTCCGATAACAAAGAGAAAGAAGCTTTCTGAGAAACTTCTTTGTGTTCTGTGAAATCATCTCACAGAGTTACAGCTTTCCCCTCAAGAAGCCTTTCGCTAAGACAGTTCTTGTGGAATTGGCAAAGTGATATTTGGAAGCCCATAGAGGGCTATGGCGAAAAAGGAAATATCCTCAGATGAAATCTGGAAGGAAGCTTTCTGAGAAACTGCTGAGTGTTCTGTTAATTCATCTCACAGAGTTACATCTGTATTTCGTGGATCTCTTTGCTAGCCTTATTTCTGTGGAATCTGAGAACAGATATTTCTGATCCCATTGAAGACTATAGGGCCAAAGGAAATATCCTCCGATAACAAAGAGAAAGAAGCTTTCTGAGAAACTTCTTTGTGTTCTGTGAAATCATCCCACAGAGTTACAGCTTTCCCCTCAAGAAGCCTTTCGCTAAGACAGTTCTTGTGGAATTGGCAAAGCGATATTTGGAAGCCCATAGAGGGCTATGGTGAAAAAGGAAATATCCTCAGATGAAATCTGGAAAGAAGCTTTCTGAGAAACTGCTTAGTGTTCTGTTAATTCATCTCACAGAGTTACATCTGTATTTCGTGGATCTCTTTGCTAGCCTTATTTCTTTGGAATCTGAGAACAGATATTTCGGATCCCATTGAAGACTATAGGGCCAAAGGAAATATCCTCCGATAACAAAGAGAAAGAAGCTTTCTGAGAAACTTCTTTGTGTTCTCTGAAATCATCTCACAGAGTTACAGCTTTCCCCTCAAGAAGCCTTTCGCTAAGACAGTTCTTGTGGAATTGGCAAAGTGATATTCGGAAGCCCATAGAGGGCTATGGTGAAAAAGGAAATATCCTCAGATGAAATCTAGAAAGAAGCTTTCTGAGAAATCGCTGTGTTCTGTTAATTCATCTCACAGAGTTACATCTGTATTTCGTTGATCTCTTTGCTAGACTTATTTCTGTGGAGTCTGAGAATAGATATTTCGGATCCCTTTGAAGAGTATAGGGCCGAAGGAAATATCCTCCGATAACAAAGAGAAAGAAGCTTTCTGAGAAACTTCTTTGTGTTTTGTGAAATCATCTCACAGAGTTACAGCTTTCCCCTCAAGAAGCCTTTCGCTAAGACAGTTCTTGTGGAATTGGCAAAGTGATATTTGGAAGCCCATAGAGGGCTATGGTGAAAAAGGAAATATCCTCAGATGAAATCTGGAAAGAAGCTTTCTGAGAAACTGCTGAGTGTTCTGTTAATTCATCTCACAGAGTTACATCTGTATTTCGTGGATCTCTTTGCTAGCCTTATTTCTGTGGAATCTGAGAACAGATATTTCGCATCCCATTGAAGTCTATAGGGCCAAAGGAAATATCCTCCGATAACAAAGAGAAAGAAGCTTTCTGAGAAACTTCTTTGTGTTCTGTGAAATCATGTCACAGAGTTACAGCTTACCCCTCAAGAAACCTTTCGCTAAGACAGTTCTTGTGGAATTGGCAAAGTGATATTTGGAAGCCCTTAGAGGGCTATGGTGAAAAAGTAAATATCCTCAGATGAAATCTGGAAAGAAGCTTTCTGAGAAACTGCTTAGTGTTCTGTTAATTCATCTCACAGAGTTACATCTGTATTTCGTGGATCCCTTTGCTAGCCTTATTTCTTTGGAATCTGAGAACAGATATTTCGGATCCCTTTGAAGACTATAGGGCTAAAGGAAATAATCTCCGATAACAAAGAGAAAGAAGCTTTCAGAGAAACTTCTTTCTGTTCTGTGAAATCATCTCACAGAGTTACAGCGTTCACCTCAAGAAGCCTTTCGCTAAGACAGTTCTTGTGGAATTGGCAAAGTGATATTTGGAAGCCCATAGAGGGCTATGGTGAAAAAGGAAATATCCTCAGATGAAATCTGGAAGGAAGCTTTCTGAGAAACTGCTGAGTGTTCTGTTAATTCATCTCACAGAGTTACATCTGTATTTCGTGGATCTCTTTGCTAGCCTTATTTCTGTGGAATCTGAGAACAGATATTTCGGATTCCTATGAAGACTATAGGGGCAAAGGAAATATCCTCCGATAACAAAGAGAAAGAAGCTTTCTGAGAAACTTCTTTGTGTTCTGTGAAATCATCTCACAGAGTTACAGCTTTCCCCTCAAGAAGCCTTTCGCTAAGACAGTTCTTGTGGAATTGGCAAAGTGATATTTGGAAGCCCCTAGAGGGCTATGGTGAAAAAGGAAATATCCTCGATGAAATCTGGAGAGAAGCTTTCTGAGAAACTGCTGAGTGTTCTGTTAATTCATCTCACAGAGTTACATCTGTATTTCGTGGATCTCTTTGCTAGCCTTATTTCTGTGGAATCTGAGAACAGATATTTCGGATCCCATTGAAGACTATAGGGCCAAAGGAAATATCCTCCGATAACAAAGAGAAAGAAGCTTTCTGAGAAACTTCTTTGTGTTCTGTGAAATCATCTCACAGAGTTACAGCTTTCCCCTCAAGAAGCCTTTCGCTAAGACAGTTCTTGTGGATATGGCAACGTGATATTTGGAAGCCCCTAGAGGGCTATGGTGAAAAAGGAAATATCCTCAGATGAAATCTGGAAAGAAGCTTTCTGAGAAATTGCTGTGTTCTGTTAATTCATCTCACAGAGTTACATCTGTATTTCGTGGATCTCTTTGCTAGACTTATTTCTGTGGAATCTGAGAACAGATATTTCGGATCCCTTTGAAGACTATAGGGCCAAAGGAAATATCCTCCGATAACAAAGAGAAAGAAGCTTTCTGAGAAACTTCTTTGTGTTTTGTGAAATCATCTCACAGAGTTACAGCTTTCCCCTCAAGAAGCCTTTCGCTAAGACAGTTCTTGTGGAATTGGCAAAGTGATATTTGGAAGCCCTTAGAGGGCTATGGTGAAAAAGGAAATATCCTCAGATGAAATCTGGAAAGAAGCTTTCTGAGAAACTGCTTAGTGTTCTGTTAATTCATCTCACAGAGTTACATCTGTATTTCGTGGATCTCTTTGCTAGCCTTATTTCTGTGGAATCTGAGAACAGATATTTCGGATCCCATTGAAGACTATAGGGCCAAAGGAAATATCCTCCGATAACAAAGAGAAAGAAGCTTTCTGAGAAACTTCTTTCTGTTCTGTGAAATCATCTCACAGAGTAACAGCGTTCCCCTCAAGAAGCCTTTCGCTAAGACAGTTCTTGTGGAATTGGCAAAGTGATATTTGGAAGCCCATAGAGGGCTATGGTGAAAAAGGAAATATCCTCAGATGAAATCTGGAAGGAAGCTTTCTGAGAACCTGCTGAGTGTTCTGTTAATTCATCTCACAGAGTTACATCTGTATTTCGTGGATCTCTTTGCTAGCCTTATTTCTGTGGAATCTGAGAACAGATATTTCGGATCCCATTGAAGACTATAGGGGCAAAGGAAATATCCTCCGATAACAAAGAGAAAGAAGCTTTCTGAGAAACTTCTTTGTGTTCTGTGAAATCATCTCACAGAGTTACAGCTTTCCCCTCAAGAAACCTTTCGCTAAGACAGTTCTTGTGGAATTGGCAAAGTGATATTTGGAAGACCATAGAGGGCTATGGTGAAAAAGGAAATATCCTCAGATGAAATCTGGAAAGAAGCCTTCTGAGAAACTGCTGAGTGTTCTGTTAATTCATCTCACAGAGTTACATCTGTATTTCGTGGATCTCTTTGCTAGCCTTATTTCTGTGGAATCTGAGAACAGATATTTCGGATCCCATTGAAGACTATAGGGACAAAGGAAATATCCTCCGATAACAAAGAGAAAGAAGCTTTCTGAGAAACTTCTTTGTGTTCTGTGAAATCATCTCACAGAGTTACAGCTTTCCCCTCAAGAAGCCTTTCGCTAAGACACTTCTTGTGGAATTGGAAAAATGATATTTGGAAGCCCATAGAGGGCTATGGTGAAAAAGGAAATATCCTCAGATGAAATCTGGAAAGAAGCTTTCTGAGAAACTGCTTAGTGTTCTGTTAATTCATCTCACAGAGTTACATCTGTATTTCGTGGATCTCTTTGCTAGCCTTATTTCTGTGGAATCTGAGAACAGATATTTCGGATCCCATTGAAAACTATAGGGCCAAAGGAAATATCCTCCGATAACAAAGAGAAAGAAGCTTTCTGAGAAACTTCTTTGTGTTCTGTGAAATCATCTCACAGAGTTACAGCATTCCCTTCAAGAAGCCTTTCGCTAAGACAGTTCTTGTGGAATTGGCAAAGCGATATTTGGAAGCCCATAGAGGGCTATGGTGAAAAAGGAAATATCCTCAGATGAAATCTGGAAAGAAGCTTTCTGAGAAACTGCTTAGTGTTCTGTTAATTCATCTCACAGAGTTACATCTGTATTTCGTGGATCTCTTTGCTAGCCTTATTTCTTTGGAATCTGAGATCAGATATTTCGGAACCCATTGAATACTATAGGGCCAAAGGAAGTATCCTCCGATAACAAAGAGAAAGAAGCTTTCTGAGAAACTTCTTTGTGATCTGTGAAATCATCTCACAGAGTTACAGCTTTCCCCTCAAGAAGCCTTTCGCTAAGACAGTTCTTGTGGAATTGGCAAAGTGATATTTGGAAGCCCTTAGAGGGCTATGGTGAAAAAGGAAATATCCTCAGATGAAATCTGGAAAGAAGCTTTCTGTGAAACTGCTTAGTGTACTGTTAATTCATCTCACAGAGTTACATCTGTATTTCGTGGATCTCTTTGCTAGCCTTATTTCTGTGGAATCTGAGAACAGATATTTCGGATCCCATTGAAGCCTAAAGGGCCAAAGGAAATATCCTCCCATAACAAAGAGAAAGAAGCTTTCTGAGAAACTTCTTTGTGTTCTGTGAAATCATCTCACAGAGTTACAGCTTTCCCCTCAAGAAGCCTTTCGCTAAGACAGTTCATGTGGAATTTGCCAAGTGATATTTGGAAGCCCATATAGGGCTATGGTGAAAAAGGAAATATCCTCAGATGAAATCTGGAAGGAAGCTTTCTGAGAAACTGCTGAGTGTTCTGTTAATTCATCTCACAGAGTTACATCTGTATTTCGTGGATCTCTTTGCTAGCCTAATTTCTGTGGAATCTGAGAACAGATATTTCGGATCCCATCGAAGACTATACGGCCAAAGGAAATATCCTCCGATAACAAAGAGAAAGAAGCTTTCTGAGAAACTTCTTTGTGTTCTGTGAAATCATCTCACAGAGTTACAGCGTTCCCCTCAAGAAGCCTTTCGCTAAGACAGTTCTTGTGGAATTGGCAAAGTGATATTTGGAAGCCCATAGAGGGCTATGGTGAAAAAGGAAATATCCTCAGATGAAATCTGGAAGGAAGCTTTCTGAGAAACTGCTGAGTGTTCTGTTAATTCATCTCACAGAGTTACATCTGTATTTCGTGGATCTCTTTGCTAGCCTTATTTCTGGGCAATCTTAGAACAGATATTTCGGATTCCTACGAAGACTATAGGGGCAAAGGAAATATCTCCGATAACAAAGAGAAAGAAGCTTTCTGAGAAACTTCTTTGTGTTCTGTGAAATCATCTCACAGAGTTACAGCTTTCCCCTCAAGAATCCTTTCGCTAAGACAGTTCTTGTGGAATTGGCAAAGTGATATTTGGAACCCCTAGAGGGCTATGGTGAAAAAGGAAATATCCTCAGATGAAATCTGGAAAGAAGCTTCCTGAGAAACTGCTGAGTGTTCTGTTAATTCATCTCACAGAGTTACATCTGAATTTCGTGGATCTCTTTGCTAGCCTTATTTCTGTGGAATCTGAGAACAGATATTTCGGATCCCATTGAAGACTATAGGGCCAAAGGAAATATCCTCCGACAACAAAGAGAAAGAAGCTTTCGGAGAAACTTCTTTGTGTTTTGTGAAATCATCTCACAGAGTTACAGCTTTCCCCTCAAGAAGCCTTTCGCTAAGACAGTTCTTGTGGAATAGGCAAAGTGATATTTGGAAGCCCATAGAGGGCTATGGTGAAAAAGGAAATATCCTCAGATGAAATCTGGAAGGAAGCTTTCTGAGAAACTGCTGAGTGTTCTGTTAATTCATCTCACAGAGTTACATCTGTATTTCGTGGATCTCTTTGCTAGCCTTATTTCTGTGGAATCTGAGAACAGATATTTCGGATTCCTATGAAGACTATAGGGGCAAAGGAAATATCCTCCGATAACAAAGAGAAAGAAGCTTTCTGAGAAACTTCTTTGTGTTCTGTGAAATCATCTCACAGAGTTACAGCTTTCCCCTCAAGAAGCCTTTCGCTAAGACAGTTCTTGTGGAATTGGCAAAGTGATATTTGGAAGCCCCTAGAGGGCTATGGTGAAAAAGGAAATATCCTCGATGAAATCTGGAGAGAAGCTTTCTGAGAAACTGCTGAGTGTTCTGTTAATTCATCTCACAGAGTTACATCTGTATTTCGTGGATCTCTTTGCTAGCCTTATTTCTGTGGAATCTGAGAACAGATATTTCGGATCCCATTGAAGACTATAGGGCCAAAGGAAATATCCTCCGATAACAAAGAGAAAGAAGCTTTCTGAGAAACTTCTTTGTGTTCTGTGAAATCATCTCACAGAGTTACAGCTTTCCCCTCAAGAAGCCTTTCGCTAAGACAGTTCTTGTGGATATGGCAACGTGATATTTGGAAGCCCCTAGAGGGCTATGGTGAAAAAGGAAATATCCTCAGATGAAATCTGGAAAGAAGCTTTCTGAGAAATTGCTGTGTTCTGTTAATTCATCTCACAGAGTTACATCTGTATTTCGTGGATCTCTTTGCTAGACTTATTTCTGTGGAATCTGAGAACAGATATTTCGGATCCCTTTGAAGACTATAGGGCCAAAGGAAATATCCTCCGATAACAAAGAGAAAGAAGCTTTCTGAGAAACTTCTTTGTGTTTTGTGAAATCATCTCACAGAGTTACAGCTTTCCCCTCAAGAAGCCTTTCGCTAAGACAGTTCTTGTGGAATTGGCAAAGTGATATTTGGAAGCCCTTAGAGGGCTATGGTGAAAAAGGAAATATCCTCAGATGAAATCTGGAAAGAAGCTTTCTGAGAAACTGCTTAGTGTTCTGTTAATTCATCTCACAGAGTTACATCTGTATTTCGTGGATCTCTTTGCTAGCCTTATTTCTGTGGAATCTGAGAACAGATATTTCGGATCCCATTGAAGACTATAGGGCCAAAGGAAATATCCTCCGATAACAAAGAGAAAGAAGCTTTCTGAGAAACTTCTTTCTGTTCTGTGAAATCATCTCACAGAGTTACAGCGTTCCCCTCAAGAAGCCTTTCGCTAAGACAGTTCTTGTGGAATTGGCAAAGTGATATTTGGAAGCCCATAGAGGGCTATGGTGAAAAAGGAAATATCCTCAGATGAAATCTGGAAGGAAGCTTTCTGAGAACCTGCTGAGTGTTCTGTTAATTCATCTCACAGAGTTACATCTGTATTTCGTGGATCTCTTTGCTAGCCTTATTTCTGTGGAATCTGAGAACAGATATTTCGGATCCCATTGAAGACTATAGGGGCAAAGGAAATATCCTCCGATAACAAAGAGAAAGAAGCTTTCTGAGAAACTTCTTTGTGTTCTGTGAAATCATCTCACAGAGTTACAGCTTTCCCCTCAAGAAACCTTTCGCTAAGACAGTTCTTGTGGAATTGGCAAAGTGATATTTGGAAGACCATAGAGGGCTATGGTGAAAAAGGAAATATCCTCAGATGAAATCTGGAAAGAAGCTTTCTGAGAAACTGCTGAGTGTTCTGTTAATTCATCTCACAGAGTTACATCTGTATTTCGTGGATCTCTTTGCTAGCCTTATTTCTGTGGAATCTGAGAACAGATATTTCGGATCCCATTGAAGACTATAGGGCCAAAGGAAATATCCTCCGATAACAAAGAGAAAGAAGCATTCTGAGAAACTTCTTTGTGTTCTGTGAAATCATCTCACAGAGTTACAGCTTTCCCCTCAAGAAGCCTTTCGCTAAGACTCTTCTTGTGGAATTGGAAAAATGATATTTGGAAGCCCATAGAGGGCTATGGTGAAAAAGGAAATATCCTCAGATGAAATCTGGAAAGAAGCTTTCTGAGAAACTGCTTAGTGTTCTGTTAATTCATCTCACAGAGTTACTTCTGTATTTCGTGGATCTCTTTGCTAGCCTTATTTCTGTGGAATCTGAGAACAGATATTTCGGATCCCATTGAAGACTATAGGGCCAAAGGAAATATCCTCCGATAACAAAGAGAAAGAAGCTTTCTGAGAAACTTCTTTGTGTTCTGTGAAATCATCTCACAGAGTTACAGCATTCCCTTCGAGAAGCCTTTCGCTAAGACAGTTCTTGTGGAATTGGCAAAGCGATATTTGGAAGCCCATAGAGGGCTATGGTGAAAAAGGAAATATCCTCAGATGAAATCTGGAAAGAAGCTTTCTGAGAAACTGCTTAGTGTTCTGTTAATTCATCTCACAGAGTTACATCTGTATTTCGTGGATCTATTTGCTAGCCTTATTTCTTTGGCATCTGAGATCAGATATTTCGGAACCCATTGAATACTATAGGGCCAAAGGAAATATCCTCCCATAACAAAGAGAAAGAAGCTTTCTGAGAAACTTCTTTGTGTTCTGTGAAATCATCTCACAGAGTTACAGCTTTCCCCTCAAGAAGCCTTTCGCTAAGACAGTTCATGTGGAATTTGCCAAGTGATATTTGGAAGCCCATATAGGGCTATGGTGAAAAAGGAAATATCCTCAGATGAAATCTGGAAGGAAGCTTTCTGAGAAACTGCTGAGTGTTCTGTTAATTCATCTCACAGAGTTACATCTGTATTTCGTGGATCTCTTTGCTAGCCTAATTTCTGTGGAATCTGAGAACAGATATTTCGGATCCCATCGAAGACTATACGGCCAAAGGAAATATCCTCCGATAACAAAGAGAAAGAAGCTTTCTGAGAAACTTCTTTGTGTTCTGTGAAATCATCTCACAGAGTTACAGCGTTCCCCTCAAGAAGCCTTTCGCTAAGACAGTTCTTGTGGAATTGGCAAAGTGATATTTGGAAGCCCATAGAGGGCTATGGTGAAAAAGGAAATATCCTCAGATGAAATCTGGAAGGAAGCTTTCTGAGAAACTGCTGAGTGTTCTGTTAATTCATCTCACAGAGTTACATCTGTATTTCGTGGATCTCTTTGCTAGCCTTATTTCTGGGCAATCTGAGAACAGATATTTCGGATTCCTACGAAGACTATAGGGGCAAAGGAAATATCTCCGATAACAAAGAGAAAGAAGCTTTCTGAGAAACTTCTTTGTGTTCTGTGAAATCATCTCACAGAGTTACAGCTTTCCCCTCAAGAATCCTTTCGCTCAGACAGTTCTTGTGGAATTGGCAAAGTGATATTTGGAACCCCTAGAGGGCTATGGTGAAAAAGGAAATATCCTCAGATGAAATCTGGAAAGAAGCTTCCTGAGAAACTGCTGAGTGTTCTGTTAATTCATCTCACAGAGTTACATCTGAATTTCGTGGATCTCTTTGCTAGCCTTATTTCTGTGGAATCTGAGAACAGATATTTCGGATCCCATTGAAGACTATAGGGCCAATGGAAATATCCTCCGATAACAAAGAGAAAGAAGCTTTCTGAGAAACTTCTTTGTGTTCTGTGAAATCATCTCACAGAGTTACAGCTTTCCCCTCAAGAAGCCTTTCGCTAAGACAGTTCTTGTGGAATTGGCAAAGTGATATTTGTAAGCCCATAGAGGGCTATGGTGAAAAAGGAAATATCCTCAGATGAAATCTGGAAAGAAGCTTTCTGAGAAACTGCTTAGTGTTCTGTTAATTCATCTCACAGAGTTACATCTGTATTTCGTGGATCTCTTTGCTAGCCTTATTTCTGTGGAATCTGAGAACATATATTTCGGATCCCTTTCAAGACTATAGAGCCAAAGGAAATATCCTCCGATAACAAAGAGAAAGAAGCTTTCTGAGAAACTTCTTTGTGTTCTGTGAAATCATCTCACAGAGTTACAGCTTTCCCCTCAAGAAGCCTTTCGCTAAGACAGTTCATGTGGAATTGGCCAAGTGATATTTGGAAGCCCATAGAGGGCTATGGTGAAAAAGGAAATATCCTCAGATGAAAGCTGGAAAGAAGCTTTCTGTGAAACTGCTGAGTGTTCTGTTAATTCATCTCACAGAGTTACATCTGTATTTCGTGGATCTCTTTGCTAGCCTTATTTCTGTGGAATCTGAGAACAGATATTTCGGATCCCATTGAAGACTATAGGGCCAAAGGAAATATCCTCCGATAACAAAGAGAAAGAAGCATTCTGAGAAACTTCTTTGTGTTCTGTGAAATCATCTCACAGAGTTACAGCTTTCCCCTCAAGAAGCCTTTCGCTAAGACTCTTCTTGTGGAATTGGAAAAATGATATTTGGAAGCCCATAGAGGGCTATGGTGAAAAAGGAAATATCCTCAGATGAAATCTGGAAAGAAGCTTTCTGAGAAACTGCTTAGTGTTCTGTTAATTCATCTCACAGAGTTACTTCTGTATTTCGTGGATCTCTTTGCTAGCCTTATTTCTGTGGAATCTGAGAACAGATATTTCGGATCCCATTGAAGACTATAGGGCCAAAGGAAATATCCTCCGATAACAAAGAGAAAGAAGCTTTCTGAGAAACTTCTTTGTGTTCTGTGAAATCATCTCACAGAGTTACAGCATTCCCTTCGAGAAGCCTTTCGCTAAGACAGTTCTTGTGGAATTGGCAAAGCGATATTTGGAAGCCCATAGAGGGCTATGGTGAAAAAGGAAATATCCTCAGATGAAATCTGGAAAGAAGCTTTCTGAGAAACTGCTTAGTGTTCTGTTAATTCATCTCACAGAGTTACATCTGTATTTCGTGGATCTATTTGCTAGCCTTATTTCTTTGGCATCTGAGATCAGATATTTCGGAACCCATTGAATACTATAGGGCCAAAGGAAATATCCTCCCATAACAAAGAGAAAGAAGCTTTCTGAGAAACTTCTTTGTGTTCTGTGAAATCATCTCACAGAGTTACAGCTTTCCCCTCAAGAAGCCTTTCGCTAAGACAGTTCATGTGGAATTTGCCAAGTGATATTTGGAAGCCCATATAGGGCTATGGTGAAAAAGGAAATATCCTCAGATGAAATCTGGAAGGAAGCTTTCTGAGAAACTGCTGAGTGTTCTGTTAATTCATCTCACAGAGTTACATCTGTATTTCGTGGATCTCTTTGCTAGCCTAATTTCTGTGGAATCTGAGAACAGATATTTCGGATCCCATCGAAGACTATACGGCCAAAGGAAATATCCTCCGATAACAAAGAGAAAGAAGCTTTCTGAGAAACTTCTTTGTGTTCTGTGAAATCATCTCACAGAGTTACAGCGTTCCCCTCAAGAAGCCTTTCGCTAAGACAGTTCTTGTGGAATTGGCAAAGTGATATTTGGAAGCCCATAGAGGGCTATGGTGAAAAAGGAAATATCCTCAGATGAAATCTGGAAGGAAGCTTTCTGAGAAACTGCTGAGTGTTCTGTTAATTCATCTCACAGAGTTACATCTGTATTTCGTGGATCTCTTTGCTAGCCTTATTTCTGGGCAATCTGAGAACAGATATTTCGGATTCCTACGAAGACTATAGGGGCAAAGGAAATATCTCCGATAACAAAGAGAAAGAAGCTTTCTGAGAAACTTCTTTGTGTTCTGTGAAATCATCTCACAGAGTTACAGCTTTCCCCTCAAGAATCCTTTCGCTCAGACAGTTCTTGTGGAATTGGCAAAGTGATATTTGGAACCCCTAGAGGGCTATGGTGAAAAAGGAAATATCCTCAGATGAAATCTGGAAAGAAGCTTCCTGAGAAACTGCTGAGTGTTCTGTTAATTCATCTCACAGAGTTACATCTGAATTTCGTGGATCTCTTTGCTAGCCTTATTTCTGTGGAATCTGAGAACAGATATTTCGGATCCCATTGAAGACTATAGGGCCAATGGAAATATCCTCCGATAACAAAGAGAAAGAAGCTTTCTGAGAAACTTCTTTGTGTTCTGTGAAATCATCTCACAGAGTTACAGCTTTCCCCTCAAGAAGCCTTTCGCTAAGACAGTTCTTGTGGAATTGGCAAAGTGATATTTGTAAGCCCATAGAGGGCTATGGTGAAAAAGGAAATATCCTCAGATGAAATCTGGAAAGAAGCTTTCTGAGAAACTGCTTAGTGTTCTGTTAATTCATCTCACAGAGTTACATCTGTATTTCGTGGATCTCTTTGCTAGCCTTATTTCTGTGGAATCTGAGAACATATATTTCGGATCCCTTTCAAGACTATAGAGCCAAAGGAAATATCCTCCGATAACAAAGAGAAAGAAGCTTTCTGAGAAACTTCTTTGTGTTCTGTGAAATCATCTCACAGAGTTACAGCTTTCCCCTCAAGAAGCCTTTCGCTAAGACAGTTCATGTGGAATTGGCCAAGTGATATTTGGAAGCCCATAGAGGGCTATGGTGAAAAAGGAAATATCCTCAGATGAAAGCTGGAAAGAAGCTTTCTGTGAAACTGCTGAGTGTTCTGTTAATTCATCTCACAGAGTTACATCTGTATTTCGTGGATCTCTTTGCTAGACTTATTTCTGTGGAATCTGAGAACAGATATTTTGGATCCCTTTGAAGACTATAGGGCCAAAGGAAATATCCTCCGATAACAAAGAGAAAGAAGCTTTCTGAGAAACTTCTTTCTGTTCTGTGAATTCATCTCACAGAGTTACAGCGTTCCCCTCAAGAAGCCTTTCGCTAAGACAGTTCTTGTGGAATTGGCAAAGTGATATTTGGAAGCCCATAGAGGGCTATGGTGAAAAAGGAAATATCCTCAGATGAAATCTGGAAGGAAGCTTTCTGAGAAACTGCTGAGTGTTCTGTTAATTCATCTCACAGAGTTTCATCTGTATTTCGTGGATCTCTTTGCTAGCCTTATTTCTGTGGAATCTGAGAACAGATATTTCGGATTCCTATGAAGACTATAGAGGCAAAGGAAATATCCTCCGATAACAAAGAGAAAGAAGCTTTCTGAGAAACTTCTTTGTGTTCTGTGAAATCATCTCACAGAGTTACAGCTTTCCCCTCAAGAAGCCTTTCGCTAAGACAGTTCTTGTGGAATTGGCAAAGTGATATTTGGAAGCCCATAGAGGGCTATGGTGAAAAAGGAAATATCCTCAGATGAAATCTGGAAAGAAGCTTTCTGAGAAACTGCTGAGTGTTCTGTTAATTCATCTCAAAGAGTTACATCTGTATTTCGTGGATCTCTTTGCTAGCCTTATTTCTGTGGAATCTGAGAACAGATATTTCGGATCCCATTGAAGACTATAGGGCCAAAGGAAATATCCTCCGATAACAAAGAGAAAGAAGCTTTCTGAGAAACTTCTTTGTGTTCTGTGAAATCATCTCACAGAGTTACAGCTTTCCCCTCAAGAAGCCTTTCGCTAAGACAGTTCTTGTGGAATTGGCAAAGTGATATTTGGAAGCCCATAGAGGGCTATGGTGAAAAAGGAAATATCCTCAGATGAAATCTGGAAAGAAGCTTTCTGAGAAACTGCTTAGTGTTCTGTTAATTCATCTCACAGAGTTACATCTGTATTTCGTGGATCTCTTTGCTAGCCTTATTTCTTTGGAATCTGAGAACAGATATTTCGGATCCCATTGAAGACTATAGGGCCAAAGGAAATATCCTCCCATAACAAAGAGAAAGAAGCTTTCTGAGAAACTCCTTTGTGTTCTGTGAAATCATCTCACAGAGTTACAGCTTTCCCCTCAAGAATCCTTTCGCTAGGACATTTCTTGTGGAATTGGCAAAGTGATATTTGGAAGCCCATAGAGGGCTATGGTGAAAAAGGAAATATCCTCAGATGAAATCTGGAAAGAAGCTTTCTGAGAAATTGCTGTGTTCTGTTAATTCATCTCACAGAGTTACATCTGTATTTCGTGGATCTCTTTCCTAGACTTATTTCTGTGGAATCTGAGAACAGATATTTCGTATCCCTTTGACGACTATAGGGCCAAAGGAAATATCCTCCGATAACAAAGAGAAAGAAGCTTTGTGAGAAACTTCTTTGTGTTTTGTGAAATCATCTCACAGAGTTACAGCTTTCACCTCAAGAAGCCTTTCGCTAAGACAGTTCTTGTGGAATTGGCAAAGTGATATTTGGAAGCCCATAGAGGGCTATGGTGAAAAAGGAAATATCCTCAGATGAAATCTGGAAAGAAGATTTCTGAGAAACTGCTTAGTGTTCTGTTAATTCATCTCACAGAGTTACATCTGTATTTCGTGGATCTCTTTGCTAGCCTTATTTCTGTGGAATCTGAGAACAGATATTTCGGATCCCTTTGAAGACTATAGGGCCAAAGGAAATATCCTCCGATAACAAAGAGAAAGAAGCTTTCGGAGAAACTTCTTTGTATTTTGTGAAATCATCTCACAGAGTTACTGCTTTCCCCTCTAGAGGCCTTTCGCTAAGACAGTTCTTGTGGAATTGGCAAAGTGATATTTGGAAGCCCATAGAGGGCTATGGTGAAAAAGGAAATATCCTCAGATGAAATCTGGAAAGAAGCTTTCTGAGAAACTGCTGAGTTTTCTATTAATTCATCTCACAGAGTTACATCTGTATTTCGTGGATCTCTTTGCTAGCCTTATTTCTGTGGAATCTGAGAACAGATATTTCGCATTCCATTGAAGACTATAGGGCCAAAGGAAATATCCTCCGATAACAGAGAGAAAGAAGCTTTCTGAGAACCTTCTTTGTGTTCTGTGAAATCATCTCACAGAGTTACAGCCTTCCGCTCAAGAAGCCTTTCGCTAAGACAGTTCTTGTGGAATTGGCAAAGTGATATTTGGAAGCCCTTAGAGGGCTATGGTGAAAAAGGAAATATCCTCAGATGAAATCTGGAAAGAAGCTTTCTGAGAAACTGCTTAGTGTTCTGTTAATTCATCTCACAGAGTTACATCTGTATTTCGTGGATCTCTTTGCTAGCCTTATTTCTTTGGAATCTGAGAACAGATATTTCGGATCCCATTGAAGACTATAGGGCCAAAGGAAATATCCTCCGATAACAAAGAGAAAGAAGCTTTCTGAGAAACTTCTTTCTGTTCTGTGAAATCATCTCACAGAGTTACAGCGTTCCCCTCAAGAAGCCTTTCGCTAAGACAGTTCTTGTGGAATTGGCAAAGTGATATTTGGAAGCCCATAGAGGGCTATGGTGAAAAAGGAAATATCCTCAGATGAAATCTGGAAGGAAGCTTTCTGAGAAACTGCTGAGTGTTCTGTTAATTCATCTCACAGAGTTACATCTGTATTTCGTGGATCTCTTTGCTAGCCTTATTTCTGTGGAATCTGAGAACAGATATTTCGGATTCCTATGAAGACTATAGGGGCAAAGGAAATATCCTCCGATAACAAAGAGAAAGAAGCTTTCTGAGAAACTTCTTTGTGTTCTGTGAAATCATCTCACAGAGTTACAGCTTTCCCCTCAAGAAGCCTTTCGCTAAGACAGTTCTTGTGGAATTGGCAAAGTGATATTTGGAAGCCCCTAGAGGGCTATGGAGAAAAAGGAAATATCCTCAGATGAAATCTGGAAAGAAGCTTTCTGAGAAATTGATGTGTTCTGTTAATTCATCTCACAGAGTTACATCTGTATTTCGTGGATCTCTTTGCTAGAATTATTTCTGTGGAATCTGAGAACAGATATTTCGGATCCCTTTGAAGACTATAGGGCCAAAGGAAATATCCTCCGATAACAAAGAGAAAGAAGCTTTCTGAGAAACTTCTTTGTTTTTTGTGAAATCATCTCACAGAGTTACAGCTTTCCCCTCAAGAAGCCTTTCGCTAAGACAATTCTTGTGGAATTGGCAAAGTGATATTTGGAAGCCCATAGAGGGCTATGGTGAAAAAGGAAATATCCTCAGATGAAATCTGGAAAGAAGATTTCTGAGAAACTGCTGAGTGTTCTGTTAATTCATCTCACAGAGTTACATCTGTATTTCGTGGATCTCTTTGCTAGCCTTATTTCTGTGGAATCTGAGAACAGATATTTCGGATCCCTTTGAAGACTATAGGGCCAAAGGAAATATCCTCCGATAACAAAGAGAAAGAAGCTTTCTGAGAAACTTCTTTGTGTTTTGTGAAATCATCTCACAGAGTTACAGCTTTCCCCTCAAGAAGCCTTTCGCTAAGACAGTTCTTGTGGAATTGGCAAAGTGATATTTGGAAGCCTATAGAGGGCTATGGTGAAAAAGGAAATATCCTCAGATGAAATCTGGAAAGAAGCTTTCTGAGAAACTGCTGAGTGTTCTGTTAACTCATCTCACAGAGTTACATCTGTATTTCGTGGATCTCTTTGCTAGCCTTATTTCTGTGGAATCTGAGAACAGTTATTTCGGATCCCATTGAAGACTATAGGGCCAAAGGAAATATCCTCCGATAACAAAGAGAAAGAAGCTTTCTGAGAAACTTCTTTGTGTACTGTGAAATCATCTCACAGAGTTACAGCTTTCCCCTCAAGAAGCCTTTCGCTAAGACAGTTCTTGTGAAATTGGCAAAGTGATATTTGGAAGCCCTTAGAGGGCTATGGTGAAAAAGGAAATATCCTCAGATGAAATCTGGAAAGAAGCTTTCTGAGAAACTGCTTAGTGTTCTGTTAATTCATCTCACAGAGTTACATCTGTATTTCGTGGATCTCTTTGCTAGCCTTATTTCTTTGGAATCTGAGAACAGATATTTCGGATCCCATTGAAGACTATAGGGCCAAAGGAAATATCTTCCGATAACAAAGAGAAAGAAGTTTTCTGAGAAACTTCTTTCTGTTCTGTGAAATCATCTCACAGAGTTACAGCGTTCCCCTCAAGAAACCTTTTGCTAAGACAGGTCTTGTGGAATTGGAAAAGTGATATTCGGAAGCCCATAGAGGGCTATGGTGAAAAAGGAAATATCCTCAGATGAAATCTGGAAGGAACTTTCTGAGAAACTGCTGAGTGTTCTGTTAATTCATCTCACAGAGTTACATCTGTATTTCGTGGATCTCTTTGCTAGCCTTATTTCTGTGGAATCTGAGAACAGATATTTCGGATCCCATTGAAGACTATAGGGGCAAAGGAAATATCCTCCGATAACAAAGAGAAAGAAGCTTTCTGAGAAACTTCTTTGTGTTCTGTGAAATCATCTCAGAGAGTTACAGCTTTCCCCTCAAGAAGCCTTTCGCTAAGACAGTTCTTGTGGAATTTGCAAAGTGATATTTGGAAGCCCACAGAGGGCTATGGTGAAAAAGGAAATATCCTCAGATGAAATCTGGAAAGAAGCTTTCTGAGAAACTGCTTAGTGTTCTGTGAATTCATCTCACAGAGTTACATCTGTATTTCGTGGATCTCTTTGCTAGCCTTATTTCTGTGGAATCTGAGAACAGATATTTCGGATCCCATTGAAGACTATAGGGCCAAAGGAAATATCCTCCGATAACAAAGAGAAAGAAGCTTTCTGAGAAACTTCTTTGTGTTCTGTGAAATCATCTCACAGAGTTACAGCTTTCCCCTCAAGAAGCCTTTCGCTAAGACAGTTCTTGTGGAATTTGCAAAGTGATATTTGGAAGCCCACAGAGGGCTATGGTGAAAAAGGAAATATCCTCAGATGAAATCTGGAAAGAAGCTTTCTGAGAAACTGCTTAGTGTTCTGTTAATTCATCTCACAGAGTTACATCTGTCTTTCGTGGATCTCTTTGCTAGCCTTATTTCTGTGGAATCTGAGAACAGATATTTCGGATCCCATTGAAGATTATAGGGCCAAAGGAAATATCCTCCCATAACAAAGAGAAAGAAGCTTTCTGAGAAACTTCTTTGTGTTCTGTGAAATCATCTCACAGAGTTACAGCTTTCCCCTCAATAAGCCTTTCGCTAAGACAGTTCTTGTGGAATTGGCAAAGTGATATTTGGAAGCCCCTAGAGGGCTATGGTGAAAAAGGAAATATCCTCAGATGAAATCTGGAAAGAAGCTTTCTGAGAAATTGCTGTGTTCTGTTAATTCATCTCACAGAGTTACATCTGTATTTCGTGGATCTCTTTGCTAGACTTATTTCTGTGGAATCTGAGAACAGATATTTCGGATCCCAATGAAGACTATAGGGCCAAAGGAAATATCCTCCGATAACAAAGAGAAAGAAGCTTTCTGAGAAACTTCTTTGTGTTCTGTGAAATCATCTCACAGAGTTACAGCTTTCCCCTCAAGAAGCCTTTCGCTAAGACAGTTCTTGTGGAATTGGCAAAGTGATATTTGGAAGCCCTTAGAGGGCTATGGTGAAAAAGGAAATATCCTCAGATGAAATCTGGAAAGAAGCTTTCTGAGAAACTGCTTAGTGTTCTGTTAATTCATCTCACAGAGTTACATCTGTATTTCGTGGATCTCTTTGCTAGCCTTATTTCTTTGGAATCTGAGAACAGATATTTCGGATCCCATTGAAGACTATAGGGCCAAAGGAAATATCCTCCGAAAACAAAGAGAAAGAAGCTTTCTGAGAAACTTCTTTGTGTTCTGTGAAATCATCTCACACAGTTACAGCGTTCCCCTCAAGAAGCCTTTCGCTAAGACAGTTCTTGTGGAATTGGCAAAGTGATATTTGGAAGGCCATAGAGGGCTATGGTGAAAAAGGAAATATCCTCAGATGAAATCTGGAAGGAATCTTTCTGAGAAACTGCTGAGTGTTCTGTTAATTCATCTAACAGAGTTACATCTGTATTTCGTGGATCTCTTTGCTAGACTTATTTCTGTGGAATCTGAGAACAGATATTTCGGATTCCTATGAAGACTATAGGGGCAAAGGAAATATCCTCCGATAACAAAGAGAAAGAAGCTTTCTGAGAAACTTCTTTGTGTTCTGTGAAATCATCTCACAGAGTACAGCTTTCCCCTCATGAAGCCTTTCGCTAAGACAGTTCTTGTGGAATTGGAAAAGTGATAATTGGAAGCCCATAGAGGGCTATGGTGAAAAAGGAAATATCCTCAGATGAAATCTGGAACGAAGCTTTCTGAGAAACTGCTGAGTGTTCTGTTAATTCATCTCACAGAGTTACATCTGTATTTCGTGGATCTCTTTGCTAGCCTTATTTCTGTGGAATCTGAGAACAGATATTTCGGATCCCATTGAAGACTATAGAGCCAAAGGAAATATCCTCCGATAACAAAGAGAAAGAAGCTTTCTGAGAAACTTCTTTGTGTTCTGTGAAATCATCTCACAGAGTTACAGCTTTCCCCTCAAGAAGCCTTTCGCTAAGACAGTTCTTGTGGAATTGGCAAAGTGATATTTGGAAGCCTATAGAGGGCTATGGTGAAAAAGGAAATATCCTCAGATGAAATCTGGAAAGAAGCTTTCTGAGAAACTGCTGAGTGTTCTGTTAATTCATCTCACAGAGTTACATCTGTATTTCGTGGATCTCTTTGCTAGCCTTATTTCTGTGGAATCTGAGAACAGATATTTCGGATCCCATTGAAGACTATAGGGCCAAAGGAAATATCCTCCGATAACAAAGAGAAAGAAGCTTTCTGAGAAACTTCTTTGTGTACTGTGAAATCATCTCACAGAGTTACAGCTTTCCCCTCAAGAAGCCTTTCGCTAAGACAGTTCTTGTGAAATTGGCAAAGTGATATTTGGAAGCCCTTAGAGGGCTATGGTGAAAAAGGAAATATCCTCAGATGAAATCTGGAAAGAAGCTTTCTGAGAAACTGCTTAGTGTTCTGTTAATTCATCTCACAGAGTTACATCTGTATTTCGTGGATCTCTTTGCTAGCCTTATTTCTTTGGAATCTGAGAACAGATATTTCGGATCCCATTGAAGACTATAGGGCCAAAGGAAATATCTTCCGATAACAAAGAGAAAGAAGCTTTCTGAGAAACTTCTTTCTGTTCTGTGAAATCATCTCACAGAGTTACAGCGTTCCCCTCAAGAAACCTTTTGCTAAGACAGTTCTTGTGGAATTGGAAAAGTGATATTCGGAAGCCCATAGAGGGCTATGGTGAAAAAGGAAATATCCTCAGATGAAATCTGGAAGGAACTTTCTGAGAAACTGCTGAGTGTTCTGTTAATTCATCTCACAGAGTTACATCTGTATTTCGTGGATCTCTTTGCTAGCCTTATTTCTGTGGAATCTGAGAACAGATATTTCGGATCCCATTGAAGACTATAGGGCCAAAGGAAATATCCTCCGATAACAAAGAGAAAGAAGCTTTCTGAGAAACTTCTTTGTGTTCTGTGAAATCATCTCACAGAGTTACAGCTTTCCCCTCAATAAGCCTTTCGCTAAGACAGTTCTTGTGGAATTGGCAAAGTGATATTTGGAAGCCCCTAGAGGGCTATGGTGAAAAAGGAAATATCCTCAGATGAAATCTGGAAAGAAGCTTTCTGAGAAATTGCTGTGTTCTGTTAATTCATCTCACAGAGTTACATCTGTATTTCGTGGATCTCTTTGCTAGACATATTTCTGTGGAATCTGAGAACAGATATTTCGGATCCCAATGAAGACTATAGGGCCAAAGGAAATATCCTCCGATAACAAAGAGAAAGAAGCTTTCTGAGAAACTTCTTTGTGTTCTGTGAAATCATCCCACAGAGTTACAGCTTTCCCCTCAAGAAGCCTTTCGCTAAGACAGTTCTTGTGGAATTGGCAAAGTGATATTTGGAAGCCCTTAGAGGGCTATGGTGAAAAAGGAAATATCCTCAGATGAAATCTGGAAAGAAGCTTTCTGAGAAACTGCTTAGTGTTCTGTTAATTCATCTCACAGAGTTACATCTGTATTTCGTGGATCTCTTTGCTAGCCTTATTTCTTTGGAATCTGAGAACAGATATTTCGGATCCCATTGAAGACTATAGGGCCAAAGGAAATATCCTCCGAAAACAAAGAGAAAGAAGCTTTCTGAGAAACTTCTTTGTGTTCTGTGAAATCATCTCACACAGTTACAGCGTTCCCCTCAAGAAGCCTTTCGCTAAGACAGTTCTTGTGGAATTGGCAAAGTGATATTTGGAAGGCCATAGAGGGCTATGGTGAAAAAGGAAATATCCTCAGATGAAATCTGGAAAGAAGATTTCTGAGAAACTGCTGAGTGTTCTGTTAATTCATCTCACAGAGTTACATCTGTATTTCGTGGATCTCTTTGCTAGCCTTATTTCTGTGGAATCTGAGAACAGATATTTCGGATCCCTTTGAAGACTATAGGGTCAAAGGAAATATCCTCCGATAACAAAGAGAAAGAAGCTTTCTGAGAAACTTCTTTGTTTTTTGTGAAATCATCTCACAGAGTTACAGCTTTCCCCTCAAGAAGCCTTTCGCTAAGACAGTTCTTGTGGAATTGGCAAAGTGATATTTTGAAGCCCATAGAGGGCTATGGTGAAAAAGGAAATATCCTCAGATGAAATCTGGAAAGAAGATTTCTGAGAAACTGCTGAGTTTTCTGTTAATTCATCTCACAGAGTTACATCTGTATTTCGTGGATCTCTTTGCTAGCCTTATTTCTGTGGAATCTGAGAACAGATATTTCGGATCCCTTTGAAGACTATAGGGCCAAAGGAAATATCCTCCGATAACAAAGAGAAAGAAGCTTTCTGAGAAACTTCTTTGTGTTCTGTGAAATCATCTCACAGAGTTACAGCTTTCCCCTCAAGAAGCCTTTCGCTAAGACAGTTCTTGTGGAATTGGCAAAGTGATATTTGGAAGCCCTTAGAGGGCTATGGTGAAAAAGGAAATATCCTCAGATGAAATCTGGAAAGAAGCTTTCTGAGAAACTGCTTAGTGTTCTGTTAATTCATCTCACAGAGTTACATCTGTATTTCGTGGATCTCTTTGCTAGCCTTATTTCTTTGGAATCTGAGAACAGATATTTCGGATCCCATTGAAGACTATAGGGCCAAAGGAAATATCCTCCGATAACAAAGAGAAAGAAGCTTTCTGAGAAACTTTTTTCTGTTCTGTGAAATCATCTCACAGAGTTACAGCTTTCCCCTCAAGAAGCCTTTCGCTAAGACAGTTCTTGTGGAATTGGCAAAGTGATATTTGGAAGCCCTTAGAGGGCTATGGTGAAAAAGGAAATATCCTCAGATGAAATCTGGAAAGAAGCTTTCTGAGAAACTGCTTAGTGTTCTGTTAATTCATCTCACAGAGTTACATCTGTATTTCGTGGATCTCTTTGCTAGCCTTATTTCTTTGGAATCTGAGAACAGATATTTCGGATCCCATTGAAGACTATAGGGCCAAAGGAAATATCCTCCGATAACAAAGAGAAAGAAGCTTTCTGAGAAACTTCTTTCTGTTCTGTGAAATCATCTCACAGAGTTACAGCTTTCCCCTCAAGAAGCCTTTCGCTAAGACAGTTCTTGTGGAATTGGCAAAGTGATATTCGGAAGCCCACAGAGGGCTATGGTGAAAAAGGAAATATCCTCAGATGAAATCTGGAAAGAAGCTTTCTGAGAAACTGCTTAGTGTTCCGTTAATTCATCTCACAGAGTTACATCTGTATTTCGTGGATCTCTTTGCTAGCCTTATTTCTGTGGAATCTGAGAACAGATATTTCGGATCCCATTGAAGACTATAGGGCCAAAGGAAATATCCTCCCGTAACAAAGAGAAAGAAGCTTTCTGAGAAACTTCTTTGTGTTCTGTGAAATCATCTCACAGAGTTACAGCTTTCCCCTCAAGAAGCCTTTCGCTAAGACAGTTCTTGTGGAATTGGCAAAGTGATATTTGGAAGCCCCTAGAGGGCTATGGTGAAAAAGGAAATATCCTCAGATGAAATCTGGAAAGAAGCTTTCTGAGAAATTCCTGTGTTCTGTTAATTCATCTCACAGAGTTACATCTGTATTTCGTGGATCTCTTTGCTAGACATATTTCTGTGGAATCTGAGAACAGATATTTCGGATCCCTTTGAAGACTATAGGGCCAAAGGAAATATCCTCCGATAACAAAGAGAAAGAAGCTTTCTGAGAAACTTCTTTGTGTTCTGTGAAATCATCTCACAGAGTTACAGCTTTCCCCTCAAGAAGCCTTTCGCTAAGACAGTTCTTGTGGAATTGGCAAAGTGATATTTGGAAGCCCATAGAGGGCTATGGTAAAAAAGGAAATATCCTCAGATGAAATCTGGAAAGAAGATTTCTGAGAAACTGCTGAGTGTTCTGTTAATTCATCTCACAGAGTTACATCTGTATTTCGTGGATCTCTTTGCTAGCCTTATTTCTGTGGAATCTGAGAACAGATATTTCGGATCCCATTGAAGACTATAGGGCCAAAGGAAATATCCTCCGAAAACAATGAGAAAGAAGCTTTCTGAGAAACTTCTTTGTGTTCTGTGAAATCATCTCACAGAGTTACAGCGTTCCCCTCAAGAAGCCTTTCGCTAAGACAGTTCTTGTGGAATTGGCAAAGTGATATTTGGAAGGCCATAGAGGGCTACGGTGAAAAAGGAAATATCCTCAGATGAAATATGGAAGGAAGCTTTCTGAGAAACTGCTGAGTGTTCTGTTAATTCATCTCACAGAGTTACATCTGTATTTCGTGGATCTCTTTTCTAGCCTTATTTCTGTGGAATCTGAGAAAAGATATTTCGGATTCCTATGAAGACTATAGGGGCAAAGGAAATATACTCCGATAACAAAGAGAAAGAAGCTTTCTGAGAAACTTCTTTGTGTTCTGTGAAATCATCTCACAGAGTACAGCTTTCCCCTAAAGAAGCCTTTCGCTAAGACAGTTCTTGTGGAATTGGCAAAGTGATATTTGGAAGACCATAGAGGGCTATGGTGAAAAAGGAAATATCCTCAGATGAAATCTGGAAAGAAGCTTTCTGAGAAACTGCTGAGTGTTCTGTTAATTCATCTCACAGAGTTACATCTGTATTTCGTGGATCTCTTTGCTAGCCTTATTTCTGTGGAATCTGAGAACAGATATTTCGGATCCCATTGAAGACTATAGGGCCAAAGGAAATATCCTCCGATAACAAAGAGAAAGAAGCTTTCTGAGAAACTTCTTTGTGTTCTGTGAAATCATCTCACAGAGTTACAGCTTTCCCCTCAAGAAGCCTTTCGCTAAGACAGTTCTTGTGGAATTGGCAAAGTGATATTTGGAAGCCCCTAGAGGGCTATGTAGAAAAAGGAAATATCCTCAGATGAAATCTGGAAAGAAGCTTTCTGAGAAATTGCTGTGTTCTGTTAATTCATCTCACAGAGTTACATCTGTATTTCGTGGATCTCTTTGCTAGACTTATTTCTGTGGAATCTGAGAACAGATATTTCGGATCCCTTTGAAGACTATAGGGCCAAAGGAAATATCCTCCGATAACAAAGAGAAAGAAGCTTTCTGAGAAACTTCTTTGTTTTTTGTGAAATCATCTCACAGAGTTACAGCTTTCCCCTCAAGAAGCCTTTCGCTAAGACAGTTCTTGTGGAATTGGCAAAGTGATATTTGGAAGCCCATAGAGGGCTATGGTGAAAAAGGAAATATCCTCAGATGAAATCTGGAAAGAAGATTTCTGAGAAACTGCTGAGTGTTCTGTTAATTCATCTCACAGAGTTACATCTGTATTTGGTGGATCTCTTTGCTAGCCTTATTTCTGTGGAATCTGAGAACAGATATTTCGGATCCCTTTGAAGACTATAGGGCCAAAGAAAATATCCTCCGATAACAAAGAGAAAGAAGCTTTCTGAGAAACTTCTTTGTGTTTTGTGAAATCATCTCACAGAGTTACAGCTTTCCCCTCAAGAAGCCTTTCGCTAAGACAGTTCTTGTGGAATTGGCAAAGTGATATTTGGAAGCCCATAGAGGGCTATGGTGAAAAAGGAAATATCCTCAGATGAAATCTGGAAAGAAGCTTTCTGAGAAACTGCTGAGTGTTCTGTTAATTCATCTCACAGAGTTACATCTGTATTTCGTGGATCTCTTTGCTAGCCTTATTTCTGTGGAATCTGAGAACAGATATTTCGCATCCCATTGAAGACTATAGGGCCAAAGGAAATATCCTCCAATAACAAAGAGAAAGAAGCTTTCTGAGAAACTTCTTTGTGTTCTGTGAAATCATCTCACAGAGTTACAGCTTTCCCCTCAAGAAGCCTTTCGCTAAGACAGTTCTTGTGGAATTGGCAAAGTGATATTTGGAAGCCTATAGAGGGCTATGGTGAAAAAGGAAATATCCTCAGATGAAATCTGGAAAGAAGCTTTCTGAGAAACTGCTTAGTGTTCTGTTAATTCATCTCACAGAGTTACATCTGTATTTCGTGGATCTCTTTGCTAGCCTTATTTCTTTGGAATCTGAGAACAGATATTTCGGATCCCATTGAAGACTATAGGGCCAAAGGAAATATCCTCCGATAACAAAGAGAAAGAAGCTTTCTGAGAAACTTCTTTGTGTTCTGTGAAATCATCTCACAGAGTTACAGCTTTCCCCTCAAGAAGCCTTTCGCTAAGACAGTTCTTGTGGAATTGGCAAAGTGATATTTGGAAGCCCCTAGAGGGCTATGGTGAAAAAGGAAATATCCTCAGATGAAATCTGGAAAGAAGCTTTCTGAGAAATTGCTGTGTTCTGTTAATTCATCTCACAGAGTTACATCTGTATTTCGTGGATCTCTTTGCTAGACATATTTCTGTGGAATCTGAGAACAGATATTTCGGATCCCTTTGAAGACTATAGTGCCAATGGAAATATCCTCCGATAACAAAGAGAAAGAAGCTTTCTGAGAAACTTCTTTGTGTTCTGTGAAATCATCTCACAGAGTTACAGCTTTCCCCTCAAGAAGCCTTTCGCTTAGACAGTTCTTGTGGAATTGGCAAAGTGATATTTGGAAGCCCATAGAGGGCTATGGTAAAAAAGGAAATACCCTCAGATGAAATCTGGAAAGAAGATTTCTGAGAAACTGCTGAGTGTTCTGTTAATTCATCTCACAGAGTTACATCTGTATTTCGTGGATCTCTTTACTAGCCTTATTTCTGTGGAATCTGAGAACAGATAATTCGGATCCCATTGAAGACTATAGGGCCAAAGGAAATATCCTCCGATAACAAAGAGAAAGAAGCTTTCTGAGAAACTTCTTTGTGTTCTGTGAAATCATCTCACAGAGTTACAGCGTTCCCCTCAAGAAGCCTTTCGCTAAGACAGTTCTTGTGGAATTGGCAAAGTGATATTTGGAAGGCCATAGAGGGCTATGGTGAAAAAGGAAATATCCTCAGATGAAATCTGGAAGGAAGCTTTCTGAGAAACTGCTGAGTGTTCTGTTAATTCATCTCACAGAGTTACATCTGTATTTCGTGGATCTCTTTGCTAGCCTTATTTCTGTGGAATCTGAGAACAGATATTTCGGATTCCTATGAAGACTATAGGGGCAAAGGAAATATCCTCCGATAACAAAGAGAAAGAAGCTTTCTGAGAAACTTCTTTGTGTTCTGTGAAATCATCTCACAGAGTACAGCTTTCCCCTCAAGAAGCCTTTCGCTAAGACAGTTCTTGTGGAATTGGCAAAGTGATATTTGGAAGCCCATAGAGGGCTATGGTGAAAAAGGAAATATCCTCAGATGAAATCTGGAAAGAAGCTTTCTGAGAAACTGCTGAGTGTTCTGTTAATTCATCTCACAGAGTTACATCTGTATTTCGTGGATCTCTTTGCTAGCCTTATTTCTGTGGAATCTGAGAACAGATATTTCGGGTCCCATTGAAGACTATAGGGCCAAAGGAAATATCCTCCGATAACAAAGAGAAAGAAGCTTTCTGAGAAACTTCTTTGTGTTCTGTGAAATCATCTCACAGAGTTACAGCTTTCCCCTCAAGAAGCCTTTCGCTAAGACAGTTCTTGTGGAATTGGCAAAGTGATATTTGGAAGCCCATAGAGGGCTATGGTGAAAAAGGAAATATCCTCAGATGAAATCTGGAAAGAAGCTTTCTGAGAAACTGCTGAGTGTTCTGTTAATTCATCTCACAGAGTTACATCTGTATTTCGTGGATCTCTTTGCTAGCCTTATTTCTGTGGAATCTGAGAACAGATATTTCGGATCCCATTGAAGACTATAGGGCCAAAGGAAATATCCTCCGATAACAAAGAGAAAGAAGCTTTCTGAGAAACTTCTTTGTGTTCTGTGAAATCATCTCACAGAGTTACAGCTTTCCCCTCAAGAAGCCTTTCGCTAAGACAGTTCTTGTGGAATTGGCAAAGTGATATTTGGAAGCCCATAGAGGGCTATGGTGAAAAAGGAACTATCCTCAGATGAAATCTGGAAAGAAGCTTTCTGTGAAACTGCTGAGTGTTCTGTTAATTCATCTCACAGAGTTACATCTGTATTTCGTGGATCTCTTTGCTAGCCTTATTTCTGTGGAATCCGAGAACAGATATTTCGGATCCCATTGAAGACTATAGGGCCAAAGGAAATATCCTCCGATAACAAAGAGAAAGAAGCTTTCTGAGAAACTTCTTTGTGTTCTGTGAAATCATCTCACAGAGTTACAGCTCTCCCCTCAAGGAGCCTTTCGCTAAGACAGTTCTTGTGGAATTGGCAAAGTGATATTTGGAAGCCCTTAGAGGGCTATGGTGAAAAAGGAAATATCCTCAGATGAAATCTGGAAGGAAGCTTTCTGAGAATCTGCTGAGTGTTCTGTTAATTCATCTCACAGAGTTACATCTGTATTTCGTGGATCTCTTTGCTAGCCTTATTTCTGTGGAATCTGAGAACAGATATTTCGGATCCCATTGAAGACTATAGGGCCAAAGGAAATATCCTCCGATAACAAAGAGAAAGAAGCTTTCTGAGAAACTTCTTTGTGTTCTGTGAAATCATCTCACAGAGTTACAGCTTTCCCCTCAAGAAGCCTTTCGCTAAGACAGTTCTTGTGGAATTGGCAAAGTGATATTTGGAAGCCCACAGAGGGCTAAGGTGAAAAAGGAAATATCCTCATATGAAATCTGGAAAGAAGCTTTCTGAGAAACTGCTTAGTGTTCTGTTAATTCATCTCACAGAGTTACATCTGTATTTCGTGGATCTCTTTGCTAGCCTTATTTCTGTGGAATCTGAGAACAGATATTTCGGATCCCATTGAAGACTATAGGGCCAAAGGAAATATCCTCCCATAACAAAGAGAAAGAAGCTTTCTGAGAAACTTCTTTGTGTTCTGTGAAATCATCTCACAGAGTTACAGCTTTCCCCTCAAGAAGCCTTTCGCTAAGTCAGTTCTTGTGGAATTGGCAAAGTGATATTTGCAAGCCCCTAGAGGGCTATGGTGAAAAAGGAAATATCCTCAGATGAAATCTGGAAAGAAGCTTTCTGAGAAATTGCTGTGTTCTGTTAATTCATCTCACAGAGTTACATCTGTATTTCGTGGATCTCTTTGCTAGACATATTTCTGTGGAATCTGAGAACAGATATTTCGGATCCCTTTGAAGACTATAGGGCCAATGGAAATATCCTCCGATAACAAAGAGAAAGAAGCTTTCTGAGAAACTTCTTTGTGTTCTGTGAAATCATCTCACAGAGTACAGCTTTCCCCTCAAGAAGCCTTTCGCTAAGACAGTTCTTGTGGAATTGGCAAAGTGATATTTGGAAGCCCAAAGAGGGCTATGGTGAAAAAGGAAATATCCTCAGATGAAATCTGGAAGGAAGCTTTCTGAGAAACTGCTTAGCGTTCTGTTAATTCATCTCACAGAGTTACATCTGTATTTCGTGGATCTCTTTGCTAGCCTTATTTCTGTGGAATCTGAGAACAGATATTTCGGATTCCTATGAAGACTATAGGGGCAAAGGAAATATCCTCCGATAACAAAGAGAAAGAAGCTTTCTGAAAAACTTCTTTGTGTTCTGTGAAATCATCTCACAGAGTACAGCTTTCCCCTCAAGAAGCCTTTCGCTAAGACAGTTCTTGTGGAATTGGCAAAGTGATATTTGGAAGCCCATAGAGGGCTATGGTGAAAAAGGAAATATCCTCAGATGAAATCTGGAAAGAAGCTTTCTGAGAAACTACTGAGTGTTCTGTTAATTCATCTCACAGAGTTACATCTGTATTTCGTGGATCCCTTTGCTAGCCTTATTTCTGTGGAATCTGAGAACAGATATTTCGGATCCCATTGAAGACTATAGGGCCAAAGGAAATATCCTCCGATAACAAAGAGAAAGAAGCTTTCTGAGAAACTTCTTTGTGTTCTGTGAAATCATCTCACAGAGTTACAGCTTTCCCCTCAAGAAGCCTTTCGCTAAGACAGTTCTTGTGGAAATGGCAAAGTGATATTTGGAAGCCCATAGAGGGCTATGGTGAAAAAGGAAATATCCTCAGATGAAATCTGGAAAGAAGCTTTCTGAGAAACTGCTGAGTGTTCTGTTAATTCATCTCACAGAGTTACATCTGTATTTCGTGGATCTCTTTGCTAGCCTTATTTCTGTGGAATCTGAGAACAGATATTTCGGATCCCATTGAAGACTATAGGGCCAAAGGAAATATCCTCCGATAACAAAGAGAAAGAAGCTTTCTGAGAAACTTCTTTGTGTTCTGTGAAATCATCTCACAGAGTTACAGCTTTCCCCTCAAGAAGCCTTTCGTTAAGACAGTTCTTGTGGAATTGGCAAAGTGATATTTGGAAGCCCATAGAGGGCTATGGTGAAAAAGGAAATATCCTCAGATGAAATCTGGAAAGAAGCTTTCTGTGAAACTGCTGAGTGTTCTGTTAATTCATCTCACAGAGTTACATCTGTATTTCGTGGATCTCTTTGCTAGCCTTATTTCTGTGGAATCCGAGAACAGATATTTCGGATCCCATTGAAGACTATAGGGCCAAGGGAAATATCCTCCGATAACAAAGAGAAAGAAGCTTTCTGAGAAACTTCTTTGTGTTCTGTGAAATCATCTCACAGAGTTACAGCTCTCCCCTCAAGGAGCCTTTCGCTAAGACAGTTCTTGTGGAATTGCAAAGTGATATTTGGAAGCCCTTAGAGGGCTATGGTGAAAAAGGAAATATCCTCAGATGAAATCTGGAAGGAAGCTTTCTGAGAATCTGCTGAGTGTTCTGTTAATTCATCTCACAGAGTTACATCTGTATTTCGTGGATCTCTTTGCTAGCCTTATTTCTGTGGAATCTGAGAACAGATATTTCGGATCCCATTGAAGACTATAGGGCCAAAGGAAATTTCCTCCGATAACAAAGAGAAAGAAGCTTTCTGAGAAACTTCTTTGTGTTCTGTGAAATCATCTCACAGAGTTACAGCTTTTCCCTCAAGAAGCCTTTCGCTAAGACAGTTCTTGTGGAATTGGCAAAGTGATATTTGGAAGCCCACAGAGGGCTAAGGTGAAAAAGGAAATATCCTCATATGAAATCTGGAAAGAAGCTTTCTGAGAAACTGCTTAGTGTTCTGTTAATTCATCTCACAGAGTTACATCTGTATTTCGTGGATCTCTTTGCTAGCCTTATTTCTGTGGAATCTGAGAACAGATATTTCGGATCCCATTGAAGACTATAGGGCCAAAGGAAATATCCTCCCATAACAAAGAGAAAGAAGCTTTCTGAGAAACTTCTTTGTGTTCTGTGAAATCATCTCACAGAGTTACAGCTTTCCCCTCAAGAAGCCTTTCGCTAAGTCAGTTCTTGTGGAATTGGCAAAGTGATATTTGGAAGCCCCTAGAGGGCTATGGTGAAAAAGGAAATATCCTCAGATGAAATCTGGAAAGAAGCTTTCTGAGAAATTGCTGTGTTCTGTTAATTCATCTCACAGAGTTACATCTGTATTTCGTGGATCTCTTTGCTAGACATATTTCTGTGGAATCTGAGAACAGATATTTCGGATCCCTTTGAAGACTATAGGGCCAATGGAAATATCCTCCGATAACAAAGAGAAAGAAGCTTTCTGAGAAACTTCTTTGTGTTCTGTGAAATCATCTCACAGAGTACAGCTTTCCCCTCAAGAAGCCTTTCGCTAAGACAGTTCTTGTGGAATTGGCAAAGTGATATTTGGAAGCCCATAGAGGGCTATGGTAAAAAAGGATATATCCTCAGATGAAATCTGGAAAGAAGATTTCTGAGAAACTGCTGAGTGTTCTGTTAATTCATCTCAGAGAGTTACATCTGTATTTCGTGGATCTCTTTACTAGCCTTATTTCTGTGGAATCTGAGAACAGATATTTCGGATCCCATTGAAGACTATAGGGCCAAAGGAAATATCCTCCGATAACAAAGAGAAAGAAGCTTTCTGAGAAACTTCTTTGTGTTCTGTGAAATCATCTCACAGAGTTACAGCTTTCCCCGCAAGAAGCCTTTCGCTAAGACAATTCTTGTGGAATTGGCAAAGTGATATTTGGAAGCCCTTAGAGGGCTATGGTGAAAAAGGAAATATCCTCAGATGAAATCTGGAAAGAAGCTTTCTGAGAAACTGCTTAGTGTTCTGTTAATTCATCTCACAGAGTTACATCTGTATTTCGTGGATCTCTGTGCTAGCCTTATTTCTTTGGAATCTGAGAACAGATATTTCGGATCCCATTGAAGACTATAGGGCCAAAGGAAATATCCTCCGATAACAAATAGGAAGAAGCTTTCTGAGAAACTTCTTTGCGTTCTGTGAAATCATCTCACAGAGTTACAGCGTTCCCCTCAAGAAGCCTTTCGCTAAGACAGTTCTTGTGGAATTGGCAAAGTGATATTTGGAAGGCCATAGAGGGCTATGGTGAAAAAGGAAATATCCTCAGATGAAATCTGGAAGGAAGCTTTCTGAGAAACTGCTTAGCGTTCTGTTAATTCATCTCACAGAGTTACATCTGTATTTCGTGGATCTCTTTGCTAGCCTTATTGCTGTGGAATCTGAGAACAGATATTTCGGATTCCTATGAAGACTATAGGGGCAAAGGAAATATCCTCCGATAACAAAGAGAAAGAAGCTTTCTGAGAAACTTCTTTGTGTTCTGTGAAATCATCTCACAGAGTACAGCTTTCCCCTCAAGAAGCCTTTCGCTAAGACAGTTCTTGTGGAATTGGCAAAGTGATATTTGGAAGCCCATAGAGGGCTATGGTGAAAAAGGAAATATCCTCAGATGAAATCTGGAAAGAAGCTTTCTGAGAAACTACTGAGTGTTCTGTTAATTCATCTCACAGAGTTACATCTGTATTTCGTGGATCCCTTTGCTAGCCTTATTTCTGTGGAATCTGAGAACAGATATTTCGGATCCCATTGAAGACTATAGGGCCAAAGGAAATATCCTCCCATAACAAAGAGAAAGAAGCTTTCTGAGAAACTTCTTTGTGTTCTGTGAAATCATCTCACAGAGTTACAGCTTTCCCCTCAAGAAGCCTTTCGCTAAGACAGTTCTTGTGGAATTGGCAAAGTGATATTTGGAAGCCCATAGAGGGCTACGGTGAAAAAGGAAATATCCTCAGATGAAATCTGGAAAGAAGCTTTCTGTGAAACTGCTGAGTGTTCTGTTAATTCATCTCACAGAGTTACATCTGTATTTCGTGGATCTCTTTGCTAGCCTTATTTCTGTGGAATCCGAGAACAGATATTTCGGATCCCATTGAAGACTATAGGGCCAAAGGAAATATCCTCCGATAACAAAGAGAAAGAAGCTTTCTGAGAAACTTCTTTGTGTTCTGTGAAATCATCTCACAGAGTTACAGCTCTCCCCTCAAGGAGCCTTTCGCTAAGACAGTTCTTGTGGAATTGCAAAGTGATATTTGGAAGCCCTTAGAGGGCTTTGGTGAAAAAGGAAATATCCTCAGATGAAATCTGGTAGGAAGCTTTCTGAGAATCTGCTGAGTGTTCTGTTAATTCATCTCACAGAGTTACATCTGTATTTCGTGGATCTCTTTGCTAGCCTTATTTCTGTGGAATCTGAGAACAGATATTTCGGATCCCATTGAAGACTATAGGGCCAAAGGAAATTTCCTCCGATAACAAAGAGAAAGAAGCTTTCTGAGAAACTTCTTTGTGTTCTGTGAAATCATCTCACAGAGTTACAGCTTTTCCCTCAAGAAGCCTTTCGCTATAACAGTTCTTGTGGAATTGGCAAAGCGATATTTGGAAGCCCATTGAGGGCTATGGTGAAAAAGGAAATATCCTCAGATGAAATCTGGAAAGAAGCTTTCTGAGAAACTGCTGAGTGTTCTGTTAATTCATCTCACAGAGTTACATCTGTATTTCGTGGATCTCTTTGCTAGCCTTATTTCTGTGGAATCTGAGAACAGATATTTCGGATCCCATTGAAGACTATAGGGCCAAAGGAAATATCCTCCCATAAGAAAGAGAAAGAAGCTTTCTGAGAAACTTCTTTGTGTTCTGTGAAATCATCTCACAGAGTTACAGCTTTCCCCTCAAGAAGCCTTTCGCTAAGACAGTTCTTGTGGAATTGGCCAAGTGATATTTGGAAGCCCATAGAGGGCTATGGTGAAAAAGGAAATATCCTCAGATGAAATCTGGAAAGAAGCTTTCTGAGAAACTGCTGAGTGTTCTGTTAATTCATCTCACAGAGTTACATCTGTATTTCGTGGATCTCTTTGCTAGCCTTATTTCTGTGGAATCTGAGAACAGATATTTCGGATCCCATTGAAGACTATAGGGCCAAAGGAAATATCCTCCGATAACAAAGAGAAAGAAGCTTTCTGAGAAACTTCTTTGTGTTCTGTGAAATCATCTCACAGAGTTACAGCATTCCCCTCAAGAAGCCTTTCGCTAAGACAGTTATTGTGGAATTGGCAAAGCGATATTTGGAAGCCCATAGAGGGCTATGGTGAAAAAGGAAATATCCTCAGATGAAATCTGGAAAGAAGCTTTCTGAGAAACTGCTGAGTGTTCTGTTAATTCATCTCACAGAGTTACATCTGTATTTCGTGGATCTCTTTGCTAGCCTTATTTCTTTGGAATCTCAGATCAGATATTTCGGATCCCATTGAAGACTATAGGGCCAAAGGAAATATCCTCCGATAACAAAGAGAAAGAAGCTTTCTGAGAAACTTCTTTGTGTTCTGTGAAATCATCTCACAGAGTTACAGCTTTCCCCTCAAGAAGCCTTTCGCTAAGACAGTTCTTGTGGAATTAGCAAAGTGATATTTGGAAGCCCATAGAGGGCTATGGTGAAAAAGGAAATATCCTCAGATGAAATCTGGAAAGAAGCTTTGTGTGAAACTGCTTAGTGTACTGTTAATTCATCTCACAGAGTTACATCTGTATTTCGTGGATCTCTTTGCTAGCCTTATTTCTTTGGAATCTGAGAACAGATATTTCGGATCCCATTGAAGACTATAGGGCCAAAGGAAATATCCTCCCATAACAAAGAGAGAGAAGCTTTCTGAGAAACTTCTTTGTGTTCTGTGAAATCATCTCACAGAGTTACAGCTTTCCCCTCAAGAAGCCTTTCGCTAAGACAGTTCTTGTGGAATTGGCAAAGTGATATTTGGAAGCCCATAGAGGGCTATGGTGAAAAAGGAAATATCCTCAGATGAAATCTGGAAAGAAGCTTTCTGAGAAACTGCTTAGTGTTCTGTTAATTCATCTCACAGAGTTACATCTGTATTTCGTGGATCTCTTTGCTAGCCTTATTTCTGTGGAATCTGAGAACAGATATTTCGGATCCCATTGAAGACTATAGGGCCAAAGGAAATATCCTCCGATAACAAAGAGAAAGAAGCTTTCTGAGAAACTTCTTTGTGTTCTGTGAAATCATGTCACAGAATTACAACTTTCCCCTCAAGAAGCCTTTCGCTAAGACAGTTCTTGTGGAATTGGCAAAGTGATATTTGGAAGCCCATAGAGGGCTATGGTGAAAAAGGAAATATCCTCAGATGAAATCTGGAAAGAAGCTTTCTGAGAAACTGCTTAGTGTTCTGTTAATTCATCTCACAGAGTTACATCTGTATTTCGTGGATCTCTTTGCTAGCCTTATTTCTTTGGAATCTGAGATCAGATATTTCGGATCCCATTGAAGACTATAGGGCCAAAGGAAATATCCTCCGATAACAAAGAGAAAGAAGCTTTCTGAGAAACTTCTTTGTGTTCTGTGAAATCATCTCACAGAGTTACAGCTTTCCCCGGAAGAAGCCTTTCGCTAAGACAGTTGTTGTGGAATTGGTAAAGTGATATTTGGAAGCCCATAGAGGGCTATGGTGAAAAAGGAAATATCCTCAGATGAAATCTGGAAAGAAGCTTTCTGTGAAACTGCTTAGTGTTCTGTTAATTCATCTCACAGAGTTACATCTGTATTTCATGGATCTCTTTGCTAGCCTTATTTCTTTGGAATCTGAGAACAGATATTTCGGATCCCATTGAAGACTATAGGGCCAAAGGATATATCCTCCCATAACGAAGAGAAAGAAGCTTTCTGAGAAACTTCTTTGTGTTCTGTGAAATCATCTCACAGAGTTACAGCTTTCCCCTCAAGAAGCCTTTCGCTAAGACAGTTCAAGTGGAATTTGCCAAGTGATATTTGGAAGCCCATATAGGGCTATGGTGAAAAAGGAAATATCCTCAGATGAAATCTGGAAGGAAGCTTTCTGAGAAACTGCTGAGTGTTCTGTTAATTCATCTCATAGAATTACATCTGTATTTCGTGGATCTCTTTGCTAGCCTTATTTCTGTGGAATCTGAGAACAGATATTTCGGATCCCATTGAAGACTATAGGGCAAAAGGAAATATCCTCCGATAACAAAGAGAAAGAAGCTTTCTGAGAAACTTCTTTGTGTTCTGTGAAATCATCTCACAGAGTTACAGCATTCCCCTCAAGAAGCCTTTCGCTAAGACAGTTCTTGTGGAATTGGCAAAGCGATATTTGGAAGCCCATAGAGGGCTATGGTGAAAAAGGAAATATCCTCAGATGAAATCTGGAAAGAAGCTTTCTGAGAAACTGCTTAGTGTTCTGTTAATTCATCTCACAGAGTTACATCTGTATTTCGTGGATCTCTTTGCTAGCCTTATTTCTGTGGAATCTGAGAACAGATATTTCGGATCCCATTGAAGACTATAGGGCCAAAGGAAATATCCTCCGATAACAAAGAGAAAGAAGCTTTCTGAGAAACTTCTTTGTGTTCTGTGAAATCATGTCACAGAATTACAACTTTCCCCTCAAGAAGCCTTTCGCTAAGACAGTTCTTGTGGAATTGGCAAAGTGATATTTGGAAGCCCATAGAGGGCTATGGTGAAAAAGGAAATATCCTCAGATGAAATTTGGAAAGAAGCTTTCTGAGAAACTGCTTAGGGTTCTGTTAATTCATCTCGCAGAGTTACATCTGTATTTCGTGGATCTCTTTGCTAGCCTTATTTCTTTGGAATCTGAGATCAGATATTTCGGATCCCATTGAAGACTATAGGGCCAAAGGAAATATCCTCCGATAACAAAGAGAAAGAAGCTTTCTGAGAAACTTCTTTGTGTTCTGTGAAATCATCTCACAGAGTTACAGCTTTCCCCGGAAGAAGCCTTTCGCTAAGACAGTTGTTGTGGAATTGGTAAAGTGATATTTGGAAGCCCATAGAGGGCTATGGTGAAAAAGGAAATATCCTCAGATGAAATCTGGAAAGAAGCTTTCTGAGAAACTGCTTAGTGTTCTGTTAATTCATCTCACAGAGTTACATCTGTATTTCATGGATCTCTTTGCTAGCCTTATTTCTTTGGAATCTGAGAACAGATATTTCGGATCCCATTGAAGACTATAGGGCCAAAGGAAATATCCTCCCATAACAAAGAGAAAGAAGCTTTCTGAGAAACTTCTTTGTGTTCTGTGAAATCATCTCACAGAGTTACAGCTTTCCCCTCAAGAAGCCTTTCGCTAAGACAGTTCAAGTGGAATTTGCCAAGTGATATTTGGAAGCCCATATAGGGCTATGGTGAAAAAGGAAATATCCTCAGATGAAATCTGGAAGGAAGCTTTCTGAGAAACTGCTGAGTGTTCTGTTAATTCATCTCATAGAATTACATCTGTATTTCGTGGATCTCTTTGCTAGCCTTATTTCTGTGGAATCTGAGGACAGATATTTCGGATCCCATTGAAGACTATAGGGCCAAAGGAAATATCCTCCGATAACAAAGAGAAAGAAGCTTTCTGAGAAACTTCTTTGTGTTCTGTGAAATCATCTCACAGAGTTACAGCTTTCCCCTCAAGAAGCCTTTCGCTAAGACAGTTCTTGTGGAATTGGCAAAGTGATATTTGGAAGCCCATAGAGGTCTATGGTGAAAAAGGAAATATCCTCAGATGAAATCTGGAAAGAAGCTTTCTGAGAAACTGCTGAGTGTTCTGTTAATTCATCTCACAGAGTTACATCTGTATTTCGTGGATCTCTTTGCTAGCCTTATTTCTGTGGAATCTGAGAACAGATATTTCGGATCCCATTGAAGACTATAGGGCAAAAGGAAATAACCTCCGATAACAAAGAGAAAGAAGCTTTCTGAGAAACTTCTTTGTGTTCTGTGAAATCATCTCACAGAGTTACAGCATTCCCCTCAAGAAGCCTTTCGCTAAGACAGTTCTTGTGGAATTGGCAAAGCGATATTTGGAAGCCCATAGAGGGCTATGGTGAAAAAGGAAGTATCCTCAGATGAAATCTGGAAAGAAGCTTTCTGAGAAACTGCTGAATGTTCTGTTAATTCATCTCACAGAGTTACATCTGTATTTCGTGGATCTCTTTGCTAGCCTTATTTCTTTGGAATCTGAGATCAGATATTTCGGATCCCATTGTAGAATATAGGGCCAAAGGAAATATCCTCCGATAACAAAGAGAAAGAAGCTTTCTGAGAAACTTCTTTGTGTTCTGTGAAATCATCTCACAGAGTTACAGCTTTCCCCTCAAGAACCCTTTCGCTGAGACAGTTCTTGTGGAATTGGCCAAGTGATATTTGGAAGCCCATAGAGGGCTATGGTGAAAAAGGAAATATCCTCAGATGAAATCTGGAAAGAAGCTTTCTGTGAAACTGCTTAGTGTTCTGTTAATTCATCTCACAGAGTTACATCTGTATTTCGTGGATCTCTTTGCTAGACTTATTTCTGTGGAATCTGAGAACAGATATTTCGGACCCCATTGAAGACTATAGCGCCAAAGGAAATATCCTCCGATAACAAAGAGAAAGAAGCTTTCTGAGAAACTTCTTTGTGTTCTGTGAAATCATCTCACAGAGTTACAGGTTTCCCCTCAAGAAGCCTTTCGCTAAGACAGTTCTTGTGGAATTGGCAAAGCGATATTTGGAAGCCCATAGAGGGCCTTGGTGAAAAAGGAAATATACTCAGATGAAATCTGGAAAGAAGCTTTCTGTGAAATTGCTGTGTTCTGTTAATTCATCTCACAGAGTTACATCTGTATTTCGTGGATCTCTTTGCTAGCCTTATTTCTGTGGAAGATGAGAACAGATATTTCGGATTCCTACGAAGACTATAGGGCCAAAGGAAATATCCTCCCATAACAAAGAGAAAGAAGCTTTCTGAGAAACTTCTTTGTGTTCTGTGAAATCATCTCACAGAGTACAGCTTTCCCCTCAAGAAGCCTTTCGCTAAGACAGTTCTTGTGGAATTGGCAAAGTGATATTTGGAAGCCCATAGGGGGCTATGGTGAAAAAGGAAATATCCTCAGATGAAATCTGGAAAGAAGCTTTCTGAGAAACTGCTTAGTGTTCTGTTAATTCATCTCACAGAGTTACATCTGTATTTCGTGGATCTCTTTTCTAGCCTTATTTCTGTGGAATCTGAGAACAGATATTTCGGATCCCATTGAAGACTATAGGGCCAAAGGAAATATCCTCCGATAACAAAGAGAAAGAAGCTTTCTGAGAAACTTCTTTGTGTTCTGTGAAATCATGTCACAGAGTTACAACTTTCCCCTCAAGAAGCCTTTCGCTAAGACAGTTCTTGTGAAATTGTCAAAGTGATATTTGGAAGCCCATAGAGGGCTATGGTGAAAAAGGAAATATCCTCAGATGAAATCTGGAAGGAAGCTTTCTGAGAAACTGCTTAGTGTTCTGTTAATTCATCTCACAGAGTTACATCTGTATTTCGTGGATCTCTTTGCTAGCCTTATTTCTTTGGAATCTGAGATCAGATATTTCGGATCCCATTGAAGACTATAGGGCCAAAGGAAATATCCTCCGATAACAAAGAGACAGAAGCTTTCTGAGAAACTTCTTTGTGTTCTGTGAAATCATCTCACAGAGTTACAGCTTTCCCCGGAAGAAGCCTTTCGCTAAGACAGTTGTTGTGGAATTGGTAAAGTGATATTTGGAAGCCCATAGAGGGCTATGGTGAAAAAGGAAATATCCTCAGATGAAATCTGGAAAGAAGCTTTCTGTGAAACTGCTTAGTGTTCTGTTAATTCATCTCACAGAGTTACATCTGTATTTCATGGATCTCTTTGCTAGCTTTATTTCTGTGGAATCTGAGAACAGATATTTCGGATCCCATTGAAGACTATAGGGCCAAAAGAAATATCCTCCCATAACAAAGAGAAAGAAGCTTTCTGAGAAACTTCTTTGTGTTCTGTGAAATCATCTCACAGAGTTACAGCTTTCCCCTCAAGAAGCCTTTCGCTAAGACAGTTCATGTGGAATTTGCCAAGTGATATTTGGAAGCCCATATAGGGCTATGGTGAAAAAGGAAATATCCTCAGATGAAATCTGGAAGGAAGCTTTCTGAGAAACTGCTGAGTGTTCTGTTAATTCATCTCATAGAATTACATCTGTATTTCGTGGATCTCTTTGCTAGCCTTATTTCTGTGGAATCTGAGGACAGATATTTCGGATCCCATTGAAGACTATAGGGCCAAAGGAAATATCCTCCGATAACAAAGAGAAAGAAGCTTTCTGAGAAACTTCTTTGTGTTCTGTGAAATCATCTCACAGAGTTACAGCTTTCCCCTCAAGAAGCCTTTCGCTAAGACAGTTCTTGTGGAATTGTCAAAGTGATATTTGGAAGCCCATAGAGGGCTATGGTGAAAAAGGAAATATCCTCAGATGAAATCTGGAAAGAAGCTTTCTGAGAAACTGCTGAGTGTTCTGCTAATTCATCTCACAGAGTTACATCTGTATTTCGTGGATCTCTTTGCTAGCCTTATTTCTGTGGAATCTGAGAACAGATATTTCGGATCCCATTGAAGAATATAGGGCCAAAGGAAATATCCTCCGATAACAAAGAGAAAGAAGCTTTCTGAGAAACTTCTTTGTGTTCTGTGAAATCATCTCACAGAGTTACAGCTTTCCCCTCAAGAAGCCTTTCGCTAAGACAGTTCTTGTGGAATTGGCAAAGTGATATTTGGAAGCCCATAGAGGGCTATGGTGAAAAAGGAAATATCCTCAAATGAAATCTGGAAAGAAGCTTTCTGTGAAACTGCTGAGTGTTCTGTTAATTCATCTCACAGAGTTACATCTGTATTTCGTGGATCTCTTTGCTAGCCTTATTTCTGTGGAATCCGAGAACAGATATTTCGGATCCCATTGAAGACTATAGGGCCAAAGGAAATTTCCTCCGATAACAAAGAGAAAGAAGCTTTCTGAGAAACCTCTTTGTGTTCTGTGAAATCATCTCACAGAGTTACAGCTTTTCCCTCAAGAAGCCTTTCGCTATAACAGTTCTTGTGGAATTGGCAAAGCGATATTTGGAAGCCCATTGAGGGCTATGGTGAAAAAGGAAATATCCTCAGATGAAATCTGGAAAGAAGCTTTCTGAGAAACTGCTGAGTGTTCTGTTAATTCATCTCACAGAGTTACATCTGTATTTCGTGGATCTCTTTGCTAGCCTTATTTCTGTGGAATCTGAGAACAGATATTTCGGATCCCATTGAAGACTATAGGGCCAAAGGAAATATCCTCCCATAACAAAGAGAAAGACGCTTTCTGAGAAACTTCTTTGTGTTCTGTGAAATCATCTCACAGAGTTACAGCTTTCCCCTCAAGAAGCCTTTCGCTAAGACAGTTCTTGTGGAATTGGCAAAGCGATATTTGGATGCCCATAGAGGGCCTTGGTGAAAAAGGAAATATCGTCAGATGAAATCTGGAAAGAAGCTTTCTGTGAAATTGCTGTGTTCTGTTAATTCATCTCACAGAGTTACATCTGTATTTCGTGGATCTCTTTGCTAGCCTTATTTCTGTGGAAGATGAGAACAGATATTTCGGATTCCTACGAAGACTATAGGGCCAAAGGAAATATCCTCCCATAACAAAGAGAAAGAAGCTTTCTGAGAAACTTCTTTGTGTTCTGTGAAATCATCTCACAGAGTACAGCTTTCCCCTCAAGAAGCCTTTCGCTAAGACAGTTCTTGTGGAATTGGCAAAGTGATATTTGGAAGCCCATAGAGGGCTATGGTGAAAAAGGAAATATCCTCAGATGAAATCTGGAAAGAAGCTTTCTGAGAAACTGCTTAGTGTTCTGTTAATTCATCTCACAGAGTTACATCTGTATTTCGTGGATCTCTTTGCTAGCCTTATTTCTGTGGAATCTGAGAACAGATATTTCGGATCCCATTGAAGACTATAGGGCCAAAGGAAATATCCTCCGATAACAAAGAGAAAGAAGCTTTCTGAGAAACTTCTTTGTGTTCTGTGAAATCATCTCACAGAGTTAAAACTTTCCCCTCAAGAAGCCTTTCGCTAAGACAGTTCTTGTGAAATTGGCAAAGTGATATTTGGAAGCCCATAGAGGGCTATGGTGAAAAAGGAAATATCCTCAGATGAAATCTGGAAGGAAGCTTTCTGAGAAACTGCTTAGTGTTCTGTTAATTCATCTCACAGAGTTACATCTGTATTTCGTGGATCTCTTTGCTAGCCTTATTTCTTTGGAATCTGAGATCAGATATTTCGGATCCCATTGAAGACTATAGGGCCAAAGGAAATATCCTCCGATAACAAAGAGAAAGAAGCTTTCTGAGAAACTTCTTTGTGTTCTGTGAAATCATCTCACAGAGTTACAGCTTTCCCCGGAAGAAGCCTTTCGCTAAGACAGTTGTTGTGGAATTGGTAAAGTGATATTTGGAAGCCCATAGAGGGCTATGGTGAAAAAGGAAATATCCTCAGATGAAATCTGGAAAGAAGCTTTCTGTGAAACTGCTTAGTGTTCTGTTAATTCATCTCACAGAGTTACATCTGTATTTCATGGATCTCTTTGCTAGCTTTATTTCTGTGGAATCTGAGAACAGATATTTCGGATCCCATTGAAGACTATAGGGCCAAAGGAAATATCCTCCCATAACAAAGAGAAAGAAGCTTTCTGAGAAACTTCTTTGTGTTCTGTGAAATCATCTCACAGAGTTACAGCTTTCCCCTCAAGAAGCCTTTCGCTAAGACAGTTCTTGTGGAATTTGCCAAGTGATATTTGGAAGCCCATATAGGGCTATGGTGAAAAAGGAAATATCCTCAGATGAAATCTGGAAGGAAGCTTTCTGAGAAACTGCTGAGTGTTCTGTTAATTCATCTCATAGAATTACATCTGTATTTCGTGGATCTCTTTGCTAGCCTTATTTCTGTGGAATCTGAGGACAGATATTTCGGATCCCATTGAAGACTATAGGGCCAAAGGAAATATCCTCCGATAACAAAGAGAAAGAAGCTTTCTGAGAAACTTCTTTGTGTTCTGTGAAATCATCTCACAGAGTTACAGCTTTCCCCTCAAGAAGCCTTTCGCTAAGACAGTTCTTGTGGAATTGTCAAAGTGATATTTGGAAGCCCATAGAGGGCTATGGTGAAAAAGGAAATATCCTCAGATGAAATCTGGAAAGAAGCTTTCTGAGAAACTGCTGAGTGTTCTGCTAATTCATCTCACAGAGTTACATCTGTATTTCGTGGATCTCTTTGCTAGCCTTATTTCTGTGGAATCTGAGAACAGATATTTCGGATCCCATTGAAGACTATAGGGCCAAAGGAAATATCCTCCGATAACAAAGAGAAAGAAGCTTTCTGAGAAACTTCTTTGTGTTCTGTGAAATCATCTCACAGAGTTACAGCTTTCCCCTCAAGAAGCCTTTCGCTAAGACAGTTCTTGTGGAATTGGCAAAGTGATATTTGGAAGCCCATAGAGGGCTATGGTGAAAAAGGAAATATCCTCAGATGAAATCTGGAAAGAAGCTTTCTGAGAAACTGCTGAGTGTTCTGTTAATTCATCTCACAGAGTTACATCTGTATTTCGTGGATCTCTTTGCTAGCCTTATTTCTGTGGAATCTGAGAACAGATATTTCGGATCCCATTGAAGACTATAGGGCCAAAGGAAATATCCTCCGATAACAAAGAGAAAGAAGCTTTCTGAGAAACTTCTTTGTGTTCTGTGAAATCATCTCACAGAGTTACAGCATTCCCCTCAAGAAGCCTTTCGCTAAGACAGTTCTTGTGGAATTGGCAAAGCGATATTTGGAAGCCCATAGAGGGCTATGGTGAAAAAGGAAGTATCCTCAGATGAAATCTGGAAAGAAGCTTTCTGAGAAACTGCTTAGTGTTCTGTTAATTCATCTCACAGAGTTACATCTGTATTTCGTGGATCTCTTTGCTAGCCTTATTTCTTTGGAATCTGAGATCAGATATTTCGGATTCCATTGTAGAATATAGGGCCAAAGGAAATATCCTCCGATAACAAAGAGAAAGAAGCTTTCTGAGAAACTTCTTTGTGTTCTGTGAAATCATCTCACAGAGTTACAGCTTTCCCCTCAATAAGCCTTTCGCTAAGACAGTTCTTGTGGAATTGGCAAAGTGATATTTGGAAGCCCATAGAGGGCTATGGTGAAAAAGGAAATATCCTCAGATGAAATCTGGAAAGAAGCTTTCTGTGAAACTGCTTATTGTTCTGTTAATTCATCTCACAGAGTTACATCTGTATTTCGTGGATCTCTTTGCTAGACTTATTTCTGTGGAATCTGAGAACAGATATTTCGGATCCCATTGAAGACTATAGCGCCAAAGGAAATATCCTCCGATAACAAAGAGAAAGAAGCTTTCTGAGAAACTTCTTTGTGTTCTGTGAAATCATCTCACAGAGTTACAGCATTCCCCTCAGGAAGCCTTTCGCTAAGACAGTTCTTGTGGAATTGGCAAAGCGATATTTCGAAGCCCATAGAGGGCTATGGTGAAAAAGGAAATATCCTCAGATGAAATCTGGAAGGAAGCTTTCTGAGAAACTGCTGAGTGTTCTTTTAATTCATCTCACAGAATTACATCTGTATTTCGTGGATCTCTTTGCTAGCCTTATTTCTGTGGAATCTGAGAACAGATATTTCGGATCCTATTGAAGACTATAGGGCCAAAGGAAATATCCTCCGATAACAAAGAGAAAGAAGCTTTCTGAGAAACTTCTTTGTGTTCTGTGAAATCATCTCACAGAGTTACAGCTTTCCCCTCAAGAAGCCTTTCGCTAAGACAGTTCTTGTGGAATTGGCAAAGTGATATTTGGAAGCCCATAGAGGGCTATGGTGAAAAAGGAAATATCCTCAGATGAAATCTGGAAAGAAGCTTTCTGAGAAACTGCTGAGTGTTCTGTTAATTCATCTCACAGAGTTACATCTGTATTTCGTGGATCTCTTTGCTAGCCTTATTTCTGTGGAATCTGAGAACAGATATTTCGGATCCCATTGAAGACTATAGGGGCAAAGGAAATATCCTCCGATAACAAAGAGAAAGAAGCTTTCTGAGAAACTTCCTTGTGTTCTGTGAAATCATCTCACAGAGTTACAGCTTTCCCCTCAAGAAGCCTTTTGCTAAGACAGTTCTTGTGGAATTGGCCAAGTGATATTTGGAAGCCCATAGAGGGCTATGGTGAAAAAGGAAATATCCTCAGATGAAATCTGGAAAGAAGCTTTCTGAGAAACTGCTGAGTGTTCTGTTAATTCATCTCACAGAGTTACATCTGTATTTCGTGGATCTCTTTGCTAGCCTTATTTCTGTGGAATCTGAGAACAGATATTTCGGATCCCATTGAAGACTATAGGGCCAAAGGAAATATCCTCCGATAACAAAGAGAAAGAAGCTTTCTGAGAAACTTCTTTGTGTTCTGTGAAATCATCTCACAGAGTTACAGCATTCCCCTCAAGAAGCCTTTCGCTAAGACAGTTCTTGTGGAATTGGCAAAGCGATATTTGGAAGCCCATAGAGGGCTATGGTGAAAAAGGAAATATCCTCAGATGAAATCTGGAAAGAAGCTTTCTGAGAAACTGCTGAGTGTTCTGTTAATTCATCTCACAGAGTTACATCTGTATTTCGTGGATCTCTTTGCTAGCCTTATTTCTGTGGAATCTGAGAACAGATATTTCGGATCCCATTGAAGACTATAGGGCCAAAGGAAATATCCTCCGATAACAAAGAGAAAGAAGCTTTCTGAGAAACTTCTTTGTGTTCTGTGAAATCATCTCACAGAGTTACAGCATTCCCCTCAAGAAGCCTTTCGCTAAGACAGTTCTTGTGGAATTGGCAAAGCGATATTTGGAAGCCCATAGAGGGCTATGGTGAAAAAGGAAGTATCCTCAGATGAAATCTGGAAAGAAGCTTTCTGAGAAACTGCTTAGTGTTCTGTTAATTCATCTCACAGAGTTACATCTGTATTTCGTGGATCTCTTTGCTAGCCTTATTTCTTTGGAATCTGAGATCAGATATTTCGGATTCCATTGTAGAATATAGGGCCAAAGGAAATATCCTCCGATAACAAAGAGAAAGAAGCTTTCTGAGAAACTTCTTTGTGTTCTGTGAAATCATCTCACAGAGTTACAGCTTTCCCCTCAATAAGCCTTTCGCTAAGACAGTTCTTGTGGAATTGGCAAAGTGATATTTGGAAGCCCATAGAGGGCTATGGTGAAAAAGGAAATATCCTCAGATGAAATCTGGAAAGAAGCTTTCTGTGAAACTGCTTAGTGTTCTGTTAATTCATCTCACAGAGTTACATCTGTATTTCGTGGATCTCTTTGCTAGACTTATTTCTGTGGAATCTGAGAACAGATATTTCGGATCCCATTGAAGACTATAGCGCCAAAGGAAATATCCTCCGATAACAAAGAGAAAGAAGCTTTCTGAGAAACTTCTTTGTGTTCTGTGAAATCATCTCACAGAGTTACAGCATTCCCCTCAGGAAGCCTTTCGCTAAGACAGTTCTTGTGGAATTGGCAAAGTGATATTTGGAAGCCCATAGAGGGCTATGGTGAAAAAGGAAATATCCTCAGATGAAATCTGGAAGGAAGCTTTCTGAGAAACTGCTGAGTGTTCTTTTAATTCATCTCACAGAATTACATCTGTATTTCGTGGATCTCTTTGCTAGCCTTATTTCTGTGGAATCTGAGAACAGATATTTCGGATCCTATTGAAGACTATAGGGCCAAAGGAAATATCCTCCGATAACAAAGAGAAAGAAGCTTTCTGAGAAACTTCTTTGTGTTCTGTGAAATCATCTCACAGAGTTACAGCTTTCCCCTCAAGAAGCCTTTCGCTAAGACAGTTCTTGTGGAATTGGCAAAGTGATATTTGGAAGCCCATAGAGGGCTATGGTGAAAAAGGAAATATCCTCAGATGAAATCTGGAAAGAAGCTTTCTGAGAAACTGCTGAGTGTTCTGTTAATTCATCTCACAGAGTTACATCTGTATTTCGTGGATCTCTTTGCTAGCCTTATTTCTGTGGAATCTGAGAACAGATATTTCGGATCCCATTGAAGACTATAGGGGCAAAGGAAATATCCTCCGATAACAAAGAGAAAGAAGCTTTCTGAGAAACTTCCTTGTGTTCTGTGAAATCATCTCACAGAGTTACAGCTTTCCCCTCAAGAAGCCTTTTGCTAAGACAGTTCTTGTGGAATTGGCCAAGTGATATTTGGAAGCCCATAGAGGGCTATGGTGAAAAAGGAAATATCCTCAGATGAAATCTGGAAAGAAGCTTTCTGAGAAACTGCTGAGTGTTCTGTTAATTCATCTCACAGAGTTACATCTGTATTTCGTGGATCTCTTTGCTAGCCTTATTTCTGTGGAATCTGAGAACAGATATTTCGGATCCCATTGAAGACTATAGGGCCAAAGGAAATATCCTCCGATAACAAAGAGAAAGAAGCTTTCTGAGAAACTTCTTTGTGTTCTGTGAAATCATCTCACAGAGTTACAGCATTCCCCTCAAGAAGCCTTTCGCTAAGACAGTTCTTGTGGAATTGGCAAAGCGATATTTGGAAGCCCATAGAGGGCTATGGTGAAAAAGGAAATATCCTCAGATGAAATCTGGAAAGAAGCTTTCTGAGAAACTGCTGAGTGTTCTGTTAATTCATCTCACAGAGTTACATCTGTATTTCGTCGATCTCTTTGCTAGCCTTATTTCTTTGGAATCTGAGAACAGATATTTCGGATCCCATTGAAGGCTATAGGGCCAAAGGAAATATCCTCCCATAACAAAGAGAAAGAAGTTTCTGAGAAACTTCTTTGTGTTCTGTGAAATCATCTCACAGAGTTACAGCTTTCCCCTCAAGAAGCCTTTCGCTAAGACAGTTCATGTGGAATTGGCCAAGTGATATTTGGAAGCCCATAGAGGGCTATGGTGAAAAAGGAAATATCCTCAGACGAAATCTGGAAGGAAGCTTTCTGAGAAACTGCTGAGTGTTCTTTTAATTCATCTCACAGAATTACATCTGTATTTCGTGGATCTCTTTGCTAGCCTTATTTCTGTGGAATCTGAGAACAGATATTTCGTATCCTATTGAAGATTATAGGGCCAAAGGAAATATCCTCTGATAACAAAGAGAAAGAAGCTTTCTGAGAAACTTCTTTGTGTTCTGTGAAATCATCTCACCGAGTTACAACTTTCCCCTCAAGAAGCCTTTCGCTAAGACAGTTCTTGTGGAATTGGCAAAGTGATATTTGGAAGCCCATAGAGGGCTATGGTGAAAAAGGAAATATCCTCAGATGAAATCTGGAAAGAAGCTTTCTGAGAAACTGCTGAGTGTTCTGTTAATTCATCTCACAGAGTTACATCTGTATTTCGTGGATCTCTTTACTAGCCTTATTTCTGTGGAATCTGAGAACAGATATTTCGGATCCCATTGAAGACTATAGGGGCAAAGGAAATATCCTCCGATAACAAAGAGAAAGAAGCTTTCTGAGAAACTTCCTTGTGTTCTGTGAAATCATCTCACAGAGTTACAGCTTTCCCCTCAAGAAGACTTTCGCTAAGACAGTTCTTGTGGAATTGGCCAAGTGATATTTGGAAGCCCATAGAGGGCTATGGTGAAAAAGGAAATATCCTCAGATGAAATCTGGAAAGAAGCTTTCTGAGAAACTGCTGAGTGTTCTGTTAATTCATCTCACAGAGTTACATCTGTATTTCGTGGATCTCTTTGCTAGCCTTATTTCTGTGGAATCTGAGAACAGATATTTCGGATCCCATTGAAGACTATAGGGCCAAAGGAAATATCCTCCGATAACAAAGAGAAAGAAGCTTTCTGAGAAACTTCTTTGTGTTTTGTGAAATCATCTCACAGAGTTACAGCATTCCCCTCAAGAAGCCTTTCGCTAAGACAGTTCTTGTGGAATTGGCAAAGCGATATTTGGAAGCCCAAAGAGGGCTATGGTGAAAAAGGAAATATCCTCAGATGAAATCTGGAAAGAAGCTTTCTGAGAAACTGCTTAGTGTTCTGTTAATTCATCTCACAGAGTTACATCTGTATTTCGTGGATCACTTTGCTAGCCTTATTTATTTGGAATCTGAGATCAGATATTTCGGATCCCATTGAAGACTATAGGGCCAAAGGAAATATCCTCCGATAACAAAGAGAAAGAAGCTTTCTGAGAAACTTCTTTGTGTTCTGTGAAATCATCTCACAGAGTTACAGCTTTCCCCTGAAGAAGCCTTTCGCTAAGACAGTTCTTGTGGAATTGGCAAAGTGATATTTGGAAGCCTATAGAGGGCTATGGTGAAAAAGGAAATATCCTCAGATGAAATCTGGAAAGAAGCTTTCTGTGAAACTGCTTAGTGTATTGTTAATTCATCTCACAGAGTTACATCTGTATTTCGTGGATCTCTTTGCTAGCCTTATTTCTTTGGAATCTGAGAACAGATATTTCGGATCCCATTGAAGACTATAGGGCCAAAGGAAATATCCTCCGATAACAAAGAGAAAGAAGCTTTCTGAGAAACTTCTTTGTGTTCTGTGAAATCATCTCACAGAGTTACAGCATTCCCCTCAAGAAGCCTTTCGCTAAGACAGTTCTTGTGGAATTGGCAAAGCGATATTTGGAAGCCCATAGAGGGCTATGGTGAAAAAGGAAGTATCCTCAGATGAAATATGGAAAGAAGCTTTCTGAGAAACTGCTGAATGTTCTGTTAATTCATCTCACAGAGTTACATCTGTATTTCGTGGATCTCTTTGCTAGCCTTATTTCTTTGGAATCTGAGATCAGATATTTCGGATCCCATTGTAGAATATAGGGCCAAAGGAAATATCCTCCGATAACAAAGAGAAAGAAGCTTTCTGAGAAACTTCTTTGTGTTCTGTGAAATCATCTCACAGAGTTACAGCTTTCCCCTCAAGAAGCCTTTCGCTGAGACAGTTCTTGTGGAATTGGCCAAGTGATATTTGGAAGCCCATAGAGGGCTATGGTGAAAAAGGAAATATCCTCAGATGAAATCTGGAAAGAAGCTTTCTGTGAAACTGCTTAGTGTTCTGTTAATTCATCTCACAGAGTTACATCTGTATTTCGTGGATCTCTTTGCTAGACTTATTTCTGTGGAATCTCAGAACAGATATTTCGGACCCCATTGAAGACTATAGCGCCAAAGGAAATATCCTCCGATAACAAAGAGAAAGAAGCTTTCTGAGAAACTTCTTTGTGTTCTGTGAAATCATCTCACAGAGTTACAGCTTTCCCCTCAAGAAGCCTTTCGCTAAGACAGTTCTTGTGGAATTGGCAAAGCGATATTTGGATGCCCATAGAGGGCCTTGGTGAAAAAGGAAATATCCTCAGATGAAATCTGGAAAGAAGCTTTCTGTGAAATTGCTGTGTTCTGTTAATTCATCTCACAGAGTTACATCTGTATTTCGTGGATCTCTTTGCTAGCCTTATTTCTGTGGAAGATGAGAACAGATATTTCGGATTCCTACGAAGACTATAGGGCCAAAGGAAATATCCTCCCATAACAAAGAGAAAGAAGCTTTCTGAGAAACTTCTTTGTGTTCTGTGAAATCATCTCACAGAGTACAGCTTTCCCCTCAAGAAGCCTTTCGCTAAGACCGTTCTTGTGGAATTGGCAAAGTGATATTTGGAAGCCCATAGAGGGCTATGGTGAAAAAGGAAATATCCTCAGATGAAATCTGGAAAGAAGCTTTCTGAGAAACTGCTTAGTGTTCTGTTAATTCATCTCACAGAGTTACATCTGTATTTCGTGGATCTCTTTGCTAGCCTTATTTCTGTGGAATCTGAGAACAGATATTTCGGATCCCATTGAAGACTATAGGGCCAAAGGAAATATCCTCCGATAACAAAGAGAAAGAAGCTTTCTGAGAAACTTCTTTGTGTTCTGTGAAATCATCTCACAGAGTTACAACTTTCCCCTCAAGAAGCCTTTCGCTAAGACAGTTCTTGTGAAATTGGCAAAGTGATATTTGGAAGCCCATAGAGGGCTATGGTGAAAAAGGAAATATCCTCAGATGAAATCTGGAAGGAAGCTTTCTGAGAAACTGCTTAGTGTTCTGTTAATTCATCTCACAGAGTTACATCTGTATTTCGTGGATCTCTTTGCTAGCCTTATTTCTTTGGAATCTGAGATCAGATATTTCGGATCCCATTGAAGACTACAGGGCCAAAGGAAATATCCTCCGATAACAAAGAGAAAGAAGCTTTCTGAGAAACTTCTTTGTGTTCTGTGAAATCATCTCACAGAGTTACAGCTTTCCCCGGAAGAAGCCTTTCGCTAAGACAGTTGTTGTGGAATTGGTAAAGTGATATTTGGAAGCCCATAGAGGGCTATGGTGAAAAAGGAAATATCCTCAGATGAAATCTGGAAAGAAGCTTTCTGTGAAACTGCTTAGTGTTCTGTTAATTCATCTCACAGAGTTACATCTGTATTTCATGGATCTCTTTGCTAGCTTTATTTCTGTGGAATCTGAGAACAGATATTTCGGATCCCATTGAAGACTATAGGGCCAAAGGAAATATCCTCCCATAACAAAGAGAAAGAAGCTTTCTGAGAAACTTCTTTGTGTTCTGTGAAATCATCTCACAGAGTTACAGCTTTCCCCTCAAGAAGCCTTTCGCTAAGACAGTTCATGTGGAATTTGCCAAGTGATATTTGGAAGCCCATATAGGGCTATGGTGAAAAAGGAAATATCCTCAGATGAAATCTGGAAGGAAGCTTTCTGAGAAACTGCTGAGTGTTCTGTTAATTCATCTCATAGAATTACATCTGTATTTCGTGGATCTCTTTGCTAGCCTTATTTCTGTGGAATCTGAGGACAGATATTTCGGATCCCATTGAAGACTATAGGGCCAAAGGAAATATCCTCCGATAACAAAGAGAAAGAAGCTTTCTGAGAAACTTCTTTGTGTTCTGTGAAATCATCTCACAGAGTTACAGCTTTCCCCTCAAGAAGCCTTTCGCTAAGACAGTTCTTGTGGAATTGTCAAAGTGATATTTGGAAGCCCATAGAGGGCTATGGTGAAAAAGGAAATATCCTCAGATGAAATCTGGAAAGAAGCTTTCTGAGAAACTGCTGAGTGTTCTGCTAATTCATCTCACAGAGTTACATCTGTATTTCGTGGATCTCTTTGCTAGCCTTATTTCTGTGGAATCTGAGAACAGATATTTCGGATCCCATTGAAGACTATAGGGCCAAAGGAAATATCCTCCGATAACAAAGAGAAAGAAGCTTTCTGAGAAACTTCTTTGTGTTCTGTGAAATCATCTCACAGAGTTACAGCTTTCCCCTCAAGAAGCCTTTCGCTAAGACAGTTCTTGTGGAATTGGCAAAGTGATATTTGGAAGCCCATAGAGGGCTATGGTGAAAAAGGAAATATCCTCAGATGAAATCTGGAAAGAAGCTTTCTGAGAAACTGCTGAGTGTTCTGTTAATTCATCTCACAGAGTTACATCTGTATTTCGTGGATCTCTTTGCTAGCCTTATTTCTGTGGAATCTGAGAACAGATATTTCGGATCCCATTGAAGACTATAGGGCCAAAGGAAATATCCTCCGATAACAAAGAGAAAGAAGCTTTCTGAGAAACTTCTTTGTGTTCTGTGAAATCATCTCACAGAGTTACAGCATTCCCCTCAAGAAGCCTTTCGCTAAGACAGTTCTTGTGGAATTGGCAAAGCGATATTTGGAAGCCCATAGAGGGCTATGGTGAAAAAGGAAGTATCCTCAGATGAAATCTGGAAAGAAGCTTTCTGAGAAACTGCTTAGTGTTCTGTTAATTCATCTCACAGAGTTACATCTGTATTTCGTGGATCTCTTTGCTAGCCTTATTTCTTTGGAATCTGAGATCAGATATTTCGGATTCCATTGTAGACTATAGGGCCAAAGGAAATATCCTCCGATAACAAAGAGAAAGAAGCTTTCTGAGAAACTTCTTTGTGTTCTGTGAAATCATCTCACAGAGTTACAGCTTTCCCCTCAATAAGCCTTTCGCTAAGACAGTTCTTGTGGAATTGGCAAAGTGATATTTGGAAGCCCATAGAGGGCTATGGTGAAAAAGGAAATATCCTCAGATGAAATCTGGAAAGAAGCTTTCTGTGAAACTGCTTAGTGTTCTGTTAATTCATCTCACAGAGTTACATCTGTATTTCGTGGATCTCTTTGCTAGACTTATTTCTGTGGAATCTGAGAACAGATATTTCGGATCCCATTGAAGACTATAGCGCCAAAGGAAATATCCTCCGATAACAAAGAGAAAGAAGCTTTCTGAGAAACTTCTTTGTGTTCTGTGAAATCATCTCACAGAGTTACAGCATTCCCCTCAGGAAGCCTTTCGCTAAGACAGTTCTTGTGGAATTGGCAAAGCGATATTTCGAAGCCCATAGAGGGCTATGGTGAAAAAGGAAATATCCTCAGATGAAATCTGGAAGGAAGCTTTCTGAGAAACTGCTGAGTGTTCTTTTAATTCATCTCACAGAATTACATCTGTATTTCGTGGATCTCTTTGCTAGCCTTATTTCTGTGGAATCTGAGAACAGATATTTCGGATCCTATTGAAGACTATAGGGCCAAAGGAAATATCCTCCGATAACAAAGAGAAAGAAGCTTTCTGAGAAACTTCTTTGTGTTCTGTGAAATCATCTCACAGAGTTACAGCTTTCCCCTCAAGAAGCCTTTCGCTAAGACAGTTCTTGTGGAATTGGCAAAGTGATATTTGGAAGCCCATAGAGGGCTATGGTGAAAAAGGAAATATCCTCAGATGAAATCTGGAAAGAAGCTTTCTGAGAAACTGCTGAGTGTTCTGTTAATTCATCTCACAGAGTTACATCTGTATTTCGTGGATCTCTTTGCTAGCCTTATTTCTGTGGAATCTGAGAACAGATATTTCGGATCCCATTGAAGACTATAGGGGCAAAGGAAATATCCTCCGATAACAAAGAGAAAGAAGCTTTCTGAGAAACTTCCTTGTGTTCTGTGAAATCATCTCACAGAGTTACAGCTTTCCCCTCAAGAAGCCTTTTGCTAAGACAGTTCTTGTGGAATTGGCCAAGTGATATTTGGAAGCCCATAGAGGGCTATGGTGAAAAAGGAAATATCCTCAGATGAAATCTGGAAAGAAGCTTTCTGAGAAACTGCTGAGTGTTCTGTTAATTCATCTCACAGAGTTACATCTGTATTTCGTGGATCTCTTTGCTAGCCTTATTTCTGTGGAATCTGAGAACAGATATTTCGGATCCCATTGAAGACTATAGGGCCAAAGGAAATATCCTCCGATAACAAAGAGAAAGAAGCTTTCTGAGAAACTTCTTTGTGTTCTGTGAAATCATCTCACAGAGTTACAGCATTCCCCTCAAGAAGCCTTTCGCTAAGACTGTTCTTGTGGAAATGGCAAAGCGATATTTGGAAGCCCATAGAGGGCTATGGTGAAAAAGGAAATATCCTCAGATGAAATCTGGAAAGAAGCTTTCTGAGAAACTGCTGAGTGTTCTGTTAATTCATCTCACAGAGTTACATCTGTATTTCGTCGATCTCTTTGCTAGCCTTATTTCTTTGGAATCTGAGAACAGATATTTCGGATCCCATTGAAGACTATAGGGCCAAAGGAAATATCCTCCCATAACAAAGAGAAAGAAGTTTCTGAGAAACTTCTTTGTGTTCTGTGAAATCATCTCACAGAGTTACAGCTTTCCCCTCAAGAAGCCTTTCGCTAAGACAGTTCATGTGGAATTGGCCAAGTGATATTTGGAAGCCCATAGAGGGCTATGGTGAAAAAGGAAATATCCTCAGACGAAATCTGGAAGGAAGCTTTCTGAGAAACTGCTGAGTGTTCTTTTAATTCATCTCACAGAATTACATCTGTATTTCGTGGATCTCTTTGCTAGCCTTATTTCTGTGGAATCTGAGAACAGATATTTCGTATCCTATTGAAGATTATAGGGCCAAAGGAAATATCCTCCGATAACAAAGAGAAAGAAGCTTTCTGAGAAACTTCTTTGTGTTCTGTGAAATCATCTCACCGAGGTACAACTTTCCCCTCAAGAAGCCTTTCGCTAAGACAGTTCTTGTGGAATTGGCAAAGTGATATTTGGAAGCCCATAGAGGGCTATGGTGAAAAAGGAAATATCCTCAGATGAAATCTGGAAAGAAGCTTTCTGAGAAACTGCTTAGTGTTCTGTTAATTCATCTCACAGAGTTACATCTGTATTTCGTGGATCGCTTTACTAGCCTTATTTCTGTGGAATCTGAGAACAGATATTTCGGATCCCATTGAAGACTATAGGGGCAAAGGAAATATCCTCCGATAACAAAGAGAAAGAAGCTTTCTGAGAAACTTCCTTGTGTTCTGTGAAATCATCTCACAGAGTTACAGCTTTCCCCTCAAGAAGCCTTTCGCTAAGACAGTTCTTGTGGAATTGGCCAAGTGATATTTGGAAGCCCATAGAGGGCTATGGTGAAAAAGGAAATATCCTCAGATGAAATCTGGAAAGAAGCTTTCTGAGAAACTGCTGAGTGTTCTGTTAATTCATCTCACAGAGTTACATCTGTATTTCGTGGATCTCTTTGCTAGACTTATTTCTGTGGAATCTGAGAACAGATATTTCGGATCCCATTGAAGACTATAGGGCCAAAGGAAATATCCTCCGATAACAAAGAGAAAGAAGCTTTCTGAGAAACTTCTTTGTGTTTTGTGAAATCATCTCACAGAGTTACAGCATTCCCCTCAAGAAGCCTTTCGCTAAGACAGTTCTTGTGGAATTGGCAAAGCGATATTTGGAAGCCCAAAGAGGGCTATGGTGAAAAAGGAAATATCCTGAGATGAAATCTGGAAAGAAGCTTTCTGAGAAACTGCTTAGTGTTCTGTTAATTCATCTCACAGAGTTACATCTGTATTTCGTGGATCTCTTTGCTAGCCTTATTTATTTGGAATCTGAGATCAGATATTTCGGATCCCATTGAAGACTATAGGGCCAAAGGAAATATCCTCCGATAACAAAGAGAAAGAAGCTTTCTGAGAAACTTCTTTGTGTTCTGTGAAATCATCTCACAGAGTTACAGCTTTCCCCTGAAGAAGCCTTTCGCTAAGACAGTTCTTGTGGAATTGGCAAAGTGATATTTGGAAGCCTATAGAGGGCTATGGTGAAAAAGGAAATATCCTCAGATGAAATCTGGAAAGAAGCTTTCTGTGAAACTGCTTAGTGTACTGTTAATTCATCTCACAGAGTTACATCTGTATTTCGTGGATCTCTTTGCTAGCCTTATTTCTTTGGAATCTGAGAACAGATATTTCGGATCCCATTGAAGACTATAGGGCCAAAGGAAATATCCTCCGATAACAAAGAGAAAGAAGCTTTCTGAGAAACTTCTTTGTGTTCTGTGAAATCATCTCACAGAGTTACAGCATTCCCCTCAAGAAGCCTTTCGCTAAGACAGTTCTTGTGGAATTGGCAAAGCGATATTTGGAAGCCCATAGAGGGCTATGGTGAAAAAGGAAGTATCCTCAGATGAAATATGGAAAGAAGCTTTCTGAGAAACTGCTGAATGTTCTGTTAATTCATCTCACAGAGTTACATCTGTATTTCGTGGATCTCTTTGCTAGCCTTATTTCTTTGGAATCTGAGATCAGATATTTCGGATCCCATTGTAGAATATAGGGCCAAAGGAAATATCCTCCGATAACAAAGAGAAAGAAGCTTTCTGAGAAACTTCTTTGTGTTCTGTGAAATCATCTCACAGAGTTACAGCTTTCCCCTCAAGAAGCCTTTCGCTGAGACAGTTCTTGTGGAATTGGCCAAGTGATATTTGGAAGCCCATAGAGGGCTATGGTGAAAAAGGAAATATCCTCAGATGAAATCTGGAAAGAAGCTTTCTGTGAAACTGCTTAGTGTTCTGTTAATTCATCTCACAGAGTTACATCTGTATTTCGTGGATCTCTTTGCTAGACTTATTTCTGTGGAATCTCAGAACAGATATTTCGGACCCCATTGAAGACTATAGCGCCAAAGGAAATATCCTCCGATAACAAAGAGAAAGAAGCTTTCTGAGAAACTTCTTTGTGTTCTGTGAAATCATCTCACAGAGTTACAGCTTTCCCCTCAAGAAGCCTTTCGCTAAGACAGTTCTTGTGGAATTGGCAAAGCGATATTTGGATGCCCATAGAGGGCCTTGGTGAAAAAGGAAATATCCTCAGATGAAATCTGGAAAGAAGCTTTCTGTGAAATTGCTGTGTTCTGTTAATTCATCTCACAGAGTTACATCTGTATTTCGTGGATCTCTTTGCTAGCCTTATTTCTGTGGAAGATGAGAACAGATATTTCGTATTCCTACGAAGACTATAGGGCCAAAGGAAATATCCTCCCATAACAAAGAGAAAGAAGCTTTCTGAGAAACTTCTTTGTGTTCTGTGAAATCATCTCACAGAGTACAGCTTTCCCCTCAAGAAGCCTTTCGCTAAGACAGTTCTTGTGGAATTGGCAAAGTGATATTTGGAAGCCCATAGAGGGCTATGGTGAAAAAGGAAATATCCTCAGATGAAATCTGGAAAGAAGCTTTCTGAGAAACTGCTTAGTGTTCTGTTAATTCATCTCACAGAGTTACATCTGTATTTCGTGGATCTCTTTGCTAGCCTTATTTCTGTGGAATCTGAGAACAGATATTTCGGATCCCATTGAAGACTATAGGGCCAAAGGAAATATCCTCCGATAACAAAGAGAAAGAAGCTTTCTGAGAAACTTCTTTGTGTTCTGTGAAATCATCTCACAGAGTTACAACTTTCCCCTCAAGAAGCCTTTCGCTAAGACAGTTCTTGTGAAATTGGCAAAGTGATATTTGGAAGCCCATAGAGGGCTATGGTGAAAAAGGAAATATCCTCAGATGAAATCTGGAAGGAAGCTTTCTGAGAAACTGCTTAGTGTTCTGTTAATTCATCTCACAGAGTTACATCTGTATTTCGTGGATCTCTTTGCTAGCCTTATTTCTTTGGAATCTGAGATCAGATATTTCGGATCCCATTGAAGACTATAGGGCCAAAGGAAATATCCTCCGATAACAAAGAGAAAGAAGCTTTCTGAGAAACTTCTTTGTGTTCTGTGAAATCATCTCACAGAGTTACAGCTTTCCCCGGAAGAAGCCTTTCGCTAAGACAGTTGTTGTGGAATTGGTAAAGTGATATTTGGAAGCCCATAGAGGGCTATGGTGAAAAAGGAAATATCCTCAGATGAAATCTGGAAAGAAGCTTTCTGTGAAACTGCTTAGTGTTCTGTTAATTCATCTCACAGAGTTACATCTGTATTTCATGGATCTCTTTGCTAGCTTTATTTCTGTGGAATCTGAGAACAGATATTTCGGATCCCATTGAAGACTATAGGGCCAAAGGAAATATCCTCCCATAACAAAGAGAAAGAAGCTTTCTGAGAAACTTCTTTGTGTTCTGTGAAATCATCTCACAGAGTTACAGCTTTCCCCTCAAGAAGCCTTTCGCTAAGACAGTTCATGTGGAATTTGCCAAGTGATATTTGGAAGCCCATATAGGGCTATGGTGAAAAAGGAAATATCCTCAGATGAAATCTGGAAGGAAGCTTTCTGAGAAACTGCTGAGTGTTCTGTTAATTCATCTCATAGAATTACATCTGTATTTCGTGGATCTCTTTGCTAGCCTTATTTCTGTGGAATCTGAGGACAGATATTTCGGATCCCATTGAAGACTATAGGGCCAAAGGAAATATCCTCCGATAACAAAGAGAAAGAAGCTTTCTGAGAAACTTCTTTGTGTTCTGTGAAATCATCTCACAGAGTTACAGCTTTCCCCTCAAGAAGCCTTTCGCTAAGACAGTTCTTGTGGAATTGTCAAAGTGATATTTGGAAGCCCATAGAGGGCTGTGGTGAAAAAGGAAATATCCTCAGATGAAATCTGGAAAGAAGCTTTCTGAGAAACTGCTGAGTGTTCTGCTAATTCATCTCACAGAGTTACATCTGTATTTCGTGGATCTCTTTGCTAGCCTTATTTCTGTGGAATCTGAGAACAGATATTTCGGATCCCATTGAAGACTATAGGGCCAAAGGAAATATCCTCCGATAACAAAGAGAAAGAAGCTTTCTGAGAAACTTCTTTGTGTTCTGTGAAATCATCTCACAGAGTTACAGCTTTCCCCTCAAGAAGCCTTTCGCTAAGACAGTTCTTGTGGAATTGGCAAAGTGATATTTGGAAGCCCATAGAGGGCTATGGTGAAAAAGGAAATATCCTCAGATGAAATCTGGAAAGAAGCTTTCTGAGAAACTGCTGAGTGTTCTGTTAATTCATCTCACAGAGTTACATCTGTATTTCGTGGATCTCTTTGCTAGCCTTATTTCTGTGGAATCTGAGAACAGATATTTCGGATCCCATTGAAGACTATAGGGCCAAAGGAAATATCCTCCGATAACAAAGAGAAAGAAGCTTTCTGAGAAACTTCTTTGTGTTCTGTGAAATCATCTCACAGAGTTACAGCATTCCCCTCAAGAAGCCTTTCGCTAAGACAGTTCTTGTGGAATTGGCAAAGCGATATTTGGAAGCCCATAGAGGGCTATGGTGAAAAAGGAAGTATCCTCAGATGAAATCTGGAAAGAAGCTTTCTGAGAAACTGCTTAGTGTTCTGTTAATTCATCTCACAGAGTTACATCTGTATTTCGTGGATCTCTTTGCTAGCCTTATTTCTTTGGAATCTGAGATCGGATATTTCGGATTCCATTGTAGAATATAGGGCCAAAGGAAATATCCTCCGATAACAAAGAGAAAGAAGGTTTCTGAGAAACTTCTTTGTGTTCTGTGAAATCATCTCACAGAGTTACAGCTTTCCCCTCAATAAGCCTTTCGCTAAGACAGTTCTTGTGGAATTGGCAAAGTGATATTTGGAAGCCCATAGAGGGCTATGGTGAAAAAGGAAATATCCTCAGATGAAATCTGGAAAGAAGCTTTCTGTGAAACTGCTTAGTGTTCTGTTAATTCATCTCACAGAGTTACATCTGTATTTCGTGGATCTCTTTGCTAGACTTATTTCTGTGGAATCTGAGAACAGATATTTCGGATCCCATTGAAGACTATAGCGCCAAAGGAAATATCCTCCGATAACAAAGAGAAAGAAGCTTTCTGAGAAACTTCTTTGTGTTCTGTGAAATCATCTCACAGAGTTACAGCATTCCCCTCAGGAAGCCTTTCGCTAAGACAGTTCTTGTGGAATTGGCAAAGCGATATTTCGAAGCCCATATAGGGCTATGGTGAAAAAGGAAATATCCTCAGATGAAATCTGGAAGGAAGCTTTCTGAGAAACTGCTGAGTGTTCTTTTAATTCATCTCACAGAATTACATCTGTATTTCGTGGATCTCTTTGCTAGCCTTATTTCTGTGGAATCTGAGAACAGATATTTCGGATCCTATTGAAGACTATAGGGCCAAAGGAAATATCCTCCGATAACAAAGAGAAAGAAGCTTTCTGAGAAACTTCTTTGTGTTCTGTGAAATCATCTCACAGAGTTACAGCTTTCCCCTCAAGAAGCCTTTCGCTAAGACAGTTCTTGTGGAATTGGCAAAGTGATATTTGGAAGCCCATAGAGGGCTATGGTGAAAAAGGAAATATCCTCAGATGAAATCTGGAAAGAAGCTTTCTGAGAAACTGCTGAGTGTTCTGTTAATTCATCTCACAGAGTTACATCTGTATTTCGTGGATCTCTTTGCTAGCCTTATTTCTGTGGAATCTGAGAACAGATATTTCGGATCCCATTGAAGACTATAGGGGCAAAGGAAATATCCTCCGATAACAAAGAGAAAGAAGCTTTCTGAGAAACTTCCTTGTGTTCTGTGAAATCATCTCACAGAGTTACAGCTTTCCCCTCAAGAAGCCTTTTGCTAAGACAGTTCTTGTGGAATTGGCCAAGTGATATTTGGAAGCCCATAGAGGGCTATGGTGAAAAAGGAAATATCCTCAGATGAAATCTGGAAAGAAGCTTTCTGAGAAACTGCTGAGTGTTCTGTTAATTCATCTCACAGAGTTACATCTGTATTTCGTGGATCTCTTTGCTAGCCTTATTTCTGTGGAATCTGAGAACAGATATTTCGGATCCCATTGAAGACTATAGGGCCAAAGGAAATATCCTCCGATAACAAAGAGAAAGAAGCTTTCTGAGAAACTTCTTTGTGTTCTGTGAAATCATCTCACAGAGTTACAGCATTCCCCTCAAGAAGCCTTTCGCTAAGACAGTTCTTGTGGAAATGGCAAAGCGATATTTGGAAGCCCATAGAGGGCTATGGTGAAAAAGGAAATATCCTCAGATGAAATCTGGAAAGAAGCTTTCTGAGAAACTGCTGAGTGTTCTGTTAATTCATCTCACAGAGTTACATCTGTATTTCGTCGATCTCTTTGCTAGCCTTATTTCTTTGGAATCTGAGAACAGATATTTCGGATCCCATTGAAGACTATAGGGCCAAAGGAAATATCCTCCCATAACAAAGAGAAAGAAGTTTCTGAGAAACTTCTTTGTGTTCTGTGAAATCATCTCACAGAGTTACAGCTTTCCCCTCAAGAAGCCTTTCGCTAAGACAGTTCATGTGGAATTGGCCAAGTGATATTTGGAAGCCCATAGAGGGCTATGGTGAAAAAGGAAATATCCTCAGACGAAATCTGGAAGGAAGCTTTCTGAGAAACTGCTGAGTGTTCTTTTAATTCATCTCACAGAATTACATCTGTATTTCGTGGATCTCTTTGCTAGCCTTATTTCTGTGGAATCTGAGAACAGATATTTCGTATCCTATTGAAGATTATAGGGCCAAAGGAAATATCCTCCGATAACAAAGAGAAAGAAGCTTTCTGAGAAACTTCTTTGTGTTCTGTGAAATCATCTCACCGAGTTACAACTTTCCCCTCAAGAAGCCTTTCGCTAAGACAGTTCTTGTGGAATTGGCAAAGTGATATTTGGAAGCCCATAGAGGGCTATGGTGAAAAAGGAAATATCCTCAGATGAAATCTGGAAAGAAGCTTTCTGAGAAACTGCTGAGTGTTCTGTTAATTCATCTCACAGAGTTACATCTGTATTTCGTGGATCTCTTTACTAGCCTTATTTCTGTGGAATCTGAGAACAGATATTTCGGATCCCATTGAAGACTATAGGGGCAAAGGAAATATCCTCCGATAACAAAGAGAAAGAAGCTTTCTGAGAAACTTCCTTGTGTTCTGTGAAATCATCTCACAGAGTTACAGCTTTCCCCTCAAGAAGCCTTTCGCTAAGACAGTTCTTGTGGAATTGGCCAAGTGATATTTGGAAGCCCATAGAGGGCTATGGTGAAAAAGGAAATATCCTCAGATGAAATCTGGAAAGAAGCTTTCTGAGAAACTGCTGAGTGTTCTGTTAATTCATCTCACAGAGTTACATCTGTATTTCGTGGATCTCTTTGCTAGCCTTATTTCTGTGGAATCTGAGAACAGATATTTCGGATCCCATTGAAGACTATAGGGCCAAAGGAAATATCCTCCGATAACAAAGAGAAAGAAGCTTTCTGAGAAACTTCTTTGTGTTTTGTGAAATCATCTCACAGAGTTACAGCATTCCCCTCAAGAAGCCTTTCGCTAAGACAGTTCTTGTGGAATTGGCAAAGCGATATTTGGAAGCCCAAAGAGGGCTATGGTGAAAAAGGAAATATCCTCAGATGAAATCTGGAAAGAAGCTTTCTGAGAAACTGCTTAGTGTTCTGTTAATTCATCTCACAGAGTTACATCTGTATTTCGTGGATCTCTTTGCTAGCCTTATTTATTTGGAATCTGAGATCAGATATTTCGGATCCCATTGAAGACTATAGGGCCAAAGGAAATATCCTCCGATAACAAAGAGAAAGAAGCTTTCTGAGAAACTTCTTTGTGTTCTGTGAAATCATCTCACAGAGTTACAGCTTTCCCCTGAAGAAGCCTTTCGCTAAGACGGTTCTTGTGGAATTGGCAAAGTGATATTTGGAAGCCTATAGAGGGCTATGGTGAAAAAGGAAATATCCTCAGATGAAATCTGGAAAGAAGCTTTCTGTGAAACTGCTTAGTGTACTGTTAATTCATCTCACAGAGTTACATCTGTATTTCGTGGATCTCTTTGCTAGCCTTATTTCTTTGGAATCTGAGAACAGATATTTCGGATCCCATTGAAGACTATAGGGCCAAAGGAAATATCCTCCGATAACAAAGAGAAAGAAGCTTTCTGAGAAACTTCTTTGTGTTCTGTGAAATCATCTCACAGAGTTCCAGCATTCCCCTCAAGAAACCTTTCGCTAAGACAGTTCTTGTGGAATTGGCAAAGTGATATTTGGAAGCCCATAGAGGGCTATGGTGAAAAAGGAAATATCCTCAGATGAAATCTGGAAAGAAGCTTTCTGAGAAACTGCTTAGTGTTCTGTTAATTCATCTCACAGAGTTACATCTGTATTTCGTGGATCTCTTTGCTAGCCTTATTTCTGTGGAATCTGAGAACAGATATTTCGGATCCCATTGAAGACTATAGGGCCAAAGGAAATATCCTCTGTTAACAAAGAGAAAGAAGCTTTCTAAGAAACTTGTTTGTGTTCTGTGAAATCATCTCACAGAGTTACAGCTTTCCCCTCAAGAAGCCTTTCGCTAAGACAGTTCTTGTGGAATTGGCAAAGTGATATTTGGAAGCCCGTATTGGGCTATGGTGAAAAAGGAAATATCCTCAGATGAAATCTGGAAGGTGCTTTCTGAGAAACTGCTTAGTGTTCTGTTAATTCATCTCACAGAGTTACATCTGTATTTCGTGGATCTCTTTGCTAGCCTTATTTCTTTGGAATCTGAGATCAGATATTTCGGATCTCATTGAAGACTATAGGGCCAAAGGAAATATCCTCCGATAACAAAGAGAAAGAAGCTTTCTGAGAAACTTCTTTGTGTTCTGTGAAATCATCTCACAGAGTTACAGCTTTCCCCTCAAGAAGCCTTTCGCTAAGACAGTTCTTGTGGAATTGGCAAAGTGATATTTGGAAGCCCATAGAGGGCTATGGTGAAAAAGGAAAAATCCTCAGATGAAATCTGGAAAGAAGCTTTCTGAGAAACTGCTGAGTGTTCTGTTAATTCATCTCACAGAGTTACATCTGTATTTCGTGGATCTCTTTGCTAGCCTTATTTCTGTGGAATCTGAGAATAGATATTTCGGATCCCTTTGAAGACTATAGAGCCAAAGGAAATATCCTCCGAAAACAAAGAGAAAGAAGCTTTCTGAGAAACTTCTTTGTGTTCTGTGAAATCATCTCACAGAGTTACAGCTTTCCCCTCAAGAAGCCTTTCGCTAAGACAGTTCTTGTGGAATTGGCAAAGTGATATTTGGAAGCCCATAGAGGGCTATGGTGAAAAAGGAAATATCCTCAGATGAAATCTGGAAAGAAGCTTTCTGAGAAACTGCTGAGTGTTCTGTTAATTCATCTCACAGAGTTACATCTGTATTTCGTGGATCTCTTTGCTAGCCTTATTTCTGTGGAAGATGAGAACAGATATTTCGGATTCCTACGAAGACTATAGGGCCAAAGGAAATATCCTCCCATAACAAAGAGAAAGAAGCTTTCTGAGAAACTTCTTTGTGTTCTGTGAAATCATCTCACAGAGTACAGCTTTCCCCTCAAGAAGCCTTTCGCTAAGACAGTTCTTGTGGAATTGGCAAAGTGATATTTGGAAGCCCATAGAGGGCTATGGTGAAAAAGGAAATATCCTCAGATGAAATCTGGAAAGAAGCTTTCTGAGAAACTGCTTAGTGTTCTGTTAATTCATCTCACAGAGTTACATCTGTATTTCGTGGATCTCTTTGCTAGCCTTATTTCTGTGGAATCTGAGAACAGATATTTCGGATCCCATTGAAGACTATAGGGCCAAAGGAAATATCCTCCGATAACAAAGAGAAAGAAGCTTTCTGAGAAACTTCTTTGTGTTCTGTGAAATCATCTCACAGAGTTACAACTTTCCCCTCAAGAAGCCTTTCGCTAAGACAGTTCTTGTGAAATTGGCAAAGTGATATTTGGAAGCCCATAGAGGGCTATGGTGAAAAAGGAAATATCCTCAGATGAAATCTGGAAGGAAGCTTTCTGAGAAACTGCTTAGTGTTCTGTTAATTCATCTCACAGAGTTACATCTGTATTTCGTGGATCTCTTTGCTAGCCTTATTTCTTTGGAATCTGAGATCAGATATTTCGGATCCCATTGAAGACTATAGGGCCAAAGGAAATATCCTCCGATAACAAAGAGAAAGAAGCTTTCTGAGAAACTTCTTTGTGTTCTGTGAAATCATCTCACAGAGTTACAGCTTTCCCCGGAAGAAGCCTTTCGCTAAGACAGTTGTTGTGGAATTGGTAAAGTGATATTTGGAAGCCCATAGAGGGCTATGGTGAAAAAGGAAATATCCTCAGATGAAATCTGGAAAGAAGCTTTCTGAGAAACTGCTGAGTGTTCTGCTAATTCATCTCACAGAGTTACATCTGTATTTCGTGGATCTCTTTGCTAGCCTTATTTCTGTGGAATCTGAGAACAGATATTTCGGATCCCATTGAAGACTATAGGGCCAAAGGAAATATCCTCCGATAACAAAGAGAAAGAAGCTTTCTGAGAAACTTCTTTGTGTTCTGTGAAATCATCTCACAGAGTTACAGCTTTCCCCTCAAGAAGCCTTTCGCTAAGACAGTTCTTGTGGAATTGGCAAAGTGATATTTGGAAGCCCATAGAGGGCTATGGTGAAAAAGGAAATATCCTCAGATGAAATCTGGAAAGAAGCTTTCTGAGAAACTGCTGAGTGTTCTGTTAATTCATCTCACAGAGTTACATCTGTATTTCGTGGATCTCTTTGCTAGCCTTATTTCTGTGGAATCTGAGAACAGATATTTCGGATCCCATTGAAGACTATAGGGCCAAAGGAAATATCCTCCGATAACAAAGAGAAAGAAGCTTTCTGAGAAACTTCTTTGTGTTCTGTGAAATCATCTCACAGAGTTACAGCATTCCCCTCAAGAAGCCTTTCGCTAAGACAGTTCTTGTGGAATTGGCAAAGCGATATTTGGAAGCCCATAGAGGGCTATGGTGAAAAAGGAAGTATCCTCAGATGAAATCTGGAAAGAAGCTTTCTGAGAAACTGCTTAGTGTTCTGTTAATTCATCTCACAGAGTTACATCTGTATTTCGTGGATCTCTTTGCTAGCCTTATTTCTTTGGAATCTGAGATCGGATATTTCGGATTCCATTGTAGAATATAGGGCCAAAGGAAATATCCTCCGATAACAAAGAGAAAGAAGGTTTCTGAGAAACTTCTTTGTGTTCTGTGAAATCATCTCACAGAGTTACAGCTTTCCCCTCAATAAGCCTTTCGCTAAGACAGTTCTTGTGGAATTGGCAAAGTGATATTTGGAAGCCCATAGAGGGCTATGGTGAAAAAGGAAATATCCTCAGATGAAATCTGGAAAGAAGCTTTCTGTGAAACTGCTTAGTGTTCTGTTAATTCATCTCACAGAGTTACATCTGTATTTCGTGGATCTCTTTGCTAGACTTATTTCTGTGGAATCTGAGAACAGATATTTCGGATCCCATTGAAGACTATAGCGCCAAAGGAAATATCCTCCGATAACAAAGAGAAAGAAGCTTTCTGAGAAACTTCTTTGTGTTCTGTGAAATCATCTCACAGAGTTACAGCATTCCCCTCAGGAAGCCTTTCGCTAAGACAGTTCTTGTGGAATTGGCAAAGCGATATTTCGAAGCCCATATAGGGCTATGGTGAAAAAGGAAATATCCTCAGATGAAATCTGGAAGGAAGCTTTCTGAGAAACTGCTGAGTGTTCTTTTAATTCATCTCACAGAATTACATCTGTATTTCGTGGATCTCTTTGCTAGCCTTATTTCTGTGGAATCTGAGAACAGATATTTCGGATCCTATTGAAGACTATAGGGCCAAAGGAAATATCCTCCGATAACAAAGAGAAAGAAGCTTTCTGAGAAACTTCTTTGTGTTCTGTGAAATCATCTCACAGAGTTACAGCTTTCCCCTCAAGAAGCCTTTCGCTAAGACAGTTCTTGTGGAATTGGCAAAGTGATATTTGGAAGCCCATAGAGGGCTATGGTGAAAAAGGAAATATCCTCAGATGAAATCTGGAAAGAAGCTTTCTGAGAAACTGCTGAGTGTTCTGTTAATTCATCTCACAGAGTTACATCTGTATTTCGTGGATCTCTTTGCTAGCCTTATTTCTGTGGAATCTGAGAACAGATATTTCGGATCCCATTGAAGACTATAGGGCCAAAGGAAATATCCTCCGATAACAAAGAGAAAGAAGCTTTCTGAGAAACTTCTTTGTGTTCTGTGAAATCATCTCACAGAGTTACAGCATTCCCCTCAAGAAGCCTTTCGCTAAGACAGTTCTTGTGGAATTGGCAAAGCGATATTTGGAAGCCCATAGAGGGCTATGGTGAAAAAGGAAGTATCCTCAGATGAAATCTGGAAAGAAGCTTTCTGAGAAACTGCTTAGTGTTCTGTTAATTCATCTCACAGAGTTACATCTGTATTTCGTGGATCTCTTTGCTAGCCTTATTTCTTTGGAATCTGAGATCGGATATTTCGGATTCCATTGTAGAATATAGGGCCAAAGGAAATATCCTCCGATAACAAAGAGAAAGAAGGTTTCTGAGAAACTTCTTTGTGTTCTGTGAAATCATCTCACAGAGTTACAGCTTTCCCCTCAATAAGCCTTTCGCTAAGACAGTTCTTGTGGAATTGGCAAAGTGATATTTGGAAGCCCATAGAGGGCTATGGTGAAAAAGGAAATATCCTCAGATGAAATCTGGAAAGAAGCTTTCTGTGAAACTGCTTAGTGTTCTGTTAATTCATCTCACAGAGTTACATCTGTATTTCGTGGATCTCTTTGCTAGACTTATTTCTGTGGAATCTGAGAACAGATATTTCGGATCCCATTGAAGACTATAGCGCCAAAGGAAATATCCTCCGATAACAAAGAGAAAGAAGCTTTCTGAGAAACTTCTTTGTGTTCTGTGAAATCATCTCACAGAGTTACAGCATTCCCCTCAGGAAGCCTTTCGCTAAGACAGTTCTTGTGGAATTGGCAAAGCGATATTTCGAAGCCCATATAGGGCTATGGTGAAAAAGGAAATATCCTCAGATGAAATCTGGAAGGAAGCTTTCTGAGAAACTGCTGAGTGTTCTTTTAATTCATCTCACAGAATTACATCTGTATTTCGTGGATCTCTTTGCTAGCCTTATTTCTGTGGAATCTGAGAACAGATATTTCGGATCCTATTGAAGACTATAGGGCCAAAGGAAATATCCTCCGATAACAAAGAGAAAGAAGCTTTCTGAGAAACTTCTTTGTGTTCTGTGAAATCATCTCACAGAGTTACAGCTTTCCCCTCAAGAAGCCTTTCGCTAAGACAGTTCTTGTGGAATTGGCAAAGTGATATTTGGAAGCCCATAGAGGGCTATGGTGAAAAAGGAAATATCCTCAGATGAAATCTGGAAAGAAGCTTTCTGAGAAACTGCTGAGTGTTCTGTTAATTCATCTCACAGAGTTACATCTGTATTTCGTGGATCTCTTTGCTAGCCTTATTTCTGTGGAATCTGAGAACAGATATTTCGGATCCCATTGAAGACTATAGGGCCAAAGGAAATATCCTCCGATAACAAAGAGAAAGAAGCTTTCTGAGAAACTTCTTTGTGTTCTGTGAAATCATCTCACAGAGTTACAGCATTCCCCTCAAGAAGCCTTTCGCTAAGACAGTTCTTGTGGAATTGGCAAAGCGATATTTGGAAGCCCATAGAGGGCTATGGTGAAAAAGGAAGTATCCTCAGATGAAATCTGGAAAGAAGCTTTCTGAGAAACTGCTTAGTGTTCTGTTAATTCATCTCACAGAGTTACATCTGTATTTCGTGGATCTCTTTGCTAGCCTTATTTCTTTGGAATCTGAGATCGGATATTTCGGATTCCATTGTAGAATATAGGGCCAAAGGAAATATCCTCCGATAACAAAGAGAAAGAAGGTTTCTGAGAAACTTCTTTGTGTTCTGTGAAATCATCTCACAGAGTTACAGCTTTCCCCTCAATAAGCCTTTCGCTAAGACAGTTCTTGTGGAATTGGCAAAGTGATATTTGGAAGCCCATAGAGGGCTATGGTGAAAAAGGAAATATCCTCAGATGAAATCTGGAAAGAAGCTTTCTGTGAAACTGCTTAGTGTTCTGTTAATTCATCTCACAGAGTTACATCTGTATTTCGTGGATCTCTTTGCTAGACTTATTTCTGTGGAATCTGAGAACAGATATTTCGGATCCCATTGAAGACTATAGCGCCAAAGGAAATATCCTCCGATAACAAAGAGAAAGAAGCTTTCTGAGAAACTTCTTTGTGTTCTGTGAAATCATCTCACAGAGTTACAGCATTCCCCTCAGGAAGCCTTTCGCTAAGACAGTTCTTGTGGAATTGGCAAAGCGATATTTCGAAGCCCATATAGGGCTATGGTGAAAAAGGAAATATCCTCAGATGAAATCTGGAAGGAAGCTTTCTGAGAAACTGCTGAGTGTTCTTTTAATTCATCTCACAGAATTACATCTGTATTTCGTGGATCTCTTTGCTAGCCTTATTTCTGTGGAATCTGAGAACAGATATTTCGGATCCTATTGAAGACTATAGGGCCAAAGGAAATATCCTCCGATAACAAAGAGAAAGAAGCTTTCTGAGAAACTTCTTTGTGTTCTGTGAAATCATCTCACAGAGTTACAGCTTTCCCCTCAAGAAGCCTTTCGCTAAGACAGTTCTTGTGGAATTGGCAAAGTGATATTTGGAAGCCCATAGAGGGCTATGGTGAAAAAGGAAATATCCTCAGATGAAATCTGGAAAGAAGCTTTCTGAGAAACTGCTGAGTGTTCTGTTAATTCATCTCACAGAGTTACATCTGTATTTCGTGGATCTCTTTGCTAGCCTTATTTCTGTGGAATCTGAGAACAGATATTTCGGATCCCATTGAAGACTATAGGGGCAAAGGAAATATCCTCCGATAACAAAGAGAAAGAAGCTTTCTGAGAAACTTCCTTGTGTTCTGTGAAATCATCTCACAGAGTTACAGCTTTCCCCTCAAGAAGCCTTTTGCTAAGACAGTTCTTGTGGAATTGGCCAAGTGATATTTGGAAGCCCATAGAGGGCTATGGTGAAAAAGGAAATATCCTCAGATGAAATCTGGAAAGAAGCTTTCTGAGAAACTGCTGAGTGTTCTGTTAATTCATCTCACAGAGTTACATCTGTATTTCGTGGATCTCTTTGCTAGCCTTATTTCTGTGGAATCTGAGAACAGATATTTCGGATCCCATTGAAGACTATAGGGCCAAAGGAAATATCCTCCGATAACAAAGAGAAAGAAGCTTTCTGAGAAACTTCTTTGTGTTCTGTGAAATCATCTCACAGAGTTACAGCATTCCCCTCAAGAAGCCTTTCGCTAAGACAGTTCTTGTGGAAATGGCAAAGCGATATTTGGAAGCCCATAGAGGGCTATGGTGAAAAAGGAAATATCCTCAGATGAAATCTGGAAAGAAGCTTTCTGAGAAACTGCTGAGTGTTCTGTTAATTCATCTCACAGAGTTACATCTGTATTTCGTCGATCTCTTTGCTAGCCTTATTTCTTTGGAATCTGAGAACAGATATTTCGGATCCCATTGAAGACTATAGGGCCAAAGGAAATATCCTCCCATAACAAAGAGAAAGAAGTTTCTGAGAAACTTCTTTGTGTTCTGTGAAATCATCTCACAGAGTTACAGCTTTCCCCTCAAGAAGCCTTTCGCTAAGACAGTTCATGTGGAATTGGCCAAGTGATATTTGGAAGCCCATAGAGGGCTATGGTGAAAAAGGAAATATCCTCAGACGAAATCTGGAAGGAAGCTTTCTGAGAAACTGCTGAGTGTTCTTTTAATTCATCTCACAGAATTACATCTGTATTTCGTGGATCTCTTTGCTAGCCTTATTTCTGTGGAATCTGAGAACAGATATTTCGTATCCTATTGAAGATTATAGGGCCAAAGGAAATATCCTCCGATAACAAAGAGAAAGAAGCTTTCTGAGAAACTTCTTTGTGTTCTGTGAAATCATCTCACCGAGTTACAACTTTCCCCTCAAGAAGCCTTTCGCTAAGACAGTTCTTGTGGAATTGGCAAAGTGATATTTGGAAGCCCATAGAGGGCTATGGTGAAAAAGGAAATATCCTCAGATGAAATCTGGAAAGAAGCTTTCTGAGAAACTGCTGAGTGTTCTGTTAATTCATCTCACAGAGTTACATCTGTATTTCGTGGATCTCTTTACTAGCCATATTTCTGTGGAATCTAAGAACAGATATTTCGGATCCCATTGAAGACTATAGGGGCAAAGGAAATATCCTCCGATAACAAAGAGAAAGAAGCTTTCTGAGAAACTTCCTTGTGTTCTGTTTAATCATCTCACAGAGTTACAGCTTTCCCCTCAAGAAGCCTTTCGCTAAGACAGTTCTTGTGGAATTGGCCAAGTGATATTTGGAAGCCCATAGAGGGCTATGGTGAAAAAGGAAATATCCTCAGATGAAATCTGGAAAGAAGCTTTCTGAGAAACTGCTGAGTGTTCTGTTAATTCATCTCACAGAGTTACATCTGTATTTCGTGGATCTCTTTGCTAGCCTTATTTCTGTGGAATCTGAGAACAGATATTTCGGATCCCATTGAAGACTATAGGGCCAAAGGAAATATCCTCCGATAACAAAGAGAAAGAAGCTTTCTGAGAAACTTCTTTGTGTTTTGTGAAATCATCTCACAGAGTTACAGCATTCCCCTCAAGAAGCCTTTCGCTAAGACAGTTCTTGTGGAATTGGCAAAGCGATATTTGGAAGCCCAAAGAGGGCTATGGTGAAAAAGGAAATATCCTCAGATGAAATCTGGAAAGAAGCTTTCTGAGAAACTGCTTAGTGTTCTGTTAATTCATCTCACAGAGTTACATCTGTATTTCGTGGATCTCTTTGCTAGCCTTATTTATTTGGAATCTGAGATCAGATATTTCGGATCCCATTGAAGACTATAGGGCCAAAGGAAATATCCTCCGATAACAAAGAGAAAGAAGCTTTCTGAGAAACTTCTTTGTGTTCTGTGAAATCATCTCACAGAGTTACAGCTTTCCCCTGAAGAAGCCTTTCGCTAAGACGGTTCTTGTGGAATTGGCAAAGTGATATTTGGAAGCCTATAGAGGGCTATGGTGAAAAAGGAAATATCCTCAGATGAAATCTGGAAAGAAGCTTTCTGTGAAACTGCTTAGTGTACTGTTAATTCATCTCACAGAGTTACATCTGTATTTCGTGGATCTCTTTGCTAGCCTTATTTCTTTGGAATCTGAGAACAGATATTTCGGATCCCATTGAAGACTATAGGGCCAAAGGAAATATCCTCCGATAACAAAGAGAAAGAAGCTTTCTGAGAAACTTCTTTGTGTTCTGTGAAATCATCTCACAGAGTTACAGCATTCCCCTCAAGAAACCTTTCGCTAAGACAGTTCTTGTGGAATTGGCAAAGTGATATTTGGAAGCCCATAGAGGGCTATGGTGAAAAAGGAAATATCCTCAGATGAAATCTGGAAAGAAGCTTTCTGAGAAACTGCTTAGTGTTCTGTTAATTCATCTCACAGAGTTACATCTGTATTTCGTGGATCTCTTTGCTAGCCTTATTTCTGTGGAATCTGAGAACAGATATTTCGGATCCCATTGAAGACTATAGGGCCAAAGGAAATATCCTCTGTTAACAAAGAGAAAGAAGCTTTCTAAGAAACTTGTTTGTGTTCTGTGAAATCATCTCACAGAGTTACAGCTTTCCCCTCAAGAAGCCTTTCGCTAAGACAGTTCTTGTGGAATTGGCAAAGTGATATTTGGAAGCCCGTATTGGGCTATGGTGAAAAAGGAAATATCCTCAGATGAAATCTGGAAGGTGCTTTCTGAGAAACTGCTTAGTGTTCTGTTAATTCATCTCACAGAGTTACATCTGTATTTCGTGGATCTCTTTGCTAGCCTTATTTCTTTGGAATCTGAGATCAGATATTTCGGATCTCATTGAAGACTATAGGGCCAAAGGAAATATCCTCCGATAACAAAGAGAAAGAAGCTTTCTGAGAAACTTCTTTGTGTTCTGTGAAATCATCTCACAGAGTTACAGCTTTCCCCTCAAGAAGCCTTTCGCTAAGACAGTTCTTGTGGAATTGGCAAAGTGATATTTGGAAGCCCATAGAGGGCTATGGTGAAAAAGGAAAAATCCTCAGATGAAATCTGGAAAGAAGCTTTCTGAGAAACTGCTGAGTGTTCTGTTAATTCATCTCACAGAGTTACATCTGTATTTCGTGGATCTCTTTGCTAGCCTTATTTCTGTGGAATCTGAGAATAGATATTTCGGATCCCTTTGAAGACTATAGAGCCAAAGGAAATATCCTCCGAAAACAAAGAGAAAGAAGCTTTCTGAGAAACTTCTTTGTGTTCTGTGAAATCATCTCACAGAGTTACAGCTTTCCCCTCAAGAAGCCTTTCGCTAAGACAGTTCTTGTGGAATTGGCAAAGTGATATTTGGAAGCCCATAGAGGGCTATGGTGAAAAAGGAAATATCCTCAGATGAAATCTGGAAAGAAGCTTTCTGAGAAACTGCTGAGTGTTCTGTTAATTCATCTCACAGAGTTACATCTGTATTTCGTGGATCTCTTTGCTAGCCTTATTTCTGTGGAAGATGAGAACAGATATTTCGGATTCCTACGAAGACTATAGGGCCAAAGGAAATATCCTCCCATAACAAAGAGAAAGAAGCTTTCTGAGAAACTTCTTTGTGTTCTGTGAAATCATCTCACAGAGTACAGCTTTCCCCTCAAGAAGCCTTTCGCTAAGACAGTTCTTGTGGAATTGGCAAAGTGATATTTGGAAGCCCATAGAGGGCTATGGTGAAAAAGGAAATATCCTCAGATGAAATCTGGAAAGAAGCTTTCTGAGAAACTGCTTAGTGTTCTGTTAATTCATCTCACAGAGTTACATCTGTATTTCGTGGATCTCTTTGCTAGCCTTATTTCTGTGGAATCTGAGAACAGATATTTCGGATCCCATTGAAGACTATAGGGCCAAAGGAAATATCCTCCGATAACAAAGAGAAAGAAGCTTTCTGAGAAACTTCTTTGTGTTCTGTGAAATCATCTCACAGAGTTACAACTTTCCCCTCAAGAAGCCTTTCGCTAAGACAGTTCTTGTGAAATTGGCAAAGTGATATTTGGAAGCCCATAGAGGGCTATGGTGAAAAAGGAAATATCCTCAGATGAAATCTGGAAGGAAGCTTTCTGAGAAACTGCTTAGTGTTCTGTTAATTCATCTCACAGAGTTACATCTGTATTTCGTGGATCTCTTTGCTAGCCTTATTTCTTTGGAATCTGAGATCAGATATTTCGGATCCCATTGAAGACTATAGGGCCAAAGGAAATATCCTCCGATAACAAAGAGAAAGAAGCTTTCTGAGAAACTTCTTTGTGTTCTGTGAAATCATCTCACAGAGTTACAGCTTTCCCCGGAAGAAGCCTTTCGCTAAGACAGTTGTTGTGGAATTGGTAAAGTGATATTTGGAAGCCCATAGAGGGCTATGGTGAAAAAGGAAATATCCTCAGATGAAATCTGGAAAGAAGCTTTCTGTGAAACTGCTTAGTGTTCTGTTAATTCATCTCACAGAGTTACATCTGTATTTCATGGATCTCTTTGCTAGCTTTATTTCTGTGGAATCTGAGAACAGATATTTCGGATCCCATTGAAGACTATAGGGCCAAAGGAAATATCCTCCCATAACAAAGAGAAAGAAGCTTTCTGAGAAACTTCTTTGTGTTCTGTGAAATCATCTCACAGAGTTACAGCTTTCCCCTCAAGAAGCCTTTCGCTAAGACAGTTCATGTGGAATTTGCCAAGTGATATTTGGAAGCCCATATAGGGCTATGGTGAAAAAGGAAATATCCTCAGATGAAATCTGGAAGGAAGCTTTCTGAGAAACTGCTGAGTGTTCTGTTAATTCATCTCATAGAATTACATCTGTATTTCGTGGATCTCTTTGCTAGCCTTATTTCTGTGGAATCTGAGGACAGATATTTCGGATCCCATTGAAGACTATAGGGCCAAAGGAAATATCCTCCGATAACAAAGAGAAAGAAGCTTTCTGAGAAACTTCTTTGTGTTCTGTGAAATCATCTCACAGAGTTACAGCTTTCCCCTCAAGAAGCCTTTCGCTAAGACAGTTCTTGTGGAATTGTCAAAGTGATATTTGGAAGCCCATAGAGGGCTATGGTGAAAAAGGAAATATCCTCAGATGAAATCTGGAAAGAAGCTTTCTGAGAAACTGCTGAGTGTTCTGCTAATTCATCTCACAGAGTTACATCTGTATTTCGTGGATCTCTTTGCTAGCCTTATTTCTGTGGAATCTGAGAACAGATATTTCGGATCCCATTGAAGACTATAGGGCCAAAGGAAATATCCTCCGATAACAAAGAGAAAGAAGCTTTCTGAGAAACTTCTTTGTGTTCTGTGAAATCATCTCACAGAGTTACAGCTTTCCCCTCAAGAAGCCTTTCGCTAAGACAGTTCTTGTGGAATTGGCAAAGTGATATTTGGAAGCCCATAGAGGGCTATGGTGAAAAAGGAAATATCCTCAGATGAAACCTGGAAAGAAGCTTTCTGAGAAACTGCTGAGTGTTCTGTTAATTCATCTCACAGAGTTACATCTGTATTTCGTGGATCTCTTTGCTAGCCTTATTTCTGTGGAATCTGAGAACAGATATTTCGGATCCCATTGAAGACTATAGGGCCAAAGGAAATATCCTCCGATAACAAAGAGAAAGAAGCTTTCTGAGAAACTTCTTTGTGTTCTGTGAAATCATCTCACAGAGTTACAGCATTCCCCTCAAGAAGCCTTTCGCTAAGACAGTTCTTGTGGAATTGGCAAAGCGATATTTGGAAGCCCATAGAGGGCTATGGTGAAAAAGGAAGTATCCTCAGATGAAATCTGGAAAGAAGCTTTCTGAGAAACTGCTTAGTGTTCTGTTAATTCATCTCACAGAGTTACATCTGTATTTCGTGGATCTCTTTGCTAGCCTTATTTCTTTGGAATCTGAGATCAGATATTTCGGATTCCATTGTAGAATATAGGGCCAAAGGAAATATCCTCCGATAACAAAGAGAAAGAAGCTTTCTGAGAAACTTCTTTGTGTTCTGTGAAATCATCTCACAGAGTTACAGCTTTCCCCTCAATAAGCCTTTTGCTAAGACAGTTCTTGTGGAATTGGCAAAGTGATATTTGGAAGCCCATAGAGGGCTATGGTGAAAAAGGAAATATCCTCAGATGAAATCTGGAAAGAAGCTTTCTGAGAAACTGCTTAGTGTTCTGTTAATTCATCTCACAGAGTTACATCTGTATTTCGTGGATCTCTTTGCTAGACTTATTTCTGTGGAATCTGAGAACAGATATTTCGGATCCCATTGAAGACTATAGGGGCAAAGGAAATATCCTCCGATAACAAAGAGAAAGAAGCTTTCTGAGAAACTTCTTTGTGTTCTGTGAAATCATCTCACAGAGTTACAGCATTCCCCTCAGGAAGCCTTTCGCTAAGACAGTTCTTGTGGAATTGGCAAAGCGATATTTCGAAGCCCATAGAGGGCTATGGTGAAAAAGGAAATATCCTCAGATGAAATCTGGAAGGAAGCTTTCTGAGAAACTGCTGAGTGTTCTTTTAATTCATCTCACAGAATTACATCTGTATTTCGTGGATCTCTTTGCTAGCCTTATTTCTGTGGAATCTGAGAACAGATATTTCGGATCCTATTGAAGACTATAGGGCCAAAGGAAATATCCTCCGATAACAAAGAGAAAGAAGCTTTCTGAGAAACTTCTTTGTGTTCTGTGAAATCATCTCACAGAGTTACAGCTTTCCCCTCAAGAAGCCTTTCGCTAAGACAGTTCTTGTGGAATTGGCAAAGTGATATTTGGAAGCCCATAGAGGGCTATGGTGAAAAAGGAAATATCCTCAGATGAAATCTGGAAAGAAGCTTTCTGAGAAACTGCTGAGTGTTCTGTTAATTCATCTCACAGAGTTACATCTGTATTTCGTGGATCTCTTTGCTAGCCTTATTTCTGTGGAATCTGAGAACAGATATTTCGGATCCCATTGAAGACTATAGGGGCAAAGGAAATATCCTCCGATAACAAAGAGAAAGAAGCTTTCTGAGAAACTTCCTTGTGTTCTGTGAAATCATCTCACAGAGTTACAGCTTTCCCCTCAAGAAGCCTTTTGCTAAGACAGTTCTTGTGGAATTGGCCAAGTGATATTTGGAAGCCCATAGAGGGCTATGGTGAAAAAGGAAATATCCTCAGATGAAATCTGGAAAGAAGCTTTCTGAGAAACTGCTGAGTGTTCTGTTAATTCATCTCACAGAGTTACATCTGTATTTCGTGGATCTCTTTGCTAGCCTTATTTCTGTGGAATCTGAGAACAGATATTTCGGATCCCATTGAAGACTATAGGGCCAAAGGAAATATCCTCCGATAACAAAGAGAAAGAAGCTTTCTGAGAAACTTCTTTGTGTTCTGTGAAATCATCTCACAGAGTTACAGCATTCCCCTCAAGAAGCCTTTCGCTAAGACAGTTCTTGTGGAAATGGCAAAGCGATATTTGGAAGCCCATAGAGGGCTATGGTGAAAAAGGAAATATCCTCAGATGAAATCTGGAAAGAAGCTTTCTGAGAAACTGCTGAGTGTTCTGTTAATTCATCTCACAGAGTTACATCTGTATTTCGTCGATCTCTTTGCTAGCCTTATTTCTTTGGAATCTGAGAACAGATATTTCGGATCCCATTGAAGACTATAGGGCCAAAGGAAATATCCTCCCATAACAAAGAGAAAGAAGTTTCTGAGAAACTTCTTTGTGTTCTGTGAAATCATCTCACAGAGTTACAGCTTTCCCCTCAAGAAGCCTTTCGCTAAGACAGTTCATGTGGAATTGGCCAAGTGATATTTGGAAGCCCATAGAGGGCTATGGTGAAAAAGGAAATATCCTCAGACGAAATCTGGAAGGAAGCTTTCTGAGAAACTGCTGAGTGTTCTTTTAATTCATCTCACAGAATTACATCTGTATTTCGTGGATCTCTTTGCTAGCCTTATTTCTGTGGAATCTGAGAACAGATATTTCGTATCCTATTGAAGATTATAGGGCCAAAGGAAATATCCTCCGATAACAAAGAGAAAGAAGCTTTCTGAGAAACTTCTTTGTGTTCTGTGAAATCATCTCACCGAGTTACAACTTTCCCCTCAAGAAGCCTTTCGCTAAGACAGTTCTTGTGGAATTGGCAAAGTGATATTTGGAAGCCCATAGAGGGCTATGGTGAAAAAGGAAATATCCTCAGATGAAATCTGGAAAGAAGCTTTCTGAGAAACTGCTGAGTGTTCTGTTAATTCATCTCACAGAGTTACATCTGTATTTCGTGGATCTCTTTACTAGCCTTATTTCTGTGGAATCTGAGAACAGATATTTCGGATCCCATTGAAGACTATAGGGGCAAAGGAAATATCCTCCGATAACAAAGAGAAAGAAGCTTTCTGAGAAACTTCCTTGTGTTCTGTGAAATCATCTCACAGAGTTACAGCTTTCCCCTCAAGAAGCCTTTCGCTAAGACAGTTCTTGTGGAATTGGCCAAGTGATATTTGGAAGCCCATAGAGGGCTATGGTGAAAAAGGAAATATCCTCAGATGAAATCTGGAAAGAAGCTTTCTGAGAAACTGCTGAGTGTTCTGTTAATTCATCTCACAGAGTTACATCTGTATTTCGTGGATCTCTTTGCTAGCCTTATTTCTGTGGAATCTGAGAACAGATATTTCGGATCCCATTGAAGACTATAGGGCCAAAGGAAATATCCTCCGATAACAAAGAGAAAGAAGCTTTCTGAGAAACTTCTTTGTGTTTTGTGAAATCATCTCACAGAGTTACAGCATTCCCCTTAAGAAGCCTTTCGCTAAGACAGTTCTTGTGGAATTGGCAAAGCGATATTTGGAAGCCCAAAGAGGGCTATGGTGAAAAAGGAAATATCCTCACATGAAATCTGGAAAGAAGCTTTCTGAGAAACTGCTTAGTGTTCTGTTAATTCATCTCACAGAGTTACATCTGTATTTCGTGGATCTCTTTGCTAGCCTTATTTATTTGGAATCTGAGATCAGATATTTCGGATCCCATTGAAGACTATAGGGCCAAAGGAAATATCCTCCGATAACAAAGAGAAAGAAGCTTTCTGAGAAACTTCTTTGTGTTCTGTGAAATCATCTCACAGAGTTACAGCTTTCCCCGGAAGAAGCCTTTCGCTAAGACAGTTGTTGTGGAATTGGTAAAGTGATATTTGGAAGCCCATAGAGGGCTATGGTGAAAAAGGAAATATCCTCAGATGAAATCTGGAAAGAAGCTTTCTGTGAAACTGCTTAGTGTTCTGTTAATTCATCTCACAGAGTTACATCTGTATTTCATGGATCTCTTTGCTAGCTTTATTTCTGTGGAATCTGAGAACAGATATTTCGGATCCCATTGAAGACTATAGGGCCAAAGGAAATATCCTCCCATAACAAAGAGAAAGAAGCTTTCTGAGAAACTTCTTTGTGTTCTGTGAAATCATCTCACAGAGTTACAGCTTTCCCCTCAAGAAGCCTTTCGCTAAGACAGTTCATGTGGAATTTGCCAAGTGATATTTGGAAGCCCATATAGGGCTATGGTGAAAAAGGAAATATCCTCAGATGAAATCTGGAAGGAAGCTTTCTGAGAAACTGCTGAGTGTTCTGTTAATTCATCTCATAGAATTACATCTGTATTTCGTGGATCTCTTTGCTAGCCTTATTTCTGTGGAATCTGAGGACAGATATTTCGGATCCCATTGAAGACTATAGGGCCAAAGGAAATATCCTCCGATAACAAAGAGAAAGAAGCTTTCTGAGAAACTTCTTTGTGTTCTGTGAAATCATCTCACAGAGTTACAGCTTTCCCCTCAAGAAGCCTTTCGCTAAGACAGTTCTTGTGGAATTGTCAAAGTGATATTTGGAAGCCCATAGAGGGCTATGGTGAAAAAGGAAATATCCTCAGATGAAATCTGGAAAGAAGCTTTCTGAGAAACTGCTGAGTGTTCTGCTAATTCATCTCACAGAGTTACATCTGTATTTCGTGGATCTCTTTGCTAGCCTTATTTCTGTGGAATCTGAGAACAGATATTTCGGATCCCATTGAAGACTATAGGGCCAAAGGAAATATCCTCCGATAACAAAGAGAAAGAAGCTTTCTGAGAAACTTCTTTGTGTTCTGTGAAATCATCTCACAGAGTTACAGCTTTCCCCTCAAGAAGCCTTTCGCTAAGACAGTTCTTGTGGAATTGGCAAAGTGATATTTGGAAGCCCATAGAGGGCTATGGTGAAAAAGGAAATATCCTCAGATGAAATCTGGAAAGAAGCTTTCTGAGAAACTGCTGAGTGTTCTGTTAATTCATCTCACAGAGTTACATCTGTATTTCGTGGATCTCTTTGCTAGCCTTATTTCTGTGGAATCTGAGAACAGATATTTCGGATCCCATTGAAGACTATAGGGCCAAAGGAAATATCCTCCGATAACAAAGAGAAAGAAGCTTTCTGAGAAACTTCTTTGTGTTCTGTGAAATCATCTCACAGAGTTACAGCATTCCCCTCAAGAAGCCTTTCGCTAAGACAGTTCTTGTGGAATTGGCAAAGCGATATTTGGAAGCCCATAGAGGGCTATGGTGAAAAAGGAAGTATCCTCAGATGAAATCTGGAAAGAAGCTTTCTGAGAAACTGCTTAGTGTTCTGTTAATTCATCTCACAGAGTTACATCTGTATTTCGTGGATCTCTTTGCTAGCCTTATTTCTTTGGAATCTGAGATCAGATATTTCGGATTCCATTGTAGAATATAGGGCCAAAGGAAATATCCTCCGATAACAAAGAGAAAGAAGCTTTCTGAGAAACTTCTTTGTGTTCTGTGAAATCATCTCACAGAGTTACAGCTTTCTCCTCAATAAGCCTTTCGCTAAGACAGTTCTTGTGGAATTGGCAAAGTGATATTTGGAAGCCCATAGAGGGCTATGGTGAAAAAGGAAATATCCTCAGATGAAATCTGGAAAGAAGCTTTCTGTGAAACTGCTTAGTGTTCTGTTAATTCATCTCACAGAGTTACATCTGTATTTCGTGGATCTCTTTGCTAGACTTATTTCTGTGGAATCTGAGAACAGATATTTCGGATCCCATTGAAGACTATAGCGCCAAAGGAAATATCCTCCGATAACAAAGAGAAAGAAGCTTTCTGAGAAACTTCTTTGTGTTCTGTGAAATCATCTCACAGAGTTACAGCATTCCCCTCAGGAAGCCTTTCGCTAAGACAGTTCTTGTGGAATTGGCAAAGCGATATTTCGAAGCCCATAGAGGGCTATGGTGAAAAAGGAAATATCCTCAGATGAAATCTGGAAGGAAGCTTTCTGAGAAACTGCTGAGTGTTCTTTTAATTCATCTCACAGAATTACATCTGTATTTCGTGGATCTCTTTGCTAGCCTTATTTCTGTGGAATCTGAGAACAGATATTTCGGATCCTATTGAAGACTATAGGGCCAAAGGAAATATCCTCCGATAACAAAGAGAAAGAAGCTTTCTGAGAAACTTCTTTGTGTTCTGTGAAATCATCTCACAGAGTTACAGCTTTCCCCTCAAGAAGCCTTTCGCTAAGACAGTTCTTGTGGAATTGGCAAAGTGATATTTGGAAGCCCATAGAGGGCTATGGTGAAAAAGGAAATATCCTCAGATGAAATCTGGAAAGAAGCTTTCTGAGAAACTGCTGAGTGTTCCGTTAATTCATCTCACAGAGTTACATCTGTATTTCGTGGATCTCTTTGCTAGCCTTATTTCTGTGGAATCTGAGAACAGATATTTCGGATCCCATTGAAGACTATAGGGGCAAAGGAAATATCCTCCGATAACAAAGAGAAAGAAGCTTTCTGAGAAACTTCCTTGTGTTCTGTGAAATCATCTCACAGAGTTACAGCTTTCCCCTCAAGAAGCCTTTTGCTAAGACAGTTCTTGTGGAATTGGCCAAGTGATATTTGGAAGCCCATAGAGGGCTATGGTGAAAAAGGAAATATCCTCAGATGAAATCTGGAAAGAAGCTTTCTGAGAAACTGCTGAGTGTTCTGTTAATTCATCTCACAGAGTTACATCTGTATTTCGTGGATCTCTTTGCTAGCCTTATTTCTGTGGAATCTGAGAACAGATATTTCGGATCCCATTGAAGACTATAGGGCCAAAGGAAATATCCTCCGATAACAAAGAGAAAGAAGCTTTCTGAGAAACTTCTTTGTGTTCTGTGAAATCATCTCACAGAGTTACAGCATTCCCCTCAAGAAGCCTTTCGCTAAGACAGTTCTTGTGGAAATGGCAAAGCGATATTTGGAAGCCCATAGAGGGCTATGGTGAAAAAGGAAATATCCTCAGATGAAATCTGGAAAGAAGCTTTCTGAGAAACTGCTGAGTGTTCTGTTAATTCATCTCACAGAGTTACATCTGTATTTCGTCGATCTCTTTGCTAGCCTTATTTCTTTGGAATCTGAGAACAGATATTTCGGATCCCATTGAAGACTATAGGGCCAAAGGAAATATCCTCCCATAACAAAGAGAAAGAAGTTTCTGAGAAACTTCTTTGTGTTCTGTGAAATCATCTCACAGAGTTACAGCTTTCCCCTCAAGAAGCCTTTCGCTAAGACAGTTCATGTGGAATTGGCCAAGTGATATTTGGAAGCCCATAGAGGGCTATGGTGAAAAAGGAAATATCCTCAGACGAAATCTGGAAGGAAGCTTTCTGAGAAACTGCTGAGTGTTCTTTTAATTCATCTCACAGAATTACATCTGTATTTCGTGGATCTCTTTGCTAGCCTTATTTCTGTGGAATCTGAGAACAGATATTTCGTATCCTATTGAAGATTATAGGGCCAAAGGAAATATCCTCCGATAACAAAGAGAAAGAAGCTTTCTGAGAAACTTCTTTGTGTTCTCTGAAATCATCTCACCGAGTTACAACTTTCCCCTCAAGAAGCCTTTCGCTAAGACAGTTCTTGTGGAATTGGCAAAGTGATATTTGGAAGCCCATAGAGGGCTATGGTGAAAAAGGAAATATCCTCAGATGAAATCTGGAAAGAAGCTTTCTGAGAAACTGCTGAGTGTTCTGTTAATTCATCTCACAGAGTTACATCTGTATTTCGTGGATCTCTTTACTAGCCTTATTTCTGTGGAATCTGAGATCAGATATTTCGGATCCCATTGAAGACTATAGGGGCAAAGGAAATATCCTCCGATAACAAAGAGAAAGAAGCTTTCTGAGAAACTTCCTTGTGTTCTGTGAAATCATCTCACAGAGTTACAGCTTTCCCCTCAAGAAGCCTTTCGCTAAGACAGTTCTTGTGGAATTGGCCAAGTGATATTTGGAAGCCCATAGAGGGCTATGGTGAAAAAGGAAATATCCTCAGATGAAATCTGGAAAGAAGCTTTCTGAGAAACTGCTGAGTGTTCTGTTAATTCATCTCACAGAGTTACATCTGTATTTCGTGGATCTCTTTGCTAGCCTTATTTCTGTGGAATCTGAGAACAGATATTTCGGATCCCATTGAAGACTATAGGGCCAAAGGAAATATCCTCCGATAACAAAGAGAAAGAAGCTTTCTGAGAAACTTCTTTGTGTTTTGTGAAATCATCTCACAGAGTTACAGCATTCCCCTCAAGAAGCCTTTCGCTAAGACAGTTCTTGTGGAATTGGCAAAGCGATATTTGGAAGCCCAAAGAGGGCTATGGTGAAAAAGGAAATATCCTCAGATGAAATCTGGAAAGAAGCTTTCTGAGAAACTGCTTAGTGTTCTGTTAATTCATCTCACAGAGTTACATCTGTATTTCGTGGATCTCTTTGCTAGCCTTATTTCTTTGGAATCTGAGATCAGATATTTCGGATCCCATTGAAGACTATAGGGCCAAAGGAAATATCCTCCGATAACAAAGAGAAAGAAGCTTTCTGAGAAACTTCTTTGTGTTCTGTGAAATCATCTCACAGAGTTACAGCATTCCCCTCAAGAAACCTTTCGCTAAGACAGTTCTTGTGGAATTGGCAAAGTGATATTTGGAAGCCCATAGAGGGCTATGGTGAAAAAGGAAATATCCTCAGATGAAATCTGGAAAGAAGCTTTCTGAGAAACTGCTTAGTGTTCTGTTAATTCATCTCACAGAGTTACATCTGTATTTCGTGGATCTCTTTGCTAGCCTTATTTCTGTGGAATCTGAGAACAGACATTTCGGATCCCATTGAAGACTATAGGGCCAAAGGAAATATCCTCTGTTAACAAAGAGAAAGAAGCTTTCTAAGAAACTTGTTTGTGTTCTGTGAAATCATCTCACAGAGTTACAGCTTTCCCCTCAAGAAGCCTTTCGCTAAGACAGTTCTTGTGGAATTGGCAAAGTGATATTTGGAAGCCCGTATTGGGCTATGGTGAAAAAGGAAATATCCTCAGATGAAATCTGGAAGGTGCTTTCTGAGAAACTGCTTAGTGTTCTGTTAATTCATCTCACAGAGTTACATCTGTATTTCGTGGATCTCTTTGCTAGCCTTATTTCTTTGGAATCTGAGATCAGATATTTCGGATCTCATTGAAGACTATAGGGCCAAAGGAAATATCCTCCGATAACAAAGAGAAAGAAGCTTTCTGAGAAACTTCTTTGTGTTCTGTGAAATCATCTCACAGAGTTACAGCTTTCCCCTGAAGAAGCCTTTCGCTAAGACGGTTCTTGTGGAATTGGCAAAGTGATATTTGGAAGCCTATAGAGGGCTATGGTGAAAAAGGAAATATCCTCAGATGAAATCTGGAAAGAAGCTTTCTGTGAAACTGCTTAGTGTACTGTTAATTCATCTCACAGAGTTACATCTGTATTTCGTGGATCTCTTTGCTAGCCTTATTTCTTTGGAATCTGAGAACAGATATTTCGGATCCCATTGAAGACTATAGGGCCAAAGGAAATATCCTCCGATAACAAAGAGAAAGAAGCTTTCTGAGAAACTTCTTTGTGTTCTGTGAAATCATCTCACAGAGTTACAGCATTCCCCTCAAGAAACCTTTCGCTAAGACAGTTCTTGTGGAATTGGCAAAGTGATATTTGGAAGCCCATAGAGGGCTATGGTGAAAAAGGAAATATCCTCAGATGAAATCTGGAAAGAAGCTTTCTGAGAAACTGCTTAGTGTTCTGTTAATTCATCTCACAGAGTTACATCTGTATTTCGTGGATCTCTTTGCTAGCCTTATTTCTGTGGAATCTGAGAACAGATATTTCGGATCCCATTGAAGACTATAGGGCCAAAGGAAATATCCTCTGTTAACAAAGAGAAAGAAGCTTTCTAAGAAACTTGTTTGTGTTCTGTGAAATCATCTCACAGAGTTACAGCTTTCCCCTCAAGAAGCCTTTCGCTAAGACAGTTCTTGTGGAATTGGCAAAGTGATATTTGGAAGCCCGTATTGGGCTATGGTGAAAAAGGAAATATCCTCAGATGAAATCTGGAAGGTGCTTTCTGAGAAACTGCTTAGTGTTCTGTTAATTCATCTCACAGAGTTACATCTGTATTTCGTGGATCTCTTTGCTAGCCTTATTTCTTTGGAATCTGAGATCAGATATTTCGGATCTCATTGAAGACTATAGGGCCAAAGGAAATATCCTCCGATAACAAAGAGAAAGAAGCTTTCTGAGAAACTTCTTTGTGTTCTGTGAAATCATCTCACAGAGTTACAGCTTTCCCCTCAAGAAGCCTTTCGCTAAGACAGTTCTTGTGGAATTGGCAAAGTGATATTTGGAAGCCCATAGAGGGCTATGGTGAAAAAGGAAAAATCCTCAGATGAAATCTGGAAAGAAGCTTTCTGAGAAACTGCTGAGTGTTCTGTTAATTCATCTCACAGAGTTACATCTGTATTTCGTGGATCTCTTTGCTAGCCTTATTTCTGTGGAATCTGAGAATAGATATTTCGGATCCCTTTGAAGACTATAGAGCCAAAGGAAATATCCTCCGAAAACAAAGAGAAAGAAGCTTTCTGAGAAACTTCTTTGTGTTCTGTGAAATCATCTCACAGAGTTACAGCTTTCCCCTCAAGAAGCCTTTCGCTAAGACAGTTCTTGTGGAATTGGCAAAGTGATATTTGGAAGCCCATAGAGGGCTATGGTGAAAAAGGAAATATCCTCAGATGAAATCTGGAAAGAAGCTTTCTGAGAAACTGCTGAGTGTTCTGTTAATTCAACTCACAGAGTTACATCTGTATTTCGTGGATCTCTTTGCTAGCATTATTTCTGTGGAATCTGAGAACAGATATTTCGGATCCCATTGAAGACTATAGGGCCAAAGGAAATATCCTCCGATAACAAAGAGAAAGAAGCTTTCTGAGAAACTTCTTTGTGTTCTGTGAAATCATCTCACAGAGTTACAGCTTTCCCCTCAAGAAGCCTTTCGCTAAGACACTTCTTGTGAAATTGGCAAAGTGATATTTGGAAGCCCGTAGAGGACTATGGTGAAAAAGGAAATATCCTCAGATGAAATCTGGAAAGAAGCTTTCTGTGAAACTGCTTAGTGTTCTGTTAATTCATCTCACAGAGTTACATCTGTATTTCGTGGATCTCTTTGCTAGACTTATTTCTGTGGAATCTGAGAAAAGATATTTTGGATCCCTTTGAAGACTATAGGGCCAAAGGAAATATCCTACGATAACAAAGAGAAAGAAACTTACTGAGAAACTTCTTTGTGTTCTGTGAAATCATCTCACAGAGTTACAGCTTTCCCCTCAAGAAGCCTTTCGCTAAGACAGTTCTTGTGGAATTGTCAAAGTGATATTTGGAAGCCCTTAGAGGGCTATGGTGAAAAAGGAAATATCCTCAGATGAAATCTGGAAAGAAGCTTTCTGAGAAACTGCTTAGTGTTCTGTTAATTCATCTCACAGAGTTAAATCTGTATTTCGTGGATCTCTTTGCTAGCCTTATTTCTGTGGAATCTGAGAACAGATATTTCGGATCCCATTGAAGACTATAGGGCCAAAGGAAATATCCTCCGATAACAAAGAGAAAGAAGCTTTCTGAGAAACTTATTTGTGTTCTGTGAAATCATGTCACAGAGTTACAACTTTCCCCTCAAGAAGCCTTTCGCTAAGACAGTTCTTGTGGAATTGTCAAAGTGATATTTGGAAGCCCATATTGGGCTATGGTGAAAAAGGAAATATCCTCACATGAAATCTGGAAGGAAGCTTTCTGAGAAACTGCTGAGTGTTCTGTTTATTCATCTCACAGAGTTACATCTGTATTTCGTGGATCTCGTTGCTAGCCTTATTTCTTTGGAATCTGAGATCAGATATTTCGGATCCCATTGAAGACTATAGGGCCAAAGGAAATATCCTCCGATAACAAAGAGAAAGAAGCTTTCTGAGAAACTTCTTTGTGTTCTGTGAAATCATCTCACAGAGTTACAGCTTTCCCCTCAAGAAGCCTTTCGCTAAGACAGTTCTCGTGGAATTGGCAAAGCGATATTTGGAAGCCCATAGAGGGCTATGGTGAAAAAGGAAATATCCTCAGATGAAATCTGGAAAGAAGCTTTCTGTGAAATTGCTGTGTTCTGTTAATTCATCTCACAGAGTTACATCTGTATTTCGTGGATCTCTTTGCTAGCCTTATTTCTGTGGAATCTGAGAACAGATATTTCGGATCCCATTGAAGACTATAGGGCCAAAGGAAATATCCTCCGATAACAAAGAGAAAGAAGCTTTCTGAGAAACTTCTTTGTGTTCTGTGAAATCATCTCACAGAGTTACAGCATTCCCCTCAGGAAGCCTTTCGCTAAGACAGTTCTTGTGGAATTGGCAAAGCGATATTTCGAAGCCCATAGAGGGCTATGGTGAAAAAGGAAATATCCTCAGATGAAATCTGGAAGGAAGCTTTCTGAGAAACTGCTGAGTGTTCTTTTAATTCATCTCACAGAATTACATCTGTATTTCGTGGATCTCTTTGCTAGCCTTATTTCTGTGGAATCTGAGAACAGATATTTCGGATCCTATTGAAGACTATAGGGCCAAAGGAAATATCCTCCGATAACAAAGAGAAAGAAGCTTTCTGAGAAACTTCTTTGTGTTCTGTGAAATCATCTCACAGAGTTACAGCTTTCCCCTCAAGAAGCCTTTCGCTAAGACAGTTCTTGTGGAATTGGCAAAGTGATATTTGGAAGCCCATAGAGGGCTATGGTGAAAAAGGAAATATCCTCAGATGAAATCTGGAAAGAAGCTTTCTGAGAAACTGCTGAGTGTTCTGTTAATTCATCTCACAGAGTTACATCTGTATTTCGTGGATCTCTTTGCTAGCCTTATTTCTGTGGAATCTGAGAACAGATATTTCGGATCCCATTGAAGACTATAGGGGCAAAGGAAATATCCTCCGATAACAAAGAGAAAGAAGCTTTCTGAGAAACTTCCTTGTGTTCTGTGAAATCATCTCACAGAGTTACAGCTTTCCCCTCAAGAAGCCTTTTGCTAAGACAGTTCTTGTGGAATTGGCCAAGTGATATTTGGAAGCCCATAGAGGGCTATGGTGAAAAAGGAAATATCCTCAGATGAAATCTGGAAAGAAGCTTTCTGAGAAACTGCTGAGTGTTCTGTTAATTCATCTCACAGAGTTACATCTGTATTTCGTGGATCTCTTTGCTAGCCTTATTTCTGTGGAATCTGAGAACAGATATTTCGGATCCCATTGAAGACTATAGGGCCAAAGGAAATATCCTCCGATAACAAAGAGAAAGAAGCTTTCTGAGAAACTTCTTTGTGTTCTGTGAAATCATCTCACAGAGTTACAGCATTCCCCTCAAGAAGCCTTTCGCTAAGACAGTTCTTGTGGAATTGGCAAAGCGATATTTGTAAGCCCATAGAGGGCTATGCTGAAAAAGGAAATATCCTCAGATGAAATCTGGAAAGAAGCTTTCTGAGAAACTGCTGAGTGTTCTGTTAATTCATCTCACAGAGTTACATCTGTATTTCGTCGATCTCTTTGCTAGCCTTATTTCTTTGGAATCTGAGAACAGATATTTCGGATCCCATTGAAGACTATAGGGCCAAAGGAAATATCCTCCCATAACAAAGAGAAAGAAGTTTCTGAGAAACTTCTTTGTGTTCTGTGAAATCATCTCACAGAGTTACAGCTTTCCCCTCAAGAAGCCTTTCGCTAAGACAGTTCATGTGGAATTGGCCAAGTGATATTTGGAAGCCCATAGAGGGCTATGGTGAAAAACGAAATATCCTCAGACGAAATCTGGAAGGAAGCTTTCTGAGAAACTGCTGAGTGTTCTTTTAATTCATCTCACAGAATTACATCTGTATTTCGTGGATCTCTTTGCTAGCCTTATTTCTGTGGAATCTGAGAACAGATATTTCGTATCCTATTGAAGATTATAGGGCCAAAGGAAATATCCTCCGATAACAAAGAGAAAGAAGCTTTCTGAGAAACTTCTTTGTGTTCTGTGAAATCATCTCACCGAGTTACAACTTTCCCCTCAAGAAGCCTTTCGCTAAGACAGTTCTTGTGGAATTGGCAAAGTGATATTTGGAAGCCCATAGAGGGCTATGGTGAAAAAGGAAATATCCTCAGATGAAATCTGGAAAGAAGCTTTCTGAGAAACTGCTGAGTGTTCTGTTAATTCATCTCACAGAGTTACATCTGTATTTCGTGGATCTCTTTACTAGCCTTATTTCTGTGGAATCTGAGAACAGATATTTCGGATCCCATTGAAGACTATAGGGGCAAAGGAAATATCCTCCGATAACAAAGAGAAAGAAGCTTTCTGAGAAACTTCCTTATGTTCTGTGAAATCATCTCACAGAGTTACAGCTTTCCCCTCAAGAAGCCTTTCGCTAAGACAGTTCTTGTGGAATTGGACAAGTGATATTTGGAAGCCCATAGAGGGCTATGGTGAAAAAGGAAATATCCTCAGATGAAATCTGGAAAGAAGCTTTCTGAGAAACTGCTGAGTGTTCTGTTAATTCATCTCACAGAGTTACATCTGTATTTCGTGGATCTCTTTGCTAGCCTTATTTCTGTGGAATCTGAGAACAGATATTTCGGATCCCATTGAAGACTATAGGGCCAAAGGAAATATCCTCCGATAACAAAGAGAAAGAAGCTTTCTGAGAAACTTCTTTGTGTTTTGTGAAATCATCTCACAGAGTTACAGCATTCCCCTCAAGAAGCCTTTCGCTAAGACAGTTCTTGTGGAATTGGCAAAGCGATATTTGGAAGCCCAAAGAGGGCTATGGTGAAAAAGGAAATATCCTCAGATGAAATCTGGAAAGAAGCTTTCTGAGAAACTGCTTAGTGTTCTGTTAATTCATCTCACAGAGTTACATCTGTATTTCGTGGATCTCTTTGCTAGCCTTATTTATTTGGAATCTGAGATCAGATATTTCGGATCCCATTGAAGACTATAGGGCCAAAGGAAATATCCTCCGATAACAAAGAGAAAGAAGCTTTCTGAGAAACTTCTTTGTGTTCTGTGAAATCATCTCACAGAGTTACAGCTTTCCCCTGAAGAAGCCTTTCGCTAAGACAGTTCTTGTGGAATTGGCAAAGTGATATTTGGAAGCCTATAGAGGGCTATGGTGAAAAAGGAAATATCCTCAGATGAAATCTGGAAAGAAGCTTTCTGTGAAACTGCTTAGTGTACTGTTAATTCATCTCACAGAGTTACATCTGTATTTCGTGGATCTCTTTGCTAGCCTTATTTCTTTGGAATCTGAGAACAGATATTTCGGATCCCATTGAAGACTATAGGGCCAAAGGAAATATCCTCCGATAACAAAGAGAAAGAAGCTTTCTGAGAAACTTCTTTGTGTTCTGTGAAATCATCTCACAGAGTTACAGCATTCCCCTCAAGAAGCCTTTCGCTAAGACAGTTCTTGTGGAATTGGCAAAGTGATATTTGGAAGCCCATAGAGGGCTATGGTGAAAAAGGAAATATCCTCAGATGAAATCTGGAAAGAAGCTTTCTGAGAAACTGCTTAGTGTTCTGTTAATTCATCTCACAGAGTTACATCTGTATTTCGTGGATCTCTTTGCTAGCCTTATTTCTGTGGAATCTGAGAACAGATATTTTGGATCCCATTGAAGACTATAGGGCCAAAGGAAATATCCTCTGTTAACAAAGAGAAAGAAGCTTTCTAAGAAACTTGTTTGTGTTCTGTGAAATCATCTCACAGAGTTACAGCTTTCCCCTCAAGAAGCCTTTCGCTAAGACAGTTCTTGTGGAATTGGCAAAGTGATATTTGGAAGCCCGTATTGGGCTATGGTGAAAAAGGAAATATCCTCAGATGAAATCTGGAAGGTGCTTTCTGAGAAACTGCTTAGTGTTCTGTTAATTCATCTCACAGAGTTACATCTGTATTTCGTGGATCTCTTTGCTAGCCTTATTTCTTTGGAATCTGAGATCAGATATTTCGGATCCCATTGAAGACTATAGGGCCAAAGGAAATATCCTCCGATAACAAAGAGAAAGAAGCTTTCTGAGAAACTTCTTTGTGTTCTGTGAAATCATCTCACAGAGTTACAGCTTTCCCCTCAAGAAGCCTTTCGCTAAGACAGTTCTTGTGGAATTGGCAAAGTGATATTTGGAAGCCCATAGAGGGCTATGGTGAAAAAGGAAATATCCTCAGATGAAATCTGGAAAGAAGCTTTCTGAGAAACTGCTGAGTGTTCTGTTAATTCATCTCACAGAGTTACATCTGTATTTCGTGGATCTCATTGCTAGCCTTATTTCTGTGGAATCTGAGAACAGATATTTCGGATCCCATTGAAGACTATAGGGCCAAAGGAAATATCCTCCGATAACAAAGAGAAAGAAGCTTTCTGAGAAACTTCTTTGTGTTCTGTGAAATCATCTCACAGAGTTACAGCTTTCCCCTCAAGAAGCCTTTCGCTAAGACAGTTCTTGTGGAATTGGCAAAGTGATATTTGGAAGCCCATAGAGGGCTATGGTGAAAAAGGAAATATCCTCAGATGAAATCTGGAAAGAAGCTTTCTGTGAAACTGCTGAGTGTTCTGTTAATTCATCTCACAGAGTTACATCTGTATTTCGTGGATCTCTTTGCTAGCCTTATTTCTGTGGAATCCGAGAACAGATATTTCGGATCCCATTGAAGACTATAGGGCCAAAGGAAATTTCCTCCGATAACAAAGAGAAAGAAGCGTTCTGAGAAACTTCTTTGTGTTCTGTGAAATCATCTCACAGAGTTACAGCTTTTCCCTCAAGAAGCCTTTCGCTATAACAGTTCTTGTGGAATTGGCAAAGCGATATTTGGAAGCCCATTGAGGGCTATGGTGAAAAAGGAAATATCCTCAGATGAAATCTGGAAAGAAGCTTTCTGAGAAACTGCTGAGTGTTCTGTTAATTCATCTCACAGAGTTACATCTGTATTTCGTGGATCTCTTTGCTAGCCTTATTTCTGTGGAATCTGAGAACAGATATTTCGGATCCCATTGAAGACTATAGGGCCAAAGGAAATATCCTCCCATGACAAAGAGAAAGAAGCTTTCTGAGAAACTTCTTTGTGTTCTGTGAAATCATCTCACAGAGTTACAGCTTTCCCCTCAAGAAGCCTTTCGCTAAGACAGTTATTGTGGAATTGGCAAAGCGATATTTGGAAGCCCATAGAGGGCTATGGTGAAAAAGGAAATATCCTCAGATGAAATCTGGAAAGAAGCTTTCTGAGAAACTGCTGAGTGTTCTGTTAATTCATCTCACAGAGTTACATCTGTATTTCGTGGATCTCTTTGCTAGCCTTATTTCTTTGGAATCTGAGATCAGATATTTCGGATCCCATTGAAGACTATAGGACCAAAGGAAATATCCTCCGATAACAAAGAGAAAGAAGCTTTCTGAGAAACTTCTTTGTGTTCTGTGAAATCATCTCACAGAGTTACAGCTTTCCCCTCAAGAAGCCTTTCGCTAAGACAGTTCTTGTGGAATTAGCAAAGTGATATTTGGAAGCCCATAGAGGGCTATGGTGAAAAAGGAAATATCCTCAGATGAAATCTGGAAAGAAGCTTTGTGTGAAACTGCTTAGTGTACTGTTAATTCATCTCACAGAGTTACATCTGTATTTCGTGGATCTCTTTGCTAGCCTTATTTCTTTGGAATCTGAGAACAGATATTTCGGATCCCATTGAAGACTATAGGGCCAAAGGAAATATCCTCCCATAACAAAGAGAGAGAAGCTTTCTGAGAAACTTCTTTGTGTTCTGTGAAATCATCTCACAGAGTTACAGCTTTCCCCTCAAGAAGCCTTTCGCTAAGACAGTTCTTGTGGAATTGGCAAAGTGATATTTGGAAGCCCATAGAGGGCTATGGTGAAAAAGGAAATATCCTCAGATGAAATCTGGAAAGAAGCTTTCTGAGAAACTGCTTAGTGTTCTGTTAATTCATCTCACAGAGTTACATCTGTATTTCATGGATCTCTTTGCTAGCCTTATTTCTGTGGAATCTGAGAACAGATATTTCGGATCCCATTGAAGACTATAGGGCCAAAGGAAATATCCTCCGATAACAAAGAGAAAGAAGCTTTCTGAGAAACTTCTTTGTGTTCTGTGAAATCATGTCACAGAATTACAACTTTCCCCTCAAGAAGCCTTTCGCTAAGACAGTTCTTGTGGAATTGGCAAAGTGATATTTGGAAGCCCATAGAGGGCTATGGTGAAAAAGGAAATATCCTCAGATGAAATATGGAAAGAAGCTTTCTGAGAAACTGCTTAGTGTTCTGTTAATTCATCTCACAGAGTTACATCTGTATTTCGTGGATCTCTTTGCTAGCCTTATTTCTGTGGAATCTGAGAACAGATATTTCGGATCCCATTGAAGACTATAGGGCCAAAGGAAATATCCTCCGATAACAAAGAGAAAGAAGCTTTCTGAGAAACTTCTTTGTGTTCTGTGAAATCATCTCACAGAGTTACAGCATTCCCCTCAAGAAGCCTTTCGCTAAGACAGTTCTTGTGGAATTGGCAAAGCGATATTTGGAAGCCCATAGAGGGCTATGGTGAAAAAGGAAATATCCTCAGATGAAATCTGGAAAGAAGCTTTCTGAGAAACTGCTGAGTGTTCTGTTAATTCATCTCACAGAGTTACATCTGTATTTCGTCGATCTCTTTGCTAGCCTTATTTATTTGGAATCTGAGATCAGATATTTCGGATCCCATTGAAGACTATAGGGCCAAAGGAAATATCCTCCCATAACAAAGAGAAAGAAGTTTCTGAGAAACTTCTTTGTGTTCTGTGAAATCATCTCACAGAGTTACAGCTTTCCCCTCAAGAAGCCTTTCGCTAAGACAGTTCTTGTGGAATTGGCAAAGTGATATTTGGAAGCCCGTATTGGGCTATGGTGAAAAAGGAAATATCCTCAGATGAAATCTGGAAGGTGCTTTCTGGGAAACTGCTTAGTGTTCTGTTAATTCATCTCACAGAGTTACATCTGTATTTCGTGGATCTCTTTGCTAGCCTTATTTCTTTGGAATCTGAGATCAGATATTTCGGATCCCATTGAAGACTATAGGGCCAAAGGAAATATCCTCCGATAACAAAGAGAAAGAAGCTTTCTGAGAAACTTCTTTGTGTTCTGTGAAATCATCTCACAGAGTTACAGCTTTCCCCTCAAGAAGCCTTTCGCTAAGACAGTTCTTGTGGAATTGGCAAAGTGATATTTGGAAGCCCATAGAGGGCTATGGTGAAAAAGGAAAAATCCTCAGATGAAATCTGGAAAGAAGCTTTCTGAGAAACTGCTGAGTGTTCTGTTAATTCATCTCACAGAGCTACATCTGTATTTCGTGGATCTCTTTGCTAGCCTTATTTCTGTGGAATCTGAGAATAGATATTTCGGATCCCTTTGAAGACTATAGAGCCAAAGGAAATATCCTCCGAAAACAAAGAGAAAGAAGCTTTCTGAGAAACTTCTTTGTGTTCTGTGAAATCATCTCACAGAGTTACAGCTTTCCCCTCAAGAAGCCTTTCGCTAAGACAGTTCTTGTGGAATTGGCAAAGTGATATTTGGAAGCCCATAGAGGGCTATGGTGAAAAAGGAAATATCCTCAGATGAAATCTGGAAAGAAGCTTTCTGAGAAACTGCTGAGTGTTCTGTTAATTCAACTCACAGAGTTACATCTGTATTTCGTGGATCTCTTTGCTAGCATTATTTCTGTGGAATCTGAGAACAGATATTTCGGATCCCATTGAAGACTATAGGGACAAAGGAAATATCCTCCGATAACAAAGAGAAAGAAGCTTTCTGAGAAACTTCTTTGTGTTCTGTGAAATCATCTCACAGAGTTACAGCTTTCCCCTCAAGAAGCCTTTCGCTAAGACACTTCTTGTGAAATTGGCAAAGTGATATTTGGAAGCCCGTAGAGGACTATGGTGAAAAAGGAAATATCCTCAGATGAAATCTGGAAAGAAGCTTTCTGTGAAACTGCTTAGTGTTCTCTTAATTCATCTCACAGAGTTACATCTGTATTTCGTGGATCTCTTTGCTAGACTTATTTCTGTGGAATCTGTGAAAAGATATTTTGGATCCCTTTGAAGACTATAGGGCCAAAGGAAATATCCTACGATAACAAAGAGAAAGAAACTTACTGAGAAACTTCTTTGTGTCTGTGAAATCATCTCACAGAGTTACAGCTTTCCCCTCAAGAAGCCTTTCGCTAAGACAGTTCTTGTGGAATTGGCCAAGTGATATTTGGAAGCCCATAGAGGGCTATGGTGACAAAGGAAATATCCTCAGATGAAATCTGGAAAGAAGCTTTCTGAGAAACTGCTGAGTGTTCTGTTAATTCATCTCACAGAGTTACATCTGTATTTCGTGGATCTCATTGCTAGCCTTATTTCTGTGGAATCTGAGAACAGATATTTCGGATCCCATTGAAGACTATAGGGCCAAAGGAAATATCCTCCGATAACAAAGAGAAAGAAGCTTTCTGAGAAACTTCTTTGTGTTCTGTGAAATCATCTCACAGAGTTACAGCTTTCCCCTCAAGAAGCCTTTCGCTAAGACAGTTCTTGTGGAATTGGCAAAGTGATATTTGGAAGCCCATAGAGGGCTATGGTGAAAAAGGAAATATCCTCAGATGAAATCTGGAAAGAAGCTTTCTGTGAAACTGCTGAGTGTTCTGTTAATTCATCTCACAGAGTTACATCTGTATTTCGTGGATCTCTTTGCTAGCCTTATTTCTGTGGAATCCGAGAACAGATATTTCGGATCCCATTGAAGACTATAGGGCCAAAGGAAATTTCCTCCGATAACAAAGAGAAAGAAGCTTTCTGAGAAACTTCTTTGTGTTCTGTGAAATCATCTCACAGAGTTACAGCTTTTCCCTCAAGAAGCCTTTCGCTATAACAGTTCTTGTGGAATTGGCAAAGCGATATTTGGAAGCCTTTGAGGGCTATGGTGAAAAAGGAAATATCCTCAGATGAAATCTGGAAAGAAGCTTTCTGAGAAACTGCTGAGTGTTCTGTTAATTCATCTCACAGAGTTACATCTGTATTTCGTGGATCTCTTTGCTAGCCTTATTTCTGTGGAATCTGAGAACAGATATTTCGGATCCCATTGAAGACTATAGGGCCAAAGGAAATATCCTCCCATAACAAAGAGAAAGAAGCTTTCTGAGAAACTTCTTTGTGTTCTGTGAAATCATCTCACAGAGTTACAGCTTTCCCCTCAAGAAGCCTTTCGCTAAGACAGTTCTTGTGGAATTGGCCAAGTGATATTTGGAAGCCCATAGAGGGCTATGGTGAAAAAGGAAATATCCTCAGATGAAATCTGGAAAGAACCTTTCTGAGAAACTGCTGAGTGTTCTGTTAATTCATCTCACAGAGTTACATCTGTATTTCGTGGATCTCTTTGCTAGCCTTATTTCTGTGGAATCTGAGAACAGATATTTCGGATCCCATTGAAGACTATAGGGCCAAAGGAAATATCCTCCGATAACAAAGAGAAAGAAGCTTTCTGAGAAACTTCTTTGTGTTCTGTGAAATCATCTCACAGAGTTACAGCTTTCCCCTCAAGAAGCCTTTCGCTAAGACAGTTATTGTGGAATTGGCAAAGCGATATTTGGAAGCCCATAGAGGGCTATGGTGAAAAAGGAAATATCCTCAGATGAAATCTGGAAAGAAGCTTTCTGAGAAACTGCTGAGTGTTCTGTTAATTCATCTCACAGAGTTACATCTGTATTTCGTGGATCTCTTTGCTAGCCTTATTTCTTTGGAATCTGAGATCAGATATTTCGGATCCCATTGAAGACTATAGGACCAAAGGAAATATCCTCCGATAACAAAGAGAAAGAAGCTTTCTGAGAAACTTCTTTGTGTTCTGTGAAATCATCTCACAGAGTTACAGCTTTCCCCTCAAGAAGCCTTTCGCTAAGACAGTTCTTGTGGAATTAGCAAAGTGATATTTGGAAGCCCATAGAGGGCTATGGTGAAAAAGGAAATATCCTCAGATGAAATCTGGAAAGAAGCTTTGTGTGAAACTGCTTAGTGTACTGTTAATTCATCTCACAGAGTTACATCTGTATTTCGTGGATCTCTTTGCTAGCCTTATTTCTTTGGAATCTGAGAACAGATATTTCGGATCCCATTGAAGACTATAGGGCCAAAGGAAATATCCTCCCATAACAAAGAGAGAGAAGCTTTCTGAGAAACTTCTTTGTGTTCTGTGAAATCATCTCACAGAGTTACAGCTTTCCCCTCAAGAAGCCTTTCGCTAAGACAGTTCTTGTGGAATTGGCAAAGTGATATTTGGAAGCCCATAGAGGGCTATGGTGAAAAAGGAAATATCCTCAGATGAAATCTGGAAAGAAGCTTTCTGAGAAACTGCTTAGTGTTCTGTTAATTCATCTCACAGAGTTACATCTGTATTTCATGGATCTCTTTGCTAGCCTTATTTCTGTGGAATCTGAGAACAGATATTTCGGATCCCATTGAAGACTATAGGGCCAAAGGAAATATCCTCCGATAACAAAGAGAAAGAAGCTTTCTGAGAAACTTCTTTGTGTTCTGTGAAATCATGTCACAGAATTACAACTTTCCCCTCAAGAAGCCTTTCGCTAAGACAGTTCTTGTGGAATTGGCAAAGTGATATTTGGAAGCCCATAGAGGGCTATGGTGAAAAAGGAAATATCCTCAGATGAAATCTGGAAAGAAGCTTTCTGAGAAACTGCTTAGTGTTCTGTTAATTCATCTCACAGAGTTACATCTGTATTTCGTGGATCTCTTTGCTAGCCTTATTTCTTTGGAATCTGAGATCAGATATTTCGGATCCCATTGAAGATTATAGGGCCAAAGGAAATATCCTCCGATAACAAAGAGAAAGAAGCTTTCTGAGAAACTTCTTTGTGTTCTGTGAAATCATCTCACAGAGTTACAGCTTTCCCCGGAAGAAGCCTTTCGCTAAGACAGTTGTTGTGGAATTGGTAAAGTGATATTTGGAAGCCCATAGAGGGCTATGGTGAAAAAGGAAATATCCTCAGATGAAATCTGGAAAGAAGCTTTCTGTGAAACTGCTTAGTGTTCTGTTAATTCATCTCACAGAGTTACATCTGTATTTCATGGATCTCTTTGCTAGCCTTATTTCTTTGGAATCTGAGAACAGATATTTCGGATCCCATTGAAGACTATAGGGCCAAAGGAAATATCCTCCCATAACAAAGAGAAAGAAGCTTTCTGAGAAACTTCTTTGTGTTCTGTGAAATCATCTCACAGAGTTACAGCTTTCCCCTCAAGAAGCCTTTCGCTAAGACAGTTCAAGTGGAATTTGCCAAGTGATATTTGGAAGCCCTTATAGGGCTATGGTGAAAAAGGAAATATCCTCAGATGAAATCTGAAAGGAAGCTTTCTGAGAAACTGCTGAGTGTTCTGTTAATTCATCTCATAGAATTACATCTGTATTTCGTGGATCTCTTTGCTAGCCTTATTTCTGTGGAATCTGAGAACAGATATTTCGGATCCCATTGAAGACTATAGGGCCAAAGGAAATATCCTCCGATAACAAAGAGAAAGAAGCTTTCTGAGAAACTTCTTTGTGTTCTGTAAAATCATCTCACAGAGTTACAGCTTTCCCCTCAAGAAGCCTTTCGCTAAGACAGTTCTTGTGGAATTGGCAAAGTGATATTTGGAAGCCCATAGAGGGCTATGGTGAAAAAGGAAATATCCTCAGATGAAATCTGGAAAGAAGCTTTCTGAGAAACTGCTGAGTGTTCTGCTAATTCATCTCACAGAGTTACATCTGTATTTCGTGGATCTCTTTGCTAGCCTTATTTCTGTGGAATCTGAGAACAGATATTTCGGATCCCATTGAAGACTATAGGGCCAAAGGAAATATCCTCCGATAACAAAGAGAAAGAAGCTTTGTGAGAAACTTCTTTGTGTTCTGTGAAATCATCTCACAATGTTACAGCTTTCCCCTCAAGAAACCTTTCGCTAAGACAGTTCTTGTGGAATTGGCAAAGTGATATTTGGAAGCCCATAGAGGGCTATGGTGAAAAAGGAAATATCCTCAGATGAAATCTGGAAAGAAGCTTTCTGAGAAACTGCTGAGTGTTCTGTTAATTCATCTCACAGAGTTACATCTGTATTTCGTGGATCTCTTTGCTAGCCTTATTTCTGTGGAATCTGAGAACAGATATTTCGGATCCCATTGAAGACTATAGGGCCAAAGGAAATATCCTCCGATAACAAAGAGAAAGAAGCTTTCTGAGAAACTTCTTTGTGTTCTGTGAAATCATCTCACAGAGTTACAGCATTCCCCTCAAGAAGCCTTTCGCTAAGACAGTTCTTGTGGAATTGGCAAAGCGATATTTGGAAGCCCATAGAGGGCTATGGTGAAAAAGGAAGTATCCTCAGATGAAATCTGGAAAGAAGCTTTCTGAGAAACTGCTGAATGTTCTGTTAATTCATCTCACAGAGTTACATCTGTATTTCGTGGATCTCTTTGCTAGCCTTATTTCTTTGGAATCTGAGATCAGATATTTCGGATCCCATTGTAGAATATAGGGCAAAAGGAAATATCCTCCGATAACAAAGAGAAAGAAGCTTTCTGAGAAACTTCTTTGTGTTCTGTGAAATCATCTCACAGAGTTACAGCTTTCCCCTCAAGAAGCCTTTCGCTGAGACAGTTCTTGTGGAATTGGCCAAGTGATATTTGGAAGCCCATAGAGGGCTATGGTGAAAAAGGAAATATCCTCAGATGAAATCTGGAAAGAAGCTTTCTGTGAAACTGCTTAGTGTTCTGTTAATTCATCTCACAGAGTTACATCTGTATTTCGTGGATCTCTTTGCTAGACTTATTTCTGTGGAATCTGAGAACAGATATTTCGGACCCCATTGAAGACTATAGCGCCAAAGGAAATATCCTCCGATAACAAAGAGAAAGAAGCTTTCTGAGAAACTTCTTTGTGTTCTGTGAAATCATCTCACAGAGTTACAGCTTTCCCCTCAAGAAGCCTTTCGCTAAGACAGTTCTTGTGGAATTGGCAAAGCGATATTTGGATGCCCATAGAGGGCCTTGGTGAAAAAGGAAATATCCTCAGATGAAATCTGGAAAGAAGCTTTCTGTGAAATTGCTGTGTTCTGTTAATTCATCTCACAGAGTTACATCTGTATTTCGTGGATCTCTTTGCTAGCCTTATTTCTGTGGAAGATGAGAACAGATATTTCGGATTCCTACGAAGACTATAGGGCCAAAGGAAATATCCTCCCATAACAAAGAGAAAGAAGCTTTCTGAGAAACTTCTTTGTGTTCTGTGAAATCATCTCACAGAGTACAGCTTTCCCCTCAAGAAGCCTTTCGCTAAGACAGTTCTTGTGGAATTGGCAAAGTGATATTTGGAAGCCCATAGAGGGCTATGGTGAAAAAGGAAATATCCTCAGATGAAATCTGGAAAGAAGCTTTCTGAGAAACTGCTTAGTGTTCTGTTAATTCATCTCACAGAGTTACATCTGTATTTCGTGGATCTCTTTGCTAGCCTTATTTCTGTGGAATCTGAGAACAGATATTTCGGATCCCATTGAAGACTATAGGGCCAAAGGAAATATCCTCTGATAACAAAGAGAAAGAAGCTTTCTGAGAAACTTCTTTGTGTTCTGTGAAATCATCTCACAGAGTTACAACTTTCCCCTCAAGAAGCCTTTCGCTAAGACAGTTCTTGTGAAATTGGCAAAGTGATATTTGGAAGCCCATAGAGGGCTATGGTGAAAAAGGAAATATCCTCAGATGAAATCTGGAAGGAAGCTTTCTGAGAAACTGCTTAGTGTTCTGTTAATTCATCTCACAGAGTTACATCTGTATTTCGTGGATCTCTTTGCTAGCCTTATTTCTTTGGAATCTGAGATCAGATATTTCGGATCCCATTGAAGACTATAGGGCCAAAGGAAATATCCTCCCATAACAAAGAGAAAGAAGCTTTCTGAGAAACTTCTTTGTGTTCTGTGAAATCATCTCACAGAGTTACAGCTTTCCCCGGAAGAAGCCTTTCGCTAAGACAGTTGTTGTGGAATTGGTAAAGTGATATTTGGAAGCCCATAGAGGGCTATGGTGAAAAAGGAAATATCCTCAGATGAAATCTGGAAAGAAGCTTTCTGTGAAACTGCTTAGTGTTCTGTTAATTCATCTCACAGAGTTACATCTGTATTTCATGGATCTCTTTGCTAGCTTTATTTCTGTGGAATCTGAGAACAGATATTTCGGATCCCATTGAAGACTATAGGGCCAAAGGAAATATCCTCCCATAACAAAGAGAAAGAAGCTTTCTGAGAAACTTCTTTGTGTTCTGTGAAATCATCTCACAGAGTTACAGCTTTCCCCTCAAGAAGCCTTTCGCTAAGACAGTTCATGTGGAATTTGCCAAGTGATATTTGGAAGCCCATATAGGGCTATGGTGAAAAAGGAAATATCCTCAGATGAAATCTGGAAGGAAGCTTTCTGAGAAACTGCTGAGTGTTCTGTTAATTCATCTCATAGAATTACATCTGTATTTCGTGGATCTCTTTGCTAGCCTTATTTCTGTGGAATCTGAGGACAGATATTTCGGATCCCATTGAAGACTATAGGGCCAAAGGAAATATCCTCCGATAACAAAGAGAAAGAAGCTTTCTGAGAAACTTCTTTGTGTTCTGTGAAATCATCTCACAGAGTTACAGCTTTCCCCTCAAGAAGCCTTTCGCTAAGACAGTTCTTGTGGAATTGTCAAAGTGATATTTGGAAGCCCATAGAGGGCTATGGTGAAAAAGGAAATATCCTCAGATGAAATCTGGAAAGAAGCTTTCTGAGAAACTGCTGAGTGTTCTGCTAATTCATCTCACAGAGTTACATCTGTATTTCGTGGATCTCTTTGCTAGCCTTATTTCTGTGGAATCTGAGAACAGATATTTCGGATCCCATTGAAGACTATAGGGCCAAAGGAAATATCCTCCGATAACAAAGAGAAAGAAGCTTTCTGAGAAACTTCTTTGTGTTCTGTGAAATCATCTCACAGAGTTACAGCATTCCCCTCAGGAAGCCTTTCGCTAAGACAGTTCTTGTGGAATTGGCAAAGCGATATTTCGAAGCCCATAGAGGGCTATGGTGAAAAAGGAAATATCCTCAGATGAAATCTGGAAGGAAGCTTTCTGAGAAACTGCTGAGTGTTCTTTTAATTCATCTCACAGAATTACATCTGTATTTCGTGGATCTCTTTGCTAGCCTTATTTCTGTGGAATCTGAGAACAGATATTTCGGATCCTATTGAAGACTATAGGGCCAAAGGAAATATCCTCCGATAACAAAGAGAAAGAAGCTTTCTGAGAAACTTCTTTGTGTTCTGTGAAATCATCTCACAGAGTTACAGCTTTCCCCTCAAGAAGCCTTTCGCTAAGACAGTTCTTGTGGAATTGGCAAAGTGATATTTGGAAGCCCATAGAGGGCTATGGTGAAAAAGGAAATATCCTCAGATGAAATCTGGAAAGAAGCTTTCTGAGAAACTGCTGAGTGTTCTGTTAATTCATCTCACAGAGTTACATCTGTATTTCGTGGATCTCTTTGCTAGCCTTATTTCTGTGGAATCTGAGAACAGATATTTCGGATCCCATTGAAGACTATAGGGCCAAAGGAAATATCCTCCCATAACAAAGAGAAAGAAGTTTCTGAGAAACTTCTTTGTGTTCTGTGAAATCATCTCACAGAGTTACAGCTTTCCCCTCAAGAAGCCTTTCGCTAAGACAGTTCATGTGGAATTGGCCAAGTGATATTTGGAAGCCCATAGAGGGCTATGGTGAAAAAGGAAATATCCTCAGACGAAATCTGGAAGGAAGCTTTCTGAGAAACTGCTGAGTGTTCTTTTAATTCATCTCACAGAATTACATCTGTATTTCGTGGATCTCTTTGCTAGCCTTATTTCTGTGGAATCTGAGAACAGATATTTCGTATCCTATTGAAGATTATAGGGCCAAAGGAAATATCCTCCGATAACAAAGAGAAAGAAGCTTTGTGAGAAACTTCTTTGTGTTCTGTGAAATCATCTCACCGAGTTACAACTTTCCCCTCAAGAAGCCTTTCGCTAAGACAGTTCTTGTGGAATTGGCAAAGTGATATTTGGAATCCCATAGAGGGCTATGGTGAAAAAGGAAATATCCTCAGATGAAATCTGGAAAGAAGCTTTCTGAGAAACTGCTGAGTGTTCTGTTAATTCATCTCACAGAGTTACATCTGTATTTCGTGGATCTCTTTACTAGCCTTATTTCTGTGGAATCTGAGAACAGATATTTCGGATCCCATTGAAGACTATAGGGGCAAAGGAAATATCCTCCGATAACAAAGAGAAAGAAGCTTTCTGAGAAACTTCCTTGTGTTCTGTGAAATCATCTCACAGAGTTACAGCTTTCCCCTCAAGAAGCCTTTCGCTAAGACAGTTCTTGTGGAATTGGCCAAGTGATATTTGGAAGCCCATAGAGGGCTATGGTGAAAAAGGAAATATCCTCAGATGAAATCTGGAAAGAAGCTTTCTGAGAAACTGCTGAGTGTTCTGTTAATTCATCTCACAGAGTTACATCTGTATTTCGTGGATCTCTTTGCTAGCCTTATTTCTGTGGAATCTGAGAACAGATATTTCGGATCCCATTGAAGACTATAGGGCCAAAGGAAATATCCTCCGATAACAAAGAGAAAGAAGTTTTCTGAGAAACTTCTTTGTGTTTTGTGAAATCATCTCACAGAGTTACAGCATTCCCCTCAAGAAGCCTTTCGCTAAGACAGTTCTTGTGGAATTGGCAAAGCGATATTTGGAAGCCCAAAGAGGGCTATGGTGAAAAAGGAAATATCCTCAGATGAAATCTGGAAAGAAGCTTTCTGAGAAACTGCTTAGTGTTCTGTTAATTCATCTCACAGAGTTACATCTGTATTTCGTGGATCTCTTTGCTAGCCTTATTTATTTGGAATCTGAGATCAGATATTTCGGATCCCATTGAAGACTATAGGGCCAAAGGAAATATCCTCCGATAACAAAGAGAAAGAAGCTTTCTGAGAAACTTCTTTGTGTTCTGTGAAATCATCTCACAGAGTTACAGCTTTCCCCTGAAGAAGCCTTTCGCTAAGACAGTTCTTGTGGAATTGGCAAAGTGATATTTGGAAGCCTATAGAGGGCTATGGTGAAAAAGGAAATATCCTCAGATGAAATCTGGAAAGAAGCTTTCTGTGAAACTGCTTAGTGTACTGTTAATTCATCTCACAGAGTTACATCTGTATTTCGTGGATCTCTTTGCTAGCCTTATTTCTTTGGAATCTGAGAACAGATATTTCGGATCCCATTGAAGACTATAGGGCCAAAGGAAATATCCTCCGATAACAAAGAGAAAGAAGCTTTCTGAGAAACTTCTTTGTGTTCTGTGAAATCATCTCACAGAGTTACAGCATTCCCCTCAAGAAGCCTTTCGCTAAGACAGTTCTTGTGGAATTGGCAAAGTGATATTTGGAAGCCCATAGAGGGCTATGGTGAAAAAGGAAATATCCTCAGATGAAATCTGGAAAGAAGCTTTCTGAGAAACTGCTTTGTGTTCTGTTAATTCATCTCACAGAGTTACATCTGTATTTCGTGGATCTCTTTGCTAGCCTTATTTCTGTGGAATCTGAGAACAGATATTTCGGATCCCATTGAAGACTATAGGGCCAAAGGAAATATCCTCTGTTAACAAAGAGAAAGAAGCTTTCTAAGAAACTTGTTTGTGTTCTGAGAAATCATCTCACAGAGTTACAGCTTTCCCCTCAAGAAGCCTTTCGCTAAGACAGTTCTTGTGGAATTGGCAAAGTGATATTTGGAAGCCCGTATTGGGCTATGGTGAAAAAGGAAATATCCTCAGATGAAATCTGGAAGGTGCTTTCTGAGAAACTGCTTAGTGTTCTGTTAATTCATCTCACAGAGTTACATCTGTATTTCGTGGATCTCTGCGCTAGCCTTATTTCTTTGGAATCTGAGATCAGATATTTCGGATCCCATTGAAGACTATAGGGCCAAAGGAAATATCCTCCGATAACAAAGAGAAAGAAGCTTTCTGAGAAACTTCTTTGTGTTCTGTGAAATCATCTCACAGAGTTACAGCTTTCCCCTCAAGAAGCCTTTCGCTAAGACAGTTCTTGTGGAATTGGCAAAGTGATATTTGGAAGCCCATAGAGGGCTATGGTGAAAAAGGAAAAATCCTCAGATGAAATCTGGAAAGAAGCTTTCTGAGAAACTGCTGAGTGTTCTGTTAATTCATCTCACAGAGTTACATCTGTATTTCGTGGATCTCTTTGCTAGCCTTATTTCTGTGGAATCTGAGAATAGATATTTCGGATCCCTTTGAAGACTATAGAGCCAAAGGAAATATCCTCCGAAAACAAAGAGAAAGAAGCTTTCTGAGAAACTTCTTTGTGTTCTGTGAAATCATCTCACAGAGTTACAGCTTTCCCCTCAAGAAGCCTTTCGCTAAGACAGTTCTTGTGGAATTGGCAAAGTGATATTTGGAAGCCCATAGAGGGCTATGGTGAAAAAGGAAATATCCTCAGATGAAATCTGGAAAGAAGCTTTCTGAGAAACTGCTGAGTGTTCTGTTAATTCAACTCACAGAGTTACATCTGTATTTCGTGGATCTCTTTGCTAGCATTATTTCTGTGGAATCTGAGAACAGATATTTCGGATCCCATTGAAGACTATAGGGCCAAAGGAAATATCCTCCGATAACAAAGAGAAAGAAGCTTTCTGAGAAACTTCTTTGTGTTCTGTGAAATCATCTCACAGAGTTACAGCTTTCCCCTCAAGAAGCCTTTCGCTAAGACACTTCTTGTGAAATTGGCAAAGTGATATTTGGAAGCCCGTAGAGGACTATGGTGAAAAAGGAAATATCCTCAGATGAAATCTGGAAAGAAGCTTTCTGTGAAACTGCTTAGTGTTCTGTTAATTCATCTCACAGAGTTACATCTGTATTTCGTGGATCTCTTTGCTAGACTTATTTCTGTGGAATCTGAGAAAAGATATTTTGGATCCCTTTGAAGACTATAGGGCCAAAGGAAATATCCTACGATAACAAAGAGAAAGAAACTTACTGAGAAACTTCTTTGTGTTCTGTGAAATCATCTCACAGAGTTACAGCTTTCCCCTCAAGAAGCCTTTCGCTAAGACAGTTCTTGTGGAATTGTCAAAGTGATATTTGGAAGCCCTTAGAGGGCTATGGTGAAAAAGGAAATATCCTCAGATGAAATCTGGAAAGAAGCTTTCTGAGAAACTGCTTAGTGTTCTGTTAATTCATCTCACAGAGTTAAATCTGTATTTCGTGGATCTCTTTGCTAGCCTTATTTCTGTGGAATCTGAGAACAGATATTTCGGATCCCATTGAAGACTATAGGGCCAAAGGAAATATCCTCCGATAACAAAGAGAAAGAAGCTTTCTGAGAAACTTATTTGTGTTCTGTGAAATCATGTCACAGAGTTACAACTTTCCCCTCAAGAAGCCTTTCGCTAAGACAGTTCTTGTGGAATTGGCAAAGTGATATTTGGAAGCCCATATTGGGCTCTGGTGAAAAAGGAAATATCCTCACATGAAATCTGGAAGGAAGCTTTCTGAGAAACTGCTGAGTGTTCTGTTTATTCATCTCACAGAGTTACATCTGTATTTCGTGGATCTCGTTGCTAGCCTTATTTCTTTGGAAACTGAGATCAGATATTTCGGATCCCATTGAAGACTATAGGGCCAAAGGAAATATCCTCCGATAACAAAGAGAAAGAAGCTTTCTGAGAAACTTCTTTGTGTTCTGTGAAATCATCTCACAGAGTTACAGCTTTCCCCTCAAGAAGCCTTTCGCTAAGACAGTTGTTGTGTAATTGGCAAAGCGATATTTGGAAGCCCATAGAGGGCTATGGTGAAAAAGGAAATATCCTCAGATGAAATCTGGAAAGAAGCTTTCTGTGAAATTGCTGTGTTCTGTTAATTCATCTCACAGAGTTACATCTGTATTTCGTGGATCTCTTTGCTAGCCTTATTTCTGTGGAATCTGAGAACAGATATTTCGGATCCCATTGAAGACTATAGGGCCAAAGGAAATATCCTCCGATAACAAATAGAAAGAAGCTTTCTGAGAAACTTCTTTGTGTTCTGTGAAATCATCTCACAGATTTACAGCATTCCCCTCAGGAAGCCTTTCGCTAAGACAGTTCTTGTGGAATTGGCAAAGCGATATTTCGAAGCCCATAGAGGGCTATGGTGAAAAAGGAAATATCCTCAGATGAAATCTGGAAGGAAGCTTTCTGAGAAACTGCTGAGTGTTCTTTTAATTCATCTCACAGAATTACATCTGTATTTCGTGGATCTCTTTGCTAGCCTTATTTCTGTGGAATCTGAGAACAGATATTTCGGATCCTATTGAAGACTATAGGGCCAAAGGAAATATCCTCCGATAACAAAGAGAAAGAAGCTTTCTGAGAAACTTCTTTGTGTTCTGTGAAATCATCTCACAGAGTTACAGCTTTCCCCTCAAGAAGCCTTTCGCTAAGACAGTTCTTGTGGAATTGGCAAAGTGATATTTGGAAGCCCATAGAGGGCTATGGTGAAAAAGGAAATATCCTCAGATGAAATCTGGAAAGAAGCTTTCTGAGAAACTGCTGAGTGTTCTGTTAATTCATCTCACAGAGTTACATCTGTATTTCGTGGATCTCTTTGCTAGCCTTATTTCTGTGGAATCTGAGAACAGATATTTCGGATCCCATTGAAGACTATAGGGGCAAAGGAAATATCCTCCGATAACAAAGAGAAAGAAGCTTTCTGAGAAACTTCCTTGTGTTCTGTGAAATCATCTCACAGAGTTACAGCTTTCCCCTCAAGAAGCCTTTTGCTAAGACAGTTCTTGTGGAATTGGCCAAGTGATATTTGGAAGCCCATAGAGGGCTATGGTGAAAAAGGAAATATCCTCAGATGAAATCTGGAAAGAAGCTTTCTGAGAAACTGCTGAGTGTTCTGTTAATTCATCTCACAGAGTTACATCTGTATTTCGTGGATCTCTTTGCTAGCCTTATTTCTGTGGAATCTGAGAACAGATATTTCGGATCCCATTGAAGACTATAGGGCCAAAGGAAATATCCTCCGATAACAAAGAGAAAGAAGCTTTCTGAGAAACTTCTTTGTGTTCTGTGAAATCATCTCACAGAGTTACAGCATTCCCCTCAAGAAGCCTTTCGCTAAGACAGTTCTTTTGGAATTGGCAAAGCGATATTTGGAAGCCCATAGAGGGCTATGGTGAAAAAGGAAATATCCTCAGATGAAATCTGGAAAGAAGCTTTCTGAGAAACTGCTGAGTGTTCTGTTAATTCATCTCACAGAGTTACATCTGTATTTCGTCGATCTCTTTGCTAGCCTTATTTCTTTGGAATCTGAGAACAGATATTTCGGATCCCTTTGAAGACTATAGGGCCAAAGGAAATATCCTCCCATAACAAAGAGAAAGAAGTTTCTGAGAAACTTCTTTGTGTTCTGTGAAATCATCTCACAGAGTTACAGCTTTCCCCTCAAGAAGCCTTTCGCTAAGACAGTTCATGTGGAATTGGCCAAGTGATATTTGGAAGCCCATAGAGGGCTATGGTGAAAAAGGAAATATCCTCAGACGAAATCTGGAAGGAAGCTTTCTGAGAAACTGCTGAGTGTTCTTTTAATTCATCTCACAGAATTACATCTGTATTTCGTGGATCTCTTTGCTAGCCTTATTTCTGTGGAATCTGAGAACAGATATTTCGTATCCTATTGAAGATTATAGGGCCAAAGGAAATATCCTCCGATAACAAAGAGAAAGAAGCTTTCTGAGAAACTTCTTTGTGTTCTGTGAAATCATCTCACAGAGTTACAACTTTCCCCTCAAGAAGCCTTTCGCTAAGACAGTTCTTGTGGAATTGGCAAAGTGATATTTGGAAGCCCATAGAGGGCTATGGTGAAAAAGGAAATATCCTCAGATGAAATCTGGAAAGAAGCTTTCTGAGAAACTGCTGAGTGTTCTGTTAATTCATCTCACAGAGTTACATCTGTATTTCGTGGATCTCTTTACTAGCCTTATTTCTGTGGAATCTGAGAACAGATATTTCGGATCCCATTGAAGAGTATAGGGGCAAAGGAAATATCCTCCGATAACAAAGAGAAAGAAGCTTTCTGAGAAACTTCCTTGTGTTCTGTGAAATCATCTCACAGAGTTACAGCTTTCCCCTCAAGAAGCCTTTCGCTAAGACAGTTCTTGTGGAATTGGCAAAGTGATATTTGGAAGCCCATAGAGGGCTATGGTGAAAAAGGAAATATCCTCAGATGAAATCTGGAAAGAAGCTTTCTGAGAAACTGCTGAGTGTTCTGTTAATTCATCTCACAGAGTTACATCTGTATTTCGTGGATCTCTTTGCTAGCCTTATTTCTGTGGAATCTGAGAACAGATATTTCGGATCCCATTGAAGACTATAGGGCCAAAGGAAATATCCTCCGATAACAAAGAGAAAGAAGCTTTCTGAGAAACTTCTTTGTGTTTTGTGAAATCATCTCACAGAGTTACAGCATTCCCCTCAAGAAGCCTTTCGCTAAGACAGTTCTTGTGGAATTGGCAAAGCGATATTTGGAAGCCCAAAGAGGGCTATGGTGAAAAAGGAAATATCCTCAGATGAAATCTGGAAAGAAGCTTTCTGAGAAACTGCTTAGTGTTCTGTTAATTCATCTCACAGAGTTACATCTGTATTTCGTGGATCTCTTTGCTAGCCTTATTTATTTGGAATCTGAGATCAGATATTTCGGATCCCATTGAAGACTATAGGGCCAAAGGAAATATCCTCCGATAACAAAGAGAAAGAAGCTTTCTGAGAAACTTCTTTGTGTTCTGTGAAATCATCTCACAGAGTTACAGCTTTCCCCTGAAGAAGCCTTTCGCTAAGACAGTTCTTGTGGAATTGGCAAAGTGATATTTGGAAGCCTATAGAGGGCTATGGTGAAAAAGGAAATATCCTCAGATGAAATCTGGAAAGAAGCTTTCTGTGAAACTGCTTAGTGTACTGTTAATTCATCTCACAGAGTTACATCTGTATTTCGTGGATCTCTTTGCTAGCCTTATTTCTTTGGAATCTGAGAACAGATATTTCGGATCCCATTGAAGACTATAGGGCCAAAGGAAATATCCTCCGATAACAAAGAGAAAGAAGCTTTCTGAGAAACTTCTTTGTGTTCTGTGAAATCATCTCACAGAGTTACAGCATTCCCCTCAAGAAGCCTTTCGCTAAGACAGTTCTTGTGGAATTGGCAAAGTGATATTTGGAAGCCCATAGAGGGCTATGGTGAAAAAGGAAATATCCTCAGATGAAATCTGGAAAGAAGCTTTCTGAGAAACTGCTTAGTGTTCTGTTAATTCATCTCACAGAGTTACATCTGTATTTCGTGGATCTCTTTGCTAGCCTTATTTCTGTGGAATCTGAGAACAGATATTTCGGATCCCATTGAAGACTATAGGGCCAAAGGAAATATCCTCTGTTAACAAAGAGAAAGAAGCTTTCTAAGAAACTTGTTTGTGTTCTGTGAAATCATCTCACAGAGTTACAGCTTTCCCCTCAAGAAGCCTTTCGCTAAGACAGTTCTTGTGGAATTGGCAAAGTGATATTTGGAAGCCCGTATTGGGCTATGGTGAAAAAGGAAATATCCTCAGATGAAATCTGGAAGGTGCTTTCTGAGAAACTGCTTAGTGTTCTGTTAATTCATCTCACAGAGTTACATCTGTATTTCGTGGATCTCTTTGCTAGCCTTATTTCTTTGGAATCTGAGATCAGATATTTCGGATCCCATTGAAGACTATAGGGCCAAAGGAAATATCCTCCGATAACAAAGAGAAAGAAGCTTTCTGAGAAACTTCTTTGTGTTCTGTGAAATCATCTCACAGAGTTACAGCTTTCCCCTCAAGAAGCCTTTCGCTAAGACAGTTCTTGTGGAATTGGCAAAGTGATATTTGGAAGCCCATAGAGGGCTATGGTGAAAAAGGAAAAATCCTCAGATGAAATCTGGAAAGAAGCTTTCTGAGAAACTGCTGAGTGTTCTGTTAATTCATCTCACAGAGTTACATCTGTATTTCGTGGATCTCTTTGCTAGCCTTATTTCTGTGGAATCTGAGAATAGATATTTCGGATCCCTTTGAAGACTATAGAGCCAAAGGAAATATCCTCCGAAAACAAAGAGAAAGAAGCTTTCTGAGAAACTTCTTTGTGTTCTGTGAAATCATCTCACAGAGTTACAGCTTTCCCCTCAAGAAGCCTTTCGCTAAGACAGTTCTTGTGGAATTGGCAAAGTGATATTTGGAAGCCCATAGAGGGCTATGGTGAAAAAGGAAATATCCTCAGATGAAATCTGGAAAGAAGCTTTCGGAGAAACTGCTGAGTGTTCTGTTAATTCAACTCACAGAGTTACATCTGTATTTCGTGGATCTCTTTGCTAGCATTATTTCTGTGGAATCTGAGAACAGATATTTCGGATCCCATTGAAGACTATAGGGCCAAAGGAAATATCCTCCGATAACAAAGAGAAAGAAGCTTTCTGAGAAACTTCTTTGTGTTCTGTGAAATCATCTCACAGAGTTACAGCTTTCCCCTCAAGAAGCCTTTCGCTAAGACACTTCTTGTGAAATTGGCAAAGTGATATTTGGAAGCCCGTAGAGGACTATGGTGAAAAAGGAAATATCCTCAGATGAAATCTGGAAGGAAGCTTTCTGAGAAACTGCTGAGTGTTCTGTTAATTCATCTCATAGAATTACATCTGTATTTCGTGGATCTCTTTGCTAGCCTTATTTCTGTGGAATCTGAGAACAGATATTTCGGATCCCATTGAAGACTGTAGGGCCAAAGGAAATATCCTCCGATAACAAAGAGAAAGAAGCTTTCTGAGAAACTTCTTTGTGTTCTGTGAAATCATCTCACAGAGTTACAGCTTTCCCCTCAAGAAGCCTTTCGCTAAGACAGTTCTTGTGGAATTGGCAAAGTGATATTTGGAAGCCCATAGAGGGCTATGGTGAAAAAGGAAATATCCTCAGATGAAATCTGGAAAGAAGCTTTCTGAGAAACTGCTGAGTGTTCTGCTAATTCATCTCACAGAGTTACATCTGTATTTCGTCGATCTCTTTGCTAGCCTTATTTCTGTGGAATCTGAGAACAGATATTTCGGATCCCATTGAAGACTATAGGGCCAAAGGAAATATCCTCCAATAACAAAGAGAAAGAAGTTTTCGGAGAAACTTCTTTGTGTTCTGTGAAATCATCTCACAGAGTTACAGCTTTCCCCTCAAGAAGCCTTTCGCTAAGACAGTGCTTGTGGAATTGGCAAAGTGATATTTGGAAGCCCATAGAGGGCTATGGTGAAAAAGGAAATATCCTCAGATGAAATCTGGAAAGAAGCTTTCTGAGAAACTGCAGAGTGTTCTGTTAATTCATCTCACAGAGTTACATCTGTATTTCGTGGATCTCTTTGCTAGCCTTATTTCTGTGGATTCTGAGAACAGATATTTCGGATCCCATTGAAGACTATAGGGCCAAAGGAAATATCCTCCGATAACAAAGAGAAAGAAGCTTTCTGAGAAACTTCTTTGTGTTCTGTGAAATCATCTCACAGAGTTACAGCATTCCCCTCAAGAAGCCTTTCGCTAAGACAGTTCTTGTGGAATTGGCAAAGCGATATTTGGAAGCCCATAGAAGGCTATGGTGAAAAAGGAAGTATCCTCAGATGAAATCTGGAAAGAAGCTTTCTGAGAAACTGCTTAGTGTTCTGTTAATTCATCTCACAGAGTTACATCTGTATTTCGTGGATCTCTTTGCTAGCCTTATTTCTGTGGAATCTGAGATCAGATATTTCGGATCCCATTGTAGAATATAGGGCCAAAGGAAATATCCTCCGATAACAAAGAGAAAGAAGATTTCTGAGAAACTTCTTTGTGTTCTGTGAAATCATCTCACAGAGTTACAGCTTTCCCCTCAAGAAGCCTTTCACTAAGACAGTTCTTGTGGAATTGGCAAAGTGATATTTGGAAGCCCATAGAGGGCTATGGTGAAAAAGGAAATATCCTCAGATGAAATCTGGAAAGAAGCTTTCTGTGAAACTGCTTAGTGTTCTGTTAATTCATCTCACAGAGTTACATCTGTATTTCGTGGATCTCTTTGCTAGACTTATTTCTGTGGAATCTGAGAACAGATATTTCGGATCCCATTGAAGACTATAGGGCCAAAGGAAATATCCTCCGATAACAAAGAGAAAGAAGCTTTCTGAGAAACTTCTTTGTGTTCTGTGAAATCATCTCACAGAGTTACAGCTTTCCCCTCAAGAAGCCTTTCGCTAAGACAGTTCTTGTGGAATTGGCAAAGCGATATTTGGAAGCCCATAGAGGGCTATGGTGAAAAAGGAAATATCCTCAGATGAAATCTGGAAAGAAGCTTTCTGTGAAATTGCTGTGTTCTGTTAATTCATCTCACAGAGTTACATCTGTATTTCGTGGATCACTTTGCTAGCCTTATTTCTGTGGAATCTGAGAACAGATATTTCGGATCCCTTTGAAGACTATAGGGCCAAAGGAAATATCCTCCGATAACAAAGAGAAAGAAGCTTTCTGAGAAACTTCTTTGTGTTTTGTGAAATCATCTCACAGAGTTACAGCTATCCCCTCAAGAAGCCTTTCGCTAAGACAGTTCTTGTGGAATTGGCAAAGTGATATTTGGAAGCCCATAGAGGGCTATGGTGAAAAAGGAAATATCCTCAGATGAAATCTGGAAAGAAGCTTTCTGTGAAACTGCTTAGTGTTCTGTTAATTCATCTCACAGAGTTACATCTGTATTTCGTGGATCTCTTTGCTAGACTTATTTCTGTGGAATCTGAGAACAGATATTTCGGATCCCATTGAGGACTATAGGGCCAAAGGAAATATCCTCCGATAACAAAGAGAAAGAAGCTTTCTGAGAAACTTCTTTGTGTTCTGTGAAATCATCTCACAGAGTTACAGCTTTCCCCCCAAGAAGCCTTTCGCTAAGACAGTTCTTGTGGAATTGGCAAAGCGATATTTGGAAGCCCTTAGAGGGCTATGGTGAAAAAGGAAATATCCTCAGATGAAATCTGGAAAGAAGCTTTCTGTGAAATTGCTGTGTTCTGTTAATTCATCTCACAGAGTTACATCTGTATTTCGTGGATCACTTTGCTAGCCTTATTTCTGTGGAATCTGAGAACAGATATTTCGGATCCCTTTGAAGACTATAGGGCCAAAGGAAATATCCTCCGATAACAAAGAGAAAGAAGCTTTCTGAGAAACTTCTTTGTGTTTTGTGAAATCATCTCACAGAGTTACAGCTATCCCCTCAAGAAGCCTTTCGCTAAGACAGTTCTTGTGGAATTGGCAAAGTGATATTTGGAAGCCCATAGAGGGCTATGGTGAAAAAGGAAATATCCTCAGATGAAATCTAGAAAGAAGATTTCTGAGAAACTGCTTAGTGTTCTGTTAATTCATCTCACAGAGGTACATCTGTATTTCGTGGAACTCTTTGCTAGCCTTATTTCTGTGGAATCTGAGAACCGATATTTCGGATCCCATTGAAGACCAAAAGGCCAAAGGAAATATCCTCCGATAACAAAGAGAAAGAAGCTTTCTGAGAAACTTCTTTGTGTTCTCTGAAATCATCTCACAGAGTTACAGCTTTCCCCTCAAGAAGCCTTTCGCTAAGGCAGTTCTTGTGGAATTGGCAAAGTGATATTTGGAAGCCTATTGAGGGCTATGGTGAAAAAGGAAATATCCTCAGATGAAATCTGGAAAGAAGCTTTCCGTGTAACTGCTTAGTGTACTGTTAATTCAACTCACAGAGTTACATCTGTATTTCGTGGATCTCTTTGCTAGCCTTATTTCTGTGGAATCTGAGAACAGATATTTCGGATCCCATTGAAGACTATAGGGCCAAAGGAAATATCCTCCGATAACAAAGAGAAAGAAGCTTCTGAGAAACTTCTTTGTGTTCTGTGAAATCATCTCACAGAGTTACAGCTTTCCCCTCAAGAAGCCTTTCGCTAAGACAGTTCTTGTGGAATTGGCAAAGTGATATTTGGAAGCCCATAGAGGTCTATGGTGAAAAAGGAAATATCCTCAGATGAAATCTGGAAAGAAGCTTTCTGAGAAACTGCTTAGTGTTCTGTTAATTCATCTCACAGAGTTACATCTGTATTTCGTGGATCTCTTTGCTAGCCTTATTTCTGTGGAATCTGAGAAAAGATATTTCGGATCCCATTGAAGACTATAGGGCCAAAGGAAATATCCTCCGATAACAAAGAGAAAGAAGCTTTCTGAGAAACTTCTTTGTGTTCTGTGAAATCATGTCACAGAGTTACACCTTTCCCCTGAAGAAGCCTTTCGCTAAGACAGTTCTTGTGGAATTGGCAAAGTGATATTTGGAAGCCCATATTGGGCTATGGTCAAAAAGGAAATATCCTCGGATGAAATCTGGAAGGAAGCTTTCTCAGAAACTGCTTAGTGTTCTGTTAATTCATCTCACAGAGTTACATCTGTATTTCGTGGATCTCTTTGCTAGCCTTATTTCTTTGGAATCTGAGATCAGATATTTCGGATCCCATTGAAGACTATAGGGCCAAAGGAAATATCCTCCGATAACAAAGAGAAAGAAGCTTTCTGAGAAACTTCTTTGTGTTCTGTGAAATCATCTCACAGAGTTACAGGTTTCCCCTCAAGAAGCCTTTCGCTAAGACAGTTGTTGTGTAATTGGTAAAGTGATATTTGGAAGCCCATAGAGGGCTATGGTGAAAAAGGAAATATCCTCAGATGAAATCTGGAAAGAAGCTTTCTGAGAAACTGCTGAGTGTTCTGTTAATTCATCTCACAGAGTTACATCTGTATTTCGTGGATCTCTTTGCTAGCCTTATTTCTGTGGAATCTGAGAACAGATATTTCGGATCCCATTGAAGACTATACGGCCAAAGGAAATATCCTCCGATAACAAAGAGAAAGAAGCTTTCTGAGAAACTTCTTTGTGTTCTGTGAAATCATCTCACAGAGTTACAGCTTTCCCCTCAAGAAGCCTTTCGCTAAGACAGTTCTTGTGGAATTGGCAAAGCGATATTTGGAAGCCCATAGAGGGCTACGGTGAAAAAGGAAATATCCTCAGATGAAATCTGGAAAGAAGCTTTCTGAGAAACTGCTTAGTGTTCTGTTAATTCATCTCACAGAGTTACATCTGTATTTCGTGGATCTCTTTGCTAGCCTTATTTCTTTGGAATCTGAGATCAGATATTTCGGATCCCATTGAAGACTATAGGGCCAAAGGAAATATCCTCCGATAACAAAGAGAAAGAAGCTTTCTAAGAAACTTCTTTGTGTTCTGTGAAATCATCTCACAGAGTTACAGCTTTCCCCTCAAGAAGCCTTTCGCTAAGACAGTTCTTGTGGAATTGGCAAAGTGATATTTGGAAGCCTATAGAGGGCTATGGTGAAAAAGGAAATATCCTCAGATGAAATCTGGAAAGAAGCTTTCTGTGAAACTGCTTAGTGTACTGTTAATTCAACTCACAGAGTTACATCTGTATTTCGTGGATCTCTTTGCTAGCCTTATTTCTTTGGAATCTGAGAACAGATATTTCGGATCCCATTGAAGACTATAGGGCCAAAGGAAATATCCTCCGATAACAAAGAGAAAGAAGCTTTCTGAGAAACTTCTTTGTGTTCTGTGAAATCATCTCACAGAGTTACAGCTTTCCCCTCAAGAAGCCTTTCGCTAAGACAGTTCTTGTGGAATTGTCAAAGTGATATTTGGAAGCCCTTAGAGGGCTATGGTGAAAAAGGAAATATCCTCAGATGAAATCTGGAAAGAAGCTTTCTGAGAAACTGCTTATTGTTCTGTTAATTCATCTCACAGAGTTAAATCTGTATTTCGTGGATCTCTTTGCTAGCCTTATTTCTGTGGAATCTGAGAACAGATATTTCGGATCCCATTGAAGACTATAGGGCCAAAGGAAATATCCTCCGATAACAAAGAGAAAGAAGCTTTCAGAGAAACTTCTTTGTGTTCTGTGAAATCATCTCACAGAGTTACAGCTTTCCACTCAAGAAGCCTTTCGCTAAGACAGTTCATGTGGAATTTGCCAAGTGATATTTGGAAGCCCATATAAGGCTATGGTGAAAAAGGAAATATCCTCAGATGAAATCTGGAAGGAAGCTTTTTGAGAAACTGCTGAGTGTTCTGTTAATTCATCTCATGGAATTACATCTGTATTTCGTGGATCTCTTTGCTAGCCTTATTTCTGTGGAATCTGAGAACAGATATTTCGGATCCCATTGAAGACTGTAGGGCCAAAGGAAATATCCTCCGATAACAAAGAGAAAGAAGCTTTCTGAGAAACTTCTTTGTGTTCTGTGAAATCATCTCACAGAGTTACAGCTTTCCCCTCAAGAAGCCTTTCGCTAAGACAGTTCTTGTGGAATTGGCAAAGTGATATTTGGAAGCCCATAGAGGGCTATGGTGAAAAAGGAAATATCCTCAGATGAAATCTGGAAAGAAGCTTTCTGAGAAACTGCTGAGTGTTCTGCTAATTCATCTCACAGAGTTACATCTGTATTTCGTCGATCTCTTTGCTAGCCTTATTTCTGTGGAATCTGAGAACAGATATTTCGGATCCCATTGAAGACTATAGGGCCAAAGGAAATATCCTCCAATAACAAAGAGAAAGAAGTTTTCTGAGAAACTTCTTTGTGTTCTGTGAAATCATCTCACAGAGTTACAGCTTTCCCCTCAAGAAGCCTTTCGCTAAGACAGTTCTTGTGGATTTGGCAAAGTGATATTTGGAAGCCCATAGAGGGCTATGGTGAAAAAGGAAATATCCTCAGATGAAATCTGGAAAGAAGCTTTCTGAGAAACTGCAGAGTGTTCTGTTAATTCATCTCACAGAGTTACATCTATATTTCGTGGATCTCTTTGCTAGCCTTATTTCTGTGGATTCTGAGAACAGATATTTCGGATCCCATTGAAGACTATAGGGCCAAAGGAAATATCCTCCGATAACAAAGAGAAAGAAGCTTTCTGAGAAACTTCTTTGTGTTCTGTGAAATCATCTCACAGAGTTACAGCATTCCCCTCAAGAAGCCTTTCGCTAAGACAGTTCTTGTGGAATTGGCAAAGCGATATTTGGAAGCCCATAGAGGGCTATGGTGAAAAAGGAAGTATCCTCAGATGAAATCTGGAAAGAAGCTTTCTGAGAAACTGCTTAGTGTTCTGTTAATTCATCTCACAGAGTTACATCTGTATTTCGTGGATCTCTTTGCTAGCCTTATTTCTGTGGAATCTGAGATCAGATATTTCGGATCCCATTGTAGAATATAGGGCCAAAGGAAATATCCTCCGATAACAAAGAGAAAGAAGATTTCTGAGAAACTTCTTTGTGTTCTGTGAAATCATCTCACAGAGTTACAGCTTTCCCCTCAAGAAGCCTTTCGCTAAGACAGTTCTTGTGGAATTGGCAAAGTGATACTTGGAAGCCCATAGTGGGCTATGGTGAAAAAGGAAATATCCTCAGATGAAATCTGGAAAGAAGCTTTCTGTGAAACTGCTTAGTGTTCTGTTAATTCATCTCACAGAGTTACATCTGTATTTCGTGGATCTCTTTGCTAGACTTATTTCTGTGGAATCTGAGAACAGATATTTCGGATCCCATTGAAGACTATAGGGCCAAAGGAAATATCCTCCGATAACAAGGAGAAAGAAGCTTTCTGAGAAACTTCTTTGTGTTCTGTGAAATCATCTTACAGAGTTACAGCTTTCCCCTCAAGAAGCCTTTCGCTAAGACAGTTCTTGTGGAATTGGCAAAGCGATATTTGGAAGCCCATAGAGGGCTATGGTGAAAAAGGAAATATCCTCAGATGAAATCTGGAAAGAAGCTTTCTGTGAAATTGCTGTGTTCTGTTAATTCATCTCACAGAGTTACATCTGTATTTCGTGGATCACTTTGCTAGCCTTATTTCTGTGGAATCTGAGAACAGATATTTCGGATCCCTTTGAAGACTATAGGGCCAAAGGAAATATCCTCCGATAACAAAGAGAAAGAAGCTTTCTGAGAAACTTCTTTGTGTTTTGTGAAATCATCTCACAGAGTTACAGCTATCCCCTCAAGAAGCCTTTCGCTAAGACAGTTCTTGTGGAATTGGCAAAGTGATATTTGGAAGCCCATAGAGGGCTAGGGTGAAAAAGGAAATATCCTCAGATGAAATCTGGAAAGAAGATTTCTGAGAAACTGCTTAGTGTTCTGTTAATTCATCTCACAGAGTTACATCTGTATTTCGTGGAACTCTTTGCTAGCCTTATTTCTGTGGAATCTGAGGACAGATATTTCGGATCCCATTGAAGACCAAAAGGCCAAAGGAAATATCCTCCGATAACAAAGAGAAAGAAGCTTTCTGAGAAACTTCTTCGTGTTCTGTGAAATCATCTCACAGAGTTACAGCATTCCCCTCAGGAAGCCTTTCGCTAAGACAGTTCTTGTGGAATTGGCAAAGCGATATTTGGAAGCCCATAGAGGGCTATGGTGAAAAAGGAAATATCCTCAGATGAAATCTGGAAAGAAGCTTTCTGAGAAACTGCTTAGTGTTCTGTTAATTCATCTCACAGAGTTACATCTGTATTTCGTGGATCTCTTTGCTAGCCTTATTTCTTTGGAATCTGAGAACAGATATTTCGGATCCCATTGAAGACTATAGGGCCAAAGGAAATATCCTCCGATAACAAAGAGAAAGAAGCTTTCTGAGAAACTTCTTTGTGTTCTCTGAAATCATCTCACAGAGTTACAGCTTTCCCCTCAGGAAGCCTTTCGTTAAGGCAATTCTTGTGGAATTGGCAAAGTGATATTTGGAAGCCTATAGAGGGCTATGGTGAAAAAGGAAATATCCTCAGATGAAATCTGGAAAGAAGATTTCCGTGAAACTGCTTAGTGTACTGTTAATTCAACTCACAGAGTTACATCTGTATTTCGTGGATCTCTTTGCTAGCCTTATTTCTGTGGAATCTGAGAACAGATATTTCGGATCCCATTGAAGACTATAGGGCCAAAGGAAATATCCTCCGATAACAAAGAGAAAGAAGCTTCTGAGAAACTTCTTTGTGTTCTGTGAAATCATCTCACAGAGTTACAGCTTTCCCCTCAAGAAGCCTTTCGCTAAGACAGTTCTTGTGGAATTGGCAAAGTGATATTTGGAAGCCCATAGAGGGCTATGGTGAAAAAGGAAATATCCTCAGATGAAATCTGGAAAGAAGCTTTCTGAGAAACTGCTTAGTGTTCTGTTAATTCATCTCACAGAGTTACATCTGTATTTCGTGGATCTCTTTGCTAGCCTTATTTCTGTGGAATCTGAGAAAAGATATTTCGGATCCCATTGAAGACTATAGGGCCAAAGGAAATATCCTCCGATAACAAAGAGAAAGAAGCTTTCTGAGAAACTTCTTTGTGTTCTGTGAAATCATGTCAAAGAGTTACAGCTTTCCCCTCAAGAAGCCTTTAGCTAAGACAGTTCTTGTGGAATTGGCAAAGTGATATTTGGAAGCCCATATTGGGCTATGGTCAAAAAGGAAATATCCTCGGATGAAATCTGGAAGGAAGCTTTCTCAGAAACTGCTTAGTGTTCTGTTAATTCATCTCACAGAGTTACATCTGTATTTCGTGGATCTCTTTGCTAGCCTTATTTCTTTGGAATCTGAGATCAGATATTTCGGATCCCATTGAAGACTATAGGGCCAAAGGAAATATCCTCCGATAACAAAGAGAAAGAAGCTTTCTGAGAAACTTCTTTGTGTTCTGTGAAATCATCTCACAGAGTTACAGGTTTCCCCTCAAGAAGCCTTTCGCTAAGACAGTTGTTGTGTAATTGGTAAAGTGATATTTGGAAGCCCGTAGAGGGCTATGGTGAAAAAGGAAATATCCTCAGATGAAATCTGGAAAGAAGCTTTCTGAGAAACTGCTTAGTGTTCTGTTAATTCATCTCACAGAGTTACATCTGTATTTCGTGGATCTCTTTGCTAGCCTTATTTCTGTGGAATCTGAGAACAGATATTTCGGATCCCATTGAAGACTATAGGGCCAAAGGAAATATCCTCCGATAACAAAGAGAAAGAAGCTTTCTGAGAAACTTGTTTGTGTTCTGTGAAATCATCTCACAGAGTTACAGCTTTCCCCTCAAGAAGCCTTTCGCTAAGACAGTTCTTGTGGAATTGGCAAAGCGATATTTGGAAGCCCATAGAGGGCTATGGTGAAAAAGGAAATATCCTCAGATGAAATCTGGAAAGAAGCTTTCTGAGAAACTGCTTAGTGTTCTGTTAATTCATCTCACAGAGTTACATCTGTATTTCGTGGATCTCTTTGCTAGCCTTATTTCTTTGGAATCTGAGATCAGATATTTCGGATCCCATTGAAGACTATAGGGCCAAAGGAAATATCCTCCGATAAAAAAGAGAAAGAAGCTTTCTAAGAAACTTCTTTGTGTTCTGTGAAATCATCTCACAGAGTTACAGCTTTCCCCTCAAGAAGCCTTTCGCTAAGACAGTTCTTGTGGAATTGGCAAAGTGATATTTGGAAGCCTATAGAGGGCTATGGTGAAAAAGGAAATATCCTCAGATGAAATCTGGAAAGAAGCTTTCTGTGAAACTGCTTAGTGTACTGTTAATTCAACTCACAGAGTTACATCTGTATTTCGTGGATCTCTTTGCTAGCCTTATTTCTTTGGAATCTGAGAACAGATATTTCGGATCCCATTGAAGACTATAGGGCCAAAGGAAATATCCTCCGATAACAAAGAGAAAGAAGCTTTCTGAGAAACTTCTTTGTGTTCTGTGAAATCATCTCACAGAGTTACAGCTTTCCCCTCAAGAAGCCTTTCGCTAAGACAGTTCTTGTGGAATTGACAAAGTGATATTTGGAAGCCCATAGAGGGCTATGGTGAAAAAGGAAATATCCTCAGATGAAATCTGGAAAGAAGCTTTCTGAGAAACTGCTTAGTGTTCTGTTATTTCATCTCACAGAGTTACATCTGTATTTCGTGGATCTCTTTGCTAGCCTTATTTCTGTGAAATCTGAGAATAGATATTTCGGATCCCATTGAAGACTATAGGGACAAAGGAAATATCCTCCCATAACAAAGAGAAAGAAGCTTTCTGAGAAACTTCTTTGTGTTCTGTGAAATCATCTCACAGAGTTACAGCTTTCCCCTCAAGAAGCCTTTCGCTAAGACAGTTCTTGTGGAATTGGCAAAGCGATATTTGGAAGCCCATAGAGGGCTACGGTGAAAAAGGAAATATCCTCAGATGAAATCTGGAAAGAAGCTTTCTGAGAAACTGCTTAGTGTTCTGTTAATTCATCTCACAGAGTTACATCTGTATTTCGTGGATCTCTTTGCTAGCCTTATTTCTTTGGAATCTGAGATCAGATATTTCGGATCCCATTGAAGACTATAGGGCCAAAGGAAATATCCTCCGATAAAAAAGAGAAAGAAGCTTTCTAAGAAACTTCTTTGTGTTCTGTGAAATCATCTCACAGAGTTACAGCTTTCCCCTCAAGAAGCCTTTCGCTAAGACAGTTCTTGTGGAATTGGCAAAGTGATATTTGGAAGCCTATAGAGGGCTATGGTGAAAAAGGAAATATCCTCAGATGAAATCTGGAAAGAAGCTTTCTGTGAAACTGCTTAGTGTACTGTTAATTCAACTCACAGAGTTACATCTGTATTTCGTGGATCTCTTTGCTAGCCTTATTTCTTTGGAATCTGAGAACAGATATTTCGGATCCCATTGAAGACTATAGGGCCAAAGGAAATATCCTCCGATAACAAAGAGAAAGAAGCTTTCTGAGAAACTTCTTTGTGTTCTGTGAAATCATCTCACAGAGTTACAGCTTTCCCCTCAAGAAGCCTTTCGCTAAGACAGTTCTTGTGGAATTGACAAAGTGATATTTGGAAGCCCATAGAGGGCTATGGTGAAAAAGGAAATATCCTCAGATGAAATCTGGAAAGAAGCTTTCTGAGAAACTGCTTAGTGTTCTGTTATTTCATCTCACAGAGTTACATCTGTATTTCGTGGATCTCTTTGCTAGCCTTATTTCTGTGAAATCTGAGAATAGATATTTCGGATCCCATTGAAGACTATAGGGACAAAGGAAATATCCTCCCATAACAAAGAGAAAGAAGCTTTCTGAGAAACTTCTTTGTGTTCTGTGAAATCATCTCACAGAGTTACAGCTTTCCCCTCAAGAAGCCTTTCGCTAAGACAGTTCTTGTGGAATTGGCAAAGCGATATTTGGAAGCCCATAGAGGGCTACGGTGAAAAAGGAAATATCCTCAGATGAAATCTGGAAAGAAGCTTTCTGAGAAACTGCTTAGTGTTCTGTTAATTCATCTCACAGAGTTACATCTGTATTTCGTGGATCTCTTTGCTAGCCTTATTTCTTTGGAATCTGAGATCAGATATTTCGGATCCCATTGAAGACTATAGGGCCAAAGGAAATATCCTCCGATAACAAAGAGAAAGAAGCTTTCTAAGAAACTTCTTTGTGTTCTGTGAAATCATCTCACAGAGTTACAGCTTTCCCCTCAAGAAGCCTTTCGCTAAGACAGTTCTTGTGGAATTGGCAAAGTGATATTTGGAAGCCTATAGAGGGCTATGGTGAAAAAGGAAATATCCTCAGATGAAATCTGGAAAGAAGCTTTCTGTGAAACTGCTTAGTGTACTGTTAATTCAACTCACAGAGTTACATCTGTATTTCGTGGATCTCTTTGCTAGCCTTATTTCTTTGGAATCTGAGAACAGATATTTCGGATCCCATTGAAGACTATAGGGCCAAAGGAAATATCCTCCGATAACAAAGAGAAAGAAGCTTTCTGAGAAACTTCTTTGTGTTCTGTGAAATCATCTCACAGAGTTACAGCTTTCCCCTCAAGAAGCCTTTCGCTAAGACAGTTCTTGTGGAATTGTCAAAGTGATATTTGGAAGCCCTTAGAGGGCTATGGTGAAAAAGGAAATATCCTCAGATGAAATCTGGAAAGAAGCTTTCTGAGAAACTGCTTATTGTTCTGTTAATTCATCTCACAGAGTTAAATCTGTATTTCGTGGATCTCTTTGCTAGCCTTATTTCTGTGGAATCTGAGAACAGATATTTCGGATCCCATTGAAGACTATAGGGCCAAAGGAAATATCCTCCGATAACAAAGAGAAAGAAGCTTTCAGAGAAACTTCTTTGTGTTCTGTGAAATCATCTCACAGAGTTACAGCTTTCCACTCAAGAAGCCTTTCGCTAAGACAGTTCATGTGGAATTTGCCAAGTGATATTTGGAAGCCCATATAAGGCTATGGTGAAAAAGGAAATATCCTCAGATGAAATCTGGAAGGAAGCTTTTTGAGAAACTGCTGAGTGTTCTGTTAATTCATCTCATGGAATTACATCTGTATTTCGTGGATCTCTTTGCTAGCCTTATTTCTGTGGAATCTGAGAACAGATATTTCGGATCCCATTGAAGACTGTAGGGCCAAAGGAAATATCCTCCGATAACAAAGAGAAAGAAGCTTTATGAGAAACTTCTTTGTGTTCTGTGAAATCATCTCACAGAGTTACAGCTTTCCCCTCAAGAAGCCTTTCGCTAAGACAGTTCTTGTGGAATTGGCAAAGTGATATTTGGAAGACCATAGAGGGCTATGGTGAAAAAGGAAATATCCTCAGATGAAATCTGGAAAGAAGCTTTCTGAGAAACTGCTGAGTGTTCTGCTAATTCATCTCACAGAGTTACATCTGTATTTCGTCGATCTCTTTGCTAGCCTTATTTCTGTGGAATCTGAGAACAGATATTTCGGATCCCATTGAAGACTATAGGGCCAAAGGAAATATCCTCCAATAACAAAGAGAAAGAAGTTTTCTGAGAAACTTCTTTGTGTTCTGTGAAATCATCTCACAGAGTTACAGCTTTCCCCTCAAGAAGCCTTTCGCTAAGACAGTTCTTGTGGATTTGGCAAAGTGATATTTGGAAGCCCATAGAGGGCTATGGTGAAAAAGGAAATATCCTCAGATGAAATCTGGAAAGAAGCTTTCTGAGAAACTGCAGAGTGTTCTGTTAATTCATCTCACAGAGTTACATCTGTATTTCGTGGATCTCTTTGCTAGCCTTATTTCTGTGGATTCTGAGAACAGATATTTCGGATCCCATTGAAGACTATAGGGCCAAAGGAAATATCCTCCGATAACAAAGAGAAAGAAGCTTTCTGAGAAACTTCTTTGTGTTCTGTGAAATCATCTCACAGAGTTACAGCATTCCCCTCAAGAAGCCTTTCGCTAAGACAGTTCTTGTGGAATTGGCAAAGCGATATTTGGAAGCCCATAGAGGGCTATGGTGAAAAAGGAAGTATCCTCAGATGAAATCTGGAAAGAAGCTTTCTGAGAAACTGCTTAGTGTTCTGTTAATTCATCTCACAGAGTTACATCTGTATTTCGTGGATCTCTTTGCTAGCCTTATTTCTGTGGAATCTGAGATCAGATATTTCGGATCCCATTGTAGAATATAGGGCCAAAGGAAATATCCTCCGATAACAAAGAGAAAGAAGATTTCTGAGAAACTTCTTTGTGTTCTGTGAAATCATCTCACAGAGTTACAGCTTTCCCCTCAAGAAGCCTTTCGCTAAGACAGTTCTTGTGGAATTGGCAAAGTGATACTTGGAAGCCCATAGTGGGCTATGGTGAAAAAGGAAATATCCTCAGATGAAATCTGGAAAGAAGCTTTCTGTGAAACTGCTTAGTGTTCTGTTAATTCATCTCACAGAGTTACATCTGTATTTCGTGGATCTCTTTGCTAGACTTATTTCTGTGGAATCTGAGAACAGATATTTCGGATCCCATTGAAGACTATAGGGCCAAAGGAAATATCCTCCGATAACAAGGAGAAAGAAGCTTTCTGAGAAACTTCTTTGTGTTCTGTGAAATCATCTCACAGAGTTACAGCTTTCCCCTCAAGAAGCCTTTCGCTAAGACAGTTCTTGTGGAATTGGCAAAGCGATATTTGGAAGCCCATAGAGGGCTATGGTGAAAAAGGAAATATCCTCAGATGAAATCTGGAAAGAAGCTTTCTGAGAAACTGCTTAGTGTTCTGTTAATTCATCTCACAGAGTTACATCTGTATTTCGTGGATCTCTTTGCTAGCCTTATTTCTTTGGAATCTGAGAACAGATATTTCGGATCCCATTGAAGACTATAGGGCCAAAGGAAATATCCTCCGATAACAAAGAGAAAGAAGCTTTCTGAGAAACTTCTTTGTGTTCTCTGAAATCATCTCACAGAGTTACAGCTTTCCCCTCAGGAAGCCTTTCGCTAAGGCAATTCTTGTGGAATTGGCAAAGTGATATTTGGAAGCCTATAGAGGGCTATGGTGAAAAAGGAAATATCCTCAGATGAAATCTGGAAAGAAGATTTCCGTGAAACTGCTTAGTGTACTGTTAATTCAACTCACAGAGTTACATCTGTATTTCGTGGATCTCTTTGCTAGCCTTATTTCTGTGGAATCTGAGAACAGATATTTCGGATCCCATTGAAGACTATAGGGCCAAAGGAAATATCCTCCGATAACAAAGAGAAAGAAGCTTCTGAGAAACTTCTTTGTGTTCTGTGAAATCATCTCACAGAGTTACAGCTTTCCCCTCAAGAAGCCTTTCGCTAAGACAGTTCTTGTGGAATTGGCAAAGTGATATTTGGAAGCCCATAGAGGGCTATGGTGAAAAAGGAAATATCCTCAGATGAAATCTGGAAAGAAGCTTTCTGAGAAACTGCTTAGTGTTCTGTTAATTCATCTCACAGAGTTACATCTGTATTTCGTGGATCTCTTTGCTAGCCTTATTTCTGTGGAATCTGAGAAAAGATATTTCGGATCCCATTGAAGACTATAGGGCCAAAGGAAATATCCTCCGATAACAAAGAGAAAGAAGCTTTCTGAGAAACTTCTTTGTGTTCTGTGAAATCATGTCAAAGAGTTACAGCTTTCCCCTCAAGAAGCCTTTAGCTAAGACAGTTCTTGTGGAATTGGCAAAGTGATATTTGGAAGCCCATATTGGGCTATGGTCAAAAAGGAAATATCCTCGGATGAAATCTGGAAGGAAGCTTTCTCAGAAACTGCTTAGTGTTCTGTTAATTCATCTCACAGAGTTACATCTGTATTTCGTGGATCTCTTTGCTAGCCTTATTTCTTTGGAATCTGAGATCAGATATTTCGGATCCCATTGAAGACTATAGGGCCAAAGGAAATATCCTCCGATAACAAAGAGAAAGAAGCTTTCTGAGAAACTTCTTTGTGTTCTGTGAAATCATCTCACAGAGTTACAGGTTTCCCCTCAAGAAGCCTTTCGCTAAGACAGTTGTTGTGTAATTGGTAAAGTGATATTTGGAAGCCCGTAGAGGGCTATGGTGAAAAAGGAAATATCCTCAGATGAAATCTGGAAAGAAGCTTTCTGAGAAACTGCTTAGTGTTCTGTTAATTCATCTCACAGAGTTACATCTGTATTTCGTGGATCTCTTTGCTAGCCTTATTTCTGTGGAATCTGAGAACAGATATTTCGGATCCCATTGAAGACTATAGGGCCAAAGGAAATATCCTCCGATAACAAAGAGAAAGAAGCTTTCTGAGAAACTTGTTTGTGTTCTGTGAAATCATCTCACAGAGTTACAGCTTTCCCCTCAAGAAGCCTTTCGCTAAGACAGTTCTTGTGGAATTGGCAAAGCGATATTTGGAAGCCCATAGAGGGCTATGGTGAAAAAGGAAATATCCTCAGATGAAATCTGGAAAGAAGCTTTCTGAGAAACTGCTTAGTGTTCTGTTAATTCATCTCACAGAGTTACATCTGTATTTCGTGGATCTCTTTGCTAGCCTTATTTCTTTGGAATCTGAGATCAGATATTTCGGATCCCATTGAAGACTATAGGGCCAAAGGAAATATCCTCCGATAAAAAAGAGAAAGAAGCTTTCTAAGAAACTTCTTTGTGTTCTGTGAAATCATCTCACAGAGTTACAGCTTTCCCCTCAAGAAGCCTTTCGCTAAGACAGTTCTTGTGGAATTGGCAAAGTGATATTTGGAAGCCTATAGAGGGCTATGGTGAAAAAGGAAATATCCTCAGATGAAATCTGGAAAGAAGCTTTCTGTGAAACTGCTTAGTGTACTGTTAATTCAACTCACAGAGTTACATCTGTATTTCGTGGATCTCTTTGCTAGCCTTATTTCTTTGGAATCTGAGAACAGATATTTCGGATCCCATTGAAGACTATAGGGCCAAAGGAAATATCCTCCGATAACAAAGAGAAAGAAGCTTTCTGAGAAACTTCTTTGTGTTCTGTGAAATCATCTCACAGAGTTACAGCTTTCCCCTCAAGAAGCCTTTCGCTAAGACAGTTCTTGTGGAATTGACAAAGTGATATTTGGAAGCCCATAGAGGGCTATGGTGAAAAAGGAAATATCCTCAGATGAAATCTGGAAAGAAGCTTTCTGAGAAACTGCTTAGTGTTCTGTTATTTCATCTCACAGAGTTACATCTGTATTTCGTGGATCTCTTTGCTAGCCTTATTTCTGTGAAATCTGAGAATAGATATTTCGGATCCCATTGAAGACTATAGGGACAAAGGAAATATCCTCCCATAACAAAGAGAAAGAAGCTTTCTGAGAAACTTCTTTGTGTTCTGTGAAATCATCTCACAGAGTTACAGCTTTCCCCTCAAGAAGCCTTTCGCTAAGACAGTTCTTGTGGAATTGGCAAAGCGATATTTGGAAGCCCATAGAGGGCTACGGTGAAAAAGGAAATATCCTCAGATGAAATCTGGAAAGAAGCTTTCTGAGAAACTGCTTAGTGTTCTGTTAATTCATCTCACAGAGTTACATCTGTATTTCGTGGATCTCTTTGCTAGCCTTATTTCTTTGGAATCTGAGATCAGATATTTCGGATCCCATTGAAGACTATAGGGCCAAAGGAAATATCCTCCGATAACAAAGAGAAAGAAGCTTTCTAAGAAACTTCTTTGTGTTCTGTGAAATCATCTCACAGAGTTACAGCTTTCCCCTCAAGAAGCCTTTCGCTAAGACAGTTCTTGTGGAATTGGCAAAGTGATATTTGGAAGCCTATAGAGGGCTATGGTGAAAAAGGAAATATCCTCAGATGAAATCTGGAAAGAAGCTTTCTGTGAAACTGCTTAGTGTACTGTTAATTCAACTCACAGAGTTACATCTGTATTTCGTGGATCTCTTTGCTAGCCTTATTTCTTTGGAATCTGAGAACAGATATTTCGGATCCCATTGAAGACTATAGGGCCAAAGGAAATATCCTCCGATAACAAAGAGAAAGAAGCTTTCTGAGAAACTTCTTTGTGTTCTGTGAAATCATCTCACAGAGTTACAGCTTTCCCCTCAAGAAGCCTTTCGCTAAGACAGTTCTTGTGGAATTGTCAAAGTGATATTTGGAAGCCCTTAGAGGGCTATGGTGAAAAAGGAAATATCCTCAGATGAAATCTGGAAAGAAGCTTTCTGAGAAACTGCTTATTGTTCTGTTAATTCATCTCACAGAGTTAAATCTGTATTTCGTGGATCTCTTTGCTAGCCTTATTTCTGTGGAATCTGAGAACAGATATTTCGGATCCCATTGAAGACTATAGGGCCAAAGGAAATATCCTCCGATAACAAAGAGAAAGAAGCTTTCAGAGAAACTTCTTTGTGTTCTGTGAAATCATCTCACAGAGTTACAGCTTTCCACTCAAGAAGCCTTTCGCTAAGACAGTTCATGTGGAATTTGCCAAGTGATATTTGGAAACCCATATAAGGCTATGGTGAAAAAGGAAATATCCTCAGATGAAATCTGGAAGGAAGCTTTTTGAGAAACTGCTGAGTGTTCTGTTAATTCATCTCATGGAATTACATCTGTATTTCGTGGATCTCTTTGCTAGCCTTATTTCTGTGGAATCTGAGAACAGATATTTCGGATCCCATTGAAGACTGTAGGGCCAAAGGAAATATCCTCCGATAACAAAGAGAAAGAAGCTTTATGAGAAACTTCTTTGTGTTCTGTGAAATCATCTCACAGAGTTACAGCTTTCCCCTCAAGAAGCCTTTCGCTAAGACAGTTCTTGTGGAATTGGCAAAGTGATATTTGGAAGACCATAGAGGGCTATGGTGAAAAAGGAAATATCCTCAGATGAAATCTGGAAAGAAGCTTTCTGAGAAACTGCTGAGTGTTCTGCTAATTCATCTCACAGAGTTACATCTGTATTTCGTCGATCTCTTTGCTAGCCTTATTTCTGTGGAATCTGAGAACAGATATTTCGGATCCCATTGAAGACTATAGGGCCAAAGGAAATATCCTCCAATAACAAAGAGAAAGAAGTTTTCTGAGAAACTTCTTTGTGTTCTGTGAAATCATCTCACAGAGTTACAGCTTTCCCCTCAAGAAGCCTTTCGCTAAGACAGTTCTTGTGGATTTGGCAAAGTGATATTTGGAAGCCCATAGAGGGCTATGGTGAAAAAGGAAATATCCTCAGATGAAATCTGGAAAGAAGCTTTCTGAGAAACTGCAGAGTGTTCTGTTAATTCATCTCACAGAGTTACATCTGTATTTCGTGGATCTCTTTGCTAGCCTTATTTCTGTGGATTCTGAGAACAGATATTTCGGATCCCATTGAAGACTATAGGGCCAAAGGAAATATCCTCCGATAACAAAGAGAAAGAAGCTTTCTGAGAAACTTCTTTGTGTTCTGTGAAATCATCTCACAGAGTTACAGCATTCCCCTCAAGAAGCCTTTCGCTAAGACAGTTCTTGTGGAATTGGCAAAGCGATATTTGGAAGCCCATAGAGGGCTATGGTGAAAAAGGAAGTATCCTCAGATGAAATCTGGAAAGAAGCTTTCTGAGAAACTGCTTAGTGTTCTGTTAATTCATCTCACAGAGTTACATCTGTATTTCGTGGATCTCTTTGCTAGCCTTATTTCTGTGGAATCTGAGATCAGATATTTCGGATCCCATTGTAGAATATAGGGCCAAAGGAAATATCCTCCGATAACAAAGAGAAAGAAGATTTCTGAGAAACTTCTTTGTGTTCTGTGAAATCATCTCACATAGTTACAGCTTTCCCCTCAAGAAGCCTTTCGCTAAGACAGTTCTTGTGGAATTGGCAAAGTGATACTTGGAAGCCCATAGTGGGCTATGGTGAAAAAGGAAATATCCTCAGATGAAATCTGGAAAGAAGCTTTCTGTGAAACTGCTTAGTGTTCTGTTAATTCATCTCACAGAGTTACATCTGTATTTCGTGGATCTCTTTGCTAGACTTATTTCTGTGGAATCTGAGAACAGATATTTCGGATCCCATTGAAGACTATAGGGCCAAAGGAAATATCCTCCGATAACAAGGAGAAAGAAGCTTTCTGAGAAACTTCTTTGTGTTCTGTGAAATCATCTCACAGAGTTACAGCTTTCCCCTCAAGAAGCCTTTCGCTAAGACAGTTCTTGTGGAATTGGCAAAGCGATATTTGGAAGCCCATAGAGGGCTATGGTGAAAAAGGAAATATCCTCAGATGAAATCTGGAAAGAAGCTTTCTGTGAAATTGCTGTGTTCTGTTAATTCATCTCACAGAGTTACATCTGTATTTCGTGGATCACTTTGCTAGCCTTATTTCTGTGGAATCTGAGAACAGATATTTCGGATCCCTTTGAAGACTATAGGGCCAAAGGAAATATCCTCCGATAACAAAGAGAAAGAAGCTTTCTGAGAAACTTCTTTGTGTTTTGTGAAATCATCTCACAGAGTTACAGCTATCCCCTCAAGAAGCCTTTCGCTAAGACAGTTCTTGTGGAATTGGCAAAGTGATATTTGGAAGCCCATAGAGGGCTAGGGTGAAAAAGGAAATATCCTCAGATGAAATCTGGAAAGAAGATTTCTGAGAAACTGCTTAGTGTTCTGTTAATTCATCTCACAGAGTTACATCTGTATTTCGTGGAACTCTTTGCTAGCCTTATTTCTGTGGAATCTGAGAACAGATATTTCGGATCCCATTGAAGACCAAAAGGCCAAAGGAAATATCCTCCGATAACAAAGAGAAAGAAGCTTTCTGAGAAACTTCTTCGTGTTCTGTGAAATCATCTCACAGAGTTACAGCATTCCCCTCAGGAAGCCTTTCGCTAAGACAGTTCTTGTGGAATTGGCAAAGCGATATTTGGAAGCCCATAGAGGGCTATGGTGAAAAAGGAAATATCCTCAGATGAAATCTGGAAAGAAGCTTTCTGAGAAACTGCTTAGTGTTCTGTTAATTCATCTCACAGAGTTACATCTGTATTTCGTGGATCTCTTTGCTAGCCTTATTTCTTTGGAATCTGAGAACAGATATTTCGGATCCCATTGAAGACTATAGGGCCAAAGGAAATATCCTCCGATAACAAAGAGAAAGAAGCTTTCTGAGAAACTTCTTTGTGTTCTCTGAAATCATCTCACAGAGTTACAGCTTTCCCCTCAGGAAGCCTTTCGCTAAGGCAATTCTTGTGGAATTGGCAAAGTGATATTTGGAAGCCTATAGAGGGCTATGGTGAAAAAGGAAATATCCTCAGATGAAATCTGGAAAGAAGATTTCCGTGAAACTGCTTAGTGTACTGTTAATTCAACTCACAGAGTTACATCTGTATTTCGTGGATCTCTTTGCTAGCCTTATTTCTGTGGAATCTGAGAACAGATATTTCGGATCCCATTGAAGACTATAGGGCCAAAGGAAATATCCTCCGATAACAAAGAGAAAGAAGCTTCTGAGAAACTTCTTTGTGTTCTGTGAAATCATCTCACAGAGTTACAGCTTTCCCCTCAAGAAGCCTTTCGCTAAGACAGTTCTTGTGGAATTGGCAAAGTGATATTTGGAAGCCCATAGAGGGCTATGGTGAAAAAGGAAATATCCTCAGATGAAATCTGGAAAGAAGCTTTCTGAGAAACTGCTTAGTGTTCTGTTAATTCATCTCACAGAGTTACATCTGTATTTCGTGGATCTCTTTGCTAGCCTTATTTCTGTGGAATCTGAGAAAAGATATTTCGGATCCCATTGAAGACTATAGGGCCAAAGGAAATATCCTCCGATAACAAAGAGAAAGAAGCTTTCTGAGAAACTTCTTTGTGTTCTGTGAAATCATGTCAAAGAGTTACAGCTTTCCCCTCAAGAAGCCTTTAGCTAAGACAGTTCTTGTGGAATTGGCAAAGTGATATTTGGAAGCCCATATTGGGCTATGGTCAAAAAGGAAATATCCTCGGATGAAATCTGGAAGGAAGCTTTCTCAGAAACTGCTTAGTGTTCTGTTAATTCATCTCACAGAGTTACATCTGTATTTCGTGGATCTCTTTGCTAGCCTTATTTCTTTGGAATCTGAGATCAGATATTTCGGATCCCATTGAAGACTATAGGGCCAAAGGAAATATCCTCCGATAACAAAGAGAAAGAAGCTTTCTGAGAAACTTCTTTGTGTTCTGTGAAATCATCTCACAGAGTTACAGGTTTCCCCTCAAGAAGCCTTTCGCTAAGACAGTTGTTGTGTAATTGGTAAAGTGATATTTGGAAGCCCGTAGAGGGCTATGGTGAAAAAGGAAATATCCTCAGATGAAATCTGGAAAGAAGCTTTCTGAGAAACTGCTTAGTGTTCTGTTAATTCATCTCACAGAGTTACATCTGTATTTCGTGGATCTCTTTGCTAGCCTTATTTCTGTGGAATCTGAGAACAGATATTTCGGATCCCATTGAAGACTATAGGGCCAAAGGAAATATCCTCCGATAACAAAGAGAAAGAAGCTTTCTGAGAAACTTGTTTGTGTTCTGTGAAATCATCTCACAGAGTTACAGCTTTCCCCTCAAGAAGCCTTTCGCTAAGACAGTTCTTGTGGAATTGGCAAAGCGATATTTGGAAGCCCATAGAGGGCTATGGTGAAAAAGGAAATATCCTCAGATGAAATCTGGAAAGAAGCTTTCTGAGAAACTGCTTAGTGTTCTGTTAATTCATCTCACAGAGTTACATCTGTATTTCGTGGATCTCTTTGCTAGCCTTATTTCTTTGGAATCTGAGATCAGATATTTCGGATCCCATTGAAGACTATAGGGCCAAAGGAAATATCCTCCGATAACAAAGAGAAAGAAGCTTTCTGAGAAACTTCTTTGTGTTCTGTGAAATCATCTCACAGAGTTACAGCTTTCCCCTCAAGAAGCCTTTCGCTAAGACAGTTCTTGTGGAATTGACAAAGTGATATTTGGAAGCCCATAGAGGGCTATGGTGAAAAAGGAAATATCCTCAGATGAAATCTGGAAAGAAGCTTTCTGAGAAACTGCTTAGTGTTCTGTTATTTCATCTCACAGAGTTACATCTGTATTTCGTGGATCTCTTTGCTAGCCTTATTTCTGTGAAATCTGAGAATAGATATTTCGGATCCCATTGAAGACTATAGGGACAAAGGAAATATCCTCCCATAACAAAGAGAAAGAAGCTTTCTGAGAAACTTCTTTGTGTTCTGTGAAATCATGTCACAGAGTTACAGCTTTCCCCTCAAGAAGCCTTTCGCTAAGACAGTTCTTGTGGAATTGGCAAAGTGATATTTGGAAGCCCATATTGGGCTATGGTGAAAAAGGAAATATCCTCGGATGAAATCTGGAAGGAAGCTTTCTCAGAAACTGCTTAGTGTTCTGTTAATTCATCTCACAGAGTTACATCTGTATTTCGTGGATCTCTTTGCTAGCCTTATTTCTTTGGAATCTGAGATCAGATATTTCGGATCCCATTGAAGACTATAGGGCCAAAGGAAATATCCTCCGATAACAAAGAGAAAGAAGCTTTCTGAGAAACTTCTTTGTGTTCTGTGAAATCATCTCACAGAGTTACAGCTTTCCCCTCAAGAAGCCTTTCGCTAAGACAGTTGTTGTGGAATTGGTAAAGTGATATTTGGAAGCCCATAGAGGGCTATGGTGAAAAAGGAAATATCCTCAGATGAAATCTGGAAAGAAGCTTTCTGTGAAACTGCTTAGTGTTCTGTTAATTCATCTCACAGAGTTACATCTGTATTTCATGGATCTCTTTGCTAGCCTTATTTCTTTGGAATCTGAGAACAGATATTTCGAATCCCATTGAAGACTATAGGGCCAAAGGAAATATCCTCCCATAACAAAGAGAAAGAAGCTTTCTGAGAAACTTCTTTGTGTTCTGTGAAATCATCTCACAGAGTTACAGCTTTCCCCTCAAGAAGCCTTTCGCAAAGACAGTTCATGTGGAATTTGCCAAGTGATATTTGGAAGCCCATATAGGGCTATGGTGAAAAAGGAAATATCCTCAGATGAAATCTGGAAGGAAGCTTTCTGAGAAACTGCTGAGTGTTCTGTTAATTCATCTCATAGAATTACATCTGTATTTCGTGGATCTCTTTGCTAGCCTTATTTCTGTGGAATCTGAGGACAGATATTTCGGATCCCATTGAAGACTATAGGGCCAAAGGAAATATCCTCCGATAACAAAGAGAAAGAAGCTTTCTGAGAAACTTCTTTGTGTTCTGTGAAATCATCTCACAGAGTTACAGCTTTCCCCTCAAGAAGCCTTTCGCTAAGACAGTTCTTGTGGAATTGTCAAAGTGATATTTGGAAGCCCATAGAGGGCTATGGTGAAAAAGGAAATATCCTCAGATGAAATCTGGAAAGAAGCTTTCTGAGAAACTGCTGAGTGTTCTGCTAATTCATCTCACAGAGTTACATCTGTATTTCGTGGATCTCTTTGCTAGCCTTATTTCTGTGGAATCTGAGAACAGATATTTCGGATCCCATTGAAGACTATAGGGCCAAAGGAAATATCCTCCGATAACAAAGAGAAAGAAGCTTTCTGAGAAACTTCTTTGTGTTCTGTGAAATCATCTCACAGAGTTACAGCTTTCCCCTCAAGAAGCCTTTCGCTAAGACAGTTCTTGTGGAATTGGCAAAGTGATATTTGGAAGCCCATAGAGGGCTATGGTGAAAAAGGAAATATCCTCAGATGAAATCTGGAAAGAAGCTTTCTGAGAAACTGCTGAGTGTTCTGTTAATTCATCTCACAGAGTTACATCTGTATTTCGTGGATCTCTTTGCTAGCCTTATTTCTGTGGAATCTGAGAACAGATATTTCGGATCCCATTGAAGACTATAGGGCCAAAGGAAATATCCTCCGATAACAAAGAGAAAGAAGCTTTCTGAGAAACTTCTTTGTGTTCTGTGAAATCATCTCACAGAGTTACAGCATTCCCCTCAAGAAGCCTTTCGCTAAGACAGTTCTTGTGAATTGGCAAAGCGATATTTGGAAGCCCATAGAGGGCTATGGTGAAAAAGGAAGTATCCTCAGATGAAATCTGGAAAGAAGCTTTCTGAGAAACTGCTTAGTGTTCTGTTAATTCATCTCACAGAGTTACATCTGTATTTCGTGGATCTCTTTGCTAGCCTTATTTCTTTGGAATCTGAGATCAGATATTTCGGATTCCATTGTAGAATATAGGGCCAAAGGAAATATCCTCCGATAACAAAGAGAAAGAAGCTTTCTGAGAAACTTCTTTGTGTTCTGTGAAATCATCTCACAGAGTTACAGCTTTCCCCTCAAGAAGCCTTTCGCTAAGACAGTTCTTGTGGAATTGGCAAAGTGATATTTGGAAGCCCATAGAGGGCTATGGTGAAAAAGGAAATATCCTCAGATGAAATCTGGAAAGAAGCTTTCTGTGAAACTGCTCAGTGTTCTGTTAATTCATCTCACAGAGTTACATCTGTATTTCGTGGATCTCTTTGCTAGACTTATTTCTGTGGAATCTGAGAACAGATATTTCGGATCCCATTGAAGACTATAGCGCCAAAGGAAATATCCTCCGATAACAAAGAGAAAGAAGCTTTCTGAGAAACTTCTTTGTGTTCTGTGAAATCATCTCACAGAGTTACAAGTTTCCCCTCAAGAAGCCTTTCGCTAAGACAGTTCTTGTGGAATTGGCAAAGCGATATTTGGAAGCCCATAGAGGGCTATGGTGAAAAAGGAAATATCCTCAGATGAAATCTGGAAAGAAGCTTTCTGTGAAATTGCTGTGTTCTGTTAATTCATCTCACAGAGTTACATCTGTATTTCGTGGATCTCTTTGCTAGCCTTATTTCTGTGGAATCTGAGAACAGATATTTCGGATCCCATTGAAGACTATAGGGCCAAAGGAAATATCCTCCGATAACAAAGAGAAAGAAGCTTTCTGAGAAACTTCTTTGTGTTCTGTGAAATCATCTCACAGAGTTACAGCATTCCCCTCAGGAAGCCTTTCGCTAAGACAGTTCTTGTGGAATTGGCAAAGCGATATTTGGAAGCCCATAGAGGGCTATGGTGAAAAAGGAAATATCCTCAGATGAAATCTGGAAAGAAGCTTTCTGAGAAACTGCTGAGTGTTCTGCTAATTCATCTCACAGAGTTACATCTGTATTTCGTGGATCTCTTTGCTAGCCTTATTTCTGTGGAATCTGAGAACAGATATTTCGGATCCCATTGAAGACTATAGGGCCAAAGGAAATATCCTCCGATAACAAAGAGAAAGAAGCTTTCTGAGAAACTTCTTTGTGTTCTGTGAAATCATCTCACAGAGTTACAGCTTTCCCCTCAAGAAGCCTTTCGCTAAGACAGTTCTTGTGGAATTGGCAAAGTGATATTTGGAAGCCCATAGAGGGCTATGGTGAAAAAGGAAATATCCTCAGATGAAATCTGGAAAGAAGCTTTCTGAGAAACTGCTGAGTGTTCTGTTAATTCATCTCACAGAGTTACATCTGTATTTCGTGGATCTCTTTGCTAGCCTTATTTCTGTGGAATCTGAGAACAGATATTTCGGATCCCATTGAAGACTATAGGGCCAAAGGAAATATCCTCCGATAACAAAGAGAAAGAAGCTTTCTGAGAAACTTCTTTGTGTTCTGTGAAATCATCTCACAGAGTTACAGCATTCCCCTCAAGAAGCCTTTCGCTAAGACAGTTCTTGTGGAATTGGCAAAGCGATATTTGGAAGCCCATAGAGGGCTATGGTGAAAAAGGAAGTATCCTCAGATGAAATCTGGAAAGAAGCTTTCTGAGAAACTGCTTAGTGTTCTGTTAATTCATCTCACATAGTTACATCTGTATTTCGTGGATCTCTTTGCTAGCCTTATTTCTTTGGAATCTGAGATCAGATATTTCGGATTCCATTGTAGAATATAGGGCCAAAGGAAATATCCTCCGATAACAAAGAGAAAGAAGCTTTCTGAGAAACTTCTTTGTGTTCTGTGAAATCATCTCACAGAGTTACAGCTTTCCCCTCAAGAAGCCTTTCGCTAAGACAGTTCTTGTGGAATTGGCAAAGTGATATTTGGAAGCCCATAGAGGGCTATGGTGAAAAAGGAAATATCCTCAGATGAAATCTGGAAAGAAGCTTTCTGTGAAACTGCTTAGTGTTCTGTTAATTCATCTCACAGAGTTACATCTGTATTTCGTGGATCTCTTTGCTAGACTTATTTCTGTGGAATCTGAGAACAGATATTTCGGATCCCATTGAAGACTATAGCGCCAAAGGAAATATCCTCCGATAACAAAGAGAAAGAAGCTTTCTGAGAAACTTCTTTGTGTTCTGTGAAATCATCTCACAGAGTTACAGGTTTCCCCTCAAGAAGCCTTTCGCTAAGACAGTTCTTGTGGAATTGGCAAAGCGATATTTGGAAGCCCATAGAGGGCTATGGTGAAAAAGGAAATATCCTCAGATGAAATCTGGAAAGAAGCTTTCTGTGAAATTGCTGTGTTCTGTTAATTCATCTCACAGAGTTACATTTGTATTTCGTGGATCTCTTTGCTAGCCTTATTTCTGTGGAATCTGAGAACAGATATTTCGGATCCCATTGAAGACTATAGGGCCAAAGGAAATATCCTCCGATAACAAAGAGAAAGAAGCTTTCTGAGAAACTTCTTTGTGTTCTGTGAAATCATCTCACAGAGTTACAGCATTCCCCTCAGGAAGCCTTTCGCTAAGACAGTTCTTGTGGAATTGGCAAAGCGATATTTCGAAGCCCATAGAGGGCTATGGTGAAAAAGGAAATATCCTCAGATGAAATCTGGAAGGAAGCTTTCTGAGAAACTGCTGAGTGTTCTTTTAATTCATCTCACAGAATTACATCTGTATTTCGTGGATCTCTTTGCTAGCCTTATTTCTGTGGAATCTGAGAACAGATATTTCGGATCCCATTGAAGACTATAGGGCCAAAGGAAATATCCTCCGATAACAAAGAGAAAGAAGCTTTCTGAGAAACTTCTTTGTGTTCTGTGAAATCATCTCACAGAGTTACAGCATTCCCCTCAAGAAGCCTTTCGCTAAGACAGTTCTTGTGGAATTGGCAAAGCGATATTTGGAAGCCCATAGAGGGCTATGGTGAAAAAGGAAGTATCCTCAGATGAAATCTGGAAAGAAGCTTTCTGAGAAACTGCTTAGTGTTCTGTTAATTCATCTCACAGAGTTACATCTGTATTTCGTGGATCTCTTTGCTAGCCTTATTTCTTTGGAATCTGAGATCAGATATTTCGGATTCCATTGTAGAATATAGGGCCAAAGGAAATATCCTCCGATAACAAAGAGAAAGAAGCTTTCTGAGAAACTTCTTTGTGTTCTGTGAAATCATCTCACAGAGTTACAGCTTTCCCCTCAAGAATCCTTTCGCTAAGACAGTTCTTGTGGAATTGGCAAAGTGATATTTGGAAGCCCATAGAGGGCTATGGTGAAAAAGGAAATATCCTCAGATGAAATCTGGAAAGAAGCTTTCTGTGAAACTGCTTAGTGTTCTGTTAATTCATCTCACAGAGTTACATCTGTATTTCGTGGATCTCTTTGCTAGACTTATTTCTGTGGAATCTGAGAACAGATATTTCGGATCCCATTGAAGACTATAGCGCCAAAGGAAATATCCTCCGATAACAAAGAGAAAGAAGCTTTCTGAGAAACTTCTTTGTGTTCTGTGAAATCATCTCACAGAGTTACAGCTTTCCCCTCAAGAAGCCTTTCGCTAAGACAGTTGTTGTGGAATTGGCAAAGCGATATTTGGAAGCCCATAGAGGGCTATGGTGAAAAAGGAAATATCCTCAGATGAAATCTGGAAAGAAGCTTTCTGTGAAATTGCTGTGTTCTGTTAATTCATCTCACAGAGTTACATCTGTATTTCGTGGATCTCTTTGCTAGCCTTATTTCTGTGGAATCTGAGAACAGATATTTCGGATCCCATTGAAGACTATAGGGCCAAAGGAAATATCCTCCGATAACAAAGAGAAAGAAGCTTTCTGAGAAACTTCTTTGTGTTCTGTGAAATCATCTCACAGAGTTACAGCATTCCCCTCAGGAAGCCTTTCGCTAAGACAGTTCTTGTGGAATTGGCAAAGCGATATTTCGAAGCCCATAGAGGGCTATGGTGAAAAAGGAAATATCCTCAGATGAAATCTGGAAGGAAGCTTTCTGAGAAACTGCTGAGTGTTCTTTTAATTCATCTCACAGAATTACATCTGTATTTCGTGGATCTCTTTGCTAGCCTTATTTCTGTGGAATCTGAGAACAGATATTTCGGATCCTATTGAAGACTATAGGGCCAAAGGAAATATCCTCCGATAACAAAGAGAAAGAAGCTTTCTGAGAAACTTCTTTGTGTTCTGTGAAATCATCTCACAGAGTTACAGCTTTCCCCTCAAGAAGCCTTTCGCTAAGACAGTTCTTGTGGAATTGGCAAAGTGATATTTGGAAGCCCATAGAGGGCTATGGTGAAAAAGGAAATATCCTCAGATGAAATCTGGAAAGAAGCTTTCTGAGAAACTGCTGAGTGTTCTCTTAATTCATCTCACAGAGTTACATCTGTATTTCGTGGATCTCTTTGCTAGCCTTATTTCTGTGGAATCTGAGAACAGATATTTCGGATCCCATTGAAGACTATAGGGCCAAAGGAAATATCCTCCGATAACAAAGAGAAAGAAGCTTTCTGAGAAACTTCCTTGTGTTCTGTGAAATCATCTCACAGAGTTACAGCTTTCCCCTCAAGAAGCCTTTTGCTAAGACAGTTCTTGTGGAATTGGCCAAGTGATATTTGGAAGCCCATAGAGGGCTATGGTGAAAAAGGAAATATCCTCAGATGAAATCTGGAAAGAAGCTTTCTGAGAAACTGCTGAGTGTTCTGTTAATTCATCTCACAGAGTTACATCTGTATTTCGTGGATCTCTTTGCTAGCCTTATTTCTGTGGAATCTGAGAACAGATATTTCGGATCCCATTGAAGACTATAGGGCCAAAGGAAATATCCTCCGATAACAAAGAGAAAGAAGCTTTCTGAGAAACTTCTTTGTGTTCTGTGAAATCATCTCACAGAGTTACAGCATTCCCCTCAAGAAGCCTTTCGCTAAGACAGTTCTTGTGGAATTGGCAAAGCGATATTTGGAAGCCCATAGAGGGCTATGGTGAAAAAGGAAATATCCTCAGATGAAATCTGGAAAGAAGCTTTCTGAGAAACTGCTGAGTGTTCTGTTAATTCATCTCACAGAGTTACATCTGTATTTCGTCGATCTCTTTGCTAGCCTTGTTTCTGTGGAATCTGAGAACAGATATTTCGGATCCCATTGAAGACTATAGGGGCAAAGGAAATATCCTCCGATAACAAAGAGAAAGAAGCTTTCTGAGAAACTTCCTTGTGTTCTGTGAAATCATCTCACAGAGTTACAGCTTTCCCCTCAAGAAGCCTTTCGCTAAGACAGTTCTTGTGGAATTGGCCAAGTGATATTTGGAAGCCCATAGAGGGCTATGGTGAAAAAGGAAATATCCTCAGATGAAATCTGGAAAGAAGCTTTCTGAGAAACTGCTGAGTGTTCTGTTAATTCATCTCACAGAGTTACATCTGTATTTCGTGGATCTCTTTGCTAGCCTTATTTCTGTGGAATCTGAGAACAGATATTTCGGATCCCATTGAAGACTATAGGGCCAAAGGAAATATCCTCCGATAACAAAGAGAAAGAAGCTTTCTGAGAAACTTCTTTGTGTTTTGTGAAATCATCTCACAGAGTTACAGCATTCCCCTCAAGAAGCCTTTCGCTAAGACAGTTCTTGTGGAATTGGCAAAGCGATATTTGGAAGCCCAAAGAGGGCTATGGTGAAAAAGGAAATATCCTCAGATGAAATCTGGAAAGAAGCTTTCTGAGAAACTGCTTAGTGTTCTGTTAATTCATCTCACAGAGTTACATCTGTATTTCGTGGATCTCTTTGCTAGCCTTATTTATTTGGAATCTGAGATCAGATATTTCGGATCCCATTGAAGACTATAGGGCCAAAGGAAATATCCTCCGATAACAAAGAGAAAGAAGCTTTCTGAGAAACTTCTTTGTGTTCTGTGAAATCATCTCACAGAGTTACAGCTTTCCCCTGAAGAAGCCTTTCGCTAAGACAGTTCTTGTGGAATTGGCAAAGTGATATTTGGAAGCCTATAGAGGGCTATGGTGAAAAAGGAAATATCCTCAGATGAAATCTGGAAAGAAGCTTTCTGTGAAACTGCTTAGTGTACTGTTAATTCATCTCACAGAGTTACATCTGTATTTCGTGGATCTCTTTGCTAGCCTTATTTCTTTGGAATCTGAGAACAGATATTTCGGATCCCATTGAAGACTATAGGGCCAAAGGAAATATCCTCCGATAACAAAGAGAAAGAAGCTTTCTGAGAAACTTCTTTGTGTTCTGTGAAATCATCTCACAGAGTTACAGCATTCCCCTCAAGAAGCCTTTCGCTAAGAGAGTTCTTGTGGAATTGGCAAAGTGATATTTGGAAGCCCATAGAGGGCTCTGGTGAAAAAGGAAATATCCTCAGATGAAATCTGGAAAGAAGCTTTCTGAGAAACTGCGTAGTGTTCTGTTAATTCATCTCACAGAGTTACATCTGTATTTCGTGGATCTCTTTGTTGGCCTTATTTCTGTGGAATCTGAGAACAGATATTTCGGATCCCATTGAAGACTATAGGGCCAAAGGAAATATCCTCCGATAACAAAGAGAAAGAAGCTTTCTAAGAAACTTGTTTGTGTTCTGTGAAATCATCTCACAGAGTTACAGCTTTCCCCTCAAGAAGCCTTTCGCTAAGACAGTTCTTGTGGAATTGGCAAAGTGATATTTGGAAGCCCGTATTGGGCTATGGTGAAAAAGGAAATATCCTCAGATGAAATCTGGAAGGTGCTTTCTGAGAAACTGCTTAGTGTTCTGTTAATTCATCTCACAGAGTTACATCTGTATTTCGTGGATCTCTTTGCTAGCCTTATTTCTTTGGAATCTGAGATCAGATATTTCGGATCCCATTGAAGACTATAGGGCCAAAGGAAATATCCTCCGATAACAAAGAGAAAGAAGCTTTCTGAGAAACTTCTTTGTGTTCTGTGAAATCATCTCACAGAGTTACAGCTTTCCCCTCAAGAAGCCTTTCGCTAAGACAGTTCTTGTGGAATTGGCAAAGTGATATTTGGAAGCCCATAGAGGGCTATGGTGAAAAAGGAAAAATCCTCAGATGAAATCTGGAAAGAAGCTTTCTGAGAAACTGCTGAGTGTTCTGTTAATTCATCTCACAGAGTTACATCTGTATTTCGTGGATCTCTTTTCTAGCCTTATTTCTGTGGAATCTGAGAATAGATATTTCGGATCCCTTTGAAGACTATAGAGCCAAAGGAAATATCCTCCGAAAACAAAGAGAAAGAAGCTTTCTGAGAAACTTCTTTGTGTTCTGTGAAATCATCTCACAGAGTTACAGCTTTCCCCTCAAGAAGCCTTTCGCTAAGACAGTTCTTGTGGAATTGGCAAAGTGATATTTGGAAGCCCATAGAGGGCTATGGTGAAAAAGGAAATATCCTCAGATGAAATCTGGAAAGAAGCTTTCTGAGAAACTGCTGAGTGTTCTGTTAATTCAACTCACAGAGTTACATCTGTATTTCGTGGATCTCTTTGCTAGCATTATTTCTGTGGAATCTGAGAACAGATATTTCGGATCCCATTGAAGACTATAGGGCCAAAGGAAATATCCTACGATAACAAAGACAAAGAAACTTACTGAGAAACTTCTTTGTGTTCTGTGAAATCATCTCACAGAGTTACAGCTTTCCCCTCAAGAAGCCTTTCGCTAAGACAGTTCTTGTGGAATTGTCAAAGTGATATTTGGAAGCCCTTAGAGGGCTATGGTGAAAAAGGAAATATCCTCAGATGAAATCTGGAAAGAAGCTTTCTGAGAAACTGCTTAGTGTTCTGTTAATTCATCTCACAGAGTTAAATCTGTATTTCGTGGATCTCTTTGCTAGCCTTATTTCTGTGGAATCTGAGAACAGATATTTCGGATCCCATTGAAGACTATAGGGCCAAAGGAAATATCCTCCGATAACAAAGAGAAAGAAGCTTTCTGAGAAACTTATTTGTGTTCTGTGAAATCATGTCACAGAGTTACAGCTTTCCCCTCAAGAAGCCTTTCGCTAAGACAGTTCTTGTGGAATTGGCAAAGTGATATTTGGAAGCCCATATAGGGCTATGGTGAAAAAGGAAATATCCTCACATGAAATCTGGAAGGAAGCTTTCTGAGAAACTGCTGAGTGTTCTGTTTATTCATCTCACAGAGTTACATCTGTATTTCGTGGATCTCGTTGCTAGCCTTATTTCTTTGGAATCTGAGATCAGATATTTCGGATCCCATTGAAGACTATAGGGCCAAAGGAAATATCCTCCGATAACAAAGAGAAAGAAGGTTTCTGAGAAACTTCTTTGTGTTCTGTGAAATCATCTCACAGAGTTACAGCTTTCCCCTCAAGAAGCCTTTCGCTAAGACAGTTGTTGTGGAATTGGTAAAGTGATATTTGGAAGCCCATAGAGGGCTATGGTGAAAAAGGAAATATCCTCAGATGAAATCTGGAAAGAAGCTTTCTGTGAAACTGCTTAGTGTTCTGTTAATTCATCTCACAGAGTTACATCTCTATTTCATGGATCTCTTTGCTAGCCTTATTTCTTTGGAATCTGAGAACAGATATTTCGGATCCCATTGAAGACTATAGGGCCAAAGGAAATATCCTCCCATAACAAAGAGAAAGAAGCTTTCAGAGAAACTTCTTTGTGTTCTGTGAAATCATCTCACAGAGTTACAGCTTTCCACTCAAGAAGCCTTTCTCTAAGACAGTTCATGTGGAATTTGCCAAGTGATATTTGGAAGCCCATATAAGGCTATGGTGAAAAAGGAAATATCCTCAGATGAAATCTGGAAGGAAGCTTTCTGAGAAACTGCTGAGTGTTCTGTTAATTCATCTCACAGAGTTACATCTGTATTTCGTGGATCTCTTTGCTAGCCTTATTTCTGTGGATTCTGAGAACAGATATTTCGGATCCCATTGAAGACTATAGGGCCAAAGGAAATATCCTCCGATAACAAAGAGAAAGAAGCTTTCTGAGAAACTTCTTTGTGTTCTGTGAAATCATCTCACAGAGTTACAGCATTCCCCTCAAGAAGCCTTTCGCTAAGACAGTTCTTGTGGAATTGGCAAAGCGATATTTGGAAGCCCATAGAGGGCTATGGTGAAAAAGGAAGTATCCTCAGATGAAATCTGGAAAGAAGCTTTCTGAGAAACTGCTTAGTGTTCTGTTAATTCATCTCACAGAGTTACATCTGTATTTCGTGGATCTCTTAGCTAGCCTTATTTCTGTGGAATCTGAGATCAGATATTTCGGATCCCATTGTAGAATATAGGGCCAAAGGAAATATCCTCCGATAACAAAGAGAAAGAAGATTTCTGAGAAACTTCTTTGTGTTCTGTGAAATCATCTCACAGAGTTACAGCTTTCCCCTCAAGAAGCCTTTCGCTAAGACAGTTCTTGTGGAATTGGCAAAGTGATATTTGGAAGCCCATAGAGGTCTATGGTGAAAAAGGAAATATCCTCAGATGAAATCTGGAAAGAAGCTTTCTGTGAAACTGCTTAGTGTTCTGTTAATTCATCTCACAGAGTTACATCTGTATTTCGTGGATCTCTTTGCTAGACTTATTTCTGTGGAATCTGAGAACAGATATTTCGGATCCCATTGAAGACTATAGGGCCAAAGGAAATATCCTCCGATAACAAAGAGAAAGAAGCTTTCTGAGAAACTTCTTTGTGTTCTGTGAAATCATCTCACAGAGTTACAGCTTTCCCCTCAAGAAGCCTTTCGCTAAGACAGTTCTTGTGGAATTGGCAAAGCGATATTTGGAAGCCCATAGAGGGCTATGGTGAAAAAGGAAATATCCTCAGATGAAATCTGGAAAGAAGATTTCTGAGAAACTGCTTAGTGTTCTGTTAATTCATCTCACAGAGTTACATCTGTATTGCGTGGATCTCTTTGCTAGCCTTATTTCTGTGGAATCTGAGAAAAGATATTTCGGATCCCATTGAAGACTATAGGGCCAAAGGAAATATCCTCCGATAACAAAGAGAAAGAAGCTTTCTGAGAAACTTCTTTGTGTTCTGTGAAATCATGTCACAGAGTTACAGCTTTCCCCTCAAGAAGCCTTTCGCTAAGACAGTTCTTGTGGAATTGGCAAAGTGATATTTGGAAGCCCATATTGGGCTATGGTCAAAAAGGAAATATCCTCGGATGAAATCTGGAAGGAAGCTTTCTCAGAAACTGCTTAGTGTTCTGTTAATTCATCTCACAGAGTTACATCTGTATTTCGTGGATCTCTTTGCTAGCCTTATTTCTTTGGAATCTGAGATCAGATATTTCGGATCCCATTGAAGACTATAGGGCCAAAGGAAATATCCTCCGATAACAAAGAGAAAGAAGCTTTCTGAGAAACTTCTTTGTGTTCTGTGAAATCATCTCACAGAGTTACAGCTTTCCCCGCAAGAAGCCTTTCGCTAAGACAGTTCTTGTGTAATTGGTAAAGTGATATTTGGAAGCCCATAGAGGGCTATGGTGAAAAAGGAAATATCCTCAGATGAAATCTGGAAAGAAGCTTTCTGAGAAACTGCTGAGTGTTCTGTTAATTCATCTCACAGAGTTACATCTGTATTTCGTGGATCTCTTTGCTAGCCTTATTTCTGTGGAATCTGAGAACAGATATTTCGGATCCCATTGAAGACTATAGGGCCAAAGGAAATATCCTCCGATAACAAAGAGAAAGAAGCTTTCTGAGAAACTTGTTTGTGTTCTGTGAAATCATCTCACAGAGTTACAGCTTTCCCCTCAAGAAGCCTTTCGCTAAGACAGTTCTTGTGGAATTGACAAAGCGATATTTGGAAGCCCATAGAGGGCTATGGTGAAAAAGGAAATATCCTCAGATGAAATCTGGAAAGAAGCTTTCTGAGAAACTGCTTAGTGTTCTGTTAATTCATCTCACAGAGTTACATCTGTATTTCGTGGATCTCTTTGCTAGCCTTATTTCTTTGGAATCTGAGATCAGATATTTCGGATCCCATTGAAGACTATAGGGCCAAAGGAAATATCCTCCGATAACAAAGAGAAAGAAGCTTTCTAAGAAACTTCTTTGTGTTCTGTGAAATCATCTCACAGAGTTACAGCTTTCCCCTCAAGAAGCCTTTCGCTAAGACAGTTCTTGTGGAATTGGCAAAGTGATATTTGGAAGCCTATAGAGGGCTATGGTGAAAAAGGAAATATCCTCAGATGAAATCTGGAAAGAAGCTTTCTGTGAAACTGCTTAGTGTACTGTTAATTCAACTCACAGAGTTACATCTGTATTTCGTGGATCTCTTTGCTAGCCTTATTTCTGTGGAATCTGAGAACAGATATTTCGGATCCCATTGAAGACTATAGGGCCAAAGGAAATATCCTCCGATAACAAAGAGAAAGAAGCTTCTGAGAAACTTCTTTGTGTTCTGTGAAATCATCTCACAGAGTTACAGCTTTCCCCTCAAGAAGCCTTTCGCTAAGACAGTTCTTGTGGAATTGGCCAAGTGATATTTGGAAGCCCATAGAGGGCTATGGTGAAAAAGGAAATATCCTCACATGAAATCTGGAAAGAAGCTTTCTGAGAAACTGCTTAGTGTTCTGTTAATTCATCTCACAGAGTTACATCTGTATTTCGTGGATCTCTTTGCTAGCCTTATTTCTGTGGAATCTGAGAAAAGATATTTCGGATCCCATTGAAGACTATAGGGCCAAAGGAAATATCCTCCGATAACAAAGAGAAAGAAGCTTTCTGAGAAACTTCTTTGTGTTCTGTGAAATCATGTCACAGAGTTACAGCTTTCCCCTCAAGAAGCCTTTAGCTAAGACAGTTCTTGTGGAATTGGCAAAGTGATATTTGGAAGCCCATATTGGGCTATGGTCAAAAAGGAAATATCCTCGGATGAAATCTGGAAGGAAGCTTTCTCAGAAACTGCTTAGTGTTCTGTTAATTCATCTCACAGAGTTACATCTGTATTTCGTGGATCTCTTTGCTAGCCTTATTTCTTTGGAATCTGAGATCAGATATTTCGGATCCCATTGAAGACTATAGGGCCAAAGGAAATATCCTCCGATAACAAAGAGAAAGAAGCTTTCTGAGAAACTTCTTTGTGTTCTGTGAAATCATCTCACAGAGTTACAGGTTTCCCCTCAAGAAGCCTTTCGCTAAGACAGTTGTTGTGTAATTGGTAAAGTGATATTTGGAAGCCCATAGAGGGCTATGGTGAAAAAGGAAATATCCTCAGATGAAATCTGGAAAGAAGCTTTCTGAGAAACTGCTGAGTGTTCTGTTAATTCATCTCACAGAGTTACATCTGTATTTCGTGGATCTCTTTGCTAGCCTTATTTCTGTGGAATCTGAGAACAGATATTTCGGATCCCATTGAAGACTATAGGGCCAAAGGAAATATCCTCCGATAACAAAGAGAAAGAAGCTTTCTGAGAAACTTCTTTGTGTTCTGTGAAATCATCTCACAGAGTTACAGCTTTCCCCTCAAGAAGCCTTTCGCTGAGACAGTTCTTGTGGAATTGGCAAAGCGATATTTGGAAGCCCATAGAGGGCTATGGTGAAAAAGGAAATATCCTCAGATGAAATCTGGAAAGAAGCTTTCTGAGAAACTGCTTAGTGTTCTGTTAATTCATCTCACAGAGTTACATCTGTATTTCGTGGATCTCTTTGCTAGCCTTATTTCTTTGGAATCTGAGATCAGATATTTCGGATCCCATTGAAGACTATAGGGCCAAAGGAAATATCCTCCGATAACAAAGAGAAAGAAGCTTTCTAAGAAACTTCTTTGTGTTCTGTGAAATCATCTCACAGAGTTACAGCTTTCCCCTCAAGAAGCCTTTCGCTAAGACAGTTCTTGTGGAATTGGCAAAGTGATATTTGGAAGCCTATAGAGGGCTATGGTGAAAAAGGAAATATCCTCAGATGAAATCTGGAAAGAAGCTTTCTGTGAAACTGCTTAGTGTACTGTTAATTCAACTCACAGAGTTACATCTGTATTTCGTGGATCTCTTTGCTAGCCTTATTTCTTTGGAATCTGAGAACAGATATTTCGGATCCCATTGAAGACTATAGGGCCAAAGGAAATATCCTCCGATAACAAAGAGAAAGAAGCTTTCTGAGAAACTTCTTTGGGTTCTGTGAAATCATCTCACTGAGTTACAGCTTTCCCCTCAAGAAGCCTTTCGCTAAGACAGTTCTTGTGGAATTGACAAAGTGATATTTGGAAGCCCATAGAGGGCTATGGTGAAAAAGGAAATATCCTCAGATGAAATCTGGAAAGAAGCTTTCTGAGAAACTGCTTAGTGTTCTGTTATTTCATCTCACAGAGTTACATCTGTATTTCGTGGATCTCTTTGCTAGCCTTATTTCTGTGGAATCTGAGAAAAGATATTTCGGATCCCATTGAAGACAATAGGGACAAAGGAAATATCCTCCCATAACAAAGAGAAAGAAGCTTTCTGAGAAACTTCTTTGTGTTCTGTGAAATCATGTCACAGAGTTACAGCTTTCCCCTCAAGAAGCCTTTCGCTAAGACAGTTCTTGTGGAATTGGCAAAGTGATATTTGGAAGCCCATATTGGGCTATGGTGAAAAAGGAAATATCCTCGGATGAAATCTGGAAGGAAGCTTTCTCAGAAACTGCTTAGTGTTCTGTTAATTCATCTCACAGAGTTACATCTGTATTTCGTGGATCTCTTTGCTAGCCTTATTTCTTTGGAATCTGAGATCAGATATTTCGGATCCCATTGAAGACTATAGGGCCAAAGGAAATATCCTCCGATAACAAAGAGAAAGAAGCTTTCTGAGAAACTTCTTTGTGTTCTGTGAAATCATCTCACAGAGTTACAGCTTTCCCCTCAAGAAGCCTTTCGCTAAGACAGTTGTTGTGGAATTGGTAAAGTGATATTTGGAAGCCCATAGAGGGCTATGGTGAAAAAGGAAATATCCTCAGATGAAATCTGGAAAGAAGCTTTCTGTGAAACTGCTTAGTGTTCTGTTAATTCATCTCACAGAGTTACATCTGTATTTCATGGATCTCTTTGCTAGCCTTATTTCTTTGGAATCTGAGAACAGATATTTCGGATCCCATTGAAGACTATAGGGCCAAAGGAAATATCCTCCCATAACAAAGAGAAAGAAGCTTTCTGAGAAACTTCTTTGTGTTCTGTGAAATCATCTCACAGAGTTACAGCTTTCCCCTCAAGAAGCCTTTCGCAAAGACAGTTCATGTGGAATTTGCCAAGTGATATTTGGAAGCCCATATAGAGCTATGGTGAAAAAGGAAATATCCTCAGATGAAATCTGGAAAGAAGCTTTCTGAGAAACTGCTGAGTGTTCTGTTAATTCATCTCACAGAGTTACATCTGTATTTCGTGGATCTCTTTGCTAGCCTTATTTCTTTGGAATCTGAGAACAGATATTTCGGATCCCATTGGAGACTATAGGGCCAAAGGAAATATCCTCCGATAACAAAGAGAAAGAAGCTTTCTGAGAAACTTCTTTGTGTTCTGTGAAATCATCTCACAGAGTTACAGCTTTCCCCTCAAGAAGCCTTTCGCTAAGACTGTTCTTGTGGAATTGTCAAAGTGATATTTGGAAGCCCATAGAGGGCTATGGTGAAAAAGGAAATATCCTCAGATGAAATCTGGAAAGAAGCTTTCTGAGAAACTGCTGAGTGTTCTGTTAATTCATCTCACAGAGTTACATCTGTATGTCGTGGATCTCTTTGCTAGCCTTATTTCTGTGGAATCTGAGAACAGATATTTCGGATCCCATTGAAGACTATAGGGCCAAAGGAAATATCCTCCGATAACAAAGAGAAAGAAGCTTTCTGAGAAATTTCTTTGTGTTCTGTGAAATCATCTCACAGAGTTACAGCTTTCCCCTCAAGAAGCCTTTCGCTAAGACAGTTCTTGTGGAATTGGCAAAGTGATATTTGGAAGCCCATAGAGGGCTATGGTGAAAAAGGAAATATCCTCAGATGAAATCTGGAAAGAAGCTTTCTGAGAAACTGCTTAGTGTTCTGTTAATTCATCTCACAGAGTTACATCTGTATTTCGTCGATCTCTTTGCTAGTCTTATTTCTTTGGAATCTGAGAACAGATATTTCGGATCCCATTGAAGACTATAGGGCCAAAGGAAATATCCTCCGATAACAAAGAGAAAGAAGCTTTCTGAGAAACTTCTTTGTGTTCTGTGAAATCATCTCACAGAGTTACAGCTTTCCCCTCAAGAAGCCTTTCGCTAAGACAGTTCATGTGGAATTGGCCAAGTGATATTTGAAAGCCCATAGAGGGCTATGGTGAAAAAGGAAATATCCTCAGATGAAATCTGGAAGGTAGATTTCTGAGAAACTGCTTAGTGTTCTGTTAATTCATCTCACAGAATTACATCTGTATTTCGTGGATCTCTTTGCTAGCCTTATTTCTGTGGAATCTGAGAAGAGATATTTCGGATCCCATTGAAGACTATAGGGCCAAAGGAAATATCCTCCGATAACAAAGAGAAAGAAGCTTTCTGAGAAACTTCTTTGTGTTCTGTGAAATCATCTCACAGAGTTACAGCTTTCCCCTCAAGAAGCCTTTCGCTAAGACTGTTCTTGTGGAATTGGCAAAGTGATATTTGGAAGCCCATAGAGGGCTATGGTGAAAAAGGAAATATCCTCAGATGAAATCTGGAAAGAAGCTTTCTGAGAAACTGCTGAGTGTTCTGTTAATTCATCTCACAGAGTTACATCTGTATTTCGTGGATCTCTTTGCTAGCCTTATTTCTGTGGAATCTGAGAACAGATATTTCGGATCCCATTGAAGACTATAGGGCCAAAGGAAATATCCTCCGATAACAAAGAGAAAGAAGCTTTCTGAGAAACTTCTTCGTGTTCTGTGAAATCATCTCACAGAGTTACAGCTTTCCCGTCAAGAAGCCTTTCGCTAAGACACTTCTTGTGAAATTGGCAAAGTGATATTTGGAAGCCCGTAGAGGACTATGGTGAAAAAGGAAATATCCTCAGATGAAATCTGGAAAGTAGCTTTCTGTGAAACTGCTTAGTGTTCTGTTAATTCATCTCACAGAGTTACATCTGTATTTCGTGGATCTCTTTGCTAGACTTATTTCTGTGGAATCTGAGAACAGATATTTTGGATCCCTTTGAAGACTATAGGGCCAAAGGAAATATCCTCCGATAACAAAGAGAAAGAAACTTTCTGAGAAACTTCTTTGTGTTCTGTGAAATCATCTCACAGAGTTACAGCTTTCCCCTCAAGAAGCCTTTCGCTAAGACAGTTCTTGTGGAATTGGCAAAGTGATATTTGGAAGCCCATAGAGGGCTATGGTGAAAAAGGAAATATCCTCAGATGAAATCTGGAAAGAAGCTTTCTGAGAAACTGCTTAGTGTTCTGTGAATTCATCTCACAGAGTTACATCTGTATTTCCTGGATCTCTTTGCTAGCCTTATTTCTGTGGAATCTGAGAACAGATATTTCGGATAACATTGAAGACTATAGGGCCAAAGGAAATAATCTCCGATAACAAAGAGAAAGAAGCTTTCTGAGAAACTTCTTTGTGTTCTGTGAAATCATCTCACAGAGTTACAGCTTTCTCCTCAAGAAGCCTTTCGCTAAGACAGTTCTTGTGGAATTGGCAAAGTGATATTTGGAAGCCTATAGAGGGCTATGGTGAAAAAGGAAATATCCTCAGATGAAATCTGGAAAGAAGCTTTCTGAGAAACTGCTGAGTGTTCTGTTAATTCATCTCACAGAGTTACATCTGTATTTCGTGGATCTCTTTGCTAGCCTTATTTCTGTGGAATCTGAGAACAGATATTTCGGATCCCATTGAAGACTATAGGGCCAAAGGAAATATCCTCCGATAACAAAGAGAAAGAAGCTTTCTGAGAAACTTCTTTGTGTTCTGTGAAATCATCTCACAGAGTTACAGCTTTCCCCTCAAGAAGCCTTTCGCTAAGACAGTTCTTGTGGAATTGGCAAAGTGATATTTGGAAGCCCATAGAGGGCTATGGTGAAAAAGGAAATATCCTCAGATGAAATCTGGAAAGAAGCTTTCTGAGAAACGGCTGAGTGTTCTGTTCATTCATCTCACAGAGTTACATCTGTATTTCGTGGATCTCTTTGCTAGCCTTATTTCTGTGGAATCTGAGAACAGATATTTCGGATCCCATTGAAGACTATAGGGCCAAAGGAAATATCCTCCGATAACAAAGAGAAAGAAGTTTTCTGAGAAACTTCTTTGTGTTCTGTGAAATCATCTCACAGAGTTACAGCTTTCCCCTCAAGAAGCCTTTCGCTAAGACAGTTCTTGTGGAATTGGCAAAGTGATATTTGGAAGCCCATTGAGGGCTACGGTGAAAAAGGAAATATCCTCAGATGAAATCTGGAAAGAAGCTTTCTGAGAAACTGCTTAGTGTTCTGTTAATTCATCTCACAGAGTTACATCTGTATTTCGTGGATCTCTTTGCTAGCCTTATTTCTGTGGAACCTGAGAACAGATATTTCTTATCCCATTGAAGACTGTAGGGCCAAAGGAAATATTCTCCGATAACAAAGAGAAAGAAGCTTTCTGAGAAACTTCTTTGTGTTCTGTGAAATCATCTCACAGAGTTACAGCATTCCCCTCAAGAAGCCTTTCGCTAAGACAGTTCTTGTGGAATTGGCAAAGTGATATTTGGAATCCCTTAGAGGGCTGTGGTGAAAAAGGAAATATCCTCAGATGAAATCTGGAAAGAAGCTTTCTGTGAAACTGCTTAGTGTTCTATTAATTCATCTCACAGAGTTACATCTGTATTTCGTGGATCTCTTTGCTAGACTTATTTCTGTGGAATCTGAGAACAGATATTTCGGATCCCATTGAAGACTATAGGGCCAAAGGAAATATCCTCCGATAACAAAGAGAAAGAAGCTTTCTGAGAAACTTCTTTGTGTTCTGTGAAATCATCTCACAGAGTTACAGCTTTCCCCTCAAGAAGCCTTTCGCTAAGACAGTTCTTGTGGAATTGGCAAAGTGATATTTGGAAGCCCATAGAGGGCTATGGTGAAAAAGGAAATATCCTCAGATGAAATCTGGAAAGAAGCTTTCTGTGAAACTGCTGAGTGTTCTGTTAATTCATCTCACAGAGTTACATCTGTATTTCGTGGATCTCTTTGCTAGCCTTATTTCTGTGGAATCTGAGAACAGATATTTCGGATCCCTTTGAAGACTATAGGGCCAAAGGAAATATCCTCCGATAACAAAGAGAAAGAAGCTTACTGAGAAACTTCTTTGTGTTCTGTGAAATCATCTCACAGAGTTACAGCTTTCCCCTCAAGAAGCCTTTCGCTAAGACAGTTCTTGTGGAATTGGCAAGGTGATATTGGAAGCCCATAGAGGGCTATGGTGAAAAAGGAAATATCCTCAGATGAAATCTGGAAGGAAGCTTTCTGAGAAACTGCTTAGTGTTCTGTTAATTCATCTCACAGAGTTACATCTGTATTTCGTGGAACTCTTTGCTAGCCTTATTTCTGTGGAATCTGAGAACAGATATTTCGGATCCCATTGAAGACTATAGGGCCAAAGGAAATATCCTCCGATAACAAGGAGAAAGAAGCTTTCTGAGAAACTTCTTTGTGTTCTGTGAAATCAGCTCACAGAGTTACAGCTTTCACCTCAAGAAGCCTTTCGCTAAGACAGTTCTTGTGGAATTGGCAAAGTGATATTTGGAAGCCCATAGAGGGCTATGGTGAAAAAGGAAATATCCTCAGATGAAATCTGGAAAGAAGCTTTCTGAGAAACTCCTTAGTGTTCTGTTAATTCATCTCACAGAGTTACATCTGTATTTCGTGGATCTCTTTGCTAGCCTTATTTCTGTGGAATCTGAGAACAGATATTTCGGATCCCATTGAAGACTATAGGGCCAAAGGAAATATCCTCTGATAACAAAGAGAAAGAAGCTTTCTGAGAAACTTCTTTGTGTTCTGTGAAATCATCTCACAGAGTTACAGCTTTCCCCTAAAGAAGCCTTTCGCTAAGACAGTTTTTGTGGAATTGGCAAAGTGATATTTGGAAGCCCATAGAGTGCTTTGGTGAAAAAGGAAATATCCTCAGATGAAATCTGGAAGGAAGCTTTCTCAGAAACTGCTTAGTGTTCTGTTAATTCATCTCACAGAGTTACATCTGTATTTCGTGGATCTCTTTGCTAGCCTTATTTCTGTGGAATCTGAGAACAGATATTTCGGATCCCATTGAAGACTATAGGGCCAAAGGAAATATCCTCCGATAACAAAGAGAAAGAAGCTTTCTGAGAAACTTCTTTGTGTTCTGTGAAATCATCTCACAGAGTTACAGCCTTCACCTCAAGAAGCCTTTCGCTAAGACAGTTCTTGTGGAATTGGCAAAGTGATATTTGGAAGCCCATAGAGGGCTATGGTGAAAAAGGAAATATCCTCAGATGAAATCTGGAAAGAAGCTTTCTGAGAAACTCCTTAGTGTTCTGTTAATTCATCTCACAGAGTTACATCTGTATTTCGTGGATCTCTTTGCTAGCCTTATTTCTGTGGAATCTGAGAACAGATATTTCGGATCCCTTTGAAGACTATAGGGCCAAAGGAAATATCCTCCGATAACAAAGAGAAAGAAGCTTTCTGAGTAACTTCTTTGTGTTTTGTGAAATCATCTCACAGAGTTACAGCTTTCCCCTCAAGAAGCCTTTCGCTGAGACAGTTCTTGTGGAATTGGCAAAGTGATATTTGGAAGCCCATAGAGGCCTCTGGTGAAAAAGGAAATATCCTCAGATGAAATCTGGAAAGAAGATTTCTGAGAAACTGCTTAGTGTTCTGTTAATTCATCTCACAGAGTTACATCTGTATTTCGTGGATCTCTTTGCTAGCCTTATTTCTGTGGAATCTGAGAACAGATATTTCGGATCCCATTGAAGACCAAAAGGCCAAAGGAAATATCCTCCGATAACAAAGAGAAAGAAGCTTTCTGAGAAAATTCTTTGTGTTCTGTGAAATCATCTCACAGAGTTACAGCTTTCCCCTCAAGAAGCCTTTCGCTAAGACAGTTCTTGTGGAATTGGCAAAGTGATATTTGGAAGCCCATAGAGGGCTATGGTGAAAAAGGAAATATCCTCAGATGAAATCTGGAAAGAAGTTTTCTGAGAAACTGCTGAGTGTTCTGATAATTCATCTCACAGAGTTACATCTGAATTTCGTGGATCTCTTTGCTAGCCTTATTTCTGTGGAATCTGAGAACAGATATTTCGGATCCCTTTGAAGACTATAGGGCCAAAGGAAATATCCTCCGATAACAAAGAGAAAGAAGCTTTCTGAGAAACTTCTTTGTGTTCTGTGAAATCATCTCACAGAGTTACAGCTTTCCCCTCAAGAAGCCTTTCGCTAAGACAGTTCTTGTGGAATTGGCAAAGTGATATTTGGAAGCCCATAGAGGGCTATGGTGAAAAAGGAAATATCCTCAGATGAAATCTGGAAAGAAGCTTTCTGAGAAACTACTTAGTGTTCTGTTAATTCATCTCACAGAGTTACATCTGTATTTCGTCGATCTCTTTGCTAGCCTTATTTCTTTGGAATCTGAGAACAGATATTTCGGATCCCATTGAAGACTATAGGACCAAAGGAAATATCCTCCGATAACAAAGAGAAAGAAGCTTTCTGAGAAACTTCTTTGTGTTCTGTGAAATCATCTCACAGAGTTGCAGCTTTCCCCTCAAGAAGCCTTTCGCTAAGACAGTTCTTGTGGAATTGGCAAAGTGATATTTGGAAGCCCATAGAGGGCTATGGTGAAAAAGGAAATATCCTCAGATGAAATCTGGGAAGAAGCTTTCTGTGAAACTGCTTAGTGTTCTGTTAATTCATCTCACAGAGTTACATCTGTATTTCGTGGATCTCTTTGCTAGCCTTATTTCTTTGGAATCTGAGAACAGATATTTCGGATCCCATTGAAGACTATAGGGCCAAAGGAAATATCCTCCGATAACAAAGAGAAAGAAGCTTTCTGAGAAACTTCTTTGTGTTCTGTGAAATCATCTCACAGAGTTACAGCTTTCCCCTCAAGAAGCCTTTCGCTAAGACTGTTCTTGTGGAATTGGCCAAGTGATATTTGGAAGCCCATAGAGGGCTATGGTGAAAAAGGATATATCCTCAGATGAAATCTGGAAAGAAGATTTCTGAGAAACTGCTTAGTGTTCTGTTAATTCATCTCACAGAGTTACATCTGTATTTCGTGGATCTCTTTGCTAGCCTTATTTCTGTGGAATCTGAGAACAGATATTTCGGATCCCATTGAAGACTATAGGGCCAAAGGAAATATCCTCCGATAACAAAGAGAAAGAAGCTTTCTGAGAAACTTCTTTGTGTTCTGTGAAATCATCTCACAGAGTTACAGCTTTCCCCTCAAGAAGCCTTTCACTAAGACAGTTCTTTTGGAATTGGCAAAGTGATATTTGGAAGCCCTTAGAGGGCTATGGTGAAAAAGGAAATATCCTCAGATGAAATCTGAAAAGAAGCTTTCTGAGAAACTGCTTAGTGTTCTGTTAATTCATCTCACAGTGTTACATCTGTATTTCGTGGATCTCTTTGCTAGCCTTATTTCTGTGGAATCTGAGAACAGATATTTCGGATCCCATTGAAGACTATAGGGCCAAAGGAAAAAATCTCCGATAACAAAGAGAAAGAAGCTTTCTGAGAAACTTCTTTGTGTTCTGTGAAATCATCTCACAGAGTTACAGCTTTCCCCTCAAGAAGCCTTTCGCTAAGACAGTTCTTGTGGAATTGACAAAGTGATATTTGGAAGCCCAATGAGGGCTATGGTTAAAAAGGAAATATCCTCAGATGAAATCTGGAAGGAAGCTTTCTGAGAAACTGCTGAGTGTTCTGTTAATTCATCTCACAGAATTACATCTGTATTTCGTGGATCTCTTTGCTAGCCTTATTTCTTTGGAATCTGAGAACAGATATTTCGGATCCCATTGAAGACTACTTGGCCAAAGGAAATATCCTCCGATAACAAAGAGAAAGAAGCTTTCTGAGAAACTTCTTTGTGTTCTGTGAAATCATCTCACAGAGTTACAGCTTTCCCCTCAAGAAGCCTTTCGCTAAGACAGTTCTTGTGGAATTGGCAAAGTGATATTTGGAAGCCCATAGAGGGCTATGGTGAAAAAGGAAATATCCTCAGATGAAATCTGGAAAGAAGCTTTCTGAGAAACTGCTGAGTGTTCTGCTAATTCATCTCACAGAGTTACATCTGTATTTCGTGGATCTCTTTGCTAGCCTTATTTCTGTGGAATCTGAGAACAGATATTTCGGATCCCTTTGAAGACTATAGGGCCAAAGGAAATATCCTCCGATAACAAAGAGAAAGAAGCTTTCTGAGAAACTTCTTTGTGTTTTGTGAAATCATCTCACAGAGTTACAGCTTTCCCCTCAAGAAGCCTTTCGCTAAGACAGTTCTTGTGGAATTGGCAAAGTGATATTTGGAAGCCCATAGAGGCCTCTGGTGAAAAAGGAAATATCCTCAGATGAAATCTGGAAAAAAGATTTCTGAGAAACTGCTTAGTGTTCTGTTAATTCATCTCACAGAGTTACATCTGTATTTCGTGGATCTCTTTGCTAGCCTTATTTCTGTGGAATCTGAGAACAGATATTTCGGATCCCATTGAAGACCAAAAGGCCAAAGGAAATATCCTCCGATAACAAAGAGAAAGAAGCTTTCTGAGAAAATTCTTTGTGTTCTGTGAAATCATCTCACAGAGTTACAGCTTTCCCCTCAAGAAGCCTTTCGCTAAGACAGTTCTTGTGGAATTGGCAAAGTGATATTTGGAAGCCCATAGAGGGCTATGGTGAAAAAGGAAATATCCTCAGATGAAATCTGGAAAGAAGCTTTCTGAGAAACTGCTGAGTGTTCTGATAATTCATCTCACAGAGTTACATCTGAATTTCGTGGATCTCTTTGCTAGCCTTATTTCTGTGGAATCTGAGAACAGATATTTCGGATCCCATTGAAGACTATAGGGCCAAAGGAAATATCCTCCGATAACAAAGAGAAAGAAGCTTTCTGAGAAACTTCTTTGTGTTCTGTGAAATCATCTCACAGAGTTACAGCTTTCCCCTCAAGAAGCCTTTCGCTAAGACAGTTCTTGTGGAATTGGCAAAGTGATATTTGGAAGCCCATAGAGGGCTATGGTGAAAAAGGAAATATCCTCAGATGAAATCTGGAAAGAAGCTTTCTGAGAAACTACTTAGTGTTCTGTTAATTCATCTCACAGAGTTACATCTGTATTTCGTCGATCTCTTTGCTAGCCTTATTTCTTTGGAATCTGAGAACAGATATTTCGGATCCCATTGAAGACTATAGGGCCAAAGGAAATATCCTCCGATAACAAAGAGAAAGAAGCTTTCTGAGAAACTTCTTTGTGTTCTGTGAAATCATCTCACAGAGTTACAGCTTTCCCCTCAAGAAGCCTTTCGCTAAGACAGTTCTTGTGGAATTGGCAAAGTGATATTTGGAAGCCCATAGAGGGCTATGGTGAAAAAGGAAATATCCTCAGATGAAATCTGGGAAGAAGCTTTCTGTGAAACTGCTTAGTGTTCTGTTAATTCATCTCACAGAGTTACATCTGTATTTCGTGGATCTCTTTGCTAGCCTTATTTCTTTGGAATCTGAGAACAGATATTTCGGATCCCATTGAAGACTATAGGGCCAAAGGAAATATCCTCCGATAACAAAGAGAAAGAAGCTTTCTGAGAAACTTCTTTGTGTTCTGTGAAATCATCTCACAGAGTTACAGCTTTCCCCTCAGAAGCCTTTCGCTAAGACAGTTCATGTGGAATCGGCCAAGTGATATTTGGAAGCCCATAGAGGGCTATGGTGAAAAAGGAAATATCCTCAGATGAATTCTGGAAGGAAGATTTCTGAGAAACTGCTGAGTGTTCTGTTAATTCATCTCACAGAATTACATCTGTATTTCGTGGATCTCTTTGCTAGGCTTATTTCTGTGGAATCTGAGAAGAGATATTTCAGATCCCTTTGAAGACTATAGGGCCAAAGGAAATATCCTCCGATAACAAAGAGAAAGAAGCTTTCTGAGAAACTTCTTTGTGTTCTGTGAAATCATCTCACAGAGTTACAGCTTTCCCCTCAAGAAGCCTTTCGCTAAGACTGTTCTTGTGGAATTGGCCAAGTGATATTTGGAAGCCCATAGAGGGCTATGGTGAAAAAGGATATATCCCCAGATGAAATCTGGAAAGAAGATTTCTGAGAAACTGCTTAGTGTTCTGTTAATTCATCTCACAGAGTTACATCTGTATTTCGTGGATCTCTTTGCTAGCCTTATTTCTGTGGAATCTGAGAACAGATATTTCGGATCCCTTTGAAGACTATAGGGCCAAAGGAAATATCCTCCGATAACAAAGAGAAAGAAGCTTTCTGAGAAACTTCTTTGTGTTTTGTGAAATCATCTCACAGAGTTACAGCTTTCCCCTCAAGAAGCCTTTCGCTAAGACAGTTCTTGTGGAATTGGCAAAGTGATATTTGGAAGCCCATAGAGGGCTATGGTGAAAAAGGAAATATCCTCAGATGAAATCTGGAAAGAAGATTTCTGAGAAACTGCTTAGTGTTCTGTTAATTCATCTCACAGAGTTACATCTGTATTTCGTCGATCTCTTTGCTAGTCTTATTTCTTTGGAATCTGAGAACAGATATTTCGGATCCCATTGAAGACTATAGGGCCAAAGGAAATATCCTCCGATAACAAAGAGAAAGAAGCTTTCTGAGAAACTTCTTTGTGTTCTGTGAAATCATCTCACAGAGTTACAGCTTTCTCCTCAAGAAGCCTTTCGCTAAGACAGTTCTTGTGGAATTGGCAAAGTGATATTTGGAAGCCTATAGAGGGCTATGGTGAAAAAGGAAATATCCTCAGATGAAATCTGGAAAGAAGCTTTCTGAGAAACTGCTGAGTGTTCTGTTAATTCATCTCACAGAGTTACATCTGTATTTCGTGGATCTCTTTGCTAGCCTTATTTCTGTGGAATCTGAGAACAGATATTTCGGATCCCATTGAAGACTATAGGGCCAAAGGAAATATCCTCCGATAACAAAGAGAAAGAAGCTTTCTGAGAAACTTCTTTGTGTTCTGTGAAATCATCTCACAGAGTTACAGCTTTCCCCTCAAGAAGCCTTTCGCTAAGACAGTTCTTGTGGAATTGGCAAAGTGATATTTGGAAGCCCATAGAGGGCTATGGTGAAAAAGGAAATATCCTCAGATGAAATCTGGAAAGAAGCTTTCTGAGAAACTGCTGAGTGTTCTGTTCATTCATCTCACAGAGTTACATCTGTATTTCGTGGATCTCTTTGCTAGAATTATTTCTGTGGAATCTGAGAACAGATATTTCGGATCCCTTTGAAGACTATAGGGCCAAAGGAAATATCCTCCGATAACAAAGAGAAAGAAGTTTTCTGAGAAACTTCTTTGTGTTCTGTGAAATCATCTCACAGAGTTACAGCTTTCCCCTCAAGAAGCCTTTCGCTAAGACAGTTCTTGTGGAATTGGCAAAGTGATATTTGGAAGCCCATTGAGGGCTATGGTGAAAAAGGAAATATCCTCAGATGAAATCTGGAAAGAAGCTTTCTGAGAAACTGCTTAGTGTTCTGTGAATTCATCTCACAGAGTTACATCTGTATTTCGTGGATCTCTTTGCTAGCCTTATTTCTGTGGAATCTGAGAACAGATATTTCTTATCCCATTGAAGACTATAGGGCCATAGGAAATATTCTCCGATAACAAAGAGAAGGAAGCTTTCTGAGAAACTTCTTTGTGTTCTGTGAAATCATCTCACAGAGTTACAGCATTCCCCTCAAGAAGCCTTTCGCTAAGACAGTTCTTGTGGAATTGGCAAAGTGATATTTGGAAGCCCTTAGAGGGCTGTGGTGAAAAAGGAAATATCCTCAGATGAAATCTGGAAAGAAGCTTTCTGTGAAACTGCTTAGTGTTCTGTTAATTCATCTCACAGAGTTACATCTGTATTTCGTGGATCTCTTTGCTAGACTTATTTCTGTGGAATCTGAGAACAGATATTTCGGATCCCTTTGAAGACTATAGGACCAAAGGAAATATCCTCCGATAACAAAGAGAAAGAAGCTTTCTGAGAAACTTCTTTGTGTTCTGTGAAATCATCTCACAGAGTTACAGCTTTCCCCTCAAGAAGCCTTTCGCTAAGACAGTTCTTGTGGAATTGTGAAAGTGATATTTGGAAGCCCATATAGGGCTATGGTGAAAAAGGAAATATCCTCAGATGAAATCTGGAAAGAAGCTTTCTGAGAAACTGCTGAGTGTTCTGTTAATTCATCTCACAGAGTTACATCTGTATTTCGTGGATCTCTTTGCTAGCCTTATTTCCTTGGAATCTGAGAACAGATATTTCAGATCCCATTGAAGACTATAGGGCCAAAGGAAATATCCTCCGATAACAAAGAGAAAGAAGCTTTCTGAGAAACTTCTTTGTGTTCTGTGAAATCATCTCACAGAGTTACAGCTTTCCCCTCAAGAAACCTTTCGCTAAGACAGTTCTTGTGCAATTGGCAAAGTGATATTTGGAAGCCCATAGAGGGCTATGGTGAAAAAGGAAATATCCTCAGATGAAATCTGGAAAGAAGCTTTCTGTGAAACTGCTTAGTGTTCTGTTAATTCATCTCACACAGTTACATCTGTATTTCGTGGATCTCTTTGCTAGCCTTATTTCTTTGGAATCTGAGAACAGATATTTCGGATCCCCTTGACGACTATAGGGCCAAAGGAAATATCCTCCCATAACAAAGAGAAAGAAGCTTTCTGAGAAACTTCTTTGTGTTCTGTGAAATCATCTCACAGAGTTACAGCTTTCCCCTCAAGAAGCCTTTCGCTAAGACAGTTCTTGTGGAATTGGCCAAGTGATATTTTGAAGCCCATAGAGGGCTATGGTGAAAAAGGAAATATCCTCAGATGAAATCTGGAAAGAAGCTTTCTGAGAAACTGCTGAGTGTTCTGTGAATTCATCTCACAGAGTTACATCTGTATTTCGTGTATCTCTTTGCTAGCCTTATTTCTGTGGAATCTGAGAACAGATATTTCGGATCCCTTTGAAGACTATAGGGCCAAAGGAAATATCCTCCGATAACAAAGAGAAAGAAGCTTACTGAGAAACTTCTTTGTGTTCTGTGAAATCATCTCACAGAGTTACAGCTTTCCCCTCAAGAAGCCTTTCGCTAAGACAGTTCTTGTGGAATTGGCAAAGTGATATTTGGAAGCCCATAGAGGGCTATGGTGAAAAAGGAAATATCCTCAGATGAAATCTGGAAGGAAGCTTTCTGAGAAACTGCTTAGTGTTCTGTTAATTCATCTCACAGAGTTACATCTGTATTTCGTGGATCTCTTTGCTAGCCTTATTTCTGTGGAATCTGAGAACAGATATTTCGGATCCCATTGAAGACTATAGGGCCAAAGGAAATATCCTCCGATAACAAAGAGAAAGAAGCTTTCTGAGAAACTTCTTTGTGTTCTGTGAAATCAGCTCACAGAGTTACAGCTTTCACCTCAAGAAGCCTTTCGCTAAGACAGTTCTTGTGGAATTGGCAAAGTGATATTTGGAAGCCCATAGAGTGCTATGGTGAAAAAGGAAATATCCTCAGATGAAATCTGGAAGGAAGCTTTCTCAGAAACTGCTTAGTGTTCTGTTAATTCATCTCACAGAGTTACATCTGTATTTCGTGGATCTCTTTGGTAGCCTTATTTCTTTGGAATCTGAGAACAGATATTTCGGATCCCATTGAAGACTACAGGGCCAAAGGAAATATCCCCTGATAACAATGAGAAAGAAGCTTTCTGAGAAACTTCTTTGGGTTCTGTGAAATCATCTCACAGAGTTACAGCTTTCCCCTCAAGAAGCCTTTCAATAAGACAGTTCTTTTGGAATTGGCAAAGTGATATTTGGAAGCCCTTAGATGGCTATGGTGAAAAAGGAAATATCCTCAGATGAAATCTGAAAAGAAGCTTTCTGAGAAACTGCTTAGTGTTCTGTTAATTCATCTCACAGAGTTACATCTGTATTTCGTGGATCTCTTTGCTAGCCTTATTTCTTTGGAATCTGAGAACAGATATTTCGGATCCCATTGAAGACTATAGGGCCAAAGGAAATATCCTCCGATAACAAAGAGAAAGAAGCTTTCTGAGAAACTTCTTTGTGTTCTGTGAAATCATCTCACAGAGTTACAGCTTTCCCCTCAAGAAGCCTTTCGCTAAGACAGTTCTTGTGGAATTGGCAAAGTGATATTTGGAAGCCCATAGAGGGCTATGGTGAAAAAGGAAATATCCTCAGATGAAATCTGGGAAGAAGCTTTCTGTGAAACTGCTTAGTGTTCTGTTAATTCATCTCACAGAGTTACATCTGTATTTCGTGGATCTCTTTGCTAGCCTTATTTCTTTGGAATCTGAGAACAGATATTTCGGATCCCATTGAAGACTATAGGGCCAAAGGAAATATCCTCCGATAACAAAGAGAAAGAAGCTTTCTGAGAAACTTCTTTGTGTTCTGTGAAATCATCTCACAGAGTTACAGCTTTCCCCTCAGAAGCCTTTCGCTAAGACAGTTCATGTGGAATCGGCCAAGTGATATTTGGAAGCCCATAGAGGGCTATGGTGAAAAAGGAAATATCCTCAGATGAATTCTGGAAGGAAGATTTCTGAGAAACTGCTGAGTGTTCTGTTAATTCATCTCACAGAATTACATCTGTATTTCGTGGATCTCTTTGCTAGGCTTATTTCTGTGGAATCTGAGAAGAGATATTTCAGATCCCTTTGAAGACTATAGGGCCAAAGGAAATATCCTCCGATAACAAAGAGAAAGAAGCTTTCTGAGAAACTTCTTTGTGTTCTGTGAAATCATCTCACAGAGTTACAGCTTTCCCCTCAAGAAGCCTTTCGCTAAGACTGTTCTTGTGGAATTGGCCAAGTGATATTTGGAAGCCCATAGAGGGCTATGGTGAAAAAGGATATATCCTCAGATGAAATCTGGAAAGAAGATTTCTGAGAAACTGCTTAGCGTTCTGTTAATTCATCTCACAGAGTTACATCTGTATTTCGTGGATCTCTTTGCTAGCCTTATTTCTGTGGAATCTGAGAACAGATATTTCGGATCCCTTTGAAGACTATAGGGCCAAAGGAAATATCCTCCGATAACAAAGAGAAAGAAGCTTTCTGAGAAACTTCTTTGTGTTTTGTGAAATCATCTCACAGAGTTACAGCTTTCCCCTCAAGAAGCCTTTCGCTAAGACAGTTCTTGTGGAATTGGCAAAGTGATATTTGGAAGCCCATAGAGGGCTATGGTGAAAAAGGAAATATCCTCAGATGAAATCTGGAAAGAAGATTTCTGAGAAACTGCTTAGTGTTCTGTTAATTCATCTCACAGAGTTACATCTGTATTTCGTCGATCTCTTTGCTAGTCTTATTTCTTTGGAATCTGAGAACAGATATTTCGGATCCCATTGAAGACTATAGGGCCAAAGGAAATATCCTCCGATAACAAAGAGAAAGAAGCTTTCTGAGAAACTTCTTTGTGTTCTGTGAAATCATCTCACAGAGTTACAGCTTTCTCCTCAAGAAGCCTTTCGCTAAGACAGTTCTTGTGGAATTGGCAAAGTGATATTTGGAAGCCTATAGAGGGCTATGGTGAAAAAGGAAATATCCTCAGATGAAATCTGGAAAGAAGCTTTCTGAGAAACTGCTGAGTGTTCTGTTAATTCATCTCACAGAGTTACATCTGTATTTCGTGGATCTCTTTGCTAGCCTTATTTCTGTGGAATCTGAGAACAGATATTTCGGATCCCATTGAAGACTATAGGGCCAAAGGAAATATCCTCCGATAACAAAGAGAAAGAAGCTTTCTGAGAAACTTCTTTGTGTTCTGTGAAATCATCTCACAGAGTTACAGCTTTCCCCTCAAGAAGCCTTTCGCTAAGACAGTTCTTGTGGAATTGGCAAAGTGATATTTGGAAGCCCATAGAGGGCTATGGTGAAAAAGGAAATATCCTCAGATGAAATCTGGAAAGAAGCTTTCTGAGAAACTGCTGAGTGTTCTGTTCATTCATCTCACAGAGTTACATCTGTATTTCGTAGATCTCTTTGCTAGAATTATTTCTGTGGAATCTGAGAACAGATATTTCGGATCCCTTTGAAGACTATAGGGCCAAAGGAAATATCCTCCGATAACAAAGAGAAAGAAGTTTTCTGAGAAACTTCTTTGTGTTCTGTGAAATCATCTCACAGAGTTACAGCTTTCCCCTCAAGAAGCCTTTCGCTAAGACAGTTCTTGTGGAATTGGCAAAGTGATATTTGGAAGCCCCTTGAGGGCTATGGTGAAAAAGGAAATATCCTCAGATGAAATCTGGAAAGAAGCTTTCTGAGAAACTGCTTAGTGTTCTGTGAATTCATCTCACAGAGTTACATCTGTATTTCGTGGATCTCTTTGCTAGCCTTATTTCTGTGGAATCTGAGAACAGATATTTCTTATCCCATTGAAGACTATAGGGCCATAGGAAATATTCTCCGATAACAAAGAGAAGGAAGCTTTCTGAGAAACTTCTTTGTGTTCTGTGAAATCATCTCACAGAGTTACAGCATTCCCCTCAAGAAGCCTTTCGCTAAGACAGTTCTTGTGGAATTGGCAAAGTGATATTTGGAAGCCCTTAGAGGGCTGTGGTGAAAAAGGAAATATCCTCAGATGAAATCTGGAAAGAAGCTTTCTGTGAAACTGCTTAGTGTTCTGTTAATTCATCTCACAGAGTTACATCTGTATTTCGTGGATCTCTTTGCTAGACTTATTTCTGTGGAATCTGAGAACAGATATTTCGGATCCCTTTGAAGACTATAGGACCAAAGGAAATATCCTCCGATAACAAAGAGAAAGAAGCTTTCTGAGAAACTTCTTTGTGTTCTGTGAAATCATCTCACAGAGTTACAGCTTTCCCCTCAAGAAGCCTTTCGCTAAGACAGTTCTTGTGGAATTGTGAAAGTGATATTTGGAAGCCCATATAGGGCTATGGTGAAAAAGGAAATATCCTCAGATGAAATCTGGAAAGAAGCTTTCTGAGAAACTGCTGAGTGTTCTGTTAATTCATCTCACAGAGTTACATCTGTATTTCGTGGATCTCTTTGCTAGCCTTATTTCCTTGGAATCTGAGAACAGATATTTCAGATCCCATTGAAGACAATAGGGCCAAAGGAAATATCCTCCGATAACAAAGAGAAAGAAGCTTTCTGAGAAACTTCTTTGTGTTCTGTGAAATCATCTCACAGAGTTACAGCTTTCCCCTCAAGAAACCTTTCGCTAAGACAGTTCTTGTGCAATTGGCAAAGTGATATTTGGAAGCCCATAGAGGGCTATGGTGAAAAAGGAAATATCCTCAGATGAAATCTGGAAAGAAGCTTTCTGTGAAACTGCTTAGTGTTCTGTTAATTCATCTCACACAGTTACATCTGTATTTCGTGGATCTCTTTGCTAGCCTTATTTCTTTGGAATCTGAGAACAGATATTTCGGATCCCATTGAAGAATATAGGGCCAAAGGAAATATCCTCCCATAACAAAGAGAAAGAAGCTTTCTGAGAAACTTCTTTGTGTTCTGTGAAATCATCTCACAGAGTTACAGCTTTCCCCTCAAGAAGCCTTTCGCTAAGACAGTTCTTGTGGAATTGGCCAAGTGATATTTTGAAGCCCATAGAGGGCTATGGTGAAAAAGGAAATATCCTCAGATGAAATCTGGAAAGAAGCTTTCTGAGAAACTGCTGAGTGTTCTGTGAATTCATCTCACAGAGTTACATCTGTATTTCGTGTATCTCTTTGCTAGCCTTATTTCTGTGGAATCTGAGAACAGATATTTCGGATCCCTTTGAAGACTATAGGGCCAAAGGAAATATCCTCCGATAACAAAGAGAAAGAAGCTTACTGAGAAACTTCTTTGTGTTCTGTGAAATCATCTCACAGAGTTACAGCTTTCCCCTCAAGAAGCCTTTCGCTAAGACAGTTCTTGTGGAATTGGCAAAGTGATATTTGGAAGCCCATAGAGGGCTATGGTGAAAAAGGAAATATCCTCAGATGAAATCTGGAAGGAAGCTTTCTGAGAAACTGCTTAGTGTTCTGTTAATTCATCTCACAGAGTTACATCTGTATTTCGCGGATCTCTTTGCTAGCCTTATTTCTGTGGAATCTGAGAACAGATATTTCGGATCCCATTGAAGACTATAGGGCCAAAGGAAATATCCTCCGATAACAAAGAGAAAGAAGCTTTCTGAGAAACTTCTTTGTGTTCTGTGAAATCAGCTCACAGAGTTACAGCTTTCACCTCAAGAAGCCTTTCGCTAAGACAGTTCTTGTGGAATTGGCAAAGTGATATTTGGAAGCCCATAGAGTGCTATGGTGAAAAAGGAAATATCCTCAGATGAAATCTGGAAGGAAGCTTTCTCAGAAACTGCTTAGTGTTCTGTTAATTCATCTCACAGAGTTACATCTGTATTTCGTGGATCTCTTTGCTAGCCTTATTTCTGTGGAATCTGAGAACAGATATTTCGGATCCCATTGAAGACTATAGGGCCAAAGGAAATATCCTCCGATAACAAAGAGAAAGAAGCTTTCTGAGAAACTTCTTTGTGTTCCCTGAAATCATCTCACAGAGTTACAGCCTTCACCTCAAGAAGCCTTTCGCTAAGACAGTTCTTGTGGAATTGGCAAAGTGATATTTGGAAGCCCATAGAGGGCTATGGTGAAAAAGGAAATATCCTCAGATGAAATCTGGAAAGAAGCTTTCTGAGAAACTCCTTAGTGTTCTGTTAATTCATCTCACAGAGTTACATCTGTATTTCGTGGATCTCTTTGGTAGCCTTATTTCTTTGGAATCTGAGAACAGATATTTCGGATCCCATTGAAGACTACAGGGCCAAAGGAAATATCCCCTGATAACAATGAGAAAGAAGCTTTCTGAGAAACTTCTTTGGGTTCTGTGAAATCATCTCACAGAGTTACAGCTTTCCCCTCAAGAAGCCTTTCACTAAGACAGTTCTTTTGGAATTGGCAAAGTGATATTTGGAAGCCCTTAGAGGGCTATGGTGAAAAAGGAAATATCCTCAGATGAAATCTGAAAAGAAGCTTTCTGAGAAACTGCTTAGTGTTCTGTTAATTCATCTCACAGAGTTACATCTGTATTTCGTGGATCTCTTTGCTAGCCTTATTTCTGTGGAATCTGAGAACAGTTATTTCGGATCCCTTTGAAGACTATAGGGCCAAAGGAAAAAATCTCCGATAACAAAGAGAAAGAAGCTTTCTGAGAAACTTCTTTGTGTTCTGTGAAATCATCTCACAGAGTTACAGCTTTCCCCTCAAGAAGCCTTTCGCTAAGACAGTTCTTGTGGAATTGGCCAAGTGATATTTGGAAGCCCAATGAGGGCTATGGTGAAAAAGGAAATATCCTCAGATGAAATCTGGAAGGAAGCTTTCTGAGAAACTGCTGAGTGTTCTGTTAATTCATCTCACAGAATTGCATCTGTATTTCGTGGATCTCTTTGCTAGCCTTATTTCTTTGGAATCTGAGAACAGATATTTCGGATCCCATTGAAGACTATTTGGCCAAAGGAAATATCCTCCGATAACAAAGAGAAAGAAGCTTTCTGAGAAACTTCTTTGTGTTCTGTGAAATCATCTCACAGAGTTACAGCTTTCCCCTCAAGAAGCCTTTCGATAAGACAGTTCTTGTGGAATTGGCAAAGTGATATTTGGAAGCCCATAGAGGGCTATGGTGAAAAAGGAAATATCCTCAGATGAAATCTGGAAAGAAGCTTTCTGAGAAACTGCTGAGTGTTCTGCTAATTCATCTCACAGAGTTACATCTGTATTTCGTGGATCTCTTTGCTAGCCTTATTTCTTTGGAATCTGAGAACAGATATTTCGGATCCCATTGAAGACTATAGGGCCAAAGGAAATATCCTCCGATAACAAAGAGAAAGAAGCTTTCTGAGAAACTTCTTTGTGTTCTGTGAAATCATCTCACAGAGTTACAGCATTCCCCTCAAGAAGCCTTTCGCTAAGACAGTTCTTGTGGAATTGGCAAAGCGATATTTGGAAGCCCATAGAGGGCTATGGTGAAAAAGGAAATATCCTCAGATGAAATCTGGAAAGACGCTTTCTGTGAAACTGCTTAGTGTTCTGTTAATTCATCTCACAGAGTTACATCTGTATTTTGTGGATCTCTTTGCTAGCCTTATTTCTGTGGAATCTGAGAACAGATATTTCGGATCCCATTGAAGACAATAGGCCCAAAGGAAATATCCTCCGATAACAAAGAGAAAGAAGCTTTCTGAGAAACTTCTTTGTGTTCTCTGAAATCATCTCACAGAGTTACAGCTTTCCCCTCAAGAAGCCTTTCGCTAAGACAGTTCTTGTGGAATTGGCAAAGCGATATTTGGAAGCCCATAGAGGGCTATGGTGAAAAAGGAAATATCCTCAGATGAAATCTGGAAAGAAGCTTTCTCTGAAATTGCTGTGTTCTGTTAATTCATCTCACAGAGTTACATCTGTATTTCGTGGATCTCTTTGCTAGCCTTATTTCTGTGGAATCTGAGAACAGATATTTCGGATCCCTTTGAAGACTATAGGGCCAAAGGAAATATCCTCCGATAACAAAGAGAAAGAAGCTTTCTGAGAAACTTCTTTGTGTTTTGTGAAATCATCTCACAGAGTTACAGCTTTCCCCTCAAGAATCCTTTCGCTAAGACAGTTCTTGTGGAATTGGCAAAGTGATATTTGGAAGCCCATAGAGGCCTCTGGTGAAAAAGGAAATATCCTCAGATGAAATCTGGAAAGAAGATTTCTGAGAAACTGCTTAGTGTTCTGTTAATTCATCTCACAGAGTTACATCTGTATTTCGTGGATCTCTTTGCTAGCCTTATTTCTGTGGAATCTGAGAACAGATATTTCGGATCCCATTGAAGACTATAGGGCCAAAGGAAATATCCTCCGATAACAAAGAGAAAGAAGCTTTCTGAGAAACTTCTTTGTGTTCTGTGAAATCATCTCACAGAGTTACAGCTTTCCCCTCAAGAAGCCTTTCGCTAAGACAGTTCTTGTGGAATTGGCAAAGTGATATTTGGAAGCCCATAGAGGGCTATGGTGAAAAAGGAAATATCCTCAGATGAAATCTGGAAAGAAGCTTTCTGAGAAACTGCTTAGTGTTCTGTTAATTCATCTCACAGAGTTACATCTGTATTTCGTGGATCTCTTTGCTAGCCTTATATCTGTGGAATCTGAGAACAGATATTTCGGATCCCTTTGAAGACTATAGAGCCAAAGGAACTATCCTCCGATAACAAAGAGAAAGAAGCTTTCTGAGAAACTTCTTTGTGTTCTGTGAAATCATCTCACAGAGTTACAGCTTTCCCCTCAAGAAGCCTTTCGCTAAGACAGTTCTTGTGGAATTGGCCAAGTGATATTTGGAAGCCCATAGAGGGCTATGGTGAAAAAGGAAATATCCTCAGATGAAATCTGGAAAGAAGCTTTCTGAGAAACCGCTTAGTGTTCTGTTAATTCATCTCACAGAGTTACATCTGTATTTCGTCGATCTCTTTGCTAGCCTTATTTCTTTGGAATCTGAGAACAGATATTTCGGATCCCATTGAAGACTATAGGGCCAAAGGAAATATCCTCCGATAACAAAGAGAAAGAAGCTTTCTGAGAAACTTCTTTGTGTTCTGTGAAATCATCTCACAGAGTTACAGCTTTCCCCTCAAGAAGCCTTTCGCTAAGACAGTTCTTGTGGAATTGGCAAAGTGATATTTGGAAGCCCATAGAGGGCTATGGTGAAAAAGGAAATATCCTCAGATGAAATCTGGGAAGAAGCTTTCTGTGAAACTGCTGAGTGTTCTGTTAATTCATCTCACAGAGTTACATCTGTATTTCGTGGATCTCTTTGCTAGCCTTATTTCTTTGGAATCTGAGAACAGTTATTTCGGATCCCATTGAAGACTATAGGGCCAAAGGAAATATCCTCCGATAACAAAGAGAAAGAAGCTTTCTGAGAAACTTCTTTGTGTTCTGTGAAATCATCTCACAGAGTTACAGCTTTCCCCTCAGAAGCCTTTCGCTAAGACAGTTCATGTGGAATCGGCCAAGTGATATTTGGAAGCCCATAGAGGGCTATGGTGAAAAAGGAAATATCCTCAGATGAAATCTGGAAGGAAGATTTCTGAGAAACTGCTGAGTTTTCTGTTAATTCATCTCACAGAATTACATCTGTATTTCTTGGATCTCTTTGCTAGGCTTATTTCTGTGGAATCTGAGAAGAGATATTTCGGATCCCATTGAAGACTATAGGGCCAAAGGAAATATCCTCCGATAACAAAGAGAAAGAAGCTTTCTGAGAAACTTCTTTGTGTTCTGTGAAATCATCTCACTGAGTTACAGCTTTCCCCTCAAGAAGCCTTTCGCTAAGACTGTTCTTGTGGAATTGGCCAAGTGATATTTGGAAGCCCATAGAGGGCTATGGTGAAAAAGGAAATATCCTCAGATAAAATCTGGAAAGAAGCTTTCTGAGAAACTGCTGAGTGTTCTGTTAATTCATCTCACAGAGTTATATCTGTATTTCGTGGATCTCTTTGCTAGCCTTATTTCTGTGGAATCTGAGAACAGATATTTCGGATCCCATTGAAGACTATAGGGCCAAAGGAAATATCCTCCGATAACAAAGAGAAAGAAGCTTTCTGAGAAACTTCTTTGTGTTCTGTGAAATCATCTCACAGAGTTACAGCTTTCCCCTCAAGAAGCCTTTCGCTAAGACAGTTCTTGTGGAATTGGCAAAGTGATATTTGGAAGCCCGTAGAGGGCTATGGTGAAAAAGGAAATATCCTCAGATGAAATCTGGAAAGAAGCTTTCTGTGAAACTGCTTAGTGTTCTGTTAATTCATCTCACAGAGTTACATCTGTATTTCGTGGATCTCTTTGCTAGACTTATTTCTGTGGAATCTGAGAACAGATATTTTGGATCCCTTTGAAGACTATAGGGCCAAAGGAAATATCCTCCGATAACAAAGAGAAAGAAACTTACTGAGAAACTTCTTTGTGTTCCGTGAAATCATCTCACAGAGTTACAGCTTTCCCCTCAAGAAGCCTTTCGCTAAGACAGTTCTTGTGGAATTGGCAAAGTGATATTTGGAAGCCCATAGAGGGCTATGGTGAAAAAGGAAATATCCTCAGATGAAATCTGGAAAGAAGCTTTCTGAGAAACTGCTTAGTGTTCTGTTAATTCATCTCACAGAGTTACATCTATATTTCGTGGATCTCTTTGCTAGCCTTATTTCTGTGGAATCTGAGAACAGATATTTCGGATAAAATTGAAGACTATAGGGCCAAAGGAAATAATCTCCGATAACAAAGAGAAAGAAGCTTTCTGAGAAACTTCTTTGTGTTCTGTGAAATCATCTCACGGAGTTACAGCTTTCTCCTCAAGAAGCCTTTCACTAAGACAGTTCTTGTGGAATTGGCATAGTGATATTTGGAAGCCTATAGAGGGCTATGGTGAAAAAGGAAATATCCTCATATGAAATCTGGAAAGAAGCTTTCTGAGAAACTGCTGAGTGTTCTGTTAATTCATCTCACAGAGTGACATCTGTATTTCGTGGATCTCTTTGCTCGCCTTGTTTCTGTGGAATCTGAGAACAGATATTTCGGATCCCATTGAAGACTATAGGGCCAAAGGAAATATCCTCCGATAACAAAGAGAAAGAAGCTTTCTGAGAAACTTCTTTGTGTTCTGTGAAATCTTCTCACAGAGTTACAGCTTTCCCCTCAAGAAGCCTTTCGCTAAGACAGTTCATGTGGAATCGGCCAAGTGATATTTGGAAGCCCATAGAGGGCTATGGTGAAAAAGGAAATATCCTCAGATGAAATCTGGAAGGAAGATTTCTGAGAAACTGCTGAGTGTTCTGTTAATTCATCTCACAGAATTACATCTGTATTTCGTGGATCTCTTTGCTAGGCTTTTTTCTGTGGAATCTGAGAAGAGATATTTCGGATCCCATTGAAGACTATAGGGCCAAAGGAAATATCCTCCGATAACAAAGAGAAAGAAGCTTTCTGAGAAACTTCTTTGTGTTCTGTGAAATCATCTCACAGAGTTACAGCTTTCCCCTCAAGAAGCCTTTCGCTAAGACTGTTCTTGTGGAATTGGCAAAGTGATATTTGGAAGCCCATAGAGGGCTATGGTGAAAAAGGAAATATCCTCAGATGAATTCTGGAAAGAAGCTTTCTGAGAAACTGCTGAGTGTTCTGTTAATTCATCTCACAGAGTTACATCTGTATTTCGTGGATCTCTTTGCTAGCCTTATTTCTGTGGAATCTGAGAACAGATATTTCGGATCCCATTGAAGACTATAGGGCCAAAGGAAATATCCTCCGATAACAAAGAGAAAGAAGCTTTCTGAGAAACTTCTTTGTGTTCTGTGAAATCATCTCACAGAGTTACAGCTTTCCCCTCAAGAAGCCTTTCGCTAAGACACTTCTTGTGAAATTGGCAAAGTGATATTTGGAAGCCCGTAGAGGGCTATGGTGAAAAAGGAAATATCCTCGGATGAAATCTGGAAAGAAGCTTTCTGTGAAACTGCTTAGTGTTCTGTTAATTCATCTCACAGAGTTACATCTGTATTTCGTGGATCTCTTTGCTAGACTTATTTCTGTGGAATCTGAGAACAGATATTTTGGATCCCTTTGAAGACTATAGGGCCAAAGGAAATATCCTCCGATAACAAAGAGAAAGAAACTTACTGAGAAACTTCTTTGTGTTCTGTGAAATCATCTCACAGAGTTACAGCTTTCCCCTCAAGAAGCCTTTCGCTAAGACAGTTCTTGTGGAATTTGCAAAGTGATATTTGGAAGCCCATAGAGGGCTATGGTGAAAAAGGAAATATCCTCAGATGAAATCTGGAAAGAAGCTTTCTGAGAAACTGCTGAGTGTTCTGTTAATTCATCTCACAGAGTTATATCTGTATTTCGTGGATCTCTTTGCTAGCCTTATTTCTGTGGAATCTGAGAACAGATATTTCGGATCCCATTGAAGACTATAGGGCCAAAGGAAATATCCTCCGATAACAAAGAGAAAGAAGCTTTCTGAGAAACTTCTTTGTGTTCTGTGAAATCATCTCACAGAGTTACAGCTTTCTCCTCAAGAAGCCTTTCACTAAGACAGTTCTTGTGGAATTCGCAAAGTGATATTTGGAAGCCTATAGAGGGCTATGGTGAAAAAGGAAATATCCTCAGATGAAATCTGGAAAGAAGCTTTCTGAGAAACTGCTGAGTGTTCTGTTAATTCATCTCACAGAGTTACATCTGTATTTCGTGGATCTCTTTGCTAGCCTTGTTTCTGTGGAATCGGAGAACAGATATTTCGGATCCCATTGAAGACTATAGGGCCAAAGGAAATATCCTCCGATAACAAAGAGAAAGAAGCTTTCTGAGAAACTTCTTTGTGTTCTGTGAAATCATCTCAGAGAGTTACAGCTTTCCCCTCAAGAAGCCTTTCGCTAAGACAGTTCTTGTGGAATTGGCAAAGTGATATTTGGAAGCCCATAGAGGGCTATGGTGAAAAAGGAAATATCCTCAGATGAAATCTGGAAAGAAGCTTTCTGAGAAACTGCTGAGTGTTCTGTTAATTCATTTCACAGAGTTACATCTGTATTTCGTGGATCTCTTTGCTAGACTTATTTCTTTGGAATCTCAGAACAGATATTTCGGATCCCATTGAAGACTATAGGGCCAAAGGAAATATCCTCCGATAACAAAGAGAAAGAAGCTTTCTGAGAAACTTCTTTGTGTTCTGTGAAATCATCTCACAGAGTTACAGCTTTCCCCTCAAGAAGCCTTTCGCTAAGACAGTTCTTGTGGAATTGGCAAAGTGATATTTGGAAGCCCATAGAGGCCTCTGGTGAAAAAGGAAATATCCTCAGATGAAATCTGGAAAGAAGATTTCTGAGAAACTGCTTAGTGTTCTGTTAATTCATCTCACAGAGTTACATCTGTATTTCGTGGATCTCTTTGCTAGCCTTATTTCTGTGGAATCTGAGAACAGATATTTCGGATCCCATTGAAGACCAAAAGGCCAAAGGAAATATCCTCCGATAACAAAGAGAAAGAAGCTTTCTGAGAAAATTCTTTGTGTTCTGTGAAATCATCTCACAGAGTTACAGCTTTCCCCTCAAGAAGCCTTTCGCTAAGACAGTTCTTGTGGAATTGGCAAAGTGATATTTGGAAGCCCTTAGAGGGCTATGCTGAAAAAGGAAATATCCTCAGATGAAATCTGGAAAGAAGCTTTCTGAGAAACTGCTTAGTGTTCTGTTAATTCATCTCACAGAGTTACATCTGTATTTCGTGGATCTCTTTCCTAGCCTTATTTCTTTAGAATCTGAGAACAGATATTTCGGATCCCATTGAAGACTATAGGGCCAAATTAAATATCCTCCGATAACAAAGAGAAAGAAGCTTTCTGAGAAACTTCTTTGTGTTCTGTGAAATCATCTCACAGAGTTACAGCTTTCCCCTCAAGAAGCCTTTCGCTAAGACAGTTCTTGTGGAATTGGCAAAGTGATATTTGGAAGCCCATAGAGGGCTATGGTGAAAAAGGAAATATCCTCAGATGAAATCTGGAAAGAAGATTTCTGAGAAACTGCTGAGTGTTCTGTTAATTCATCTCACAGAGTTACATCTGAATTTCGTGGATCTCTTTGCTAGCCTTATTTCTGTGGAATCTGAGAACAGATATTTCGGATCCCATTGAAGACTATAGGGCCAAAGGAAATATCCTCCGATAACAAAGAGAAAGAAGCTCTGAGAAACTTCTTTGTGTTCTGTGAAATCATCTCACAGAGTTACAGCTTTCCCCTCAAGAAGCCTTTCGCTAAGACAGTTCTTGTGGAATTGGCAAAGTGATATTTGGAAGCCCATAGAGGGCTATGGTGAAAAAGGAAATATCCTCAAATGAAATCTGGAAAGAAGCTTTCTGAGAAACTGCTTAGTGTTCTGTTAATTCATCTCACAGAGTTACATCTGTATTTCGTGGATCTCTTTGCTAGCCTTATTTCTGTGGAATCTGAGAACAGATATTTCGGATCCCATTGAAGACTATAGGGCCAAAGGAAATATCCTCCGATAACAAAGAGAAAGAAGCTTTCTGAGAAACTTCTTTGTGTTCTGTGAAATCATCTCACAGAGTTACAGTTTTCCCCTCAAGAAGCCTTTCGCTAAGACAGTTCTTGTGGATTTGGCAAGGTGATATTTGGAAGCCCATAGAGGGCTATGGTGAAAAAGGAAATATCCTCAGATGAAATCTGGAAGGACGCTTTCTGAGAAACTGCTTAGTGTTCTGTTAATTCACCTCACAGAGTTACATCTGTATTTCGTGGATCTCTTTGCTCGCCTTATTTCTGTGGAATCTGAGAACAGATATTTCGGATCCCATTGAAGACTATAGGGCCAAAGGAAATATCCTCCGATAACAAAGAGAAAGAAGCTTTCTGAGAAACTTCTTTGTGTTCTGTGAAATCAGCTCACAGAGTTACAGCTTTCCCCTCAAGAAGCCTTTCGCTAAGACAGTTCTTGTGGAATTGGCAAAGTGATATTGGGAAGCCCATAGAGGCCTCTGGTGAAAAAGGAAATATCCTCAGATGAAATCTGGAAAGAAGCTTTCTGAGAAACTGCTTAGTGTTCTGTTAATTCATCTCACAGAGTTACATCTGTATTTCGTGCATCTCTTTGCTAGCCTTATTTCTGTGGAATCTGAGAACAGATATTTCGGATCCCATTGAAGACTATAGGGCCAAAGGAAAAAATCTCCGATAACAAAAAGAAAGAAGCTTTCTGAGAAACTTCTTTGTGTTCTGTGAAATCATCTCACAGAGTTACATCTTTCCCCTCAAGAAGCCTTTCGCTAAGACAGTTCTTGTGGAATTGGCAAAGCGATATTTGGAAGCCCATAGAGGGCTATGGTGAAAAAGGAAATATCCTCAGATGAAATCTGGAAAGAAGCTTTCTGAGAAACTGCTTAGTGTTCTGTTAATTCATCTCACAGAGTTACATCTGTATTTCGTGCATCTCTTTGCTAGCCTTATTTCTGTGGAATCTGAGAACAGATATTTCGGATCCCATTGAAGACTATAGGGCCAAAGGAAAAAATCTCCGATAACAAAAAGAAAGAAGCTTTCTGAGAAACTTCTTTGTGTTCTGTGAAATCAGCTCACAGAGTTACAGTTTTCCCCTCAAGAAGCCTTTCGCTAAGACAGTTCTTGTGGATTTGGCAAGGTGATATTTGGAAGCCCATAGAGGGCTATGGTGAAAAAGGAAATATCCTCAGATGAAATCTGGAAGGACGCTTTCTGAGAAACTGCTTAGTGTTCTGTTAATTCATCTCACAGAGTTACATCTGTATTTCGTGGATCTCTTTGCTAGCCTTATTTCTGTGGAATCTGAGAACAGATATTTCGGATCCCATTGAAGACTATAGGGCCAAAGGAAATATCCTCCGATAACAAAGAGAAAGAAGCTTTCTGAGAAACTTCTTTGTGTTCTGTGAAATCATCTCACAGAGTTACAGCTTTCCCCTCAAGAAGCCTTTCGCAAACACAGTTCTTGTGGAATTGGCAAAGTGATATTTGGAAGCCCTTAGAGGGCTATGGTGAAAAAGGAAATATCCTCAGATGAAATCTGGAAAGAAGCTTTCTGAGAAACTGCTTAGTGTTCTGTTAATTCATATCACAGAGTTAAATCTGTATTTCGTGTATCTCTTTGCTAGCCTTATTTCTGTGGAATCTGAGAACAGATATTTCGGATCCCATTGAAGACTATAGGGCCAAAGGAAATATCCTCCCATAACAAAGAGAAAGAAGCTTTCTGAGAAACTTCTTTGTGTTCTGTGAAATCATCTCACAGAGTTACAGCTTTTCCCTCAAGAAGTCTTTAGCTAAGACAGTTCTTGTGGAATTGGCAAAGTGATATTTGGAAGCCCATAGAGGGCTATGGTGAAAAAGGAAATATCCTCAGATGAAATCTGGAAGGAAGCTTTCTGAGAAACTGCTGAGTGTTCTGTTAATTCATCTCTCAGAGTTACATCTGTATTTCGTGGATCTCTTTGCTAGACTTATTTCTGTGGAATCTGAGAGCAGATATTTCGAATCCCTTTGAAGACTATAGGGCCAAAGGAAATATCCTCCGATAACAAAGAGAAAGAAGCTCTCTGAGAAACTTCTTTGTGTTCTGTGAAATCATCTCACCGAGTTACAGCTTTCCCCTCAAGAAGCCTTTCGCTAAGACAGTTCTTGTGGAATTGGCAAAGTGATATTTGGAAGCCCATAGAGGGCTATGGTGAAAAAGGAAATATCCTCAGATGAAATCTGGAAATAAGCTTTCGGAGAAACTGCTTAGTGTTCTGTTAATTCATCTCACAGAGTTACATCTGTATTTCGTGGATCTCTTTGCTAGCCTTATTACTGTGGAATCTGAGAACAGATATTTCGGATCCCATTGAAGACTATAGGGCCAAAGGAAATATCCTCCCATAACAAAGAGAAAGAAGCTTTCTGAGAAACTTCTTTGTGTTCTGTGAAATCATCTCACAGAGTTACAGCTTTTCCCTCAAGAAGCCTTTAGCTAAGACAGTTCTTGTGGAATTGGCAAAGTGATATTTGGAAGCCCTTAGAGGGCTATGGTGAAAAAGGAAATATCGTCAGATGAAATCTGGAAGGAAGTTTTCTGAGAAACTGCTGAGTGTTCTGTTAATTCATCTCTCAGAGTTACATCTGTATTTCGTGGATCTCTTTGCTAGATTTATTTCTGTGGAATCTGAGAGCAGATATTTCGGATCCCTTTGAAGACTATAGGGCCAAAGGAAATATCCTCCGATAACAAAGAGAAAGAAGCTCTCTGAGAAACTTCTTTGTGTTCTGTGAAATCATCTCACCGAGTTACAGCTTTCCCCTCAAGAAGCCTTTCGCTAAGAAAGTCCTTGTGGAATTGGCAAAGTTATATTTGGAAGCCCATAGAGGGCTATGGTGAAAAAGGAAATATCCTCAGATGAAATCTGGAAAGAAGCTTTCTGAGAAACTGCTTAGTGTTCTGTTAATTCATCTCACAGAGTTACATCTGTATTTCGTGGATCTCTTTGCTAGCCTTATATCTGTGGAATCTGAGAACAGATATTTCGGATCCCATTGAAGACTATAGGTCCAAAGGAAAAAATCTCCGATAACAAAGAGAAAGAAGCTTTCTGGGAAACTTCTTTGTGTTCTGTGAAATCATCTCACAGAGTTACAGCTTTCCCCTCAAGAAGCCTTTCGCTAAGACAGTTCTTGTGGAATTGGCAAAGTGATATTTGGAAGCCCTTAGAGGTCTATGGTGAAAAAGGAAATATCCTCAGATGAAATCTGGAAAGAAGCTTTCTGAGAAACTGCTGAGTGTTCTGTTAATTCATCTCACAGAGTTACATCTGTATTTCGTGGATCTCTTTGCTAGCCTTATTTCTTTGGAATCTGAGAACAGATATTTCGGATTCCTATGAAGACTATAGGGGCAAAGGAAATATCCTCCGATAACAAAGAGAAAGAAGCTTTCTGAGAAACTTCTTTGTGTTCTGTGAAATCATCTCACAGAGTTACAGCTTTCCCCTCAAGAAGCCTTTCGCTAAGACAGTTCTTGTGGAATTGGCAAAGTGATATTTGGAAGCCCTTAGAGGGTTATGGTGAAAAAGGAAATATCCTCAGATGAAATCTGGAAAGAAGATTTCTGAGAAACTGCTTAGTGTTCTGTTAATTCATCTCACTGAGTTAAATCTGTATTTCGTGGATCTCTTTGCTAGCCTTATTTCTTTGGAATCTGAGAACAGATATTTCGGATCCCATTGAAGACTATAGGGCCAAAGGAAATATCCTCCCATAACAAAGAGAAAGAAACTTACTGAGAAACTTCTTTGTGTTCTGTGAAATCATCTCACAGAGTTACAGCTTTTCCCTCAAGAAGCCTTTAGCTAAGACAGTTCTTGTGGAATTGGCAAAGTGATATTTGGAAGCTCATAGAGGGCTATGGTGAAAAAGGAAATATCCTCAGATGAAATCTGGAAGGAAGCTTTCTGAGAAACTGCTGAGTGTTCTGTTAATTCATCTCTCAGAGTTACATCTGTATTTCGTGGATCTCTTTGCTAGACTTATTTCTGTGGAATCTGAGAGCAGATATTTCGGATCCCTTTGAAAACTATAGGGCCAAAGGAAATATCCTCCGATAACAAAGAGAAAGAAGCTCTCTGAGAAACTTCTTTGTGTTCTGTGAAATCATCTCACCGAGTTACAGCTTTCCCCTCAAGAAACCTTTCGCTAAGACAGTTCTTGTGGAATTGGCAAAGTTATATTTGGAAGCCCATAGAGGGCTATGGTGAAAAAGGAAATATCCTCAGATGAAATCTGGAAAGAAGGTTTCTGAGAAACTGCTTAGTTTTCTGTTAATTCATCTCACAGAGTTACATCTGTATTTCGTGGATCTCTTTGCTAGCCTTATTTCTGTGGAATCTGAGAAGAGATATTTCGGATCCCATTGAAGACTATAGGGCCAAAGGAAAAAATCTCCGATAACAAAGAGAAAGAAGCTTTCTGGGAAACTTCTTTGTGTTCTGTGAAATCATCTCACAGAGTTACAGCTTTCCCCTCAAGAAGCCTTTCGCTAAGACAGTTCTTGTGGAATTGGCAAAGTGATATTTGGAAGCCCTTAGAGGTCTATGGTGAAAAAGGAAATATCCTCAGATGAAATCTGGAAAGATGCTTTCTGAGAAACTGCTGAGTGTTCTGTTAATTCATCTCACAGAGTTACATCTGTATTTCGTGGATCTCTTTGCTAGCCTTATTTCTTTGGAATCTGAGAACAGATATTTCGGATTCCTATGAAGACTATAGGGGCAAAGGAAATATCCTCCGATAACAAGGAGAAAGAAGCTTTCTTAGAAACTTCTTTGTGTTCTGTGAAATCATCACACAGAGTTACAGCTTTCCCCTCAAGAAGCCTTTCGCTAAGACAGTTCTTGTGGAATTGGCAAAGTGATATTTGGAAGCCCATAGAGGGCTATGGTGAAAAAGGAAATATCCTCAGATGAAATCTGGAAAGAAGCTTTCCGTGAAACTGCTTAGTGTTCTGTTAATTCATCTCACAGAGTTACATCTGTATTTCGTGGATCTCTTTGCTAACCTTATTTCTTTGGAATCTGAGAACAGATATTTCGGATCCCATTGAAGACTATAGGGCCAAAGGAAATATCCTCCCATAACAAAGAGAAAGAAGCTTTCTGAGAAACTTCTTTGTGTTCTGTGAAATCATCTCACAGAGTTACAGCTTTCCCCTCAAGAAGCCTTTCGCTAAGACAGTTCCTGTGGAATTGGCGAAGTGATATTTGGAAGCCCATAGAGGGCTATGGTGAAAAAGGAAATATCCTCAGATGAAATCTGGAAAGAAGCTTTCTGAGAAACTGCTGAGTGTTCTGTTAATTCATCTCAAATAGTTACATCTCTATTTCGTGGATCTCTTTGCTAGCCTTATTTCTTTGGAATCTGAGAATAGATATTTCGGATTCCTATGAAGACTATAGGGGCAAAGGAAATATCCTCCCATAACAAAGAGAAAGAAGCTTTCTGAGAAACTTCTTTGTGTTCTGTGAAATCATCTCACAGAGTTACAGCTTTCCCCTCAAGAAGCCTTTCGCTAAGACAGTTCTTGTGGAATTGGCAAAGTGATATTTGGAAGCCCATAGAGGGTTATGGTGAAAAAGGAAATATCCTCAGATGAAATCTGGAAGGAAGTTTCTGAGAAACTGCTGAGTGTTCTGTTAATTCATCTCACAGAGTTACATCTGTATTTCGTGGATCTCTTTGGTAGCCTTATTTCTGTGGAACCTGAGAACAGATATTTCGGATCCCATTGAAGACTATAGGGCCAAAGATAATATCCTCCGATAACAAAGAGAAAGAAGCTTTCTGAGAAACTTCTTTGTGTTCTGTGAAATCATCTCACAGAGTTACAGCTTTCCCCTCAAGAAGCCTTTCGCAAAGACAGTTCTTGTGGAATTGGCAAAGTGATATTTGGAAGCCCTTAGAGGGCTATGGTGAAAAAGGAAATATCCTCAGATGAAATCTGGAAAGAAGCTTTCTGAGAAACTGCTTAGTGTTCTGTTAATTCATCTCACAGAGTTACATCTGTCTTTCGTGTATCTTTTTGTTAGCCTTATTTCTTTGGAATCTGAGAACAGATATTTCGGATCCCTTTGAAGACTATAGGGCCAAAGGAAATATCCTCCCATAACAAAGAGAAAGAAGCTTTCTGAGAAACTTCTTTGTGTTCTGTGAAATCATCTCACAGAGTTACAGCTTTCCCCTCAAGAAGCCTTTAGTTAAGACAGTTCTTGTGGAATTGGCAAAGTGATATTTGGAAGCCCATAGAGGGCTATGGTGAAAAAGGAAATATCCTCAGATGAAATCTGGAAGGAAGCTTTCTGAGAAACTGCTGAGTGTTCTGTTAATTCATCTCACAGAGTTACATCTGTATTTCGTGGATCTCTTTGCTAGCCTTATTTCTTTGGAATCTGAGAACAGATATTTCGGATTCCTATGAAGACTATAGGGGCAAAGGAAATATCCTCCGATAACAAGGAGAAAGAAGCTTTCTTAGAAACTTCTTTGTGTTCTGTGAAATCATCTCACAGAGTTACAGCTTTCCCCTCAAGAAGCCTTTCGCTAAGACAGTTCTTGTGGAATTGGCAAAGTGATATTTGGAAGCCCATAGAGGGCTATGGTGAAAAAGGAAATATCCTCAGATGAAATCTGGAAAGAAGCTTTCCGTGAAACTGCTTAGTGTTCTGTTAATTCATCTCACAGAGTTACATCTGTATTTCGTGGATCTCTTTGCTAACCTTATTTCTTTGGAATCTGAGAACAGATATTTCGGATCCCATTGAAGACTATAGGGCCAAAGGAAATATCCTCCCATAACAAAGAGAAAGAAGCTTTCTGAGAAACTTCTTTGTGTTCTGTGAAATCATCTCACAGAGTTACAGCTTTCCCCTCAAGAAGCCTTTCGCTAAGACAGTTCCTGTGGAATTGGCGAAGTGATATTTGGAAGCCCATAGAGGGCTATGGTGAAAAAGGAAATATCCTCAGATGAAATCTGGAAAGAAGCTTTCTGAGAAACTGCTGAGTGTTCTGTTAATTCATCTCAAATAGTTACATCTCTATTTCGTGGATCTCTTTGCTAGCCTTATTTCTTTGGAATCTGAGAATAGATATTTCGGATTCCTATGAAGACTATAGGGGCAAAGGAAATATCCTCCCATAACAAAGAGAAAGAAGCTTTCTGAGAAACTTCTTTGTGTTCTGTGAAATCATCTCACAGAGTTACAGCTTTCCCCTCAAGAAGCCTTTCGCTAAGACAGTTCTTGTGGAATTGGCAAAGTGATATTTGGAAGCCCATAGAGGGTTATGGTGAAAAAGGAAATATCCTCAGATGAAATCTGGAAGGAAGTTTCTGAGAAACTGCTGAGTGTTCTGTTAATTCATCTCACAGAGTTACATCTGTATTTCGTGGATCTCTTTGGTAGCCTTATTTCTGTGGAACCTGAGAACAGATATTTCGGATCCCATTGAAGACTATAGGGCCAAAGGTAATATCCTCCGATAACAAAGAGAAAGAAGCTTTCTGAGAAACTTCTTTGTGTTCTGTGAAATCATCTCACAGAGTTACAGCTTTCCCCTCAAGAAGCCTTTCGCAAAGACAGTTCTTGTGGAATTGGCAAAGTGATATTTGGAAGCCCTTAGAGGGCTATGGTGAAAAAGGAAATATCCTCAGATGAAATCTGGAAAGAAGCTTTCTGAGAAACTGCTTAGTGTTCTGTTAATTCATCTCACAGAGTTACATCTGTCTTTCGTGTATCTTTTTGTTAGCCTTATTTCTTTGGAATCTGAGAACAGATATTTCGGATCCCTTTGAAGACTATAGGGCCAAAGGAAATATCCTCCCATAACAAAGAGAAAGAAGCTTTCTGAGAAACTTCTTTGTGTTCTGTGAAATCATCTCACAGAGTTACAGCTTTCCCCTCAAGAAGCCTTTAGTTAAGACAGTTCTTGTGGAATTGGCAAAGTGATATTTGGAAGCCCATAGAGGGCTATGGTGAAAAAGGAAATATCCTCAGATGAAATCTGGAAGGAAGCTTTCTGAGAAACTGCTGAGTGTTCTGTTAATTCATCTCACAGAGTTACATCTGTATTTCGTGGATCTCTTTGCTAGACTTATTTCTGTGGAATCTGAGAACAGATATTTCGGATCCCTTTAAAGACTATAGGGCAAAAGGAAATATCCTCCCATAACAAAGAGAAAGAAGCTTTCTGAGAAACTTCTTTGTGTTCTGTGAAATCATCTCACAGAGTTACAGCTTTCCCCTCAAGAAGCCTTTCGCCAAGACAGTTATTGTGGAATTTGCAAAGTGATATTTGGAAGCCCATAGAGGGCTATGGTGAAAAAGGAAATATCCTCAGATGACATCTGGAAAGAAGCTTTCTGAGAAACTGCTTAGTGTTCTGTTAATTCATCTCACAGAGTTACATCTGTATTTCGTGGATCTCTTTGCTAGCCGTATTTCTGTGGAATCTGAGAACAGATATTTCGGATCCCTTTGAAGACTATAGGGCCAAAGGAAATATCCTCCGATAACAAAGAGAAAGAAGCTTACTGAGAAACTTCTTTGTGTTCTGAGAAATCATCTCACAGAGTTACAGCTTTCCCCTCAAGAAGCCTTTAGCTAAGACAGTTCCTGTGGAATTGGCAAAGTGATATTTGGAAGCCCATAGAGGGCTATGGTGAAAAAGGAAATATCCTCAGATGAAATCTGGAAAGAAGCTTTCTGAGAAACTGCTTAGTGTTCTGTTAATTCATCTCACAGAGTTACATCTGTATTTCGTGGATCTCTTTGCTAGCCTTATTTCTGTGGAATCTGAGAACAGATATTTCGGATCCCATTGAAGACTATAGGGCCAAAGATAATATCCTCCGATAACAAAGAGAAAGAAGCTTTCTGAGAAACTTCTTTGTGTTCTGTGAAATCATCTCACAGAGTTACAGCTTTCCCCTCAAGAAGCCTTTGCTAAGACAGTTCTTGTGGAATTGGCAAAGTGATATTTGGAAGCCCTTAGAGGGCTACGGTGAAAAAGGAAATATCCTCAGATGAATTCTGGAAAGAAGCTTTCTGAGAAACTGCTTAGTGTTCTGTTAATTCATCTCACAGAGTTACATCTGTATTTCGTGAATCTCTTTGCTAGCCTGATTTCTGTGGAATCTGAGAACAGATATTTCGGATCCCATTGAAGACTATAGGGCCACAGGAAATATCCTCCGATAACAAAGAGAAAGAAGCTTTCTGAGAAACTTCTTTGTGTTCTGTGAAATCATCTCACAGAGTTACAGCTTTCCCCTCAAGAAGCCTTTCGCTAAGACAGTTCTTGTGGAATTGGCAAAGTGATATTTGGAAGCCCTTAGAGGGCTATGGTGAAAAAGGAAATATCCTCAGATGAAATCTGGAAGGAAGCTTTCTGAGAAACTGCTGAGTGTTCTGTTAATTCGTCTCACAGAATTACATCTGTATTTCGTGGATCTCTTTGCTAGCCTTATTTCTGTGGAATCTGAGAACAGATATTTCGGATCCCATTGAAGACTATAGGGCCAAAGGAAATATCCTCCGATAACAAAGAGAAAGAAGCTTTCTGAGAAACTTCTTTGTGTTCTGTGAAATCATCTCACAGAGTTACAGCTTTCCCCTCAAGAAGCCTTTCGCAAAGACAGTTCTTGTCGAATTGGCAAAGTGATATTTGGAAGCCCTTAGAGGGCTATGGTGAAAAAGGAAATATAATCAGATGAAATCTGGAAAGAAGCTTTCTGAGAAACTGCTTAGTGTTCTGTTAATTCATCTCACGGAGTTACATCTGTATTTCGTGGATCTCTTTGCTAGCCTTATTTCTTTGGAATCTGAGAACAGATATTTCGGATCCCTTTGAAGAATATAGGGCCAAAGGAAATATCCTCCCATAACAAAGAGAAAGAAGCTTTCTGAGAAACTTCTTTGTGTTCTGTGAAATCAACTCACAGAGTTGCAGCTTTCCCCTCAAGAAACCTTTAGCTAAGACAGTTCTTGTGGAATTGGCAAAGTGATGTTTGGAAGACCATAGAGGGCTATGGTGAAAAAGGAAATATCCTCAGATGAAATCTGGAAGGAAGCTTTCTGAGAAACTGCTGAGTGTTCTGTTAATTCATCTCACAGAGTTACATCTGTATTTCGTGGATCTCTTTGCTAGACTTATTTCTGTGGAATCTGAGAACAGATATTTCGGATCCCTTTGAAGACTATAGGGCCAAAGGAAATATCCTCCGATAACAAAGAGAAAGAAGCTTTCTGAGAAACTTCTTTGTGTTCTGTGAAATCATCTCACAGAGTTACAGCTTTCCCCTCAAGAAGCCTTTCGCTAAGACAGTTCTTGTGGAATTGGCAAAGTGATATTTGGAGGCCCATAGAGGGCTATGGTGAAAAAGGAAATATCCTCAGATGAAATCTGGAAAGAAGCTTTCTGAGAAACTTCTTAGTGTTCTGTTAATTCATCTCACAGAGTTACATCTGTATTTCGTGGATCTCTTTGCTAGCCTTATTTCTGTGGAATCTGAGAACAGATATTTCGGATCCCATTGAAGGCTATAGGGCCAAAGGAAAAAATCTCCGATAACAAAGAGAAAGAAGCTTTCTGAGAAACTTCTTTGTGTTCTGTGAAATCATCTCACAGAGTTACAGCTTTCCCCTCAAGAAGCCTTTCGCTAAGACAGTTCTTGTGGAATTGGCAAAGTGATATTTGGAAGCCCATAGAGGGCTATGGTGAAAAAGGAAATATCCTCAGATGAAATCTGGAAAGAAGCTTTCTGAGAAACTGCTGAGTGTTCTGTTAATTCATCTCACATAGTTACATCTCTGTTTCGTGGATCTCTTTGCTAGCCTTATTTCTTTGGAATCTGAGAATAGATATTTCGGATCCCTTTGAAGACTATAGGGCCAAAGGAAATATCCTCCGATAACAAAGAGAAAGAAGCTTTCTGAGAAACTTCTTTGTGTTCTCTGAAATCATCTCACAGAGTTACAGCTTTCCCCTCAAGAAGCCTTTCGCTAAGACAGTTCTTGTGGAATTGGCAAAGTGATATTTGGAAGCCCATAGAGGGCTATGGTGAAAAAGGAAATATCCTCACATGAAATCTGTAAAGAAGCTTTCTGTGAAACTGCTTAGTGTTCTGTTAATTCATCTCACAGAGTTACATCTGTATTTCGTGGATCTCTTTGCTAGCCTTATTTCTGTGGAATCTGAGAACAGATATTTCGGATCCCTTTGAAGACTATAGGGCCAAAGGAAATATCCTCCGATAACAAAGAGAAAGAAGCTTACTGAGAAACTTCTTTGTGTTCTGAGAAATCATCTCACAGAGTTACAGCTTTCCCCTCAAGAAGCCTTTAGCTAAGACAGTTCTTGTGGAATTGGCAAAGTGATATTTGGAAGCCCTTAGAGGGCTATGGTGAAAAAGGAAATATCCTCAGATGAAATCTGGAAGGAAGCTTTCTGAGAAACTGCTGAGTGTTCTGTTAATTCATCTCTCAGAGTTACATCTGTATTTCGTGGATCTCTTTGCTAGATTTATTTCTGTGGAATCTGAGAGCAGATATTTCGGATCCCTTTGAAGACTATAGGGCCAAAGGAAATATCCTCCGATAACAAAGAGAAAGAAGCTCTCTGAGAAACTTCTTTGTGTTCTGTGAAATCATCTCACCGAGTTACAGCTTTCCCCTCAAGAAGCCTTTCGCTAAGAAAGTTCTTGTGGAATTGGCAAAGTTATATTTGGAAGCCCTTAGAGGGCTATGGTGAAAAAGGAAATATCCTCAGATGAAATCTGGAAAGAAGCTTTCTGAGAAACTGCTTAGTGTTCTGTTAATTCATCTCACAGAGTTACATCTGTATTTCGTGGATCTCTTTGCTAGCCTTATTTCTGTGGAATCTGAGAAGAGATATTTCGGATCCCATTGAAGACTATAGGGCCAAAGGAAAAAATCTCCGATAACAAAGAGAAAGAAGCTTTCTGGGAAACTTCTTTGTGTTCTGTGAAATCATCTCACAGAGTTACAGCTTTCCCCTCAAGAAGCCTTTCGCTAAGACAGTTCTTGTGGAATTGGCAAAGTGATATTTGGAAGCCCTTAGAGGTCTATGGTGAAAAAGGAAATATCCTCAGATGAAATCTGGAAAGAAGCTTTCTGAGAAACTGCTGAGTGTTCTGTTAATTCATCTCACAGAGTTACATCTGTATTTCGTGGATCTCTTTGCTAGCCTTATTTCTTTGGAATCTGAGAACAGATATTTCGGATTCCTATGAAGACTATAGGGGCAAAGGAAATATCCTCCGATAACAAAGAGAAAGAAGCTTTCTGAGAAACTTCTTTGTGTTCTGTGAAATCATCTCACAGAGTTACAGCTTTCCCCTCAAGAAGCCTTTCGCTAAGACAGTTCTTGTGGAATTGGCAAAGTGATATTTGGAAGCCCTTAGAGGGTTATGGTGAAAAAGGAAATATCCTCAGATGAAATCTGGAAAGAAGATTTCTGAGAAACTGCTTAGTGTTCTGTTAATTCATCTCACAGAGTTAAATCTGTATTTCGTGGATCTCTTTGCTAGCCTTATTTCTTTGGAATCTGAGAACAGATATTTCGGATCCCATTGAAGACTATAGGGCCAAAGGAAATATCCTCCCATAACAAAGAGAAAGAAACTTACTGAGAAACTTCTTTGTGTTCTGTGAAATCATCTCACAGAGTTACAGCTTTTCCCTCAAGAAGTCTTTAGCTAAGACAGTTCTTGTGGAATTGGCAAAGTGATATTTGGAAGCTCATAGAGGGCTATGGTGAAAAAGGAAATATCCTCAGATGAAATCTGGAAGGAAGCTTTCTGAGAAACTGCTGAGTGTTCTGTTAATTCATCTCTCAGAGTTACATCTGTATTTCGTGGATCTCTTTGCTAGACTTATTTCTGTGGAATCTGAGAGCAGATATTTCGGATCCCTTTGAAAACTCTAGGGCCAAAGGAAATATCCTCCGATAACAAAGAGAAAGAAGCTCTCTGAGAAACTTCTTTGTGTTCTGTGAAATCATCTCACCGAGTTACAGCTTTCCCCTCAAGAAACCTTTCGCTAAGACAGTTCTTGTGGAATTGGCAAAGTTATATTTGGAAGCCCATAGAGGGCTATGGTGAAAAAGGAAATATCCTCAGATGAAATCTGGAAAGAAGGTTTCTGAGAAACTGCTTAGTTTTCTGTTAATTCATCTCACAGAGTTACATCTGTATTTCGTGGATCTCTTTGCTAGCCTTATTTCTGTGGAATCTGAGAAGAGATATTTCGGATCCCATTGAAGACTATAGGGCCAAAGGAAAAAATCTCCGATAACAAAGAGAAAGAAGCTTTCTGGGAAACTTCTTTGTGTTCTGTGAAATCATCTCACAGAGTTACAGCTTTCCCCTCAAGAAGCCTTTCGCTAAGACAGTTCTTGTGGAATTGGCAAAGTGATATTTGGAAGCCCTTAGAAATCTATGGTGAAAAAGGAAATATCCTCAGATGAAATCTGGAAAGATGCTTTCTGAGAAACTGCTGAGTGTTCTGTTAATTCATCTCACAGAGTTACATCTGTATTTCGTGGATCTCTTTGCTAGCCTTATTTCTTTGGAATCTGAGAACAGATATTTCGGATTCCTATGAAGACTATAGGGGCAAAGGAAATATCCTCCGATAACAAGGAGAAAGAAGCTTTCTTAGAAACTTCTTTGTGTTCTGTGAAATCATCTCACAGAGTTACAGCTTTCCCCTCAAGAAGCCTTTCGCTAAGACAGTTCTTGTGGAATTGGCAAAGTGATATTTGGAAGCCCATAGAGGGCTATGGTGAAAAAGGAAATATCCTCAGATGAAATCTGGAAAGAAGCTTTCCGTGAAACTGCTTAGTGTTCTGTTAATTCATCTCACAGAGTTACATCTGTATTTCGTGGATCTCTTTGCTAACCTTATTTCTTTGGAATCTGAGAACAGATATTTCGGATCCCATTGAAGACTATAGGGCCAAAGGAAATATCCTCCCATAACAAAGAGAAAGAAGCTTTCTGAGAAACTTCTTTGTGTTCTGTGAAATCATCTCACAGAGTTACAGCTTTCCCCTCAAGAAGCCTTTCGCTAAGACAGTTCCTGTGGAATTGGCCAAGTGATATTTGGAAGCCCATAGAGGGCTATGGTGAAAAAGGAAATATCCTCAGATGAAATCTGGAAAGAAGCTTTCTGAGAAACTGCTGAGTGTTCTGTTAATTCATCTCAAATAGTTACATCTCTATTTCGTGGATCTCTTTGCTAGCCTTATTTCTTTGGAATCTGAGAATAGATATTTCGGATTCCTATGAAGACTATAGGGGCAAAGGAAATATCCTCCCATAACAAAGAGAAAGAAGCTTTCTGAGAAACTTCTTTGTGTTCTGTGAAATCATCTCACAGAGTTACAGCTTTCCCCTCAAGAAGCCTTTCGCTAAGACAGTTCTTGTGGAATTGGCAAAGTGATATTTGGAAGCCCATAGAGGGTTATGGTGAAAAAGGAAATATCCTCAGATGAAATCTGGAAGGAAGTTTCTGAGAAACTGCTGAGTGTTCTGTTAATTCATCTCACAGAGTTACATCTGTATTTCGTGGATCTCTTTGGTAGCCTTATTTCTGTGGAACCTGAGAACAGATATTTCGGATCCCATTGAAGACTATAGGGCCAAAGATAATATCCTCCGATAACAAAGAGAAAGAAGCTTTCTGAGAAACTTCTTTGTGTTCTGTGAAATCATCTCACAGAGTTACAGCTTTCCCCTCAAGAAGCCTTTCGCAAAGACAGTTCTTGTGGAATTGGCAAAGTGATATTTGGAAGCCCTTAGAGGGCTATGCTGAAAAACGAAATATCCTCAGATGAAATCTGGAAAGAAGCTTTCTGAGAAACTGCTTAGTGTTCTGTTAATTCATCTCACAGAGTTACATCTGTCTTTCGTGTATCTTTTTGTTAGCCTTATTTCTTTGGAATCTGAGAACAGATATTTCGGATCCCATTGAAGACTATAGGGCCAAAGGAAATATCCTCCCATAACAAAGAGAAAGAAGCTTTCTGAGAAACTTCTTTGTGTTCTGTGAAATCATCTCACAGAGTTACAGCTTTCCCCTCAAGAAGCCTTTAGTTAAGACAGTTCTTGTGGAATTGGCAAAGTGATATTTGGAAGCCCATAGAGGGCTATGGTGAAAAAGGAAATATCCTCAGATGAAATCTGGAAGGAAGCTTTCTGAGAAACTGCTGAGTGTTCTGTTAATTCATCTCACAGAGTTACATCTGTATTTCGTGGATCTCTTTGCTAGACTTATTTCTGTGGAATCTGAGAACAGATATTTCGGATCCCTTTAAAGACTATAGGGCAAAAGGAAATATCCTCCCATAACAAAGAGAAAGAAGCTTTCTGAGAAACTTCTTTGTGTTCTGTGAAATCATCTCACAGAGTTACAGCTTTCCCCTCAAGAAGCCTTTCGCCAAGACAGTTCTTGTGGAATTTGCAAAGTGATATTTGGAAGCCCATAGAGGGCTATGGTGAAAAAGGAAATATCCTCAGATGACATCTGGAAAGAAGCTTTCTGAGAAACTGCTTAGTGTTCTGTTAATTCATCTCACAGAGTTACATCTGTATTTCGTGGATCTCTTTGCTAGCCTTATTTCTGTGGAATCTGAGAACAGATATTTCGGATCCCATTGAAGGCTATAGGGCCAAAGGAAAAAATCTCCGATAACAAAGAGAAAGAAGCTTTCTGAGAAACTTCTTTGTGTTCTGTGAAATCATCTCACAGAGTTACAGCTTTCCCCTCAAGAAGCCTTTCGCTAAGACAGTTCTTGTGGAATTGGCAAAGTGATATTTGGAAGCCCATAGAGGGCTATGGTGAAAAAGGAAATATCCTCAGATGAAATCTGGAAAGAAGCTTTCTGAGAAACTGCTTAGTGTTCTGTTAATTCATCTCACATAGTTACATCTCTGTTTCGTGGATCTCTTTGCTAGCCTTATTTCTTTGGAATCTGAGAATAGATATTTCGGATCCCTTTGAAGACTATAGGGCCAAAGGAAATATCCTCCGATAACAAAGAGAAAGAAGCTTTCTGAGAAACTTCTTTGTGTTCTCTGAAATCATCTCACAGAGTTACAGCTTTCCCCTCAAGAAGCCTTTCGCTAAGACAGTTCTTGTGGAATTGGCAAAGTGATATTTGGAAGCCCATAGAGGGCTATGGTGAAAAAGGAAATATCCTCACATGAAATCTGTAAAGAAGCTTTCTGTGAAACTGCTTAGTGTTCTGTTAATTCATCTCACAGAGTTACATCTGTATTTCGTGGATCTCTTTGCTAGCCTTATTTCTGTGGAATCTGAGAACAGATATTTCGGATCCCTTTGAAGACTATAGGGCCAAAGGAAATATCCTCCGATAACAAAGAGAAAGAAGCTTACTGAGAAACTTCTTTGTGTTCTGAGAAATCATCTCACAGAGTTACAGCTTTCCCCTCAAGAAGCCTTTAGCTAAGACAGTTCCTGTGGAATTGGCAAAGTGATATTTGGAAGCCCATAGAGGGTTATGGTGAAAAAGGAAATATCCTCAGATGAAATCTGGAAAGAAGCTTTCTGAGAAACTGCTTAGTGTTCTGTTAATTCATCTCACAGAGTTACATCTGTATTTCGTGGATCTCTTTGCTAGCCTTATTTCTGTGGAATCTGAGAACAGATATTTCGGATCCCATTGAAGACTATAGGGCCAAAGGAAATAATGTCCGATAACAAAGAGAAAGAAGCTTTCTGAGAAACTTCTTTGTGTTCTGTGAAATCATCTCACAGAGTTACAGCTTTCCCCTCAAGAAGCCTTTCGCTAAGACAGTTCTTGTGGAATTGGCAAAGTGATATTTGGAAGCCCATAGAGGGCTATGGTGAAAAAGGAAATATCCTCAGAGGAAATCTGGAAAGAAGTTTCTGAGAAACTGCTGAGTGTTCTGTTAATTCATCTCACAGAGTTACATCTGTATTTCGTGGATCTCTTTGCTAGCCTTATTTCTGTGGAACCTGAGAACAGATATTTCGGATCCCATTGAAGACTATAGGGCCAAAGATAATATCCTCCGATAACAAAGAGAAAGAAGCTTTCTGAGAAACTTCTTTGTGTTCTGTGAAATCATCTCACAGAGTTACAGCTTTCCCCTCAAGAAGCCTTTCGCTAAGACAGTTCTTGTGGAATTGGCAAAGTGATATTTGGAAGCCCTTAGAGGGCTACGGTGAAAAAGGAAATATCCTCAGATGAATTCTGGAAAGAAGCTTTCTGAGAAACTGCTTAGTGTTGTGTTAATTCATCTCACAGAGTTACATCTGTATTTCGTGGATCTCTTTGCTAGCCTGATTTCTGTGGAATCTGAGAACAGATATTTCGGATCCCATTGAAGACTATAGGGCCAAAGGAAATATCCTCCGATAACAAAGAGAAAGAAGCTTTCTGAGAAACTTCTTTGTGTTCTGTGAAATCATCTCACAGAGTTACAGCTTTCCCCTCAAGAAGCCTTTCGCTAAAACAGTTCTTGTGGAATTGGCAAAGTGATATTTGGAAGCCCTTAGAGGGCTATGGTGAAAAAGGAAATATCCTCAGATGAAATCTGGAAGGAAGCTTTCTGAGAAACTGCTGAGTGTTCTGTTAATTCGTCTCACAGAATTACATCTGTATTTCGTGGATCTCTTTGCTAGCCTTATTTCTGTGGAATCTGAGAACAGATATTTGGGATCCCATTGAAGACTATAGGGCCAAAGGAAATATCCTCCTATAACAAAGAGAAAGGAGCTTTCTGAGAAACTTCTTTGTGTTCTGTGAAATCATCTCACAGAGTTACAGCTTTCCCCTCAAGAAGCCTTTCGCAAAGACAGTTCTTGTCGAATTGGCAAAGTGATATTTGGAAGCCCTTAGAGGGCTATGGTGAAAAAGGAAATATCCTCAGATGAAATCTGGAAAGAAGCTTTCTGAGAAACTGCTTAGTGTTCTGTTAATTCATCTCACGGAGATAAATCTGTATTTCGTGGATCTCTTTGCTAGCCTTATTTCTTTGGAATCTGAGAACAGATATTTCGGATCCCATTGAAGACTATAGGGCCAAAGGAAATATCCTCCCATAACAAAGAGAAAGAAGCTTTCTGTGAAACTTCTTTGTGTTCTGTGAAATCATCTCACAGAGTTACAGCTTTCCCCTCAAGAAACCTTTAGCTAAGACAGTTCTTGTGGAATTGGCAAAGTGATGTTTGGAAGACCATAGAGGGCTATGGTGAAAAAGGAAATATCCTCAGATGAAATCTGGAAGGAAGCTTTCTGAGAAACTGCTGAGTGTTCTGTTAATTCATCTCACAGAGTTACATCTGTATTTCGTGGATCTCTTTGCTAGACTTATTTCTGTGGAATCTGAGAACAGATATTTCGGATCCCTTTGAAGACTATAGGGCCAAAGGAAATATCCTCCGATAACAAAGAGAAAGAAGCTTTCTGAGAAACTTCTTTGTGTTCTGTGAAATCATCTCACAGAGTTACAGCTTTCCCCTCAAGAAGCCTTTCGCTAAGACAGTTCTTGTGGAATTGGCAAAGTGATATTTGGAAGCCCTTAGAGGGCTATGGTGAAAAAGGAAATATCCTCAGATGAAATCTGGAAAGAAGCTTTCTGAGAAACTGCTGAGTGTTCTGTTAATTCATCTCACACAGTTACATCTGTATTTCGTGGATCTCTTTGCTGGCCTTATTTCTGTGGAATCTGAGAACAGATATTTCGGATCCCATTGAAGACTATAGGGCCAAAGGAAAAAATCTCCGATAACAAAGAGAAAGAAGCTTTCTGGGAAACTTCTTTGTGTTCTGTGAAATCATCTCACAGAGTTACAGCTTTCCCCTCAAGAAGCCTTTCGCTAAGACAGTTCTTGTGGAATTGGCAAAGTGATATTTGGAAGCCCTTAGAGGTCTATGGTGAAAAAGGAAATATCCTCAGATGAAATCTGGAAAGAAGCTTTCTGAGAAACTGCTGAGTGTTCTGTTAATTCATCTCACAGAGTTACATCTGTATTTCGTGGATCTCTTTGCTAGCCTTATTTCTTTGGAATCTGAGAACAGATATTTCGGATTCCTATGAAGACTATAGGGGCAAAGGAAATATCCTCCGATAACAAAGAGAAAGAAGCTTTCTGAGAAACTTCTTTGTGTTCTGTGAAATCATCTCACAGAGTTACAGCTTTCCCCTCAAGAAGCCTTTCGCTAAGACAGTTCTTGTGGAATTGGCAAAGTGATATTTGGAAGCCCTTAGAGGGTTATGGTGAAAAAGGAAATATCCTCAGATGAAATCTGGAAAGAAGATTTCTGAGAAACTGCTTAGTGTTCTGTTAATTCATCTCACAGAGTTAAATCTGTATTTCGTGGATCTCTTTGCTAGCCTTATTTCTTTGGAATCTGAGAACAGATATTTCGGATCCCATTGAAGACTATAGGGCCAAAGGAAATATCCTCCCATAACAAAGAGAAAGAAACTTACTGAGAAACTTCTTTGTGTTCTGTGAAATCATCTCACAGAGTTACAGCTTTTCCCTCAAGAAGCCTTTAGCTAAGACAGTTCTTGTGGAATTGGCAAAGTGATATTTGGAAGCTCATAGAGGGCTATGGTGAAAAAGGAAATATCCTCAGATGAAATCTGGAAGGAAGCTTTCTGAGAAACTGCTGAGTGTTCTGTTAATTCATCTCTCAGAGTTACATCTGTATTTCGTGGATCTCTTTGCTAGACTTATTTCTGTGGAATCTGAGAGCAGATATTTCGGATCCCTTTGAAAACTCTAGGGCCAAAGGAAATATCCTCCGATAACAAAGAGAAAGAAGCTCTCTGAGAAACTTCTTTGTGTTCTGTGAAATCATCTCACCGAGTTACAGCTTTCCCCTCAAGAAACCTTTCGCTAAGACAGTTCTTGTGGAATTGGCAAAGTTATATTTGGAAGCCCATAGAGGGCTATGGTGAAAAAGGAAATATCCTCAGATGAAATCTGGAAAGAAGGTTTCTGAGAAACTGCTTAGTTTTCTGTTAATTCATCTCACAGAGTTACATCTGTATTTCGTGGATCTCTTTGCTAGCCTTATTTCTGTGGAATCTGAGAAGAGATATTTCGGATCCCATTGAAGACTATAGGGCCAAAGGAAAAAATCTCCGATAACAAAGAGAAAGAAGCTTTCTGGGAAACTTCTTTGTGTTCTGTGAAATCATCTCACAGAGTTACAGCTTTCCCCTCAAGAAGCCTTTCGCTAAGACAGTTCTTGTGGAATTGGCAAAGTGATATTTGGAAGCCCTTAGAAATCTATGGTGAAAAAGGAAATATCCTCAGATGAAATCTGGAAAGATGCTTTCTGAGAAACTGCTGAGTGTTCTGTTAATTCATCTCACAGAGTTACATCTGTATTTCGTGGATCTCTTTGCTAGCCTTATTTCTTTGGAATCTGAGAACAGATATTTCGGATTCCTATGAAGACTATAGGGGCAAAGGAAATATCCTCCGATAACAAGGAGAAAGAAGCTTTCTTAGAAACTTCTTTGTGTTCTGTGAAATCATCTCACAGAGTTACAGCTTTCCCCTCAAGAAGCCTTTCGCTAAGACAGTTCTTGTGGAATTGGCAAAGTGATATTTGGAAGCCCATAGAGGGCTATGGTGAAAAAGGAAATATCCTCAGATGAAATCTGGAAAGAAGCTTTCCGTGAAACTGCTTAGTGTTCTGTTAATTCATCTCACAGAGTTACATCTGTATTTCGTGGATCTCTTTGCTAACCTTATTTCTTTGGAATCTGAGAACAGATATTTCGGATCCCATTGAAGACTATAGGGCCAAAGGAAATATCCTCCCATAACAAAGAGAAAGAAGCTTTCTGAGAAACTTCTTTGTGTTCTGTGAAATCATCTCACAGAGTTACAGCTTTCCCCTCAAGAAGCCTTTCGCTAAGACAGTTCCTGTGGAATTGGCCAAGTGATATTTGGAAGCCCATAGAGGGCTATGGTGAAAAAGGAAATATCCTCAGATGAAATCTGGAAAGAAGCTTTCTGAGAAACTGCTGAGTGTTCTGTTAATTCATCTCAAATAGTTACATCTCTATTTCGTGGATCTCTTTGCTAGCCTTATTTCTTTGGAATCTGAGAATAGATATTTCGGATTCCTATGAAGACTATAGGGGCAAAGGAAATATCCTCCCATAACAAAGAGAAAGAAGCTTTCTGAGAAACTTCTTTGTGTTCTGTGAAATCATCTCACAGAGTTACAGCTTTCCCCTCAAGAAGCCTTTCGCTAAGACAGTTCTTGTGGAATTGGCAAAGTGATATTTGGAAGCCCATAGAGGGTTATGGTGAAAAAGGAAATATCCTCAGATGAAATCTGGAAGGAAGTTTCTGAGAAACTGCTGAGTGTTCTGTTAATTCATCTCACAGAGTTACATCTGTATTTCGTGGATCTCTTTGGTAGCCTTATTTCTGTGGAACCTGAGAACAGATATTTCGGATCCCATTGAAGACTATAGGGCCAAAGATAATATCCTCCGATAACAAAGAGAAAGAAGCTTTCTGAGAAACTTCTTTGTGTTCTGTGAAATCATCTCACAGAGTTACAGCTTTCCCCTCAAGAAGCCTTTCGCAAAGACAGTTCTTGTGGAATTGGCAAAGTGATATTTGGAAGCCCTTAGAGGGCTATGCTGAAAAACGAAATATCCTCAGATGAAATCTGGAAAGAAGCTTTCTGAGAAACTGCTTAGTGTTCTGTTAATTCATCTCACAGAGTTACATCTGTCTTTCGTGTATCTTTTTGTTAGCCTTATTTCTTTGGAATCTGAGAACAGATATTTCGGATCCCATTGAAGACTATAGGGCCAAAGGAAATATCCTCCCATAACAAAGAGAAAGAAGCTTTCTGAGAAACTTCTTTGTGTTCTGTGAAATCATCTCACAGAGTTACAGCTTTCCCCTCAAGAAGCCTTTAGTTAAGACAGTTCTTGTGGAATTGGCAAAGTGATATTTGGAAGCCCATAGAGGGCTATGGTGAAAAAGGAAATATCCTCAGATGAAATCTGGAAGGAAGCTTTCTGAGAAACTGCTGAGTGTTCTGTTAATTCATCTCACAGAGTTACATCTGTATTTCGTGGATCTCTTTGCTAGACTTATTTCTGTGGAATCTGAGAACAGATATTTCGGATCCCTTTAAAGACTATAGGGCAAAAGGAAATATCCTCCCATAACAAAGAGAAAGAAGCTTTCTGAGAAACTTCTTTGTGTTCTGAGAAATCATCTCACAGAGTTACAGCTTTCCCCTCAAGAAGCCTTTCGCCAAGACAGTTCTTGTGGAATTTGCAAAGTGATATTTGGAAGCCCATAGAGGGCTATGGTGAAAAAGGAAATATCCTCAGATGACATCTGGAAAGAAGCTTTCTGAGAAACTGCTTAGTGTTCTGTTAATTCATCTCACAGAGTTACATCTGTATTTCGTGGATCTCTTTGCTAGCCTTATTTCTGTGGAATCTGAGAACAGATATTTCGGATCCCATTGAAGGCTATAGGGCCAAAGGAAAAAATCTCCGATAACAAAGATAAAGAAGCTTTCTGAGAAACTTCTTTGTGTTCTGTGAAATCATCTCACAGAGTTACAGCTTTCCCCTCAAGAAGCCTTTCGCTAAGACAGTTCTTGTGGAATTGGCAAAGTGATATTTGGAAGCCCATAGAGGGCTATGGTGAAAAAGGAAATATCCTCAGATGAAATCTGGAAAGAAGCTTTCTGAGAAACTGCTTAGTGTTCTGTTAATTCATCTCACATAGTTACATCTCTGTTTCGTGGATCTCTTTGCTAGCCTTATTTCTTTGGAATCTGAGAATAGATATTTCGGATCCCTTTGAAGACTATAGGGCCAAAGGAAATATCCTCCGATAACAAAGAGAAAGAAGCTTTCTGAGAAACTTCTTTGTGTTCTCTGAAATCATCTCACAGAGTTACAGCTTTCCCCTCAAGAAGCCTTTCGCTAAGACAGTTCTTGTGGAATTGGCAAAGTGATATTTGGAAGCCCATAGAGGGCTATGGTGAAAAAGGAAATATCCTCACATGAAATCTGTAAAGAAGCTTTCTGTGAAACTGCTTAGTGTTCTGTTAATTCATCTCACAGAGTTACATCTGTATTTCGTGGATCTCTTTGCTAGCCTTATTTCTGTGGAATCTGAGAACAGATATTTCGGATCCCTTTGAAGACTATAGGGCCAAAGGAAATATCCTCCGATAACAAAGAGAAAGAAGCTTACTGAGAAACTTCTTTGTGTTCTGAGAAATCATCTCACAGAGTTACAGCTTTCCCCTCAAGAAGCCTTTAGCTAAGACAGTTCCTGTGGAATTGGCAAAGTGATATTTGGAAGCCCATAGAGGGTTATGGTGAAAAAGGAAATATCCTCAGATGAAATCTGGAAAGAAGCTTTCTGAGAAACTGCTTAGTGTTCTGTTAATTCATCTCACAGAGTTACATCTGTATTTCGTGGATCTCTTTGCTAGCCTTATTTCTGTGGAATCTGAGAACAGATATTTCGGATCCCATTGAAGACTATAGGGCCAAAGGAAATAATGTCCGATAACAAAGAGAAAGAAGCTTTCTGAGAAACTTCTTTGTGTTCTGTGAAATCATCTCACAGAGTTACAGCTTTCCCCTCAAGAAGCCTTTCGCTAAGACAGTTCTTGTGGAATTGGCAAAGTGATATTTGGAAGCCCATAGAGGGCTATGGTGAAAAAGGAAATATCCTCAGAGGAAATCTGGAAAGAAGTTTCTGAGAAACTGCTGAGTGTTCTGTTAATTCATCTCACAGAGTTACATCTGTATTTCGTGGATCTCTTTGCTAGCCTTATTTCTGTGGAACCTGAGAACAGATATTTCGGATCCCATTGAAGACTATAGGGCCAAAGATAATATCCTCCGATAACAAAGAGAAAGAAGCTTTCTGAGAAACTTCTTTGTGTTCTGTGAAATCATCTCACAGAGTTACAGCTTTCCCCTCAAGAAGCCTTTCGCTAAGACAGTTCTTGTGGAATTGGCAAAGTGATATTTGGAAGCCCTTAGAGGGCTACGGTGAAAAAGGAAATATCCTCAGATGAATTCTGGAAAGAAGCTTTCTGAGAAACTGCTTAGTGTTGTGTTAATTCATCTCACAGAGTTACATCTGTATTTCGTGGATCTCTTTGCTAGCCTGATTTCTGTGGAATCTGAGAACAGATATTTCGGATCCCATTGAAGACTATAGGGCCAAAGGAAATATCCTCCGATAACAAAGAGAAAGAAGCTTTCTGAGAAACTTCTTTGTGTTCTGTGAAATCATCTCACAGAGTTACAGCTTTCCCCTCAAGAAGCCTTTCGCTAAAACAGTTCTTGTGGAATTGGCAAAGTGATATTTGGAAGCCCTTAGAGGGCTATGGTGAAAAAGGAAATATCCTCAGATGAAATCTGGAAGGAAGCTTTCTGAGAAACTGCTGAGTGTTCTGTTAATTCGTCTCACAGAATTACATCTGTATTTCGTGGATCTCTTTGCTAGCCTTATTTCTGTGGAATCTGAGAACAGATATTTGGGATCCCATTGAAGACTATAGGGCCAAAGGAAATATCCTCCTATAACAAAGAGAAAGGAGCTTTCTGAGAAACTTCTTTGTGTTCTGTGAAATCATCTCACAGAGTTACAGCTTTCCCCTCAAGAAGCCTTTCGCAAAGACAGTTCTTGTCGAATTGGCAAAGTGATATTTGGAAGCCCTTAGAGGGCTATGGTGAAAAAGGAAATATCCTCAGATGAAATCTGGAAAGAAGCTTTCTGAGAAACTGCTTAGTGTTCTGTTAATTCATCTCACGGAGATAAATCTGTATTTCGTGGATCTCTTTGCTAGCCTTATTTCTTTGGACTCTGAGAACAGATATTTCGGATCCCATTGAAGACTATAGGGCCAAAGGAAATATCCTCCCATAACAAAGAGAAAGAAGCTTTCTGTGAAACTTCTTTGTGTTCTGTGAAATCATCTCACAGAGTTACAGCTTTCCCCTCAAGAAACCTTTAGCTAAGACAGTTCTTGTGGAATTGGCAAAGTGATGTTTGGAAGACCATAGAGGGCTATGGTGAAAAAGGAAATATCCTCAGATGAAATCTGGAAGGAAGCTTTCTGAGAAACTGCTGAGTGTTCTGTTAATTCATCTCACAGAGTTACATCTGTATTTCGTGGATCTCTTTGCTAGACTTATTTCTGTGGAATCTGAGAACAGATATTTCGGATCCCTTTGAAGACTATAGGGCCAAAGGAAATATCCTCCGATAACAAAGAGAAAGAAGCTTTCTGAGAAACTTCTTTGTGTTCTGTGAAATCATCTCACAGAGTTACAGCTTTCCCCTCAAGAAGCCTTTCGCTAAGACAGTTCTTGTGGAATTGGCAAAGTGATATTTGGAAGCCCTTAGAGGGCTATGGTGAAAAAGGAAATATCCTCAGATGAAATCTGGAAAGAAGCTTTCTGAGAAACTGCTGAGTGTTCTGTTAATTCATCTCACACAGTTACATCTGTATTTCGTGGATCTCTTTGCTGGCCTTATTTCTGTGGAATCTGAGAACAGATATTTCGGATCCCATTGAAGACTATAGGGCCAAAGGAAATATCCTCCGATAACAAAGAGAAAGAAGCTTTCTGAGAAACTTCTTTGTGTTCTGTGAAATCATCTCACAGAGTTACAGCTTTCCCCTCAAGAAGCCTTTCGCTAAGACAGTTCTTCTGGAATTGGCAAAGTGATATTTGGAAGCCCATAAGGGTTATGGTGAAAAAGGAGATATCCTCAGATGAAATCTGGAAAGAAGTTTCTGAGAAACTGCTGAGTGTTCTGTTAATTCATCTCACAGAGTTACATCTGTATTTCGTGGATCTCTTTGGTAGCCTTATTTCTGTGGAACCTGAGAACAGATATTTCGGATCCCATTGAAGACTATAGGGCCAAAGATAATATCCTCCGATAACAAAGAGAAAGAAGCTTTCTGAGAAACTTCTTTGGGTTCTGTGAAATCATCTCACAGAGTTACAGCTTTCCCGTCAAGAAGCCTTTCGCAAAGACAGTTCTTGTGGAATTGGCAAAGTGATATTTGGAAGCCCTTAGAGGGCAATGGTGAAAAAGGAAATATCCTCAGATGAAATCTGGAAAGAAGCTTTCTGAGAAACTGCTTAGTGTTCTGTTAATTCATCTCACAGAGTTAAATCTGTATTTCGTGTATCTTTTTGTTAGCCTTATTTCTTTGGAATCTGAGAACAGATATTTCGGATCCCATTGAAGACTATAGGGCCAAAGGAAATATCCTCCGATAACAAAGAGAAAGAAGGTTTCTGAGAAACTTCTTTGTGTTCTGTGAAATCATCTCACAGAGTTACAGCTTTCCCCTCAAGAAGCCTTTAGCTAAGACAGTTCTTGTGGAATTGGCAAAGTGATATTTGGAAGCCCATAGAGGGCTATGGTGAAAAAGGAAATATCCTCAGATGAAATCTGGAAGGAAGCTTTCTGAGAAACTGCTGAGTGTTCTGTTAATTCATCTCACAGAGTTACATCTGTATTTCGTGGATCTCTTTGCTAGACTTATTTCTGTGGAATCTGAGAACAGATATTTCGGATCCCTTTAAAGACTATAGGGCCAAAGGAAATATCCTCCGATAAAAAAGAGAAAGAAGCTTTCTGAGAAACTTCTTTGTGTTCTGTGAAATCATCTCACAGAGTTACAGCTATCCCCTCAAGAAGCCTTTCGCTAAGACAGTTCTTGTGGAATTGGCAAAGTGATATTTGGAAGCCCTTAGAGGGTTGTGGTGAAAAAGGAAATATCCTCAGATGAAATCTGGAAAGAAGTTTCTGAGAAACTGCTGAGTGTTCTGTTAATTCATCTCACAGAGTTACATCTGTATTTCGTGGATCTCTTTGCTAGCCTTATTTCTGTGGAACCTGAGAACAGATATTTCGGATCCCATTGAAGACTATAGGGCCAAAGATAATATCCTCCGATAACAAAGAGAAAGAAGCTTTCTGAGAAACTTCTTTGTGTTCTGTGAAATCATCTCACAGAGTTACAGCTTTCCCCTCAAGAAGCCTTTGCTAAGACAGTTCTTGTGGAATTGGCAAAGTGATATTTGGAAGCCCTTAGAGGGCTACGGTGAAAAAGGAAATATCCTCAGATGAATTCTGGAAAGAAGCTTTCTGAGAAACTGCTTAGTGTTCTGTTAATTCATCTCACAGAGTTACATCTGTATTTCGTGAATCTCTTTGCTAGCCTGATTTCTGTGGAATCTGAGAACAGATATTTCGGATCCCATTGAAGACTATAGGGCCAAAGGAAATATCCTCCGATAACAAAGAGAAAGAAGCTTTCTGAGAAACTTCTTTGTGTTCTGTGAAATCATCTCACAGAGTTACAGCTTTCCCCTCAAGAAGCCTTTCGCTAAGACAGTTCTTGTGGAATTGGCAAAGTGATATTTGGAAGCCCTTAGAGGGCTATGGTGAAAAAGGAAATATCCTCAGATGAAATCTGGAAGGAAGCTTTCTGAGAAACTGCTGAGTGTTCTGTTAATTCGTCTCACAGAATTACATCTGTATTTCGTGGATCTCTTTGCTAGCCTTATTTCTGTGGAATCTGAGAACAGATATTTCGGATCCCATTGAAGACTATAGGGCCAAAGGAAATATCCTCCGATAACAAAGAGAAAGAAGCTTTCTGAGAAACTTCTTTGTGTTTTGTGAAATCATCTCACAGAGTTACAGCTTTCCCCTCAAGAAGCCTTTCGCAAAGACAGTTCTTGTCGAATTGGCAAAGTGATATTTGGAAGCCCTTAGAGGGCAATGGTGAAAAAGGAAATATCCTCAGATGAAATCTGGAAAGAAGCTTTCTGAGAAACTGCTTAGTGTTCTGTTAATTCATCTCACGGAGTTACATCTGTATTTCGTGGATCTCTTTGCTAGCCTTATTTCTTTGGAATCTGAGAACAGATATTTCGGATCCCTTTGAAGACTATAGGGCCAAAGGAAATATCCTCCCATAACAAAGAGAAAGAAGCTTTCTGAGAAACTTCTTTGTGTTCTGTGAAATCAACTCACAGAGTTGCAGCTTTCCCCTCAAGAAACCTTTAGCTAAGACAGTTCTTGTGGAATTGGCAAAGTGATGTTTGGAAGACCATAGAGGGCTATGGTGAAAAAGGAAATATCCTCAGATGAAATCTGGAAGGAAGCTTTCTGAGAAACTGCTGAGTGTTCTGTTAATTCATCTCACAGAGTTACATCTGTATTTCGTGGATCTCTTTGCTAGACTTATTTCTGTGGAATCTGAGAACAGATATTTCGGATCCCTTTGAAGACTATAGGGCCAAAGGAAATATCCTCCGATAACAAAGAGAAAGAAGCTTTCTGAGAAACTTCTTTGTGTTCTGTGAAATCATCTCACAGAGTTACAGCTTTCCCCTCAAGAAGCCTTTCGCTAAGACAGTTCTTGTGGAATTGGCAAAGTGATATTTGGAAGCCCATAGAGGGCTATGGTGAAAAAGGAAATATCCTCAGATGAAATCTGGAAAGAAGCTTTCTGAGAAACTTCTTAGTGTTCTGTTAATTCATCTCACAGAGTTACATCTGTATTTCGTGGATCTCTTTGCTAGCCTTATTTCTGTGGAATCTGAGAACAGATATTTCGGATCCTATTGAAGACTATAGGGCCAAAGGAAATATCCTCCCATAACAAAGAGAAAGAAGCTTTCTGAGAAACTTCTTTGTGTTCTGTGAAATCATCTCACAGAGTTACAGCTTTCCCCTCAAGAAGCCTTTCGCTAAGACAGTTCTTGTGGAATTGGCCAAGTGATATTTGGAAGCCCATAGAGGGCTATGGTGAAAAAGGAAATATCCTCAGATGAAATCTGGAAGGAAGCTTTCTGAGAAACTGCTGAGTGTTCTGTTAATTCATCTCACAGAGTTACATCTGTATTTCGTGGATCTCTTTGCTAGCCTTATTTCTGTGGAATCTGAGAACAGATATTTCGGATCCCATTGAAGACTATAGGGCCAAAGGAAATATCCTCCAATGACAAAGAGAAAGAAGCTTTCTGAGAAACTTCTTTGTGTTCTGTGAAATCATCTCACAGAGTTACATCTTTCCCCTCAAGAAGACTTTCGCTAAGACAGTTCTTGTGGAATTGGCAAAGCGATATTTGGAAGCCCATAGAGGGCTATGGTGAAAAAGGAAATATCCTCAGATGAAATCTGGAAAGAAGCTTTCTGAGAAACTGCTTAGTGTTCTGTTAATTCATCTCATAGAGTTACACCTGTATTTCGTGGATCTCTCTGGTAACCTTATTTCTTTGGAATCTGAGAACAGATATTTCGGATCCCATTGAAGACTATAGGGCCAAAGGAAATATCCTCCGATAACAAAGAGAAAGAAGGTTTCTGAGAAACTTCTTTGTGTTCTGTGAAATCATCTCACAGAGTTACAGCTTTCCCCTCAAGAAGCCTTTCGCTCAGACAGTTCTTGTGGAATTGGCCAAGTGATATTTGGAAGCCCATAGAGGGCTATCTTGAAAAAGGAAATATCCTCAGATGAAATCTGGAAAGAAGCTTTCTGAGAAACTGCTGAGTGTTCTGTTAATTCATCTCACACAGTTACATCTGTATTTCGTGGATCTCTTTGCTGGCCTTATTTCTGTGGAATCTGAGAACAGATATTTCGGATCCCATTGAAGACTATAGGGCCAAAGGAAATATCCTCCGATAACAAAGAGAAAGAAGCTTTCTGAGAAACTTCTTTGTGTTCTGTGAAATCATCTCACAGAGTTACAGCTTTCCCCTCAAGAAGCCTTTCGCTAAGACAGTTCTTGTGGAATTGGCAAAGTGATATTTGGAAGCCCGTAGAGGGCTATGGTGAAAAAGGAAATATCCTCAGATGAAATCTGGGAAGAAGCTTTCTGAGAAACTGCTGAGTGTTCTGTTAATTCATCTCACAGAGTTACATCTGTATTTCGTGGATCTCTTTGCTAGCCTTATTTCTGTGGAATCTGAGAACAGATATTTCGGATCCCATTGAAGACTATAGGGCCAAAGGAAATAATGTCCGATAACAAAGAGAAAGAAGCTTTCTGAGAAACTTCTTTGTGTTCTGTGAAATCATCTCACAGAGTTAGAGCTCTCCCCTCAAGAAGCCTTTCGCTAAGACAGTTCTTGTGGAATTGGCAAAGTGATATTTGGAAGCCCATAGAGGGCTATGGTGAAAAAGGATATATCCTCAGATGAAATCTGGAAAGAAGCTTTCTGAGAAATTGCTGTGTTCTGTTAATTCATCTCACAGAGTTACATCTGTATTTCGTGGATCTCTTTGCTAGACTTATTTCTGTGGAATCTGAGAACAGATATTTCGGATCCCTTTGAAGACTATAGGGTCAAAGGAAATATCCTCCGATAACAAAGAGAAAGAAGCTTTCTGAGAAACTTCTTTGTGTTCTGTGAAATCATCTCACAGAGTTACAGCTTTCCCCTCAAGAAGCCTTTTCTAAGACAGTTCTTGTGGAATTGGCAAAGTGATATTTGGAAGCCCATAGAGGGCTATGGTGAAAAAGGAAATATCCTCAGATGAAATCTGGAAAGAAGCTTTCTGAGAAACTGCTGAGTGTTCTGTTAATTCATCTCACAGAGTTACATCTGTATTTCGTGGATCTCTTTGCTAGACTTATTACTGTGGAATCTGAGAACAGATATTTCGGATCCCATTGAAGACTATATGGCCAAAGGAAATATCCTCCGATAATAAAGAGAAAGAAGCTTTCTGAGAAACTTCTTTGTATTCTGTGAAATCATCTCACAGAGTTACAGCTTTCCCCTCAAGAAGCCTTTCGCTAAGACAGTTCTTGTGGAATTGGCAAAGTGATATTTGGAAGCCCATAGAGGGCTATGGTGAAAAAGGAAATATCCTCAGATGAAATCTGGAAGGAAGCTTTCTGAGAACCTGCTGAGTGTTCTGTTAATTCATCTCACAGAATTACATCTGTATTTCGTGGATCTCTTTGCTAGCCTTATTTCTGTGGAATCTGAGAACTGATATTTCGGATCCCATTGAAGACTATAGGGCCAAAGGAAATATCCTCCGATAACAAAGAGAAAGAAGCTTTCTGAGAAACTTCTTTGTGTTCTGTGAAATCATCTCACAGAGTTACAGCTTTCCCCTCAAGAAGCCTTTCGCAAAGACAGTTCTTGTCGAATTGGCAAAGTCATATTTGGAAGCCCTTAGAGGGCTATGGTGAAAAAGGAAATATCCTCAGATGAAATCTGGAAAGGAGCTTTCTGAGAAACTGCTTAGTGTTCTGTTAATTCATCTCACAGAGTTACATCTGTATTTCGTGGATCTCTTTGCTAGCCTTATTTCTGTGGAATCTGAGAACAGATATTTCTGATCCCATTGAAGACTATAGGGCCAAAGGAAATATCCTCCGATAACAAAGAGAAAGAAGCTTTCTGAGAAACTTCTTTGTGTTCTGTGAAATCATCTCACAGAGTTACAGCTTTCCCCTCAAGAAGCCTTTCGCTAAGACAGTTCTTGTGGAATTGGCAAAGTGATATTTGGAAGCCCATAGAGGGCTATGGTGAAAAAGGAAATATCCTCAGATGAAATCTGGAAAGAAGCTTTCTGAGAAACTGCTGAGTGTTCTGTTAATTCATCTCACAGAGTTACATCTGTATTTCGTGGATCTCTTTACTGGCCTTATTTCTGTGGAATCTGAGAACAGATATTTCGGATCCCATTGAAGACTATAGGGCCAAAGGAAATATCCTACGATAACAAAGAGAAAGAAGCTTTCTGAGAAACTTCTTTGTGTTCTGTGAAATCATCTCACAGAGTTACAGCTTTCCCCTCAAGAAGCCTTTCGCTAAGACAGTTCTTGTGGAATTGGCAAAGAGATATTTGGAAGCCCTTAGAGGGCTGTGGTGAAAAAGGAAATATCCTCAGATGAAATCTGGAAAGAAGCTTTCTGAGAAACTGCTTAGTGTTCTGTTAATTCATCTCACAGAGTTACATCTGCATTTCGTGGATCTCTTTGCTAGCCTTATTTCTTTGGAATCTGAGAACAGATATTTTGGATACCATTGAAGACTATAGGGCGAAAGGAAATATCCTCCGATAACAAAGAGAAAGAAGCTTTCTGAGAAACTTCTTTGTGTTCTGTGAAATCATCTCACAGAGTTACAGCTTTCCCCTCAAGAAGCCTTTCGCTAAGACAGTTCTTGTGGAATTGGCAAAGTGATATTTGGAAGCCCATAGAGGGCTATGGTGAAAAAGGAAATATCCTCAGATGAAATCTGGAAAGAAGCTTTCTGTGAAACTGCTTAGTGTTCTGTTAATTCATCTCACAGAGTTACATCTGTATGTCGTGGATCTCTTTGCTAGACTTATTTCTTTGGAATCTGAGAACAGATATTTCGGATCCCATTGAAGACTATAGGGCTAAAGGAAATATCCTCCCATAACAAAGAGAAAGAAGCTTTCTGAGAAACTTCTTTGTGTTCTGTGAAATCATCTCACAGAGTTACAGCTTTCCCCTCAAGAAGCCTTTCGCTAAGACAGTTCTTGTGGAATTGGCAAAGTGATATTTGGAAGCCCATAGAGGGCTATGGTGAAAAAGGAAATATCCTCAGATGAAATCTAGAAAGAAGCTTTCTGAGAAACTGCTGAGTGTTCTGTTAATTCATCTCACAGAGTTACATCTATATTTCGTGGATCTCTTTGCTAGCCTTATTTCTGTGGAATCTGAGAACAGATATTTCGGATCCCATTGAAGACTATAGGGACAAAGGAAATATCCTCCGATAACAAAGAGAAAGAAGCTTTCTGAGAAACTTCTTTGTGTTCTGTGAAATCATCTCACAGAGTTACAGCTTTCCCCTCAAGAAGCCTTTCGCTAAGACAGTTCTTGTGGAATTGGCAAGGTGATATTTCGAAGCCCATAGAGGGCTATGGTGAAAAAGGAAATATCCTCAGATGAAATCTGGAAAGAAGCTTTCTCAGAAACTCCTTAGTGTTCTGTTAATTCATATCACAGAGTTACATCTGTATTTCGTGGATCTCTTTGCTAGCCTTATTTCTTTGGAATCTGAGAACAGATATTTCGGATTCCTATGAAGACTATAGGGACAAAGGAAATATCCTCCGATAACAAAGAGAAAGAAGCTTTCTGAGAAACTTCTTTGTGTTCTGTGAAATCATCTCACAGAGTTACAGCTTTACCCTCAAGAAGCCTTTCGCTAAGACAGTTCTTGTGGAATTGGCAATGTGATATTTGGAAGCCCATAGAGGGTTATGGTGAAAAAGGAAATATCCTCAGATGAAATCTGGAAAGAAGCTTTCTGAGAAACTGCTGAGTGTTCTGTTAATTCATCTCACCGAGTTACATCTGTATTTCGTGGATCTCTTTGCTACCCTTATTTCTGTGGAACCTGAGAACAGATATTTCGGATCCCATTGAAGACTATAGGGCCAAAGATAATATCCTCCGATAACAAAGAGAAAGAAGCTTTCTGAGAAACTTCTTTGTGTTCTGTGAAATCATCTCACAGAATTACAGCTTTCCCCTCAAGAAGCCTTTCGCTAAGACAGTTCTTGTGGAATTGGCAAAGTGATATTTGGAAGCCCTTAGAGGGCTACGGTGAAAAAGGAAATATCCTCAGAAGAATTCTGGAAAGAAGCTTTCTGAGAAACTGCTTAGTGTTCTGTTAATTCATCTCACAGAGTTACATCTGTATTTCGTGGATCTCTTTGCTAGCCTTATTTCTGTGGAATCTGAGAACAGATATTTCGGATCCCATTGAAGACTATAGGGCCAAAGGAAACATCCTCCGATAACAAAGAGAAAGAAGCTTTCTGAGAAACTTCTTTGTGTTCTGTGAAATCATCTCACAGAGTTACAGCTTTCCCCTCAAGAAGCCTTTCGCTAAGACAGTTCTTGTGGAATTGGCAAAGTGATATTTGGAAACCCATAGAGGACTATGGTGAAGAAGGAAATATCCTCAGATGAAATCTGGAAGGAAGCTTTCTCAGAAACTGTTGAGTGTTCTGTTAATTCATCTTACAGAATTACATCTGTATTTCGTAGATCTCTTTGCTAGCCTTATTTCTGTGGAATCTGAGAACAGATATTTCGGATCCCATTGAAGACTACAGGGCCAAAGGAAATATCCTCCGATAACAAAGAGAAAGAAGCTTTCTGAGAAACTTCTTTGTGTTCTGTGAAATCATCTCACAGAGTTACATCTTTCCCTCAAGAAGCCTTTCGCTAAGACAGTTTTTGTGGAATTGGCAAAGCGATATTTGGAAGCCCATAGAGGGCTATGGTGAAAAAGGAAATATCCTCAGATGAAATCTGGAAAGAAGCTTTCTGAGAAACTGCTTAGTGTTCTGTTAATTCATCTCACAGAGTTACATCTGCATTTCGTGGATCTCTTTGCTAGCCTTATTTCTTTGGAATCTGAGAACAGATATTTCGGATCCCATTGAAGACTATAGGGCCAAAGGAAATATCCTCCGATAACAAAGAGAAAGAAGCTTTCTGAGAAACTTCTTTGTGTTCTGTGAAATCATCTCACAGAGTTACAGCTTTCTCCTCAAGAAGCCTTTCGCTAAGACAGTTCTTGTGGAATTGGCAAAGTGATATTTGGAAGGCCATAGAGGGCTATGGTGAAAAAGGAAATATCCTCAGATGAAATCTGGAAAGAAGCTTTCTGTGAAACTGCTTAGTGTTCTGTTAATTCATCTCACAGAGTTACATCTGTATTTCATGGATCTCTTTGCTAGCCTTATTTCTGTGGAATCTGAGACCAGATATTTCGGATCCCATTGAAGACTATAGGGCCAAAGGAAATATCCTCCGATCAAAAAGAGAAAGAAGCTTTCTGAGAAACTTCTTTGTGTTCTGTGAAATCATCTCACAGAGTTACAGCTTTCCCCTCAAGAAGCCTTTCGCTAAGACAGTTCTTGTGGAATTGGCAAAGAGATATTTGGAAGCCCATAGAGGGCTACGGTGAAAAAGGAAATATCCTCAGATGAAATCTGGAAAGAAGCTTTCTGTGAAACTGCTTAGTGTTCTGTTAATTCATCTCACAGAGTTACATCTGTATTTCGTGGATCTCTTTGCTAGAATTATTTCTGTGGAATCTGAGAACAGATATTTCGGATCCCTTTGAAGACTTTAGGGCCAAAAGAAATATCCTCCGATAACAAAGAGAAAGAAGCTTTCTGAGAAACTTCTTTGTGTTCTGTGAAATCATCTCACAGAGTTACAGCTTTCCCCTCAAGAAGCCTTTTGCTAAGACAGTTCCTGTGGAATTGGCAAAGTGATATTTGGAAGCCCATAGAGAGCTATGGTGAAAAAGGAAATATCCTCAGATGAAGTCTGGAAAGAAGCTTTCTGAGAAACTGCTTAGTGTTCTGTTAATTCATCTCACAGAGTTACATCTGTATTTCGTGGATCTCTTTGCTAGCCTTATTTCTGTGGAATCTGAGAACAGATATTTCGGATCCCTTTGAAGACTATAGGGCCAAAGGAAATAATGTCCGATAACAAAGAGAAAGAAGCCTTCTGAGAAACTTCTTTGTGTTCTGTGAAATCATCTCCCAGAGTTACAGCTTTCCCCTCAAGAAGCCTTTCGCTAAGACATTTCTTGTGGAATTGGCAAAGTGATATTTGGAAGCCCATAGAGGCTATGGTGAAAAAGGAAATATCCTCAGATGAAATCTGGAAAGAAGCTTTCTGAGAAACTGCTTAGTGTTCTGTTAATTCATCTCACCGAGTTACATCTGTATTTCGTGGATCTCTTTGCTAGCCTTATTTCTGTGGAATCTGAGAACAGATATTTCGGATCCCTTTGAAGACTATAGGGCCAAAGGAAATATCCTCCGATAACAAAGAGAAAGAAGCTTTCTGAGAAACTTCTTTGTGTTCTGTGAAATCATTTCACAGAGTTACAGCTTTCTCCTCAAGAAGCCTTTCGCTAAGACAGTTCTTGTGGAATTGGCAAAGTGATATTTGGAAGGCCATAGAGGGCTATGGTGAAAAAGGAAATATCCTCAGATGAAATCTGGAAAGAAGCTTTCTGAGAAACTGTTTAGTGTTCTATTAATTCATCTCACAGAGTTACATCTGTATTTCGTGGATCTCTTTGCTAGCCTTATTTCTTTGGAATTTGAAAACAGATATTTCGGATCCCATTGAAGACTATTAGGGCCAAAGGAAATAATGTCCGATAACAAAGAGAAAGAAGCTTTCTGAGAAACTTCTTTGTGTTCTGTGAAATCATCTCACAGAGTTACAGCTTTCCCCTCAAGAAGCCTTTCGCTAAGACACTTCTTGTGGAATTGGCAAAGTGATATTTGGAAGCCCATAGAGGGCTATGGTGAAAAAGGAAATATCCTCAGATGAAATCTGGAAAGAAGCTTTCTGAGAAACTGCTTAGTGTTCTGTTAATTAATCTCACAGAGTTACATCTGTATTTCGTGGATCTCTTTGCTAGCCTTATTTCTTTGGAATCTGAGAACAGATATTTCGGATTCCTATGATGACTATAGGGGCAAAGGAAATATCCTCCGATAACAAAGAGAAAGAAGCTTTCTGAGAAACTTCTTTGTGTTCTGTGAAATCATCTCACAGATTTACAGCTTTCCCCCCAAGAAGCCTTTCGCTAAGACAGTTCTTGTGAAATTGGCAAAGTGATATTTGGAAGTCCATAGAGGGTTATGGTGAAAAAGGAAATATCCTCAGATGAAATCTGGAAAGAAGCTTTCTGAGAAACTGCTTAGTGTTCTGTTAATTCATCTCACAGAGTTACATCTCTATTTCGTGGATCTCTTTGCTAGCCTTATTTCTGTGGAACCTGAGAACAGATATTTCGGATCCCATTGAAGACTATAGGGCCAAAGATAATATCCTCCGATAACAAAGAGAAAGAAGCTTTCTGAGAAACTTCTTTGTGTTCTGTGAAATCATCTCACAGAGTTACAGCTTTCCCCTCAAGAAGCCTTTCGCTAAGACAGTTCTTGTGGAATTGGCCAAGTGATATTTGGAAGCCCTTAGAGGGCTACGGTGAAAAAGGAAATATCCTCAGATGAATTCTGGAAAGAAGCTTTCTGAGAAACTGCTTAGTGTTCTGTTAATTCATCTCACCGAGTTACATCTGTATTTCGTGGATCTCTTTGCTAGCCTTATTTCTGTGGAATCTGAGAGCAGATATTTCGGATCCCTTTGAAGACTATAGGGCCATAGGAAATATCCTCCGATAACAAAGAGAAAGAAGCTTTCTGAGAAACTTCTTTGTGTTCTGTGAAATCACCTCACAGAGTTACATCTTACCCTCAAGAAGCCTTTCGCTAAGACAGTTCTTGTGGAATTGGCAAAGCGATATTTGGAAGCCCATAGAGGGCTATGGTGAAAAAGGAAATATCCTCAGATGAAATCTGGAAAGAAGCTTTCTGAGAAACTGCTTAGTGTTCTGTTAATTCATCTCACAGAGTTACATCTGCATTTCGTGGATCTCTCTGCTAGCCTTATTTCTTTGGAATCTGAGAACAGATATTTCGGATCCAATTGAAGACTATAGGGCCAAAGGAAATATCCTCCGATAACAAAGAGAAAGAAGCTTTCTGAGAAACTTCTTTGTGTTCTGTGAAATCATCTCACAGAGTTACAGCTTTCTCCTCAAGAAGCCTTTCGCTAACACAGTTCTTGTGGAATTGGCAAAGTGATATTTGGAAGGCCATAGAGGGCTATGGTGAAAAAGGAAATATCCTCAGATGAAATCTGGAAAGAAGCTTTCCGTGAAACTGCTTAGTGTTCTGTTAATTCATCTCACAGAGTTACATCTGTATTTCTTGGATCTCTTTGCTAGCCTTATTTCTGTGGAATCTGAGACCAGATATTTCGGATCCCATTGAAGACTATAGGGCCAAAGGAAATATCCTCCGATAACAAAGAGAAAGAAGCTTTCTGAGAAACTTCTTTGTGTTCTGTGAAATCATCTCACAGAGTTACAGCTTTCCCCTCAAGAAGCCTTTTGCTAAGACAGTTCCTGTGGAATTGGCAAAGTGATATTTGGAAGCCCATAGAGAGCTATGGTGAAAAAGGAAATATCCTCAGATGAAGTCTGGAAAGAAGCTTTCTGAGAAACTGCTTAGTGTTCTGTTAATTCATCTCACAGAGTTACATCTGTATTTCGTGGATCTCTTTGCTAGCCTTATTTCTGTGGAATCTGAGAACAGATATTTCGGATCCCTTTGAAGACTATAGGGCCAAAGGAAATAATGTCCGATAACAAAGAGAAAGAAGCCTTCTGAGAAACTTCTTTGTGTTCTGTGAAATCATCTCCCAGAGTTACAGCTTTCCCCTCCAGAAGCCTTTCGCTAAGACAGTTCTTGTGGAATTGGCAAAGTGATATTTGGAAGCCCATAGAGGCTACGGTGAAAAAGGAAATATCCTCAGATGAAATCTGGAAAGAAGCTTTCTGAGAAACTGCTGAGTGTTCTGTTAATTCATTTCACAGAGTTACATCTGTATTTCGTGGATCTCTTTGCTAGCCTTATTTCTGTGGAATCTGAGAACAGATATTTCGGATCCCATTGAAGACTATAGGGCCAAAGGAAATATCCTCCGATAACAAAGAGAAAGAAGCTTTCTGAGAAACTTCTTTGTGTTCTGTGAAATCATCTCACAGAGTTACAGCTTTCCCCTCAAGAAGCCTTTCGCTAAGACAGTTCTTGTGGAATTGGCCAAGTGATATTTGGAAGCCCATAGAGGGCTATGGTGAAAAAGGAAATATCCTCAGATGAAATATGGAAAGAAGCTTTCTGAGAAACTGCTGAGTGTTCTGATAATTCATCTCACAGAGTTACATCTCTATTTCGTGGATCTCTTTGCTAGCCTTATTTCTGTGGAACCTGAGAACAGATATTTCGGATCCCATTGAAGACTATAGGGCCAAAGATAATATCCTCCGATAACAAAGAGAAAGAAGCTTTCTGAGAAACTTCTTTGTTTTCTGTGAAATCATCTCACAGAGTTACAGCTTTCGCCTCAAGAAGCCTTTCGCTAAGACAGTTCCTGTGGAATTGGCAAAGTGATATTTGGAAGCCCATAGAGAGCTATGGTGAAAAAGGAAATATCCTCAGATGAAATCTGGAAAGAAGCTTTCTGAGAAACTGCTTAGTGTTCTGTTAATTCATCTCACAGAGTTACATCTATATTTCGTGGATCTCTTTGCTAGCCTTATTTCTGTGAAATCTGAGAACAGATATTTCATATCCCTTTGAAGACTATAGGGCCAAAGGAAATAATGTCCGATAACAAAGAGAAAGAAGCCTTCTGAGGAACTTCTTTGTGTTCTGTGAAATCATCTCACAGAGTTGGAGCTCTCCCCTCAAGAAGCCTTTCGCTAAGACAGTTCTTGTGGAATTGGCAAAGTGATATTTGGAAGCCCTTAGAAGACTACGGTGAAAAAGGATATATCCTCAGATGAAATCTGGAAAGAAGCTTTCTGAAAAATTGCTGTGTTCTGTTAATACATCTCACAGAGTTACATCTGTATTTCGTGGATCTCTTTGCTAGACTTATTTCTGTGGAATCTGAGAACAGATATTTCGGATCCCTTTGAAGACTATAGGGTCAAAGGAAATATCCTCCGATAACAAAGAGAAAGAAGCTTTCTGAGAAACTTCTTTGTGTTCTGTGAAATCATCCCACAGAGTTACAGCTTTCCCCTCAAGAAGCCTTTCGCTAAGACAGTTCTTGTGGAATTGGCAAAGCGATATTTGGAAGCCCATAGAGGGCTATGGTGAAAAAGGAAATATCCTCAGATGAAATCTGGAAAGAAGCTTTCTGAGAAACTGCTGAGTGTTCTGTTAATTCATCTCACAGAGTTACATCCGTATTTCGTGGATCTCTTTGCTTGCCTTATTTCTTTGGAAGCTGAGAACAGATATTTCGGATCCCATTGAAGACTATAGGGCCAAAGGAAATATCCTCCGATAAAAAAGAGAAAGAAGCTTTCTGAGAAACTTCTTTGTGTTCTGTGAAATCATCTCACAGAGTTACAGCTTTCCCCTCAAGAAGCCTTTCGCTAAGACAGTTCTTGTAGAATTGGCAAAGTGATATTTGGAAGCCCATAGAGGGCTATGGTGAAAAAGGAAATATCCCCAGACGAAATCTGGAAAGAAGCTTTCTGAGAAATTGCTGTGTTCTGTTAATTCATCTCACAGAGTTACATCTGTATTTCGTGGATCTCTTTGCTAGACTTATTTCTGTGGAATCTGAGAACAGATATTTCGGATCCCTTTGAAGACTATAGGGTCAAAGGAAATGTCCTCCGATAACAAAGAGAAAGAAGCTTTCTGAGAAACTTCTTTGTGTTCTGTGAAATCATCTCACAGAGTTACAGCTTTCCCCTCAAGAAGCCTTTCGCTAAGTCAGTTCTTGTGGAATTGGCCAAGTGATATTTGGAAGCCCTTAGAGGGCTATGGTGAAGAAGGAAATATCCTCAGATGAAATCTGGAAAGAAGCTTTCAGAGAAACTGCTTAGTGTTCTGTTAATTCATCTCACAGAGTTACATGTGTATTTCGTGGATCTCTTTGCTGGCCTTATTTCTTTGGAATCTGAGAACAGATATTTCGGATCCCATTGAAGACTATAGGGCCAAAGGAAATATCCTCCGATAACAAAGAGAAAGAAGCGCTCTGAGAAACTTCTTTGTGTTCTGTGAAATCATCTCACAGAGTTACAGCTTTCCCCTCAAGAAGCCTTACGCTAAGACAGTTCTTGTGGAATTGGCAAAGTGATATTTGGAAGCCCATAGAGGGTTATGGTGAAAAAGGAAATATCCTCAGATGAAATCTGGAAAGAAGCTTTCTGAGAAACTGCTTAGTGTTCTGTTAATTCAACTCACAGAGTTAAATCTGTATTTCGTGGATCTCTTTGCTAGCCTTATTTCTTTGGAATCTGAGAACAGATATTTCGGATCCCATTGAGGAATATAGGGCCAAAGGAAATATCCTCCCATAACAAAGAGAAAGAAGCTTTCTGAGAAACTTCTTTGTGTTCTGTGAAATCATCTCACAGAGTTACAGCTTTCCCCTCAAGAAGCCTTTCGGAAGACAGTTCTTGTGGAATTGGCCAAGTGATATTTGGAAGCCCATAGAGGGCTATGGTGAAAAAGGAAATATCCTCAGATGAAATCTGGAAAGAAGCTTTCTGAGAAACTGCTAAGTGTTCTGTTAATTCATCTCACAGAGTTACATCTGTATTTCATGGATCTCTTTGCTAGCCTTATTTCTGTGGAATCTGAGACCAGATATTTTCGGATCCCATTGAAGACTATAGGGCCAAAGGAAATATCCTCCGATAACAAAGAGAAAGAAGCTTTCTGAGAAACTTCTTTGTGTTCTGTGAAATCATCTCACAGAGTTACAGCTTTCCCCTCAAGAAGCCTTTTGCTAAGACAGTTCCTGTGGAATTGGCAAAGTGATATTTGGAAGCCCATAGAGAGCTATGGTGAAAAAGGAAATATCCTCAGATGAAGTCTGGAAAGAAGCTTTCTGAGAAACTGCTTAGTGTTCTGTTAATTCATCTCACAGAGTTACATCTGTATTTCGTGGATCTCTTTGCTAGCCTTATTTCAGTGGAATCTGAGAACAGATATTTCGGATCCCTTTGAAGACTATAGGGCCAAAGGAAATAATGTCCGATAACAAAGAGAAAGAAGCCTTCTGAGAAACTTCTTTGTGTTCTGTGAAATCATCTCCCAGAGTTACAGCTTTCCCCTCAAGAAGCCTTTCGCTAAGACATTTCTTTTGGAATTGGCAAAGTGATATTTGGAAGCCCTTAGAGGCTATGGTGAAAAAGGAAATATCCTCAGATGAAATCTGGAAAGAAGCTTTCTGAGAAACTGCTGAGTGTTCTGTTAATTCATCTCACAGAGTTACATCTGTATTTCGTGGATCTCTTTGCTGGCCTTATTTCTGTGGAATCTGAGAACAGATATTTCGGATCCCATTGAAGACTATAGGGCCAAAGGAAATATCCTCCGATAAAAAAGAGAAAGAAGCTTTCTGAGAAACTTCTTTGTGTTCTGTGAAATCATCTCACAGAGTTACAGCTTTCCCCTCAAGAAGCCTTTCGCTAAGACAGTTCTTGTGGAATTGGCAAAGTGATATTTGGAAGCCCTTAGTGGGCTATGGTGAAAAAGGAAATATTCTCAGATGAAATCTGGAAAGAAGCTTTCTGTGAAACTGCTTAGTGTTCTGTTAATTCATCTCACAGAGTTACATCTGTATTTCGTGGATCTCTTTGCTAGACTTATTTCTGTGGAATCTGAGAACAGATATTTCGGATCCCTTTGAAGACTATAGGGCCTAAGGAAATATCCTCCGATAACAAAGAGAAAGAAGCTTACTGAGAAACTACTTTGTGTTCTGTGAAATCATCTCACAGAGTTACAGCTTTCCTCTCAAGAAGCCTTTCGCTAAGACAGTTCCTGTGGAATTGGCAAAGTGATATTTGGAAGCCCATAGAGCGCTATGGTGAAAAAGGAAATATCCTCAGATGAAATCTGGAAAGAAGCTTTCTGAGAAACTGCTTAGTGTTCTGTTAATTCATCTCACAGAGTTACATCTGTATTTCGTGGATCTCTTTGCTAGCCTTATTTCTGTGGAATCTGAGAACAGATATTTCGGATCCCATTGAAGACTATAGGGCCAAAGGAAATATCCTCCGATAACAAAGAGAAAGAAGCTTTCTGAGAAACTTCTTTGTGTTCTGTGAAATCATCTCACAGAGTTACAGCTTTCCCCTCAAGAAGCCTTTCGCTAAGACAGTTCTTGTGGAATTGGCAAAGTGATATTTGGAAGCCCTTAGAGGGCTACGGTGAAAAAGGAAATATCCTCAGATGAAATCTGGAAAGAATCTTTCTGAGAAACTGCTTAGTGTTCTGTTAATTCATCTCACAGAGTTACATCTGTATTTCGTGGATCTCCTTGCTAGCCTTATTTCTTTGGAATCTGAGAACAGATATTTCGGATCCCATTGAAGACTATAGGGCCAAAGGAAATATCCTCTCTTAACAAAGAGAAAGAAGCTTTCTGAGAAACTTCTTTGTGTTCTGTGAAATCAGCTCACAGAGTTACAGCTTTCCCCTCAAGAAGCCTTTCGCTAAGACAGTTCTTGTGGAATTGGCAAAGTGTTATTTGGAAGCCCACAGAGGGCTATGGTGAAAAAGGAAATATCCTCAGATGAAATCTGGAAGGAAGCTTTCTGAGAAACTGCTGAGTGTTCTGTTAATTCATCTCACAGAGTTACATCTGTATTTCGTGGATCTCTTTGCTAGCCTTATTCCTGTGGAATCTGAGAACAGATATTTCGGATCCCATTGAAGACTATAGGGCCAAAGGAAATATCCTCCAATAACAAAGAGACAGAAGCTTTCTGAGAAACTTCTTTGTGTTCTGTGAGATCATCTCACAGAGTTACATCTTTCCCTCAAGAAGCCTTTCGCTAAGACAGTTCTTGTGGAATTGGCAAAGCGATATTTGGAAGCCCATAGAGGGCTATGGTGAAAAAGGAAATATCCTCAGATGAAATCTGGAAGGAAGCTTTCTGAGAAACTGCTTAGTGTTCTGTTAATTCATCTCACAGAGTTACATCTGCATTTCGTGGATCTCTTTGCTAGCCTTATTTCTTTGGAATCTGAGAACAGATATTTCGGATCCCATTGAAGACTATAGGGCCAAAGGAAATATCCTCCGATAACAAAGAGAAAGAAGCTTTCTGAGAAACTTCTTTGTGTTCTGTGAAATCATCTCACAGAGTTACAGCTTTCTCCTCAAGAAGCCTTTCGCTAAGACAGTTCTTGTGGAATTGGCAAAGTGATATTTGGAAGGCCATAGAGGGCTATGGTGAAAAAGGAAATATCCTCAGATGAAATCTGGAAAGAAGCTTTCTGTGAAACTGCTTAGTGTTCTGTTAATTCATCTCACAGAGTTACATCTGTATTTCATGGATCTCTTTGCTAGCCTTATTTCTGTGGAATCTGAGACCAGATATTTCGGATCCCATTGAAGACTATAGGGCCAAAGGAAATATCCTCCGATAAAAAAGAGAAAGAAGCTTACTGAGAAACTACTTTGTGTTCTGTGAAATCATCTCACAGAGTTACAGCTTTCCTCTCAAGAAGCCTTTCGCTAAGACAGTTCCTGTGGAATTGGCAAAGTGATATTTGGAAGCCCATAGAGCGCTATGGTGAAAAAGGAAATATCCTCAGATGAAATCTGGAAAGAAGCTTTCTGAGAAACTGCTTAGTGTTCTGTTAATTCATCTCACAGAGTTACATCTGTCTTTCGTGGATCTCTTTGCTAGCCTTATTTCTGTGGAATCTGAGAACAGATATTTCGGATCCCATTGAAGACTATAGGGCCAAAGGAAATAATGTCCGATAACAAAGAGAAAGAAGTTTTCTGAGAAACTTCTCTGTGTTCTGTGAAATCATCTCACAGAGTTAGAGCTCTCCCCTCAAGAAGCCTTTCGCTAAGACAGTTCTTGTGGAATTGGCAAAGTGATATTTGGAAGCCCATAGAGGGCTATGGTGAAAAAGGATATATCCCCAGATGAAATCTGGAAAGAAGCTTTCTGAGAAATTGCTGTGTTCTGTTAATTCATCTCACAGAGTTACATCTGTATTTCGTGGATCTCTTTGCTAGACTTATTTCTGTGGAATCTGAGAACAGATATTTCGGATCCCATTGAAGACTATAGGGCCAAAGGAAATATCCTCCGATAACAAAGAGAAAGAAGCTTTCTGAGAAACTTCTTTGTGTTCTGTGAAATCATCTCACAGAGTTACAGCTTTCCCCTCAAGAAGCCTTTCACTACGACAGTTCTTGTGGTATTGGCAACGTGATATTTCGAAGCCCATAGAGGGCTATGGTGAAAAAGGAAATATCCTCAGATGAAATCTGGAAGGAAGCTTTCTGAGAAACTGCTGAGTGTTCTGTTAATTCATCTCACAGAATTACATCTGTATTTCGTGGATCTCTTTGCTAGCCTTATTTCTGTGGAATCTGAGAACAGATATTTCGGATCCCATTGAAGACTATAGGGCCAAAGGAAATATCCTCTGATAACAAAGAGAAAGAAGCTTTCTGAGAAACTTCTTTGTGTTCTGTGAAATCATCTCACAGAGTTACAGCTTTCCCCTCAAGAAGCCTTTCGCAAAGACAGTTCTTGTCGAATTGGCAAAGTGATATTTGGAAGCCCTTAGAGGGCTATGGTGAAAAAGGAAATATCCTCAGATGAAATCTGGAAAGAAGCTTTCTGAGAAACTGCTTAGTGTTCTGTTAATTCAACTCACAGAGTTACATCTGTATTTCGTGGTTCTCTTTGCTAGCCTTATTTCTTTGGAATCTGAGAACAGATATTTCGGATCCCATTGAGGACTATAGGGCCAAAGGAAACATCCTCCCATAACAAAGAGAAAGAAGCTTTCTGAGAAACTTCTTTGTATTCTGTGAAATCATCTCACACAGTTACAGCTTTACCCTCAAGAAGCCTTTCGCTAAGACAGTTCTTGTGGAATTGGCCAAGTGATATTTGGAAGCCCATAGAGGGCTATGGTGAAAAAGGAAATATGCTCAGATGAAATCTGGAAAGAAGCTTTCTGAGAAACTGCTGAGTGTTCTGTTAATTCATCTCACAGAGTTACATCTGTATTTCGTGGATCTCTTTGCTGGCCTTATTTCTGTGGAATCTGAGAACAGATATTTCGGATCCCATTGAAGACTACAGGGCCAAAGGAAATATCCTCCGATAAAAAAGAGAAAGAAGCTTTCTGAGAAACTACTTTGTGTTCTGTGAAATCATCTCACAGAGTTACAGCTTTCCCCTCAAGAAGCCTTTCGCTAAGACAGTTCTTGTGGAATTGGTAAAGTGATATTTGGAAGCCCTTAGTGGGCTATGGTGAAAAAGGAAATATTCTCAGATGAAATCTGGAAAGAAGCTTTCTGTGAAACTGCTTAGTGTTCTCTTAATTCATCTCACAGAGTTACATCTGTATTTCGTGGATCTCTTTGCTAGACTTATTTCTGTGGAATCTGAGAACAGATATTTCGGATCCCTTTGAAGACTATAGGGCCAAAGGAAATATCCTCCGATAACAAAGAGAAAGAAGCTTACTGAGAAACTACTTTGTGTTCTGTGAAATCATCTCACAGAGTTACAGCTTTCCTCTCAAGAAGCCTTTCGCTAAGACAGTTCCTGTGGAATTGGCAAAGTGATATTTGGAAGCCCCTAGAGCGCTATGGTGAAAAAGGAAATATCCTCAGATGAAATCTGGAAAGAAGCTTTCTGTGAAACTGCTTAGTGTTCTGTTAATTCATCTCACAGAGTTACATCTGTATTTCGTGGATCTCTTTGCTAGCCTTATTTCTGTGGAATCTGAGAACAGATATTTCGGATCCCATTGAAGACTATAGGGCCAAAGGAAATATCCTCCGATAAAAAAGAGAAAGAAGCTTTCTGAGAAACTTCTTTGTGTTCTGTGAAATCATGTCAGAGAGTTACAGCTTTCCCCTCAAGAAGCCTTTCGCTAAGACAGTTCTTGTGGAATTGGCAAAGAGATATTTGGAAGCCCATAGAGGGCTATGGTGAAAAAGGAAATATCCTCAGATGAAATCTGGAAAGAAGCTTTCTGTGAAACTGCTTAGTGTTCTGTTAATTCATCTCACAGAGTTACATCTGCATTTCGTGGATCTCTTTGCTAGACTTATTTCTGTGGAATCTGAGAACAGATATTTCGGATCCCTTTGAAGACTTTAGCGCCAAAGGAAATATCCTCCGATAACAAAGAGAAAGAAGCTTTCTGAGAAACTTCTTTGTGTTCTGTGAAATCATCTCACAGAGTTACAGCTTTCCCCTCAAGAAGCCTTTCGCTAAGACAGTTCCTGTGGAATTGGCAAAGTGATATTTGGAAGCCCATAGAGAGCTATGGTGAAAAAGGAAATATCCTCAGATGAAATCTGGAAAGAAGCTTTCTGAGAAACTGCTTAGTGTTCTGTTAATTCATCTCACAGAGTTACATCTGTATTTCGTGGATCTCTTTGCTAGCCTTATTTCTTTGGAATCTGAGAACAGATATTTCGGATCCCTTTGAAGACTATAGGGCCAAAGGAAATAATGTCCGATAACAAAGAGAAAGAAGCCTTCTGAGAAACTTCTTTGTGTTCTGTGAAATCATCACACAGAGTTAGAGCTCTCCCCTCAAATAGCCTTTCGCTAAGACAGTTCTTGTGGAATTGGCAAAGCGATATTTGGAAGCCCATAGAGGGCTATGGTGAAAAACGAAATATCCTCAGATGAAATCTGGAAAGAAGCTTTCTGAGAAACGGCTGAGTGTTCTGTTAATTCATCTCACAGAGTTACATCTGCATTTCGTGGATCTCTTTGCTAGCCTTATTTCTTTGGAATCTGAGAACAGATATTTCGGATCCCATTGAAGACTATAGGGCCAAAGGAAATATCCTCCGATAACAAAGAGAAAGAAGCTTTCTGAGAAACTTCTTTGTGTTCGGTGAAATCATCTCACAGAGTTACAGCTTTCTCCTCAAGAAGCCTTTCGCTAAGACAGTTCTTGTGGAATTGGCAAAGTGATATTTGGAAGGCCATAGAGGGCTATGGTGAAAAAGGAAATATCCTCAGATGAAATCTGGAAAGAAGCTTTCTGTGAAACTGCTTAGTGTTCTGTTAATTCATCTCACAGAGTTACATCTGTATTTCATGGATCTCTTTGCTAGCCTTAATTCTGTGGAATCTGAGACCAGATATTTCGGATCCCATTGAAGACTATAGGGCCAAAGGAAATATCCTCCGATAAAAAAGAGAAAGAAGCTTTCTGAGAAACTTCTTTGTGTTCTGTGAAATCATCTCACAGAGTTACAGCTTTCCCGTCAAGAAGCCTTTCGCTAAGACAGTTCTTGTGGAATTGGCCAAGTGATATTTGGAAGCCCATAGAGGGCTATGGTGAAAAAGGAAATATCCTCAGATGAAATCTGGAAAGAAACTTACTGAGAAACTGCTGAGTGTTCTGTTAATTCATCTCACAGAGTTACATCTGTATTTCGTGGATCTCTTTGCTGGCCTTATTTCTGTGGAATCTGAGAACAGATATTTCGGATCCCATTGAAGACTATAGGGCCAAAGGAAATATCCTCCGATAACAAAGAGAAAGAAGCTTTCTGAGAAACTTCTTTGTGTTCTGTGAAATCATCTCACAGAGTTACAGCTTTCCCCTCAAGAAGCCTTTCGCTAAGACAGTTCTTGTGGAATTGGCAAGTTGATATTTGGAAGCCCATAGAGGGCTATGGTGAAAAAGGAAATATCCTCAGATGAAATCTGGAAGGAAGCTTTCTGAGAAACTGCTTAGTGTTCTGTTAATTCATCTCACAGAGTTACATCTGTATTTCGTGGATCTCTTTGCTAGCCTTATTTCTGTGGAATCTGAGAACAGATATTTCGGATCCCTTTGAAGACTATAGGGCCAAAGGAAATATCCTCCGATAACAAAGAGAAAGAAGCTTTCTGAGAAACTTCTTTGTGTTCTGTGAAATCAGCTCACAGAGTTACAGCTTTCCCCTCAAGAAGCCTTTCGCTAAGACAGTTCTTGTGGAATTGGCAAAGTGATATTTGGAAGCCCATAGAGGGCTATGGTGAAAAAGGAAATATCCTCAGATGAAATCTGGAAAGAAGCTTTCTCAGAAACTCCTTAGTGTTCTGTTAATTCATATCACAGAGTTACATCTGCATTTCGTGGATCTCTTTGCTAGCCTTATTTCTGTGGAATCTGAGAACAGATATTGCGGATTCCTATGAAGACTATAGGGGCAAAGGAAATATCCTCCGATAACAAAGAGAAAGAAGCTTTCTGAGAAACTTCTTTGTGTTCTGTGAAATCATCTCACAGAGTTACAGCTTTCCCCTCAAGAAGCCTTTCGCTAAGACAGTTCTTGTGGAATTGGCAATGTGATATTTGGAAGCCCATAGAGGGTTATGGTGAAAAAGGAAATATCCTCAGATGAAATCTGGAAAGAAGCTTTCTGAGAAACTGCTGAGTGTTCTGTTAATTCATCTCACCGAGTTACATCTGTATTTCCTGGATCTCTTTGCTACCCTTATTTCTGTGGAATCTGAGAACAGATATTTCGGATCCCATTGAAGACTATAGGGCCAAAGATAATATCCTCCGATAACAAAGAGAAAGAAGCTTTCTGAGAAACTTCTTTGTGTTCTGTGAAATCATCTCACAGAGTTACAGCTTTCCCCTCAAGAAGCCTTTCGCTAAGACAGTTCTTGTGGAATTGGCAAAGTGATATTTGGAAGCCCTTAGAGGGCTACAGTGAAAAAGGAAATATCCTCAGATGAAATCTGGAAAGAAGCTTTCTGTGAAACTGCTTAGTGTTCTGTTAATTCATCTCACAGAGTTACATCTGCATTTCGTGGATCTCTTTGCTAGACTTATTTCTGTGGAATCTGAGAACAGATATTTCGGATCCCTTTGAAGACTTTAGGGCCAAAGGAAATATCCTCCGATAACAAAGAGAAAGAAGCTTTCTGAGAAACTTCTTTGTGTTCTGTGAAATCATCTCACAGAGTTACAGCTTTCCCCTCAAGAAGCCTTTCTCTAAGACAGTTCCTGTGGAATTGGCAAAGTGATATTTGGAAGCCCATAGAGAGCTATGGTGAAAAAGGAAATATCCTAAGATGAAATCTGGAAAGAAGCTTTCTGAGAAACTGCTTAGTGTTCTGTTAATTCATCTCACAGAGTTACATCTGTATTTCGTGGATCTCTTTGCTAGCCTTATTTCTGTGGAATCTGAGAACAGATATTTCGGATCCCATTGAAGACTATAGGGCCAAAGGAAATAATGTCCGAAAACAAAGAGAAAGAAGCCTTCTGAGAAACTTCTTTGTGTTCTGTGAAATCATCTCACAGAGTTAGAGCTCTCCCCTCAAGAAGCCTTTCGCTAAGACAGTTCTTGTGGAATTGGCAAAGTGATATTTGGAAGCCCTAAGAAGACTATGGTGAAAAAGGATATATCCTCAGATGAAATCTGGAAAGAAGCTTTCTGAAAAATTGCTGTGTTCTGTTAATACATCTCACAGAGTTACATCTGTATTTCGTGGATCTCTTTGCTAGATTTTTTCTGTGGAATCTGAGAACAGATATTTCGGATCCCTTTGAAGACTATAGGGTCAAAGGAAATATCCTCCGATAACAAAGAGAAAGAAGCTTTCTGAGAAATTCTTTGTGTTCTGTGAAATCATCCCACAGAGTTACAGCTTTCCCCTCAAGAAGCCTTTCGCTAAGACAGTTCTTGTGGAATTGGCATAGCGGTATTTGTAAGCCCATAGAGGGCAATGGTGAAAAAGGAAATATCCTCAGATGAAATCTGGAAAGAAGCTTTCTGAGAAACTGCTGAGTGTTCTGTTAATTCATCTCACAGAGTTACATCTGTATTTCGTGGATCTCTTTGCTAGCCTTATTTCTTTGGAATCTGAGAACAGATATTTCGGATCCCATTGAAGACTATAGGGCCAAAGGAAATAATGTCCGATAACAAAGAGAAAGAAGCTTTCTGAGAAACTTCTTTGTGTTCTGTGAAATCATCTCACAGAGTTACAGCTTTCCCCTCAAGAAGCCTTTCGCTAAGACAGTTCTTGTGGAATTGGCAAAGTGATATTTGGAAGCCCTTAGAGGGCTACAGTGAAAAAGGAAATATCCTCAGTTGAATTCTGGAAAGAAGCTTTCTGAGAAACTGCTTAGTGTTCTGTTAATTCATCTCACAGAGTTACATCTGTATTTCGTGGATCTCTTTGCTAGCCTTATTTCTTTGGAATCTGAGAACAGATATTTCGGATCCCATTGAAGACTATAGGGCCAAAGGAAATATCCTCCGATAACAAAGAGAAAGAAGCTTTCTGAGAAACTTCTTTGTGTTCTGTGAAATCATCTCACAGAGTTACAGCTTTCCCCTCAAGAAGCCTTTCGCTAAGACAGTTCTTGTGGAATTGGCAAAGTGATATTTGGAAGCCCATAGAGGGCTATGGTGAAAAAGGAAATATCCTCAGATGAAATCTGGAAGGAAGCTTTCTGAGAAACTGCTGAGTGTTCTGTTAATTCATCTCACAGAGTTACATCTGTATTTCGTGGATCTCTTTGCTAGCCTTATTACTGTGGAATCTGAGAACAGATATTTCGGATCCCATTGAAGACTATAGGGCCAAAGGAAATATCCTCCAATAACAAAGAGACAGAAACTTTCTGAGAAACTTCTTTGTGTTCTGTGAAATCATCTCACAGAGTTACATCTTTCCCTCAAGAAGCCTTTCTCTAAGACAGTTCTTGTGGAATTGGCAAAGCGATATTTGGAAGCCCATAGAGGGCTATGGTGAAAAAGGAAATATCCTCAGATGAAATCTGGAAAGAAGCTTTCTGAGAAACTGCTTAGTGTTCTGTTAATTCATCTCACAGAGTTACATCTGCATTTCGTGGATCTCTTTGCTAGCCTTATTTCTTTGGAATCTGAGACCAGATATTTCGGATCCCATTGAAGACTATAGGGCCAAAGGAAATATCCTCCGATAACAAAGAGAAAGAAGCTTTCTGAGAAATTCTTTGTGTTCTGTGAAATCATCCCACAGAGTTACAGCTTTCCCCTCAAGAAGCCTTTCGCTAAGACAGTTCTTGTGGAATTGGCAAAGCGATATTTGGAAGCCCATAGAGGGCTATGGTGAAAAAGGAAATATCCTCAGATGAAATCTGGAAAGAAGCTTTCTGAGAAACTGCTGAGTGTTCTGTTAATTCATCTCACAGAGTTACATCTGTATTTCGTGGATCTCTTTGCTAGCCTTATTTCTTTGGAATCTGAGAACAGATATTTCGGATCCCATTGAAGACTATAGGGCCAAAGGAAATAATGTCCGATAACAAAGAGAAAGAAGCTTTCTGAGAAACTTCTTTGTGTTCTGTGAAATCATCTCACAGAGTTACAGCTTTCCCCTCAAGAAGCCTTTCGCTAAGACAGTTCTTGTGGAATTGGCAAAGTGATATTTGGTAGCCCATGGAGGGCTATGGTGAAAAAGGAAATATCCTCAGATGAAATCTGGAAAGAAGCTTTCTGAGAAACTGTTTAGTGTTCTGTTAATTCATCTCACAGACTTACATCTGTATTTCGTGGATCTCTTTGCTAGCCTTATTTCTTTGGAATCTGAGAACAGATATTTCGCATTCCTATGAAGACTATAGGGCCATAGGAAATATCCTCCGATAACAAAGAGAAAGAAGCTTTCTGAGAAACTTCTTTGTGTTCTGTGAAATCATCTCACAGAGTTACAGCTTTCCCCTCAAGAAGCCTTTCGCTAAGACAGTTCTTGTGGAATTGGCAAAGTGATATTTGGAAGCCCATAGAGGGCTATGGAGAAAAAGGAAATATCCTCAGATGAAATCTGGAAAGAAGCTTTCTGAGAAACTGCTGAGTGTTCTGTTAATTCATCTCACAGAGTTACATCTGTATTTCGTGGATCTGTTTGCTACCCTTATTTCTGTGGAATCTGAGAACAGATATTTCGGATCCCATTGAAGACTATAGGGCCAAAGGAAATATCCTCCGATAACAAAGAGAAAGAAGCTTTCTGAGAAACTTCTTTGTGTTCTGTGAAATCATCTCACAGAGTTACAGCTTTCCCCTCAAGAAGCCTTTCGCTAAGACAGTTCTTGTGGAATTGGCCAAGTGATATTTGGAAGCCCATAGAGGGCTATGGTGAAAAAGGAAATATCCTCAGATGAAATCTGGAAAGAAGCTTTCTGAGAAACTGCTGAGTGTTCTTTTAATTCAACTCACAGAGTTACATCTGTATTTAGTGGATCTCTTTGCTAGCCTTATTTCTGTGGAATCTGAGAACAGATATTTCGGATCCCATTGAAGACTATAGGGACAAAGGAAATATCCTCCGATAAGAAAGAGAAAGAAGCTTTTTGAGAAACTTCTTTGTGTTCTGTGAAATAATCTCACAGAGTTACAGTTTTCCCCTCAAGAAGCCTTTCGCTAAGACAGTTCCTTTGGAATTGGCAAGGTGATATTTGGAAGCCCATAGAGGGCTATGGTGAAAAAGGAAATATCCTCAGATGAAATCTGGAAGGAAGCTTTCTGAGAAACTGCTGAGTGTTCTGTTAATTCATCTCACAGAGTTACATCTGTATTTCTTGGATCTCTTTGCTAGCCTTATTCCTGTGGAATCTGAGAACAGATATTTCGGATCCCATTGAAGACTATAGGGCCAAAGGAAATATCCTCCGATAACAAAGAGAAAGAAGCTTTCTGAGAAACTTCTTTGGGTTCTGTGAAATCATCTCACAGAGTTACAGCTTTCCCCTGAAGAAGCCTTTCGTTAAGACAGTTCTTGTGGAATTGGCAAAGCGATATTTGAAAGCCCATAGAGGGCTATGGTGAAAAAGGAAATATCCTCAGAAGAAATCTGGAAAGAAGCTTTCTGAGAAACTGCTTAGTGTTCTGTTAATTCATCTCACAGAGTTACATCTGTATTTCGTGGATCTCTTTGCTAGCCTTATTTCTGTGGAATCTGAGAACAGATATTTCATATCCCTTTGAAGACTATAGGGCCAAAGGAAATAATGTCCGATAACAAAGAGAAAGAAGCCTTCTGAGAAACTTCTTTGTGTTCTGTGAAATCATCTCACAGAGTTAGAGCTCTCCCCTCAAGAAGCCTTTCGCTAAGACAGTTCTTGTGGAATTGGCAAAGTGATATTTGGAAGCCCTTAGAAGACTATGGTGAAAAAGGATATATCCTCAGATGAAATCTGGAAAGAAGCTTTCTGAAAAATTGCTGTGTTCTGTTAATATATCTCACAGAGTTACATCTGTATTTCGTGGATCTCTTTGCTAGACTTATTTCTGTGGAATCTGAGAACAGATATTTCGGATCCCTTTGAAGACTATAGGGCCAAAGGAAATAATGTCCGATAACAAAGAGAAAGAAGCCTTCTGAGAAACTTCTTTGTGTTCTGTGAAATCATCTCACAGAGTTAGAGCTCTCCCCTCAAGAAGCCTTTCGCTAAGACAGTTCTTGTGGAATTGGCAAAGTGATATTTGGAAGCCCTAAGAAGACTATGGTGAAAAAGGATATATCCTCAGATGAAATCTGGAAAGAAGCTTTCTGAAAAATTGCTGTGTTCTGTTAATACATCTCACAGAGTTACATCTGTATTTCGTGGATCTCTTTGCCAGATTTTTTCTGTGGAATCTGAGAACAGATATTTCGGATCCCATTGAAGACTATAGGGCCAAAGGAAATAATGTCCGATAACAAAGAGAAAGAAGCTTTCTGAGAAACTTCTTTGTGTTCTGTGAAATCATCTCACAGAGTTACAGCTTTCCCCTCAAGAAGACTTTCGCTAAGACAGTTCTTGTGGAATTGGCAAAGTGATATTTGGAAGCCCATAGAGGGCTATGGTGAAAAAGGAAATATCCTCAGATGAAATCTGGAAAGAAGCTTTCTGAGAAACTGTTTAGTGTTCTGTTAATTCATCTCACAGAGTTACATCTGTATTTCGTGGATCTCTTTGCTAGCCTTATTTCTTTGGAATCTGAGAACAGATATTTCGCATTCCTATGAAGACTATAGGGCCAAAGGAAATATCCTCCTATAACAAAGAGAAAGAAGCTTTCTGAGAAACTTCTTTGTGTTCTGTGAAATCATCTCACAGAGTTACAGCTTTCCCCTCAAGAAGCCTTTCGCTAAGACAGTTCTTGTGGAATTGGCAAAGTGATATTTGGAAGCCCATAGAGGGCTATGGTGAAAAAGGAAATATCCTCAGATGAAATCTGGAAAGAAGCTTTCTGAGAAACTGCTGAGTGTTCTGTTAATTCATCTCACAGAGTTACATCTGTATTTCGTGGATCTCTTTGCTAGCCTTATTTCTGTGGAATCTGAGAACAGATATTTCGGATCCCATTGAAGACTATAGGGCGAAAGGAAATATCCTCCGATAACAAAGAGAAAGAAGCTTTCTGAGAAACTTCTTTGTGTTCTGTGAAATCATGTCAGAGAGTTACAGCTTTCCCCTCAAGAAGCCTTTCGCTAAGACAGTTCTTGTGGAATTGGCAAAGTGATATTTGGAAGCCCATAGAGGGCTATGGTGAAAAAGGAAATATCCTCAGATGAAATCTGGAAAGAAGGTTTCTGAGAAACTGCTTAGTGTTCTGTTAATTCATCTCACAGAGTTACATCTGTATTTAGTGGATCTCTTTGCTAGCCTTATTTCTGTGGAATCTGAGAACAGATATTTCGGATCCCATTGAAGACTATAGGGACAAAGGAAATATCCTCCGATAACAAAGAGAAAGAAGCTTTCTGAGAAACTTCTTTGTGTTCTGTGAAATCATCTCACAGAGTTACAGTTTTCCCCTCAAGAAGCCTTTCGCTAAGACAGTTCCTTTGGAATTGGCAAGGTGATATTTGGAAGACCATAGAGGGCTATGGTGAAAAAGGAAATATCCTCAGATGAAATCTGGAAGGAAGCTTTCTGAGAAACTGCTGAGTGTTCTGTTAATTCATCTCACAGAGTTACATGTGTATTTCTTGGATCTCTTTGCTAGCCTTATTCCTGTGGAATCTGAGAACAGATATTTCGGATCCCATTGAAGACTATAGGGCCAAAGGAAATATCCTCCGATAACAAAGAGAAAGAAGCTTTCTGAGAAACTTCTTTGTGTTCTGTGAAATCATCTCACAGAGTTACAGCTTTCCCCTCAAGAAGCCTTTCGCTAAGACAGTTCTTGTGGAATTGGCAAAGCGATATTTGGAAGCCCATAGAGGGCTATGGTGAAAAAGGAAATATCCTCAGAAGAAATCTGGAAAGAAGCTTCTGAGAAACTGCTTAGTGTTCTGTTAATTCATCTCACAGAGTTACATCCGTATTTCGTGGATCTCTTTGCTAGCCTTATTTCTTTGGAATCTGAGAACAGATATTTCGGATCCCATTGAAGACTATAGGGCCAAAGGAAATATCCTCCCATAACAAAGAGAAAGAAGCTTTCTGGGAAACTTCTTTGTATTCTGTGAAATCATCTGAAAGAGTTACAGCTTTCCCCTCAAGAAGGCTTTCGCAAAGACAGTTCTTGTGGAATTGGCCAAGTGATATTTGGAAGCCCATAGAGGGCTATGGTGAAAAAGGAAATATCCTCAGATGAAATCTGGAAAGAAGCTTTCTGAGAAACTGCTGAGTGTTCTGTTAATTCATCTCACAGAGTTACATCTGTATTTCGTGGATCTCTTTGCTGGCCTTATTTCTGTGGAATCTGAGAACAGATATTTCGGATCCCATTGAAGACTATAGGGCCAAAGGAAATATCCTCTGATAAAAAAGAGAAAGAAGCTTTCTGAGAAACTTCTTTGTGTTCTGTGAAATCATCTCACAGAGTTACAGCTTTCCCCTCAAGAAGACTTTCGCTAAGACAGTTCTTGTGGAATTGGCAAAGTGATATTTGGAAGCCCTTAGAGGGCTATGGTGAAAAAGGAAATATCCTCAGATGAAATCTGGAAAGAAGCTTTGTGTGAAACTGCTTAGTGTTCTGTTAATTCATCTCACAGAGTTACATCTGTATTTCGTGGATCTCTTTGCTAGACTTATTTCTGTGGAATCTGAGAACAGATATTTCGGATCCCTTTGAAGACTATAGGGCCAAAGGAAATATCCTCCGATAACAAAGAGAAAGAAGCTTTCTGAGAAACTTCTTTGTGTTCTGTGAAATCATCTCACAGAGTTACAGCTTTCCCCTCAAGTAGCCTTTCGCTAAGACAGTTCCTGTGGAATTGGAAAAGTGATATTTGGAAGCCCATAGAGGGCTATGGTGAAAAAGGAAATATCCTCAGATGAAATCTGGAAAGAAGCTTTCTGAGAAACTGCTTAGTGTTCTGTTAATTCATCTCACAGAGTTACATCTGTATTTCGTGGATCTCTTTGCTAGCCTTATTTCTGTGGAATCTGAGAACAGATATTTCGGATCTCATTGAAGACTACAGGGCCAAAGGAAATAATGTCCGATAACAAAGAGAAAGAAGTTTTCTGAGAAACTTCTTTGTGTTCTGTGAAATCATCTCACAGAGTTAGAGCTCTCCCCTCAAGAAGCCTTTCGCTAAGACAGTTCTTGTGGAATTGGCAAAGTGATATTTGGAAGCCCATAGAGGGCTATGGTGAAAAAGGAAATATCCCCAGATGAAATCTGGAAAGAAGCTTTCTGAGAAATTGCTGTGTTCTGTTAATTCATCTCACAGAGTTACATCTGTATTTCGTGGATCTCTTTGCTAGATTTATTTCTGTGGAATCTGAGAACAGATATTTCGGATCCCTTTGAAGACTATAGGGTCAAAGGAAATATCCTCCGATAACAAAGAGAAAGAAGCTTTCTGAGAAACTTCTTTGTGTTCTGTGAAATCATCTCACAGAGTTACAGCTTTCCCCTCAAGAAGCCTTTCGCTAAGTCAGTTCTTGTGGAATTGGCAAAGTGATATTTGGAAGCCCTTAGAGGGCTATGGTGAAGAAGGAAATATCCTCAGATGAAATCTGGAAAGAAGCTTTCAGAGAAACTCCTTAGTGTTCTGTTAATTCATCTCACAGAGTTACATGTGTATTTCGTGGATCTCTTTGCTGGCCTTATTTCTTTGGAATCTGAGAACACATATTTCGGATCCCATTGAAGACTACAGGGCCAAAGGAAATATCCTCCGATAACAAAGAGAAAGAAGCTTTCTGAGAAACTTCTTTGTGTTCTGTGAAATCAGATCACAGAGTTACAGCTTTCCCCTCAAGAAGCCTTTCGCTAAGTCAGTTCTTGTGGAATTGGCAAAGTGATATTTGGAAGCCCATAGAGGGCTACAGTGAAAAAGGAAATATCCTCAGATGAATTCTGGAAAGAAGCTTTCTGAGAAACTGCTTAGTGTTCTGTTAATTCATCTCACAGAGTTACATCTGTATTTCGTGGATCTCTTTGCTAGCCTTATTTCTGTTGAATCTGAGAACAGACATTTCGGATCCCATTGAAGACTATAGGGCCAAAGGAAATATCCTCCTATATCAAAGAGAAAGAAGCTTTCTGAGAAACTTCTTTGTGTTCTGTGAAATCATCTCACAGCGTTACAGCTTTCCCCTCAAGAAGCCTTTCGCTACGACAGTTCTTGTGGAATTGGCAAGGTGATATTTCGAAGCCCATAGAGGGCTATGGTGAAAAAGGAAATATCCTCAGATGAAATCTGGAAGGAAGCTTTCTGAGAAACTGCTGAGTGTTCTGTTAATTCATCTCACAGAATTACATCTGTATTTCGTGGATCTCTTTGCTAGCCTTATTTCTGTGGAATCTGAGAACAGATATTTCGGATCCCATTGAAGACTATAGGGCCAAAGGAAATATCCTCCGATAACAAAGAGAAAGAAGCTTTCTGAGAAACTTCTTTGTGTTCTGTGAAATCATCTCACAGAGTTACAGCTTTCCCCTCAGGAAGCCTTTCGCAAAGACAGTTCTTGTCGAATTGGTAAAGTGATATTTGGAAGCCCTTAGAGGGCTATGGTGAAAAAGGAAATATCCTCAGATGAAATCTGGAAAGAAGCTTTCTGAGAAACTGCTTAGTGTTCTGTTAATTCAACTCACAGAGTTAAATCTGTATTTCGTGGATCTCTTTGCTAGCCTTATTTCTTTGGAATCTGAGAACAGATATTTCGGATCCCATTGAGGACTATAGGGCCAAAGGAAATATCCTCCCATAACAAAGAGAAAGAAGCTTTCTGAGAAACTTCTTTGTGTTCTGTGAAATCATCTCACAGAGTTACAGCTTTCCCCTCAAGAAGCCTTTCGCTAAGACACTTCTTGTGGAATTGGCAAAGTGATATTTGAAGCCCATAGAGGGCTATGGTGAAAAAGGAAATATCCTCAGATGAAATCTGGAAAGAAGCTTTCTGAGAAACTGCTGAGTGTTCTGTTAATTCATCTCACAGAGTTACATCTGTATTTCGTGGATCTCTTTGCTGGCCTTATTTCTGTGGAATCTGAGAACAGATATTTCGGATCCCATTGAAGACTATAGGGCCAAAGGAAATATCCTCCGATAACAAAGAGAAAGAAGCTTTCTGAGAAACTTCTTTGTGTTCTGTGAAATCATCTCACAGAGTTACAGTTTTCCCCTCAAGAAGCCTTTCGCTAAGACAGTTCTTGTGGAATTGGCAAAGTGATATTTGGAAGCCCATAGAGGGCTATGGTGAAAAAGGAAATATCCTCAGATGAAATCTGGAAAGAAGCTTTCTGTGAAACTGGTTAGTGTTCTGTTAATTCATCTCACAGAGTTACATCTGTATTTCGTGGATCTCTTTGCTAGCCTTATTTCTGTGGAATCTGAGAACAGATATTTCGGATCCCTTTGAAGACTATAGGGCTAAAGGAAATATCCTCCGATAACAAAGAGAAAGAAGCTTTCTGAGAAACTTCTTTGTGTTCTGTGAAATCATCTCACAGAGTTACAGTTTTCCCCTCAAGAAGCCTTTCGCTAAGACAGTTCCTTTGGAATTGGCAAGGTGATATTTGGAAGCCCATAGAGGGCTATGGTGAAAAAGGAAATATCCTCAGATGAAACCTGGAAGGAAGCTTTCTGAGAAACTGCTGAGTGTTCTGTTAATTCATCTCACAGAGTTACATCTGTATTTCTTGGATCTCTTTGCTAGCCTTATTCCTGTGGAATCTGAGAACAGATATTTTGGATCCCATTGAAGACTGTAGGGCCAAAGGAAATATCCTCCGATAACAAAGAGAAAGAAGCTTTCTGAGAAACTTCTTTGTGTTCTGTGAAATCATCTCACAGAGTTACAGCTTTCCCCTCAAGAAGCCTTTCGCTAAGACAGTTCTTGTGGAATTGGCAAAGCGATATTTGGAAGCCCATAGAGGGCTATGGTGAAAAAGGAAATATCCTCAGATGAAATCTGGAAAGAAGCTTTCTGTGAAACTGCTTAGTGTTCTGTTAATTCATCTCACAGAGTTACATCTGTATTTCGTGGATCTCTTTGCTAGACTTATTTCTGTGGAATCTGAGAACAGATATTTCGGATCCCTTTGAAGACTATAGGGCCAAAGGAAATATCCTCCGATAACAAAGAGAAAGAAGCTTACTGAGAAACTTCTTTGTGTTCTGTGAAATCATCTCACAGAGTTACAGCTTTCCCCTCAAGAAGCCTTTCGCTAAGACAGTTCCTGTGGAATTGGCAAAGTGATATTTGGAAGCCCATAGAGCGCTATGGTGAAAAAGGAAATATCCTCAGATGAAATCTGGAAAGAAGCTTTCTGAGAAACTGCTTAGTGTTCTGTTAATTCATCTCAAAGAGTTACATCTGTATTTCGTGGATTTCTTTGCTAGCCTTATTTCTGTGGAATCTGAGAACAGATATTTCGGATCCCATTGAAGACTATAGGGCCAAAGGAAATAATGTCCGATAACAAAGAGAAAGAAGTTTTCTGAGAAACTTCTTTGTGTTCTGTGAAATCATCTCACAGAGTTAGAGCTCTCCCCTCAAGAAGCCTTTCGCTAAGACAGTTCTTGTGGAATTGGCAAAGTGATATTTGGAAGCCCATAGAGGGCTATGGTGAAAAAGGATATATCCCCAGATGAAATCTGGAAAGAAGCTTTCTGAGAAATTGCTGTGTTCTGTTAATTCATCTCACAGAGTTACATCTGTATTTCGTGGATCTCTTTGCTAGACTTATTTCTGTGGAATCTGAGAACAGATATTTCGGATCCCTTTGAAGACTATAGGGTCAAAGGAAATATCCTCCGATAACAAAGAGAAAGAAGCTTTCTGAGAAACTTCTTTGTGTTCTGTGAAATCATCTCACAGAGTTACAGCTTTCCCCTCAAGAAGCCTTTCGCTAAGTCAGTTCTTGTGGAATTGGCAAAGTGATATTTGGAAGCCCTTAGAGGGCTATGGTGAAGAAGGAAATATCCTCAGATGAAATCTGGAAAGAAGCTTTCAGAGAAACTGCTTAGTGTTCTGTTAATTCATCTCACAGAGTTACATGTGTATTTCGTGGATCTCTTTGCTGGCCTTATTTCTTTGGAATCTGAGAACAGATATTTCGGATCCCATTGAAGACTATAGGGCCAAAGGAAATATCCTCCGATAACAAAGAGAAAGAAGCTTACTGAGAAACTTCTTTGTGTTCTGTGAAATCATCTCACAGAGTTACAGCTTTCCCCTCAAGAAGCCTTTCGCTAAGACAGTTCTTGTGGAATTGGCAAAGTGATATTTGGAAGCCCATAGAGGGCTATGGTGAAAAAGGAAGTATACTCAGATGAAATCTGGAAAGAAGCTTTCTGAGAAACTGCTGAGTGTTCTGTTAATTCATCTCACAGAGTTACATCTGTATTTCGTGGATCTCTTTGCTAGCCTTATTTCTGTGGAACCTGAGAACAGATATTTCGGATCCCATTGAAGACTATAGGGCCAAAGATAATATCCTCCGATAACAAAGAGAAAGAAGCTTTCTGAGAAACTTCTTTGTGTTCTGTGAAATCATCTCACAGAGTTACAGCTTTCCCCTCAGGAAGCCTTTCGCTAAGACAGTTCTTGTGGAATTGGCAAAGTGATATTTGGAAGCCCTTAGAGGGCTACAGTGAAAAAGGAAATATCCTCAGATGAATTCTGGAAAGAAGCTTTCTGAGAAACTGCTTAGTGTTCTGTTAATTCAACTCACAGAGTTACATCTGTATTTCGTGGATCTCTTTGCTAGCCTTATTTCTGTTGAATCTGAGAACAGATATTTCGGATCCCATTGAAGACTATAGGGCCAAAGGAAATATCCTCCGATAACAAAGAGAAAGAAGCTTTCTGAGAAACTTCTTTGTGTTCTGTGAAATCATCTCACAGAGTTACAGCTTTCCCATCAAGAAGCCTTTCGCTAAGACAGTTCTTGTGGAATTGGCAAAGTGATATTTGGAAGCCCATAGAGGGCTATGGTGAAAAAGGAAATATCCTCAGATGAAATCTGGAAAGAAGCTTTCTGAGAAACTGCTGAGTGTTCTGTTAATTCATCTCACAGAGTTACATATGTATTTCGTGGATCTCTTTGCTGGCCTTATTTCTGTGGAATCTGAGAACAGATATTTCGGATCCCATTGAAGACTATAGGGCCAAAGGAAATATCCTCCGATAAAAAAGAGAAAGAAGCTTTCTGAGAAACTTCTTTGTGTTCTGTGAAATCATCTCACAGAGTTACAGCTTTCCCCTCAAGAAGCCTTTCGCTAAGACAGTTCTTGTGGAATTGGCAAAGTGATATTTGGAAGGCCATAGAGGGCTATGGTGAAAAAGGAAATATCCTCAGATGAAATCTGGAAAGAAGCTTTCTGTGAAACTGCTTAGTGTTCTGTTAATTCATCTCATAGAGTTACATCTGTATTTCGTGGATCTCTTTGCTAGACTTATTTCTGTGGAATCTGAGAACAGATATTTCGGATCCCTTTGAAGACTATAGGGCCAAAGGAAATATCCTCCGATAACAAAGAGAAAGAAGCTTACTGAGAAACTTCTTTGTGTTCTGTGAAATCATCTCACAGAGTTACAGCTTTCCCCTCAAGAAGCCTTTCGCTAAGACAGTTCCTGTGGAATTGGCAAAGTGATATTTGGAAGCCCATAGAGCGCTATGGTGAAAAAGGAAATATCCTCAGATGAAATCTGGAAAGAAGCTTTCTGAGAAACTGCTTAGTGTTCTGTTAATTCATCTCACAGAGTTACATCTGTATTTCGTGGATCTCTTTGCTAGCCTTATTTCTGTGGAATCTGAGAACAGATATTTCGGATCCCATTGAAGACTATAGGGCCAAAGGAAATAATGTCCGATAACAAATAGAAAGAAGTTTTCTGAGAAAATTCTTTGTGTTCTGTGAAATCATCTCACAGAGTTAGAGCTCTCCCCTCAAGAAGCCTTTCGCTAAGACAGTTCTTGTGGAATTGGCAAAGTGATATTTGGAAGCCCATAGAGGGCTATGGTGAAAAAGGTTATATCCCCAGATGAAATCTGGAAAGAAGCTTTCTGAGAAATTGCTGTGTTCCGTTAATTCATCTCACAGAGTTACATCTGTATTTCGTGGATCTCTTTGCTAGACTTATTTCTGTGGAGTCTGAGAACAGATATTTCGGATCCCTTTGAAGACTATAGGGTCAAAGGAAATATCCTCCGATAACAAAGAGAAAGAAGCTTTCTGAGAAACTTCTTTGTGTTCTGTGAAATCATCTCACAGAGTTACAGCTTTCCCCTCAAGAAGCCTTTCGCTAAGTCAGTTCTTGTGGAATTGGCAAAGTGATATTTGGAAGCCCTTAGAGGGCTATGGTGAAGAAGGAAATATCCTCAGATGAAATCTGGAAAGAAGCTTTAAGAGAAACTGCTTAGTGTTCTGTTAATTCACCTCACAAAGTTACATGTGTATTTCGTGGATCTCTTTGCTGGCCTTCTTTCTTTGGAATCTGAGAACAGATATTTCGGATCCCTTTGAAGACTATAGCGTCAAAGGAAATATCCTCCGATAACAAAGAGAAAGAAGCTTTCTGAGAAACTTCTTTGTGTTCTGTGAAATCATCCCACAGAGTTACAGCTTTCCCCTCAAGAAGCCTTTCGCTAAGACAGTTCTTGTGGAATTGGCAAAGCGGTATTTGGAAGCCCATAGAGGGCTATGGTGAAAAAGGAAATATCCTCAGATGAAATCTGGAAAGAAGCTTTCTGAGAAACTGCTGAGTGTTCTGTTAATTCATCTCACAGAGTTACATCTGTATTTCGTGGATCTCTTTGCTAGCCTTATTTCTTTGGAATCTGAGAACAGATATTTCGGATCCCATTGAAGACTATAGGGCCAAAGGAAATAATGTCCAATAACAAAGAGAAAGAAGCTTTCTGAGAAACTTCTTTGTGTTCTGTGAAATCATCTCACAGAGTTACAGCTTTCCCCTCAAGAAGCCTTTCGCTAAGACAGTTCTTGTGGAATTGGCAAAGTGATATTTGGAAGCCCATAGAGGGCTATGGTGAAAAAGGAAATATCCTCAGATGAAATCTGGAAAGAAGCTTTCTGAGAAACTGTTTAGTGTTCTGTTAATTCATCTCACAGAGTTACATCTGTATTTCGTGGATCTCTTTGCTAGCCTTATTTCTTTGGAATCTGAGAACAGATATTTCGCATTCCTATGAAGACTATAGGGCCAAAGGAAATATCCTCCTATAACAAAGAGAAAGAAGCTTTCTGAGAAACTTCTTTGTGTTCTGTGAAATCATCTCACAGAGTTACAGCTTTCCCCTCAAGAAGCCTTTCGCTAAGACAGTTCTTGTGGAATTGGCAAAGTGATATTTGGAAGCCCATAGAGGGCTATGGTGAAAAAGGAAATATCCTCAGATGAAATCTGGAAAGAAGCTTTCTGAGAAACTGCTGAGTGTTCTGTTAATTCATCTCACAGAGTTACATCTGTATTTCGTGGATCTCTTTGCTAGCCTTATTTCTGTGGAATCTGAGAACAGATATTTCGGATCCCATTGAAGACTATAGGGCCAAAGGAAATATCCTCCGATAACAAAGAGAAAGAAGCTTTCTGAGAAACTTCTTTGTGTTCTGTGAAATCATCTCACAGAGTTACAGCTTTCCCCTCAAGAAGCCTTTCGCTAAGACAGTTCTTGTGGAATTGGCAAAGTGATATTTGGAAGCCCATAGAGGGCTATGGTGAAAAAGGAAATATCCTCAGATGAAATCTGGAAAGAAGGTTTCTGAGAAACTGCTTAGTGTTCTGTTAATTCATCTCACAGAGTTACATCTGTATTTAGTGGATCTCTTTGCTAGCCTTATTTCTGTGGAATCTGAGAACAGATATTTCGGATCCCATTGAAGACTATAGGGCCAAAGGAAATATCCTCCGATAACAAAGAGAAAGAAGCTTTCTGAGAAACTTCTTTGTGTTCTGTGAAATCATCTCACAGAGTTACAGTTTTCCCCTCAAGAAGCCTTTCGCTAAGACAGTTCCTTTGGAATTGGCAAGGTGATATTTGGAAGACCATAGAGGGCTATGGTGAAAAAGGAAATATCCTCAGATGAAATCTGGAAGGAAGCTTTCTGAGAAACTGCTGAGTGTTCTGTTAATTCATCTCACAGAGTTACATCTGTATTTCTTGGATCTCTTTGCTAGCCTTATTCCTGTGGAATCTGAGAACAGATATTTCGGATCCCATTGAAGACTATAGGGCCAAAGGAAATATCCTCCGATAACAAAGAGAAAGAAGCTTTCTGAGAAACTTCTTTGTGTTCTGTGAAATCATCTCACAGAGTTACAGCTTTCCCCTCAAGAAGCCTTTCGCTAAGACAGTTCTTGTGGAATTGGCAAAGCGATATTTGGAAGCCCATAGAGGGCTATGGTGAAAAAGGAAATATCCTCAGAAGAAATCTGGAAAGAAGCTTTCTGAGAAACTGCTTAGTGTTCTGTTAATTCATCTCACAGAGTTACATCCGTATTTCGTGGATCTCTTTGCTAGCCTTATTTCTTTGGAATCTGAGAACAGATATTTCGGATCCCATTGAAGACTATAGGGCCAAAGGAAATATCCTCCCATAACAAAGAGAAAGAAGCTTTCTGGGAAACTTCTTTGTATTCTGTGAAATCATCTCACAGAGTTACAGCTTTCCCCTCAAGAAGCCTTTCGCTAAGACAGCTCTAGTGGAATTGGCCAAGTGATATTTGGAAGCCCATAGAGGGCTATGGTGAAAAAGGAAATATCCTCAGATGAAATCTGGAAAGAAGCTTTCTGAGAAACTGCTGAGTGTTCTGTTAATTCATCTCACAGAGTTACATCTGTATTTCGTGGATCTCTTTGCTGGCCTTATTTCTGTGGAATCTGAGAACAGATATTTCGGATCCCATTGAAGACTATAGGGCCAAAGGAAATATCCTCTGATAAAAAAGAGAAAGAAGCTTTCTGAGAAACTTCTTTGTGTTCTGTGAAATCATCTCACAGAGTTACAGCTTTCCCCTCAAGAAGACTTTCGCTAAGACAGTTCTTGTGGAATTGGCAAAGTGATATTTGGAAGCCCTTAGAGGGCTATGGTGAAAAAGGAAATATCCTCAGATGAAATCTGGAAAGAAGCTTTGTGTGAAACTGCTTAGTGTTCTGTTAATTCATCTCACAGAGTTACATCTGTATTTCGTGGATCTCTTTGCTAGACTTATTTCTGTGGAATCTGAGAACAGATATTTCGGATCCCTTTGAAGACTATAGGGCCAAAGGAAATATCCTCCGATAACAAAGAGAAAGAAGCTTTCTGAGAAACTTCTTTGTGTTCTGTGAAATCATCTCACAGAGTTACAGCTTTCCCCTCAAGTAGCCTTTCGCTAAGACAGTTCCTGTGGAATTGGCAAAGTGATATTTGGAAGCCCATAGAGGGCTATGGTGAAAAAGGAAATATCCTCAGATGAAATCTGGAAAGAAGATTTCTGAGAAGCTGCTTAGTGTTCTGTTAATTCATCTCACAGAGTTACATCTGTATTTCGTGGATCTCTTTGCTAGCCTTATTTCTGTGGAATCTGAGAACAGATATTTCGGATCTCATTGAAGACTATAGGGCCAAAGGAAATAATGTCCGATAACAAAGAGAAAGAAGTTTTCTGAGAAACTTCTTTGTGTTTTGTGAAATCATCTCACAGAGTTAGAGCTCTCCCCTCAAGAAGCCTTTCGCTAAGACAGTTCTTGTGGAATTGGCAAAGTGATATTTGGAAGCCCATAGAGGGCTATGGTGAAAAAGGAAATATCCCCAGATGAAATCTGGAAAGAAGCTTTCTGAGAAATTGCTGTGTTCTGTTAATTCATCTCACAGAGTTACATCTGTATTTCGTGGATCTCTTTGCTAGACTTATTTCTGTGGAATCTGAGAACAGATATTTCGGATCCCATTGAAGACTATAGGGTCAAAGGAAATATCCTCCGATAACAAAGAGAAAGAAGCTTTCTGAGAAACTTCTTTGTGTTCTGTGAAATCATCTCACAGAGTTACAGCTTTCCCCTCAAGAAGCCTTTCGCTAAGTCAGTTCTTGTGGAATTGGCAAAGTGATATTTGGAAGCCCTTAGAGGGCTATGGTGAAGAAGGAAATATCCTCAGATGAAATCTGGAAAGAAGCTTTCAGAGAAACTGCTTAGTGTTCTGTTAATTCATCTCACAGAGTTACATGTGTATTTCGTGGATCTCTTTGCTGGCCTTATTTCTTTGGAATCTGAGAACAGATATTTCGGATCCCTTTGAAGACTACAGGGCCAAAGGAAATATCCTCCGATAACAAAGAGAAAGAAGCTTTCTGAGAAACTTCTTTGTGTTCTGTGAAATCAGATCACAGAGTTACAGCTTTCCCCTCAAGAAGCCTTTCGCTAAGACAGTTCTTGTGGAATTGGCAAAGTGATATTTGGAAGCCCGTAGAGGGCTACAGTGAAAAAGGAAATATCCTCAGATGAATTCTGGAAAGAAGCTTTCTGAGAAACTGCTTAGTGTTCTGTTAATTCATCTCACAGAGTTACATCTGTATTTCGTGGATCTCTTTGCTAGCCTTATTTCTGTTGAATCTGAGAACAGACATTTCGGATCCCATTGAAGACTATAGGGCCAAAGGAAATATCCTCCTATATCAAAGAGAAAGAAGCTTTCTGAGAAACTTCTTTGTGTTCTGTGAAATCATCTCACAGAGTTACAGCTTTCCCCTCAAGAAGCCTTTCGCTAAGACACTTCTTGTGGAATTGGCAAAGTGATATTTGAAGCCCATAGAGGGCTATGGTGAAAAAGGAAATATCCTCAGATGAAATCTGGAAAGAAGCTTTCTGAGAAACTGCTGAGTGTTCTGTTAATTCATCTCACAGAGTTACATCTGTATTTCGTGGATCTCTTTGCTGGCCTTATTTCTGTGGAATCTGAGAACAGATATTTCGGATCCCATTGAAGACTATAGGGCCAAAGGAAATATCCTCCGATAACAAAGAGAAAGAAGCTTTCTGAGAAACTTCTTTGTGTTCTGTGAAATCATCTCACAGAGTTACAGTTTTCCCCTCAAGAAGCCTTTCGCTAAGACAGTTCTTGTGGAATTGGCAAAGTGATATTTGGAAGCCCATAGAGGGCTATGGTGAAAAAGGAAATATCCTCAGATGAAATCTGGAAAGAAGCTTTCTGTGAAACTGGTTAGTGTTCTGTTAATTCATCTCACAGAGTTACATCTGTATTTCGTGGATCTCTTTGCTAGCCTTATTTCTGTGGAATCTGAGAACAGATATTTCGGATCCCTTTGAAGACTATAGGGCTAAAGGAAATATCCTCCGATAACAAAGAGAAAGAAGCTTTCTGAGAAACTTCTTTGTGTTCTGTGAAATCATCTCACAGAGTTACAGTTTTCCCCTCAAGAAGCCTTTCGCTAAGACAGTTCCTTTGGAATTGGCAAGGTGATATTTGGAAGCCCATAGAGGGCTATGGTGAAAAAGGAAATATCCTCAGATGAAACCTGGAAGGAAGCTTTCTGAGAAACTGCTGAGTGTTCTGTTAATTCATCTCACAGAATTACATCTGTATTTCGTGGATCTCTTTGCTAGCCTTATTTCTGTGGAATCTGAGAACAGATATTTCGGATCCCATTGAAGACTATAGGGCCAAAGGAAATAATGTCCGATAACAAAGAGAAAGAAGTTTTCTGAGAAACTTCTTTGTGTTCTGTGAAATCATCTCACAGAGTTAGAGCTCTCCCCTCAAGAAGCCTTTCGCTAAGACAGTTCTTGTGTAATTGGCAAAGTGATATTTGGAAGCCCACAGAGGGCTATGGTGAAAAAGGATATATCCCCAGATGAAATCTGGAAAGAAGCTTTCTGAGAAATTGCTGTGTTCTGTTAATTCATCTCACAGAGTTACATCTGTATTTCGTGGATCTCTTTGCTAGACTTATTTCTGTGGAATCTGAGAACAGATATTTCGGATCCCTTTGAAGACTATAGGGTCAAAGGAAATATCCTCCGATAACAAAGAGAAAGAAGCTTTCTGAGAAACTTCTTTGTGTTCTGTGAAATCATCTCACAGAGTTACAGCTTTCCCCTCAAGAAGCCTTTCGCTAAGTCAGTTCTTGTGGAATTGGCAAAGTGATATTTGGAAGCCCATAGAGGGTTATGGTGAAAAAGGAAGTATACTCAGATGAAATCTGGAAAGAAGCTTTCTGAGAAACTGCTGAGTGTTCTGTTAATTCATCTCACAGAGTTACATCTGTATTTCGTGGATCTCTTTGCTAGCCTTATTTCTGTGGAACCTGAGAACAGATATTTCGGATCCCATTGAAGACTATAGGGCCAAAGATAATATCCTCCGATAACAAAGAGAAAGAAGCTTTCTGAGAAACTTCTTTGTGTTCTGTGAAATCATCTCACAGAGTTACAGCTTTCCCCTCAGGAAGCCTTTCGCTAAGACAGTTCTTGTGGAATTGGCAAAGTGATATTTGGAAGCCCTTAGAGGGCTACAGTGAAAAAGGAAATATCCTCAGATGAATTCTGGAAAGAAGCTTTCTGAGAAACTGCTTAGTGTTCTGTTAATTCAACTCACAGAGTTACATCTGTATTTCGTGGATCTCTTTGCTAGCCTTATTTCTGTTGAATCTGAGAACAGATATTTCGGATCCCATTGAAGACTATAGGGGCAAAGGAAATATCCTCCGATAACAAAGAGAAAGAAGCTTTCTGAGAAACTTCTTTGTGTTCTGTGAAATCATCTCACAGAGTTACAGCTTTCCCCTCAAGAAGCCTTTCACTACGACAGTTCTTGTGGAATTGGCAACGTGATATTTCGAAGCCCATAGAGGGCTATGGTGAAAAAGGAAATATCTTCAGATGAAATCTGGAAGGAAGCTTTCTGAGAAACTGCTGAGTGTTCTGTTAATTCATCTCACAGAATTACATCTGTATTTCGTGGATCTCTTCGCTAGCCTTATTTCTGTGGAATCTGAGAACAGATATTTCGGATCCCATTGAAGACTATAGGGCCAAAGGAAATATCCTCCCATAACAAAGAGAAAGAAGCTTTCTGAGAAACTTCTTTGTGTTCTGTGAAATCATCTCACAGAGTTACAGCTTTCCCCTCAAGAAGCCTTTCGCTAAGACAGTTCTTGTGGAATTGGCAAAGTGATATTTGGAAGCCCAAAGAGGGCTATGGTGAAAAAGGAAATATCCTCAGATGAAATCTGGAAAGAAGCTTTCTGAGAAACTGCTGAGTGTTCTGTTAATTCATCTCACAGAGTTACATATGTATTTCGTGGATCTCTTTGCTGGCCTTATTTCTGTGGAATCTGAGAACAGATATTTCGGATCCCATTGAAGACTATAGGGCCAAAGGAAATATCCTCCGATAAAAAAGAGAAAGAAGCTTTCTGAGAAACTTCTTTGTGTTCTGTGAAATCATCTCACAGAGTTACAGCTTTCCCCTCAAGAAGCCTTTCGCTAAGACAGTTCTTGTGGAATTGGCAAAGTGATATTTGGAAGCCCATAGAGGGCTATGGTGAAAAAGGAAATATCCTCAGATGAAATCTGGAAAGAAGCTTTCTGTGAAACTGCTTAGTGTTCTGTTAATTCATCTCACAGAGTTACATCTGTATTTCGTGGATCTCTTTGCTAGACTTATTTCTGTGGAATCTGAGAACAGATATTTCGGATCCCTTTGAAGACTATAGGGCCAAAGGAAATATCCTCCGATAACAAAGAGAAAGAAGCTTACTGAGAAACTTCTTTGTGTTCTGTGAAATCATCTCACAGAGTTACAGCTTTCCCCTCAAGAAGCCTTTCGCTAAGACAGTTCCTGTGGAATTGGCAAAGTGATATTTGGAAGCCCATAGAGCGCTATGGTGAAAAAGGAAATATCCTCAGATGAAATCTGGAAAGAAGCTTTCTGAGAAACTGCTTAGTGTTCTGTTAATTCATCTCACAGAGTTACATCTGTATTTCGTGGATCTCTTTGCTAGCCTTATTTCTGTGGAATCTGAGAACAGATAGTTCGGATCCCATTGAAGACTATAGGGCCAAAGGAAATAATGTCCGATAACAAATAGAAAGAAGTTTTCTGAGAAAATTCTTTGTGTTCTGTGAAATCATATCACAGAGTTAGAGCTCTCCCCTCAAGAAGCCTTTCGCTAAGACAGTTCTTGTGGAATTGGCAAAGTGATATTTGGAAGCCCATAGAGGGCTATGGTGAAAAAGGTTATATCCCCAGATGAAATCTGGAAAGAAGCTTTCTGAGAAATTGCTGTGTTCTGTTAATTCATCTCACAGAGTTACATCTGTATTTCGTGGATCTCTTTGCTAGACTTATTTCTGTGGAATCTGAGAACAGATATTTCGGATCCCTTTGAAGACTATAGGGTCAAAGGAAATATCCTCCGATAACAAAGAGAAAGAAGCTTTCTGAGAAACTTCTTTGTGTTCTGTGAAATCATCTCACAGAGTTACAGCTTTCCCCTCAAGAAGCCTTTCGCTAAATCAGTTCTTGTGGAATTGGCAAAGTGATATTTGGAAGCCCTTAGAGGGCTATGGTGAAGAATGAAATATCCTCAGATGAAATCTGGAAAGAAGCTTTCAGAGAAACTGCTTAGTGTTCTGTTAATTCACCTCACAGAGTTACATCTGTATTTCGTGGATCTCTTTGCTAGCCTTATTTCTGTTGAATCTGAGAACAGATATTTCGGATCCCATTGAAGACTATAGGGCCAAAGGAAATATCCTCCGATAACAAAGAGAAAGAAGCTTTCTGAGAAACTTCTTTGTGTTCTGTGAGATCATCTCACAGAGTTACAGCTTTCCCCTCAAGAAGCCTTTCACTACGACAGTTCTTGTGGAATTGGCAACGTGATATTCCGAAGCCCATAGAGGGCTATGGTGAAAAAGGAAATATCCTCAGATGAAATCTGGAAGGAAGCTTTCTGAGAAACTGCTGAGTGTTCTGTTAATTCATCTCACAGAATTACATCTGTATTTCGTGGATCTCTTTGCTAGCCTTATTTCTGTGGAATCTGAGAACAGATATTTCGGATCCCATTGAAGACTATAGGGCCAAAGGAAATATCCTCCGATGACAAATAGAAAGAAGCTTTCTGAGAAACTTCTTTGTGTTCTGTGAAATCATCTCACAGAGTTACAGCTTTCCCCTCAAGAAGCCTTTCGCAAAGACAGTTCTTGTCGAATTGGCAAAGTGATATTTGGAAGCCCTTAGAGGACTATGGTGAAAAAGGAAATATCCTCAGATGAAATCTGGAAAGAAGCTTTCTGAGAAACTGCTTAGTGTTCTGTTAATTCATCTCACAGAGTTAAATCTGTATTTCGTGGATCTCTTTGCTAGCCTTATTTCTTTGGAATCTGAGAACAGATATTTCGGATCCCATTGAGGACTATAGGGCCAAAGGAAATATCCTCCCATAACAAAGAGAAAGAAGCTTTCTGAGAAACTTCTTTGTGTTCCTGAAATCATCTCACAGAGTTACAGCTTTCCCCTCAAGAAGCCGTTCGCTAAGACAGTTCTTGTGGAATTGGCCAAGTGATATTTGGAAGCCCATAGAGGGCTATGGTGAAAAAGGAAATATCCTCAGATGAAATCTGGAAAGAAGCTTTCTGAAAAACTGCTGAGTGTTCTGTTAAATCATCTCACAGAGTTACATCTGTATTTTGTGGATCTCTTTGCTAGACTTATTACTGTGGAATCTGAGAACAGATATTTCGGATCCCTTTGAAGACTATAGGGCCAAAGGAAATATCCTCCGATAACAAAGAGAAAGAAGCTTTCTGAGAAACTTCTTTGTGTTCCGTGAAATCATCTCACAGAGTTACAGCTTTCCCCTCAAGAAGCCGTTCGCTAAGACAGTTCTTGTGGAATTGGCCAAGTGATATTTGGAAGCCCATAGAGGGCTATGGTGAAAAAGGAAATATCCTCAGATGAAATCTGGAAAGAAGCTTTCTGAGAAACTGCTTAGTGTTCTGTTAATTCATCTCACAGAGTTACATGTGTATTTCGTGGATCTCTTTGCTAGCCTTATTTCTGTTGAATCTGAGAACAGATATTTCGGATCCCATTGAAGACTATAGGGCCAAAGGAAATATCCTCCCATAACAAAGAGAAAGAAGCTTTCTGAGAAACTTCTTTGTGTTCTGTGAAATCATCTCACAGAGTTACAGCTTTCCCCTCAAGAAGCCTTTCGCTAAGACAGTTCTTGTGGAATTGGCCAAGTGATATTTGGAAGCCCATAGAGGGCTATGGTGAAAAAGGAGATATCCTCAGATGAAATCTGGAAAGAAACTTTCTGAGAAACTGCTGAGTGTTCTGTTAATTCATCTCACAGAGTTACATATGTATTTCGTGGATCTCTTTGCTGGCCTTATTTCTGTGGAATCTGAGAACAGATATTTCGGATCCCATTGGAGACTATAGGGCCAAAGGAAATATCCTCCGATAAAAAAGAGAAAGAAGCATTCTGAGAAACTTCTTTGTGTTCTGTGAAATCATCTCACAGAGTTACAGTTTTCCCCTCAAGAAGCCTTTCGCTAAGACAGTTCTTGTGGTATTGGCAAAGTGATATTTGGAAGCCCATAAAGGGCTTTGGTGAAAAAGGAAATATCCTCAGATGAAATCTGGAAAGAAGCTTTCTGTGAAACTGCTTAGTGTTCTGTTAATTCATCTCACAGAGTTACATCTGTATTTCGTGGATCTCTTTGCTAGCCTTATTTCTGTGGAAACTGAGAACAGATATTTCTGATCCCTTTGAAGACTATAGGGCCAAAGGTAATATCCTCCGATAACAAAGAGAAGGAAGCTTACTGAGAAACTTCTTTGTGTTCTGTGAAATCATCTCACAGAGTTACAGCTTTCCCCTCAAGAAGCCTTTCGCTAAGACAGTTCCTGTGGTATTGGCAAAGTGATATTTGGAAGCCCATAGAGGGCTATGGTGAAAAAGGAAATATCCTCAGATGAAATCTGGAAAGAAGCTTTCTGAGAAACTGCTTAGTGTTCTGTTAATTCATCTCACAGAGTTACATCTGTATTTCGTGGATCTCTTTTCTAGCCTTATTTCTGTGGAATCTGAGAACAGATATTTCGGATCCCATTGAAGACTATAGGGCCAAAGGAAATAATGTCCGATAACAAAGTGAAAGAAGCTTTCTGAGAAACTTCTTTGTGTTCTGTGAAATCATCTCACAGAGTTAGAGCTCTCCCCTCAAAAAGCCTTTCGCTAAGACAGTTCTTGTGGAATTGGCAAAGTGATATTTGGAAGCCCATAGAGGGCTATGGTGAAAAAGGATATATCCTCAGATGAAATCTGGAAAGAAGCTTTCTGAGAAATTGCTGTGTTCTGTTAATTCACCTCACAGAGTTACATCTGTATTTCGTGGATCTCTTTGCTAGACTTATTTCTGTGGAATCTGAGAACAGATATTTCGGATCCATTTGAAGACTATAGGGTCAAAGGAAATATCCTCCGATAACAAAGAGAAAGAAGCTTTCTGAGAAACTTCTTTGTGTTCTGTGAAATCATCTCACAGAGTTACAGCTTTCCCCTCAAGAAGCCTTTCGCTAAGACAGTTCTTGTGGAATTGGCAAAGTGATATTTGGAAGCCCTTAGAGGGCTATGGTGAAAAAGGAAATATCCTCAGATGAAATCTGGAAAGAAGCTTTCTGAGAAACTGCTTAGTGTTCTGTTAATTCATCTCACAGAGTTACATGTGTATTTCGTGGTTCTCTTTGCTAGCCTTATTTCTTTGGAATCTGAGAACAGATATTTCGGATCCCTTTGAAGACTATAGGGCCAAAGGAAATATCCTCCGATAAAAAAGAGAAAGAAGCTTTCTGAGAAACTTCTTTGTGTTCTGTGAAATCATCTCACAGAGTTACAGCTTTCCCCTCAACAAGCCTTTCGCTAAGACAGTTCTTGTGGAATTGGCAAAGTGATATTTGGAAGCCCATAGAGGGCTATGGTGAAAAAGGAAATATCCTCAGATGAAATCTGGAAAGAAGCTTTCTGTGAAACTGCTTAGTGTTCTGTTAATTCGTCTCACAGAGTTACATCTGTATTTCGTGGATCTCTTTGATAGACTTATTTCTGTGGAATCTGAGAACAGATATTTCGGATCCCATTGAAGACTATAGGGCCAAAGGAAATATCCTCCGATAACAAAGAGAAAGAAGCTTTCTGAGAAACTTCTTTGTGTTCTGTGAAATCATCTCACAGAGTTACAGCTTTCCCCTCAAGAAGCCTTTCGCAAAGACAGTTCTTGTGGAATTGGCAAAGTGATATTTCGAAGCCCATAGAGGGCTATGGTGAAAAAGGAAATATCCTCAGATGAAATCTGGAAAGAAGCTTTCTGAGAAACTGCTGAGTGTTCTGTTAATTCATCTCACAGAGTTACATCTGTATTTCGTGGATCTCTTTGCTGGCCTTATTTCTGTGGAATCTGAGAACAGATATTTCGGATCCCATTGAAGACTATAGGGCTAAAGGAAATATCCTCCGATAAAAAAGAGAAAGAAGCTTTCTGAGAAACTTCTTTGTGTTCTGTGAAATCATCTCACAGAGTTACAGTTTTCCCCTCAAGAAGCCTTTCGCTAAGACAGTTCTTGTGGAATTGGCAAAGTGATATTTGGAAGCCCATAGAGGGCTATGGTGAAAAAGGAAATATCCTCAGATGAAATCTAGAAAGAAGCTTTCTGAGAAACTGCTTAGTGTTCTGTTAATTCATCTCACAGAGTTACATGTGTATTTCGTGGATCTCTTTGCTAGCCTTATTTCTGTTGAATCTGAGAACAGATATTTCGGATCCCATTGGAGACTATAGGGCCAAAGGAAATATCCTCCGATAACAAAGAGAAAGAAGCTTTCTGAGAAACTTCTTTGTGTTCGGTGAAATCATCTCCCAGAGTTACAGCTTTCCCCTCAAAAAGCCTTTCGCTAAGACAGTTCTTGTGGAATTGGCAAAGTGATATTTGGAAGCCCATAGAGGGCTATGGTGAAAAAGGAAATACCCTCAGATGAAATCTGGAAAGAAGCTTTCTGAGAAACTGCTTAATGTTCTGTTAATTCATCTCACAGAGTTACACCTGTATTTCGTGGATCTCTTTGCTAGACTTATTTCTGTGGAATCTGAGAACAGATATTTCGGATCCTATTGAAGACTATAGGGCCAAAGGAAATATCCTCCGATAACAAAGAGAAAGAAGCTTTCTGAGAAACCTCATTGTGTTCTGTGAAATCATCTCACAGGGTTACAGCTTTCCCCTCAAGAAGCCTTTCGCTAAGACAGTTCTCGTGGAATTGGCAAAGTGATATTTGGAAGCCCATAGAGGGATAGGGTGAAAAAGGAAATATCCTCAGATGAAATCTGGAAGGAAGCTTTCTGAGAAACTGCTTAGTGTTCTGTTAATTCATCTCACAGAGTTACATCTGTATTTCGTGGATCTCTTTGCTAGCCTTTTTTCTGTGGAATCTGAGAACAGATATTTCGGATCCCATTGAAGACTATAGGGGCAAAGGAAATATCCTCCGATAACAAAGAGAAAGAAGCTTTCTGAGAAACTTCTTTGTGTTCTGTGAAATCATCTCACAGAGTTACAGCTTTTCCCTCAAGAAGCCTTTCGCTAAGACAGTTCTTGTGGAATTGGCAAAGTGATATTTCGAAGCCCTTAGAGGGCTATGGTGAAAAAGGAAATGTCGTCAGATGAAATCTGGAAAGAAGCTTTCTGAGAAACTGCTTAGGGTTCTGTTAATTCATCTCACAGAGTTACATCTGTATTTCGTGGATCTCTTTGCTAGACTTATTTCTGTGGAATCTGAGAAGAGATATTTCGGATCCCTTTGAGGACTATAGGGCCAAAGGAAATACCCTCCGATAAAAAAGAGAAAGAAGCTTTCAGAGAAACTTCTTTGTGTTCTGTGAAATCATGTCACAGAGTTACAGCTTTCCCCTCAAGAAGCCTTTCGCTAAGACAGTTCTTGTGGAATTGGCAAAGTGATATTTGGAAGCCCATAGAGGGCTATGGTGAAAAACGAAATATCCTCAGATGAAATCTGGAAAGAAGCTTTCTGAGAAACTGCTTAGCGTTCTGTTAATTCATCTCACAGAGTTACATCTGTATTTCGTGGATCTCTTTGCTAGACTTATTTCTGTGGAATCTGAGAACAGATATTTCGGATCCCATTGAAGACTATAGGGCCAAAGGAAATATCCTCCGATAACAAAGAGAAAGAAGCTTACTGAGAAACTTCTTTGTGTTCTGTGAAATCATCTCACAGAGTTACAGCTTTCCCCTCAAGAAGCCTTTCGCTAAGACAGTTCCTGTGGAATTGGCAAAGTGATATTTGGAAGCCCATAGAGGGCTATGGTGAAAAAGGAAATATCCTCAGATGAAATCTGGAAAGAAGCTTTCTGAGAAACTGCTTAGTGTTCTGTTAATTCATCTCACAGAGTTACATCTGTATTTCGTGGATCTCTTTGCTAGCCTTATTTCTGTGGAATCTGAGAACAGATATTTCGGATCCCATTGAAGACTATAGGGCCAAAGGAAATAATGTCCGATAACAAAGAGAAAGAAGCTTTCTGAGAAACTTCTTTGTGTTCTCTGAAATCATCTCACAGAGTTAGAGCTCTCCCCTCAAGAAGCCTTTCGCTAAGACAGTTCTTGTGGAATTGGCAAAGTGATATTTGGAAGCCTATAGAGGGCTATGGTGAGATAGGATATATCCTCAGATGAAATCTGGAAAGAAGCTTTCTGAGAAATTGCTGTGTTCTGTTAATTCATCCCACAGAGTTACATCTGTATTTCGTGGATCTCTTTGCTAGACTTATTTCTGTGGAATCTGAGAACAGATATTTCGGATCCCTTTGAAGACTATAGGGCCAAAGGAAATATCCTCCGATAACAAAGAGAAAGAAGCTTTCTGAGAAACTTCTTTGTGTTATGTGAAATCAACTCACAGAGTTACAGCTTTCCCCTCAAGAAGCCTTTCGCTAAGACAGTTCTTGTGGAATTGGCAAAGTGATATTTGGAAGCCCATAGAGGGCTATGGTGAAAAAGAAAATATCCTCAGATGAAATCTGGAAAGAAGATTTCTGAGAAACTGCTTGGTGTTCTGTTAATTCATCTCACAGAGTTACATCTGTATTTCGTGGATCTCTTTGCTAGCCTTATTTCTGTGGAATCTGAGAACAGATATTTCGGATCCCATTGAAGACTATAGGGCCAAAGGAAATATCCTCCGATAACAAAGAGAAAGGAGCTTTCTGAGAAACTTCTTTGTGTTCTGTGAAATCATCCCACAGAGTTACAGCTTTCCCCTCAAGAAGCCTTTCGCTAAGACAGTTCTTGTGGAATTGGCAAAGTGATATTTGGAAGCCCTTAGAGGGCTATGGTGTAAAAGGAAATATCCTCAGATGAAATCTGGAAAGAAGCTTTCTGAGAAACTGCTTAGTGTTCTGTTAATTCATCTCACAGAGTTACATCTCTATTTCGTGGATCTCTTTGCTAGCCTTATTTCTGTGGAATCTGAGAACAGATATTTCGGCTCCCATTGAAGACTTTAGGGCCAAAGGAAATATCCTCCGATAAAAAAGAGAAAGAAGCATTCTGAGAAACTTCTTTGTGTTCTGTGAAATCATCTCACAGAGTTACAGTTTTCCCCTCAAGAAGCCTTTCGCTAAGACAGTTCTTGTGGAATTGGCAAAGTGATATTTGGAAGCCCATAAAGGGCTTTGGTGAAAAAGGAAATATCCTCAGATGAAATCTGGAAAGAAGCTTTCGGTGAAACTGCTTAGTGTTCTGTTAATTCATCTCACAGAGTTACATCTGTATTTCGTGGATCTCTTTGCTAGCCTTATTTCTGTGGAAACTGAGAACAGATATTTCTGATCCCTTTGAAGACTATAGGGCCAAAGGTAATATCCTCCGATAACAAAGAGAAGGAAGCTTACTGAGAAACTTCTTTGTGTTCTGTGAAATCATCTCACAGAGTTACAGCTTTCCCCTCAAGAAGCCTTTCGCTAAGACAGTTCCTGTGGTATTGGCAAAGTGATATTTGGAAGCCCATAGAGGGCTATGGTGAAAAAGGAAATATCCTCAGATGAAATCTAGAAAGAAGCTTTCTGAGAAACTGCTTAGTGTTCTGTTAATTCATCTCACAGAGTTACATCTGTATTTCGTGGATCTCTTTTCTAGCCTTATTTCTGTGGAATCTGAGAACAGATATTTCGGATCCCATTGAAGACTATAGGGCCAAAGGAAATAATGTCCGATAACAAAGAGAAAGAAGCTTTCTGAGAAACTTCTTTGTGTTCTGTGAAATCATCTCACAGAGTTAGAGCTCTCCCCTCAAAAAGCCTTTCGCTAAGACGGTTCTTGTGGAATTGGCAAAGTGATATTTGGAAGCCCATAGAGGGCTATGGTGAAAAAGGATATATCCTCAGATGAAATCTGGAAAGAAGCTTTCTGAGAAATTGCTGTGTTCTGTTAATTCACCTCACAGAGTTACATCTGTATTTCGTGGATCTCTTTGCTAGACTTTTTTCTGTGGAATCTGAGAACAGATATTTCGGATCCCATTGAAGACTATAGGGGCAAAGGAAATATCCTCCGATAACAAAGAGAAAGAAGCTTTCTGAGAAACTTCTTTGTGTTCTGTGAAATCATCTCACAGAGTTACAGCTTTCCCCTCAAGAAGCCTTTCGCTAAGACAGTTCTTGTGGAATTGGCAAAGTGATATTTCGAAGCCCTTAGAGGGCTATGGTGAAAAAGGAAATGTCGTCAGATGAAATCTGGAAAGAAGCTTTCTGAGAAACTGCTTAGGGTTCTGTTAATTCATCTCACAGAGTTACATCTGTATTTCGTGGATCTCTTTGCTAGACTTATTTCTGTGGAATCTGAGAAGAGATATTTCGGATCCCTTTGAGGACTATAGGGCCAAAGGAAATACCCTCCGATAAAAAAGAGAAAGAAGCTTTCAGAGAAACTTCTTTGTGTTCTGTGAAATCATGTCACAGAGTTACAGCTTTCCCCTCAAGAAGCCTTTCGCTAAGACAGTTCTTGTGGAATTGGCAAAGTGATATTTGGAAGCCCATAGAGGTCTATGGTGAAAAACGAAATATCCTCAGATGAAATCTGGAAAGAAGCTTTCTGAGAAACTGCTTAGCGTTCTGTTAATTCATCTCACAGAGTTACATCTGTATTTCGTGGATCTCTTTGCTAGACTTATTTCTGTGGAATCTGAGAACAGATATTTCGGATCCCATTGAAGACTATAGGGCCAAAGGAAATATCCTCCGATAACAAAGAGAAAGAAGCTTACTGAGAAACTTCTTTGTGTTCTGTGAAATCATCTCACAGAGTTACAGCTTTCCCCTCAAGAAGCCTTTCGCTAAGACAGTTCCTGTGGAATTGGCAAAGTGATATTTGGAAGCCCATAGAGGGCTATGGTGAAAAAGGAAATATCCTCAGATGAAATCTGGAAAGAAGCTTTCTGAGAAACTGCTTAGTGTTCTGTTAATTCATCTCACAGAGTTACATCTGTATTTCTTGGATCTCTTTGCTAGCCTTATTTCTGTGGAATCTGAGAACAGATATTTCGGATCCCATTGAAGACTATAGGGCCAAAGGAAATAATGTCCGATAACAAAGAGAAAGAAGCTTTCTGAGAAACTTCTTTGTGTTCTCTGAAATCATCTCACAGAGTTAGAGCTCTCCCCTGAAGAAGACTTTCGCTAAGACAGTTCTTGTGGAATTGGCAAAGTGATATTTGGAAGCCCTTAGAGGGCTATGGTGTAAAAGGAAATATCCTCAGATGAAATCTGGAAAGAAGCTTTCTGAGAAACTGCTTAGTGTTCTGTTAATTCATCTCACAGAGTTACATCTGTATTTCGTGGATCTCTTTGCTAGGCTTATTTCTGTGGAATCTGAGAACAGATATTTCGGCTCCCATTGAAGACTTTAGGGCCAAAGGAAATATCCTCCGATAACAAAGAGAAAGAAGCTTTCTGAGAAACTTCTTTGTGTTCTGTGAAATCATCTCACAGAGTTACAGCTTTCCCCTCAAGAAGCCTTTCGCTAAGACAGTTCCTGTGGAATTGGCAAAGTGATATTTGGAAGCCCATAGAGGGCTATGGTGAAAAAGGAAATATCCTCAGATGAAATCTGGAAAGAAGCTTTCTGAGAAACTGCTTAGTGTTCTGTTAATTCATCTCACAGTGTTACATCTGTATTTCTTGGATCTCTTTGCTAGCCTTATTTCTGTGGAATCTGAGAACAGATATTTCGGATCCCATTGAAGACTATAGGGCCAAAGGAAATAATGTCCGATAACAAAGAGAAAGAAGCTTTCGGAGAAACTTCTTTGTGTTCTCTGAAATCATCTCACAGAGTTAGAGCTCTCCCCTGAAGAAGACTTTCGCTAAGACAGTTCTTGTGGAATTGGCAAAGTGATATTTGGAAGCCCTTAGAGGGCTATGGTGTAAAAGGAAATATCCTCAGATGAAATCTGGAAAGAAGCTTTCTGAGAAACTGCTTAGTGTTCTGTTAATTCATCTCACAGAGTTACATCTGTATTTCGTGGATCTCTTTGCTAGGCTTATTTCTGTGGAATCTGAGAACAGATATTTCGGCTCCCATTGAAGACTTTAGGGCCAAAGGAAATATCCTCCGATAACAAAGAGAAAGAAGCTTTCTGAGAAACTTCTTTGTGTTCTGTGAAATCATCTCACAGAGTTACAGCTTTCCCCTCAAAAAGCCTTTCGCTAAGACAGTTCTTGTGGAATTGGCAAAGTGATATTTGGAAGCCCATAGAGGGCTATGGTGAAAAAGGAAATATCCTCAGATGAAATCTGGAAGTAGGCTTTCTGAGAAACTGCTGAGTGTTCTGTTAATTCATCTCACAGAGTTACATCTGTATTTCGTGGATCTCTTTGCTAGCCTTATTCCTGTGGAATCTGAGAACAGATATTTCGGATCCCATTGAAGACTATAGGGCCAATGGAAATATCCTCCGATAACAAAGAGAAAGAAGCTTTCTGAGAAACTTCTTTGTGTTCTGTGAAATCATCTCACAGAGTTACAGTTTTCCCCTCAAAAAGCCTTTCGCTAAGACAGTTCTTGTGGAATTGGCAAAGTGATATTTGGAAGCCCATAGAGGGCTATGGTGAAAAAGGAAATATCCTCAGATGAAATCTGGAAAGAAGCTTTCTGAGAAACTGCTTAGTGTTCTGTTAATTCATCTCACAGAGTTACATGTGTATTTCGTGGATCTCTTTGCTAGCCTTATTTCTTTGGAATCTGAGAACAGATATTTCGGATCCCATTGAAGACTATAGGGCCAAAGGAAATATCCTCCGATAACAAAGAGAAAGAAGCTTTCTGAGAAACTTCTTTGTGTTCTGTGAAATCATCTCACAGAGTTACAGCTTTCCCCTCAAGAAGCCTTTCGCTAAGACAGTTCTTGTGGAATTGGCAAAGTGATATTTGGAAGCCCATAGAGGGCTATGGTGAAAAAGGAAATATCCTCAGATGAAATCTGGAAAGAAGCTTTCTGAGAAACTGCTTAGTGTTCTGTTAATTCATCTCACAGAGTTACATCTGTATATAGTGGATCTCTTTGCTAGCCTTATTTCTGTGGAATCTGAGAACAGATATTTCGGATCCCATTGAAGACTACAGGGACAAAGGAAATATCCGCCGATAACAAAGAGAAAGAAGCTTTCTGAGAAACTTCTTTGTGTTCTGTGAAATCATCTCACAGAGTTACAGCGTTCCCCTCAAGAAGCCTTTCGCTAAGACAGTTCCTGTGGAATTGGAAAAGTGATATTTGGAAGCCCTTAGAGAGCTATGGTGAAAAAGGAAATATCCTCAGATGAAATCTGGAAAGAAGCTTTCTGAGAAACTGCTTAGGGTTCTGTTAATTCATCTCACAGAGTTACATCTGTATTTCGTGGATCTCTTTGCTAGACTTATTTCTGTGGAATCTGAGAACAGATATTTCGGATCCCTTTGAGGACTATAGGGCCAAAGGAAATACCCTCCGATAAAAAAGAGAAAGAAGCTTTCAGAGAAACTTCTTTGTGTCTGTGAAATCATGTCACAGAGTTACAGCTTTCCCCTCAAGCAGCCTTTCGCTAAGACAGTTCTTGTGGAATTGGCAAAGTGATATTTGGAAGCCCATAGAGGGCTATGGTGAAAAACGAAATATCCTCAGATGAAATCTGGAAAGAAGCTTTCTGAGAAACTGCTTAGCGTTCTGTTAATTCATCTCACAGAGTTACATCTGTATTTCGTGGATCTTTTTGCTAGCCTTATTTCTGTGGAATCTGAGAACAGATATTTCGGATCCCTTTGAAGACTATAGGGCCAAAGGAAATATCCTCCGATAACAAAGAGAAAGAAGCTTTCTGAGAAACTTCTTTGTGTTCTGTGAAATCATCTCACAGAGTTACAGCTTTCCCCTCAAGAAGCCTTTCTCTAAGACAGTTCTTGTGGAATTGGCAAAGTGATATTTGGAAGCCCTTAGAGGGCTACGGTGAAAAACGAAATATCCTCAGATGAAATCTGGAAAGAAGCTTTCTGAGAAACTGCTTAGTGTTCTGTTAATTCATCTCACAGAGTTACATCTGTATTTCGTGGATCTCTTTGCTAGCCTTATTTCTGTGGAATCTGAGAACAGATATTTCGGATTCCTATGAAGACTATAGGGGCAAAGGAAATATCCTCCGATAAGAAAGAGAAAGAAGCTTTCTGAGAAACTTCTTTGTGTTCTGTGAAATCATCTCACAGAGTTATAGCTTTCCCCTCAACAAGCCTTTCGCTAAGACAGTTCTTGTGGAATTGGCAAAGTGATATTTGGAAGCCCATAGAGGGCTATGGTGAAAAAGGAAATATCCTCAGATGAAATCTGGAAAGAAGCTTTCTGTGAAACTACTTAGTGTTCTGTTAATTCATCTCACAGAGTTACATTTGTATTTCGTGGATCTCTTTGATAGACTTATTTCTGTGGAATCTGAGAACAGATATTTCGGATCCCATTGAAGACTACAGGGCCAAAGGAAATATCCTCCGATAAAAAAGAGAAAGAAGCTTTCTGAGAAACTTCTTTGTGTTCTGTGAAATCATCTCACAGAGTTACAGCTTTCCCCTCAAGAAGCCTTTCGCTAAGACAGTTCTTGTGGAATTGGCAAAGTGATATTTGGAAGCCCATAGAGGGCTATGGTGAAAAAGGAAATATCCTCAGATGAAATCTGGAAAGAAGCTTTCTGAGAAACTGCTTAGTGTTCTGTTAATTCATCTCACAGAGTTACATCTGTATATAGTGGATCTCTTTGCTAGCCTTATTTCTGTGGAATCTGAGAACAGATATTTCGGATCCCATTGAAGACTATAGGGACAAAGGAAATATCCTCCGATAACAAAGAGAAAGAAGCTTTCTGAGAAACTTCTTTGTGTTCTGTGAAATCATCTCACAGAGTTACAGCTTTCCCCTCAAGAAGCCTTTCGCTAAGACAGTTCTTGTGGAATTGGCAAAGCGATATTTGGAAGCCCATAGAGGACTACGGTGAAAAAGGAAATATCCTCAGAAGAAATCTGGAAAGAAGCTTTCTGAGAAACTGCTTAGTGTTCTGTTAATTCATCTCACAGAGTTACATCTGTATTTCGTGGATCTCTTTGCTAGCCTTATTTCTTTGGAATCTGAGAACAGATATTTCGGATCCCATTGAGGACTATAGGGCCAAAGGAAATATCCTCCCATAACAAAGAGAAAGAAGCTTACTGAGAAACTTCTTTGTGTTCTGTGAAATCATCTCACAGAGTTACAGCTTTCCCCTCAAGAAGCCTTTCGCTAAGACAGTTCCTGTGGAATTGGCAAAGTGATATTTGGAAGCCCATAGAGGGCTATGGTGAAAAAGGAAATATCCTCAGATGAAATCTGGAAAGAAGCTTTCTGTGAAACTACTTAGTGTTCTGTTAATTCATCTCACAGAGTTACATCTGTATTTCGTGGATCTCTTTGCTAGCCTTATTTCTTTGGTATCTGAGAACAGATATTTCGGATCCCATTGAAGACTATAGGGCCAAAGGAAATATCCTCCGATAACAAAGAGAAAGAAGCTTTCTGAGAAACTTCTTTGTGTTCTGTGAAATCATCTCACAGAGTTACAGCTTTCCCCTCAAGAAGCCTTTCGCAAAGACAGTTCTTGTGGAATTGGCAAAGTGATATTTCGAAGCCCATAGAGGGCTATGGTGAAAAAGGAAATATCCTCAGATGAAATCTGGAAAGAAGCTTTCTGAGAAACTGCTGAGTGTTCTGTTAATTCGTCTCACAGAGTTACATCTGTATTTCGTGGATCTCTTTGCTGGCCTTATTTCTGTGGAATCTGAGAACAGATATTTCGGATCCCATTGAAGACTATAGGGCCAAAGGAAATATCCTCCGATAAAAAAGAGAAAGAAGCTTTCTGAGAAACTTCTTTGTGTTCTGTGAAATCATCTCACAGAGTTACAGTTTTCCCCTCAAGAAGCCTTTCGCTAAGACAGTTCTTGTGGAATTGGCAAAGTGATATTTGGAAGCCCATAGAGGGCTATGGTGAAAAAGGAAATATCCTCAGATGAAATCTGGAAAGAAGCTTTCTGAGAAACTGCTTAGTGTTCTGTTAATTCATCTCACAGAGTTACATCTGTATTTCGTGGATCTCTTTGCTAGCCTTATTTCTTTGGAATCTGAGAACAGATATTTCGGATCCCATTGAAGACTATAGGGCCAAAGGAAATATCCTCCGATAACAAAGAGAAAGAAGCTTTCTGAGAAACTTCTTTGTGTTCTGTGAAATCATCTCACAGAGTTACAGCTTTCCCCTCAAGAAGCCTTTCGCAAAGACAGTTCTTGTGGAATTGGCCAAGTGATATTTCGAAGCCCATAGAGGGCTATGGTGAAAAAGGAAATATCCTCAGATGAAATCTGGAAAGAAGCTTTCTGAGAAACTGCTGAGTGTTCTGTTAATTCGTCTCACAGAGTTACATCTGTATTTCGTGGATCTCTTTGCTGGCCTTATTTCTGTGGAATCTGAGAACAGATATTTCGGATCCCATTGAAGACTATAGGGCCAAAGGAAATATCCTCCGATAAAAAAGAGAAAGAAGCTTTCTGAGAAACTTCTTTGTGTTCTGTGAAATCATCTCACAGAGTTACAGTTTTCCCCTCAAGAAGCCTTTCGCTAAGACAGTTCTTGTGGAATTGGCAAAGTGATATTTGGAAGCCCATAGAGGGCTATGGTGAAAAAGGAAATATCCTCAGATGAAATCTGGAAAGAAGCTTTCTGAGAAACTGCTTAGTGTTCTGTTAATTCATCTCACAGAGTTACATCTGTATTTCGTGGATCTCTTTGCTAGCCTTATTTCTTTGGAATCTGAGAACAGATATTTCGGATCCCATTGAAGACTATAGGGCCAAAGGAAATAATGTCCGATAACAAAGAGAAAGAAGCTTTCTGAGAAACTTCTTTGTGTTCTGTGAAATCATCTCACAGAGTTACAGCTTTACCCTCAAGAAGCCTTTCGCTAAGACAGTTCTTGTGGAATTGGCAAAGTGATATTTGGAAGCCCATAGAGGGCTATGGTGAAAAAGGAAATATCCTCAGATGAAATCTCGAAGGAAGCTTTCTGAGAAACTGCTGAGTGTTCTGTTAATTCATCTCACAGAGTTACATCTGTATTTCGTGGATCTCTTTGCTAGCCTTATTTCTGTGGAATCTCAGAACAGATATTTCGGATCCCTTTGAAGACTATAGGGCCAAAGGAAATATCCTCCGATAACAAAGAGAAAGAAGCTTTCTGAGAAACTTCTTTGTGTTCTGTGAAATCATCTCACAGAGTTACAGCTTTCCCCTCAAGAAGCCTTTCGCTAAGACAGTTCTTGTGGAATTGGCAAAGTGATATTTCGAAGCCCTTAGAGGGCTATGTTGAAAAAGGAAATATCCTCGAATGAAATCTGGAAAGAAGCTTTCTGAGAAACTGCTTAGTGTTCTGTTAATTCATCTCACAGAGTTACATCTGTATTTCGTGGATCTCTTTCCTAGACTTATTTCTGTGGAATCTGAGAACAGATATTTCGGATCCCTTTGAAGACTATAGGGCCAAAGGAAATATCCTCCGTTAACAAAGAGAAAGAAGCTTTCTGAGAAACTTCTTTGTGTTCTGTGAAATCATCTCACAGAGTTACAGCTTTCCCCTCAAGAAGCCTTTCGCTAAGACAGTTCTTGTGGAATTGGCAAAGTGATATTTGGAAGCCGATAGAGGGCTATGGTGAAAAAGGAAATATCCTCAGATGAAATCTGGAAAGAAGCTTTCTGAGAAACTGCTTAGTGTTCTGTTAATTCATCTCACAGAGTTAAACCTGTATTTCATGGATCTCTTTGCTAGACTTATTTCTGTGGAATCTGAGAACAGATATTTCGGATCCTATTGAAGACTATAGGGCCAAAGGAAATATCCTCCGATAACAAAGAGAAAGAAGCTTTCTGAGAAACTTCTTTGTGTTCTGTGAAATCATCTCACAGAGTTACAGCTTTCCCCTCAAGAAGCCTTTCGCTAAGACAGTTCTTGTGGAATTGGCAAAGTGATATTTGGAAGCCCATAGAGGGCTATGGTGAAAAAGGAAATATCCTCAGATGAAATCTGGAAGGAAGCTTTCTGAGAAACTGCTGAGTGTTCTGTTAATTCATCTCACAGAGTTACATCTGTATTTCGTGGATCTCTTTGCTAGCCTTTTTTCTGTGGAATCTCAGAACAGATATTTCGGATCCCATTAAAGACTACAGGGGCAAAGGAAATATCCTCCGATAACAAAGAGAAAGAAGCTTTCTGAGAAACTTCTTTGTGTTCTGTGAAATCATCTCACAGAGTTACAGCTTTCCCTTCAAGAAGCCTTTCGCTAAGACAGTTCTTGTGGAATTGGCAAAGTGATATTTCGAAGCCCTTAGAGGGCTATGGTGAAAAATGAAATATCTTCAGATGAAATCTGGAAAGAAGCTTTCTGAGAAACTGCTTAGTGTTCTGTTAATTCATCTCACAGAGTTACATCTGTATTTCGTGGATCTCTTTGCTAGACTTATTTCTGCGGAATCTGAGAACAGATATTTCAGATCCCTTTGAGGACTATAGGGCCAAAGGAAATACCCTCCGATAAAAAAGAGAAAGAAGCTTTCAGAGAAACTTCTTTGTGTTCTGTGAAATCATGTCACAGAGTTACAGCTTTCCCCTCAAGAAGCCTTTCGCTAAGCCAGTTCTTGTGGAATTGGCAAAGTGATATTTGGAAGCCCATAGAGGGCTAGTGTGAAAAAGGAAATATCCTCAGATGAAATCTGGAAAGAAGCTTTCTGAGAAACTGCTTAGCGTTCTGTTAATTCATCTCACAGAGTTACATCTGTATTTCGTGGATCTCTTTGCTAGCCTTATTTCTGTGGAATCTGAGAACAGATATTTCGGATCCCTTTGAAGACTATAGGGCCAAAGGAAATATCCTCCCATAACAAAGAGAAAGAAGCTTTCTGAGAAACTTCTTTGTATTTTGTGAAATCATCTCACAGAGTTACAGCTTTACCCTCAAGAAGCCTTTCGCTAAGACAGTTCTTGTGGAATTGGCAAAGTGATATTTGGAAGCCCATAGAGGGCTATGGTGAAAAAGGAAATATCCTCAGATGAAATCTGGAAAGAAGCTCTCTGAGAAACTGCTGAGTGTTCTGTTAATTCATCTCACAGAGTTACATCTGTATTTCGTGGATCTCTTTGCTGGCCTTATTTCTGTGGAATCTGAGAACGGATATTTCGGAACCCATTGAAGACTATAGGGCCAAAGGAAATATCCTCCGATAAAAAAGAGAAAGAAGCTTTCTGAGAAACTTCTTTGTGTTCTGTGAAATCATCTCACAGAGTTACAGCTTTCCCCTCAAGAAGCCTTTCGCTAAGACAGTTCTTGTGGAATTGGCAAAGTGATATTTGGAAGCCCATAGAGGGCTATGGTGAAAAAGGAAATATTCTCAGATGAAATCTGGAAAGAAGCTTTCTGTGAAATTGCTTAGTGTTCTGTTAATTCATCTCACAGAGTTACATCTGTATTTCGTGGATCTCTTTGCTAGACTTATTTCTGTGGAATCTGAGAACAGATATTTCGGATCCCTTTGAAGACTACAGGGCCAAAGGAAATATCCTCCGATAACAAAGAGAAAGAAGCTTTCTGAGAAACTTCTTTGTGTTCTGTGAAATCATCTCACAGAGTTACAGCTTTCCCCTCAAGAAGCCTTTCGCAAAGACGGTTCTTGTCGAATTGGCAAAGTGATATTTGGAAGCCCTTAGAGGGCTATGCTGAAAAAGGAAATATCCTCAGATGAAATCTGGAAGGAAGCTTTCTGAGAAACTGCTGAGTGTTCTGTTAACTCATCTCACAGAGTTACATCTGTATTTCGTGGATCTCTTTGCTAGCCTTATTTCTGTGGAATCTGAGAACAGATATTTCGGATCCCATTGAAGACTATAGGGCCAAAGGAAATATCCTCCAATAACAAAGAGACAGAAGCTTTCTGAGAACCTTCTTTGTGTTCTGTGAAATCATCTCACAGAGTTACATCTTTCCCTCAAGAAGCCTTTCGCTAAGACAGTTCTTGTGGAATTGGCAGCGATATTTGGAAGCCCATAGAGGGCTATGGTGAAAAAGGAAATATCCTCAGATGAAATCTGGAAAGAAGCTTTCTGAGAAACTGCTTAGCGTTCTGTTAATTCATCTCACAGAGTTACATCTGTATTTCGTGGATCTCTTTGCTAGACTTATTTCTGTGGAATCTGAGAACAGATATTTCGGATCCCATTGAAGACTATAGGGCCAAAGGAAATATCCTCCGATAACAAAGAGAAAGAAGCTTACTGAGAAACTTCTTTGTGTTCTGTGAAATCATCTCACAGAGTTACAGCTTTCCCCTCAAGAAGCCTTTCGCTAAGACAGTTCCTGTGGAATTGGCAAAGTGATATTTGGAAGCCCTTAGAGGGCTATGGTGAAAAAGGAAATATCCTCAGATGAAATCTGGAAAGAAGCTTTCTGAGAAACTGCTTAGTGTTCTGTTAATTCAACTCACAGAGTTAAATCTGTATTTCGTGGATCTCTTTGCTAGCCTTATTTCTTTGGAATCTGAGAACAGATATTTCGGATCCCATTGAGGACTATAGGGCCAAAGGAAATATCCTCCCATAACAAAGAGAAAGAAGCTTTCTGAGAAACTTCTTTGTGTTCTGTGAAATCATCTCACAGAGTTACAGCTTTCCCCTCAAGAAGCCTTTCGCTAAGACAGTTCTTGTGGAATTGGCAAAGTGATATTTGGAAGCCCATAGAGGGCTATGGTGAAAAAGGAAATATCCTCAGATGAAATCTGGAAGGAAGCTTTCTGAGAAACTGCTGAGTGTTCTGTTAATTCATCTCACAGAGTTACATCTGTATTTCGTGGATCTCTTTGCTAGACTTATTACTGTGGAATCTGAGAACAGATATTTCGGATCCCTTTGAAGACTATAGGGCCAAAGGAAATATCCTCCGATAACAAAGAGAAAGAAGCTTTCTGAGAAACTTCTTTGTGTTCTGTGAAATCATCTCACAGAGTTACAGCTTTCCCGTCAAGAAGCCTTTCGCTAAGACAGTTCTTGTGGAATTGGCCAAGTGATATTTGGAAGCCCATAGAGGGCTATGGTGAAAAAGGAAATATCCTCAGATGAAATCTGGAAAGAAACTTACTGAGAAACTGCTGAGTGTTCTGTTAATTCATCTCACAGAGTTACATCTGTATTTCGTGGATCTCTTTGCTGGCCTTATCTCTGTGGAATCTGAGAACAGATATTTCGGATCCCATTGAAGACTATAGGGCCAAAGGAAATATCCTCCGATAACAAAGAGAAAGAAGCTTTCTGAGAAACTTCTTTGTGTTCTGTGAAATCATCTCACAGAGTTACAGCTTTCCCCTCAAGAAGCCTTTCGCTAAGACAGTTCTTGTGGAATTGGCAAAGTGATATTTGGAAGCCCATAGAGGGCTATGGTGAAAAAGGAAATATCCTCAGATGAAATCTGGAAGGAAGCTTTCTGAGAAACTGCTGAGTGTTCTGTTAATTCATCTCACAGAGTTACATCTGTATTTCGTGGATCTCTTTGCTAGCCTTATTTCTGTGGAATCTCAGAACAGATATTTCGGATCCCATTAAAGACTACAGGGGCAAAGGAAATATCCTCCGATAACAAAGAGAAAGAAGCTTTCTGAGAAACTTCTTTGTGTTCTGTGAAATCATCTCACAGAGTTACAGCTTTCCCTTCAAGAAGCCTTTCGCTAAGACAGTTCTTGTGGAATTGGCAAAGTGATATTTCGAAGCCCTTAGAGGGCTATGGTGAAAAATGAAATATCTTCAGATGAAATCTGGAAAGAAGCTTTCTGAGAAACTGCTTAGTGTTCTGTTAATTCATCTCACAGAGTTACATCTGTATTTCGTGGATCTCTTTGCTAGACTTATTTCTGCGGAATCTGAGAACAGATATTTCAGATCCCTTTGAGGACTATAGGGCCAAAGGAAATACCCTCCGATAAAAAAGAGAAAGAAGCTTTCAGAGAAACTTCTTTGTGTTCTGTGAAATCATGTCACAGAGTTACAGCTTTCCCCTCAAGAAGCCTTTCGCTAAGCCAGTTCTTGTGGAATTGGCAAAGTGATATTTGGAAGCCCATAGAGGGCTAGTGTGAAAAAGGAAATATCCTCAGATGAAATCTGGAAAGAAGCTTTCTGAGAAACTGCTTAGCGTTCTGTTAATTCATCTCACAGAGTTACATCTGTATTTCGTGGATCTCTTTGCTAGCCTTATTTCTGTGGAATCTGAGAACAGATATTTCGGATCCCTTTGAAGACTATAGGGCCAAAGGAAATATCCTCCCATAACAAAGAGAAAGAAGCTTTCTGAGAAACTTCTTTGTATTTTGTGAAATCATCTCACAGAGTTACAGCTTTACCCTCAAGAAGCCTTTCGCTAAGACAGTTCTTGTGGAATTGGCAAAGTGATATTTGGAAGCCCATAGAGGGCTATGGTGAAAAAGGAAATATCCTCAGATGAAATCTGGAAAGAAGCTCTCTGAGAAACTGCTGAGTGTTCTGTTAATTCATCTCACAGAGTTACATCTGTATTTCGTGGATCTCTTTGCTGGCCTTATTTCTGTGGAATCTGAGAACAGATATTTCGGAACCCATTGAAGACTATAGGGCCAAAGGAAATATCCTCCGATAAAAAAGAGAAAGAAGCTTTCTGAGAAACTTCTTTGTGTTCTGTGAAATCATCTCACAGAGTTACAGCTTTCCCCTCAAGAAGCCTTTCGCTCAGACAGTTCTTGTGGAATTGGCAAAGTGATATTTGGAAGCCCATAGAGGGCTATGGTGAAAAAGGAAATATTCTCAGATGAAATCTGGAAAGAAGCTTTCTGTGAAATTGCTTAGTGTTCTGTTATTTCATCTCACAGAGTTACATCTGTATTTCGTGGATCTCTTTGCTAGACTTATTTCTGTGGAATCTGAGAACAGATATTTCGGATCCCTTTGAAGACTACAGGGCCAAAGGAAATATCCTCCGATAACAAAGAGAAAGAAGCTTTCTGAGAAACTTCTTTGTGTTCTGTGAAATCATCTCACAGAGTTACAGCTTTCCCCTCAAGAAGCCTTTCGCAAAGACAGTTCTTGTCGAATTGGCAAAGTGATATTTGGAAGCCCTTAGAGGGCTATGCTGAAAAAGGAAATATCCTCAGATGAAATCTGGAAAGAAGCTTTCTGAGAAACTGCTTAGTGTTCTGTTAATTCATCTCACAGATTTACATCTGTATTTCGTGGATCTCTTTGCTAGCCTTATTTCTTTGGAATCTGAGAACAGATATTTCGGATCCCATTGAAGAGTATAGGGCCAAAGGAAATATCCTCCGACAACAAAGAGAAAGAAGCTTTCTGAGAAACTTCTTTGTGTTCTGTGAAATCATCTCACAGAGTTACAGCTTTCCCCTCAAGAAGCCTTTCGCTAAGACAGTTCTTGTGGAATTGGCAAAGTGATATTTGGAAGCCCATAGAAGGCTACGGTGAAAAAGGAAATATCCTCAGATGAAATCTGGAAGGAAGCTTTCTGAGAAACTGCTGAGTGTTCTGTTAATTCATCTCACAGAGTTACATCTGTATTTCGTGGATCTCTTTGCTAGCCTTATTTCTGTGGAATCTGAGAACAGATATTTCGGATCCCATTGAAGACTATAGGGCCAAAGGAAATATCCTCCAATAACAAAGAGACAGAAGCTTTCTGAGAACCTTCTTTGTGTTCTGTGAAATCATCTCACAGAGTTACATCTTTCCCTCAAGAAGCCTTTCGCTAAGACAGTTCTTGTGGAATTGGCAGCGATATTTGGAAGCCCATAGAGGGCTATGGTGAAAAAGGAAATATCCTCAGATGAAATCTGGAAAGAAGCTTTCTGAGAAACTGCTTAGCGTTCTGTTAATTCATCTCACAGAGTTACATCTGTATTTCGTGGATCTCTTTGCTAGACTTATTTCTGTGGAATCTGAGAACAGATATTTCGGATCCCATTGAAGACTATAGGGCCAAAGGAAATATCCTCCGATAACAAAGAGAAAGAAGCTTACTGAGAAACTTCTTTGTGTTCTGTGAAATCATCTCACAGAGTTACAGCTTTCCCCTCAAGAAGCCTTTCGCTAAGACAGTTCCTGTGGAATTGGCAAAGTGATATTTGGAAGCCCTTAGAGGGCTATGGTGAAAAAGGAAATATCCTCAGATGAAATCTGGAAAGAAGCTTTCTGAGAAACTGCTTAGTGTTCTGTTAATTCAACTCACAGAGTTAAATCTGTATTTCGTGGATCTCTTTGCTAGCCTTATTTCTTTGGAATCTGAGAACAGATATTTCGGATCCCATTGAGGACTATAGGGCCAAAGGAAATATCCTCCCATAACAAAGAGAAAGAAGCTTTCTGAGAAACTTCTTTGTGTTCTGTGAAATCATCTCACAGAGTTACAGCTTTCCCCTCAAGAAGCCTTTCGCTAAGACAGTTCTTGTGGAATTGGCAAAGTGATATTTGGAAGCCCATAGAGGGCTATGGTGAAAAAGGAAATATCCTCAGATGAAATCTGGAAGGAAGCTTTCTGAGAAACTGCTGAGTGTTCTGTTAATTCATCTCACAGAGTTACATCTGTATTTCGTGGATCTCTTTGCTAGACTTATTACTGTGGAATCTGAGAACAGATATTTCGGATCCCTTTGAAGACTATAGGGCCAAAGGAAATATCCTCCGATAACAAAGAGAAAGAAGCTTTCTGAGAAACTTCTTTGTGTTCTGTGAAATCATCTCACAGAGTTACAGCTTTCCCGTCAAGAAGCCTTTCGCTAAGACAGTTCTTGTGGAATTGGCCAAGTGATATTTGGAAGCCCATAGAGGGCTATGGTGAAAAAGGAAATATCCTCAGATGAAATCTGGAAAGAAACTTACTGAGAAACTGCTGAGTGTTCTGTTAATTCATCTCACAGAGTTACATCTGTATTTCGTGGATCTCTTTGCTGGCCTTATCTCTGTGGAATCTGAGAACAGATATTTCGGATCCCATTGAAGACTATAGGGACAAAGGAAATATCCTCCGATAACAAAGAGAAAGAAGCTTTCTGAGAAACTTCTTTGTGTTCTGTGAAATCATCTCACAGAGTTACAGCTTTCCCCTCAAGAAGCCTTTCGCTAAGACAGTTCTTGTGGAATTGGCAAGGTGATATTTGGAAGCCCATAGAGGGCTATGGTGAAAAAGGAAATATCCTCAGATGAAATCTGGAAGGAAGCTTTCTGAGAAACTGCTTAGTGTTCTCTTAATTCATCTCACAGAGTTACATCTGTATTTCGTGGATCTCTTTGCTAGCCTTCTTTCTGTGGAATCTGAGAACAGATATTTCGGATCCCTTTGAAGACTATAGGGCCAAAGGAAATATCCTCCGATAACAAAGAGAAAGAAGCTTTCTGAGAAACTTCTTTGTGTTCTGTGAAATCAGCTCACAGAGTTACAGCTTTCCCCTCAAGAAGCCTTTCGCTAAGACAGTTCTTGTGGAATTGGCAAAGTGATATTTGGAAGCCCATAGAGGGCTATGGTGAAAAAGGAAATATCCTCAGATGAAATCTGGAAGGAAGCTTTCTGAGAAACTGCTGAGTGTTCTGTTAATTCATCTCACAGAGTTACATCTGTATTTCGTGGATCTCTTTGCTAGCCTTATTCCTGTGGAATCTGAGAACAGATATTTCGGATCCCATTGAAGACTATAGGGCCAAAGGAAATATCCTCCAATAACAAAGAGACAGAAGCTTTCTGAGAAACTTCTTTGTGTTCTGTGAAATCATCTCACAGAGTTACATCTTTCCCTCAAGAAGCCTTTCGCTAAGACAGTTCTTGTGGAATTGGCAAAGCGATATTTGGAACCCCTAGAGGGCTATGGTGAAAAAGGAAATATCCTCAGATGAAATCTGGAAAGAAGCTTTCTGAGAAACTGCTTAGTGTTCTGTTAATTCATCTCACAGAGTTACATCTGCATTTCGTGGATCTCTTTGCTAGCCTTATTTCTTTGGAATGTGAGAACAGATATTTCGGATCCCATTGAATACTATAGGGCCAAAGGAAATATCCTCCGATAACAAAGAGAAAGAACCTTTCTGAGAAACTTCTTTGTGTTCTGTGAAATCATCTCACAGAGTTACAGCTTTCTCCTCAAGAAGCCTTTCGCTAAGACAGTTCTTGTGGAATTGGCAAAGTGATATTTGGAAGGCCATAGAGGGCTATGGTGAAAAAGGAAATATCCTCAGATGAAATCTGGAAAGAAGCTTTCTGTGAAACTGCTTAGTGTTCTGTTAATTCATCTCACAGAGTTACATCTGTATTTCATGGATCTCTTTGCTAGCCTTATTTCTGTGGAATCTGAGACCAGATATTTCGGATCCCATTGAAGACTATAGGGCCAAAGGAAATATCCTCCGATAAAAAAGAGAAAGAAGCTTTCTGAGAAACTTCTTTGTGTTCTGTGAAATCATGTCACAGAGTTACAGCTTTCCCCTCAAGAAGCCTTTCGCTAAGACAGTTCTTGTGGAATTGGCAAAGAGATATTTGGAAGCCCATAGAGGGCTATGGTGAAAAAGGAAATATCCTCAGATGAAATCTGGAAAGAAGCTTTCTGTGAAACTGCTTAGTGTTCTGTTAATTCATCTCACAGAGTTACATCTGCATTTCGTGGATCTCTTTGCTAGACTTATTTCTGTGGAATCTGAGAACAGATATTTCGGATCCCTTTGAAGACTTTAGGGCCAAAGGAAATATCCTCCGATAACAAAGAGAAAGAAGCTTTCTGAGAAACTTCTTTGTGTTCTGTGAAATCATCTCACAGAGTTACAGCTTTCCCCTCAAGAAGCCTTTCGCTAAGACAGTTCTTGTGGAATTGGCAAAGTGATATTTGGAAGCCCATAGAGAGCTATGGTGAAAAAGGAAATATCCTCAGATGAAATCTGGAAAGAAGCTTTCTGAGAAACTGCTTAGTGTTCTGTTAATTCATCTCACAGAGTTACATCTGTATTTCGTGGATCTCTTTGCTAGCCTTATTTCTGTGGAATCTGAGAACAGATATTTCGGATCCCTTTGAAGACTATAGGGCCAAAGGAAATAATGTCCGATAACAAAGAGAAAGAAGCCTTCTGAGAAACTTCTTTGTGTTCTGTGAAATCATCTCACAGAGTTAGAGCTCTCCCCTCAAGAAGCCTTTCGCTAAGACAGTTCTTGTGGAATTGGCAAAGCGATATTTGGAAGCCCATAGAGGGCTATGGTGAAAAAGGAAATATCCTCAGATGAAATCTGGAAAGAAGCTTTCTGAGAAACTGCTGAGTGTTCTGTTAATTCATCTCACAGAGTTACATCTGCATTTCGTGGATCTCTTTGCTAGCCTTATTTCTTTGGAATCTGAGAACAGATATTTCGGATCCCATTGAAGACTATAGGGCCAAAGGAAATATCCTCCGATAACAAAGAGAAAGAAGCTTTCTGAGAAACTTCTTTGTGTTCTGTGAAATCATCTCACAGAGTTACAGCTTTCTCCTCAAGAAGCCTTTCGCTAAGACAGTTCTTGTGGAATTGGCAAAGTGATATTTGGAAGGCCATAGAGGGCTATGGTGAAAAAGGAAATATCCTCAGATGAAATCTGGAAAGAAGCTTTCTGTGAAACTGCTTAGTGTTCTGTTAATTCATCTCACAGAGTTACATCTGTATTTCATGGATCTCTTTGCTAGCCTTATTTCTGTGGAATCTGAGACCAGATATTTCGGATCCCATTGAAGACTATAGGGCCAAAGGAAATACCCTCCGATAAAAAAGAGAAAGAAGCTTTCTGAGAAACTTCTTTGTGTTCTGTGAAATCATCTCACAGAGTTACAGCTTTCCCGTCAAGAAGCCTTTCGCTAAGACAGTTCTTGTGGAATTGGCCAAGTGATATTTGGAAGCCCATAGAGGGTTATGGTGAAAAAGGAAATATCCTCAGATGAAATCTGGAAAGAAGCTTTCTGAGAAACTGCTTAGTGTTCTGTTAATTCATCTCACCGAGTTACATCTGTATTTCGTGGATCTCTTTGCTACCCTTATTTCTGTGGAACCTGAGAACAGATATTTCGGATCCCATTGAAGACTATAGGGCCAAAGATAATATCCTCCGATAACAAAGAGAAAGAAGCTTTCTGAGAAACTTCTTTGTGTTCTGTGAAATCATCTCACAGAGTTACAGCTTTCCCCTCAAAAAGCCTTTCGCTAAGACAGTTCTTGTGGAATTGGCAAAGTGATATTTGGAAGAACATAGAGGGCTATGGTGAAAAAGGAAATATCCTCAGATGAAATCTGGAAGTAGGCTTTCTGAGAAACTGCTGAGTGTTCTGTTAATTCATCTCACAGAGTTACATCTGTATTTCGTGGATCTCTTTGCTAGCCTTATTCCTGTGGAATCTGAGAACAGATATTTCGGATCCCATTGAAGACTATAGGGCCAAAGGAAATATCCTCCGATAACAAAGAGAAAGAAGCTTTCTGAGAAACTTCTTTGTGTTCTGTGAAATCATCTCACAGAGTTACAGTTTTCCCCTCAAAAAGCCTTTCGCTAAGACAGTTCTTGTGGAATTGGCAAAGTGATATTTGGAAGCCCATAGAGGGCTATGGTGAAAAAGGAAATATCCTCAGATGAAATCTGGAAAGAAGCTTTCTGAGAAACTGCTTAGTGTTCTGTTAATTCATCTCACAGAGTTACATGTGTATTTCGTGGATCTCTTTGCTAGCCTTATTTCTTTGGAATCTGAGAACAGATATTTCGGATCCCATTGAAGACTATAGGGCCAAAGGAAATATCCTCCGATAACAAAGAGAAAGAAGCTTTCTGAGAAACTTCTTTGTGTTCTGTGAAATCATCTCACAGAATTACAGCTTTCCCCTCAAGAAGCCTTTCGCTAAGACAGTTCTTGTGGAATTGGCAAAGTGATATTTGGAAGCCCATAGAGGGCTATGGTGAAAAAGGAAATATCCTCAGATGAAATCTGGAAAGAAGCTTTCTGAGAAACTGCTTAGTGTTCTGTTAATTCATCTCACAGAGTTACATCTGTATATAGTGGATCTCTTTGCTAGCCTTATTTCTGTGGAATCTGAGAACAGATATTTCGGATCCCATTGAAGACTACAGGGACAAAGGAAATATCCGCCGATAACAAAGAGAAAGAAGCTTTCTGAGAAACTTCTTTGTGTTCTGTGAAATCATCTCACAGAGTTACAGCGTTCCCCTCAAGAAGCCTTTCGCTAAGACAGTTCCTGTGGAATTGGAAAAGTGATATTTGGAAGCCCTTAGAGAGCTATGGTGAAAAAGGAAATATCCTCAGATGAAATCTGGAAAGAAGCTTTCTGAGAAACTGCTTAGGGTTCTGTTAATTCATCTCACAGAGTTACATCTGTATTTCGTGGATCTCTTTGCTAGACTTATTTCTGTGGAATCTGAGAACAGATATTTCGGATCCCTTTGAGGACTATAGGGCCAAAGGAAATACCCTCCGATAAAAAAGAGAAAGAAGCTTTCAGAGAAACTTCTTTGTGTCTGTGAAATCATGTCACAGAGTTACAGCTTTCCCCTCAAGCAGCCTTTCGCTAAGACAGTTCTTGTGGAATTGGCAAAGTGATATTTGGAAGCCCATAGAGGGCTATGGTGAAAAACGAAATATCCTCAGATGAAATCTGGAAAGAAGCTTTCTGAGAAACTGCTTAGCGTTCTGTTAATTCATCTCACAGAGTTACATCTGTATTTCGTGGATCTTTTTGCTAGCCTTATTTCTGTGGAATCTGAGAACAGATATTTCGGATCCCTTTGAAGACTATAGGGCCAAAGGAAATATCCTCCGATAACAAAGAGAAAGAAGCTTTCTGAGAAACTTCTTTGTGTTCTGTGAAATCATCTCACAGAGTTACAGCTTTCCCCTCAAGAAGCCTTTCTCTAAGACAGTTCTTGTGGAATTGGCAAAGTGATATTTGGAAGCCCTTAGAGGGCTACGGTGAAAAACGAAATATCCTCAGTTGAAATCTGGAAAGAAGCTTTCTGAGAAACTGCTTAGTGTTCTGTTAATTCATCTCACAGAGTTACATCTGTATTTCGTGGATCTCTTTGCTAGCCTTATTTCTGTGGAATCTGAGAACAGATATTTCGGATTCCTATGAAGACTATAGGGGCAAAGGAAATATCCTCCGATAAGAAAGAGAAAGAAGCTTTCTGAGAAACTTCTTTGTGTTCTGTGAAATCATCTCACAGAGTTATAGCTTTCCCCTCAACAAGCCTTTCGCTAAGACAGTTCTTGTGGAATTGGCAAAGTGATATTTGGAAGCCCATAGAGGGCTATGGTGAAAAAGGAAATATCCTCAGATGAAATCTGGAAAGAAGCTTTCTGTGAAACTACTTAGTGTTCTGTTAATTCATCTCACAGAGTTACATCTGTATTTCGTGGATCTCTTTGATAGACTTATTTCTGTGGAATCTGAGAACAGATATTTCGGATCCCATTGAAGACTACAGGGCCAAAGGAAATATCCTCCGATAAAAAAGAGAAAGAAGCTTTCTGAGAAACTTCTTTGTGTTCTGTGAAATCATCTCACAGAGTTACAGCTTTCCCCTCAAGAAGCCTTTCGCTAAGACAGTTCTTGTGGAATTGGCAAAGTGATATTTGGAAGCCCATAGAGGGCTATGGTGAAAAAGGAAATATCCTCAGATGAAATCTGGAAAGAAGCTTTCTGAGAAACTGCTTAGTGTTCTGTTAATTCATCTCACAGAGTTACATCTGTATATAGTGGATCTCTTTGCTAGCCTTATTTCTGTGGAATCTGAGAACAGATATTTCGGATCCCATTGAAGACTATAGGGACAAAGGAAATATCCTCCGATAACAAAGAGAAAGAAGCTTTCTGAGAAACTTCTTTGTGTTCTGTGAAATCATCTCACAGAGTTACAGCTTTCCCCTCAAGAAGCCTTTCGCTAAGACAGTTCTTGTGGAATTGGCAAAGCGATATTTGGAAGCCCATAGAGGACTACGGTGAAAAAGGAAATATCCTCAGAAGAAATCTGGAAAGAAGCTTTCTGAGAAACTGCTTAGTGTTCTGTTAATTCATCTCACAGAGTTACATCTGTATTTCGTGGATCTCTTTGCTAGCCTTATTTCTTTGGAATCTGAGAACAGATATTTCGGATCCCATTGAGGACTATAGGGCCAAAGGAAATATCCTCCCATAACAAAGAGAAAGAAGCTTACTGAGAAACTTCTTTGTGTTCTGTGAAATCATCTCACAGAGTTACAGCTTTCCCCTCAAGAAGCCTTTCGCTAAGACAGTTCCTGTGGAATTGGCAAAGTGATATTTGGAAGCCCATAGAGGGCTATGGTGAAAAAGGAAATATCCTCAGATGAAATCTGGAAAGAAGCTTTCTGTGAAACTACTTAGTGTTCTGTTAATTCATCTCACAGAGTTACATCTGTATTTCGTGGATCTCTTTGCTAGCCTTATTTCTTTGGTATCTGAGAACAGATATTTCGGATCCCATTGAAGACTATAGGGCCAAAGGAAATATCCTCCGATAACAAAGAGAAAGAAGCTTTCTGAGAAACTTCTTTGTGTTCTGTGAAATCATCTCACAGAGTTACAGCTTTCCCCTCAAGAAGCCTTTCGCAAAGACAGTTCTTGTGGAATTGGCAAAGTGATATTTCGAAGCCCATAGAGGGCTATGGTGAAAAAGGAAATATCCTCAGATGAAATCTGGAAAGAAGCTTTCTGAGAAACTGCTGAGTGTTCTGTTAATTCGTCTCACAGAGTTACATCTGTATTTCGTGGATCTCTTTGCTGGCCTTATTTCTGTGGAATCTGAGAACAGATATTTCGGATCCCATTGAAGACTATAGGGCCAAAGGAAATATCCTCCGATAAAAAAGAGAAAGAAGCTTTCTGAGAAACTTCTTTGTGTTCTGTGAAATCATCTCACAGAGTTACAGTTTTCCCCTCAAGAAGCCTTTCGCTAAGACAGTTCTTGTGGAATTGGCAAAGTGATATTTGGAAGCCCATAGAGGGCTATGGTGAAAAAGGAAATATCCTCAGATGAAATCTGGAAAGAAGCTTTCTGAGAAACTGCTTAGTGTTCTGTTAATTCATCTCACAGAGTTACATGTGTATTTCGTGGATCTCTTTGCTAGCCTTATTTCTTTGGAATCTGAGAACAGATATTTCGGATCCCATTGAAGACTATAGGGCCAAAGGAAATATCCTCCGATAACAAAGAGAAAGAAGCTTTCTGAGAAACTTCTTTGTGTTCGGTGAAATCATCTCACAGAGTTACAGCTTTCCCCTCAAGAAGCCTTTCGCTAAGACAGTTCTTGTGGAATTGGCAAAGTGATATTTGGAAGCCCTTAGAGGGCTATGGTGAAAAAGGAAATATCCTCAGATGAAATCTGGAAAGAAGCTTTCTGAGAAACTGCTTAATGTTCTGTTAATTCATCTCAAAGAGTTACACCTGTATTTCGTGGATCTCTTTGCTAGACTTATTTCTGTGGAATCTGAGAACAGATATTTCGGATCCTATTCAAGACTATAGGGCCAAAGGAAATATCCTCCGATAACAAAGAGAAAGGAGCTTTCTGAGAAACTTCATTGTGTTCTGTGAAATCATCTCACAGAGTTACAGCTTTCCCCTCAAGAAGCCTTTCGCTAAGACAGTTCTCGTGGAATTGGCAAAGTGATATTTGGAAGCCCATAGAGGGCTAGGGTGAAAAAGGAAATATCCTCAGATGAAATCTGTAAGGAAGTTTTCTGAGAAACTGCTTAGTGTTCTGTTAATTCATCTCACAGAGTTACATCTGTATTTCGTGGATCTCTTTGCTAGCCTTATTTCTGTGGAATCTGAGAACAGATATTTCGGATCCCATTGAAGACTATAGGGGCAAAGGAAATATCCTCCGATAACAAAGAGAAAGAAGCTTTCTGAGAAACTTCTTTGTGTTCTGTGAAATCATCTCACAGAGTTACAGCTTTCCCCTCAAGAAGCCTTTCGCTAAGACAGTTCTTGTGGAATTGGCAAAGTGATATTTCGAAGCCCTTAGAGGGCTATGGTGAAAAAGGAAATATCCTCAGATGAAATCTGGAAAGAAGCTTTCTGAGAAACTGCTTAGGGTTCTGTTAATTCATCTCACAGAGTTACATCTGTATTTCGTGGATCTCTTTGCTAGACTTATTTCTGTGGAATCTGAGAACAGATATATCGGATCCCTTTGAGGACTATAGGGCCAAAGGAAATACCCTCCGATAAAAAAGAGAAAGAAGCTTTCAGAGAAACTTCTTTGTGTTCTGTGAAATCATGTCACAGAGTTACAGCTTTCCCCTCAAGAAGCCTTTCGCTAAGACAGTTCTTGTGGAATTGGCAAAGTGATATTTGGAAGCCCATAGAGGGCTATGGTGAAAAACGAAATATCCTCAGATGAAATCTGGAAAGAAGCTTTCTGAGAAACTGCTTAGCGTTCTGTTAATTCATCTCACAGAGTTACATCTGTATTTCGTGGATCTCTTTGCTAGACTTATTTCTGTGGAATCTGAGAACAGATATTTCGGATCCCATTGAAGACTATAGGGCCAAAGGAAATATCCTCCGATAAGAAAGAGAAAGAAGCTTACTGAGAAACTTCTTTGTGTTCTGTGAAATCATCTCACAGAGTTACAGCTTTCCCCTCAAGAAGCCTTTCGCTAAGACAGTTCCTGTGGAATTGGCAAAGTGATATTTGGAAGCCCATAGAGGGCTATGGTGAAAAAGGAAATATCCTCAGATGAAATCTGGAAAGAAGCTTTCTGAGAAACTGATGAGTGTTCTGTTAATTCATCTCACAGAGTGACATCTGTATTTCGTGGATCTCTTTGCTAGCCTTATTTCTGTGGAATCTGAGAACAGATATTTCGGATCCCATTGAAGACTATAGGGCCAAAGGAAATAATGTCCGATAACAAAGAGAAAGAAGCTTTCTGAGAAACTTCTTTGTGTTCTGTGAAATCATCTCACAGAGTTAGAGCTCTCCCCTCAAGAAGCCTTTCGCTAAGACAGTTCTTGTGGAATTGGCAAAGTGATATTTGGAAGCCTATAGAGGGCTATGGTGAAAAAGGATATATCCTCAGATGAAATCTGGAAAGAAGCTTTCTGAGAAATTGCTGTGTTCTGTTAATTCATCTCACAGAGTTACATCTGTATTTCGTGGATCTCTTTGCTAGACTTATTTCTGTGGAATCTGAGAACAGATATTTCGGATCCCTTTGAAGACTATAGGGCCAAAGGAAATATCCTCCGATAACAAAGAGAAAGAAGCTTTCTGAGAAACTTCTTTGTGTTATGTGAAATCAACTCACAGAGTTACAGCTTTCCCCTCAAGAAGCCTTTCGCTAAGACAGTTCTTGTGGAATTGGCAAAGTGATATTTGGAAGCCCATAGAGGGCTATGGTGAAAAAGAAAGTATCCTCAGATGAAATCTGGAAAGAAGCTTTCTGAGAAACTGCTGAGTGTTCTGTTAATTCATCTCACAGAGTTACATCTGTATTTCGTGGATCTCTTTGCTAGCCTTATTTCTGTGGAATCTGAGAACAGATATTTCGGATCCCATTGAAAACTATAGGGCCAAAGGAAATATCCTCCGATAACAAAGAGAAAGAAGCTTTCTGAGAAACTTCTTTGTGTTCTGTGAAATCATCCCACAGAGTTACAGCTTTCCCCTCAAGAAGCCTTTCGCTAAGACAGTTCCTGTGGAATTGGCAAAGTGATATTTGGAAGCCCTTAGAGGGCTATGGTGTAAAAGGAAATATCCTCAGATGAAATCTGGAAAGAAGCTTTCTGAGAAACTGCTTAGTGTTCTGTTAATTCATCTCACAGAGTTACATCTGTATTTCGTGGATCTCTTTGCTAGCCTTATTTCTTTGGAATCTGAGAACAGATATTTCGGATCCCATTGAAGACTATAGGGCCAAAGGAAATAATGTCCGATAACAAAGAGAAAGAAGCTTTCTGAGAAACTTCTTTGTGTTCTGTGAAATCATCTCACAGAGTTACAGCTTTCCCCTCAAGAAGCCTTTCGCTAAGACAGTTCTTGTGGAATTGGCAAAGTGATATTTGGAAGCCCATAGAGGGCTATGGTGAAAAAGGAAATATCCTCAGATGAAATCTGGAAGGAAGCTTTCTGAGAAACTGCTGAGTGTTCTGTTAATTCATCTCACAGAGTTACATCTGTATTTCGTGGATCTCTTTGCTAGCCTTATTTCTGTGGAATCTCAGAACAGATATTTCGGATCCCTTTGACGACTATAGGGCCAAAGGAAATATCCTCCGATAACAAAGAGAAAGAAGCTTTCTGAGAAACTTCTTTGTGTTCTCTGAAATCATCTCACAGAGTTACAGCTTTCCCCTCAAGAAGCCTTTCGCTAAGACAGTTCTTGTGGAATTGGCAAAGTGATATTTCGAAGCCCTTAGAGGGCTATGGTGAAAAAGGAAATATCCTCGGATGAAATCTGGAAAGAAGCTTTCTGAGAAACTGCTTAGTGTTCTGTTAATTCATCTCACAGAGTTACATCTGTATTTCGTGGATCTCTTTCCTAGACTTATTTCTGTGGAATCTGAGAACAGATATTTCGGATCCCTTTGAAGACTATAGGGCCAAAGGAAATATCCTCCGTTAACAAAGAGAAAGAAGCTTTCTGAGAAACTTCTTTGTGTTCTGTGAAATCATCTCACAGAGTTACAGCTTTCCCCTCAAGAAGCCTTTCGCTAAGACAGTTCTTGTGGAATTGGCAAAGTGATATTTGGAAGCCGATAGAGGGCTATGGTGAAAAAGGAAATATCCTCAGATGAAATCTGGAAAGAAGCTTTCTGAGAAACTGCTTAGTGTTCTGTTAATTCATCTCACAGAGTTAAATCTGTATTTCATGGATCTCTTTGCTAGACTTATTTCTGTGGAATCTGAGAAAAGATATTTCGGATCCTATTGAAGACTATAGGGCCAAAGGAAATATCCTCCGATAACAAAGAGAAAGAAGCTTTCTGAGAAACTTCTTTGTGTTCTGTGAAATCATCTCACAGAGTTACAGCTTTCCCCTCAAGAAGCCTTTCGCTAAGACAGTTCTTGTGGAATTGGCAAAGTGATATTTGGAAGCCCATAGAGGGCTATGGTGAAAAAGGAAATATCCTCAGATGAAATCTGGAAGGAAGCTTTCTGAGAAACTGCTGAGTGTTCTGTTAATTCATCTCACAGAGTTACATCTGTATTTCGTGGATCTCTTTGCTAGCCTTATTTCTGTGGAATCTCAGAACAGATATTTCGGATCCCATTAAAGACTACAGGGGCAAAGGAAATATCCTCCGATAACAAAGAGAAAGAAGCTTTCTGAGAAACTTCTTTGTGTACTGTGAAATCATCTCACAGAGTTACAGCTTTCCCTTCAAGAAGCCTTTCGCTAAGACAGTTCTTGTGGAATTGGCAAAGTGATATTTCGAAGCCCTTAGAGGGCTATGGTGAAAAATGAAATATCTTCAGATGAAATCTGGAAAGAAGCTTTCTGAGAAACTGCTTAGTGTTCTGTTAATTCATCTCACAGAGTTACATCTGTATTTCGTGGATCTCTTTGCTAGACTTATTTCTGCGGAATCTGAGAACAGATATTTCAGATCCCTTTGAGGACTATAGGGCCAAAGGAAATACCCTCCGATAAAAAAGAGAAAGAAGCTTTCAGAGAAACTTCTTTGTGTTCTGTGAAATCATGTCACAGAGTTACAGCTTTCCCCTCAAGAAGCCTTTCGCTAAGCCAGTTCTTGTGGAATTGGCAAAGTGATATTTGGAAGCCCATAGAGGGCTAGTGTGAAAAAGGAAATATCCTCAGATGAAATCTGGAAAGAAGCTTTCTGAGAAACTGCTTAGCGTTCTGTTAATTCATCTCACAGAGTTACATCTGTATTTCGTGGATCTCTTTGCTAGCCTTATTTCTGTGGAATCTGAGAACAGATATTTCGGATCCCTTTGAAGACTATAGGGCCAAAGGAAATATCCTCCCATAACAAAGAGAAAGAAGCTTTCTGAGAAACTTCTTTGTATTTTGTGAAATCATCTCACAGAGTTACAGCTTTACCCTCAAGAAGCCTTTCGCTAAGACAGTTCTTGTGGAATTGGCAAAGTGATATTTGGAAGCCCATAGAGGGCTATGGTGAAAAAGGAAATATCCTCAGATGAAATCTGGAAAGAAGCTCTCTGAGAAACTGCTGAGTGTTCTGTTAATTCATCTCACAGAGTTACATCTGTATTTCGTGGATCTCTTTGCTGGCCTTATTTCTGTGGAATCTGAGAACAGATATTTCGGAACCCATTGAAGACTATAGGGCCAAAGGAAATATCCTCCGATAAAAAAGAGAAAGAAGCTTTCTGAGAAACTTCTTTGTGTTCTGTGAAATCATCTCACAGAGTTACAGCTTTCCCCTCAAGAAGCCTTTCGCTAAGACAGTTCTTGTGGAATTGGCAAAGTGATATTTGGAAGCCCATAGAGGGCTATGGTGAAAAAGGAAATATTCTCAGATGAAATCTGGAAAGAAGCTTTCTGTGAAATTGCTTAGTGTTCTGTTAATTCATCTCACAGAGTTACATCTGTATTTCGTGGATCTCTTTGCTAGACTTATTTCTGTGGAATCTGAGAACAGATATTTCGGATCCCTTTGAAGACTACAGGGCCAAAGGAAATATCCTCCGATAACAAAGAGAAAGAAGCTTTCTGAGAAACTTCTTTGTGTTCTGTGAAATCATCTCACAGAGTTACAGCTTTCCCCTCAAGAAGCCTTTCGCAAAGACAGTTCTTGTCGAATTGGCAAAGTGATATTTGGAAGCCCTTAGAGGGCTATGCTGAAAAAGGAAATATCCTCAGATGAAATCTGGAAAGAAGCTTTCTGAGAAACTGCTTAGTGTTCTGTTAATTCATCTCACAGAGTTACATCTGTATTTCGTGGATCTCTTTGCTAGCCTTATTTCTTTGGAATCTGAGAACAGATATTTCGGATCCCATTGAAGACTATAGGGCCAAAGGAAATATCCTCCGATAACAAAGAGAAAGAAGCTTTCTGAGAAACTTCTTTGTGTTCTGTGAAATCATCTCACAGAGTTACAGCTTTCCCCTCAAGAAGCCTTTCGCTAAGACAGTTCTTGTGGAATTGGCAAAGTGATATTTGGAAGCCCATAGAAGGCTACGGTGAAAAAGGAAATATCCTCAGATGAAATCTGGAAGGAAGCTTTCTGAGAAACTGCTGAGTGTTCTGTTAATTCATCTCACAGAGTTACATCTGTATTTCGTGGATCTCTTTGCTAGCCTTATTTCTGTGGAATCTGAGAACAGATATTTCGGATCCCATTGAAGACTATAGGGCCAAAGGAAATATCCTCCAATAACAAAGAGACAGAAGCTTTCTGAGAACCTTCTTTGTGTTCTGTGAAATCATCTCACAGAGTTACATCTTTCCCTCAAGAAGCCTTTCGCTAAGACAGTTCTTGTGGAATTGGCAGCGATATTTGGAAGCCCATAGAGGGCTATGGTGAAAAAGGAAATATCCTCAGATGAAATCTGGAAAGAAGCTTTCTGAGAAACTGCTTAGCGTTCTGTTAATTCATCTCACAGAATTACATCTGTATTTCGTGGATCTCTTTGCTAGACTTATTTCTGTGGAATCTGAGAACAGATATTTCGGATCCCATTGAAGACTATAGGGCCAAAGGAAATATCCTCCGATAACAAAGAGAAAGAAGCTTACTGAGAAACTTCTTTGTGTTCTGTGAAATCATCTCACAGAGTTACAGCTTTCCCCTCAAGAAGCCTTTCGCTAAGACAGTTCCTGTGGAATTGGCAAAGTGATATTTGGAAGCCCTTAGAGGGCTATGGTGAAAAAGGAAATATCCTCAGATGAAATCTGGAAAGAAGCTTTCTGAGAAACTGCTTAGTGTTCTGTTAATTCAACTCACAGAGTTAAATCTGTATTTCGTGGATCTCTTTGCTAGCCTTATTTCTGTGGAATCTGAGAACAGATATTTCGGATCCCTTTGAAGACTATAGGGCCAAAGGAAATAATGTCCGATAACAAAGAGAAAGAAGCCTTCTGAGAAACTTCTTTGTGTTCTGTGAAATCATCTCACAGAGTTAGAGCTCTCCCCTCAAGAAGCCTTTCGCTAAGACAGTTCTTGTGGAATTGGCAAAGCGATATTTGGAAGCCCATAGAGGGCTATGGTGAAAAAGGAAATATCCTCAGATGAAATCTGGAAAGAAGCTTTCTGAGAAACTGCTGAGTGTTCTGTTAATTCATCTCACAGAGTTACATCTGCATTTCGTGGATCTCTTTGCTAGCCTTATTTCTTTGGAATCTGAGAACAGATATTTCGGATCCCATTGAAGACTATAGGGCCAAAGGAAATATCCTCCGATAACAAAGAGAAAGAACCTTTCTGAGAAACTTCTTTGTGTTCTGTGAAATCATCTCACAGAGTTACAGCTTTCTCCTCAAGAAGCCTTTCGCTAAGACAGTTCTTGTGGAATTGGCAAAGTGATATTTGGAAGGCCATAGAGGGCTATGGTGAAAAAGGAAATATCCTCAGATGAAATCTGGAAAGAAGCTTTCTGTGAAACTGCTTAGTGTTCTGTTAATTCATCTCACAGAGTTACATCTGTATTTCATGGATCTCTTTGCTAGCCTTATTTCTGTGGAATCTGAGACCAGATATTTCGGATCCCATTGAAGACTATAGGGCCAAAGGAAATATCCTCCGATAAAAAAGAGAAAGAAGCTTTCTGAGAAACTTCTTTGTGTTCTGTGAAATCATGTCACAGAGTTACAGCTTTCCCCTCAAGAAGCCTTTCGCTAAGACAGTTCTTGTGGAATTGGCAAAGAGATATTTGGAAGCCCATAGAGGGCTATGGTGAAAAAGGAAATATCCTCAGATGAAATCTGGAAAGAAGCTTTCTGTGAAACTGCTTAGTGTTCTGTTAATTCATCTCACAGAGTTACATCTGCATTTCGTGGATCTCTTTGCTAGACTTATTTCTGTGGAATCTGAGAACAGATATTTCGGATCCCTTTGAAGACTTTAGGGCCAAAGGAAATATCCTCCGATAACAAAGAGAAAGAAGCTTTCTGAGAAACTTCTTTGTGTTCTGTGAAATCATCTCACAGAGTTACAGCTTTCCCCTCAAGAAGCCTTTCGCTAAGACAGTTCTTGTGGAATTGGCAAAGTGATATTTGGAAGCCCATAGAGAGCTATGGTGAAAAAGGAAATATCCTCAGATGAAATCTGGAAAGAAGCTTTCTGAGAAACTGCTTAGTGTTCTGTTAATTCATCTCACAGAGTTACATCTGTATTTCGTGGATCTCTTTGCTAGCCTTATTTCTGTGGAATCTGAGAACAGATATTTCGGATCCCTTTGAAGACTATGGGGCCAAAGGAAATAATGTCCGATAACAAAGAGAAAGAAGCCTTCTGAGAAACTTCTTTGTGTTCTGTGAAATCATCTCACAGAGTTAGAGCTCTCCCCTCAAGAAGCCTTTCGCTAAGACAGTTCTTGTGGAATTGGCAAAGCGATATTTGGAAGCCCATAGAGGGCTATGGTGAAAAAGGAAATATCCTCAGATGAAATCTGGAAAGAAGCTTTCTGAGAAACTGCTGAGTGTTCTGTTAATTCATCTCACAGAGTTACATCTGCATTTCGTGGATCTCTTTGCTAGCCTTATTTCTTTGGAATCTGAGAACAGATATTTCGGATCCCATTGAAGACTATAGGGCCAAAGGAAATATCCTCCGATAACAAAGAGAAAGAAGCTTTCTGAGAAACTTCTTTGTGTTCTGTGAAATCATCTCACAGAGTTACAGCTTTCTCCTCAAGAAGCCTTTCGCTAAGACAGTTCTTGTGGAATTGGCAAAGTGATATTTGGAAGGCCATAGAGGGCTATGGTGAAAAAGGAAATATCCTCAGATGAAATCTGGAAAGAAGCTTTCTGTGAAACTGCTTAGTGTTCTGTTAATTCATCTCACAGAGTTACATCTGTATTTCATGGATCTCTTTGCTAGCCTTATTTCTGTGGAATCTGAGACCAGATATTTCGGATCCCATTGAAGACTATAGGGCCAAAGGAAATACCCTCCGATAAAAAAGAGAAAGAAGCTTTCTGAGAAACTTCTTTGTGTTCTGTGAAATCATCTCACAGAGTTACAGCTTTCCCGTCAAGAAGCCTTTCGCTAAGACAGTTCTTGTGGAATTGGCCAAGTGATATTTGGAAGCCCATAGAGGGTTATGGTGAAAAAGGAAATATCCTCAGATGAAATCTGGAAAGAAGCTTTCTGAGAAACTGCTGAGTGTTCTGTTAATTCATCTCACCGAGTTACATCTGTATTTCGTGGATCACTTTGCTAGACTTATTTCTGCGGAATCTGAGAACAGATATTTCAGATCCCTTTGAGGACTATAGGGCCAAAGGAAATACCCTCCGATAAAAAAGAGAAAGAAGCTTTCAGAGAAACTTCTTTGTGTTCTGTGAAATCATGTCACAGAGTTACAGCTTTCCCCTCAAGAAGCCTTTCGCTAAGCCAGTTCTTGTGGAATTGGCAAAGTGATATTTGGAAGCCCATAGAGGGCTAGTGTGAAAAAGGAAATATCCTCAGATGAAATCTGGAAAGAAGCTTTCTGAGAAACTGCTTAGCGTTCTGTTAATTCATCTCACAGAGTTACATCTGTATTTCGTGGATCTCTTTGCTAGACTTATTTCTGTGGAATCTGAGAACAGATATTTCGGATCCCTTTGAAGACTATAGGGCCAAAGGAAATATCCTCCCATAACAAAGAGAAAGAAGCTTTCTGAGAAACTTCTTTGTATTTTGTGAAATCATCTCACAGAGTTACAGCTTTACCCTCAAGAAGCCTTTCGCTAAGACAGTTCTTGTGGAATTGGCAAAGTGATATTTGGAAGCCCATAGAGGGCTATGGTGAAAAAGGAAATATCCTCAGATGAAATCTGGAAAGAAGCTCTCTGAGAAACTGCTGAGTGTTCTGTTAATTCATCTCACAGAGTTACATCTGTATTTCGTGGATCTCTTTGCTGGCCTTATTTCTGTGGAATCTGAGAACAGATATTTCGGAACCCATTGAAGACTATAGGGCCAAAGGAAATATCCTCCGATAAAAAAGAGAAAGAAGCTTTCTGAGAAACTTCTTTGTGTTCTGTGAAATCATCTCACAGAGTTACAGCTTTCCCCTCAAGAAGCCTTTCGCTAAGACAGTTCTTGTGGAATTGGCAAAGTGATATTTGGAAGCCCATAGAGGGCTATGGTGAAAAAGGAAATATTCTCAGATGAAATCTGGAAAGAAGCTTTCTGTGAAATTGCTTAGTGTTCTGTTAATTCATCTCACAGAGTTACATCTGTATTTCGTGGATCTCTTTGCTAGACTTATTTCTGTGGAATCTGAGAACAGATATTTCGGATCCCTTTGAAGACTACAGGGCCAAAGGAAATATCCTCCGATAACAAAGAGAAAGAAGCTTTCTGAGAAACTTCTTTGTGTTCTGTGAAATCATCTCACAGAGTTACAGCTTTCCCCTCAAGAAGCCTTTCGCAAAGACAGTTCTTGTCGAATTGGCAAAGTGATATTTGGAAGCCCTTAGAGGGCTATGCTGAAAAAGGAAATATCCTCAGATGAAATCTGGAAAGAAGCTTTCTGAGAAACTGCTTAGTGTTCTGTTAATTCATCTCACAGAGTTACATCTGTATTTCGTGGATCTCTTTGCTAGCCTTATTTCTTTGGAATCTGAGAACAGATATTTCGGATCCCATTGAAGACTATAGGGCCAAAGGAAATATCCTCCGATAACAAAGAGAAAGAAGCTTTCTGAGAAACTTCTTTGTGTTCTGTGAAATCATCTCACAGAGTTACAGCTTTCCCCTCAAGAAGCCTTTCGCTAAGACAGTTCTTGTGGAATTGGCAAAGTGATATTTGGAAGCCCATAGAAGGCTACGGTGAAAAAGGAAATATCCTCAGATGAAATCTGGAAGGAAGCTTTCTGAGAAACTGCTGAGTGTTCTGTTAATTCATCTCACAGAGTTACATCTGTATTTCGTGGATCTCTTTGCTAGCCTTATTTCTGTGGAATCTGAGAACAGATATTTCGGATCCCATTGAAGACTATAGGGCCAAAGGAAATATCCTCCAATAACAAAGAGACAGAAGCTTTCTGAGAACCTTCTTTGTGTTCTGTGAAATCATCTCACAGAGTTACATCTTTCCCTCAAGAAGCCTTTCGCTAAGACAGTTCTTGTGGAATTGGCAGCGATATTTGGAAGCCCATAGAGGGCTATGGTGAAAAAGGAAATATCCTCAGATGAAATCTGGAAAGAAGCTTTCTGAGAAACTGCTTAGCGTTCTGTTAATTCATCTCACAGAGTTACATCTGTATTTCGTGGATCTCTTTGCTAGACTTATTTCTGTGGAATCTGAGAACAGATATTTCGGATCCCATTGAAGACTATAGGGCCAAAGGAAATATCCTCCGATAACAAAGAGAAAGAAGCTTACTGAGAAACTTCTTTGTGTTCTGTGAAATCATCTCACAGAGTTACAGCTTTCCCCTCAAGAAGCCTTTCGCTAAGACAGTTCCTGTGGAATTGGCAAAGTGATATTTGGAAGCCCTTAGAGGGCTATGGTGAAAAAGGAAATATCCTCAGATGAAATCTGGAAAGAAGCTTTCTGAGAAACTGCTTAGTGTTCTGTTAATTCAACTCACAGAGTTAAATCTGTATTTCGTGGATCTCTTTGCTAGCCTTATTTCTTTGGAATCTGAGAACAGATATTTCGGATCCCATTGAGGACTATAGGGCCAAAGGAAATATCCTCCCATAACAAAGAGAAAGAAGCTTTCTGAGAAACTTCTTTGTGTTCTGTGAAATCATCTCACAGAGTTACAGCTTTCCCCTCAAGAAGCCTTTCGCTAAGACAGTTCTTGTGGAATTGGCAAAGTGATATTTGGAAGCCCATAGAGGGCTATGGTGAAAAAGGAAATATCCTCAGATGAAATCTGGAAGGAAGCTTTCTGAGAAACTGCTGAGTGTTCTGTTAATTCATCTCACGGAGTTACATCTGTATTTCGTGGATCTCTTTGCTAGACTTATTACTGTGGAATCTGAGAACAGATATTTCGGATCCCTTTGAAGACTATAGGGCCAAAGGAAATATCCTCCGATAACAAAGAGAAAGAAGCTTTCTGAGAAACTTCTTTGTGTTCTGTGAAATCATCTCACAGAGTTACAGCTTTCCCGTCAAGAAGCCTTTCGCTAAGACAGTTCTTGTGGAATTGGCCAAGTGATATTTGGAAGCCCATAGAGGGCTATGGTGAAAAAGGAAATATCCTCAGATGAAATCTGGAAAGAAACTTACTGAGAAACTGCTGAGTGTTCTGTTAATTCATCTCACAGAGTTACATCTGTATTTCGTGGATCTCTTTGCTGGCCTTATCTCTGTGGAATCTGAGAACAGATATTTCGGATCCCATTGAAGACTATAGGGACAAAGGAAATATCCTCCGATAACAAAGAGAAAGAAGCTTTCTGAGAAACTTCTTTGTGTTCTGTGAAATCATCTCACAGAGTTACAGCTTTCCCCTCAAGAAGCCTTTCGCTAAGACAGTTCTTGTGGAATTGGCAAGGTGATATTTGGAAGCCCATAGAGGGCTATGGTGAAAAAGGAAATATCCTCAGATGAAATCTGGAAGGAAGCTTTCTGAGAAACTGCTTAGTGTTCTGTTAATTCATCTCACAGAGTTACATCTGTATTTCGTGGATCTCTTTGCTAGCCTTCTTTCTGTGGAATCTGAGAACAGATATTTCGGATCCCTTTGAAGACTATAGGGCCAAAGGAAATATCCTCCGATAACAAAGAGAAAGAAGCTTTCTGAGAAACTTCTTTGTGTTCTGTGAAATCAGCTCACAGAGTTACAGCTTTCCCCTCAAGAAGCCTTTCGCTAAGACAGTTCTTGTGGAATTGGCAAAGTGATATTTGGAAGCCCATAGAGGGCTATGGTGAAAAAGGAAATATCCTCAGATGAAATCTGGAAGGAAGCTTTCTGAGAAACTGCTGAGTGTTCTGTTAATTCATCTCACAGAGTTACATCTGTATTTCGTGGATCTCTTTGCTAGCCTTATTCCTGTGGAATCTGAGAACAGATATTTCGGATCCCATTGAAGACTATAGGGCCAAAGGAAATATCCTCCAATAACAAAGAGACAGAAGCTTTCTGAGAAACTTCTTTGTGTTCTGTGAAATCATCTCACAGAGTTACATCTTTCCCTCAAGAAGCCTTTCGCTAAGACAGTTCTTGTGGAATTGGCAAAGCGATATTTGGAACCCCTAGAGGGCTATGGTGAAAAAGGAAATATCCTCAGATGAAATCTGGAAAGAAGCTTTCTGAGAAACTGCTTAGTGTTCTGTTAATTCATCTCACAGAGTTACATCTGCATTTCGTGGATCTCTTTGCTAGCCTTATTTCTTTGGAATCTGAGAACAGATATTTCGGATCCCATTGAAGACTATAGGGCCAAAGGAAATATCCTCCGATAACAAAGAGAAAGAACCTTTCTGAGAAACTTCTTTGTGTTCTGTGAAATCATCTCACAGAGTTACAGCTTTCTCCTCAAGAAGCCTTTCGCTAAGACAGTTCTTGTGGAATTGGCAAAGTGATATTTGGAAGGCCATAGAGGGCTATGGTGAAAAAGGAAATATCCTCAGATGAAATCTGGAAAGAAGCTTTCTGAGAAACTGCTGAGTGTTCTGTTAATTCATCTCACAGAGTTACATCTGCATTTCGTGGATCTCTTTGCTAGCCTTATTTCTTTGGAATCTGAGAACAGATATTTCGGATCCCATTGAAGACTATAGGGCCAAAGGAAATATCCTCCGATAACAAAGAGAAAGAACCTTTCTGAGAAACTTCTTTGTGTTCTGTGAAATCATCTCACAGAGTTACAGCTTTCTCCTCAAGAAGCCTTTCGCTAAGACAGTTCTTGTGGAATTGGCAAAGTGATATTTGGAAGGCCATAGAGGGCTATGGTGAAAAAGGAAATATCCTCAGATGAAATCTGGAAAGAAGCTTTCTGTGAAACTGCTTAGTGTTCTGTTAATTCATCTCACAGAGTTACATCTGTATTTCGTGGATCTCTTTGCTAGCCTTATTTCTGTGGAATCTGAGACCAGATATTTCGGATCCCATTGAAGACTATAGGGCCAAAGGAAATATCCTCCGATAAAAAAGAGAAAGAAGCTTTCTGAGAAACTTCTTTGTGTTCTGTGAAATCATGTCACAGAGTTACAGCTTTCCCCTCAAGAAGCCTTTCGCTAAGACAGTTCTTGTGGAATTGGCAAAGAGATATTTGGAAGCCCATAGAGGGCTATGGTGAAAAAAGAAATATCCTCAGATGAAATCTGGAAAGAAGCTTTCTGTGAAACTGCTTAGTGTTCTGTTAATTCATCTCACAGAGTTACATCTGCATTTCGTGGATCTCTTTGCTAGACTTATTTCTGTGGAATCTGAGAACAGATATTTCGGATCCCTTTGAAGACTTTAGGGCCAAAGGAAATATCCTCCGATAACAAAGAGAAAGAAGCTTTCTGAGAAACTTCTTTGTGTTCTGTGAAATCATCTCACAGAGTTACAGCTTTCCCCTCAAGAAGCCTTTCGCTAAGACAGTTCTTGTGGAATTGGCAAAGTGATATTTGGAAGCCCATAGAGAGCTATGGTGAAAAAGGAAATATCCTCAGATGAAATCTGGAAAGAAGCTTTCTGAGAAACTGCTTAGTGTTCTGTTAATTCATCTCACAGAGTTACATCTGTATTTCGTGGATCTCTTTGCTAGCCTTATTTCTGTGGAATCTGAGAACAGATATTTCGGATCCCTTTGAAGACTATAGGGCCAAAGGAAATAATGTCCGATAACAAAGAGAAAGAAGCCTTCTGAGAAACTTCTTTGTGTTCTGTGAAATCATCTCACAGAGTTAGAGCTCTCCCCTCAAGAAGCCTTTCGCTAAGACAGTTCTTGTGGAATTGGCAAAGCGATATTTGGAAGCCCATAGAGGGCTATGGTGAAAAAGGAAATATCCTCAGATGAAATCTGGAAAGAAGCTTTCTGAGAAACTGCTGAGTGTTCTGTTAATTCATCTCACAGAGTTACATCTGCATTTCGTGGATCTCTTTGCTAGCCTTATTTCTTTGGAATCTGAGAACAGATATTTCGGATCCCATTGAAGACTATAGGGCCAAAGGAAATATCCTCCGATAACAAAGAGAAAGAAGCTTTCTGAGAAACTTCTTTGTGTTCTGTGAAATCATCTCACAGAGTTACAGCTTTCTCCTCAAGAAGCCTTTCGCTAAGACAGTTCTTGTGGAATTGGCAAAGTGATATTTGGAAGGCCATAGAGGGCTATGGTGAAAAAGGAAATATCCTCAGATGAAATCTGGAAAGAAGCTTTCTGTGAAACTGCTTAGTGTTCTGTTAATTCATCTCACAGAGTTACATCTGTATTTCATGGATCTCTTTGCTAGCCTTATTTCTGTGGAATCTGAGACCAGATATTTCGGATCCCATTGAAGACTATAGGGCCAAAGGAAATACCCTCCGATAAAAAAGAGAAAGAAGCTTTCTGAGAAACTTCTTTGTGTTCTGTGAAATCATCTCACAGAGTTACAGCTTTCCCGTCAAGAAGCCTTTCGCTAAGACAGTTCTTGTGGAATTGGCCAAGTGATATTTGGAAGCCCATAGAGGGTTATGGTGAAAAAGGAAATATCCTCAGATGAAATCTGGAAAGAAGCTTTCTGAGAAACTGCTGAGTGTTCTGTTAATTCATCTCACCGAGTTACATCTGTATTTCGTGGATCACTTTGCTAGACTTATTTCTGCGGAATCTGAGAACAGATATTTCAGATCCCTTTGAGGACTATAGGGCCAAAGGAAATACCCTCCGATAAAAAAGAGAAAGAAGCTTTCAGAGAAACTTCTTTGTGTTCTGTGAAATCATGTCACAGAGTTACAGCTTTCCCCTCAAGAAGCCTTTCGCTAAGCCAGTTCTTGTGGAATTGGCAAAGTGATATTTGGAAGCCCATAGAGGGCTAGTGTGAAAAAGGAAATATCCTCAGATGAAATCTGGAAAGAAGCTTTCTGAGAAACTGCTTAGCGTTCTGTTAATTCATCTCACAGAGTTACATCTGTATTTCGTGGATCTCTTTGCTAGCCTTATTTCTGTGGAATCTGAGAACAGATATTTCGGATCCCTTTGAAGACTATAGGGCCAAAGGAAATATCCTCCCATAACAAAGAGAAAGAAGCTTTCTGAGAAACTTCTTTGTATTTTGTGAAATCATCTCACAGAGTTACAGCTTTACCCTCAAGAAGCCTTTCGCTAAGACAGTTCTTGTGGAATTGGCAAAGTGATATTTGGAAGCCCATAGAGGGCTATGGTGAAAAAGGAAATATCCTCAGATGAAATCTGGAAAGAAGCTCTCTGAGAAACTGCTGAGTGTTCTGTTAATTCATCTCACAGAGTTACATCTGTATTTCGTGGATCTCTTTGCTGGCCTTATTTCTGTGGAATCTGAGAACAGATATTTCGGAACCCATTGAAGACTATAGGGCCAAAGGAAATATCCTCCGATAAAAAAGAGAAAGAAGCTTTCTGAGAAACTTCTTTGTGTTCTGTGAAATCATCTCACAGAGTTACAGCTTTCCCCTCAAGAAGCCTTTCGCTAAGACAGTTCTTGTGGAATTGGCAAAGTGATATTTGGAAGCCCATAGAGGGCTATGGTGAAAAAGGAAATATTCTCAGATGAAATCTGGAAAGAAGCTTTCTGTGAAATTGCTTAGTGTTCTGTTAATTCATCTCACAGAGTTACATCTGTATTTCGTGGATCTCTTTGCTAGACTTATTTCTGTGGAATCTGAGAACAGATATTTCGGATCCCTTTGAAGACTACAGGGCCAAAGGAAATATCCTCCGATAACAAAGAGAAAGAAGCTTTCTGAGAAACTTCTTTGTGTTCTGTGAAATCATCTCACAGAGTTACAGCTTTCCCCTCAAGAAGCCTTTCGCAAAGACAGTTCTTGTGGAATTGGCAAAGTGATATTTGGAAGCCCTTAGAGGGCTATGCTGAAAAAGGAAATATCCTCAGATGAAATCTGGAAAGAAGCTTTCTGAGAAACTGCTTAGTGTTCTGTTAATTCATCTCACAGAGTTACATCTGTATTTCGTGGATCTCTTTGCTAGCCTTATTTCTTTGGAATCTGAGAACAGATATTTCGGATCCCATTGAAGACTATAGGGCCAAAGGAAATATCCTCCGATAACAAAGAGAAAGAAGCTTTCTGAGAAACTTCTTTGTGTTCTGTGAAATCATCTCACAGAGTTACAGCTTTCCCCTCAAGAAGCCTTTCGCTAAGACAGTTCTTGTGGAATTGGCAAAGTGATATTTGGAAGGCCATAGAGGGCTATGGTGAAAAAGGAAATATCCTCAGATGAAATCTGGAAAGAAGCTTTCTGTGAAACTGCTTAGTGTTCTGTTAATTCATCTCACAGAGTTACATCTGTATTTCATGGATCTCTTTGCTAGCCTTATTTCTGTGGAATCTGAGACCAGATATTTCGGATCCCATTGAAGACTATAGGGCCAAAGGAAATACCCTCCGATAAAAAAGAGAAAGAAGCTTTCTGAGAAACTTCTTTGTGTTCTGTGAAATCATCTCACAGAGTTACAGCTTTCCCGTCAAGAAGCCTTTCGCTAAGACAGTTCTTGTGGAATTGGCCAAGTGATATTTGGAAGCCCATAGAGGGTTATGGTGAAAAAGGAAATATCCTCAGATGAAATCTGGAAAGAAGCTTTCTGAGAAACTGCTGAGTGTTCTGTTAATTCATCTCACCGAGTTACATCTGTATTTCGTGGATCACTTTGCTAGACTTATTTCTGCGGAATCTGAGAACAGATATTTCAGATCCCTTTGAGGACTATAGGGCCAAAGGAAATACCCTCCGATAAAAAAGAGAAAGAAGCTTTCAGAGAAACTTCTTTGTGTTCTGTGAAATCATGTCACAGAGTTACAGCTTTCCCCTCAAGAAGCCTTTCGCTAAGCCAGTTCTTGTGGAATTGGCAAAGTGATATTTGGAAGCCCATAGAGGGCTAGTGTGAAAAAGGAAATATCCTCAGATGAAATCTGGAAAGAAGCTTTCTGAGAAACTGCTTAGCGTTCTGTTAATTCATCTCACAGAGTTACATCTGTATTTCGTGGATCTCTTTGCTGGCCTTATTTCTGTGGAATCTGAGAACAGATATTTCGGAACCCATTGAAGACTATAGGGCCAAAGGAAATATCCTCCGATAAAAAAGAGAAAGAAGCTTTCTGAGAAACTTCTTTGTGTTCTGTGAAATCATCTCACAGAGTTACAGCTTTCCCCTCAAGAAGCCTTTCGCTAAGACAGTTCTTGTGGAATTGGCAAAGTGATATTTGGAAGCCCATAGAGGGCTATGGTGAAAAAGGAAATATCCTCAGATGAAATCTGGAAAGAAGCTTTCTGTGAAATTGCTTAGTGTTCTGTTAATTCATCTCACAGAGTTACATCTGTATTTCGTGGATCTCTTTGCTAGACTTATTTCTGTGGAATCTGAGAACAGATATTTCGGATCCCTTTGAAGACTACAGGGCCAAAGGAAATATCCTCCGATAACAAAGAGAAAGAAGCTTTCTGAGAAACTTCTTTGTGTTCTGTGAAATCATCTCACAGAGTTACAGCTTTCCCCTCAAGAAGCCTTTCGCAAAGACAGTTCTTGTCGAATTGGCAAAGTGATATTTGGAAGCCCTTAGAGGGCTATGCTGAAAAAGGAAATATCCTCAGATGAAATCTGGAAAGAAGCTTTCTGAGAAACTGCTTAGTGTTCTGTTAATTCATCTCACAGAGTTACATCTGTATTTCGTGGATCTCTTTGCTAGCCTTATTTCTTTGGAATCTGAGAACAGATATTTCGGATCCCATTGAAGACTATAGGGCCAAAGGAAATATCCTCCGATAACAAAGAGAAAGAAGCTTTCTGAGAAACTTCTTTGTGTTCTGTGAAATCATCTCACAGAGTTACAGCTTTCCCCTCAAGAAGCCTTTCGCTAAGACAGTTCTTGTGGAATTGGCAAAGTGATATTTGGAAGCCCATAGAAGGCTACGGTGAAAAAGGAAATATCCTCAGATGAAATCTGGAAGGAAGCTTTCTGAGAAACTGCTGAGTGTTCTGTTAATTCATCTCACAGAGTTACATCTGTATTTCGTGGATCTCTTTGCTAGCCTTATTTCTGTGGAATCTGAGAACAGATATTTCGGATCCCATTGAAGACTATAGGGCCAAAGGAAATATCCTCCAATAACAAAGAGACAGAAGCTTTCTGAGAACCTTCTTTGTGTTCTGTGAAATCATCTCACAGAGTTACATCTTTCCCTCAAGAAGCCTTTCGCTAAGACAGTTCTTGTGGAATTGGCAGCGATATTTGGAAGCCCATAGAGGGCTATGGTGAAAAAGGAAATATCCTCAGATGAAATCTGGAAAGAAGCTTTCTGAGAAACTGCTTAGCGTTCTGTTAATTCATCTCACAGAGTTACATCTGTATTTCGTGGATCTCTTTGCTAGACTTATTTCTGTGGAATCTGAGAACAGATATTTCGGATCCCATTGAAGACTATAGGGCCAAAGGAAATATCCTCCGATAACAAAGAGAAAGAAGCTTACTGAGAAACTTCTTTGTGTTCTGTGAAATCATCTCACAGAGTTACAGCTTTCCCCTCAGAAGCCTTTCGCTAAGACAGTTCCTGTGGAATTGGCAAAGTGATATTTGGAAGCCCTTAGAGGGCTATGGTGAAAAAGGAAATATCCTCAGATGAAATCTGGAAAGAAGCTTTCTGAGAAACTGCTTAGTGTTCTGTTAATTCAACTCACAGAGTTAAATCTGTATTTCGTGGATCTCTTTGCTAGCCTTATTACTTTGGAATCTGAGAACAGATATTTCGGATCCCATTGAGGACTATAGGGCCAAAGGAAATATCCTCCCATAACAAAGAGAAAGAAGCTTTCTGAGAAACTTCTTTGTGTTCTGTGAAATCATCTCACAGAGTTACAGCTTTCCCCTCAAGAAGCCTTTCGCTAAGACAGTTCTTGTGGAATTGGCAAAGTGATATTTGGAAGCCCAAAGAGGGCTATGGTGAAAAAGGAAATATCCTCAGATGAAATCTGGAAGGAAGCTTTCTGAGAAACTGCTGAGTGTTCTGTTAATTCATCTCACGGAGTTACATCTGTATTTCGTGGATCTCTTTGCTAGACTTATTACTGTGGAATCTGAGAACAGATATTTCGGATCCCTTTGAAGACTATAGGGCCAAAGGAAATATCCTCCGATAACAAAGAGAAAGAAGCTTTCTGAGAAACTTCTTTGTGTTCTGTGAAATCATCTCACAGAGTTACAGCTTTCCCCTCAAGAAGCCTTTCGCTAAGACAGTTCTTGTGGAATTGGCCAAGTGATATTTGGAAGCCCATAGAGGGCTATGGTGAAAAAGGAAATATCCTCAGATGAAATCTGGAAAGAAACTTACTGAGAAACTGCTGAGTGTTCTGTTAATTCATCTCACAGAGTTACATCTGTATTTCGTGGATCTCTTTGCTGGCCTTATCTCTGTGGAATCTGAGAACAGATATTTCGGATCCCATTGAAGACTATAGGGACAAAGGAAATATCCTCCGATAACAAAGAGAAAGAAGCTTTCTGAGAAACTTCTTTGTGTTCTGTGAAATCATCTCACAGAGTTACAGCTTTCCCCTCAAGAAGCCTTTCGCTAAGACAGTTCTTGTGGAATTGGCAAGGTGATATTTGGAAGCCCATAGAGGGCTATGGTGAAAAAGGAAATATCCTCAGATGAAATCTGGAAGGAAGCTTTCTGAGAAACTGCTTAGTGTTCTGTTAATTCATCTCACAGAGTTACATCTGTATTTCGTGGATCTCTTTGCTAGCCTTCTTTCTGTGGAATCTGAGAACAGATATTTCGGATCCCTTTGAAGACTATAGGGCCAAAGGAAATATCCTCCGATAACAAAGAGAAAGAAGCTTTCTGAGAAACTTCTTTGTGTTCTGTGAAATCAGCTCACAGAGTTACAGCTTTCCCCTCAAGAAGCCTTTCGCTAAGACAGTTCTTGTGGAATTGGCAAAGTGATATTTGGAAGCCCATAGAGGGCTATGGTGAAAAAGGAAATATCCTCAGATGAAATCTGGAAGGAAGCTTTCTGAGAAACTGCTGAGTGTTCTGTTAATTCATCTCACAGAGTTACATCTGTATTTCGTGGATCTCTTTGCTAGCCTTATTCCTGTGGAATCTGAGAACAGATATTTCGGATCCCATTGAAGACTATAGGGCCAAAGGAAATATCCTCCAATAACAAAGAGACAGAAGCTTTCTGAGAAACTTCTTTGTGTTCTGTGAAATCATCTCACAGAGTTACATCTTTCCCTCAAGAAGCCTTTCGCTAAGACAGTTCTTGTGGAATTGGCAAAGCGATATTTGGAACCCCTAGAGGGCTATGGTGAAAAAGGAAATATCCTCAGATGAAATCTGGAAAGAAGCTTTCTGAGAAACTGCTTAGTGTTCTGTTAATTCATCTCACAGAGTTACATCTGCATTTCGTGGATCTCTTTGCTAGCCTTATTTCTTTGGAATCTGAGAACAGATATTTCGGATCCCATTGAAGACTATAGGGCCAAAGGAAATATCCTCCGATAACAAAGAGAAAGAACCTTTCTGAGAAACTTCTTTGTGTTCTGTGAAATCATCTCACAGAGTTACAGCTTTCTCCTCAAGAAGCCTTTCGCTAAGACAGTTCTTGTGGAATTGGCAAAGTGATATTTGGAAGGCCATAGAGGGCTATGGTGAAAAAGGAAATATCCTCAGATGAAATCTGGAAAGAAGCTTTCTGAGAAACTGCTGAGTGTTCTGTTAATTCATCTCACAGAGTTACATCTGCATTTCGTGGATCTCTTTGCTAGCCTTATTTCTTTGGAATCTGAGAACAGATATTTCGGATCCCATTGAAGACTATAGGGCCAAAGGAAATATCCTCCGATAACAAAGAGAAAGAACCTTTCTGAGAAACTTCTTTGTGTTCTGTGAAATCATCTCACAGAGTTACAGCTTTCTCCTCAAGAAGCCTTTCGCTAAGACAGTTCTTGTGGAATTGGCAAAGTGATATTTGGAAGGCCATAGAGGGCTATGGTGAAAAAGGAAATATCCTCAGATGAAATCTGGAAAGAAGCTTTCTGTGAAACTGCTTAGTGTTCTGTTAATTCATCTCACAGAGTTACATCTGTATTTCGTGGATCTCTTTGCTAGCCTTATTTCTGTGGAATCTGAGACCAGATATTTCGGATCCCATTGAAGACTATAGGGCCAAAGGAAATATCCTCCGATAAAAAAGAGAAAGAAGCTTTCTGAGAAACTTCTTTGTGTTCTGTGAAATCATGTCACAGAGTTACAGCTTTCCCCTCAAGAAGCCTTTCGCTAAGACAGTTCTTGTGGAATTGGCAAAGAGATATTTGGAAGCCCATAGAGGGCTATGGTGAAAAAAGAAATATCCTCAGATGAAATCTGGAAAGAAGCTTTCTGTGAAACTGCTTAGTGTTCTGTTAATTCATCTCACAGAGTTACATCTGCATTTCGTGGATCTCTTTGCTAGACTTATTTCTGTGGAATCTGAGAACAGATATTTCGGATCCCTTTGAAGACTTTAGGGCCAAAGGAAATATCCTCCGATAACAAAGAGAAAGAAGCTTTCTGAGAAACTTCTTTGTGTTCTGTGAAATCATCTCACAGAGTTACAGCTTTCCCCTCAAGAAGCCTTTCGCTAAGACAGTTCTTGTGGAATTGGCAAAGTGATATTTGGAAGCCCATAGAGAGCTATGGTGAAAAAGGAAATATCCTCAGATGAAATCTGGAAAGAAGCTTTCTGAGAAACTGCTTAGTGTTCTGTTAATTCATCTCACAGAGTTACATCTGTATTTCGTGGATCTCTTTGCTAGCCTTATTTCTGTGGAATCTGAGAACAGATATTTCGGATCCCTTTGAAGACTATAGGGCCAAAGGAAATAATGTCCGATAACAAAGAGAAAGAAGCCTTCTGAGAAACTTCTTTGTGTTCTGTGAAATCATCTCACAGAGTTAGAGCTCTCCCCTCAAGAAGCCTTTCGCTAAGACAGTTCTTGTGGAATTGGCAAAGCGATATTTGGAAGCCCATAGAGGGCTATGGTGAAAAAGGAAATATCCTCAGATGAAATCTGGAAAGAAGCTTTCTGAGAAACTGCTGAGTGTTCTGTTAATTCATCTCACAGAGTTACATCTGCATTTCGTGGATCTCTTTGCTAGCCTTATTTCTTTGGAATCTGAGAACAGATATTTCGGATCCCATTGAAGACTATAGGGCCAAAGGAAATATCCTCCGATAACAAAGAGAAAGAAGCTTTCTGAGAAACTTCTTTGTGTTCTGTGAAATCATCTCACAGAGTTACAGCTTTCTCCTCAAGAAGCCTTTCGCTAAGACAGTTCTTGTGGAATTGGCAAAGTGATATTTGGAAGGCCATAGAGGGCTATGGTGAAAAAGGAAATATCCTCAGATGAAATCTGGAAAGAAGCTTTCTGTGAAACTGATTAGTGTTCTGTTAATTCATCTCACAGAGTTACATCTGTATTTCATGGATCTCTTTGCTAGCCTTATTTCTGTGGAATCTGAGACCAGATATTTCGGATCCCATTGAAGACTATAGGGCCAAAGGAAATACCCTCCGATAAAAAAGAGAAAGAAGCTTTCTGAGAAACTTCTTTGTGTTCTGTGAAATCATCTCACAGAGTTACAGCTTTCCCGTCAAGAAGCCTTTCGCTAAGACAGTTCTTGTGGAATTGGCCAAGTGATATTTGGAAGCCCATAGAGGGTTATGGTGAAAAAGGAAATATCCTCAGATGAAATCTGGAAAGAAGCTTTCTGAGAAACTGCTGAGTGTTCTGTTAATTCATCTCACCGAGTTACATCTGTATTTCGTGGATCACTTTGCTAGACTTATTTCTGCGGAATCTGAGAACAGATATTTCAGATCCCTTTGAGGACTATAGGGCCAAAGGAAATACCCTCCGATAAAAAAGAGAAAGAAGCTTTCAGAGAAACTTCTTTGTGTTCTGTGAAATCATGTCACAGAGTTACAGCTTTCCCCTCAAGAAGCCTTTCGCTAAGCCAGTTCTTGTGGAATTGGCAAAGTGATATTTGGAAGCCCATAGAGGGCTAGTGTGAAAAAGGAAATATCCTCAGATGAAATCTGGAAAGAAGCTTTCTGAGAAACTGCTTAGCGTTCTGTTAATTCATCTCACAGAGTTACATCTGTATTTCGTGGATCTCTTTGCTAGCCTTATTTCTGTGGAATCTGAGAACAGATATTTCGGATCCCTTTGAAGACTATAGGGCCAAAGGAAATATCCTCCCATAACAAAGAGAAAGAAGCTTTCTGAGAAACTTCTTTGTATTTTGTGAAATCATCTCACAGAGTTACAGCTTTACCCTCAAGAAGCCTTTCGCTAAGACAGTTCTTGTGGAATTGGCAAAGTGATATTTGGAAGCCCATAGAGGGCTATGGTGAAAAAGGAAATATCCTCAGATGAAATCTGGAAAGAAGCTCTCTGAGAAACTGCTGAGTGTTCTGTTAATTCATCTCACAGAGTTACATCTGTATTTCGTGGATCTCTTTGCTGGCCTTATTTCTGTGGAATCTGAGAACAGATATTTCGGAACCCATTGAAGACTATAGGGCCAAAGGAAATATCCTCCGATAAAAAAGAGAAAGAAGCTTTCTGAGAAACTTCTTTGTGTTCTGTGAAATCATCTCACAGAGTTACAGCTTTCCCCTCAAGAAGCCTTTCGCTAAGACAGTTCTTGTGGAATTGGCAAAGTGATATTTGGAAGCCCATAGAGGGCTATGGTGAAAAAGGAAATATTCTCAGATGAAATCTGGAAAGAAGCTTTCTGTGAAATTGCTTAGTGTTCTGTTAATTCATCTCACAGAGTTACATCTGTATTTCGTGGATCTCTTTGCTAGACTTATTTCTGTGGAATCTGAGAACAGATATTTCGGATCCCTTTGAAGACTACAGGGCCAAAGGAAATATCCTCCGATAACAAAGAGAAAGAAGCTTTCTGAGAAACTTCTTTGTGTTCTGTGAAATCATCTCACAGAGTTACAGCTTTCCCCTCAAGAAGCCTTTCGCAAAGACAGTTCTTGTCGAATTGGCAAAGTGATATTTGGAAGCCCTTAGAGGGCTATGCTGAAAAAGGAAATATCCTCAGATGAAATCTGGAAAGAAGCTTTCTGAGAAACTGCTTAGTGTTCTGTTAATTCATCTCACAGAGTTACATCTGTATTTCGTGGATCTCTTTGCTAGCCTTATTTCTTTGGAATCTGAGAACAGATATTTCGGATCCCATTGAAGACTATAGGGCCAAAGGAAATATCCTCCGATAACAAAGAGAAAGAAGCTTTCTGAGAAACTTCTTTGTGTTCTGTGAAATCATCTCACAGAGTTACAGCTTTCCCCTCAAGAAGCCTTTCGCTAAGACAGTTCTTGTGGAATTGGCAAAGTGATATTTGGAAGCCCATAGAAGGCTACGGTGAAAAAGGAAATATCCTCAGATGAAATCTGGAAGGAAGCTTTCTGAGAAACTGCTGAGTGTTCTGTTAATTCATCTCACAGAGTTACATCTGTATTTCGTGGATCTCTTTGCTAGCCTTATTTCTGTGGAATCTGAGAACAGATATTTCGGATCCCATTGAAGACTATAGGGCCAAAGGAAATATCCTCCAATAACAAAGAGACAGAAGCTTTCTGAGAACCTTCTTTGTGTTCTGTGAAATCATCTCACAGAGTTACATCTTTCCCTCAAGAAGCCTTTCGCTAAGACAGTTCTTGTGGAATTGGCAGCGATATTTGGAAGCCCATAGAGGGCTATGGTGAAAAAGGAAATATCCTCAGATGAAATCTGGAAAGAAGCTTTCTGAGAAACTGCTTAGCGTTCTGTTAATTCATCTCACAGAGTTACATCTGTATTTCGTGGATCTCTTTGCTAGACTTATTTCTGTGGAATCTGAGAACAGATATTTCGGATCCCATTGAAGACTATAGGGCCAAAGGAAATATCCTCCGATAACAAAGAGAAAGAAGCTTACTGAGAAACTTCTTTGTGTTCTGTGAAATCATCTCACAGAGTTACAGCTTTCCCCTCAAGAAGCCTTTCGCTAAGACAGTTCCTGTGGAATTGGCAAAGTGATATTTGGAAGCCCTTAGAGGGCTATGGTGAAAAAGGAAATATCCTCAGATGAAATCTGGAAAGAAGCTTTCTGAGAAACTGCTTAGTGTTCTGTTAATTCAACTCACAGAGTTAAATCTGTATTTCGTGGATCTCTTTGCTAGCCTTATTTCTTTGGAATCTGAGAACAGATATTTCGGATCCCATTGAGGACTATAGGGCCAAAGGAAATATCCTCCCATAACAAAGAGAAAGAAGCTTTCTGAGAAACTTCTTTGTGTTCTGTGAAATCATCTCACAGAGTTACAGCTTTCCCCTCAAGAAGCCTTTCGCTAAGACAGTTCTTGTGGAATTGGCAAAGTGATATTTGGAAGCCCATAGAGGGCTATGGTGAAAAAGGAAATATCCTCAGATGAAATCTGGAAGGAAGCTTTCTGAGAAACTGCTGAGTGTTCTGTTAATTCATCTCACGGAGTTACATCTGTATTTCGTGGATCTCTTTGCTAGACTTATTACTGTGGAATCTGAGAACAGATATTTCGGATCCCTTTGAAGACTATAGGGCCAAAGGAAATATCCTCCGATAACAAAGAGAAAGAAGCTTTCTGAGAAACTTCTTTGTGTTCTGTGAAATCATCTCACAGAGTTACAGCTTTCCCGTCAAGAAGCCTTTCGCTAAGACAGTTCTTGTGGAATTGGCCAAGTGATATTTGGAAGCCCATAGAGGGCTATGGTGAAAAAGGAAATATCCTCAGATGAAATCTGGAAAGAAACTTACTGAGAAACTGCTGAGTGTTCTGTTAATTCATCTCACAGAGTTACATCTGTATTTCGTGGATCTCTTTGCTGGCCTTATCTCTGTGGAATCTGAGAACAGATATTTCGGATCCCATTGAAGACTATAGGGACAAAGGAAATATCCTCCGATAACAAAGAGAAAGAAGCTTTCTGAGAAACTTCTTTGTGTTCTGTGAAATCATCTCACAGAGTTACAGCTTTCCCCTCAAGAAGCCTTTCGCTAAGACAGTTCTTGTGGAATTGGCAAGGTGATATTTGGAAGCCCATAGAGGGCTATGGTGAAAAAGGAAATATCCTCAGATGAAATCTGGAAGGAAGCTTTCTGAGAAACTGCTTAGTGTTCTGTTAATTCATCTCACAGAGTTACATCTGTATTTCGTGGATCTCTTTGCTAGCCTTCTTTCTGTGGAATCTGAGAACAGATATTTCGGATCCCTTTGAAGACTATAGGGCCAAAGGAAATATCCTCCGATAACAAAGAGAAAGAAGCTTTCTGAGAAACTTCTTTGTGTTCTGTGAAATCAGCTCACAGAGTTACAGCTTTCCCCTCAAGAAGCCTTTCGCTAAGACAGTTCTTGTGGAATTGGCAAAGTGATATTTGGAAGCCCATAGAGGGCTATGGTGAAAAAGGAAATATCCTCAGATGAAATCTGGAAGGAAGCTTTCTGAGAAACTGCTGAGTGTTCTGTTAATTCATCTCACAGAGTTACATCTGTATTTCGTGGATCTCTTTGCTAGCCTTATTCCTGTGGAATCTGAGAACAGATATTTCGGATCCCATTGAAGACTATAGGGCCAAAGGAAATATCCTCCAATAACAAAGAGACAGAAGCTTTCTGAGAAACTTCTTTGTGTTCTGTGAAATCATCTCACAGAGTTACATCTTTCCCTCAAGAAGCCTTTCGCTAAGACAGTTCTTGTGGAATTGGCAAAGCGATATTTGGAACCCCTAGAGGGCTATGGTGAAAAAGGAAATATCCTCAGATGAAATCTGGAAAGAAGCTTTCTGAGAAACTGCTTAGTGTTCTGTTAATTCATCTCACAGAGTTACATCTGCATTTCGTGGATCTCTTTGCTAGCCTTATTTCTTTGGAATCTGAGAACAGATATTTCGGATCCCATTGAAGACTATAGGGCCAAAGGAAATATCCTCCGATAACAAAGAGAAAGAACCTTTCTGAGAAACTTCTTTGTGTTCTGTGAAATCATCTCACAGAGTTACAGCTTTCTCCTCAAGAAGCCTTTCGCTAAGACAGTTCTTGTGGAATTGGCAAAGTGATATTTGGAAGGCCATAGAGGGCTATGGTGAAAAAGGAAATATCCTCAGATGAAATCTGGAAAGAAGCTTTCTGTGAAACTGCTTAGTGTTCTGTTAATTCATCTCACAGAGTTACATCTGTATTTCATGGATCTCTTTGCTAGCCTTATTTCTGTGGAATCTGAGACCAGATATTTCGGATCCCATTGAAGACTATAGGGCCAAAGGAAATATCCTCCGATAAAAAAGAGAAAGAAGCTTTCTGAGAAACTTCTTTGTGTTCTGTGAAATCATGTCACAGAGTTACAGCTTTCCCCTCAAGAAGCCTTTCGCTAAGACAGTTCTTGTGGAATTGGCAAAGAGATATTTGGAAGCCCATAGAGGGCTATGGTGAAAAAGGAAATATCCTCAGATGAAATCTGGAAAGAAGCTTTCTGTGAAACTGCTTAGTGTTCTGTTAATTCATCTCACAGAGTTACATCTGCATTTCGTGGATCTCTTTGCTAGACTTATTTCTGTGGAATCTGAGAACAGATATTTCGGATCCCTTTGAAGACTTTAGGGCCAAAGGAAATATCCTCCGATAACAAAGAGAAAGAAGCTTTCTGAGAAACTTCTTTGTGTTCTGTGAAATCATCTCACAGAGTTACAGCTTTCCCCTCAAGAAGCCTTTCGCTAAGACAGTTCTTGTGGAATTGGCAAGGTGATATTTGGAAGCCCATAGAGGGCTATGGTGAAAAAGGAAATATCCTCAGATGAAATCTGGAAGGAAGCTTTCTGAGAAACTGCTGAGTGTTCTGTTAATTCATCTCACAGAGTTACATCTGTATTTCGTGGATCTCTTTTCTAGCCTTATTTCTGTGGAATCTGAGAACAGATATTTCGGATCCCTTTGAAGACTATAGGGCCAAAGGAAATATCCTCCGATAACAAAGAGAAAGAAGCTTTCTGAGAAACTTCTTTGTGTTCTGTGAAATCAGCTCACAGAGTTACAGCTTTCCCCTCAAGAAGCCTTTCGCTAAGACAGTTCTTGTGGAATTGGCAAAGTGATATTTGGAAGCCCATAGAGGGCTATGGTGAAAAAGGAAATATCCTCAGATGAAATCTGGAAAGAAGCTTTCTCAGAAACTCCTTAGTGTTCTGTTAATTCATATCACAGAGTTACATCTGTATTTCGTGGATCTCTTTGCTAGCCTTATTTCTTTGGAATCTGAGAACAGATATTTCCGATTCCTATGAAGACTATAGGGGCAAAGGAAATATCCTCCGATAACAAAGAGAAAGAAGCTTTCTGAGAAACTTCTTTGTGTTCTGTGAAATCATCTCACAGAGTTACAGCTTTCCCCTCAAGAAGCCTTTCGCTAAGACAGTTCTTGTGGAATTGGCAATGTGATATTTAGAAGCCCATAGAGGGTTATGGTGAAAAAGGAAATATCCTCAGATGAAATCTGGAAAGAAGCTTTCTCAGAAACTCCTTAGTGTTCTGTTAATTCATATCACAGAGTTACATCTGTATTTCGTGGATCTCTTTGCTAGCCTTATTTCTTTGGAATCTGAGAACAGATATTTCGGATCCCATTGAAGACTATAGGGCCAAAGGAAATATCCTCCGATAACAAAGAGAAAGAAGCTTTCTGAGAAACTTCTTTGTGTTCTGTGAAATCATCTCACAGAGTTACAGCTTTCCCGTCAAGAAGCCTTTCGTTAAGACAGTTCTTGTGGAATTGGCCAAGTGATATTTGGAAGCCCATAGAGGGCTATGGTGAAAAAGGAAATATCCTCAGATGAAATCTGGAAAGAAACTTACTGAGAAACTGCTGAGTGTTCTGTTAATTCATCTCACAGAGTTACCTCTGTATTTCGTGGATCTCTTTGCTGGCCTTATTTCTGTGGAATCTGAGAACAGATATTTCGGATCCCATTGAAGACTATAGGGACAAAGGAAATATCCTCCGATAACAAAGAGAAAGAAGCTTTCTGAGAAACTTCTTTGTGTTCTGTGAAATCATCTCACAGAGTTACAGCTTTCCCCTCAAGAAGCCTTTCGCTAAGACAGTTCTTGTGGAATTGGCAAGGTGATATTTGGAAGCCCATAGAGGGCTATGGTGAAAAAGGAAATATCCTCAGATGAAATCTGGAAGGAAGCTTTCTGAGAAACTGCTTAGTGTTCTGTTAATTCATCTCACAGAGTTACATCTGCATTTCGTGGATCTCTTTGCTAGCCTTATTTCTTTGGAATCTGAGAACAGATATTTCGGATCCCATTGAAGACTATAGGGCCAAAGGAAATATCCTCCGATAACAAAGAGAAAGAACCTTTCTGAGAAACTTCTTTGTGTTCTGTGAAATCATCTCACAGAGTTACAGCTTTCTCCTCAAGAAGCCTTTCGCTAAGACAGTTCTTGTGGAATTGGCAAAGTGATAATTGGAAGGCCATAGAGGGCTATGGTGAAAAAGGAAATATCCTCAGATGAAATCTGGAAAGAAGCTTTCTGTGAAACTGCTTAGTGTTCTGTTAATTCATCTCACAGAGTTACATCTGCATTTCGTGGATCTCTTTGCTAGTCTTATTTCTGTGGAATCTGAGAACAGATATTTCGGATCCCTTTGAAGACTTTAGGGCCAAAGGAAATATCCTCCGATAACAAAGAGAGAGAAGCTTTCTGAGAAACTTCTTGTGTTCTGTGAAATCATCTCACAGAGTTACAGCTTTCCCCTCAAGAAGCCTTTCGCTAAGACAGTTCCTGTGGAATTGGCAAAGTGATATTTGGAAGCCCATATAGAGCTATGGTGAAAAAGGAAATATCCTCAGATGAAATCTGGAAAGAAGCTTTCTGAGAAACTGCTTAGTGTTCTGTTAATTCATCTCACAGAGTTACATCTGTATTTCGTGGATCTCTTTGCTAGCCTTATTTCTGTGGAATCTGAGAACAGATATTTCGGATCCCTTTGAAGACTATAGGGCCAAAGGAAATAATGTCCGATAACAAAGAGAAAGAAGCCTTCTGAGAAACTTCTTTGTGTTCTGTGAAATCATCTCACAGAGTTAGAGCTCTCCCCTCAAGAAGCCTTTCGCTAAGACAGTTCTTGTGGAATTGGCAAAGCGATATTTGGAAGCCCATAGAGGGCTATGGTGAAAAAGGAAATATCCTCAGATGAAATCTGGAAAGAAGCTTTCTGAGAAACTGCTGAGTGTTCTGTTAATTCATCTCACCGAGTTACATCTGTATTTCGTGGATCTCTTTGCTACCCTTATTTCTGTGGAACCTGAGAACAGATATTTCGGATCCCATTGAAGACTATAGGGCCAAAGATAATATCCTCCGATAACAAAGAGAAAGAAGCTTTCTGAGAAACTTCTTTGTGTTCTGTGAAATCATCTCACAGAGTTACAGCTTTCCCCTCAAGAAGCCTTTCGCTAAGACAGTTCTTGTGGAATTGGCAAAGTGATATTTGGAACCCCTTAGAGGGCTACGGTGAAAAAGGAAATATCCTCAGATGAATTCTGGAAGGAAGCTTTCTGAGAAACTGCTTAGTGTTCTGTTTATTCATCTCACAGAGTTACATCTGTATTTCGTGGATCTCTTTGCTAGCCTTATTTCTGTGGAATCTGAGAACAGATATTTCGGATCCCATTGAAGACTATAGGGCCAAAGGAAATATCCTCCAATAACAAAGAGACAGAAGCTTTCTGAGAACCTTCTTTGTGTTCTGTGAAATCATCTCACAGAGTTACAGCTTTCCCTCAAGAAGCCTTTCGCTAAGACAGTTCTTGTGGAATTGGCAAAGCGATATTTGGAAGCCCATAGAGGGCTATGGTGAAAAAGGAAATATCCTCAGATGAAATCTGGAAAGAAGCTTTCTGAGAAACTGCTGAGTGTTCTGTTAATTCATCTCACAGAGTTACATCTGCATTTCGTGGATCTCTTTGCTAGCCTTATTTCTTTGGAATCTGAGAACAGATATTTCGGATCCCATTGAAGACTATAGGGCCAAAGGAAATATCCTCCGATAACAAAGAGAAAGAAGCTTTCTGAGAAACTTCTTTGTGTTCTGTGAAATCATCTCACAGAGTTACAGCTTTCTCCTCAAGAAGCCTTTCGCTAAGACAGTTCTTGTGGAATTGGCAAAGTGATATTTGGAAGGCCATAGAGGGCTATGGTGAAAAAGGAAATATCCTCAGATGAAATCTGGAAAGAAGCTTTCTGTGAAACTGCTTAGTGTTCTGTTAATTCATCTCACAGAGTTACATCTGTATTTCATGGATCTCTTTGCTAGCCTTATTTCTGTGGAATCTGAGACCAGATATTTCGGATCCCATTGAAGACTATAGGGCCAAAGGAAATATCCTCCGATAAAAATGAGAAAGAAGCTTTCTGAGAAACTTCTTTGTGTTCTGTGAAATCATCTCACAGAGTTACAGCTTTCCCGTCAAGAAGCCTTTCGCTAAGACAGTTCTTGTGGAATTGGCCAAGTGATATTTGGAAGCCCATAGAGGGCTATGGTGAAAAGGGAAATATCCTCAGATGAAATCTGGAAAGAAACTTACTGAGAAACTGCTGAGTGTTCTGTTAATTCATCTCACAGAGTTACATCTGTATTTCGTGGATCTCTTTGCTGGCCTTATTTCTGTGGAATCTGAGAACAGATATTTCGGATCCTATTGAAGACTATAGGGACAAAGGAAATATCCTCCGATAACAAAGAGAAAGAAGCTTTCTGAGAAACTTCTTTGTGTTCTGTGAAATCATCTCACAGAGTTACAGCTTTCCCCTCAAGAAGCCTTTCGCTAAGACAGTTCTTGTGGAATTGGCAAGGTGATATTTGGAAGCCCATAGAGGGCTATGGTGAAAAAGGAAATATCCTCAGATGAAATCTGGAAGGAAGCTTTCTGAGAAACTGCTTAGTGTTCTGTTAATTCATCTCACAGAGTTACATCTGTATTTCGTGGATCTCTTTGCTAGCCTTATTTCTGTGGAATCTGAGAACAGATATTTCGGATCCCTTTGAAGACTATAGGGCCAAAGGAAATATCCTCCGATAACAAAGAGAAAGAAGCTTTCTGAGAAACTTCTTTGTGTTCTGTGAAATCAGCTCACAGAGTTACAGCTTTCCCCTCAAGAAGCCTTTCGCTAAGGCAGTTCTTGTGGAATTGGCAAAGTGATATTTGGAAGCCCATAGAGGGCTATGGTGAAAAAGGAAATATCCTCAGATGAAATCTGGAAAGAAGCTTTCTCAGAAACTCCTTAGTGTTCTGTTAATTCATATCACAGAGTTACATCTGTATTTCGTGGATCTCTTTGCTAGCCTTATTTCTGTGGAATCTGAGAACAGATATTTCGGATCCCATTGAAGACTATAGGGCCAAAGGAAATATCCTCCAATAACAAAGAGAAAGAAGCTTTCTGAGAAACTTCTTTGTGTTCTGTGAAATCATCTCACAGAGTTACAGCTTTCCCCTCAAGAAGCCTTTTGCTAAGACAGTTCTTGTGGAATTGGCCAAGTGATATTTGGAAGCCCATAGAGGGCTATGGTGAAAAAGGAAATATCCTCAGATGAAATCTGGAAAGAAACTTACTGAGAAACTGCTGAGTGTTCTGTTAATTCATCTCACAGAGTTACCTCTGTATTTCGTGGATCTCTTTGCTGGCCTTATTTCTGTGGAATCTGAGAACAGATATTTCGGATCCCATTGAAGACTATAGGGACAAAGGAAATATCCTCCGATAACAAAGAGAAAGAAGCTTTCTGAGAAACTTCTTTGTGTTCTGTGAAATCATCTCACAGAGTTACAGCTTTCCCCTCAAGAAGCCTTTCGCTAAGACAGTTCTTGTGGAATTGGCAAGGTGATATTTGGAAGCCCATAGAGGGCTATGGTGAAAAAGGAAATATCCTCAGATGAAATCTGGAAGGAAGCTTTCTGAGAAACTGCTTAGTGTTCTGTTAATTCATCTCACAGAGTTACATCTGCATTTCGTGGATCTCTTTGCTAGCCTTATTTCTTTGGAATCTGAGAACAGATATTTCGGATCCCATTGAAGACTATAGGGCCAAAGGAAATATCCTCCGATAACAAAGAGAAAGAACCTTTCTGAGAATCTTCTTTGTGTTCTGTGAAATCATCTCACAGAGTTACAGCTTTCTCCTCAAGAAGCCTTTCGCTAAGACAGTTCTTGTGGAATTGGCAAAGTGATAATTGGAAGGCCATAGAGGGCTATGGTGAAAAAGGAAATATCCTCAGATGAAATCTGGAAAGAAGCTTTCTGTGAAACTGCTTAGTGTTCTGTTAATTCATCTCACAGAGTTACATCTGCATTTCGTGGATCTCTTTGCTAGACTTATTTCTGTGGAATCTGAGAACAGATATTTCGGATCCCTTTGAAGACTTTAGGGCCAAAGGAAATATCCTCCGATAACAAAGAGAAAGAAGCTTTCTGAGAAACTTCTTGTGTTCTGTGAAATCATCTCACAGAGTTACAGCTTTCCCCTCAAGAAGCCTTTCGCTAAGACAGTTCCTGTGGAATTGGCAAAGTGATATTTGGAAGCCCATATAGAGCTATGGTGAAAAAGGAAATATCCTCAGATGAAATCTGGAAAGAAGCTTTCTGAGAAACTGCTTAGTGTTCTGTTAATTCATCTCACAGAGTTACATCTGTATTTCGTGGATCTCTTTGCTAGCCTTATTTCTGTGGAATCTGAGAACAGATATTTCGGATCCCTTTGAAGACTATAGGGCCAAAGGAAATAATGTCCGATAACAAAGAGAAAGAAGTCTTCTGAGAAACTTCTTTGTGTTCTGTGAAATCATCTCACAGAGTTAGAGCTCTCCCCTCAAAAAGCCTTTCGCTAAGACAGTTCTTGTGGAATTGGCAAAGCGATATTTGGAAGCCCATAGAGGGCTATGGTGAAAAAGGAAATATCCTCAGATGAAATCTGGAAAGAAGCTTTCTGAGAAACTGCTGAGTGTTCTGTTAATTCATCTCACCGAGTTACATCTGTATTTCGTGGATCTCTTTGCTACCCTTATTTCTGTGGAACCTGAGAACAGATATTTCGGATCCCATTGAAGACTATAGGGCCAAAGATAATATCCTCCGATAACAAAGAGAAAGAAGCTTTCTGAGAAACTTCTTTGTGTTCTGTGAAATCATCTCACAGAGTTACAGCTTTCCCCTCAAGAAGCCTTTCGCTAAGACAGTTCTTGTGGAATTGGCAAAGTGATATTTGGAACCCCTTAGAGGGCTACGGTGAAAAAGGAAATATCCTCAGATGAATTCTGGAAAGAAGCTTTCTGAGAAACTGCTTAGTGTTCTGTTAATTCATCTCACAGGGTTACATCTGTATTTCGTGGATCTCTTTGCTAGCCTTATTTCTGTGGAATCTGAGAACAGATATTTCGGATCCCATTGAAGACTATAGGGCCAAAGGAAATATCCTCCGATAACAAAGAGAAAGAAGCTTTCTGAGAAACTTCTTTGTGTTCTGTGAAATCATCTCACAGAGTTACAGCTTTCCCCTCAAGAAGCCTTTCGCTAAGACAGTTCTTGTGGAATTGGCAAAGTGATATTTGGAAACCCATAGAGGGCTATGGTGAAGAAGGAAATATCCTCAGATGAAATCTGGAAGGAAGCTTTCTGAGAAACTGCTGAGTGTTCTTTTAATTCATCTCACAGAATTACATCTGTATTTCGTTGATCTCTTTGCTAGTCTTATTTCTGTGGAATCTGAGAACAGATATTTCGGATCCCATTGAAGACTACAGGGCCAAAGGAAATATCCTCCGATAACAAAGAGAAAGAAGCTTTCTGAGAAACTTCTTTGTGTTCTGTGAAATCATCTCACAGAGTTACAGCTTTCCCCTCAAGAAGCCTTTCGCAAAGACAGTTCTTGTCGAATTGGCAAAGTGATATTTGCAAGCCCATAGAGGGCTATGGTGAAAAAGGAAATATCCTCAGATGAAATCTGGAAAGAAGCTTTCTGAGAAACTGCTTAGTGTTCTGTTAATTCATCTCACAGAGTTACATCTGTATTTCGTGGATCTCTTTGCTAGCCTTATTTCTTTGGAATCTGAGAACAGATATTTCGGATCCCATTGAAGACTATAGGGCCAAAGGAAATATCCTCCGATAACAAAGAGAAAGAAGCTTTCTGAGAAACTTCTTTGTGTTCTGTGAAATCATCTCACAGAGTTACAGCTTTCCCCTCAAGAAGCCTTTCGCTAAGACAGTTCTTGTGGAATTGGCAAAGTGATATTTGGAAGCCCATAGAGGGCTGCGGTGAAAAAGGAAATATCCTCAGATGAAATCTGGAAGGAAGCTTTCTGAGAAACTGCTGAGTGTTCTGTTAATTCATCTCACAGAGTTACATCTGTATTTCGTGGATCTCTTTGCTAGCCTTATTTCTGTGGAATCTGAGAACAGATATTTCGGATCCCATTGAAGACTATAGGGCCAAAGGAAATATCCTCCGATAACAAAGAGAAAGAAGCTTTCTGAGAAACTTCTTTGTGTTCTGTGAAATCATCTCACAGAGTTACAGCTTTCCCGTCAAGAAGCCTTTCGTTAAGACAGTTCTTGTGGAATTGGCCAAGTGATATTTGGAAGCCCATAGAGGGCTATGGTGAAAAAGGAAATATCCTCAGATGAAATCTGGAAAGAAACTTACTGAGAAACTGCTGAGTGTTCTGTTAATTCATCTCACAGAGTTACATCTGTATTTCGTGGATCTCTTTGCTGGCCTTATTTCTGTGGAATCTGAGAACAGATATTTCGGATCCCATTGAAGACTATAGGGACAAAGGAAATATCCTCCGATAACAAAGAGAAAGAAGCTTTCTGAGAAACTTCTTTGTGTTCTGTGAAATCATCTCACAGAGTTACAGCTTTCCCCTCAAGAAGCCTTTCGCTAAGACAGATCTTGTGGAATTGGCAAGGTGATATTTGGAAGCCCATAGAGGGCTATGGTGAAAAAGGAAATATCCTCAGATGAAATCTGGAAGGAAGCTTTCTGAGAAACTGCTTAGTGTTCTGTTAATTCATCTCACAGAGTTACATCTGTATTTCGTGGATCTCTTTGCTAGCCTTATTTCTGTGGAATCTGAGAACAGATATTTCGGATCCCTTTGAAGACTATAGGGCCAAAGGAAATATCCTCCGATAACAAAGAGAAAGAAGCTTTCTGAGAAACTTCTTTGTGTTCTGTGAAATCAGCTCACAGAGTTACAGCTTTCCCCTCAAGAAGCCTTTCGCTAAGACAGTTCTTGTGGAATTGGCAAAGTGATATTTGGAAGCCCATAGAGGGCTATGGTGAAAAAGGAAATATCCTCAGATGAAATCTGGAAAGAAGCTTTCTCAGAAACTCCTTAGTGTTCTGTTAATTCATATCACAGAGTTACATCTGTATTTCGTGGATCTCTTTGTTAGCCTTATTTCTTTGGAATCGGAGAACAGATATTTCGGATTCCTATGAAGACTATAGGGGCAAAGGAAATATCCTCCGATAACAAAGAGAAAGAAGCTTTCTGAGAAACTTCTTTGTGTTCTGTGAAATCATCTCACAGAGTTACAGCTTTCCCCTCAAGAAGCCTTTCGCTAAGACAGTTCTTGTGGAATTGGCAATGTGATATTTGGAAGCCCATAGAGGGTTATGGTGAAAAAGGAAATATCCTCAGATGAAATCTGGAAAGAAGCTTTCTGAGAAACTGCTGAGTGTTCTGTTAATTCATCTCACCGAGTTACATCTGTATTTCATGGATCTCTTTGCTACCCTTATTTCTGTGGAATCTGAGAACAGATATTTCGGATCCCATTGAAGACTATAGGGCCAAAGATAATATCCTCCGATAACAAAGAGAAAGAAGCTTTCTGAGAAACTTCTTTGTGTTCTGTGAAATCATCTCACAGAGTTACAGCTTTCCCCTCAAGAAGCCTTTCGCTAAGACAGTTCTTGTGGAATTGGCAAAGTGATATTTGGAAGCCCTTAGAGGGCTACGGTGAAAAAGGAAATATCCGCAGATGAAATCTGGAAAGAAGCTTTCTGAGAAACTGCTTAGTGTTCTGTTAATTCATCTCACAGAGTTACATCTGTATTTCGTGGATCTCTTTGCTAGCCTTATTTCTTTGGAATCTGAGAACAGATATTTCGGATCCCATTGAAGACTATAGGGCCAAAGGAAATATCCTCCGATAACAAAGAGAAAGAAACTTTCTGAGAAACTTCTTTGTGTTCTGTGAAATCATCTCACAGAGTTACAGCTTTCCCCTCAAGAAGCCTTTCGCTAAGACAGTTCTTGTGGAATTGGCAAAGTGATATTTGGAAGCCCATAGAGGGCTATGGTGAAAAAGGAAATATCCTCAGATGAAATCTGGAAGGAAGCTTTCTGAGAAACTGCTGAGTGTTCTGTTAATTCATCTCACAGAGTTACATCTGTATTTCGTGGATCTCTTTGCTAGCCTTATTCCTGTGGAATCTCAGAACAGATATTTCGGATCCCATTGAAGACTATAGGGCCAAAGGAAATATCCTCCAATAACAAAGAGACAGAAGCTTTCTGAGAAACTTCTTTGTGTTCTGTGAAATCATCTCACAGAGTTACATCTTTCCCTCAAGAAGCCTTTCGCTAAGACAGTTCTTGTGGAATTGGCAAAGCGATATTTGGAAGCCCATAAAGGGCTATGGTGAAAAAGGAAATATCCTCAGATGAAATCTGGAAAGAAGCTTTCTGAGAAACTGCTTAGTGTTCTGTTAATTCATCTCACAGAGTTACATCTGCATTTCGTGGATCTCTTTGCTAGCCTTATTTCTTTGGAATCTGAGAACAGATATTTCGGATCCCATTGAAGACTATAGGGCCAAAGGAAATATCCTCCGATAACAAAGAGAAAGAACCTTTCTGAGAAACTTCTTTGTGTTCTGTGAAATCATCTCACAGAGTTACAGCTTTCTCCTCAAGAAGCCTTTCGCTAAGACAGTTCTTGTGGAATTGGCAAAGTGATATTTGGAAGGCCATAGAGGGCTATGGTGAAAAAGGAAATATCCTCAGATGAAATCTGGAAAGAAGCTTTCTGTGAAACTGCTTAGTGTTCTGTTAATTCATCTCACAGAGTTACATCTGTATTTCATGGATCTCTTTGCTAGCCTTATTTCTGTGGAATCTGAGACCAGATATTTCGGATCCCATTGAAGACTATAGGGCCAAAGGAAATATCCTCCGATAAAAAAGAGAAAGAAGCTTTCTGAGAAACTTCTTTGTGTTCTGTGAAATCATGTCACAGAGTTACAGCTTTCCCCTCAAGAAGCCTTTCGCTAAGACAGTTCTTGTGGAATTGGCAAAGAGATATTTGGAAGCCCATAGAGGGCTATGGTGAAAAAGGAAATATCCTCAGATGAAATCTGGAAAGAAGCTTTCTGTGAAATTGCTTAGTGTTCTGTTAATTCATCTCACAGAGTTACATCTGCATTTCGTGGATCTCTTTGCTAGACTTATTTCTGTGGAATCTGAGAACAGATATTTCGGATCCCTTTGAAGACTTTAGGGCCAAAGGAAATATCCTCCGATAACAAAGAGAAAGAAGCTTTCTGAGAAACTTCTTTGTGTTCTGTGAAATCATCTCACAGAGTTACAGCTTTCCCCTCAAGAAGCCTTTCGCTAAGACAGTTCCTGTGGAATTGGCAAAGTGATATTTGGAAGACCATAGAGAGCTATGGTGAAAAAGGAAATATCCTCAGATGAAATCTGGAAAGAAGCTTTCTGAGAAACTGCTTAGTGTTCTGTTAATTCATCTCACAGAGTTACATCTGTATTTCGTGGATCTCTTTGCTAGCCTTATTTCTGTGGAATCTGAGAACAGATATTTCGGATCCCTTTGAAGACTATAGGGACAAAGGAAATAATGTCCGATAACAAAGAGAAAGAAGCCTTCTGAGAAACTTCTTTGTGTTCTGTGAAATCATCTCACAGAGTTAGAGCTCTCCCCTCAAGAAGCCTTTCGCTAAGACAGTTCTTGTGGAATTGGCAAAGCGATATTTGGAAGCCCATAGAGGGCTATGGTGAAAAAGGAAATATCCTCAGATGAAATCTGGAAAGAAGCTTTCTGAGAAACTGCTGAGTGTTCTGTTAATTCATCTCACAGAGTTACATCTGCATTTCGTGGATCTCTTTGCTAGCCTTATTTCTTTGGAATCTGAGAACAGATATTTCGGATCCCATTGAAGACTATAGGGCCGAAGGAAATATCCTCCGATAACAAAGAGAAAGAAGCTTTCTGAGAAACTTCTTTGTGTTCTGTGAAATCATCTCACAGAGTTACAGCTTTCTCCTCAAGAAGCCTTTCGCTAAGACAGTTCTTGTGGAATTGGCAAAGAGATATTTGGAAGGCCATAGAGGGCTATGGTGAAAAAGGAAATATCCTCAGATGAAATCTGGAAAGAAGCTTTCTGTGAAACTGCTTAGTGTTCTGTTAATTCATCTCACAGAGTTACATCTGTATTTCATGGATCTCTTTGCTAGCCTTATTTCTGTGGAATCTGAGACCAGATATTTCGGATCCCATTGAAGACTATAGGGCCAAAGGAAATACCCTCCGATAAAAAAGAGAAAGAAGCTTTCTGAGAAACTTCTTTGTGTTCTGTGAAATCATCTCACAGAGTTACAGCTTTCCCGTCAAGAAGCCTTTCGCGAAGACAGTTCTTGTGGAATTGGCCAAGTGATATTTGGAAGCCCATAGAGGGTTATGGTGAAAAAGGAAATATCCTCAGATGAAATCTGGAAAGAAGCTTTCTGAGAAACTGCTGAGTGTTCTGTTAATTCATCTCACCGAGTTACATCTGTATTTCGTGGATCTCTTTGCTACCCTTATTTCTGTGGAACCTGAGAACCGATATTTCGGATCCCATTGAAGACTATAGGGCCAAAGATAATATCCTCCGATAACAAAGAGAAAGAAGCTTTCTGAGAAACTTCTTTGTGTTCTGTGAAATCATCTCACAGAGTTACAGCTTTCCCCTCAAGAAGCCTTTCGCTAAGACAGTTCTTGTGGAATTGGCAAAGTGATATTTGGAAGCCCTTAGAGGGCTACGGTGAAAAAGGAAATATCCTCAGATGAATTCTGGAAAGAAGCTTTCTGAGAAACTGCTTAGTGTTCTGTTAATTCATCTCACAGAGTTACATCTGTATTTCGTGGATCTCTTTGCTAGCCTTATTTCTGTGGAATCTGAGAACAGATATTTCGGATCCCATTGAAGACTATAGGGCCAAAGGAAATATCCTCCGATAACAAAGAGAAAGAAGCTTTCTGAGAAACTTCTTTGTGTTCTGTGAAATCATCTCACAGAGTTACAGCTTTCCCCTCAAGAAGCCTTTCGCTAAGACAGTTCTTGTGGAATTGGCAAAGTGATATTTGGAAACCCATAGAGGGCTACGGTGAAAAAGGAAATATCCTCAGATGAAATCTGGAAGGAAGCTTTCTGAGAAACTGCTGAGTGTTCTGTTAATTCATCTCACAGAGTTACATCTGTATTTCGTGGATCTCTTTGCTAGCCTTATTTCTGTGGAATCTGAGAACAGATATTTCGGATCCCATTGAAGACTATAGGGCCAAAGGAAATATCCTCCAATAACAAAGAGACAGAAGCTTTCTGAGAACCTTCTTTGTGTTCTGTGAAATCATCTCACAGAGTTACATCTTTCCCTCAAGAAGCCTTTCGCTAAGACAGTTCTTGTGGAATTGGCAAAGCGATATTTGGAAGCCCATAGAGGGCTATGGTGAAAAAGGAAATATCCTCAGATGAAATCTGGAAAGAAGCTTTCTGAGAAACTGCTGAGTGTTCTGTTAATTCATCTCACAGAGTTACATCTGCATTTCGTGGATCTCTTTGCTAGCCTTATTTCTTTGGAATCTGAGAACAGATATTTCGGATCCCATTGAAGACTATAGGGCCAAAGGAAATATCCTCCGATAACAAAGAGAAAGAAGCTTTCTGAGAAACTTCTTTGTGTTCTGTGAAATCATCTCACAGAGTTACAGCTTTCCCGTCAAGAAGCCTTTCGTTAAGACAGTTCTTGTGGAATTGGCCAAGTGATATTTGGAAGCCCATAGAGGGCTATGGTGAAAAAGGAAATATCCTCAGATGAAATCTGGAAAGAAACTTACTGAGAAACTGCTGAGTGTTCTGTTAATTCATCTCACAGAGTTACCTCTGTATTTCGTGGATCTCTTTGCTGGCCTTATTTCTGTGGAATCTGAGAACAGATATTTCGGATCCCATTGAAGACTATAGGGACAAAGGAAATATCCTCCGATAACAAAGAGAAAGAAGCTTTCTGAGAAACTTCTTTGTGTTCTGTGAAATCATCTCACAGAGTTACAGCTTTCCCCTCAAGAAGCCTTTCGCTAAGACAGTTCTTGTGGAATTGGCAATGTGATATTTGGAAGCCCATAGAGGGCTATGGTGAAAAAGGAAATATCCTCAGATGAAATCTGGAAGGAAGCTTTCTGAGAAACTGCTTAGTGTTCTGTTAATTCATCTCACAGAGTTACATCTGTATTTCGTGGATCTCTTTGCTAGCCTTATTTCTGTGGAATCTGAGAACAGATATTTCGGATCCCTTTGAAGACTATAGGGCCAAAGGAAATATCCTCCGATAACAAAGAGAAAGAAGCTTTCTGAGAAACTTCTTTGTGTTCTGTGAAATCAGCTCACAGAGTTACAGCTTTCCCCTAAAGAAGCCTTTCGCTAAGACAGTTCTTGTGGAATTGGCAAAGTGATATTTGGAAGCCCATAGAGGGCTATGGTGAAAAAGGAAATATCCTCAGATGAAATCTGGAAAGAAGCTTTCTCAGAAACTCCTTAGTGTTCTGTTAATTCATATCACAGAGTTACATCTGTATTTCGTGGATCTCTTTGCTAGCCTTATTTCTTTGGAATCTGAGAACAGATATTTCGGATTCCTATGAAGACTATAGGGGCAAAGGAAATATCCTCCGATAACAAAGAGAAAGAAGCTTTCTGAGAAACTTCTTTGTGTTCTGTGAAATCATCTCACAGAGTTACAGCTTTCCCCTCAAGAAGCCTTTCGCTAAGACAGTTCTTGTGGAATTGGCAAAGTGATATTTGGAAGCCCATAGAGGGCTATGGTGAAAAAGGAAATATCCTCAGATGAAATCTGGAAGGAAGCTTTCTGAGAAACTGCTGAGTGTTCTGTTAATTCATCTCACAGAGTTACATCTGTATTTCGTGGATCTCTTTGCTAGCCTTATTCCTGTGGAATCTGAGAACAGATATTTCGGATCCCATTGAAGACTATAGGGCCAAAGGAAATATCCTCCAATAACAAAGAGACAGAAGCTTTCTGAGAAACTTCTTTGTGTTCTGTGAAATCATCTCACAGAGTTACATCTTTCCCTCAAGAAGCCTTTCGCTAAGACAGTTCTTGTGGAATTGGCAAAGCGATATTTGGAAGCCCATAGAGGGCTATGGTGAAAAAGGAAATATCCTCAGATGAAATCTGGAAAGAAGCTTTCTGAGAAACTGCTTAGTGTTCTATTAATTCATCTCACAGAGTTACATCTGCATTTCGTGGATCTCTTTGCTAGCCTTATTTCTTTGGAATCTGAGAACAGATATTTCGGATCCCATTGAAGACTATAGGGCCAAAGGAAATATCCTCCGATAACAAAGAGAAAGAACCTTTCTGAGAAACTTCTTTGTGTTCTGTGAAATCATCTCACAGAGTTACAGCTTTCTTCTCAAGAAGCCTTTCGCTAAGACAGTTCTTGTGGAATTGGCAAAGTGATAATTGGAAGGCCATAGAGGGCTATGGTGAAAAAGGAAATATCCTCAGATGAAATCTGGAAAGAAGCTTTCTGTGAAACTGCTTAGTGTTCTGTTAATTCATCTCACAGAGTTACATCTGCATTTCGTGGATCTCTTTGCTAGACTTATTTCTGTGGAATCTGAGAACAGATATTTCGGATCCCTTTGAAGACTTTAGGGCCAAAGGAAATATCCTCCGATAACAAAGAGAAAGAAGCTTTCTGAGAAACTTCTTGTGTTCTGTGAAATCATCTCACAGAGTTACACCTTTCCCCTCAAGAAGCCTTTCGCTAAGTCAGTTCCTGTGGAATTGGCAAAGTGATATTTGGAAGCCCATATAGAGCTATGGTGAAAAAGGAAATATCCTCAGATGAAATCTGGAAAGAAGCTTTCTGAGAAACTGCTTAGTGTTCTGTTAATTCATCTCACAGAGTTACATCTGTATTTCGTGGATCTCTTTGCTAGCCTTATTTCTGTGGAATCTGAGAACAGATATTTCGGATCCCTTTGAAGACTATAGGGCCAAAGGAAATAATGTCCGATAACAAAGAGAAAGAAGCCTTCTGAGAAACTTCTTTGTGTTCTGTGAAATCATCTCACAGAGTTAGAGCTCTCCCCTCAAGAAGCCTTTCGCTAAGACAGTTCTTGTGGAATTGGCAAAGCGATATTTGGAAGCCCATAGAGGGCTATGGTGAAAAAGGAAATATCCTCAGATGAAATCTGGAAAGAAGCTTTCTGAGAAACTGCTGAGTGTTCTGTTAATTCATCTCACAGAGTTACATCTGCATTTCGTGGATTTCTTTGCTAGCCTTATTTCTTTGGAATCTGAGAACAGATATTTCGGATCCCATTGAAGACTATAGGGCCAAAGGAAATATCCTCCTATAACAAAGAGAAAGAAGCTTTCTGAGAAACTTCTTTGTGTTCTGTGAAATCATCTCACAGAGTTACAGCTTTCTCCTCAAGAAGCCTTTCGCTAAGACAGTTCTTGTGGAATTGGCAAAGTGATATTTGGAAGGCCATAGAGGGCTATGGTGAAAAAGGAAATATCCTCAGATGAAATCTGGAAAGAAGCTTTCTGTGAAACTGCTTAGTGTTCTGTTAATTCATCTCACAGAGTTACATCTGTATTTCATGGATCTCTTTGCTAGCCTTATTTCTGTGGAATCTGAGACCAGATATTTCGGATCCCATTGAAGACTATAGGGCCAAAGGAAATACCCTCCGATAAAAAAGAGAAAGAAGCTTTCTGAGAAACTTCTTTGTGTTCTGTGAAATCATCTCACAGAGTTACAGCTTTCCCGTCAAGAAGCCTTTCGCTAAGACAGTTCTTGTGGAATTGGCCAAGTGATATTTGGAAGCCCATAGAGGGTTATGGTGAAAAAGGAAATATCCTCAGATGAAATCTGGAAAGAAGCTTTCTGAGAAACTGCTGAGTGTTCTGTTAATTCATCTCACCGAGTTACATCTGTATTTCGTGGATCTCTTTGCTACCCTTATTTCTGTGGAACCTGAGAACAGATATTTCGGATCCCATTGAAGACTATAGGGCCAAAGATAATATCCTCCGATAACAAAGAGAAAGAAGCTTTCTGAGAAACTTCTTTGTGTTCTGTGAAATCATCTCACAGAGTTACAGCTTTCCCCTCAAGAAGCCTTTCGCTAAGACAGTTCTTGTGGAATTGGCAAAGTGATATTTGGAAGCCCTTAGAGGGCTACGGTGAAAAAGGAAATATCCTCAGATGAATTCTGGAAAGAAGCTTTCTGAGAAACTGCTTAGTGTTCTGTTAATTCATCTCACAGGGTTACATCTGTATTTCGTGGATCTCTTTGCTAGCCTTATTTCTGTGGAATCTGAGAACAGATATTTCGGATCCCATTGAAGACTATAGGGCCAAAGGAAATATCCTCCAATAACAAAGAGACAGAAGCTTTCTGAGAACCTTCTTTGTGTTCTGTGAAATCATCTCACAGAGTTACATCTTTCCCTCAAGAAGCCTTTCGCTAAGACAGTTCTTGTGGAATTGGCAAAGCGATATTTGGAAGCCCATAGAGGGCTATGGTGAAAAAGGAAATATCCTCAGATGAAATCTGGAAAGAAGCTTTCTGAGAAACTGCTGAGTGTTCTGTTAATTCATCTCACAGAGTTACATCTGCATTTCGTGGATCTCTTTGCTAGCCTTATTTCTTTGGAATCTGAGAACAGATATTTCGGATCCCATTGAAGACTATAGGGCCAAAGGAAATATCCTCCGATAACAAAGAGAAAGAAGCTTTCTGAGAAACTTCTTTGTGTTCTGTGAAATCATCTCACAGAGTTACAGCTTTCCCGTCAAGAAGCCTTTCGTTAAGACAGTTCTTGTGGAATTGGCCAAGTGATATTTGGAAGCCCATAGAGGGCTATGGTGAAAAAGGAAATATCCTCAGATGAAATCTGGAAAGAAACTTACTGAGAATCTGCTGAGTGTTCTGTTAATTCATCTCACAGAGTTACCTCTGTATTTCGTGGATCTCTTTGCTGGCCTTATTTCTGTGGAATCTGAGAACAGATATTTCGGATCCCATTGAAGACTATAGGGACAAAGGAAATATCCTCCGATAACAAAGAGAAAGAAGCTTTCTGAGAAACTTCTTTGTGTTCTGTGAAATCATCTCACAGAGTTACAGCTTTCCCCTCAAGAAGCCTTTCGCTAAGACAGTTCTTGTGGAATTGGCAAGGTGATATTTGGAAGCCCATAGAGGGCTATGGTGAAAAAGGAAATATCCTCAGATGAAATCTGGAAGGAAGCTTTCTGAGAAACTGCTTAGTGTTCTGTTAATTCATCTCACAGAGTTACATCTGTATTTCGTGGATCTCTTTGCTAGCCTTATTTCTGTGGAATCTGAGAACAGATATTTCTGATCCCTTTGAAGACTATAGGGCCAAAGGAAATAATGTCCGATAACAAAGAGAAAGAAGCCTTCTGAGAAACTTCTTTGTGTTCTGTGAAATCATCTCACAGAGTTAGAGCTCTCCCCTCAAGAAGCCTTTCGCTAAGACAGTTCTTGTGGAATTGGCAAAGCGATATTTGGAAGCCCATAGAGGGCTATGGTGAAAAAGGAAATATCCTCAGATGAAATCTGGAAAGAAGCTTTCTGAGAAACTGCTGAGTGTTCTGTTAATTCATCTCACAGAGTTACATCTGCATTTCGTGGATTTCTTTGCTAGCCTTATTTCTTTGGAATCTGAGAACAGATATTTCGGATCCCATTGAAGACTATAGGGCCAAAGGAAATATCCTCCTATAACAAAGAGAAAGAAGCTTTCTGAGAAACTTCTTTGTGTTCTGTGAAATCACCTCACAGAGTTACAGCTTTCTCCTCAAGAAGCCTTTCGCTAAGACAGTTCTTGTGGAATTGGCAAAGTGATATTTGGAAGGCCATAGAGGGCTATGGTGAAAAAGGAAATATCCTCAGATGAAATCTGGAAAGAAGCTTTCTGTGAAACTGCTTAGTGTTCTGTTAATTCATCTCACAGAGTTACATCTGTATTTCATGGATCTCTTTGCTAGCCTTATTTCTGTGGAATCTGAGACCAGATATTTCGGATCCCATTGAAGACTATAGGGCCAAAGGAAATACCCTCCGATAAAAAAGAGAAAGAAGCTTTCTGAGAAACTTCTTTGTGTTCTGTGAAATCATCTCACAGAGTTACAGCTTTCCCGCCAAGAAGCCTTTCGCTAAGACAGTTCTTGTGGAATTGGCCAAGTGATATTTGGAAGCCCATAGAGGGTTATGGTGAAAAAGGAAATATCCTCAGATGAAATCTGGAAAGAAGCTTTCTGAGAAACTGCTGAGTGTTCTGTTAATTCATCTCACCGAGTTACATCTGTATTTCGTGGATCTCTTTGCTACCCTTATTTCTGTGGAACCTGAGAACAGATATTTCGGATCCCATTGAAGACTATAGGGCCAAAGATAATATCCTCCGATAACAAAGAGAAAGAAGCTTTCTGAGAAACTTCTTTGTGTTCTGTGAAATCATCTCACAGAGTTACAGCTTTCCCCTCAAGAAGCCTTTCGCTAAGACAGTTCTTGTGGAATTGGCAAAGTGATATTTGGAAGCCCTTAGAGGGCTACGGTGAAAAAGGAAATATCCTCAGATGAAATCTGGAAAGAAGCTTTCTGAGAAACTGCTTAGTGTTCTGTTAATTCATCTCACAGGGTTACATCTGTATTTCGTGGATCTCTTTGCTAGCCTTATTTCTGTGGAATCTGAGAACAGATATTTCGGATCCCATTGAAGACTATAGGGCCAAAGGAAGTATCCTCCGATAACAAAGAGAAAGAAGCTTTCTGAGAAACTTCTTTGTGTTCTGTGAAATCATCTCACAGAGTTACAGCTTTCCCCTCAAGAAGCCTTTCGCTAAGACAGTTCTTGTGGAATTGGCAAAGTGATATTTGGAAACCCATAGAGGGCTATGGTGAAGAAGGAAATATCCTCAGATGAAATCTGGAAGGAAGCTTTCTGAGAAACTGCTGAGTGTTCTTTTAATTCATCTCACAGAATTACATCTGTATTTCGTTGATCTCTTTGCTAGTCTTATTTCTGTGGAATCTGAGAACAGATATTTCGGATCCCATTGAAGACTACAGGGCCAAAGGAAATATCCTCCGATAACAAAGAGAAAGAAGCTTTCTGAGAAACTTCTTTGTGTTCTGTGAAATCATCTCACAGAGTTACAGCTTTCCCCTCAAGAAGCCTTTCGCAAAGACAGTTCTTGTCGAATTGGCAAAGTGATATTTGGAAGCCCATAGAGGGCTATGGTGAAAAAGGAAATATCCTCAGATGAAATCTGGAAAGAAGCTTTCTGAGAAACTGCTTAGTGTTCTGTTAATTCATCTCACAGAGTTACATCTGTATTTCGTGCATCTCTTTGCTAGCCTTATTTCTTTGGAATCTGAGAACAGATATTTCGGATCCCATTGAAGACTATAAGGCCAAAGGAAATATCCTCCGATAACAAAGAGAAAGAAGCTTTCTGAGAAACTTCTTTGTGTTCTGTGAAATCATCTCACAGAGTTACAGCTTTCCCCTCAAGAAGCCTTTCGCTAAGACAGTTCTTGTGGAATTGGCAAAGTGATATTTGGAAGCCCATAGAGGGCTACGGTGAAAAAGGAAATATCCTCAGATGAAATCTGGAAGGAAGCTTTCTGAGAAACTGCTGAGTGTTCTGTTAATTCATCTCACAGAGTTACATCTGTATTTCGTGGATCTCTTTGCTAGCCTTATTTCTGTGGAATCTGAGAACAGATATTTCGGATCCCATTGACGACTATAGGGCCAAAGGAAATATCCTCCGATAACAAAGAGAAAGAAGCTTTCTGAGAAACTTCTTTGTGTTCTGTGAAATCATCTCACAGAGTTACAGCTTTCCCGTCAAGAAGCCTTTCGTTAAGACAGTTCTTGTGGAATTGGCCAAGTGATATTTGGAAGCCCATAGAGGGCTATGGTGAAAAAGGAAATATCCTCAGATGAAATCTGGAAAGAAACTTACTGAGAAACTGCTGAGTGTTCTGTTAATTCATCTCACAGAGTTACATCTGTATTTCGTGGATCTCTTTGCTGGCCTTATTTCTGTGGAATCTGAGAACAGATATTTCGGATCCCATTGAAGACTATAGGGCCAAAGGAAATATCCTCCGATAACAAAGAGAAAGAAGCTTTCTGAGAAACTTCTTTGTGTTCTGTGAAATCATCTCACAGAGTTACAGCTTTCCCCTCAAGAAGCCTTTCGCTAAGACAGTTCTTGTGGAATTGGCAAGGTGATATTTGGAAGCCCATAGAGGGCTATGGTGAAAAAGGAAATATCCTCAGATGAAATCTGGAAGGAAGCTTTCTGAGAAACTGCTTAGTGTTCTGTTAATTCATCTCACAGAGTTACATCTGTATTTCGTGGATCTCTTTGCTAGCCTTATTTCTGTGGAATCTGAGAACAGATATTTCGGATCCCTTTGAAGACTATAGGGCCAAAGGAAATATCCTCCGATAACAAAGAGAAAGAAGCTTTCTGAGAAACTTCTTTGTGTTCTGTGAAATCAGCTCACAGAGTTACAGCTTTCCCCTCAAGAAGCCTTTCGCTAAGACAGTTCTTGTGGAATTGGCAAAGTGATATTTGGAAGCCCATAGAGGGCTATGGTGAAAAAGGAAATATCCTCAGATGAAATCTGGAAAGAAGCTTTCTCAGAAACTCCTTAGTGTTCTGTTAATTCATATCACAGAGTTACATCTGTATTTCGTGGATCTCTTTGTTAGCCTTATTTCTTTGGAATCGGAGAACAGATATTTCGGATTCCTATGAAGACTATAGGGGCAAAGGAAATATCCTCCGATAACAAAGAGAAAGATGCTTTCTGAGAAACTTCTTTGTGTTCTGTGAAATCATCTCACAGAGTTACAGCTTTCCCCTCAAGAAGCCTTTCGCTAAGACAGTTCTTGTGGAATTGGCAATGTGATATTTGGAAGCCCATAGAGGGTTATGGTGAAAAAGGAAATATCCTCAGATGAAATCTGGAAAGAAGCTTTCTGAGAAACTGCTGAGTGTTCTGTTAATTCATCTCACCGAGTTACACCTGTATTTCATGGATCTCTTTGCTACCCTTATTTCTGTGGAATCTGAGAACAGATATTTCGGATCCCATTGAAGACTATAGGGCCAAAGATAATATCCTCCGATAACAAAGAGAAAGAAGCTTTCTGAGAAACTTCTTTGTGTTCTGTGAAATCATCTCACAGAGTTACAGCTTTCCCCTCAAGAAGCCTTTCGCTAAGACAGTTCTTGTGGAATTGGCAAAGTGATATTTGGAAGCCCTTAGAGGGCTACGGTGAAAAAGGAAATATCCGCAGATGAAATCTGGAAAGAAGCTTTCTGAGAAACTGCTTAGTGTTCTGTTAATTCATCTCACAGAGTTACATCTGTATTTCGTGCATCTCTTTGCTAGCCTTATTTCTTTGGAATCTGAGAACAGATATTTCGGATCCCATTGAAGACTATAGGGCCAAAGGAAATATCCTCCGATAACAAAGAGAAAGAAGCTTTCTGAGAAACTTCTTTGTGTTCTGTGAAATCATCTCACAGAGTTACAGCTTTCCCCTCAAGAAGCCTTTCGCTAAGACAGTTCTTGTGGAATTGGCAAAGTGATATTTGGAAGCCCATAGAGGGCTATGGTGAAAAAGGAAATATCCTCAGATGAAATCTGGAAGGAAGCTTTCTGAGAAACTGCTGAGTGTTCTGTTAATTCATCTCACAGAGTTACATCTGTATTTCGTGGATCTCTTTGCTAGCCTTATTCCTGTGGAATCTGAGAACAGATATTTCGGATCCCATTGAAGACTATAGGGCCAAAGGAAATATCCTCCAATAACAAAGAGACAGAAGCTTTCTGAGAAACTTCTTTGTGTTCTGTGAAATCATCTCACAGAGTTACATCTTTCCCTCAAGAAGCCTTTCGCTAAGACAGTTCTTGTGGAATTGGCAAAGCGATATTTGGAAGCCCATAGAGGGCTATGGTGAAAAAGGAAATATCCTCAGATGAAATCTGGAAAGAAGCTTTCTGAGAAACTGCTTAGTGTTCTGTTAATTCATCTCACAGAGTTACATCTGCATTTCGTGGATCTCTTTGCTAGCCTTATTTCTTTGGAATCTGAGAACAGATATTTCGGATCCCATTGAAGACTATAGGGCCAAAGGAAATATCCTCCGATAACAAAGAGAAAGAAACTTTCTGAGAAACTTCTTTGTGTTCTGTGAAATCATCTCACAGAGTTACAGCTTTCTCCTCAAGAAGCCTTTCGCTAAGACAGTTCTTGTGGAATTGGCAAAGTGATATTTGGAAGGCCATAGAGGGCTATGGTGAAAAAGGAAATATCCTCAGATGAAATCTGGAAAGAAGCTTTCTGCGAAACTGCTTAGTGTTCTGTTAATTCATCTCACAGAGTTACATCTGTATTTCATGGATCTCTTTGCTAGCCTTATTTCTGTGGAATCTGAGACCGGATATTTCGGATCCCATTGAACACTATAGGGCCAAAGGAAATATCCTCCGATAAAAAAGAGAAAGAAGCTTTCTGAGAAACTTCTTTGTGTTCTGTGAAATCATGTCACAGAGTTACAGCTTTCCCCTCAAGAAGCCTTTCGCTAAGACAGTTCTTGTGGAATTGGCAAAGAGATATTTGGAAGCCCATAGAGGGCTATGGTGAAAAAGGAAATATCCTCAGATGAAATCTGGAAAGAAGCTTTCTGTGAAACTGCTTAGTGTTCTGTTAATTCATCTCACAGAGTTACATCTGCATTTCGTGGATCTCTTTGCTAGACTTATTTCTGTGGAATCTGAGAACAGATATTTCGGATCCCTTTGAAGACTTTAGGGCCAAAGGAAATATCCTCCGATAACAAAGAGAAAGAAGCTTTCTGAGAAACTTCTTTGTGTTCTGTGAAATCATCTCACAGAGTTACAGCTTTCCCCTCAAGAAGCCTTTCGCTAAGACAGTTCCTGTGGAATTGGCAAAGTGATATTTGGAAGCCCATAGAGAGCTATGGTGAAAAAGGAAATATCCTCAGATGAAATCTGGAAAGAAGCTTTCTGAGAAACTGCTTAGTGTTCTGTTAATTCATCTCACAGAGTTACATCTGTATTTCGTGGATCTCTTTGCTAGCCTTATTTCTGTGGAATCTGAGAACAGATATTTCGGATCCCTTTGTAGACTATAGGGACAAAGGAAATAATGTCCGATAACAAAGAGAAAGAAGCCTTCTGAGAAACTTCTTTGTGTTCTGTGAAATCATCTCACAGAGTTAGAGCTCTCCCCTCAAGAAGCCTTTCGCTAAGACAGTTCTTGTGGAATTGGCAAAGCGATATTTGGAAGCCCATAGAGGGCTATGGTGAAAAAGGAAATATCCTCAGATGAAATCTGGAAAGAAGCTTTCTGAGAAACTGCTGAGTGTTCTGTTAATTCATCTCACAGAGTTACATCTGCATTTCGTGGATCTCTTTGCTAGCCTTATTTCTTTGGAATCTGAGAACAGATATTTCGGATCCCATTGAAGACTATAGGGCCAAAGGAAATATCCTCCGATAACAAAGAGAAAGAAGCTTTCTGAGAAACTTCTTTGTGTTCTGTGAAATCATCTCACAGAGTTACAGCTTTCTCCTCAAGAAGCCTTTCGCTAAGACAGTTCTTGTGGAATTGGCAAAGTGATATTTGGAAGGCCATAGAGGGCTATGGTGAAAAAGGAAATATCCTCAGATGAAATCTGTAAAGAAGCTTTCTGTGAAACTGCTTAGTGTTCTGTTAATTCATCTCACAGAGTTACATCTGTATTTCATGGATCTCTTTGCTAGCCTTATTTCTGTGGAATCTGAGACCAGATATTTCGGATCCCATTGAAGACTATAGGGCCAAAGGAAATACCCTCCGATAAAAAAGAGAAAGAAGCTTTCTGAGAAACTTCTTTGTGTTCTGTGAAATCATCTCACAGAGTTACAGCTTTCCCGTCAAGAAGCCTTTCGCTAAGACAGTTCTTGTGGAATTGGCCAAGTGATATTTGGAAGCCCATAGAGGGTTATGGTGAAAAAGGAAATATCCTCAGATGAAATCTGGAAAGAAGCTTTCTGAGAAACTGCTGAGTGTTCTGTTAATTCATCTCACAGAGTTACATCTGTATTTCGTGGATCTCTTTGCTACCCTTATTTCTGTGGAACCTGAGAACAGATATTTCGGATCCCTTTGAAGACTATAGGGCCAAAGATAATATCCTCCGATAACAAAGAGAAAGAAGCTTTCTGAGAAACTTCTTTGTGTTCTGTGAAATCATCTCACAGAGTTACAGCTTTCCCCTCAAGAAGCCTTTCGCTAAGACAGTTCTTGTGGAATTGGCAAAGTGATATTTGGAAGCCCTTAGAGGGCTACGGTGAAAAAGGAAATATCCTCAGATGAATTCTGGAAAGAAGCTTTCTGAGAAACTGCTTAGTGTTCTGTTAATTCATCTCACAGAGTTACATCTGTATTTCGTGGATCTCTTTGCTAGCCTTATTTCTGTGGAATCTGAGAACAGATATTTCGGATCCCATTGAAGACTATAGGGCCAAAGGAAATATCCTCCGATAACAAAGAGAAAGAAGCTTTCTGAGAAACTTCTTTGTGTTCTGTGAAATCATCTCACAGAGTTACAGCTTTCCCCTCAAGAAGCCTTTCGCTAAGACAGTTCTTGTGGAATTGGCAAAGTGATATTTGGAAACCCATAGAGGGCTATGGTGAAGAAGGAAATATCCTCAGATGAAATCTGGAAGGAAGCTTTCTGAGAAACTGCTGAGTGTTCTTTTAATTCATCTCACAGAATTACATCTGTATTTCGTTGATCTCTTTGCTAGCCTTATTTCTGTGGAATCTGAGAACAGATATTTCGGATCCCTTTGAAGACTACAGGGCCAAAGGAAATATCCTCCGACAACAAAGAGAAAGAAGCTTTCTGAGAAACTTCTTTGTGTTCTGTGAAATCATCTCACAGAGTTACAGCTTTCCCCTCAAGAAGCCTTTCGCAAAGACAGTTCTTGTCGAATTGGCAAAGTGATATTTGGAAGCCCATAGAGGGCTATGGTGAAAAAGGAAATATCCTCAGATGAAATCTGGAAAGAAGCTTTCTGAGAAACTGCTTAGTGTTCTGTTAATTCATCTCACAGAGTTACATCTGTATTTCGTGGATCTCTTTGCTAGCCTTATTTCTTTGGAATCTGAGAACAGATATTTCGGATCCCATTGAAGACTATAGGGCCAAAGGAAATATCCTCCGATAACAAAGAGAAAGAAGCTTTCTGAGAAACTTCTTTGTGTTCTGTGAAATCATCTCACAGAGTTACAGCTTTCCCCTCAAGAAGCCTTTCGCTAAGACAGTTCTTGTGGAATTGGCAATGTGATATTTGGAAGCCCATAGAGGGTTATGGTGAAAAAGGAAATATCCTCAGATGAAATCTGGAAAGAAGCTTTCTGAGAAACTGCTGAGTGTTCTGTTAATTCATCTCACCGAGTTACATCTGTATTTCGTGGATCTCTTTGCTACCCTTATTTCTGTGGAATCTGAGAACAGATATTTCGGATCCCATTGAAGACTATAGGGCCAAAGATAATATCCTCCGATAACAAAGAGAAAGAAGCTTTCTGAGAAACTTCTTTGTGTTCTGTGAAATCATCTCACAGAGTTACAGCTTTCCCCTCAAGAAGCCTTTCGCTAAGACAGTTCTTGTGGAATTGGCAAAGTGATATTTGGAAGCCCTTAGAGGGCTACGGTGAAAAAGGAAATATCCTCAGATGAAATCTGGAAAGAAGCTTTCTGAGAAACTGCTTAGTGTTCTGTTAATTCATCTCACAGAGTTACATCTGTATTTCGTGGATCTCTTTGCTAGCCTTATTTCTTTGGAATCTGAGAACAGATATTTCGGATCCCATTGAAGACTATAGGGCCAAAGGAAATATCCTCCGATAACAAAGAGAAAGAAGCTTTCTGAGAAACTTCTTTGTGTTCTGTGAAATCATCTCACAGAGTTACAGCTTTCCCCTCAAGAAGCCTTTCGCTAAGACAGTTCTTGTGGAATTGGCAAGGTGATATTTGGAAGCCCATAGAGGGCTATGGTGAAAAAGGAAATATCCTCAGATGAAATCTGGAAGGAAGCTTTCTGAGAAACTGCTGAGCGTTCTGTTAATTCATCTCACAGAGTTACATCTGTATTTCGTGGATCTCTTTGCTAGCCTTATTCCTGTGGAATCTGAGAACAGATATTTCGGATCCCATTGAAGACTATAGGGCCAAAGGAAATATCCTCCAATAACAAAGAGACAGAAGCTTTCTGAGAAACTTCTTTGTGTTCTGTGAAATCATCTCACAGAGTTACATCTTTCCCTCAAGAAGCCTTTCGCTAAGACAGTTCTTGTGGAATTGGCAAAGCGATATTTGGAAGCCCATAGAGGGCTATGGTGAAAAAGGAAATATCCTCAGATGAAATCTGGAAAGAAGCTTTCTGAGAAACTGCTTAGTGTTCTGTTAATTCATCTCACAGAGTTACATCTGCATTTCGTGGATCTCTTTGCTAGCCTTATTTCTTTGGAATCTGAGAACAGATATTTCGGATCCCATTGAAGACTATAGGGCCAAAGGAAATATCCTCCGATAACAAAGAGAAAGAAGCTTTCTGAGAAACTTCTTTGTGTTCTGTGAAATCATCTCACAGAGTTACAGCTTTCTCCTCAAGAAGCCTTTCGCTAAGACAGTTCTTGTGGAATTGGCAAAGTGATATTTGGAAGGCCATAGATGGCTATGGTGAAAAAGGAAATATCCTCAGATGAAATCTGGAAAGAAGCTTTCTGTGAAACTGCTTAGTGTTCTGTTCATTCATCTCACAGAGTTACATCTGTATTTCATGGATCTCTTTGCTAGCCTTATTTCTGTGGAATCTGAGACCAGATATTTCGGATCCCATTGAAGACTATAGGGCCAAAGGAAATATCCTCCGATAAAAAAGAGAAAGAAGCTTTCTGAGAAACTTCTTTGTGTTCTGTGAAATCATGTCACAGAGTTACAGCTTTCCCCTCAAGAAGCCTTTCGCTAAGACAGTTCTTGTGGAATTGGCAAAGAGATATTTGGAAGCCCATAGAGGGCTATGGTGAAAAAGGAAATATCCTCAGATGAAATCTGGAAAGAAGCTTTCTGTGAAACTGCTTAGTGTTCTGTTAATTCATCTCACAGAGTTACATCTGCATTTCGTGGATCTCTTTGCTAGACTTATTTCTGTGGAATCTGAGAACAGATATTTCGGATCCCTTTGAAGACTTTAGGGCCAAAGGAAATATCCTCCGATAACAAAGAGAAAGAAGCTTTCTGAGAAACTTCTTTGTGTTCTGTGAAATCATCTCACAGAGTTACAGCTTTCCCCTCAAGAAGCCTTTCGCTAAGACAGTTCCTGTGGAATTGGCAAAGTGATATTTGGAAGCCCATAGAGAGCTATGGTGAAAAAGGAAATATCCTCAGATGAAATCTGGAAAGAAGCTTTCTGAGAAACTGCTTAGTGTTCTGTTAATTCATCTCACAGAGTTACATCTGTATTTCGTGTATCTCTTTGCTAGCCTTATTTCTGTGGAATCTGAGAACAGATATTTCGGATCCCTTTGAAGACTATAGGGCCAAAGGAAATAATGTCCGATAACAAAGAGAAAGAAGCCTTCTGAGAAACTTCTTTGTGTTCTGTGAAATCATCTCACAGAGTTAGAGCTCTCCCCTCAAGAAGCCTTTCGCTAAGACAGTTCTTGTGGAATTGGCAAAGTGATATTTGGAAGCCCTAAGAAGACTATGGTGAAAAAGGATATATCCTCAGATGAAATCTGGAAAGAAGCTTTCTGAAAAATTGCTGTGTTCTGTTAATACATCTCACAGAGTTACATCTGAATTTCGTGGATCTCTTTGCTAGATTTTTTCTGTGGAATCTGAGAACAGATATTTCGGATCCCTTTGAAGACTATAGGGTCAAAGGAAATATCCTCCGATAACAAAGAGCAAGAAGCTTTCTGAGAAATTCTTTGTGTTCTGTGAAATCATCCCACAGAGTTACAGCTTTCCCCTCAAGAAGCCTTTCGCTAAGACAGTTCTTGTGGAATTGGCAAAGCGATATTTGGAAGCCCATAGAGGGCTATGGTGAAAAAGGAAATATCCTCAGATGAAATCTGGAAAGAAGCTTTCTGAGAAACTGCTGAGTGTTCTGTTAATTCATCTCACAGAGTTACATCTGTATTTCGTGGATCTCTTTGCTAGCCTTATTTCTTTGGAATCTGAGAACAGATATTTCGGATCCCATTGAAGACTATAGGGCCAAAGGAAATAATGTCCGATAACAAAGAGAAAGAAGCTTTCTGAGAAACTTCTTTGTGTTCTGTGAAATCATCTCACAGAGTTACAGCTTTCCCCTCAAGAAGCCTTTCGCTAAGACAGTTCTTGTGGAATTGGCAAAGTGATATTTGGAAGCCCTTAGAGGGCTACGGTGAAAAAGGAAATATCCTCAGATGAATTCTGGAAAGAAGCTTTCTGAGAAACTGCTTAGTGTTCTGTTAATTCATCTCACAGAGTTACATCTGTATTTCGTGGATCTCTTTGCTAGCCTTATTTCTGTGGAATCTGAGAACAGATATTTCGGATCCCATTTAAGACTATAGGGCCAAAGGAAATATCCTCCGATAACAAAGAGAAAGAAGCTTTCTGAGAAACTTCTTTGTGTTCTGTGAAATCATCTCACAGAGTTACAGCTTTCCCCTCAAGAAGCCTTTCGCTAAGACAGTTCTTGTGGAATTGGCAAAGTGATATTTGGAAGCCCTTAGAGGGCTATGGTGAAAAAGGAAATATCCTCAGATGAAATCTGGAAGGAAGCTTTCTGAGAAACTGCTGAGTGTTCTGTTAATTCATCTCACAGAGTTACAACTGTATTTCGTGGATCTCTTTGCTAGCCTTATTCCTGTGGAATCTGAGAACAGATATTTCGGATCCCTTTGAAGAATATAGGGCCAAAGGAAATATCCTCCAATAACAAAGAGACAGAAGCTTTCTGAGAAACTTCTTTGTGTTCTGTGAAATCATCTCACAGAGTTACAGCTTTCCCCTCAAGAAGCCTTTCGCTAAGACAGTTCTTGTGGAATTGGCAAGGCGATATTTGGAAGCCCATAGAGGGCTATGGTGAAAAAGGAAATATCCTCAGATGAAATCTGGAAAGAAGCTTTCTGAGAAACTGCTTAGTGTTCTGTTAATTCATCCCACAGAGTTACATCTGCATTTCGTGGATCTCTTTGCTAGCCTTATTTCTTTGGAATCTGAGAACAGATATTTCGGATCCCATTGAAGACTACAGGGCCAAAGGAAATATCCTCCGATAACAAAGAGAAAGAAGCTTTCTGAGAAACTTCTTTGTGTTCTGTGAAATCATCTCACAGAGTTACAGCTTTCCCCTCAAGAAGCCTTTCGCTAAGACAGTTGTTGTGGAATTGGCAAAGTGATATTTGGAAGGCCATAGAGGGCTATGGTGAAAAAGGAAATATCCTCAGATGAAATCTGGAAAGAAACTTTCTGTGAAACTGCTTAGTGTTCTGTTAATTCATCTCACAGAGTTACATCTGTATTTCATGGATCTCTTTGCTAGCCTTATTTCTGTGGAATCTGAGACCAGATATTTCGGATCCCATTGAAGACTATAGGGCCAAAGGAAATATCCTCCGATAAAAAAGAGAAAGATGCTTTCTGAGAAACTTCTTTGTGTTCTGTGAAATCATGTCACAGAGTTACAGCTTTCCCCTCAAGAAGCCTTTCGCTAAGACAGTTCTTGTGGAATTGGCAAAGAGATATTTGGAAGCCCATAGAGGGTTATGGTGAAAAAGGAAATATCCTCAGATGAAATCTGGAAAGAAGCTTTCTGTGAAACTGCTTAGTGTTCTGTTAATTCATCTCACAGAGTTACATCTGCATTTCGTGGATCTCTTTGCTAGACTTATTTCTGTGGAATCTGAGAACAGATATTTCGGATCCCTTTGAAGACTTTAGGGCCAAAGGAAATATCCTCCGATAACAAAGAGAAAGAAGCTTTCTGAGAAACTTCTTTGTGTTCTGTGAAATCATCTCACAGAGTTACAGCTTTCCCCTCAAGAAGCCTATCGCTAAGACAGTTCTTGTGGAATTGGCAAAGTTATATTTGGAAGCCCTAAGAAGACTATGGTGAAAAAGGATATATCCTCAGATGAAATCTGGAAAGAAGCTTTCTGAAAAATTGCTGTGTTCTGTTAATACATCTCACAGAGTTACATCTGTATTTCGTGGATCTCTTTACTAGATTATTTCTGTGGAATCTGAGAACAGATATTTCGGATCCCTTTGAAGACTATAGGGTCAAAGGAAATATCCTCCGATAACAAAGAGAAACAAGCTTTCTGAGAAATTCTTTATGTTCTGTGAAATCATCCCACAAAGTTACAGCTTTCCCCTCAAGAAGCCTTTCGCTAAGACAGTTCTTGTGGAATTGGCAAAGCGATATTTGGAAGCCCATAGAGGGCTATGGTGAAAAAGGAAATATCCTCAGAGGAAATCTGGAAAGAAGCTTTCTGTGAAACTGCTTAGTGTTCTGTTAATTCATCTCACAGAGTTACATCTGCATTTCGTGGATCTCTTTGCTAGACTTATTTCTGTGGAATCTGAGAACAGATATTTCGGATCCCTTTGAAGACTTTAGGGCCAAAGGAAATATCCTCCGATAACAAAGAGAAAGAAGCTTTCTGAGAAACTTCTTTGTGTTCTGTGAAATCATCTCACAGAGTTACAGCTTTCCCCTCAAGAAGCCTATCGCTAAGACAGTTCTTGTGGAATTGGCAAAGTTATATTTGGAAGCCCTAAGAAGACTATGGTGAAAAAGGATATATCCTCAGATGAAATCTGGAAAGAAGCTTTCTGAAAAATTGCTGTGTTCTGTTAATACATCTCACAGAGTTACATCTGTATTTCGTGGATCTCTTTACTAGATTATTTCTGTGGAATCTGAGAACAGATATTTCGGATCCCTTTGAAGACTATAGGGTCAAAGGAAATATCCTCCGATAACAAAGAGAAACAAGCTTTCTGAGAAATTCTTTATGTTCTGTGAAATCATCCCACAAAGTTACAGCTTTCCCCTCAAGAAGCCTTTCGCTAAGACAGTTCTTGTGGAATTGGCAAAGCGATATTTGGAAGCCCATAGAGGGCTATGGTGAAAAAGGAAATATCCTCAGATGAAATCTGGAAAGAAGCTTTCTGAGAAACTGCTGAGTGTTCTGTTAATTCATCTCACAGAGTTACATCTGTATTTCGTGGATCTCTTTGCTAGCCTTATTTCTTTGGAATCTGAGAACAGATATTTCGGATCCCATTGAAGACTATAGGGCCAAAGGAAATAATGTCCGATAACAAAGAGAAAGAAGCTTTCTGAGAAACTTCTTTGTGTTCTGTGAAATCATGTCACAGAGTTACAGCTTTCCCCTCAAGAAGCCTTTCGCTAAGACACTTCTTGTGCAATTGCCAAAGTGATATTTGGTAGCCCATGGAGGGCTATGGTGAAAAAGGAAATATCCTCAGATGAAATCTGGAAAGAAGCTTTCTGAGAAACTGTTTAGTGTTCTGTTAATTCATCTCACAGAGTTACATCTGTATTTCGTGGATCTCTTTGCTAGCCTTATTTCTTTGGAATCTGAGAACAGATATTTCGCATTCCTATGAAGACTATAGGGCCAAAGGAAATATCCTCCGATAACAAAGAGAAAGAAGCTTTCTGAGAAACTTCTTTGTGTTCTGTGAAATCATCTCACAGAGTTACAGCTTTCCCCTCAAGAAGCCTTTCGCTAAGACAGTTCTTGTGGAATTGGCAAAGTGATATTTGGAAGCCCATAGAGGGCTATGGTGAAAAAGGAAATATCCTCAGATGAAATCTGGAAAGAAGCTTTCTGAGAAACTGCTGAGTGTTCTGTTAATTCATCTCACAGAGTTACAGCTGTGTTTCGTGGATCTCTTTGCTAGCCTTATTTCTGTGGAATCTGAGAACAGATATTTCGGATCCCATTGAAGACTATAGGGCCAAAGGAAATATCCTCCGATAACAAAGAGAAAGAAGCTTTCTGAGAAACTTCTTTGTGTTCTGTGAAATCATCTCACAGAGTTACAGCTTTCCCCTCAAGAAGCCTTTCGCTAAGACAGTTCTTGTGGAATTGGCCAAGTGATATTTGGAAGCCCATAGAGGGCTATGGTGAAAAAGGAAATATCCTCAGATGAAATCTGGAAAGAAGCTTTCTGAGAAACTGCTTAGTGTTCTGTTAATTCATCTCACAGAGTTACATCTGTATTTAGTGGATCTCTTTGCTAGCCTTATTTCTGTGGAATCTGAGAACAGATATTTCGGATCCCATTGAAGAATATAGGGACAAAGGAAATATCCTCCGATAACAAAGAGAAAGAAGCTTTTTGAGAAACTTCTTTGTGTTCTGTGATATCATCTCACAGAGTTACAGTTTTCCCCTCAAGAAGCCTTTCGCTAAGACAGTTCCTTTGGAATTGGCAAGGTGATATTTGGAAGCCCATAGAGGGCTATGGTGAAAAAGGATATATCCTCAGATGAAATCTGGAAGGAAGCTTTCTGAGAAACTGCTGAGTGTTCTGTTAATTCATCTCACAGAGTTACATCTGTATTTCTTGGATCTCTTGCTAGCCTTATTTCTGTGGAATCTGAGAACAGATATTTCATATCCCTTTGAAGACTATAGGGCCAAAGGAAATAATGTCCGATAATAAAGAGAAAGAAGTCTTTTGAGAAACTTCTTTGTGTTCTGTGAAATCATCCCACAGAGTTACAGCTTTCCCCTCAAGAAGCCTTTCGCTAAGACAGTTCTTGTGGAATTGGCAAAGCGGTATTTGGAAGCCCATAGAGGGCTATGGTGAAAAAGGAAATATCCTCAGATGAAATCTGGAAAGAAGCTTTCTGAGAAACTGCTGAGTGTTCTGTTAATTCATCTCACAGAGTTACATCTGTATTTCGTGGATCTCTTTGCTAGCCTTATTTCTTTGGAATCTGAGAACAGATATTTCGGATCCCATTGAAGACTATAGGGCCAAAGGAAATAATGTCCGATAACAAAGAGAAAGAAGCTTTCTGAGAAACTTCTTTGTGTTCTGTGAAATCATCTCACAGAGTTACAGCTTTCCCCTCAAGAAGCCTTTCGCTAAGACAGTTCTTGTGGAATTGGCAAAGTGATATTTGGAAGCCCATAGAGGGCTATGGTGAAAAAGGAAATATCCTCAGATGAAATCTGGAAAGAAGCTTTCTGAGAAACTGTTTAGTGTTCTGTTAATTCATCTCACAGAGTTACATCTGTATTTCGTGGATCTCTTTGCTAGCCTTATTTCTTTGGAATCTGAGAACAGATATTTCGCATTCCTATGAAGACTATAGGGCCAAAGAAAATATCCTCCTATAACAAAGAGAAAGAAGCTTTCTGAGAAACTTCTTTGTGTTCTGTGAAATCATCTCACAGAGTTACAGCTTTCCCCTCAAGAAGCCTTTCGCTAAGACAGTTCTTGTGGAATTGGCAAAGTGATATTTGGAAGCCCATAGAGGGCTATGGTGAAAAAGGAAATATCCTCAGATGAAATCTGGAAGGAAGCTTTCTGAGAAACTGCTGAGTGTTCTGTTAATTCATCTCACAGAGTTACATCTGTATTTCGTGGATCTCTTTGCTAGCCTTATTCCTGTGGAATCTGAGAACAGATATTTCGGATCCCATTGAAGACTATAGGGCCAAAGGAAATATCCTCCGATAACAAAGAGAAAGAAGCTTTCTGAGAAACTTCTTTGTGTTCTGTGAAATCATCTCACAGAGTTACAGCTTTCCCCTCAAGAAGCCTTTCGCTAAGACAGTTCTTGTGGAATTGGCCAAGTGATATTTGGAAGCCCATAGAGGGCTATGGTGAAAAAGGAAATATCCTCAGATGAAATCTGGAAAGAAGCTTTCTGAGAAACTGCTTAGTGTTCTGTTAATTCATCTCACAGAGTTACATCTGTATTTAGTGGATCTCTTTGCTAGCCTTATTTCTGTGGAATCTGAGAACAGATATTTCGGATCCCATTGAAGAATATAGGGACAAAGGAAATATCCTCCGATAACAAAGAGAAAGAAGCTTTTTGAGAAACTTCTTTGTGTTCTGTGATATCATCTCACAGAGTTACAGCTTTCCCCTCAAGAAGCCTTTCGCTAAGACAGTTCCTTTGGAATTGGCAAGGTGATATTTGGAAGCCCATAGAGGGCTATGGTGAAAAAGGATATATCCTCAGATGAAATCTGGAAGGAAGCTTTCTGAGAAACTGCTGAGTGTTCTGTTAATTCATCTCACAGAGTTACATCTGTATTTCTTGGATCTCTTGCTAGCCTTATTTCTGTGGAATCTGAGAACAGATATTTCATATCCCTTTGAAGACTATAGGGCCAAAGGAAATAATGTCCGATAATAAAGAGAAAGAAGTCTTCTGAGAAACTTCTTTGTGTTCTGTGAAATCATCCCACAGAGTTACAGCTTTCCCCTCAAGAAGCCTTTCGCTAAGACAGTTCTTGTGGAATTGGCAAAGCGGTATTTGGAAGCCCATAGAGGGCTATGGTGAAAAAGGAAATATCCTCAGATGAAATCTGGAAAGAAGCTTTCTGAGAAACTGCTGAGTGTTCTGTTAATTCATCTCACAGAGTTACATCTGTATTTCGTGGATCTCTTTGCTAGCCTTATTTCTTTGGAATCTGAGAACAGATATTTCGGATCCCATTGAAGACTATAGGGCCAAAGGAAATAATGTCCGATAACAAAGAGAAAGAAGCTTTCTGAGAAACTTCTTTGTGTTCTGTGAAATCATCTCACAGAGTTACAGCTTTCCCCTCAAGAAGCCTTTCGCTAAGACAGTTCTTGTGGAATTGGCAAAGTGATATTTGGAAGCCCATAGAGGGCTATGGTGAAAAAGGAAATATCCTCAGATGAAATCTGGAAAGAAGCTTTCTGAGAAACTGTTTAGTGTTCTGTTAATTCATCTCACAGAGTTACATCTGTATTTCGTGGATCTCTTTGCTAGCCTTATTTCTTTGGAATCTGAGAACAGATATTTCGCATTCCTATGAAGACTATAGGGCCAAAGAAAATATCCTCCTATAACAAAGAGAAAGAAGCTTTCTGAGAAACTTCTTTGTGTTCTGTGAAATCATCTCACAGAGTTACAGCTTTCCCCTCAAGAAGCCTTTCGCTAAGACAGTTCTTGTGGAATTGGCAAAGTGATATTTGGAAGCCCATAGAGGGCTATGGTGAAAAAGGAAATATCCTCAGATGAAATCTGGAAGGAAGCTTTCTGAGAAACTGCTGAGTGTTCTGTTAATTCATCTCACAGAGTTACATCTGTATTTCGTGGATCTCTTTGCTAGCCTTATTCCTGTGGAATCTGAGAACAGATATTTCGGATCCCATTGAAGACTATAGGGCCAAAGGAAATATCACCCAATAACAAAGAGACAGAAGCTTTCTGAGAAACTTCTTTGTGTTCTGTGAAATCATCTCACAGAGTTACATCTTTCCCTCAAGAAGCCTTTCGCTAAGACAGTTCTTGAGGAATTGGCAAAGCGATATTTGGAAGCCAATAGAGGGCTATGGTGAAAAAGGAAATATCCTCAGATGAAATCTGGAAAGAAGCTTTCTGAGAAACTGCTTAGTGTTCTGTTAATTCATCTCACAGAGTTACATCTGCATTTCGTGGATCTCTTTGCTAGCCTTATTTCTTTGGAATCTGAGAACAGATATTTCGGATCCCATTGAAGACTATAGGGCCAAAGGAAATATCCTCCGATAACAAAGAGAAAGAAGCGTTCTGAGAAACTTCTTTGTGTTCTGTGAAATCATCTCACAGAGTTACAGCTTTCTCCTCAAGAAGCCTTTCGCTAAGACAGTTCTTGTGGAATTGGCAAAGTGATATTTGGAAGGCCATAGAGGGCTATGGTGAAAAAGGAAATATCCTCAGATGAAATCTGGAAAGAAGCTTTCTGTGAAACTGCTTAGTGTTCTGTTAATTCATCTCACAGAGTTACATCTGTATTTCATGGATCTCTTTGCTAGCCTTATTTCTGTGGAATCTGAGACCAGATATTTCGGATCCCATTGAAGACTATAGGGCCAAAGGAAATATCCTCCGATAAAAAAGAGAAAGAAGCTTTCTGAGAAACTTCTTTGTGTTCTCTGAAATCATGTCACAGAGTTACAGCTTTCCCCTCAAGAAGCCTTTCGCTAAGACAGTTCTTGTGGAATTGGCAAAGAGATATTTGAAAGCCCATAGAGGGCTATGGTGAAAAAGGAAATATCCTCAGATGAAATCTGGAAAGAAGCTTTCTGTGAAACTGCTTAGTGTTCTGTTAATTCATCTCACAGAGTTACATCTGCATTTCGTGGATCTCTTTGCTAGACTTATTTCTGTGGAATCTGAGAACAGATATTTTGGATCCCTTTGAAGACTTTAGGGCCAAAGGAAATATCCTCCGATAACAAAGAGAAAGAAGCTTTCTGAGAAACTTCTTTGTGTTCTGTGAAATCATCTCACAGAGTTACAGCTTTCCCCTCAAGAAGCCTTTCGCTAAGACAGTTCCTGTGGAATTGGCAAAGTGATATTTGGAAGCCCATAGAGAGCTATGGTGAAAAAGGAAATATCCTCAGATGAAATCTGGAAAGAAGCTTTCTGAGAAACTGCTTAGTGTTCTGTTAATTCATCTCACAGAGTTACATGTGTATTTCGTGGATCTCTTTGCTAGCCTTATTTCTGTGGAATCTGAGAACAGATATTTCGGATCCCTTTGAAGACTATAGGGCCAAAGGAAATAATGTCCGATAACAAAGAGAAAGAAGCCTTCTGAGAAACTTCTTTGTGTTCTGTGAAATCATCTCACAGAGTTAGAGCTCTCCCCTCAAGAAGCCTTTCGCTAAGACAGTTCTTGTGGAATTGGCAAAGTGATATTTGGAAGCCCTAAGAAGACTATGGTGAAAAAGGATATATCCTCAGATGAAATCTGGAAAGAAGCTTTCTGAAAAATTGCGGTGTTCTGTTAATACATCTCACAGAGTTACATCTGTATTTCGTGAATCTCTTTGCTAGATTATTTCTGTGGAATCTGAGAACAGATATTTCGGATCCCTTTGAAGACTATAGGGTCAAAGGAAATATCCTCCGATAACAAAGAGAAAGAAGCTTTCTGAGAAATTCTTTGTGTTCTGTGAAATCATCCCACAGAGTTACAGCTTTCCCCTCAAGAAGCCTTTCGCTAAGACAGTTCTTGTGGAATTGGCAAAGCGATATTTGGAAGCCCATAGAGGGCAATGGTGAAAAAGGAAATATCCTCAGATGAAATCTGGAAAGAAGCTTTCTGAGAAACTGCTGAGTGTTCTGTTAATTCATCTCACAGAGTTACATCTGTATTTCGTGGATCTCTTTGCTAGCCTTATTTCTTTGGAATCTGAGAACAGATATTTCGGATCCCATTGAAGACTATAGGGCCAAAGGAAATAATGTCCGATAACAAAGAGAAAGAAGCTTTCTGAGAAACTTCTTTGTGTTCTGTGAAATCATCTCACAGAGTTACAGCTTTCCCCTCAAGAAGCCTTTCGCTAAGACAGTTCTTGTGGAATTGGCAAAGTGATATTTGGAAGCCCTTAGAGGGCTACGGTGAAAAAGGAAATATCCTCAGATGAATTCTGGAAAGAAGCTTTCTGAGAAACTGCTTAGTGTTCTGTTAATTCATCTCACAGAGTTACATCTGTATTTCGTGGATCTCTTTGCTAGCCTTATTTCTGTGGAATCTGAGAACAGATATTTCGGATCCCATTGAAGACTATAGGGCCAAAGGAAATATCCTCCGATAACAAAGAGAAAGAAGCTTTCTGAGAAACTCCTTTGTGTTCTGTGAAATCATCTCACAGAGTTACAGCTTTCCCCTCAAGAAGCCTTTCTCTAAGACAGTTCTTGTGGAATTGGCAAGGCGATATTTGGAAGCCCATAGAGGGCTATGGTGAAAAAGGAAATATCCTCAGATGAAATCTGGAAAGAAGCTTTCTGAGAAACTGCTTAGTGTTCTGTTAATTCATCTCACAGAGTTACATCTGCATTTCGTGGATCTCTTTGCTAGCCTTATTTCTTTGGAATCTGAGAACAGATATTTCGGATCCCATTGAAGACTATAGGGCCAAAGGAAATATCCTCCGATAACAAAGAGAAAGAAGCTTTCTGAGAAACTTCTTTGTGTTCTGTGAAATCATCTCACAGAGTTAGAGCTTTCTCCTCAAGAAGCCTTTCGCTAAGACAGTTGTTGTGGAATTGGCAAAGTGATATTTGGAAGGCCATAGAGGGCTATGGTGAAAAAGGAAATATCCTCAGATGAAATCTGGAAAGAAGCTTTCTGTGAAACTGCTTAGTGTTCTGTTAATTCATCTCACAGAGTTACATCTGTATTTCGTGGATCTCTTTGCTAGCCTTATTTCTGTGGAATCTGAGAACAGATATTTCGGATCCCTTTGAAGACTATAGGGCCAAAGGAAATAATGTCCGATAACAAAGAGAAAGAAGCCTTCTGAGAAAATTCTTTGTGTTCTGTGAAATCACCTCACAGAGTTAGAGCTCTCCCCTCAAGAAGCCTTTCGCTAAGATAGTTCTTGTGGAATTGGCAAAGTAATATTTGGAAGCCCTAAGAAGACTATGGTGAAAAAGGATATATCCTCAGATGAAATCTGGAAAGAAGCTTTCTGAAAAATTGCTGTGTTCTGTTAATACATCTCACAGAGTTACATCTGTATTTCGTGGATCTCTTTGCTAGATTATTTCTGTGGAATCTGAGAACAGATATTTCGGATCCCTTTGAAGACTATAGGGTCAAAGGAAATATCCTCCGATAACAAAGAGAAAGAAGCTTTCTGAGAAATTCTTTGTGTTCTGTGAAATCATCCCACAGAGTTATAGCTTTCCCCTCAAGAAGCCTTTCGCTACGACAGTTCTTGTGGAATTGGCAAAGCGATATTTGGAAGCCCATAGAGGGCTATGGTGAAAAAGGAAATATCCTCAGATGAAATCTGGAAAGAAGCTTTCTGAGAAACTGCTGAGTGTTCTGTTAATTCATCTCACAGAGTTACATCTGTATTTCGTGGATCTCTTTGCTAGCATTATTTCTTTGGAGTCTGAGAACAGATATTTCGGATCCCATTGAAGACTATAGGGCCAAAGGAAATAATGTCCGATAACAAAGAGAAAGAAGCTTTCTGAGAAACTTCTTTGTGTTCTGTGAAATCATCTCACAGAGTTACAGCTTTCCCCTCAAGAAGCCTTTCGCTAAGACAGTTCTTGTGGAATTGGCAAAGTGATATTTGGTAGCCCATGGAGGGCTATGGTGAAAAAGGAAATATCCTCAGATGAAATCTGGAAAGAAGCTTTCTGAGAAACTGTTTAGTGTTCTGTTAATTCATCTCACAGAGTTACATCTGTATTTCGTGGATCTCTTTGCTAGCCTTATTTCTTTGGAATCTGAGAACAGATATTTCGCATTCCTATGAAGACTATAGGGCCAAAGGAAATATCCTCCGATAACAAAGAGAAAGAAGCTTTCTGAGAAACTTCTTTGTGTTCTGTGAAATCATCTCACAGAGTTACAGCTTTCCCCTCAAGAAGCCTTTCGCTAAGACAGTTCTTGTGGAATTGGCAAAGTGATATTTGGAAGCCCATAGAGGGCTATGGTGAAAAAGGAAATATCCTCAGATGAAATCTGGAAAGAAGCTTTCTGAGAAACTGCTGAGTGTTCTGTTAATTCATCTCACAGAGTTACATCTGTATTTCGTGGATCTCTTTGCTAGCCTTATTTCTGTGGAATCTGAGAACAGATATTTCGGATCCCATTGAAGACTATAGGGCCAAAGGAAATATCCTCCGATAACAAAGAGAAAGAAGCTTTCTGAGAAACTTCTTTGTGTTCTGTGATATCATCTCACAGAGTTACAGCTTTCCCCTCAAGAAGCCTTTCGCTAAGACAGTTCTTGTGGAATTGGCAAAGTGATATTTGGAAGCCCATAGAGGGCTATGGTGAAAAAGGAAATATCCTCAGATGAAATCTGGAAAGAAGCTTTCTGAGAAACTGCTTAGTGTTCTGTTAATTCATCTCACAGAGTTACATCTGTATTTAGTGGATCTCTTTGCTAGCCTTATTTCTGTGGAATCTGAGAACAGATATTTCGGATCTCATTGAAGACTATAGGGACAAAGGAAATATCCTCCGATAACAAAGAGAAAGAAGCTTTTTGAGAAACTTCTTTGTGTTCTGTGAAATCATCTCACAGAGTTACAGTTTTCCCCTCAAGAAGCCTTTCGCTAAGACAGTTCCTTTGGAATTGGCAAGGTGATATTTGGAAGCCCATAGAGGGCTATGGTGAAAAAGGAAATATCCTCAGATGAAATCTGGAAGGAAGCTTTCTGAGAAACTGCTGAGTGTTCTGTTAATTCATCTCACAGAGTTACATCTGTATTTCTTGGATCTCTTTGCTAGCCTTATTCCTGTGGAATCTGAGAACAGATATTTCGGATCCCATTGAAGACTATAGGGCCAAAGGAAATATCCTCCGATAACAAAGAGAAAGAAGCTTTCTGAGAAACTTCTTTGTGTTCTGTGATATCATCTCACAGAGTTACAGCTTTCCCCTCAAGAAGCCTTTCGCTAAGACAGTTCTTGTGGAATTGGCAAAGTGATATTTGGAAGCCCATAGAGGGCTATGGTGAAAAAGGAAATATCCTCAGATGAAATCTGGAAAGAAGCTTTCTGAGAAACTGCTTAGTGTTCTGTTAATTCATCTCACAGAGTTACATCTGTATTTAGTGGATCTCTTTGCTAGCCTTATTTCTGTGGAATCTGAGAACAGATATTTCGGATCTCATTGAAGACTATAGGGACAAAGGAAATATCCTCCGATAACAAAGAGAAAGAAGCTTTTTGAGAAACTTCTTTGTGTTCTGTGAAATCATCTCACAGAGTTACAGTTTTCCCCTCAAGAAGCCTTTCGCTAAGACAGTTCCTTTGGAATTGGCAAGGTGATATTTGGAAGCCCATAGAGGGCTATGGTGAAAAAGGAAATATCCTCAGATGAAATCTGGAAGGAAGCTTTCTGAGAAACTGCTGAGTGTTCTGTTAATTCATCTCACAGAGTTACATCTGTATTTCTTGGATCTCTTTGCTAGCCTTATTCCTGTGGAATCTGAGAACAGATATTTCGGATCCCATTGAAGACTATAGGGCCAAAGGAAATATCCTCCGATAACAAAGAGAAAGAAGCTTTCTGAGAAACTTCTTTGGGTTCTGTGAAATCATCTCACAGAGTTACAGCTTTCCCCTCAAGAAGCCTTTCGTTAAGACAGTTCTTGTGGAATTGGCAAAGCGATATTTGAAAGCCCATAGAGGGCTATGGTGAAAAAGGAAATATCCTCAGAAGAAATCTGGAAAGAAGCTTTCTGAGAAACTGCTTAGTGTTCTGTTAATTCATCTCACAGAGTTACATCTGTATTTCGTGGATCTCTTTGCTAGCCTTATTTCTGTGGAATCTGAGAACAGATATTTCATATCCCTTTGAAGACTATAGGGCCAAAGGAAATAATGTCCGATAACAAAGAGAAAGAAGCCTTCTGAGAAACTTCTTTGTGTTCTGTGAAATCATCTCACAGAGTTAGAGCTCTCCCCTCAAGAAGCCTTTCGCTAAGACAGTTCTTGTGGAATTGGAAAAGTGATATTTGGAAGCCCTTAGAAGACTATGGTGAAAAAGGATATATCCTCAGATGAAATCTGGAAAGAAGCTTTCTGAAAAATTGCTGTGTTCTGTTAATACATCTCACAGAGTTACATCTGTATTTCGTGGATCTGTTTGCTAGACTTATTTCTGTGGAATCTGAGAACAGATATTTCGGATCCCTTTGAAGACTATAGGGTCAAAGGAAATATCCTCCGATAACAAAGAGAAAGAAGCTTTCTGAGAAACTTCTTTGTGTTCTGTGAAATCATCCCACAGAGTTACAGCTTTCCCCTCAGGAAGCCTTTCGCTAAGACAGTTCTTGTGGAATTGGCAAAGCGGTATTTGGAAGCCCATAGAGGGCTATGGTGAAAAAGGAAATATCCTCAGATGAAATCTGGAAAGAAGCTTTCTGAGAAACTGCTGAGTGTTCTGTTAATTCATCTCACAGAGTTACATCTGTATTTCGTGGATCTCTTTGCTAGCCTTATTTCTTTGGAATCTGAGAAGAGATATTTCGGATCCCATTGAAGACTATAGGGCCAAAGGAAATAATGTCCGATAACAAAGAGAAAGAAGCTTTCTGAGAAACTTATTTGTGTTCTGTGAAATCATCTCACAGAGTTACAGCTTTCCCCTCAAGAAGCCTTTCGCTAAGACAGTTCTTGTGGAATTGGCAAACTGATATTTGGAAGCCCATAGAGGGCTATGGTGAAAAAGGAAATATCCTCAGATGAAATCTGGAAAGAAGCTTTCTGAGAAACTGTTTAGTGTTCTGTTAATTCATCAAACAGAGTTACATCTGTATTTCGTGGATCTCTTTGCTAGCCTTATTTCTTTGGAATCTGAGAACAGATATTTCGCATTCCTATGAAGACTATAGGGACAAAGGAAATATCCTCCTATAACAAAGAGAAAGAAGCTTTCTGAGAAACTTCTTTGTGTTCTGTGAAATCATCTCACAGAGTTACAGTTTTCTCCTCAAGAAGCCTTTCGCTAAGACAGTTCCTTTGGAATTGGCAAGGTGATATTTGGAAGACCATAGAGGGCTATGGTGAAAAAGGAAATATCCTCAGATGAAATCTGGAAGGAAGCTTTCTGAGAAACTGCTGAGTGTTCTGTTAATTCATCCAACAGAGTTACATCTGTATGTCTTGGATCTCTTTGCTAGCCTTATTCCTGTGGAATCTGAGAACAGATATTTCGGATCCCATTGAAGACTATAGGGCCAAAGGAAATATCCTCCGATAACAAAGAGAAAGAAGCTTTCTGAGAAACTTCTTTGTGTTCTGTGAAATCATCTCACAGAGTTACAGCTTTCCCCTCAAGAAGCCTTTCGCTAAGACAGTTCTTGTGGAATTGGCAAAGCGATATTTGGAAGCCCATAGAGGGCTATGGTGAAAAAGGAAATATCCTCAGATGAAATCTGGAAAGAAGCTTTCTGAGAAACTGCTTAGTGTTCTGTTAATTCATCTCACAGAGTTACATCCGTATTTCGTGGATCTCTTTGCTAGCCTTATTTCTTTGGAATCTGAGAACAGATATTTCGGATCCCATTGAAGACTATAGGGCCAAAGGAAATATCCTCCCATAACAAAGAGAAAGAAGCTTTCTGAGAAACTTCTTTGTATTCTGTGAAATCATCTCAAAGAGTTACAGCTTTCCCCTCAAGAAGACTTTCGCTAAGACAGTTCTTGTGGAATTGGCCAAGTGATATTTGGAAGCCCATAGAGGGCTATGGTGAAAAAGGAAATATCCTCAGATGAAATCTGGAAAGAAGCTTTCTGAGAAACTGCTGAGTGTTCTGTTAATTCATCTCACAGAGTTACATCTGTATTTCGTGGATCTCTTTGCTGGCCTTATTTCTGTGGAATCTGAGAACAGATATTTCGGATCCCATTGAAGACTATAGGGCCAAAGGAAATATCCTCCGATAAAAAAGAGAAAGAAGCTTTCTGAGAAACTTCTTTGTGTTCTGTGAAATCATGTCACAGAGTTACAGCTTTCCTCTCAAGAAGACTTTCGCTAAGACAGTTCTTGTGGAATTGGCAAAGTGATATTTGGAAGCCCTTAGAGGGCTATGGTGAAAAAGGAAATATCCTCAGATGAAATCTGGAAAGAAGCTTTGTGTGAAACTGCTTAGTGTTTTGTTAATTCATCTCACAGAGTTACATCTGTATTTCGTGGATCTGTTTGCTAGACTTATTTCTGTGGAATCTGAGAACAGATATTTCGGATCCCTTTGAAGACTATAGGGTCAAAGGAAATATCCTCCGATAACAAAGAGAAAGAAGCTTTCTGAGAAACTTCTTTGTGTTCTGTGAAATCACCCCACAGAGTTACAGCTTTCCCCTCAAGAAGCCTTTCGCTAAGACAGTTCTTGTGGAATTGGCAAAGCGGTATTTGGAAGCCCATAGAGGGCTATGGTGAAAAAGGAAATATCCTCAGATGAAATCTGGAAAGAAGCTTTCTGAGAAACTGCTGAGTGTTCTGTTAATTCATCTCACAGAGTTACATCTGTATTTCGTGGATCTCTTTGCTAGCCTTATTTCTTTGGAATCTGAGAACAGATATTTCGGATCCCATTGAAGACTATAGGGCCAAAGGAAATAATGTCCGATAACAATGAGAAAGAAGCTTTCTGAGAAACTTCTTTGTGTTCTGTGAAATCATCTCACAGAGTTACAGCTTTCCCCTCAAGAAGCCTTTCGCTAAGACAGTTCTTGTGGAATTGGCAAACTGATATTTGGAAGCCCATAGAGGGCTATGGTGAAAAAGGAAATATCCTCAGATGAAATCTGGAAAGAAGCTTTCTGAGAAACTGTTTAGTGTTCTGTTAATTCATCTCACAGAGTTACATCTGTATTTCGTGGATCTCTTTGCTAGCCTTATTTCTTTGGAATCTGAGAACAGATATTTCGCATTCCTATGAAGACTATAGGGCCAAAGGAAATATCCTCCTATAACAAAGAGAAAGAAGCTTTCTGAGAAACTTCTTTGTGTTCTGTGAAATCATCTCACAGAGTTACAGTTTTCCCCTCAAGAAGCCTTTCGCTAAGACAGTTCCTTTGGAATTGGCAAGGTGATATTTGGAAGACCATAGAGGGCTATGGTGAAAAAGGAAATATCCTCAGATGAAATCTGGAAGGAAGCTTTCTGAGAAACTGCTGAGTGTTCTGTTAATTCATCTCACAGAGTTACATCTGTATGTCTTGGATCTCTTTGCTAGCCTTATTCCTGTGGAATCTGAGAACAGATATTTCGGATCCCATTGAAGACTATAGGGCCAAAGGAAATATCCTCCGATAACAAAGAGAAAGAAGCTTTCTGAGAAACTTCTTTGTGTTCTGTGAAATCATCTCACAGAGTTACAGCTTTCCCCTCAAGAAGCCTTTCGCTAAGACAGTTCTTGTGGAATTGGCAAAGCGATATTTGGAAGCCCATAGAGGGCTATGGTGAAAAAGGAAATATCCTCAGATGAAATCTGGAAAGAAGCTTTCTGAGAAACTGCTTAGTGTTCTGTTAATTCATCTCACAGAGTTACATCCGTATTTCGTGGATCTCTTTGCTAGCCTTATTTCTTTGGAATCTGAGAACAGATATTTCGGATCCCATTGAAGACTATAGGGCCAAAGGAAATATCCTCCGATAACAAAGAGAAAGAAGCTTTCTGAGAAACTACTTTGTGTTCTGTGAAATCATCTCACAGAGTTACAGTTTTCCCCTCAAGAAGCCTTTCGCTAAGACAGTTCCTTTGGAATTGGCAAGGTGATATTTGGAAGACCATAGAGGGCTATGGTGAAAAAGGAAATATCCTCAGATGAAATCTGGAAGGAAGCTTTCTGAGAAACTGCTGAGTGTTCTGTTAATTCATCTCACAGAGTTACATCTGTATGTCTTGGATCTCTTTGCTAGCCTTATTCCTGTGGAATCTGAGAACAGATATTTCGGATCCCATTGAAGACTATAGGGCCAAAGGAAATATCCTCCGATAACAAAGAGAAAGAAGCTTTCTGAGAAACTTCTTTGTGTTCTGTGAAATCATCTCACCGAGTTACAGCTTTCCCCTCAAGAAGCCTTTCGCTAAGACAGTTCTTGTGGAATTGGCAAAGCGATATTTGGAAGCCCATAGAGGGCTATGGTGAAAAAGGAAATATCCTCAGATGAAATCTGGAAAGAAGCTTTCTGAGAAACTGCTTAGTGTTCTGTTAATTCATCTCACAGAGTTACATCCGTATTTCGTGGATCTCTTTGCTAGCCTTATTTCTTTGGAATCTGAGAACAGATATTTCGGATCCCATTGAAGACTATAGGGCCAAAGGAAATATCCTCCCATAACAAAAAGAAAGAAGCTTTCTGAGAAACTTCTTTGTATTCTGTGAAATCATCTCAAAGAGTTACAGCTTTCCCCTCAAGAAGCCTTTCGCTAAGACAGTTCTTGTGGAATTGGCCAAGTGATATTTGGAAGCCCATAGAGGGCTATGGTGAAAAAGGAAATATCCTCAGATGAAATCTGGAAAGAAGCTTTCTGAGAAACTGCTGAGTGTTCTGTTAATTCATCTCACAGAGTTACATCTGTATTTCGTGGATCTCTTTGCTGGCCTTATTTCTGTGGAATCTGAGAACAGATATTTCGGATCCCATTGAAGACTATAGGGCCAAAGGAAATATCCTCCGATAAAAAAGAGAAAGAAGCTTTCTGAGAAACTTCTTTGTGTTCTGTGAAATCATGTCACAGAGTTACAGCTTTCCCCTCAAGAAGACTTTCGCTAAGACAGTTCTTGTGGAATTGGCAAAGTGATATTTGGAAGCCCTTAGAGGGCTATGGTGAAAAAGGAAATATCCTCAGATGAAATCTGGAAAGAAGCTTTGTGTGAAACTGCTTAGTGTTTTGTTAATTCATCTCACAGAGTTACATCTGTATTTCGTGGATCTGTTTGCTAGACTTATTTCTGTGGAATCTGAGAACAGATATTTCGGATCCCTTTGAAGACTATAGGGTCAAAGGAAATATCCTCCGATAACAAAGAGAAAGAAGCTTTCTGAGAAACTTCTTTGTGTTCTGTGAAATCATCCCACAGAGTTACAGCTTTCCCCTCAAGAAGCCTTTCGCTAAGACAGTTCTTGTGGAATTGGCAAAGCGGTATTTGGAAGCCCATAGAGGGCTATGGTGAAAAAGGAAATATCCTCAGATGAAATCTGGAAAGAAGCTTTCTGAGAAACTGCTGAGTGTTCTGTTAATTCATCTCACAGAGTTACATCTGTATTTCGTGGATCTCTTTGCTAGCCTTATTTCTTTGGAATCTGAGAACAGATATTTCGGATCCCATTGAAGACTATAGGGCCAAAGGAAATAATGTCCGATAACAAAGAGAAAGAAGCTTTCTGAGAAACTTCTTTGTGTTCTGTGAAATCATCTCACAGAGTTACAGCTTTCCCCTCAAGAAGCCTTTCGCTAAGACAGTTCTTGTGGAATTGGCAAACTGATATTTGGAAGCCCATAGAGGGCTATGGTGAAAAAGGAAATATTCTCAGATGAAATCTGGAAAGAAGCTTTCTGAGAAACTGTTTAGTGTTCTGTTAATTCATCTCACAGAGTTACATCTGTATTTCGTGGATCTCTTTGCTAGCCTTATTTCTTTGGAATCTGAGAACAGATATTTCGCATTCCTATGAAGACTATAGGGCCAAAGGAAATATCCTCCTATAACAAAGAGAAAGAAGCTTTCTGAGAAACTTCTTTGTGTTCTGTGAAATCATCTCACAGAGTTACAGCTTTCCCCTCAAGAAGCCTTTCGCTAAGACAGTTCTTGTGGAATTGGCAAAGTGGTATTTGGAAGCCCATAGAGGGCTATGGTGAAAAAGGAAATATCCTCAGATGAAATCTGGAAAGAAGCTTTTTGAGAAACTGCTGAGTGTTCTGTTAATTCATCTCACAGAGTTACATCTGTATTTCGTGGATCTCTTTGCTAGTCTTATTTCTGTGGAATCTGAGAACAGATATTTCGGATCCCATTGAAGACTATAGGGCCAAAGGAAATATCCTCCGATAACAAAGAGAAAGAAGCTTTCTGAGAAACTACTTTGTGTTCTGTGAAATCATCTCACAGAGTTACAGTTTTCCCCTCAAGAAGCCTTTCGCTAAGACAGTTCCTTTGGAATTGGCAAGGTGATATTTGGAAGACCATAGAGGGCTATGGTGAAAAAGGAAATATCCTCAGATGAAATCTGGAAGGAAGCTTTCTGAGAAACTGCTGAGTGTTCTGTTAATTCATCTCACAGAGTTACATCTGTATGTCTTGGATCTCTTTGCTAGCCTTATTCCTGTGGAATCTGAGAACAGATATTTCGGATCCCATTGAAGACTATAGGGCCAAAGGAAATATCCTCCGATAACAAAGAGAAAGAAGCTTTCTGAGAAACTTCTTTGTGTTCTGTGAAATCATCTCACAGAGTTACAGCTTTCCCCTCAAGAAGCCTTTCGCTAAGACAGTTCTTGTGGAATTGGCAAAGCGATATTTGGAAGCCCATAGAGGGCTATGGTGAAAAAGGAAATATCCTCAGATGAAATCTGGAAAGAAGCTTTCTGAGAAACTGCTTAGTGTTCTGTTAATTCATCTCACAGAGTTACATCCGTATTTCGTGGATCTCTTTGCTAGCCTTATTTCTTTGGAATCTGAGAACAGATATTTCGGATCCCATTGAAGACTATAGGGCCAAAGGAAATATCCTCCCATAACAAAGAGAAAGAAGCTTTCTGAGAAACTTCTTTGTATTCTGTGAAATCATCTCAAAGAGTTACAGCTTTCCCCTCAAGAAGCCTTTCGCTAAGACAGTTCTTGTGGAATTGGCCAAGTGATATTTGGAAGCCCATAGAGGGCTATGGTGAAAAAGGAAATATCCTCAGATGAAATCTGGAAAGAAGCTTTCTGAGAAACTGCTGAGTGTTCTGTTAATTCATCTCACAGAGTTACATCTGTATTTCGTGGATCTCTTTGCTGGCCTTATTTCTGTGGAATCTGAGAACAGATATTTCGGATCCCATTGAAGACTATAGGGCCAAAGGAAATATCCTCCGATAAAAAAGAGAAAGAAGCTTTCTGAGAAACTTCTTTGTGTTCTGTGAAATCATCTCACAGAGTTACAGCTTTCCCCTCAAGAAGACTTTCGCTAAGACAGTTCTTGTGGAATTGGCAAAGTGATATTTGGAAGCCCTTAGAGGGCTATGGTGAAAAAGGAAATATCCTCAGATGAAATCTGGAAAGAAGCTTTGTGTGAAACTGCTTAGTGTTTTGTTAATTCATCTCACAGAGTTACATCTGTATTTCGTGGATCTGTTTGCTAGACTTATTTCTGTGGAATCTGAGAACAGATATTTCGGATCCCTTTGAAGACTATAGGGTCAAAGGAAATATCCTCCGATAACAAAGAGAAAGAAGCTTTCTGAGAAACTTCTTTGTGTTCTGTGAAATCATCCCACAGAGTTACAGCTTACCCCTCAAGAAGCCTTTCGCTAAGACAGTTCTTGTGGAATTGGCAAAGCGGTATTTGGAAGCCCATAGAGGGCTATGGTGAAAAAGGAAATATCCTCAGATGAAATCTGGAAAGAAGCTTTCTGAGAAACTGCTGAGTGTTCTGTTAATTCATCTCACAGAGTTACATCTGTATTTCGTGGATCTCTTTGCTAGCCTTATTTCTTTGGAATCTGAGAACAGATATTTCGGATCCCATTGAAGACTATAGGGCCAAAGGAAATAATGTCCGATAACAAAGAGAAAGAAGCTTTCTGAGAAACTTCTTTGTGTTCTGTGAAATCATCTCACAGAGTTACAGCTTTCCCCTCAAGAATCCTTTCGCTAAGACAGTTCTTGTGGAATTGGCAAAGTGATATTTGGAAGCCCATAGAGGGCTATGGTGAAAAAGGAAATATCCTCAGATGAAATCTGGAAAGAAGCTTTCTGAGAAACTGTTTAGTGTTCTGTTAATTCATCTCACAGAGTTACATCTGTATTTCGTGGATCTCTTTGCTAGCCTTATTTCTGTGGAATCTGAGAACAGATATTTCGCATTCCTATGAAGACTATAGGGCCAAAGGAAATATCCTCCTATAACAAAGAGAAAGAAGCTTTCTGAGAAACTTCTTTGTGTTCTGTGAAATCATCTCACAGAGTTACAGCTTTCCCCTCAAGAAGCCTTTCGCTAAGACAGTTCTTGTGGAATTGGCAAAGTGATATTTGGAAGCCCATAGAGGGCTATGGTGAAAAAGGAAATATCCTCAGATGAAATCTGGAAAGAAGCTTTCTGAGAAACTGCTGAGTGTTCTGTTAATTCATCTCACAGAGTTACATCTGTATTTCGTGGATCTCTTTGCTAGCCTTATTTCTGTGGAATCTGAGAACAGATATTTCGGATCCCATTGAAGACTATAGGGCCAAAGGAAATATCCTCCGATAACAAAGAGAAAGAAGCTTTCTGAGAAACTACTTTGTGTTCTGTGAAATCATCTCACAGAGTTACAGTTTTCCCCTCAAGAAGCCTTTCGCTAAGACAGTTCCTTTGGAATTGGCAAGGTGATATTTGGAAGACCATAGAGGGCTATGGTGAAAAAGGAAATATCCTCAGATGAAATCTGGAAGGAAGCTTTCTGAGAAACTGCTGAGTGTTCTGTTAATTCATCTCACAGAGTTACATCTGTATGTCTTGGATCTCTTTGCTAGCCTTATTCCTGTGGAATCTGAGAACAGATATTTCGGATCCCATTGAAGACTATAGGGCCAAAGGAAATATCCTCCGATAACAAAGAGAAAGAAGCTTTCTGAGAAACTTCTTTGTGTTCTGTGAAATCATCTCACCGAGTTACAGCTTTCCCCTCAAGAAGCCTTTCGCTAAGACAGTTCTTGTGGAATTGGCAAAGCGATATTTGGAAGCCCATAGAGGGCTATGGTGAAAAAGGAAATATCCTCAGATGAAATCTGGAAAGAAGCTTTCTGAGAAACTGCTTAGTGTTCTGTTAATTCATCTCACAGAGTTACATCCGTATTTCGTGGATCTCTTTGCTAGCCTTATTTCTTTGGAATCTGAGAACAGATATTTCGGATCCCATTGAAGACTATAGGGCCAAAGGAAATATCCTCCCATAACAAAAAGAAAGAAGCTTTCTGAGAAACTTCTTTGTATTCTGTGAAATCATCTCAAAGAGTTACAGCTTTCCCCTCAAGAAGCCTTTCGCTAAGACAGTTCTTGTGGAATTGGCCAAGTGATATTTGGAAGCCCATAGAGGGCTATGGTGAAAAAGGAAATATCCTCAGATGAAATCTGGAAAGAAGCTTTCTGAGAAACTGCTGAGTGTTCTGTTAATTCATCTCACAGAGTTACATCTGTATTTCGTGGATCTCTTTGCTGGCCTTATTTCTGTGGAATCTGAGAACAGATATTTCGGATCCCATTGAAGACTATAGGGCCAAAGGAAATATCCTCCGATAAAAAAGAGAAAGAAGCTTTCTGAGAAACTTCTTTGTGTTCTGTGAAATCATGTCACAGAGTTACAGCTTTCCCCTCAAGAAGACTTTCGCTAAGACAGTTCTTGTGGAATTGGCAAAGTGATATTTGGAAGCCCTTAGAGGGCTATGGTGAAAAAGGAAATATCCTCAGATGAAATCTGGAAAGAAGCTTTGTGTGAAACTGCTTAGTGTTTTGTTAATTCATCTCACAGAGTTACATCTGTATTTCGTGGATCTGTTTGCTAGACTTATTTCTGTGGAATCTGAGAACAGATATTTCGGATCCCTTTGAAGACTATAGGGTCAAAGGAAATATCCTCCGATAACAAAGAGAAAGAAGCTTTCTGAGAAACTTCTTTGTGTTCTGTGAAATCATCCCACAGAGTTACAGCTTTCCCCTCAAGAAGCCTTTCGCTAAGACAGTTCTTGTGGAATTGGCAAAGCGGTATTTGGAAGCCCATAGAGGGCTATGGTGAAAAAGGAAATATCCTCAGATGAAATCTGGAAAGAAGCTTTCTGAGAAACTGCTGAGTGTTCTGTTAATTCATCTCACAGAGTTACATCTGTATTTCGTGGATCTCTTTGCTAGCCTTATTTCTTTGGAATCTGAGAACAGATATTTCGGATCCCATTGAAGACTATAGGGCCAAAGGAAATAATGTCCGATAACAAAGAGAAAGAAGCTTTCTGAGAAACTTCTTTGTGTTCTGTGAAATCATCTCACAGAGTTACAGCTTTCCCCTCAAGAAGCCTTTCGCTAAGACAGTTCTTGTGGAATTGGCAAACTGATATTTGGAAGCCCATAGAGGGCTATGGTGAAAAAGGAAATATTCTCAGATGAAATCTGGAAAGAAGCTTTCTGAGAAACTGTTTAGTGTTCTGTTAATTCATCTCACAGAGTTACATCTGTATTTCGTGGATCTCTTTGCTAGCCTTATTTCTTTGGAATCTGAGAACAGATATTTCGCATTCCTATGAAGACTATAGGGCCAAAGGAAATATCCTCCTATAACAAAGAGAAAGAAGCTTTCTGAGAAACTTCTTTGTGTTCTGTGAAATCATCTCACAGAGTTACAGCTTTCCCCTCAAGAAGCCTTTCGCTAAGACAGTTCTTGTGGAATTGGCAAAGTGGTATTTGGAAGCCCATAGAGGGCTATGGTGAAAAAGGAAATATCCTCAGATGAAATCTGGAAAGAAGCTTTTTGAGAAACTGCTGAGTGTTCTGTTAATTCATCTCACAGAGTTACATCTGTATTTCGTGGATCTCTTTGCTAGTCTTATTTCTGTGGAATCTGAGAACAGATATTTCGGATCCCATTGAAGACTATAGGGCCAAAGGAAATATCCTCCGATAACAAAGAGAAAGAAGCTTTCTGAGAAACTACTTTGTGTTCTGTGAAATCATCTCACAGAGTTACAGTTTTCCCCTCAAGAAGCCTTTCGCTAAGACAGTTCCTTTGGAATTGGCAAGGTGATATTTGGAAGACCATAGAGGGCTATGGTGAAAAAGGAAATATCCTCAGATGAAATCTGGAAGGAAGCTTTCTGAGAAACTGCTGAGTGTTCTGTTAATTCATCTCACAGAGTTACATCTGTATGTCTTGGATCTCTTTGCTAGCCTTATTCCTGTGGAATCTGAGAACAGATATTTCGGATCCCATTGAAGACTATAGGGCCAAAGGAAATATCCTCCGATAACAAAGAGAAAGAAGCTTTCTGAGAAACTTCTTTGTGTTCTGTGAAATCATCTCACAGAGTTACAGCTTTCCCCTCAAGAAGCCTTTCGCTAAGACAGTTCTTGTGGAATTGGCAAAGCGATATTTGGAAGCCCATAGAGGGCTATGGTGAAAAAGGAAATATCCTCAGATGAAATCTGGAAAGAAGCTTTCTGAGAAACTGCTTAGTGTTCTGTTAATTCATCTCACAGAGTTACATCCGTATTTCGTGGATCTCTTTGCTAGCCTTATTTCTTTGGAATCTGAGAACAGATATTTCGGATCCCATTGAAGACTATAGGGCCAAAGGAAATATCCTCCCATAACAAAGAGAAAGAAGCTTTCTGAGAAACTTCTTTGTATTCTGTGAAATCATCTCAAAGAGTTACAGCTTTCCCCTCAAGAAGCCTTTCGCTAAGACAGTTCTTGTGGAATTGGCCAAGTGATATTTGGAAGCCCATAGAGGGCTATGGTGAAAAAGGAAATATCCTCAGATGAAATCTGGAAAGAAGCTTTCTGAGAAACTGCTGAGTGTTCTGTTAATTCATCTCACAGAGTTACATCTGTATTTCGTGGATCTCTTTGCTGGCCTTATTTCTGTGGAATCTGAGAACAGATATTTCGGATCCCATTGAAGACTATAGGGCCAAAGGAAATATCCTCCGATAAAAAAGAGAAAGAAGCTTTCTGAGAAACTTCTTTGTGTTCTGTGAAATCATCTCACAGAGTTACAGCTTTCCCCTCAAGAAGACTTTCGCTAAGACAGTTCTTGTGGAATTGGCAAAGTGATATTTGGAAGCCCTTAGAGGGCTATGGTGAAAAAGGAAATATCCTCAGATGAAATCTGGAAAGAAGCTTTGTGTGAAACTGCTTAGTGTTTTGTTAATTCATCTCACAGAGTTACATCTGTATTTCGTGGATCTGTTTGCTAGACTTATTTCTGTGGAATCTGAGAACAGATATTTCGGATCCCTTTGAAGACTATAGGGTCAAAGGAAATATCCTCCGATAACAAAGAGAAAGAAGCTTTCTGAGAAACTTCTTTGTGTTCTGTGAAATCATCCCACAGAGTTACAGCTTACCCCTCAAGAAGCCTTTCGCTAAGACAGTTCTTGTGGAATTGGCAAAGCGGTATTTGGAAGCCCATAGAGGGCTATGGTGAAAAAGGAAATATCCTCAGATGAAATCTGGAAAGAAGCTTTCTGAGAAACTGCTGAGTGTTCTGTTAATTCATCTCACAGAGTTACATCTGTATTTCGTGGATCTCTTTGCTAGCCTTATTTCTTTGGAATCTGAGAACAGATATTTCGGATCCCATTGAAGACTATAGGGCCAAAGGAAATAATGTCCGATAACAAAGAGAAAGAAGCTTTCTGAGAAACTTCTTTGTGTTCTGTGAAATCATCTCACAGAGTTACAGCTTTCCCCTCAAGAATCCTTTCGCTAAGACAGTTCTTGTGGAATTGGCAAAGTGATATTTGGAAGCCCATAGAGGGCTATGGTGAAAAAGGAAATATCCTCAGATGAAATCTGGAAAGAAGCTTTCTGAGAAACTGTTTAGTGTTCTGTTAATTCATCTCACAGAGTTACATCTGTATTTCGTGGATCTCTTTGCTAGCCTTATTTCTGTGGAATCTGAGAACAGATATTTCGCATTCCTATGAAGACTATAGGGCCAAAGGAAATATCCTCCTATAACAAAGAGAAAGAAGCTTTCTGAGAAACTTCTTTGTGTTCTGTGAAATCATCTCACAGAGTTACAGCTTTCCCCTCAAGAAGCCTTTCGCTAAGACAGTTCTTGTGGAATTGGCAAAGTGATATTTGGAAGCCCATAGAGGGCTATGGTGAAAAAGGAAATATCCTCAGATGAAATCTGGAAAGAAGCTTTCTGAGAAACTGCTGAGTGTTCTGTTAATTCATCTCACAGAGTTACATCTGTATTTCGTGGATCTCTTTGCTAGCCTTATTTCTGTGGAATCTGTGAACAGATATTTCGGATCCCATTGAAGACTATAGGGCCAAAGGAAATATCCTCCGATAACAAAGAGAAAGAAGCTTTCTGAGAAACTTCTTTGTGTTCTGTGAAATCATCTCACAGAGTTACAGTTTTCCCCTCAAGAAGCCTTTCGCTAAGACAGTTCCTTTGGAATTGGCAAGGTGATATTTGGAAGCCCATAGAGGGCTATGGTGAAAAAGGAAATATCCTCAGATGAAATCTGGAAAGAAGCTTTCTGAGAAACTGCTTAGTGTTCTGTTAATTCATCTCACAGAGTTACATCCGTATTTCGTGGATCTCTTTGCTAGCCTTATTTCTTTGGAATCTGAGAACAGATATTTCGGATCCCTTTGAAGACTATAGGGCCAAAGGAAATATCCTCCCATAACAAAGAGAAAGAAGCTTTCTGAGGAACTTCTTTGTATTCTGTGAAATCATCTCAAAGAGTTACAGCTTTCCCCTCAAGAAGCCTTTCGCTAAGACAGTTCTTGTGGAATTGGCAAAGTGATATTTGGAAGCCCATAGAGGGCTATGGTGAAAAAGGAAATATCCTCAGATGAAATCTGGAAAGAAGCTTTCTGAGAAACTGCTGAGTGTTCTGTTAATTCATCTCACAGAGTTACATCTGTATTTCGTGGATCTGTTTGCTGGCCTTATTTCTGTGGAATCTGAGAACAGATATTTCGGATCCCATTGAAGACTATAGGGCCAAAGGAAATATCCTCCGATAAAAAAGAGAAAGAAGCTTTCTGAGAAACTTCTTTGTGTTCTGTGAAATCATCTCACAGAGTTACAGCTTTGCCCTCAAGAAGACTTTCGCTAAGACAGTTCTTGTGGAATTGGCAAAGTGATATTTGGAAGCCCTTAGAGGGCTATGGTGAAAAAGGAAATATCCTCAGATGAAATCTGGAAAGAAGCTTTGTGTGAAACTGCTTAGTGTTCTGTTAATTCATCTCACAGAGTTACATCTGTATTTCGTGGATCTCTTTGCTAGACTTATTTCTGTGGAATCTGAGAACAGATATTTCGGATCCCTTTGAAGACTATAGGGCCAAAGGAAATATCCTCCGATAACAAAGAGAAAGAAGCTTTCTGAGAAACTTCTTTGTGTTCTGTGAAATCATCTCACAGAGTTACAGCTTTCCCCTCAAGAAGCCTTTCGCTAAGACAGTTCCTGTGGAATTGGCAAAGTGATATTTGGAAGCCCATAGAGGGCTATGATGAAAAAGGAAATATCCTCAGATGAAATCTGGAAAGAAGCTTTCTGAGAAACTGCTTAGTGTTCTGTTAATTCATCTCACAGAGTTACATCTGTATTTCGTGGATCTCTTTGCTAGCCTTATTTCTGTGGAATCTGAGAACAGATATTTCGGATCTCATTGAAGACTATAGGGCCAAGCGAAATAATGTCCGATAACAAAGAGAAAGAAGTTTTCTGAGAAACTTCTTTGTGTTCTGTGAAATCATCTCACAGAGTTAGAGCTCTCCCCTCAAGAAGCCTTTCGCTAAGACAGTTCTTGTGGAATTGGCAAAGTGATATTTGGAAGCCCATAGAGGGCTATGGTGAAAAAGGAAATATCCCCAGATGAAATCTGGAAAGAAGCTTTCTGAGAAATTGCTGTGTTCTGTTAATTCATCTCACAGAGTTACATCTGTATTTCGTGGATCTCTTTGCTAGACTTATTTCTGTGGAATCTGAGAACAGATATTTCGGATCCCTTTGAAGACTATAGGGTCAAAGGAAATATCCTCCGATAACAAAGAGAAAGAAGCTTTCTGAGAAACTTCTTTGTGTTCTGTGAAATCATCTCACAGAGTTACAGCTTTCCCCTCAAGAAGCCTTTCGCTAAGTCAGTTCTTGTGGAATTGGCAAAGTGATATTTGGAAGCCCTTAGAGGGCTATGGTGAAGAAGGAAATATCCTCAGATGAAATCTGGAAAGAAGCTTTCAGAGAAACTGCTTAGTGTTCTGTTAATTCATCTCACAGAGTTACATGTGTATTTCGTGGATCTCTTTGCTGGCCTTATTTCTTTGGAATCTGAGAACAGATATTTCGGATCCCATTGAAGACTACAGGGCCAAAGGAAATATCCTCCAATAACAAAGAGAAAGAAGCTTTCTGAGAAACTTCTTTGTGTTCTGTGAAATCAGATCACAGAGTTACAGCATTCCCCTCAAGAAGCCTTTCGCTAAGACAGTTCTTGTGGAATTGGCAAAGTGATATTTGGAAGCCCATAGAGGGCTACAGTGAAAAAGGAAATATCCTCAGATGAATTCTGGAAAGAAGCTTTCTGAGAAACTGCTTAGTGTTCTGTTAATTCATCTCACAGAGTTACATCTGTATTTCGTGGATCTCTTTGCTAGCCTTATTTCTGTTGAATCTGAGAACAGATATTTCGGATCCCATTGAAGACTACAGGGCCAAAGGAAATATCCTCCTATATCAAACAGAAAGAAGCTTTCTGAGAAACTTCTTTGTGTTCTGTGAAATCATCTCACAGAGTTACAGCTTTCCCCTCAAGAAGACTTTCGCTACGACAGTTCTTGTGGAATTGGCAACGTGATATTTCGAAGCCCATAGAGGGCTATGGTGAAAAAGGAAATATCCTCAGATGAAATCTGGAAGGAAGCTTTCTGAGAAACTGCTGAGTGTTCTGTTAATTCATCTCACAGAATTACATCTGTATTTCGTGGATCTCTTTGCTAGCCTTATTTCTGTGGAATCTGAGAACAGATATTTCGGATCCCATTGAAGACTATAGGGCCAAAGGAAATATCCTCCGATAACAAAGAGAAAGAAGCTTTCTGAGAAACTTCTTTGTGTTCTGTGAAATCATCTCACAGAGTTACAGCTTTCCCCTCAAGAAGCCTTTCGCAAAGACAGTTCTTGTCGAATTGGCAAAGTGATATTTGGAAGCCCTTATAGGGCTATGGTGAAAAAGGAAATATCCTCAGATGAAATCTGGAAAGAAGCTTTCTGAGAAACTGCTTAGTGTTCTGTTAATTCAACTCACAGTGTTAAATCTGTATTTCGTGGATCTCTTTGCTAGCCTTATTTCTTTGGAATCTGAGAACAGATATTTCGGATCCCATTGAGGACTATAGGGCCAAAGGAAATATCCTCCGATAACAAAGAGAAAGAAGCTTTCTGAGAAACTTCTTTGTGTTCTGTGAAATCATCTCACAGAGTTACAGCTTTCCCCTCAAGAAGCCTTTCGCTAAGACAGTTCTTGTGGAATTGGCAAAGTGATATTTGAAGCCCATAGAGGGCTATGGTGAAAAAGGAAATATCCTCAGATGAAATCTGGAAAGAAGCTTTCTGAGAAACTGCTGAGTGTTCTGTTAATTCATCTCACAGAGTTACATCTGTATTTCGTGGATCTCTTTGCTGGCCTTATTTCTGTGGAATCTGAGAACAGATATTTCGGATCCCATTGAAGACTATAGGGCCAAAGGAAATATCCTCCGATAAAAAAGAGAAAGAAGCTTTCTGAGAAACTTCTTTGTGTTCTGTGAAATCATCTCACAGAGTTACAGTTTTCCCCTCAAGAAGCCTTTCGCTAAGACAGTTCTTGTGAAATTGGAAAAGTGATATTTGGAAGCCCATAGAGGGCTATGGTGAAAAAGGAAATATCCTCAGATGAAATCTGGAAAGAAGCTTTCTGTGAAACTGCTTAGTGTTCTGTTAATTCATCTCACAGAGTTACATCTGTATTTCGTGGATCTCTTTGCTAGCCTTATTTCTGTGGAATCTGAGAACAGATATTTCGGATCCCTTTGAAGACTATAGGGCCAAAGGAAATATCCTCCGATAACAAAGAGAAAGAAGCTTTCTGAGAAACTTCTTTGTGTTCTGTGAAATCATCTCACAGAGTTACAGTTTTCCCCTCAAGAAGCCTTTCGCTAAGACAGTTCCTTTGGAATTGGCAAGGTGATATTTGGAAGCCCATAGAGGGCTATGGTGAAAAAGGAAATATCCTCAGATGAAACCTGGAAGGAAGCTTTCTGAGAAACTGCTGAGTGTTCTGTTAATTCATCTCACAGAGTTACATCTGTATTTCTTGGATCTCTTTGCTAGCCTTATTCCTGTGGTATCTGAGAACAGATATTTCGGATCCCATTGAAGACGGTAGGGCCAAAGGAAATATCCTCCGATAACAAAGAGAAAGAAGCTTTCTGAGAAACTTCTTTGTGTTCTGTGAAATCATCTCACAGAGTTACAGCTTTCCCCTCAAGAAGCCTTTCGCTAAGACAGTTCTTGTGGAATTGGCAAAGCGATATTTGGAAGCCCATAGAGGGCTACGGTGAAAAAGGAAATATCCTCAGATGAAATCTGGAAAGAAGCTTTCTGAGAAACTGCTTAGTGTTCTGTTAATTCATCTCACAGAGTTACATCTGTATTTCGTGGATCTCTTTGCTAGCCTTATTTCTGTGGAATCTGAGAACAGATATTTCGGATCCCATTGAAGACTATAGGGCCAAAGGAAATATCCTCCCATAACAAAGAGAAAGAAGCTTTCTGAGAAACTTCTTTGTGTTCTGTGAAATCATCCCACAGAGTTACAGCTTTCCCCTCAAGAAGCCTTTCGCTAAGACAGTTCTTGTGGAATTGGCAAAGTGATATTTGGAAGCCCATAGAGGGCTATGGTGAAAAAGGAAATATCCTCAGATGAAATCTGGAAAGAAGCTTTCTGAGAAACTGCTGAGTGTTCTGTTAATTCATCTCACAGAGTTACATATGTATTTCGTGGATCTCTTTGCTGGCCTTATTTCTGTGGAATCTGAGAACAGATATTTCGGATCCCATTGAAGACTATAGGGCCAAAGGAAATATCCTCCGATAAAAAAGAGAAAGAAGCTTTCTGAGAAACTTCTTTGTGTTCTGTGAAATCATCTCACAGAGTTACAGCTTTCCCCTCAAGAAGCCTTTCGCTAAGACAGTTCTTGTGGAATTGGCAAAGTGATATTTGGAAGCCCATAGAGGACTATGGTGAAAAAGGAAATATCCTCAGATGAAATCTGGAAAGAAGCTTTCTGTGAAACTGCTTAGTGTTCTGTTAATTCATCTCACAGAGTTACATCTGTATTTCGTGGATCTCTTTGCTAGACTTATTTCTGTGGAATCTGAGAACAGATATTTCGGATCCCTTTGAAGACTATAGGGCCAAAGGAAATATCCTCCGATAACAAAGAGAAAGAAGCTTACTGAGAAACTTCTTTGTGTTCTGTGAAATCATCTCACAGAGTTACAGCTTTCCCCTCAAGAAGCCTTTCGCTAAGACAGTTCCTGTGGAATTGGCAAAGTGATATTTGGAAGCCCATAGAGCGCTATGGTGAAAAAGGAAATATCCTCAGATGAAATCTGGAAAGAAGCTTTCTGAGAAACTGCTGAGTGTTCTGTTAATTCATCTCACAGAGTTACATCTGTATTTCGTGGATCTCTTTGCTAGCCTTATTTCTGTGGAATCTGAGAACAGATATTTCGGATCCCATTAAAGACTATAGGGCCAAAGGAAATAATGTCCGATAACAAAGAGAAAGAAGTTTTCTGAGAAACTTCTTTGTGTTCGGTGAAATCATCTCACAGAGTTAGAGCTCTCCCCTCAAGAAGACTTTCGCTAAGACAGTTCTTGTGGAATTGGCAAAGTGATATTTGGAAGCCCATAGAGGGCTATGGTGAAAAAGGATATATCCCCAGATGAAATCTGGAAAGAAGCTTTCTGAGAAATTGCTGTGTTCTGTTAATTCATCTCACAGAGTTACATCTGTATTTCGTGGATCTCTTTGCTAGACTTATTTCTGTGGAATCTGAGAACAGATATTTCGGATCCCTTTGAAGACTATAGGGTCAAAGGATATATCCTCCGATAACAAAGAGAAAGAAGCTTTCTGAGAAACTTCTTTGTGTTCTGTGAAATCATCTCACAGAGTTACAGCTTTCCCCTCAAGAAGCCTTTCGCTAAGTCAGTTCTTGTGGAATTGGCAAAGTGATATTTGGAAGCCCTTAGAGGGCTATGGTGAAGAAGGAAATATCCTCAGATGAAATCTGGAAAGAAGCTTTCAGAGAAACTGCTTAGTGTTCTGTTAATTCATCTCACAGTGTTACATGTGTATTTCGTGGATCTCTTTGCTGGCCTTATTTCTTTGGAATCTGAGAACAGATATTTCGGATCCCATTGAAGACTATAGGGCCAAAGGAAATATCTTCCGATAACAAAGAGAAAGAAGATTACTGAGAAACTTCTTTGTGTTCTGTGAAATCATCTCACAGAGTTACAGCTTTCCCCTCAAGAAGCCTTTCGCTAAGACAGTTCTTGTGGAATTGGCAAAGTGATATTTGGAATCCCATAGAGGGTTATGGTGAAAAAGGAAGTATACTCAGATGAAATCTGGAAAGAAGCTTTCTGAGAAACTGCTGAGTGTTCTGTTAATTCATCTCACAGAGTTACATCTGTATTTCGTGGATCTCTTTGCTAGCCTTATTTCTGTGGAACCTGAGAACAGATATTTCGGATCCCATTGAAGACTATAGGGCCAAAGATAATATCCTCCGATAACAAAGAGAAAGAAGCTTTCTGAGAAACTTCTTTGTGTTCTGTGAAATCATCTCACAGAGTTACAGCTTTCCCCTCAAGAAGCCTTTCGCTAAGACAGTTCTTGTGGAATTGGCAAAGTGAAATTTGGAAGCCCTTAGAGGGCTACAGTGAAAAAGGAAATATCCTCAGATGAATTCTGGAAAGAAGCTTTCTGAGAAACTGCTTAGTGTTCTGTTAATTCAACTCACAGAGTTACATCTGTATTTCGTGGATCTCTTTGCTAGCCTTATTTCTGTTGAATCTGAGAACAGATATTTCGGATTCCATTGAAGACTATAGGGCCAAAGGAAATATCCTCCGATAACAAAGAGAAAGAAGCTTTCTGAGAAACTTCTTTGTGTTCTGTGAAATCATCTCACAGAGTTACAGCTTTCCCCTCAAGAAGCCTTTCGCTACGACAGTTCTTGTGGAATTGGCAACGTGATATTTCGAAGCCCATAGAGGGCTATGGTGAAAAAGGAAATATCCTCAGATGAAATCTGGAAAGAAGCTTTCTGAGAAACTGCTGAGTGTTCTGTTAATTCATCTCACAGAATTACATCTGTATTTCGTGGATCTCTTTGCTAGCCTTATTTCTGTGGAATCTGAGAACAGATATTTCGGATCCCATTGAAGACTATAGGGCCAAAGGAAATATCCTCCGATAACAAAGAGAAAGAAGCTTTCTGAGAAACTTCTTTGTGTTCTGTGAAATCATCTCACAGAGTTACAGCTTTCCCCTCAAGAAGCCTTTCGCAAAGACAGTTCTTGTCGAATTGGCAAAGTGATATTTGGAAGCCCTTAGAGGGCTATGGTGAAAAAGGAAATATCCTCAGATGAAATCTGGAAAGAAGCTTTCTGAGAAACTGTTTAGTGTTCTGTTAATTCATCTCACAGAGTTAAATCTGTATTTCGTGGATCTCTTTGCTAGCCTTATTTCTTTGGAATCTGAGAACAGATATTTCGGATCCCATTGAGGACTATAGGGCCAAAGGAAATATCCTCCCATAACAAAGAGAAAGAAGCTTTCTGAGAAACTTCTTTGTGTTCTGTGAAATCATCTCACAGAGTTACAGCTTTCCCCTCAAGAAGCCTTTCGCTAAGACAGTTCTTGTGGAATTGGCAAAGTGATATTTGGAAGCCCATAGAGGGCTAAGGTGAAAAAGGAAATATCCTCAGATGAAATCTGGAAGGAAGTTTTCTGAGAAACTGCTGAGTGTTCTGTTAATTCATCTCACAGAGTTACATCTGTATTTCGTGGATCTCTTTGCTAGACTTATTACTGTGGAATCTGAGAACAGATATTTCGGATCCCTTTGAAGACTATAGGGCCAAAGGAAATATCCTCCCATAACAAAGAGAAAGAAGCTTTCTGAGAAACTTCTTTGTGTTCTGTGAAATCATCTCACAGAGTTACAGCTTTCCCCTCAAGAAGCCTTTCGCTAAGACAGTTCTTGTGGAATTGGCAAAGTGATATTTGGAAGCCCATAGAGGGTTATGGTGAAAAAGGAAGTATCCTCAGATGAAATCTGGAAAGAAGCTTTCTGAGAAACTGCTGAGTGTTCTGTTAATTCATCTCACAGAGTTACATCTGTATTTCGTGGATCTCTTTGCTAGCCTTATTTCTGTGGAACCTGAGAACAGATATTTCGGATCCCATTGAAGACTATAGGGCCAAAGATAATATCCTCCGATAACAAAGAGAAAGAAGCTTTCTGAGAAACTTCTTTGTGTTCTGTGAAATCATCTCACAGAGTTACAGCTTTCCCCTCAAGAAGCCTTTCGCTAAGACAGTTCTTGTGGAATTGGCAAAGTGATATTTGGAAGCCCTTAGAGGGCTACAGTGAAAAAGAAAATATCCTCAGATGAATTCTGGAAAGAAGCTTTCTGAGAAACTGCTTAGTGTTCTGTTAATTCAACTCACAGAGTTACATCTGTATTTCGTGGATCTCTTTGCTAGCCTTATTTCTGTTGAATCTGAGAACAGATATTTCGGATCCCATTGAAGACTATAGGGCCAAAGGAAATATCCTCCGATAACAAAGAGAAAGAAGCTTTCTGAGAAACTTCTTTGTGTTCTGTGAAATCATCTCACAGAGTTACAGCTTTCCCCTCAAGAAGCCTTTCACTACGACAGTTCTTGTGGAATTGGCAACGTGATATTTCGAAGCCCATAGAGGGCTATGGTGAAAAAGGAAATATCCTCAGATGAAATCTGGAAGGAAGCTTTCTGAGAAACTGCTGAGTGTTCTGTTAATTCATCTCACAGAATTACATCTGTATTTCGTGGATCTCTTTGCTAGCCTTATTTCTGTGGAATCTGAGAACAGATATTTCGGATCCCATTGAAGACTATAGGGCCAAAGGAAATATCCTCCGATGACAAATAGAAAGAAGCTTTCTGAGAAACTTCTTTGTGTTCTGTGAAATCATCTCACAGAGTTACAGCTTTCCCCTCAAGAAGCCTTTCGCAAAGACAGTTCTTGTCGAATTCGCAAAGTGATATTTGGAAGCCCTTAGAGGACTATGGTGAAAAAGGAAATATCCTCAGATGAAATCTGGAAAGAAGCTTTCTGAGAAACTGCTTAGTGTTCTGTTAATTCATCTCACAGAGTTAAATCTGTATTTCGTGGATCTCTTTGCTAGCCTTATTTCTTTGGAATCTGAGAACAGATATTTCGGATCCCATTGAGGACTATAGGGCCAAAGGAAATATCCTCCCATAACAAAGAGAAAGAAGCTTTCTGAGAAACTTCTTTGTGTTCTGTGAAATCATCTCACAGAGTTACAGCTTTCCCCTCAAGAAGCCTTTCGCTAAGACAGTTCTTGTGGAATTGGCAAAGTGATATTTGGAAGCCCATAGAGGGCTATGGTGAAAAAGGAAATATCCTCAGATGAAATCTGGAAGGAAGCTTTCTGAGAAACTGCTGAGTGTTCTGTTAAATCATCTCACAGAGTTACATCTGTATTTTGTGGATCTCTTTGCTAGACTTATTACTGTGGAATCTGAGAACAGATATTTCGGATCCCTTTGAAGACTATAGGGCCAAAGGAAATATCCTCCGATAACAAAGAGAAAGAAGCTTTCTGAGAAACTTCTTTGTGTTCTGTGAAATCATCTCACAGAGTTACAGCTTTCCCCTCAAGAAGCCGTTCGCTAAGACAGTTCTTGTGGAATTGGCCAAGTGATATTTGGAAGCCCATAGAGGGCTATGGTGAAAAAGGAAATATCCTCAGATGAAATCCGGAAAGAAGCTTTCTGAGAAACTGCTTAGTGTTCTGTTAATTCATCTCACAGAGTTACATGGTTATTTCGTGGATCTCTTTGCTAGCCTTATTTCTTTGGAATCTGAGAACAGATATTTCGGATCCCATTGAAGACTATAGGGCCAAAGGAAATATCCTCCGATAACAAAGAGAAAGAAGCTTTCTGAGAAACTTCTTTGTGTTCTGTGAAATCATCTCACAGAGTTACAGCTTTCCCCTCAAGAAGCCTTTCGCTAAGACAGTTCTTGTGGAATTGGCAAAGTGATATTTGGAAGCCCATAGAGGGCTATGGTGAAAAATGAAATATCCTCAGATGAAATCTGGAAAGAAACTTTCTGAGAAACTGCTTAGTGTTCTGTTAATTCATCTCACAGAGTTACATCTGTATTTCGTGGATCTCTTTGCTGGCCTTATTTCTGTGGAATCTGAGAACAGATATTTCGGATCCCATTGAAGACTATAGGGCCAAAGGAAATATCCTCCGATAAAAAAGAGAAAGAAGCTTTCTGAGAAACTTCTTTGTGTTCTGTGAAATCATCTCACAGAGTTACAGCTTTCCCCTCAAGAAGCCTTTCGCTAAGACAGTTCCTGTGGAATTGGCAAAGTGATATTTGGAAGCCCATAGAGGGCTATGATGAAAAAGGAAATATCCTCAGATGAAATCTGGAAAGAAGCTTTCTGAGAAACTGCTTAGTGTTCTGTTAATTCATCTCACAGAGTTACATCTGTATTTCGTGGATCTCTTTGCTAGCCTTATTTCTGTGGAATCTGAGAACAGATATTTCGGATCTCATTGAAGACTATAGGGCCAAGCGAAATAATGTCCGATAACAAAGAGAAAGAAGTTTTCTGAGAAACTTCTTTGTGTTCTGTGAAATCATCTCACAGAGTTAGAGCTCTCCCCTCAAGAAGCCTTTCGCTAAGACAGTTCTTGTGGAATTGGCAAAGTGATATTTGGAAGCCCATAGAGGGCTATGGTGAAAAAGGAAATATCCCCAGATGAAATCTGGAAAGAAGCTTTCTGAGAAATTGCTGTGTTCTGTTAATTCATCTCACAGAGTTACATCTGTATTTCGTGGATCTCTTTGCTAGACTTATTTCTGTGGAATCTGAGAACAGATATTTCGGATCCCTTTGAAGACTATAGGGTCAAAGGAAATATCCTCCGATAACAAAGAGAAAGAAGCTTTCTGAGAAACTTCTTTGTGTTCTGTGAAATCATCTCACAGAGTTACAGCTTTCCCCTCAAGAAGCCTTTCGCTAAGTCAGTTCTTGTGGAATTGGCAAAGTGATATTTGGAAGCCCTTAGAGGGCTATGGTGAAGAAGGAAATATCCTCAGATGAAATCTGGAAAGAAGCTTTCAGAGAAACTGCTTAGTGTTCTGTTAATTCATCTCACAGAGTTACATGTGTATTTCGTGGATCTCTTTGCTGGCCTTATTTCTTTGGAATCTGAGAACAGATATTTCGGATCCCATTGAAGACTACAGGGCCAAAGGAAATATCCTCCAATAACAAAGAGAAAGAAGCTTTCTGAGAAACTTCTTTGTGTTCTGTGAAATCAGATCACAGAGTTACAGCATTCCCCTCAAGAAGCCTTTCGCTAAGACAGTTCTTGTGGAATTGGCAAAGTGATATTTGGAAGCCCATAGAGGGCTACAGTGAAAAAGGAAATATCCTCAGATGAATTCTGGAAAGAAGCTTTCTGAGAAACTGCTTAGTGTTCTGTTAATTCATCTCACAGAGTTACATCTGTATTTCGTGGATCTCTTTGCTAGCCTTATTTCTGTTGAATCTGAGAACAGATATTTCGGATCCCATTGAAGACTACAGGGCCAAAGGAAATATCCTCCTATATCAAAGAGAAAGAAGCTTTCTGAGAAACTTCTTTGTGTTCTGTGAAATCATCTCACAGAGTTACAGCTTTCCCCTCAAGAAGACTTTCGCTACGACAGTTCTTGTGGAATTGGCAACGTGATATTTCGAAGCCCATAGAGGGCTATGGTGAAAAAGGAAATATCCTCAGATGAAATCTGGAAGGAAGCTTTCTGAGAAACTGCTGAGTGTTCTGTTAATTCATCTCACAGAATTACATCTGTATTTCGTGGATCTCTTTGCTAGCCTTATTTCTGTGGAATCTGAGAACAGATATTTCGGATCCCATTGAAGACTATAGGGCCAAAGGAAATATCCTCCGATAACAAAGAGAAAGAAGCTTTCTGAGAAACTTCTTTGTGTTCTGTGAAATCATCTCACAGAGTTACAGCTTTCCCCTCAAGAAGCCTTTCGCAAAGACAGTTCTTGTCGAATTGGCAAAGTGATATTTGGAAGCCCTTATAGGGCTATGGTGAAAAAGGAAATATCCTCAGATGAAATCTGGAAAGAAGCTTTCTGAGAAACTGCTTAGTGTTCTGTTAATTCAACTCACAGTGTTAAATCTGTATTTCGTGGATCTCTTTGCTAGCCTTATTTCTTTGGAATCTGAGAACAGATATTTCGGATCCCATTGAGGACTATAGGGCCAAAGGAAATATCCTCCCATAACAAAGAGAAAGAAGCTTTCTGAGAAACTTCTTTGTGTTCTGTGAAATCATCTCACAGAGTTACAGCTTTCCCCTCAAGAAGCCTTTCGCTAAGACAGTTCTTGTGGAATTGGCAAAGTGATATTTGAAGCCCATAGAGGGCTATGGTGAAAAAGGAAATATCCTCAGATGAAATCTGGAAAGAAGCTTTCTGAGAAACTGCTGAGTGTTCTGTTAATTCATCTCACAGAGTTACATCTGTATTTCGTGGATCTCTTTGCTGGCCTTATTTCTGTGGAATCTGAGAACAGATATTTCGGATCCCATTGAAGACTATAGGGCCAAAGGAAATATCCTCCGATAAAAAAGAGAAAGAAGCTTTCTGAGAAACTTCTTTGTGTTCTGTGAAATCATCTCACAGAGTTACAGTTTTCCCCTCAAGAAGCCTTTCGCTAAGACAGTTCTTGTGAAATTGGAAAAGTGATATTTGGAAGCCCATAGAGGGCTATGGTGAAAAAGGAAATATCCTCAGATGAAATCTGGAAAGAAGCTTTCTGTGAAACTGCTTAGTGTTCTGTTAATTCATCTCACAGAGTTACATCTGTATTTCGTGGATCTCTTTGCTAGCCTTATTTCTGTGGAATCTGAGAACAGATATTTCGGATCCCTTTGAAGACTATAGGGCCAAAGGAAATATCCTCCGATAACAAAGAGAAAGAAGCTTTCTGAGAAACTTCTTTGTGTTCTGTGAAATCATCTCACAGAGTTACAGTTTTCCCCTCAAGAAGCCTTTCGCTAAGACAGTTCCTTTGGAATTGGCAAGGTGATATTTGGAAGCCCATAGAGGGCTATGGTGAAAAAGGAAATATCCTCAGATGAAACCTGGAAGGAAGCTTTCTGAGAAACTGCTGAGTGTTCTGTTAATTCATCTCACAGAGTTACATCTGTATTTCTTGGATCTCTTTGCTAGCCTTATTCCTGTGGTATCTGAGAACAGATATTTCGGATCCCATTGAAGACGGTAGGGCCAAAGGAAATATCCTCCGATAACAAAGAGAAAGAAGCTTTCTGAGAAACTTCTTTGTGTTCTGTGAAATCATCTCACAGAGTTACAGCTTTCCCCTCAAGAAGCCTTTCGCTAAGACAGTTCTTGTGGAATTGGCAAAGCGATATTTGGAAGCCCATAGAGGGCTACGGTGAAAAAGGAAATATCCTCAGATGAAATCTGGAAAGAAGCTTTCTGAGAAACTGCTTAGTGTTCTGTTAATTCATCTCACAGAGTTACATCTGTATTTCGTGGATCTCTTTGCTAGCCTTATTTCTGTGGAATCTGAGAACAGATATTTCGGATCCCATTGAAGACTATAGGGCCAAAGGAAATATCCTCCCATAACAAAGAGAAAGAAGCTTTCTGAGAAACTTCTTTGTGTTCTGTGAAATCATCCCACAGAGTTACAGCTTTCCCCTCAAGAAGCCTTTCGCTAAGACAGTTCTTGTGGAATTGGCAAAGTGATATTTGGAAGCCCATAGAGGGCTATGGTGAAAAAGGAAATATCCTCAGATGAAATCTGGAAAGAAGCTTTCTGAGAAACTGCTGAGTGTTCTGTTAATTCATCTCACAGAGTTACATATGTATTTCGTGGATCTCTTTGCTGGCCTTATTTCTGTGGAATCTGAGAACAGATATTTCGGATCCCATTGAAGACTATAGGGCCAAAGGAAATATCCTCCGATAAAAAAGAGAAAGAAGCTTTCTGAGAAACTTCTTTGTGTTCTGTGAAATCATCTCACAGAGTTACAGCTTTCCCCTCAAGAAGCCTTTCGCTAAGACAGTTCTTGTGGAATTGGCAAAGTGATATTTGGAAGCCCATAGAGGACTATGGTGAAAAAGGAAATATCCTCAGATGAAATCTGGAAAGAAGCTTTCTGTGAAACTGCTTAGTGTTCTGTTAATTCATCTCACAGAGTTACATCTGTATTTCGTGGATCTCTTTGCTAGACTTATTTCTGTGGAATCTGAGAACAGATATTTCGGATCCCTTTGAAGACTATAGGGCCAAAGGAAATATCCTCCGATAACAAAGAGAAAGAAGCTTACTGAGAAACTTCTTTGTGTTCTGTGAAATCATCTCACAGAGTTACAGCTTTCCCCTCAAGAAGCCTTTCGCTAAGACAGTTCCTGTGGAATTGGCAAAGTGATATTTGGAAGCCCATAGAGCGCTATGGTGAAAAAGGAAATATCCTCAGATGAAATCTGGAAAGAAGCTTTCTGAGAAACTGCTGAGTGTTCTGTTAATTCATCTCACAGAGTTACATCTGTATTTCGTGGATCTCTTTGCTAGCCTTATTTCTGTGGAATCTGAGAACAGATATTTCGGATCCCATTAAAGACTATAGGGCCAAAGGAAATAATGTCCGATAACAAAGAGAAAGAAGTTTTCTGAGAAACTTCTTTGTGTTCGGTGAAATCATCTCACAGAATTAGAGCTCTCCCCTCAAGAAGACTTTCGCTAAGACAGTTCTTGTGGAATTGGCAAAGTGATATTTGGAAGCCCATAGAGGGCTATGGTGAAAAAGGATATATCCCCAGATGAAATCTGGAAAGAAGCTTTCTGAGAAATTGCTGTGTTCTGTTAATTCATCTCACAGAGTTACATCTGTATTTCGTGGATCTCTTTGCTAGACTTATTTCTGTGGAATCTGAGAACAGATATTTCGGATCCCTTTGAAGACTATAGGGTCAAAGGATATATCCTCCGATAACAAAGAGAAAGAAGCTTTCTGAGAAACTTCTTTGTGTTCTGTGAAATCATCTCACAGAGTTACAGCTTTCCCCTCAAGAAGCCTTTCGCTAAGTCAGTTCTTGTGGAATTGGCAAAGTGATATTTGGAAGCCCTTAGAGGGCTATGGTGAAGAAGGAAATATCCTCAGATGAAATCTGGAAAGAAGCTTTCAGAGAAACTGCTTAGTGTTCTGTTAATTCATCTCACAGTGTTACATGTGTATTTCGTGGATCTCTTTGCTGGCCTTATTTCTTTGGAATCTGAGAACAGATATTTCGGATCCCATTGAAGACTATAGGGCCAAAGGAAATATCTTCCGATAACAAAGAGAAAGAAGATTACTGAGAAACTTCTTTGTGTTCTGTGAAATCATCTCACAGAGTTACAGCTTTCCCCTCAAGAAGCCTTTCGCTAAGACAGTTCTTGTGGAATTGGCAAAGTGATATTTGGAATCCCATAGAGGGTTATGGTGAAAAAGGAAGTATACTCAGATGAAATCTGGAAAGAAGCTTTCTGAGAAACTGCTGAGTGTTCTGTTAATTCATCTCACAGAGTTACATCTGTATTTCGTGGATCTCTTTGCTAGCCTTATTTCTGTGGAACCTGAGAACAGATATTTCGGATCCCATTGAAGACTATAGGGCCAAAGATAATATCCTCCGATAACAAAGAGAAAGAAGCTTTCTGAGAAACTTCTTTGTGTTCTGTGAAATCATCTCACAGAGTTACAGCTTTCCCCTCAAGAAGCCTTTCGCTAAGACAGTTCTTGTGGAATTGGCAAAGTGAAATTTGGAAGCCCTTAGAGGGCTACAGTGAAAAAGGAAATATCCTCAGATGAATTCTGGAAAGAAGCTTTCTGAGAAACTGCTTAGTGTTCTGTTAATTCAACTCACAGAGTTACATCTGTATTTCGTGGATCTCTTTGCTAGCCTTATTTCTGTTGAATCTGAGAACAGATATTTCGGATCCCATTGAAGACTATAGGGCCAAAGGAAATATCCTCCGATAACAAAGAGAAAGAAGCTTTCTGAGAAACTTCTTTGTGTTCTGTGAAATCATCTCACAGAGTTACAGCTTTCCCCTCAAGAAGCCTTTCGCTACGACAGTTCTTGTGGAATTGGCAACGTGATATTTCGAAGCCCATAGAGGGCTATGGTGAAAAAGGAAATATCCTCAGATGAAATCTGGAAAGAAGCTTTCTGAGAAACTGCTGAGTGTTCTGTTAATTCATCTCACAGAATTACATCTGTATTTCGTGGATCTCTTTGCTAGCCTTATTTCTGTGGAATCTGAGAACAGATATTTCGGATCCCATTGAAGACTATAGGGCCAAAGGAAATATCCTCCGATAACAAAGAGAAAGAAGCTTTCTGAGAAACTTCTTTGTGTTCTGTGAAATCATCTCACAGAGTTACAGCTTTCCCCTCAAGAAGCCTTTCGCAAAGACAGTTCTTGTCGAATTGGCAAAGTGATATTTGGAAGCCCTTAGAGGGCTATGGTGAAAAAGGAAATATCCTCAGATGAAATCTGGAAAGAAGCTTTCTGAGAAACTGTTTAGTGTTCTGTTAATTCATCTCACAGAGTTAAATCTGTATTTCGTGGATCTCTTTGCTAGCCTTATTTCTTTGGAATCTGAGAACAGATATTTCGGATCCCATTGAGGACTATAGGGCCAAAGGAAATATCCTCCCATAACAAAGAGAAAGAAGCTTTCTGAGAAACTTCTTTGTGTTCTGTGAAATCATCTCACAGAGTTACAGCTTTCCCCTCAAGAAGCCTTTCGCTAAGACAGTTCTTGTGGAATTGGCAAAGTGATATTTGGAAGCCCATAGAGGGCTAAGGTGAAAAAGGAAATATCCTCAGATGAAATCTGGAAGGAAGTTTTCTGAGAAACTGCTGAGTGTTCTGTTAATTCATCTCACAGAGTTACATCTGTATTTCGTGGATCTCTTTGCTAGACTTATTACTGTGGAATCTGAGAACAGATATTTCGGATCCCTTTGAAGACTATAGGGCCAAAGGAAATATCCTCCCATAACAAAGAGAAAGAAGCTTTCTGAGAAACTTCTTTGTGTTCTGTGAAATCATCTCACAGAGTTACAGCTTTCCCCTCAAGAAGCCTTTCGCTAAGACAGTTCTTGTGGAATTGGCAAAGTGATATTTGGAAGCCCATAGAGGGTTATGGTGAAAAAGGAAGTATCCTCAGATGAAATCTGGAAAGAAGCTTTCTGAGAAACTGCTGAGTGTTCTGTTAATTCATCTCACAGAGTTACATCTGTATTTCGTGGATCTCTTTGCTAGCCTTATTTCTGTGGAACCTGAGAACAGATATTTCGGATCCCATTGAAGACTATAGGGCCAAAGATAATATCCTCCGATAACAAAGAGAAAGAAGCTTTCTGAGAAACTTCTTTGTGTTCTGTGAAATCATCTCACAGAGTTACAGCTTTCCCCTCAAGAAGCCTTTCGCTAAGACAGTTCTTGTGGAATTGGCAAAGTGATATTTGGAAGCCCTTAGAGGGCTACAGTGAAAAAGAAAATATCCTCAGATGAATTCTGGAAAGAAGCTTTCTGAGAAACTGCTTAGTGTTCTGTTAATTCAACTCACAGAGTTACATCTGTATTTCGTGGATCTCTTTGCTAGCCTTATTTCTGTTGAATCTGAGAACAGATATTTCGGATCCCATTGAAGACTATAGGGCCAAAGGAAATATCCTCCGATAACAAAGAGAAAGAAGCTTTCTGAGAAACTTCTTTGTGTTCTGTGAAATCATCTCACAGAGTTACAGCTTTCCCCTCAAGAAGCCTTTCACTACGACAGTTCTTGTGGAATTGGCAACGTGATATTTCGAAGCCCATAGAGGGCTATGGTGAAAAAGGAAATATCCTCAGATGAAATCTGGAAGGAAGCTTTCTGAGAAACTGCTGAGTGTTCTGTTAATTCATCTCACAGAATTACATCTGTATTTCGTGGATCTCTTTGCTAGCCTTATTTCTGTGGAATCTGAGAACAGATATTTCGGATCCCATTGAAGACTATAGGGCCAAAGGAAATATCCTCCGATGACAAATAGAAAGAAGCTTTCTGAGAAACTTCTTTGTGTTCTGTGAAATCATCTCACAGAGTTACAGCTTTCCCCTCAAGAAGCCTTTCGCAAAGACAGTTCTTGTCGAATTCGCAAAGTGATATTTGGAAGCCCTTAGAGGATTATGGTGAAAAAGGAAATATCCTCAGATGAAATCTGGAAAGAAGCTTTCTGAGAAACTGCTTAGTGTTCTGTTAATTCATCTCACAGAGTTAAATCTGTATTTCGTGGATCTCTTTGCTAGCCTTATTTCTTTGGAATCTGAGAACAGATATTTCGGATCCCATTGAGGACTATAGGGCCAAAGGAAATATCCTCCCATAACAAAGAGAAAGAAGCTTTCTGAGAAACTTCTTTGTGTTCTGTGAAATCATCTCACAGAGTTACAGCTTTCCCCTCAAGAAGCCTTTCGCTAAGACAGTTCTTGTGGAATTGGCAAAGTGATATTTGGAAGCCCATAGAGGGCTATGGTGAAAAAGGAAATATCCTCAGATGAAATCTGGAAGGAAGCTTTCTGAGAAACTGCTGAGTGTTCTGTTAAATCATCTCACAGAGTTACATCTGTATTTTGTGGATCTCTTTGCTAGACTTATTACTGTGGAATCTGAGAACAGATATTTCGGATCCCTTTGAAGACTATAGGGCCAAAGGAAATATCCTCCGATAACAAAGAGAAAGAAGCTTTCTGAGAAACTTCTTTGTGTTCTGTGAAATCATCTCACAGAGTTACAGCTTTCCCCTCAAGAAGCCGTTCGCTAAGACAGTTCTTGTGGAATTGGCCAAGTGATATTTGGAAGCCCATAGAGGGCTATGGTGAAAAAGGAAATATCCTCAGATGAAATCCGGAAAGAAGCTTTCTGAGAAACTGCTTAGTGTTCTGTTAATTCATCTCACAGAGTTACATGGTTATTTCGTGGATCTCTTTGCTAGCCTTATTTCTTTGGAATCTGAGAACAGATATTTCGGATCCCATTGAAGACTATAGGGCCAAAGGAAATATCCTCCGATAACAAAGAGAAAGAAGCTTTCTGAGAAACTTCTTTGTGTTCTGTGAAATCATCTCACAGAGTTACAGCTTTCCCCTCAAGAAGCCTTTCGCTAAGACAGTTCTTGTGGAATTGGCAAAGTGATATTTGGAAGCCCATAGAGGGCTATGGTGAAAAATGAAATATCCTCAGATGAAATCTGGAAAGAAACTTTCTGAGAAACTGCTGAGTGTTCTGTTAATTCATCTCACAGAGTTACATCTGTATTTCGTGGATCTCTTTGCTGGCCTTATTTCTGTGGAATCTGAGAACAGATATTTCGGATCCCATTGAAGACTATAGGGCCAAAGGAAATATCCTCCGATAACAAAGAGAAAGAAGCTTTCTGAGAAACTTCTTTGTGTTCTGTGAAATCATCTCACAGAGTTACAGTTTTCCCCTCAAGAAGCCTTTCGCTAAGACAGTTCTTGTGGAATTGGCAAAGTGATATTTGGAAGCCCATAGAGGGCTTTGGTGAAAAAGGAAATATCCTCAGATGAAATCTGGAAAGAAGCTTTCTGTGAAACTGCTTAGTGTTCTGTTAATTCATCTCACAGAGTTACATCTGTATTTCGTGGATCTCTTTGCTAGCCTTATTTCTGTGGAAACTGAGAACAGATATTTCGGATCCCTTTGAAGACTATAGGGCCAAAGGTAATATCCTCCGATAACAAAGAGAAGGAAGCTTACTGAGAAACTTCTTTGTGTTCTGTGAAATCATCTCAAAGAGTTACAGCTTTCCCCTCAAGAAGCCTTTCGCTAAGACAGTTCCTGTGGAATTGGCAAAGTGATATTTGGAAGCCCATAGAGGGCTATGGTGAAAAAGGAAATATCCTCAGATGAAATCTGGAAAGAAGCTTTCTGAGAAACTGCTTAGTGTTCTGTTAATTCATCTCACAGAGTTACATCTGTATTTCGTGGATCTCTTTTCTAGCCTTATTTCTGTGGAATCTGAGAACAGATATTTCGGATCCCATTGAAGACTATAGGGCCAAAGGAAATAATGTCCGATAACAAAGAGAAAGAAGCTTTCTGAGAAACTTCTTTGTGTTCTGTGAAATCATCTCACAGAGTTAGAGCTCTCCCCTCAAAAAGCCTTTCGCTAAGACAGTTCTTGTGGAATTGGCAAAGTGATATTTGGAAGCCCATAGAGGGCTATGGTGAAAAAGGATATATCCTCAGATGAAATCTGGAAAGAAGCTTTCTGAGAAATTGCTGTGTTCTGTTAATTCACCTCACAGAGTTACATCTGTATTTCGTGGATCTCTTTGCTAGACTTATTTCTGTGGAATCTGAGAACAGATATTTCGGATCCCTTTGAAGACTATAGGGTCAAAGGAAATATCCTCCGATAACAAAGAGAAAGAAGCTTTCTGAGAAACTTCTTTGTGTTCTTTGAAATCATCTCACAGAGTTACAGCTTTCCCCTCAAGAAGCCTTTCGCTAAGACAGTTCTTGTGGAATTGGCAAAGTGATATTTGGAAGCCCTTAGAGGGCTATGGTGAAAAAGGAAATATCCTCAGATGAAATCCGGAAAGAAGCTTTCTGAGAAACTGCTTAGTGTTCTGTTAATTCATCTCACAGAGTTACATGTGTATTTCGTGGTTCTCTTTGCTAGCCTTATTTCTTTGGAATCTGAGAACAGATATTTCGGATCCCATTGAAGACTATAGGGCCAAAGGAAATATCCTCCGATAACAAAGAGAAAGAAGCTTTCTGAGAAACTTCTTTGTGTTCTGTGAAATCATCTCACAGAGTTACAGCTTTCCCCTCAAGAAGCCTTTCGGTAAGACAGTTCTTGTGGAATTGGCAAAGTGATATTTGGAAGCCCATAGAGGGCTATGGTGAAAAAGGAAATATCCTCAGATGAAATCTGGAAAGAAGCTTTCTGAGAAACTGCTTAGTGTTCTGTTAATTCATCTCACAGAGTTACATCTGTATATAGTGGATCTCTTTGCTAGCCTTATTTCTGTGGAATCTGAGAACAGATATTTCGGATCCCATTGAAGACTATAGGGACAAAGGAAATATCCTCCGATAACAAAGAGAAAGAAGCTTTCTGAGAAACTTCTTTGTGTTCTGTGAAATCATCTCACAGAGTTACAGCTTTCCCCTCAAGAAGCCTTTCGCTAAGACAGTTCTTGTGGAATTGGCAAAGCGATATTTGGAAGCCCATAGAGGACTATGGTGAAAAAGGAAATATCCTCAGAAGAAATCTGGAAAGAAGCTTTCTGAGAAACTGCTTAGTGTTCTGTTAATTCATCTCACAGAGTTACATCTGTATTTCGTGGATCTCTTTGCTAGCCTTATTTCTTTGGAATCTGAGAACAGATATTTCGGATCCCATTGAGGACTATAGGGCCAAAGGAAATATCCTCCCATAACAAAGAGAAAGAAGCTTACTGAGAAACTTCTTTGTGTTCTGTGAAATCATCTCACAGAGTTACAGCTTTCCCCTCAAGAAGCCTTTCGCTAAGACAGTTCCTGTGGAATTGGCAAAGAGATATTTGGAAGGCCATAGAGGGCTATGGTGAAAAAGGAAATATCCTCAGATGAAATCTGGAAAGAAGCTTTCTGTGAAACTACTTAGTGTTCTGTTAATTCATCTCACAGAGTTACATCTGTATTTCGTGGATCTCTTTGCTAGCCTTATTTCTTTGGTATCTGAGAACAGATATTTCGGATCCCATTGAAGACTATAGGGCCAAAGGAAATATCCTCCGATAACAAAGAGAAAGAAGCTTTCTGAGAAACTTCTTTGTGTTCTGTGAAATCATCTCACAGAGTTACAGCTTTCCCCTCAAGAAGCCTTTCGCAAAGACAGTTCTTGTGGAATTGGCAAAGTGATATTTCGAAGCCCATAGAGGGCTATGGTGAAAAAGGAAATATCCTCAGATGAAATCTGGAAAGAAGCTTTCTGAGAAACTGATGAGTGTTCTGTTAATTCATCTCACAGAGTTACATCTGTATTTCGTGGATCTCTTTGCTAGCCTTATTTCTGTGGAATCTGAGAACACATATTTCGGATCCCAATGAAGACTATAGGGCCAAAGGAAATATCCTCCGATAACAAAGAGAAAGAAGCTTTCTGAGAAACTTCTTTGTGTTCTGTGAAATCATCTCACAGAGTTACAGTTTTCCCCTCAAGAAGCCTTTCGCTAAGACAGTTCTTGTGGAATTGGCAAAGTGATATTTGGAAGCCCATAGAGGGCTATGGTGAAAAAGGAAATATCCTCAGATGAAATCTAGAAAGAAGCTTTCTGAGAAACTGCTTAGTGTTCTGTTAATTCATCTCACAGAGTTACATGTGTATTTCGTGGATCTCTTTGCTAGCCTTATTTCTTTGGAATCTGAGAACAGATATTTCGGATCCCATTGAAGACTATAGGGCCAAAGGAAATATCCTCCGATAACAAAGAGAAACAAGGTTTCTGAGAAACTTCTTTGTGTTCGGTGAAATCATCTCACAGAGTTACAGCTTTCCCCTCAAAAAGCCTTTCGCTAAGACAGTTCTTGTGGAATTGGCAAAGTGATATTTGGAAGCCCATAGAGGGCTATGGTGAAAAAGGAAATATCCTCAGATGAAATCTGGAAAGAAGCTTTCTGAGAAACTGCTTAATGTTCTGTTAAATCATCTCACAGAGTTACACCTGTATTTCGTGGATCTCTTTGCTAGACTTATTTCTGTGGAATCTGAGAACAGATATTTCGGATCCTATTGAAGACTATAGGGCCAAAGGAAATATCCTCCGATAACAAAGAGAAAGAAGCTTTCTGAGAAACTTCATTGTGTTCTGTGAAATCATCTCACAGAGTTACAGCTTTCCCCTCAAGAAGCCTTTCGCTAAGACAGTTCTCGTGGAATTGGCAAAGTGATATTTGGAAGCCCATAGAGGGCTAGGGTGAAAAAGGAAATATCCTCAGATGAAATCTGGAAGGAAGCTTTCTGAGAAACTGCTTAGTGTTCTGTTAATTCATCTCACAGAGTTACATCTGTATTTCGTGGATCTCTTTGCTAGCCTTTTTTCTGTGGAATCTGAGAACAGATATTTCGGATCCCATTGAAGACTATAGGGGCAAAGGAAATATCCTCCGATAACAAAGAGAAAGAAGCTTTCTGAGAAACTTCTTTGTGTTCTGTGAAATCATCTCACAGAGTTACAGCTTTCCCCTCAAGAAGCCTTTCGCTAAGACAGTTCTTGTGGAATTGGCAAAGTGATATTTCGAAGCCCTTAGAGGGCTATGGTGAAAAAGGAAATATCGTCAGATGAAATCTGGAAAGAAGCTTTCTGAGAAACTGCTTAGGGTTCTGTTAATTCATCTCACAGAGTTACATCTGTATTTCGTGGATCTCTTTGCTAGACTTATTTCTGTGGAATCTGAGAACAGATATTTCGGATCCCTTTGAGGACTATAGGGCCAAAGGAAATACCCTCCGATAAAAAAGAGAAAGAAGCTTTCAGAGAAACTTCTTTGTGTTCTGTGAAATCATGTCACAGAGTTACAGCTTTCCCCTCAAGAAGCCTTTCGCTAAGACAGTTCTTGTGGAATTGGCAAAGTGATATTTGGAAGCCCATAGAGGGCTATAGTGAAAAACGAAATATCCTCAGATGAAATCTGGAAAGAAGCTTTCTGAGAAACTGCTTAGCGTTCTGTTAATTCATCTCACAGAGTTACATCTGTATTTCGTGGATCTCTTTGCTAGCCTTATTTCTGTGGAATCTGAGATCAGATATTTCGGATCCCATTGAAGACTATAGGGCCAAAGGAAATATCCTCCGATAAAAAAGAGAAAGAAGCTTACTGAGAAACTTCTTTGTGTTCTGTGAAATCATCTCACAGAGTTACAGCTTTCCCCTCAAGAAGCCTTTCGCTAAGACAGTTCCTGTGGAATTGGCAAAGTGATATTTGGAAGCCCATAGAGGGCTATGGTGAAAAAGGAAATATCCTCAGATGAAATCTGGAAAGAAGCTTTCTGAGAAACTGCTTAGTGTTCTGTTAATTCATCTCACAGAGTTACATCTGTATTTCGTGGATCTCTTTGCTAGCCTTATTTCTGTGGAATCTGAGAACAGATATTTCGGATCCCATTGAAGACTATAGGGCCAAAGGAAATAATGTCCGATAACAAAGAGAAAGAAGCTTTCTGAGAAACTTCTTTGTGTTCTGTGAAATCATCTCACAGAGTTAGAGCTCTCCCCTCAAGAAGCCTTTCGCTAAGACAGTTCTTGTGGAATTGGCAAAGTGATATTTGGAAGCCCATAGAGGGCTATGGTGAAAAAGAAAATATCCTCAGATGAAATCTGGAAAGAAGATTTCTGAGAAACTGCTTGGTGTTCTGTTAATTCATCTCACAGAGTTACATCTGTATTTCGTGGATCTCTTTGCTAGCCTTATTTCTGTGGAATCTGAGAACAGATATTTCGGATCCCATTGAAGACTATAGGGCCAAAGGAAATATCCTCCGATAACAAAGAGAAAGGAGCTTTCTGAGAAACTTCTTTGTGTTCTGTGAAATCATCCCACAGAGTTACAGCTTTCCCCTCAAGAAGCCTTTCGCTAAGACAGTTCTTGTGGAATTGGCAAAGTGATATTTGGAAGCCCTTAGAGGGCTATGGTGTAAAAGGAAATATCCTCAGATGAAATCTGGAAAGAAGCTTTCTGAGAAACTGCTTAGTGTTCTGTTAATTCATCTCACAGAGTTACATCTGTATTTCGTGGATCTCTTTGCTAGCCTTATTTCTTTGGAATCTGAGAACAGATATTTCGGCTCCCATTGAAGACTTTAGGGCCAAAGGAAATATCCTCCGATAAAAAAGAGAAAGAAGCTTTCTGAGAAACTTCTTTGTGTTCTGTGAAATCATCTCACAGAGTTACAGCTTTCCCCTCAAAAAGCCTTTCGCTAAGACAGTTCTTGTGGAATTGGCAAAGTGATATTTGGAAGCCCATAGAGGGCTATGGTGAAAAAGGAAATATCCTCAGATGAAATCTGGAAGTAGGCTTTCTGAGAAACTGCTTAGTGTTCTGTTAATTCATCTCACAGAGTTACATGTGTATTTCGGGGATCTCTTTGCTAGCCTTATTTCTTTGGAATCTGAGAACAGATATTTCGGATCCCATTGAAGACTATAGGGCCAAAGGAAATATCCTCCCATAACAAAGAGAAAGAAGCTTTCTGAGAAACTTCTTTGTGTTCTGTGAAATCATCTCACAGAGTTACAGCTTTCCCCTCAAGAAGCCTTTCGCTAAGACAGTTCTCGTGGAATTGGCAAAGTGATATTTGGAAGCCCATAGAGGGCTATGGTGAAAAATGAAATATCCTCAGATGAAATCTGGAAAGAAACTTTCTGAGAAACTGCTGAGTGTTCTGTTAATTCATCTCACAGAGTTACATCTGTATTTCGTGGATCTCTTTGCTGGCCTTATTTCTGTGGAATCTGAGAACAGATATTTCGGATCCCATTGAAGACTAAAGGGCCAAAGGAAATATCCTCCGATAAAAAAGAGAAAGAAGCTTTCTGAGAAACTTCTTTGTGTTCTGTGAAATCATCTCACAGAGTTACAGTTTTCCCCTCAAGAAGCCTTTCGCTAAGACATTTCTTGTGGAATTGGCAAAGTGATATTTGGAAGCCCATAGAGGGCTTTGGTGAAAAAGGAAATATCCTCAGATGAAATCTGGAAAGAAGCTTTCTGTGAAACTGCTTAGTGTTCTGTTAATTCATCTCACAGAGTTACATCTGTATTTCGTGGATCTCTTTGCTAGCCTTATTTCTGTGGAAACTGAGAACAGATATTTCGGATCCCTTTGAAGACTATAGGGCCAAAGGTAATATCCTCCGATAACAAAGAGAAGGAAGCTTACTGAGAAACTTCTTTGTGTTCTGTGAAATCATCTCAAAGAGTTACAGCTTTCCCCTCAAGAAGCCTTTCGCTAAGACAGTTCCTGTGGAATTGGCAAAGTGATATTTGGAAGCCCATAGAGGGCTATGGTGAAAAAGGAAATATCCTCAGATGAAATCTGGAAAGAAGCTTTCTGAGAAACTGCTTAGTGTTCTGTTAATTCATCTCACAGAGTTACATCTGTATTTCGTGTATCTCTTTGCTAGCCTTATTTCTGTGGAATCTGAGAACAGATATTTCGGATCCCATTGAAGACTATAGGGCCAAAGGAAATAATGTCCGATAACAAAGAGAAAGAAGCTTTCTGAGAAACTTCTTTGTGTTCTGTGAAATCATCTCACAGAGTTAGAGCTCTCCCCTCAAAAAGCCTTTCGCTAAGACAGTTCTTGTGGAATTGGCAAAGTGATATTTGGAAGCCCATAGAGGGCTATGGTGAAAAAGGATATATCCTCAGATGAAATCTGGAAAGAAGCTTTCTGAGAAATTGCTGTGTTCTGTTAATTCACCGCACAGAGTTACATCTGTATTTCGTGGATCTCTTTGCTAGACTTATTTCTGTGGAATCTGAGAACAGATATTTCGGATCACTTTGAAGACTATAGGGTCAAAGGAAATATCCTCCGATAACAAAGAGAAAGAAGCTTTCTGAGAAACTTCTTTGTGTTCTTTGAAATCATCTCACAGAGTTACAGCTTTCCCCTCAAGAAGCCTTTCGCTAAGACAGTTCTTGTGGAATTGGCAAAGTGATATTTGGAAGCCCTTAGAGGGCTATGGTGAAAAAGGAAATATCCTCAGATGAAATCTGGAAAGAAGCTTTCTGAGAAACTGCTTAGTGTTCTGTTAATTCATCTCACAGAGTTACATGTGTATTTCGTGGTTCTGTTTGCTAGCCTTATTTCTTTGGAATCTGAGAACAGATATTTCGGATCCCTTTGAAGACTATAGGGCCAAAGGAAATATCCTCCGATAACAAAGAGAAAGAAGCTTTCTGAGAAACTTCTTTGTGTTCTGTGAAATCATCTCACAGAGTTACAGCTTTCCCCTCAAGAAGCCTTTCGGTAAGACAGTTCTTGTGGAATTGGCAAAGTGATATTTGGAAGCCCATAGAGGGCTATGGTGAAAAAGGAAATATCCTCAGATGAAATCTGGAAAGAAGCTTTCTGAGAAACTGCTTAGTGTTCTGTTAATTCATCTCACAGAGTTACATCTGTATTTCGTGGATCTCTTTGCTAGCCTTATTTCTTTGGAATCTGAGAACAGATATTTCGGATCCCATTGAGGACTATAGGGCCAAAGGAAATATCCTCCCATAACAAAGAGAAAGAAGCTTACTGAGAAACTTCTTTGTGTTCTGTGAAATCATCTCACAGAGTTACAGCTTTCCCCTCAAGAAGCCTTTCGCTAAGACAGTTCCTGTGGAATTGGCAAAGAGATATTTGGAAGCCCATAGAGGGCTATGGTGAAAAAGGAAATATCCTCAGATGAAATCTGGAAAGAAGCTTTCTGTGGAACTACTTAGTGTTCTGTTAATTCATCTCACAGAGTTACATCTGTATTTCGTGGATCTCTTTGCTAGCCTTATTTCTTTGGTATCTGAGAACAGATATTTCGGATCCCATTGAAGACTATAGGGCCAAAGGAAATATCCTCCGATAACAAAGAGAAAGAAGCTTTCTGAGAAACTTCTTTGTGTTCTGTGAAATCATCTCACAGAGTTACAGCTTTCCCCTCAAGAAGCCTTTCGCAAAGACAGTTCTTGTGGAATTGGCAAAGTGATATTTCGAAGCCCATAGAGGGCTATGGTGAAAAAGGAAATATCCTCAGATGAAATCTGGAAAGAAGCTTTCTGAGAAACTGCTGAGTGTTCTGTTAATTCATCTCACAGAGTTACATCTGTATTTCGTGGATCTCTTTGCTGGCCTTATTTCTGTGGAATCTGAGAACACATATTTCGGATCCCATTGAAGACTATAGGGCCAAAGGAAATATCCTCCGATAACAAAGAGAAAGAAGCTTTCTGAGAAACTTCTTTGTGTTCTGTGAAATCATCTCACAGAGTTACAGTTTTCCCCTCAAGAAGCCTTTCGCTAAGACAGTTCTTGTGGAATTGGCAAAGTGATATTTGGAAGCCCATAGAGGGCTATGGTGAAAAAGGAAATATCCTCAGATGAAATCTGGAAAGAAGCTTTCTGAGAAACTGCTTAGTGTTCTGTTAATTCATCTCACAGAGTTACATCTGTATTTCGTGGATCTCTTTGCTAGCCTTATTTCTGTGGAATCTGAGAACAGATATTTCGGATCCCATTGAAGACTATAGGGCCAAAGGAAATAATGTCCGATAACAAAGAGAAAGAAGCTTTCTGAGAAACTTCTTTGTGTTCTGTGAAATCATCTCACAGAGTTAGAGCTCTCCCCTCAAGAAGCCTTTCGCTAAGACAGTTCTTGTGGAATTGGCAAAGTGATATTTGGAAGCCCATAGAGGGCTATGGTGAAAAAGAAAATATCCTCAGATGAAATCTGGAAAGAAGATTTCTGAGAAACTGCTTGGTGTTCTGTTAATTCATCTCACAGAGTTACATCTGTATTTCGTGGATCTCTTTGCTAGCCTTATTTCTGTGGAATCTGAGAACAGATATTTCGGATCCCATTGAAGACTATAGGGCCAAAGGAAATATCCTCCGATAACAAAGAGAAAGGAGCTTTCTGAGAAACTTCTTTGTGTTCTGTGAAATCATCCCACAGAGTTACAGCTTTCCACTCAAGAAGCCTTTCGCTAAGACAGTTCTTGTGGAATTGGCAAAGTGATATTTGGAAGCCCTTAGAGGGCTATGGTGTAAAAGGAAATATCCTCAGATGAAATCTGGAAAGAAGCTTTCTGAGAAACTGCTTAGTGTTCTGTTAATTCATCTCACAGAGTTACATCTGTATTTCGTGGATCTCTTTGCTAGCCTTATTTCTTTGGAATCTGAAAACAGATATTTCGGCTCCCATTGAAGATTTTAGGGCCAAAGGAAATATCCTCCGATAACAAAGAGAAAGAAGCTTTCTGAGAAACTTCTTTGTGTTCTGTGAAATCATCTCACAGAGTTACAGCTTTCCCCTCAAAAAGCCTTTCGATAAGACAGTTCTTGTGGAATTGGCAAAGTGATATTTGGAAGCCCATAGAGGGCTATGGTGAAAAAGGAAATATCCTCAGATGAAATCTGGAAGTAGGCTTTCTGAGAAACTGCTGAGTGTTCTGTTAATTCATCTCACAGAGTTACATCTGTATTTCGTGGATCTCTTTGCTAGCCTTATTCCTGTGGAATCTGAGAACAGATATTTCGGATCCCATTGAAGACTATAGGGCCAAATGAAATATCCTCCGATAACAAAGAGAAAGAAGCTTTCTGAGAAACTTCTTTGTGTTCTGTGAAATCATCTCACAGAGTTACAGTTTTCCCCTCAAAAAGCCTTTCGCTAAGACAGTTCTTGTGGAATTGGCAAAGTGATATTTGGAAGCCCATAGAGGGCTATGGTGAAAAAGGAAATATCCTCAGATGAAATCTGGAAAGAAGCTTTCTGAGAAACTGCTCAGTGTTCTGTTAATTCATCTCACAGAGTTACATGTGTGTTTCGTGGATCTCTTTGCTAGCCTTATTTCTTTGGAATCTGAGAACAGATATTTCGGATCCCATTGAAGACTATAGGGCCAAAGGAAATATCCTCCGATAACAAAGAGAAAGAAGCTTTCTGAGAAACTTCTTTGTGTTCTGTGAAATCATCTCACAGAGTTACAGCTTTCCCCTCAAGAAGCCTTTCGCTAAGACAGTTCTCGTGGAATTGGCAAAGTGATATTTGGAAGCCCATAGAGGGCTATGGTGAAAAAGGAAATATCCTCAGATGAAATCTGGAAGGAAGCTTTCTGAGAAACTGCTTAGTGTTCTGTTAATTCATCTCACAGAGTTACATCTGTATTTCGTGGATCTCTTTGCTAGCCTTTTTTCTGTGGAATCTGAGAACAGATATTTCGGATCCCATTGAAGACTATAGGGGCAAAGGAAATATCCTCCGATAACAAAGAGAAAGAAGCTTTCTGAGAAACTTCTTTGTGTTCTGTGAAATCATCTCACAGAGTTACAGCTTTCCCCTCAAGAAGCCTTTCGCTAAGACAGTTCTTGTGGAATTGGCAAAGTGATATTTCGAAGCCCTTAGAGGGCTATGGTGAAAAAGGAAATATCGTCAGATGAAATCTGGAAAGAAGCTTTCTGAGAAACTGCTTAGGGTTCTGTTAATTCATCTCACAGAGTTACATCTGTATTTCGTGGATCTCTTTGCTAGACTTATTTCTGTGGAATCTGAGAACAGATATTTCGGATCCCTTTGAGGACTATAGGGCCAAAGGAAATACCCTCCGATAAAAAAGAGAAAGAAGCTTTCTGAGAAACTTCTTTGTGTTCTGTGAAATCATCCCACAGAGTTACAGCTTTCCCCTCAAGAAGCCTTTCGCTAAGACAGTTCTTGTGGAATTGGCAAAGTGATATTTGGAAGCCCTTAGAGGGCCATGGTGTAAAAGGAAATATCCTCAGATGAAATCTGGAAAGAAGCTTTCTGAGAAACTGCTTAGTGTTCTGTTAATTCATCTCACAGAGTTACATCTGTATTTCGTGGATCTCTTTGCTAGCCTTATTTCTTTGGAATCTGAGAACAGATATTTCGGCTCCCATTGAAGACTTTAGGGCCAAAGGAAATATCCTCCGATAAAAAAGAGAAAGAAGCTTTCTGAGAAACTTCTTTGTGTTCTGTGAAATCATCTCACAGAGTTACAGCTTTCCCCTCAAAAAGCCTTTCGCTAAGACAGTTCTTGTGGAATTGGCAAAGTGATATTTGGAAGCCCATAGAGGGCTATGGTGAAAAAGGAAATATCCTCAGATGAAATCTGGAAGTAGGCTTTCTGAGAAACTGCTGAGTGTTCTGTTAATTCATCTCACAGAGTTACATCTGTATTTCGTGGATCTCTTTGCTAGCCTTATTCCTGTGGAATCTGAGAACAGATATTTCGGATCCCATTGAAGACTATAGGGCCAAAGGAAATATCCTCCGATAACAAAGAGAAAGAAGCTTTCTGAGAAACTTCTTTGTGTTCTGTGAAATCATCTCACAGAGTTACAGCTTTCCCCTCAAGAAGCCGTTCGCTAAGACAGTTCTTGTGGAATTGGCCAAGTGATATTTGGAAGCCCATAGAGGGCTATGGTGAAAAAGGAAATATCCTCAGATGAAATCCGGAAAGAAGCTTTCTGAGAAACTGCTTAGTGTTCTGTTAATTCATCTCACAGAGTTACATGTGTATTTCGGGGATCTCTTTGCTAGCCTTATTTCTTTGGAATCTGAGAACAGATATTTCGGATCCCATTGAAGACTATAGGGCCAAAGGAAATATCCTCCCATAACAAAGAGAAAGAAGCTTTCTGAGAAACTTCTTTGTGTTCTGTGAAATCATCTCACAGAGTTACAGCTTTCCCCTCAAGAAGCCTTTCGCTAAGACAGTTCTTGTGGAATTGGCAAAGTGATATTTGGAAGCCCATAGAGGGCTATGGTGAAAAAGGAAATATCGTCAGATGAAATCTGGAAAGAAGCTTTCTGAGAAACTGCTTAGGGTTCTGTTAATTCATCTCACAGAGTTACATCTGTATTTCGTGGATCTCTTTGCTAGACTTATTTCTGTGGAATCTGAGAACAGATATTTCGGATCCCTTTGAGGACTATAGGGCCAAAGGAAATACCCTCCGATAAAAAAGAGAAAGAAGCTTTCTGAGAAACTTCTTTGTGTTCTGTGAAATCATGTCACAGAGTTACAGCTTTCCCCTCAAGAAGCCTTTCGCTAAGACAGTTCTTGTGGAATTGGCAAAGTGATATTTGGAAGCCCATAGAGGGCTATGGTGAAAAACGAAATATCCTCAGATGAAATCTGGAAAGAAGCTTTCTGAGAAACTGCTTAATGTTCTGTTAAATCATCTCACAGAGTTACACCTGTATTTCGTGGATCTCTTTGCTAGACTTATTTCTGTGGAATCTGAGAACAGATATTTCGGATCCTATTGAAGACTATAGGGCCAAAGGAAATATCCTCCGATAACAAAGAGAAAGAAGCTTTCTGAGAAACTTCATTGTGTTCTGTGAAATCATCTCACAGAGTTACAGCTTTCCCCTCAAGAAGCCTTTCGCTAAGACAGTTCTCGTGGAATTGGCAAAGTGATATTTGGAAGCCCATAGAGGGCTAGGGTGAAAAAGGAAATATCCTCAGATGAAATCTGGAAGGAAGCTTTCTGAGAAACTGCTTAGTGTTCTGTTAATTCATCTCACAGAGTTACATCTGTATTTCGTGGATCTCTTTGCTAGCCTTTTTTCTGTGGAATCTGAGAACAGATATTTCGGATCCCATTGAAGACTATAGGGGCAAAGGAAATATCCTCCGATAACAAAGAGAAAGAAGCTTTTTGAGAAACTTCTTTGTGTTCTGTGAAATCATCTCACAGAGTTACAGCTTTCCCCTCAAGAAGCCTTTCGCTAAGACAGTTCTTGTGGAATTGGCAAAGTGATATTTCGAAGCCCTTAGAGGGCTATGGTGAAAAAGGAAATATCGTCAGATGAAATCTGGAAAGAAGCTTTCTGAGAAACTGCTTAGGGTTCTGTTAATTCATCTCACAGAGTTACATCTGTATTTCGTGGATCTCTTTGCTAGACTTATTTCTGTGGAATCTGAGAACAGATATTTCGGATCCCTTTGAGGACTATAGGGCCAAAGGAAATACCCTCCGATAAAAAAGAGAAAGAAGCTTTCAGAGAAACTTCTTTGTGTTCTGTGAAATCATGTCACAGAGTTACAGCTTTCCCCTCAAGAAGCCTTTCGCTAAGACAGTTCTTGTGGAATTGGCAAAGTGATATTTGGAAGCCCATAGAGGGCTATAGTGAAAAACGAAATATCCTCAGATGAAATCTGGAAAGAAGCTTTCTGAGAAACTGCTTAGCGTTCTGTTAATTCATCTCACAGAGTTACATCTGTATTTCGTGGATCTCTTTGCTAGCCTTATTTCTGTGGAATCTGAGATCAGATATTTCGGATCCCATTGAAGACTATAGGGCCAAAGGAAATATCCTCCGATAAAAAAGAGAAAGAAGCTTACTGAGAAACTTCTTTGTGTTCTGTGAAATCATCTCACAGAGTTACAGCTTTCCCCTCAAGAAGCCTTTCGCTAAGACAGTTCCTGTGGAATTGGCAAAGTGATATTTGGAAGCCCATAGAGGGCTATGGTGAAAAAGGAAATATCCTCAGATGAAATCTGGAAAGAAGCTTTCTGAGAAACTGCTTAGTGTTCTGTTAATTCATCTCACAGAGTTACATCTGTATTTCGTGGATCTCTTTGCTAGCCTTATTTCTGTGGAATCTGAGAACAGATATTTCGGATCCCATTGAAGACTATAGGGCCAAAGGAAATAATGTCCGATAACAAAGAGAAAGAAGCTTTCTGAGAAACTTCTTTGTGTTCTGTGAAATCATCTCACAGAGTTAGAGCTCTCCCCTCAAGAAGCCTTTCGCTAAGACAGTTCTTGTGGAATTGGCAAAGTGATATTTGGAAGCCCATAGAGGGCTATGGTGAAAAAGAAAATATCCTCAGATGAAATCTGGAAAGAAGATTTCTGAGAAACTGCTTGGTGTTCTGTTAATTCATCTCACAGAGTTACATCTGTATTTCGTGGATCTCTTTGCTAGCCTTATTTCTGTGGAATCTGAGAACAGATATTTCGGATCCCATTGAAGACTATAGGGCCAAAGGAAATATCCTCCGATAACAAAGAGAAAGGAGCTTTCTGAGAAACTTCTTTGTGTTCTGTGAAATCATCCCACAGAGTTACAGCTTTCCCCTCAAGAAGCCTTTCGCTAAGACAGTTCTTGTGGAATTGGCAAAGTGATATTTGGAAGCCCTTAGAGGGCTATGGTGTAAAAGGAAATATCCTCAGATGAAATCTGGAAAGAAGCTTTCTGAGAAACTGCTTAGTGTTCTGTTAATTCATCTCACAGAGTTACATCTGTATTTCGTGGATCTCTTTGCTAGCCTTATTTCTTTGGAATCTGAGAACAGATATTTCGGCTCCCATTGAAGACTTTAGGGCCAAAGGAAATATCCTCCGATAAAAAAGAGAAAGAAGCTTTCTGAGAAACTTCTTTGTGTTCTGTGAAATCATCTCACAGAGTTACAGCTTTCCCCTCAAAAAGCCTTTCGCTAAGACAGTTCTTGTGGAATTGGCAAAGTGATATTTGGAAGCCCATAGAGGGCTATGGTGAAAAAGGAAATATCCTCAGATGAAATCTGGAAGTAGGCTTTCTGAGAAACTGCTGAGTGTTCTGTTAATTCATCTCACAGAGTTACATCTGTATTTCGTGGATCTCTTTGCTAGCCTTATTCCTGTGGAATCTGAGAACAGATATTTCGGATCCCATTGAAGACTATAGGGCCAAAGGAAATATCCTCCGATAACAAAGAGAAAGAAGCTTTCTGAGAAACTTCTTTGTGTTCTGTGAAATCATCTCACAGAGTTACAGCTTTCCCCTCAAGAAGCCGTTCGCTAAGACAGTTCTTGTGGAATTGGCCAAGTGATATTTGGAAGCCCATAGAGGGCTATGGTGAAAAAGGAAATATCCTCAGATGAAATCCGGAAAGAAGCTTTCTGAGAAACTGCTTAGTGTTCTGTTAATTCATCTCACAGAGTTACATGTGTATTTCGGGGATCTCTTTGCTAGCCTTATTTCTTTGGAATCTGAGAACAGATATTTCGGATCCCATTGAAGACTATAGGGCCAAAGGAAATATCCTCCCATAACAAAGAGAAAGAAGCTTTCTGAGAAACTTCTTTGTGTTCTGTGAAATCATCTCACAGAGTTACAGCTTTCCCCTCAAGAAGCCTTTCGCTAAGACAGTTCTCGTGGAATTGGCAAAGTGATATTTGGAAGCCCATAGAGGGCTATGGTGAAAAATGAAATATCCTCAGATGAAATCTGGAAAGAAACTTTCTGAGAAACTGCTGAGTGTTCTGTTAATTCATCTCACAGAGTTACATCTGTATTTCGTGGATCTCTTTGCTGGCCTTATTTCTGTGGAATCTGAGAACAGATATTTCGGATCCCATTGAAGACTAAAGGGCCAAAGGAAATATCCTCCGATAAAAAAGAGAAAGAAGCTTTCTGAGAAACTTCTTTGTGTTCTGTGAAATCATCTCACAGAGTTACAGTTTTCCCCTCAAGAAGCCTTTCGCTAAGACATTTCTTGTGGAATTGGCAAAGTGATATTTGGAAGCCCATAGAGGGCTTTGGTGAAAAAGGAAATATCCTCAGATGAAATCTGGAAAGAAGCTTTCTGTGAAACTGCTTAGTGTTCTGTTAATTCATCTCACAGAGTTACATCTGTATTTCGTGGATCTCTTTGCTAGCCTTATTTCTGTGGAAACTGAGAACAGATATTTCGGATCCCTTTGAAGACTATAGGGCCAAAGGTAATATCCTCCGATAACAAAGAGAAGGAAGCTTACTGAGAAACTTCTTTGTGTTCTGTGAAATCATCTCAAAGAGTTACAGCTTTCCCCTCAAGAAGCCTTTCGCTAAGACAGTTCCTGTGGAATTGGCAAAGTGATATTTGGAAGCCCATAGAGGTCTATGGTGAAAAAGGAAATATCCTCAGATGAAATCTGGAAAGAAGCTTTCTGAGAAACTGCTTAGTGTTCTGTTAATTCATCTCACAGAGTTACATCTGTATTTCGTGTATCTCTTTGCTAGCCTTATTTCTGTGGAATCTGAGAACAGATATTTCGGATCCCATTGAAGACTATAGGGCCAAAGGAAATAATGTCCGATAACAAAGAGAAAGAAGCTTTCTGAGAAACTTCTTTGTGTTCTGTGAAATCATCTCACAGAGTTAGAGCTCTCCCCTCAAAAAGCCTTTCGCTAAGACAGTTCTTGTGGAATTGGCAAAGTGATATTTGGAAGCCCATAGAGGGCTATGGTGAAAAAGGATATATCCTCAGATGAAATCTGGAAAGAAGCTTTCTGAGAAATTGCTGTGTTCTGTTAATTCACCGCACAGAGTTACATCTGTATTTCGTGGATCTCTTTGCTAGACTTATTTCTGTGGAATCTGAGAACAGATATTTCGGATCACTTTGAAGACTATAGGGTCAAAGGAAATATCCTCCGATAACAAAGAGAAAGAAGCTTTCTGAGAAACTTCTTTGTGTTCTTTGAAATCATCTCACAGAGTTACAGCTTTCCCCTCAAGAAGCCTTTCGCTAAGACAGTTCTTGTGGAATTGGCAAAGTGATATTTGGAAGCCTTTAGAGGGCTATGGTGAAAAAGGAAATATCCTCAGATGAAATCTGGAAAGAAGCTTTCTGAGAAACTGCTTAGTGTTCTGTTAATTCATCTCACAGAGTTACATGTGTATTTCGTGGTTCTCTTTGCTAGCCTTATTTCTTTGGAATCTGAGAACAGATATTTCGGATCCCATTGAAGACTATAGGGCCAAAGGAAATATCCTCCGATAACAAAGAGAAAGAAGCTTTCTGAGAAACTTCTTTGTGTTCTGTGAAATCATCTCACAGAGTTACAGCTTTCCCCTCAAGAAGCCTTTCGGTAAGACAGTTCTTGTGGAATTGGCAAAGTGATATTTGGAAGCCCATAGAGGGCTATGGTGAAAAAGGAAATATCCTCAGATGAAATCTGGAAAGAAGCTTTCTGAGAAACTGCTTAGTGTTCTGTTAATTCATCTCACAGAGTTACATCTGTATTTCGTGGATCTCTTTGCTAGCCTTATTTCTTTGGAATCTGAGAACAGATATTTCGGATCCCATTGAGGACTATAGGGCCAAAGGAAATATCCTCCCATAACAAAGAGAAAGAAGCTTACTGAGAAACTTCTTTGTGTTCTGTGAAATCATCTCACAGAGTTACAGCTTTCCCCTCAAGAAGCCTTTCGCTAAGACAGTTCCTGTGGAATTGGCAAAGAGATATTTGGAAGCCCATAGAGGGCTATGGTGAAAAAGGAAATATCCTCAGATGAAATCTGGAAAGAAGCTTTCTGTGGAACTACTTAGTGTTCTGTTAATTCATCTCACAGAGTTACATCTGTATTTCGTGGATCTCTTTGCTAGCCTTATTTCTTTGGTATCTGAGAACAGATATTTCGGATCCCATTGAAGACTATAGGGCCAAAGGAAATATCCTCCGATAACAAAGAGAAAGAAGCTTTCTGAGAAACTTCTTTGTGTTCTGTGAAATCATCTCACAGAGTTACAGCTTTCCCCTCAAGAAGCCTTTCGCAAAGACAGTTCTTGTGGAATTGGCAAAGTGATATTTCGAAGCCCATAGAGGGCTATGGTGAAAAAGGAAATATCCTCAGATGAAATCTGGAAAGAAGCTTTCTGAGAAACTGCTGAGTGTTCTGTTAATTCATCTCACAGAGTTACATCTGTATTTCGTGGATCTCTTTGCTGGCCTTATTTCTGTGGAATCTGAGAACACATATTTCGGATCCCATTGAAGACTATAGGGCCAAAGGAAATATCCTCCGATAACAAAGAGAAAGAAGCTTTCTGAGAAACTTCTTTGTGTTCTGTGAAATCATCTCACAGAGTTACAGTTTTCCCCAAAAGAAGCCTTTCGCTAAGACAGTTCTTGTGGAATTGGCAAAGTGATATTTGGAAGCCCATAGAGGGCTATGGTGAAAAAGGAAATATCCTCAGATGAAATCTGGAAAGAAGCTTTCTGAGAAACTGCTTAGTGTTCTGTTAATTCATCTCACAGAGTTACATCTGTATTTCGTGGATCTCTTTGCTAGCCTTATTTCTGTGGAATCTGAGAACAGATATTTCGGATCCCATTGAAGACTATAGGGCCAAAGGAAATAATGTCCGATAACAAAGAGAAAGAAGCTTTCTGAGAAACTTCTTTGTGTTCTGTGAAATCATCTCACAGAGTTAGAGCTCTCCCCTCAAGAAGCCTTTCGCTAAGACAGTTCTTGTGGAATTGGCAAAGTGATATTTGGAAGCCCATAGAGGGCTATGGTGAAAAAGAAAATATCCTCAGATGAAATCTGGAAAGAAGATTTCTGAGAAACTGCTTGGTGTTCTGTTAATTCATCTCACAGAGTTACATCTGTATTTCGTGGATCTCTTTGCTAGCCTTATTTCTGTGGAATCTGAGAACAGATATTTCGGATCCCATTGAAGACTATAGGGCCAAAGGAAATATCCTCCGATAACAAAGAGAAAGGAGCTTTCTGAGAAACTTCTTTGTGTTCTGTGAAATCATCCCACAGAGTTACAGCTTTCCCCTCAAGAAGCCTTTCGCTAAGACAGTTCTTGTGGAATTGGCAAAGTGATATTTGGAAGCCCTTAGAGGGCTATGGTGTAAAAGGAAATATCCTCAGATGAAATCTGGAAAGAAGCTTTCTGAGAAACTGCTTAGTGTTCTGTTAATTCATCTCACAGAGTTACATCTGTATTTCGTGGATCTCTTTGCTAGCCTTATTTCTTTGGAATCTGAAAACAGATATTTCGGCTCCCATTGAAGATTTTAGGGCCAAAGGAAATATCCTCCGATAACAAAGAGAAAGAAGCTTTCTGAGAAACTTCTTTGTGTTCTGTGAAATCATCTCACAGAGTTACAGCTTTCCCCTCAAAAAGCCTTTCGATAAGACAGTTCTTGTGGAATTGGCAAAGTGATATTTGGAAGCCCATAGAGGGCTATGGTGAAAAAGGAAATATCCTCAGATGAAATCTGGAAGTAGGCTTTCTGAGAAACTGCTGAGTGTTCTGTTAATTCATCTCACAGAGTTACATCTGTATTTCGTGGATCTCTTTGCTAGCCTTATTCCTGTGGAATCTGAGAACAGATATTTCGGATCCCATTGAAGACTATAGGGCCAAAGGAAATATCCTCCGATAACAAAGAGAAAGAAGCTTTCTGAGAAACTTCTTTGTGTTCTGTGAAATCATCTCACAGAGTTACAGTTTTCCCCTCAAAAAGCCTTTCGCTAAGACAGTTCTTGTGGAATTGGCAAAGTGATATTTGGAAGCCCATAGAGGGCTATGGTGAAAAAGGAAATATCCTCAGATGAAATCTGGAAAGAAGCTATCTGAGAAACTGCTTAGGGTTCTGTTAATTCATCTCACAGAGTTACATCTGTATTTCGTGGATCTCTTTGCTAGACTTATTTCTGTGGAATCTGAGAACAGATATTTCGGATCCCATTGAAGACTATAGGGCCAAAGGAAATATCCTCCGATAACAAAGAGAAAGAAGCTTACTGAGAAACTTCTTTGTGTTCTGTGAAATCATCTCACAGAGTTACAGCTTTCCCCTCAAGAAGCCTTTCGCTAAGACATTTCCTGTGGAATTGGCAAAGTGATATTTGGAAGCCCATAGAGGGCTACGGTGAAAAAGGAAATATCCTCAGATGAAATCTGGAAAGAAGCTTTCTGAGAAACTGCTTAGTGTTCTGTTAATTCATCTCACAGAGTTACATCTGTATTTCGTGGATCTCTTTGCTAGCCTTATTTCTGTGGAATCTGAGAACAGATATTTCGGATCCCATTGAAGACTATAGGGCCAAAGGAAATAATGTCCGATAACAAAGAGAAAGAAGCTTTCTGAGAAACTTCTTTGTGTTCTGTGAAATCATCTCACAGAGTTACAGCTTTCCCCTCAAGAAGCCTTTCGCTAAGACAGTTCTTGTGGAATTGGCAAAGTGATATTTGGAAGCCCATAGAGGGCTATGGTGAAAAAGGCAATATCCTCAGATGAAATCTGGAAAGAAGCTTTCTGAGAAACTGCTTAGTGTTCTGTTAATTCATCTCACAGAGTTACATCTGTATATAGTGGATCTCTTTGCTAGGCTTATTTCTGTGGAATCTGAGAACAGATATTTCGGCTCCCATTGAAGACTTTAGGGCCAAAGGAAATATCCTCCGATAACAAAGAGAAAGAAGCTTTCTGAGAAACTTCTTTGTGTTCTGTGAAATCATCTCACAGAGTTACAGCTTTCCCCTCAAAAAGCCTTTCGCTAAGACAGTTCTTGTGGAATTGGCAAAGTGATATTTGGAAGCCCTTAGAGGGCTATGGTGAAAAAGGAAATATCCTCAGATGAAATCTGGAAGCAGGCTTTCTGAGAAACTGCTGAGTGTTCTGTTAATTCATCTCACAGAGTTACATCTGTATTTCGTGGATCTCTTTGCTAGCCTTATTCCTGTGGAATCTGAGAACAGATATTTCGGATCCCATTGAAGACTATAGGGCCAAAGGAAATATCCTCCGATAACAAAGAGAAAGAAGCTTTCTGAGAAACTTCTTTGTGTTCTGTGAAATCATCTCACAGAGTTACAGTTTTCCCCTCAAAAAGCCTTTCGCTAAGACAGTTCTTGTGGAATTGGCAAAGTGATATTTGGAAACCCATAGAGGGCTAGGGTGAAAAAGGAAATATCCTCAGATGAAATCTGGAAAGAAGCTTTCTGAGAAACTGCTTAGTGTTCTGTTAATTCATCTCACAGAGTTACATGTGTATTTCGTGGATCTCTTTGCTAGCCTTATTTCTGTGGAATCTGAGAACAGATATTTCGGATCCCATTGAAGACTATAGGGCCAAAGGAAATATCCTCCGATAACAAAGAGAAAGAAGCTTTCTGAGAAACTTCTTTGTGTTCTGTGAAATCATCTCACAGAGTTACAGCTTTCCCCTCAAGAAGCCTTTCGCTAAGACAGTTCTTGTGGAATTGGCAAAGTGATATTTGGAAGCCCATAGAGGGCTATGGTGAAAAAGGAAATATCCTCAGATGAAATCTGGAAAGAAGCTTTCTGAGAAACTGCTTAGTGTTCTCTTAAATCATCTCACAGAGTTACATCTATATATAGTGGATCTCTTTGCTAGCCTTTTTTCTGTGGAATCTGAGAACAGATATTTCGGATCCCATTGAAGACTATAGGGACAAAGGAAATATCCGCCGATAACAAAGAGAAAGAAGCTTTCTGAGAAACTTCTTTGTGTTCTATGAAATCATCTCACAGAGTTACAGCTTTCCCCTCAAGAAGCCTTTCGCTAAGACAGTTCTTGTGGAATTGGCAAAGCGATATTTGGAAGCCCATAGAGGACTATGGTGAAAAAGGAAATATCCTCAGAAGAAATCTGGAAAGAAGCTTTCTGAGAAACTGCTTAGTGTTCTGTTAATTCATCTCACAGAGTTACATCTGTATTTCGTGGATCTCTTTGCTAGCCTTATTTCTTTGGAATCTGAGAACAGATATTTCGGATCCCATTGAGGACTATAGGGCCAAAGGAAATATCCTCCCATAACAAAGAGAAAGAAGCTTACTGAGAAACTTCTTTGTGTTCTGTGAAATCATCTCACAGAGTTACAGCTTTCCCCTCAAGAAGCCTTTCGCTAAGACAGTACTTGTGGAATTGGCAAAGTGATATTTGGAAGCCCATAGAGGGCTATGGTGAAAAACGAAATATCCTCAGATGAAACCTGGAAAGAAGCTTTCTGAGAAACTGCTTAGCGTTCTGTTAATTCATCTCACAGAGTTACATCTGTATTTCGTGGATCTTTTTGCTAGCCTTATTTCTGTGGAATCTGAGAACAGATATTTCGGATCCCTTTGAAAACTATAGGGCCAAAGGAAATATCCTCCGATAACAAAGAGAAAGAAGCTTTCTGAGAAACTTCTTTGTGTTCTGTGAAATCATCTCACAGAGTTACAGCTTTCCCCTCAAGAAGCCTTTCTCTAAGACAGTTCTTGTGGAATTGGCAAAGTGATATTTGGAAGCCCTTAGAGGGCTATGGTGAAAAACGAAATATCCTCAGATGAAATCTGGAAAGAAGCTTTCTGAGAAACTGCTTAGTGTTCTGTTAATTCATCTCACAGAGTTACATCTGTATTTCGTGGATCTCTTTGCTAGCCTTTTTTCTGTGGAATCTGAGAACAGATATTTCGGATTCCTATGAAGACTATAGGGGCAAAGGAAATATCCTCCGATAACAAAGAGAAAGAAGCTTTCTGAGAAACTTCTTTGTGTTCTGTGAAATCATCTCACAGAGTTACAGCTTTCCCCACAAACAAGCCTTTCGCTAAGACAGTTCTTGTGGAATTGGCAAAGTGATATTTGGAAGCCCATAGAGGGCTATGGTGAAAAGGGAAATATCCTCAGATGAAATCTGGAAAGAAGCTTTCTGTGAAACTGCTTAGTGTTCTGTTAATTCATCTCACAGAGTTACATCTGTATTTCGTGGATCTCTTTGATAGACTTATTTCTGTGGAATCTGAGAACAGATATTTCGGATCCCATTGAAGACTATAGGGCCAAAGGAAATATCCTCCGATAACAAAGAGAAAGAAGCTTTCTGAAAAACTTCTTTGTGTTCTGTGAAATCATCTCACAGAGTTACAGCTTTCCCCTCAACAAGCCTTTCGCTAAGACAGTTCTTGTGGAATTGGCAAAGTGATATTTGGAAGCCCATAGAGGGCTATGGTGAAAAAGGAAATATCCTCAGATGAAATCTGGAAAGAAGCTTTCTGTGAAACTGCTTAGTGTTCTGTTAATTCATCTCACAGAGTTACATCTGTATTTCGTGGATCTCTTTGATAGACTTATTTCTGTGTAATCTGAGAACAGATATTTCGGATCCCATTGAAGACTATAGGGCCAAAGGAAATATCCTCCGATAACAAAGAGAAAGAAGCTTTCTGAGAAACTTCTTTGTGTTCTGTGAAATCATCTCACAGAGTTACAGCTTTCCCCTCAAGAAGCCTTTCGCTAAGACAGTTTTTGTGGAATTGGCAAAGTGATATTTGGAAGCCCATAGAGGGCTATGGTGAAAAAGGAAATATCCTCAGATGAAATCTGGAAAGAAGCTTTCTGAGAAACTGCTTAGTGTTCTGTTAATTCATCTCACAGAGTTACATCTGTATATAGTGGATCTCTTTGCTAGCCTTATTTCTGTGGAATCTGAGAACAGATATTTCGGATCCCATTGAAGACTATAGGGACAAAGGAAATATCCTCCGATAACAAAGAGAAAGAAGCTTTCTGAGAAACTTCTTTGTGTTCTGTGAAATCATCTCACAGAGTTACAGCTTTCCCCTCAAGAAGCCTTTCGCTAAGACAGTTTTTGTGGAATTGGCAAAGCGATATTTGGAAGCCCATAGAGGACTACGGTGAAAAAGGAAATATCCTCAGAAGAAATCTGGAAAGAAGCTTTCTGAGAAACTGCTTAGTGTTCTGTTAATTCATCTCACAGAGTTACATCTGTATTTCGTGGATCTCTTTGCTAGCCTTATTTCTTTGGAATCTGAGAACAGATATTTCGGATCCCATTGAGGACTATAGGGCCAAAGGAAATATCCTCCCATAACAAAGAGAAAGAAGCTTACTGAGAAACTTCTTTGTGTTCTGTGAAATCATCTCACAGAGTTACAGCTTTCCCCTCAAGAAGCCTTTCGCTAAGACTGTTCCTGTGGAATTGGCAAAGTGATATTTGGAAGCGCATAGAGGGCTATGGTGAAAAAGGAAATATCCTCAGATGAAATCTGGAAAGAAGCTTTCTGTGAAACTACTTAGTGTTCTGTTAATTCATCTCACAGAGTTACATCTGTATTTCGTGGATCTCTTTGCTAGCCTTATTTCTTTGGTATCTGAGAACAGATATTTCGGATCCCATTGAAGACTATAGGGCCAAAGGAAATATCCTCCGATAACAAAGAGAAAGAAGCTTTGTGAGAAACTTCTTTGTGTTCTGTGAAATCATCTCACAGAGTTACAGCTTTCCCCTCAAGAAGCCTTTCGCAAAGACAGTTCTTGTGGAATTGGCAAAGTGATATTTCGAAGCCCATAGAGGGCTATGGTGAAAAAGGAAATATCCTCAGATGAAATCTGGAAAGAAGCTTTCTGAGAAACTGCTGAGTGTTCTGTTAATTCGTCTCACAGAGTTACATCTGTATTTCGTGGATCTCTTTGCTGGCCTTATTTCTGTGGAATCTGAGAACAGATATTTCGGATCCCATTGAAGACTATAGGGCCAAAGGAAATATCCTCCGATAAAAAAGAGAAAGAAGCGTTCTGAGAAACTTCTTTGTGTTCTGTGAAATCATCTCACAGAGTTACAGTTTTCCCCTCAAGAAGCCTTTCGCTAAGACAGTTCTTGTGGAATTGGCAAAGTGATATTTGGAAGCTCATAGAGGGCTATGGTGAAAAAGGAAATATCCTCAGATGAAATCTGGAAAGAAACTTTCTGAGAAACTGCTTAGTGTTCTGTTAATTCATCTCACAGAGTTGCATGTGTATTTCGTGGATCTCTTTGCTAGCCTTATTTCTTTGGAATCTGAGAACAGATATTTCGGATTCCTAGGAAGACTATAGGGGCAAAGGAAATATCCTCCGATAACAAAGAGAAAGAAACTTTCTGAGAAACTTCTTTGTGTTCGGTGAAATCATCTCACAGAGTTACAGCTTTCCCCTCAAAAAGCCTTTCGCTAAGACAGTTTTTGTGGAATTGGCAAAGTGATATTTGGAAGCCCATAGAGGGCTATGGTGAAAAAGGAAATATCCTCAGATGAAATCTGGAAAGAAGCTTTCTGAGAAACTGCTTAATGTTCTGTTAATTCATCTCAAAGAGTTACACCTGTATTTCGTGGATCTCTTTGCTAGACTTATTTCTGTGGAATCTGAGAACAGATATTTCGGATCCTATTGAAGACTATAGGGCCAAAGGAAATATCCTCCGATAACAAAGAGAAAGAAGCTTTCTGAGAAACTTCATTGTGTTCTGTGAAATCATCTCACAGTGTTACAGCTTTCCCCTCAAGAAGCCTTTCGCTAAGACAGTTCTCGTGGAATTGGCAAAGTGATATTTGGAAGCCCATAGAGGGCTAGGGTGAAAAAGGAAATATCCTCAGATGAAATCTGTAAGGAAGCTTTCTGAGAAACTGCTTAGTGTTCTGTTAATTCATCTCACAGAGTTACATCTGTATTTCGTGGATCTCTTTGCTAGCCTTATTTCTGTGGAATCTGAGAACAGATATTTCGGATCCCATTGAAGACTATAGGGGCAAAGGAAATATCCTCCGATAACAAAGAGAAAGAAGCTTTCTGAGAAACTTCTTTGTGTTCTGTGAAATCATCTCACAGAGTTACAGCTTTCCCCTCAAGAAGCCTTTCGCTAAGACAGTTCTTGTGGAATTGGCAAAGTGATATTTCGAAGCCCTTAGAGGGCTATGGTGAAAAAGGAAATATCCTCAGATGAAATCTGGAAAGAAGCTTTCTGAGAAACTGCTTAGTGTTCTGTTAATTCATCTCACAGAGTTACATCTGTATTTCGTGGATCTCTTTGCTAGACTTATTTCTGTGGAATCTGAGAACAGATATTTCGGATCCCTTTGAGGACTATAGGGCCAAAGGAAATACCCTCCGATAACAAAGAGAAAGAAGCTTTCAGAGAAACTTCTTTGTGTTCTGTGAAATCATGTCACAGAGTTACAGCTTTCCCCTCAAGAAACCTTTCGCTAAGACAGTTCTTGTGGAATTGGCAAAGTGATATTTGGAAGCCCATAGAGGGCTATGGTGAAAAACGAAATATCCTCAGATGAAATCTGGAAAGAAGCTTTCTGAGAAACTGCTTAGCGTTCTGTTAATTCATCTCACAGAGTTACATCTGTATTTCGTGGATCTCTTTGCTAGACTTATTTCTGTGGAATCTGAGAACAGATATTTCGGATCCCATTGAAGACTATAGGGCCAAAGGAAATATCCTCCGATAACAAAGAGAAAGAAGCTTACTGAGAAACTTCTTTGTGTTCTGTGAAATCATCTCACAGAGTTACAGCTTTCCCCTCAAGAAGCCTTTCGCTAAGACAGTTCCTGTGGAATTTGCAAAGTGATATTTGGCAGCCCATAGAGGGCTATGGTGAAAAAGGAAATATCCTCAGATGAAGTCTGGAAAGAAGCTTTCTAAGAAACTGCTTAGTGTTCTGTTAATTCATCTCACAGAGTTACATCTGTATTTCGTGGATCTCTTTGCTAGCCTTATTTCTGTGGAATCTGAGAACAGATATTTCGGATCCCATTGAAGACTATAGGGCCAAAGGAAATAATGTCCGATAACAAAGAGAAAGAAGCTTTCTGAGAAACTTCTTTGTGTTCTGTGAAATCATCTCACAGAGTTAGAGCTCTCCCCTCAAGAAGCCTTTCGCTAAGACAGTTCTTGTGGAATTGGCAAAGTGATATTTGGAAGCCCATAGAGGGCTATGGTGAAAAAGAAAATATCCTCAGATGAAATCTGGAAAGAAGATTTCTGAGAAACTGCTTGGTGTTCTGTTAATTCATCTCACAGAGTTACATCTGTATTTCGTGGATCTCTTTGCTAGCCTTATTTCTGTGGAATCTGAGAACAGATATTTCGGATCCCATTGAAGACTATAGGGCCAAAGGAAATATCCTCCGATAACAAAGAGAAAGGAGCTTTCTGAGAAACTTCTTTGTGTTCTGTGAAATCATCCCACAGAGTTACAGCTTTCCCCTCAAGAAGCCTTTCTCTAAGACAGTTCTTGTGGAATTGGCAAAGTGATATTTGGAAGCCCTTAGAGGGCTATGGTGTAAAAGGAAATATCCTCAGATGAAATCTGGAAAGAAGCTTTCTGAGAAACTGCTTAGTGTTCTGTTAATTCATCTCACAGAGTTACATCTGTATTTCGTGGATCTCTTTGCTAGCCTTATTTCTGTGGAATCTGAGAACAGATATTTCGGATCCCATTGAAGACTATAGGGGCAAAGGAAATATCCTCCGATAACAAAGAGAAAGAAGCTTTCTGAGAAACTTCTTTGTGTTCTGTGAAATCATCTCACAGAGTTACAGCTTTCCCCTCAAGAAGCCTTTCGCTAAGACAGTTCTTGTGGAATTGGCAAAGTGATATTTCGAAGCCCTTAGAGGGCTATGGTGAAAAAGGAAATATCCTCAGATGAAATCTGGAAAGAAGCTTTCTGAGAAACTGCTTAGTGTTCTGTTAATTCATCTCACAGAGTTACATCTGTATTTCGTGGATCTCTTTGCTAGACTTATTTCTGTGGAATCTGAGAACAGATATTTCGGATCCCTTTGAGGACTATAGGGCCAAAGGAAATACCCTCCGATAACAAAGAGAAAGAAGCTTTCAGAGAAACTTCTTTGTGTTCTGTGAAATCATGTCACAGAGTTACAGCTTTCCCCTCAAGAAGCCTTTCGCTAAGACAGTTCCTGTGGAATTGGCAAAGTGATATTTGGAAGCCCATAGAGGGCTATGGTGAAAAAGGAAATATCCTCAGATGAAGTCTGGAAAGAAGCTTTCTAAGAAACTGCTTAGTGTTCTGTTAATTCATCTCACAGAGTTACATCTGTATTTCGTGGATCTCTTTGCTAGCCTTATTTCTGTGGAATCTGAGAACAGATATTTCGGATCCCATTGAAGACTATAGGGCCAAAGGAAATAATGTCCGATAACAAAGAGAAAGAAGCTTTCTGAGAAACTTCTTTGTGTTCTGTGAAATCATCTCACAGAGTTAGAGCTCTCCCCTCAAGAAGCCTTTCGCTAAGACAGTTCTTGTGGAATTGGCAAAGTGATATTTGGAAGCCCATAGAGGGCTATGGTGAAAAAGAAAATATCCTCAGATGAAATCTGGAAAGAAGATTTCTGAGAAACTGCTTGGTGTTCTGTTAATTCATCTCACAGAGTTACATCTGTATTTCGTGGATCTCTTTGCTAGCCTTATTTCTGTGGAATCTGAGAACAGATATTTCGGATCCCATTGAAGACTATAGGGCCAAAGGAAATATCCTCCGATAACAAAGAGAAAGGAGCTTTCTGAGAAACTTCTTTGTGTTCTGTGAAATCATCCCACAGAGTTACAGCTTTCCCCTCAAGAAGCCTTTCTCTAAGACAGTTCTTGTGGAATTGGCAAAGTGATATTTGGAAGCCCTTAGAGGGCTATGGTGTAAAAGGAAATATCCTCAGATGAAATCTGGAAAGAAGCTTTCTGAGAAACTGCTTAGTGTTCTGTTAATTCATCTCACAGAGTTACATCTGTATTTCGTGGATCTCTTTGCTAGCCTTATTTCTGTGGAATCTGAGAACAGATATTTCGGATCCCATTGAAGACTATAGGGGCAAAGGAAATATCCTCCGATAACAAAGAGAAAGAAGCTTTCTGAGAAACTTCTTTGTGTTCTGTGAAATCATCTCACAGAGTTACAGCTTTCCCCTCAAGAAGCCTTTCGCTAAGACAGTTCTTGTGGAATTGGCAAAGTGATATTTCGAAGCCCTTAGAGGGCTATGGTGAAAAAGGAAATATCCTCAGATGAAATCTGGAAAGAAGCTTTCTGAGAAACTGCTTAGTGTTCTGTTAATTCATCTCACAGAGTTACATCTGTATTTCGTGGATCTCTTTGCTAGACTTATTTCTGTGGAATCTGAGAACAGATATTTCGGATCCCTTTGAGGACTATAGGGCCAAAGGAAATACCCTCCGATAACAAAGAGAAAGAAGCTTTCAGAGAAACTTCTTTGTGTTCTGTGAAATCATGTCACAGAGTTACAGCTTTCCCCTCAAGAAACCTTTCGCTAAGACAGTTCTTGTGGAATTGGCAAAGTGATATTTGGAAGCCCATAGAGGGCTATGGTGAAAAACGAAATATCCTCAGATGAAATCTGGAAAGAAGCTTTCTGAGAAACTGCTTAGCGTTCTGTTAATTCATCTCACAGAGTTACATCTGTATTTCGTGGATCTCTTTGCTAGACTTATTCCTGTGGAATCTGAGAACAGATATTTCGGATCCCATTGAAGACTATAGGGCCAAAGGAAATATCCTCCGATAACAAAGAGAAAGAAGCTTACTGAGAAACTTCTTTGTGTTCTGTGAAATCATCTCACAGAGTTACAGCTTTCCCCTCAAGAAGCCTTTCGCTAAGACAGTTCCTGTGGAATTGGCAAAGTGATATTTGGAAGCCCATAGAGGGCTATGGTGAAAAAGGAAATATCCTCAGATGAAGTCTGGAAAGAAGCTTTCTAAGAAACTGCTTAGTGTTCTGTTAATTCATCTCACAGAGTTACATCTGTATTTCGTGGATCTCTTTGCTAGCCTTATTTCTGTGGAATCTGAGAACAGATATTTCGGATCCCATTGAAGACTATAGGGCCAAAGGAAATAATGTCCGATAACAAAGAGAAAGAAGCTTTCTGAGAAACTTCTTTGTGTTCTGTGAAATCATCTCACAGAGTTAGAGCTCTCCCCTCAAGAAGCCTTTCGCTAAGACAGTTCTTGTGGAATTGGCAAAGTGATATTTGGAAGCCCATAGAGGGCTATGGTGAAAAAGAAAATATCCTCAGATGAAATCTGGAAAGAAGATTTCTGAGAAACTGCTTGGTGTTCTGTTAATTCATCTCACAGAGTTACATCTGTATTTCGTGGATCTCTTTGCTAGCCTTATTTCTGTGGAATCTGAGAACAGATATTTCGGATCCCATTGAAGACTATAGGGCCAAAGGAAATATCCTCCGATAACAAAGAGAAAGGAGCTTTCTGAGAAACTTCTTTGTGTTCTGTGAAATCATCCCACAGAGTTACAGCTTTCCCCTCAAGAAGCCTTTCTCTAAGACAGTTCTTGTGGAATTGGCAAAGTGATATTTGGAAGCCCTTAGAGGGCTATGGTGTAAAAGGAAATATCCTCAGATGAAATCTGGAAAGAAGCTTTCTGAGAAACTGCTTAGTGTTCTGTTAATTCATCTCACAGAGTTACATCTGTATTTCGTGGATCTCTTTGCTAGCCTTATTTCTTTGGAATCTGAGAACAGATATTTCGGATCCCATTGAAGACTATAGGGCCAAAGGAAATAATGTCCGATAACAAAGAGAAAGAAGCTTTCTGAGAAACTTCTTTGTGTTCTGTGAAATCATCTCACAGAGTTACAGCTTTCCCCTCAAGAAGCCTTTCGCTAAGACAGTTCTTGTGGAATTGGCAAAGTGATATTTGGAAGCCCATAGAGGGCTATGGTGAAAAAGGAAATATCCTCAGATGAAATCTGGAAAGAAGCTTTCTGAGAAACTGCTTAGTGTTCTGTTAATTCATCTCACAGAGTTACATCTGTATATAGTGGATCTCTTTGCTAGGCTTATTTCTGTGGAATCTGAGGACAGATATTTCGGCTCCCATTGAAGACTTTAGGGCCAAAGGAAATATCCTCCGATAACAAAGAGAAAGAAGCTTTCTGAGAAACTTCTTTGTGTTCTGTGAAATCATCTCACAGAGTTCCAGCTTTCCCCTCAAAAAGCCTTTCGCTAAGACAGTTCTTGTGGAATTGGCAAAGTGATATTTGGAAGCCCTTAGAGGGCTATGGTGAAAAAGGAAATATCCTCAGATGAAATCTGGAAGCAGGCTTTCTGAGAAACTGCTGAGTGTTCTGTTAATTCATCTCACAGAGTTACATCTGTATTTCGTGGATCTCTTTGCTAGCCTTATTCCTGTGGAATCTGAGAACAGATATTTCGGATCCCATTGAAGACTATAGGGCCAAAGGAAATATCCTCCGATAACAAAGAGAAAGAAGCTTTCTGAGAAACTTCTTTGTGTTCTGTGAAATCATCTCACAGAGTTACAGTTTTCCCCTCAAAAAGCCTTTCGCTAAGACAGTTCTTGTGGAATTGGCAAAGTGATATTTGGAAGCCCATAGAGGGCTAGGGTGAAAAAGGAAATATCCTCAGATGAAATCTGGAAAGAAGCTTTCTGAGAAACTGCTTAGTGTTCTGTTAATTCATCTCACAGAGTTACATGTGTATTTCGTGGATCTCTTTGCTAGCCTTATTTCTTTGGAATCTGAGAACAGATATTTCGGATCCCATTGAAGACTATAGGGCCAAAGGAAATATCCTCCGATAACAAAGAGAAAGAAGCTTTCTGAGAAACTTGTTTGTGTTCTGTGAAATCATCTCACAGAGTTACAGCTTTCCCCTCAAGAAGCCTTTCGCTAAGACAGTTCTTGTGGAATTGGCAAAGTGATATTTGGAAGCCCATAGAGGGCTATGGTGAAAAAGGAAATATCCTCAGATGAAATCTGGAAAGAAGCTTTCTGAGAAACTGCTTAGTGTTCTCTTAAATCATCTCACAGAGTTACATCTGTATATAGTGGATCTCTTTGCTAGCCTTATTTCTGTGGAATCTGAGAACAGATATTTCGGATCCCATTGAAGACTATAGGGACAAAGGAAATATCCGCCGATAACAAAGAGAAAGAAGCTTTCTGAGAAACTTCTTTGTGTTCTGTGAAATCATCTCACAGAGTTACAGCTTTCCCCTCAAGAAGCCTTTCGCTAAGACAGTTCTTGTGGAATTGGCAAAGCGATATTTGGAAGCCCATAGAGGACTATGGTGAAAAAGGAAATATCCTCAGAAGAAATCTGGAAAGAAGCTTTCTGAGAAACTGCTTAGTGTTCTGTTAATTCATCTCACAGAGTTACATCTGTATTTCGTGGATCTCTTTGCTAGCCTTATTTCTTTGGAATCTGAGAACAGATATTTCGGATCCCAATGAGGACTATAGGGCCAAAGGAAATATCCTCCCATAACAAAGAGAAAGAAGCTTACTGAGAAACTTCTTTGTGTTCTGTGAAATCATCTCACAGAGTTACAGCTTTCCCCTCAAGAAGCCTTTCGCTAAGACAGTACTTGTGGAATTGGCAAAGTGATATTTGGAAGCCCATAGAGGGCTATGGTGAAAAACGAAATATCCTCAGATGAAACCTGGAAAGAAGCTTTCTGAGAAACTGCTTAGCGTTCTGTTAATTCATCTCACAGAGTTACATCTGTATTTCGTGGATCTTTTTGCTAGCCTTATTTCTGTGGAATCTGAAAACAGATATTTCGGATCCCTTTGAAGACTATAGGGCCAAAGGAAATATCCTCCGATAACAAAGAGAAAGAAGCTTTCTGAGAAACTTCTTTGTGTTCTGTGAAATCATCTCACAGAGTTACAGCTTTCCCCTCAAGAAGCCTTTCTCTAAGACAGTTCTTGTGGAATTGGCAAAGTGATATTTGGAAGCCCTTAGAGGGCTATGGTGAAAAACGAAATATCCTCAGATGAAATCTGGAAAGAAGCTTTCTGAGAAACTGCTTAGTGTTCTGTTAATTCATCTCACAGAGTTACATCTGTATTTCGTGGATCTCTTTGCTAGCCTTTTTTCTGTGGAATCTGAGAACAGATATTTCGGATTCCTATGAAGACTATAGGGGCAAAGGAAATATCCTCCGATAACAAAGAGAAAGAAGCTTTCTGAGAAACTTCTTTGTGTTCTGTGAAATCATCTCACAGAGTTACAGCTTTCCCCTCAACAAGCCTTTCGCTAAGACAGTTCTTGTGGAATTGGCAAAGTGATATTTGGAAGCCCATAGAGGGCTATGGTGAAAAAGGAAATATCCTCAGATGAAATCTGGAAAGAAGCTTTCTGTGAAACTGCTTAGTGTTCTGTTAATTCATCTCACAGAGTTACATCTGTATTTCGTGGATCTCTTTGATAGACTTATTTCTGTGGAATCTGAGAACAGATATTTCGGATCCCATTGAAGACTATAGGGCCAAAGGAAATATCCTCCGATAACAAAGAGAAAGAAGCTTTCTGAAAAACTTCTTTGTGTTCTGTGAAATCATCTCACAGAGTTACAGCTTTCCCCTCAACAAGCCTTTCGCTAAGACAGTTCTTGTGGAATTGGCAAAGTGATATTTGGAAGCCCATAGAGGGCTATGGTGAAAAAGGAAATATCCTCAGATGAAATCTGGAAAGAAGCTTTCTGTGAAACTGCTTAGTGTTCTGTTAATTCATCTCACAGAGTTACATCTGTATTTCGTGGATCTCTTTGATAGACTTATTTCTGTGGAATCTGAGAACAGATATTTCGGATCCCATTGAAGACTATAGGGCCAAAGGAAATATCCTCCGATAACAAAGAGAAAGAAGCTTTCTGAGAAACTTCTTTGTGTTCTGTGAAATCATCTCACAGAGTTACAGCTTTCCCCTCAAGAAGCCTTTCGCTAAGACAGTTTTTGTGGAATTGGCAAAGTGATATTTGGAAGCCCATAGAGGGCTATGGTGAAAAAGGAAATATCCTCAGATGAAATCTGGAAAGAAGCTTTCTGAGAAACTGCTTAGTGTTCTGTTAATTCATCTCACAGAGTTACATCTGTATATAGTGGATCTCTTTGCTAGCCTTATTTCTGTGGAATCTGAGAACAGATATTTCGGATCCCATTGAAGACTATAGGGACAAAGGAAATATCCTCCGATAACAAAGAGAAAGAAGCTTTCTGAGAAACTTCTTTGTGTTCTGTGAAATCATCTCACAGAGTTACAGCTTTCCCCTCAAGAAGCCTTTCGCTAAGACAGTTTTTGTGGAATTGGCAAAGCGATATTTGGAAGCCCATAGAGGACTACGGTGAAAAGGAAATATCCTCAGAAGAAATCTGGAAAGAAGCTTTCTGAGAAGCTGCTTAGTGTTCTGTTAATTCATCTCACAGAGTTACATCTGTATTTCGTGGATCTCTTTGCTAGCCTTATTTCTTTGGAATCTGAGAACAGATATTTCGGATCCCATTGAGGACTATAGGGCCAAAGGAAATATCCTCCCATAACAAAGAGAAAGAAGCTTACTGAGAAACTTCTTTGTGTTCTGTGAAATCATCTCACAGAGTTACAGCTTTCCCCTCAAGAAGCCTTTCGCTAAGACTGTTCCTGTGGAATTGGCAAAGTGATATTTGGAAGCGCATAGAGGGCTATGGTGAAAAAGGAAATATCCTCAGATGAAATCTGGAAAGAAGCTTTCTGTGAAACTACTTAGTGTTCTGTTAATTCATCTCACAGAGTTACATCTGTATTTCGTGGATCTCTTTGCTAGCCTTATTTCTGTGGAATCTGAGAACAGATATTTCGGATCCTATTGAAGACTATAGGGCCAAAGGAAATATCCTCCGATAACAAAGAGAAAGAAGCTTTCTGAGAAACTTCATTGTGTTCTGTGAAATCATCTCACAGTGTTACAGCTTTCCCCTCAAGAAGCCTTTCGCTAAGACAGTTCTCGTGGAATAGGCAAAGTGATATTTGGAAGCCCATAGAGGGCTAGGGTGAAAAAGGAAATATCCTCAGATGAAATCTGTAAGGAAGCTTTCTGAGAAACTGCTTAGTGTTCTGTTAATTCATCTCACAGAGTTACATCTGTATTTCGTGGATCTCTTTGCTAGCCTTATTTCTGTGGAATCTGAGAACAGATATTTCGGATCCCATTGAAGACTATAGGGGCAAAGGAAATATCCTCCGATAACAAAGAGAAAGAAGCTTTCTGAGAAACTTCTTTGTGTTCTGTGAAATCATCTCACAGAGTTACAGCTTTCCCCTCAAGAAGCCTTTCGCTAAGACAGTTCTTGTGGAATTGGCAAAGTGATATTTCGAAGCCCTTAGAGGGCTATGGTGAAAAAGGAAATATCCTCAGATGAAATCTGGAAAGAAGCTTTCTGAGAAACTGCTTAGTGTTCTGTTAATTCATCTCACAGAGTTACATCTGTATTTCGTGGATCTCTTTGCTAGACTTATTTCTGTGGAATCTGAGAACAGATATTTCGGATCCCTTTGAGGACTATAGGGCCAAAGGAAATACCCTCCGATAACAAAGAGAAAGAAGCTTTCAGAGAAACTTCTTTGTGTTCTGTGAAATCATGTCACAGAGTTACAGCTTTCCCCTCAAGAAGCCTTTCGCTAAGACAGTTCTTGTGGAATTGGCAAAGTGATATTTGGAAGCCCATAGAGGGCTATGGTGAAAAACGAAATATCCTCAGATGAAATCTGGAAAGAAGCTTTCTGAGAAACTGCTTAGCGTTCTGTTAATTCATCTCACAGAGTTACATCTGTATTTCGTGGATCTCTTTGCTAGACTTATTTCTGTGGAATCTGAGAACAGATATTTCGGATCCCATTGAAGACTATAGGGCCAAAGGAAATATCCTCCGATAACAAAGAGAAAGAAGCTTACTGAGAAACTTCTTTGTGTTCTGTGAAATCATCTCACAGAGTTACAGCTTTCCCCTCAAGAAGCCTTTCGCTAAGACAGTTCCTGTGGAATTGGCAAAGTGATATTTGGAAGCCCATAGAGGGCTATGGTGAAAAAGGAAATATCCTCAGATGAAATCTGGAAAGAAGCTTTCTAAGAAACTGCTTAGTGTTCTGTTAATTCATCTCACAGAGTTACATCTGTATTTCGTGGATCTCTTTGCTAGCCTTATTTCTGTGGAATCTGAGAACAGATATTTCGGATCCCATTGAAGACTATAGGGCCAAAGGAAATAATGTCCGATAACAAAGAGAAAGAAGCTTTCTGAGAAACTTCTTTGTGTTCTGTGAAATCATCTCACAGAGTTAGAGCTCTCCCCTCAAGAAGCCTTTCGCTAAGACAGTTCTTGTGGAATTGGGAAAGTGATATTTGGAAGCCTATAGAGGGCTATGGTGAAAAAGGATATATCCTCAGATGAAATCTGGAAAGAAGCTTTCTGAGAAATTGCTGTGTTCTGTTAATTCATCTCACAGAGTTACATCTGTATTTCGTGGATCTCTTTGCTAGACTTATTTCTGTGGAATCTGAGAACTGATATTTCGGATACATTTGAAGACTATAGGGCCAAAGGAAATATCCTCCGATAACAAAGAGAAAGAAGCTTTCTGAGAAACTTCTTTGTGTTATGTGAAATCAACTCACAGAGTTACAGCTTTCCCCTCAAGAAGCCTTTCGCTAAGACAGTTCTTGTGGAATTGGCAAAGTGATATTTGGAAGCCCATAGAGGGCTATGGTGAAAAAGAAAATATCCTCAGATGAAATCTGGAAAGAAGCTTTCTGAGAAACTGCTGAGTGTTCTGTTAATTCATCTCACAGAGTTACATCTGTATTTCGTGGATCTCTTTGCTAGCCTTATTTCTGTGGAATCTGAGAACAGATATTTCGGATCCCATTGAAGACTACAGGGCCAAAGGAAATATCCTCCGATAACAAAGAGAAAGAAGCTTTCTGAGAAACTTCTTTGTGTTCTGTGAAATCATCCCACAGAGTTACAGCTTTCCCCTCAAGAAGCCTTTCGCTAAGACAGTTCTTGTGGAATTGGCAAAGTGATATTTGGAAGCTCTTAGAGGGCTATGGTGTAAAAGGAAATATCCTCAGATGAAATCTGGAAAGAAGCTTTCTGAGAAACTGCTTAGTGTTCTGTTAATTCATCTCACAGAGTTACATCTGTATTTCGTGGATCTCTTTGCTAGCCTTATTTCTTTGGAATCTGAGAACAGATATTTCGGATCCCATTGAAGACTATAGGGCCAAAGGAAATAATGTCCGATAACAAAGAGAAAGAAGCTTTCTGAGAAACTTCTTTGTGTTCTGTGAAATCATCTCACAGAGTTACAGCTTTCCCCTCAAGAAGCCTTTCGCTAAGACAGTTCTTGTGGAATTGGCAAAGTGATATTTGGAAGCCCATAGAGGGCTATGGTGAAAAAGGAAATATCCTCAGATGAAATCTGGAAAGAAGCTTTCTGAGAAACTGCTTAGTGTTCTGTTAATTCATCTCACAGAGTTACATCTGTATATAGTGGATCTCTTTGCTAGGCTTATTTCAGTGGAATCTGAGAACAGATATTTCGGATCCCTTTGAAGACTATAGGATCAAGGAAATATCCTCCGATAACAAAGAGAAAGAAGCTTTCTGAGAAACTTCTTTGTGTTCTGTGAAATCATCTTACAGAGTTACAGCTTTCCCCTCAAGAAGCCTTTCGCTAAGACAGTTCTTGTGGAATTGGCAAAGTGATATTTGGAAGCCCATAGAGGGCTATGGTGAAAAAGGAAATATCCTCAGATGAAATCTGGAAGTAGGCTTTCTGAGAAACTGCTGAGTGTTCTGTTAATTCATCTCACAGAGTTACATCTGTATTTCGTGGATCTCTTTGCTAGCCTTATTCCTGTGGAATCTGAGAACAGATATTTCGGATCCCATTGAAGACTATAGGGCCAAAGGAAATATCCTCCGATAACAAAGAGAAAGAAGCTTTCTGAGAAACTTCTTTGTGTTCTGTGAAATCATCTCACAGAGTTACAGTTTTCCCCTCAAAAAGCCTTTCGCTAAGACAGTTCTTGTGGAATTGGCAAAGTGATATTTGGAAGCCCATAGAGGGCTATGGTGAAAAAGGAAATATCCTCAGATGAAATCTGGAAAGAAGCTTTCTGAGAAACTGCTTAGTGTTCTGTTAATTCATCTCACAGAGTTACATGTGTATTTCGTGGATCTCTTTGCTAGCCTTATTTCTTTGGAATCTGAGAACAGATATTTCCGATCCCATTGAAGACTATAGGGCCAAAGGAAATATCCTCCGATAACAAAGAGAAAGAAGCTTTCTGAGAAACTTCTTTGTGTTCTGTGAAATCATCTCACAGAGTTACAGCTTTCCCCTCAAGAAGCCTTTCGCTAAGACAGTTCTTGTGGAATTGGCAAAGTGATATTTGGAAGCCCATAGAGGGCTATGGTGAAAAAGGAAATATCCTCAGATGAAATCTGGAAAGAAGCTTTCTGAGAAACTGCTTAGTGTTCTCTTAAATCATCTCACAGAGTTATATCTGTATATAGTGGATCTCTTTGCTAGCCTTATTTCTGTGGAATCTGAGAACAGATATTTCGGATCCCATTGAAGACTATAGGGACAAAGGAAATATCCTCCGATAACAAAGAGAAAGAAGCTTTCTGAGAAACTTCTTTGTGTTCTGTGAAATCATCTCACAGAGTTACAGCTTTCCCCTCAAGAAGCCTTTCGCTAAGACAGTTCTTGTGGAATTGGCAAAGCGATATTTGGAAGCCCATAGAGAACTATGGTGAAAAAGGAAATATCCTCAGAAGAAATCTGGAAAGAAGATTTCTGAGAAACTGCTTAGTGTTCTGTTAATTCATCTCACAGAGTTACATCTGTATTTCGTGGATCTCTTTGCTAGCCTTATTTCTTTGGAATCTGAGAACAGATATTTCGGATCCCATTGAGGACTATAGGGCCAAAGGAAATATCCTCCCATAACAAAGAGAAAGAAGCTTACTGAGAAACTTCTTTGTGTTCTGTGAAATCATCTCACAGAGTTACAGCTTTCCCCTCAAGAAGCCTTTCGCTAAGACAGTTCCTGTGGAATTGGCAAAGTGATATTTGGAAGCCCTTAGAGGGCTACGGTGAAAAAGGAAATATCCTCAGATGAAATCTGGAAAGAAGCTTTCTGAGAAACTGCTTAGGGTTCTGTTAATTCATCTCACAGAGTTACATCTGTATTTCGTGGATCTCTTTGCTAGACTTATTTCTGTGGAATCTGAGAACAGATATTTCGGATCCCTTTGAGGACTATAGGGCCAAAGGAAATACCCTCCGATAAAAAAGAGAAAGAAGCTTTCAGAGAAACTTCTTTGTGTCTGTGAAATCATGTCACAGAGTTACAGCTTTCCCCTCAAGAAGCCTTTCGCTAAGACAGTTCTTGTGGAATTGGCAAAGTGATATTTGGAAGCCCATAGAGGGCTATGGTGAAAAAGGAAATATCCTCAGATGAAATCTGGAAAGAAGCTTTCTGAGAAACTGCTTAGCGTTCTGTTAATTCATCTCACAGAGTTACATCTGTATTTCGTGGATCTCTTTGCTAGCCTTATTTCTGTGGAATCTGAGAACAGATATTTCGGATCCCTTTGAAGACTATAGGGCCAAAGGAAATATCCTCCGATAACAAAGAGAAAGAAGCTTTCTGAGAAACTTCTTTGTGTTCTGTGAAATCATCTCACAGAGTTACAGCTTTCCCCTCAAGAAGCCTTTCTCTAAGACAGTTCTTGTGGAATTGGCAAAGTGATATTTGGAAGCCCTTAGAGGGCTATGGTGAAAAACGAAATATCCTCACATGAAATCTGGAAAGAAGCTTTCTGAGAAACTGCTTAGTGTTCTGTTAATTCATCTCACAGAGTTACATCTGTATTTCGTGGATCTCTTTGCTAGCCTTATTTCTGTGGAATCTGAGAACAGATATTTCGGATTCCTATGAAGACTATAGGGGCAAAGGAAATATCCTCCGATAAGAAAGAGAAAGAAGCTTTCTGAGAAACTTCTTTGTGTTCTGTGAAATCATCTCACAGAGTTACAACTTTACCCTCAAGAAGCCTTTCGCTAAGACAGTTCTTGTGGAATTGGCAAAGTGATATTTGGAAGCCCATAGAGGGCTATGCTTAAAAATTAAATATCCTCAGATGAAATCTGGAAGGAAGCTTTCTGAGAAACTGCTGAGTGTTCTGTTAATTCATCTCACAGAGTTACATCTGTATTTCGTGGATCTCTTTGCTAGCCTTATTTCTGTGGAATCTGAGAACAGATATTTCGGATCCCATTGAAGACTATAGGGCCAAAGGAAATATCCTCCGATAACAAAGAGAAAGAAGCTTACTGAGAAACTTCTTTGTGTTCTGTGAAATCATCTCACAGAGTTACAGCTTTCCCCTCAAGAAGCCTTTCGCTAAGACAGTTCCTGTGGAATTGGCAAAGTGATATTTGGAAGCCCATAGAGGGCTATGGTGAAAAAGGAAATATCCTCAGATGAAATCTGGAAAGAAGCTTTCTGAGAAACTGCTTAGTGTTCTGTTAATTCATCTCACAGAGTTACATCTGTATGTCGTGGATCTCTTTGCTAGCCTTATTTCTGTGGAATCTGAGAACAGATATTTCGGATCCCATTGAAGACTATACGGCCAAAGGAAATAATGTCCGATAACAAAGAGAAAGAAGCTTTCTGAGAAACTTCTTTGTGTTCTGTGAAATCATCTCACAGAGTTAGAGCTCTCCCCTCAAGAAGCCTTTCGCTAAGACAGTTCTTGTGGAATTGGCAAAGTGATATTTGGAAGCCCATAGAGGGCTATGGTGAAAAAGGATATATCCTGAGATGAAATCTGGAAAGAAGCTTTCTGAGAAATTGCTGTGTTCTGTTAATTCATCTCACAGAGTTACATCTGTATTTCGTGGATCTCTTTGCTAGACTTATTTCTGTGGAATCTGAGAACAGATATTTCTGATCCCTTTGAAGACTATAGGGCCAAAGGAAATATCCTCCGAAAACAAAGAGAAAGAAGCTTTCTGAGAAACTTCTTTGTGATATGTGAAATCAACTCACAGAGTTACAGCTTTCCCCTCAAGAAGCCTTTCGCTAAGACAGTTCTTGTGGAATTGGCAAAGTGATATTTGGAAGCCCATAGAGGGCTATGGTGAAAAAGAAAATATCCTCAGATGAAATCTGGAAAGAAGATTTCTGAGAAACTGCTGAGTGTTCTGTTAATTCATCTCACATAGTTACATCTGTATTTCGTGGATCTCTTTGCTAGCCTTATTTCTGTGGAATCTGAGAACAGATATTTCGGATCGCATTGAAGACTATAGGGCCAAAGGAAATATCCTCCGATAACAAAGAGAAAGAAGCTTTCTGAGAAACTTCTTTGTGTTCTGTGAAATCATCCCACAGAGTTACAGCTTTCCCCTCAAGAAGCCTTTCGCTAAGACAGTTCTTGTGGAATTGGCAAAGTGATATTTGGAAGCCCTTAGAGGGCTATGGTGAAAAAGGAAATATCCTCAGATGAAATCTGGAAAGAAGCTTTCTGAGAAACTGCTTAGAGTTCTGTTAATTCATCTCACAGAGTTACATCTGTATTTCGTGGATCTCTTTGCTAGCCTTATTTCTTTGGAATCTGAGAACAGATATTTCGGATCCCATTGAAGACTATAGGGCCAAAGGAAATAATGTCCGATAACAAAGAGAAAGAAGCTTTCTGAGAAACTTCTTTGTGTTCTGTGAAATCATCTCACAGAGTTACAGCTTTCCCCTCAAGAAGCCTTTCGCTAAGACAGTTCTTGTGGAATTGGCAAAGTGATATTTGGAAGCCCATAGAGTGCTACGGTGAAAAAGGAAATATCCTCAGATGAAATCTGGAAAGAAGCTTTCTGAGAAACTGCTTAGTGTTCTGTTAATTCATCTCACAGAGTTACATCTGTATTTCGTGGATCTCTTTGCTAGCCTTATTCCTTTGGAATCTGAGAACAGATATTTCGGATTCCTATGAAGACTATAGGGCCAAAGGAAATATCCTCCGATAACAAAGAGAAAGAAGTTTTCTGAGAAACTTCTTTGTGTTCTGTGAAATCATCTCACAGAGTTACAGCTTTCCCCTCAAGAAGCCTTTCGCTAAGACAGTTCTTGTGGAATTGGCAAAGTGATATTTGGAAGCCCATAGAGGGCTATGGTGAAAAAGGAAATATCCTCAGATGAAATCTGGAAAGAAGCTTTCTGAGAAACTGATTAGTGTTCTGTTAATTCATCTCACAGAGTTACATCTGTATATAGTGGATCTCTTTGCTAGGCTTATTTCTGTGGAATCTGAGAACAGATATTTCGGATCCCATTGAAGACTATAGGGACAAAGGAAATATCCTCCGATAACAAAGAGAAAGAAGCTTTCTGAGAAACTTCTTTGTGTTCTGTGAAATCATCTCACAGAGTTACAGCTTTCCCCTCAAGAAGCCTTTCGCTAAGACAGTTCTTGTGGAATTGGCAAAGTGATATTTGGAAGCCCATAGAGGGCTATGGTGATAAAGGAAATATCCTCAGATGAAATCTGGAAGTAGGCTTTCTGAGAAACTGCTGAGTGTTCTGTTAATTCATCTCACAGAGTTACATCTGTATTTCGTGGATCTCTTTGCTAGCCTTATTCCTGTGGAATCTGAGAACAGATATTTCGGATCCCATTGAAGACTATAGGGCCAAAGGAAATATCCTCCGATAACAAAGAGAAAGAAGCTTTCTGAGAAACTTCTTTGTGTTCTGTGAAATCATCTCACAGAGTTACAGCTTTCCCCTCAAGAAGCCTTTCGCTAAGACAGTTCTTGTGGAATTGGCAAAGTGATATTTGGAAGCCCGTAGAGGGCTATGGTGAAAAAGGAATTATCCTCAGAAGAAATCTGGAAAGAAGCTTTCTGAGAAACTGCTTAGTGTTCTGTTAATTCATCTCACAAGTTACATCTGTATTTCGTGGATCTCTTTGCTAGACTTATTTCCTTGGAATCTGAGAACAGATATTTCGGATCCCATTGAGGACTATAGGGCCAAAGGAAATATCCTCCCATAACAAAGAGAAAGAAGCTTACTGAGAAACTTCTTTGTGTTCTGTGAAATCATCTCACAGAGTTACAGCTTTCCCCTCAAGAAGCCTTTCGCTAAGACAGTTCCTGTGGAATTGGCAAAGTGATATTTGGAAGCCCTTAGAGGGCTATGGTGAAAAAGGAAATATCCTCAGATGAAATCTGGAAAGAAGCTTTCTGTAAAACTGCTCAGTGTTCTGTTAATTCATCTCACAGAGTTACATCTGTATTTCGTGGATCTCTTTGCTAGCCTTATTTCTTTGGAATCTGAGAACAGATATTTCCGATCCCATTGAAGACTATAGGGCCAAAGGAAATATCCTCCGATAACAAAGAGAAAGAAGCTTTCTGAGAAACTTCTTTGTGTTCTGTGAAATCATCTCACAGAGTTACAGCTTTCCCCTCAAGAAGCCTTTCGCTAAGACAGTTCTTGTGGAATTGGCAAAGTGATATTTGGAAGCCCATAGAGGGCTATGGTGAAAAAGGAAATATCCTCAGATGAAATCTGGAAAGAAGCTTTCTGAGAAACTGCTTAGTGTTCTCTTAAATCATCTCACAGAGTTATATCTGTATATAGTGGATCTCTTTGCTAGCCTTATTTCTGTGGAATCTGAGAACAGATATTTCGGATCCCATTGAAGACTATAGGGACAAAGGAAATATCCTCCGATAACAAAGAGAAAGAAGCTTTCTGAGAAACTTCTTTGTGTTCTGTGAAATCATCTCACAGAGTTACAGCTTTCCCCTCAAGAAGCCTTTCGCTAAGACAGTTCTTGTGGAATTGGCAAAGCGATATTTGGAAGCCCATAGAGAACTATGGTGAAAAAGGAAATATCCTCAGAAGAAATCTGGAAAGAAGATTTCTGAGAAACTGCTTAGTGTTCTGTTAATTCATCTCACAGAGTTACATCTGTATTTCGTGGATCTCTTTGCTAGCCTTATTTCTTTGGAATCTGAGAACAGATATTTCGGATCCCATTGAGGACTATAGGGCCAAAGGAAATATCCTCCCATAACAAAGAGAAAGAAGCTTACTGAGAAACTTCTTTGTGTTCTGTGAAATCATCTCACAGAGTTACAGCTTTCCCCTCAAGAAGCCTTTCGCTAAGACAGTTCCTGTGGAATTGGCAAAGTGATATTTGGAAGCCCTTAGAGGGCTACGGTGAAAAAGGAAATATCCTCAGATGAAATCTGGAAAGAAGCTTTCTGAGAAACTGCTTAGGGTTCTGTTAATTCATCTCACAGAGTTACATCTGTGTTTCGTGGATCTCTTTGCTAGACTTATTTCTGTGGAATCTGAGAACAGATATTTCGGATCCCTTTGAGGACTATAGGGCCAAAGGAAATACCCTCCGATAAAAAAGAGAAAGAAGCTTTCAGAGAAACTTCATTGTGTCTGTGAAATCATGTCACAGAGTTACAGCTTTCCCCTCAAGAAGCCTTTCGCTAAGACAGTTCTTGTGGAATTGGCAAAGTGATATTTGGAAGCCCATAGAGGGCTATGGTGAAAAAGGAAATATCCTCAGATGAAATCTGGAAAGAAGCTTTCTGAGAAACTGCTTAGCGTTCTGTTAATTCATCTCACAGAGTTACATCTGTATTTCGTGGATCTCTTTGCTAGCCTTATTTCTGTGGAATCTGAGAACAGATATTTCGGATCCCTTTGAAGACTATAGGGCCAAAGGAAATATCCTCCGATAACAAAGAGAAAGAAGCTTTCTGAGAAACTTCTTTGTGTTCTGTGAAATCATCTCACAGAGTTACAGCTTTCCCCTCAAGAAGCCTTTCTCTAAGACAGTTCTTGTGGAATTGGCAAAGTGATATTTGGAAGCCCTTAGAGGGCTATGGTGAAAAACGAAATATCCTCACATGAAATCTGGAAAGAAGCTTTCTGAGAAACTGCTTAGTGTTCTGTTAATTCATCTCACAGAGTTACATCTGTATTTCGTGGATCTCTTTGCTAGCCTTATTTCTGTGGAATCTGAGAACAGATATTTCGGATTCCTATGAAGACTATAGGGGCAAAGGAAATATCCTCCGATAAGAAAGAGAAAGAAGCTTTCTGAGAAACTTCTTTGTGTTCTGTGAAATCATCTCACAGAGTTACAACTTTACCCTCAAGAAGCCTTTCGCTAAGACAGTTCTTGTGGAATTGGCAAAGTGATATTTGGAAGCCCATAGAGGGCTATGCTTAAAAATTAAATATCCTCAGATGAAATCTGGAAGGAAGCTTTCTGAGAAACTGCTGAGTGTTCTGTTAATTCATCTCACAGAGTTACATCTGTATTTCGTGGATCTCTTTGCTAGCCTTATTTCTGTGGAATCTGAGAACAGATATTTCGGATCCCATTGAAGACTATAGGGCCAAAGGAAATATCCTCCGATAACAAAGAGAAAGAAGCTTACTGAGAAACTTCTTTGTGTTCTGTGAAATCATCTCACAGAGTTACAGCTTTCCCCTCAAGAAGCCTTTCGCTAAGACAGTTCCTGTGGAATTGGCAAAGTGATATTTGGAAGCCCATAGAGGGCTATGGTGAAAAAGGAAATATCCTCAGATGAAATCTGGAAAGAAGCTTTCTGAGAAACTGCTTAGTGTTCTGTTAATTCATCTCACAGAGTTACATCTGTATGTCGTGGATCTCTTTGCTAGCCTTATTTCTGTGGAATCTGAGAACAGATATTTCGGATCCCATTGAAGACTATACGGCCAAAGGAAATAATGTCCGATAACAAAGAGAAAGAAGCTTTCTGAGAAACTTCTTTGTGTTCTGTGAAATCATCTCACAGAGTTAGAGCTCTCCCCTCAAGAAGCCTTTCGCTAAGACAGTTCTTGTGGAATTGGCAAAGTGATATTTGGAAGCCCATAGAGGGCTATGGTGAAAAAGGATATATCCTGAGATGAAATCTGGAAAGAAGCTTTCTGAGAAATTGCTGTGTTCTGTTAATTCATCTCACAGAGTTACATCTGTATTTCGTGGATCTCTTTGCTAGACTTATTTCTGTGGAATCTGAGAACAGATATTTCGGATCCCTTTGAAGACTATAGGGCCAAAGGAAATATCCTCCGAAAACAAAGAGAAAGAAGCTTTCTGAGAAACTTCTTTGTGATATGTGAAATCAACTCACAGAGTTACAGCTTTCCCCTCAAGAAGCCTTTCGCTAAGACAGTTCTTGTGGAATTGGCAAAGTGATATTTGGAAGCCCATAGAGGGCTATGGTGAAAAAGAAAATATCCTCAGATGAAAACTGGAAAGAAGATTTCTGAGAAACTGCTGAGTGTTCTGTTAATTCATCTCACATAGTTACATCTGTATTTCGTGGATCTCTTTGCTAGCCTTATTTCTGTGGAATCTGAGAACAGATATTTCGGATCGCATTGAAGACTATAGGGCCAAAGGAAATATCCTCCGATAACAAAGAGAAAGAAGCTTTCTGAGAAACTTCTTTGTGTTCTGTGAAATCATCCCACAGAGTTACAGCTTTCCCCTCAAGAAGCCTTTCGCTAAGACAGTTCTTGTGGAATTGGCAAAGTGATATTTGGAAGCCCTTAGAGGGCTATGGTGAAAAAGGAAATATCCTCAGATGAAATCTGGAAAGAAGCTTTCTGAGAAACTGCTTAGAGTTCTGTTAATTCATCTCACAGAGTTACATCTGTATTTCGTGGATCTCTTTGCTAGCCTTATTTCTTTGGAATCTGAGAACAGATATTTCGGATCCCATTGAAGACTATAGGGCCAAAGGAAATAATGTCCGATAACAAAGAGAAAGAAGCTTTCTGAGAAACTTCTTTGTGTTCTGTGAAATCATCTCACAGAGTTACAGCTTTCCCCTCAAGAAGCCTTTCGCTAAGACAGTTCTTGTGGAATTGGCAAAGTGATATTTGGAAGCCCATAGAGTGCTACGGTGAAAAAGGAAATATCCTCAGATGAAATCTGGAAAGAAGCTTTCTGAGAAACTGCTTAGTGTTCTGTTAATTCATCTCACAGAGTTACATCTGTATTTCGTGGATCTCTTTGCTAGCCTTATTCCTTTGGAATCTGAGAACAGATATTTCGGATTCCTATGAAGACTATAGGGCCAAAGGAAATATCCTCCGATAACAAAGAGAAAGAAGTTTTCTGAGAAACTTCTTTGTGTTCTGTGAAATCATCTCACAGAGTTACAGCTTTCCCCTCAAGAAGCCTTTCGCTAAGACAGTTCTTGTGGAATTGGCAAAGTGATATTTGGAAGCCCATAGAGGGCTATGGTGAAAAAGGAAATATCCTCAGATGAAATCTGGAAAGAAGCTTTCTGAGAAACTGATTAGTGTTCTGTTAATTCATCTCACAGAGTTACATCTGTATATAGTGGATCTCTTTGCTAGGCTTATTTCTGTGGAATCTGAGAACAGATATTTCGGATCCCATTGAAGACTATAGGGACAAAGGAAATATCCTCCGATAACAAAGAGAAAGAAGCTTTCTGAGAAACTTCTTTGTGTTCTGTGAAATCATCTCACAGAGTTACAGCTTTCCCCTCAAGAAGCCTTTCGCTAAGACAGTTCTTGTGGAATTGGCAAAGTGATATTTGGAAGCCCATAGAGGGCTATGGTGATAAAGGAAATATCCTCAGATGAAATCTGGAAGTAGGCTTTCTGAGAAACTGCTGAGTGTTCTGTTAATTCATCTCACAGAGTTACATCTGTATTTCGTGGATCTCTTTGCTAGCCTTATTCCTGTGGAATCTGAGAACAGATATTTCGGATCCCATTGAAGACTATAGGGCCAAAGGAAATATCCTCCGATAACAAAGAGAAAGAAGCTTTCTGAGAAACTTCTTTGTGTTCTGTGAAATCATCTCACAGAGTTACAGCTTTCCCCTCAAGAAGCCTTTCGCTAAGACAGTTCTTGTGGAATTGGCAAAGTGATATTTGGAAGCCCGTAGAGGGCTATGGTGAAAAAGGAATTATCCTCAGAAGAAATCTGGAAAGAAGCTTTCTGAGAAACTGCTTAGTGTTCTGTTAATTCATCTCACAAGTTACATCTGTATTTCGTGGATCTCTTTGCTAGACTTATTTCCTTGGAATCTGAGAACAGATATTTCGGATCCCATTGAGGACTATAGGGCCAAAGGAAATATCCTCCCATAACAAAGAGAAAGAAGCTTACTGAGAAACTTCTTTGTGTTCTGTGAAATCATCTCACAGAGTTACAGCTTTCCCCTCAAGAAGCCTTTCGCTAAGACAGTTCCTGTGGAATTGGCAAAGTGATATTTGGAAGCCCTTAGAGGGCTATGGTGAAAAAGGAAATATCCTCAGATGAAATCTGGAAAGAAGCTTTCTGTAAAACTGCTCAGTGTTCTGTTAATTCATCTCACAGAGTTACATCTGTATTTCGTGGATCTCTTTGCTAGCCTTATTTCTTTGATATCTGAGAACAGATATTTCGGATTCCTTTGAAGACTATAGGGCCAAAGGAAATATCCTCCCATAACAAAGAGAAAGAAGCTTTCTGAGAAACTTCTTTGTGTTCTGTGAAATCATCTCACAGAGTTACAGCTTTCCCCTCAAGAAGCCTTTCGCTAAGACAGTTCTTGTGGAATTGGCAAAGTGATATTTGGAAGCCCATAGAGGGCCATGGTGAAAAAGGAAATATCCCCAGATGAAATCTGGAAAAAAGCTTTCTGAGAAACTGCTGAGTGTTCTGTTAATTCATCTCACAGAGTTACATCTGTATTTCGTGGATCTCTTTGCTGGCCTTATTTCTGTGGAATCTGAGAACAGATATTTCGGATCCCATTGAAGACTATAGGGCCAAAGGAAATATCCTCCGATAAAAAAGAGAAAGAAGCTTTCTGAGAAACTTCTTTGTGTTCAGTGAAATAATCTCACAGAGTTACACTTTTCCGCTTAAGAAGCCTTTCGCTAAGACAGTTCTTGTGGAATTGGCAAAGTGATATTTGGAAGCCCTTAGACGGCTATGGTGAAAAAGGAAATATCCTCAGATGAAATCTGGAAAGAAGCTTTCTGAGAAACTGCTTAGTGTTCTGTTAATTCATCTCACAGAGTTACATGTGTATTTCGTGGATCTCTTTGCTAGCCTTATTTCTTTGGAATCTGAGAACAGATATTTCGGATCCCATTGAAGACTATAGGGCCAAAGGAAATATCCTCCGATAACAAAGAGAAAGAAGCTTTCTGAGAAACTTCTTTGTGTTCTGTGAAATCATCTCACAGAGTTACAGCTTTCCCCTCAAGAAGCCTTTCGCTAAGACAGTTCTTGTGGAATTGGCAAAGTGATATTTGGAAGCCCATAGAGGGCTATGGTGAAAAAGGAAATATCCTCAGATGAAATCTGGAAAGAAGCTTTCTGAGAAACTGCTTAGTGTTCTCTTAATTCATCTCACAGAGTTACATCTGTATTTCGTGGATCCCTTTGCTAGCCTTATTTCTTTGGAATCTGAGAACAGATATTTCGGATTCCTATGAAGACTATAGGGCCAAAGGAAATATCCTCCGATAACAAAGAGAAAGAAGCTTTCTGAGAAACTTCTTTGTATTCTGTGAAATCATCTCACAGAGTTACAGCTTTCCCCTCAAGAAGCCTTTCGCTAAGACAGTTCTTGTGGAATTGGCAAAGTGATATTTGGAAGCCCATAGAGGGCTATGGTGAAAAAGGAAATATCCTCAGATGAAATCTGGAAGTAGGCTTTCTGAGAAACTGCTGAGTGTTCTGTTAATTCATCTCACAGAGTTACATCTGTATTTCGTGGATCTCTTTGCTAGCCTTATTCCTGTGGAATCTGAGAACAGATATTTCGGATCCCATTGAAGACTATAGGGCCAAAGGAAATATCCTCCGATAACAAAGAGAAAGAAGCTTTCTGAGAAACTTCTTTGTGTTCTGTGAAATCATCTCACAGAGTTACAGCTTTCCCCTCAAGAAGCCTTTCGCTAAGACAGTTCTTGTGGAATTGGCAAAGTGATATTTGGAAGCCCATAGAGTGCTATGGTGAAAAAGGAATTATCCTCAGAAGAAATCTGGAAAGAAGCTTTCTGAGAAACTGCTTAGTGTTCTGTTAATTCATCTCACAGAGTTACATCTGTATTTCGTGGATCTCTTTGCTAGCCTTATTTCTTTGGTATCTGAGAACAGATATTTCGGATTCCTTTGAAGACTATAGGGCCAAAGGAAATATCCTCCCATAACAAAGAGAAAGAAGCTTTCTGAGAAACTTCTTTGTGTTCTGTGAAATCATCTCACAGAGTTACAGCTTTCCCCTCAAGAAGCCTTTCGCTAAGACAGTTCTTGTGGAATTGGCCAAGTGATATTTGGAAGCCCATAGAGGGCTATGGTGAAAAAGGAAATATCCCCAGATGAAATCTGGAAAAAAGCTTTCTGAGAAACTGCTGAGTGTTCTGTTAATTCATCTCACAGAGTTATATCTGTATTTCGTGGATCTCTTTGCTGGCCTTATTTCTGTGGAATCTGAGAACAGATATTTCGGATCCCATTGAAGACTATAGGGCCAAAGGAAATATCCTCCGATAACAAAGAGAAAGAAGCTTTCTGAGAAACTTCTTTGTGTTCTGTGAAATCATCTCACAGAGTTACAGCTTTCCCCTCAAGAAGCCTTTCGCTAAGACAGTTCTTGTGGAATTGGCAAAGTGATATTTGGAAGCCCATAGAGGGCTATGGTGAAAAAGGAAATATCCTCAGATGAAATCTGGAAAGAAGCTTTCTGAGAAACTGCTTAGTGAACTCTTAATTCATCTCACAGAGTTACATCTGTATTTCGTGGATCTCTTTGCTAGCCTTATTTCTTTGGAATCTGAGAACAGATATTTCGGATTCCTATGAAGACTGTAGGGCCAAAGGAAATATCCTCCGATAATAAAAGAGAAAGAAGCTTTCTGAGAAACTTTTTTGTGTTCTGTGAAATCATCTCACAGAGTTACAGCTTTCCCCTCAAGAAGCCTTTCGCTAAGACAGTTCTTGTGGAATTGGCAAAGTGATATTTGGAAGCCCATAGAGGGCTATGGTGAAAAAGGAAATATCCTCAGATGAAATCTGGAAAGAAGCTTTCTGAGAAACTGCTGAGTGTTCTGTTAATTCATCTCACAGAGTTACATCTGTATTTCGTGGATCTCTTTCCTAGACTAATTTCTGTGGAATCTGAGAACAGATATTTCGGATCCCTTTGAAGACTATAGGGCCAAAGGAAATATCCTCCGATAACAAAGAGAAAGAAGCTTTCTGAGAAACTTCTTTGTGTTCTGTGAAATCATCTCACAGAGTTACAGCTTTCCCCTCAAGAAGCCTTTCGCTAAGACAGTTCTTGTGGAATTGGCAAAGTGATATTTGGAAGCCCATAGAGGGCTATGGTGAAAAAGGAAATATCCTCACATGAAATCTGGAAAGAAGCTTTCTGAGAAACTGCTTAGTGTTCTCTTAATTCATCTCACAGAGTTACACCTGTATTTCGTGGATCTCTTTGCTAGACTTATTTCTGTGGAATCTGAGAACAGATATTTCGGATCCTATTGAAGACTATAGGGCCAAAGGAAATATCCTCCGATAACAAAGAGAAAGAAGCTTTCTGAGAAACTTCTTTGTGTTCTGTGAAATCATCTCACAGAGTTACAGCTTTCCCCTCAAGAAGCCTTTCGCTAAGACAGTTCTCGTGGAATTGGCAAAGTGATATTTGGAAGCCCATAGAGGGCTAGGGTGAAAAAGGAAATATCCTCAGATGAAATCTGGAAGGAAGCTTTCTGAGAAACTGCTGAGTGTTCTGTTAATTCATCTCACAGAGTTACATCTGTATTTCGTGGATCTCCTTGCTAGCCTTATTTCTGTGGAATCTGAGAACAGATAATTCCTTTCCCTTTGAAGACTATAGGGCCAAAGGAAATATCCTCCGATAACAAAGAGAAAGAAGCTTTCTGAGAAACTTCTTTGTGTTCTGTGAAATCATCTCACAGAGTTACAGCTTTCCCCTCAAGAAGCCTTTCGCTAAGACAGTTCTTGTGGAATTGGCAAAGTGATATTTCGAAGCCCCTAGAGGGCTATGGTGAAAAAGGAAATATCCTCTGATGAAATCTGGAAAGAAGCTTTCTGAGAAACTGCTGAGTGTTCTGTTAATTCGTCTCACAGAGTTACATCGGTATTTCGTGGATCACTTTGCTAGCCTTATTTCTGTGTAATCTGAGAACAGATATTTCGGATCCCTTTGAAGACTATAGGGCCAAAGGAAATATTCTCCGATAACAAAGAGAAAGAAGCTTTCTGAGAAACTTCTTTGTGTTCTGTGAAATAATCTCACAGAGTTACAGCTTTCCCCTCAAGAAGCCTTTCGCTAAGACAGTTCTCGTGGAATTGGCAAAGTGATATTTGGATGCCCATAGAGGGCTAGGGTGAAAAAGGAAATGTCCTCAGATGAAATCTGGAAGGAAGCTTTCTGAGAAACTGCTGAGTGTTCAGTTAATTCATCTCACAGAGTTACATCTGTATTTCGTGGATCTCTTTGCTAGCCTTATTTCTGTGGAATCTCAGAACAGATATTTCGGATCCCATTGAAGACTATAGGGCCAAAGGAAATATCCTCCGATAACAAAGAGAAAGAAGCTTTCTGAGAAACTTCTTTGTGTTCTGTGAAATCATCTCACAGAGTTACAGCTTTCCCCTCAAGAAGCCTTTCGCTAATACAGTTCTTGTGGAATTGGCAAAGTGATATTTCGAAGCCCTTAGAGGGCTATGGTGAAAAAGGAAATATCCTCAGATGAAATCTGGAAAGAAGCTTTCTGAGAAACTGCTAGGTGTTCTGTTAATTCATCTCACAGAGTTACACCTGTATTTCGTGGATCTCTTTGCTAGACTTATTTCTGTGGAATCTGAGAACAGATATTTCGGATCCTATTGAAGACTATAGGGCCAAAGGAAATATCCTCAGATAACAAAGAGAAAGAAGCTTTCTGAGAAACTTCTTTGTGTTCTGTGAAATCATCTCACAGAGTTACAGCTTTCCCCTCATTAAGCCTTTCGCTAAGACAGTTCTCGTGGAATTGGCAAAGTGATATTTGGAAGCCCATAGAGGGCTAGGGTGAAAAAGGAAATATCCTCAGATGAAATCTGGAAGGAAGCTTTCTGAGAAACTGCTGAGTGTTCTGTTAATTCATCTCACAGAGTTACATCTGTATTACGTGGATCTCTTTGCTAGCCTTATTTCTGTGGAATCTCAGAACAGATATTTCGGATCCCATTGAAGACTACAGGGGCAAAGGAAATATCCTCCGATAACAAAGAGAAAGAAGCTTTCTGAGAAACTTCTTTGGGTTCTGTGAAATCATCTCACAGAGTTACAGCTTTCCCCTCAAGAAGCCTTTCCCTAAGACAGTTCTTGTGGAATTGGGAAAGTGATATTTCGAAGCCCTTAGAGGGCTATGGTGAAAAAGGAAATATCCTCAGATGAAATCTGGAAAGAAGCTTTCTGAGAAACTGCTTAGTGTTCTGTTAATTCATCTCACAGTGTTACATCTGTATTTCGTGGATCTCTTTGCTAGACTTATTTCTGCGGAATCTGAGAACAGATATTTCGGATCCCTTTGAGGACTATAGGGCCAAAGGAAATACCCTCCGATAAAAAAGAGAAAGAAGCTTTCAGAGAAACTTCTTTGTGTTCTGTGAAATCATGTCACAGAGTTACAGCTTTCCCCTCAAGAAGCCTTTCGCTAAGACAGTTCTTGTGGAATTGGCAAAGTGATATTTGGAAGCCCATAGAGGGCTAGTGTGAAAAAGGAAATATCCTCAGATGAAATCTGGAAAGAAGCTTTCTGAGAAACTGCTTAGCGTTCTGTTAATTCATCTCACAGAGTTACATCTGTATTTCGTGGATCTCTTTGCTAGCCTTATTTCTGTGGAATCTGAGAACAGATATTTCCGATCCCTTTGAAGACTATAGGGCCAAAGGAAATATCCTCCGATAACAAAGAGAAAGAAGCTTTCTGAGAAACTTCTTTGTGTTCTGTGAAATCATCTCACAGAGTTACAGCTTTCCCCTCAAGAAGCCTTTCGCTAAGACAGTTCTTGTGGAATTGGCAAAGTGATATTTCGAAGCCCCTAGAGGGCTATGGTGAAAAAGGAAATATCCTCAGATGAAATCTGGAAAGAAGCTTTCTGAGAAACTGCTGAGTGTTCTGTTAATTCGTCTCACAGAGTTACATCGGTATTTCGTGGATCTCTTTGCTAGCCTTATTTCTGTGTAATCTGAGAACAGATATTTCGGATCCCTTTGAAGACTATAGGGCCAAAGGAAATATCCTCCGATAACATAGAGAAAGAAGCTTTCTGAGAAACTTCTTTGTGTTCTGTGAAATCATCTCACAGAGTTACAGCTTTCCCCTCAAGAAGCCTTTCGCTAAGACAGTTCTTGTGGAATTCGCAAAGTGATATTTGGAAGCCCATAGAGGGCTATGGTGAAAAAGGAAATATCCTCAGATGAAATCTGGAAGGAAGCATTCTGAGAAACTGCTGAGTGTTCTGTTAATTCATCTCACAGAGTTACATCTGTATTTCGTGGATCTCTTTGCTAACCTTATTTCTGTGGAATCTGAGAACAGATATTTCGGATCCCATTGAAGACTATAGGGCCAAAGGAAATATCCTCCGATAACAAAGAGAAAGAAGCTTTCTGAGAAACTTCTTTGTGTTCTGTGAAATCATCTCACAGAGTTACAGCTTTCCCCTCAAGAAGCCTTTCGCTAAGACAGTTCTTGTGGAAATGGCAAAGCGATATTTGGAAGCCCATAGAGGGCTATGGTGAAAAAGAAAATATCCTCAGATGAAATCTGGAAAGAAGCTTTCTGAGAAACTGCTTAGTGTTCTGTTAATTCATCTCACAGAGTTACATCTGTATTTCGTGGATCTCTTTGCTAGCCTTATTTCTTTGGAATCTGAGAACAGATATTTTGGATCCCATTGAAGACTATAGGGCCAAAGGAAATATCCTCCGATATCAAAGAGAAAGAAGCTTTCTGTGAAACTTCTTTGTGTTCTGTGAAATCATCTCACAGAGTTACAGCTTTCCCTTCAAGAAGCCTTTCGCTAAGACAGTTCTTGTGGAATTGGCAAAGTGATATTTGGAAGCCCATAGAGGTCTACGGTGAAAAAGGAAATATCCTCAGATGAAATCTGGAAAGAAGCTTTCTGTGAAACTGCTTAGTGTTCTGTTAATTCATCTCACAGAGTTACATCTGTATTTCGTGGATCTCTTTGCTAGCCTTATTTCTTTGGAATCTGAGAACAGATATTTCGGATCCCATTGAAGACTATAGGGCCAAAGGAAATATCCTCCAATAACAAAGAGAAAGAAGCTTTCTGAGAAACTTCTTTGTGTTCAGTGAAATAATCTCACAGAGTTACACTTTTCCACTCAAGAAGCCTTTCGCTAAGACAGTTCTTGTGGAATTGGCAAAGTGATATTTGGAAGCCCATAGAGGGCTATGGTGAAAAAGGAAATATCCTCAGATGAAATCTGGAAAGAAGCTTTCTGAGAAACTGCTTAGTGTTCTGTTAATTCATCTCACAGAGTTACATGTGTATTTCGTGAATCTCTTTGCTAGCCTTATTTCTTTGGAATCTGAGAACAGATATTTCGGATCCCATTGAAGACTATAGGGCCAAAGGAAATATCCTCCGATAACAAAGAGAAAGAAGCTTTCTGAGAAACTTCTTTGTGTTCTGTGAAATCATCTCACAGAGTTACAGCTTTCCCCTCAAGAAGCCTTTCGCTAAGACAGTTCTTGTGGAATTGGCAAAGTGATATTTGGAAGCCCATAGAGGGCTATGGTGAAAAAGGAAATATCCTCAGATGAAATCTGGAAAGAAGCTTTCTGAGAAACTGCTTAGTGTTCTCTTAATTCATCTCACAGAGTTACATCTGTATTTCGTGGATCTCTTTGCTAGCCTTATTTCTTTGGAATCTGAGAACAGATATTTCGGATTCCTATGAAGACTGTAGGGCCAAAGGAAATATCCTCCGATAATAAAAGAGAAAGAAGCTTTCTGAGAAACTTTTTTGTGTTCTGTGAAATCATCTCACAGAGTTACAGCTTTCCCCTCAAGAAGCCTTTCGCTAAGACAGTTCTTGTGGAATTGGCAAAGTGATATTTGGAAGCCCATAGAGGGCTATGGTGAAAAAGGAAATATCCTCAGATGAAATCTGGAAAGAAGCTTTCTGAGAAACTGCTGAGTGTTCTGTTAATTCATCTCACAGAGTTACATCTGTATTTCGTGGATCTCTTTCCTAGACTAATTTCTGTGGAATCTGAGAACAGATATTTCGGATCCCTTTGAAGACTATAGGGCCAAAGGAAATATCCTCCGATAACAAAGAGAAAGAAGCTTTCTGAGAAACTTCTTTGTGTTCTGTGAAATCATCTCACAGAGTTACAGCTTTCCCCTCAAGAAGCCTTTCGCTAAGACAGTTCTTGTGGAATTGGCAAAGTGATATTTGGAAGCCCATAGAGGGCTATGGTGAAAAAGGAAATATCCTCACATGAAATCTGGAAAGAAGCTTTCTGAGAAACTGCTTAGTGTTCTCTTAATTCATCTCACAGAGTTACACCTGTATTTCGTGGATCTCTTTGCTAGACTTATTTCTGTGGAATCTGAGAACAGATATTTCGGATCCTATTGAAGACTATAGGGCCAAAGGAAATATCCTCCGATAACAAAGAGAAAGAATCTTTCTGAGAAACTTCTTTGTGTTCTGTGAAATCATCTCACAGAGTTACAGCTTTCCCCTCAAGAAGCCTTTCGCTAAGACAGTTCTTGTGGAATTGGCAAAGTGATATTTGGAAGCCCATAGAGGGCTAGGGTGAAAAAGGAAATATCCTCAGATGAAATCTGGAAGGAAGCTTTCTGAGAAACTGCTGAGTGTTCTGTTAATTCATCTCACAGAGTTACATCTGTATTTCGTGGATCTCCTTGCTAGCCTTATTTCTGTGGAATCTGAGAACAGATATTTCGGATCCCTTTGAAGACTATAGGGCCAAAGGAAATATCCTCCGATAACAAAGAGAAAGAAGGTTTCTGAGAAACTTCTTTGTGTTCTGTGAAATCATCTCACAGAGTTACAGCTTTCCCCTCAAGAAGCCTTTCGCTAAGACAGTTCTTGTGGAATTGGCAAAGTGATATTTCGAAGCCCCTAGAGGGCTATGGTGAAAAAGGAAATATCCTCAGATGAAATCTGGAAAGAAGCTTTCTGAGAAACTGCTGAGTGTTCTGTTAATTCGTCTCACAGAGTTACATCGGTATTTCGTGGATCACTTTGCTAGCCTTATTTCTGTGTAATCTGAGAACAGATATTTCGGATCCCTTTGAAGACTATAGGGCCAAAGGAAATATTCTCCGATAACAAAGAGAAAGAAGCTTTCTGAGAAACTTCTTTGTGTTCTGTGAAATAATCTCACAGAGTTACAGCTTTCCCCTCAAGAAGCCTTTCGCTAAGACAGTTCTCGTGGAATTGGCAAAGTGATATTTGGATGCCCATAGAGGGCTAGGGTGAAAAAGGAAATGTCCTCAGATGAAATCTGGAAGGAAGCTTTCTGAGAAACTGCTGAGTGTTAAGTTAATTCATCTCACAGAGTTACATCTGTATTTCGTGGATCTCTTTGCTAGCCTTATTTCTGTGGAATCTCAGAACAGATATTTCGGATCCCATTGAAGACTATAGGGCCAAAGGAAATATCCTCCGATAACAAAGAGAAAGAAGCTTTCTGAGAAACTTCTTTGTGTTCTGTGAAATCATCTCACAGAGTTACAGCTTTCCCCTCAAGAAGCCTTTCGCTAATACAGTTCTTGTGGAATTGGCAAAGTGATATTTCGAAGCCCTTAGAGGGCTATGGTGAAAAAGGAAATATCCTCAGATGAAATCTGGAAAGAAGCTTTCTGAGAAACTGCTTAGTGTTCTGTTAATTCATCTCACAGAGTTACACCTGTATTTCGTGGATCTCTTTGCTAGACTTATTTCTGTGGAATCTGAGAACAGATATTTCGGATCCTATTGAAGACTATAGGGCCAAAGGAAATATCCTCATATAACAAAGAGAAAGAAGCTTTCTGAGAAACTTCTTTGTGTTCTGTGAAATCATCTCACAGAGTTACAGCTTTCCCCTCATGAAGCCTTTCGCTAAGACAGTTCTCGTGGAATTGGCAAAGTGATATTTGGAAGCCCATAGAGGGCTAGGGTGAAAAAGTAAATATCCTCAGATGAAATCTGGAAGGAAGCTTTCTGAGAAACTGCTGAGTGTTCTGTTAATTCATCTCACAGAGTTACATCTGTATTACGTGGATCTCTTTGCTAGCCTTATTTCTGTGGAATCTCAGAACAGATATTTCGGATCCCATTGAAGACTACAGGGGCAAAGGAAATATCCTCCGATAACAAAGAGAAAGAAGCTTTCTGAGAAACTTCTTTGTGTTCTGTGAAATCATCTCACAGAGTTACAGCTTTCCCCTCAAGAAGCCTTTCGCTAAGACAGTTCTTGTGGAATTGGCAAAGTGATATTTCGAAGCCCCTAGAGGGCTATGGTGAAAAAGTAAATATCCTCAGATGAAATCTGGAAGGAAGCTTTCTGAGAAACTGCTGAGTGTTCTGTTAATTCATCTCACAGAGTTACATCTGTATTACGTGGATCTCTTTGCTAGCCTTATTTCTGTGGAATCTCAGAACAGATATTTCGGATCCCATTGAAGACTACAGGGGCAAAGGAAATATCCTCCGATAACAAAGAGAAAGAAGCTTTCTGAGAAACTTCTTTGTGTTCTGTGAAATCATCTCACAGAGTTACAGCTTTCCCCTCAAGAAGCCTTTCCCTAAGACAGTTCTTGTGGAATTGGGAAAGTGATATTTCGAAGCCCTTAGAGGGCTATGGTGAAAAAGGAAATATCCTCAGATTAAATCTGGAAAGAAGCTTTCTGAGAAACTGCTTAGTGTTCTGTTAATTCATCTCACAGTGTTACATCTGTATTTCGTGGATCTCTTTGCTAGACTTATTTCTGCGGAATCTGAGAACAGATATTTCGGATCCCTTTGAGGACTATAGGGCCAAAGGAAATACCTTCCGATAAAAAAGAGAAAGAAGCTTTCAGAGAAACTTCTTTGTGTTCTGTGAAATCATGTCACAGAGTTACAGCTTTCCCCTCAAGAAGCCTTTCGCTAAGACAGTTCTTGTGGAATTGGCAAAGTGATATTTGGAAGCCCATAGAGGGCTAGTGTGAAAAAGGAAATATCCTCAGATGAAATCTGGAAAGAAGCTTTCTGAGAAACTGCTTAGCGTTCTGTTAATTCATCTCACAGAGTTACATCTGTATTTCGTGGATCTCTTTGCTAGCCTTATTTCTGTGGAATCTGAGAAGAGATATTTCGGATCCCATTGAAGACTATAGGGCCAAAGGAAATATCCTCCGATAACAAAGAGAAAGAAGCTTTCTGAGAAACTTCTTTGTGTTCTGTGAAATCATCTCACAGAGTTACAGCTTTCCCCTCAAGAAGCCTTTCGCTAAGACAGTTCTTGTGGAATTGGCAAAGTGATATTTCGAAGCCCCTAGAGGGCTATGGTGAAAAAGTAAATATCCTCAGATGAAATCTGGAAGGAAGCTTTCTGAGAAACTGCTGAGTGTTCTGTTAATTCATCTCACAGAGTTACATCTGTATTACGTGGATCTCTTTGCTAGCCTTATTTCTGTGGAATCTCAGAACAGATATTTCGGATCCCATTGAAGACTACAGGGGCAAAGGAAATATCCTCCGATAACAAAGAGAAAGAAGCTTTCTGAGAAACTTCTTTGTGTTCTGTGAAATCATCTCACAGAGTTACAGCTTTCCCCTCAAGAAGCCTTTCCCTAAGACAGTTCTTGTGGAATTGGGAAAGTGATATTTCGAAGCCCTTAGAGGGCTATGGTGAAAAAGGAAATATCCTCAGATTAAATCTGGAAAGAAGCTTTCTGAGAAACTGCTTAGTGTTCTGTTAATTCATCTCACAGTGTTACATCTGTATTTCGTGGATCTCTTTGCTAGACTTATTTCTGCGGAATCTGAGAACAGATATTTCGGATCCCTTTGAGGACTATAGGGCCAAAGGAAATACCCTCCGATAAAAAAGAGAAAGAAGCTTTCAGAGAAACTTCTTTGTGTTCTGTGAAATCATGTCACAGAGTTACAGCTTTCCCCTCAAGAAGCCTTTCGCTAAGACAGTTCTTGTGGAATTGGCAAAGTGATATTTGGAAGCCCATAGAGGGCTAGTGTGAAAAAGGAAATATCCTCAGATGAAATCTGGAAAGAAGCTTTCTGAGAAACTGCTTAGCGTTCTGTTAATTCATCTCACAGAGTTACATCTGTATTTCGTGGATCTCTTTGCTAGCCTTATTTCTGTGGAATCTGAGAACAGATATTTCCGATCCCTTTGAAGACTATAGGGCCAAAGGAAATATCCTCCGATAACAAAGAGAAAGAAGCTTTCTGAGAAACTTCTTTGTGTTCTGTGAAATCATCTCACAGAGTTACAGCTTTCCCCTCAAGAAGCCTTTCGCTAAGACAGTTCTTGTGGAATTGGCAAAGTGATATTTCGAAGCCCCTAGAGGGCTATGGTGAAAAAGGAAATATCCTCAGATGAAATCTGGAAAGAAGCTTTCTGAGAAACTGCTGAGTGTTCTGTTAATTCGTCTCACAGAGTTACATCGGTATTTCGTGGATCTCTTTGCTTGCCTTATTTCTGTGTAATCTGAGAACAGATATTTCGGATCCCTTTGAAGACTATAGGGCCAAAGGAAATATCCTCCGATAACAAAGAGAAAGAAGCTTTCTGAGAAACTTCTTTGTGTTCTGTGAAATCATCTCACAGAGTTACAGCTTTCCCCTCAAGAAGCCTTTCGCTAAGACAGTTCTTGTGGAATTCGCAAAGTGATATTTGGAAGCCCATAGAGGGCTATGGTGAAAAAGGAAATATCCTCAGATGAAATCTGGAAGGAAGCATTCTGAGAAACTGCTGAGTGTTCTGTTAATTCATCTCACAGAGTTACATCTGTATTTCGTGGATCTCTTTGCTAACCTTATTTCTGTGGAATCTGAGAACAGATATTTCGGATCCCATTGAAGACTATAGGGCCAAAGGAAATATCCTCCGATAACAAAGAGAAAGAAGCTTTCTGAGAAACTTCTTTGTGTTCTGTGAAATCATCTCACAGAGTTACAGCTTTCCCCTCAAGAAGCCTTTCGCTAAGACAGTTCTTGTGGAAATGGCAAAGCGATATTTGGAAGCCCATAGAGGGCTATGGTGAAAAAGAAAATATCCTCAGATGAAATCTGGAAAGAAGCTTTCTGAGAAACTGCTTAGTGTTCTGTTAATTCATCTCACAGAGTTACATCTGTATTTCGTGGATCTCTTTGCTAGCCTTATTTCTTTGGAATCTGAGAACAGATATTTTGGATCCCATTGAAGACTATAGGGCCAAAGGAAATATCCTCCGATATCAAAGAGAAAGAAGCTTTCTGTGAAACTTCTTTGTGTTCTGTGAAATCATCTCACAGAGTTACAGCTTTCCCTTCAAGAAGCCTTTCGCTAAGACAGTTCTTGTGGAATTGGCAAAGTGATATTTGGAAGCCCATAGAGGTCTACGGTGAAAAAGGAAATATCCTCAGATGAAATCTGGAAAGAAGCTTTCTGTGAAACTGCTTAGTGTTCTGTTAATTCATCTCACAGAGTTACATCTGTATTTCGTGGATCTCTTTGCTAGCCTTATTTCTTTGGAATCTGAGAACATATATTTCGGATCCCATTGAAGACTATAGGGCCAAAGGAAATATCCTCCAATAACAAAGAGAAAGAAGCTTTCTGAGAAACTTCTTTGTGTTCTGTGAAATCATCTCACAGAGTTACAGCTTTCCCCTCAAGAAGCCTTTTGCTAAGACAGTTCTTGTGGAATTGGCAAAGTGATATTTGAAAGCCCATAGAGGGCTATGGTGAAAAAGGAAATATCCTCAGATGAAATCTGGAAAGAAGCTTTCTGAGAAACTGCTTAGTGTTCTGTTAATTCACCTCACAGAGTTACATCTGTATTTCGTGGATCTCTTTGCTAGACTTATTTCTGTGGAATCTGAGAACAGATATTTCGGATCCCATTGAAGACTATAGGGCAAAAGGAATTATCCCCCGATAACAAAGAGAAAGAAGCTTTCTGAGAAACTTCTTTGTGTTCTGTGAAATCATCTCACAGAGTTACAGCTTTCCCCTCAAGAAGCCTTTTGCTAAGACAGTTCTTGTGGAATTGGCAAAGTGATATTTGGAAGCCCATAGAGGGCTACGGTGAAAAAGGAAATATCCTCAGATGAAATCTGGAAAGAAGCTTTCTGAGAAACTGCTTAGCGTTCTGTTAATTCATCTCACAGAGTTACATCTGTATTTCGTGGATCTCTTTGCTAGCCTTATTTCTGTGGAATCTGAGAACAGATATTTCCGATCCCTTTGAAGACTATAGGGCCAAAGGAAATATCCTCCGATAACAAAGAGAAAGAAGCTTTCTGAGAAACTTCTTTGTGTTCTGTGAAATCATCTCACAGAGTTACAGCTTTCCCCTCAAGAAGCCTTTCGCTAAGACAGTTCTTGTGGAATTGGCAAAGTGATATTTCGAAGCCCCTAGAGGGCTATGGTGAAAAAGGAAATATCCTCAGATGAAATCTGGAAAGAAGCTTTCTGAGAAACTGCTGAGTGTTCTGTTAATTCGTCTCACAGAGTTACATCGGTATTTCGTGGATCTCTTTGCTAGCCTTATTTCTGTGTAATCTGAGAACAGATATTTCGGATCCCTTTGAAGACTATAGGGCCAAAGGAAATATCCTCCGATAACAAAGAGAAAGAAGCTTTCTGAGAAACTTCTTTGTGTTCTGTGAAATCATCTCACAGAGTTACAGCTTTCCCCTCAAGAAGCCTTTCGCTAAGACAGTTCTTGTGGAATTCGCAAAGTGATATTTGGAAGCCCATAGAGGGCTAGGGTGAAAAAGGAAATATCCTCACATGAAATCTGGAAAGAAGCTTTCTGAGAAACTGCTTAGTGTTCTCTTAATTCATCTCACAGAGTTACACCTGTATTTCGTGGATCTCTTTGCTAGACTTATTTCTGTGGAATCTGAGAACAGATATTTCGGATCCTATTGAAGACTATAGGGCCAAAGGAAATATCCTCCGATAACAAAGAGAAAGAAGCTTTCTGAGAAACTTCTTTGTGTTCTGTGAAATCATCTCACAGAGTTACAGCTTTCCCCTCAAGAAGCCTTTCGCTAAGACAGTTCTTGTGGAATTGGCAAAGTGATATTTGGAAGCCCATAGAGGGCTAGGGTGAAAAAGGAAATATCCTCAGATGAAATCTGGAAGGAAGCTTTCTGAGAAACTGCTGAGTGTTCTGTTAATTCATCTCACAGAGTTACATCTGTATTTCGTGGATCTCTTTGCTAGCCTTATTTCTTTGGAATCTGAGAACAGATATTTTGGATCCCATTGAAGACTATAGGGCCAAAGGAAATATCCTCCGATATCAAAGAGAAAGAAGCTTTCTGTGAAACTTCTTTGTGTTCTGTGAAATCATCTCACAGAGTTACAGCTTTCCCTTCAAGAAGCCTTTCGCTAAGACAGTTCTTGTGGAATTGGCAAAGTGATATTTGGAAGCCCATAGAGGTCTACGGTGAAAAAGGAAATATCCTCAGATGAAATCTGGAAAGAAGCTTTCTGTGAAACTGCTTAGTGTTCTGTTAATTCATCTCACAGAGTTACATCTGTATTTCGTGGATCTCTTTGCTAGCCTTATTTCTTTGGAATCTGAGAACAGATATTTCGGATCCCATTGAAGACTATAGGGCCAAAGGAAATATCCTCCAATAACAAAGAGAAAGAAGCTTTCTGAGAAACTTCTTTGTGTTCAGTGAAATAATCTCACAGAGTTACACTTTTCCACTCAAGAAGCCTTTCGCTAAGACAGTTCTTGTGGAATTGGCAAAGTGATATTTGGAAGCCCATAGAGGGCTATGGTGAAAAAGGAAATATCCTCAGATGAAATCTGGAAAGAAGCTTTCTGAGAAACTGCTGAGTGTTCTGTTAATTCATCTCACAGAGTTACATCTGTATTTCGTGGATCTCTTTCCTAGACTAATTTCTGTGGAATCTGAGAACAGATATTTCGGATCCCTTTGAAGACTATAGGGCCAAAGGAAATATCCTCCGATAACAAAGAGAAAGAAGCTTTCTGAGAAACTTCTTTGTGTTCTGTGAAATCATCTCACAGAGTTACAGCTTTCCCCTCAAGAAGCCTTTCGCTAAGACAGTTCTTGTGGAATTGGCAAAGTGATATTTGGAAGCCCATAGAGGGCTATGGTGAAAAAGGAAATATCCTCACATGAAATCTGGAAAGAAGCTTTCTGAGAAACTGCTTAGTGTTCTCTTAATTCATCTCACAGAGTTACACCTGTATTTCGTGGATCTCTTTGCTAGACTTATTTCTGTGGAATCTGAGAACAGATATTTCGGATCCTATTGAAGACTATAGGGCCAAAGGAAATATCCTCCGATAACAAAGAGAAAGAAGCTTTCTGAGAAACTTCTTTGTGTTCTGTGAAATCATCTCACAGAGTTACAGCTTTCCCCTCAAGAAGCCTTTCGCTAAGACAGTTCTTGTGGAATTGGCAAAGTGATATTTGGAAGCCCATAGAGGGCTAGGGTGAAAAAGGAAATATCCTCAGATGAAATCTGGAAGGAAGCTTTCTGAGAAACTGCTGAGTGTTCTGTTAATTCATCTCACAGAGTTACATCTGTATTTCGTGGATCTCCTTGCTAGCCTTATTTCTGTGGAATCTGAGAACAGATATTTCGGATCCCTTTGAAGACTATAGGGCCAAAGGAAATATCCTCCGATAACAAAGAGAAAGAAGCTTTCTGAGAAACTTCTTTGTGTTCTGTGAAATCATCTCACAGAGTTACAGCTTTCCCCTCAAGAAGCCTTTCGCTAAGACAGTTCTTGTGGAATTGGCAAAGTGATATTTCGAAGCCCCTAGAGGGCTATGGTGAAAAAGGAAATATCCTCAGATGAAATCTGGAAAGAAGCTTTCTGAGAAACTGCTGAGTGTTCTGTTAATTCGTCTCACAGAGTTACATCGGTATTTCGTGGATCACTTTGCTAGCCTTATTTCTGTGTAATCTGAGAACAGATATTTCGGATCCCTTTGAAGACTATAGGGCCAAAGGAAATATTCTCCGATAACAAAGAGAAAGAAGCTTTCTGAGAAACTTCTTTGTGTTCTGTGAAATAATCTCACAGAGTTACAGCTTTCCCCTCAAGAAGCCTTTCGCTAAGACAGTTCTCGTGGAATTGGCAAAGTGATATTTGGATGCCCATAGAGGGCTAGGGTGAAAAAGGAAATGTCCTCAGATGAAATCTGGAAGGAAGCTTTCTGAGAAACTGCTGAGTGTTAAGTTAATTCATCTCACAGAGTTACATCTGTATTTCGTGGATCTCTTTGCTAGCCTTATTTCTGTGGAATCTCAGAACAGATATTTCGGATCCCATTGAAGACTATAGGGCCAAAGGAAATATCCTCCGATAACAAAGAGAAAGAAGCTTTCTGAGAAACTTCTTTGTGTTCTGTGAAATCATCTCACAGAGTTACAGCTTTCCCCTCAAGAAGCCTTTCGCTAATACAGTTCTTGTGGAATTGGCAAAGTGATATTTCGAAGCCCTTAGAGGGCTATGGTGAAAAAGGAAATATCCTCAGATGAAATCTGGAAAGAAGCTTTCTGAGAAACTGCTTAGTGTTCTGTTAATTCATCTCACAGAGTTACACCTGTATTTCGTGGATCTCTTTGCTAGACTTATTTCTGTGGAATCTGAGAACAGATATTTCGGATCCTATTGAAGACTATAGGGCCAAAGGAAATATCCTCAGATAACAAAGAGAAAGAAGCTTACTGAGAAACTTCTTTGTGTTCTGTGAAATCATCTCACAGAGTTACAGCTTTCCCCTCATGAAGCCTTTCGCTAAGACAGTTCTCGTGGAATTGGCAAAGTGATATTTGGAAGCCCATAGAGGGCTAGGGTGAAAAAGGAAATATCCTCAGATGAAATCTGGAAGGAAGCTTTCTGAGAAACTGCTGAGTGTTCTGTTAATTCATCTCACAGAGTTACATCTGTATTACGTGGATCTCTTTGCTAGCCTTATTTCTGTGGAATCTCAGAACAGATATTTCGGATCCCATTGAAGACTACAGGGGCAAAGGAAATATCCTCCGATAACAAAGAGAAAGAAGCTTTCTGAGAAACTTCTTTGTGTTCTGTGAAATCATCTCACAGAGTTACAGCTTTCCCCTCAAGAAGCCTTTCCCTAAGACAGTTCTTGTGGAATTGGGAAAGTGATATTTCGAAGCCCTTAGAGGGCTATGGTGAAAAAGGAAATATCCTCAGATGAAATCTGGAAAGAAGCTTTCTGAGAAACTGCTTAGTGTTCTGTTAATTCATCTCACAGTGTTACATCTGTATTTCGTGGATCTCTTTGCTAGACTTATTTCTGCGGAATCTGAGAACAGATATTTCGGATCCCTTTGAGGACTATAGGGCCAAAGGAAATACCCTCCGATAAAAAAGAGAAAGAAGCTTTCAGAGAAACTTCTTTGTGTTCTGTGAAATCATGTCACAGAGTTACAGCTTTCCCCTCAAGAAGCCTTTCGCTAAGACAGTTCTTGTGGAATTGGCAAAGTGATATTTGGAAGCCCATAGAGGGCTAGTGTGAAAAAGGAAATATCCTCAGATGAAATCTGGAAAGAAGCTTTCTGAGAAACTGCTTAGCGTTCTGTTAATTCATCTCACAGAGTTACATCTGTATTTCGTGGATCTCTTTGCTAGCCTTATTTCTGTGGAATCTGAGAACAGATATTTCCGATCCCTTTGAAGACTATAGGGCCAAAGGAAATATCCTCCGATAACAAAGAGAAAGAAGCTTTCTGAGAAACTTCTTTGTGTTCTGTGAAATCATCTCACAGAGTTACAGCTTTCCCCTCAAGAAGCCTTTCGCTAAGACAGTTCTTGTGGAATTGGCAAAGTGATATTTCGAAGCCCCTAGAGGGCTATGGTGAAAAAGGAAATATCCTCAGATGAAATCTGGAAAGAAGCTTTCTGAGAAACTGCTGAGTGTTCTGTTAATTCGTCTCACAGAGTTACATCGGTATTTCGTGGATCTCTTTGCTTGCCTTATTTCTGTGTAATCTGAGAACAGATATTTCGGATCCCTTTGAAGACTATAGGGCCAAAGGAAATATCCTCCGATAACAAAGAGAAAGAAGCTTTCTGAGAAACTTCTTTGTGTTCTGTGAAATCATCTCACAGAGTTACAGCTTTCCCCTCAAGAAGCCTTTCGCTAAGACAGTTCTTGTGGAATTCGCAAAGTGATATTTGGAAGCCCATAGAGGGCTATGGTGAAAAAGGAAATATCCTCAGATGAAATCTGGAAGGAAGCATTCTGAGAAACTGCTGAGTGTTCTGTTAATTCATCTCACAGAGTTACATCTGTATTTCGTGGATCTCTTTGCTAACCTTATTTCTGTGGAATCTGAGAACAGATATTTCGGATCCCATTGAAGACTATAGGGCCAAAGGAAATATCCTCCGATAACAAAGAGAAAGAAGCTTTCTGAGAAACTTCTTTGTGTTCTGTGAAATCATCTCACAGAGTTACAGCTTTCCCCTCAAGAAGCCTTTCGCTAAGACAGTTCTTGTGGAAATGGCAAAGCGATATTTGGAAGCCCATAGAGGGCTATGGTGAAAAAGAAAATATCCTCAGATGAAATCTGGAAAGAAGCTTTCTGAGAAACTGCTTAGTGTTCTGTTAATTCATCTCACAGAGTTACATCTGTATTTCGTGGATCTCTTTGCTAGCCTTATTTCTTTGGAATCTGAGAACAGATATTTTGGATCCCATTGAAGACTATAGGGCCAAAGGAAATATCCTCCGATATCAAAGAGAAAGAAGCTTTCTGTGAAACTTCTTTGTGTTCTGTGAAATCATCTCACAGAGTTACAGCTTTCCCTTCAAGAAGCCTTTCGCTAAGACAGTTCTTGTGGAATTGGCAAAGTGATATTTGGAAGCCCATAGAGGTCTACGGTGAAAAAGGAAATATCCTCAGATGAAATCTGGAAAGAAGCTTTCTGTGAAACTGCTTAGTGTTCTGTTAATTCATCTCACAGAGTTACATCTGTATTTCGTGGATCTCTTTGCTAGCCTTATTTCTTTGGAATCTGAGAACATATATTTCGGATCCCATTGAAGACTATAGGGCCAAAGGAAATATCCTCCAATAACAAAGAGAAAGAAGCTTTCTGAGAAACTTCTTTGTGTTCTGTGAAATCATCTCACAGAGTTACAGCTTTCCCCTCAAGAAGCCTTTTGCTAAGACAGTTCTTGTGGAATTGGCAAAGTGATATTTGAAAGCCCATAGTGGGCTATGGTGAAAAAGGAAATATCCTCAGATGAAATCTGGAAGGAAGCTTTCTGAGAAACTGCTGAGTGTTCTGTTAATTCATCTCACAGAGTTACATCTGTATTTCGTGGATCTCTTTGCTAGCCTTATTTCTGTGGAATCTGAGAACAGATATTTCGGATCCCATTGAGGACTATAGGGCCAAAGGAAATAACCTCCGATAACAAAGAGAAAGAAGCTTTCTGAGAAACTTCTTTGTGTTCTGTGAAATCATCTCACAGAGTTACAGCTTTCCCCTCAAGAAGCCTTTCGCTAAGACAGTTCTCGTGGAGTTGACAAAGTGATATTTGGAAGCCCATAGAGGGCTATGGTGAAAAAGGAAATATCCTCAGATGAAATCTGGAAAGAAGCTTTCTGAGAAACTGCTTAGTTTTCTGTTAATTCACCTCACAGAGTTACATCTGTATTTCGTGGATCTCTTTGCTAGCCTTATTTCTGTGGAATCTGAGAACAGATATTTCGGATCCCATTGAAGACTATAGGTCCAAAGGAAATATCCTCCGATAACAAACAGAAAGAAGCTTTCTGAGAAACTTCTTTGTGTTCTGTGAAATCATCTCACAGAGTTACAGCTTTCCCCTCAAGAAGCCTTTCGCTATGACAGTTCTTGTGGAATTGGCAAAGTGATATTTGGAAGCCCCTAGAGGGCTATGGTGAAAAAGGAAATATCCTCAGATGAAATCTGGAAAGAAGCTTTCTGAGAAACTGCTGAGTGTTCTGTTAATTCGTCTCACAGAGTTACATCTGTATTTCGTGGATCTGTTTGCTAGCCTTATTTCTGTGGAATCTGAGAACAGATATTTCGGATCCCTTTAAAGACTATAGGGCCAAAGGAAATATCCTCCGATAGCAAAGAGAAAGAAGCTTTCTGAGAAACTTCTTTGTGTTCTGTGAAATCATCTCACAGAGTTACAGCTTTCCCTTCAAGAAGCCTTTTGCTAAGACAGTTCTTGTGGAATTCGCAAAGTGATATTTGGAAGCCCAAAGAGGGCTATGGTGAAAAAGGAAATATCCTCAGATGCTATCTGGAAAGAAGCTTTCTGAGAAACTGCTTAGTGTTCTGTTAATTCATCTCACAGAGTTACATCTGTATTTCGTGGATCTCTTTGCTAGCCTTATTTCTGTGGAATCTGAGAACAGATATTTCGGATCCCATTGAAGACTATAGGGCCAAAGGAAATATCCTCCGATAACAAAGAGAAAGAAGCTTTCTGAGAAACTTCTTTGTGTTCTGTGAAATCATCTCACAGAGTTACAGCTTTCCCCTCAAGAAGCCTTTCGCTAAGACAGTTCTCGTGGAGTTGACAAAGTGATATTTGGAAGCCCATAGAGGGCTATGGTGAAAAAGGAAATATCCTCAGATGAAATCTGGAAAGAAGCTTTCTGAGAAACTGCTTAGTGTTCTGTTAATTCACCTCACAGAGTTACATCTGTATTTCGTGGATCTCTTTGCTAGCCTTATTTCTGTGGAATCTGAGAACAGATATTTCGGATCCCATTGAAGACTATAGGGCAAAAGGAATTATCCCCCGATAACAAAGAGAAAGAAGCTTTCTGAGAAACTTCTTTGTGTTCTGTGAAATCATCTCACAGAGTTACAGCTTTCCCCTCAAGAAGCCTTTTGCTAAGACAGTTCTTGTGGAATTGACAAAGTGATATTTGGAAGCCCATAGAGGGCTACGGTGAAAAAGGAAATATGCTCAGATGAAATCTGGAAGGAAGCTTTCTGAGAAACTGCTGAGTGTTCTGTTAATTCATCTCACAGAGTTACATCTGTATTTCGTGGATCTCTTTGCTAGCCTTATTTCTGTGGAATCTGAGAACAGATATTTCGGATCCCTTTGAAGACTATAGGGCCAAAGGAAATATCCTCCGATAACAAAGAGAAAGAAGCTTTCTGAGAAACTTCTTTGTGTTCTGTGAAATCATCTCACAGAGTTACAGCTTTCCCCTCAAGAAGCCTTTCGCTAAGACAGTTCTCGTGGAGTTGACAAAGTGATATTTGGAAGCCCATAGAGGGCTATGGTGAAAAAGGTAATATCCTCAGATGAAATCTGGAAAGAAGCTTTCTGAGAAACTGCTTAGTGTTCTGTTAATTCACCTCACAGAGTTACATCTGTATTTCGTGGATCTCTTTGCTAGCCTTATTTCTGTGGAATCTGAGAACAGATATTTCGGATCCCTTTGAAGACTATAGGGCCAAAGGAAATATCCTCCGATAAAAAAGAGAAAGAAGCTTTCTGAGAAACTTCTTTGTTTTCTGTGAAATCATCTCACAGACTTTCAGCTTTCCCCTCAAGAAGCCTTTCGCTAAGACAGTTCTTGTGGAATTGGCAAAGTGATATTTGGAAGCCCCTAGAGGGCTATGGTGAAAAAGGAAATATCCTCAGATGAAATCTGGAAAGAAGCTTTCTGAGAAACTGCTTAGTGTTCTGTTAATTCATCTCACAGAGTTACATCTGTATTTCGTGGATCTCTTTGCTAGCCTTATTTCTGTGGAATCTGAGAACAGATATTTCGGACCCCGTTAAAGACTATAGGGCCAAAGGAAATAATCTCCGATAACAAAGAGAAAGAAGCTTTCTGAGAAACTTCTTTGTGTTCTGTGAAATCATCTCACAGAGTTACAGTTTTCAACTCAAGAAGCCTTTCGCTAAGACAGTTCTTGTGGAATTGGCAAAGTGATATTTGGAAGCCCTTAGAGGTCTATGGTGAAAAAGGAAATATCCTCAGATGAAATCTGGAAAGAAGCTTTCTGAGAAACTGCTGAGTGTTCTGTTAATTCATCTCACAGAGTTACATCTGTATTTCGTGGATCTCTTTGCTAGACTTATTTCTGTGGAATCTGAGAACAGATATTTCGGATCCTATTGAAGACTATAGGGCCAAAGGAAATATCCTCCGATAACAAAGAGAAAGAAGCTTTCTGAGAAACTTCTTTGTGTTCTGTGAAATCATCTCACAGAGTTACAGCTTTCCCCTCAAGAATCCTTTCGCTAAGACAGTTCTTGTGGAATTGGCAAAGTGATATTTGGAAGCCCCTAGAGGGCTATGGTGAAAAATGAAATATCCTCAGATGAAATCTAGAAAGAAGCTTTCTGAGAAACTGCTGAGTGTTCTGTTAATTCATCTCACAGAGTTACATCTGTATTTCGTGGATCTGTTTGCTAGCCATATTTCTGTGGAATCTGAGAACAGATATTTCTGATCCTATTGAAGACTATAGAGCCAAAGGAAATACCCTCCGATAACAAAGAGAAAGAAGCTTTCTGAGAAACTTCTTTGTGTTCTGTGAAATCATCTCACAGAGTTACAGGTTGCCCCTCAAGAAGCCTTTCGCTAAGACAGTTCTTGTGGAATTCGCAAAGTGATATTTGGAAGCCCATAGAGGGCTATGGTGAAAAAGGAAATATCCTCAGATGAAATCTGGAAGGAAGCATTCTGAGAAACTGCTGAGTGTTCTGTTAATTCATCTCACAGAGTTACATCTGTATTTCGTGGATCTCTTTGCTAGCCTTATTTCTGTGGAATCTGAGAACAGATATTTCGGATCCCATTGAAGACTATAGGGCCAAAGGAAATATCCTCCGATAACAAAGAGAAAGAAGCTTTCTGAGAAACTTCTTTGTGTTCTGTGAAATCATCTCACAGAGTTACAGCTTTCCCCTCAAGAAGCCTTTCGCTAAGACAGTTCTTGTGGAAATGGCAAAGTGATATTTGGAAGCCCATAGAGGGCTATGGTGAAAAAGAAAACATCCTCAGATGAAATCTGGAAAGAAGCTTTCTGAGAAACTGCTTAGTGTTCTGTTAATTCATCTCACAGAGTTACATCTGTATTTCGTGGATCTCTTTGCTAGCCTTATTTCTTTGGAATCTGAGAACAGATATTTCGGATCCCATTGAAGACTATAGGGCCAAAGGAAATATCCTCCGATAACAAAGAGAAAGAAGCTTTCTGAGAAACTTCTTTGTGTTCTGTGAAATCATCTCACAGAGTTACAGCTTTCCCTTCAAGAAGCCTTTCGCTAAGACAGTTCTCGTGGAATTGGCAAAGTGATATTTGGAAGCCCATAGAGGTCTACGGTAAAAAAGGAAATATGGTCAGATGAAATCTGGAAAGAAGCTTTCTGTGAAACTGCTTAGTGTTCTGTTAATTCATCTCACAGAGTTACATCTGTATTTCGTGGATCTCTTTGCTAGCCTTATTTCTTTGGAATCTGAGAACAGATATTTCGGATCCCATTGAAGACTATAGGGCCAAAGGAAATATCCTCCAATAACAAAGAGAAAGAAGCTTTCTGAGAAACTTCTTTGTGTTCTGTGAAATCATCTCACAGAGTTACAGCTTTCCCCTCAAGAATCCTTTCGCTAAGACAGTTCTTGTGGAATTGGCAAAGTGATATTTGGAAGCCCATAGAGGGCTATGGTGAAAAAGGAAATATCCTCAGAAGAAATCTAGAAAGAAGCTTTCTGAGAAACTGCTGAGTGTTCTGTTAATTCATCTCACAGAGTTACATCTGTATTTCGTGGATCTGTTTGCTAGCCATATTTCTGTGGAATCTGAGAACAGATATTTCGGATCCCATTGAAGACTATAGAGCCAAAGGAAATATTCTCCGATAACAAAGAGAAAGAAGCTTTCTGAGAAACTTCTTTGTGTTCTGTGAAATCATCTCACAGAGTTACAGCTTTCCCCTCAAGAATCCTTTCGCTAAGACAGTTCTTGTGGAATTGGCAAAGTGATATTTGGAAGCCCATAGAGGGCTATGGTGAAAAAGGAAATATCCTCAGATGAAATCTGGAAAGAAGCTTTCTGAGAAACTGCTTAGTGTTCTGTTAATTCATCTCACAGAGTTACATCTGTATTTCGTGGATCTCTTTGCTAGCCTTATTTCTGTGGATTCTGAGAAGCGATATTTCGGATCCCTTTGAAGACTATAGGGCCAAAGGAAATAGCCTCCGATAACAAAGAGAAAGAAGCTTTCTGAGAAACTTCTTTGTGTTCTGTGAAATCATCTCACAGAGTTACAGCTTTCCCCTCAAGAAGCCTTTCGCTAAGACAGTTCTCGTGGGATTGGCAAAGTGATATTTGGAAGCCCATAGAGGGCTATGGTGAAAAAGGAAATATCCTCAGATGAAATCTGGAAAGAAGCTTTCTGAGAAACTGCTTAGTGTTCTGTTAATTCATCTCACAGAGTTACATCTGTATTTCATGGATCTCTTTGCTAGCCTTATTTCTGTGGAATCTGAGAACAGATATTTCGGATCCCTTTGAAGACTATAGGGCTAAAGGAAATATCCTCCGATAACAAAGAGAAAGAAGCTTTCTGGGAAACTTTTTTGTGTTCTGTGAAATCATCTCACAGAGTTACAGCTTTCCCCTCAAGAAGCCTTTCGCTAAGACAGTTCTTGTGGAATTGGCAAAGTGATATTTGGAAGCCCATAGAGGGCTATGGTGAAAAAAGAAATATCCTCAGATGAAATCTGGAAAGAAGCTTTCTGTGAAACTGCTTAGTGTTCTGTTAATTCATCTCACAGAGTTACATCTGTATTTCGTGAATCTCTTTGCTAGACTTATTTCTGTGGAATCTGAGAACAGATATTTCGGATCCCTTTGAAGACTATAGGGCCAAAGGAAATATCCTCCGATAACAAAGAGAAAGAAGCTTTCTGAGAAACTTCTTTGTGTTCTGTGAAATCATCTCACAGAGTTACAGCTTTCCCCCAGGGAAGCCTTTCGCTAAGACAGTTCTTGTGGAATTGGCAAAGTGATATTTGGAAGCCCCTAGAGGGCTATGGTGAAAAAGGAAATATCCTCAGATGAAATCTGGAAAGAAGCTTTCTGAGAAACTTCTCTGTGATGTGTGACTTCCACTCACAGAGTTAAATCTGTATTTCGTGGATCTCTTTGCTAGCCTTATTTCTTTGGAATCTGAGAACAGATATTTCGGATCCCATTGAAGACTATAGGGCCAAAGGAAATATCCTCCGATAACAAAGAGAAAGAAGCTTTCTGAGAAACTTCTTTGTGTTCTGTGAAATCATCTCACAGAGTTACACCTTTCTCCTCAAGAAGCCTTTCGCTAAGACAGTTCCTGTGGAATTGTCAAAGTGATATTTGGAAGCCCATAGAGGGCTATGGTGAAAAAGGAAATATCCTCAGATGAAATCTGGAAAGAAGCTTTCTGAGAAACTCCTTAGTGTTCTGTTAATTCATCTCACAGAGTTACGTCTGTATTTCGTGGATCTCTTTGCTAGACATATTTCTGGAAAATCTGAGAACAGATATTTCGGATCCCTTTAAAAAGTATAGGGCCAAAGGAAATATCCTGCGATAACATAGAGAAAGAAGTTTTCTGAGAAACTTCTTTGTGTTCTGTGAAATCATCTCACAGAGTAACAGCTTTCCTCTCAATAAGCCTTTCGCTAAGACAGTTCTTGTGGAATTGGCAAAGTGATATTTGGAAGCCCCTTGAGGGCTATGGTGAAAAAGGAAATATCCTCAGATGAAATCTGGAAAGAAGCTTTCTGAGAAACTGCTTAGTGTTCTGTTAATTCATCTCACAGAGTTACATCTGTATTTCGTGGAACTCTTTGCTAGCCTTATTTCTTTGGAATCTGAGAACAGATATTTCGGATCCCTTTGAAGACTATAGGGCCAAAGGAAATATCCTCCGATAACAAAGAGAAAGAAGCTTTCTGAGAAACTTCTTTGTGTTCTGTGAAATCATCTCACAGAGTTACAGCTTTCCCCTCAAGAATCCTTTCGCTAACACAGTTCTTGTGGAATTGGCAATGTGATATTTGGAAGCCCTTAGAGGGCTATGGTGAAAAAGGAAATATCCTCAGATGAAATCTGGAAAGAAGCTTTCTGAGAAACTGCTGAGTGTTCTGTTAATTCATCTCACAGAGTTACATCTCTATTTCGTGGATCTCTTTGCTAGCCTTATTTCTTTGGAATCTGAGAACAGATATTTCGGATCCCATTGAAGACTATAGGGCCAAAGGAAATAATCTCCCATAACAAAGTGAAAGAAGCTTTCTGAGAAACTTCTTTGTGTTCTGTGAAATCATCTCACAGAGTTACAGCTTTCCCCCAGGGAAGCCTTTCGCTAAGACAGTTCTTGTGGAATTGGCAAAGTGATATTTGGAAGCCCCTAGAGGGCTATGGTGAAAAAGGAAATATCCTCAGATGAAATCTGGAAAGAAGCTTTCTGAGAAACTTCTCTGTGATGTGTGACTTCCACTCACAGAGTTACATCTGTATTTCGTGGATCTCTTTGCTAGCCTTATTTCTTTGGAATCTGAGAACAGATATTTCGGATCCCATTGAAGACTATAGGGCCAAAGGAAATATCCTCCGATAACAAAGAGAAAGAAGCTTTCTGAGAAACTTCTTTGTGTTCTGTGAAATCATCTCACAGAGATACAGCTTTCCCCTCACGAAGCCTTTCTCTGAGACAGTTCTTGTGGAATTGGCAAAGTGATATTTGGAAGCCCATAGAGGGCTATGGTGAAAAAGGAAATATCCTCAGATGAAATCTGGAAAGAAGCTTTCTGAGAAACTGCTTAGTGTTCTGTTAATTCATCTCACAGAGTTACATCTGTATTTCGTGGATCTCTTTGCTAGCCTTATTTCTTTGGAATCTGAGAACAGATATTTCGGATCCCATTGAAGACTATGGGGCCAAAGGAAATATCCTCCGATAACAAAGAGAAAGAAGCTTTCTGAGAAACTTCTTTGTGTTCTGTGAAATCATCTCACAGAGTTACAGCTTTCCCCTCAAGAAGCCTTTCGCTAAGACAGTTCTTGTGGAATTGGCAAAGTGATATTTGGAAGCCCATAGAGGGCTATAGTGAAAAAGGAAATATCCTCAGATGAAATCTGGAAAGAAGCTTTCTGAGAAACTTCTCTGTGATGTGTGACTTCCACTCACAGAGTTACGTTTGTATTTCGTGGATCTCTTTGCTAGACTTATTTCTGGAAAATCTGAGAACAGATATTTCGGATCCCTTTAAAAAGTATAGGGCAAAGGAAATATCCTGCGATAACAAAGATAAAGAAGCTTTCTGAGAAACTTCTTTGTGTTCTGTGAAATCATCTCACAGAGTTACAGCTTTCCCCTCAAGAAGCCTTTTGCTAAGACAGTTCTTGTGGAATTGGCAAAGTGATAGTTGGAAGCCCACAGAGGGCTAGGGTGAAAAAGGAAATATCCTCAGATGAAATCTGGAAGGAAGCTTTCTGAGAAACTGCTTAGTGCTCTGCTAATTCATCTCACAGAGTTACATCTGTATTTCGTGGATCTCTTTGCTAGACTTCTTTCTGTGGAGTCTGAGAACAGATATTTCGGATCCCTTTGAAAACTATAGGGCCAAAGGAAATATCCTCCGATAACAAAGAGAAAGAAGCTTTCTGAGAAACTTCTTTGTGTTCCGTGAAATCATCTCACAGAGTTACAGCTTTCCCCTCAAGAAGCCTTTCGCTAGGACAGTTCTTGTGGAATTGGCAAAGTGATATTTGGAAGCCCATAGAGGTCTATGGTGAAAAAGGAAATATCCTCAGATGAAATCTGGAAAGAAGCTTTCTGAGAATCTGCTTAGTGTTCTGTTAATTCATCTCACAGAGTTACATCTGTATTTCGTGGATCTCTCTGCTAGCCTTATTTCTGTGGAATCTGAGAACAGATATTTCGGATCCCTTTGAAGACCATAGGGCCAAAGGAAATATCCTCCGTAACAAAGAGAAAGAAGCTTTCTGAGAAACTTCTTTGTGTTCTGTGAAATCATCTCACAGAGTTACAGCTTTCCCCTCAAGAAGCCTTTCGCTAAGACAGTTCTTGTGGAATAGGCAAAGTGATATTTGGAAGCCCTTAGAGGGCTATGGTGAAAAAGGAAATATCCTCAGATGAAATCTGGAAAGAAGGTTTCTGAGAAACTGCTTAGTGTTCTGTTAATTCATCTCACAGAGTTACATCTGTATTTCGTGGATCTCTTTGCTAGCCTTATTTCTTTGGAATCTGAGAAGAGATATTTCGGATCCCATTGAAGACTAAAGGGCCAAAGGAAATATCCTCCGATAAAAAGAGAAAGAAGCTTTCTGAGAAACTTCTTTGTGTTCTGTGAAATCATCTCACAGAGTTACAGCTTTCCCCTCAAGAAGCCTTTCGCTAAGACAGTTCTTGTGGAATTGGCAAAGTGATATTTGGAAGCCCACAGAGGGCTAGGGTGAAAAAGGAAATATCCTCAGATGAAATCTCGAAGGAGGCTTTCTGAGAAACTGCTTAGTGTTCTGTTAATTCATCTCACAGAGTTACATCTGTATTTCGTGGATCTCTTTGCTAGCCTTATTTCTGTGGAATCTGAGAACAGATATTTCGGATCCCATTGAAGACTATAGGGCCAAAGGAAATATCCTCCGATAACAAAGAGAAAGAAGCTTTCTGAGAAACTTCTTTGTGTTCTGTGAAATCATCTCACAGAGTTACAGCTTTCCCCTCAAGAAGCCTTTCGCTAAGACAGTTCTTGTGGAATTGGCAAAGTGATATTTGGAAGCCCATAGAGGGCTATGGTGAAAAAGGAAATATCCTCAGATGAAATCTGGAAAGAAGCTTTCTGAGAAACTACTTAGTATTCTGTTAATTCATCTCACAGAGTTACATCTGTATTTCGTGGATCTCTTTGCTAGACTTATTTCTGTGGAATCTGAGAACAGATATTTCGGATCCTATTGAAGACTATAGGGCCAAAGGAAATATCCTCCGATAACAAAGAGAAAAAAGCTTTCTGAGAAACTTCTTTGTGTTCTGTGAAATCATCTCACAGAGTTACAGCTTTCCCCTCAAGAAGCCTTTCGCTACGACAGTTCTTGTGGAATTGGCAAAGTGATATTTGGAAGCCCATAGAGGGCTATGGTGAAAAAGGAAATATCCTCAGATGAAATCTGGAAAGAAGCTTTCTGAGATACTGCTGAGTGTTCTGTTAATTCATCTCAAAGAGTTACATCTGTATTTCGTGGATCTCTCTGCTAGCCTTATTTCTGTGGAATCTGAGAACAGATATTTCGGATCCCATTGAAGACCATAGGGCCAAAGGAAATATCCTCCGTAACAAAGAGAAAGAAGCTTTCTGAGAAACTTCTTTGTGTTCTGTGAAATCATCTCACAGAGTTACAGCTTTCCCCTCAAGAAGCCTTTCGCTAAGACAGTTCTTGTGGAATAGGCAAAGTGATATTTGGAAGCCCTTAGAGGTCTATGGTGAAAAAGGAAATATCCTCAGATGAAATCTGGAAAGAAGGTTTCTGAGAAACTGCTTAGTGTTCTGTTAATTCATCTCACAGAGTTACATGTGTATTTCGTGGATCTCTTTGCTAGCCTTATTTCTTTGGAATCTGAGAAGAGATATTTCGGATCCCATTGAAGACTAAAGGGCCAAAGGAAATATCCTCCGATAAAAAGAGAAAGAAGCTTTCTGAGAAACTTCTTTGTGTTCTGTGAAATCATCTCACAGAGTTAGAGCTTTCCCCTCAAGAAGCCTTTCGCTAAGACGGTTCTTGTGGAATTCGCAAAGTGATATTTGGAAGCCCATAGAGGGCTATGGTGTAAAAGGAAATATCCTCAGATGAAATCTGGAAAGAAGCTTTCTGAGAAACTGCTTAGTGTTCTGTTAATTCATCTCACAGAGTTACTTCTGTATTTCGTGGATCGTTTTGCTAGCCTTATTTCTGAGGAATCTGAGAACAGATATTTCGGATCCCATTGAAGACTATAGGGCCAAAGGAAATATCCTCCGATAACAAAGAGAAAGAAGCTTTCTGAGAAACTTCTTTGTGTTCTGTGAAATCATCTCACAGAGTTACAGCTTTCCCCTCAAGAAGCCTTTCGCTAAGACAGTTCTTGTGGAATTGGCAAAGTGATATTTTGAAGCCCTTAGAGGGCTATGGTGAAAAAGGAAATATCCTCAGATGAAATCTGGAAAGAAGCTTTCTGAGAAACTGCTGAGTGTTCTGTTAATTCATCTCACAGAGTTACATCTGTATTTCGTGGATCTCTTTCCTAGACTTATTTCTGTGGAATCTGAGAACAGATATTTCGGATCCCTTTGAAGAGTATAGGGCCAAAGGAAATATCCTCCGATAACAAAGAGAAAGAAGCTTTCTGAGAAACTTCTTTGTGTTCTGTGAAATCATCTCACAGAGTTACAGCTTTCCCCTCAAGAAGCCTTTCGCTAAGACAATTCTTGTGGAATTGGCAAAGTGATATTTGGAAGCCCATAGAGGGCTATGGTGAAAAAGGAAATATCCTCAGATGAAATCTGGAAAGAAGCTTTCTGAGAAACTGCTTAGTGTTCTGTTAATTCATCTCACAGAGTTACACCTGTATTTCATGGATCTCTTTGCTAGACTTATTTCTGTGGAATCTGAGAACAGATATTTCGGATCCTATTGAAGACTATAGGGCCAAAGGAAATATCCTCCGATAACAAAGAGAAAGAAGCTTTCTGAGAAACTTCTTTGTGTTCTGTGAAATCATCTCACAGAGTTACAGCTTTCCCCTCAAGAAGCCTTTCGCTAAGACAGTTCTCGTGGAATTGGCAAAGTGATATTTGGAAGCCCATAGAGGGCTATGGTGAAAAAGGAAATATCCTCAGATGAAATCTGGAAGGAAGCTTTTTGAGAAACTGCTGAGTGTTCTGTTACTTCATCTCACAGAGTTACATCTGTATTTCGTGGATCTCTTTGCTAGACTTATTTCTGCGGAATCTGAGAACAGATATTTCGGATCCCTTTGAGGACTATAGGGCCAAAGGAAATACCCTCCGATAAAAAAGAGAAAGAAGCTTTCAGAGAAACTTCTTTGTGTTCTGTGAAATCATGTCACAGAGTTACAGCTTTCCCCTCAAGAAGCCTTTCGCTAAGACAGTTCTTGTGGAATTGGCAAAGTGATATTTGGAAGCCCATAGAGGGCTAGTGTGAAAAAGGAAATATCCTCAGATGAAATATGGAAAGAAGCTTTCTGAGAAACTGCTTAGCGTTCTGTTAATTCATCTCACAGAGTTACATCTGTATTTCGTGGATCTCTTTGCTAGCCTTATTTCTGTGGAATCTGAGAACAGATATTTCGGATCCCTTTGAAGACTATAGGGCCAAAGGAAATATCCTCCGATAACAAAGAGAAAGAAGCTTTCTGAGAAACTTCTTTGTGTTCTGTGAAGTCATCTCACAGAGTTACAGCGTTCCCCTCAAGAAGCCTTTCGCTAAGACAGTTCTTGTGGAATTGGCAAAGTGATATTTGGAAGCCCTTAGAGGGCTATGGTGAAAAACGAAATATCCTCAGTTGAAATCTGGAAAGAAGCTTTCTGAGAAACTGCTTAGTGTTCTGTTAATTCATCTCACAGAGTTACATCTGTATTTCGTGGATCTCTTTGCTAGCCTTATTTCTTTGGAATCTGAGAATAGATATTTCGGATTCCTATGAAGACTATAGGGCCAAAGGAAATATCCTCCGATAAGAAAGAGAAAGAAGCTTTCTGAGAAACTTCTTTGTGTTCTGTGAAATCATCTCACAGAGTTACAGCTTTCCCCTCAAGAAGCCTTTCGCTAAGACAGTTCTTGTGGAATTGGCAAAGTGATATTTGGAAGCCCATAGAGGGCTATGGTGAAAAAGGAAATATCCTCAGACTAAATCTGGAAGGAAGCTTTCTGAGAAACTGCTGAGTGTTCTGTTAATTCATCTCACAGAGTTACATCTGTATTTCGTGGATCTCTTTGCTAGCCTTATTTCTGTGGAATCTGAGAACAGATATTTCGGATCCCTTTGAAGACTATAGGGCCAAAGGAAATATCCTCCGATAACAAAGAGAAAGAAGATTTCTGAGAAACTTCTTTGTGTTCTGTGAAATCATCTCACAGAGTTACAGTTTCCCCTCAAGAAGCCTTTCGCTAAGACAGTTCTTGTGGAATTGGCAAAGCGATATTTGGAAGCCCATAGAGTGCTATGGTGAAAAACGAAATATCCTCAGATGAAATCTGGAAAGAAGCTTTCTGAGAAACTGCTTAGTGTTCTGTTAATTCATCTCACAGAGTTACATCTGTATTTCGTGGATCTCTTTGCTAGCCTTATTTCTTTGGAATCTGAGAACAGATATTTCGGATCCCATTGAAGACTATAGGGCCAAAGGAAATATCCTCCGATAACAAAGAGAAAGAAGCTTTCTGAGAAACTTCTTTGTGTTCTGTGAAATCATCTCACAGAGTTACAGCTTTCCCCTCAAGAAGCCTTTTGCTAAGACAGTTCTTGTGGAATTCGCAAAGTGATATTTGGAAGCCCATAGAGGGCTATGGTGAAAAAGGAAATATCCTCAGATGAAATCTGGAAGGAAGCTTTCTGAGAAACTGCTGAGTGATCTGTTAATTCATCTCACAGATTTACATCTGTATTTCGTGCATCTCTTTGCTAGCCTTATTTCTGTGGAATCTGAGAACAGATATTTCGGATCCCTTTGAAGACTATAGGGCCAAAGGAAATATCCTCCGATAACAAAGAGAAAGAAGCTTTCTGAGAAACTTCTTTGTGTTCTGTGAAGTCATCTCACAGAGTTACAGTTTCCCCTCAAGAAGCCTTTCGCTAAGACAGTTCTTGTGGAATTGGCAAAGCGATATTTGGAAGCCCATAGAGGGCTATGTTGAAAAACGAAATATCCTCAGATGAAATCTGGAAAGAAGCCTTCTGAGAAACTGCTTAGTGTTCTGTTAATTCATCTCACAGAGTTACATCTGTATTTCGTGGATCTCTTTGCTAGCCTTATTTCTGTGGAATCTGAGAACAGATATTTCGGATCCCATTGAAGACTATAGGGCCAAAGGAAATATCCTCCGATAACAAAGAGAAAGAAGCTTTCTGAGAAACTTCTTTGTGTTCTGTGAAATCATCTCACAGAGTTACAGCTTTCCCCTCAAGAAGCCTTTTGCTAAGACAGTTCTTGTGGAATTCGCAAAGTGATATTTGGAAGCCCATAGAGGGCTATGGTGAAAAAGGAAATATCCTCAGATGAAATCTGGAAGGAAGCTTTCTGAGAAACTGCTGAGTGTTCTGTTAATTCATCTCACAGATTTACATCTGTATTTCGTGCATCTCTTTGCTAGCCTTATTTCTGTGGAATCTGAGAACAGATATTTCGGATCCCTTTGAAGACTATAGGGCCAAAGGAAATATCCTCCGATAACAAAGAGAAAGAAGCTTTCTGAGAAACTTCTTTGTGTTCTGTGAAGTCATCTCACAGAGTTACAGCGTTCCCCTCAAGAAGCCTTTCGCTAAGACAGTTCTTGTGGAATTGGCAAAGTGATATTTGGAAGCCCTTAGAGGGCTATGGTGAAAAACGAAATATCCTCAGATGAAATCTGGAAAGAAGCTTTCTGAGAAACTGCTTAGTGTTCTGTTAATTCATCTCACAGAGTTACATCTGTATTTCGTGGATCTCTTTGCTAGCCTTATTTCTTTGGAATCTGAGAATAGATATTTCGGATTCCTATGAAGACTATAGGGCCAAAGGAAATATCCTCCGATAAGAAAGAGAAAGAAGCTTTCTGAGAAACTTCTTTGTGTTCTGTGAAATCATCTCACAGAGTTACAGCTTTCCCCTCAAGAAGCCTTTCGCTAAGACAGTTCTTGTGGAATTGGCAAAGTGATATTTGGAAGCCCATAGAGGGCTATGGTGAAAAAGGAAATATCCTCAGATGAAATCTGGAAGGAAGCTTTCTGAGAAACTGCTGAGTGTTCTGTTAATTCATCTCACAGAGTTACATCTGTATTTCGTGGATCTCTTTGCTAGCCTTATTTCTGTGGAATCTGAGAACAGATATTTCGGATCCCTTTGAAGACTATAGGGCCAAAGGAAATATCCTCCGATAACAAAGAGAAAGAAGATTTCTGAGAAACTTCTTTGTGTTCTGTGAAATCATCTCACAGAGTTACAGTTTCCCCTCAAGAAGCCTTTCGCTAAGACAGTTCTTGTGGAATTGGCAAAGCGATATTTGGAAGCCCATAGAGTGCTATGGTGAAAAACGAAATATCCTCAGATGAAATCTGGAAAGAAGCTTTCTGAGAAACTGCTTAGTGTTCTGTTAATTCATCTCACAGAGTTACATCTGTATTTCGTGGATCTCTTTGCTAGCCTTATTTCTTTGGAATCTGAGAACAGATATTTCGGATCCCATTGAAGACTATAGGGCCAAAGGAAATATCCTCCGATAACAAAGAGAAAGAAGCTTTCTGAGAAACTTCTTTGTGTTCTGTGAAATCATATCACAGAGTTACAGCTTTCCCCTCAAGAAGCCTTTTGCTAAGACAGTTCTTGTGGAATTCGCAAAGTGATATTTGGAAGCCCATAGAGGGGTATGGTGAAAAAGGAAATATCCTCAGATGAAATCTGGAAGGAAGCTTTCTGAGAAACTGCTGAGTGTTCTGTTAATTCATCTCACAGATTTACATCTGTATTTCGTGCATCTCTTTGCTAGCCTTATTTCTGTGGAATCTGAGAACAGATATTTCGGATCCCATTGAAGACTATAGGGCCAAAGGAAATATCCTCCGATAACAAACAGAAAGAAGCTTTCTGAGAAACTTCTTTGTGTTCTGTGAAATCATCTCACAGAGTTACAGCTTTCCCCTCAAGAAGCCTTTCGCTAAGACAGTTCTTGTGGAATTGGCAAAGTGATATTTGGAAGCCCATAGAGGGCTATGGTGAAAAACAAAATATCCTCAAATGAAATCTGGAAAGAAGCTTTCTGAGAAACTGCTTAGCGTTCTGTTAATTCATCTCACAGAGTTACATCTGTATTTCGTGGATCTCTTTGCTAGCCTTATTTCTGTGGAATCTGAGAACAGATATTTCCGATCCCTTTGAAGACTATAGGGCCAAAGGAAATATCCTCCGATAACAAAGAGAAAGAAGCTTTCTGAGAAACTTCTTTGTGTTCTGTGAAATCATCTCACAGAGTTACAGCTTTCCCCTCAAGAAGCCTTTCGCTAAGACAGTTCTTGTGGAATTCGCAAAGTGATATTTGGAAGCCCATAGAGGGCCATGGTGAAAAAGTAAATATCCTCAGATGAAATCTGGAAGGAAGCATTCTGAGAAACTGCTGAGTGTTCTGTTAATTCATCTCACAGAGTTACATCTGTATTTCGTGGATCTCTTTGCTAACCTTATTTCTGTGGTATCTGAGAACAGATATTTCGGATCCCATTGAAGACTATAGGGCCAAAGGAAATATCCTCCGATAACAAAGAGAAAGAAGCTTTCTGAGAAACTTCTTTGTGTTCTGTGAAATCATCTCACAGAGTTACAGCTTTCCCCTCAAGAAGCCTTTTGCTAAGACAGTTCTTGTGGAATTGGCAAAGTGATATTTGAAAGCCCATAGTGGGCTATGGTGAAAAAGGAAATATCCTCAGATGAAATCTGGAAGGAAGCTTTCTGAGAAACTGCTTAGTGTTCTGTTAATTCATCTCACAGAGTTACATCTGTATTTCGTGGATCTCTTTGCTAGCCTTATTTCTGTGGAATCTGAGTACAGATATTTCGGATCCCATTGAAGACTATAGGGCCAAAGGAAATATCCTCCGATAACAAAGAGAAAGAAGCTTTCTGAGAAACTTCTTTGTGTTCTGTGAAATCATCTCACAGAGTTACAGCTTTCCCCTCAAGAAGCCTTTCGCTAAGACAGTTCTCGTGGAGTTGACAAAGTGATATTTGGAAGCCCATAGAGGGCTATGGTGAAAAAGGAAATATCCTCAGATGAAATCTGGAAAGAAGCTTTCTGAGAAACTGCTTAGTGTTCTGTTAATTCACCTCACAGAGTTACATCTGTATTTCGTGGATCTCTTTGCTAGCCTTATTTCTGTGGAATCTGAGAACAGATATTTCGGATCCCATTGAAGACTATAGGGCCAAAGGAAATATCCTCCGATAACAAAGAGAAAGAAGCTTTCTGAGAAACTTCTTTGTGTTCTGTGAAATCATCTCACAGAGTTACAGGTTTCCCCTCAAGAAGCCTTTCGCTAAGACAGTTCTTGTGGAATTCGCAAAGTGATATTTGGAAGCCCATAGAGGGCTATGGTGAAAAAGTAAATATCCTCAGATGAAATCTGGAAGGAAGCATTCTGAGAAACTGCTGAGTGTTCTGTTAATTCATCTCACAGATTTACAGCTGTATTTCGTGGATCTCTTTGCTAGCCTTATTTCTGTGGAATCTGAGAACAGATATTTCGGATCCCATTGAAGACTATAGGGCCAAAGGAAATATCCTCCGATAACAAAGAGAAAGAAGCTTTCTGAGAAACTTCTTTGTGTTCTGTGAAATCATCTCACAGAGTTACAGCTTTCCCCTCAAGAAGCCTTTCGCTAAGACAGTTCTTGTGGAAATGGCAAAGCGATATTTGGAAGCCCATAGAGGGCTATGGTGAAAAAGAAAATATCCTCAGATGAAATCTGGAAAGAAGCTTTCTGAGAAACTGCTTAGTGTTCTGTTAATTCATCTCACAGAGTTACATCTGTATTTCGTGGATCTCTTTGCTAGCCTTATTTCTTTGGAATTTGAGAACAGATATTTTGGATCCCATTGAAGACTATAGGGCCAAAGGAAATATCCTCCGATAACAAAGAGAAAGAAGCTTTCTGAGAAACTTCTTTGTGTTCTGTGAAATCATCTCACAGAGTTACAGCTTTCCCTTCAAGAAGCCTTTCGCTAAGACAGTTCTTGTGGAATTGGCAAAGTGATATTTGGAAGCCCATAGAGGTCTACGGTGAAAAAGGAAATATCCTCAGATGAAATCTGGAAGGAAGCTTTCTGTGAAACTGCTTAGTGTTCTGTTAATTCATCTCACAGAGTTACATCTGTATTTCGTGGATCTCTTTGCTAGCCTTATTTCTTTGGAATCTGAGAACAGATATTTCGGATCCCATTGAAGACTATAGGGCCAAAGGAAATATCCTCCAATAACAAAGAGAAAGAAGCTTTCTGAGAAACTTCTTTGTGTTCTGTGAAATCATCTCACAGAGTTACAGCTTTCCCCTCAAGAAGCCTTTTGCTAAGACAGTTCTTGTGGAATTGGCAAAGTGATATTTGAAAGCCCATAGTGGGCTATGGTGAAAAAGGAAATATCCTCAGATGAAATCTGGAAGGAAGCTTTCTGAGAAACTGCTTAGTGTTCTGTTAATTCATCTCACAGAGTTACATCTGTATTTCGTGGATCTCTTTGCTAGCCTTATTTCTGTGGAATCTGAGAACAGATATTTCGGATCCCATTGAAGACTATAGGGCCAAAGGAAATATCCTCCGATAACAAAGAGAAAGAAGCTTTCTGAGAAACTTCTTTGTGTTCTGTGAAATCATCTCACAGAGTTACAGCTTTCCCCTCAAGAAGCCTTTCGCTAAGACAGTTCTCGTGGAGTTGACAAAGTGATATTTGGAAGCCCATAGAGGGCTATGGTGAAAAAGGAAATATCCTCAGATGAAATCTGGAAGGAAGCTTTCTGAGAAACTGCTTAGTGTTCTGTTAATTCACCTCACAGAGTTACATCTGTATTTCGTGGATCTCTTTGCTAGCCTTATTTCTGTGGAATCTGAGAACAGATATTTCGGATCCCATTGAAGACTATAGGGCCAAAGGAAATATCCTCCGATAACAAAGAGAAAGAAGCTTTCTGAGAAACTTCTTTGTGTTCTGTGAAATCATCTCACAGAGTTACAGCTTTCCCCTCAAGAAGCCTTTCGCTAAGACAGTTCTTGTGGAATTCGCAAAGTGATATTTGGAAGCCCATAGAGGGCTATGGTGAAAAAGTAAATATACTCAGATGAAATCTGGAAGGAAGCATTCTGAGAAACTGCTGAGTGTTCTGTTAATTCATCTCACAGAGTTACATCTGTATTTCGTGGATCTCTTTGCTAGCCTTATTTCTTTGGAATCTGAGAACAGATATTTCGGATTCCTATGAAGACTATAGGGCCAAAGGAAATATCCTCCGATAACAAAGAGAAAGAAGCTTTCTGAGAAACTTCTTTGTGTTCTGTGAAATCATCTCACAGAGTTACAGCTTTCCCCTCAAGAAGCCTTTCGCTAAGACAGTTCTCGTGGAGTTGACAAAGTGATATTTGGAAGTCCATAGAGGGCTATGGTGAAAAAGGAAATATCCTCAGATGAAATCTGGAAAGAAGCTTTCTGAGAAACTGCTTAGTGTTCTGTTAATTCACCTCACAGAGTTACATCTGTATTTCGTGGATCTCTTTGCTAGCCTTATTTCTGTGGAATCTGAGAACAGATATTTCGGATCCCATTGAAGACTATAAGGCCAAAGGAAATATCCTCCAATAACAAAGAGAAAGAAGCTTTCTGAGAAACTTCTTTGTGTTCTGTGAAATCATCTCACAGAGTTACAGCTTTCCCCTCAAGAAGCCTTTTGCTAAGACAGTTCTTGTGGAATTGGCAAAGTGATATTTGAAAGCCCATAGTGGGCTATGGTGAAAAAGGAAACATCCTCAGATGAAATCTGGAAGGAAGCTTTCTGAGAAACTGCTTAGTGTTCTGTTAATTCATCTCACACAGTTACATCTGTATTTCGTGGATCTCTTTGCTAGCCTTATTTCTTTGGAATCTGAGAACACATATTTCGGATTCCTATGAAGACTATAGGGCCAAAGGAAATATCCTCCGATAACAAAGAGAAAGAAGCTTTCTGAGAAACTTCTTTGTGTTCTGTGAAATCATCTCACAGAGTTACAGCTTTCCCCTCAAGAAGCCTTTCGCTAAGACAGTTCTCTTGGAGTTGACAAAGTGATATTTGGAAGCCCATAGTGGGCTATGGTGAAAAAGGAAATATCCTCAGATGAAATCTGGAAAGAAGCTTTCTGAGAAACTGCTTAGTGTTCTGTTAATTCACCTCACAGAGTTACATCTGTATTTCGTGGATCTCTTTGCTAGCCTTATTTCTGTGGAATCTCAGAACAGATATTTCGGATCCCATTGAAGACTATAGGGCCAAAGGAAATATCCTCCAATAACAAAGAGAAAGAAGCTTTCTGAGAAACTTCTTTGTGTTCTGTGAAATCATCTCACAGAGTTACAGCTTTCCCCTCAAGAAGCCTTTTGCTAAGACAGTTCTTGTGGAATTGGCAAAGTGATATTTGAAAGCCCATAGTGGGCTATGGTGAAAAAGGAAATATCCTCAGATGAAATCTGGAAGGAAGCTTTCTGAGAAACTGCTTAGTGTTCTGTTAATTCATCTCACAGAGTTACATCTGTATTTCGTGGATCTCTTTGCTAGCCTTATTTCTGTGGAATCTGAGTACAGATATTTCGGATCCCATTGAAGACTATAGGGCCAAAGGAAATATCCTCCGATAACAAAGAGAAAGAAGCTTTCTGAGAAACTTCTTTGTGTTCTGTGAAATCATCTCACAGAGTTACAGCTTTCCCCTCAAGAAGCCTTTCGCTAAGACAGTTCTCGTGGAGTTGACAAAGTGATATTTGGAAGCCCATAGAGGGCTATGGTGAAAAAGGAAATATCCTCAGATGAAATCTGGAAAGAAGCTTTCTGAGAAACTGCTTAGTGTTCTGTTAATTCACCTCACAGAGTTACATCTGTATTTCGTGGATCTCTTTGCTAGCCTTATTTCTGTGGAATCTGAGAACAGATATTTCGGATCCCATTGAAGACTATAGGGCCAAAGGAAATATCCTCCGATAACAAAGAGAAAGAAGCTTTCTGAGAAACTTCTTTGTGTTCTGTGAAATCATCTCACAGAGTTACAGGTTTCCCCTCAAGAAGCCTTTCGCTAAGACAGTTCTTGTGGAATTGGCAAAGTGATATTTGGAAGCCCCTAGAGGGCTATGGTGAAAAAGGAAATATCCTCAGATGAAATCTGGAAAGAAGCTTTCTGAGAAACTGCTGAGTGTTCTGTTAATTCGTCTCACAGAGTTACATCTGAATTTCGTGGATCTCTTTGCTAGCCTTATTTCTGTGGAATCTGAGAACAGATATTTCGGATCCCTTTAAAGACTATAGGGCCAAAGGAAATATCCTCCGATAACAAAGAGAAAGAAGCTTTCTGAGAAACTTCTTTGTGTTCTGTGAAATCATCTCACAGAGTTACAGCTTTCCCCTCAAGAAGCCTTTCGCTAAGACAGTTCTTGTGGAATTCGCAAAGTGATATTTGGAAGCCCATAGAGGGCTATGGTGAAAAAGTAAATATCCTCAGATGAAATCTGGAAGGAAGCATTCTGAGAAACTGCTGAGTGTTCTGTTAATTCATCTCACAGAGTTACATCTGTATTTCGTGGATCTCTTTGCTAACCTTATTTCTGTGGTATCTGAGAACAGATATTTCGGATCCCATTGAAGACTATAGGGCCAAAGGAAATATCCTCCGATAACAAAGAGAAAGAAGCTTTCTGAGAAACTTCTTTGTGTTCTGTGAAATCATCTCACAGAGTTACAGCTTTCCCCTCAAGAAGCCTTTCGCTAAGACAGTTCTTGTGGAAATGGCAAAGCGATATTTGGAAGCCCATAGAGGGCTATGGTGAAAAAGAAAATATCCTCAGATGAAATCTGGAAAGAAGCTTTCTGAGAAACTGCTTAGTGTTCTGTTAATTCATCTCACAGAGTTACATCTGTATTTCGTGGATCTCTTTGCTAGCCTTATTTCTTTGGAATTTGAGAACAGATATTTTGGATCCCATTGAAGACTATAGGGCCAAAGGAAATATCCTCCGATAACAAAGAGAAAGAAGCTTTCTGAGAAACTTCTTTGTGTTCTGTGAAATCATCTCACAGAGTTACAGCTTTCCCTTCAAGAAGCCTTTCGCTAAGACAGTTCTTGTGGAATTGGCAAAGTGATATTTGGAAGCCCATAGAGGTCTACGGTGAAAAAGGAAATATCCTCAGATGAAATCTGGAAAGAAGCTTTCTGTGAAACTGCTTAGTGTTCTGTTAATTCATCTCACAGAGTTACATCTGTATTTCGTGGATCTCTTTGCTAGCCTTATTTCTGTGGAATCTGAGAACAGATATTTCGGATCCCATTGAAGACTATAGGGCCAAAGGAAATATCCTCCAATAACAAAGAGAAAGAAGCTTTCTGAGAAACTTCTTTGTGTTCTGTGAAATCATCTCACAGAGTTACAGCTTTCCCCTCAAGAAGCCTTTTGCTAAGACAGTTCTTGTGGAATTGGCAAAGTGATATTTGAAAGCCCATAGTGGGCTATGGTGAAAAAGGAAATATCCTCAGATGAAATCTGGAAGGAAGCTTTCTGAGAAACTGCTTAGTGTTCTGTTAATTCATCTCACAGAGTTACATCTGTATTTCGTGGATCTCTTTGCTAGCCTTATTTCTTTGGAATCTGAGAACAGATATTTCGGATTCCTATGAAGACTATAGGGCCAAAGGAAATATCCTCCGATAACAAAGAGAAAGAAGCTTTCTGAGAAACTTCTTTGTGTTCTGTGAAATCATCTCACAGAGTTACAGCTTTCCCCTCAAGAAGCCTTTCGCTAAGACAGTTCTCGTGGAGTTGACAAAGTGATATTTGGAAGCCCATAGAGGGCTATGGTGAAAAAGGAAATATCCTCAGATGAAATCTGGAAAGAAGCTTTCTGAGAAACTGCTTAGTGTTCTGTTAATTCACCTCACAGAGTTACATCTGTATTTCGTGGATCTCTTTGCTAGCCTTATTTCTGTGGAATCTGAGAACAGATATTTCGGATCCCTTTGAAGACTATAAGGCCAAAGGAAATATCCTCCAATAACAAAGAGAAAGAAGCTTTCTGAGAAACTTCTTTGTGTTCTGTGAAATCATCTCACAGAGTTACAGCTTTCCCCTCAAGAAGCCTTTTGCTAAGACAGTTCTTGTGGAATTGGCAAAGTGATATTTGAAAGCCCATAGTGGGCTATGGTGAAAAAGGAAATATCCTCAGATGAAATCTGGAAGGAAGCTTTCTGAGAAACTGCTTAGTGTTCTGTTAATTCATCTCACAGAGTTACATCTGTATTTCGTGGATCTCTTTGCTAGCCTTATTTCTGTGGAATCTGAGAACAGATATTTCGGATCCCATTGAAGACTATAGGGCCAAAGGAAATATCCTCCGATAACAAAGAGAAAGAAGCTTTCTGAGAAACTTCTTTGTGTTCTGTGAAATCATCTCACAGAGTTACAGCTTTCCCCTCAAGAAGCCTTTCGCTAAGACAGTTCTCGTGGAGTTGACAAAGTGATATTTGGAAGCCCATAGAGGGCTATGGTGAAAAAGGAAATATCCTCAGATGAAATCTGGAAAGAAGCTTTCTGTGAAACTGCTTAGTGTTCTGTTAATTCATCTCACAGAGTTACATCTGTGTTTCGTGGATCTCTTTGCTAGCCTTATTTCTTTGGAATCTGAGAACAGATATTTCGGATCCCGTTGAAGACTATAGGGCCAAAGGAAATATCCTCCAATAACAAAGAGAAAGAAGCTTTCTGAGAAACTTCTTTGTGTTCTGTGAAATCATCTCACAGAGTTACAGCTTTCCCCTCAAGAAGCCTTTTGCTAAGACAGTTCTTGTGGAATTGGCAAAGTGATATTTGGAAGCCCATAGTGGGCTATGTTGAAAAAGGAAATATCCTCAGATGAAATCTGGAAGGAAGCTTTCTGAGAAACTGCTGAGTGTTCTGTTAATTCATCTCACAGAGTTACATCTGTATTTCGTGGATCTCTTTGCTAGCCTTATTTCTGTGGAATCTGAGAACAGATATTTCGGATCCCATTGAAGACTATAGGGCCAAAGGAAATATCCTCCGATAACAAAGAGAAAGAAGCTTTCTGAGAAACTTCTTTGTGTTCTGTGAAATCATCTCAGGGAGTTACAGCTTTCCCCTCAAGAAGCCTTTCGCTAAGACAGTTCTTGTGGAATTGGCAAAGTGATATTTGGAAGCCCCTAGAGGGCTATGGTGAAAAAGGAAATATCCTCAGATGAAATCTGGAAAGAAGCTTTCTGAGAAACTGCTGAGTGTTCTGTTAATTCGTCTCACAGAGTTACATCTGAATTTCGTGGATCTCTTTGCTAGCCTTATTTCTGTGGAATCTGAGAACAGATATTTCGGATCCCTTTAAAGACTATAGGGCCAAAGGAAATATCCTCCGATAACAAAGAGAAAGAAGCTTTCTGAGAAACTTCTTTGTGTTCTGTGAAATCATCTCACAGAGTTACAGCTTTCCCCTCAAGAAGCCTTTCGCTAAGACAGTTCTTGTGGAATTCGCAAAGTGATATTTGGAAGCCCATAGAGGGCTATGGTGAAAAAGTAAATATCCTCAGATGAAATCTGGAAGGAAGCATTCTGAGAAACTGCTGAGTGTTCTGTTAATTCATCTCACAGAGTTACATCTGTATTTCGTGGATCTCTTTGCTAACCTTATTTCTGTGGTATCTGAGAACAGATATTTCGGATCCCATTGAAGACTATAGGGCCAAAGGAAATATCCTCCGATAACAAAGAGAAAGAAGCTTTCGGAGAAACTTCTTTGTGTTCTGTGAAATCATCTCACAGAGTTACAGCTTTCCCCTCAAGAAGCCTTTCGCTAAGACAGTTCTTGTGGAAATGGCAAAGCGATATTTGGAAGCCCATAGAGGGCTATGGTGAAAAAGAAAATATCCTCAGATGAAATCTGGAAAGAAGCTTTCTGAGAAACTGCTTAGTGTTCTGTTAATTCATCTCACAGAGTTACATCTGTATTTCGTGGATCTCTTTGCTAGCCTTATTTCTTTGGAATTTGAGAACAGATATTTTGGATCCCATTGAAGACTATAGGGCCAAAGGAAATATCCTCCGATAACAAAGAGAAAGAAGCTTTCTGAGAAACTTCTTTGTGTTCTGTGAAATCATCTCACAGAGTTACAGCTTTCCCTTCAAGAAGCCTTTCGCTAAGACAGTTCTTGTGGAATTGGCAAAGTGATATTTGGAAGCCCATAGAGGTCTACGGTGAAAAAGGAAATATCCTCAGATGAAATCTGGAAAGAAGCTTTCTGTGAAACTGCTTAGTGTTCTGTTAATTCATCTCACAGAGTTACATCTGTATTTCGTGGATCTCTTTGCTAGCCTTATTTCTGTGGAATCTGAGAACAGATATTTCGGATCCCATTGAAGACTATAGGGCCAAAGGAAATATCCTCCAATAACAAAGAGAAAGAAGCTTTCTGAGAAACTTCTTTGTGTTCTGTGAAATCATCTCACAGAGTTACAGCTTTCCCCTCAAGAAGCCTTTTGCTAAGACAGTTCTTGTGGAATTGGCAAAGTGATATTTGAAAGCCCATCGTGGGCTATGGTGAAAAAGGAAATATCCTCAGATGAAATCTGGAAGGAAGCTTTCTGAGAAACTGCTTAGTGTTCTGTTAATTCATCTCACAGAGTTACATCTGTATTTCGTGGATCTCTTTGCTAGCCTTATTTCTTTGGAATCTGAGAACAGATATTTCGGATTCCTATGAAGACTATAGGGCCAAAGGAAATATCCTCCGATAACAAAGAGAAAGAAGCTTTCTGAGAAACTTCTTTGTGTTCTGTGAAATCATCTCACAGAGTTACAGCTTTCCCCTCAAGAAGCCTTTCGCTAAGACAGTTCTCGTGGAGTTGACAAAGTGATATTTGGAAGCCCATAGAGGGCTATGGTGAAAAAGGAAATATCCTCAGATGAAATCTGGAAAGAAGCTTTCTGAGAAACTGCTTAGTGTTCTGTTAATTCACCTCACAGAGTTACATCTGTATTTCGTGGATCTCTTTGCTAGCCTTATTTCTGTGGAATCTGAGAACAGATATTTCGGATCCCATTGAAGACTATAAGGCCAAAGGAAATATCCTCCAATAACAAAGAGAAAGAAGCTTTCTGAGAAACTTCTTTGTGTTCTGTGAAATCATCTCACAGAGTTACAGCTTTCCCCTCAAGAAGCCTTTTGCTAAGACAGTTCTTGTGGAATTGGCAAAGTGATATTTGAAAGCCCATAGTGGGCTATGGTGAAAAAGGAAATATCCTCAGATGAAATCTGGAAGGAAGCTTTCTGAGAAACTGCTTAGTGTTCTGTTAATTCATCTCACAGAGTTACATCTGTATTTCGTGGATCTCTTTGCTAGCCTTATTTCTGTGGAATCTGAGAACAGATATTTCGGATCCCATTGAAGACTATAGGGCCAAAGGAAATATCCTCCGATAACAAAGAGAAAGAAGCTTTCTGAGAAACTTCTTTGTGTTCTGTGAAATCATCTCACAGAGTTACAGCTTTCCCCTCAAGAAGCCTTTCGCTAAGACAGTTCTCGTGGAGTTGACAAAGTGATATTTGGAAGCCCATAGAGGGCTATGGTGATAAAGGAAATATCCTCAGATGAAATCTGGAAAGAAGCTTTCTGAGAAACTGCTTAGTGTTCTGTTAATTCACCTCACAGAGTTACATCTGTATTTCGTGGATCTCTTTGCTAGCCTTATTTCTGTGGAATCTGAGAACAGATATTTCGGATCCCATTGAAGACTATAGGGCCAAAGGGAATATCCTCCGATAACAAAGAGAAAGAAGCTTTCTGAGAAACTTCTTTGTGTTCTGTGAAATCATCTCACAGAGTTACAGCTTTCCCCTCAAGAAGCCTTTCGCTAAGACAGTTCTTGTGGAATTCGCAAAGTGATATTTGGAAGCCCATAGAGGGCTATGGTGAAAAAGTAAATATCCTCAGATGAAATCTGGAAGGAAGCATTCTGAGAAACTGCTGAGTGTTCTGTTAATTCATCTCACAGAGTTACATCTGTATTTCGTGGATCTCTTTGCTAACCTTATTTCTGTGGTATCTGAGAACAGATATTTCGGATCCCATTGAAGACTACAGGGCCAAAGGAAATATCCTCCGATAACAAAGAGAAAGAAGCTTTCGGAGAAACTTCTTTGTGTTCTGTGAAATCATCTCACAGAGTTACAGCTTTCCCCTCAAGAAGCCTTTTGCTAAGACAGTTCTTGTGGAATTGGCAAAGGGATATTTGAAAGCCCATAGTGGGCTATGGTGAAAAAGGAAATATCCTCAGATGAAATCTGGAAGGAAGCTTTCTGAGAAACTGCTTAGTGTTCTGTTAATTCATCTCACAGAGTTACATCTGTATTTCGTGGATCTCTTTGCTAGCCTTATTTCTGTGGAATCTGAGAACAGATATTTCGGATCCCATTGAAGACTATAGGGCCAAAGGAAATATCCTCCGATAACAAAGAGAAAGAAGCTTTCTGAGAAACTTCTTTGTGTTCTGTGAAATAATCTCACAGAGTTACAGCTTTCCACTCAAGAAGCCTTTCGCTAAGACAGTTCTTGTGGAATTGGCAAAGTGATATTTGAAAGCCCATAGTGGGCTATGGTGAAAAAGGAAATATCCTCAGATGAAATCTGGAAGGAAGCTTTCTGAGAAACTGCTTAGTGTTCTGTTAATTCATCTCACAGAGTTACATCTGTATTTCGTGGATCTCTTTGCTAGCCTTATTTCTGTGGAATCTGAGAACAGATATTTCGGATCCCATTGAAGACTATAGGGCCAAAGGAAATATCCTCCGATAACAAAGAGAAAGAAGCTTTCTGAGAAACTTCTTTGTGTTCTGTGAAATCATCTCACAGAGTTACAGCTTTCCCCTCAAGAAGCCTTTCGCTAAGACAGTTCTCGTGGAGTTGACAAAGTGATATTTGGAAGCCCATAGAGGGCTATGGTGAAAAAGGAAATATCCTCAGATGAAATCTGGAAAGAAGCTTTCTGAGAAACTGCTTAGTGTTCTGTTAATTCACCTCACAGAGTTACATCTGTATTTCGTGGATCTCTTTGCTAGCCTTATTTCTGTGGAATCTGAGAACAGATATTTCGGATCCCATTGAAGACTATAGGGCCAAAGGAAATATCCTCCGATAACAAAGAGAAAGAAGCTTTCTGAGAAACTTCTTTGTGTTCTGTGAAATCATCTCACAGAGTTACAGCTTTCCCTTCAAGAAGCCTTTTGCTAAGACAGTTCTTGTGGAATTCGCAAAGTGATATTTGGAAGCCCAAAGAGGGCTATGGTGAAAAAGGAAATATCCTCAGATGCTATCTGGAAAGAAGCTTTCTGAGAAACTGCTTAGTGTTCTGTTAATTCATCTCACAGAGTTACATCTGTATTTCGTGGATCTCTTTGCTAGCCTTATTTATGTGGAATCTGAGAACAGATATTTCGGATCCCTTTGAAGACTATAGGGCCAAAGGAAATATCCTCCGATAACATAGAGAAAGAAGCTTTCTGAGAAACTTCTTTGTGTTCTGTGAAATAATCTCACAGAGGTACAGCTTTCCACTCAAGAAGCCTTTCGCTAACACAGTTCTCGTGGAGTTGACAAAGTGATATTTGGAAGCCCATAGAGGGCTATGGTGAAAAAGGAAATATCCTCAGATGAAATCTGGAAAGAAGCTTTCTGAGAAACTGCTTAGTGTTCTGTTAATTCACCTCACAGAGTTACATCTGTATTTCGTGGATCTCTTTGCTAGCCTTATTTCTGTGGAATCTGAGAACAGATATTTCGGATCCCATTGAAGACTATAGGGCCAAAGGAAATATCCTCCGATAACAAAGAGAAAGAAGCTTTCTGAGAAACTTCTTTGTGTTCTGTGAAATCATCTCACAGAGTTACAGCTTTCCCCTCAAGAAGCCTTTTGCTAAGACAGTTCTTGTGGAATTGACAAAGTGATATTTGGAAGCCCATAGAGGGCTACGGTGAAAAAGGAAATATGCTCAGATGAAATCTGGAAGGAAGCTTTCTGAGAAACTGCTGAGTGTTCTGTTAATTCATCTCACAGAGTTACATCTGTATTTCGTGGATCTCTTTGCTAGCCTTATTTCTGTGGAATCTGAGAACAGATATTTCGGATCCCTTTGAAGACTATAGGGCCAAAGGAAATATCCTCCGATAACAAAGAGAAAGAAGCTTTCTGAGAAACTTCTTTGTGTTCTGTGAAATCATCTCACAGAGTTACAGCTTTCCCCTCAAGAAGCCTTTCGCTAAGACAGTTCTTGTGGAAATGCCAAAGCGATATTTGGAAGCCCATAGAGGGCTATGGTGAAAAAGAAAATATCCTCAGATGAAATCTGGAAAGAAGCTTCCTGAGAAACTGCTTAGTGTTCTGTTAATTCATCTCACAGAGTTACATCTGTATTTCGTGGATCTCTTTGCTAGCCTTATATCTTTGGAATCTGAGAACAGATATTTCGGATCCCATTGAAGACTATAGGGCCAAAGGAAATATCCTCCGATAACAAAGAGAAAGAAGCTTTCTGAGAAACTTCTTTGTGTTCTGTGAAATCATCTCACAGAGTTACAGCTTTCCCCTCAAGAAGCCTTTCGCTAAGACAGTTCTTGTGGAATTGGCAAAGTGATATTTGGAAGCCCATAGAGGTCTACGGTGAAAAAGGAAATATCCTCAGATGAAATCTGGAAAGAAGCTTTCTGTGAAACTGCTTAGTGTTCTGTTAATTCATCTCACAGAGTTACATCTGTATTTCGTGGATCTCTTTGCTAGCCTTATTTCTTTGGAATCTGAGAACAGATATTTCGGATCCCATTGAAGACTATAGGGCCAAAGGAAATATCCTCCAATAACAAAGAGAAAGAAGCTTTCTGAGAAACTTCTTTGTGTTCTGTGAAATCATCTCACAGAGTTACAGCTTTCCCCTCAAGAAGCCTTTTGCTAAGACAGTTCTTGTGGAATTGGCAAAGTGATATTTGGAAGCCCATAGTGGGCTATGGTGAAAAAGGAAATATCCTCAGATGAAATCTGGAAGGAAGCTTTCTGAGAAACTGCTGAGTGTTCTGTTAATTCATCTCACAGAGTTACATCTGTATTTCGTGGATCTCTTTGCTAGCCTTATTTCTGTGGAATCTGAGAACAGATATTTCGGATCCCATTGAAGACTATAGGGCCAAAGGAAATATCCTCCGATAACAAAGAGAAAGAAGCTTTCTGAGAAGCTTCTTTGTGTTCTGTGAAATCATCTCACAGAGTTACAGCTTTCCCCTCAAGAAGCCTTTCGCTAAGACAGTTCTTGTGGAATTCGCAAAGTGATATTTGGAAGCCCCTAGAGGGCTATGGTGAAAAAGTAAATATCCTCAGATGAAATCTGGAAGGAAGCATTCTGAGAAACTGCTGAGTGTTCTGTTAATTCATCTCACAGAGTTACATCTGTATTTCGTGGATCTCTTTGCTAACCTTATTTCTGTGGTATCTGAGAACAGATATTTCGGATCCCATTGAAGACTACAGGGCCAAAGGAAATATCCTCCGATAACAAAGAGAAAGAAGCTTTCGGAGAAACTTCTTTGTGTTCTGTGAAATCATCTCACAGAGTTACAGCTTTCCCCTCAAGAAGCCTTTCGCTAAGACAGTTCTTGTGGAAATGGCAAAGCGATATTTGGAAGACCATAGAGGGCTATGGTGAAAAAGAAAATATCCTCAGATGAAATCTGGAAAGAAGCTTTCTGAGAAACTGCTTAGTGTTCTGTTAATTCATCTCACAGAGTTACATCTGTATTTCGTGGATCTCTTTGCTAGCCTTATTTCTTTGGAATTTGAGAACAGATATTTTGGATCCCATTGAAGACTATAGGGCCAAAGGAAATATCCTCCGATAACAAAGAGAAAGAAGCTTTCTGAGAAACTTCTTTGTGTTCTGTGAAATCATCTCACAGAGTTACAGCTTTCCCTTCAAGAAGCCTTTCGCTAAGACAGTTCTTGTGGAATTGGCAAAGTGATATTTGGAAGCCCATAGAGGTCTACGGTGAAAAAGGAAATATCCTCAGATGAAATCTGGAAAGAAGCTTTCTGTGAAACTGATTAGTGTTCTGTTAATTCATCTCACAGAGTTACATCTGTATTTCGTGGATCTCTTTGCTAGCCTTATTTCTGTGGAATCTGAGAACAGATATTTCGGATCCCATTGAAGACTATAGGGCCAAAGGAAATATCCTCCAATAACAAAGAGAAAGAAGCTTTCTGAGAAACTTCTTTGTGTTCTGTGAAATCATCTCACAGAGTTACAGCTTTCCCCTCAAGAAGCCTTTTGCTAAGACAGTTCTTGTGGAATTGGCAAAGTGATATTTGAAAGCCCATAGTGGGCTATGGTGAAAAAGGAAATATCCTCAGATGAAATCTGGAAGGAAGCTTTCTGAGAAACTGCTTAGTGTTCTGTTAATTCATCTCACAGAGTTACATCTGTATTTCGTGGATCTCTTTGCTAGCCTTATTTCTGTGGAATCTGAGAACAGATATTTCGGATCCCATTGAAGACTATAGGGCCAAAGGAAATATCCTCCGATAACAAAGAGAAAGAAGCTTTCTGAGAAACTTCTTTGTGTTCTGTGAAATCATCTCACAGAGTTACAGCTTTCCCCTCAAGAAGCCTTTCGCTAAGACAGTTCTCGTGGAGTTGACAAAGTGATATTTGGAAGCCCATAGAGGGCTATGGTGAAAAAGGAAATATCCTCAGATGAAATCTGGAAAGAAGCTTTCTGAGAAACTGCTTAGTGTTCTTTTAATTCACCTCACAGAGTTACATCTGTATTTCGTGGATCTCTTTGCTAGCCTTATTTCTGTGGAATCTGAGAACAGATATTTCGGATCCCATTGAAGACTATAGGGCCAAAGGAAATATCCTCCGATAACAAAGAGAATGAAGCTTTCTGAGAAACTTCTTTGTGTTCTGTGAAATCATCTCAGAGAGTTACAGCTTTCCCCTCAAGAAGCCTTTCGCTAAGACAGTTCTTGTGGAATTGGCAAAGTGATATTTGGAAGCCCCTAGAGGGCTATGGTGAAAAAGGAAATATCCTCAGATGTAATCTGGAAAGAAGCTTTCTGAGAAACTGCTGAGTGTTCTGTTAATTCGTCTCACAGAGTTACATCTGAATTTCGTGGATCTCTTTGCTAGCCTTATTTCTGTGGAATCTGAGAACAGATATTTCGGATCCCTTTAAAGACTACAGGGCCAAAGGAAATATCCTCCGATAACAAAGAGAAAGAAGCTTTCTGAGAAACTTCTTTGTGTTCTGTGAAATCATCTCACAGAGTTACAGCTTTCCCTTCAAGAAGCCTTTTGCTAAGACAGTTCTTGTGGAATTCGCAAAGTGATCTTTGGAAGCCCAAAGAGGGCTATGGTGAAAAAGGAAATATCCTCAGATGCTATCTGGAAAGAAGCTTTCTGAGAAACTGCTTAGTGTTCTGTTAATTCATCTCACAGAGTTACATCTGTATTTCGTGGATCTCTTTGCTAGCCTTATTTCTGTGGAATCTGAGAACAGATATTTCGGATCCCATTGAAGACTATAGGGCCAAAGGAAATATCCTCCGATAACAAAGAGAAAGAAGCTTTCTGAGAAACTTCTTTGTGTTCTGTGAAATCATCTCACAGAGTTACAGCTTTCCCCTCAAGAAGCCTTTCGCTAAGACAGTTCTCGTGGAGTTGACAAAGTGATATTTGGAAGCCCATAGAGGTCTACGGTGAAAAAGGAAATATCCTCAGATGAAATCTGGAAAGAAGCTTTCTGTGAAACTGCTTAGTGTTCTGTTAATTCATCTCACAGAGTTACATCTGTATTTCGTGGATCTCTTTGCTAGCCTTATTTCTGTGGAATCTGAGAACAGATATTTCGGATCCCATTGAAGACTATAGGGCCAAAGGAAATATCCTCCAATAACAAAGAGAAAGAAGCTTTCTGAGAAACTTCTTTGTGTTCTGTGAAATCATCTCACAGAGTTACAGCTTTCCCCTCAAGAAGCCTTTTGCTAAGACAGTTCTTGTGGAATTGGCAAAGTGATATTTGAAAGCCCATAGTGGGCTATGGTGAAAAAGGAAATATCCTCAGATGAAATCTGGAAGGAAGCTTTCTGAGAAACTGCTTAGTGTTCTGTTAATTCATCTCACAGAGTTACATCTGTATTTCGTGGATCTCTTTGCTAGCCTTATTTCTGTGGAATCTGAGAACAGATATTTCGGATCCCATTGAAGACTATAGGGCCAAAGGAAATATCCTCCGATAACAAAGAGAAAGAAGCTTTCTGAGAAACTTCTTTGTGTTCTGTGAAATCATCTCACAGAGTTACAGCTTTCCCCTCAAGAAGCCTTTCGCTAAGACAGTTCTCGTGGAGTTGACAAAGTGATATTTGGAAGCCCATAGAGGGCTATGGTGAAAAAGGAAATATCCTCAGATGAAATCTGGAAAGAAGCTTTCTGAGAAACTGCTTAGTGTTCTGTTAATTCACCTCACAGAGTTACATCTGTATTTCGTGGATCTCTTTGCTAGCCTTATTTCTGTGGAATCTGAGAACAGATATTTCGGATCCCATTGAAGACTATAGGGCCAAAGGAAATATCCTCCGATAACAAAGAGAATGAAGCTTTCTGAGAAACTTCTTTGTGTTCTGTGAAATCATCTCAGAGAGTTACAGCTTTCCCCTCAAGAAGCCTTTCGCTAAGACAGTTCTTGTGGAATTGGCAAAGTGATATTTGGAAGCCCCTAGAGGGCTATGGTGAAAAAGGAAATATCCTCAGATGAAATCTGGAAAGAAGCTTTCTGAGAAACTGCTGAGTGTTCTGTTAATTCGTCTCACAGAGTTACATCTGAATTTCGTGGATCTCTTTGCTAGCCTTATTTCTGTGGAATCTGAGAACAGATATTTCTGATCCCTTTAAAGACTATAGGGCCAAAGGAAATATCCTCCGATAACAAAGAGAAAGAAGCTTTCTGAGAAACTTCTTTGGGTTCTGTGAAATCATCTCACAGAGTTACAGCTTTCCCTTCAAGAAGCCTTTTGCTAAGACAGTTCTCGTGGAGTTGACAAAGTGATATTTGGAAGCCCATAGAGGGCTATGGTGAAAAAGGAAATATCCTCAGATGAAATCTGGAAAGAAGCTTTCTGAGAAACTGCTTAGTGTTCTGTTAATTCACCTCACAGAGTTACATCTGTATTTCGTGGATCTCTTTGCTAGCCTTATTTCTGTGGAATCTGAGAACAGATATTTCGGATCCCATTGAAGACTATAAGGCCAAAGGAAATATCCTCCAATAACAAAGAGAAAGAAGCTTTCTGAGAAACTTCTTTGTGTTCTGTGAAATCATCTCACAGAGTTACAGCTTTCCCCTCAAGAAGCCTTTTGCTAAGACAGTTCTTGTGGAATTGGCAAAGTGATATTTGAAAGCCCATAGTGGGCTATGGTGAAAAAGGAAATATCCTCAGATGAAATCTGGAAGGAAGCTTTCTGAGAAACTGCTTAGTGTTCTGTTAATTCATCTCACAGAGTTACATCTGTATTTCGTGGATCTCTTTGCTAGCCTTATTTCTGTGGAATCTGAGAACAGATATTTCGGATCCCATTGAAGACTATAGGGCCAAAGGAAATATCCTCCGATAACAAAGAGAAAGAAGCTTTCTGAGAAACTTCTTTGTGTTCTGTGAAATCATCTCACAGAGTTACAGCTTTCCCCTCAAGAAGCCTTTCGCTAAGACAGTTCTCGTGGAGTTGACAAAGTGATATTTGGAAGCCCATAGAGGGCTATGGTGATAAAGGAAATATCCTCAGATGAAATCTGGAAAGAAGCTTTCTGAGAAACTGCTTAGTGTTCTGTTAATTCACCTCACAGAGTTACATCTGTATTTCGTGGATCTCTTTGCTAGCCTTATTTCTGTGGAATCTGAGAACAGATATTTCGGATCCCATTGAAGACTATAGGGCCAAAGGAAATATCCTCCGATAACAAAGAGAAAGAAGCTTTCTGAGAAACTTCTTTGTGTTCTGTGAAATCATCTCACAGAGTTACAGCTTTCCCCTCAAGAAGCCTTTCGCTAAGACAGTTCTTGTGGAATTCGCAAAGTGATATTTGGAAGCCCATAGAGGGCTATGGTGAAAAAGTAAATATCCTCAGATGAAATCTGGAAGGAAGCATTCTGAGAAACTGCTGAGTGTTCTGTTAATTCATCTCACAGAGTTACATCTGTATTTCGTGGATCTCTTTGCTAACCTTATTTCTGTGGTATCTGAGAACAGATATTTCGGATCCCATTGAAGACTACAGGGCCAAAGGAAATATCCTCCGATAACAAAGAGAAAGAAGCTTTCGGAGAAACTTCTTTGTGTTCTGTGAAATCATCTCACAGAGTTACAGCTTTCCCCTCAAGAAGCCTTTCGCTAAGACAGTTCTTGTGGAAATGGCAAAGCGATATTTGGAAGCCCATAGAGGGCTATGGTGAAAAAGAAAATATCCTCAGATGAAATCTGGAAAGAAGCTTTCTGAGAAACTGCTTAGTGTTCTGTTAATTCATCTCACAGAGTTACATCTGTATTTCGTGGATCTCTTTGCTAGCCTTATTTCTTTGGAATTTGAGAACAGATATTTTGGATCCCATTGAAGACTATAGGGCCAAAGGAAATATCCTCCGATAACAAAGAGAAAGAAGCTTTCTGAGAAACTTCTTTGTGTTCTGTGAAATCATCTCACAGAGTTACAGCTTTCCCTTCAAGAAGCCTTTCGCTAAGACAGTTCTTGTGGAATTGGCAAAGTGATATTTGGAAGCCCATAGAGGTCTACGGTGAAAAAGGAAATATCCTCAGATGAAATCTGGAAAGAAGCTTTCTGTGAAACTGCTTAGTGTTCTGTTAATTCATCTCACAGAGTTACATCTGTATTTCGTGGATCTCTTTGCTAGCCTTATTTCTGTGGAATCTGAGAACAGATATTTCGGATCCCATTGAAGACTATAGGGCCAAAGGAAATATCCTCCAATAACAAAGAGAAAGAAGCTTTCTGAGAAACTTCTTTGTGTTCTCTGAAATCATCTCACAGAGTTACAGCTTTCCCCTCAAGAAGCCTTTTGCTAAGACAGTTCTTGTGGAATTGGCAAAGGGATATTTGAAAGCCCATAGTGGGCTATGGTGAAAAAGGAAATATCCTCAGATGAAATCTGGAAGGAAGCTTTCTGAGAAACTGCTTAGTGTTCTGTTAATTCATCTCACAGAGTTACATCTGTATTTCGTGGATCTCTTTGCTAGCCTTATTTCTGTGGAATCTGAGAACAGATATTTCGGATCCCATTGAAGACTATAGGGCCAAAGGAAATATCCTCCGATAACAAAGAGAAAGAAGCTTTCTGAGAAACTTCTTTGTGTTCTGTGAAATAATCTCACAGAGTTACAGCTTTCCACTCAAGAAGCCTTTCGCTAAGACAGTTCTTGTGGAATTGGCAAAGTGATATTTGAAAGCCCATAGTGGGCTATGGTGAAAAAGGAAATATCCTCAGATGAAATCTGGAAGGAAGCTTTCTGAGAAACTGCTTAGTGTTCTGTTAATTCATCTCACAGAGTTACATCTGTATTTCGTGGATCTCTTTGCTAGCCTTATTTCTGTGGAATCTGAGAACAGATATTTCGGATCCCATTGAAGACTATAGGGCCAAAGGAAATATCCTCCGATAACAAAGAGAAAGAAGCTTTCTGAGAAACTTCTTTGTGTTCTGTGAAATCATCTCACAGAGTTACAGCTTTCCCCTCAAGAAGCCTTTCGCTAAGACAGTTCTCGTGGAGTTGACAAAGTGATATTTGGAAGCCCATAGAGGGCTATGGTGAAAAAGGAAATATCCTCAGATGAAATCTGGAAAGAAGCTTTCTGAGAAACTGCTTAGTGTTCTGTTAATTCACCTCACAGAGTTACATCTGTATTTCGTGGATCTCTTTGCTAGCCTTATTTCTGTGGAATCTGAGAACAGATATTTCGGATCCCATTGAAGACTATAGGGCCAAAGGAAATATCCTCCGATAACAAAGAGAAAGAAGCTTTCTGAGAAACTTCTTTGTGTTCTGTGAAATCATCTCACAGAGTTACAGCTTTCCCTTCAAGAAGCCTTTTGCTAAGACAGTTCTTGTGGAATTCGCAAAGTGATATTTGGAAGCCCAAAGAGGGCTATGGTGAAAAAGGAAATATCCTCAGATGCTATCTGGAAAGAAGCTTTCTGAGAAACTGCTTAGTGTTCTGTTAATTCATCTCACAGAGTTACATCTGTATTTCGTGGATCTCTTTGCTAGCCCTATTTATGTGAAATCTGAGAACAGATATTTCGGATCCCTTTGAAGACTATAGGGCCAAAGGAAATATCCTCCGATAACAAAGAGAAAGAAGCTTTCTGAGAAACTTCTTTGTGTTCTGTGAAATAATCTCACAGAGGTACAGCTTTCCACTCAAGAAGCCTTTCGCTAACACAGTTCTCGTGGAGTTGACAAAGTGATATTTGGAAGCCCATAGAGGGCTATGGTGAAAAAGGAAATATCCTCAGATGAAATCTGGAAAGAAGCTTTCTGAGAAACTGCTTAGTGTTCTGTTAATTCACCTCACAGAGTTACATCTGTATTTCGTGGATCTCTTTGCTAGCCTTATTTCTGTGGAATCTGAGAACAGATATTTCGGATCCCATTGAAGACTATAGGGCCAAAGGAAATATCCTCCGATAACAAAGAGAAAGAAGCTTTCTGAGAAACTTCTTTGTGTTCTGTGAAATCATCTCACAGAGTTACAGCTTTCCCCTCAAGAAGCCTTTTGCTAAGACAGTTCTTGTGGAATTGACAAAGTGATATTTGGAAGCCCATAGAGGGCTACGGTGAAAAAGGAAATATGCTCAGATGAAATCTGGAAGGAAGCTTTCTGAGAAACTGCTGAGTGTTCTGTTAATTCATCTCACAGAGTTACATCTGTATTTCGTGGATCTCTTTGCTAGCCTTATTTCTGTGGAATCTGAGAACAGATATTTCGGATCCCTTTGAAGACTATAGGGCCAAAGGAAATATCCTCCGATAACAAAGAGAAAGAAGCTTTCTGAGAAACTTCTTTGTGTTCTGTGAAATCATCTCACAGAGTTACAGCTTTCCCCTCAAGAAGCCTTTCGCTAAGACAGTTCTTGTGGAAATGGCAAAGCGATATTTGGAAGCCCATAGAGGGCTATGGTGAAAAAGAAAATATCCTCAGATGAAATCTGGAAAGAAGCTTCCTGAGAAACTGCTTAGTGTTCTGTTAATTCATCTCACAGAGTTACATCTGTATTTCGTGGATCTCTTTGCTAGCCTTATATCTTTGGAATCTGAGAACAGATATTTCGGATCCCATTGAAGACTATAGGGCCAAAGGAAATATCCTCCGATAACAAAGAGAAAGAAGCTTTCTGAGAAACTTCTTTGTGTTCTGTGAAATCATCTCACAGAGTTACAGCTTTCCCCTCAAGAAGCCTTTCGCTAAGACAGTTCTTGTGGAATTGGCAAAGTGATATTTGGAAGCCCATAGAGGTCTACGGTGAAAAAGGAAATATCCTCAGATGAAATCTGGAAAGAAGCTTTCTGTGAAACTGCTTAGTGTTCTGTTAATTCATCTCACAGAGTTACATCTGTATTTCGTGGATCTCTTTGCTAGCCTTATTTCTTTGGAATCTGAGAACAGATATTTCGGATCCCATTGAAGACTATAGGGCCAAAGGAAATATCCTCCAATAACAAAGAGAAAGAAGCTTTCTGAGAAACTTCTTTGTGTTCTGTGAAATCATCTCACAGAGTTACAGCTTTCCCCTCAAGAAGCCTTTTGCTAAGACAGTTCTTGTGGAATTGGCAAAGTGATATTTGGAAGCCCATAGTGGGCTATGGTGAAAAAGGAAATATCCTCAGATGAAATCTGGAAGGAAGCTTTCTGAGAAACTGCTGAGTGTTCTGTTAATTCATCTCACAGAGTTACATCTGTATTTCGTGGATCTCTTTGCTAGCCTTATTTCTGTGGAATCTGAGAACAGATATTTCGGATCCCATTGAAGACTATAGGGCCAAAGGAAATATCCTCCGATAACAAAGAGAAAGAAGCTTTCTGAGAAGCTTCTTTGTGTTCTGTGAAATCATCTCACAGAGTTACAGCTTTCCCCTCAAGAAGCCTTTCGCTAAGACAGTTCTTGTGGAATTCGCAAAGTGATATTTGGAAGCCCCTAGAGGGCTATGGTGAAAAAGTAAATATCCTCAGATGAAATCTGGAAGGAAGCATTCTGAGAAACTGCTGAGTGTTCTGTTAATTCATCTCACAGAGTTACATCTGTATTTCGTGGATCTCTTTGCTAACCTTATTTCTGTGGTATCTGAGAACAGATATTTCGGATCCCATTGAAGACTACAGGGCCAAAGGAAATATCCTCCGATAACAAAGAGAAAGAAGCTTTCGGAGAAACTTCTTTGTGTTCTGTGAAATCATCTCACAGAGTTACAGCTTTCCCCTCAAAAAGCCTTTCGCTAAGACAGTTCTTGTGGAAATGGCAAAGCGATATTTGGAAGACCATAGAGGGCTATGGTGAAAAAGAAAATATCCTCAGATGAAATCTGGAAAGAAGCTTTCTGAGAAACTGCTTAGTGTTCTGTTAATTCATCTCACAGAGTTACATCTGTATTTCGTGGATCTCTTTGCTAGCCTTATTTCTTTGGAATTTGAGAACAGATATTTTGGATCCCATTGAAGACTATAGGGCCAAAGGAAATATCCTCCGATAACAAAGAGAAAGAAGCTTTCTGAGAAACTTCTTTGTGTTCTGTGAAATCATCTCACAGAGTTACAGCTTTCCCTTCAAGAAGCCTTTCGCTAAGACAGTTCTTGTGGAATTGGCAAAGTGATATTTGGAAGCCCATAGAGGTCTACGGTGAAAAAGGAAATATCCTCAGATGAAATCTGGAAAGAAGCTTTCTGTGAAACTGCTTAGTGTTCTGTTAATTCATCTCACAGAGTTACATCTGTATTTCGTGGATCTCTTTGCTAGCCTTATTTCTGTGGAATCTGAGAACAGATATTTCGGATCCCATTGAAGACTATAGGGCCAAAGGAAATATCCTCCAATAACAAAGAGAAAGAAGCTTTCTGAGAAACTTCTTTGTGTTCTGTGAAATCATCTCACAGAGTTACAGCTTTCCCCTCAAGAAGCCTTTTGCTAAGACAGTTCTTGTGGAATTGGCAAAGTGATATTTGAAAGCCCATAGTGGGCTATGGTGAAAAAGGAAATATCCTCAGATGAAATCTGGAAGGAAGCTTTCTGAGAAACTGCTTAGTGTTCTGTTAATTCATCTCACAGAGTTACATCTGTATTTCGTGGATCTCTTTGCTAGCCTTATTTCTGTGGAATCTGAGAACAGATATTTCGGATCCCATTGAAGACTATAGGGCCAAAGGAAATATCCTCCGATAACAAAGAGAAAGAAGCTTTCTGAGAAACTTCTTTGTGTTCTGTGAAATCATCTCACAGAGTTACAGCTTTCCCCTCAAGAAGCCTTTCGCTAAGACAGTTCTCGTGGAGTTGACAAAGTGATATTTGGAAGCCCATAGAGGGCTATGGTGAAAAAGGAAATATCCTCAGATGAAATCTGGAAAGAAGCTTTCTGAGAAACTGCTTAGTGTTCTTTTAATTCACCTCACAGAGTTACATCTGTATTTCGTGGATCTCTTTGCTAGCCTTATTTCTGTGGAATCTGAGAACAGATATTTCGGATCCCATTGAAGACTATAGGGCCAAAGGAAATATCCTCCGATAACAAAGAGAATGAAGCTTTCTGAGAAACTTCTTTGTGTTCTGTGAAATCATCTCAGAGAGTTACAGCTTTCCCCTCAAGAAGCCTTTCGCTAAGACAGTTCTTGTGGAATTGGCAAAGTGATATTTGGAAGCCCCTAGAGGGCTATGGTGAAAAAGGAAATATCCTCAGATGAAATCTGGAAAGAAGCTTTCTGAGAAACTGCTGAGTGTTCTGTTAATTCGTCTCACAGAGTTACATCTGAATTTCGTGGATCTCTTTGCTAGCCTTATTTCTGTGGAATCTGAGAACAGATATTTCGGATCCCTTTAAAGACTACAGGGCCAAAGGAAATATCCTCCGATAACAAAGAGAAAGAAGCTTTCTGAGAAACTTCTTTGTGTTCTGTGAAATCATCTCACAGAGTTACAGCTTTCCCTTCAAGAAGCCTTTTGCTAAGACAGTTCTTGTGGAATTCGCAAAGTGATCTTTGGAAGCCCAAAGAGGGCTATGGTGAAAAAGGAAATATCCTCAGATGCTATCTGGAAAGAAGCTTTCTGAGAAACTGCTTAGTGTTCTGTTAATTCATCTCACAGAGTTACATCTGTATTTCGTGGATCTCTTTGCTAGCCTTATTTCTGTGGAATCTGAGAACAGATATTTCGGATCCCATTGAAGACTATAGGGCCAAAGGAAATATCCTCCGATAACAAAGAGAAAGAAGCTTTCTGAGAAACTTCTTTGTGTTCTGTGAAATCATCTCACAGAGTTACAGCTTTCCCCTCAAGAAGCCTTTCGCTAAGACAGTTCTCGTGGAGTTGACAAAGTGATATTTGGAAGCCCATAGAGGTCTACGGTGAAAAAGGAAATATCCTCAGATGAAATCTGGAAAGAAGCTTTCTGTGAAACTGCTTAGTGTTCTGTTAATTCATCTCACAGAGTTACATCTGTATTTCGTGGATCTCTTTGCTAGCCTTATTTCTGTGGAATCTGAGAACAGATATTTCGGATCCCATTGAAGACTATAGGGCCAAAGGAAATATCCTCCAATAACAAAGAGAAAGAAGCTTTCTGAGAAACTTCTTTGTGTTCTGTGAAATCATCTCACAGAGTTACAGCTTTCCCCTCAAGAAGCCTTTTGCTAAGACAGTTCTTGTGGAATTGGCAAAGTGATATTTGAAAGCCCATAGTGGGCTATGGTGAAAAAGGAAATATCCTCAGATGAAATCTGGAAGGAAGCTTTCTGAGAAACTGCTTAGTGTTCTGTTAATTCATCTCACAGAGTTACATCTGTATTTCGTGGATCTCTTTGCTAGCCTTATTTCTGTGGAATCTGAGAACAGATATTTCGGATCCCATTGAAGACTATAGGGCCAAAGGAAATATCCTCCGATAACAAAGAGAAAGAAGCTTTCTGAGAAACTTCTTTGTGTTCTGTGAAATCATCTCACAGAGTTACAGCTTTCCCCTCAAGAAGCCTTTCGCTAAGACAGTTCTCGTGGAGTTGACAAAGTGATATTTGGAAGCCCATAGAGGGCTATGGTGAAAAAGGAAATATCCTCAGATGAAATCTGGAAAGAAGCTTTCTGAGAAACTGCTTAGTGTTCTGTTAATTCACCTCACAGAGTTACATCTGTATTTCGTGGATCTCTTTGCTAGCCTTATTTCTGTGGAATCTGAGAACAGATATTTCGGATCCCATTGAAGACTATAGGGCCAAAGGAAATATCCTCCGATAACAAAGAGAATGAAGCTTTCTGAGAAACTTCTTTGTGTTCTGTGAAATCATCTCAGAGAGTTACAGCTTTCCCCTCAAGAAGCCTTTCGCTAAGACAGTTCTTGTGGAATTGGCAAAGTGATATTTGGAAGCCCCTAGAGGGCTATGGTGAAAAAGGAAATATCCTCAGATGAAATCTGGAAAGAAGCTTTCTGAGAAACTGCTGAGTGTTCTGTTAATTCGTCTCACAGAGTTACATCTGAATTTCGTGGATCTCTTTGCTAGCCTTATTTCTGTGGAATCTGAGAACAGATATTTCTGATCCCTTTAAAGACTATAGGGCCAAAGGAAATATCCTCCGATAACAAAGAGAAAGAAGCTTTCTGAGAAACTTCTTTGGGTTCTGTGAAATCATCTCACAGAGTTACAGCTTTCCCTTCAAGAAGCCTTTTGCTAAGACAGTTCTTGTGGAATTCGCAAAGTGATATTTGGAAGCCCAAAGAGGGCTATGGTGAAAAAGGAAATATCCTCAGATGCTATCTGGAAAGAAGCTTTCTGAGAAACTGCTTAGTGTTCTGTTAATTCATCTCACAGAGTTACATCTGTATTTCGTGGATCTCTTTGCTAGCCTTATTTCTGTGGAATCTGAGAACAGATATTTCGGATCCCATTGAAGACTATAGGGCCAAAGGAAATATCCTCCGATAACAAAGAGAAAGAAGCTTTCTGAGAAACTTCTTTGTGTTCTGTGAAATAATCTCACAGAGTTACAGCTTTCCACTCAAGAAGCCTTTCGCTAAGACAGTTCTTGTGGAATTGGCAAAGTGATATTTGAAAGCCCATAATGGGCTATGGTGAAAAAGGAAATATCCTCAGATGAAATCTGGAAGGAAGCTTTCTGAGAAACTGCTTAGTGTTCTGTTAATTCATCTCACAGAGTTACATCTGTATTTCGTGGATCTCTTTGCTAGCCTTATTTCTGTGGAATCTGAGAACAGATATTTCGGATCCCATTGAAGACTATAGGGCCAAAGGAAATATCCTCCGATAACAAAGAGAAAGAAGCTTTCTGAGAAACTTCTTTGTGTTCTGTGAAATCATCTCACAGAGTTACAGCTTTCCCCTCAAGAAGCCTTTCGCTAAGACAGTTCTCGTGGAGTTGACAAAGTGATATTTGGAAGCCCATAGAGGGCTATGGTGAAAAAGGAAATATCCTCAGATGAAATCTGGAAAGAAGCTTTCTGAGACACTGCTTAGTGTTCTGTTAATTCACCTCACAGAGTTACATCTGTATTTCGTGGATCTCTTTGCTAGCCTTATTTCTGTGGAATCTGAGAACAGATATTTCGGATCCCATTGAAGACTATAGGGCCAAAGGAAATATCCTCCGATAACAAAGAGAAAGAAGCTTTCTGAGAAACTTCTTTGTGTTCTGTGAAATCATCTCAGAGAGTTACAGCTTTCCCCTCAAGAAGCCTTTCGCTAAGACAGTTCTTGTGGAATTGGCAAAGTGATATTTGGAAGCCCCTAGAGGGCTATGGTGAAAAAGGAAATATCCTCAGATGAAATCTGGAAAGAAGCTTTCTGAGAAACTGCTGAGTGTTCTGTTAATTCGTCTCACAGAGTTACATCTGAATTTCGTGGATCCCTTTGCTAGCCTTATTTCTGTGGAATCTGAGAACAGATATTTCAGATCCCTTTAAAGACTATAGGGCCAAAGGAAATATCCTCCGATAACAAAGAGAAAGAAGCTTTCTGAGAAACTTCTTTGTGTTCTGTGAAATCATCTCACAGAGTTACAGCTTTCCCTTCAAGAAGCCTTTTGCTAAGACAGTTCTTGTGGAATTCGCAAAGTGATATTTGGAAGCCCAAAGAGGGCTATGGTGAAAAAGGAAATATCCTCAGATGCTATCTGGAAAGAAGCTTTCTGAGAAACTGCTTAGTGTTCTGTTAATTCATCTCACAGAGTTACATCTGTATTTCGTGGATCTCTTTGCTAGCCTTATTTCTGTGGAATCTGAGAACAGATATTTCGGATCCCATTGAAGACTATAGGGCCAAAGGAAATATCCTCCGATAACAAAGAGAAAGAAGCTTTCTGAGAAACTTCTTTGTGTTCTGTGAAATAATCTCACAGAGTTACAGCTTTCCACTCAAGAAGCCTTTCGCTAAGACAGTTCTCGTGGAGTTGACAAAGTGATATTTGGAAGCCCATAGAGGGCTATGGTGAAAAAGGAAATATCCTCAGATGAAATCTGGAAAGAAGCTTTCTGAGAAACTGCTTAGTGTTCTGTTAATTCACCTCACAGAGTTACATCTGTATTTCGTGGATCTCTTTGCTAGCCTTATTTCTGTGGAATCTGAGAACAGATATTTCGGATCCCATTGAAGACTATAGGGCCAAAGGAAATATCCTCCGATAACAAAGAGAAAGAAGCTTTCTGAGAAACTTCTTTGTGTTCTGTGAAATCATCTCACAGAGTTACAGCTTTCCCCTCAAGAAGCCTTTTGCTAAGACAGTTCTTGTGGAATTGACAAAGTGATATTTGGAAGCCCATAGAGGGCTACGGTGAAAAAGGAAATATGCTCAGATGAAATCTGGAAGGAAGCTTTCTGAGAAACTGCTGAGTGTTCTGTTAATTCATCTCACAGAGTTACATCTGTATTTCGTGGATCTCTTTGCTAGCCTTATTTCTGTGGAATCTGAGAACAGATATTTCGGATCCCTTTGAAGACTATAGGGCCAAAGGAAATATCCTCCGATAACAAAGAGAAAGAAGCTTTCTGAGAAACTTCTTTGTGTTCTGTGAAATCATCTCACAGAGTTACAGCTTTCCCCTCAAGAAGCCTTTCGCTAAGACAGTTCTTGTGGAAATGGCAAAGCGATATTTGGAAGCCCATAGAGGGCTATGGTGAAAAAGAAAATATCCTCAGATGAAATCTGGAAAGAAGCTTCCTGAGAAACTGCTTAGTGTTCTGTTAATTCATCTCACAGAGTTACATCTGTATTTCGTGGATCTCTTTTCTAGCCTTATATCTTTGGAATCTGAGAACAGATATTTCGGATCCCATTGAAGACTATAGGGCCAAAGGAAATATCCTCCGATAACAAAGAGAAAGAAGCTTTCTGAGAAACTTCTTTGTGTTCTGTGAAATCATCTCACAGAGTTACAGCTTTCCCCTCAAGAAGCCTTTCGCTAAGACAGTTCTTGTGGAATTGGCAAAGTGATATTTGGAAGCCCATAGAGGTCTACGGTGAAAAAGGAAATATCCTCAGATGAAATCTGGAAAGAAGCTTTCTGTGAAACTGCTTAGTGTTCTGTTAATTCATCTCACAGAGTTACATCTGTATTTCGTGGATCTCTTTGCTAGCCTTATTTCTTTGGAATCTGAGAACAGATATTTCGGATCCCATTGAAGACTATAGGGCCAAAGGAAATATCCTCCAATAACAAAGAGAAAGAAGCTTTCTGAGAAACTTCTTTGTGTTCTGTGAAATCATCTCACAGAGTTACAGCTTTCCCCTCAAGAAGCCTTTTGCTAAGACAGTTCTTGTGGAATTGGCAAAGTGATATTTGGAAGCCCATAGTGGGCTATGGTGAAAAAGGAAATATCCTCAGATGAAATCTGGAAGGAAGCTTTCTGAGAAACTGCTGAGTGTTCTGTTAATTCATCTCACAGAGTTACATCTGTATTTCGTGGATCTCTTTGCTAGCCTTATTTCTGTGGAATCTGAGAACAGATATTTCGGATCCCATTGAAGACTATAGGGCCAAAGGAAATATCCTCCGATAACAAAGAGAAAGAAGCTTTCTGAGAAACTTCTTTGTGTTCTGTGAAATCATCTCACAGAGTTACAGCTTTCCCCTCAAGAAGCCTTTCGCTAAGACAGTTCTTGTGGAATTCGCAAAGTGATATTTGGAAGCCCATAGAGGGCTATGGTGAAAAAGTAAATATCCTCAGATGAAATCTGGAAGGAAGCATTCTGAGAAACTGCTGAGTGTTCTGTTAATTCATCTCACAGAGTTACATCTGTATTTCGTGGATCTCTTTGCTAACCTTATTTCTGTGGTATCTGAGAACAGATATTTCGGATCCCATTGAAGACTACAGGGCCAAAGAAAATATCCTCCGATAACAAAGAGAAAGAAGCTTTCGGAGAAACTTCTTTGTGTTCTGTGAAATCATCTCACAGAGTTACAGCTTTCCCCTTAAGAAGCCTTTCGCTAAGACAGTTCTTGTGGAAATGGCAAAGCGATATTTGGAAGCCCATAGAGGTCTATGGTGAAAAAAAAAATATCCTCAGATGAAATCTGGAAAGAAGCTTTCTGAGAAACTGCTTAGTGTTCTGTTAATTCATCTCACAGAGTTACATCTGTATTTCGTGGATCTCTTTGCTAGCCTTATTTCTTTGGAATTTGAGAACAGATATTTTGGATCCCATTGAAGACTATAGGGCCAAAGGAAATATCCTCCGATAACAAAGAGAAAGAAGCTTTCTGAGAAACTTCTTTGTGTTCTGTGAAATAATCTCACAGAGTTACAGCTTTCCCTTCAAGAAGCCTTTCGCTAAGACAGTTCTTGTGGAATTGGCAAAGTGATATTTGGAAGCCCATAGAGGTCTACGGTGAAAAAGGAAATATCCTCAGATGAAATCTAGAAAGAAGCTTTCTGTGAAACTGCTTAGTGTTCTGTTAATTCATCTCACAGAGTTACATCTGTATTTCGTGGATCTCTTTGCTAGCCTTATTTCTGTGGAATCTGAGAACAGATATTTCGGATCCCATTGAAGACTATAGGGCCAAAGGAAATATCCTCCAATAACAAAGAGAAAGAAGCTTTCTGAGAAACTTCTTTGTGTTCTGTGAAATCATCTCACAGAGTTACAGCTTTCCCCTCAAGAAGCCTTTTGCTAAGACAGTTCTTGTGGAATTGGCAAAGTGATATTTGAAAGCCCATAGTGGGCTATGGTGAAAAAGGAAATATCCTCAGATGAAATCTGGAAGGAAGCTTTCTGAGAAACTGCTTAGTGTTCTGTTAATTCATCTCACAGAGTTACATCTGTATTTCGTGGATCTCTTTGCTAGCCTTATTTCTGTGGAATCTGAGAACAGATATTTCGGATCCCATTGAAGACTATAGGGCCAAAGGAAATATCCTCCGATAACAAAGAGAAAGAAGCTTTCTGAGAAACTTCTTTGTGTTCTGTGAAATCATCTCACAGAGTTACAGCTTTCCCCTCAAGAAGCCTTTCGCTAAGACAGTTCTCGTGGAGTTGACAAAGTGATATTTGGAAGCCCCTAGAGGGCTATGGTGAAAAAGGAAATATCCTCAGATGAAATCTGGAAAGAAGCTTTCTGAGAAACTGCTGAGTGTTCTGTTAATTCGTCTCACAGAGTTACATCTGAATTTCGTGGATCTCTTTGCTAGCCTTATTTCTGTGGAATCTGAGAACAGATATTTCGGATCCCTTTAAAGACTATAGGGCCAAAGGAAATATCCTCCGATAACAAAGAGAAAGAAGCTTTCTGAGAAACTTCTTAGTGTTCTGTGAAATCATCTCACAGAGTTACAGCTTTCCCTTCAAGAAGCCTTTTGCTAAGACAGTTCTTGTGGAATTCGCAAAGTGATCTTTGGAAGCCCAAAGAGGGCTATGGTGAAAAAGGAAATATCCTCAGATGCTATCTGGAAAGAAGCTTTCTGAGAAACTGCTTAGTGTTCTGTTAATTCATCTCACAGAGTTACATCTGTATTTCGTGGATCTCTTTGCTAGCCTTATTTCTGTGGAATCTGAGAACAGATATTTCGGATCCCATTGAAGACTATAGGGCCAAAGGAAATATCCTCCGATAACAAAGAGAAAGAAGCTTTCTGAGAAACTTCTTTGTGTTCTGTGAAATAATCTCACAGAGTTACAGCTTTCCACTCAAGAAGCCTTTCGCTAAGACAGTTCTTGTGGAATTGGCAAAGTGATATTTGAAAGCCCATAGTGGGCTATGGTGAAAAAGGAAATATCCTCAGATGAAATCTGGAAGGAAGCTTTCTGAGAAACTGCTTAGTGTTCTGTTAATTCATCTCACAGAGTTACATCTGTATTTCGTGGATCTCTTTGCTAGCCTTATTTCTGTGGAATCTGAGAACAGATATTTCGGATCCCATTGAAGACTATAGGGCCAAAGGAAATATCCTCCGATAACAAAGAGAAAGAAGCTTTCTGAGAAACTTCTTTGTGTTCTGTGAAATCATCTCACAGAGTTACAGCTTTCCCCTCAAGAAGCCTTTCGCTAAGACAGTTCTCGTGGAGTTGACAAAGTGATATTTGGAAGCCCATAGAGGGCTATGGTGAAAAAGGAAATATCCTCAGATGAAATCTGGAAAGAAGCTTTCTGAGAAACTGCTTAGTGTTCTGTTAATTCACCTCACAGAGTTACATCTGTATTTCGTGGATCTCTTTGCTAGCCTTATTTCTGTGGAATCTGAGAACAGATATTTCGGATCCCATTGAAGACTATAGGGCCAAAGGAAATATCCTCCGATAACAAAGAGAAAGAAGCTTTCTGAGAAACTTCTTTGTGTTCTGTGAAATCATCTCAGAGAGTTACAGCTTTCCCCTCAAGAAGCCTTTCGCTAAGACAGTTCTTGTGGAATTGGCAAAGTGATATTTGGAAGCCCCTAGAGGGCTATGGTGGAAAAGGAAATATCCACAGATGAAATCTGGAAAGAAGCATTCTGGGAAACTGCTGAGTGTTCTGTTAATTCGTCTCACAGAGTTACATCTGAATTTCGTGGATCTCTTTGCTAGCCTTATTTCTGTGGAATCTGAGAACAGATATTTCGGATCCCTTTAAAGACTATAGGGCCAAAGGAAATATCCTCCGATAACAAAGAGAAAGAAGCTTTCTGAGAAACTTCTTTGTGTTCTGTGAAATCATCTCACAGAGTTACAGCTTTCCCTTCAAGAAGCCTTTTGCTAAGACAGTTCTTGTGGAATTCGCAAAGTGATATTTGGAAGCCCAAAGAGGGCTATGGTGAAAAAGGAAATATCCTCAGATGCTATCTGGAAAGAAGCTTTCTGAGAAACTGCTTAGTGTTCTGTTAATTCACCTCACAGAGTTACATCTGTATTTCGTGGATCTCTTTGCTAGCCTTATTTCTGTGGAATCTGAGAACAGATATTTCGGATCCCATTGAAGACTATAGGGCCAAAGGAAATATCCTCCGATAACAAAGAGAAAGAAGCTTTCTGAGAAACTTCTTTGTGTTCTGTGAAATCATCTCACAGAGTTACAGCTTTCCCCTCAAGAAGCCTTTCGCTAAGACAGTTTTTGTGGAATTGGCAAAGTGATATTTGGAAGCCCATAGAGTGCTATGGTGAAAAAGGAAATATCCTCAGATGAAATCTGGAAAGAAGCTTTCTGTGAAACTGCTTAGTGTTCTGTTAATTCATCTCACAGAGTTACATCTGTATTTCGTGGATCTCTTTGCTAGACTTATTTCTGGGGAATCTGAGAACAGATATTTCGGATCCCTTTGAAGACTATAGGGCCAAAGGAAATATCCTCCGATAACAAAGAGAAAGAAGCTTTCTGAGAAGCTTCTTTGTTTTCTGTGAAATCATCTCACAGAGTTACAGCTTTCCCCTCAAGAAGCCTTTCGCTAAGACAGTTCTTGTGGAATTGGCAAAGTGATATTTGGAAGCCCATAGAGGGCTATGGTGAAAAAGGAAATATCCTCAGATGAAATCTGGAAAGAAGCTTTCTGAGAAACTGCTTAGTGTTCTGTTAATTCATCCACAGAGTTACATCTGTATTTCGTGGATCTCTTTGCTAGCCTTATTTCTGTGGAATCTGAGAACAGATATTTCGGACCCCGTTAAAGACTATAGGGCCAAAGGAAATAATCTCCGATAACAAAGAGAAAGAAGCTTTCTGAGAAACTTCTTTGTGTTCTGTGAAATCATATCACAGAGTTACAGTTTTCAACTCAAGAAGCCTTTCGCTAAGACAGTTCTTGTGGAATTGGCAAAGTGATATTTGGAAGCCCTTAGAGTTCTATGGTGAAAAAGGAAATATCCTCAGATGAAATCTGGAAAGAAGCTTTCTGAGAAACTGCTGAGTGTTCTGTTAATTCATCTCACAGAGTTACATCTGTATTTTGTGGATCTCTTTGCTAGACTTATTTCTGTGGAATCTGAGAACAGATAATTCGGATCCTATTGAAGACTATAGGGCCAAAGGAAATATCCTCCGATAACAAAGAGAAAGAAGCTTTCTGAGAAACTTCCTTGTGTTCTGTGAAATCATCTCACAGAGTTACAGCTTTCCCCTCAAGAATCCTTTCGCTAAGACAGTTCTTGTGGAATTGGCAAAGTGATATTTGGAAGCCCATAGAGGGCTATGGTGAAAAAGGAAATATCCTCAGATGAAATCTAGAAAGAAGCTTTCTGAGAAACTGCTGAGTGTTCTGTTAATTCATCTCACAGAGTTACATCTGTATTTCGTGGAACTGTTTGCTAGCCATATTTCTGTGGAATCTGAGAACAGATATTTCGGATCCCATTGAAGACTATAGAGCCAAAGGAAATATCCTCCGATAACAAAGAGAAAGAAGCTTTCTGAGAAACTTCTTTGTGTTCTGTGAAATCATCTCACAGAGTTACAGCTTTCCCCTCAAGAAGCCTTTCGCTAAGACAGTTCTTGTGGAATTCGCAAAGTGATATTTGGAAGCCCATAGAGGGCTATGGTGAAAAAGTAAATATCCTCAGATGAAATCTGGAAGGAAATATTCTGAGAAACTGCTGAGTGTTCTGTTAATTCATCTCACAGATTTACATCTGTATTTCGTGGATCTCTTTGCTAGCCTTATTTCTGTGGAATCTGAGAACAGATATTTCGGATCCCATTGAAGACTATAGGGCCAAAGGAAATATCCTCCGATAACAAAGAGAAAGAAGCTTTCTGAGAAACTTCTTTGTGTTCTGTGAAATCATCTCACAGAGTTACAGCTTTCCCCTCAAGAAGCCTTTCGCTAAGACAGTTCTTGTGGAAATGGCAAAGCGATATTTGGAAGCCCATAGAGGGCTATGGTGAAAAAGAAAATATCCTCAGATGAAATCTGGAAAGAAGCTTTCTGAGAATCTGCTTAGTGTTCTGTTAATTCATCTCACAGAGTTACATCTGTATTTCGTGGATCTCTTTGCTAGCCTTATTTCTTTGGAATCTGAGAACAGATATTTCGGATCCCATTGAAGACTATAGGGCCAAAGGAAATATCCTCCGATAACAAAGAGAAAGAAGCTTTCTGAGAAACTTCTTTGTGTTCTGTGAAATCATCTCACAGAGTTACAGCTTTCCCCTCAAGAAGCCTTTCGCTAAGACAGTTCTTGTGGAATTGGCAAAGTGATATTTGGAAGCCCATAGAGGTCTACGGTGAAAAAGGAAATATCCTCAGATGAAATCTGGAAAGAAGCTTTCTGTGAAACTGCTTAGTGTTCTGTTAATTCATCTCACAGAGTTACATCTGTATTTCGTGGATCTCTTTGCTAGCCTTATTTCTTTGGAATCTGAGAACAGATATTTCGGATCCCATTGAAGACTATAGGACCAAAGGAAATATCCTCCAATAACAAAGAGAAAGAAGCTTTCTGAGAAACTTCTTTGTGTTCTGTGAAATCATCTCACAGAGTTACAGCTTTCCCCTCAAGAAGCCTTTTGCTAAGACAGTTCTTGTGGAATTGGCAAAGTGATATTTGGAAGCCCATAGTGGGCTATGGTGAAAAAGGAAATATCCTCAGATGAAATCTGGAAGGAAGCTTTCTGAGAAACTGCTGAGTGTTCTGTTAATTCATCTCACAGAGTTACATCTGTATTTCGTGGATCTCTTTGCTAGCCTTATTTCTTTGGAATCTGAGAACAGATATTTCGGATCCCATTGAAGACTATAGGGCCAAAGGAAATATCCTCCGATAACAAAGAGAAAGAAGCTTTCTGAGAAACTTCTTTGTGTTCTGTGAAATCATCTCACAGAGTTACAGCTTTCCCCCAGGGAAGCCTTTCGCTAAGACAGTTCTTGTGGAATTGGCAAAGTGATATTTGGAAGACCCTAGAGGGCTATGGTGAAAAAGGAAATATCCTCAGATGAAATCTGGAAAGAAGCTTTCTGAGAAACTTCTCTGTGATGTGTGACTTCCACTCACAGAGTTACATCTGTATTTCGTGGATCTCTTTGCTAGCCTTATTTCTTTGGAATCTGAGAACAGATATTTCGGATCCCATTGAAGACTATAGGGCCAAAGGAAATATCCTCCGATAACAAAGAGAAAGAAGCTTTCTGAGAAACTTCTTTGTGTTCTGTGAAATCATCTCACAGAGTTACACCTTTCTCCTCAAGAAGCCTTTCGCTAAGACAGTTCCTGTGGAATTGTCAAAGTGATATTTGGAAGCCCATAGAGGGCTATGGTGAAAAAGGAAATATCCTCAGATGAAATCTGGAAAGAAGCTTTCTGAGAAACTCCTTAGTGTTCTGTTAATTCATCTCACAGAGTTACGTCTGTATTTCGTGGATCTCTTTGCTAGACTTATTTCTGGAAAATCTGAGAACAGATAAGTCGGATCCCTTTAAAAAGTATAGGGCCAAAGGAAATATCCTGCGATAACAAAGAGAAAGAAGCTTTCTGAGAAACTTCTTTGTGTTCTGTGAAATCATCTCACCGAGTAACAGCTTTCCTCTCAAGAAGCCTTTCGCTAAGACAGTTCTTGTGGAATTGGCAAAGTGATATTTGGAAGCCCCTAGAGGGCTATGGTGAAAAAGGAAATATCCTCACATGAAATCTGTAAAGAAGCTTTCTGAGAAACTGCTTAGTGTTCTGTTAATTCATCTCACAGAGTTACATCTGTATTTCGTGCATCTCTTTGCTAGCCTTATTTCTGTGGAATCTGAGAACAGATATTTCGGATCCCTTTGAAGACTATACGCCCAAAGGAAATATCCTCCGATAACAAAGAGAAAGAAGCTTTCTGAGAAACTTCTTTGTGTTCTGTGAAATCATCTCACAGAGTTACGGCTTTCCCCTCAAGAAGCCTTTCGCTGAGACAGTTCTTGTGGAATTGGCAAAGTGATATTTGGAAGCCCATAGAGGGCTATGGTGAAAAAGGAAATATCCTCACATGAAATCTGGAAAGAAGCTTTCTGAGAAATTGCTGAGTGTTCTGTTAATTCATCTCACAGAGTTACATCTGTATTTCGTGGATCTCTTTGCTAGACTTATTTCTTTGGAATCTGAGAACAGATATTTCGGATCCTATTGAAGACTATAGGGCCAAAGGAAATATCCTCCGATAACAAAGAGAAAGAAGCTTTCTGAGAAACTTCTTTGTGTTCTGTGAAATCATCTCACAGAGTCACAGCTTTCCCCTCAAGAATCCTTTCGCTAAGACAGTTCTTGTGGAATTGGCAAAGTGATATTTGGAAGCCCATAGAGGGCTATGGTGAAAAAGGAAATATCCTCAGATGAAATCTAGAAAGAAGCTTTCTGAGAAACTGCTGAGTGTTCTGTTAATTCATCTCACAGAGTTACATCTGTATTTCGTGGATCTCTTTGCTAGCCATATTTCTGTGGAATCTGAGAACAGATATTTCGGATCCCATTGAAGACTATAGAGCCAAAGGAAATATCCTCCGATAACAAAGAGAAAGAAGCTTTCTGAGAAACTTCTTTGTGTTCTGTGAAATCATCTCACAGAGTTACAGCTTTCCCCTCAAGAATCCTTTCGCTAAGACAGTTCTTGTGGAATTGGCAAAGTGATATTTGGAAGCCCATAGAGGGCTATGGTGAAAAAGGAAATATCCTCAGATGAAATCTGGAAGGAAGCTGTCTGAGAAACTGCTGAGTGTTCTGTTAATTCATCTCACAGAGTTACATCTGTATCTCGTGGATCTCTTTGCTAGACTTATTTCTTTGGAATCTGAGAACAGATATTTCGGATCCTATTGAAGACTATAGGGCCAAAGGAAATATCCTCCGATAACAAAGAGAAAGAAGCTTTCTGAGAAACTTCTTTGTGTTCTGTGAAATCATCTCACAGAGTCACAGCTTTCCCCTCAAGAATCCTTTCGCTAAGACAGTTCTTGTGGAATTGGCAAAGTGATATTTGGAAGCCCATAGAGGGCTATGGTGAAAAAGGAAATATCCTCAGATGAAATCTAGAAAGAAGCTTTCTGAGAAACTGCTGAGTGTTCTGTTAATTCATCTCACAGAGTTACATCTGTATTTCGTGGATCTCTTTGCTAGCCATATTTCTGTGGAATCTGAGAACAGATATTTCGGATCCCATTGAAGACTATAGAGCCAAAGGAAATATCCTCCGATAACAAAGAGAAAGAAGCTTTCTGAGAAACTTCTTTGTGTTCTGTGAAATCATCTCACAGAGTTACAGCTTTCCCCTCAAGAAGCCTTTCGCTAAGACAGTTCTCGTGGGATTGGCAAAGTGATATTTGGAAGCCCATAGAGGGCTATGGTGAAAAAGGAAATATCCTCAGATGAAATCTGGAAAGAAGCTTTCTGAGAAACTGCTTAGTGTTCTGTTAATTCATCTCACAGAGTTACATCTGTATTTCGTGGATCTCTTTGCTAGCCTTATTTCTTTGGAATCTGAGAACAGATATTTCGGATCCCATTGAAGACTATAGGGCCAAAGGAAATATCCTCCGATAACAAAGAGAAAGAAGCTTTCTGAGAAACTTCTTTGTGTTCTGTGAAATCATCTCACAGAGTTACAGCTTTCCCCCAGGGAAGCCTTTCGCTAAGACAGTTCTTGTGGAATTGGAAAAGTGATATTTGGAAGCCCCTAGAGGGCTATGGTGAAAAAGGAAATATCCTCAGATGAAACCTGGAAAGAAGCTTTCTGAGAAACTTCTCTGTGATGTGTGACTTCCACTCACAGAGTTCCATCTGTATTTCGTGGATCTCTTTGCTAGCCTTATTTCTTTGGAATCTGAGAACAGATATTTCGGATCCCATTGAAGACTATAGGGCCAAAGGAAATATCCTCCGATAACAAAGAGAAAGAAGCTTTCTGAGAAACTTCTTTGTGTTCTGTGAAATCATCTCACAGAGTTACACCTTTCTCCTCAAGAAGCCTTTCGCTAAGACAGTTCCTGTGGAATTGTCAAAGTGATAATTGGAAGCCCATAGAGGGCTATGGTGAAAAAGGAAATATCCTCAGATGAAATCTGGAAAGAAGCTTTCTGGGAAACTCCTTAGTGTTCTGTTAATTCATCTCACAGAGTTACGTCTGTATTTCGTGGATCTCTTTGCTAGACTTATTTCTGGAAAATCTGAGAACAGATATTTCGGATCCCTTTAAAAAGTATAGGGCCAAAGGAAATATCCTGCGATAACAAAGAGAAAGAAGCTTTCTGAGAAACTTCTTTGTGTTCTGTGAAATCATCTCACAGAGTAACAGCTTTCCTCTCAAGAAGCCTTTCGCTAAGACAGTTCTTGTGGAATTGGCAAAGTGATATTTGGAAGCCCCTAGAGGGCTATGGTGAAAAAGGAAATATCCTCAGATGAAATCTGGAAAGAAGCTTTCTGAGAAACTGCTTAGTGTTCTGTTAATTCATCTCACAGAGTTACATCTGTATTTCGTGGATCTGTTTGCTAGCCATATTTCTGTGGAATCTGAGAACAGATATTTCGGATCCCATTGAAGACTATAGAGCCAAAGGAAATATCCTCCGATAACAAAGAGAAAGAAGCTTTCTGAGAAACTTCTATGTGTTCTGTGAAATCATCTCACAGAGTTACAGCTTTCCCCTCAAGAATCCTTTCGCTAAGACAGTTCTTGTGGAATTGGCAAAGTGATATTTGGAAGCCCATAGAGGGCTATGGTGAAAAAGGAAATATCCTCAGATGAAATCTGGAAGGAAGCTTTCTGAGAAACTGCTGAGTGTTCTGTTAATTCATCTCACAGAGTTACATCTGTATTTCGTGGATCTCTTTGCTAGCCTTATTTCTGTGGATTCTGAGAACCGATATTTCGGATCCCTTTGAAGACTATAGGGCCAAAGCAAATATCCTCCGATAACAAAGCGAAAGAAGCTTTCTGAGAAACTTCTTTGTGTTCTGTGAAATCATCTCACAGAGTTACAGCTTTCCCCTCAAGAAGCCTTTCGCTAAGACAGTTCTCGTGGGATTGGCAAAGTGATATTTGGAAGCCCATAGAGGGCTATGGTGAAAAAGGAAATATCCTCAGATGAAATCTGGAAAGAAGCTTTCTGAGAAACTGCTTAGTGTTCTGTTAATTCATCTCACAGAGTTACATCTGTATTTCATGGATCTCTTTGCTCGCCTTATTTCTTTGGAATCTGAGAACAGATATTTCGGATCCCATTGAAGACTATAGGGCCAAAGGAAATATCCTCCGATAACAAAGAGAAAGAAGCTTTCTGAGAAACTTCTTTGTGTTCTGTGAAATCATCTCACAGAGTTACACCTTTCTCCTCAAGAAGCCTTTCGCTAAGACAGTTCCTGTGGAATTGTCAAAGTGATATTTGGAAGCCCATAGAGGGCTATGGTGAAAAAGGAAATATCCTCAGATGAAATCTGGAAAGAAGCTTTCTGGGAAACTCCTTAGTGTTCTGTTAATTCATCTCACAGAGTTACGTCTGTATTTCGTGGATCTCTTTGCTAGACTTATTTCTGGAAAATCTGAGAACAGATATTTCGGATCCCTTTAAAAAGTATAGGGCCAAAGGAAATATCCTGCGATAACAAAGAGAAAGAAGCTTTCTGAGAAACTTCTTTGTGTTCTGTGAAATCATCTCACCGAGTAACAGCTTTCCTCTCAAGAAGCCTTTCGCTAAGACAGTTCTTGTGGAATTGGCAAAGTGATATTTGGAAGCCCCTAGAGGGCTATGGTGAAAAAGGAAATATCCTCACATGAAATCTGTAAAGAAGCTTTCTGAGAAACTGCTTAGTGTTCTGTTAATTCATCTCACAGAGTTACATCTGTATGTCGTGGATCTCTTTGCTAGACTTATTTCTTTCGAATCTGAGAACAGATATTTCGGATCCTATTGAAGACTATAGGGCCAAAGGAAATATCCTCCGATAACAAAGAGAAAGAAGCTTTCTGAGAAACTTCTTTGTGTTCTGTGAAATCATCTCACAGAGTTACGGCTTTCCCCTCAAGAAGCCTTTCGCTGAGACAGTTCTTGTGGAATTGGCAAAGTGATATTTGGAAGCCCATAGAGGGCTATGGTGAAAAAGGAAATATCCTCACATGAAATCTGGAAAGAAGCTTTCTGAGAAACTGCTTAGTGTTCTGTTAATTCATCTCACAGAGTTACATCTGTATGTCGTGGATCTCTTTGCTAGACTTATTTCTTTGGAATTTGAGAACAGATATTTCGGATCCTATTGAAGACTATAGGGCCAAAGGAAATATCCTCCGATAACAAAGAGAAAGAAGCTTTCTGAGAAACTTCTTTGTGTTCTGTGAAATCATCTCACAGAGTTACGGCTTTCCCCTCAAGAAGCCTTTCGCTGAGACAGTTCTTGTGGAATTGGCAAAGTGATATTTGGAAGCCCATAGAGGGCTATGGTGAAAAAGGAAATATCCTCACATGAAATCTGGAAAGAAGCTTTCTGAGAAACTGCTTAGTGTTCTGTTAATTCATCTCACAGAGTTACATCTGTATGTCGTGGATCTCTTTGCTAGACTTATTTCTTTGGAATCTGAGAACAGATATTTCGGATCCTATTGAAGACTATAGGGCCAAAGGAAATATCCTCCGATAACAAAGAGAAAGAAGCTTTCTGAGAAACTTCTTTGTGTTCTGTGAAATCATCTCACAGAGTTACAGCTTTCCCCTCAAGAAGCCTTTCGCTAAGACAGTTCTCGTGGAATTGGATAAGTTATATTTGGAAGCCCATACAGGGCTATGGTGAAAAAGGAAATATCCTCAGATGAAATCTGGAAAGAAGCTTTCTGAAAAACTGCTGAGTGTTCTGTTAATTCATCTCACAGAGTTACATCTGTATTTCGTGGATCCCTTTGCTAGCCTTATTTCTGTGGAATCTGAGAACAGATATTTCGGATCCCATTGAAGACTATAGGGCCAAAGGAAATATGCTCCGATAACAAAGAGAAAGAAGCTTTCTGAGAAACTTCTTTGTGTTCTGTGAAATCATCTCACAGAGTTACAGCTTTCCCCTCAAGAAGCCTTTCGCTAAGACAGTTCTTGTGGAATTGGCAAAGTGATATTTGGAAGCCCTTCGAGGGCTATGGTGAAAAAGGAAATATCCTCAGATGAAATCTGGAAAGAAGCTTTCTGAGAAACTGCTTAGTGTTCTGTTAATTCATCTCACAGAGTTACTTCTGTATTTCGTGGATCCTTTTGCTAGCCTTATTTCTGAGGAATCTGAGAACAGATATTTCGGATCCCTTTGAGGACTACAGGGCCAAAGGCAATATCCTCCGATAACAAAGAGAAAGAAGCTTTCTGAGAAACTTCTTTGTGTTCTGTGAAATCATCTCACAGAGTTACAGCTTTCCCCTCAAGAAGCCTTTCGCTAAGACAGTTCTTGTGGAATTGGCAAAGTGATATTTGGAAACCCCCAGAGGGTTAGGGTGAAAAAGGAATATCCTCAGATGAAATCTAGAAGGAAGCTTTCTGAGAAACTGCTTAGTGTTCTGTTAATTCATCTCACAGAGTTACATCTGCATTTCGTGGATCTCTTTGCTAGACTTATTTCTGTGGAATCTGAGGACAGATATTTCGGATCCCTTTGAAGACTATAGGGCCAAAGGAAATATCCTCCGATAACAAAGAGAAAGAAGCTTTCTGAGAAACTTCTTTGTGTTCCTTGAAATCATCTCACAGAGTTACAGCTTTCCCCTCAAGAAGCCTTTCGCTAATACAGTTCCTGTGGAATTGGCAAAGTGATATTTGGAAGCCCATAGAGGGCTATGGTGAAAAAGGAAATATCCTCAGATGAAATCTGGAAAGAATCTTTCGGAGAAACTGCTTAGTGTTCTGTTAATTCATCTCACCGAGTTACATCTGTATTTCGTGGATCTCTTTGCTAGCCTTATTTCTTTGGAATCTGAGAAGAGATATTTCGGATCCCTTTGAAGACTAAAGGGCCAAAGGAAATATCCTCCGATAAAAAGAGAAAGAAGCTTTCTGAGAAACTTCTTTGTGTTCTGTGAAATCATCTCACAGAGTTACAGCTTTCCCCTCAAGAAGCCTTTCGCTAAGACAGTTCTTGTGGAATTGGCAAAGTGATATTAGGAAGCCCATAGAGGGCTATGGTGAAAAAGGAAATATCCTCAGATGAAATCTGGAAGGAAGCTTTCTGAGAAACTGCTGAGTGTTCTGTTAATTCATCTCACAGAGTTGCATCTGTATTTCGTGGATCTCTTTGCTCGCCTTATTTCTGTGGAATCTGAGAACAGATATTTCGGATCCCATTGAAGACTATAGGGCCAAAGGAATTATCCTCCGATAACAAAGAGAAAGAAGCTTTCTGAGAAACTTCTTTGTGTTCTGTGAAATCATCTCACAGAGTTAGAGCTTTCCCCTCAAGAAGCCTTTCGCTAAGACAGTTCTTGTGGAATTGGCAAAGTGATATTTGGAAGCCCATAGAGGGCTATGGTGTAAAAGGAAATATCCTCAGATGAAATCTGGAAAGAAGCTTTCTGAGAAACTGCTTAGTGTTCTGTTAATTCATCTCACAGATTTACTTCTGTATTTCGTGGATCGTTTTGCTAGCCTTATTTCTGAGGAATCTGAGAACAGATATTTCGGATCCCATTGAAGACTATAGGGCCAAAGGAAATATCCTCCGATAACAAAGAGAAAGAAGCTTTCTGAGAAACTTCTTTGTGTTCTGTGAAATCATCTCACAGAGTTACAGCTTTCCCCTCAAGAAGCCTTTCGCTAAGACAGTTCTTGTGGAATTGGCAAAGTGATATTTGGAAGCCCACAGAGGGCTAGGGTGAAAAAGGAAATATCCTCAGATGAAATCTCGAAGGAGGCTTTCTGAGAAACTGCTTAGTGTTCTGTTAATTCATCTCACAGAGTTACATCTGTATTTCGTGGATCTCTTTGCTAGCCTTATTTCTGTGGAATCTGAGAACAGATATTTCGGATCCTATTGAAGACTATAGGGCCAAAGGAAATATCCTCCGATAACAAAGAGAAAGGAGCTTTCTGAGAAACTTCTTTGTGTTCTGTGAAATCATCTCACAGAGTTACAGCTTTCCCCTCAAGAAGCCTTTCGCTAAGAGAGTTCTTGTGGAATTGGCAAAGTGATATTTGGAAGCCCATAGAGGGCTATGGTGAAAAAGGAAATATCCTCAGATGAAATTTTGAAAGAAGCTTTCTGAGAAACTGCTTAGTGTTCTGTTAATTCATCTCACGGAGTTACATCTGTATTTCGTGGATCTCTTTGCTAGACTTATTTCTGTGGAATCTGAGAACAGATATTTCGGATCCTATTGAAGACTATAGGGCCAAAGGAAATATCCTCCGATAACAAAGAGAAAAAAGCTTTCTGAGAAACTTCTTTGTGTTCTGTGAAATCATCTCACAGAGTTACAGCTTTCCTCTCAAGAAGCCTTTCGCTACGACAGTTCTTGTGGAATTGGCAAAGTGATATTTGGAAGCCCATAGTGGGCTACGGTGAAAAAGGAAATATCCTCAGATGATCTGGAAAGAAGCTTTCTGAGAAACTTCTCTGTGATGTGTGACTTCCACTCACAGAGTTACGTTTGTATTTCGTGGATCTCTTTGCTAGACTTATTTCTGGAAAATCTGAGAACAGATATTTCGGATCCCTTTAAAAAGTATAGGGCAAAGGAAATATCCTGCGATAACAAAGATAAAGAAGCTTTCTGAGAAACTTCTTTGTGTTCTGTGAAATCATCTCACAGAGTTACAGCTTTCCCCTCAAGAAGCCTTTTGCTAAGACAGTTCTTGTGGAATTGGCAAAGTGATAGTTGGAAGCCCACAGAGGGCTAGGGTGAAAAAGGAAATATCCTCAGATGAAATCTGGAAGGAAGCTTTCTGAGAAACTGCTTAGTGTTCTGCTAATTCATCTCACAGAGTTACATCTGTATTTCGTGGATCTCTTTGCTAGACTTCTTTCTGTGGAGTCTGAGAACAGATATTTCGGATCCCTTTGAAAACTATAGGGCCACAGGAAATATCCTCCGATAACAAAGAGAAAGAAGCTTTCTGAGAAACTTCTTTGTGTTCCGTGAAATCATCTCACAGAGTTACAGCTTTCCCCTCAAGAAGCCTTTCGCTAGGACAGTTCTTGTGGAATTGGCAAAGTGATATTTGGAAGCCCATAGAGGTCTATGGTGAAAAAGGAAATATCCTCAGATGAAATCTGGAAAGAAGCTTTCTGAGAAACTGCTTAGTGATCTGTTAATTCATCTCACAGAGTTACATCTGTATTTCGTGAATCTCGTTGCTAGCCTTATTTCTGTGGAATCTGAGAACAGATAATTCGGATCCCATTGAAGACTATAGAGCCAAAGGAAATAATCTCCGATAAAAAAGAGAAAGAAGCTTTCTGAGAAACTTCTTTGTGTTCTGTGAAATCATCTCACAGAGTTACAGCTTCCCCTCAAGAAGCCTTTCGCTAAGACAGTTCTTGTGGAATTGGCAAAGTGATATTTGGAAGCCCTTAGAGGGCTATGGTGAAAAAGGATATATCCTCAGATGAATTCTGGAAGGAAGCTTTCTGAGAAACTGCTTAGTGTTCTGTTAATTCATCTTACAGAGTTACATCTGTATTTCGTGGATCTCTTTGCTAGCCTTATTTCTTTGGAATCTGAGAACAGATATTTCGGATCCCATTGAAGACTATGGGGCCAAAGGAAATATCCTCCGATAACAAAGAGAAAGAAGCTTTCTGAGAAACTTCTTTGTGTTCTGTGAAATCATCTCACAGAGTTACAGCTTTCCCCTCAAGAAGCCTTTCGCTAAGACAGTTCTTGTGGAATTGGCAAAGTGATATTTGGAAGCCCATAGAGGGCTATGGTGAAAAAGGAAATATCCTCAGATGAAATCTGGAAAGAAGCTTTCTGAGAAACTTCTCTGTGATGTGTGACTTCCACTCACAGAGTTACGTTTGTATTTCGTGGATCTCTTTGCTAGACTTATTTCTGGAAAATCTGAGAACAGATATTTCGGATCCCTTTAAAAAGTATAGGGCAAAGGAAATATCCTGCGATAACAAAGATAAAGAAGCTTTCTGAGAAACTTCTTTGTGTTCTGTGAAATCATCTCACAGAGTTACAGCTTTCCCCTCAAGAAGCCTTTTGCTAAGACAGTTCTTGTGGAATTGGCAAAGTGATAGTTGGAAGCCCACAGAGGGCTAGGGTGAAAAAGGAAATATCCTCAGATGAAATCTGGAAGGAAGCTTTCTGAGAAACTGCTTAGTTTTCTGCTAATTCATCTCACAGAGTTACATCTGTATTTCGTGGATCTCTTTGCTAGACTTCTTTCTGTGGAGTCTGAGAACAGATATTTCGGATCCCTTTGAAAACTATAGGGCCACAGGAAATATCCTCCGATAACAAAGAGAAAGAAGCTTTCTGAGAAACTTCTTTGTGTTCCGTGAAATCATCTCACAGAGTTACAGCTTTCCCCTCAAGAAGCCTTTCGCTAGGACAGTTCTTGTGGAATTGGCAAAGTGATATTTGGAAGCCCATAGAGGTCTATGGTGAAAAAGGAAATATCCTCAGATGAAATCTGGAAAGAAGCTTTCTGAGAAACTGCTTAGTGATCTGTTAATTCATCTCACAGAGTTACATCTGTATTTCGTGGATCTCTTTGCTAGACTTATTTCTGTGGAATCTGAGAACAGATATTTCGGATCCTATTGAAGACTATAGGGCCAAAGGAAATATCCTCCGATAACAAAGAGAAAGAAGCTTTCTGAGAAACTTCTTAGTGTTCTGTGAAATCATCTCACAGAGTTACAGCTTTCCCCTCAAGAAGCCTTTCGCTAAGACAGTTCTTGTGGAATTGGCAAAGTGATATTTGGAAGCCCATAGAGGGCTATGGTGAAAAAGGAAATATCCTCAGATGAAATCTGGAAAGAAGCTTTCTGAGAAACTGCTGAGTGTTCTGTTAATTCATCTCAAAGAGTTACATCTGTATTTCGTGGATCTCTCTGCTAGCCTTATTTCTGTGGAATCTGAGAACAGATATTTCGGATCCCATTGAAGACCATAGGGCCAAAGGAAATATCCTCCGTAACAAAGAGAAAGAAGCTTTCTGAGAAACTTCTTTGTGTTCTGTGAAATCATCTCACAGAGTTACAGCTTTCCTCTCAAGAAGCCTTTCGCTACGACAGTTCTTGTGGAATTGGCAAAGTGATATTTGGAAGCCCAAAGAGGGCTATGGTGAAAAAGGAAATAACCTCAGATGAAATCTGGAAAGAAGATTTCTGAGAAACTGCTGAGTGTTCTGTTAATTCATCTCACAGAGTTACATCTGTATTTCGTGGATCTCTTTGCTAGCCTTATTTCTTTGGAATCTGAGAACAGATATTTCAGATTCCTATGAAGACTATAGGGGCAAAGGAAATATCCTCCGATAACAAAGAGAAAGAAGCTTTCTGAGAAACTTCTTTGTGTTCTGTGAAATCATCTCACAGAGTTACAGCTTTCCCCTCAAGAAGCCTTTCGCTAAGACAGTTCTTGTGGAATTGGCAAAGTGATATTTGGAAGCCCATAGTGGGCTACGGTGAAAAAGGAAATATCCTCAGATGATCTGGAAAGAAGCTTTCTGAGAAACTGCTGAGTGCTCTGTTAATTCATCTCACAGAGTTGCATCTGTATTTCGTGGATCTCGTTGCTAGCCTTATTTCTGTGGAATCTGAGAACAGATAATTCGGATCCCATTGAAGACTATAGGGCCAAAGGAAATAATCTCCGATAAAAAAGAGAAAGAAGCTTTCTGAGAAACTTCTTTGTGTTCTGTGAAATCATCTCACAGAGTTACAGCTTCCCCTCAAGAAGCCTTTCGCTAAGACAGTTCTTGTGGAATTGGCAAAGTGATATTTGGAAGCCCTTAGAGGGCTATGGTGAAAAAGGATATATCCTCAGATGAATTCTGGAAGGAAGCTTTCTGAGAAACTTCTTAGTGTTCTGTTAATTCATCTCACAGAGTTACATCTGTATTTCGTGGATCTCTTTGCTAGCCTTATTTCTTTGGAATCTGAGAACAGATATTTCGGATCCCATTGAAGACTATGGGGCCAAAGGAAATATCCTCCGATAACAAAGAGAAAGAAGCTTTCTGAGAAACTTCTTTGTGTTCTGTGAAATCATCTCACAGAGTTACAGCTTTCCCCTCAAGAAGCCTTTCGCTAAGACAGTTCTTGTGGAATTGGCAAAGTGATATTTGGAAGCCCATAGAGGGCTATGGTGAAAAAGGAAATATCCTCAGATGAAATCTGGAAAGAAGCTTTCTGAGAAACTTCTCTGTGATGTGTGACTTCCACTCACAGAGTTACGTTTGTATTTCGTGGATCTCTTTGCTAGACTTATTTCTGGAAAATCTGAGAACAGATATTTCGGATCCCTTTAAAAAGTATAGGGCAAAGGAAATATCCTGCGATAACAAAGATAAAGAAGCTTTCTGAGAAACTTCTTTGTGTTCTGTGAAATCATCTCACAGAGTTACAGCTTTCCCCTCAAGAAGCCTTTTGCTAAGACAGTTCTTGTGGAATTGGCAAAGTGATAGTTGGAAGCCCACAGAGGGCTAGGGTGAAAAAGGAAATATCCTCAGATGAAATCTGGAAGGAAGCTTTCTGAGAAACTGCTTAGTGTTCTGCTAATTCATCTCACAGAGTTACATCTGTATTTCGTGGATCTCTTTGCTAGACTTCTTTCTGTGGAGTCTGAGAACAGATATTTCGGATCCCTTTGAAAACTATAGGGCCACAGGAAATATCCTCCGATAACAAAGAGAAAGAAGCTTTCTGAGAAACTTCTTTGTGTTCCGTGAAATCATCTCACAGAGTTACAGCTTTCCCCTCAAGAAGCCTTTCGCTAGGACAGTTCTTGTGGAATTGGCAAAGTGATATTTGGAAGCCCATAGAGGTCTATGGTGAAAAAGGAAATATCCTCAGATGAAATCTGGAAAGAAGCTTTCTGAGAAACTGCTTAGTGATCTGTTAATTCATCTCACAGAGTTACATCTGTATTTCGTGAATCTCGTTGCTAGCCTTATTTCTGTGGAATCTGAGAACAGATAATTCGGATCCCATTGAAGACTATAGGGCCAAAGGAAATATCCTCCGATAACAAAGAGAAAGGAGCTTTCTGAGAAACTTCTTTGTGTTCTGTGAAATCATCTCACAGAGTTACAGCTTTCCCCTCAAGAAGCCTTTCGCTAAGAGAGTTCTTGTGGAATTGGCAAAGTGATATTTGGAAGCCCATAGAGGGCTACGGTGAAAAAGGAAATATCCTCAGATGAAATTTTGAAAGAAGCTTTCTGAGAAACTGCTTAGTGTTCTGTTAATTCATCTCACGGAGTTACATCTGTATTTCGTGGATCTCTTTGCTAGACTTATTTCTGTGGAATCTGAGAACAGATATTTCGGATCCTATTGAAGACTATAGGGCCAAAGGAAATATCCTCCGATAACAAAGAGAAAAAAGCTTTCTGAGAAACTTCTTTGTGTTCTGTGAAATCATCTCACAGAGTTACAGCTTTCCTCTCAAGAAGCCTTTCGCTACGACAGTTCTTGTGGAATTGGCAAAGTGATATTTGGAAGCCCATAGAGGGCTATGGTGAAAAAGGAAATAACCTCAGATGAAATCTGGAAAGAAGATTTCTGAGAAACTGCTGAGTGTTCTGTTAATTCATCTCACAGAGTTACATCTGTATTTCGTGGATCTCTTTGCTAGCCTTATTTCTGTGGAATCTGAGAACAGATATTTCAGATTCCTATGAAGACTATAGGGGCAAAGGAAATATCCTCCGATAACAAAGAGAAAGAAGCTTTCTGAGAAACTTCTTTGTGTTCTGTGAAATCATCTCACAGAGTTACAGCTTTCCCCTCAAGAAGCCTTTCGCTAAGACAGTTCTTGTGGAATTGGCAAAGTGATATTTGGAAGCCCATAGTGGGCTACGGTGAAAAAGGAAATATCCTCAGATGATCTGGAAAGAAGCTTTCTGAGAAACTGCTGAGTGCTCTGTTAATTCATCTCACAGAGTTGCATCTGTATTTCGTGGATCTCGTTGCTAGCCTTATTTCTGTGGAATCTGAGAACAGATAATTCGGATCCCATTGAAGACTATAGGGCCAAAGGAAATAATCTCCGATAAAAAAGAGAAAGAAGCTTTCTGAGAAACTTCTTTGTGTTCTGTGAAATCATCTCACAGAGTTACAGCTTCCCCTCAAGAAGCCTTTCGCTAAGACAGTTCTTGTGGAATTGGCAAAGTGATATTTGGAAGCCCTTAGAGGGCTATGGTGAAAAAGGATATATCCTCAGATGAATTCTGGAAGGAAGCTTTCTGAGAAACTGCTTAGTGATCTGTTAATTCATCTCACAGAGTTACATCTGTATTTCGTGGATCTCTTTGCTAGACTTATTTCTGTGGAATCTGAGAACAGATATTTCGGATCCTATTGAAGACTATAGGGCCAAAGGAAATATCCTCCGATAACAAAGAGAAAGAAGCTTTCTGAGAAACTTCTTAGTGTTCTGTGAAATCATCTCACAGAGTTACAGCTTTCCCCTCAAGAAGCCTTTCGCTAAGACAGTTCTTGTGGAATTGGCAAAGTGATATTTGGAAGCCCATAGAGGGCTATGGTGAAAAAGGAAATATCCTCAGATGAAATCTGGAAAGAAGCTTTCTGAGAAACTGCTGAGTGTTCTGTTAATTCATCTCAAAGAGTTACATCTGTATTTCGTGGATCTCTCTGCTAGCCTTATTTCTGTGGAATCTGAGAACAGATATTTCGGATCCCATTGAAGACCATAGGGCCAAAGGAAATATCCTCCGTAACAAAGAGAAAGAAGCTTTCTGAGAAACTTCTTTGTGTTCTGTGAAATCATCTCACAGAGTTACAGCTTTCCTCTCAAGAAGCCTTTCGCTACGACAGTTCTTGTGGAATTGGCAAAGTGATATTTGGAAGCCCATAGAGGGCTATGGTGAAAAAGGAAATAACCTCAGATGAAATCTGGAAAGAAGATTTCTGAGAAACTGCTGAGTGTTCTGTTAATTCATCTCACAGAGTTACATCTGTATTTCGTGGATCTCTTTGCTAGCCTTATTTCTTTGGAATCTGAGAACAGATATTTCAGATTCCTATGAAGACTATAGGGGCAAAGGAAATATCCTCCGATAACAAAGAGAAAGAAGCTTTCTGAGAAACTTCTTTGTGTTCTGTGAAATCATCTCACAGAGTTACAGCTTTCCCCTCAAGAAGCCTTTCGCTAAGACAGTTCTTGTGGAATTGGCAAAGTGATATTTGGAAGCCCATAGTGGGCTACGGTGAAAAAGGAAATATCCTCAGATGATCTGGAAAGAAGCTTTCTGAGAAACTGCTGAGTGCTCTGTTAATTCATCTCACAGAGTTGCATCTGTATTTCGTGGATCTCGTTGCTAGCCTTATTTCTGTGGAATCTGAGAACAGATAATTCGGATCCCATTGAAGACTATAGGGCCAAAGGAAATAATCTCCGATAAAAAAGAGAAAGAAGCTTTCTGAGAAACTTCTTTGTGTTCTGTGAAATCATCTCACAGAGTTACAGCTTCCCCTCAAGAAGCCTTTCGCTAAGACAGTTCTTGTGGAATTGGCAAAGTGATATTTGGAAGCCCTTAGAGGGCTATGGTGAAAGAGGATATATCCTCAGATGAATTCTGGAAGGAAGCTTTCTGAGAAACTGCTTAGTGTTCTGTTAATTCATCTCACAGAGTTACATCTGTATTTCGTGGATCTCTTTGCTAGCCTTATTTCTTTGGAATCTGAGAACAGATATTTCGGATCCCATTGAAGACTATGGGGCCAAAGGAAATATCCTCCGATAACAAAGAGAAAGAAGCTTTCTGAGAAACTTCTTTGTGTTCTGTGAAATCATCTCACAGAGTTACAGCTTTCCCCTCAAGAAGCCTTTCGCTAAGACAGTTCTTGTGGAATTGGCAAAGTGATATTTGGAAGCCCATAGAGGGCTATGGTGAAAAAGGAAATATCCTCAGATGAAATCTGGAAAGAAGCTTTCTGAGAAACTTCTCTGTGATGTGTGACTTCCACTCACAGAGTTACGTTTGTATTTCGTGGATCTCTTTGCTAGACTTATTTCTGGAAAATCTGAGAACAGATATTTCGGATCCCTTTAAAAAGTATAGGGCAAAGGAAATATCCTGCGATAACAAAGATAAAGAAGCTTTCTGAGAAACTTCTTTGTGTTCTGTGAAATCATCTCACAGAGTTACAGCTTTCCCCTCAAGAAGCCTTTTGCTAAGACAGTTCTTGTGGAATTGGCAAAGTGATAGTTGGAAGCCCACAGAGGGCTAGGGTGAAAAAGGAAATATCCTCAGATGAAATCTGGAAGGAAGCTTTCTGAGAAACTGCTTAGTGTTCTGCTAATTCATCTCACAGAGTTACATCTGTATTTCGTGGATCTCTTTGCTAGACTTCTTTCTGTGGAGTCTGAGAACAGATATTTCGGATCCCTTTGAAAACTATAGGGCCACAAGAAATATCCTCCGATAACAAAGAGAAAGAAGCTTTCTGAGAAACTTCTTTGTGTTCCGTGAAATCATCTCACAGAGTTACAGCTTTCCCCTCAAGAAGCCTTTCGCTAGGACAGTTCTTGTGGAATTGGCAAAGTGATATTTGGAAGCCCATAGAGGTCTATGGTGAAAAAGGAAATATCCTCAGATGAAATCTGGAAAGAAGCTTTCTGAGAAACTGCTTAGTGTTCTGTTAATTCATCTCACAGAGTTACATCTGTATTTCGTGGATCTCTTTGCTAGCCTTATTTCTGTGGAATCTGAGAACAGATATTTCGGATCCTATTGAAGACTATAGGGCCAAAGGAAATATCCTCCGATAACAAAGAGAAAGGAGCTTTCTGAGAAACTTCTTTGTGTTCTGTGAAATCATCTCACAGAGTTACAGCTTTCCCCTCAAGAAGCCTTTCGCTAAGAGAGTTCTTGTGGAATTGGCAAAGTGATATTTGGAAGCCCAAAGAGGGCTACGGTGAAAAAGGAAATATCCTCAGATGAAATTTTGAAAGAAGCTTTCTGAGAAACTGCTTAGTGTTCTGTTAATTCATCTCACGGAGTTACATCTGTATTTCGTGGATCTCTTTGCTAGACTTATTTCTGTGGAATCTGAGAACAGATATTTCGGATCCTATTGAAGACTATAGGGCCAAAGGAAATATCCTCCGATAACAAAGAGAAAAAAGCTTTCTGAGAAACTTCTTTGTGTTCTGTGAAATCATCTCACAGAGTTACAGCTTTCCTCTCAAGAAGCCTTTCGCTACGACAGTTCTTGTGGAATTGGCAAAGTGATATTTGGAAGCCCATAGAGGGCTATGGTGAAAAAGGAAATAACCTCAGATGAAATCTGGAAAGAAGATTTCTGAGAAACTGCTGAGTGTTCTGTTAATTCATCTCACAGAGTTACATCTGTATTTCGTGGATCTCTTTGCTAGCCTTATTTCTGTGGAATCTGAGAACAGATATTTCAGATTCCTATGAAGACTATAGGGGCAAAGGAAATATCCTCCGATAACAAAGAGAAAGAAGCTTTCTGAGAAACTTCTTTGTGTTCTGTGAAATCATCTCACAGAGTTACAGCTTTCCCCTCAAGGAGCCTTTCGCTAAGACAGTTCTTGTGGAATTGGCAAAGTGATATTTGGAAGCCCATAGTGGGCTACGGTGAAAAAGGAAATATCCTCAGATGATCTGGAAAGAAGCTTTCTGAGAAACTGCTGAGTGCTCTGTTAATTCATCTCACAGAGTTGCATCTGTATTTCGTGGATCTCGTTGCTAGCCTTATTTCTGTGGAATCTGAGAACAGATAATTCGGATCCCATTGAAGACTATAGGGCCAAAGGAAATAATCTCCGATAAAAAAGAGAAAGAAGCTTTCTGAGAAACTTCTTTGTGTTCTGTGAAATCATCTCACAGAGTTACAGCTTCCCCTCAAGAAGCCTTTCGCTAAGACAGTTCTTGTGGAATTGGCAAAGTGATATTTGGAAGCCCTTAGAGGGCTATGGTGAAAAAGGATATATCCTCAGATGAATTCTGGAAGGAAGCTTTCTGAGAAACTGCTTAGTGATCTGTTAATTCATCTCACAGAGTTACATCTGTATTTCGTGGATCTCTTTGCTAGACTTATTTCTGTGGAATCTGAGAACAGATATTTCGGATCCTATTGAAGACTATAGGGCCAAAGGAAATATCCTCCGATAACAAAGAGAAAGAAGCTTTCTGAGAAACTTCTTAGTGTTCTGTGAAATCATCTCACAGAGTTACAGCTTTCCCCTCAAGAAGCCTTTCGCTAAGACAGTTCTTGTGGAATTGGCAAAGTGATATTTGGAAGCCCATAGAGGGCTATGGTGAAAAAGGAAATATCCTCAGATGAAATCTGGAAAGAAGCTTTCTGAGAAACTGCTGAGTGTTCTGTTAATTCATCTCAAAGAGTTACATCTGTATTTCGTGGATCTCTCTGCTAGCCTTATTTCTGTGGAATCTGAGAACAGATATTTCGGATCCCATTGAAGACCATAGGGCCAAAGGAAATATCCTCCGTAACAAAGAGAAAGAAGCTTTCTGAGAAACTTCTTTGTGTTCTGTGAAATCATCTCACAGAGTTACAGCTTTCCTCTCAAGAAGCCTTTCGCTACGACAGTTCTTGTGGAATTGGCAAAGTGATATTTGGAAGCCCATAGAGGGCTATGGTGAAAAAGGAAATAACCTCAGATGAAATCTGGAAAGAAGATTTCTGAGAAACTGCTGAGTGTTCTGTTAATTCATCTCACAGAGTTACATCTGTATTTCGTGGATCTCTTTGCTAGCCTTATTTCTTTGGAATCTGAGAACAGATATTTCAGATTCCTATGAAGACTATAGGGGCAAAGGAAATATCCTCCGATAACAAAGAGAAAGAAGCTTTCTGAGAAACTTCTTTGTGTTCTGTGAAATCATCTCACAGAGTTACAGCTTTCCCCTCAAGAAGCCTTTCGCTAAGACAGTTCTTGTGGAATTGGCAAAGTGATATTTGGAAGCCCATAGTGGGCTACGGTGAAAAAGGAAATATCCTCAGATGATCTGGAAAGAAGCTTTCTGAGAAACTGCTGAGTGCTCTGTTAATTCATCTCACAGAGTTGCATCTGTATTTCGTGGATCTCGTTGCTAGCCTTATTTCTGTGGAATCTGAGAACAGATAATTCGGATCCCATTGAAGACTATAGGGCCAAAGGAAATAATCTCCGATAAAAAAGAGAAAGAAGCTTTCTGAGAAACTTCTTTGTGTTCTGTGAAATCATCTCACAGAGTTACAGCTTCCCCTCAAGAAGCCTTTCGCTAAGACAGTTCTTGTGGAATTGGCAAAGTGATATTTGGAAGCCCTTAGAGGGCTATGGTGAAAGAGGATATATCCTCAGATGAATTCTGGAAGGAAGCTTTCTGAGAAACTGCTTAGTGTTCTGTTAATTCATCTCACAGAGTTACATCTGTATTTCGTGGATCTCTTTGCTAGCCTTATTTCTTTGGAATCTGAGAACAGATATTTCGGATCCCATTGAAGACTATGGGGCCAAAGGAAATATCCTCCGATAACAAAGAGAAAGAAGCTTTCTGAGAAACTTCTTTGTGTTCTGTGAAATCATCTCACAGAGTTACAGCTTTCCCCTCAAGAAGCCTTTCGCTAAGACAGTTCTTGTGGAATTGGCAAAGTGATATTTGGAAGCCCATAGAGGGCTATGGTGAAAAAGGAAATATCCTCAGATGAAATCTGGAAAGAAGCTTTCTGAGAAACTTCTCTGTGATGTGTGACTTCCACTCACAGAGTTACGTTTGTATTTCGTGGATCTCTTTGCTAGACTTATTTCTGGAAAATCTGAGAACAGATATTTCGGATCCCTTTAAAAAGTATAGGGCAAAGGAAATATCCTGCGATAACAAAGATAAAGAAGCTTTCTGAGAAACTTCTTTGTGTTCTGTGAAATCATCTCACAGAGTTACAGCTTTCCCCTCAAGAAGCCTTTTGCTAAGACAGTTCTTGTGGAATTGGCAAAGTGATAGTTGGAAGCCCACAGAGGGCTAGGGTGAAAAAGGAAATATCCTCAGATGAAATCTGGAAAGAAGCTTTCTGAGAAACTGCTTAGTGTTCTGCTAATTCATCTCACAGAGTTACATCTGTATTTCGTGGATCTCTTTGCTAGACTTCTTTCTGTGGAGTCTGAGAACAGATATTTCGGATCCCTTTGAAAACTATAGGGCCACAGGAAATATCCTCCGATAACAAAGAGAAAGAAGCTTTCTGAGAAACTTCTTCGTGTTCCGTGAAATCATCTCACAGAGTTACAGCTTTCCCCTCAAGAAGCCTTTCGCTAGGACAGTTCTTGTGGAATTGGCAAAGTGATATTTGGAAGCCCATAGAGGTCTATGGTGAAAAAGGAAATATCCTCAGATGAAATCTGGAAAGAAGCTTTCTGAGAAACTGCTTAGTGTTCTGTTAATTCATCTCACAGAGTTACATCTGTATTTCGTGGATCTCTTTGCTAGCCTTATTTCTGTGGAATCTGAGAACAGATATTTCGGATCCTATTGAAGACTATAGGGCCAAAGGAAATATCCTCCGATAACAAAGAGAAAGGAGCTTTCTGAGAAACTTCTTTGTGTTCTGTGAAATCATCTCACAGAGTTACAGCTTTCCCCTCAAGAAGCCTTTCGCTAAGAGAGTTCTTGTGGAATTGGCAAAGTGATATTTGGAAGCCCATAGAGGGCTACGGTGAAAAAGGAAATATCCTCAGATGAAATTTTGAAAGAAGCTTTCTGAGAAACTGCTTAGTGTTCTGTTAATTCATCTCACGGAGTTACATCTGTATTTCGTGGATCTCTTTGCTAGACTTATTTCTGTGGAATCTGAGAACAGATATTTCGGATCCTATTGAAGACTATAGGGCCAAAGGAAATATCCTCCGATAACAAAGAGAAAAAAGCTTTCTGAGAAACTTCTTTGTGTTCTGTGAAATCATCTCACAGAGTTACAGCTTTCCTCTCAAGAAGCCTTTCGCTACGACAGTTCTTGTGGAATTGGCAAAGTGATATTTGGAAGCCCATAGAGGGCTATGGTGAAAAAGGAAATAACCTCAGATGAAATCTGGAAAGAAGATTTCTGAGAAACTGCTGAGTGTTCTGTTAATTCATCTCACAGAGTTACATCTGTATTTCGTGGATCTCTTTGCTAGCCTTATTTCTGTGGAATCTGAGAACAGATATTTCAGATTCCTATGAAGACTATAGGGGCAAAGGAAATATCCTCCGATAACAAAGAGAAAGAAGCTTTCTGAGAAACTTCTTTGTGTTCTGTGAAATCATCTCACAGAGTTACAGCTTTCCCCTCAAGAAGCCTTTCGCTAAGACAGTTCTTGTGGAATTGGCAAAGTGATATTTGGAAGCCCATAGTGGGCTACGGTGAAAAAGGAAATATCCTCAGATGATCTGGAAAGAAGCTTTCTGAGAAACTGCTGAGTGCTCTGTTAATTCATCTCACAGAGTTGCATCTGTATTTCGTGGATCTCGTTGCTAGCCTTATTTCTGTGGAATCTGAGAACAGATAATTCGGATCCCATTGAAGACTATAGGGCCAAAGGAAATAATCTCCGATAAAAAAGAGAAAGAAGCTTTCTGAGAAACTTCTTTGTGTTCTGTGAAATCATCTCACAGAGTTACAGCTTCCCCTCAAGAAGCCTTTCGCTAAGACAGTTCTTGTGGAATTGGCAAAGTGATATTTGGAAGCCCTTAGAGGGCTATGGTGAAAAAGGATATATCCTCAGATGAATTCTGGAAGGAAGCTTTCTGAGAAACTGCTTAGTGTTCTGTTAATTCATCTCACAGAGTTACATCTGTATTTCGTGGATCTCTTTGCTAGCCTTATTTCTTTGGAATCTGAGAACAGATATTTCGGATCCCATTGAAGACTATGGGGCCAAAGGAAATATCCTCCGATAACAAAGAGAAAGAAGCTTTCTGAGAAACTTCTTTGTGTTCTGTGAAATCATCTCACAGAGTTACAGCTTTCCCCTCAAGAAGCCTTTCGCTAAGACAGTTCTTGTGGAATTGGCAAAGTGATATTTGGAAGCCCATAGAGGGCTATGGTGAAAAAGGAAATATCCTCAGATGAAATCTGGAAAGAAGCTTTCTGAGAAACTGCTTAGTGTTCTGTTAATTTATCTCACAGAGTTACATCTGTATTTCGTGGATCTCTTTGCTAGCCTTATTTCTTTGGAATCTGAGAAGAGATATTTCGGATCCCTTTGAAGACTAAAGGGCCAAAGGAAATATCCTCCGATAAAAAGAGAAAGAAGCTTTCTGAGAAACTTCTTTGTGTTCTGTGAAGTCATCTCACAGAGTTACAGCTTTCCCCTCAAGAAGCCTTTCGCTAAGACAGTTCTTGTGGAATTGGCAAAGTGATATTAGGAAGCCCATAGAGGGCTATGGTGAAAAAGGAAATATCCTCAGATGAAATCTGGAAGGAAGCTTTCTGAGAAACTGCTGAGTGTTCTGTTAATTCATCTCACAGAGTTGCATCTGTATTTCGTGGATCTCTTTGCTAGCCTTATTTCTGTGGAATCTGAGAACAGATATTTCGGATCCCATTGAAGACTATAGGGCCAAAGGAATTATCCTCCGATAACAAAGAGAAAGAAGCTTTCTGAGAAACTTCTTTGTGTTCTGTGAAATCATCTCAGAGAGTTAGAGCTTTCCCCTCAAGAAGCCTTTCGCTAAGACAGTTCTTGTGGAATTGGCAAAGTGATATTTGGAAGCCCATAGAGGGCTATGGTGTAAAAGGAAATATCCTCAGATGAAATCTGGAAAGAAGCTTTCTGAGAAACTGCTTAGTGTTCTGTTAATTCATCTCACAGAGTTACTTCTGTATTTCGTGGATCGTTTTGCTAGCCTTATTTCTGAGGAATCTGAGAACAGATATTTCGGATCCCATTGAAGACTATAGGGCCAAAGGAAATATCCTCCGATAACAAAGAGAAAGAAGCTTTCTGAGAAACTTCTTTGTGTTCTGTGAAATCATCTCACAGAGTTACAGCTTTCCCCTCAAGAAGCCTTTCGCTAAGACAGTTCTTGTGGAATTGGCAAAGTGATATTTGGAAGCCCACAGAGGGCTAGGGTGAAAAAGGAAATATCCTCAGATGAAATCTCGAAGGAGGCTTTCTGAGAAACTGCTTAGTGTTCTGTTAATTCATCTCACAGAGTTACATCTGTATTTCGTGGATCTCTTTGCTAGCCTTATTTCTGTGGAATCTGAGAACAGATATTTCGGATCCTATTGAAGACTATAGGGCCAAAGGAAATATCCTCCGATAACAAAGAGAAAGGAGCTTTCTGAGAAACTTCTTTGTGTTCTGTGAAATCATCTCACAGAGTTACAGCTTTCCTCTCAAGAAGCCTTTCGCTACGACAGTTCTTGTGGAATTGGCAAAGTGATATTTGGAAGCCCATAGAGGGCTATGGTGAAAAAGGAAATAACCTCAGATGAAATCTGGAAAGAAGATTTCTGAGAAACTGCTGAGTGTTCTGTTAATTCATCTCACAGAGTTACATCTGTATTTCGTGGATCTCTTTGCTAGCCTTATTTCTGTGGAATCTGAGAACAGATATTTCAGATTCCTATGAAGACTATAGGGGCAAAGGAAATATCCTCCGATAACAAAGAGAAAGAAGCTTTCTGAGAAACTTCTTTGTGTTCTGTGAAATCATCTCACAGAGTTACAGCTTTCCCCTCAAGAAGCCTTTCGCTAAGACAGTTCTTGTGGAATTGGCAAAGTGATATTTGGAAGCCCATAGTGGGCTACGGTGAAAAAGGAAATATCCTCAGATGATCTGGAAAGAAGCTTTCTGAGAAACTGCTGAGTGCTCTGTTAATTCATCTCACAGAGTTGCATCTGTATTTCGTGGATCTCGTTGCTAGCCTTATTTCTGTGGAATCTGAGAACAGATAATTCGGATCCCATTGAAGACTATAGGGCCAAAGGAAATAATCTCCGATAAAAAAGAGAAAGAAGCTTTCTGAGAAACTTCTTTGTGTTCTGTGAAATCATCTCACAGAGTTACAGCTTCCCCTCAAGAAGCCTTTCGCTAAGACAGTTCTTGTGGAATTGGCAAAGTGATATTTGGAAGCCCTTAGAGGGCTATGGTGAAAAAGGATATATCCTCAGATGAATTCTGGAAGGAAGCTTTCTGAGAAACTGCTTAGTGATCTGTTAATTCATCTCACAGAGTTACATCTGTATTTCGTGGATCTCTTTGCTAGACTTATTTCTGTGGAATCTGAGAACAGATATTTCGGATCCTATTGAAGACTATAGGGCCAAAGGAAATATCCTCCGATAACAAAGAGAAAGAAGCTTTCTGAGAAACTTCTTAGTGTTCTGTGAAATCATCTCACAGAGTTACAGCTTTCCCCTCAAGAAGCCTTTCGCTAAGACAGTTCTTGTGGAATTGGCAAAGTGATATTTGGAAGCCCATAGAGGGCTATGGTGAAAAAGGAAATATCCTCAGATGAAATCTGGAAAGAAGCTTTCTGAGAAACTGCTGAGTGTTCTGTTAATTCATCTCAAAGAGTTACATCTGTATTTCGTGGATCTCTCTGCTAGCCTTATTTCTGTGGAATCTGAGAACAGATATTTCGGATCCCATTGAAGACCATAGGGCCAAAGGAAATATCCTCCGTAACAAAGAGAAAGAAGCTTTCTGAGAAACTTCTTTGTGTTCTGTGAAATCATCTCACAGAGTTACAGCTTTCCTCTCAAGAAGCCTTTCGCTACGACAGTTCTTGTGGAATTGGCAAAGTGATATTTGGAAGCCCATAGAGGGCTATGGTGAAAAAGGAAATAACCTCAGATGAAATCTGGAAAGAAGATTTCTGAGAAACTGCTGAGTGTTCTGTTAATTCATCTCACAGAGTTACATCTGTATTTCGTGGATCTCTTTGCTAGCCTTATTTCTTTGGAATCTGAGAACAGATATTTCAGATTCCTATGAAGACTATAGGGGCAAAGGAAATATCCTCCGATAACAAAGAGAAAGAAGCTTTCTGAGAAACTTCTTTGTGTTCTGTGAAATCATCTCACAGAGTTACAGCTTTCCCCTCAAGAAGCCTTTCGCTAAGACAGTTCTTGTGGAATTGGCAAAGTGATATTTGGAAGCCCATAGTGGGCTACGGTGAAAAAGGAAATATCCTCAGATGATCTGGAAAGAAGCTTTCTGAGAAACTGCTGAGTGCTCTGTTAATTCATCTCACAGAGTTGCATCTGTATTTCGTGGATCTCGTTGCTAGCCTTATTTCTGTGGAATCTGAGAACAGATAATTCGGATCCCATTGAAGACTATAGGGCCAAAGGAAATAATCTCCGATAAAAAAGAGAAAGAAGCTTTCTGAGAAACTTCTTTGTGTTCTGTGAAATCATCTCACAGAGTTACAGCTTCCCCTCAAGAAGCCTTTCGCTAAGACAGTTCTTGTGGAATTGGCAAAGTGATATTTGGAAGCCCTTAGAGGGCTATGGTGAAAGAGGATATATCCTCAGATGAATTCTGGAAGGAAGCTTTCTGAGAAACTGCTTAGTGTTCTGTTAATTCATCTCACAGAGTTACATCTGTATTTCGTGGATCTCTTTGCTAGCCTTATTTCTTTGGAATCTGAGAACAGATATTTCGGATCCCATTGAAGACTATGGGGCCAAAGGAAATATCCTCCGATAACAAAGAGAAAGAAGCTTTCTGAGAAACTTCTTTGTGTTCTGTGAAATCATCTCACAGAGTTACAGCTTTCCCCTCAAGAAGCCTTTCGCTAAGACAGTTCTTGTGGAATTGGCAAAGTGATATTTGGAAGCCCATAGAGGGCTATGGTGAAAAAGGAAATATCCTCAGATGAAATCTGGAAAGAAGCTTTCTGAGAAACTTCTCTGTGATGTGTGACTTCCACTCACAGAGTTACGTTTGTATTTCGTGGATCTCTTTGCTAGACTTATTTCTGGAAAATCTGAGAACAGATATTTCGGATCCCTTTAAAAAGTATAGGGCAAAGGAAATATCCTGCGATAACAAAGATAAAGAAGCTTTCTGAGAAACTTCTTTGTGTTCTGTGAAATCATCTCACAGAGTTACAGCTTTCCTCTCAAGAAGCCTTTCGCTACGACAGTTCTTGTGGAATTGGCAAAGTGATATTTGGAAGCCCATAGAGGGCTATGGTGAAAAAGGAAATAACCTCAGATGAAATCTGGAAAGAAGATTTCTGAGAAACTGCTGAGTGTTCTGTTAATTCATCTCACAGAGTTACATCTGTATTTCGTGGATCTCTTTGCTAGCCTTATTTCTGTGGAATCTGAGAACAGATATTTCAGATTCCTATGAAGACTATAGGGGCAAAGGAAATATCCTCCGATAACAAAGAGAAAGAAGCTTTCTGAGAAACTTCTTTGTGTTCTGTGAAATCATCTCACAGAGTTACAGCTTTCCCCTCAAGAAGCCTTTCGCTAAGACAGTTCTTGTGGAATTGGCAAAGTGATATTTGGAAGCCCATAGTGGGCTACGGTGAAAAAGGAAATATCCTCAGATGATCTGGAAAGAAGCTTTCTGAGAAACTGCTGAGTGCTCTGTTAATTCATCTCACAGAGTTGCATCTGTATTTCGTGGATCTCGTTGCTAGCCTTATTTCTGTGGAATCTGAGAACAGATAATTCGGATCCCATTGAAGACTATAGGGCCAAAGGAAATAATCTCCGATAAAAAAGAGAAAGAAGCTTTCTGAGAAACTTCTTTGTGTTCTGTGAAATCATCTCACAGAGTTACAGCTTCCCCTCAAGAAGCCTTTCGCTAAGACAGTTCTTGTGGAATTGGCAAAGTGATATTTGGAAGCCCTTAGAGGGCTATGGTGAAAAAGGATATATCCTCAGATGAATTCTGGAAGGAAGCTTTCTGAGAAACTGCTTAGTGTTCTGTTAATTCATCTCACAGAGTTACATCTGTATTTCGTGGATCTCTTTGCTAGCCTTATTTCTTTGGAATCTGAGAACAGATATTTCGGATCCCATTGAAGACTATGGGGCCAAAGGAAATATCCTCCGATAACAAAGAGAAAGAAGCTTTCTGAGAAACTTCTTTGTGTTCTGTGAAATCATCTCACAGAGTTACAGCTTTCCCCTCAAGAAGCCTTTCGCTAAGACAGTTCTTGTGGAATTGGCAAAGTGATATTTGGAAGCCCATAGAGGGCTATGGTGAAAAAGGAAATATCCTCAGATGAAATCTGGAAAGAAGCTTTCTGAGAAACTGCTTAGTGTTCTGTTAATTCATCTCACAGAGTTACATCTGTATTTCGTGGATCTCTTTGCTAGCCTTATTTCTTTGGAATCTGAGAAGAGATATTTCGGATCCCTTTGAAGACTAAAGGGCCAAAGGAAATATCCTCCGATAAAAAGAGAAAGAAGCTTTCTGAGAAACTTCTTTGTGTTCTGTGAAGTCATCTCACAGAGTTACAGCTTTCCCCTCAAGAAGCCTTTCGTTAAGACAGTTCTTGTGGAATTGGCAAAGTGATATTAGGAAGCCCATAGAGGGCTATGGTGAAAAAGGAAATATCCTCAGATGAAATCTGGAAGGAAGCTTTCTGAGAAACTGCTGAGTGTTCTGTTAATTCATCTCACAGAGTTGCATCTGTATTTCGTGGATCTCTTTGCTAGCCTTATTTCTGTGGAATCTGAGAACAGATATTTCGGATCCCATTGAAGACTATAGGGCCAAAGGAATTATCCTCCGATAACAAAGAGAAAGAAGCTTTCTGAGAAACTTCTTTGTGTTCTGTGAAATCATCTCACAGAGTTAGAGCTTTCCCCTCAAGAAGCCTTTCGCTAAGACAGTTCTTGTGGAATTGGCAAAGTGATATTTGGAAGCCCATAGAGGGCTATGGTGTAAAAGGAAATATCCTCAGATGAAATCTGGAAAGAAGCTTTCTGAGAAACTGCTTAGTGTTCTGTTAATTCATCTCACAGAGTTACTTCTGTATTTCGTGGATCGTTTTGCTAGCCTTATTTCTGAGGAATCTGAGAACAGATATTTCGGATCCCATTGAAGACTATAGGGCCAAAGGAAATATCCTCCGATAACAAAGAGAAAGAAGCTTTCTGAGAAACTTCTTTGTGTTCTGTGAAATCATCTCACAGAGTTACAGCTTTCCCCTCAAGAAGCCTTTCGCTAAGACAGTTCTTGTGGAATTGGCAAAGTGATATTTGGAAGCCCACAGAGGGCTAGGGTGAAAAAGGAAATATCCTCAGATGAAATCTCGAAGGAGGCTTTCTGAGAAACTGCTTAGTGTTCTGTTAATTCATCTCACAGAGTTACATCTGTATTTCGTGGATCTCTTTGCTAGCCTTATTTCTGTGGAATCTGAGAACAGATATTTCGGATCCTATTGAAGACTATAGGGCCAAAGGAAATATCCTCCGATAACAAAGAGAAAGGAGCTTTCTGAGAAACTTCTTTGTGTTCTGTGAAATCATCTCACAGAGTTACAGCTTTCCTCTCAAGAAGCCTTTCGCTACGACAGTTCTTGTGGAATTGGCAAAGTGATATTTGGAAGCCCATAGAGGGCTATGGTGAAAAAGGAAATAACCTCAGATGAAATCTGGAAAGAAGATTTCTGAGAAACTGCTGAGTGTTCTGTTAATTCATCTCACAGAGTTACATCTGTATTTCGTGGATCTCTTTGCTAGCCTTATTTCTGTGGAATCTGAGAACAGATATTTCAGATTCCTATGAAGACTATAGGGGCAAAGGAAATATCCTCCGATAACAAAGAGAAAGAAGCTTTCTGAGAAACTTCTTTGTGTTCTGTGAAATCATCTCACAGAGTTACAGCTTTCCCCTCAAGAAGCCTTTCGCTAAGACAGTTCTTGTGGAATTGGCAAAGTGATATTTGGAAGCCCATAGTGGGCTACGGTGAAAAAGGAAATATCCTCAGATGATCTGGAAAGAAGCTTTCTGAGAAACTGCTGAGTGCTCTGTTAATTCATCTCACAGAGTTGCATCTGTATTTCGTGGATCTCGTTGCTAGCCTTATTTCTGTGGAATCTGAGAACAGATAATTCGGATCCCATTGAAGACTATAGGGCCAAAGGAAATAATCTCCGATAAAAAAGAGAAAGAAGCTTTCTGAGAAACTTCTTTGTGTTCTGTGAAATCATCTCACAGAGTTACAGCTTCCCCTCAAGAAGCCTTTCGCTAAGACAGTTCTTGTGGAATTGGCAAAGTGATATTTGGAAGCCCTTAGAGGGCTATGGTGAAAAAGGATATATCCTCAGATGAATTCTGGAAGGAAGCTTTCTGAGAAACTGCTTAGTGATCTGTTAATTCATCTCACAGAGTTACATCTGTATTTCGTGGATCTCTTTGCTAGACTTATTTCTGTGGAATCTGAGAACAGATATTTCGGATCCTATTGAAGACTATAGGGCCAAAGGAAATATCCTCCGATAACAAAGAGAAAGAAGCTTTCTGAGAAACTTCTTAGTGTTCTGTGAAATCATCTCACAGAGTTACAGCTTTCCCCTCAAGAAGCCTTTCGCTAAGACAGTTCTTGTGGAATTGGCAAAGTGATATTTGGAAGCCCATAGAGGGCTATGGTGAAAAAGGAAATATCCTCAGATGAAATCTGGAAAGAAGCTTTCTGAGAAACTGCTGAGTGTTCTGTTAATTCATCTCAAAGAGTTACATCTGTATTTCGTGGATCTCTCTGCTAGCCTTATTTCTGTGGAATCTGAGAACAGATATTTCGGATCCCATTGAAGACCATAGGGCCAAAGGAAATATCCTCCGTAACAAAGAGAAAGAAGCTTTCTGAGAAACTTCTTTGTGTTCTGTGAAATCATCTCACAGAGTTACAGCTTTCCTCTCAAGAAGCCTTTCGCTACGACAGTTCTTGTGGAATTGGCAAAGTGATATTTGGAAGCCCATAGAGGGCTATGGTGAAAAAGGAAATAACCTCAGATGAAATCTGGAAAGAAGATTTCTGAGAAACTGCTGAGTGTTCTGTTAATTCATCTCACAGAGTTACATCTGTATTTCGTGGATCTCTTTGCTAGCCTTATTTCTTTGGAATCTGAGAACAGATATTTCAGATTCCTATGAAGACTATAGGGGCAAAGGAAATATCCTCCGATAACAAAGAGAAAGAAGCTTTCTGAGAAACTTCTTTGTGTTCTGTGAAATCATCTCACAGAGTTACAGCTTTCCCCTCAAGAAGCCTTTCGCTAAGACAGTTCTTGTGGAATTGGCAAAGTGATATTTGGAAGCCCATAGTGGGCTACGGTGAAAAAGGAAATATCCTCAGATGATCTGGAAAGAAGCTTTCTGAGAAACTGCTGAGTGCTCTGTTAATTCATCTCACAGAGTTGCATCTGTATTTCGTGGATCTCGTTGCTAGCCTTATTTCTGTGGAATCTGAGAACAGATAATTCGGATCCCATTGAAGACTATAGGGCCAAAGGAAATAATCTCCGATAAAAAAGAGAAAGAAGCTTTCTGAGAAACTTCTTTGTGTTCTGTGAAATCATCTCACAGAGTTACAGCTTCCCCTCAAGAAGCCTTTCGCTAAGACAGTTCTTGTGGAATTGGCAAAGTGATATTTGGAAGCCCTTAGAGGGCTATGGTGAAAGAGGATATATCCTCAGATGAATTCTGGAAGGAAGCTTTCTGAGAAACTGCTTAGTGTTCTGTTAATTCATCTCACAGAGTTACATCTGTATTTCGTGGATCTCTTTGCTAGCCTTATTTCTTTGGAATCTGAGAACAGATATTTCGGATCCCATTGAAGACTATGGGGCCAAAGGAAATATCCTCCGATAACAAAGAGAAAGAAGCTTTCTGAGAAACTTCTTTGTGTTCTGTGAAATCATCTCACAGAGTTACAGCTTTCCCCTCAAGAAGCCTTTCGCTAAGACAGTTCTTGTGGAATTGGCAAAGTGATATTTGGAAGCCCATAGAGGGCTATGGTGAAAAAGGAAATATCCTCAGATGAAATCTGGAAAGAAGCTTTCTGAGAAACTTCTCTGTGATGTGTGACTTCCACTCACAGAGTTACGTTTGTATTTCGTGGATCTCTTTGCTAGACTTATTTCTGGAAAATCTGAGAACAGATATTTCGGATCCCTTTAAAAAGTATAGGGCAAAGGAAATATCCTGCGATAACAAAGATAAAGAAGCTTTCTGAGAAACTTCTTTGTGTTCTGTGAAATCATCTCACAGAGTTACATCTTTCCCCTCAAGAAGCCTTTTGCTAAGACAGTTCTTGTGGAATTGGCAAAGTGATAGTTGGAAGCCCACAGAGGGCTAGGGTGAAAAAGGAAATATCCTCAGATGAAATCTGGAAGGAAGCTTTCTGAGAAACTGCTTAGTGTTCTGCTAATTCATCTCACAGAGTTACATCTGTATTTCGTGGATCTCTTTGCTAGACTTCTTTCTGTGGAGTCTGAGAACAGATATTTCGGATCCCTTTGAAAACTATAGGGCCACAGGAAATATCCTCCGATAACAAAGAGAAAGAAGCTTTCTGAGAAACTTCTTCGTGTTCCGTGAAATCATCTCACAGAGTTACAGCTTTCCCCTCAAGAAGCCTTTCGCTAGGACAGTTCTTGTGGAATTGGCAAAGTGATATTTGGAAGCCCATAGAGGTCTATGGTGAAAAAGGAAATATCCTCAGATGAAATCTGGAAAGAAGCTTTCTGAGAAACTGCTTAGTGTTCTGTTAATTCATCTCACAGAGTTACATCTGTATTTCGTGGATCTCTTTGCTAGCCTTATTTCTGTGGAATCTGAGAACAGATATTTCGGATCCTATTGAAGACTATAGGGCCAAAGGAAATATCCTCCGATAACAAAGAGAAAGGAGCTTTCTGAGAAACTTCTTTGTGTTCTGTGAAATCATCTCACAGAGTTACAGCTTTCCCCTCAAGAAGCCTTTCGCTAAGAGAGTTCTTGTGGAATTGGCA